>NC_142886.1:2105000-12105000 GCF_051225735.1 Oryctolagus cuniculus
GCGTGCTTTTGCCCCTGCACACACATGGGAGATGCGGAACAAGCTCCTGCCTTCTGGCTTCAGAGCAGAGCGACCCAGCCATTTGGGGAGTGGAGTGAGCCGGCAGATGGAAGACCTTCCTTTCTCTCTGTAACTCTGCCACAATAAATGAAAATCATGTCTCTTTCACAGATTTACATTTGCACTCGCGCGATATGGTACTGTATTCCCATCCCCCCCCCCCCCCCCACACACACACACACTAGCAGGGAGCTGGATTTCATGGAGCGCAGCCAGGACTCAAACCGCTGCTTTCTCCAAAGGGATGCCTATGTCAGGGGTGGGTGGTGTGTGAATCCACAGCACGACGATGACTATTTTTTTTTTTTTCTCAATCAAGGTTGGTATTACAGACAGACATCCTCCTTATAATCCTAATTTGCAATCATCGATGCCACTGGGGGCGGGGGCGGGGCGCAGAAGGTGGGAGAAGTCATTTGAACTCAAAATGGAGTCTTTAGTGCCAGAGTATCAAGAGCCATTTTGAATCAAAAAGGAAGGTCAATAGGTGCAGAAATTGAACACTGGGTGGCGGGTCAGCACCCAGGCCTACCGTGGGGGAAGAGAGCTGCTTGCTCACTCAGTCGTAGTGATCTTTGGAAATCTGAAAAATGCTATGGGGGAAAAATATCGGAGTGAGGCAGTTGTGGGGGGGGGGTGTCATTATGTCCTGGTGAGTTACGTTTGGGATGCCTGCCACTTTGAGTTCTGCTTGGCGGCTCTGCTTAACATACAGCTTCCCATGAATAGATCCTTGGAGAACCTTTTCCTTATATGATGAAGGGAGACAGATGACATAGATAGGAGAGCCAGGAGCCAGTGGATGAAAAATCTCCCTCCCTCCCAACATGGTTATCTATCTATCTATCTATCTATCTATCTATCATGTATCTATCTAGAACATCAAATCACGATTCACAAATGAATATTGAGGCTGGCGCCGCGGCTCACTAGGCTAATCCTCCGCCTAGTGGCGCCGGCACACCGGGTTCTAGTCCCGGTTGGGATGCCGGATTCTGTCCCGGTTGCCCCTCTTCCAGGCCAGCTCTCTGCTGTGGCCAGGGAGTGCAGTGGAGGATGGCCCAAGTGCTTGGGCCCTGCACCCCATGGGAGACCAGGAGAAGCACCTGGCTCCTGCCTTTGGATCAGCGCGGTGCGCCGGCCGCAGCGCGCTGGCCGCGGCGGCCATTGCAGGGTGAACCAACGGCAAAGGAAGACCTTTCTCTCTGTCTCTCTCTCTCTCTCACTGTCCACTCTGCCTGTCAAAAAATAAATAAAAATTTTAAAAGAATATTGATTTATCTGGAGGCAGAGCATCAAAAAGTACCCTTCCTTCCTTCCAAGGCAGAGTACCAGAAAAATCATGCATTTGGACTCAAAATGGAATCTTTAGTACCAGGAGAGCGAGAGCCATTTTGAATCTAAAAGGAAGGTCACTAGGTGCAGAAATTGAACACTACGTGTTCTAAATCAATCAAGCCATCTTAAGAAATAAGTGCCCCACAGTAGCTGGGACTGGACCAGATCAAGACATCTTAGCAAGAAGGAGGAAGAGCCCACACTCCGATATAAGATGCTGATGTTCCAAATGGTGGTGGTTTGTTTTTTTTTTTTTTTTTTTTTTTTGCAGGCAGAGTGGATAGTGAGAGAGAGAGAGAGAGAGAGAGAGAGAGAGAGAGAGAAAGGTCTTCCTTTGCCTGCCGTTGCTTCACCCTCCAATGGCCGCTGCGGCTGGCGCACTGCGCTGATCCGATGGCAGGAGCCAGGTGCTTCTCCTGGTCTCCCATGGGGTGCAGGGCCCAAGCACTTGGGCCATCCTCCACTGCACTCCCTGGCCACAGCAGAGAGCTGGCCTGGAAGAGGGGCAACCGGGACAGAATCCGGCGCCCTGACCGGGACTAGAACCTGGTGTGCCGGCGCCGCAAGGCGGAGGATTAGCCTAGTGAGCCGCGGCGCCGGCCTTTTTTTTTTTTTTTTTTTTTTAGAGCTTCTCCAGGGAACCTGTCTTCAGGAATTTTTCTTTCATAAGATCTATTTATTAGAAAGGAAGAAAGGAAGAAAGGTTGATTTTTTTTTTATTTACGTATTAGAATGAGTTATAGAGAGGCAGAGACAGAGACAGAGTCTTCCATCCCCTGGTTCACCTCCAGATGGCTGCTATGGCTGGAGCTATGCTGATCCAAAGCCAGGAGCCAGGAGCTTCTTCCAGGTCACCCACATGGGTGCAGGGGCCCAAGGACTTGGGCCATCTTCTGCTGCTTTCCCAGGCCATAGCAGAGAGCTGGATTGGCCCCAGTACAGTGCAATCTTCTTTTTTTTTTTTAATTTTAAAAGATTTATTTATTTGGGGCTGGTGCTGCAGTGCAGCGGGTTAACACCCTGGCCTGAAGCACCAGCATCCCATAGGAGTGCCATCAGACAGAAGACCTCTCTCTGCCTCTCCTCTCTCTGTGTGACTCTGACTTTCAAGTAAATAAATAAATCTTTAAGAAAAATTGATTTATTTATTTATTCACTTGAAAGAGTTACACACAGAGAGAGAGGAGAGGCAGAGAAAGTGAGAGAGGTCTTTTGTCTGATGGTTCACTCCCCAATGGGCTGCAATGGCTGGAAATGTGCTGATCTGAAGCCAGGAGCCAGGAGCTTCTTCTGGGTCTCCCACAGGGGGTATAGAGGCTCAAGGGCTTGGGCCATCTTCCACTGCTTTCCCAGGCCATAGCAGAGAGCTGGATTGGAAGAGGAGCAGCTGGGACTCAAACTGGCGCACATATGGGATGCTGGCGCTTCAGGCCAAGGCGTTAACCTGCTGCACCACAGCGCCGGCCCCCAGTGCAATCTTTCTTTAAAAAAAAAAAAAAAAAAAAAACCTTAAGGGAACTCGGCTCAGCTGTGATTCCGTGATCCGCTAATATGAGGTCTATTTCCAGTCCCTCCTCCTCCATTTCCAATCCAGCTCCTTGCTAATTCACCTGGAAAGCCACGGGAAGATTGACCCACTACTTGGACCAGCTGGGAGATGTGGAACAGATGAAGCTCCCGGCACCTGCCTCCTGGATTTGCCCTGGCCACCCAGAGCCCATCCAGCAGATGGAAGATCTCTCTTCCTCTCCCAACCCTCAGCCTGTTACCCCATAACTTTTCCACATACATAAGAGTAAATAAATTTTAAAAAGAATTGGCTAACTAAATCTCTGAAAGGGGGGGGATGGGCTGGCCCTGGGGCATAGTAGGTTAAGCATCTGCCTGCCTGTGTGTGTGGCTCCACGCTCTGATATGAGATGCTGCTGATGTCCCAAATGGTGTCTTTTTTTTTTTTTTTTAAGAGCTTCTCCAGGGTACCTGACTTCAGGAATTTTTCTTTTATAAGATCTATTTATTTGAAAGAAAGGAAGGAAGGAAAGATTTATTTATTTATTTAAAACAGAGTTACAGAGAGGCAGAGGCAGAGAGAGACAGAGTCTTCCGTCCCCGGGTTCACTCCCCAGCTGTGCTGCTCCGAAGCCAGGAGCCAGGAGCCAGGAGCTTCTTCCCAGTCTCCCACGTGGGAGGCCATAGCAGAGAGCTGGATTGGGCCCAGTACAGTGTAATCTTAAAAAAAAAAAAAAAGTCTTGGGCTGGCGCCACAGCTCACTAGGCTAATCCTCTGCCTGCAGCGCCGGCACACCGGGTTCTAGTCCCAGTTGGGGCACCGGATTCTGTCCCGGTTGCTCACCTTCCAGTCCAGCTCTCCGCTGTGGCCCGGGAAGGCAGTGGAGGATGGCCCAAGTCCTTGGGCCCTGCACCTATAAGGGAGACCAGGAGAAGCACCTGGCTCCAGGCTTCGGATCGCTGTGGTGCAACAGCCACAGCAGCCCTTGGCAGGTGAACCAACGGAAAAGGAAGACCTCTCTCTCTCTCTCACTGTCCACTCTGCCTGTCAAAAAAAAAAAAAAAATCTTAAGGGGGCTCAGCTCAGCTGTGACTCCGTGATCCGCTAATATGAGGTCTATTTCCAGTCCCTCCTCCTCCATTTCCAATCCAGCTCCTTGCTAATTCACCTGGAAAGCCACGGGAAGATTGACCCACTACTTGGACCAGCTGGGAGATGTGGAACAGATGAAGCTCCCGGCACCTGCCTCCTGGATTTGCCCTGGCCACCCAGAGCCCATCCAGCAGATGGAAGATCTCTCTTCCTCTCCCAACCCTCAGCCTGTTACCCCATAACTTTTCCACATAAATAAGAGTACATTAAATTTAAAAGGGAATTGGCCAACTAAGTCTCTGAAGGTGGGGGGGTTGGGCTGACCCTGGGGCATAGTAGGTTAAGCATCTATCTGTGGCTCCAGTTTGAGATGGAAGGACTCTCTGTAACTCTGACTCTCCAGAAAAAAAAAAAGATAAAAATCTTAAAAAGAATTATTATTATTATTATTATTATTATTATTATTAGGGGGCCTGTGCTGTGGTGTAGCAGGTAAAACTGCCACAAGCAGTGCCGGCATCCCATATGGGCTCCCATTCGAATCCCATCCCAGCTGGCTGCTCTCTGCTATGGTCTGCAAAAACAGTAAAAGGAGGCCTGAGTCCTTCTGCCTCTGCACTCCCACGGGAGACATGGAAAAAGCTCAGGCTCCTGGGTTCGTATCGGTGCAACTCAGGGTGTTTCAGCCACCTGGGATGTGAACTGGTGCGTGGGAGACCTCTGCCTCTCTGTAACTCTGCCTGAAAAAATAAATATCTAAAAAAAAAAAAAAGAATTAGAAGTGAAAATTGTGATAAAATATTGACCATGTAGAGGGAGGAGATTCAGACAACGGGCATGGCATGTGACACAACATGAAAAAAATCACAGCTTGCTTCTTTTTCTTAAAGGAAGATTGCAAGGCAGAGTGAGTGCGGCAGGTGGTCATTATGCCCTTGTGAGTTATGCTTGGGATGCACACACCCCACGGAGGAGTGCTGCTTTAGGTTCTGCCTGGCTGCTCTGCTAAACATATAGTTTCTGATGAATAGATCCTGGGAGTACCTTCTCCTTTTCACACACACACACACACACACACACACACACACACCCCTACCTCCCTACCTCCTTCCCTACCTTTCCTCTCTGTAAGTCTACATTCTAAATCAATCAAGCCAAGACATCTTAGCAGGAAGGAGGAAGAGCCCACACTGATCTGAGAAGCTGCTGTCCCAAACGCTGGATTTTTTTTTTTCCTTTTAAAGAGCTTCTTCAGGGTGCCTGTCATGTATCGGGGTACACCTGATATATGACAGCAGAATCTGCCTTAACCCGCTGTGTTACCACACTGGTCCTGGCATCACAACATGTATGAATGAAGCCTTTTACCACCTTTTACTACCTGTCCCTGTGCTATAGCTGAGAAACTGAACTGAGAAAACATCATATTACACAGGAGATTGCACTTACCCTGCCTGTTACATTCAGGGTTCATGTGATCAGGTGACAGAATGTGTGTGTGTGTGTGTGTGTGTGTGTGTGTGTGTGTAAAATCCCAAATCCTGATGATGAATGACAAAAACAATTGAGGTGGGGTGTTTTGTGGCATGGTTGGATTAGCGGTTGCTTGAGATGTTGGCATCTCACACCAGAGTGCCAAGTCGGGTCCTGGGTACTCTATATGCTTCTGAATCGAGCTTCCTGCTAATGGGTCTGGAAAGGCAGCAGTGGATGGCTGAAGTAGATGAATGGAAGCAGATTTCATAATATAAAGACACTGGTGAGACCGGCATTGTGGTGCAGCAGGTACAGCTGCCGCCTGTGACCCCAGCATCTCATATGGGCACCAGTTTGAGCCTTAGCCACTCCAGTTCCAATCCAACTCCCTGATAATGGCCTGGGGGTGGTATCAGAGGCTATCCCAAGTCCTTAGGCACCTGGAAGAAGCTCCTGGTTCCTGGGTTCATCATGGCCCAGCCCTGGCCATGGTGGCCATTTGTGGGAGTGTACCAGATGTCTCACCTTCTCCCTCCCCTCTCTCTCTCTCTCTCTCTCTCTCTCTCTATATATATATATATATATATATCATCTCTATCATCTCTATCTCTATCTCTGTTTTTAACCTTTCACATAAGCAAGCAAATAGGCTAACACAGAAGGATCTGTGAACAGAGATGCATCTGGCAGCAGCCTTGTATGTTCTGGCCAAAGAACAACTGGTAAGTTAAACATGCCTGTGGATGGGCTCATGGTGGAATACACCAGTGTGCACCTATGCCCAGGAAGAAAAGGAAAAAAAAATATTGGTGCCTTCCTAGTTATAGAATATTCTCTGGATAAGCTAAGATGTTCCAAGGTTGGAGCAAAAGGGCAGGGAGGAAAGCTGTGTTCCTGGCATCCCTGGCCAGTTATTTCACTCCCCTGCCCCGTGCCCTCTTCCTAGGCCAGAGTCAGGGCAGAGGTGCCCATGGGGACAGAGGTGGGGGGAGGACACACACCCTCCCAGAATGAATCTTATCCTATCCTGCCACTGTGATGACTTTGCAAGGCACAGCTGAAGAGAGAAACTGGTAGCCTGGCCTTGGGAATCTACTTGCCACACCCACCCACCCTCAATGACTTGGAATCTGCCTCATTCAATTGGCTTCATTCAAATGCAGAAGAAACAGCCCCGAGCTTTTCTCTGTGAATGGGTTTCCTTTTCTCTTCTCCTCAGCTCCCCCACCTCAGGTCTTTGTCAGTGAATGGCCAACTTTCCCTGCTCCGCCAGAATGCTGCCTTTCTGGGGCAAAGGTCAGTCAGTCCTCTTAGCCCTGGAAACCATGACAGCGACCACAGCTGAAACCCTGACTTGAAGGCTGACATCTTTCTTTATGGCCTGGGGTGTGTTTGCTTAAGATAGAGTGTGCACATGTGTCTTTCAGAGGACACAGAACCAGTGCAGTGGAATGCTGAGCAGATTCTCTTGCCGTTCTGGAATTCTGGTAGTCACAGGACAGAAGGCTAGCAGGGGATGATTTTGACAACAGACAGACAGACAGACAGACAGACACCTCTGCTGAACTGTGCTTGCTCTGGGGAGGAGGGGCAGATTATGGTCATTCGCCTTTGGGTTTCACAAGCACTTCTCACTCTCCCACCTGCTTCCCGTGGAAATCCACAGTCCCCCTCTGTGAGCCCAGGGCATCAGTGAGTGACCTCACGTGCCTTCTCACCACCCTAACACAAGAGGTAGTTGGACAAATGTGAAGGAACCCCAGAGAAGATCGCCACAGAGGAAGACTTGTTATGGCACGATGAGTGGGCAGGCGAGGTGGGGTTGAGGGCCGTAGGGGGATATGGCTGTCGTTGGGCAAATAGGAAGGGTACTGTCTGACAAATACCCCAAAGTGTTTAGGCTCCTGCTGAGCATGTGGGAGATCTGGATGCAGTCTCTGACCCAGCTCCAGCCCGTGTGTGTGTGTGTGTGTGTGTGTGTGTCCCTCTCCCTCCTTATTTTAAAAATAAAAATAGGACTACAGCAACGAATGTGACCGTGACGTGAGTGTACCGAATGTCATGGAACTGTGCAGTCGAATGTGTTTCCGACGGGAGTGGATTTCACATCAGCGAGGAAGTTTTCTGGCTTTGTCGAGTGGGGATGTGAGGGATGTGAAAATCTGACAGTGCAGCCATTTGGAGCATCAGAAAAGAAGTGAACGAGGACTGTAAATGACTGTGGGTCCTGTGACAAAGAGTGAAAGGAGATTTTCAACTTGTAAAATCCACATGCCGGGGGGGGGGGGGGGGCGGCGCCGGCACACCGGGTTCTAGTCCCAGTCGGGGTGCCGGTTCTGTCTGGGTTGCTCCTCTTCCAGTCCAGCTCTCTGCTGTGGTTGCCTGGGAGTTCAGTGGAGGATGGCCCAGATCCTTGGGCCCTGCACTCCCCTGGGAGACCAGGAGGAAGCACCTGGCTCCTGGCTTCGGATCGGCACAGTGTGCCAGCCGCAACGCACTGGCGGCAGCAGCCACTTGGGGGGGGGGTGAACCAACGGAAAAAGGAAGACCTTTCTCTCTGTCTCTCCTCTCTCTCTCTCACTGTCTAACTCTGCCTGTCAAAAAAAAAAAAAAAAAAAAAAAAAAAAAAAAAAACCATACCCTGGCATGTGCCTGCATGCTATACATCCGGGTGCCTGCTTTGAGTCTGGCTACCCACATTCTGGCTTCCCGATGATACACATCCTGGGAGGCAGCACGTGATGTCACGAGTGCCCCCCCTCCTCCACTGGGTAGCGTTTCTGGCTCCTGGCTTTGACCAGGCCCAGCCTTGGCTCTTTGTTGCGGGCATTTGTGGAGTGAACCGGTGGATACAAAGTCTACTTAGACCTCTCCCACCCACACCGTCGTTGCTGTTACACCCTGAATTATGTGTCATTTCATGATTCCTCTTGACTTCTTGCCTGTGTTCCATTTGCTTAGTTCTCTGTTGGCCTGCTTGTTCATTCTGTAGGGAGGGGAGGTAAAGGTGTTTTGATATATGTTACATCTACATTTGCCAGAGGAAGTCGGTTCTGTCCGCATCCTAAGAGAAGTTCACAAAATTCCCTAGTCTGTGGTAGTGTGGTGACACAAGATTGGTGCCGCTGCTGTATATGGTCACTCGGATGTTCCGTGCCTCACAGAGATTTTGTCAAAGGCAGCGATAGGTAGGACAGATGAGGAGCCGTGGGACAGCCGCCACTAGTATGTTCCTTCATTTTGGCGGTGTTGTGAGGGAATTTGCAAAGGTGGGCATATTGTAGAGCATGTTGTAGAGAGCTGTAGTTTGAAGAGGCGGGGAGTGAAACCAGCAGATGGAATCAATCTCTCTCTCTCTGTGTTTCTCTCTACCTCCCCCCACCCCACACACACTTTACCTTTCCGATTCAGAAATAAATAAATGAATCTTAAAACTTGAAGACATAATGTGTGGTGGGCGTTCGGATCAACGGTTAGAGTTTTCGGCATGGGGCGCTCCCGTCTCATGCAGTGGAGCATGGGTTCGATTCCTGAGTCTCCTCTGATTCAAGCTTTGTGCAGAGGCATGCCCTGGGAGGCAGCAGGTGAGGTTTCAAGTGCTTGGCTCCCTGACATCCATGTGTGGGGAATTGTTAGAAAGCCCCACGGTGAAAAAATAGAGTCAGACGCTATTGGGTGTGAGTGACGGGAACTGTCAGGGCTGCACCCCAGAGTCTCCACTGGTGGGGAGCTAGAGTCATACTGGAGTAAAAAATCCAATCCTGGCTGGCGCCGCGGCTCAACACCGGGTTCTAGTCCCGGTCGGGGCACCGGATTCTGTCCCGGTTGCCCCTCTTCCAGGCCAGCTCTCTGCTGTGGCCAGGGAGTGCAGTGGAGGATGGCCCAAGTGCTTGGGCCCTGCACCCCATGGGAGACCAGGAGAAGCACTTGGCTCCTGCCATCGGATCAGCGTGGTGCGCCGGCCACAGCACGCCGGCCGCGACGGCCATTGGAGGGTGAACCAATGGCAAAGGAAGACCTTTCTCTCTGTCTCTCTCTCTCTCACTGTCCACTCTGTCTGTCAAAAAAAAAAATTTTTTTTTTTAAATATCCAATCCAGGTACTCCAATGGGAGAGGCGGATCATCTTATGATTACTTGAAGATAGTTGAAGATTCAATCCCACAATCGATCACTTTCTTTTCACTTTTTAATGGATTACATATTTATTGGAGAGGCAGCATTACAGAGACAGGGAAGGAGAGAAGGAGGAGGAGAATGAGAGAGAGAGAGAGAGAGAGAGAGAGAGAGAGAGATGCAAGCATTGTGAGGCATCTGGTTAAGCTGGATCAGTCCTGGACCAGGTGGCAGGCACTCAAACCCATGCTGCTGTGGGATGCCAGCGTTGCAGGCAGAGACTTGAGACCAAGGAACCGCTTCCTAGGGCCCTGAGGTTGCCACTGCCTGCGATGCCAGAGTCCAACTCCCTGCTAATGTGCTTGGGAAGATAGCTAAAGATGGCCTGAGTGCTTGGGCCCCTGCACCTATATGGGAGACCTTGATGAAGTTCCAAACTCCTGGGTTTGGCCTGGCCCAGCCCAGGCTGTTGTAGTTCCATTTGTGGGAGTGAACCGACTGTCTCTGTAACTGCCTTTTGAGTAAATCGATACAGGAGAACCTGGTTGGTGACAGACATCTTAGAGACTACTGGTTATTTTTAAGCAGGAGGTTTCTGGGAATAAAGCGGATACTGTTGATAGCCCTACCTGGACTCTCTTTGGGCAGGTCTCTGTGGATGTGGAGTTGATGGGGAAGGAGGGAGGGAGGGAGGATCCAGTGTGAAATTTCTGCTTCCCTTCGTCTCCTCTTCACCGGGCCCTCCCTCACTCCGCGAGCCGAGCCGAGCCGAGCCGAGCCGAGCCGAGCCGAGCCGAGTCTCTCTTGCCTGAGGCTCGCGCACCACCTAGCGGCCACAGTATTGAACATGGGTTTGGTGAGGGAGCGCTAAGATGGAGTCACAACTTTCCGGGCTGGCGGGCGGTTGGGGGTGGGGGCTTGTTTGGCGTGGGCTGGGTGTGGAGCACCTTTGGACTTCCTCCTTTGGAAGCTGCTGGCATGCCTTTGGGTGGGGCTGGCCCATGTGGGACTGGAGACTGGGGTCGGTCGGTCTCCCCCCCCCCCAAGTCTCCCCTTCTTCACCTGGAAAGGTGGAAGAAGAAAGTTGTTTGTTCTGAACGACATCGACCCCGGATTTTGTCCCTGTAGGAAACCATAGACATGACTGCCCTGTGGATTTTCTGACTTGGGTGCCTGGATAAAAAAAGAAAGAAAGAAAGAAAGAAAGAAAGAAAGAAAGAAAGAAAGAAAGAAAGAAACCTAGTGTCTGGGTCTTCTTCTCCCTTAAGGAGACTATGGCCCAGGCCTGACCTCTAATTGGATCAGTCAACCCCCCTCTCGCCCGTGCTGTAGTTCCCTTGACTGAATTTTTCTCATTGTCCCCCGTGCCTGCGGCTTTGGCTGCCACACGTAGAGAATGATATCTACCCCAAAAGGAAGGCCTCAAAGGCCGCCTGAGGAGCGATGTTTCTCTGTGATCTACTTCTGTCTGTTGCTCCTCATCTCCCCCCCCCCCCAGTCCCGGGGAGTGAGCCTTGGGAGCCAGAAGACTTCTTCCCCCAGGTGGGTTCCAGAGACCTGACATCCCTCCCCGCCCTGGTGTTCCAGGGTGGTCAAGCTGCAGTCAAAATGTGTGTATGGTGCACTGGTTTATTTTGGTATGTCATTGGGACACACACACACACACACACACACGTAGCTCTGAAGGGCTCTCTCCATTTCCACACACATGCATACACGTACACACAGGTCTGACTGGGTGTGTTGTTTGTCTGGAACACTTGGAAGGCCATTTTAGGGGCAGTGCCTTCCCAGGCAAAGAGGAGAGTGGATGAGAACTTCTCAGGAGCAAAACCCCTCTTGGAATGGGAGGGTGAGTTGTGCTGCGGTATCTCCTGGGATGCGGTGACTGGCTCTCCCCTGCCTCTTTCTGTGCCTCACCGGAGGGAGCAGAAGCTTCTTGTGGGCTGAGCTAGATCCTGTGTGCCCAGACGCTGTTCACTGTGCAGCCATTTCTGCTCATGTGCTGGGAAGGGGAAGGCAGGCCAGGCTCCTGTCCTGTTTCCCAGAGACCCAGTCTGCTCTCTTCCTCCTCTGACCCCTGCCTGCTGATGGGGAGCAGAGTAAAGTGTGCTCTCTCTCTCTCCCTCTCTCTCTCCCTCTCCCTCTCTCTGCTTGCTCTCTCTGGGAGACTGTCTGTTCTCCCCTTCTTTCACATCTCTGACCCACTGCCATTCCACCTCCTTTCTGTCCCCAAAAGAGCTCAGTGGCTCCCCTAAGATCTTAGAAGAAAGACAAATAGAGGCCGGTGGGCACAGTGGCTCACTAGGCTAATCCTCTGCTTGCGGCGCCGGCACACCGGGTCCTAGTCCTGGTTGGTGCACTGGATTCTGTCCCGGTTGCTCCTCTTCCAGGCCAGCTCTCTGCTGTGGCCCAGGAGTGCAGTGGAGGATGGCCCAAGCCCTTGGGCCCTGCACACATAATGGAGACCAGGAGGAAGCATCTGGCTCCTGGCTTCAGATCGGTGCAGCGCTCCGGCCATAGCGGCCATTGGGGGGGGGGGTGAACCAACGGAAGGAAGACCTTTCTCTCTGTCTCTCTCTCACTGTCTAACTTTGCCTGTCAAAAAAAAAAAGACAGAAATTTAAAGTTAGCTAGTGGGAGCTATGCAGCATTGTAGCACAACATGTTAAAGACAACGTCAGCGGGAGATGGGCCAAGTAGTTGTGTCCTTGTCACCCACAAGGGTGGCCCAGATGGAGCTCCTGGCTGCTGGCTTTGGCCTTGCCCAGCCTCAGCTGCTGTGGGCATTTGGGAAGTGAAGATATCTCCCTCCCTCCCTCCCTCCCTCTCTCTCCCTCTCTCTCTCCCCCCACCTCTCCTACCTCTCCTCTCTCCCCTCTCTCTCTGTCCTTCTCTTTATGTCACTGCATTTCACATGAAAAAGAAAAAAATGGCATAAATCAATGTATCTCTCCAAGAAGCATACAAAGCTGGGCAGGTTTGTTGTGCTTCCACCCTGCCTCCCGGTCTTCCAGTGGTGACCCTTCACATTTCCTTCCAACTCCTGGTGGTGGAAGGAGACACACAGCGAGGAGATACTGGGCCATCCTTTATAACAGTACTACCTAGGGAGGGCCGTCCCGGCTGGAGACAGTGATTGCATTGAAGAAAGTGAGTGTGTGAGTGTGACTGTGAGTGTGTGCCTGTGTTCCTGTCTGGCCCAGCTCCCAGCTCCCGGGAAGCCCTCCCTCTCATCATTGGCTGAGATTTCTGGAGAGCCAGGCCTGGAGAAATATGGCCCAAGGGTGTGTGTGTGTGTGTGTGTGTGTGAGTGTGGGGGAATCTGGAGCTGACCCACGGGCCTGGGACCCAGTGTCATTCCTCATTCACCTTCCTCCCTCAGCCTCCTCTGCCCTGCCCTTCATCTCCCCCTTCCTCCCCACCCACCTACCCCCGCCGAGAGAACCAAATCTCTCTACGGCGATCCTTGCGCGCCACCTAGCGACCACAGTATCAGATCGGGCACGGTGGCCGGTGAAAGCCAAAATGGCGCTGGCATCTAAATAGAGCGTCCTGAGTATCGCGAGACTTCGGGGTGGAGGCTGCGCAGTGGTTGGGGGCCTGTTTAGCACATGCGCGGTGTGGAGCACAGGCGAGCTTTCTGCTGTGGGGGCGGGGGCGGCATTTTTCTCTGGGCTGGGGCGCTGCCGCCGCCACCGCAGCTGCCGCGAGAGGGGTGGGAAGCTGGCCGGGTGCGGGGAGCGGGCCGTGACTGGGGATGGGCTCTCGGGTCCTTGGGCGCCACCCTGGGTGATCTGAGTCCCCTGTGGGTTACCGTTCACGTCTTTCTTTCTCTTTCTTTCTTTCTTTCTTTCTTTCTTTCTTTCTTTCTTTCTTTCTTTCTTTCTTTCTTTCTTTCTTTCTTTTTTCTCTTTCTTTCTTTCTTTCTTTCTTTCTTCCTTCCTTCCTTCCTTCCTTCCTTCCTTCCTTCCTTCCTTCCTTCCTTCCTTCCTCTCGTTCTTTTTCCTTTCTTTTATGTTCTCTTTCTCAGTTTATTCCCTGTTGTCTCTTGCTCTCGTGCTGTTTCCCGCTCGTCCGTGTGTCTGTCCGTCTCCTTCTAGCTTCTTTCTCTTTCTTCCGACTTTATTTCTCACTCCCCCCTTGACTTGATATTCTTTGTCCTTTCTTATTTTTTCTCCCCACTTGCTCTCTCTCTCTCTCATCTTTTTAAATCTTCATGCTTTCTCCTCTCTTCCTTATTTTGGTTTCATTTTTTGTCTCCTACCTTCCCTCGTGTGTTTCCTCTCTTTGTCATGTCCTCACGTCCTCACGGTTTTCTTTCTAAACTTCCATTCCTTCTTTCCCCCATCTTTTACGTTTTCTTTCTCTCTTCTTAGTTTTTGTCTTTCTGTTCGGTCCTCCTTTTTTTTTCTTCTTTCTCCAACTTTTTTTTTTTACTTTCACTCTTTCTGTTTCTCTCTCCCTAGTGTTCTTTCAATGTTTTCCCCTCTTTTTAATTCTCTCTGCTGCTCTCTCGTCTTTTCTTTTTCCTTTCCTTTCCTTTCCTTTCCTTTCCTTTCCTTTCCTTTCCTTTCCTTTCCTTTCCTTTTCTTTCCTTTCCTTTCCTTCCTTCACCTTTGGGTGGCCAAGTGGACTTTTTAAGAAGTCAATTCTTATGTGAATGTGATATCAATGCAAAGAGAAGAGGTTCTATGTAGTTCATAGATACAAAAAATAAGAATATGACACACTACACTCCCCTCCCCCCCCATTTTTTTAAACTTCTGTGTAAATAGTGATCTGTGGAGTGCATCCCCACGTGCCCAGGCAATAGTGAAGCCCATGGATGGCCTCTGTCACAGATGGTGTGCTGCCAGAGGATGAGCCTCCTTCCCGATGCCCCCCTCTCCCTCCCCACACACACCCCATGAGCCACGAGAAGATGCTCCTCGCGGCCAGGACAGCCCTGGGGGTCTGACAGGCTGACTCCCCGGAGCCAGGCGAGGCCAGACCCGTCTTTGGGAGGCACTTCATGCTCTGAGATTCCCAGAGTCTGCTGAGTCCCAACCCTCGGCTGTGTGGGCACCTATGCCCCACAGCCTTTGTGGTTGTGCAGACACCTGCCCCCGACCCCCTCCACACACTCTCTGCCCCCGGGCAGCAGAGAAACACGTTCTGAGCTATGATGTCGTCCCCCTGCCGCCTGGATGCATCCAGCTGGCTGTCCCTTGGTTCCTCGGTGTCGGTTGTCGGACTCCACCTGGTGGCTGCCTTGATATGGCTGTCGCAGGCTCCGGAGATGACAAGGGATGACAAGTGGCCGAGGAGCCCGAGACAGAGTGTGACAAAGTCCCTAAGCTGCAGGAAGGACTGTCCCTGCCCTGCTGGGTACAGCCTCTGTGTTTGTTTGTGTTTTCTGGGCTTTATCTACGGACTTGATGGGTTTGAATGCCTTTTGGCATGAAACATTTTGTTTTCTGGCAGCAAACGCTAATAGATTCTACATGGTGTCAATCCCTCCACACATTCGAGTTTTCTTGGCAGAACAATTCAGAATCCCGAGAAAACATGCTATTTCTGTTTGTGACATTGCATTGGATCCACTTGCCTAACAGAAAGATTGTGCTTTTCCCAAAACCACTTTGACGGTGTTTTTTTTGGTTCAATTTCACCCGAATTCCACAACACTTTGTCCGGATATGCCTGGAGGAAAGCAGAAATATCCGGTGTGTTGTGGCTATCTCAATGCCAGATATTGATACAGCCTCTGTGTTTGTTTGTGTTTTCTAGGCTTTATCTAAGGACTTGACGGTTTTGAATGCATTTTAGCATGTAACATTTTGTTTTCTGCCGTCAAATGATAATTGGTTCACCATGGAGTCAATTCCTCCACACATTCAATTTTTCTCGGGAGAACAATTCAGAATCCCGAGAAAACATGCTAATTCTGTTTGTAAACCTGGCATTGGATCCACTTACGAAACAGAAAGAATGTGCTTTTCTCCAAAACCACTTTGACCGTGATTTTTTGGTTCAGTTTCACCCAAATTCCACAACACTTTTTCGGGTTATGCCTGGAGGAAAGCAGAAATATCCGGTGTGTTGTGGCTATCTCAATCCCAGATCTTGCTACAGCCTCTGTGTTTGTTTGTGTTTTCTGGGCTTTATCTACGGACTTGATGGTTTTGAATGCATTTTGGCATGTAACATATTGTTTTCTGATGGCAAACGCTAATTGGTTCCACATGCAGTCAATCACTCCACACATTCGAGATTTCTGGGCAGAACAATTCAGAATCCCGAGAAAACATGCTAATTCTGTTTGTAAACCTGGCATGGATCCACTTACCAAGCAGAAAGAATGTGCTTTTCTCCAAAACCACTTTGACGGTGATTTTTTGGTTCAATTTCAACCGAATTCCACAACACTTTGCCCAGAATGCCTGGAGGAAAGCAGAAATATCCGGTGTGTTGTGGCTATCTCAATCCCAGACCTTGCTAAAGCCTCTGTGTTTGTTTGTGTTTTCTGGGCTTTATCTACGGACTTGAGGGTTTTGAATGCATTTTAGCATGTAACATTTTGTTTTCCACCGGCAAACACTAATTGGTTCCACATGGAGTCAATTCCTCTATACATTCGAGTTTTCTCTTCAGAAAATTCAGAATCCCGAGAAAACATGCTATTTCTGTTGGTAAACATGGCACTGTATGAACTTCCCGAAAGAAAGATTGTGCTTTTCTCCAATACCAGTTTGCCGGTGATTTTTTGGTTCAATTTCACCCGAATTCCACAACAATTTGTCCGGATATGCCTGGAGGAAAGCAGAAATGACCGATGTGTTGTGGCTGTCTGAATCCCAGATCTTGGTTCAGCCTCTGTGTTTGTTTGTGTTTTCTGGGATTTACCTACGGCCTTGATGGTTTTGAATGCATTTTAGCATGTAACATTTTGTTTTCTGCTGGCAAACGCTAATTGGTTCCACAAGGAGTCAATTCCTCCACACATTCAATTTTTCTCGGGAGAACAATTCAGAATCCCGAGAAAACATGCTAATTCTGTTTGTAAACCGGCATTGGATCCACTTACAAAACAGAAAGATTGTGCTTTTCTCCAAAACCACTTTGACGGTGATTTTTTGGTTCAATTTCACCTGAATTCCACCACACTTTGCCCAGATATGCCTGGAGGAAAGCAGAAATATCCGGTGTGTTGTGGCTATCTCATCCCAGATCTTGGTACAGACTCTGTGTTTGTTTGTGTTTTCTGGGCTTTATGTATGGACTTGACGGTTTAGAATGCATTTTAGCATGTGCCTTTTTGTTTTCTGCTGGCAAACACTAATTGGTTCCAAATGGAATCAACCACTCCACACATTCGAGTTTGCTCGGCAGAACAATTCAGAATCCCAAGAAAACATGCTATTTCTATTTGTTACCATGGCACTGGATGCTTTTGCCGAAGAGAAAGATTGTGATTTTCTCCAAAACCACTTTGACGTTGAGTTTTTGGTTCAATTTCACCTGAATTCCCCAACACTTTGTCATGATATGCCTGGAGGAAAGCAGAAATATCCGATGTGTTGTGGCTATCTCAATCCCCGATCTTGGTACAGCCTCTGTGTTTGTTTGTGTTTTCTGGGCTTTATGTACGGACTTGACAGTTTAGAATTCATTTTAGCATGTAACATTTTGTTTTCTGCTGGCAAACGCTAATTGGTTCCACATGGAGTCAATCCCTCCACACATTCGAGTTTTCTGGGCAGAACAATTAAGAAAATGAGAAAACATGCTATTTCTATTTGTTGGCCTTGGCACTGGATGCATTTGCCGAACAGAAAGATTGTGCTTTTCTCCAAAACCATTTTGACGGTGATTTTTTGGTTCAATTTCACCCGAATTCCACAACACTTTGTCTGGATACGCCTGGAGGAAAGCAGAAATATCCAGTGTGTTGTGGCTATCTCAATCCCAGACCTTGGTACAGCCTCTGTGTTTGTTTGTTTTCTCTGGGCTTTATCTATGGACTTGAGGGTGTTGAATGCATTTTAGCATGTAACATTTTGTTTTCTGCCGGCAAATGCTAATTGGTTCCACATGGAGTCAATTCCTCCACGCATTTGTGTTTTCTTGGCAGTAAAATTCAGAATCCCGAGAAAACATGCCATTTCTTTTTGTAAACATGGCATTGGATCACTTGCCGGACAGAAAGATTATGCTTTTCTCCAAAACCACTTTGACGGTGATTCTTTTGGTTCAATTTCACCCGAATTCCACAACACTTTGTCGGGATATGCCTGGAGGAAAGCAGAAATATCCGGTGTGTTGTGGCTATCTCAATCCCAGATCTTGTTACAGGCTCTGTGTTTGTTTGTGTTTGTGGGCTTTATCTACGGACTTGAGGGTGTTGAATGCATTTTAGCATGTAACATTTTGTTTTTTGCCAGCAAACGCTGATTGGTTCCACATTGAGTCAATTGTCCACGCATTCAAGTTTTCTCAGCAGAACAATTCAGAATCCAGAGAAAACATGCCATTTCTGTTTGTAAACATGGCACTGGATGCACTTCCCGAACAGAAAGGTTGTGCTTTTCTCCAAAACCTCTTTGACCGTGATTTTTTGGTTCAATTTCACCCGAATTCCACCACATTTTGTCCAGATATGCCTGGAGGAAAGCAGAAATATCCGGTGTGTAGTGGCTATCTCAATCCCAGATCTTGGTTCAGCCTCTGTGTTTGTTTGTGTTTTCTGGGCTTTATGTACGGCCTTGATTGTTTTGAATGCATTTTAGCATGTAACATTTTGTTTTCTGCTGGCAAACACTAATTGGTTCCACATGGAGTCAATCCCTCCACACATTCAATTTTTCTCGGGAGAACAATTCAGAATCCCGAGAAAACATGCTAATTCTGTTTGTAAACATAATATTGGATCCACTTGAAGAACAGAAAGATTGTGCTTTTCTCCAAAACCACTTTGACGGTGATTTTTTGGTTCAATTTCACCCGAATTCCACAACACTTTGTCCGGATATGCCTGGAGGAAAGCAGAAATATCCGGTGTGTTGTAGTTATCTCAATCCCAGACCTTGCTACCGTCTCTGTGTTTGTTTGTGTTTTCTGGGCTTTATCTACGGACTTGAGGGTTTTGAATGCATTTTAGCATGTAACGTTTTGTTTTCCACCGGCAAACACTAATTGGTTCCACATGGAGTCAATTCCTCTATACATTCGAGTTTTCTCTTCAGAAAATTCAGAATCCCGAGAAAACATGCTATTTCTGTTGGTAAACATGGCACTGTATGAACTTCCCGAAAGAAAGATTGTGCTTTTCTCCAATACCAGTTTGCCGGTGATTTTTTGGTTCAATTTCACCCGAATTCCACAACAATTTGTCCGGATATGCCTGGAGGAAAGCAGAAATGACCGATGTGTTGTGGCTGTCTGAATCCCAGATCTTGGTTCAGCCTCTGTGTTTGTTTGTGTTTTCTGGGATTTACCTACGGCCTTGATGGTTTTGAATGCATTTTAGCATGTAACATTTTGTTTTCTGCTGGCAAACGCTAATTGGTTCCACAAGGAGTCAATTCCTCCACACATTCAATTTTTCTCGGGAGAACAATTCAGAATCCCGAGAAAACATGCTAATTCTGTTTGTAAACCGGCATTGGATCCACTTACAAAACAGAAAGATTGTGCTTTTCTCCAAAACCACTTTGACGGTGATTTTTTGGTTCAATTTCACCTGAATTCCACCACACTTTGCCCAGATATGCCTGGAGGAAAGCAGAAATATCCGGTGTGTTGTGGCTATCTCATCCCAGATCTTGGTACAGACTCTGTGTTTGTTTGTGTTTTCTGGGCTTTATGTATGGACTTGACGGTTTAGAATGCATTTTAGCATGTGCCTTTTTGTTTTCTGCTGGCAAACACTAATTGGTTCCAAATGGAATCAATCACTCCACACATTCGAGTTTGCTCGGCAGAACAATTCAGAATCCCGAGAAAACATGCTATTTCTATTTGTTACCATGGCACTGGATGCTTTTGCCGAAGAGAAAGATTGTGATTTTCTCCAAAACCACTTTGACGTTGAGTTTTTGGTTCAATTTCACCTGAATTCCCCAACACTTTGTCATGATATGCCTGGAGGAAAGCAGAAATATCCGATGTGTTGTGGCTATCTCAATCCCCGATCTTGGTACAGCCTCTGTGTTTGTTTGTGTTTTCTGGGCTTTATGTACGGACTTGACAGTTTAGAATTCATTTTAGCATGTAACATTTTGTTTTCTGCTGGCAAACGCTAATTGGTTATACATGGAGTCAATCCCTCCACACATTCGAGGTTTCTGGGCAGAACAATTAAGAAAATGAGAAAACATGCTATTTCTATTTGTTGGCCTTGGCACTGGATGCATTTGCCGAACAGAAAGATTGTGCTTTTCTCCAAAACCATTTTGACGGTGATTTTTTGGTTCAATTTCACCCGAATTCCACAACACTTTGTCCGGATATGCCTGGAGGAAAGCAGAAATATCCGGTGTGTTGTGGCTATCTCAATCCCAGACCTTGGTACAGCCTCTGTGTTTGTTTGTGTTTTCTGGGCTTTATGTATGGACTTGAGGGTTTTGAATGCATTTTAGCATGTAACATTATGTTTTCTGCCCGCAAACGCTAATTGGTTCAACATGGAGTCAATCACTCCACACATTCGAGGTTTCTGGGCAGAACAATTCAGAATCCCGAAAACATGCTATTTCTATATGTTACCATGACACTGGATGCAATTGCCGAACAGAAAGATTGTGCTTTTTTCCAAAACCAGTTTCACGGTGATTTTTTGGTTCAATTTCACCCGAATTCCACCACATTTTGTCCGGATATGCCTGGAGGAAAGCAGAAATATCCGGTGTGTTGTGGCTATCTCAATCCCAGATCTTGGTTCAGCCTCTGTGTTTGTTTGTGTTTTCTGGGCTTTATCTACGGACTTGATGGTTTTGAATGCATTTTAGCATGTAACGTTTTGTTTTCTGCTGGCAAATGCTAATTGGTTCCACATGGAGTCAATCCCTCCACACATTCGAGTTTTCTGGGAAGAACAATTCAGAAAATGAGAAAACATGCTATTTCTATTTGTTACCATGGCACTGGATGCATTTGCCGAACAGAAAGATTGTGCTTTTCTCCAAAACCACTTTCACGGTGATTTTTTGGTTCAATTTCACCCGAATTCCACAACACTTTGTCCGGATACGCCTGGAGGAAAGCAGAAATATCCAGTGTGTTGTGTCTATATCAAACCCAGATATTGATACAGCCTCTGTGTTTGTTTGTTTTCTCTGGGCTTTATCTATGGACTTGAGGGTGTTGAATGCATTTTAGCATGTAACATTTTGTTTTCTGCCGGCAAATGCTAATTGGTTTCACATGGAGTCAATTCCTCCACGCATTTGTGTTTTCTTGGCAGTAAAATTCAGAATCCCGAGAAAACATGCCATTTCTTTTTGTAAACATGGCATTGGATCACTTGCCGGACAGAAAGATTATGCTTTTCTCCAAAACCACTTTGACGGTGATTCTTTTGGTTCAATTTCACCCGAATTCCACAACACTTTGTCGGGATATGCCTGGAGGAAAGCAGAAATATCCGGTGTGTTGTGGCTATCTCAATCCCAGATCTTGTTACAGGCTCTGTGTTTGTTTGTGTTTGTGGGCTTTATCTACGGACTTGAGGGTGTTGAATGCATTTTAGCATGTAACATTTTGTTTTTTGCCAGCAAACGCTGATTGGTTCCACATTGAGTCAATTGTCCACGCATTCAAGTTTTCTCAGCAGAACAATTCAGAATCCAGAGAAAACATGCCATTTCTGTTTGTAAACATGGCACTGGATGCACTTTCCGAACAGAAAGGTTGTGCTTTTCTCCAAAACCTCTTTGACCGTGATTTTTTGGTTCAATTTCACCCGAATTCCACCACATTTTGTCCAGATATGCCTGGAGGAAAGCAGAAATATCCGGTGTGTAGTGGCTATCTCAATCCCAGATCTTGGTTCAGCCTCTGTGTTTGTTTGTGTTTTCTGGGCTTTATCTACGGCCTTGATTGTTTTGAATGCATTTTAGCATGTAACATTTTGTTTTCTGCTGGTAAACACTAATTGGTTCCACATGGAGTCAATCCCTCCACACATTCAATTTTTCTCGGGAGAACAATTCAGAATCCCGAGAAAACATGCTAATTCTGTTTGTAAACATAATATTGGATCCACTTGAAGAACAGAAAGATTGTGCTTTTCTCCAAAACCACTTTGACGGTGATTTTTTGGTTCAATTTCACCCGAATTCCACAACACTTTGTCCGGATATGCCTGGAGGAAAGCAGAAATATCCGGTGTGTTGTAGTTATCTCAATCCCAGACCTTGCTACCGTCTCTGTGTTTGTTTGTGTTTTCTGGGCTTTATCTACGGACTTGAGGGTTTTGAATGCATTTTAGCATGTAACGTTTTGTTTTCCACCGGCAAACACTAATTGGTTCCACATGGAGTCAATTCCTCTATACATTCGAGTTTTCTCTTCAGAAAATTCAGAATCCCGAGAAAACATGCTATTTCTGTTGGTAAACATGGCACTGTATGAACTTCCCGAAAGAAAGATTGTGCTTTTCTCCAATACCAGTTTGCCGGTGATTTTTTGGTTCAATTTCACCCGAATTCCACAACAATTTGTCCGGATATGCCTGGAGGAAAGCAGAAATGACCGATGTGTTGTGGCTGTCTGAATCCCAGATCTTGGTTCAGCCTCTGTGTTTGTTTGTGTTTTCTGGGATTTACCTACGGCCTTGATGGTTTTGAATGCATTTTAGCATGTAACATTTTGTTTTCTGCTGGCAAACGCTAATTGGTTCCACAAGGAGTCAATTCCTCCACACATTCAATTTTTCTCGGGAGAACAATTCAGAATCCCGAGAAAACATGCTAATTCTGTTTGTAAACCTGGCATTGGATCCACTTACAAAACAGAAAGATTGTGCTTTTCTCCAAAACCACTTTGACGGTGATTTTTTGGTTCAATTTCACCTGAATTCCACCACACTTTGCCCAGATATGCCTGGAGGAAAGCAGAAATATCCGGTGTGTTGTGGCTATCTCATCCCAGATCTTGGTACAGACTCTGTGTTTGTTTGTGTTTTCTGGGCTTTATGTATGGACTTGACGGTTTAGAATGCATTTTAGCATGTGCCTTTTTGTTTTCTGCTGGCAAACACTAATTGGTTCCAAATGGAATCAATCACTCCACACATTCGAGTTTGCTCGGCAGAACAATTCAGAATCCCGAGAAAACATGCTATTTCTATTTGTTACCATGGCACTGGATGCTTTTGCCGAAGAGAAAGATTGTGATTTTCTCCAAAACCACTTTGACGTTGAGTTTTTGGGTTCAATTTCACCTGAATTCCACAACACTTTGTCATGATATGCCTGGAGGAAAGCAGAAATATCCGATGTGTTGTGGCTATCTCAATCCCCGATCTTGGTACAGCCTCTGTGTTTGTTTGTGTTTTCTGGGCTTTATGTACGGACTTGACAGTTTAGAATTCATTTTAGCATGTAACATTTTGTTTTCTGCTGGCAAACGCTAATTGGTTCCACATGGAGTCAATCCCTCCACACATTCGAGTTTGCTCGGCAGAACAATTCAGAATCCCGAGAAAACATGCTATTTCTATTTGTTACCATGGCACTGGATGCTTTTGCTGAAGAGAAAGATTGTGATTTTCTCCAAAACCACTTTGACGTTGAGTTTTTGGGTTCAATTTCACCTGAATTCCACAACACTTTGTCATGATATGCCTGGAGGAAAGCAGAAATATCCGATGTGTTGTGGCTATCTCAATCCCCGATCTTGGTACAGCCTCTGTGTTTGTTTGTGTTTTCTGGGCTTTATGTACGGACTTGACAGTTTAGAATTCATTTTAGCATGTAACATTTTGTTTTCTGCTGGCAAACGCTAATTGGTTCCACATGGAGTCAATCCCTCCACACATTCGAGGTTTCTGGGCAGAACAATTAAGAAAATGAGAAAACATGCTATTTCTATTTGTTGGCCTTGGCACTGGATGCATTTGCCGAACAGAAAGATTGTGCTTTTTTCCAAAACCACTTTGACGGTGATTTTTTGGTTCAATTTCACCCGAATTCCACCACATTTTGTCCGGATATGCCTGGAGGAAAGCAGAAATATCCGGTGTGTTGTGGCTATCTCAATCCCAGATCTTGGTTCAGCCTCTGTGTTTGTTTGTGTTTTCTGGGCTTTATGTATGGACTTGATGGTTTTGAATGCATTTTAGCATGTAACGTTTTGTTTTCTGCTGGCAAATGCTAATTGGTTCCACATGGAGTCAATCCCTCCACACATTCGAGTTTTCTGGGCAGAACAATTCAGAAAATGAGAAAACATGCTATTTCTATTTGTTACCATGGCACTGGATGCATTTGCCGAACAGAAAGATTGTGCTTTTCTCCAAAACCACTTTCACGGTGATTTTTTGGTTCAATTTCACCCGAATTCCACAACACTTTGTCCGGATACGCCTGGAGGAAAGCAGAAATATCCAGTGTGTTGTGTCTATATCAAACCCAGATATTGATACGGCCTCTGTGTTTGTTTGTTTTCTCTGGGCTTTATCTATGGACTTGAGGGTGTTGAATGCATTTTAGCATGTAACATTTTGTTTTCTGCCGGCAAATGCTAATTGGTTCCACATGGAGTCAATTCCTCCACGCATTTGTGTTTTCTTGGCAGTAAAATTCAGAATCCCGAGAAAACATGCCATTTCTTTTTGTAAACATGGCATTGGATCACTTGCCGGACAGAAAGATTATGCTTTTCTCCAAAACCACTTTGACGGTGATTCTTTTGGTTCAATTTCACCCGAATTCCACAACACTTTGTCGGGATATGCCTGGAGGAAAGCAGAAATATCCGGTGTGTTGTGGCTATCTCAATCCCAGATCTTGTTACAGGCTCTGTGTTTGTTTGTGTTTGTGGGCTTTATCTACGGACTTGAGGGTGTTGAATGCATTTTAGCATGTAACATTTTGTTTTTTGCCAGCAAACGCTGATTGGTTCCACATTGAGTCAATTGTCCACGCATTCAAGTTTTCTCAGCAGAACAATTCAGAATCCAGAGAAAACATGCCATTTCTGTTTGTAAACATGGCACTGGATGCACTTTCCGAACAGAAAGGTTGTGCTTTTCTCCAAAACCTCTTTGACCGTGATTTTTCGGTTCAATTTCACCCGAATTCCACCACATTTTGTCCAGATATGCCTGGAGGAAAGCAGAAATATCCGGTGTGTAGTGGCTATCTCAATCCCAGATCTTGGTTCAGCCTCTGTGTTTGTTTGTGTTTTCTGGGCTTTATCTACGGCCTTGATTGTTTTGAATGCATTTTAGCATGTAACATTTTGTTTTCTGCTGGCAAACACTAATTGGTTCCACATGGAGTCAATCCCTCCACACATTCAATTTTTCTCGGGAGAACAATTCAGAATCCCGAGAAAACATGCTAATTCTGTTTGTAAACATAATATTGGATCCACTTGAAGAACAGAAAGATTGTGCTTTTCTCCAAAACCACTTTGACGGTGATTTTTTGGTTCAATTTCACCCGAATTCCACAACACTTTGTCCGGATATGCCTGGAGGAAAGCAGAAATATCCGGTGTGTTGTAGTTATCTCAATCCCAGACCTTGCTACCGTCTCTGTGTTTGTTTGTGTTTTCTGGGCTTTATCTACGGACTTGAGGGTTTTGAATGCATTTTAGCATGTAACGTTTTGTTTTCCACCGGCAAACACTAATTGGTTCCACATGGAGTCAATTCCTCTATACATTCGAGTTTTCTCTTCAGAAAATTCAGAATCCCGAGAAAACATGCTATTTCTGTTGGTAAACATGGCACTGTATGAACTTCCCGAAAGAAAGATTGTGCTTTTCTCCAATACCAGTTTGCCGGTGATTTTTTGGTTCAATTTCACCCGAATTCCACAACAATTTGTCCGGATATGCCTGGAGGAAAGCAGAAATGACCGATGTGTTGTGGCTGTCTGAATCCCAGATCTTGGTTCAGCCTCTGTGTTTGTTTGTGTTTTCTGGGATTTACCTACGGACTTGACGGTTTTGAATGCATTTTAGCATGTAACATTTTGTTTTCTGCTGGCAAACGCTAATTGGTTCCACAAGGAGTCAATTCCTCCACACATTCAATTTTTCTCGGGAGAACAATTCAGAATCCCGAGAAAACATGCTAATTCTGTTTGTAAACCGGCATTGGATCCACTTACAAAACAGAAAGATTGTGCTTTTCTCCAAAACCACTTTGACGGTGATTTTTTGGTTCAATTTCACCTGAATTCCACCACATTTTGCCGAGATATGCCTGGAGGAAAGCAGAAATATCCGGTGTGTTGTGGCTATCTCAATCCCAGATCTTGGTACAGACTCTGTGTTTGTTTGTGTTTTCTGGGCTCTATCTACGGACTTGACGGTTTAGAATGCATTTTAGCATGTGCCTTTTTGTTTTCTGCTGGCAAACACTAATTGGTTCCAAATGGAATCAATCACTCCACACATTCGAGTTTGCTCGGCAGAACAATTCAGAATCCCGAGAAAACATGCTATTTCTATTTGTTACCATGGCACTGGATGCAATTGCCGAAGAGAAAGATTGTGATTTTCTCCAAAACCACTTTGACGTTGAGTTTTTGGTTCAATTTCACCTGAATTCCACAACACTTTGTCATGATATGCCTGGAGGAAAGCAGAAATATCCGATGTGTTGTGGCTATCTCAATCCCCGATCTTGGTACAGCCTCTGTGTTTGTTTGTGTTTTCTGGGCTTTATGTACGGACTTGACAGTTTAGAATTCATTTTAGCATGTAACATTTTGTTTTCTGCTGGCAAACGCTAATTGGTTCCACATGGAGTCAATCCCTCCACACATTCGAGTTTTCTGGGCAGAACAATTAAGAAAATGAGAAAACATGCTATTTCTATTTGTTGGCCTTGGCACTGGATGCATTTGCCGAACAGAAAGATTGTGCTTTTCTCCAAAATCACTTTGACGGTGATTTTTTGGTTCAATTTCACCCGAATTCCACAACACTTTGTCCGGATACGCCTGGAGGAAAGCAGAAATATCCAGTGTGTTGTGTCTATATCAAACCCAGATATTGATACGGCCTCTGTGTTTGTTTGTTTTCTCTGGGCTTTATCTATGGACTTGAGGGTGTTGAATGCATTTTAGCATGTAACATTTTGTTTTCTGCCGGCAAATGCTAATTGGTTCCACATGGAGTCAATTCCTCCACGCATTTGTGTTTTCTTGGCAGTAAAATTCAGAATCCCGAGAAAACATGCCATTTCTTTTTGTAAACATGGCATTGGATCACTTGCCGGACAGAAAGATTATGCTTTTCTCCAAAACCACTTTGACGGTGATTCTTTTGGTTCAATTTCACCCGAATTCCACAACACTTTGTCGGGATATGCCTGGAGGAAAGCAGAAATATCCGGTGTGTTGTGGCTATCTCAATCCCAGATCTTGTTACAGGCTCTGTGTTTGTTTGTGTTTGTGGGCTTTATCTACGGACTTGAGGGTGTTGAATGCATTTTAGCATGTAACATTTTGTTTTTTGCCAGCAAACGCTGATTGGTTCCACATTGAGTCAATTGTCCACGCATTCAAGTTTTCTCAGCAGAACAATTCAGAATCCAGAGAAAACATGCCATTTCTGTTTGTAAACATGGCACTGGATGCACTTTCCGAACAGAAAGGTTGTGCTTTTCTCCAAAACCTCTTTGACCGTGATTTTTTGGTTCAATTTCACCCGAATTCCACCACATTTTGTCCAGATATGCCTGGAGGAAAGCAGAAATATCCGGTGTGTAGTGGCTATCTCAATCCCAGATCTTGGTTCAGCCTCTGTGTTTGTTTGTGTTTTCTGGGCTTTATCTACGGCCTTGATTGTTTTGAATGCATTTTAGCATGTAACATTTTGTTTTCTGCTGGCAAACACTAATTGGTTCCACATGGAGTCAATCCCTCCACACATTCAATTTTTCTCGGGAGAACAATTCAGAATCCCGAGAAAACATGCTAATTCTGTTTGTAAACATAATATTGGATCCACTTGAAGAACAGAAAGATTGTGCTTTTCTCCAAAACCACTTTGACGGTGATTTTTTGGTTCAATTTCACCCGAATTCCACAACACTTTGTCCGGATATGCCTGGAGGAAAGCAGAAATATCCGGTGTGTTGTAGTTATCTCAATCCCAGACCTTGCTACCGTCTCTGTGTTTGTTTGTGTTTTCTGGGCTTTATCTACGGACTTGAGGGTTTTGAATGCATTTTAGCATGTAACGTTTTGTTTTCCACCGGCAAACACTAATTGGTTCCACATGGAGTCAATTCCTCTATACATTCGAGTTTTCTCTTCAGAAAATTCAGAATCCCGAGAAAACATGCTATTTCTGTTGGTAAACATGGCACTGTATGAACTTCCCGAAAGAAAGATTGTGCTTTTCTCCAATACCAGTTTGCCGGTGATTTTTTGGTTCAATTTCACCCGAATTCCACAACAATTTGTCCGGATATGCCTGGAGGAAAGCAGAAATGACCGATGTGTTGTGGCTGTCTGAATCCCAGATCTTGGTTCAGCCTCTGTGTTTGTTTGTGTTTTCTGGGATTTACCTACGGCCTTGATGGTTTTGAATGCATTTTAGCATGTAACATTTTGTTTTCTGCTGGCAAACGCTAATTGGTTCCACAAGGAGTCAATTCCTCCACACATTCAATTTTTCTCGGGAGAACAATTCAGAATCCCGAGAAAACATGCTAATTCTGTTTGTAAACCTGGCATTGGATCCACTTACAAAACAGAAAGATTGTGCTTTTCTCCAAAACCACTTTGACGGTGATTTTTTGGTTCAATTTCACCTGAATTCCACCACACTTTGCCCAGATATGCCTGGAGGAAAGCAGAAATATCCGGTGTGTTGTGGCTATCTCATCCCAGATCTTGGTACAGACTCTGTGTTTGTTTGTGTTTTCTGGGCTTTATGTATGGACTTGACGGTTTAGAATGCATTTTAGCATGTGCCTTTTTGTTTTGTGCTGGCAAACACTAATTGGTTCCAAATGGAATCAATCACTCCACACATTCGAGTTTGCTCGGCAGAACAATTCAGAATCCCGAGAAAACATGCTATTTCTATTTGTTACCATGGCACTGGATGCTTTTGCCGAAGAGAAAGATTGTGATTTTCTCCAAAACCACTTTGACGTTGAGTTTTTGGGTTCAATTTCACCTGAATTCCCCAACACTTTGTCATGATATGCCTGGAGGAAAGCAGAAATATCCGATGTGTTGTGGCTATCTCAATCCCCGATCTTGGTACAGCCTCTGTGTTTGTTTGTGTTTTCTGGGCTTTATGTACGGACTTGACAGTTTAGAATTCATTTTAGCATGTAACATTTTGTTTTCTGCTGGCAAACGCTAATTGGTTCCACATGGAGTCAATCCCTCCACACATTCGAGTTTGCTCGGCAGAACAATTCAGAATCCCGAGAAAACATGCTATTTCTATTTGTTACCATGGCACTGGATGCTTTTGCCGAAGAGAAAGATTGTGATTTTCTCCAAAACCACTTTGACGTTGAGTTTTTGGTTCAATTTCACCTGAATTCCACAACACTTTCTCATGATATGCCTGGAGGAAAGCAGAAATATCCGATGTGTTGTGGCTATCTCAATCCCCGATCTTGGTACAGCCTCTGTGTTTGTTTGTGTTTTCTGGGCTTTATGTACGGACTTGACAGTTTAGAATTCATTTTAGCATGTAACATTTTGTTTTCTGCTGGCAAACGCTAATTGGTTCCACATGGAGTCAATCCCTCCACACATTCGAGTTTGCTCGGCAGAACAATTCAGAATCCCGAGAAAACATGCTATTTCTATTTGTTACCATGGCACTGGATGCTTTTGCCGAAGAGAAAGATTGTGATTTTCTCCAAAACCACTTTGACGTTGAGTTTTTGGGTTCAATTTCACCTGAATTCCACAACACTTTGTCATGATATGCCTGGAGGAAAGCAGAAATATCTGATGTGTTGTGGCTATCTCAATCCCCGATCTTGGTACAGCCTCTGTGTTTGTTTGTGTTTTCTGGGCTTTATGTACGGACTTGACAGTTTAGAATTCATTTTAGCATGTAACATTTTGTTTTCTGCTGGCAAACGCTAATTGGTTCCACATGGAGTCAATCCCTCCACACATTCGAGGTTTCTGGGCAGAACAATTAAGAAAATGAGAAAACATGCTATTTCTATTTGTTGGCCTTGGCACTGGATGCATTTGCCGAACAGAAAGATTGTGCTTTTTTCCAAAACCACTTTGACGGTGATTTTTTGGTTCAATTTCACCCGAATTCCACCACATTTTGTCCGGATATGCCTGGAGGAAAGCAGAAATATCCGGTGTGTTGTGGCTATCTCAATCCCAGATCTTGGTTCAGCCTCTGTGTTTGTTTGTGTTTTCTGGGCTTTATGTATGGACTTGATGGTTTTGAATGCATTTTAGCATGTAACGTTTTGTTTTCTGCTGGCAAATGCTAATTGGTTCCACATGGAGTCAATCCCTCCACACATTCGAGTTTTCTGGGCAGAACAATTCAGAAAATGAGAAAACATGCTATTTCTATTTGTTACCATGGCACTGGATGCATTTGCCGAACAGAAAGATTGTGCTTTTCTCCAAAACCACTTTCACGGTGATTTTTTGGTTCAATTTCACCCGAATTCCACAACACTTTGTCCGGATACGCCTGGAGGAAAGCAGAAATATCCAGTGTGTTGTGTCTATATCAAACCCAGATATTGATACGGCCTCTGTGTTTGTTTGTTTTCTCTGGGCTTTATCTATGGACTTGAGGGTGTTGAATGCATTTTAGCATGTAACATTTTGTTTTCTGCCGGCAAATGCTAATTGGTTTCACATGGAGTCAATTCCTCCACGCATTTGTGTTTTCTTGGCAGTAAAATTCAGAATCCCGAGAAAACATGCCATTTCTTTTTGTAAACATGGCATTGGATCACTTGCCGGACAGAAAGATTATGCTTTTCTCCAAAACCACCTTGACGGTGATTCTTTTGGTTCAATTTCACCCGAATTCCACAACACTTTGTCGGGATATGCCTGGAGGAAAGCAGAAATATCCGGTGTGTTGTGGCTATCTCAATCCCAGATCTTGTTACAGGCTCTGTGTTTGTTTGTGTTTGTGGGCTTTATCTACGGACTTGAGGGTGTTGAATGCATTTTAGCATGTAACATTTTGTTTTTTGCCAGCAAACGCTGATTGGTTCCACATTGAGTCAATTGTCCACGCATTCAAGTTTTCTCAGCAGAACAATTCAGAATCCAGAGAAAACATGCCATTTCTGTTTGTAAACATGGCACTGGATGCACTTTCCGAACAGAAAGGTTGTGCTTTTCTCCAAAACCTCTTTGACCGTGATTTTTTGGTTCAATTTCACCCGAATTCCACCACATTTTGTCCAGATATGCCTGGAGGAAAGCAGAAATATCCGGTGTGTAGTGGCTATCTCAATCCCAGATCTTGGTTCAGCCTCTGTGTTTGTTTGTGTTTTCTGGGCTTTATCTACGGACTTGATTGTTTTGAATGCATTTTAGCATGTAACATTTTGTTTTCTGCTGGCAAACACTAATTGGTTCCACATGGAGTCAATCCCTCCACACATTCAATTTTTCTCGGGAGAACAATTCAGAATCCCGAGAAAACATGCTAATTCTGTTTGTAAACATAATATTGGATCCACTTGAAGAACAGAAAGATTGTGCTTTTCTCCAAAACCACTTTGACGGTGATTTTTTGGTTCAATTTCACCCGAATTCCACAACACTTTGTCCGGATATGCCTGGAGGAAAGCAGAAATATCCGGTGTGTTGTAGTTATCTCAATCCCAGACCTTGCTACCGTCTCTGTGTTTGTTTGTGTTTTCTGGGCTTTATCTACGGACTTGAGGGTTTTGAATGCATTTTAGCATGTAACGTTTTGTTTTCCACCGGCAAACACTAATTGGTTCCACATGGAGTCAATTCCTCTATACATTCGAGTTTTCTCTTCAGAAAATTCAGAATCCCGAGAAAACATGCTATTTCTGTTGGTAAACATGGCACTGTATGAACTTCCCGAAAGAAAGATTGTGCTTTTCTCCAATACCAGTTTGCCGGTGATTTTTTGGTTCAATTTCACCCGAATTCCACAACAATTTGTCCGGATATGCCTGGAGGAAAGCAGAAATGACCGATGTGTTGTGGCTGTCTGAATCCCAGATCTTGGTTCAGCCTCTGTGTTTGTTTGTGTTTTCTGGGATTTACCTCCTGACTTGACGGTTTTGAATGCATTTTAGCATGTAACATTTTGTTTTCTGCTGGCAAACGCTAATTGGTTCCACAAGGAGTCAATTCCTCCACACATTCAATTTTTCTCGGGAGAACAATTCAGAATCCCGAGAAAACATGCTAATTCTGTTTGTAAACCGGCATTGGATCCACTTACAAAACAGAAAGATTGTGCTTTTCTCCAAAACCACTTTGACGGTGATTTTTTGGTTCAATTTCACCTGAATTCCACCACATTTTGCCGAGATATGCCTGGAGGAAAGCAGAAATATCCGGTGTGTTGTGGCTATCTCATCCCAGATCTTGGTACAGACTCTGTGTTTGTTTGTGTTTTCTGGGCTCTATCTACGGACTTGACGGTTTAGAATGCATTTTAGCATGTGCCTTTTTGTTTTCTGCTGGCAAACACTAATTGGTTCCAAATGGAATCAATCACTCCACACATTCGAGTTTGCTCGGCAGAACAATTCAGAATCCCGAGAAAACATGCTATTTCTATTTGTTACCATGGCACTGGATGCAATTGCCGAAGAGAAAGATTGTGATTTTCTCCAAAACCACTTTGACGTTGAGTTTTTGGTTCAATTTCACCTGAATTCCACAACACTTTGTCATGATATGCCTGGAGGAAAGCAGAAATATCCGATGTGTTGTGGCTATCTCAATCCCCGATCTTGGTACAGCCTCTGTGTTTGTTTGTGTTTTCTGGGCTTTATGTACGGACTTGACAGTTTAGAATTCATTTTAGCATGTAACATTTTGTTTTCTGCTGGCAAACGCTAATTGGTTCCACATGGAGTCAATCCCTCCACACATTCGAGTTTTCTGGGCAGAACAATTAAGAAAATGAGAAAACATGCTATTTCTATTTGTTGGCCTTGGCACTGGATGCATTTGCCGAACAGAAAGATTGTGCTTTTCTCCAAAATCACTTTGACGGTGATTTTTTGGTTCAATTTCACCCGAATTCCACAACACTTTGTCCGGATACGCCTGGAGGAAAGCAGAAATATCCAGTGTGTTGTGTCTATATCAAACCCAGATATTGATACGGCCTCTGTGTTTGTTTGTTTTCTCTGGGCTTTATCTATGGACTTGAGGGTGTTGAATGCATTTTAGCATGTAACATTTTGTTTTCTGCCGGCAAATGCTAATTGGTTCCACATGGAGTCAATTCCTCCACGCATTTGTGTTTTCTTGGCAGTAAAATTCAGAATCCCGAGAAAACATGCCATTTCTTTTTGTAAACATGGCATTGGATCACTTGCCGGACAGAAAGATTATGCTTTTCTCCAAAACCACTTTGACGGTGATTCTTTTGGTTCAATTTCACCCGAATTCCACAACACTTTGTCGGGATATGCCTGGAGGAAAGCAGAAATATCCGGTGTGTTGTGGCTATCTCAATCCCAGATCTTGTTACAGGCTCTGTGTTTGTTTGTGTTTGTGGGCTTTATCTACGGACTTGAGGGTGTTGAATGCATTTTAGCATGTAACATTTTGTTTTTTGCCAGCAAACGCTGATTGGTTCCACATTGAGTCAATTGTCCACGCATTCAAGTTTTCTCAGCAGAACAATTCAGAATCCAGAGAAAACATGCCATTTCTGTTTGTAAACATGGCACTGGATGCACTTTCCGAACAGAAAGGTTGTGCTTTTCTCCAAAACCTCTTTGACCGTGATTTTTTGGTTCAATTTCACCCGAATTCCACCACATTTTGTCCAGATATGCCTGGAGGAAAGCAGAAATATCCGGTGTGTAGTGGCTATCTCAATCCCAGATCTTGGTTCAGCCTCTGTGTTTGTTTGTGTTTTCTGGGCTTTATCTACGGCCTTGATTGTTTTGAATGCATTTTAGCATGTAACATTTTGTTTTCTGCTGGCAAACACTAATTGGTTCCACATGGAGTCAATCCCTCCACACATTCAATTTTTCTCGGGAGAACAATTCAGAATCCCGAGAAAACATGCTAATTCTGTTTGTAAACATAATATTGGATCCACTTGAAGAACAGAAAGATTGTGCTTTTCTCCAAAACCACTTTGACGGTGATTTTTTGGTTCAATTTCACCCGAATTCCACAACACTTTGTCCGGATATGCCTGGAGGAAAGCAGAAATATCCGGTGTGTTGTAGTTATCTCAATCCCAGACCTTGCTACCGTCTCTGTGTTTGTTTGTGTTTTCTGGGCTTTATCTACGGACTTGAGGGTTTTGAATGCATTTTAGCATGTAACGTTTTGTTTTCCACCGGCAAACACTAATTGGTTCCACATGGAGTCAATTCCTCTATACATTCGAGTTTTCTCTTCAGAAAATTCAGAATCCCGAGAAAACATGCTATTTCTGTTGGTAAACATGGCACTGTATGAACTTCCCGAAAGAAAGATTGTGCTTTTCTCCAATACCAGTTTGCCGGTGATTTTTTGGTTCAATTTCACCCGAATTCCACAACAATTTGTCCGGATATGCCTGGAGGAAAGCAGAAATGACCGATGTGTTGTGGCTGTCTGAATCCCAGATCTTGGTTCAGCCTCTGTGTTTGTTTGTGTTTTCTGGGATTTACCTACGGCCTTGATGGTTTTGAATGCATTTTAGCATGTAACATTTTGTTTTCTGCTGGCAAACGCTAATTGGTTCCACAAGGAGTCAATTCCTCCACACATTCAATTTTTCTCGGGAGAACAATTCAGAATCCCGAGAAAACATGCTAATTCTGTTTGTAAACCTGGCATTGGATCCACTTACAAAACAGAAAGATTGTGCTTTTCTCCAAAACCACTTTGACGGTGATTTTTTGGTTCAATTTCACCTGAATTCCACCACACTTTGCCCAGATATGCCTGGAGGAAAGCAGAAATATCCGGTGTGTTGTGGCTATCTCATCCCAGATCTTGGTACAGACTCTGTGTTTGTTTGTGTTTTCTGGGCTTTATGTATGGACTTGACGGTTTAGAATGCATTTTAGCATGTGCCTTTTTGTTTTGTGCTGGCAAACACTAATTGGTTCCAAATGGAATCAATCACTCCACACATTCGAGTTTGCTCGGCAGAACAATTCAGAATCCCGAGAAAACATGCTATTTCTATTTGTTACCATGGCACTGGATGCTTTTGCCGAAGAGAAAGATTGTGATTTTCTCCAAAACCACTTTGACGTTGAGTTTTTGGGTTCAATTTCACCTGAATTCCCCAACACTTTGTCATGATATGCCTGGAGGAAAGCAGAAATATCCGATGTGTTGTGGCTATCTCAATCCCCGATCTTGGTACAGCCTCTGTGTTTGTTTGTGTTTTCTGGGCTTTATGTACGGACTTGACAGTTTAGAATTCATTTTAGCATGTAACATTTTGTTTTCTGCTGGCAAACGCTAATTGGTTCCACATGGAGTCAATCCCTCCACACATTCGAGTTTGCTCGGCAGAACAATTCAGAATCCCGAGAAAACATGCTATTTCTATTTGTTACCATGGCACTGGATGCTTTTGCCGAAGAGAAAGATTGTGATTTTCTCCAAAACCACTTTGACGTTGAGTTTTTGGTTCAATTTCACCTGAATTCCACAACACTTTCTCATGATATGCCTGGAGGAAAGCAGAAATATCCGATGTGTTGTGGCTATCTCAATCCCCGATCTTGGTACAGCCTCTGTGTTTGTTTGTGTTTTCTGGGCTTTATGTACGGACTTGACAGTTTAGAATTCATTTTAGCATGTAACATTTTGTTTTCTGCTGGCAAACGCTAATTGGTTCCACATGGAGTCAATCCCTCCACACATTCGAGTTTGCTCGGCAGAACAATTCAGAATCCCGAGAAAACATGCTATTTCTATTTGTTACCATGGCACTGGATGCTTTTGCCGAAGAGAAAGATTGTGATTTTCTCCAAAACCACTTTGACGTTGAGTTTTTGGGTTCAATTTCACCTGAATTCCACAACACTTTGTCATGATATGCCTGGAGGAAAGCAGAAATATCTGATGTGTTGTGGCTATCTCAATCCCCGATCTTGGTACAGCCTCTGTGTTTGTTTGTGTTTTCTGGGCTTTATGTACGGACTTGACAGTTTAGAATTCATTTTAGCATGTAACATTTTGTTTTCTGCTGGCAAACGCTAATTGGTTCCACATGGAGTCAATCCCTCCACACATTCGAGGTTTCTGGGCAGAACAATTAAGAAAATGAGAAAACATGCTATTTCTATTTGTTGGCCTTGGCACTGGATGCATTTGCCGAACAGAAAGATTGTGCTTTTTTCCAAAACCACTTTGACGGTGATTTTTTGGTTCAATTTCACCCGAATTCCACCACATTTTGTCCGGATATGCCTGGAGGAAAGCAGAAATATCCGGTGTGTTGTGGCTATCTCAATCCCAGATCTTGGTTCAGCCTCTGTGTTTGTTTGTGTTTTCTGGGCTTTATGTATGGACTTGATGGTTTTGAATGCATTTTAGCATGTAACGTTTTGTTTTCTGCTGGCAAATGCTAATTGGTTCCACATGGAGTCAATCCCTCCACACATTCGAGTTTTCTGGGCAGAACAATTCAGAAAATGAGAAAACATGCTATTTCTATTTGTTACCATGGCACTGGATGCATTTGCCGAACAGAAAGATTGTGCTTTTCTCCAAAACCACTTTCACGGTGATTTTTTGGTTCAATTTCACCCGAATTCCACAACACTTTGTCCGGATACGCCTGGAGGAAAGCAGAAATATCCAGTGTGTTGTGTCTATATCAAACCCAGATATTGATACGGCCTCTGTGTTTGTTTGTTTTCTCTGGGCTTTATCTATGGACTTGAGGGTGTTGAATGCATTTTAGCATGTAACATTTTGTTTTCTGCCGGCAAATGCTAATTGGTTTCACATGGAGTCAATTCCTCCACGCATTTGTGTTTTCTTGGCAGTAAAATTCAGAATCCCGAGAAAACATGCCATTTCTTTTTGTAAACATGGCATTGGATCACTTGCCGGACAGAAAGATTATGCTTTTCTCCAAAACCACCTTGACGGTGATTCTTTTGGTTCAATTTCACCCGAATTCCACAACACTTTGTCGGGATATGCCTGGAGGAAAGCAGAAATATCCGGTGTGTTGTGGCTATCTCAATCCCAGATCTTGTTACAGGCTCTGTGTTTGTTTGTGTTTGTGGGCTTTATCTACGGACTTGAGGGTGTTGAATGCATTTTAGCATGTAACATTTTGTTTTTTGCCAGCAAACGCTGATTGGTTCCACATTGAGTCAATTGTCCACGCATTCAAGTTTTCTCAGCAGAACAATTCAGAATCCAGAGAAAACATGCCATTTCTGTTTGTAAACATGGCACTGGATGCACTTTCCGAACAGAAAGGTTGTGCTTTTCTCCAAAACCTCTTTGACCGTGATTTTTTGGTTCAATTTCACCCGAATTCCACCACATTTTGTCCAGATATGCCTGGAGGAAAGCAGAAATATCCGGTGTGTAGTGGCTATCTCAATCCCAGATCTTGGTTCAGCCTCTGTGTTTGTTTGTGTTTTCTGGGCTTTATCTACGGACTTGATTGTTTTGAATGCATTTTAGCATGTAACATTTTGTTTTCTGCTGGCAAACACTAATTGGTTCCACATGGAGTCAATCCCTCCACACATTCAATTTTTCTCGGGAGAACAATTCAGAATCCCGAGAAAACATGCTAATTCTGTTTGTAAACATAATATTGGATCCACTTGAAGAACAGAAAGATTGTGCTTTTCTCCAAAACCACTTTGACGGTGATTTTTTGGTTCAATTTCACCCGAATTCCACAACACTTTGTCCGGATATGCCTGGAGGAAAGCAGAAATATCCGGTGTGTTGTAGTTATCTCAATCCCAGACCTTGCTACCGTCTCTGTGTTTGTTTGTGTTTTCTGGGCTTTATCTACGGACTTGAGGGTTTTGAATGCATTTTAGCATGTAACGTTTTGTTTTCCACCGGCAAACACTAATTGGTTCCACATGGAGTCAATTCCTCTATACATTCGAGTTTTCTCTTCAGAAAATTCAGAATCCCGAGAAAACATGCTATTTCTGTTGGTAAACATGGCACTGTATGAACTTCCCGAAAGAAAGATTGTGCTTTTCTCCAATACCAGTTTGCCGGTGATTTTTTGGTTCAATTTCACCCGAATTCCACAACAATTTGTCCGGATATGCCTGGAGGAAAGCAGAAATGACCGATGTGTTGTGGCTGTCTGAATCCCAGATCTTGGTTCAGCCTCTGTGTTTGTTTGTGTTTTCTGGGATTTACCTCCTGACTTGACGGTTTTGAATGCATTTTAGCATGTAACATTTTGTTTTCTGCTGGCAAACGCTAATTGGTTCCACAAGGAGTCAATTCCTCCACACATTCAATTTTTCTCGGGAGAACAATTCAGAATCCCGAGAAAACATGCTAATTCTGTTTGTAAACCGGCATTGGATCCACTTACAAAACAGAAAGATTGTGCTTTTCTCCAAAACCACTTTGACGGTGATTTTTTGGTTCAATTTCACCTGAATTCCACCACATTTTGCCGAGATATGCCTGGAGGAAAGCAGAAATATCCGGTGTGTTGTGGCTATCTCATCCCAGATCTTGGTACAGACTCTGTGTTTGTTTGTGTTTTCTGGGCTCTATCTACGGACTTGACGGTTTAGAATGCATTTTAGCATGTGCCTTTTTGTTTTCTGCTGGCAAACACTAATTGGTTCCAAATGGAATCAATCACTCCACACATTCGAGTTTGCTCGGCAGAACAATTCAGAATCCCGAGAAAACATGCTATTTCTATTTGTTACCATGGCACTGGATGCAATTGCCGAAGAGAAAGATTGTGATTTTCTCCAAAACCACTTTGACGTTGAGTTTTTGGTTCAATTTCACCTGAATTCCACAACACTTTGTCATGATATGCCTGGAGGAAAGCAGAAATATCCGATGTGTTGTGGCTATCTCAATCCCCGATCTTGGTACAGCCTCTGTGTTTGTTTGTGTTTTCTGGGCTTTATGTACGGACTTGACAGTTTAGAATTCATTTTAGCATGTAACATTTTGTTTTCTGCTGGCAAACGCTAATTGGTTCCACATGGAGTCAATCCCTCCACACATTCGAGTTTTCTGGGCAGAACAATTAAGAAAATGAGAAAACATGCTATTTCTATTTGTTGGCCTTGGCACTGGATGCATTTGCCGAACAGAAAGATTGTGCTTTTCTCCAAAATCACTTTGACGGTGATTTTTTGGTTCAATTTCACCCGAATTCCACAACACTTTGTCCGGATACGCCTGGAGGAAAGCAGAAATATCCAGTGTGTTGTGTCTATATCAAACCCAGATATTGATACGGCCTCTGTGTTTGTTTGTTTTCTCTGGGCTTTATCTATGGACTTGAGGGTGTTGAATGCATTTTAGCATGTAACATTTTGTTTTCTGCCGGCAAATGCTAATTGGTTCCACATGGAGTCAATTCCTCCACGCATTTGTGTTTTCTTGGCAGTAAAATTCAGAATCCCGAGAAAACATGCCATTTCTTTTTGTAAACATGGCATTGGATCACTTGCCGGACAGAAAGATTATGCTTTTCTCCAAAACCACTTTGACGGTGATTCTTTTGGTTCAATTTCACCCGAATTCCACAACACTTTGTCGGGATATGCCTGGAGGAAAGCAGAAATATCCGGTGTGTTGTGGCTATCTCAATCCCAGATCTTGTTACAGGCTCTGTGTTTGTTTGTGTTTGTGGGCTTTATCTACGGACTTGAGGGTGTTGAATGCATTTTAGCATGTAACATTTTGTTTTTTGCCAGCAAACGCTGATTGGTTCCACATTGAGTCAATTGTCCACGCATTCAAGTTTTCTCAGCAGAACAATTCAGAATCCAGAGAAAACATGCCATTTCTGTTTGTAAACATGGCACTGGATGCACTTTCCGAACAGAAAGGTTGTGCTTTTCTCCAAAACCTCTTTGACCGTGATTTTTTGGTTCAATTTCACCCGAATTCCACCACATTTTGTCCAGATATGCCTGGAGGAAAGCAGAAATATCCGGTGTGTAGTGGCTATCTCAATCCCAGATCTTGGTTCAGCCTCTGTGTTTGTTTGTGTTTTCTGGGCTTTATCTACGGCCTTGATTGTTTTGAATGCATTTTAGCATGTAACATTTTGTTTTCTGCTGGCAAACACTAATTGGTTCCACATGGAGTCAATCCCTCCACACATTCAATTTTTCTCGGGAGAACAATTCAGAATCCCGAGAAAACATGCTAATTCTGTTTGTAAACATAATATTGGATCCACTTGAAGAACAGAAAGATTGTGCTTTTCTCCAAAACCACTTTGACGGTGATTTTTTGGTTCAATTTCACCCGAATTCCACAACACTTTGTCCGGATATGCCTGGAGGAAAGCAGAAATATCCGGTGTGTTGTAGTTATCTCAATCCCAGACCTTGCTACCGTCTCTGTGTTTGTTTGTGTTTTCTGGGCTTTATCTACGGACTTGAGGGTTTTGAATGCATTTTAGCATGTAACGTTTTGTTTTCCACCGGCAAACACTAATTGGTTCCACATGGAGTCAATTCCTCTATACATTCGAGTTTTCTCTTCAGAAAATTCAGAATCCCGAGAAAACATGCTATTTCTGTTGGTAAACATGGCACTGTATGAACTTCCCGAAAGAAAGATTGTGCTTTTCTCCAATACCAGTTTGCCGGTGATTTTTTGGTTCAATTTCACCCGAATTCCACAACAATTTGTCCGGATATGCCTGGAGGAAAGCAGAAATGACCGATGTGTTGTGGCTGTCTGAATCCCAGATCTTGGTTCAGCCTCTGTGTTTGTTTGTGTTTTCTGGGATTTACCTCCTGACTTGACGGTTTTGAATGCATTTTAGCATGTAACATTTTGTTTTCTGCTGGCAAACGCTAATTGGTTCCACAAGGAGTCAATTCCTCCACACATTCAATTTTTCTCGGGAGAACAATTCAGAATCCCGAGAAAACATGCTAATTCTGTTTGTAAACCGGCATTGGATCCACTTACAAAACAGAAAGATTGTGCTTTTCTCCAAAACCACTTTGACGGTGATTTTTTGGTTCAATTTCACCTGAATTCCACCACATTTTGCCGAGATATGCCTGGAGGAAAGCAGAAATATCCGGTGTGTTGTGGCTATCTCATCCCAGATCTTGGTACAGACTCTGTGTTTGTTTGTGTTTTCTGGGCTCTATCTACGGACTTGACGGTTTAGAATGCATTTTAGCATGTGCCTTTTTGTTTTCTGCTGGCAAACACTAATTGGTTCCAAATGGAATCAATCACTCCACACATTCGAGTTTGCTCGGCAGAACAATTCAGAATCCCGAGAAAACATGCTATTTCTATTTGTTACCATGGCACTGGATGCAATTGCCGAAGAGAAAGATTGTGATTTTCTCCAAAACCACTTTGACGTTGAGTTTTTGGTTCAATTTCACCTGAATTCCACAACACTTTGTCATGATATGCCTGGAGGAAAGCAGAAATATCCGATGTGTTGTGGCTATCTCAATCCCCGATCTTGGTACAGCCTCTGTGTTTGTTTGTGTTTTCTGGGCTTTATGTACGGACTTGACAGTTTAGAATTCATTTTAGCATGTAACATTTTGTTTTCTGCTGGCAAACGCTAATTGGTTCCACATGGAGTCAATCCCTCCACACATTCGAGTTTTCTGGGCAGAACAATTAAGAAAATGAGAAAACATGCTATTTCTATTTGTTGGCCTTGGCACTGGATGCATTTGCCGAACAGAAAGATTGTGCTTTTCTCCAAAATCACTTTGACGGTGATTTTTTGGTTCAATTTCACCCGAATTCCACAACACTTTGTCCGGATACGCCTGGAGGAAAGCAGAAATATCCAGTGTGTTGTGTCTATATCAAACCCAGATATTGATACGGCCTCTGTGTTTGTTTGTTTTCTCTGGGCTTTATCTATGGACTTGAGGGTGTTGAATGCATTTTAGCATGTAACATTTTGTTTTCTGCCGGCAAATGCTAATTGGTTCCACATGGAGTCAATTCCTCCACGCATTTGTGTTTTCTTGGCAGTAAAATTCAGAATCCCGAGAAAACATGCCATTTCTTTTTGTAAACATGGCATTGGATCACTTGCCGGACAGAAAGATTATGCTTTTCTCCAAAACCACTTTGACGGTGATTCTTTTGGTTCAATTTCACCCGAATTCCACAACACTTTGTCGGGATATGCCTGGAGGAAAGCAGAAATATCCGGTGTGTTGTGGCTATCTCAATCCCAGATCTTGTTACAGGCTCTGTGTTTGTTTGTGTTTGTGGGCTTTATCTACGGACTTGAGGGTGTTGAATGCATTTTAGCATGTAACATTTTGTTTTTTTGCCAGCAAACGCTGATTGGTTCCACATTGAGTCAATTGTCCACGCATTCAAGTTTTCTCAGCAGAACAATTCAGAATCCAGAGAAAACATGCCATTTCTGTTTGTAAACATGGCACTGGATGCACTTTCCGAACAGAAAGGTTGTGCTTTTCTCCAAAACCTCTTTGACCGTGATTTTTTGGTTCAATTTCACCCGAATTCCACCACATTTTGTCCAGATATGCCTGGAGGAAAGCAGAAATATCCGGTGTGTAGTGGCTATCTCAATCCCAGATCTTGGTTCAGCCTCTGTGTTTGTTTGTGTTTTCTGGGCTTTATCTACGGCCTTGATTGTTTTGAATGCATTTTAGCATGTAACATTTTGTTTTCTGCTGGCAAACACTAATTGGTTCCACATGGAGTCAATCCCTCCACACATTCAATTTTTCTCGGGAGAACAATTCAGAATCCCGAGAAAACATGCTAATTCTGTTTGTAAACATAATATTGGATCCACTTGAAGAACAGAAAGATTGTGCTTTTCTCCAAAACCACTTTGACGGTGATTTTTTGGTTCAATTTCACCCGAATTCCACAACACTTTGTCCGGATATGCCTGGAGGAAAGCAGAAATATCCGGTGTGTTGTAGTTATCTCAATCCCAGACCTTGCTACCGTCTCTGTGTTTGTTTGTGTTTTCTGGGCTTTATCTACGGACTTGAGGGTTTTGAATGCATTTTAGCATGTAACGTTTTGTTTTCCACCGGCAAACACTAATTGGTTCCACATGGAGTCAATTCCTCTATACATTCGAGTTTTCTCTTCAGAAAATTCAGAATCCCGAGAAAACATGCTATTTCTGTTGGTAAACATGGCACTGTATGAACTTCCCGAAAGAAAGATTGTGCTTTTCTCCAATACCAGTTTGCCGGTGATTTTTTGGTTCAATTTCACCCGAATTCCACAACACTTTGTCCGGATATGCCTGGAGGAAAGCAGAAATGACCGATGTGTTGTGGCTGTCTGAATCCCAGATCTTGGTTCAGCCTCTGTGTTTGTTTGTGTTTTCTGGGATTTACCTACGGACTTGACGGTTTTGAATGCATTTTAGCATGTAACATTTTGTTTTCTGCTGGCAAACGCTAATTGGTTCCACAAGGAGTCAATTCCTCCACACATTCAATTTTTCTCGGGAGAACAATTCAGAATCCCGAGAAAACATGCTAATTCTGTTTGTAAACCGGCATTGGATCCACTTACAAAACAGAAAGATTGTGCTTTTCTCCAAAACCACTTTGACGGTGATTTTTTGGTTCAATTTCACCTGAATTCCACCACATTTTGCCGAGATATGCCTGGAGGAAAGCAGAAATATCCAGTGTGTTGTGGCTATCTCATCCCAGATCTTGGTACAGACTCTGTGTTTGTTTGTGTTTTCTGGGCTCTATCTACGGACTTGACGGTTTAGAATGCATTTTAGCATGTGCCTTTTTGTTTTCTGCTGGCAAACACTAATTGGTTCCAAATGGAATCAATCACTCCACACATTCGAGTTTGCTCGGCAGAACAATTCAGAATCCCGAGAAAACATGCTATTTCTATTTGTTACCATGGCACTGGATGCAATTGCCGAAGAGAAAGATTGTGATTTTCTCCAAAACCACTTTGACGTTGAGTTTTTGGTTCAATTTCACCTGAATTCCACAACACTTTGTCATGATATGCCTGGAGGAAAGCAGAAATATCCGATGTGTTGTGGCTATCTCAATCCCCGATCTTGGTACAGCCTCTGTGTTTGTTTGTGTTTTCTGGGCTTTATGTACGGACTTGACAGTTTAGAATTCATTTTAGCATGTAACATTTTGTTTTCTGCTGGCAAACGCTAATTGGTTCCACATGGAGTCAATCCCTCCACACATTCGAGTTTTCTGGGCAGAACAATTAAGAAAATGAGAAAACATGCTATTTCTATTTGTTGGCCTTGGCACTGGATGCATTTGCCGAACAGAAAGATTGTGCTTTTCTCCAAAATCACTTTGACGGTGATTTTTTGGTTCAATTTCACCCGAATTCCACAACACTTTGTCCGGATACGCCTGGAGGAAAGCAGAAATATCCAGTGTGTTGTGTCTATATCAAACCCAGATATTGATACGGCCTCTGTGTTTGTTTGTTTTCTCTGGGCTTTATCTATGGACTTGAGGGTGTTGAATGCATTTTAGCATGTAACATTTTGTTTTCTGCCAGCAAATGCTAATTGGGTTCACATGGAGTCAATCACTCCACACATTCGAGATTTCTGGGCAGAACAATTCAGAATCCCGAGAAAACATGCTATTTCTATATGTTACCATGACACTGGATGGAATTGCCGAACAGAAAGATTGTGCTTTTTTCCAAAACCACTTTGACGGTGATTTTTTGTTCAATTTCACCCGAATTCCACCACATTTTGTCCGGATATGCCTGGAGGAAAGCAGAAATATCCGGTGTGTTGTGGCTATCTCAATCCCAGATCTTGGTTCAGCCTCTGTGTTTGTTTGTGTTTTCTGGGCTTTATCTACGGACTTGATGGTTTTGAATGCATTTTAGCATGTAACGTTTTGTTTTCTGCTGGCAAATGCTAATTGGTTCCACAAGGAGTCAATCCCTCCACACATTCGAGTTTTCTGGGCAGAACAATTCAGAAAATGAGAAAACATGCTATTTCTATTTGTTACCATGGCAGTGGATGCATTTGCCGAACAGAAAGATTGTGCTTTTCTCCAAAACCACTTTCACGGTGATTTTTTGGTTCAATTTCACCCGAATTCCACAACACTTTGTCCGTATACGCCTGGAGGAAAGCAGAAATATCCAGTGTGTTGTGTCTATATCAAACCCAGATATTGATACAGCCTCTGTGTTTGTTTGTTTTCTCTGGGCTTTATCTATGGACTTGAGGGTGTTGAATGCATTTTAGCATGTAACATTTTGTTTTCTGCCGGCAAATGCTAATTGGTTCCACATGGAGTCAATTCCTCCACGCATTTGTGTTTTCTTGGCAGTAAAATTCAGAATCCCGAGAAAACATGCCATTTCTTTTTGTAAACATGGCATTGGATCACTTGCCGGACAGAAAGATTATGCTTTTCTCCAAAACCACTTTGAAGGTGATTCTTTTGGTTCAATTTCACCCGAATTCCACAACACTTTGTCGGGATATGCCTGGAGGAAAGCAGAAATATCCGGTGTGTTGTGGCTATCTCAATCCCAGATCTTGTTACAGGCTCTGTGTTTGTTTGTGTTTGTGGGCTTTATCTACGGACTTGAGGGTGTTGAATGCATTTTAGCATGTAACATTTTGTTTTTTGCCAGCAAACGCTGATTGGTTCCACATTGAGTCAATTGTCCACGCATTCAAGTTTTCTCAGCAGAACAATTCAGAATCCAGAGAAAACATGCCATTTCTGTTTGTAAACATGGCACTGGATGCACTTTCCGAACAGAAAGGTTGTGCTTTTCTCCAAAACCTCTTTGACCGTGATTTTTTGGTTCAATTTCACCCGAATTCCACCACATTTTGTCCAGATATGCCTGGAGGAAAGCAGAAATATCCGGTGTGTAGTGGCTATCTCAATCCCAGATCTTGGTTCAGCCTCTGTGTTTGTTTGTGTTTTCTGGGCTTTATCTACGGCCTTGATTGTTTTGAATGCATTTTAGCATGTAACATTTTGTTTTCTGCTGGCAAACACTAATTGGTTCCACATGGAGTCAATCCCTCCACACATTCAATTTTTCTCGGGAGAACAATTCAGAATCCCGAGAAAACATGCTAATTCTGTTTGTAAACATAATATTGGATCCACTTGAAGAACAGAAAGATTGTGCTTTTCTCCAAAACCACTTTGACGGTGATTTTTTGGTTCAATTTCACCCGAATTCCACAACACTTTGTCCGGATATGCCTGGAGGAAAGCAGAAATATCCGGTGTGTTGTAGTTATCTCAATCCCAGACCTTGCTACCGTCTCTGTGTTTGTTTGTGTTTTCTGGGCTTTATCTACGGACTTGAGGGTTTTGAATGCATTTTAGCATGTAACGTTTTGTTTTCCACCGGCAAACACTAATTGGTTCCACATGGAGTCAATTCCTCTATACATTCGAGTTTTCTCTTCAGAAAATTCAGAATCCCGAGAAAACATGCTATTTCTGTTGGTAAACATGGCACTGTATGAACTTCCCGAAAGAAAGATTGTGCTTTTCTCCAATACCAGTTTGCCGGTGATTTTTTGGTTCAATTTCACCCGAATTCCACAACAATTTGTCCGGATATGCCTGGAGGAAAGCAGAAATGACCGATGTGTTGTGGCTGTCTGAATCCCAGATCTTGGTTCAGCCTCTGTGTTTGTTTGTGTTTTCTGGGATTTACCTACGGCCTTGATGGTTTTGAATGCATTTTAGCATGTAACATTTTGTTTTCTGCTGGCAAACGCTAATTGGTTCCACAAGGAGTCAATTCCTCCACACATTCAATTTTTCTCGGGAGAACAATTCAGAATCCCGAGAAAACATGCTAATTCTGTTTGTAAACTGGCATTGGATCCACTTACAAAACAGAAAGATTGTGCTTTTCTCCAAAACCACTTTGACGGTGATTTTTTGGTTCAATTTCACCTGAATTCCACCACACTTTGCCCAGATATGCCTGGAGGAAAGCAGAAATATCCGGTGTGTTGTGGCTATCTCATCCCAGATCTTGGTACAGACTCTGTGTTTGTTTGTGTTTTCTGGGCTTTATGTATGGACTTGACGGTTTAGAATGCATTTTAGCATGTGCCTTTTTGTTTTGTGCTGGCAAACACTAATTGGTTCCAAATGGAATCAATCACTCCACACATTCGAGTTTGCTCGGCAGAACAATTCAGAATCCCGAGAAAACATGCTATTTCTATTTGTTACCATGGCACTGGATGCTTTTGCCGAAGAGAAAGATTGTGATTTTCTCCAAAACCACTTTGACGTTGAGTTTTTGGGTTCAATTTCACCTGAATTCCCCAACACTTTGTCATGATATGCCTGGAGGAAAGCAGAAATATCCGATGTGTTGTGGCTATCTCAATCCCCGATCTTGGTACAGACTCTGTGTTTGTTTGTGTTTTCTGGGCTCTATCTACGGACTTGACGGTTTAGAATGCATTTTAGCATGTGCCTTTTTGTTTTCTGCTGGCAAACGCTAATTGGTTCCACATGGAGTCAATCCCTCCACACATTCGAGTTTGCTCGGCAGAACAATTCAGAATCCCGAGAAAACATGCTATTTCTATTTGTTACCATGGCACTGGATGCTTTTGCCGAAGAGAAAGATTGTGATTTTCTCCAAAACCACTTTGACGTTGAGTTTTTGGGTTCAATTTCACCTGAATTCCACAACACTTTGTCATGATATGCCTGGAGGAAAGCAGAAATATCCGATGTGTTGTGGCTATCTCAATCCCCGATCTTGGTACAGCCTCTGTGTTTGTTTGTGTTTTCTGGGCTTTATGTACGGACTTGACAGTTTAGAATTCATTTTAGCATGTAACATTTTGTTTTCTGCTGGCAAACGCTAATTGGTTCCACATGGAGTCAATCCCTCCACACATTCGAGTTTGCTCGGCAGAACAATTCAGAATCCCGAGAAAACATGCTATTTCTATTTGTTACCATGGCACTGGATGCTTTTGCCGAAGAGAAAGATTGTGATTTTCTCCAAAACCACTTTGACGTTGAGTTTTTGGGTTCAGTTTCACCTGAATTCCACAACACTTTGTCATGATATGCCTGGAGGAAAGCAGAAATATCCGATGTGTTGTGGCTATCTCAATCCCCGATCTTGGTACAGCCTCTGTGTTTGTTTGTGTTTTCTGGGCTTTATGTATGGACTTGACAGTTTAGAATTCATTTTAGCATGTAACATTTTGTTTTCTGCTGGCAAACGCTAATTGGTTCCACATGGAGTCAATCCCTCCACACATTCGAGGTTTCTGGGCAGAACAATTAAGAAAATGAGAAAACGTGCTATTTCTATTTGTTGGCCTTGGCACTGGATGCATTTGCCGAACAGAAAGATTGTGCTTTTTTCCAAAACCACTTTGACGGTGATTTTTTGGTTCAATTTCACCCGAATTCCACCACATTTTGTCCGGATATGCCTGGAGGAAAGCAGAAATATCCGGTGTGTTGTGGCTATCTCAATCCCAGATCTTGGTTCAGCCTCTGTGTTTGTTTGTGTTTTCTGGGCTTTATCTACGGACTTGATGGTTTTGAATGCATTTTAGCATGTAACGTTTTGTTTTCTGCTGGCAAATGCTAATTGGTTCCACATGGAGTCAATCCCTCCACACATTCGAGTTTTCTGGGCAGAACAATTCAGAAAATGAGAAAACATGCTATTTCTATTTGTTACCATGGCACTGGATGCATTTGCCGAACAGAAAGATTGTGCTTTTCTCCAAAACCACTTTGACGGTGATTTTTTGGTTCAATTTCACCCGAATTCCACAACACTTTGTCCGGATACGCCTGGAGGAAAGCAGAAATATCCAGTGTGTTGTGTCTATATCAAACCCAGATATTGATACAGCCTCTGTGTTTGTTTGTTTTCTCTGGGCTTTATCTATGGACTTGAGGGTGTTGAATGCATTTTAGCATGTAACATTTTGTTTTCTGCCGGCAAATGCTAATTGGTTTCACATGGAGTCAATTCCTCCACGCATTTGTGTTTTCTTGGCAGTAAAATTCAGAATCCCGAGAAAACATGCCATTTCTTTTTGTAAACATGGCATTGGATCACTTGCCGGACAGAAAGATTATGCTTTTCTCCAAAACCACTTTGACGGTGATTCTTTTGGTTCAATTTCACCCGAATTCCACAACACTTTGTCGGGATATGCCTGGAGGAAAGCAGAAATATCCGGTGTGTTGTGGCTATCTCAATCCCAGATCTTGTTACAGGCTCTGTGTTTGTTTGTGTTTGTGGGCTTTATCTACGGACTTGAGGGTGTTGAATGCATTTTAGCATGTAACATTTTGTTTTTTGCCAGCAAACGCTGATTGGTTCCACATTGAGTCAATTGTCCACGCATTCAAGTTTTCTCAGCAGAACAATTCAGAATCCAGAGAAAACATGCCATTTCTGTTTGTAAACATGGCACTGGATGCACTTTCCGAACAGAAAGGTTGTGCTTTTCTCCAAAACCTCTTTGACCGTGATTTTTTGGTTCAATTTCACCCGAATTCCACCACATTTTGTCCAGATATGCCTGGAGGAAAGCAGAAATATCCGGTGTGTAGTGGCTATCTCAATCCCAGATCTTGGTTCAGCCTCTGTGTTTGTTTGTGTTTTCTGGGCTTTATCTACGGCCTTGATTGTTTTGAATGCATTTTAGCATGTAACATTTTGTTTTCTGCTGGCAAACACTAATTGGTTCCACATGGAGTCAATCCCTCCACACATTCAATTTTTCTCGGGAGAACAATTCAGAATCCCGAGAAAACATGCTAATTCTGTTTGTAAACATAATATTGGATCCACTTGAAGAACAGAAAGATTGTGCTTTTCTCCAAAACCACTTTGACGGTGATTTTTTGGTTCAATTTCACCCGAATTCCACAACACTTTGTCCGGATATGCCTGGAGGAAAGCAGAAATATCCGGTGTGTTGTAGTTATCTCAATCCCAGACCTTGCTACCGTCTCTGTGTTTGTTTGTGTTTTCTGGGCTTTATCTACGGACTTGAGGGTTTTGAATGCATTTTAGCATGTAACGTTTTGTTTTCCACCGGCAAACACTAATTGGTTCCACATGGAGTCAATTCCTCTATACATTCGAGTTTTCTCTTCAGAAAATTCAGAATCCCGAGAAAACATGCTATTTCTGTTGGTAAACATGGCACTGTATGAACTTCCCGAAAGAAAGATTGTGCTTTTCTCCAATACCAGTTTGCCGGTGATTTTTTGGTTCAATTTCACCCGAATTCCACAACAATTTGTCCGGATATGCCTGGAGGAAAGCAGAAATGACCGATGTGTTGTGGCTGTCTGAATCCCAGATCTTGGTTCAGCCTCTGTGTTTGTTTGTGTTTTCTGGGATTTACCTCCTGACTTGACGGTTTTGAATGCATTTTAGCATGTAACATTTTGTTTTCTGCTGGCAAACGCTAATGGTTCCACAAGGAGTCAATTCCTCCACACATTCAATTTTTCTCGGGAGAACAATTCAGAATCCCGAGAAAACATGCTAATTCTGTTTGTAAACCGGCATTGGATCCACTTACAAAACAGAAAGATTATGCTTTTCTCCAAAACCACTTTGACGGTGATTTTTTGGTTCAATTTCACCTGAATTCCACCACATTTTGCCGAGATATGCCTGGAGGAAAGCAGAAATATCCGGTGTGTTGTGGCTATCTCAATCCCAGATCTTGGTTCAGCCTCTGTGTTTGTTTGTGTTTTCTGGGCTTTATCTACGGCCTTGATTGTTTTGAATGCATTTTAGCATGTAACATTTTGTTTTCTGCTGGCAAACGCTAATTGGTTCCACAAGGAGTCAATTCCTCCACACATTCAATTTTTCTCGGGAGAACAATTCAGAATCCCGAGAAAACATGCTAATTCTGTTTGTAAACTGGCATTGGATCCACTTACAAAACAGAAAGATTGTGCTTTTCTCCAAAACCACTTTGACGGTGATTTTTTGGTTCAATTTCACCTGAATTCCACCACACTTTGCCCAGATATGCCTGGAGGAAAGCAGAAATATCCGGTGTGTTGTGGCTATCTCATCCCAGATCTTGGTACAGACTCTGTGTTTGTTTGTGTTTTCTGGGCTTTATGTATGGACTTGACGGTTTAGAATGCATTTTAGCATGTGCCTTTTTGTTTTGTGCTGGCAAACACTAATTGGTTCCAAATGGAATCAATCACTCCACACATTCGAGTTTGCTCGGCAGAACAATTCAGAATCCCGAGAAAACATGCTATTTCTATTTGTTACCATGGCACTGGATGCTTTTGCCGAAGAGAAAGATTGTGATTTTCTCCAAAACCACTTTGACGTTGAGTTTTTGGGTTCAATTTCACCTGAATTCCCCAACACTTTGTCATGATATGCCTGGAGGAAAGCAGAAATATCCGATGTGTTGTGGCTATCTCAATCCCCGATCTTGGTACAGCCTCTGTGTTTGTTTGTGTTTTCTGGGCTTTATGTACGGACTTGACAGTTTAGAATTCATTTTAGCATGTAACATTTTGTTTTCTGCTGGCAAACGCTAATTGGTTCCACATGGAGTCAATCCCTCCACACATTCGAGTTTGCTCGGCAGAACAATTCAGAATCCCGAGAAAACATGCTATTTCTATTTGTTACCATGGCACTGGATGCTTTTGCCGAAGAGAAAGATTGTGATTTTCTCCAAAACCACTTTGACGTTGAGTTTTTGGGTTCAATTTCACCTGAATTCCACAACACTTTGTCATGATATGCCTGGAGGAAAGCAGAAATATCCGATGTGTTGTGGCTATCTCAATCCCCGATCTTGGTACAGCCTCTGTGTTTGTTTGTGTTTTCTGGGCTTTATGTACGGACTTGACAGTTTAGAATTCATTTTAGCATGTAACATTTTGTTTTCTGCTGGCAAACGCTAATTGGTTCCACATGGAGTCAATCACTCCACACATTCGAGTTTGCTCGGCAGAACAATTCAGAATCCCGAGAAAACATGCTATTTCTATTTGTTACCATGGCACTGGATGCTTTTGCCGAAGAGAAAGATTGTGATTTTCTCCAAAACCACTTTGACGTTGAGTTTTTGGGTTCAATTTCACCTGAATTCCACAACACTTTGTCATGATATGCCTGGAGGAAAGCAGAAATATCCGATGTGTTGTGGCTATCTCAATCCCCGATCTTGGTACAGCCTCTGTGTTTGTTTGTGTTTTCTGGGCTTTATGTACGGACTTGACAGTTTAGAATTCATTTTAGCATGTAACATTTTGTTTTCTGCTGGCAAACGCTAATTGGTTCCACATGGAGTCAATCCCTCCACACATTCGAGTTTTCTGGGCAGAACAATTAAGAAAATGAGAAAACATGCTATTTCTATTTGTTGGCCTTGGCACTGGATGCATTTGCCGAACAGAAAGATTGTGCTTTTTTCCAAAACCACTTTGACGGTGATTTTTTGGTTCAATTTCACCCGAATTCCACAACACTTTGTCCGGATATGCCTGGAGGAAAGCAGAAATATCCGATGTGTTGTGGCTATCTCAATCCCAGATCTTTCTACAGCCTCTGTGTTTGTTTGTGTTTTCTGGGCTTTATCTACGGACTTGATGGTTTTGAATGCATTTTAGCATGTAACGTTTTGTTTTCTGCTGGCAAATGCTAATTGGTTCCACATGGAGTCAATCCCTCCACACATTCGAGTTTTCTGGGCAGAACAATTCAGAAAATGAGAAAACATGCTATTTCTATTTGTTACCATGGCACTGGATGCATTTGCCGAACAGAAAGATTGTGCTTTTCTCCAAAACCACTTTGACGGTGATTTTTTGGTTCAATTTCACCCGAATTCCACAACACTTTGTCCGGATACGCCTGGAGGAAAGCAGAAATATCCAGTGTGTTGTGTCTATATCAAACCCAGATATTGATACAGCCTCTGTGTTTGTTTGTTTTCTCTGGGCTTTATCTATGGACTTGAGGGTGTTGAATGCATTTTAGCATGTAACATTTTGTTTTCTGCCGGCAAATGCTAATTGGTTTCACATGGAGTCAATTCCTCCACGCATTTGTGTTTTCTTGGCAGTAAAATTCAGAATCCCGAGAAAACATGCCATTTCTTTTTGTAAACATGGCATTGGATCACTTGCCGGACAGAAAGATTATGCTTTTCTCCAAAACCACTTTGACGGTGATTCTTTTGGTTCAATTTCACCCGAATTCCACAACACTTTGTCGGGATATGCCTGGAGGAAAGCAGAAATATCCGGTGTGTTGTGGCTATCTCAATCCCAGATCTTGTTACAGGCTCTGTGTTTGTTTGTGTTTGTGGGCTTTATCTACGGACTTGAGGGTGTTGAATGCATTTTAGCATGTAACATTTTGTTTTTTGCCAGCAAACGCTGATTGGTTCCACATTGAGTCAATTGTCCACGCATTCAAGTTTTCTCAGCAGAACAATTCAGAATCCAGAGAAAACATGCCATTTCTGTTTGTAAACATGGCACTGGATGCACTTTCCGAACAGAAAGGTTGTGCTTTTCTCCAAAACCTCTTTGACCGTGATTTTTTGGTTCAATTTCACCCGAATTCCACCACATTTTGTCCAGATATGCCTGGAGGAAAGCAGAAATATCCGGTGTGTAGTGGCTATCTCAATCCCAGATCTTGGTTCAGCCTCTGTGTTTGTTTGTGTTTTCTGGGCTTTATCTACGGCCTTGATTGTTTTGAATGCATTTTAGCATGTAACATTTTGTTTTCTGCTGGCAAACACTAATTGGTTCCACATGGAGTCAATCCCTCCACACATTCAATTTTTCTCGGGAGAACAATTCAGAATCCCGAGAAAACATGCTAATTCTGTTTGTAAACATAATATTGGATCCACTTGAAGAACAGAAAGATTGTGCTTTTCTCCAAAACCACTTTGACGGTGATTTTTTGGTTCAATTTCACCCGAATTCCACAACACTTTGTCCGGATATGCCTGGAGGAAAGCAGAAATATCCGGTGTGTTGTAGTTATCTCAATCCCAGACCTTGCTACCGTCTCTGTGTTTGTTTGTGTTTTCTGGGCTTTATCTACGGACTTGAGGGTTTTGAATGCATTTTAGCATGTAACGTTTTGTTTTCCACCGGCAAACACTAATTGGTTCCACATGGAGTCAATTCCTCTATACATTCGAGTTTTCTCTTCAGAAAATTCAGAATCCCGAGAAAACATGCTATTTCTGTTGGTAAACATGGCACTGTATGAACTTCCCGAAAGAAAGATTGTGCTTTTCTCCAATACCAGTTTGCCGGTGATTTTTTGGTTCAATTTCACCCGAATTCCACAACAATTTGTCCGGATATGCCTGGAGGAAAGCAGAAATGACCGATGTGTTGTGGCTGTCTGAATCCCAGATCTTGGTTCAGCCTCTGTGTTTGTTTGTGTTTTCTGGGATTTACCTACGGACTTGACGGTTTTGAATGCATTTTAGCATGTAACATTTTGTTTTCTGCTGGCAAACGCTAATTGGTTCCACAAGGAGTCAATTCCTCCACACATTCAATTTTTCTCGGGAGAACAATTCAGAATCCCGAGAAAACATGCTAATTCTGTTTGTAAACCGGCATTGGATCCACTTACAAAACAGAAAGATTGTGCTTTTCTCCAAAACCACTTTGACGGTGATTTTTTGGTTCAATTTCACCTGAATTCCACCACATTTTGCCGAGATATGCCTGGAGGAAAGCAGAAATATCCGGTGTGTTGTGGCTATCTCATCCCAGATCTTGGTACAGACTCTGTGTTTGTTTGTGTTTTCTGGGCTCTATCTACGGACTTGACGGTTTAGAATGCATTTTAGCATGTGCCTTTTTGTTTTCTGCTGGCAAACACTAATTGGTTCCAAATGGAATCAATCACTCCACACATTCGAGTTTGCTCGGCAGAACAATTCAGAATCCCGAGAAAACATGCTATTTCTATTTGTTACCATGGCACTGGATGCAATTGCCGAAGAGAAAGATTGTGATTTTCTCCAAAACCACTTTGACGTTGAGTTTTTGGTTCAATTTCACCTGAATTCCACAACACTTTGTCATGATATGCCTGGAGGAAAGCAGAAATATCCGATGTGCTGTGGCTATCTCAATCCCCGATCTTGGTACAGCCTCTGTGTTTGTTTGTGTTTTCTGGGCTTTATGTACGGACTTGACAGTTTAGAATTCATTTTAGCATGTAACATTTTGTTTTCTGCTGGCAAACGCTAATTGGTTCCACATGGAGTCAATCCCTCCACACATTCGAGTTTTCTGGGCAGAACAATTAAGAAAATGAGAAAACATGCTATTTCTATTTGTTGGCCTTGGCACTGGATGCATTTGCCGAACAGAAAGATTGTGCTTTTCTCCAAAATCACTTTGACGGTGATTTTTTGGTTCAATTTCACCCGAATTCCACAACACTTTGTCCGGATACGCCTGGAGGAAAGCAGAAATATCCAGTGTGTTGTGTCTATATCAAACCCAGATATTGATACGGCCTCTGTGTTTGTTTGTTTTCTCTGGGCTTTATCTATGGACTTGAGGGTGTTGAATGCATTTTAGCATGTAACATTTTGTTTTCTGCCGGCAAATGCTAATTGGTTCCACATGGAGTCAATTCCTCCACGCATTTGTGTTTTCTTGGCAGTAAAATTCAGAATCCCGAGAAAACATGCCATTTCTTTTTGTAAACATGGCATTGGATCACTTGCCGGACAGAAAGATTATGCTTTTCTCCAAAACCACTTTGAAGGTGATTCTTTTGGTTCAATTTCACCCGAATTCCACAACACTTTGTCGGGATATGCCTGGAGGAAAGCAGAAATATCCGGTGTGTTGTGGCTATCTCAATCCCAGATCTTGTTACAGGCTCTGTGTTTGTTTGTGTTTGTGGGCTTTATCTACGGACTTGAGGGTGTTGAATGCATTTTAGCATGTAACATTTTGTTTTTTGCCAGCAAACGCTGATTGGTTCCACATTGAGTCAATTGTCCACGCATTCAAGTTTTCTCAGCAGAACAATTCAGAATCCAGAGAAAACATGCCATTTCTGTTTGTAAACATGGCACTGGATGCACTTTCCGAACAGAAAGGTTGTGCTTTTCTCCAAAACCTCTTTGACCGTGATTTTTTGGTTCAATTTCACCCGAATTCCACCACATTTTGTCCAGATATGCCTGGAGGAAAGCAGAAATATCCGGTGTGTAGTGGCTATCTCAATCCCAGATCTTGGTTCAGCCTCTGTGTTTGTTTGTGTTTTCTGGGCTTTATCTACGGCCTTGATTGTTTTGAATGCATTTTAGCATGTAACATTTTGTTTTCTGCTGGCAAACACTAATTGGTTCCACATGGAGTCAATCCCTCCACACATTCAATTTTTCTCGGGAGAACAATTCAGAATCCCGAGAAAACATGCTAATTCTGTTTGTAAACATAATATTGGATCCACTTGAAGAACAGAAAGATTGTGCTTTTCTCCAAAACCACTTTGACGGTGATTTTTTGGTTCAATTTCACCCGAATTCCACAACACTTTGTCCGGATATGCCTGGAGGAAAGCAGAAATATCCGGTGTGTTGTAGTTATCTCAATCCCAGACCTTGCTACCGTCTCTGTGTTTGTTTGTGTTTTCTGGGCTTTATCTACGGACTTGAGGGTTTTGAATGCATTTTAGCATGTAACGTTTTGTTTTCCACCGGCAAACACTAATTGGTTCCACATGGAGTCAATTCCTCTATACATTCGAGTTTTCTCTTCAGAAAATTCAGAATCCCGAGAAAACATGCTATTTCTGTTGGTAAACATGGCACTGTATGAACTTCCCGAAAGAAAGATTGTGCTTTTCTCCAATACCAGTTTGCCGGTGATTTTTTGGTTCAATTTCACCCGAATTCCACAACAATTTGTCCGGATATGCCTGGAGGAAAGCAGAAATGACCGATGTGTTGTGGCTGTCTGAATCCCAGATCTTGGTTCAGCCTCTGTGTTTGTTTGTGTTTTCTGGGATTTACCTACGGACTTGACGGTTTTGAATGCATTTTAGCATGTAACATTTTGTTTTCTGCTGGCAAACGCTAATTGGTTCCACAAGGAGTCAATTCCTCCACACATTCAATTTTTCTCGGGAGAACAATTCAGAATCCCGAGAAAACATGCTAATTCTGTTTGTAAACCGGCATTGGATCCACTTACAAAACAGAAAGATTGTGCTTTTCTCCAAAACCACTTTGACGGTGATTTTTTGGTTCAATTTCACCTGAATTCCACCACATTTTGCCGAGATATGCCTGGAGGAAAGCAGAAATATCCGGTGTGTTGTGGCTATCTCAATCCCAGATCTTGGTACAGCCTCTGTGTTTGTTTGTGTTTTCTTGGCTGCATCTATGGACTTGACGGTGTAGAATGCACGTTAGCATGTAACATTTTGTTTTCTGCCCGCAAACGCTAATTGGCTCCAAATGAATTCAATCGCTCCACACATTTGAGTTTTCTCGTCAGAACAATTCAGCTTCCCGAGAAAACATGCTATTTCTCTTTGTAAACATGGCATTGGATCCAATTGACAAACAGAAAGTTTGTACTTTTCTCCAAAACCACTTTGACGGTGATTTTTTGTGGAAATTTCACCCGAATTCCACAACACTTTGTCCGGATATGCCTGGAGGAAAGCAGAAATATCCGGTGTGTTGTGGCTATCTCAATCCCAGATCTTTCTACAGCCTCTGTGTTTGTGTTTTCTGGGATTATCTACGGACTTGATGGTTTTGAATGCATTTTAGCATGTAACTTTTTGTTTTCTGCCGGCAAATGCCAATTGGTTCCACATGGAGTGAATTCTTCCACGCATTCGTGTTTTCTCAGTAGAACAATTCAAAATCCAAAAAAAAAAATGCTATTTCTGTTTGTAAACATGGCACTGGATGCACTTCCCGAACAGAAAGTTTGTGCTTTTCTCCAAAACCACTTTGATGGTGATTTTTTGGTTCAATTTCACCCAAATTCCACAACACTTTGTCCGGATATGCCTGGAGGAAAGCAGAAATATCCGATGTGTTGTGGCTATCTCAATCCCAGATCTTGGTTCAGCCTCTGTGTTTGTTTGTGTTTTCTGGGCTTTATCTACGGACTTGATGGTTTTGAATGCATTTTAGCATGTAACGTTTTGTTTTCTGCTGGCAAATGCTAATTGGTTCCACATGGAGTCAATCCCTCCACACATTCGAGTTTTCTGGGCAGAACAATTCAGAAAATGAGAAAACATGCTATTTCTATTTGTTACCATGGCACTGGATGCATTTGCCGAACAGAAAGATTGTGCTTTTCTCCAAAATCACTTTGACGGTGATTTTTTGGTTCAATTTCACCCGAATTCCACAACACTTTGTCCGGATACGCCTGGAGGAAAGCAGAAATATCCAGTGTGTTGTGTCTATATCAAACCCAGATATTGATACGGCCTCTGTGTTTGTTTGTTTTCTCTGGGCTTTATCTATGGACTTGAGGGTGTTGAATGCATTTTAGCATGTAACATTTTGTTTTCTGCCAGCAAATGCTAATTGGTTTCACATGGAGTCAATCACTCCACACATTCGAGATTTCTGGGCAGAACAATTCAGAATCCCGAGAAAACATGCTATTTCTATATGTTACCATGACACTGGATGCAATTGCCGAACAGAAAGATTGTGCTTTTTTCCAAAACCACTTTGACGGTGATTTTTTGTTCAATTTCACCCGAATTCCACCACATTTTGTCCGGATATGCCTGGAGGAAAGCAGAAATATCCGGTGTGTTGTGGCTATCTCAATCCCAGATCTTGGTTCAGCCTCTGTGTTTGTTTGTGTTTTCTGGGCTTTATCTACGGACTTGATGGTTTTGAATGCATTTTAGCATGTAACGTTTTGTTTTCGGCTGGCAAATGCTAATTGGTTCCACAAGGAGTCAATCCCTCCACACATTCGAGTTTTCTGGGCAGAACAATTCAGAAAATGAGAAAACATGCTATTTCTATTTGTTACCATGGCACTGGATGCATTTGCCGAACAGAAAGATTGTGCTTTTCTCCAAAACCACTTTCACGGTGATTTTTTGGTTCAATTTCACCCGAATTCCACAACACTTTGTCGGGATATGCCTGGAGGAAAGCAGAAATATCCGGTGTGTTGTGGCTATCTCAATCCCAGATCTTGTTACAGGCTCTGTGTTTGTTTGTGTTTGTGGGCTTTATCTACGGACTTGAGGGTGTTGAATGCATTTTAGCATGTAACATTTTGTTTTTTGCCAGCAAACGCTGATTGGTTCCACGTTGAGTCAATTGTCCACGCATTCAAGTTTTCTCAGCAGAACAATTCAGAATCCAGAGAAAACATGCCATTTCTGTTTGTAAACATGGCACTGGATGCACTTCCCGAACAGAAAGGTTGTGCTTTTCTCCAAAACCTCTTTGACCGTGATTTTTTGGTTCAATTTCACCCGAATTCCACCACATTTTGTCCAGATATGCCTGGAGGAAAGCAGAAATATCCGGTGTGTAGTGGCTATCTCAATCCCAGATCTTGGTTCAGCCTCTGTGTTTGTTTGTGTTTTCTGGGCTTTATCTACGGCCTTGATTGTTTTGAATGCATTTTAGCATGTAACATTTTGTTTTCTGCTGGCAAACACTAATTGGTTCCACATGGAGTCAATCCCTCCACACATTCAATTTTTCTCGGGAGAACAATTCAGAATCCCGAGAAAACATGCTAATTCTGTTTGTAAACATAATATTGGATCCACTTGAAGAACAGAAAGATTGTGCTTTTCTCCAAAACCACTTTGACGGTGATTTTTTGGTTCAATTTCACCCGAATTCCACAACACTTTGTCCGGATATGCCTGGAGGAAAGCAGAAATATCCGATGTGTTGTGGCTATCTCAATCCCAGATCTTGGTTCAGCCTCTGTGTTTGTTTGTGTTTTCTGGGCTTTATCTACGGACTTGATGGTTTTGAATGCATTTTAGCATGTAACGTTTTGTTTTCTGCTGGCAAATGCTAATTGGTTCCACATGGAGTCAATCCCTCCACACATTCGAGTTTTCTCTTCAGAAAATTCAGAATCCAGAGAAAACATGCTATTTCTGTTGGTAAACATGGCACTGTATGAACTTCCCGAAAGAAAGATTGTGCTTTTCTCCAATACCAGTTTGCCGGTGATTTTTTGGTTCAATTTCACCCGAATTCCACAACAATTTGTCCGGATATGCCTGGAGGAAAGCCGAAATGACCGATGTGTTGTGGCTGTCTGAATCCCAGATCTTGGTTCAGCCTCTGTGTTTGTTTGTGTTTTCTGGGATTTACCTACGGCCTTGATGGTTTTGAATGCATTTTAGCATGTAACATTTTGTTTTCTGCTGGCAAACGCTAATTGGTTCCACAAGGAGTCAATTCCTCCACACATTCAATTTTTCTCGGGAGAACAATTCAGAATCCCGAGAAAACATGCTAATTCTGTTTGTAAACTGGCATTGGATCCACTTACAAAACAGAAAGATTGTGCTTTTCTCCAAAACCACTTTGACGGTGATTTTTTGGTTCAATTTCACCTGAATTCCACCACACTTTGCCCAGATATGCCTGGAGGAAAGCAGAAATATCCGGTGTGTTGTGGCTATCTCATCCCAGATCTTGGTACAGACTCTGTGTTTGTTTGTGTTTTCTGGGCTCTATCTACGGACTTGACGGTTTAGAATGCATTTTAGCATGTGCCTTTTTGTTTTCTGCTGGCAAACACTAATTGGTTCCAAATGGAATCAATCACTCCACACATTCGAGTTTGCTCGGCAGAACAATTCAGAATCCCGAGAAAACATGCTATTTCTATTTGTTACCATGGCACTGGATGCAATTGCCGAAGAGAAAGATTGTGATTTTCTCCAAAACCACTTTGACGTTGAGTTTTTGGTTCAATTTCACCTGAATTCCACAACACTTTGTCATGATATGCCTGGAGGAAAGCAGAAATATCCGATGTGTTGTGGCTATCTCAATCCCCGATCTTGGTACAGCCTCTGTGTTTGTTTGTGTTTTCTGGGCTTTATGTACGGACTTGACAGTTTAGAATTCATTTTAGCATGTAACATTTTGTTTTCTGCTGGCAAACGCTAATTGGTTCCACATGGAGTCAATCCCTCCACACATTCGAGTTTTCTGGGCAGAACAATTAAGAAAATGAGAAAACATGCTATTTCTATTTGTTGGCCTTGGCACTGGATGCATTTGCCGAACAGAAAGATTGTGCTTTTCTCCAAAATCACTTTGACGGTGATTTTTTGGTTCAATTTCACCCGAATTCCACAACACTTTGTCCGGATACGCCTGGAGGAAAGCAGAAATATCCAGTGTGTTGTGTCTATATCAAACCCAGATATTGATACGGCCTCTGTGTTTGTTTGTTTTCTCTGGGCTTTATCTATGGACTTGAGGGTGTTGAATGCATTTTAGCATGTAACATTTTGTTTTCTGCCGGCAAATGCTAATTGGTTCCACATGGAGTCAATTCCTCCACGCATTTGTGTTTTCTTGGCAGTAAAATTCAGAATCCCGAGAAAACATGCCATTTCTTTTTGTAAACATGGCATTGGATCACTTGCCGGACAGAAAGATTATGCTTTTCTCCAAAACCACTTTGACGGTGATTCTTTTGGTTCAATTTCACCCGAATTCCACAACACTTTGTCGGGATATGCCTGGAGGAAAGCAGAAATATCCGGTGTGTTGTGGCTATCTCAATCCCAGATCTTGTTACAGGCTCTGTGTTTGTTTGTGTTTGTGGGCTTTATCTACGGACTTGAGGGTGTTGAATGCATTTTAGCATGTAACATTTTGTTTTTTGCCAGCAAACGCTGATTGGTTCCACATTGAGTCAATTGTCCACGCATTCAAGTTTTCTCAGCAGAACAATTCAGAATCCAGAGAAAACATGCCATTTCTGTTTGTAAACATGGCACTGGATGCACTTTCCGAACAGAAAGGTTGTGCTTTTCTCCAAAACCTCTTTGACCGTGATTTTTTGGTTCAATTTCACCCGAATTCCACCACATTTTGTCCAGATATGCCTGGAGGAAAGCAGAAATATCCGGTGTGTAGTGGCTATCTCAATCCCAGATCTTGGTTCAGCCTCTGTGTTTGTTTGTGTTTTCTGGGCTTTATCTACGGCCTTGATTGTTTTGAATGCATTTTAGCATGTAACATTTTGTTTTCTGCTGGCAAACACTAATTGGTTCCACATGGAGTCAATCCCTCCACACATTCAATTTTTCTCGGGAGAACAATTCAGAATCCCGAGAAAACATGCTAATTCTGTTTGTAAACATAATATTGGATCCACTTGAAGAACAGAAAGATTGTGCTTTTCTCCAAAACCACTTTGACGGTGATTTTTTGGTTCAATTTCACCCGAATTCCACAACACTTTGTCCGGATATGCCTGGAGGAAAGCAGAAATATCCGGTGTGTTGTAGTTATCTCAATCCCAGACCTTGCTACCGTCTCTGTGTTTGTTTGTGTTTTCTGGGCTTTATCTACGGACTTGAGGGTTTTGAATGCATTTTAGCATGTAACGTTTTGTTTTCCACCGGCAAACACTAATTGGTTCCACATGGAGTCAATTCCTCTATACATTCGAGTTTTCTCTTCAGAAAATTCAGAATCCCGAGAAAACATGCTATTTCTGTTGGTAAACATGGCACTGTATGAACTTCCCGAAAGAAAGATTGTGCTTTTCTCCAATACCAGTTTGCCGGTGATTTTTTGGTTCAATTTCACCCGAATTCCACAACAATTTGTCCGGATATGCCTGGAGGAAAGCAGAAATGACCGATGTGTTGTGGCTGTCTGAATCCCAGATCTTGGTTCAGCCTCTGTGTTTGTTTGTGTTTTCTGGGATTTACCTCCTGACTTGACGGTTTTGAATGCATTTTAGCATGTAACATTTTGTTTTCTGCTGGCAAACGCTAATTGGTTCCACAAGGAGTCAATTCCTCCACACATTCAATTTTTCTCGGGAGAACAATTCAGAATCCCGAGAAAACATGCTAATTCTGTTTGTAAACCGGCATTGGATCCACTTACAAAACAGAAAGATTGTGCTTTTCTCCAAAACCACTTTGACGGTGATTTTTTGGTTCAATTTCACCTGAATTCCACCACATTTTGCCGAGATATGCCTGGAGGAAAGCAGAAATATCCGGTGTGTTGTGGCTATCTCATCCCAGATCTTGGTACAGACTCTGTGTTTGTTTGTGTTTTCTGGGCTCTATCTACGGACTTGACGGTTTAGAATGCATTTTAGCATGTGCCTTTTTGTTTTCTGCTGGCAAACACTAATTGGTTCCAAATGGAATCAATCACTCCACACATTCGAGTTTGCTCGGCAGAACAATTCAGAATCCCGAGAAAACATGCTATTTCTATATGTTACCATGGCACTGGATGCAATTGCCGAAGAGAAAGATTGTGATTTTCTCCAAAACCACTTTGACGTTGAGTTTTTGGTTCAATTTCACCTGAATTCCACAACACTTTGTCATGATATGCCTGGAGGAAAGCAGAAATATCCGATGTGTTGTGGCTATCTCAATCCCCGATCTTGGTACAGCCTCTGTGTTTGTTTGTGTTTTCTGGGCTTTATGTACGGACTTGACAGTTTAGAATTCATTTTAGCATGTAACATTTTGTTTTCTGCTGGCAAACGCTAATTGGTTCCACATGGAGTCAATCCCTCCACACATTCGAGTTTTCTGGGCAGAACAATTAAGAAAATGAGAAAACATGCTATTTCTATTTGTTGGCCTTGGCACTGGATGCATTTGCCGAACAGAAAGATTGTGCTTTTCTCCAAAATCACTTTGACGGTGATTTTTTGGTTCAATTTCACCCGAATTCCACAACACTTTGTCCGGATACGCCTGGAGGAAAGCAGAAATATCCAGTGTGTTGTGTCTATATCAAACCCAGATATTGATACGGCCTCTGTGTTTGTTTGTTTTCTCTGGGCTTTATCTATGGACTTGAGGGTGTTGAATGCATTTTAGCATGTAACATTTTGTTTTCTGCCGGCAAATGCTAATTGGTTCCACATGGAGTCAATTCCTCCACGCATTTGTGTTTTCTTGGCAGTAAAATTCAGAATCCCGAGAAAACATGCCATTTCTTTTTGTAAACATGGCATTGGATCACTTGCCGGACAGAAAGATTATGCTTTTCTCCAAAACCACTTTGACGGTGATTCTTTTGGTTCAATTTCACCCGAATTCCACAACACTTTGTCGGGATATGCCTGGAGGAAAGCAGAAATATCCGGTGTGTTGTGGCTATCTCAATCCCAGATCTTGTTACAGGCTCTGTGTTTGTTTGTGTTTGTGGGCTTTATCTACGGACTTGAGGGTGTTGAATGCATTTTAGCATGTAACATTTTGTTTTTTTGCCAGCAAACGCTGATTGGTTCCACATTGAGTCAATTGTCCACGCATTCAAGTTTTCTCAGCAGAACAATTCAGAATCCAGAGAAAACATGCCATTTCTGTTTGTAAACATGGCACTGGATGCACTTTCCGAACAGAAAGGTTGTGCTTTTCTCCAAAACCTCTTTGACCGTGATTTTTTGGTTCAATTTCACCCGAATTCCACCACATTTTGTCCAGATATGCCTGGAGGAAAGCAGAAATATCCGGTGTGTAGTGGCTATCTCAATCCCAGATCTTGGTTCAGCCTCTGTGTTTGTTTGTGTTTTCTGGGCTTTATCTACGGCCTTGATTGTTTTGAATGCATTTTAGCATGTAACATTTTGTTTTCTGCTGGCAAACACTAATTGGTTCCACATGGAGTCAATCCCTCCACACATTCAATTTTTCTCGGGAGAACAATTCAGAATCCCGAGAAAACATGCTAATTCTGTTTGTAAACATAATATTGGATCCACTTGAAGAACAGAAAGATTGTGCTTTTCTCCAAAACCACTTTGACGGTGATTTTTTGGTTCAATTTCACCCGAATTCCACAACACTTTGTCCGGATATGCCTGGAGGAAAGCAGAAATATCCGGTGTGTTGTAGTTATCTCAATCCCAGACCTTGCTACCGTCTCTGTGTTTGTTTGTGTTTTCTGGGCTTTATCTACGGACTTGAGGGTTTTGAATGCATTTTAGCATGTAACGTTTTGTTTTCCACCGGCAAACACTAATTGGTTCCACATGGAGTCAATTCCTCTATACATTCGAGTTTTCTCTTCAGAAAATTCAGAATCCCGAGAAAACATGCTATTTCTGTTGGTAAACATGGCACTGTATGAACTTCCCGAAAGAAAGATTGTGCTTTTCTCCAATACCAGTTTGCCGGTGATTTTTTGGTTCAATTTCACCCGAATTCCACAACACTTTGTCCGGATATGCCTGGAGGAAAGCAGAAATGACCGATGTGTTGTGGCTGTCTGAATCCCAGATCTTGGTTCAGCCTCTGTGTTTGTTTGTGTTTTCTGGGATTTACCTACGGACTTGACGGTTTTGAATGCATTTTAGCATGTAACATTTTGTTTTCTGCTGGCAAACGCTAATTGGTTCCACAAGGAGTCAATTCCTCCACACATTCAATTTTTCTCGGGAGAACAATTCAGAATCCCGAGAAAACATGCTAATTCTGTTTGTAAACCGGCATTGGATCCACTTACAAAACAGAAAGATTGTGCTTTTCTCCAAAACCACTTTGACGGTGATTTTTTGGTTCAATTTCACCTGAATTCCACCACATTTTGCCGAGATATGCCTGGAGGAAAGCAGAAATATCCAGTGTGTTGTGGCTATCTCATCCCAGATCTTGGTACAGACTCTGTGTTTGTTTGTGTTTTCTGGGCTCTATCTACGGACTTGACGGTTTAGAATGCATTTTAGCATGTGCCTTTTTGTTTTCTGCTGGCAAACACTAATTGGTTCCAAATGGAATCAATCACTCCACACATTCGAGTTTGCTCGGCAGAACAATTCAGAATCCCGAGAAAACATGCTATTTCTATTTGTTACCATGGCACTGGATGCAATTGCCGAAGAGAAAGATTGTGATTTTCTCCAAAACCACTTTGACGTTGAGTTTTTGGTTCAATTTCACCTGAATTCCACAACACTTTGTCATGATATGCCTGGAGGAAAGCAGAAATATCCGATGTGTTGTGGCTATCTCAATCCCCGATCTTGGTACAGCCTCTGTGTTTGTTTGTGTTTTCTGGGCTTTATGTACGGACTTGACAGTTTAGAATTCATTTTAGCATGTAACATTTTGTTTTCTGCTGGCAAACGCTAATTGGTTCCACATGGAGTCAATCCCTCCACACATTCGAGTTTTCTGGGCAGAACAATTAAGAAAATGAGAAAACATGCTATTTCTATTTGTTGGCCTTGGCACTGGATGCATTTGCCGAACAGAAAGATTGTGCTTTTCTCCAAAATCACTTTGACGGTGATTTTTTGGTTCAATTTCACCCGAATTCCACAACACTTTGTCCGGATACGCCTGGAGGAAAGCAGAAATATCCAGTGTGTTGTGTCTATATCAAACCCAGATATTGATACGGCCTCTGTGTTTGTTTGTTTTCTCTGGGCTTTATCTATGGACTTGAGGGTGTTGAATGCATTTTAGCATGTAACATTTTGTTTTCTGCCAGCAAATGCTAATTGGGTTCACATGGAGTCAATCACTCCACACATTCGAGATTTCTGGGCAGAACAATTCAGAATCCCGAGAAAACATGCTATTTCTATATGTTACCATGACACTGGATGGAATTGCCGAACAGAAAGATTGTGCTTTTTTCCAAAACCACTTTGACGGTGATTTTTTGTTCAATTTCACCCGAATTCCACCACATTTTGTCCGGATATGCCTGGAGGAAAGCAGAAATATCCGGTGTGTTGTGGCTATCTCAATCCCAGATCTTGGTTCAGCCTCTGTGTTTGTTTGTGTTTTCTGGGCTTTATCTACGGACTTGATGGTTTTGAATGCATTTTAGCATGTAACGTTTTGTTTTCTGCTGGCAAATGCTAATTGGTTCCACAAGGAGTCAATCCCTCCACACATTCGAGTTTTCTGGGCAGAACAATTCAGAAAATGAGAAAACATGCTATTTCTATTTGTTACCATGGCAGTGGATGCATTTGCCGAACAGAAAGATTGTGCTTTTCTCCAAAACCACTTTCACGGTGATTTTTTGGTTCAATTTCACCCGAATTCCACAACACTTTGTCCGTATACGCCTGGAGGAAAGCAGAAATATCCAGTGTGTTGTGTCTATATCAAACCCAGATATTGATACAGCCTCTGTGTTTGTTTGTTTTCTCTGGGCTTTATCTATGGACTTGAGGGTGTTGAATGCATTTTAGCATGTAACATTTTGTTTTCTGCCGGCAAATGCTAATTGGTTCCACATGGAGTCAATTCCTCCACGCATTTGTGTTTTCTTGGCAGTAAAATTCAGAATCCCGAGAAAACATGCCATTTCTTTTTGTAAACATGGCATTGGATCACTTGCCGGACAGAAAGATTATGCTTTTCTCCAAAACCACTTTGAAGGTGATTCTTTTGGTTCAATTTCACCCGAATTCCACAACACTTTGTCGGGATATGCCTGGAGGAAAGCAGAAATATCCGGTGTGTTGTGGCTATCTCAATCCCAGATCTTGTTACAGGCTCTGTGTTTGTTTGTGTTTGTGGGCTTTATCTACGGACTTGAGGGTGTTGAATGCATTTTAGCATGTAACATTTTGTTTTTTGCCAGCAAACGCTGATTGGTTCCACATTGAGTCAATTGTCCACGCATTCAAGTTTTCTCAGCAGAACAATTCAGAATCCAGAGAAAACATGCCATTTCTGTTTGTAAACATGGCACTGGATGCACTTTCCGAACAGAAAGGTTGTGCTTTTCTCCAAAACCTCTTTGACCGTGATTTTTTGGTTCAATTTCACCCGAATTCCACCACATTTTGTCCAGATATGCCTGGAGGAAAGCAGAAATATCCGGTGTGTAGTGGCTATCTCAATCCCAGATCTTGGTTCAGCCTCTGTGTTTGTTTGTGTTTTCTGGGCTTTATCTACGGCCTTGATTGTTTTGAATGCATTTTAGCATGTAACATTTTGTTTTCTGCTGGCAAACACTAATTGGTTCCACATGGAGTCAATCCCTCCACACATTCAATTTTTCTCGGGAGAACAATTCAGAATCCCGAGAAAACATGCTAATTCTGTTTGTAAACATAATATTGGATCCACTTGAAGAACAGAAAGATTGTGCTTTTCTCCAAAACCACTTTGACGGTGATTTTTTGGTTCAATTTCACCCGAATTCCACAACACTTTGTCCGGATATGCCTGGAGGAAAGCAGAAATATCCGGTGTGTTGTAGTTATCTCAATCCCAGACCTTGCTACCGTCTCTGTGTTTGTTTGTGTTTTCTGGGCTTTATCTACGGACTTGAGGGTTTTGAATGCATTTTAGCATGTAACGTTTTGTTTTCCACCGGCAAACACTAATTGGTTCCACATGGAGTCAATTCCTCTATACATTCGAGTTTTCTCTTCAGAAAATTCAGAATCCCGAGAAAACATGCTATTTCTGTTGGTAAACATGGCACTGTATGAACTTCCCGAAAGAAAGATTGTGCTTTTCTCCAATACCAGTTTGCCGGTGATTTTTTGGTTCAATTTCACCCGAATTCCACAACAATTTGTCCGGATATGCCTGGAGGAAAGCAGAAATGACCGATGTGTTGTGGCTGTCTGAATCCCAGATCTTGGTTCAGCCTCTGTGTTTGTTTGTGTTTTCTGGGATTTACCTACGGCCTTGATGGTTTTGAATGCATTTTAGCATGTAACATTTTGTTTTCTGCTGGCAAACGCTAATTGGTTCCACAAGGAGTCAATTCCTCCACACATTCAATTTTTCTCGGGAGAACAATTCAGAATCCCGAGAAAACATGCTAATTCTGTTTGTAAACTGGCATTGGATCCACTTACAAAACAGAAAGATTGTGCTTTTCTCCAAAACCACTTTGACGGTGATTTTTTGGTTCAATTTCACCTGAATTCCACCACACTTTGCCCAGATATGCCTGGAGGAAAGCAGAAATATCCGGTGTGTTGTGGCTATCTCATCCCAGATCTTGGTACAGACTCTGTGTTTGTTTGTGTTTTCTGGGCTTTATGTATGGACTTGACGGTTTAGAATGCATTTTAGCATGTGCCTTTTTGTTTTGTGCTGGCAAACACTAATTGGTTCCAAATGGAATCAATCACTCCACACATTCGAGTTTGCTCGGCAGAACAATTCAGAATCCCGAGAAAACATGCTATTTCTATTTGTTACCATGGCACTGGATGCTTTTGCCGAAGAGAAAGATTGTGATTTTCTCCAAAACCACTTTGACGTTGAGTTTTTGGGTTCAATTTCACCTGAATTCCCCAACACTTTGTCATGATATGCCTGGAGGAAAGCAGAAATATCCGATGTGTTGTGGCTATCTCAATCCCCGATCTTGGTACAGACTCTGTGTTTGTTTGTGTTTTCTGGGCTCTATCTACGGACTTGACGGTTTAGAATGCATTTTAGCATGTGCCTTTTTGTTTTCTGCTGGCAAACGCTAATTGGTTCCACATGGAGTCAATCCCTCCACACATTCGAGTTTGCTCGGCAGAACAATTCAGAATCCCGAGAAAACATGCTATTTCTATTTGTTACCATGGCACTGGATGCTTTTGCCGAAGAGAAAGATTGTGATTTTCTCCAAAACCACTTTGACGTTGAGTTTTTGGGTTCAATTTCACCTGAATTCCACAACACTTTGTCATGATATGCCTGGAGGAAAGCAGAAATATCCGATGTGTTGTGGCTATCTCAATCCCCGATCTTGGTACAGCCTCTGTGTTTGTTTGTGTTTTCTGGGCTTTATGTACGGACTTGACAGTTTAGAATTCATTTTAGCATGTAACATTTTGTTTTCTGCTGGCAAACGCTAATTGGTTCCACATGGAGTCAATCCCTCCACACATTCGAGTTTGCTCGGCAGAACAATTCAGAATCCCGAGAAAACATGCTATTTCTATTTGTTACCATGGCACTGGATGCTTTTGCCGAAGAGAAAGATTGTGATTTTCTCCAAAACCACTTTGACGTTGAGTTTTTGGGTTCAGTTTCACCTGAATTCCACAACACTTTGTCATGATATGCCTGGAGGAAAGCAGAAATATCCGATGTGTTGTGGCTATCTCAATCCCCGATCTTGGTACAGCCTCTGTGTTTGTTTGTGTTTTCTGGGCTTTATGTATGGACTTGACAGTTTAGAATTCATTTTAGCATGTAACATTTTGTTTTCTGCTGGCAAACGCTAATTGGTTCCACATGGAGTCAATCCCTCCACACATTCGAGGTTTCTGGGCAGAACAATTAAGAAAATGAGAAAACGTGCTATTTCTATTTGTTGGCCTTGGCACTGGATGCATTTGCCGAACAGAAAGATTGTGCTTTTTTCCAAAACCACTTTGACGGTGATTTTTTGGTTCAATTTCACCCGAATTCCACCACATTTTGTCCGGATATGCCTGGAGGAAAGCAGAAATATCCGGTGTGTTGTGGCTATCTCAATCCCAGATCTTGGTTCAGCCTCTGTGTTTGTTTGTGTTTTCTGGGCTTTATCTACGGACTTGATGGTTTTGAATGCATTTTAGCATGTAACGTTTTGTTTTCTGCTGGCAAATGCTAATTGGTTCCACATGGAGTCAATCCCTCCACACATTCGAGTTTTCTGGGCAGAACAATTCAGAAAATGAGAAAACATGCTATTTCTATTTGTTACCATGGCACTGGATGCATTTGCCGAACAGAAAGATTGTGCTTTTCTCCAAAACCACTTTGACGGTGATTTTTTGGTTCAATTTCACCCGAATTCCACAACACTTTGTCCGGATACGCCTGGAGGAAAGCAGAAATATCCAGTGTGTTGTGTCTATATCAAACCCAGATATTGATACAGCCTCTGTGTTTGTTTGTTTTCTCTGGGCTTTATCTATGGACTTGAGGGTGTTGAATGCATTTTAGCATGTAACATTTTGTTTTCTGCCGGCAAATGCTAATTGGTTTCACATGGAGTCAATTCCTCCACGCATTTGTGTTTTCTTGGCAGTAAAATTCAGAATCCCGAGAAAACATGCCATTTCTTTTTGTAAACATGGCATTGGATCACTTGCCGGACAGAAAGATTATGCTTTTCTCCAAAACCACTTTGACGGTGATTCTTTTGGTTCAATTTCACCCGAATTCCACAACACTTTGTCGGGATATGCCTGGAGGAAAGCAGAAATATCCGGTGTGTTGTGGCTATCTCAATCCCAGATCTTGTTACAGGCTCTGTGTTTGTTTGTGTTTGTGGGCTTTATCTACGGACTTGAGGGTGTTGAATGCATTTTAGCATGTAACATTTTGTTTTTTGCCAGCAAACGCTGATTGGTTCCACATTGAGTCAATTGTCCACGCATTCAAGTTTTCTCAGCAGAACAATTCAGAATCCAGAGAAAACATGCCATTTCTGTTTGTAAACATGGCACTGGATGCACTTTCCGAACAGAAAGGTTGTGCTTTTCTCCAAAACCTCTTTGACCGTGATTTTTTGGTTCAATTTCACCCGAATTCCACCACATTTTGTCCAGATATGCCTGGAGGAAAGCAGAAATATCCGGTGTGTAGTGGCTATCTCAATCCCAGATCTTGGTTCAGCCTCTGTGTTTGTTTGTGTTTTCTGGGCTTTATCTACGGCCTTGATTGTTTTGAATGCATTTTAGCATGTAACATTTTGTTTTCTGCTGGCAAACACTAATTGGTTCCACATGGAGTCAATCCCTCCACACATTCAATTTTTCTCGGGAGAACAATTCAGAATCCCGAGAAAACATGCTAATTCTGTTTGTAAACATAATATTGGATCCACTTGAAGAACAGAAAGATTGTGCTTTTCTCCAAAACCACTTTGACGGTGATTTTTTGGTTCAATTTCACCCGAATTCCACAACACTTTGTCCGGATATGCCTGGAGGAAAGCAGAAATATCCGGTGTGTTGTAGTTATCTCAATCCCAGACCTTGCTACCGTCTCTGTGTTTGTTTGTGTTTTCTGGGCTTTATCTACGGACTTGAGGGTTTTGAATGCATTTTAGCATGTAACGTTTTGTTTTCCACCGGCAAACACTAATTGGTTCCACATGGAGTCAATTCCTCTATACATTCGAGTTTTCTCTTCAGAAAATTCAGAATCCCGAGAAAACATGCTATTTCTGTTGGTAAACATGGCACTGTATGAACTTCCCGAAAGAAAGATTGTGCTTTTCTCCAATACCAGTTTGCCGGTGATTTTTTGGTTCAATTTCACCCGAATTCCACAACAATTTGTCCGGATATGCCTGGAGGAAAGCAGAAATGACCGATGTGTTGTGGCTGTCTGAATCCCAGATCTTGGTTCAGCCTCTGTGTTTGTTTGTGTTTTCTGGGATTTACCTCCTGACTTGACGGTTTTGAATGCATTTTAGCATGTAACATTTTGTTTTCTGCTGGCAAACGCTAATGGTTCCACAAGGAGTCAATTCCTCCACACATTCAATTTTTCTCGGGAGAACAATTCAGAATCCCGAGAAAACATGCTAATTCTGTTTGTAAACCGGCATTGGATCCACTTACAAAACAGAAAGATTATGCTTTTCTCCAAAACCACTTTGACGGTGATTTTTTGGTTCAATTTCACCTGAATTCCACCACATTTTGCCGAGATATGCCTGGAGGAAAGCAGAAATATCCGGTGTGTTGTGGCTATCTCAATCCCAGATCTTGGTTCAGCCTCTGTGTTTGTTTGTGTTTTCTGGGCTTTATCTACGGCCTTGATTGTTTTGAATGCATTTTAGCATGTAACATTTTGTTTTCTGCTGGCAAACGCTAATTGGTTCCACAAGGAGTCAATTCCTCCACACATTCAATTTTTCTCGGGAGAACAATTCAGAATCCCGAGAAAACATGCTAATTCTGTTTGTAAACTGGCATTGGATCCACTTACAAAACAGAAAGATTGTGCTTTTCTCCAAAACCACTTTGACGGTGATTTTTTGGTTCAATTTCACCTGAATTCCACCACACTTTGCCCAGATATGCCTGGAGGAAAGCAGAAATATCCGGTGTGTTGTGGCTATCTCATCCCAGATCTTGGTACAGACTCTGTGTTTGTTTGTGTTTTCTGGGCTTTATGTATGGACTTGACGGTTTAGAATGCATTTTAGCATGTGCCTTTTTGTTTTGTGCTGGCAAACACTAATTGGTTCCAAATGGAATCAATCACTCCACACATTCGAGTTTGCTCGGCAGAACAATTCAGAATCCCGAGAAAACATGCTATTTCTATTTGTTACCATGGCACTGGATGCTTTTGCCGAAGAGAAAGATTGTGATTTTCTCCAAAACCACTTTGACGTTGAGTTTTTGGGTTCAATTTCACCTGAATTCCCCAACACTTTGTCATGATATGCCTGGAGGAAAGCAGAAATATCCGATGTGTTGTGGCTATCTCAATCCCCGATCTTGGTACAGCCTCTGTGTTTGTTTGTGTTTTCTGGGCTTTATGTACGGACTTGACAGTTTAGAATTCATTTTAGCATGTAACATTTTGTTTTCTGCTGGCAAACGCTAATTGGTTCCACATGGAGTCAATCCCTCCACACATTCGAGTTTGCTCGGCAGAACAATTCAGAATCCCGAGAAAACATGCTATTTCTATTTGTTACCATGGCACTGGATGCTTTTGCCGAAGAGAAAGATTGTGATTTTCTCCAAAACCACTTTGACGTTGAGTTTTTGGGTTCAATTTCACCTGAATTCCACAACACTTTGTCATGATATGCCTGGAGGAAAGCAGAAATATCCGATGTGTTGTGGCTATCTCAATCCCCGATCTTGGTACAGCCTCTGTGTTTGTTTGTGTTTTCTGGGCTTTATGTACGGACTTGACAGTTTAGAATTCATTTTAGCATGTAACATTTTGTTTTCTGCTGGCAAACGCTAATTGGTTCCACATGGAGTCAATCCCTCCACACATTCGAGTTTGCTCGGCAGAACAATTCAGAATCCCGAGAAAACATGCTATTTCTATTTGTTACCATGGCACTGGATGCTTTTGCCGAAGAGAAAGATTGTGATTTTCTCCAAAACCACTTTGACGTTGAGTTTTTGGGTTCAATTTCACCTGAATTCCACAACACTTTGTCATGATATGCCTGGAGGAAAGCAGAAATATCCGATGTGTTGTGGCTATCTCAATCCCCGATCTTGGTACAGCCTCTGTGTTTGTTTGTGTTTTCTGGGCTTTATGTACGGACTTGACAGTTTAGAATTCATTTTAGCATGTAACATTTTGTTTTCTGCTGGCAAACGCTAATTGGTTCCACATGGAGTCAATCCCTCCACACATTCGAGTTTTCTGGGCAGAACAATTAAGAAAATGAGAAAACATGCTATTTCTATTTGTTGGCCTTGGCACTGGATGCATTTGCCGAACAGAAAGATTGTGCTTTTTTCCAAAACCACTTTGACGGTGATTTTTTGGTTCAATTTCACCCGAATTCCACAACACTTTGTCCGGATATGCCTGGAGGAAAGCAGAAATATCCGATGTGTTGTGGCTATCTCAATCCCAGATCTTTCTACAGCCTCTGTGTTTGTTTGTGTTTTCTGGGCTTTATCTACGGACTTGATGGTTTTGAATGCATTTTAGCATGTAACGTTTTGTTTTCTGCTGGCAAATGCTAATTGGTTCCACATGGAGTCAATCCCTCCACACATTCGAGTTTTCTGGGCAGAACAATTCAGAAAATGAGAAAACATGCTATTTCTATTTGTTACCATGGCACTGGATGCATTTGCCGAACAGAAAGATTGTGCTTTTCTCCAAAACCACTTTGACGGTGATTTTTTGGTTCAATTTCACCCGAATTCCACAACACTTTGTCCGGATACGCCTGGAGGAAAGCAGAAATATCCAGTGTGTTGTGTCTATATCAAACCCAGATATTGATACAGCCTCTGTGTTTGTTTGTTTTCTCTGGGCTTTATCTATGGACTTGAGGGTGTTGAATGCATTTTAGCATGTAACATTTTGTTTTCTGCCGGCAAATGCTAATTGGTTTCACATGGAGTCAATTCCTCCACGCATTTGTGTTTTCTTGGCAGTAAAATTCAGAATCCCGAGAAAACATGCCATTTCTTTTTGTAAACATGGCATTGGATCACTTGCCGGACAGAAAGATTATGCTTTTCTCCAAAACCACTTTGACGGTGATTCTTTTGGTTCAATTTCACCCGAATTCCACAACACTTTGTCGGGATATGCCTGGAGGAAAGCAGAAATATCCGGTGTGTTGTGGCTATCTCAATCCCAGATCTTGTTACAGGCTCTGTGTTTGTTTGTGTTTGTGGGCTTTATCTACGGACTTGAGGGTGTTGAATGCATTTTAGCATGTAACATTTTGTTTTTTGCCAGCAAACGCTGATTGGTTCCACATTGAGTCAATTGTCCACGCATTCAAGTTTTCTCAGCAGAACAATTCAGAATCCAGAGAAAACATGCCATTTCTGTTTGTAAACATGGCACTGGATGCACTTTCCGAACAGAAAGGTTGTGCTTTTCTCCAAAACCTCTTTGACCGTGATTTTTTGGTTCAATTTCACCCGAATTCCACCACATTTTGTCCAGATATGCCTGGAGGAAAGCAGAAATATCCGGTGTGTAGTGGCTATCTCAATCCCAGATCTTGGTTCAGCCTCTGTGTTTGTTTGTGTTTTCTGGGCTTTATGTACGGCCTTGATTGTTTTGAATGCATTTTAGCATGTAACATTTTGTTTTCTGCTGGCAAACACTAATTGGTTCCACATGGAGTCAATCCCTCCACACATTCAATTTTTCTCGGGAGAACAATTCAGAATCCCGAGAAAACATGCTAATTCTGTTTGTAAACATAATATTGGATCCACTTGAAGAACAGAAAGATTGTGCTTTTCTCCAAAACCACTTTGACGGTGATTTTTTGGTTCAATTTCACCCGAATTCCACAACACTTTGTCCGGATATGCCTGGAGGAAAGCAGAAATATCCGGTGTGTTGTAGTTATCTCAATCCCAGACCTTGCTACCGTCTCTGTGTTTGTTTGTGTTTTCTGGGCTTTATCTACGGACTTGAGGGTTTTGAATGCATTTTAGCATGTAACGTTTTGTTTTCCACCGGCAAACACTAATTGGTTCCACATGGAGTCAATTCCTCTATACATTCGAGTTTTCTCTTCAGAAAATTCAGAATCCCGAGAAAACATGCTATTTCTGTTGGTAAACATGGCACTGTATGAACTTCCCGAAAGAAAGATTGTGCTTTTCTCCAATACCAGTTTGCCGGTGATTTTTTGGTTCAATTTCACCCGAATTCCACAACAATTTGTCCGGATATGCCTGGAGGAAAGCAGAAATGACCGATGTGTTGTGGCTGTCTGAATCCCAGATCTTGGTTCAGCCTCTGTGTTTGTTTGTGTTTTCTGGGATTTACCTACGGACTTGACGGTTTTGAATGCATTTTAGCATGTAACATTTTGTTTTCTGCTGGCAAACGCTAATTGGTTCCACAAGGAGTCAATTCCTCCACACATTCAATTTTTCTCGGGAGAACAATTCAGAATCCCGAGAAAACATGCTAATTCTGTTTGTAAACCGGCATTGGATCCACTTACAAAACAGAAAGATTGTGCTTTTCTCCAAAACCACTTTGACGGTGATTTTTTGGTTCAATTTCACCTGAATTCCACCACATTTTGCCGAGATATGCCTGGAGGAAAGCAGAAATATCCGGTGTGTTGTGGCTATCTCATCCCAGATCTTGGTACAGACTCTGTGTTTGTTTGTGTTTTCTGGGCTCTATCTACGGACTTGACGGTTTAGAATGCATTTTAGCATGTGCCTTTTTGTTTTCTGCTGGCAAACACTAATTGGTTCCAAATGGAATCAATCACTCCACACATTCGAGTTTGCTCGGCAGAACAATTCAGAATCCCGAGAAAACATGCTATTTCTATTTGTTACCATGGCACTGGATGCAATTGCCGAAGAGAAAGATTGTGATTTTCTCCAAAACCACTTTGACGTTGAGTTTTTGGTTCAATTTCACCTGAATTCCACAACACTTTGTCATGATATGCCTGGAGGAAAGCAGAAATATCCGATGTGCTGTGGCTATCTCAATCCCCGATCTTGGTACAGCCTCTGTGTTTGTTTGTGTTTTCTGGGCTTTATGTACGGACTTGACAGTTTAGAATTCATTTTAGCATGTAACATTTTGTTTTCTGCTGGCAAACGCTAATTGGTTCCACATGGAGTCAATCCCTCCACACATTCGAGTTTTCTGGGCAGAACAATTAAGAAAATGAGAAAACATGCTATTTCTATTTGTTGGCCTTGGCACTGGATGCATTTGCCGAACAGAAAGATTGTGCTTTTCTCCAAAATCACTTTGACGGTGATTTTTTGGTTCAATTTCACCCGAATTCCACAACACTTTGTCCGGATACGCCTGGAGGAAAGCAGAAATATCCAGTGTGTTGTGTCTATATCAAACCCAGATATTGATACGGCCTCTGTGTTTGTTTGTTTTCTCTGGGCTTTATCTATGGACTTGAGGGTGTTGAATGCATTTTAGCATGTAACATTTTGTTTTCTGCCGGCAAATGCTAATTGGTTCCACATGGAGTCAATTCCTCCACGCATTTGTGTTTTCTTGGCAGTAAAATTCAGAATCCCGAGAAAACATGCCATTTCTTTTTGTAAACATGGCATTGGATCACTTGCCGGACAGAAAGATTATGCTTTTCTCCAAAACCACTTTGACGGTGATTCTTTTGGTTCAATTTCACCCGAATTCCACAACACTTTGTCGGGATATGCCTGGAGGAAAGCAGAAATATCCGGTGTGTTGTGGCTATCTCAATCCCAGATCTTGTTACAGGCTCTGTGTTTGTTTGTGTTTGTGGGCTTTATCTACGGACTTGAGGGTGTTGAATGCATTTTAGCATGTAACATTTTGTTTTTTGCCAGCAAACGCTGATTGGTTCCACATTGAGTCAATTGTCCACGCATTCAAGTTTTCTCAGCAGAACAATTCAGAATCCAGAGAAAACATGCCATTTCTGTTTGTAAACATGGCACTGGATGCACTTTCCGAACAGAAAGGTTGTGCTTTTCTCCAAAACCTCTTTGACCGTGATTTTTTGGTTCAATTTCACCCGAATTCCACCACATTTTGTCCAGATATGCCTGGAGGAAAGCAGAAATATCCGGTGTGTAGTGGCTATCTCAATCCCAGATCTTGGTTCAGCCTCTGTGTTTGTTTGTGTTTTCTGGGCTTTATCTACGGCCTTGATTGTTTTGAATGCATTTTAGCATGTAACATTTTGTTTTCTGCTGGCAAACACTAATTGGTTCCACATGGAGTCAATCCCTCCACACATTCAATTTTTCTCGGGAGAACAATTCAGAATCCCGAGAAAACATGCTAATTCTGTTTGTAAACATAATATTGGATCCACTTGAAGAACAGAAAGATTGTGCTTTTCTCCAAAACCACTTTGACGGTGATTTTTTGGTTCAATTTCACCCGAATTCCACAACACTTTGTCCGGATATGCCTGGAGGAAAGCAGAAATATCCGGTGTGTTGTAGTTATCTCAATCCCAGACCTTGCTACCGTCTCTGTGTTTGTTTGTGTTTTCTGGGCTTTATCTACGGACTTGAGGGTTTTGAATGCATTTTAGCATGTAACGTTTTGTTTTCCACCGGCAAACACTAATTGGTTCCACATGGAGTCAATTCCTCTATACATTCGAGTTTTCTCTTCAGAAAATTCAGAATCCCGAGAAAACATGCTATTTCTGTTGGTAAACATGGCACTGTATGAACTTCCCGAAAGAAAGATTGTGCTTTTCTCCAATACCAGTTTGCCGGTGATTTTTTGGTTCAATTTCACCCGAATTCCACAACAATTTGTCCGGATATGCCTGGAGGAAAGCAGAAATGACCGATGTGTTGTGGCTGTCTGAATCCCAGATCTTGGTTCAGCCTCTGTGTTTGTTTGTGTTTTCTGGGATTTACCTACGGACTTGACGGTTTTGAATGCATTTTAGCATGTAACATTTTGTTTTCTGCTGGCAAACGCTAATTGGTTCCACAAGGAGTCAATTCCTCCACACATTCAATTTTTCTCGGGAGAACAATTCAGAATCCCGAGAAAACATGCTAATTCTGTTTGTAAACCGGCATTGGATCCACTTACAAAACAGAAAGATTGTGCTTTTCTCCAAAACCACTTTGACGGTGATTTTTTGGTTCAATTTCACCTGAATTCCACCACATTTTGCCGAGATATGCCTGGAGGAAAGCAGAAATATCCGGTGTGTTGTGGCTATCTCAATCCCAGATCTTGGTACAGCCTCTGTGTTTGTTTGTGTTTTCTTGGCTGCATCTATGGACTTGACGGTGTAGAATGCACGTTAGCATGTAACATTTTGTTTTCTGCCCGCAAACGCTAATTGGCTCCAAATGAATTCAATCGCTCCACACATTTGAGTTTTCTCGTCAGAACAATTCAGCTTCCCGAGAAAACATGCTATTTCTCTTTGTAAACATGGCATTGGATCCAATTGACAAACAGAAAGTTTGTACTTTTCTCCAAAACCACTTTGACGGTGATTTTTTGTGGAAATTTCACCCGAATTCCACAACACTTTGTCCGGATATGCCTGGAGGAAAGCAGAAATATCCGGTGTGTTGTGGCTATCTCAATCCCAGATCTTTCTACAGCCTCTGTGTTTGTGTTTTCTGGGATTATCTACGGACTTGATGGTTTTGAATGCATTTTAGCATGTAACTTTTTGTTTTCTGCCGGCAAATGCCAATTGGTTCCACATGGAGTGAATTCTTCCACGCATTCGTGTTTTCTCAGTAGAACAATTCAAAATCCAAAAAAAAAAATGCTATTTCTGTTTGTAAACATGGCACTGGATGCACTTCCCGAACAGAAAGTTTGTGCTTTTCTCCAAAACCACTTTGATGGTGATTTTTTGGTTCAATTTCACCCAAATTCCACAACACTTTGTCCGGATATGCCTGGAGGAAAGCAGAAATATCCGATGTGTTGTGGCTATCTCAATCCCAGATCTTGGTTCAGCCTCTGTGTTTGTTTGTGTTTTCTGGGCTTTATCTACGGACTTGATGGTTTTGAATGCATTTTAGCATGTAACGTTTTGTTTTCTGCTGGCAAATGCTAATTGGTTCCACATGGAGTCAATCCCTCCACACATTCGAGTTTTCTGGGCAGAACAATTCAGAAAATGAGAAAACATGCTATTTCTATTTGTTACCATGGCACTGGATGCATTTGCCGAACAGAAAGATTGTGCTTTTCTCCAAAATCACTTTGACGGTGATTTTTTGGTTCAATTTCACCCGAATTCCACAACACTTTGTCCGGATACGCCTGGAGGAAAGCAGAAATATCCAGTGTGTTGTGTCTATATCAAACCCAGATATTGATACGGCCTCTGTGTTTGTTTGTTTTCTCTGGGCTTTATCTATGGACTTGAGGGTGTTGAATGCATTTTAGCATGTAACATTTTGTTTTCTGCCAGCAAATGCTAATTGGTTTCACATGGAGTCAATCACTCCACACATTCGAGATTTCTGGGCAGAACAATTCAGAATCCCGAGAAAACATGCTATTTCTATATGTTACCATGACACTGGATGCAATTGCCGAACAGAAAGATTGTGCTTTTTTCCAAAACCACTTTGACGGTGATTTTTTGTTCAATTTCACCCGAATTCCACCACATTTTGTCCGGATATGCCTGGAGGAAAGCAGAAATATCCGGTGTGTTGTGGCTATCTCAATCCCAGATCTTGGTTCAGCCTCTGTGTTTGTTTGTGTTTTCTGGGCTTTATCTACGGACTTGATGGTTTTGAATGCATTTTAGCATGTAACGTTTTGTTTTCGGCTGGCAAATGCTAATTGGTTCCACAAGGAGTCAATCCCTCCACACATTCGAGTTTTCTGGGCAGAACAATTCAGAAAATGAGAAAACATGCTATTTCTATTTGTTACCATGGCACTGGATGCATTTGCCGAACAGAAAGATTGTGCTTTTCTCCAAAACCACTTTCACGGTGATTTTTTGGTTCAATTTCACCCGAATTCCACAACACTTTGTCGGGATATGCCTGGAGGAAAGCAGAAATATCCGGTGTGTTGTGGCTATCTCAATCCCAGATCTTGTTACAGGCTCTGTGTTTGTTTGTGTTTGTGGGCTTTATCTACGGACTTGAGGGTGTTGAATGCATTTTAGCATGTAACATTTTGTTTTTTGCCAGCAAACGCTGATTGGTTCCACGTTGAGTCAATTGTCCACGCATTCAAGTTTTCTCAGCAGAACAATTCAGAATCCAGAGAAAACATGCCATTTCTGTTTGTAAACATGGCACTGGATGCACTTCCCGAACAGAAAGGTTGTGCTTTTCTCCAAAACCTCTTTGACCGTGATTTTTTGGTTCAATTTCACCCGAATTCCACCACATTTTGTCCAGATATGCCTGGAGGAAAGCAGAAATATCCGGTGTGTAGTGGCTATCTCAATCCCAGATCTTGGTTCAGCCTCTGTGTTTGTTTGTGTTTTCTGGGCTTTATCTACGGCCTTGATTGTTTTGAATGCATTTTAGCATGTAACATTTTGTTTTCTGCTGGCAAACACTAATTGGTTCCACATGGAGTCAATCCCTCCACACATTCAATTTTTCTCGGGAGAACAATTCAGAATCCCGAGAAAACATGCTAATTCTGTTTGTAAACATAATATTGGATCCACTTGAAGAACAGAAAGATTGTGCTTTTCTCCAAAACCACTTTGACGGTGATTTTTTGGTTCAATTTCACCCGAATTCCACAACACTTTGTCCGGATATGCCTGGAGGAAAGCAGAAATATCCGATGTGTTGTGGCTATCTCAATCCCAGATCTTGGTTCAGCCTCTGTGTTTGTTTGTGTTTTCTGGGCTTTATCTACGGACTTGATGGTTTTGAATGCATTTTAGCATGTAACGTTTTGTTTTCTGCTGGCAAATGCTAATTGGTTCCACATGGAGTCAATCCCTCCACACATTCGAGTTTTCTCTTCAGAAAATTCAGAATCCAGAGAAAACATGCTATTTCTGTTGGTAAACATGGCACTGTATGAACTTCCCGAAAGAAAGATTGTGCTTTTCTCCAATACCAGTTTGCCGGTGATTTTTTGGTTCAATTTCACCCGAATTCCACAACAATTTGTCCGGATATGCCTGGAGGAAAGCCGAAATGACCGATGTGTTGTGGCTGTCTGAATCCCAGATCTTGGTTCAGCCTCTGTGTTTGTTTGTGTTTTCTGGGATTTACCTACGGCCTTGATGGTTTTGAATGCATTTTAGCATGTAACATTTTGTTTTCTGCTGGCAAACGCTAATTGGTTCCACAAGGAGTCAATTCCTCCACACATTCAATTTTTCTCGGGAGAACAATTCAGAATCCCGAGAAAACATGCTAATTCTGTTTGTAAACTGGCATTGGATCCACTTACAAAACAGAAAGATTGTGCTTTTCTCCAAAACCACTTTGACGGTGATTTTTTGGTTCAATTTCACCTGAATTCCACCACACTTTGCCCAGATATGCCTGGAGGAAAGCAGAAATATCCGGTGTGTTGTGGCTATCTCATCCCAGATCTTGGTACAGACTCTGTGTTTGTTTGTGTTTTCTGGGCTCTATCTACGGACTTGACGGTTTAGAATGCATTTTAGCATGTGCCTTTTTGTTTTCTGCTGGCAAACACTAATTGGTTCCAAATGGAATCAATCACTCCACACATTCGAGTTTGCTCGGCAGAACAATTCAGAATCCCGAGAAAACATGCTATTTCTATTTGTTACCATGGCACTGGATGCTTTTGCCGAAGAGAAAGATTGTGATTTTCTCCAAAACCACTTTGACGTTGATTTTTGGGTTCAATTTCACCTGAATTCCACAACACTTTGTCATGATATGCCTGGAGGAAAGCAGAAATATCCGGTGTGTTGTGGCTATCTCAATCCCAGATCTTGGTACAGCCTCTGTGTTTGTTTGTGTTTTCTTGGCTGCATCTATGGACTTGACGGTGTAGAATGCACGTTAGCATGTAACATTTTGTTTTCTGCCCGCAAACGCTAATTGGCTCCAAATGAATGCAATCGCTCCACACATTTGAGTTTTCTCGTCAGAACAATTCAGCTTCCCGAGAAAACATGCTATTTCTCTTTGTAAACATGGCATTGGATCCAATTGACAAACAGAAAGTTTGTACTTTTCTCCAAAACCACTTTGACGGTGATTTTTTGTGGAAATTTCACCCGAATTCCACAACACTTTGTCCGGATATGCCTGGAGGAAAGCAGAAATATCCGGTGTGTTGTGGCTATCTCAATCCCAGATCTTTCTACAGCCTCTGTGTTTGTGTTTTCTGGGATTATCTACGGACTTGATGGTTTTGAATGCATTTTAGCATGTAACTTTTTGTTTTCTGCCGGCAAATGCCAATTGGTTCCACATGGAGTGAATTCTTCCACGCATTCGTGTTTTCTCAGTAGAACAATTCAAAATCCAAAAAAAAAATGCTATTTCTGTTTGTAAACATGGCACTGGATGCACTTCCCGAACAGAAAGTTTGTGCTTTTCTCCAAAACCACTTTGATGGTGATTTTTTGGTTCAATTTCACCCAAATTCCACAACACTTTGTCCGGATATGCCTGGAGGAAAGCAGAAATATCCGATGTGTTGTGGCTATCTCAATCCCAGATCTTGGTTCAGCCTCTGTGTTTGTTTGTGTTTTCTGGGCTTTATCTACGGACTTGATGGTTTTGAATGCATTTTAGCATGTAACGTTTTGTTTTCTGCTGGCAAATGCTAATTGGTTCCACATGGAGTCAATCCCTCCACACATTCGAGTTTTCTGGGCAGAACAATTCAGAAAATGAGAAAACATGCTATTTCTATTTGTTACCATGGCACTGGATGCATTTGCCGAACAGAAAGATTGTGCTTTTCTCCAAAACCACTTTCACGGTGATTTTTTGGTTCAATTTCACCCGAATTCCACAACACTTTGTCCGTATACGCCTGGAGGAAAGCAGAAATATCCAGTGTGTTGTGTCTATATCAAACCCAGATATTGATACAGCCTCTGTGTTTGTTTGTTTTCTCTGGGCTTTATCTATGGACTTGAGGGTGTTGAATGCATTTTAGCATGTAACATTTTGTTTTCTGCCGGCAAATGCTAATTGGTTTCACATGGAGTCAATTCCTCCACGCATTTGTGTTTTCTTGGCAGTAAAATTCAGAATCCCGAGAAAACATGCCATTTCTTTTTGTAAACATGGCATTGGATCACTTGCCGGACAGAAAGATTATGCTTTTCTCCAAAACCACTTTGACGGTGATTCTTTTGGTTCAATTTCACCCGAATTCCACAACACTTTGTCGGGATATGCCTGGAGGAAAGCAGAAATATCCGGTGTGTTGTGGCTATCTCAATCCCAGATCTTGTTACAGGCTCTGTGTTTGTTTGTGTTTGTGGGCTTTATCTACGGACTTGAGGGTGTTGAATGCATTTTAGCATGTAACATTTTGTTTTTTGCCAGCAAACGCTGATTGGTTCCACATTGAGTCAATTGTCCACGCATTCAAGTTTTCTCAGCAGAACAATTCAGAATCCAGAGAAAACATGCCATTTCTGTTTGTAAACATGGCACTGGATGCACTTCCCGAACAGAAAGGTTGTGCTTTTCTCCAAAACCTCTTTGACCGTGATTTTTTGGTTCAATTTCACCCGAATTCCACCACATTTTGTCCAGATATGCCTGGAGGAAAGCAGAAATATCCGGTGTGTAGTGGCTATCTCAATCCCAGATCTTGGTTCAGCCTCTGTGTTTGTTTGTGTTTTCTGGGCTTTATGTACGGCCTTGATTGTTTTGAATGCATTTTAGCATGTAACATTTTGTTTTCTGCTGGCAAACACTAATTGGTTCCACATGGAGTCAATCCCTCCACACATTCAATTTTTCTCGGGAGAACAATTCAGAATCCCGAGAAAACATGCTAATTCTGTTTGTAAACATAATATTGGATCCACTTGAAGAACAGAAAGATTGTGCTTTTCTCCAAAACCACTTTGACGGTGATTTTTTGGTTCAATTTCACCCGAATTCCACAACACTTTGTCGGGATATGCCTGGAGGAAAGCAGAAATATCCGGTGTGTTGTAGTTATCTCAATCCCAGACCTTGCTACCGTCTCTGTGTTTGTTTGTGTTTTCTGGGCTTTATCTACGGACTTGAGGGTTTTGAATGCATTTTAGCATGTAACGTTTTGTTTTCCACCGGCAAACACTAATTGGTTCCACATGGAGTCAATTCCTCTATACATTCGAGTTTTCTCTTCAGAAAATTCAGAATCCCGAGAAAACATGCTATTTCTGTTGGTAAACATGGCACTGTATGAACTTCCCGAAAGAAAGATTGTGCTTTTCTCCAATACCAGTTTGCCGGTGATTTTTTGGTTCAATTTCACCCGAATTCCACAACACTTTGTCCGGATATGCCTGGAGGAAAGCAGAAATGACCGATGTGTTGTGGCTGTCTGAATCCCAGATCTTGGTTCAGCCTCTGTGTTTGTTTGTGTTTTCTGGGATTTACCTACGGACTTGACGGTTTTGAATGCATTTTAGCATGTAACATTTTGTTTTCTGCTGGCAAACGCTAATTGGTTCCACAAGGAGTCAATTCCTCCACACATTCAATTTTTCTCGGGAGAACAATTCAGAATCCCGAGAAAACATGCTAATTCTGTTTGTAAACTGGCATTGGATCCACTTACAAAACAGAAAGATTGTGCTTTTCTCCAAAACCACTTTGACGGTGATTTTTTGGTTCAATTTCACCTGAATTCCACCACACTTTGCCCAGATATGCCTGGAGGAAAGCAGAAATATCCGGTGTGTTGTGGCTATCTCAATCCCAGATCTTGGTACAGACTCTGTGTTTGTTTGTGTTTTCTGGGCTCTATCTACGGACTTGAGGGTTTTGAATGCATTTTAGCATGTGCCTTTTTGTTTTCTGCTGGCAAACACTAATTGGTTCCAAATGGAGTCAATCCCTCCACACATTCGAGTTTGCTCGGCAGAACAATTCAGAATCCCGAGAAAACATGCTATTTCTATTTGTTACCATGGCACTGGATGCTTTTGCCGAAGAGAAAGATTGTGATTTTCTCCAAAACCACTTTGACGTTGATTTTTGGGTTCAATTTCACCTGAATTCCACAACACTTTGTCATGATATGCCTGGAGGAAAGCAGAAATATCCGGTGTGTTGTGGCTATCTCAATCCCAGATCTTGGTACAGCCTCTGTGTTTGTTTGTGTTTTCTTGGCTGCATCTATGGACTTGACGGTGTAGAATGCACGTTAGCATGTAACATTTTGTTTTCTGCCCGCAAACGCTAATTGGCTCCAAATGAATGCAATCGCTCCACACATTTGAGTTTTCTCGTCAGAACAATTCAGATTCCCGAGAAAACATGCTATTTCTCTTTGTAAACATGGCATTGGATCCAATTGACAAACAGAAAGTTTGTACTTTTCTCCAAAACCACTTTGACGGTGATTTTTTGTGGAAATTTCACCCGAATTCCACAACACTTTGTCCGGATATGCCTGGAGGAAAGCAGAAATATCCGGTGTGTTGTGGCTATCTCATCCCAGATCTTGGTACAGACTCTGTGTTTGTTTGTGTTTTCTGGGCTCTATCTACGGACTTGACGGTTTAGAATGCATTTTAGCATGTGCCTTTTTGTTTTCTGCTGGCAAACACTAATTGGTTCCAAATGGAATCAATCACTCCACACATTCGAGTTTGCTCGGCAGAACAATTCAGAATCCCGAGAAAACATGCTATTTCTATTTGTTACCATGGCACTGGATGCTTTTGCCGAAGAGAAAGATTGTGATTTTCTCCAAAACCACTTTGACGTTGAGTTTTTGGTTCAATTTCACCTGAATTCCACAACACTTTGTCATGATATGCCTGGAGGAAAGCAGAAATATCCGATGTGTTGTGGCTATCTCAATCCCCGATCTTGGTACAGCCTCTGTGTTTGTTTGTGTTTTCTGGGCTTTATGTACGGACTTGACAGTTTAGAATTCATTTTAGCATGTAACATTTTGTTTTCTGCTGGCAAACGCTAATTGGTTCCACATGGAGTCAATCCCTCCACACATTCGAGTTTTCTGGGCAGAACAATTAAGAAAATGAGAAAACATGCTATTTCTATTTGTTGGCCTTGGCACTGGATGCATTTGCCGAACAGAAAGATTGTGCTTTTCTCCAAAATCACTTTGACGGTGATTTTTTGGTTCAATTTCACCCGAATTCCACAACACTTTGTCCGGATACGCCTGGAGGAAAGCAGAAATATCCAGTGTGTTGTGTCTATATCAAACCCAGATATTGATACGGCCTCTGTGTTTGTTTGTTTTCTCTGGGCTTTATCTATGGACTTGAGGGTGTTGAATGCATTTTAGCATGTAACATTTTGTTTTCTGCCAGCAAATGCTAATTGGGTTCACATGGAGTCAATCACTCCACACATTCGAGATTTCTGGGCAGAACAATTCAGAATCCCGAGAAAACATGCTATTTCTATATGTTACCATGACACTGGATGCAATTGCCGAACAGAAAGATTGTGCTTTTTTCCAAAACCACTTTGATGGTGATTTTTTGTTCAATTTCACCCGAATTCCACCACATTTTGTCCGGATATGCCTGGAGGAAAGCAGAAATATCCGGTGTGTTGTGGCTATCTCAATCCCAGATCTTGATTCAGCCTCTGTGTTTGTTTGTGTTTTCTGGGCTTTATCTATGGACTTGATGGTTTTGAATGCATTTTAGCATGTAACGTTTTGTTTTCTGCTGGCAAATGCTAATTGGTTCCACAAGGAGTCAATCCCTCCACACATTCGAGTTTTCTGGGCAGAACAATTCAGAAAATGAGAAAACATGCTATTTCTATTTGTTACCATGGCACTGGATGCATTTGCCGAACAGAAAGATTGTGCTTTTCTCCAAAACCACTTTCACGGTGATTTTTTGGTTCAATTTCACCCGAATTCCACAACACTTTGTCCGTATACGCCTGGAGGAAAGCAGAAATATCCAGTGTGTTGTGTCTATATCAAACCCAGATATTGATACAGCCTCTGTGTTTGTTTGTTTTCTCTGGGCTTTATCTATGGACTTGAGGGTGTTGAATGCATTTTAGCATGTAACATTTTGTTTTCTGCCGGCAAATGCTAATTGGTTCCACATGGAGTCAATTCCTCCACGCATTTGTGTTTTCTTGGCAGTAAAATTCAGAATCCCGAGAAAACATGCCATTTCTTTTTGTAAACATGGCATTGGATCACTTGCCGGACAGAAAGATTATGCTTTTCTCCAAAACCACTTTGAAGGTGATTCTTTTGGTTCAATTTCACCCGAATTCCACAACACTTTGTCGGGATATGCCTGGAGGAAAGCAGAAATATCCGGTGTGTTGTGGCTATCTCAATCCCAGATCTTGTTACAGGCTCTGTGTTTGTTTGTGTTTGTGGGCTTTATCTACGGACTTGAGGGTGTTGAATGCATTTTAGCATGTAACATTTTGTTTTTTGCCAGCAAACGCTGATTGGTTCCACATTGAGTCAATTGTCCACGCATTCAAGTTTTCTCAGCAGAACAATTCAGAATCCAGAGAAAACATGCCATTTCTGTTTGTAAACATGGCACTGGATGCACTTTCCGAACAGAAAGGTTGTGCTTTTCTCCAAAACCTCTTTGACCGTGATTTTTTGGTTCAATTTCACCCGAATTCCACCACATTTTGTCCAGATATGCCTGGAGGAAAGCAGAAATATCCGGTGTGTAGTGGCTATCTCAATCCCAGATCTTGGTTCAGCCTCTGTGTTTGTTTGTGTTTTCTGGGCTTTATCTACGGCCTTGATTGTTTTGAATGCATTTTAGCATGTAACATTTTGTTTTCTGCTGGCAAACACTAATTGGTTCCACATGGAGTCAATCCCTCCACACATTCAATTTTTCTCGGGAGAACAATTCAGAATCCCGAGAAAACATGCTAATTCTGTTTGTAAACATAATATTGGATCCACTTGAAGAACAGAAAGATTGTGCTTTTCTCCAAAACCACTTTGACGGTGATTTTTTGGTTCAATTTCACCCGAATTCCACAACACTTTGTCCGGATATGCCTGGAGGAAAGCAGAAATATCCGGTGTGTTGTAGTTATCTCAATCCCAGACCTTGCTACCGTCTATGTGTTTGTTTGTGTTTTCTGGGCTTTATCTACGGACTTGAGGGTTTTGAATGCATTTTAGCATGTAACGTTTTGTTTTCCACCGGCAAACACTAATTGGTTCCACATGGAGTCAATTCCTCTATACATTCGAGTTTTCTCTTCAGAAAATTCAGAATCCCGAGAAAACATGCTATTTCTGTTGGTAAACATGGCACTGTATGAACTTCCCGAAAGAAAGATTGTGCTTTTCTCCAATACCAGTTTGCCGGTGATTTTTTGGTTCAATTTCACCCGAATTCCACAACAATTTGTCCGGATATGCCTGGAGGAAAGCAGAAATGACCGATGTGTTGTGGCTGTCTGAATCCCAGATCTTGGTTCAGCCTCTGTGTTTGTTTGTGTTTTCTGGGATTTACCTACGGCCTTGATGGTTTTGAATGCATTTTAGCATGTAACATTTTGTTTTCTGCTGGCAAACGCTAATTGGTTCCACAAGGAGTCAATTCCTCCACACATTCAATTTTTCTCGGGAGAACAATTCAGAATCCCGAGAAAACATGCTAATTCTGTTTGTAAACTGGCATTGGATCCACTTACAAAACAGAAAGATTGTGCTTTTCTCCAAAACCACTTTGACGGTGATTTTTTGGTTCAATTTCACCTGAATTCCACCACACTTTGCCCAGATATGCCTGGAGGAAAGCAGAAATATCCGGTGTGTTGTGGCTATCTCAATCCCAGATCTTGGTACAGACTCTGTGTTTGTTTGTGTTTTCTGGGCTCTATCTACGGACTTGACGGTTTAGAATGCATTTTAGCATGTGCCTTTTTGTTTTCTGCTGGCAAACACTAATTGGTTCCAAATGGAATCAATCACTCCACACATTCGAGTTTGCTCGGCAGAACAATTCAGAATCCCGAGAAAACATGCTATTTCTATTTGTTACCATGGCACTGGATGCTTTTGCCGAAGAGAAAGATTGTGATTTTCTCCAAAACCACTTTGACGTTGATTTTTGGGTTCAATTTCACCTGAATTCCACAACACTTTGTCATGATATGCCTGGAGGAAAGCAGAAATATCCGGTGTGTTGTGGCTATCTCAATCCCAGATCTTGGTACAGCCTCTGTGTTTGTTTGTGTTTTCTTGGCTGCATCTATGGACTTGACGGTGTAGAATGCACGTTAGCATGTAACATTTTGTTTTCTGCCCGCAAACGCTAATTGGCTCCAAATGAATTCAATCGCTCCACACATTTGAGTTTTCTCGTCAGAACAATTCAGATTCCCGAGAAAACATGCTATTTCTCTTTGTAAACATGGCATTGGATCCAATTGACAAACAGAAAGTTTGTACTTTTCTCCAAAACCACTTTGACGGTGATTTTTTGTGGAAATTTCACCCGAATTCCACAACACTTTGTCCGGATATGCCTGGAGGAAAGCAGAAATATCCGGTGTGTTGTGGCTATCTCAATCCCAGATCTTTCTACAGCCTCTGTGTTTGTGTTTTCTGGGATTATCTACGGACTTGATGGTTTTGAATGCATTTTAGCATGTAACTTTTTGTTTTCTGCCGGCAAATGCCAATTGGTTCCACATGGAGTGAATTCTTCCACGCATTCGTGTTTTCTCAGTAGAACAATTCAAAATCCAAAAAAAAAAATGCTATTTCTGTTTGTAAACATGGCACTGGATGCACTTCCCGAACAGAAAGTTTGTGCTTTTCTCCAAAACCACTTTGATGGTGATTTTTTGGTTCAATTTCACCCAAATTCCACAACACTTTGTCCGGATATGCCTGGAGGAAAGCAGAAATATCCGATGTGTTGTGGCTATCTCAATCCCAGATCTTGGTTCAGCCTCTGTGTTTGTTTGTGTTTTCTGGGCTTTATCTACGGACTTGATGGTTTTGAATGCATTTTAGCATGTAACGTTTTGTTTTCTGCTGGCAAATGCTAATTGGTTCCACATGGAGTCAATCCCTCCACACATTCGAGTTTTCTGGGCAGAACAATTCAGAAAATGAGAAAACATGCTATTTCTATTTGTTACCATGGCACTGGATGCATTTGCCGAATAGAAAGATTGTGCTTTTCTCCAAAACCACTTTGACGGTGATTTTTTGGTTCAATTTCACCCGAATTCCACAACACTTTGTCCGTATACGCCTGGAGGAAAGCAGAAATATCCAGTGTGTTGTGTCTATATCAAACCCAGATATTGATACAGCCTCTGTGTTTGTTTGTTTTCTCTGGGCTTTATCTATGGACTTGAGGGTGTTGAATGCATTTTAGCATGTAACATTTTGTTTTCTGCCGGCAAATGCTAATTGGTTCCACATGGAGTCAATTCCTCCACGCATTTGTGTTTTCTTGGCAGTAAAATTCAGAATCCCGAGAAAACATGCCATTTCTTTTTGTAAACATGGCATTGGATCACTTGCCGGACAGAAAGATTATGCTTTTCTCCAAAACCACTTTGACGGTGATTCTTTTGGTTCAATTTCACCCGAATTCCACAACACTTTGTCGGGATATGCCTGGAGGAAAGCAGAAATATCCGGTGTGTTGTGGCTATCTCAATCCCAGATCTTGTTACAGGCTCTGTGTTTGTTTGTGTTTGTGGGCTTTATCTACGGACTTGAGGGTGTTGAATGCATTTTAGCATGTAACATTTTGTTTTTTGCCAGCAAACGCTGATTGGTTCCACATTGAGTCAATTGTCCACGCATTCAAGTTTTCTCAGCAGAACAATTCAGAATCCAGAGAAAACATGCCATTTCTGTTTGTAAACATGGCACTGGATGCACTTTCCGAACAGAAAGGTTGTGCTTTTCTCCAAAACCTCTTTGACCGTGATTTTTTGGTTCAATTTCACCCGAATTCCACCACATTTTGTCCAGATATGCCTGGAGGAAAGCAGAAATATCCGGTGTGTAGTGGCTATCTCAATCCCAGATCTTGGTTCAGCCTCTGTGTTTGTTTGTGTTTTCTGGGCTTTATCTACGGCCTTGATTGTTTTGAATGCATTTTAGCATGTAACATTTTGTTTTCTGCTGGCAAACACTAATTGGTTCCACATGGAGTCAATCCCTCCACACATTCAATTTTTCTCGGGAGAACAATTCAGAATCCCGAGAAAACATGCTAATTCTGTTTGTAAACATAATATTGGATCCACTTGAAGAACAGAAAGATTGTGCTTTTCTCCAAAACCACTTTGACGGTGATTTTTTGGTTCAATTTCACCCGAATTCCACAACACTTTGTCCGGATATGCCTGGAGGAAAGCAGAAATATCCGGTGTGTTGTAGTTATCTCAATCCCAGACCTTGCTACCGTCTATGTGTTTGTTTGTGTTTTCTGGGCTTTATCTACGGACTTGAGGGTTTTGAATGCATTTTAGCATGTAACGTTTTGTTTTCCACCGGCAAACACTAATTGGTTCCACATGGAGTCAATTCCTCTATACATTCGAGTTTTCTCTTCAGAAAATTCAGAATCCCGAGAAAACATGCTATTTCTGTTGGTAAACATGGCACTGTATGAACTTCCCGAAAGAAAGATTGTGCTTTTCTCCAATACCAGTTTGCCGGTGATTTTTTGGTTCAATTTCACCCGAATTCCACAACAATTTGTCCGGATATGCCTGGAGGAAAGCAGAAATGACCGATGTGTTGTGGCTGTCTGAATCCCAGATCTTGGTTCAGCCTCTGTGTTTGTTTGTGTTTTCTGGGATTTACCTACGGCCTTGATGGTTTTGAATGCATTTTAGCATGTAACATTTTGTTTTCTGCTGGCAAACGCTAATTGGTTCCACAAGGAGTCAATTCCTCCACACATTCAATTTTTCTCGGGAGAACAATTCAGAATCCCGAGAAAACATGCTAATTCTGTTTGTAAACTGGCATTGGATCCACTTACAAAACAGAAAGATTGTGCTTTTCTCCAAAACCACTTTGACGGTGATTTTTTGGTTCAATTTCACCTGAATTCCACCACACTTTGCCCAGATATGCCTGGAGGAAAGCAGAAATATCCGGTGTGTTGTGGCTATCTCAATCCCAGATCTTGGTACAGACTCTGTGTTTGTTTGTGTTTTCTGGGCTCTATCTACGGACTTGACGGTTTAGAATGCATTTTAGCATGTGCCTTTTTGTTTTCTGCTGGCAAACACTAATTGGTTCCAAATGGAATCAATCACTCCACACATTCGAGTTTGCTCGGCAGAACAATTCAGAATCCCGAGAAAACATGCTATTTCTATTTGTTACCATGGCACTGGATGCTTTTGCCGAAGAGAAAGATTGTGATTTTCTCCAAAACCACTTTGACGTTGATTTTTGGGTTCAATTTCACCTGAATTCCACAACACTTTGTCATGATATGCCTGGAGGAAAGCAGAAATATCCGGTGTGTTGTGGCTATCTCAATCCCAGATCTTGGTACAGCCTCTGTGTTTGTTTGTGTTTTCTTGGCTGCATCTATGGACTTGACGGTGTAGAATGCACGTTAGCATGTAACATTTTGTTTTCTGCCCGCAAACGCTAATTGGCTCCAAATGAATTCAATCGCTCCACACATTTGAGTTTTCTCGTCAGAACAATTCAGATTCCCGAGAAAACATGCTATTTCTCTTTGTAAACATGGCATTGGATCCAATTGACAAACAGAAAGTTTGTACTTTTCTCCAAAACCACTTTGACGGTGATTTTTTGTGGAAATTTCACCCGAATTCCACAACACTTTGTCCGGATATGCCTGGAGGAAAGCAGAAATATCCGGTGTGTTGTGGCTATCTCAATCCCAGATCTTTCTACAGCCTCTGTGTTTGTGTTTTCTGGGATTATCTACGGACTTGATGGTTTTGAATGCATTTTAGCATGTAACTTTTTGTTTTCTGCCGGCAAATGCCAATTGGTTCCACATGGAGTGAATTCTTCCACGCATTCGTGTTTTCTCAGTAGAACAATTCAAAATCCAAAAAAAAAAATGCTATTTCTGTTTGTAAACATGGCACTGGATGCACTTCCCGAACAGAAAGTTTGTGCTTTTCTCCAAAACCACTTTGATGGTGATTTTTTGGTTCAATTTCACCCAAATTCCACAACACTTTGTCCGGATATGCCTGGAGGAAAGCAGAAATATCCGATGTGTTGTGGCTATCTCAATCCCAGATCTTGGTTCAGCCTCTGTGTTTGTTTGTGTTTTCTGGGCTTTATCTACGGACTTGATGGTTTTGAATGCATTTTAGCATGTAACGTTTTGTTTTCTGCTGGCAAATGCTAATTGGTTCCACATGGAGTCAATCCCTCCACACATTCGAGTTTTCTGGGCAGAACAATTCAGAAAATGAGAAAACATGCTATTTCTATTTGTTACCATGGCACTGGATGCATTTGCCGAATAGAAAGATTGTGCTTTTCTCCAAAACCACTTTGACGGTGATTTTTTGGTTCAATTTCACCCGAATTCCACAACACTTTGTCCGTATACGCCTGGAGGAAAGCAGAAATATCCAGTGTGTTGTGTCTATATCAAACCCAGATATTGATACAGCCTCTGTGTTTGTTTGTTTTCTCTGGGCTTTATCTATGGACTTGAGGGTGTTGAATGCATTTTAGCATGTAACATTTTGTTTTCTGCCGGCAAATGCTAATTGGTTCCACATGGAGTCAATTCCTCCACGCATTTGTGTTTTCTTGGCAGTAAAATTCAGAATCCCGAGAAAACATGCCATTTCTTTTTGTAAACATGGCATTGGATCACTTGCCGGACAGAAAGATTATGCTTTTCTCCAAAACCACTTTGAAGGTGATTCTTTTGGTTCAATTTCACCCGAATTCCACAACACTTTGTCGGGATATGCCTGGAGGAAAGCAGAAATATCCGGTGTGTTGTGGCTATCACAATCCCAGATCTTGTTACAGGCTCTGTGTTTGTTTGTGTTTGTGGGCTTTATCTACAGACTTGAGGGTGTTGAATGCATTTTAGCATGTAACATTTTGTTTTTTGCCAGCAAACGCTGATTGGTTCCACATTGAGTCAATTGTCCACGCATTCAAGTTTTCTCAGCAGAACAATTCAGAATCCAGAGAAAACATGCCATTTCTGTTTGTAAACATGGCACTGGATGCACTTCCCGAACAGAAAGGTTGTGCTTTTCTCCAAAACCTCTTTGACCGTGATTTTTTGGTTCAATTTCACCCGAATTCCACCACATTTTGTCCAGATATGCCTGGAGGAAAGCAGAAATATCCGGTGTGTAGTGGCTATCTCAATCCCAGATCTTGGTTCAGCCTCTGTGTTTGTTTGTGTTTTCTGGGCTTTATCTACGGCCTTGATTGTTTTGAATGCATTTTAGCATGTAACATTTTGTTTTCTGCTGGCAAACACTAATTGGTTCCACATGGAGTCAATCCCTCCACACATTCAATTTTTCTCGGGAGAACAATTCAGAATCCCGAGAAAACATGCTAATTCTGTTTGTAAACATAATATTGGATCCACTTGAAGAACAGAAAGATTGTGCTTTTCTCCAAAACCACTTTGACGGTGATTTTTTGGTTCAATTTCACCCGAATTCCACAACACTTTGTCCGGATATGCCTGGAGGAAAGCAGAAATATCCGGTGTGTTGTAGTTATCTCAATCCCAGACCTTGCTACCGTCTATGTGTTTGTTTGTGTTTTCTGGGCTTTATCTACGGACTTGAGGGTTTTGAATGCATTTTAGCATGTAACGTTTTGTTTTCCACCGGCAAACACTAATTGGTTCCACATGGAGTCAATTCCTCTATACATTCGAGTTTTCTCTTCAGAAAATTCAGAATCCCGAGAAAACATGCTATTTCTGTTGGTAAACATGGCACTGTATGAACTTCCCGAAAGAAAGATTGTGCTTTTCTCCAATACCAGTTTGCCGGTGATTTTTTGGTTCAATTTCACCCGAATTCCACAACAATTTGTCCGGATATGCCTGGAGGAAAGCAGAAATGACCGATGTGTTGTGGCTGTCTGAATCCCAGATCTTGGTTCAGCCTCTGTGTTTGTTTGTGTTTTCTGGGATTTACCTACGGCCTTGATGGTTTTGAATGCATTTTAGCATGTAACATTTTGTTTTCTGCTGGCAAACGCTAATTGGTTCCACAAGGAGTCAATTCCTCCACACATTCAATTTTTCTCGGGAGAACAATTCAGAATCCCGAGAAAACATGCTAATTCTGTTTGTAAACATGACATTGGATCCACTTACAAAACAGAAAGATTGTGCTTTTCTCCAAAACCACTTTGACGGTGATTTTTTGGTTCAATTTCACCTGAATTCCACCACACTTTGCCCAGATATGCCTGGAGGAAAGCAGAAATATCCGGTGTGTTGTGGCTATCTCAATCCCAGATCTTGGTACAGCCTCTGTGTTTGTTTGTGTTTTCTGGGCTCTATCTACGGACTTGACGGTTTAGAATGCATTTTAGCATGTGCCTTTTTGTTTTCTGCTGGCAAACACTAATTGGTTCCAAATGGAATCAATCACTCCACACATTCGAGTTTGCTCGGCAGAACAATTCAGAATCCCGAGAAAACATGCTATTTCTATTTGTTACCATGGCACTGGATGCTTTTGCCGAAGAGAAAGATTGTGATTTTCTCCAAAACCACTTTGACGTTGATTTTTGGGTTCAATTTCACCTGAATTCCACAACACTTTGTCATGATATGCCTGGAGGAAAGCAGAAATATCCGGTGTGTTGTGGCTATCTCAATCCCAGATCTTGGTACAGCCTCTGTGTTTGTTTGTGTTTTCTTGGCTGCATCTATGGACTTGACGGTGTAGAATGCACGTTAGCATGTAACATTTTGTTTTCTGCCCGCAAACGCTAATTGGCTCCAAATGAATTCAATCGCTCCACACATTTGAGTTTTCTCGTCAGAACAATTCAGATTCCCGAGAAAACATGCTATTTCTCTTTGTAAACATGGCATTGGATCCAATTGACAAACAGAAAGTTTGTACTTTTCTCCAAAACCACTTTGACGGTGATTTTTTGTGGAAATTTCACCCGAATTCCACAACACTTTGTCCGGATATGCCTGGAGGAAAGCAGAAATATCCGGTGTGTTGTGGCTATCTCAATCCCAGATCTTTCTACAGCCTCTGTGTTTGTTTGTGTTTTCTGGGATTATCTACGGACTTGATGGTTTTGAATGCATTTTAGCATGTAACTTTTTGTTTTCTGCCGGCAAATGCCAATTGGTTCCACATGGAGTCAATTCCTCCACGCATTCGTGTTTTCTCAGTAGAACAATTCAAAATCCAAAAAAAAAAATGCTATTTCTGTTTGTAAACATGGCACTGGATGCACTTCCCGAACAGAAAGTTTGTGCTTTTCTCCAAAACCACTTTGATGGTGATTTTTTGGTTCAATTTCACCCAAATTCCACAACACTTTGTCCGGATATGCCTGGAGGAAAGCAGAAATATCCGGTGTGTTGTGGCTATCTCAATCCCAGACCTTGCTACAGTCTCTGTGTTTGTTTGTGTTTTCTGGGCTTTATCTATGGGCTTGAGGGTGTTGAATGCATTTTAGCATGTAACGTTTTGTTTTCTGCCGGCAAATGCTAATTGATTCCACATGGAGTCAATTCCTCTACACATTCGAGTTTTCTCTTTAGAAAATTCAGAATCCCGAGAAAACATGCTATTTCTGTTGGTAAACATGGCACTGGATGCACTTTCCGAACAGAAAGATTGTGCTTTTCTCCAAAACCACTTTGAAGGTGATTTTTTGGTTCAATTTCACCCAAATTGCACCACATTTTGTCCAGATATGCCTAGAGGAAAGCAGAAATATCCGGTGTGTTGTGTCTATCTCAATCGCAGATCTTGGTTCAGCCTCTGTGTTTGTGTTTTCTGGGCTTTATACGGACTTGATGGTTTTGAATGCATTTTAGCATGTAACATTTTGTTTTCTGCTGGCAAACGCTAATTGGTTCCACATGGAGTCAATTCCTCCACACATTCAATTTTTCTCGGGAGAACAATTCAGAATCCCGAGAAAACATGCTAATTCTGTTTGTGAACCTGGCATTGGATCCACTTACGAAACAGAAAGAATGTGCTTTTCTCCAAAACCATTTTGACGGTGAGTTTTTGGTTCAGTTTCACCCGAATTCCACCACACTTTGTCCGGATATGCCTGGAGGAAAGCAGAAATATCCGGTGTGTTGTGGCTATCTCAATCCCAGACCTTGCTACAGCCTCTGTGTTTGTTTGTGTTTTCTTGGCTTTATGTATGGACTGGACGGTTTAGAATGCATTTTAGCATGTAACTTTTTGTTTTCTGCCCGCAAACGCTAATTTGTTCCACATGGAGTCAATTCCTCCACGGATTCGTGTTTTCTCGGTAGTACAATTCAGAATCCCAAGAAAACATGCAATTTCTGTTTGTACACATGACATTGGATCCACTTCCCGAAGAGAAAGATTGTGCTTTTCTCCAAAACCACTTTGACGGTGATTTTTTGGTTGAATTTCACCAAAATTCCACAACATTTTGTCCGGATATGCCTGGAGGAAAGCCGAAATATCCGGTGTGTTGTGGCTATCTCAATCCCAGATCTAACTACAGCCTCTGTGTTTGTTTGTGTTTTCTGGGCTTAATCTACGGACTTTGTGGTTTTGAATGCATTTTAGCATGTAACATTTAGTTTTCTGCCGGCAAACAATACTTGGTTCCACATGGAGTCAATTCCTCCACGCATTCGTGTTTTCTCTGCTGAACAATTCAGAATCCCGAGAAAACATGCTATTTCTGTTTGTAAACATGACATTGGATCCACTTGCTGAATAGAAAGATTGTGCTTTTATCCAAAACCAGTTTGCCGGTGATTTTTTGGTGAAATTTCAACAGTATTCAACAACACTTTGTCCGGATATGCCTGGAGGAAAGCAGAAATATCCAGTGTGTTGTGGCTATCTCAATCCCAGATCTTGCTACAGCCTCTGTATTTGTTTGTGTTTTATGGGCTTTATCTATGGACTTGATGGATTTGAATGCATTTTATCATGTACCTTTTTGTTTTCTTCCGGCAAACGCTAATTGGTTCCACATGGACTCAATATCTCCACACATTTGAGTTTTCTCGGCAAAACAATTCAGAATCCCGAGAAAACATGCCCTTTATGTTTTCAAGATAGCATTGGATCCACTTGCCGAACAGAAAGATTGTGCTTTGCTCCAAAACCCATTTGACGGTGATTTTTTGGTTGAATTTCACCTGAATTCCACAACACTTTGTCCGGATATGCCTGGAGGAAAGCAGAAATATCCCGTGTGTTGTGGCTATCTCAATCCCAGATCTTGCTACAGCCTCTGAGTTTGTGTTTTCTGGGCTTTATCTATGGACTTGATGGATTTGAATGCATTTTAGCATGTAGCTTTTTGTTTTCTGCCGACAAACGCTATTTGGTTCCAATGGAGTCAATTCCTCCATACATTCAAATTTTCTTGGCATAACAATACAGAATCCCGAGAAAACATGCTATTTCTTTTTGTAAACATGGCATTGGATCCTTTTTCTGAACAGAAAGATTGTGCTTTTCTCCAAAACCACTTTGACGGTGATTTTTGGGTGAAATTTCACCTGAATTCCACAACACTTTGTCCGGATATGCCGGGAGGAAAGCAGAAGTATCCCGTGTGTTGTGGCTATCTGAATCCCAGATCTTGCTACAGCCTCTGTGTTTGTTTGTGTTTCTTGGGCTTCATGTATGACTTGACGGTTTTGAATGCATTTTAGCATGGAACATTTTGTTTTCTGCCGGCAAACGCTAATTGGTTCCATATGGATCAATTCCTCCACACATTCGAGTTTTCTCAGCAGAATAATTCATAATCCTGAGAAAACTTTCTATTTTGTTTGTAAACGTGGTATTGGATCCACCTGCGGAACAGAAAGATTGTCCTTTTCTCCAAAACCACTTTGACGGTGAATTTTTGGTGAAATTTCACCAGAATTCCACAACACTTTGTCCGGATATGCCTGGAGGAAAGCAGAAATATCCAGTGTTTTGTGGCTATCTGAATCGCAGATCTTGCTACAGCCTCTGTGTTTCTTTGTGTTTTCTGGCCTTTATCTACGGACTTGAAGGTTTTGAATGCATTTTAGCATGTAACTGTTTGTTTTCTGCCTGCAAAACATAATGGGTTCCACATGGAGTCAAATCCTCTGCACATTCGAGTTTTCTCGGCAGAGCAATTCAGAATCCCGAGAAAACATGCTATTTCTGTTTGTAAACATGACATTGGATCCATTTGCCGAACAGAAAGTTTGTGCTTTTCCCAAAACCACTTTGACAGTGATTTTTTGGTGAAATTTCACGTGAATTACACAACAGTTTTCCAGATAGACCTGGAGGAAAGCAGAATATCCGGTGTGTTGTGGTTATCTCATTCCCAGATCTTGCTACAGCCTCTGTGTTTGTTTCTGTTTTCTGGGCTTTACCTAGGGACTTGACAGTTTTGAATGCATTTTAGCATGTAACCTTTTGTTTTCTGCCGTCAAATGATAATTGGTTCACTATGGAGTCAATTCATCCACGCATTCGAGTTTTCTCGGCAGAACAATTTAGAATCCAGAGACAACATGCTATTTCTGTTTGTAAACATGGCATTGGATCCACTTGCCAAACAGAAAGATTGTGCTTTTCTCCAAAACCACTTTGACGGTGATTTTTCGGTCAAATTTCATCCGAATTCCACAACACTTTGTCCGGATATGCCTGGAGGAAAGCAGAAATATCCATTGTATTGTGTCTATCTCAATCCCAGATCTAGCTACAGACTCTGTGTTTGTTTGTGTTTTCTGGGCTTTATCTACGGACTTGATGGTTTTGAAAGCATTTTAGTATGTAACTTTTTGTTTTCTGCACACATGCAAACTGGTTCCACATGGAGTCAAACCCTCCACACATTTGAGTTTTCTCAGCAGGGCAATTCAGAATCCCAAGTAAACATGCTATTTCTGTTGTAAACATGGCATTGCATCCACTTGCCGAATAGAAAGGTTGCGCTTTTCTCCCAAAGAACTTTGAGGATGACTTTTGGTTCAATTTCGCCCGAATTCCACAACATGTTTTTGGGATATGCCTGGAGGAAAGGAGAAATATCCGGTGTGTTGTGGCTATCTCAATCCCAGATCTTGCTACAGCCTCTGTGTTTGTTTGTATTTTCTGGGCTTTAGCTACGGACTTGACGGATTTGAATGCATTTTAGCATGTACCTTTTTGTTTTCTGCCTGCAAATGCTAATTGGTTCCACATGGTTCTATTCCTCCAAACATTCGAGTTTTCTCTGCAGAGGAAATCTGAATTCCGAGAAAACATGCTATTTCCATTGTAAACATGGCATTGGATCCACTTGACGAACAGAAAGATTGTGCTTTTCACTAAAACTACTTTGACAGTGATTTTTTTGATGAAATTTCACGTGAATTCAACAACACTTTGTCTGGATATGCCTGGAGGAAAGCAGAAATATCCAGTGTGTTGTGTCTATCTATAATCCAGATCTTGCTACTACCTCTGTGTTTGTTTGTGTTTTCTGGGCTTTATCTACAGACTTGATGGTTTTGAATGCATTTTAGCATGTAACTGTTTGTTTTCTGCCGGCAAAACCTAATGGGTTCCACATGGAGTCAAATCTTCTACACATTCGAGATTTCTCGGCAGAACAATTCAGAATCTTGAGAAAACATGCTATTTCTGTATGTAAACATGACATTGGATCCACTTGCCAAACAGAAAGATTGTGCTTTTCTCCAAAACCCATTTGACGGTGATTTTTCAGTCAAATTTCACCCAAATTCCACAACACTTTGTCCGGATATGCCTGGAGGAAAGCAGAAATATCCATTGTGTTGTGCTATCTCAATCCCAGATCTAGCTACAGCCTCTGTGTTTGTTTGTGTTTTCTAGGCTTTATCTATGGACTTGATGGTTTAGAAAGCATTTTAGCATGTAACTTTTTGTTTTCGTCTGACAAATGCAAACTGGTTCTACATGGAGTCAAATCCTCCATGCATTCGCGTTTTCTCGACAGGGCAATTCAGAATCCCAAGTGAACATGCTATTTCTGTTGTAAACATGGCATTGCATCCACTTGCCGAATAGAAAGGTTGCGCTTTTCTCTAAAAGAACTTTGACAGTGACATTTTGGTTAAATTTCACCCGAATTCCACAACACTTTGTCGGGATATGCCTGGAGGAAAGCAGAATTATCCGGAGTGCTGTGGCTGTCTAAATCCCGGATCTTGCTACAGCCTCTGTGTTTGTTTGTGTTTTCTAATTTAGCTACGGACTTGACGGTTTTGAATGCATTTTAGCATGTACCTTTTTGTTTTCTGCCTGCAAATGCTAATTGGTTCCACATGGTTCTATTCCTCCAAACATTCGAGTTTTCTCTGCAGAGGAATTCCGAATTCCGAGAAAACATGCTATTTCCATTGTAAACATGGCATTGGATCCACTTGCTGAACAGAAAGATTGTGCTTTTCTCCTAAACCACTTTGACGTTGATTTTTTGGTGAAATTTCACCCAAATTCATCAACACTTTGTCCGGATATGCCTGGAGGAAAGCAAAAATATCCAGTGTGTTGTGGCTGTCACAATCCCGGATCTTGCTACAGCCTCTGTGTTTGTTTGTGTTTTCTGGGCTTCATCTACGGACTTGAGGGTTTTGAATGCATTTTAGCATGTAACATTTTGTTTTCTGCCGGCAAACGCTAATAGGTTCCACATGGACTCAATATCTCCACACATTTGAGTTTTCTCGGCAGAAAAATTCAGAATCCAGAGAAAACATGCTATTTCTGTTTGCTAACATGACATTGGATTCACTTGCCGAACAGAAAGATTGTGGTTTTCTCCAAAACATCTTTGACGGTGATTTTTTGTTTAAATTTCACCCGATTTCCACAAAACATTGTCCGGATATGCCTGGATGAAAGCAGAAATATCCGGTGTATTGTGGCTATCTCATTCCCAGATCTAGCTAAGCCTCTGTGTGTGTTTGTGTTTTCTGGCTTTAGCTACGGACTTGACGGTTTTCAATGCATTTTAGCATATAACATTTTGCTTTCTGCCTGCAAATGCTAACTCAATCCACAGGGATTCAATTCCTCTACACATTCGAGTTTTCTCGGCAGAGCAATTCAGAATTCCGAGAAAACATGCTATTTCTGTTTGTAAACATGATATTGGATCCACTTGCCGAACAGAAAGATTGTGCTTTTCTCCAAAACCACTTTGACGGTGACTTTTTGGTGAAATTTCACCCAAATTCGACAACACTTTCTCCGGATATGCCTAGATGAAAGTAGAAATATCCAGTGTGGTGTGGCTATCTCAATCCCAGATCTTGCTATAGCGTCTGTGTTTGTTTGTGTTTTCTGGGCTTTATCTACGGACTTGATGGTTTTGAATGCATTTTAGCATGTAACTCTTTGTTTTCTGCCAGCAAAACCTAATGGGTTCCACATGGAGTCAAATCTTCCACACATTCGAGTTTTCTCTGCAGACCAATTCAGAATCCCGAGAATACATGCTATTTCTGTTTGTCAACATGATATTGGATCCACTTGACGAACAGAATGATTGTGTTTCTCTAAAACCACTTTGACAGTGATTTTTTGGTGAAATTTCACCTGAATTCCACAACACTTTTTCCGGATATGCCTGGAGTTAAGCAGAAATATCCAGTGTGTTGTGTCTCTCTCAATCCCAGATCTTGCTACAGCCTCTGTGTTTGTTTGCATTTTCTGGTCTTTATCTACGGACTTGACAATTTTGAATGCATTTTAGCATGTACCTCTTTGTTTTCTGCCTGCAAATGCTAATAGGTTCCACATGGACTCATTTCCTCCACACATTCGAGTTTTCTCAGAAGAAGAATTCAGAATCCCGAGAAAACATGCTATTTCTGTTGTAAACATGATATTGGATCCACTTGACCTACAGTTAGATTGTGCTTTTCTCCAAAACCACTTTGACAATGATTTTTTTGGTTTAATTTCACCCGAATACCACAACAAATTCTCCGGATATGCCTGGAGAAAAGCAGAAATATCCGGTGTGTTGTGGCTATCCTAATCCCAGATCTTGCTACAGCCTCTGTGTTTGTTTGTTTTTTCTGGCTTTAGCTACGGACTTCACGGTTTTGAATGCATTTTAGCATGTAACATTTTGTTTTCTGCCTGCAAATGCTATCTCGTTCCACAGGGAGTCAATTCCTCTACACATTCGAGTTTTCTCGGCAGAGCAATTCAGAATCCCGAGAAAACATGCTATTTCTGTTTTAAACATAGCATTGGATCCACATGCCGAACAGAAAGATTGTGCTTTTCTCCAAAACCACTTTGACGGTGACTTTTTGGTGAAATTTCACCCGAAGTTGACAACATTTTCTCCGGATATGCCTAGATGAAAGCAAAAATATCCGGTGTGTTGTGGCTATCTCAATCCCAGATCTTGCTACAGCCTCTTGTTTGTTTGTGTTTTCTGGGCTTTATCAAGGACTTGAGAGTTTTGAATGCATTTTAGCATGTAACATATTGTTTTCTGCAGGCAAACGATAATTGGTTCCACATGGACTCAATTCCTCCACACATTCGAGTTTTCTCGGCTGAAAAATTCAGAATCCCGAGAAAACATGCTATTTCTGTTTGTAAACATGACATTGGATCCATTTGCCGAATAGAAAGATTGTTCTTTTCTCTAAAACCACTTTGACAAAGATTTTTTTGGTTTAATTTCACCCGAATACCACAACACGTTGTCCGGATATGCCTGGAGGAAAGCAGAAATATCCGGTGTGTTGTGGCTATCTGAATCCCAGATCGTGCTACAGCCTCTGTGTTTTTTTGTGTTTTCTGGGCTTTATCTACAGACTTGACAGTTTTGAATGCATTTTAGCATGTAACTGTTTGTTTTCTGCCGGCACACCCTAATGGGTTCCACATGGAGTCAATTCCTCCACACATTCGAGTTTTCTCGGCAGAACAATTCATAATCCCGAAGAAACATGCTATTTCTGTTTGCAAACATGACATTCGATCCACTTACCGAACAGAAAGATTGTGCTTTTCTCCAAAACCACTTTGACAGTGATTTTTTGGTGAAATTTCACACGAATTAAACAACAATTTGTCAGGATATGCCTGGAGGAAAGCAGAAATATCCAGTGTTTGTGTCTATCTCAATCCCAGATCTTGCTACAGCTTCTGTGTTTTTTTGTGTTTTCTGGCCTTTATCTACGGATTTGAAGGGTTTTAATGCATTTTAGCATGTAACTTTTTGTTTTCTCGCGGCATAAGTTAATTGGTTCCACATGGATTCAAATCCTCTACACATTTGAGTTTTCTCGGCAGAACAATTCAGAATCCCGAGACAACATTCTATTTCTGTTTGTAAACATGATATTGGATCCACTTGCCGAACAGAAAGATTGTGATTTTCTCCAAAACCACTTTGACGTTGATTTTTGGGTTCAATTTCACCTGAATACCACAACAGTTTGTCCGGATATGCCTGGAGGAAAGCAGAAATATCTGGTGTGTTGTGGCTATCTCAATCCCAGATCTTGCTCCAGCCTCTGAGTTTGTTTGTGTTTTCTGGGCTTTATCTATGGACTTGATGGTTTTGAATGCATTTTAGCATGTAACCCTTTGTTTTCTGCTGGCAAAACCTAATGGGTTCCACATGGAGTCAAATCTTCCACACATTCGAGTTTTCTCTGCAGACCAATTCAGAATTCTGAGAATACATGCTATTTCTGTTTGTCAACATGATATTGGATCCACTTGTTGAACAGAAAGATTGTGCTTTCTCTAAAACCACTTTGACAGTGATTTTTTTGTGAAATTTCACCTGAATTCCACAACACTTTGTCGGGATATGCCTGGAGTTAAGCAGAAATATCCAGTGTGTTGTGTCTATCTCAATCCCAGATCTTGCTACAGCCTCTGTGTTTGTTTGTGTATTCTGGGCTTTATCTACAGACTTGACAGTTTTGAATGCATTTTAGCATGTAACTGTTTGTTTTCTGCCGGCAAAACATAATGGGTTCCACATGGAGTCAAATCCTCTACACATTCGAGTTTTCTCGGCAGAGCAATTCAGAATCCCTAGAAAACATGCTATTTCTATTTGTAAACATGATATTGGATCCACTTGCCAAACAAAAAGATTGTGCTTTTCTCCAAAACCACTTTGACGGTGACTTTTTGGTGAAATTTCACCCAAATTCGACAACACTTTCTCCGGATATGCCTAGATGAAAGCAGAAGTGTCTGGTGTGGTGTGGCTATCTCAATCCCAGATCTTGCTATAGCGTCTGTGTTTGTGTTTTCTGGGCTTTATCTACGGACTTGACAATTTTGAATGCATTTTAGCATGTACCTCTTTGTTTTCTGCTTGCAAATGCTAATTGGTTCCACATGGACTCATTTCCTCCACACATTCGAGTTTTCTCAGAAGAAGAATTCAGAATCCTGAGAAAACATGCTATTTCTGTTGTAAACATGATATTGGATCCACTTGACGAACAGTTAGATTGTGCTTTTCTCCAAAACCACTTTGACAGTGATTTTTTTGGATTAATTTCACCCGAATATCACAACAAATTCTCCGGATATGCCTGGAGAAAAGCAGAAATATCCGGTGTGTTGTGGCTATCCAATCCCAGATCTTGCTACAGCCTCTGTGTTTGTTTGTGTTTTCTGGCTTTAGCTACGGACTTGACGGTTTTGAATGCATTTTAGCATGTAACATTTTGTTTTCTGCCTGCAAATGCTAACTCGTTCCACAGGGAGTCAATTCCTCTACACATTCGAGTTTTCTCGGCAGAGCAATTCAGAATCCCGAGAAAACATGCTATTTCTGTTTTAAACATAGCATTGGATCCACATGCTGAACAGAAAGATTGTGCTTTTCTCCAAAACCACTTTGACGGTGACTTTTTGGTGAAATTTCACCCGAAGTTGACAACATTTTCTCCGGATATGCCTAGATGAAAGCAGAAATATCCGGTGTGTTGTGGCTATCTCAATCCCGGATCTTGCTACAGCCTCTTGTTTGTTTGTGTTTTCTGGGCTTTATCAAGGACTTGAGAGTTTTGAATGCATTTTAGCATGTAACATATTGTTTTCTGCAGGCAAACGATAATTGGTTCCACATGGACTCAATTCCTCCACACATTCGAGTTTTCTCGGCTGAACAATTCAGAATCCCGAGAAAACATGCTATGTCTGTTTGTAAACATGACATTGGGTCCATTTGCCGAATAGAAAGATTGTTCTTTTCTCCAAAACCACTTTGACAATGATTTTTTTGGTTTAATTTCACCCGAATACCACAACACGTTGTCCGGATATGCCTGGAGGAAAGCAGAAATAGTCGGTGTGTTGTGGCTGTCTCAATCCTGGATCTTGCTACAGCCTTTGTGTTTGTTTGTGTTTTCTGGGCTTTATGTACGGACTTGACTGTTTTGAATGCATTTTAGCATGTAACTGTTTGTTTTCTGCCGGCACACCCTAATGGGTTCCACATGGAGTCAAATCCTCTACACATTCGATTTTTCTCGGCAGAGCAATTCAGAATCCCGAGAAAACATGCTATTTCTGTATGTAAACATGATATTGGATCCACTTACCGAACAGAAAGATTGTGCTTTTCTGCAAAAGCCATTTGACGGTGATTTTTCGGTCAAATTTCATCCGAATTCCACAACAGTTTTTCCTGATATGCCTGAAGGAAAGCAGAAATATCCAGTGTGTTGTGGCTATCTCAATTCCAGATCTAGCTACAGCCTCTGTGTTTGTTTGTGTTTTCTAGGCTTTATCTACGGACTTGATGGTTTTGAAAGCATTTTAGCATGTACCTCTTTGTTTTCTGCCTGTAAATGCTAATTGGTCCCACATGGAGTCCATTCCTCCACGCATTCGATTTTTCTCGGCAGGAAAATTCAGAATCCCAAGTAAACATGCTATTTCTGTTGTAAACATGGCATTGCATCCACTTGCTGAATAGAAAGGTTGCGCTTTTCTCCAAAAGAACTTTGACGGTGACTTTTTGGTTAAATTTCACCCGAATTCCACAACATTTTGTCGGGATATGCCTGGAGGAAAGCAGAAATATTCGGTGTGTTGTGGCTATCTCAATCCCAGATCTTGCTACAGCCTCTGTATATGTTTGTGTTTTCTGGGCTTTATCTAGGGACTTGACGGTTTTGAATGCATTTTAGCATGTACATTTTTGTTTTCTGCCTGCAAATGCTAGTTGGTTCCACATGGCGTCAATTCCCCCACACATTCGAGTTTTCTTGGCATAACAATTCACAATCCCAAGAAAACATGCTATTTCTGTTTGTAAACATGACATTGGATCCACTTGCCGAACAGAAAGTATGTGCTTTTCTCCTAAACCACTTTGACAGTGATTTTTTTTGTTTAATTTCACCCATTTATCACAACACTTTTTCTGTATATGCCTGGAGGAAAGCAGAAATATCCAGTGTGTTGTGGCTATCTGCATCCCAGATCTTGCTACAGCCTCTGTGTTTGTGTTTTCTGGGCTTTCTCTATGGACTTGAGGGTTTTGAATGCATTTTAGCATGTAACTTTTGGTTTTCTGTCGCCAAACACTACTTGGTTCCACATGGAGTCAAATCCTCCACACATTTTATTTTTCTCAGCAGAATAATTCAGAACCCCTAGAAAGCATGCTATTTCTGTTTATAAACATGACATTGCATCCACTTGCCGAACAGAAAGATTGTGCTTTTCTCCAAAACAATTTTGACGGTTATTTTTTGTTTAAATTTCTCCTGAAGTCGACAACACTTTCTCTGGATATGCCTGGATGAAAGCAGAAATATCCGGTGTGTTGTGGCTATCTCAATCCCAGATCTTGCTACAGCCTCTGTGTTTGTTTGTGTTTTCTGGGCTTTTTTTTAAGTTTTATTTAATGAATATAAATTTCCAAAGTACGATTTATTGATTACAATGGCTTCCCCCCGAAACCGTCCCTCCCACCCACAACCCTTCCCTTTTTCACTCCCTCTCCCCTTCCATTCACATCAAGATTCATTTTTGATTATCTTAATATACAGAAGATCAGCTTAGTATACATTATGTAAGGATTTCAACAGTTGTTCCCACACAGAAACATAAAGTGAAAAACAATAGATGATTTTTTTAAATGATGATATAAGATCAGACCTATTGTCATGTTTAATCCCAGTGAGAGTCAAGTTGGGAGTTGATAATTTCTTTTTTTTTACAGAGGATCAGTTTAGTATGCATTAAGTAAAGATTCCCACAGTTTGCACCCCCATAGAAACACAAAGTGAAATATACTGCTTGAGTACTCGTTATAGCATTAAATCTCAATGCACAGCACATTAAGGACAGAGATCCTACATGAGGAGTAAGTGCACAGTGACTCCTGTTGTTGACTTTACCAATTGACACTCCTGTCTATGGCATCAGTAATCTCCCTATGCTCCAGTCATGAGTTTCCAAGGCTATGGAAGCCCTCTGAGCTCTCCAACTCTTATCTTGTTTATACAAGGTCATAGTCAAAGTGGAGGTTCTCTCCTCCCTTCAGAGAAAGGTACCTCCTTCTTTGAAGACCTGTTCTTTCCACTGGGATCTCACTCACAGAGATCTTTCATTAAGGTCTTTTTTTTTTGCCAGAGTGTCTTGGCTTTCCATGCCTGAAATACTCTCATGGGCTTTTCAGCCTGATCCGAATGCCTTTAGGGCTGATTCTGAGGCCAGAGTGCTATTTAGGACATCTGCCATTCTATGAGTCTGCTGAGTATCTCGCTTCCCATGTTGGATCACTCTCCCCTTTATTTATTCTATCGGTTAGTGTTAGCAGGTACTAGACTTGTTTATGTGCTCCCTTTGACTCTTAGTCCTTTCATTATGATCAATTGTGAACTGAAATTGATCACTTGGAATAGTGAGATGGCATTGGTACATGCTACCTTGATGGGATTGTATTGGAATCCCCTGGTATGTTTCTAACTCTACCATTTGGGGCAAGTCAGCTTGAGCATGTCCCAAATTGTACATCTCTTCCCTCTCTTATTCCCACTCTTATGTTTAACAGGGATCACATTTCAGTTAATTTTCAACACTTAAGAATAACTGTGTATTAATTACAGAATTAAACCAGTCATATTAAGTAGAACAGACAAAAAAACTACTAAGAGGGATAATGTATTAAGTTGTTCATTAACAGTCAGTGCTATGCTGATCAAGTCACCATTTCCCATAGTGTCCATTTCACTTCAACAGATTTCCTTTTTGGTGTTCAGTCAGTTTTCACCGATCAGGGAGAACATATGGTATTTGTCCCTTTGGGACTGGCTTACTTCACTCAGCATGATGTGTTCCAGATTCCTCCATTTTGTTGCAAATGACTGGATTTCGTTGTTTCTTACTGCAGTATAGTATTCTAAAGAGTACATATCCCATAATTTCTTTATCCAGTCTACCGTTGGAGAGCATTTAGGTTGGTTCCAGGTCTTGGCTATTGTGAATTGAGCTGCAATAAACATAGGGTGCAGACCGCTTTTTTGTTTGCCAATTTAAATTCCTTTGGGTAAATTCCAAGGAGTGGAATGGCTGGGTCGAACGGTAGGGTTATCTTCAGGTTTCTGAGGAATCTCCAGACTGACTTCCATAGTGGCTTGACCAGTTTGCATTCCCACCAACAGTGGGTTAGTGTCCCTTTTTCCCCACATCCTCGCCAGCATCTGTTGTTGGTAGATTTCTGCATGTGAGCCATTCTAACCGGGCTGAGGTGATCTACGGACTTGACGGTTTTGAATGCCTTTTAGCATGTAACATTTTGTTTTCTGCCTGCAAATGCTAATTGGTTCCACATGGACTCATTTCCTCCACACATTCGACTTCTCGGAAGAAGAATACAGAATCCTGAGAAAACATGCTATTGCTGTTTATAAAATGGCATTGGATCCACTTGCCGAACAGAAAGATTGGGATTTTCTCCAAAAACACTTTGACGATGATTCTTTGTTTAAATTTCACCTGAATTCAACAACACTTTCTCTGGATATGCCTGGAGGAAAGCAGAAATATCCGGTGTGTTGTGGCTATCTCAATCCCAGATCTTGCTACAGCCTCTGTGTTTGTTTGTGTTTTCTGGGCTTTAGCTACGGGCTTGACGGTTTTGAATGCATTTTAGCATGTAACATTTTGTTTTCTGCCTGCAAATGCTAACTGGTTCCACAGGGAGTCAATTCATCTACACATTCGAGTTTTCTCAGCAGAGCAATTCAGAATCCTGAGAAAACATGCTATCTCTTTTGTAAACATGGCATTGGTGCCCATGACGAACAGAAAGATTGTGCTTTTCTCCAAAAGAACTTTGACGGTGACTTTTTGGTGAAATTTCACCCCAAGTCGACAACATTTTCTCCGGATATGCCTGGAGAAAAGCAGAAATATCCGGTGTGTTGTGGCTATCTCAATCCCAGATCTTGCTACAGCCGCTTGTTTGTTTGTGTTCTCTGGGCTTTATCTGTGGACTTGAGAGTTTTGAATGCATTTTCGCATGTAACTGTTTGTTTTCTGCCGGCAAACGCTAATTGGTTCCACATGGAGTCAATTCCTCCACACTTTCGAGTTTTCTCGGCTGAACAATTCAGAATCCAGAGAAAACATGCAATTTCTGCTTGTTAACATGACATTGGATCCACTTGCGGAACAGAAAGATTGTGCATTTCTCCAAAATCACTTTGACAGTGATTTTTTTGGTTCAATTTCACCCAAATATCACAACACATTCACTGGATATGCCTGGAGGACAGCAGAAATAAGCGGTGTGTTGTGGCTATCTCAATTCCAGATCTTGCTACAGCCTCTGTGTGTGTGTTTTCTGGGCTTTATCGATGGACTCGTGGGTGTTGAATGCATTTTAGCATGTAACGTTTTGTTTTCTGCCTGCAAATGCTAATTGGTTCCACATGGAGTCTATTCCTCCAAACATTCCAATTTTCTCCACAGCGGAATTCCGAATTCCGAGAAAACATGCTATTTCCATTGTAAACTTGGCATTGGATCCACTTGCCGAACAGAAAGATTGTGCTTTTCTCCTAAACCACTTTGACTTTGATTTTTTGGTGAAATTTCACCCAAATTCCACAACACTTTGTCTGGATATGCCTGGAGGAAAGCAGAAATATCCGGTCTGTTGTGGCTAACTCAATCCCAGATCTTGCTACAGCCTCTGTGTTTCTTCGTGTTTTCTGGGCTTTATCTACGGACTTGACGGTGTTGAATGCATTTTAGCATGCAACATTTGGTTTTCGGCGGCAAACGCTAATTGGTTCCACATGGAGTCAATTCATCTACACATTCGAGTTTTCCTGGCAGAAAATTCAGAATCCCGAGAAAACATGCCATTTTTTTTTATAAACATGGCTTCGGATCCACTTGCCAAACAGAAACATTGTGCTTTTCTCCAAAACCACTTTGAAGGTGATTTTTTGGTTCAATTTCACCGGAATTCCACAACACTTTGTCCGGATAAGCCTCGAGGAAAGCAGAAATATCGGGTTTGTTGTGACTATCTCAATCCCAGATCATGCTACAGCCTCTGTGTTTCTTAGTATTTTCTGTGCTTTATCAACGGACTTGAGGGTGTTGAATGCATTTTAGCATGCAACATTTTGTTTTCTGATGGCAAATACTATTTGGTTCCACTTGGAGTCAATTCCTCTACACATTCGAGTTTTCCTGGCAGAAAATACAGAATCCCGAGAAAACATGCCATTTTTGTTTATAAACATGGCTTCAGATCTACTTGCCGAACAGAAAGATTGTGCTTTTCTCCAAAACCACTTTGACGGTGATTTTTTGGTTCAATTTCACCCGAATTCCTCAACAGTTTGTCCGGATATGCCTGGAGGAAAGCAGAAATATCCGGTATGTTGTACCTATCTCAATCCCAGATCTTGCTACAGCCTCTTTGTTTGTTTGTGTTTTCTGGGATTTATCGACGGACTTGAGGGTGTTGAATGCATTTTAGCGTGTAACTTTTTGTTTTCTGCCGGCAAACGCTAATTGGTTCCACATGGATTCAATTCCTCCACACATTCGTGTTTTCTAGGCAGAACAATTCAGAATAAAAGAAAACATGGTATTTCTGTTTGTAAACATGGCATTGGATCCACTTGCCGAATGGAAAGGTTGTGCTTTTCTCCAAAACCACTTTGACGGTGCTTTTTAGTTCAATTTCACCAGAATTCCACAACACGTTTTCTGGATATGCCTGGAGGAAAGCAGAAATATCCGGTGTGTTGTGGCTATCTCAATCCCAGATCTTGCTGCAGCCTCTGTGTTTGTTTGTGTTTTCTGCCTTTATCTACGGACTTGAAGGTTTTGAATGCATTTTAGCATGTACATTCTTGTTTTCTGCCGGCAAATGCTAATTGGTTCCACATGGAGTCAATTCCGCCACACATTCAAGTTATCTTGGCAGAACAATTCAGAATCCCCAGCAAACATGCTATTTCTGCTTGTAAACATGGCATTGGATCCACTAGCTGAACAGAAATATTTGCTTTTCTCCAACACCACTTTGATGGTGATTTTTTGTTGAAATTTCACCCGAATTCCACAACACTTTGTCCGGATACGCCTGGAGGAAAGCACAAATATCCGGTGTGTTGTGGCTATCTCAATCCCAGATCTTGCTCCAGCCTCTGTGTTTGTTTTTGTTTTCTGGGCTTTCTCTATGGACTTGAGGGTTTTGAATGCATTTTCGCATGTAACTGTTTGTTTTCTGCCAGCAAATGCTAATTGGTTCCACATGGAGTCAATTCGTCCACGCATTCGAGTTTTCTCAGCACAACAATTCGGAATCCGAGAAAACATGCTATTTCTATTTGTTACCAGGGGACTAGATGCAATTCCCGAACAGAAAGTTTGTGCTTTTCTCCAAAACCACTTTGACGGTGATTTTTTGGTTCAATTTCACCAGAATTCCACAACACTCTGTCCGGATATGCCTGGAGGAAAGCAGAAATATCAGGTGTGTTGTGGCTATCTCAATCCCAGATCTTGCTACAGCCTCTGTGTTTGTGTTTTCTGCATTTATCTATGGACTTTTTGGTTTTCAATGCATTTTAGCATGTACCTTTTTGTTTTCTGCCGGCAAACGCTAATTGGTTCCACATATAGTCAATTCCTCCTCACATTCGAGTTTTCTTGGCAGAACAATTCAGAATCCCGAGAAAACATGCTATTTCTCTTTTAAATATGGCATTGGATCCAGTTCCCGAACAGGAAGATTGTGCTTTTCTCCAAAACCACTTTGACGGTGATTTCTTGGTTCAGTTTCAACCGTATTCCACAACACGTTGTCCGGATATGCCTGCAGGACCGCAGAAATATCCAGTGTGTTGTGGCTAACTCAATCCCAGATCTTGCTACAGCCTCTGTGTTTCTTTGTGTTTTCGGGGCTTTATCTACGTACTTGACGGTTTTGAATGCTTTTTAAAATGTAACATTTTGTGTTCTGCCGGCAAACCCCACTTGGTTCCACATGGAGTCCATTCCTCCACACATTCGGGTTTTCTCAGCAGATCAATTCAGAATCCGGAGAAAACATGCTATTTCTGTTTATAAACATGACATTGGATCCAGTTCCCGAACATAAAGATTGTGCTTTTCTCCAAAAGCACTTTGACGGTGATTTCTTGGTGAAATTTCACCCGAATTCCACAACACTTTGTCCGGATATGCCGGGTGGAAAGCAGTAATATCCGGTGTGTTCTGGCTATCTCAATCCCAGATCTTGCTACTGCCTCTGCAATTGTGTTTTCTAGCATTTATCTACGGACTTGATAGTTTTGAATGCATTTTAAAATGTAACAATTTGTTTTCTGCCAGCAAATGCTAATTGGTTCCACATGGAGTCAATCTGTGCACACATTCGAGTTTTCTCAGCATAACAATTCTGAATCCTGGAAAACATGCTATTTCTATTTGTTACCATGGGAGTGGATGCAATTCCCGAACAGAAAGCTTGTGCTTTTCTCCAAAACCACTTTGACGGTGATATTTTGGTGAAATTTCAACCGAATTCCACAACACTTTGTCCGGATATGCCTGGAGGAAAGCAGAGATATCCAGTGTGTTGTGGCTATCTCAATCCCAGATCTTGGTACAGCCTCCGTGTTTGTTTGTGTTTTCTTGGCTTTATACGGACTTGACAGTTTTGAATGTATTTTAGCATGTAACATGTTGTATTCTGCCGGCAAATGCTAATTGGTTCCACATGGAGTCAATTCCTCCACGCATTGGTGTTTTCTCGGCAGAACAATTCAGAATCTCGAGAAACATGATATTTCTATTTGTTACCATGGCACTGGATGCCTTTCCTGAACAGAAAGATTGTGTGTTTCTCCAAAACCACTTTGACGGTGATTTTTTGTTGAAAATTCACCCGAATTCCACAACTCTTTGTCCGGATATGCCTATACGAAAGCACAAATATCCGGTGTGTTGTCACCATCTCAATCCCAGATCTTGCTACAGCCTCTGTGTTTCTTTGTGTTTTCGGGGCTTTATCTACATACTTGACGGTTTTGAATGCATTTTAAAATGTAACATTTTGTGTTCTGCCGGCAAACCCCACTTGGTTCCACATGGAGTCCATTCCTCCACACATTCGTGTTTTCTCGGCAGAACAATACAGAATCTGAGAAAACATGCTATATCTCTGTGTAAAATGGCATTCGATCCACATGCCGAAGAGAAAGATTGTGCTTTTCTCCAAAACCTCTTTGATGGTGATTTTTTGGTTCAATTTCACCGAATTCCAGAAGACTTAGTCCGGATATGCATGGAGGAAATCAGAAATATCCGGTGTGTTGTGGCAATCTCAATCCCAGATCTTGCTCCAGCCTCTGTGTGTGTTTGTGTTTTCTGGATATTCTCTATGGACTTTAAGGTTTTGAATGCATTTTAGCATGTAACTTTTTGTTTTCTGCCGGCAAACGCTAATTGGTTCCACATGGATTCAATTCCTCCACACATTCGTGTTTTCTAGGCAGATCAATTCAGAATAAAAGAAAACATGCTATTTCTGTTTGTAAACATGGCATTGGATCCACTTCCCAAACAGAAAGGTTGTGCTTTTCTCCAAAATCACTTTCACCGTGATTTTTAGTTAAATTTCACCGGGATACTACAACATTTTATCCAGATATTCTGGATGAAAACAAAACTATCTGGTGTGTTGTGGCTATCTCAATCCCAGATCTTGCTACAGCCTCTGTGTTTGTTTGTGTTTTCTGGACATTCTCTATGGACTTTAAGTTTTGAATGCATTGCAGCATGTAAGTTTTTGTTTTCTGCCGGCAAACGCTAATTGGTTCCTCCTGGAGTCTAATACGCCACACATTCGAGTTTTCTAGGAAGAAAGCTTCAGAAACCTGAGAAAACATGATATTTCTTTCTGTAAACATGACAATGGATGCATGTGCCAAACAGGAAGATTGTGCTTTTCTCCAAAACCACTTTCTCCGTGATTTTTAGTTAAATTTCACCGGGATACTACAACATTTTGTCCAGATACTCTGGAGGAAACAAAACTATCTGGTGTGTTGTGGCTATCTCAATCCCAGATCTTGCTACAGCCTTTTTGTGTGTTTGTGTTTTCTGGACATTCAGTATGGACTTTACGGTTTTGAATGCATTTTAGCATGTACGTTTTTGTTTTCAGCTGGCAAACGCTAATTGGTCCCACCTGGAGTCTAATACGCCACACGTTCGAGTTTTCTAGGAAGAAAGCTTCAGAAACCTGAGAAAACATGATATTTCTTTCTGTAAAGATGACATTAGATACATTTTGTGAACAGGAAGATTGTGCTTTTCTCCAAAACCACTTTCACGGTGATTTTTGGTTAAATTTCACCCGAAATCCACAACAATTTGTCCAGATACTCCTGGATGAAAACAAAACTATCTGGAGTGTTGTGGCTATCTCAATCCCAGATCTTGCTACAGCCTCTGTGTTTGTTTGTGTTTTCTGGACATTCTCTATGGACTTTACGGTTTTGAATGCATTTTAGCATGTACGTTTTTGTTTTCAGCTGGCAAACGCTAATTGGTTCCACCTGGAGTCTAATACGCCACACATTCGAGTTTTCTAGGAAGAAAGCCTCAGAAACCTGAGAAAACATGATATTTCTTTCTGTAAACATGACATTGGATGCATTTGCCGCACAGGAAGATTGTGCTTTTCTCCAAAACCACTTTCACGGTGATTTTTGTTTAAATTTCACCCAAAATCCACAACAATTTGTCCAGATACTCCTGGATGAAAACAAAACTCTCTGGTGTGTTGTGGCTATCTCAATCCCAGATCTTGGTACAGCCTCTGTGTTTGTTTGTGTTTTCTTGACATTCTCTATGGACTTTAAGTTTTGAATGCATTTCAGCGTGTAAGTTTTTGTTTTCAGCTGGCAAACGCTAATTGGTTCCACCTGGAGTCTAATACGGCACACATTCGAGTTTTCTAGGAAGAAAGCTTCAGAAACCTGAGAAAACATGATATTTCTTTCTGTAAACATGCCATTGGATGCATTTGCCGAACAGGAAGATTGTGCTTTTCTCCAAAACCACTTTCACCGTGATTTTTAGTTAAATTTCACCCGAAATCCACAACAATTTGTCCAGATACTCCTGGATGAAAACAAAACTCTCTGGTGTGTTGTGGCTATCTCAATCCCAGATCTTGCTACAGCCTCTGTGTTTGTTTGTGTTTTCTGGACATTCTCTATGGACTTTAAGTTTTGAATGCATTTCAGCGTGTAAGTTTTTGTTTTCAGCTGGCAAACGCTAATTGGTTCCACCTGGAGTCTAATAGGCCACACATTCGAGTTTTCTCGGAAGAAAGCTTCAGAAACCTGAGAAAACATGATATTTCTTTCTGTAAACATGACATTGGATGCATTTGCCAAACAGGAAGATTGTGCTTTTCTCCAAAACCACTTTCACCGTGTTTTTGGTTAAATTTCACCGGGATACTACAACATTTTGTGCAGATACTCTGGATGAAAACAAAACTATCTGGTGTGTTGTGGCTATCTCAATCCCAGATCTTGCTACAGCCTCTGAGTTTGTTTGTGTTTTCTGGACATTCTCTATGGACTTTACGGTTTTGAATGCATTTTAGCATGTACGTTTTTGTTTTTAGCTGGCAAACACTAATTGGTTCCACCTGGAGTCTAATACACCACACATTCGAGTTTTCTAGGAAGAAAGCTTCAGAAACCTGAGAAAACATGATATTTCTTTCTGTAAACATGCCATTGGATGCATTTGCCGAACAGGAAGATTGTGCTTTTCTCCAAAACCACTTTCACCGTGATTTTTAGTTAAATTTCACCCGAAATCCACAACAATTTGTCCAGATACTCCTGGATGAAAACAAAACTATCTGGTGTGTAGTGGCTATCTCAATCCCAGATCTTGCTACAGCCTCTGTGTTTGTTTGTGTTTTCTGGACATTCTCTATGGACTTCATGGTTTTGAATCAATTTTAGCATGTAAGTTTTTGTTTTCAGCTGGCAAACGCTAATTGGTTCCACCTGGAGTCTAATACGGCACACATTCGAGTTTTCTCGGAAGAAAGCTTCAGAAACCTGAGAAAACATGATATTTCTTTCTGTAAACATGACATTGGATGCATTTGCCGAACAGGAAGATTGTGCTTTTCTCCAAAACACTTTCACCGTGATTTTTAGTTAAATTTCACCCGAAATCCACAACAATTTGTCCAGATACTCCTGGATGAAAACAAAACTCTCTGGTGTGTTGTGGCTATCTCAATCCCAGATCTTGCTACAGCCTCTGTGTTTGTTTGTGTTTTCTGGACATTCTCCATGGACTTTAAGTTTTGAATGCATTTCAGCGTGTAAGTTTTTGTTTTCAGCTGGCAAACGCTAATTGGTTCCACCTGGAGTCTAATACGGCACACATTCGAGTTTTCTCGGAAGAAAGCTTCAGAAACCTGAGAAAACATGATATTTCTTTCTGTAAACATGACATTGGATGCATTTGCCGAACAGGAAGATTGTGCTTTTCTCCAAAACCACTTTCACCGTGATTTTTGGTTAAATTTCACCGGGATACTACAACATTTTGTGCAGATACTCTGGATGAAAATAAAACTATCTGGTGTGTTGTGGCTATCTCAATCCCAGATCTTGCTACAGCCTCTGAGTTTGTTTGTGTTTTCTGGACATTCTCTATGGACTTTACGGTTTTGATGCATTTTAGCATGTAAGTTTTTGTTTTCAGCTGGCAAACACTAATTGGTTCCACCTGGAGTCTAATACGCCACACATTCGAGTTTTCTAGGAAGAAAGCTTCAGAAACCTGAGAAAACATGATATTTCTTTCTGTAAACATGACTTTGGATGCATATGCTGAACAGGAAGATTGTGCTTTTCTCCAAAACCAGTTTCACGGTGATTTCTGGTTAAATTTCCCCATACTACAACAATTTGTCCAGATACTCTGGATGAAAACAAAACTATCTGGTGTGTTGTGGCTATCTCAATCCCAGATCTTGCAAGAGCCTTTGTGTTTGTTTGTGTTTTCTGGACATTCTCTATGGACTTTACCGTTTTGAATGCATTTTAGCATGAAAGTTTTTGTTTTCAGCTGGCAAACGCTAATTGGTTCCACCTGGAGTCTAATACGGCACACATTCGAGTTTTCTAGGAAGAAAGCTTCAGAAACCTGAGAAAACATGATATTTCTTTCTGTAAACATGCCATTGGATGCATTTGCCGAACAGGAAGATTGTGCTTTTCTCCAAAACCACTTTCACCGTGATTTTTAGTTAAATTTCACCCGAAATCCACAACAATTTGTCCAGATACTCCTGGATGAAAACAAAACTATCTGGTGTGTAGTGGCTATCTCAATCCCCGATCTTGCTACAGCCTCTGTGTTTGTTTGTGTTTTCTGGACATTCTCTATGGACTTTACGGTTTTTGAATGCATTTCAGCATGTACGTTTTTGTTTTCAGCTGGCAAACGCTAATTGGTTCCACCTGGAGTCTAATACGCCACACATTCGAGTTTTCTCGGAAGAAAGCTTCAGAAACCTGAGAAAACATGATATTTCTTTCTGTAAACATGACATTGGATGCATTTGCCGAACAGGAAGATTGTGCTTTTCTCCAAAACCACTTTCACCGTGATTTTTAGTTAAATTTCACCCGAAATCCACAACAATTTGTGCAGATACTCTGGATGAAAACAAAACTATCTGGTGTGTTGTGGCTATCTCCATCCCAGATCTTGCTACAGCCTCTGTGTTTGTTTGTGTTTTCTGGACATTCTCTATGGACTTTACGGTTTTGAATTCATTTTAGCATGTACGTTTTTGTTTTCAGCTGGCAAACGCTAATTGGTTCCACCTGGAGTCTAATACGCCACACATTCGAGTTTTCTAGGAAGAAAGCTTCAGAAACCTGAGAAAACATGATATTTCTTTCTGTAAACATGCCATTGGATGCATTTGCCGAACAGGAAGATTGTGCTTTTCTCCAAAACCACTTTCACCGTGATTTTTAGTTAAATTTCACCCGAAATCCACAACAATTTGTCCAGATACTCCTGGATGAAAACAAAACTCTCTGGTGTGTTGTGGCTATCTCAATCCCAGATCTTGCTACAGCCTCTGTGTTTGTTTGTGTTTTCTGGACATTCTCTATGGACTTTAAGTTTTGAATGCATTTCAGCGTGTAAGTTTTTGTTTTCAGCTGGCAAACGCTAATTGGTTCCACCTGGAGTCTAATACGCCACACATTCGAGTTTTCTCGGAAGAAAGCTTCAGAAACCTGAGAAAACATGATATTTCTTTCTGTAAACATGACATTGGATGCATTTGCCAAACAGGAAGATTGTGCTTTTCTCCAAAACCACTTTCACCGTGTTTTTGGTTAAATTTCACCGGGATACTACAACATTTTGTGCAGATACTCTGGATGAAAACAAAACTATCTGGTGTGTTGTGGCTATCTCAATCCCAGATCTTGTTACAGCCTCTGAGTTTGTTTGTGTTTTCTGGACATTCTCTATGGACTTTACGGTTTTGAATGCATTTTAGCATGTACGTTTTTGTTTTTAGCTGGCAAACGCTAATTGGTTCCACCTGGAGTCTAATACACCACACATTCGAGTTTTCTAGGAAGAAAGCTTCAGAAACCTGAGAAAACATGATATTTCTTTCTGTAAACATGCCATTGGATGCATTTGCCGAACAGGAAGATTGTGCTTTTCTCCAAAACCACTTTCACGGTGATTTCTGGTTAAATTTCCACATACTACAACAATTTGTCCAGATACTCTGGATGAAAACAAAACTATCTGGTGTGTTGTGGCTATCTCAATCCCCGATCTTGGTACAGCCTCTGTGTTTGTTTGTGTTTTCTGGACATTCTCTATGGACTTTACGGTTTTGAATGCATTTTAGCATGAAAGTTTTTGTTTTCAGCTGGCAAACGCTAATTGGTTCCACCTGGAGTCTAATACGCCACACATTCGAGTTTTCTAGGAAGAAAGCTTCAGAAACCTGAGAAAACATGATATTTCTTTCTGTAAACATGCCATTGGATGCATTTGCCGAACAGGAAGATTGTGCTTTTCTCCAAAACCACTTTCACCGTGATTTTTAGTTAAATTTCACCCGAAATCCACAACAATTTGTCCAGATACTCCTGGATGAAAACAAAACTATCTGGTGTGTAGTGGCTATCTCAATCCCAGATCTTGCTACAGCCTCTGTGTTTGTTTGTGTTTTCTGGACATTCTCTATGGACTTCATGGTTTTGAATCCATTTTAGCATGTAAGTTTTTGTTTTCAGCTGGCAAACGCTAATTGGTTCCACCTGGAGTCTAATACGGCACACATTCGAGTTTTCTCGGAAGAAAGCTTCAGAAACCTGAGAAAACATGATATTTCTTTCTGTAAACATGACATTGGATGCATTTGCCGAACAGGAAGATTGTGCTTTTCTCCAAAACCACTTTCACGGTGATTTTTGGTTAAGTTTCACCCGAAATCCACAACAATTTGTCCAGATACTCTGGATGAAAACAAAACTCTCTGGTGTGTTGTGGCTATCTCAATCCCAGATCTTGCTACAGCCTCTGTGTTTGTTTGTGTTTTCTGGACATTCTCCATGGACTTTAAGTTTTGAATGCATTTCAGCGTGTAAGTTTTTGTTTTCAGCTGGCAAACGCTAATTGGTTCCACCTGGAGTCTAATACGGCACACATTCGAGTTTTCTCGGAAGAAAGCTTCAGAAACCTGAGAAAACATGATATTTCTTTCTGTAAACATGACTTTGGATGCATTTGCCGAACAGGAAGATTGTGCTTTTCTCCAAAACCACTTTCACGGTGATTTTTGGTTAAATTTCCCCGGGAAACTTCAACAATTTGTCCAGATACTCCTGGATGAAAACAAAACTATCTGGTGTGTAGTGGCTATCTCAATCCCCAATCTTGGTACAGCCTCTGTGTTTGTTTGTGTTTTCTGGACATTCTCTATGGACTTTACGGTTTTTGAATGCATTTCAGCATGTACGTTTTTGTTTTCAGCTGGCAAACGCTAATTGGTTCCACCTGGAGTCTAATACGCCACACATTCGAGTTTTCTAGGAAGAAAGCTTCAGAAACCTGAGAAAACATGATATTTCTTTCTGTAAACATGACATTGGATGCATTTGCCGAACAGGAAGATTGTGCTTTTCTCCAAAACCACTTTCACCGTGATTTTTAGTTAAATTTCACCCGAAATCCACAACAATTTGTCCAGATACTCTGGATGAAAACAAAACTATCTGGTGTGTTGTGGCTATCTCCATCCCAGATCTTGCAACAGCCTCTGTGTTTGTTTGTGTTTTCTGGACATTCTCTATGGACTTTACGGTTTTGAATGCATTTTAGCATGTACGTTTTTGTTTTCAGCTGGCAAACGCTAATTGGTTCCACCTGGAGTCTAATACGCCACACATTCAAGTTTTCTAGGAAGAAAACTTCAGAAACCTGAGAAAACATGATATTTCTTTCTGTAAACATGCCATTGGATGCATTTGCCGAACAGGAAGATTGTGCTTTTCTCCAAAACCACTTTCACCGTGATTTTTAGTTAAATTTCTCCCGAAATCCACAACAATTTGTCCAGATACTCCTGGATGAAAACAAAACTCTCTGGTGTGTTGTGGCTATCTCAATCCCAGATCTTGGTACAGCCTCTGTGTTTGTTTGTGTTTTCTGGACATTCTCTATGGACTTTAAGTTTTGAATGCATTTCAGCGTGTAAGTTTTTGTTTTCAGCTGGCAAACGCTAATTGGTTCCACCTGGAGTCTAATACGCCACACATTCGAGTTTTCTCGGAAGAAAGCTTCAGAAACCTGAGAAAACATGATATTTCTTTCTGTAAACATGACATTGGATGCATTTGCCAAACAGGAAGATTGTGCTTTTCTCCAAAACCACTTTCACCGTGTTTTTGGTTAAATTTCACCGGGATACTACAACATTTTGTGCAGATACTCTGGATGAAAACAAAACTATCTGGTGTGTTGTGGCTATCTCAATCCCAGATCTTGCTACAGCCTCTGAGTTTGTTTGTGTTTTCTGGACATTCTCTATGGACTTTACGGTTTTGAATGCATTTTAGCATGTACGTTTTTGTTTTTAGCTGGCAAACACTAATTGGTTCCACCTGGAGTCTAATACACCACACATTCGAGTTTTCTAGGAAGAAAGCTTCAGAAACCTGAGAAAACATGATATTTCTTTCTGTAAACATGACTTTGGATGCATTTGCCGAACAGGAAGATTGTGCTTTTCTCCAAAACCACTTTCACGGTGATTTCTGGTTAAATTTCCACATACTACAACAATTTGTCCAGATACTCTGGATGAAAACAAAACTATCTGGTTTGTTGTGGCTATCTCAATCCCCGATCTTGGTACAGCCTCTGTGTTTGTTTGTGTTTTCTGGACATTCTCTATGGACTTTACGGTTTTGAATGCATTTTAGCATGAAAGTTTTTGTTTTCAGCTGGCAAACGCTAATTGGTTCCACCTGGAGTCTAATACGCCACACATTCGAGTTTTCTAGGAAGAAAGCTTCAGAAACCTGAGAAAACATGATATTTCTTTCTGTAAACATGCCATTGGATGCATTTGCCGAACAGGAAGATTGTGCTTTTCTCCAAAACCACTTTCACCGTGATTTTTAGTTAAATTTCACCCGAAATCCACAACAATTTGTCCAGATACTCCTGGATGAAAACAAAACTCTCTGGTGTGTTTTGGCCATCTCAAGCCCAGATCTTGCTACAGCCTCTGTGTTTGTTTGTGTTTTCTGGATATTCTCTATGGACTTTACAGTTTTGAATGCATTTCAGCGTGTAAGTTTTTGTTTTCAGCTGGCAAACGCTAATTGGTTCCACCTGGAGTCTAATACGCCACACATTCGAGTTTTCTAGGAAGAAAGCTTCAGAAACCTGAGAAAACATGATATTTCTTTCTGTAAACATGACATTGGATGCATTTGCCGAACAGGAAGATTGTGCTTTTCTCCAAAACCTTTTCACCGTGATTTTTAGTTAAATTTCACCCGAAATCCACAACAATTTGTCCAGATACTCCTGGATGAAAATAAAATTATATGGTGTGTTGTGGCTATCTCCATCCCAGATCTTGCTACAGCCTCTGTGTTTGTTTGTGTTTTCTGGACATTCTCTATGGACTTTACGGTTTTGAATGCATTTTAGCATGTAAGTTTTTGTTTTCAGCTGGCAAACGCTAATTGGTTCCACCTGGAGTCTAATACGCCACACATTCGAGTTTTCTAGGAAGAAAGCTTCAGAAACCTGAGAAAACATGATATTTCTTTCTGTAAACATGACATTGGATGCATTTGCCGAACAGGAAGATTGTGCTTTTCTCCATAACCACTTTCACGGTGATTTTTGGTTAAGTTTCACCCGAAATCCACAACAATTTGTCCAGATACTCTGGATGAAAACAAAACTCTCTGGTGTGTTGTGGCTATCTCAATCCCAGATCTTGCTACAGCCTCTGTGTTTGTTTGTGTTTTCTGGACATTCTCTATGGACTTTACGGTTTTGAATGCATTTCAGGATGTACGTTTTTGTTTTCAGCTGGCAAACGCTAATTGGTTCCACCTGGAGTCTAATACGCCACACATTCGAGTTTTCTAGGAAGAAAGCTTCAGAAACCTGAGAAAACATGATATTTCTTTCTGTAAACATGCCATTGGATGCATTTGCCGAACAGGAAGATTGTGCTTTTCTGAAAAACCACTTTCACGGTGATTTTTAGTTAAATTTCACCCGAAATCCACAACAATTTGTCCAGATACTCCTGGATGAAAACAAAACTATCTGGTGTGTTGTGGCTATCTCCATCCCAGATCTTGCTACAGCCTCTGTGTTTGTTTGTGTTTTCTGGACATTCTCTATGGACTTTACAGTTTTGATTGCATTTCAGCGTGTAAGTTTTTGTTTTTAGCTGGCAAACGCTAATTGGTTCCACCTGGAGTCTAATACGCCACACATTCGAGTTTTCTAGGAAGAAAGCTTCAGAAACCTGAGAAAACATGATATTTCTTTCTGTAAACATGCCATTGGATGCATTTGCTGAACAGGAAGATTGTGCTTTTCTCCAAAACCTTTTCACCGTGATTTTTAGTTAAATTTCACCCGAAATCCACAACAATTTGTCCAGATACTCCTGGATGAAAATAAAATTATATGGTGTGTTGTGGCTATCTCCATCCCAGATCTTGCTACAGCCTCTGTGTTTGTTTGTGTTTTCTGGACATTCTCTATGGACTTTACGGTTTTGAATGCATTTTAGCATGTAAGTTTTTGTTTTCAGCTGGCAAACGCTAATTGGTTCCACCTGGAGTCTAATACGCCACACATTCGAGTTTTCTAGGAAGAAAGCTTCAGAAACCTGAGAAAACATGATATTTCTTTCTGTAAACATGACATTGGATGCATTTGCCGAACAGGAAGATTGTGCTTTTCTCCAAAACCACTTTCACGGTGATTTTTGGTTAAGTTTCACCCGAAATGCACAACAATTTGTCCAGATACTCTGGATGAAAACAAAACTCTCTGGTGTGTTGTGGCTATCTCAATCCCAGATCTTGCTACAGCCTCTGTGTTTGTTTGTGTTTTCTGGACATTCTCTATGGACTTTACGGTTTTGAATGCATTTCAGGATGTACGTTTTTGTTTTCAGCTGGCAAACGCTAATTGGTTCCACCTGGAGTCTAATACGCCACACATTCGAGTTTTCTAGGAAGAAAGCTTCAGAAACCTGAGAAAACATGATATTTCTTTCTGTAAACATGCCATTGGATGCATTTGCCGAACAGGAAGATTGTGCTTTTCTCCAAAACCACTTTCACCGTGATTTTTAGTTAAATTTCACCCGAAATCCACAACAATTTGTCCAGATACTCTGGATGAAAACAAAACTATCTGGTGTTTTGTGGCTATCTCCATCCCAGATCTTGCTACAGCCTCTGTGTTTGTTTGTGTTTTCTGGACATTCTCTATGGACTTCACGGTTTTGAATTCATTTTAGCATGTACGTTTTTGTTTTCAGCTGGCAAACGCTAATTGGTTTCACCTGGAGTCTAATACGCCACACATTCGAGTTTTCTAGGAAGAAAGCTCCAGAAACCTGAGAAAACATGATATTTCTTTCTGTAAACATGACATTGGATGCATTTGCCGAACAGGAAGATTGTGCTTTTCTCCAAAACCACTTTCACCGTGATTTTTAGTTAAATTTCACCCGAAATCCACAACAATTTGTCCAGATACTCCTGGATGAAAACAAAACTATCTGGTGATTTGTAGCTATCTCAATCCCAGATCTTGCAACAGCCTCTGTGTGTGTTTGTGTTTTCTGGATATTCTCTATGGACTTCACGGTTTTGAATTCATTTTAGCATGTACGTTTTTGTTTTCAGCTGGCAAACGCTAATTGGTTCCACCTGGAGTCTAATACGCCACACATTCGAGTTTTCTAGGAAGAAAGCTCCAGAAACCTGAGAAAACATGATATTTCTTTCTGTAAACATGACATTGGATGCATTTGCCAAACAGGAAGATTGTGCTTTTCTCCAAAACATTTTCACCGTGATTTTTAGTTAAATTTCACCCGAAATCCACAACAATTTGTCCAGATACTCCTGGATGAAAACAAAACTATCTGGTGATTTGTAGCTATCTCAATCCCAGATCTTGCTACAGCCTCTGTGTGTGTTTGTGTTTTCTGGATATTCTCTATGGACTTCACGGTTTTGAATTCATTTTAGCATGTACGTTTTTGTTTTCAGCTGGCAAACGCTAATTGGTTCCACCTGGAGTCTAATACGCCACACATTCGAGTTTTCTAGGAAGAAAGCTCCAGAAACCTGAGAAAACATGATATTTCTTTCTGTAAACATGACATTGGATGCATTTGCCGAACAGGATGATTGTGCTTTTCTCCAAAACATTTTCACCGTGATTTTTAGTTAAATTTCACCCGAAATCCACAACAATTTGTCCAGATACTCCTGGATGAAAACAAAACTATCTGGTGATTTGTAGCTATCTCAATCCCAGATCTTGCTACAGCCTCTGTGTTTGTTTGTGTTTTCTGGACATTCTCCATGGACTTTAAGTTTTGAATGCATTTCAGCGTGTAAGTTTTTGTTTTCAGCTGGCAAACGCTAATTGGTTCCACCTGGAGTCTAATACGGCACACATTCGAGTTTTCTCGGAAGAAAGCTTCAGAAACTTGAGAAAACATGATATTTCTTTCTGTAAACATGACATTGGATGCATTTGCCGAACAGGAAGATTGTGCTTTTCTCCAAAACCACTTTCACGGTGATTTCTGGTTAAATTTCCCCGGGAAACTACAACAATTTGTCCAGATACTCCTGGATGAAAACAAAACTATCTGGTGTGTAGTGGATATCTCAATCCCACATCTTGCTACAGCCTCTGTGTTTGTTTGTGTTTTCTGGACATTCTCTATGGACTTTACGGTTTTTGAATGCATTTCAGCATGTACGTATTTGTTTTCAGCTGGCAAACGCTAATTGGTTCCACCTGGAGTCTAATACGCCACACATTCGAGTTTTCTAGGAAGAAAGCTTCAGAAACCTGAGAAAACATGACATTTCTTTCTGTAAACATGACATTGGATGCATTTGCCGAACAGGAAGATTGTGCTTTTCTCCAAAACACTTTCACCGTGATTTTTAGTTAAATTTCACCCGAAATCCACAACAATTTGTCCAGATACTCCTGGATGAAAACAAAACTCTCTGGTGTGTTGTGGCTATCTCAATCCCAGATCTTGCTACAGCCTCTGTGTTTGTTTGTGTTTTCTGGACATTCTCCATGGACTTTAAGTTTTGAATGCATTTCAGCGTGTAAGTTTTTGTTTTCAGCTGGCAAACGCTAATTGGTTCCACGTGGAGTCTAATACGCCACACATTCGAGTTTTCTAGGAAGAAAGCTTCAGAAACCTGAGAAAACATGATATTTCTTTCTGTAAACATGACATTGGATGCATTTGCCGAACAGGAAGATTGTGCTTTTCTCCAAAACCACTTTCACGGTGATTTCTGGTTAAATTTCCCCAGGATACTACAACAATTTGTCCAGATACTCCTGGATGAAAACAAAACTCTCTGGTTTGTTGTGGCTATCTCAATCCCAGATCTTGCTACAGCCTCTGTGTTTGTTTGTGTTTTCTGGACATTCTCTATGGACTTTACGGTTTTGAATGCATTTTAGCATGTAAGTTTTTGTTTTCAGCTGGCATACGCTAATTGGTTCCACCTGGAGTCTAATACGCCACACATTCGAGTTTTCTAGGAAGAAAGCTTCAGAAACCTGAGAAAACATGATATTTCTTTCTGTAAACATGACATTGGATGCATGTGCCGAACAGGAAGATTGTGCTTTTCTCCAAAACCACTTTCACCGTGATTTTTAGTTAAATTTCCCCATACTACAACAATTTGTCCAGATACTCCTGGATGAAAACAAAACTCTCTGGTGTGTTGTGGCTATCTCAATCCCAGATCTTGCTACAGCCTCTGTGTTTGTTTGTGTTTTCTGGACATTCTCTATGGACTTTAAGTTTTGAATGCATTTCAGGATGTACGTTTTTATTTTCAGCTGGCAAACGCTAATTGGTTCCACCTGGAGACTAATACGCCACACATTCGAGTTTTCTAGGAAGAAAGCTTCAGAAACCTGAGAAAACATGATATTTCTTTCTGTAAACATGACAGTGGATGCATTTGCCGAACAGGAAGATTGTGCTTTTCTCCAAAACCACTTTCACCGTGATTTTTAGTTAAATTTCTCCCGAAATCCACAACAATTTGTCCAGATACTCCTGGATGAAAACAAAACTATCTGGTGTGTTGTGGCTATCTCAATCCCAGATCTTGCTACAGCCTCTGTGTTTGTTTGTGTTTTCTGGACATTCTCTATGGACTTTACGGTTTTGAATGCATTTTAGCATGTACGTTTTTGTTTTCAGCTGGCAAACGCTAATTGGTTCCACCTGGAGTGTAATACGCCACACATTCGAGTTTTCTCGGAAGAAAGCTTCAGAAACCTGAGAAAACATGATATTTCTTTCTGTAAACATGCCATTGGATGCATTTGCCGAACAGGAAGATTGTGCTTTTCTCCAAAACCACTTTCACCGTGATTTTTAGTTAAATTTCACCCGGGATACTACAACAATTTGTCCAGATACTCTGGATGAAAACAAAACTATCTGGTGTGTAGTGGCTATCTCAATCCCAGATCTTGCTACAGCCTCTGTGTTTGTTTGTGTTTTCTGGACATTCTCTATGGACTTTACGGTTTTGAATGCATTTTAGCATGTACGTTTTTGTTTTCAGCTGGCAAACGCTAATTGGTTCCACCTGGAGTCTAATACGCCACACATTCGAGTTTTCTAGGAAGAAAGCTTCAGAAACCTGAGGAAACATGATATTTCTTTCTGTAAACATGACATTGGATGCATTTGCCGAACAGGAAGATTGTGCTTTTCTCCAAAACTACTTTCACCGTGATTTTTGGTTAAATTTCACCTGAAATCCACAACAATTTGTCCAGATACTCTGGATGAAAACAAAACTCTCTGGTGTGTTGTGGCTATTTCAATCCCAGATCTTGCTAGAGCCTCTGTGTTTGTGTTTTCTGGACATTCTCTATGGACTTTAAGTTTTGAATGCATTTTAGCATGTAAGTTTTTGTTTTCAGCTGGCAAACGCTAATTGGTTCCACCTGGAGTCTAATATGCCACACATTCGAGTTTTCTCGGAAGAAAGCTTCAAAAACCTGAGAAAACATGATATTTCTTTCTGTAACCATGACATTGGATGCATTTGCCGAACAGGAAGATTGTGCTTTTCTCCAAAACCACTTTCACCAAGATTTTTAGTTAAATTTCACCCGAAATCCACAACAATTTGTCCAGATACTCCTGGATGAAAACAAAATTCTCTGGTGTGTTGTGGATATCTCAATCCCAGATCTTGCTACAGCCTCTGAGTTTGTTTGTGTTTTCTGGATATTCTCTATGGACTTTATGGTTTTGAATGAATTTCAGCGTGTAAGTTTTTGTTTTCAGCTGGCAAACGCTAATTGGTTCAACCTGGAGTCAAATACTCCACACATTCGAGTTTTCTAGGAAGAAAGCTTCAGAAACCTGAGAAAACATGATATTTCCTTCTGTAAACATGACATTGGATGCATTTGTCAAACAGGAAGATTGTGCTTTTCTCCAAAACCACTTTCACCGTGATTTTTAGTTAAATTTCCCCATACTACAACAATTTGTCCAGATACTCCTGGATGAAAACAAAACTCTCTGGTGTGTTGTGGCTATCTCAATCTCAGATCTTGCTACAGCCTCCGTGTGTGTTTGTGTTTTCTGGACATTCTCTATGGACTTTAAGTTTTGAATGCATTTTAGCATGTACGTTTTTGTTTTCAGCTGGCAAACGCTAATTGGTTCCACCTCGAGTCTAATATGCCACACATTCGAGTTTTCTAGGAAGAAAGCTTCAGAAACCTGAGGAAACATGATATTTCTTTCTGTAAACATGACATTGGATGCATTTGCCGAACAGGAAGATTGTGCTTTTCTCCAAACCACTTTCATGGTGAATTTTGGTTAAATTTCACCGGGATACTACAACATTTTTTCCAGATACTCCTGCATGAAAACAAAACTCTCTGGTGTGTTGTGGCTATCTCAATCCCAGATCTTGCTAGAGCCTCTGTGTTTGTTTGTGTTTTCTGGACATTTTCTATGGACTTTAAGTTTTGAATGCATTTCAGCGTGTAAGTTTTTGTTTTCAGCTAGCAAACGCTAATTGGTTCCACCTGGAGTGTAATACGCCACACATTCGAGTTTTCTCGGAAGAAAGCTTCAGAAACCTGAGAAAACATGATATTTCTTTCTGTAAACATGACATTGGATGCATTTGCCGAACAGGAAGATTGTGCTTTTCTCCAAAATCACTTTCACGGTGATTTCTGGTTAAATTTCCATGTGATACTACAACAATATGTCCAGATACTCTGGATGAAAACAAAACTATCTGGTGTGTTGTGGCTATCTCAATCACAGATCTTGCTACAGCCTCTGTGTTTGTTTGTGTTTTCTGGACATTCTCTATGGACTTTACGGTTTTGAATGCATTTTAGCATGTACGTTTTTGTTTTCAGCTGGCAAACGCTAATTGGTTCCACCTGGAGTCTAATACGCCACACATTCGAGTTTTCTCGGAAGAAAGCTTCAGAAACCTGAGAAAACATGATATTTCTTTCTGTAAACATGACATTGGATGCATTTGCCGAACAGGAAGATTGTGCTTTTCTCCAAAACCACTTTCACCGTGATTTTTAGTTAAATTTCACCCGGGATACTACAACAATTTGTCCAGATACTCTGGATGAAAACAAAACTATCTGGTGTGTAGTGGCTATCTCAATCCCAGATCTTGCTACAGCCTCTGTGTTTGTTTGTGTTTTCTGGACATTCTCTATGGACTTTACGGTTTTGAATGCATTTTAGCATGTACGTTTTTGTTTTCAGCTGGCAAACGCTAATTGGTTCCACCTGGAGTCTAATACGCCACACATTCGAGTTTTCTAGGAAGAAAGCTTCAGAAACCTGAGGAAACATGATATTTCTTTCTGTAAACATGACATTGGATGCATTTGCCGAACAGGAAGATTGTGCTTTTCTCCAAAACTACTTTCACCGTGATTTTTGGTTAAATTTCACCTGAAATCCACAACAATTTGTCCAGATACTCTGGATGAAAACAAAACTCTCTGGTGTGTTGTGGCTATTTCAATCCCAGATCTTGCTAGAGCCTCTGTGTTTGTGTTTTCTGGACATTCTCTATGGACTTTAAGTTTTGAATGCATTTTAGCATGTAAGTTTTTGTTTTCAGCTGGCAAACGCTAATTGGTTCCACCTGGAGTCTAATATGCCACACATTCGAGTTTTCTCGGAAGAAAGCTTCAAAAACCTGAGAAAACATGATATTTCTTTCTGTAACCATGACATTGGATGCATTTGCCGAACAGGAAGATTGTGCTTTTCTCCAAAACCACTTTCACCAAGATTTTTAGTTAAATTTCACCCGAAATCCACAACAATTTGTCCAGATACTCCTGGATGAAAACAAAATTCTCTGGTGTGTTGTGGATATCTCAATCCCAGATTTGCTACAGCCTCTGAGTTTGTTTGTGTTTTCTGGATATTCTCTATGGACTTTATGGTTTTGAATGAATTTCAGCGTGTAAGTTTTTGTTTTCAGCTGGCAAACGCTAATTGGTTCCACCTGGAGTCAAATCCTCCACACATTCGAGTTTTCTAGGAAGAAAGCTTCAGAAACCTGAGAAAACATGATATTTCCTTCTGTAAACATGACATTGGATGCATTTGCCGAACAGGAAGATTGTGCTTTTCTCCAAAACCACTTTCACCGTGATTTTTAGTTAAATTTCACCCGAAATCCACAACAATTTGTCGAGATACTCTGGATAAAAACAAAACTCTCTGGTGTGTTGTGGCTATCTCAATCTCAGATCTTGCTACAGCCTCCGTGTGTGTTTGTGTTTTCTGGACATTCTCTATGGACTTTAAGTTTTGAATGCATTTTAGCATGTACGTTTTTGTTTTCAGCTGGCAAACGCTAATTGGTTCCACCTCGAGTCTAATATGCCACACATTCGAGTTTTCTAGGAAGAAAGCTTCAGAAACCTGAGGAAACATGATATTTCTTTCTGTAAACATGACATTGGATGCATTTGCCGAACAGGAAGATTGTGCTTTTCTCCAAACCACTTCCATGGTGAATTTTGGTTAAATTTCACCGGGATACTACAACATTTTTTCCAGATACTCCTGCATGAAAACAAAACTCTCTGGTGTGTTGTGGCTATCTCAATCCCAGATCTTGCTAGAGCCTCTGTGTTTGTTTGTGTTTTCTGGACATTCTCTATGGACTTTAAGTTTTGAATGCATTTCAGCGTGTAAGTTTTTGTTTTCAGCTAGCAAACGCTAATTGGTTCCACCTGGAGTGTAATACGCCACACATTCGAGTTTTCTCGGAAGAAAGCTTCAGAAACCTGAGAAAACATGATATTTCTTTCTGTAAACATGACATTGGATGCATTTGCCGAACAGGAAGATTGTGCTTTTCTCCAAAATCACTTTCACGGTGATTTCTGGTTAAATTTCCATGTGATACTACAACAATATGTCCAGATACTCTGGATGAAAACAAAACTATCTGGTGTGTTGTGGCTATCTCAATCACAGATCTTGCTACAGCCTCTGTGTTTGTTTGTGTTTTCTGGACATTCTCTATGGACTTTACGGTTTTGAATGCATTTTAGCATGTACGTTTTTGTTTTCAGCTGGCAAACGCTAATTGGTTCCACCTGGAGTCTAATACGCCACACATTCGAGTTTTCTCGGAAGAAAGCTTCAGAAACCTGAGAAAACATGATATTTCTTTCTGTAAACATGACATTGGATGCATTTGCCGAACAGGAAGATTGTGCTTTTCTCCAAAATCACTTTCACGGTGATTTCTGGTTAAATTTACATGGGATACTACAACAATTTGTCCAGATACTCTGGATGAAAACAAAGCTATCTGGTGATTTGTAGCTATCTCAATCCCAGATCTTGCTACAGCCTCTGTGTGTGTTTGTGTTTTCTGGATATTCTCTATGGACTTTAAGTTCTGAATGCATTTTAGCATGTACGTTTTTGTTTTCAGCTGGCAAACGCTAATTGGTTCCACCTGGAGTCTAATATGCCACACATTCGAGTTTTCTAGGAAGAAAGCTTCAGAAACCTGAGAAAACATGATATTTCTTTCTGTAAACATGACATTGGATGCATTTGCCGAACAGGAAGATTGTGCTTTTCTCCAAAACTACTTTCACCGTGATTTTTGGTTAAATATCACCTGAAATCCACAACAATTTATCCAGATACTCTTGGATGAAAACAAAACTCTCTGGTGTGTTGTGGCTATCTCAATCACAGATCTTGCTACAGCCTCTGTGTTTGTTTGTGTTTTCTGGACATTCTCTATGGACTTTACGGTTTTGAATGCATTTTAGCAGGACCCTTATTGTTTTCTGCTGCCAAACGCTAATTGGATCCACCTGGAGTCAAATACTCCACACATTGGAGTTTTCTAGGAAGACAGCTTAAGAAACCTGAGAAAACTTGATATTTCTTTCTATAAACATGACATTGGATGCATTTGCCGAACAGGAAGATTGTGCTTTTCTCCAAAACCACTTTCACGGTGATTTTTGGTTAAATTTCACCCAAAATCCACAACAATTTGTCCAGATACTCCTGGATGAAAACAAAACTACCTGGTGATTTGTAGCTATCTCAATCCCAGATCTTGCTACAGCCTCTGTGTGTGTTTGTGTTTTCTGGATATTCTCTATGGACTTTAAGGTTTTGAATGCATTTTAGCAGGACCCTTTTTGTTTTCTGCTGGCAAACGCTAATTGGTTCCACCTGGAGTCAAATCCTCCACACATTCGAGTTTTCTAGGAAGAAAGCTTCAGAAACCTGAGAAAACATGATATTTCTTTCTGTAAACATGACATTGGATGCATTTGCCGAAAAGGAAGATTGTGCTTTTCTCCAAAACCACTTTCACGGTGATTTTTAGTTAAATTTCACCCGAAATCCACAACAATTCGTCCATATACTCCTGGATGAAAAAAAACTATCTGGTGATTTGTAGCTATCTCAATCCCAGATCTTGCTATAGCCTCTCTGTGTGTTTGTGCTTTCTGGATAGTCTCTATGTACTTTAAAGTTTTGAATGCATTTTAGCAGGACCCTTTTTGTTTTCTGCTGGCAAACGCTAATTGGTTCCTCCTGGAGTCAAATACTCCACACATTCGAGTTTTCTAGGAAGAAAGCTTCAGAAACCTGAGAAAACATGATATTTCTTTCTGTAAACATGACATTGGATGCATTTGCCGAACAGGAAGATTGTGCTTTTCTCCAAAACCACTTTCACGGTGATTTTTAGTTAAATTTCACCCGAAATCCACAACAATTTGTCCAGATACTCCTGGATGAAAACAAAACTCTCTGGTGTGTTGCGGCTATCTCAATCCCAGATCTTGCTACAGCCTCTGTGTGTGTTTGTGTTTTCTGGACATTCTCTATGGACTTTAAGTTTTGAATGCATTTCAGCGTGTAAGTTTTTGTTTTCAGCTGGCAAACGCTAATTGGTTCCACTTGGAGTCTAATACGCCACACATTCGAGTTTTCTAGGAAGAAAGCTTCAGAAACCTGAGAAAACATGATATTTCTTTCTGTAAACATGATATTGGATGCATTTGCCGAATAGGAAGATTGTGCTTTTCTCCAATACCACTTTCACGGTGATTTTTGGTTAAATTTTACCGGGATATTACAACATTAGTCCATATATTCCTGGATGAAAACAAAACTATCTGGCGATTTGTAGCTATCTCAATCCCAGATCTTGTTAGAGCCTCCGTGTTTGTTTGTGTTTTCTGGACATTCTCTATGGACTTTAAGTTTTGAATGCATTTCAGCGTGTAAGTTTTTGTTTTCAGCTGGCAAACGCTAATTGGTTCCACCTGGAGTCTAATACGCCACACATTCGAGTTTTCTAGGAAGAAAGCTTCAGAAACCTGAGGAAACATGATATTTCTTTCTGTAAACATGACATTGGATGCATTTGCCGAACAGGAAGATTGTGCTTTTCTCCAAAATCACTTTCACGGTGATTTCTGGTTAAATTTCCATGTGATACTACAACAATTTGTCCAGATACTCTGGATGAAAACAAAACTATCTGGTGTGTTGTGGCTATCTCAATCACAGATCTTGCTACAGCCTCTGTGTTTGTTTGTGTTTTCTGGACATTCTCTATGGACTTTACGGTTTTGAATGCATTTTAGCATGTACGTTTTTGTTTTCAGCTGGCAAACGCTAATTGGTTCCACCTGGAGTCTAATACGCCACACATTCGAGTTTTCTAGGAAGAAAGCTTCAGAAACCTGAGGAAACATGATATTTCTTTCTGTAAACATGACATTGGATGCATTTGCCGAACAGGAAGATTGTGCTTTTCTCCAAAACTACTTTCACCGTGATTTTTGGTTAAATTTCACCTGAAATCCACAACAATATGTCCAGATACTCCTGGATGAAAACAAAACTCTCTGGTGTGTTGTGGCTATCTCAATCCCAGATCTTGCTAGAGCCTCTGTGTTTGTTTGTGTTTTCTGGACATTCTCTATGGACTTTAAGTTCTGAATGCATTTTAGCATGTACGTTTTTGTTTTCAGCTGGCAAACGCTAATTGGTTCCACCTGGAGTCTAATATGCCACACATTCGAGTTTTCTAGGAAGAAAGCTTCAGAAACCTGAGAAAACATGATATTTCTTTCTGTAAACATGACATTGGATGCATTTGCCGAACAGGAAGATTGTGCTTTTCTCCAAAACTACTTTCACCGTGATTTTTGGTTAAATATCACCTGAAATCCACAACAATTTATCCAGATACTCTTGGATGAAAACAAAACTCTCTGGTGTGTTGTGGCTATCTCAATCACAGATCTTGCTACAGCCTCTGTGTGTGTTTGTGTTTTCTGGACATTCTCTATGGACTTTACGGTTTTGAATGCATTTTAGCAGGACCCTTATTGTTTTCTGCTGCCAAACGCTAATTGGATCCACCTGGAGTCAAATACTCCACACATTGGAGTTTTCTAGGAAGACAGCTTAAGAAACCTGAGAAAACTTGATATTTCTTTCTATAAACATGACATTGGATGCATTTGCCGAACAGGAAGATTGTGCTTTTCTCCAAAACCACTTTCACGGTGATTTTTGGTTAAATTTCACCCAAAATCCACAACAATTTGTCCAGATACTCCTGGATGAAAACAAAACTACCTGGTGATTTGTAGCTATCTCAATCCCAGATCTTGCTACAGCCTCTGTGTGTGTTTGTGTTTTCTGGATATTCTCTATGGACTTTAAGGTTTTGAATGCATTTTAGCAGGACCCTTTTTGTTTTCTGCTGGCAAACGCTAATTGGTTCCACCTGGAGTCAAATCCTCCACACATTCGAGTTTTCTAGGAAGAAAGCTTCAGAAACCTGAGAAAACATGATATTTCTTTCTGTAAACATGACATTGGATGCATTTGCCGAAAAGGAAGATTGTGCTTTTCTCCAAAACCACTTTCACGGTGATTTTTAGTTAAATTTCACCCGAAATCCACAACAATTCGTCCATATACTCCTGGATGAAAAAAAACTATCTGGTGATTTGTAGCTATCTCAATCCCAGATCTTGCTATAGCCTCTCTGTGTGTTTGTGCTTTCTGGATAGTCTCTATGTACTTTAAAGTTTTGAATGCATTTTAGCAGGACCCTTTTTGTTTTCTGCTGGCAAACGCTAATTGGTTCCTCCTGGAGTCAAATACTCCACACATTCGAGTTTTCTAGGAAGAAAGCTTCAGAAACCTGAGAAAACATGATATTTCTTTCTGTAAACATGACATTGGATGCATTTGCCGAACAGGAAGATTGTGCTTTTCTCCAAAACCACTTTCACGGTGATTTTTAGTTAAATTTCACCCGAAATCCACAACAATTTGTCCAGATACTCCTGGATGAAAACAAAACTCTCTGGTGTGTTGCGGCTATCTCAATCCCAGATCTTGCTACAGCCTCTGTGTGTGTTTGTGTTTTCTGGACATTCTCTATGGACTTTAAGTTTTGAATGCATTTCAGCGTGTAAGTTTTTGTTTTCAGCTGGCAAACGCTAATTGGTTCCACTTGGAGTCTAATACGCCACACATTCGAGTTTTCTAGGAAGAAAGCTTCAGAAACCTGAGAAAACATGATATTTCTTTCTGTAAACATGATATTGGATGCATTTGCCGAATAGGAAGATTGTGCTTTTCTCCAATACCACTTTCACGGTGATTTTTGGTTAAATTTTACCGGGATATTACAACATTAGTCCATATATTCCTGGATGAAAACAAAACTATCTGGCGATTTGTAGCTATCTCAATCCCAGATCTTGTTAGAGCCTCCGTGTTTGTTTGTGTTTTCTGGACATTCTCTATGGACTTTAAGTTTTGAATGCATTTCAGCGTGTAAGTTGTTGTTTTCAGCTGGCAAACGCTAATTGGTTCCACCTGGAGTCTAATACGCCACACATTCGAGTTTTCTCGGAAGAAAGCTTCAGAAACCTGAGAAAACATGATATTTCTTTCTGTAAACATGACATTGGATGCATTTGCCGAACAGGAAGATTGTGCTTTTCTCCAAAACCACTTTCACGGTGATTTCTGGTTAAATTTCCATGTGATACTACAACAATTTGTCCAGATACTCTGGATGAAAACAAAACTATCTGGTGTGTTGTGGCTATCTCAATCACAGATCTTGCTACAGCCTCTGTGTTTGTTTGTGTTTTCTGGACATTCTCTATGGACTTTACGGTTTTGAATGCATTTTAGCATGTACGTTTTTGTTTTCAGCTGGCAAACGCTAATTGGTTCCACCTGGAGTCTAATACGCCACACATTCGAGTTTTCTAGGAAGAAAGCTTCAGAAACCTGAGGAAACATGATATTTCTTTCTGTAAACATGACATTGGATGCATTTGCCGAACAGGAAGATTGTGCTTTTCTCCAAAACCACTTTCACCGTGATTTTTGGTTAAATTTCACCTGAAATCCACAACAATATGTCCAGATACTCCTGGATGAAAACAAAACTCTCTGGTGTGTTGTGGCTATCTCAATCCCAGATCTTGCTAGAGCCTCTGTGTTTGTTTGTGTTTTCTGGACATTCTCTATGGACTTTAAGTTTTGAATGCATTTTAGCATGTACGTTTTTGTTTTCAGCTGGCAAACGCCAATTGGTTCCACCTGGAGTCAAATCCTCCACACATTCGAGTTTTCTCGGAAGAAAACTTCAGAAACCTGAGAAAACATGATATTTCTTTCTGTAAACATGACATTGGATGCATTTGCCGAACAGGAAGATTGTGCTTTTCTCCAAAACCACTTTCACGGTGATTTTTAGTTAAATTTCACCCGAAATCCACAACAATTTGTCCAGATACTCCTGGATGAAAACAAAACTCTCTGGTGTGTTGCGGCTATCTCAATCCCAGATCTTGCTACAGCCTCTGTGTTTGTTTGTGTTTTCTGGACATTCTCTATGGACTTTAAGTTTTGAACGCATTTCAGCGTGTAAGTTTTTGTTTTCAGCTGGCAAACGCTAATTGGTTCCACTTGGAGTCTAATACGCCACACATTCGAGTTTTCTAGGAAGAAAGCTTCAGAAACCTGAGAAAACATGATATTTCTTTCTGTAAACATGACATTGGATGCATTTGCCGAACAGGAAGATTGTGCTTTTCTCCAATACCACTTTCACGGTGATTTTTGGTTAAATTTTACCGGGATATTACAACATTAGTCCATATATTCCTGGATGAAAACAAAACTATCTGGTGTGTTGTGGCTATCTCAATCCCAGATCTTGCTACAGCCTCTGTGTTTGTTTGTGTTTTCTGGACATTCTCTATGGACTTTACGGTTTTGAATGCATTTTAGCATGTACGTTTTTGTTTTCAGCTGGCAAACTCTAATTGGTTCCACCTGGATTCTAATACGCCACACATTCGAGTTTTCTAGGAAGAAAGCTTCAGAAACCTGAGAAAACATGATATTTCTTTCTGTAAACATGACATTGGATGCATTTGCCGAACAGGAAGATTGTGCTTTTCTCCAAAATCACTTTCACGGTGATTTCTGGTTAAATTTACGTGGGATACTACAACAATTTGTCCAGATACTCTGGATGAAAACAAAACTATCTGGTGTGTTGTGGCTATCTCAATCACAGATCTTGCTACAGCCTCTGTGTTTGTTTGTGTTTTCTGGACATTCTCTATGGACTTTACAGTTTTGAAAGCATTTTAGCATGTAAGTTTTTGTTTTCAGCTGGCAAACGCTAATTGGTTCCACCTGGAGTCTAATATGCCACACATTCGAGTTTTCTAGGAAGAAAGCTTCAGAAACCTGAGGAAACATATTTCTTTCTGTAAACATGACATTGGATGCATTTGCCGAACAGGAAGATTGTGCTTTTCTCCAAAACCACTTTCACGGAGATTTTTGGTTAAATTTCACCCGAAATCCACAACAATTTGTCCAGATACTCCTGGATGAAAACAAAACTATCTGGTGATTTGTAGCTATCTCAATCCCAGATCTTGCTACAGCCTCTGTGTGTGTTTGTGTTTTCTGGACATTCTCTATGGACTTTATGGTTGTGAATGCATTTTCGCAGGACCATTTTTGTTTTCTGCTGGCAAACGCTAATTGGTTCCACCTGGAGTCAAATACTCCACACATTCGAGTTTTCTAGGAAGAAAGCTTCAGAAACCTGAGAAAAATGATATTTCTTTCTGTAAACATGACATTGGATTCAGTTGCTGAACAGAAAGATTGTGCTTTTCTGCAAAACCACTTTCACGGTCATTTTTGGTTAAATTTCACCCGATATCCACAAAAATTTGTCCAGATACGCCTGGATGAAAACAAAACTATCTGGTGATTTGTAGCTATCTCAATCCCAGATCTTGCTACAGCCTCTGTGTGTGTTTGTGTTTTCTGGACATTCTCTATGGACTTTACGGTTTTGAATGCATTTTAGCAGGACCCTTTTTGTTTTCTGCTGGCAAACGCTAATTGGTTCCACCTGGAGTCAAATCCTCCACACATTCGAGTTTTCTAGGAAGAAAGCTTCAGAATCCTGAGAAAACATGATATTTCTTTCTGTAAACAAAACATTGGATGCATTTGCCGAACAGGAAGATTGTGCTTTTCTCCAAAACCACTTTCACGGTGATTTTTGGTTAAATTTCACCCGAAATCCAAACAATTTTTCCAGATAATCCTGAATGAAAACAAAACTATCTGGTGATTTGTAGCTATCTCAATCCCAGATCTTGCTACAGCCTCTGTGTGTGTTTGTGTTTTCTGGATATTCTCTATGGACTTTAAGGTTTTGAATGCATTTTAGCAGGACCCTTTTTGTTTTCTGCTGGCTAACGCTAATTGGTTACACCTGGAGTCAAATACTCCACACATTCGAGTTTTCTAGGAAGAAAGATCCAGAAACCTGAGAAAACATGATATTTCTTTCTGTAAACATGACATTGGATGCATTTGCCGAACAGGAAGATTGTGCTTTTCTCCAAAACCACTTTCACGGTGATTTTTGGTTAAATTTCACCCGAAATCCACAACAATTGGTCCAGATACTCCTGGATGAAAACAAAACTATCTGGTGATTTGTAGCTATCTCAATCCCAGATCTTGCTACAGCCTCTGTGTGTGTTTGTGTTTTCTGGACATTCTCTATGGACTTTAAAGTTTTGAATGCATTTTAGCAGAAGCCTTTTTGTTTTCTGCTGGCAAACGCTAATTGGTTCCACCTGGAGTCAAATACTCCACACATTGGAGTTTTCTAGGAAGACAGCTTAAGAAACCTGAGAAAACATGATATTTCTTTCTGTAAACATGACATTGGATGCATTTGCCGAACAGGAAGATTGTGCTTTTCTCCAAAACCACTTTCACGGTCATTTTTGGTTAAATTTCACCCGAAATCCACAAAAATTTGTCCAGATACTCCTGGATGAAAACAAAACTATCTGGTGATTTGTAGCTATCTCAATCCCAGATCCTGCTACAGCCTCTGTGTGTGTTTGTGTTTTCTGGACATTCTCTATGGACTTTACGGTTTTGAATGCATTTTAGCAGGACCCTTTTTGTTTTCTGCTGGCAAACGCTAATTGGTTCCACCTGGAGTCAAATCCTCCACACATTCGTGTTTTCCAGGAAGAAAGCTTCAGAATCCTGAGAAAACTTGATATTTCTTTCTGTAAACATGACATTGGATGCATTTGCCGAACAGGAAGATTGTGCTTTTCTCCAAAACCACTTTCACGGTGATTTTTGGTTAAATTTCACCCGAAATCCACAACAATTTGTCCAGATACTCCTGGATGAAAACAAAACTATCTGGTGATTTGTAGCTATCTCAATCCCAGATCTTGCTACAGCCTCTGTGTGTGTTTGTGTTTTCTGGACATTCTCTATGGACTTTAAGGTTTTGAATGCATTTTCGCAGGACCCTTTTTGTTTTCTGCTGGCTAACGCTAATTGGTTCCACCTGGAGTCAAATCCTCCACACATTCGAGTTTTCTCGGAAGAAAGCTCCAGAAACCTGAGAAAACATGATATTTCTTTCTGTAAACATGACATTGGATGCATTTGCCGAACAGGAAGATTGTGCTTTTCTCCAAAACCACTTTCACGGTGATTTTTAGTTAAATTTCACCCGGGATACTACAACAATTTGTCCAGATACTCTGGATGAAAACAAAACTATCTGGTGTGTAGTGGCTATCTCAATCCCAGATCTTGCTAGAGCCTCTGTGTTTGTTTGTGTTTTCTGGACATTCTCTATGGACTTTACGGTTTTGAATGCATTTTAGCATGTACGTTTTTGTTTTCAGCTGGCAAACGCTAATTGGTTCCACCTGGAGTCTAATACGCCACACATTGAGTTTTCTAGGAAGAAAGCTTCAGAAACCTGAGGAAACATGATATTTCTTTCTGTAAACATGACATTGGATGCATTTGCCGAACAGGAAGATTGTGCTTTTCTCCAAAACTACTTTCACCGTGATTTTTGGTTAAATTTCACCTGAAATCCACAACAATTTGTCCAGATACTCTGGATGAAAACAAAACTCTCTGGTGTGTTGTGGCTATTTCAATCCCAGATCTTGCTAGAGCCTCTGTGTTTGTGTTTTCTGGACATTCTCTATGGACTTTAAGTTTTGAATGCATTTTAGCATGTAAGTTTTTGTTTTCAGCTGGCAAACGCTAATTGGTTCCACCTGGAGTCTAATATGCCACACATTCGAGTTTTCTCGGAAGAAAGCTTCAAAAACCTGAGAAAACATGATATTTCTTTCTGTAACCATGACATTGGATGCATTTGCCGAACAGGAAGATTGTGCTTTTCTCCAAAACCACTTTCACCAAGATTTTTAGTTAAATTTCACCCGAAATCCACAACAATTTGTCCAGATACTCCTGGATGAAAACAAAATTCTCTGGTGTGTTGTGGATATCTCAATCCCAGATCTTGCTAGAGCCTCCGTGTTTGTTTGTGTTTTCTGGACATTCTCTATGGACTTTAAGTTTTGAATGCATTTCAGCGTGTAAGTTTTTGTTTTCAGCTGGCAAACGCTAATTGGTTCCACCTGGAGTGTAATACGCCACACATTCGAGTTTTCTAGGAAGAAAGCTTCAGAAACCTGAGAAAACATGATATTTCTTTCTGTAAACATGACATTGGATGCATTTGCCTAACAGGAAGATTGTGCTTTTCTCCAAAACCCCTTTCACCGTGATTTTTGGTTAAATTTCACCGGGATACTACAACATTTTGTCCAGATACTCCTGCATGAAAACAAAACTATCTGGTGTGTTGTGGCTATCTCAATCCCAGATCTTGCTACAGCCTCTGTGTTTGTTTGTGTTTTCTGGACATTCTCTATGGACTTTACGGTTTTGAATGCATTTCAGCTTGTACGATTTTGTTTTCAGCTGGCAAAATCTAATTGGTTCCACCTGGAGTCTAATACGCCACACATTCGAGTTTTCTAGGAAGAAAGCTTCAGAAACCTGAGAAAACATGATATTTCCTTCTGTAAACATGACATTGGATGCATTTGCCGAACAGGAAGATTGTGCTTTTCTCCAAAACCACTTTCACCGTGATTTTTAGTTAAATTTCACCCGAAATCCACAGCAATTTCTCCAGATAATCTGGATGAAAACAAAACTGTCTGGTGTGTTGTGGCTATCTCAATCCCAGATCTTGCTAGAGCCTCTGTGTTTGTGTTTTCTAGACATTCTCTATGGACTTTACGGTTTTGAATGAATTTCAGCGTGTAAGTTTTTGTTTTCAGCTGGCAAACGCTAATTGGTTCAACCTGGAGTCAAATACTCCACACATTCGAGTTTTCTAGGAAGAAAGCTTCAGAAACCTGAGAAAACATGATATTTCCTTCTGTAAACATGACATTGGATGCATTTGCCGAACAGGAAGATTGTGCTTTTCTCCAAAACCACTTTCACCGTGATTTTTAGTTAAATTTCACCCGAAATCCACAACAATTTGTCGAGATACTCTGGATAAAAACAAAACTCTCTGGTGTGTTGTGGCTATCTCAATCTCAGATCTTGCTACAGCCTCCGTGTGTGTTTGTGTTTTCTGGACATTCTCTATGGACTTTAAGTTTTGAATGCATTTTAGCATGTACGTTTTTGTTTTCAGCTGGCAAACGCTAATTGGTTCCACCTGGAGTCTAATATGCCATACATTCGAGTTTTCTAGGAAGAAAGCTTCAGAAACCTGAGGAAACATGATATTTTTTTCTGTAAACATGACATTGGATGCATTTGCCGAACAGGAAGATTGTGCTTTTCTCCAAAATCACTTTCACGGTGATTTCTGGTTAAATTTCCATGTGATACTACAACAATATGTCCAGATACTCTGGATGAAAACAAAACTATCTGGTGTGTTGTGGCTATCTCAATCACAGATCTTGCTACAGCCTCTGTGTTTGTTTGTGTTTTCTGGACATTCTCTATGGACTTTAGGGTTTTGAATGTATTTTAGCATGTACGTTTTTGTTTTCAGCTGGCAAACGCTAATTGGTTCCACCTGGAGTCTAATACGCCACACATTCGAGTTTTCTAGGAAGAAAGCTTCAGAAACCTGAGAAAACATGATATTTCTTTCTGTAAACATGACATTGGATGCATTTGCCGAACAGGAAGATTGTGCTTTTCTCCAAAATCACTTTCACGGTGATTTCTGGTTAAATTTCCATGTGATACTACAACAATTTGTCCAGATACTCTGAATGAAAACAAAACTCTCTGGTGTGTTGTGGCTATCTCAATCCCAGATCTTGCTACAGCCTCTGTGTTTGTTTGTGTTTTCTGGACATTCTCTATGGACTTTACGGTTTTGAATGCCTTTTAGCATGTACGTTTTTGTTTTCAGCTGGCAAACGCTAATTGGTTCCACCTGGAGTCTAATACGCCACACATTCGAGTTTTCTAGGAAGAAAGCTTCAGAAACCTGAGGAAACATGATATTTCTTTCTGTAAACATGACATTGGATGCATTTGCCGAACAGGAAGATTGTGCTTTTCTCCAATACCACTTTCACGGTGATTTTTGGTTAAATTTTACCGGGATATTACAACATTAGTCCATATATTCCTGGATGAAAACAAAACTATCTGGTGTGTTGTGGATATCTCAATCCCAGGTCTTGCTACAGCCTCTGTGTTTGTTTGTGTTTTCTGGACATTCTCTATGGACTTTACGGTTTTGAATGCATTTTAGCATGTACGTTTTTGTTTTCAGCTGGCAAACTCTAATTGGTTCCACCTGGAGTCTAATACGCCACACATTCGAGTTTTCTCGGAAGAAAGCTTCAGAAACCTGAGAAAACATGATATTTCTTTCTGTAAACATGACATTGGATGCATTTGCCGAACAGGAAGATTGTGCTTTTCTCCAAAACCACTTTCACGGTGATTTCTGGTTAAATTTCCATGTGATACTACAACAATATGTCCAGATACTCTGGATGAAAACAAAACTATCTGGTGATTTGTAGCTATCTCGATCCCAGATCTTGCTACAGCCTCTGTGTGTGTTTGTGTTTTCTGGATATTCTCTATGGACTTTAAGGTTTTGAATGCATTTTAGCAGGAGCCTTTTTGTTTTCTGCTGGCAAACGCTAATTGGTTCCACCTGGAGTCAAATACTCCACACATTCGAGTTTTCTAGGAAGAAAGCTTCAGAAACCTGAGAAAAATGATATTTCTTTCTGTAAACATGAGATTGGATTCATTTGCTGAACAGAAAGATTGTGCTTTTCTGCAAAACCACTTTCACGGTCATTTTTGGTTAAATTTCACCCGAAATCCACAACAATTTGTCCAGATACGCCTGGATGAAAACAAAACTATCTGGTGATTTGTTTGCCGAAGAGAAAGATTGTGATTTTCTCCAAAACCACTTTGACGTTGAGTTTTTGGTTCAATTTCACCTGAATTCCACAACACTTTGTCATGATATGCCTGGAGGAAAGCAGAAATATCCGATGTGTTGTGGCTATCTCAATCCCCGATCTTGGTACAGCCTCTGTGTTTGTTTGTGTTTTCTGGGCTTTATGTACGGACTTGACAGTTTAGAATTCATTTTAGCATGTAACATTTTGTTTTCTGCTGGCAAACGCTAATTGGTTCCACATGGAGTCAATCCCTCCACACATTCGAGTTTTCTGGGCAGAACAATTAAGAAAATGAGAAAACATGCTATTTCTATTTGTTGGCCTTGGCACTGGATGCATTTGCCGAACAGAAAGATTGTGCTTTTCTCCAAAATCACTTTGACGGTGATTTTTTGGTTCAATTTCACCCGAATTCCACAACACTTTGTCCGGATACGCCTGGAGGAAAGCAGAAATATCCAGTGTGTTGTGTCTATATCAAACCCAGATATTGATACGGCCTCTGTGTTTGTTTGTTTTCTCTGGGCTTTATCTATGGACTTGAGGGTGTTGAATGCATTTTAGCATGTAACATTTTGTTTTCTGCCAGCAAATGCTAATTGGTTTCACATGGAGTCAATCACTCCACACATTCGAGATTTCTGGGCAGAACAATTCAGAATCCCGAGAAAACATGCTATTTCTATATGTTACCATGACACTGGATGCAATTGCCGAACAGAAAGATTGTGCTTTTTTCCAAAACCACTTTGACGGTGATTTTTTGGTTCAATTTCACCCGAATTCCACCACATTTTGTCCGGATATGCCTGGAGGAAAGCAGAAATATCCGGTGTGTTGTGGCTATCTCAATCCCAGATCTTGGTTCAGCCTCTGTGTTTGTTTGTGTTTTCTGGGCTTTATCTACGGACTTGATGGTTTTGAATGCATTTTAGCATGTAACGTTTTGTTTTCTGCTGGCAAATGCTAATTGGTTCCACAAGGAGTCAATCCCTCCACACATTCGAGTTTTCTGGGCAGAACAATTCAGAAAATGAGAAAACATGCTATTTCTATTTGTTTCCATGGCACTGGATGCATTTGCCGAACAGAAAGATTGTGCTTTTCTCCAAAACCACTTTCACGGTGATTTTTTGGTTCAATTTCACCCGAATTCCACAACACTTTGTCCGTATACGCCTGGAGGAAAGCAGAAATATCCAGTGTGTTGTGTCTATATCAAACCCAGATATTGATACAGCCTCTGTGTTTGTTTGTTTTCTCTGGGCTTTATCTATGGACTTGAGGGTGTTGAATGCATTTTAGCATGTAACATTTTGTTTTCTGCCGGCAAATGCTAATTGGTTCCACATGGAGTCAATTCCTCCACGCATTTGTGTTTTCTTGGCAGTAAAATTCAGAATCCCGAGAAAACATGCCATTTCTTTTTGTAAACATGGCATTGGATCACTTGCCGGACAGAAAGATTATGCTTTTCTCCAAAACCACTTTGACGGTGATTCTTTTGGTTCAATTTCACCCGAATTCCACAACACTTTGTCGGGATATGCCTGGAGGAAAGCAGAAATATCCGGTGTGTTGTGGCTATCTCAATCCCAGATCTTGTTACAGGCTCTGTGTTTGTTTGTGTTTGTGGGCTTTATCTACGGACTTGAGGGTGTTGAATGCATTTTAGCATGTAACATTTTGTTTTTTGCCAGCAAACGCTGATTGGTTCCACATTGAGTCAATTGTCCACGCATTCAAGTTTTCTCAGCAGAACAATTCAGAATCCAGAGAAAACATGCCATTTCTGTTTGTAAACATGGCACTGGATGCACTTTCCGAACAGAAAGGTTGTGCTTTTCTCCAAAACCTCTTTGACCGTGATTTTTTGGTTCAATTTCACCCGAATTCCACCACATTTTGTCCAGATATGCCTGGAGGAAAGCAGAAATATCCGGTGTGTAGTGGCTATCTCAATCCCAGATCTTGGTTCAGCCTCTGTGTTTGTTTGTGTTTTCTGGGCTTTATCTACGGCCTTGATTGTTTTGAATGCATTTTAGCATGTAACATTTTGTTTTCTGCTGGTAAACACTAATTGGTTCCACATGGAGTCAATCCCTCCACACATTCAATTTTTCTCGGGAGAACAATTCAGAATCCCGAGAAAACATGCTAATTCTGTTTGTAAACATAATATTGGATCCACTTGAAGAACAGAAAGATTGTGCTTTTCTCCAAAACCACTTTGACGGTGATTTTTTGGTTCAATTTCACCCGAATTCCACAACACTTTGTCCGGATATGCCTGGAGGAAAGCAGAAATATCCGGTGTGTTGTAGTTATCTCAATCCCAGACCTTGCTACCGTCTCTGTGTTTGTTTGTGTTTTCTGGGCTTTATCTACGGACTTGAGGGTTTTGAATGCATTTTAGCATGTAACGTTTTGTTTTCCACCGGCAAACACTAATTGGTTCCACATGGAGTCAATTCCTCTATACATTCGAGTTTTCTCTTCAGAAAATTCAGAATCCCGAGAAAACATGCTATTTCTGTTGGTAAACATGGCACTGTATGAACTTCCCGAAAGAAAGATTGTGCTTTTCTCCAATACCAGTTTGCCGGTGATTTTTTGGTTCAATTTCACCCGAATTCCACAACAATTTGTCCGGATATGCCTGGAGGAAAGCAGAAATGACCGATGTGTTGTGGCTGTCTGAATCCCAGATCTTGGTTCAGCCTCTGTGTTTGTTTGTGTTTTCTGGGATTTACCTACGGCCTTGATGGTTTTGAATGCATTTTAGCATGTAACATTTTGTTTTCTGCTGGCAAACGCTAATTGGTTCCACAAGGAGTCAATTCCTCCACACATTCAATTTTTCTCGGGAGAACAATTCAGAATCCCGAGAAAACATGCTAATTCTGTTTGTAAACCTGGCATTGGATCCACTTACAAAACAGAAAGATTGTGCTTTTCTCCAAAACCACTTTGACGGTGATTTTTTGGTTCAATTTCACCTGAATTCCACCACACTTTGCCCAGATATGCCTGGAGGAAAGCAGAAATATCCGGTGTGTTGTGGCTATCTCATCCCAGATCTTGGTACAGACTCTGTGTTTGTTTGTGTTTTCTGGGCTCTATCTACGGACTTGACGGTTTAGAATGCATTTTAGCATGTGCCTTTTTGTTTTCTGCTGGCAAACACTAATTGGTTCCAAATGGAATCAATCACTCCACACATTCGAGTTTGCTCGGCAGAACAATTCAGAATCCCGAGAAAACATGCTATTTCTATTTGTTACCATGGCACTGGATGCTTTTGCCGAAGAGAAAGATTGTGATTTTCTCCAAAACCACTTTGACGTTGATTTTTGGGTTCAATTTCACCTGAATTCCACAACACTTTGTCATGATATGCCTGGAGGAAAGCAGAAATATCCGGTGTGTTGTGGCTATCTCAATCCCAGATCTTGGTACAGCCTCTGTGTTTGTTTGTGTTTTCTTGGCTGCATCTATGGACTTGACGGTGTAGAATGCACGTTAGCATGTAACATTTTGTTTTCTGCCTGCAAACGCTAATTGGCTCCAAATGAATTCAATCGCTCCACACATTTGAGTTTTCTCGTCAGAACAATTCAGCTTCCCGAGAAAACATGCTATTTCTCTTTGTAAACATGGCATTGGATCCAATTGACAAACAGAAAGTTTGTACTTTTCTCCAAAACGACTTTGACGGTGATTTTTTGTGGAAATTTCACCCGAATTCCACAACACTTTGTCCGGATATGCCTGGAGGAAAGCAGAAATATCCGGTGTGTTGTGGCTATCTCAATCCCAGATCTTTCTACAGCCTCTGTGTTTGTGTTTTCTGGGATTATCTACGGACTTGATGGTTTTGAATGCATTTTAGCATGTAACTTTTTGTTTTCTGCCGGCAAATGCCAATTGGTTCCACATGGAGTGAATTCTTCCACGCATTCGTGTTTTCTCAGTAGAACAATTCAAAATCCAAAAAAAAAATGCTATTTCTGTTTGTAAACATGGCACTGGATGCACTTCCCGAACAGAAAGTTTGTGCTTTTCTCCAAAACCACTTTGATGGTGATTTTTTGGTTCAATTTCACCCAAATTCCACAACACTTTGTCCGGATATGCCTGGAGGAAAGCAGAAATATCCGATGTGTTGTGGCTATCTCAATCCCAGATCTTGGTTCAGCCTCTGTGTTTGTTTGTGTTTTCTGGGCTTTATCTACGGACTTGATGGTTTTGAATGCATTTTAGCATGTAACGTTTTGTTTTCTGCTGGCAAATGCTAATTGGTTCCACATGGAGTCAATCCCTCCACACATTCGAGTTTTCTGGGCAGAACAATTCAGAAAATGAGAAAACATGCTATTTCTATTTGTTACCATGGCACTGGATGCATTTGCCGAACAGAAAGATTGTGCTTTTCTCCAAAACCACTTTCACGGTGATTTTTTGGTTCAATTTCACCCGAATTCCACAACACTTTGTCCGTATACGCCTGGAGGAAAGCAGAAATATCCAGTGTGTTGTGTCTATATCAAACCCAGATATTGATACGGCCTCTGTGTTTGTTTGTTTTCTCTGGGCTTTATCTATGGACTTGAGGGTGTTGAATGCATTTTAGCATGTAACATTTTGTTTTCTGCCGGCAAATGCTAATTGGTTTCACATGGAGTCAATTCCTCCACGCATTTGTGTTTTCTTGGCAGTAAAATTCAGAATCCCGAGAAAACATGCCATTTCTTTTTGTAAACATGGCATTGGATCACTTGCCGGACAGAAAGATTATGCTTTTCTCCAAAACCACCTTGACGGTGATTCTTTTGGTTCAATTTCACCCGAATTCCACAACACTTTGTCGGGATATGCCTGGAGGAAAGCAGAAATATCCGGTGTGTTGTGGCTATCTCAATCCCAGATCTTGTTACAGGCTCTGTGTTTGTTTGTGTTTGTGGGCTTTATCTACGGACTTGAGGGTGTTGAATGCATTTTAGCATGTAACATTTTGTTTTTTGCCAGCAAACGCTGATTGGTTCCACGTTGAGTCAATTGTCCACGCATTCAAGTTTTCTCAGCAGAACAATTCAGAATCCAGAGAAAACATGCCATTTCTGTTTGTAAACATGGCACTGGATGCACTTCCCGAACAGAAAGGTTGTGCTTTTCTCCAAAACCTCTTTGACCGTGATTTTTTGGTTCAATTTCACCCGAATTCCACCACATTTTGTCCAGATATGCCTGGAGGAAAGCAGAAATATCCGGTGTGTAGTGGCTATCTCAATCCCAGATCTTGGTTCAGCCTCTGTGTTTGTTTGTGTTTTCTGGGCTTTATCTACGGCCTTGATTGTTTTGAATGCATTTTAGCATGTAACATTTTGTTTTCTGCTGGCAAACACTAATTGGTTCCACATGGAGTCAATCCCTCCACACATTCAATTTTTCTCGGGAGAACAATTCAGAATCCCGAGAAAACATGCTAATTCTGTTTGTAAACATAATATTGGATCCACTTGAAGAACAGAAAGATTGTGCTTTTCTCCAAAACCACTTTGACGGTGATTTTTTGGTTCAATTTCACCCGAATTCCACAACACTTTGTCCGGATATGCCTGGAGGAAAGCAGAAATATCCGGTGTGTTGTAGTTATCTCAATCCCAGACCTTGCTACCGTCTATGTGTTTGTTTGTGTTTTCTGGGCTTTATCTACGGACTTGAGGGTTTTGAATGCATTTTAGCATGTAACGTTTTGTTTTCCACCGGCAAACACTAATTGGTTCCACATGGAGTCAATTCCTCTATACATTCGAGTTTTCTCTTCAGAAAATTCAGAATCCCGAGAAAACATGCTATTTCTGTTGGTAAACATGGCACTGTATGAACTTCCCGAAAGAAAGATTGTGCTTTTCTCCAATACCAGTTTGCCGGTGATTTTTTGGTTCAATTTCACCCGAATTCCACAACAATTTGTCCGGATATGCCTGGAGGAAAGCAGAAATGACCGATGTGTTGTGGCTGTCTGAATCCCAGATCTTGGTTCAGCCTCTGTGTTTGTTTGTGTTTTCTGGGATTTACCTACGGCCTTGATGGTTTTGAATGCATTTTAGCATGTAACATTTTGTTTTCTGCTGGCAAACGCTAATTGGTTCCACAAGGAGTCAATTCCTCCACACATTCAATTTTTCTCGGGAGAACAATTCAGAATCCCGAGAAAACATGCTAATTCTGTTTGTAAACTGGCATTGGATCCACTTACAAAACAGAAAGATTGTGCTTTTCTCCAAAACCACTTTGACGGTGATTTTTTGGTTCAATTTCACCTGAATTCCACCACACTTTGCCCAGATATGCCTGGAGGAAAGCAGAAATATCCGGTGTGTTGTGGCTATCTCAATCCCAGATCTTGGTACAGACTCTGTGTTTGTTTGTGTTTTCTGGGCTCTATCTACGGACTTGAGGGTTTTGAATGCATTTTAGCATGTGCCTTTTTGTTTTCTGCTGGCAAACACTAATTGGTTCCAAATGGAATCAATCACTCCACACATTCGAGTTTGCTCGGCAGAACAATTCAGAATCCCGAGAAAACATGCTATTTCTATTTGTTACCATGGCACTGGATGCTTTTGCCGAAGAGAAAGATTGTGATTTTCTCCAAAACCACTTTGACGTTGATTTTTGGGTTCAATTTCACCTGAATTCCACAACACTTTGTCATGATATGCCTGGAGGAAAGCAGAAATATCCGGTGTGTTGTGGCTATCTCAATCCCAGATCTTGGTACAGCCTCTGTGTTTGTTTGTGTTTTCTTGGCTGCATCTATGGACTTGACGGTGTAGAATGCACGTTAGCATGTAACATTTTGTTTTCTGCCCGCAAACGCTAATTGGCTCCAAATGAATTCAATCGCTCCACACATTTGAGTTTTCTCGTCAGAACAATTCAGATTCCCGAGAAAACATGCTATTTCTCTTTGTAAACATGGCATTGGATCCAATTGACAAACAGAAAGTTTGTACTTTTCTCCAAAACCACTTTGACGGTGATTTTTTGTGGAAATTTCACCCGAATTCCACAACACTTTGTCCGGATATGCCTGGAGGAAAGCAGAAATATCCGGTGTGTTGTGGCTATCTCATCCCAGATCTTGGTACAGACTCTGTGTTTGTTTGTGTTTTCTGGGCTCTATCTATGGACTTGACGGTTTAGAATGCATTTTAGCATGTGCCTTTTTGTTTTCTGCTGGCAAACACTAATTGGTTCCAAATGGAATCAATCACTCCACACATTCGAGTTTGCTCGGCAGAACAATTCAGAATCCCGAGAAAACATGCTATTTCTATTTGTTACCATGGCACTGGATGCTTTTGCCGAAGAGAAAGATTGTGATTTTCTCCAAAACCACTTTGACGTTGAGTTTTTGGTTCAATTTCACCTGAATTCCACAACACTTTGTCATGATATGCCTGGAGGAAAGCAGAAATATCCGATGTGTTGTGGCTATCTCAATCCCCGATCTTGGTACAGCCTCTGTGTTTGTTTGTGTTTTCTGGGCTTTATGTACGGACTTGACAGTTTAGAATTCATTTTAGCATGTAACATTTTGTTTTCTGCTGGCAAACGCTAATTGGTTCCACATGGAGTCAATCCCTCCACACATTCGAGTTTTCTGGGCAGAACAATTAAGAAAATGAGAACACATGCTATTTCTATTTGTTGGCCTTGGCACTGGATGCATTTGCCGAACAGAAAGATTGTGCTTTTCTCCAAAATCACTTTGACGGTGATTTTTTGGTTCAATTTCACCCGAATTCCACAACACTTTGTCCGGATACGCCTGGAGGAAAGCAGAAATATCCAGTGTGTTGTGTCTATATCAAACCCAGATATTGATACGGCCTCTGTGTTTGTTTGTTTTCTCTGGGCTTTATCTATGGACTTGAGGGTGTTGAATGCATTTTAGCATGTAACATTTTGTTTTCTGCCAGCAAATGCTAATTGGGTTCACATGGAGTCAATCACTCCACACATTCGAGATTTCTGGGCAGAACAATTCAGAATCCCGAGAAAACATGCTATTTCTATATGTTACCATGACACTGGATGCAATTGCCGAACAGAAAGATTGTGCTTTTTTCCAAAACCACTTTGACGGTGATTTTTTGTTCAATTTCACCCGAATTCCACCACATTTTGTCCGGATATGCCTGGAGGAAAGCAGAAATATCCGGTGTGTTGTGGCTATCTCAATCCCAGATCTTGGTTCAGCCTCTGTGTTTGTTTGTGTTTTCTGGGCTTTATCTACGGACTTGATGGTTTTGAATGCATTTTAGCATGTAACGTTTTGTTTTCTGCTGGCAAATGCTAATTGGTTCCACAAGGAGTCAATCCCTCCACACATTCGAGTTTTCTGGGCAGAACAATTCAGAAAATGAGAAAACATGCTATTTCTATTTGTTACCATGGCACTGGATGCATTTGCCGAACAGAAAGATTGTGCTTTTCTCCAAAACCACTTTCACGGTGATTTTTTGGTTCAATTTCACCCGAATTCCACAACACTTTGTCCGTATACGCCTGGAGGAAAGCAGAAATATCCAGTGTGTTGTGTCTATATCAAACCCAGATATTGATACAGCCTCTGTGTTTGTTTGTTTTCTCTGGGCTTTATCTATGGACTTGAGGGTGTTGAATGCATTTTAGCATGTAACATTTTGTTTTCTGCCGGCAAATGCTAATTGGTTCCACATGGAGTCAATTCCTCCACGCATTTGTGTTTTCTTGGCAGTAAAATTCAGAATCCCGAGAAAACATGCCATTTCTTTTTGTAAACATGGCATTGGATCACTTGCCGGACAGAAAGATTATGCTTTTCTCCAAAACCACTTTGACGGTGATTCTTTTGGTTCAATTTCACCCGAATTCCACAACACTTTGTCGGGATATGCCTGGAGGAAAGCAGAAATATCCGGTGTGTTGTGGCTATCTCAATCCCAGATCTTGTTACAGGCTCTGTGTTTGTTTGTGTTTGTGGGCTTTATCTACGGACTTGAGGGTGTTGAATGCATTTTAGCATGTAACATTTTGTTTTTTGCCAGCAAACGCTGATTGGTTCCACATTGAGTCAATTGTCCACGCATTCAAGTTTTCTCAGCAGAACAATTCAGAATCCAGAGAAAACATGCCATTTCTGTTTGTAAACATGGCACTGGATGCACTTTCCGAACAGAAAGGTTGTGCTTTTCTCCAAAACCTCTTTGACCGTGATTTTTTGGTTCAATTTCACCCGAATTCCACCACATTTTGTCCAGATATGCCTGGAGGAAAGCAGAAATATCCGGTGTGTAGTGGCTATCTCAATCCCAGATCTTGGTTCAGCCTCTGTGTTTGTTTGTGTTTTCTGGGCTTTATGTACGGCCTTGATTGTTTTGAATGCATTTTAGCATGTAACATTTTGTTTTCTGCTGGCAAACACTAATTGGTTCCACATGGAGTCAATCCCTCCACACATTCAATTTTTCTCGGGAGAACAATTCAGAATCCCGAGAAAACATGCTAATTCTGTTTGTAAACATAATATTGGATCCACTTGAAGAACAGAAAGATTGTGCTTTTCTCCAAAACCACTTTGACGGTGATTTTTTGGTTCAATTTCACCCGAATTCCACAACACTTTGTCCGGATATGCCTGGAGGAAAGCAGAAATATCCGGTGTGTTGTAGTTATCTCAATCCCAGACCTTGCTACCGTCTCTGTGTTTGTTTGTGTTTTCTGGGCTTTATCTACGGACTTGAGGGTTTTGAATGCATTTTAGCATGTAACGTTTTGTTTTCCACCGGCAAACACTAATTGGTTCCACATGGAGTCAATTCCTCTATACATTCGAGTTTTCTCTTCAGAAAATTCAGAATCCCGAGAAAACATGCTATTTCTGTTGGTAAACATGGCACTGTATGAACTTCCCGAAAGAAAGATTGTGCTTTTCTCCAATACCAGTTTGCCGGTGATTTTTTGGTTCAATTTCACCCGAATTCCACAACAATTTGTCCGGATATGCCTGGAGGAAAGCAGAAATGACCGATGTGTTGTGGCTGTCTGAATCCCAGATCTTGGTTCAGCCTCTGTGTTTGTTTGTGTTTTCTGGGATTTACCTACGGCCTTGATGGTTTTGAATGCATTTTAGCATGTAACATTTTGTTTTCTGCTGGCAAACGCTAATTGGTTCCACAAGGAGTCAATTCCTCCACACATTCAATTTTTCTCGGGAGAACAATTCAGAATCCCGAGAAAACATGCTAATTCTGTTTGTAAACTGGCATTGGATCCACTTACAAAACAGAAAGATTGTGCTTTTCTCCAAAACCACTTTGACGGTGATTTTTTGGTTCAATTTCACCTGAATTCCACCACACTTTGCCCAGATATGCCTGGAGGAAAGCAGAAATATCCGGTGTGTTGTGGCTATCTCATCCCAGATCTTGGTACAGACTCTGTGTTTGTTTGTGTTTTCTGGGCTTTATGTATGGACTTGACGGTTTAGAATGCATTTTAGCATGTGCCTTTTTGTTTTGTGCTGGCAAACACTAATTGGTTCCAAATGGAATCAATCACTCCACACATTCGAGTTTGCTCGGCAGAACAATTCAGAATCCCGAGAAAACATGCTATTTCTATTTGTTACCATGGCACTGGATGCTTTTGCCGAAGAGAAAGATTGTGATTTTCTCCAAAACCACTTTGACGTTGAGTTTTTGGGTTCAATTTCACCTGAATTCCCCAACACTTTGTCATGATATGCCTGGAGGAAAGCAGAAATATCCGATGTGTTGTGGCTATCTCAATCCCCGATCTTGGTACAGCCTCTGTGTTTGTTTGTGTTTTCTGGGCTTTATGTACGGACTTGACAGTTTAGAATTCATTTTAGCATGTAACATTTTGTTTTCTGCCAGCAAATGCTAATTGGGTCCACATGGAGTCAATCCCTCCACACATTCGAGTTTGCTCGGCAGAACAATTCAGAATCCCGAGAAAACATGCTATTTCTATTTGTTACCATGGCACTGGATGCTTTTGCCGAAGAGAAAGATTGTGATTTTCTCCAAAACCACTTTGACGTTGAGTTTTTGGGTTCAATTTCACCTGAATTCCACAACACTTTGTCATGATATGCCTGGAGGAAAGCAGAAATATCCGATGTGTTGTGGCTATCTCAATCCCCGATCTTGGTACAGCCTCTGTGTTTGTTTGTGTTTTCTGGGCTTTATGTACGGACTTGACAGTTTAGAATTCATTTTAGCATGTAACATTTTGTTTTCTGCTGGCAAACGCTAATTGGTTCCACATGGAGTCAATCCCTCCACACATTCGAGTTTGCTCGGCAGAACAATTCAGAATCCCGAGAAAACATGCTATTTCTATTTGTTACCATGGCACTGGATGCTTTTGCCGAAGAGAAAGATTGTGATTTTCTCCAAAACCACTTTGACGTTGAGTTTTTGGGTTCAATTTCACCTGAATTCCACAACACTTTGTCATGATATGCCTGGAGGAAAGCAGAAATATCCGATGTGTTGTGGCTATCTCAATCCCCGATCTTGGTACAGCCTCTGTGTTTGTTTGTGTTTTCTGGGCTTTATGTATGGACTTGACAGTTTAGAATTCATTTTAGCATGTAACATTTTGTTTTCTGCTGGCAAACGCTAATTGGTTCCACATGGAGTCAATCCCTCCACACATTCGAGGTTTCTGGGCAGAACAATTCAGAAAATGAGAAAACATGCTATTTCTATTTGTTGGCCTTGGCACTGGATGCATTTGCCGAACAGAAAGATTGTGCTTTTTTCCAAAACCACTTTGACGGTGATTTTTTGGTTCAATTTCACCCGAATTCCACCACATTTTGTCCGGATATGCCTGGAGGAAAGCAGAAATATCCGGTGTGTTGTGGCTATCTCAATCCCAGATCTTGGTTCAGCCTCTGTGTTTGTTTGTGTTTTCTGGGCTTTATCTACGGACTTGATGGTTTTGAATGCATTTTAGCATGTAACGTTTTGTTTTCTGCTGGCAAATGCTAATTGGTTCCACATGGAGTCAATCCCTCCACACATTCGAGTTTTCTGGGCAGAACAATTCAGAAAATGAGAAAACATGCTATTTCTATTTGTTACCATGGCACTGGATGCATTTGCCGAACAGAAAGATTGTGCTTTTCTCCAAAACCACTTTCACGGTGATTTTTTGGTTCAATTTCACACGAATTCCACAACACTTTGTCCGGATACGCCTGGAGGAAAGCAGAAATATCCAGTGTGTTGTGTCTATATCAAACCCAGATATTGATACAGCCTCTGTGTTTGTTTGTTTTCTCTGGGCTTTATCTATGGACTTGAGGGTGTTGAATGCATTTTAGCATGTAACATTTTGTTTTCTGCCGGCAAATGCTAATTGGTTCCACATGGAGTCAATTCCTCCACGCATTTGTGTTTTCTTGGCAGTAAAATTCAGAATCCCGAGAAAACATGCCATTTCTTTTTGTAAACATGGCATTGGATCACTTGCCGGACAGAAAGATTATGCTTTTCTCCAAAACCACTTTGACGGTGATTCTTTTGGTTCAATTTCACCCGAATTCCACAACACTTTGTCGGGATATGCCTGGAGGAAAGCAGAAATATCCGGTGTGTTGTGGCTATCTCAATCCCAGATCTTGTTACAGGCTCTGTGTTTGTTTGTGTTTGTGGGCTTTATCTACGGACTTGAGGGTGTTGAATGCATTTTAGCATGTAACATTTTGTTTTTTGCCAGCAAACGCTGATTGGTTCCACATTGAGTCAATTGTCCACGCATTCAAGTTTTCTCAGCAGAACAATTCAGAATCCAGAGAAAACATGCCATTTCTGTTTGTAAACATGGCACTGGATGCACTTTCCGAACAGAAAGGTTGTGCTTTTCTCCAAAACCTCTTTGACCGTGATTTTTTGGTTCAATTTCACCCGAATTCCACCACATTTTGTCCAGATATGCCTGGAGGAAAGCAGAAATATCCGGTGTGTAGTGGCTATCTCAATCCCAGATCTTGGTTCAGCCTCTGTGTTTGTTTGTGTTTTCTGGGCTTTATCTACGGCCTTGATTGTTTTGAATGCATTTTAGCATGTAACATTTTGTTTTCTGCTGGCAAACACTAATTGGTTCCACATGGAGTCAATCCCTCCACACATTCAATTTTTCTCGGGAGAACAATTCAGAATCCCGAGAAAACATGCTAATTCTGTTTGTAAACATAATATTGGATCCACTTGAAGAACAGAAAGATTGTGCTTTTCTCCAAAACCACTTTGACGGTGATTTTTTGGTTCAATTTCACCCGAATTCCACAACACTTTGTCCGGATATGCCTGGAGGAAAGCAGAAATATCCGGTGTGTTGTAGTTATCTCAATCCCAGACCTTGCTACCGTCTCTGTGTTTGTTTGTGTTTTCTGGGCTTTATCTACGGACTTGAGGGTTTTGAATGCATTTTAGCATGTAACGTTTTGTTTTCCACCGGCAAACACTAATTGGTTCCACATGGAGTCAATTCCTCTATACATTCGAGTTTTCTCTTCAGAAAATTCAGAATCCCGAGAAAACATGCTATTTCTGTTGGTAAACATGGCACTGTATGAACTTCCCGAAAGAAAGATTGTGCTTTTCTCCAATACCAGTTTGCCGGTGATTTTTTGGTTCAATTTCACCCGAATTCCACAACACTTTGTCCGGATATGCCTGGAGGAAAGCAGAAATGACCGATGTGTTGTGGCTGTCTGAATCCCAGATCTTGGTTCAGCCTCTGTGTTTGTTTGTGTTTTCTGGGATTTACCTACGGACTTGACGGTTTTGAATGCATTTTAGCATGTAACATTTTGTTTTCTGCTGGCAAACGCTAATTGGTTCCACAAGGAGTCAATTCCTCCACACATTCAATTTTTCTCGGGAGAACAATTCAGAATCCCGAGAAAACATGCTAATTCTGTTTGTAAACCGGCATTGGATCCACTTACAAAACAGAAAGATTGTGCTTTTCTCCAAAACCACTTTGACGGTGATTTTTTGGTTCAATTTCACCTGAATTCCACCACATTTTGCCGAGATATGCCTGGAGGAAAGCAGAAATATCCGGTGTGTTGTGGCTATCTCAATCCCAGATCTTGGTTCAGCCTCTGTGTTTGTTTGTGTTTTCTGGGCTTTATCTACGGCCTTGATTGTTTTGAATGCATTTTAGCATGTAACATTTTGTTTTCTGCTGGCAAACGCTAATTGGTTCCACAAGGAGTCAATTCCTCCACACATTCAATTTTTCTCGGGAGAACAATTCAGAATCCCGAGAAAACATGCCATTTCTGTTTGTAAACTGGCATTGGATCCACTTACAAAACAGAAAGATTGTGCTTTTCTCCAAAACCACTTTGACGGTGATTTTTTGGTTCAATTTCACCTGAATTCCACCACACTTTGCCCAGATATGCCTGGAGGAAAGCAGAAATATCCGGTGTGTTGTGGCTATCTCATCCCAGATCTTGGTACAGACTCTGTGTTTGTTTGTGTTTTCTGGGCTTTATGTATGGACTTGACGGTTTAGAATGCATTTTAGCATGTGCCTTTTTGTTTTGTGCTGGCAAACACTAATTGGTTCCAAATGGAATCAATCACTCCACACATTCGAGTTTGCTCGGCAGAACAATTCAGAATCCCGAGAAAACATGCTATTTCTATTTGTTACCATGGCACTGGATGCTTTTGCCGAAGAGAAAGATTGTGATTTTCTCCAAAACCACTTTGACGTTGAGTTTTTGGGTTCAATTTCACCTGAATTCCCCAACACTTTGTCATGATATGCCTGGAGGAAAGCAGAAATATCCGATGTGTTGTGGCTATCTCAATCCCCGATCTTGGTACAGCCTCTGTGTTTGTTTGTGTTTTCTGGGCTTTATGTACGGACTTGACAGTTTAGAATTCATTTTAGCATGTAACATTTTGTTTTCTGCTGGCAAACGCTAATTGGTTCCACATGGAGTCAATCCCTCCACACATTCGAGTTTGCTCGGCAGAACAATTCAGAATCCCGAGAAAACATGCTATTTCTATTTGTTACCATGGCACTGGATGCTTTTGCCGAAGAGAAAGATTGTGATTTTCTCCAAAACCACTTTGACGTTGAGTTTTTGGGTTCAATTTCACCTGAATTCCACAACACTTTGTCATGATATGCCTGGAGGAAAGCAGAAATATCCGATGTGTTGTGGCTATCTCAATCCCCGATCTTGGTACAGCCTCTGTGTTTGTTTGTGTTTTCTGGGCTTTATGTACGGACTTGACAGTTTAGAATTCATTTTAGCATGTAACATTTTGTTTTCTGCTGGCAAACGCTAATTGGTTCCACATGGAGTCAATCCCTCCACACATTCGAGTTTGCTCGGCAGAACAATTCAGAATCCCGAGAAAACATGCTATTTCTATTTGTTACCATGGCACTGGATGCTTTTGCCGAAGAGAAAGATTGTGATTTTCTCCAAAACCACTTTGACGTTGAGTTTTTGGGTTCAATTTCACCTGAATTCCACAACACTTTGTCATGATATGCCTGGAGGAAAGCAGAAATATCCGATGTGTTGTGGCTATCTCAATCCCCGATCTTGGTACAGCCTCTGTGTTTGTTTGTGTTTTCTGGGCTTTATGTACGGACTTGACAGTTTAGAATTCATTTTAGCATGTAACATTTTGTTTTCTGCTGGCAAACGCTAATTGGTTCCACATGGAGTCAATCCCTCCACACATTCGAGGTTTCTGGGCAGAACAATTAAGAAAATGAGAAAACATGCTATTTCTATTTGTTGGCCTTGGCACTGGATGCATTTGCCGAACAGAAAGATTGTGCTTTTTTCCAAAACCACTTTGACGGTGATTTTTTGGTTCAATTTCACCCGAATTCCACAACACTTTGTCCGGATATGCCTGGAGGAAAGCAGAAATATCCGATGTGTTGTGGCTATCTCAATCCCAGATCTTGGTTCAGCCTCTGTGTTTGTTTGTGTTTTCTGGGCTTTATCTACGGACTTGATGGTTTTGAATGCATTTTAGCATGTAACGTTTTGTTTTCTGCTGGCAAATGCTAATTGGTTCCACATGGAGTCAATCCCTCCACACATTCGAGTTTTCTGGGCAGAACAATTCAGAAAATGAGAAAACATGCTATTTCTATTTGTTACCATGGCACTGGATGCATTTGCCGAACAGAAAGATTGTGCTTTTCTCCAAAACCACTTTCACGGTGATTTTTTGGTTCAATTTCACCCGAATTCCACAACACTTTGTCCGTATACGCCTGGAGGAAAGCAGAAATATCCAGTGTGTTGTGTCTATATCAAACCCAGATATTGATACAGCCTCTGTGTTTGTTTGTTTTCTCTGGGCTTTATCTATGGACTTGAGGGTGTTGAATGCATTTTAGCATGTAACATTTTGTTTTCTGCCGGCAAATGCTAATTGGTTCCACATGGAGTCAATTCCTCCACGCATTTGTGTTTTCTTGGCAGTAAAATTCAGAATCCCGAGAAAACATGCCATTTCTTTTTGTAAACATGGCATTGGATCACTTGCCGGACAGAAAGATTATGCTTTTCTCCAAAACCACTTTGACGGTGATTCTTTTGGTTCAATTTCACCCGAATTCCACAACACTTTGTCGGGATATGCCTGGAGGAAAGCAGAAATATCCGGTGTGTTGTGGCTATCTCAATCCCAGATCTTGTTACAGGCTCTGTGTTTGTTTGTGTTTGTGGGCTTTATCTACGGACTTGAGGGTGTTGAATGCATTTTAGCATGTAACATTTTGTTTTTTGCCAGCAAACGCTGATTGGTTCCACATTGAGTCAATTGTCCACGCATTCAAGTTTTCTCAGCAGAACAATTCAGAATCCAGAGAAAACATGCCATTTCTGTTTGTAAACATGGCACTGGATGCACTTTCCGAACAGAAAGGTTGTGCTTTTCTCCAAAACCTCTTTGACCGTGATTTTTTGGTTCAATTTCACCCGAATTCCACCACATTTTGTCCAGATATGCCTGGAGGAAAGCAGAAATATCCGGTGTGTAGTGGCTATCTCAATCCCAGATCTTGGTTCAGCCTCTGTGTTTGTTTGTGTTTTCTGGGCTTTATCTACGGCCTTGATTGTTTTGAATGCATTTTAGCATGTAACATTTTGTTTTCTGCTGGCAAACACTAATTGGTTCCACATGGAGTCAATCCCTCCACACATTCAATTTTTCTCGGGAGAACAATTCAGAATCCCGAGAAAACATGCTAATTCTGTTTGTAAACATAATATTGGATCCACTTGAAGAACAGAAAGATTGTGCTTTTCTCCAAAACCACTTTGACGGTGATTTTTTGGTTCAATTTCACCCGAATTCCACAACACTTTGTCCGGATATGCCTGGAGGAAAGCAGAAATATCCGGTGTGTTGTAGTTATCTCAATCCCAGACCTTGCTACCGTCTCTGTGTTTGTTTGTGTTTTCTGGGCTTTATCTACGGACTTGAGGGTTTTGAATGCATTTTAGCATGTAACGTTTTGTTTTCCACCGGCAAACACTAATTGGTTCCACATGGAGTCAATTCCTCTATACATTCGAGTTTTCTCTTCAGAAAATTCAGAATCCCGAGAAAACATGCTATTTCTGTTGGTAAACATGGCACTGTATGAACTTCCCGAAAGAAAGATTGTGCTTTTCTCCAATACCAGTTTGCCGGTGATTTTTTGGTTCAATTTCACCCGAATTCCACAACAATTTGTCCGGATATGCCTGGAGGAAAGCAGAAATGACCGATGTGTTGTGGCTGTCTGAATCCCAGATCTTGGTTCAGCCTCTGTGTTTGTTTGTGTTTTCTGGGATTTACCTACGGACTTGACGGTTTTGAATGCATTTTAGCATGTAACATTTTGTTTTCTGCTGGCAAACGCTAATTGGTTCCACAAGGAGTCAATTCCTCCACACATTCAATTTTTCTCGGGAGAACAATTCAGAATCCCGAGAAAACATGCTAATTCTGTTTGTAAACCGGCATTGGATCCACTTACAAAACAGAAAGATTGTGCTTTTCTCCAAAACCACTTTGACGGTGATTTTTTGGTTCAATTTCACCTGAATTCCACCACATTTTGCCGAGATATGCCTGGAGGAAAGCAGAAATATCCGGTGTGTTGTGGCTATCTCATCCCAGATCTTGGTACAGACTCTGTGTTTGTTTGTGTTTTCTGGGCTCTATCTACGGACTTGACGGTTTAGAATGCATTTTAGCATGTGCCTTTTTGTTTTCTGCTGGCAAACACTAATTGGTTCCAAATGGAATCAATCACTCCACACATTCGAGTTTGCTCGGCAGAACAATTCAGAATCCCGAGAAAACATGCTATTTCTATTTGTTACCATGGCACTGGATGCAATTGCCGAAGAGAAAGATTGTGATTTTCTCCAAAACCACTTTGACGTTGAGTTTTTGGTTCAATTTCACCTGAATTCCACAACACTTTGTCATGATATGCCTGGAGGAAAGCAGAAATATCCGATGTGTTGTGGCTATCTCAATCCCCGATCTTGGTACAGCCTCTGTGTTTGTTTGTGTTTTCTGGGCTTTATGTACGGACTTGACAGTTTAGAATTCATTTTAGCATGTAACATTTTGTTTTCTGCTGGCAAACGCTAATTGGTTCCACATGGAGTCAATCCCTCCACACATTCGAGTTTTCTGGGCAGAACAATTAAGAAAATGAGAAAACATGCTATTTCTATTTGTTGGCCTTGGCACTGGATGCATTTGCCGAACAGAAAGATTGTGCTTTTCTCCAAAATCACTTTGACGGTGATTTTTTGGTTCAATTTCACCCGAATTCCACAACACTTTGTCCGGATACGCCTGGAGGAAAGCAGAAATATCCAGTGTGTTGTGTCTATATCAAACCCAGATATTGATACGGCCTCTGTGTTTGTTTGTTTTCTCTGGGCTTTATCTATGGACTTGAGGGTGTTGAATGCATTTTAGCATGTAACATTTTGTTTTCTGCCGGCAAATGCTAATTGGTTCCACATGGAGTCAATTCCTCCACGCATTTGTGTTTTCTTGGCAGTAAAATTCAGAATCCCGAGAAAACATGCCATTTCTTTTTGTAAACATGGCATTGGATCACTTGCCGGAAAGAAAGATTATGCTTTTCTCCAAAACCACTTTGACGGTGATTCTTTTGGTTCAATTTCACCCGAATTCCACAACACTTTGTCGGGATATGCCTGGAGGAAAGCAGAAATATCCGGTGTGTTGTGGCTATCTCAATCCCAGATCTTGTTACAGGCTCTGTGTTTGTTTGTGTTTGTGGGCTTTATCTACGGACTTGAGGGTGTTGAATGCATTTTAGCATGTAACATTTTGTTTTTTGCCAGCAAACGCTGATTGGTTCCACATTGAGTCAATTGTCCACGCATTCAAGTTTTCTCAGCAGAACAATTCAGAATCCAGAGAAAACATGCCATTTCTGTTTGTAAACATGGCACTGGATGCACTTCCCGAACAGAAAGGTTGTGCTTTTCTCCAAAACCTCTTTGACCGTGATTTTTTGGTTCAATTTCACCCGAATTCCACCACATTTTGTCCAGATATGCCTGGAGGAAAGCAGAAATATCCGGTGTGTAGTGGCTATCTCAATCCCAGATCTTGGTTCAGCCTCTGTGTTTGTTTGTGTTTTCTGGGCTTTATCTACGGCCTTGATTGTTTTGAATGCATTTTAGCATGTAACATTTTGTTTTCTGCTGGCAAACACTAATTGGTTCCACATGGAGTCAATCCCTCCACACATTCAATTTTTCTCGGGAGAACAATTCAGAATCCCGAGAAAACATGCTAATTCTGTTTGTAAACATAATATTGGATCCACTTGAAGAACAGAAAGATTGTGCTTTTCTCCAAAACCACTTTGACGGTGATTTTTTGGTTCAATTTCACCCGAATTCCACAACACTTTGTCCGGATATGCCTGGAGGAAAGCAGAAATATCCGGTGTGTTGTAGTTATCTCAATCCCAGACCTTGCTACCGTCTCTGTGTTTGTTTGTGTTTTCTGGGCTTTATCTACGGACTTGAGGGTTTTGAATGCATTTTAGCATGTAACGTTTTGTTTTCCACCGGCAAACACTAATTGGTTCCACATGGAGTCAATTCCTCTATACATTCGAGTTTTCTCTTCAGAAAATTCAGAATCCCGAGAAAACATGCTATTTCTGTTGGTAAACATGGCACTGTATGAACTTCCCGAAAGAAAGATTGTGCTTTTCTCCAATACCAGTTTGCCGGTGATTTTTTGGTTCAATTTCACCCGAATTCCACAACACTTTGTCCGGATATGCCTGGAGGAAAGCAGAAATGACCGATGTGTTGTGGCTGTCTGAATCCCAGATCTTGGTTCAGCCTCTGTGTTTGTTTGTGTTTTCTGGGATTTACCTACGGCCTTGATGGTTTTGAATGCATTTTAGCATGTAACATTTTGTTTTCTGCTGGCAAACGCTAATTGGTTCCACAAGGAGTCAATTCCTCCACACATTCAATTTTTCTCGGGAGAACAATTCAGAATCCCGAGAAAACATGCTAATTCTGTTTGTAAACCGGCATTGGATCCACTTACAAAACAGAAAGATTGTGCTTTTCTCCAAAACCACTTTGACGGTGATTTTTTGGTTCAATTTCACCTGAATTCCACCACATTTTGCCGAGATATGCCTGGAGGAAAGCAGAAATATCCGGTGTGTTGTGGCTATCTCAATCCCAGATCTTGGTACAGCCTCTGTGTTTGTTTGTGTTTTCTTGGCTGCATCTATGGACTTGACGGTGTAGAATGCACGTTAGCATGTAACATTTTGTTTTCTGCCCGCAAACGCTAATTGGCTCCAAATGAATTCAATCGCTCCACACATTTGAGTTTTCTCGTCAGAACAATTCAGCTTCCCGAGAAAACATGCTATTTCTCTTTGTAAACATGGCATTGGATCCAATTGACAAACAGAAAGTTTGTACTTTTCTCCAAAACGACTTTGACGGTGATTTTTTGTGGAAATTTCACCCGAATTCCACAACACTTTGTCCGGATATGCCTGGAGGAAAGCAGAAATATCCGGTGTGTTGTGGCTATCTCAATCCCAGATCTTTCTACAGCCTCTGTGTTTGTGTTTTCTGGGATTATCTACGGACTTGATGGTTTTGAATGCATTTTAGCATGTAACTTTTTGTTTTCTGCCGGCAAATGCCAATTGGTTCCACATGGAGTGAATTCTTCCACGCATTCGTGTTTTCTCAGTAGAACAATTCAAAATCCAAAAAAAAAATGCTATTTCTGTTTGTAAACATGGCACTGGATGCACTTCCCGAACAGAAAGTTTGTGCTTTTCTCCAAAACCACTTTGATGGTGATTTTTTGGTTCAATTTCACCCAAATTCCACAACACTTTGTCCGGATATGCCTGGAGGAAAGCAGAAATATCCGATGTGTTGTGGCTATCTCAATCCCAGATCTTGGTTCAGCCTCTGTGTTTGTTTGTGTTTTCTGGGCTTTATCTACGGACTTGATGGTTTTGAATGCATTTTAGCATGTAACGTTTTGTTTTCTGCTGGCAAATGCTAATTGGTTCCACATGGAGTCAATCCCTCCACACATTCGAGTTTTCTGGGCAGAACAATTCAGAAAATGAGAAAACATGCTATTTCTATTTGTTACCATGGCACTGGATGCATTTGCTGAACAGAAAGATTGTGCTTTTCTCCAAAACCACTTTCACGGTGATTTTTTGGTTCAATTTCACCCGAATTCCACAACACTTTGTCCGTATACGCCTGGAGGAAAGCAGAAATATCCAGTGTGTTGTGTCTATATCAAACCCAGATATTGATACAGCCTCTGTGTTTGTTTGTTTTCTCTGGGCTTTATCTATGGACTTGAGGGTGTTGAATGCATTTTAGCATGTAACATTTTGTTTTCTGCCGGCAAATGCTAATTGGTTTCACATGGAGTCAATTCCTCCACGCATTTGTGTTTTCTTGGCAGTAAAATTCAGAATCCCGAGAAAACATGCCATTTCTTTTTGTAAACATGGCATTGGATCACTTGCCGGACAGAAAGATTATGCTTTTCTCCAAAACCACTTTGACGGTGATTCTTTTGGTTCAATTTCACCCGAATTCCACAACACTTTGTCGGGATATGCCTGGAGGAAAGCAGAAATATCCGGTGTGTTGTGGCTATCTCAATCCCAGATCTTGTTACAGGCTCTGTGTTTGTTTGTGTTTGTGGGCTTTATCTACGGACTTGAGGGTGTTGAATGCATTTTAGCATGTAACATTTTGTTTTTTGCCAGCAAACGCTGATTGGTTCCACATTGAGTCAATTGTCCACGCATTCAAGTTTTCTCAGCAGAACAATTCAGAATCCAGAGAAAACATGCCATTTCTGTTTGTAAACATGGCACTGGATGCACTTCCCGAACAGAAAGGTTGTGCTTTTCTCCAAAACCTCTTTGACCGTGATTTTTTGGTTCAATTTCACCCGAATTCCACCACATTTTGTCCAGATATGCCTGGAGGAAAGCAGAAATATCCGGTGTGTAGTGGCTATCTCAATCCCAGATCTTGGTTCAGCCTCTGTGTTTGTTTGTGTTTTCTGGGCTTTATCTACGGCCTTGATTGTTTTGAATGCATTTTAGCATGTAACATTTTGTTTTCTGCTGGCAAACACTAATTGGTTCCACATGGAGTCAATCCCTCCACACATTCAATTTTTCTCGGGAGAACAATTCAGAATCCCGAGAAAACATGCTAATTCTGTTTGTAAACATAATATTGGATCCACTTGAAGAACAGAAAGATTGTGCTTTTCTCCAAAACCACTTTGACGGTGATTTTTTGGTTCAATTTCACCCGAATTCCACAACACTTTGTCCGGATATGCCTGGAGGAAAGCAGAAATATCCGGTGTGTTGTAGTTATCTCAATCCCAGACCTTGCTACCGTCTCTGTGTTTGTTTGTGTTTTCTGGGCTTTATCTACGGACTTGAGGGTTTTGAATGCATTTTAGCATGTAACGTTTTGTTTTCCACCGGCAAACACTAATTGGTTCCACATGGAGTCAATTCCTCTATACATTCGAGTTTTCTCTTCAGAAAATTCAGAATCCCGAGAAAACATGCTATTTCTGTTGGTAAACATGGCACTGTATGAACTTCCCGAAAGAAAGATTGTGCTTTTCTCCAATACCAGTTTGCCGGTGATTTTTTGGTTCAATTTCACCCGAATTCCACAACAATTTGTCCGGATATGCCTGGAGGAAAGCAGAAATGACCGATGTGTTGTGGCTGTCTGAATCCCAGATCTTGGTTCAGCCTCTGTGTTTGTTTGTGTTTTCTGGGATTTACCTACGGACTTGACGGTTTTGAATGCATTTTAGCATGTAACATTTTGTTTTCTGCTGGCAAACGCTAATTGGTTCCACAAGGAGTCAATTCCTCCACACATTCAATTTTTCTCGGGAGAACAATTCAGAATCCCGAGAAAACATGCTAATTCTGTTTGTAAACTGGCATTGGATCCACTTACAAAACAGAAAGATTGTGCTTTTCTCCAAAACCACTTTGACGGTGATTTTTTGGTTCAATTTCACCTGAATTCCACCACACTTTGCCCAGATATGCCTGGAGGAAAGCAGAAATATCCGGTGTGTTGTGGCTATCTCAATCCCAGATCTTGGTACAGACTCTGTGTTTGTTTGTGTTTTCTGGGCTCTATCTACGGACTTGAGGGTTTTGAATGCATTTTAGCATGTGCCTTTTTGTTTTCTGCTGGCAAACACTAATTGGTTCCAAATGGAATCAATCACTCCACACATTCGAGTTTGCTCGGCAGAACAATTCAGAATCCCGAGAAAACATGCTATTTCTATTTGTTACCATGGCACTGGATGCTTTTGCTGAAGAGAAAGATTGTGATTTTCTCCAAAAGCACTTTGACGTTGATTTTTGGGTTCAATTTCACCTGAATTCCACAACACTTTGTCATGATATGCCTGGAGGAAAGCAGAAATATCCGATGTGTTGTGGCTATCTCAATCCCAGATCTTGGTACAGCCTCTGTGTTTGTTTGTGTTTTCTTGGCTGCATCTATGGACTTGACGGTGTAGAATGCACGTTAGCATGTAACATTTTGTTTTCTGCCCGCAAACGCTAATTGGCTCCAAATGAATTCAATCGCTCCACACATTTGAGTTTTCTCGTCAGAACAATTCAGATTCCCGAGAAAACATGCTATTTCTCTTTGTAAACATGGCATTGGATCCAATTGACAAACAGAAAGTTTGTACTTTTCTCCAAAACCACTTTGACGGTGATTTTTTGTGGAAATTTCACCTGAATTCCACAACACTTTGTCCGGATATGCCTGGAGGAAAGCAGAAATATCCGGTGTGTTGTGGCTATCTCATCCCAGATCTTGGTACAGACTCTGTGTTTGTTTGTGTTTTCTGGGCTCTATCTACGGACTTGACGGTTTAGAATGCATTTTAGCATGTGCCTTTTTGTTTTCTGCTGGCAAACACTAATTGGTTCCAAATGGAATCAATCACTCCACACATTCGAGTTTGCTCGGCAGAACAATTCAGAATCCCGAGAAAACATGCTATTTCTATTTGTTACCATGGCACTGGATGCTTTTGCCGAAGAGAAAGATTGTGATTTTCTCCAAAACCACTTTGACGTTGAGTTTTTGGTTCAATTTCACCTGAATTCCACAACACTTTGTCATGATATGCCTGGAGGAAAGCAGAAATATCCGATGTGTTGTGGCTATCTCAATCCCCGATCTTGGTACAGCCTCTGTGTTTGTTTGTGTTTTCTGGGCTTTATGTACGGACTTGACAGTTTAGAATTCATTTTAGCATGTAACATTTTGTTTTCTGCTGGCAAACGCTAATTGGTTCCACATGGAGTCAATCCCTCCACACATTCGAGTTTTCTGGGCAGAACAATTAAGAAAATGAGAAAACATGCTATTTCTATTTGTTGGCCTTGGCACTGGATGCATTTGCCGAACAGAAAGATTGTGCTTTTCTCCAAAATCACTTTGACGGTGATTTTTTGGTTCAATTTCACCCGAATTCCACAACACTTTGTCCGGATACGCCTGGAGGAAAGCAGAAATATCCAGTGTGTTGTGTCTATATCAAACCCAGATATTGATACGGCCTCTGTGTTTGTTTGTTTTCTCTGGGCTTTATCTATGGACTTGAGGGTGTTGAATGCATTTTAGCATGTAACATTTTGTTTTCTGACAGCAAATGCTAATTGGTTTCACATGGAGTCAATCACTCCACACATTCGAGATTTCTGGGCAGAACAATTCAGAATCCCGAGAAAACATGCTATTTCTATATGTTACCATGACACTGGATGCAATTGCCGAACAGAAAGATTGTGCTTTTTTCCAAAACCACTTTGACGGTGATTTTTTGGTTCAATTTCACCCGAATTCCACCACATTTTGTCCGGATATGCCTGGAGGAAAGCAGAAATATCCGGTGTGTTGTGGCTATCTCAATCCCAGATCTTGGTTCAGCCTCTGTGTTTGTTTGTGTTTTCTGGGCTTTATCTACGGACTTGATGGTTTTGAATGCATTTTAGCATGTAACGTTTTGTTTTCTGCTGGCAAATGCTAATTGGTTCCACAAGGAGTCAATCCCTCCACACATTCGAGTTTTCTGGGCAGAACAATTCAGAAAATGAGAAAACATGCTATTTCTATTTGTTTCCATGGCACTGGATGCATTTGCCGAACAGAAAGATTGTGCTTTTCTCCAAAACCACTTTCACGGTGATTTTTTGGTTCAATTTCACCCGAATTCCACAACACTTTGTCGGGATATGCCTGGAGGAAAGCAGAAATATCCGGTGTGTTGTGTCTATATCAAACCCAGATATTGATACAGCCTCTGTGTTTGTTTGTTTTCTCTGGGCTTTATCTATGGACTTGAGGGTGTTGAATGCATTTTAGCATGTAACATTTTGTTTTCTGCCGGCAAATGCTAATTGGTTCCACATGGAGTCAATTCCTCCACGCATTTGTGTTTTCTTGGCAGTAAAATTCAGAATCCCGAGAAAACATGCCATTTCTTTTTGTAAACATGGCATTGGATCACTTGCCGGACAGAAAGATTATGCTTTTCTCCAAAACCACTTTGAAGGTGATTCTTTTGGTTCAATTTCACCCGAATTCCACAACACTTTGTCGGGATATGCCTGGAGGAAAGCAGAAATATCCGGTGTGTTGTGGCTATCTCAATCCCAGATCTTGTTACAGGCTCTGTGTTTGTTTGTGTTTGTGGGCTTTATCTACGGACTTGAGGGTGTTGAATGCATTTTAGCATGTAACATTTTGTTTTTTGCCAGCAAACGCTGATTGGTTCCACATTGAGTCAATTGTCCACGCATTCAAGTTTTCTCAGCAGAACAATTCAGAATCCAGAGAAAACATGCCATTTCTGTTTGTAAACATGGCACTGGATGCACTTTCCGAACAGAAAGGTTGTGCTTTTCTCCAAAACCTCTTTGACCGTGATTTTTTGGTTCAATTTCACCCGAATTCCACCACATTTTGTCCAGATATGCCTGGAGGAAAGCAGAAATATCCGGTGTGTAGTGGCTATCTCAATCCCAGATCTTGGTTCAGCCTCTGTGTTTGTTTGTGTTTTCTGGGCTTTATCTACGGCCTTGATTGTTTTGAATGCATTTTAGCATGTAACATTTTGTTTTCTGCTGGCAAACACTAATTGGTTCCACATGGAGTCAATCCCTCCACACATTCAATTTTTCTCGGGAGAACAATTCAGAATCCCGAGAAAACATGCTAATTCTGTTTGTAAACATAATATTGGATCCACTTGAAGAACAGAAAGATTGTGCTTTTCTCCAAAACCACTTTGACGGTGATTTTTTGGTTCAATTTCACCCGAATTCCACAACACTTTGTCCGGATATGCCTGGAGGAAAGCAGAAATATCCGGTGTGTTGTAGTTATCTCAATCCCAGACCTTGCTACCGTCTCTGTGTTTGTTTGTGTTTTCTGGGCTTTATCTACGGACTTGAGGGTTTTGAATGCATTTTAGCATGTAACGTTTTGTTTTCCACCGGCAAACACTAATTGGTTCCACATGGAGTCAATTCCTCTATACATTCGAGTTTTCTCTTCAGAAAATTCAGAATCCCGAGAAAACATGCTATTTCTGTTGGTAAACATGGCACTGTATGAACTTCCCGAAAGAAAGATTGTGCTTTTCTCCAATACCAGTTTGCCGGTGATTTTTTGGTTCAATTTCACCCGAATTCCACAACAATTTGTCCGGATATGCCTGGAGGAAAGCAGAAATGACCGATGTGTTGTGGCTGTCTGAATCCCAGATCTTGGTTCAGCCTCTGTGTTTGTTTGTGTTTTCTGGGATTTACCTACGGCCTTGATGGTTTTGAATGCATTTTAGCATGTAACATTTTGTTTTCTGCTGGCAAACGCTAATTGGTTCCACAAGGAGTCAATTCCTCCACACATTCAATTTTTCTCGGGAGAACAATTCAGAATCCCGAGAAAACATGCTAATTCTGTTTGTAAACTGGCATTGGATCCACTTACAAAACAGAAAGATTGTGCTTTTCTCCAAAACCACTTTGATGGTGATTTTTTGGTTCAATTTCACCTGAATTCCACCACACTTTGCCCAGATATGCCTGGAGGAAAGCAGAAATATCCGGTGTGTTGTGGCTATCTCATCCAAGATCTTGGTACAGACTCTGTGTTTGTTTGTGTTTTCTGGGCTCTATCTACGGACTTGACGGTTTAGAATGCATTTTAGCATGTAACATTTTGTTTTCTGCTGGCAAACACTAATTGGTTCCAAATGGAATCAATCACTCCACACATTCGAGTTTGCTCGGCAGAACAATTCAGAATCCCGAGAAAACATGCTATTTCTATTTGTTACCATGGCACTGGATGCTTTTGCCGAAGAGAAAGATTGTGATTTTCTCCAAAACCACTTTGACGTTGATTTTTGGGTTCAATTTCACCTGAATTCCACAACACTTTGTCATGATATGCCTGGAGGAAAGCAGAAATATCCGGTGTGTTGTGGCTATCTCAATCCCAGATCTTGGTACAGCCTCTGTGTTTGTTTGTGTTTTCTTGGCTGCATCTATGGACTTGACGGTGTAGAATGCACGTTAGCATGTAACATTTTGTTTTCTGCCTGCAAACGCTAATTGGCTCCAAATGAATTCAATCGCTCCACACATTTGAGTTTTCTCGTCAGAACAATTCAGCTTCCCGAGAAAACATGCTATTTCTCTTTGTAAACATGGCATTGGATCCAATTGACAAACAGAAAGTTTGTACTTTTCTCCAAAACGACTTTGACGGTGATTTTTTGTGGAAATTTCACCCGAATTCCACAACACTTTGTCCGGATATGCCTGGAGGAAAGCAGAAATATCCGGTGTGTTGTGGCTATCTCAATCCCAGATCTTTCTACAGCCTCTGTGTTTGTGTTTTCTGGGATTATCTACGGACTTGATGGTTTTGAATGCATTTTAGCATGTAACTTTTTGTTTTCTGCCGGCAAATGCCAATTGGTTCCACATGGAGTGAATTCTTCCACGCATTCGTGTTTTCTCAGTAGAACAATTCAAAATCCAAAAAAAAAATGCTATTTCTGTTTGTAAACATGGCACTGGATGCACTTCCCGAACAGAAAGTTTGTGCTTTTCTCCAAAACCACTTTGATGGTGATTTTTTGGTTCAATTTCACCCAAATTCCACAACACTTTGTCCGGATATGCCTGGAGGAAAGCAGAAATATCCGATGTGTTGTGGCTATCTCAATCCCAGATCTTGGTTCAGCCTCTGTGTTTGTTTGTGTTTTCTGGGCTTTATCTACGGACTTGATGGTTTTGAATGCATTTTAGCATGTAACGTTTTGTTTTCTGCTGGCAAATGCTAATTGGTTCCACATGGAGTCAATCCCTCCACACATTCGAGTTTTCTGGGCAGAACAATTCAGAAAATGAGAAAACATGCTATTTCTATTTGTTACCATGGCACTGGATGCATTTGCCGAACAGAAAGATTGTGCTTTTCTCCAAAACCACTTTCACGGTGATTTTTTGGTTCAATTTCACCCGAATTCCACAACACTTTGTCCGTATACGCCTGGAGGAAAGCAGAAATATCCAGTGTGTTGTGTCTATATCAAACCCAGATATTGATACAGCCTCTGTGTTTGTTTGTTTTCTCTGGGCTTTATCTATGGACTTGAGGGTGTTGAATGCATTTTAGCATGTAACATTTTGTTTTCTGCCGGCAAATGCTAATTGGTTTCACATGGAGTCAATTCCTCCACGCATTTGTGTTTTCTTGGCAGTAAAATTCAGAATCCCGAGAAAACATGCCATTTCTTTTTGTAAACATGGCATTGGATCACTTGCCGGACAGAAAGATTATGCTTTTCTCCAAAACCACTTTGACGGTGATTCTTTTGGTTCAATTTCACCCGAATTCCACAACACTTTGTCGGGATATGCCTGGAGGAAAGCAGAAATATCCGGTGTGTTGTGGCTATCTCAATCCCAGATCTTGTTACAGGCTCTGTGTTTGTTTGTGTTTGTGGGCTTTATCTACGGACTTGAGGGTGTTGAATGCATTTTAGCATGTAACATTTTGTTTTTTGCCAGCAAACGCTGATTGGTTCCACATTGAGTCAATTGTCCACGCATTCAAGTTTTCTCAGCAGAACAATTCAGAATCCAGAGAAAACATGCCATTTCTGTTTGTAAACATGGCACTGGATGCACTTCCCGAACAGAAAGGTTGTGCTTTTCTCCAAAACCTCTTTGACCGTGATTTTTTGGTTCAATTTCACCCGAATTCCACCACATTTTGTCCAGATATGCCTGGAGGAAAGCAGAAATATCCGGTGTGTAGTGGCTATCTCAATCCCAGATCTTGGTTCAGCCTCTGTGTTTGTTTGTGTTTTCTGGGCTTTATGTACGGCCTTGATTGTTTTGAATGCATTTTAGCATGTAACATTTTGTTTTCTGCTGGCAAACACTAATTGGTTCCACATGGAGTCAATCCCTCCACACATTCAATTTTTCTCGGGAGAACAATTCAGAATCCCGAGAAAACATGCTAATTCTGTTTGTAAACATAATATTGGATCCACTTGAAGAACAGAAAGATTGTGCTTTTCTCCAAAACCACTTTGACGGTGATTTTTTGGTTCAATTTCACCCGAATTCCACAACACTTTGTCGGGATATGCCTGGAGGAAAGCAGAAATATCCGGTGTGTTGTAGTTATCTCAATCCCAGACCTTGCTACCGTCTATGTGTTTGTTTGTGTTTTCTGGGCTTTATCTACGGACTTGAGGGTTTTGAATGCATTTTAGCATGTAACGTTTTGTTTTCCACCGGCAAACACTAATTGGTTCCACATGGAGTCAATTCCTCTATACATTCGAGTTTTCTCTTCAGAAAATTCAGGATCCCGAGAAAACATGCTATTTCTGTTGGTAAACATGGCACTGTATGAACTTCCCGAAAGAAAGATTGTGCTTTTCTCCAATACCAGTTTGCCGGTGATTTTTTGGTTCAATTTCACCCGAATTCCACAACAATTTGTCCGGATATGCCTGGAGGAAAGCAGAAATGACCGATGTGTTGTGGCTGTCTGAATCCCAGATCTTGGTTCAGCCTCTGTGTTTGTTTGTGTTTTCTGGGATTTACCTACGGCCTTGATGGTTTTGAATGCATTTTAGCATGTAACATTTTGTTTTCTGCTGGCAAACGCTAATTGGTTCCACAAGGAGTCAATTCCTCCACACATTCAATTTTTCTCGGGAGAACAATTCAGAATCCCGAGAAAACATGCTATTTCTGTTTGTAAACTGGCATTGGATCCACTTACAAAACAGAAAGATTGTGCTTTTCTCCAAAACCACTTTGACGGTGATTTTTTGGTTCAATTTCACCTGAATTCCACCACACTTTGCCCAGATATGCCTGGAGGAAAGCAGAAATATCCGGTGTGTTGTGGCTATCTCAATCCCAGATCTTGGTACAGACTCTGTGTTTGTTTGTGTTTTCTGGGCTCTATCTACGGACTTGAGGGTTTTGAATGCATTTTAGCATGTGCCTTTTTGTTTTCTGCTGGCAAACACTAATTGGTTCCAAATGGAATCAATCACTCCACACATTCGAGTTTGCTCGGCAGAACAATTCAGAATCCCGAGAAAACATGCTATTTCTATTTGTTACCATGGCACTGGATGCTTTTGCCGAAGAGAAAGATTGTGATTTTCTCCAAAACCACTTTGACGTTGATTTTTGGGTTCAATTTCACCTTAATTCCACAACACTTTGTCATGATATGCCTGGAGGAAAGCAGAAATATCCGGTGTGTTGTGGCTATCTCAATCCCAGATCTTGGTACAGCCTCTGTGTTTGTTTGTGTTTTCTTGGCTGCATCTATGGACTTGACGGTGTAGAATGCACGTTAGCATGTAACATTTTGTTTTCTGCCCGCAAACGCTAATTGGCTCCAAATGAATTCAATCGCTCCACACATTTGAGTTTTCTCGTCAGAACAATTCAGATTCCCGAGAAAACATGCTATTTCTCTTTGTAAACATGGCATTGGATCCAATTGACAAACAGAAAGTTTGTACTTTTCTCCAAAACCACTTTGACGGTGATTTTTTGTGGAAATTTCACCCGAATTCCACAACACTTTGTCCGGATATGCCTGGAGGAAAGCAGAAATATCCGGTGTGTTGTGGCTATCTCATCCCAGATCTTGGTACAGACTCTGTGTTTGTTTGTGTTTTCTGGGCTCTATCTACGGACTTGACGGTTTAGAATGCATTTTAGCATGTGCCTTTTTGTTTTCTGCTGGCAAACACTAATTGGTTCCAAATGGAATCAATCACTCCACACATTCGAGTTTGCTCGGCAGAACAATTCAGAATCCCGAGAAAACATGCTATTTCTATTTGTTACCATGGCACTGGATGCTTTTGCCGAAGAGAAAGATTGTGATTTTCTCCAAAACCACTTTGACGTTGAGTTTTTGGTTCAATTTCACCTGAATTCCACAACACTTTGTCATGATATGCCTGGAGGAAAGCAGAAATATCCGGTGTGTTGTGGCTATCTCAATCCCCGATCTTGGTACAGCCTCTGTGTTTGTTTGTGTTTTCTGGGCTTTATGTACGGACTTGACAGTTTAGAATTCATTTTAGCATGTAACATTTTGTTTTCTGCTGGCAAACGCTAATTGGTTCCACATGGAGTCAATCCCTCCACACATTCGAGTTTTCTGGGCAGAACAATTAAGAAAATGAGAAAACATGCTATTTCTATTTGTTGGCCTTGGCACTGGATGCATTTGCCGAACAGAAAGATTGTGCTTTTCTCCAAAATCACTTTGACGGTGATTTTTTGGTTCAATTTCACCCGAATTCCACAACACTTTGTCCGTATACGCCTGGAGGAAAGCAGAAATATCCAGTGTGTTGTGTCTATATCAAACCCAGATATTGATACGGCCTCTGTGTTTGTTTGTTTTCTCTGGGCTTTATCTATGGACTTGAGGGTGTTGAATGCATTTTAGCATGTAACATTTTGTTTTCTGCCAGCAAATGCTAATTGGGTTCACATGGAGTCAATCACTCCACACATTCGAGATTTCTGGGCAGAACAATTCAGAATCCCGAGAAAACATGCTATTTCTATATGTTACCATGACACTGGATGCAATTGCCGAACAGAAAGATTGTGCTTTTTTCCAAAACCACTTTGATGGTGATTTTTTGTTCAATTTCACCCGAATTCCACCACATTTTGTCCGGATATGCCTGGAGGAAAGCAGAAATATCCGGTGTGTTGTGGCTATCTCAATCCCAGATCTTGATTCAGCCTCTGTGTTTGTTTGTGTTTTCTGGGCTTTATCTACGGACTTGATGGTTTTGAATGCATTTTAGCATGTAACGTTTTGTTTTCTGCTGGCAAATGCTAATTGGTTCCACAAGGAGTCAATCCCTCCACACATTCGAGTTTTCTGGGCAGAACAATTCAGAAAATGAGAAAACATGCTATTTCTATTTGTTACCATGGCACTGGATGCATTTGCCGAACAGAAAGATTGTGCTTTTCTCCAAAACCACTTTCACGGTGATTTTTTGGTTCAATTTCACCCGAATTCCACAACACTTTGTCCGTATACGCCTGGAGGAAAGCAGAAATATCCAGTGTGTTGTGTCTATATCAAACCCAGATATTGATGCAGCCTCTGTGTTTGTTTGTTTTCTCTGGGCTTTATCTATGGACTTGAGGGTGTTGAATGCATTTTAGCATGTAACATTTTGTTTTCTGCCGGCAAATGCTAATTGGTTCCACATGGAGTCAATTCCTCCACGCATTTGTGTTTTCTTGGCAGTAAAATTCAGAATCCCGAGAAAACATGCCATTTCTTTTTGTAAACATGGCATTGGATCACTTGCCGGACAGAAAGATTATGCTTTTCTCCAAAACCACTTTGACGGTGATTCTTTTGGTTCAATTTCACCCGAATTCCACAACACTTTGTCGGGATATGCCTGGAGGAAAGCAGAAATATCCGGTGTGTTGTGGCTATCTCAATCCCAGATCTTGTTACAGGCTCTGTGTTTGTTTGTGTTTGTGGGCTTTATCTACGGACTTGAGGGTGTTGAATGCATTTTAGCATGTAACATTTTGTTTTTTGCCAGCAAACGCTGATTGGTTCCACATTGAGTCAATTGTCCACGCATTCAAGTTTTCTCAGCAGAACAATTCAGAATCCAGAGAAAACATGCCATTTCTGTTTGTAAACATGGCACTGGATGCACTTTCCGAACAGAAAGGTTGTGCTTTTCTCCAAAACCTCTTTGACCGTGATTTTTTGGTTCAATTTCACCCGAATTCCACCACATTTTGTCCAGATATGCCTGGAGGAAAGCAGAAATATCCGGTGTGTAGTGGCTATCTCAATCCCAGATCTTGGTTCAGCCTCTGTGTTTGTTTGTGTTTTCTGGGCTTTATCTACGGCCTTGATTGTTTTGAATGCATTTTAGCATGTAACATTTTGTTTTCTGCTGGCAAACACTAATTGGTTCCACATGGAGTCAATCCCTCCACACATTCAATTTTTCTCGGGAGAACAATTCAGAATCCCGAGAAAACATGCTAATTCTGTTTGTAAACATAATATTGGATCCACTTGAAGAACAGAAAGATTGTGCTTTTCTCCAAAACCACTTTGACGGTGATTTTTTGGTTCAATTTCACCCGAATTCCACAACACTTTGTCGGGATATGCCTGGAGGAAAGCAGAAATATCCGGTGTGTTGTAGTTATCTCAATCCCAGACCTTGCTACCGTCTATGTGTTTGTTTGTGTTTTCTGGGCTTTATCTACGGACTTGAGGGTTTTGAATGCATTTTAGCATGTAACGTTTTGTTTTCCACCGGCAAACACTAATTGGTTCCACATGGAGTCAATTCCTCTATACATTCGAGTTTTCTCTTCAGAAAATTCAGAATCCCGAGAAAACATGCTATTTCTGTTGGTAAACATGGCACTGTATGAACTTCCCGAAAGAAAGATTGTGCTTTTCTCCAATACCAGTTTGCCGGTGATTTTTTGGTTCAATTTCACCCGAATTCCACAACAATTTGTCCGGATATGCCTGGAGGAAAGCAGAAATGACCGATGTGTTGTGGCTGTCTGAATCCCAGATCTTGGTTCAGCCTCTGTGTTTGTTTGTGTTTTCTGGGATTTACCTACGGCCTTGATGGTTTTGAATGCATTTTAGCATGTAACATTTTGTTTTCTGCTGGCAAACGCTAATTGGTTCCACAAGGAGTCAATTCCTCCACACATTCAATTTTTCTCGGGAGAACAATTCAGAATCCCGAGAAAACATGCTAATTCTGTTTGTAAACTGGCATTGGATCCACTTACAAAACAGAAAGATTGTGCTTTTCTCCAAAACCACTTTGACGGTGATTTTTTGGTTCAATTTCACCTGAATTCCACCACATTTTGCCGAGATATGCCTGGAGGAAAGCAGAAATATCCGGTGTGTTGTGGCTATCTCATCCCAGATCTTGGTACAGACTCTGTGTTTGTTTGTGTTTTCTGGGCTCTATCTACGGACTTGACGGTTTAGAATGCATTTTAGCATGTGCCTTTTTGTTTTCTGCTGGCAAACACTAATTGGTTCCAAATGGAATCAATCACTCCACACATTCGAGTTTGCTCGGCAGAACAATTCAGAATCCCGAGAAAACATGCTATTTCTATTTGTTACCATGGCACTGGATGCTTTTGCCGAAGAGAAAGATTGTGATTTTCTCCAAAACCACTTTGACGTTGATTTTTGGGTTCAATTTCACCTGAATTCCACAACACTTTGTCATGATATGCCTGGAGGAAAGCAGAAATATCCGGTGTGTTGTGGCTATCTCAATCCCAGATCTTGGTACAGCCTCTGTGTTTGTTTGTGTTTTCTTGGCTGCATCTATGGACTTGACGGTGTAGAATGCACGTTAGCATGTAACATTTTGTTTTCTGCCCGCAAACGCTAATTGGCTCCAAATGAATTCAATCGCTCCACACATTTGAGTTTTCTCGTCAGAACAATTCAGATTCCCGAGAAAACATGCTATTTCTCTTTGTAAACATGGCATTGGATCCAATTGACAAACAGAAAGTTTGTACTTTTCTCCAAAACCACTTTGACGGTGATTTTTTGTGGAAATTTCACCCGAATTCCACAACACTTTGTCCGGATATGCCTGGAGGAAAGCAGAAATATCCGGTGTGTTGTGGCTATCTCAATCCCAGATCTTTCTACAGCCTCTGTGTTTGTGTTTTCTGGGATTATCTACGGACTTGATGGTTTTGAATGCATTTTAGCATGTAACTTTTTGTTTTCTGCCGGCAAATGCCAATTGGTTCCACATGGAGTGAATTCTTCCACGCATTCGTGTTTTCTCAGTAGAACAATTCAAAATCCAAAAAAAAAATGCTATTTCTGTTTGTAAACATGGCACTGGATGCACTTCCCGAACAGAAAGTTTGTGCTTTTCTCCAAAACCACTTTGATGGTGATTTTTTGGTTCAATTTCACCCAAATTCCACAACACTTTGTCCGGATATGCCTGGAGGAAAGCAGAAATATCCGATGTGTTGTGGCTATCTCAATCCCAGATCTTGGTTCAGCCTCTGTGTTTGTTTGTGTTTTCTGGGCTTTATCTACGGACTTGATGGTTTTGAATGCATTTTAGCATGTAACGTTTTGTTTTCTGCTGGCAAATGCTAATTGGTTCCACATGGAGTCAATCCCTCCACACATTCGAGTTTTCTGGGCAGAACAATTCAGAAAATGAGAAAACATGCTATTTCTATTTGTTACCATGGCACTGGATGCATTTGCCGAATAGAAAGATTGTGCTTTTCTCCAAAACCACTTTGACGGTGATTTTTTGGTTCAATTTCACCCGAATTCCACAACACTTTGTCCGTATACGCCTGGAGGAAAGCAGAAATATCCAGTGTGTTGTGTCTATATCAAACCCAGATATTGATACAGCCTCTGTGTTTGTTTGTTTTCTCTGGGCTTTATCTATGGACTTGAGGGTGTTGAATGCATTTTAGCATGTAACATTTTGTTTTCTGCCGGCAAATGCTAATTGGTTCCACATGGAGTCAATTCCTCCACGCATTTGTGTTTTCTTGGCAGTAAAATTCAGAATCCCGAGAAAACATGCCATTTCTTTTTGTAAACATGGCATTGGATCACTTGCCGGACAGAAAGATTATGCTTTTCTCCAAAACCACTTTGAAGGTGATTCTTTTGGTTCAATTTCACCCGAATTCCACAACACTTTGTCGGGATATGCCTGGAGGAAAGCAGAAATATCCGGTGTGTTGTGGCTATCACAATCCCAGATCTTGTTACAGGCTCTGTGTTTGTTTGTGTTTGTGGGCTTTATCTACAGACTTGAGGGTGTTGAATGCATTTTAGCATGTAACATTTTGTTTTTTGCCAGCAAACGCTGATTGGTTCCACATTGAGTCAATTGTCCACGCATTCAAGTTTTCTCAGCAGAACAATTCAGAATCCAGAGAAAACATGCCATTTCTGTTTGTAAACATGGCACTGGATGCACTTCCCGAACAGAAAGGTTGTGCTTTTCTCCAAAACCTCTTTGACCGTGATTTTTTGGTTCAATTTCACCCGAATTCCACCACATTTTGTCCAGATATGCCTGGAGGAAAGCAGAAATATCCGGTGTGTAGTGGCTATCTCAATCCCAGATCTTGGTTCAGCCTCTGTGTTTGTTTGTGTTTTCTGGGCTTTATCTACGGCCTTGATTGTTTTGAATGCATTTTAGCATGTAACATTTTGTTTTCTGCTGGCAAACACTAATTGGTTCCACATGGAGTCAATCCCTCCACACATTCAATTTTTCTCGGGAGAACAATTCAGAATCCCGAGAAAACATGCTAATTCTGTTTGTAAACATAATATTGGATCCACTTGAAGAACAGAAAGATTGTGCTTTTCTCCAAAACCACTTTGACGGTGATTTTTTGGTTCAATTTCACCCGAATTCCACAACACTTTGTCCGGATATGCCTGGAGGAAAGCAGAAATATCCGGTGTGTTGTAGTTATCTCAATCCCAGACCTTGCTACCGTCTATGTGTTTGTTTGTGTTTTCTGGGCTTTATCTACGGACTTGAGGGTTTTGAATGCATTTTAGCATGTGACGTTTTGTTTTCCACCGGCAAACACTAATTGGTTCCACATGGAGTCAATTCCTCTATACATTCGAGTTTTCTCTTCAGAAAATTCAGAATCCCGAGAAAACATGCTATTTCTGTTGGTAAACATGGCACTGTATGAACTTCCCGAAAGAAAGATTGTGCTTTTCTCCAATACGTTTGCCGGTGATTTTTTGGTTCAATTTCACCCGAATTCCACAACAATTTGTCCGGATATGCCTGGAGGAAAGCAGAAATGACCGATGTGTTGTGGCTGTCTGAATCCCAGATCTTGGTTCAGCCTCTGTGTTTGTTTGTGTTTTCTGGGATTTACCTACGGCCTTGATGGTTTTGAATGCATTTTAGCATGTAACATTTTGTTTTCTGCTGGCAAACGCTAATTGGTTCCACAAGGAGTCAATTCCTCCACACATTCAATTTTTCTCGGGAGAACAATTCAGAATCCCGAGAAAACATGCTAATTCTGTTTGTAAACTGGCATTGGATCCACTTACAAAACAGAAAGATTGTGCTTTTCTCCAAAACCACTTTGACGGTGATTTTTTGGTTCAATTTCACCTGAATTCCACCACACTTTGCCCAGATATGCCTGGAGGAAAGCAGAAATATCCGGTGTGTTGTGGCTATCTCAATCCCAGATCTTGGTACAGCCTCTGTGTTTGTTTGTGTTTTCTGGGCTCTATCTACGGACTTGACGGTTTAGAATGCATTTTAGCATGTGCCTTTTTGTTTTCTGCTGGCAAACACTAATTGGTTCCAAATGGAATCAATCACTCCACACATTCGAGTTTGCTCGGCAGAACAATTCAGAATCCCGAGAAAACATGCTATTTCTATTTGTTACCATGGCACTGGATGCTTTTGCCGAAGAGAAAGATTGTGATTTTCTCCAAAACCACTTTGACGTTGATTTTTGGGTTCAATTTCACCTGAATTCCACAACACTTTGTCATGATATGCCTGGAGGAAAGCAGAAATATCCGGTGTGTTGTGGCTATCTCAATCCCAGATCTTGGTACAGCCTCTGTGTTTGTTTGTGTTTTCTTGGCTGCATCTATGGACTTGACGGTGTAGAATGCACGTTAGCATGTAACATTTTGTTTTCTGCCCGCAAACGCTAATTGGCTCCAAATGAATTCAATCGCTCCACACATTTGAGTTTTCTCGTCAGAACAATTCAGATTCCCGAGAAAACATGCTATTTCTCTTTGTAAACATGGCATTGGATCCAATTGACAAACAGAAAGTTTGTACTTTTCTCCAAAACCACTTTGACGGTGATTTTTTGTGGAAATTTCACCCGAATTCCACAACACTTTGTCCGGATATGCCTGGAGGAAAGCAGAAATATCCGGTGTGTTGTGGCTATCTCAATCCCAGATCTTTCTACAGCCTCTGTGTTTGTTTGTGTTTTCTGGGATTATCTACGGACTTGATGGTTTTGAATGCATTTTAGCATGTAACTTTTTGTTTTCTGCCGGCAAATGCCAATTGGTTCCACATGGAGTCAATTCCTCCACGCATTCGTGTTTTCTCAGTAGAACAATTCAAAATCCAAAAAAAAAAATGCTATTTCTGTTTGTAAACATGGCACTGGATGCACTTCCCGAACAGAAAGTTTGTGCTTTTCTCCAAAACCACTTTGATGGTGATTTTTTGGTTCAATTTCACCCAAATTCCACAACACTTTGTCCGGATATGCCTGGAGGAAAGCAGAAATATCCGGTGTGTTGTGGCTATCTCAATCCCAGACCTTGCTACAGTCTCTGTGTTTGTTTGTGTTTTCTGGGCTTTATCTATGGGCTTGAGGGTGTTGAATGCATTTTAGCATGTAACGTTTTGTTTTCTGCCGGCAAATGCTAATTGATTCCACATGGAGTCAATTCCTCTACACATTCGAGTTTTCTCTTTAGAAAATTCAGAATCCCAATAAAACATGCTATTTCTGTTGGTAAACATGGCACTGGATGCACTTTCCGAACAGAAAGATTGTGCTTTTCTCCAAAACCACTTTGAAGGTGATTTTTTGGTTCAATTTCACCCAAATTGCACCACATTTTGTCCAGATATGCCTAGAGGAAAGCAGAAATATCCGGTGTGTTGTGTCTATCTCAATCGCAGATCTTGGTTCAGCCTCTGTGTTTGTGTTTTCTGGGCTTTATACGGACTTGATGGTTTTGAATGCATTTTAGCATGTAACATTTTGTTTTCTGCTGGCAAACGCTAATTGGTTCCACATGGAGTCAATTCCTCCACACATTCAATTTTTCTCGGGAGAACAATTCAGAATCCCGAGAAAACATGGTAATTCTGTTTGTGAACCTGGCATTGGATCCACTTACGAAACAGAAAGAATGTGCTTTTCTCCAAAACCATTTTGACGGTGAGTTTTTGGTTCAATTTCACCCGAATTCCACCACACTTTGTCCGGATATGCCTGGAGGAAAGCAGAAATATCCGGTGTGTTGTGGCTATCTCAATCCCAGACCTTGCTACAGCCTCTGTGTTTGTTTGTGTTTTCTTGGCTTTATGTATGGACTGGACGGTTTAGAATGCATTTTAGCATGTAACTTTTTGTTTTCTGCCCGCAAACGCTAATTTGTTCCACATGGAGTCAATTCCTCCACGGATTCGTGTTTTCTCGGTAGTACAATTCAGAATCCCAAGAAAACATGCAATTTCTGTTTGTACACATGACATTGGATCCACTTCCCGAAGAGAAAGATTGTGCTTTTCTCCAAAACCACTTTGACGGTGATTTTTTGGTTGAATTTCACCAAAATTCCACAACATTTTGTCCGGATATGCCTGGAGGAAAGCAGAAATATCCGGTGTGTTGTGGCTATCTCAATCCCAGATCTAACTACAGCCTCTGTGTTTGTTTGTGTTTTCTGGGCTTAATCTACGGACTTTGTGGTTTTGAATGCATTTTAGCATGTAACATTTAGTTTTCTGCCGGCAAACAATACTTGGTTCCACATGGAGTCAATTCCTCCACGCATTCGTGTTTTCTCTGCTGAACAATTCAGAATCCCGAGAAAACATGCTATTTCTGTTTGTAAACATGACATTGGATCCACTTGCTGAATAGAAAGATTGTGCTTTTATCCAAAACCAGTTTGCCGGTGATTTTTTGGTGAAATTTCAACAGTATTCAACAACACTTTGTCCGGATATGCCTGGAGGAAAGCAGAAATATCCAGTGTGTTGTGGCTATCTCAATCCCAGATCTTGCTACAGCCTCTGTATTTGTTTGTGTTTTATGGGCTTTATCTATGGACTTGATGGATTTGAATGCATTTTATCATGTACCTTTTTGTTTTCTTCCGGCAAACGCTAATTGGTTCCACATGGACTCAATATCTCCACACATTTGAGTTTTCTCGGCAAAACAATTCAGAATCCCGAGAAAACATGCCCTTTATGTTTTCAAGATAGCATTGGATCCACTTGCCGAACAGAAAGATTGTGCTTTGCTCCAAAACCCATTTGACGGTGATTTTTTGGTTGAATTTCACCTGAATTCCACAACACTTTGTCCGGATATGCCTGGAGGAAAGCAGAAATATCCCGTGTGTTGTGGCTATCTCAATCCCAGATCTTGCTACAGCCTCTGAGTTTGTGTTTTCTGGGCTTTATCTATGGACTTGATGGATTTGAATGCATTTTAGCATGTAGCTTTTTGTTTTCTGCCGACAAACGCTAATTGGTTCCAATGGAGTCAATTCCTCCATACATTCAAATTTTCTTGGCATAACAATACAGAATCCCGAGAAAACATGCTATTTCTTTTTGTAAACATGGCATTGGATCCTTTTTCTGAACAGAAAGATTGTGCTTTTCTCCAAAACCACTTTGACGGTGATTTTTGGGTGAAATTTCACCTGAATTCCACAACACTTTGTCCGGATATGCCGGGAGGAAAGCAGAAGTATCCCGTGTGTTGTGGCTATCTGAATCCCAGATCTTGCTACAGCCTCTGTGTTTGTTTGTGTTTCTTGGGCTTCATGTATGACTTGATGGTTTTGAATGCATTTTAGCATGGAACATTTTGTTTTCTGCCGGCAAACGCTAATTGGTTCCATATGGATCAATTCCTCCACACATTCGAGTTTTCTCAGCAGAATAATTCATAATCCTGAGAAAACTTTCTATTTTGTTTGTAAACGTGGTATTGGATCCACCTGCGGAACAGAAAGATTGTCCTTTTCTCCAAAACCACTTTGACGGTGAATTTTTGGTGAAATTTCACCAGAATTCCACAACACTTTGTCCGGATATGCCTGGAGGAAAGCAGAAATATCCAGTGTTTTGTGGCTATCTGAATCGCAGATCTTGCTACAGCCTCTGTGTTTCTTTGTGTTTTCTGGCCTTTATCTACGGACTTGAAGGTTTTGAATGCATTTTAGCATGTAACTGTTTGTTTTCTGCCTGCAAAACATAATGGGTTCCACATGGAGTCAAATCCTCTGCACATTCGAGTTTTCTCGGCAGAGCAATTCAGAATCCCGAGAAAACATGCTATTTCTGTTTGTAAACATGACATTGGATCCATTTGCCGAACAGAAAGTTTGTGCTTTTCCCAAAACCACTTTGACAGTGATTTTTTGGTGAAATTTCACGTGAATTACACAACAGTTTTCCAGATAGACCTGGAGGAAAGCAGAATATCCGGTGTGTTGTGGTTATCTCATTCCCAGATCTTGCTACAGCCTCTGTGTTTGTTTCTGTTTTCTGGGCTTTACCTAGAGACCTGACAGTTTTGAATGCATTTTAGCATGTAACCTTTTGTTTTCTGCCGTCAAATGATAATTGGTTCACTATGGAGTCAATTCATCCACGCATTCGAGTTTTCTCGGCAGAACAATTTAGAATCCAGAGACAACATGCTATTTCTGTTTGTAAACATGGCATTGGATCCACTTGCCAAACAGAAAGATTGTGCTTTTCTCCAAAACCACTTTGACGGTGATTTTTCGGTCAAATTTCATCCGAATTCCACAACACTTTGTCCGGATATGCCTGGAGGAAAGCAGAAATATCCATTGTATTGTGTCTATCTCAATCCCAGATCTAGCTACAGACTCTGTGTTTGTTTGTGTTTTCTGGGCTTTATCTACGGACTTGATGGTTTTGAAAGCATTTTAGTATGTAACTTTTTGTTTTCTGCACACATGCAAACTGGTTCCACATGGAGTCAAACCCTCCACACATTTGAGTTTTCTCAGCAGGGCAATTCAGAATCCCAAGTAAACATGCTATTTCTGTTGTAAACATGGCATTGCATCCACTTGCCGAATAGAAAGTTTGCGCTTTTCTCCCAAAGAACTTTGAGGATGACTTTTGGTTCAATTTCGCCCGAATTCCACAACATGTTTTTGGGATATGCCTGGAGGAAAGGAGAAATATCCGGTGTGTTGTGGCTATCTCAATCCCAGATCTTGCTACAGCCTCTGTGTTTGTTTGTATTTTCTGGGCTTTAGCTACGGACTTGACGGATTTGAATGCATTTTAGCATGTACCTTTTTGTTTTCTGCCTGCAAATGCTAATTGGTTCCACATGGAGTCTATTCCTCCAAACATTCGAGTTTTCTCTGCAGAGGAAATCTGAATTCCGAGAAAACATGCTATTTCCATTGTAAACATGGCATTGGATCCACTTGACGAACAGAAAGATTGTGCTTTTCACTAAAACTACTTTGACAGTGATTTTTTTGATGAAATTTCACGTGAATTCAACAACACTTTGTCTGGATATGCCTGGAGGAAAGCAGAAATATCCAGTGTGTTGTGTCTATCTATAATCCAGATCTTGCTACTACCTCTGTGTTTGTTTGTGTTTTCTGGGCTTTATCTACAGACTTGATGGTTTTGAATGCATTTTAGCATGTAACTGTTTGTTTTCTGCCGGCAAAACCTAATGGGTTCCACATGGAGTCAAATCTTCTACACATTCGAGATTTCTCGGCAGAACAATTCAGAATCCCGAGAAAACATGCTATTTCTGTATGTAAACATGACATTGGATCCACTTGCCAAACAGAAAGATTGTGCTTTTCTCCAAAACCCATTTGACGGTGATTTTTCAGTCAAATTTCACCCAAATTCCACAACACTTTGTCCGGATATGCCTGGAGGAAAGCAGAAATATCCATTGTGTTGTGCTATCTCAATCCCAGATCTAGCTACAGCCTCTGTGTTTGTTTGTGTTTTCTAGGCTTTATCTATGGACTTGATGGTTTTGAAAGCATTTTAGCATGTAACTTTTTGTTTTCGTCTGACAAATGCAAACTGGTTCTACATGGAGTCAAATCCTCCATGCATTCGCGTTTTCTCGACAGGGCAATTCAGAATCCCAAGTGAACATGCTATTTCTGTTGTAAACATGGCATTGCATCCACTTGCCGAATAGAAAGGTTGCGCTTTTCTCTAAAAGAACTTTGACAGTGACATTTTGGTTAAATTTCACCCGAATTCCACAACACTTTGTCGGGATATGCCTGGAGGAAAGCAGAATTATCCGGAGTGCTGTGGCTGTCTAAATCCCGGATCTTGCTACAGCCTCTGTGTTTGTTTGTGTTTTCTAATTTAGCTACGGACTTGACGGTTTTGAATGCATTTTAGCATGTACCTTTTTGTTTTCTGCCTGCAAATGCTAATTGGTTCCACATGGTTCTATTCCTCCAAACATTCGAGTTTTCTCTGCAGAGGAATTCCGAATTCCGAGAAAACATGCTATTTCCATTGTAAACATGGCATTGGATCCACTTGCTGAACAGAAAGATTGTGCTTTTCTCCTAAACCACTTTGACGTTGATTTTTTGGTGAAATTTCACCCAAATTCATCAACACATTGTCCGGATATGCCTGGAGGAAAGCAAAAATATCCAGTGTGTTGTGGCTGTCACAATCCCGGATCTTGCTACAGCCTCTGTGTTTGTTTGTGTTTTCTGGGCTTCATCTACGGACTTGAGGGTTTTGAATGCATTTTAGCATGTAACATTTTGTTTTCTGCCGGCAAACGCTAATAGGTTCCACATGGACTCAATATCTCCACACATTTGAGTTTTCTCGGCAGAAAAATTCAGAATCCAGAGAAAACATGCTATTTCTGTTTGCTAACATGACATTGGATTCACTTGCCGAACAGAAAGATTGTGGTTTTCTCCAAAACATCTTTGACGGTGATTTTTTGTTTAAATTTCACCCGATTTCCACAAAACATTGTCCGGATATGCCTGGATGAAAGCAGAAATATCCGGTGTATTGTGGCTATCTCATTCCCAGATCTAGCTAAGCCTCTGTGTGTGTTTGTGTTTTCTGGCTTTAGCTACGGACTTGACGGTTTTCAATGCATTTTAGCATATAACATTTTGCTTTCTGCCTGCAAATGCTAACTCAATCCACAGGGATTCAATTCCTCTACACATTCGAGTTTTCTCGGCAGAGCAATTCAGAATTCCGAGAAAACATGCTATTTCTGTTTGTAAACATGATATTGGATCCACTTGCCGAACAGAAAGATTGTGCTTTTCTCCAAAACCACTTTGACGGTGACTTTTTGGTGAAATTTCACCCAAATTCGACAACACTTTCTCCGGATATGCCTAGATGAAAGTAGAAATATCCAGTGTGGTGTGGCTATCTCAATCCCAGATCTTGCTATAGCGTCTGTGTTTGTTTGTGTTTTCTGGGCTTTATCTATGGACTTGATGGTTTTGAATGCATTTTAGCATGTAACTCTTTGTTTTCTGCCAGCAAAACCTAATGGGTTCCACATGGAGTCAAATCTTCCACACATTCGAGTTTTCTCTGCAGACCAATTCAGAATCCCGAGAATACATGCTATTTCTGTTTGTCAACATGATATTGGATCCACTTGACGAACAGAATGATTGTGTTTCTCTAAAACCACTTTGACAGTGATTTTTTGGTGAAATTTCACCTGAATTCCACAACACTTTTTCCGGATATGCCTGGAGTTAAGCAGAAATATCCAGTGTGTTGTGTCTCTCTCAATCCCAGATCTTGCTACAGCCTCTGTGTTTGTTTGCATTTTCTGGTCTTTATCTACGGACTTGACAATTTTGAATGCATTTTAGCATGTACCTCTTTGTTTTCTGCCTGCAAATGCTAATAGGTTCCACATGGACTCATTTCCTCCACACATTCGAGTTTTCTCAGAAGAAGAATTCAGAATCCCGAGAAAACATGCTATTTCTGTTGTAAACATGATATTGGATCCACTTGACCTACAGTTAGATTGTGCTTTTCTCCAAAACCACTTTGACAATGATTTTTTTGGTTTAATTTCACCCGAATACCACAACAAATTCTCCGGATATGCCTGGAGAAAAGCAGAAATATCCGGTGTGTTGTGGCTATCCTAATCCCAGATCTTGCTACAGCCTCTGTGTTTGTTTGTGTTTTCTGGCTTTAGCTACGGACTTCACGGTTTTGAATGCATTTTAGCATGTAACATTTTGTTTTCTGCCTGCAAATGCTATCTCGTTCCACAGGGAGTCAATTCCTCTACACATTCGAGTTTTCTCGGCAGAGCAATTCAGAATCCCGAGAAAACATGCTATTTCTGTTTTAAACATAGCATTGGATCCACATGCCGAACAGAAAGATTGTGCTTTTCTCCAAAACCACTTTGACGGTGACTTTTTGGTGAAATTTCACCCGAAGTTGACAACATTTTCTCCGGATATGCCTAGATGAAAGCAAAAATATCCGGTGTGTTGTGGCTATCTCAATCCCAGATCTTGCTACAGCCTCTTGTTTGTTTTTGTTTTCTGGGCTTTATCAAGGACTTGAGAGTTTTGAATGCATTTTAGCATGTAACATATTGTTTTCTGCAGGCAAACGATAATTGGTTCCACATGGACTCAATTCCTCCACACATTCGAGTTTTCTCGGCTGAAAAATTCAGAATCCCGAGAAAACATGCTATTTCTGTTTGTAAACATGACATTGGATCCATTTGCCGAATAGAAAGATTGTTCTTTTCTCTAAAACCACTTTGACAAAGATTTTTTTGGTTTAATTTCACCCGAATACCACAACACGTTGTCCGGATATGCCTGGAGGAAAGCAGAAATATCCGGTGTGTTGTGGCTATCTGAATCCCAGATCGTGCTACAGCCTCTGTGTTTTTTTGTGTTTTCTGGGCTTTATCTACAGACTTGACAGTTTTGAATGCATTTTAGCATGTAACTGTTTGTTTTCTGCCGGCACACCCTAATGGGTTCCACATGGAGTCAATTCCTCCACACATTCGAGTTTTCTCGGCAGAACAATTCATAATCCCGAAGAAACATGCTATTTCTGTTTGCAAACATGACATTCGATCCACTTACCGAACAGAAAGATTGTGCTTTTCTCCAAAACCACTTTGACAGTGATTTTTTTGGTGAAATTTCACACGAATTAAACAACAATTTGTCAGGATATGCCTGGAGGAAAGCAGAAATATCCAGTGTTTGTGTCTATCTCAATCCCAGATCTTGCTACAGCTTCTGTGTTTTTTTGTGTTTTCTGGCCTTTATCTACGGATTTGAAGGGTTTTAATGCATTTTAGCATGTAACTTTTTGTTTTCTCGCGGCATAAGTTAATTGGTTCCACATGGATTCAAATCCTCTACACATTTGAGTTTTCTCGGCAGAACAATTCAGAATCCCGAGACAACATTCTATTTCTGTTTGTAAACATGATATTGGATCCACTTGCCGAACAGAAAGATTGTGATTTTCTCCAAAACCACTTTGACGTTGATTTTTGGGTTCAATTTCACCTGAATACCACAACAGTTTGTCCGGATATGCCTGGAGGAAAGCAGAAATATCTGGTGTGTTGTGGCTATCTCAATCCCAGATCTTGCTCCAGCCTCTGAGTTTGTTTGTGTTTTCTGGGCTTTATCTATGGACTTGATGGTTTTGAATGCATTTTAGCATGTAACCCTTTGTTTTCTGCTGGCAAAACCTAATGGGTTCCACATGGAGTCAAATCTTCCACACATTCGAGTTTTCTCTGCAGACCAATTCAGAATTCTGAGAATACATGCTATTTCTGTTTGTCAACATGATATTGGATCCACTTGTTGAACAGAAAGATTGTGCTTTCTCTAAAACCACTTTGACAGTGATTTTTTTGTGAAATTTCACCTGAATTCCACAACACTTTGTCGGGATATGCCTGGAGTTAAGCAGAAATATCCAGTGTGTTGTGTCTATCTCAATCCCAGATCTTGCTACAGCCTCTGTGTTTGTTTGTGTATTCTGGGCTTTATCTACAGACTTGACAGTTTTGAATGCATTTTAGCATGTAACTGTTTGTTTTCTGCCGGCAAAACATAATGGGTTCCACATGGAGTCAAATCCTCTACACATTCGAGTTTTCTCGGCAGAGCAATTCAGAATCCCTAGAAAACATGCTATTTCTATTTGTAAACATGATATTGGATCCACTTGCCAAACAAAAAGATTGTGCTTTTCTCCAAAACCACTTTGACGGTGACTTTTTGGTGAAATTTCACCCAAATTCGACAACACTTTCTCCGGATATGCCTAGATGAAAGCAGAAGTGTCTGGTGTGGTGTGGCTATCTCAATCCCAGATCTTGCTATAGCGTCTGTGTTTGTTTGTGTTTTCTGGGCTTTATCTACGGACTTGACAATTTTGAATGCATTTTAGCATGTACCTCTTTGTTTTCTGCTTGCAAATGCTAATTGGTTCCACATGGACTCATTTCCTCCACACATTCGAGTTTTCTCAGAAGAAGAATTCAGAATCCTGAGAAAACATGCTATTTCTGTTGTAAACATGATATTGGATCCACTTGACGAACAGTTAGATTGTGCTTTTCTCCAAAACCACTTTGACAGTGATTTTTTTGGATTAATTTCACCCGAATATCACAACAAATTCTCCCGATATGCCTGGAGAAAAGCAGAAATATCCGGTGTGTTGTGGCTATCCAATCCCAGATCTTGCTACAGCCTCTGTGTTTGTTTGTGTTTTCTGGCTTTAGCTACGGACTTGACGGTTTTGAATGCATTTTAGCATGTAACATTTTGTTTTCTGCCTGCAAATGCTAACTCGTTCCACAGGGAGTCAATTCCTCTACACATTCGAGTTTTCTCGGCAGAGCAATTCAGAATCCCGAGAAAACATGCTATTTCTGTTTTAAACATAGCATTGGATCCACATGCTGAACAGAAAGATTGTGCTTTTCTCCAAAACCACTTTGACGGTGACTTTTTGGTGAAATTTCACCCGAAGTTGACAACATTTTCTCCGGATATGCCTAGATGAAAGCAGAAATATCCGGTGTGTTGTGGCTATCTCAATCCCGGATCTTGCTACAGCCTCTTGTTTGTTTGTGTTTTCTGGGCTTTATCAAGGACTTGAGAGTTTTGAATGCATTTTAGCATGTAACATATTGTTTTCTGCAGGCAAACGATAATTGGTTCCACATGGACTCAATTCCTCCACACATTCGAGTTTTCTCGGCTGAACAATTCAGAATCCCGAGAAAACATGCTATGTCTGTTTGTAAACATGACATTGGGTCCATTTGCCGAATAGAAAGATTGTTCTTTTCTCCAAAACCACTTTGACAATGATTTTTTTGGTTTAATTTCACCCGAATACCACAACACGTTGTCCGGATATGCCTGGAGGAAAGCAGAAATAGTCGGTGTGTTGTGGCTGTCTCAATCCTGGATCTTGCTACAGCCTTTGTGTTTGTTTGTGTTTTCTGGGCTTTATGTACGGACTTGACTGTTTTGAATGCATTTTAGCATGTAACTGTTTGTTTTCTGCCGGCACACCCTAATGGGTTCCACATGGAGTCAAATCCTCTACACATTCGATTTTTCTCGGCAGAGCAATTCAGAATCCCGAGAAAACATGCTATTTCTGTATGTAAACATGATATTGGATCCACTTACCGAACAGAAAGATTGTGCTTTTCTGCAAAAGCCATTTGACGGTGATTTTTCGGTCAAATTTCATCCGAATTCCACAACAGTTTTTCCTGATATGCCTGAAGGAAAGCAGAAATATCCAGTGTGTTGTGGCTATCTCAATTCCAGATCTAGCTACAGCCTCTGTGTTTGTTTGTGTTTTCTAGGCTTTATCTACGGACTTGATGGTTTTGAAAGCATTTTAGCATGTACCTCTTTGTTTTCTGCCTGTAAATGCTAATTGGTCCCACATGGAGTCCATTCCTCCACGCATTCGATTTTTCTCGGCAGGAAAATTCAGAATCCCAAGTAAACATGCTATTTCTGTTGTAAACATGGCATTGCATCCACTTGCTGAATAGAAAGGTTGCGCTTTTCTCCAAAAGAACTTTGACGGTGACTTTTTGGTTAAATTTCACCCGAATTCCACAACATTTTGTCGGGATATGCCTGGAGGAAAGCAGAAATATTCGGTGTGTTGTGGCTATCTCAATCCCAGATCTTGCTACAGCCTCTGTATATGTTTGTGTTTTCTGGGCTTTATCTAGGGACTTGACGGTTTTGAATGCATTTTAGCATGTACATTTTTGTTTTCTGCCTGCAAATGCTAGTTGGTTCCACATGGCGTCAATTCCCCCACACATTCGAGTTTTCTTGGCATAACAATTCACAATCCCAAGAAAACATGCTATTTCTGTTTGTAAACATGACATTGGATCCACTTGCCGAACAGAAAGTATGTGCTTTTCTCCTAAACCACTTTGACAGTGATTTTTTTTGTTTAATTTCACCCATTTATCACAACACTTTTTCTGTATATGCCTGGAGGAAAGCAGAAATATCCAGTGTGTTGTGGCTATCTGCATCCCAGATCTTGCTACAGCCTCTGTGTTTGTGTTTTCTGGGCTTTCTCTATGGACTTGAGGGTTTTGAATGCATTTTAGCATGTAACTTTTGGTTTTCTGTCGCCAAACACTACTTGGTTCCACATGGAGTCAAATCCTCCACACATTTTATTTTTCTCAGCAGAATAATTCAGAACCCCTAGAAAGCATGCTATTTCTGTTTATAAACATGACATTGCATCCACTTGCCGAACAGAAAGATTGTGCTTTTCTCCAAAACAATTTTGACGGTTATTTTTTGTTTAAATTTCTCCTGAAGTCGACAACACTTTCTCTGGATATGCCTGGATGAAAGCAGAAATATCCGGTGTGTTGTGGCTATCTCAATCCCAGATCTTGCTACAGCCTCTGTGTTTGTTTGTGTTTTCTGGGCTTTTTTTAAGTTTTATTTAATGAATATAAATTTCCAAAGTACGATTTATTGATTACAATGGCTTCCCCCCGAAACCGTCCCTCCCACCCACAACCCTTCCCTTTTTCACTCCCTCTCCCCTTCCATTCACATCAAGATTCATTTTTGATTATCTTAATATACAGAAGATCAGCTTAGTATACATTATGTAAGGATTTCAACAGTTGTTCCCACACAGAAACATAAAGTGAAAAACAATAGATGATTTTTTTAAATGATGATATAAGATCAGACCTATTGTCATGTTTAATCCCAGTGAGAGTCAAGTTGGGAGTTGATAATTTCTTTTTTTTTACAGAGGATCAGTTTAGTATGCATTAAGTAAAGATTCCCACAGTTTGCACCCCCATAGAAACACAAAGTGAAATATACTGCTTGAGTACTCGTTATAGCATTAAATCTCAATGCACAGCACATTAAGGACAGAGATCCTACATGAGGAGTAAGTGCACAGTGACTCCTGTTGTTGACTTTACCAATTGACACTCCTGTCTATGGCATCAGTAATCTCCCTATGCTCCAGTCATGAGTTTCCAAGGCTATGGAAGCCCTCTGAGCTCTCCAACTCTTATCTTGTTTATACAAGGTCATAGTCAAAGTGGAGGTTCTCTCCTCCCTTCAGAGAAAGGTACCTCCTTCTTTGAAGACCTGTTCTTTCCACTGGGATCTCACTCACAGAGATCTTTCATTAAGGTCTTTTTTTTTTGCCAGAGTGTCTTGGCTTTCCATGCCTGAAATACTCTCATGGGCTTTTCAGCCTGATCCGAATGCCTTTAGGGCTGATTCTGAGGCCAGAGTGCTATTTAGGACATCTGCCATTCTATGAGTCTGCTGAGTATCTCGCTTCCCATGTTGGATCACTCTCCCCTTTATTTATTCTATCGGTTAGTGTTAGCAGGTACTAGACTTGTTTATGTGCTCCCTTTGACTCTTAGTCCTTTCATTATGATCAATTGTGAACTGAAATTGATCACTTGGAATAGTGAGATGGCATTGGTACATGCTACCTTGATGGGATTGTATTGGAATCCCCTGGTATGTTTCTAACTCTACCATTTGGGGCAAGTCAGCTTGAGCATGTCCCAAATTGTACATCTCTTCCCTCTCTTATTCCCACTCTTATGTTTAACAGGGATCACATTTCAGTTAATTTTCAACACTTAAGAATAACTGTGTATTAATTACAGAATTAAACCAGTCATATTAAGTAGAACAGACAAAAAAACTACTAAGAGGGATAATGTATTAAGTTGTTCATTAACAGTCAGTGCTATGCTGATCAAGTCACCATTTCCCATAGTGTCCATTTCACTTCAACAGATTTCCTTTTTGGTGTTCAGTCAGTTTTCACCGATCAGGGAGAACATATGGTATTTGTCCCTTTGGGACTGGCTTACTTCACTCAGCATGATGTGTTCCAGATTCCTCCATTTTGTTGCAAATGACTGGATTTCGTTGTTTCTTACTGCAGTATAGTATTCTAAAGAGTACATATCCCATAATTTCTTTATCCAGTCTACCGTTGGAGAGCATTTAGGTTGGTTCCAGGTCTTGGCTATTGTGAATTGAGCTGCAATAAACATAGGGTGCAGACCGCTTTTTTGTTTGCCAATTTAAATTCCTTTGGGTAAATTCCAAGGAGTGGAATGGCTGGGTCGAACGGTAGGGTTATCTTCAGGTTTCTGAGGAATCTCCAGACTGACTTCCATAGTGGCTTGACCAGTTTGCATTCCCACCAACAGTGGGTTAGTGTCCCTTTTTCCCCACATCCTCGCCAGCATCTGTTGTTGGTAGATTTCTGCATGTGAGCCATTCTAACCGGGCTGAGGTGATCTACGGACTTGACGGTTTTGAATGCCTTTTAGCATGTAACATTTTGTTTTCTGCCTGCAAATGCTAATTGGTTCCACATGGACTCATTTCCTCCACACATTCGACTTCTCGGAAGAAGAATACAGAATCCTGAGAAAACATGCTATTGCTGTTTATAAAATGGCATTGGATCCACTTGCCGAACAGAAAGATTGGGATTTTCTCCAAAAACACTTTGACGATGATTCTTTGTTTAAATTTCACCTGAATTCAACAACACTTTCTCTGGATATGCCTGGAGGAAAGCAGAAATATCCGGTGTGTTGTGGCTATCTCAATCCCAGATCTTGCTACAGCCTCTGTGTTTGTTTGTGTTTTCTGGGCTTTAGCTACGGGCTTGACGGTTTTGAATGCATTTTAGCATGTAACATTTTGTTTTCTGCCTGCAAATGCTAACTGGTTCCACAGGGAGTCAATTCATCTACACATTCGAGTTTTCTCAGCAGAGCAATTCAGAATCCTGAGAAAACATGCTATCTCTTTTGTAAACATGGCATTGGTGCCCATGACGAACAGAAAGATTGTGCTTTTCTCCAAAAGAACTTTGACGGTGACTTTTTGGTGAAATTTCACCCCAAGTCGACAACATTTTCTCCGGATATGCCTGGAGAAAAGCAGAAATATCCGGTGTGTTGTGGCTATCTCAATCCCAGATCTTGCTACAGCCGCTTGTTTGTTTGTGTTCTCTGGGCTTTATCTGTGGACTTGAGAGTTTTGAATGCATTTTCGCATGTAACTGTTTGTTTTCTGCCGGCAAACGCTAATTGGTTCCACATGGAGTCAATTCCTCCACACTTTCGAGTTTTCTCGGCTGAACAATTCAGAATCCAGAGAAAACATGCAATTTCTGCTTGTTAACATGACATTGGATCCACTTGCGGAACAGAAAGATTGTGCATTTCTCCAAAATCACTTTGACAGTGATTTTTTTGGTTCAATTTCACCCAAATATCACAACACATTCACTGGATATGCCTGGAGGACAGCAGAAATAAGCGGTGTGTTGTGGCTATCTCAATTCCAGATCTTGCTACAGCCTCTGTGTGTGTGTTTTCTGGGCTTTATCGATGGACTCGTGGGTGTTGAATGCATTTTAGCATGTAACGTTTTGTTTTCTGCCTGCAAATGCTAATTGGTTCCACATGGAGTCTATTCCTCCAAACATTCCAATTTTCTCCACAGCGGAATTCCGAATTCCGAGAAAACATGCTATTTCCATTGTAAACTTGGCATTGGATCCACTTGCCGAACAGAAAGATTGTGCTTTTCTCCTAAACCACTTTGACTTTGATTTTTTGGTGAAATTTCACCCAAATTCCACAACACTTTGTCTGGATATGCCTGGAGGAAAGCAGAAATATCCGGTCTGTTGTGGCTAACTCAATCCCAGATCTTGCTACAGCCTCTGTGTTTCTTCGTGTTTTCTGGGCTTTATCTACGGACTTGACGGTGTTGAATGCATTTTAGCATGCAACATTTGGTTTTCGGCGGCAAACGCTAATTGGTTCCACATGGAGTCAATTCATCTACACATTCGAGTTTTCCTGGCAGAAAATTCAGAATCCCGAGAAAACATGCCATTTTTTTTTATAAACATGGCTTCGGATCCACTTGCCAAACAGAAACATTGTGCTTTTCTCCAAAACCACTTTGAAGGTGATTTTTTGGTTCAATTTCACCGGAATTCCACAACACTTTGTCCGGATAAGCCTCGAGGAAAGCAGAAATATCGGGTTTGTTGTGACTATCTCAATCCCAGATCATGCTACAGCCTCTGTGTTTCTTAGTATTTTCTGTGCTTTATCAACGGACTTGAGGGTGTTGAATGCATTTTAGCATGCAACATTTTGTTTTCTGATGGCAAATACTATTTGGTTCCACTTGGAGTCAATTCCTCTACACATTCGAGTTTTCCTGGCAGAAAATACAGAATCCCGAGAAAACATGCCATTTTTGTTTATAAACATGGCTTCAGATCTACTTGCCGAACAGAAAGATTGTGCTTTTCTCCAAAACCACTTTGACGGTGATTTTTTGGTTCAATTTCACCCGAATTCCTCAACAGTTTGTCCGGATATGCCTGGAGGAAAGCAGAAATATCCGGTATGTTGTACCTATCTCAATCCCAGATCTTGCTACAGCCTCTTTGTTTGTTTGTGTTTTCTGGGATTTATCGACGGACTTGAGGGTGTTGAATGCATTTTAGCGTGTAACTTTTTGTTTTCTGCCGGCAAACGCTAATTGGTTCCACATGGATTCAATTCCTCCACACATTCGTGTTTTCTAGGCAGAACAATTCAGAATAAAAGAAAACATGGTATTTCTGTTTGTAAACATGGCATTGGATCCACTTGCCGAATGGAAAGGTTGTGCTTTTCTCCAAAACCACTTTGACGGTGCTTTTTAGTTCAATTTCACCAGAATTCCACAACACGTTTTCTGGATATGCCTGGAGGAAAGCAGAAATATCCGGTGTGTTGTGGCTATCTCAATCCCAGATCTTGCTGCAGCCTCTGTGTTTGTTTGTGTTTTCTGCCTTTATCTACGGACTTGAAGGTTTTGAATGCATTTTAGCATGTACATTCTTGTTTTCTGCCGGCAAATGCTAATTGGTTCCACATGGAGTCAATTCCGCCACACATTCAAGTTATCTTGGCAGAACAATTCAGAATCCCCAGCAAACATGCTATTTCTGCTTGTAAACATGGCATTGGATCCACTAGCTGAACAGAAATATTTGCTTTTCTCCAACACCACTTTGATGGTGATTTTTTGTTGAAATTTCACCCGAATTCCACAACACTTTGTCCGGATACGCCTGGAGGAAAGCACAAATATCCGGTGTGTTGTGGCTATCTCAATCCCAGATCTTGCTCCAGCCTCTGTGTTTGTTTTTGTTTTCTGGGCTTTCTCTATGGACTTGAGGGTTTTGAATGCATTTTCGCATGTAACTGTTTGTTTTCTGCCAGCAAATGCTAATTGGTTCCACATGGAGTCAATTCGTCCACGCATTCGAGTTTTCTCAGCACAACAATTCGGAATCCGAGAAAACATGCTATTTCTATTTGTTACCAGGGGACTAGATGCAATTCCCGAACAGAAAGTTTGTGCTTTTCTCCAAAACCACTTTGACGGTGATTTTTTGGTTCAATTTCACCAGAATTCCACAACACTCTGTCCGGATATGCCTGGAGGAAAGCAGAAATATCAGGTGTGTTGTGGCTATCTCAATCCCAGATCTTGCTACAGCCTCTGTGTTTGTGTTTTCTGCATTTATCTATGGACTTTTTGGTTTTCAATGCATTTTAGCATGTACCTTTTTGTTTTCTGCCGGCAAACGCTAATTGGTTCCACATATAGTCAATTCCTCCTCACATTCGAGTTTTCTTGGCAGAACAATTCAGAATCCCGAGAAAACATGCTATTTCTCTTTTAAATATGGCATTGGATCCAGTTCCCGAACAGGAAGATTGTGCTTTTCTCCAAAACCACTTTGACGGTGATTTCTTGGTTTAATTTCACCCGAATACCACAACACGTTGTCCGGATATGCCTGCAGGACCGCAGAAATATCCAGTGTGTTGTGGCTAACTCAATCCCAGATCTTGCTACAGCCTCTGTGTTTCTTTGTGTTTTCGGGGCTTTATCTACGTACTTGACGGTTTTGAATGCTTTTTAAAATGTAACATTTTGTGTTCTGCCGGCAAACCCCACTTGGTTCCACATGGAGTCCATTCCTCCACACATTCGGGTTTTCTCAGCAGATCAATTCAGAATCCGGAGAAAACATGCTATTTCTGTTTATAAACATGACATTGGATCCAGTTCCCGAACATAAAGATTGTGCTTTTCTCCAAAAGCACTTTGACGGTGATTTCTTGGTGAAATTTCACCCGAATTCCACAACACTTTGTCCGGATATGCCGGGTGGAAAGCAGTAATATCCGGTGTGTTCTGGCTATCTCAATCCCAGATCTTGCTACTGCCTCTGCAATTGTGTTTTCTAGCATTTATCTACGGACTTGATAGTTTTGAATGCATTTTAAAATGTAACAATTTGTTTTCTGCCAGCAAATGCTAATTGGTTCCACATGGAGTCAATCTGTGCACACATTCGAGTTTTCTCAGCATAACAATTCTGAATCCTGGAAAACATGCTATTTCTATTTGTTACCATGGGAGTGGATGCAATTCCCGAACAGAAAGCTTGTGCTTTTCTCCAAAACCACTTTGACGGTGATATTTTGGTGAAATTTCAACCGAATTCCACAACACTTTGTCCGGATATGCCTGGAGGAAAGCAGAGATATCCAGTGTGTTGTGGCTATCTCAATCCCAGATCTTGGTACAGCCTCCGTGTTTGTTTGTGTTTTCTTGGCTTTATACGGACTTGACAGTTTTGAATGTATTTTAGCATGTAACATGTTGTATTCTGCCGGCAAATGCTAATTGGTTCCACATGGAGTCAATTCCTCCACGCATTGGTGTTTTCTCGGCAGAACAATTCAGAATCTCGAGAAACATGATATTTCTATTTGTTACCATGGCACTGGATGCCTTTCCTGAACAGAAAGATTGTGTGTTTCTCCAAAACCACTTTGACGGTGATTTTTTGTTGAAAATTCACCCGAATTCCACAACTCTTTGTCCGGATATGCCTATACGAAAGCACAAATATCCGGTGTGTTGTCACCATCTCAATCCCAGATCTTGCTACAGCCTCTGTGTTTCTTTGTGTTTTCGGGGCTTTATCTACATACTTGACGGTTTTGAATGCATTTTAAAATGTAACATTTTGTGTTCTGCCGGCAAACCCCACTTGGTTCCACATGGAGTCCATTCCTCCACACATTCGTGTTTTCTCGGCAGAACAATACAGAATCTGAGAAAACATGCTATATCTCTGTGTAAAATGGCATTCGATCCACATGCCGAAGAGAAAGATTGTGCTTTTCTCCAAAACCTCTTTGATGGTGATTTTTTGGTTCAATTTCACCGAATTCCAGAAGACTTAGTCCGGATATGCATGGAGGAAATCAGAAATATCCGGTGTGTTGTGGCAATCTCAATCCCAGATCTTGCTCCAGCCTCTGTGTGTGTTTGTGTTTTCTGGATATTCTCTATGGACTTTAAGGTTTTGAATGCATTTTAGCATGTAACTTTTTGTTTTCTGCCGGCAAACGCTAATTGGTTCCACATGGATTCAATTCCTCCACACATTCGTGTTTTCTAGGCAGATCAATTCAGAATAAAAGAAAACATGCTATTTCTGTTTGTAAACATGGCATTGGATCCACTTCCCAAACAGAAAGGTTGTGCTTTTCTCCAAAATCACTTTCACCGTGATTTTTAGTTAAATTTCACCGGGATACTACAACATTTTATCCAGATATTCTGGATGAAAACAAAACTATCTGGTGTGTTGTGGCTATCTCAATCCCAGATCTTGCTACAGCCTCTGTGTTTGTTTGTGTTTTCTGGACATTCTCTATGGACTTTAAGTTTTGAATGCATTGCAGCATGTAAGTTTTTGTTTTCTGCCGGCAAACGCTAATTGGTTCCTCCTGGAGTCTAATACGCCACACATTCGAGTTTTCTAGGAAGAAAGCTTCAGAAACCTGAGAAAACATGATATTTCTTTCTGTAAACATGACAATGGATGCATGTGCCAAACAGGAAGATTGTGCTTTTCTCCAAAACCACTTTCTCCGTGATTTTTAGTTAAATTTCACCGGGATACTACAACATTTTGTCCAGATACTCTGGAGGAAACAAAACTATCTGGTGTGTTGTGGCTATCTCAATCCCAGATCTTGCTACAGCCTTTTTGTGTGTTTGTGTTTTCTGGACATTCAGTATGGACTTTACGGTTTTGAATGCATTTTAGCATGTACGTTTTTGTTTTCAGCTGGCAAACGCTAATTGGTCCCACCTGGAGTCTAATACGCCACACGTTCGAGTTTTCTAGGAAGAAAGCTTCAGAAACCTGAGAAAACATGATATTTCTTTCTGTAAAGATGACATTAGATACATTTTGTGAACAGGAAGATTGTGCTTTTCTCCAAAACCACTTTCACGGTGATTTTTGGTTAAATTTCACCCGAAATCCACAACAATTTGTCCAGATACTCCTGGATGAAAACAAAACTATCTGGAGTGTTGTGGCTATCTCAATCCCAGATCTTGCTACAGCCTCTGTGTTTGTTTGTGTTTTCTGGACATTCTCTATGGACTTTACGGTTTTGAATGCATTTTAGCATGTACGTTTTTGTTTTCAGCTGGCAAACGCTAATTGGTTCCACCTGGAGTCTAATACGCCACACATTCGAGTTTTCTAGGAAGAAAGCCTCAGAAACCTGAGAAAACATGATATTTCTTTCTGTAAACATGACATTGGATGCATTTGCCGCACAGGAAGATTGTGCTTTTCTCCAAAACCACTTTCACGGTGATTTTTGTTTAAATTTCACCCAAAATCCACAACAATTTGTCCAGATACTCCTGGATGAAAACAATACTATCTGGTGTGTTGTGGCTATCTCAATCCCAGATCTTGGTACAGCCTCTGTGTTTGTTTGTGTTTTCTTGACATTCTCTATGGACTTTACGGTTTTGAATTCATTTTAGCATGTACGTTTTTGTTTTCAGCTGGCAAACGCTAATTGGTTCCACCTGGAGTCTAATACGCCACACATTCGAGTTTTCTAGGAAGAAAGCTTCAGAAACCTGAGAAAACATGATATTTCTTTCTGTAAACATGCCATTGGATGCATTTGCCGAACAGGAAGATTGTGCTTTTCTCCAAAACCACTTTCACCGTGAGTTTTAGTTAAATTTCACCCGAAATCCACAACAATTTGTCCAGATACTCCTGGATGAAAACAAAACTCTCTGGTGTGTTGTGGCTATCTCAATCCCAGATCTTGCTACAGCCTCTGTGTTTGTTTGTGTTTTCTGGACATTCTCTATGGACTTTAAGTTTTGAATGCATTTCAGCGTGTAAGTTTTTGTTTTCAGCTGGCAAACGCTAATTGGTTCCACCTGGAGTCTAATAGGCCACACATTCGAGTTTTCTCGGAAGAAAGCTTCAGAAACCTGAGAAAACATGATATTTCTTTCTGTAAACATGACATTGGATGCATTTGCCAAACAGGAAGATTGTGCTTTTCTCCAAAACCACTTTCACCGTGTTTTTGGTTAAATTTCACCGGGATACTACAACATTTTGTGCAGATACTCTGGATGAAAACAAAACTATCTGGTGTGTTGTGGCTATCTCAATCCCAGATCTTGCTACAGCCTCTGAGTTTGTTTGTGTTTTCTGGACATTCTCTATGGACTTTACGGTTTTGAATGCATTTTAGCATGTACGTTTTTGTTTTTAGCTGGCAAACACTAATTGGTTCCACCTGGAGTCTAATACACCACACATTCGAGTTTTCTAGGAAGAAAGCTTCAGAAACCTGAGAAAACATGATATTTCTTTCTGTAAACATGACTTTGGATGCATTTGCCGAACAGGAAGATTGTGCTTTTCTCCAAAACCACTTTCACGGTGATTTCTGGTTAAATTTCCACATACTACAACAATTTGTCCAGATACTCTGGATGAAAACAAAACTATCTGGTGTGTTGTGGCTATCTCAATCCCCTATCTTGGTACAGCCTCTGTGTTTGTTTGTGTTTTCTGGACATTCTCTATGGACTTTACGGTTTTGAATGCATTTTAGCATGAAAGTTTTTGTTTTCAGCTGGCAAACGCTAATTGGTTCCACCTGGAGTCTAATACGCCACACATTCGAGTTTTCTAGGAAGAAAGCTTCAGAAACCTGAGAAAACATGATATTTCTTTCTGTAAACATGCCATTGGATGCATTTGCCGAACAGGAAGATTGTGCTTTTCTCCAAAACCACTTTCACCGTGATTTTTAGTTAAATTTCACCCGAAATCCACAACAATTTGTCCAGATACTCCTGGATGAAAACAAAACTATCTGGTGTGTAGTGGCTATCTCAATCCCAGATCTTGCTACAGCCTCTGTGTTTGTTTGTGTTTTCTGGACATTCTCTATGGACTTCATGGTTTTGAATCCATTTTAGCATGTAAGTTTTTGTTTTCAGCTGGCAAACGCTAATTGGTTCCACCTGGAGTCTAATACGGCACACATTCGAGTTTTCTCGGAAGAAAGCTTCAGAAACCTGAGAAAACATGATATTTCTTTCTGTAAACATGCCATTGGATGCATTTGCCGAACAGGAAGATTGTGCTTTTCTCCAAAACCACTTTCACCGTGATTTTTAGTTAAATTTCACCCGAAATCCACAACAATTTGTCCAGATACTCCTGGATGAAAACAAAACTCTCTGGTGTGTTGTGGCTATCTCAATCCCAGATCTTGCTACAGCCTCTGTGTTTGTTTGTGTTTTCTGGACACTCTCCATGGACTTTAAGTTTTGAATGCATTTCAGCGTGTAAGTTTTTGTTTTCAGCTGGCAAACGCTAATTGGTTCCACCTGGAGTCTAATACGGCACACATTCGAGTTTTCTCGGAAGAAAGCTTCAGAAACCTGAGAAAACATGATATTTCTTTCTGTAAACATGACATTGGATGCATTTGCCGAACAGGAAGATTGTGCTTTTCTCCAAAACCACTTTCACCGTGATTTTTGGTTAAATTTCACCGGGATACTACAACATTTTGTGCAGATACTCTGGATGAAAACAAAACTATCTGGTGTGTTGTGGCTATCTCAATCCCAGATCTTGCTACAGCCTCTGAGTTTGTTTGTGTTTTCTGGACATTCTCTATGGACTTTACGGTTTTGAATGCATTTTAGCATGTAATTTTTTGTTTTCAGCTGGCAAACACTAATTGGTTCCACCTGGAGTCTAATACGCCACACATTCGAGTTTTCTAGGAAGAAAGCTTCAGAAACCTGAGAAAACATGATATTTCTTTCTGTAAACATGACTTTGGATGCATATGCTGAACAGGAAGATTGTGCTTTTCTCCAAAACCAGTTTCACGGTGATTTCTGGTTAAATTTCCCCATACTACAACAATTTGTCCAGATACTCTGGATGAAAACAAAACTATCTGGTGTGTTGTGGCTATCTCAATCCCAGATCTTGCAAGAGCCTTTGTGTTTGTTTGTGTTTTCTGGACATTCTCTATGGACTTTACCGTTTTGAATGCATTTTAGCATGAAAGTTTTTGTTTTCAGCTGGCAAACGCTAATTGGTTCCACCTGGAGTCTAATACGGCACACATTCGAGTTTTCTAGGAAGAAAGCTTCAGAAACCTGAGAAAACATGATATTTCTTTCTGTAAACATGCCATTGGATGCATTTGCCGAACAGGAAGATTGTGCTTTTCTCCAAAACCACTTTCACCGTGATTTTTAGTTAAATTTCACCCGAAATCCACAACAATTTGTCCAGATACTCCTGGATGAAAACAAAACTATCTGGTGTGTAGTGGCTATCTCAATCCCAGATCTTGCTACAGCCTCTGTGTTTGTTTGTGTTTTCTGGACATTCTCTATGGACTTTACGGTTTTTGAATGCATTTCAGCATGTACGTTTTTGTTTTCAGCTGGCAAACGCTAATTGGTTCCACCTGGAGTCTAATACGCCACACATTCGAGTTTTCTAGGAAGAAAGCTTCAGAAACCTGAGAAAACATGATATTTCTTTCTGTAAACATGACATTGGATGCATTTGCCGAACAGGAAGATTGTGCTTTTCTCCAAAACCACTTTCACCGTGATTTTTGGTTAAATTTCACCGGGATACTACAACATTTTGTGCAGATACTCTGGATAAAAATAAAACTATCTGGTGTGTTGTGGCTATCTCAATCCCAGATCTTGCTACAGCCTCTGAGTTTGTTTGTGTTTTCTGGACATTCTCTATGGACTTTACGGTTTTGATGCATTTTAGCATGTAAGTTTTTGTTTTCAGCTGGCAAACACTAATTGGTTCCACCTGGAGTCTAATACGCCACACATTCGAGTTTTCTAGGAAGAAAGCTTCAGAAACCTGAGAAAACATGATATTTCTTTCTGTAAACATGACTTTGGATGCATATGCTGAACAGGAAGATTGTGCTTTTCTCCAAAACCAGTTTCACGGTGATTTCTGGTTAAATTTCCCCATACTACAACAATTTGTCCAGATACTCTGGATGAAAACAAAACTATCTGGTGTGTTGTGGCTATCTCAATCCCAGATCTTGCAAGAGTCTTTGTGTTTGTTTGTGTTTTCTGGACATTCTCTATGGACTTTACCGTTTTGAATGCATTTTAGCATGAAAGTTTTTGTTTTCAGCTGGCAAACGCTAATTGGTTCCACCTGGAGTCTAATACGCCACACATTCGAGTTTTCTAGGAAGAAAGCTTCAGAAACCTGAGAAAACATGATATTTCTTTCTGTAAACATGCCATTGGATGCATTTGCCGAACAGGAAGATTGTGCTTTTCTCCAAAACCACTTTCACCGTGATTTTTAGTTAAATTTCACCCGAAATCCACAACAATTTGTCCAGATACTCCTGGATGAAAACAAAACTATCTGGTGTGTAGTGGCTATCTCAATCCCAGATCTTGCTACAGCCTCTGTGTTTGTTTGTGTTTTCTGGACATTCTCTATGGACTTTACGGTTTTTGAATGCATTTCAGCATGTACGTTTTTGTTTTCAGCTGGCAAACGCTAATTGGTTCCACCTGGAGTCTAATACGCCACACATTCGAGTTTTCTAGGAAGAAAGCTTCAGAAACCTGAGAAAACATGATATTTCTTTCTGTAAACATGACATTGGATGCATTTGCCGAACAGGAAGATTGTGCTTTTCTCCAAAACCACTTTCACCGTGATTTTTAGTTAAATTTCACCCGAAATCCACAACAATTTGTGCAGATACTCTGGATGAAAACAAAACTATCTGGTGTGTTGTGGCTATCTCCATCCCAGATCTTGCTACAGCCTCTGTGTTTGTTTGTGTTTTCTGGACATTCTCTATGGACTTTACGGTTTTGAATTCATTTTAGCATGTACGTTTTTGTTTTCAGCTGGCAAACGCTAATTGGTTCCACCTGGAGTCTAATACGCCACACATTCGAGTTTTCTAGGAAGAAAGCTTCAGAAACCTGAGAAAACATGATATTTCTTTCTGTAAACATGCCATTGGATGCATTTGCCGAACAGGAAGATTGTGCTTTTCTCCAAAACCACTTTCACCGTGATTTTTAGTTAAATTTCACCCGAAATCCACAACAATTTGTCCAGATACTCCTGGATGAAAACAAAACTCTCTGGTGTGTTGTGGCTATCTCAATCCCACATCTTGCTACAGCCTCTGTGTTTGTTTGTGTTTTCTGGACATTCTCTATGGACTTTAAGTTTTGAATGCATTTCAGCGTGTAAGTTTTTGTTTTCAGCTGGCAAACGCTAATTGGTTCCACCTGGAGTCTAATACGCCACACATTCGAGTTTTCTCGGAAGAAAGCTTCAGAAACCTGAGAAAACATGATATTTCTTTCTGTAAACATGACATTGGATGCATTTGCCAAACAGGAAGATTGTGCTTTTCTCCAAAACCACTTTCACCGTGTTTTTGGTTAAATTTCACCGGGATACTACAACATTTTGTGCAGATACTCTGGATGAAAACAAAACTATCTGGTGTGTTGTGGCTATCTCAATCCCAGATCTTGTTACAGCCTCTGAGTTTGTTTGTGTTTTCTGGACATTCTCTATGGACTTTACGGTTTTGAATGCATTTTAGCATGTACGTTTTTGTTTTTAGCTGGCAAACGCTAATTGGTTCCACCTGGAGTCTAATACACCACACATTCGAGTTTTCTAGGAAGAAAGCTTCAGAAACCTGAGAAAACATGATATTTCTTTCTGTAAACATGCCATTGGATGCATTTGCCGAACAGGAAGATTGTGCTTTTCTCCAAAACCACTTTCACGGTGATTTCTGGTTAAATTTCCACATACTACAACAATTTGTCCAGATACTCTGGATGAAAACAAAACTATCTGGTGTGTTGTGGCTATCTCAATCCCCGATCTTGGTACAGCCTCTGTGTTTGTTTGTGTTTTCTGGACATTCTCTATGGACTTTACGGTTTTGAATGCATTTTAGCATGAAAGTTTTTGTTTTCAGCTGGCAAACGCTAATTGGTTCCACCTGGAGTCTAATACGCCACACATTCGAGTTTTCTAGGAAGAAAGCTTCAGAAACCTGAGAAAACATGATATTTCTTTCTGTAAACATGCCATTGGATGCATTTGCCGAACAGGAAGATTGTGCTTTTCTCCAAAACCACTTTCACCGTGATTTTTAGTTAAATTTCACCCGAAATCCACAACAATTTGTCCAGATACTCCTGGATGAAAACAAAACTATCTGGTGTGTAGTGGCTATCTCAATCCCAGATCTTGCTACAGCCTCTGTGTTTGTTTGTGTTTTCTGGACATTCTCTATGGACTTCATGGTTTTGAATCCATTTTAGCATGTAAGTTTTTGTTTTCAGCTGGCAAACGCTAATTGGTTCCACCTGGAGTCTAATACGGCACACATTCGAGTTTTCTCGGAAGAAAGCTTCAGAAACCTGAGAAAACATGATATTTCTTTCTGTAAACATGACATTGGATGCATTTGCCGAACAGGAAGATTGTGCTTTTCTCCAAAACCACTTTCACGGTGATTTTTGGTTAAGTTTCACCCGAAATCCACAACAATTTGTCCAGATACTCTGGATGAAAACAAAACTCTCTGGTGTGTTGTGGCTATCTCAATCCCAGATCTTGCTACAGCCTCTGTGTTTGTTTGTGTTTTCTGGACATTCTCCATGGACTTTAAGTTTTGAATGCATTTCAGCGTGTAAGTTTTTGTTTTCAGCTGGCAAACGCTAATTGGTTCCACCTGGAGTCTAATACGGCACACATTCGAGTTTTCTCGGAAGAAAGCTTCAGAAACCTGAGAAAACATGATATTTCTTTCTGTAAACATGACTTTGGATGCATTTGCCGAACAGGAAGATTGTGCTTTTCTCCAAAACCACTTTCACGGTGATTTTTGGTTAAATTTCCCCGGGAAACTTCAACAATTTGTCCAGATACTCCTGGATGAAAACAAAACTATCTGGTGTGTAGTGGCTATCTCAATCCCCGATCTTGGTACAGCCTCTGTGTTTGTTTGTGTTTTCTGGACATTCTCTATGGACTTTACGGTTTTTGAATGCATTTCAGCATGTACGTTTTTGTTTTCAGCTGGCAAACGCTAATTGGTTCCACCTGGAGTCTAATACGCCACACATTCGAGTTTTCTAGGAAGAAAGCTTCAGAAACCTGAGAAAACATGATATTTCTTTCTGTAAACATGACATTGGATGCATTTGCCGAACAGGAAGATTGTGCTTTTCTCCAAAACCACTTTCACCGTGATTTTTAGTTAAATTTCACCCGAAATCCACAACAATTTGTCCAGATACTCTGGATGAAAACAAAACTATCTGGTGTGTTGTGGCTATCTCCATCCCAGATCTTGCTACAGCCTCTGTGTTTGTTTGTGTTTTCTGGACATTCTCTATGGACTTTACGGTTTTGAATGCATTTTAGCATGTACGTTTTTGTTTTCAGCTGGCAAACGCTAATTGGTTCCACCTGGAGTCTAATACGCCACACATTCAAGTTTTCTAGGAAGAAAACTTCAGAAACCTGAGAAAACATGATATTTCTTTCTGTAAACATGCCATTGGATGCATTTGCCGAACAGGAAGATTGTGCTTTTCTGCAAAACCACTTTCACCGTGATTTTTAGTTAAATTTCACCCGAAATCCACAACATTTTGTCCAGATACTCCTGGATGAAAACAAAACTCTCTGGTGTGTTGTGGCTATCTCAATCCCAGATCTTGGTACAGCCTCTGTGTTTGTTTGTGTTTTCTGGACATTCTCTATGGACTTTAAGTTTTGAATGCATTTCAGCGTGTAAGTTTTTGTTTTCAGCTGGCAAACGCTAATTGGTTCCAACTGGAGTCTAATACGCCACACATTCGAGTTTTCTCGGAAGAAAGCTTCAGAAACCTGAGAAAACATGATATTTCTTTCTGTAAACATGACATTGGATGCATTTGCCAAACAGGAAGATTGTGCTTTTCTCCAAAACCACTTTCACCGTGTTTTTGGTTAAATTTCACCGGGATACTACAACATTTTGTGCAGATACTCTGGATGAAAACAAAACTATCTGGTGTGTTGTGGCTATCTCAATCCCAGATCTTGCTACAGCCTCTGAGTTTGTTTGTGTTTTCTGGACATTCTCTATGGACTTTACGGTTTTGAATGCATTTTAGCATGTACGTTTTTGTTTTTAGCTGGCAAACACTAATTGGTTCCACCTGGAGTCTAATACACCACACATTCGAGTTTTCTAGGAAGAAAGCTTCAGAAACCTGAGAAAACATGATATTTCTTTCTGTAAACATGACTTTGGATGCATTTGCCGAACAGGAAGATTGTGCTTTTCTCCAAAACCACTTTCACGGTGATTTCTGGTTAAATTTCCACATACTACAACAATTTGTCCAGATACTCTGGATGAAAACAAAACTATCTGGTTTGTTGTGGCTATCTCAATCCCCGATCTTGGTACAGCCTCTGTGTTTGTTTGTGTTTTCTGGACATTCTCTATGGACTTTACGGTTTTGAATGCATTTTAGCATGAAAGTTTTTGTTTTCAGCTGGCAAACGCTAATTGGTTCCACCTGGAGTCTAATACGCCACACATTCGAGTTTTCTAGGAAGAAAGCTTCAGAAACCTGAGAAAACATGATATTTCTTTCTGTAAACATGCCATTGGATGCATTTGCCGAACAGGAAGATTGTGCTTTTCTCCAAAACCACTTTCACCGTGATTTTTAGTTAAATTTCACCCGAAATCCACAACAATTTGTCCAGATACTCCTGGATGAAAACAAAACTCTCTGGTGTGTTTTGGCCATCTGAAGCCCAGATCTTGCTACAGCCTCTGTGTTTGTTTGTGTTTTCTGGATATTCTCTATGGACTTTACAGTTTTGAATGCATTTCAGCGTGTAAGTTTTTGTTTTCAGCTGGCAAACGCTAATTGGTTCCACCTGGAGTCTAATACGCCACACATTCGAGTTTTCTAGGAAGAAAGCTTCAGAAACCTGAGAAAACATGATATTTCTTTCTGTAAACATGACATTGGATGCATTTGCCGAACAGGAAGATTGTGCTTTTCTCCAAAACCTTTTCACCGTGATTTTTAGTTAAATTTCACCCGAAATCCACAACATTTTGTGCAGATACTCTGGATGAAAACAAAACTATCTGGTGTGTTGTGGCTATCTCAATCCCAGATCTTGCTACAGCCTCTGAGTTTGTTTGTGTTTTCTGGACATTCTCTATGGACTTTACGGTTTTGAATGCATTTTAGCATGTAAGTTTTTGTTTTCAGCTGGCAAACGCTAATTGGTTCCACCTGGAGTCTAATACGCCACACATTCGAGTTTTCTAGGAAGAAAGCTTCAGAAACCTGAGAAAACATGATATTTCTTTCTGTAAACATGACATTGGATGCATTTGCCGAACAGGAAGATTGTGCTTTTCTCCAAAACCACTTTCACGGTGATTTTTGGTTAAGTTTCACCCGAAATCCACAACAATTTGTCCAGATACTCTGGATGAAAACAAAACTCTCTGGTGTGTTGTGGCTATCTCAATCCCAGATCTTGCTACAGCCTCTGTGTTTGTTTGTGTTTTCTGGACATTCTCTATGGACTTTACGGTTTTGAATGCATTTCAGGATGTACGTTTTTGTTTTCAGCTGGCAAACGCTAATTGGTTCCACCTGGAGTCTAATACGCCACACATTCGAGTTTTCTCGGAAGAAAGCTTCAGAAACCTGAGAAAACATGATATTTCTTTCTGTAAACATGCCATTGGATGCATTTGCCGAACAGGAAGATTGTGCTTTTCTCCAAAACCACTTTCACCGTGATTTTTAGTTAAATTTCACCCGAAATACACAACATTTTGTCCAGATACTCCTGGATGAAAACAAAACTCTCTGGTGTGTTGTGGCTATCTCAATCCCAGATCTTGCTACAGCCTCTGTGTTTGTTTGTGTTTTCTGGACATTCTCTATGGTCTTTACGGTTTTGAATGCATTTCAGCGTGTAAGTTTTTGTTTTCAGCTGGCAAACGCTAATTGGTTCCACCTGGAGTCTAATACGCCACACATTCGAGTTTTCTCGGAAGAAAGCTTCAGAAACCTGAGAAAACATGATATTTCTTTCTGTAAACATGACATTGGATGCATTTGCCAAACAGGAAGATTGTGCTTTTCTCCAAAACCACTTTCACCGTGTTTTTGGTTAAATTTCACCGGGATACTACAACATTTTGTGCAGATACTCTGGATGAAAACAAAACTATCTGGTGTGTTGTGGCTATCTCAATCCCAGATCTTGCTACAGCCTCTGAGTTTGTTTGTGTTTTCTGGACATTCTCTATGGACTTTACGGTTTTGAATGCATTTTAGCATGTACGTTTTTGTTTTTAGCTGGCAAACACTAATTGGTTCCACCTGGAGTCTAATACACCACACATTCGAGTTTTCTAGGAAGAAAGCTTCAGAAACCTGAGAAAACATGATATTTCTTTCTGTAAACATGACTTTGGATGCATTTGCCGAACAGGAAGATTGTGCTTTTCTCCAAAACCACTTTCACGGTGATTTCTGGTTAAATTTCCACATACTACAACAATTTGTCCAGATACTCTGGATGAAAACAAAACTATCTGGTTTGTTGTGGCTATCTCAATCCCCGATCTTGGTACAGCCTCTGTGTTTGTTTGTGTTTTCTGGACATTCTCTATGGACTTTACGGTTTTGAATGCATTTTAGCATGAAAGTTTTTGTTTTCAGCTGGCAAACGCTAATTGGTTCCACCTGGAGTCTAATACGCCACACATTCGAGTTTTCTAGGAAGAAAGCTTCAGAAACCTGAGAAAACATGATATTTCTTTCTGTAAACATGCCATTGGATGCATTTGCCGAACAGGAAGATTGTGCTTTTCTCCAAAACCACTTTCACCGTGATTTTTAGTTAAATTTCACCCGAAATCCACAACAATTTGTCCAGATACTCCTGGATGAAAACAAAACTCTCTGGTGTGTTTTGGCCATCTCAAGCCCAGATCTTGCTACAGCCTCTGAGTTTGTTTGTGTTTTCTGGATATTCTCTATGGACTTTATGGTTTTGAATGAATTTCAGCGTGTAAGTTTTTGTTTTCAGCTGGCAAACGCTAATTGGTTCCACCTGGAGTCTAATACGCCACACATTCGAGTTTTCTAGGAAGAAAGCTTCAGAAACCTGAGAAAACATGATATTTCTTTCTGTAAACATGACATTGGATGCATTTGCCGAACAGGAAGATTGTGCTTTTCTCCAAAACCTTTTCACCGTGATTTTTAGTTAAATTTCACCCGAAATCCACAACAATTTGTCCAGATACTCCTGGATGAAAATAAAATTATATGGTGTGTTGTGGCTATCTCCATCCCAGATCTTGCTACAGCCTCTGTGTTTGTTTGTGTTTTCTGGACATTCTCTATGGACTTTACGGTTTTGAATGCATTTTAGCATGTAAGTTTTTGTTTTCAGCTGGCAAACGCTAATTGGTTCCACCTGGAGTCTAATACGCCACACATTCGAGTTTTCTAGGAAGAAAGCTTCAGAAACCTGAGAAAACATGATATTTCTTTCTGTAAACATGACATTGGATGCATTTGCCGAACAGGAAGATTGTGCTTTTCTCCATAACCACTTTCACGGTGATTTTTGGTTAAGTTTCACCCGAAATCCACAACAATTTGTCCAGATACTCTGGATGAAAACAAAACTCTCTGGTGTGTTGTGGCTATCTCAATCCCAGATCTTGCTACAGCCTCTGTGTTTGTTTGTGTTTTCTGGACATTCTCTATGGACTTTACGGTTTTGAATGCATTTTAGCATGTACGTTTTTGTTTTCAGCTGGCAAACGCTAATTGGTTCCACCTGGAGTCTAATACGCCACACATTCGAGTTTTCTAGGAAGAAAGCTTCAGAAACCTGAGGAAACATGATATTTCTTTCTGTAAACATGACATTGGATGCATTTGCCGAACAGGAAGATTGTGCTTTTCTCCAAAACTACTTTCACCGTGATTTTTGGTTAAATTTCACCTGAAATCCACAACAATTTGTCCAGATACTCTGGATGAAAACAAAACTCTCTGGTGTGTTGTGGCTATTTCAATCCCAGATCTTGCTAGAGCCTCTGTGTTTGTGTTTTCTGGACATTCTCTATGGACTTTAAGTTTTGAATGCATTTTAGCATGTAAGTTTTTGTTTTCAGCTGGCAAACGCTAATTGGTTCCACCTGGAGTCTAATATGCCACACATTCGAGTTTTCTCGGAAGAAAGCTTCAAAAACCTGAGAAAACATGATATTTCTTTCTGTAACCATGACATTGGATGCATTTGCCGAACAGGAAGATTGTGCTTTTCTCCAAAACCACTTTCACCAAGATTTTTAGTTAAATTTCACCCGAAATCCACAACAATTTGTCCAGATACTCCTGGATGAAAACAAAATTCTCTGGTGTGTTGTGGATATCTCAATCCCAGATCTTGCTACAGCCTCTGAGTTTGTTTGTGTTTTCTGGATATTCTCTATGGACTTTATGGTTTTGAATGAATTTCAGCGTGTAAGTTTTTGTTTTCAGCTGGCAAACGCTAATTGGTTCCACCTGGAGACTAATGCGCCACACATTCGAGTTTTCTAGGAAGAAAGCTTCAGAAACCTGAGAAAACATGATATTTCTTTCTGTAAACATGACATTGGATGCATTTGCCGAACAGGAAGATTGTGCTTTTCTCCAAAACCACTTTCACCGTGATTTTTAGTTAAATTTCTCCCGAAATCCACAACAATTTGTCCAGATACTCCTGGATGAAAACAAAACTATCTGGTGTGTTGTGGCTATCTCAATCCCAGATCTTGCTACAGCCTCTGTGTTTGTTTGTGTTTTCTGGACATTCTCTATGGACTTTACGGTTTTGAATGCATTTTAGCATGTACGTTTTTGTTTTCAGCTGGCAAACGCTAATTGGTTCCACCTGGAGTCTAATACGCCACACATTCGAGTTTTCTCGGAAGAAAGCTCCAGAAACCTGAGAAAACATGATATTTCTTTCTGTAAACATGACATTGGATGCATTTGCCGAACAGGAAGATTGTGCTTTTCTCCAAAACACTTTCACCGTGATTTTTAGTTAAATTTCACCCGGGATACTACAACAATTTGTCCAGATACTCCTGGATGAAAACAAAACTATCTGGTGTGTAGTGGCTATCTGAATCCCAGATCTTGCAACAGCCTCTGTGTGTGTTTGTGTTTTCTGGATATTCTCTATGGACTTCACGGTTTTGAATTCATTTTAGCATGTACGTTTTTGTTTTCAGCTGGCAAACGCTAATTGGTTCCACCTGGAGTCTAATACGCCACACATTCGAGTTTTCTAGGAAGAAAGCTCCAGAAACCTGAGAAAACATGATATTTCTTTCTGTAAACATGACATTGGATGCATTTGCCGAACAGGAAGATTGTGCTTTTCTCCAAAACATTTTCACCGTGATTTTTAGTTAAATTTCACCCGACATCCACAACAATTTGTCCAGATACTCCTGGATGAAAACAAAACTATCTGGTGATTTGTAGCTATCTCAATCCCAGATCTTGCTACAGCCTCTGTGTTTGTTTGTGTTTTCTGGACATTCTCCATGGACTTTAAGTTTTGAATGCATTTCAGCGTGTAAGTTTTTGTTTTCAGCTGGCAAACGCTAATTGGTTCCACCTGGAGTCTAATACGGCACACATTCGAGTTTTCTCGGAAGAAAGCTTCAGAAACTTGAGAAAACATGATATTTCTTTCTGTAAACATGACATTGGATGCATTTGCCGAACAGGAAGATTGTGCTTTTCTCCAAAACCACTTTCACGGTGATTTCTGGTTAAATTTCCCCGGGAAACTACAACAATTTGTCAAGATACTCCTGGATGAAAACAAAACTATCTGGTGTGTAGTGGCTATCTCAATCCCACATCTTGCTACAGCCTCTGTGTTTGTTTGTGTTTTCTGGACATTCTCTATGGACTTTACGGTTTTTGAATGCATTTCAGCATGTACGTATTTGTTTTCAGCTGGCAAACGCTAATTGGTTCCACCTGGAGTCTAATACGCCACACATTCGAGTTTTCTAGGAAGAAAGCTTCAGAAACCTGAGAAAACATGACATTTCTTTCTGTAAACATGCCATTGGATGCATTTGCCGAACAGGAAGATTGTGCTTTTCTCCAAAACACTTTCACCGTGATTTTTAGTTAAATTTCACCCGAAATCCACAACAATTTGTCCAGATACTCCTGGATGAAAACAAAACTCTCTGGTGTGTTGTGGCTATCTCAATCCCAGATCTTGCTACAGCCTCTGTGTTTGTTTGTGTTTTCTGGACATTCTCCATGGACTTTAAGTTTTGAATGCATTTCAGCGTGTAAGTTTTTGTTTTCAGCTGGCAAACGCTAATTGGTTCCACGTGGAGTCTAATACGCCACACATTCGAGTTTTCTAGGAAGAAAGCTTCAGAAACCTGAGAAAACATGATATTTCTTTCTGTAAACATGACATTGGATGCATTTGCCGAACAGGAAGATTGTGCTTTTCTCCAAAACCACTTTCACGGTGATTTCTGGTTAAATTTCCCCAGGATACTACAACAATTTGTCCAGATACTCCTGGATGAAAACAAAACTCTCTGGTTTGTTGTGGCTATCTCAATCCCAGATCTTGCTACAGCCTCTGTGTTTGTTTGTGTTTTCTGGACATTCTCTATGGACTTTACGGTTTTGAATGCATTTTAGCATGTAAGTTTTTGTTTTCAGCTGGCATACGCTAATTGGTTCCACCTGGAGTCTAATACGCCACACATTCGAGTTTTCTAGGAAGAAAGCTTCAGAAACCTGAGAAAACATGATATTTCTTTCTGTAAACATGACATTGGATGCATGTGCCGAACAGGAAGATTGTGCTTTTCTCCAAAACCACTTTCACCGTGATTTTTAGTTAAATTTCCCCATACTACAACAATTTGTCCAGATACTCCTGGATGAAAACAAAACTCTCTGGTGTGTTGTGGCTATCTCAATCCCAGATCTTGCTACAGCCTCTGTGTTTGTTTGTGTTTTCTGGACATTCTCTATGGACTTTAAGTTTTGAATGCATTTCAGGATGTACGTTTTTATTTTCAGCTGGCAAACGCTAATTGGTTCCACCTGGAGACTAATACGCCACACATTCGAGTTTTCTAGGAAGAAAGCTTCAGAAACCTGAGAAAACATGATATTTCTTTCTGTAAACATGACATTGGATGCATTTGCCGAACAGGAAGATTGTGCTTTTCTCCAAAACCACTTTCACCGTGATTTTTAGTTAAATTTCTCCCGAAATCCACAACAATTTGTCCAGATACTCCTGGATGAAAACAAAACTATCTGGTGTGTTGTGGCTATCTCAATCCCAGATCTTGCTACAGCCTCTGTGTTTGTTTGTGTTTTCTGGACATTCTCTATGGACTTTACGGTTTTGAATGCATTTTAGCATGTACGTTTTTGTTTTCAGCTGGCAAACGCTAATTGGTTCCACCTGGAGTGTAATACGCCACACATTCGAGTTTTCTCGGAAGAAAGCTTCAGAAACCTGAGAAAACATGATATTTCTTTCTGTAAACATGACATTGGATGCATTTGCCGAACAGGAAGATTGTGCTTTTCTCCAAAACCACTTTCACCGTGATTTTTAGTTAAATTTCACCCGGGATACTACAACAATTTGTCCAGATACTCTGGATGAAAACAAAACTATCTGGTGTGTAGTGGCTATCTCAATCCCAGATCTTGCTACAGCCTCTGTGTTTGTTTGTGTTTTCTGGACATTCTCTATGGACTTTACGGTTTTGAATGCATTTTAGCATGTACGTTTTTGTTTTCAGCTGGCAAACGCTAATTGGTTCCACCTGGAGTCTAATACGCCACACATTCGAGTTTTCTAGGAAGAAAGCTTCAGAAACCTGAGGAAACATGATATTTCTTTCTGTAAACATGACATTGGATGCATTTGCCGAACAGGAAGATTGTGCTTTTCTCCAAAACTACTTTCACCGTGATTTTTGGTTAAATTTCACCTGAAATCCACAACAATTTGTCCAGATACTCTGGATGAAAACAAAACTCTCTGGTGTGTTGTGGCTATTTCAATCCCAGATCTTGCTAGAGCCTCTGTGTTTGTGTTTTCTGGACATTCTCTATGGACTTTAAGTTTTGAATGCATTTTAGCATGTAAGTTTTTGTTTTCAGCTGGCAAACGCTAATTGGTTCCACCTGGAGTCTAATATGCCACACATTCGAGTTTTCTAGGAAGAAAGCTTCAGAAACCTGAGAAAACATGATATTTCCTTCTGTAAACATGACATTGGATGCATTTGCCGAACAGGAAGATTGTGCTTTTCTCCAAAACCACTTTCACCGTGATTTTTAGTTAAATGTCACCCGAAATCCACAACAATTTGTCGAGATACTCTGGATAAAAACAAAACTCTCTGGTGTGTTGTGGCTATCTCAATCTCAGATCTTGCTACAGCCTCCGTGTGTGTTTGTGTTTTCTGGACATTCTCTATGGACTTTAAGTTTTGAATGCATTTTAGCATGTACGTTTTTGTTTTCAGCTGGCAAACGCTAATTGGTTCCACCTCGAGTCTAATATGCCACACATTCGAGTTTTCTAGAAAGAAAGCTTCAGAAACCTGAGGAAACATGATATTTCTTTCTGTAAACATGACATTGGATGCATTTGCCGAACAGGAAGATTGTGCTTTTCTCCAAACCACTTTCATGGTGAATTTTGGTTAAATTTCACCGGGATACTACAACATTTTTTCCAGATACTCCTGCATGAAAACAAAACTATCTGGTGTGTTGTGGCTATCTCAATCCCAGATCTTGCTAGAGCCTCTGTGTTTGTTTGTGTTTTCTGGACATTCTCTATGGACTTTAAGTTTTGAATGCATTTCAGCGTGTAAGTTTTTGTTTTCAGCTAGCAAACGCTAATTGGTTCCACCTGGAGTCTAATACGCCACACATTCGAGTTTTCTCGGAAGAAAGCTTCAGAAACCTGAGAAAACATGATATTTCTTTCTGTAAACATGACATTGGATGCATTTGCCGAACAGGAAGATTGTGCTTTTCTCCAAAATCACTTTCACGGTGATTTCTGGTTAAATTTCCATGTGATACTACAACAATATGTCCAGATACTCTGGATGAAAACAAAACTATCTGGTGTGTTGTGGCTATCTCAATCACAGATCTTGCTACAGCCTCTGTGTTTGTTTGTGTTTTCTGGACATTCTCTATGGACTTTACGGTTTTGAATGCATTTTAGCATGTACGTTTTTGTTTTCAGCTGGCAAACGCTAATTGGTTCCACCTGGAGTCTAATACGCCACACATTCGAGTTTTCTAGGAAGAAAGCTTCAGAAACCTGAGAAAACATGATATTTCTTTCTGTAAACATGACTTTGGATGCATTTGCCGAACAGGAAGATTGTGCTTTTCTCCAAAATCACTTTTACGGTGATTTCTGGTTAAATTTCCATGTGATACTACAACAATTTGTCCAGATACTCTGGATGAAAACAAAACTATCTGGTGTGTTGTGGCTATCTCAATCACAGATCTTGCTACAGCCTCTGTGTTTGTTTGTGTTTTCTGGACATTCTCTATGGACTTTACGGTTTTGAATGCCTTTTAGCATGTACGTTTTTGTTTTCAGCTGGCAAACGCTAATTGGTTCCACCTGGAGTCTAATACGCCACACATTCGAGTTTTCTAGGAAGAAAGCTTCAGAAACCTGAGGAAACATGATATTTCTTTCTGTAAACATGACATTGGATGCATTTGCCGAACAGGAAGATTGTGCTTTTCTCCAAAACTACTTTCACCGTGATTTTTGGTTAAATTTCACCTGAAATCCACAACAATTTGTCCAGATACTCCTGGATGAAAACAAAACTCTCTGGTGTGTTGCGGCTATCTCAATCCCAGATCTTGCTACAGCCTCTGTGTTTGTTTGTGTTTTCTGGACATTCTCTATGGACTTTAAGTTTTGAATGCATTTTAGCATGTACGTTTTTGTTTTCAGCTGGCAAATGCCAATTGGTTCCACCTGGAGTCAAATCCTCCACACATTCGAGTTTTCTCGGAAGAAAACTTCAGAAACGTGAGAATACATGATATTTCTTTCTGTAAACATGACATTGGATGCATTTGCCGAACAGGAAGATTGTGCTTTTCTCCAAAACCACTTTCACGGTGATTTTTAGTTAAATTTCACCCGAAATCCACAACAATTTGTCCAGATACTCCTGGATGAAAACAAAACTCTCTGGTGTGTTGCGGCTATCTCAATCCCAGATCTTGCTACAGCCTCTGTGTTTGTTTGTGTTTTCTGGACATTCTCTATGGACTTTACGGTTTTGAATGCATTTTAGCAGGACCCTTATTGTTTTCTGCTGCCAAACGCTAATTGGATCCACCTGGAGTCAAATACTCCACACATTGGAGTTTTCTCGGAAGACAGCTTAAGAAACCTGAGAAAACTTGATATTTCTTTCTATAAACATGACATTGGATGCATTTGCCGAACAGGAAGATTGTGCTTTTCTCCAAAACCACTTTCACGGTGATTTTTGGTTAAATTTCACCCGAAATCCAAACAATTTGTCCAGATACTCCTGAATGAAAACAAAACTATCTGGTGATTTGTAGCTATCTCAATCCCAGATCTTGCTACAGCCTCTGTGTGTGTTTGTGTTTTCTGGATATTCTCTATGGACTTTAAGGTTTTGAATGCATTTTAGCAGGACCCTTTTTGTTTTCTGCTGGCAAACGCTAATTGGTTCCACCTGGAGTCAAATCCTCCACACATTCGAGTTTTCTAGGAAGAAAGCTTCAGAAACCTGAGAAAACATGATATTTCTTTCTGTAAACATGACATTGGATGCATTTGCCGAAAAGGAAGATTGTGCTTTTCTCCAAAACCACTTTCACGGTGATTTTTAGTTAAATTTCACCCGAAATCCACAACAATTCGTCCATATACTCCTGGATGAAAAAAAACTATCTGGTGATTTGTAGCTATCTCAATCCCAGATCTTGCTATAGCCTCTCTGTGTGTTTGTGCTTTCTGGATAGTCTCTATGTACTTTAAAGTTTTGAATGCATTTTAGCAGGACCCTTTTTGTTTTCTGCTGGCAAACGCTAATTGGTTCCTCCTGGAGTCAAATACTCCACACATTCGAGTTTTCTAGGAAGAAAGCTTCAGAAACCTGAGAAAACATGATATTTCTTTCTGTAAACATGACATTGGATGCATTTGCAGAACAGGAAGATTGTGCTTTTCTCCAAAACCACTTTCACGGTGATTTTTAGTTAAATTTCACCCGAAATCCACAACAATTTGTCCAGATACTCCTGGATGAAAACAAAACTCTCTGGTGTGTTGCGGCTATCTCAATCCCAGATCTTGCTACAGCCTCTGTGTGTGTTTGTGTTTTCTGGACATTCTCTATGGACTTTAAGTTTTGAATGCATTTCAGCGTGTAAGTTTTTGTTTTCAGCTGGCAAACGCTAATTGGTTCCACTTGGAGTCTAATACGCCACACATTCGAGTTTTCTAGGAAGAAAGCTTCAGAAACCTGAGAAAACATGATATTTCTTTCTGTAAACATGATATTGGATGCATTTGCCGAATAGGAAGATTGTGCTTTTCTCCAATACCACTTTCACGGTGATTTTTGGTTAAATTTTACCGGGATATTACAACATTAGTCCATATATTCCTGGATGAAAACAAAACTATCTGGCGATTTGTAGCTATCTCAATCCCAGATCTTGTTAGAGCCTCCGTGTTTGTTTGTGTTTTCTGGACATTCTCTATGGACTTTAAGTTTTGAATGCATTTCAGCGTGTAAGATTTGGTTTCAGCTGGCAAACGCTAATTGGTTCCACCTGGAGTCTAATACGCCACACATTCGAGTTTTCTAGGAAGAAAGCTTCAGAAACCTGAGGAAACATGATATTTCTTTCTGTAAACATGACATTGGATGCATTTGCCGAACAGGAAGATTGTGCTTTTCTCCAAAATCACTTTCACGGTGGTTTCTGGTTAAATTTCCATGTGATACTACAACAATTTGTCCAGATACTCTGGATGAAAACAAAACTATCTGGTGTGTTGTGGATATCTCAATCACAGATCTTGCTACAGCCTCTGTGTTTGTTTGTGTTTTCTGGACATTCTCTATGGACTTTACGGTTTTGAATGCATTTTAGCATGTACGTTTTTGTTTTCAGCTGGCAAACGCTAATTGGTTCCACCTGGAGTCTAATACGCCACACATTCGAGTTTTCTAGGAAGAAAGCTTCAGAAACCTGAGGAAACATGATATTTCTTTCTGTAAACATGACATTGGATGCATTTGCCGAATAGGAAGATTGTGCTTTTCTCCAAAACTACTTTCACCGTGATTTTTGGTTAAATTTCACCTGAAATCCACAACAATATGTCCAGATACTCCTGGATGAAAACAAAACTCTCTGGTGTGTTGTGGCTATCTCAATCCCAGATCTTGCTAGAGCCTCTGTGTTTGTTTGTGTTTTCTGGACATTCTCTATGGACTTTAAGTTCTGAATGCATTTTAGCATGTACGTTTTTGTTTTCAGCTGGCAAACGCTAATTGGTTCCACCTGGAGTCTAATACGCCACACATTCGAGTTTTCTAGGAAGAAAGCTTCAGAAACCTGAGGAAACATGATATTTCTTTCTGTAAACATGACATTGGATGCATTTGCCGAACAGGAAGATTGTGCTTTTCTCCAAAACTACTTTCACCGTGATTTTTGGTTAAATATCACCTGAAATCCACAACAATTTGTCCAGATACTCTGGATGAAAACAAAACTCTCTGGTGTGTTGTGGCTATCTCAATCACAGATCTTGCTACAGCCTCTGTGTTTGTTTGTGTTTTCTGGACATTCTCTATGGACTTTACGGTTTTGAATGCATTTTAGCAGGACCCTTATTGTTTTCTGCTGCCAAACGCTAATTGGATCCACCTGGAGTCAAATACTCCACACATTGGAGTTTTCTAGGAAGACAGCTTAAGAAACCTGAGAAAACTTGATATTTCTTTCTATAAACATGACATTGGATGCATTTGCCGAACAGGAAGATTGTGCTTTTCTCCAAAACCACTTTCACGGTGATTTTTGGTTAAATTTCACCCGAAATCCAAACAATTTGTCCAGATACTCCTGAATGAAAACAAAACTATCTGGTGATTTGTAGCTATCTCAATCCCAGATCTTGCTACAGCCTCTGTGTGTGTTTGTGTTTTCTGGATATTCTCTATGGACTTTAAGGTTTTGAATGCATTTTAGCAGGACCCTTTTTGTTTTCTGCTGGCAAACGCTAATTGGTTCCACCTGGAGTCAAATCCTCCACACATTCGAGTTTTCTAGGAAGAAAGCTTCAGAAACCTGAGAAAACATGATATTTCTTTCTGTAAACATGACATTGGATGCATTTGCCGAAAAGGAAGATTGTGCTTTTCTCCAAAACCACTTTCACGGTGATTTTTAGTTAAATTTCACCCGAAATCCACAACAATTCGTCCATATACTCCTGGATGAAAAAAAACTATCTGGTGATTTGTAGCTATCTCAATCCCAGATCTTGCTATAGCCTCTCTGTGTGTTTGTGCTTTCTGGATAGTCTCTATGTACTTTAAAGTTTTGAATGCATTTTAGCAGGACCCTTTTTGTTTTCTGCTGGCAAACGCTAATTGGTTCCTCCTGGAGTCAAATACTCCACACATTCGAGTTTTCTAGGAAGAAAGCTTCAGAAACCTGAGAAAACATGATATTTCTTTCTGTAAACATGACATTGGATGCATTTGCCGAACAGGAAGATTGTGCTTTTCTCCAAAACCACTTTCACGGTGATTTTTAGTTAAATTTCACCCGAAATCCACAACAATTTGTCCAGATACTCCTGGATGAAAACAAAACTCTCTGGTGTGTTGCGGCTATCTCAATCCCAGATCTTGCTACAGCCTCTGTGTGTGTTTGTGTTTTCTGGACATTCTCTATGGACTTTAAGTTTTGAATGCATTTCAGCGTGTAAGATTTTGTTTTCAGCTGGCAAACGCTAATTGGTTCCACTTGGAGTCTAATACGCCACACATTCGAGTTTTCTAGGAAGAAAGCTTCAGAAACCTGAGAAAACATGATATTTCTTTCTGTAAACATGATATTGGATGCATTTGCCGAATAGGAAGATTGTGCTTTTCTCCAATACCACTTTCACGGTGATTTTTGGTTAAATTTTACCGGGATATTACAACATTAGTCCATATATTCCTGGATGAAAACAAAACTATCTGGCGATTTGTAGCTATCTCAATCCCAGATCTTGTTAGAGCCTCCGTGTTTGTTTGTGTTTTCTGGACATTCTCTATGGACTTTAAGTTTTGAATGCATTTCAGCGTGTAAGTTTTTGTTTTCAGCTGGCAAACGCTAATTGGTTCCACCTGGAGTCTAATACGCCACACATTCGAGTTTTCTAGGAAGAAAGCTTCAGAAACCTGAGCAAACATGATATTTCTTTCTGTAAACATGACATTGGATGCATTTGCCGAACAGGAAGATTGTGCTTTTCTCCAAAATCACTTTCACGGTGATTTCTGGTTAAATTTCCATGTGATACTACAACAATTTGTCCAGATACTCTGGATGAAAACAAAACTCTCTGGTGTGTTGTGGCTATCTCAATCACAGATCTTGCTACAGCCTCTGTGTTTGTTTGTGTTTTCTGGACATTCTCTATGGACTTTACGGTTTTGAATGCATTTTAGCATGTACGTTTTTGTTTTCAGCTGGCAAACGCTAATTGGTTCCACCTGGAGTCTAATACGCCACACATTCGAGTTTTCTAGGAAGAAAGCTTCAGAAACCTGAGGAAACATGATATTTCTTTCTGTAAACATGACATTGGATGCATTTGCCGAAAAGGAAGATTGTGCTTTTCTCCAAAACCACTTTCACGGTGATTTTTGGTTAAATTTCACCCGAAATCCAAACAATTTGTCCAGATACTCCTGAATGAAAACAAAACTATCTGGTGATTTGTAGCTATCTCAATCCCAGATCTTGCTACAGCCTCTGTGTGTGTTTGTGTTTTCTGGATATTCTCTATGGACTTTAAGGTTTTGAATGCATTTTAGCAGGACCCTTTTTGTTTTCTGCTGGCAAACGCTAATTGGTTCCACCTGGAGTCAAATCCTCCACACATTCGAGTTTTCTAGGAAGAAAGCTTAAGAAACCTGAGAAAACATGATATTTCTTTCTGTAAACATGACATTGGATGCATTTGCCGAAAAGGAAGATTGTGCTTTTCTCCAAAACCACTTTCACCGTGATTTTTAGTTAAATTTCACCCGAAATCCACAACAATTCGTCCATATACTCCTGGATGAAAAAAAACTATCTGGTGATTTGTAGCTATCTCAATCCCAGATCTTGCTATAGCCTCTCTGTGTGTTTGTGCTTTCTGGATAGTCTCTATGTACTTTAAAGTTTTGAATGCATTTTAGCAGGACCCTTTTTGTTTTCTGCTGGCAAACGCTAATTGGTTCCTCCTGGAGTCAAATACTCCACACATTCGAGTTTTCTAGGAAGAAAGCTTCAGAAACCTGAGAAAACATGATATTTCTTTCTGTAAACATGACATTGGATGTATTTGCCGAACAGGAAGATTGTGCTTTTCTCCAAAACCACTTTCACGGTGATTTTTAGTTAAATTTCACCCGAAATCCACAACAATTTGTCCAGATACTCCTGGATGAAAACAAAACTCTCTGGTGTGTTGCGGCTATCTCAATCCCAGATCTTGCTACAGCCTCTGTGTGTGTTTGTGTTTTCTGGACATTCTCTATGGACTTTAAGTTTTGAATGCATTTCAGCGTGTAAGTTTTTGTTTTCAGCTGGCAAACGCTAATTGGTTCCACTTGGAGTCTAATACGCCACACATTCGAGTTTTCTAGGAAGAAAGCTTCAGAAACCTGAGAAAACATGATATTTCTTTCTGTAAACATGATATTGGATGCATTTGCCGAACAGGAAGATTGTGCTTTTCTCCAATACCACTTTCACGGTGATTTTTGGTTAAATTTTACCGGGATATTACAACATTAGTCCATATATTCCTGGATGAAAACAAAACTATCTGGCGATTTGTAGCTATCTCAATCCAAGATCTTGTTAGAGCCTCCGTGTTTGTTTGTGTTTTCTGGACATTCTCTATGGACTTTAAGTTTTGAATGCATTTCAGCGTGTAAGTTTTTGTTTTCAGCTGGCAAACGCTAATTGGTTCCACCTGGAGTGTAATACGCCACACATTCGAGTTTTCTCGGAAGAAAGCTTCAGAAACCTGAGAAAACATGATATTTCTTTCTGTAAACATGACATTGGATGCATTTGCCGAACAGGAAGATTGTGCTTTTCTCCAAAACCACTTTCACGGTGATTTTTAGTTAAATTTCACCCGAAATCCACAACAATTTGTCCAGATACTCCTGGATGAAAACAAAACTCTCTGGTGTGTTGCGGCTATCTCAATCCCAGATCTTGCTACAGCCTCTGTGTTTGTTTGTGTTTTCTGGACATTCTCTATGGACTTTAAGTTTTGAACGCATTTCAGCGTGTAAGTTTTTGTTTTCAGCTGGCAAACGCTAATTGGTTCCACTTGGAGTCTAATACGCCACACATTCGAGTTTTCTAGGAAGAAAGCTTCAGAAACCTGAGAAAACATGATATTTCTTTCTGTAAACATGACATTGGATGCATTTGCCGAACAGGAAGATTGTGCTTTTCTCCAATACCACTTTCACGGTGATTTTTGGTTAAATTTTACCGGGATATTACAACATTAGTCCATATATTCCTGGATGAAAACAAAACTATCTGGTGTGTTGTGGCTATCTCAATCCCAGATCTTGCTACAGCCTCTGTGTTTGTTTGTGTTTTCTGGACATTCTCTATGGACTTTACGGTTTTGAATGCATTTTAGCATGTACATTTTTGTTTTCAGCTGGCAAACTCTAATTGGTTCCACCTGGATTCTAATACGCCACACATTCGAGTTTTCTAGGAAGAAAGCTTCAGAAAACTGAGAAAACATGATATTTCTTTCTGTAAACATGACATTGGATGCATTTGCCGAACAGGAAGATTGTGCTTTTCTCCAAAACCACTTTCACGGTGATTTTTAGTTAAATTTCACCCGAAATCCACAACAATTTGTCCAGATACTCCTGGATGAAAACAAAACTCTCTGGTGTGTTGCGGCTATCTCAATCCCAGATCTTGCTACAGCCTCTGTGTGTGTTTGTGTTTTCTGGACATTCTCTATGGACTTTAAGTTTTGAATGCATTTCAGCGTGTAAGTTTTTGTTTTCAGCTGGCAAACGCTAATTGGTTCCACTTGGAGTCTAATACGCCACACATTCGAGTTTTCTAGGAAGAAAGCTTCAGAAACCTGAGAAAACATGATATTTCTTTCTGTAAACATGATATTGGATGCATTTGCCGAATAGGAAGATTGTGCTTTTCTCCAATACCACTTTCACGGTGATTTTTGGTTAAATTTTACCGGGATATTACAACATTAGTCCATATATTCCTGGATGAAAACAAAACTATCTGGCGATTTGTAGCTATCTCAATCCAAGATCTTGTTAGAGCGTCCGTGTTTGTTTGTGTTTTCTGGACATTCTCTATGGACTTTAAGTTTTGAATGCATTTCAGCGTGTAAGTTTTTGTTTTCAGCTGGCAAACGCTAATTGGTTCCACCTGGAGTGTAATACGCCACACATTCGAGTTTTCTCGGAAGAAAGCTTCAGAAACCTGAGAAAACATGATATTTCTTTCTGTAAACATGACATTGGATGCATTTGCCGAACAGGAAGATTGTGCTTTTCTCCAAAACCACTTTCACGGTGATTTTTAGTTAAATTTCACCCGAAATCCACAACAATTTGTCCAGATACTCCTGGATGAAAACAAAACTCTCTGGTGTGTTGCGGCTATCTCAATCCCAGATCTTGCTACAGCCTCTGTGTTTGTTTGTGTTTTCTGGACATTCTCTATGGACTTTACGGTTTTGAATGCATTTTAGCATGTACGTTTTTGTTTTCAGCTGGCAAACTCTAATTGGTTCCACCTGGATTCTAATACGCCACACATTCGAGTTTTCTAGGAAGAAAGCTTCAGAAAACTGAGAAAACATGATATTTCTTTCTGTAAACATGACATTGGATGCATTTGCCGAACAGGAAGATTGTGCTTTTCTCCAAAATCACTTTCACGGTGATTTCTGGTTAAATTTACGTGGGATACTACAACAATTTGTCCAGATACTCTGGATGAAAACAAAACTATCTGGTGTGTTGTGGCTATCTCAATCCCAGATCTTGCTACAGCCTCTGTGTTTGTTTGTGTTTTCTGGACATTCTCTATGGACTTTACAGTTTTGAAAGCATTTTAGCATGTAAGTTTTTGTTTTCAGCTGGCAAACGCTAATTGGTTCCACCTGGAGTCTAATATGCCACACATTCGAGTTTTCTAGGAAGAAAGCTTCAGAAACCTGAGGAAACATATTTCTTTCTGTAAACATGACATTGGATGCATTTGCCGAACAGGAAGATTGTGCTTTTCTCCAAAACTACTTTCACCGTGATATTTGGTTAAATATCACCTGAAATCCACAACAATTTATCCAGATACTCTTGGATGAAAAAAAACTCTCTGGTGTGTTGTGGCTATCTCAATCACAGATCTTGCTACAGCCTCTGTGTTTGTTTGTGTTTTCTGGACATTCTCTATGGACTTTACGGTTTTGAATGCATTTTAGCAGGACCCTTTTTGTTTTCTGCTGCCAAACGCTAATTGGTTCCACCTGGAGTCAAATACTCCACACATTGGAGTTTTCTAGGAAGACAGCTTAAGAAACCTGAGAAAACTTGATATTTCTTTCTGTAAACATGACATTGGATGCATTTGCCGAACAGGAAGATTGTGCTTTTCTCCAAAACCACTTTCACGGTGATTTTTGGTTAAATTTCACCCGAAATCCAAACAATTTGTCCAGATACTCCTGAATGAAAACAAAACTATCTGGTGATTTGTAGCTATCTCAATCCCAGATCTTGCTACAGCCTCTGTGTGTGTTTGTGTTTTCTGGATATTCTCTATGGACTTTAAGGTTTTGAATGCATTTTAGCAGGACCCTTTTTGTTTTCTGCTGGCAAACGCTAATTGGTTCCACCTGGAGTCAAATCCTCCACACATTCGAGTTTTCTAGGAAGAAAGCTTCAGAAACCTGAGAAAACATGATATTTCTTTCTGTAAACATGACATTGGATGCATTTGCCGAAAAGGAAGATTGTGCTTTTCTCCAAAACCACTTTCACCGTGATTTTTAGTTAAATTTCACCCGAAATCCACAACAATTCGTCCATATACTCCTGGATGAAAAAAAACTATCTGGTGATTTGTAGCTATCTCAATCCCAGATCTTGCTACAGCCTCTCTGTGTGTTTGTGCTTTCTGGATAATCTCTATGTACTTTAAAGTTTTGAATGCATTTTAGCAGGACCCTTTTTGTTTTCTGCTGGCAAACGCTAATTGGTTCCTCCTGGAGTCAAATACTCCACACATTCGAGTTTTCTAGGAAGAAAGATTCAAAAACTTGATAAAACATGATATTTCTTTCTGTAAACATGACATTGGATGCATTTGCCGAACAGGAAGATTGTGCTTTTCTCCAAAACCACTTTCACGGAGATTTTTGGTTAAATTTCACCCGAAATCCACAACAATTTGTCCAGATACTCCTGGATGAAAACAAAACTATCTGGTGATTTGTAGCTATCTCAATCCCAGATCTTGCTACAGCCTCTGTGTGTGTTTGTGTTTTCTGGACATTCTCTATGGACTTTATGGTTGTGAATGCATTTTCGCAGGACCATTTTTGTTTTCTGCTGGCAAACGCTAATTGGTTCCACCTGGAGTCAAATACTCCACACATTCGAGTTTTCTAGGAAGAAAGCTCCAGAAACCTGATAAAACATGATATTTCTTTCTGTAAACATGACATTGGATGCATTTGCCGAACAGGAAGATTGTGCTTTTCTCCAAAACCACTTTCACGGTCATTTTTGCTTAAATTTCACCCGAAATCCACAACAATTTGTCCAGATACTCCTGGATGAAAACAAAACTATCTGGTGATTTGTAGCTATCTCGATCCCAGATCTTGCTACAGCCTCTGTGTGTGTTTGTGTTTTCTGGATATTCTCTATGGACTTTAAGGTTTTGAATGCAATTTAGCAGGACTGGTTTTGTGTTCTGCTGCCAAATGATAATTGGTTCCACCTGGAGTCAAATCCTCCACACATTCGAGTTTTCTAGGAAGAAAGCTTCAGAAACCTGAGAAAACATGATATTTCTTTCTGTAAACATGACATTGGATGCATTTGCCGAACAGGAAGATTGTGCTTTTCTCCAAAACCACTTTCACGGTGATTTTTGGTTAAATTTCACACGAAATACAGAACAATTGGTCCAGATATTCCTGGATGAAAACAAAACAATCTGGTGATTTATATCTATCTCGATCCCAGATCTTGCTACAGCCTCTGTGTGTGTTTGTGTTTTCTGGATATTCTCTATGGACTTTAAGGTTTTGAATGCATTTTAGCAGGAGCCTTTTTGTTTTCTGCTGGCAAACGCTAATTGGTTCCACCTGGAGTCAAATACTCCACACATTCGAGTTTTCTAGGAAGAAAGCTTCAGAAACCTGAGAAAAATGATATTTCTTTCTGTAAACATGACATTGGATTCATTTGCTGAACAGAAAGATTGTGCTTTTCTGCAAAACCACTTTCACGGTCATTTTTGGTTAAATTTCACCCGAAATCCACAAAAATTTGTCCAGATACGCCTGGATGAAAACAAAACTATCTGGTGATTTGTAGCTATCTCAATCCCAGATCTTGCTACAGCCTCTGTGTGTGTTTGTGTTTTCTGGACATTCTCTATGGACTTTACGGTTTTGAATGCATTTTAGCAGGACCCTTTTTGTTTTCTGCTGGCAAACGCTAATTGGTTCCACCTGGAGTCAAATCCTCCACACATTCGAGTTTTCTAGGAAGAAAGCTTCAGAATCCTGAGAAAACATGATATTTCTTTCTGTAAACAAAACATTGGATGCATTTGCCGAACAGGAAGATTGTGCTTTTCTCCAAAACCACTTTCACGGTGATTTTTGGTTAAATTTCACCCGAAATCCAAACAATTTTTCCAGATACTCCTGAATGAAAACAAAACTATCTGGTGATTTGTAGCTATCTCAATCCCAGATCTTGCTACAGCCTCTGTGTGTGTTTGTGTTTTCTGGATATTCTCTATGGACTTTAAGGTTTTGAATGCATTTTAGCAGGACCCTTTTTGTTTTCTGCTGGCTAACGCTAATTGGTTACACCTGGAGTCAAATACTCCACACATTCGAGTTTTCTAGGAAGAAAGATCCAGAAACCTGAGAAAACATGATATTTCTTTCTGTAAACATGACATTGGATGCATTTGCCGAACAGGAAGATTGTGCTTTTCTCCAAAACCACTTTCACGGTGATTTTTGGTTAAATTTCACCCGAAATCCACAACAATTGGTCCAGATACTCCTGGATGAAAACAAAACTATCTGGTGATTTGTAGCTATCTCAATCCCAGATCTTGCTACAGCCTCTGTGTGTGTTTGTGTTTTCTGGACATTCTCTATGGACTTTAAAGTTTTGAATGCATTTTAGCAGAAGCCTTTTTGTTTTCTGCTGGCAAACGCTAATTGGTTCCACCTGGAGTCAAATACTCCACACATTGGAGTTTTCTAGGAAGACAGCTTAAGAAACCTGAGAAAACATGATATTTCTTTCTGTAAACATGACATTGGATGCATTTGCCGACCAGGAAGATTGTGCTTTTCTCCAAAACCACTTTCACGGTCATTTTTGGTTAAATTTCACCCGAAATCCACAAAAATTTGTCCAGATACTCCTGGATGAAAACAAAACTATCTGGTGATTTGTAGCTATCTCAATCCCAGATCCTGCTACAGCCTCTGTGTGTGTTTGTGTTTTCTGGACATTCTCTATGGACTTTACGGTTTTGAATGCATTTTAGCAGGACCCTTTTTGTTTTCTGCTGGCAAACGCTAATTGGTTCCACCTGGAGTCAAATCCTCCACACATTCGTGTTTTCCAGGAAGAAAGCTTCAGAATCCTGAGAAAACTTGATATTTCTTTCTGTAAACATGACATTGGATGCATTTGCCGAACAGGAAGATTGTGCTTTTCTCCAAACCACTTTCATGGTGAATTTTGGTTAAATTTCACCGGGATACTACAACATTTTTTCCAGATACTCCTGCATGAAAACAAAACTATCTGGTGTGTTGTGGCTATCTCAATCCCAGATCTTGCTACAGCCTCTGTGTTTGTTTGTGTTTTCTGGACATTCTCTATGGACTTTAAGTTCTGAATGCATTTTAGCATGTACGTTTTTGTTTTCAGCTGGCAAACGCTAATTGGTTCCACCTGGAGTCTAATACGCCACACATTCGAGTTTTCTCGGAAGAAAGCTTCAGAAACCTGAGAAAACATGATATTTCTTTCTGTAAACATGACATTGGATGCATTTGCCGAACAGGAAGATTGTGCTTTTCTCCAAAACCACTTTCACCGTGATTTTTAGTTAAATTTCACACGAAATCCACAACAATTTGTCCAGATACTCCTGGATGAAAACAAAACTCTCTGGTGTGTTGTGGATATCTCAATCCCAGATCTTGCTAGAGCCTCCGTGTTTGTTTGTGTTTTCTGGACATTCTCTATGGACTTTAAGTTTTGAATGCATTTCAGCTTGTAAGTTTTTATTTTCAGCTAGCAAACGCTAATTGGTTCCACCTGGAGTCTAATACGCCACACATTCGAGTTTTCTCGGAAGAAAGCTTCAGAAACCTGAGAAAACATGATATTTCTTTCTGTAAACATGACATTGGATGCATTTGCCGAACAGGAAGATTGTGCTTTTCTCCAAAATCACTTTCACGGTGATTTCTGGTTAAATTTCCATGTGATACTACAACAATATGTCCAGATACTCTGGATGAAAACAAAACTATCTGGTGTGTTGTGGCTATCTCAATCCCAGATCTTGCTACAGCCTCTGTGTTTGTTTGTGTTTTCTGGACATTCTCTATGGACTTTAGGGTTTTGAATGCATTTTAGCATGTACGTTTTTGTTTTCAGCTGGCAAACGCTAATTGGTTCCACCTGGAGTCTAATACGCCACACATTCGAGTTTTCTAGGAAGAAAGCTTCAGAAACCTGAGAAAACATGATATTTCTTTCTGTAAACATGACATTGGATGCATTTGCCGAACAGGAAGATTGTGCTTTTCTCCAAAATCACTTTCACGGTGATTTCTGGTTAAATTTCCATGTGATACTACAACAATTTGTCCAGATACTCTGGATGAAAACAAAACTCTCTGGTGTGTTGTGGCTATCTCAATCCCAGATCTTGCTACAGCCTCTGTGTTTGTTTGTGTTTTCTGGACATTCTCTATGGACTTTACGGTTTTGAATGCCTTTTAGCATGTACGTTTTTGTTTTCAGCTGGCAAACTCTAATTGGTTCCACCTGGAGTCTAATACGCCACACATTCGAGTTTTCTCGGAAGAAAGCTTCAGAAACCTGAGAAAACATGATATTTCTTTCTGTAAACATGACATTGGATGCATTTGCCGAACAGGAAGATTGTGCTTTTCTCCAAAACCACTTTCACGGTGATTTCTGGTTAAATTTACATGGGATACTACAACAATTTGTCCAGATACTCTGGATGAAAACAAAACTATCTGGTGATTTGTAGCTATCTCGATCCCAGATCTTGCTACAGCCTCTGTGTGTGTTTGTGTTTTCTGGATATTCTCTATGGACTTTACGGTTTTGAATGCATTTTAGCATGTAAGTTTTTGTTTTCTGCTGGCAAACGCTAATTGGTTCCACCTGGAGTCAAATACTCCACACATTCGAGTTTTCTAGGAAGAAAGCTTCAGAAACCTGAGAAAAATGATATTTCTTTCTGTAAACATGACATTGGATTCATTTGCTGAACAGAAAGATTGTGCTTTTCTGCAAAACCACTTTCACGGTCATTTTTGGTTAAATTTCACCCGAAATCCACAACAATTTGTCCAGATACGCCTGGATGAAAACAAAACTATCTGGTGATTTGTAGCTATCTCAATCCCAGATCTTGCTACAGCCTCTGTGTGTGTTTGTGTTTTCTGGACATTCTCTATGGACTTTACGGTTTTGAATGCATTTTAGCAGGACCCTTTTTGTTTTCTGCTGGCAAATGCTAATTGGTTCCACCTGGAGTCACATCCTCCACACATTCGAGTTTTCTAGGAAGAAAGCTTCAGAATCCTGAGAAAACATGATATTTCTTTCTGTAAACATGACATTGGATGCATTTGCCGAACAGGAAGATTGTGCTTTTCTCCAAAACCACTTTCACGGTGATTTTTGGTTAAATTTCACCTGAAATCCACAACAATTTGTCCAGATACTCCTGGATGAAAACAAAAGTACCTGGTGATTTGTAGCTATCTCAATCCCAGATCTTGCTACAGCCTCTGTGTGTGTTTGTGTTTTCTGGACATTCTCTATGGACTTTACGGTTTTGAATGCATTTTAGCATGTAAGTTTTTGTTTTCTGCTGGCAAACGCTAATTGGTTCCACCTGGAGTCAAATCCTCCACACATTCGAGTTTTCTAGGAAGAAAGCTTCAGAATCCTGAGAAAACATGATATTTCTTTCTGTAAACAAAACATTGGATGCATTTGCCGAACAGGAAGATTGTGCTTTTCTCCAAAACCACTTTCACGGTGATTTTTGGTTAAATTTCACCCGAAATCCAAACAATTGGTCCAGATACTCCTGGATGAAAACAAAACTATCTGGTGATTTGTAGCTATCTCAATCCCAGATCTTGCTACAGCCTCTGTGTGTGTTTGTGTTTTCTGGATATTCTCTATGGACTTTAAAGTTTTGAATGCATTTTCGCAGGACCCTTTTTGTTTTCTGCTGGCTAACGCTAATTGGTTACACCTGGAGTCAAATACTCCACACATTCGAGTTTTCTAGGAAGAAAGATCCAGAAACCTGAGAAAACATGATATTTCTTTCTGTAAACATGACATTGGATGCATTTGCCGAACAGGAAGATTGTGCTTTTCTCCAAAACCACTTTCACGGTGATTTTTGGTTAAATTTCACCCGAAATCCACAACAATTGGTCCAGATACTCCTGGATGAAAACAAAACTATCTGGTGATTTGTAGCTATCTCAATCCCAGATCTTGCTACAGCCTCTGTGTGTGTTTGTGTTTTCTGGACATTCTCTATGGACTTTAAAGTTTTGAATGCATTTTAGCAGAAGCCTTTTTGTTTTCTGCTGGCAAACGCTAATTGGTTCCACCTGGAGTCAAATACTCCACACATTGGAGTTTTCTAGGAAGACAGCTTAAGAAACCTGAGAAAACATGATATTTCTTTCTGTAAACATGACATTGGATGCATTTGCCGAACAGGAAGATTGTGCTTTTCTCCAAAACCACTTTCACGGTCATTTTTGGTTAAATTTCACCCGAAATCCACAAAAATTTGTCCAGATACTCCTGGATGAAAACAAAACTATCTGGTGATTTGTAGCTATCTCAATCCCAGATCTTGCTACAGCCTCTGTGTGTGTTTGTGTTTTCTGGACATTCTCTATGGACTTTACGGTTTTGAATGCATTTTAGCAGGACCCTTTTTGTTTTCTGCTGGCAAACGCTAATTGGTTCCACCTGGAGTCAAATCCTCCACACATTCGTGTTTTCCAGGAAGAAAGCTTCAGAATCCTGAGAAAACTTGATATTTCTTTCTGTAAACATGACATTGGATGCATTTGCCGAACAGGAAGATTGTGCTTTTCTCCAAAACCACTTTCACGGTGATTTTTGGTTAAATTTCACCCGAAATCCACAACAATTTGTCCAGATACTCCTGGATGAAAACAAAACTATCTGGTGATTTGTAGCTATCTCAATCCCAGATCTTGCTACAGCCTCTGTGTGTGTTTGTGTTTTCTGGACATTCTCTATGGACTTTAAGGTTTTGAATGCATTTTCGCAGGACCCTTTTTGTTTTCTGCTGGCTAACGCTAATTGGTTCCACCTGGAGTCAAATCCTCCACACATTCGAGTTTTCTCGGAAGAAAGCTCCAGAAACCTGAGAAAACATGATATTTCTTTCTGTAAACATGACATTGGATGCATTTGCCGAACAGGAAGATTGTGCTTTTCTCCAAAACCACTTTCACGGTGATTTTTGCTTAAAGTTTACCCGAAATCCAAACAATTTGTCCAGATACTCCTGGATGAAAACAAAACTATCTGGTGATTTGTAGCTATCTCAATCCCAGATCTTGCTACAGCCTCTGTGTGTGTTTGTGTTTTCTGGACATTCTCTATGGACTTTACGGTTTTGAATGCATTTTAGCAGGACCCTTTTTGTTTTCTGCTGGCAAACGCTAATTGGTTCAACCTGGAGTCAAATCCTCCACACATTGGAGTTTTCTAGGAAGACTGCTTAAGAAACCTGAGAAAACATGATATTTCTTTCTGTAAACATGACATTGGATGCATGTGCCGAACAGGAAGATTGTGCTTTTCTCCAAAACCACTTTCACGGTGATTTTTGGTTAAATTTCACCCGAAATCCACAACAATTGGTCCAGATACTCCTGGATGAAAACAAAACTATCTGGTGATTTGTAGCTATCTCAATCCCAGATCTTGCTACAGCCTCTGTGTGTGTTTGTGTTTTCTGGACATTCTCTATGGACTTTAAAGTTTTGAATGCATTTTAGCAGAAGCCTTTTTGTTTTCTGCTGGCAAACGCTAATTGGTTCCACCTGGAGTCAAATACTCCACACATTGGAGTTTTCTAGGAAGACAGCTTAAGAAACCTGAGAAAACATGATATTTCTTTCTGTAAACATGACATTGGATGCATTTGCCGAACAGGAAGATTGTGCTTTTCTCCAAAACCACTTTCACGGTCATTTTTGGTTAAATTTCACCCGAAATCCACAAAAATTTGTCCAGATACTCCTGGATGAAAACAAAACTATCTGGTGATTTGTAGCTATCTCAATCCCAGATCCTGCTACAGCCTCTGTGTGTGTTTGTGTTTTCTGGACATTCTCTATGGACTTTACGGTTTTGAATGCATTTTAGCAGGACCCTTTTTGTTTTCTGCTGGCAAACGCTAATTGGTTCCACCTGGAGTCAAATCCTCCACACATTCGTGTTTTCCAGGAAGAAAGCTTCAGAATCCTGAGAAAACTTGATATTTCTTTCTGTAAACATGACATTGGATGCATTTGCCGAACAGGAAGATTGTGCTTTTCTCCAAACCACTTTCATGGTGAATTTTGGTTAAATTTCACCGGGATACTACAACATTTTTTCCAGATACTCCTGCATGAAAACAAAACTATCTGGTGTGTTGTGGCTATCTCAATCCCAGATCTTGCTACAGCCTCTGTGTTTGTTTGTGTTTTCTGGACATTCTCTATGGACTTTAAGTTCTGAATGCATTTTAGCATGTACGTTTTTGTTTTCAGCTGGCAAACGCTAATTGGTTCCACCTGGAGTCTAATACGCCACACATTCGAGTTTTCTCGGAAGAAAGCTTCAGAAACCTGAGAAAACATGATATTTCTTTCTGTAAACATGACATTGGATGCATTTGCCGAACAGGAAGATTGTGCTTTTCTCCAAAACCACTTTCACCGTGATTTTTAGTTAAATTTCACACGAAATCCACAACAATTTGTCCAGATACTCCTGGATGAAAACAAAACTCTCTGGTGTGTTGTGGATATCTCAATCCCAGATCTTGCTAGAGCCTCCGTGTTTGTTTGTGTTTTCTGGACATTCTCTATGGACTTTAAGTTTTGAATGCATTTCAGCGTGTAAGTTTTTATTTTCAGCTAGCAAACGCTAATTGGTTCCACCTGGAGTCTAATACGCCACACATTCGAGTTTTCTCGGAAGAAAGCTTCAGAAACCTGAGAAAACATGATATTTCTTTCTGTAAACATGACATTGGATGCATTTGCCGAACAGGAAGATTGTGCTTTTCTCCAAAATCACTTTCACGGTGATTTCTGGTTAAATTTCCATGTGATACTACAACAATATGTCCAGATACTCTGGATGAAAACAAAACTATCTGGTGTGTTGTGGCTATCTCAATCCCAGATCTTGCTACAGCCTCTGTGTTTGTTTGTGTTTTCTGGACATTCTCTATGGACTTTAGGGTTTTGAATGCATTTTAGCATGTACGTTTTTGTTTTCAGCTGGCAAACGCTAATTGGTTCCACCTGGAGTCTAATACGCCACACATTCGAGTTTTCTAGGAAGAAAGCTTCAGAAACCTGAGAAAACATGATATTTCTTTCTGTAAACATGACATTGGATGCATTTGCCGAACAGGAAGATTGTGCTTTTCTCCAAAATCACTTTCACGGTGATTTCTGGTTAAATTTCCATGTGATACTACAACAATTTGTCCAGATACTCTGGATGAAAACAAAACTCTCTGGTGTGTTGTGGCTATCTCAATCCCAGATCTTGCTACAGCCTCTGTGTTTGTTTGTGTTTTCTGGACATTCTCTATGGACTTTACGGTTTTGAATGCCTTTTAGCATGTACGTTTTTGTTTTCAGCTGGCAAACTCTAATTGGTTCCACCTGGAGTCTAATACGCCACACATTCGAGTTTTCTCGGAAGAAAGCTTCAGAAACCTGAGAAAACATGATATTTCTTTCTGTAAACATGACATTGGATGCATTTGCCGAACAGGAAGATTGTGCTTTTCTCCAAAACCACTTTCACGGTGATTTCTGGTTAAATTTACATGGGATACTACAACAATTTGTCCAGATACTCTGGATGAAAACAAAACTATCTGGTGATTTGTAGCTATCTCGATCCCAGATCTTGCTACAGCCTCTGTGTGTGTTTGTGTTTTCTGGATATTCTCTATGGACTTTAAGGTTTTGAATGCATTTTAGCAGGAGCCTTTTTGTTTTCTGCTGGCAAACGCTAATTGGTTCCACCTGGAGTCAAATACTCCACACATTCGAGTTTTCTAGGAAGAAAGCTTCAGAAACCTGAGAAAAATGATATTTCTTTCTGTAAACATGACATTGGATTCATTTGCTGAACAGAAAGATTGTGCTTTTCTGCAAAACCACTTTCACGGTCATTTTTGGTTAAATTTCACCCGAAATCCACAACAATTTGTCCAGATACGCCTGGATGAAAACAAAACTATCTGGTGATTTGTAGCTATCTCAATCCCAGATCTTGCTACAGCCTCTGTGTGTGTTTGTGTTTTCTGGACATTCTCTATGGACTTTACGGTTTTGAATGCATTTTAGCAGGACCCTTTTTGTTTTCTGCTGGCAAATGCTAATTGGTTCCACCTGGAGTCACATCCTCCACACATTCGAGTTTTCTAGGAAGAAAGCTTCAGAATCCTGAGAAAACATGATATTTCTTTCTGTAAACATGACATTGGATGCATTTGCCGAACAGGAAGATTGTGCTTTTCTCCAAAACCACTTTCACGGTGATTTTTGGTTAAATTTCACCTGAAATCCACAACAATTTGTCCAGATACTCCTGGATGAAAACAAAAGTACCTGGTGATTTGTAGCTATCTCAATCCCAGATCTTGCTACAGCCTCTGTGTGTGTTTGTGTTTTCTGGACATTCTCTATGGACTTTACGGTTTTGAATGCATTTTAGCATGTAAGTTTTTGTTTTCTGCTGGCAAACGCTAATTGGTTCCACCTGGAGTCAAATCCTCCACACATTCGAGTTTTCTAGGAAGAAAGCTTCAGAATCCTGAGAAAACATGATATTTCTTTCTGTAAACAAAACATTGGATGCATTTGCCGAACAGGAAGATTGTGCTTTTCTCCAAAACCACTTTCACGGTGATTTTTGGTTAAATTTCACCCGAAATCCAAACAATTGGTCCAGATACTCCTGGATGAAAACAAAACTATCTGGTGATTTGTAGCTATCTCAATCCCAGATCTTGCTACAGCCTCTGTGTGTGTTTGTGTTTTCTGGATATTCTCTATGGACTTTAAAGTTTTGAATGCATTTTCGCAGGACCCTTTTTGTTTTCTGCTGGCTAACGCTAATTGGTTACACCTGGAGTCAAATACTCCACACATTCGAGTTTTCTAGGAAGAAAGATCCAGAAACCTGAGAAAACATGATATTTCTTTCTGTAAACATGACATTGGATGCATTTGCCGAACAGGAAGATTGTGCTTTTCTCCAAAACCACTTTCACGGTGATTTTTGGTTAAATTTCACCCGAAATCCACAACAATTGGTCCAGATACTCCTGGATGAAAACAAAACTATCTGGTGATTTGTAGCTATCTCAATCCCAGATCTTGCTACAGCCTCTGTGTGTGTTTGTGTTTTCTGGACATTCTCTATGGACTTTAAAGTTTTGAATGCATTTTAGCAGAAGCCTTTTTGTTTTCTGCTGGCAAACGCTAATTGGTTCCACCTGGAGTCAAATACTCCACACATTGGAGTTTTCTAGGAAGACAGCTTAAGAAACCTGAGAAAACATGATATTTCTTTCTGTAAACATGACATTGGATGCATTTGCCGAACAGGAAGATTGTGCTTTTCTCCAAAACCACTTTCACGGTCATTTTTGGTTAAATTTCACCCGAAATCCACAAAAATTTGTCCAGATACTCCTGGATGAAAACAAAACTATCTGGTGATTTGTAGCTATCTCAATCCCAGATCTTGCTACAGCCTCTGTGTGTGTTTGTGTTTTCTGGACATTCTCTATGGACTTTACGGTTTTGAATGCATTTTTGCAGGACCCTTTTTGTTTTCTGCTGGCAAACGCTAATTGGTTCCACCTGGAGTCAAATCCTCCACACATTCGTGTTTTCCAGGAAGAAAGCTTCAGAATCCTGAGAAAACTTGATATTTCTTTCTGTAAACATGACATTGGATGCATTTGCCGAACAGGAAGATTGTGCTTTTCTCCAAAACCACTTTCACGGTGATTTTTGGTTAAATTTCACCCGAAATCCACAACAATTTGTCCAGATACTCCTGGATGAAAACAAAACTATCTGGTGATTTGTAGCTATCTCAATCCCAGATCTTGCTACAGCCTCTGTGTGTGTTTGTGTTTTCTGGACATTCTCTATGGACTTTAAGGTTTTGAATGCATTTTCGCAGGACCCTTTTTGTTTTCTGCTGGCTAACGCTAATTGGTTCCACCTGGAGTCAAATCCTCCACACATTCGAGTTTTCTCGGAAGAAAGCTCCAGAAACCTGAGAAAACATGATATTTCTTTCTGTAAACATGACATTGGATGCATTTGCCGAACAGGAAGATTGTGCTTTTCTCCAAAACCACTTTCACGGTGATTTTTGCTTAAAGTTTACCCGAAATCCAAACAATTTGTCCAGATACTCCTGGATGAAAACAAAACTATCTGGTGATTTGTAGCTATCTCAATCCCAGATCTTGCTACAGCCTCTGTGTGTGTTTGTGTTTTCTGGACATTCTCTATGGACTTTACGGTTTTGAATGCATTTTAGCAGGACCCTTTTTGTTTTCTGCTGGCAAACGCTAATTGGTTCAACCTGGAGTCAAATCCTCCACACATTGGAGTTTTCTAGGAAGACTGCTTAAGAAACCTGAGAAAACATGATATTTCTTTCTGTAAACATGACATTGGATGCATGTGCCGAACAGGAAGATTGTGCTTTTCTCCAAAACCACTTTCACGGTGATTTTTGGTTAAATTTCACCCGACATCCACAACAATTGGTCCAGATACTCCTGGATGAAAACAAAACTATCTGGTGATTTGTAGCTATCTCAATCCCAGATCTTGCTACAGCCTCTGTGTGTGTTTGTGTTTTCTGGATATTCTCTATGGACTTTAAAGTTTTGAATGCATTTTCGCAGGACCCTTTTTGTTTTCTGCTGGCTAACGCTAATTGGTTCCACCTGGAGTCAAATACTCCACACAGTCGAGTTTTCTAGGAAGAAAGCTCCAGAAACCTGAGAAAACATGATATTTCTTTCTGTAAACATGACATTGGATGCATTTGCCGAACAGGAAGATTGTGCTTTTCTCCAAAATCACTTTCACGGTGATTTTTGCTTAAATTTCACCCGAAATCCACAACAATTTGTCCAGATACTCCTGGATGAAAACAAAACTATCTGGTGATTTGTAGCTATCTCAATCCCAGATCTTGCTACAGCCTCTGTGTGTGCTTGTGTTTTCTGGACATTCTCTATGGACTTTACGGTTTTGAATGCATGTTAGCATGTAAGTTTTTGTTTTTAGCTGCCAAAGGCTAATTGGTTCCACCTGGAGTCAAATACTCCACACATTCGAGTTTTCTAGGAAGAAAGCTCCAGAAACCTGAGAAAACATGATATTTCTTTCTGTAAACATGACATTGGATGCATTTGCCGAACAGGAAGATTGTGCTTTTCTCCAAAACCACTTTCACGGTGATTTTTGGTTAAATTTCACCCGAAATCCACAACAATTGGTCCAGATACTCCTGGATGAAAACAAAACTATCTGGTGATTTGTAGCTATCTCAATCCCAGATCTTGCTACAGCCTCTGTGTCTGTTTGTGTTTTCTGGATAGTCTCTATGGACTTTAAAGTTTTGAATGCATTTTAGCAGGACCCTTTTTGTTTTCTGCTGGCAAACGCTAATTGGTTCCTCCTGGAGTCAAATACTCCACACATTCGAGTTTTCTAGGAAGAAAGATTCATAAACTTGATAAAACATGATATTTCTTTCTGTAAACATGACATTGGATGCATTTGCCGAACAGGAAGATTGTGCTTTTCTCCAAAACCACTTTCACGGAGATTTTTGGTTAAATTTCACCCAAAATCCACAACAATTTGTCCAGATACTCCTGGATGAAAACAAAACTATCTGGTGATTTGTAGCTATCTCAATCCCAGATCTTGCTACAGCCTCTGTGTGTGTTTGTGTTTTCTGGACATTCTCTATGGACTTTACGGTTTTGAATGCATTTTAGCAGGACCCTTTTTGTTTTCTGCTGGCAAACGCTAATTGGTTCCACCTGGAGTCAAATCCTCCACACATTCGAGTTTTCTAGGAAGAAAGATTCAGAAACCTGAGAAAACATGATATTTCTTTCTGTAAACATGACATTGGATGCATTTGCCGAACAGGAAGATTGTGCTTTTCTCCAAAACCACTTTCACGGTGATTTTTGCTTAAACTTCACCCGAAATCCACAACAATTGGTCCAGATATTCCTGGATGAAAACAATACTATCTGGTGATTTGTAGCTATCTCAATCCCAGATCTTGCTACAGCCTCTGTGTGTGTTTGTGTTTTCTGGACATTCTCTATGGACTTTAAGGTTTTGAATGCATTTTCGCAGGACCCTTTTTGTTTTCTGCTGGCTAACGCTAATTGGTTCCACCTGGAGTCAAATCCTCCACACATTCGAGCTTTCTAGGAAGAAAGCTTCAGAAACCTGAGAAAACATGATATTTCTTTCTGTAAACATGACATTGGATGCATTTGCCGAACAGGAAGATTGTGCTTTTCTCCAAAACCACTTTCACGGTGATTTTTGGTTAAATTTCACCCGAAATCCACAGCAATTTGTCCAGATACTCCTGGATGAAAACAAAACTATCTGGTGATTTGTAGCTATCTCAATCCCTGATCTTGCTACAGCCTCTGTGTGTGTTTGTGTTTTCTGGACATTCTCTATGGACTTTACGGTTTTGAATGCATTTTAGCAGGACCCTTTTTGTTTTCTGCTGGCAAACGCTAATTGGTTCCACCTGGAGTCAAATCCTCCACACATTCGAGTTTTCTAGGAAGAAAGCTTCAGAAACCTGAGAAAACATGATATTTGTATTTGTAAACATGACTTTGGATTCATTTGCTGAACAGGAAGATTGTGCTTTTCTCCAAAACCACTTTCACGGTGATTTTTGGTTAAATTTCACCCGAAATCCACAACAATTGGTCCAGATACTCCTGGATGAAAACAAAACTATCTGGTGATTTGTAGCTATCTCAATCCCAGATCTTGCTACAGCCTCTGTGTGTGTTTGTGTTTTCTGGATATTCTCTATGGACTTTAAAGTTTTGAATGCATTTTAGCAGGACCCTTTTTGTTTTCTGCTGGCTAACGCTAATTGGTTCCACCTGGAGTCAAATACTCCACACAGTCGAGTTTTCTAGGAAGAAAGCTCCAGAAACCTGAGAAAACATGATATTTCTTTCTGTAAACATGACATTGGATGCATTTGCCGAACAGGAAGATTGTGCTTTTCTCCAAAATCACTTTCACGGTGATTTTTGCTTAAATTTCACCCGAAATCCACAACAATTTGTCCAGATACTCCTGGATGAAAACAAAACTATCTGGTGATTTGTAGCTATCTCAATCCCAGATCTTGCTACAGCCTCTGTGTGTGCTTGTGTTTTCTGGACATTCTCTATGGACTTTACGGTTTTGAATGCATGTTAGCATGTAAGTTTTTGTTTTTAGCTGCCAAAGGCTAATTGGTTCCACCTGGAGTCAAATACTCCACACATTCGAGTTTTCTAGGAAGAAAGCTCCAGAAACCTGAGAAAACATGATATTTCTTTCTGTAAACATGACATTGGATGCATTTGCCGAACAGGAAGATTGTGCTTTTCTCCAAAACCACTTTCACGGTGATTTTTGGTTAAATTTCACCCGAAATCCACAACAATTGGTCCAGATACTCCTGGATGAAAACAAAACTATCTGGTGATTTGTAGCTATCTCAATCCCAGATCTTGCTACAGCCTCTGTGTGTGTTTGTGTTTTCTGGATAGTCTCTATGGACTTTAAGGTTTTGAATGCATTTTAGCAGGACCCTTTTTGTTTTCTGCTGGCAAACGCTAATTGGTTCCTCCTGGAGTCAAATACTCCACACATTCGAGTTTTCTAGGAAGAAAGATTCATAAACTTGATAAAACATGATATTTCTTTCTGTAAACATGACATTGGATGCATTTGCCGAACAGGAAGATTGTGCTTTTCTCCAAAACCACTTTCACGGAGATTTTTGGTTAAATTTCACCCAAAATCCACAACAATTTGTCCAGATACTCCTGGATGAAAACAAAACTATCTGGTGATTTGTAGCTATCTCAATCCCAGATCTTGCTACAGCCTCTGTGTGTGTTTGTGTTTTCTGGACATTCTCTATGGACTTTACGGTTTTGAATGCATTTTAGCAGGACCCTTTTTGTTTTCTGCTGGCAAACGCTAATTGGTTCCACCTGGAGTCAAATCCTCCACACATTCGAGTTTTCTAGGAAGAAAGATCCAGAAACCTGAGAAAACATGATATTTCTTTCTGTAAACATGACATTGGATGCATTTGCCGAACAGGAAGATTGTGCTTTTCTCCAAAACCACTTTCACGGTGATTTTTGCTTAAACTTCACCCGAAATCCACAACAATTGGTCCAGATATTCCTGGATGAAAACAATACTATCTGGTGATTTGTAGCTATCTCAATCCCAGATCTTGCTACAGCCTCTGTGTGTGTTTGTGTTTTCTGGACATTCTCTATGGACTTTAAGGTTTTGAATGCATTTTAGCAGGAGCCTTTTTGTTTTCTGCTGGCAAACGCTAATTGGTTCCACCTGGAGTCAAATACTCCACACATTGGAGTTTTCTAGGAAGACAGCTTAAGAAACCTGAGAAAACATGATATTTCTTTCTGTAAACATGACATTGGATGCATTTGCCGAACAGGAAGATTGTGCTTTTCTCCAAAACCACTTTCACGGTGATTTTTGGTTAAATTTCACCCGAAATCCACAACAATTTGTCCAGATACTCCTGGATGAAAACAAAACTATCTGGTGATTTGTAGCTATCTCAATCCCAGATCTTGCTACAGCCTCTGTGTGTGTTTGTGTTTTCTGGACATTCTCTATGGACTTTACGGTTTTGAATGCATTTTAGCAGGACCCTTTTTGTTTTCTGCTGGCAAACGCTAATTGGTTCCACCTGGAGTCAAATCCTCCACACATTCCAGTTTTCGAGGAAGAAAGCTTCAGAATCCTGAGAAAACATGATATTTCTTTCTGTAAACATGACATTGGATGCATTTGCCGAACAGGAAGATTGTGCTTTTCTCCAAAACCACTTTCACGGTGATTTTTGGTTAAATTTCACCCAAAATCCACAACAATTTGTCCAGATACTCCTGGATGAAAACAAAACTATCTGGTGATTTGTAGCTATCTCAATCCCAGTACTTGCTACAGCCTCTGTGTTTGCTTGTGTTTTCTGGATATTCTCTATGAACTTTAAGGTTTTGAATGCATTTTCGCAGGACCCTTTTTGTTTTCTGCTGGCTAACGCTAATTGGTTCCACCTGGAGTCAAATCCTCAACACATTCGAGCTTTCTAGGAAGAAAGCTTCAGAAACCTGAGAAAACATGATATTTCTTTCTGTAAACATGACATTGGATGCATTTGCCGAACAGGAAGATTGTGCTTTTCTCCAAAACCACTTTCACGGTGATTTTTGGTTAAATTTCACCCGAAATCCACAACAATTTGTCCAGATACTCCTGGATGAAAACAAAACTATCTGGTGATTTGTAGCTATCTCAATCCCAGATCTTGCTACAGCCTCTGTGTGTGTTTGTGTTTTCTGGACATTCTCTATGGACTTTACGGTTTTGAATGCATTTTAGCAGGACCCTTTTTGTTTTCTGCTGGCAAACGCTAATTGGTTCCACCTGGAGTCAAATCCTCCACACATTCGAGTTTTCTAGGAAGAAAGCTTCAGAATCCTGAGAAAACATGATATTTCTTTCTGTAAACATGACATTGGATGCATTTGCCGAACAGGAAGATTGTGCTTTTCTCCAAAACCACTTTCACGGTGATTTTTGCTTAAATTTCACCCGAAATCCACAACAATTTGTCCAGATACTCCTGGATGAAAACAAAACTATCTGGTGATTTGTAGCTATCTCAATCCCAGATCTTGCTACAGCCTCTGTGTGTGTTTGTGTTTTCTGGACATTCTCTATGGACTTTACGGTTTTGAATGCATTTTAGCAGGACCCTTTTTGTTTTCTGCTGGCAAACGCTAATTGGTTCCACCTGGAGTCAAATCCTCCACACATTCGAGTTTTCTAGGAAGAAAGATCCAGAAACCTGAGAAAACATGATATTTCTTTCTGTAAACATGACATTGGATGCATTTACCGAACAGGAAGATTGTGCTTTTCTCCAAAACCACTTTCACGGTGATTTTTGGTTAAATTTCACCCGAAATCCACAACAATTTGTCCAGATACTCCTGGATGAAAACAAAACTATCTGGTGATTTGTAGCTATCTCAATCCCAGATCTTGCTACAGCCTCTGTGTGTGTTTGTGTTTTCTGGATAGTCTCTATGGACTCTAAAGTTTTGAATGCATTTTAGCAGGACCCTTTTTGTTTTCTGCTGGCAAACGCTAATTGGTTCCACCTGGAGTCAAATACTCCACACATTCGAGTTTTCTAGGAAGAAAGATTCAAAAACTTGATAAAACATGATATTTCTTTCTGTAAACATGACATTGGATGCATTTGCCGAACAGGAAGATTGTGCTTTTCTCCAAAACCACTTTCACGGAGATTTTTGGTTAAATTTCACCCGAAATCCACAACAATTTGTCCAGATACTCCTGGATGAAAACAAAACTATCTGGTGATTTGTAGCTATCTCAATCCCAGATCTTGCTACAGCCTCTGTGTGTGTTTGTGTTTTCTGGACATTCTCTATGGAATTTACGGTTTTGAATGCATTTTAGCAGGAGCCTTTTTGTTTTTTGCTGGCAAACGCTAATTGGTTCCACCTGGAGTCAAATCCTCCACACAAATGAGTTTTCTAGGAAGACAGCTTAAGAAACCTGAGAAAACATGATATTTCTTTCTGTAAACATGACATTGGATGCATTTGCCGAACAGGAAGATTGTGCTTTTCTCTAAAACCACTTTCACGGTGATTTTTGCTTAAAGTTTACCCGAAATCCAAACAATTTGTCCAGATACTCCTGGATGAAAACAAAACTATCTGGTGATTTGTAGCTATCTCAATCCCAGATCTTGCTACAGCCTCTGTGTGTGTTTGTGTTTTCTGGACATTCTCTATGGACTTTACGGTTTTGAATGCATTTTAGCAGGACCCTTTTTGTTTTCTGCTGGCAAACGCTAATTGGTTCCACCTGGAGTCAAATCCTCCACACATTCGAGTTTTCTAGGAAGAAAGCTTCAGAAACCTGAGAAAACATGATATTTCTTTCTGTAAACATGACATTGGATGCATTTTCTGAACAGGAAGATTGTGCTTTTCTCCAAAACCACTTTCACGGTGATTTTTGGTTAAATTTCACCCGAAATCCACAACAATTGGTCCAGATACTCCTGGATGAAAACAAAACTATCTGGTGATTTGTAGCTATCTCAATCCCAGATCTTGCTACAGCCTCTGTGTGTGTTTGTGTTTTCTGGACATTCTCTATGGACTTTAAGGTTTTGAATGCATTTTAGCAGGACCCTTTTTGTTTTCTGCTAGCAAACGCTAATTGGTTCCACCTGGAGTCAAATACTCCACACATTGGAGTTTTCTAGGAAGACAGCTTAAGAAACCTGAGAAAACATGATATTTCTTTCTGTAAACATGACATTGGATGCATTTGCCGAACAGGAAGATTGTGCTTTTCTCCAAAACCACTTTCACGGTGATTTTTGGTTAAATTTCACCCGAAATCCACAACAATTTGTCCAGATACTCCTGGATGAAAACAAAACTATCTGGTGATTTGTAGCTATCTCAATCCCAGATCTTGCTACAGCCTCTGTGTGTGTTTGTGTTTTCTGGACATTCTCTATGGACTTTACGGTTTTGAATGCATTTTAGCAGGAGCCTTTTTGTTTTCTGCTGGCAAACGCTAATTGGTTCCACCTGGAGTCAAATCCTCCACACATTCGAGTTTTCTAGGAAGAAAGCTTCAGAATCCTGAGAGAACATGATATTTCTTTCTCTAAACATGACATTGGATGCATTTGCCGAACAGGAAGATTGTGCTTTTCTCCAAAACCACTTTCACGGAGATTTTTGGTTAAATTTCACCCGAAATCCACAACAATTTGTCCAGATACTCCTGGATGAAAAGAAAACTATCTGGTGATTTGTAGCTATCTCAATCCCAGATCTTGCTACAGCCTCTGTGTGTGTTTGTGTTTTCTGGATATTCTCTATGGACTTTAAGGTTTTGAATGCATTTTAGCAGGAGCCTTTTTGTTTTCTGCTGGCAAACGCTAATTGGTTCCACCTGGAGTCTAATACGCCACACATTCGAGTTTTCTAGGAAGAAAGATCCAGAAACCTGAGAAAACTTGATATTTGTATTTGTAAACATGACTTTGGATTCATTTGCTGAACAGAAAGAATGTGCTTTTCTCTAAAACCACTTTCACCGTGATTTTTGGTTAAATTTCACCCGAAATCCACAACAATTGGTCCAGATACTCCTGGATGAAAAGAAAACTATCTGGTGATTTGTAGCTATCTCAATCCCAGATCTTGCTACAGCCTCTGTGTGTGTTTGTGTTTTCTGGATATTCTCTATGGACTTTACGGTTTTGAATGCATTTTAGCATGTAAGTTTTTGTTTTCTGCTGGCAAACGCTAATTGGTTCCACCTGGAGTCAAATCCTCCACACATTCGAGTTTTCTAGGAAGAAAGCTCCAGAAACCTGAGAAAACATGATATTTCTTTCTGTAAACATGACATTGGATGCATTTGCCGAACAGGGAGATTGTGCTTTTCTCCAAAACCACTTTCACGGTGATTTTTGGTTAAATTTCACCCGAAATCCGCAACAATTGGTCCAGATATTCCTGGATGAAAACAAAACTATCTGGTGATTTGTAGCTATCTCGATCCCAGATCTTGCTACAGCCTCTGTGTGTGTTTGTGTTTTCTGGACATTCTCTATGGACTTTACGGTTTTGAATGCATTTTAGCAGGAGCCTTTTTGTTTTCTGCTGGCAAACGCTAATTGGTTCCACCTGGAGTCAAATCCTCCACACATTCGAGTTTTCTAGGAAGAAAGCTTCAGAAACCTGAGAAAACATGATATTTCTTTCTGTAAACATGACATTGGATGCATTTTCTGAACAGGAAGATTGTGCTTTTCTCCAAAACCACTTTCACGGTGATTTTTGGTTAAATTTCACCCGAAATCCACAACAATTGGTCCAGATACTCCTGGATGAAAACAAAACTATCTGGTGATTTGTAGCTATCTCAATCCCAGATCTTGCTACAGCCTCTGTGTGTGTTTGTGTTTTCTGGACATTCTCTATGGACTTTAAGGTTTTGAATGCATTTTAGCAGGACCCTTTTTGTTTTCTGCTGGCTAACGCTAATTGGTTCCACCTGGAGTCAAATACTCCACACATTGGAGTTTTCTAGGAAGACAGCTTAAGAAACCTGAGAAAACATGATATTTCTTTCTGTAAACATGACATTGGATGCATTTGCCGAACAGGAAGATTGTGCTTTTCTCCAAAACCACTTTCACGGTGATTTTTGGTTAAATTTCACCCGAAATCCACAACAATTTGTCCAGATACTCCTGGATGAAAACAAAACTATCTGGTGATTTGTAGCTATCTCAATCCCAGATCTTGCTACAGCCTCTGTGTGTGTTTGTGTTTTCTGGACATTCTCTATGGACTTTACGGTTTTGAATGCATTTTAGCAGGAGCCTTTTTGTTTTCTGCTGGCAAACGCTAATTGGTTCCACCTGGAGTCAAATCCTCCACACATTCGAGTTTTCTAGGAAGAAAGCTTCAGAATCCTGAGAGAACATGATATTTCTTTCTGTAAACATGACATTGGATGCATTTGCCAAACAGGAAGATTGTGCTTTTCTCCAAAACCACTTTCACGGAGATTTTTGGTTAAATTTCACCCGAAATCCACAACAATTTGTCCAGATACTCCTGGATGAAAAGAAAACTATCTGGTGATTTGTAGCTATCTCAATCCCAGATCTTGCTACAGCCTCTGTGTGTGTTTGTGTTTTCTGGACATTCTCTATGGACTTTAAGGTTTTGAATGCATTTTAGCAGGAGCCTTTTTGTTTTCTGCTGGCAAACGCTAATTGGTTCCACCTGGAGTCAAATACTCCACACATTCGAGTTTTCTAGGAAGAAAGATCCAGAAACCTGAGAAAACTTGATATTTGTATTTGTAAACATGACTTTGGATTCATTTGCTGAACAGAAAGATTGTGCTTTTCTCTAAAACCACTTTCACCGTGATTTTTGGTTAAATTTCACCCGAAATCCACAACAATTGGTCCAGATACTCCTGGATGAAAAGAAAACTATCTGGTGATTTGTAGCTATCTCAATCCCAGATCTTGCTACAGCCTCTGTGTGTGTTTGTGTTTTCTGGACATTCTCTATGGACTTTACGGTTTTGAATGCATTTTAGCATGTAAGTTTTTGTTTTCTGCTGGCAAACGCTAATTGGTTCCACCTGGAGTCAAATCCTCCACACATTCGAGTTTTCTAGGAAGAAAGCTCCAGAAACCTGAGAAAACATGATATTTCTTTCTGTAAACATGACATTGGATGCATTTGCCGAACAGGGAGATTGTGCTTTTCTCCAAAACCACTTTCACGGTGATTTTTGGTTAAATTTCACCCGAAATCCGCAACAATTGGTCCAGATATTCCTGGATGAAAACAAAACTATCTGGTGATTTGTAGCTATCTCGATCCCAGATCTTGCTACAGCCTCTGTGTGTGTTTGTGTTTTCTGGATATTCTCTATGGAATTTAAGGTTTTGAATGCATTTTAGCAGGACCCTTTTTGTTTTCTGCTGGCAAACGCTAATTGGTTCCACCTGGAGTCAAATACTCCACACATTCGAGTTTTCTAGGAAGACAGCTTAAGAAACCTGAGAAAACATGATATTTCTTTCTGTAAACATGACATTGGATGCATTTGCCGAACAGGAAGATTGTGCTTTTCTCCAAAACCACTTTCACGGTGATTTCTGGTTAAATTTCCCCAGGATACTACAACAATTTGTCCAGATACTCCTGGATGAAAACAAAACTATCTGGTGATTTGTAGCTATCTCGATCCCAGATCTTGCTACAGCCTCTGTGTGTGTTTGTGTTTTCTGGATATTCTCTATGGACTTTAAGCTTTTGAATGCATTTTAGCAGGACCCTTTTGGTTTTCTGCTGGCTAACGCTAATTGGTTCCACCTGGAGTCAAATACTCCACACATTCGAGTTTTCTAGGAAGAAAGATCCAGAAACCTGAGAAAACATGATATTTCTTTCTGTAAACATGACATTGGATGCATTTGCCGTACAGGAAGATTGTGCTTTTCTCCAAAACCACTTTCACGGTGATTTTTGGTTAAATTTCACCCGAAATCCACAACAATTTGTCCAGATACTCCTGGATGAAAACAAAACTATCTGGTGATTTGTAGCTATCTCAATCCCAGATCTTGCTACAGCCTCTGTGTGTGTTTGTGTTTTCTGGACATTCTCTATGGACTTTACGGTTTTGAATGCATTTTAGCAGGACCCTTTTTGTTTTCGGCCGGCAAACGCTAATTGGTTCCACCTGGAGTCAAATCCTCCGCACATTCGAGTTTTCTAGGAAGAAAGCTTCAGAAACCTGAGAAAACATGATATTTCTTTCTGTAAACATGACATTGGATGCATTTGCCGAACAGGAAGATTGTGCTTTTCTCCAAAACCACTTTCACGGTGATTTTTGGTTAAATTTCACCCGAAATCCACAACAATTGGTCCAGATACTCCTGGATGAAAACAAAACTATCTGGTGATTTGTAGCTATCTCAATCCCAGATCTTGCTACAGCCTCTGTGTGTGTTTGTGTTTTCTGGACATTCTCTATGGACTTTACGGTTTTGAATGCATTTTAGCATGTAAGTTTTTGTTTTTAGCTGCCAAACGCTAATTGGTTCCACCTGGAATCAAATCCTCCACACATTCGAGTTTTCTAGGAAGAAAGCTCCAGAAACCTGAGAAAACATGATATTTCTTTCTGTAAACATGACATTGGATGCATTTTCCGAACAGGAAGATTGTGCTTTTCTCCAAAACCACTTTCACGGTGATTTTTGCTTAAATTTCACCCGAAATCCACAACAATTTGTCCAGATGCTCCTGGATGAAAACAAAACTAACTGGTGATTTGTAGCTATCTCAATCCCAGATCTTGCTACAGCCTCTGTGTGTGTTTGTGTTTTCTGGACATTCTCTATGGACTTTACGGTTTTGAATGCATTTTAGCATGTAAGTTTTTGTTTTTAGCTGCCAAATGCTAATTGGTTCCACCTGGAGTCAAATACTCCACACATTCGAGTTTTCTAGGAATACAGCGTAAGAAAGCTGAGAAAACATGATATTTCTTTCTGTAAACATGACATTGGATGCATTTGCCGAACAGGAAGATTGTGCTTTTCTCCAAAACCACTTTCACGGTGATTTTTGCTTAAATTTTACCCGAAATCCAAACAATTTGTCCAGATACTCCTGGATGAAAACAAAACTATCTGGTGATTTGTAGGTATCTCAATCCCAGATCTTGCTACAGCCTCTGTGTGTGTTTGTGTTTTCTGGATATTCTCTATGGACTTTACGGTTTTGAATGCATTTTAGCATGTAAGTTTTTGTTTTTAGCTGCCAAACGCTAATTGGTTCCACCTGGAGTCAAATCCTCCACACATTCGAGTTTTCTAGGAAGAAAGCTCCAGAAACCTGAGAAAACATGATATTTCTTTCTGTAAACATGACATTGGATGCATTTGGCGAACAGGAAGATTGAGCTTTTCTCCAAAACCACTTTCACGGTGATTTTTGGTTAAATTTCACCCGAAATCCACAACAATTTGTCCAGATACTCCTGGATGAAAAGAAAACTATCTGGTGATTTGTAGCTATCTCAATCCCAGATCTTGCTACAGCCTCTGTGTGTGTTTGTGTTTTCTGGACATTCTCTATGGACTTTACGGTTTTGAATGCATTTTAGCAGGAGCCTTTTTGTTTTCTGCTGGCAAACGCTAATTTGTTCCTCCTGGAGTCAAATACTCCACACATTCGAGTTTTCTAGGAAGAAAGATCCAGAAACCTGAGAAAACTTGATATTTGTATTTGTAAACATGACTTTGGATTCATTTGCTGAACAGAAAGATTGTGCTTTTCTCTAAAACCACTTTCACCGTGATTTTTGGTTAAATTTCACCCGAAATCCACAACAATTGGTCCAGATACTCCTGGATGAAAACAAAACTATCTGGTGATTTGTAGCTATCTCAATCCCAGATCTTGCTACAGCCTCTGTGTGTGTTTGTGTTTTCTGGATATTCTCTATGGACTTTAAGGTTTTGAATGCATTTTAGCAGGACCCTTTTTGTTTTCTGCTGGCAAAAGCTAATTGGTTCCACCTGGGGTGAAATCCACCACACATTCGAGTTTTCTAGGAAGAGGGCTTCAGAAACATGAGAAAACATGATATTTCTTTCTGTAAACATGACATTGGATGCATTTGCCGAACAGGAAGATTGTGCTTTTCTCCAAAACCACTTTCACGGTGATTTTTGGTTAAATTTCACCCGAAATCCACAACAATTGGTCCAGATATTCCTGGATGAAAACAAAACTATCTGGTGATTTGTAGCTATCTCGATCCCAGATCTTGCTACAGCCTCTGTGTGTGTTTGTGTTTTCTGGATATTCTCTATGGAATTTAAGGTTTTGAATGCATTTTAGCAGGACCCTTTTTGTTTTCTGCTGGCTAACGCTAATTGGTTCCACCTGGAGTCAAATACTCCACACATTCGAGTTTTCTAGGAAGAAAGCTCCAGAAACCTGAGAAAACATGATATTTCTTTCTGTAAACATGACATTGGATGCATTTGCCGAACAGGAAGATTGTGCTTTTCTCCAAAACCACTTTCACGGTGATTTTTGCTTAAATTTCACCCGAAATCCACAACAATTTGTCCAGATGCTCCTGGATGAAAACAAAACTAACTGGTGATTTGTAGCTATCTCAATCCCAGATCTTGCTACAGCCTCTGTGTGTGTTTGTGTTTTCTGGACATTCTCTATGGACTTTACGGTTTTGAATGCATTTTAGCATGTAAGTTTTTGTTTTTAGCTGCCAAATGCTAATTGGTTCCACCTGGAGTCAAATACTCCTCACATTCGAGTTTTCTAGGAATACAGCGTAAGAAAGCTGAGAAAACATGATATTTCTTTCTGTAAACATGACATTGGATGCACTTGCCGAACAGGAAGATTGTGCTTTTCTCCAAAACCACTTTCACGGTGATTTTTGCTTAAATTTTACCCGAAATCCAAACAATTTGTCCAGATACTCCTGGATGAAAACAAAACTATCTGGTGATTTGTAGGTATCTCAATCCCAGATCTTGCTACAGCCTCTGTGTGTGTTTGTGTTTTCTGGATATTCTCTATGGACTTTACGGTTTTGAATGCATTTTAGCATGTAAGTTTTTGTTTTCAGCTGCCAAACGCTAATTGGTTCCACCTGGAGTCAAATCCTCCACACATTCGAGTTTTCTAGGAAGAAAGCTCCAGAAACCTGAGAAAACATGATATTTCTTTCTGTAAACATGACATTGGATGCATTTGCCGAACAGGAAGATTGAGCTTTTCTCCAAAACCACTTTCACGGTGATTTTTGGTTAAATTTCACCCGAAATCCACAACAATTTGTCCAGATACTCCTGGATGAAAAGAAAACTATCTGGTGATTTGTAGCTATCTCAATCCCAGATCTTGCTACAGCCTCTGTGTGTGTTTGTGTTTTCTGGACATTCTCTATGGACTTTAAGGTTTTGAATGCATTTTAGCAGGAGCCTTTTTGTTTTCTGCTGGCAAACGCTAATTTGTTCCTCCTGGAGTCAAATACTCCACACATTCGAGTTTTCTAGGAAGAAAGATCCAGAAACCTGAGAAAACTTGATATTTGTATTTGTAAACATGACTTTGGATTCATTTGCTGAACAGAAAGATTGTGCTTTTCTCTAAAACCACTTTCACCGTGATTTTTGGTTAAATTTCACCCGAAATCCACAACAATTGGTCCAGATACTCCTGGATGAAAACAAAACTATCTGGTGATTTGTAGCTATCTCAATCCCAGATCTTGCTACAGCCTCTGTGTGTGTTTGTGTTTTCTGGATATTCTCTATGGACTTTACGGTTTTGAATGCATTTTAGCATGTAAGTTTTTGTTTTTAGCTGCCAAACGCTAATTGGTTCCACCTGGAGTCAAATCCTCCACACATTCGAGTTTTCTAGGAAGAAAGCTCCAGAAACCTGAGAAAACATGATATTTCTTTCTGTAAACATGACATTGGATGCATTTGCCGAACAGGAAGATTGTGCTTTTCTCCAAAACCACTTTCACGGTGATTTTTGGTTAAATTTCACCCGAAATCCACAACAATTGGTCCAGATATTCCTGGATGAAAACAAAACTATCTGGTGATTTGTAGCTATCTCGATCCCAGATCTTGCTACAGCCTCTGTGTGTGTTTGTGTTTTCTGGATATTCTCTATGGACTTTAAGGTTTTGAATGCATTTTAGCAGGACCCTTTTTGTTTTCTGCTGGCTAACGCTAATTGGTTCCACCTGGAGTCAAATCCTCCACACATTCGAGTTTTCTAGGAAGAAAGCTCCAGAAACCTGAGAAAACATGATATTTCTTTCTGTAAACATGACATTGGATGCATTTGCCGAACAGGAAGATTGTGCTTTTCTCCAAAACCACTTTCACCGTGATTTTTGGTTAAATTTTACCCGAAATTCAAACAATTTGTCCAGATACTCCTGGATGAAAACAAAACTATCTGGTGATTTGTAGCTATCTCAATCCCAGATCTTGCTACAGCCTCTGTGTGTGTTTGTGTTTTCTGGACATTCTCTATGGACTTTACGGTTTTGAATGCATTTTAGCAGGACCCTTTTTGTTTTCTGCTGGCAAACGCTAATTGGTTCCACCTGGAGTCAAATACTGCACACAATCGAGTTTTCTAGGAAGAAAGCTTCAGAAACCTGAGAAAACATGATATTTCTTTCTGTAAACATGACGTTGGATGCATTTGCCGAACAGGAAGATTGTGCTTTTCTCCAAAACCACTTTCACGGTGATTTTTGGTTAAATTTTACCCGAAATTCAAACAATTTGTCCAGATACTCCTGGATGAAAACAAAACTATCTGGTGATTTGTAGCTATCTCAATCCCAGATCTTGCTACAGCCTCTGTGTGTGTTTGTGTTTTCTGGACATTCTCTATGGACTTTACGGTTTTGAATGCATTTTAGCAGGAGCCTTTTTGTTTTCTGCTGGCAAACGCTAATTGGTTCCACCTGGAGTCAAATACTCCACACATTCGAGTTTTCTAGGAAGAAAGATCCAGAAACCTGAGAAAACTTGATATTTGTATTTGTAAACATGACTTTGGATTCATTTGCTGAACAGAAAGATTGTGCTTTTCTCTAAAACCACTTTCACCGTGATTTTTGGTTAAATTTCACCCGAAATCCACAACAATTGGTCCAGATACTCCTGGATGAAAACAAAACTATCTGGTGATTTGTAGCTATCTCAATCCCAGATCTTGCTACAGCCTCTGTGTGTGTTTGTGTTTTCTGGACATTCTTTATGGACTTTAAGGTTTTGAATGCATTTTAGCAGGACCCTTTTTGTTTTCTGCTGGCAAACGCTAATTGGTTCCACCTGGAGTCAAATACTCCACACATTTGAGTTTTCTAGGAAGAAAGATCCAGAATCCTGAGAAAACTTGATATTTGTATTTGTAAACATGACTTTGGATTCATTTGCTGAACAGAAAGATTGTGCTTTTCTCTAAAACCACTTTCACCGTGATTTTTGGTTAAATTTCACCCGAAATCCACAACAATTTGTCCAGATACTCCTGGATGAAAAGAAAACTATCTGGTGATTTGTAGCTATCTCAATCCCAGATCTTGCTACAGCCTCTGTGTGTGTTTGTGTTTTCTGGATATTCTCTATGGACTTTACGGTTTTGAATGCATTTTAGCATGTAAGTTTTTGTTTTTAGCTGCCAAACGCTAATTGGTTCCACCTGGAGTCAAATCCTCCACACATTCGAGTTTTCTAGGAAGAAAGCTCCAGAAACCTGAGAAAACATGATATTTCTTTCTGTAAACATGACATTGGATGCATTTGCCGAACAGGAAGATTGTGCTTTTCTCCAAAACCACTTTCACGGTGATTTTTGGTTAAATTTCACCCGAAATCCACAACAATTGGTCCAGATATTCCTGGATGAAAACAAAACTATCTGGTGATTTGTAGCTATCTCGATCCCAGATCTTGCTACAGCCTCTGTGTGTGTTTGTGTTTTCTGGATATTCTCTATGGAATTTAAGGTTTTGAATGAATTTTAGCAGGACCCTTTTTGTTTTCTGCTGGCTAACGCTAATTGGTTCCACCTGGAGTCAAATGCTCCACACATTCGAGTTTTCTAGGAAAAAAGATCCAGAAACCTGAGAAAACATGATATTTCTTTCTGTAAACATGACATTGGATGCATTTGCCGAACAGGAAGATTGTGCTTTTCTCCAAAACCACTTTCACGGTGATTTTTGGTTAAATTTCACCCGAAATCCACAACAATTGGTCCAGATACTCCTGGATGAAAACAAAACTATCTGGTGATTTGTAGCTATCTCAATCCCAGATCTTGCTACAGCCTCTGTGTGTGTTTGTGTTTTCTGGACATTCTCTATGGACTTTACGGTTTTGAATGCATTTTAGCAGGACCCTTTTTGTTTTCTGCTGGCAAACGCTAATTGGTTCCACCTGGAGTCAAATACTGCACACAATCGAGTTTTCTAGGAAGAAAGCTTCAGAAACCTGAGAAAACATGATATTTCTTTCTGTAAACATGACGTTGGATGCATTTGCCGAACAGGAAGATTGTGCTTTTCTCTAAAACCACTTTCACGGTGATTTTTGGTTAAATTTTACCCGAAATTCAAACAATTTGTCCAGATACTCCTGGATGAAAACAAAACTATCTGGTGATTTGTAGCTATCTCAATCCCAGATCTTGCTACAGCCTCTGTGTGTGTTTGTGTTTTCTGGACATTCTTTATGGACTTTAAGGTTTTGGATGCATTTTAGCAGGACCCTTTTTGTTTTCTGCTGGCAAACGCTAATTGGTTCCACCTGGAGTCAAATACTCCACACATTTGAGTTTTCTAGGAAGAAAGATCCAGAATCCTGAGAAAACTTGATATTTGTATTTGTAAACATGACTTTGGATTCATTTGCTGAACAGAAAGATTGTGCTTTTCTCTAAAACCACTTTCACCGTGATTTTTGGTTAAATTTCACCCGAAATCCACAACAATTGGTCCAGATACTCCTGGATGAAAACAAAACTATCTGGTGATTTGTAGCTATCTCAATCCCAGATCTTGCTACAGCCTCTGTGTGTGTTTGTGTTTTCTGGATATTCTCTATGGACTTTACGGTTTTGAATGCATTTTAGCATGTAAGTTTTTGTTTTTAGCTGCCAAACGCTAATTGGTTCCACCTGGAGTCAAATCCTCCACACATTCGAGTTTTCTAGGAAGAAAGCTCCAGAAACCTGAGAAAACATGATATTTCTTTCTGTAAACATGACATTGGATGCATTTGCCGAACAGGAAGATTGTGCTTTTCTCCAAAACCACTTTCACGGTGATTTTTGGTTAAATTTCACCCGAAATCCACAACAATTGGTCCAGATACTCCTGGATGAAAACAAAACTATCTGGTGATTTGTAGCTATCTCAATCCCAGATCTTGCTACAGCCTCTGTGTGTGTTTGTGTTTTCTGGACATTCTCTATGGACTTTACGGTTTTGAATGCATTTTAGCAGGACCCTTTTTGTTTTCTGCTGGCAAACGCTAATTGGTTCCACCTGGAGTCAAATACTCCACACATTCGAGTTTTCTAGGAAGAAAGCTTCAGAAACCTGAGAAAACATGATATTTCTTTCTGTAAACATGACATTGGATGCATTTGCCGAACAGGAAGATTGTGCTTTTCTCCAAAACCACTTTCACGGTGATTTTTGGTTAAATTTCACCCGAAATCCACAACAATTGGTCCAGATACTCCTGGATGAAAACAAAACTATCTGGTGATTTGTAGCTATCTCAATCCCAGATCTTGCTACAGCCTCTGTGTGTGTTTGTGTTTTCTGGACATTCTCTATGGACTTTACGGTTTTGAATGCATTTTAGCAGGACCCTTTTTGTTTTCTGCTGGCAAACGCTAATTGGTTCCACCTGGAGTCAAATACTGCACACAATCGAGTTTTCTAGGAAGAAAGCTTCAGAAACCTGAGAAAACATGATATTTCTTTCTGTAAACCTGACGTTGGATGCATTTGCCGAACAGGAAGATTGTGCTTTTCTCCAAAACCACTTTCACGGTGATTTTTGGTTAAATTTTACCCGAAATTCAAACAATTTGTCCAGATACTCCTGGATGAAAACAAAACTATCTTGTGATTTGTAGCTATCTCAATCCCAGATCTTGCTACAGCCTCTGTGTGTGTTTGTGTTTTCTGGAATTCTCTATGGACTTTACGGTTTTGAATGCATTTTAGCAGGAGCCTTTTTGTTTTCTGCTGGCAAACGCTAATTGGTTCCACCTGGAGTCAAATACTCCACACATTCGAGTTTTCTAGGAAGAAAGATCCAGAAACCTGAGAAAACTTGATATTTGTATTTGTAAACATGACTTTGGATTCATTTGCTGAACAGAAAGATTTTGCTTTTCTCTAAAACCACTTTCACCGTGATTTTTGGTTAAATTCCACCCGAAATCCACAACAATTGGTCCAGATACTCCTGGATGAAAACAAAACTATCTGGTGATTTGTAGGTATCTCAATCCCAGATCTTGCTACAGCCTCTGTGTGTGTTTGTGTTTTCTGGATATTCTCTCTGGACTTTACGGTTTTGAATGCATTTTAGCATGTAAGTTTTTGTTTTTAGCTGCCAAACGCTAATTGGTTCCACCTGGAGTCAAATACTCCACACATTCGAGCTTTCTAGGAAGAAAGCTCCAGAAACCTGAGAAAACATGATATTTCTTTCTGTAAACATGACATTGGATGCATTTGCCGAACAGGAAGATTGTGATTTTCTCCAAAACCACTTTCACGGTGATTTTTGGTTAAATTTCACCCGAAATCCACAACAATTGGTCCAGATATTCCTGGATGAAAACAAAACTATCTGGTGATTTGTAGCTATCTCGATCCCAGATCTTGCTACAGCCTCTGTGTGTGTTTGTGTTTTCTGGATATTCTCTATGGAATTTAAGGTTTTGAATGCATTTTAGCAGGAGCCTTTTTGTTTTCTGCTGGCAAACGCTAATTGGTTCCACCTGGAGTCAAATACTCCACACATTCGAGTTTTCTAGGAAGAAAGCTCCAGAAACCTGAGAAAACATGATATTTCTTTCTGTAAACATGACATTGGATGCATTTGCCGAACAGGAAGATTGTGCTTTTCTCCAAAACCACTTTCACGGTGATTTTTGGTTAAATTTCACACGAAATCCACAACAATTGGTCCAGATATTCCTGGATGAAAACAAAACTATCTGGTGATTTGTAGCTATCTCGATCCCAGATCTTGCTACAGCCTCTGTGTGTGTTTGTGTTTTCTGGATATTCTCTATGGAATTTAATGTTTTGAATGCATTTTAGCAGGAGCCTTTTTGTTTTCTGCTGGCAAACGCTAATTGGTTCCACCTGGAGTCAAATACTCCACACATTCGAGTTTTCTAGGAAGAAAGCTTCAGAAACCTGAGAAAAATGATATTTCTTTCTGTAAACAAGACATTGGATTCATTTGCTGAACAGAAAGATTGTGCTTTTCTCCAAAACGACTTTCACGGTGATTTTTGGTTAAATTTCACCCAAAATCCACAACAATTTGTCCAGATACTCCTGGATGAAAACAAAACTATCTGGTGATTTGTAGCTATCACAATCCCAGATCTTGCTACAGCCTCTGTGTGTGTTTGTGTTTTCTGGATATTCTCTATGGACTTTACGGTTTTGAATGCATTTTAGCATGTAAGTTTTTGTTTTTAGCTGCCAAACGCTAATTGGTTCCACCTGGAGTCAAATCCTCCACACATTCGAGTTTTCTAGGAAGAAAGCTCCAGAAACCTGAGAAAGCATGATATTTCTTTCTGTAAACATGACATTGGATGCATTTGCCGAACAGGAAGATTGTGCTTTTCTCCAAAACCACTTTCACGGTGATTTTTGGTTAAATTTCACCCAAAATCCACAACAATTTGTCCAGATACTCCTGGATGAAAACAAAACTATCTGGTGATTTGTAGCTATCTCAATCCCAGATCTTGCTACAGCCTCTGTGTGTGTTTGTGTTTTCTGGATATTCTCAATGGACTTTACGGTTTTGAATGCATTTTAGCATGTAAGTTTTTGTTTTTAGCTGCCAAACGCTAATTGGTTCCACCTGGAGTCAAATCCTCCACACATTCGAGTTTTCTAGGAAGAAAGCTCCAGAAATCTGAGAAAACATGATATTTCTTTCTGTAAACATGACATTGGATGCATTTGCCGAACAGGAAGATTGAGCTTTTCTCCAAAACCACTTTCACGGTGATTTTTGGTTAAATTTCACCCGAAATCCACAACAATTTGTCCAGATACTCCTGGATGAAAACAAAACTATCTGGTGATTTGTAGCTATCTCAATCCCAGATCTTGCTACAGCCTCTGTGTGTGTTTGTGTTTTCTGGACATTCTTTATGGACTTTAAGGTTTTGAATGCATTTTAGCAGGAGCCTTTTTGTTTTCTGCTGGCAAACGCTAATTGGTTCCACCTGGAGTCAAATACTCCACACATTCGAGTTTTCTAGGAAGAAAGATCCAGAATCCTGAGAAAACTTGATATTTGTATTTGTAAACATGACTTTGGATTCATTTGCTGAACAGAAAGATTGTGCTTTTCTCTAAAACCACTTTCACCGTGATTTTTGGTTAAATTTCACCCGAAATCCACAACAATTGGTCCAGATACTCCTGGATGAAAACAAAACTATCTGGTGATTTGTAGCTATCTCAATCCCAGATCTTGCTACAGCCTCTGTGTGTGTTTGTGTTTTCTGGATATTCTCTATGGACTTTACGGTTTTGAATGCATTTTAGCATGTAAGTTTTTGTTTTTAGCTGCCAAACGCTAATTGGTTCCACCTGGAGTCAAATCCTCCACACATTCGAGTTTTCTAGGAAGAAAGCTCCAGAAACCTGAGAAAACATGATATTTCTTTCTGTATACATGACATTGGATGCATTTGCCGAACAGGAAGATTGTGCTTTTCTCCAAAACCACTTTCACGGTGATTTTTGGTTAAATTTCACACGAAATCCACAACAATTGGTCCAGATATTCCTGGATGAAAACAAAACTATCTGGTGATTTGTAGCTATCTCAATCCCAGATCTTGCTACAGCCTCTGTGTGTGTTTGTGTTTTCTGGATATTCTCTATGGACTTTAAGGTTTTGAATGCATTTTAGGAGGACCCTTTTTGTTTTCTGCTGGCAAACGCTAATTGGTTCCACCTGGAGTCAAATCCTCCACACATTCGAGTTTTCTAGGAAGAAGGCTCCAGAAACCTGAGAAAACATGATATTTCCATTTGTAAACATAATATTGGCTTCATTTGCTGAACAGAAAGATTGTGCTTTTCTCCAAAACCACTTTCACGGTGATTTTTTGGTAAAATTTGACTTCCAAACTACAACAATTTGTCCAGATACTCCTGGATGAAAACAAAACTATCTGGTGATTTGTAGCTATCTCAATCCCAGATCTTGCTACAGCCTCTGTGTGTGTTTGTGTTTTCTGGACATTCTCTATGGACTTTACGGTTTTGAATGCATTTTAGCAGGACCCTTTTTGTTTTCTGCTGGCAAACGCTAATTGGTTCCACCTGGAGTCAAATCCTCCACACATTGGAGTTTTCTAGGAAGACAGTTTAAGAAACCTGAGAAAACATGATATTTCTTTCTGTAAACATGACATTGGATGCATTTGCCGAACAGGAAGATTGTGCTTTTCTCCAAAACCACTTTCACGGTGATTTTTGGTTAAATTTCACCCGAAATCCACAACAATTGGTCCAGATACTCCTGGATGAAAACAAAACTATCTGGTGATTTGTAGCTATCTCAATCCCAGATCTTGCTACAGCTTCTGTGTGTGTTTGTGTTTTCTGGATAGTCTCTATGGACTTTAAAGTTGTGAATGCATTTTAGCAGGACCCTTTTTGTTTTCTGCTGGCAAACGCTAATTGGTTCCACCTGGAGTCAAATCTCCACACATTGGAGTTTTCTAGGAAGACAGCTTAAGAAACCTGAGAAAACATGATATTTCTTTCTGTAAACATGACATTGGATGCATTTGCCGAACAGGAAGATTGTGCTTTTCTCCAAAACCACTTTCACGGAGATTTTTGGTTAAATTTCACCCGAAATCCACAACAATTTGTCCAGATACTCCTGGATGAAAACAAAACTATCTGGTGATTTGTAGCTATCTCAATCCCAGATCTTGCTACAGCCTCTGTGTGTGTTTGTGTTTTCTGGACATTCTCTATGGACTTTAGGGTTTTGAATGCATTTTAGCAGGACCCTTTTTGTTTTCTGCTGGCAAACGCTAATTGGTTCCACCTGGAGTCAAATCCTCCACACATTCGAGTTTTCTAGGAAGAAAGATTCAGAAACCTGAGAAAACATGATATTTCTTTCTGTAAACATGACATTGGATGCATTTGCCGAACAGGAAGATTGTGCTTTTCTCCAAAACCACTTTCACGGTGATTTTCGCTTAAATTTCACCCGAAATCCACAACAATTGGTCCAGATACTCCTGGATGAAAACAAAACTATCTGGTGATTTGTAGCTATCTCAATCCCAGATCTTGCTACAGCCTCTGTGTGTGTTTGTGTTTTCTGGACATTCTCTATGGACTTTAAGGTTTTGAATGCATTTTAGCAGGACCCTTTTTGTTTTCTGCTGGCAAAGTCTAATTGCTTCCACCTGGAGTCAAATACTCCACACATTGGAGTTTTCTAGGAAGACAGCTTAAGAAACCTGAGAAAACATGATATTTCTTTCTGTAAACATGACATTGGATGCATTTGCCGAACAGGAAGATTGTGCTTTTCTCCAAAACCACTTTCACGGTGATTTTTGCTTAAATTTCACCCGAAATCCACAACAATTTGTCCAGATACTCCTGGATGAAAACAAAACTCTCTGGTGTGTTGTGGCTATCTCAATCCCAGATCTTGCTACAGCCTCTGTGTGTGTTTGTGTTTTCTGGACATTCTCTATGGACTTTACGGTTTTGAATGCATTTTAGCAGGAGCCTTTTTGTTTTCTGCTGGCAAACGCTAATTGGTTCCACCTGGAGTCAAATCCTCCACACATTCGAGTTTTCTAGGAAGAAAGCTTCAGAATCCTGAGAAAACATGATATTTCTTTCTGTAAACATGACATTGGATGCATTTGCCGAACAGGAAGATTGTGCTTTTCTCCAAAACCACTTTCACGGTGATTTTTGGTTAAATTTCACCCAAAATCCACAACAATTTGTCCAGATACTCCTGGATGAAAACAAAACTATCTGGTGATTTGTAGCTATCTCAATCCCAGATCTTGCTACAGCCTCTGTGTGTGTTTGTGTTTTCTGGATATTCTCTATGGACTTTAAGGTTTTGAATGCATTTTCGCAGGACCCTTTTTGTTTTCTGCTGGCTAACGCTAATTGGTTCCACCTGGAGTCAAATCCTCCACACATTCGAGTTTTCTAGGAAGAAAGCTTCAGAAACCTGAGAAAACATGATATTTCTTTCTGTAAACATGACATTGGATGCATTTGCCGAACAGGAAGATTGTGCTTTTCTCCAAAACCACTTTCACGGTGATTTTTGCTTAAATTTCACCCGAAATCCACAACAATTTGTCCAGATACTCCTGGATGAAAACAAAACTATCTGGTGATTTGTAGCTATCTCAATCCCAGATCTTGCTACAGCCTCTGTGTGTGTTTGTGTTTTCTGGACATTCTCTACGGACTTTACGGTTTTGAATGCATTTTAGCAGGACCCTTTTTGTTTTCTGCTGGCAAACGCTAATTGGTTCCACCTGGAGTCAAATCCTCCACACATTGGAGTTTTCTAGGAAGACAGTTTAAGAAACCTGAGAAAACATGATATTTCTTTCTGTAAACATGACATTGGATGCATTTGCCGAACAGGAAGATTGTGCTTTTCTCCAAAACCACTTTCACGGTGATTTTTGGTTAAATTTCACCCGAAATCCACAACAATTGGTCCAGATACTCCTGGATGAAAACAAAACTATCTGGTGATTTGTAGCTATCTCAATCCCAGATCTTGCTACAGCCTCTGTGTGTGTTTGTGTTTTCTGGATAGTCTCTATGGACTTTAAAGTTTTGAATGCATTTTAGCAGGACCCTTTTTGTTTTCTGCTGGCAAACGCTAATTGGTTCCTCCTGGAGTCAAATACTCCACACATTCGAGTTTTCTAGGAAGAAAGATTCAAAAACTTGATAAAACATGATATTTCTTTCTGTAAACATGACATTGGATGCATTTGCCGAACAGGAAGATTGTGCTTTTCTCCAAAACCACTTTCACGGTGATTTTTGGTTAAATTTCACCCGAAATCCACAACAATTTGTCCAGATACTCCTGGATGAAAACAAAACTATCTGGTGATTTGTAGCTATCTCAATCCCAGATCTTGCTACAGCCTCTGTGTGTGTTTGTGTTTTCTGGACATTCTCTATGGACTTTACGGTTTTGAATGCATTTTAGCATGTAAGTTTTTGTTTTTAGCTGCCAAACGCTAATTGGTTCCACCTGGAGTAAAATACTCCACACATTCGAGTTTTCTAGGAAGACAGCTTAAGAAACCTGAGAAAACATGATATTTCTTTCTGTAAACATGACATTGGATGCATTTGCCGAACAGGAAGATTGTGCTTTTCTCCAAAACCACTTTCACGGTGATTTTTGCTTAAAGTTTACCCGAAATCCACAACAATTTGTCCAGATACTCCTGCATGAAAACAAAACTATCTGGTGATTTGTAGCTATCTCAATCCCAGATCTTGCTACAGCCTCTGTGTGTGTTTGTGTTTTCTGGACATTCTCTATGGACTTTAAGGGTTTGAATGCATTTTCGCAGGACCCTTTTTGTTTTCTGCTGGCTAACGCTAATTGGTTCCACCTGGAGTTAAATCCTCCACACATTCGAGTTTTCTAGGAAGAAAGCTCCAGAAACCTGAGAAAACAGGATATATGTATTTGTAAACATGACATTGGATGCATTTGCCAAACAGGAAGATTGTGCTTTTCTCCCAAACCACTTTCACGGTGATTTTTGGTTACATTTCGATTCAAAAGTACAACAATTTGTCCAGATACTCCTGGATGAAAACAAAACTATCTGGTGATTTGTAGCTATCTCAATCCCAGATCTTGCTACAGCCTCTGTGTGTGTTTGTGTTTTCTGGATATTCTCTATGGACTTTAAGGTTTTGAATGCATTTTCGCAGGACCCTTTTTGTTTTCTGCTGGCTAACGCTAATTGGTTCCACCTGGAGTCAAATCCTCCACACATTCGAGTTTTCTAGGAAGAAAGCTTCAGAAACCTGAGAAAACATGATATTTCTTTCTGTAAACATGACATTGGATGCATTTGCCGAACAGGAAGATTGTGCTTTTCTCCAAAACCACTTTCACGGTGATTTTTGCTTAAATTTCACCCGAAATCCACAACAATTTGTCCAGATACTCCTGGATGAAAACAAAACTATCTGGTGATTTGTAGCTATCTCAATCCCAGATCTTGCTACAGCCTCTGTGTGTGTTTGTGTTTTCTGGACATTCTCTACGGACTTTAAGGTTTTGAATGCATTTTCGCAGGACCCTTTTTGTTTTCTGCTGGCAAACGCTAATTGGTTCCACCTGGAGTCAAATCCTCCACACATTGGAGTTTTCTAGGAAGACAGTTTAAGAAACCTGAGAAAACATGATATTTCTTTCTGTAAACATGACATTGGATGCATTTGCCGAACAGGAAGATTGTGCTTTTCTCCAAAACCACTTTCACGGTGATTTTTGGTTAAATTTCACCCGAAATCCACAACAATTGGTCCAGATACTCCTGGATGAAAACAAAACTATCTGGTGATTTGTAGCTATCTCAATCCCAGATCTTGCTACAGCCTCTGTGTGTGTTTGTGTTTTCTGGATAGTCTCTATGGACTTTAAAGTTTTGAATGCATTTTAGCAGGACCCTTTTTGTTTTCTGCTGGCAAACGCTAATTGGTTCCTCCTGGAGTCAAATACTCCACACATTCGAGTTTTCTAGGAAGAAAGATTCAAAAACTTGATAAAACATGATATTTCTTTCTGTAAACATGACATTGGATGCATTTGCCGAACAGGAAGATTGTGCTTTTCTCCAAAACCACTTTCACGGTGATTTTTGGTTAAATTTCACCCGAAATCCACAACAATTTGTCCAGATACTCCTGGATGAAAACAAAACTATCTGGTGATTTGTAGCTATCTCAATCCCAGATCTTGCTACAGCCTCTGTGTGTGTTTGTGTTTTCTGGACATTCTCTATGGACTTTACGGTTTTGAATGCATTTTAGCATGTAAGTTTTTGTTTTTAGCTGCCAAACGCTAATTGGTTCCACCTGGAGTAAAATACTCCACACATTCGAGTTTTCTAGGAAGACAGCTTAAGAAACCTGAGAAAAGATGATATTTCTTTCTGTAAACATGACATTGGATGCATTTGCCGAACAGGAAGATTGTGCTTTTCTCCAAAACCACTTTCACGGTGATTTTTGCTTAAAGTTTACCCGAAATCCACAACAATTTGTCCAGATACTCCTGCATGAAAACAAAACTATCTGGTGATTTGTAGCTATCTCAATCCCAGATCTTGCTACAGCCTCTGTGTGTGTTTGTGTTTTCTGGACATTCTCTATGGACTTTAAGGTTTTGAATGCATTTTCGCAGGACCCTTTTTGTTTTCTGCTGGCTAACGCTAATTGGTTCCACCTGGAGTCAAATCCTCCACACATTCGAGTTTTCTAGGAAGAAAGCTTCAGAAACCTGAGAAAACATGATATTTCTTTCTGTAAACATGACATTGGATGCATTTGCCGAACAGGAAGATTGTGCTTTTCTCCAAAACCACTTTCACGGTGATTTTTGGTTAAATTTCACCCTAAATCCACAACAATTTGTCCAGATACTCCTGGATGAAAACAAAACTATCTGGTGATTTGTAGCTATCTCAATCCCAGATCTTGCTACAGCCTCTGTGTGTGTTTGTGTTTTCTGGACATTCTCTATGGACTTTACGGTTTTGAATGCATTTTAGCAGGACCCTTTTTGCTTTCTGCTGGCAAACACTAATTGGTTCCACCTGGAGTGAAATCCTCCACACATTCGAGTTTTCTAGGAAGAAAGCTTCAGAATCCTGAGAAAACATGATATTTCTTTCTGTAAACATGACATTGGATGCATTTGCCGAACAGGAAGATTGTGCTTTTCTCCAAAACCACTTTCACGGTGATTTTTGGTTAAATTTCACCCGAAATCCACAACAATTTGTCCAGATACTCCTGGATGAAAACAAAACTATCTGGTGATTTGTAGCTATCTCAATCCCAGATCTTGCTACAGCCTCTGTGTGTGTTTGTGTTTTCTGGACATTCTCTATGGACTTTACGGTTTTGAATGCATTTTAGCAGGACCCTTTTTGTTTTCTGCTGGCAAACGCTAATTGGTTCCACCTGGAGTCAAATACTCCACACATTGGAGTTTTCTAGGAAGACAGCTTAAGAAACCTGAGAAAACATGATATTTCTTTCTGTAAACATGACATTGGATGCATTTGCCGAACAGGAAGATTGTGCTTTTCTCCAAAACCACTTTCACGGTGATTTTTGCTTAAAGTTTACCCGAAATCCAAACAATTTGTCCAGATACTCCTGGATGAAAACAAAACTATCTGGTGATTTGTAGCTATCTCGATCCCAGATCTTGCTACAGCCTCTGTGTGTGTTTGTGTTTTCTGGACATTCTCTATGGACTTTACGGTTTTGAATGCATTTTAGCAGGACCCTTTTTGTTTTCTGCTGGCAAACGCTAATTGGTTCCACCTGGAGTCAAATCCTCCACACATTCGAGTTTTCTAGGAAGAAAGCTTCAGAAACCTGAGAAAACATGATATTTCTTTCTGTAAACATGACATTGGATGCATTTTCTGAACAGGAAGATTGTGCTTTTCTCCAAAACCACTTTCACGGTGATTTTTGGTTAAATTTCACCCGAAATCCACAACAATTGGTCCAGATACTCCTGGATGAAAACAAAACTATCTGGTGATTTGTAGCTATCTCAATCCCAGATCTTGCTACAGCCTCTGTGTGTGTTTGTGTTTTCTGGACATTCTCTATGGACTTTACGGTTTTGAATGCATTTTAGCATGTAAGTTTTTGTTTTTAGCTGCCAAACGCTAATTGGTTCCACCTGGAGTCAACTACTCCACACATTGGAGTTTTCTAGGAAGACAGCTTAAGAAACCTGAGAAAACATGATATTTCTTTCTGTAAACATGACATTGGATGCATTTGCCGAACAGGAAGATTGTGCTTTTCTCCAAAACCACTTTCACGGTGATTTTTGCTTAAAGTTTACCCGAAATCCACAACAATTTGTCCAGATACTCCTGCATGAAAACAAAACTATCTGGTGATTTGTAGCTATCTCAATCCCAGATCTTGCTACAGCCTCTGTGTGTGTTTGTGTTTTCTGGACATTCTCTATGGACTTTACGGTTTTGAATGCATTTTAGCAGGACCCTTTTTGTTTTCTGCTGGCAAACGCTAATTGGTTCCACCTGGAGTCAAATCCTCCACACAAATGAGTTTTCTAGGAAGACTGCTTAAGAAACCTGAGAAAACATGATATTTCTTTCTGTAAACATGACATTGGATGCATTTGCCGAACAGGAAGATTGTGCTTTTCTCCAAAACCACTTTCACGGTGATTTTTGGTTAAATTTCACCCGAAATCCACAACAATTTGTCCAGATACTCCTGGATGAAAACAAAACTATCTGGTGATTTGTAGCTATCTCAATCCCAGATCTTGCTACAGCCTCTGTGTGTGTTTGTGTTTTCTGGACATTCTCTATGGACTTTACGGTTTTGAATGCATTTTAGCAGGACCCTTTTTGTTTTCTGCTGGCAAACGCTAATTGGATCCACCTGGAGTCAAATCCTCCACACATTCGAGTTTTCTAGGAAGAAAGCTTCAGAATCCTGAGAAAACATGATATTTCTTTCTGTAAACATGACATTGGATGCATTTGCCGAACAGGAAGATTGTGCTTTTCTCCAAAACCACTTTCACGGTGATTTTTGGTTAAATTTCACCCGAAATCCACAACAATTTGTCCAGATACTCCTGGATGAAAACAAAACTATCTGGTGATTTGTAGCTATCTCAATCCCAGTACTTGCTACAGCCTCTGTGTGTGTTTGTGTTTTCTGGATATTCTCTATGGACTTTAAGGTTTTGAATGCATTTTCGCAGGACCCTTTTTGTTTTCTGCTGGCTAACGCTAATTGGTTCCACCTGGAGTCAAATCCTCCACACATTCGAGTTTTCTAGGAAGAAAGCTTCAGAAACCTGAGAAAACATGATATTTCTTTCTGTAAACATGACATTGGATGCATTTGCCGAACAGGAAGATTGTGCTTTTCTCCAAAACCACTTTCACGGTGATTTTTGGTTAAATTTCACCCGAAATCCACAACAATTCGTCCATATACTCCTGGATGAAAACAAAACTATCTGGTGATTTGTAGCTATCTCAATCCCAGATCTTGCTACAGCCTCTGTGTGTGTTTGTGTTTTCTGGATAGTCTCTATGGACTTTAAAGTTTTGAATGCATTTTAGCAGGACCCCTTTTGTTTTCTGCTGGCAAACGCTAATTGGTTCCTCCTGGAGTCAAATACTCCACACATTCGAGTTTTCTAGAAAGAAAGATTCAAAAACTTGATAAAACATGATATTTCTTTCTGTAAACATGACATTGGATGCATTTGCCGAACAGGAAGATTGTGCTTTTCTCCAAAACCACTTTCACGGTGATTTTTGGTTAAATTTCACCCGAAATCCACAACAATTTGTCCAGATACTCCTGGATGAAAACAAAACTATCTGGTGATTTGTAGCTATCTCAATCCCAGATCTTGCTACAGCCTCTGTGTGTGTTTGTGTTTTCTGGACATTCTCTATGGACTTTACGGTTTTGAATGCATTTTAGCATGTAAGTTTTTGTTTTTAGCTGCCTAACGCTAATTGGTTCCACCTGGAGTCAAATACTCCACACATTGGAGTTTTCTAGGAAGACAGCTTAAGAAACCTGAGAAAACATGATATTTCTTTCTGTAAACATGACATTGGATGCATTTGCCGAACAGGAAGATTGTGCTTTTCTCCAAAACCACTTTCACGGTGATTTTTGCTTAAAGTTTACCCGAAATCCAAACAATTTGTCCAGATACTCCTGGATGAAAACAAAACTATCTGGTGATTTGTAGCTATCTCAATCCCAGATCTTGCTACAGCCTCTGTGTGTGTTTGTGTTTTCTGGATATTCTCTATGGACTTTAAGGTTTTGAATGCATTTTAGCAGGACCCTTTTTGTTTTCTGCTGGCAAACGCTAATTGGTTCCACCTGGAGTCAAATACTCCACACATTTGAGTTTTCTAGGAAGAAAGATCCAGAATCCTGAGAAAACTTGATATTTGTATTTGTAAACATGACTTTGGATTCATTTGCTGAACAGAAAGATTGTGCTTTTCTCTAAAACCACTTTCACCGTGATTTTTGGTTAAATTTCACCCGAAATCCACAACAATTGGTCCAGATACTCCTGGATGAAAACAAAACTATCTGGTGATTTGTAGCTATCTCAATCCCAGATCTTGCTACAGCCTCTGTGTGTGTTTGTGTTTTCTGGATATTCTCTATGGACTTTACGGTTTTGAATGCATTTTAGCATGTAAGTTTTTGTTTTTAGCTGCCAAACGCTAATTGGTTCCACCTGGAGTCAAATCCTCCACACATTCGAGTTTTCTAGGAAGAAAGCTCCAGAAACCTGAGAAAACATGATATTTCTTTCTGTAAACATGACATTGGATGCATTTGTCGAACAGGGAGATTGTGCTTTTCTCCAAAACCACTTTCACGGTGATTTTTGGTTAAATTTCACCCGAAATCCGCAACAATTGGTCCAGATATTCCTGGATGAAAACAAAACTATCTGGTGATTTGTAGCTATCTCGATCCCAGATCTTTCTACAGCCTCTGTGTGTGTTTGTGTTTTCTGGATATTCTCTATGGAATTTAAGGTTTTGAATGCATTTTAGCAGGACCCTTTTTGTTTTCTGCTGGCAAACGCTAATTGGTTCCACCTGGAGTGAAATACTCCACACATTGGAGTTTTCTAGGAAGACAGCTTAAGAAACCTGAGAAAACATGATATTTCTTTCTGTAAACATGACATTGGATGCATTTGCCGAACAGGAAGATTGTGCTTTTCTCCAAAACCACTTTCACGGTGATTTCTGGTTAAATTTCCCCAGGATACTACAACAATTTGTCCAGATACTCCTGGATGAAAACAAAACTATCTGGTGATTTGTAGCTATCTCGATCCCAGATCTTGCTACAGCCTCTGTGTGTGTTTGTGTTTTCTGGATATTCTCTATGGACTTTAAGGTTTTGAATGCATTTTAGCAGGACCCTTTTTGTTTTCTGCTGGCAAACGCTAATTGGTTCCTCCTGGAGTCAAATACTCCACACATTCGAGTTTTCTAGGAAGAAAGATTCAAAAACTTGATAAAACATGATATTTCTTTCTGTAAACATGACATTGGATGCATTTGCCGAACAGGAAGATTGTGCTTTTCTCCAAAACCACTTTCACGGTGATTTTTGCTTAAATTTCACCCGAAATCCACAACAATTTGTCCAGATACTCCTGGATGAAAACAAAACTATCTGGTGATTTGTAGCTATCTCAATCCCAGATCTTGCTACAGCCTCTGTGTGTGTTTGTGTTTTCTGGACATTCTCTATGGACTTTACGGTTTTGAATGCATTTTAGCATGTAAGTTTTTGTTTTTAGCTGCCAAACGCTAATTGGTTCCACCTGGAGTCAAATACTCCACACATTGGAGTTTTCTAGGAAGACAGCTTAAGAAACCTGAGAAAACATGATATTTCTTTCTGTAAACATGACATTGGATGCATTTGCCGAACAGGAAGATTGTGCTTTTCTCCAAAACCACTTTCACGGTGATTTTTGCTTAAAGTTTACCCGAAATCCACAACAATTTGTCCAGATACTCCTGCATGAAAACAAAACTATCTGGTGATTTGTAGCTATCTCAATCCCAGATCTTGCTACAGCCTCTGTGTGTGTTTGTGTTTTCTGGACATTCTCTATGGACTTTACGGTTTTGAATGCATTTTAGCAGGACACTTTTTGTTTTCTGCTGGCAAACGCTAATTGGTTCCACCTGGAGTCAAATCCTCCACACAAATGAGTTTTCTAGGAAGACTGCTTAAGAAACCTGAGAAAACATGATATTTCTTTCTGTAAACATGACATTGGATGCATTTGCCGAAAAGGAAGATTGTGCTTTTCTCCAAAACCACTTTCACGGTGATTTTTGGTTAAATTTCACCCGAAATCCACAACAATTTGTCCAGATACTCCTGGATGAAAACAAAACTATCTGGTGATTTGTAGCTATCTCAATCCCAGATCTTGCTACAGCCTCTGTGTGTGTTTGTGTTTTCTGGACATTCTCTATGGACTTTACGGTTTTGAATGCATTTTAGCAGGACCCTTTTTGTTTTCTGCTGGCAAACGCTAATTGGATCCACCTGGAGTCAAATCCTCCACACATTCGAGTTTTCTAGGAAGAAAGCTTCAGAATCCTGAGAAAACATGATATTTCTTTCTGTAAACATGACATTGGATGCATTTGCCGAACAGGAAGATTGTGCTTTTCTCCAAAACCACTTTCACGGTGATTTTTGGTTAAATTTCACCCAAAATCCACAACAATTTGTCCAGATACTCCTGGATGAAAACAAAACTATCTGGTGATTTGTAGCTATCTCAATCCCAGTACTTGCTACAGCCTCTGTGTGTGTTTGTGTTTTCTGGATATTCTCTATGGACTTTAAGGTTTTGAATGCATTTTCGCAGGACCCTTTTTGTTTTCTACTGGCTAACGCTAATTGGTTCCACCTGCAGTCAAATCCTCCACACATTCGAGTTTTCTAGGAAGAAAGCTTCAGAAACCTGAGAAAACATGATATTTCTTTCTGTAAACATGACATTGGATGCATTTGCCGAACAGGAAGATTGTGCTTTTCTCCAAAACCACTTTCACGGTGATTTTTGGTTAAATTTCACCCGAAATCCACAACAATTCGTCCATATACTCCTGGATGAAAACAAAACTATCTGGTGATTTGTAGCTATCTCAATCCCAGATCTTGCTACAGCCTCTGTGTGTGTTTGTGTTTTCTGGATAGTCTCTATGGACTTTAAAGTTTTGAATGCATTTTAGCAGGACCCCTTTTGTTTTCTGCTGGCAAACGCTAATTGGTTCCTCCTGGAGTCAAATACTCCACACATTCGAGTTTTCTAGGAAGAAAGATTCAAAAACTTGATAAAACATGATATTTCTTTCTGTAAACATGACATTGGATGCATTTGCCGAACAGGAAGATTGTGCTTTTCTCCAAAACCACTTTCACGGAGATTTTCGGTTAAATTTCACCCGAAATCCACAACAATTTGTCCAGATACTCCTGGATGAAAACAAAACTATCTGGTGATTTGTAGCTATCTCAATCCCAGATCTTGCTACAGCCTCTGTGTGTGTTTGTGTTTTCTGGACATTCTCTATGGACTTTACGGTTTTGAATGCATTTTATCATGTAAGTATTTGTTTTTAGCTGCCAAATGCTAATTGGTTCCACCTGGAGTCAAATACTCCACACATTGGAGTTTTCTAGGAAGACAGCTTAAGAAACCTGAGAAAACATGATATTTCTTTCTGTAAACATGACATTGGATGCATTTGCCGAACAGGAAGATTGTGCTTTTCTCCAAAACCACTTTCACGGTGATTTTTGCTTAAAGTTTACCCGAAATCCAAACAATTTGTCCAGATACTCCTGGATGAAAACAAAACTATCTGGTGATTTGTAGCTATCTCAATCCCAGATCTTGCTACAGCCTCTGTGTGTGTTTGTGTTTTCTGGACATTCTCTATGGACTTTACGGTTTTGAATGCATTTTAGCAGGACCCTTTTTGTTTTCTGCTGGCAAACGCTAATTGGTTCCACCTGGAGTCAAATCCTCCACACATTCGAGTTTTCTAGGAAGAAAGCTTCAGAAACCTGAGAAAACATGATATTTCTTTCTGTAAACATGACATTGGATGCATTTGCCGAACAGGAAGATTGCGCTTTTCTCCAAAACCACTTTCACGGAGATTTTTGGTTAAATTTCACCCGAAATCCACAACAATTTGTCCAGATACTCCTGGATGAAAACAAAACTATCTGGTGATTTGTAGCTATCTCAATCCCAGATCTTGCTACAGCCTCTGTGTGTGTTTGTGTTTTCTGGATATTCTCTATGGACTTTAAGGTTTTGAATGCATTTTAGCAGGACCCTTTTTGTTTTCTGCTGGCAAACGCTAATTGGTTCCACCTGGAGTCAAATACTCCACACATTCGAGTTTTCTAGGAAGAAAGATCCAGAAACCTGAGAAAACTTGATATTTGTATTTGTAAACATGACTTTGGATTCATTTGCTGAACAGAAAGATTGTGCTTTTCTCTAAAACCACTTTCACCGTGATTTTTGGTTAAATTTCACCCGAAATCCACAACAATTGGTCCAGATACTCCTGGATGAAAACAAAACTATCTGGTGATTTGTAGCTATCTCAATCCCAGATCTTGCTACAGCCTCTGTGTGTGTTTGTGTTTTCTGGATATTCTCTATGGACTTTACGGTTTTGAATGCATTTTAACATGCAAGTTTTTGTTTTTAGCTGCCAAACGCTAATTGGTTCCACCTGGAGTCAAATCCTCCACACATTCGAGTTTTCTAGGAAGAAAGCTCCAGAAACCTGAGAAAACATGATATTTCTTTCTGTAAACATGACATTGGATGCATTTGTCGAACAGGGAGATTGTGCTTTTCTCCAAAACCACTTTCACGGTGATTTTTGGTTAAATTTCACCCGAAATCCGCAACAATTGGTCCAGATATTCCTGGATGAAAACAAAACTATCTGGTGATTTGTAGCTATCTCGATCCCAGATCTTTCTACAGCCTCTGTGTGTGTTTGTGTTTTCTGGATATTCTCTATGGAATTTAAGGTTTTGAATGCATTTTAGCAGGACCCTTTTTGTTTTCTGCTGGCAAACGCTAATTGGTTCCACCTGGAGTGAAATACTCCACACATTGGAGTTTTCTAGGAAGACAGCTTAAGAAACCTGAGAAAACATGATATTTCTTTCTGTAAACATGACATTGGATGCATTTGCCGAACAGGAAGATTGTGCTTTTCTCCAAAACCACTTTCACGGTGATTTCTGGTTAAATTTCCCCAGGATACTACAACAATTTGTCCAGATACTCCTGGATGAAAACAAAACTATCTGGTGATTTGTAGCTATCTCGATCCCAGATCTTGCTACAGCCTCTGTGTGTGTTTGTGTTTTCTGGATATTCTCTATGGACTTTAAGGTTTTGAATGCATTTTCGCAGGACCCTTTTTGTTTTCTGCTGGCTAACGCTAATTGGTTCCACCTGGAGTCAAATACTCCACACATTCGAGTTTTCTAGGAAGAAAGCTCCAGAAACCTGAGAAAACATGATATTTCTTTCTGTAAACATGACATTGGATGCATTTGCCGAACAGGAAGATTGTGCTTTTCTCCAAAACCACTTTCACGGTGATTTTTGGTTAAATTTCACCCGAAATCCAAACAATTTGTCCAGATACTCCTGGATGAAAACAAAACTATCTGGTGATTTGTAGCTATCTCAATCCCAGATCTTGCTACAGCCTCTGTGTGTGTTTGTGTTTTCTGGACATTCTCTATGGACTTTACGGTTTTGAATGCATTTTAGCAGGACCCTTTTTGTTTTCTGCTGGCAAACGCTAATTGGTTCCACCTGGAGTCAAATCCTCCACACATTCGAGTTTTCTAGGAAGAAAGCTTCAGAAACGTGAGAAAACATGATATTTCTTTCTGTAAACATGACATTGGATGCATTTGCCGAACAGGAAGTCTGTGCTTTTCTCCAAAACCACTTTCACGGTGATTTTTGGTTAAATTTTACCCGAAATTCAAACAATTTGTCCAGATACTCCTGGATGAAAACAAAACTATCTGGTGATTTGTAGCTATCTCAATCCCAGATCTTGCTACAGCCTCTGTGTGTGTTTGTGTTTTCTGGAATTCTCTATGGACTTTACGGTTTTGAATGCATTTTAGCAGGACCCTTTTTGTTTTCTGCTGGCAAACGCTAATTGGTTCCACCTGGAGTCAAATCCTCCACACATTCGAGTTTTCTAGGAAGAAAGCTTCAGAAACCTGAGAAAAATGATATTTCTTTCTGTAAACATGACATTGGATGCATTTGCCGAACAGGAAGATTGTGCTTTTCTCCAAAACCACTTTCACGGTGATTTTTGCTTAAATTTCACCCGAAATCCAAACAATTTGTCCAGATACTCCTGGATGAAAACAAAACTATCTGGTGATTTGTAGCTATCTCAATCCCAGATCTTGCTACAGCCTCTGTGTGTGTTTGTGTTTTCTGCACATTCTCTATGGACTTTACGGTTTTGAATGCATTTTAGCATGTAAGTTTTTGTTTTTAGCTGCCAAATGCTAATTGGTTCCACCTGGAGTCAAATACTCCACACATTCGAGTTTTCTAGGAATACAGCGTAAGAAAGCTGAGAAAACATGATATTTCTTTCTGTAAACATGACATTGGATGCATTTGCCGAACAGGAAGATTGTGCTTTTCTCCAAAACCACTTTCACGGTGATTTTTGCTTAAATTTTACCCGAAATCCAAACAATTTGTCCAGATACTCCTGGATGAAAACAAAACTATCTGGTGATTTGTAGGTATCTCAATCCCAGATCTTGCTACAGCCTCTGTGTGTGTTTGTGTTTTCTGGATATTCTCTATGGACTTTACGGTTTTGAATGCATTTTAGCAGGACCCTTTTTGTTTTCTGCTGGCAAACGCTAATTGGTTCCACCTGGAGTCAAATCCTCCACACATTCGAGTTTTCTAGGAAGAAAGCTTCAGAAACCTGAGAAAAATGATATTTCTTTCTGTAAACATGACATTGGATGCATTTGCCGAACAGGAAGATTGTGCTTTTCTCCAAAACCACTTTCACGGTGATTTTTGCTTAAATTTCACCCGAAATCCAAACAATTTGTCCAGATACTCCTGGATGAAAACAAAACTATCTGGTGATTTGTAGCTATCTCAATCCCAGATCTTGCTACAGCCTCTGTGTGTGTTTGTGTTTTCTGCACATTCTCTATGGACTTTACGGTTTTGAATGCATTTTAGCATGTAAGTTTTTGTTTTTAGCTGCCAAATGCTAATTGGTTCCACCTGGAGTCAAATACTCCACACATTCGAGTTTTCTACGAATACAGCGTAAGAAAGCTGAGAAAACATGATATTTCTTTCTGTAAACATGACATTGGATGCATTTGCCGAACAGGAAGATTGTGCTTTTCTCCAAAACCACTTTCACGGTGATTTTTGCTTAAATTTTACCCGAAATCCAAACAATTTGTCCAGATACTCCTGGATGAAAACAAAACTATCTGGTGATTTGTAGGTATCTCAATCCCAGATCTTGCTACAGCCTCTGTGTGTGTTTGTGTTTTCTGGATATTCTCTATGGACTTTAAGGTTTTGAATGCATTTTAGCAGGACCCTTTTTGTTTTCTGCTGGCAAACGCTAATTGGTTCCACCTGGAGTCAAATCCTCCACACATTCGAGTTTTCTAGGAAGAAAGCTTCAGAAACCTGAGAAAAATGATATTTCTTTCTGTAAACATGACATTGGATGCATTTGCCGAACAGGAAGATTGTGCTTTTCTCCAAAACCACTTTCACGTTGATTTTTGGTTAAATTTCACCCGAAATCCACAACAATTTGTCCAGATACTCCTGGATGAAAACAAAACTATCTGGTGATTTGTAGCTATCTCAATCCCAGATCTTGCTACAGCCTCTGTGTGTGTTTGTGTTTTCTGGACATTCTCTATGGACTTTAAGGTTTTGAATGCATTTTAGCAGGAGCCTTTTTGTTTTCTGCTGGCAAACGCTAATTGGTTCCTCCTGGAGTCAAATACTCCACACATTCGAGTTTTCTAGGAAGAAAGCTTCAGAAACCTGAGAAAACTTGATATTTGTATTTGTAAACATGACTTTGGATTCATTTGCTGAACAGAAAGATTGTGCTTTTCTCTAAAACCACTTTCACCGTGATTTTTGGTTAAATTTCACCCGAAATCCACAACAATTGGTCCAGATACTCCTGGATGAAAACAAAACTATCTGGTGATTTGTAGCTATCTCAATCCCAGATCTTGCTACAGCCTCTGTGTGTGTTTGTGTTTTCTGGATATTCTCTATGGACTTTACGGTTTTGAATGCATTTTAGCATGTATGTTTTTGTTTTTAGCTGCCAAACGCTAATTGGTTCCACCTGGAGTCAAATCCTCCACACATTCGAGTTTTCTAGGAAGAAAGCTCCAGAAACCTGAGAAAACATGATATTTCTTTCTGTAAACATGACATTGGATGCATTTGTCGAACAGGGAGATTGTGCTTTTCTCCAAAACCACATTCACGGTGATTTTTGGTTAAATTTCACCCGAAATCCACAACAATTGGTCCAGATATTCCTGGATGAAAACAAAACTATCTGGTGATTTGTAGCTATCTCGATCCCAGATCTTGCTACAGCCTCTGTGTGTGTTTGTGTTTTCTGGATATTCTCTATGGAATTTAAGGTTTTGAATGCATTTTAGCAGGACCCTTTTTGTTTTCTGCTGGCAAATGCTAATTGGTTCCACCTGGAGTCAAATACTCCACACATTCGAGTTTTCTAGGAAGAAAGCTCCAGAAACCTGAGAAAACATGATATTTCTTTCTGTAAACATGACATTGGATGCATTTGCCGAACAGGAAGATTGTGCTTTTCTCCAAAACCACTTTCACGGTGATTTTTGGTTAAATTTCACACGAAATCCACAACAATTGGTCCAGATATGCCTGGATGAAAACAAAACTATCTGGTGATTTGTAGCTATCTCAATCCCAGATCTTGCTACAGCCTCTGTGTGTGTTTGTGTTTTCTGGATATTCTCTATGGAATTTAAGGTTTTGAATGCATTTTAGCAGGACCCTTTTTGTTTTCTGCTGGCAAACGCTAATTGGTTCCACCTGGAGTCAAATACTGCACACAATCGAGTTTTCTAGGAAGAAAGCTTCAGAAACCTGAGAAAAATGATATTTCTTTCTGTAAACATGACATTGGATGCATTTGCCGAACAGGAAGATTGTGCTTTTCTCCAAAACGACTTTCACGGTGATTTTTGGTTAAATTTCACCCGAAATCCACAACAATTTGTCCAGATACTCCTGGATGAAAACGAAACTATCTGGTGATTTGTAGCTATCTCAATCCCAGATCTTGCTACAGCCTCTGTGTGTGTTTGTGTTTTCTGGACATTCTCTATGGACTTTACGGTTTTGAATGCATTTTAGCATGTACGATTTTGTTTTTAGCTGCCAAATGCTAATTGGTTCCACCTGGAGTCAAATACTCCACACATTCGAGTTTTCTAGGAATACAGCGTAAGAAAGCTGAGAAAACATGATATTTCTTTCTGTAAACATGACATTGGATGCATTTGCCGAACAGGAAGATTGTGCTTTTCTCCAAAACCACTTTCACGGTGATTTTTGCTTAAATTTTACCCGAAATCCAAACAATTTGTCCAGATACTCCTGGATGAAAACAAAACTATCTGGTGATTTGTAGCTATCTCAATCCCAGATCTTGCTACAGCCTCTGTGTGTGTTTGTGTTTTCTGGATATTCTCAATGGAGTTTACGGTTTTGAATGCATTTTAGCATGTAAGGTTTTGTTTTTAGCTGCCAAACGCTAATTGGTTCCACCTGGAGTCAAATCCTCCACACATTCGAGTTTTCTAGGAAGAAAGCTCCAGAAACCTGAGAAAACATGATATTTCTTTCTGTAAACATGACATTGGATGCATTTGCCGAACAGGAAGATTGAGCTTTTCTCCAAAACCACTTTCACGGTGATTTTTGGTTAAATTTCACCCGAAATCCACAACAATTTGTCCAGATACTCCTGGATGAAAACAAAACTATCTGGTGATTTGTAGCTATCTCAATCCCAGATCTTGCTACAGCCTCTGTGTGTGTTTGTGTTTTCTGGACATTCTTTATGGACTTTAAGGTTTTGAATGCATTTTAGCAGGACCCTTTTTGTTTTCTGCTGGCAAACGCTAATTGGTTCCACCTGGAGTCAAATACTCCACACATTCGAGTTTTCTAGGAAGAAAGATCCAGAATCCTGAGAAAACTTGATATTTGTATTTGTAAACATGACTTTGGATTCATTTGCTGAACAGAAAGATTGTGCTTTTCTCTAAAACCACTTTCACCGTGATTTTTGGTTAAATTTCACCCGAAATCCACAACAATTGGTCCAGATACTCCTGGATGAAAACAAAACTATCTGGTGATTTGTAGCTATCTCAATCCCAGATCTTGCTACAGCCTCTGTGTGTGTTTGTGTTTTCTGGATATTCTCTATGGACTTTACGGTTTTGAATGCATTTTAGCATGTAAGTTTTTGTTTTTAGCTGCCAAACGCTAATTGGTTCCACCTGGAGTCAAATACTCCACACATTCGAGTTTTCTAGGAAGAAAGCTCCAGAAACCTGAGAAAACATGATATTTCTTTCTGTAAACATGACATTGGATGCATTTGCCGAACAGGAAGATTGTGCTTTTCTCCAAAACCACTTTCACGGTGAGTTTTGCTTAAATTTCACACGAAATCCACAACAATTGGTCCAGATATTCCTGGATGAAAACAAAACTATCTGGTGATTTGTAGCTATCTCGATCCCAGATCTTGCTACAGCCTCTGTGTGTGTTTGTTTTTTCTGGATATTCTCTATGGAATTTAAGGTTTTGAATGCATTTTAGCAGGACCCTTTTTGTTTTCTGCTGGCAAACGCTAATTGGTTCCACCTGGAGTCAAATACTCCACACATTCGAGTTTTCTAGGAATACAGCGTAAGAAAGCTGAGAAAACATGATATTTCTTTCTGTAAACATGAGATTGGATGCATTTGCCGAACAGGAAGATTGTGCTTTTCTCCAAAACCACTTTCACGGTGATTTTTGCTTAAATTTTACCCGAAATCCAAACAATTTGTCCAGATACTCCTGGATGAAAACAAAACTATCTGGTGATTTGTAGCTATCTCAATCCCAGATCTTGCTACAGCCTCTGTGTGTGTTTGTGTTTTCTGGATATTCTCAATGGACTTTACGGTTTTGAATGCATTTTAGCATGTAAGTTTTTGTTTTTAGCTGCCAAACGCTAATTGGTTCCACCTGGAGTCAAATCCTCCACACATTCGAGTTTTCTAGGAAGAAAGCTTCAGAAACCTGAGAAAACATGATATTTCTTTCTGTAAACATGACATTGGATGCATTTGCCGAACAGGAAGATTGAGCTTTGCTCCAAAACCACTTTCACGGTGATTTTTGGTTAAATTTTACCCGAAATTCAAACAATTGGTCCAGATACTCCTGGATGAAAACAAAACTATCTGGTGATTTGTAGCTATCTCAATCCCAGATCTTGCTACAGCCTCTGTGTGTGTTTGTGTTTTCTGGACATTCTTTATGGACTTTAAGGTTTTGAATGCATTTTAGCAGGAGCCTTTTTGTTTTCTGCTGGCAAACGCTAATTGGTTCCACCTGGAGTCAAATACTCCACACATTCGAGTTTTCTAGGAAGAAAGATCCAGAATCCTGAGAAAACTTGATATTTGTATTTGTAAACATGACTTTGGATTCATTTGCTGAACAGAAAGATTGTGCTTTTCTCTAAAACCACTTTCACCGTGATTTTTGGTTAAATTTCACCCGAAATCCACAACAATTGGTCCAGATACTCCTGGATGAAAACAAAACTATCTGGTGATTTGTAGCTATCTCAATCCCAGATCTTGCTACAGCCTCTGTGTGTGTTTGTGTTTTCTGGATATTCTCTATGGACTTTACGGTTTTGAATGCATTTTAGCATGTAAGTTTTTGTTTTTAGCTGCCAAACGCTAATTGGTTCCACCTGGAGTCAAATACTCCACACATTCGAGTTTTCTAGGAAGAAAGATCCAGAAACCTGAGAAAACATGATATTTCTTTCTGTAAACATGACATTGGATGCATTTGCCGAACAGGAAGATTGTGCTTTTCTCCAAAACCACTTTCACGGTGAGTTTTGCTTAAATTTCACACGAAATCCACAACAATTTGTCCAGATATTCCTGGATGAAAACAAAACTATCTGGTGATTTGTAGCTATCTCGATCCCAGATCTTGCTACAGCCTCTGTGTGTGTTTGTTTTTTCTGGACATTCTCTATGGACTTTAGGGTTTTGAATGCATTTTAGCAGGACCCTTTTTGTTTTCTGCTGGCAAACGCTAATTGGTTCCACCTGGAGTCAAATACTCCACACATTCGAGTTTTCTAGGAAGACAGCTTAAGAAACCTGAGAAAACATGATATTTCTTTCTGTAAACATGAGATTGGATGCATTTGCCGAACAGGAAGATTGTGCTTTTCTCCAAAACCACTTTCACGGTGATTTTTGCTTAAATTTTACCCGAAATCCAAACAATTTGTCCAGATACTCCTGGATGAAAACAAAACTATCTGGTGATTTGTAGCTATCTCAATCCCAGATCTTGCTACAGCCTCTGTGTGTGTTTGTGTTTTCTGGATATTCTCAATGGACTTTACGGTTTTGAATGCATTTTAGCATGTAAGTTTTTGTTTTTAGCTGCCAAACGCTAATTGGTTCCACCTGGAGTCAAATCCTCCACACATTCGAGTTTTCTAGGAAGAAAGCTTCAGAAACCTGAGAAAACATGATATTTCTTTCTGTAAACATGACATTGGATGCATTTGCCGAACAGGAAGATTGAGCTTTTCTCCAAAACCACTTTCACGGTGATTTTTGGTTAAATTTCACCCGAAATCCACAACAATTTGTCCAGATACTCCTGGATGAAAACAAAACTATCTGGTGATTTGTAGCTATCTCAATCCCAGATCTTGCTACAGCCTCTGTGTGTGTTTGTGTTTTCTGGACATTCTTTATGGACTTTAAGGTTTTGAATGCATTTTAGCAGGACCCTTTTTGTTTTCTGCTGGCAAACGCTAATTGTTTCCACCTGGAGTCAAATACTCCACACATTCGAGTTTTCTAGGAAGAAAGATCCAGAATCCTGAGAAAACTTGATATTTGTATTTGTAAACATGACTTTGGATTCATTTGCTGAACAGAAAGATTGTGCTTTTCTCTAAAACCACTTTCACCGTGATTTTTGGTTAAATTTCACCCGAAATCCACAACAATTTGTCCAGATACTCCTGGATGAAAACAAAACTATCTGGTGATTTGTAGCTATCTCAATCCCAGATCTTGCTACAGCCTCTGTGTGTGTTTGTGTTTTCTGGATATTCTCTATGGACTTTACGGTTTTGAATGCATTTTAGCATGTAAGTTTTTGTTTTTAGCTGCCAAACGCTAATTGGTTACACCTGGAGTCAAATACTCCACACATTCGAGTTTTCTAGGAAGAAAGCTCCAGAAACCTGAGAAAACATGATATTTCTTTCTGTAAACATGACATTGGATGCATTTGCCGAACAGGAAGATTGTGCTTTTCTCCAAAACCACTTTCACGGTGATTTTTGGTTAAATTTCACACGAAATCCACAACAATTGGTCCAGATATTCCTGGATGAAAACAAAACTATCTGGTGATTTGTAGCTATCTCGATCCCAGATCTTGCTACAGCCTCTGTGTGTGTTTGTGTTTTCTGGATATTCTCTATGGAATTTAAGGTTTTGAATGCATTTTAGCAGGACCCTTTTTGTTTTCTGCTGGCTAACGCTAATTGGTTCCACCTGGAGTCAAATGCTCCACACATTCGAGTTTTCTAGGAAAAAAGATCCAGAAACCTGAGAAAACATGATATTTCTTTCTGTAAACATGACATTGGATGCATTTGCCGAACAGGAAGATTGTGCTTTTCTCCAAAACCACTTTCACGGTGATTTTTGGTTAAATTTCACCCGAAATCCACAACAATTGGTCCAGATACTCCTGGATGAAAACAAAACTATCTGGTGATTTGTAGCTATCTCAATCCCAGATCTTGCTACAGCCTCTGTGTGTGTTTGTGTTTTCTGGACATTCTCTATGGACTTTACGGTTTTGAATGCATTTTAGCAGGACCCTTTTTGTTTTCGGCTGGCAAACGCTAATTGGTTCCACCTGGAGTCAAATCCTCCACACATTCGAGTTTTCTAGGAAGAAAGCTCCAGAAATCTGAGAAAACATGATATTTCTTTCTGTAAACATGACATTGGATGCATTTGCCGAACAGGAAGATTGAGCTTTTCTCCAAAACCACTTTCACGGTGATTTTTGGTTAAATTTCACCCGAAATCCACAACAATTTGTCCAGATACTCCTGGATGAAAACAAAACTATCTGGTGATTTGTAGCTATCTCAATCCCAGATCTTGCTACAGCCTCTGTGTGTGTTTGTGTTTTCTGGACATTCTTTATGGACTTTAAGGTTTTGAATGCATTTTAGCAGGAGCCTTTTTGTTTTCTGCTGGCAAACGCTAATTGGTTCCACCTGGAGTCAAATACTCCACACATTCGAGTTTTCTAGGAAGAAAGATCCAGAATCCTGAGAAAACTTGATATTTGTATTTGTAAACATGACTTTGGATTCATTTGCTGAACAGAAAGATTGTGCTTTTCTCTAAAACCACTTTCACCGTGATTTTTGGTTAAATTTCACCCGAAATCCACAACAATTGGTCCAGATACTCCTGGATGAAAACAAAACTATCTGGTGATTTGTAGCTATCTCAATCCCAGATCTTGCTACAGCCTCTGTGTGTGTTTGTGTTTTCTGGATATTCTCTATGGACTTTACGGTTTTGAATGCATTTTAGCATGTAAGTTTTTGTTTTTAGCTGCCAAACGCTAATTGGTTCCACCTGGAGTCAAATCCTCCACACATTCGAGTTTTCTAGGAAGAAAGCTCCAGAAACCTGATAAAACATGATATTTCTTTCTGTAAACATGACATTGGATGCATTTGCCGAACAGGAAGATTGTGCTTTTCTCCAAAACCACTTTCACGGTGATTTTTGGTTAAATTTCACACGAAATCCACAACAATTGGTCCAGATATTCCTGGATGAAAACAAAACTATCTGGTGATTTGTAGCTATCTCAATCCCAGATCTTGCTACAGCCTCTGTGTGTGTTTGTGTTTTCTGGATATTCTCTATGGACTTTAAGGTTTTGAATGCATTTTAGCAGGACCCTTTTTGTTTTCTGCTGGCAAACGCTAATTGGTTCCACCTGGAGTCAAATCCTCCACACATTCGAGTTTTCTAGGAAGAAGGCTCCAGAAACCTGAGAAAACATGATATTTCCATTTGTAAACATAATATTGGCTTCATTTGCTGAACAGAAAGATTGTGCTTTTCTCCAAAACCACTTTCACGGTGATTTTTTGGTAAAATTTGACTTCCAAACTACAACAATTTGTCCAGATACTCCTGGATGAAAACAAAACTATCTGGTGATTTGTAGCTATCTCAATCCCAGATCTTGCTACAGCCTCTGTGTGTGTTTGTGTTTTCTGGACATTCTCTATGGACTTTACGGTTTTGAATGCATTTTAGCAGGACCCTTTTTGTTTTCGGCTGGCAAACGCTAATTGGTTCCACCTGGAGTCAAATCCTCCACACATTCGAGTTTTCTAGGAAGAAAGCTTCATAAACCTGAGAAAACATGATATTTCTTTCTGTAAACATGACATTGGATGCATTTGCCGAACAGGAAGATTGTGCTTTTCTCCAAAACCACTTTCACGGTGATTTTTGCTTAAATTTCACCCGAAATCCACAACAATTGGTCCAGATACTCCTGGATGAAAACAAAACTATCTGGTGATTTGTAGCTATCTCAATCCCAGATCTTGCTACAGCCTCTGTGTGTGTTTGTGTTTTCTGGACATTCTCTATGGACTTTACGGTTTTGAATGCATTTTAGCAGGACCCTTTTTGTTTTCTGCTGGCAAACGCTAATTGGTTCCACATGGAGTCAAATACTGCACACAATCGAGTTTTCTAGGAAGAAAGCTTCAGAAACCTGAGAAAACATGTTATTTCTTTCTGTAAACACGACGTTGGATGCATTTGCCGAACAGGAAGATTGTGCTTTTCTCCAAAACCACTTTCACGGTGATTTTTGCTTAAATTTCAACCGAAATTCAAACAATTTGTCCAGATACTCCTGGATGAAAACAAAACTATCTGGTGATTTGTAGCTATCTCAATCCCAGATCTTGCTACAGCCTCTGTGTGTGTTTGTGTTTTCTGGAATTCTCTATGGACTTTAAGGTTTTGAATGCATTTTAGCAGGAGCCTTTTTGTTTTCTGCTGGCAAACGCTAATTGGTTCCACCTGGAGTCAAATCCTCCACACATTCGAGTTTTCTAGGAAGAAAGATCCAGAAACCTGAGAAAACTTGATATTTGTATTTGTAAACATGACTTTGGATTCATTTGCTGAACAGAAAGATTGTGCTTTTCTCTAAAACCACTTTCACCGTGATTTTTGGTTAAATTTCACCCGAAATCCACAACAATTGGTCCAGATACTCCTGGATGAAAACAAAACTATCTGGTGATTTGTAGCTATCTCAATCCCAGATCTTGCTACAGCCTCTGTGTGTGTTTGTGTTTTCTGGATATTCTCTATGGACTTTACGGTTTTGAATGCATTTTAGCATGTAAGTTTTTGTTTTTAGCTGCCAAACGCTAATTGGTTCCACCTGGAGTCAAATCCTCCACACATTCGAGTTTTCTAGGAAGAAAGCTCCAGAAACCTGATAAAACATGATATTTCTTTCTGTAAACATGACATTGGATGCATTTGCCGAACAGGAAGATTGAGCTTTTCTCCAAAACCACTTTCACGGTGATTTTTGGTTAAATTTCACCCGAAATCCACAACAATTTGTCCAGATACTCCTGGATGAAAACAAAACTATCTGGTGATTTGTAGCTATCTCAATCCCAGATCTTGCTACAGCCTCTGTGTGTGTTTGTGTTTTCTGGACATTCTCTATGGACTTTAGGGTTTTGAATGCATTTTAGCAGGACCCTTTTTGTTTTCTGCTGGCAAACGCTAATTGGTTCCACCTGGAGTCAAATCCTCCACACATTCGAGTTTTCTAGGAAGAAAGCTTCATAAACCTGAGAAAACATGATATTTCTTTCTGTAAACATGACATTGGATGCATTTGCCGAACAGGAAGATTGTGCTTTTCTCCAAAACCACTTTCACGGTGATTTTTGCTTAAATTTCACCCGAAATCCACAACAATTGGTCCAGATACTCCTGGATGAAAACAAAACTATCTGGTGATTTGTAGCTATCTCAATCCCAGATCTTGCTACAGCCTCTGTGTGTGTTTGTGTTTTCTGGACATTCTCTATGGACTTTAAGGTTTTGAATGCATTTTAGCAGGAGCCTTTTTGTTTTCTGCTGGCTAACGCTAATTGGTTCCACCTGGAGTCAAATACTCCACACATTGGAGTTTTCTAGGAAGACAGCTTAAGAAACCTGAGAAAACATGATATTTCTTTCTGTAAACATGACATTGGATGCATTTGCCGAACAGGAAGATTGTGCTTTTCTCCAAAACCACTTTCACGGTGATTTTTGCTTAAATTTCACCCGAAATCCACAACAATTTGTCCAGATACTCCTGGATGAAAACAAAACTCTCTGGTGTGTTGTGGCTATCTCAATCCCAGATCTTGCTACAGCCTCTGTGTGTGTTTGTGTTTTCTGGACATTCTCTATGGACTTTACGGTTTTGAATGCATTTTAGCAGGAGCCTTTTTGTTTTCTGCTGGCAAACGCTAATTGGTTCCACCTGGAGTCAAATCCTCCACACATTCGAGTTTTCTAGGAAGAAAGCTTCAGAATCCTGAGAAAACATGATATTTCTTTCTGTAAACATGACATTGGATGCATTTGCCGAACAGGAAGATTGTGCTTTTCTCCAAAACCACTTTCACGGTGATTTTTGGTTAAATTTCACCCAAAATCCACAACAATTTGTCCAGATACTCCTGGATGAAAACAAAACTATCTGGTGATTTGTAGCTATCTCAATCCCAGTACTTGCTACAGCCTCTGTGTGTGTTTGTGTTTTCTGGATATTCTCTATGGACTTTAAGGTTTTGAATGCATTTTCGCAGGACCCTTTTTGTTTTCTGCTGGCTAACGCTAATTGGTTCCACCTGGAGTCAAATCCTCCACACATTCGAGTTTTCTAGGAAGAAAGCTTCAGAAACCTGAGAAAACATGATATTTCTTTCTGTAAACATGACATTGGATGCATTTGCCGAACAGGAAGATTGTGCTTTTCTCCAAAACCACTTTCACGGTGATTTTTGCTTAAATTTCACCCGAAATCCACAACAATTTGTCCAGATACTCCTGGATGAAAACAAAACTATCTGGTGATTTGTAGCTATCTCAATCCCAGATCTTGCTACAGCCTCTGTGTGTGTTTGTGTTTTCTGGACATTCTCTACGGACTTTACGGTTTTGAATGCATTTTAGCAGGACCCTTTTTGTTTTCTGCTGGCAAACGCTAATTGGTTCCACCTGGAGTCAAATCCTCCACACATTGGAGTTTTCTAGGAAGACAGCTTAAGAAACCTGAGAAAACATGATATTTCTTTCTGTAAACATGACATTGGATGCATTTGCCGAACAGGAAGATTGTGCTTTTCTCCAAAACCACTTTCACGGTGATTTTTGCTTAAATTTCACCCGAAATCCACAACAATTTGTCCAGATACTCCTGGATGAAAACAAAACTCTCTGGTGTGTTGTGGCTATCTCAATCCCAGATCTTGCTACAGCCTCTGTGTGTGTTTGTGTTTTCTGGACATTCTCTATGGACTTTACGGTTTTGAATGCATTTTAGCAGGAGCCTTTTTGTTTTCTGCTGGCAAACGCTAATTGGTTCCACCTGGAGTCAAATCCTCCACACATTCGAGTTTTCTAGGAAGAAAGCTTCAGAATCCTGAGAAAACATGATATTTCTTTCTGTAAACATGACATTGGATGCATTTGCCGAACAGGAAGATTGTGCTTTTCTCCAAAACCACTTTCACGGTGATTTTTGGTTAAATTTCACCCAAAATCCACAACAATTTGTCCAGATACTCCTGGATGAAAACAAAACTATCTGGTGATTTGTAGCTATCTCAATCCCAGTACTTGCTACAGCCTCTGTGTGTGTTTGTGTTTTCTGGATATTCTCTATGGACTTTAAGGTTTTGAATGCATTTTCGCAGGACCCTTTTTGTTTTCTGCTGGCTAACGCTAATTGGTTCCACCTGGAGTCAAATCCTCCACACATTCGAGTTTTCTAGGAAGAAAGCTTCAGAAACCTGAGAAAACATGATATTTCTTTCTGTAAACATGACATTGGATGCATTTGCCGAACAGGAAGATTGTGCTTTTCTCCAAAACCACTTTCACGGTGATTTTTGCTTAAATTTCACCCGAAATCCACAACAATTGGTCCAGATACTCCTGGATGAAAACAAAACTATCTGGCGATTTGTAGCTATCTCAATCCCAGATCTTGCTACAGCCTCTGTGTGTGTTTGTGTTTTCTGGACATTCTCTACGGACTTTACGGTTTTGAATGCATTTTAGCAGGACCCTTTTTGTTTTCTGCTGGCAAACGCTAATTGGTTCCACCTGGAGTCAAATCCTCCACACATTGGAGTTTTCTAGGAAGACAGCTTAAGAAACCTGAGAAAACATGATATTTCTTTCTGTAAACATGACATTGGATGCATTTGCCGAACAGGAAGATTGTGCTTTTCTCCAAAACCACTTTCACGGTGATTTTTGCTTAAATTTCACCCGAAATCCACAACAATTTGTCCAGATACTCCTGGATGAAAACAAAACTCTCTGGTGTGTTGTGGCTATCTCAATCCCAGATCTTGCTACAGCCTCTGTGTGTGTTTGTGTTTTCTGGACATTCTCTATGGACTTTACGGTTTTGAATGCATTTTAGCAGGAGCCTTTTTGTTTTCTGCTGGCAAACGCTAATTGGTTCCACCTGGAGTCTAATACGCCACACATTCGAGTTTTCTAGGAAGAAAGCTTCAGAATCCTGAGAAAACATGATATTTCTTTCTGTAAACATGACATTGGATGCATTTGCCGAACAGGAAGATTGTGCTTTTCTCCAAAACCACTTTCACGGTGATTTTTGGTTAAATTTCACCCAAAATCCACAACAATTTGTCCAGATACTCCTGGATGAAAACAAAACTATCTGGTGATTTGTAGCTATCTCAATCCCAGTACTTGCTACAGCCTCTGTGTGTGTTTGTGTTTTCTGGATATTCTCTATGGACTTTAAGGTTTTGAATGCATTTTCGCAGGACCCTTTTTGTTTTCTGCTGGCTAACGCTAATTGGTTCCACCTGGAGTCAAATCCTCCACACATTCGAGTTTTCTAGGAAGAAAGCTTCAGAAACCTGAGAAAACATGATATTTCTTTCTGTAAACATGACATTGGATGCATTTGCCGAACAGGAAGATTGTGCTTTTCTCCAAAACCACTTTCACGGTGATTTTTGCTTAAATTTCACCCGAAATCCACAACAATTTGTCCAGATACTCCTGGATGAAAACAAAACTATCTGGTGATTTGTAGCTATCTCAATCCCAGTACTTGCTACAGCCTCTGTGTGTGTTTGTGTTTTCTGGATATTCTCTATGGACTTTAAGGTTTTGAATGCATTTTCGCAGGAGCCTTTTTGTTTTCTGCTGGCTAACGCTAATTGGTTCCACCTGGAGTCAAATCCTCCACACATTCGAGTTTTCTAGGAAGAAAGCTTCAGAAACCTGAGAAAACATGATATTTCTTTCTGTAAACATGACATTGGATGCATTTGCCGAACAGGAAGATTGTGCTTTTCTCCAAAACCACTTTCACGGTGATTTTTGCTTAAATTTCACCCGAAATCCACAACAATTTGTCCAGATACTCCTGGATGAAAACAAAACTATCTGGTGATTTGTAGCTATCTCAATCCCAGATCTTGCTACAGCCTCTGTGTGTGTTTGTGTTTTCTGGACATTCTCTACGGACTTTACGGTTTTGAATGCATTTTAGCAGGACCCTTTTTGTTTTCTGCTGGCAAACGCTAATTGGTTCCACCTGGAGTCAAATCCTCCACACATTGGAGTTTTCTAGGAAGACAGTTTAAGAAACCTGAGAAAACATGATATTTCTTTCTGTAAACATGACATTGGATGCATTTGCCGAACAGGAAGATTGTGCTTTTCTCCAAAACCACTTTCACGGTGATTTTTGGTTAAATTTCACCCGAAATCCACAACAATTGGTCCAGATACTCCTGGATGAAAACAAAACTATCTGGTGATTTGTAGCTATCTCAATCCCAGATCTTGCTACAGCTTCTGTGTGTGTTTGTGTTTTCTGGATAGTCTCTATGGACTTTAAAGTTTTGAATGCATTTTAGCAGGACCCTTTTTGTTTTCTGCTGGCAAACGCTAATTGGTTCCACCTGGAGTCAAATCTCCACACATTGGAGTTTTCTAGGAAGACAGCTTAAGAAACCTGAGAAAACATGATATTTCTTTCTGTAAACATGACATTGGATGCATTTGCCGAACAGGAAGATTGTGCTTTTCTCCAAAACCACTTTCACGGAGATTTTTGGTTAAATTTCACCCGAAATCCACAACAATTTGTCCAGATACTCCTGGATGAAAACAAAACTATCTGGTGATTTGTAGCTATCTCAATCCCAGATCTTGCTACAGCCTCTGTGTGTGTTTGTGTTTTCTGGACATTCTCTATGGACTTTAGGGTTTTGAATGCATTTTAGCAGGACCCTTTTTGTTTTCTGCTGGCAAACGCTAATTGGTTCCACCTGGAGTCAAATCCTCCACACATTCGAGTTTTCTAGGAAGAAAGATTCAGAAACCTGAGAAAACATGATATTTCTTTCTGTAAACATGACATTGGATGCATTTGCCGAACAGGAAGATTGTGCTTTTCTCCAAAACCACTTTCACGGTGATTTTCGCTTAAATTTCACCCGAAATCCACAACAATTGGTCCAGATACTCCTGGATGAAAACAAAACTATCTGGTGATTTGTAGCTATCTCAATCCCAGATCTTGCTACAGCCTCTGTGTGTGTTTGTGTTTTCTGGACATTCTCTATGGACTTTAAGGTTTTGAATGCATTTTAGCAGGAGCCTTTTTGTTTTCTGCTGGCTAACGCTAATTGGTTCCACCTGGAGTCAAATACTCCACACATTGGAGTTTTCTAGGAAGACAGCTTAAGAAACCTGAGAAAACATGATATTTCTTTCTGTAAACATGACATTGGATGCATTTGCCGAACAGGAAGATTGTGCTTTTCTCCAAAACCACTTTCACGGTGATTTTTGCTTAAATTTCACCCGAAATCCACAACAATTGGTCCAGATACTCCTGGATGAAAACAAAACTCTCTGGTGTGTTGTGGCTATCTCAATCCCAGATCTTGCTACAGCCTCTGTGTGTGTTTGTGTTTTCTGGACATTCTCTATGGACTTTACGGTTTTGAATGCATTTTAGCAGGAGCCTTTTTGTTTTCTGCTGGCAAACGCTAATTGGTTCCACCTGGAGTCAAATCCTCCACACATTCGAGTTTTCTAGGAAGAAAGCTTCAGAATCCTGAGAAAACATGATATTTCTTTCTGTAAACATGACATTGGATGCATTTGCCGAACAGGAAGATTGTGCTTTTCTCCAAAACCACTTTCACGGTGATTTTTGGTTAAATTTCACCCAAAATCCACAACAATTTGTCCAGATACTCCTGGATGAAAACAAAACTATCTGGTGATTTGTAGCTATCTCAATCCCAGATCTTGCTACAGCCTCTGTGTGTGTTTGTGTTTTCTGGATATTCTCTATGGACTTTAAGGTTTTGAATGCATTTTCGCAGGACCCTTTTTGTTTTCTGCTGGCTAACGCTAATTGGTTCCACCTGGAGTCAAATCCTCCACACATTCGAGTTTTCTAGGAAGAAAGCTTCAGAAACCTGAGAAAACATGATATTTCTTTCTGTAAACATGACATTGGATGCATTTGCCGAACAGGAAGATTGTGCTTTTCTCCAAAACCACTTTCACGGTGATTTTTGCTTAAATTTCACCCGAAATCCACAACAATTTGTCCAGATACTCCTGGATGAAAACAAAACTATCTGGTGATTTGTAGCTATCTCAATCCCAGATCTTGCTACAGCCTCTGTGTGTGTTTGTGTTTTCTGGACATTCTCTACGGACTTTACGGTTTTGAATGCATTTTAGCAGGACCCTTTTTGTTTTCTGCTGGCAAACGCTAATTGGTTCCACCTGGAGTCAAATCCTCCACACATTGGAGTTTTCTAGGAAGACAGTTTAAGTAACCTGAGAAAACATGATATTTCTTTCTGTAAACATGACATTGGATGCATTTGCCGAACAGGAAGATTGTGCTTTTCTCCAAAACCACTTTCACGGTGATTTTTGGTTAAATTTCACCCGAAATCCACAACAATTGGTCCAGATACTCCTGGATGAAAACAAAACTATCTGGTGATTTGTAGCTATCTCAATCCCAGATCTTGCTACAGCCTCTGTGTGTGTTTGTGTTTTCTGGATAGTCTCTATGGACTTTAAAGTTTTGAATGCATTTTAGCAGGACCCTTTTTGTTTTCTGCTGGCAAACGCTAATTGGTTCCTCCTGGAGTCAAATACTCCACACATTCGAGTTTTCTAGGAAGAAAGATTCAAAAACTTGATAAAACATGATATTTCTTTCTGTAAACATGACATTGGATGCATTTGCCGAACAGGAAGATTGTGCTTTTCTCCAAAACCACTTTCACGGTGATTTTTGGTTAAATTTCACCCGAAATCCACAACAATTTGTCCAGATACTCCTGGATGAAAACAAAACTATCTGGTGATTTGTAGCTATCTCAATCCCAGATCTTGCTACAGCCTCTGTGTGTGTTTGTGTTTTCTGGACATTCTCTATGGACTTTACGGTTTTGAATGCATTTTAGCATGTAAGTTTTTGTTTTTAGCTGCCAAACGCTAATTGGTTCCACCTGGAGTAAAATACTCCACACATTCGAGTTTTCTAGGAAGACAGCTTAAGAAACCTGAGAAAACATGATATTTCTTTCTGTAAACATGACATTGGATGCATTTGCCGAACAGGAAGATTGTGCTTTTCTCCAAAACCACTTTCACGGTGATTTTTGCTTAAAGTTTACCCGAAATCCACAACAATTTGTCCAGATACTCCTGCATGAAAACAAAACTATCTGGTGATTTGTAGCTATCTCAATCCCAGATCTTGCTACAGCCTCTGTGTGTGTTTGTGTTTTCTGGACATTCTCTATGGACTTTAAGGTTTTGAATGCATTTTCGCAGGACCCTTTTTGTTTTCTGCTGGCTAACGCTAATTGGTTCCACCTGGAGTCAAATCCTCCACACATTCGAGTTTTCTAGGAAGAAAGCTCCAGAAACCTGAGAAAACAGGATATATGTATTTGTAAACATGACATTGGATGCATTTGCCAAACAGGAAGATTGTGCTTTTCTCCCAAACCACTTTCACGGTGATTTTTGGTTACATTTCGATTCAAAAGTACAACAATTTGTCCAGATACTCCTGGATGAAAACAAAACTATCTGGTGATTTGTAGCTATCTCAATCCCAGATCTTGCTACAGCCTCTGTGTGTGTTTGTGTTTTCTGGATATTCTCTATGGACTTTAAGGTTTTGAATGCATTTTCGCAGGACCCTTTTTGTTTTCTGCTGGCTAACACTAATTGGTTCCACCTGGAGTCAAATCCTCCACACATTCGAGTTTTCTAGGAAGAAAGCTTCAGAAACCTGAGAAAACATGATATTTCTTTCTGTAAACATGACATTGGATGCATTTGCCGAACAGGAAGATTGTGCTTTTCTCCAAAACCACTTTCACGGTGATTTTTGCTTAAATTTCACCCGAAATCCACAACAATTTGTCCAGATACTCCTGGATGAAAACAAAACTATCTGGTGATTTGTAGCTATCTCAATCCCAGATCTTGCTACAGCCTCTGTGTGTGTTTGTGTTTTCTGGACATTCTCTATGGACTTTACGGTTTTGAATGCATTTTAGCAGGACCCTTTTTGTTTTCTGCTGGCAAACGCTAATTGGTTCCACCTGGAGTGAAATACTCCACACATTGGAGTTTTCTAGGAAGACAGCTTAAGAAACCTGAGAAAACATGATATTTCTTTCTGTAAACATGACATTGGATGCATTTGCCGAACAGGAAGATTGTGCTTTTCTCCAAAACCACTTTCACGGTGATTTTTGCTTAAAGTTTACCCGAAATCCAAACAATTTGTCCAGATACTCCTGGATGAAAACAAAACTATCTGGTGATTTGTAGCTATCTCGATCCCAGATCTTGCTACAGCCTCTGTGTGTGTTTGTGTTTTCTGGACATTCTCTATGGACTTTACGGTTTTGAATGCATTTTAGCAGGACCCTTTTTGTTTTCTGCTGGCAAACGCTAATTGGTTCCACCTGGAGTCAAATCCTCCACACATTCGAGTTTTCTAGGAAGAAAGCTTCAGAAACCTGAGAAAACATGATATTTCTTTCTGTAAACATGACATTGGATGCATTTTCTGAACAGGAAGATTGTGCTTTTCTCCAAAACCACTTTCACGGTGATTTTTGCTTAAATTTCACCCGAAATCCACAACAATTTGTCCAGATACTCCTGGATGAAAACAAAACTATCTGGTGATTTGTAGCTATCTCAATCCCAGATCTTGCTACAGCCTCTGTGTGTGTTTGTGTTTTCTGGACATTCTCTATGGACTTTACGGTTTTGAATGCATTTTAGCATGTAAGTTTTTGTTTTTAGCTGCCAAACGCTAATTGGTTCCACCTGGAGTAAAATACTCCACACATTCGAGTTTTCTAGGAAGACAGCTTAAGAAACCTGAGAAAACATGATATTTCTTTCTGTAAACATGACATTGGATGCATTTGCCGAACAGGAAGATTGTGCTTTTCTCCAAAACCACTTTCACGGTGATTTTTGCTTAAAGTTTACCCGAAATCCACAACAATTTGTCCAGATACTCCTGCATGAAAACAAAACTATCTGGTGATTTGTAGCTATCTCAATCCCAGATCTTGCTACAGCCTCTGTGTGTGTTTGTGTTTTCTGGACATTCTCTATGGACTTTACGGTTTTGAATGCATTTTAGCAGGACCCTTTTTGTTTTCTGCTGGCAAACGCTAATTGGTTCCACCTGGAGTCAAATCCTCCACACAAATGAGTTTTCTAGGAAGACTGCTTAAGAAACCTGAGAAAACATGATATTTCTTTCTGTAAACATGACATTGGATGCATTTGCCGAACAGGAAGATTGTGCTTTTCTCCAAAACCACTTTCACGGTGATTTTTGGTTAAATTTCACCCGAAATCCACAACAATTCGTCCATATACTCCTGGATGAAAACAAAACTATCTGGTGATTTGTAGCTATCTCAATCCCAGATCTTGCTACAGCCTCTGTGTTTGTTTGTGTTTTCTGGATAGTCTCTATGGACTTTAAAGTTTTGAATGCATTTTAGCAGGACCCCTTTTGTTTTCTGCTGGCAAACGCTAATTGGTTCCTCCTGGAGTCAAATACTCCACACATTCGAGTTTTCTAGAAAGAAAGATTCAAAAACTTGATAAAACATGATATTTCTTTCTGTAAACATGACATTGGATGCATTTGCCGAACAGGAAGATTGTGCTTTTCTCCAAAACCACTTTCACGGTGATTTTTGGTTAAATTTCACCCGAAATCCACAACAATTTGTCCAGATACTCCTGGATGAAAACAAAACTATCTGGTGATTTGTAGCTATCTCAATCCCAGATCTTGCTACAGCCTCTGTGTGTGTTTGTGTTTTCTGGACATTCTCTACGGACTTTACGGTTTTGAATGCATTTTAGCATGTAAGTTTTTGTTTTTAGCTGCCTAACGCTAATTGGTTCCACCTGGAGTCAAATACTCCACACATTGGAGTTTTCTAGGAAGACAGCTTAAGAAACCTGAGAAAACATGATATTTCTTTCTGTAAACATGACATTGGATGCATTTGCCGAACAGGAAGATTGTGCTTTTCTCCAAAACCACTTTCACGGTGATTTTTGCTTAAAGTTTACCCGAAATCCAAACAATTTGTCCAGATACTCCTGGATGAAAACAAAACTATCTGGTGATTTGTAGCTATCTCAATCCCAGATCTTGCTACAGCCTCTGTGTGTGTTTGTGTTTTCTGGATATTCTCTATGGACTTTAAGGTTTTGAATGCATTTTAGCAGGACCCTTTTTGTTTTCTGCTGGCAAACGCTAATTGGTTCCACCTGGAGTCAAATACTCCACACATTTGAGTTTTCTAGGAAGAAAGATCCAGAATCCTGAGAAAACTTGATATTTGTATTTGTAAACATGACTTTGGATTCATTTGCTGAACAGAAAGATTGTGCTTTTCTCTAAAACCACTTTCACCGTGATTTTTGGTTAAATTTCACCCGAAATCCACAACAATTGGTCCAGATACTCCTGGATGAAAACAAAACTATCTGGTGATTTGTAGCTATCTCAATCCCAGATCTTGCTACAGCCTCTGTGTGTGTTTGTGTTTTCTGGATATTCTCTATGGACTTTACGGTTTTGAATGCATTTTAGCATGTAAGTTTTTGTTTTTAGCTGCCAAACGCTAATTGGTTCCACCTGGAGTCAAATCCTCCACACATTCGAGTTTTCTAGGAAGAAAGCTCCAGAAACCTGAGAAAACATGATATTTCTTTCTGTAAACATGACATTGGATGCATTTGTCGAACAGGGAGATTGTGCTTTTCTCCAAAACCACTTTCACGGTGATTTTTGGTTAAATTTCACCCGAAATCCGCAACAATTGGTCCAGATATTCCTGGATGAAAACAAAACTATCTGGTGATTTGTAGCTATCTCGATCCCAGATCTTTCTACAGCCTCTGTGTGTGTTTGTGTTTTCTGGATATTCTCTATGGAATTTAAGGTTTTGAATGCATTTTAGCAGGACCCTTTTTGTTTTCTGCTGGCAAACGCTAATTGGTTCCACCTGGAGTGAAATACTCCACACATTGGAGTTTTCTAGGAAGACAGCTTAAGAAACCTGAGAAAACATGATATTTCTTTCTGTAAACATGACATTGGATGCATTTGCCGAACAGGAAGATTGTGCTTTTCTCCAAAACCACTTTCACGGTGATTTCTGGTTAAATTTCCCCAGGATACTACAACAATTTGTCCAGATACTCCTGGATGAAAACAAAACTATCTGGTGATTTGTAGCTATCTCGATCCCAGATCTTGCTACAGCCTCTGTGTGTGTTTGTGTTTTCTGGATATTCTCTATGGACTTTAAGGTTTTGAATGCATTTTAGCAGGACCCTTTTTGTTTTCTGCTGGCAAACGCTAATTGGTTCCTCCTGGAGTCAAATACTCCACACATTCGAGTTTTCTAGGAAGAAAGATTCAAAAACTTGATAAAACATGATATTTCTTTCTGTAAACATGACATTGGATGCATTTGCCGAACAGGAAGATTGTGCTTTTCTCCAAAACCACTTTCACGGTGATTTTTGCTTAAATTTCACCCGAAATCCACAACAATTTGTCCAGATACTCCTGGATGAAAACAAAACTATCTGGTGATTTGTAGCTATCTCAATCCCAGATCTTGCTACAGCCTCTGTGTGTGTTTGTGTTTTCTGGACATTCTCTATGGACTTTACGGTTTTGAATGCATTTTAGCATGTAAGTTTTTGTTTTTAGCTGCCAAACGCTAATTGGTTCCACCTGGAGTCAAATACTCCACACATTGGAGTTTTCTAGGAAGACAGCTTAAGAAACCTGAGAAAACATGATATTTCTTTCTGTAAACATGACATTGGATGCATTTGCCGAACAGGAAGATTGTGCTTTTCTCCAAAACCACTTTCACGGTGATTTTTGCTTAAAGTTTACCCGAAATCCACAACAATTTGTCCAGATACTCCTGCATGAAAACAAAACTATCTGGTGATTTGTAGCTATCTCAATCCCAGATCTTGCTACAGCCTCTGTGTGTGTTTGTGTTTTCTGGACATTCTCTATGGACTTTACGGTTTTGAATGCATTTTAGCAGGACCCTTTTTGTTTTCTGCTGGCAAACGCTAATTGGTTCCACCTGGAGTCAAATCCTCCACACAAATGAGTTTTCTAGGAAGACTGCTTAAGAAACCTGAGAAAACATGATATTTCTTTCTGTAAACATGACATTGGATGCATTTGCCGAACAGGAAGATTGTGCTTTTCTCCAAAACCACTTTCACGGTGATTTTTGCTTAAATTTCACCCGAAATCCACAACAATTTGTCCAGATACTCCTGGATGAAAACAAAACTATCTGGTGATTTGTAGCTATCTCAATCCCAGATCTTGCTACAGCCTCTGTGTGTGTTTGTGTTTTCTGGACATTCTCTATGGACTTTACGGTTTTGAATGCATTTTAGCAGGACCCTTTTTGTTTTCTGCTGGCAAACGCTAATTGGATCCACCTGGAGTCAAATCCTCCACACATTCGAGTTTTCTAGGAAGACAGCTTAAGAAACCTGAGAAAACATGATATTTCTTTCTGTAAACATGACATTGGATGCATTTGCCGAACAGGAAGATTGTGCTTTTCTCCAAAACCACTTTCACGGTGATTTCTGGTTAAATTTCCCCAGGATACTACAACAATTTGTCCAGATACTCCTGGATGAAAACAAAACTATCTGGTGATTTGTAGCTATCTCGATCCCAGATCTTGCTACAGCCTCTGTGTGTGTTTGTGTTTTCTGGATATTCTCTATGGACTTTAAGGTTTTGAATGCATTTTAGCAGGACCCTTTTTGTTTTCTGCTGGCAAACGCTAATTGGTTCCTCCTGGAGTCAAATACTCCACACATTCGAGTTTTCTAGGAAGAAAGATTCAAAAACTTGATAAAACATGATATTTCTTTCTGTAAACATGACATTGGATGCATTTGCCGAACAGGAAGATTGTGCTTTTCTCCAAAACCACTTTCACGGTGATTTTTGCTTAAATTTCACCCGAAATCCACAACAATTTGTCCAGATACTCCTGGATGAAAACAAAACTATCTGGTGATTTGTAGCTATCTCAATCCCAGATCTTGCTACAGCCTCTGTGTGTGTTTGTGTTTTCTGGACATTCTCTATGGACTTTACGGTTTTGAATGCATTTTAGCATGTAAGTTTTTGTTTTTAGCTGCCAAACGCTAATTGGTTCCACCTGGAGTCAAATACTCCACACATTGGAGTTTTCTAGGAAGACAGCTTAAGAAACCTGAGAAAACATGATATTTCTTTCTGTAAACATGACATTGGATGCATTTGCCGAACAGGAAGATTGTGCTTTTCTCCAAAACCACTTTCACGGTGATTTTTGCTTAAAGTTTACCCGAAATCCAAACAATTTGTCCAGATACTCCTGGATGAAAACAAAACTATCTGGTGATTTGTAGCTATCTCAATCCCAGATCTTGCTACAGCCTCTGTGTGTGTTTGTGTTTTCTGGACATTCTCTATGGACTTTACGGTTTTGAATGCATTTTAGCAGGACCCTTTTTGTTTTCTGCTGGCAAACGCTAATTGGTTCCACCTGGAGTCAAATCCTCCACACATTCGAGTTTTCTAGGAAGAAAGCTTCAGAAACCTGAGAAAACATGATATTTCTTTCTGTAAACATGACATTGGATGCATTTGCCGAACAGGAAGATTGCGCTTTTCTCCAAAACCACTTTCACGGAGATTTTTGGTTAAATTTCACCCGAAATCCACAACAATTTGTCCAGATACTCCTGGATGAAAACAAAACTATCTAGTGATTTGTAGCTATCTCAATCCCAGATCTTGCTACAGCCTCTGTGTGTGTTTGTGTTTTCTGGATATTCTCTATGGACTTTAAGGTTTTGAATGCATTTTAGCAGGACCCTTTTTGTTTTCTGCTGGCAAACGCTAATTGGTTCCACCTGGAGTCAAATACTCCACACATTCGAGTTTTCTAGGAAGAAAGATCCAGAAACCTGAGAAAACTTGATATTTGTATTTGTAAACATGACTTTGGATTCATTTGCTGAACAGAAAGATTGTGCTTTTCTCTAAAACCACTTTCACCGTGATTTTTGGTTAAATTTCACCCGAAATCCACAACAATTGGTCCAGATACTCCTGGATGAAAACAAAACTATCTGGTGATTTGTAGCTATCTCAATCCCAGATCTTGCTACAGCCTCTGTGTGTGTTTGTGTTTTCTGGATATTCTCTATGGACTTTACGGTTTTGAATGCATTTTAACATGCAAGTTTTTGTTTTTAGCTGCCAAACGCTAATTGGTTCCACCTGGAGTCAAATCCTCCACACATTCGAGTTTTCTAGGAAGAAAGCTCCAGAAACCTGAGAAAACATGATATTTCTTTCTGTAAACATGACATTGGATGCATTTGTCGAACAGGGAGATTGTGCTTTTCTCCAAAACCACTTTCACGGTGATTTTTGGTTAAATTTCACCCGAAATCCGCAACAATTGGTCCAGATATTCCTGGATGAAAACAAAACTATCTGGTGATTTGTAGCTATCTCGATCCCAGATCTTTCTACAGCCTCTGTGTGTGTTTGTGTTTTCTGGATATTCTCTATGGAATTTAAGGTTTTGAATGCATTTTAGCAGGACCCTTTTTGTTTTCTGCTGGCAAACGCTAATTGGTTCCACCTGGAGTGAAATACTCCACACATTGGAGTTTTCTAGGAAGACAGCTTAAGAAACCTGAGAAAACATGATATTTCTTTCTGTAAACATGACATTGGATGCATTTGCCGAACAGGAAGATTGTGCTTTTCTCCAAAACCACTTTCACGGTGATTTCTGGTTAAATTTCCCCAGGATACTACAACAATTTGTCCAGATACTCCTGGATGAAAACAAAACTATCTGGTGATTTGTAGCTATCTCGATCCCAGATCTTGCTACAGCCTCTGTGTGTGTTTGTGTTTTCTGGATATTCTCTATGGACTTTAAGGTTTTGAATGCATTTTCGCAGGACCCTTTTTGTTTTCTGCTGGCTAACGCTAATTGGTTCCACCTGGAGTCAAATACTCCACACATTCGAGTTTTCTAGGAAGAAAGCTCCAGAAACCTGAGAAAACATGATATTTCTTTCTGTAAACATGACATTGGATGCATTTGCCGAACAGGAAGATTGTGCTTTTCTCCAAAACCACTTTCACGGTGATTTTTGGTTAAATTTCACCCGAAATCCAAACAATTTGTCCAGATACTCCTGGATGAAAACAAAACTATCTGGTGATTTGTAGCTATCTCAATCCCAGATCTTGCTACAGCCTCTGTGTGTGTTTGTGTTTTCTGGACATTCTCTATGGACTTTACGGTTTTGAATGCATTTTAGCAGGACCCTTTTTGTTTTCTGCTGGCAAACGCTAATTGGTTCCACCTGGAGTCAAATCCTCCACACATTCGAGTTTTCTAGGAAGAAAGCTTCAGAAACCTGAGAAAACATGATATTTCTTTCTGTAAACATGACATTGGATGCATTTGCCGAACAGGAAGACTGTGCTTTTCTCCAAAACCACTTTCACGGTGATTTTTGGTTAAATTTTACCCGAAATTCAAACAATTTGTCCAGATACTCCTGGATGAAAACAAAACTATCTGGTGATTTGTAGCTATCTCAATCCCAGATCTTGCTACAGCCTCTGTGTGTGTTTGTGTTTTCTGGAATTCTCTATGGACTTTACGGTTTTGAATGCATTTTAGCAGGACCCTTTTTGTTTTCTGCTGGCAAACGCTAATTGGTTCCACCTGGAGTCAAATCCTCCACACATTCGAGTTTTCTAGGAAGAAAGCTTCAGAAACCTGAGAAAAATGATATTTCTTTCTGTAAACATGACATTGGATGCATTTGCCGAACAGGAAGATTGTGCTTTTCTCCAAAACCACTTTCACGGTGATTTTTGCTTAAATTTCACCCGAAATCCAAACAATTTGTCCAGATACTCCTGGATGAAAACAAAACTATCTGGTGATTTGTAGCTATCTCAATCCCAGATCTTGCTACAGCCTCTGTGTGTGTTTGTGTTTTCTGCACATTCTCTATGGACTTTACGGTTTTGAATGCATTTTAGCATGTAAGTTTTTGTTTTTAGCTGCCAAATGCTAATTGGTTCCACCTGGAGTCAAATACTCCACACATTCGAGGAATACATTTCTAGGAATACAGCGTAAGAAAGCTGAGAAAAATGATATTTCTTTCTGTAAACATGACATTGGATGCATTTGCCGAACAGGAAGATTGTGCTTTTCTCCAAAACCACTTTCACGGTGATTTTTGCTTAAATTTTACCCGAAATCCAAACAATTTGTCCAGATACTCCTGGATGAAAACAAAACTATCTGGTGATTTGTAGGTATCTCAATCCCAGATCTTGCTACAGCCTCTGTGTGTGTTTGTGTTTTCTGGATATTCTCTATGGACTTTACGGTTTTGAATGCATTTTAGCAGGACCCTTTTTGTTTTCTGCTGGCAAACGCTAATTGGTTCCACCTGGAGTCAAATCCTCCACACATTCGAGTTTTCTAGGAAGAAAGCTTCAGAAACCTGAGAAAAATGATATTTCTTTCTGTAAACATGACATTGGATGCATTTGCCGAACAGGAAGATTGTGCTTTTCTCCAAAACCACTTTCACGGTGATTTTTGCTTAAATTTCACCCGAAATCCAAACAATTTGTCCAGATACTCCTGGATGAAAACAAAACTATCTGGTGATTTGTAGCTATCTCAATCCCAGATCTTGCTACAGCCTCTGTGTGTGTTTGTGTTTTCTGCACATTCTCTATGGACTTTACGGTTTTGAATGCATTTTAGCATGTAAGTTTTTGTTTTTAGCTGCCAAATGCTAATTGGTTCCACCTGGAGTCAAATACTCCACACATTCGAGTTTTCTAGGAATACAGCGTAAGAAAGCTGAGAAAACATGATATTTCTTTCTGTAAACATGACATTGGATGCATTTGCCGAACAGGAAGATTGTGCTTTTCTCCAAAACCACTTTCACGGTGATTTTTGCTTAAATTTTACCCGAAATCCAAACAATTTGTCCAGATACTCCTGGATGAAAACAAAACTATCTGGTGATTTGTAGGTATCTCAATCCCAGATCTTGCTACAGCCTCTGTGTGTGTTTGTGTTTTCTGGATATTCTCTATGGACTTTACGGTTTTGAATGCATTTTAGCAGGACCCTTTTTGTTTTCTGCTGGCAAACGCTAATTGGTTCCACCTGGAGTCAAATCCTCCACACATTCGAGTTTTCTAGGAAGAAAGCTTCAGAAACCTGAGAAAACATGATATTTCTTTCTGTAAACATGACATTGGATGCATTTGCCGAACAGGAAGATTGAGCTTTTCTCCAAAACCACTTTCACGGTGATTTTTGGTTAAATTTCACCCGAAATCCACAACAATTTGTCCAGATACTCCTGGATGAAAACAAAACTATCTGGTGATTTGTAGCTATCTCAATCCCAGATCTTGCTACAGCCTCTGTGTGTGTTTGTGTTTTCTGGACATTCTCTATGGACTTTAAGGTTTTGAATGCATTTTAGCAGGAGCCTTTTTGTTTTCTGCTGGCAAACGCTAATTGGTTCCTCCTGGAGTCAAATACTCCACACATTCGAGTTTTCTAGGAAGAAAGATCCAGAAACCTGAGAAAACTTGATATTTGTATTTGTAAACATGACTTTGGATTCATTTGCTGAACAGAAAGATTGTGCTTTTCTCTAAAACCACTTTCACCGTGATTTTTGGTTAAATTTCACCCGAAATCCACAACAATTGGTCCAGATACTCCTGGATGAAAACAAAACTATCTGGTGATTTGTAGCTATCTCAATCCCAGATCTTGCTACAGCCTCTGTGTGTGTTTGTGTTTTCTGGATATTCTCTATGGACTTTACGGTTTTGAATGCATTTTAGCATGTAAGTTTTTGTTTTTAGCTGCCAAACGCTAATTGGTTCCACCTGGAGTCAAATCCTCCACACATTCGAGTTTTCTAGGAAGAAAGCTCCAGAAACCTGAGAAAACATGATATTTCTTTCTGTAAACATGACATTGGATGCATTTGCCGAACAGGAAGATTGTGCTTTTCTCCAAAACCACTTTCACGGTGATTTTTGGTTAAATTTCACCCGAAATCCACAACAATTGGTCCAGATATTCCTGGATGAAAACAAAACTATCTGGTGATTTGTAGCTATCTCGATCCCAGATCTTGCTACAGCCTCTGTGTGTGTTTGTGTTTTCTGGATATTCTCTATGGAATTTAAGGTTTTGAATGCATTTTAGCAGGACCCTTTTTGTTTTCTGCTGGCAAACGCTAATTGGTTCCACCTGGAGTCAAATACTCCACACATTCGAGTTTTCTAGGAAGAAAGCTCCAGAAACCTGAGAAAACATGATATTTCTTTCTGTAAACATGACATTGGATGCATTTGCCGAACAGGAAGATTGTGCTTTTCTCCAAAACCACTTTCACGGTGATTTTTGGTTAAATTTCACACGAAATCCACAACAATTGGTCCAGATATGCCTGGATGAAAACAAAACTATCTGGTGATTTGTAGCTATCTCGATCCGAGATCTTGCTACAGCCTCTGTGTGTGTTTGTGTTTTCTGGATATTCTCTATGGAATTTAAGGTTTTGAATGCATTTTAGCAGGACCCTTTTTGTTTTCTGCTGGCAAACGCTAATTGGTTCCACCTGGAGTCAAATACTGCACACAATCGAGTTTTCTAGGAAGAAAGCTTCAGAAACCTGAGAAAAATGATATTTCTTTCTGTAAACATGACATTGGATGCATTTGCCGAACAGGAAGATTGTGCTTTTCTCCAAAACGACTTTCACGGTGATTTTTGGTTAAATTTCACCCGAAATCCACAACAATTTGTCCAGATACTCCTGGATGCAAACAAAACTATCTGGTGATTTGTAGCTATCTCAATCCCAGATCTTGCTACAGCCTCTGTGTGTGTTTGTGTTTTCTGGACATTCTCTATGGACTTTACGGTTTTGAATGCATTTTAGCATGTACGATTTTGTTTTTAGCTGCCAAATGCTAATTGGTTCCACCTGGAGTCAAATACTCCACACATTCGAGTTTTCTAGGAATACAGCGTAAGAAAGCTGAGAAAACATGATATTTCTTTCTGTAAACATGACATTGGATGCATTTGCCGAACAGGAAGATTGTGCTTTTCTCCAAAACCACTTTCACGGTGATTTTTGCTTAAATTTTACCCGAAATCCAAACAATTTGTCCAGATACTCCTGGATGAAAACAAAACTATCTGGTGATTTGTAGCTATCTCAATCCCAGATCTTGCTACAGCCTCTGTGTGTGTTTGTGTTTTCTGGATATTCTCAATGGACTTTACGGTTTTGAATGCATTTTAGCATGTAAGGTTTTGTTTTTAGCTGCCAAACGCTAATTGGTTCCACCTGGAGTCAAATCCTCCACACATTCGAGTTTTCTAGGAAGAAAGCTCCAGAAACCTGAGAAAACATGATATTTCTTTCTGTAAACATGACATTGGATGCATTTGCCGAACAGGAAGATTGAGCTTTTCTCCAAAACCACTTTCACGGTGATTTTTGGTTAAATTTCACCCGAAATCCACAACAATTTGTCCAGATACTCCTGGATGAAAACAAAACTATCTGGTGATTTGTAGCTATCTCAATCCCAGATCTTGCTACAGCCTCTGTGTGTGTTTGTGTTTTCTGGACATTCTTTATGGACTTTAAGGTTTTGAATGCATTTTAGCAGGACCCTTTTTGTTTTCTGCTGGCAAACGCTAATTGGTTCCACCTGGAGTCAAATACTCCACACATTCGAGTTTTCTAGGAATACAGCGTAAGAAAGCTGAGAAAACATGATATTTCTTTCTGTAAACATGAGATTGGATGCATTTGCCGAACAGGAAGATTGTGCTTTTCTCCAAAACCACTTTCACGGTGATTTTTGCTTAAATTTTACCCGAAATCCAAACAATTTGTCCAGATACTCCTGGATGAAAACAAAACTATCTGGTGATTTGTAGCTATCTCAATCCCAGATCTTGCTACAGCCTCTGTGTGTGTTTGTGTTTTCTGGATATTCTCAATGGACTTTACGGTTTTGAATGCATTTTAGCATGTAAGTTTTTGTTTTTAGCTGCCAAACGCTAATTGGTTCCACCTGGAGTCAAATCCTCCACACATTCGAGTTTTCTAGGAAGAAAGCTTCAGAAACCTGAGAAAACATGATATTTCTTTCTGTAAACATGACATTGGATGCATTTGCCGAACAGGAAGATTGAGCTTTTCTCCAAAACCACTTTCACGGTGATTTTTGGTTAAATTTTACCCGAAATTCAAACAATTTGTCCAGATACTCCTGGATGAAAACAAAACTATCTGGTGATTTGTAGCTATCTCAATCCCAGATCTTGCTACAGCCTCTGTGTGTGTTTGTGTTTTCTGGACATTCTTTATGGACTTTAAGGTTTTGAATGCATTTTAGCAGGACCCTTTTTGTTTTCTGCTGGCTAACGCTAATTGGTTCCACCTGGAGTCAAATACTCCACACATTCGAGTTTTCTAGGAAGAAAGATCCAGAATCCTGAGAAAACTTGATATTTGTATTTGTAAACATGACTTTGGATTCATTTGCTGAACAGAAAGATTGTGCTTTTCTCTAAAACCACTTTCACCGTGATTTTTGGTTAAATTTCACCCGAAATCCACAACAATTGGTCCAGATACTCCTGGATGAAAACAAAACTATCTGGTGATTTGTAGCTATCTCAATCCCAGATCTTGCTACAGCCTCTGTGTGTGTTTGTGTTTTCTGGATATTCTCTATGGACTTTACGGTTTTGAATGCATTTTAGCATGTAAGTTTTTGTTTTTAGCTGCCAAACGCTAATTGGTTCCACCTGGAGTCAAATCCTCCACACATTCGAGTTTTCTAGGAAGAAAGATCCAGAAACCTGAGAAAACATGATATTTCTTTCTGTAAACATGACATTGGATGCATTTGCCGAACAGGAAGATTGTGCTTTTCTCCAAAACCACTTTCACGGTGATTTTTGGTTCAATTTCACACGAAATCCACAACAATTTGTCCAGATATTCCTGGATGAAAACAAAACTATCTGGTGATTTGTAGCTATCTCGATCCCAGATCTTGCTACAGCCTCTGTGTGTGTTTGTTTTTTCTGGATATTCTCTATGGAATTTAAGGTTTTGAATGCATTTTAGCAGGACCCTTTTTGTTTTCTGCTGGCAAACGCTAATTGGTTCCACCTGGAGTCAAATACTCCACACATTCGAGTTTTCTAGGAATACAGCGTAAGAAAGCTGAGAAAACATGATATTTCTTTCTGTAAACATGAGATTGGATGCATTTGCCGAACAGGAAGATTGTGCTTTTCTCCAAAACCACTTTCACGGTGATTTTTGGTTAAATTTCACCCGAAATCCACAACAATTGGTCCAGATACTCCTGGATGAAAACAAAACTATCTGGTGATTTGTAGCTATCTCAATCCCAGATCTTGCTACAGCCTCTGTGTGTGTTTGTGTTTTCTGGACATTCTCTATGGACTTTACGGTTTTGAATGCATTTTAGCAGGACCCTTTTTGTTTTCGGCTGGCAAACGCTAATTGGTTCCACCTGGAGTCAAATCCTCCACACATTCGAGTTTTCTAGGAAGAAAGCTTCATAAACCTGAGAAAACATGATATTTCTTTCTGTAAACATGACATTGGATGCATTTGCCGAACAGGAAGATTGTGCTTTTCTCCAAAACCACTTTCACGGTGACTTTTGGTTAAATTTTACCCGAAATTCAAACAATTTGTCCAGATACTCCTGGATGAAAACAAAACTATCTGGTGATTTGTAGCTATCTCAATCCCAGATCTTGCTACAGCCTCTGTGTGTGTTTGTGTTTTCTGGAATTCTCTATGGACTTTACGGTTTTGAATGCATTTTAGCAGGAGCCTTTTTGTTTTCTGCTGGCAAACGCTAATTGGTTCCACCTGGAGTCAAATACTCCACACATTCGAGTTTTCTAGGAAGAAAGATCCAGAAACCTGAGAAAACTTGATATTTGTATTTGTAAACATGACTTTGGATTCATTTGCTGAACAGAAAGATTGTGCTTTTCTCTAAAACCACTTTCACCGTGATTTTTGGTTAAATTTCACCCGAAATCCACAACAATTGGTCCAGATACTCCTGGATGAAAACAAAACTATCTGGTGATTTGTAGCTATCTCAATCCCAGATCTTGCTACAGCCTCTGTGTGTGTTTGTGTTTTCTGGATATTCTCTATGGACTTTACGGTTTTGAATGCATTTTAGCATGTAAGTTTTTGTTTTTAGCTGCCAAACGCTAATTGGTTCCACGTGGAGTCAAATCCTCCACACATTCGAGTTTTCTAGGAAGAAAGCTCCAGAAACCTGAGAAAACATGATATTTCTTTCTGTAAACATGACATTGGATGCATTTGCCGAACAGGAAGATTGAGCTTTTCTCCAAAACCACTTTCACGGTGATTTTTGGTTAAATTTCACCCGAAATCCACAACAATTGGTTCCACCTGGAGTAAAATACTCCACACATTCGAGTTTTCTAGGAATACAGCGTAAGAAAGCTGAGAAAACATGATATTTCTTTCTGTAAACATGACATTGGATGCATTTGCCGAACAGGAAGATTGTGCTTTTCTCCAAAACCACTTTCACGGTGATTTTTGCTTTAATTTTACCCGAAATCCAAACAATTTGTCCAGATACTCCTGGATGAAAACAAAACTATCTGGTGATTTGTAGCTATCTCAATCCCAGATCTTGCTATAGCCTCTGTGTTTGTTTGTGTTTTCTGGATATTCTCAATGGACTTTACGGTTTTGAATGCATTTTAGCATGTAAGTTTTTGTTTTTAGCTGCCAAACGCTAATTGGTTCCACCTGGAGTCAAATCCTCCACAAATTCGAGTTTTCTAGGAAGAAAGCTCCAGAAACCTGAGAAAACATGATATTTCTTTCTGTAAACATGACATTGGATGCATTTGCCGAACAGGAAGATTGAGCTTTTCTCCAAAACCACTTTCACGGTGATTTTTGGTTAAATTTCACCCGAAATCCACAACAATTTGTCCAGATACTCCTGGATGAAAACAAAACTATCTGGTGATTTGTAGCTATCTCAATCCCAGATCTTGCTACAGCCTCTGTGTGTGTTTGTGTTTTCTGGACATTCTTTATGGACTTTAAGGTTTTGAATGCATTTTAGCAGGACCCTTTTTGTTTTCTGCTGGCAAACGCTAATTGGTTCCACCTGGAGTCAAATACTCCACACATTCGAGTTTTCTAGGAAGAAAGATCCAGAAACCTGAGAAAACTTGATATTTGTATTTGTAAACATGACTTTGGATTCATTTGCTGAACAGAAAGATTGTGCTTTTCTCTAAAACCACTTTCACCGTGATTTTTGGTTAAATTTCACCCGAAATCCACAACAATTGGTCCAGATACTCCTGGATGAAAACAAAACTATCTGGTGATTTGTAGCTATCTCAATCCCAGATCTTGCTACAGCCTCTGTGTGTGTTTGTGTTTTCTGGATATTCTCTATGGACTTTACGGTTTTGAATGCATTTTAGCATGTAAGTTTTTGTTTTTAGCTGCCAAACGCTAATTGGTTCCACCTGGAGTCAAATCCTCCACACATTCGAGTTTTCTAGGAAGAAAGCTCCAGAAACCTGAGAAAACATGATATTTCTTTCTGTAAACATGACATTGGATGCATTTGCCGAACAGGAAGATTGTGCTTTTCTCCAAAACCACTTTCACGGTGATTTTTGGTTAAATTTCACCCGAAATCCACAACGATTTGTCCAGATACTCCTGGATGAAAACAAAACTATCTGGTGATTTGTAGCTATCTCAATCCCAGATCTTGCTACAGCCTCTGTGTGTGTTTGTGTTTTCTGGACATTCTCTATGGACTTTACGGTTTTGAATGCATTTTAGCAGGACCCTTTTTGTTTTCTGCTGGCAAACGCTAATTTGTTCCACCTGGAGTCAAATCCTCCACACATTCGAGTTTTCTAGGAAGAAAGCTTCAGAAACCTGAGAAAACATGATATTTCTTTCTGTAAACATGACATTGGATGCATTTGCCGAACAGGAAGATTGTGCTTTTCTCCAAAACCACTTTCACGGTGATTTTTGGTTAAATTTCACCCGAAATCCACAACAATTTGTCCAGATACTCCTGGATGAAAACAAAACTATCTGGTGATTTGTAGCTATCTCATTCCCAGATCTTGCTACAGCCTCTGTGTGTGTTTGTGTTTTCTGGACATTCTCTATGGACTTTACGGTTTTGAATGCATTTTAGCAGGACCCTTTTTGTTTTCTGCTGGCAAACGCTAATTGGTTCCACCTGGAGTCAAATACTGCACACAATCGAGTTTTCTAGGAAGAAAGCTTCAGAAACCTGAGAAAACATGATATTTCTTTCTGTAAACATGACATTGGATGCATTTGCCGAACAGGAAGATTGTGCTTTTCTCCAAAACCACTTTCACGGTGATTTTTGGTTAAATTTTACCCGAAATTCAAACAATTTGTCCAGATACTCCTGGATGAAAACAAAACTATCTGGTGATTTGTAGCTATCTCAATCCCAGATCTTGCTACAGCCTCTGTGTGTTTGTGTTTTCTGGACATTCTGTACAGACTTTAAGGTTTGGAATGCATTTTAGCAGGACCCTTTTTGTTTTCTGCTGGCAAACGCTAATTGGTTCCACCTGGAGTCAAATCCTCCACACATTCGAGTTTTCTAGGAAGAAAGATTCAGAAACCTGAGAAAAATGATATTTCTTTCTGTAAACATGACATTGGATGCATTTGCCGAACAGGAAGATTGTGTTTTTCTCCAAAACCACTTTCACGGTGATTTTTGGTTCAATTTCACACGAAATCCACAACAATTTGTCCAGATACTCCTGGATGAAAACAAAACTATCTGGTGATTTGTAGCTATCTCAATCCCAGATCTTGCTACAGCCTCTGTGTGTGTTTGTGTTTTCTGGAATTCTCTATGGACTTTACGGTTTTGAATGCATTTTAGCATGTAAGTTTTTGTTTTTAGCTGCCAAATGCTAATTGGTTCCACCTGGAGTCAAATACTCCACACATTCGAGTTTTCTAGGAATACAGCGTAAGAAAGCTGAGAAAACATGATATTTCTTTCTGTAAACATGACATTGGATGCATTTGCCGAACAGGAAGATTGTGCTTTTCTCCAAAACCACTTTCACGGTGATTTTTGCTTAAATTTTACCCGAAATCCAAACAATTTGTCCAGATACTCCTGGATGAAAACAAAACTATCTGGTGATTTGTAGCTATCTCAATCCCAGATCTTGCTACAGCCTCTGTGTGTGTTTGTGTTTTCTGGATATTCTCTATGGACTTTACGGTTTTGAATGCATTTTAGCAGGACCCTTTTTGTTTTCTGCTGGCAAACGCTAATTGGTTCCACCTGGAGTCAAATCCTCCACACATTCGAGTTTTCTAGGAAGAAAGCTCCAGAAACCTGAGAAAACATGATATTTCTTTCTGTAAACATGACATTGGATGCATTTGCCGAACAGGAAGATTGCGCTTTTCTCCAAAACCACTTTCACGGTCATTTTTGGTTAAATTTCACCCGAAATCCACAACAATTTGTCCAGATACTCCTGGATGAAAACAAAACTATCTGGTGTGTTGTGGCTATGTCAATCCCAGATCTTGCTACAGCCTCTGTGTGTGTTTGTGTTTTCTGGACATTCTCTATGGACTTTAAGGTTTTGAATGCATTTTAGCAGGACCCTTTTTGTTTTCCGCTGGCATACGCTAATTGGTTCCACCTGGAGTCAAATCCTCCACACATTCGAGATTTCTAGGAAGAATGCTTCAGAAACCTGAGAAAACATGATATTTCTTTCTGTAAACATGACATTGGATGCATTTGCCAAACAGGAAGATTGTGCTTTTCTCCAAAACCACTCTCACGGTGATTTTTGCTTAAATTTTACCCGAAATCCAAACAATTTGTCCAGATACTCCTGGATGAAAACAAAACTATCTGGTGATTTGTAGCTATCTCAATCCCAGATCTTGCTACAGCCTCTGTGTGTGTTTGTGTTTTCTGGACATTCTCAATGGACTTTACGGTTTTGAATGCATTTTAGCATGTAAGTTTTTGTTTTTAGCTGCCAAACGCTAATTGGTTCCACCTGGAGTCAAATCCTCCATACATTCCAGTTTTCTAGGAAGAAAGCTCCAGAAACCTGAGAAAACATGATATTTCCTTCTGTAAACATGACATTGGATGCATTTGCCGAACAGGAAGATTGAGCTTTTCTCCAAAACCACTTTCACTGTGATTTTTGGTTAAATTTCACCCGAAATCCACAACAATTTGTCCAGATACTCCTGGATGAAAACAAAACTATCTGGTGATTTGTAGCTATCTCAATCCCAGATCTTGGTACAGCCTCTGTGTGTGTTTGTGTTGTCTGGATATTCTCTATGGACTTTACGGTTTTGAATGCATTTTAGCAGGACCCTTTTTGTTTTCTGCTGGCAAACGCTAATTGGTTCCACCTGGAGTCAAATCCTCGACACATTCGAGTTTTCTAGGAAGAAAGCTACAGAAACCTGAGAAAACATGATATTTCTTTCTGTAAACATGACATTGGATACATTTGCCGAACAGGAAGATTGTGCTTTTCTCCAAAACCACTTTCACGGTCATTTTTTGCTTAAATTTCACTTCAAATCTACAACAATTTGTCCAGATACTCCTGGATGAAAACAAAACTATCTGGTGATTTGTAGCTATCTCAATCCCAGATCTTGCTACAGCCTCTGTGTGTGTTTGTGTTTTCTGGATAGTCTCTATGGACTTTAAGGTTTTGAATGCATCTTAGCAGGACCGTATTTGTTTTCTGCTGGCAAACGCTAATTGGTTCCACCTGGAGTCAAATCCTCCACACATTCGAGTTTTCTAGGAAGAAAGCTTCAGAAACCTGAGAAAACATGATATTTCTTTCTGTAAACATGACATTGGATACATTTGCCGAACAGGAAGATTGTGCTTTTCTCCAAAACCACTTTCACGGTGATTTTTAGTTAAACTTCACCCGAAATCCACAACAATTTGTCCAGATACTCCTGGATGAAAACAAAACTATCTGGTGGTTTGTAGCTATCTCAATCCCAGATCTTGCTACAGCCTCTGTGTGTGTGTTTTCTGGATATTCTCTATGGACTTTAAGGTTTTGAATGCATTTTAGCAGGACCCTTTTTGTTTTCTGCTGGCAAAGGCTAATTGGTTACACCTGGCATCAAATACTACACACATTCGAGTTTTCTAGGAAGAAAGCTCCAGAAACCTGAGAAAACATGATATTTCTTTCTGTAAACATGACATTGGATGCATTTGCCGAACAGGAAGATTGTGCTTTTCTCCTAAACCACTTTCACGGTGATTTTTGGTTAAATTTCACCCGAAATCCACAACAATTTGTCCAGATACTCCTGGATGAAAACAAAAAGCTATCCGGTGATTTGTAGCTATCTCAATCCCAGATCTTGCTACAGCCTCTGTGTGTGTTTGTGTTTTCTGGATATTCTCTATGGACTTTAAGGTTTTGAATGCATTTTAGCAGGACCCTTTTTGTTTTCTGCTGGCAAACGCTAATTGGTTCCACGTGTAGTCAAATACTCCACACATTCGAGTTTTCTAGGAAGAAAGCTGCAGACCTGAGAAAACATGATATTTGTATTTGTAAACATGACTTTGGATTCAGTTGCTGAACAGAAAGATTGTGCTTTTCTCCAAAACCACTTTCACGGTGATTTTTTGGTTAAATTTCACTTCAAATCTACAACAATTTGTCCAGATACTCCTGGATGAAAACAAAACTATCTGGTGATTTGTAGCTATCTCAATCCCAGATCTTGCTACAGCCTCTGTGTGTTTTTGTGTTTTCTGGACATTCTCTATGGACTTTAAGATTTTGAATGCATTTTAGCAGGACCCTTTTTGTTTTCTGCTGGCAAACGCTAATTGGTTCCACCTGGAGTCAAATACTCCACACATTCGAGTTTTCTAGGAAGAAAGCTGCAGAAACCTGAGAAAACATGATATTTGTATTTGTAAACATGACATTGGATACATTGCCGAACAGGAAGATTGTGCTTTTCTCCAAAACCACTTTGCCGTTCATTTTTTGGTTAAATTTCACCCGGATACTACAAAATTTTGTCCAGGTAGTCTGGATGAAAACAAAACTATCTGGTGATTTGTAGCTATCTCGATCCCAGATCTTGCTACAGCCTCTGTGTGTGTTTGTGTTTTCTGGATATTCTCTATGGACTTTAAGGTTTTGAATGCATTTTAGCAGGACCCTTTTTGTTTTCTGCTGGCAAACGCTAATTGGTTCCACCTGGAGTCATATCCTCCACACATTCAAGTTTTCTAGGTAGAAAGCTACAGAAACCTGAGAAAACATGATATTTGTATTTGTAAACATGACTTTGGCTACATTAGCTGAACAGGAAGATTGTTCTTTTCTCCAAAACCACTTTCACTGTGATTTTTTGGTTAAATTTCACTTCAAAACTACAACACTTTGTCCAGATACTCCTGGATGAAAACAAAACTATCTGGTGATTTGTAGCTATCTCAATCCCAGATCTTGCTACAGCCTCTCTGTGTGTTTGTGTTTTCTGGATATTCTCTATGGACTTTAAGGTTTTGAATGCATTTTATCAGGATTCTTTTTGTTTTCTGCTGGCAAACGCTAATTGGTTCCACCTGGAGTCAAATCCTCCACACATTCGAGTTTTCTAGGAAGAAAGCTTCAGAAACCTGAGAAAACATGATATTTCTGAAAGGAGCCAAGAGCCACCATAAAAAAAATGGGGCTCCTGAGACAAACCGTTCCAGAGACGGCCTTGGGAAATGGGGAGTAAACCGGTTCACAGAGAAAGCAGTCAGCTACTAACCAGAGATACACAGAACACCTGCCTTGTAGATAAGCCCCTTCCCTACGCTTGCTCAAGGTTAACAAAGAAAGCTGCAAGGCACGTAGCAACCTATTCCTCTCTCCTAGAGACCCCCTCCCCTAATGTATCCCTTTGACCTAGTACTTTTCCACCGACATTACCACTTTTAGACTGCCATACAAGGCCCGCTACTGAAAATTATCCAATGAACTTACGCCAGCCTATAATATGTTAATTTTGTGGTTTTGCCCTTTAAAAGCTGTGTGAGATAGCTGCTCGGGGCTCCTCTCACTTGCTTGCTGCTTGCAGCAGTAGAGGGCCCATTTGTACAAATGAAATAAAGTTACCTCCTGTTCTATTGCATCGTCTGGTCCGGAGTCTGTGTTTCTGGGGTCGTCACAAGAGGACACCGCTTTTGGGGTCCTACATATGGGGGCTCGTCCGGGATTTGGGGGACCCCAGACTCCCACACTCCATCGGCCAGACGGAGGTAAGTTTGCTTACTTGTGTATTATTGTAACTGTGGTTTGTACTGTTTGTCCTTGTCTGCCAGGACGACGTGGAATCCGTCCTGGGGCACCTGTACAGGCTCATTACTGACTGGACCAAAGGGGGAGACAGACGTGTCGTGAGGCCCCTGGTCCAACCCTGGAGGACGCTCCAGTGGTGGTCTGGGAAGGAGGGAAAGAGAGCGTTTCCCTTCTTCAAAGGGAGAGCCTGGCCAAACGGCCGCTCCCTTCTGAAATTCTGGTTTTGGTTTTGTCTCGGTCTGTTGCTGCGCGGCTTGTGATTTCAGACGTGTCCTGAGACCCCTGGTTCAACCCTGGAGAACGCTCCGGTGGTGGTCTGGGAAGGAGGGAAAGAGGGAATTTCCTTTCTTCCAGGGGAGAGCCTGGCTAGACTGCCGCTCCCTTCTGATAGTTTCGGTTTTGTCTCGGTCTGTTGCCGCGCGGCTTGTGATTTGTGTTCTGTGTGTCACTGTTTTTGTTGTCCTTTATCTCTTACTGTCTCCCCCATCTGTTTTTATTGTTGTGTTTGGTTGCTAGATGTATACTTGTATGAAAAATGTGTATTGTATTCTTATAATGTGTTAATTATGTCTACCTCTCAATGCAACTCTAGGGCCAAATGTAAGGACAAATTTTTGGGCTGGAGAGGCTTGTACCTAGATTTGGCTCTGGTAACCAAGAAACTTTGCTGCCGAATGACCTTCTCCTGCTCCTTGGGAGCCTGGCCAGTTCCCGGGGAGGAGGATAAAGGAATGTTTTCTGATAAACAGGTGGGCATGCTTCATGTCTCGGCTCTCTGGCCAAGACCCAAGATGGGACGCACTGCTTGCCTAAAATCTTGGCAATGAGCCACCCTTGTCCTTGGAGGCTTTAAGGGGGAGCCGGAGCAAGCCTCTGCTGCTGCTGTTTCATTTCGGGGGGAACACGCAGTCAAGCTGAATGTTAAATGTGCCCGTAATGATTACATGATCAATTGGCTACTGTGATTGAGGTGTTCTGTGACAGTCCCTTTAATGAAAAATTAACAAAATGGATTAATAACAGGACATTCAGGACCTGACACTCTGCTTGGTATGTCATTACAAAAATCATCAAGGAGGGCTATGCCTGATAAATGAGGGTGCTATAAATGTGGGCAACAGGGACATGTACAAAAATTGTCCAGAAGTCAAAAATCAAAATAAGGCTCTTCCTGGGATTTGCTTCCAGTGCTAAAGGGAAAGGCATTGGGCCAATAAGTGTCACTCCAAAACTGATAAAAAAGGTAATTCATTAAAAAACAGAGTTCAGGAAACTGGAAGCGGGGCCAGCCTCAGGCCCTCCCTACAGGGATCAGTGGACCATCTTGCTATAGTATCACTAAAGCAATGGAGCCATGTTTATTGCAACATTCTGTTAATCTATGCTCCTTTACCATCTTTCCTGTAAATAATTTTAGTGTGCACTACAAGGCTTGCAGCATATTTCTTGCAGATTAAAAGTAACTAAGTCTGTGCACAGCAGACAGCTAAAAAATAATTTACTGTCACAAATTGGCGTAGTTGGCAGGATCTGCAAGTATGCAAAGCAATGCCTTTCTTTAAAAGAAAAACTGAAGTTGCATGTGTAACCTGTGATGTTCCTGGCTGAAAAGACCTTCAGTTCGCCTCTTTGGTGAAGGAATGGGCTCTCTGCTCAGAATCGAGTGAGAATTGGGATGGCAAGTTACGGAGTGCACAGCCTCCACAAGTTATTGAGGTTTTGCTATCAGTGCCGGTGGAAAAGGGGGATGAACTATAGGCTTTGGGGAGGTGAGAATGGATTTTATTATCTGCATACTGATGCATGTGTAAGCAATTAAAAAAAAACAGTATAAGATAAATGTAAATTGGAAAAAAAAATGCTGCCCTTTGGAGTCAAACTGCTAGGTAGTAGTAAAAAAATTATATCAAGCTCCTGTACTGCTGCCAGGGCCAACTAAGGTTATTCAGTGTAAACAATACAGAATTCCAGGTGGATATGAGGAAAAAATCTAAAACAGTAAAAAAAAAATTATCTTAGTGCTGGAGTGATGATTCCCATAATCACTAAAAGGAATTATCTAATTTGGCATGTTAAGAAATCAGATGAAACCTGAAAAATGACTGTGGATTACAGGGAATTAAACAAAGTTACTCTCCCATTGACTGCTACAGTCCCAGATACCGTCATTTTGATGTAAAAGGTCACAAACATAAAAGTGTGTTCTTGATAAGGAAAGTTAAAAGGAAAAGATATTTTTAAATAAAAGAAGGACATCGTTTGTAAAAATTGTTTATCTTAATGGCTGGTTTATACTGGAATGAAAAAAAGGGGGGGGAGAAGAGAAAGGTTTGAGCAAGTTACAGAAGGTGTGAGAAAGTCGCAAAATGTTATGGAAAGAAAAAAAAATCTTTAGTTATTTTCTTTGACATAAAATCAAAATCTGATCCTCTGTTAAAGCAATGAGTTATGTTCTCTTAATGTCTCTGTTAAATTCTAACTGTTTAAAAACAGCTGTAAAAAAAGCAGTGGTGAAATGGAGGGATCCTATCACCAATCAATGGAATGGACCTGATCCAGTACTGGTATGGGACAAGGGCTCCTAAGGGATGGGTTTTTCCATGTAACCAACATGCCCTTCTGCAATTGCTCCCTGGGCCGTGTGGCCCTGATGCTAACATCTGTATTTACAGCAGCGGATAGAGCACGTCAGTGGCGTGCTTTGCCTGAAGACTACAATAACAACGTCATCCTAATAGGAGAGGACACTGCCCTTGCCATGGCTGCATCAGTAGTAAGTGTTCCTGGACTGGCTTTTGGAAATAATCGTGGACTATAAAGGCTTACATGTTTGGTGACCAAAGCAATCAATCTTACTGCTACTGTGCTATCCAATATAGCAAAGAATTGGATCAAGTTCACTCAGGAATGCTTTTAAGCCATGCAGCTAACAATTACTTGCTGTTAAAAAGATCATTTAAGTTGTAAACCTGTACCTGGGGGATATTGCTTTAACATTACTAACAATGTGCCACATATAGAGTCTGTTATTGATAAACTTAAGAGTAAAATGCAACATATGTTTATTACTAACCCACTATTCATTTGAAGGGTTTCAATGGATTCATTGGTTATTAATGTTGGCTGGACTGCTACTGCTTTTCCCACTTTGTATGGGATGTCTTCCGTGTGTTCTGCATTTTATACTGACTTCCCTATAGTATGAATGGACTGAGATTCATCATTTAAAACTTCGTACCAAGCCTCCTTTGTAATCAAAATAATTGATATTTGGCTGTATGTTTCATCTCTCACCTAATGTTGGGCTGGAATGGTACTCAGAGACGGGTAAGACGCTCAGCATCCTGTACCAACCTAAGACAGGGCTCTAGGCCAAGCTGCCAGAGTTACCGATGACGGGTAAGGACAGAGATGACTGAGGGCAACCTAAGACAGAGGCCATTCTCAATTTAATAAAAAAAAAGGGGGGAAATGTGGGGACCCATGGCTGGCCATGGGCCCACATGCTAAGGCCTGGCTTGCTGATCATTGGCATTAGTCCTCACGCAACAGTATCAAGCCCTGGCCACCAGTGACCGTATGGAAACCCCTCATTAACGGCACACAATTTTAGGATTAAAATTAGTTCAAAGAGAAAATGGGGGAATGAAAGGAGCCAAGAGCCACCATAAAAAAAATGGGGCTCCTGAGACAAACCGTTCCAGAGACGGCCTTGGGAAATGGGGAGTAAACCGGTTCACAGAGAAAGCAGTCAGCTACTAACCAGAGATACACAGAACACCTGCCTTGTAGATAAGCCCCTTCCCTACGCTTGCTCAAGGTTAACAAAGAAAGCTGCAAGGCACGTAGCAACCTATTCCTCTCTCCTAGAGACCCCCTCCCCTAATGTATCCCTTTGACCTAGTACTTTTCCACCGACATTACCACTTTTAGACTGCCATACAAGGCCCGCTACTGAAAATTATCCAATGAACTTACGCCAGCCTATAATATGTTAATTTTGTGGTTTTGCCCTTTAAAAGCTGTGTGAGATAGCTGCTCGGGGCTCCTCTCACTTGCTTGCTGCTTGCAGCAGTAGAGGGCCCATTTGTACAAATGAAATAAAGTTACCTCCTGTTCTATTGCATCGTCTGGTCCGGAGTCTGTGTTTCTGGGGTCGTCACAAGAGGACACCGCTTTTGGGGTCCTACAATTTCTTTCTGTAAACATGACATTGGATACATTTGCCGAACACGAAGATTATGCTTTTCTCCAAAACCACTTTCACGGTCATTTTTTGGTTAAATTTCACCCGGATACTACAATATTTTGTCCAGATAGTCTGGATGAAAACAAAACTATCTGGTGGTTTGTAGCTCTCTCAATCCCAGATCTTGCTACAGAGTCTGTGTGTGTTTGTGTTTTCTGGATATTCTCTATGGACTTTAAGGTTTGAATGCATTTTAGCAGGACCCTTTTTGTTTTCTGCTGGCAAACGCTAATTGGTTCCACCTGGAGTCAAATACTCCACACATTCGAGTTTTCTAGGAAGAAAGCTTCAGAAACCTGAGAAAACATGATATTTCTTTCTGTAAACATGACATTGGATACATTTGCCGAACAGGAAGATTGTGCTTTTCTCCAAAACCACTTTCACGGTGATTTTTGGTTAAATTTCACCCGAAATCCACAACAATTTGTCCAGATACTCCTGGATGAAAACAAAACTATCTGGTGATTTGTAGCTATCTCAATCCCAGATCTTGCTACAGCCTCTGTGTGTGTGTTTGTGTTTTCTGGATATTCTCTATGGACTTTAAGGTTTTGAATGCATTTTAGCTGGACCCTTTTTGTTTTCTGCTGGCAAACGCTAATTGGTTCCACCTGGAGTCAAATACTCCACACATTCGAGTTTTCCAGGAAGAAAGCTCCAGAAACCTGAGAAAACATGATATTTGTATTTGTAAACATGACTTTGGATGCATTTGCCGAACAGGAAGATTGTGCTTTTCTCCAAAACCACTTTCACCGTGTTTTTTGTTAAGTTTCACCCGAAATCCACAACAATTTGTCGATACTCCTGGATGAAAACAAAACTATCTGGTGATTTGTAGCTATCGCAATCCCAGATCTTGCTACAGCCTCTGTGTGTGTTTGTGTTTTCTGGACATTCTGTACAGACTTTAAGGTTTGGAATGCATTTTAGCAGGACCCTTTTTATTTTCGGCTGGCAAACGCTTATTGGTTCCACCTGGAGTCAAACACTCCACACATTCGAGTTTTCTAGGAAGAAAGCTTCAGAAACCTGAGAAAACATGATATTTCTTTCTGTAAACATGAGATTGGATACATTTGCAGAACAGGAAGATTGTGCTTTTCTCCAAAACCACTTTCACGGTGATTTTTGGTTAAACTTCACCCGAAATCCACAACAATTTGTCCAGATACTCCTGGATGAAAACAAAACTATCTGGTGATTTGTAGCTATCTCAATCCAGATCTTGCTACAGCCTCTGTGTGTGTTTGTGTTTTCTGGATATTCTCTATGGACTTTACGGTTTTGAATGCATTTTAGCAGGACCCTTTTTGTTTTCTGCTGGCAAACGCTAATTGGTTCCACCTGGAGTCAAATCCTCCACACATTCGAGTTTTCTAGGAAGAAAGCTTCAGAAACCTGAGAAAAATGATATTTCTTTCTGTAAACATGACATTGGATATATTTGCCGAACAGGAAGATTGTGCTTTTCTCCAAAACCACTTTCACGGTGATTTTTGGTTAAATTTCACCCGAAATCCACAACAATTTGTCCAGATACTCCTGGATGAAAACAAAACTATCTGGTGATTTGTAGCTATCTCAATCCCAGATCTTGCTACAGCCTCTGTGTGTGTTTGTGTTTTCTGGATATTCTCTATGGACTTTAAGGTTTGGAATGCATTTTAGCAGGACCCTTTTTGTTTTCTGCTGGCAAACGCTAATTGGTTCCACCTGGAGGCAAATCCTCCACACATTCGAGTTTTCTAGGAAGAAAGCTTCAGAAACCTGAGAAAACATGATATTTCTTTCTGTAAACATGACATTGGATGCATTTGCCGTACAGGAAGATTGTGCTTTTCTCCAAAACCACTTTCACGGTGATTTTTGGTTAAATTTCACCCGAAATCCACAACAATTTGTCCAGATACTCCTGGATGAAAACAAAACTATCTGGTGATTTGTAGCTATCTCAATCCCAGATCTTGCTACAGCCTCTGTGTGTGTTTGTGTTTTCTGGATATTCTCTATGGACTTTAAGGTTTTGAATGCATTTTAGCAGGACCCTTTTTGTTTTCGGCTGGCAAACGCTAATTGGTTCCACCTGGAGTCAAATACTCACACATTCGAGTTTTCTAGAAAGAAAGCTTCAGAAACCTGAGAAAACATGATATTTGTATTTGTAAACATGACATTGGATGCATTTGCCGAACAGGAAGATTGTGCTTTTCTCGAAAACCACTTTCACGGTGATTTTTGGTTAAATTTCACCCGAAATCCACAACAATTTGTCCAGATACTCCTGGATGAAAACAAAACTATCTGGTGATTTGTAGCTATCTCAATCCCAGATCTTGCTACAGCCTCTGTGTGTGTTTGTGTTTTCTGGATATTCTCTATGGACTTTAAGGTTTTGAATGCATTTTAGCAGGACCCTTTTTGATTTCTGCTGGCAAACGCTAATTGGTTCCACCTGGAGTCAAATACTCCACACATTCGAGTTTTCTAGGAAGAAAGCTCCAGAAATCTGAGAAAACATGATATTTGTATTTGTAAGCATGACATTGGATTCATTTGTTGAACAGAAAGATTGTGATTTTCTCCAAAACCACATTCACGGTGATTTTTTGGTTAAATTTCACTTCAAAACTAAAACAATTTGTCCAGATATTCATGGATGAAAACAAAACTATCTGGTGATTTGTAGCTATCTCAATCCCAGATCTTGCTACAGCCTCTGTGTGTGTTTGTGTTTTCTGGATATTCTCTATGGACTTTAAGGTTTTGAATGCATTTTAGCAGGACCCTTTTTGATTTCTGCTGGCAAACGCTAATTGGTTCCACCTGGAGTCAAATACTCCACACATTCAAGTTTTCTAGGAAGAAAGCTCAAGATACCTGAGAAAACATGATATTTCTTTCTGTAAACATGACTGGATACATTTGCCGAACAGGAAGATTGTGCTTTTCTCCTAAACCACTTTCACGGTGATTTTTGTTTAAATTTCACCCGAAATCCGCAACAATTTGTCCAGATACTCCTGGATGAAAAAAAACTATCTGGTGATTTGTAGCTATCTCAATCCCAGATCTTGCTACAGCCTCTGTGTGTGTTTGTGTTTTCTGGACATTCTCTATGGACTTTACGGTTTTGAATGCATTTTAGCATGTAAGCTTTTGTTTTCAGCTGGCAATCGCTAATTGGTTCCACCTGGAGTCAAATATTCCACACATTCGAGTTTTCCAGGAAGAAAGCTTCAGAAACCTGAGAAAACATGATATTTCTTTCTGTAAACATGACATTGGATACATTTGCCAAACAGGAAGATTGTGCTTTTCTCCAAAACCACTTTCACGGTGATTTTTAGTGAAATTTCAGTTCAAAACTACAACAATTTGTCCAGATACTCCTGGATGAAAACAAAACTATCTGGTCATTTGAAGCTATCTTAATCCCAGATCTTGCTACAGCCTCTGTGTGTGTTTGTGTTTTCTCGACATTCTATATTTACCTTAAGGTTTTGAATGCACTTTAGCAGGACCCTTCTTGTTTTCTGCTGGCAATCGCTAATTGGTTCCACCTGGAGTCAAATACTCCACACATTCGAGTTGTCTAAGAAGAAAGCTCCAGAAACCTGAGAAAACCTGATATATCTTTCTGTAAACATGACATTGGATACATTTGCTGAACAGGAAGATTGTGCTTTTCTCCAAAACCACTTTCACAGTCATTATTTGCTTAAATTTCACTTCAAAACTACAACAATTTGTCCAGATACTCCTGGATGAAAACAAAACTATCTGGTGATTTGTAGCTATCTCAATCCCAGATCTTGCTACAGCCTCTGTGTGTGTGTGATGTTTTCTGGATATTCCCTATGGACTTTACGGTTTTGAATGCATTTTAGCTGGACCCTTTTTGTTTTCTGCTGGCAAACGCTAATTGGTTCCACCTGGAGTCAAATCCTCCACACATTCGAGTTTTCTAGGAAGAAAGCTTCAGAAACCTGAGAAAACATGATATTTGTATTTGTAAACATGACTTTGGCTACATTAGCTGAACAGGAAGATTGTGCTTTTCTCCAAAACCACTTTCACGGTGATTTTTTGGTTAAATTTCACTTCAAAACTACAACAATTTGTCCAGATACTCCTGGATGAAAACAAAACTATCTGGTGATTTGTAGCTATCTCAATCCCAGATCTTGCTACAGCCTCTGTGTGTGTTTGTGTTTTCTGGATATTCTCTATGGACTTTAAGTTTTTGAATGCATTTTAGCAGGACCCTTTTTGTTTTCAGCTGGGAAACGCTAATTGGTTCCACCTGGAGTCAAACACTCCACACATTCCAGTTTTCTAGGAATAAAGCTCCAGAAACCTGAGAAAACATGTTATTTGTATTTGTAAACATGACATTGGATTCATTTGCTGAACAGAAAGAATGTGCTTTTCTTCAAAACCACTTTCCCGGTCATTTTTTGGTTAAATTTCAAACGGAGACTACAACATTTTGTCCAGATAGTCTGGATGAAAACAAAACTATCGGGTGATTTGTAGCTTTCTCAATCCCAGATCTTGCTACAGCCTCTGTGTGTGTTTGTGTTTTCTGGATATTCTCTATGGAATTTAAGGTTTTGAATGCATTTCAGCATGTAAGTTTTTGTTTTCAGCTGGCAAATGCTAATTGGTTCCACCTGGAGTCAAATACTCCACACATTCGAGTTTTCTAGGAAGAAAGCTTCCGAAACCTGAGAAAACATGATATTTCTTTCTGTAAACATGACATTGGATACATTTGCCGAACAGGAAGATTGTGCTTTTCTCCAAAACCACTTTCACGGTGATTTTTGGTTAAATTTCACCCGGATACTACAACAATTTGTCAAGATAGTCTGGATGAAAACAAAACTATCTGGTGATTTGTAGCTATCTCAATCCCAGATCTTGCTACAGCCTCTGTGTGTGTTTGTGTTTTCTGGATATTCTCTATGGACTTTAAGGTTTTGAATGCATTTTATCAGGACTCTTTTTGATATCTGCTGGCAAACGCTAATTGGATCCACCTGGAGTCAAATACTCCACACATTCGAGTTTTCTAGGAAGAAAGCTTCAGAAACCTGAGAAAACATGATATTTCTTTCTATAAACATGACATTGGATACATTTGCCAAACAGGAAGATTGTGCTTTTCTCCAAAACCACTTTCACCGTGATTTTTTGGTGAAATTTCACTTCAAAACTAAAACAATTTGTCCAGATACTGCTGGATGAAAACAAAACTATCTGGTGATTTGTAGCTATCTCAATCCCAGATCTTGCTACAGCCTCTGTGTGTGTTTGTGTTTTCTGGATATTCTCTACAGACTTTAAGGTTTGGAATGCATTTTAGCAGGAATCTTTTTGTTTTCTGCTGGCAAACGCTAATTGGTTCCACCTGGAGTCAAATCCTCCACACATTCCAGTTTTCTAGGAAGAAAGCTCCAGAAACCTGAGAAAACATGATATTTTATTTGTAAACATGACATTGGATTCATTAGCTGAACAGGAAGATTGTGCTTTTCTACAAAACCACTTTCACGGTGATTTTTTGGTTAAATTTCACTTCAAAACTACAACAATTTGTCCAGATACTCCTGGATGAAAACAAAACTTTTTGGTGATTTGTAGCTATCTCAATCCCAGATCTTGCTACAGCCTCTGTGTGTGTTTGTGTTTTCTGGACAGTCTGTATGGACTTTAAGGTTTTGAATGCATTTTAGCAGGACCCTTTTTGTTTTCTGCTGGCAAACGCTAATTGGATCCACCTGGAGCCAAATACTCCACACATTCGAGTTTTCTAAAGAAAGCTCCAGAAACCTGAGAAAACATAATATTTGTATTTGTAAACATGACTTTGGATGCATTTGCCGAACAGGAAGATTGTGCTTTTCTCCAAAACCACTTTCACCGTGATTTTTGATTAAGTTTCACCCGAAATCCACAACAATTTGTCGATACTCCTGGATGAAAACAAAACTATCTGGTGATTTGTAGCTATCTCAATCCCAGATCTTGCTACAGCCTCTGTGTGTGTTTGTGTTTTCTGGACATTCTGTACAGACTTTAATGTTTGGAATGCATTTTAGCAGGACCCTTTTTGTTTTCGGCTGGCAAACGCTTATTGGTTCCACCTGGAGTCAAATCCTCCACACATTCGAGTTTTCTAGGAAGAAAGCTTCAGAAACCTGAGAAAACATGATATTTCTTTCTGTAAACATGAGACTGGATACATTTGCAGAACAGGAAGATTGTGCTTTTCTCGAAAACCACTTTCACGGTGATTTTTGGTTAAATTTCACCCGAAATCCACAACAATTGGTCCAGATACTCCTGGATGAAAACAAAACTATCTGGTGATTTGTAGCTATCTCAATCCCAGATCTTGCTACAGCCTCTGTGTGTGTTTGTGTTTTCTGGACATTCTGTACAGACTTTAAGGTTTGGAATGCATTTTAGCAAGACCCTTTTTGTTTTGTGCTGGTAAACGCTAATTGGTTCCACCTGGAGTCAAATCCTCCACACATTCCAGTTTTCTAGGAAGAAAGCTCCAGAAACCTGAGAAAACATGTTATTTGTATTTGTAAACATGACATTGGATTCATTTGCTTAACAGAAAGATTGTGCTTTTCTCCAAAACCACTTTCCCGGTCATTTTTTGGTGAAATTTCACCCGGATACTACAACATTTTGTCCAGATAGAATGGATGAAAACAAAACTATCTGGTGATTTCTTGCTATCTCAATCCCAGATCTTGCTACAGCCTCTGTGTGTGTTTGTGTTTTCTGGACATTCTGTATGGACTTTAAGGTTTTGAATGCATTTTAGCAGGACCCTTTTTGTTTTGTGCTGGCAAACGCTAATTGGATCCACCTGGAGTCAAATACTCCACACATTCGAGTTTTCTAAAGAAAGCTCCAGAAACCTGAGAAAACATAATATTTGTATTTGTAAACATGACATTGGATTCATTTGCTGAACAGAAAGATTGTGCTTTTCTCCAAAACCACTTTCCCGGTCATTTTTTGGTTAAATTTCACCCGAAATCCACAACAATTTGTCCAGATACTCCTGGAGGAAAACAAAGCTTCCTTGTGTGTTGTGGCTATCTCAATCCCAGATCTTGCTACAGCCTCTGTGTGTGTTTGTGTTTTCTGGATATTCTCTATGGACTTTATGGTTTTGAATGCATTTTAGCATTTCTTTTCTGCTGGCAAACGCTAATTGGTTCCACCTGGAGTCAAATCCTCCACATATTCGTGTTTTCTAGGAAGAAAGCTCCAGAAACCTGAGAAAACATGATATTTGTATTTGTAAACATGACATTGGATTCATTTGCTGAACAGAAAGATTGTGCTTTTCTCCAAAACCACTTTCACGGTGATTTTTGGTTAAATTTCACCCGAAATCCACAACGATTTGTCCAGATACTCCTGGATGAAAACAAAACTATCTGGTGATTTGTAGCTATCTCAATCCCAGATCTTGCTACAGCCTCTGTGTGTGTTTGTGTTTTCTGGATATTCTCTATGGACGTTAACGTTTGGAATGCATTTTAGCAGGACCATTTTTGATTTCTGCTGGCAAACGCTAATTGGTTCCACCTGGAGTCAAATACTCCACACTTTCAAGTTTTCTAGGAAGAAAGCTCCAGAAACCTGAGAAAACATGATATTTGTATTTGTATGCATGACATTGGATTCATTTGCTGAACAGAAAGATTGTGATTTTCTCCAAAACCACTTTCACGGTGATTTTTGGTTAAATTTCACCCAAAATCCACAATAATTTGTCCAGATACTCCTGGATGAAAACAAAACTATCTGGTGATTTGTAGCTATCTCAATCCCAGATCTTGCTACAGCCTCTGTGTGTGTTTGTGTTTTCTGGACATTCTCTATGGACTTTCAGGTTTGGAATGTATTTTAGCAGGACCCTTTTTGTTCTCTGCTGGCAAACGCTAATTGGTTCCACCTGGAGTCAAATACTCCACACATTCGAGTTTCCTAGGAAGAAAGCTTCAGAAACCTGAGAAAACATGATATTTCTTTCTGTAAACAAGACATTGGATATATTTGCCGAACAGGAAGATTGTGCTTTTCTCCAAAACCACTTTCACGGTGATTTTTGGTTAAATTTCACCCGAAATCCACAACAATTGGTCCAGATACTCCTGGATGAAAACAAAACTATCTGGTGATTTGTAGCTATCTCAATCCCAGATCTTGCTACAGCCTCTGTGTGTGTTTGTGTTTTCTGGATATTCTCTATGGACTTTAAGGTTTTCAATGCATTTTAGCAGGACCCTTTTTGTTTTCGGCTGGCAAACGCTAATTGGTTCCACCTGGAGTCAAATACTCACACATTCGAGTTTTCTAGGAAGAAAGCTTCAGAAACCTGAGAAAACATGATATTTGTATTTGTAAACATGACATTGGATGCATTTGCCGAACAGGAAGATTGTGCTTTTCTCGAAAACCACTTTCACGGTGATTTTTGGTTAAATTTCACCCAAAATCCACAACAATTTGTCCAGATACTCCTGGATGAAAACAAAACTATCTGGTGATTTGTAGCTATCTCAATCCCAGATCTTGCTACAGCCTCTGTGTGTGTTTGTGTTTTCTGGATATTCTCTATGGACTTTAAGGTTTTGAATGCATTTTAGCAGGACCCTTTTTGTTTTCTGCTGGCAAACGCTAATTGGTTCCACCTGGAGTCAAATACTCCACACCTTCGAGTTTTCTAGGAAGAAAGCTTCAGAAACCTGAGAAAACATGATATTTGTATTTGTAAACATGACATTGGATTCATTTGCTGAAAAGAAAGATTGTGCTTTTCTCCAAAACCACTTTCACGGTGATTTTTGGTTAAATTTCACCCGAAATCCACAACAATTTGTCCAGATACTCCTGGATGAAAACAAAACTATCTGGTGATTTGTAGCTATCTCAATCCCAGATCTTGCTACAGCCTCTGTGTGTGTTTGTGTTTTCTGGATATTCTCTATGGACTTTAAGGTTTGGAATGTATTTTAGCAGGACCCTTTTTGTTCTCTGCTGGCAAACGCTAATTGGTTCCACCTGGAGTCAAATACTCCACACATTCAAGTTTTCTAGGAAGAAAGCTCCAGAATCCTGGGAAAACATGATATTTCTTTCTGTAAACATGACATTGGATGCATTTGCCGAACAGGAAGATTGTGCTTTTCTCCAAAACTACTTTCACGGTGATTTTTGGTTAAATTTCACCCGAAATCCACAACAATTTGTCCAGATACTCCTGGATGAAAACAAAACTATCTGGTGATTTGTAGCTATCTCAATCCCAGATCTTGCTACAGCCTCTGTGTGTGTTTGTGTTTTCTGGACATTCTCTATGGACTTTAAGTTTTTGAATGTATTTTAGCAGGACCCTTTTTGTTTTCTGCTGGCAAACGCTAATTGGTTCCACCTGGAGTCAAATACTCCACACATTCAAGTTTTATAGAAAAAAAGCTCCAGAAACCTGAGAAAACATGACATTTCTTTCTGTAAACATGACATTGGATGCATTTGCTGAACAGGAAGATTGTGCTTTTCTCCAAAACCACTTTCACGGTGATTTTTGGTTAAATTTCACCCGAAATCCACAACAATTTGTCCAGATACTCCTGGATGAAAACAAAACTATCTGGTGATTTGTAGCTATCTCAATCCCAGATCTTGCTACAGCCTCTGTGTGTGTTTGTGTTTTCTGGATATTCTCTATGGACTTTAAGGTTTGGAATGCATTTTAGCAGGACCCTTTTTGTTTTCTGCTGGCAAACGCTAATTGGTTCCACCTGGAGTCAAATCCTCCACACATTCGAGTTTTCTAGGAAGAAAGCTTCAGAAACCTGAGAAAACATGATATTTCTTTCTGTAAACATGACATTGGATGCATTTGCTGAACAGGAAGATTGTGCTTTTCTCCAAAACCACGTTCACGGTGATTTTTGGTTAAATTTCTCCCGAAATCCACAACAATTTGTGTAGATACTCCAGGGTGAAAACAAAACTATCTGGTGATTTGTAGCTATCTCAATCCCAGATCTTGCTACAGCCTCTGTGTGTGTTTGTGTTTTCTGGATATTCTCTATGGACTTTAAGGTTTTGAATGCATTTTAGCAGGACCCTTTTTGTTTTCTGCTGGCAAACGCTAATTGGTTCCACCTGGAGTCAAATCCTCCACACATTCGAGTTTTCTAGGGAGAAAGCTCCAGAAACCTGAGAAAACATGATATTTGTATTTGTAAACATGACATTGGATTCATTTGCCGAACAGGAAGATTGTGCTTTTCTCCAAAACCACTTTCACGGTGATTTTTGGTTAAATTTCACCCGAAATCCACAACAATTTGTCCAGATACTCCTGGATGAAAACAAAACTATCTGGTGATTTGTAGCTATCTCAATCCCAGATCTTGCTACAGCCTCTGTGTGTGTTTGTGTTTTCTGGATATTCTCTATGGACTTTAAGGTTTTGAATGCATTTTCGCAGGACCCTTTTTGTTTTCTGCTGGCAAACGCTAATTGGTTCCACCTGGAGCCAAATACTCCACACATTCGAGTTTTCTAGGAAGAAAGCTTCAGAAACCTGAGAAAACATGATATTTCTTTCTGTAAACATGACATTGGATGCACTTGCCGAACAGGAAGATTGTGCTTTTCTCCAAAACCACTTTCACGGTGATTTTTTGGTTAAAGTTCGCTTCAAAACTACAATTTGTCCAGATACTCCTGGATGAAAACAAAACTATCTGGTGATTTGTAGGTATCTCAATCCCAGATCTTGCTACAGCCTCTGTGTGTGTTTGTGTTTTCTGGACATTCTCTATGGACTTTACGGTTTGGAATGCATTTTAACAGGACCCTGTGTGTTTTCTGCTGGCAAACGCTAACTGGTTCCACCTGGAGCCAAATACTCCACACATTCGAGTTTTCTAGGAAGAAAGCTCCAGAAATCTGAGAAAACATGATATTTCTTTCTGTAAACATGACATTGGATTCATTTGCTGAACAGGAAGATTGTGCTTTTCTCCAAAACCACTTTCACGGTGATTTTTTGGTTAAACTTCACTTCAAAAATACAACAATTTGTCCAGATACTCCTGGATGAAAACAAAACTATCTGGTGATTTGTAGCTATCTCAATCCCAGATCTTGCTACAGCCTCTGTGTGTGTTTGTGTTTTCCGGATATTCTCTATGGACTTTAAGGTTTTGAATGCATTTTAGCAGGACCCTTTTTGTTTTCTGCTGGCAAACGCTAACTGGTTCCACCTGGAGCCAAATACTCCACACATTCGAGTTTTCTAGGAAGAAAGCTTCAGAAACCTGAGAAAACATGATATTTCTTTCTGTAAACATGACATTGGATTCATTTGCTGAACAGGAAGATTGTGCTTTTCTCCAAAACCACTTTCACGGTGATTTTTTGGTTAAACTTCACTTCAAAACTACAGCAATTTGTCCAGATACTCCTGGATGAAAACAAAACTATCTGGTGATTTGTAGCTATCTCAATCCCAGATCTTGCTACAGCCTCTGTGTGTGTTTGTGTTTTCTGGATATTCTCTATGGACTTTAAGGTTTTGAGTGCATTTTAGCAGGACCCTTTTTGTTTTCTGCTGGCAAACGCTAATTGGTTCCACCTGGAGTCAAATCCTCCACACATTCGAGTTTTCTAGGAAGAAAGCTTCAGAAACCTGAGAAAACATGATATTTCTTTCTGTAAACATGACATTGGATGCATTTGCTGAACAGGAATATTGCGATTTTCTCCAAAACCACTTTCACGGTGATTTTTGGTTAAATTTCTCCCGAAATCCACAACAATTTGTGTAGATACTCCAGGGTGAAAACAAAACTATCTGGTGATTTGTAGCTATCTCAATCCCAGATCTTGCTACAGCCTCTGTGTGTGTTTGTGTTTTCTGGATATTCTCTATGGACTTTAAGGTTTTGAATGCATTTTAGCAGGACCCTTTTTGTTTTCTGCTGGCAAACGCTAATTGGTTCCACCTGGAGTCAAATCCTCCACACATTCGAGTTTTCTAGGGAGAAAGCTCCAGAAACCTGAGAAAACATGATATTTGTATTTGTAAACATGACATTGGATTCATTTGCCGAACAGGAAGATTGTGCTTTTCTCCAAAACCACTTTCACGGTGATTTTTGGTTAAATTTCACCCGAAATCCACAACAATTTGTCCAGATACTCCTGGATGAAAACAAAACTATCTGGTGATTTGTAGCTATCTCAATCCCAGATCTTGCTACAGCCTCTGTGTGTGTTTGTGTTTTCTGGATATTCTCTATGGACTTTAAGGTTTTGAATGCATTTTCGCAGGACCCTTTTTGTTTTCTGCTGGCAAACGCTAATTGGTTCCACCTGGAGCCAAATACTCCACACATTCGAGTTTTCTAGGAAGAAAGCTTCAGAAACCTGAGAAAACATGATATTTCTTTCTGTAAACATGACATTGGATGCACTTGCCGAACAGGAAGATTGTGCTTTTCTCCAAAACCACTTTCACGGTGATTTTTTGGTTAAAGTTCGCTTCAAAACTACAATTTGTCCAGATACTCCTGGATGAAAACAAAACTATCTGGTGATTTGTAGGTATCTCAATCCCAGATCTTGCTACAGCCTCTGTGTGTGTTTGTGTTTTCTGGACATTCTCTATGGACTTTACGGTTTGGAATGCATTTTAACAGGACCCTGTGTGTTTTCTGCTGGCAAACGCTAACTGGTTCCACCTGGAGCCAAATACTCCACACATTCGAGTTTTCTAGGAAGAAAGCTCCAGAAACCTGAGAAAACATGATATTTCTTTCTGTAAACATGACATTGGATTCATTTGCTGAACAGGAAGATTGTGCTTTTCTCCAAAACCACTTTCACGGTGATTTTTTGGTTAAACTTCACTTCAAAAATACAACAATTTGTCCAGATACTCCTGGATGAAAACAAAACTATCTGGTGATTTGTAGCTATCTCAATCCCAGATCTTGCTACAGCCTCTGTGTGTGTTTGTGTTTTCCGGATATTCTCTATGGACTTTAAGGTTTTGAATGCATTTTAGCAGGACCCTTTTTGTTTTCTGCTGGCAAACGCTAACTGGTTCCACCTGGAGCCAAATACTCCACACATTCGAGTTTTCTAGGAAGAAAGCTTCAGAAACCTGAGAAAACATGATATTTCTTTCTGTAAACATGACATTGGATTCATTTGCTGAACAGGAAGATTGTGCTTTTCTCCAAAACCACTTTCACGGTGATTTTTTGGTTAAACTTCACTTCAAAACTACAGCAATTTGTCCAGATACTCCTGGATGAAAACAAAACTATCTGGTGATTTGTAGCTATCTCAATCCCAGATCTTGCTACAGCCTCTGTGTGTGTTTGTGTTTTCTGGATATTCTCTATGGACTTTAAGGTTTTGAGTGCATTTTAGCAGGACCCTTTTTGTTTTCTGCTGGCAAACGCTAATTGGTTCCACCTGGAGTCAAATCCTCCACACATTCGAGTTTTCTAGGAAGAAAGCTTCAGAAACCTGAGAAAACATGATATTTCTTTCTGTAAACATGACATTGGATGCATTTGCTGAACAGGAAGATTGGGCTTTTCTCCAAAACCACGTTCACGGTGATTTTTGGTTAAATTTCTCCCGAAATCCACAACAATTTGTGTAGATACTCCAGGGTGAAAACAAAACTATCTGGTGATTTGTAGCTATCTCAATCCCAGATCTTGCTACAGCCTCTGTGTGTGTTTGTGTTTTCTGGATATTCTCTATGGACTTTAAGGTTTTGAATGCATTTTAGCAGGACCCTTTTTGTTTTCTGCTGGCAAACGCTAATTGGTTCCACCTGGAGTCAAATCCTCCACACATTCGAGTTTTCTAGGGAGAAAGCTCCAGAAACCTGAGAAAACATGATATTTGTATTTGTAAACATGACATTGGATTCATTTGCCGAACAGGAAGATTGTGCTTTTCTCCAAAACCACTTTCACGGTGATTTTTGGTTAAATTTCACCCGAAATCCACAACAATTTGTCCAGATACTCCTGGATGAAAACAAAACTATCTGGTGATTTGTAGCTATCTCAATCCCATATCTTGCTACAGCCTCTGTGTGTGTTTGTGTTTTCTGGATATTCTCTATGGACTTTAAGGTTTTGAATGCATTTTAGCAGGACCCTTTTTGTTTTCTGCTGGCAAACGCTAATTGGTTCCACCTGGAGCCAAATACTCCACACATTCGAGTTTTCTAGGAAGAAAGCTTCAGAAACCTGAGAAAATATGATATTTCTTTCTGTAAACATGACATTGGATGCACTTGCCGAACAGGAAGATTGTGCTTTTCTCCAAAACCACTTTCACGGTGATTTTTTGGTTAAAGTTCGCTTCAAAACTACAATTTGTCCAGATACTCCTGGATGAAAACAAAACTATCTGGTGATTTGTAGGTATCTCAATCCCAGATCTTGCTACAGCCTCTGTGTGTGTTTGTGTTTTCTGGACATTCTCTATGGACTTTACGGTTTGGAATGCATTTTAACAGGACCCTGTGTGTTTTCTGCTGGCAAACGCTAACTGGTTCCACCTGGAGCCAAATACTCCACACATTCGAGTTTTCTAGGAAGAAAGCTCCAGAAACCTGAGAAAACATGATATTTCTTTCTGTAAACATGACATTGGATTCATTTGCTGAACAGGAAGATTGTGCTTTTCTCCAAAACCACTTTCACGGTGATTTTTTGGTTAAACTTCACTTCAAAAATACAACAATTTGTCCAGATACTCCTGGATGAAAACAAAACTATCTGGTGATTTGTAGCTATCTCAATCCCAGATCTTGCTACAGCCTCTGTGTGTGTTTGTGTTTTCCGGATATTCTCTATGGACTTTAAGGTTTTGAATGCATTTTAGCAGGACCCTTTTTGTTTTCTGCTGGCAAACGCTAACTGGTTCCACCTGGAGCCAAATACTCCACACATTCGAGTTTTCTAGGAAGAAAGCTTCAGAAACCTGAGAAAACATGATATTTCTTTCTGTAAACATGACATTGGATTCATTTGCTGAACAGGAAGATTGTGCTTTTCTCCAAAACCACTTTCACGGTGATTTTTTGGTTAAACTTCACTTCAAAACTACAGCAATTTGTCCAGATACTCCTGGATGAAAACAAAACTATCTGGTGATTTGTAGCTATCTCAATCCCAGATCTTGCTACAGCCTCTGTGTGTGTTTGTGTTTTCTGGATATTCTCTATGGACTTTAAGGTTTTGAGTGCATTTTAGCAGGACCCTTTTTGTTTTCTGCTGGCAAACGCTAATTGGTTCCACCTGGAGTCAAATCCTCCACACATTCGAGTTTTCTAGGAAGAAAGCTTCAGAAACCTGAGAAAACATGATATTTCTTTCTGTAAACATGACATTGGATGCATTTGCCGAACAGGAAGATTGTGCTTTTCTCCAAAACCACTTTCACGGTGATTTTTGGTTAAATTTCACACGAAATCGACAACCATTTGTCCCGATACTCCTGGATGAAAACAAAACTATCTGGTGATTTGTAGCTATCTCAATCCCAGATCTTGCTACAGCCTCTGTGTGTGTTTGTGTTTTCTAGATATTCTCTATGGACTTTAAGGTTTTGAATGCATTTTAGCAGGACCCTTTTTGTTTTCTGCTGGCAAACGCTAACTGGTTCCACCTGGAGTCAAATACTCCACACATTCGGGTTTTCTTGGAAAAAAGCTTCAGAAACCGGAGAAAACATATTTCTTTCTGTAAACATGACATTGGATGCATTTGCCAAACAGGAAGATTGTGCTTTTCTCGAAAACCACTTTCACGGTGATTTTTGGTTAAATTTCACCCGAAATCCACAACAATTTGTCCAGATACTCCTGGATGAAAACAAAACTATCTGGTGATTTGTAGCTATCTCAATCCCAGATCTTGCTACAGCCTCTGTGTGTGTTTGTGTTTTCTGGATATTCTCTATGGACTTTAAGGTTTTGAATGCATTTTAGCAGGACCCTTTTTGTTTTCTGCTGGCAAACGCTAATTGGTTCCACCTGGAGTCAAATACTCCACACCTTCGAGTTTTCTAGGAAGAAAGCTTCAGAAACCTGAGAAAACATGATATTTGTATTTTTAAACATGACATTGGATTCATTTGCTGAACAGAAAGATTGTGCTTTTCTCCAAAACCACTTTCACGGTGATTTTTGGTTAAATTTCACCCGAAATCCACAACAATTTGTCCAGATACTCCTGGATGAAAACAAAACTATCTGGTGATTTGTAGCTATCTCAATCCCAGATCTTGCTACAGCCTCTGTGTGTGTTTGTGTTTTCTGGATATTCTCTATGGACTTTAAGGTTTGGAATGCATTTTAGCAGGACCCTTTTTGTTTTCTGCTGGCAAACGCTAATTGGTTCCACCTGGAGTCAAATCCTCCACACATTCGGGTTTTCTAGGGAGAAAGCTCCAGAAACCTGAGAAAACATGATATTTGTATTTGTAAACATGACATTGGATGCATTTGATAACAGCAAGATTGTGCTTTTCTCCAAAACCACTTTCACGGTGATTTTTGGTTAAATTTCACCCGAAATCCACAACAATTTGTCCAGATACTCCTGGATGAAAACAAAACTGTCTGGTGATTTGTAGCTATCTCAATCCCAGATCTTGCTACAGCCTCTGTGTGTGTTTGTGTTTTCTGGATATTCTCTATGGACTTTAAGGTTTCGAATGCATTTTAGCAGGACCCTTTTTGTTTTCTGCTGGCCAACGCTAATTGGTTCCACCTGGAGTCAAATCCTCCACACATTCGAGTTTTCTAGGAAGAAAGCTCCAGAAACCTGAGAAAACATGATATTTGTATTTGTAAACATGACATTGGATTCATTTGCTGAACAGAAAGATTGTGCTTTTCTCCAAAACCACTTTCACGGTGATTTTTTGGTAAAATTTGACTTCCAAACTACAACAATTTGTCCAGATACTCCTGGATGAAAACAAAACTATCTGGTGATTTGTAGCTATCTCAATCCCAGATCTTGCTACAGCCTCTGTGTGTGTTTGTGTTTTCTGGACATTCTCTATGGACTTTAAGGTTTTGAATGCATTTTAGTAGGACCGTTTTTGTTTTCTGCTTCAAACGCTAATTGGTTCCACCTGGAGTCATATACTCCACACATTCAAGTTTTCTAGAAAAAAAGCTTCAGAAACCTGAGAAAACATGATATTTCTTTCTGTAAACATGACATTGCATGCATTTGCTGCACAGGAAGATTGTGCTTTTCTCCAAAACCACTTTCATGGTGATTTTTGGTTAAATTTCACCCGAAATCCACAACAATTTGTCCAGATACTCCTGGATGAAAACAAAACTATCTGGTGATTTGTAGCTATCTCAATCCCAGATCTTGCTACAGCCTCTGTGTGTGTTTGTGTTTTCTGGATATTCTCTATGGACTTTAAGGTTTTGAATGCATTTTAGCAGGACCCTTTTTGTTTTCTGCTGGCAAACGCTAATTGGTTCCACCTGGAGTCAAATCCTCCACACATTCGAGTTTTCTAGGAAGAAAGCTCCAGAAACCTGAGAAAACATGATATTTGTATTTGTAAACATGACATTGGATTCATTTGCTGAACAGAAAGATTGTGCTTTTCTCCAAAACCACTTTCACGGTGATTTTTTGGTAAAATTTGACTTCCAAACTACAACAATTTGTCCAGATACTCCTGGATGAAAACAAAACTATCTGGTGATTTGTAGCTATCTCAATCCCAGATCTTGCTACAGCCTCTGTGTGTGTTTGTGTTTTCTGGACATTCTCTATGGACTTTAAGGTTTTGAATGCACTTTAGCAGGACCCTTCTTGTTTTCTGCTTCAAACGCTAATTGGTTCCACCTGGAGTCAAATACTCCACACATTCAAGTTTTCTAGAAAAAAAGCTTCAGAAACCTGAGAAAACATGATATTTCTTTCTGTAAACATGACATTGCATGCATTTGCTGAACAGGAAGATTGTGCTTTTCTCCAAAACCACTTTCATGGTGATTTTTGGTTAAATTTCACCCGAAATCCACAACAATTTGTCCAGATACTCCTGGATGAAAACAAAACTATCTGGTGATTTGTAGCTATCTCAATCCCAGATCTTGCTACAGCCTCTGTGTGTGTTTGTGTTTTCTGGATATTCTCTATGGACTTTAAGGTTTTGAATGCATTTTAGCAGGACCCTTTTTGTTTTCTGCTGGCAAACGCTAATTGGTTCCACCTGGAGTCAAATCCTCCACACATTCGAGTTTTCTAGGAAGAAAGCTTCAGAAACCTGAGAAAACATGATATTTCTTTCTGTAAACATGACATTGGATGCATTTGCCGAACAGGAAGATTGTGCTTTTCTCCAAAACCACTTTCACGGTGATTTTTGGTTAAATTTCACCCGAAATCCACAACCATTTGTCCCGATACTCCTGGATGAAAACAAAACTATCTGGTGATTTGTAGCTATCTCAATCCCAGATCTTGCTACAGCCTCTGTGTGTGTTTGTGTTTTCTGGATATTCTCTATGGACTTTAAGGTTTTGAATGCATTTTAGCAGGACCCTTTTTGTTTTCTGCTGGCAAACGCTAATTGGTTCCACCTGGAGTCAAATACTCCACACATTCGGGTTTTCTTGGAAGAAAGCTTCAGAAACCGGAGAAAACATATTTCTTTCTGTAAACATGACATTGGATGCATTTGCCAAACAGGAAGATTGTGCTTTTCTCCAAAACCACTTTCACGGTGATTTTTGGTTAAATTTCACCCGAAATCCACAACAATTTGTCCAGATACTCCTGGATGAAAACAAAACTATCTGGTGATTTGTAGCTATCTCAATCCCAGATCTTGCTACAGCCTCTGTGTGTGTTTGTGTTTTCTGGACATTCTCTATGGACTTTAAGGTTTTGAATGCATTTTAGCAGGACCCTTTTTGTTTTCTGCTGGCAAACGCTAATTGGTTCCACCTGGAGTCAAATACTCCACACATTCGAGTTTTCTAGGAAGAAAGCTTCAGAAACCTGAGAAAACATGATATTTGTATTTGTAAACATGACATTGGATAGATTTGCTGAACAGGAAGATTGTGCTTTTCTCGAAAACCACTTTCACGGTGATTTTTGTTAAATTTCACCCGAAATCCACAACAATTTGTCGAGATACTCCTGGATGAAAACAAAACTATCTGGTGATTTGTAGCTATCTCAATCCCAGATCTTACTACAGCCTCTGTGTGTGTTTGTGTTTTCTGGATATTCTCTATGGACGTTAAGGTTTTGAATGCATTTTAGCAGGACCCTTTTTGTTTTCTGCTGGCAAACGCTTATTGGTTCCACCTGGAGTCAAATACTCACACATTCGAGTTTTCTAGGAAGGAAGCTTCAGAAACCTGAGAAAACATGATATTTGTATTTGAAAACATGATATTGGATGCATTTTCCTAACAGGAAGATTGTGCTTTTCTCCAAAACCACTTTCACGGTGATTTTTGGTTAAATTTCACCCGAAATCCACAACAATTTGTCCAGATACTCCTGGATGAAAACAAAACTATCTGGTGATTTGTAGCTATGTCAATCCCAGATCTTGCTACAGATCTGTGTGTGTTTGTGTTTTCTGGATATTCTCTACGGACTTTAAGGTTTGGAATGCATTTTAGGAGGACCCTTTTTGTTTTCTGCTGGCCAACGCTAACTGGTTCCACCTGGAGTCAAATCCTCCACACATTCCAGTTTTCGAGGAAGAAAGCTCCAGAAACCTGAGAAAACATGATATTTGTATTTGTAAACATGACATTGGATGCATTTTCAGAACAGGAAGATTGTGCTTTTCTCGAAAACCACTTTCACGGTGATTTTTGGTTAAATTTCACCCGAAATCCACAACAATTTGTCCAGATACTCCTGGGTGAAAACAAAACTATCTGGTGATTTGTAGCTATCTCAATCCCAGATCTTGCTACAGCCTCTGTGTGTGTTTGTGTTTTCTGGATATTCTCTATGGACTTTAAGGTTTTGAATGCATTTTAGCAGGACCCTTTTTGTTTTCTGCTGGCAAACGCTAATTGGTTCCACCTGGAGTCAAATACTACACACATTCGAGTTTTCTAGGAAGAAAGCTCCAGAAACCTGAGAAAACATGATATTTGTATTTGTAAACATGACATTGGATTCATTTGCTGAACAGAAAGATTGTGCTTCTCTCCAAAACCACTTTCACGGTGATTTTTGGTTAAATTTCACTTCAAAACTACAACAATTTGTCCAGATACTCCTGGGTGAAAACAAAACTATCTGGTGATTTGTAGCTATCTCAATCCCAGATCTTGCTACAGCCTCTGTGTGTGTTTGTGTTTTCTGGATATTCTCTATGGACTTTAAGGTTTTGAATGCATTTTAGCAGGACCCTTTTTGTTTTCTGCTGGCAAACGCTAATTGGTTCCACCTGGAGTCAAATCCTCCACACATTCGAGTTTTCTAGGAAGAAAGCTTCAGAAACCTGAGAAAACATGATATTTGTATTTGTAAACATGACATTGGATTCATTTGCCGAACAGGAAGATTGTGCTTTTCTCCAAAACCACTTTCACCGTGATTTTTGGTTAAATTTCACCCGAAATCCACAACAATTTGTCCAGATACTCCGGGATGAAAACAAAACTATCTGGTGATTTGTAGCTATCTCAATCCCAGATCTTGCTACAGCCTCTGTGTGTGTTTGTGTTTTCTGGATATTCTCTATGGACTTTAAGGTTTTGAATGCATTTTAGCAGGACCCTTTTTGTTTTCTGCTGGCAAACGCTAATTGGTTCCACCTGGAGCCAAATCGTCCACACATTCGAGTTTTCTAGGAAGAAAGCTTCAGAAACCTGAGAAAACATGATATTTCTTTCTGTAAACATGACATTGGATACATTTCCCAAACTGGAAGATTGTGCTTTTCTCCAAAACCACTTTCACGGTGATTTTTGGTTAAATTTCACCCGAAATCCACAACAATTTGTCCAGATACTCCTGGATGAAAACAAAACTATCTGGTGATTTGTAGCTATCTCAATCCCAGATCTTGCTACAGCCTCTGTGTGTGTTTGTGTTTTCTGGATATTCTCTATGGACTTTTAGGTTTCGAATGCATTTTAGCAGGACCCTTTTTGTTTTCTGCTGGCAAACGCTAATTGGTTCCACCTGGAGTCAAATCCTGCACACATTCGAGTTTTCTAGGAAGAAAGCCCCAGAAACCTGAGAAAACATGATATTTGTATTTGTAAACATGACATTGGATTCATTTGCTGAACAGAAAGATTGTGCTTTTCTCCAAAACCACTTTCACGGTGATTTTTGGTTAAATTTCACCCGAAATCCACAACAATTTGTCCAGATACTCCTGGATGAAAACAAAACTATCTGGTGATTTGTAGCTATGTCAATCCCAGATCTTGCTACAGATCTGTGTGTGTTTGTGTTTTCTGGATATTCTCTATGGACTTTAAGGTTTTGAATGCATTTTAGCAGGACCCTTTTTGTTTTCTGCTGGCCAACGCTAACTGGTTCCACCTGGAGTCAAATCCTCCACACATTCGAGTTTTCTAGGAAGAAAGCTTCAGAAACCTGAGAAAACATGATATTTGTATTTGTAAACATGACATTGGATAGATATGCTGAACAGGAAGATTGTGCTTTTCTCGAAAACCACTTTCACGGTGATTTTTGGTTAAATTTCACCTGAAATCCACAACAATTTGTCGAGATACTCCTGGATGAAAACAAAACTATCTGGTGATTTGTAGCGATCTCAATCCCAGATCTTACTACAGCCTCTGTGTGTGTTTGTGTTTTCTGGATATTCTCTATGGACTTTAAGGTTTTGAATGCATTTTAGCAGGACCCTTTTTGTTTTCTGCTGGCAAACGCTTATTGGTTCCACCTGGAGTCAAATACTCACACATTCGAGTTTTCTAGGAAGGAAGCTTCAGAAACCTGAGAAAACATGATATTTGTATTTGAAAACATGACATTGGATGCATTTTCCGAACAGGAAGATTGTGCTTTTCTCCAAAACCACTTTCACGGTGATTTTTGGTTAAATTTCACCCGAAATCCACAACAATTTGTCCAGATACTCCTGGATGAAAACAAAACTATCTGGTGATTTGTAGCTATGTCAATCCCAGATCTTGCTACAGCCTCTGTGTGTGTTTGTGTTTTCTGGATATTCTCTATGGACTTTAAGGTTTGGAATGCATTTTAGCAGGACCCTTTTTGTTTTCGGCTGGCAAACGCTAATTGGTTCCACCTGGAGTCAAATCCTCCACACATTCGAGTTTTCTAGGAAGAAAGCTTCAGAAACCTGAGAAAACATGATATTTCTTTCTGTAAACATGACATTGGATGCATTTGTCGAACAGGAAGATTGTGCTTTTCTCCAAAACCACTTTCACGGTGATTTTAGGTTAAATTTCTCCCGAAATCCACAACAATTTGTCCAGATACTCCTGGATGAAAACAAAACTATCTGGTGATTTGTAGCTATCTCAATCCCAGATCTTGCTACAGCCTCTGTGTGTGTTTGTGTTTTCTGGATATTCTCTATGGACTTTAAGGTATGGAATGCATTTTAGCAGGACCCTTTTTGTTTTCTGCTGGCAAACGCTAACTGGTTCCACGTGGAGTCAAATCCTCCACACATTCGAGTTTTCTAGGAAGAAAGCTTCAGAAACCTGAGAAAACATGATATTTGTATTTGTAAACATGACATTGGATACACTTGCCGAACAGGAAGATTGTGCTTTTCTCCAAAACCACTTTCACGGTGATTTTTGGTTAAATTTCACCCAAAATCCACAACAATTTGTCCAGATACTCCTGGATGAAAACAAAACTATCTGGTGATTTGTAGCTATCTCACTCCCAGATCTTGCTACAGCCTCTGTGTGTGTTTGTGTTTTCTGGATATTCTCTATGGACTTTAAGGTATGGAATGCATTTTAGCAGGACCCTTTTTGATTTCTGCTGGCAAACGCTAATTGGTTCCACCTGGAGTCAAATCCTCCACACATTCGAGTTTTCTAGGAAGAAAGCTTCAGAAACCTGAGAAAACATGATATTTCTTTCTGTAAACATGACATTGGATACATTTGCCAAACAGGAAGATTGTGCTTTTCTCCAAAACCACTTTCACGGTGACTTTGGTTAAATTTCACCCGAAATCCACAACAATTTGTGCAGATACTCCTGGATGAAAACAAAACTATCTGGTGATTTGTAGCTATCTCTATCCAGATCTTGCTACAGCCTCTGTGTGTGTTTGTGTTTTCTGGATATTCTCTATGGACTTTAAGGTTTGGAATGCATTTTAGCAGGACCCTTTTTGTTTTCTGCTGGCAAACGCTAATTGGTTCCACCTGGAGTCAAATCCTTCACACATTCGAGTTTTCTAGGAAGAAAGCCCCAGAAACCTGAGAAAACATGATATTTCTTTCTGTAAACATGACATTGGATACATTTGCCAAACAGGAAGATTGTGCTTTTCTCCAAAACCACTTTCACGGTGATTTTTGGTTAAATTTCACCCGAAATCCACAACAATTTGTGCAGATACTCCTGGATGAAAACAAAACTATCTGGTGATTTGTAGTTATCTCAATCCCAGATCTTGCTACAGCCTCTGTGTGTTTGTGTTTTCTGGATATTCTCTATGGACTTTAAGGTTTTGAATGCATTTTCGCAGGACCCTTTTTGTTTTCTGCTGGCAAACGCTAATTGGTTCCACCTGGAGTCAAATCCTCCACACATTCGTGTTTTCTAGGAAGAAAGCTTCAGAAACCTGAGAAAACATGATATTTGTATTTGTAAACATGACATTGGATACATTTGCCGAACAGGAAGATTGTGCTTTTCTCCAAAACCACTTTCACGGTGATTTTAGGTTAAATTTCTCCCGAAATCCACCAGAATTTGTCCAGATACTCCTGGATGAAAACAAAACTATCTGGTGATTTGTAGCTATCTCACTCCCAGATCTTGCTACAGCCTCTGTGTGTGTTTGTGTTTTCTGGATATTCTCTATGGACTTTAAGGTTTTGAATGCATTTTAGCAGGACCCTTTTTGTTTTCTGCTGGCAAGCACTAATTGGTTCCACCTGGAGTCAAATACTCCACACATTCGAGTTTTCTAGGAAGAAAGCTTCAGAAACCTGAGAAAACATGATATTTCTTTCTGTAAACATGACATTGGATACATTTGCCGAACAGGAAGATTGTGCTTTTCTCCAAAACTACTTTCACGGTGATTTTTGGTTAAATTTCACCCGAAATCCACAACAATTTGTCCAGATACTCCTGGAAGAAAACAAAACTATCTGGTGATTTGTAGCTATCTCAATCCCAGATCTTGCTACAGCCTCTGTGTGTGTTTGTGTTTTCTGGATATTCTCTATGGACTTTAAGTTTATGAATGCATTTTATCAGGACCCTTTTTGTTTTCTGTTGGCAAACGCTAATTGGTTCCACCTGGAGTCAAATCCTCCACACATTCGAGTTTTCTAGGAAGAAAGCTCCAGAAACCTGAGAAAACATGATATTTCTTTCTGTAAACATGTAATTGGATACATTTGTCGAACAGGAAGATTGTGCTTTTCTCCACAACCACTTTCACAGTGATTTTTGGTTAAATTTCACCCGAAATCCAAAACAATTTGTCCAGATACTCCTGGATGAAAACAAAACTATCTGGTGATTTGTAGCTATCTCAATCCCAGATCTTGCTACAATCTCTGTGTGTGTTTGTGTTTTCTGGACATTCTCTATGGACTTTAACGTTTTGAATGCATTTTAGCAGGACCCTTTTTGGTTTCTGCTGGCAAACGTTAATTGGTTCCCCTGGAGTCAAATCCTCCACACATTCGAGTTTTCTAGGAAGAAAGCTCCAGAAACCTGAGAAAACATGATATTTCTTTCTGTAAACATGACATTGGATGCATTTGCCGAGCAGGAAGATTGTGGTTTTCCCCAAAACCACTTTCATGGTGTTTTTTGGTTAAATTTCACCCGAAATCCACAACAATTTGTCCAGATACTCCTGGATGAAAACAAAAAACTATCTGGTGATTTGTAGCTATCTCAATCCCAGATCTTGCTACAGCCTCTGTGTGTGTTTGTGTTTTCTGGATATTCTCTATGGACTTTAAGGTTTTGAATGCATTTTAGCAGGACCCTTTTTGATTTCTGCTGGCAAACGCTAATTGGTTCCACCTGGAGCCAAATCGTCCACACATTCGAGTTTTCTAGGAAGAAAGCTTCAGAAACCTGAGAAAACATGATATTTCTTTCTGTAAACATGACATTGGATACATTTCCCAAACAGGAAGATTGTGCTTTTCTCCAAAACCACTTTCACGGTGACTTTGGTTAAATTTCACCCGAAATCCACAACAATTTGTCCAGATACTCCTGGATGAAAACAAAACTATCTGGTGATTTGTAGCTATCTCAATCCAGATCTTGCTACAGCCTCTGTGTGTGTTTGTGTTTTCTGGATATTCTCTATGGACTTTAAGGTTTGGAATGCATTTTAGCAGGACCCTTTTTGTTTTCTGCTGGCAAACGCTAATTGGTTCCACCTGGAGTCAAATCCTTCACACATTCGAGTTTTCTAGGAAGAAAGCCCCAGAAACCTGAGAAAACATGATATTTCTTTCTGTAAACATGACATTGGATACATTTGCCAAACAGGAAGATTGTGCTTTTCTCCAAAACCACTTTCACGGTGATTTTTGGTTAAATTTCACCCGAAATCCACAACAATTTGTGCAGATACTCCTGGATGAAAACAAAACTATCTGGTGATTTGTAGTTATCTCAATCCCAGATCTTGCTACAGCCTCTGTGTGTTTGTGTTTTCTGGATATTCTCTATGGACTTTAAGGTTTTGAATGCATTTTAGCAGGACCCTTTTTGTTTTCTGCTGGCAAACGCTAATTGGTTCCACCTGGAGTCAAATCCTCCACACATTCGTGTTTTCTAAGAAGAAAGCTTCAGAAACCTGAGAAAACATGATATTTGTATTTGTAAACATGACATTGGATACATTTGCCGAACAGGAAGATTGTGCTTTTCTCCAAAACCACTTTCACGGTGATTTTAGGTTAAATTTCTCCCGAAATCCACCAGAATTTGTCCAGATACTCCTGGATGAAAACAAAACTATCTGGTGATTTGTAGCTATCTCACTCCCAGATCTTGCTACAGCCTCTGTGTGTGTTTGTGTTTTCTGGATATTCTCTATGGACTTTAAGGTTTTGAATGCATTTTAGCAGGACCCTTTTTGTTTTCTGCTGGCAAACGCTAATTGGTTCCACCTGGAGTCAAATACTCCACACATTCGAGTTTTCTAGGAAGAAAGCTTCAGAAACCTGAGAAAACATGATATTTCTTTCTGTAAACATGACATTGGATACATTTGCCGAACAGGAAGATTGTGCTTTTCTCCAAAACTACTTTCACGGTGATTTTTGGTTAAATTTCACCCGAAATCCACAACAATTTGTGCAGATACTCCTGGAAGAAAACAAAACTATCTGGTGATTTGTAGCTATCTCAATCCCAGATCTTGCTACAGCCTCTGTGTGTGTTTGTGTTTTCTGGATATTCTCTATGGACTTTAAGGTTTTGAATGCATTTTAGCAGGACCCTTTTGATTTCTGCTGGCAAACGCTAATTGGTTCCACCTGGAGCCAAATCGTCCACACATTCGAGTTTTCTAGGAAGAAAGCTTCAGAAACCTGAGAAAACATGATATTTCTTTCTGTAAACATGACATTGGATACATTTCCCAAACTGGAAGATTGTGCTTTTCTCCAAAACCACTTTCACGGTGACTTTGGTTAAATTTCACCCGAAATCCACAACAATTTGTCCAGATACTCCTGGATGAAAACAAAACTATCTGGTGATTTGTAGCTATCTCAATCCAGATCTTGCTACAGCCTCTGTGTGTGTTTGTGTTTTCTGGATATTCTCTATGGACTTTAAGGTTTGGAATGCATTTTAGCAGGACCCTTTTTGTTTTCTGCTGGCAAACGCTAATTGGTTCCACCTGGAGTCAAATCCTTCACACATTCGAGTTTTCTAGGAAGAAAGCCCCAGAAACCTGAGAAAACATGATATTTCTTTCTGTAAACATGACATTGGATACATTTGCCAAACAGGAAGATTGTGCTTTTCTCCAAAACCACTTTCACGGTGATTTTTGGTTAAATTTCACCCGAAATCCACAACAATTTGTGCAGATACTCCTGGATGAAAACAAAACTATCTGGTGATTTGTAGTTATCTCAATCCCAGATCTTGCTACAGCCTCTGTGTGTTTGTGTTTTCTGGATATTCTCTATGGACTTTAAGGTTTTGAATGCATTTTAGCAGGACCCTTTTTGTTTTCTGCTGGCAAACGCTAATTGGTTCCACCTGGAGTCAAATCCTCCACACATTCGTGTTTTCTAGGAAGAAAGCTTCAGAAACCTGAGAAAACATGATATTTGTATTTGTAAACATGACATTGGATACATTTGCCGAACAGGAAGATTGTGCTTTTCTCCAAAACCACTTTCACGGTGATTTTAGGTTAAATTTCTCCCGAAATCCACCAGAATTTGTCCAGATACTCCTGGATGAAAACAAAACTATCTGGTGATTTGTAGCTATCTCACTCCCAGATCTTGCTACAGCCTCTGTGTGTGTTTGTGTTTTCTGGATATTCTCTATGGACTTTAAGGTTTTGAATGCATTTTAGCAGGACCCTTTTTGTTTTCTGCTGGCAAGCACTAATTGGTTCCACCTGGAGTCAAATACTCCACACATTCGAGTTTTCTAGGAAGAAAGCTTCAGAAACCTGAGAAAACATGATATTTCTTTCTGTAAACATGACATTGGATACATTTGCCGAACAGGAAGATTGTGCTTTTCTCCAAAACTACTTTCACGGTGATTTTTGGTTAAATTTCACCCGAAATCCACAACAATTTGTCCAGATACTCCTGGAAGAAAACAAAACTATCTGGTGATTTGTAGCTATCTCAATCCCAGATCTTGCTACAGCCTCTGTGTGTGTTTGTGTTTTCTGGATATTCTCTATGGACTTTAAGTTTGTGAATGCATTTTATCAGGACCCTTTTTGTTTTCTGTTGGCAAACGCTAATTGGTTCCACCTGGAGTCAAATCCTCCACACATTCGAGTTTTCTAGGAAGAAAGCTCCAGAAACCTGAGAAAACATGATATTTCTTTCTGTAAACATGTAATTGGATACATTTGTCGAACAGGAAGATTGTGCTTTTCTCCACAACCACTTTCACAGTGATTTTTGGTTAAATTTCACCCGAAATCCAAAACAATTTGTCCAGATACTCCTGGATGAAAACAAAACTATCTGGTGATTTGTAGCTATCTCAATCCCAGATCTTGCTACAATCTCTGTGTGTGTTTGTGTTTTCTGGACATTCTCTATGGACTTTAACGTTTTGAATGCATTTTAGCAGGACCCTTTTTGGTTTCTGCTGGCAAACGCTAATTGGTTCCCCTGGAGTCAAATCCTCCACACATTCGAGTTTTCTAGGAAGAAAGCTCCAGAAACCTGAGAAAACATGATATTTCTTTCTGTAAACATGACATTGGATGCATTTGCCGAGCAGGAAGATTGTGGTTTTCCCCAAAACCAGTTTCATGGTGTTTTTTGGTTAAATTTCACCCGAAATCCACAACAATTTGTCCAGATACTCCTGGATGAAAACAAAAAACTATCTGGTGATTTGTAGCTATCTCAATCCCAGATCTTGCTACAGCGTCTGTGTGTGTTTGTGTTTTCTGGATATTCTCTATGGACTTTAAGGTTTTGAATGCATTTTAGCAGGACCCTTTTTGATTTCTGCTGGCAAACGCTAATTGGTTCCACCTGGAGCCAAATCGTCCACACATTCGAGTTTTCTAGGAAGAAAGCTTCAGAAACCTGAGAAAACATGATATTTCTTTCTGTAAACATGACATTGGATACATTTGCCGAACAGGAAGATTGTGCTTTCCTCCAAAACCACTTTCACGGTCATTTTTGGTTAAATTTCACCCGAAATCCACAACAATTTGTCCAGATACTCCTGGATGAAAACAAAAAACTATCTGGTGATTTGTAGCTATCTCAATCCCAGATCTTGCTACAGCCTCTGTGTGTGTTTGTGTTTTCTGGATATTCTCTATGGACTTTAAGGTTTTGAATGCATTTTAGCAGGACCCTTTTTGATTTCTGCTGGCAAACGCTAATTGGTTCCACCTGGAGCCAAATCGTCCACACATTCGAGTTTTCTAGGAAGAAAGCTTCAGAAACCTGAGAAAACATGATATTTCTTTCTGTAAACATGACATTGGATGCATTTGCCGAACAGGAAGATTGTGCTTTCCTCCAAAACCACTTTCACGGTCATTTTTGGTTAAATTTCACCCGAAATCCACAACAATTTGTCCAGATACTCCTGGATGAAAACAAAACTATCTGGTGATTTGTAGCTATCTCAATCCCAGATCTTGCTACAGCCTCTGTGTGTGTTTTTGTATCTGGATATTCTCTATGGACTTTAAGGTTTTGAATGCATTTTAGCAGGACTCTTTTTGTTTTCTGCTGGCAAACGCTAATTGGTTCCACCTGGAGTCAAATACTCCACACATTCGAGTTTTCTAGGAAGAAAGCTTCAGAAACCTGTGATAACATGATATTTCTTTCTGTAAACATGACATTGGATAAATTTGCCGAACAGGAAGATTGTGCTTTTCTCCAAAACCACTTTCACGGTGATTTTTGGTTAACCTTCACCCGAAATCCACAACAATTTGTCCAGATACTCCTGGATGAAAACAAAACTATCTGGTGATTTGTAGCTATCTCAATCCCAGATCTTGCTACAGCCTCTGTGTGTGTTTGTGTTTTCTGGATATTCTCTATGGACTTTAAGTTTGTGAATGCATTTTATCAGGACCCTTTTTGTTTTCTGCTGGCAAAGGCTATTTGGTTCCACCTGGAGTCAAATCCTCCACACACTCGATTTTTCTTGGAAGAAAGCTCCAGAAACCTGAGAAAACATGATACTTCTTTCTGTAAACATGTAATTGGATACATTTGCCGAACAGGAAGATTGTGCTTTTCTCCACAACCACTTTCACGGTGATTTTTTGGTTAAATTTCACCCGAAATCCACAACAGTTTGTCCAGATACTCCTGGATGAAACAAAACTATCTGGTGATTTGTAGCTATCTCAATCCAAGATCTTGCTACAGCCTCTGTGTGTGTTTGTGTTTTCTGGATATTCTCTATGGACTTTAAGGTTTTGAATGTATTTTAGCAGGACTGGTTTTGATTTCTGCTGGCAAACGCTAATTGGTTCCACCTGGAGTCAAATCCTCCACACATTCGTGTTTTCTAGGAAGAAAGCTTCAGAAACCTGAGAAAACATGATATTTGTATTTGTAAACATGACATTGCATTCATTTGCCGAACAGGAAGATTGTGCTTTTCTCCAAAACCACTTTCACGGTGATTTTTCGGTAAATTTCACTTCAAAACTACAACAATTTGTCCAGATACTCCTGGATGAAAACAAAACTATCTGGTGATTTGTAGCTATCTCAATCCCAGATCTTGCTACAGCCTCTGTGTGTGTTTGTGTTTTCTGGATATTCTCTATGGACTTTAAGGTTTGGAATGCATTTTAGCAGGACCCTTTTTGTTTTCTGCTGGCAAACGCTAATTGGTTCCACCTGGAGTCAAATCCTCCACACAATCGTGTTTTCTAGGAAGAAAGCTCCGAAATACCTGAAAAAACATGATATTTCTTTCTGTGAACATGACATTGGATACATTTGCCGAACAGGAAGATTGTGCTTTTCCCCAAAACCACTTTCACGGTGATTTTTGGTGAAATTTCACCCGAAATCCACAACAATTTGTCCAGATACTCCTGGATGAAAACAAAACTATCTGGTGATTTGTAGCTATCTCAATCTCAGATCTTGCTACAGCCTCTGTGTGTGTTTGTGTTTTCTGGACATTCTCTATGGACTTTAAGGTTTGGAATGCATTTTAGCAGGACCCTTTTTGTTTTCTGCTGGCAAACGCTAATTGGTTCCACCTGGAGTCAAATCCTCCACACATTCGAGTTTTCTAGGAAGAAAGCTTCAGAAACCTGAGAAAACATGATATTTCTTCCTGTAAAGATGACATTGGATACATTTGCCAAACAAGAAGATTGTGCTTTTCTCCAAAACCACTTTCACGTTGATTTTTGTGAAATTTCAACCAAAATCCACAACAATTTGTCCAGATACTCCTGGATGAAAACAAAACTATCTGGTGATTTGTAGCTATCTCAATCTGAGATCTTGCTACAGCCTCTGTGTGTGTTTGTGTTTTCTGGATATTCTCTATGGACTTTAAGGTTTTGAATGCATTTTAGCAGGACCCTTTTTGTTTTCTGCTGGCAAACGCTAATTGGTTCCACCTGGAGTCAAATCCTCCACACATTCGAGTTTTCTAGGAAGAAAGCTCCAGAAACCTGAATAAACATGATATTTGTATTTGTAAACATGACATCGGATACATTTACCGAACAGGAAGATTGTGCTTTTCTCCAAAACCACTTTCACTGTGATTTTCGGTTAAATTTCACCCAAAATCCACAACAATTTGTGCAGATACTCCTCGATGAAAACAAAACTATCTGGTGGTTTGTAGCTATCTCAATCTCAGATCTTGCTACAGCCTCTGTGTGTGTTTGTGTTTTCTGGCATTCTCTATGGACTTTAAGGTTTTGAATGCATTTTAGGAGGACTGGTTTTGTGTTCTGCTGGCAAACGCTAACTGGTTACACCTGGAGTCAAATCCTCCACACATTCGAGTTTTCCAGGAAGAAAGCTTCAGAAACCTGAGAAAACATGGTATTTCTTTCTGTAAACATGACATCGGATACATTTGCCGAACAGGAAGAATGTGCTTTTCTGCAAGACCACTTTCACGGTGATTTTTGGTTAACCTTCACCCGAAATCCACAACAATTTTTCCAGGTTCTCCTGGATGAAAACAAAACTATCTGGTGATTTGTAGCTATCTCAATCCCAGATCTTGCTACAGCCTCTGTGTGTGTTTGTGTTTTCTGGATATTCTCTATGGACTTTAAGGTTTTGAATGCATTTTAGCAGGACCCTTTTTGTTTTCTGCTGGCAAACGCTAATTGGTTCCACCTGGAGACAAATCCTCCACACATTCGAGTTTTCTAGGAAGAAAGCTTCAGAAACCTGAGAAAACATGATATTTGTATTTGTAAACATGACATTGGATTCATTTGCTGAACAGAAAGATTGTCTTTTTTTCCAAAACCACTTTCACTGTGACTTTTGGTTAAATTTCACTTCAAAACTGCAATAATTTGTCCAGATACTCCTGGATGCATACAAAAATATCTGGTGATTTGTAGCTATCTCAATCCCAGATCTTGCTACAGCCTCTGTGTGTGTTTGTGTTTTCTGGATATTCTCTATGGACTTTAAGGTTTTGAATGCATTTTAGCAGGACCCTTTTTGTTTTCTGCTGGCAAACGCTAATTGGTTGCACCTGGAGTCAAATCCTCCACACATTCGAGTTTTCTAGGAAGAAAGCTCCAGCAACCTGAGAAAACATGATATTTCCATTTGTAAACATAATATTGGCTTCATTTCCTGAACAGAAAGATTGTGCTTTTCTCCAAAACCACTTTCACGGTGATTTTTTGGTAAAATTTGACTTCCAAACTACAACAATTTGTCCAGATACTCCTGGATGAAAACAAAACTATCTGGTGATTTGTAGCTATCTGAATCCCAGATCTTGCTACAGCCTCTGTGTGTGTTTGTGTTTTCTGGATATTCTCTATGGACTTTAAGGTTTTGAATGCATTTTAGCAGGACCCTTTTTGTTTTCTGCTGGCAAACACTAATTGGTTCCACCTGGAGTCAAATACACCACACATTCGAGTTTTCAATGTAGAAAGCTTCAGAAACCTGAGAAAACATGATATTTCTTTCTGTAAACATGACATTGGATACATTTGCTGAACAGAAAGATTGTGCTTTTCTCCAAAACCACTTTCACGGTGATTTTTTGGTTAAATTTCACTTCAAAACTACAACAATTTGTGCAGATACTCCTGGATGAAAACAAAACTATCTGGTGATTTGTGGCTATCTCAATCCCAGATCTTGCTACAGTCTCTGTGTGTGTTTTTGTATCTGGATATTCTCTATGGACTTTAAGGTTTTGAATGCATTTTAGCAGGTCATTTTTTTTTTCTGCTGACAAATGCTAATTGGTTCCACCTGGAGTCAAATACTCCACACATTCGAGTTTTCTGGGAAGAAAGCTCCAGAAACCTGAGAAAACATGATATTTGCATTTGTAAACATGACATTGGATTCATTTGTCGAACAGGAATATTGTGCTTTTCTCCAAAACCACTTTCACGGTGATTTCTTGGTTAAATTTGACTTCCAAACTACAACAATTTGTTCAGATACTCCTGGATGAAAACAAAACTATCTGGTGATTTGTAGCTATCTCAATCCCAGATCTTGCTACAGCCTCTGTGTGTGTTTGTGTTTTCTGGATATTCTCTATGGACTTTAAGGTTTTGAATGCATTTTAGCAGGACCCTTTTTGATTTCTGCTGGCAAACGCTAATTGGTTCCACCTGGAGTCAAATACTCCACACATTCGAGTTTTCTAGGAAGAAAGCTTCAGAAACCTGAGAAAACATGATATTTGTATTTGTAAACATGACGTTGGCTTCATTTGCTGAACAGAAAGATTGTGCTTTTCTCGAAAACCACTTTCACGGTGATTTTTTCGTTAAATTTCAGCCGAAATCCACAACAATTTGTCCAGATACTCCTGGAGGAAAACAAAACTATCTTGTGTGTTGTGGCTATCTCAATCCCAGATCTTGCTACAGCCTCTGTGTGTGTTTGTGTTTTCTGGATATTCTCTATGGACTTTAAGGTTTTGAATGCATTTTAGCAGGACCCTTTTTGTTTTCTGCTGGCAAACGCTAATTGGTTCCACCTGGAGTCAAATACTCCACACATTCGAGTTTTCTAGGAAGAAAGCTTCAGAAACCTGAGAAAACATGATTTTTGTATTACTAAACATGACATTGGATTCATTTGCTGAACAGAAAGATTGTGCTTTTCTCCAAAACCAGTTTCACGGTGATTTTTTGGTTAAATTTCACTTCAAAACTACACCAATTTGTCCAGAAACTTTTGGATGAAAACCAAACTATCTGGTGATTTGTAGCTATCTCAATCCCAGATCTTGCTACAGCGTCTGTGTGTGTTTGTGTTTTCTGGATATTCTCTATGGACTTTAAGGTTTTGAATGCATTTTAGCAGGACCCTTTTTGTTTTCTGCTGGCAAACGCTAATTGGTTCCACCTGGAGTCAAATCCACCACACATTCGAGTTTTCTAGGAAGAAAGCTTCAGAAACCTGAGAAAACATGATATTTCTTTCTGTAAACATGACATTGGGTACATTTGCCGAACAGGAAGAATGTGCTTTTCTCCAAAACCACTTTCACGGTGATTTTTGGTTAAATATCACCCGAAATCCACAACAATTTGTCCAGATACTCCTAGAGGAAAACAAAACTATCTTGTGTGTTGTGGCTATCTCAATCCCAGATCTTGCTACAGCCTCTGTGTGTGTTTGAGTTTTCTGGATATTCTCTATGGACTTTACGGTTTTGAATGCATTATAGCAGGACCCTTTTTAATTTGTGCTGGCAAACGCTAATTGGTTCCAACTGGAGTAAAATCCTCCACACATTCGAGTTTTCTAGGAAGAAAGCTTCAGAAACCTGAGAAAACATGATATTTCTTTCTGTAAACATGACATTGGATACATTTGCCGAACAGGAAGATTGTGCTTTTCTCCAAAACCACGTTCACGGTGATTTTTGGTTAAATTTCACCCGAAATCCACAACAATTTGTCCAGATACTCCTGGATGAAAACAAAACTTTCTGGGGATTTGTAGCTATCTCAATCCCAGATCTTGATACAGACTCTGTGTGTGTTTGTGTTTTCTGGATATTCTCTATGGACTTTAAGGTTTTGAATGCATTTTAGCAGGACCCTTTTTGTTTTCTGCTGGCAAACGCTAATTGGTTCCAACTGGAGTAAAATCCTCCACACATTCGAGTTTTCTAGGAAGAAAGCTCCAGAAACCTGAGAAAACATGATATTTGTATTTGTTAACAAGACATTGGATTCATTTGCTGAACAGAAAGATTGTACTTTTCTCCAAAACCACTTTCACGGTGATTTTTTTGGTTAAAATTCTCTTCAAAACTACGCCAATTTGTCCAGAAACTCCTGGATGAAAACAAAATTATCTGGTGATTTGTAGCTATCTCAATCCCAGATCTTGCTACAGCCTCTGTGTGTGTTTGTGTTTCCTGGATATTCTCTATGGACTTTAAGTTTTTGAATGCATTTTAGCAGGATCCTTTTTGATTTGTGCTGGCAAACGCTAATTGGTTCCACCTGGAGTCAAATCCTCCACACATTCGAGTTTCTAGGAAGAAAGCTCCAGAAATCTGAGAAACCATGATATTTCTTTCTGTAAACATGACAATGGATTCATTTGCTGAACAGAAAGATTGTGATTTTCTCCAAAACCACTTTCATGGTGATTTTTTGGTTAAATTTCCCTTCAAAACTACAACAATTTGTCCAGATACTCCTGGATGAAAACAAAACTATCTGGTGATTTGTAGCTATCTCAATCCCAGATCTTGCTACAGCCTCTGTGTGTGTTTGTGTTTTCTGGATATTCTCTATGGACTTTAAGGTTTTGAATGCATTTTAGCAGGACCCTTTTTGATTTCTGCTGGCAAACGCTAATTGGTTCCACCTGGAGTCAAATCCTCCACACATTCGAGTTTTCTAGGAAGAAAGCTTCAGAAACCTGAGAAAACATGATATTTCTTTCTGTAAACATGACATTGGATGCATTTGCCGAACAGGAAGATTGTGCTTTTCTCCAAAACCACGTTCACGGTGATTTTTGGTTAAATTTCAACCGAAATCCACAACAATTTGTCCAGATACTCCTGGATGAAAACAAAACTATCTGGTGATTTGTAGCTATCTCAATCCCAGATCTTGCTACAGCCTCTGTGTGTGTTTGTGTTTTCTGGATATTCTCTATGGACTTTAAGGTTTTGAATGCATTTTAGCAGGACATTTTTTGTTTTCTGCTTCCAAACGCTAATTGGTTCCACCTGGAGTCAAAATCCTCCATACATTGGAGTTTTCTAGGAAGAAAGCTTCAGAAACCTGAGAAAACATGATATTTGCATTTGTAAACATGACATTGGAATCCTTTGCTGAACAGGAAGATTGTGCTGTTCTCCAAAACCACTTTCACGGTGATTTTCGGTTAAATTTCACCTGAAATCCACAACAATTTGTCCAGAAACTCCTGGATGAAAACAAAACTATCTGGTGATTTGTAGCTATCTCAATCCCAGATCTTGCTACAGCCTCTGTGTGTGTTTGTGTTTTCTGGACATTCTCTATGGACTTTACGGTTTTGAATGCATTTTAGCATGTAAGTATTTGTTTTCAGCTGGCAAACGCTAATTGGTTCCACCTGGAGTCAAATACTCCACACATTCGAGTTTTCTAGGAAGAAAGCTCCAGAAACCCGAGGAAACATGATATTTGTATTTCTAAACATGACATTGGATTCATTTGCTGAACAGAGAGATTGTGCTTTTCTCCAAAACCAGTTTCACGGTGATTATTGGTTAAATTTCACCCGAAATCCACTACAATTTGTCCAGATATTCCTGGATGAAAACAAAACTATCTGGTGATTTGTAGCTATCTCAATCCCAGATCTTGCTACAGCCTCTGTGTGTGTTTGTGTTTTCTGGATATTCTCTATGGACTTTAAGGTTTTGAATGCATTTTAGCAGGACCCTTTTTGATTTCTGCTGGCAAACGCTTATTGGTTCCACCTGGAGTCAAATCCTCCACACATTCGAGTTTTCTAGGAAGAAAGCTTCAGAAACCTGAGAAAACATGATATTTGTATTTCTAAACATGACATTGGATTCATTTGCTGAACAGAAAGATTGTGCTTTTCTCCAAAACCACTTTCACGGTAATTTTTGGTTAAATTTCACCCGAAATCTACACCAATTTGTCCAGATACTCCTGGAGGAAAACAAAACTATCTTGTGTGTTGTGGCTATCTCAATCCCAGATCTTGCTACAACCTCTGTGTGTGTTTGTGTTTTGTGGACATTCTCTATGGACTTTACGGTTTTGAATGCATTTTAGCATGTAAGTTTTTGTTTTCAGCTGGCAAACGCTAATTGGTTCCACCTGGAGTCAAATACTCCACACATTCGAGTTTTCTAGGAAGAAAGCTTCAGAAACCTGAGAAAACATGATTTTTGTATTTCTAAACATGACATTGGATTCATTTGCTGAACAGAAAGATTGTGCTTTTCTCCAAAACCACTTTCACGGTGATTTTTTGGTTAAATTTCACTTCAAAACTACAACAATTTGTCCAGATACTCCTGGATGAAAACAAAACTATCTGGTGAATTGTAGCTATCTCAATCCCAGATCTTGCTACAGCCTCTGTGTGTGTTTGTGTTTTCTGGATATTCTCTATGGACTTTAAGGTTTTGAATGCATTTTAGCAGGACCCTTTTTGTTTTCTGCTGGCAAACGCTAATTGGTTCCACCTGGAGTCAAATCCACCACACATTCGAGTTTTCTAGGAAGAAAGCTTCAGAAACCTGAGAAAACATGATATTTCTTTCTGTAAACATGACATTGGGTACATTTGCCGAACAGGAAGAATGTGCTTTTCTCCAAAACCACTTTCACGGTGATTTTTGGTTAAATATCACCCGAAATCCACAACAATTTGTCCAGATACTCCTAGAGGAAAACAAAACTATCTTGTGTGTTGTGGCTATCTCAATCCCAGATCTTGCTACAGCCTCTGTGTGTGTTTGAGTTTTCTGGATATTCTCTATGGACTTTACGGTTTTGAATGCATTATAGCAGGACCCTTTTTAATTTGTGCTGGCAAACGCTAATTGGTTCCAACTGGAGTAAAATCCTCCACACATTCGAGTTTTCTAGGAAGAAAGCTTCAGAAACCTGAGAAAACATGATATTTCTTTCTGTAAACATGACATTGGATACATTTGCCGAACAGGAAGATTGTGCTTTTCTCCAAAACCACGTTCACGGTGATTTTTGGTTAAATTTCACCCGAAATCCACAACAATTTGTCCAGATACTCCTGGATGAAAACAAAACTTTCTGGGGATTTGTAGCTATCTCAATCCCAGATCTTGATACAGACTCTGTGTGTGTTTGTGTTTTCTGGATATTCTCTATGGACTTTAAGGTTTTGAATGCATTTTAGCAGGACCCTTTTTGTTTTCTGCTGGCAAACGCTAATTGGTTCCAACTGGAGTAAAATCCTCCACACATTCGAGTTTTCTAGGAAGAAAGCTCCAGAAACCTGAGAAAACATGATATTTGTATTTGTTAACAAGACATTGGATTCATTTGCTGAACAGAAAGATTGTACTTTTCTCCAAAACCACTTTCACGGTGATTTTTTTGGTTAAAATTCTCTTCAAAACTACGCCAATTTGTCCAGAAACTCCTGGATGAAAACAAAATTATCTGGTGATTTGTAGCTATCTCAATCCCAGATCTTGCTACAGCCTCTGTGTGTGTTTGTGTTTCCTGGATATTCTCTATGGACTTTAAGTTTTTGAATGCATTTTAGCAGGATCCTTTTTGATTTGTGCTGGCAAACGCTAATTGGTTCCACCTGGAGTCAAATCCTCCACACATTCGAGTTTCTAGGAAGAAAGCTCCAGAAATCTGAGAAACCATGATATTTCTTTCTGTAAACATGACAATGGATTCATTTGCTGAACAGAAAGATTGTGATTTTCTCCAAAACCACTTTCATGGTGATTTTTTGGTTAAATTTCCCTTCAAAACTACAACAATTTGTCCAGATACTCCTGGATGAAAACAAAACTATCTGGTGATTTGTAGCTATCTCAATCCCAGATCTTGCTACAGCCTCTGTGTGTGTTTGTGTTTTCTGGATATTCTCTATGGACTTTAAGGTTTTGAATGCATTTTAGCAGGACCCTTTTTGATTTCTGCTGGCAAACGCTAATTGGTTCCACCTGGAGTCAAATCCTCCACACATTCGAGTTTTCTAGGAAGAAAGCTTCAGAAACCTGAGAAAACATGATATTTCTTTCTGTAAACATGACATTGGATGCATTTGCCGAACAGGAAGATTGTGCTTTTCTCCAAAACCACGTTCACGGTGATTTTTGGTTAAATTTCACCCGAAATCCACAACAATTTGTCCAGATACTCCTGGATGAAAACAAAACTATCTGGTGATTTGTAGCTATCTCAATCCCAGATCTTGCTACAGCCTCTGTGTGTGTTTGTGTTTTCTGGATATTCTCTATGGACTTTAAGGTTTTGAATGCATTTTAGCAGGACATTTTTTGTTTTCTGCTTCCAAACGCTAATTGGTTCCACCTGGAGTCAAAATCCTCCATACATTGGAGTTTTCTAGGAAGAAAGCTTCAGAAACCTGAGAAAACATGATATTTGCATTTGTAAACATGACATTGGAATCCTTTGCTGAACAGGAAGATTGTGCTGTTCTCCAAAACCACTTTCACGGTGATTTTCGGTTAAATTTCACCTGAAATCCACAACAATTTGTCCAGAAACTCCTGGATGAAAACAAAACTATCTGGTGATTTGTAGCTATCTCAATCCCAGATCTTGCTACAGCCTCTGTGTGTGTTTGTGTTTTCTGGACATTCTCTATGGACTTTACGGTTTTGAATGCATTTTAGCATGTAAGTATTTGTTTTCAGCTGGCAAACGCTAATTGGTTCCACCTGGAGTCAAATACTCCACACATTCGAGTTTTCTAGGAAGAAAGCTCCAGAAACCCGAGGAAACATGATATTTGTATTTCTAAACATGACATTGGATTCATTTGCTGAACAGAGAGATTGTGCTTTTCTCCAAAACCAGTTTCACGGTGATTATTGGTTAAATTTCACCCGAAATCCACTACAATTTGTCCAGATATTCCTGGATGAAAACAAAACTATCTGGTGATTTGTAGCTATCTCAATCCCAGATCTTGCTACAGCCTCTGTGTGTGTTTGTGTTTTCTGGATATTCTCTATGGACTTTAAGGTTTTGAATGCATTTTAGCAGGACCCTTTTTGATTTCTGCTGGCAAACGCTTATTGGTTCCACCTGGAGTCAAATCCTCCACACATTCGAGTTTTCTAGGAAGAAAGCTTCAGAAACCTGAGAAAACATGATATTTGTATTTCTAAACATGACATTGGATTCATTTGCTGAACAGAAAGATTGTGCTTTTCTCCAAAACCACTTTCACGGTAATTTTTGGTTAAATTTCACCCGAAATCTACACCAATTTGTCCAGATACTCCTGGAGGAAAACAAAACTATCTTGTGTGTTGTGGCTATCTCAATCCCAGATCTTGCTACAACCTCTGTGTGTGTTTGTGTTTTGTGGACATTCTCTATGGACTTTACGGTTTTGAATGCATTTTAGCATGTAAGTTTTTGTTTTCAGCTGGCAAACGCTAATTGGTTCCACCTGGAGTCAAATACTCCACACATTCGAGTTTTCTAGGAAGAAAGCTTCAGAAACCTGAGAAAACATGATTTTTGTATTTCTAAACATGACATTGGATTCATTTGCTGAACAGAAAGATTGTGCTTTTCTCCAAAACCACTTTCACGGTGATTTTTTGGTTAAATTTCACTTCAAAACTACAACAATTTGTCCAGATACTCCTGGATGAAAACAAAACTATCTGGTGAATTGTAGCTATCTCAATCCCAGATCTTGCTACAGCCTCTGTGTGTGTTTGTGTTTTCTGGATATTCTCTATGGACTTTAAGGTTTTGAATGCATTTTAGCAGGACCCTTTTTGATTTCTGCTGGCAAACGCTAATTGGTTCCACCTGGAGTCAAATCCTCCACACATTCGAGTTTCTAGGAAGAAAGCTCCAGAAATCTGAGAAACCATGATATTTCTTTCTGTAACATGACAATGGATTCATTTGCTGAACAGAAAGATTGTGATTTTCTCCAAAACCACTTTCATGGTGATTTTTTGGTTAAATTTCCCTTCAAAACTACAACAATTTGTCCAGATACTCCTGGATGAAAACAAAACTATCTGGTGATTTGTAGCTATCTCAATCCCAGATCTTGCTACAGCCTCTGTGTGTTTGTGTTTTCTGGATATTCTCTATGGACTTTAAGGTTTTGAATGCATTTTAGCAGGACCCTTTTTGATTTCGGCTGGCAAACGCTAATTGGTTCCACCTGGAGTCAAATCCTCCACACATTCGAGTTTTCTAGGAAGAAAGCTTCAGAAACCTGAGAAAACATGATATTTCTTTCTGTAAACATGACATTGGATGCATTTGCCGAACAGGAAGATTGTGCTTTTCTCCAAAACCACGTTCACGGTGATTTTTGGTTAAATTTCACCCGAAATCCACAACAATTTGTCCAGATACTCCTGGATGAAAACAAAACTATCTGGTGATTTGTAGCTATCTCAATCCCAGATCTTGCTACAGCCTCTGTGTGTGTTTGTGTTTTCTGGATATTCTCTATGGACTTTAAGGTTTTGAATGCATTTTAGCAGGACATTTTTTGTTTTCTGCTTCCAAACGCTAATTGGTTCCACCTGGAGTCAAAATCCTCCATACATTGGAGTTTTCTAGGAAGAAAGCTTCAGAAACCTGAGAAAACATGATATTTGCATTTGTAAACATGACATTGGAATCCTTTGCTGAACAGGAAGATTGTGCTGTTCTCCAAAACCACTTTCACGGTGATTTTCGGTTAAATTTCACCTGAAATCCACAACAATTTGTCCAGATACTCCTGGATGAAAACAAAACTATCTGGTGATTTGTAGCTATCTCAATCCCAGATCTTGCTACAGCCTCTGTGTGTGTTTGTGTTTTCTGGACATTCTCTATGGACTTTACGGTTTTGAATGCATTTTAGCATGTAAGTATTTGTTTTCAGCTGGCAAACGCTAATTGGTTCCACCTGGAGTCAAATACTCCACACATTCGAGTTTTCTAGGAAGAAAGCTCCAGAAACCCGAGGAAACATGATATTTGTATTTCTAAACATGACATTGGATTCATTTGCTGAACAGAGAGATTGTGCTTTTCTCCAAAACCAGTTTCACGGTGATTATTGGTTAAATTTCACCCGAAATCCACTACAATTTGTCCAGATATTCCTGGATGAAAACAAAACTATCTGGTGATTTGTAGCTATCTCAATCCCAGATCTTGCTACAGCCTCTGTGTGTGTTTGTGTTTTCTGGATATTCTCTATGGACTTTAAGGTTTTGAATGCATTTTAGCAGGACCCTTTTTGATTTCTGCTGGCAAACGCTTATTGGTTCCACCTGGAGTCAAATCCTCCACACATTCGAGTTTTCTAGGAAGAAAGCTTCAGAAACCTGAGAAAACATGATATTTGTATTTCTAAACATGACATTGGATTCATTTGCTGAACAGAAAGATTGTGCTTTTCTCCAAAACCACTTTCACGGTAATTTTTGGTTAAATTTCACCCGAAATCTACACCAATTTGTCCAGATACTCCTGGAGGAAAACAAAACTATCTTGTGTGTTGTGGCTATCTCAATCCCAGATCTTGCTACAACCTCTGTGTGTGTTTGTGTTTTGTGGACATTCTCTATGGACTTTACGGTTTTGAATGCATTTTAGCATGTAAGTTTTTGTTTTCAGCTGGCAAACGCTAATTGGTTCCACCTGGAGTCAAATACTCCACACATTCGAGTTTTCTAGGAAGAAAGCTTCAGAAACCTGAGAAAACATGATTTTTGTATTTCTAAACATGACATTGGATTCATTTGCTGAACAGAAAGATTGTGCTTTTCTCCAAAACCACTTTCACGGTGATTTTTTGGTTAAATTTCACTTCAAAACTACAACAATTTGTCCAGATACTCCTGGATGAAAACAAAACTATCTGGTGAATTGTAGCTATCTCAATCCCAGATCTTGCTACAGCCTCTGTGTGTGTTTGTGTTTTCTGGATATTCTCTATGGACTTTAAGGTTTTGAATGCATTTTAGCAGGACCCTTTTTGTTTTCTGCTGGCAAACGCTAATTGGTTCCACCTGGAGTCAAATCCTCCACACATTCGAGTTTTCTAGGAAGAAAGCTTCAGAAACCTGAGAAAACATGATATTTCTTTCTGTAAACATGACATTGGATACATTTGCCGAACAAGAAGATTGTGCTTTTCTCCAAAACCACGTTCACGGTGATTTTTGCTTAAATTTCACCCGAAATCCACAACAATTTGTCCAGATACTCCTGGATGAAAACAAAACTATCTGGTGATTTGTAGCTATCTCAATCCCAGATCTTGCTACAGCCTCTGTGTGTGTTTGTGTTTTCTGGATATTCTCTATGGACTTTAAGGTTTTGAATGCATTTTAGCAGGACCCTTTTTGTTTTCTGCTGGCAAACGCTAATTGGTTCCACCTGGAGTCAAATACACCACACATTCGAGTTTTCCAGGAAGAAAGCTTCAGAAACCTGAGAAAACATGATATTTCTTTCTGTAAACATGACATTGGGTACATTTGCCGAACAGGAAGATTGTGCTTTTCTCCAAAACCACTTTCACGGTGATTTTTGGTTAAATTTCACTTCAAAACTACAACAATTTGTCCAGATACTCCTGGATGAAAACAAAACTATCTGGTGATTTGTAGCTATCTCAATCCCAGATCTTGCTACAGCCTCTGTGTGTGTTTGTGTTTTCTGGATATTCTCTATGGACTTTAAGGTTTTGAATGCATTTTAGCAGGACCCTTTTTGTTTTCTGCTGGCAAACGCTAATTGGTTGCACCTGGAGTCAAATCGTCCACACATTCGAGTTTTCTAGGAAGAAAGCTCCAGAAACCTGAGAAAACATGATATTTGTATTTGTAAACATGACATTGGATTCATTTGCTGAACAGAAAGATTGTGCTTTTCTCCAAAACCACTTTCACGGTGATTTTTGGTTAAATTTCACTTCAAAACTACAACAATTTGTCCAGATACTCCTGGATGAAAACAAAACTATCTGGTGATTTGTAGCTATCTCAATCCCAGATCTTGCTACAGCCTCTGTGTGTGTTTGTGTTTTCTGGATATTCACTATGGACTTTAAGGTTTTGAATGCATTTAGCAGGACCCTTTTTGTTTTCTGCTGGCAAACGCTAATTGGTTCCACCTGGAGTCAAATCCTCCACACATTCGAGTTTTCTAGGAAGAAAGCTTCAGAAACCTGAGAAAACATGACATTTCTTTCTGTAAACATGACATTGGATACATTTGCCGAACAGGAAGATTGTGCTTTTCTCCAAAACCACTTTCACGGAGATTTTTGGTTAAGTTTCACCCGAAATGCACAACAATTTGTCCAGATACTCCTGGATGAAAACAAAACTATCTGGTGATTTGTAGCTATCTCAATCCCAGATCTTGCTACATCCTCTGTGTGTGTTTGTGTTTTCTGGACATTCTCTATGGACTTTAAGGTTTTGAATGCATTTTAGCAGGACCCTTTTTGTTTTCTGCTGGCAAACGCTAATTGGTTCCACCTGGAGTCAAATACTCCACACATTTGAGTTTTCTAGGAAGAAAGCTCCAGAAACCTGAGAAAACATGATATTTCTTTCTGTAAAGATGACATTGGATACATTTGCCGAACAGGAAGATTGTGCTTTTCTCAAAAACCACTTTCACGGTGATTTTTGGTTAAATTTCACCTGAAATCCACAACAATTTGTCCAGATACTCCTGGATGAAAACAAAACTATCTGGTGATTTGTAGCTATCTCAATCCCAGATCTTGCTACAGCCTCTGTGTGTGTTTGTGTTTTCTGGATATTCTCTATGGACTTTAAGGTTTTGAATGCATTTTAGCAGGACCCTTTTTGTTTTCTGCTGGCAAACGCTAATTCGTTAAGCCTGGAGTCAAATACTCCACACATTCGAGTTTTCTAGGAAGAAAGCTCCAGAAACCTGAGAAAACATGATATTTGTATTTGTAAACATGACATTGGATTCATTTGCTGAACAGAAAGATTGTGCTTTTCTCCAAAACCACTTTCACGGAGATTTTTGGTTAAATTTCACCCGAAATCCACAACAATTTGTCCAGATACTCCTGGATGAAAACAAAACTATCTGGTGATTTGTAGCTATCTCAATCCCAGATCTTGCTACAGCCTCTGTGTGTGTTTGTGTTTTCTGGATATTCTCTATGCACTTTAAGGTTTTGAATGCATTTTAGCAGGACCCTTTTTGTTTTCTGCTGGCAAACGCTAATTGGTTCCACCTGGAGTCAAATACTCCACACATTCGGGTTTTCTAGGAAGAAAGCTTCAGAAACCTGAGAAAACATGATATTGCTTTCTGTGAACATGACATTGGATTCATTTGCTGAACAGGAAGATTGTGCTATTCTCCAAAACCACTTTCACGGTGATTTTTGGTTAAATTTCACCCGAAATCCAAAACAATTTGTCCAGATTCTCCTGGATGAAAACAAAACTATCTGGTGATTTGTAGCTATCTCAATCCCAGATCTTACTACAGCCTCTGTGTGTGTTTGTGTTTTCTGGATATTCTCTATGGACTTTAAGTTTTTGAATGCATTTTAGCATGTAAGTTTTTGTTTCAGCTGGCAAACGCTAATTGGTTCCACCTGGAGTCAAATACTCCACACATTTGAGTTTTCTAGGATGAAAGCTTCAGAAACCTGAGAAAACATGATATTTCTTTCTGTAAAGATGACAATGGATACATTTTGTGAACAGGAAGATTGTGCTTTTCTCCAAAACCACTTTCACGGTGATTTTTGGTTAAATTTCACCCGAAATCCACAACAATTTGTCCAGATACTCCTGGATGAAAACAAAACTATCTGGTGATTTGTAGCTATCTCAATCCCAGATCTTGCTACAGCCTCTGTGTGTGTTTGTGTTTTCTGGATATTCTCTATGGACTTTAAGGTTTTGAATGCATTTTAGCAGGACCCTTTTTGTTTTCTGCTGGCAAACGCTAATTGGTTCCACCTGGAGTCAAATACTCCACACATTTGAGTTTTCTAGGATGAAAGCTCCAGAAACCTGAGAAAACATGATATTTCTTTCTGTAAAGATGACATTGGATACATTTGCCGAACAGGAAGATTGTGCTTTTCTCAAAAACCACTTTCACGGTGATTTTTGGTTAAATTTCACTTCAAAACTACAACAATTTGTCCAGATACTCCTGGATGAAAACAAAACTATCTGGTGATTTGTAGCTATCTCAATCCCAGATCTTGCTACAGCCTCTGTGTGTGTTTGTGTTTTCTGGATATTCTCTATGGACTTTAAGGTTTTGAATGCATTTTAGCAGGACCCTTTTCTTTTCTGCTGGCAAATGCTAATTCGTTAAGCCTGGAGTCAAATACTCCACACATTCGAGTTTTCTAGGAAGAAAGCTCCAGAAACCTGAGAAAACATGATATTTGTATTTGTAAACATGACATTGGATTCATTTGCTGAACAGAAAGATTGTGCTTTTCTCCAAAACCACTTTCTCGGAGATTTTTGGTTAAATTTCACCCGAAATCCACAACAATTTGTCCAGATACTCCTGGATGAAAACAAAACGATCTGGTGATTTGTAGCTATCTCAATCCCAGATCTTGCTACAGCCTCTGTGTGTGTTTGTGTTTTCTGGATATTCTCTATGGACTTTAAGGTTTTGAATGCATTTTAGCAGGACCCTTTTTGTTTTCTGCTGGCAAACGCAAATTGGTTCTACCTGGAGTCAAATACTCCACACATTCGAGTTTTCTAGGAAGAAAGCTTCAGAAACCTGAGAAAACATGATATTTCTTTCTGTGAACATGACATTGGATTCATTTGCTGAACAGGAAGATTGTGCTTTTCTCCAAAACCACTTTCACGGTGATTTTTGGTTAAATTTCACCCGAAATCCACAACAATTGGTCCAGATTGTCCTGGATGAAAACAAAACTATCTGGTGATTTGTAGCTATCTCAATCCCAGATCTTGCTACAGCCTCTGTGTGTGTTTGTGTTTTCTGGATATTCTCTATGGACTTTACGGTTTTGAATGCATTTTAGCAGGACCCTTTTTGTTTTCTGCTGGCAAACGCTAATTGGTTCCACCTGGAGTCAAATCCTCCACACATTCCAGTTTTCTAGGAAGAAAGCTTCAGAAACCTGAGAAAACATGATATTTGTATTTGTAAACATGACATTGGATTCATTTGCTGAACAGAAAGATTGTGCTTTTCTCCAAAACCACTTTCACGGTGATTTTTGGTTAAATTTCACTTCAAAACTACAACAATTTGTCCAGATACTCCTGGATGAAAACAAAACTATCTGGTGATTTGTAGCTATCTCAATCCCAGATCTTGCTACAGCCTCTGTGTGTGTTTGTGTTTTCTGGACATTTTGTATGGCCATTACGGTTTTGAATGCATTTTAGCAGGACCCTTTTTGTTTTCTGCTTGCAAACGCTAATTGGTTCCACCTGGATTCAAATCCTAAACACATTCGAGTTTTCTAGGAAGAAAACTTCAGAAACCTGAGAAAACATGATATTTCTTTCTGTAAACATGACATTGGATACATTTGCCGAACTGGAAGATTGTGCTTTTCTCCAAAACCACTTTCTCAGTGATTATTTAGATAAATTTCACTTCAAAACGACAACAATTTGTCCAGATACTCCTGGATGAAAACAAAACTATCTGGTGATTTGTAGCTATCTCAATCCCAGATCTTACTACAGCCTCTGTGTGTGTTTGTGTTTTCTGGATATTCTCTATGGACTTTAAGTTTTTGAATGCATTTTAGCATGTAAGTTTTTGTTTCAGCTGGCAAACGCTAATTGGTTCCACCTGGAGTCAAATACTCCACACATTTGAGTTTTCTAGGATGAAAGCTTCAGAAACCTGAGAAAACATGATATTTCTTTCTGTAAAGATGACAATGGATACATTTTGTGAACAGGAAGATTGTGCTTTTCTCCAAAACCACTTTCACGGTGATTTTTGGTTAAATTTCACCCGAAATCCACAACAATTTGTCCAGATACTCCTGGATGAAAACAAAACTATCTGGTGATTTGTAGCTATCTCAATCCCAGATCTTGCTACAGCCTCTGTGTGTGTTTGTGTTTTCTGGATATTCTCTATGGACTTTAAGGTTTTGAATGCATTTTAGCAGGACCCTTTTTGTTTTCTGCTGGCAAACGCTAATTGGTTCCACCTGGAGTCAAATACTCCACACATTTGAGTTTTCTAGGATGAAAGCTCCAGAAACCTGAGAAAACATGATATTTCTTTCTGTAAAGATGACATTGGATACATTTGCCGAACAGGAAGATTGTGCTTTTCTCAAAAACCACTTTCACGGTGATTTTTGGTTAAATTTCACTTCAAAACTACAACAATTTGTCCAGATACTCCTGGATGAAAACAAAACTATCTGGTGATTTGTAGCTATCTCAATCCCAGATCTTGCTACAGCCTCTGTGTGTGTTTGTGTTTTCTGGATATTCTCTATGGACTTTAAGGTTTTGAATGCATTTTAGCAGGACCCTTTTCTTTTCTGCTGGCAAATGCTAATTCGTTAAGCCTGGAGTCAAATACTCCACACATTCGAGTTTTCTAGGAAGAAAGCTCCAGAAACCTGAGAAAACATGATATTTGTATTTGTAAACATGACATTGGATTCATTTGCTGAACAGAAAGATTGTGCTTTTCTCCAAAACCACTTTCTCGGAGATTTTTGGTTAAATTTCACCCGAAATCCACAACAATTTGTCCAGATACTCCTGGATGAAAACAAAACGATCTGGTGATTTGTAGCTATCTCAATCCCAGATCTTGCTACAGCCTCTGTGTGTGTTTGTGTTTTCTGGATATTCTCTATGGACTTTAAGGTTTTGAATGCATTTTAGCAGGACCCTTTTTGTTTTCTGCTGGCAAACGCAAATTGGTTCTACCTGGAGTCAAATACTCCACACATTCGAGTTTTCTAGGAAGAAAGCTTCAGAAACCTGAGAAAACATGATATTTCTTTCTGTGAACATGACATTGGATTCATTTGCTGAACAGGAAGATTGTGCTTTTCTCCAAAACCACTTTCACGGTGATTTTTGGTTAAATTTCACCCGAAATCCACAACAATTGGTCCAGATTGTCCTGGATGAAAACAAAACTATCTGGTGATTTGTAGCTATCTCAATCCCAGATCTTGCTACAGCCTCTGTGTGTGTTTGTGTTTTCTGGATATTCTCTATGGACTTTACGGTTTTGAATGCATTTTAGCAGGACCCTTTTTGTTTTCTGCTGGCAAACGCTAATTGGTTCCACCTGGAGTCAAATCCTCCACACATTCCAGTTTTCTAGGAAGAAAGCTTCAGAAACCTGAGAAAACATGATATTTGTATTTGTAAACATGACATTGGATTCATTTGCTGAACAGAAAGATTGTGCTTTTCTCCAAAACCACTTTCACGGTGATTTTTGGTTAAATTTCACTTCAAAACTACAACAATTTGTCCAGATACTCCTGGATGAAAACAAAACTATCTGGTGATTTGTAGCTATCTCAATCCCAGATCTTGCTACAGCCTCTGTGTGTGTTTGTGTTTTCTGGACATTTTGTATGGCCATTACGGTTTTGAATGCATTTTAGCAGGACCCTTTTTGTTTTCTGCTTGCAAACGCTAATTGGTTCCACCTGGATTCAAATCCTAAACACATTCGAGTTTTCTAGGAAGAAAACTTCAGAAACCTGAGAAAACATGATATTTCTTTCTGTAAACATGACATTGGATACATTTGCCGAACTGGAAGATTGTGCTTTTCTCCAAAACCACTTTCTCAGTGATTATTTAGATAAATTTCACTTCAAAACGACAACAATTTGTCCAGATACTCCTGGATGAAAACAAAACTATCTGGTGATTTGTAGCTATCTCAATCCCAGATCTTGCTACAGCCTCTGTGTGTGTTTGTGTTTTCTGGATATTCTCTATGGACTTTAAGGTTTTGAATGCATTTTAGCAGGACCCTTTTTGTTTTCTGCTGGCAAATGCTAATTCGTTAAGCCTGGAGTCAAATACTCCACACATTCGAGTTTTCTAGGAAGAAAGCTCCAGAAACCTGAGAAAACATGATATTTGTATTTGTAAACATGACATTGGATTCATTTGCTGAACAGAAAGATTGTGCTTTTCTCCAAAACCACTTTCTCGGAGATTTTTGGTTAAATTTCACCCGAAATCCACAACAATTTGTCCAGATACTCCTGGATGAAAACAAAACTATCTGGTGATTTGTAGCTATCTCAATCCCAGATCTTGCTACAGCCTCTGTGTGTGTTTGTGTTTTCTGGATATTCTCTATGGACTTTAAGGTTTTGAATGCATTTTAGCAGGACCCTTTTTGTTTTCTGCTGGCAAACGCAAATTGGTTCCACCTGGAGTCAAATACTCCACACATTCGAGTTTTCTAGGAAGAAAGCTTCAGAAACCTGAGAAAACATGATATTTCTTTCTGTGAACATGACATTGGATTCATTTGCTGAACAGGAAGATTGTGCTTTTCTCCAAAACCACTTTCACGGTGATTTTTGGTTAAATTTCTCCCGAAATCCAAAACAATTTGTCCAGATTCTCCTGGATGAAAACAAAACTATCTGGTGATTTGTAGCTATCTCAATCCCAGATCTTGCTACAGCCTCTGTGTGTGTTTGTGTTTTCTGGATATTCTCTATGGACTTTAAGGTTTTGAATGCATTTTAGCAGGACCCTTTTTGTTTTCTGCTGGCAAACGCTAATTGGTTCCACCTGGAGTCAAATACTCCACACATTCGAGTTTTCTAGGAAGAAAGCTTCAGAAACCTGAGAAAACATGATTTTTGTATTACTAAACATGACATTGGATTCATTTGCTGAACAGAAAGATTGTGCTTTTCTCCAAAACCACTTTCACGGTGATTTTTGGTTAAATTTCACTTCAAAACTACAACAATTTGTCCAGATACTCCTGGATGAAAACAAAACTATCTGGTGATTTGTAGCTATCTCAATCCCAGATCTTGCTACAGCCTCTGTGTGTGTTTGTGTGTTCTGGACATTTTGTATGGCCATTACGGTTTTGAATGCATTTTAGCAGGACCCTTTTTGTTTTCTGCTTGCAAACGCTAATTGGTTCCACCTGGATTCAAATCCTAAACACATTCGAGTTTTCTAGGAAGAAAACTTCAGAAACCTGAGAAAACATGATATTTCTTTCTGTAAACATGACATTGGATACATTTGCCGAACTGGAAGATTGTGCTTTTCTCCAAAACCACTTTCTCAGTGATTATTTAGATAAATTTCACTTCAAAACGACAACAATTTGTCCAGATACTCCTGGATATAAACAAAACTATCTGGTGATTTGTAGCTATCTCAATCCCAGATCTTGCTACAGCCTCTGTGTGTGTTTGTGTTTTCTGGACATTCTCTATGGATTTTAAGGTTTTGAATGCATTTTAGCAGGACCCTTTTTGTTTTCTGCTGGCAAACGCTAATTGGTTCCACCTGGAGTCAAATACTCCACACATTTGAGTTTTCTAGGATGAAAGCTCCAGAAACCTGAGAAAACATGATATTTCTTTCTGTAAAGATGACATTGGATACATTTTCCGAACAGGAAGATTGTGCTTTTCTCCAAAACCACTTTCACGGTGGTTTTTGGTTAAATTTCACTTCAAAACTACAACAATTTGTCCAGATACTCCTGGATGAAAACAAAACTATCTGGTGATTTGTAGCTATCTCAATCCCAGATCTTGCTACAGCCTCTGTGTGTGTTTGTGTTTTCTGGATATTCTCTATGGACTTTAAGGTTTTGAATGCATTTTAGCAGGACCCTTTTTGTTTTCTGCTGGCAAATGCTAATTCGTTAAGCCTGGAGTCAAATACTCCACACATTCGAGTTTTCTAGGAAGAAAGCTCCAGAAACCTGAGAAAACATGATATTTGTATTTGTAAACATGACATTGGATTCATTTGCTGAACAGAAAGATTGTGCTTTTCTCCAAAACCACTTTCTCGGAGATTTTTGGTTAAATTTCACCCGAAATCCACAACAATTTGTCCAGATACTCCTGGATGAAAACAAAACTATCTGGTGATTTGTAGCTATCTCAATCCCAGATCTTGCTACAGCCTCTGTGTGTGTTTGTGTTTTCTGGATATTCTCTATGGACTTTAAGGTTTTGAATGCATTTTAGCAGGACCCTTTTTGTTTTCTGCTGGCAAACGCAAATTGGTTCCACCTGGAGTGAAATACTCCACACATTCGAGTTTTCTAGGAAGAAAGCTTCAGAAACCTGAGAAAACATGATATTTCTTTCTGTGAACATGACATTGGATTCATTTGCTGAACAGGAAGATTGTGCTTTTCTCCAAAACCACTTTCACGGTGATTTTTGGTTAAATTTCTCCCGAAATCCAAAACAATTTGTCCAGATTCTCCTGGATGAAAACAAAACTATCTGGTGATTTGTAGCTATCTCAATCCCAGATCTTGCTACAGCCTCTGTGTGTGTTTGTGTTTTCTGGATATTCTCTATGGACTTTAAGGTTTTGAATGCATTTTAGCAGGACCCTTTTTGTGTTCTGCTGGCAAACGCAAATTGGTTCCACCTGAAGTCAAATACTCCACACATTCGAGTTTTCTAGGAAGAAAGCTTCAGAAACCTGAGAAAACATGATATTTCTTTCTGTGAACATGACATTGGATTCATTTGCTGAACAGGAAGATTGTGCTTTTCTCCAAAACCACTTTCACGGTGATTTTTGGTTAAATTTCACCCGAAATCCACAACAATTTGTCCAGATTCTCCTGGATGAAAACAAAACTACCTGGTGATTTGTAGCTATCTCAATCCCAGATCTTGCTACAGCCTCTGTGTGTGTTTGTGTTTTCTGGATATTCTCTATGGACTTTAAGGTTTTGAATAGATTTTAGCAGGACCCTTTTTGTTATCTGCTGGTACACGGTAATTGGTTCCACCTGGAGTCAAATACTCCACACATTCAAGTTTTCTAGGAAGAAAGCTCCAGAAATCTGAGAAAACATGATATTTGTATTTGTAAACATGACATTGGATTCTTTTGCTGAACAGAAAGATTGTGCTTTTCTCCAAAAACACTTTCACGGTGATTATTGGTTAAATTTCACCCGAAATCCACAACAATTTGTCCAGATACTCCTGGATATAAACAAAACTATCTGGTGATTTGTAGCTATCTCAATCCCAGATCTTGCTACAGCCTCTGTGTGTGTTTGTGTTTTCTGGATATTCACTATGGACTTTAAGGTTTTGAATGCATTTTAGCAGGACCCTTTTTGTTTTCTGCTGGCAAACGCTAATTGGTTCCACCTGGAGTCAAATACTCCACACATTCGAGTTTTCTAGGAAGAAAGCTCCAGAAACCTGAGAAAACATGATATTTCTTTCTGTAAAGATGACATTGGATACATTTGCCGAACAGGAAGATTGTGCTTTTCTCCAAAACCACTTTCACGGTGATTTTTGGTTAAATTTCACTTCAAAACTACAACAATTTGTCCAGATACTCCTGGATGAAAACAAAACTATCTGGTGATTTGTAGCTATCTCAATCCCAGATCTTGCTACAGCCTGTGTGTGTGTTTGTGTTTTCTGGATATTCTCTATGGACTTTAAGTTTTTAAATGCATTTTAGCAGTACTCTTTATGTTGTCTGCTGTCAAATGCATATTGCTTCCACCTGGAGTCAAATACTCCACACATTCGAGTTTTCTAGGAAGAAAGCTTCAGAAACCTGAGAAAACATGATATTTGTATTTGTAAACATGACATTGGATTCATTTGCTGAACAGAAAGATTGTGCTTTTCTCCAAATCCACTTTCACGGTGATTTTTGGTTAAATTTCACTTCAAAACTACAACAATTTGTCCAGATACTCCTGGATGAAAACAAAACTATCTGGTGATTTGTAGCTATCTGAATCCCAGATCTTGCTACAGCCTCTGTGTGTGTTTGTGTTTTCTGGATATTCTCTATGGACTTTAAGGTTTGGAATGCATTTTAGCAGGACCCTTTTTGTTTTCTGCTGGCAAACACTAATTGGTTCCACCTGGATTCAAATCCTAAACACATTCGAGTTTTCTAGGAAGAAAACTTCAGAAACGAGAGAAAACATGATATTTCTTTCTGTAAACATGACATTGGATACATTTGCCGAACTGGAAGATTGTGCTTTTCTCCAAAACCACTTTCTCGGTGATTATTTAGATAAATTTCACTTCAAAACGACAACAATTTGTCCAGATACTCCTGGATGAAAACAAAACTATCTGGTGATTTGTAGCTATCTCAATCCCAGATCTTGCTACATCCTCTGTGTGTGTTTGTGTTTTCTGGACATTCTCTATGGACTTTAAGGTTTTGAATGCATTTTAGCAGGACCCTTTTTGTTTTCTGCTGGCAAACGCTAATTGGTTCCACCTGGAGTCAAATACTCCACACATTTGAGTTTTCTAGGAAGAAAGCTCCAGAAACCTGAGAAAACATGATATTTCTTTCTGTAAACATGACATTGGATAGATTTGCCGAACAGGAAGATTGTGCTTTTCTCCAAAACCACTTTCACGGTGATTTTTGGTTAAATTTCACTTCAAAACGACAACAATTTGTCCAGATACTCCTGGATGAAATCAAAACTATCTGGTGATTTGTAGCTATCTCAATCCCAGATCTTGCTACAGCCTCTGTGTGTGTTTGTGTTTTCTGGATATTCTCTATGGACTTTAAGGTTTTGAATGCATTTTAGCAGGACCCTTTTTGTTTTCTGCTGGCAAACGCTAATTGCTTAAACCTGGAGTCAAATCCTCCACACATTCGAGTTTTCTAGGAAGAAAGCTCCAGAAACCTGAGAAAACATGATATTTGTATTTGTAAACATGACATTGGATTCATTTGCTGAACAGAAAGATTGTGCTTTTCTCCAAAATCATTTTCACGGTGATTTTTGGTTAAATTTCACTTCAAAACTACAACAATTTGTCCAGATACTCCTGGATGAAAACAAAACTATCTGGTGATTTGTAGCTATCTCAATCCCAGAACTTGCTACAGCCTCTGTGTGTGTTTGTGTTTTCTGGATATTCTCTATGGACTTTAAGTTTTTGAATGCATTTTAGCAGGACTCTTTATGTTGTCTGCTGTCAAATGCAAATTGCTTCCACCTGGAGTCAAATACTCCACACATTCCAGTTTTCTAGGAAGAAAGCTTCAGAAACCTGAGAAAACATGATATTTGTATTTGTAAACTTGACATTGGATTCATTTGCTGAACAGAAAGATTGTGCTTTTCTCCAAATCCACTTTCACGGTGATTTTTGGTTAAATTTCACTTCAAAACTACAACAATTTGTCCAGATACTCCTGGATGAAAACAAAACTATCTGGTGATTTGTAGCTATCTCAATCCCAGATCTTGCTACAGCCTCTGTGTGTGTTTGTGTTTTCTGGATATTCTCTATGGACTTTAAGGTTTTGAATGCATTTTAGCAGGACCCTTTTTGTTCTCTGCTGGCAAACGCTAATTGGTTCCACCTGGAGTCAAATCCTCCACACATTCGAGTTTTCTAGGAAGAAAGCTTCAGAAACCTGAGAAAACATGATATTTCTTTCTGTAAACATGACGTTGGATACATTTGCCGAACAGGAAGATTGTGCTTTTCTCAAAAACCACTTTCACGGTGATTTTTTGGTTAAATTTCACCCGAAATACAACCATTTGTCCAGATATTCCTGGATGAAAACAAAACTATCTGGTGATTTGTAGCTATCTCAATCCCAGATCTTGCTACAGCCTCTGTGTGTGTTTGTGTTTTCTGGATATTCTCTATGGACTTTAGGGTTTTGAATGCATTTTAGCAGGACCCTTTTTGTTTTCTGCTGGCAAACGCTAATTGGTTCCACCTGGAGTCAAATCGTCCACACATTCGAGTTTTCTAGGAAGAAAGCTTCAGAAACCTGAGAAAACATGATATTTGTATTTGTAACCATTACATTGGATTCATTTGCTGAACAGAAAGATTGTGCTTTTCTCCAAAACCACTTTCACGGTGATTTTTGGTTAAATTTCACTTCAAAACTACAACAATTTGTCCAGATACTCCTGGATGAAAACAAAACTATCTGGTGATTTGTAGCTATCTCAATCCCAGATCTTGCTACAGCCTCTGTGTGTGTTTGTGTTTTCTGGACATTCTCTATGGACTTTAAGGTTTTGAATGCATTTTAGCAGGACCCTTTTTGTGTTCTGCTTGCAAACGCTAATTGGTTCCACCAGGAGTCAAATCCTAAACACATTCGAGTTTTCTAGGAAGAAAGCTTCAGAAACCTGAGAAAACATGATATTTCTTTCTGTAAACATGACATTGGATACATGTGCCGAACAGGAAGATTGTGCTTTTCTCCGAAACCACTTTCTCGGTGATTATTTAGATAAATTTCACTTCAAAACGACTACAATTTGTCCACATACTCCTGGATGAAAACAAAACTATCTGGTGATTTGTAGCTATCTCAATCCCAGATCTTGCTACAGCCTCTGTGTGTGTTTGTGTTTTCTGGACATTCTCTATGGACTTTAAGGTTTTGAATGCATTTTAGCAGGACCCTTTTTGTTTTCTGCTGGCAAACGCTAATTGGTTCCACCTGGAGTCAAATCCTCCACACATTTGAGTTTTCTAGGAAGAAAGCTCCAGAAACCTGAGAAAACATGATATTTCTTTCTGTAAACATGACATTGGATACATTTGCCGAACAGGAAGATTGTGCTTTTCTCAAAAACCACTTTCACGGTGATTTTTGGTTAAATTTCACTTCAAAACTACAACAATTTGTCCAGATACTCCTGGATGAAAACAAAACTATCTGGTGATTTGTAGCTATCTCAATCCCAGATCTTGCTACAGCCTCTGGGTGTGTTTGTGTTTTCTGAATATTCTCTATACACTTTAAGGTTTTGAATACATTTTAGCAGGACACTTTTTGTTTTCTGCTGGCAAACACTAATTGGTTCCACCTGGAGTCAAATACTCCACACATTCGAGTTTTCTAGGAAGAAAGCTCCAGAATCCTGAGAAAACATGATGTTTGTATTTGTAAACATGACATTGGATTCATTTGATAACAGGAAGATTGTGCTTTTCTCCAAAACCACTTTCACGGCGATTTTTGGTTAAATTTCACCCGAAATCCACAACAATTTATCCAGATACACCTGGATGAAAACAAAACAATCTGGTGATTTGTAGCTATCTCAATCCCAGATCTTGCTACAGCCTCTGTGTGTGTTTGTGTTTTCTGGATATTCTCTATGGACTTTAAGGTTTTGAATGCATGTTAGCAGGACCCTTTTTGTTTTCTGCTGGCAAACGCTAATTGGTTCCACCTGGAGTCAAATACTCCACACATTCGAGTTTTCTAGGAAGAAAGCTTCAGAAACCTGAGAAAACATGATATTTCTTTCTGTAAACATGACATTGGATACATTTGGCGAACAGGAAGATTGTGCTTTTCTCCAAAACCACTTTCACGGTGATTTTAGGTTAAATTTCTCCTGAAATCCACAATAATTTGTCCAGATACTCCTGGATGAAAACAAAACTATCTGGTGATTTGTAGCTATCTCAATCCCAGATCTTGCTACAGCCTCTGTGTGTGTTTGTGTTTTCTGGATATTCTCTATGGACTTTAAGGTTTGAATGCATTTTGGCAGGACCCTTTTTGTTTTCTGCTGGCAAACGCTAATTGGTTCCACCTGGAGTCAAATACTCCACACCTTCGAGTTTTCAAGGAAGAAAGCTTCAGAAACCTGAGAAAACATGATATTTCTTTCTGTGAACATGACATTGGATACATTTGCCCAACAGGAAGATTGTGCTTTCCTCCAAAACCACTTTCACGGTGATTTTTTGGTTAAATTTCACTTCAAAACTACAACAATTTGTCCAGATACTCCTGGATGAAAACAAAACTATCTGGTGATTTGTAGCTATCTCAATCCCAGATCTTGCTACAGCCTCTGTGTGTGTTTGTGTTTTCTGGATATTCTCTGTGGACTTTAAGGTTTGAATGCATTTTAGCAGTACCCTTTTTGTTTTCTGCTAGCAAACGCTAATTGGTTCCACCTGGAGTGAAATACTCCACACATTCGAGTTTTCTAGGAAGAAAGCTTCAGAAACCTGAGAAAACATGATATTTCTTCTGTAAACATGACCTTGGATACATTTGCTGAACAGGAAAATTGTGCTTTTCTCCAAAACCACTTTCACGGTGATTTTTTGGTTAAATTTCATTTCAAAACTACAACAATTTGTCCACATACTCCTGGATGAAAACAAAACTATCTGGTGATTTGTAGCTATCTCAATCTGAGATCTTGCTACAGCCTCTGTGTGTGTTTGTGTTTTCTGGATATTCTCTATGGACTTTAAGGTTTTGAATGCATTTTAGCAGGACCCTTTTTGATTTCTGCTGGCAAACGCTAACTGGTTCCACCTGGAGTCAAATACTCCACACATTTGAGTTTTCTAGGAAGAAAGCTTCAGAAACCTGAGAAAACATGATATTTCTTTCTGTGAACATGACATTGGATTCATTTGCTGAACAGGAAGATTGTGCTTTTCTCCAAAACCACTTTCACGGTGATTTTTGGTTAAATTTCACCCGAATTCCACAACAATTTGTCCAGATACTCCTGGATGAAAACAAAACTATCTGGTGATTTGTAGCTATCTCAATCCCAGATCTTGCTACAGCCTCTGTGTGTGTTTGTGTTTTCTGGATATTCTCTATGGACTTTACGGTTTTGAATGCATGTTAGCAGGACCCTTTTTATTTTCTGCTGGCAAACGCTAATTGGTTCCACCTGGAGTCAAATCCTCCACACATTCGAGTTTTCTAGGAAGAAAGCTCAAAAAACCTGAGAAAACATGATATTTGTATTTGCAAACATGACATTGGATTCATTTGCTGAACAGGAAGATTGTGCTTTTCTCCAAAACCACTTTCACGGTGATTTTTGGTTAAATTTCACCCGAAATCCACAACAATTTGTCCAGATTCTCCTGGATGAAAACAAAACTACCTGGTGATTTGTAGCTATCTCAATCCCAGATCTTGCTACAGCCTCTGTGTGTGTTTGTGTTTTCTGGATATTCTCTATGGACTTTAAGGTTTTGAATAGATTTTAGCAGGACCCTTTTTGTTATCTGCTGGTACACGGTAATTGGTTCCACCTGGAGTCAAATACTCCACACATTCAAGTTTTCTAGGAAGAAAGCTCCAGAAATCTGAGAAAACATGATATTTGTATTTGTAAACATGACATTGGATTCTTTTGCTGAACAGAAAGATTGTGCTTTTCTCCAAAACCACTTTCACGGTGATTATTGGTTAAATTTCACCCGAAATCCACAACAATTTGTCCAGATACTCCTGGATATAAACAAAACTATCTGGTGATTTGTAGCTATCTCAATCCCAGATCTTGCTACAGCCTCTGTGTGTGTTTGTGTTTTCTGGATATTCACTATGGACTTTAAGGTTTTGAATGCATTTTAGCAGGACCCTTTTTGTTTTCTGCTGGCAAACGGTAATTGGTTCCACCTGGAGTCAAATACTCCACACATTCGAGTTTTCTAGGAAGAAAGCTCCAGAAACCTGAGAAAACATGATATTTCTTTCTGTAAAGATGACATTGGATACATTTGCCGAACAGGAAGATTGTGCTTTTCTCCAAAACCACTTTCACGGTGATTTTTGGTTAAATTTCACTTCAAAACTACAACAATTTGTCCAGATACTCCTGGATGAAAACAAAACTATCTGGTGATTTGTAGCTATCTCAATCCCAGATCTTGCTACAGCCTGTGTGTGTGTTTGTGTTTTCTGGATATTCTCTATGGACTTTAAGTTTTTGAATGCATTTTAGCAGGACTCTTTATGTTGTCTGCTGTCAAATGCATATTGCTTCCACCTGGAGTCAAATACTCCACACATTCGAGTTTTCTAGGAAGAAAGCTTCAGAAACCTGAGAAAACATGATATTTGTATTTGTAACCATGACATTGGATTCATTTGCTGAACAGAAAGATTGTGCTTTTCTCCAAATCCACTTTCACGGTGATTTTTGGTTAAATTTCACTTCAAAACTACAACAATTTGTCCAGATACTCCTGGATGAAAACAAAACTATCTGGTGATTTGTAGCTATCTGAATCCCAGATCTTGCTACAGCCTCTGTGTGTGTTTGTGTTTTCTGGATATTCTCTATGGACTTTAAGGTTTGGAATGCATTTTAGCAGGACCCTTTTTGTTTTCTGCTGGCAAACACTAATTGGTTCCACCTGGATTCAAATCCTAAACACATTCGAGTTTTCTAGGAAGAAAACTTCAGAAACGAGAGAAAACATGATATTTCTTTCTGTAAACATGACATTGGATACATTTGCCGAACTGGAAGATTGTGCTTTTCTCCAAAACCACTTTCTCGGTGATTATTTAGATAAATTTCACTTCAAAACGACAACAATTTGTCCAGATACTCCTGGATGAAAACAAAACTATCTGGTGATTTGTAGCTATCTCAATCCCAGATCTTGCTACAGCCTCTGTGTGTGTTTGTGTTTTCTGGACATTCTCTATGGACTTTAAGGTTTTGAATGCATTTTAGCAGGACCCTTTTTGTTTTCTGCTGGCAAACGCTAATTGGTTCCACCTGGAGTCAAATACTCCACACATTTGAGTTTTCTAGGAAGAAAGCTCCAGAAACCTGAGAAAACATGATATTTCTTTCTGTAAACATGACATTGGATAGATTTGCCGAACAGGAAGATTGTGCTTTTCTCCAAAACCACTTTCACGGTGATTTTTGGTTAAATTTCACTTCAAAACGACAACAATTTGTCCAGATACTCCTGGATGAAAACAAAACTATCTGGTGATTTGTAGCTATCTCAATCCCAGATCTTGCTACAGCCTCTGTGTGTGTTTGTGTTTTCTGGATATTCTCTATGGACTTTAAGGTTTTGAATGCATTTTAGCAGGACCCTTTTTGTTTTCTGCTGGCAAACGCTAATTGCTTAAACCTGGAGTCAAATCCTCCACACATTCGAGTTTTCTAGGAAGAAAGCTCCAGAAACCTGAGAAAACATGATATTTGTATTTGTAAACATGACATTGGATTCATTTGCTGAACAGAAAGATTGTGCTTTTCTCCAAAATCACTTTCACTGTGATTTTTGGTTAAATTTCACTTCAAAACTACAACAATTTGTCCAGATACTCCTGGATGAAAATAAAACTATCTGGTGATTTGTAGCTATCTCAATCCCAGATCTTGCTACAGCCTGTGTGTGTGTTTGTGTTTTCTGGATATTCTCTATGGACTTTAAGTTTTTGAATGCATTTTAGCAGGACTCTTTATGTTGTCTGCTGTCAAATGCAAATTGCTTCCACCTGGAGTCAAATACTCCACACATTCCAGTTTTCTAGGAAGAAAGCTTCAGAAACCTGAGAAAACATGATATTTGTATTTGTAAACATGACATTGGATTCATTTGCTGAACAGAAAGATTGTGCTTTTCTCCAAATCCACTTTCACGGTGATTTTTGGTTAAATTTCACTTCAAAACTACAACAATTTGTCCAGATACTCCTGGATGAAAACAAAACTATCTGGTGATTTGTAGCTATCTCAATCCCAGATCTTGCTACAGCCTCTGTGTGTGTTTGTGTTTTCTGGATATTCTCTATGGACTTTAAGGTTTTGAATGCATTTTAGCAGGACCCTTTTTGTTCTCTGCTGGCAAACGCTAATTGGTTCCACCTGGAGTCAAATCCTCCACACATTCGAGTTTTCTAGGAAGAAAGCTTCAGAAACCTGAGAAAACATGATATTTCTTTCTGTAAACATGACGTTGGATACATTTGCCGAACAGGAAGATTGTGCTTTTCTCAAAAACCACTTTCACGGTGATTTTTTGGTTAAATTTCACCCGAAATACAACCATTTGTCCAGATATTCCTGGATGAAAACAAAACTATCTGGTGATTTGTAGCTATCTCAATCCCAGATCTTGCTACAGCCTCTGTGTGTGTTTGTGTTTTCTGGATATTCTCTATGGACTTTAGGGTTTTGAATGCATTTTAGCAGGACCCTTTTTGTTTTCTGCTGGCAAACGCTAATTGGTTCCACCTGGAGTCAAATCGTCCACACATTCGAGTTTTCTAGGAAGAAAGCTTCAGAAACCTGAGAAAACATGATATTTGTATTTGTAACCATTACATTGGATTCATTTGCTGAACAGAAAGATTGTGCTTTTCTCCAAAACCACTTTCACGGTGATTTTTGGTTAAATTTCACTTCAAAACTACAACAATTTGTCCAGATACTCCTGGATGAAAACAAAACTATGTGGTGATTTGTAGCTATCTCAATCCCAGATCTTGCTACAGCCTCTGTGTGTGTTTGTGTTTTCTGGACATTCTCTATGGACTTTAAGGTTTTGAATGCATTTTAGCAGCACCCTTTTTGTGTTCTGCTTGCAAACGCTAATTGGTTCCACCAGGAGTCAAATCCTAAACACATTCGAGTTTTCTAGGAAGAAAGCTTCAGAAACCAGAGAAAACATGATATTTCTTTCTGTAAACATGACATTGGATACATTTGCCGAACAGGAAGATTGTGCTTTTCTCCAAAACCACTTTCTCGGTGATTATTTAGATAAATTTCACTTCAAAACGACTACAATTTGTCCACATACTCCTGGATGAAAACAAAACTATCTGGTGATTTGTAGCTATCTCAATCCCAGATCTTGCTACAGCCTCTGTGTGTGTTTGTGTTTTCTGGACATTCTCTATGGACTTTAAGGTTTTGAATGCATTTTAGCAGGACCCTTTTTGTTTTCTGCTGGCAAACGCTAATTGGTTCCACCTGGAGTCAAATCCTCCACACATTTGAGTTTTCTAGGAAGAAAGCTCCAGAAACCTGAGAAAACATGATATTTCTTTCTGTAAACATGACATTGGATACATTTGCCGAACAGGAAGATTGTGCTTTTCTCAAAAACCACTTTCACGGTGATTTTTGGTTAAATTTCACTTCAAAACTACAACAATTTGTCCAGATACTCCTGGATGAAAACAAAACTATCTGGTGATTTGTAGCTATCTCAATCCCAGATCTTGCTACAGCCTCTGTGTGTGTTTGTGTTTTCTGGATATTCTCTATGGACTTTAAGGTTTTGAATACATTTTAGCAGGACACTTTTTGTTTTCTGCTGGCAAACACTAATTGGTTCCACCTGGAGTCAAATACTCCACACATTCGAGTTTTCTAGGAAGAAAGCTCCAGAATCCTGAGAAAACATGATGTTTGTATTTGTAAACATGACATTGGATTCATTTGATAACAGGAAGATTGTGCTTTTCTCCAAAACCACTTTCACGGCGATTTTAGGTTAAATTTCACCCGAAATCCACAACAATTTATCCAGATACACCTGGATGAAAACAAAACAATCTGGTGATTTGTAGCTATCTCAATCCCAGATCTTGCTACAGCCTCTGTGTGTGTTTGTGTTTTCTGGATATTCTCTATGGACTTTAAGGTTTTGAATGCATGTTAGCAGGACCCTTTTTGTTTTCTGCTGGCAAACGCTAATTGGTTCCACCTGGAGTCAAATACTCCACACATTCGAGTTTTCTAGGAAGAAAGCTTCAGAAACCTGAGAAAACATGATATTTCTTTCTGTAAACATGACATTGGATACATTTGGCGAACAGGAAGATTGTGCTTTTCTCCAAAACCACTTTCACGGTCACTTTTTGGTTAAATTTCATCCGAAATCCACAACAATTTGTCCAGATACTCCTGGATGAAAGCAAAACTATCTGGTGATTTGTAGCTATCTCAATCCCAGATCTTGCTACAGCCTCTGTGTGTGTTTGTGTTTTCTGGATATTCTCTATGGACTTTAAGGTTTGAATGCATTTTGGCAGGACCCTTTTTGTTTTCTGCTGGCAAACGCTAATTGGTTCCACCTGGAGTCAAATACTCCACACATTCGAGTTTTCAAGGAAGAAAGCTTCAGAAACCTGAGAAAACATGATATTTCTTTCTGTAAACATGACATTGGATACATTTGCCCAACAGGAAGATTGTGCTTTCCTCCAAAACCACTTTCACGGTGATTTTTTGGTTAAATTTCACTTCAAAACTACAACAATTTGTCCAGATACTCCTGGATGAAAACAAAACTATCTGGTGATTTGTAGCTATCTCAATCCCAGATCTTGCTACAGCCTCTGTGTGTGTTTGTGTTTTCTGGATATTCTCTGTGGACTTTAAGGTTTGAATGCATTTTAGCAGTACCCTTTTTGTTTTCTGCTGGCAAACGCTAATTGGTTCCACCTGGAGTGAAATACTCCACACATTCGAGTTTTCTAGGAAGAAAGCTTCAGAAACCTGAGAAAACATGATATTTCTTCTGTAAACATGACCTTGGATACATTTGCTGAACAGGAAAATTGTGGTTTTCTCCAAAACCACTTTCACGGTGATTTTTTGGTTAAATTTCATTTCAAAACTACAACAATTTGTCCACATACTCCTGGATGAAAACAAAACTATCTGGTGATTTGTAGCTATCTCAATCTGAGATCTTGCTACAGCCTCTGTGTGTGTTTGTGTTTTCTGGATATTCTCTATGGACTTTAAGGTTTTGAATGCATTTTAGCAGAACCCTTTTTGATTTCTGCTGGCAAACGCTAACTGGTTCCACCTGGAGTCAAATACTCCACACATTTGAGTTTTCTAGGAAGAAAGCTTCAGAAACCTGAGAAAACATGATATTTCCTTCTGTAAAAATGACATTGGATACATTTGCTGAACAGGAAGATTGTGCTTTTCTCCAAAACCACTTTCACGGTGATTTTTGGTTAAATTTCACCCGAATTCCACAACAATTTGTCCAGATACTCCTGGATGAAAACAAAACTATCTGGTGATTTGTAGCTATCTCAATCCCAGATCTTGCTACAGCCTCTGTGTGTGTTTGTGTTTTCTGGATATTCTCTATGGACTTTACGGTTTTGAATGCATGTTAGCAGGACCCTTTTTATTTTCTGCTGGCAAACGCTAATTGGTTCCACCTGGAGTCAAATCCTCCACACATTCGAGTTTTCTAGGAAGAAAGCTCCAAAAACCTGAGAAAACATGATATTTGTATTTGCAAACATGACATTGGATTCATTTGCTGAACAGAAAGATTGCGCTTCTCTCCAAAACCACTTTCACGGTGATTTTAGGTTAAATTTCACTTCAATACTACAACAATTTGTCCAGATACTCCTGGATGAAAACAAAACTATCTGGTGATTTGTAGCTATCTCACTCCCAGATCTTGCTACAGCCTCTGTGTGTGTTTTTGTTTTCTGGATATTCTCTATGGACTTTAAGGTTTTGAATGCATTTTAGCAGGACCCTTTTTGTTTTCTGCTGGCAAACGCTAATTGGTTCCACCTGGAGTGAAATACTCCACACATTCGAGTTTTCTAGGAAGAAAGCTTCAGAAACCTGAGAAAACATGATATTTCCTTCTGTAAACATGACATTGGATACATTTGCTGAACAGGAAGATTGTGCTTTTCTCCAAAACCACTTTCACGGTGATTTTTTGGTTAAATTTCATTTCAAAACTACAACAATTTGTCCAGATACTCCTGGATGAAAACGAAACTATCTGGTGATTTGTAGCTATCTCAATCCCAGATCTTGCTACAGCCTCTGTGTGTGTTTGTGTTTTCTGGATATTCTCTATGGACTTTAAGGTTTTGAATGCATTTTAGCAGGACCCTTTTTGTTTTCTGCTGGCAAACGCTAATTGGTTCCACCTGGAGTCAAATCCTCCACACATTCGAGTTTTCTAGGAAGAAAGCTTCATAAACCTGAGAAAACATGATATTTGTATTTGTAAACATGACATTGGATTCATTTGCCAAACAGGAAGATTGTGCTTCTCTCCAAAACCACTTTCACGGTGATTTTTTGGTTAAATTTCACCCGAAATCCACAACAATTTATCCAGATACACCTGGATGAAAACAAAACTATCTGGTGATTTGTAGCTATCTCAATCCCAGATCTTGCTACAGCCTCTGTGTGTGTTTGTGTTTTCTGGATATTCTCTATGGACTTTAAGGTTTTGAATGCATTTTAGCAGGACCCTTTTTGATTTCTGCTGGCAAACGCTAATTGGTTCCACCTGGAGTCAAATACTCCACACATTCGAGTTTTCTAGGAAGAAAGCTTCAGAAACCTGAGAAAACATGATATTTCTTTCTGTAAAGATGACATTGGATACATTTGCCGAACAGGAAGATTGTGCTTTTCTACAAAACCACTTTCACGGTGATTTTTGGTTAAATTTCACAAAAAATCCACAATTTGTCCAGATACTCCTGGATGAAAACAAAACTATCTGGTGATTTGTAGCTATCTCAATCCCAGATCTTGCTACAGCCTCTGTGTGTGTTTGTGTTTTCTGGACATTCTCTATGGACTTTACGGTTTTGAATGCATTTTAGCAGGACCCTTTTTATTTTCTGCTGGCAAATGCTAATTGGTTCCACCTGGAGTCAAATACTCCACACATTCGAGTTGTCTAGGAAGAAAGCTCCAAAAACCTGAGAAAACATGATATTTGTATTTATAAACATGAGATTGGATTCATTTGCTGAACAGAAAGATTGTGCTTCTCTCCAAAACCACTTTCACGGTGATTTTTTGGTTAAATTTCACTTCAAACCTACAACAATTTGTCCAGATACTCCTGGATGAAAACAAAACTATCTGGTGATTTGTAGTTATCTCAATCCCAGATCTTGCTACAGCCTCTGTGTGTGTTTGTGTTTTCTGGATATTCTCTATGGACTTTAAGGTTTTGAATGCATTTTAGCAGGACCCTTTTTGTTTTCTGCTGGCAAACGCTAATTGGTTCCACCTGGAGTCAAATACTCCACACATTCGAGTTGTCTAGGAAGAAAGCTCCAGAAACCTGAGAAAACATGATATTTGCATTTGTAAACATGACATTGGATTTATTTGCTGAACAGAAAGATTGTGCTTTTCTCCAAAACCACTTTCACGGTGATTTTTTGGTTAAATTTCACTTCAAAACTACCACAATTTGTCCAGATACTCCTGGATGAAAACAAAACTATCTGGTGATTTGTAGCTATCTCAATCCCAGATCTTGCTACAGCCTCTGTGTGTGTTTGTGTTTTCTGGATATTCTCTGTGCACTTTAAGGTTTTGAATGCATTTTAGCAGGACCCTTTTTGTTTTCTGCTGGCAAACGCTAATTGGTTCCACCTGGAGTCAAATACTCCACACCTTCAAGTTTTCTAGGAAGAAAGCTTCAGAAACCTGAGAAAACATGATATTTCTTTCTGTAAACATGACATTGGATACATTTGCTGAACAGAAAGACTTTGCATTCCTCCAAAACCACTTTCACGGCGATTTTTGGTTAAATTTCACCCAAAATCCACAACAATTTGTCCAGATACTCCTGGATGAAAACAAAACTATCTGGTGATTTGTAGCTATCTCAATCCCAGATCTTGCTACAGCCTCTGTGTGTGTTTGTGTTTTCTGGATATTCTCTATGGACTTTAAGGTTTTGAATGCATTTTAGCAGGACCCTTTTTGTTTTCTGCTGGAAAACGCTAACTGGTTCCACCTGGAGTCAAATACTCCACACATTCGAGTTTTCTAGGAAGAAAGCTTCAGAAACCTGAGATAACATGATATTTGCATTTGTAAACATGACCTTGGATGCATTTGCGGAAAAGGAAGATTGTGCTTTCCTCCATAACCACTTTCACGGTGATTTTTGGTTAAATTTCACAAGAAATCCACAACAATTTGTCCAGATACTCCTGGATGAAAACAAAACTATCTGGTGATTTGTAGCTATCTCAATCCCAGATCTTGCTACAGCCTCTGTGTGTGTTTGTGTTTTCTGGATATTCTCTGTGGATTTTAAGGTTTTGAATGCATTTTAGCAGGACCCTTTTTGTTTTCTGCTGGCAAACGCTAATTGGTTCCACCTGGAGTCAAATACTCCACACCTTCAAGTTTTCTAGGAAGAAAGCTTCAGAAACCTGAGAAAACATGATATTTGTATTTGTAAACATGACATTGGATTCATTTGCTGAACAGAAAGATTGTGCTTCTCTCCAAAACCACTTTCACTGTGATTTTTTGGTTAAATTTCACTTCAAACCTAAAACAATTTGTCCAGATACTCCTGGATGAAAACAAAACTATCTGGTGATTTGTAGCTATCTCAATCCCAGATCTTGCTACAGCCTCTGTGTGTGTTTGTGTTTTCTGGATATTCTCTATGGATTTTAAGGTTTTGAATGCATGTTAGCAGGACCCTTTTTGTTTTCTGCTGGCAAACGCTAATTGGTTCCACCTGGAGTCAAATACTCCACACATTCGAGTTTTCTAGGAAGAAAGCTCCAGAAACCTGAGAAAACATGATATTTGTATTTGTAAACATGACATTGGATACACTTGCCGAACAGGAAGATTGTGTTTTTCTCCAAAACCACTTTCACGGTGATTTTTGGTTAAATTTCACTTCAAAACTACAACAATTTGTCCAGATACTCCTGGATGAAAACCAAACTATCTGGTGATTTGTAGCTATCTCAATCCCAGATCTTGCTACAGCCTCTGTATGTGTTTGTGTTTTCTGGATATTCTCTATGGACTTTAAGGTTTTGAATGCATTTTAGCAGGACCCTTTTTGTTTTCTGCTGGCAAACGCTAACTGGTTCCACCTGGAGTCAAATACTCCACACATTCGAGTTTTCTTGGATGGAAGCTCCAGAAACTTGAGAAAACAGGATATTTGTATTTATAAACATAACATTGGATTCATTTGCTGAACAGAAAGATTGTGCTTTCTCCGAAACCACTTTCACGGTGATTTTTGGTTAAATTTCACCCGAAATCCACAACAATTTGTCCAGATACTCCTGGATGAAAACAAAACTATCTGGTGATTTGTAGCTATCTCAATCCCAGATCTTGCTACAGCCTCTGTGTGTGTTTGTGTTTTCTGGATATTCTCTATGGACTTTAAGGTTTTGAATGCATTTTAGCAGGACCCTTTTTGTTTTCTGCTGGCAAACGCTAATTGGTTTCACCTGGAGTCAAATCCTCCACACATTCGAGTTTTCTAGGAAGAAAGCTCCAGAAACCTGAGAAAACATGATATTACCTTCTGTAAACATGACATTGGATTAATTTGCCGAACATGAAGATTGTGCTTTTCTCCAAAACCATTTTAAAGGTGATTTTTGGTTAAATTTCACCTGAAATACACAACAATTTGTCCAGATACTCCTGGATGAAAACAAAACTATCTGGTGATTTGTAGCTATCTCAATCCCAGATCTTGCTACAGCCTCTGTGTGTGTTTGTGTTTGCTGGATATTCTCTATGGACTTTAAGGTTTTGAATGCATTTTAGCAGGACCCTTTTTGTTTTCTGCTGGCAAACGCTAATTGGTTCCACCTGGAGTCAAATCCTCCACACATTCGAGTTTTCTAGGAAGAAAGCTTCAGCAACCTGAGAAAACATGATATTTCTTTCTGTAAACATGACATTGGATACATTGGCCAAGAAGGAATATTGTGATTTTCACGAAAACAACTTTCACGGTGATTTTTGGTTAAATTTCACCCGAAATCCACAACAATTTGTCCAGATACTCCTGGATGAAAACAAAACTATCTGGTGATTTGTAGCTATCTCAATCCCAGATCTTGCTACAGCCTCTGTGTGTGTTTGTGTTTTCTGGATATTCTCTATGGACTTTAAGGTTTTGAATGCATTTTCGCCGGACACTTATTGTTTTCTGTTGGAAAACGCTAATTGGTTCCACCTGGAGTCAAATCCTCCACACATTCGAGTTTTCTAGGAAGAAAGCTTCAGAAACCTGAGAAAACATGATATTTCTTTCTGTAAACATGACATTGGATACATTTGCCGAACAGGAAGATTGTGCTTTTCTCCAAAACCACTTTCACGGTGATTTTTGGTTAAATTTCACCCGAAATCCACAACAATTGGTCCAGATTCTCCTGGATGAAAACAAAACTATCTGGTGATTTGTAGCTATCTCAATCCCAGATCTTGCTACAGCTTCTGTGTGTGTTTGTGTTTTCTGGATATTCTCTATGGACTTTAAGGTTTTGAATGTATTTTAGCAGGACCCTTTTTGTTTTCTGCTTGCAAACGCTAATTGGTTCCACCTTGAGTCAAATCTTCCACACATTCGAGTTTTCTAGGAAGAAAGCTTCAGAAACCTGAGAAAACATGATATTTCTTTCTGTAAATATGACATTGCATTCATTTGCCGAACAGGAAGATTGTGCTTTTCTCCAAAACCACTTTCACGGTCATTTTTGTTAAATTTCACCCGAAATCCACAACAATTGGTCCAGATTCTCCTGGATGAAAACAAAACTATCTGGTGATTTGTAGCTATCTCAATCCCAGATCTTGCTACAGCCTCTGTGTGTGTTTGTGTTTTCTGGATATTCTCTATGGACTTTAAGGTTTTGAATGCATTTTAGCAGGACCCTTTTTATTTTCTGCTGGCAAACGCTAATTGGTTCCACCTGGAGTCAAATCCTCCACACATTCCAGTTTTCGAGGAAGAAAGCTTCAGAAACCTGAGAAAACATGATATTTCTTTCTGTAAACATCATATTGGATACCTTTGCCGAACAGGAAGATTGTGCTTTTCTCCAAAACCACTTTCACGGTGATTTTTGGTTAAATTTCACCCGAAATCCACAACAATTGGTCCAGATACTCCTGGATGAAAACAAAACTATCTGGTGATTTGTAGCTATCTCAATCCCAGAACTTGCTACAGCCTCTCTGTGTGTGTTTGTGTTTTCTGGATATTCTCTATGGACTTTAAGGTTTTGAATGCATTTTAGCAGGACCCTTTTTGTTTTCTGCTGGCAAACACTAATTGGTTCCACCTGGAGTCAAATCCTCCACACATTCGAGTTTCCGAGGAAGAAAGCTTCAGAAACCTGAGAAAACATGATATGTGTATTTATAAACATAACATTGGATTCATTTGCTGAACAGAAAGATTGTGCTATTCTCCAAAACCACTTTCACGATGATTTTAGTTTAAATTTATCCCGAAATCCACAACAATTGGTCCTGATACTCCTGGATGAAAACAAAAAACTATCTGGTGATTTGTAGCTATCTCAATCCCAGATCTTGCTACAGCCTCTGTGTGTGTTTGTGTTTTCTGGATATTCTCTATGGACTTTAAGGTTTTGAATGCATTTTAGCAGGACCCTTTTTGTTTTCTGCTGGCAAACGCTAACTGGTTCCACCTGGAGTCAAATCCTCCACACATTCGAGTTTTCTAGGAAGAAAGCATCAAAAACCTGAGAAAACATGATATTTCTTTCTGTAAATATGACATTGCATTCATTTGCCGAATAGGAAGATTGTGGTTTTCTCCAAAACCACTTTCACGGTCATTTTTGTTAAATTTCACCCGAAATCCACAACAATTGGTCCAGATACTCCTGGATGAAAACAAAACTATCTGGTGATTTGTAGCTATCTCAATCCCAGATCTTGCTACAGCCTCTGTGTGTGTTTGTGTTTTCTGGATATTCTCTATGGACTTTAAGGTTTTGAATGCATTTTAGCAGGACCCTTTTTATTTTCTGCTGGCAAACACTAATTGGTTCCACCTGGAGTCAAATCCTCCACACATTCCAGTTTTCGAGGAAGAAGGCTTCAGAAACCTGAGAAAACATGATATTTCTTTCTGTAAACATGATATTGGATACCTTTGCTGAACAGGAAGATTGTGCTTTTCTCCAAAACCACTTTCACGGTGATTTTTGGTTAAATTTCACTTCAAAACGACAACAATTTGTCCAGATACTCCTGGATGAAAACAAAACTATCTGGTGATTTGTAGCTATCTCAATCCCAGATCTTGCTACAGCCTCTGTGTGTGTTTGTGTTTTCTGGATATTCTCTATGGACTTTAACGTTTTGAATGCATTTTAGCAGGACCCTTTTTATTTTCTGCTGGCAAACGCTAATTGGTTCCACCTGGAGTCAAATCCTCCACACATTCCAGTTTTCGAGGAAGAAGGCTTCAGAAACCTGAGAAAACATGATATTTCTTTCTGTAAACATGACATTGGGTACATTTGGCGAACAGGAAGATTGTGCTTTTCTCCAAAACCACTTTCACGGTGATTTTTGGTTAAATTTCACCCAAAATCCACAACAATTTGTCCAGATACTCCTGGATGAAAACAAAACTGTCTGCTGATTTGTAGCTATCTCAATCCCAGATCTTGCTACAGCCTCTGTGTGTGTTTGTGTTTTCTGGATATTCTCTATGGACTTTAAGGTTTTGAATGCATTTTAGCATGTAAGTTTTTGTTTTCTGCTGGCAAAGGCTAAATGGTTCCACCTGGAGTCAAATACTCCACACATTCGAGTTTTCTAGGAAGAAAGCTCCAGAAACCTGAGAAAACATGATATTTGTAGTTGTAAACATGACATTGGATACACTTGCCGAACAGGAAGGTTGTGCTTTTCTCCAAAACCACTTTCACGGTGATTTTTGGTTAAATTTCACCCAAAATCCACAATTTGTCCAGATACTCCTGGATGAAAACAAAAAACTATCTGGTGATTTGTAGCTATCTCAATCCCAGATCTTGCTACAGCCTCTGTGTGTGTTTGTGTTTTCTGGATATTCTCTACGGACTTTAAGGTTTTGAATGCATTTTAGCAGGACCCTTTTTGTTTTCTGCTGGCAAACGCTAATTGGTACCACCTGGAGTCAAATCCTCCACACATTCGAGTTTTCTAGGAAGAAAGCTTCAGAAACCTGAGAAAACATGATATTTCTTTCTGTAAACATGACATTGGATACATTTGCCAAACAGGAAGATTGTGCTTTTCTCCAAAACCACTTTCACGGTGATTTTAGGTTAAATTTCACCCGAAATCCACAACAATTTGTCCAGATACTCCTGGATGAAAACAAAACTATCTGGTGATTTATAGCTATCTAAATCCCAGATCTTGCTACAGCCTCTGTGTGTGTTTGTGTTTTCTGGATATTCTCTATGGACTTTAAGGTTTGGAATGCATTTTAGCAGGACCCTTTTTGTTTTCTGCTGGCAAACGCTAATTGATTCCACCTGGAGTCAAATACTCCACACATTCGAGTTTTCTAGGAAGAAAGCTCCAGAAACCTGAGTAAACATGATATTTCTTTCTGTAAACATGACATTGGATGCATTTGCTGAACAGAAAGACTGTGCTTTTCTCCAAAACCACTTTCACGGTGAATTTTTGATTAAATTTCACTTCAAAACTACAACAATTTGTCCAGATACTCCTGGATGAAAACAAAACTATCTGGTGATGTGTAGCTATCTCAATCAGAGATCTTGCTACAGCCTCTGTGTGCATTTGTGTTTTCTGGACATTCTCTATTGACTTTAAGGTTTTGAATGCATTTTAGCAGGACCCTTTTTGTTTTTTGCTGGCAAACGCTAATTGGTTCCACCTGGAATCAAATCCTCCACACATTCGAGTTTTCTAGGAAGAAAGATTCAGAAACCTGGGAAAACATGATATTTCTATTTGTAAACATGACATTGGATACATTTACCGAACAGGAAGATTGTGCGTTTCTCTACAACCAATTTCACGGTGATTTTTGGTTAAATTTCACCCGAAATCCACAATAATTGGTCCAGATACTCCTGGATGAAAACAAAACTATCTGGTGATTTGTAGCTATCTCAATCCCAGATCTTCCTACAGCCTCTGTGTGTGTTTGTGTTTTCTGGATATTCTCTATGGACTTTAAGGTTTTGAATGCATTTTAGCAGGACCCTTTTTGATTTCTGCTGGCAAAGGCTAATCGGTTCCACCTGGAGTCAAATCCTCCACACATTCGAGTTTTCTAGGAAGAAAGCTCCAGAAACCTGAGAAAACATGATATTACCTTCTGTAAACATGACATTGGATTAATTTGCCGAACATGAAGATTGTGCTTTTCTCCAAAACCATTTTAAAGGTGATTTTTGGTTAAATTTCACCTGAAATACACAACAATTAGTCCAGATACTCCTGGATGAAAACAAAACTATCTGGTGATTTGTAGCTATCTCAATCCCAGATCTTGCTACAGCCTCTGTGTGTGTTTGTGTTTGCTGGATATTCTCTATGGACTTTAAGGTTTTGAATGCATTTTAGCAGGACCCTTTTTGTTTTCTGCTGGCAAACGCTAATTGGTTCCACCTGGAGTCAAATCCTCCACACATTCGAGTTTTCTAGGAAGAAAGCTTCAGCAACCTGAGAAAACATGATATTTCTTTCTGTAAACATGACATTGGATACATTTGCCAAGAAGGAATATTGTGATTTTCACGAAAACAACTTTCACGGTGATTTTTGGTTAAATTTCACCCGAAATCCACAACAATTTGTCCAGATACTCCTGGATGAAAACAAAACTATCTGGTGATTTGTAGCTATCTCAATCCCAGATCTTGCTACAGCCTCTGTGTGTGTTTGTGTTTGCTGGATATTCTCTATGGACTTTAAGGTTTTGAATGCATTTTCGCCGGACACTTATTGTTTTCTGTTGGAAAACGCTAATTGGTTCCACCTGGAGTCAAATCCTCCACACATTCGAGTTTTCTAGGAAGAAAGCTCCAGAAACCTGAGAAAACATGATATTTGTAGTTGTAAACATGACATTGGATACACTTGCCGAACAGGAAGGTTGTGCTTTTCTCCAAAACCACTTTCACGGTGATTTTTGGTTAAATTTCACCCAAAATCCACAATTTGTCCAGATACTCCTGGATGAAAACAAAAAACTATCTGGTGATTTGTAGCTATCTCAATCCCAGATCTTGCTACAGCCTCTGTGTGTGTTTGTGTTTTCTGGATATTCTCTACGGACTTTAAGGTTTTGAATGCATTTTAGCAGGACCCTTTTTGTTTTCTGCTGGCAAACGCTAATTGGTACCACCTGGAGTCAAATCCTCCACACATTCGAGTTTTCTAGGAAGAAAGCTTCAGAAACCTGAGAAAACATGATATTTCTTTCTGTAAACATGACATTGGATACATTTGCCAAACAGGAAGATTGTGCTTTTCTCCAAAACCACTTTCACGGTGATTTTAGGTTAAATTTCACCCGAAATCCACAACAATTTGTCCAGATACTCCTGGATGAAAACAAAACTATCTGGTGATTTATAGCTATCTAAATCCCAGATCTTGCTACAGCCTCTGTGTGTGTTTGTGTTTTCTGGATATTCTCTATGGACTTTAAGGTTTGGAATGCATTTTAGCAGGACCCTTTTTGTTTTCTGCTGGCAAACGCTAATTGATTCCACCTGGAGTCAAATACTCCACACATTCGAGTTTTCTAGGAAGAAAGCTCCAGAAACCTGAGTAAACATGATATTTCTTTCTGTAAACATGACATTGGATGCATTTGCTGAACAGAAAGACTGTGCTTTTCTCCAAAACCACTTTCACGGTGAATTTTTGATTAAATTTCACTTCAAAACTACAACAATTTGTCCAGATACTCCTGGATGAAAACAAAACTATCTGGTGATGTGTAGCTATCTCAATCAGAGATCTTGCTACAGCCTCTGTGTGCATTTGTGTTTTCTGGACATTCTCTATTGACTTTAAGGTTTTGAATGCATTTTAGCAGGACCCTTTTTGTTTTTTGCTGGCAAACGCTAATTGGTTCCACCTGGAATCAAATCCTCCACACATTCGAGTTTTCTAGGAAGAAAGATTCAGAAACCTGGGAAAACATGATATTTCTATTTGTAAACATGACATTGGATACATTTACCGAACAGGAAGATTGTGCGTTTCTCTACAACCAATTTCACGGTGATTTTTGGTTAAATTTCACCCGAAATCCACAATAATTGGTCCAGATACTCCTGGATGAAAACAAAACTATCTGGTGATTTGTAGCTATCTCAATCCCAGATCTTCCTACAGCCTCTGTGTGTGTTTGTGTTTTCTGGATATTCTCTATGGACTTTAAGGTTTTGAATGCATTTTAGCAGGACCCTTTTTGATTTCTGCTGGCAAAGGCTAATCGGTTCCACCTGGAGTCAAATCCTCCACACATTCGAGTTTTCTAGGAAGAAAGCTCCAGAAACCTGAGAAAACATGATATTACCTTCTGTAAACATGACATTGGATTAATTTGCCGAACATGAAGATTGTGCTTTTCTCCAAAACCATTTTAAAGGTGATTTTTGGTTAAATTTCACCTGAAATACACAACAATTTGTCCAGATACTCCTGGATGAAAACAAAACTATCTGGTGATTTGTAGCTATCTCAATCCCAGATCTTGCTACAGCCTCTGTGTGTGTTTGTGTTTGCTGGATATTCTCTATGGACTTTAAGGTTTTGAATGCATTTTAGCAGGACCCTTTTTGTTTTCTGCTGGCAAACGCTAATTGGTTCCACCTGGAGTCAAATCCTCCACACATTCGAGTTTTCTAGGAAGAAAGCTTCAGCAACCTGAGAAAACATGATATTTCTTTCTGTAAACATGACATTGGATACATTTGCCAAGAAGGAATATTGTGATTTTCACGAAAACAACTTTCACGGTGATTTTTGGTTAAATTTCACCCGAAATCCACAACAATTTGTCCAGATACTCCTGGATGAAAACAAAACTATCTGGTGATTTGTAGCTATCTCAATCCCAGATCTTGCTACAGCCTCTGTGTGTGTTTGTGTTTGCTGGATATTCTCTATGGACTTTAAGGTTTTGAATGCATTTTCGCCGGACACTTATTGTTTTCTGTTGGAAAACGCTAATTGGTTCCACCTGGAGTCAAATCCTCCACACATTCGAGTTTTCTAGGAAGAAAGCTTCAGAAACCTGAGAAAACATGATATTTCTTTCTGTAAACATGACATTGGATACATTTGCCGAACAGGAAGATTGTGCTTTTCTCCAAAACCACTTTCACGGTGATTTTTGGTTAAATTTCACCCGAAATCCACAACAATTTGTCCAGATTCTCCTGGATGAAAACAAAACTATCTGGTGATTTGTAGCTATCTCAATCCCAGATCTTGCTACCGCTTCTGTGTGTGTTTGTGTTTTCTGGATATTCTCTATGGACTTTAAGGTTTTGAATGTATTTTAGCAGGACCCTTTTTGTTTTCTGCTGGCAAACGCTAATTGGTTCCACCTTGAGTCAAATCTTCCACACATTCGAGTTTTTAGGAAGAAAGCTTCAGAAACCTGAGAAAACATGATATTTCTTTCTGTAAATATGACATTGCATTCATTTGCCGAACAGGAAGATTGTGCTTTTCTCCAAAACCACTTTCACGGTCATTTTTGTTAAATTTCACCCGAAATCCACAACAATTGGTCCAGATACTCCTGGATGAAAACAAAACTATCTGGTGATTTGTAGCTATCTCAATCCCAGATCTTGCTACAGCCTCTGTGTGTGTTTGTGTTTTCTGGATATTCTCTATGGACTTTAAGGTTTTGAATGCATTTTAGCATGACCCTTTTTATTTTCTGCTGGCAAACGCTAATTGGTTCCACCTGGAGTCAAATCCTCCACACATTCCAGTTTTCGAGGAAGAAAGCTTCAGAAACCTGAGAAAACATGATATTTCTTTCTGTAAACATGATATTGGATACCTTTGCCGAACAGGAAGACTGTGCTTTTCTCCAAAACCACTTTCACGGTGATTTTTGGTTAAATTTCACCCGAAATCCACAACAATTGGTCCAGATACTCCTGGATGAAAACAAAACTATCTGGTGATTTGTAGCTATCTCAATCCCAGAACTTGCTACAGCCTCTCTGTGTGTGTTTGTGTTTTCTGGATATTCTCTATGGACTTTAAGGTTTTGAATGCATTTTAGCAGGACCCTTTTTGTTTTCTGCTGGCAAACACTAATTGGTTCCACCTGGAGTCAAATCCTCCACACATTCGAGTTTCCGAGGAAGAAAGCTTCAGAAACCTGAGAAAACATGATATGTGTATTTATAAACATAACATTGGATTCATTTGCTGAACAGAAAGATTGTGCTATTCTCCAAAACCACTTTCACGGTGATTTTAGTTTAAATTTCTCCCGAAATCCACAACAATTGGTCCAGATACTCCTGGATGAAAACAAAAAACTATCTGGTGATTTGTAGCTATCTCAATCCCAGATCTTGCTACAGCCTCTGTGTGTGTTTGTGTTTTCTGGATATTCTCTATGGACTTTAAGGTTTTGAATGCATTTTAGCAGGACCCTTTTTGTTTTCTGCTGGCAAACGCTAACTGGTTCCACCTGGAGTCAAATCCTCCACACATTCGAGTTTTCTAGGAAGAAAGCATCAAAAACCTGAGAAAACATGATATTTCTTTCTGTAAATATGACATTGCATTCATTTGCCGAACAGGAAGATTGTGGTTTTCTCCAAAACCACTTTCACGGTCATTTTTGTTAAATTTCACCCGAAATCCACAACAATTGGTCCAGATACTCCTGGATGAAAACAAAACTATCTGGTGATTTGTAGCTATCTCAATCCCAGATCTTGCTACAGCCTCTGTGTGTGTTTGTGTTTTCTGGATATTCTCTATGGACTTTAAGGTTTTGAATGCATTTTAGCAGGACCCTTTTTATTTTCTGCTGGCAAACACTAATTGATTCCACCTGGAGTCAAATCCTCCACACATTCCAGTTTTCGAGGAAGAAAGCTTCAGAAACCTGAGAAAACATGATATTTCTTTCTGTAAACATGATATTGGATACCTTTGCTGAACAGGAAGATTGTGCTTTTCTCCAAAACCACTTTCACGGTGATTTTAGGTTAAATTTCACCCGAAATCCACAACAATTGGTCCAGATACTCCTGGATGAAAACAAAACTATCTGGTGATTTGTAGCTATCTCAATCCCAGATCTTGCTACAGCCTCTGTGTGTGTTTGTGTTTTCTGGATATTCTCTATGGACTTTAACGTTTTGAATGCATTTTAGCAGGACCCTTTTTATTTTCTGCTGGCAAACGCTAATTGGTTCCACCTGGAGTCAAATCCTCCACACATTCCAGTTTTCGAGGAAGAAAGCTTCAGAAACCTGAGAAAACATGATATTTCTTTCTGTAAACATGACATTGGATACATTTGGCGAACAGGAAGATAGTGCTTTTCTCCAAAACCACTTTTACGGTGATTTTTGGTTAAATTTCATCCGAAATCCACAACAATTTGTCCAGATACTCCTGGATGAAAACAAAACTGTCTGCGGATTTGTAGCTATCTCAATCCCAGATCTTGCTACAGCCTCTGTGTGTGTTTGTGTTTTCTGGATATTCTCTATGGACTTTAAGGTTTTGAATGCATTTTAGCAGGACCCTTTTTGTTTTCTGCTGGCAAACGCTAATTGGTTCCACCTGGAGGCAAATACTCCATACATTCGAGTTTTCTAGGAAGAAAGCTCCAGAAACCTGAGAAAACATGATATTTGTATTTGTAAACATGACATTGGATGCATTTGCTGAACAGAAAGATTGTGCTTTTCTCCAAAACCACTTTCACGGTGAATTTTGGATTAAATTTCACTTCAAAACTACAACAATTTGTCCAGATACTCCTGGATGAAAACAAAACTATCTGGTGATTTGTAGCTATCTCAATCCCAGATCTTGCTACAGCCTCTGTGTGCGTTTGTGTTTTCTGGATATTCTCTATGGACTTTAAGGTTTTGAATGCATTTTAAAAGTACCCTTTTAGTTTTCTGCTGGCAAAAACTAATTGGTTCCACCTGGAGTCAAATCCTACACACATTCGAGTTTTCGAGGAAGAAAGCATCAAAAACCTGAGGAAACATGATATTTCTTTCTGTAAACATGACATTGGACACATTTGCCGAACAGGAAGATTGTGCTTTTCTCCAAAACCCCTTTAACGGTGATTTTTGTTTAAATTTCACCCGAAATCCACAACAATTTGTCCAGATACTCCTGGATGAAAACAAAACGATCTGGTGATTTGTAGCTATCTCAATCCCAGATCTTGCTACAGCCTCTGTGTGTGTTTGTGTTTTCTGGATATTCTCTATGGACTTTAAGGTTTTGAATGCATTTTAGCAGGACCCTTTTTGTTTTCTGCTGGCAAACGCTAATTGGTTCCACCTGGAGTCAAATACTCCACACATTCGAGTTTTCTAGGAAGAAAGCTTCAGAAACCTGAGAAAACATGATATTTGTATTTGTAAACATGATATTGGATACAGTTGCTGAACAGGAAGATTGTGCTTTTCTCCAAACCACTTTCACGGTGATTTTTTGGTTAAATTTCACCCGAAATCCACAACAATTGGTCCAGATACTCCTGGATGAAAACAAAACTATCTGGTGATTTGTAGCTATCTCAATCCCAGATCTTGCTACAGCCTCTGTGTGTTTTTGTGTTTTCTGGATATTCTCTATGGACTTTAAGGTTTTGAATGCATTTTAGCATGTAAGTTTTTGTTTTCTGCTGGCAAAGGCTAATTGGTTCCACCTGGAGTCAAATACTCCACACATTCGAGTTTTCTAGGAAGAAAGCTCCAGAAACCTGAGAAAACATGATATTTGTAGTTGTAAACATGACATTGGATACACTTGCCGAACAGGAAGGTTGTGCTTTTCTCCAAAACCACTTTCACGGTGATTTTTGGTTAAATTTCACCCAAAATCCACAATTTGTCCAGATACTCCTTGATGAAAACAAAAAACTATCTGGTGATTTGTAGCTATCTCAATCCCAGATCTTGCTACAGCCTCTGTGTGTGTTTGTGTTTTCTGGATATTCTCTATGGACTTTAAGGTTTTGAATGCATTTTAGCAGGACCCTTTTTGTTTTCTGCTGGCAAACGCTAATTGGTACCACCTGGAGTCAAATCCTCCACACATTCGAGTTTTCTAGGAAGAAAGCTTCAGAAACCTGAGAAAACATGATATTTCTTTCTGTAAACATGACATTGGATACATTTGCCAAACAGGAAGATTGTGCTTTTCTCCAAAACCACTTTCACGGTGATTTTAGGTTAAATTTCACCCGAAATCCACAACAATTTGTCCAGATACTCCTGGATGAAAACAAAACTATCTGGTGATTTATAGCTATCTAAATCCCAGATCTTGCTACAGCCTCTGTGTGTGTTTGTGTTTTCTGGATATTCTCTATGGACTTTAAGGTTTGGAATGCATTTTAGCAGGACCCTTTTTGTTTTCTGCTGGCAAACGCTAATTGATTCCACCTGGAGTCAAATACTCCACACATTCGAGTTTTCTAGGAAGAAAGCTCCAGAAACCTAAGTAAACATGATATTTCTTTCTGTAAACATGACATTGGATGCATTTGCTGAACAGAAAGACTGTGCTTTTCTCCAAAACCACTTTCACGGTGAATTTTTGATTCAATTTCACTTCAAAACTACAACAATTTGTCCAGATACTCCTGGATGAAAACAAAACTATCTGGTGATGTGTAGCTATCTCAATCAGAGATCTTGCTACAGCCTCTGTGTGCATTTGTGTTTTCTGGACATTCTCTATTGACTTTAAGGTTTTGAATGCATTTTAGCAGGACCCTTTTTGTTTTCTGCTGGCAAACGCTAATTGGTTCCACCTGGAATCAAATCCTCCACACATTCGAGTTTTCTAGGAAGAAAGATTCAGAAACCTGGGAAAACATGATATTTCTATTTGTAAACATGACATTGGATACATTTACCGAACAGGAAGATTGTGCGTTTCTCTACAACCAATTTCACGGTGATTTTTGGTTAAATTTCACCCGAAATCCACAATAATTGGTCCAGATACTCCTGGATGAAAACAAAACTATCTGGTGATTTGTAGCTATCTCAATCCCAGATCTTGCTACAGCCTCTGTGTGTGTTTGTGTTTTCTGGATATTCTCTATGGACTTTAAGGTTTTGAATGCATTTTAGCAGGACCCTTTTTGTTTTCTGCTGGCAAACGCTAATTGGTTTCACCTGGAGTCAAATCCTCCACACATTCGAGTTTTCTAGGAAGAAAGCTCCAGAAACCTGAGAAAACATGATATTACCTTCTGTAAACATGACATTGGATTAATTTGCCGAACATGAAGATTGTGCTTTTCTCCAAAACCATTTTAAAGGTGATTTTTGGTTAAATTTCACCTGAAATACACAACAATTTGTCCAGATACTCCTGGATGAAAACAAAACTATCTGGTGATTTGTAGCTATCTCAATCCCAGATCTTGCTACAGCCTCTGTGTGTGTTTGTGTTTGCTGGATATTCTCTATGGACTTTAAGGTTTTGAATGCATTTTAGCAGGACCCTTTTTGTTTTCTGCTGGCAAACGCTAATTGGTTCCACCTGGAGTCAAATCCTCCACACATTCGAGTTTTCTAGGAAGAAAGCTTCAGCAACCTGAGAAAACATGATATTTCTTTCTGTAAACATGACATTGGATACATTGGCCAAGAAGGAATATTGTGATTTTCACGAAAACAACTTTCACGGTGATTTTTGGTTAAATTTCACCCGAAATCCACAACAATTTGTCCAGATACTCCTGGATGAAAACAAAACTATCTGGTGATTTGTAGCTATCTCAATCCCAGATCTTGCTACAGCCTCTGTGTGTGTTTGTGTTTTCTGGATATTCTCTATGGACTTTAAGGTTTTGAATGCATTTTCGCCGGACACTTATTGTTTTCTGTTGGAAAACGCTAATTGGTTCCACCTGGAGTCAAATCCTCCACACATTCGAGTTTTCTAGGAAGAAAGCTTCAGAAACCTGAGAAAACATGATATTTCTTTCTGTAAACATGACATTGGATACATTTGTCGAACAGGAAGATTGTGCTTTTCTCCAAAACCACTTTCACGGTGATTTTTGGTTAAATTTCACCCGAAATCCACAACAATTTGTCCAGATTCTCCTGGATGAAAACAAAACTATCTGGTGATTTGTAGCTATCTCAATCCCAGATCTTGCTACAGCTTCTGTGTGTGTTTGTGTTTGCTGGATATTCTCTATGGACTTTAAGGTTTTGAATGTATTTTAGCAGGACCCTTTTTGTTTTCTGCTTGCAAACGCTAATTGGTTCCACCTTGAGTCAAATCTTCCACACATTCGAGTTTTCTAGGAAGAAAGCTTCAGAAACCTGAGAAAACATGATATTTCTTTCTGTAAATATGACATTGCATTCATTTGCCGAACAGGAAGATTGTGCTTTTCTCCAAAACCACTTTCACGGTCATTTTTGTTAAATTTCACCCGAAATCCACAACAATTGGTCCAGATTCTCCTGGATGAAAACAAAACTATCTGGTGATTTGTAGCTATCTCAATCCCAGATCTTGCTACAGCCTCTGTGTGTGTTTGTGTTTTCTGGATATTCTCTATGGACTTTAAGGTTTTGAATGCATTTTAGCAGGACCCTTTTTATTTTCTGCTGGCAAACGCTAATTGGTTCCACCTGGAGTCAAATCCTCCACACATTCCAGTTTTCGAGGAAGAAAGCTTCAGAAACCTGAGAAAACATGATATTTCTTTCTGTAAACATCATATTGGATACCTTTGCCGAACAGGAAGATTGTGCTTTTCTCCAAAACCACTTTCACGGTGATTTTTGGTTAAATTTCACCCGAAATCCACAACAATTGGTCCAGATACTCCTGGATGAAAACAAAACTATCTGGTGATTTGTAGCTATCTCAATCCCAGAACTTGCTACAGCCTCTCTGTGTGTGTTTGTGTTTTCTGGATATTCTCTATGGACTTTAAGGTTTTGAATGCATTTTAGCAGGACCCTTTTTGTTTTCTGCTGGCAAACACTAATTGGTTCCACCTGGAGTCAAATCCTCCACACATTCGAGTTTCCGAGGAAGAAAGCTTCAGAAACCTGAGAAAACATGATATGTGTATTTATAAACATAACATTGGATTCATTTGCTGAACAGAAAGATTGTGCTATTCTCCAAAACCACTTTCACGATGATTTTAGTTTAAATTTATCCCGAAATCCACAACAATTGGTCCTGATACTCCTGGATGAAAACAAAAAACTATCTGGTGATTTGTAGCTATCTCAATCCCAGATCTTGCTACAGCCTCTGTGTGTGTTTGTGTTTTCTGGATATTCTCTATGGACTTTAAGGTTTTGAATGCATTTTAGCAGGACCCTTTTTGTTTTCTGCTGGCAAACGCTAACTGGTTCCACCTGGAGTCAAATCCTCCACACATTCGAGTTTTCTAGGAAGAAAGCATCAAAAACCTGAGAAAACATGATATTTCTTTCTGTAAATATGACATTGCATTCATTTGCCGAACAGGACGATTGTGGTTTTCTCCAAAACCACTTTCACGGTCATTTTTGTTAAATTTCACCCGAAATCCACAACAATTGGTCCAGATACTCCTGGATGAAAACAAAACTATCTGGTGATTTGTAGCTATCTCAATCCCAGATCTTGCTACAGCCTCTGTGTGTGTTTGTGTTTTCTGGATATTCTCTATGGACTTTAAGGTTTTGAATGCATTTTAGCAGGACCCTTTTTATTTTCTGCTGGCAAACACTAATTGGTTCCACCTGGAGTCAAATCCTCCACACATTCCAGTTTTCGAGGAAGAAGGCTTCAGAAACCTGAGAAAACATGATATTTCTTTCTGTAAACATGATATTGGATACCTTTGCTGAACAGGAAGATTGTGCTTTTCTCCAAAACCACTTTCACGGTCATTTTTGGTTAAATTTCACCCGAAATCCACAACAATTGGTCCAGATACTCCTGGATGAAAACAAAACTATCTGGTGATTTGTAGCTATCTCAATCCCAGATCTTGCTACAGCCTCTGTGTGTGTTTGTGTTTTCTGGATATTCTCTATGGACTTTAACGTTTTGAATGCATTTTAGCAGGACCCTTTTTATTTTCTGCTGGCAAACGCTAATTGGTTCCACCTGGAGTCAAATCCTCCACACATTCCAGTTTTCGAGGAAGAACTCTTCAGAAAGCTGAGAAAACATGATATTTCTTTCTGTAAACATGACATTGGATACATTTGGCGAACAGGAAGATAGTGCTTTTCTCCAAAACCACTTTCACGGTGATTTTTGGTTAAATTTCACCCAAAATCCACAACAATTTGTCCAGATACTCCTGGATGAAAACAAAACTGTCTGCTGATTTGTAGCTATCTCAATCCCAGATCTTGCTACAGCCTCTGTGTGTGTTTGTGTTTTCTGGATATTCTCTATGGACTTTAAGGTTTTGAATGCATTTTAGCATGTAAGTTTTTGTTTTCTGCTGGCAAAGGCTAAATGGTTCCACCTGGAGTCAAATACTCCACACATTCGAGTTTTCTAGGAAGAAAGCTCCAGAAACCTGAGAAAACATGATATTTGTAGTTGTAAACATGACATTGGATACACTTGCCGAACAGGAAGGTTGTGCTTTTCTCCAAAACCACTTTCACGGTGATTTTTGGTTAAATTTCACCCAAAATCCACAATTTGTCCAGATACTCCTGGATGAAAACAAAAAACTATCTGGTGATTTGTAGCTATCTGAATCCCAGATCTTGCTACAGCCTCTGTGTGTGTTTGTGTTTTCTGTATATTCTCTACGGAGTTTAAGGTTTTGAATGCATTTTAGCAGGACCCTTTTTGTTTTCTGCTGGCAAAAGCTAATTGGTACCACCTGGAGTCAAATCCTCCACACATTCGAGTTTTCTAGGAAGAAAGCTTCAGAAACCTGAGAAAACATGATATTTCTTTCTGTAAACATGACATTGGATACATTTGCCAAACAGGAAGATTGTGCTTTTCTCCAAAACCACTTTCACGGTGATTTTAGGTTAAATTTCACCCGAAATCCACAACAATTTGTCCAGATACTCCTGGATGAAAACAAAACTATCTGGTGATTTATAGCTATCTAAATCCCAGATCTTGCTACAGCCTCTGTGTGTGTTTGTGTTTTCTGGATATTCTCTATGGACTTTAAGGTTTGGAATGCATTTTAGCAGGACCCTTTTTGTTTTCTGCTGGCAAACGCTAATTGATTCCACCTGGAGTCAAATACTCCACACATTCGAGTTTTCTAGGAAGAAAGCTCCAGAAACCTGAGTAAACATGATATTTCTTTCTGTAAACATGACATTGGATGCATTTGCTGAACAGAAAGACTGTGCTTTTCTCCAAAACCACTTTCACGGTGAATTTTTGATTAAATTTCACTTCAAAACTACAACAATTTGTCCAGATACTCCTGGATGAAAACAAAACTATCTGGTGATGTGTAGCTATCTCAATCAGAGATCTTGCTACAGCCTCTGTGTGCATTTGTGTTTTCTGGACATTCTCTATTGACTTTAAGGTTTTGAATGCATTTTAGCAGGACCCTTTTTGTTTTTTGCTGGCAAACGCTAATTGGTTCCACCTGGAATCAAATCCTCCACACATTCGAGTTTTCTAGGAAGAAAGATTCAGAAACCTGGGAAAACATGATATTTCTATTTGTAAACATGACATTGGATACATTTACCGAACAGGAAGATTGTGCGTTTCTCTACAACCAATTTCACGGTGATTTTTGGTTAAATTTCACCCGAAATCCACAATAATTGGTCCAGATACTCCTGGATGAAAACAAAACTATCTGGTGATTTGTAGCTATCTCAATCCCAGATCTTCCTACAGCCTCTGTGTGTGTTTGTGTTTTCTGGATATTCTCTATGGACTTTAAGGTTTTGAATGCATTTTAGCAGGACCCTTTTTGATTTCTGCTGGCAAAGGCTAATCGGTTCCACCTGGAGTCAAATCCTCCACACATTCGAGTTTTCTAGGAAGAAAGCTCCAGAAACCTGAGAAAACATGATATTACCTTCTGTAAACATGACATTGGATACATTTGCCGAACATGAAGATTGTGCTTTTCTCCAAAACCATTTTAAAGGTGATTTTTGGTTAAATTTCACCTGAAATACACAACAATTTGTCCAGATACTCCTGGATGAAAACAAAACTATCTGGTGATTTGTAGCTATCTCAATCCCAGATCTTGCTACAGCCTCTGTGTGTGTTTGTGTTTGCTGGATATTCTCTATGGACTTTAAGGTTTTGAATGCATTTTAGCAGGACCCTTTTTGTTTTCTGCTGGCAAACGCTAATTGGTTCCACCTGGAGTCAAATCCTCCACACATTCGAGTTTTCTAGGAAGAAAGCTTCAGCAACCTGAGAAAACATGATATTTCTTTCTGTAAACATGACATTGGATACATTTGCCAAGAAGGAATATTGTGATTTTCACGAAAACAACTTTCACGGTGATTTTTGGTTAAATTTCACCCGAAATCCACAACAATTTGTCCAGATACTCCTGGATGAAAACAAAACTATCTGGTGATTTGTAGCTATCTCAATCCCAGATCTTGCTACAGCCTCTGTGTGTGTTTGTGTTTGCTGGATATTCTCTATGGACTTTAAGGTTTTGAATGCATTTTCGCCGGACACTTATTGTTTTCTGTTGGAAAACGCTAATTGGTTCCACCTGGAGTCAAATCCTCCACACATTCGAGTTTTCTAGGAAGAAAGCTTCAGCAACCTGAGAAAACATGATATTTCTTTCTGTAAACATGACATTGGATACATTTGCCGAACAGGAAGATTGTGCTTTTCTCCAAAACCACTTTCACGGTGATTTTTGGTTAAATTTCACCCGAAATCCACAACAATTTGTCCAGATTCTCCTGGATGAAAACAAAACTATCTGGTGATTTGTAGCTATCTCAATCCCAGATCTTGCTACCGCTTCTGTGTGTGTTTGTGTTTTCTGGATATTCTCTATGGACTTGAAGGTTTTGAATGCATTTTAGCAGGACCCTTTTTGTTTTCTGCTTGCAAACGCTAATTGGTTCCACCTTGAGTCAAATCTTCCACACATTCGAGTTTTTAGGAAGAAAGCTTCAGAAACCTGAGAAAACATGATATTTCTTTCTGTAAATATGACATTGCATTCATTTGCCGAACAGGAAGATTGTGCTTTTCTCCAAAACCACTTTCACGGTCATTTTTGTTAAATTTCACCCGAAATCCACAACAATTGGTCCAGATACTCCTGGATGAAAACAAAACTATCTGGTGATTTGTAGCTATCTCAATCCCAGATCTTGCTACAGCCTCTGTGTGTGTTTGTGTTTTCTGGATATTCTCTATGGACTTTAAGGTTTTGAATGCATTTTAGCATGACCCTTTTTATTTTCTGCTGGCAAACGCTAATTGGTTCCACCTGGAGTCACATCCTCCACACATTCCAGTTTTCGAGGAAGAAAGCTTCAGAAACCTGAGAAAACATGATATTTCTTTCTGTAAACATGATATTGGATACCTTTGCCGAACAGGAAGACTGTGCTTTTCTCCAAAACCACTTTCACGGTGATTTTTGGTTAAATTTCACCCGAAATCCACAACAATTGGTCCAGATACTCCTGGATGAAAACAAAACTATCTGGTGATTTGTAGCTATCTCAATCCCAGAACTTGCTACAGCCTCTCTGTGTGTGTTTGTGTTTTCTGGATATTCTCTATGGACTTTAAGGTTTTGAATGCATTTTAGCAGGACCCTTTTTGTTTTCTGCTGGCAAACACTAATTGGTTCCACCTGGAGTCAAATCCTCCACACATTCGAGTTTCCGAGGAAGAAAGCTTCAGAAACCTGAGAAAACATGATATGTGTATTTATAAACATAACATTGGATTCATTTGCTGAACAGAAAGATTGTGCTATTCTCCAAAACCACTTTCACGGTGATTTTAGTTTAAATTTCTCCCGAAATCCACAACAATTGGTCCAGATACTCCTGGATGAAAACAAAAAACTATCTGGTGATTTGTAGGTATCTCAATCCCAGATCTTGCTACAGCCTCTGTGTGTGTTTGTGTTTTCTGGATATTCTCTATGGACTTTAAGGTTTTGAATGCATTTTAGCAGGACCCTTTTTGTTTTCTGCTGGCAAACGCTAACTGGTTCCACCTGGAGTCAAATCCTCCACACATTCGAGTTTTCTAGGAAGAAAGCATCAAAAACCTGAGAAAACATGATATTTCTTTCTGTAAATATGACATTGCATTCATTTGCCGAACAGGAAGATTGTGGTTTTCTCCAAAACCACTTTCACGGTCATTTTTGTTAAATTTCACCCGAAATCCACAACAATTGGTCCAGATACTCCTGGATGAAAACAAAACTATCTGGTGATTTGTAGCTATCTCAATCCCAGATCTTGCTACAGCCTCTGTGTGTGTTTGTGTTTTCTGGATATTCTCTATGGACTTTAAGGTTTTGAATGCATTTTAGCAGGACCCTTTTTATTTTCTGCTGGCAAACACTAATTGATTCCACCTGGAGTCAAATCCTCCACACATTCCAGTTTTCGAGGAAGAAAGCTTCAGAAACCTGAGAAAACATGATATTTCTTTCTGTAAACATGACATTGGATACATTTGGCGAACAGGAAGATAGTGCTTTTCTCCAAAACCACTTTCACGGTGATTTTAGGTTAAATTTCTCCTGAAATCCACAATAATTTGTCCAGATACTCCTGGATGAAAACAAAACTATCTGGTGATTTGTAGCTATCTCAATCCCAGATCTTGCTACAGCCTCTGTGTGTGTTTGTGTTTTCTGGATATTCTCTATGGACTTTAACGTTTTGAATGCATTTTAGCAGGACCCTTTTTATTTTCTGCTGGCAAACGCTAATTGGTTCCACCTGGAGTCAAATCCTCCACACATTCCAGTTTTCGAGGAAGAAAGCTTCAGAAACCTGAGAAAACATGATATTTCTTTCTGTAAACATGACATTGGATACATTTGGCGAACAGGAAGATAGTGCTTTTCTCCAAAACCACTTTCACGGTGATTTTTGGTTAAATTTCATCCGAAATCCACAACAATTTGTCCAGATACTCCTGGATGAAAACAAAACTGTCTGCGGATTTGTAGCTATCTCAATCCCAGATCTTGCTACAGCCTCTGTGTGTGTTTGTGTTTGCTGGATATTCTCTATGGACTTTAAGGTTTTGAATGCATTTTAGCAGGACCCTTTTTGTTTTCTGCTGGCAAACGCTAATTGGTTCCACCTGGAGGCAAATACTCCATACATTCGAGTTTTCTAGGAAGAAAGCTCCAGAAACCTGAGAAAACATGATATTTGTATTTGTAAACATGACATTGGATGCATTTGCTGAACAGAAAGATTGTGCTTTTCTCCAAAACCACTTTCACGGTGAATTTTGGATTAAATTTCACTTCAAAACTACAACAATTTGTCCAGATACTCCTGGATGAAAACAAAACTATCTGGTGATTTGTAGCTATCTCAATCCCAGATCTTGCTACAGCCTCTGTGTGCGTTTGTGTTTTCTGGATATTCTCTATGGACTTTAAGGTTTTGAATGCATTTTAAAAGTACCCTTTTAGTTTTCTGCTGGCAAAAACTAATTGGTTCCACCTGGAGTCAAATCCTACACACATTCGAGTTTTCGAGGAAGAAAGCATCAAAAACCTGAGGAAACATGATATTTCTTTCTGTAAACATGACATTGGACACATTTGCCGAACAGGAAGATTGTGCTTTTCTCCAAAACCCCTTTAACGGTGATTTTTGTTTAAATTTCACCCGAAATCCACAACAATTTGTCCAGATACTCCTGGATGAAAACAAAACGATCTGGTGATTTGTAGCTATCTCAATCCCAGATCTTGCTACAGCCTCTGTGTGTGTTTGTGTTTTCTGGATATTCTCTATGGACTTTAAGGTTTTGAATGCATTTTAGCAGGACCCTTTTTGTTTTCTGCTGGCAAACGCTAATTGGTTCCACCTGGAGTCAAATACTCCACACATTCGAGTTTTCTAGGAAGAAAGCTTCAGAAACCTGAGAAAACATGATATTTGTATTTGTAAACATGATATTGGATACAGTTGCTGAACAGGAAGATTGTGCTTTTCTCCAAACCACTTTCACGGTGATTTTTTGGTTAAATTTCACCCGAAATCCACAACAATTGGTCCAGATACTCCTGGATGAAAACAAAACTATCTGGTGATTTGTAGCTATCTCAATCCCAGATCTTGCTACAGCCTCTGTGTGTGTTTGTGTTTTCTGGATATTCTCTATGGACTTTAAGGTTTTGAATGCATTTGAGCAGGACCCTTTTTGTTTTCTGCTGGCAAACGCTAACTGGTTCCACCTGGAGTCAAATCCTCCACACATTCCAGTTTTCGAGGAAGAAAGCTCCAGAAACCTGAGAAAACATGATGTTTGTATTTATAAACATAACATTGGATTCATTTGCCGAAGAGAAAGATTGTGCTTTTCTCCAAAACCACTTTCACGGTGATTTTTGGTTAAATTTCACCCGAAATCCACAACAATTTGTCCAGATACTCCTGGATGAAAACAAAACTATCTGGTGATTAGTAGCTATCTCAATCCCAGATATTGCTACAGCCTCTGTGTGTGTTTGTGTTTTCTGGATATTCTCTATGGACTTTAAGGTTTTGAATGCATTTTAGCAGGACCCTTTTTTGTTTTCTGCTGGCAAAAGCTAATAGGTTCCACCTGGAGTCAAATCCTCCACACATTCGAGTTTTCTAGGAAGAAAGCTCCAGAAACCTGAGAAAACATGATATTTGTTTTTGTAAACATGACATTGGATTCATTTGCTGATCAGAAAGATTGTGCTTCTCTCCAAAACCACTTTAATGGTGATTTTTTGGTTAAATTTCACTTCAAAACTACAACAATTTGTCCAGATACTCCTGGATGAAAACAAAACTATCTGGAGATTTGTAGCTATCTCAATCCCAGATCTTGCTACAGCCTCTGTGTGTGTTTGTGTTTTCTGGATATTCTCTATGGACTTTAAGGTTTTGAATGCATTTTCGCCGGACACTTATTGTTTTCTGTTGGAAAACGCTAATTGGTTCCACCTGGAGTCAAATCCTCCACACATTCGAGTTTTCTAGGAAGAAAGCTTCAGAAACCTGAGAAAACATGATATTTCTTTCTGTAAACATGACATTGGATACATTTGCCGAACAGGAAGATTGTGCTTTTCTCCAAAACCACTTTCACGGTGATTTTTGGTTAAATTTCACCCGAAATCCACAACAATTTGTCCAGATTCTCCTGGATGAAAACAAAACTATCTGGTGATTTGTAGCTATCTCAATCCCAGATCTTGCTACAGCTTCTGTGTGTGTTTGTGTTTTCTGGATATTCTCTATGGACTTTAAGGTTTTGAATGTATTTTAGCAGGACCCTTTTTGTTTTCTGCTTGCAAACGCTAATTGGTTCCACCTTGAGTCAAATCTTCCACACATTCGAGTTTTCTAGGAAGAAAGCTTCAGAAACCTGAGAAAACATGATATTTCTTTCTGTAAATATGACATTGCATTCATTTGCCGAACAGGAAGATTGTGCTTTTCTCCAAAACCACTTTCACGGTCATTTTTGTTAAATTTCACCCGAAATCCACAACAATTGGTCCAGATTCTCCTGGATGAAAACAAAACTATCTGGTGATTTGTAGCTATCTCAATACCAGATCTTGCTACAGCTTCTGTGTGTGTTTGTGTTTTCTGGATATTCTCTATGGACTTTAAGGTTTTGAATGCATTTTAGCAGGACCCTTTTTATTTTCTGCTGGCAAACGCTAATTGGTTCCACCTGGAGTCAAATCCTCCACACATTCCAGTTTTCGAGGAAGAAAGCTTCAGAAACCTGAGAAAACATGATATTTCTTTCTGTAAACATGATATTGGATACCTTTGCTGAACAGGAAGATTGTGCTTTTCTCCAAAACCACTTTCACGGTGATTTTTGGTTAAATTTCACCCGAAATCCACAACAACTGGTCCAGATACTCCTGGATGAAAACAAAAAACTATCTGGTGATTTGTAGCTATCTCAATCCCAGATCTTGCTACAGCCTCTGTGTGTGTTTGTGTTTTCTGGATATTCTCTATGGACTTTAACGTTTTGAATGCATTTTAGCAGGACCCTTTTTATTTTCTGCTGGCAAATGCTAATTGGTTCCACCTGGAGTCAAATCCTCCACACATTCCAGTTTTCGAGGAAGAAAGCTTCAGAAACCTGAGAAAACATGATATTTCTTTCTGTAAACATGACATTGGATACATTTGGCGAACAGGAAGATAGTGCTTTTCTCCAAAACCACTTTCACGGTGATTTTTGGTTAAATTTCACCCGAAATCCACAACAATTTGTCCAGATACTCCTGGATGAAAACAAAACTGCCTGCTGATTTGTAGCTATCTCAATCCCAGATCTTGCTACAGCCTCTGTGTGTGTTTGTGTTTTCTGGATATTCTCTATGGACTTTAAGGTTTTGAATGCATTTTAGCAGAACCCTTTTTGTTTTCTGCTGGCAAACGCTAATTGGTTCCACCTGGAGGCAAATACTCCATACATTCGAGTTTTCTAGGAAGAAAGCTCCAGAAACCTGAGAAAACATGATATATCTTTCTGTAAACATGACATTGGATGCATTTGCTGAACAGAAAGATTGTGCTTTTCTCCAAAACCACTTTCACGGTGAATTTTGGATTAAATTTCACTTCAAAACTACAACAATTTGTCCAGATACTCCTGGATGAAAACAAAACTATCTGGTGATTTGTAGCTATCTCAATCCCAGATCTTGCTACAGCCTCTGTGTGCGTTTGTGTTTTCTGGATATTCTCTATGGACTTTAAGGTTTTGAATGCATTTTAAAAGGACCCTTTTAGTTTTCTGCTGGCAAAAACTAATTGGTTCCACCTGGAGTCAAATCCTACACACATTCGAGTTTTCGAGGAAGAAAGCTTCAGAAACCTGAGGAAACATGATATTTCTTTCTGTCAACATGACATTGGACACATTTGCCGAACAGGAAGATTGTGCTTTTCTCCAAAACCCCTTTAACGGTGATTTTTGTTTAAATTTCACCCGAAATCCACAACAATTTGTCCAGATACTCCTGGATGAAAACAAAACGATCTGGTGATTTGTAGCTATCTCAATCCCAGATCTTGCTACAGCCTCTGTGTGTGTTTGTGTTTTCTGGATATTCTCTATGGACTTTAAGGTTTTGAATGCATTTTAGCAGGACCCTTTTTGTTTTCTGCTGGCAAACGCTAATTGGTTCCACCTGGAGTCAAATACTCCACACATTCGAGTTTTCTAGGAAGAAAGCTTCAGAAACCTGAGAAAACATGATATTTGTATTTGTAAACATGATATTGGATACAGTTGCTGAACAGGAAGATTGTGCTTTTCTCCAAACCACTTTCACGGTGATTTTTTGGTTAAATTTCACCCGAAATCCACAACAATTTGTCCAGATACTCCTGGATGAAAACAAAACGATCTGGTGATTTGTAGCTATCTCAATCCCAGATCTTGCTACAGCCTCTGTGTGTGTTTGTGTTTTCTGGATATTCTCTATGGACTTTAAGGTTTTGAATGCATTTTAGCAGGACCCTTTTTGTTTTCTGCTGGCAAACGCTAATTGGTTCCACCTGGAGTCAAATACTCCACACATTCGAGTTTTCTAGGAAGAAAGCTTCAGAAACCTGAGAAAACATGATATTTGTATTTGTAAACATGATATTGGATACAGTTGCTGAACAGTAAGATTGTGCTTTTCTCCAAACCACTTTCACGGTGATTTTTTGGTTAAATTTCACCCGAAATCCACAACAATTGGTCCAGATACTCCTGGATGAAAACAAAACTATCTGGTGATTTGTAGCTATCTCAATCCCAGATCTTGCTACAGCCTCTGTGTGTGTTTGTGTTTTCTGGATATTCTCTATGGACTTTAAGGTTTTGAATGCATTTTAGCAGGACCCTTTTTGTTTTCTGCTGGCAAACGCTAACTGGTTCCACCTGGAGTCAAATCCTCCACACATTCCAGTTTTCGAGGAAGAAAGCTCCAGAAACCTGAGAAAACATGATGTTTGTATTTATAAACATAACATTGGATTCATTTGCCGAAGAGAAAGATTGTGCTTTTCTCCAAAACCACTTTCACGGTGATTTTTGGTTAAATTTCACCCGAAATCCACAACAATTTGTCCAGATACTCCTGGATGAAAACAAAACTATCTGGTGATTAGTAGCTATCTCAATCCCAGATATTGCTACAGCCTCTGTGTGTGTTTGTGTTTTCTGGATATTCTCTATGGACTTTAAGGTTTTGAATGCATTTTAGCAGGACCCTTTTTTGTTTTCTGCTGGCAAACGCTAATAGGTTCCACCTGGAGTCAAATCCTCCACACATTCGAGTTTTCTAGGAAGAAAGCTCCAGAAACCTGAGAAAACATGATATTTGTTTTTGTAAACATGACATTGGATTCATTTGCTGATCGGAAAGATTGTGTTTCTCTCCAAACCCACTTTAATGGTGATTTTTTGGTTAAATTTCACTTCAAAACTACAACAATTTGTCCAGATACTCCTGGATGAAAACAAAACTATCTGGAGATTTGTAGCTATCTCAATCCCAGATCTTGCTACAGCCTCTGTGTGTGTTTGTGTTTTCTGGATATTCTCTATGGACTTTAAGGTTTTGAATGCATTTTAGCAGGACCCTTTTTGTTTTCTGCTGGCAAACGCTAATTGGTTCCACCTGGAGTCAAATCCTCCACACATTCGAGTTTTCTAGGAAGAAAGCTTCAGAAACCTGAGAAAACATGATATTTGTATTTATAAACATAACATTGGATTCATTTGCTGAACAGAAAGATTGTGCTTTTCTCCAAAACCACTTTCACGGTGATTTTTGGTTAAATTTCTCCCGAAATCCACAACAATTGGTCCAGATACTCCTGGATGAAAACAAAACTATCTGGTGATTTATAGCTATCTAAATCCCAGATCTTGCTACAGCCTCTGTGTGTGTTTGTGTTTTCTGGATATTCTATATGGACTTTAAGGTTTTGAATGCATTTTAGCAGGACCCTTTTTGTTTTCTGCTGGCAAAGGCTAATGGATTCCACCTGGAGTCAAATACTCCACACATTCGAGTTTTCTAGGAAGAAAGCTTCAGAAACCTGAGAAAACATGATATTTCTTTCTGTAAACATGACATTGGATGAATTTGCTGAACAGAAAGATTGTGCTTTTCTCCAAAACCACTTTCACGGTGATTTTTTTGGTTAAATTTCACTTCAAATCTACAACAATTTGTCCAGATACTCCTGGATGAAAACAAAACTATCTGGTGATTTGTAGCTATCTCAATCCCAGATCTTGCTACAGCCTCTGTGTGTGTTTGTGTTTTCTGGATATTCTCTATGGACTTTAAGGTTTTGAATGCATTTTAGCAGGACCCTTTTTGTTTTCTGCTGGCAAACGCTAATTGGTTCCACCTGGAGTCAAATCCTCCACACATTCCAGTTTTCGAGGAAGAAAGCTTCAGAATCCTGAGAAAACATGATATTTCTTTCTGTAAACATGATATTGGATACGTTTGCCGAACAGGAAGATTGTGCTTTTCTCCAAAACCACTTTCATGGTGATTTTTGGTTAAATTTCACCTGAAATACACAACAATTTGTCCAGATACTCCTGGATGAAAACAAAACTATCTGGTGATTTGTAGCTATCTCAATCCCAGATCTTGCTACAGCCTCTGTGTGTGTTTGTGTTTTCTGGATATTCTCTATGGACTTGAAGGTTTTGAATGCATTTTAGCAGGACCCTTTTTGTTTTCTGCTGGCAAACGGTAATTGGTTCCACCTGGAGTCAAATCCTCCACACATTCCAGTTTTCTAGGAAGAAAGCTCCAGAAACCTGAGAAAACATGATATTTGTATTTATAAACATAACATTGGATTCATTTGCTGAACAGAAAGATTGTGCTTTTCTCCAAAACCACTTTCACGGTGATTTTTTGGTTAAATTTCACTTCAAAACTACAATTTGTCCAGATACTCCTGGATGAAAACAAAACTATCTGGTGATTTGTAGCTATCTCAATCCCAGATCTTGCTACAGCCTCTGTGTGTGTTTGTGTTTTCTGGATATTCTCTATGGACTTGAAGGTTTTGAATGCATTTTAGCAGGACCCTTTTTGTTTTCTGCTGGCAAACGCTAATTGGTTCCACCTGGAGTCAAATCCTCCACACATTCCAGTTTTCTAGGAAGAAAGCTCCAGAAACCTGAGAGAACATGATATTTGTATTTATAAACATAACACTGGATTCATTTGCCGAAGAGAAAGATTGTGCTTTTCTCCAAAACCACTTTCACGGTGATTTTTGGTTAAATTTCACCCGAAATCCACAACAATTTGTCCAGATACTCCTGGATGAAAACAAAACTATCTGGTGATTTGTAGCTATCTCAATCCCAGATCTTGCTACAGCCTCTGTGTGTGTTTGTGTTTTCTGGATATTCTCTATGGACTTTAAGGTTTTGAATGCATTTTAGCAGGACCCTTTTTGTTTTCTGCTGGCAAACGCTAATTGGTTCCACCTGGAGTCAAATCCTCCACACATTCCAGTTTTCGAGGAAGAAAGCTTCAGAATCCTGAGAAAACATGATATTTCTTTCTGTAAACATGATATTGGATACGTTTGCCGAACAGGAAGATTGTGCTTTTCTCCAAAACCACTTTCATGGTGATTTTTGGTTAAATTTCACCTGAAATACACAACAATTTGTCCAGATACTCCTGGATGAAAAGAAAACTATCTGGTGATTTGTAGCTATCTCAATCCCAGATCTTGCTACAGCCTCTGTGTGTGTTTGTGTTTTCTGGATATTCTCTATGGACTTGAAGGTTTTGAATGCATTTTAGCAGGACCCTTTTTGTTTTCTGCTGGCAAACGGTAATTGGTTCCACCTGGAGTCAAATCCTCCACACATTCCAGTTTTCTAGGAAGAAAGCTCCAGAAACCTGAGAAAACATGATATTTGTATTTATAAACATAACATTGGATTCATTTGCTGAACAGAAAGATTGTGCTTTTCTCCAAAACCACTTTCACGGTGATTTTTTGGTTAAATTTCACTTCAAAACTACAATTTGTCCAGATACTCCTGGATGAAAACAAAACTATCTGGTGATTTGTAGCTATCTCAATCCCAGATCTTGCTACAGCCTCTGTGTGTGTTTGTGTTTTCTGGATATTCTCTATGGACTTGAAGGTTTTGAATGCATTTTAGCAGGACCCTTTTTGTTTTCTGCTGGCAAACGCTAATTGGTTCCACCTGGAGTCAAATCCTCCACACATTCCAGTTTTCTAGGAAGAAAGCTCCAGAAACCTGAGAGAACATGATATTTGTATTTATAAACATAACACTGGATTCATTTGCCGAAGAGAAAGATTGTGCTTTTCTCCAAAACCACTTTCACGGTGATTTTTGGTTAAATTTCACCCGAAATCCACAACAATTTGTCCAGATACTCCTGGATGAAAACAAAACTATCTGGTGATTTGTAGCTATCTCAATCCCAGATCTTGCTACAGCCTCTGTGTGTGTTTGTGTTTTCTGGATATTCTCTATGGACTTTAAGGTTTTGAATGCATTTTAGCAGGACCCTTTTTGTTTTCTGCTGGCAAACGCTAATTGGTTCCACCTGGAGTCAAATCCTCCACACATTCCAGTTTTCTAGGAAGAAAGCTTCAGAAACCTGAGAAAACATGATATTTCTTTCTGTAAACATGACATTGGATACATTTGCCGAACAGGAAGATTGTGCTTTTCTCCAAAACCACTTTCACGGTGATTTTAGGTTAAATTTCTCCTGAAATCCACAATAATTTGTCCAGATACTCCTGGATGAAAACAAAACTATCTGGTGATGTGTAACTATCTCAATCCCAGATCTTGCTACAGCCTCTGTGTGTGTTTGTGTTTTCTGGATATTCTCTATGGACTTTAAGGTTTTGAATGCATTTTAGCAGGACCCTTTTTTGTTTTCTGCTGGCAAACGCTAATTGGTACCACCTGAAGTCAAATACTCCACACATTCGAGTTTTCTAGGAAGAAAGCTCCAGAAACCTGAGAAAACATGATATTTGTTTTTGTAAACATGACATTGGATTCATTTGCTGATCAGAAAGATTGTGTTTCTCTCCAAACCCACTTTAATGGTGATTTTTTGGTTAAATTTCACTTCAAAACTACAACAATTTGTCCAGATACTCCTGGATGAAAACAAAACTATCTGGAGATTTGTAGCTATCTCAATCCCAGATCTTGCTACAGCCTCTGTGTGTGTTTGTGTTTTCTGGATATTCTCTATGGACTTTAAGGTTTTGAATGCATTTTAGCAGGACCGTTTTTGTGTTCTTCTTGAAAACGCTAATTGGTTCCACCTGGAGTCAAATCCTCCACACATTCGAGTTTTCTAGGAAGAAAGCTTCAGAAACCTGAGAAAACATGATATTTCTTTCTGTAAACATGACATTGGATACATTTGCTGAACAGGAAGATTGTGCTATTCTCGAAAACCACTTCCTCGGTGATTTTTGGTTAAATTTCACCCGAAATTCACAACAATTTCCTCCACACATTCGAGTTTTCTAGGAAGAAAGCTTCAGAAACCTGAGAAAACATGATTTTTCTTTCTGTAAACATGACATTGGATACATTTGCCGAACAGGAAGATTGTGCTTTTCTCCAAAACCACTTTCACGGTGATTTTTGGTTAAATTTCACCCGAAATCCACAACAATTTGTCCAGATACTCCTGGATGAAAACAAAACTATCTGGTGATTTGTAGCTATCTCAATCCCAGATCTTGCTACAACCTCTGTGTGTGTTTGTGTTTTCTGGATATTCTCTATAGACTTTAAGATTTTGAATGCATTTTAGCAGGACCCTTTTTGTTTTCTGCTGGCAAACGCTAATTGGTTCCACCTGGAGTCAAATACTCCACACATTCGAGTTTTCTAGGAAGAAAGCTCCAGAAACCTGAGAAAACATGATATTTGTATTTGTAAACATGACATTGGATGCATTTGCCGAACAGGAAGATTGTGCTTTTCTCCAAAACCACTTTCACGGTGATTTTTTGGTTAAATTTCACCCGAAATCCACAACAATTTGTCCAGATACTCCTGGATGAAAACAAAACTATCTGGTGATTTGTAGCTATCTCAATCCCAGATCTTGCTACAGCCTCTGTGTGTGTTTGTGTTTTCTGGATATTCTCTATGGACTTTAAGGTTTTGAATGCATTTTAGCAGGACCCTTTTTGTTTTCTGCTGGCAAACGCTAATTGGTTCCACCTGGAGTCAAATCCTCCACACATTCGAGTTTTCTAGGAAGAAAGCTTCAGAAACCTGAGAAAACATGATATTTCTTTCTGTAAACATGACATTGGATACATTTGCCGATCAGGAAGATTGTGCTTTTCTCCAAAACCACTTTCACGGTGATTTTTGGTTAAATTTCACCCGAAATCCACAACAATTTGTCCAGATACTCCTGGATGAAAACAAAACTATCTGGTTATTTGTAGCTATCTCAATCCCAGATCTTGCTACAGCCTCTGTGTGTGTTTGTGTTTTCTGGATATTCTCTATGGACTTTAAGGTTTTGAATGCATTTTAGCAGGACCCTTTTTGTTTTCTGCTGGCAAACGCTAATTGGTTCCACCTGGAGTCAAATCCTCCACACATTCGAGTTTTCTAGGAAGAAAGCATCAAAAACCTTAGAAAACATGATATTTCTTTCTGTAAATATGACATTGCATTCATTTGCCGAACAGGAAGATTGTGCTTTTCTCCAAAACCACTTTCACGGTGATTTTTGGTTAAATTTCACCCGAAATCCACAACAATTTGTCCAGATAGTCCTGGATGAAAACAAAACTACCTGGTATTTGTAGCCTTCTCAATCCCAGATCTTGCTACAGCCTCTGTGTGTGTTTGTGTTTTCTGGATATTCTCTATGGACTTTAACGTTTTGAATGCATTTTAGCATGTAAGTTTTTGTTTTCTGCTGGCAAACGCTAATTGGTTCCACCTGGAGTCAAATCCTCCACACATTCGAGTTTTCTAGGAAGAAAGCTTCAGAAACCTGAGAAAACATGATATTTGTATTTATAAACATAACATTGGATTCATTTGCTGAACAGAAAGATTGTGCTTTTCTCCAAAACCACTTTCACGGTGATTTTAGGTTAAATTTCACCCGAAATCCACAACAATTTGTCCAGATACTCCTGGATGAAAACAAAACTATCTGGTGATTTATAGCTATCTAAATCCCAGATCTTGCTACAGCCTCTGTGTGTGTTTGTGTTTTCTGGATATTCTCTATGGACTTTAAGGTTTTCAATGCATTTTAGCAGGACCCTTTTTGTTTTCTGCTGGCAAAGGCTAATTGATTCCACCTGGAGTCAAATCCTCCACACATTCGAGTTTTCTAGGAAGAAAGCTCCAGAAACCTGAGAAAACATGATATTTCTTTCTGTAAACATGACATTGGATGAATTTGCTGAACAGAAAGATTGTGCTTTTCTCCAAAACCACTTTCACGGTGATTTTTTTGGTTAAATTTCACTTCAAAACTACAACAATTTGTCCAGATACTCCTGGATGAAAACAAAACTATCTGGTGATTTGTAGCTATCTCAATCCCAGATCTTGCTACAGCCTCTGTGTGTGTTTGTGTTTTCTGGATATTCTCTATGGACTTTAAGGTTTTGAATGCATTTTAGAAGGACCCTTTTTATTTTCTGCTGGCAAACACTAATTGGTTCCACCTGGAGTCAAATCCTCCACACATTCCAGTTTTCGAGGAAGAAAGCTTAAGAAACCTGAGAAAACATGATATTTCTTTCTGTAAACATGACATTGGATACCTTTGCCGAACAGGAAGATTGTGCTTTTCTCCAAAACCACTTTCACGGTGATTTTTGGTTAAATTTCACCCGAAATCCACAACAATTTGTCCAGATACTCCTGGATGAAAACAAAACTATCTGGTGATTTGTAGCTATCTCAATCCCAGATCTTGCTACAGCCTCTGTGTGTGTTTGTGTTTTCTGGATATTCTCTATGGACTTTAAGGTTTTGAATGCATTTTAGCAGGACCGTTTTTGTGTTCTGCTTGCAAACGCTAATTGGTTCCACCTGGAGTCAAATCCTCCACACATTCGAGTTTTCTAGGAAGAAAGCTTCAGAAACCTGAGAAAACATGATATTTCTTTCTGTAAACATGACATTGGATACATTTGCTGAACAGGAAGATTGTGCTATTCTCGAAAACCACTTTCACGGTGATTTTTGGTTAAATTTCACCCGAAATCCACAACAATTTCCTCCACACATTCGAGTTTTCTAGGAAGAAAGCTTCAGAAACCTGAGAAAACATGATTTTTCTTTCTGTAAACATGACATTGGATACATTTGCCGAACAGGAAGATTGTGCTTTTCTCCAAAACCACATTCACGGTCATTTTTGGTTAAATTTCATCCGAAATCCACAACAATTTGTCCAGATACTCCTGGATGAAAACAAAACTATCTGGTGATTTGTAGCTATCTCAATCCCAGATCTTGCTACAGCCTCTGTGTGTGTTTGTGTTTTCTGGATATTCTCTATGGACTTTAACGTTTTGAATGCATTTTAGCAGGACCCTTTTTATTTTCTGCTGGCAAACGCTAATTGGTTCCACCTGGAGTCAAATCCTCCACACATTCCAGTTTTCGAGGAAGAAAGCTTCAGAATCCTGAGAAAACATGATATTTCTTTCTGTAAACATGATATTGGATACGTTTGCCGAACAGGAAGATTGTGCTTTTCTCCAAAACCACTTTCATGGTGATTTTTGGTTAAATTTCACCTGAAATACACAACAATTTGTCCAGATACTCCTGGATGAAAAGAAAACTATCTGGTGATTTGTAGCTATCTCAATCCCAGATCTTGCTACAGCCTCTGTGTGTGTTTGTGTTTTCTGGATATTCTCTATGGACTTGAAGGTTTTGAATGCATTTTAGCAGGACCCTTTTTGTTTTCTGCTGGCAAACGGTAATTGGTTCCACCTGGAGTCAAATCCTCCACACATTCCAGTTTTCTAGGAAGAAAGCTCCAGAAACCTGAGAAAACATGATATTTGTATTTATAAACATAACATTGGATTCATTTGCTGAACAGAAAGATTGTGCTTTTCTCCAAAACCACTTTCACGGTGATTTTTTGGTTAAATTTCACTTCAAAACTACAATTTGTCCAGATACTCCTGGATGAAAACAAAACTATCTGGTGATTTGTAGCTATCTCAATCCCAGATCTTGCTACAGCCTCTGTGTGTGTTTGTGTTTTCTGGATATTCTCTATGGACTTGAAGGTTTTGAATGCATTTTAGCAGGACCCTTTTTGTTTTCTGCTGGCAAACGCTAATTGGTTCCACCTGGAGTCAAATCCTCCACACATTCCAGTTTTCTAGGAAGAAAGCTCCAGAAACCTGAGAGAACATGATATTTGTATTTATAAACATAACACTGGATTCATTTGCCGAAGAGAAAGATTGTGCTTTTCTCCAAAACCACTTTCACGGTGATTTTTGGTTAAATTTCACCCGAAATCCACAACAATTTGTCCAGATACTCCTGGATGAAAACAAAACTATCTGGTGATTTGTAGCTATCTCAATCCCAGATCTTGCTACAGCCTCTGTGTGTGTTTGTGTTTTCTGGATATTCTCTATGGACTTTAAGGTTTTGAATGCATTTTAGCAGGACCCTTTTTGTTTTCTGCTGGCAAACGCTAATTGGTTCCACCTGGAGTCAAATCCTCCACACATTCGAGTTTTCTAGGAAGAAAGCTTCAGAAACCTGAGAAAACATGATATTTCTTTCTGTAAACATGACATTGGATACATTTGCCGAACAGGAAGATTGTGCTTTTCTCCAAAACCACTTTCACGGTGATTTTAGGTTAAATTTCTCCTGAAATCCACAATAATTTGTCCAGATACTCCTGGATGAAAACAAAACTATCTGGTGATGTGTAACTATCTCAATCCCAGATCTTGCTACAGCCTCTGTGTGTGTTTGTGTTTTCTGGATATTCTCTATGGACTTTAAGGTTTTGAATGCATTTTAGCAGGACCCTTTTTTGTTTTCTGCTGGCAAACGCTAATTGGTACCACCTGAAGTCAAATACTCCACACATTCGAGTTTTCTAGGAAGAAAGCTCCAGAAACCTGAGAAAACATGATATTTGTTTTTGTAAACCTGACATTGGATTCATTTGCTGATCGGAAAGATTGTGCTTCTCTCCAAACCCACTTTAATGGTGATTTTTTGGTTAAATTTCACTTCAAAACTACAACAATTTGTCCAGATACTCCTGGATGAAAACAAAACTATCTGGAGATTTGTAGCTATCTCAATCCCAGATCTTGCTACAGCCTCTGTGTGTGTTTGTGTTTTCTGGATATTCTCTATGGACTTTAAGGTTTTGAATGCATTTTAGCAGGACCGTTTTTGTGTTCTTCTTGAAAACGCTAATTGGTTCCACCTGGAGTCAAATCCTCCACACATTCGAGTTTTCTAGGAAGAAAGCTTCAGAAACCTGAGAAAACATGATATTTCTTTCTGTAAACATGACATTGGATACATTTGCTGAACAGGAAGATTGTGCTATTCTCGAAAACCACTTCCTCGGTGATTTTTGGTTAAATTTCACCCGAAATTCACAACAATTTCCTCCACACATTCGAGTTTTCTAGGAAGAAAGCTTCAGAAACCTGAGAAAACATGATTTTTCTTTCTGTAAACATGACATTGGATACATTTGCCGAACAGGAAGATTGTGCTTTTCTCCAAAACCACTTTCACGGTGATTTTTGGTTAAATTTCACCCGAAATCCACAACAATTTGTCCAGATACTCCTGGATGAAAACAAAACTATCTGGTGATTTGTAGCTATCTCAATCCCAGATCTTGCTACAACCTCTGTGTGTGTTTGTGTTTTCTGGATATTCTCTATGGACTTTAAGGTTTTGAATGCATTTTAGCAGGACCCTTTTTATTTTTTGCTGGCAAACGCTAATTGGTTCCACCTGGAGTCAAATCCTCCACACATTCGAGTTTTCTAGGAAGAAAGCTCCAGAAACCTGAGAAAACATGATATTTGTATTTGTAAACATGACATTGGATGCATTTGCCGAACAGGAAGATTGTGCTTTTCTCCAAAACCACTTTCACGGTGATTTTTTGGTTAAATTTCACCCGAAATCCACAACAATTTGTCCAGATACTCCTGGATGAAAACAAAACTATCTGGTGATTTGTAGCTATCTCAATCCCAGATCTTGCTACAGCCTCTGTGTGTGTTTGTGTTTTCTGGATATTCTCTATGGACTTGAAGGTTTTGAATGCATTTTAGCAGGACCCTTTTTGTTTTCTGCTGGCAAACGCTAATTGGTTCCACCTGGAGTCAAATCCTCCACACATTCGAGTTTTCTAGGAAGAAAGCTTCAGAAACCTGAGAAAACATGATATTTCTTTCTGTAAACATGACATTGGATACATTTGCCGATCAGGAAGATTGTGCTTTTCTCCAAAACCACTTTCACGGTGATTTTTGGTTAAATTTCACCCGAAATCCACAACAATTTGTCCAGATACTCCTGGATGAAAACAAAACTATCTGGTGATTTGTAGCTATCTCAATCCCAGATCTTGCTACAGCCTCTGTGTGTGTTTGTGTTTTCTGGATATTCTCTATGGACTTTAAGGTTTTGAATGCATTTTAGCAGGACCCTTTTTGTTTTCTGCTGGCAAACGCTAATTGGTTCCACCTGGAGTCAAATCCTCCACACATTCGAGTTTTCTAGGAAGAAAGCATCAAAAACCTTAGAAAACATGATATTTCTTTCTGTAAATATGACATTGCATTCATTTGCCGAACAGGAAGATTGTGCTTTTCTCCAAAACCACTTTCACGGTGATTTTTGGTTAAATTTCACCCGAAATCCACAACAATTTGTCCAGATAGTCCTGGATGAAAACAAAACTACCTGGTATTTGTAGCCTTCTCAATCCCAGATCTTGCTACAGCCTCTGTGTGTGTTTGTGTTTTCTGGATATTCTCTATGGACTTTAACGTTTTGAATGCATTTTAGCATGTAAGTTTTTGTTTTCTGCTGGCAAACGCTAATTGGTTCCACCTGGAGTCAAATCCTCCACACATTCGAGTTTTCTAGGAAGAAAGCTTCAGAAACCTGAGAAAACATGATATTTGTATTTATAAACATAACATTGGATTCATTTGCTGAACAGAAAGATTGTGCTTTTCTCCAAAACCACTTTCACGGTGATTTTAGGTTAAATTTCACCCGAAATCCACAACAATTTGTCCAGATACTCCTGGATGAAAACAAAACTATCTGGTGATTTATAGCTATCTAAATCCCAGATCTTGCTACAGCCTCTGTGTGTGTTTGTGTTTTCTGGATATTGTCTATGGACTTTAAGGTTTTCAATGCATTTTAGCAGGACCCTTTTTGTTTTCTGCTGGCAAAGGCTAATTGATTCCACCTGGAGTCAAATCCTCCACACATTCGAGTTTTCTAGGAAGAAAGCTCCAGAAACCTGAGAAAACATGATATTTCTTTCTGTAAACATGACATTGGATGAATTTGCTGAACAGAAAGATTGTGCTTTTCTCCAAAACCACTTTCACGGTGATTTTTTTGGTTAAATTTCACTTCAAAACTACAACAATTTGTCCAGATACTCCTGGATGAAAACAAAACTATCTGGTGATTTGTAGCTATCTCAATCCCAGATCTTGCTACAGCCTCTGTGTGTGTTTGTGTTTTCTGGATATTCTCTATGGACTTTAAGGTTTTGAATGCATTTTAGAAGGACCCTTTTTATTTTCTGCTGGCAAACACTAATTGGTTCCACCTGGAGTCAAATCCTCCACACATTCCAGTTTTCTAGGAAGAAAGCTTCAGAAACCTGAGAAAACATGATATTTCTTTCTGTAAACATGACATTGGATACCTTTGCCGAACAGGAAGATTGTGCTTTTCTCCAAAACCACTTTCACGGTGATTTTTGGTTAAATTTCACCCGAAATCCACAACAATTTTTCCAGATACTCCTGGATGAAAACAAAACTATCTGGTGATTTGTAGCTATCTCAATCCCAGATCTTGCTACAGCCTCTGTGTGTGTTTGTGTTTTCTGGATATTCTCTATGGACTTTAAGGTTTTGAATGCATTTTAGCAGGACCGTTTTTGTGTTCTGCTTGCAAACGCTAATTGGTTCCACCTGGAGTCAAATCCTCCACACATTCGAGTTTTCTAGGAAGAAAGCTTCAGAAACCTGAGAAAACATGATATTTCTTTCTGTAAACATGACATTGGATACATTTGCTGAACAGGAAGATTGTGCTATTCTCGAAAACCACTTTCACGGTGATTTTTGGTTAAATTTCACCCGAAATCCACAACAATTTCCTCCACACATTCGAGTTTTCTAGGAAGAAAGCTTCAGAAACCTGAGAAAACATGATTTTTCTTTCTGTAAACATGACATTGGATACATTTGCCGATCAGGAAGATTGTGCTTTTCTCCAAAACCACTTTCACGGTCATTTTTGGTTAAATTTCACCCGAAATCCACAACAATTTGTCCAGATACTCCTGGATGAAAACAAAACTATCTGGTGATTTGTAGCTATCTCAATCCCAGATCTTGCTACAGCCTCTGTGTGTGTTTGTGTTTTCTGGATATTCTCTATGGACTTTAAGGTTTTGAATGCATTTTAGCAGGACCCTTTTTGTTTTCTGCTGGCAAACGCTAATTGGTTCCACCTGGAGTCAAATCCTCCACACATTCCAGTTTTCGAGGAAGAAAGCTCCAGAAACCTTAGAAAACATGATATTTGTATTTATAAACATAACACTGGATTCATTTGCCGAAGAGAAAGATTGTGCTTTTCTCCAAAACCACTTTCACGGTGATTTTTTGGTTAAATTTCACTTCAAAACTACAATTTGTCCAGATACTCCTGGATGAAAACAAAACTATCTGGTGATTAGTAGCTATCTCAATCCCAGATATTGCTACAGCCTCTGTGTGTGTTTGTGTTTTCTGGATATTCTCTATGGACTTTAAGGTTTTGAATGCATTTTTGCAGGACCCTTTTTGTTTTCTGCTGGCAAACGCTAATTGGTTCCACCTGGAGTCAAATACTCCACACATTCGAGTTTTCTAGGAAGAAAGCTCCAGAAACCTGAGAAAACATGATATTTGTTTTTGTAAACATGACATTGGATTCATTTGCTGATCAGAAAGATTGTGCTTCTCTCCAAACCCACTTTAATGGTGATTTTTTGGTTAAATTTCACTTCAAAACTACAACAATTTGTCCAGATACTCCTGGATGAAAACAAAACTATCTGGTGATTTGTAGCTTTCTCAATCCCAGATCTTGCTACAGCCTCTGTGTGTGTTTGTGTTTTCTGCATATTCTCTATGGACTTTAAGGTTTTGAATGCATTTTAGCAGGACCGTTTTTGTGTTCTGCTTGCAAACGCTAATTGGTTCCACCTGGAGTCAAATCCTCCACACATTCGAGTTTTCTAGGAAGAAAGCTTCAGAAACCTGAGAAAACATGATAATTTTATTTGTAAACATGACATTGGATACATTTGCCAAACAGGAAGATTGTGCTTTTCACCAAAACCACTTTCACGGTGATTTTTGGTTAAATTTCACCAGGATACTACAACATATTTTCCAGATACTCTGGATGAAAACAAAACTCTCTGGTGTGTTGTGGCTATCTCAATCCCACATCTTGCTACAGCCTCTGTGTTTGTTTGTGTTTTCTGGACATTCTCTATGGACTTTACGGTTTTGAATGCATTGTAGCATGTAAGTTTTTGTTTTCAGCTGGCAAACGCTAATTGGTTCCACCTGGAGTCTAATACGCCACACATTCGAGTTTTCTAGGAAGAAAGCTTCAGAAACCTGAGAAAACATGATATTTGTATTTGTAAACATGACATTGGATGCATTTGCCAAACAGGAAGATTGTGCTTTTCTCCAAAACCACTTTCACGGTGATTTTTTGTTAAATTTCAACGAGATACTACAACATTTTTTCCAGATCCTCTGGATGAAAACAAAACTCTCTGGTGTGTTGTGGCTATCTCAATCCCACATCTTGCTACAGCCTCTGTGTTTGTTTGTGTTTTCTGGACATTCTCTATGGACTTTACGGTTTTGAATGCATTTTAGCATGTAAGTTTTTGTTTTCAGCTGGCAAACGCTAATTGGTTCCACCTGGAGTCTAATACGCCACACATTCGAGTTTTCTAGGAAGAAAGCTTCAGAAACCTGAGAAAACATGATATTTCTTTCTGTAAACATGACATTGGATGCATTTGCCGAACAGGAAGATTGTGCTTTTCTCCAAAACCACTTTCACGGTGATTTTTGGTTAAATTTCACCGAGATACTACAACATTTTGTCCAGATCCTCTGGATGAAAACAAAACCATCTGGTGTGTTGTGGCTATCTCAATCCCACATCTTGCTACAGCCTCTGTGTTTGTTTGTGTTTTCTAGACATTCTCTATGGACTTTACGGTTTTGAAAGCATTGTATCATGTAAGTTTTTGTTTTCAGCTGGCAAACGCTAATTGGTTCCACCTGGAGTCTAATATGCCACACATTCGAGTTTTCTAGGAAGAAAGCTTCAGAAACCTGAGAAAACATGATATTTCCTTCTGTAAACATGACATTGGCTGCATTTGCCGAACAGGAAGCATGAGCTTTTCTCCAAAACCACTTTCACCGTGATTTTTGGTTAAGTTTCACCCGAAATCCACAACATTTTGTCCAGATACTCTGGATGAAAGCAAAACTATCTGGTGTGTTGTGGTTACCTCAATCCCACATCTTGCTACAGCCTCTGTGTTTGTTTGTGTTTTCTGGACATTCTCTATGGACTTTACGGTTTTGAATGCATTTTAGCAGGACCCTTTTTGTTTTCTGCTGGCAAACGCTAATTGGTTCCACCTGGAGTCTAATACGCCACACATTCGAGTTTTCTAGGAAGAAAGCTTCAGAAACCTGAGAAAACATGATATTTGTATTTGTAAACATGACATTGGATGCATTTTCCGAACAGGAAGATTGTGCTTTTCTCCAAAACCACTTTCACGGTGATTTTTGGTTAAATATCACCGAGATACTACAACATTTTGTCCAGATACTCTGGATGAAAACAAAACTATCTGGTGTGTTGTGGCTATCTCAATCCCACATCTTGCTACAGCCTCTGTGTTTGTGTTTTCTGGACATTCTCTATGGACTTTACGGTTTTGAATGCATTGTAGCATGTAAGTTTTTGTTTTCAGCTGGCAAACGCTAATTGGTTCCACCTGGAGTCTAATACGCCACACATTCGAGTTTTCTAGGAAGAAAGCTTCAGAAACCTGAGAAAACATGATATTTCTTTCTGTAAACATGACATTGGATGCATTTGCCGAACAGGAAGATTGTACTTTTCTCCAAAACCACTTTCACGGTGATTTTTGGTTAAATTTCACCGAGATACTACAACATTTTGTAAAGATCCTCTGGATGAAAACAAAACTATCTGGTGTGTTGTGGCTATCTCAATCCCACATCTTGCTACAGCCTCTGTGTTTGTTTGTGTTTTCTAGACATTCTCTATGGACTTTACGGTTTTGAAAGCATTGTAGCATGTAAGTTTTTGGTTTCAGGTGGCAAACGCTAATTGGTTCCACCTGGAGTCTAATACGCCACACATTCGAGTTTTCTAGGAAGAAAGCTTCAGAAACCTGAGAAAACATGATATTTGTATTTGTAAACATGACATTGGATGAATTTTCCGAACAGGAAGATTGTGCTTTTCTCCAAAACCACTTTCACGGTGATTTTTGGTTAAATTTCACCAGGATACTACAACATTTTGTCCAGATACTCTGGATGAAAACAAAACTCTCTGGTGTGTTGTGGCTATCTCAATCCCACATCTTGCTACAGCCTCTGTGATTGTTTGTGTTTTCTGGACATTCTCTATGGACTTTACGGTTTTGAATGCATTTTAGCAGGACCCTTTTTGTTTTCTACTGGCAAACGCTAATTGGTTCCACCTGGAGTCTAATACGCCACACATTCGAGTTTTCTAGGAAGAAAGCTTCAGAAACCTGAGAAAACATGAGATTTCCTTCTGTAAACATGACATTGGCTGCATTTGCCGAACAGGTAGCATGAGCTTTTCTCCAAAACCACTTTCACGGTGATTTTTGGTTAAGTTTCACCCGAAATCCACAACATTTTGTCCAGATACTCTGGATGAAAGCAAAACTATCTGGTGTGTTGTGGCTATCTCAATCCCACATCTTGCTACAGCCTCTGTATTTGTTTGTGTTTTCTGGACATTCTCTATGGACTTTACGGTTTTGAATGCGTTGTAGCATGTAAGTTTTTGTTTTCAGCTGGCAAACGCTAATTGGTTCCACCTGGAGTCTAATACGCCACACATTCGAGTTTCCTAGGAAGAAAGCTTCAGAAACCTGAGAAAACATGATATTTGTATTTGTAAACATGACATTGGCTGCATTTGCCGAACAGGAAGATTGTGCTTTTCTCCAAAACCACTTTCACGGTGATTTTTGGTTAAATTTCACCGAGATACTACAACATTTTGTCCAGATACTCTGGATGAAAACAAAACTCTCTGGTGTGTTGTGGCTATCTCAATCCCACATCTTGCTACAGCCTCTGTGATTGTTTGTGTTTTCTGGACATTCTCTATGGACTTTACGGTTTTGAATGCATGTTAGCATGTAAGTTTTTGTTTTCAGCTGGCAAACGCTAATTGGTTCCACCTGGAGTCTAATACGCCACACATTCGAGTTTTCTAGGAAGAAAGCTTCAGAAACCTGAGAAAACATGATATTTGTATTTGTAAACATGACATTGGATGCATTTGCCGAACAGGAAGATTGTGCTTTTCTCCAAAACCACTTTCACGGTGATTTTTGGTTAAATTTCACCAGGATACTACAACATTTTGTCCAGATACTCTGGATGAAAACAAAACTCTCTGCTGTGTTGTGGCTATCTCAATCCCCCATCTTGCTACAGCCTCTGTGTTTGTTTGTGTTTTCTGGACATTCTCTATGGACTTTACGGTTTTGAATGCATTTTAGCATGTAAGTTTTTGTTTTCAGCTGGCAAACGCTAATTGGTTCCACCTGGAGTCTAATACGCCACACATTCGAGTTTTCTAGGAAGAAAGCTTCAGAAACCTGAGAAAACATGATATTTGTATTTGTAAACATGACATTGGCTGCATTTGCGGAACAGGAAGATTGTGCTTTTCTCCAAAACCACTTTCACGGTGATTTTTGGTTAAATTTCACCGAGATACTACAACATTTTGTCCAGATCCTCTGGATGAAAACAAAACCATCTGGTGTGTTGTGGCTATCTCAATCCCACATCTTGCTACAGCCTCTGTGTTTGTTTGTGTTTTCTAGACATTCTCTATGGACTTTACGGTTTTGAAAGCATTGTAGCATGTAAGTTTTTGGTTTCTGGTGGCAAACGCTAATTGGTTCCACCTGGAGTCTAATACGCCACACATTCGAGTTTTCTAGGAAGAAAGCTTCAGAAACCTGAGAAAACATGATATTTGTATTTGTAAACATGACATTGGATGCATTTGCCGAACAGGAAGATTGTGCTTTTCTCCAAAACCACTTTCACCGTGATTTTTGGTTAAATATCACCGGGATACTACAACATTTTGTCCAGATACTCTGGATGAAAGCAAAACTATCTGGTGTGTTGTGGCAATCTGAATCCCACATCTTGCTACAGCCTCTGTGTTTGTTTGTGTTTTCTGGACATTCTCTATGGACTTTACGGTTTTGAATGCATTTTAGCATGACCCTTTTTGTTTTCTGCTGGCAAACGCTAATTGGTTCCACCTGGAGTCTAATACGCCACACATTCGAGTTTTCTAGGAAGAAAGCTTCAGAAACCTGAGAAAACATGATATTTCCTTCTGTAAACATGACATTGGCTGCATTTGCCGAACAGGAAGCATGAGCTTTTCTCCAAAACCACTTTCACGGTGATTTTTTGGTTAAATTTCACCCGAAATCCACAACATTTTGTCCAGATACTCTGGATGAAAGCAAAACTATCTGGTGTGTTGTGGCTATCTCAATCCCACATCTTGCTACAGCCTCTGTGTTTGTTTGTGTTTTCTGGACATTCTCTATGGACTTTATGGTTTTGAATGCATTGTAGCATGTAAGTTTTTGTTTTCTGCTGGCAAACGCTAATTGGTTCCACCTGGAGCCTAATACGCCACACATTCGAGTTTTCTAGGAAGAAAGCTTCAGAAACCTGAGAAAACATGATATTTCCTTCTGTAAACATGACCTTAGATGCATTTGCCGAACAGGAAGCATGAGCTTTTCTCCAAAACCGCTTTCACGGTAATTTTTGGTTAAGTTTCACCCGAAATCCACAACATTTTGTCCAGATACTCTGGATGAAAACAAAACTATCTGGTGTGTTGTGGCTATCTCCATCCCAGATCTTGCTACAGTCTCTGTGTGTGTTTCTGTTTTCTGGACATTCTCTATGGACTTTACGGTTTTGAATGCATTGTAGCATGTAAGTTTTTGTTTTCAGCTGGCAAACGCTAATTGGTTCCACCTGGAGTCTAATACGCCACACATTCGAGTTTTCTAGGAAGAAAGCTTCAGAAACCTGAGAAAACATGATATTTCTTTCTGTAAACATGACATTGGATGCATTTGCCGAACAGGAAGATTGTGGTTTTCTCCAAAACCACTTTCACGGTGATTTTTGGTTAAATATCACCGAGATACTACAACATTTTGTCCAGATACTTTGGATGAAAACAAAACTCTCTGGTGTGTTGTGGCTATCTCAATCCCAGATCTTGCTACAGCCTCTGTGTTTGTTTGTGTTTTCTAGACATTCTCTATGGACTTTACGGTTTTGAATGGATTTTAGCATGTAAGTTTTTTTTTTCTCAGCTGGCAAACGCTAATTGGTTCCACCTGGAGTCTAATACGCCACACATTCGAGTTTTCTAGGAAGAAAGCTTCAGAAACCTGAGATAACATGATATTTCTTTCTGTAAACATGACATTGGATGCATTTTCCGAACAGGAAGATTGCGCTTTTCTCCAAAACCACTTTCACCATGACTTTTGGTTAAATTTCACCAGGATACTACAACATTTTGTCCAGATACTCTGGATGAAAGCAAAACTATCTGGTGTGTTGTGGCTATCTCAATGCCAGATCTTGCTACAGCCTCTGTGTTTGTTTGTGTTTTCTGGACATTCTCTATGGACTTTATGGTTTTGAATGCATTGTAGCATGTAAGTTTTTGTTTTCAGCTGGCAAACGCTAATTGGTTCCACCTGGAGTCTAATACGCCACACATTCGAGTTTTCTAGGAAGAAAGCTTCAGAAAACTGAGAAAACATGATATTTCTTTCTGTAAACATGACATTGGCTGCATTTGCCGAACAGGTAGCATGAGCTTTTCTCCAAAACCACTTTCACGGTGATTTTTGGTTAAGTTTCACCCGAAATCCACAACATTTTGTCCAGATATCTGGATGAAAGCAAAACTATCTGGTGTGTTGTGGCTATCTCAATCCCACATCTTGCTACAGCCTCTGTGTGTGTTTGTGTTTTCTGGACATTCTCTATGGACTTTACGGTTTTGAATGCGTTGTAGCATGTAAGTTTTTGTTTTCAGCTGGCAAACGCTAATTGGTTCCACCTGGAGTCTAATACGCCACACATTCGAGTTTTCTAGGAAGAAAGCTTCAGAAACCTGAGAAAACATGATATTTCCTTCTGCAAACATGACATTGGCTGCATTTGCCGAAAAGGAAGCATGAGCTTTTCTCCAAAACCCCTTTCACGGTGATTTTTGGTTAAGTTTCAACCGAAATCCACAATATTTTGTCCAGATACTCTGGATGAAAGCAAAACTATCTGGTGTGTTGTGGCTATCTCAATGCCACATCTTGCTACAGCCTATGTGCTTGGTTGTGTTTTCTGGACATTCTCTATGGACTTTACGGTTTTGAATGCATTTTAGCATGTAAGCTTTTGTTTTCAGCTGGCAAACGCTAATTGGTTCCACCTGGAATCTAATACGCCACACATTCGAGTTTTCTAGGAAGAAAGCTTCAGAAACCTGAGAAAACATGATATTTGTATTTGTAAACATGACATTGGATGAATTTGCCGAACAGGAAGATTGTGCTTTTCTCCAAAACCACTTTCACGGTGATTTTTGGTTAAATTACACCAGGATACTACAACATTTTGTCCAGATACTGCTGGATGAAAACAAAACTCTCTGGTGTGTTGTGGCTATCTCAATCCCGCATCTTGCTACAGCCTCTGTGTTTGTTTGTGTTTTCTGGACATTCTCTATGGACTTTACGGTTTTGAATGCATTTTAGCATGTAAGTTTTTGTTTTCAGCTGGCAAACGCTAATTGGTTCCACCTGGAGTCTAATACGCCACACATTCGAGTTTACTAGGAAGAAAGCTTCAGATACCTGAGAAAACATGATATTTCCTTCTATAAACATGACATTGGATGCATTTGCCGAACAGGAAGCATGAGCTTTTCTCCAAAACCACTTTCACGGTGATTTTTGGTTAAATTTCACCCAAAATCCACAACATTTTGTCCAGATACTCTGGATGAAAACAAAACTATCTGGTGTGTTGTGGCTATCTCCATCCCAGATCTTGCTACAGTCTCTGTGTGTGTTTCTGTTTTCTGGACATTCTCTATGGACTTTACGGTTTTGAATGCATTGTAGCATGTAAGTTTTTGTTTTCAGCTGGCAAACGCTAATTGGTTCCACCTGGAGTCTAATACGCCACACATTCGAGTTTTCTAGGAAGAAAGCTTCAGAAACCTGAGAAAACATGATATTTCTTTCTGTAAACATGACATTGGATGCATTTGCCGAACAGGAAGATTGTGCTTTTCTCCAAAACCACTTTCACGGTGATTTTTGGTTAAATATCACCGAGATACTACAACATTTTGTCCAGATACTTTGGATGAAAACAAAACTCTCTGGTGTGTTGTGGCTATCTCAATCCCACATCTTGCTACAGCCTCTGTGTTTGTTTGTGTTTTCTAGACATTCTCTATGGACTTTACGGTTTTGAATGGATTTTAGCATGTAAGTTTTTTTTTCTCAGCTGGGAAACGCTAATTGGTTCCACCTGGAGTCTAATACGCCACACATTCGAGTTTTCTAGGAAGAAAGCTTCAGAAACCTGAGATAACATGATATTTCTTTCTGTAAACATGACATTGGATGCATTTTCCGAACAGGAAGATTGCGCTTTTCTCCAAAACCACTTTCACCATGACTTTTGGTTAAATTTCACCAGGATACTACAACATTTTGTCCAGATACTCTGGATGAAAGCAAAACTATCTGGTGTGTTGTGGCTATCTCAATCCCAGATCTTGCTACAGCCTCTGTGTTTGTTTGTGTTTTCTGGACATTCTCTATGGACTTTATGGTTTTGAATGCATTGTAGCATGTAAGTTTTTGTTTTCAGCTGGCAAACGCTAATTGGTTCCACCTGGAGTCTAATACGCCACACATTCGAGTTTTCTAGGAAGAAAGCTTCAGAAAACTGAGAAAACATGATATTTCTTTCTGTAAACATGACATTGGCTGCATTTGCCGAACAGGTAGCATGAGCTTTTCTCCAAAACCACTTTCACGGTGATTTTTGGTTAAGTTTCACCCGAAATCCACAACATTTTGTCCAGATATCTGGATGAAAGCAAAACTATCTGGTGTGTTGTGGCTATCTCAATCCCACATCTTGCTACAGCCTCTGTGTGTGTTTGTGTTTTCTGGACATTCTCTATGGACTTTACGGTTTTGAATGCATTGTAGCATGTAAGTTTTTGTTTTCAGCTGGCAAACGCTAATTGGTTCCACCTGGAGTCTAATACGCCACACATTCGAGTTTTCTAGGAAGAAAGCTTCAGAAACCTGAGAAAACATGATATTTCCTTCTGCAAACATGACATTGGCTGCATTTGCCGAAAAGGAAGCATGAGCTTTTCTCCAAAACCCCTTTCACGGTGATTTTTGGTTAAGTTTCACCCGAAATCCACAACAATTTGTCCAGATACTCTGGATGAAAGCAAAACTATCTGGTGTGTTGTGGCTATCTCAATGCCACATCTTGCTACAGCCTCTGTGCTTGTTTGTGTTTTCTGGACATTCTCTATGGACTTTACGGTTTTGAATGCATTTTAGCATGTAAGTTTTTGTTTTCAGCTGTCAAACACTAATTGGTTCCACCTGGAATCTAATACGCCACACATTCGAGCTTTCTAGGAAGAAAGCTTCAGAAACCTGAGAAAACATGATATTTGTATTTGTAAACATGACATTGGATGAATTTGCCGAACAGGAAGATTGTGCTTTTCTCCAAAACCACTTTCACGGTGATTTTTGGTTAAATTACACCAGGATACTACAACATTTTGTCCAGATACTGCTGGATGAAAACAAAACTCTCTGGTGTGTTGTGGCTATCTCAATCCCGCATCTTGCTACAGCCTCTGTGTTTGTTTGTGTTTTCTGGACATTCTCTATGGACTTTACGGTTTTGAATGCATTTTAGCATGTAAGTTTTTGTTTTCTGCTGGCAAACGCTAATTGGTTCCACCTGGAGTCTAATACGCCACACATTCGAGTTTACTAGGAAGAAAGCTTCAGATACCTGAGAAAACATGATATTTCCTTCTATAAACATGACATTGGATGCATTTGACGAACAGGAAGCATGAGCTTTTCTCCAAAACCACTTTCACGGTGATTTTTGGTTAAATTTCACCCAAAATCCACAACATTTTGTCCAGATACTCTGGATGAAAGCAAAACTATCTGGTGTGTTGTGGCTATCTCAATCCCACATCTTGCTACAGCCTCTGTGTTTGTTTGTGTTTTCTAGACATTCTCTATGGACTTTACGGTTTTGAATGCATTTTAGCATGTAAGTTTTTGTTTTCAGCTGGCAAACGCTAATTGGTTCCACCTGGAGTCTAATACGCCACACATTCGAGTTTTCTAGGAAGAAAGCTTCAGAAACCTGAGAAAACATGACATTTCCTTCTGTAAACATGACATTGGCTGCATTTGCCGAACAGGAAGCATGAGCTTTTCTCCAAAATCACTTTCACCGTGATTTTTGGTTGAATTTCACCCGAAATCCACAACAATTTGTCCAGATACTCTGGATGAAAGCAAAACTATCTGGTGTGTTGTGGCTATCTCAATCCCACATCTTGCTACAGCCTATGTGCTTGGTTGTGTTTTCTGGACATTCTCTATGGACTTTACGGTTTTGAATGCATTTTAGCATGTAAGTTTTTGTTTTCAGCTGGCAAACGCTAATTGGTTCCACCTGGAGTCTAATACGCCACACATTCGAGTTTTCTAGGAAGAAAGCTTCAGAAACCTGAGAAAACATGACATTTCCTTCTGTAAACATGACATTGGCTGCATTTGCCGAACAGGAAGCATGAGCTTTTCTCCAAAATCACTTTCACCGTGATTTTTGGTTGAATTTCACCCGAAATCCACAACAATTTGTCCAGATACTCTGGATGAAAGCAAAACTATCTGGTGTGTTGTGGCTATCTCAATCCCACATCTTGCTACAGCCTATGTGCTTGGTTGTGTTTTCTGGACATTCTCTATGGACTTTACGGTTTTGAATGCATTTTAGCATGTAAGTTTTTGTTTTCAGTTGGCAAACGCTAATTGGTTCCACCTCGAGTCTAATACGCCACACATTCGAGTTTTCTAGGAAGAAAGCTTCAGAAACCTAAGAAAACATGATATTTGTATTTGTAAACATGACATTGGATGCATTTGCTGAACAGGAAGATTGTGCTTTTCTCCGAAACCACTTTCACCGTGATTTTTGGTTAAGTTTCACCAGAAATCCACAACATTTTGTCCAGATACTCTGGATGAAAACAAAACTATCTGGTGTGTTGTGGCTATCTCAATCCCACATCTTGCTACAGCCTCTGTGTTTGTTTGTGTTTTCTGGACATTCTCTATGGACTTTATGGTTGTGAATGCATTTTAGCATGTAAGTTTTTGTTTTCAGTTGGCAAACGCTAATTGGTTCCACCTGGAGTCTAATACGCCACAAATTCGAGTTTTCTAGGAAGAAAGCTTCAGAAACCTGAGAAAACATGATATTTCTTTCTGTAAACATGACATTGGCTGCATTTGCCGAACAGGAAGATTGCGCTTTTCTTCAAAACCACTTTCACTGTGATTTTTGGTTAAGTTTCAACCGAAATCCACAACATTTTGTCCAGATACTCTGGATGAAAACAAAACTATCTGGTGTGATGTGGCTATCTCAATCCCACATCTTGCTACAGCCTCTGTGTTTGTTTGTGTTTTCTAGACATTCTCTATGGACTTTACGGTTTTGAATGCATTTTAGCATGTAAGTTTTTGTTTTCAGCTGGCAAACGCTAATTGGTTCCACCTGGAGTCTAATACGCCACACATTCGAGTTTTCTAGGAAGAAAGCTTCAGAAACCTGAGAAAACATGATATTTCTTTCTGTAAACATGACATTGGCTGCATTTGCTGAACAGGTAGCATGAGCTTTTCTCCAAAACCACTTTCACGGTGATTTTTGGTTAAGTTTCACCCGAAATCCACAACATTTTGTCCAGATACTCTGGATGAAAGCAAAACTATCTGGTGTGTTGTGGCTATCTCAATCCCACATCTTGCTACAGCCTCTGTGTTTGTTTGTGTTTTCTGGACATTCTCTATGGACTTTACGGTTTTGAATGCATTTTAGCAGGACCCTATTGTTTTCAGCTAGCAAACGCTAATTGGTTCCACCTGGAGTCTAATACGCCACACATTCGAGTTTTCTAGGAAGAAAGCTTCAGAAACCTGAGAAAACATGATATTTCTTTCTGTAAACATGACATTGGATGCATTTGCCGAACAGGAAGATTGCGCTTTTCTCCAAAACCACTTTCACCATGATTTTCGTTAAATTTCACCGAGATACTACAACAATTTGTCCAGATACTCTGGATGAAAGCAAAACTATCTGGTGTGCTGTGGCTATCTCCATCCCAGATCTTGCTACAGCCTCTGTGTTTGTGTTTTCTAGACATTCTCTATGGACTTTACGGTTTTGAAAGCATTGTAGCATGTAAGTTTCTGTTTTTAGCTGGCAAACGCTAATTGGTTCCACCTGGAGTCTAATACGCCACACATTCGAGTTTTCTAGGAAGAAAGCTTCAGAAACCTGAGAAAACATGATATTTCTTTCTGTAAACTTGACATTGGCTGCATTTGCCGAACAGGTAGCATGAGCTTTTCTCCAAAACCACTTTCACGGTGATTTTTGGTTAAGTTTCACCCGAAATCCACAACATTTTGTCCAGATACTCTGGATGAAAGCAAAACTATCTGGTGTGTTGTGGCTATCTCCATCCCAGATGTTGCTACAGCCTCTGTGTTTGTTTGTGTTTTCTGGACATTCTCTATGGACTTTACGGTTTTGAATGCATTTTAGCATGTAAGTTTTTGTTTTCAGCTGGCAAACGCTAATTGGTTCCACCTGGAGTCTAATATGCCACACATTCGAGTTTTCTAGGAAGAAAGTTTCAGAAACCTGAGAAAACATGATATTTCTTTCTGTAAACCTGAGATTGGATGCATTTGCTGACAGGAAGATTGTGCTTTTCTCCAAAACCACTTTCACGGTGATTTTTGGTTAAGTTTCACCCGAAATCCACAACATTTTGTCCAGATACTCTGGATGAAAACAAAACTATCTGGTGTGTTGTGGCTATCTCAATCCCACATCTTGCTACAGCCTCTGTGTTTCTTTGTGTTTTCTGGACATTCTCCATGGACTTTACGGTTTTGAATGCATTGTAGCATGTAAGTTTTTGTTTTCAGCTGGCAAACGCTAATTGGTTCCACCTGGAGTCTTATACGCCACACATTCGAGTTTTCTAGGAAGAAAGCTTCAGAAACCTGAGAAAACATGATATTTCTTTCTGTAAGCATGACATTGGCTGCATTTGCCGAACAGGTAGCATGAGCTTTTCTCCAAAACCACTTTCTCCGTGATTTTTGGTTAAGTTTCACGCACAATACACAACAATTTGTCCTGATACTCTGGATGAAAACAAAACTATCTGGTGTGTTGTGGCTATCTCAATCCCACATCTTGCTACAGCCTCTGTGTTTGTTTGTGTTTTCTGGACATTCTCTATGGACTTTACGGTTTTGAATGCATTTTAGCATGTAAGTTTTTGTTCTCAGCTGGCAAACGCTAATTGGTTCCACTTGGAGTCTAATACGCCACACATTTGAGTTTTCTAAGAAGAAAGCTTCAGAAACCTGAGAAAACATGATATTTCTTTCTGTAAACATGACATTGGCTGCGTTTGCTGAACAGGCAGCATGAGCTTTTCTCCAAAACCCCTTTCACGGTGATTTTTGGTTAAGTTTCACCCGAAATCCACAACATTTTGTCCAGATACTCTGGATGAAAGCAAAACTATCTGGTGTGTTGTGGCTATCTCCATCCCACATCTTGCTACAGCCTCTGTATTTGTTTGTGTTTTCTGGACATTCTCTATGGACTTTACGGTTTTGAATGCATTTTAGCATGTAAGTTTTTGTTTTCAGCTGGCAAACGCTAATTGGTTCCACCTGGAGTCTAATACGCCACACATTCGAGTTTTCTAGGAAGAAAGCTTCAGAAACCTGAGAAAACATGATATTTGTATTTGTAAACATGACATTGGCTGCATTTGCCAAACAGGAAGATTGTGCTTTTCTCCAAAACCACTTTCACGGTGATTTTTGGTTAAATTTCACCGAGATACTACAACAATTTGTCCAGATACTCTGGATGAAAACAAAACTATCTGGTGTGCTGTGGCTATCTCCATCCCAGATCTTGCTACAGCCTCTGTGTTTGTGTTTTCTAGACATTCTCTATGGACTTTACGGTTTTGAAAGCATTGTAGCATGTAAGTTTTTGTTTTCAGCTGGCAAACGCTAATTGGTTCCACCTTGAGTCTAATACGCCACACATTCGAGTTTTCTAGGAAGAAAGCTTCAGAAACCTGAGAAAACATGATATTTCTTTCTGTAAACATGACATTGGCTGCATTTGCCGAACAGGTAGCATGAGCTTTTCTCCAAAACCACTTTCACGGTGATTTTTGGTTAAGTTTCACCCGAAATCCACAACATTTTGTCCAGATACTCTGGATGAAAGCAAAACTATCTGGTGTGTTGTGGCTATCTCCATCCCAGATGTTGCTACAGCCTCTGTGTTTGTTTGTGTTTTCTGGACATTCTCTATGGACTTTAAGGTTTTGAATGCATTTTAGCAGGACCCTTTCTGTTTTCAGCTGGCAAACGCTAATTGAATCCACCTGGAGTGTAATACGCCACACTTTCGAGTTTTCTAGGAAGAAAGCTTCAGAAACCTGAGAAAACATGATATTTCTTTCTGTAAACATGACATTGGATGCATTTGCCGAACAGGAAGATTGTGCTACTCTCCAAAACCACTTTCACGGTGATTGTTGGTTAAATTTCAATTCAAAACTATAACAATTTGTCCAGATACTCCTAGATGAAAACAAAACTATCTGGTGATTTTTGCTATCTCAATCCCAGATCTTGCTACAGCCTCTGTGTGTGTTTGTGTTTTCTGGATATTCTCTGTGGACTTTAAGGTTTTGAATGCATTTTAGCAGGACCCTTTTTGTTTTCTGTTGGCAAACGCTAATTGGTTCCACCTGGAGTCAGATACTCCACACATTCGAGTTTTCTAGGAAGAAAGCTTCAGAAACCTGAGAAAACATGATATTTCTTTCTGTAAACATGACATAGGATACATTTTCTGAACAGGAAGATTGTGATTTTCTCCAAAACCACTTTCACGGTGATTTTTGGTTAAATTTCACCCGAAATCCACAATAATTTGTCCAGATACTCCTGGATGAAAACAAAACTATCTGGTGATTTGTAGCTATCTCAATCCCAGATCTTGCTACAGCCTCTGTGTGTGTTTGTGTTTTCTGGATATTCTCTATGGACTTTAAGGTTTTGAATGCATTTTAGCAGGACCCTTTTTGTTTTCTGCTGGCAAACGCTAATTGGTTCCACCTGGAGTCAAACACTCCACACATTCGAGTTTTCTAGGAAGAAAGCTTCAGAAACCTGAGAAAACATAATATTTGTATATGTAAACATGACATTGGATTCATTTGTTGAACAGGAAGCTTGTGCTTTTCTCCAAAACCACTTTCACGGTGATTTTTTGGTTAAATTTCACTTCAAAACTACAACAATTTGTCCAGATACTCCTGGATGAAAACAAAACTATCTGGTGATTTGTAGCTATCTCAATCCCAGATCTTGCTGCAGCCTCTGTGTGTGTTTGTGTTTTCTGGATATTCTCTATGGACTTTAAGGTTTTGAATGCATTTTAGCAGGACCCTTTTTGTTTTCTGTTGGCAAACGCTAATTGGTTCCACCTGGAGTCAAATACGCCACACATTCGAGTTTTCTAGGAAGAAAGCTTCAGAAACCAGAGAAAACATGATATTTCTTTCTGTAAACATGACATTGGATACATTTGCCGAACAGGAAGATTGTGCTTTTCTCCAAAACCACTTACACCGTGATTTTTGGTTAAATTTCACCCGAAATCCACAACAATTTGTCCAGATACTCCTGGATGAAAACAAAACTATCTGGTGATTTGTAGCTATCTGAATCCCAGATCTTGCTACAGCCTCTGTGTGTGTTTGTGTTTTCTGGATATTCTCTATGGACTTTAAGGTTTTGAATGCATTTTAGCAGGACCCTTTTTGTTTTCTGCTGGCAAACGGTAATTGGTTCCACCTGGAGTCAAATCCTCCACACATTCGAGTTTTCTAGGAAGAAAGCTCCAGAAACCTGAGAAAACATAACATTTGTATTTGTAAACATGACATTGGATTCATTTGCTGAACAGGAAGATTGTGCTTTTCTCCAAAACCACTTTCCCGGTGATTTTTGGTTAAATTTCAATTCAAAACTACAACAATTTGTCCAGATACTCCTGGATGAAAACAAAACTATCTGGTGATTTGTAGCTATCTCAATCCCAGATCTTGCTACAGCCTCTGTGTGTGTTTGTGTTTTCTGGATATTCTCTATGGACTTTAAGGTTTTGAATGCATTTTAGCAGGACCCTTTTTGTTTTCTGCTGGCAAACGCTAATTGGTTCCACCTGGAGTCAAATACTCCACACATTCGAGTTTTCTAGGAAGAAAGCTTCAGAAACCTGAGAAAACATGATATTTCTTTCTGTAAACATGACATTGGATACACTTGCCGAACAGGAAGGTTGTGCTTTTCTCCAAAACCACTTTCACTGTGATTTTTGGTTAAATTTCACCCAAAATCCACAATTTGTCCAGATACTCCTGGATGAAAACAAAAAACTATCTGGTGATTTGTAGCTATCTCAATCCCAGATCTTGCTACAGCCTCTGTGTGTGTTTGTGTTTTCTGGATATTCTCTATGGACTTTAAGGTTTTGAATGCATTTTAGCAGGACCCTTTTTGTTTTCTGCTGGCAAACGCTAATTGGTTCCACCTGGAGTCAAATCCTCCACACATTCGAGTTTTCTAGGAAGAAAGCTCCAGAAACCTGAGAAAACATAACATTTGTATTTGTAAACATGACATTGGATTCATTTGCTGAACAGGAAGATTGTGCTTTTCTCCAAAACCACTTTCCCGGTGATTTTTGGTTAAATTTCAATTCAAAACTACAACAATTTGTCCAGATACTCCTGGATGAAAACAAAACTATCTGGTGATTTGTAGCTATCTCAATCCCAGATCTTGCTACAGCCTCTGTGTGTGTTTGTGTTTTCTGGATATTCTCTATGGACTTTAAGGTTTTGAATGCATTTTAGCAGGACCCTTTTTGTTTTCTGCTGGCAAACGCTAATTGGTTCCACCTGGAGTCAAACACTCCACACATTCGAGTTTTCTAGGAAGAAAGCTTCAGAAACCTGAGAAAACATAATATTTGTATTTGTAAACATGACGTTGGATGCATTTGCTGAACAGGAAGATTGTGCTTTTCTCCAAAACCACTTTCACGGTGATTTTTTGGTTAAATTTCACCCGGATACAACAACATTTTGTCCAGAGAGTTTGGATGAAAACAAAACTATCTGGTGATTTGTAGCTATTTCAATCCCAGATCTTGCTACAGACTCTGTGTGTGTTTGTGTTTTCTGGATATTCTCTACGGACTTTAAGGTTTTGAATGCATTTTAGCAGGACCCTTTTTGTTTTCTGCTGGCAAATGCTAATTGGTTCCACCTGGAGTCAAATCCTCCACACATTCGAGTTTTCTAGGAAGAAAGCTCCAGAAACCTGAGAAAACATAACAGTTGTATTTGTAAACATGACATTGGATACATTTGCCGAACAGGAAGATTGTGCTTTTCTCCAAAACCACTTTCACGGTGATTTTTTGGTTAAATTTCAATTCAAAACTACAACAATTTGTCCAGATACTCCTGGATGAAAACAAAACTATCTGGTGATTTGTAGCTATCTCAATCCCAGATCTTGCTACAGCCTCTGTGTGTGTTTGTGTTTTATGGATATTCTCTATGGACTTTAAGGTTTTGAATGCATTTTAGCAGGACCCTTTTTGTTTTCTGTTGGCAAACACTAATTGGTTCCACCTGGAGTCAAATACTCCACACATTCGAGTTTTCTAGGAAGAAAGCTTCAGAAACCTGAGAAAACATGATATTTCTTTCTGTAAACATGACATTGGATGCATTTGCCGAACAGGAAGATTGTGCTTTTCTCCAAAACCACTTTCACGGTGATTTTTGGTTAAATTTCACCCGAAATCCACAATAATTTGTCCAGATACTCCTGGATGAAAACAAAACTATCTGGTGATTTGTAGCTATCTCAATCCCAGTACTTGCTACAGCCTCTGTGTGTGTTTGTGTTTTCTGGATATTCTCTATGGACTTTAAGGTTTTGAATGCATTTTAGCAGGACCCTTTTTGTTTTCTGTTGGCAAACGCTAATTGGTTCCCCCTGGAGTCAAAGACTCCAAACATTCGAGTTTTCTAGGAAGAAAGCTTCAGAAACCAGAGAAAACATGATATTTCTTTCTGTAAACATGACATTGGATACATTTGCCAAACAGTAAAATTGTGCTTTTCTCCAAAACCACTTTCACGGTGATATTTGGTTAAATTTCACACGAAATCCACAATAATTTGTCCAGATACTCCTGGATGAAAACAAAACTATCTGGTGATTTGTAGCTATCTCAATCCCAGATCTTGCTACAGCCTCTGTGTGTGTTTGTGTTTTCTGGATATTCTCTATGGACTTTAAGGTTTTGAATGCATTTTAGCAGGACCCTTTTTGTTTTCTGCTGGCAAACGCTAATTGGTTCCACCTGGAGTCAAATCCTCCACACATTCGAGTTTTCTAGGAAGAAAGCTCCAGAAACCTGAGAAAACATAACATTTGTATTTGTAAACATGACATTGGATTCATTTGCTGAACAGGAAGATTGTGCTTTTCTCCAAAACCACTTTCACGGTGATTTTTGGTTAAATTTCAATTCAAAACTACAACAATTTGTCCAGATACTCCTGGATGAAAACAAAACTATCTGGTGATTTGTAGCTATCTCAATCCCAGATCTTGCTACAGCCTCTGTGTGTGTTTGTGTTTTCTGGATATTCTCTATGGACTTTAAGGTTTTGAATGCATTTTAGCAGGACCCTTTTTGTTTTCTGCTGGCAAACGCTAATTGGTTCCACCTGGAGTCAAACACTCCACACATTCGAGTTTTCTAGGAAGAAAGCTTCAGAAACCTGAGAAAACATGATATTTCTTTCTGTAAACATGACATTGGATACATTTGCCGAACAGGAAGATTGTGCTTTTCTCCAAAACCACTTTCACGGTGATTTTTGGTTAAATTTCACCCGAAATCCACAACAATTTGTCCAGATACTCCTGGATGAAAACAAAACTATCTGGTGATTTGTAGCTATCTCAATCCCAGATCTTGCTACAGCCTCTGTGTGTGTTTGTGTTTTCTGGATATTCTCTATGGACTTTAAGGTTTTGAATGCATTTTACCAGGACCCTTTTTGTTTTCTGCTGGCAAACGCTAATTGGTTCCACCTGGAGTCAAATACTCCACACATTCGAGTTTTCTAGGAAGAAAGCTTCAGAAACCTGAGAAAACATGATATTTCTTTCTATAAACATGACATTGGATACATTTGCCCAACAGGAAGATTGTGATTTTTTTCCAAAACCACTTTCACGGTGATTTTTGGTTAAATTTCTCTTCAAAACTACAACAATTTGTCCAGATACTCCTGGATGAAAACAAAACTATCTGGTGATTTGTAGCTATCTCAATCCCAGATCTTGCTACAGCCTCAGTGTGTGTTTGTGTTTTCTGGATATTCTCTATGGACTTTAAGGTTTTGAATGCATTTTAGCAGGACCCTTTTTGTTTTCTGCTGGCAAACGCTAATTGGTTCCACCTGGAGTCAAACACTCCACACATTCGATTTTTCTAGGAAGAAAGCTTCAGAAACCTGAGAAAACATAATATTTGTATTTGTAAACATGACGTTGGATGGATTTGCTGAACAGGAAGATTGTGCTTTTCTCCAAAACCACTTTCACGGTGATTTTTGGTTAAATTTCAATTCAAAACTACAACAATTTGTCCAGATACTCCTGGATGAAAACAAAACTATCTGGTGATTTGTAGCTATCTCAATCCCAGATCTTGCTACAGCCTCTGTGTGTGTTTGTGTTTTCTGGATATTCTCTATGGACTTTAAGATTTTGAATGCATTTTACCAGGACCCTTTTTGTTTTCTGCTGGCAAACGCTAATTGGTTCCACCTGGAGTCAAATACTCCACACATTCGAGTTTTCTAGGAAGAAAGCTTCAGAAACCTGAGAAAACATGATATTTCTTTCTGTAAACATGACATTGGATACATTTGCTGAACAGGAAGATTGTGATTTTCTCCAAAACCACTTTCACGGTGATTTTTGGTTAAATTTCACCCGAAATCCACAACAATTTGTCCAGATAGTCCTGGATGAAAACAAAACTATCTTGTGATTTGTAGCTATCTCAATCCCAGATATTGCTACAGCCTCTGTGTGTGTTTGTGTTTTCTGGATATTCTCTATGGACTTTAAGGTTTTGAATGCATTTTACCAGGACCCTTTTTGTTTTCTGCTGGCAAACGCTAATTGGTTCCACCTGGAGTCAAATACTCCACACATTCGAGTTTTCTAGGAAGAAAGCTTCAGAAACCTGAGAAATCATGATATTTCTTGCTGTAAACATGACATTGGATACATTTGCCCAACAGGAAGATTGTGATATTCTCCAAAACCACTTTCACGGTGATTTTTGGTTAAATTTCTCTTCAAAACTACAACAATTTGTCCAGATACTCCTGGATGAAAACAAAACTATCTGGTGATTTGTAGCATTCTCAATCCCAGATCTTGCTACAGCCTCAGTGTGTTTTTGTGTTTTCTGGATATTCTCTATGGACTTTAAGGTTTTGAATGCATTTTAGCAGGACCCTTTTTGTTTTCTGCTGGCAAACGCTAATTGGTTCCACCTGGAGTCAACACTCCAAACATTCAAGTTTTCCAGGAAGAAAGCTTCAGAAACCTGAGAAAACATAATATTTGTATTTGTAAACATGACGTTGGATGCATTTGCTGAACAGAAAGATTGTGCTTTTCTCCAAAACCACTTTCACGGTGATTTTTGGTTAAATTTCAATTCAAAACTACAACAATTTGTCCAGATACTCCTGGATGAAAACAAAACTATCTGGTGATTTGTAGCTATCTCAATCCCAGATCTTGCTACAGCCTCTGTGTGTGTTTGTGTTTTCTGGATATTCTCTATGGACTTTAAGGTTTTGAATGCATTTTAGCAGGACCCTTTTTGTTTTCTGCTGGCAAACGCTAATTGGTTCCACCTGGAGTCAAATACTCCACACATTCGAGTTTTCTAGGAAGAAAGCTTCAGAAACCTGAGAAAACATGATATTTCTTTCTGTAAACATGACATTGGATACATTTGCTGAACAGGAAGATTGTGCTTTTCTCCAAAACCACATTCACGCTGATTTTTTGGTTAAATTTCACTTCAAAACTACAGCAATTTGTCCAGATACTCCTGGATGAAAACAAAACTATCTGGTGATTTGTAGCTATCTCAATCCCAGATCTTGCTACAGCCTCTGTGTGTGTTTGTGTTTTCTGGATATTCTCTATGGACTTAAAGGTTTTGAATGCATTTTAGCAGAACCCTTTTTGTTTTCTGCTGGCAAACGCTAATTGGTTCCACCTGGAGTCAAATACTCCACACATTCGAGTTTTCTAGGAAGAAAGCTTCAGAAACCTGAGAAAACATAATATTTGTATTTGTAAACATGACATTGGATGCATTTGCTGAACAGAAAGATTGTGCTTTTCTCCAAAAGCACTTTCATGGTGATTTTTTGGTTAAATTTCACTTCAAAACTACAACAATTTTTCCAGATACTCCTGGATGATAACAAAAACATCTGGTGATTTGTAGCTCTCTCAATCCCAGATCTTGCTACAGCCTCTGTGTGTGTTTGTGTTTATTGGATATTCTCTATGGACTTTAAGGTTTTGAATGCATTTTAGCAGGACCCTTTTTGTTTTCTGCTGGCAAACGCTAATTGGTTCCACCTGGAGTCAAATCCTCCACACATTCGAGTTTTCTAGGAAGAAAGCTTCAGAAACCTGAGAAAACATGATATTTCTTTCTGTAAACATGACATTGGATACATTTGCCGAACAGGAAGATTGTGCTTTTCTCCAAAACCACTTTCACGGTGATTTTTGGTTAAATTTCACCCGAAATCCACAACAATTTGTCCAGATACTCCTGGATGAAAACAAAACTATCTGGTGATTTGTAGCATTCTCAATCCCAGATCTTGCTACAGCCTCTGTGTGTGTTTGTGTTTTCTGGATATTCTCTATGGACTTTAAGGTTTTGAATGCATTTTAGCAGGACCCTTTTTGTTTTCTGCTGGCAAACGCTAATTGGTTCCATCTGGACTCAAATACTCCACACATTCGAGTTTTCTAGGAAGAAAGCTTCAGAAACCTGAGAAAACATGATATTTCTTTCTGTAAACATGACATTGGATACATTTGCTGAACAGGAAGATTGTGCTTTTCTCCAAAACCACTTTCACGGTGATTTTTGGTTAAATTTCTCTTCATATCTACAACAATTTGTCCAGATACTCCTGGATGAAAACAAAACTATCTGGTGATTTGTAGCTATCTCAATCCCAGATCTTGCTACAGCCTCTGTGTGTGTTTGTGTTTTCTGGATATTCTCTATGGACTTTAAGGTTTTGAATGCATTTTAGCAGGACCCTTTTTGTTTTCTGCTGGCAAACGCTAATTGGTTCCACCTGGAGTCAAATCCTCCACACATTCGAGTTTTCTAGGAAGAAAGCTCCAGAAACCTGAGAAAACATAACATTTGTATTTGTAAACATGACATTGGATTCATTTGCTGAACAGGAAGATTGTGCTTTTCTCCAAAACCACTTTCACGGTGATTTTTGGTTAAATTTCAATTCAAAACTACAACAATTTGTCCAGATACTCCTGGATGAAAACAAAACTATCTGGTGATTTGTAGCTATCTCAATCCCAGATCTTGCTACAGCCTCTGTGTGTGTTTGTGTTTTCTGGATATTCTCTATGGACTTTAAGGTTTTGAATGCATTTTACCAGGACCCTTTTTGTTTTCTGCTGGCAAACGCTAATTGGTTCCACCTGGAGTCAAATACTCCACACATTCGAGTTTTCTAGGAAGAAAGCTTCAGAAACCTGAGAAAACATGATATTTCTTTCTGTAAACATGACATTGGATACATTTGCCCAACAGGAAGATTGTGATTTTCTCCAAAACCACTTTCACGGTGATTTTTGGTTAAATTTCACCCGAAATCCACAACAATTTGTCCAGATACTCCTGGATGAAAACAAAACTATCTGGTGATTTGTAGCTATCTCAATCCCAGATATTGCTACAGCCTCTGTGTGTGTTTGTGTTTTCTGGATATTCTCTATGGACTTTAAGGTTTTGAATGCATTTTAGCAGGACCCTTTTTGTTTTCTGCTGGCAAACGCTAATTGGTTCCACCTGGAGTCAAATACTCCACACATTCGAGTTTTCTAGGAAGAAAGCTTCAGAAACCTGAGAAATCATGATATTTCTTGCTGTAAACATGACATTGGATACATTTGCCCAACAGGAAGATTGTGATTTTCTCCAAAACCACTTTCACGGTGATTTTTGGTTAAATTTCTCTTCAAAACTACAACAATTTGTCCAGATACTCCTGGATGAAAACAAAACTATCTGGTGATTTGTAGCATTCTCAATCCCAGATCTTGCTACAGCCTCAGTGTGTTTTTGTGTTTTCTGGATATTCTCTATGGACTTTAAGGTTTTGAATGCATTTTAGCAGGACCCTTTTTGTTTTCTGCTGGCAAACGCTAATTGGTTCCACCTGGAGACAAACACTCCACACATTCAAGTTTTCCAGGAAGAAAGCTTCAGAAACCTGAGAAAACAAAATATTTGTATTTGTAAACATGACGTTGGATGCATTTGCTGAACAGAAAGATTGTGCTTTTCTCCAAAACCACTTTCACGGTGATTTTTTGGTTAAATTTCACCCGGATACAACAACATTTTGTCCAGAGAGTTTGGATGAAAACAAAACTATCTGGTGATTTGTAGCTATTTCAATCCCAGATCTTGCTACAGCCTCTGTGTGTGTTTGTGTTTTCTGGATATTCTCTATGGACTTTAAGGTTTTGAATGCATTTTAGCAGGACCCTTTTTGTTTTCTGTTGGCAAAGGCTAATTGGTTCCACCTGGAGTCAAATCGTCCACACATTCGAGTTTTCTAGGAAGAAAGCTTCAGAAACCTGAGAAAACATAATATTTGTATTTGTAAACATGACATTGGATGCATTTGCTGAACAGAAAGATTGTGCTTTTCTCCAAAAGCACTTTCATGGTGATTTTTTGGTTAAATTTCACTTCAAAACTACAACAATTTTTCCAGATACTCCTGGATGATAACAAAAACATCTGGTGATTTGTAGCTCTCTCAATCCCAGATCTTGCTACAGCCTCTGTGTGTGTTTGTGTTTATTGGATATTCTCTATGGACTTTAAGGTTTTGAATGCATTTTAGCAGGACCCTTTTTGTTTTCTGCTGGCAAACGCTAATTGGTTCCACCTGGAGTCAAATCCTCCACACATTCGAGTTTTCTAGGAAGAAAGCTTCAGAAACCTGAGAAAACATGATATTTCTTTCTGTAAACATGACATTGGATACATTTGCCGAACAGGAAGATTGTGCTTTTCTCCAAAACCACTTTCACGGTGATTTTTGGTTAAATTTCACCCGAAATCCACAACAATTTGTCCAGATACTCCTGGATGAAAACAAAACTATCTGGTGATTTGTAGCATTCTCAATCCCAGATCTTGCTACAGCCTCTGTGTGTGTTTGTGTTTTCTGGATATTCTCTATGGACTTTAAGGTTTTGAATGCATTTTAGCAGGACCCTTTTTGTTTTCTGTTGGCAAACGCTAATTGGTTCCATCTGGACTCAAATACTCCACACATTCGAGTTTTCTAGGAAGAAAGCTTCAGAAACCTGAGAAAACATGATATTTCTTTCTGTAAACATGACATTGGATACATTTGCTGAACAGGAAGATTGTGCTTTTCTCCAAAACCACTTTCACGGTGATTTTTGGTTAAATTTCTCTTCAAATCTACAACAATTTGTCCAGATACTCCTGGATGAAAACAAAACTATCTGGTGATTTGTAGCTATCTCAATCCCAGATCTTGCTACAGCCTCTGTGTGTGTTTGTGTTTTCTGGATATTCTCTATGGACTTTAAGGTTTTGAATGCATTTTAGCAGGACCCTTTTTGTTTTCTGCTGGCAAACGCTAATTGGTTCCACCTGGAGTCAAATCCTCCACACATTCGAGTTTTCTAGGAAGAAAGCTCCAGAAACCTGAGAAAACATAACATTTGTATTTGTAAACATGACATTGGATTCATTTGCTGAACAGGAAGATTGTGCTTTTCTCCAAAACCACTTTCACGGTGATTTTTGGTTAAATTTCAATTCAAAACTACAACAATTTGTCCAGATACTCCTGGATGAAAACAAAACTATCTGGTGATTTGTAGCTATCTCAATCCCAGATCTTGCTACAGCCTCTGTGTGTGTTTGTGTTTTCTGGATATTCTCTATGGACTTTAAGGTTTTGAATGCATTTTACCAGGACCCTTTTTGTTTTCTGCTGGCAAACGCTAATTGGTTCCACCTGGAGTCAAATACTCCACACATTCGAGTTTTCTAGGAAGAAAGCTTCAGAAACCTGAGAAATCATGATATTTCTTGCTGTAAACATGACATTGGATACATTTGCCCAACAGGAAGATTGTGATTTTCTCCAAAACCACTTTCACGGTGATTTTTGGTTAAATTTCTCTTCAAAACTACAACAATTTGTCCAGATACTCCTGGATGAAAACAAAACTATCTGGTGATTTGTAGCATTCTCAATCCCAGATCTTGCTACAGCCTCAGTGTGTTTTTGTGTTTTCTGGATATTCTCTATGGACTTTAAGGTTTTGAATGCATTTTAGCAGGACCCTTTTTGTTTTCTGCTGGCAAACGCTAATTGGTTCCACCTGGAGTCAAACACTCCACACATTCAAGTTTTCCAGGAAGAAAGCTTCAGAAACCTGAGAAAACAAAATATTTGTATTTGTAAACATGACGTTGGATGCATTTGCTGAACAGAAAGATTGTGCTTTTCTCCAAAACCACTTTCACGGTGATTTTTTGGTTAAATTTCACCCGGATACAACAACATTTTGTCCAGAGAGTTTGGATGAAAACAAAACTATCTGGTGATTTGTAGCTATTTCAATCCCAGATCTTGCTACAGCCTCTGTGTGTGTTTGTGTTTTCTGGATATTCTCTATGGACTTTAAGGTTTTGAATGCATTTTAGCAGGACCCTTTTTGTTTTCTGTTGGCAAAGGCTAAATGGTTCCACCTGTAGTCAAATACTCCACACATTCGAGTTTTCTAGGAAGAAAGCTTCAGAAACCTGAGAAAACATGATATTTCTTTCTGTAAACATGACATTGGATACATTTGCTGAACAGGAAGATTGTGCTTTTCTCCAAAACCACATTCACGCTGATTTTTTGGTTAAATTTCACTTCAAAACTACAGCAATTTGTCCAGATACTCCTGGATGAAAACAAAACTATCTGGTGATTTGTAGCTATCTCAATCCCAGATCTTGCTACAGCCTCTGTGTGTGTTTGTGTTTTCTGGATATTCTCTATGGACTTAAAGGTTTTGAATGCATTTTAGCAGAACCCTTTTTGTTTTCTGCTGGCAAACGCTAATTGGTTCCACCTGGAGTCAAATACTCCACACATTCGAGTTTTCTAGGAAGAAAGCTTCAGAAACCTGAGAAAACATAATATTTGTATTTGTAAACATGACATTGGATGCATTTGCTGAACAGAAAGATTGTGCTTTTCTCCAAAAGCACTTTCATGGTGATTTTTTGGTTAAGTTTCACTTCAAAACTACAACAATTTTTCCAGATACTCCTGGATGATAACAAAAACATCTGGTGATTTGTAGCTCTCTCAATCCCATATCTTGCTACAGCCTCTGTGTGTGTTTGTGTTTATTGGATATTCTCTATGGACTTTAAGGTTTTGAATGCATTTTAGCAGGACCCTTTATGTTTTCTGCTGGCAAACGCTAATTGGTTCCACCTGGAGTCAAATCCTCCACACATTCGAGTTTTCTAGGAAGAAAGCTTCAGAAACCTGAGAAAACATGATATTTCTTTCTGTAAACATGACATTGGATACATTTGCCGAACAGGAAGATTGTGCTTTTCTCCAAAACCACTTTCACGGTGATTTTTGGTTAAATTTCACCCGAAATCCACAACAATTTGTCCAGATACTCCTGGATGAAAACAAAACTATCTGGTGATTTGTAGCATTCTCAATCCCAGATCTTGCTACAGCCTCTGTGTGTGTTTGTGTTTTCTGGATATTCTCTATGGACTTTAAGGTTTTGAATGCATTTTAGCAGGACCCTTTTTGTTTTCTGCTGGCAAACGCTAATTGGTTCCACCTGGAGTCAAATACTCCACACATTCGAGTTTTCTAGGAAGAAAGCTTCAGAAACCTGAGAAAACATGATATTTCTTTCTGTAAACATGACATTGGATACATTTGCTGAACAGGAAGATTGTGCTTTTCTCCAAAACCACTTTCACGGTGATTTTTGGTTAAATTTCTCTTCAAATCTACAACAATTTGTCCAGATACTCCTGGATGAAAACAAAACTATCTGGTGATTTGTAGCTATCTCAATCCCAGATCTTGCTACAGCCTCTGTGTGTGTTTGTGTTTTCTGGATATTCTCTATGGACTTTAAGGTTTTGAATGCATTTTAGCAGGACCCTTTTTGTTTTCTGCTGGCAAACGCTAATTGGTTCCACCTGGAGTCAAATCCTCCACACATTCGAGTTTTCTAGGAAGAAAGCTCCAGAAACCTGAGAAAACATAACATTTGTATTTGTAAACATGACATTGGATTCATTTGCTGAACAGGAAGATTGTGCTTTTCTCCAAAACCACTTTCACGGTGATTTTTGGTTAAATTTCAATTCAAAACTACAACAATTTGTCCAGATACTCCTGGATGAAAACAAAACTATCTGGTGATTTGTAGCTATCTCAATCCCAGATCTTGCTACAGCCTCTGTGTGTGTTTGTGTTTTCTGGATATTCTCTATGGACTTCAAGGTTTTGAATGCATTTTACCAGGACCCTTTTTGTTTTCTGCTGGCAAACGCTAATTGGTTCCACCTGGAGTCAAATACTCCACACATTCGAGTTTTCTAGGAAGAAAGCTTCAGAAACCTGAGAAAACATGATATTTCTTTCTGTAAACATGACATTGGATACATTTGCCCAACAGGAAGATTGTGATTTTCTCCAAAACCACTTTCACGGTGATTTTTGGTTAAATTTCACCCGAAATCCACAACAATTTGTCCAGATACTCCTGGATGAAAACAAAACTATCTGGTGATTTGTAGCTATCTCAATCCCAGATATTGCTACAGCCTCTGTGTGTGTTTGTGTTTTCTGGATATTCTCTATGGACTTTAAGGTTTTGAATGCATTTTACCAGGACCCTTTTTGTTTTCTGCTGGCAAACGCTAATTGGTTCCACCTGGAGTCAAATACTCCACACATTCGAGTTTTCTAGGAAGAAAGCTTCAGAAACCTGAGAAAACATGATATTTCTTTCTGTAAACATGACATTGGATACATTTGCCCAACAGGAAGATTGTGATTTTTTCCAAAACCACTTTCACGGTGATTTTTGGTTAAATTTCTCTTCAAAACTACAACAATTTGTCCAGATACTCCTGGATGAAAACAAAACTATCTGGTGATTTGTAGCTATCTCAATCCCAGATCTTGCTACAGCCTCAGTGTGTGTTTGTGTTTTCTGGATATTCTCTATGGACTTTAAGGTTTTGAATGCATTTTAGCAGGACCCTTTGTGTTTTCTGCTGGCAAACGCTAATTGGTTCCTCCTGGAGTCAAACACTCCACACATTCGAGTTTTCTAGGAAGAAAGCTTCAGAAACCTGAGAAAACATAATATTTGTATTTGTAAACATGACGTTGGATGCATTTGCTGAACAGGAAGATTGTGCTTTTCTCCAAAACCACTTTCACGGTGATTTTTGGTTAAATTTCAATTCAAAACTACAACAATTTGTCCAGATACTCCTGGATGAAAACAAAACTATCTGGTGATTTGTAGCTATCTCAATCCCAGATCTTGCTACAGCCTCTGTGTGTGTTTGTGTTTTCTGGATATTCTCTATGGACTTTAAGGTTTTGAATGCATTTTACCAGGACCCTTTTTGTTTTCTGCTGGCAAACGCTAATTGGTTCCACCTGGAGTCAAATACTCCACACATTCGAGTTTTCTAGGACGAAAGCTACAGAAACCTGAGAAAACATGATATTTCTTTCTGTAAACATGACATTGGATACATTTGCCCAACAGGAAGATTGTGATTTTCTCCAAAACCACTTTCACGGTGATTTTTGGTTAAATTTCTCTTCAAATCTACAACAATTTGTCCAGATACTCCTGGATGAAAACAAAACTATCTGGTGATTTGTAGCTATCTCAATCCCAGATCTTGCTACAGCCTCTGTGTGTGTTTGTGTTTTCTGGATATTCTCTATGGACTTTAAGGTTTTGAATGCATTTTAGCAGGACCCTTTTTGTTTTCTGCTGGCAAACGCTAATTGGTTCCACCTGGAGTCAAATCCTCCACACATTCGAGTTTTCTAGGAAGAAAGCTCCAGAAACCTGAGAAAACATAACATTTGTATTTGTAAACATGACATTGGATTCATTTGCTGAACAGGAAGATTGTGCTTTTCTCCAAAACCACTTTCACGGTGATTTTTGGTTAAATTTCAATTCAAAACTACAACAATTTGTCCAGATACTCCTGGATGAAAACAAAACTATCTGGTGATTTGTAGCTATCTCAATCCCAGATCTTGCTACAGCCTCTGTGTGTGTTTGTGTTTTCTGGATATTCTCTATGGACTTCAAGGTTTTGAATGCATTTTACCAGGACCCTTTTTGTTTTCTGCTGGCAAACGCTAATTGGTTCCACCTGGAGTCAAATACTCCACACATTCGAGTTTTCTAGGAAGAAAGCTTCAGAAACCTGAGAAAACATGATATTTCTTTCTGTAAACATGACATTGGATACATTTGCCCAACAGGAAGATTGTGATTTTCTCCAAAACCACTTTCACGGTGATTTTTGGTTAAATTTCACCCGAAATCCACAACAATTTGTCCAGATACTCCTGGATGAAAACAAAACTATCTGGTGATTTGTAGCTATCTCAATCCCAGATATTGCTACAGCCTCTGTGTGTGTTTGTGTTTTCTGGATATTCTCTATGGACTTTAAGGTTTTGAATGCATTTTAGCATTACCCTTTTTGTTTTCTGCTGGCAAACGCTAATTGGTTCCACCTGGAGTCAAATACTCCACACATTCGAGTTTTCAAGGAGAAAGCTTCAGAAACCTGAGAAAACATGATATTTCTTTCTGTAAACATGACATTGGATACATTTGCCCAACAGGAAGATTGTGATTTTTTCCAAAACCACTTTCACGGTGATTTTTGGTTAAATTTCTCTTCAAAACTACAACAATTTGTCCAGATACTCCTGGATGAAAACAAAACTATCTGGTGATTTGTAGCTATCTCAATCCCAGATCTTGCTACAGCCTCAGTGTGTGTTTGTGTTTTCTGGATATTCTCTATGGACTTTAAGGTTTTGAATGCATTTTAGCAGGACCCTTTGTGTTTTCTGCTGGCAAACGCTAATTGGTTCCTCCTGGAGTCAAACACTCCACACATTCGAGTTTTCTAGGAAGAAAGCTTCAGAAACCTGAGAAAACATAATATTTGTATTTGTAAACATGACGTTGGATGCATTTGCTGAACAGGAAGATTGTGCTTTTCTCCAAAACCACTTTCACGGTGATTTTTGGTTAAATTTCAATTCAAAACTACAACAATTTGTCCAGATACTCCTGGATGAAAACAAAACTATCTGGTGATTTGTAGCTATCTCAATCCCAGATCTTGCTACAGCCTCTGTGTGTGTTTGTGTTTTCTGGATATTCTCTATGGACTTTAAGGTTTTGAATGCATTTTACCAGGACCCTTTTTGTTTTCTGCTGGCAAACGCTAATTGGTTCCACCTGGAGTCAAATACTCCACACATTCGAGTTTTCTAGGACGAAAGCTACAGAAACCTGAGAAAACATGATATTTCTTTCTGTAAACATGACATTGGATACATTTGCCCAACAGGAAGATTGTGATTTTCTCCAAAACCACTTTCACGGTGATTTTTGGTTAAATTTCACCCGAAATCCACAACAATTTGTCCAGATACTCCTGGATGAAAACAAAACTATCTTGTGATTTGTAGCTATCTCAATCCCAGATATTGCTACAGCCTCTGTGTGTGTTTGTGTTTTCTGGATATTCTCTATGGACTTTAAGGTTTTGAATGCATTTTACCAGGACCCTTTTTGTTTTCTGCTGGCAAACGCTAATTGGTTCCACCTGGAGTCAAATACTCCACACATTCGAGTTTTCTAGGAAGAAAGCTTCAGAAACCTGAGAAATCATGATATTTCTTTCTGTAAACATGACATTGGATACATTTGCCCAACAGGAAGATTGTGATTTTCTCCAAAACCACTTTCACGGTGATTTTTGGTTAAATTTCTCTTCAAAACTACAACAATTTGTCCAGATACTCCTGGATGAAAACAAAACTATCTGGTGATTTGTAGCATTCTCAATCCCAGATCTTGCTACAGCCTTAGTGTGTGTTTGTGTTTTCTGGATATTCTCTATGGACTTTAAGGTTTTGAATGCATTTTAGCAGGACCCTTTTTGTTTTCTGCTGGCAAACGCTAATTGGTTCCACCTGGAGTCAAACACTCCACACATTCAAGTTTTCCAGGAAGAAAGCTTCAGAAACCTGAGAAAACATAATATTTGTATTTGTAAACATGACGTTGGATGCATTTGCTGAACAGAAAGATTGTGCTTTTCTCCAAAACCACTTTCACGGTGATTTTTTGGTTAAATTTCACCCGGATACAACAACATTTTGTCCAGAGAGTTTGGATGAAAACAAAACTATCTGGTGATTTGTAGCTATTTCAATCCCAGATCTTGCTACAGCCTCTGTGTGTGTTTGTGTTTTCTGGATATTCTCTATGGACTTTAAGGTTTTGAATGCATTTTATCAGGACCCTTTTTGTTTTCTGTTGGCAAAGGCTAATTGGTTCCACCTGTAGTTAAATACTCCACACATTCGAGTTTTCTAGGAAGAAAGCTTCAGAAACCTGAGAAAACATGATATTTCTTTCTGTAAACATGACATTGGATACATTTGCCCAACAGGAAGATTGTGATTTTCTCCAAAACCACATTCACGGTGATTTTTTGGTTAAATTTCACTTCAAAACTACAGCAATTTGTCCAGATACTCCTGGATGAAAACAAAACTATCTGGTGATTTGTAGCTATCTCAATCCCAGATCTTGCTACAGCCTCTGTGTGTGTTTGTGTTTTCTGGATATTCTCTATGGACTTAAAGGTTTTGAATGCATTTTAGCAGAACCCTTTTTGTTTTCTGCTGGCAAACGCTAATTGGTTCCACCTGGAGTCAAATACTCCACACATTCGAGTTTTCTAGGAAGAAAGCTGCAGAAACCTGAGAAAACATAATATTTGTATTTGTAAACATGACATTGGATGCATTTGCTGAACAGAAAGATTGTGCTTTTCTCCAAAAGCACTTTCATGGTGATTTTTTGGTTAAATTTCAATTCAAAACTACAACAATTTGTCCAGATACTCCTGGATGAAAACAAAAACATCTGGTGATTTGTAGCTCTCTCAATCCCAGATCTTGCTACAGCCTCTGTGTGTGTTTGTGTTTTCTGGATATTCTCTATGGACTTTAAGGTTTTGAATGCATTTTAGCAGGACCCTTTTTGTTTTCTGCTGGCAAACGCTAATTGGTTCCACCTGGAGTCAAATACTCCACACATTCGAGTTTTCTAGGAAGAAATCTTCAGAAACCTGAGAAAACATGATATTTCTTTCTGTAAACATGACATTGGATACATTTGCCGAACAGGAAGATTGTGCTTTTCTCCAAAACCACTTTCACGGTGATTTTTGGTTAAATTTCACCCGAAATCCACAATAATTTGTCCAGATACTCCTGGATGAAAACAAAACTATCTGGTGATTTGTAGCTATCTCAATCCCAGATCTTGCTACAGCCTCAGTGTGTGTTTGTGTTTTCTGGATATTCTCTATGGACTTTAAGGTTTTGAATGCATTTTAGCAGGACCCTTTTTGTTTTCTGCTGGCAAACGCTAATTGGTTCCACCTGGAGTCAAACACTCCACACATTCGATTTTTCTAGGAAGAAAGCTTCAGAAACCTGAGAAAACATAATATTTGTATTTGTAAACATGACGTTGGATGCATTTGCTGAACAGGAAGATTGTGCTTTTCTCCAAAACCACTTTCACGGTGATTTTTGGTTAAATTTCAATTCAAAACTACAACAATTTGTCCAGATACTCCTGGATGAAAACAAAACTATCTGGTGATTTGTAGCTATCTCAATCCCAGATCTTGCTACAGCCTCTGTGTGTGTTTGTGTTTTCTGGATATTCTCTATGGACTTTAAGATTTTGAATGCATTTTACCAGGACCCTTTTTGTTTTCTGCTGGCAAACGCTAATTGGTTCCACCTGGAGTCAAATACTCCACACATTCGAGTTTTCTAGGAAGAAATCTTCAGAAACCTGAGAAAACATGATATTTCTTTCTGTAAACATGACATTGGATACATTTGCTGAACAGGAAGATTGTGATTTTCTCCAAAACCACTTTCACGGTGATTTTTGGTTAAATTTCACCCGAAATCCACAACAATTTGTCCAGATACTCCTGGATGAAAACAAAACTATCTGGTGATTTGTAGCTATCTCAATCCCAGATATTGCTACAGCCTCTGTGTGTGTTTGTGTTTTCTGGATATTCTCTATGGACTTTAAGGTTTTGAATGCATTTTACCAGGACCCTTTTTGTTTTCTGCTGGCAAACGCTAATTGGTTCCACCTGGAGTCAAATACTCCACACATTCGAGTTTTCTAGGAAGAAAGCTTCAGAAACCTGAGAAATCATGATATTTCTTTCTGTAAACATGACATTGGATACATTTGCCCAACAGGAAGATTGTGATTTTCTCCAAAACCACTTTCACGGTGATTTTTGGTTAAATTTCTCTTCAAAACTACAACAATTTGTCCAGATACTCCTGGATGAAAACAAAACTATCTGGTGATTTGTAGCATTCTCAATCCCAGATCTTGCTACAGCCTCAGTGTGTGTTTGTGTTTTCTGGATATTCTCTATGGACTTTAAGGTTTTGAATGCATTTTAGCAGGACCCTTTTTGTTTTCTGCTGGCAAACGCTAATTGGTTCCACCTGGAGTCAAACACTCCACACATTCAAGTTTTCCAGGAAGAAAGCTTCAGAAACCTGAGAAAACATAATATTTGTATTTGTAAACATGACGTTGGATGCATTTGCTGAACAGAAAGATTGTGCTTTTCTCCAAAACCACTTTCACGGTGATTTTTTGGTTAAATTTCACCCGGATACAACAACATTTTGTCCAGAGAGTTTGGATGAAAACAAAACTATCTGGTGATTTGTAGCTATTTCAATCCCCGATCTTGCTACAGCCTCTGTGTGTGTTTGTGTTTTCTGGATATTCTCTATGGACTTTAAGGTTTTGAATGCATTTTATCAAGATCCTTTTTGTTTTCTGTTGGCAAAGGCTAATTGGTTCCACCTGTAGTCAAATACTCCACACATTCGAGTTTTCTAGGAAGAAAGCTTCAGAAACCTGAGAAAACATGATATTACTTTCTGTATACATGACATTGGATACATTTGCTGAACAGGAAGATTGTGCTTTTCTCCAAAACCACATTCACGCTGATTTTTTGGTTAAATTTCACTTCAAAACTACAGCAATTTGTCCAGATACTCCTGGATGAAAACAAAACTATCTGGTGATTTGTAGCTATCTCAATCCCAGATCTTGCTACAGCCTCTGTGTCTGTTTGTGTTTTCTGGACATTTTCTATGGACTTTACAGTTTTGAATGCATTTTAGCAGGACCCTTTTTGTTTTCTGCTGGCAAACGCTAATTGGTTCCACCTGGAGTCAAATACTCCACACATTCGAGTTTTCTAGGAAGAAAGCTGCAGAAACCTGAGAAAACATAATATTTGTATTTGTAAACATGACATTGGATGCATTTGCTGAACAGAAAGATTGTGCTTTTCTCCAAAAGCACTTTCATGGTGATTTTTTGGTTAAATTTCACTTCCAAACTACAACAAATTTTCCAGATACTCCTGGATGATAACAAAAACATCTGGTGATTTGTAGCTCTCTCAATCCCAGATCTTGCTACAGCCTCTGTGTGTGTTTGTGTTTATTGGATATTCTCTATGGACTTTAAGGTTTTGAATGCATTTTACCAGGACCCTTTTTGTTTTCTGCTGGCAAACGCTAATTGGTTCCACCTGGAGTCAAATACTCCACACATTCGAGTTTTCTAGGAAGAAAGCTTCAGAAACCTGAGAAAACATGATATTTCTTTCTGTAAACATGACATTGGATACATTTGCCGAACAGGAAGATTGTGCTTTTCTCCAAAACCACTTTCACGGTGATTTTTGGTTAAATTTCACCCGAAATCCACAATAATTTGTCCAGATACTCCTGGATGAAAACAAAACTATCTGGTGATTTGTAGCTATCTCAATCCCAGATCTTGCTACAGCCTCTGTGTGTGTTTGTGTTTTCTGGATATTCTCTATGGACTTAAAGGTTTTGTATGCATTTTAGCAGGACCCTTTTTGTTTTCTGCTGGCAAACGCTAATTGATTCCACCTGGAGTCAAAGACTCCAAACATTCGAGTTTTCTAGGAAGAAAGCTTCAGAAACCTGAGAAAACATGATATTACTTTCTGTATACATGACATTGGATACATTTGCTGAACAGGAAGATTGTGCTTTTCTCCAAAACCACATTCACGCTGATTTTTTGGTTAAATTTCACTTCAAAACTACAGCAATTTGTCCAGATACTCCTGGATGAAAACAAAACTATCTGGGGATTTGTAGCTATCTCAATCCCAGATCTTGCTACAGCCTCTGTGTCTGTTTGTGTTTTCTGGACATTTTCTATGGACTTTACAGTTTTGAATGCATTTTAGCAGGACCCTTTTTGTTTTCTGCTGGCAAACGCTAATTGGTTCCACCTGGAGTCAAATACTCCACACATTCGAGTTTTCTAGGAAGAAAGCTGCAGAAACCTGAGAAAACATAATATTTGTATTTGTAAACATGACATTGGATGCATTTGCTGAACAGAAAGATTGTGCTTTTCTCCAAAAGCACTTTCATGGTGATTTTTTGGTTAAATTTCACTTCCAAACTACAACAAATTTTCCAGATACTCCTGGATGATAACAAAAACATCTGGTGATTTGTAGCTCTCTCAATCCCAGATCTTGCTACAGCCTCTGTGTGTGTTTGTGTTTATTGGATATTCTCTATGGACTTTAAGGTTTTGAATGCATTTTACCAGGACCCTTTTTGTTTTCTGCTGGCAAACGCTAATTGGTTCCACCTGGAGTCAAATACTCCACACATTCGAGTTTTCTAGGAAGAAAGCTTCAGAAACCTGAGAAAACATGATATTTCTTTCTGTAAACATGACATTGGATACATTTGCCGAACAGGAAGATTGTGCTTTTCTCCAAAACCACTTTCACGGTGATTTTTGGTTAAATTTCACCCGAAATCCACAATAATTTGTCCAGATACTCCTGGATGAAAACAAAACTATCTGGTGATTTGTAGCTATCTCAATCCCAGATCTTGCTACAGCCTCTGTGTGTGTTTGTGTTTTCTGGATATTCTCTATGGACTTAAAGGTTTTGTATGCATTTTAGCAGGACCCTTTTTGTTTTCTGCTGGCAAACGCTAATTGATTCCACCTGGAGTCAAAGACTCCAAACATTCGAGTTTTCTAGGAAGAAAGCTTCAGAAACCTGAGAAAACATGATATTTCTTTCTGTAAACATGACATTGGATACATTTGCCGAACAGGAAGCATGAGCTTTTCTCCAAAACCACTTTCACGGTGATTTTTGGTTAAATTTCACCCGAAATCCACAACAATTTGTCCAGATACTCCTGGATGAAAACAAAACTATCTGGTGATTTGTAGCTATCTCAATCCCAGATCTTGCTACAGCCTCTGTGTGTGTTTGTGTTTTCTGGATATTCTCTATGGACTTTAAGGTTTTGAATGCATTTTAGCAGGACCCTTTTTGTTTTCTGTTGGCAAAGGCTAATTGGTTCCACCTGGAGTCAAATACTCCACACATTCGAGTTTTCTAGGAAGAAAGCTTCAGAAACCTGAGAAAAGATGATATTTCTTTCTGTAAACATGACATTGGATACATTTGTCCAACAGGAAGATTATGCTTTTCTCCAAAACCACTTTCACGGTGATTTTTGGTTAAATTTCACTTCAAAACTACAACAATTTGTCCAGATACTGCTGGATGAAAACAAAAGTATCTGGTGATTTGTAGCTATCTCAATCCCAGATCTTGCTACAGCCTCTGTGTGTGTTTGTGTTTTCTGGATATTCTCTATGGACTTTAAGGCTTTGAATGCATTTTACCAGGACCCTTTTTGTTTTCTGCTGGCAAACGCTAATTTGTTCCACCTGGAGTCAAATACTCCACACATTCGAGTTTTCTAGGAAGAAAGCTTCAGAAACCTGAGAAAACATAGTATTTGTATTTGTAAACATGACATTGGATGCATTTGCTGAACAGAAAGATTGTGCTTTTCTCCAAAACCACTTTCACGGTGATTTTTTGGTTAAATTTCGCCCGGATACAACAACATTTTGTCCAGAGAGTTTGGATGAAAACAAAACTATCTGGTGATTTGTAGCTATTTCAATCCCAGATCTTGCTACAGCCTCTGTGTGTGTTTGTGTTTTCTGGATATTCTCTATGGACTTTAAGGTTTTGTATGCATTTTAGCAGGACCCTTTTTGTTTTCTGCTGGCAAACGCTAATTGATTCCACCTGGAGTCAAAGACTCCAAACATTCGAGTTTTCTAGGAAGAAAGCTTCAGAAACCTGAGAAAACATGATATTTCTTTCTGTAAACATGACATTGGATAAATTTGCCGATCAGGAAGATTGTGCTTTTCTCCAAAACCACTTTCACGGTGATTTTTGGTTAAATTTCACTTCAAAACTACAAAATTGTTCCAGATTCTGCTGGATGAAAAAAAACTCTCTGGTGATTTGTAGCTATCTCAATCCCAGATCTTGCTACAGCCTCTGTGTGTGTTTGTGTTTATTGGATATTCTCTATGGACTTTAAGGTTTTGAATGCATTTTAGCAGGACCGTTTTTGTTTTCTGCTGGCAAACGCTAATTGGTTCCACCTGGAGTCAAATACTCCACACATTCAAGTTCTCTAGGAAGAGAGCTTCAGAAACCTGAGAAAACATAATATTTGTATTTGTAAACATGACATTGGATGCATTTGCTGAACAGAAAGATTGTGCTTTTCTCCAAAACCCCTTTCACGGTGATTTTTTGGTTAAATTTCACTTCAAAACTACAACAATTTGTCCAGATACTCCTGGATGAAAACAAAAGTATCTGGTGATTTGTAGCTATCTCAATCCCAGATCTTGCTACAGCCTCTGTGTGTGTTTGTGTTTTCTGGATATTCTCTATGGACTTTAAGGTTTTGAATGCATTTTAGCAGGACCCTTTTTGTTTTCTGCAGGCAAACGCTAATTGGTTCCACCTGGAGTCAAATACTCCACACATTCGAGTTTTCAAGAAGAAAGCTTCAGAAACCTGAGAAAAGATGATATTTCTTTCTGTAAACATGACATTCGATACATTTGCCCAACAGAAAGATTGTGCTTTTCTGCAAAACCACTGTCACGGGCATTTTTTGGTTAAATTTTACTTCAAAACTACAACAATTTGTCCAGATACTCCTGGATGAAAACAAAACTATCTGGTGAGTTGTAGCTATCTCAATCCTAGATCTTGCTACAGCCTCTGTGTGTGTTTGTGTTTTCTGGACATTCTCTATGGACTTTACGGTTTTGAATGCATTTTAGCAGGACCCTTTTTGTTTTCTGTTGGCAAACGCTAATTGGTTCCACCTGGAGTCAAATACTCCACACATTCGAGTTTTCTAGGAAGAAGGCTTCAGAAACCTGAGAAAACATGATATTTCTTTCTGTAAACATGACATTGGATTCATTTCCCAAACAGGAAGATTGTGCTTTTCTCCAAAACCACTTTCACAGTGATTTTTGGTTAAATTTCAAACAAAATCCAAAAAAATTGGTCCAGATACTGCTGGATAAAAACAAAACTATCTGGTGATTTGTAGCTATCTCAATCCCACATCTTGCTACAGCCTCTGTGTGTGTTGTGTTTTCTGGATATTCTCTATGGACTTTAAGGTTTTGAATGCATTTTAGCATTACCCTTTTTGTTTTCTGCTGGCAAACGCTAATTGGTTCCACCTGGAGTCAAATACTCCACACATTCGAGTTTTCTAGGATGAAAGCTCCAGAAACCTGAGAAAACATAATATTTGTATTTGTAAACATGACATTGGATTCATTTCCCAAACAGGAAGATTGTGCTTTTCTCCAAAACCACTTTCACGGTGATTTTTGGTTAAATTTCATCTGAAATCCACAACAATTTGTCCAGATAGTCCTGGATGAAAACAAAACTATCTGGTGATTTGTAGCTATCTCAATCCCAGATCTTGCTACAGCCTCTGTGTGTGTTTGTGTTTTCTGGATATTCTCTATGGACTTTAAGGTTTTGAATGCATTTTAGCAGGACCCTTTTTGTTTTCTGCTGGCAAACGCTAATTGGTTCCACCTGGAGTCAAATCCTCCACACATTCGAGTTTTCTAGGAAGAAAGCTCCAGAAACCTGAGAAAACATGATATTTGTTTTTGTAAACATGACATTGGATACATTTGCTGAACAGGAAGATTGTGCTTTTCTCCAAAACCACTTTCACGGTGATTTTTTGGTTAAATTTCACTTCAAAACTACAACAATTTGTCCAGATACTCCTGGATGAAAACAAAACTATCTGGTGATTTGTAGCTATCTCAATCCCAGATCTTGCTACAGCCTCTGTGTGTGTTTGTGTTTTCTGGATATTCTCTATGGACTTTAAGGTTTTGAATGCATTTTAGCAGGACCCTTTTTGTTTTCTGCTGGCAAACGCTAATTGGTTGCACCTGGAGTCAAATCCTCCACACATTCGAGTTTTCTAGGAAGAAAGCTCCAGAAACCTGAGAAAACATAATATTTGTACTTGTAAACATGACATTGGATTCATTTGGTGAACAGAAAGATTGTGCTTTTCTCCAAAACCACTTTCACACTGATTTTTGGTTAAATTTCACTTGAAAACTACAACAATTTGTCCAGATACTCCAGGATGAAAACAAAACTATCTGGTGATTTGTAGCTATCTCAATCCCAGATCTTGCTACCGCCTCTGTGTGTGTTTGTGTTTTCTGGATATTCTCTATGGACTTTAAGGTTTTGAATGCATTTTAGAGGAGGCTTTTTGTTTTCTGCTGGCAAACGCTAATGGGTTCCATCTAGACTCAAATACTCCACACATTCGAGTTTTCTAGGAAGACAGCTTCAGAAACCTGAGAAAACATGATATTTCTTTCTGTAAACTTGACATTGGATACAGTTGCCGAACAGGAAGATTGTGCTTTTCTCCAAAACCACTTTCATAATGATTTTTGGTTTAATTTCACTTCAAAACTACAACAATTTGTGCAGATACTCCTGGATGAAAACAAAAAACTATCTGGTGATTTGTAGCTATCTCAATCCCACATCTTGCTACAGCCTCTGTGTGTGTTGTGTTTTCTGGATATTCTCTATGGACTTTAAGGTTTTGAATGCATTTTAGCAGGACCCGTTTTGTTTTCTGCTGGCAAACGCTAATTGGTTCCACCTGGAGTCAAATCCTCCACACATTCGAGTTTTCTAGGAAGAAAGCTTCAGAAACCTGAGAAAACATGATATTTCTTTCTGTAAACATGACATTGGATTCATTTCCCAAACAGGAAGATTGTGCTTTTCTCCAAAACCACTTTCACGGTGGTTTTTGGTTAAATTTCAATTCAAAACTACAACAATTTGTCCCGATACTGCTGGATGAAAACAAAACTATCTGGTGATTTGTATCTATGTCAATCCCAGATCTTGCTACAGCCTCTGTGTGTGTTTGTGTTTTCTGGATATTCTCTATGGACTTTAAGGTTTTGAATGCATTTTAGCAGGACCCTTTTTGTTTTCTGCTGGCAAACGCTAATTGGTTCCACCTGGAGTCAAATCCTCCACACATTCGAGTTTTCTAGGAAGAAAGCTTCAGAAACCTGAGAAAACATGATATTTCTTTCTGTAAACATGACATTGGATTCATTTGCCGAAAAGAAAGATTGTGCTTTTCTCCAAAACCACTTTCACGGTGATTTTTGGTTAAATTTCACCCGAAATCCACAACAATTTGTCCAGATACTCCTGGATGAAAACAAAACTATCTGGTGATTTGTAGCTATCTCAATCCCAGATCTTGCTACCGCCTCTGTGTGTGTTTGTGTTTTCTGGATATTCTCTATGGACTTTAAGGTTTTGAATGCATTTGAGAGGAGGCTTTTTGTTTTCTGCTGGCAAACGCTAATGGGTTCCATCTAGACTCAAATACTCCACACATTCGAGTTTTCTAGGAAGACAGCTTCAGAAACCTGAGAAAACATGATATTTCTTTCTGTAAACTTGACATTGGATACAGTTGCCGAACAGGAAGATTGTGCTTTTCTCCAAAACCACTTTCATAATGATTTTTGGTTTAATTTCACTTCAAAACTACAACAATTTGTGCAGATACTCCTGGATGAAAACAAAACTATCTGGTGATTTGTAGCTATCTCAATCCCAGATCTTGCTACAGCCTCTGTGTGTGTTTGTGTTTTCTGGATATTCTCTATGGACTTTAAGGTTTTGAATGCATTTTAGCAGGACCCTTTTTGTTTTCTGCTGGCAAACGCTAATTGGTTCCACCTGGAGTCAAATACTCCACACATTTGAGTTTTCTAGGATGAAAGCTCCAGAAACCTGAGAAAACATAATATTTGTATTTGTAAACATGACATTGGATTCATTTGCCGAACAGGAAGATTGTGCTTTTCTCCAAAACCACTTTCACGGTGATTTTTGGTTAAATTTCACCCGAAATCCACAACAATTTGTCCAGATAGTCCTGGATGAAAACAAAACTATCTGGTGATTTGTAGCTATCTCAATCCCAGATCTTGCTACAGCCTCTGTGTGTGTTTGTGTTTTCTGGATATTCTCTATGGACTTTAAGGTTTTGAATGCATTTTAGCATTACCCTTTTTGTTTTCTGCTGGCAAACGCTAATTGGTTCCACCTGGAGTCAAATACTCCACACATTCGAGTTTTCTAGGATGAAAGCTCCAGAAACCTGAGAAAACATAATATTTGTATTTGTAAACATGACATTGGATTCATTTCCCAAACAGGAAGATTGTGCTTTTCTCCAAAACCACTTTCACGGTGATTTTTGGTTAAATTTCATCTGAAATCCACAACAATTTGTCCAGATAGTCCTGGATGAAAACAAAACTATCTGGTGATTTGTAGCTATCTCAATCCCAGATCTTGCTACAGCCTCTGTGTGTGTTTGTGTTTTCTGGATATTCTCTATGGACTTTAAGGTTTTGAATGCATTTTAGCAGGACCCTTTTTGTTTTCTGCTGGCAAACGCTAATTGGTTCCACCTGGAGTGAAATCCTCCACACATTCGAGTTTTCTAGGAAGAAAGTTCCAGAAACCTGAGAAAACATGATATTTGTTTTTGTAAACATGACATTGGATACATTTGCTGAACAGGAAGATTGTGCTTTTCTCCAAAACCGCTTTCACGGTGATTTTTTGGTTTAATTTCACTTCAAAACTACAACAATTTGTCCAGATACTCCTGGATGAAAACAAAACTATCTGGTGATTTGTAGCTATCTCAATCCCAGATCTTGCTACAGCCTCTGTGTGTGTTTGTGTTTTCTGGATATTCTCGATGGACTTTAAGCTTTTGAGTGCATTTTAGCAGGACCCTTTTTGTTTTCTGCTGGCAAACGCTAATTGGTTCCTCCTGGAGTCAAATCCTCCACACATTCGAGTTTTCTAGGAAGAAAGCTCCAGAAACCTGAGAAAACATAATATTTGTACTTGTAAACATGACATTGGATTCATTTGGTGAACAGAAAGATTGTGCTTTTCTCCAAAACCACTTTCACACTGATTTTTGGTTAAATTTCACTTGAAAACTACAACAATTTGTCCAGATACTCCAGGATGAAAACAAAACTATCTGGTGATTTGTAGCTATCTCAATCCCAGATCTTGCTACAGCCTCTGAGTGTGTTTGTGTTTTCTGGATATTCTCTATGGACTTTAAGGTTTTGAATGCATTTTAGCATTACCCTTTTTGTTTTCTGCTGGCAAACGCTAATTGGTTCAACCTGGAGTCAAATACTCCACACATTCGAGTTTTCTAGGAAGAAAGCTTCAGAAACCTGAGAAAACATGATATTTCTTTCTGTAAACGTGACATTGGATACATTTGCCGAAGAGGAAGATTGTGCTTTTCTACAAAACCACTTTCACGGTGATTTTTTGTTAAATTTCACTTCAAAACTACAACAATTTGTCCAGATACTCCTGGATGAAAACAAAACTATCTGGTGATTTGTAGCTATCTCAATCCCAGATCTTGCTGCAGCCTCTGTGTGTGCTTGTGTTTTCTGGATATTCTCTATGGACTTTACGGTTTTGAATGCATTTTAGCAGGACCCTTTTTGTTTTCTGCTGGCAAACGCTAATTGGTTCCACCTGGAGTCAAATCCTCCACACATTCGAGTTTTCTAGGAAGAAAGCTGCAGAAACCTGAGAAAACATAATATTTGTATTTGTAAACATGACATTGGATGCATTTGCTGAACAGGAGGATTGTGCTTTTCTCCAAAACTACTTTCACGGTGATTTTTGGTTAAATTTCACCCGAAATCCACAACAAGTTGTCCAGATACTCCTGGATGAAAACAAAACTATCTGGTGATTTGTAGCAATCTCAATCCCAGATCTTGCTACAGCCTCTGTGTGTGTTTGTGTTTTCTGGATATTCTCTATGGACTTTACGGTTTTGAATGCATTTTAGCAGGACCCTTTTTGTTTTCTGCTGGCAAACGCTAATTGGTTCCACCTGGAGTCAAATCCTCCACACATTCGAGTTTTCTAGGAAGAAAGCTTCAGAAACCTGAGAAAACATGATATTTCTTTCTGTAAACATGACATTGGATTCATTTCCCAAACAGGAAGATTGTGCTTTTCTCCAAAACCACTTTCACGGTGGTTTTTGGTTAAATTTCAATTCAAAACTACAACAATTTTCCAGATACTGCTGGATGAAAACAAAGCTATCTGGTGATTTGTAGCTATGTCAATCCCAGATCTTGCTACAGCCTCTGTGTGTGTTTGTGTTTTCTGGATATTCTCTATGGACTTTAAGGTTTTGAATGCATTTTAGCAGGACCCTTTTTGTTTTCTGCTGGCAAACGCTAATTGGTTCCACCTGGAGTCAAATCCTCCACACATTCGAGTTTTCTAGGAAGAAAGCTTCAGAAACCTGAGAAAACATGATATTTCTTTCTGTAAACATGACATTGGATTCATTTGCCGAAAAGAAAGATTGTGCTTTTCTCCAAAACCACTTTCACGGTGATTTTTGGTTAAATTTCACCCGAAATCCACAACAATTGGTCCAGATACTCCTGGATGAAAACAAAACTATCTGGTCATTTGTAGCTATCTCAATCCCAGATCTTGCTACAGCCTCTGTGTGTGTTTGTGTTTTCTGGATATTCTCTATGGACTTTAAGGTTTTGAATGCATTTTAGAGGAGGCTTTTTGTTTTCTGCTGGCAAACACTAATGGGTTTCATCTAGACTCAAATACTCCACACATTCGAGTTTTCTAGGAAGACAGCTTCAGAAACCTGAGAAAACATGATATTTCTTTCTGTAAACTTGACATTGGATACAGTTGCCGAACAGGAAGATTGTGCTTTTCTCCAAAACCACTTGCATAATGATTTTTGGTTTAATTTCACTTCAAAACTACAACAATTTGTGCAGATACTCCTGGATGAAAACAAAACTATCTGGTGATTTGTAGTTATCTCAATCCCAGATCTTGCTACAGCCTCTGAGTGTGTTTGTTTTCTGGATATTCTCTATGGACTTTAAGGTTTTGAATGCATTTTAGCAGGACCCTTTTTGTTTTCTGCTGGCAAACGCTAATTGGTTCCACCTGGAGTCAAATACTCCACACATTCGAGTTTTCTAGGAAGAAAGCTTCAGAAACCTGAGAAAACATGATATTTGTATTTGTAAACATGACATTGGATTCATTTGCTGAACAGAAAGATTGTGCTTTTCTCCAAAACCACTTTCAGGTTGATTTTTGGTTAAATTTCACACTAAATCCACAACGATTTGTCCAGATACTCCTGGATGAAAACAAAACTATCTGGTGATTTGTAGCTATCTCAATCCCAGATCTTGCTACAGCCTCTGTGTGTGTTTGTGTTTTCTGGATATTCTCTATGGACTTTAAGGTTTTGAATGCATTTTAGCAGGACCCTTTTTGTTTTCTGCTGGCAAACGCTAATTGGTTCCATCTGGACTCAAATACTACACACATTCGAGTTTTCTAGGAAGAAAGCTTCAGAAACCTGAGAAAACATGATATTTCTTTCTGTAACATGACATTGGATTCATTTCCCAAACAGGAAGATTGTGCTTTTCTCCAAAACCACTTTCACGGTGATTTTTGGTTAAATTTCATCTGAAATCCACAACAATTTGTGCAGATAGTCCTGGATGAAAACAAAACTATCTGGTGATTTGTAGCTATCTCAATCCCAGATCTTGCTACAGCCTCTGTGTGTGTTTGTGTTTTCTGGATATTCTCTATGGACTTTAAGGTTTTGAATGCATTTTAGCAGGACCCTTTTTGTTTTCTGCTGGCAAACGCTAACTGGTTGCACCTGGAGTAAAATCCTCCACACATTCGAGTTTTCTAGGAAGAAAGCTCCAGAAACCTGAGAAAATATGATATTTGTTTTTGTAAACATGACATTGGATACATTTGCTGAACAGGAAGATTGTGCTTTTCTCCAAAACCACTTTCACGGTGATTTTTTGGTTAAATTTCACTTCAAAACTACAACAATTTGTCCAGATAGTCCTGGATGAAAACAAAACTATCTGGTGATTTGTAGCTATCTCAATCCCAGATCTTGCTTCAGCCTCTGTGTGTGTTTGTGTTTTCTGGATATTCTCTATGGACTTTACGGTTTTGAATGCATTTTAGCAGGACCCTTTTTGTTTTCTGCTGGCAAACCCTAATTGGTTCCTCCTCGAGTCAAGTACTCCACACATTCGAGTTTTCTAGGAAGAAATCTCCAGAAACCTGAGAAAACATAATATTTGTACTTGTAAACATGACATTGGATTCATTTGGTGAACAGAAAGATTGTGCTTTTCTCCAAAACCACTTTCACACTGATTTTTGGTTAAATTTCACTTGAAAACTACAACAATTTGTCCAGATACTCCAGGATGAAAACAAAACTATCTGGTGATTTGTAGCTATCTCAATCCCAGATCTTGCTACAGCCTCTGAGTGTGTTTGTGTTTTCTGGATATTCTCTATGGACTTTAAGGTTTTGAATGCATTTTAGCAGGACCCTTTTTATTTTCTGCTGGCAAACGCTAATTGGTTCAACCTGGAGTCAAACACTCCACACATTCGAGATTTCAAGGAAGAAAGCTCCAGAAACATGAGAAAACATAATATTTGTATTTGTAAACATGACATTGGATTCATTTGCCGAATAGGAAGATTGTGCTTTTCTCCAAAACCACTTTCACGGTGATTTTTGGTTAAATTTCACCCGAAATCCACAACAATTTTTCCAGATACTGCTTTATGAAAACAAAAGTATCTGGTGATTTGTAGCTATCTCAATCCCAGATCTTTCTGCAGCCTCTGTGTGTGTTTGTGTTTTCTGGATATTCTCTATGGACTTTAAGGTTTTGAATGCATTTTAGCATTACCCTTTTTGTTTTCTGCTGGCAAACGCTAATTGGTTCCACCTGGAGTCAAATACTCCACACATTCGAGTTTTCTAGGAAGAAAGCTTCAGAAACCTGAGAAAACATGATATTTCTTTCTGTAAACATGACATTGGATACATTTCCCAAACAGGAAGATTGTGCTTTTCTCCAAAACCACTTTCACGGTGATTTTTGGTTAAATTTCACCCGAAATCCACAACAATTTGTCCAGATACTGCTGGATGAAAACAAAACTATCTGGTGATTTGTAGCTATCTCAATCCCAGATCTTGCTTCAGCCTCTGTGTGTGTTTGTGTTTTCTGGATATTCTCTATGGACTTTAAGGTTTTGAATGCATTTTAGTAGGACCCTTTTTGTTTTCTGCTGGCAAACGCTAATTGGTTCCACCTGGAGTCAAATACTCCACACATTCGAGATTTCAAGGAAGAAAGCTCCAGAAACATGAGAAAACATAATATTTGTATTTGTAAACATGACATTGGATTCATTTGCCGAACAGGAAGATTGTGCTTTTCTCCAAAACCACTTTCACGGTGATTTTTGGTTAAATTTCACCCGAAATCCACAACAATTTGTCCAGATACTCTGGATGAAAACAAAAGTATCTGGTGATTTGTAGCTATCTCAATCCCAGATCTTGCTGCAGCCTCTGTGTGTGTTTGTGTTTTCTGGATATTCTCTATGGACTTTAAGGTTTTGAATGCATTTTAGTAGGACCCTTTTTGTTTTCTGCTGGCAAACGATAATTGGTTCCACCTGAAGTCAAATACTCCACACATTGGAGTTTTCTAGGAAGAAAGCTCCAGAAAACTGAGAAAACATAATATTTGTACTTGTAAACATGACATTGGATTCATTTGCCGAACAGGAAGATTGTGATTTTCTCCAAAACCACTTTCACACTGATTTTTGGTTAAATTTCACTTCAAAACTACAACAATTTGTCCAGATACTCCTGGATGAAAACAAAACGATCTGGTGATTTGTAGCTATCTCAATCCCAGATCTTGCTACAGCCTCTGTGTGTGTTTGTGTTTTCTGGATATTCTCTATGGACTTTAAGGTTTTGAATGCATTTTAGCAGGACCCTTTTTGTTTTCTGCTGGCAAACGCTAATTGGTTCCACCTGGAGTCAAATCCTCCACACATTCGAGTTTTCTAGGAAGAAAGCTTCAGAAACCTGAGAAAACATGATATTTGTATTTGTAAACATGACATTAGATTCATTTCCAAAACAGGAAGATTGTGCTTTTCTCCAAAACCACTTTCACGGTGATTTTTGGTTAAATTTCTTCTGAAATCCACAACAATTTGTCCAGATAGTCCTGGATGAAAACAAAACTATCTGGTGATTTGTAGCTATCTCAATCCCAGATCTTGCTACAGCCTCTGTGTGTGTTTGTGTTTTCTGGATATTCTCTATGGACTTTAAGGTTTTGAATGTATTTTAGCAGGACCCTTTTTGTTTTCTGCTGTCAAACGCTAATTGGTTCCATCTGGACTCAAATACTCCACACATTCGAGTTCTCTAGGAAGAAAGCTTCAGAAACCTGAGAAAACATGATATTTCTTTCTGTAAACATGACATTGGATTCATTTGCTGAACAGAAAGATTGTGCTTTTCTCCAAAACCACTTTCACACTGATTTTTGGTTAAATTTCACTTCAAAACTACAACAATTTTTCCAGATACTCCTGGATGAAAACAAAACGATCTGGTGATTTGTAGCTATCTCAATCCCAGATCTTGCTACAGCCTCTGAGTGTGTTTGTGTTTTCTGGATATTCTCCATGGACTTTAAGGTTTTGAATGCATTTTAGCATTACCCTTTTTGCTTTCTGCTGGCAAACGCTAATTGGTTCCACCTGGAGTCAAATACTCCACACATTCGAGTTTTCTAGGAAGAAAGCTTCAGAAACCTGAGAAAACATGATATTTCTTTCTGTAAACATGACATTGGATACATTTGCCGAACAGGAAGATTGTGCTTTTCTCCAAAACCACATTCACGCTGATTTTTGGTTAAATTTCACCCGAAATCCACAACAGTTTGTCCAGATACTCCTGGATGAAAACAAAACTATCTGGTGATTTGTAGCTATCTCAATCCCAGATCTTGCTACAGCCTCTGTGTGTGTTTGTGTTTTCTGGATATTCTCTATGGACTTTAAGGTTTTGAATGCATTTTAGCAGGACCCTTTTTGTTTTCTGTTGGCAAAGGCTAATTGGTTCCACCTGGAGTCAAATACTCCACACATTCGAGTTATCTAGGAAGAAAGCTTCAGAAACCTGAGAAAACATGATATTTCTTTCTGTAAACATGACATTGGATTCATTTGCCGAACAGGAAGATTGTGCTTTTCTCCAAAACCATTTTCACGGTGATTTTTGGTTAAATTTCACTTCAAAACTACAATTTGTCCAGATAGTCCTGGATGAAAACAAAACTATCTGGTGATTTGTAGCTATCTCAATCCCAGATCTTGCTACAGCCTCTGTGTGTGTTTGTGTTTTCTGGATATTCTCTATGGACTTTAAGGTTTTGAATGCATTTTAGCAGGACCCTTTTTGTTTTCTGCTGGCAAACGCTAATTGGTTCCATCTGGACTCAAATACTCCACACATTCGAGTTTTCTTGGATGAAAGCTTCAGAAACCTGAGAAAACATGATATTTCTTTCTGTAAACATGACATTGGATTCATTTCCCAAACAGGAAGATTGTGCTTTTCTCCAAAACCACTTTCACGGTGATTTTTGGTTAAATTTCACTTCAAAACTACAACAATTTGTCCAGATACTCCTGGATGAAAACAAAACTATCTGGTGATTTGTAGCTATCTCAATCCCAGATCTTGCTACAGCCTCTGTGTGTGTTTGTGTTTTCTGGATATTCTCTATGGACTTTAAGGTTTTGAATGCATTTTAGCAGGACCCTTTTTGTTTTCTGCTGGCAAACGCTAATTGGTTCCACCTGGAGTCAAATCCTCCACACATTCGAGTTTTCTAGGAAGAAAGCTTCAGAAACCTGAGAAAACATGATATTTCTTTCTGTAAACATGACATTGGATACATTTTCTGAACAGGAAGATTGTGCTTTTCTCCAAAACCACTTTCACGGTGATTTTTGGTTAAATTTCACCAGAAATCCACAACAATTTGTCCAGATAGTCCTGGATTAAAACAAAACCATCTGGTGATTTGTAGCTATGTCAATCCCAGATCTTGCTACAGCCTCTGTGTGTGTTTGTGTTTTCTGGATATTCTCTATGGACTTTAAGGTTTTGAATGCATTTTAGCAGGACCCTTTTTGTTTTCTGCTGGCAAACGCTAACTGGTTGCACCTGGAGTCAAATCCTCCACACATTCGAGTTTTCTAGGAAGAAAGCTCCAGCAACCTGAGAAAACATGATATTTGTTTTTGTAAACATGACATTGGATACATTTGCTGAACAGAAAGATTGTGCTTTTCTCCAAAACCACTTTCACAGTGATTTTTTGGTTAAATTTCAATTCAAAACTACAACAATTTGTCCAGATACTCCTGGATGAAAGCAAAACTATCTGGTGATTTGTAGCTATCTCAATCCCAGATCTTGCTACAGCCTCTGTGTGTGTTTGTGTTTTCTGGATATTCTCTATGGACTTTAAGGTTTTGAATGCATTTTAGCAGGACCCTTTTTGTTTTCTGTTGGCAAAGGCTAATTGGTTCCACCTGGAGTCAAATCCTCCACACATTCGAGTTTTCTAGGAAGAAAGCTTCAGAAACCAGAGAAAACATAATATTTGTATTTGTAAACATGACATTGGATACATTTCCCAAACAGGAAGATTGTGCTTTTCTCCAAAACCACTTTCACGTTGATTTTTGGTTAAATTTCACCCTAAATCCACAACAATTTGTCCAGATACTCCTTGATGAAAACAAAACTATCTGGTGATTTGTAGCTATCTCAATCCCAGATCTTGCTACAGCCTCTGTGTGTGTTTGTGTTTTCTGGATATTCTCTATGGACTTTAAGGTTTTGAATGCATTTTAGCATTACCCTTTTTGTTTTCTGCTGGCAAACGCTAATTGGTTCCATCTGGACTCAAATACTCCACACATTCGAGTTTTCTAGGAAGAAAGCTTCAGAAACCTGAGAAAAGATGATATTTCTTTCTGTAAACATGACATTGGATACATTTGCCGAACAGGAAGATTGTGCTTTTCTCCAAAACCACTTTCTCACTGATTTTTGGTTTAATTTCACTTCAAAACTACAACAATTTGTCCAGATACTCCTGGATGAAAACAAAATTATCTGGTGATTTGCAGCTATCTCAATCCCAGATCTTGCTTCAGCCTCTGTGTGTGTTTGTGTTTTCTGGATATTCTCTATGGACTTTAAGGTTTTGAATGCATTTTAGCAGGACCCTTTTTGTTTTCTGCTGGCAAAGGCTAATTGGTTCCACCTGGAGTCAAATACTCCACACATTCGAGTTATCTAGGAAGAAAGCTTCAGAAACCTGAGAAAACATGATATTTCTTTCTGTAAACATGACATTGGATTCATTTGCCGAACAGGAAGATTGTGCTTTTCTCCAAAACCATTTTCACGGTGATTTTTGGTTAAATTTCACTTCAAAACTACAATTTGTCCAGATAGTCCTGGATGAAAACAAAACTATCTGCTGATTTGTAGCTATCTCAATCCCAGATCTTGCTACAGCCTCTGTGTGTGTTTGTGTTTTCTGGATATTCTCTATGGACTTTAAGGTTTTGAATGCATTTTAGCAGGACCCTTTTTGTTTTCTGCTGGCAAACGCTAATTGGTTCCATCTGGACTCAAATACTCCACACATTCGAGTTTTCTAGGAAGAAAGCTTCAGAAACCTGAGAAAAGATGATATTTCTTTCTGTAAACATGACATTGGATACATTTGCCGAACAGGAAGATTGTGCTTTTCTCCAAAACCACTTTCTCACTGATTTTTGGTTTAATTTCACTTCAAAACTACAACAATTTGTCCAGATACTCCTGGATGAAAACAAAATTATCTGGTGATTTGTAGCTATCTCAATCCCAGATCTTGCTTCAGCCTCTGTGTGTGTTTGTGTTTTCTGGATATTCTCTATGGACTTTAAGGTTTTGAATGCATTTTAGCAGGACCCTTTTTGTTTTCTGTTGGCAAAGGCTAATTGGTTCCACCTGGAGTCAAATACTCCACACATTCGAGTTATCTAGGAAGAAAGCTTCAGAAACCTGAGAAAACATGATATTTCTTTCTGTAAACATGACATTGGATTCATTTGCCGAACAGGAAGATTGTGCTTTTCTCCAAAACCATTTTCACGGTGATTTTTGGTTAAATTTCACTTCAAAACTACAATTTGTCCAGATAGTCCTGGATGAAAACAAAACTATCTGGTGATTTGTAGCTATCTCAATCCCAGATCTTGCTACAGCCTCTGTGTGTGTTTGTGTTTTCTGGATATTCTCTATGGACTTTAAGGTTTTGAATGCATTTTAGCAGGACCCTTTTTGTTTTCTGCTGGCAAACGCTAATTGGTTCCATCTGGACTCAAATACTCCACACATTCGAGTTTTCTAGGAAGAAAGCTTCAGAAACCTGAGAAAACATGATATTTCTTTCTGTGAACCTGACATTGGATTAATTTGCCGAACAGGAAGATTGTGCTTTTCTCCAAAACCACTTTCACGGTGATTTTTGGTTAAATTTCACTTCAAAACTACAACAATTTGTCCAGATACTCCTGGATGAAAACAAAACTATCTGGTGATTTGTAGCTATCTCAATCCCAGATCTTGCTTCAGCCTCTGTGTGTGTTTGTGTTTTCTGGATATTCTCTATGGACTTTAAGGTTTTGAATGCATTTTAGCAGGACCCTTTTTGTTTTCTGCTGGCAAAGGCTAATTGGTTCCACCTGGAGTCAAATACTCCACACATTCGAGTTATCTAGGAAGAAAGCTTCAGAAACCTGAGAAAACATGATATTTCTTTCTGTAAACATGACATTGGATTCATTTGCCGAACAGGAAGATTGTGCTTTTCTCCAAAACCATTTTCACGGTGATTTTTGGTTAAATTTCACTTCAAAACTACAATTTGTCCAGATAGTCCTGGATGAAAACAAAACTATCTGCTGATTTGTAGCTATCTCAATCCCAGATCTTGCTACAGCCTCTGTGTGTGTTTGTGTTTTCTGGATATTCTCTATGGACTTTAAGGTTTTGAATGCATTTTAGCAGGACCCTTTTTGTTTTCTGCTGGCAAACGCTAATTGGTTCCACCTGGAGTCAAATACTCCACACATTCGAGTTTTCTAGGAAGAAAGCTTCAGAAACCTGAGAAAAGATGATATTTCTTTCTGTAAACATGACATTGGATACATTTGCCGAACAGGAAGATTGTGCTTTTCTCCAAAACCACTTTCACACTGATTTTTGGTTTAATTTCACTTCAAAACTACAACAATTTGTCCAGATACTCCTGGATGAAAACAAAATTATCTGGTGATTTGTAGCTATCTCAATCCCAGATCTTGCTTCAGCCTCTGTGTGTGTTTGTGTTTTCTGGATATTCTCTATGGACTTTAAGGTTTTGAATGCATTTTAGCAGGACCCTTTTTGTTTTCTGTTGGCAAAGGCTAATTGGTTCCACCTGGAGTCAAATACTCCACACATTCGAGTTATCTAGGAAGAAAGCTTCAGAAACCTGAGAAAACATGATATTTCTTTCTGTAAAAATGACATTGGATTCATTTGCCGAACAGGAAGATTGTGCTTTTCTCCAAAACCATTTTCACGGTGATTTTTGGTTAAATTTCACTTCAAAACTACAATTTTCCAGATAGTCCTGGATGAAAACAAAACTATCTGCTGATTTGTAGCTATCTCAATCCCAGATCTTGCTACAGCCTCTGTGTGTGTTTGTGTTTTCTGGATATTCTCTATGGACTTTAAGGTTTTGAATGCATTTTAGCAGGACCCTTTTTGTTTTCTGCTGGCAAACGCTAATTGGTTCCACCTGGAGTCAAATCCTCCACACATTCGAGTTTTCTAGGAAGAAAGCTTCAGAAACCTGAGAAAACATGATATTTCTTTCTGTAAACATGACATTGGATTAATTTGCCGAACAGGAAGATTGTGCTTTTCTCCAAAACCACTTTCACGGTGATTTTTGGTTAAATTTCACTTCAAAACTACAACAATTTGTCCAGATACTCCTGGATGAAAACAAAACTATCTGGTGATTTGTAGCTATCTCAATCCCAGATCTTGCTACAGCCTCTGTGTGTGTTTGTGTTTTCTGGATATTCTCTATGGACTTTAAGGTTTTGAATGCATTTTAGCAGGACCCTTTTTGTTTTCTGCTGGCAAACGCTAATTGGTTCCACCTGGAGTCAAATCCTCCACACATTCGAGTTTTCTAGGAAGAAAGCTTCAGAAACCTGAGAAAACATGATATTTCTTTCTGTAAACATGACATTGGATACATTTTCTGAACAGGAAGATTGTGCTTTTCTCCAAAACCACTTTCACGGTGATTTTTGGTTAAATTTCACCAGAAATCCACAACAATTTGTCCAGATAGTCCTGGATTAAAACAAAACCATCTGGTGATTTGTAGCTATGTCAATCCCAGATCTTGCTACAGCCTCTGTGTGTGTTTGTGTTTTCTGGATATTCTCTATGGACTTTAAGGTTTTGAATGCATTTTAGCAGGACCCTTTTTGTTTTCTGCTGGCAAACGCTAACTGGTTGCACCTGGAGTCAAATCCTCCACACATTCGAGTTTTCTAGGAAGAAAGCTCCAGCAACCTGAGAAAACATGATATTTGTTTTTGTAAACATGACATTGGATACATTTGCTGAACAGAAAGATTGTGCTTTTCTCCAAAACCACTTTCACGGTGATTTTTTGGTTAAATTTCAATTCAAAACTACAACAATTTGTCCAGATACTCCTGGATGAAAGCAAAACTATCTGGTGATTTGTAGCTATCTCAATCCCAGATCTTGCTACAGCCTCTGTGTGTGTTTGTGTTTTCTGGATATTCTCTATGGACTTTAAGGTTTTGAATGCATTTTAGCAGGACCCTTTTTGTTTTCTGCTGGCAAACGCTAATTGGTTCCACCTGGAGTCAAATCCTCCACACATTCGAGTTTTCTAGGAAGAAAGCTTCAGAAACCAGAGAAAACATAATATTTGTATTTGTAAACATGACATTGGATACATTTCCCAAACAGGAAGATTGTGCTTTTCTCCAAAACCACTTTCACGTTGATTTTTGGTTAAATTTCACCCTAAATCCACAACAATTTGTCCAGATACTCCTTGATGAAAACAAAACTATCTGGTGATTTGTAGCTATCTCAATCCCAGATCTTGCTACAGCCTCTGTGTGTGTTTGTGTTTTCTGGATATTCTCTATGGACTTTAAGGTTTTGAATGCATTTTAGCATTACCCTTTTTGTTTTCTGCTGGCAAACGCTAATTGGTTCCATCTGGACTCAAATACTCCACACATTCGAGTTTTCTAGGAAGAAAGCTTCAGAAACCTGAGAAAAGATGATATTTCTTTCTGTAAACATGACATTGGATACATTTGCCGAACAGGAAGATTGTGCTTTTCTCCAAAACCACTTTCTCACTGATTTTTGGTTTAATTTCACTTCAAAACTACAACAATTTGTCCAGATACTCCTGGATGAAAACAAAATTATCTGGTGATTTGTAGCTATCTCAATCCCAGATCTTGCTTCAGCCTCTGTGTGTGTTTGTGTTTTCTGGATATTCTCTATGGACTTTAAGGTTTTGAATGCATTTTAGCAGGACCCTTTTTGTTTTCTGCTGGCAAACGCTAATTGGTTCCACCTGGAGTCAAATCCTCCACACATTCGAGTTTTCTAGGAAGAAAGCTTCAGAAACCTGAGAAAACATAATATTTGTATTTGTAAACATGACATTGGATGCACTTGCTGAACAGGAAGATGGTGCTTTTCTCCAAAACCACTTTCACGGTGATTTTTGGTTAAATTTCACTTCAAAACTACAACAATTTGTCCAGATACTGCTTTATGAAAACAAAACTATCTGGTGATTTGTAGCTATCTCAATCCCAGATCTTGCTACAGCCTCTGTGTGTGTTTGTGTTTTCTGGATATTCTCTATGGACTTTAAGGTTTTGAATGCATTTTAGCAGGACCCTTTTTGTTTTCTACGGGCAAACGCTAACTGGTTCCACCTGGACTCAAATACTCCACACATTCGAGTTTTCTAGGAAGAAATCTTAAGAAACCTGAGAAAACATGATATTTCTTTCTGTAAACATGACATTGCATACATTTCCCAAACAGGAAGATTGTGCTTTTCTCCAAAACCACTTTCACGGTGATTTTTGGTTAAATTTCACCCGAAATCCACAACAATTTGTCCAGATACTGCTGGATGAAAACAAAACTATCTGGTGATTTGTAGCTATCTCAATCCCAGATCTTGCGACAGTTTCTGTGTGTGTTTGTGTTTTCTGGATATTCTCAATGGACTTTAAGGTTTTGAATGCATTTTAGCAGGACCCCTTTTGTTTTCTGCTGGCAAACGCTAATTGGTTCCACCTGGAGTCAATACTCCACACATTCGAGTTTTCTAGGAAGAAAGCTCCAGAAAACTGAGAAAACATAATATTTGTACTTGTAAACATGACATTGGATTCATTTGATGAACAGGAAGATGGTGCTTTTCTCCAAAACCACTTTCACGGTGATTTTTGGTTAAATTTCACTTCAAAACTACAACAATTTGTCCAGATACTCCTGGATGAAAACCAAAGTATCTGGTGATTTGTAGCTATCTCAATCCCAGATCTTGCTACAGCCTCTGTGTGTGTTTGTGTTTTCTGGATATTCTCTATGGACTTTAAGGTTTTGAATGTATTTTAGAAGGACCCTTTTTGTTTTCTGCTGTCAAACGCTAATTGGTTCCATCTGGACTCAAATACTCCACACATTCGAGTTTTCTAGGAAGAAAGCTTCAGAAACCTGAGAAAACATGATATTTCTTTCTGTAAACATGACATTGGATTCATTTGCTGAACAGAAAGATTGTGCTTTTCTCCAAAACCACTTTCACACTGATTTTTGGTTAAATTTCACTTCAAAACTACAACAATTTGTCCAGATACTCCTGGATGAAAACAAAACTATCTGGTGATTTGTAGCTATCTCAATCCCAGATCTTGCTACAGCCTCTGAGTGTGTTTGTGTTTTCTGGATATTCTCCATGGACTTTAAGGTTTTGAATGCATTTTAGCATTATCCTTTTTGCTTTCTGCTGGCAAACGCTAATTGGTTCCACCTGGAGTCAAATCCTCCACACATTCGAGTTTTCTAGGAAGAAAGCTTCAGAAACCTGAGAAAACATGATATTTCTTTCTGTAAACATGACATTGGATACATTTGCCGAACAGGAAGATTGTGCTTTTCACCAAAACCACTTTCACGGTGATTTTTGGTTAAATTTCACCCGAAATCCACAACAATTTGTCCAGATACTGCTTTATGAAAACAAAAGTATCTGGTGATTTGTAGCTATCTCAATCCCAGATCTTGCTGCAGCCTCTGTTTGTGTTTGTGTTTTCTGGATATTCTCTATGGACTTTAAGGTTTTGAATGCATTTTAGGATTACCCTTTTTGTTTTCTGCTGGCAAACGCTGATTGGTTCCATCTGGACTCAAATCCTCCACACATTCGAGTTTTCCAGGAAGAAAGCTTCAGAAACCTGAGAAAACATGATATTTCTTTCTGTAAACATGACATTGGATACATTTGCCGAACAGGAAGATTGTGCTTTTCTCCAAAACCACTTTCACGGTGATTTTTGGTTAAATTTCACCCGAAATCCACAACAGTTTGTCCAGATACTCCTGGATGAAAACAAAATTATCTGGTGATTTGTAGCTATGTCAATCCCAGATCTTGCTACAGCCTCTGTGTGTGTTTGTGTTTTCTGGATATTCTCTATGGACTTTAAGGTTTTGAATGCATTTTAGCAGGACCCTTTTTGTTTTCTGTTGGCAAAGGCTAATTGGTTCCACCTGGAGTCAAATACTCCACACATTCGAGTTATCTAGGAAGAAAGCTTCAGAAACCTGAGAAAACATGATATTTCTTTCTGTAAACATGACATTGGATTCATTTGCCGAACAGGAAGATTGTGCTTTTCTCCAAAACCATTTTCACGGTGATTTTTGGTTAAATTTCACTTCAAAACTACAATTTGTCCAGATACTCCTGGATGAAAACAAAACTATCTGGTGATTTGTAGCTATCTCAATCCCAGATCTTGCTACAGCCTCTGTGTGTGTTTGTGTTTTCTGGATATTCTCTATGGACTTTAAGGTTTTGAATGCATTTTAGCAGGACCCTTTTTGTTTTCTGCTGGCAAACGCTAATTGGTTCCATCTGGACTCAAATACTCCACACATTCGAGTTTTCTAGGAAGAAAGCTTCAGAAACCTGAGAAAACATGATATTTCTTTCTGTAAACATGACATTGGATTAATTTGCCGAACAGGAAGATTGTGCTTTTCTCCAAAACCACTTTCTCACTGATTTTTGGTTTAATTTCACTTCAAAACTACAACAATTTGTCCAGATACTCCTGGATGAAAACAAAATTATCTGGTGATTTGTAGCTATGTCAATCCCAGATCTTGCTACAGCCTCTGTGTGTGTTTGTGTTTTCTGGATATTCTCTATGGACTTTAAGGTTTTGAATGCATTTTAGCAGGACCCTTTTTGTTTTCTGCTGGCAAACGCTAACTGGTTGCACCTGGAGTCAAATCCTCCACACATTCGAGTTTTCTAGGAAGAAAGCTCCAGCAACCTGAGAAAACATGATATTTGTTTTTGTAAACATGACATTGGATACATTTGCTGAACAGAAAGATTGTGCTTTTCTCCAAAACCACTTTCACGGTGATTTTTTGGTTAAATTTCAATTCAAAACTACAACAATTTGTCCAGATACTCCTGGATGAAAGCAAAACTATCTGGTGATTTGTAGCTATCTCAACCCAGATCTTGCTACAGCCTCTGTGTGTGTTTGTGTTTTCTGGATATTCTCTATGGACTTTAAGGTTTTGAATGCATTTTAGCAGGACCCTTTTTGTTTTCTGCTGGCAAACGCTAATTGGTTCCACCTGGAGTCAAATCCTCCACACATTCGAGTTTTCTAGGAAGAAAGCTTCAGAAACCAGAGAAAACATAATATTTGTATTTGTAAACATGACATTGGATACATTTCCCAAACAGGAAGATTGTGCTTTTCTCCAAAACCACTTTCTCACTGATTTTTGGTTTAATTTCACCCTAAATCCACAACAATTTGTCCAGATACTCCTTGATGAAAACAAAACTATCTGGTGATTTGTAGCTATCTCAATCCCAGATCTTGCTACAGCCTCTGTGTGTGTTTGTGTTTTCTGGATATTCTCTATGGACTTTAAGGTTTTGAATGCATTTTAGCATTACCCTTTTTGTTTTCTGCTGGCAAACGCTAATTGGTTCCATCTGGACTCAAATACTCCACACATTCGAGTTTTCTAGGAAGAAAGCTTCAGAAACCTGAGAAAAGATGATATTTCTTTCTGTAAACATGACATTGGATACATTTGCCGAACAGGAAGATTGTGCTTTTCTCCAAAACCACTTTCTCACTGATTTTTGGTTTAATTTCACTTCAAAACTACAAAATTTGTCCAGATACTCCTGGATGAAAACAAAACTATCTGGTGATTTGTAGCTATCTCAATCCCAGATCTTGCTTCAGCCTCTGTGTGTGTTTGTGTTTTCTGGATATTCTCTATGGACTTTAAGGTTTGGAATGCATTTTAGCAGGACCCTTTTTGTTTTCTGCTGGCAAACGCTAATTGGTTCCACCTGGAGTCAAATACTCCACACATTCGAGTTTTCTAGGAAGAAAGCTCCAGAAAACTGAGAAAACATAATATTTGTACTTGTAAACATAACATTGGACTCATTTGCTGAACAGAAAGATTGTGCTTTTCTCCAAAACCACTTTCACACTGATTTTTGGTTAAATTTCAATTCAAAACTACAACAATTTGTCCAGATACTCCTGGATGAAAACAAAACTATCTGGTGATTTGTAGCTATGTCATTCCCAGATCTTGCTACAGCCTCTGTGTGTGTTTGTGTTTTCTGGATATTCTCTATGGACTTTAAAGTTTTGAATGTATTTTAGCAGGACCCTTTTTGTTTTCTGCTGGCAAACTCTAATTGTTTCCACCTGGAGTCAAATACTCCACACATTCGAGTTTTCTAGGAAGAAAGCTTCAGAAACCTGAGAAAACATGATATTTCTTTCTGTAAACATGACATTGGATACATTTGCCGAACAGGAAGATTGTGCTTTTCTCCAAAACCACTTTCTCACTGATTTTTGGTTAAATTTCACTTCAAAACTACAACAATTTGTCCAGATTCTGCTGGATGAAAACAAAACTATCTGGTGATTTGTAGCTATGTCAATCCCAGATCTTGCTACAGACTGTGTGTGTGTTTGTGTTTTCTGGATATTCTCTATGGACTTTAGGTTTTGAATGCATTTTAGCAGGACACTTTTTGTTTTCTGCTGGCAAACGCTAATTGGTTCCATCTGGACTCAAATACTCCACACATTCGAGTTTTCTAGGAAGAAAGCTTCAGAAACCTGAGAAAACATGATATTTCTTTCTGTAAACCTGACATTGGATTAATTTGCCGAACAGGAAGATTGTGCTTTTCTCCAAAACCACTTTCACGGTGATTTTTGGTTAAATTTCACTTCAAAACTACAACAATTTGTCCAGATACTCCTGGATGAAAACAAAACTATCTGGTGATTTGTAGCTATCTCAATCCCAGATCTTGCTACAGCCTCTGTGTGTGTTTGTGTTTTCTGGATATTCTCTATGGACTTTAAGGTTTTGAATGCATTTTAGCAGGACCCTTTTTGTTTTCTGCTGGCAAACGCTAATTGGTTCCACCTGGAGTCAAATCCTCCACACATTCGAGTTTTCTAGGAAGAAAGCATCAGAAACCTGAGAAAACATGATATTTCTTTCTGTAAACATGACATTGGATACATTTTCTGAACAGGAAGATTGTGCTTTTCTCCAAAACCACTTTCACGGTGATTTTTGGTTAAATTTCACCAGAAATCCACAACAATTTGTCCAGATAGTCCTGGATTAAAACAAAACCATCTGGTGATTTGTAGCTATGTCAATCCCAGATCTTGCTACAGCCTCTGTGTGTGTTTGTGTTTTCTGGATATTCTCTATGGACTTTAAGGTTTTGAATGCATTTTAGCAGGACCCTTTTTGTTTTCTGCTGGCAAACGCTAACTGGTTGCACCTGGAGTCAAATCCTCCACACATTCGAGTTTTCTAGGAAGAAAGCTCCAGCAACCTGAGAAAACATGATATTTGTTTTTGTAAACATGACATTGGATACATTTGTTGAACAGAAAGATTGTGCTTTTCTCCAAAACCACTTTCACGGTGATTTTTTGGTTAAATTTCAATTCAAAACTACAATAATTTGTCCAGATACTCCTGGATGAAAGCAAAACTATCTGGTGATTTGTAGCTATCTCAATCCCAGATCTTGCTACAGCCTCTGTGTGTGTTTGTGTTTTCTGGATATTCTCTATGGACTTTAAGGTTTTGAATGCATTTTAGCAGGACCCTTTTTGTTTTCTGCTGGCAAACGCTAATTGGTTCCACCTGGAGTCAAATCCTCCACACATTCGAGTTTTCTAGGAAGAAAGCTTCAGAAACCAGAGAAAACATAATATTTGTATTTGTAAACATGACATTGGATACATTTCCCAAACAGGAAGATTGTGCTTTTCTCCAAAACCACTTTCACGTTGATTTTTGGTTAAATTTCACCCTAAATCCACAACAATTTGTCCAGATACTCCTTGATGAAAACAAAACTATCTGGTGATTTGTAGCTATCTCAATCCCAGATCTTGCTACAGCCTCTGTGTGTGTTTGTGTTTTCTGGATATTCTCCATGGACTTTAAGGTTTTGAATGCATTTTAGCATTACCCTTTTTGTTTTCTGCTGGCAAACGCTAATTGGTTCCATCTGGACTCAAATACTCCACACATTCGAGTTTTCTAGGAAGAAAGCTTCAGAAACCTGAGAAAACATGATATTTCTTTCTGTAAACATGACATTGGATACATTTGCCGAACAGGAAGATTGTGCTTTTCTCCAAAACCACTTTCTCACTGATTTTTGGTTTAATTTCACTTCAAAACTACAACAATTTGTCCAGATACTCCTGGATGAAAACAAAATTATCTGGTGATTTGTAGCTATCTCAATCCCAGATCTTGCTTCAGCCTCTGTGTGTGTTTGTGTTTTCTGGATATTCTCTATGGACTTTAAGGTTTTGAATGCATTTTAGCAGGACCCTTTTTGTTTTCTGCTGGCAAACGCTAATTGGTTCCACCTGGAGTCAAATCCTCCACACATTCGAGTTTTCTAGGAAGAAAGCTTCAGAAACCTGAGAAAACATAATATTTGTATTTGTAAACATGACATTGGATGCACTTGCTGAACAGGAAGATGGTGCTTTTCTCCAAAACCACTTTCACGGTGATTTTTGGTTAAATTTCACTTCAAAACTACAACAATTTGTCCAGATACTGCTTTATGAAAACAAAACTATCTGGTGATTTGTAGCTATCTCAATCCCAGATCTTGCTACAGCCTCTGTGTGTGTTTGTGTTTTCTGGATATTCTCTATGGACTTTAAGGTTTTGAATGCATTTTAGCAGGACCCTTTTTGTTTTCTACGGGCAAACGCTAATTGGTTCCATCTGGACTCAAATACTCCACACATTCGAGTTTTCTAGGAAGAAATCTTAAGAAACCTGAGAAAACATGATATTTCTTTCTGTAAACATGACATTGCATACATTTCCCAAACAGGAAGATTGTGCTTTTCTCCAAAACCACTTTCACGGTGATTTTTGGTTAAATTTCACCCGAAATCCACAACAATTTGTCCAGATACTGCTGGATGAAAACAAAACTATCTGGTGATTTGTAGCTATCTCAATCCCAGATCTTGCTACAGTCTCTGTGTGTGTTTGTGTTTTCTGGATATTCTCAATGGACTTTAAGGTTTTGAATGCATTTTAGCAGGACCCCTTTTGTTTTCTGCTGGCAAACGCTAATTGGTTCCACCTGGAGTCAATACTCCACACATTCGAGTTTTCTAGGAAGAAAGCTCCAGAAAACTGAGAAAACATAATATTTGTACTTGTAAACATGACATTGGATTCATTTGATGAACAGGAAGATGGTGCTTTTCTCCAAAACCACTTTCACGGTGATTTTTGGTTAAATTTCACTTCAAAACTACAACAATTTGTCCAGATACTCCTGGATGAAAACCAAAGTATCTGGTGATTTGTAGCTATCTCAATCCCAGATCTTGCTACAGCCTCTGTGTGTGTTTGTGTTTTCTGGATATTCTCTATGGACTTTAAGGTTTTGAATGTATTTTAGAAGGACCCTTTTTGTTTTCTGCTGTCAAACGCTAATTGGTTCCATCTGGACTCAAATGCTCCACACATTCGAGTTTTCTAGGAAGAAAGCTTCAGAAACCTGAGAAAACATGATATTTCTTTCTGTAAACATGACATTGGATTCATTTGCTGAACAGAAAGATTGTGCTTTTCTCCAAAACCACTTTCACACTGATTTTTGGTTAAATTTCACTTCAAAACTACAACAATTTGTCCAGATACTCCTGGATGAAAACAAAACGATCTGGTGATTTGTAGCTATCTCAATCCCAGATCTTGCTACAGCCTCTGAGTGTGTTTGTGTTTTCTGGATATTCTCCATGGACTTTAAGGTTTTGAATGCATTTTAGCATTATCCTTTTTGCTTTCTGCTGGCAAACGCTAATTGGTTCCACCTGGAGTCAAATCCTCCACACATTCGAGTTTTCTAGGATGAAAGCTCCAGAAACCTGAGAAAACATAATATTTGTATTTGTAAACATGACATTGGATTCATTTGCCGAACAGGAATATTGTGCTTTTCTCCAAAACCACTTTCACGGTGATTTTTGTTAAATTTCACCCGAAATCCACAACAATTTGTCCAGATACTGCTTTATGAAAACAAAAGTATCTGGTGATTTGTAGCTATCTCAATCCCAGATCTTGCTGCAGCCTCTGTTTGTGTTTGTGTTTTCTGGATATTCTCTATGGACTTTAAGGTTTTGAATGCATTTTAGGATTACCCTTTTTGTTTTCTGCTGGCAAACGCTGATTGGTTCCATCTGGACTCAAATCCTCCACACATTCGAGTTTTCTAGGAAGAAAGCTTCAGAAACCTGAGAAAACATGATATTTCTTTCTGTAAACATGACATTGGATACATTTGCCGAACAGGAAGATTGTGCTTTTCTCCAAAACCACTTTCACGGTGATTTTTGGTTAAATTTCACCCGAAATCCACAACAGTTTGTCCAGATACTCCTGGATGAAAACAAAATTATCTGGTGATTTGTAGCTATCTCAATCCCAGATCTTGCTACAGCCTCTGTGTGTGTTTGTGTTTTCTGGATATTCTCTATGGACTTTAAGGTTTTGAATGCATTTTAGCAGGACCCTTTTTGTTTTCTGTTGGCAAAGGCTAATTGGTTCCACCTGGAGTCAAATACTCCACACATTCGAGTTATCTAGGAAGAAAGCTTCAGAAACCTGAGAAAACATGATATTTCTTTCTGTAAACATGACATTGGATACATTTCCCAAACAGGAAGATTGTGCTTTTCTCCAAAACCACTTTCACGTTGATTTTTGGTTAAATTTCACCCTAAATCCACAACAATTTGTCCAGATACTCCTTGATGAAAACAAAACTATCTGGTGATTTGTAGCTATCTCAATCCCAGATCTTGCTACAGCCTCTGTGTGTGTTTGTGTTTTCTGGATATTCTCTATGGACTTTAAGGTTTTGAATGCATTTTAGCATTACCCTTTTTGTTTTCTGCTGGCAAACGCTAATTGGTTCCATCTGGACTCAAATACTCCACACATTAGAGTTTTCTAGGAAGAAAGCTTCAGAAACCTGAGAAAAGATGATATTTCTTTCTGTAAACATGACATTGGATACATTTGCCGAACAGGAAGATTGTGCTTTTCTCCAAAACCACTTTCACACTGATTTTTGGTTTAATTTCACTTCAAAACTACAAAATTTGTCCAGATACTCCTGGATGAAAACAAAACTATCTGGTGATTTGTAGCTATCTCAATCCCAGATCTTGCTTCAGCCTCTGTGTGTGTTTGTGTTTTCTGGATATTCTCTATGGACTTTAAGGTTTGGAATGCATTTTAGCAGGACCCTTTTTGTTTTCTGCTGGCAAACTCTAATTGTTTCCACCTGGAGTCAAATACTCCACACATTCGAGTTTTCTAGGAAGAAAGCTTCAGAAACCTGAGAAAACATGATATTTCTTTCTGTAAACATGACATTGGATACATTTGCCGAACAGGAAGATTGTGCTTTTCTCCAAAACCACTTTCTCACTGATTTTTGGTTAAATTTCACTTCAAAACTACAACAATTTGTCCAGATTCTGCTGGATGAAAACAAAACTATCTGGTGATTTGTAGCTATCTCAATCCCAGATCTTGCTACAGACTGTGTGTGTGTTTGTGTTTTCTGGATATTCTCTATGGACTTTAGGTTTTGAATGCATTTTAGCAGGACACTTTTTGTTTTCTGCTGGCAAACGCTAATTGGTTCCATCTGGACTCAAATACTCCACACATTCGAGTTTTCTAGGAAGAAAGCTTCAGAAACCTGAGAAAACATGATATTTCTTTCTGTAAACATGACATTGGATTAATTTGCCGAACAGGAAGATTGTGCTTTTCTCCAAAACCACTTTCACGGTGATTTTTGGTTAAATTTCACTTCAAAACTACAACAATTTGTCCAGATACTCCTGGATGAAAACAAAACTATCTGGTGATTTGTAGCTATCTCAATCCCAGATCTTGCTACAGCCTCTGTGTGTGTTTGTGTTTTCTGGATATTCTCTATGGACTTTAAGGTTTTGAATGCATTTTAGCAGGACCCTTTTTGTTTTCTGCTGGCAAACGCTAATTGGTTCCACCTGGAGTCAAATCCTCCACACATTCGAGTTTTCTAGGAAGAAAGCTTCAGAAACCTGAGAAAACATGATATTTCTTTCTGTAAACATGACATTGGATACATTTTCTGAACAGGAATATTGTGCTTTTCTCCAAAACCACTTTCACGGTGATTTTTGGTTAAATTTCACCAGAAATCCACAACAATTTGTCCAGATAGTCCTGGATTAAAACAAAACCATCTGGTGATTTGTAGCTATGTCAATCCCAGATCTTGCTACAGCCTCTGTGTGTGTTTGTGTTTTCTGGATATTCTCTATGGACTTTAAGGTTTTGAATGCATTTTAGCAGGACCCTTTTTGTTTTCTGCTGGCAAACGCTAACTGGTTGCACCTGGAGTCAAATCCTCCACACATTTGAGTTTTCTAGGAAGAAAGCTCCAGCAACCTGAGAAAACATGATATTTGTTTTTGTAAACATGACATTGGATACATTTGCTGAACAGAAAGATTGTGCTTTTCTCCAAAACCACTTTCACGGTGATTTTTTGGTTAAATTTCAATTCAAAACTACAACAATTTGTCCAGATACTCCTGGATGAAAGCAAAACTATCTGGTGATTTGTAGCTATCTCAATCCCAGATCTTGCTACAGCCTCTGTGTGTGTTTGTGTTTTCTGGATATTCTCTATGGACTTTAAGGTTTTGAATGCATTTTAGCAGGACCCTTTTTGTTTTCTGCTGGCAAACGCTAATTGGTTCCACCTGGAGTCAAATCCTCCACACATTCGAGTTTTCTAGGAAGAAAGCTTCAGAAACCAGAGAAAACATAATATTTGTATTTGTAAACATGACATTGGATTAATTTGCCGAACAGGAAGATTGTGCTTTTCTCCAAAACCACTTTCACGTTGATTTTTGGTTAAATTTTACCCTAAATCCACAACAATTTGTCCAGATACTCCTTGATGAAAACAAAACTATCTGGTGATTTGTAGCTATCTCAATCCCAGATCTTGCTACAGCCTCTGTGTGTGTTTGTGTTTTCTGGATATTCTCTATGGACTTTAAGGTTTTGAATGCATTTTAGCATTACCCTTTTTGTTTTCTGCTGGCAAACGCTAATTGGTTCCATCTGGACTCAAATACTCCACACATTCGAGTTTTCTAGGAAGAAAGCTTCAGAAACCTGAGAAAACATGATATTTCTTTCTGTAAACATGACATTGGATACATTTGCCGAACAGGAAGATTGTGCTTTTCTCCAAAACCACTTTCACGGTGATTTTTGTTTAAATTTAACTTCAAAACAAAAACAATTTGTCCAGATACTGCTGGATGAAAACAAAACTATCTGGTGATTTGTAGCTATGTCAATCACAGATCTTGCTACAGCCTCTGTGTGTGTTTGTGTTTTCTGGATATTCTCTGTGGACTTTAAGGTTTGGAATGCATTTTAGCAGGACCCTTTTTGTTTTCTGCTGGCAAACGCTAATTGGTTCCACCTGGAGTCAAACACTCCACACATTCGAGTTTTCTAGGAAGAAAGCTCCAGAAACCTGAGAAAACATGATATTTCTTTCTGTAAACATGACATTGGATACATTTGCCGAACAGGAAGATTGTGCTTTTCTCCAAAACCACTTTCACGGTGATTTTTGGTTAAATTTCACCCGAAATCCACAACAATTTGTCCAGATACTCCTGGATGAAAACAAAACTATCTGGTGATTTGTAGCTATCTCAATCGCAGATCTTGCTACAGCCTCTGTGTGTGTTTGTGTTTTCTGGATATTCTCGATGGACTTTAAGGTTTTGAGTGCATTTTAGCAGGACTCTTTTTGTTTTCTGCTGGCAAACCCTAATTGGTTCCACCTGGAGTCAAATCCTCCACACATTCGAGTTTTCTAGGAAGAAAGCTCCAGAAACCTGAGAAAACATAATATTTGTATTTGTAAACATGACATTGGATGCATTTGCTGAACAGAAAGATTGTGCTTTTCTCCAAAACCACTTTCATGGTGATTTTTTGGTTAAATTTCACTTCAAAACTACAACAATTTGTCCAGATACTCCTGGATGAAAACAAAAGTATCTGGTGATTTGTAGCAATCTCAATCCCAGATCTTGCTACAGCCTCCGTGTGTGTTTGTGTTTTCTGGATATTCTCTATGGACTTTAAGGTTTTGAATGCATTTTAGCAGGACCCTTTTTGTTTTCTGTTGGCAAAGGCTAATTGGTTCCACCTGGAGCCAAATACTCCACACATTCGAGTTTTCTAGGAAGAAAGCTCCAGAAACCTGAGAAAACATGATATTTCTTTCTGTAAACATGACATTGGATGCATTTGCTGAACAGAAAGATTGTGCTTTTCTCCAAAACCACTTTCACGGTGATTTTTTGGTTAAATTTCACCCGGATACAACAACATTTTGTCCAGAGAGTTTGGATGAAAACAAAACTATCTGGTGATTTGTAGCTATTTCAATCCCAGATCTTGCTACAGCCTCTGTGTGTGTTTGTGTTTTCTGGATATTCTCTATGGAATTTAAGGTTTTGAATGCATTTTAGCAGGACCCTTTTTGTTTTCTGTTGGCAAACGCTAATTGGTTCCACCTGGAGTGAAATCCTCCACACATTCGAGTTTTCTAGGAAGAAAGCTTCAGAAACCTGAGAAAACATGATATTTCTTTCTGTAAACATGACATTGGATACATTTGCTGAATAGGAAGATTGTGCTTTTCTCCGAAACCACTTTCACGGTGATTTTTTGGTTAAATTTCACTTCAAAACTACAACAATTTTTCCAGATACTGCTGGATGAAAACAACACTATCTGGTGATTTGTAGCTATCTCAATCCCAGATCTTGCTACAGCCTCTGTGTCTGTTTGTGTTTTGTGGATATTCTCTGTGGACTTTAAGGTTTTGAATGCATTTTAGCAGGACACTTTTTGTTTTCTGCTGGCAAATGCTAATTGGTTCTAGCTGGAGTCAAAAACTCCACACATTCGATTTTTCTAGGAAGAAAGCTTCAGAAACCTGAGAAAACATAATATTTGTATTTGTAAACATGACGTTGGATGCATTTGCTGAACAGAAAGATTGTGCTTTTCTCCAAAACCACTTTCACGGTGATTTTTTGGTTAAATTTCACTTCAAAACTACAACATTTTGTCCAGAGAGTTTGGATGAAAACAAAACTATCTGGTGATTTGTAGCTATCTCAATCACAGATCTTGCTACAGCCTCTGTGTGTGTTTGTGTTTTCTGGATATTCTCCATGGACTTTAAGGTTTTGAATGCATTTTAGCAGGACCCTTTTTGTTTTCTGTTGGCAAATGCTAATTGGTTACACCTGGAGTCAAATACTCCACACATTCGAGTTTTCTAGGAAGAAAGCTTCAGAAACCTGAGAAAACATGATATTTCTTTCTGTAAACATGACATTGGATACATTTGCCGAATAGGAAGATTGTGCTTTTCTCCAAAACCACTTTCACACTGATTTTTGGTTAAATTTAACTTCAAAACAAAAACAATTTGTCCAGATACTGCTGGATGAAAACAAAACTATCTGGTGATTTGTAGCATTCTCAATCCCAGATCTTGCTACAGCCTCTGTGTGTGTTTGTGTTTTCTGGATATTCTCTGTGGACTTTAAGGTTTGGAATGCATTTTAGCAGGACCCTTTTTGTTTTCTGCTGGCAAACGCTAATTGGTTCCACCTGGAGTCAAACAATCCACACATTCGAGTTTTCTAGGAAGAAAGCTCCAGAAACCTGAGAAAACATGATATTTCTTTCTGTAAACATGACATTGGATACATTTGCCGAACAGGAAGATTGTGCTTTTCTCCAAAACCACTTTCACGGTGATTTTTGGTTAAATTTCACCCGAAATCCACAACAATTTGTCCAGATACTCCTGGATGAAAACAAAACTATCTGGTGATTTGTAGCTATCTCAATCGCAGATCTTGCTACAGCCTCTGTGTGTGTTTGTGTTTTCTGGATATTCTCGATCGACTTTAAGGTTTTGAGTGCATTTTAGCAGGACTCTTTTTGTTTTCTGCTGGCAAACCCTAATTGGTTCCACCTGGAGTCAAATCCTCCACACATTCGAGTTTTCTAGGAAGAAAGCTCCAGAAACCTGAGAAAACATAATATTTGTATTTGTAAACATGACATTGGATGCATTTGCTGAACAGAAAGATTGTGCTTTTCTCCAAAACCACTTTCATGGTGATTTTTTGGTTAAATTTCACTTCAAAACTACAACAATTTGTCCAGATACTCCTGGATGAAAACAAAAGTATCTGGTGATTTGTAGCAATCTCAATCCCAGATCTTGCTACAGCCTCCGTGTGTGTTTGTGTTTTCTGGATATTCTCTATGGACTTTAAGGTTTTGAATGCATTTTAGCAGGACCCTTTTTGTTTTCTGTTGGCAAAGGCTAATTGGTTCCACCTGGAGTCAAATACTCCACACATTCGAGTTTTCTTGGATGAAAGCTTCAGAAACCTGAGAAAACATGATATTTCTTTCTGTAAACATGACATTGGATACATTGGCCAAACAGGAAGATTGTGCTTTTCTCCAAAACTACTTTCACGGTGATTTTTGGTTAAATTTCACTTCAAAACTACAACAATTTGTCCAGATGCTGCTGGATGAAAACAAAACTATCTGGTGATTTGTAGCTATCTCAATCCCAGATCTTGCTACAGCCTCTGTGTGTGTTTGTGTTCTCTGGACATTCTCTATGGACTTTAAGGTTTTGAATGCATTTTAGCAGGACCCTTTTTGTTTTCTGCTGGCAAATGCTAATTGGTTCCATCTGGAGTCAAACACTCCACACATTCGATTTTTCTAGGAAGAAAGTTTCAGAAACCTGAGAAAACATAATATTTGTATTTGTAAACATGACGTTGGATGCATTTGCTGAACAGAAAGATTGTGCTTTTCTCCAAAACCACTTTCACGGTGATTTTTTGGTTAAATTTCACTTCAAAACTACAACAATTTGTCCAGATACTGCTGGATGAAAACAAAACTATCTGGTGATTTGTAGCTATCTCAATCCCAGATCGAGCTACAGCCTCTGTGTGTGTTTGTGTTTTCTGTATATTCTCCATGGACTTTAAGGTTTGGAATGCATTTTAGCAGGACCCTTTTTGTTTTCTGCTGGCAAACGCTAATTGGTTCCACCTGGAGTCAAATACTCCACACATTCGAGTTTTCTAGAAAGAAAGCTTCAGAAACCTGAGAAAACATGATATTTCTTTCTGTAAACATGACATTGGATGCATTTGCCGAACAGGAAGATTGTACTTTTCTCCAAAACCACTTTCACGGTGATTTTTTGGTTAAATTTCACCCGGATACAACAACTTTTTGTCCAGAGAGTTTGGATGAAAACAAAACTATCTGGTGATTTGTAGCTATTTCAATCCCAGATCTTGCTACAGCCTCTGTGTGTGTTTGTGTTTTCTGGATATTCTCTATGGAATTTAAGGTTTTGAATGCATTTTAGCAGGACCCTTTTTGTTTTCTGTTGGCAAACGCTAATTGGTTCCACCTGGAGTGAAATCCTCCACACATTCGAGTTTTCTAGGAAGAAAGCTTCAGAAACCTGAGAAAACATGATATATCTTTCTGTAAACATGACATTGGATACATTTGCTGAATAGGAAGATTGTGCTTTTCTCCAAAACCACTTTCACACTGATTTTTGGTTAAATTTCACTTCAAAACTACAACAATTTGTCCAGATACTGCTGGATGAAAACAAAACTATCTGGTGATTTGTAGCTATGTCAGTCCCAGATCTTGCTACATCCTCTGTGTGTGTTTGTGTTTTCTGGATATTCTCAATGGAATTTAAGGTTTTGAATGCATTTTAGCAGGACCCTTTTTGGTTTCTGTTGGCAAAGGCTAATTGGTTCCACCTGGAGCCAAATACTCCACACATTCGAGTTTTCTAGGAAGAAAGCTCCAGAAACCTGAGAAAACATGATATTTCTTTCTGTAAACATGACATTGGATGCATTTGCTGAACAGAAAGATTGTGCTTTTCTCCAAAACCACTTTCACGGTGATTTTTGGTTAAATTTCACCCGAAATCCACAACAATTTGTCCAGATACTCCTGGATGAAAACAAAACTATCTGGTGATTTGTAGCTGTCTCAATCGCAGATCTTGCTACAGCCTCTGTGTGTGTTTTTGTTTTCTGGATATTCTCGATGGACTTTAAGGTTTTGAGTGCATTTTAGCAGGACTCTTTTTGTTTTCTGTTGGCAAACGCTAATTGGTTCCACCTGGAGTGAAATCCTCCACACATTCGAGTTTTCTAGGAAGAAAGCTCCAGAAACCTGAGAAAACATAATATTTGTATTTGTAAACATGACATTGGATGCATTTGCTGAACAGAAAGATTGTGCTTTTCTCCAAAACCACTTTCATGGTGATTTTTTGGTTAAATTTCACTTCAAAACTACAACAATTTGTCCAGATACTCCTGGATGAAAACAAAAGTATCTGGTGATTTGTAGTAATCTCAATCCCAGATCTTGCTACAGCCTCCGTGTGTGTTTGTGTTTTCTGGATATTCTCTATGGACTTTAAGGTTTTGAATGCATTTTAGCAGGACCCTTTTTGTTTTCTGTTGGCAAAGGCTAATTGGTTCCACCTGGAGTCAAATACTCCACACATTCGAGTTTTCTAGGATGAAAGCTTCAGAAACCTGAGAAAACATGATATTTCTTTCTGTAAACATGACATTGGATACATTCGCCAAACAGGAAGATTGTGCTTTTCTCCAAAACTACTTTCACGGTGATTTTTGGTTAAATTTCACTTCAAAACTACAACAATTTGTCCAGATGCTGCTGGATGAAAACAAAACTATCTGGTGATTTGTAGCTATCTCAATCCCAGATCTTGCTACAGCCTCTGTGTGTGTTTGTGTTCTCTGGACATTCTCTATGGACTTTAAGGTTTTGAATGCATTTTAGCAGGACCCTTTTTGTTTTCTGCTGACAAATGTTAATTGGTTCCATGTGGAGTCAAACACTCCACACATTCGATTTTTCTAGGAAGAAAGCTCCAGAAACCTGAGAAAACATGATATTTGTATTTGTAAACATGACATTGGATGCATTTGCCGAACAGGAAGATTGTGCTTTTCTCCAAAACCACTTTCACGGTGATTTTTGGTTAAATTTCACCCAAAATCCACAACAATTTGTCCAGATACTCCTGGATGAAAACAAAACTATCTGGTAATTTGTAGCTATCTCAATCGCAGATCTTTCTACAGCCTCTGTGTGTGTTTGTGTTTTCTGGATATTCTCTATGGACTTTAAGGTTTTGAGTGCATTTTAGCAGGACTATTTTTGTTTTATGCTGGCAAACACTAATTGGTTCCACCTGGAGTCAAATACTCCACACATTCGAGTTTTCTAGGAAGAAAGCTCCAGAAACCTGAGAAAACATAATATTTGTATTTGTAAACATGACATTGGATGCATTTGCTGAACAGAAAGATTGTGCATTTCTCCAAAACCACTTTCATGGTGATTTTTTGGTGAAATTTCCCTTCAAAACTACAACAATTTGTCCAGATACTCCTGGATGAAAACAAAACTATCTGGTGATTTGTAGCTATCTCAATCCCAGATCTTGCTACAGCCTCTGTGTGTGTTTGTGTTTTCTGGATATTCTCTATGGACTTTAAGGTTTTGAATGCATTTTAGCAGGACCCTTTTTGTTTTCTGCTGGCAAACGCTAATTGGTTCCACACGGGTGAAATCCACCACACATTCGAGTTTTCTAGGATGAAAGCTTCAGAAACCTGAGAAAACATGATATTTCTTTCTGTAAACATGACATTGGATACATTTGCCAAACAGGAAGATTGTGCTTTTCTCCAAAACCACTTTCATGGTGATTTTTGGTTAAATTTCACTTCAAAACTACAACAATTTGTCCAGATACTCCTGGATGAAAACAAAACTATCTGGTGATTTGTAGCTATGTCAGTCCCAGATCTTGCTACATCCTCTGTGTGTGTTTGTGTTTTCTGGATATTCTCAATGGAATTTAAGGTTTTGAATGCATTTTAGCAGGACCCTTTTTGTTTTCTGTTGGCAAAGGCTAATTGGTTCCACCTGGAGCCAAATACTCCACACATTCGAGTTTTCTAGGAAGAAAGCTCCAGAAACCTGAGAAAACATGATATTTCTTTCTGTAAACATGACATTGGATGCATTTGCTGAACAGAAAGATTGTGCTTTTCTCCAAAACCACTTTCACGGTGATTTTTGGTTAAATTTCACCCGAAATCCACAACAATTTGTCCAGATACTCCTGGATGAAAACAAAACTATCTGGTGATTTGTAGCTGTCTCAATCGCAGATCTTGCTACAGCCTCTGTGTGTGTTTTTGTTTTCTGGATATTCTCGATGGACTTTAAGGTTTTGAGTGCATTTTAGCAGGACTCTTTTTGTTTTCTGCTGGCAATCCCTAATTGGTTCCACCTGGAATCAAATCCTCCACACATTCGAGTTTTCTAGGAAGAAAGCTCCAGAAACCTGAGAAAACATAATATTTGTATTTGTAAACATGACATTGGATGCATTTGCTGAACAGAAAGATTGTGCTTTTCTCCAAAACCACTTTCATGGTGATTTTTTGGTTAAATTTCACTTCAAAACTACAACAATTTGTCCAGATACTCCTGGATGAAAACAAAAGTATCTGGTGATTTGTAGTAATCTCAATCCCAGATCTTGCTACAGCCTCCGTGTGTGTTTGTGTTTTCTGGATATTCTCTATGGACTTTAAGGTTTTGAATGCATTTTAGCAGGACCCTTTTTGTTTTCTGTTGGCAAAGGCTAATTGGTTCCACCTGGAGTCAAATACTCCACACATTCGAGTTTTCTAGGATGAAAGCTTCAGAAACCTGAGAAAACATGATATTTCTTTCTGTAAACATGACATTGGATACATTCGCCAAACAGGAAGATTGTGCTTTTCTCCAAAACTACTTTCACGGTGATTTTTGGTTAAATTTCACTTCAAAACTACAACAATTTGTCCAGATGCTGCTGGATGAAAACAAAACTATCTGGTGATTTGTAGCTATCTCAATCCCAGATCTTGCTACAGCCTCTGTGTGTGTTTGTGTTCTCTGGACATTCTCTATGGACTTTAAGGTTTTGAATGCATTTTAGCAGGACCCTTTTTGTTTTCTGCTGACAAATGCTAATTGGTTCCATCTGGAGTCAAACACTCCACACATTCGATTTTTCTAGGAAGAAAGCTCCAGAAACCTGAGAAAACATGATATTTGTATTTGTAAACATGACATTGGATGCATTTGCCGAACAGGAAGATTGTGCTTTTCTCCAAAACCACTTTCACGGTGATTTTTGGTTAAATTTCACCCAAAATCCACAACAATTTGTCCAGATACTCCTGGATGAAAACAAAACTATCTGGTAATTTGTAGCTATCTCAATCGCAGATCTTTCTACAGCCTCTGTGTGTGTTTGTGTTTTCTGGATATTCTCTATGGACTTTAAGGTTTTGAGTGCATTTTAGCAGGACTCTTTTTGTGTTATGCTGGCAAACACTAATTGGTTCCACCTGGAGTCAAATACTCCACACATTCGAGTTTTCTAGGAAGAAAGCTCCAGAAACCTGAGAAAACATAATATTTGTATTTGTAAACATGACATTGGATGCATTTGCTGAACAGAAAGATTGTGCATTTCTCCAAAACCACTTTCATGGTGATTTTTTGGTGAAATTTCCCTTCAAAACCACAACAATTTGTCCAGATACTCCTGGATGAAAACAAAACTATCTGGTGATTTGTAGCTATCTCAATCCCAGATCTTGCTACAGCCTCTGTGTGTGTTTGTGTTTTCTGGATATTCTCTATGGACTTTAAGGTTTTGAATGCATTTTAGCATGTAAGTTTTTGTTTTCTGCTGGCAAACGCTAATTGGTTCCACACGGGTGAAATCCACCACACATTCGAGTTTTCTAGGATGAAAGCTTCAGAAACCTGAGAAAACATGATATTTCTTTCTGTAAACATGACATTGGATACATTTGCCGAACAGGAAGATTGTGCTTTTCTCCAAAACCACTTTCATGGTGATTTTTGGTTAAATTTCACTTCAAAACTACAACAATTTGTCCAGATACTCCTGGATGAAAACAAAACTATCTGGTGATTTGTAGCTATGTCAATCCCAGATCTTGCTACAGCCTCTGTGTGTGTTTGTGTTTTCTGGATATTCTCTATGGACTTTAAGGTTTTGAATGCATTTTAGCAGGACCCTTTTTGTTTTCTGCTGGCAAACGCTAATTGGTTCCACCTGGAGTCAAATACTCCACACATTCGAGTTTTCTAGGAAGAAAGCTTCAGAAACCTGAGAAAACATGATATTTCTTACTGTAAACATGACATTGGATACATTTGCCCAATAGGAAGTTTGTGCTTTTCTCCAAAACCACTTTCACGGTGATTTTTGGTTAAATTTCACCCAAAATCCACAACAATTTGTCCAGATACTCCTGGATGAAAACAAAACTATCTGGTGTGTTGTGGCTATCTCAATCCCAGATCTTGCTACAACCTCTGTGTTTGTTTATGTTTTCTGGATATTCTCTATGGACTTTACGGTTTTGAATGCATTTTAGCAGGACCCTTTTTGTTTTCTGCTGGCAAACGCTAATTGGTTCCACCTGGAGTCAAATCCTCCACGCATTCGAGTTTTCTAGGAAGAAAGCTCCAGAAAACTGAGAAAACATAATATTTGTATTTGTAAACATGACATTGGATGCATTTGCTGAACAGAAAGATTGTGCTTTTCTCCAAAACCACTTTCACGGTGATTTTTTGGTTAAATTTCACCCGGATACAACAACATTTTTTCCAGAGAGTTTGGATGAAAACAAAACTATCTGGTGATTTGTAGCTATTTCAATCCCAGATCTTGCTACAGCCTCTGTGTGTGTTTCTGTTTTCTGGATATTCTCTATGGACTTTATGGTTTTGAATGCATTTTAGCAGGACCCTTTTTGTTTTCTGTTGGCAAACGCTAATTGGTTCCACCTGGAGTCAAATCCTCCACACATTCGAGTTTTCTAGGAAGAAAGCTCCAGAAACCTCATAAAACATAATATTTGTATTTGTAAACATGACATTGGATTCATTTGCCGAACAGGAAGATTGTGCTTTTCTCCAAAACCACTTTCACGATGATTTTTTGGTTAAATTTCACCCGAAACCCACAACAATTTGTCCAGATACTCCTGGATGAAAACAAAACCATCTGGTGATTTGTAGCTATCTCAATCCCAGATCTTGCTACAGTCTCTGTGTGTGTTTGTGTTTTCTGGATATTCTCTAAGGACTTTAAGGTTTGGAATGCATTTTAGCAGGACCCTTTTTGTTTTCTGCTGGCAAACGCTAATTGGTTCCACCTGGAGCCAAATACTCCACACATTCGAGTTTTCTAGGAAGAAAGCTCCAGAAACCTGAGAAAACATGATATTTCTTTCTGTAAACATGACATTGGATGCATTTGCTGAACAGAAAGATTGTGCTTTTCTCCAAAACCACTTTCACGGTGATTTTTGGTTAAATTTCACCCGAAATCCACAACAATTTGTCCAGATACTCCTGGATGAAAACAAAACTATCTGGTGATTTGTAGCTATCTCAATCGCAGATCTTGCTACAGCCTCTGTGTGTGTTTTTGTTTTCTGGATATTCTCGATGGACTTTAAGGTTTTGAGTGCATTTTAGCAGGACTCTTTTTGTTTTCTGCTGGCAATCCCTAATTGGTTCCACCTGGAGTCAAATACTCCACACATTCGAGTTTTCTAGGAAGAAAGCTCCAGAAACCTGAGAAAACATAATATTTGTATTTGTAAACATGACATTGGATGCATTTGCTGAACAGAAAGATTGTGCTTTTCTCCAAAACCACTTTCACGGTGATTTTTTGGTTAAATTTCACTTCAAAACTACAACAATTTGTCCAGATACTCCTGGATGAAAACAAAACTATCTGGTGATTTGTAGCTATTTCAATCCCAGATCTTGCTACAGCCTCTGTGTGTGTTTCTGTTTTCTGGATATTCTCTATGGACTTTATGGTTTTGAATGCATTTTAGCAGGACCCTTTTTGTTTTCTGTTGGCAAACGCTAATTGGTTACACCTGGAGTCAAATCCTCCACACATTCGAGTTTTCTAGGAAGAAAGCTCCAGAAACCTCATAAAACATAATATTTGTATTTGTAAACATGACATTGGATTCATTTGCCGAACAGGAAGATTGTGCTTTTCTCCAAAACCACTTTCACGATGATTTTTTGGTTAAATTTCACCCGAAACCCACAACAATTTGTCCAGATACTCCTGGATGAAAACAAAACCATCTGGTGATTTGTAGCTATCTCAATCCCAGATCTTGCTACAGTCTCTGTGTGTGTTTGTGTTTTCTGGATATTCTCTAAGGACTTTAAGGTTTTGAATGCATTTTAGCAGGACCCTTTTTGTTTTCTGCTGGCAAACGCTAATTGGTTCCACCTGGAGTCAAATACTCCACACATTCGAGTTTTCTAGGAAGAAAGCTCCAGAAACCTGAGAAAACATGATATTTCTTTCTGTAAACATGACATTGGATGCATTTGCTGAACAGAAAGATTGTGCTTTTCTCCAAAACCACTTTCACGGTGATTTTTGGTTAAATTTCACCCGAAATCCACAACAATTTGTCCAGATACTCCTGGATGAAAACAAAACTATCTGGTGATTTTTAGCTATCTCAATCGCAGATCTTGCTACAGCCTCTGTGTGTGTTTTTGTTTTCTGGATATTCTCGATGGACTTTAAGGTTTTGAGTGCATTTTAGCAGGACTCTTTTTGTTTTCTGCTGGCAATCCCTAATTGGTTCCACCTGGAGTCAAATACTCCACACATTCGTGTTTTCTAGGAAGAAAGCTCCAGAAACCTGAGAAAACATAATATTTGTATTTGTAAACATGACATTGGATGCATTTGCTGAACAGAAAGATTGTGCTTTTCTCCAAAACCACTTTCACGGTGATTTTTTGGTTAAATTTCACTTCAAAACTACAACAATTTGTCCAGATACTCCTGGATGAAAACAAAACTATCTGGTGATTTGTAGCAATCTCAATCCCAGATCTTGCTACAGCCTCCGTGTGTGTTTGTGTTTTCTGGATATTCTCTATGGACTTTAAGGTTTTGAATGCATTTTAGCAGGACCCTTTTTGTTTTCTGTTGGCAAAGCCTAATTGGTTCCACCTGGAGTCAAATAGTCCACACATTCGAGTTTTCTAGGATGAAAGCTTCAGAAACCTGAGAAAACATGATATTTCTTTCTGTAAACATGACATTGGATACATTCGCCAAACAGGAAGATTGTGCTTTTCTCCAAAACTACTTTCACGGTGATTTTTTGTTAAATTTCACTTCAAAACTACAACAATTTGTCCAGATACTGCTGGATGAAAACAAAACTATCTGGTGATTTGTAGCTATCTCAATCCCAGATCGAGCTACAGCCTCTGTGTGTGTTTGTGTTTTCTGTATATTCTCCATGGACTTTAAGGTTTGGAATGCATTTTAGCAGGACCCTTTTTGTTTTCTGCTGGCAAACGCTAATTGGTTCCACCTGGAGTCAAATACTCCACACATTCGAGTTTTCTAGAAAGAAAGCTTCAGAAACCTGAGAAAACATGATATTTCTTTCTGTAAACATGACATTGGATACATTTGCCCAACAGGAAGTTTGTGCTTTTCTCCAAAACCACTTTCACGGTGATTTTTGGTTAAATTTCACCCGAAATCCACAACAATTTGTCCAGATACTCCTGGATGAAAACAAAAGTATCTGGTGATTTGTAGCTATCTCAATCCCAGATCTTGCTACAGCCTCTGTGTGTGTTTGTGTTTTCTGGATATTCTCTATGGACTTTAAGGTTTTGAATGCATTTTAGCAGGACCCTTTTTGTTTTCTGTTGGCAAAGGCTAATTGGTTCCACCTGGAGTCAAATACTCCACACATTCGAGTTTTCTAGGATGAAAGCTCCAGAAACCTGAGAAAACATGATATTTCTTTCTGTAAACATGACATTGGATGCATTTGCTGAACAGAAAGATTGTGCTTTTCTCCAAAACCGCTTTCATGGTGATTTTTTGGTTAAATTTCACCCGGATACAACAACATTTTTTCCAGAGAGTTTGGATGAAAACTATCTGGTGATTTGTAGCTATCTCAATCCCAGATCTTGCTACAGCCTCTGTGTGTTTTGTGTTTTCTGGATATTCTCTATGGAATTTAAGGTTTTGAATGCATTTTAGCAGGACCCTTTTTGTTTTCTGTTGTCAAACGCTAATTGGTTCCACCTGGAGTGAAATCCTCCACACATTCGAGTTTTCTAGGAAGAAAGCTTCAGAAACCTGAGAAAACATGATATTTCTTTCTGTAAACATGACATTGGATGCATTTGCTGAACAGAAAGATTGCGCTTTTCTCCAAAACCACTTTCACACTGATTTTTGGTTAAATTTCACTTCAAAACTACAACAATTTGTCCAGATACTCCTGGATGAAAACAACACTATCTGGTGATTTGTAGCTATCTCAATCCCAGATCTTGCTACAGCCTCTGTGTGTGTTTGTGTTTTCTGGATATTCTCTGTGGACTTTAAGGTTTTGAATGCATTTTAGCAGGACCCTTTTTGTTTTCTGCTGGCAAATGCTAATTGGTTCCAGCTGGAGTCAAATACTCCACACATTCGAGTTTTCTAGGAAGAAAGCTTCAGAAACCTGAGAAAACATAATATTTATATTTGTAAACATGACGTTGGATTCATTTGCTGAACAGAAAGATTCTGCTTTTCTCCAAAACCACTTTCACGGTGATTTTTTTGGTTAAATTTCACGTCAACACTACAACAATTTGTCCAGATACTCCTGGATGAAAACAAAACTATCTGGTGATTTGTAGCTATTTCAATCCCAGATCTTGCTACAGCCTCTGTGTGTGTTCGTGTTTTCTGGATATTCTCTATGGACTTAATGGTTTTGAATGCATTTTAGCAGGACCCTTTTTGTTTTCTGCTGGCAAACGCTAATTGGTTCCACCTGGAGTCAAATACTCCACACTTCGAGTTTTCTAGGAAGAAAGCTTCAGAAACCTGAGAAAACATGATATTTCTTTCTGTAAACATGACATTGGATGCATTTGCTGAACAGAAAGATTGCGCTTTTCTCCAAAACCACTTTCACGGTCATTTTTGGTTAAATTTCACTTCAAAACTACAACAATTTGTCCAGATACTCCTGGATGAAAACAAAACTATCTGGTGATTTGTAGCTATCTCAATCCCAGATCTTGCTACAGCCTCTGTGTGTGTTTGTGTTTTCTGGATATTCTCTGTGGACTTTAAGGTTTTGAATGCATTTTAGCAGGACCCTTTTTGTTTTCTGCTGGCAAACGCTAATTGGTTCCACCTGGAGTCAAACACTCCACACATTCGAGTTTTCTAGGAAGAAAGCTTCAGAAACCTGAGAAAACATGATATTTCTTTCTGTAAACATGACATTGGATACATTTGCCGAAGAGGAAGATTGTGCTTTTCTCCAAAACCACTTTCACGGTGATTTTTGGTTAAATTTCACCCAAAATCCACAACAATTTGTCCAGATACTCCTGGATGAAAACAAAACTATCTGGTGATTTGTAGCTATCTCAATCGCAGATCTTTCTACAGCCTCTTTGTGTGTTTGTGTTTTCTGGATATTCTCTATGGACTTTAAGGTTTTGAGTGCATTTTAGCAGGACTCTTTTTGTTTTATGCTGGCAAACACTAATTGGTTCCACCTGGAGTCAAATCCTCCACACATTCGAGTTTTCTAGGAAGAAAGCTCCAGAAACCTGAGAAAACGTAATATTTGTATTTGTAAACATGACATTGGATGCATTTGCTGAACAGAAAGATTGTGCTTTTCTCCAAAACCACTTTCATGGTGATTTTTTGGTTAAATTTCACTTCAAAACTACAACAATTTGTCCAGATACTCCTGGATGAAAACAAAACTATCTGGTGATTTGTAGCTATCTCAATCCCAGATCTTGCTACAGCCTCTGTGTGTGTTTGTGTTTTCTGGATATTCTCTATGGACTTTAAGGTTTTGAATGCATTTTAGCAGGACCCTTATTGTTTTCTGTTGGCAAAGGCTAATTGGTTCCACCTGGAGTCAAATACTCCACACATTCGAGTTTTCTAGGATGAAAGCTTCAGAAACCTGAGAAAACATGATATTTCTTTCTGTAAACATGACATTGGATACATTTGCCAAACAGGAAGATTGTGCTTTTCTCCAAAACCACTTTCATGGTGATTTTTGGTTAAATTTCACTTCAAAACTACAACAATTTGTCCAGATACTCCTGGATGAAAACAAAACTATCTGGTAATTTGTAGCTATGTCAATCCCAGATCTTGCTACAGCCTCTGTGTGTGTTTGTGTTTTCTGGATATTCTTCATGGACTTTAAGGTTTTGAATGCATTTTAGCAGGACCCTTTTTGTTTTCTGCTGGCAAACGCTAATTGGTTCCACCTGGAGTCAAATACTCTACACATTCGAGTTTTCTATGAAGAAAGCTTCAGAAACCTGAGAAAACATGATATTTCTTTCTGTAAACATGACATTGGATACATTTGCCCAACAGGAAGTTTGTGCTTTTCTCCCAAACCACTTTCACGGTGATTTTTGGTTAAATTTCACCCAAAATCCACAACAATTTGTCCAGATACTCCTGGATGAAAACAAAATTATCTTGTGATTTGTAGCTATCTCAATCCCAGATCTTGCTACAGCCTCTGTGTGTGTTTATGTTTTCTGGATATTCTCTATGGACTTTAAGGTTTTGAATGCATTTTAGCAGGACCCTTTTTGTTTTCTGCTGGCAAACGCTAATTGGTTCCACCTGGAGTCAAATCCTCCACGCATTCGAGTTTTCTAGGAAGAAAGCTCCAGAAAACTGAGAAAACATAATATTTGTATTTGTAAACATGACATTGGATGCATTTGCTGAACAGAAAGATTGTGCTTTTCTCCAAAACCACTTTCACGGTGATTTTTTTGTTAAATTTCACCCGGATACAACAACATTTTGTCCAGAGAATTTGGATGAAAACAAAACTATCTGGTGATTTGTAGCTATTTCAATCCCAGATCTTGCTACAGCCTCTGTGTGTGTTTCTGTTTTCTGGATATTCTCTATGGACTTTATGGTTTTGAATGCATTTTAGCAGGACCCTTTTTGTTTTCTGTTGGCAAACGCTAATTTGTTCCACCTGGAGTGAAATCCTCCACACTTCGAGTTTTCCAGGAAGAAAGCTTCAGAAACCTGAGAAAACATGATATTTCTTTCTGTAAACATGACATTGGATGCATTTGCTGAACAGGAAGATTGCGCTTTTCTCCAAAACCACTTTCACGGTCATTTTTGGTTAAATTTCACTTCAAAACTACAACAAATTGTCCAGATACTGCTGGATGAAAACAAAACTATCTGGTGATTTGTAGCTATCTCAATCCCAGATCTTGCTACAGCCTCTGTGTGTGTTTGTGTTTTCTGGATATTCTCTGTGGACTTTAAGGTTTTGAATGCATTTTAGCAGGACCCTTTTTGTTTTCTGCTGGCAAACGCTAATTGGTTCCACCTGGAGTCAAACACTCCACACATTCGAGTTTTCTAGGAAGAAAGCTCCAGAAACCTGAGAAAACATAATATTTGTATTTGTAAACATGACATTGGATGCATTTGCTGAACAGAAAGATTGTGCTTTTCTCCAAAACCACTTTCACGGTGATTTTGTTCTTAAATTTTACCCGGATACAACAACATTTTGTCCAGAGAGTTTGGATGAAAACAAAACTATCTGGTGATTTGTAGCTATTTCAATCCCAGAACTTGCTACAGCCTCTGAGTGTGTTTGTGTTTTCTGGATATTCTCTATGGACTTTATGGTTTTGAATGCATTTTAGCAGGACACTTTTTGTTTTCTGTTGGCAAACGCTAATTGGTTCCACCTGGAGTCAAATACTCCACACATTCGAGTTTTCTAGGAAGAAAGCTTCAGAAACCTGAGAAAACATAATATTTGTATTTGTAAACATGACGTTGGATGCATTTGCTGAACAGAAAGATTGTGCTTTTCTCCAAAACCACTTTCACGGTGATTTTTGGTTAAATTTCACTTCAAAACTACAACAATTTGTCCAGATACTCCTGGATGAAAACAAAACTATGCGGTGATTTCTAGCTATCTCAATCCCAGATCTTGCTACAGCCTCTGTGTGTGTTTGTGTTTTCTGTATATTCTCCATGGACTTTAAGTTTTTGAATGCATTTTAGCAGGACCCTTTTTGTTTTTTGTTGGCAAATGCTAATTGGTTCCACCTGCAGTCAAATACTCCACACATTCGAGTTTTCTAGGAAGAAAGCTTCAGAAACCTGAGAAAACATGATATTTCTTTCTGTAAACATGACATGGATACATTTGCCGAACAGGAAGATTGTGCTTTTCTCCAAAACCACTTTCACGGTGATTTTTGGTTAAATTTAACTTCAAAACTACAACAATTTGTCCAGATACTGCTGGATGAAAACAAAACTATCTGGTGATTTGTATCTATCTCAATCCCAGATCTTGCTACAGCCTCTGTGTGTGTTTGTGTTTTCTGGATATTCTCTACGGACTTTAAGGATTTGAATGCATTTTAGCGGGACCCTTTTTGTTTTCTGCTGGCAAACGCTAATTGGTTCCACCTGGAGTCAAATCTTCCACACATTCGAGTTTTCTCGGAAGAAAGCTCCATAAACCTCGTAAAACATAATATTTGTATTTGTAAACATGACATTGGATTCATTTTCTGAACAGAAAGATTGTGCTTTTCTCCAAAACCACTTTCACGGTGATTTTTTGGTGAAATTTCACTTCAAAACTACAACAATTTGTCCAGATACTCCTGGATGAAAACAAAACCATCTGGTGATTTGTAGCTATCTCAATCCCAGATCTTGCTACAGCCTCTGTGTGTGTTTGTGTTTTCTGGATATTCTCTATGGACTTTAAGGTTTTGAATGCATTTTAGCAGGACCCTTTTTGTTTTCTGCTGGTAAACGCTAATTGGTTCCACCTGGAGTCAAACACTCCACACATTCGAGTTTTCCAAGAATAAACCTTCAGAAACCTGAGAAAACATGATATTTCTTTCTGTAAACATGACATTGGATACATTTGCTGAACAGGAAGATTGTGCTTTTCTCCAAAACCACTTTCACGGTGATTTTTGGTTAAATTTCACCCGAAATCCACAACAATTTGTCCAGATACTCCTGGAAGAAAACAAAACTATCTGGTGATTTGTAGCTATCTCAGTCCCAGATCTTGCTACAGCCTCTGTGTGTGTTTGTGTTTTCTGGATATTCTTTTTTTTTTTAACTTTTATTTAATGCATATAAATTTCCAAAGTACGACTTATGGATTACAATGGCTTTCCCCCCATACCGTCCCTCCTACCCACAACCCTCCCCTTTCCCACTCCCTCTCCCCTTCCATTCACATCAAGATTCATTTTCGATTATCTTAATATACAGAAGATCAGCTTAGTATACATTAAGTATGGATTTCAACAGTTAGCTCCCACACAGAAACATAAAGTGGAAAATGATAGATGATTTTTTTAAATGATGATGAAATCAGAGCAGACCTATTGTCATGTTTAATCCCAGTGAGAGTCAAGTTGGGAACTGATAATTTCTTTTCTTTTTTTTTTTTTTTTTTTTTTTTTTTTACAGAGGATCAGTTTAGTATGCATTAAGTAAGGATTTCAACACTTTGCACCCCCATAGAAACACAAAGTGAAATATATTTTTTGAGTACTCATTATAGCATTAAATCTCAATGTACAGCACATTAAGGACAGAGATCCTACATGAGGAGTAAGTGCACAGTGACTCCTGTTGTTGACTTTACCAATTGACACTCCTGTCTATGGCATCAGTAATCTCCCTATGCTCCAGTGATGAGTTTCCAAGGCTATGGAAGCCCTCTGAGTTCTCCGACTCTTATCTTGTTTAGACAAGATCATAGTCAAAGTGGAGGTTCTCTCCTCCCTTCAGAGAAAGGTACCTCCTTCTTTGATGGCCTGTTCTTTCCACTGGGATCTCACTCGCAGAGATCTTTTGCCAGAGTGTCTTGGCTTTCCATGCCTGAAATACTCTCATGAGCTTTTCAGCCAGCTCCGAATGCCTTTAGGGCTGATTCTGAGGCCAGAGTGCTATTTAGAACATCTGCCATTCTATGAGTCTGCTGAGTATCTCACTTCCCATTTTGGATCACTCTCCCCTTTGTTTACACCATCAGTTAGCGTTAGCAGGTACTAGACTTGTCTAAGTGCACTTTGACTCCCAGTCCCTTCACCATGACCAACTGTGAACTGAAACTGATCACCTGGAACAGTGAGATGGCATTGGTACATGCCACCTCGATGGGATTGAATTGGAATCCCGGACTTTAAGGTTTTGAATGCATTTTAGCAGGACCCTTTTTGTTTTCTGCTGGCAAAGGCTAATTTGTTCCACCTGGAGTCAAATACTCAACACATTCAAGTTTTCTAGGAAGAAAGCTCCAGAAATCTGATAAACCATAATATTGGTACTTGAAAACATGACATTGGATTCATTTACTGAACCGAAAGATTGTGCTTTTCTCCAAAACCACTTTCACGGTGATTTTTTAGTTAAATTTCACCCGGATACAACAACATTTTGTCTAGATAATTTGGATGAAAACAAAACTATCTGGTGATTTGTAGCTATGTCAATCCCAGATCTTGCTACAGCCTCTGTGTGTGTTTTTGTTTTCTGGATATTCTCTATGGACTTTAAGGTTTGGAATGCATTTTAGCGGGACCCTTTTTGTTTTCTGTTGGCAAACGCTAATTGGTTCCACCTGGAGTCAAACACTCCACACATTCGAGTTTTCTAGGAAGAAAGCTTCAGAAACCTGAGAAAACATGATATTTCTTTCTGTAAACATGACATTGGATACATTTGCTGAACAGGAAGATTGCGCTTTTCTCCAAAACCACTTTCACGGTCATTTTTGGTTAAATTTCACTTCAAAACTACAACAATTTGTCCAGATACTGCTGGATGAAAACAAAACTATCTGGTGATTTGTAGCTATGTCAATCCCAGATCTTGCTACAGCCTCTGTGTGTGTTTGTGTTTTCTGGATATTCTCTGTGGACTTTAAGGTTTTGAATGCATTTTAGCAGGACCCTTTTTGTTTTCTGCTGGCAAACGCTAATTGGTTCCACCTGGAGTCAAACACTCCACACATTCGAGTTTTCTAGGAAGAAAGCTCCAGAAACCTGAGAAAACATGATATTTCTTTCTGTAAACATGACATTGGATACATTTGCTGAACAGGAAGATTGTGCTTTTCTCCAAAACCACTTTCACGGTGATTTTTGGTTAAATTTCTCCCGAAATCCATAACAATTTGTCCAGATACTCCTGGATGAAAACAAAACTATCTGGTGATTTGTAGCTATCTCAATCGCAGATCTTGCTACAGCCTCTGTGTGTGTTTGTGTTTTCTGGATATTCTCTATGGAGTTTAAGGTTTTGAATGCATTTTAGCAGGACTCTTTTTGTTTTCTGCTGGCAAACGCTAATGGTTCCATCTGGACTCAAATACTCCACACATTCGAGTTTTCTAGGAAGAAAGCTTCAGAAACCTGAGAAAACATGATATTTCTTACTGTAAACATGACATTGGATACATTTGCCGAACAGGAAGATTGTGCTTTTCTCCAAAACCACTTTCACGGTGATTTTTGGTTAAATTTCTCCCGAAATCCACAACAATTTGTCCAGATGTTGCTGGATGAAAACAAAACTATCTGGTGATTTGTAGCTATCTCAATCCCAGATCTTGCTACAGCCTCTGTGTGTGTTTGTGTTCTCTGGACATTCTCTATGGACTTTAAGGTTTTGAATGCATTTTAGCAGGACCCTTTTTGTTTTCTGCTGGCAAACGCTAATTGGTTCCACCTGGAGTCAAATACTCCACACATTCAAGTTTTCTAGGAAGAAAGCTCCAGAAACCTGAGAAAACATAATATTTGTATTTGTAAACATGACATTGGATTCATTTACTGAACCGAAAGATTGTGCTTTTCTCCAAAACCACTTTCACGGTGATTTTTTAGTTAAATTTCACCCGGATACAACAACATTTTGTCTAGATAATTTGGATGAAAACAAAACTATCTGGTGATTTGTAGCTATGTCAATCCCAGATCTTGCTACAGCCTCTGTGTGTGTTTTTGTTTTCTGGATATTCTCTATGGACTTTAAGGTTTGGAATGCATTTTAGCGGGACCCTTTTTGTTTTCTGTTGGCAAACACTAATTGGTTCCACCTGGAGTCAAACACTCCACACATTCGAGTTTTCTAGGAAGAAAGCTTCAGAAACCTGAGAAAACATGATATTTCTTTCTGTAAACATGACATTGGATACCTTTGTTGAAAAGAAAGATTGTGCTTTTCTCCAAAACCACTTTCACGGTCATTTTTGGTTAAATTTCACTTCAAAACTACAACAATTTGTCCAGATACTGCTGGATGAAAACAAAACTATCTGGTGATTTGTAGCTATGTCAATCCCAGATCTTGCTACAGCCTCTGTGTGTGTTTGTGTTTTCTGGATATTCTCTGTGGACTTTAAGGTTTTGAATGCATTTTAGCAGGACCCTTTTTGTTTTCTGCTGGCAAACGCTAATTGGTTCCACCTGGAGTCAAACACTCCACACATTCGAGTTTTCTAGGAAGAAAGCTCCAGAAACCTGAGAAAACATGATATTTCTTTCTGTAAACATGACATTGGATACATTTGCTGAACAGGAAGATTGTGCTTTTCTCCAAAACCACTTTCACGGTGATTTTTGGTTAAATTTCTCCCGAAATCCATAACAATTTGTCCAGATACGCCTGGATGAAAACAAAACTATCTGGTGATTTGTAGCTATCTCAATCGCAGATCTTGCTACAGCCTCTGTGTGTGTTTGTGTTTTCTGGATATTCTCTATGGAGTTTAAGGTTTTGAATGCATTTTAGCAGGACTCTTTTTGTTTTCTGCTGGCAAACGCTAATGGTTCCATCTGGACTCAAATACTCCACACATTCGAGTTTTCTAGGAAGAAAGCTTCAGAAACCTGAGAAAACATGATATTTCTTACTGTAAACATGACATTGGATACATTTGCCGAACAGGAAGATTGTGCTTTTCTCCAAAACCACTTTCACGGTGATTTTTGGTTAAATTTCTCCCGAAATCCACAACAATTTGTCCAGATGTTGCTGGATGAAAACAAAACTATCTGGTGATTTGTAGCTATCTCAATCCCAGATCTTGCTACAGCCTCTGTGTGTGTTTGTGTTCTCTGGACATTCTCTATGGACTTTAAGGTTTTGAATGCATTTTAGCAGGACCCTTTTTGTTTTCTGCTGGCAAACGCTAATTGGTTCCACCTGGAGTCAAATACTCCACACATTCAAGTTTTCTAGGAAGAAAGCTCCAGAAACCTGAGAAAACATAATATTTGTATTTGTAAACATGACATTGGATTCATTTACTGAACCGAAAGATTGTGCTTTTCTCCAAAACCACTTTCACGGTGATTTTTTAGTTAAATTTCACCCGGATACAACAACATTTTGTCTAGATAATTTGGATGAAAACAAAACTATCTGGTGATTTGTAGCTATGTCAATCCCAGATCTTGCTACAGCCTCTGTGTGTGTTTTTGTTTTCTGGATATTCTCTATGGACTTTAAGGTTTGGAATGCATTTTAGCGGGACCCTTTTTGTTTTCTGTTGGCAAACGCTAATTGGTTCCACCTGGAGTCAAACACTCCACACATTCGAGTTTTCTAGGAAGAAAGCTTCAGAAACCTGAGAAAACATGATATTTCTTTCTGTAAACATGACATTGGATACATTTGCTGAACAGGAAGATTGCGCTTTTCTCCAAAACCACTTTCACGGTCATTTTTGGTTAAATTTCACTTCAAAACTACAACAATTTGTCCAGATACTGCTGGATGAAAACAAAACTATCTGGTGATTTGTAGCTATGTCAATCCCAGATCTTGCTACAGCCTCTGTGTGTGTTTGTGTTTTCTGGATATTCTCTGTGGACTTTAAGGTTTTGAATGCATTTTAGCAGGACCCTTTTTGTTTTCTGCTGGCAAACGCTAATTGGTTCCACCTGGAGTCAAACACTCCACACATTCGAGTTTTCTAGGAAGAAAGCTCCAGAAACCTGAGAAAACATGATATTTCTTTCTGTAAACATGACATTGGATACATTTGCTGAACAGGAAGATTGTGCTTTTCTCCAAAACCACTTTCACGGTGATTTTTGGTTAAATTTCTCCCGAAATCCATAACAATTTGTCCAGATACTCCTGGATGAAAACAAAACTATCTGGTGATTTGTAGCTATCTCAATCGCAGATCTTGCTACAGCCTCTGTGTGTGTTTGTGTTTTCTGGATATTCTCTATGGAGTTTAAGGTTTTGAATGCATTTTAGCAGGACTCTTTTTGTTTTCTGCTGGCAAACGCTAATGGTTCCATCTGGACTCAAATACTCCACACATTCGAGTTTTCTAGGAAGAAAGCTTCAGAAACCTGAGAAAACATGATATTTCTTACTGTAAACATGACATTGGATACATTTGCCGAACAGGAAGATTGTGCTTTTCTCCAAAACCACTTTCACGGTGATTTTTGGTTAAATTTCTCCCGAAATCCACAACAATTTGTCCAGATGTTGCTGGATGAAAACAAAACTATCTGGTGATTTGTAGCTATCTCAATCCCAGATCTTGCTACAGCCTCTGTGTGTGTTTGTGTTCTCTGGACATTCTCTATGGACTTTAAGGTTTTGAATGCATTTTAGCAGGACCCTTTTTGTTTTCTGCTGGCAAACGCTAATTGGTTCCACCTGGAGTCAAATACTCCACACATTCAAGTTTTCTAGGAAGAAAGCTCCAGAAACCTGAGAAAACATAATATTTGTATTTGTAAACATGACATTGGATTCATTTACTGAACCGAAAGATTGTGCTTTTCTCCAAAACCACTTTCACGGTGATTTTTTAGTTAAATTTCACCCGGATACAACAACATTTTGTCTAGATAATTTGGATGAAAACAAAACTCTCTGGTGATTTGTAGCTATGTCAATCCCAGATCTTGCTACAGCCTCTGTGTGTGTTTGTGTTTTCTGGATATTCTCTATGGACTTTAAGGTTTGGAATGCATTTTAGCGGGACCCTTTTTGTTTTCTGTTGGCAAACGCTAATTGGTTCCACCTGGAGTCAAACACTCCACACATTCGTGTTTTCTAGGAAGAAAGCTTCAGAAACCTGAGAAAACATGATATTTCTTTCTGTAAACATGACATTGGATACATTTCCAGAACAGGAAGATTGCGCTTTTCTCCAAAAACACTTTCACGGTCATTTTTGGTTAAATTTCACTTCAAAACTACAACAATTTGTCCAGATACTGCTGGATGAAAACAAAACTATCTGGTGATTTGTAGCTATGTCAATCCCAGATCTTGCTACAGCCTCTGTGTGTGTTTGAGTTTTCTGGATATTCTCTGTGGACTTTAAGGTTTTGAATGCATTTTAGCAGGACCCTTTTTGTTTTCTGCTGGCAAACGCTAATTGGTTCCACCTGGAGTCAAACACTCCACACATTCGAGTTTTCTAGGAAGAAAGCTCCAGAAACCTGAGAAAACATGATATTTCTTTCTGTAAACATGACATTGGATACATTTGCCGAACAGGAAGATTGTGCTTTTCTCCAAAACCACTTTCACGGTGATTTTTGGTTAAATTTCACCCGAAATCCACAACAATTTGTCCAGATACTCCTGGATGAAAGCAAAACTATCTGGTGATTTGTAGCTATGTCAATCCCAGATCTTGCTACAGCCTCTGTGTGTGTTTGTGTTCTCTGGACATTCTCTATGGACGTAAAGATTTTGAATGCATTTTAGCAGGACCCTTTTTGTTTTCTGCTGGCAAACGCTAATTGGTTCCTCCTGGAGTCAAATACTCCACAAATTCAAGTTTTCTAGGAAGAAAGCTCCAGAAACCTGAGAAAACATAATATTTGTATTTGTAAACATGACATTGGATTCATTTGCTGAACAGAGAGATTGTGCTTTTCTGCAAAACCACTGTCACTATCATTTTTTGGTTAAATTTCACTTCAAAACTACAACAATTTTTCCAGATACTCCTGGATGAAAACAAAACTATCTGGTGATTTGTAGCTATCTCAATCCCAGATCTTGCTACAGCCTCTGTGTGTGTTTGTGTTTTCTGGATATTCTCTATGGACTTTAAGGTTTTGAATGCATTTTAGCGGGACCCTTTTTGTTTTCTGCTGGCAAACGCTAATTGGTTCCACCTGGAGTCAAATACTCCACACATTCGAGTTTTCTAGGAAGAAAGCTTCAGAAACCTGAGAAAACATGATATTTCTTTCTGTAAACATGACATTGGATACATTTGCCCAACAGGAAGATTATGCTTTTCTCCAAAACCTCTTTCACGGTCATTTTTGGTTAAATTTCACCCGAAATCCACAACAATTTGTCCAGATACTCCTGGATGAAAGCAAAACTATCTGGTGATTTGTAGCTATCTCAATCCCAGATCTTGCTACAGCCTCTGTGTGTGTTTGTGTTTTCTGGATATTCTCTATGGACTTTAAGGTTTTGAATGCATTTTAGCAGGACCCTTTTTGTTTTCTGCTGGCAAACACTAATTGGTTCCACCTGGAGTCAAACACTCCACACATTCGAGTTTTCAAGGAAGAAAGCTCCAGAAACCTGAGAAAACATGATATTTCTTTCTGTAAACATGACATTGGATACATTTCCCGAACAGGAAGATTGTCCTTTTCTTCAAAACCACTTTCACGGTGATTTTTTGGTTAAATTTCAATTCAAAACTACAACAATTTGTCGAGATACTCCTGGATGAAAACAAAACTATCTGGTGATATGTAGCTATGTCAATCCCAGATCTTGCTACAGCCTCTGTGTGTGTTTGTGTTTTCTGGATATTCTCTATGGACTTTAAGGTTTTGAATGCATTTTAGCAGGACCCTTTTTGTTTTCTCCTGGCAAACGCTAACTGGTTCCACCTGGAGTCAAATACTCCACACATTCTAGTTTTCTAGGAAGAGAGCTTCAGAAACCTGAGAAAACATATTATTTGTATTTGTAAACATGACATTGGATTCATTTGCTGAATAGAAAGATTGTGCTTTTCTCCAAAACCACTTTCACGGTGATTTTATGGTTAAATTTCACTTCAAAACTACAACAATTTGTCCAGATACTGCTGGATGAAAACAAAACTCTCTGGTGATTTGTAGCTATGTCAATCCCAGATCTTGCCACAGCCTCTGTGTGTGTTTGTGTTTTCTGGATATTCTCTATGGACTTTAAGGTTTTGAATGCATTTTAGCAGGACCCATTTTGTTTTCTGCTGGCAAACGCTAACTGGTTCCACCTGGAGTCAAATACTCCACACATTCGAGTTTTCTAGGGAGAGAGCTACAGAAACCTGAGAAAACATAATATTTGTATTTGTAAACATGACATTGGATTCATTTGCTGAACAGAAAGATTGTGCTTTTCTCCAAAACCACTTTCACGGTGATTTTTTGGTTTAATTTCACTTCAAAACTACAACAATTTGTCCAGATACTCCTGGATGAAAACAAAACTATCTGGTGATTTGTAGCTATCTCAATCCCAGATCTTGCTACAGCCTCTGTGTGTGTTTGTGTTTTCTGGATATTCTCTATGGACTTTAAGGTTTTGAATGCCTTTTTGCAGGACTCATTTTGTTTTCTGCTGGCAAACGCTAATTGGTTCCACCTGGAGTCAAATACTCCACACATTCGAGTTTTCTAGGAAGAAAGCTAGAGAAACCTGAAAAAACATGATATTTGTATTTTCAAAGATGACATTGGCTGCATGTGCCGAACAGAAAGATTGTGCTTTTCTCCAAAACCACTTTCACAGTCATTTTTTGGTTAAATTTCACTTCAAAACTACAACAATTTGTCCAGATACTCCTGGATGAAAACAAAACTATCTGGTGATTTGTAGCTATCTCAATCCCAGATCTTGCTACAGCCTCTGTGTGTGTTTGTGTTTTCTGGATATTCTCTATGGACTTTAAGGTTGGGATGCATTTTAGCAGGACCCTTTTTGTTTTCTGCTGGCAAACGCTAATTGGTTCCACCTGGAGTCAAATACTCAACACATTCGAGTTTTCTACGAAGAAAGCTTCAGAAACCTGAGAAAACATGATATTTCTTTCTGTAAACATGACATTGGATACATTTGCTGAACAGGAAGATTGCGCTTTTCTCCAAAACCACTTTCACGGTCATTTTTGGTTAAATTTCACTTCAAAACTACAACAATTTGTCCAGATACTGCTGGATGAAAACAAAACTATCTGGTGATTTGTAGCTATGTCAATCCCAGATCTTGCTACAGCCTCTGTGTGTGTTTGTGTTTTCTGGATATTCTCTGTGGACTTTAAGGTTTTGAATGCATTTTAGCAGGACCCTTTTTGTTTTCTGCTGGCAAACGCTAATTGGTTCCACCTGGAGTCAAACACTCCACACATTCGAGTTTTCAAGGAAGAAAGCTTCAGAAACCTGAGAAAACATGATATTTCTTTCTGTAAACATGACATTGGATACATTTGCCGAACAGGAAGATTGTGCTTTTCTGCAAAACCACTTTCACGGTGATTTTTGGTTAAATTTCACCCGAAATCCACAACAATTTGTCCAGATACTCCTGGATGAAAACAAAACTCTCTGGTGATTTGTAGCTATCTCAATCGCAGATGTTGCTACAGCCTCTGTGAGTGTTTGTGTTTTCTGGATATTCTCTATGGACTTTAAGGTTTGGAATGCATTTTAGCAGGACTCTTTTTGTTTTCTGCTGGCAAACCCGAATGGTTCCATCTGGACTCAAATACTCCACACATTCGAGTTTTCTAGGAAGAAAGCTTCAGAAACCTGAGAAAACATGATATTTCTTACTGTAAACATGACATTGGATACATTTGCCGAACAGGAAGATTGTGCTTTTCTCCAAAACCACTTTCACGGTGATTTTTGGTTAAATTTCTCCCGAAATCCACAACAATTTGTCCAGATGTTGCTGGATGAAAACAAAACTATCTGGTGATTTGTAGCTATGTCAATCCCAGATCTTGCTACAGCCTCTGTGTGTGTTTGTGTTTTCTGGATATTCTCTGTGGACTTTAAGGTTTTGAATGCATTTTAGCAGGACCCATTTTGTTTTCTGCTGGCAAAGCTAATTGGTTCCATCTGGACACAAATACTCCACACATTCGAGTTTTCTAGGAAGAAAGCTCCACAAACCTGAGAAAACATACTATTTGTATTTGTAAACATGACATTGGATGCATTTGCTGAACAGGAAGATTGTGCTTTTCTCCAAAACCACTTTCACGGTGATTTTTTGGTGAAATTTCACTTCAAAACTACAACAATTTGTCCAGATACTGCTGGATGAAAACAAAACTCTCTGGTGATTTGTAGCTATGTCAATCCCAGATCTTGCTACAGCCTCTGTGTGTGTTTGTGTTTTCTGGATATTCTCTATGGACTTTAAGGTTTTGAATGCATTTTAGCAGGACCCTTTTTGTTTTCTGTTTGCAAAGGCTAATTGGTTCCATCTGGACACAAATACTCCACACATTCGAGTTTTCTAGGAAGAAAGCTTCAGAAACCTGAGAAAACATGATATTTGTATTTGTAAACATGACATTGGATTCATTTGCTGAACAGAAAGATTGTGCTTTTCTCCAAAACGACTTTCACGATGATTTTTTGGTTAAATTTCAATTCAAAACTACAACAATTTGTCGAGATACTCCTGGATGAAAACAAAACTATCTGGTGATTTGTAGCTATGTCAATCCCAGATCTTGCTACAGCCTCTGTGTGTGTTTGTGTTTTCTGGATATTCTCTATGGACTTTAAGGTTTTGAATACATTTTAGCAGGACCCTTTTTGTTTTCTGTTGGCAAACGCTAACTGGTTCCACCTGGTGTCAAATACTCCACACATTCGAGTTTTCTAGGAAGAGAGCTTCAGAAACCTGAGAAAACATGATATTTGTATTTGTAAACATGACATTGGATTCATTTGCTGAACAGAAAGATTGTGCTTTTCTCCAAAACGACTTTCACGATGATTTTTTGGTTAAATTTCAATTCAAAACTACAACAATTTGTCCAGATACTCCTGGATGAAAACAAAACTATCTGGTGATTTGTAGCTATCTCAATATCAGATCTTGCTGCAGTCTCTGTGTGTTTGTGTTTTCTGGATATTCTCTATGGACTTTAAGGTTTTGAATGCATTTTAGCAGGACGCTTTTTGTTTTCTGCTGGCAAACGCTAATTGTTTCCACCTGGAGTCAAATACTCCACACATTCGAGTTTTCTACGAAGAAAGCTTCAGAAACCTGAGAAAACATGATATTTCTTTCTGTAAACATGACATTGGATTCATTTGCCGAAAAGAAAGATTGTGCTTTTCTGCAAAGCCACTTTCACGGTGATTTTTGGTTACATTTCACCCGAAATCCACAACAATTTGTCCAGATACTCCTGGATGAAAACAAAACTCTCTGGAGATTTGTAGCTATCTCAATCGCAGATCTTGCTACAGCCTCTGTGTGTGTTTGTGTTTTCTGGATATTCTCTATGGACTTTAAGGTTTTGAATGCATTTTAGCAGGACACTTTTTGTTTTCTGTTGGCAAACTCTAATTGGTTCCATCTGGACTCAAATACTCCACACATTCGAGTTTTCTAGGAAGTAAGCTTCAGAAACCTGAGAAAACATGAGATTTCTTACTGTAAACATGACATTGGATACATTTGCCGAACAGGAAGATTGTGCTTTTCTTAAAAACCACTTTCACGATGATTTTTTGGTTAAATTTCACTTCAAAACTGCAACAATTTGCCGAGATACTCCTGGATGAAAACAAAACTATCTGGTGATTTGTAGCTATGTCAATCCCAGATCTTGCTACAGCCTCTGTGTGTGTTTGTGTTTTCTGGATATTCTCTATGGACTTTAAGGTTTTGATTGCATTTTAGCAGGACCCTTTTTGTTTTCTGCTGGCAAACGCTAACTGGTTCCACCTGGAGTCAAATACTCCACACATTCGAGTTTTTTAGGAAGAAAGCTCCAGAAACCTGAGAAAACATGATATTTGTATTTGCAAACATGACATTGGATTCATTTGCTGAACAGAAAGATTGTGCTTTTCTCCAAAACCACTTTCACGGTGATTTTTTGGTGAAATTTCACTTCAAAACTACAACAATTTGTCCAGATACTCCTGGATGAAAACAAAACTATCTGGTGATTTGTAGCTATCTCAATCCCAGATCTTGCTACAGCCTCTGTGTGTGTTTGTGTTTTCTGGATATTCTCTATGGACTTTAAGGTTTTGAATGCATTTTAGCAGGACCCTTTTTGTTTTCTGTTTGCAAAGCTAATTGGTTCCATCTGGACACAAATACTCCACACATTCGAGTTTTCTAGGAAGAAAGCTCCACAAACCTGAGAAAACATACTATTTGTATTTGTAAACATGACATTGGATGCATTTGCTGAACAGGAAGATTGTGCTTTTCTCCAAAACCACTTTCACGGTGATTTTTTGGTGAAATTTCACTTCAAAACTACAACAATTTGTCCAGATACTGCTGGATGAAAACAAAACTCTCTGGTGATTTGTAGCTATGTCAATCCCAGATCTTGCTACAGCCTCTGTGTGTGTTTGTGTTTTCTGGATATTCTCTATGGACTTTAAGGTTTTGAATGCATTTTAGCAGGACCCTTTTTGTTTTCTGCTGGCAAACGCTAATTGGTTCCACCTGGAGTCAAATACTCCACACATTCAAGTTTTCTAGGAAGAAAGCTCCACAAACCTGAGAAAACATACTATTTGTATTTGTAAACATGACATTGGATGCATTTGCTGAACAGGAAGATTGTGCTTTTCTCCAAAACCACTTTCACGGTGATTTTTTGGTGAAATTTCACTTCAAAACTACAACAATTTGTCCAGATACTGCTGGATGAAAACAAAACTATCTGGTGATTTGTAGCTATCTCAATCGCAGATCTTGCTACAGCCTCTGTGTGTGTTTGTGTTTTCTGGATATTCTCTATGGAGTTTAAGGTTTTGAATGCATTTTAGCAGGACTCTTTTTGTTTTCTGCTGGCAAACGCTAATGGTTCCATCTGGACTCAAATACTCCACACATTCGAGTTTTCTAGGAAGAAAGCTTCAGAAACCTGAGAAAACATGATATTTCTTACTGTAAACATGACATTGGATACATTTGCCGAACAGGAAGATTGTGCTTTTCTCCAAAACCACTTTCACGGTGCTTTTTGGTTAAATTTCTCCCGAAATCCACAACAATTTGTCCAGATGTTGCTGGATGAAAACAAAACTATCTGGTGATTTGTAGCTATCTCAATCCCAGATCTTGCTACAGCCTCTGTGTGTGTTTGTGTTCTCTGGACATTCTCTATGGACTTTAAGGTTTTGAATGCATTTTAGCAGGACCCTTTTTGTTTTCTGCTGGCAAACGCTAATTGGTTCCACCTGGAGTCAAATACTCCACACATTCGAGTTTTCTAGGAAGAAAGCTTCAAAAACCTGAGAAAACATGATATTTCTTTCTGTAAATATGACATTGGATACATTTGCTGAACAGGAAGATTGTGCTTTTCTTCAAAACCACTTTCACGGTGATTTTTTGGTTAAATTTCACTTCAAAATTACAGCAATTTGTCGAGATACTCCTGGATGAAAACAAAATTATCTGGTGATTTGTAGCTATGTCAATCCCAGATCTTGCTACAGCCTCTGTGTGTGTTTGTGTTTTCTGGATATTCTCTATGGACTTTAAGGTTTTGAATACATTTTAGCAGGACCCTTTTTGTTTTCTGCTGGCAAACGCTAACTGGTTCCACCTGGTGTCAATACTCCACACATTCGAGTTTTCTAGGAAGAGAGCTTCAGAAACCTGAGAAAACATGATATTTGTATTTGTAAACATGACATTGGATTCATTTGCTGAACAGAAAGATTGTGCTTTTCTCCAAAACGACTTTCTCGATGATTTTTTGGTTAAATTTCACTTCAAAACTGCAGCAATTTGTCCAGATACTCCTGGATGAAAACGAAACTATCTGGTGATTTGTAGCTATCTCAATCCCAGATCTTGCTACAGCCTCTGTGTGTGTTTGTGTTTTCTGGATATTCTCTATGGACTTTAAGGTTTGGAATGCATTTTAGCAGGACGCTTTTTGTTTTCTGCTGGCAAACGCTAATTGGTTCCACCTGGAGTCAAATACTCCACACATTCGAGTTTTCTACGAAGAAAGCTTCAGAAACCTGAGAAAACATGATATTTCTTTCTGTAAACATGACATTGGATACATTTGCTGAACAGGAAGATTGCGCTTTTCTCCAAAACCACTTTCACGGTCATTTTTGGTTAAATTTCACCAGGATACTACAACAATTTGTCCAGATACTGCTGGATGAAAACAAAACTATCTGGTGATTTGTAGCTATGTCAATCCCAGATCTTGCTACAGCCTCTGTGTGTGTTTGTGTTTTCTGGATATTCTCTGTGGACTTTAAGGTTTTGAATGCATTTTAGCAGGACGCTTTTTGTTTTCTGCTGGCAAACGCTAATTGGTTCCACCTGGAGTCAAACACTCCACACATTCGAGTTTTCTACGAAGAAAGCTTCAGAAACCTGAGAAAACATGATATTTCTTTCTGTAAACATGACATTGGATTCATTTGCCGAAAAGAAAGATTGTGCTTTTCTCCAAAGCCACTTTCACGGTGATTTTTTGATTAAATTTCACTTCAAAACTACAACAATTTGTCCAGATACTCCTGGATGAAAACAAAACTATCTGGTGATTTGTAGCTATCTCAATCCCAGATCTTGCTACAGCCTCTGTGTGTGTTTGTGTTTTCTGGATATTCTCTATGGACTTTAAGGTTTTGAATGCATTTTAGCAGGACCCTTTTTGTTATCTGTTGGCAAAGGCTAATTGGTTCCACCTGGAGTCAAATCCTCCACACATTCGAGTTTTCTAGGAAGAGAGCTCCAGAAACCTTAGAAAACATGATATTTGTATTTGTAAACATGACATTGGATTCATTTGCAGAACAGAAAGATTGTGCTTTCCTCCAAAACCACTTTCACGGTGATTTTTGGATAAATTTCACCCGAAATCCACAACAATTTGTCCAGATACTCCTGGATGAAAACAAAACTATCTGGTGATTTGTAGCTATCTCAATCCCAGATCTTGCTACAGCCTCTGTGTGTATTTGTGTTTTCTGGATATTCTCTATGGACTTTAAGATTTTGAATGCATTTTAGCAGGACCCTTTTTGATTTCTGCTGGCAAACGCTAATTGGTTCCACCTGGAGTCAAATACGTAACACATTCGAGTTTTCTAGAAAGCAAGCTTCAGAAACCAGAGAAAACATGATATTTCTTTCTGTAAACATGACATTGGATACATTTGCCGAACAGGAAGATTGTGCTCTTTCCAAAACCACTTTCACGGTGATTTTTTAGTTAAATTTCACCCGGATACAACAACATTTTGTCTAGATAATTTGGATGAAAACCAAACTATCTGGTGACTTGTAGCTATCTCAATCCCATATCTTGCTACAGCCTCTGTGTGTGTTTGTGTTTTCTGGATATTCTCTATGGACTTTAAGGTTTTGAATGCATTTTAGCAGGACCCTTTTTGTTTTCTGCTGGCAAACGCTAATTGGTTCCACCTGGAGTCAAATACACCACACATTCGAGTTTTCTAGGAAGAAAGCTCCAGAAACCTGAGAAAACATGATATTTGTATTTGTAAACATGACATTGGATTCATTTGCAGAACAGAAAGATTGTGCTTTTCTCCAAAACCACTTTCACGGTGATTTTTTGGTTAAATTTCACTTCAAAACTACTAGAATTTGTCCAGATACTCCTGGATGAAAACAAAACTATCTGGTGATTTGTAGCTATCTCAATCCCAGATCTTGCTACAGCCTCTGTGTGTGTTTGTGTTTTCTGGCCATTCTCTATGACTTTTCGGTTTTGAATGCATTTTAGCGGGACCCTTTTTGTTTTCTGCTGGCAAACGCTAATTGGTACCACCTTGATTCAAATACTCCACACATTCTAGTTTTCTAGGAAGAAAGCTTCAGAAACCTGAGAAAACATGATATTTCTGTCTGTAAACATGACATTGGATACATTTGCCGAACAGGAATGTTGTGCTTTTCTCCAAAACCACTTTCACGTTGATTTTTGGTTAAATTTCACCCAAAATCCACAACAATTTGTCCAGATACTCCTGGAGGAAAACAAATATATCTTGTGTGTTGTGGCTATCTCAATCCCAGATCTTGCTACAGCCTCTGTGTGTGTTTGTGTTTTCTTGACAATCTCTACGGACTATAAGGTTTTGAATGCATTTTAGCATGTAAGTTTTTGTTTTCAGCTGGGAAACGCTAATTGGTTCCACCTGGAGTCAAATACTCCACACATTCGTGTTTTCTAGGAAGAAAGCTTCAGAAACCTGAGAAAACATGATATTTCTTTCTGTAAACATGACATTGGATACATTTGGCGAACAGGAAGATTGAGCTTTTCTCCAAAACAACTTTCACGGTGATTTTTCCTTAAATTTCACCCAAAATCCACAACAATTTGTCGAGATACTCCTGGATGAAAACAAAACCATCTGGTGATTTGTAGCTATCTCAATCCCAGATCTTGCTACAGCCTCTGTGTGTGTTTGTGTTTTCTGGATATTCTCTATGGACTTTAAGGTTTTGAATGCATTTTAGCAGGACCCTTTTTGTTTTCTGCTGGCAAACGCTAATTGGTTCCACCTGGAGTCAAATCCTCCACACATTCGAGTTTTCTAGGAAGAAAGCTTCAGAAACCTGAGAAAACATCATATTTCTTTCTGTAAACATGACATTGGATACATTTGCCGAACAGGAAGATTGTGCTTTTCTCCAAAACCACTTTCACGGTGATTTTTGGTTAATTTCACCCGAAATCCACAACAATTTGTCCAGATATTCCTGGATGAAAACAAAACTATCTTTTGTGTTGTGGCTATCTCAATCCCAGATCTTGCTACAGCCTCTGTGTGTGTTTGTGTTTTCTGGATATTCTCTATGGACTTTAAGGTTTTGAATGCATTTTAGCAGGACCCTTTTTGTTTTCTGCTGGCAAACGCTAATTGGTTCCACCTGGAGTCAAATACTCCACACATTCGAGTTTTCTAGGAAGAAAGCTTCAGAAACCTGAGAAAACATGATATTTCTTTCTGTAAACATGACATTGGATACATTTGCTGAACAGGAAGATTGCGCCTTACTCCAAAACCACTTTCACGGTGATTTTTTGGTTAAATTTCACCCTAAATCCACAACAATTTGTCCAGATATTCCTGGATGAAAACAAAGCTATCTGGTGATTTGTAGCTATCTCAATCCCAGATCTTGCTACAGCCTCTGTGTGTGTTTGTGTTTTCTGGATATTCTCTGTGGACTTTAAGGTTTTGAATGCATTTTAGCGGGACCCTTTTTGTTTTCTGCTGGCAAACGCTAATTGGTTCCACCTGGAGTCAAATACTCCACACATTTGAGTTTTCTAGGAAGAAAGCTCCAGAAACCTGAGAAAACATTATATTTGTATTTGTAAACATGATATTGGATTCATTTGCTGAACAGAAAGATTGTCCTTTTCCCAAAACCACTTTCACGGTGATTTTTTGGTTAAATTTCACTTCAAAACTACAACAATTTGTCCAGATACTCCTGGAGGAAAACAAAACTATCTTGTGTGTTGTGGCTATCTCAATCCCAGATCTTGCTACAGCCTCTGTGTGTGCTTGTGTTTTCTGGACATTCTCTATGGACGTTACGCTTTTGAATGCATTTTAGCATGTAAGTTTTTGTTTTCAGCTGGGAAACGCTAATTGGTTCCACCTGGAGTCAAATACTCCACACATTCGAGTTTTCTAGGAAGAAAGCCCCAGAAACCTGAGAAAACATGATATTTGTATTTGCAAAGATGACATTGGATTCATTTGCTGAACAGAAAGATTGTGCTTGTCTCCAAAACCACTTTCACGGTGATTTTTGGTTAAATTTCACCTGGAATCCACAACAATTTGTCCACATACTCCTGGAGGAAAACAAAACTATCTGGTGATTTGTAGCTATCTCAATCCCAGATCTTGCTACAGCCTCTGTGTGTGTTTGTGTTTTCTGGATATTCTCTATGGACTTTAAGGTTTTGAATGCATTTTAACAGGACCCGTTTTGTTTTCTGCTCGCAAACGCTAATTGGTTCCACCTGGAGTCAAATCCTCCACACATTCGAGTTTTCTAGGAAGAAAGCTCCAGAAACCTGAGAAAACATATTTGTATTTGTAAACATGACATTGGATTAATTTGCTGAACAGAAAGATTGTGCTTTTCTCCAAAACCACTTTCTCGGTGATTTTTGTTTAAGTTTCACCCGAAATCCACAACATTTTGTCCAGATACTCTGGGTGAAAACAAAACTATCTGGTGTGTTGTGGCTATCTCAATCCCAGATCTTGCTACAGCCTCTGTGTGTGTTTGTGTTTTCTGGACATTCTCTATGGACTTTACGGTTTTGAATGCATTTTAGCATGTAAGTTTTTGTTTTCAGTTGGCAAACGCTAATTGGTTCCACCTGGAGTCTAATACGCCACACATTCGAGTTTTCTAGGAAGAAAGCTTCAGAAACCTGAGAAAACATGATATTTCTTTCTGTAAACATGACATTGGATGCATTTGCCGAACAAGAAGATTGTGCTTTTCTCCAAAACCACTTTCACGGTGATTTCTGGTTAAATTTCACCGGGATACTACAACATTTTGTCCAGATACTCTGGATGAAAACAAAACTATCTGGTGTGTTGTGGCTATCTCAATCCCAGATCTTGCTACAGCCTCTGTGTTTGTTTGTGTTTTCTGGACATTCTCTATGGACTTTACGGTTTTGAATGCATTTTAGCACGTAAGTTTTTGTTTTCAGCTGGCAAACGCTAATTGGTTCCACCTGGAGTCTAATACGCCACACATTCGAGTTTTCTAGGAAGAAAGCTTCAGAAACCTGAGAAAACATGATATTTCTTTCTGTAAACATGACATTGGATGCATTTGCCAAACAGGAAGATTGTGCTTTTCTCCAAAACCACTTTCACCGTGATTTTTGGTTAAATTTCACCGGGATACTACAACATTTTGTCCAGATACTCTGGATGAAAACAAAACTATCTGGTGTGTTGTGGCTATCTCAATCCCAGATCTTGCTACAGCCTCTGTGTTTGTTTGTGTTTTCTGTGCATTCTCTATGGACTTTACGGTTTTGAATGCATTTTAGCACGTAAGTTTTTTTTTTTTTTTTAACTTTTATTTAATGCATATAAATTTCCAAAGTACGACTTATGGATGACAATGGCTTTCCCCCCATACCGTCCCTCCCACCCACAACCCTCCCCTTTCCCACTCCCTCTCCCCTTCCATTCACATCAAGATTCATTTTCGATTATCTTAATATACAGAAGATCAGCTTAGTATACATTAAGTATGGATTTCAACAGTTTGCTCCCACACAGAAACATAAAGTGAAAAATAATAGATGATTTTTTTTAAATGATGATGAAATCAGATCAGACCTATTGTCATGTTTAATCCCAGTGAGAGTCAAGTTGGGAATTGATAATTTCTTTCTTTTTTTTTTTTTACAGAGGATCAGTTTAGTATGCATTAAGTAAGGATTTCAACAGTTTGCACCCCCATAGAAACACAAAGTGAAATATATTGTTTGAGTACTCGTTATAGCATTAAATCCCAATGCACAGCACATTAAGGATAGAGATCCTACATGAGGAGTAAGTGCACAGTGACTCCTGTTGCTGACTTTACCAATTGACACTCCTGTCTATGGCATCAGCAATCCCCCTATGCTCCAGTCATGAGTTTCCAAGGCTATGGAAGCCCTCTGAGTTCTCCGACTCTTATCTTGTTTAGACAAGGTCATAGTCAAAGTGGAGGTTCTCTCCTCCCTTCAGAGAAAGGTACCTCCTTCTTTGATGGCCTGTTCTTTCCACTGGGATCTCACTCGCAGAGATCTTTTGCCAGAGTGTCTTGGCTTTCCATGCCTGAAATACTCTCATGAGCTTTTCAGCCAGCTCCGAATGCCTTTAGGGCTGATTCTGAGGCCAGAGTGCTATTTAGGACATCTGCCATTCTATGAGTCTGCTGAGTATCTCACTTCCCATGTTGGATCACTCTCCCCTTTATTTACTCCATCAGTTAGCATTAGCAGGTACTAGACTTGTCTATGTGCTCCCTTTGACTCCCAGTCCCTTCACCATGACCAACTGTGAACTGAAACTGATCACCTGGAACAGTGAGATGGCATTGGTACATGCCACCTCGATGGGATTGAATTGGAATCCCCTGGTATGCTTCCAACTCCACCACTTGGGGCAAGTCAGCCTGAGCATGTCCCAAATTATACATCTCTTCCCTCTCCCATTCCCACCACCATGTTCAACAGGGATCACATTTCAGTTAATTTTCAACACTTAAGAATAACTGTGCATCAATTACAGATCTAAACCAGTCATATTAAGTAGAACAGATAAAAAAACTACTAAGAGGTATAATGTATTTAGTTGTTCATTAACAGTCAGGGCTATGCTGATCAAGCCACCATTTCCCATAGTGTCCACCTCACTCCAACAGGTTTCCCTCTTGGTGTTCAGTCAGTCATCACCGATCAGGGAGAACATATGGTATTTGTCCCTTTGGGACTGGCTTATTTCACTCAGCATGATGTGTTCCAGATTCCTCCATTTTGTTGCAAATGACTGGATTTCGTTGTTTCTTACTGCGGTATAGTATTCTAAAGAGTACATATCCCATAATTTCTTTATCCAGTCTATCGTTGATGGGCATTTAGGTTGGTTCCAGGTCTTAGCTATTGTGAATTGAGCTGCAATAAACATTAGGGTGCAGACCGCTTTTTTATTTGCCAATTTAAATTCCTTTGGGTAAATTCCAAGGAGTGGGATGGCTGGGTCGAACGGTAGGGTTATCTTCAGGTTTCTGAGGAATCTCCAGACTGACTTCCATAGTGGCTTGACCAGTTTGCATTCCCACCAACAGTGGGTTAGTGTCCCTTTTTCCCCACATCCTCGCCAGCATCTGTTGTTGGTAGATTTCTGCATGTGAGCCATTCTAACCGGGGTGAGGTGAAACCTCATTGTGGTTTTGATTTGCATTTCCCTGATTGCCAATGACCTTGAACATTTTTTCATGTGCCTGTTGGCCATTTGGATTTCCTCTTTTGAAAAATGTCTATTGAGGTCCTTGGCCCATCTCTTAAGTGGGTTGTTGGTTTTGTTTTTGTGGAGTTTCTTGATCTCTTTGTAGATTCTGGTTATTAACCCTTTGTCTGTTGCATAGTTTGCAAATATTTTTTCCCATTCTGTCGGTTGTCTTTTCACTCTCCTGACTGTTTCTTTTGCAGTACAGAAACTTCTCAATTTGATGCAATCCCAATAGTTGATTTTGGCTTTGACTGCCTGTGCCTCCCGGGTCTTTTCCAGAAATTCTTTGCCTGTGCCAATATCTTGAAGGGTTTCTCCAATGTTCTCTAGTAACTTGATGGTGTCAGGTCGTAGATTTAGGTCTTTAATCCATGTGGAGTGGATTTTTGTGTAAGGTGTAAGGTAGGGGTCTTGCTTCATGATTCTGCACGTGGAAATCCAATTTTCCCAGCACCATTTATTGAATAGACTGTCCTTGCTCCAGGAATTAGTTTTAGATCCTTGATCAAATATAAGTTGGCTGTAGATGTTTGGGTTGATTTCTGGTGTTTCAATTCTGTTCCATTGGTCTATCCATCTGTTTCTGTACCAGTACCATGTTGTTTTAATTACAACTGCCCTGTAGTATGTCCTGAAATCTGGTATTGTGATGCCTCCGGCTTTGTTTTTGTTGTACAAGATTGCTTTAGCTATTCGAGGTCTCTTGTGCCTCCATATAAATTTCAGCACCATTTTTTCCAGATCTGAGAAGAAGGTCTTTGGTATCTTGATTGGGATTGCATTGAATCTGTAAATTGCTTTTGGGAGAATGGACGTTTTGATGATATTGATTCTTCCAATCCATGAGCATGGAAGATTTTTCCATTTTTTGGTATCCTCTTCTATTTCTTTCTTTAAGGTTTTGTAATTTTCATCGTAGAGATCTTTAACGTCTTTGGTTAAGTTTATTCCAAGGTATTTGATTGTTTTTGTAGCTATTGTGAATGGGATTGATCTTAGAAGTTCTTCCTCAGCCATGGCATTGTCTGTGTATACAAAGGCTGTTGATTTTTGTGCATTGATTTTATACCCTGCTACTTTGCCAAACTCTTCTATGAGTTCCAATAGTCTCTTAGTAGAGTTCTTTGGGTCCCCTAAATACAGAATCATGTCATCTGCAAAGAGGGATAGTTTGAGTTCTTCCTTCCCAATTTGTATCCCTTTAATTTCTTTTTCTTGCCTAATAGCTCTGGCTAGAACCTCCAGAACTATATTGAATAGCAGTGGTGAGAGTGGGCATCCCTGTCTGGTACCAGATCTCAGTGGAAATGCTTCCAACTTTTCCCCATTCAATAGGATGTTGGCTGTGGGTTTTTCATAGATTGCTTTGATTGTATTGAGGAATGTTCCTTCCAAACCCAGTTTGCTTAGAGTTTTCATCATGAACGGGTGTTGTATTTTATCAAATGCTTTCTCGGCATCTATTGAGATAATCATATGGTTTTTCTTCTGCAGTCTGTTAATGTGGTGTATCACATTGATTGTCTTGCGCACATTAAACCATCCCTGCATACCAGGGATAAATCCCACTTGGTCTGGGTGGATGATCTTTCTGATGTGTTGTTGCATTCTATTGGCGAGAATTTTATTGAGGATTTTTGCATCTATGTTCATCAGGGATATTGGTCTGTAATTCTCTTTCAGTGCTGCATCTTTTTCCGGCTTAGGAATTAAGGTGATGCTGGCTTCATAGAAAGAATTTGGGAGGACTCCCTCTTCTTCGATTGTTCTGAATAGTTTGAGAAGAATTGGAGTTAGTTCTTCTTTAAACGTCTGGTAGAATTCAGCAGTGAATCCATCTGGTCCTGGGCTTTTCTTTGTTGGGAGGGCCTTTATTACTGTTTCAATTTCTGTCTCAGTTATGGGTCTGTTTAGGTTTTCGATGTCTTCCTGGTTCAATTTAGGCAGGTTGCATGTGTCCAGGAATCTATCCATTTCTGATAGGTTTCCCTGTTTGCTGGCATACAAGTCTTTGTAGTAATTTCTGATGATTCTTTTTATTTCTGTGGTGTCTGTTGTTACGTTTCCTTTTTCATCTCTGATTTTATTGATTTGGGTCTTTTCTCTTCTTTTTTTAGTTAGTTGGGCCAATGGGGTGTCAATTTTGTTTATTTTTTCAAAAAACCAGCTCTTCGTTTGGCTGATTTTTTGCAATGTTTTTCTTGATTCAATCCTGTTAATTTCTTCTCTGATTTTAATTATTTCTCTTCTCCTACTAGATTTGGGTCTGATTTGCTGTAGGTTTTCTAGATCCTTGAGGTGAATTGAAAGCTCATCTATTTGGTGTCTTTCCAATTTCTTGATGTAGGCACCTATTGATATAAACTTTCCTCTTAACACTGCTTTTGCTGTGTCCCATAAGTTTTGGTATGTTGTGCTGTTATCCTCATTTACTTCCAGAAAGTTTTTGATTTCTCTTTTGATTTCTTCTTTGACCCATTGTTCATTCAGGAGCATGTTGTTCAATCTCCATGTGTTTGCGTATGCTCTAGGGATTCCTGAGTTGGTAATTTCCAACTTCATTCCTTTATGGTCTGAGAAGCTGCATGGTATGATTCTAATTCTTTTGAATTTGGTGAGGCTTGCTTTATGGCCTAGTATGTGGTAAATCCTAGAGAAGCTTCCATGTACTGCTGAGAAGAATGTAAAATCTTTAGCTGTAGGATTGAAAGTTCTGTATATATCTGTTAGATCCATTTGGGCTATAGTGTCGTTTAAATCTACTGTATCCTTGTTGATCTTCTGACCGGATGATCTGTCTATTTCTGAGAGTGGAGTATTGAAGTCCCCCAGTACTACTGTATTGGGGTCTAAGTCTCCCTTTAAGTCCGTTAATAAATCTTTTAGATAAACTGGTGCCCTGTAGTTAGGTGCATATACATTGATAATTGTTATATCTTCCTGTTGAATTGATCCCTTAATCATGATATAGTGTCCCTCTTTGTCTCTCTTAACAGTTTTTGTGGTAAAGTTTATGTTGTCCGATATTAAGATGGCTACGCCCGCTCTTTTTTCATTTCTGTTGGCATGGTATATCTTTTTCCAGCCTTTCACTTTTAGTCTGTATGGATCTTTGTTGGAAAGATGTGTTTCTTGTAAGCAGCAAATAGATGGGTTTTGTTCCTTAACCCAATCAGCCAATTGGTGTCTTTTAACTGGACAGTTCAGGCCATTCACGTTCAAAGTGACTAATGATAAGTGGTAACTTTGCCCTGCCATTTGCCAAAGATAAGTTCTAATATATGCTTTGAATTCCCTGTGGTCTTTTGCTGTGAGGTTTCCTTCCTTGGTTTCCTTCCTTTACCTTCTTTCATATTGATGACCGTGTTTCTGTGTTTCTGTGTGTAACACATCTTTAAGCATCTTTTGCAGGACTGGACGAGTGGCAACAAATTCTTTCAATTTCTGTTTGCAATGAAAAGTCTTTATTTCACCTTCATTCACAAATGATAGCTTTGCAGGATATAATATTCTGGGCTGGCAGTTGTTCTCTCTTAGTACCTGGGCTATATCTCGCCATTCCCTCCTAGCTTTTAGAGTTTCTGATGAGAAGTCAGCTGTGAGTCTGATTGGAGATCCTCTGAGAGTAATCTGACGTTTCTCTCTTGCACATTTTAGGATCTTTTCTTTATGTTTCACTGTGGAGAGTTTAATTACAACGTGTCGTGGTGAGGATCTCTTTTGGTCGTGTTTATTAGGGGTTCTGTGGGCTTCCTGTACTAGGATTTCTCTGTCCTTCTCCAAACCTGGGAAATTTTCTGCTAATATCTCACTAAAAAGGCCTTCTAATCCTTTCTCCCTCTCCATGCCTTCAGGAACTCCTAGAACCCGAATGTTGGGTTTTTTAATAGTATCCTGAAGATTCCCAACAATATGTTTCAGATTTCTAATTTCCTCTTCTTTTCTTTGGTCTGACTGTATCCTTTCCTGTTCTCTGTCTTCTAAGTCCGATATTCTCTCTTCTGCTTCACCCATTCTGTTTGTAAGGCTCTCTATTGTGTTTTTCATTTGATCTATTGAATTCTTCACTTCAGTCACTATCACAGTTTCCTGTTGTACTAGTTGTTTCGTTTCATTTTGATTCCTCCTTAATATTTCATTTTCACGAGAGAGATTTTCTATCTTGTCCAGTAAGGATTTGTGTAGTTCCAGAATTTGTTTTTGAGAACTTCTTAATGTTCTTATCAATTTTTTGAGATCTGCTTCTTGCATTTCTTCTATGTCATCATCTTCATAATCTTGAATTGGGGTGTCTTTTTCATTTGAGGCCGTCATGGTGACTTCCTTGTTTTTATTACCTCGGTTTTTGCGTTTGTTATTTGGCATATTGGAGATATTTGGTTTCTTCACTGTGGTGCTTTTTCTTGTTATACTATGACTCTAGATTAAGTGGACTATCTGTTTTTGATGGAGCCTTAGGGCTTGAGATGGGTGTGGCCTGAGAGCTCTGTTTGGTGTGCCAAAGGTGACACTCCCAGGTTAGGCGTGGTAAATCTCTCTCTCTCTCTCTTTTTTTTTTTTTTTGATTCAAAAGGGAAGTAATTCCGCACAGCTGAACGAAGTTGGAGGTAGTTAGCAGGCAAATGATATACCCACAGGAGCCAGAGATCAGAAGCTCTTTCCCAAGATCCCCACAGGGAATCTGTTCGGCCCTCGGAGTGGGCTCAAATTCTCCTTCAGCCTCCCACTGGGTTGCCAAAGTTACGGAATTGTAGCGTCTCTGGAGAGTGCTCACGTGAATTCCGTGAGTTCTCTCCCCCACCGTCTCTTTTTTCACAGTCTCAGTTCAGTAGCACCACAAATTTACTAGCTCCTAATCTCCTGTTAATTCGCCCCGCCCAGAGTCAAGTTTTTCTGCTAGGCTCAGGGCCGGTGCAGACCTGAGGTCGCTCTGCTTATGACGTATGTCCAAGATGGCGCCTGCTCTTTGTCTTGCTCGCCCTTGAGAGGTGAGCGGAGAGAGAGAAACCCGTGTCCGTACTAGTCACCCTTTTTTCTCTCTCTCTCTCTCTTCCAGTTAGCCTTGTGAACTTCCCCCACCGGGGGTCGTTCCCTCTAGTCTCCTCTCTCCACTTGCCTGCCGGTGTCTCGGGCTATTGAGGTTCGGCTCACCTCGCGTTCCAGCGCTGGTGTGTTGAGTCTGCCGCTGATGTCCCGAACTGTGGGCTCCCACGCTCTCCACGCAGGTCCGCTGTGAGTCACGCGTTCCGGAAGAGTTTCTTCTGCTGTTTCCTCCCCTACTCTTCCTTGAACCTGCAGTATCTCCACTTTTATTAAACTATCTCTCCCCGGACTATCAGTGTGCTCCCTTCCTATTCCGCCATCTTGCCGGACCTCCGCAATGATTTAGCACGTAAGTTTTTGTTTTCAGCTGGCAAACGCTAATTGGTTCCACCTGGAGTCTAATGCGCCACACATTCGAGTTTTCTAGGAAGAAAGCTTCAGAAACCTGAGAAAACATGATATTTCTTTCTGTAAACATGACATTGGATACATTTGCTGAACAGGAAGATTGTGCTTTTCTCCAAAACCACTTTCACCGTGATTTTTGGTTAAGTTTCAGCTGAAATCCACAACAATTTGTCCAGATACTCTGGATGAAAACAAAACTATCTGGTGTGTTGTGGCTATCTCAATCCCATATCTTGCTACAGCCTCTGTGTTTGTTTGTGTTTTCTGGACATTCTCTATGGACTTTACGGTTTTGAATGCATTTTAGCATGTAAGTTTTTGTTTTCAGCTGGCAAACGCTAATTGGTTCCACCTGGAGTCTAATACGCCACACATTCGAGTTTTCTAGGAAGAAAGCTGCAGAAACCTGAGAAAACATGATATTTCTTTCTGTAAACATGACATTGGATGCATTTGCCGAACAGGAAGATTGTGCTTTTCTCCAAGACCACTTTCACCGTGATTTTTGGTTAAGTTTCACCGGGATACTACAACATTTTGTCCAGATACTCTGGATGAAAACAAAACTATCTGGTGTGTTGTGGCTATCTCAATCCCAGATCTTGCTACAGCCTCTGTGTGTGTTTGTGTTTTCTGGACATTCTCTATGGACTTTACGGTTTGGAATGCATTTTAGCATGTAAGTTTTTGTTTTCAGCTGGCAAACGCTAATTGGTTCCACCTGGAGTCTAATACGCCACACATTCGAGTTTTCTAGGAAGAAAGCTTCAGAAACCTGAGAAAACATGATATTTCTTTCTGTAAACATGACATTGGATGCATTTGCCAAACAGGAAGATTGTGCTTTTCTCCAAGACCACTTTCACCGTGATTTTTGGTTAAATTTCACCGGGATACTACAACAATTTGTCCAGATACTCTGGATGAAAACAAAACTATCTGGTGTGTTGTGGCTATCTCAATCCCAGATCTTGCTACAGCCTCTGTGTTTGTTTGTGTTTTCTGGACATGCTCTATGAACTTTACGGTTTTGAATGCATGTTAGCATGTAAGTATTTGTTTTCAGCTGGCAAACGCTAATTGGTTCCACCTGGAGTCTAATACGCCACACATTCGAGTTTTCTAGGAAGAAAGCTTCAGAAACCTGAGAAAACATGATATTTCTTTCTGTAAACATGACATTGGATGCATTTGCCGAACAGGAAGATTGTGCTTTTCTCCAAAACCACTTTCACCGTGATTTTTGGTTAAGTTTCAGCTGAAATCCACAACAATTTGTCCAGATACTCTGGATGAAAACAAAACTATCTGGTGAGTTGTGGCTATCTCAATCCCAGATCTTGCTACAGCCTCTGTGTTTGTTTGTGTTTTGTGGACATTCTCTATGGACTCTACGGTTCTGAATGCATTTTAGCATGTAAGTTTTTGTTTTCAGCTGGCAAACGCTAATTGGTTCCACCTGGAGTCTAATACGCCACACATTCGAGTTTTCTAGGAAGAAAGCTTCAGAAACCTGAGAAAACATGATATTTCTTTCTGTAAACATGACATTGGATGCATTTGCCAAACAGGAAGATTGTGCTTTTCTCCAAAACCACTTTCACCGTGATTTTTGGTTAAATTTCACCGGGATACTACAACATTTTGTCCAGATACTCTGGATGAAAACAAAACTATCTGGTGTGTTGTGGCTATCTCAATCCCAGATCTTGCTACAGCCTCTGTGTTTGTTTGTGTTTTCTGTACATTCTCTATGGACTTTACGGTTTTGAATGCATTTTAGCACGTAAGTTTTTGTTTTCAGCTGGCAAACGCTAATTGGTTCCACCTGGAGTCTAATGCGCCACACATTCGAGTTTTCTAGGAAGAAAGCTTCAGAAACCTGAGAAAACATGATATTTCTTTCTGTAAACATGACATTGGATGCATTTGCCGAACAGGAAGATTGTGCTTTTCTCCAAAACCACTTTCACCGTGATTTTTGGTTAAATTTCACCGGGATACTACAACATTTTGTCCAGATACTCTGGATGAAAACAAAACTATCTGGTGTGTTGTGGCTATCTCAATCCCAGATCTTGCTACAGCCTCTGTGTTTGTTTGTGTTTTCTGGACATTCTCTATGGACTTTACGGTTTTGAATGCATTTTAGCATGTAAGTTTTTGTTTTCAGCTGGCAAACACTAATTGGTTCCACCTGGAGTCTCTTACGCCACACATTCGAGTTTTCTAGGAAGAAAGCTTCAGAAACCTGAGAAAACATGATATTTCTTTCTGTAAACATGACATTGGATGCATTTGCCGAACAGGAAGATTGTGCTTTTCTCCAAAACCACTTTCACCGTGATTTTTGGTTAAGTTTCAGCTGAAATCCACAACAATTTGTCCAGATACTCTGGATGAAAACAAAACTATCTGGTGTGTTGTGGCTATCTCAATCCCAGATCTTGCTACAGCCTCTGTGTTTGTTTGTGTTTTCTGGACATTCTCTATGGACTTTACGGTTTTGAATGCATTTTAGCATGTAAGTTTTTGTTTTCAGCTGGCAAACACTAATTGGTTCCACCTGGAGTCTAATGCGCCACACATTCGAGTTTTCTAGGAAGAAAGCTTCAGAAACCTGAGAAAACATGATATTTCTTTCTGTAAACATGACATTGGATGCATTTGCCGAACAGGAAGATTGTGCTTTTCTCCAAAACCACTTTCACCGTGATTTTTGGTTAAGTTTCACCCGAAATCCACAACAATTTGTCCAGATACTCTGGATGAAAACAAAACTATCTGGTGTGTTGTGGCTATCTCAATCCCAGATCTTGCTACAGCCTCTGTGTTTGTTTGTGTTTTCTGGACATTCTCTATGGACTTTACGGTTTTGAATGCATTTTAGCATGTAAGTTTTTGTTTTCAGCTGGCAAACGCTAATTGGTTCCACCTGGAGTCTAATACGCCACACATTCGAGTTTTCTAGGAAGAAAGCTTCAGAAACCTGAGAAAACATGATATTTCTTTCTGTAAACATCACATTGGATGCATTTGCCGAACAGGAAGATTGTGCTTTTCTCCAAGACCACTTTCACCGTGATTTTTGGTTAAATTTCACCGGGATACTACAACAATTTGTCCAGATACTCTGGATGAAAACAAAACTATCTGGTGTGTTGTGGCTATCTCAATCCCAGATCTTGCTACAGCCTCTGTGTTTGTTTGTGTTTTCTGGACATTCTCTATGGACTATACGGTTTTGAATGCATGTTAGCATGTAAGTTTTTGTTTTCAGCTGGCAAACGCTAATTGGTTCCACCTGGAGTCTAATACGCCACACATTCGAGTTTTCTAGGAAGAAAGCTACAGAAACCTGAGAAAACATGATATTTCTTTCTGTAAACATGACATTGGATGCATTTGCCGAACAGGAAGATTGTGCTTTTCTCCAAAACCACTTTCACCGTGATTTTTGGTTAAGTTTCACCCGAAATCCACAACAATTTGTCCAGATACTCTGGATGAAAACAAAACTATCTGGTGTGTTGTGGCTATCTCAATCCCAGATCTTGCTACAGCCTCTGTGTTTGTTTGTGTTTTCTGGACCTTCTCTATGGACTTTACGGTTTTGAATGCATTTTAGCATGTAAGTTTTTGTTTTCAGCTGGCAAACGCTAATTGGTTCCACCTGGAGTCTAATGCGCCACACATTCGAGTTTTCTAGGAAGAAAGCTTCAGAAACCTGAGAAAACATGATATTTCTTTCTGTAAACATGACATTGGATGCATTTGCCGAACAGGAAGATTGTGCTTTTCTCCAAAACCACTTTCACCGTGATTTTTGGTTAAGTTTCAGCTGAAATCCACAACAATTTGTCCAGATACTCTGGATGAAAACAAAACTATCTGGTGTGTTGTGGCTATCTCAATCCCAGATCTTGCTACAGCCTCTGTGTTTGTTTGTGTTTTCTGTACATTCTCTATGGACTTTACGGTTTTGAATGCATTTTAGCATGTAAGTTTATGTTTTCAGCTGGCAAACGCTAATTGGTTCCACCTGGAGTCTAATACGCCACACATTCGAGTTTTCTAGGAAGAAAGCTGCAGAAACCTGAGAAAACATGATATTTCTTTCTGTAAACATGACATTGGATGCATTTGCCAAACAGGAAGATTGTGCTTTTCTCCAAAACCACTTTCACCGTGATTTTTGGTTAAGTTTCACCCGAAATCCACAACAATTTGTCCAGATACTCTGGATGAAAACAAAACTATCTGGTGTGTTGTGGCTATCTCAATCCCAGATCTTGCTACAGCCTCTGTGTTTGTTTGTGTTTTCTGGACATTCTCTATGGACTTTACGGTTTTGAATGCATTTTAGCATGTAAGTTTTTGTTTTCAGCTGGCAAACGCTAATTGGTTCCACCTGGAGTCTAATACACCACACATTCGAGTTTTCTAGGAAGAAAGCTTCAGAAACCTGAGAAAACATGATATTTCTTTCTGTAAACATGACATTGGATGCATTTGCCGAACAGGAAGATTGTGCTTTTCTCCAAAACCACTTTCACCGTGATTTTTGGTTAAGTTTCACCCGAAATCCACAACAATTTGTCCAGATACTCTGGATGAAAACAAAACTATCTGGTGTGTTGTGGCTATCTCAATCCCAGATCTTGCTACAGCCTCTGTGTTTGTTTGTGTTTTCTGGACATTCTCTATGGACTTTACGGTTTTGAATGCATGTTAGCATGTAAGTTTTTGTTTTCAGCTGGCAAACGCTAATTGGTTCCACCTGGAGTCTCTTACGCCACACATTCGAGTTTTCTAGGAGGAAAGCTGCAGAAACCTGAGAAAACATGATATTTCTTTCTGTAAACATGACATTGGATGCATTTGCCGAACAAGAAGATTGTGCTTCTCTCCAGGACCACTTTCACCGTGATTTTTGGTTAAGTTTCACCCGAAATCCACAACAATTTGTCCAGATACTCTGGATGAAAACAAAACTATCTGGTGTGTTGTGGCTATCTCAATCCCAGATCTTGCTACAGCCTCTGTGTTTGTTTGTGTTTTCTGGACATTCTCTATGGACTATACGGTTTTGAATGCATTTTAGCATGTAAGTTTTTGTTTTCAGCTGGCAAACGCTAATTAGTTCCACCTGGAGTCTAATACGCCACACATTCGAGTTTTCTAGGAAGAAAGCTTCAGAAACCTGAGAAAACATGATATTTCTTTCTGTAAACATGACATTGGATGCATTTGCCGAACAGGAAGATTGTGCTTTTCTCCAAAACCACTTTCACCGTGATTTTTGGTTAAGTTTCACCCGAAATCCACAACAATTTGTCCAGATACTCTGGATGAAAACAAAACTATCTGGTGTGTTGTGGCTATCTCAATCCCAGATCTTGCTACAGCCTCTGTGTTTGTTTGTGTTTTCTGGACATTCTCTATGGACTTTACGGTTTTGAATGCATTTTAGCATGTAAGTTTTTGTTTTCAGCTGGCAAACGCTAATTGGTTCCACCTGGAGTCTAATGCGCCACACATTCGAGTTTTCTAGGAAGAAAGCTTCAGAAACCTGAGAAAACATGATATTTCTTTCTGTAAACATGACATTGGATGCATTTGCCGAACAGGAAGATTGTGCTTTTCTCCAAAACCACTTTCACCGTGATTTTTGGTTAAATTTCACCGGGATACTACAACATTTTGTCCAGATACTCTGGATGAAAACAAAACTATCTGGTGTGTTGTGGCTATCTCAATCCCAGATCTTGCTACAGCCTCTGTGTTTGTTTGTGTTTTCTGGACATTCTCTATGGACTATACGGTTTTGAATGCATTTTAGCATGTAAGTTTTTGTTTTCAGCAGGCAAACGCTAATTAGTTCCACCTGGAGTCTAATATGCCACACATTTGAGTTTTCTGGGAAGAAAGCTTCAGAAACCTGAGATAACATGATATTTCTTTCTGTAAACATGACATTGGATGCATTTGCCGAACAGGAAGATTGCGCTTTTCTCCAAAACCACTTTCACCGTGATTTTTGGTTAAGTTTCACCCGAAATCCACAACAATTTGTCCAGATACTCTGGATGAAAACAAAACTATCTGGTGTGTTGTGGCTATCTCAATCCCAGATCTTGCTACAGCCTCTGTGTTTGTTTGTGTTTTCTGGACATTCTCTATGGACTTTACGGTTTTGAATGCATGTTAGCATGTAAGTTTTTGTTTTCAGCTGGCAAACGCTAATTGGTTCCACCTGGAGTCTCTTACGCCACACATTCGAGTTTTCTAGGAGGAAAGCTGCAGAAACCTGAGAAAACATGATATTTCTTTCTGTAAACATGACATTGGATGCATTTGCCGAACAAGAAGATTGTGCTTCTCTCCAAGACCTCTTTCACCGTGATTTTTGGTTAAGTTTCACCCGAAATCCACAACAATTTGTCCAGATACTCTGGATGAAAACAAAACTATCTGGTGTGTTGTGGCTATCTCAATCCCAGATCTTGCTACAGCCTCTGTGTTTGTTTGTGTTTTCTGGACATTCTCTATGGACTATACGGTTTTGAATGCATTTTAGCATGTAAGTTTTTGTTTTCAGCTGGCAAACGCTAATTAGTTCCACCTGGAGTCTAATACGCCACACATTCGAGTTTTCTAGGAAGAAAGCTTCAGAAACCTGAGAAAACATGATATTTCTTTCTGTAAACATGACATTGGATGCATTTGCCGAACAGGAAGATTGTGCTTTTCTCCAAAACCACTTTCACCGTGATTTTTGGTTAAGTTTCACCCGAAATCCACAACAATTTGTCCAGATACTCTGGATGAAAACAAAACTATCTGGTGTGTTGTGGCTATCTCAATCCCAGATCTTGCTACAGCCTCTGTGTTTGTTTGTGTTTTCTGGACATTCTCTATGGACTTTACGGTTTTGAATGCATTTTAGCATGTAAGTTTTTGTTTTCAGCTGGCAAACGCTAATTGGTTCCACCTGGAGTCTAATGCGCCACACATTCGAGTTTTCTAGGAAGAAAGCTTCAGAAACCTGAGAAAACATGATATTTCTTTCTGTAAACATGACATTGGATGCATTTGCCGAACAGGAAGATTGTGCTTTTCTCCAAAACCACTTTCACCGTGATTTTTGGTTAAATTTCACCGGGATACTACAACATTTTGTCCAGATACTCTGGATGAAAACAAAACTATCTGGTGTGTTGTGGCTATCTCAATCCCAGATCTTGCTACAGCCTCTGTGTTTGTTTGTGTTTTCTGGACATTCTCTATGGACTATACGGTTTTGAATGCATTTTAGCATGTAAGTTTTTGTTTTCAGCAGGCAAACGCTAATTAGTTCCACCTGGAGTCTAATATGCCACACATTTGAGTTTTCTGGGAAGAAAGCTTCAGAAACCTGAGATAACATGATATTTCTTTCTGTAAACATGACATTGGATGCATTTGCCGAACAGGAAGATTGTGCTTTTCTCCAAAACCACTTTCACCGTGATTTTTGGTTAAGTTTCACCCGAAATCCACAACAATTTGTCCAGATACTCTGGATGAAAACAAAACTATCTGGTGTGTTGTGGCTATCTCAATCCCAGATCTTGCTACAGCCTCTGTGTTTGTTTGTGTTTTCTGGACATTCTCTATGGACTTTACGGTTTTGAATGCATTTTAGCATGTAAGTTTTTGTTTTCAGCTGGCAAACGCTAATTGGTTCCACCTGGAGTCTAATGCGCCACACATTCGAGTTTTCTAGGAAGAAAGCTTCAGAAACCTGAGAAAACATGATATTTCTTTCTGTAAACATGACATTGGATGCATTTGCCGAACAGGAAGATTGTGCTTTTCTCCAAAACCACTTTCACCGTGATTTTTGGTTAAGTTTCAGCTGAAATCCACAACAATTTGTTCAGATACTCTGGATGAAAACAAAACTATCTGGTGTGTTGTGGCTATCTCAATCCCAGATCTTGCTACAGCCTCTGTGTTTGTTTGTGTTTTCTGTACATTCTCTATGGACTTTACGGTTTTGAATGCATTTTAGCATGTAAGTTTATGTTTTCAGCTGGCAAACGCTAATTGGTTCCACCTGGAGTCTAATACGCCACACATTCGAGTTTTCTAGGAAGAAAGCTTCAGAAACCTGAGAAAACATGATATTTCTTTCTGTAAACATGACATTGGATGCATTTGCCGAACAGGAAGATTGTGCTTTTCTCCAAAACCACTTTCACCGTGATTTTTGGTTAAGTTTCACCCGAAATCCACAACAATTTGTCCAGATACTCTGGATGAAAACAAAACTATCTGGTGTGTTGTGGCTATCTCAATCCCAGATCTTGCTACAGCCTCTGTGTTTGTTTGTGTTTTCTGGACCTTCTCTATGGACTTTACGGTTTTGAATGCATTTTAGCATGTAAGTTTTTGTTTTCAGCTGGCAAACGCTAATTGGTTCCACCTGGAGTCTTATACGCCACACATTCGAGTTTTCTAGGAAGAAAGCTTCAGAAACCTGAGAAAACATGATATTTCTTTCTGTAAACATGACATTGGATGCATTTGCCGAACAGGAAGATTGTGCTTTTCTCCAAGACCACTTTCACGGTGATTTTTGGTTAAATTTCACCGGGATACTACAACAATTTGTCCAGATACTCTGGATGAAAACAAAACTATCTGGTGTGTTGTGGCTATCTCAATCCCAGATCTTGCTACAGCCTCTGTGTTTGTTTGTGTTTTCTGGACATTCTCTATGGACTTTACGGTTTTGAATGCATGTTAGCATGTAAGTTTTTGTTTTCAGCTGGCAAACGCTAATTGGTTCCACCTGGAGTCTAATACGCCACACATTCGAGTTTTCTAGGAAGAAAGCTTCAGAAACCTGAGAAAACATGATATTTCTTTCTGTAAACATGACATTGGATGCATTTGCCGAACAGGAAGATTGTGCTTTTCTCCAAAACCACTTTCACCGTGATTTTTGCTTAAATTTCACCGGGATACTACAACATTTTGTCCAGATACTCTGGATGAAAACAAAACTATCTGGTGTGTTGTGGCTATCTCAATCCCAGATCTTGCTACAGCCTCTGTGTTTGTTTGTGTTTTCTGGACATTCTCTATGGACTTTACGGTTTTGAATGCATTTTAGCATGTAAGTTTTTGTTTTCAGCTGGCAAACGCTAATTGGTTCCACCTGGAGTCTAATACGCCACACATTCGAGTTTTCTAGGAAGAAAGCTTCAGAAACCTGAGAAAACATGATATTTCAATCTGTAAACATGACATTGGATGTATTTGCCGAACAGGAAGATTGTGCTTTTCTCCAAAACCACTTTCACCGTGATTTTTGGTTAAGTTTCACCCGAAATCCACAACAATTTGTCCAGATACTCTGGATGAAAACAAAACTATCTGGTGTGTTGTGGCTATCTCAATCCCAGATCTTGCTACAGCCTCTGTGTTTGTTTGTGTTTTCTGGACATTCTCTATGGACTTTACAGTTTTGAATGCATTTTAGCATGTAAGTTTTTGTTTTCAGCTGGCAAACGCTAATTGGTTCCACCTGGAGTCTAATACGCCACACATTCGAGTTTTCTGGGAAGAAAGCTTCAGAAACCTGAGAAAACATGATATTTATTTCTGTAAACATGACATTGGATGTATCTACCGAACAGGAAGATTGTGCTTTTCTCCAAAACAACTTTCACGGTGATTTTTGGTTAAATTTCACCGGGATACTACAACATTTTGTTCAGATACTCTGGATGAAAACAAAACTATCTGGTGTGTTGTGGCTATCTCAATCCCAGATCTTGCTACAGCCTCTGTGTTTGTTTGTGTTTTCTGGACATTCTCTATGGACTTTACGGTTTTGAATGCATTTTAGCATGTAAGTTTTTGTTTTCAGCTGGCAAACGCTAATTGGTTCCACCTGGAGTCTAATACGCCACACATTCGAGTTTTCTAGGAAGAAAGCTTCAGAAACCTGAGAAAACATGATATTTCTTTCTGTAAACATGACATTGGATGTATTTGCCGAACAGGAAGATTGTGCTTTTCTCCAATACCACTTTCACCGTGATTTTTGATTAAGTTTCACCCGAAATCCACAACAATTTGTCCAGATACTCTGGATGAAAACAAAACTATCTGGTGTGTTGTGGCTATCTCCATCCCAGATCTTGCTACAGCCTCTGTGTTTGTTTGTGTTTTCTGGACATTCTCTATGGACTTTACGGTTTGGAATGCATTTTAGCATGTAAGTTTTTGTTTTCAGCTGGCAAACGCTAATTGGTTCCACCTGGAGTCTAATACGCCACACATTCGAGTTTTCTAGGAAGAAAGCTTCAGAAACCTGAGAAAACATGATATTTCTTTCTGTAAACATGACATTGGATGCATTTGCCGAACAGGAAGATTGTGCTTTTCTCCAAAACCACTTTCACGGTGATTTTTGGTTAAGTTTCACCGGGATAATACAACAATTTGTCCAGATACTCAGGATGAAAACAAATCTATCTGGTGTGTTGTGGCTATCTCAATCCCACATCTTGCTACAGCCTCTGTGTTTGTTCGTGTTTTCTGGACATTCTCTATGGACTTTACGGTTTTGAATGCATTTTAGCATGTAAGTTTTTGTTTTCAGCTGGCAAACGCTAATTGGTTCCACCTGGAGTCTAATACGCCACACATTCGAGTTTTCTAGGAAGAAAGCTGCAGAAACCTGAGAAAACATGATATTTCTTTCTGTAAACATGACATTGGTTGCATTTGCCGAACAAGAAGATTGTGCTTTTCTCCAAAACCACTTTCACCGTGATTTTTGCTTAAATTTCACCGGGACACTACAACATTTTGTCCAGATACTCTGAATGAAAACAAAACTATCTGGTGTGTTGTGGCTATCTCAATCCCAGATCTTGCTACAGCCTCTGTGTTTGTTTGTGTTTTCTGGACATTCTCTATGGACTTTACGGTTTTGAATGCATTTTAGCATGTAAGTTTTTGTTTTCAGCTGGCAAACGCTAATTGGTTCCACCTGGAGTCTAATACACCACACATTCGAGTTTTCTAGGAAGAAAGCTTCAGAAACCTGAGAAAACATGATAGTTCTTTCTGTAAACATGACATTGGATGCATTTGCCAAACAGGAAGATTGTGCTTTTCTCCAAGATCACTTTCACGGTGATTTTTGGTTAAGTTTCACCCGAAATCCACAACAATTAGTCCAGATACTCTGGATGAAAACAAAACTATCTGGTGTGTTGTGGCTATCTCAATCCCAGATCTTGCTACAGCCTCTGTGTGTGTTCGTGTTTTCTGGACATTCTCTATGGACTTTACGGTTTTGAATGCATTTTAGCATGTAAGATTTTGTTTTCAGCTGGCAAACGCTAATTGGTTCCACCTGGAGTCTAATACGCCACACATTCGAGTTTTCTAGGAAGAAAGCTTCAGAAACCTGAGAAAACATGATATTTCTTTCTGTAAACATGACATTGGATGTATTTGCCGAACAGGAAGATTGTGCTTTTCTCCAATACCACTTTCACCGTGATTTTTGATTAAGTTTCACCCGAAATCCACAACAATTTGTCCAGATACTCTGGATGAAAACAAAACTATCTGGTGTGTTGTGGCTATCTCCATCCCAGATCTTGCTACAGCCTCTGTGTGTGTTTGTGTTTTCTGGACATTCTCTATGGACTTTACGGTTTGGAATGCATTTTAGCATGTAAGTTTTTGTTTTCAGCTGGCAAACGCTAATTGGTTCCACCTGGAGTCTAATACGCCACACATTTGAGTTTTCTAGGAAGAAAGCTTCAGAAACCTGAGAAAACATGATATTTCTTTCTGTAAACATGACATTGGATGCATTTGCCGAACAGGAAGATTGTGCTTTTCTCCAAAACCACTTTCACGGTGATTTTTGGTTAAGTTTCACCGGGATACTACAACAATTTGTCCAGATACTCAGGATGAAAACAAATCTATCTGGTGTGTTGTGGCTATCTCAATCCCACATCTTGGTACAGCCTCTGTGTTTGTTCGTGTTTTCTGGACATTCTCTATGGACTTTACGGTTTTGAATGCATTTTAGCATGTAAGTTTTTGTTTTCAGCTGGCAAACGCTAATTGGTTCCACCTGGAGTCTAATACGCCACACATTCGAGTTTTCTAGGAAGAAAGCTGCAGAAACCTGAGAAAACATGATATTTCTTTCTGTAAACATGACATTGGTTGCATTTGCCGAACAAGAAGATTGTGCTTTTCTCCAAAACCACTTTCACCGTGATTTTTGCTTAAATTTCACCGGGACACTACAACATTTTGTCCAGATACTCTGAATGAAAACAAAACTATCTGGTGTGTTGTGGCTATCTCAATCCCAGATCTTGCTACAGCCTCTGTGTTTGTTTGTGTTTTCTGGACATTCTCTATGGACTTTACGGTTTTGAATGCATTTTAGCAGGACCCTTTTTGTTTTCTGCTGGCAAACGCTAATTGGTTCCACCTGGAGTCTAATACACCACACATTCGAGTTTTCTAGGAAGAAAGCTTCAGAAACCTGAGAAAACATGATAGTTCTTTCTGTAAACATGACATTGGATGCATTTGCCAAACAGGAAGATTGTGCTTTTCTCCAAGATCACTTTCACGGTGATTTTTGGTTAAGTTTCACCCGAAATCCACAACAATTTGTCCAGATACTCTGGATGAAAACAAAACTATCTGGTGTGTTGTGGCTATCTCAATCCCAGATCTTGCTACAGCCTCTGTGTGTGTTCGTGTTTTCTGGACATTCTCTATGGACTTTACGGTTTTGAATGCATTTTAGCATGTAAGTTTTTGTTTTCAGCTGGCAAACGCTAATTGGTTCCACCTGGAGTCTAATGCGCCACACATTCGAGTTTTCTAGGAAGAAAGCTTCAGAAACCTGAGAAAACATGATATTTCTTTCTGTAAACATGACATTGGATGCATTTGCCGAACAGGAAGATTGTGCTTTTCTCCAAAACCACTTTCACCGTGATTTTTGGTTAAATTTCACCGGGATACTACAACATTTTGTCCAGATACTCTGGATGAAAACAAAACTATCTGGTGTGTTGTGGCTATCTCAATCCCAGATCTTGCTACAGCCTCTGTGTTTGTTTGTGTTTTCTGGACATTCTCTATGGACTATACGGTTTTGAATGCATTTTAGCATGTAAGTTTTTGTTTTCAGCAGGCAAACGCTAATTAGTTCCACCTGGAGTCTAATATGCCACACATTTGAGTTTTCTGGGAAGAAAGCTTCAGAAACCTGAGATAACATGATATTTCTTTCTGTAAACATGACATTGGATGCATTTGCCGAACAGGAAGATTGTGCTTTTCTCCAAAACCACTTTCACCGTGATTTTTGGTTAAGTTTCACCCGAAATCCACAACAATTTGTCCAGATACTCTGGATGAAAACAAAACTATCTGGTGTGTTGTGGCTATCTCAATCCCAGATCTTGCTACAGCCTCTGTGTTTGTTTGTGTTTTCTGGACATTCTCTATGGACTTTACGGTTTTGAATGCATTTTAGCATGTAAGTTTTTGTTTTCAGCTGGCAAACGCTAATTGGTTCCACCTGGAGTCTAATGCGCCACACATTTGAGTTTTCTAGGAAGAAAGCTTCAGAAACCTGAGAAAACATGATATTTCTTTCTGTAAACATGACATTGGATGCATTTGCCGAACAGGAAGATTGTGCTTTTCTCCAAAACCACTTTCACCGTGATTTTTGGTTAAGTTTCAGCTGAAATCCACAACAATTTGTTCAGATACTCTGGATGAAAACAAAACTATCTGGTGTGTTGTGGCTATCTCAATCCCAGATCTTGCTACAGCCTCTGTGTTTGTTTGTGTTTTCTGTACATTCTCTATGGACTTTACGGTTTTGAATGCATTTTAGCATGTAAGTTTATGTTTTCAGCTGGCAAACGCTAATTGGTTCCACCTGGAGTCTAATACGCCACACATTCGAGTTTTCTAGGAAGAAAGCTTCAGAAACCTGAGAAAACATGATATTTCTTTCTGTAAACATGACATTGGATGCATTTGCCGAACAGGAAGATTGTGCTTTTCTCCAAAACCACTTTCACCGTGATTTTTGGTTAAGTTTCACCCGAAATCCACAACAATTTGTCCAGATACTCTGGATGAAAACAAAACTATCTGGTGTGTTGTGGCTATCTCAATCCCAGATCTTGCTACAGCCTCTGTGTTTGTTTGTGTTTTCTGGACATTCTCTATGGACTTTACGGTTTGGAATGCATTTTAGCATGTAAGTTTTTGTTTTCAGCTGGCAAACGCTAATTGGTTCCACCTCGAGTCTAATACTGCACACATTCGAGTTTTCTAGGAAGAAAGCTTCAGAAACCTGAGAAAACATGATATTTCTTTCTGTAAACATGACATTGGATGCATTTGCCGAACAGGAAGATTGTGCTTTTCTCCAAGACCACTTTCACGGTGATTTTTGGTTAAATTTCACCGGGATACTACAACAATTTGTCCAGATACTCTGGATGAAAACAAAACTATCTGGTGTGTTGTGGCTATCTCAATCCCAGATCTTGCTACAGCCTCTGTGTTTGTTTGTGTTTTCTGGACATTCTCTATGGACTTTACGGTTTTGAATGCATGTTAGCATGTAAGTTTTTGTTTTCAGCTGGCAAACGCTAATTGGTTCCACCTGGAGTCTAATACGCCACACATTCGAGTTTTCTAGGAAGAAAGCTTCAGAAACCTGAGAAAACATGATATTTCTTTCTGTAAACATGACATTGGATGCATTTGCCGAACAGGAAGATTGTGCTTTTCTCCAAAACCACTTTCACCGTGATTTTTGCTTAAATTTCACCGGGATACTACAACATTTTGTCCAGATACTCTGGATGAAAACAAAACTATCTGGTGTGTTGTGGCTATCTCAATCCCAGATCTTGCTACAGCCTCTGTGTTTGTTTGTGTTTTCTGGACATTCTCTATGGACTTTACGGTTTTGAATGCATTTTAGCATGTAAGTTTTTGTTTTCAGCTGGCAAACGCTAATTGGTTCCACCTGGAGTCTAATACGCCACACATTCGAGTTTTCTAGGAAGAAAGCTTCAGAAACCTGAGAAAACATGATATTTCAATCTGTAAACATGACATTGGATGTATTTGCCGAACAGGAAGATTGTGCTTTTCTCCAAAACCACTTTCACCGTGATTTTTGGTTAAGTTTCACCCGAAATCCACAACAATTTATCCAGATACTCTGGATGAAAACAAAACTATCTGGTGTGTTGTGGCTATCTCAATCCCAGATCTTGCTACAGCCTCTGTGTTTGTTTGTGTTTTCTGGACATTCTCTATGGACTTTACAGTTTTGAATGCATTTTAGCATGTAAGTTTTTGTTTTCAGCTGGCAAACGCTAATTGGTTCCACCTGGAGTCTAATACGCCACACATTCGAGTTTTCTGGGAAGAAAGCTTCAGAAACCTGAGAAAACATGATATTTATTTCTGTAAACATGACATTGGATGTATCTACCGAACAGGAAGATTGTGCTTTTCTCCAAAACAACTTTCACGGTGATTTTTGGTTAAATTTCACCGGGATACTACAACATTTTGTTCAGATACTCTGGATGAAAACAAAACTATCTGGTGTGTTGTGGCTATCTCAATCCCAGATCTTGCTACAGCCTCTGTGTTTGTTTGTGTTTTCTGGACATTCTCTATGGACTTTACGGTTTTGAATGCATTTTAGCATGTAAGTTTTTGTTTTCAGCTGGCAAACGCTAATTGGTTCCACCTGGAGTCTAATACGCCACACATTCGAGTTTTCTAGGAAGAAAGCTTCAGAAACCTGAGAAAACATGATATTTCTTTCTGTAAACATGACATTGGATGTATTTGCCGAACAGGAAGATTGTGCTTTTCTCCAATACCACTTTCACCGTGATTTTTGATTAAGTTTCACCCGAAATCCACAACAATTTGTCCAGATACTCTGGATGAAAACAAAACTATCTGGTGTGTTGTGGCTATCTCCATCCCAGATCTTGCTACAGCCTCTGTGTTTGTTTGTGTTTTCTGGACATTCTCTATGGACTTTACGGTTTGGAATGCATTTTAGCATGTAAGTTTTTGTTTTCAGCTGGCAAACGCTAATTGGTTCCACCTGGAGTCTAATACGCCACACATTCGAGTTTTCTAGGAAGAAAGCTTCAGAAACCTGAGAAAACATGATATTTCTTTCTGTAAACATGACATTGGATGCATTTGCCGAACAGGAAGATTGTGCTTTTCTCCAAAACCACTTTCACGGTGATTTTTGGTTAAGTTTCACCGGGATAATACAACAATTTGTCCAGATACTCAGGATGAAAACAAATCTATCTGGTGTGTTGTGGCTATCTCAATCCCACATCTTGCTACAGCCTCTGTGTTTGTTCGTGTTTTCTGGACATTCTCTATGGACTTTACGGTTTTGAATGCATTTTAGCATGTAAGTTTTTGTTTTCAGCTGGCAAACGCTAATTGGTTCCACCTGGAGTCTAATACGCCACACATTCGAGTTTTCTAGGAAGAAAGCTGCAGAAACCTGAGAAAACATGATATTTCTTTCTGTAAACATGACATTGGTTGCATTTGCCGAACAAGAAGATTGTGCTTTTCTCCAAAACCACTTTCACCGTGATTTTTGCTTAAATTTCACCGGGACACTACAACATTTTGTCCAGATACTGTGAATGAAAACAAAACTATCTGGTGTGTTGTGGCTATCTCAATCCCAGATCTTGCTACAGCCTCTGTGTTTGTTTGTGTTTTCTGGACATTCTCTATGGACTTTACGGTTTTGAATGCATTTTAGCATGTAAGTTTTTGTTTTCAGCTGGCAAACGCTAATTGGTTCCACCTGGAGTCTAATACAGCACACATTCGAGTTTTCTAGGAAGAAAGCTTCAGAAACCTGAGAAAACATGATAGTTCTTTCTGTAAACATGACATTGGATGCATTTGCCAAACAGGAAGATTGTGCTTTTCTCCAAGATCACTTTCACGGTGATTTTTGGTTAAGTTTCACCCGAAATCCACAACAATTAGTCCAGATACTCTGGATGAAAACAAAACTATCTGGTGTGTTGTGGCTATCTCAATCCCAGATCTTGCTACAGCCTCTGTGTGTGTTCGTGTTTTCTGGACATTCTCTATGGACTTTACGGTTTTGAATGCATTTTAGCATGTAAGATTTTGTTTTCAGCTGGCAAACGCTAATTGGTTCCACCTGGAGTCTAATACGCCACACATTCGAGTTTTCTAGGAAGAAAGCTTCAGAAACCTGAGAAAACATGATATTTCTTTCTGTAAACATGACATTGGATGTATTTGCCGAACAGGAAGATTGTGCTTTTCTCCAATACCACTTTCACCGTGATTTTTGATTAAGTTTCACCCGAAATCCACAACAATTTGTCCAGATACTCTGGATGAAAACAAAACTATCTGGTGTGTTGTGGCTATCTCCATCCCAGATCTTGCTACAGCCTCTGTGTGTGTTTGTGTTTTCTGGACATTCTCTATGGACTTTACGGTTTGGAATGCATTTTAGCATGTAAGTTTTTGTTTTCAGCTGGCAAACGCTAATTGGTTCCACCTGGAGTCTAATACGCCACACATTTGAGTTTTCTAGGAAGAAAGCTTCAGAAACCTGAGAAAACATGATATTTCTTTCTGTAAACATGACATTGGATGCATTTGCCGAACAGGAAGATTGTGCTTTTCTCCAAAACCACTTTCACGGTGATTTTTGGTTAAGTTTCACCGGGATACTACAACAATTTGTCCAGATACTCAGGATGAAAACAAATCTATCTGGTGTGTTGTGGCTATCTCAATCCCACATCTTGGTACAGCCTCTGTGTTTGTTCGTGTTTTCTGGACATTCTCTATGGACTTTACGGTTTTGAATGCATTTTAGCATGTAAGTTTTTGTTTTCAGCTGGCAAACGCTAATTGGTTCCACCTGGAGTCTAATACGCCACACATTCGAGTTTTCTAGGAAGAAAGCTGCAGAAACCTGAGAAAACATGATATTTCTTTCTGTAAACATGACATTGGTTGCATTTGCCGAACAAGAAGATTGTGCTTTTCTCCAAAACCACTTTCACCGTGATTTTTGCTTAAATTTCACCGGGACACTACAACATTTTGTCCAGATACTCTGAATGAAAACAAAACTATCTGGTGTGTTGTGGCTATCTCAATCCCAGATCTTGCTACAGCCTCTGTGTTTGTTTGTGTTTTCTGGACATTCTCTATGGACTTTACGGTTTTGAATGCATTTTAGCATGTAAGTTTTTGTTTTCAGCTGGCAAACGCTAATTGGTTCCACCTGGAGTCTAATACACCACACATTCGAGTTTTCTAGGAAGAAAGCTTCAGAAACCTGAGAAAACATGATAGTTCTTTCTGTAAACATGACATTGGATGCATTTGCCAAACAGGAAGATTGTGCTTTTCTCCAAGATCACTTTCACGGTGATTTTTGGTTAAGTTTCACCCGAAATCCACAACAATTTGTCCAGATACTCTGGATGAAAACAAAACTATCTGGTGTGTTGTGGCTATCTCAATCCCAGATCTTGCTACAGCCTCTGTGTGTGTTCGTGTTTTCTGGACATTCTCTATGGACTTTACGGTTTTGAATGCATTTTAGCATGTAAGTTTTTGATTTCAGCTGGCAAACGCTAATTGGTTCCACCTGGAGTCTAATACGACCAACATTCGAGTTCTCTAGGAAGAAAGCTTCAGAAACCTGAGAAAACATGATATTTCTTTCTGTAAACATGACATTGGATGCATTTGCCGAAGAGGAAGATTGTGCTTTTCTCCAAAACCACTTTCACGGTGATTTTTGGTTAAGTTTCACCCGAAATCCAAAACAATTTGTCCAGATACTCTGGATGAAAACAAAACTATCTGGTGTGTTGTGGCTATCTCAATCCCAGATCTTGCTACAGCCTCTGTGTTTGTTTGTGTTTTCTGGACATTCTCTATGGACTTTACGGTTTTGAATGCATTTTAGCATGTAAGTTTTTGTTTTCAGCTGGCAAACGCTAATTGGTTCCACCTGGAGTCTAATACGCCACACATTCGAGTTTTCTAGGAAGAAAGCTTCAGAAACCTGAGAAAACATGATATTTCTTTCTGTAAACATGACATTGGATGTATTTGCGGAACAGGAAGATTGTGCTTTTCTCCAAAACCACTTTCACCGTGATTTTTGGTTAAGTTTCACCCGAAATCCACAACAATTTGTCCAGATACTCTGGATGAAAACAAAACTATCTGGTGATTTGTAGCTATCTCAATCCCAGATCTTGCTACAGCCTCTGTGTGTGTTTGTGTTTTCTGGACATTCTCTATGGACTTTACGGTTTTGAATGCATTTTAGCAGGACCCTTTTTGTTTTCTGCTGGCAAAGGCTAATTGGTTCCACCTGGAGTCAAATACTCCACACATTCGAGTTTTCTAGAAAGAAAGCTCCAGAAACCTGAGAAAACATGATATTTCTTTCTGTAAACATGACATTGGATACATTTGCTGAAAAGAAAGATTGTGCTTTTCTCCAAAACCACTTTCACGGTGATTTTTTGGTTAAATTTCACTTAAAAACTACAACAATTTGTCCAGATACTCCTGGATGAAAACAAAACTATCTGGTGATTTGTAGCTATGTCAATCCCAGATCTTGCTACAGCCTCTGTGTGTGTTTGTGTTTTCTGGATATTCTCTATGGACTTTAAGGTTTTGAATGCATTTTAGCAGGACCCTTTTTGTTTTCTGCTGGCAAACGCTAATTTGTTCCACCTGGAGTCAAATACTCCACACATTCGAGTTTTCTAAGAAGAAAGCTTCAGAAACCTGAGAAAACATGATATTTCTTTCTGTAAACATGACATTGGATGGATTTGCCTAACAGGAAGATTGTGCTTTTCTCCAAAACCACTTTCACGGTGATTTTTGGTTAAATTTCACCCGAAATCCACAACAATTTGTCGAGATACTCCTGGATGAAAATAAAACTATCTGGTGATTTGTAGCTATCTCAATCCCAGATCTTGCTACAGCCTCTGTGTGTGTTTGTGTTTTCTGGATATTCTCTATGGACTTTAAGGTTTTGAATGCATTTTAGCAGGACCCTTTTTGTTTTCTGCTGGCAAAGGCTAATTGGTTCCACCTGGAGTCAAATCCTCCACACATTCGAGTTTTCTAGGAAGAAAGCTTCAGAAACCTGAGAAAACATGATATTTCTTTCTGTAAACATGACATTGGATACATTTGCCGAACAGGAAGATTGTGCTTTTCTCCAAAACCACTTTCACGGTGATTTTTTGGTTAAATTTCACTTCAAAACTACAACAATTTGTCCAGATACTCCTGGATGAAAACAAAACTATCTGGTGATTTGTAGCAATCTCCATCCCAGATCTTGCTACAGCCAATGTGTGTGTTTGTGTTTTCTGGATATTCTCTATGGACTTTAAGGTTTTGAATGCATTTTAGCAGGACCCTTTTTGTTTTCTGCTGGCAAAGTCTAATTGCTTCCACCTGGAGTCAAATACTCCACACATTCGAGTTTTCTAGGAAGAAAGCTCCAGAAACCTGAGAAAACATGATATTTGCATTTGTAAACATGACATTGGATACATTTCACAAACCAGAAGATTGTGATTTTATCCAAAACCACTTTCACGGTGATTTTTGGTTAAATTTCACAAGAAATCCAGAACAATTTGTCCAGATACTCCTGGATGTAAACAAAACTATCTGGTGATTTGTAGCTATCTCAATCCCAGATCTTGCTACAGCCTCTGTGTGTGTTTGTGTTTTCTGGATATTCTCTATGGACTTTAAGGTTTTGAATGCATTTCAGCAGGACCCTTTTTGTTTTCTGCTGGCAAAGGCTAATTGGTTCCACCTGGAGTCAAATCCTCCACACATTCGAGTTTTCTAGGAAGAAAGCTTCAGAAACCTGAGAAAACATGATATTTCTTTCTGTAAACTTGACATTGGATACATTTGCAGAACAGGAAGATTGTGCTTTTCTACAAAACCACTTTCATGGTGATTTTTGGTTAAATTTCACCCGAAATCCACAACAATTTGTCCAGATACTCCTGGATGAAAACAAAACTATCTGGTGATTTGTAGCTATCTCAATCCCAGATCTTGCTACAGCCTTTGTGTGTGTTTGTGTTTTCTGGATATTCTCTATGGACTTTAAGGTTTTGAATGCATTTCAGCAGGACCCTTTTTGTTTTCTGCTGGCAAACGCTAATTGGTTCCACCTGGAGTCAAATGCTCCATACATTCGAGTTTTCTAGGAAGAAAGCTCCAGAAACCTGAGAAAACATATATTTCTTTCTGTAAACATGACATTGGATACATTTGCCGAACAGGAAGATTGGGCTTTTCTCCAAAACCACTTTCACGGTGATTTTTGGTTAAATTTCACTTCAAAACTACAACAATTTGTCCAGAAACTCCTGGATGAAAACAAAACTATCTGGTGATTTGTAGCTATCTCAATCCCAGATCTTGCTACAGCCTCTGTGTGTTTGTGATTTCTGGATATTCTCTATGGACTTTAAGGTTTTGAATGCATTTTAACAGGACCCTATTTGATTTCTGCTGGCAAACGCTAATTGGTTCCACCTGGAGTCAAATACGCCACACATTCGAGTTTTCTAGGAAGAAAGCTCCAGAAACCTGAGAAAACATGATATTTGCATTTGTAAACATGACATTGGATACATTTCACAAACCAGAAGATTGTGATTTTATCCAAAACCACTTTCACGGTGATTTTTGGTTAAATTTCACAAGAAATCCAGAACAATTTGTCCAGATACTCTGGATGAAATCAAAACTATCTGGTGTGTTGTGGCTATCTCAATCCCAGATCTTGCTACAGCCTCTGTGTTTGTTCGTGTTTTCTGGACATTCTCTATGGACTTTACGGTTTTGAATGCATTTTAGCATGTAAGTTTTTGATTTCAGCTGGCAAACGCTAATTGGTTCCACCTGGAGTCTAATACGCCCAACATTCGGGTTCTCTAGGAAGAAAGCTTCAGAAACCTGAGAAAACATGATATTTCTTTCTGTAAACATGACATTGGATGCATTTGCCGAAGAGGAAGATTGTGCTTTTCTCCAAAACCACTTTCACGGTGATTTTTGGTTAAGTTTCACCCGAAATCCAAAACAATTTGTCCAGATACTCTGGATGAAAACAAAACTATCTGGTGTGTTGTGGCTATCTCAATCCCAGATCTTGCTACAGCCTCTGTGTTTGTTTGTGTTTTCTGGACATTCTCTATGGACTTTACGGTTTTGAATGCATTTTAGCATGTAAGTTTTTGTTTTCAGCTGGCAAACGCTAATTGGTTCCACCTGGAGTCTAATATGCCACACATTCGAGTTTTCTAGGAAGAAAGCTTCAGAAACCTGAGAAAACATGATATTTCTTTCTGTAAACATGACATTGGATGTATTTGCCGAACAGGAAGATTGTGCTTTTCTCCAAAACCACTTTCACCGTGATTTATGGTTAAGTTTCACCCGAAATCCACAACAATTTGTCCAGATACTCCTGGATGAAAACAAAACTATCTGGTGATTTGTAGCTATCTCAATCCCAGATCTTGCTACAGCCTCTGTGTGTGTTTGTGTTTTCTGGACATTCTCTATGGACTTTACGGTTTTGAATGCATTTTAGCAGGACCCTTTTTGTTTTCTGCTGGCAAACGCTAATTGGTTCCACCTGGAGACAAATACTCCACACATTCGAGTTTTCTAGGAAGAAAGCTCCAGAAACCTGAGAAAACATGATATTTCTTTCTGTAAACATGACATTGGATACCTTTGTTGAAAAGAAAGATTGTGCTTTTCTCCAAAACCACTTTCACGGTGATTTTTTGGTTAAATTTCACTTCAAAACTACAACAATTTGTCCAGATACTCCTGGATGAAAACAAAACTATCTGGTGATTTGTAGCAATCTCAATCCCAGATCTTGCTACAGCCTCTGTGTGTGTTTGTGTTTTCTGGATATTCTCTATGGACTTTAAGGTTTTGAATGCATTTTAGCAGGACCCTTTTTGTTTTCTGCTGGCAAACGCTAATTGCTTCCACCTGGAGTCAAATACTCCACACATTCGAGTTTTCTAAGAAGAAAGCTTCAGAAACCTGAGAAAACATGATATTTCTTTCTGTAAACATGACATTGGATGGATTTGCCTAACAGGAAGATTGTGCTTTTCTCCAATACCACTTTCACCGTGATTTTTGATTAAGTTTCACCCGAAATCCACAACAATTTGTCCAGATACTCCTGGATGAAAATAAAACTATCTGGTGATTTGTAGCTATCTCAATCCCAGATCTTGCTACAGCCTCTGTGTGTGTTTGTGTTTTCTGGATATTCTCTATGGACTTTAAGGTTTTGAATGCATTTTAGCAGGACCCTTTTTGTTTTCTGCTGGCAAAGGCTAATTGGTTCCACCTGGAGTCAAATCCTCCACACATTCGAGTTTTCTAGGAAGAAAGCTTCAGAAACCTGAGAAAACATGATATTTCTTTCTGTAAACATGACATTGGATACATTTGCCGAACAGGAAGATTGTGCTTTTCTCCAAAACCACTTTCACGGTGATTTTTTGGTTAAATTTCACTTCAAAACTACAACAATTTGTCCAGATACTCCTGGATGAAAACAAAACTATCTGGTGATTTGTAGCAATCTCAATCCCAGATCTTGCTACAGCCTCTGTGTGTGTTTGTGTTTTCTGGATATTCTCTATGGACTTTAAGGTTTTGAATGCATTTTAGCAGGACCCTTTTTGTTTTCTGCTGGCAAAGTCTAATTGCTTCCACCTGGAGTCAAATACTCCACACATTCGAGTTTTCTAGGAAGAAAGCTCCAGAAACCTGAGAAAACATGATATTTGCATTTGTAAACATGACATTGGATACATTTCACAAACCAGAAGATTGTGATTTTATCCAAAACCACTTTCACGGTGATTTTTGGTTAAATTTCACAAGAAATCCAGAACAATTTGTCCAGATACTCCTGGATGTAAACAAAACTATCTGGTGATTTGTAGCTATCTCAATCACAGATCTTGCTACAGCCTCTGTGTGTGTTTGTGTTTTCTGGATATTCTCTATGGACTTTAAGGTTTTGAATGCATTTCAGCAGGACCCTTTTTGTTTTCTGCTGGCAAAGGCTAATTGGTTCCACCTGGAATCAAATCCTCCACACATTCGAGTTTTCTAGGAAGAAAGCTCCAGAAACCTGAGAAAACATGATATTTCTTTCTGTAAACTTGACATTGGATACATTTGCAGAACAGGAAGATTGTGCTTTTCTACAAAACCACTTTCACGGTGATTTTTGGTTAAATTTCACCCGAAATCCACAACAATTTGTCCAGATACTCCTGGATGAAAACAAAACTATCTGGTGATTTGTAGCTATCTCAATCCCAGATCTTGCTACAGCCTTTGTGTGTGTTTGTGTTTTCTGGAAATTCTCTATGGACTTTAAGGTTTTGAATGCATTTCAGCAGGACCCTTTTTGTTTTCTGCTGGCAAACGCTAATTGGTTCCACCTGGAGTCAAATGCTCCACACATTCGAGTTTTCTAGGAAGAAAGTTCCGGAAACCTGAGAAAACATGTATTTCTTTCTGTAAACATGACATTGGATACATTTGCCGAACAGGAAGATTGGGCTTTTCTCCAAAACCACTTTCACGGTGATTTTTGGTTAAATTTCACTTCAAAACTGCAACAATTTGTCCAGAAACTCCTGGATGAAAACAAAACTATCTGGTGATTTGTAGCTATCTCAATCCCAGATCTTGCTACAGCCTCTGTGTGTTTGTGATTTCTGGATATTCTCTATGGACTTTAAGGTTTTGAATGCATTTTAACAGGACCCTTTTTGATTTCTGCTGGCAAACGCTAATTGGTTCCACCTGGAGTCAAATACTCCACACATTCGAGTTTTCTAGGAAGAAAGCTCCAGAAACCTGAGAAAACATGATATTTGCATTTGTAAACATGACATTGGATACATTTCACAAACCAGAAGATTGTGATTTTATCCAAAACCACTTTCACGGTGATTTTTGGTTAAATTTCACAAGAAATCCAGAACAATTTGTCCAGATACTCCTGGATGAAAACAATACTATCTGGTGATTTGTAGCTATCTCAATCCCAGATCTTGCTACAGCCTCTGTGTGTGTTTGTGCTTTCTGGATATTCTCTATGGACTTTAAGGTTTTGAATGCATTTTAGCAGGACCCTATTTGTTTTCTGCTGGCAAACGCTAATTGGTTCCACCTGGAGTCAAATCCTCCACCCATTCGAGTTTTCTAGGAAGAAAGCTTCAGAAACCTGAGAAAACATGATATTTCTTTCTGTAAACTTGACATTGGATACATTTGCCGAAAAGGAAGATTGTGCTTTTATACAAAACCACTTTCACGGTGATTTTTGGTTAAATTTCACCCGAAATCCACAAGAATTTGTCCGGATACTCCTGGATGAAAACAAAACTATCTGGTGATTTGTAGCTATCTCAATCCCAGATCTTGCTACAGCCTCCGTGTGTGTTTGTGTTTTCTGGATATTCTCTATGGAATTTAAGGTTTTGAATGCATTTTAGCAGGACCCTATTTGATTTCTGCTGGCAAACGCTAATTGGTTCCACCTGGAGTCAAATACTCCACACACTCGAGTTTTCTAGGAAGAAAGCTTCAGAAACCTGAGAAAACATGATATTTCTTTCTGTAAACATGACATTGGATACATTTGCCGAACAGGAAGATTGTGCTTTTCTCCAAAACCACTTTCACGGTGATTTTTTGGTTAAATTTCACTTCAAAACTACAACAATTTGTCCAGATACTCCTGGATGAAAACAAAACTATCTGGTGATTTGTAGCAATCTCAATCCCAGATCTTGCTACAGCCTCTGTGTGTGTTTGTGTTTTCTGGATATTCTCTATGGACTTTAAGGTTTTGAATGCATTTTAGCAGGACCCTTTTTGTTTTCTGCTGGCAAAGTCTAATTGCTTCCACCTGGAGTCAAATACTCCACACATTCGAGTTTTCTAGGAAGAAAGCTCCAGAAACCTGAGAAAACATGATATTTGCATTTGTATACATGACATTGGATATATTTCACAAACCAGAAGATTGTGATTTTATCCAAAACCACTTTCACGGTGATTTTTGGTTAAATTTCACAAGAAATCCAGAACAATTTGTCCAGATACTCCTGGATGAAAACAAAACTATCTGGTGATTTGTAGCTATCTCAATCCCAGATCTTGCTACAGCCTCTGTGTGTGTTTGTGTTTTCTGGATATTCTCTATGGACTTTAAGGTTTTGAATGCATTTCAGCAGGACCCTTTTTGTTTTCTGCTGGCAAACGCTAATTGGTTCCACCTGGAGTCAAATCCTCCACACATTCGAGTTTTCTAGGAAGAAAGCTTCAGAAACCTGAGAAAACATTATATTTCTTTCTGTAAACTTGACATTGGATACATTTGCAGAACAGGAAGATTGGGCTTTTCTCCAAAACCACTTTCACGGTGATTTTTGGTTAAATTTCACTTCAAAACTACAACAATTTGTCCAGAAACTCCTGGATGAAAACAAAACTATCTGGTGATTTGTAGCTATCTCAATCCCAGATCTTGCTACAGCCTCTGTGTGTTTGTGATTTCTGGATATTCTCTATGGACTTTAAGGTTTTGAATGCATTTTAACAGGACCCTATTTGATTTCTGCTGGCAAACGCTAATTGGTTCCACCTGGAGTCAAATACTCCACACATTCGAGTTTTCTAGGAAGAAAGCTCCAGAAACCTGAGAAAACATGATATTTGCATTTGTAAACATGACATTGGATACATTTCACAAACCAGAAGATTGTGATTTTATCCAAAACCACTTTCACGGTGATTTTTGGTTAAATTTCACAAGAAATCCAGAACAATTTGTCCAGATACTCCTGGATGAAAACAATACTATCTGGTGATTTGTAGCTATCTCAATCCCAGATCTTGCTACAGCCTCTGTGTGTGTTTGTGCTTTCTGGATGTTCTCTATGGACTTTAAGGTTTTGAATGCATTTTAGCAGGACCCTATTTGTTTTCTGCTGGCAAACGCTAATTGGTTCCACCTGGAGTCAAATCCTCCACCCATTCGAGTTTTCTAGGAAGAAAGCTTCAGAAACCTGAGAAAACATGATATTTCTTTCTGTAAACTTGACATTGGATACATTTGCCGAAAAGGAAGATTGTGCTTTTATACAAAACCACTTTCACGGTGATTTTTGGTTAAATTTCACCCGAAATCCACAACAATTTGTCCGGATACTCCTGGATGAAAACAAAACTATCTGGTGATTTGTAGCTATCTCAATCCCAGATCTTGCTACAGCCTCTGTGTGTGTTTGTGTTTTCTGGATATTCTCTATGGAATTTAAGGTTTTGAATGCATTTTAGCAGGACCCTATTTGATTTCTGCTGGCAAACGCTAATTGGTTCCACCTGGAGTCAAATACTCCACACATTCGAGTTTTCTAGGAAGAAAGCTTCAGAAACCTGAGAAAACATGATATTTCTTTCTGTAAACTTGACATTGGATACATTTGCCGAACAGGAAGATTGTGCTTTTCTCCAAAACCACTTTCACGGTGATTTTTGGTTAAATTTCACCAGAAATCTACAACAATTTGTCCAGATAGTCCTGGATGAAAACAAGACTATCTGGTGATTTGTAGCTATCTCAATCCCAGATCTTGCTACAGCCTCTGTGTGTGTTTGTGTTTTCTGGATATTCTCTATGGACTTTGAGGTTTTGAATGCATTTCAGCAGGACCCTTTTTGTTTTCTGCTGGCAAACGCTAATTGGTTCCACCTGGAGTCAAATCCTCCACACATTCGAGTTTTCTAAGAAGAAAGCTCAAGAAACCTGAGAAAACATGATATTTCTTTCTGTAAACATGACATTGGATGCATTTGCCGAACAGGAAGATTGTGCTTTTCTCCAAAACCACTTTCACGGTGATTTTTGGTTAAATTTCACCCGAAATCCACAACAATTTGTCCAGATACTCCTGGATGAAAACAAAACTATCTGGTGATTTGTAGCTATCTCAATCCCAGATCTTGCTACAGCCTCTGTGTGTGTTTGTGTTTTCTGGCCATTCTCTATGACTTTATGGTTTTGAATGCATTTCAGCAGGACCCTTTTTGTTTTCTGCTGGCAAACGCTAATTGGTTCCACCTGGAGTCAAATCCTCCACACATTCCAGTTTTCTAGGAAGAAAGCTCCAGAAACATGAGAAAACATGATATTTCTTTCTGTAAACATGACATTGGATGCATTGGCCAAACAGGAAGATTGTGCTTTTCTCCAAAACCACTTTCACGGTGATTTTTGGTTAAATTTCACCCGAAATAAACAGCAATTTGTTCAGATACTCCTGGATGAAAACAAAACTATCATGTGTGTTTTGGCTATCTCAATCCCAGATCTTGCTACAGCCTCTGTGTGTGTTTGTGTTTTCTGGACCTTCTCTATGGACTTTACGGTTTTGAATGCATTTTAGCATGTAAGTTTTTGTTTTCAGCTGGCAAACGCTAATTGGTTCCACCTGGAGTCAAATCCTCCACACCTTCGAGTTTTCTAGGTAGAAAGCTCCAGAAACCTGAGAAAACATGAAATTTGTATTTGTAAACATGACATTGGATGCATTTTCCAAACAGCAAGATTGTGCTTTTCTCCACAACAACTTTCACGGTGATTTTTTGGTTAAATTTCACTTCAAAACTACAACAATTTGTCCAGATACTCCTGGATGAAAACAAAACTATCTGGTGTGTTGTGGCTATCTCAATCCCAGATCTTGCTACAGCCTCTGTGTTTGTGTTTTCTGGACATTCTCTATGGACTTTACGGTTTTGAATGCATTTTAGCAGGACCCTTTTTGTTTTCTGCTGGCAAACGCTAATTGGTTCCACCTGGAGTCAAATCCTCCACACCTTCCAGTTTTCTAGGAAGAAAGCTCCAGAAACCTGAGAAAACATGATATTTGTATTTGTAAACATGACATTGGATGCATTTGCCAAACAGCAACATCGTGCTTTTCTCCAAAACCACTTTCACGGTGATTTTTTCGTTAAATTTCACTGTAAAACTACAACAATTTGTTCAGAAACTCCTGGATGAAAACAAAACTAACTGGTGATTTTTAGCTATCTCAATCCCAGATCTTGCTACAGCCTCTGTGTGTGTTTGTGTTTTCTGGACATTCTCTATGGACTTCAAGTTTTGAATGCATTTTAGCAGGACCCTTTTTGTTTTCTGCTGGCAAACGCGAATTCGTTGCACCTGGAGTCAAATCCTCCACACATTCGAGTTTTCTAGGAAGAAAGCTCCAGAAACATGAGAAAACATCATATTTGTATTGGAAACATGACATTGGATTCATTTGCTGAACTGAAACATTGTGCTTCTCTCCAAAACCACTTTATCGGTGATTTTTTGTTAAATTTCACTTCAAAATTACAACAATTTGTCCAGATACTGGTGTATGAAAACAAAACTATCTGGTGATTTGTAGCTATCTCAATCCCAGATCTTGCAACAGCCACTGTGTTTGTTTGTGTTTTCTGGACATTCTCTATGTACTTTACAGTTTTGAATGCATTTTAGCAGGACCCTTTTTGTTTTCTGCTGGCAAACGCTAATTGGTTCCACCTGGAGACAAATCCTCCACAACTTTGAGTTTTCTAGGAAGAAAGCTCCAGAAACCTGAGAAAACATGATATTTGTATTTGTAAACATGACATTGGATGCATTTGCCAAACAGGAAGATTGTGCTTTTCTCCAAACAACTTTCACGGTGATTTTTGGTTAAATTTCACACGAAATCCACAACAATTTGTCCAGATACTCCTGGATGAAAACAAAACTATCTGGTGATTTTTAGCTATCTCAATCCCAGAGTTTGCTACAGCCTCGGTGTGTTTGTGTTTTCTGGACATTCTCTATGGACTTTAAGGTTTTGAATGCATTTTAGCAGGACCCTTTTTGTTTTCTGCTGGCAAACGCTAATTGGTTCCACCTGGAGTAAAATCCTCCACAAATTCGACTTTTCTAGGCTGAAAGCTCCAGAAACCTGAGAAAACATGATATGTGTATTTGTAAACATGACATTGGATTCATTTGCCAAACAGGAAGATTGTGCTTTTCTTCAAAACCACTTTCAGGGTGATTTTTACTTAAATTTCACCCGAAATCCACAACAATTTGTCCAGAAACTCCTGGATGAAAACAAAACTATCTGGTGTGTTGTGGCTATCTCAATCCCAGATCTTGCTACAGCCTCTGTGTGTGTTTGTGTTTTCTGGACTTTCTCTATGGACTTTACGTTTTTGAATGCATTTTAGCATGTAAGTTTTTGTTTTTAGCTGCCAAACGCTAATTGGTTCCACCTGGATTCAAATCCTCCACACATTCCAGTTTTCTAGGAAGAAAGCTCCAGAAACCTGAGAAAACATGATATTTGTATTTGTAAACATGACATTGGATGCATTTGCCAAACAGGAAGATTGTGCTTTTCTCCAAAACCACTTTCACGGTGATTTTTGGTTATATTTCACTACAAATCCACAACAATTTGTCCAGATACTGCTGGATGAAAACAAAACTATCTGGTGATTTTTAGCTATCTCAATCCCAGATCTTGCTACAGCCTCCGTGTGTGTTTGTGTTTTCTGGACATTCTCTATGGACTTTATGGTTTTGAATGCATTTCAGCATGTAATTTTTTGTTTTTAGCTGACAAAAACTAATTGGTTCCACCTGGAGTCAAATCCTCCACACATTCGAGTTTTCTAGGAAAAAAACTCCAGAAAGCAGAGAAAACATGAAATTTGTATTTGTAAACATGACATTGGATTCATTTGCTGAACAGAAACATTGTCCTTTTCTCCAAAACCACTTTCACGGTGATTTTTGGTTAAATTTCACCCGAAATCCACAACAATTTCTCCAGATACTCCTGGATGAAAATGACACTATCTGGTGATTGTTAGTTATCTCAATCCCAGATCTTGCTACAGCCTCTGTGTGTGTTTGTGTTTTCTGGACATTCTCTATGGACTTTACGGTTTTGAATGCATTTTAGCAGGACCCTTTTTGTTTTCTGCTGGCAAATGCTAATTGGTTCCATCCGGAGTCAAATCCTCCACACATTCGAGTTTTCTAGGAAGAAAGCTCCAGAAACCTGAGAAAACAGGATATTTGTATTTGTAAACATGACATTGGATGCATTTGCCAAACAGGAAGATTGTGCTTTTCTACTAAACCACTTTCACGGTGATTTTTGGTTAAATTTCGATTCAAAACTAAAACAATTTGTCCAGATACTCCTGGATGAAAACAAAATTATCTGGTGATTTGTAGCTATCTCAATCCCAGATCTTGCTACAGCCTCTGTGTGTGTTTGTGTTTTCTGGACATTCTCTATGAACTTTACGGTTTTGAATGCATTTCAGCATGTAAGTTTTTGATTTAAGCTGGCAAAGGCTAATTGGTTCCACCTGGAGCCAAATCCTCCACGTATTCGAGTTTTCTAGGAAGAAACCTTCAGAAACCTGAGAAAACATGATATTTCTTTCTGTAAACATGACATTGGATGCATTTGCCAAACAGGAAGATTGTGCTTTTCTCCAAAACCACTTTCACGGTGATTTTTGGTTAAATTTCGATTCAACTCTACAACAATTTGTCCAGATACTCCTGGATGAAAACAAAATTATCTGGTGATTTGTAGCTATCTCAATCCCAGATCTTGCTACAGCCTCTGTGTGTGTTTGTGTTTTCTGGACATTCCCTATGGACTTTACGATGTTGAATGCATTTTAGTAGGACCATTTTGTTTTCTGCTGGCAAACGCTAATTGGTTCCACCTGGAGTCAAATCCTCCACACATTCCAGTTTTCTAGGAAGAAAGCTTCAGAAACCTGAGAAAACATGATATTTCTTTCTGTAACCATGACATTGGATGCATTTGCAAAACAGGAAGATTGTGCTTTTCTCCAAAACCACTTTCACGGTGATTTTTGGTTAAATTTCGATTCAAAACTACAACAATTTGTCCAGATACTCCTGGATGAAAACAAAATTATCTGGTGATTTGTAGCTATCTCAATCCCAGATCTTGCTACAGCCTCTGTGTGTGTTTGTGTTTTCTGGACATTCTCTATGAACTTTACGGTTTTGAATGCATTTCAGCATGTAAGTTTTTGTTTTAAGCTGGCAAAGGCTAATTGGTTCCACCTGGAGTCAAATCCTCGACACATTCGAGTTTTTAGGAAGAAAGTTCCAGAAACCTGAGAAAACATGATATTTCTTTCTGTAAACATGACATTGGATACTTTTGCCAAACAGGAAGATTGTGCTTTTCTCCAAAACCACTTTCACGGTGATTTTTGGTTAAATTTCACCCGAAATCCACAACAATTTGTCCAGATACTCCTGGATGAAAACAAAACTATCTGGTGTGTTGTGGCTATCTCAATCCCAGATCTTGCTACAGCCTCTGTGTTTGTGTTTTCTGGACATTCTCTATGGACTTTACGGTTTTGAATGCATTTAAACATGTAAGTTTTTGTTTTAAGCTGGCAAACACTAATTGGTTCCACCTGGAGTCAAATCCTCCACACCTTCGAGTTTTCTAGGAAGAAAGCTCCAGAAACCTGAGAAAACATGATATTTCTTTCTGTAAACATGACTTTGGATGCATTTGCCAAACAGGAAGATTGTGCTTTTCTCCAAAACCACTTTCACGGTGATTTTTGGTTAAATTTCGATTCAAAACTAAAACAATTTGTCCAGATACTCCTGGATGAAAACAAAATTATCTGGTGATTTGTAGCTATCTCAATCCCAGATCTTGCTACAGCCTCTGTGTGTGTTTGTGTTTTCTGGACATTCTCTATGAACTTTACGGTTTTGAATGCATTTCAGCATGTAAGTTTTTGTTTTAAGCTGGCAAACACTAATTGGTTCCACCTGGAGCCAAATCCTCCACGTATTCGAGTTTTCTAGGAAGAAACCTTCAGAAACCTGAGAAAACATGATATTTCTTTCTGTAAACATGACATTGGATGCATTTGCCAAACAGGAAGATTGTGCTTTTCTCCAAAACCACTTTCACGGTGATTTTTGGTTAAATTTCGATTCAACTCTACAACAATTTGTCCAGATACTCCTGGATGAAAACAAAATTATCTGGTGATTTGTAGCTATCTCAATCCCAGATCTTGCTACAGCCTCTGTGTGTGTTTGTGTTTTCTGGACATTCCCTATGGACTTTACGATGTTGAATGCATTTTAGTAGGACCATTTTGTTTTCTGCTGGCAAAGGCTAATTGGTTCCACCTGGAGTCAAATCCTCCACACATTCCAGTTTTCTAGGAAGAAAGCTTCAGAAACCTGAGAAAACATGATATTTCTTTCTGTAACCATGACATTGGATGCATTTGCAAAACAGGAAGATTGTGCTTTTCTCCAAAACCACTTTCACGGTGATTTTTGGTTAAATTTCGATTCAAAACTACAACAATTTGTCCAGATACTCCTGGATGAAAACAAAATTATCTGGTGATTTGTAGCTATCTCAATCCCAGATTTTGCTACAGCCTCTGTGTGTGTTTGTGTTTTCTGGACATTCTGTATGAACTTTACGGTTTTGAATGCATTTCAGCATGTAAGTTTTTGTTTTAAGCTGGCAAAGGCTAATTGGTTCCACCTGGAGTCAAATCCTCGACACATTCGAGTTTTTAGGAAGAAAGTTCCAGAAACCTGAGAAAACATGATATTTCTTTCTGTAAACATGACATTGGATGCATTTGCCAAACAGGAAGATTGTGCTTTTCTCCAAAACCACTTTCACGGTGATTTTTGGTTAAATTTCACCCGAAATCCACAACAATTTGTCCAGATACTCCTGGATGAAAACAAAACTATCTGGTGTGTTGTGGCTATCTCAATCCCAGATCTTGCTACAGCCTCTGTGTTTGTGTTTTCTGGACATTCTCTATGGACTTTACGGTTTTGAATGCATTTAAACATGTAAGTTTTTGTTTTAAGCTGGCAAACACTAATTGGTTCCACCTGGAGTCAAATCCTCCACACATTCAAGTTTTCTAGGAAGAAAGCTTCAGAAACCTGAGAAAACATGATATTTCTTTCTGTAACCATGACATTGGATGCATTTGCAAAACAGGAAGATTGTGCTTTTCTCCAAAACCACTTTCACGGTGATTTTTGGTTAAATTTCGATTCAAAACTACAACAATTTGTCCAGATACTCCTGGATGAAAACAAAACTATCTGGTGTTTTGTAGCTATCTCAATCCCAGATCTTGCTACAGCCTCTGTGTGTGTTTGTGTTTTAGGGACATTCTCTATGGACTTTACGGTGTTGAATGCATTTTAGCAGGATCCTTTTTGTTTTCTGCTGGCAAAGGCTAATTGGTTCCACCTGGAGTCAAATCCTCCACACATTCGAGTTTTCTAGGAAGAAAGTTCCAGAAACCTGAGAAAACATGATATTTCTTTCTGTAAACATGACATTGGATGCATTTGCCAAACAGGAAGATTGTGCTTTTCTCCAAAACCACTGTCACGGTGATTTTTGGTTAAATTTCAATTCAAAACTACAGCAATTTGCCGAGATACTCCTGGATGAAAACAAAACTATCTGGTGATTTGTAGCTATGTCAATCCCAGATCTTGCTACAGCCTCTGTGTGTGTTTGTGTTTTCTGGACATTCTCTATGAACTTTACGGTTTTGAATGCATTTCAGCATGTAAGTTTTTGTTTTAAGCTGGCAAAGGCTAATTGGTTCCACCTGCAGTCAAATCCTCCACACATTCGAGTTTTTAGGAAGAAAGTTCCAGAAACCTGAGAAAACATGATATTTCTTTGTGTAAACATGACATTGGATGCATTTGCCAAACAGGAAGATTGTGCTTTTCTCCAAAACCACTTTCACGGTGATTTTTGGTTAAATTTCACCCGAAATCCACAACAATTTGTCCAGATACTCCTGGATGAAAACAAAACTATCTGGTGTGTTGTGGCTATCTCAATCCCAGATCTTGCTAGAGCCTCCGTGTTTGTTTGTGTTTTCTGGACATTCTCTATGGACTTTACGGTTTTGAATGCATTTAAACATGTAAGTTTTTGTTTTAAGATGGCAAACACTAATTGGTTCCACCTGGAGTCAAATCCTCCACGCATTCGAGTTTTCTAGGAAGAAAGCTTCAGAAACCTGAGAAAACATGATATTTCCTTCTGTTAACATGACTTTGGATGCATTTGCCAAACAGGAAGATTGTGATTTTCTCCAAAACCACTTTCACGGTGATTTTTGGTTAAATTTCGATACAAAACTACAACAATTTGTCCAGATACTCCTGGATGAAAACAAAACTATCTGGTGTTTTGTAGCTATCTCAATCCTGATCTTGATCCAGCCTCTGTGTGTGTTTGTGTTTTATGGACATTCTCTATGGACTTTACGGTGTTGAATGCATTTTAGCAGGATCCTTTTTGTTTTCTGCTGGCAAAGGCTAATTGGTTCCACCTGGAGTCAAATCCTCCACACATTCGAGTTTTCTAGGAAAAAAACTCCAGAAAGCAGAGAAAACATGAAATTTGTATTTGTATACATGACATTGGATTCATTTGCTGAACAGAAACATTGTCCTTTTCTCCAAAACCACTTTCACGGTGATTTTTGGTTAAATTTCACCCGAAATCCACAACAATTTCTCCAGATACTCCTGGATGAAAATGACACTATCTGGTGATTGTTAGTTATCTCAATCCCAGATCTTGCTACAGCCTCTGTGTGTGTTTGTGTTTTCTGGACATTCTCTATGGACTTTACGGTTTTGAATGCATTTTAGCAGGACCCTTTTTGTTTTCTGCTGGCAAACACTAATTGGTTCCACCTGGAGTCAAATCCTCCACACATTCGAGTTTTCTAGGAAGAAAGCTCCAGAAACCTGAGAAAACAGGATATTTGTATTTGTAAACATGACATTGGATGCATTTGCCAAACAGGAAGATTGTGCTTTTCTCCAAAACCATTTTCACGGTGATTTTTGGTTAAATTTCACTACAAATCCACAACAATTTGTCCAGATACTGCTGGATGAAAACAAAACTATCTGATGATTTTTAGCTATCTCAATCCCAGATCTTGCTACAGCCTCCGTGTTTGTTTGTGTTTTCTGGACATTCTCTATGGACTTTATGGTTTTGAATGCATTTCAGCATGTAATTTTTTGTTTTTAGCTGCCAAAAACTAATTGGTTCCACCTGGAGTCAAATCCTCCACACATTCGAGTTTTCTAGGAAAAAAACTCCAGAAAGCAGAGAAAACATGAAATTTGTATTTGTAAACATGACATTGGAGGCATTTGCCAAACAGGAAGCATGTGCTTTTCTCCCAAACCACTTTCACGGTGATTTTTGGTTAAATTTCGATTCAAAAGTACAACAATTTGTCCAGATACACCTGGATGAAAACAAAATTATCTGGTGATTTGTAGCTATCTCAATCCCAGATCTTGCTACAGCCTCTGTGTGTGTTTGTGTTTTCTGGACATTCTCTATGAACTTTACGGTTTTGAATGCATTTCAGCATGTAAGTTTTTGATTTAAGCTGGCAAAGGCTAATTGGTTCCACCTGGAGTCAAATCCTCCACACATTCGAGTTTTCTAGGAAGAAAGCCCCAGAAACCTGAGAAAACATGATATTTCTTTCTGTAAACATGACATTGGATGCATTTGCAAAACAGGAAGATTGTGCTTTTCTCCAAAACCACTTTCACGGTGATTTTTGGTTAAATTTCGATTCAAAACTACAACAATTTGTCCAGATACTCCTGGATGAAAACAAAACTATCTGGTGATTTGTAGCTATCTCAATCCCAGATCTTGCTACAGCCTCTGTGTGTGTTTGTGTTTTCTGCTCATTCTCTATGAACTTTACGGTTTTGAATGCATTTCAGCATGTAAGTTTTTGATTTAAGCTGGCAAAGGCTAATTGGTTCCACCTGGAGTCAAATCCTCCACACATTCGAGTTTTCTAGGAAGAAAGCTCCAGAAACCTGAGAAAACATGATATTTCTTTCTGTAAACATGACATTGGATGCATTTGCAAAACAGGAAGATTGTGCTTTTCTCCAAAACCACTTTCACGGTGATTTTTGGTTAAATTTCGATTCAAAACTACAACAATTTTTCCAGATACTCCTGGATGAAAACAAAACTATCTGGTGATTTGTAGCTATCTCAATCCCAGATCTTGCTACAGCCTCTGTGTGTGTTTGTGTTTTCTGGACATTCTCTATGAACTTTACGGTTTTGAATGCATTTCAGCATGTAAGTTTTTGTTTTAAGCTGGCAAAGGCTAATTGGTTCCACCTGGAGCCAAATCCTCCACACATTCGAGTTTTCTAGGAAGAAAGTTCCAGAAACCTGAGAAAACATGATATTTCTTTCTGTAAACATGACATTGGATGCATTTGCCAAACAGGAAGATTGTGCTTTTCTCCAAAACCACTTTCACGGTGATTTTTGGTTAAATTTCGATTCAAAACTACAACAATTTGTCCAGATACTCCTGGATGAAAACAAAATTATCTGGTGATTTGTAGCTATCTCAATCCCAGATCTTGCTACAGCCTCTGTTTGTGTTTGTGTTTTCTGGACATTCCCTATGGACTTTACGATGTTGAATGCATTTTAGCAGGACCATTTTGTTTTCGGCTTGCAAACGCTAATTGGTTCCACCTGGAGTCAAATCCTCCACACATTCCAGTTTTCTAGGAAGAAAGCTTCAGAAACCTGAGAAAACATGATATTTCTTTCTTTAACCATGACATTGGATGCATTTGCAAAACAGGAAGATTGTGCTTTTCTCCAAAACCACTTTCACGGTGATTTTTGGTTAAATTTCGATTCAAAACTACAACAATTTGTCCAGATACTCCTGGATGAAAACAAAATTATCTGGTGATTTGTAGCTATGTCAATCCCAGATCTTGCTACAGCCTCTGTGTGTGTTTGTGTATTCTGGACATTCTCTATGGACTTTACGGTTTTGAATGCATTTAAACATGTAAGTTTTTGTTTTAAGATGGCAAACACTAATTGGTTCCACCTGGAGTCAAATCCTCCACGCATTCGAGTTTTCTAGGAAGAAAGCTTCAGAAACCTGAGAAAACATGATATTTCCTTCTGTTAACATGACTTTGGATGCATTTGCCAAACAGGAAGATTGTGATTTTCTCCAAAACCACTTTCACGGTGATTTTTGGTTAAATTTCGATACAAAACTACAACAATTTGTCCAGATACTCCTGGATGAAAACAAAACTATCTGGTGTTTTGTAGCTATCTCAATCCTGATCTTGATCCAGCCTCTGTGTGTGTTTGTGTTTTATGGACATTCTCTATGGACTTTACGGTGTTGAATGCATTTTAGCAGGATCCTTTTTGTTTTCTGCTGGCAAAGGCTAATTGGTTCCACCTGGAGTCAAATCCTCCACACATTCGAGTTTTCTAGGAAAAAAACTCCAGAAAGCAGAGAAAACATGAAATTTGTATTTGTATACATGACATTGGATTCATTTGCTGAACAGAAACATTGTCCTTTTCTCCAAAACCACTTTCACGGTGATTTTTGGTTAAATTTCACCCGAAATCCACAACAATTTCTCCAGATACTCCTGGATGAAAATGACACTATCTGGTGATTGTTAGTTATCTCAATCCCAGATCTTGCTACAGCCTCTGTGTGTGTTTGTGTTTTCTGGACATTCTCTATGGACTTTACGGTTTTGAATGCATTTTAGCAGGACCCTTTTTGTTTTCTGCTGGCAAACACTAATTGGTTCCACCTGGAGTCAAATCCTCCACACATTCGAGTTTTCTAGGAAGAAAGCTCCAGAAACCTGAGAAAACAGGATATTTGTATTTGTAAACATGACATTGGATGCATTTGCCAAACAGGAAGATTGTGCTTTTCTCCAAAACCATTTTCACGGTGATTTTTGGTTAAATTTCACTACAAATCCACAACAATTTGTCCAGATACTGCTGGATGAAAACAAAACTATCTGATGATTTTTAGCTATCTCAATCCCAGATCTTGCTACAGCCTCCGTGTGTGTTTGTGTTTTCTGGACATTCTCTATGGACTTTATGGTTTTGAATGCATTTCAGCATGTAATTTTTTGTTTTTAGCTGCCAAAAACTAATTGGTTCCACCTGGAGTCAAATCCTCCACACATTCGAGTTTTCTAGGAAAAAAACTCCAGAAAGCAGAGAAAACATGAAATTTGTATTTGTAAACATGACATTGGATTCATTTGCTGAACAGAAACATTGTCCTTTTCTCCAAAACCACTTTCACGGTGATTTATGGTTAAATTTCACCCGAAATCCACAACAATTTCTCCAGATACTCCTGGATGAAAATGACACTATCTGGTGATTGTTAGTTATCTCAATCCCAGATCTTGCTACAGCCTCTGTGTGTGTTTGTGTTTTCTGGACATTCTCTATGGACTTTACGGTTTTGAATGCATTTTAGCAGGACCCTTTTTGTTTTCTGCTGGCAAACGCGAATTGGTTCCACCTGGAGTCAAATCCTCCACACATTCCAGTTTTCTAGGAAGAAAGCTTCAGAAACCTGAGAAAACATGATATTTCTTTCTGTAACCATGACATTGGATGCATTTGCAAAACAGGAAGATTGTGCTTTTCTCCAAAACCACTTTCACGGTGATTTTTGGTTAAATTTCGATTCAAAACTACAACAATTTGTCCAGATACTCCTTGATGAAAACAAAATTATCTGGTGATTTGTAGCTATCTCAATCCCAGATCTTGCTACAGCCTCTGTGTGTGTTTCTGTTTTCTGGACATTCTCTATGAACTTTACGGTTTTGAATGCATTTCAGCATGTAAGTTTTTGTTTTAAGCTGGCAAAGGCTAATTGGTTCCACCTGGAGTCAAATCCTCGACACATTCGAGTTTTTAGGAAGAAAGTTCCAGAAACCTGAGAAAACATGATATTTCTTTCTGTAAACATGACATTGGATGCATTTGCCAAACAGGAAGATTGTGCTTTTCTCCAAAACCACTTTCACGGTGATTTTTGGTTAAATTTCACCCGAAATCCACAACAATTTGTCCAGATACTCCTGGATGAAAACAAAACTATCTGGTGTGTTGTTACTATCTCAATCCCAGATCTTGCTACAGCCTCTGTGTTTGTGTTTTCTGGACATTCTCTATGCACTTTACGGTTTTGAATGCATTTAAACATGTAAGTTTTTGTTTTAAGCTGGCAAACACTAATTGGTTCCACCTGGAGTGAAATCCTCCACACATTCAAGTTTTCTAGGAAGAAAGCTTCAGAAACCTGAGAAAACATGATATTTCTTTCTGTAAACATGACTTTGGATGCATTTTCCAAACAGGAAGATTGTGATTTTCTCCAAAACCACTTTCACGGTGATTTTTGGTTAAATTTCGAATCAAAACTACAACAATTTGTCCAGATACTCCTGGATGAAAACAAAACTATCTGGTGTTTTGTAGCTATCTCAATCCCAGATCTTGCTACAGCCTCTGTGTGTGTTTGTGTTTTAGGGACATTCTCTATGGACTTTACGGTGTTGAATGCATTTTAGCAGGATCCTTTTTGTTTTCTGCTGGCAAAGGCTAATTGGTTCCACCTGGAGTCAAATCCTCCACACATTCGAGTTTTCTAGGAAGAAAGTTCCAGAAACCTGAGAAAACATGATATTTCTTTCTGTAAACATGACATTGGATGCATTTGCCAAACAGGAAGATTGTGCTTTTCTCCAAAACCACTGTCACGGTGATTTTTGGTTAAATTTCAATTCAAAACTACAACAATTTGTCCAGATACTCCTGGATGAAAACAAAACTATCTGGTGATTTGTAGCTATCTCAATCCCAGATCTTGCTACAGCCTCTGTGTGTGTTTGTGTTTTCTGCTCATTCTCTATGAACTTTACGGTTTTGAATGCATTTCAGCATGTAAGTTTTTGATTTAAGCTGGCAAAGGCTAATTGGTTCCACCTGGAGTCAAATCCTCCACACATTCGAGTTTTCTAGGAAGAAAGCTCCAGAAACCTGAGAAAACATGATATTTCTTTCTGTAAACATGACATTGGATGCATTTGCAAAACAGGAAGATTGTGCTTTTCTCCAAAACCACTTTCACGGTGATTTTTGGTTAAATTTCGATTCAAAACTACAACAATTTTTCCAGATACTCCTGGATGAAAACAAAATTATCTGGTGATTTGTAGCTATCTCAATCCCAGATCTTGCTACAGCCTCTGTGTGTGTTTGTGTTTTCTGGACATTCTCTATGAACTTTACGGTTTTGAATGCATTTCAGCATGTAAGTTTTTGTTTTAAGCTGGCAAAGGCTAATTGGTTCCACCTGGAGCCAAATCCTCCACACATTCGAGTTTTCTAGGAAGAAAGTTCCAGAAACCTGAGAAAACATGATATTTCTTTCTGTAAACATGACATTGGATGCATTTGCCAAACAGGAAGATTGTGCTTTTCTCCAAAACCACTTTCACGGTGATTTTTGGTTAAATTTCGATTCAAAACTACAACAATTTGTCCAGATACTCCTGGATGAAAACAAAATTATCTGGTGATTTGTAGCTATCTCAATCCCAGATCTTGCTACAGCCTCTGTTTGTGTTTGTGTTTTCTGGACATTCCCTATGGACTTTACGATGTTGAATGCATTTTAGCAGGACCATTTTGTTTTCGGCTTGCAAACGCTAATTGGTTCCACCTGGAGTCAAATCCTCCACACATTCCAGTTTTCTAGGAAGAAAGCTTCAGAAACCTGAGAAAACATGATATTTCTTTCTTTAACCATGACATTGGATGCATTTGCAAAACAGGAAGATTGTGCTTTTCTCCAAAACCACTTTCACGGTGATTTTTGGTTAAATTTCGATTCAAAACTACAACAATTTGTCCAGATACTCCTGGATGAAAACAAAATTATCTGGTGATTTGTAGCTATGTCAATCCCAGATCTTGCTACAGCCTCTGTGTGTGTTTGTGTATTCTGGACATTCTCTATGGACTTTACGGTTTTGAATGCATTTAAACATGTAAGTTTTTGTTTTAAGATGGCAAACACTAATTGGTTCCACCTGGAGTCAAATCCTCCACGCATTCGAGTTTTCTAGGAAGAAAGCTTCAGAAACCTGAGAAAACATGATATTTCCTTCTGTTAACATGACTTTGGATGCATTTGCCAAACAGGAAGATTGTGATTTTCTCCAAAACCACTTTCACGGTGATTTTTGGTTAAATTTCGATACAAAACTACAACAATTTGTCCAGATACTCCTGGATGAAAACAAAACTATCTGGTGTTTTGTAGCTATCTCAATCCTGATCTTGATCCAGCCTCTGTGTGTGTTTGTGTTTTATGGACATTCTCTATGGACTTTACGGTGTTGAATGCATTTTAGCAGGATCCTTTTTGTTTTCTGCTGGCAAAGGCTAATTGGTTCCACCTGGAGTCAAATCCTCCACACATTCGAGTTTTCTAGGAAAAAAACTCCAGAAAGCAGAGAAAACATGAAATTTGTATTTGTATACATGACATTGGATTCATTTGCTGAACAGAAACATTGTCCTTTTCTCCAAAACCACTTTCACGGTGATTTTTGGTTAAATTTCACCCGAAATCCACAACAATTTCTCCAGATACTCCTGGATGAAAATGACACTATCTGGTGATTGTTAGTTATCTCAATCCCAGATCTTGCTACAGCCTCTGTGTGTGTTTGTGTTTTCTGGACATTCTCTATGGACTTTACGGTTTTGAATGCATTTTAGCAGGACCCTTTTTGTTTTCTGCTGGCAAACACTAATTGGTTCCACCTGGAGTCAAATCCTCCACACATTCGAGTTTTCTAGGAAGAAAGCTCCAGAAACCTGAGAAAACAGGATATTTGTATTTGTAAACATGACATTGGATGCATTTGCCAAACAGGAAGATTGTGCTTTTCTCCAAAACCATTTTCACGGTGATTTTTGGTTAAATTTCACTACAAATCCACAACAATTTGTCCAGATACTGCTGGATGAAAACAAAACTATCTGATGATTTTTAGCTATCTCAATCCCAGATCTTGCTACAGCCTCCGTGTGTGTTTGTGTTTTCTGGACATTCTCTATGGACTTTATGGTTTTGAATGCATTTCAGCATGTAATTTTTTGTTTTTAGCTGCCAAAAACTAATTGGTTCCACCTGGAGTCAAATCCTCCACACATTCGAGTTTTCTAGGAAAAAAACTCCAGAAAGCAGAGAAAACATGAAATTTGTATTTGTGAACATGACATTGGATTCATTTGCTGAACAGAAACATTGTCCTTTTCTCCAAAACCACTTTCACGGTGATTTATGGTTAAATTTCACCCGAAATCCACAACAATTTCTCCAGATACTCCTGGATGAAAATGACACTATCTGGTGATTGTTAGTTATCTCAATCCCAGATCTTGCTACAGCCTCTGTGTGTGTTTGTGTTTTCTGGACATTCTCTATGGACTTTACGGTTTTGAATGCATTTTAGCAGGACCCTTTTTGTTTTCTGCTGGCAAACGCGAATTGGTTCCACCTGGAGTCAAATCCTCCACACATTCCAGTTTTCTAGGAAGAAAGCTTCAGAAACCTGAGAAAACATGATATTTCTTTCTGTAACCATGACATTGGATGCATTTGCAAAACAGGAAGATTGTGCTTTTCTCCAAAACCACTTTCACGGTGATTTTTGGTTAAATTTCGATTCAAAACTACAACAATTTGTCCAGATACTCCTTGATGAAAACAAAATTATCTGGTGATTTGTAGCTATCTCAATCCCAGATCTTGCTACAGCCTCTGTGTGTGTTTCTGTTTTCTGGACATTCTCTATGAACTTTACGGTTTTGAATGCATTTCAGCATGTAAGTTTTTGTTTTAAGCTGGCAAAGGCTAATTGGTTCCACCTGGAGTCAAATCCTCGACACATTCGAGTTTTTAGGAAGAAAGTTCCAGAAACCTGAGAAAACATGATATTTCTTTCTGTAAACATGACATTGGATGCATTTGCCAAACAGGAAGATTGTGCTTTTCTCCAAAACCACTTTCACGGTGATTTTTGGTTAAATTTCACCCGAAATCCACAACAATTTGTCCAGATACTCCTGGATGAAAACAAAACTATCTGGTGTGTTGTTACTATCTCAATCCCAGATCTTGCTACAGCCTCTGTGTTTGTGTTTTCTGGACATTCTCTATGCACTTTACGGTTTTGAATGCATTTAAACATGTAAGTTTTTGTTTTAAGCTGGCAAACACTAATTGGTTCCACCTGGAGTCAAATCCTCCACACATTCGAGTTTTCTAGGAAGAAAGCTTCAGAAACCTGAGAAAACATGATATTTCTTTCTGTAAACATGACTTTGGATGCATTTTCCAAACAGGAAGATTGTGATTTTCTCCAAAACCACTTTCACGGTGATTTTTGGTTAAATTTCGAATCAAAACTACAACAATTTGTCCAGATACTCCTGGATGAAAACAAAACTATCTGGTGTTTTGTAGCTATCTCAATCCCAGATCTTGCTACAGCCTCTGTGTGTGTTTGTGTTTTAGGGACATTCTCTATGGACTTTACGGTGTTGAATGCATTTTAGCAGGATCCTTTTTGTTTTCTGCTGGCAAAGGCTAATTGGTTCCACCTGGAGTCAAATCCTCCACACATTCGAGTTTTCTAGGAAGAAAGTTCCAGAAACCTGAGAAAACATGATATTTCTTTCTGTAAACATGACATTGGATGCATTTGCCAAACAGGAAGATTGTGCTTTTCTCCAAAACCACTGTCACGGTGATTTTTGGTTAAATTTCAATTCAAAACTACAGCAATTTGCCGAGATACTCCTGGATGAAAACAAAACTATCTGGTGATTTGTAGCTATGTCAATCCCAGATCTTGCTACAGCCTCTGTGTGTGTTTGTGTTTTCTGGACATTCTCTATGAACTTTACGGTTTTGAATGCATTTCAGCATGTAAGTTTTTGTTTTAAGCTGGCAAAGGCTAATTGGTTCCACCTGCAGTCAAATCCTCCACACATTCGAGTTTTTAGGAAGAAAGTTCCAGAAACCTGAGAAAACATGATATTTCTTTGTGTAAACATGACATTGGATGCATTTGCCAAACAGGAAGATTGTGCTTTTCTCCAAAACCACTTTCACGGTGATTTTTGGTTAAATTTCACCCGAAATCCACAACAATTTGTCCAGATACTCCTGGATGAAAACAAAACTATCTGGTGTGTTGTGGCTATCTCAATCCCAGATCTTGCTAGAGCCTCCGTGTTTGTTTGTGTTTTCTGGACATTCTCTATGGACTTTACGGTTTTGAATGCATTTAAACATGTAAGTTTTTGTTTTAAGATGGCAAACACTAATTGGTTCCACCTGGAGTCAAATCCTCCACACATTCAAGTTTTCTAGGAAGAAAGCTTCAGAAACTTGAGAAAACATGATATTTCTTTCTGTAAACATGACTTTGGATGCATTTTCCAAACAGGAAGATTGTGATTTTCTCCAAAACCACTTTCACGGTGATTTTTGGTTAAATTTCGAATCAAAACTACAACAATTTGTCCAGATACTCCTGGATGAAAACAAAACTATCTGGTGTTTTGTAGCTATCTCAATCCCAGATCTTGCTACAGCCTCTGTGTGTGTTTGTGTTTTAGGGACATTCTCTATGGACTTTACGGTGTTGAATGCATTTTAGCAGGATCCTTTTTGTTTTCTGCTGGCAAAGGCTAATTGGTTCCACCTGGAGTCAAATCCTCCACACATTCGAGTTTTCTAGGAAGAAAGTTCCAGAAACCTGAGAAAACATGATATTTCTTTCTGTAAACATGACATTGGATGCATTTGCCAAACAGGAAGATTGTGCTTTTCTCCAAAACCACTGTCACGGTGATTTTTGGTTAAATTTCAATTCAAAACTACAGCAATTTGCCGAGATACTCCTGGATGAAAACAAAACTATCTGGTGATTTGTAGCTATGTCAATCCCAGATCTTGCTACAGCCTCTGTGTGTGTTTGTGTTTTCTGGACATTCTCTATGAACTTTACGGTTTTGAATGCATTTCAGCATGTAAGTTTTTGTTTTAAGCTGGCAAAGGCTAATTGGTTCCACCTGCAGTCAAATCCTCCACACATTCGAGTTTTTAGGAAGAAAGTTCCAGAAACCTGAGAAAACATGATATTTCTTTGTGTAAACATGACATTGGATGCATTTGCCAAACAGGAAGATTGTGCTTTTCTCCAAAACCACTTTCACGGTGATTTTTGGTTAAATTTCACCCGAAATCCACAACAATTTGTCCAGATACTCCTGGATGAAAACAAAACTATCTGGTGTGTTGTGGCTATCTCAATCCCAGATCTTGCTAGAGCCTCCGTGTTTGTTTGTGTTTTCTGGACATTCTCTATGGACTTTACGGTTTTGAATGCATTTCAGCATGTAAGTTTTTGTTTTAAGCTGGCAAAGGCTAATTGGTTCCACCTGGAGCCAAATCCTCCACACATTCGAGTTTTCTAGGAAGAAAGTTCCAGAAACCTGAGAAAACATGATATTTCTTTCTGTAAACATGACATTGGATGCATTTGCCAAACAGGAAGATTTTGCTTCTCTCCAAAACCACTTTCACGGTGATTTTTGGTTAAATTTCGATTCAAAACTACAACAATTTGTCCAGATACTCCTGGATGAAAACAAAATTATCTGGTGATTTGTAGCTATCTCAATCCCAGATCTTGCTACAGCCTCTGTTTGTGTTTGTGTTTTCTGGACATTCCCTATGGACTTTACGATGTTGAATGCATTTTAGCAGGACCATTTTGTTTTCGGCTTGCAAACGCTAATTGGTTCCACCTGGAGTCAAATCCTCCACACATTCCAGTTTTCTAGGAAGAAAGCTTCAGAAACCTGAGAAAACATGATATTTCTTTCTTTAACCATGACATTGGATGCATTTGCAAAACAGGAAGATTGTGCTTTTCTCCAAAACCACTTTCACGGTGATTTTTGGTTAAATTTCGATTCAAAACTACAACAATTTGTCCAGATACTCCTGGATGAAAACAAAATTATCTGGTGATTTGTAGCTATGTCAATCCCAGATCTTGCTACAGCCTCTGTGTGTGTTTGTGTATTCTGGACATTCTCTATGGACTTTACGGTTTTGAATGCATTTAAACATGTAAGTTTTTGTTTTAAGATGGCAAACACTAATTGGTTCCACCTGGAGTCAAATCCTCCACGCATTCGAGTTTTCTAGGAAGAAAGCTTCAGAAACCTGAGAAAACATGATATTTCCTTCTGTTAACATGACTTTGGATGCATTTGCCAAACAGGAAGATTGTGATTTTCTCCAAAACCACTTTCACGGTGATTTTTGGTTAAATTTCGATACAAAACTACAACAATTTGTCCAGATACTCCTGGATGAAAACAAAACTATCTGGTGTTTTGTAGCTATCTCAATCCTGATCTTGATCCAGCCTCTGTGTGTGTTTGTGTTTTATGGACATTCTCTATGGACTTTACGGTGTTGAATGCATTTTAGCAGGATCCTTTTTGTTTTCTGCTGGCAAAGGCTAATTGGTTCCACCTGGAGTCAAATCCTCCACACATTCGAGTTTTCTAGGAAAAAAACTCCAGAAAGCAGAGAAAACATGAAATTTGTATTTGTATACATGACATTGGATTCATTTGCTGAACAGAAACATTGTCCTTTTCTCCAAAACCACTTTCACGGTGATTTTTGGTTAAATTTCACCCGAAATCCACAACAATTTCTCCAGATACTCCTGGATGAAAATGACACTATCTGGTGATTGTTAGTTATCTCAATCCCAGATCTTGCTACAGCCTCTGTGTGTGTTTGTGTTTTCTGGACATTCTCTATGGACTTTACGGTTTTGAATGCATTTTAGCAGGACCCTTTTTGTTTTCTGCTGGCAAACACTAATTGGTTCCACCTGGAGTCAAATCCTCCACACATTCGAGTTTTCTAGGAAGAAAGCTCCAGAAACCTGAGAAAACAGGATATTTGTATTTGTAAACATGACATTGGATGCATTTGCCAAACAGGAAGATTGTGCTTTTCTCCAAAACCATTTTCACGGTGATTTTTGGTTAAATTTCACTACAAATCCACAACAATTTGTCCAGATACTGCTGGATGAAAACAAAACTATCTGATGATTTTTAGCTATCTCAATCCCAGATCTTGCTACAGCCTCCGTGTGTGTTTGTGTTTTCTGGACATTCTCTATGGACTTTATGGTTTTGAATGCATTTCAGCATGTAATTTTTTGTTTTTAGCTGCCAAAAACTAATTGGTTCCACCTGGAGTCAAATCCTCCACACATTCGAGTTTTCTAGGAAAAAAACTCCAGAAAGCAGAGAAAACATGAAATTTGTATTTGTGAACATGACATTGGATTCATTTGCTGAACAGAAACATTGTCCTTTTCTCCAAAACCACTTTCACGGTGATTTATGGTTAAATTTCACCCGAAATCCACAACAATTTCTCCAGATACTCCTGGATGAAAATGACACTATCTGGTGATTGTTAGTTATCTCAATCCCAGATCTTGCTACAGCCTCTGTGTGTGTTTGTGTTTTCTGGACATTCTCTATGGACTTTACGGTTTTGAATGCATTTTAGCAGGACCCTTTTTGTTTTCTGCTGGCAAACGCGAATTGGTTCCACCTGGAGTCAAATCCTCCACACATTCCAGTTTTCTAGGAAGAAAGCTTCAGAAACCTGAGAAAACATGATATTTCTTTCTGTAACCATGACATTGGATGCATTTGCAAAACAGGAAGATTGTGCTTATCTCCAAAACCACTTTCACGGTGATTTTTGGTTAAATTTCGATTCAAAACTACAACAATTTGTCCAGATACTCCTGGATGAAAACAAAATTATCTGGTGATTTGTAGCTATCTCAATCCCAGATCTTGCTACAGCCTCTGTGTGTGTTTCTGTTTTCTGGACATTCTCTATGAACTTTACGGTTTTGAATGCATTTCAGCATGTAAGTTTTTGTTTTAAGCTGGCAAAGGCTAATTGGTTCCACCTGGAGTCAAATCCTCGACACATTCGAGTTTTTAGGAAGAAAGTTCCAGAAACCTGAGAAAACATGATATTTCTTTCTGTAAACATGACATTGGATGCATTTGCCAAACAGGAAGATTGTGCTTTTCTCCAAAACCACTTTCACGGTGATTTTTGGTTAAATTTCACCCGAAATCCACAACAATTTGTCCAGATACTCCTGGATGAAAACAAAACTATCTGGTGTGTTGTTACTATCTCAATCCCAGATCTTGCTACAGCCTCTGTGTTTGTGTTTTCTGGACATTCTCTATGCACTTTACGGTTTTGAATGCATTTAAACATGTAAGTTTTTGTTTTAAGCTGGCAAACACTAATTGGTTCCACCTGGAGTCAAATCCTCCACACATTCAAGTTTTCTAGGAAGAAAGCTTCAGAAACCTGAGAAAACATGATATTTCTTTCTGTAAACATGACTTTGGATGCATTTGCCAAACAGGAAGATTGTGATTTTCTCCAAAACCACTTTCACGGTGATTTTTGGTTAAATTTCGAATCAAAACTACAACAATTTGTCCAGATACTCCTGGATGAAAACAAAACTATCTGGTGTTTTGTAGCTATCTCAATCCCAGATCTTGCTACAGCCTCTGAGTGTTTGTGTTTTAGGGACATTCTCTATGGACTTTACGGTGTTGAATGCATTTTAGCAGGATCCTTTTTGTTTTCTGCTGGCAAAGGCTAATTGGTTCCACCTGGAGTCAAATCCTCCACACATTCGAGTTTTCTAGGAAGAAAGTTCCAGAAACCTGAGAAAACATGATATTTCTTTCTGTAAACATGACATTGGATGCATTTGCCAAACAGGAAGATTGTGCTTTTCTCCAAAACCACTGTCACGGTGATTTTTGGTTAAATTTCAATTCAAAACTACAGCAATTTGCCGAGATACTCCTGGATGAAAACAAAACTATCTGGTGATTTGTAGCTATGTCAATCCCAGATCTTGCTACAGCCTCTGTGTGTGTTTGTGTTTTCTGGACATTCTCTATGAACTTTACGGTTTTGAATGCATTTCAGCATGTAAGTTTTTGTTTTAAGCTGGCAAAGGCTAATTGGTTCCACCTGCAGTCAAATCCTCCACACATTCGAGTTTTTAGGAAGAAAGTTCCAGAAACCTGAGAAAACATGATATTTCTTTCTGTAAACATGACATTGGATGCATTTGCAAAACAGGAAGATTGTGCTTTTCTCCAAAACCACTTTCACGGTGATTTTTGGTTAAATTTCACCCGAAATCCACAACAATTTGTCCAGATACTCCTGGATGAAAACAAAACTATCTGGTGTGTTGTGGCTATCTCAATCCCAGATCTTGCTACAGCCTCTGTGTGTGTTTGTGTTTTAGGGACATTCTCTATGGACTTTACGGTGTTGAATGCATTTTAGCAGGATCCTTTTTGTTTTCTGCTGGCAAAGGCTAATTGGTTCCACCTGGAGTCAAATCCTCCACACATTCGAGTTTTCTAGGAAGAAAGTTCCAGAAACCTGAGAAAACATGATATTTCTTTCTGTAAACATGACATTGGATGCATTTGCCAAACAGGAAGATTGTGCTTTTCTCCAAAACCACTGTCACGGTGATTTTTGGTTAAATTTCAATTCAAAACTACAGCAATTTGCCGAGATACTCCTGGATGAAAACAAAACTATCTGGTGATTTGTAGCTATGTCAATCCCAGATCTTGCTACAGCCTCTGTGTGTGTTTGTGTTTTCTGGACATTCTCTATGAACTTTACGGTTTTGAATGCATTTCAGCATGTAAGTTTTTGTTTTAAGCTGGCAAAGGCTAATTGGTTCCACCTGCAGTCAAATCCTCCACACATTCGAGTTTTTAGGAAGAAAGTTCCAGAAACCTGAGAAAACATGATATTTCTTTGTGTAAACATGACATTGGATGCATTTGCCAAACAGGAAGATTGTGCTTTTCTCCAAAACCACTTTCACGGTGATTTTTGGTTAAATTTCACCCGAAATCCACAACAATTTGTCCAGATACTCCTGGATGAAAACAAAACTATCTGGTGTGTTGTGGCTATCTCAATCCCAGATCTTGCTAGAGCCTCCGTGTTTGTTTGTGTTTTCTGGACATTCTCTATGGACTTTACGGTTTTGAATGCATTTAAACATGTAAGTTTTTGTTTTAAGATGGCAAACACTAATTGGTTCCACCTGGAGTCAAATCCTCCACGCATTCGAGTTTTCTAGGAAGAAAGCTTCAGAAACCTGAGAAAACATGATATTTCCTTCTGTTAACATGACTTTGGATGCATTTGCCAAACAGGAAGATTGTGATTTTCTCCAAAACCACTTTCACGGTGATTTTTGGTTAAATTTCGATACAAAACTACAACAATTTGTCCAGATACTCCTGGATGAAAACAAAACTATCTGGTGTTTTGTAGCTATCTCAATCCTGATCTTGATCCAGCCTCTGTGTGTGTTTGTGTTTTATGGACATTCTCTATGGACTTTACGGTGTTGAATGCATTTTAGCAGGATCCTTTTTGTTTTCTGCTGGCAAAGGCTAATTGGTTCCACCTGGAGTCAAATCCTCCACACATTCGAGTTTTCTAGGAAAAAAACTCCAGAAAGCAGAGAAAACATGAAATTTGTATTTGTATACATGACATTGGATTCATTTGCTGAACAGAAACATTGTCCTTTTCTCCAAAACCACTTTCACGGTGATTTTTGGTTAAATTTCACCCAAAATCCACAACAATTTCTCCAGATACTCCTGGATGAAAATGACACTATCTGGTGATTGTTAGTTATCTCAATCCCAGATCTTGCTACAGCCTCTGTGTGTGTTTGTGTTTTCTGGACATTCTCTATGGACTTTACGGTTTTGAATGCATTTTAGCAGGACCCTTTTTGTTTTCTGCTGGCAAACACTAATTGGTTCCACCTGGAGTCAAATCCTCCACACATTCGAGTTTTCTAGGAAGAAAGCTCCAGAAACCTGAGAAAACAGGATATTTGTATTTGTAAACATGACATTGGATGCATTTGCCAAACAGGAAGATTGTGCTTTTCTCCAAAACCATTTTCACGGTGATTTTTGGTTAAATTTCACTACAAATCCACAACAATTTGTCCAGATACTGCTAGATGAAAACAAAACTATCTGGTGATTTGTAGCTATGTCAATCCCAGATCTTGCTACAGCCTCTGTGTGTGTTTGTGTTTTCTGGACATTCTCTATGAACTTTACGGTTTTGAATGCATTTCAGCATGTAAGTTTTTGTTTTAAGCTGGCAAAGGCTAATTGGTTCCACCTGCAGTCAAATCCTCCACACATTCGAGTTTTTAGGAAGAAAGTTCCAGAAACCTGAGAAAACATGATATTTCTTTGTGTAAACATGACATTGGATGCATTTGCCAAACAGGAAGATTGTGCTTTTCTCCAAAACCACTTTCACGGTGATTTTTGGTTAAATTTCACCCGAAATCCACAACAATTTGTCCAGATACTCCTGGATGAAAACAAAACTATCTGGTGTGTTGTGGCTATCTCAATCCCAGATCTTGCTAGAGCCTCCGTGTTTGTTTGTGTTTTCTGGACATTCTCTATGGACTTTACGGTTTTGAATGCATTTAAACATGTAAGTTTTTGTTTTAAGATGGCAAACACTAATTGGTTCCACCTGGAGTCAAATCCTCCACGCATTCGAGTTTTCTAGGAAGAAAGCTTCAGAAACCTGAGAAAACATGATATTTCCTTCTGTTAACATGACTTTGGATGCATTTGCCAAACAGGAAGATTGTGATTTTCTCCAAAACCACTTTCACGGTGATTTTTGGTTAAATTTCGATACAAAACTACAACAATTTGTCCAGATACTCCTGGATGAAAACAAAACTATCTGGTGTTTTGTAGCTATCTCAATCCTGATCTTGATCCAGCCTCTGTGTGTGTTTGTGTTTTATGGACATTCTCTATGGACTTTACGGTGTTGAATGCATTTTAGCAGGATCCTTTTTGTTTTCTGCTGGCAAAGGCTAATTGGTTCCACCTGGAGTCAAATCCTCCACACATTCGAGTTTTCTAGGAAAAAAACTCCAGAAAGCAGAGAAAACATGAAATTTGTATTTGTATACATGACATTGGATTCATTTGCTGAACAGAAACATTGTCCTTTTCTCCAAAACCACTTTCACGGTGATTTTTGGTTAAATTTCACCCGAAATCCACAACAATTTCTCCAGATACTCCTGGATGAAAATGACACTATCTGGTGATTGTTAGTTATCTCAATCCCAGATCTTGCTACAGCCTCTGTGTGTGTTTGTGTTTTCTGGACATTCTCTATGGACTTTACGGTTTTGAATGCATTTTAGCAGGACCCTTTTTGTTTTCTGCTGGCAAACACTAATTGGTTCCACCTGGAGTCAAATCCTCCACACATTCGAGTTTTCTAGGAAGAAAGCTCCAGAAACCTGAGAAAACAGGATATTTGTATTTGTAAACATGACATTGGATGCATTTGCCAAACAGGAAGATTGTGCTTTTCTCCAAAACCATTTTCACGGTGATTTTTGGTTAAATTTCACTACAAATCCACAACAATTTGTCCAGATACTGCTAGATGAAAACAAAACTATCTGATGATTTTTAGCTATCTCAATCCCAGATCTTGCTACAGCCTCCGTGTGTGTTTGTGTTTTCTGGACATTCTCTATGGACTTTATGGTTTTGAATGCATTTCAGCATGTAATTTTTTGTTTTTAGCTGCCAAAAACTAATTGGTTCCACCTGGAGTCAAATCCTCCACACATTCGAGTTTTCTAGGAAAAAAACTCCAGAAAGCAGAGAAAACATGAAATTTGTATTTGTGAACATGACATTGGATTCATTTGCTGAACAGAAACATTGTCCTTTTCTCCAAAACCACTTTCACGGTGATTTATGGTTAAATTTCACCCGAAATCCACAACAATTTCTCCAGATACTCCTGGATGAAAATGACACTATCTGGTGATTGTTAGTTATCTCAATCCCAGATCTTGCTACAGCCTCTGTGTGTGTTTGTGTTTTCTGGACATTCTCTATGGACTTTACGGTTTTGAATGCATTTTAGCAGGACCCTTTTTGTTTTCTGCTGGCAAACGCGAATTGGTTCCACCTGGAGTCAAATCCTCCACACATTCGAGTTTTCTAGGAAGAAAGCTCCAGAAACCAGAGAAAACAGGATATTTGTATTTGTAAACATGACATTGGAGGCATTTGCCAAACAGGAAGCATGTGCTTTTCTCCCAAACCACTTTCACGGTGATTTTTGGTTAAATTTCGATTCAAAAGTACAACAATTTGTCCAGATACTCCTGGATGAAAACAAAATTATCTGGTGATTTGTAGCTATCTCAATCCCAGATCTTGCTACAGCCTCTGTGTGTGTTTGTGTTTTCTGGACATTCTCTATGAACTTTACGGTTTTGAATGCATTTCAGCATGTAAGTTTTTGATTTAAGCTGGCAAAGGCTAATTGGTTCCACCTGGAGTCAAATCCTCCACACATTCGAGTTTTCTAGGAAGAAAGCTCCAGAAACCTGAGAAAACATGATATTTCTTTCTGTAAACATGACATTGGATTCATTTGCAAAACAGGAAGATTGTGCTTTTCTCCAAAACCACTTTCACGGTGATTTTTGGTTAAATTTCGATTCAAAACTACAACAATTTGTCCAGATACTCCTGGATGAAAACAAAATTATCTGGTGATTTGTAGCTATCTCAATCCCAGATCTTGCTACAGCCTCTGTGTGTGTTTGTGTTTTCTGGACATTCTCTATGAACTTTACGGTTTTGAATGCATTTCAGCATGTAAGTTTTTGTTTTAAGCTGGCAAAGGCTAATTGGTTCCACCTGGAGTCTAATACACCACACATTCGAGTTTTCTAGGAAGAAACCTTCAGAAACCTGAGAAAACATGATATTTCTTTCTGTAAACATGACATTGGATGCATTTGCCAAACAGGAAGATTGTGCTTTTCTCCAAAACCACTTTCACGGTGATTTTTGGTTAAATTTCGATTCAAAACTACAACAATTTGTCCAGATACTCCTGGATGAAAACAAAATTATCTGGTGATTTGTAGCTATCTCAATCCCAGATCTTGCTACAGCCTCTGTTTGTGTTTGTGTTTTCTGGACATTCCCTATGGACTTTACGATGTTGAATGCATTTTAGCAGGACCATTTTGTTTTCGGCTTGCAAACGCTAATTGGTTCCACCTGGAGTCAAATCCTCCACACATTCCAGTTTTCTAGGAAGAAAGCTTCAGAAACCTGAGAAAACATGATATTTCTTTCTTTAACCATGACATTGGATGCATTTGCAAAACAGGAAGATTGTGCTTTTCTCCAAAACCACTTTCACGGTGATTTTTGGTTAAATTTCGATTCAAAACTACAACAATTTGTCCAGATACTCCTGGATGAAAACAAAATTATCTGGTGATTTGTAGCTATGTCAATCCCAGATCTTGCTACAGCCTCTGTGTGTGTTTGTGTATTCTGGACATTCTCTATGGACTTTACGGTTTTGAATGCATTTAAACATGTAAGTTTTTGTTTTAAGATGGCAAACACTAATTGGTTCCACCTGGAGTCAAATCCTCCACGCATTCGAGTTTTCTAGGAAGAAAGCTTCAGAAACCTGAGAAAACATGATATTTCCTTCTGTTAACATGACTTTGGATGCATTTGCCAAACAGGAAGATTATGATTTTCTCCAAAACCACTTTCACGGTGATTTTTGGTTAAATTTCGATACAAAACTACAACAATTTGTCCAGATACTCCTGGATGAAAACAAAACTATCTGGTGATTTGTAGCTATCTCAATCCCAGATCTTGATCCAGCCTCTGTGTGTGTTTGTGTTTTATGGACATTCTCTATGGACTTTACGGTGTTGAATGCATTTTAGCAGGATCCTTTTTGTTTTCTGCTGGCAAAGGCTAATTGGTTCCACCTGGAGTCAAATCCTCCACACATTCGAGTTTTCTAGGAAAAAAACTCCAGAAAGCAGAGTAAACATGAAATTTGTATTTGTATACATGACATTGGATTCATTTGCTGAACAGAAACATTGTCCTTTTCTCCAAAACCACTTTCACGGTGATTTTTGGTTAAATTTCACCCGAAATCCACAACAATTTCTCCAGATACTCCTGGATGAAAATGACACTATCTGGTGATTGTTAGTTATCTCAATCCCAGATCTTGCTACAGCCTCTGTGTGTGTTTGTGTTTTCTGGACATTCTCTATGGACTTTACGGTTTTGAATGCATTTTAGCAGGACCCTTTTTGTTTTCTGCTGGCAAACACTAATTGGTTCCACCTGGAGTCAAATCCTCCACACATTCGAGTTTTCTAGGAAGAAAGCTCCAGAAACCTGAGAAAACAGGATATTTGTATTTGTAAACATGACATTGGATGCATTTGCCAAACAGGAAGATTGTGCTTTTCTCCAAAACCACTTTCACGGTGATTTTTGGTTAAATTTCACTACAAATCCACAACAATTTGTCCAGACACTCCTGGATGAAAACAAAACTATCTGGTGATTTGTAGCTAACTCAATCCCAGATCTTGCTACAGCCTCCGTGTGTGTTTGTGTTTTCTGGACATTCTCTATGGACTTTATGGTTTTGAATGCATTTCAGCATGTAATTTTTTGTTTTTAGCTGCCAAAAACTAATTGGTTCCACCTGGAGTCAAATCCTCCACACATTCGAGTTTTCTAGGAAAAAAACTCCAGAAAGCAGAGAAAACATGAAATTTGTATTTGTAAACATGACATTGGATTCATTTGCTGAACAGAAACATTGTCCTTTTCTCCAAAACCACTTTCACGGTGATTTATGGTTAAATTTCACCCGAAATCCACAACAATTTCTCCAGATACTCCTGGATGAAAATGACACTATCTGGTGATTGTTAGTTATCTCAATCCCAGATCTTGCTACAGCCTCTGTGTGTGTTTGTGTTTTCTGGACATTCTCTATGGACTTTACGGTTTTGAATGCATTTTAGCAGGACCCTTTTTGTTTTCTGCTGGCAAACGCGAATTGGTTCCACCTGGAGTCAAATCCTCCACACATTCGAGTTTTCTAGGAAGAAAGCTCCAGAAACCGGAGAAAACAGGATATTTGTATTTGTAAACATGACATTGGAGGCATTTGCCAAACAGGAAGCATGTGCTTTTCTCCCAAACCACTTTCACGGTGATTTTTGGTTAAATTTCGATTCAAAAGTACAACAATTTGTCCAGATACTCCTGGATGAAAACAAAATTATCTGGTGATTTGTAGCTATCTCAATCCCAGATCTTGCTACAACCTCTGTGTGTGTTTGTGTTTTCTGGACATTCTCTATGAACTTTACGGTTTTGAATGCATTTCAGCATGTAAGTTTTTGATTTAAGCTGGCAAAGGCTAATTGGTTCCACCTGGAGTCAAATCCTCCACACATTCGAGTTTTCTAGGAAGAAAGCTCCAGAAACCTGAGAAAACATGATATTTCTTTCTGTAAACATGACATTGGATGCATTTGCCAAACAGGAAGATTGTGCTTTTCTCCAAAACCACTTTCACGGTGATTTTTGGTTAAATTTCGATTCAAAACTACAACAATTTGTCCAGATACTCCTGGATGAAAACAAAATTATCTGGTGATTTGTAGCTATCTCAATCCCAGATCTTGCTACAGCCTCTGTGTGTGTTTGTGTTTTCTGGACATTCTCTATGAACTTTACGGTTTTGAATGCATTTCAGCATGTAAGTTTTTGTTTTAAGCTGGCAAAGGCTAATTGGTTCCACCTGGAGCCAAATCCTCCACACATTCGAGTTTTCTAGGAAGAAAGCTTCAAAAACATGAGAAAACATGATATTTGTATTTATAAACATGACATTGGATGCATTTCCCAAACAGGAAGTTTGTGCTTTTCTCCAAAACCACTTTCATGGTGATTTTTGGTTAAATTTCACCCGAAATCCACAACAATTTGTCCAGATACTCCTGGATGAAAACAAAACTATCTGGTGTGTTGTGGCTATCTCAATCCCAGATCTTGCTACAGCCTCTGTGTTTGTGTTTTCTGGACATTCTCTATGGACTTTACGGTTTTGAATGCATTTTAGCATGTAAGTTTTGGTTTTAAGCTGGCAAACACTAATTGGTTCCACTGGAGTCAAATCCTCCACGCATTCGAGTTTTCTAGGAAGAAAGCTTCAGAAACCTGAGAAAACATGGTATTTCCTTCTGTAAACATGACATTGGATGCCTTTGCCAAACAGGAAGATTGTGCTTTTCTCCAAAACCACTGTCACGGTGATTTTTGGTTAAATTTCAATTCAAAACTACAACAATTTGTCCAGATACTCCTGGATGAAAACAAAATTATCTGGTGATTTGTAGCTATCTCAACCCCAGATCTTGCTACAGCCTCTGTGTGTGTTTGTGTTTTCTGGACATTCTCTATGGACTTTACGGTTTTGAATGCATTTTAGCATGTAAGTTTTTGTTTTAAGCTGGCAAAGGCTAATTGGTTCCACCTGGAGTCAAATCCTCCACACATTCGAGTTTTTTGGAAGACAGTTCCAGAAACCTGAGAAAACATGATATTTCTTTCTGTAAACATGACTTTGGATGCATTTGCCAAACAGGAAGATTGTGCTTTTCTCCAAAACCACTTTCACGGTGATTTTTGGTTAAATTGCACCTGAAATCCACAACAATTTGTCCAGATACTCCTGGATGAAAACAAAACTATCTGGGGTGTTGTGGCTATCTCAATCCCAGATCTTGCTACAGCCTCAGTGTTTGTGTTTTCTGGACATTCTCTATGGACTTTACAGTTTTGAATGCATTTCAGCATGTAAGTTTTTGTTTTAAGCTGGCAAACGCTAATTGGTTCCACCTGGAGTCAAATCCTCCACGCATTCGAGTTTTCTAGGAAGAAAGCTTCAGCAACCTGAGAACACATGATATTTCCTTCTGTAAACATGACATTGGATGCATTGGCCAAAGGGAAGATTGTGCTTTTCTCCAAAACCACTTTCACGGTGATTTTTGGTTAAATTTCGATTCAAAAGTACAACAATTTGTCCATATACTCCTGGATGAAAACAAAATTATCTGGTGATTTGTAGCTATCTCAACCCCAGATCTTGCAACAGCCTCTGTGTGTGTTTGTGTTTTCTGGACATTCTCTATGAACTTTACGGTTTTGAATGCATTTCAGCATGTAAGTTTTTGTTTTAAGCTGGCAAATGCTAATTGGTTCCACCTGGAGTCAAATCCTCCACACATTCGAGTTTTCTAGGAAGAAAGCTGCAGAAACCTGAGAAAACATGATATTTCTTTCTGTAAACATGACATTGGATGCATATGCCAACCAGGAAGATTGTGCTTTTCTCCAAAACGACTTTCACGGTGATTTTTGGTTAAATTTCACCCGAAATCCACAACAATTTGTCCAGATGCTCTTGGATGAAAACAAAACTATCTGGTGTGTTGTGGCTATCTCAATCCCAAATCTTGCTACAGCCTCTGTGTTTGTGTTTTCTGGACATTCTCTATGGACTTTACGGTTTTGAATGCATTTCAGCATGTAAGTTTTTGTTTTAAGCTGGCAAACGCTAATTGGTTCCACCTGGAGTCAAATCCTCCACACATTCGAGTTTTCTAGGAAGAAAGCTGCAGAAACCTGAGAAAACATGATATTTCTTTCTGTAAACATGACATTGGATGCATTTGCCAAATAGGAAGATTGTGCTTTTCTCGAAAAGCACTTTCACGGTGATTTTTGGTTAAATTTCACCTGAAATTCACAACAATTTGTCCAGATAATCCTGGATGAAAACAAAGCTATCTGGTGTGTTGTGGCTATCTCAATCCCAGATTTTGCTACAGCCTCTGTGTTTGTGTTTTCTGGACATTCTCTATGGACTTTACAGTTTTGAATGCATTTTAGCATGTAAGGTTTTGTTTTAAGCTGACAAACTCTAATTGGTTCCACCTGGAATCAAACCCTCCACGCATTCGAGTTTTCTAGGAAGAAAGCTTCAGAAACCTGAAAAACATGATATTTCCTTCTGTAAACATGACATTGGATGCATTTGCCAAACAGGAAGATTGTGATTTTCTCCAAAACCACTTTCACGGTGATTTTTGGTTAAATTTCGATTCAAAACAACAACAATTTGTCCAGATACTCATGGATGAAAACAAAACTACCTGGTGTGTTGTGGCTATCTCAATCCCAGATCTTGCTACAGCCTCTGTGTGTGTTTGTGTTTTCTGGACATTCTCTATGGACTTTACGGTTTTGAATGCATTTTAGCAGGACCCTTTTTGTTTTCTGCTGGCAAACGCTAATTGGTACCACCTGGAGTCAAATCCTCCACACATTCGAGTTTTCTAGGAAGAAAGCTTCAGAAACCTGAGAAAACATGATATTTCTTTCTGTAAACATGACATTGGATGCATTTGACAAACAGGAAGATTGTGCTTTTCTCCAAAACCACTTTCACGGTGATTTTTGGTTAAATTGCACCTGAAATCCACAACAATTTGTCCAGATACTCCTGGATGAAAACAAAACTATCTGGTGTGTTGTGGCTATCTCAATCCCAGATCTTGCTACAGCCTCTGTGTGTGTTTGTGTTTTCTGGACATTCTCTATGGACTTTACGGTTTTGAATGCATTTTAGCACGTAAGTTTTTATTTTAAGCTGGCAAACGCTAATTGGTACCATCTGGTGTCAAATCCTCCACACATTCGAGTTTTCTAGGAAGAAAGTTGCAGAAACCTGAGAAAACATGATATTTCTTTCTGTAAACATGACTTTGGATGCATTTGCGAAACAGGAAGATTGTGCTTTTCTCCAAAACCACTTTCACGGTGATTTTTGGTTAAATTTTGATTGAAAACTACAACAATTTGTCCAGATACTCCTGGATGAAAACAAAACTATCTGGTGTGTTGTGGCTATCTCAATACCAGATCTTGCTACAGCCTCTGTGTGTGCTTGTGTTTTCTGGACATTCTCTATGGACTTTACGGTTTTGAATGCATTTTAGCATGTAAGTTTTTGTTTTCAGCTGGCAAACGCTAATTGGTACCACCTGGAGTCAAATCCTCCACACATTCGAGTTTTCTAGGAAGTAAGCTTCAGAAACCTGAGAAAACATGATATTTCATTCTGTAAACATGACATTGGATGCATTTGCCAAACAGGAGGATTGTGCTTTTCTCCAAAACCATTTTCACGGTGATTTTTGGTTAAATTTGACCCGAAATCCACAACAATTTGTCCAGATACTCTTGGATGAAAACAAAAATATCTGGTGATTTTTAGCTATCTCAATCCCAGATCTTGCTACAGCCTCTGTGTGTGTTTGTGTTTTCTGGACATTCCCTATGGACTTTAAGGTTTTGAATGCATTTTAGCAGGACCCTTTTTGTTTTCTGCTGGCAAACGCTAATTGGTTCCACCTGGAGTCAAATCCTCCACACATTCTAGTTTGCTAGGAAGAAAGTTCCAGAAACCTGAGAAAACATGATATTTCTTTCTGTAAACATGACATTGGATGCATATGCCAACCAGGAGGATTGTGCTTTTCTCCAAAACCACTTTCACGGTGATTTTTGGTTAAATTGCACCTGAAATCCACAACAATTTGTCCAGATACTCCTGGATGAAAACAAAACTATCTGGTGTGTTGTGGCTATCTCAATCCCAGATCTTGCTACAGCCTCTGTGTGTGTTTGTGTTTTCTGGACATTCTCTATGAAATTTACGGTTTTGAATGCATTTTAGCATGTAACTTTTTGTTTTAAGCTGGCAAAGGCTAATTGGTTCCACCTGGAGTCAAATCCTCCACACATTCGAGTTTTCTAGGAAGAAAGCTGCAGAAACCTGAGAAAACATGATATTTCTTTCTGTAAACATGACATTGGATGCATTTACCAAACAGGAAGATTGTGCTTTTCTCCAAAACCACTTTCACGGTGATTTTTGGTTAAATTTGACCCGAAATCCACAACAATTTGTCCAGATACTCTTGGATGAAAACAAAACTATCTGGTGATTTGTAGCTATCTCAATCCCAGATCTTGCTACAGCCTCTGTGTGTGTTTGTGTTTTCTGGACATTCTCTATGAAATTTACTATTTTGAATGCATTTTAGCATGTAAGTTTTTGTTTTCTGCTGGCAAACGCTAATTGGTTCCACCTGGAGTCAAATCCTGCACACATTCGAGTTTTCTAGGAAGAAAGTTCCAAAAACCTGAGAACACATGATATTTCTTTCTGTAAACATGACATTGGATGCATTTGCCAAATAGGAAGATTGTGCTTTTCTCCAAAACCACTTTCACGGTGATTTTTGGTTAAATTGCACCTGAAATTCACAATAATTTGTCCAGATACTCCTGGATGAAAACAAAACTATCTGGTGTGTTGTGGCTATCTCAATCCCAGATCTTCCTACAGCCTCTGTGTTTGTTTGTGTTTTCTGGACATTCTCGATGGACTTTACGGTTTTGAATGCATTTCAGCATGTAAGTTTTTGTTTTAAGCTGGCAAACACTAATTGGTTCCACCTGGAGTCAAATACTCCACGCATTCCAGTTTTCTAGAAAGAAAGCTTCAGAAATCTGAGAAAACATGATATTTCCTTCTGTAAACATGACATTGGATGCATTTGCCAAACAGGAAGATTGTGCTTTTCTCCAAAACCACTTTCACGGTGATTTTTGGTTAAATTTCGATTCAAAACTACCACAATTTGTCCAGATATTCCTGGATGAAAACAAAACTATCTGGTGATTTTTAGCTATCTCAATCCCAGATCTTGCTACAGCCTCTGTGTGTGTTTGTGTTTTCTGGACATTCTCTATGGAGTTTACGGTTTTGAATGCATTTTAGCAGGACCCTTTTTGTTTTCTGCTGGCAAACGCTAATTGGTTCCACCTGGAGTCAAATCCTCCACACATTCGCGTTCTCTAGGAAGAAAGTTCCAGAAACCTGAGAAAACATGATATTTCTTTCTTTAAACATGACATTGGATACATTTGCCGAACAGGAATATTGTGCTTTTCTCCAAAACCACTTTCACGGTGATTTTTGGTTAAATTTCATACGAAATCCACAACAATTTGTCCAGATACTCCTGGATGAAAACAAAACTATCTGGTGTGTTGTGGCTATCTCAATCCCAGATCTTGCTACAGCCTCTGTGTGTGTTTGTGTTTTCTGGACATTCTCTATGGACTTTACGGTTTTGAATGCATTTTAGCATGTAAGTTTTTGTTTTGATGCTGGCAAACTCTAATTGGTTCCACCTGGAGACAAATCCTCCACACAATCGTGTTTTCTAGGAAGAAAGCTTCAGAAACTTGAAAAACATGATATTTCCTTCTGTAAACATGACATTGGATGCATTTGCTAAACAGGAAGATTGTGCTTTTCTCCAAAACCACTTTCACGGTGATTTTTGGTTAAATTTCACCCAAAATCCACAACAATTTGTCCAGATACTCCTGGATGAAAACAAAACTATCTGGTGTGTTGTGGCTATCTCAATCCCAGATCTTGCTACAGCCTCTGTGTGTGCTTGTGTTTTCTGGACATTCTCTATGGACTTTTGGTTTAGAATGCATTTTAGCATGTAACTTTTTGTTTTAGCTGGCAAACGCTAATTGGTACCACCTGGAGTCAAATCCTCCACACATTCGAGTTTTCTAGGAAGAAAGCTTCAGAAACCTGAGAAAACATGATATTTCCTTCTGTAAACACGACATTGGATGCATTTGTCAAACAGGAAGATTGTGCTTTTCTCCAAAACCACTTTCACGGTGATTTTTGGTTAAATTTGACCCGAAATCCACAACAATTTGTCCAGATACTCCTGGAGGAAAACAAAACTATCTGGTGTGTTGTGGCTATCTCAATCCGAGATCTTGCTACAGCCTCTGTGTGTGTGTGTGTTTTCTGGATATTCTCTATGGACTTTACGGTTTTGAATGCATTTTAGCAGGACGCTTTTTGTTTTAAGCTGGCAAACTCTAATTGGTTCCACCAGGAGTCAAATCCTCCACACATTCGAGTTTTCTAGGAAGAAAGCTTCAGAAACCTGAAAAACATGATATTTCCTTCTGTAAACATGACATTGGATGCATTTGCCAAACAGGAAGATTGTGCTTTACTCCAAAACCACTTTCACGGTGATTTTTGGTTAAATTGCGATTCAAAACTACAACAATATGTCCAGATACTCCTGGATGAAAACAAAACTATCTGGTGATTTTTAGCTATCTCAATCCCAGATCTTGCTACAGCCTCTGTGTGTGTTTGTGTTTTCTGGACATTCCCTATGGACTTTAAGTTTTTGAATGCATTTTAGCAGGACCCTTTTTGTTTTCTGCTGGCAAACGCTAATTGGTACCACCTGGAGTCAAATCCTCCACACATTCGAGTTTTCTAGGAAGAAAGCTTCAGAAACCTGAGAAAACATGATATTTCTTTCTGTAAACATGACATTGGATGCATTTGCCAAACAGGAAGATTGTGCTTTTCTCCAAAACCACTTTCACGGTGATTTTTGGTTAAATTTCACCCGAAATCCACAACAATTTGTCCAGATACTCCTGGATGAAAACAAAACTATCTGGTGTGTTGTGGCTATCTCAATCCCAGATCTTGCTAGAGCCTCCGTGTTTGTTTGTGTTTTCTGGACATTCTCTATGGACTTTACGGTTTTGAATGCATTTAAACATGTAAGTTTTTGTTTTAAGATGGCAAACACTAATTGGTTCCACCTGGAGTCAAATCCTCCACGCATTCGAGTTTTCTAGGAAGAAAGCTTCAGAAACCTGAGAAAACATGATATTTCCTTCTGTTAACATGACTTTGGATGCATTTGCCAAACAGGAAGATTGTGATTTTCTCCAAAACCACTTTCACGGTGATTTTTGGTTAAATTTCGATACAAAACTACAACAATTTGTCCAGATACTCCTGGATGAAAACAAAACTATCTGGTGTTTTGTAGCTATCTCAATCCTGATCTTGATCCAGCCTCTGTGTGTGTTTGTGTTTTATGGACATTCTCTATGGACTTTACGGTGTTGAATGCATTTTAGCAGGATCCTTTTTGTTTTCTGCTGGCAAAGGCTAATTGGTTCCACCTGGAGTCAAATCCTCCACACATTCGAGTTTTCTAGGAAAAAAACTCCAGAAAGCAGAGAAAACATGAAATTTGTATTTGTATACATGACATTGGATTCATTTGCTGAACAGAAACATTGTCCTTTTCTCCAAAACCACTTTCACGGTGATTTTTGGTTAAATTTCACCCGAAATCCACAACAATTTCTCCAGATACTCCTGGATGAAAATGACACTATCTGGTGATTGTTAGTTATCTCAATCCCAGATCTTGCTACAGCCTCTGTGTGTGTTTGTGTTTTCTGGACATTCTCTATGGACTTTAGGGTTTTGAATGCATTTTAGCATGTAAGTTTTTCTTTTAAGCTGGCAAACTCTAATTGGTTCCACCTGGAGTCAAATCCTCCACACATTCGAGTTTTCTAGGAAGAAAGTACCAGAAACCTGAGAAAACATGATATTTCTTTCTGTAAACATGACATTGGATGCATTTGACAAACAGGAAGATTGTGCTTTTCTCCAAAACCTCTTTCACGGTGATTTTTGGTTAAATTTCACCCGAAATCCACAACAATTTGTCCAGATACTCCTGGATGAAAACAAAACTATCTGGTGTGTTGTGGCTATCTCAATCCCAGATCTTGCTACAGCCTCTGTGTTTGTGTTTTCTGGACATTCTCTATGGACTTTACAGTTTTGAATGCATTTTAGCATGTAAGTTTTTGTTTTGATGCTGGCAAACTCTAATTGCTTCCACCTGGAGTCAAATCCTCCACGCATTCGAGTTTTCTAGGAAGAAAGCTTCAGAAACCTGAAAAACATGATATTTCCTTCTGTAAACATGACATTGGATGCATTTGCCAAACAAGAAGGTTGTGCTTTTCTCCAAAACCACTTTCACGGTGATTTTTGGTTAAATTGCGATTCAAAACTGCAACAATTTGTCCAGATACTCCTGGTTGAAAACAAAACTATCTGGTGATTTTTAGCTATCTCAATCCCAGATCTTGCTACAGCCTCTGTGTGTGTTTGTGTTTTCTGGACATTCCCTATGGACTTTAAGGTTTTGAATGCATTTTAGCAGGGCCCTTTTTGTTTTCTGCTGGCAAACGCTAAGTGGTTCCACCTGGAGTCAAATCCTCCACACATTCGAGTTTTCTAGGAAGAAAGCTTCAGAAACCTGAGAAAACATGATATTTTTTTCTGTAAACATGACTTTGGATGCATTTGCCAAACAGGAAGATTGTGCTTTTCTCCAAAACCACTTTCACAGTGATTTTTGGTTAAATTGCACCTGAAATTCACAACAATTTGTCCAGATACTCCTGGATGAAAACAAAACTACCTGGTGTGTTGTGGCTATCTCAATCCCAGATCTTGCTACAGCCTCTGTGTGTGTTTGTGTTTTCTGGACATTCTCTATGGACTTTAGTGTTTTGAATGCATTTCAGCATGTAAGTTTTTGTTTTAAGCTGCCAAACGCTAATTGGTACCACCTGGAGTCAAATCCTCCACACATTCGAGTTTTCTAGGAAGAAAGCTTCAGAAACCTGAGAAAACATGATATTTCTTTCTGTAAACATGACACTGGATGCATTTGCCAAACAGGAAGATTGTGCTTTTCTCCAAAACCACTTTCACGGTTATTTTTGGTTAAATTGCGATTCAAAACTACAACAATTTGTCCAGATACTCCTGGATGAAAACAAAACTATCTGGTGATTTTTAGCTATCTCAATCCCAGATCTTGCTACAGCCTCTGTGTGTGTTTGTGTTTTCTGGACATTCCCTATGGACTTTAAGGTTTTGAATGCATTTTAGCAGGACCTTTTTTGTTTTCTGCTGGCAAACGCTAATTGGTTCCACCTGGAGTCAAATCCTCCACACATTCGAGTTTTCTAGGAAGAAAGCCTCCGAAACCTGAGAAAACATGATATTTCTTTCTGTAAACATGACATTGGATGCATTTGCCAAACAGGAAGATTGTGCTTTTCTCCAAAACCACTTTCACGGTGATTTTTGGTTAAATTGCACCTGAAATTCACAACAATTTGTCCAGATACTCCTGGATGAAAACAAAAGTATCTGGTGAATTTTAGCTATCTCAATCCCAGATCTTGCTACAGCCTCTGTGTGTGTTTGTGTTTTCTGGACATTCTCTATGGACTTTAGGGTTTTGAATGCATTTTAGCATGTAAGTTTTTGTTTTAAGCTGGCAAACTCTAGTTGGTTCCACCTGGAGTCAAATCCTCCACACATTCGAGTTTTCTAGGAAGAAAGCTTCAGAAACCTGAGAAAACATGATATTTCCTTCTGTAAACATGACACTGGATGCATTTGCCAAACAGGAAGATTGTGCTTTTCTCCAAAACCACTTTCACGGTGATTTTTGGTTAAATTGCACCTGAAGTCCACAACAATTTGTCCAGATACTCCTGGATGAAAACAAAACTATCTGGTGTGTTCTGGCTATCTCAATCCCAGATCTTGCTACAGCCTCTGTGTGTGTTTTTGTTTTCTGGACATTCTCTATGGACTTTAGGGTTTTGAATGCATTTTAGCATGTAAGTTTTTGTTTTAAGCTGGCAAACTCTAGTTGGTTCCACCTGGAGTCAAATCCTCCACGCATTCGAGTTTTCCAGGAAGAAAGCTTCAGAAACCTGAAAAACATGATATTTCCTTCTGTAAACATGACATTGGATGCATTTGCCAAACAGGAAGATGGTGTTTTTCTCCAAAACCACTTTCACGGTGATTTTTGGTTAAATTGCACCTGAAATTCACAACAATTTGTCCAGATACTCCTGGAGGAAAACAAAACTATCTGGTGTGTTGTGGCTATCTCAATCCCAGATCTTGCTACAGCCTCTGTGTGTGTTTGTGTTTTCTGGACATTCTCTATGGACTTTACGGTTTTGAATGCATTTCAGCATGTAAGTTTTTGTTTTCAGCTGGCAAACGCTAATTGGTTAAACCTGGAGTCAAATCCTCCACGCATTCGAGTTTTCTAGGAAGAAAGCTTCAGAAACCTGAAAAACATGATATTTCCTTCTGTAAACATGACATTGGATGCATTTGCCAAACAGGAAGATTGTGATTTTCTCCAAAACCACTTTCACGGTGATTTTTGGTTAAATTGCGATTCAAAACTACAACAATTTGTCCAGATACTCCTGGATGAAAACAAAACTATCTGGTGATTTTTAGCTATCTCAATCCCAGATCTTGCTACAGCCTCTGTGTGTGTTTGTGTTTTCTGGACATTCCCTATGGACTTTAAGGTTTTGAATGCATTTTAGCAGGACCCTTTTTGTTTTCTGCTGGCAAACGCTAATTGGTACCACCTGGAGTCAAATCCTCCACACATTCGAGTTTTCTAGGAAGAAAGCTTCAGAAACCTGAGAAAACATGATATTTGTATTTGTAAACATGACATTGGATGCATTTGCAAAACAGGAAGATTATGCTTTTCTCCAAAACCACTTTCACGGTGAATTTTGGTTAAATTGCGATTCAAAACTACCACAATTTTTCCAGATACTCCTGGATGAAAACAAAACTATCTGGTGATTTTTAGCTATCTCAATCCCAGATCTTGCTACAGCCTCTGTGTGTGTTTGTGTTTTCTGGACATTCCCTATGGACTTTAAGGTTTTGAATGCATTTTAGCAGGACCCTTTTTGTTTTCTGCTGGCAAACGCTAATTGGTTCCACCTGGAGTCAAATCCTCCACACATTCGAGTTTTCTAGGAAGAAAGCTTCAGAAACCTGAGAAAACATGATATTTCTTTCTGTAAACATGACATTGGATGCATTTGCCAAACAGGAAGATTGTGCTTTTCTCCAAAACCACTTTCACGGTGATTTTTGGTTAAATTGCACCTGAAATTCACAACAATTTGTCCAGATACTCCTGGATGAAAACAAAACTATCTGGTGAATTTTAGCTATCTCAATCCCAGATCTTGCTACAGCCTCTGTGTGTGCTTGTGCTTTCTGGACATTCTCTATGGACTTTAGGGTTTTGAATGCATTTTAGCATGTAAGTTTTTGTTTTAGCTGGCAAACGCTAATTGGTACCACCTGGAGTCAAATCCTCCACACATTCGAGTTTTCTAGGAAGAAAGCTTCAGAAACCTGAGAAAACATGGTATTTCTTTCTGTAAACATGACATTGGATGCATTTGCCAAACAGGAAGATTGTGCTTTTCTCCAAAACCACTTTCACGGTGATTTTTAGTTAAATTTCACCCGAAATCCACAACAATTTGTCCAGATACTCCTGGAGGAAAACAAAACTATCTGGTGTGTTGTGGCTATCTCAATCCCAGATCTTGCTACAGCCTCTGTGTGTGTTTGTGTTTTCTGGACATTCTCTATGGACTTTACGGTTTTGAATGCATTTTAGCATGTAAGTTTTTGTTTTAAGCTGGCAAACGCTAATTGGTACCACCTGGAGTCAAATCCTCCACACATTCGAGTTTTCTAGGAAGAAAGCTTCAGAAACCTGAGAAAACATGATATTTCTTTCTGTAAACATGACATTGGATGCATTTGCCAAACAGGAAGATTGTGCTTTTCTCCAAAACCACTTTCACGGTGATTTTTGGTTAAATTGCACCTGAAATTCACAACAATTTGTTAAGATACTCCTGGATGAAAACAAAATTACCTGGTGAATTTTAGCTATCTCAATCCCAGATCTTGCTACAGCCTCTGTGTGTGCTTGTGTTTTCTGGACATTCTCTATGGACTTTACGGTTTTGAAAGCATTTCAGCATGTAAGTTTTTGTTTTAAGCTGGCAAACTCTAATTGGTTCCACCTGGAGTCAAAGCCTCCACACATTCGAGTTTTCTAGGAAGAAAGTTCCAGAAACCTGAGAAAACATGATATTTCTTTCTGTAAACATGACATTGGATGCATTTGACAAACAGGAAGATTGTGCTTTTCTCCAAAACCACTTTCACGGTGATTTTTGGTTAAATTTCACCCGAAATCCACAGCAATTTGTCCAGATACTCCTGGATGAAAACAAAACTATCTGGTGTGTTGTGGCTATCTCAATCCCAGATCTTGCTACAGCCTCTGTGTGTGCTTGTGTTTTCTGGACATTCTCTATGGACTTTACGGTTTTGAATGCATTTTAGCATGTAAGTTTTTGTTTTAGCTGGCAAACGCTAATTGGTACCACCTGGAGTCAAATGCTCCACGCATTCGAGTTTTCTAGGAAGAAAGCTTCAGAAACCTGAGAAAACATGATATTTCCTTGTGTAAACATGACATTGGATGCATTTGCCGAACAGGAAGATTGTGCTTTTCTCCAAGATCACTTTCACGGTGATTTTTGGTTAAATTGCGATTCAAAACTACAACAATTTGTCCAGATACTCCTGGATGAAAACAAAAGTATCTGGTGAATTTTAGCTATCTCAATCCCAGATCTTGCTACAGCCTCTGTGTGTGTTTGTGTTTTCTGGACATTCTCTATGGACTTTAGGGTTTTGAATGCATTTTAGCATGTAAGTTTTTGTTTTAAGCTGGCAAACTCTAGTTGGTTCCACCTGGAGTCAAATCCTCCACACATTCGAGTTTTCTAGGAAGAAAGCTTCAGAAACCTGAGAAAACATGATATTTCCTTCTGTAAACATGACACTGGATGCATTTGCCAAACAGGAAGATTGTGCTTTTCTCCAAAACCACTTTCACGGTGATTTTTGGTTAAATTGCACCTGAAGTCCACAACAATTTGTCCAGATACTCCTGGATGAAAACAAAACTATCTGGTGTGTTCTGGCTATCTCAATCCCAGATCTTGCTACAGCCTCTGTGTGTGTTTTTGTTTTCTGGACATTCTCTATGGACTTTAGGGTTTTGAATGCATTTTAGCATGTAAGTTTTTGTTTTAAGCTGGCAAACTCTAGTTGGTTCCACCTGGAGTCAAATCCTCCACGCATTCGAGTTTTCCAGGAAGAAAGCTTCAGAAACCTGAAAAACATGATATTTCCTTCTGTAAACATGACATTGGATGCATTTGCCAAACAGGAAGATGGTGTTTTTCTCCAAAACCACTTTCACGGTGATTTTTGGTTAAATTGCACCTGAAATTCACAACAATTTGTCCAGATACTCCTGGAGGAAAACAAAATTATCTGGTGTGTTGTGGCTATCTCAATCCCAGATCTTGCTGCAGCCTCTGTGTGTGTTTGTGTTTTCTGGACATTCTCTATGGACTTTACAGTTTTGAATGCATTTCAGCATGTAAGCTTTTGTTTTCAGCTGGCAAACGCTAATTGGTTCCACCTGGAGTCAAATCCTCCACACATTCGAGTTTTCTAGGAAGAAAGCTTCAGAAACCTGAAAAACATGATATTTCTTTCTGTAAACATGACATTGGATGCATTTGCCAAACAGGAAGATTGTGCTTTTCTCCAAAACCACTTTCACGGTGATTTTTGGTTAAATTGCACCTGAAATTCACAACAATTTGTCCAGATACTCCTGGAGGAAAACAAAACTATCTGGTGTGTTGTGGCTATCTCAATCCCAGATCTTGCTACAGCCTCTGTGTGTGTTTGTGTTTTCTGGACATTCTCTATGGACTTTACGGTTTTGAATGCATTTCAGCATGTAAGTTTTTGTTTTCAGCTGGCAAACGCTAATTGGTTAAACCTGGAGTCAAATCCTCCACGCATTCGAGTTTTCTAGGAAGAAAGCTTCAGAAACCTGAGAAAACATGATATTTCCTTCTGTAAACATGACATTGGATGCATTTGCCAAACAGGAAGATTGTGATTTTCTCCAAAACCACTTTCACGGTGATTTTTGGTTAAATTGCGATTCAAAACTACAACAATTTGTCCAGATACTCCTGGATGAAAACAAAACTATCTGGTGATTTTTAGCTATCTCAATCCCAGATCTTGCTAGAGCCTCTGTGTGTGTTTGTGTTTTCTGGACATTCCCTATGGACTTTAAGGTTTTGAATGCATTTTAGCAGGACCCTTTTTGTTTTCTGCTGGCAAACGCTAATTGGTACCACCTGGAGTCAAATCCTCCACACATTCGAGTTTTCTAGGAAGAAAGCTCCAGAAACCTGAGAAAACATGATATTTGTATTTGTAAACATGACATTGGATGCATTTGCAAAACAGGAAGATTATGCTTTTCTCCAAAACCACTTTCACGGTGAATTTTGGTTAAATTGCGATTCAAAACTACCACAATTTTTCCAGATACTCCTGGATGAAAACAAAACTATCTGGTGATTTTTAGCTATCTCAATCCCAGATCTTGCTACAGCCTCTGTGTGTGTTTGTGTTTTCTGGACATTCCCTATGGACTTTAAGGTTTTGAATGCATTTTAGCAGGACCCTTTTTGTTTTCTGCTGGCAAACGCTAATTGGTTCCACCTGGAGTCAAATCCTCCACACATTCGAGTTTTCTAGGAAGAAAGCTTCAGAAACCTGAGAAAACATGATATTTCTTTCTGTAAACATGACATTGGATGCATTTGCCAAACAGGAAGATTGTGCTTTTCTCCAAAACCACTTTCACGGTGATTTTTGGTTAAATTGCACCTGAAATTCACAACAATTTGTCCAGATACTCCTGGATGAAAACAAAACTATCTGGTGAATTTTAGCTATCTCAATCCCAGATCTTGCTACAGCCTCTGTGTGTGCTTGTGCTTTCTGGACATTCTCTATGGACTTTAGGGTTTTGAATGCATTTTAGCATGTAAGTTTTTGTTTTAGCTGGCAAACGCTAATTGGTACCACCTGGAGTCAAATCCTCCACACATTCGAGTTTTCTAGGAAGAAAGCTTCAGAAACCTGAGAAAACATGATATTTCTTTCTGTAAACATGACATTGGATGCATTTGCCAAACAGGAAGATTGTGCTTTTCTCCAAAACCACTTTCACGGTGATTTTTAGTTAAATTTCACCCGAAATCCACAACAATTTGTCCAGATACTCCAGGAGGAAAACAAAACTATCTGGTGTGTTGTGGCTATCTCAATCCCAGATCTTGCTACAGCCTCTGTGTGTGTTTGTGTTTTCTGGACATTCTCTATGGACTTTACGGTTTTGAATGCATTTTAGCATGTAAGTTTTTGTTTTAAGCTGGCAAACGCTAATTGGTACCACCTGGAGTAAAATCCTCCACACATTCGAGTTTTCTAGGAAGAAAGCTTCAGAAACCTGAGAAAACATGATATTTCTTTCTGTAAACATGACATTGGATGCATTTGCCAAACAGGAAGATTGTGCTTTTCTCCAAAACCACTTTCACGGTGATTTTTGGTTAAATTGTGATTCAAAACTACAACAATTTGTCCAGATACTCCTGGATGAAAACAAAACTATCTGGTGATTTTTAGCTATCTCAATCCCAGATCTTGCTAGAGCCTCTGTGTGTGTTTGTGTTTTCTGTACATTCCCTATGGACTTTAAGGTTTTGAATGCATTTTAGCAGGACCCTTTTTGTTTTCTGCTGGCAAACGCTAATTGGTACCACCTGGAGTCAAATCCTCCACACATTCGAGTTTTCTAGGAAGAAAGCTTCAGAAACCTGAGAAAGCATGATATTTCTTTCTGTAAACATGACATTGGATGCATTTGCCAAACCGGAAGATTGTGCTTTTCTCCAAAACCACTTTCACGGTGACTTTTGGTTAAATTTCACCCGAAATCCACAACAATTTGTCCAGATACTCCTGGATGAAAACAAAACTATCTGGTGTGTTTTGGCTATCTCAATCCCAGATCTGGCTACACCCTCTGTGTTTGTGTTTTCTAGACATTCTCTGTGTACTTTACGGTTTTGAATGCTTTTTAGCATGTAAGTTTTTGTTTTAAGCTGGCAAACACTAATTGCTTCCACCTGGAGTCAAATCCTCCACACATTCGAGTTTGATAGGAAGAAAGCTTCAGAAACCTGAGAAAACATGATATTTCCTTGTGTAAACATGACATTGGATGCATTTGCCAAACAGGAAGATTGTGCTTTTCTCCAAAACCACTTTCACGGTGATTTTTGGTTAAATTTCACCCGAAATCCACAACAATTTGTCCAGATACTCCTGGATGAAAACAAAACTATCTGGTGATTTTTAGCTATCTCAATCCCAGATCTTCCTACAGCCTCTGTGTGTGTTTGTGTTTTCTGGACATTCTCTATGGACTTTACGGTTTTGAATGCATTTTAGCATGTAAGTTTTTGTTTTAGCTGGCAAACGCTAATTGGTACCACCTGTAGTCAAATCCTCCACAGATTAGAGTTTTCTAGGAAGAAAGCTTCAGAAACCTGAGAAAACATGATATTTCCTTCTGTAAACATGACATTGGATGCATTTGCCAAACAGGAAGATTGTGCTTTTCTCCAAAACCACTTTCACGGTGATTTTTGGTTAAATTTCACCCGAAATCCACAACAATTTGTCCAGATACTCCTGGATGAAAACAAAACAATCTGGTGTGTTGTGGCTATCTCAATCCCAGATCTTGCTACAGCCTCTGTGTGTGCTTGTGTTTTCTGGACATTCTCTATGGACATTAGGGTTTTGAATGCATTTTAGCATTTAAGTTTTTGTTTTAGCTGGCAAACGCTAATTGGTACCACCTGGAGTCAAATCCTCCACACATTCAAGTTTTCTAGGAAGAAAGCTTCAGAAACCTGAGAAAACATGATATTTCCTTCTGTAAACATGACATTGAATGCATTTGCCAAACAGGAAGATTGTGCTTTTCTCCAAAACCACTTTCACGGTGATTTTTGGTTAAATTGCGATTCAAAACTACAACAATTTGTCCAGATACTCCTGGATGAAAACAAAACTATCTGGTGATTTTTAGCTATCTCATTCCCAGATCTTGCTAGAGCCTCTGTGTGTGTTTGTGTTTTCTGGACATTCCCTATGGACTTTAAGGATTTGAATGCATTATAGCAGGACCCTTTTTGTTTTCTGCTGGCAAACGCTAATTGGTTCCACCTGGAGTCAAATCCTCCACACATTCGAGTTTTCTAGGAAGAAAGCTTCAGAAACCTGAGAAAACATGATATTTCTTTCTGTAAACATGACATTGGATGCATTTGCCAAACAGGAAGTTTGTGCTTTTCTCCAAAACCACTTTCACGGTGATTTTTGGTTTAAATTGCACCTGAAATTCACAACAATTTGTCCAGATACTCCTGGATGAAAACAAAACTATCTGGTGTGTTGTGGCTATCTCAATCCCATATCTTGCTACAGCCTCTGTGTGTGTTTGTGTTTTCTGGACATTCTCTATGGACTTTAGGGTTTTGAATGCATTTTAGCATTTAAGTTTTTGTTTCTGCTGGCAAACGCTAATTGGTACCACCTGGAGTCAAATCCTCCACACATTCGAGTTTTCTAGGAAGAAAGCTTCAGAAACCTGAGAAAGCATGATATTTCCTTCTGTAAACATGACATTGGATGCAGTTGCCAAACAGGAAGATTGTGCTTTTCTCCAAAACCACTTTCACGGTGATTTTTGGTTAAATTTCACCCGAAATCCACAACAATTTGTCCAGATACTCCTGGATGAAAACAAAACTATCTGGTGATTTTTAGCTATCTCAATCCCAGATCTTCCTACAGCCTCTGTGTGTGTATGTGTTTTCTGGACATTCTCTATGGACTTTACGGTTTTGAATGCATTTTAGCATGAAAGTTTTTGTTTTAAGCGGGCAAACGCTAATTGGTACCACCTGGAGTCAAATCCTCCACAGATTAGAGTTTTCTAGGAAGAAAGCTTCAGAAACCTGAGAAAACATGATATTTCCTTCTGTAAACATGACATTGGATGCATTTGCCAAACAGGAAGATTGTGCTTTTCTCCAAAACCACTTTCATGGTGATTTTTGGTTAAATTTCACCCGAAATCCACAACAATTTGTCCAGATACTCCTGGATGAAAACAAAACTATCTGGTGTGTTGTGGCTATCTCAATCCCAGATCTTGCTACAGCCTCTGTGTTTGTGTTTTCTGGACATTCTCTATGGACTTTACGGTTTAGAATGCATTTTACCAGGACCCTTTTTGTTTTCTGCTGGCAAACGCTAATTGGTTCCACCTGGAGTCAAATCCTCCACACATTCGAGTTTTCTAGGAAGAAAGCTTCAGAAACCTGAGAAAACATGATATTTCTTTCTGTAAACATGACATTGGATGCATTTGCCAAACAGGAAGATTGTGCTTTTCTCCAAAACCACTTTCACGGTGATTTTTGGTTAAATTGCACCTGAAATTCACAACAATTTGTCCAGATACTCCTGGATGAAAACAAAACTATCTGGTGAATTTTAGCTATCTCACCCCAAGATCTTGCTACAGCCTCTGTGTGTGCTTGTGTTTTCAGGACATTCTCTATGGACTTTACGGTTTTGAAAGCATTTCAGCATGTAAGTTTTTGTTTTAAGCTGGCAAACTCTAATTGGTTCCACCTGGAGTCAAAGCCTCCACACATTCGAGTTTTCTAGGAAGAAAGTTCCAGAAACCTGAGAAAACATGATATTTCTTTCTGTAAACATGACATTGGATGCATTTGACAAACAGGAAGATTGTGCTTTTCTCCAAAACCACTTTCACGGTGATTTTTGGTTAAATTTCACCCGAAATCCACAGCAATTTGTCCAGATACTCCTGGATGAAAACAAAATTATCTGGTGTGTTGGGGCTATCTCAATCCCAGATCTTGCTACAGCCTCTGTGTGTGCTTGTGTTTTCTGTACATTCTCTATGGACTTTACGGTTTTGAATGCATTTTAGCATGTAAGTTTTTGTTTTAGCTGGCAAACGCTAACTGGTACCACCTGGAGTCAAATGCTCCACGCATTCGAGTTTTCTAGGAAGAAAGCTTCAGAAACCTGAGAAAACATGATATTTCCTTCTGTAAACATGACATTGGATGCATTTGCCAAACAGGAAGATTGTGCTTTTCTCCAAAACCACTTTCACGGTGATTTTTGGTTAAGTTTCACCCGAAATCCACAACAATTTGTCCAGATACTCCTGGATGAAAACAAAGCTATCTGGTGTGTTGTGGCTATCTCAATCCCAGATCTGGCTACAGCCTCTGTATTTGTGTTTTCTAGACATTCTCTGTGGACTTTACGGTTTTGAATGCATTTTAGCATGTTAGTTTTTGTTTTAAGCTGGCAAACGCTAATTGCTTCCACCTGGAGTCAAATCCTCCACGCTTTTGAGTTTTATAGGAAGAAAGCTTCAGAAACCTGAGAAAACATGATATTTCCTTGGGTAAACATGACATTGGATGCATTTGCCAAACAGGAAGATTGTGCTTTTCTCCAAAACCACTTTCACGGTGATTTTTAGTTAAATTTCACCCGAAATCCACAACAATTTGTCCAGATACTCCTGGATGAAAACAAAACTATCTGGTGAATTTTAGCTATCTCAATCCCAGATCTTGCTACAGCCTCTGTGTGTGTTTGTGTTTTCTGGACATTCTCTATGGACTTTACGGTTTTGAATGCATTTCAGCATGTATTTTTTTGTTTTAAGCTGGCAAACGCTAATTGGTTCCACCTGGAGTCAAATCCTCCACACATTCAAGTTTTCTAGGAAGAAAGTTCCAGAAACCTGAGAAAACATGATATTTCTTTCTGTAAACATGAGATTGCATGCATTTGCCAAACAGGAAGATTGTGCTTTTCTCCAAAACCACTTTCACGGTGATTTTTAGTTAAATTTCACGCGAAATCCACAACAATTTGTCCAGATACTCCTGGATGAAAACAAAACTATCTGGTGATTTTTAGCTATCTCAATCCCAGATCTTGCTACAGCCTCTGTGTGTTTTTGTGTTTTCTGGACATTCTCTATGGACTTTACAGTTTTGAATGCATTTTAGCAGGACCCTTTTTCTTTTCAGCTGGCAAACGCTAATTGGTTCCACCTGGAGTCAAATCCTCCACACATTCGAGTTTTCTAGGAAGAAAGTTCCAGAAACTTGAGAAAACATGATATTTCTTTCTGTAAACATGACTTTGGATGCATTTGCCAAACAGGAAGATTGTGCTTTTCTCCAAAACCACTTTCACGGTGATTTTTGGTTAAATTGTGATTCAAAACTACAACAATTTGTCCAGATACTCCTGGATGAAAACAAAACTATCTGGTGATTTTTAGCTATCTCAATCCCAGATCTTGCTAGAGCCTCTGTGTGTGTTTGTGTTTTCTGTACATTCCCTATGGACTTTAAGGTTTTGAATGCATTTTAGCAGGACCCTTTTTGTTTTCTGCTGGCAAACGCTAATTGGTACCACCTGGAGTCAAATCCTCCACACATTCGAGTTTTCTAGGAAGAAAGCTTCAGAAACCTGAGAAAGCATGATATTTCTTTCTGTAAACATGACATTGGATGCATTTGCCAAACCGGAAGATTGTGCTTTTCTCCAAAACCACTTTCACGGTGACTTTTGGTTAAATTTCACCCGAAATCCACAACAATTTGTCCAGATACTCCTGGATGAAAACAAAACTATCTGGTGTGTTTTGGCTATCTCAATCCCAGATCTGGCTACACCCTCTGTGTTTGTGTTTTCTAGACATTCTCTGTGTACTTTACGGTTTTGAATGCATTTTAGCATGTAAGTTTTTGTTTTAAGCTGGCAAACACTAATTGCTTCCACCTGGAGTCAAATCCTCCACACATTCGAGTTTGATAGGAAGAAAGCTTCAGAAACCTGAGAAAACATGATATTTCCTTGTGTAAACATGACATTGGATGCATTTGCCAAACAGGAAGATTGTGCTTTTCTCCAAAACCACTTTCACGGTGATTTTTGGTTAAATTTCACCCGAAATCCACAACAATTTGTCCAGATACTCCTGGATGAAAACAAAACTATCTGGTGATTTTTAGCTATCTCAATCCCAGATCTTCCTACAGCCTCTGTGTGTGTTTGTGTTTTCTGGACATTCTCTATGGACTTTACGGTTTTGAATGCATTTTAGCATGTAAGTTTTTGTTTTAGCTGGCAAACGCTAATTGGTACCACCTGTAGTCAAATCCTCCACAGATTAGAGTTTTCTAGGAAGAAAGCTTCAGAAACCTGAGAAAACATGATATTTCCTTCTGTAAACATGACATTGGATGCATTTGCCAAACAGGAAGATTGTGCTTTTCTCCAAAACCACTTTCACGGTGATTTTTGGTTAAATTTCACCCGAAATCCACAACAATTTGTCCAGATACTCCTGGATGAAAACAAAACAATCTGGTGTGTTGTGGCTATCTCAATCCCAGATCTTGCTACAGCCTCTGTGTGTGCTTGTGTTTTCTGGACATTCTCTATGGATATTAGGGTTTTGAATGCATTTTATCATTTAAGTTTTTGTTTTAGCTGGCAAACGCTAATTGGTACCACCTGGAGTCAAATCCTCCACACATTCAAGTTTTCTAGGAAGAAAGCTTCAGAAACCTGAGAAAACATGATATTTCCTTCTGTAAACATGACATTGGATGCATTTGCCAAACAGGAAGATTGTGCTTTTCTCCAAAACCACTTTCACGGTGATTTTTGGTTAAATTGCGATTCAAAACTACAACAATTTGTCCAGATACTCCTGGATGAAAACAAAACTATCTGGTGATTTTTAGCTATCTCATTCCCAGATCTTGCTAGAGCCTCTGTGTGTGTTTGTGTTTTCTGGACATTCCCTATGGACTTTAAGGATTTGAATGCATTATAGCAGGACCCTTTTTGTTTTCTGCTGGCAAACGCTAATTGGTTCCACCTGGAGTCAAATCCTCCACACATTCGAGTTTTCTAGGAAGAAAGCTTCAGAAACCTGAGAAAACATGATATTTCTTTCTGTAAACATGACATTGGATGCATTTGCCAAACAGGAAGTTTGTGCTTTTCTCCAAAACCACTTTCACGGTGATTTTTGGTTTAAATTGCACCTGAAATTCACAACAATTTGTCCAGATACTCCTGGATGAAAACAAAACTATCTGGTGTGTTGTGGCTATCTCAATCCCATATCTTGCTACAGCCTCTGTGTGTGCTTGTGTTTTCTGGACATTCTCTATGGACTTTAGGGTTTTGAATGCATTTTAGCATTTAAGTTTTTGTTTCTGCTGGCAAACGCTAATTGGTACCACCTGGAGTCAAATCCTCCACACATTCGAGTTTTCTAGGAAGAAAGCTTCAGAAACCTGAGAAAGCATGATATTTCCTTCTGTAAACATGACATTGGATGCAGTTGCCAAACAGGAAGATTGTGCTTTTCTCCAAAACCACTTTCACGGTGATTTTTGGTTAAATTTCACCCGAAATCCACAACAATTTGTCCAGATACTCCTGGATGAAAACAAAACTATCTGGTGATTTTTAGCTATCTCAATCCCAGATCTTCCTACAGCCTCTGTGTGTGTATGTGTTTTCTGGACATTCTCTATGGACTTTACGGTTTTGAATGCATTTTAGCATGAAAGTTTTTGTTTTAAGCGGGCAAACGCTAATTGGTACCACCTGGAGTCAAATCCTCCACAGATTAGAGTTTTCTAGGAAGAAAGCTTCAGAAACCTGAGAAAACATGATATTTCCTTCTGTAAACATGACATTGGATGCATTTGCCAAACAGGAAGATTGTGCTTTTCTCCAAAACCACTTTCATGGTGATTTTTGGTTAAATTTCACCCGAAATCCACAACAATTTGTCCAGATACTCCTGGATGAAAACAAAACTATCTGGTGTGTTGTGGCTATCTCAATCCCAGATCTTGCTACAGCCTCTGTGTTTGTGTTTTCTGGACATTCTCTATGGACTTTACGGTTTAGAATGCATTTTACCAGGACCCTTTTTGTTTTCTGCTGGCAAACGCTAATTGGTTCCACCTGGAGTCAAATCCTCCACACATTCGAGTTTTCTAGGAAGAAAGCTTCAGAAACCTGAGAAAACATGATATTTCTTTCTGTAAACATGACATTGGATGCATTTGCCAAACAGGAAGATTGTGCTTTTCTCCAAAACCACTTTCACGGTGATTTTTGGTTAAATTGCACCTGAAATTCACAACAATTTGTCCAGATACTCCTGGATGAAAACAAAACTATCTGGTGAATTTTAGCTATCTCACCCCAAGATCTTGCTACAGCCTCTGTGTGTGCTTGTGTTTTCAGGACATTCTCTATGGACTTTACGGTTTTGAAAGCATTTCAGCATGTAAGTTTTTGTTTTAAGCTGGCAAACTCTAATTGGTTCCACCTGGAGTCAAAGCCTCCACACATTCGAGTTTTCTAGGAAGAAAGTTCCAGAAACCTGAGAAAACATGATATTTCTTTCTGTAAACATGACATTGGATGCATTTGACAAACAGGAAGATTGTGCTTTTCTCCAAAACCACTTTCACGGTGATTTTTGGTTAAATTTCACCCGAAATCCACAGCAATTTGTCCAGATACTCCTGGATGAAAACAAAATTATCTGGTGTGTTGGGGCTATCTCAATCCCAGATCTTGCTACAGCCTCTGTGTGTGCTTGTGTTTTCTGGACATTCTCTATGGACTTTACGGTTTTGAATGCATTTTAGCATGTAAGTTTTTGTTTTAGCTGGCAAACGCTAACTGGTACCACCTGGAGTCAAATGCTCCACGCATTCGAGTTTTCTAGGAAGAAAGCTTCAGAAACCTGAGAAAACATGATATTTCCTTCTGTAAACATGACATTGGATGCATTTGCCAAACAGGAAGATTGTGCTTTTCTCCAAAACCACTTTCACGGTGATTTTTGGTTAAGTTTCACCCGAAATCCACAACAATTTGTCCAGATACTCCTGGATGAAAACAAAGCTATCTGGTGTGTTGTGGCTATCTCAATCCCAGATCTGGCTACAGCCTCTGTGTTTGTGTTTTCTAGACATTCTCTGTGGACTTTACGGTTTTGAATGCATTTTAGCATGTTAGTTTTTGTTTTAAGCTGGCAAACGCTAATTGCTTCCACCTGGAGTCAAATCCTCCACGCTTTTGAGTTTTATAGGAAGAAAGCTTCAGAAACCTGAGAAAACATGATATTTCCTTGGGTAAACATGACATTGGATGCATTTGCCAAACAGGAAGATTGTGCTTTTCTCCAAAACCACTTTCACGGTGATTTTTAGTTAAATTTCACCCGAAATCCACAACAATTTGTCCAGATACTCCTGGATGAAAACAAAACTATCTGGTGAATTTTAGCTATCTCAATCCCAGATCTTGCTACAGCCTCTGTGTGTGTTTGTGTTTTCTGGACATTCTCTATGGACTTTACGGTTTTGAATGCATTTCAGCATGTATTTTTTTGTTTTAAGCTGGCAAACGCTAATTGGTTCCACCTGGAGTCAAATCCTCCACACATTCAAGTTTTCTAGGAAGAAAGTTCCAGAAACCTGAGAAAACATGATATTTCTTTCTGTAAACATGAGATTGCATGCATTTGCCAAACAGGAAGATTGTGCTTTTCTCCAAAACCACTTTCACGGTGATTTTTAGTTAAATTTCACGTGAAATCCACAACAATTTGTCCAGATACTCCTGGATGAAAACAAAACTATCTGGTGATTTTTAGCTATCTCAATCCCAGATCTTGCTACAGCCTCTGTGTGTTTTTGTGTTTTCTGGACATTCTCTATGGACTTTACAGTTTTGAATGCATTTTAGCAGGACCCTTTTTCTTTTCAGCTGGCAAACGCTAATTGGTTCCACCTGGAGTCAAATCCTCCACACATTCGAGTTTTCTAGGAAGAAAGTTCCAGAAACCTGAGAAAACATGATATTTCTTTCTGTAAACATGAGATTGCATGCATTTGCCAAACAGGAAGATTGTGCTTTTCTCCAAAACCACTTTCGCGGTGATTTTTAGTTAAATTTCACGCGAAATCCACAACAATTTGTCCAGATACTCCTGGATGAAAACAAAACTATCTGGTGATTTTTAGCTATCTCAATCCCAGATCTTGCTACAGCCTCTGTGTGTTTTTGTGTTTTCTGGACATTCTCTATGGACTTTACAGTTTTGAATGCATTTTAGCAGGACCCTTTTTCTTTTCAGCTGGCAAACGCTAATTGGTTCCACCTGGAGTCAAATCCTCCACACATTCGAGTTTTCTAGGAAGAAAGTTCCAGAAACTTGAGAAAACATGATATTTCTTTCTGTAAACATGACTTTGGATGCATTTGCCAAACAGGAAGATTGTGCTTTTCTCCAAAACCACTTTCACGGTGATTTTTGGTTAAATTGTGATTCAAAACTACAACAATTTGTCCAGATACTCCTGGATGAAAACAAAACTATCTGGTGATTTTTAGCTATCTCAATCCCAGATCTTGCTAGAGCCTCTGTGTGTGTTTGTGTTTTCTGTACATTCCCTATGGACTTTAAGGTTTTGAATGCATTTTAGCAGGACCCTTTTTGTTTTCTGCTGGCAAACGCTAATTGGTACCACCTGGAGTCAAATCCTCCACACATTCGAGTTTTCTAGGAAGAAAGCTTCAGAAACCTGAGAAAGCATGATATTTCTTTCTGTAAACATGACATTGGATGCATTTGCCAAACCGGAAGATTGTGCTTTTCTCCAAAACCACTTTCACGGTGACTTTTGGTTAAATTTCACCCGAAATCCACAACAATTTGTCCAGATACTCCTGGATGAAAACAAAACTATCTGGTGTGTTTTGGCTATCTCAATCCCAGATCTGGCTACACCCTCTGTGTTTGTGTTTTCTAGACATTCTCTGTGTACTTTACGGTTTTGAATGCATTTTAGCATGTAAGTTTTTGTTTTAAGCTGGCAAACACTAATTGCTTCCACCTGGAGTCAAATCCTCCACACATTCGAGTTTGATAGGAAGAAAGCTTCAGAAACCTGAGAAAACATGATATTTCCTTGTGTAAACATGACATTGGATGCATTTGCCAAACAGGAAGATTGTGCTTTTCTCCAAAACCACTTTCACGGTGATTTTTGGTTAAATTTCACCCGAAATCCACAACAATTTGTCCAGATACTCCTGGATGAAAACAAAACTATCTGGTGATTTTTAGCTATCTCAATCCCAGATCTTCCTACAGCCTCTGTGTGTGTTTGTGTTTTCTGGACATTCTCTATGGACTTTACGGTTTTGAATGCATTTTAGCATGTAAGTTTTTGTTTTAGCTGGCAAACGCTAATTGGTACCACCTGTAGTCAAATCCTCCACAGATTAGAGTTTTCTAGGAAGAAAGCTTCAGAAACCTGAGAAAACATGATATTTCCTTCTGTAAACATGACATTGGATGCATTTGCCAAACAGGAAGATTGTGCTTTTCTCCAAAATCACTTTCACGGTGATTTTTGGTTAAATTTCACCCGAAATCCACAACAATTGGTCCAGATACTCCTGGATGAAAACAAAACTATCTGGTGATTTGTAGCTATCTCAATCCCAGATCTTGCTACAGCCTCTGTGTGTGCTTGTGTTTTCTGGACATTCTCTATGGACATTAGGGTTTTGAATGCATTTTAGCATTTAAGTTTTTGTTTTAGCTGGCAAACGCTAATTGGTACCACCTGGAGTCAAATCCTCCACACATTCAAGTTTTCTAGGAAGAAAGCTTCAGAAACCTGAGAAAACATGATATTTCCTTCTGTAAACATGACATTGGATGCATTTGCCAAACAGGAAGATTGTGCTTTTCTCCAAAACCACTTTCACGGTGATTTTTGGTTAAATTGCGATTCAAAACTACAACAATTTGTCCAGATACTCCTGGATGAAAACAAAACTATCTGGTGATTTTTAGCTATCTCAATCCCAGATCTTGCTAGAGCCTCTGTGTGTGTTTGTGTTTTCTGGACATTCCCTATGGACTTTAAGGATTTGAATGCATTATAGCAGGACCCTTTTTGTTTTCTGCTGGCAAACGCTAATTGGTTCCACCTGGAGTCAAATCCTCCACACATTCGAGTTTTCTAGGAAGAAAGCTTCAGAAACCTGAGAAAACATGATATTTCTTTCTGTAAACATGACATTGGATGCATTTGCCAAACAGGAAGTTTGTGCTTTTCTCCAAAACCACTTTCACGGTGATTTTTGGTTAAATTGCACCTGAAATTCACAACAATTTGTCCAGATACTCCTGGATGAAAACAAAACTATCTGGTGTGTTGTGGCTATCTCAATCCCATATCTTGCTACAGCCTCTGTGTGTGCTTGTGTTTTCTGGACATTCTCTATGGACTTTAGGGTTTTGAATGCATTTTAGCATTTAAGTTTTTGTTTCTGCTGGCAAACGCTAATTGGTACCACCTGGAGTCAAATCCTCCACACATTCGAGTTTTCTAGGAAGAAAGCTTCAGAAACCTGAGAAAGCATGATATTTCCTTCTGTAAACATGACATTGGATGCAGTTGCCAAACAGGAAGGTTGTGCTTTTCTCCAAAACCACTTTCACGGTGATTTTTGGTTAAATTTCACCCGAAATCCACAACAATTTGTCCAGATACTCCTGGATGAAAACAAAACTATCTGGTGATTTTTAGCTATCTCAATCCCAGATCTTCCTACAGCCTCTGTGTGTGTATGTGTTTTCTGGACATTCTCTATGGACTTTACGGTTTTGAATGCATTTTAGCATGAAAGTTTTTGTTTTAAGCGGGCAAACGCTAATTGGTACCACCTGGAGTCAAATCCTCCACAGATTAGAGTTTTCTAGGAAGAAAGCTTCAGAAACCTGAGAAAACATGATATTTCCTTCTGTAAACATGACATTGGATGCATTTGCCAAACAGGAAGATTGTGCTTTTCTCCAAAACCACTTTCATGGTGATTTTTGGTTAAATTTCACCCAAATCCACAACAATTTGTCCAGATACTCCTGGATGAAAACAAAACTATCTGGTGTGTTGTGGCTATCTCAATCCCAGATCTTGCTACAGCCTCTGTGTGTGCTTGTGTTTTCTGGACATTCTCCATGGACATTAGGGTTTTGAATGCATTTTAGCATTTAAGTTTTTGTTTTAGCTGGCAAACGCTAATTGGTACCACCTGGAGTCAAATCCTCCACACATTCAATTTTTCTAGGAAGAAAGCTTCAGAAACCTGAGAAAACATGACATTTGCATTTGTAAACATGACATTGGATGCATTTGCCAAACAGGAAGATTGTGCTTTTCTCCAAAACCACTTTCACGGTGATTTTTGGTTAAATTTCACCTAAAATCCACAACAATTTGTGCAGATACTCCTGGATGAAAACAAAAAACTATCTGGTGATTTGTAGCTATCTCAATCCCAGATCTTGCTGCAGCCTCTGTGTGTGTTTGTGTTTTCTGGATATTCTCTATGGACTTTAAGGTTTTGAATGCATTTTAGCAGGACCCTTTTTGTTTTCTGCTGGCAAACGCTAATTGGTTCCACCTGGAGTCAAATACTCCACACGTTCGAGTTTTCTAATAAGAAAGCTCCAGAAACCTGAGAAAACATGATATTTGTATTTATAAACATGACCTTAGATTCATTTGCTGAACAGAAAGATTGTGCTTTTCTCCAAAACCACTTTCACGGTGATTTTTTTGTGAAATTTCACCTAAAATCCACAACAATTTGTCCAGATACTCCTGGATGAAAACAAAACTCTCTGGTGATTTGTAGCTATCTCAATCCCAGATCTTGCTACAGCCTCTGTGTGTGTTTGTGTTTTCTGGATATTCTCTATGGACTTTAAGGTTTTGAATGCATTTTAGCTTGTAAGTTTTTGTTTTCTGCTGGGAAACGCTAATTGGTTCCAACTGGAGTCAAATACGCCACACATTCGAGTTTTCTAGGAAGAAAGCCTCAGAAACCTGAGAAAATATGATATTTCTTTCTGTAAACATGACATTGGATGCATTTGTCGAACAGAAAGATTGTGCTTTTCTCCAAAACCACTTTCACGGTGATTTTTGGTTAAATTTCACCCGAAATCCACAACAATTTGTCCAGATACTCCTGGATGAAAACAAAACTATCTGGTGTGTTGTGGCTATCTCAATCCCAGATCTTGCTACAGCCTCTGTGTGTGCTTGTGTTTTCTGGACATTCTCTATGGACATTAGGGTTTTGAATGCATTTTAGCATGTAAGTTTTTGTTTTAGCTGGCAAACGCTAATTGGTACCACCTGGAGTCAAATCCTCCACACATTCAAGTTTTCTAGGAAGAAAGCTTCAGAAACCTGAGAAAACATGATTTTTGCATTTGTAAACATGACATTGGATGCATTTGCCAAACAGGAAGATTGTGCTTTTCTCCAAAACCACTTTCACGGTGATTTTTTGGTTAAATTTCACCTGAAATTCACAATAATTTGTCCAGATACTCCTGGATGAAAACAAAACTATCTGGTGTGTTGTGGCTATCTCAATCCCAGATCTTGCTACAGCCTCTGTGTGTGTTTGTGTTTTCTGGACATTCTCTATGGACTTTAAGGTTTTGAATGCATTTTAGCAGAACCCTTTTTGTTTTCTGCTGGCAAACGCTAATTGGTTCCACCTGGAGTCAAATACTCCACACATTCGAGTTTTCTAGGAAGAAAGCTGCAGAAACCTGAGAAAACATGAAATTAGTATTTGTAAACTTGACATTGGATTCATTTGTTCTCTGCTGGCAAACATTAATTGGTTCCACCTGGAATCAAATACTCCACACGTTCGAGTCTTCTAGGAAGAAAGCTTCAGAAACCTGAGAAAACATGATATTTCTTTCTGTAAACATGACATTGGATGCATTTGTCGAACAGGAAGATTGTGCTTTTCTCCAAAACCACCGCAACTGTGATTTTTGGTTAAATTTCACCTAAAATCCACAACAATTTGTGCAGATACTCCTGGATGAAAACAAAAAACTATCTGGTGATTTGTAGCTATCTCAATCCCAGATCTTGCTGCAGCCTCTGTGTGTGTTTGTGTTTTCTGGATATTCTCTATGGACTTTAAGGTTTTGAATGCATTTTAGCAGGACCCTTTTTGTTTTCTGCTGGCAAACGCTAATTGGTTCCACCTGGAGTCAAATACTCCACACATTCGAGTTTGCTAGGAAGAAAGCTCCAGAAACCTGAGAAAACATGATATTTGTATTTATAAACATGACCTTAGATTCATTTGCTGAACAGAAAGATTGTGCTTTTCTCCAAAACCACTTTCACGGTTATTTTTTTGTGAAATTTCACCTAAAATCCACAACAATTTGTCCAGATACTCCTGGATGAAAACAAAACTCTCTGGTGATTTGTAGCTATCTCAATCCCAGATCTTGCTACAGCCTCTGTGTGTGTTTGTGTTTTCTGGATATTCTCTATGGACTTTAAGGTTTTGAATGCATTTTAGCTTGTAAGTTTTTGTTTTCTGCTGGGAAACGCTAATTGGTTCCAACTGGAGTCAAATACGCCACACATTCGAGTTTTCTAGGAAGAAAGCCTCAGAAACCTGAGAAAATATGATATTTCTTTCTGTAAACATGACATTGGATGCATTTGTCGAACAGGAAGATTGTGCTTTTCTCCAAAACCACCGCAACTGTGATTTTTGGTTAAATTTCACCTAAAATCAACAACAATTTGTGCAGATACTCCTGGATGAAAACAAAAAACTATCTGGTGATTTGTAGCTATCTCAATCCCAGATCTTGCTGCAGCCTCTGTGTGTGTTTGTGTTTTCTGGATATTCTCTATGGACTTTAAGGTTTTGAATGCATTTTAGCAGGACCCTTTTTGTTTTCTGCTGGCAAACGCTAATTGGTTCCACCTGGAGTCAAATACTCCACACGTTCGAGTTTTCTAATAAGAAAGCTCCAGAAACCTGAGAAAACATGATATTTGTATTTATAAACATGACCTTAGATTCATTTGCTGAACAGAAAGATTGTGCTTTTCTCCAAAACCACTTTCACGGTGATTTTTTTGTGAAATTTCACCTAAAATCCACAACAATTTGTCCAGATACTCCTGGATGAAAACAAAACTCTCTGGTGATTTGTAGCTATCTCAATCCCAGATCTTGCTACAGCCTCTGTGTGTGTTTGTGTTTTCTGGATATTCTCTATGGACTTTAAGGTTTTGAATGCATTTTAGCTTGTAAGTTTTTGTTTTCTGCTGGGAAACGCTAATTGGTTCCAACTGGAGTCAAATACGCCACACATTCGAGTTTTCTAGGAAGAAAGCCTCAGAAACCTGAGAAAATATGATATTTCTTTCTGTAAACATGACATTGGATGCATTTGTCGAACAGGAAGATTGTGCTTTTCTCCAAAACCACTTTCACGGTGATTTTTGGTTAAATTTCACCCGAAATCCACAACAATTTGTCCAGATACTCCTGGATGAAAACAAAACTATCTGGTGTGTTGTGGCTATCTCAATCCCAGATCTTGCTACAGCCTCTGTGTGTGCTTGTGTTTTCTGGACATTCTCTATGGACATTAGGGTTTTGAATGCATTTTAGCATTTAAGTTTTTGTTTTAGCTGGCAAACGCTAATTGGTACCACCTGGAGTCAAATCCTCCACACATTCAAGTTTTCTAGGAAGAAAGCTTCAGAAACCTGAGAAAACATGATTTTTGCATTTGTAAACATGACATTGGATGCATTTGCCAAACAGGAAGATTGTGCTTTTCTCCAAAACCACTTTCACGGTGATTTTTTGGTTAAATTTCACCTGAAATTCACAATAATTTGTCCAGATACTCCTGGATGAAAACAAAACTATCTGGTGTGTTGTGGCTATCTCAATCCCAGATCTTGCTACAGCCTCTGTGTGTGTTTGTGTTTTCTGGACATTCTCTATGGACTTTAAGGTTTTGAATGCATTTTAGCAGGACCCTTTTTGTTTTCTGCTGGCAAACGCTAATTGGTTCCACCTGGAGTCAAATACTCCACACATTCGAGTTTTCTAGGAAGAAAGCTGCAGAAACCTGAGAAAACATGAAATTAGTATTTGTAAACTTGACATTGGATTCATTTGTTCTCTGCTGGCAAACATTAATTGGTTCCACCTGGAATCAAATACTCCACACGTTCGAGTCTTCTAGGAAGAAAGCTTCAGAAACCTGAGAAAACATGATATTTCTTTCTGTAAACATGACATTGGATGCATTTGTCGAACAGGAAGATTGTGCTTTTCTCCAAAACCACTTTCACGGTGATTTTTGGTTAAATTTCACCTAAAATCCACAACAATTTGTGCAGATACTCCTGGATGAAAACAAAAAACTATCTGGTGATTTGTAGCTATCTCAATCCCAGATCTTGCTGCAGCCTCTGTGTGTGTTTGTGTTTTCTGGATATTCTCTATGGACTTTAAGGTTTTGAATGCATTTTAGCAGGACCCTTTTTGTTTTCTGCTGGCAAACGCTAATTGGTTCCACCTGGAGTCAAATACTCCACACATTCGAGTTTGCTAGGAAGAAAGCTCCAGAAACCTGAGAAAACATGATATTTGTATTTATAAACATGACCTTAGATTCATTTGCTGAACAGAAAGATTGTGCTTTTCTCCAAAACCACTTTCACGGTTATTTTTTTGTGAAATTTCACCTAAAATCCACAACAATTTGTCCAGATACTCCTGGATGAAAACAAAACTCTCTGGTGATTTGTAGCTATCTCAATCCCAGATCTTGCTACAGCCTCTGTGTGTGTTTGTGTTTTCTGGATATTCTCTATGGACTTTAAGGTTTTGAATGCATTTTAGCTTGTAAGTTTTTGTTTTCTGCTGGGAAACGCTAATTGGTTCCAACTGGAGTCAAATACGCCACACATTCGAGTTTTCTAGGAAGAAAGCCTCAGAAACCTGAGAAAATATGATATTTCTTTCTGTAAACATGACATTGGATGCATTTGTCGAACAGGAAGATTGTGCTTTTCTCCAAAACCACCGCAACTGTGATTTTTGGTTAAATTTCACCTAAAATCAACAACAATTTGTGCAGATACTCCTGGATGAAAACAAAAAACTATCTGGTGATTTGTAGCTATCTCAATCCCAGATCTTGCTGCAGCCTCTGTGTGTGCTTGTGTTTTCTGGACATTCTCTATGGACATTAGGGTTTTGAATGCATTTTAGCATTTAAGTTTTTGTTTTAGCTGGCAAACGCTAATTGGTACCACCTGGAGTCAAATCCTCCACACATTCAAGTTTTCTAGGAAGAAAGCTTCAGAAACCTGAGAAAACATGATTTTTGCATTTGTAAACATGACATTGGATGCATTTGCCAAACAGGAAGATTGTGCTTTTCTCCAAAACCACTTTCACGGTGATTTTTTGGTTAAATTTCACCTGAAATTCACAATAATTTGTCCAGATACTCCTGGATGAAAACAAAACTATCTGGTGTGTTGTGGCTATCTCAATCCCAGATCTTGCTACAGCCTCTGTGTGTGTTTGTGTTTTCTGGACATTCTCTATGGACTTTAAGGTTTTGAATGCATTTTACCAGAACCCTTTTTGTTTTCTGCTGGCAAACGCTAATTGGTTCCACCTGGAGTCAAATACTCCACACATTCGAGTTTTCTAGGAAGAAAGCTGCAGAAACCTGAGAAAACATGAAATTAGTATTTGTAAACTTGACATTGGATTCATTTGTTCTCTGCTGGCAAACATTAATTGGTTCCACCTGGAATCAAATACTCCACACGTTCGAGTCTTCTAGGAAGAAAGCTTCAGAAACCTGAGAAAACATGATATTTCTTTCTGTAAACATGACATTGGATGCATTTGTCGAACAGGAAGATTGTGCTTTTCTCCAAAACCACTTTCACGGTGATTTTTGGTTAAATTTCACCTAAAATCCACAACAATTTGTGCAGATACTCCTGGATGAAAACAAAAAACTATCTGGTGATTTGTAGCTATCTCAATCCCAGATCTTGCTGCAGCCTCTGTGTGTGTTTGTGTTTTCTGGATATTCTCTATGGACTTTAAGGTTTTGAATGCATTTTAGCAGGACCCTTTTTGTTTTCTGCTGGCAAACGCTAATTGGTTCCACCTGGAGTCAAATACTCCACACATTCGAGTTTGCTAGGAAGAAAGCTCCAGAAACCTGAGAAAACATGATATTTGTATTTATAAACATGACCTTAGATTCATTTGCTGAACAGAAAGATTGTGCTTTTCTCCAAAACCACTTTCACGGTTATTTTTTTGTGAAATTTCACCTAAAATCCACAACAATTTGTCCAGATACTCCTGGATGAAAACAAAACTCTCTGGTGATTTGTAGCTATCTCAATCCCAGATCTTGCTACAGCCTCTGTGTGTGTTTGTGTTTTCTGGATATTCTCTATGGACTTTAAGGTTTTGAATGCATTTTAGCTTGTAAGTTTTTGTTTTCTGCTGGGAAACGCTAATTGGTTCCAACTGGAGTCAAATACGCCACACATTCGAGTTTTCTAGGAAGAAAGCCTCAGAAACCTGAGAAAATATGATATTTCTTTCTGTAAACATGACATTGGATGCATTTGTCGAACAGGAAGATTGTGCTTTTCTCCAAAACCACCGCAACTGTGATTTTTGGTTAAATTTCACCTAAAATCAACAACAATTTGTGCAGATACTCCTGGATGAAAACAAAAAACTATCTGGTGATTTGTAGCTATCTCAATCCCAGATCTTGCTGCAGCCTCTGTGTGTGTTTGTGTTTTCTGGATATTCTCTATGGACTTTAAGGTTTTGAATGCATTTTAGCAGGACCCTTTTTGTTTTCTGCTGGCAAACGCTAATTGGTTCCACCTGGAGTCAAATACTCCACACGTTCGAGTTTTCTAATAAGAAAGCTCCAGAAACCTGAGAAAACATGATATTTGTATTTATAAACATGACCTTAGATTCATTTGCTGAACAGAAAGATTGTGCTTTTCTCCAAAACCACTTTCACGGTGATTTTTTTGTGAAATTTCACCTAAAATCCACAACAATTTGTCCAGATACTCCTGGATGAAAACAAAACTCTCTGGTGATTTGTAGCTATCTCAATCCCAGATCTTGCTACAGCCTCTGTGTGTGTTTGTGTTTTCTGGATATTCTCTATGGACTTTAAGGTTTTGAATGCATTTTAGCTTGTAAGTTTTTGTTTTCTGCTGGGAAACGCTAATTGGTTCCAACTGGAGTCAAATACGCCACACATTCGAGTTTTCTAGGAAGAAAGCCTCAGAAACCTGAGAAAATATGATATTTCTTTCTGTAAACATGACATTGGATGCATTTGTCGAACAGGAAGATTGTGCTTTTCTCCAAAACCACTTTCACGGTGATTTTTGGTTAAATTTCACCCGAAATCCACAACAATTTGTCCAGATACTCCTGGATGAAAACAAAACTATCTGGTGTGTTGTGGCTATCTCAATCCCAGATCTTGCTACAGCCTCTGTGTGTGCTTGTGTTTTCTGGACATTCTCTATGGACATTAGGGTTTTGAATGCATTTTAGCATTTAAGTTTTTGTTTTAGCTGGCAAACGCTAATTGGTACCACCTGGAGTCAAATCCTCCACACATTCAAGTTTTCTAGGAAGAAAGCTTCAGAAACCTGAGAAAACATGATTTTTGCATTTGTAAACATGACATTGGATGCATTTGCCAAACAGGAAGATTGTGCTTTTCTCCAAAACCACTTTCACGGTGATTTTTTGGTTAAATTTCACCTGAAATTCACAATAATTTGTCCAGATACTCCTGGATGAAAACAAAACTATCTGGTGTGTTGTGGCTATCTCAATCCCAGATCTTGCTACAGCCTCTGTGTGTGTTTGTGTTTTCTGGACATTCTCTATGGACTTTAAGGTTTTGAATGCATTTTAGCAGGACCCTTTTTGTTTTCTGCTGGCAAACGCTAATTGGTTCCACCTGGAGTCAAATACTCCACACATTCGAGTTTTCTAGGAAGAAAGCTGCAGAAACCTGAGAAAACATGAAATTAGTATTTGTAAACTTGACATTGGATTCATTTGTTCTCTGCTGGCAAACATTAATTGGTTCCACCTGGAATCAAATACTCCACACGTTCGAGTCTTCTAGGAAGAAAGCTTCAGAAACCTGAGAAAACATGATATTTCTTTCTGTAAACATGACATTGGATGCATTTGTCGAACAGGAAGATTGTGCTTTTCTCCAAAACCACTTTCACGGTGATTTTTGGTTAAATTTCACCTAAAATCCACAACAATTTGTGCAGATACTCCTGGATGAAAACAAAAAACTATCTGGTGATTTGTAGCTATCTCAATCCCAGATCTTGCTGCAGCCTCTGTGTGTGTTTGTGTTTTCTGGATATTCTCTATGGACTTTAAGGTTTTGAATGCATTTTAGCAGGACCCTTTTTGTTTTCTGCTGGCAAACGCTAATTGGTTCCACCTGGAGTCAAATACTCCACACATTCGAGTTTGCTAGGAAGAAAGCTCCAGAAACCTGAGAAAACATGATATTTGTATTTATAAACATGACCTTAGATTCATTTGCTGAACAGAAAGATTGTGCTTTTCTCCAAAACCACTTTCACGGTTATTTTTTTGTGAAATTTCACCTAAAATCCACAACAATTTGTCCAGATACTCCTGGATGAAAACAAAACTCTCTGGTGATTTGTAGCTATCTCAATCCCAGATCTTGCTACAGCCTCTGTGTGTGTTTGTGTTTTCTGGATATTCTCTATGGACTTTAAGGTTTTGAATGCATTTTAGCTTGTAAGTTTTTGTTTTCTGCTGGGAAACGCTAATTGGTTCCAACTGGAGTCAAATACGCCACACATTCGAGTTTTCTAGGAAGAAAGCCTCAGAAACCTGAGAAAATATGATATTTCTTTCTGTAAACATGACATTGGATGCATTTGTCGAACAGGAAGATTGTGCTTTTCTCCAAAACCACCGCAACTGTGATTTTTGGTTAAATTTCACCTAAAATCAACAACAATTTGTGCAGATACTCCTGGATGAAAACAAAAAACTATCTGGTGATTTGTAGCTATCTCAATCCCAGATCTTGCTGCAGCCTCTGTGTGTGTTTGTGTTTTCTGGATATTCTCTATGGACTTTAAGGTTTTGAATGCATTTTAGCAGGACCCTTTTTGTTTTCTGCTGGCAAACGCTAATTGGTTCCACCTGGAGTCAAATACTCCACACGTTCGAGTTTTCTAATAAGAAAGCTCCAGAAACCTGAGAAAACATGATATTTGTATTTATAAACATGACCTTAGATTCATTTGCTGAACAGAAAGATTGTGCTTTTCTCCAAAACCACTTTCACGGTGATTTTTTTGTGAAATTTCACCTAAAATCCACAACAATTTGTCCAGATACTCCTGGATGAAAACAAAACTCTCTGGTGATTTGTAGCTATCTCAATCCCAGATCTTGCTACAGCCTCTGTGTGTGTTTGTGTTTTCTGGATATTCTCTATGGACTTTAAGGTTTTGAATGCATTTTAGCTTGTAAGTTTTTGTTTTCTGCTGGGAAACGCTAATTGGTTCCAACTGGAGTCAAATACGCCACACATTCGAGTTTTCTAGGAAGAAAGCCTCAGAAACCTGAGAAAATATGATATTTCTTTCTGTAAACATGACATTGGATGCATTTGCCAAACAGGAAGATTGTGCTTTTCTCCAAAACCACTTTCACGGTGATTTTTGGTTAAATTTCACCCGAAATCCACAACAATTTGTCCAGATACTCCTGGATGAAAACAAAACTATCTGGTGTGTTGTGGCTATCTCAATCCCAGATCTTGCTACAGCCTCTGTGTGTGCTTGTGTTTTCTGGACATTCTCTATGGACATTAGGGTTTTGAATGCATTTTAGCATTTAAGTTTTTGTTTTAGCTGGCAAACGCTAATTGGTACCACCTGGAGTCAAATCCTCCACACATTCAAGTTTTCTAGGAAGAAAGCTTCAGAAACCTGAGAAAACATGATTTTTGCATTTGTAAACATGACATTGGATGCATTTGCCAAACAGGAAGATTGTGCTTTTCTCCAAAACCACTTTCACGGTGATTTTTTGGTTAAATTTCACCTGAAATTCACAATAATTTGTCCAGATACTCCTGGATGAAAACAAAACTATCTGGTGTGTTGTGGCTATCTCAATCCCAGATCTTGCTACAGCCTCTGTGTGTGTTTGTGTTTTCTGGACATTCTCTATGGACTTTAAGGTTTTGAATGCATTTTAGCAGAACCCTTTTTGTTTTCTGCTGGCAAACGCTAATTGGTTCCACCTGGAGTCAAATACTCCACACATTCGAGTTTTCTAGGAAGAAAGCTGCAGAAACCTGAGAAAACATGAAATTAGTATTTGTAAACTTGACATTGGATTCATTTGTTCTCTGCTGGCAAACATTAATTGGTTCCACCTGGAATCAAATACTCCACACGTTCGAGTCTTCTAGGAAGAAAGCTTCAGAAACCTGAGAAAACATGATATTTCTTTCTGTAAACATGACATTGGATGCATTTGTCGAACAGGAAGATTGTGCTTTTCTCCAAAACCACTTTCACGGTGATTTTTGGTTAAATTTCACCTAAAATCCACAACAATTTGTGCAGATACTCCTGGATGAAAACAAAAAACTATCTGGTGATTTGTAGCTATCTCAATCCCAGATCTTGCTGCAGCCTCTGTGTGTGTTTGTGTTTTCTGGATATTCTCTATGGACTTTAAGGTTTTGAATGCATTTTAGCAGGACCCTTTTTGTTTTCTGCTGGCAAATGCTAATTGGTTCCACCTGGAGTCAAATACTCCACACATTCGAGTTTGCTAGGAAGAAAGCTCCAGAAACCTGAGAAAACATGATATTTGTATTTATAAACATGACCTTAGATTCATTTGCTGAACAGAAAGATTGTGCTTTTCTCCAAAACCACTTTCACGGTTATTTTTTTGTGAAATTTCACCTAAAATCCACAACAATTTGTCCAGATACTCCTGGATGAAAACAAAACTCTCTGGTGATTTGTAGCTATCTCAATCCCAGATCTTGCTACAGCCTCTGTGTGTGTTTGTGTTTTCTGGATATTCTCTATGGACTTTAAGGTTTTGAATGCATTTTAGCTTGTAAGTTTTTGTTTTCTGCTGGGAAACGCTAATTGGTTCCAACTGGAGTCAAATACGCCACACATTCGAGTTTTCTAGGAAGAAAGCCTCAGAAACCTGAGAAAATATGATATTTCTTTCTGTAAACATGACATTGGATGCATTTGTCGAACAGGAAGATTGTGCTTTTCTCCAAAACCACCGCAACTGTGATTTTTGGTTAAATTTCACCTAAAATCAACAACAATTTGTGCAGATACTCCTGGATGAAAACAAAAAACTATCTGGTGATTTGTAGCTATCTCAATCCCAGATCTTGCTGCAGCCTCTGTGTGTGTTTGTGTTTTCTGGATATTCTCTATGGACTTTAAGGTTTTGAATGCATTTTAGCAGGACCCTTTTTGTTTTCTGCTGGCAAACGCTAATTGGTTCCACCTGGAGTCAAATACTCCACACGTTCGAGTTTTCTAATAAGAAAGCTCCAGAAACCTGAGAAAACATGATATTTGTATTTATAAACATGACCTTAGATTCATTTGCTGAACAGAAAGATTGTGCTTTTCTCCAAAACCACTTTCACGGTGATTTTTTTGTGAAATTTCACCTAAAATCCACAACAATTTGTCCAGATACTCCTGGATGAAAACAAAACTCTCTGGTGATTTGTAGCTATCTCAATCCCAGATCTTGCTACAGCCTCTGTGTGTGTTTGTGTTTTCTGGATATTCTCTATGGACTTTAAGGTTTTGAATGCATTTTAGCTTGTAAGTTTTTGTTTTCTGCTGGGAAACGCTAATTGGTTCCAACTGGAGTCAAATACGCCACACATTCGAGTTTTCTAGGAAGAAAGCCTCAGAAACCTGAGAAAATATGATATTTCTTTCTGTAAACATGACATTGGATGCATTTGTCGAACAGGAAGATTGTGCTTTTCTCCAAAACCACTTTCACGGTGATTTTTGGTTAAATTTCACCCGAAATCCACAACAATTTGTCCAGATACTCCTGGATGAAAACAAAACTATCTGGTGTGTTGTGGCTATCTCAATCCCAGATCTTGCTACAGCCTCTGTGTGTGCTTGTGTTTTCTGGACATTCTCTATGGACATTAGGGTTTTGAATGCATTTTAGCATTTAAGTTTTTGTTTTAGCTGGCAAACGCTAATTGGTACCACCTGGAGTCAAATCCTCCACACATTCAAGTTTTCTAGGAAGAAAGCTTCAGAAACCTGAGAAAACATGATTTTTGCATTTGTAAACATGACATTGGATGCATTTGCCAAACAGGAAGATTGTGCTTTTCTCCAAAACCACTTTCACGGTGATTTTTTGGTTAAATTTCACCTGAAATTCACAATAATTTGTCCAGATACTCCTGGATGAAAACAAAACTATCTGGTGTGTTGTGGCTATCTCAATCCCAGATCTTGCTACAGCCTCTGTGTGTGTTTGTGTTTTCTGGACATTCTCTATGGACTTTAAGGTTTTGAATGCATTTTACCAGAACCCTTTTTGTTTTCTGCTGGCAAACGCTAATTGGTTCCACCTGGAGTCAAATACTCCACACATTCGAGTTTTCTAGGAAGAAAGCTGCAGAAACCTGAGAAAACATGAAATTAGTATTTGTAAACTTGACATTGGATTCATTTGTTCTCTGCTGGCAAACATTAATTGGTTCCACCTGGAATCAAATACTCCACACGTTCGAGTCTTCTAGGAAGAAAGCTTCAGAAACCTGAGAAAACATGATATTTCTTTCTGTAAACATGACATTGGATGCATTTGTCGAACAGGAAGATTGTGCTTTTCTCCAAAACCACTTTCACGGTGATTTTTGGTTAAATTTCACCTAAAATCCACAACAATTTGTGCAGATACTCCTGGATGAAAACAAAAAACTATCTGGTGATTTGTAGCTATCTCAATCCCAGATCTTGCTGCAGCCTCTGTGTGTGTTTGTGTTTTCTGGATATTCTCTATGGACTTTAAGGTTTTGAATGCATTTTAGCAGGACCCTTTTTGTTTTCTGCTGGCAAACGCTAATTGGTTCCACCTGGAGTCAAATACTCCACACATTCGAGTTTGCTAGGAAGAAAGCTCCAGAAACCTGAGAAAACATGATATTTGTATTTATAAACATGACCTTAGATTCATTTGCTGAACAGAAAGATTGTGCTTTTCTCCAAAACCACTTTCACGGTTATTTTTTTGTGAAATTTCACCTAAAATCCACAACAATTTGTCCAGATACTCCTGGATGAAAACAAAACTCTCTGGTGATTTGTAGCTATCTCAATCCCAGATCTTGCTACAGCCTCTGTGTGTGTTTGTGTTTTCTGGATATTCTCTATGGACTTTAAGGTTTTGAATGCATTTTAGCTTGTAAGTTTTTGTTTTCTGCTGGGAAACGCTAATTGGTTCCAACTGGAGTCAAATACGCCACACATTCGAGTTTTCTAGGAAGAAAGCCTCAGAAACCTGAGAAAATATGATATTTCTTTCTGTAAACATGACATTGGATGCATTTGTCGAACAGGAAGATTGTGCTTTTCTCCAAAACCACCGCAACTGTGATTTTTTGTGAAATTTCACCTAAAATCAACAACAATTTGTGCAGATACTCCTGGATGAAAACAAAAAACTATCTGGTGATTTGTAGCTATCTCAATCCCAGATCTTGCTGCAGCCTCTGTGTGTGTTTGTGTTTTCTGGATATTCTCTATGGACTTTAAGGTTTTGAATGCATTTTAGCAGGACCCTTTTTGTTTTCTGCTGGCAAACGCTAATTGGTTCCACCTGGAGTCAAATACTCCACACGTTCGAGTTTTCTAATAAGAAAGCTCCAGAAACCTGAGAAAACATGATATTTGTATTTATAAACATGACCTTAGATTCATTTGCTGAACAGAAAGATTGTGCTTTTCTCCAAAACCACTTTCACGGTGATTTTTTTGTGAAATTTCACCTAAAATCCACAACAATTTGTCCAGATACTCCTGGATGAAAACAAAACTCTCTGGTGATTTGTAGCTATCTCAATCCCAGATCTTGCTACAGCCTCTGTGTGTGTTTGTGTTTTCTGGATATTCTCTATGGACTTTAAGGTTTTGAATGCATTTTAGCTTGTAAGTTTTTGTTTTCTGCTGGGAAACGCTAATTGGTTCCAACTGGAGTCAAATATGCCACACATTCGAGTTTTCTAGGAAGAAAGCCTCAGAAACCTGAGAAAATATGATATTTCTTTCTGTAAACATGACATTGGATGCATTTGTCGAACAGGAAGATTGTGCTTTTCTCCAAAACCACTTTCACGGTGATTTTTGGTTAAATTTCACCCGAAATCCACAACAATTTGTCCAGATACTCCTGGATGAAAACAAAACTATCTGGTGTGTTGTGGCTATCTCAATCCCAGATCTTGCTACAGCCTCTGTGTGTGCTTGTGTTTTCTGGACATTCTCTATGGACATTAGGGTTTTGAATGCATTTTAGCATTTAAGTTTTTGTTTTAGCTGGCAAACGCTAATTGGTACCACCTGGAGTCAAATCCTCCACACATTCAAGTTTTCTAGGAAGAAAGCTTCAGAAACCTGAGAAAACATGATTTTTGCATTTGTAAACATGACATTGGATGCATTTGCCAAACAGGAAGATTGTGCTTTTCTCCAAAACCACTTTCACGGTGATTTTTTGGTTAAATTTCACCTGAAATTCACAATAATTTGTCCAGATACTCCTGGATGAAAACAAAACTATCTGGTGTGTTGTGGCTATCTCAATCCCAGATCTTGCTACAGCCTCTGTGTGTGTTTGTGTTTTCTGGACATTCTCTATGGACTTTAAGGTTTTGAATGCATTTTACCAGAACCCTTTTTGTTTTCTGCTGGCAAACGCTAATTGGTTCCACCTGGAGTCAAATACTCCACACATTCGAGTTTTCTAGGAAGAAAGCTGCAGAAACCTGAGAAAACATGAAATTAGTATTTGTAAACTTGACATTGGATTCATTTGTTCTCTGCTGGCAAACATTAATTGGTTCCACCTGGAATCAAATACTCCACACGTTCGAGTCTTCTAGGAAGAAAGCTTCAGAAACCTGAGAAAACATGATATTTCTTTCTGTAAACATGACATTGGATGCATTTGTCGAACAGGAAGATTGTGCTTTTCTCCAAAACCACTTTCACGGTGATTTTTGGTTAAATTTCACCTAAAATCCACAACAATTTGTGCAGATACTCCTGGATGAAAACAAAAAACTATCTGGTGATTTGTAGCTATCTCAATCCCAGATCTTGCTGCAGCCTCTGTGTGTGTTTGTGTTTTCTGGATATTCTCTATGGACTTTAAGGTTTTGAATGCATTTTAGCAGGACCCTTTTTGTTTTCTGCTGGCAAACGCTAATTGGTTCCACCTGGAGTCAAATACTCCACACATTCGAGTTTGCTAGGAAGAAAGCTCCAGAAACCTGAGAAAACATGATATTTGTATTTATAAACATGACCTTAGATTCATTTGCTGAACAGAAAGATTGTGCTTTTCTCCAAAACCACTTTCACGGTTATTTTTTTGTGAAATTTCACCTAAAATCCACAACAATTTGTCCAGATACTCCTGGATGAAAACAAAACTCTCTGGTGATTTGTAGCTATCTCAATCCCAGATCTTGCTACAGCCTCTGTGTGTGTTTGTGTTTTCTGGATATTCTCTATGGACTTTAAGGTTTTGAATGCATTTTAGCTTGTAAGTTTTTGTTTTCTGCTGGGAAACGCTAATTGGTTCCAACTGGAGTCAAATACGCCACACATTCGAGTTTTCTAGGAAGAAAGCCTCAGAAACCTGAGAAAATATGATATTTCTTTCTGTAAACATGACATTGGATGCATTTGTCGAACAGGAAGATTGTGCTTTTCTCCAAAACCACCGCAACTGTGATTTTTGGTTAAATTTCACCTAAAATCAACAACAATTTGTGCAGATACTCCTGGATGAAAACAAAAAACTATCTGGTGATTTGTAGCTATCTCAATCCCAGATCTTGCTGCAGCCTCTGTGTGTGTTTGTGTTTTCTGGATATTCTCTATGGACTTTAAGGTTTTGAATGCATTTTAGCAGGACCCTTTTTGTTTTCTGCTGGCAAACGCTAATTGGTTCCACCTGGAGTCAAATACTCCACACGTTCGAGTTTTCTAATAAGAAAGCTCCAGAAACCTGAGAAAACATGATATTTGTATTTATAAACATGACCTTAGATTCATTTGCTGAACAGAAAGATTGTGCTTTTCTCCAAAACCACTTTCACGGTGATTTTTTTGTGAAATTTCACCTAAAATCCACAACAATTTGTCCAGATACTCCTGGATGAAAACAAAACTCTCTGGTGATTTGTAGCTATCTCAATCCCAGATCTTGCTACAGCCTCTGTGTGTGTTTGTGTTTTCTGGATATTCTCTATGGACTTTAAGGTTTTGAATGCATTTTAGCTTGTAAGTTTTTGTTTTCTGCTGGGAAACGCTAATTGGTTCCAACTGGAGTCAAATACGCCACACATTCGAGTTTTCTAGGAAGAAAGCCTCAGAAACCTGAGAAAATATGATATTTCTTTCTGTAAACATGACATTGGATGCATTTGTCGAACAGGAAGATTGTGCTTTTCTCCAAAACCACTTTCACGGTGATTTTTGGTTAAATTTCACCCGAAATCCACAACAATTTGTCCAGATACTCCTGGATGAAAACAAAACTATCTGGTGTGTTGTGGCTATCTCAATCCCAGATCTTGCTACAGCCTCTGTGTGTGCTTGTGTTTTCTGGACATTCTCTATGGACATTAGGGTTTTGAATGCATTTTAGCATTTAAGTTTTTGTTTTAGCTGGCAAACGCTAATTGGTACCACCTGGAGTCAAATCCTCCACACATTCAAGTTTTCTAGGAAGAAAGCTTCAGAAACCTGAGAAAACATGATTTTTGCATTTGTAAACATGACATTGGATGCATTTGCCAAACAGGAAGATTGTGCTTTTCTCCAAAACCACTTTCACGGTGATTTTTTGGTTAAATTTCACCTGAAATTCACAATAATTTGTCCAGATACTCCTGGATGAAAACAAAACTATCTGGTGTGTTGTGGCTATCTCAATCCCAGATCTTGCTACAGCCTCTGTGTGTGTTTGTGTTTTCTGGACATTCTCTATGGACTTTAAGGTTTTGAATGCATTTTACCAGAACCCTTTTTGTTTTCTGCTGGCAAACGCTAATTGGTTCCACCTGGAGTCAAATACTCCACACATTCGAGTTTTCTAGGAAGAAAGCTGCAGAAACCTGAGAAAACATGAAATTAGTATTTGTAAACTTGACATTGGATTCATTTGTTCTCTGCTGGCAAACATTAATTGGTTCCACCTGGAATCAAATACTCCACACGTTCGAGTCTTCTAGGAAGAAAGCTTCAGAAACCTGAGAAAACATGATATTTCTTTCTGTAAACATGACATTGGATGCATTTGTCGAACAGGAAGATTGTGCTTTTCTCCAAAACCACTTTCACGGTGATTTTTGGTTAAATTTCACCTAAAATCCACAACAATTTGTGCAGATACTCCTGGATGAAAACAAAAAACTATCTGGTGATTTGTAGCTATCTCAATCCCAGATCTTGCTGCAGCCTCTGTGTGTGTTTGTGTTTTCTGGATATTCTCTATGGACTTTAAGGTTTTGAATGCATTTTAGCAGGACCCTTTTTGTTTTCTGCTGGCAAACGCTAATTGGTTCCACCTGGAGTCAAATACTCCACACATTCGAGTTTGCTAGGAAGAAAGCTCCAGAAACCTGAGAAAACATGATATTTGTATTTATAAACATGACCTTAGATTCATTTGCTGAACAGAAAGATTGTGCTTTTCTCCAAAACCACTTTCACGGTTATTTTTTTGTGAAATTTCACCTAAAATCCACAACAATTTGTCCAGATACTCCTGGATGAAAACAAAACTCTCTGGTGATTTGTAGCTATCTCAATCCCAGATCTTGCTACAGCCTCTGTGTGTGTTTGTGTTTTCTGGATATTCTCTATGGACTTTAAGGTTTTGAATGCATTTTAGCTTGTAAGTTTTTGTTTTCTGCTGGGAAACGCTAATTGGTTCCAACTGGAGTCAAATACTCCACACATTCGAGTTTTCTAGGAAGAAAGCCTCAGAAACCTGAGAAAATATGATATTTCTTTCTGTAAACATGACATTGGATGCATTTGTCGAACAGGAAGATTGTGCTTTTCTCCAAAACCACCGCAACTGTGATTTTTGGTTAAATTTCACCTAAAATCCACAACAATTTGTGCAGATACTCCTGGATGAAAACAAAAAACTATCTGGTGATTTGTAGCTATCTCAATCCCAGATCTTGCTGCAGCCTCTGTGTGTGTTTGTGTTTTCTGGATATTCTCTATGGACTTTAAGGTTTTGAATGCATTTTAGCAGGACCCTTTTTGTTTTCTGCTGGCAAACGCTAATTGGTTCCACCTGGAGTCAAATACTCCACACGTTCGAGTTTTCTAATAAGAAAGCTCCAGAAACCTGAGAAAACATGATATTTGTATTTATAAACATGACCTTAGATTCATTTGCTGAACAGAAAGATTGTGCTTTTCTCCAAAACCACTTTCACGGTGATTTTTTTGTGAAATTTCACCTAAAATCCACAACAATTTGTCCAGATACTCCTGGATGAAAACAAAACTCTCTGGTGATTTGTAGCTATCTCAATCCCAGATCTTGCTACAGCCTCTGTGTGTGTTTGTGTTTTCTGGATATTCTCTATGGACTTTAAGGTTTTGAATGCATTTTAGCTTGTAAGTTTTTGTTTTCTGCTGGGAAACGCTAATTGGTTCCAACTGGAGTCAAATACGCCACACATTCGAGTTTTCTAGGAAGAAAGCCTCAGAAACCTGAGAAAATATGATATTTCTTTCTGTAAACATGACATTGGATGCATTTGTCGAACAGAAAGATTGTGCTTTTCTCCAAAACCACTTTCACGGTGATTTTTGGTTAAATTTCACCCGAAATCCACAACAATTTGTCCAGATACTCCTGGATGAAAACAAAACTATCTGGTGTGTTGTGGCTATCTCAATCCCAGATCTTGCTACAGCCTCTGTGTGTGCTTGTGTTTTCTGGACATTCTCTATGGACATTAGGGTTTTGAATGCATTTTAGCATTTAAGTTTTTGTTTTAGCTGGCAAACGCTAATTGGTACCACCTGGAGTCAAATCCTCCACACATTCAAGTTTTCTAGGAAGAAAGCTTCAGAAACCTGAGAAAACATGATTTTTGCATTTGTAAACATGACATTGGATGCATTTGCCAAACAGGAAGATTGTGCTTTTCTCCAAAACCACTTTCACGGTGATTTTTTGGTTAAATTTCACCTGAAATTCACAATAATTTGTCCAGATACTCCTGGATGAAAACAAAACTATCTGGTGTGTTGTGGCTATCTCAATCCCAGATCTTGCTACAGCCTCTGTGTGTGTTTGTGTTTTCTGGACATTCTCTATGGACTTTAAGGTTTTGAATGCATTTTAGCAGAACCCTTTTTGTTTTCTGCTGGCAAACGCTAATTGGTTCCACCTGGAGTCAAATACTCCACACATTCGAGTTTTCTAGGAAGAAAGCTGCAGAAACCTGAGAAAACATGAAATTAGTATTTGTAAACTTGACATTGGATTCATTTGTTCTCTGCTGGCAAACATTAATTGGTTCCACCTGGAATCAAATACTCCACACGTTCGAGTCTTCTAGGAAGAAAGCTTCAGAAACCTGAGAAAACATGATATTTCTTTCTGTAAACATGACATTGGATGCATTTGTCGAACAGGAAGATTGTGCTTTTCTCCAAAACCACTTTCACGGTGATTTTTGGTTAAATTTCACCTAAAATCCACAACAATTTGTGCAGATACTCCTGGATGAAAACAAAAAACTATCTGGTGATTTGTAGCTATCTCAATCCCAGATCTTGCTGCAGCCTCTGTGTGTGTTTGTGTTTTCTGGATATTCTCTATGGACTTTAAGGTTTTGAATGCATTTTAGCAGGACCCTTTTTGTTTTCTGCTGGCAAACGCTAATTGGTTCCACCTGGAGTCAAATACTCCACACATTCGAGTTTGCTAGGAAGAAAGCTCCAGAAACCTGAGAAAACATGATATTTGTATTTATAAACATGACCTTAGATTCATTTGCTGAACAGAAAGATTGTGCTTTTCTCCAAAACCACTTTCACGGTTATTTTTTTGTGAAATTTCACCTAAAATCAACAACAATTTGTGCAGATACTCCTGGATGAAAACAAAAAACTATCTGGTGATTTGTAGCTATCTCAATCCCAGATCTTGCTGCAGCCTCTGTGTGTGTTTGTGTTTTCTGGATATTCTCTATGGACTTTAAGGTTTTGAATGCATTTTAGCAGGACCCTTTTTGTTTTCTGCTGGCAAACGCTAATTGGTTCCACCTGGAGTCAAATACTCCACACGTTCGAGTTTTCTAATAAGAAAGCTCCAGAAACCTGAGAAAACATGATATTTGTATTTATAAACATGACCTTAGATTCATTTGCTGAACAGAAAGATTGTGCTTTTCTCCAAAACCACTTTCACGGTGATTTTTTTGTGAAATTTCACCTAAAATCCACAACAATTTGTCCAGATACTCCTGGATGAAAACAAAACTCTCTGGTGATTTGTAGCTATCTCAATCCCAGATCTTGCTACAGCCTCTGTGTGTGTTTGTGTTTTCTGGATATTCTCTATGGACTTTAAGGTTTTGAATGCATTTTAGCTTGTAAGTTTTTGTTTTCTGCTGGGAAACGCTAATTGGTTCCAACTGGAGTCAAATATGCCACACATTCGAGTTTTCTAGGAAGAAAGCCTCAGAAACCTGAGAAAATATGATATTTCTTTCTGTAAACATGACATTGGATGCATTTGTCGAACAGGAAGATTGTGCTTTTCTCCAAAACCACTTTCACGGTGATTTTTGGTTAAATTTCACCCGAAATCCACAACAATTTGTCCAGATACTCCTGGATGAAAACAAAACTATCTGGTGTGTTGTGGCTATCTCAATCCCAGATCTTGCTACAGCCTCTGTGTGTGCTTGTGTTTTCTGGACATTCTCTATGGACATTAGGGTTTTGAATGCATTTTAGCATTTAAGTTTTTGTTTTAGCTGGCAAACGCTAATTGGTACCACCTGGAGTCAAATCCTCCACACATTCAAGTTTTCTAGGAAGAAAGCTTCAGAAACCTGAGAAAACATGATTTTTGCATTTGTAAACATGACATTGGATGCATTTGCCAAACAGGAAGATTGTGCTTTTCTCCAAAACCACTTTCACGGTGATTTTTTGGTTAAATTTCACCTGAAATTCACAATAATTTGTCCAGATACTCCTGGATGAAAACAAAACTATCTGGTGTGTCGTGGCTATCTCAATCCCAGATCTTGCTACAGCCTCTGTGTGTGTTTGTGTTTTCTGGACATTCTCTATGGACTTTAAGGTTTTGAATGCATTTTACCAGAACCCTTTTTGTTTTCTGCTGGCAAACGCTAATTGGTTCCACCTGGAGTCAAATACTCCACACATTCGAGTTTTCTAGGAAGAAAGCTGCAGAAACCTGAGAAAACATGAAATTAGTATTTGTAAACTTGACATTGGATTCATTTGTTCTCTGCTGGCAAACATTAATTGGTTCCACCTGGAATCAAATACTCCACACGTTCGAGTCTTCTAGGAAGAAAGCTTCAGAAACCTGAGAAAACATGATATTTCTTTCTGTAAACATGACATTGGATGCATTTGTCGAACAGGAAGATTGTGCTTTTCTCCAAAACCACTTTCACGGTGATTTTTGGTTAAATTTCACCTAAAATCCACAACAATTTGTGCAGATACTCCTGGATGAAAACAAAAAACTATCTGGTGATTTGTAGCTATCTCAATCCCAGATCTTGCTGCAGCCTCTGTGTGTGTTTGTGTTTTCTGGATATTCTCTATGGACTTTAAGGTTTTGAATGCATTTTAGCAGGACCCTTTTTGTTTTCTGCTGGCAAACGCTAATTGGTTCCACCTGGAGTCAAATACTCCACACATTCGAGTTTGCTAGGAAGAAAGCTCCAGAAACCTGAGAAAACATGATATTTGTATTTATAAACATGACCTTAGATTCATTTGCTGAACAGAAAGATTGTGCTTTTCTCCAAAACCACTTTCACGGTTATTTTTTTGTGAAATTTCACCTAAAATCCACAACAATTTGTCCAGATACTCCTGGATGAAAACAAAACTCTCTGTTGATTTGTAGCTATCTCAATCCTAGATCTTGCTACAGCCTCTGTGTGTGTTTGTGTTTTCTGGATATTCTCTATGGACTTTAAGGTTTTGAATGCATTTTAGCTTGTAAGTTTTTGTTTTCTGCTGGGAAACGCTAATTGGTTCCAACTGGAGTCAAATACGCCACACATTCGAGTTTTCTAGGAAGAAAGCCTCAGAAACCTGAGAAAATATGATATTTCTTTCTGTAAACATGACATTGGATGCATTTGTCGAACAGGAAGATTGTGCTTTTCTCCAAAACCACTTTCACGGTGATTTTTGGTTAAATTTCACCTAAAATCCACAACAATTTGTGCAGATACTCCTGGATGAAAACAAAAAACTATCTGGTGATTTGTAGCTGTCTCAATCCCAGATCTTGCTGCAGCCTCTGTGTGTGTTTGTGTTTTCTGGATATTCTCTATGGACTTTAAGGTTTGGAATGCATTTTAGCAGGACCCTTTTTGTTTTCTGCTGGCAAACGCTAATTGGTTCCACCTGGAGTCCAATACTCCACACATTCGAATTTTCTAGTAAGAAAGCTCCAGAAACCTGAGAAAACATGATATGTGTATTTATAAACATGACCTTTGATTCATTTGCTGAACAGAAAGATTGTGCTTTTCTCCAAAACCACTTTCACGGTGATTTTTTAGTTAAATTTCACGTCAAAACTTCAACAATTTGTCCAGATACTCCTGGATGAAAACAAAACTATCTGGTGATTTGTAGCCATCTGAATCCCAGATCTTGCTACAGCCTCTGTGTGTGTTTGTGTTTTCTGGATATTCTCTATGGACTTTAAGGTTTGGAATGCATTTTAGCAGGACCCTTTTTGTTTTCTGCTGGCAAACGCTAATTGGTTCCACCTGGAGTCAAACACTCCACACATTCGAGTTTTCTAGGAAGAAAGCCTCAGAAACCTGAGAAAATATGATATTTCTTTCTGTAAACATGACATTGGATGCATTTGTCGAACAGGAAGATTGTGCTTTTCTCCAAAACCACTTTCACGGTGATTTTTGGTTAAATTTCACCTAAAATCCACAACAATTTGTGCAGATACTCCTGGATGAAACCAAAAAACTATCTGGTGATTTGTAGCTATCTCAATCCCAGATCTTCCTGCAGCCTCTGTGTGTGTTTGTGTTTTCTGGATATTCTCTATGGACTTTAAGGTTTGGAATGCATTTTGGCTTGTAAGTTTTTGTTTTCTGCTGGCAAACGCTAATTGGTTCCACCTGGAGTCAAATACTCCACACATTCGAGTTTTCTAGGAAGAAAGCTCCAGAAACCTGAGAAAACATGATATGTGTATTTATAAACAAGACGTAGGATTCATTTGATGAACAGGAAGATTGTGCTTTTCTCCAAAACCACTTTCACGGTGATTTTTTTGTGAAATTTCACGTCAAAACTACAACAATTTGTCCAGATACTCCTGGATGAAAACAAAACTATCTGGTGATTTGTAGCTATCTCAATCCCAGATCTTGCTGCAGCCTCTGTGTGTGTTTGTGTTTTCTGGATATTCTCTATGGACTTTAAGGTTTTGAATGCATTTTAGCAGGACCCTTTTTGTTTTCTGCTGGCAAACGCTAATTGGTTCCACCTGGAGTCAAATACTCCACACATTCGAGTTTTCTAGGAAGAAAGCTCCAGAAACCTGAGAAAACATGATATTTGTATTTATAAACATGACCTTGGATTCATTTGCTGAACCGAAGATTGTGCTTTTCTCCAAAACCACTTTCACGGTGATTTTTTTGTGAAATTTCACGTCAAAACTACAACAATTTGTCCAGATACTCCTGGATGAAAACAAAACTATCTGGTGTGTTGTGGCTATCTCAATCCCAGATCTTGCTACAGCCTCTGTGTGTGTTTGTGTTTTTGGACATTCTCTATGGACTTTACGGTTTTGAAACCATTTTAGCAGGACCCTTTTTGTTTTCTGCTGGCAAACGCTAATTGGTTCCACCTGGAGTCAAATCCTCCACACATTCGAGTTTTCAAGGAAGAAAGCTCCAGAAACCAGAGAAAACATGATATTCGTATTAGTAAACATGACATTGGATTCATTTGCTGAACAGGAAGATTGTGCTTTTCTCCAAAACCACTTTCACGATGATTTTTTGGTTAAATTTCACTTCAAAACTACAGCAATTTGTCCAGATACTCCTGGATGAAAACAAAACTATCTGGTGTTTTGTAGCTATCGCAATCCCAGATCTTGCTACAGCCTCTGTGTGTGTTTGTGTTTTCTGGAGATTCTCTATGGACTTTACGGTTTTGAATGCATTTTAGCAGGACCCTTTTTGTTTTCTGCTGGCAAACGCTAATTGGTTCCACCTGGAGTCAAATCCTCCACACATTCGAGTTTTCTAGAAAGAAAGCTCCAGAAACCTGAGCAAACATGATATTTGTATTTGTAAACATGACATTGCATTCATTTGTTCTCTGCTGAAAACGCTACTTGGTTCCACCTGGAGTCCAATACTCCACACATTTGAGTTTTCTAGGAAGAAAGCTTCAGAAACCTGAGAAAACATGATATTTCTTTCTGTAAACATGACATTGGATACATTTGCCAAACAGGAAGATTGTGCTTTTCTCCAAAACCACTTTCACGGTGATTTTTGGTTAAATTTCACCCGAAATCCACAACAATTTGTCCAGATACTCCTGGATGAAAACAAAACTATCTGGTGATTTGTAGCTATCTCCATCCCAGATCTTGCCACAGCCTCTGTGTGTGTTTGTGTTTTCTTGATATTCTCTATGGACTTTAAGGTTTTGAATGCATTTTAGCAGGACCCTTTTTGTTTTCTGCTGGCAAACGCTAATTGGTTCCACCTGGAGTCAAATCCTCCACACTTTCGAATTTTCTAGGAAGAAAGCTTCAGAAACCTGAGAAAACATGATATTTCTTTCTGTAAATATGACATTGGATGCATTTGTTGAACAGGACGATTGTGCTTTTCACCAAAACCACTTTCACGGTGATTTTTGGTTAAATTTCACCCGAAATCCACAACAATTAGTCCAGATACTCCTGGATGAAAATAAAACTATCTGGTGGTTTGTAGCTATTTCATTCCCAGATCTTGCTACAGCCTCTGTGTGTGTTTGTGTTTTTTGGATATTCTCTATGGACTTTAAGGTTTTGAATGCATTTTAGCAGGACCCTTTTTGTTTTCTGCTGGCAAATGCTAATTGGTTCCACCTGGAGTCAAATACTCCACACATTCCAGTTTTCTAGGAAGAAAGCTTCAGAAACCTGAGAAAACATGATATTTGTATTTGTAAACATGACATTGCATTCATTTGTTCTCTGCTGAAAACGCTACTTGGTTCCACCTGGAGTCAAATACTCCACACGTTCGAGTTTTCAAGGAAGAAAGCTTCAGAAACGTGAGAAAACATGATATTTCTTTCTGTAAACATGACATTGGATACATTTCTCGAAAAGGAAGATTGCGCTTTTCTCCAAAACCACTTTCACGGTGATTTTTGGTTAAATTTCACCCGAAATCCACAACAATTTGTCCAGATACTCCTGCATGAAAACAAAACTCTCTGGTTTGTAGCTATCTCAATCCCAGATCTTGCTACAGCCTCTGTGTGTGTTTGTGTTTTCTGGATATTCTCTATGGACTTTAAGGTTTTGAATGCATTTTAGCAGAACCCTTTTTGTTTTCTGCTGGCAAACGCTAATTGGTTCCACCTGGAGTCAAATACTCCACACATTCAAGTTTTCTAGGAAGAAAGCTCCAGAAACCTGAGAAAACATGAAATTAGTATTTGTAAACATGACATTGCATTCATTTGTTCTCTGCTGGCAAACGCTAATTGGTTCCACCTGGAATCAAATACTCCACACGTTCGAGTCTTCTAGGAAGAAAGCTTCAGAAACCTGAAAAAACATGATATTTCTTTCTGTAAACATGACATTGGATACATTTCCCGAACAGGAACATTGTGCTTTTCTCCAAAACCACTTTCACGGTGATTTTTGGTTAAATTCACTTCAAAACTACAACCATTTGTCCAGATACTCCTGGATGAAAACAAAACTATCTGGTGATTTGAGCTATTTCAATCCCACATCTTGCTACAGCCTCTGTGTGTGTTTGTGTTTCCTGGACATTCTCTATGGAGTTTAAGGTTTTGAATGCATTTTAGCTGGACCCTTTTTGTTTTCTGCTGGCAAACGCTAATTGGTTCCACCTGGAGTCAAATACTCCACACATTCGAGTTTTCTAGGAAGAAAGCTTCAGAAACCTGAGCAAACATGATATTTGTATTTGTAAACATGACATTGCATTCATTTGTTCTCTGCTGAAAACGCTACTTGGTTCCACCTGGAGTCCAATCCTCCACACATTCGAGTTTTCTAGGAAGAAAGCTTCAGAAACCTGAGAAAACATGATATTTCTTTCTGCAAACATGATTTTGGATACATTTGCCAAACAGGAAGATTGTGCTTTTCTCCAAAACCACTTTCACGGTGATTTTTGCTTAGATTTCACCCGAAATCCACAACAATTTGTCCAGATACTCCTGGATGAAAACAAAACTATATGGTGTGTTGTGGCTATCTCAATCCCAGATCTTGCTACAGCCTCTGTGTGTGTTTCTGTTTTCTGGACATTCTCTATGGACTTTACGGTTTTGAATGCATTTTAGGAGTACCCTTTTTGTTTTTGCTGGCAAACGCTAACTGGTTCCACCTGGATTCAAATACTCCACACATTGGTGTTTTCTAGGAAGAAAGCTTCAGAAACCTGTGAAACCATGATATTTCTTTCTGTAAACATGACATTCGATGCATTTGCCGAACAGGAAGATTGTGCTTTTCTCCATAACCACTTTCACGGTGATTTTTGATTAAATTTCACCCGAAATCCACAACTATTTGTCCATATACTCCTGGATTAAAACAAAACTATCTAGTTAATTTTAGCTATCACAATCCCAGATCTTGCTACAGCCTCTCTGTGTGTTTGTGTTTTCTGGACATTCTCTATGGAATTTAAGGTTTTGAATGCATTTTAGCAGGACCCTTTTTGTTTTCTGCTGGCAACCGCTAATTGGTTCCACCTGGAGTCAAATACTCCACACATTCAAGTTTTCTAGGAAGAGAGCTCCAGAAACCTGAGAAAACATGATATTTCTTTCTGTAAACATGACAGTGGATGCATTTGCCGAACAGGAAGATTGTGATTTTCTCCAAAACCACTTTCACGGTGATTTTTTGATTAAATTTCACTTCAAAACTACAACAATTTGTCCAGATACTCCTGGATGAAAACAAAACTATCTGGTGATTTGTAGCTATCTCAATCCCAGATCTTGCTACAGCCTCTGTGTTTGTTTCTGTTTTCTGGACATTCTCTATGGACCTTAAGGTTTTGAATGCATTTTAGCAGTACCCTTTTTGTATTCTGCTGGCAAACGCTAATTGGTTCCACATGGAGTCAAATACTCCACACATTCGAGTTTTCGAAGAAGAAAGCTTCAGGAACCTGAGACAACATAATATTTGCATTTGTAAACATGACATTGGATTCATTTGTTCTCTGCTGAAAACGATAATTGGTTCCACCTGGAGTCAAATACTCCACACATTCGAGTTTTCTATGAAGAAAGCTTCAGAAACCTGAGAAAACATGATATTTCTTTCTGTAAACATGACATTGGATGCATTTGCCGAACAGGAAGATTGTGATTTTCTCCAAAAACACTTTCACGGTGATTTTTGGTTAAATTTCACCCGAAATCCACAACAATTTGTCAGATACTCCTTGATGAAAACAAAACTATCTGGTGATTTGTACCTATCTCAATCCCAGATCTTGCTACAGCCTTTGTGTGTGTTTGTGTTCTCTGGACATTCTCTATGGACTTTAAGGTTTTGAATGCATTTTAGCATGTAAGTTTTTGTTTTCTGCTGGCAAACGCTAAGTGTTCCACCTGGAGTCAAATACTCCACACATTCGAGTTTTCTAGGAAGAAAGCTCCAGAAACCTGAGAAAGCATGATATTTCTTTCTGTAAACATGACATTGGATGCATGTGCCGAACAGGAAGATTGTGATTTTTTCCAAAACCACTTTCACGGTGATTTTTGGTTAAATTTCACCCGAAATCCACAACAATTTGTCCAGATACTCCTGGATGAAAACAAAAGTATGTGGTGATTTGTGGCTATCTCAATCCCAGATCTTGCTACAGCCTCTGTGTGTGTTTGTGTTTTCTGGATATTCTCTATGGAGTTTAATGTTTCGAATGCATTTTAGCAGGACCCTTTTTGTTTTCTGCTGGCAAACGCTAATTGGTTCCACCTGGAGTCAAATCCTCCACACATTCGAGTTTTCTAGGAAGAAAGCTCCAGAAACCTGAGAAAACATGATATTTGTATTTGTAAACATGACCTTGGATGCATTTGCTGAACAGAAAGATTGTGCTTTTCTCCAAAACCACTTTCACGGTGATTTTTGGTTAAATTTCACTTCAAAACTACAACAATTTGTCCAGATACTCCTGGATTAAAACAAAACTATCTGGTGATTTGTAGCTATCTCAATCCCAGATCTTGCTATAGCCTCTGTGTTTGTTTGTGTTTTCTGGATATTCTCTATGGACTTTAAGGTTTTGAATGCATTTTAGCAGACCCTTTTTGTTTTCTGCTGGCAAAAGCTAATTGGTTCCACCTGGAGTCAAACATTCCACACATTCGAGTTTTCTAGGAAGAAAGCTTCAGAAACCTGAGAAAACATAGTATTTCTTTCTGTAAACATGACATTGGATATATTTGCCGAACAGGAAGATTGTGCTTTTCTCCAAAACCACTTTCACGGTGATTTTTGGTTAAATTTCTCCGGAAATCCACAACAATTTGTCCAGATACTCCTGGATGAAAACAAAACTATCTGGTGATTTGTAGCCATCTCAATCCCAGATCTTGCTACAGCCTCTGTGTGTGTTTGTGTTTTCTGGATATTCTCCGTGGACTTTAAGGTTTGAATGCATTTTAGCAGGACCCTTTTTGTTTTCTGCTGGCAAACGCTAATTGGTTCCACCTGGAGTCAAACAATCCACCCATTCGAGTTTTCTAGGAAGAAAGCTTCAGAAACCTGAGAAAACATGATATCTCTTTCTATAAACATGACATTGGATACATTTGATGAACAGGAAGATTTTGCTTTTCTCCAAAACCACTTTCACAGTGATTTTTTGGTTAAATTTCACCTAAAATGCACAACAATTTGTCCAGATACTCCTGGATGAAAACAAAACTATCTGGTGATTTGTAGCTATCTCAATCCCAGATCTTTCTACAGCCTCTGTGTGTGTTTGTGTTTTCTGGATATTCTCTATGGACTTTAAGGTTTTGAATGCATTTTAGCATGTAAGTTTTTGTTTTCTCTGCCAAACGCTAATTGGTTCCACCTTGATCAAACAATGCACCCATTCGAGTTTTCTAGGAAGAAAGCTTCAGAAACCTGAGAAAACATGATATCTCTTTCTATAAACATGACATTGGATACATTTGATGAACAGGAAGATTGTGCTTTTCTCCAAAACCACTTTCACAGTGATTTTTTGGTTAAATTTCACCTAAAATCCACAACAATTTGTCCAGATACTCCTGGATGAAAACAAAACTATCTGGTGATTTGTAGCTATCTCAATCCCAGATCTTGCTACAGCCTCTGTGTGTGTTTGTGTGTTCTGGAGATTCTCTATGGACTGTAAGGTTTTGAATGCATTTTAGCAGGACCCTTTTTGTTTTCTGCTGGCAAACGCTAATTGGTTCCACCTGGAGTCAAATCCTCCACACATTCGAGTTTTCTAGGAAGAAAGCTCCAGAAACCTGAGAAAACATTATATTTTTGTTTGTAAACATGACATTGGATGCATTTCCCGAACAGGAACATTGTGATTTTTTCCAAAACCACTTTCACGGTGATTTTTGGTTAAATTTCACCCGAAATCCACAACAATTTGTCCAGATACTCTGGGATGAAAACAAAAGTATGTGCTGATTTGTGGCTATCTCAATCCCAGATCTTGCTACAGCCTCTGTGTGTGTTTGTGTTTTCTGGATATTCTCTATGGACTTTAACGTTTTGAATGCATTTTAGCAGGACCCTTTTTGTTTTCTGCTGGCAAACGCTAATTGGTTCCACCTGGAGTCAAATCCTCCACACTTTCGAGTTTTCTAGGAAGAAAGCTTCAGAAACCTGAGAAAACATGATATTTCTTTCTGTAAATATCACATTGGATGCATTTGTTGAACAGGACGATTGTGCTTTTCACCAAAACCACTTTCACGGTGATTTTTGGTTAAATTTCACCTAAAATCCACAACAATTTGTCCAGATACTCCTGGATGAAAACAAAACTATATGGTGTGTTGTGGCTATCTCAATCCCAGATCTTGCTACAGCCTCTGTGTGTGTTTCTGTTTTCTGGACATTCTCTATGGACTTTAAGGTTTTGAATGCATTTTAGCAGGACCCTTTTTGTTTTTGCTGGCAAACGCTAACTGGTTCCACCTGGATTCAAATACTCCACACATTGGTGTTTTCTAGGAAGAAAGCTTCAGAAACCTGTGAAACCGTGATATTTCTTTCTGTAAACATGACATTGGATGCATTTGCCGAACAGGAAGATTGTGCTTTTCTCCATAACCACTTTCACGGTGATTTTTGATTAAATTTCACCCGAAATCCACAACTATTTGTCCATATACTCCTGGATTAAAACAAAACTATCTAGTTAATTTTAGCTATCACAATCCCAGATCTTGCTACAGCCTCTCTGTGTGTTTGTGTTTTCTGGACATTCTCTATGGACTTTAAGGTTTTGAATGCATTTTAGCAGGACCCTTTTTGTTTTCTGCTGGCAACCGCTAATTGGTTCCACCTGGAGTCAAATACTCCACACATTCAAGTTTTCTAGGAAGAGAGCTCCAGAAACCTGAGAAAACATGATATTTCTTTCTGTAAACATGACATTGGATGCATTTGCCGAACAGGAAGATTGTGATTTTCTCCAAAACCACTTTCACGGTGATTCTTTGATTAAATTTCACTTCAAAACTACAACAATTTGTCCAGATACTCCTGGATGAAAACAAAACTATCTGGTGATTTGTAGCTATCTCAATCCCAGATCTTGCTACAGCCTCTGTGTTTGTTTCTGTTTTCTGGACATTCTCTATGGACCTTAAGGTTTTGAATGCATTTTAGCAGTACCCTTTTTGTATTCTGCTGGCAAACGCTAATTGGTTCCACCTGGAGTCAAATACTCCACACATTCGAGTTTTCGAAGAAGAAAGCTTCAGGAACCTGAGACAACATAATATTTGCATTTGTAAACATGACATTGGATTCATTTGTTCTCTGCTGAAAACGATAATTGGTTCCACCTGGAGTCAAATACTCCACACATTCGAGTTTTCTATGAAGAAAGCTTCAGAAACCTGAGAAAACATGATATTTCTTTCTGTAAACATGACATTGGATGCATTTGCCGAACAGGAAGATTGTGATTTTCTCCAAAAACACTTTCACGGTGATTTTTGGTTAAATTTCACCCGAAATCCACAACAATTTGTCAGATACTCCTTGATGAAAAGAAAACTATCTGGTGATTTGTACCTATCTCAATCCCAGATCTTGCTACAGCCTTTGTGTGTGTTTGTGTTCTCTGGACATTCTCCATGGACTTTAAGGTTTTGAATGCATTTTAGCAGGACCCTTTTTGTTTTCTGCTGGCAAACCCTAATTGGTTCCACCTGGAGTCAAATACTCCACACATTCCAGTTTTCTAGGAAGAAAGCTTCAGAAACCTGAGACAACATGATATTTGTATTTGTAAACATGACATTGCATTCATTTGTTCTCTGCTGAAAACGCTACTTGGTTCCACCTGGAGTCAAATACTCCACACGTTCGAGTTTTCTAGGAAGAAAGCTTCAGAAACCTGAGAAAACATGATATTTCTTTCTGTAAACATGACATTGGATACATTTCTCGAAAAGGAAGAATGCGCTTTTCTCCAAAACCACTTTCACGGTGATTTTTGGTTAAATTTCACCCGAAATCCACAACAATTTGTCCAGATACTCCTGCATGAAAACAAAACTCTCTGATTTGTAGCTATATCAATCCCAGATCTTGCTACAGCCTCTGTGTGTGTTTGTGTTTTCTGGATATTCTCTATGGACTTTAAGGTTTTGAATGCATTTTAGCAGGACCCTTTTTGTTTTCTGCTGGCAAACGCTAATTGGTTCCACCTGGAGTCAAATCCTCCACACATTCGAGTTTTCTAGAAAGAAAGCTCCAGAAACCTGAGAAAACATGAAATTAGTATTTGTAAACATGACATTGCATTCATTTGTTCTCTGCTGCCAAACGCTAATTGGTTCCACCTGGAATCAAATACTCCACACGTTCGAGTCTTCTAGGAAGAAAGCTTCAGAAACCTGAAAAAACATGATATTTCTTTCTGTAAACATGACATTGGATACATTTCCCGAAGAGGAAAATTGTGCTTTTCTCCAAAACCACTTTCACGGTGATTTTTGGTTAAATTCACTTCAAAACTACAACCATTTGTCCAGATACTCCTGGATGAAAACAAAACTATCTGGTGATTTGAGCTATTTCAATCCCACATCTTGCTACAGCCTCTGTGTGTGTTTGTGTTTCCTGGACATTCTCTATGGAGTTTAAGGTTTTGAATGCATTTTAGCTGGACCCTTTTTGTTTTCTGCTGGCAAACGCTAATTGGTTCCACCTGGAGTCAAATACTCCACACTTTCCAGTTTTCTAGGAAGAAAGCTTCAGAAACCTGAGCAAACATGATATTTGTATTTGTAAACATGACATTGCATTCATTTGTTCTCTGCTGAAAACGCTACTTGGTTCCACCTGGAGTCCAATCCTCCACACATTCGAGTTTTCTAGGAAGAAAGCTTCAGAAACCTGAGAAAACATGATATTTCTTTCTGCAAACATGATTTTGGATACATTTGCCAAACAGGAAGATTGTGCTTTTCTCCAAAACCACTTTCACGGTGATTTTTGCTTAAATTTCACCCGAAATCCACAACAATTTGTCCAGATACTCCTGGATGAAAACAAAACTATATGGTGTGTTGTGGCTATCTCAATCCCAGATCTTGCTACAGCCTCTGTGTGTGTTTCTGTTTTCTGGACATTCTCTATGGACTTTACGGTTTTGAATGCATTTTAGGAGGACCCTTTTTGTTTTTGCTGGCAAACGCTAACTGGTTCCACCTGGATTCAAATACTCCACACATTGGTGTTTTCTAGGAAGAAAGCTTCAGAAACCTGTGAAACCATGATATTTCTTTCTGTAAACATGACATTGGATGCATTTGCCGAACAGGAAGATTGTGCTTTTCTCCATAACCACTTTCACGGTGATTTTTGATTAAATTTCACCCGAAATCCACAACTATTTGTCCATATACTCCTGGATTAAAACAAAACTATCTAGTTAATTTTAGCTATCACAATCCCAGATCTTGCTACAGCCTCTCTGTGTGTTTGTGTTTTCTGGACATTCTCTATGGACTTTAAGGTTTTGAATGCATTTTAGCAGGACCCTTTTTGTTTTCTGCTGGCAACCGCTAATTGGTTCCACCTGGAGTCAAATACTCCACACATTCAAGTTTTCTAGGAAGAGAGCTCCAGAAACCTGAGAAAACATGATATTTCTTTCTGTAAACATGACATTGGATGCATTTGCCGAACAGGAAGATTGTGATTTTCTCCAAAACCACTTTCACGGTGATTTTTTGATTAAATTTCACTTCAAAACTACAACAATTTGTCCAGATACTCCTGGATGAAAACAAAACTATCTGGTGATTTTTAGCTATCTCAATCCCAGATCTTGCTACAGCCTCTGTGTTTGTTTCTGTTTTCTGGACATTCTCTATGGACCTTAAGGTTTTGAATGCATTTTAGCAGTACCCTTTTTGTATTCTGCTGGCAAACGCTAATTGGTTCCACATGGAGTCAAATACTCCACACATTCGAGTTTTCGAAGAAGAAAGCTTCAGGAACCTGAGACAACATAATATTTGCATTTGTAAACATGACATTGGATTCATTTGTTCTCTGCTGAAAACGATAATTGGTTCCACCTGGAGTCAAATACTCCACACATTCGAGTTTTCTATGAAGAAAGCTTCAGAAACCTGAGAAAACATGATATTTCTTTCTGTAAACATGACATTGGATGCATTTGCCGAACAGGAAGATTGTGATTTTCTCCAAAAACACTTTCACGGTGATTTTTGGTTAAATTTCACCCGAAATCCACAACAATTTGTCAGATACTCCTTGATGAAAACAAAACTATCTGGTGATTTGTACCTATCTCAATCCCAGATCTTGCTACAGCCTTTGTGTGTGTTTGTGTTCTCTGGACATTCTCTATGGACTTTAAGGTTTTGAATGCATTTTAGCATGTAAGTTTTTGTTTTCTGCTGGCAAACGCTAAGTGTTCCACCTGGAGTCAAATACTAAACACATTCGAGTTTTCTAGGAAGAAAGCTCCAGAAACCTGAGAAAACATGATATTTCTTTCTGTAAACATGACATTGGATGCATGTGCCGAACAGGAAGATTGTGATTTTTTCCAAAACCACTTTCACGGTGATTTTTGGTTAAATTTCACCCGAAATCCACAACAATTTGTCCAGATACTCCTGGATGAAAACAAAAGTATGTGGTGATTTGTGGCTATCTCAATCCCAGATCTTGCTACAGCCTCTGTGTGTGTTTGTGTTTTCTGGATATTCTCTATGGAGTTTAATGTTTCGAATGCATTTTAGCAGGACCCTTTTTGTTTTCTGCTGGCAAACGCTAATTGGTTCCACCTGGAGTCAAATCCTCCACACATTCGAGTTTTCTAGGAAGAAAGCTCCAGAAACCTGAGAAAACATGATATTTGTATTTGTAAACATGACCTTGGATGCATTTGCTGAACAGAAAGATTGTGCTTTTCTCCAAAACCACTTTCACGGTGATTTTTGGTTAAATTTCACTTCAAAACTACAACAATTTGTCCAGATACTCCTGGATTAAAACAAAATTATCTGGTGATTTGTAGCTATCTCAATCCCAGAACTTGCTATAGCCTCTGTGTTTGTTTGTGTTTTCTGGATATTCTCTATGGACTTTCAGGTTTTGAATGCATTTTAGCAGACCCTTTTTGTTTTCTGCTGGCAAAAGCTAATTGGTTCCACCTGGAGTCAAACATTCCACACATTCGAGTTTTCTAGGAAGAAAGCTTCAGAAACCTGAGAAAACATAATATTTCTTTCTGTAAACATGACATTGGATATATTTGCCGAACAGGAAGATTGTGCTTTTCTCCAAAAGCACGTTCACGGTGATTTGTTGGTTAACTTACACTTCAAAACTACAACAATTGGTCCAGATACTCCTGGATGAAAACAAAACTATCTGGTGATTTGTAGATATCTCAATCCCACATCTTGCTACAGCCTCTGTGTGTGTTTGTGTTCTCTGGATATTCTCTATGGAATTTAAGGTTTTGAATGCATTTTAGCAGGACCCTTTTTGTTTTCTGCTGGCAAACGCTAATTGGTTCCACCTGGAGTCAAACACTCCACACATTCGAGGTTTCTAGGAAGAAAGCTTCAGAAACCTGAGAAAACATGATATTTCTTTCTGTAAACATGACATTGGATGTATTTGCCAAACAGAAAGATTGTGCTTTTCTCCAAAACCACTTTCACGGTGATTTTTGGGTTAAATTTCACTTCAAAACTACAACAATTTGTCCAGATACTCCTGGATGAAAACAAAACTATCTGGTGATTTGTAGCTATCTCAATCCCAGATCTTGCTACAGCCTCTGTGTGTGTTTGTGTTTTCTGGAGATTCTCTATGGACTTTAAGGTTTTGAATGCATTTCAGCAGGACCCTTTTTGTTTTCTGCTGGCAAACGCTAATTGGTTCCACCTGGAGTCAAATCCTCCACACATTCGAGTTTTCTAGGAAGAAAGCTTCAGAAACCTGAGAAAAGATGATATTTCTTTCTGTAAACATGACATTGGATACATTTGCAGAACAGGAAGATTCTGCTTTTCTCCAAAACCACTTTCACGGTGATTTTTGGTTAAATTTCTCCGGAAATCCACAACAATTTGTCCAGATACTCCTGGATGAAAACAAAACTATCTGGTGATTTGTAGCCATCTCAATCCCAGATCTTGCTACAGCCTCTGTGTGTGTTTGTGTTTTCTGGATATTCTCTATGGACTTTAAGGTTTTGAATGCATTTTAGCAGGACCCTTTTTGTTTTCTGCTGGCAAACGCTAATTGGTTCCACCTGGAGTCAAACAATCCACCCATTCGAGTTTTCTAGGAAGAAAGCTTCAGAAACCTGAGAAAACATGATATCTCTTTCTATAAACATGACATTGGATACATTTGACGAACAGGAAGATTTTGCTTTTCTCCAAAACCACTTTCACGTTGATTTTTTGGTTAAATTTCACCTAAAATGCACAACAATTTGTCCAGATACTCCTGGATGAATACAAAACTATCTGGTGATTTGTAGCTATCTCAATCCCAGATCTTTCTACAGCCTCTGTGTGTGTTTGTGTTTTCTGGATATTCTCTATGGACTTTAAGGTTTTGAATGCATTTTAGCATGTAAGTTTTTGTTTTCTGCTGCCAAACGCTAATTGGTTCCACCTGGAGTCAAATCCTCCACACATTCGAGTTTTCTAGGAAGAAAGCTTCAGAAACCAGAGAAAACATGATATTTGTATTTGTAAACATGACATTGGATGCATTTGCCGAACAGGAAGATTGTGCTTTTCTCCAAAACCACTTTCACGGTGATTTTTGGTTAAATTTCACCCGAAATCCACAACAATTTGTCCAGATACTCCTGGATGAAAACAAAACTATCGGGTGATTTGTAGCTATCTCAATCCCAGATCTTGCTACAGCCTCTGTGTGTGTTTGTGTTTTCTGGATATTCTCTATGGACTTTACGGTTTTGAATGCATTTTAGCAGGACCCTATTTGTTTTCTGCTGGCAAACGCTAATTGGTTCCACCTGGAGTCAAATTCTCCACACATTCGAGTTTTCTAGGAAGAAAGCTTCAGAAACCTGAGAAAACATGATATTTGTATTTGTAAACATGACATTGGATGCATTTGCCGAACAGGAAGATTGTGCTTTTCTCCAAAACCACTTTCACGGTGATTTTTTGTTAAATTTCTCCCGAAATCCACAACAATTTGTCCAGATACTCCTGGATGAAAACAAAACTATCTGGTGATTTGTACCTATCTCAATCCCAGATCTTGCTACAGCCTCTGTGTGTGTTTGTGTTTTCTGGATATTCTCTATGGACTTTAAGGTTTTGAATGCATTTTAGCAGGACCCTTTTTGTTTTCTGCTGGCAAACGCTAATTGGTTCCACCTGGAGTCAAACACTCCACACATTCCAGTTTTCTAGGAAGAAAGCTTCAGAAACCTGAGAAAACATGATATTTCTTTCTGTAAACATGACATTGGATGCATTTGCCGAACAGGAAGATTGTGCTTTTATCCAAAACCACGTTCACGGTGATTTTTTGTTAAATTTCACCCGAAATCCACAACAATTTGTCCAGATACTCCTGGATGAAAACAAAACTATCTGGTGATTTGTAGCTAACTCAATCCCAGATCTTGCTACAGCCTCTGTGTGTGTTTGTGTTTTCTGGATATTCTCTATGGACTTTAAGGTTTTGAATGCATTTTAGCAGGACCCTTTTTGTTTTCTGCTGGCAAACGCTAATTGGTTCCACCTGGAGTCAAATCCTCCACACATTCGAGTTTTCTAGGAAGAAAGCTCCAGAAACCTGAGAAAACATTATATTTTTGTTTGTAAACATGACATTGGATGCATTTCCCGAACAGGAACATTGTGATTTTTTCCAAAACCACTTTCACGGTGATTTTTGGTTAAATTTCACCCGAAATCCACAACAATTTGTCCAGATACTCCGGGATGAAAACAAAAGTATGTGCTGATTTGTGGCTATCTCAATCCCAGATCTTGCTACAGCCTCTGTGTGTGTTTGTGTTTTCTGGATATTCTCTATGGACTTTAAGGTTTTGAATGCATTTTAGCAGGACCCTTTTTGTTTTCTGCTGGCAAACGCTAATTGGTTCCACCTGGAGTCAAATCCTCCACACTTTCGAGTTTTCTAGGAAGAAAGCTCCAGAAACCTGAGAAAACATGATATTTCTTTCTGTAAATATCACATTGGATGCATTTGTTGAACAGGACGATTGTGCTTTTCACCAAAACCACTTTCACGGTGATTTTTGGTTAAATTTCACCTAAAATCCACAACAATTTGTCCAGATAATCCTGGATGAAAATAAAACTATCTGGTGGTTTGTAGCTATTTCAATCACAGATCTTGCTACAGCCTCTGTGTGTGTTTGTGTTTTCTGGATATTCTCTATGGACTTTAAGGTTTTGAATGCATTTTACCAGGACCCTTTTTGTTTTCTGCTGGCAAACGCTAATTGGTTCCACCTGGAGTCAAACAATCCACCCATTCGAGTTTTCTAGGAAGAAAGCTCCAGAAACCTGAGAAAACATGATATTTCTTTCTGTAAACATGCCATTGGATACCTTTGCAGAACAGGAAGATTGTGCTTTTCTCCAAAACCACTTTCACGGTGATTTTTGGTTAAATTTCATCCGAAATCCAGAACAATTTGTCCAGATATTCCTGGATGAAAACAAAACTATCTGGTGATTTGTAGCTATCTCAATCCCAGATCTTGCTACAGCCTCTGTGTGTGTTTGTGTTTTCTGGATATTCTCTATGGACTTTAAGGTTTTGAATGCATTTTAGCAGGACCCTTTTTGTTTTCTGCTGGCAAACGCTAATTGGTTCCACCTGGAGTCAAATACTCCACACATTCGAGTTTTCTAGGAAGAAAGCTTCAGAAACCTGAGAAAACATGATATTTCTTTCTGTAAACATGACATTGCATGCATTTGCCGAACAGGAAGATTGTGCTTTTCTCCAAAACCACTTTCACGGTGATTTTTGGTTAAATTTCTCCGGAAATCCACAACAATTTGTCCAGATACTCCTGGATGAAAACTAAACTATCTGGTGATTTGTAGCTATCTCAATCCCAGATCTTGCTACAGCCTCTGTGTGTGTTTGTGTTTTCTGGATATTCTCTATGGACTTTAAGGTTTTGAATGCATTTTAGCAGGACCCTTTTTGTTTTCTGCTGGCAAACGCTAATTGGTTCCACCTGGAGTCAAACACTCCACACATTCAAGTTTTCTAGGAAGAAAGCTACAGAAACCTGAGAAAACATGATATTTCATTCTGCAAACATGATTTCGGATACATTTCCCAAACAGGAAGATTGTGCTTTTTTCCAAAACCACGTTCACGGTGATTTTTTGTTAAATTTCACCCGAAATCCACAACAATTTGTCCAGATACTCCTGGATGAAAACAAAACTATCTGGTGATTTGTAGCTATCTCAATCCCAGATCTTGCTACAGCCTCTGTGTGTGTTTGTGTTTTCTGGATATTCTCTATGGACTTTAAGGGTTTGAATGCATTTTAGCAGGACCCTTTTTGTTTTCTGCTGGCAAACGCGAATTGGTTCCACCTGGAGTCAAATCCTCCACACATTCGAGTTTTCTAGGAAGAAAGCTCCAGAAACCTGAGAAAACATGATATTTGCATTTGTAAACATGACATGGATTCATTTGCCGAACAGAAAGATTGTGCTTTTCTCCAAAACCACTTTCACGGTGATTTTTTGGTTAAATTTCACCCGAAATCCACAACAATTTGTCCAGATACTCCTGGATGAAAACAAAACTATCTGGTGATTTGTAGCTATCTAAATCCCAGATCTTGCTACAGCCTCTGTGTGTGTTTGTGTTTTCTGGATACTATCTTTGGACTTTAAGGTTTTGAATGCATTTTAGCAGGACCCTTTTTGTTTTCTGCTTGTAAAAGCTAATTGGTTCCACCTGGAGTCAAATCCTCCACACATTCGAGTTTTCTAGGAAGAAAGCTTCAGAAACCTGAGAAAACATGATATTTCTTTCTGTAAACATGACATTGGATACTAAGTTGAACAGGACGATTGTGCTTTTCACCAAAACCACTTTCACGATGATTTTTGGTTAAATTTCACCTAAAATCCACAACAATTTGTCCAAATAATCCTGGATGAAAACAAAATTATCTGGTGGTTTGTAGCTATTTCAATCCCAGATCTTGCTACAGCCTCTGTGTGTGTTTGTGTTTTCTGGATATTCTCTATGGACTTTAAGGTTTTGAATGCATTTTAGCAGGACCCATTTTGTTTTCTGCTGGCAAACGCTATTGGTTCCACCTGGAGTCAAATACTACACACATTCGAGTTTTCTAATAAGAAAGCTCCTGAAACCTGAGAAAACATGATATTTCTTTCTGTAACATGACATTGGTACACTTGCTGAACAGGAAGATTGTGCTTTTCTCCACAACCACTTTCACGGTGATTTTTGGTTAAATTTCACCCGAAATCCACAACAATTTGTCCAGATACTCCTGGATGAAAACAAAACTATCTGGTGATTTGTAGCTATCTCAATCCCAGATCTTGCTACAGCCTCTGTGTGTGTTTGTGTTTTCTGGATATTCTCTATGGACTTTAAGGTTTTGAATGCATTTTAGCAGGACCCTTTTTGTTTTCTGCTGGCAAACGCTAATTGGTAACACCTGGAGTCAAATCCTCCACACATTCGAGTTTTCTAGGAAGAAAGCTTCAGAAACCTGAGAAAACATGATATCTCTTTCTGTAAAGATGACATTGGATACATTTCCCGAAGAGGAAGATTGTGATTTTCTCCAAAACCACTTTCACGGTGATTTTTGGTTAAATTTCACCCGAAATCCACAACAATTTGTCCAGATACTCCTGGATGAAAACAAAACTATCTGGTGATTTGTAGCTATCTCAATCCCAGATCTTGCTACAGCCTCTGTGTGTGTTTGTGTTTTCTGGATATTCTCTATGGACTTTAAGGTTTTGAATGCATTTTAGCAGGACCCTTTTTGTTTTCTGCTGGCAAACGCTAATTGGTTCCACCTGGAGTCTAACACTCCACACATTCAAGTTTTCTAGGAAGAAAGCTTCAGAAACCTGAGAAAACATAATATTTCTTTCTGCAAACATGATTTCGGATACATTTGCCAAACAGGAAGATTGTGCTTTTTCCAAAACCACGTTCACGGTGATTTTTTGTTAAATTTCACCCGAAATCCACAACATTTTGTCCAGATACTCCTGGATGAAAACAAAACTATCTGGTGATTTGTAGCTATCTCAATCACAGATCTTGCTACAGCCTCTGTGTGTGTTTGTGTTTTCTGGATATTCTCTATGGACTTTAAGGTTTTGAATGCATTTTAGCAGGACCCTTTTTGTTTTCTGCTGGCAAACGCTAATTGGTTCCACCTGGAGTCAAATACTCTACACATTCGAGTTTTCTAGGAAGAAAGCTCCAGAAACCTGAGAAAACATGATATTTGCATTTGTAAACATGACATGGATTCATTTGCTGAACAGAAAGATTGTGCTTTTCTCCAAAACCACGTTCACGGTGATTTTTTGGTTAAATTTCACCCGAAATCCACAACAATTTGTCCAGACACTCCTGGATGAAAACAAAACTATCTGGTGATTTGTAGCTCTCTAAATCCCAGATCTTGCTACAGCCTCTGTGTGTGTTTGTGTTTTCTGGATATTCTCTTTGGACTTTAAGGTTTTGAATGCATTTTAGCATGTAAGTTTTTGTTTTCTGCTGGCAAACGCTAATTGGTTCCACCTGAAGTCAAATCCTCCACACTTTCGAGTTTTCTAGGAAGAAAGCTTCAGAAACCTGAGAAAACATGATATTTCTTTGTGTAAACATGACATTGGATACTAAGTTGAACAGGACGATTGTGCTTTTCACCATAACCACTTTCACGGTGATTTTTGGTTAAATTTCACCCGAAATCCACAACAATTTGTCCAGATACTCCTGGATGAAAACAAAACTATCTGGTGATTTGTAGCTATCTCAATCCCAGATCTTGCTACAGCCTCTGTGTGTGTTTGTGTTTTCTGCATATTCTCTATGGACTTTAAGGTTTTGAATGCATTTTAGCAGGACCCTTTTTGTTTTCTGCTGCCAAACGCTAATTGGTTCCACCTGGAGTCAAATACTACACACATTCGAGTTTTCTAGGAAGAAAGCTTCAGAAACCTGAGAAAACATGATATCTCTTTCTATACACATGACATTGGATACATTTGCCGAACAGGAAGATTGTGCTTTTCTCCAAAACCACTTTCACAGTGATTTTTTGGTTAAATTTCATTTCAAAAGTACAACAATTTGTCCAGATACTCCTGGATGAAAACAAAACTATTTGGTGATTTGTGGCTATCTCAATCCCAGATCTTGCAACAGCCTCTGTGTTTGTTTGTGTTTCCTGGACATTCTCTACGGACTTTACAGTTTTGAAACCATTTTACCATGTAAGTTTTAGTTTTTAGCTGCCAAACTCTAATTGGTTCCACCTGGAGTCAAATACTCCACACATTCGAGTTTTCTAGGAAGAAAGCTCCAGAAACCTGAGAAAACATGACATTTCTTTCTGTAAACATGACATTGGATACAATTGTCGAAGAGGAAGATTGTGCTTTTCTCCAAAACCACTTTCACGGTGATTTTTGGTTAAATTTCTCTTCAGAACTACAATAATTTGTCCAGATACTCCTGGATGAAAACAAAACTATCTGGTGATTTGTAGCTATCTCAATCCCAGATCTTGCTACAGCCTCTGTGTGTGTTTGTGTTTTCTGGATATTCTCTATGGACTTTAAGGTTTTGAATGCATTTTAGCAGGACCCTTTTTGTTTTCTGCTGGCAAACGCTAATTGGTTCCACCTGGAGTCAAATACTCCACACATTCGAGTTTTCTAGGAAGAAAGCTCCAGAAACCTGAGAAAACATGATATTTGCATTTGTAAACATGACATGGATTCATTTGCTGAACAGAAAGATTGTGCTTTTCTCCAAAACCACGTTCACGGTGATTTTTTGGTTAAATTTCACCCGAAATCCACAACAATTTGTCCAGATACTCCTGGATGAAAACAAAACTATCTGGTGATTTGTAGCTCTCTAAATCCCAGATCTTGCTACAGCCTCTGTGTGTGTTTGTGTTTTCTGGATATTCTCTTTGGACTTTAAGGTTTTGAATGCATTTTAGCATGTAAGTTTTTGTTTTCTGCTTGCAAACGCTAATTGGTTCCACCTGGAGTCAAATCCTCCACACTTTCGAGTTTTCTAGGAAGAAAGCTTCAGAAACCTGAGAAAACATGATATTTCTTTCTGTAAACATGACATTGGATACTAAGTTGAACAGGACGATTGTGCTTTTCACCAAAACCACTTTCACGGTGATTTTTGGTTAAATTTCACCCGAAATCCACAACAATTTGTCCAGATACTCCTGGATGAAAACAAAACTATCTGGTGATTTGTAGCTATCTCAATCCCAGATCTTGCTACAGCCTCTGTGTGTGTTTGTGTTTTCTGCATATTCTCTATGGACTTTAAGGTTTTGAATGCATTTTAGCAGGACCCTTTTTGTTTTCTGCTGCCAAACGCTAATTGGTTCCACCTGGAGTCAAATACTCCACACATTCGAGTTTTCTAGAAAGAAAGCTCCAGAAACCTGAGAAAACATGATATTTCTTTCTGTAAACATGACATTGGATGCATTTGCCGAACAGGAAGATTGTGCTTTTCTCCAAAACCACATTCACGCTGATTTTTTGGTTAAATTTCACTTCAAAACTACAGCAATTTGTCCAGATACTCCTGGATGAAAACAAAACTATTTGGTGATTTGTGGCTATCTCAATCCCAGATCTTGCAACAGCCTCTGTGTTTGTTTGTGTTTCCTGGACATTCTCTACGGACTTTACAGTTTTGAAACCATTTTACCATGTAAGTTTTAGTTTTTAGCTGCCAAACTCTAATTGGTTCCACCTGGAGTCAAATACTCCACACATTCGAGTTTTCTAGGAAGAAAGCTCCAGAAACCTGAGAAAACATGACATTTCTTTCTGTAAACATGACATTGGATACAATTGTCGAAGAGGAAGATTGTGCTTTTCTCCAAAACCACTTTCACGGTGATTTTTTGGTTAAATTTCACTTCAAAACTACAATAATTTGTCCAGATACTCCTGGATGAAAACAAAACTATCTGGTGATTTGTAGCTATCTCAATCCCAGATCTTGCTACAGCCTCTGTGTGTGTTTGTGTTTTCTGGATATTCTCTATGGACTTTAAGGTTTTGAATGCATTTTAGCAGGACCCTTTTTGTTTTCTGCTGGCAAACGCTAATTGGTTCCACCTGGAGTCAAATACTCCACACATTCGAGTTTTCTAGGAAGAAAGCTTCAGAAACATGAGAAAACATGATATTTCTTTCTGTAAACATGACATTGGTACACTTGCTGAACAGGAAGATTGTGCTTTTCTCCAAAACCACGTTCACGGTGATTTTTTGATAAATTTCACCCGAAATCCACAACAATTTGTCCATATACTCCTGGATGAAAACAAAACTATCTGGTGATTTGTACCTATCTCAATCCCAGATCTTGCTAAAGCCTCTGTGTGTGTTTGTGTTTTCTGGATATTCTCTATGGACTTTAAGGTTTTGAATGCATTTTAGCATGTAAGGTTTGTCCAGTTTTAGTTTTTAGCTGCCATACGCTAATTGTTTCCACCTGGAGTCAAATCCACCACACATTCGAGTTTTCTAGGAAGAAAGCTTCAGAAACCTGAGAAAACATGGTATTTGTATTTGTAAACATGACATTGGATGCATTTACCTAACAGGAAGATTGTGATTTCCTCAAAACCACTTTCACGGTGATTTTTGGTTAAAATTCACCCGAAATCCACAACAATTTGTCCATGTGCTCCTGGATGAAAATAAAACTATGTGGTGTGTTGTGGCTATCTCAATCCCAGATCTTGCTACAGCCTCTGTGTGTGTTTGTGTTTTCTGGATATTCTCTATGGACTTTAAGGTTTTGAATGCATTTTAGCAGGACCCTTTTTGTTTTCTGCTGGCAAACGCTAATTGGTTCCACCTGGAGACAAACACTCCACACATTCGAGGTTTCTAGGAAGAAAGCTTCAGAAACCTGAGAAAACATGATATTTGTATTTGTAAACATAACATTGGATGCATTTGCCGAACAGAAAGATTGTGCTTTTCTCCAAAACCACTTTCACGGTGATTTTTTGGTTAAATTTCACGTCAAAACTTCAACAATTTGTCCATAAACTCCTGGATGAAAACAACACTATCTGGTGATTTGCAGCTATCTGAATCCCAGATCTTGCTACAGCCTCTGTGTGTGTTTGTGTTTTCTGGATATTCTCTATTGACTTTACGGTTTTGAAGGCATTTTAGCATGTACGTTTTTCTTTTCAGCTGGCAAACGCTAATTGGTTCCACCTGGAGTCAAATCCTCCACACATTCGAGTTTTCTAGGAAGAAAGCTTCAGAAACCTGAGAAAACATGATATTTCTTTCTGTAAACATGATATTGGATGCATTTACCTAACAGGAAGATTGTGATTTCCTCAAAACCACTTTCACGGTGATTTTTGGTTAAATTTCACCCGAAATCCACAACAATTTGTCCAGATACTCCTGGATGAAAACAAAACTATCTGGTGATTTGTAGCTATCTCAATCCCAGATCTTGCTGCAGTCTCTGTGTGTTTGTGTTTTCTGGATATTCTCTATGGACTTTAAGGTTTTGAATGCATTTTAGCAGGACCCTTTTTGTTTTCTGCTGGCAAACGCTAATTGGTTCCACCTGGAGTCAAATCCTCCATACATTCGAGTTTTCTAGGAAGAAAGCTTCAGAAACCTGAGAAAACATTATATTTCTTTCTGTAAACATGACATTGGATACATTTCCCGAAGAGGAAGATTGTGATTTTCTCCAAAACCACTTTCACGGTGATTTTTTGGTTAAATTTCACTTCAAAACTACAATAATTTGTCCAGATACTCCTGGATGAAAACAAAACTATCTGGTGATTTGTAGCTATCTCAATCCCAGATCTTGCTACAGCCTCTGTGTGTGTTTGTGTTTTCTGGATATTCTCTATGGACTTTAAGGTTTTGAATGCATTTTAGCAGGACCCTTTTTGTTTTCTGCTGCCAAACGCTAATTGGTTCCACCTGGAGTCAAATACTCCACACATTCGAGTTTTCTAGGAAGAAAGCTTCAGAAACATGAGAAAACATGATATTTCTTTCTGTAAACATGACATTGGTACACTTGCTGAACAGGAAGATTGTGCTTTTCTCCAAAACCACGTTCACGGTGATTTTTTGATAAATTTCACCCGAAATCCACAACAATTTGTCCAGATACTCCTGGATGAAAACAAAACTATCTGGTGATTTGTACCTATCTCAATCCCAGATCTTGCTACAGCCTCTGTGTGTGTTTGTGTTTTCTGGATATTCTCTATGGACTTTAAGGTTTTGAATGCATTTTAGCATGTAAGGTTTGTCCAGTTTTAGTTTTTAGCTGCCATACGCTAATTGTTTCCACCTGGAGTCAAATCCACCACACATTCGAGTTTTCTAGGAAGAAAGCTTCAGAAACCTGAGAAAACATGGTATTTGTATTTGTAAACATGACATTGGATGCATTTACCTAACAGGAAGATTGTGATTTCCTCAAAACCACTTTCACGGTGATTTTTGGTTAAAATTCACCCGAAATCCACAACAATTTGTCCATGTGCTCCTGGATGAAAATAAAACTATGTGGTGTGTTGTGGCTATCTCAATCCCAGATCTTGCTACAGCCTCTGTGTGTGTTTGTGTTTTCTGGATATTCTCTATGGACTTTAAGGTTTTGAATGCATTTTAGCAGGACCCTTTTTGTTTTCTGCTGGCAAACGCTAATTGGTTCCACCTGGAGACAAACACTCCACACATTCGAGGTTTCTAGGAAGAAAGCTTCAGAAACCTGAGAAAACATGATATTTGTATTTGTAAACATAACATTGGATGCATTTGCCGAACAGAAAGATTGTGCTTTTCTCCAAAACCACTTTCACGGTGATTTTTTGGTTAAATTTCACGTCAAAACTTCAACAATTTGTCCATAAACTCCTGGATGAAAACAACACTATCTGGTGATTTGCAGCTATCTGAATCCCAGATCTTGCTACAGCCTCTGTGTGTGTTTGTGTTTTCTGGATATTCTCTATTGACTTTACGGTTTTGAAGGCATTTTAGCATGTACGTTTTTCTTTTCAGCTGGCAAACGCTAATTGGTTCCACCTGGAGTCAAATCCTCCACACATTCGAGTTTTCTAGGAAGAAAGCTTCAGAAACCTGAGAAAACATGATATTTCTTTCTGTAAACATGATATTGGATGCATTTACCTAACAGGAAGATTGTGATTTCCTCAAAACCACTTTCACGGTGATTTTTGGTTAAATTTCACCCGAAATCCACAACAATTTGTCCAGATACTCCTGGATGAAAACAAAACTATCTGGTGATTTGTACCTATCTCAATCCCAGATCTTGCTGCAGTCTCTGTGTGTTTGTGTTTTCTGGATATTCTCTATGGACTTTAAGGTTTTGAATGCATTTTAGCAGGACCCTTTTTGTTTTCTGCTGGAAAACGCTAATTGGTTCCACCTGGAGTCAAATCCTCCATACATTCGAGTTTTCTAGGAAGAAAGCTTCAGAAACCTGAGAAAACATTATATTTCTTTCTGTAAACATGACATTGGATACATTTCCCGAAGAGGAAGATTGTGATTTTCTCCAAAACCACTTTCACGGTGATTTTTGGTTAAATTTCACCCAAAATCCACAACAATTTTCCAGATACTCCTGGATGAAAACAAAACTATCTGGTGATTTGTAGGTATCTCAATCCCAGATCTTGCTACAGCCTCTGTGTGTGTTTGTGTTTTCTGGATATTCTCTATGGACTTTAAGGTTTAGAATGCATTTTAGCAGGACCCTTTTTGTTTTCTGCTTGTAAAAGCTAATTGGTTCCACCTGGAGTCAAATCCTCCACACATTCGAGTTTTCTAGGAAGAAAGCTTCAGAAACCTGAGAAAACATGATATTTCTTTCTGTAAACATGACATTGGATACATTTCCCGAAGAGGAAGATTGTGATTTTCTCCACAACCACTTTCACGGTGATTTTTGGTTAAATTTCACCCGAAATCCTCAACAATTTTCCAGATACTCCTGGATGAAAACAAAATTATCTGGTGTGTTGTGGCTATCTCAATCCCAGATCTTGCTACAGCGTCTGTGTGTGTTTGTGTTTTTGGACATTCTCTATGGACTTTACGGTTTTGAAACCATTTTAGCATGTAAGTTTTAGTTTTTAGCTGCCAAACGCTAATTGGTTCCACTTGGAGTCAAATACTCCACACATTCGAGTTTTCTAGGAAGAAAGCTCCAGAAACCTGAGAAAACATGATATTTGTATTTGTAAACATGACATTGGATTCATTTGCGGAACAGAAAGATTGTGCTTTTCTCCAAAACCACTTTCACGGTGATTTTTTGGTTAAATTTCACGTCAACACTACAAAAATTTGTACAGATACTCCTGGATGAAAACAAAACTATCTGGTGATTTGTAGCTATCTCAATCCCAGATCTTGCTACAGCCTCTGTGTGTGTTTGTGTTTTCTGGATATTCTCTATGGACTTTAAGGTTTTGAATGCCTTTTAGCAGGACCCTTTTTGTTTTCTGCTGGCAAACGCTAATTGGTTCCACCTGGGGTGAAATCCACCACACATTCGAGTTTTCTAGGAAGAGGGCTTCAGAAACATGAGAAAACATGATATTTCTTTCTTTAAACATGACATTGGATGCATTTGCTGAACGGAAAGATTGTGCTTTTCTCCAAAACCACTTTCACGGTGATTTTTTGGTTAAATTTCAATTCAAAACTACAACAATTTGTCCAGATACTCCAGGATGAAAACAAAACTATCTGGTGATTTGTAGTCATCTCAATCCCAGATCTTGCGCCAGCCTCTGTGTGTGTTTGTGTTTTCTGGATATTCTCTATGGACTTTAAGGTTTTGAATGCATTTTAGCATGTAAGTTTTGTCCAGTTTTAGTTTAGAGCTGGCAAACGCTAATTGGTTCCACCTGGGGTCAAATACTCCACACATTCGAGTTTTCTAGGAAGAAAGCTCCAGAAACCTGACAAAACATGATATTTGTATTTGTAAACATGACATTGGATTTATTTGCTGAACAGAAAGATTCTGCTTTTCTCCAAAACCACTTTCACGGTGATTTTTTGGTTAAATTTCACGTCAAAACTAAAAAAAATTGTCCAGATACTCCTGGATGAAAACAAAACTATCTGGTGATTTGTAGCTATCTCAATCCCAGATCTTGCTACAGCCTCTGTGTGTGTTTGTGTTTTCTGGATATTCTCTATGGACTTTAAGGTTTTGAATGCATTTTAGCATGTAAGGTTTGTCCAGTTTTAGTTTTTAGCTGCCATACGCTAATTGTTTCCACCTGGAGTCAAATCCACCACACATTCGAGTTTTCTAGGAAGAAAGCTTCAGAAACCTGAGAAAACATGGTATTTGTATTTGTAAACATGACATTGGATGCATTTACCTAACAGGAAGATTGTGATTTCCTCAAAACCACTTTCACGGTGATTTTTGGTTAAAATTCACCCGAAATCCACAACAATTTGTCCATGTGCTCCTGGATGAAAATAAAACTATGTGGTGTGTTGTGGCTATCTCAATCCCAGATCTTGCTACAGCCTCTGTGTGTGTTTGTGTTTTCTGGATATTCTCTATGGACTTTAAGGTTTTGAATGCATTTTAGCAGGACCCTTTTTGTTTTCTGCTGGCAAACGCTAATTGGTTCCACCTGGAGACAAACACTCCACACATTCGAGGTTTCTAGGAAGAAAGCTTCAGAAACCTGAGAAAACATGATATTTGTATTTGTAAACATAACATTGGATGCATTTGCCGAACAGAAAGATTGTGCTTTTCTCCAAAACCACTTTCACGGTGATTTTTTGGTTAAATTTCACGTCAAAACTTCAACAATTTGTCCATAAACTCCTGGATGAAAACAACACTATCTGGTGATTTGCAGCTATCTGAATCCCAGATCTTGCTACAGCCTCTGTGTGTGTTTGTGTTTTCTGGATATTCTCTATTGACTTTACGGTTTTGAAGGCATTTTAGCATGTACGTTTTTCTTTTCAGCTGGCAAACGCTAATTGGTTCCACCTGGAGTCAAATCCTCCACACATTCGAGTTTTCTAGGAAGAAAGCTTCAGAAACCTGAGAAAACATGATATTTCTTTCTGTAAACATGATATTGGATGCATTTACCTAACAGGAAGATTGTGATTTCCTCAAAACCACTTTCACGGTGATTTTTGGTTAAATTTCACCCGAAATCCACAACAATTTGTCCAGATACTCCTGGATGAAAACAAAACTATCTGGTGATTTGTACCTATCTCAATCCCAGATCTTGCTGCAGTCTCTGTGTGTTTGTGTTTTCTGGATATTCTCTATGGACTTTAAGGTTTTGAATGCATTTTAGCAGGACCCTTTTTGTTTTCTGCTGGAAAACGCTAATTGGTTCCACCTGGAGTCAAATCCTCCATACATTCGAGTTTTCTAGGAAGAAAGCTTCAGAAACCTGAGAAAACATGATATTTCTTTCTGTAAACATGACATTGGTACACTTGCTGAACAGGAAGATTGTGCTTTTCTCCAAAACCACGTTCACGGTGATTTTTTGATAAATTTCACCCGAAATCCACAACAATTTGTCCAGATACTCCTGGATGAAAACAAAACTATCTGGTGATTTGTACCTATCTCAATCCCAGATCTTGCTACAGCCTCTGTGTGTGTTTGTGTTTTCTGGATATTCTCTATGGACTTTAAGGTTTTGAATGCATTTTAGCATGTAAGGTTTGTCCAGTTTTAGTTTTTAGCTGCCATACGCTAATTGTTTCCACCTGGAGTCAAATCCACCACACATTCGAGTTTTCTAGGAAGAAAGCTTCAGAAACCTGAGAAAACATAGTATTTGTATTTGTAAACATGACATTGGATGCATTTACCTAACAGGAAGATTGTGATTTCCTCAAAACCACTTTCACGGTGATTTTTGGTTAAAATTCACCCGAAATCCACAACAATTTGTCCATGTGCTCCTGGATGAAAATAAAACTATGTGGTGTGTTGTGGCTATCTCAATCCCAGATCTTGCTACAGCCTCTGTGTGTGTTTGTGTTTTCTGGATATTCTCTATGGACTTTAAGGTTTTGAATGCATTTTAGCAGGACCCTTTTTGTTTTCTGCTGGCAAACGCTAATTGGTTCCACCTGGAGACAAACACTCCACACATTCGAGGTTTCTAGGAAGAAAGCTTCAGAAACCTGAGAAAACATGATATTTGTATTTGTAAACATAACATTGGATGCATTTGCCGAACAGAAAGATTGTGCTTTTCTCCAAAACCACTTTCACGGTGATTTTTTGGTTAAATTTCACGTCAAAACTTCAACAATTTGTCCATAAACTCCTGGATGAAAACAACACTATCTGGTGATTTGCAGCTATCTGAATCCCAGATCTTGCTACAGCCTCTGTGTGTGTTTGTGTTTTCTGGATATTCTCTATTGACTTTACGGTTTTGAAGGCATTTTAGCATGTACGTTTTTCTTTTCAGCTGGCAAACGCTAATTGGTTCCACCTGGAGTCAAATCCTCCACACATTCGAGTTTTCTAGGAAGAAAGCTTCAGAAACCTGAGAAAACATGATATTTCTTTCTGTAAACATGATATTGGATGCATTTACCTAACAGGAAGATTGTGATTTCCTCAAAACCACTTTCACGGTGATTTTTGGTTAAATTTCACCCGAAATCCACAACAATTTGTCCAGATACTCCTGGATGAAAACAAAACTATCTGGTGATTTGTAGCTATCTCAATCCCAGATCTTGCTGCAGTCTCTGTGTGTTTGTGTTTTCTGGATATTCTCTATGGACTTTAAGGTTTTGAATGCATTTTAGCAGGACCCTTTTTGTTTTCTGCTGGCAAACGCTAATTGGTTCCACCTGGAGTCAAATCCTCCATACATTCGAGTTTTCTAGGAAGAAAGCTTCAGAAACCTGAGAAAACATTATATTTCTTTCTGTAAACATGACATTGGATACATTTCCCGAAGAGGAAGATTGTGATTTTCTCCAAAACCACTTTCACGGTGATTTTTGGTTAAATTTCACCCAAAATCCACAACAATTTTCCAGATACTCCTGGATGAAAACAAAACTATCTGGTGATTTGTAGGTATCTCAATCCCAGATCTTGCTACAGCCTCTGTGTGTGTTTGTGTTTTCTGGATATTCTCTATGGACTTTAAGGTTTTGAATGCATTTTAGCAGGACCCTTTTTGTTTTCTGCTTGTAAAAGCTAATTGGTTCCACCTGGAGTCAAATCCTCCACACATTCGAGTTTTCTAGGAAGAAAGCTTCAGAAACCTGAGAAAACATGATATTTCTTTCTGTAAACATGACATTGGATACATTTCCCGAAGAGGAAGATTGTGATTTTCTCCACAACCACTTTCACGGTGATTTTTGGTTAAATTTCACCCGAAATCCTCAACAATTTTCCAGATACTCCTGGATGAAAACAAAATTATCTGGTGTGTTGTGGCTATCTCAATCCCAGATCTTGCTACAGCGTCTGTGTGTGTTTGTGTTTTTGGACATTCTCTATGGACTTTACGGTTTTGAAACCATTTTAGCATGTAAGTTTTAGTTTTTAGCTGCCAAACGCTAATTGGTTCCACTTGGAGTCAAATACTCCACACATTCGAGTTTTCTAGGAAGAAAGCTCCAGAAACCTGAGAAAACATGATATTTGTATTTGTAAACATGACATTGGATTCATTTGCGGAACAGAAAGATTGTGCTTTTCTCCAAAACCACTTTCACGGTGATTTTTTGGTTAAATTTCACGTCAACACTACAAAAATTTGTACAGATACTCCTGGATGAAAACAAAACTATCTGGTGATTTGTAGCTATCTCAATCCCAGATCTTGCTACAGCCTCTGTGTGTGTTTGTGTTTTCTGGATATTCTCTATGGACTTTAAGGTTTTGAATGCCTTTTAGCAGGACCCTTTTTGTTTTCTGCTGGCAAACGCTAATTGGTTCCACCTGGGGTGAAATCCACCACACATTCGAGTTTTCTAGGAAGAGGGCTTCAGAAACATGAGAAAACATGATATTTCTTTCTTTAAACATGACATTGGATGCATTTGCTGAACGGAAAGATTGTGCTTTTCTCCAAAACCACTTTCACGGTGATTTTTTGGTTAAATTTCAATTCAAAACTACAACAATTTGTCCAGATACTCCAGGATGAAAACAAAACTATCTGGTGATTTGTAGTCATCTCAATCCCAGATCTTGCGCCAGCCTCTGTGTGTGTTTGTGTTTTCTGGATATTCTCTATGGACTTTAAGGTTTTGAATGCATTTTAGCATGTAAGTTTTGTCCAGTTTTAGTTTAGAGCTGGCAAACGCTAATTGGTTCCACCTGGGGTCAAATACTCCACACATTCGAGTTTTCTAGGAAGAAAGCTCCAGAAACCTGAGAAAACATGATATTTGTATTTGTAAACATGACATTGGATTCATTTGCTGAACAGAAAGATTCTGCTTTTCTCCAAAACCACTTTCACGGTGATTTTTTGGTTAAATTTCACGTCAACACTACAAAAATTTGTCCAGATACTCCTGGTTGAAAACAAAACTATCTGGTGATTTGTAGCCATCTGAATCCCCGATCTTGCTACAGCCTCTGTGTGTGTTTGTGTTTTCTGGATATTCTCTATGGACTTTAAGGTTTTGAATGCATTTTAGCAGGACCCTTTTTGTTTTCTGCTTGTAAAAGCTAATTGGTTCCACCTGGAGTCAAATCCTCCACACATTCGAGTTTTCTAGGAAGAAAGCTTCAGAAACCTGAGAAAACATGATATTTCTTTCTGTAAACATGACATTGGATTCATTTGCTGAACAGAAACATTGTGCTTTTCTCCAAAACCACTTTCACGGTGATTTTTGGTTAAATTTCACCCGAAATCCACAACAATTTGCGCAGATACTCCTGGATGAAAACACAATTATCTGGTGTGTTGTGGCTATCTCAATCCCAGATCTTGCTACAGCGTCTGTGTGTGTTTGTGTTTTTGGACATTCTCTATGGACTTTACGGTTTTGAAACCATTTTAGCATGTAACTTTTAGTTTTTAGCTGCCAAACGCTAATTGGTTCCACTTGGAGTCAAATACTCCACACATTCGAGTTTTCTAGGAAGAAAGCTCCAGAAACCTGAGAAAACATGATATTTGTATTTGTAAACATGACATTGGATTCATTTGCTGAACAGAAAGATTGTGCTTTTCTCCAAAACCACTTTCACGGTGATTTTTTGGTTAAATTTCACGTCAACACTACAAAAATTTGTCCAGATACTCCTGGATGAAAACAAAACTATCTGGTGATTTGTAGCTATCTCAATCCCAGATCTTGCTACAGCCTCTGTGTGTGTTTGTGTTTTCTGGATATTTTCTATGGACTTTAAGGTTTTGAATGCATTTTAGCAGGACCCTTTTTGTTTTCTGCTGGGAAACGCTAATTGGTTCCACCTGGAGTCAAATCCTCCACACATTCGAGTTTTCTAGGAAGAAAGCTTCAGAAACCTGAGAAAACATGATATTTCTTTCTGTAAACATGACATTGGATATATTTGCCGAACATGAAGATTGTGATTTTTTCCACAACCACTTTCACGGTGATTTTTGGTTAAATTTCACCCGAAATCCACAACAATTTGTGCAGATACTCCTGGATGAAAACAAAATTATCTGGTGTGTTGTGGCTATCTCAATCCTAGATCTTGCTACAGCGTCTGTGTGTGTTTGTGTTTTTGGACATTCTCTATGGACTTTACGGTTTTGAAACCATTTTAGCATGTAAGTTTTAGTTTTTAGCTGCGAAACGCTAATTGGTTCCACTTGGAGTCAAATACTCCACACATTCGAGTTTTCTAGGAAGAAAGCTTCAGAAACCTGAGAAAACATGATATTTGTATTTGTAAACATGACATTGGATTCATTTGCTGAACAGAAAGATTCTGCTTTTCTCCAAAACCACTTTCACGGTGATTTTTTGGTTAAATTTCACGTCAACACTACAAAAATTTGTCCAGATACTCCTGGATGAAAACAAAACTATCTGGTGATTTGTAGCTATCTCAATCCCAGATCTTGCTACAGCCTCTGTGTGTGTTTGTGTTTTCTGGATATTCTCTATGGACTTTAAGGTTTTGAATGCCTTTTAGCAGGACCCTTTTTGTTTTCTGCTGGCAAACGCTAATTGGTTCCACCTGGGGTGAAATGCACCACACATTCGAGTTTTCTAGGAAGAGGGCTTCAGAAACCTGAGAAAACATGATATTTCTTTCTGTAAACATGACATTGGATGCATTTGCTGAACAGAAAGATTGTGCTTTTCTCCAAAACCACTTTCACGGTGATTTTTTGGTTAAATTTCAATTCAAAACTACAACAATTTGTCCAGATACTCCAGATGAAAACAAAACTATCTGGTGATTTGTAGCCATCTCAATCCCAGATCTTGCTGCAGCCTCTGTGTGTGTTTGTGTTTTCTGGATATTCTCTATGGACTTTAAGGTTTTGAATGCATTTTAGCATGTAAGTTTTGTCCAGTTTTAGTTTTTAGCTGGCAAACGCTAATTGGTTCCACCTGTTGTCAAATACTCCACACATTCGAGTTTTCTAGGAAGAAAGCTTCAGAAACCTGAGAAAACATGATATTTGTATTTGTAAAAATGACATTGGATTCATTTGCTGAACAGAAAGATTGTGCTTTTCTCCAAAACCACTTTCACGGTGATTTTTTGGTTAAATTTCATGTCAAAACTAAAAAAATTTGTCCAGATACTCCTGGATGAAAACAAAACTATCTGGTGATTTGTAGCTATCTCAATCCCAGATCTTGCTACAGCCTCTGTGTGTGTTTGTGTTTTCTGGATATTCTCTATGGACTTTAAGGTTTTGAATGCATTTTAGCAGGACCCTTTTTGTTTTCTGGTGGGAAACGCTAATTGGTTCCACCTGGAGTCAAATCCTCCACACATTCGAGTTTTCTAGGAAGAAAGCTCCAGAAACCTGAGAAAACATGATATTTGTATTTGTAAACATGACATTGGATGCATTTGCAGAACAGGAAGATTGTGCTTTTCTCCAAAACCACTTTCACAGTGATTTTTTGGTTAAATTTCACCAGAAATCCACAACAATTTGTCCAGATACTCCTGGATGAAAACAAAACTCTCTGGTGATTTGTAGCTATCTCAATCCCAGATCTTGCTACAGTCTCTGTGTGTTTGTGTTTTCTGGATATTCTCTATGGACTTTAAGGTTTTGAATGCATTTTAGTAGGACCCTTTTTGTTTTCTGCTGGCAAACGCTAATTGGTTCCACCTGGAGTGAAATCCTCCACACATTCGAGTTTTCTAGGAAGAAAGCTTCAGAAACCTGAGAAAACATGATATTTCTTTCTGTAAACATGACATTGGATACATTTCCCGAAGAGGAAGATTGTGATTTTCTCCAAAACCACTTTCACGGTGATTTTTGGGTTAAATTTCATTTCAAAACTACAACAAATTGTCCAGATACTCCTGGATGAAAACAAAACTATCTGGTGATTTGTAGCTATCTCAATCCCAGATCTTGCTACAGCCTCTGTGTGTGTTTGTGTTTTCTGGATATTCTCTATGGACTTTAAGGTTTTGAATGCATTTTAGCAGGACCCTTTTTGTTTTCTGCTGGGAAACGCTAATTGGTTCCACCTGGAGTCAAATCCTCCACACATTCGAGTTTTCTAGGAAGAAAGCTTCAGAAACCTGAGAAAACATGATATTTCTTTCTGTAAACATGACATTGGATACATTTGCCGAACAGGAAGATTGTGATTTTCTCCACAACCACTTTCACGGTGATTTTTGGTTAAATTTCACCTGAAATCCACAACAATTTGTGCAGATACTCCTGGATGAAAACAAAATTATCTGGTGTGTTTTGGCTATCTCAATCCCAGATCTTGCTACAGCGTCTGTGTGTGTTTGTGTTTTTGGACATTCTCTATGGACTTTACGGTTTTGAAACCATTTTAGCATGTAAGTTTTAGTTTTTAGCTGCGAAATGCTAAATGGTTCCACTTGGAGTCAAATACTCCACACATTCGAGTTTTCTAGGAAGAAAGCTTCAGAAACCTGAGAAAACATGATATTTGTATTTGTAAACATGACATTGGATTCATTTGCTGAACAGAAAGATTCTGCTTTTCTCCAAAACCACTTTCACGGTGATTTTTTGGTTAAATTTCACGTCAACACTACAAAAATTTGTCCAGATACTCCTGGATGAAAACAAAACTATCTGGTGATTTGTAGCTATCTCAATCCCAGATCTTGCTACAGCCTCTGTGTGTGTTTGTGTTTTCTGGATATTCTCTATGGAGTTTAAGGTTTTGAATGCATTTTAGCAGGACCCTTTTTGTTTTCTGCTGGCAAACGCTAATTGGTTCCACCTGGGGTGAAATCCACCACACATTCGAGTTTTCTAGGAAGAGGGCTTCAGAAACCTGAGAAAACATGATATTTCTTTCTGTAAACATGACATTGGATGCATTTGCTGAACAGAAAGATTGTGCTTTTCTCCAAAACCACTTTCACGGTGATTTTTTGGTTAAATTTCACTTCAAAAATACAACAATTTTTCCAGATACTCCTGGATGAAAACAAAACTATCTGGTGATTTGTAGCCATCTCAATCCCAGATCTTGCTACAGCCTCTGTGTGTGTGTGTGTTTTCTGGATATTCTCTATGGACTTTAAGGTTTTGAATGCATTTTAGCATATAAGTTTTTTCCAGTTTTAGTTTTTAGCTGGCAAACGCTAATTGGTTCCACCTGGAGTCAAATACTCCACACATTCGAGTTTTCTAGGAAGAAAGCTCCAGAAACCTGAGAAAACATGATATTTGTATTTGTAAACATGACATTGGATTCATTTGCTGAACAGAAAGATTGTGCTTTTCTCCAAAACCACTTTCACGGTGATTTTTTGGTTAAATTTCACGTCAACACTAAAAAAATTTGTCCAGATACTCCTGGATGAAAACAAAACTATCTGGTGATTTGTAGCTATCTCAATCCCAGATCTTGCTACAGCCTCTGTGTGTGTTTGTGTTTTCTGGATATTCTCTATGGACTTTAAGGTTTTGAATGCATTTTAGCAGGACCCTTTTTGTTTTCTGCTGGCAAACGCTAATTAGTTCCACCTGGATTCAAATCCTCCACACATTCGAGTTTTCTAGGAAGAAAGCTTCAGAAACCTGAGAAAACATGATATTTGTATTTGAAAACATGCATTGGATGCATTTGCCGAACAGAAAGATTGTGCTTTTCTCCAAAACCACTTTCACTGTGATTTTTTGGTGAAATTTCATTCCAAAACTACAACAAATTGTCCAGATACTCCTGGATGAAAACAAAACTATCTGGTGATTTTTAGCTATCTAAATGCCAGATCTTGCTACAGCCTCTGTGTGTTATTGTGTTTTCTGGATATTCTCTATGGACTTTAAGGTTTTGAATGCATTTTAGCAGGAGCCTTTTTGTTTTCTGCTGGCAAACGCTAATTGGTTCCACCTGGAGTCAAATCCTCCACACATTCGAGTTTTCTAGGAAGAAAGCTTCAGAAACCTGAGAAAACATGATATTTCTTTCTGTAAACATAACATTGGATACATTTCCCGAACAGGAAGATTGTGCTTTTCTCCAAAACCACTTTCACGGTGATTTTTTGGTTAAATTTCACTTCAAAACTATAACAATTTGTCCAGATACTCCTGGATGAAAACAAAACTATCTGGTGATTTGTAGCTATCTCAATCCCAGATCTTGCTACAGCCTCTGTGTGTGTTTGTGTTTTCTGGATATTCTCTATGGAGTTTAAGGTTTTGAATGCATGTTAGCAGGACCTTTTTTGTTTTCTGCTGGCAAACGCTAATTGGTTCCACCTGGTGTCAAATCCTCCACACATTCGAGATTTATAGGAAGAAAGCTTGAGAAACCTGAGAAAACATGATATTTCTTTCTGTAAACATGACATTGGATACATCTGCAGGAGAGGAAGATTGTGTTTTTCTCCACAACCACTTTCGCAGTGATATTTGGTTAAATTTCACTTCAAAACTACAACAATTTGTCCAGATACTCCAGGATGAAAACAAAACTATCTGGTGATTTGTAGCCATCTCAATCCCAGATCTTGCTACAGCCTCTGTGTGTATTTGTGTTTTCTTGATATTCTCTACGAATTTTAAGTTTTTGAATGCATTTTAACATGTAAGGTTTGTCCAGTTTTAGTTTTTAGCTGCCATACGCTAATTGTTTCAACCTGGAGTCAAATCCACCACACATTCGAGTTTTCTAGGAAGAAAGCTTCAGAAACCTGAGAAAACATGATATTTGTATTTGTAAACATGACATTGGATTCATTTGCAGAAGAGGAAGATTGTGATTTTCTCCAAAACCACTTTCACGGTGATTTTTGGTTAAACTTCACCCGAAATCCACAACAATTTGTCCAGGTGCTCCTGGATGAAAACAAAACTATGTGGTGTGTTGTGGCTATCTCAATCCCAGATCTTGCTACAGCCTCTGTGTGTGTTTGTGTTTTCTGGATATTCTCTATGGACTTTAAGGTTTGGAATGCATTTTAGCAGGACCCTTTTTGTTTTCTGCTGGCAAACGCTAATTGGTTCCACCTGGAGACAAACACTCCACACATTCGAGTTTTCTAGGAAGAAAGCTCCAGAAACCTGAGAAAATATGATATTTGTATTTGTAAACATGACATTGGATTCATTTGCTGAACAGAAAGATTGTGCTTTTCTCCAAAACCACTTTCACGGTGATTTTTTGGTTAAATTTCACGTCAAAACTAAAAAAATTTGTCCAGATACTCCTGGATGAAAACAATACTATCTGGTGATTTGTAGCTATCTCAATCCCAGATCTTGCTACAGCCTCTGTGTGTGTTTGTGTTTTCTGGATATTCTCTATGGACTTTAAGGTTTTGAATGCATTTTAGCAGGACCCTTTTTGTTTTCTGCTGGCAAACGCTAATTAGTTCCACCTGGAGTCAAATCCTCCACACATTCGAGTTTTCTAGGAAGAAAGCTCCAGAAACCTGAGAAAACATGATATTTGTATTTGTAAACATGACATTCGATGCATTTGCCAAACAGAAAGATTGTGCTTTTCTCCAAAACCACTTTCACGGTGATTTTTTGGTTAAATTTCACCAGAAATCCACAACAATTTGTCCAGATACTCCTGGATGAAAACAAAACTATCTGGTGATTTGTAGCTATCTCACTCCCAGATCTTGCTACAGCCTCTGTGTGTGTTTGTGTTTTCTGGATATTCTCTATGGACTTTAAGGTTTTGAATGCATTTTAGCAGGAGCCTTTTTGTTTTCTGCTGGCAAACGCTAATTGGTTCCACCTGGAGTCAAATCCTCCACACATTCGAGTTTTCTAGGAAGAAAGCTCCAGAAACCTGAGAAAACATGATATTTCTTTCTGTAAACATGACATTGGATGCATTTGCCGAACAGGAACATTGTGATTTTCTCCACAACCACTTTCACGGTGATTTTTTGGTGAAATTTCACTTCAAAACTACAACAATTTGTCCAGATACTCCTGGATGAAAACAAAACTATCTGTTCTACTTAATATGACTGGTTTAGATCTGTAATTGATGCACAGTTATTCTTAAGTGTTGAAAATTAACTGCAATGTGATCCCTGTTGAACATGGTGGTGGGAATGGGAGAGGGAAGAGATGTATAATTTGGGACATGCTCAGGCTGACTTGCCCCAAGTGGTGGAGTTGGAAGCATACCAGGGGATTCCAATTCAATCCCATCAAGGTGGCATGTACCAATGCCATCTCACTGTTCCAGGTGATCAGTTTCAGTTCACAGTTGGTCATGGTGAAGGGACTGGGAGTCTAAGGGAGCACATAGACAAGTCTAGTACCTGCTAACGCTAACTGATGGAGTAAATAAAGGGGAGAGTGATCCAACATGGGAAGTGAGATACTCAGCAGACTCATAGAATGGCAGATGTCCTAAATAGCACTCTGGCCTCAGAATCAGCCCTAAAGGCATTCGGAGCTGGCTGAAAAGCTCATGAGAGTATTTCAGGCATGGAAAGCCAAGCACTCTGGCAAAAGATCTCTGCGAGTGAGATCCCAGTGGAAAGAACAGGCCATCAAAGAAGGAGGTACCTTTCTCTGAAGGGAGGAGAGAACCTCCACTTTGACTATGAGCTTGTCTAAACAAGATAAGAATCAGAGAACTCAGAGGGCTTCCATAGCCTTGGAAACTCATGACTGGAGCATAGGGAGATTACTGATGCCATAGACAGGAGTGTCAATTGGTAAAGTCAACAACAGGAGTCACTGTGCACTTACTCCTCATGTAGGATCTCTATCCTTAATGTGCTGTACATTGAGATTTAATGCTATAACGTGTACTCAAACAATATATTTCACTTTGTGTTTCTATGGGGGTGCAAACTGTTGAAATCCTTACTTAATGCATACTAAACTGATCCCCTGTAAAAAAAAAAAAAAGAAAGAAATTATCAATTCCCAACTTGACTCTCACTGGGATTAAAAATGACAATAGGTCTGCTCTGATTTCATCATCATTTTAAAAAATCATCTATTATTTTTCACTTTATGTTTCTGTATGGGATCAAACTGTTGAAATCCATACTTAATGTATACTAAGCTGATCTTCTGTATATTAAGATAATCGAAAATGAATCTTGATGTGAATGGAAGGGGAGACGGAGTGTGAAAGGGGAGGGTTGTGGGTGGGAGGGACGGTATGGGGGGAAAGCCATTGTAATCCATAAGTCGTACTTTGGAAATTTATATGCATTAAATAAAAGTTTAAAAAAAAAAAAAGAAAAAAAAAGAAAAAAAACTATCTGGTGATTTGTAGCTATCTCACTCCCAGATCTTGCTACAGCCTCTGTGTGTGTTTGTGTTTTCTGGATATTCTCTATGGACTTTAAGGTTTTGAATGCATTTTAGCAGGACCCTTTTTGTTTTCTGCTGGCAAACGCTAATTGGTTCCACCTGGAGTCAAATACTCCACACATTCGAGTTTTCTAGGAAGAAAGATTCAGAAACCTGAGAAAACATGATATTTGTATTTGTAAACATGACATTGGATACATTTGCTGCACAGGAAGATTGTGCTTTTCTCCAAACCACTTTCACGGTGATTTTTTGGTTAAATTTCACTTCAAAACTACAACAATTTGTCCAGATACTCCTGGATGAAAACAAAACTATCTGGTGATTTGTAGCTATCTCAATCCCAGATCTTGCTACAGCCTCTGTGTGTGTTTGTGTTTTCTTGATATTCTCTACGGATTTTAAGGTTTTGAATGCATGTTAGCATGTAAGGTTTGTCCAGTTTTAGTTTTTAGCTGCCATACGCTAATTGTTTCCACCTGGAGTCAAATCCACCACACATTCGAGTTTTCTAGGAAGAAAGCTTCAGAAACCTGAGAAAACATGATATTTGTATTTGTAAACATGACATTGGATTCATTTGCAGAAGAGGAAGATTGTGATTTTCTCCAAAACCACTTTCATGGTGATTTTTGGTTAAATTTCACCCGAAATCCACAACAATTTGTCCAGGTGCTCCTGGATGAAAAGAAAACTATGTGGTGTGTTGTGGCTATCTCAATCCCAGATCTTGCTACAGCCTCTGTGTGTGTTTGTGTTTTCTGGATATTCTCTATGGACTTTAAGGTTTTGAATGCATTTTAGCAGGACCCTTTTTGTTTTCTGCTGGGAAACGCTAATTGGTTCCACCTGGAGTCAAATCCTCCACACATTCGAGTTTTCTAGGAAGAAAGCTTCAGAAACCTGAGAAAACATGATATTTCTTTCTGTAAACATGACATTGGATACATTTGCCGAACATGAAGATTGTGATTTTTTCCACAACCACTTTCACGGTGATTTTTGGTGAAATTTCACCCAAAATCCACGACAATTTGTGCAGATACTCCTGGATGAAAACAAAATTATCTGGTGTGTTGTGGCTATCTCAATCCCAGATCTTGCTACAGCGTCTGTGTGTGTTTGTGTTTTTGGACATTCTCTATGGACTTTACGGTTTTGAAACCATTTTAGCATGTAAGTTTTAGTTTTTAGCTGCGAAACGCTAATTGGTTCCACTTGGAGTCAAATACTCCACACATTCGAGTTTTCTAGGAAGAAAGCTTCAGAAACCTGAGAAAACATGATATTTGTATTTGTAAACATGACATTGGATTCATTTGCTGAACAGAAAGATTCTGCTTTTCTCCAAAACCACTTTCACGGTGATTTTTTGGTTAAATTTCACGTCAACACTACAAAAATTTGTCCAGATACTCCTGGATGAAAACAAAACTATCTGGTGATTTGTAGCTATCTCAATCCCAGATCTTGCTACAGCCTCTGTGTGTGTTTGTGTTTTCTGGATATTCTCTATGGACTTTAAGGTTTTGAATGCATTTTAGCAGGACCCTTTTTGTTTTCTGCTGGCAAACGCTAATTGGTTCCACCTGGGGTGAAATGCACCACACATTCGAGTTTTCTAGGAAGAGGGCTTCAGAAACATGAGAAAACATGATATTTCTTTCTGTAAACATGACATTGGATGCATTTGCTGAACAGAAAGATTGTGCTTTTCTCCAAAACCACTTTCACGGTGATTTTTTGGTTAAATTTCAATTCAAAACTACAACAATTTGTCCAGATACTCCAAATGAAAACAAAACTATCTGGTGATTTGTAGCCATCTCAATCCCAGATCTTGCTGCAGCCTCTGTGTGTGTTTGTGTTTTCTGGATATTCTCTATGGACTTTAAGGTTTTGAATGCATTTTAGCATGTAAGTTTTGTCCAGTTTTAGTTTTTAGCTGGCAAACGCTAATTGGTTCTACCTGGGGTCAAATACTCCACACATTCGAGTTTTCTAGGAAGAAAGCTCCAGAAACCTGAAAAAACATGATATTTGTATTTGTAAACATGACATTGGATTCATTTGCTGAACAGAAAGATTGTGCTTTTCTCCAAAACCACTTTCACATTGATTTTTTGGTTAAATTTCATGTCAAAACTAAAAAAATTTGTCCAGATACTCCTGGATGAAAACAATACTATCTGGTGATTTGTAGCTATCTCAATCCCAGATCTTGCTACAGCCTCTGTGTGTGTTTGTGTTTTCTGGATATTCTCTATGGACTTTAAGGTTTTGAATGCATTTTAGCAGGACCCTTTTTGTTTTCTGCTGGGAAACGCTAATTTTTTCCACCTGGAGTCAAATCCTCCACACATTCGAGTTTTCTAGGAAGAAAGCTTCAGAAACCTGAGAAAACATGATATTTCTTTCTGTAAACATGACATTGGATACATTTGCCGAACATGAAGATTGTGATTTTTTCCACAACCACTTTCACGGTGATTTTTGGTGAAATTTCATTTCAAAACTACAACAAATTGTCCAGATACTACTGGATGAAAACAAAATTATCTGGTGTGTTGTGGCTATCTCAATCCCAGATCTTGCTACAGCCTCTGTGTGTGTTTGTGTTTTTGGACATTCTCTATGGACTTTACGGTTTTGAAACCATTTTAGCATGTAAGTTTTAGTTTTTAGCTGCGAAACGCTAATTGGTTCCACTTGGAGTCAAATACTCCACACATTCGAGTTTTCTAGGAAGAAAGCTTCAGAAACCTGAGAAAACATGATATTTGTATTTGTAAACATGACATTGGATTCATTTGCTGAACAGAAAGATTCTGCTTTTCTCCAAAACCACTTTCACGGTGATTTTTTGGTTAAATTTCACGTCAACACTACAAAAATTTGTCCAGATACTCCTGGATGAAAACAAAACTATCTGGTGATTTGTAGCTATCTCAATCCCAGATCTTGCTACAGCCTCTGTGTGTGTTTGTGTTTTCTGGATATTCTCTATGGACTTTAAGGTTTTGAATGCATTTTAGCAGGACCCTTTTTGTTTTCTGCTGGCAAACGCTAATTGGTTCCACCTGGGGTGAAATGCACCACACATTCGAGTTTTCTAGGAAGAGGGCTTCAGAAACATGAGAAAACATGATATTTCTTTCTGTAAACATGACATTGGATGCATTTGCTGAACAGAAAGATTGTGCTTTTCTCCAAAACCACTTTCACGGTGATTTTTTGGTTAAATTTCAATTCAAAACTACAACAATTTGTCCAGATACTCCAAATGAAAACAAAACTATCTGGTGATTTGTAGCCATCTCAATCCCAGATCTTGCTGCAGCCTCTGTGTGTGTTTGTGTTTTCTGGATATTCTCTATGGACTTTAAGGTTTTGAATGCATTTTAGCATGTAAGTTTTGTCCAGTTTTAGTTTTTAGCTGGCAAACGCTAATTGGTTCTACCTGGGGTCAAATCCTCCACACATTCGAGTTTTCTAGGAAGAAAGCTTCAGAAACCTGAGAAAACATGATATTTGTATTTGAAAACATGCATTGGATGCATTTGCCGAACAGAAAGATTGTGCTTTTCTCCAAAACCACTTTCACTGTGATTTTTTGGTGAAATTTCATTCCAAAACTACAACAAATTGTCCAGATACTCCTGGATGAAAACAAAACTATCTGGTGATTTTTAGCTATCTCAATCCCAGATCTTGCTACAGCCTCTGTGTGTTATTGTGTTTTCTGGATATTCTCTATGGACTTTAAGGTTTTGAATGCATTTTAGCAGGAGCCTTTTTGTTTTCTGCTGGCAAACGCTAATTGGTTCCACCTGGAGTCAAATCCTCCACACATTCGAGTTTTCTAGGAAGAAAGCTTCAGAAACCTGAGAAAACATGATATTTCTTTCTGTAAACATAACATTGGATACATTTCCCGAACAGGAAGATTGTGCTTTTCTCCAAAACCACTTTCACGGTGATTTTTTGGTTAAATTTCACTTCAAAACTATAACAATTTGTCCAGATACTCCTGGATGAAAACAAAACTATCTGGTGATTTGTAGCTATCTCAATCCCAGATCTTGCTACAGCCTCTGTGTGTGTTTGTGTTTTCTGGATATTCTCTATGGAGTTTAAGGTTTTGAATGCATGTTAGCAGGACCTTTTTTGTTTTCTGCTGGCAAACGCTAATTGGTTCCACCTGGAGTCAAATCCTCCACACATTCGAGATTTATAGGAAGAAAGCTTGAGAAACCTGAGAAAACATGATATTTCTTTCTGTAAACATGACATTGGATACATCTGCAGGAGAGGAAGATTGTGTTTTTCTCCACAACCACTTTCGCGGTGATATTTGGTTAAATTTCACTTCAAAACTACAACAATTTGTCCAGATACTCCAGGATGAAAACAAAACTATCTGGTGATTTGTAGCCATCTCAATCCCAGATCTTGCTACAGCCTCTGTGTGTATTTGTGTTTTCTTGATATTCTCTACGAATTTTAAGTTTTTGAATGCATTTTAACATGTAAGGTTTGTCCAGTTTTAGTTTTTAGCTGCCATACGCTAATTGTTTCAACCTGGAGTCAAATCCACCACACATTCGAGTTTTCTAGGAAGAAAGCTTCAGAAACCTGAGAAAACATGATATTTGTATTTGTAAACATGACATTGGATTCATTTGCAGAAGAGGAAGATTGTGATTTTCTCCAAAACCACTTTCACGGTGATTTTTGGTTAAACTTCACCCGAAATCCACAACAATTTGTCCAGGTGCTCCTGGATGAAAACAAAACTATGTGGTGTGTTGTGGCTATCTCAATCCCAGATCTTGCTACAGCCTCTGTGTGTGTTTGTGTTTTCTGGATATTCTCTATGGACTTTAAGGTTTGGAATGCATTTTAGCAGGACCCTTTTTGTTTTCTGCTGGCAAACGCTAATTGGTTCCACCTGGAGACAAACACTCCACACATTCGAGTTTTCTAGGAAGAAAGCTCCAGAAACCTGAGAAAATATGATATTTGTATTTGTAAACATGACATTGGATTCATTTGCTGAACAGAAAGATTGTGCTTTTCTCCAAAACCACTTTCACGGTGATTTTTTGGTTAAATTTCACGTCAAAACTAAAAAAATTTGTCCAGATACTCCTGGATGAAAACAATACTATCTGGTGATTTGTAGCTATCTCAATCCCAGATCTTGCTACAGCCTCTGTGTGTGTTTGTGTTTTCTGGATATTCTCTATGGACTTTAAGGTTTTGAATGCATTTTAGCAGGACCCTTTTTGTTTTCTGCTGGCAAACGCTAATTAGTTCCACCTGGAGTCAAATCCTCCACACATTCGAGTTTTCTAGGAAGAAAGCTCCAGAAACCTGAGAAAACATGATATTTGTATTTGTAAACATGACATTCGATGCATTTGCCAAACAGAAAGATTGTGCTTTTCTCCAAAACCACTTTCACGGTGATTTTTTGGTTAAATTTCACCAGAAATCCACAACAATTTGTCCAGATACTCCTGGATGAAAACAAAACTATCTGGTGATTTGTAGCTATCTCACTCCCAGATCTTGCTACAGCCTCTGTGTGTGTTTGTGTTTTCTGGATATTCTCTATGGACTTTAAGGTTTTGAATGCATTTTAGCAGGAGCCTTTTTGTTTTCTGCTGGCAAACGCTAATTGGTTCCACCTGGAGTCAAATCCTCCACACATTCGAGTTTTCTAGGAAGAAAGCTCCAGAAACCTGAGAAAACATGATATTTCTTTCTGTAAACATGACATTGGATGCATTTGCCGAACAGGAACATTGTGATTTTCTCCACAACCACTTTCACGGTGATTTTTTGGTGAAATTTCACTTCAAAACTACAACAATTTGTCCAGATACTCCTGGATGAAAACAAAACTATCTGTTCTACTTAATATGACTGGTTTAGATCTGTAATTGATGCACAGTTATTCTTAAGTGTTGAAAATTAACTGCAATGTGATCCCTGTTGAACATGGTGGTGGGAATGGGAGAGGGAAGAGATGTATAATTTGGGACATGCTCAGGCTGACTTGCCCCAAGTGGTGGAGTTGGAAGCATACCAGGGGATTCCAATTCAATCCCATCAAGGTGGCATGTACCAATGCCATCTCACTGTTCCAGGTGATCAGTTTCAGTTCACAGTTGGTCATGGTGAAGGGACTGGGAGTCTAAGGGAGCACATAGACAAGTCTAGTACCTGCTAACGCTAACTGATGGAGTAAATAAAGGGGAGAGTGATCCAACATGGGAAGTGAGATACTCAGCAGACTCATAGAATGGCAGATGTCCTAAATAGCACTCTGGCCTCAGAATCAGCCCTAAAGGCATTCGGAGCTGGCTGAAAAGCTCATGAGAGTATTTCAGGCATGGAAAGCCAAGCACTCTGGCAAAAGATCTCTGCGAGTGAGATCCCAGTGGAAAGAACAGGCCATCAAAGAAGGAGGTACCTTTCTCTGAAGGGAGGAGAGAACCTCCACTTTGACTATGAGCTTGTCTAAACAAGATAAGAATCAGAGGACTCAGAGGGCTTCCATAGCCTTGGAAACTCATGACTGGAGCATAGGGAGATTACTGATGCCATAGACAGGAGTGTCAATTGGTAAAGTCAACAACAGGAGTCACTGTGCACTTACTCCTCATGTAGGATCTCTATCCTTAATGTGCTGTACATTGAGATTTAATGCTATAACGTGTACTCAAACAATATATTTCACTTTGTGTTTCTATGGGGGTGCAAACTGTTGAAATCCTTACTTAATGCATACTAAACTGATCCCCTGTAAAAAAAAAAAAAAGAAAGAAATTATCAATTCCCAACTTGACTCTCACTGGGATTAAAAATGACAATAGGTCTGCTCTGATTTCATCATCATTTTAAAAAATCATCTATTATTTTTCACTTTATGTTTCTGTATGGGATCAAACTGTTGAAATCCATACTTAATGTATACTAAGCTGATCTTCTGTATATTAAGATAATCGAAAATGAATCTTGATGTGAATGGAAGGGGAGACGGAGTGTGAAAGGGGAGGGTTGTGGGTGGGAGGGACGGTATGGGGGGAAAGCCATTGTAATCCATAAGTCGTACTTTGGAAATTTATATGCATTAAATAAAAGTTTAAAAAAAAAAAAAGAAAAAAAAAAGAAAAAAAAACTATCTGGTGATTTGTAGCTATCTCACTCCCAGATCTTGCTACAGCCTCTGTGTGTGTTTGTGTTTTCTGGATATTCTCTATGGACTTTAAGGTTTTGAATGCATTTTAGCAGGACCCTTTTTGTTTTCTGCTGGCAAACGCTAATTGGTTCCACCTGGAGTCAAATACTCCACACATTCGAGTTTTCTAGGAAGAAAGATTCAGAAACCTGAGAAAACATGATATTTGTATTTGTAAACATGACATTGGATACATTTGCTGCACAGGAAGATTGTGCTTTTCTCCAAACCACTTTCACGGTGATTTTTTGGTTAAATTTCACTTCAAAACTACAACAATTTGTCCAGATACTCCTGGATGAAAACAAAACTATCTGGTGATTTGTAGCTATCTCAATCCCAGATCTTGCTACAGCCTCTGTGTGTGTTTGTGTTTTCTTGATATTCTCTACGGATTTTAAGGTTTTGAATGCATGTTAGCATGTAAGGTTTGTCCAGTTTTAGTTTTTAGCTGCCATACGCTAATTGTTTCCACCTGGAGTCAAATCCACCACACATTCGAGTTTTCTAGGAAGAAAGCTTCAGAAACCTGAGAAAACATGATATTTGTATTTGTAAACATGACATTGGATTCATTTGCAGAAGAGGAAGATTGTGATTTTCTCCAAAACCACTTTCATGGTGATTTTTGGTTAAATTTCACCCGAAATCCACAACAATTTGTCCAGGTGCTCCTGGATGAAAAGAAAACTATGTGGTGATTTGTAGCTATCTCACTCCCAGATCTTGCTACAGCCTCTGTGTGTGTTTGTGTTTTCTGGATATTCTCTATGGACTTTAAGGTTTTGAATGCATTTTAGCAGGACCCTTTTTGTTTTCTGCTGGGAAACGCTAATTGGTTCCACCTGGAGTCAAATCCTCCACACATTCGAGTTTTCTAGGAAGAAAGCTTCAGAAACCTGAGAAAACATGATATTTCTTTCTGTAAACATGACATTGGATACATTTGCCGAACATGAAGATTGTGATTTTTTCCACAACCACTTTCACGGTGATTTTTGGTGAAATTTCACCCAAAATCCACGACAATTTGTGCAGATACTCCTGGATGAAAACAAAATTATCTGGTGTGTTGTGGCTATCTCAATCCCAGATCTTGCTACAGCGTCTGTGTGTGTTTGTGTTTTTGGACATTCTCTATGGACTTTACGGTTTTGAAACCATTTTAGCATGTAAGTTTTAGTTTTTAGCTGCGAAACGCTAATTGGTTCCACTTGGAGTCAAATACTCCACACATTCGAGTTTTCTAGGAAGAAAGCTTCAGAAACCTGAGAAAACATGATATTTGTATTTGTAAACATGACATTGGATTCATTTGCTGAACAGAAAGATTCTACTTTTCTCCAAAACCACTTTCACGGTGATTTTTTGGTTAAATTTCACGTCAACACTACAAAAATTTGTCCAGATACTCCTGGATGAAAACAAAACTATCTGGTGATTTGTAGCTATCTCAATCCCAGATCTTGCTACAGCCTCTGTGTGTGTTTGTGTTTTCTGGATATTCTCTATGGACTTTAAGGTTTTGAATGCATTTTAGCAGGACCCTTTTTGTTTTCTGCTGGCAAACGCTAATTGGTTCCACCTGGGGTGAAATGCACCACACATTCGAGTTTTCTAGGAAGAGGGCTTCAGAAACATGAGAAAACATGATATTTCTTTCTGTAAACATGACATTGGATGCATTTGCTGAACAGAAAGATTGTGCTTTTCTCCAAAACCACTTTCACGGTGATTTTTTGGTTAAATTTCAATTCAAAACTACAACAATTTGTCCAGATACTCCAAATGAAAACAAAACTATCTGGTGATTTGTAGCCATCTCAATCCCAGATCTTGCTGCAGCCTCTGTGTGTGTTTGTGTTTTCTGGATATTCTCTATGGACTTTAAGGTTTTGAATGCATTTTAGCATGTAAGTTTTGTCCAGTTTTAGTTTTTAGCTGGCAAACGCTAATTGGTTCTACCTGGGGTCAAATACTCCACACATTCGAGTTTTCTAGGAAGAAAGCTCCAGAAACCTGAAAAAACATGATATTTGTATTTGTAAACATGACATTGGATTCATTTGCTGAACAGAAAGATTGTGCTTTTCTCCAAAACCACTTTCACATTGATTTTTTGGTTAAATTTCACGTCAAAACTAAAAAAATTTGTCCAGATACTCCTGGATGAAAACAATACTATCTGGTGATTTGTAGCTATCTCAATCCCAGATCTTGCTACAGCCTCTGTGTGTGTTTGTGTTTTCTGGATATTCTCTATGGACTTTAAGGTTTTGAATGCATTTTAGCAGGACCCTTTTTGTTTTCTGCTGGGAAACGCTAATTTTTTCCACCTGGAGTCAAATCCTCCACACATTCGAGTTTTCTAGGAAGAAAGCTTCAGAAACCTGAGAAAACATGATATTTCTTTCTGTAAACATGACATTGGATACATTTGCCGAACATGAAGATTGTGATTTTTTCCACAACCACTTTCACGGTGATTTTTGGTGAAATTTCATTTCAAAACTACAACAAATTTTCCAGATACTACTGGATGAAAACAAAATTATCTGGTGTGTTGTGGCTATCTCAATCCCAGATCTTGCTACAGCCTCTGTGTGTGTTTGTGTTTTTGGACATTCTCTATGGACTTTACGGTTTTGAAACCATTTTAGCATGTAAGTTTTAGTTTTTAGCTGCGAAACGCTAATTGGTTCCACTTGGAGTCAAATACTCCACACATTCGAGTTTTCTAGGAAGAAAGCTTCAGAAACCTGAGAAAACATGATATTTGTATTTGTAAACATGACATTGGATTCATTTGCTGAACAGAAAGATTCTGCTTTTCTCCAAAACCACTTTCACGGTGATTTTTTGGTTAAATTTCACGTCAACACTACAAAAATTTGTCCAGATACTCCTGGATGAAAACAAAACTATCTGGTGATTTGTAGCTATCTCAATCCCAGATCTTGCTACAGCCTCTGTGTGTGTTTGTGTTTTCTGGATATTCTCTATGGACTTTAAGGTTTTGAATGCATTTTAGCAGGACCCTTTTTGTTTTCTGCTGGCAAACGCTAATTGGTTCCACCTGGGGTGAAATGCACCACACATTCGAGTTTTCTAGGAAGAGGGCTTCAGAAACATGAGAAAACATGATATTTCTTTCTGTAAACATGACATTGGATGCATTTGCTGAACAGAAAGATTGTGCTTTTCTCCAAAACCACTTTCACGGTGATTTTTTGGTTAAATTTCAATTCAAAACTACAACAATTTGTCCAGATACTCCAAATGAAAACAAAACTATCTGGTGATTTGTAGCCATCTCAATCCCAGATCTTGCTGCAGCCTCTGTGTGTGTTTGTGTTTTCTGGATATTCTCTATGGACTTTAAGGTTTTGAATGCATTTTAGCATGTAAGTTTTGTCCAGTTTTAGTTTTTAGCTGGCAAACGCTAATTGGTTCTACCTGGGGTCAAATACTCCACACATTCGAGTTTTCTAGGAAGAAAGCTCCAGAAACCTGAAAAAACATGATATTTGTATTTGTAAACATGACATTGGATTCATTTGCTGAACAGAAAGATTGTGCTTTTCTCCAAAACCACTTTCACATGGATTTTTTGGTTAAATTTCACGTCAAAACTAAAAAAATTTGTCCAGATACTCCTGGATGAAAACAATACTATCTGGTGATTTGTAGCTATCTCAATCCCAGATCTTGCTACAGCCTCTGTGTGTGTTTGTGTTTTCTGGATATTCTCTATGGACTTTAAGGTTTTGAATGCATTTTAGCAGGACCCTTTTTGTTTTCTGCTGGGAAACGCTAATTTTTTCCACCTGGAGTCAAATCCTCCACACATTCGAGTTTTCTAGGAAGAAAGCTTCAGAAACCTGAGAAAACATGATATTTCTTTCTGTAAACATGACATTGGATACATTTGCCGAACATGAAGATTGTGATTTTTTCCACAACCACTTTCACGGTGATTTTTGGTTAAATTTCACCCGAAATCCACAACAATTTGTGCAGATACTCCTGGATGAAAACAAAATTATCTGGTGTGTTGTGGCTATCTCAATCCCAGATCTTGCTACAGCCTCTGTGTGTGTTTGTGTTTTTGGACATTCTCTATGGACTTTACGGTTTTGAAACCATTTTAGCATGTAAGTTTTAGTTTTTAGCTGCGAAACGCTAATTGGTTCCACTTGGAGTCAAATACTCCACACATTCGAGTTTTCTAGGAAGAAAGCTTCAGAAACCTGAGAAAACATGATATTTGTATTTGTAAACATGACATTGGATTCATTTGCTGAACAGAAAGATTCTGCTTTTCTCCAAAACCACTTTCACGGTGATTTTTTGGTTAAATTTCACGTCAACACTACAAAAATTTGTCCAGATACTCCTGGATGAAAACAAAACTATCTGGTGATTTGTAGCTATCTCAATCCCAGATCTTGCTACAGCCTCTGTGTGTGTTTGTGTTTTCTGGATATTCTCTATGGACTTTAAGGTTTTGAATGCATTTTAGCAGGACCCTTTTTGTTTTCTGCTGGCAAACGCTAATTGGTTCCACCTGGAGTCAAATACTCCACACATTCGAGTTTTCTAGGAAGAAAGCTTCAGAAACCTGAGAAAACATGATATTTCTTTCTGTAAACATGACATTGCATGCATTTGCCGAACAGGAAGATTGTGCTTTTCTCCAAAACCACTTTCACGGTGATTTTTGGTTAAATTTCTCCGGAAATCCACAACAATTTGTCCAGATACTCCTGGATGAAAACTAAACTATCTGGTGATTTGTAGCTATCTCAATCCCAGATCTTGCTACAGCCTCTGTGTGTGTTTGTGTTTTCTGGATATTCTCTATGGACTTTAAGGTTTTGAATGCATTTTAGCAGGACCCTTTTTGTTTTCTGCTGGCAAACGCTAATTGGTTCCACCTGGGGTGAAATGCACCACACATTCGAGTTTTCTAGGAAGAGGGCTTCAGAAACATGAGAAAACATGATATTTCTTTCTGTAAACATGACATTGGATGCATTTGCTGAACAGAAAGATTGTGCTTTTCTCCAAAACCACTTTCACGGTGATTTTTTGGTTAAATTTCAATTCAAAACTACAACAATTTGTCCAGATACTCCAAATGAAAACAAAACTATCTGGTGATTTGTAGCCATCTCAATCCCAGATCTTGCTGCAGCCTCTGTGTGTGTTTGTGTTTTCTGGATATTCTCTATGGACTTTAAGGTTTTGAATGCATTTTAGCATGTAAGTTTTGTCCAGTTTTAGTTTTTAGCTGGCAAACGCTAATTGGTTCTACCTGGGGTCAAATACTCCACACATTCGAGTTTTCTAGGAAGAAAGCTCCAGAAACCTGAAAAAACATGATATTTGTATTTGTAAACATGACATTGGATTCATTTGCTGAACAGAAAGATTGTGCTTTTCTCCAAAACCACTTTCACATCGATTTTTTGGTTAAATTTCACGTCAAAACTAAAAAAATTTGTCCAGATACTCCTGGATGAAAACAATACTATCTGGTGATTTGTAGCTATCTCAATCCCAGATCTTGCTACAGCCTCTGTGTGTGTTTGTGTTTTCTGGATATTCTCTATGGACTTTAAGGTTTTGAATGCATTTTAGCAGGACCCTTTTTGTTTTCTGCTGGGAAACGCTAATTTTTTCCACCTGGAGTCAAATCCTCCACACATTCGAGTTTTCTAGGAAGAAAGCTTCAGAAACCTGAGAAAACATGATATTTCTTTCTGTAAACATGACATTGGATACATTTGCCGAACATGAAGATTGTGATTTTTTCCACAACCACTTTCACGGTGATTTTTGGTGAAATTTCATTTCAAAACTACAACAAATTGTCCAGATACTCCTGGATGAAAACAAAATTATCTGGTGTGTTGTGGCTATCTCAATCCCAGATCTTGCTACAGCCTCTGTGTGTGTTTGTGTTTTTGGACATTGTCTATGGACTTTACGGTTTTGAAACCATTTTAGCATGTAAGTTTTAGTTTTTAGCTGCGAAACGCTAATTGGTTCCACTTGGAGTCAAATACTCCACACATTCGAGTTTTCTAGGAAGAAAGCTTCAGAAACCTGAGAAAACATGATATTTGTATTTGTAAACATGACATTGGATTCATTTGCTGAACAGAAAGATTCTGCTTTTCTCCAAAACCACTTTCACGGTGATTTTTTGGTTAAATTTCACGTCAACACTACAAAAATTTGTCCAGATACTCCTGGATGAAAACAAAACTATCTGGTGATTTGTAGCTATCTCAATCCCAGATCTTGCTACAGCCTCTGTGTGTGTTTGTGTTTTCTGGATATTCTCTATGGACTTTAAGGTTTTGAATGCATTTTAGCAGGACCCTTTTTGTTTTCTGCTGGCAAACGCTAATTGGTTCCACCTGGGGTGAAATCCACCACACATTCGAGTTTTCTAGGAAGAGGGCTTCAGAAACATGAGAAAACATGATATTTCTTTCTGTAAACATGACATTGGATGCATTTGCTGAACAGAAAGATTGTGCTTTTCTCCAAAACCACTTTCACGGTGATTTTTTGGTTAAATTTCAATTCAAAACTACAACAATTTGTCCAGATACTCCAAATGAAAACAAAACTATCTGGTGATTTGTAGCCATCTCAATCCCAGATCTTGCTGCAGCCTCTGTGTGTGTTTGTGTTTTCTGGATATTCTCTATGGACTTTAAGGTTTTGAATGCATTTTAGCATGTAAGTTTTGTCCAGTTTTAGTTTTTAGCTGGCAAACGCTAATTGGTTCTACCTGGGGTCAAATACTCCACACATTCGAGTTTTCTAGGAAGAAAGCTCCAGAAACCTGAAAAAACATGATATTTGTATTTGTAAACATGACATTGGATTCATTTGCTGAACAGAAAGATTGTGCTTTTCTCCAAAACCACTTTCACATTGATTTTTTGGTTAAATTTCACGTCAAAACTAAAAAAATTTGTCCAGATACTCCTGGATGAAAACAATACTATCTGGTGATTTGTAGCTATCTCAATCCCAGATCTTGCTACAGCCTCTGTGTGTGTTTGTGTTTTCTGGATATTCTCTATGGACTTTAAGGTTTTGAATGCATTTTAGCAGGACCCTTTTTGTTTTCTGCTGGGAAACGCTAATTTTTTCCACCTGGAGTCAAATCCTCCACACATTCGAGTTTTCTAGGAAGAAAGCTTCAGAAACCTGAGAAAACATGATATTTCTTTCTGTAAACATGACATTGGATACATTTGCCAAACATGAAGATTGTGATTTTTTCCACAACCACTTTCACGGTGATTTTTGGTTAAATTTCACCCGAAATCCACAACAATTTGTGCAGATACTCCTGGATGAAAACAAAATTATCTGGTGTGTTGTGGCTATCTCAATCCCAGATCTTGCTACAGCCTCTGTGTGTGTTTGTGTTTTTGGACATTCTCTATGGACTTTACGGTTTTGAAACCATTTTAGCATGTAAGTTTTAGTTTTTAGCTGCGAAACGCTAATTGGTTCCACTTGGAGTCAAATACTCCACACATTCGAGTTTTCTAGGAAGAAAGCTTCAGAAACCTGAGAAAACATGATATTTGTATTTGTAAACATGACATTGGATTCATTTGCTGAACAGAAAGATTGTGCTTTTCTCCAAAACCACTTTCACGGTGATTTTTTGGTTAAATTTCACGTCAACACTACAAAAATTTGTCCAGATACTCCTGGATGAAAACAAAACTATCTGGTGATTTGTAGCTATCTCAATCCCAGATCTTGCTACAGCCTCTGTGTGTGTTTGTGTTTTCTGGATATTCTCTATGGACTTTAAGGTTTTGAATGCATTTTAGCAGGACCCTTTTTGTTTTCTGCTGGCAAACGCTAATTGGTTCCACCTGGGGTGAAATGCACCACACATTCGAGTTTTCTAGGAAGAGGGCTTCAGAAACATGAGAAAACATGATATTTCTTTCTGTAAACATGACATTGGATGCATTTGCTGAACAGAAAGATTGTGCTTTTCTCCAAAACCACTTTCACGGTGATTTTTTGGTTAAATTTCAATTCAAAACTACAACAATTTGTCCAGATACTCCAAATGAAAACAAAACTATCTGGTGATTTGTAGCCATCTCAATCCCAGATCTTGCTGCAGCCTCTGTGTGTGTTTGTGTTTTCTGGATATTCTCTATGGACTTTAAGGTTTTGAATGCATTTTAGCATGTAAGTTTTGTCCAGTTTTAGTTTTTAGCTGGCAAACGCTAATTGGTTCTACCTGGGGTCAAATACTCCACACATTCGAGTTTTCTAGGAAGAAAGCTCCAGAAACCTGAAAAAACATGATATTTGTATTTGTAAACATGACATTGGATTCATTTGCTGAACAGAAAGATTGTGCTTTTCTCCAAAACCACTTTCACATTGATTTTTTGGTTAAATTTCACGTCAAAACTAAAAAAATTTGTCCAGATACTCCTGGATGAAAACAATACTATCTGGTGATTTGTAGCTATCTCAATCCCAGATCTTGCTGCAGCCTCTGTGTGTGTTTGTGTTTTCTGGATATTCTCTATGGACTTTAAGGTTTTGAATGCATTTTAGCAGGACCCTTTTTGTTTTCTGCTGGGAAACGCTAATTTTTTCCACCTGGAGTCAAATCCTCCACACATTCGAGTTTTCTAGGAAGAAAGCTTCAGAAACCTGAGAAAACATGATATTTCTTTCTGTAAACATGACATTGGATACATTTGCCGAACATGAAGATTGTGATTTTTTCCACAACCACTTTCACGGTGATTTTTGGTGAAATTTCATTTCAAAACTACAACAAATTGTCCAGATACTACTGGATGAAAACAAAATTATCTGGTGTGTTGTGGCTATCTCAATCCCAGATCTTGCTACAGCCTCTGTGTGTGTTTGTGTTTTTGGACATTCTCTATGGACTTTACGGTTTTGAAACCATTTTAGCATGTAAGTTTTAGTTTTTAGCTGCGAAACGCTAATTGGTTCCACTTGGAGTCAAATACTCCACACATTCGAGTTTTCTAGGAAGAAAGCTTCAGAAACCTGAGAAAACATGATATTTGTATTTGTAAACATGACATTGGATTCATTTGCTGAACAGAAAGATTCTGCTTTTCTCCAAAACCACTTTCACGGTGATTTTTTGGTTAAATTTCACGTCAACACTACAAAAATTTGTCCAGATACTCCTGGATGAAAACAAAACTATCTGGTGATTTGTAGCTATCTCAATCCCAGATCTTGCTACAGCCTCTGTGTGTGTTTGTGTTTTCTGGATATTCTCTATGGACTTTAAGGTTTTGAATGCATTTTAGCAGGACCCTTTTTGTTTTCTGCTGGCAAAAGCTAATTGGTTCCACCTGGGGTGAAATCCACCACACATTCGAGTTTTCTAGGAAGAGGGCTTCAGAAACATGAGAAAACATGATATTTCTTTCTGTAAACATGACATTGGATGCATTTGCTGAACAGAAAGATTGTGCTTTTCTCCAAAACCACTTTCACGGTGATTTTTTGGTTAAATTTCAATTCAAAACTACAACAATTTGTCCAGATACTCCAAATGAAAACAAAACTATCTGGTGATTTGTAGCCATCTCAATCCCAGATCTTGCTGCAGCCTCTGTGTGTGTTTGTGTTTTCTGGATATTCTCTATGGACTTTAAGGTTTTGAATGCATTTTAGCATGTAAGTTTTGTCCAGTTTTAGTTTTTAGCTGGCAAACGCTAATTGGTTCTACCTGGGGTCAAATACTCCACACATTCGAGTTTTCTAGGAAGAAAGCTCCAGAAACCTGAAAAAACATGATATTTGTATTTGTAAACATGACATTGGATTCATTTGCTGAACAGAAAGATTGTGCTTTTCTCCAAAACCACTTTCACATTGATTTTTTGGTTAAATTTCACGTCAAAACTAAAAAAATTTGTCCAGATACTCCTGGATGAAAACAATACTATCTGGTGATTTGTAGCTATCTCAATCCCAGATCTTGCTACAGCCTCTGTGTGTGTTTGTGTTTTCTGGATATTCTCTATGGACTTTAAGGTTTTGAATGCATTTTAGCAGGACCCTTTTTGTTTTCTGCTGGGAAACGCTAATTTTTTCCACCTGGAGTCAAATCCTCCACACATTCGAGTTTTCTAGGAAGAAAGCTTCAGAAACCTGAGAAAACATGATATTTCTTTCTGTAAACATGACATTGGATACATTTGCCGAACATGAAGATTGTGATTTTTTCCACAACCACTTTCACGGTGATTTTTGGTTAAATTTCACCCGAAATCCACAACAATTTGTGCAGATACTCCTGGATGAAAACAAAATTATCTGGTGTGTTGTGGCTATCTCAATCCCAGATCTTGCTACAGCCTCTGTGTGTGTTTGTGTTTTTGGACATTCTCTATGGACTTTACGGTTTTGAAACCATTTTAGCATGTAAGTTTTAGTTTTTAGCTGCGAAACGCTAATTGGTTCCACTTGGAGTCAAATACTCCACACATTCGAGTTTTCTAGGAAGAAAGCTTCAGAAACCTGAGAATACATGATATTTGTATTTGTAAACATGACATTGGATTCATTTGCTGAACAGAAAGATTGTGCTTTTCTCCAAAACCACTTTCACGGTGATTTTTTGGTTAAATTTCACGTCAACACTACAAAAATTTGTCCAGATACTCCTGGATGAAAACAAAACTATCTGGTGATTTGTAGCTATCTCAATCCCAGATCTTGCTACAGCCTCTGTGTGTGTTTGTGTTTTCTGGATATTCTCTATGGACTTTAAGGTTTTGAATGCATTTTAGCAGGACCCTTTTTGTTTTCTGCTGGCAAACGCTAATTGGTTCCACCTGGGGTGAAATGCACCACACATTCGAGTTTTCTAGGAAGAGGGCTTCAGAAACATGAGAAAACATGATATTTCTTTCTGTAAACATGACATTGGATGCATTTGCTGAACAGAAAGGTTGTGCTTTTCTCCAAAACCACTTTCACGGTTATTTTTTGGTTAAATTTCAATTCAAAACTACAACAATTTGTCCAGATACTCCAAATGAAAACAAAACTATCTGGTGATTTGTAGCCATCTCAATCCCAGATCTTGCTACAGCCTCTGTGTGTGTTTGTGTTTTCTGGATATTCTCTATGGACTTTAAGGTTTTGAATGCATTTTAGCATGTAAGTTTTGTCCAGTTTTAGTTTTTAGCTGGCAAACGCTAATTGGTTCTACCTGGGGTCAAATACTCCACACATTCGAGTTTTCTAGGAAGAAAGCTCCAGAAACCTGAAAAAACATGATATTTGTATTTGTAAACATGACATTGGATTCATTTGCTGAACAGAAAGATTGTGCTTTTCTCCAAAACCACTTTCACATTGATTTTTTGGTTAAATTTCACGTCAAAACTAAAAAAATTTGTCCAGATACTCCTGGATGAAAACAATACTATCTGGTGATTTGTAGCTATCTCAATCCCAGATCTTGCTACAGCCTCTGTGTGTGTTTGTGTTTTCTGGATATTCTCTATGGACTTTAAGGTTTTGAATGCATTTTAGCAGGACCCTTTTTGTTTTCTGCTGGGAAACGCTAATTTTTTCCACCTGGAGTCAAATCCTCCACACATTCGAGTTTTCTAGGAAGAAAGCTTCAGAAACCTGAGAAAACATGATATTTCTTTCTGTAAACATGACATTGGATACGTTTGCCGAATATGAAGATTGTGATTTTTTCCACAACCACTTTCACGGTGATTTTTGGTTAAATTTCACCCGAAATCCACAACAATTTGTGCAGATACTCCTGGATGAAAACAAAATTATCTGGTGTGTTGTGGCTATCTCAATCCCAGATCTTGCTACAGCCTCTGTGTGTGTTTGTGTTTTTGGACATTCTCTATGGACTTTACGGTTTTGAAACCATTTTAGCATGTAAGTTTTAGTTTTTAGCTGCGAAACGCTAATTGGTACCACCTGGAGTCAAATCCTCCACACATTCTAGTTTTCTAGGAAGAAAGCTTCAGAAACCTGAGAAAACATGATATTTGTATTTGTAAACATGACATTGGATTCATTTGCTGAACAGAAAGATTCTGCTTTTCTCCAAAACCACTTTCACGGTGATTTTTTGGTTAAATTTCACGTCAACACTACAAAAATTTGTCCAGATACTCCTGGATGAAAACAAAACTATCTGGTGATTTGTAGCTATCTCAATCCCAGATCTTGCTACAGCCTCTGTGTGTGTTTGTGTTTTCTGGATATTCTCTATGGACTTTAAGGTTTTGAATGCATTTTAGCAGGACCCTTTTTGTTTTCTGCTGGCAAACGCTAATTGGTTCCACCTGGGGTGAAATGCACCACACATTCGAGTTTTCTAGGAAGAGGGCTTCAGAAACATGAGAAAACATGATATTTCTTTCTGTAAACATGACATTGGATGCATTTGCTGAACAGAAAGATTGTGCTTTTCTCCAAAACCACTTTCACGGTGATTTTTTGGTTAAATTTCAATTCAAAACTACAACAATTTGTCCAGATACTCCAGATGAAAACAAAACTATCTGGTGATTTGTAGCCATCTCAATCCCAGATCTTGCTGCAGCCTCTGTGTGTGTTTGTGTTTTCTGGATATTCTCTATGGACTTTAAGGTTTTGAATGCATTTTAGCATGTAAGTTTTGTCCAGTTTTAGTTTTTAGCTGGCAAACGCTAATTGGTTCCACCTGTTGTCAAATACTCCACACATTCGAGTTTTCTAGGAAGAAAGCTTCAGAAACCTGAGAAAACATGATATTTCTATTTGTAAACATGACATTGGATTCATTTGCTGAACAGAAAGATTGTGCTTTTCTCCAAAACCACTTTCACGGTGATTTTTTGGTTAAATTTCACGTCAACACTAAAAAAATTTGTCCAGATACTCCTGGATGAAAACAAAACTATCTGGTGATTTGTAGCTATCTCAATCCCAGATCTTGCTACAGCGTCTGTGTGTGTTTGTGTTTTCTGGATATTCTCTATGGACTTTAAGGTTTTGAATGCATTTTAGCAGGACCCTTTTTGTTTTCTGCTGGCAAACGCTAATTGGTTCCACCTGGAGTCAAATCCTCCACACATTCGAGTTTTCTAGGAAGAAAGCTCCAGAAACCTGAGAAAACATGATATTTGTATTTGTAAACATGACATTGGATGCATTTGCAGAACAGGAAGATTGTGCTTTTCTCCAAAACCACTTTCACAGTGATTTTTTGGTTAAATTTCACCAGAAATCCACAACAATTTGTCCAGATACTCCTGGATGAAAACAAAACTCTCTGGTGATTTGTAGCTATCTCAATCCCAGATCTTGCTACAGTCTCTGTGTGTTTGTGTTTTCTGGATATTCTCTATGGACTTTAAGGTTTTGAATGCATTTTAGTAGGACCCTTTTTGTTTTCTGCTGGCAAACGCTAATTGGTTCCACCTGGAGTCAAATCCTCCACACATTCGAGTTTTCTAGGAAGAAAGCTTCAGAAACCTGAGAAAACATGATATTTCTTTCTGTAAACATGACATTGGATACACTTCCCGAAGAGGAAGATTGTGATTTTCTCCAAAACCACTTTCACGGTGATTTTTCGGTTAAATTTCATTTCAAAACTACAACAAATTGTCCAGATACTCCTGGATGAAAACAAAACTATCTGGTGATTTGTAGCTATCTCACTCCCAGATCTTGCTACAGCCTCTGTGTGTGTTTGTGTTTTCTGGATATTCTCTATGGACTTTAAGGTTTTGAATGCATTTTAGCAGGACCCTTTTTGTTTTCTGCTGGGAAACGCTAATTGGTTCCACCTGGAGTCAAATCCTCCACACATTTGAGTTTTCTAGGAAGAAAGCTTCAGAAACCTGAGAAAACATGATATTTCTTTCTGTAAACATGACATTGGATACATTTGCCGAACAGGAAGATTGTGATTTTCTCCACAACCACTTTCACGGTGATTTTTGGTTAAATTTCACCTGAAATCCACAACAATTTGTGCAGATACTCCTGGATGAAAACAAAATTATCTGGTGTGTTGTGGCTATCTCAATCCCAGATCTTGCTACAGCGTCTGTGTGTGTTTGTGTTTTTGGACATTCTCTATGGACTTTACGTTTTTGAAACCATTTTAGCATGTAAGTTTTAGTTTTTAGCTGCCAAACACTAATTGGTTCCACCTGGAGACAAATCCACCACACATTCGAGTTTTCTAGGAAGAAAGCTTCAGAAACCTGAGAAAACATGATATTTGTATTTGTAAACATGACATTGGATTCATTTGCTGAACAGAAAGATTCTGCTTTTCTCCAAAACCACTTTCACGGTGATTTTTTGGTTAAATTTCACGTCAACACTACAAAAATTTGTCCAGATACTCCTGGATGAAAACAAAACTATCTGGTGATTTGTAGCTATCTCAATCCCAGATCTTGCTACAGCCTCTGTGTGTGTTTGTGTTTTCTGGATATTCTCTATGGAGTTTAAGGTTTTGAATGCATTTTAGCAGGACCCTTTTTGTTTTCTGCTGGCAAACGCTAATTGGTTCCACCTGGGGTGAAATGCACCACACATTCGAGTTTTCTAGGAAGAGGGCTTCAGAAACCTGAGAAAACATGATATTTCTTTCTGTAAACATGACATTGGATGCATTTGCTGAACAGAAAGATTGTGCTTTTCTCCAAAACCACTTTCACGGTGATTTTTTGGTTAAATTTCACTTCAAAAATACAACAATTTTTCCAGATACTCCTGGATGAAAACAAAACTATCTGGTGATTTGTAGCCATCTCAATCCCAGATCTTGCTACAGCCTCTGTGTGTGTGTGTGTTTTCTGGATATTCTCTATGGACTTTAAGGTTTTGAATGCATTTTAGCATATAAGTTTTGTCCAGTTTTAGTTTTTAGCTGGCAAACGCTAATTGGTTCCACCTGGAGTCAAATACTCCACACATTCGAGTTTTCCAGGAAGAAAGCTCCAGAAACCTGAGAAAACATGATATTTGTATTTGTAAACATGACATTGGATTCATTTGCTGAACAGAAAGATTGTGCTTTTCTCCAAAACCACTTTCACGGTGATTTTTTGGTTAAATTTCACGTCAACACTAAAAAAATTTGTCCAGATACTCCTGGATGAAAACAAAACTATCTGGTGATTTGTAGCTATCTCAATCCCAGATCTTGCTACAGCCTCTGTGTGTGTTTGTGTTTTCTGGATATTCTCTATGGACTTTAAGGTTTTGAATGCATTTTAGCAGGACCCTTTTTGTTTTCTGCTGGCAAACGCTAATTAGTTCCACCTGGATTCAAATCCTCCACACATTCGAGTTTTCTAGGAAGAAAGCTTCAGAAACCTGAGAAAACATGATATTTGTATTTGAAAACATGCATTGGATGCATTTGCCGAACAGAAAGATTGTGCTTTTCTCCAAAACCACTTTCACTGTGATTTTTTGGTGAAATTTCATTCCAAAACTACAACAAATTGTCCAGATACTCCTGGATGAAAACAAAACTATCTGGTGATTTTTAGCTATCTAAATGCCAGATCTTGCTACAGCCTCTGTGTGTTATTGTGTTTTCTGGATATTCTCTATGGACTTTAAGGTTTTGAATGCATTTTAGCAGGAGCCTTTTTGTTTTCTGCTGGCAAACGCTAATTGGTTCCACCTGGAGTCAAATCCTCCACACATTCGAGTTTTCTAGGAAGAAAGCTTCAGAAACCTGAGAAAACATGATATTTCTTTCTGTAAACATAACATTGGATACATTTCCCGAACAGGAAGATTGTGCTTTTCTCCAAAACCACTTTCACGGTGATTTTTTGGTTAAATTTCACTTCAAAACTATAACAATTTGTCCAGATACTCCTGGATGAAAACAAAACTATCTGGTGATTTGTAGCTATCTCAATCCCAGATCTTGCTACAGCCTCTGTGTGTGTTTGTGTTTTCTGGATATTCTCTATGGACTTTAAGGTTTTGAATGCATGTTAGCAGGACCTTTTTTGTTTTCTGCTGGCAAACGCTAATTGGTTCCACCTGGAGTCAAATCCTCCACACATTCGAGATTTATAGGAAGAAAGCTTGAGAAACCTGAGAAAACATGATATTTCTTTCTGTAAACATGACATTGGATACATCTGCAGGAGAGGAAGATTGTGTTTTTCTCCACAACCACTTTCGCGGTGATATTTGGTTAAATTTCACTTCAAAACTACAACAATTTGTCCAGATACTCCAGGATGAAAACAAAACTATCTGGTGATTTGTAGCCATCTCAATCCCAGATCTTGCTACAGCCTCTGTGTGTATTTGTGTTTTCTTGATATTCTCTACGAATTTTAAGTTTTTGAATGCATTTTAACATGTAAGGTTTGTCCAGTTTTAGTTTTTAGCTGCCATACGCTAATTGTTTCAACCTGGAGTCAAATCCACCACACATTCGAGTTTTCTAGGAAGAAAGCTTCAGAAACCTGAGAAAACATGATATTTGTATTTGTAAACATGACATTGGATTCATTTGCAGAAGAGGAAGATTGTGATTTTCTCCAAAACCACTTTCACGGTGATTTTTGGTTAAACTTCACCCGAAATCCACAACAATTTGTCCAGGTGCTCCTGGATGAAAACAAAACTATGTGGTGTGTTGTGGCTATCTCAATCCCAGATCTTGCTACAGCCTCTGTGTGTGTTTGTGTTTTCTGGATATTCTCTATGGACTTTAAGGTTTGGAATGCATTTTAGCAGGACCCTTTTTGTTTTCTGCTGGCAAACGCTAATTGGTTCCACCTGGAGACAAACACTCCACACATTCGAGTTTTCTAGGAAGAAAGCTCCAGAAACCTGAGAAAATATGATATTTGTATTTGTAAACATGACATTGGATTCATTTGCTGAACAGAAAGATTGTGCTTTTCTCCAAAACCACTTTCACGGTGATTTTTTGGTTAAATTTCACGTCAAAACTAAAAAAATTTGTCCAGATACTCCTGGATGAAAACAATACTATCTGGTGATTTGTAGCTATCTCAATCCCAGATCTTGCTACAGCCTCTGTGTGTGTTTGTGTTTTCTGGATATTCTCTATGGACTTTAAGGTTTTGAATGCATTTTAGCAGGACCCTTTTTGTTTTCTGCTGGCAAACGCTAATTAGTTCCACCTGGAGTCAAATCCTCCACACATTCGAGTTTTCTAGGAAGAAAGCTCCAGAAACCTGAGAAAACATGATATTTGTATTTGTAAACATGACATTCGATGCATTTGCCAAACAGAAAGATTGTGCTTTTCTCCAAAACCACTTTCACGGTGATTTTTTGGTTAAATTTCACCAGAAATCCACAACAATTTGTCCAGATACTCCTGGATGAAAACAAAACTATCTGGTGATTTGTAGCTATCTCACTCCCAGATCTTGCTACAGCCTCTGTGTGTGTTTGTGTTTTCTGGATATTCTCTATGGACTTTAAGGTTTTGAATGCATTTTAGCAGGAGCCTTTTTGTTTTCTGCTGGCAAACGCTAATTGGTTCCACCTGGAGTCAAATCCTCCACACATTCGAGTTTTCTAGGAAGAAAGCTCCAGAAACCTGAGAAAACATGATATTTCTTTCTGTAAACATGACATTGGATGCATTTGCCGAACAGGAACATTGTGATTTTCTCCACAACCACTTTCACGGTGATTTTTTGGTGAAATTTCACTTCAAAACTACAACAATTTGTCCAGATACTCCTGGATGAAAACAAAACTATCTGTTCTACTTAATATGACTGGTTTAGATCTGTAATTGATGCACAGTTATTCTTAAGTGTTGAAAATTAACTGCAATGTGATCCCTGTTGAACATGGTGGTGGGAATGGGAGAGGGAAGAGATGTATAATTTGGGACATGCTCAGGCTGACTTGCCCCAAGTGGTGGAGTTGGAAGCATACCAGGGGATTCCAATTCAATCCCATCAAGGTGGCATGTACCAATGCCATCTCACTGTTCCAGGTGATCAGTTTCAGTTCACAGTTGGTCATGGTGAAGGGACTGGGAGTCTAAGGGAGCACATAGACAAGTCTAGTACCTGCTAACGCTAACTGATGGAGTAAATAAAGGGGAGAGTGATCCAACATGGGAAGTGAGATACTCAGCAGACTCATAGAATGGCAGATGTCCTAAATAGCACTCTGGCCTCAGAATCAGCCCTAAAGGCATTCGGAGCTGGCTGAAAAGCTCATGAGAGTATTTCAGGCATGGAAAGCCAAGCACTCTGGCAAAAGATCTCTGCGAGTGAGATCCCAGTGGAAAGAACAGGCCATCAAAGAAGGAGGTACCTTTCTCTGAAGGGAGGAGAGAACCTCCACTTTGACTATGAGCTTGTCTAAACAAGATAAGAAGCAGAGAACTCAGAGGGCTTCCATAGCCTTGGAAACTCATGACTGGAGCATAGGGAGATTACTGATGCCATAGACAGGAGTGTCAATTGGTAAAGTCAACAACAGGAGTCACTGTGCACTTACTCCTCATGTAGGATCTCTATCCTTAATGTGCTGTACATTGAGATTTAATGCTATAACGTGTACTCAAACAATATATTTCACTTTGTGTTTCTATGGGGGTGCAAACTGTTGAAATCCTTACTTAATGCATACTAAACTGATCCCCTGTAAAAAAAAAAAAAGAAAGAAATTATCAATTCCCAACTTGACTCTCACTGGGATTAAAAATGACAATAGGTCTGCTCTGATTTCATCATCATTTTAAAAAATCATCTATTATTTTTCACTTTATGTTTCTGTATGGGATCAAACTGTTGAAATCCATACTTAATGTATACTAAGCTGATCTTCTGTATATTAAGATAATCGAAAATGAATCTTGATGTGAATGGAAGGGGAGACGGAGTGTGAAAGGGGAGGGTTGTGGGTGGGAGGGACGGTATGGGGGGAAAGCCATTGTAATCCATAAGTCGTACTTTGGAAATTTATATGCATTAAATAAAAGTTTAAAAAAAAAAAAAAAAGAAAAAAAAAAGAAAAAAAAACTATCTGGTGATTTGTAGCTATCTCAATCCCAGATCTTGCTACAGCCTCTGTGTGTGTTTGTGTTTTCTGGATATTCTCTATGGACTTTAAGGTTTTGAATGCATTTTAGCAGGACCCTTTTTGTTTTCTGCTGGCAAACGCTAATTGGTTCCACCTGGAGTCAAATACTCCACACATTCGAGTTTTCTAGGAAGAAAGATTCAGAAACCTGAGAAAACATGATATTTGTATTTGTAAACATGACATTGGATACATTTGCTGCACAGGAAGATTGTGCTTTTCTCCAAACCACTTTCACGGTGATTTTTTGGTTAAATTTCACTTCAAAACTACAACAATTTGTCCAGATACTCCAGGATGAAAACAAAACTATCTGGTGATTTGTAGCCATCTCAATCCCAGATCTTGCTACAGCCTCTGTGTGTGTTTGTGTTTTCTTGATATTCTCTACGGATTTTAAGATTTTGAATGCATTTTAGCATGTAAGTTTTGTCCAGTTTTAGTTTTTAGCTGCCAAACGCTAATTGGTTCCACCTGGAGACAAATCCACCACACATTCGAGTTTTCTAGGAAGAAAGCTTCAGAAACCTGAGAAAACATGATATTTGTATTTGTAAACATGACATTGGATTCATTTGCAGAAGAGGAAGATTGTGATTTTCTCCAAAACCACTTTCATGGTGATTTTTGGTTAAATTTCACCCGAAATCCACAACAATTTGTCCAGGTGCTCCTGGATGAAAAGAAAACTATGTGGTGTGTTGTGGCTATCTCAATCCCAGATCTTGCTACAGCCTCTGTGTGTGTTTGTGTTTTCTGGATATTCTCTATGGACTTTAAGGTTTTGAATGCATTTTAGCAGACCCTTTTTGTTTTGTGCTGGCAAACGCTAATTGGTTCCACCTGGAGACAAACACTCCACACATTCGAGGTTTCTAGGAAGAAAGCTTCAGAAACCTGAGAAAACATGATATTTGTATTTGTAAACATTACATTGGATTCATTTACTGAACAGAAAGATTGTGCTTTTCTCCAAAACCACATTCACGGTGATTTTTTGGTTAAATTTCACGTCAAAACTTCAACAATTTGTCCATAAACTCCTGGATGAAAACAAAACTATCTGGTGATTTGTAGCTATCTCAATCCCAGATCTTGCTACAGCCTCTGTGTGTGTTTGTGTTTTCTGGATATTCTCTATGGACTTTAAGGTTTTGAATGCATTTTAGCAGTACCCTTTTTGTTTTCTGCTGGCAAACGCTAATTGGTTCCACCTGGAGTCAAATCCTCCACACATTCGAGTTTTCTAGGAAGAAAGCTTCAGAAACCTGAGAAAACATGATATTTCTTTCTGTAAACATGACATTGGATACATTTCCCGAAGAGGAAGATTGTGATTTTCTCAAAAACCACTTTCACGGTGATTTTTTGGTGAAATTTCATTTCAAAACTACAACAAATTGTCCAGATACTACTGGATGAAAACAAAATTATCTGGTGTGTTGTGGCTATCTCAATCCCAGATCTTGCTACAGCGTCTGTGTGTGTTTGTGTTTTTGGACATTCTCTATGGACTTTACGGTTTTGAAACCATTTTAGCATGTAAGTTTTAGTTTTTAGCTGCCAAACACTAATTGGTTCCACCTGGAGTCTAATACTCCACACATTCGAGTTTTCTAGGAAGAAAGCTTCAGAAACCTGAGAAAACATGATATTTGTATTTGTAAACATGACATTGGATTCATTTGCTGAACAGAAAGATTCTGCTTTTCTCCAAAACCACTTTCACGGTGATTTTTTGGTTAAATTTCACGTCAACACTACAAAAATTTGTCCAGATACTCCTGGATGAAAACAAAACTATCTGGTGATTTGTAGCTATCTCAATCCCAGATCTTGCTACAGCCTCTGTGTGTGTTTGTGTTTTCTGGATATTCTCTATGGACTTTAAGGTTTTGAATGCATTTTAGCAGTACCCTTTTTGTTTTCTGCTGGGAAACGCTAATTGGTTCCACCTGGAGTCAAATCCTCTACACATTCGAGCTTTCTAGGAAGAAAGCTTGAGAAACCTGAGAAAACATGATATTTCTTTCTGTAAACATGCCATTGGATACATTTCCCGAAGAGGAAGATTGTGCTTTTCTCCACAACCACTTTCACGGTGATTTTTGGTTAAATTTCACCTGAAATCCACAACAATTTGTGCAGATACTCCTGGATGAAAACAAAATTATCTGGTGAGTTGTGGCTATCTCAATCCCAGATCTTGCTACAGCGTCTGTGTGTGTTTGTGTTTTTGGACATTGTCTATGGACTTTACGGTTTTGAAACCATTTTAGCATGTAAGTTTTAGTTTTTAGCTGCCAAACGCCTATTGGTTCCACTTGGAGTCAAATACTCCACACATTCGAGTTTTCTAGGAAGAAAGCTCCAGAAACCTGAGAAAACATGATATTTATTTCTGTAAACATGACATTGGATGCATTTGCTGAACAGAAAGATTGTGCTTTTCTCCAAAACCACTTTCACGGTGATTTTTTGGTTAAATTTCAATTCAAAACTACAACAATTTGTCCAGATACTCCAGATGAAAACAAAACTATCTGGTGATTTGTAGCCATCTCAATCCCAGATCTTGCTGCAGCCTCTGTGTGTGTTTGTGTTTTCTGGATATTCTCTATGGACTTTAAGGTTTTGAATGCATTTTAGCAGGACCCTTTTTGTTTTCTGCTGGCAAACGCTAATTAGTTCCACCTGGAGTCAAATCCTCCACACATTCGAGTTTTCTAGGAAGAAAGCTCCAGAAACCTGAGAAAACATGATATTTGTATTTGTAAACATGACATTCGATGCATTTGCCAAACAGAAAGATTGTGCTTTTCTCCGAAACCACTTTCACGGTGATTTTTGGTTAAATTTCACCAGAAATCCACAACAATTTGTCCAGATACTCCTGGATGAAAACAAAACTATCTGGTGATTTGTAGCTATCTCAATCCCAGATCTTGCTACAGCCTCTGTGTGTGTTTGTGTTTTCTGGATATTCTCTATGGACTTTAAGGTTTTGAATGCATTTTAGCAGGACCCTTTTTGTTTTCTGCTGGGAAACGCTAATTGGTTCCACCTGGAGTCAAATCCTCCACACATTCGAGTTTTCTAGGAAGAAAGCTTCAGAAACCTGAGAAAACATGATATTTGTATTTGTAAACATAACATTGGATTCTTTGCTGAACAGAAAGATTGTGATTTTCTCCAAAACCACTTTCACGGTGATTTTTGGTTAAATTTCACCCGAAATCCACAACAATTTGTCCAGGTGCTCCTAGATGAAAACAAAACTATGTGGTGTGTTGTGGCTATCTCAATCCCAGATCTTGCTACAGCCTCTGTGTGTGTTTGTGTTTTCTGGATATTCTCTATGGACTTTAAGGTTTTGAATGCATTTTAGCAGGACCCTTTTTGTTTTCTGCTGGCAAACGCTAATTGGTTCCACCTGGAGACAAACACTCCACACATTCGAGGTTTCTAGGAAGAAAGCTTCAGAAACCTGAGAAAACATGATATTTGTATTTGTAAACATAACATTGGATTCATTTGCTGAACAGAAAGATTGTGCTTTTCTCCAAAACCACTTTCACGGTGATTTTTTGGTTAAATTTCACGTCAAAACTTCAACAATTTGTCCATAAACTCCTGGATGAAAACAACACTATCTGGTGATTTGCAGCTATCTGAATCCCAGATCTTGCTACAGCCTCTGTGTGTGTTTGTGTTTTCTGGACATTCTCTATTGACTTTACGGTTTTGAATGCATTTTAGCATGTACGTTTTTCTTTTCAGCTGGCAAACGCTAATTGGTTCCACCTGGAGTCAAATCCTCCACACATTCGAGTTTTCTAGGAAGAAAGCTTCAGAAACCTTAGAAAACATGATATTTCTTTCTGTAAACATGACATTGGATGCATTTACCAAACAGGAAGATTGTGCTTTTCTCCAAAACCACTTTCACGGTGATTTTTTGGTTAAATTTCACCTGAAATCCACAACAATTTGTCCAGATACTCGTGGATGAAAACAATTATCTGGTGATTTGTAGCTATCTCAATCCCAGATCTTGCTACAGCCTCTGTGTGTGTTTGTGTTTCCCGGATATTCTCTATTGACTTTAAGGTTTTGAATGCATTTTAGCAGGACCCTTTTTGTTTTCTGTTGGCAAACGCTAATTGGTTCCACCTGGAGTCAAATCCTCCACACATTCGAGTTTTCTAGGAAGAAAGCTTCAGAAACCTGAGAAAACATGATATTTGTATTTGTAAACATGACATTGGATACATTTGCAGAAGAGGAAGATTGTGATTTTCTCCAAAACCACTTTCACGGTGATTTTTGGTTAAATTTCACCCGAAATCCACAACAATTTGTCCAGGTGCTCCTGGATGAAAACAAAACTATGTGGTGTGTTGTGGCTATCTCAATCCCAGATCTTGCTACAGCCTCTGTGTGTGTTTGTGTTTTCTGGACATACTCTATGGACTTTAAAGTTTTGAATGCTTTTTAGCATGTAAGTTTTTGTTTTCAGGTGGCAAACGCTAATTGGTTCCACCTGGAGTCAAATCCTCCACACATTCGAGACTTCTAGGAAGAAAGCTTCAGAAACCTGAGAAAACATGATATTTGTATTTGTAAACATGACATTGGATTCATTTGCAGAAGAGGAAGATTGTGCTTTTCTCCAAAACCACTTTCACGGTGATTTTTTGGTTAAATTTCACTTCAAAACTACAACAATTTGTCCCGATACTCCTGGATGAAAACAAAACTATCTGGTGATTTTTAGCTATCTCAATCCCAGATCTTGCTACAGGCTCTGTGTGTGTTTGTGTTTTCTGGACATACTCTATGGACTTTAGAGTTTTGAATGCATTTTAGCATGTAACTTTTGTCCAGTTTTAGTTTTTAGCTGCCAAACGCTAATTGGTTCCACCTGGAGTCAAATACTCCACACATTCGAGTTTTCTAGGAAGAAAGCTCCAGAAACATGACAAAACATGATATTTCTTTCTGTAAATATAACATTGGATACATTTGCCAAACAGGAAGATTGCGCTTTTCTCCAAACCCACTTTCCCGGTGATTTTTTTGGTTAAATTTCACTTCAAAACTGGAACAATTTGTCCAGATACTCCTGGATGAAAACAAAACTATCTGGTGATTTGTAGCTATCTCAATCCCAAATCTTGCTACAGCCTCTGTGTGTGTTTGTGTTTTCTGGATATTCTCTATGGACTTTAAGGTTTTGAAACCATTTTAGCAGGACCCTTTTTGTTTTCTGCTGGCAAACGCTAATTGGTTCCACCTGGAGTCAAATCCTCCACACATTCGAGTTTTCTAGGAAGAAAGCTCCAGAAACATGACAAAACATGATATTTCTTTCTGTAAATATAACATTGGATACATTTGCCAAACAGGAAGATTGGGCTTTTCTCCAAAACCACTTTCACGGTGATTTTTTTGGTTAAATTTCACTTCAAAACTGCAACAATTTGTCCAGATACTCCTGGATGAAAACAAAACTATCTTTAGATTTGTAGCTATCTCAATCCCAGATCTTCCTACAACCTCTGTGTGTGTGTGTGTTTTCTGGATATTCTCTATGGACTTTAAGGTTTTGAATGCATTTTAGCAGGACCGTTTTTGTTTTCTGCTGGCAAACGCTAATTGGTTCCACCTGGAGTCAAACACTCCACACATTCGAGTTTTCTAGGAAGAAAGCTCCAGAAACATGACAAAACATGATATTTCTTTCTGTAAACATGACATTGGATGCATTTGCAGAAGAGGAAGATTGTGCTATTCCCCAAAACCACTTTCACGGTGATTTTTTGGTTAAATTTCAATTCAAAACTACAACAATTTGTCCAGATACTCCAGGATGAAAACAAAACTATGTGGTGTGCTGTTGCTATCTCAATCCCAGATCTTGCTGCAGCCTCTGTGTGTGTTTGCGCTTTCTGGATATTCTCTATGGACTTTACTGTTTTGAATGCATTTTAGCATGTAAGTTTTTCTTTTCAGCAGGCAAACGCTAATTGGTTCCACCTGGAGTCAAATCCTCCACACATTCGAGTTTTCTAGGAAGAAAGCTTCAGAAACCTGATAAAACATGATATTTGTATTTGTAAACATGACATTGGATTCATTTGCTGTACAGAAAGATTGTGCTTTTCTCCAAAACCACTTTCACTGTGATTTTTGGTTACATTTCACCCGAAATCGACAACAATTTGTCCAGATACTCCTGGATGAAAACAAAACTATCTGGTGATTTGTAGCTATCTCAATCCCAGATCTTGCTACAGCGTCTGTGTGTGTTTGTGTTTTCCGGATATTCTCTATTGACTTTAAGGTTTTGAATGCATTTTAGCAGGACCCTTTTTGTTTTCTGATGGCAAACGCCAATTGGTTCCACCTGGAGTCAAATTCTCCACACATTCGAGACTTCTAGGAAGAAAGCTTCAGAAACCTGAGAAAACATGATATTTGTATTTGTAAACATGACATTGGATTCATTTGCTGAATGGAAAGATTGTGCTTTTCTCCAAAACCACTTTCACGGTGATTCTTTGGTGAAATTTCAACTCAAAACTACAACAATTTGTCCAGATACTCCTGGATGAAAACAAAACTATCTGGTGATTTGTAGCTATCTCAATCCCAGATCTTGCTACAGCCTCTGTGTGTGTTTGTGTTTTCTGGATATTCTCTATGGACTTTAAGGTTTTGAATGCATTTTAGCAGTACCCTTTTTGTTTTGTGCTGGCAAACGCTAATTGGTTCCACCTGGAGTCAAATACTCCACACATTTGAGTTTTCTAGGAAGAAAGATTCAGAAACATGAGAAAACATGATATTTCTTTATGTTAACATGACATTGGATACATTTGTCGAACAGGGAGCTTGTGCTTTTCTCCAAAACCACTTTCACGGTGATTTTTGGTTAAATTTCACCCGAAATGCACAACAATTTGTCCAGATACTCCTGGATGAAAACAAAACTATCTGGTGATTTGTAGCTATCTCAATCCCAGATCTTGCTACAGCCTCTGTGTGTGTTTGTGTTTTCTTGATATTCTCTATGGACTTTAAGGTTTTGAATGCATTTTAGCAGGACCCTTTTTGTTTTCTGCTGGCAAACGCCAATTGGTTCCACCTGGAGTCAAATACTCCACACATTCGAGTTTTCTAGGAAGAAAGCCCCAGAAACCTGAGAAAACATGATATTTGTATTTGTAAACATGACATTGGATTCATTGTCTGAACAGAAAGATTGTGCTTTTCTCCAAAACCACTTTCACGGTGATTTTTTTTTTTAAATTTCAACTCAAAACTACAACAATTTTTCCAGATACTCCTGGATAAAAACAAAACTATCTGGTGACTTGTAGCTATCTCAATCCCAGATCTTGCTACAGCCTCTGTGTGTGTTTGTGTTTTCTGGATATTCTCTATGGACTTTAAGGTTTTGAATTCATTTTAGCATGTAAGTTTTTGTTTTCTGCTGGCAAACGCTAATTGGTTCCACCTGGAGTCAAATACTCCACACATTTGAGTTTTCTAGGAAGAAAGCTCCAGAAACCTGAGAAAACATGATATTTCTTTCTGTAAACATGACATTGGATACATTTGTCGAACAGGAAGCTTGTACTTTTCTCCAAAACCACTTTCACGGTGATTTTTGGTTAAATCTCACCCGAAATCCACAACAATTTGTCCAGATACTCCTGGATGAAAACAAAACTATCTTTAGATTTGTAGCTATCTCAATCCCAGATCTTGCTGCAGCCTCTGTGTGTGTTTGTGTTTTCTGGATATTCTCTATGGACTTTAAGGTTTTGAATGCATTTTAGCAGGACCCTTTTTGTTTTCTGCTGGCAAATGCTAATTGGTTCCAGCTGGAGTCAAATATTCCACACATTTGAGTTTTCTAGGAAGAAAGCTTCAGAAACATGAGAAAACATGATATTTGCATTTGTAAACATGACATCGGATACATTTGTCGAACAGGAAGCTTGTGCTTTTCTCCAAAACCACTTTCACGGTGATTTTTGGTTAAATTTCAACCGAAATCCACAACAATTTGTCCAGATATTCCTGGATGAAAACAAAACTATCTGGTGATTTGTAGCTATCTCAATCCCAGATCTTGCTACAGCCTCTGTGTGTGTTTGTGTTTTCTGGATATTCTCTATGGACTTTAAGGTTTTGAATGCATTTTAGCAAGACCCTTTTTGTTTTCAGGTGGCAAATGCTAATTGGTTCCAACTGAAGTCAAATCCTCCACACATTCGAGTTTTCTAGGAAGAAAGCTTCAGAAACCTGAGAAAACATGATATTTGTATTTGTAAGCATGACATTGGATTCATTTGCTGAACAGAAAGATTGTGCTTTTCTCCAAAACCACTTTCACGGTGATTTATTGGTTAAATTTCACTTCAAAACTACAACAATTTGTACAGAAACTCGTGGATGAAAACAAAACTATCTGGTGATTTGTAGCTATCTCAATCCCAGATCTTGCTACAGCCTCTGTGTGTGTTTGTGTTTTCTGGATATTCTCTATGGACTTTAACGTTTTGAATGCATTTTAGCATGTAAGTTTTTGTTTTCTGCTGGCAAACGCTAATTGATTCCACCTGGAGTCAAATACTCCACACATTCGAGTTTTCTAGGAAGAAAGCTTCAAAAACCTGAGAAAACATGATATTTCGTTAGGTAAACATGACATTGGATGCATTTGCCAAACTGGAAGATTGTGCTTTTCTCCAAAACCACTTTCACGGTGATTTTTGGTTAAATTTCACCCGAAATCCACAACAATTTGTCCAGATACTCCTGGATGAAAACAAAACTATGTGGTGTGTTGTGGCTATCTCAATCCCAGATCTTGCTACAGCCTCTGTGTGTGTTTCTGTTTTCTGAACATTCTCTATGGACTTTAAGGTTTTGAATGCATTTTAGCAGGACCCTTTTTGTTTTCTGCTGGCAAACGCTAATTGGTTCCACCTGGAGTCAAATCCTCCACACATTCGAGTTTTCTAGGAAGACAGCTCCAGAAACCTGAGAAAACATGATATTTGTATTTGTAAACATGACATTGGATTCATTTAATGAACAGAAAGATTGTGCTTTTCTCCAAAACCACATTCACGGTGATTTTTCGGTTAAATTACACTTCAAAACTACAACAATTTGTCCAGAAACTCGTGGAAGAAAACAAAACTATCTGGTGATTTGTAGCTATCTCAATCCCAGATCTTGCTACAGCCTCTGTGTGTGTTTGTGTTTTCTGGATATTCTCTATGGACTTTAAGGTTTTGAATGCATTTTAGCATGTAAGTTTTTGTTTTCAGGTGGCAAACGCTAATTGGTTCCACCTGGAGTCAAATACTCCACACATTCGAGTTTTCTAGGAAGAAAGCTTCAGAAACCAGAGAAAACATGATATTTCTTTCTGTAAATATGCCATTGGATACATTTGCCGAACAGGAAGATTGTGATTTTCTCCACAAGCACTTTCACGGTGATTTTTTGGTTAAATTTCCCTTGAAATCCACAACAATTTGTCCAGATACTCCTGGATGAAAACAAAAAACTATCTGGTGATTTGTAGCTATCTCAATCCCAGATCTTGCTACAGCCTCTGTGTGTGTTTGTGTTTTCTGGATATTCTCTATGGACTTTAAGGTTTTGAATGCATTTTAGCATGTAAGTTTTTGTTTTCTGCTGGCAAACGCTAATTGGTTCCACCTGGAGTCAAATACTCCACACATTCGAGTTTTCTAGGAAGAAAGCTCCAGAAACCTGAGAAAACATGATATTTGTATTTGTAAACATGACATTGGATTCATTTGCTGAACAGAAAGATTGTGCTTTTCTCCAAAACCACTTTCACGGTGATTTCTTGGTTAAATTTCACTTCAAACTACAACAATTTGTCCAGAAACTCGTGGATGAAAACAAAACTATCTGGTGATTTGTAGCTATCTCAACCCCAGATCTTGCTACAGCCTCTGTGTGTGTTTGTGTTTTCTGGATATTCTCTATGGACTTTAAGGTTTTGAATGCATTTTAGCATGTAAGTTTTTGTTTTCAGGTGGCAAACGCTAATTGGTTCCACCTGGAGTCAAATCCTCCACACATTCGAGTTTTCTAGGAAGAAAGCTTCAGAAACCTGTGAAAACATGATATTTGTATTTGTAAACATGACATTGGACTCATTTGCTGAACAGAAAGATTGTGCTTTTCTCCAAAACCACTTTCACGGTGATTTTTTGGTTAAATTTCACTTCAAAACTACAACAATTTGTCCAGATACTCCTGGATGAAAACAAAAAACTATCTGGTGATTTGTAGCTATCTCAATCCCAGATCTTGCTACAGCCTCTGTGTGTGTTTGTGTTTTCTTGATATTCTCTATGGACTTTAAGGTTTTGAATGCATTTTAGCATGTAAGTTTTTGTTTTCTGCTGGCAAACGCTAATTGATTCCACCTGGAGTCAAATACTCCACACATTCGAGTTTTCTAGGAAGAAAGCTTCAAAAACCTGAGAAAACATGATATTTCTTTAGGTAAACATGACATTGGATGCATTTGCCAAACTGGAAGATTGTGCTTTTCTCCAAAATCACTTTCACGGTGATTTTTGGTTAAATTTCACCCGAAATCCACAACAATTTGTCCAGATACTCCTGGATGAAAACAAAACTCTCTGGTGATTTGTAGCTATCTCAATCCCAGATCTTGCTACAGCCTCTGTGTGTGTTTGTGTTTTCTGAACATTCTCTATGGACTTTAAGGTTTTGAATGCATTTTAGCAGGACCCTTTTTGTTTTCTGCTGGCAAACGCTAATTGGTTCCACCTGGAGTCAAATCCTCCACACATTCGAGTTTTCTAGGAAGACAGCTCCAGAAACCAGAGAAAACATGATATTTGTATTTGTAAACATGACATTGGATTCATTTAATGAACAGAAAGATTGTGCTTTTCTCCAAAACCACATTCACGGTGATTTTTCAGTTAAATTTCACTTCAATACTACAACAATTTGTCCAGAAACTCGTGGATGAAAACAAAACTATCTGGTGATTTGTAGCTATCTCAATCCCAGATCTTGCTACAGCCTCTGTGTGTGTTTGTGTTTTGTGGATATTCTCTATGGACTTTACGGTTTTGAAACCATTTTAGCATGTAAGTTTTAGTTTTTAGCTGCCAAACGCTAACTGGTTCCACCTGGAGTCAAATACTCCACACATTCGAGTTTTCTAGGAAGAAAGCTTCAGAAACCTGAGAAAACATGATATTTGTATTTGTAAACATGACATTGGATTCATTTACTTAACAGAAAGATTGTGCTTTTCTCCACAAGCACTTTAACGGTGATTTTTCGGTTAAATTTCACTTCAAAACTACAACAATTTGTACAGAAACTCCTGGATGAAAACAAAACTATCTGGTGATTTGTAGCTATCTCAATCCCAGATCTTGCTACAGCCTCTGTGTGTGTTTGTGTTTTCTAGATATTCTCTGTGGACTTTAAGGTTTTGAATGCATTTTAGCAGGACCCTTTTTGTTTTCTGCTGGCAAACGCTAATTGATTCCACCTGGAGTCAAACACTCCACACATTCGAGTTTTCTAGGAAGAAAGCTTCAGAAACCTGAGAAAACATGATATTTCTTTCTGTAAACATGACATTGGATGCATTTGCCAAATAGGAAGATTGTGCTTTTCTCCAAAACCACTTTCACCGTGATTTTTGGTTAAATTTCACCCGAAATCCGCAACAATTTGTCCAGATACTCCTGGATGAAAACAAAACTATCTGGTGATTTGTAGCTATCTCAATCCCAGATCTTGCTACAGCCTCTCTGTGTGTTTGTGTTTTCTGTACATTCTCTATGGACTTTAAGGTTTTGAATGCATTTTAGCAGGACCCTTTTTGTTTTCTGCTGGCAAAGGCTAATTGGTTCCACCTGGAGTCAAATACTCCACACATTCGAGTTTTCTAGGAAGAAAGCTCCAGAAACCTGACAAAACATGATATTTCTTTCTGTAAACATGCCATTGGATACATTTGCCGAACAGGAAGATTGTGATTTTCTCCACAAGCACTTTCACGGTGATTTTGGATTAAATTTCACCCGAAATCCTCAACAATTTGTCCAGATACTCCTGGATGAAAACAAAACTATCTGGTGTGTTGTGCCTATCTCAATCCCAGATCTTGCTACAGCATCTGTGTGTGTTTGTGTTTTCTGGATATTCTCTATGGACGTTAAGGTTTTGAAACCATTGTAGCATGTAAGTTTTAGTTTTTAGCTGCCAAACGCTAACTGGTTCCACCTGGAGTCAAATCCTCCACACATTCGAGTTTTCTAGGAAGAAAGCTTCAGAAACCTGAGAAAACATGATATTTGTATTTGTAAACATGACATTGGATTCATTTCCTGAACAGAAAGATTGTGCTTTTCTCCAAAACCACATTCACGGAGATTTTTCGGTTAAATTTCACTTCAAAACTACAACAATTTGTCCAGAAACTCGTGGATGAAAACAAAACTATCTGGTGATTTGTAGCTATCTCAATCCCAGATCTTGCTACAGCCTCTGTGTGTGTTTGTGTTTTCTGGATATTCTCTATGGACGTTAAGGTTTTGAAACCATGTTTGCATGTATGTTTTAGTTTTTAGCTGCCAAACGTTAATTGGTTCCACCTGGAGTCAAATACTCCACACATTCGAGTTTTCTAGGAAGAAAGCTTCAGAAACCTGAGAAAACATGATATTTGTATTTGTAAACATGACATTGGATTCATTTAATGAACAGAAAGATTGTGCTTTTCTTCAAAACCACTTTCACGGTGATTTCTGGTTAAATTTCACTTCAAAACTACAACAATTTGTCCAGAAACTCGTGGATGGAAACAAAACTATCTGGTGATTTGTAGCTATCTCAATCCCAGATCTTGCTACAGCCTCTGTGTGTGTTTGTGTTTTCTGGATATTCTCTATGGACTTTAAGGTTTTGAATGCATTTTAGCAGGACCCTTTTTGTTTTCTGCTGGCTAACGCTAATTGGTTCCACCTGGAGTCAAATACTCCACACATTCGAGTTTTCTAGGAAGAAAGCTCCAGAAACCTGAGAAAACATGATATTTCTTTCTGTAAACATGCCATTGGATACATTTGCCGAACAGGAAGATTGTGATTTTCTCCACAAGCACTTTCACGGTGATTTTTGGTTAAATTTCACCCGAAATCCACACCAATTTGTCCAGATACTCCTGGATGAAAACAAAACTATCTGGTGTGTTGTGCCTATCTCAATCCCAGATCTTGCTACAGCCTCTGTGTGTGTTTGTGTTTTCTGGATATTCTCTATGGAATTTATGGTTTTGAAACCATTTTAGCATGTAAGTTTTAGTTTTTAGCTGCCAAACGCTAACTGGATCCACCTGGAGTCAAATACTCCACACATTCGAGTTTTCTAGGAAGAAAGCTTCAGAAACCTGAGAAAACATGATATTTGTATTTGTAAACATGACATTGCATTCATTTAATGAACAGACAGATTGTGCTTTTCTCCAAATCCACATTCACGGTGATTTTTCGGTTAAATTTCACTTCAAAACTACAACTATTTGTCCAGAAACTCGTGGATGAAAACAAAACTATCTGGTGATTTGTAGCTATCTCAATCCCAGATCTTGCTACAGCCTCTGTGTGTGTTTGTGTTTTCTGGATATTCTCTATGGACTTTAAGGTTTTGAATGCATTTTAGCAGGACCCTTTTTGTTTTCTGCTGGCTAACGCTAATTGGTTCCACCTGGAGTCAAACACTGCACACATTCGAGTTTTCTAGGAAGAAAGCTTCAGAAACCTGAGAAAACATGATATTTCTTTCTGTAAACATGACATTGGATGCATTTGCCAAATAGGAAGATTGTACTTTTCTCCAAAACCACTTTCACGGTAATTTTTGGTTAAATTTCAACCGAAATCCACAACAATTTGTCCAGATACTCCTGGATGAAAACAAAACTATCTGGTGATTTGTAGCCATCTCAATCCCAGATCTTGCTACAGCCTCTGTGTGTGTTTGTCTTTTCTGGACATTCTCTATGGACTTTAAGGTTTTGAATGCATTTTAGCAGGACCCTTTTTGTTTTCTGCTGGCTAACGCTAATTGGTTCCACCTGGAGTCAAATACTCCACACATTCTAGTTTTCTATTAAGAAAGCTTCAGAAACCTGAGAAAACATGATATTTCTTTCTGTAAACATGACATTGGATACATTTGCCGAACAGGAAGATTGTGATTTTCTCCACAAGCACTTTCACGGTGATTTTTTGGTTAATTTTCCCCTGAAATCCACAACAATTTGTCCAGATACTCCTGGATGAAAACAAAACTATTTGGTGATTTGTAGCTATCTCAATCCCAGATCTTGCTACAGCCTCTGTGTGTGTTTGTGTTTTCTGGATATTCTCTATGGACTTTAAGGTTTGGAATGCATTTTAGCAGGATGCTTTTTGTTTCCTGCTGGCAAACGATAATTGGTTCCACCTGGAGTCAAATCCTCCACACATTCGAGTTTTCTAGGAAGAAAGCTCCAGAAACCTGAGAAAACATGATATTTGTATTTGTAAACATGACATTGGATTCATTTGCTGAAAAGAAAGATTGTGCTTTTCTCCAAAACCACTTTCACGGTGATTTTTTTGTTAAATTTCACTTCAAAACTACAACAACTTTTCCAGATACTCCTGGATGAAAACAAAAATATCTGGTGATTTCTAGCTATCTCAATCCCAGATCTTGCTACAGCCTCTGTGTGTGTTTGTGTTTTCTGGATATTCTCTATGGACTTTAAGGTTTTGAATACATTTTAGCATGTAAGTATTTGTTTTCTGCTGGCAAACGCTAATTGGTTCCACCTGGAGTCAAATACTCCACACATTCGAGTTTTCTAAGAAGAAAGCTTCAGAAGCCTGAGAAAACATGATATTTCTTTCTGTAAACATGACATTGGATGCATTTGCCAAACAGGAAGATTGTGATTTTCTCCAAAAGCAATTTCACTGTGATTTTTGGTTAAATTTCACCCGAAATCCACAACAATTTGTGCAGATACTCCTGGATGAAAACAAAATTATCTGGTGTGTTGTGGCTATCTCACTCCCAGATCTTGCTACAGCCTCTGTGTGTGTTTGTGTTTTCTGGACATTCTCTATGGAATTTACGGTTTTGAAACCATTTTAGCATGTAAGTTTTAGTTTTTAACTGCCAAACGCTAATTGGTTACATCTGGAGTCAAATCCTCCACACATTCGAGTTTTCTAGGAAGAAAGCTCCAGAAACCTGAGAAAACATGATATTTGTATTTGTAAACATGACATTGGATTCATTTGCTGAAAAGAAAGATTGTGCTTTTCTCCAAAACCACTTTCACGGTGATTTTTTTGTTAAATTTCACTTCAAAACTACAACAACTTTTCCAGATACTCCTGGATGAAAACAAAAATATCTGGTGATTTCTAGCTATCTCAATCCCAGATCTTGCTACAGCCTCTGTGTGTGTTTGTGTTTTCTGGATATTCTCTATGGACTTTAAGGTTTTGAATACATTTTAGCATGTAAGTATTTGTTTTCTGCTGGCAAACGCTAATTGGTTCCACCTGGAGTCAAATACTCCACACATTCGAGTTTTCTAAGAAGAAAGCTTCAGAAGCCTGAGAAAACATGATATTTCTTTCTGTAAACATGACATTGGATGCATTTGCCAAACAGGAAGATTGTGATTTTCTCCAAAAGCAATTTCACTGTGATTTTTGGTTAAATTTCACCCGAAATCCACAACAATTTGTGCAGATACTCCTGGATGAAAACAAAATTATCTGGTGTGTTGTGGCTATCTCACTCCCAGATCTTGCTACAGCCTCTGTGTGTGTTTGTGTTTTCTGGACATTCTCTATGGAATTTACGGTTTTGAAACCATTTTAGCATGTAAGTTTTAGTTTTTAACTGCCAAACGCTAATTGGTTACATCTGGAGTCAAATCCTCCACACATTCGAGTTTGATAGGAAGAAAGCTTCAGAAACCTGAGAAAATATGATATTTGTATTTGTAAACATGACCTTGGATTCATTTGCTGAACAGAAAGATTGTGCTTTTCTCCAAAACCACTTTCATGGTGATTTTTTGGTTAAATTTCACTTCAAAACTACAACAATTTGTCCAGATACTCCTGGATGAAAACAAAACTATCTGGTGATTTCTAGCTATCTCAATCCCAGATCTTGCTACAGCCTCTGTGTGTGTTTGTGTTTTCTGGATATTCTCTTTGGACTTTAAGGTTTTGAATGCATTTTAGCATGTAAGTATTTGTTTTCAGCTGGCAAACGCTAATTGGTTCCACCTGGAGTCAAATACTCCACACATTCGAGTTTTCTAGGAAGAAAGCTTCAGAAACCTGAGAAAACATGATATTTCTTTCTGTAAACATGACATTGGATACATTTGCCGAACAGGAAGATTGTGCTTTTCTCCAAAACCACTTTCACGGTGATTTTTGGTTAAATTTCACGCGAAATCCACAACAATTTGTCCAGATACTCCTGGATGAAAACAAAACTATCTGGTGATTTCTAGCTATCTCAATCCCAGATCTTGCTACAGCCTCTGTGTGTGTTTGTGTTTTCTGGATATTCTCTATGGACTTTAAGGTTTTGAATGCATTTTAGGAGGACCCTTTTTGTTTTCTGCTGGCTAACGCTAATTTGTTCCACCTGGAGTCAAATTCTCCACACATTCGAGTTTTCTAGGAAAAAAGCTTCAGAAGCCTGAGAAAACATGATATTTCTTTCTGTAAACATGACATTGGATACATTTGCTGAACAGGAAGATTGTGCTTTTCTCCAAAACCACTTTCACGGTGATTTTTGGTTAAATTTCACCCGAAATCCACAACAATTTGTCCAGATACTCCTGGATGAAAACAAAACTATCTGGTGTGTTGTGGCTGTCTCAATCCCAGATCTTGCTACAGCCTCTGTGTGTGTTTGTGTTTTCTGGACATTCTCTATGGACTTTACGGTTTTCAAACCATTTTAGCATGAATCTTTTAGTTTTTAGCTGCCAAACACTAATAGGTTCCACCTGGAGTCAAATCCTCCACACATTCGAGTTTTCTAGGAAGAAAGCTTTAGAAACCTGAGAAAACATGATATTTGTATTTGTGAACATGACATTGGATTCATTTGCTGAACAGAAAGATTGTGCTTTTCTCCAAAACCACTTTCACGGTGATTTTTCGGTTAAATTTCACTTCAAAACTACAACAATTTGTCCAGATACTCCTGGATGAAAACAAAACTATCTGGTGATTTGTAGCTATCTCAATCCCAGATCTTGCTACAGCCTCTGTGTGTTTTTGTGTTTTCTGGATATTCTCTATGGACTTTAAGGTTTTGAATGCATTTTAGCATGTAAGTATTTGTTTTCAGCTGGCAAACGCTAATTGGTTCCACCTGGAGTCAAATACTCCACACATTCGAGTTTTCTAGGAAGAAAGCTTCAGAAACCTGAGAAAACATGATATTTCTTTCTGTAAACATGACATTGGATACATTTGCCGAACAGGAAGATTGTGCTTTTCTCCAAAACCACTTTCATGGTGATTTTTGGTTCAATTTCACCCGAAATCCACAACAATTTGTCCAGATACTCCTGGATGAAAACAAAACTATCTGGTGTGTTGTGGCTATCTCAATCCCAGATCTTGCTACAGCCTCTCTGTGTGTTTGTGTTTTCTGGACATTCTCTATGGACTTTACGGTTTTCAAACCATTTTAGCATGAATCTTTTAGTTTTTAGCTGCCAAACACTAATTGGTTCCACCTGGAGTCAAATCCTCCACACATTTGAGTTTTCTAGTAAGAAAGCTTTAGAAACCTGAGAAAACATGATATTTGTATTTGTGAACATGACATTGGATTCATTTGCTGAACAGAAAGATTGTGCTTTTCTCCAAAACCACTTTCACTGTGATTTTTCGGTTAAATTTCACTTCAAAACTACAACAATTTGTCCAGATACTCCTGGATGAAAACAAAACTATCTGGTGATTTGTAGCTATCTCAATCCCAGATCTTGCTACAGCCTCTGTGTGTGTGTGTGTTTTCTGGATATTCTCTATGGACTTTACGGTTTTGAATGCATTTTAGCAGGACGCTTTTTGTTTTCTGCTGGCAAACGCTAATTGGTTCCACCTGGAGTCAAATACTCCACACATTCGAGTTTTCTAGGAAGAAAGCTTCAGAAACCTGAGAAAACATGATATTTGTATTTGTAAACATAACATTGGATTCATTTGCTGAACAGAAAGATTGTGCTTTTCTCCAAAACCACTTTCACGGTGATTTTTTGGTTAAATTTCACGTCAAAACTTCAACAATTTGTCCATAAACTCCTGGATGAAAACAAAAAACTATCCGGTGATTTGTAGCTATCTCAATCCCAGATCTTGCTACAGCCTCTCTGTGTGTTTGTGTTTTCTGGACATTCTCTATGGACTTTAAGGTTTTGAATGCATTTTAGCAGGACCCTTTTTGTTTTCTGCTGGCTAACGCTAACTGGTTCCACCTGGAGTCAAATACTCCACGCATTCGAGTTTTCTAGGAAGAAAGCTCCAGAAACCTGAGAAAACATGATATTTGTATTTGTAAACATGACATTGGATACATTTGCCGAACAGGAAGACTGTGATTTTCTCCACAAGCACTTTCACGGTGATTTTTGGTTAAAGTTCACTTGAAATCCACACCAAATTGTCCAGATACTCCTGGATGTAAACAAAACTATCTGGTGGGTTGTGGCTATCTCAATCCCAGTTCTTGCTACAGCCTCTGTGTGTGTTTGTGTTTTCTGGATATTCTCTATGGAATTTACAGTTTTGAAACCATTTTAGCATGTAAGTTTTAGTTTTTAGCTGCCAAAGGCTAATTGGTTCCACCTGGAGTCAAATACTCCACACATTCGAGTTTTCTAGGAAGAAAGCTTCAGAAACCTGAGAAAACATGATATTTGTATTTGTAAACATGACATTGGATTCATTTGCTGAACAGAATGATTGTGATTTTCTCCAAAACCACTTTCACGGTGATTTTTTGGTTAAATTTCACTTCAAAACTACAACAATTTGTCCAGATACTCCTGGATGAAAAGAAAAAACTATCTGGTGATTTGTAGCTATCTCAATCCCAGATCTTGCTACAGCCTCTGTGTGTGTTTGTGTTTTCTGGATATTCTCTATGGACTTTAAGGTTTTGAATGCATTTTAGCAGGAGCCTTTTTGTTTTCTGCTGGCAAACGCTAATTGGTTCCACCTGGAGTCAAATACTCCACACATTCGAGTTTTCTAGGAAGAAAGCTTCAGAAACCTGAGAAAACATGATATTTGTATTTGTAAACATGACATTGGATTCATTTGCTGAACAGAATGATTGTGCTTTTCTCCAAAACCACTTTCACGGTGATTTTTTGGTTAAATTTCACTTCAAAACTACAACAATTTGTCCAGATACTCCTGGATGAAAACAAAAAACTATCCGGTGATTTGTAGCTATCTCAATCCCAGATCTTGCTACAGCCTCTCTGTGTGTTTGTGTTTTCTGGACATTCTCTATGGACTTTAAGGTTTTGAATGCATTTTAGCAGGACCCTTTTTGTTTTCTGCTGGGAAACGCTAATTGGTTCCACCTGGAGTCAAATCCTCCACACATTCGAGTTTTCTAGGAAAAAAGCTCCAGAAACCTGAGAAAACATGATATTTCTTTCTGTAAACATGCCATTGGATACATTTGCCGAACAGGAAGATTGTGATTTTCTCCAAAACCACATTCACGGTGATTTTTGGTTAAATTTCACCCGAAATCCACACCAATTTGTCCAGATACTCCTGGAGGAAAACAAAACTATCTGGTGTGTTGTGGCTATCTCAATCCCAGTTCTTGCTAAAGCCTCTGTGTGTGTTTGTGTTTTCTGGATATTCTCTATGGAATTTACAGTTTTGAAACCATTTTAGCATGTAAGTTTTAGTTTTTAGCTGCCAAACGCTAATTGGTTCCACCTGGAGTCAAATCCTCCACACATTCGAGTTTTCTAGGAAGAAAGCTCCAGAAACCTTAGAAAACATGATGTTTGTATTTGTAAGCATGACATTGGATGCATTTGCTGAACAGAAAGAATGTGCTTTTCTCCAAAACTACGTTCACGGTGATTTTTCAGTTAAATTTCACTTCAAATCTACAACAATTTGTCCAGAAACTCGTGGATGAAAACAAAACTATCTGGTGATTTGTAGCTATCTCAATCCCAGATCTTGCTACAGCCTCTGTGGGTGTTTGTGTTTTCTGGATATTCTCTATGGACTTTAAGGTTTTGCATGCATTTTAGCAGGACCCGTTTTGTTTTCTGCGGGCAAACGCTAATTGGTTCTACCTGGAGTCAAACACTCCACACATTCAAGTTTTCTAGGAAGAAAGCTTCAGAAACCTGAGAAAACATGATATTTCTTTCTGTATACATACCATTGGATACATTTGCTAAACTGGAAGATTGTGCTTTTCTCCAAAACCACTTTCACGGTGATTTTTGGTTAAATTTCACCCGAAATCCACAACAATTTGTCCAGATACTCCTGGATGAAAACAAAACTATCTGGTGATTTGTAGCTATCTCAATCCCAGATCTTGCTACAGCCTCTGTGTGTGTTTGTGTTTTCTGGATATTCTCTATGGACTTTACGGTTTTGAAACAATTTTAGCATGTAAGTATTTCTTTTCAGCTGGCAAACGCTAATTGGTTCCACCTGGAGTCAAATCCTCCACACATTCGAGTTTTCTAGGAAGAAAGCTCCAGAAACATGAGAAAACATGATATTTCTTTCTGTAAACATGACATTGGATACATTTGCCAAACAGGAAGATTGTGCTTTTCTCCAAAACCACTTTCACGGTGATTTTTGGTTAAATTTCACTTCAAAACTACAACAATTTGTCCAGAAACTCGTGGATGAAAACAAAACTATCTGGTGATTTGTAGCTATCTCAATCCCAGATCTTGCTACAGCCTCTGTGTGTGTGTGTGTTTTCTGGATATTCTCTATGGACTTTAAGGTTTTGAATGCATTTTAGCAGGACCCTTTTTGTTTTCTGCTGGCAAACGCTAATTGGTTCCACCTGGAGTCAAATACTCCACACATTCGAGTTTTCTAGGAAGAAAGTTCCAGAAACCTGAGAAAATATGATATTTGTATTTGTAAACATGACATTGGATTCATTTGCTGAACAGAAAGTTTGTGCTTTTCTCCAAAACCACTTTCATGGTGATTTTTTGGTTAAATTTCACTTCAAAACTACAACAATTTGTCCAGATACTCCTGGATGAAAACAAAACTATCTGGTGATTTGTAGCTATCTCAATCCGAGATCTTGCTACAGCCTCTGTGTGTGTTTGTGTTTTCTGGATATTCTCTATGGACTTTACGGTTTTGAATGCATTTTAGCAGGACGCTTTTTATTTTCTGCTGGCAAACGCTAATTGGTTCCACCTGGAGTCAAATCCTCCACACATTCGAGTTTTCTAGGAAGAAAGCTCCAGAAACCTGAGAAAACATGATATTTGTATTTGTAAACATGACATTGGATTCATTTGCTGAACAGAAAGATTGTGCTTTTCTCCAAAACCACTTTCACGGTGATTTTTTGGTTAAATTTCACTTCAAAACTACAACAACTTTTCCAGATACTCCTGGATGAAAACAAAACTATCTGGTGATTTCTAGCTATCTCAATCCCAGATCTTGCTACAGCCTCTGTGTGTGTTTGTGTTTTCTGGATATTCTCTATGGACTTTAAGGTTTTGAATACATTTTAGCATGTAAGTATTTGTTTTCTGCTGGCAAACGCTAATTGGTTCTACCTGGATTCAAATACTCCACACATTCGAGTTTTCTAGGAAGAAAGCTTCAGAAGCCTGAGAAAACATGATATTTCTTTCTGTAAACATGACATTGGATGCATTTGACAAACAGGAAGATTGTGATTTTCTCCACAAGCAATTTCATGGTGATTTTTGGTTAAATTTCACCCGAAATCCACAACAATTTGTGCAGATACTCCTGGATGAAAACAAAATTATCTGGTGTGTTGTGGCTATCTCACTCCCAGATCTTGCTACAGCCTCTGTGTGTGTTTGTGTTTTCTGGACATTCTCTATGGACTTTACGGTTTTGAAACCATTTTAGCATGTATGTTTCAGTTTTTAGCTGCCAAACGCTAATTGGTTACATCTGGAGTCAAATCCTCCACACATTCTAGTTTTCTAGGAAGAAAGCTTCAGAAACCTGAGAAAACATGATATTTGTATTTGTAAACATGACATTGGATTCATTTAATGAACAGAAAGATTGTGCTTTTCTCCAAAACCACTTTCACGGTGATTTTTGGTTAAATTTCACTTCAAAACTGCAACAATTTGTCCAGAAACTCGTGGATGAAAACAAAACTATCTGGTGATTTGTAGCTATCTCAATCCCAGATCTTGCTACAGCCTCTGTGTGTGTGTGTGTTTTCTGGATATTCTCTATGGACTTTAAGGTTTTGAATGCATTTTAGCAGGACCCTTTTTGTTTTCTGCTGGCAAACGCTAATTGGTTCCACCTGGAGTCAAATAATCCACACATTCGAGTTTTCTAGGAAGAAAGCTTCAGAAACCTGAGAAAACATGATATTTCTTTCTGTAAACATGACATTGGATACATTTGCTGAACAGGAAGATTGTGCTTTTCTCCAAAACCACTTTCACGGTGATTTTTGGTTAAATTTCACCCGAAATCCACAACAATTTGTCCAGATACTCCTGGATGAAAACAAAACTATCTGGTGTGTTGTGGCTGTCTCAATCCCAGATCTTGCTACAGCCTCTGTGTGTGTTTGTGTTTTCTGGAGATTCTCTATGGACTTTAAGGTTTTGAATGCAATTTAGCATCTAAGCTTTTGTTTTCAGATGGCAAACGCTAATTGGTTCCACCTGGAGTCAAATCTTCCACACATTCGAGTTTTCTAGGAAGAAAGCTTTAGAAACCTGAGAAAACATGATATTTGTATTTGTGAACATGACATTGGATTCATTTGCTGAATAGAAAGATTGTGCTTTTCTACAAAACCACTTTGACGGTGATTTTTCGGTTAAATTTCACTTCAAAACTACAACAATTTGTCCAGATACTCCTGGATGAAAACAAAACTATCTGGTGATTTGTAGCTATCTCAATCCCAGATCTTGCTACAGCCTCTTTGTGTATTTGTGTTTTCTGGATATTCTCTATGGACTTTAAGGTTTTGAATGCATTTTAGCATGTAAGTATTTGTTTTCAGCTGGCAAACACTAATTGGTTCCACCTGGAGTCAAATACTCCACACATTCGAGTTTTCTAGGAAGAAAGCTTCAGAAACCTGAGAAAACATGATATTTCTTTCTGTAAACATGACATTGGATACATTTGCCGAACAGGAAGATTGTGCTTTTCTCCAAAACCACTTTCATGGTGATTTTTGGTTCAATATCACCCGAAATCCACAACAATTTGTCCAGATACTCTGGATGAAAGCAAAACTATCTGGTGTGTTGTGGCTATCTCAATCCCAGATCTTGCTACAGCCTCTCTGTGCGTTTTCGTTTTCTGGACATTCTCTATGGACTTTACGGTTTTCAAACCATTTTAGCATGAATCTTTTAGTTTTTAGCTGCCAAACACTAATTAGTTCCACCTTGAGTCAAATCCTCCACACATTCGAGTTTTCTAGGAAGAAAGCTTTAGAAACCTGAGAAAACATGATATTTGTATGTGTGAACATGACATTGGATTCATTTGCTGAACAGAAAGATTGTGCTTTTCTCCAAAACCACTTTCACTGTGATTTTTCGGTTAAATTTCACTTCAAAACTACAACAATTTGTCCAGATACTCCTGGATGAAAACAAAACTATCTGGTGATTTGTAGCTATCTCAATCCCAGATCTTGCTACAGCCTATGTGTGTGTGTGTTTTCTGGATATTCTCTATGGACTTTACGGTTTTGAATGCATTTTAGTAGGATGCTTTTTGTTTTCTGCTGGCAAACGCTAATTGGTTCCACCTGGAGTCAAATACTCCACACATTCGAGTTTTCTAGGATGAAAGCTCCAGAAACCTGAGAAAAGTTGATATTTGTATTAGTAAACATGACATTGGATTCATTTGCTGAACAGAAAGATTGTGCTTTTCTCCAAAACCACTTTCATGGTGATTTTTTGGTGAAATTTCACTTCAAAACTACAACAACTTGTCCAGATACTCCTGGATGAAAACAAAACTATCTGGTGATTTGTAGCTATCTAAATTCCAGATCTTGCTACAGCCTCTGTGTGTGTTTGTGTTTTCTGGATATTCTCTATGAACTTTAAGGTTTTGAATGCATTTTAGCAGGACCCTTTTTGTTTACAGCTGGCAAACGCTAATTTGTTCCACCTGGAGTCAAATCCTCCACACATTCGAGTTTTCTAGGAAGAAAGCTCCCGAAACCTTAGAAAACATGATATTTGTATTTGTAAACATGACATCGGATTCATTTGCTGAATAGAAAGATTGTGCTTTTCTCCAAAACCACTTTCACGGTGATTTTTGGTTAAATTTCACCCGAAATCCACAACAATTTGTCCAGATACTCCTGGATGAAAACAAAACTATCTGGTTATTTGTAGCCATCTCAATCCCAGATCTTGCTACAGCCTCTGTGCGTGTTTGTGTTTTCTGGATATTCTCTATGGACTTTAAGGTTTTGAATGCATTTTAGCAGGACCCTTTTTGTTTTCTGCTGGCAAACGCTAATTGGTTCTACCTGGAGTCAAATACTCCACACATTCGAGTTTTCTAGGAAGAAAGCTTCAGAAACCTGAGAAAACATGATATTTCTTTCTGTAAATATGACATTGGATGCATTTGCCGTACAGGAAGATTGTGATTTTCTCCAAAACTACTTTCACGGTGATTTTTGGTTAAATTTCACCCGAAATCCACAACAATTTGTACAGATACTCCTGGATGAAAACAAAACTATCTGGTGATTTGTAGCTATCTCAATCCCAGATCTTGGTACAGCCTCTGTGTGTGTTTGTGTTTTCTGGATATTCTCTATGGACTTTAAGGTTTTGAATGCCTTTTAGCAGGACCCTTTTTGTTTTCTGCTGGCAAACGCTAATTGGTTCCACCTGGAGTCAAATCCTCCACACATTCGAGTTTTCTAGGAAGAAACCTCCAGAAACCTGAGAAAACATGATATTTCTTTCTGTAAACATGGCATTGGATGCATTTGCCGTACAGGAAGATTGTGATTTTCTCCAAAACTACTTTCACGGTGATTTTTGGTTAAATTTCACCCGAAATCCACAACAATTTGTCCAGATACTCGTGGATGAAAACAAAACTATCTGGTCATTTGTAGCTATCTCAATCCCAGATCTTGCTAGAGCCTCTGTGTGTGTTTGTGTTTTCTGGACATTCTCTATGGACTTTAAGGTTTTGAATGCATTTTAGAATGTAAGTTTTTGTTTTCAGGTGGCAAACGCTGATTGGTTCCACCTGGAGTCAAATCCTCCACACATTCGAATTTTCTAGGAAGAAAGCTCCAGAAACCTGAGAAAACATGATATTTCTTTCTGTAAACATGACATTGGATGCATTTGCCGAACAGGAAGATTGTGATTTTCTCCAAAACTACTTTCACGGTGATTTTTGGTTAAATTTCACCCGAAATCCACAACAATTTGTCCAGATACTCCTGAATGAAAACAAAACTATCTGGTCATTTGTAGCTATCTCAATCCCAGATCTTGCTACAGCCTCTGTGTGTGTTTGTGTTTTCTGGAGATTCTCTATGGACTTTAAGGTTTTGAATGCAATTTAGCATCTAAGCTTTTGTTTTCAGATGGCAAACGCTAATTGGTTCCACCTGGAGTCAAATCTTCCACACATTCGAGTTTTCTAGGAAGAAAGCTCCAGAAACCTGAGAAAACATGATATTTCTTTCTGTAAACATTTCATTGGATGCATTTGCCGTACAGGATGATTGTGATTTTCTCCAAAACTACTTTCACGGTGATTTTTGGTTAAATTTCACCCGAAATCCACAACAATTTGTCCAGATACTCCTGGATGAAAACAAAACTATCTTGTGATTTCTAGCTATCTCAATCCCAGATCTTGCTACAGCCTCTGTGTGTGTTTGTGTTTTCTGGATATTCTCTATGGACTTTAAGGTTTTGAATGCATTGTAGCATGTAAGTTTTTGTTTTCAGGTGGCAAACGCTAACTGGTTCCACCTGGAGTCAAATCCTCCACACATTCGAGTTTTCTAGGAAGAAAGCTCCAGAAACCTGAGAAAACATGATATTTCTTTCTGTAAACATGACATTGGATACATTTGCTGAACAGAAAGATTGTGCTTTTCTCCAAAACCACTTTCACGGTGATTTTTGGTAAAATTTCACTTCAAAACTACAACAATTTGTCCAGATACTCCTGGATGAAAACAAAACTATCTGGTGATTTGTAGCTATCTCAATCCCAGATCTTGGTACAGCCTCTGTGTGTGTTTGTGTTTTCTGGATATTCTCTATGGACTTTAAGGTTTTGAATGCCTTTTAGCAGGACCCTTTTTGTTTTCTGCTGCCAAACGCTAATTGGTTCCACCTGGAGTCAAATAATCCACACATTCGAGTTTTCTAGGAAGAAAGCTTCTGAAACCTGAGAAAACATGATATTTCTATTTGCAAACATGACCTTGGATGCATTTCCCATACAGGAAGATTGTGCTTTTCTCCAAAACCACTTTCACGGTGATTTTTGGTTAAATTTCACCCGAAATCCTCAACAATTGGTCCAGATACTCCTGGATGAAAACAAAACTATCTGGTGATTTGTAGCTATCTCAATCCCAGATCTTGCTACAGCCTCTGTGTGTGTTTGTGTTTTCTGGATATTCTCTATGGAATTTAAGGTTTTGAAACCATTTTCGCAGGACCCTTTTTTTTTCTGCTGGCAAACGCTAATTGGTTCCACCTGGAGTCAAATACTCCACACATTCGAGTTTTCTAGGAAGAAAGCTCCAGAAACCTTAGAAAACATGATATTTGTATTTGTAAACATGACATTGGATTCATTTGCTGAATAGAAAGATTGTGCTTTTCTCCAAAACCACTTTCACGGTGATTTTTGGTTAAATTTCACTTCAAAACTATAACAATTTGTCCAGATACTCCTGGATGAAAACAAAACTATCTGGTGATTTGTAGCTATCTCAATCCCAGATCTTGGTACAGCCTCTGTGTGTGTTTGTGTTTTCTGGATATTCTCTATGGACTTTAAGGTTTTGAATGCCTTTTAGCAGGACCCATTTTGTTTTCTGCTGGCAAACGCTAATTGGTTCCACCTGGAGTCAAATCCTCCACACATTCGAGTTTTCTAGGAAGAAACCTCCAGAAACCTGAGAAAACATGATATTTCTTTCTGTAAACATGGCATTGGATGCATTTGCCGTACAGGAAGATTGTGATTTTCTCCAAAACTACTTTCACGGTGATTTTTGGTTAAATTTCACCCGAAATCCACAACAATTTGTCCAGATACTCGTGGATGAAAACAAAACTATCTGGTCATTTGTAGCTATCTCAATCCCAGATCTTGCTAGAGCCTCTGTGTGTGTTTGTGTTTTCTGGACATTCTCTATGGACTTTAAGGTTTTGAATGCATTTTAGAATGTAAGTTTTTGTTTTCAGGTGGCAAACGCTGATTGGTTCCACCTGGAGTCAAATCCTCCACACATTCGAATTTTCTAGGAAGAAAGCTCCAGAAACCTGAGAAAACATGATATTTCTTTCTGTAAACATGACATTGGATGCATTTGCCGAACAGGAAGATTGTGATTTTCTCCAAAACTACTTTCACGGTGATTTTTGGTTAAATTTCACCCGAAATCCACAACAATTTGTCCAGATACTCCTGGATGAAAACAAAACTATCTGGTCATTTGTAGCTATCTCAATCCCAGATCTTGCTACAGCCTCTGTGTGTGTTTGTGTTTTCTGGAGATTCTCTATGGACTTTAAGGTTTTGAATGCAATTTAGCCTCTAAGCTTTTGTTTTCAGATGGCAAACGCTAATTGGTTCCACCTGGAGTCAAATCTTCCACACATTCGAGTTTTCTAGGAAGAAAGCTCCAGAAACCTGAGAAAACATGATATTTCTTTCTGTAAACATTTCATTGGATGCATTTGCCGTACAGGATGATTGTGATTTTCTCCAAAACTACTTTCACGGTGATTTTTGGTTAAATTTCACCCGAAATCCACAACAATTTGTCCAGATACTCCTGGATGAAAACAAAACTATCTTGTGATTTCTAGCTATCTCAATCCCAGATCTTGCTACAGCCTCTGTGTGTGTTTGTGTTTTCTGGATATTCTCTATGGACTTTAAGGTTTTGAATGCATTTTAGCATGTAAGTTTTTGTTTTCAGGTGGCAAACGCTAATTGGTTCCACCTGGAGTCAAATCCTCCACACATTCGAGTTTTCTAGGAAGAAAGCTCCAGAAACCTGAGAAAACATGATATTTCTTTCTGTAAACATGACATTGGATACATTTGCTGAACAGAAAGATTGTGCTTTTCTCCAAAACCACTTTCACGGTGATTTTTGGTAAAATTTCACTTCAAAACTACAACAATTTGTCCAGATACTCCTGGATGAAAACAAAACTATCTGGTGATTTGTAGCTATCTCAATCCCAGATCTTGCTACAGCCTCTGTGTGTGTTTGTGTTTTCTGGATATTCTCTATGGACTTTAAGGTTTTGAATGCCTTTTAGCAGGACCCTTTTTGTTTTCTGCTGGCAAACGCTAATTGGTTCCACCTGGAGTCAAATAATCCACACATTCGAGTTTTCTAGGAAGAAAGCTTCTGAAACCTGAGAAAACATGATATTTCTATTTGCAAACATGACCTTGGATGCATTTCCCATACAGGAAGATTGTGCTTTTCTCCAAAACCACTTTCACGGTGATTTTTGGTTAAATTTCACCCGAAATCCACAACAATTTGTCCAGATACTCCTGGATGAAAACAAAACTATCTGGTGATTTGTAGCTATCTCAATCCCAGATCTTGCTACAGCCTCTGTGTGTGTTTGTGTTTTCTGGATATTCTCTATGGAATTTAAGGTTTTGAAACCATTTTCGCAGGACCCTTTTTTTTTTTGCTGGCAAACGCTAATTGGTTCCACCTGGAGTCAAATACTCCACACATTCGAGTTTTCTAGGAAGAAAGCTCCAGAAACCTTAGAAAACATGATATTTGTATTTGTAAACATGACATTGGATTCATTTGCTGAATAGAAAGATTGTGCTTTTCTCCAAAACCACTTTCACGGTGATTTTTGGTTAAATTTCACTTCAAAACTATAACAATTTGTCCAGATACTCCTGGATGAAAACAAAACTATCTGGTGATTTGTAGCTATCTCAATCCCAGATCTTGGTACAGCCTCTGTGTGTGTTTGTGTTTTCTGGATATTCTCTATGGACTTTAAGGTTTTGAATGCCTTTTAGCAGGACCCTTTTTGTTTTCTGCTGGCAAACGCTAATTGGTTCCACCTGGAGTCAAATCCTCCACACATTCGAGTTTTCTAGGAAGAAACCTCCAGAAACCTGAGAAAACATGATATTTCTTTCTGTAAACATGGCATTGGATGCATTTGCCGTACAGGAAGATTGTGATTTTCTCCAAAACTACTTTCACGGTGATTTTTGGTTAAATTTCACCCGAAATCCACAACAATTTGTCCAGATACTCGTGGATGAAAACAAAACTATCTGGTCATTTGTAGCTATCTCAATCCCAGATCTTGCTAGAGCCTCTGTGTGTGTTTGTGTTTTCTGGACATTCTCTATGGACTTTAAGGTTTTGAATGCATTTTAGAATGTAAGTTTTTGTTTTCAGGTGGCAAACGCTGATTGGTTCCACCTGGAGTCAAATCCTCCACACATTCGAATTTTCTAGGAAGAAAGCTCCAGAAACCTGAGAAAACATGATATTTCTTTCTGTAAACATGACATTGGATGCATTTGCCGAACAGGAAGATTGTGATTTTCTCCAAAACTACTTTCAATGTGATTTTTGGTTAAATTTCACCCGAAATCCACAACAATTTGTCCAGATACTCCTGGATGAAAACAAAACTATCTGGTCATTTGTAGCTATCTCAATCCCAGATCTTGCTACAGCCTCTGTGTGTGTTTGTGTTTTCTGGAGATTCTCTATGGACTTTAAGGTTTTGAATGCAATTTAGCCTCTAAGCTTTTGTTTTCAGATGGCAAACGCTAATTGGTTCCACCTGGAGTCAAATCTTCCACACATTCGAGTTTTCTAGGAAGAAAGCTCCAGAAACCTGAGAAAACATGATATTTCTTTCTGTAAACATTTCATTGGATGCATTTGCCGTACAGGATGATTGTGATTTTCTCCAAAACTACTTTCACGGTGATTTTTGGTTAAATTTCACCCGAAATCCACAACAATTTGTCCAGATACTCCTGGATGAAAACAAAACTATCTGGTGATTTGTAGCTATCTCAATCCCAGATCTTGCTACAGCCTCTGTGTGTGTTTGTGTTTTCTGGATATTCTCTATGGACTTTAAGGTTTTGAATGCATTGTAGCATGTAAGTTTTTGTTTTCAGGTGGCAAACGCTAACTGGTTCCACCTGGAGTCAAATCCTCCACACATTCGAGTTTTCTAGGAAGAAAGCTCCAGAAACCTGAGAAAACATGATATTTCTTTCTGTTAACATGACATTGGATACATTTGCTGAACAGAAAGATTGTGCTTTTCTCCAAAACCACTTTCACGGTGATTTTTGGTAAAATTTCACTGCAAAACTACAACAATTTGTCCAGATACTCCTGGATGAAAACAAAACTATCTGGTGATTTGTAGCTATCTCAATCCCAGATCTTGCTACAGCCTCCGTGTGTGTTTGTGTTTTCTGGATATTCTCTATGGACTTTAAGGTTTTGAATGCCTTTTAGCAGGACCCTTTTTTGTTTTTTGCTGGCAAACGCTAATTGTTTCCACCTCGAGTCAAATACTCCACACATTCGAGTTTTCTAGGAAGAAAGCTCCAGAAACCTGAGAAAACATGATATTTGTATTTGTAAACATGACATTGGATTCATTTCCTGAACAGAAAGATTGTGATTTTCTCCAAAACCACTTTCACGGTGATTTTTCGGTTAATTTTCACTTCAAAACTGCAACAATTTGTCCAGATACTCCTGGATGAAAACAAAACTATCTGGTGATTTGTAGCTATCTCCATCCCAGATCTTGCTACAGCCTCTGTGTGTGTTTGTGTTTTCTGGATATTCTCTATGGACTTTCAGGTTTTGAATGCATTTTAGCATGTAAGTATTTGTTTTCAAGCGGCAAACGCTAATTGGTTCCACCTGGAGTGAAATACTCCACACATTCGAGTTTTCTAGGAAGAAAGCTTCAGACCTGAGAAAACATGATATTTCTTTCTGTAAACATGACATTGGATACATTTGCCAAACAGGAAGATTGTGCTTTTCTACAAAACCACTTTCACGGTGATTTTTGGTTAAATTTCACCCGAAATCCACAACAATTTGTCCAGATACTCCTGGATGAAAACAAAACTATCTGGTGATTTGTAGCTATCTCAATCCCAGATCTTGCTACAGCCTCTGTGTGTGTTTGTGTTTTCTGGGTATTCTCTATGGAATTTAAGGTTTTGAATGCATTTCAGCAGACCCTTTTTTTTTTCTGCTGGCAAACGCTAATTGGTTCCACCTGGAGTCAAATACTCCACACATTCGAGTTTTCTAGGAAGAAAGCTCCAGAAACCTGAGAAAACATGATATTTGCATTTGTGAACATGACATTGGAGGGATTTGCCATACAGGAAGATTGTGATTTTCTCCAAAACCACTTTCACGGTGATTTTTGGTTAAATTTCACCCGAAATCCACAACAATTTGTCCAGATAGTCCTGGATGAAAACAAAACTATCTGGTGATTTGTAGCTATCTCAATCCCAGATCTTGCTACAGCCTCTGTGTGTGTTTGTGTTTTCTGGGTATTCTCTATGGAATTTGAGGTTTTGAATACATTTTAGCAGACCCTTTTTTTTTTCTGCTGGCAAACGCTAATTGGTTCCACCTGGAGTCAAATACTCCACACATTCGAGTTTTCTAGGAAGAAAGCTCCAGAAACCTGAGAAAACATGATATTTGCATTTGTAAACATGACATTGGATACATTTGCCATACAGGAAGATTGTGATTTTCTCCAAAACCACTTTCACGGTGATTTTTGGTTAAATTTCACCCGAAATCCACAACAATTTGTCCAGATACTCCTGGATGAAAACAAAACTATCTGGTGATTTGTAGCCATCTCAATCCCAGATCTTGCTACAGCCTCTGTGTGTGTTTGTCTTTTCTGGATATTCTCTATGGACTTTAATGATTTGAATGCCTTTTAGCAGGACCCTTTTTGTTTTCTGCTGGCAAACGCTAATTGGTTCCACCTGGAGTCAAATCCTCCACACATTCGAGTTTTCTAGGAAGAAAGCTCCAGAAACCTGAGAAAACATGATATTTCCTTCTGTAAATATGACATTGGATACATTTGCCGAACAGGAAGATTGTGCTTTTCTCCAAAACCACTTTCATGGTGATTTTTGGTTAAATTTCACCCGAAATCCACAACAATTTGTCCAGATACTCCTGGAGGAAAACAAAACTATCTGGTGATTTGTAGCTATCTCAATCCCAGATCTTGCTACAGCCTCTGTGTGTGTTTGTGTTTTCTGGATATTCTCTATGGACTTTAAGGTTTTGAAACCATTTTAACAGGACCCTTTTTGTTTTCTGCTGGCAAACGCTAATTGGTTCCACCTGGAGTCAAATCCTCCACACATTCGAGTTTTCTAGGAAGAAAGCTCCAGAAACCTGAGAAAACATGAAATTTGTATTTGTAAACATGACATTGGATTCATTTGCAGAACAGAAAGATTGTGCTTTTCTCCAAAACCACTTTCACGGTGATTTTTGTTTAAATTTCACTTCAAAACTACAACAATTTGTCCAGAAACTCGTGGATGAAAACAAAACTATCTGGTGATTTGTAGCTGTCTCAATCCCAGATCTTGCTACAGCCTCTGTGTGTGTTTGTGTTTTCTGGATATTCTCTATGGACTTTAAGGTTTTGAATGCATTTTAGCAGGACCCTTTTTGTTTTCTGCTGGCAAACACTAATTGGTTCCACCTGGAGTCAAATACTCCACACATTCGAGTTTTCTAGGAAGAAAGCTCCAGAAACCTGGGAAAACATGATATTTGTATTTGTAAACATGACATTGGATGCATTTACCAAACAGGAAGATTGTGCTTTTCTCCAAAACCACTTTCACGGTGATTTTTGGTTAGATTTCACCCGAAATCCACAACAATTTGTCCAGATACTCCTGGATGAAAACAAAACTATCTGGTTATTTGTAGCCATCTCAATACCAGATCTTGCTACAGCCTCTGTGTGTGTTTTTGTTTTCTGGATATTCTCTATGGACTTTAAGGTTTTGAATGCCTTTTAGCAGGACCCTTTTTGTTTTCTGCTGGCAAACGCTAATTGGTTCCACCTGGAGTCAAATCCTCCACACATTCGAGTTTTCTAGGAAGAAAGCTCCAGAAACCTGAGAACACATGATATTTGCATTTGTAAACATGACATTGGAGGCATTTGCCATACAAGAAGATTCTGATTTTCTCCAAAACCACTTTCACGGTGATTTTTGGTTAAATTTCACCCGAAATCCACAACAATTTGTCCAGATACTCCTGGATGAAAACAAAACTATCTGGTGATTTGTAGCCATCTCAATCCCAGATCTTGCTACAGCCTCTGTGTGTGTTTGTCTTTTCTGGATATTCTCTATGGACTTTAATGATTTGAATGCCTTTTAGCAGGACCCTTTTTGTTTTCTGCTGGCAAACGCTAATTGGTTCCACCTGGAGTCAAATCCTCCACACATTCGAGTTTTCTAGGAAGAAAGCTCCAGAAACCTGAGAAAACATGATATTTCCTTCTGTAAACATGACATTGGATACATTTGCCGAACAGGAAGATTGTGCTTTTCTCCAAAACCACTTTCATGGTGATTTTTGGTTAAATTTCACCCGAAATCCACAACAATTTGTCCAGATACTCCTGGAGGAAAACAAAACTATCTGGTGATTTGTAGCTATCTCAATCCCAGATCTTGCTACAGCCTCTGTGTGTGTTTGTGTTTTCTGGATATTCTCTATGGACTTTAAGGTTTTGAAACCATTTTAACAGGACCCTTTTTGTTTTCTGCTGGCAAACGCTAATTGGTTCCACCTGGAGTCAAATCCTCCACACATTCGAGTTTTCTAGGAAGAAAGCTCCAGAAACCTGAGAAAACATGAAATTTGTATTTGTAAACATGACATTGGATTCATTTGCAGAACAGAAAGATTGTGCTTTTCTCCAAAACCACTTTCACGGTGATTTTTGTTTAAATTTCACTTCAAAACTACAACAATTTGTCCAGAAACTCGTGGATGAAAACAAAACTATCTGGTGATTTGTAGCTGTCTCAATCCCAGATCTTGCTACAGCCTCTGTGTGTGTTTGTGTTTTCTGGATATTCTCTATGGACTTTAAGGTTTTGAATGCATTTTAGCAGGACCCTTTTTGTTTTCTGCTGGCAAACACTAATTGGTTCCACCTGGAGTCAAATACTCCACACATTCGAGTTTTCTAGGAAGAAAGCTCCAGAAACCTGGGAAAACATGATATTTGTATTTGTAAACATGACATTGGATGCATTTACCAAACAGGAAGATTGTGCTTTTCTCCAAAACCACTTTCACGGTGATTTTTGGTTAGATTTCACCCGAAATCCACAACAATTTGTCCAGATACTCCTGGATGAAAACAAAACTATCTGGATATTTGTAGCCATCTCAATACCAGATCTTGCTACAGCCTCTGTGTGTGTTTTTGTTTTCTGGATATTCTCTATGGACTTTAAGGTTTTGAATGCCTTTTAGCAGGACCCTTTTTGTTTTCTGCTGGCAAACGCTAATTGGTTCCACCTGGAGTCAAATCCTCCACACATTCGAGTTTTCTAGGAAGAAAGCTCCAGAAACCTGAGAACACATGATATTTGCATTTGTAAACATGACATTGGAGGCATTTGCCATACAAGAAGATTCTGATTTTCTCCAAAACCACTTTCACGGTGATTTTTGGTTAAATTTCACCCGAAATCCACAACAATTTGTCCAGATAATCCTGGATGAAAACAAAACTATCTGGTGATTTGTAGCTGTCTCAATCCCAGATCTTGCTACAGCCTCTGTGTGTGTTTGTGTTTTCTGGATATTCTCTATGGACTTTAAGGTTTTGAATGCATTTTAGCAGGACCCTTTTTGTTTTCTGCTGGCAAACGCTAATTGGTTCCACCTGGAGTCAAATCCTCCACACATTCGAGTTTTCTAGGAAGAAAGCTCCAGAAACCTGAGAAAACATGATATTTTTATTTGTAAACATGACATTGGATTCATTTGCTGAACAGGAAGATTGTGCTTTTCTCCAAAACCACTTTCACGGTGATTTTTGGTTAAATTTCACTTCAAAACTACAACAATTTGTCCAGATACTCCTGGATGAAAACAAAACTATCTGGTGATTTGTAGCTGTCTCAATCCCAGATCTTGCTACAGCCTCTGTGTGTGTTTGTGTTTTCTGGATATTCTCTATGGACTTTAAGGTTTTGAATGCATTTTAGCAGGACCCTTTTTGTTTTCTGCTGGCAAACACTAATTGGTTCCACCTGGAGTCAAATCCTCCACACATTCGAGTTTTCTAGGAAGAAAGCTCCAGAAACCTCAGAAAACATGATATTTCTTTCTGTAAACATGACATTGGATGCATTTGCCATACAGGGAGATTGTGATTTTCTCCAAAACCACTTTCACGGTGATTTTTGGTTAAATTTCACCCGAAATCCATAACAATTTGTCCAGATACTCCTGGATGAAAACAAAACTATCTGGTGATTTGTAGCCATCTGAATCCCAGATCTTGCTACAGCCCCTGTGTGTGTTTGTGTTTTCTGGATATTCTCAATGGACTTTAAGGTTTTGAATGCCTTTTAGCAGGACCCTTTTTGTTTTCTGCTGGCAAACGCTAATTGGTTCCACCTGGAGTCAAATCCTCCACACATTCGAGTTTTCTAGGAAGAAAGCTCCAGAAACCTGAGAAAACATGATATTTCTTTCTGTAAACATGACATTGGATGCATTTGCCATACAGGGAGATTGTGCTTTTCTCCAAAACCACTTTCACGGTGATTTTTGGTTAAATTTCACCCGAAATCCACAACAATTTGTCCAGATACTCCTGGATGAAAACAAAACTATCTGGTGATTTGTAGCTGTCTCAATCCCAGATCTTGCTACAGCCTCTGTGTGTGTTTGTGTTTTCTGGATATTCTCTATGGACTTTAAGGTTTTGAATGCATTTTAGCAGGACCCTTTTTGTTTTCTGCTGGCAAACGCTAATTGGTTCCACCTGGAGTCAAATACTCCACACATTCGAGTTTTCTAGGAAGAAAGCTCCAGAAACCTGAGAAAACATGATATTTGTATTTGTAAACATGACATTGGATGCATTTGCCATACAGGAAGATTGTGCTTTTCTCCAAAACCACTTTCACGGTGATTTTTGGTTAAATTTCACCCGAAATCCACAACAATTTGTCCAGATACTCCTGGATGAAAACAAAACTATCTGGTGATTTGTAGCTGTCTCAATCCCAGATCTTGCTACAGCCTCTGTGTGTGTTTGTGTTTTCTGGATATTCTCTATGGACTTTAAGGTTTTGAATGCATTTTAGCAGGAGCCTTTTTGTTTTCTGCTGGCAAACGCTAATTGGTTCCACCTGGAGTCAAATACTCCACACATTCGAGTTTTCTAGGAAGAAAGCTCCAGAAACCTGAGAAAACATGATATTTGTATTTGTAAACATGACATTGGTTGCATTTGCCGAACAGGAAGATTGTGCTTTTCTCCAAAACCACTTTCACGGTGATTTTTGGTTAAATTTCACCCGAAATCCACAACAATTTGTCCAGATACTCCTGGATGAAAACAAAACTATCTGGTGATTTGTAGCTATCTCAATCCCAGATCTTGCTACAGCCTATGTGTGCGTTTGTGTTTTCTGGATATTCTCTATGGACTTTAAGGTTTTGAATGCATTTTAGCAGGACCCTTTTTGTTTTCTACTGGCAAACACTAATTGGTTCCACCTGGAGTCAAATACTCCACACATTCGAGTTTTCTAGGAAGAAAGCTGCAGAAACCTGACAAAACATGATATTTCTTTCTATAAACATGACATTGGATGCATTTGCCATACAGGGAGATTGTGATTTTCTCCAAAACCACTTTCAGGGTGATTTTTGGTTAAATTTCACCCGAAATCCACAACAATTTGTCCAGATACTCCTGGATGAAAACAAAACTATCTGGTGATTTGTAGCTATCTCAATCCCAGATCTTGCTACAGCCTCTGTGTGTGTTTGTGTTTTCTGGATATTCTCTATGGACTTTAAGGTTTTGAATGCCTTTTAGCAGGACCCTTTTTGTTTTCTGCTGGCAAACGCTAATTGGTTCCACCTGGAGTCAAATAATCCACACATTCGAGTTTTCTAGGAAGAAAGCTTCTGAAACCTGAGAAAACATGATATTTCTATTTGCAAACATGACCTTGGATGCATTTCCCATACAGGAAGATTGTGCTTTTCTCCAAAACCACTTTCACGGTGATTTTTGGTTAAATTTCACCCGAAATCCACAACAATTTGTCCAGATACTCCTGGATGAAAACAAAACTATCTGGTGATTTGTAGCCATCTCAATCCCAGATCTTGCTACAGCCTCTGTGTGTGTTTGTCTTTTCTGGATATTCTCTATGGACTTTAATGATTTGAATGCCTTTTAGCAGGACCCTTTTTGTTTTCTGCTGGCAAACGCTAATTGGTTCCACCTGGAGTCAAATCCTCCACACATTCGAGTTTTCTAGGAAGAAAGCTCCAGAAACCTGAGAAAACATGATATTTCCTTCTGTAAACATGACATTGGATACATTTGCCGAACAGGAAGATTGTGCTTTTCTCCAAAACCACTTTCATGGTGATTTTTGGTTAAATTTCACCCGAAATCCACAACAATTTGTCCAGATACTCCTGGAGGAAAACAAAACTATCTGGTGATTTGTAGCTATCTCAATCCCAGATCTTGCTACAGCCTCTGTGTGTGTTTGTGTTTTCTGGATATTCTCTATGGACTTTAAGGTTTTGAAACCATTTTAACAGGACCCTTTTTGTTTTCTGCTGGCAAACGCTAATTGGTTCCACCTGCAGTCAAATCCTCCACACATTCGAGTTTTCTAGGAAGAAAGCTCCAGAAACCTGAGAAAACATGAAATTTGTATTTGTAAACATGACATTGGATTCATTTGCTGAACAGGAAGATTGTGCTTTTCTCCAAAACCACTTTCACGGTGATTTTTGGTTAAATTTCACTTCAAAACTACAACAATTTGTCCAGATACTCCTGGATGAAAACAAAACTATCTGGTGATTTGTAGCTGTCTCAATCCCAGATCTTGCTACAGCCTCTGTGTGTGTTTGTGTTTTCTGGATATTCTCTATGGACTTTAAGGTTTTGAATGCATTTTAGCAGGACCCTTTTTGTTTTCTGCTGGCAAACACTAATTGGTTCCACCTGGAGTCAAATCCTCCACACATTCGAGTTTTCTAGGAAGAAAGCTCCAGAAACCTCAGAAAACATGATATTTCTTTCTGTAAACATGACATTGGATGCATTTGCCGAACAGGAAGATTGTGATTTTCTCCAAAACCACTTTCACGGTGATTTTTGGTTAAATTTCACCCGAAATCCATAACAATTTGTCCAGATACTCCTGGATGAAAACAAAACTATCTGGTGATTTGTAGCCATCTGAATCCCAGATCTTGCTACAGCCCCTGTGTGTGTTTGTGTTTTCTGGATATTCTCAATGGACTTTAAGGTTTTGAATGCCTTTTAGCAGGACCCTTTTTGTTTTCTGCTGGCAAACGCTAATTGGTTCCACCTGGAGTCAAATCCTCCACACATTCGAGTTTTCTAGGAAGAAAGCTCCAGAAACCTGAGAAAACATGATATTTCTTTCTGTAAACATGACATTGGATGCATTTGCCATACAGGGAGATTGTGCTTTTCTCCAAAACCACTTTCACGGTGATTTTTGGTTAAATTTCACCCGAAATCCACAACAATTTGTCCAGATACTCCTGGATGAAAACAAAACTATCTGGTGATTTGTAGCTGTCTCAATCCCAGATCTTGCTACAGCCTCTGTGTGTGTTTGTGTTTTCTGGATATTCTCTATGGACTTTAAGGTTTTGAATGCATTTTAGCAGGACCCTTTTTGTTTTCTGCTGGCAAACGCTAATTGGTTCCACCTGGAGTCAAATACTCCACACATTCGAGTTTTCTAGGAAGAAAGCTCCAGAAACCTGAGAAAACATGATATTTGTATTTGTAAACATGACATTGGATGCATTTGCCATACAGGAAGATTGTGCTTTTCTCCAAAACCACTTTCACGGTGATTTTTGGTTAAATTTCACCCGAAATCCACAACAATTTGTCCAGATACTCCTGGATGAAAACAAAACTATCTGGTGATTTGTAGCTGTCTCAATCCCAGATCTTGCTACAGCCTCTGTGTGTGTTTGTGTTTTCTGGATATTCTCTATGGACTTTAAGGTTTTGAATGCATTTTAGCAGGAGCCTTTTTGTTTTCTGCTGGCAAACGCTAATTGGTTCCACCTGGAGTCAAATACTCCACACATTCGAGTTTTCTAGGAAGAAAGCTCCAGAAACCTGAGAAAACATGATATTTGTATTTGTAAACATGACATTGGTTGCATTTGCCGAACAGGAAGATTGTGCTTTTCTCCAAAACCACTTTCACGGTGATTTTTGGTTAAATTTCACCCGAAATCCACAACAATTTGTCCAGATACTCCTGGATGAAAACAAAACTATCTGGTGATTTGTAGCTATCTCAATCCCAGATCTTGCTACAGCCTATGTGTGCGTTTGTGTTTTCTGGATATTCTCTATGGACTTTAAGGTTTTGAATGCATTTTAGCAGGACCCTTTTTGTTTTCTGCTGGCAAACACTAATTGGTTCCACCTGGAGTCAAATACTCCACACATTCGAGTTTTCTAGGAAGAAAGCTGCAGAAACCTGACAAAACATGATATTTCTTTCTATAAACATGACATTGGATGCATTTGCCATACAGGGAGATTGTGATTTTCTCCAAAACCACTTTCAGGGTGATTTTTGGTTAAATTTCACCCGAAATCCACAACAATTTGTCCAGATACTCCTGGATGAAAACAAAACTATCTGGTGATTTGTAGCTATCTCAATCCCAGATCTTGCTACAGCCTCTGTGTGTGTTTGTGTTTTCTGGATATTCTCTATGGACTTTAAGGTTTTGAATGCCTTTTAGCAGGACCCTTTTTGTTTTCTGCTGGCAAACGCTAATTGGTTCCACCTGGAGTCAAATAATCCACACATTCGAGTTTTCTAGGAAGAAAGCTTCTGAAACCTGAGAAAACATGATATTTCTATTTGCAAACATGACCTTGGATGCATTTCCCATACAGGAAGATTGTGCTTTTCTCCAAAACCACTTTCACGGTGATTTTTGGTTAAATTTCACCCGAAATCCACAACAATTTGTCCAGATACTCCTGGATGAAAACAAAACTATCTGGTGATTTGTAGCCATCTCAATCCCAGATCTTGCTACAGCCTCTGTGTGTGTTTGTCTTTTCTGGATATTCTCTATGGACTTTAATGATTTGAATGCCTTTTAGCAGGACCCTTTTTGTTTTCTGCTGGCAAACGCTAATTGGTTCCACCTGGAGTCAAATCCTCCACACATTCGAGTTTTCTAGGAAGAAAGCTCCAGAAACCTGAGAAAACATGATATTTCCTTCTGTAAACATGACATTGGATACATTTGCCGAACAGGAAGATTGTGCTTTTCTCCAAAACCACTTTCATGGTGATTTTTGGTTAAATTTCACCCGAAATCCACAACAATTTGTCCAGATACTCCTGGAGGAAAACAAAACTATCTGGTGATTTGTAGCTATCTCAATCCCAGATCTTGCTACAGCCTCTGTGTGTGTTTGTGTTTTCTGGATATTCTCTATGGACTTTAAGGTTTTGAAACCATTTTAACAGGACCCTTTTTGTTTTCTGCTGGCAAACGCTAATTGGTTCCACCTGCAGTCAAATCCTCCACACATTCGAGTTTTCTAGGAAGAAAGCTCCAGAAACCTGAGAAAACATGAAATTTGTATTTGTAAACATGACATTGGATTCATTTGCTGAACAGGAAGATTGTGCTTTTCTCCAAAACCACTTTCACGGTGATTTTTGGTTAAATTTCACTTCAAAACTACAACAATTTGTCCAGATACTCCTGGATGAAAACAAAACTATCTGGTGATTTGTAGCTGTCTCAATCCCAGATCTTGCTACAGCCTCTGTGTGTGTTTGTGTTTTCTGGATATTCTCTATGGACTTTAAGGTTTTGAATGCATTTTAGCAGGACCCTTTTTGTTTTCTGCTGGCAAACACTAATTGGTTCCACCTGGAGTCAAATCCTCCACACATTCGAGTTTTCTAGGAAGAAAGCTCCAGAAACCTCAGAAAACATGATATTTCTTTCTGTAAACATGACATTGGATGCATTTGCCATACAGGGAGATTGTGATTTTCTCCAAAACCACTTTCACGGTGATTTTTGGTTAAATTTCACCCGAAATCCATAACAATTTGTCCAGATACTCCTGGATGAAAACAAAACTATCTGGTGATTTGTAGCCATCTGAATCCCAGATCTTGCTACAGCCCCTGTGTGTGTTTGTGTTTTCTGGATATTCTCAATGGACTTTAAGGTTTTGAATGCCTTTTAGCAGGACCCTTTTTGTTTTCTGCTGGCAAACGCTAATTGGTTCCACCTGGAGTCAAATCCTCCACACATTCGAGTTTTCTAGGAAGAAAGCTCCAGAAACCTGAGAAAACATGATATTTCTTTCTGTAAACATGACATTGGATGTATTTGCCATACAGGGAGATTGTGCTTTTCTCCAAAACCACTTTCACGGTGATTTTTGGTTAAATTTCACCCGAAATCCACAACAATTTGTCCAGATACTCCTGGATGAAAACAAAACTATCTGGTGATTTGTAGCTGTCTCAATCCCAGATCTTGCTACAGCCTCTGTGTGTGTTTGTGTTTTCTGGATATTCTCTATGGACTTTAAGGTTTTGAATGCATTTTAGCAGGACCCTTTTTGTTTTCTGCTGGCAAACGCTAATTGGTTCCACCTGGAGTCAAATACTCCACACATTCGAGTTTTCTAGGAAGAAAGCTCCAGAAACCTGAGAAAACATGATATTTGTATTTGTAAACATGACATTGGATGCATTTGCCATACAGGAAGATTGTGCTTTTCTCCAAAACCACTTTCACGGTGATTTTTGGTTAAATTTCACCCGAAATCCACAACAATTTGTCCAGATACTCCTGGATGAAAACAAAACTATCTGGTGATTTGTAGCTGTCTCAATCCCAGATCTTGCTACAGCCTCTGTGTGTGTTTGTGTTTTCTGGATATTCTCTATGGACTTTAAGGTTTTGAATGCATTTTAGCAGGAGCCTTTTTGTTTTCTGCTGGCAAACGCTAATTGGTTCCACCTGGAGTCAAATACTCCACACATTCGAGTTTTCTAGGAAGAAAGCTCCAGAAACCTGAGAAAACATGATATTTGTATTTGTAAACATGACATTGGTTGCATTTGCCGAACAGGAAGATTGTGCTTTTCTCCAAAACCACTTTCACGGTGATTTTTGGTTAAATTTCACCCGAAATCCACAACAATTTGTCCAGATACTCCTGGATGAAAACAAAACTATCTGGTGATTTGTAGCTATCTCAATCCCAGATCTTGCTACAGCCTATGTGTGCGTTTGTGTTTTCTGGATATTCTCTATGGACTTTAAGGTTTTGAATGCATTTTAGCAGGACCCTTTTTGTTTTCTGCTGGCAAACACTAATTGGTTCCACCTGGAGTCAAATACTCCACACATTCGAGTTTTCTAGGAAGAAAGCTGCAGAAACCTGACAAAACATGATATTTCTTTCTATAAACATGACATTGGATGCATTTGCCATACAGGGAGATTGTGATTTTCTCCAAAACCACTTTCAGGGTGATTTTTGGTTAAATTTCACCCGAAATCCACAACAATTTGTCCAGATACTCCTGGATGAAAACAAAACTATCTGGTGATTTGTAGCTATCTCAATCCCAGATCTTGCTACAGCCTCTGTGTGTGTTTGTGTTTTCTGGATATTCTCTATGGACTTTAAGGTTTTGAATGCCTTTTAGCAGGACCCTTTTTGTTTTCTGCTGGCAAACGCTAATTGGTTCCACCTGGAGTCAAATACTCCACACATTCGAGTTTTCTAGGAAGAAAGCTCCAGAAACCTGAGAAAACATGATATTTTTATTTGTAAAGATGACATTGGATTCATTTCCTGAACAGAAAGATTGTGATTTTCTCCAAAACCACTTTCACGCTGATTTTTCGGTTAAATTTCACTTCAAAACTACAACAATTTGTCCAGATAGTCCTGGATGAAAACAAAACTATCTGGTGATTTGTAGCTATCTCAATCCCAGATCTTGCTACAGCCTCTGTGTGTGTTTGTGTTTTCTGGATATTCTCTATGGTCTTTAAGGTTTTGAATCCATTTTAGCATGTACGTATTTGTTTTCAACTGGCAAACGCTAATTGGTTCCACCTGGAGTCAAATACTCCACACATTTGAGTTTTCTAGGAAGAAAGCTCCAGAAACTTCAGAAAACATGATATTTCTTTCTGTAAACATGGCATTGGATACATTTGCGAAACAGGAAGATTGTGCTTTTCTCCAAAACCACTTTCACGGTGATTTTTTGTTAAATTTCACCCGAAATCCACAACAATTTGTCCAGATACTCCTGGATGAAAACAAAACTATCTGGTGATTTGTAGCCATCTCAATACCAGATCTTGCTACAGCCTCTGTGTGCGTTTGTGTTTTCTGGATATTCTCTATGGACTTTAAGGTTTTGAATGCATTTTAGCAGGACCCTTTTTGTTTTCTGCTGGCAAACGCTAATTGGTTCCACCTGGAGTCAAATACTCCACACATTCGAGTTTTCTAGGAAGAAATCTCCAGAAACCTGAGAAAACATGATATTTGTATTTGTAAACATGACATTGGTTGCATTTCTCGTACAGGAAGATTGTGCTTTTCTCCAAAACCACTTTCACGGTGATTTTTGGTTAAATTTCACGCGAAATCCACAACAATTTGTCCAGATACTCCTGGATGAAAACAAAACTATCTGGTGATTTGTAGCTGTCTCAATCCCAGATCTTGCTACAGCCTCTGTGTGTGTTTGTGTTTTCTGGATATTCTCTATGGACTTTAAGGTTTTGAATGCATTTTAGCAGGAGCCTTTTTGTTTTCTGCTGGCAAACGCTAATTGGTTCCACCTGGAGTCAAATACTCCACACATTCGAGTTTTCTAGGAAGAAAGCTCCAGAAACCTGAGAAAACATGATATTTGTATTTGTAAACATGACATTGGTTGCATTTGCCGAACAGGAAGATTGTGCTTTTCTCCAAAACCACTTTCACGGTGATTTTTGGTTAAATTTCACCCGAAATCCACAACAATTTGTCCAGATACTCCTGGATGAAAACAAAACTATCTGGTGATTTGTAGCTATCTCAATCCCAGATCTTGCTACAGCCTATGTGTGCGTTTGTGTTTTCTGGATATTCTCTATGGACTTTAAGGTTTTGAATGCATTTTAGCAGGACCCTTTTTGTTTTCTGCTGGCAAACACTAATTGGTTCCACCTGGAGTCAAATACTCCACACATTCGAGTTTTCTAGGAAGAAAGCTGCAGAAACCTGACAAAACATGATATTTCTTTCTATAAACATGACATTGGATGCATTTGCCATACAGGGAGATTGTGATTTTCTCCAAAACCACTTTCAGGGTGATTTTTGGTTAAATTTCACCCGAAATCCACAACAATTTGTCCAGATACTCCTGGATGAAAACAAAACTATCTGGTGATTTGTAGCTATCTCAATCCCAGATCTTGCTACAGCCTCTGTGTGTGTTTGTGTTTTCTGGATATTCTCTATGGACTTTAAGGTTTTGAATGCCTTTTAGCAGGACCCTTTTTGTTTTCTGCTGGCAAACGCTAATTGGTTCCACCTGGAGTCAAATACTCCACACATTCGAGTTTTCTAGGAAGAAAGCTCCAGAAACCTGAGAAAACATGATATTTTTATTTGTAAAGATGACATTGGATTCATTTCCTGAACAGAAAGATTGTGATTTTCTCCAAAACCACTTTCACGCTGATTTTTCGGTTAAATTTCACTTCAAAACTACAACAATTTGTCCAGATAGTCCTGGATGAAAACAAAACTATCTGGTGATTTGTAGCTATCTCAATCCCAGATCTTGCTACAGCCTCTGTGTGTGTTTGTGTTTTCTGGATATTCTCTATGGTCTTTAAGGTTTTGAATCCATTTTAGCATGTACGTATTTGTTTTCAACTGGCAAACGCTAATTGGTTCCACCTGGAGTCAAATACTCCACACATTTGAGTTTTCTAGGAAGAAAGCTCCAGAAACTTCAGAAAACATGATATTTCTTTCTGTAAACATGGCATTGGATACATTTGCGAAACAGGAAGATTGTGCTTTTCTCCAAAACCACTTTCACGGTGATTTTTTGTTAAATTTCACCCGAAATCCACAACAATTTGTCCAGATACTCCTGGATGAAAACAAAACTATCTGGTGATTTGTAGCCATCTCAATACCAGATCTTGCTACAGCCTCTGTGTGCGTTTGTGTTTTCTGGATATTCTCTATGGACTTTAAGGTTTTGAATGCATTTTAGCAGGACCCTTTTTGTTTTCTGCTGGCAAACGCTAATTGGTTCCACCTGGAGTCAAATACTCCACACATTCGAGTTTTCTAGGAAGAAATCTCCAGAAACCTGAGAAAACATGATATTTGTATTTGTAAACATGACATTGGTTGCATTTCTCGTACAGGAAGATTGTGCTTTTCTCCAAAACCACTTTCACGGTGATTTTTGGTTAAATTTCACGCGAAATCCACAACAATTTGTCCAGATACTCCTGGATGAAAACAAAACTATCTGGTGATTTGTAGCTATCTCAATCACAGATCTTGCTAAAGCCTCTGTGTGTGTTTGTGTTTTCTGGATATTCTCTATGGAATTTAAGGTTTTGAATGCATTTTAGCAGGACCCTTTTTGTTTTCTGCTGGCAAACGCTAATTGGTTCCACCTGGAGTCAAATCCTCCACACATTCGAGTTTTCAAGGAAGAAAGCTCCAGAAACCTGACAAAACATGATATTTGCATTTGTAAACATGACATTGGATGCATTTGCCATACAGGAAGATTGTGATTTTCTCCAAAACCACTTTCACAGTGATTTTTGTTTAAATTTCACCCGAAATCCACAACAATTTGTCCAGATACTCCTGGATGAAAACAAAACTACCTGGTGATTTGTAGCCATCTCAATACCAGATCTTGCTACAGCCTCTGTGTGTGTTTGTGTTTTCTGGATATTCTCTATGGACTTTAAGGTTTTGAATGCCTTTTAGCAGGACCCTTTTTGTTTTCTGCTGGCAAACGCTAATTGGTTCCACCTGGAGTCAAATCCTCCACACATTCGAGTTTTCTAGGAAGAAAGCTTCAGAAACCTGAGAAAACATGATATTTGCATTTGTAAACATGACATTGGAGGCATTTGCCATACAGGAAGATTGTGATTTTCTCCAAAACCACTTTCACGGTGATTTTTGGTTAAATTTCACCCGAAATCCACAACAATTTGTCCAGATACTCCTGGATGAAAACAAAACTATCTGGTGATTTGTAGCCATCTCAATCCCAGATCTTGCTACAACCTCTGTGTGTGTTTGTGTTTTCTGGATATTCTCTATGGACTTTACAGTTTTGAATGCATTTTAGCAGGACCCTTTTTGTTTTCTGCTGGCAAACGCTAATTGGTTCCACCTGGAGTCAAATCCTCCACACATTCGAGTTTTCTAGGAAGAAAGCTCCAGAAACCTGGGAAAACATGATATTTGTATTTGTAAACATGACATTGGATGCATTTGCCAAACAGGAAGATTGTGCTTTTCTCCAAAACCACTTTCACAGTGATTTTTGGTTAAATTTCACCCGAAATCCACAACAATTTGTCCAGATACTCCTGGATGAAAACAAAACTATCTGGTGATTTGTAGCTATCTCAATCCCAGATCTTGCTACACCCTCTGTGTGTGTTTGTGTTTTCTGGATATTCTCTATGGACTTTAAGGTTTTGAATGCATTTTAGCAGGACCCTTTTTGTTTTCTGCTGGCAAACGCTAATTGGTTCCACCTGGAGTCAAATACTCCACACATTCGAGTTTTCTAGGAAGAAACCTCCAGAAACCTGAGAAAACATGATATTTCTTTCAGTAAACATGACATTGGATGCATTTGCCATATAGGGAGATTGTGATTTTCTCCAAAACCACTTTCACGGTGATTTTTGGTTAAATTTCACCCGAAATCCACAACAATTTGTCCAGATACTCCTGGATGAAAACAAAACTATCTGGTGATTTGTAGCCATCTCAATCCCAGATCTTGCTACAGCCTCTGTGTGTGTTTGTGTTTTCTGGATATTCTCTATGGACTTTAAGGTTTTGAATGCATTTTAGCAGGACTCTTTTTGTTTTCTGCGGGCAAAAGCTAATTGGTTCCACCTGGAGTCAAATCCTCCACACATTCGAGTTTTCTGGGAAGAAAGCTCCAGAAACCTGGGAAAACATGATATTTGCATTTGTAAACATGACATTGGATGCATTTGCCAAACAGGAAGATTGTGCTTTTCTCCAAAACCACTTTCACGGTGATTTTGGGTTAAATTTCACCCGAAATCCACAACAATTTGTCCAGATACTCCTGGATGAAAACAAAACTATCTGGTGATTTGTAGCCATCTCAAGCCCAGATCTTGCTACAGCCTCTGTGTGTGTGTGTGTTTTCTGGATATTCTCTATGGACTTTAAGGTTTTGAATGCATTTTAGCAGGACCCTTTTTGTTTTCTGCTGGCAAACGCTAATTGGTTCCACCTGGAGTCAAATCCTCCACACATTCGAGTTTTCTAGGAAGAAAGCTCCAGAAACCTGACAAAACATGATATTTCTTTCTGTAAACATGACATTAGATGCATTTGCCATACAGGGAGATTGTGATTTTCTGCAAAACCACTTTCACGGTGATTTTTGGTTAAATTTCACCCGAAATCCACAACAATTTGTCCAGATACTCCTGGATGTAAACAAAACTATCTGGTGATTTGTAGCCATCTCAATCCCAGATCTTGCTACAGCCTCTGTGTGTGTTTGTGTTTTCTGGATATTCTCTATGGACTTTAAGGTTTTGAATGCATTTTAGCAGGACTCTTTTTGTTTTCTGCTGGCAAACACTAATTGGTTCCACCTGGAGTCAAATCCTCCATACATTCGAGTTTTCTAGGAAGAAAGCTCCAGAAACCTGGGAAAACATGATATTTGCATTTGTAAACATGACATTGGATGCATTTGCCAAACAGGAAGATTGTGCTTTTCTCCAAAACCACTTTCACGGTGATTTTTGGTTAAATTTCACCCGAAATCCACAACAATTTGTCCAGATACTCCTGGATGAAAACAAAACTATCTGGTGATTTGTAGCTATCTCAATCCCAGATCTTGCTACAGCCTCTGTGTGTGTTTGTGTTTTCTGGATATTCTCTATGGACTTTAAGGTTTTGAATGCCTTTTAGCAGGACCCTTTTTGTTTTCTGCTGGCAAACGCTAATTGGTTCCACCTGGAGTCAAATAATCCACACATTCGAGTTTTCTAGGAAGAAAGCTTCTGAAACCTGAGAAAACATGATATTTCTATTTGCAAACATGACCTTGGATGCATTTCCCATACAGGAAGATTGTGCTTTTCTCCAAAACCACTTTCACGGTGATTTTTGGTTAAATTTCACCCGAAATCCACAACAATTTGTCCAGATACTCCTGGATGAAAACAAAACTATCTGGTGATTTGTAGCTATCTCAATCCCAGATCTTGCTACAGCCTCTGTGTGTGTTTGTGTTTTCTGGATATTCTCTATGGAATTTAAGGTTTTGAAACCATTTTCGCAGGACCCTTTTTTTTTTTCCTGGCAAACGCTAATTGGTTCCACCTGGAGTCAAATACTCCACACATTCGAGTTTTCTAGGAAGAAAGCTCCAGAAACCTTAGAAAACATGATATTTGTATTTGTAAACATGACATTGGATTCATTTGCTGAATAGAAAGATTGTGCTTTTCTCCAAAACCACTTTCACGGTGATTTTTGGTTAAATTTCACTTCAAAACTATAACAATTTGTCCAGATACTCCTGGATGAAAACAAAACTATCTGGTGATTTGTAGCTATCTCAATCCCAGATCTTGGTACAGCCTCTGTGTGTGTTTGTGTTTTCTGGATATTCTCTATGGACTTTAAGGTTTTGAATGCCTTTTAGCAGGACCCTTTTTGTTTTCTGCTGGCAAACGCTAATTGGTTCCACCTGGAGTCAAATCCTCCACACATTCGAGTTTTCTAGGAAGAAAGCTCCAGAAACCTGAGAACACATGATATTTGCATTTGTAAACATGACATTGGAGGCATTTGCCATACAAGAAGATTCTGATTTTCTCCAAAACCACTTTCACGGTGATTTTTGGTTAAATTTTACCCGAAATCCACAACAATTTGTCCAGATACTCCTGGATGAAAACAAAACTATCTGGTGATTTGTAGCTGTCTCAATCCCAGATCTTGCTACAGCCTCTGTGTGTGTTTGTGTTTTCTGGATATTCTCTATGGACTTTAAGGTTTTGAATGCATTTTAGCAGGACCCTTTTTGTTTTCTGCTGGCAAACGCTAATTGGTTCCACCTGGAGTCAAATCCTCCACACATTCGAGTTTTCTAGGAAGAAAGCTCCAGAAACCTGAGAAAACATGATATTTTTATTTGTAAACATGACATTGGATTCATTTGCTGAACAGGAAGATTGTGCTTTTCTCCAAAACCACTTTCACGGTGATTTTTGGTTAAATTTCACTTCAAAACTACAACAATTTGTCCAGATACTCCTGGATGAAAACAAAACTATCTGGTGATTTGTAGCTGTCTCAATCCCAGATCTTGCTACAGCCTCTGTGTGTGTTTGTGTTTTCTGGATATTCTCTATGGACTTTAAGGTTTTGAATGCATTTTAGCAGGACCCTTTTTGTTTTCTGCTGGCAAACACTAATTGGTTCCACCTGGAGTCAAATACTCCACACATTCGAGTTTTCTAGGAAGAAAGCTCCAGAAACCTCAGAAAACATGATATTTCTTTCTGTAAACATGACATTGGATGCATTTGCCATACAGGGAGATTGTGCTTTTCTCCAAAACCACTTTCACGGTGATTTTTGGTTAAATTTCACCCGAAATCCATAACAATTTGTCCAGATACTCCTGGATGAAAACAAAACTATCTGGTGATTTGTAGCCATCTGAATCCCAGATCTTGCTACAGCCCCTGTGTGTGTTTGTGTTTTCTGGATATTCTCAATGGACTTTAAGGTTTTGAATGCCTTTTAGCAGGACCCTTTTTGTTTTCTGCTGGCAAACGCTAATTGGTTCCACCTGGAGTCAAATCCTCCACACATTCGAGTTTTCTAGGAAGAAAGCTCCAGAAACCTGAGAAAACATGATATTTCTTTCTGTAAACATGACATTGGATGCATTTGCCATACAGGGAGATTGTGCTTTTCTCCAAAACCACTTTCACGGTGATTTTTGGTTAAATTTCACCCGAAATCCACAACAATTTGTCCAGATACTCCTGGATGAAAACAAAACTATCTGGTGATTTGTAGCTGTCTCAATCCCAGATCTTGCTACAGCCTCTGTGTGTGTTTGTGTTTTCTGGATATTCTCTATGGACTTTAAGGTTTTGAATGCATTTTAGCAGGACCCTTTTTGTTTTCTGCTGGCAAACGCTAATTGGTTCCACCTGGAGTCAAATACTCCACACATTCGAGTTTTCTAGGAAGAAAGCTCCAGAAACCTGAGAAAACATGATATTTGTATTTGTAAACATGACATTGGTTGCATTTGCCGAACAGGAAGATTGTGCTTTTCTCCAAAACCACTTTCACGGTGATTTTTGGTTAAATTTCACCCGAAATCCACAACAATTTGTCCAGATACTCCTGGATGAAAACAAAACTATCTGGTGATTTGTAGCTATCTCAATCCCAGATCTTGCTACAGCCTATGTGTGCGTTTGTGTTTTCTGGATATTCTCTATGGACTTTAAGGTTTTGAATGCATTTTAGCAGGACCCTTTTTGTTTTCTGCTGGCAAACACTAATTGGTTCCACCTGGAGTCAAATACTCCACACATTTGAGTTTTCTAGGAAGAAAGCTGCAGAAACCTGACAAAACATGATATTTCTTTCTATAAACATGACATTGGATGCATTTGCCATACAGGGAGATTGTGATTTTCTCCAAAACCACTTTCACGGTGATTTTTGGTTAAATTTCACCCGAAATCCACAACAATTTGTCCAGATACTCCTGGATGAAAACAAAACTATCTGGTGATTTGTAGCTATCTCAATCCCAGATCTTGCTACAGCCTCTGTGTGTGTTTGTGTTTTCTGGATATTCTCTATGGACTTTAAGGTTTTGAATGCATTTTAGCATGTAAGTATTTGTTTTCAACTGGCAAACGCTAATTGGTTCCACCTGGAGTCAAATACTCCACACATTCGAGTTTTCTAGGAAGAAAGCTCCAGAAACCTGAGAAAATATGATATTTGTATTTGTAAACATGACATTGGTTGCATTTCCCGTACAGGAAGATTGTGATTTTCTCCAAAACCACTTTCACGGTGATTTTTGGTTAAATTTCACCCGAAATCCACAACAATTTGTCCAGATACTCCTGGATGAAAACAAAACTATCTGGTGATTTGTAGCTATCTCAATCCCAGATCTTGCTACAGCCTATGTGTGTGTTTGTGTTTTCTGGATATTCTCTATGGACTTTAAGGTTTTGAATGCATTTTAGCATGTAAGTATTTGTTTTCAACTGGCAAACGCTAATTGGTTCCACCTGGAGTCAAATACTCCACACATTCGAGTTTTCTAGGAAGAAAGCTCCAGAAACCTGAGAAAACATGATATTTGTATTTGTAAACATGACATTGGTTGCATTTGCCGAACAGGAAGATTGTGCTTTTCTCCAAAACCACTTTCACGGTGATTTTTGGTTAAATTTCACCCGAAATCCACAACAATTTGTCCAGATACTCCTGGATGAAAACAAAACTATCTGGTGATTTGTAGCTATCTCAATCCCAGATCTTGCTACAGCCTCTGTGTGTGTTTGTGTTTTCTGGATATTCTCTATGGACTTTTAGGTTTTGAATGCATTTTAGCATGTAAGTATTTGTTTTCAACTGGCAAACGCTAATTGGTTCCACCTGGAGTCAAATACTCCACACATTCGAGTTTTCTAGGAAGAAAGCTCCAGAAACCTGAGAAAACATGATATTTTTATTTGTAAAGATGACATTGGATTCATTTCCTGAACAGAAAGATTGTGATTTTCTCCAAAACCACTTTCACGCTGATTTTTCGGTTAAATTTCACTTCAAAACTACAACAATTTGTCCAGATACTCCTGGATGAAAACAAAACTATCTGGTGATTTGTAGCTATCTCAATCCCAGATCTTGCTACAGCCTCTGTGTGTGTTTGTGTTTTCTGGATATTCTCTATGGTCTTTAAGGTTTTGAATCCATTTTAGCATGTACGTATTTGTTTTCAACTGGCAAACGCTAATTGGTTCCACCTGGAGTCAAATACTCCACACATTTGAGTTTTCTAGGAAGAAAGCTCCAGAAACTTCAGAAAACATGATATTTCTTTCTGTAAACATGGCATTGGATACATTTGCGAAACAGGAAGATTGTGCTTTTCTCCAAAACCACTTTCACGGTGATTTTTTGTTAAATTTCACCCGAAATCCACAACAATTTGTCCAGATACTCCTGGATGAAAACAAAACTATCTGGTGATTTGTAGCCATCTCAATACCAGATCTTGCTACAGCCTCTGTGTGCGTTTGTGTTTTCTGGATATTCTCTATGGACTTTAAGGTTTTGAATGCATTTTAGCAGGACCCTTTTTGTTTTCTGCTGGCAAACGCTAATTGGTTCCACCTGGAGTCAAATACTCCACACATTCGAGTTTTCTAGGAAGAAATCTCCAGAAACCTGAGAAAACATGATATTTGTATTTGTAAACATGACATTGGTTGCATTTCTCGTACAGGAAGATTGTGCTTTTCTCCAAAACCACTTTCACGGTGATTTTTGGTTAAATTTCACGCGAAATCCACAACAATTTGTCCAGATACTCCTGGATGAAAACAAAACTATCTGGTGATTTGTAGCTATCTCAATCCCAGATCTTGCTAAAGCCTCTGTGTGTGTTTGTGTTTTCTGGATATTCTCTATGGAATTTAAGGTTTTGAATGCATTTTAGCAGGACCCTTTTTGTTTTCTGCTGGCAAACGCTAATTGGTTCCACCTGGAGTCAAATCCTCCACACATTCGAGTTTTCAAGGAAGAAAGCTCCAGAAACCTGACAAAACATGATATTTGCATTTGTAAACATGACATTGGATGCATTTGCCATACAGGAAGATTGTGATTTTCTCCAAAACCACTTTCACAGTGATTTTTGTTTAAATTTCACCCGAAATCCACAACAATTTGTCCAGATACTCCTGGATGAAAACAAAACTACCTGGTGATTTGTAGCCATCTCAATACCAGATCTTGCTACAGCCTCTGTGTGTGTTTGTGTTTTCTGGATATTCTCTATGGAATTTAAGGTTTTGAATGCCTTTTAGCAGGACCCTTTTTGTTTTCTGCTGGCAAACGCTAATTGGTTCCACCTGGAGTCAAATCCTCCACACATTCGAGTTTTCTAGGAAGAAAGCTTCAGAAACCTGAGAAAACATGATATTCGCATTTGTAAACATGACATTGGGGGCATTTGCCATACAGGAAGATTGTGCTTTTCTCCAAAACCACTTTCATGGTGATTTTTGGTTAAATTTCTCTTCAAAACTACAACAATTTGTCCAGATACTCCTGGATGAAAACAAAACTATCTGGTGATTTGTAGCTATCTCAATCCCAGATCTTGCTACAGCCTCTGTGTGTGTTTGTGTTTTCTGGATATTCTCTATGGACTTTAAGGTTTTGAATCCATTTTAGCAGGACCCTTTTTGTTTTCTGCTGGCAAACGCTAATTGGTTCCACCTGGAGTCAAATCCTCCACACATTCGAGTTTTCTAGGAAGAATGTTCCAGAAACCTGAGAAAACATGATATTTGTATTTGTAAACATGACATTGGATTCATTTGCTGAACAGAAAGATTGTGCTTTTCTCCAAAACCACTTTCACGGTGATTTTTGGTTAAATTTCACTTCAAAACTACAACAATTTGTCCAGATACTCCTGGATGAAAACAAAACTACCTGGTGATTTGTAGCCATCTCAATACCAGATCTTGCTACAGCCTCTGTGTGTGTTTGTGTTTTCTGGATATTCTCTAAGGACTTTAAGGTTTTGAATGCCTTTTAGCAGGACCCTTTTTGTTTTCTGCTGCCAAACGCTAATTGGTTCCACCTGGAGTCAAATCCTCCACACATTCGAGTTTTCTAGGAAGAAAGCTCCAGAAACCTGAGAAAACATGATATTTGCAATTATAAACATGACATTGGATGCATTTGCCATACAGGGAGATTGTGATTTTCTCCAAAACCACTTTCACGGTGATTTTTGGTTAAATTTCACCCGAAATCCACAACAATTTGTCCAGATACTCCTGGATGAAAACAAAACTATCTGGTGATTTGTAGCCATCTCAATCCCAGATCTTGCTACAACCTCTGTGTGTGTTTGTGTTTTCTGGATATTCTCTATGGACTTTACGGTTTTGAATGCATTTTAGCAGGACCCTTTTTGTTTTCTGCTGGCAAACGCTAATTGGTTCCACCTGGAGTCAAATCCTCCACACATTCGAGTTTTCTAGGAAGAAAGCTCCAGAAACCTGGGAAAACATGATATTTGTATTTGTAAACATGACATTGGATGCATTTGCCAAACAGGAAGATTGTGCTTTTCTCCAAAACCACTTTCACAGTGATTTTTGGTTAAATTTCACCCGAAATCCACAACAATTTGTCCAGATACTCCTGGATGAAAACAAAACTATCTGGTGATTTGTAGCTATCTCAATCCCAGATCTTGCTACACCCTCTGTGTGTGTTTGTGTTTTCTGGATATTCTCTATGGACTTTAAGGTTTTGAATGCATTTTAGCAGGACCCTTTTTGTTTTCTGCTGGCAAACGCTAATTGGTTCCACCTGGAGTCAAATACTCCACACATTCGAGTTTTCTAGGAAGAAACCTCCAGAAACCTGAGAAAACATGATATTTCTTTCAGTAAACATGACATTGGATGCATTTGCCATACAGGGAGATTGTGCTTTTCTCCAAAACCACTTTCACGGTGATTTTTGGTTAAATTTCACCCGAAATCCACAACAATTTGTCCAGATACTCCTGGATGAAAACAAAACTATCTGGTGATTTGTAGCCATCTCAATCCCAGATCTTGCTACAGCCTCTGTGTGTGTTTGTGTTTTCTGGATATTCTCTATGGACTTTAAGGTTTTGAATGCATTTTAGCAGGACTCTTTTTGTTTTCTGCGGGCAAAAGCTAATTGGTTCCACCTGGAGTCAAATCCTCCACACATTCGAGTTTTCTGGGAAGAAAGCTCCAGAAACCTGGGAAAACATGATATTTGCATTTGTAAACATGACATTGGATGCATTTGCCAAACAGGAAGATTGTGCTTTTCTCCAAAACCACTTTCACGGTGATTTTGGGTTAAATTTCACCCGAAATCCACAACAATTTGTCCAGATACTCCTGGATGAAAACAAAACTATCTGGTGATTTGTAGCCATCTCAAGCCCAGATCTTGCTACAGCCTCTGTGTGTGTGTGTGTTTTCTGGATATTCTCTATGGACTTTAAGGTTTTGAATGCATTTTAGCAGGACCCTTTTTGTTTTCTGCTGGCAAACGCTAATTGGTTCCACCTGGAGTCAAATACTCCACACATTCGAGTTTTCTAGGAAGAAAGCTCCAGAAACCTGGGAAAACATGATATTTGTATTTGTAAACATGACATTGGATTCATTTGCTGAATAGAAAGATTGTGCTTTTCTCCAAAACCACTTTCACGGTGATTTTTGGTTAAATTTCACTTCAAAACTATAACAATTTGTCCAGATACTCCTGGATGAAAACAAAACTATCTGGTGATTTGTAGCTATCTCAATCCCAGATCTTGGTACAGCCTCTGTGTGTGTTTGTGTTTTCTGGATATTCTCTATGGACTTTAAGGTTTTGAATGCCTTTTAGCAGGACCCTTTTTGTTTTCTGCTGGCAAACGCTAATTGGTTCCACCTGGAGTCAAATCCTCCACACATTCGAGTTTTCTAGGAAGAAACCTCCAGAAACCTGAGAAAACATGATATTTCTTTCTGTAAACATGGCATTGGATGCATTTGCCGTACAGGAAGATTGTGATTTTCTCCAAAACTACTTTCACGGTGATTTTTGGTTAAATTTCACCCGAAATCCACAACAATTTGTCCAGATACTCGTGGATGAAAACAAAACTATCTGGTCATTTGTAGCTATCTCAATCCCAGATCTTGCTAGAGCCTCTGTGTGTGTTTGTGTTTTCTGGACATTCTCTATGGACTTTAAGGTTTTGAATGCATTTTAGAATGTAAGTTTTTGTTTTCAGGTGGCAAACGCTGATTGGTTCCACCTGGAGTCAAATCCTCCACACATTCGAATTTTCTAGGAAGAAAGCTCCAGAAACCTGAGAAAACATGATATTTCTTTCTGTAAACATGGCATTGGATGCATTTGCCGAACAGGAAGATTGTGATTTTCTCCAAAACTACTTTCAATGTGATTTTTGGTTAAATTTCACCCGAAATCCACAACAATTTGTCCAGATACTCCTGGATGAAAACAAAACTATCTGGTCATTTGTAGCTATCTCAATCCCAGATCTTGCTACAGCCTCTGTGTGTGTTTGTGTTTTCTGGAGATTCTCTATGGACTTTAAGGTTTTGAATGCAATTTAGCATCTAAGCTTTTGTTTTCAGATGGCAAACGCTAATTGGTTCCACCTGGAGTCAAATCTTCCACACATTCGAGTTTTCTAGGAAGAAAGCTCCAGAAACTTGAGAAAACATGATATTTCTTTCTGTAAACATTTCATTGGATGCATTTGCCGTACAGGATGATTGTGATTTTCCCCAAAACTACTTTCACGGTGATTTTTGGTTAAATTTCACCCGAAATCCACAACAATTTGTCCAGATACTCCTGGATGAAAACAAAACTATCTTGTGATTTCTAGCTATCTCAATCCCAGATCTTGCTACAGCCTCTGTGTGTGTTTGTGTTTTCTGGATATTCTCTATGGACTTTAAGGTTTTGAATGCATTGTAGCATGTAAGTTTTTGTTTTCAGGTGGCAAACGCTAACTGGTTCCACCTGGAGTCAAATCCTCCACACATTCGAGTTTTCTAGGAAGAAAGCTCCAGAAACCTGAGAAAACATGATATTTCTTTCTGTAAACATGACATTGGATACATTTGCTGAACAGAAAGATTGTGCTTTTCTCCAAAACCACTTTCACGGTGATTTTTGGTAAAATTTCACTTCAAAACTACAACAATTTGTCCAGATACTCCTGGATGAAAACAAAACTATCTGGTGATTTGTAGCTATCTCAATCCCAGATCTTGCTACAGCCTCCGTGTGTGTTTGTGTTTTCTGGATATTCTCTATGGACTTTAAGGTTTTGAATGCCTTTTAGCAGGACCCTTTTTTGTTTTTTGCTGGCAAACGCTAATTGTTTCCACCTCGAGTCAAATACTCCACACATTCGAGTTTTCTAGGAAGAAAGCTCCAGAAACCTGAGAAAACATGATATTTGTATTTGTAAACATGACATTGGATGCATTTGCCATACAGGAAGATTGTGCTTTTCTCCAAAACCACTTTCACGGTGATTTTTGGTTAAATTTCACCTGAAATCCACAACAATTTGTCCAGATACTCCTGGATGAAAACAAAACTATCTGGTGATTTGTAGCTGTCTCAATCCCAGATCTTGCTACAGCCTCTGTGTGTGTTTGTGTTTTCTGGATATTCTCTATGGACTTTAAGGTTTTGAATGCATTTTAGCAGGAGCCTTTTTGTTTTCTGCTGGCAAACGCTAATTGGTTCCACCTGGAGTCAAATACTCCACACATTCGAGTTTTCTAGGAAGAAAGCTCCAGAAACCTGAGAAAACATGATATTTGTATTTGTAAACATGACATTGGTTGCATTTGCCATACAGGAAGATTGTGCTTTTCTCCAAAACCACTTTCACGGTGATTTTTGGTTAAATTTCACCCGAAATCCACAACAATTTGTCCAGATACTCCTGGATGAAAACAAAACTATCTGGTGATTTGTAGCTATCTCAATCCCAGATCTTGCTACAGCCTATGTGTGCGTTTGTGTTTTCTGGATATTCTCTATGGACTTTAAGGTTTTGAATGCATTTTAGCAGGACCCTTTTTGTTTTCTGCTGGCAAACACTAATTGGTTCCACCTGGAGTCAAATACTCCACACATTCGAGTTTTCTAGGAAGAAAGCTCCAGAAACCTGACAAAACATGATATTTCTTTCTATAAACATGACATTGGATGCATGTGCCATACAGGGAGATTGTGATTTTCTCCAAAACCACTTTCACGGTGATTTTTGGTTAAATTTCACCCGAAATCCACAACAATTTGTCCAGATACTCCTGGATGAAAACAAAACTATCTGGTGATTTGTAGCTATCTCAATCCCAGATCTTGCTACAGCCTCTGTGTGTGTTTGTGTTTTCTGGATATTCTCTATGGAGTTTAAGGTTTTGAATGCATTTTAGCATGTAAGTATTTGTTTTCAACTGGCAAACGCTAATTGGTTCCACCTGGAGTCAAATACTCCACAAATTCGAGTTTTCTAGGAAGAAAGCTCCAGAAACCTGAGAAAACATGATATTTGTATTTGTAAACATGACATTGGTTGCATTTCCCGTACAGGAAGATTGTGATTTTCTCCAAAACCACTTTCACGGTGATTTTTGGTTAAATTTCACCCGAAATCCACAACAATTTGTCCAGATACTCCTGGATGAAAACAAAACTATCTGGTGATTTGTAGCTATCTCAATCCCAGATCTTGCTACAGCCTATGTGTGTGTTTGTGTTTTCTGGATATTCTCTATGGACTTTAAGGTTTTGAATGCATTTTAGCATGTAAGTATTTGTTTTCAACTGGCAAACGCTAATTGGTTCCACCTGGAGTCAAATACTCCACACATTCGAGTTTTCTAGGAAGAAAGCTCCAGAAACCTGAGAAAACATGATATTTGTATTTGTAAACATGACATTGGTTGCATTTCCCGTACAGGAAGATTGTGATTTTCTCCAAAACCACTTTCACGGTGATTTTTGGTTAAATTTCACCCGAAATCCACAACAATTTGTCCAGATACTCCTGGATGAAAACAAAACTATCTGGTGATTTGTAGCTATCTCAATCCCAGATCTTGCTACAGCCTCTGTGTGTGTTTGTGTTCTCTGGATATTCTCTATGGACTTTTAGGTTTTGAATGCATTTTAGCATGTAAGTATTTGTTTTCAACTGGCAAACGCTAATTGGTTCCACCTGGAGTCAAATACTCCACACATTCGAGTTTTCTAGGAAGAAAGCTCCAGAAACCTGAGAAAACATGATATTTTTATTTGTAAAGATGACATTGGATTCATTTCCTGAACAGAAAGATTGTGATTTTCTCCAAAACCACTTTCACGCTGATTTTTCGGTTAAATTTCACTTCAAAACTACAACAATTTGTCCAGATACTCCTGGATGAAAACAAAACTATCTGGTGATTTGTAGCTATCTCAATCCCAGATCTTGCTACAGCCTCTGTGTGTGTTTGTGTTTTCTGGATATTCTCTATGGTCTTTAAGGTTTTGAATCCATTTTAGCATGTACGTATTTGTTTTCAACTGGCAAACGCTAATTGGTTCCACCTGGAGTCAAATACTCCACACATTTGAGTTTTCTAGGAAGAAAGCTCCAGAAACTTCAGAAAACATGATATTTCTTTCTGTAAACATCGCATTGGATACATTTGCGAAACAGGAAGATTGTGCTTTTCTCCAAAACCACTTTCACGGTGATTTTTTGTTAAATTTCACCCGAAATCCACAACAATTTGTCCAGATACTCCTGGATGAAAACAAAACTATCTGGTGATTTGTAGCCATCTCAATACCAGATCTTGCTACAGCCTCTGTGTGCGTTTGTGTTTTCTGGATATTCTCTATGGACTTTAAGGTTTTGAATGCATTTTAGCAGGACCCTTTTTGTTTTCTGCTGGCAAACGCTAATTGGTTCCACCTGGAGTCAAATACTCCACACATTCGAGTTTTCTAGGAAGAAATCTCCAGAAACCTGAGAAAACATGATATTTATATTTGTAAACATGACATTGGTTGCATTTCTCGTACAGGAAGATTGTGCTTTTCTCCAAAACCACTTTCACGGTGATTTTTGGTTAAATTTCACGTGAAATCCACAACAATTTGTCCAGATACTCCTGGATGAAAACAAAACTATCTGGTGATTTGTAGCTATCTCAATCCCAGATCTTGCTAAAGCCTCTGTGTGTGTTTGTGTTTTCTGGATATTCTCTATGGAATTTAAGGTTTTGAATGCATTTTAGCAGGACCCTTTTTGTTTTCTGCTGGCAAACGCTAATTGGTTCCACCTGGAGTCAAATCCTCCACACATTCGAGTTTTCAAGGAAGAAAGCTCCAGAAACCTGACAAAACATGATATTTGCATTTGTAAACATGACATTGGATGCATTTGCCATACAGGAAGATTGTGATTTTCTCCAAAACCACTTTCACAGTGATTTTTGTTTAAATTTCACCAGAAATCCACAACAATTTGTCCAGATACTCCTGGATGAAAACAAAACTACCTGGTGATTTGTAGCCATCTCAATACCAGATCTTGCTACAGCCTCTGTGTGTGTTTGTGTTTTCTGGATATTCTCTATGGAATTTAAGGTTTTGAATGCCTTTTAGCAGGACCCTTTTTGTTTTCTGCTGGCAAACGCTAATTGGTTCCACCTGGAGTCAAATCCTCCACACATTCGAGTTTTCTAGGAAGAAAGCTTCAGAAACCTGAGAAAACATGATATTTGCATTTGTAAACATGACATTGGGGGCATTTGCCATACAGGAAGATTGTGCTTTTCTCCAAAACCACTTTCATGGTGATTTTTGGTTAAATTTCTCTTCAAAACTACAACAATTTGTCCAGATACTCCTGGATGAAAACAAAACTATCTGGTGATTTGTAGCTATCTCAATCCCAGATCTTGCTACAGCCTCTGTGTGTGTTTGTGTTTTCTGGATATTCTCTATGGACTTTAAGGTTTTGAATCCATTTTAGCAGGACCCTTTTTGTTTTCTGCTGGCAAACGCTAATTGGTTCCACCTGGAGTCAAATCCTCCACACATTCGAGTTTTCTAGGAAGAATGTTCCAGAAACCTGAGAAAACATGATATTTGTATTTGTAAACATGACATTGGATTCATTTGCTGAACAGAAAGATTGTGCTTTTCTCCAAAACCACTTTCACGGTGATTTTTGGTTAAATTTCACTTCAAAACTACAACAATTTGTCCAGATACTCCTGGATGAAAACAAAACTACCTGGTGATTTGTAGCCATCTCAATACCAGATCTTGCTACAGCCTCTGTGTGTGTTTGTGTTTTCTGGATATTCTCTAAGGACTTTAAGGTTTTGAATGCCTTTTAGCAGGACCCTTTTTGTTTTCTGCTGCCAAACGCTAATTGGTTCCACCTGGAGTCAAATCCTCCACACATTCGAGTTTTCTAGGAAGAAAGCTCCAGAAACCTGAGAAAACATGATATTTGTATTTGTAAACATGACATTGGATGCATTTGCCATACAGGGAGATTGTGATTTTCTCCAAAACCACTTTCACGGTGATTTTTGGTTAAATTTCACCCGAAATCCACAACAATTTGTCCAGATACTCCTGGATGAAAACAAAACTATCTGGTGATTTGTAGCCATCTCAATCCCAGATCTTGCTACAACCTCTGTGTGTGTTTGTGTTTTCTGGATATTCTCTATGGACTTTACGGTTTTGAATGCATTTTAGCAGGACCCTTTTTGTTTTCTGCTGGCAAACGATAATTGGTTCCACCTGGAGTCAAATCCTCCACCCATTTGAGTTTTCTAGGAAGAAAGCTCAAGAAACCTGGGAAAACATGATATTTGTATTTGTAAACATGACATTGGATGCATTTGCCAAACAGGAAGATTGTGCTTTTCTCCAAAACCACTTTCACAGTGATTTTTGGTTAAATTTCACCCGAAATCCACAACAATTGGTCCAGATACTCCTGGATGAAAACAAAAAACTCTTTGGTGATTTGTAGCTATCTCAATCCCAGATCTTGCTACAGCCTCTGGTGTGTTTGTGTTTTCTGGATATTCTCTATGGACTTTAAGGTTTTGAATGCATTTTAGCAGGACCCTTTTTGTTTAATGCTGGCAAACGCTAATTGGTTCCACCTGGAGTCAAATTCTCCACACATTCGAGTTTTCTAGGAAGAAAGCTCCAGAAACCTGAGAAAACATGATATTTGTATTTGTAAACATGACATTGGATGCATTTGCTGAACAGAAAGATTGTGCTTTTCTGCAAAAACACTTTCATGGTGATTTTTTGGTTAAATTTCACTTCAAAACTACAACAATTTGTCCAGATACTCCTGCATGAAAACAAAACTATCTGGTGATTTGTAGCTATCTCAATCCCAGACCTTGCTACAGCCTCTGGTGTGTTTGTGTTTTCTGGATATTCTCGATGGACTTTAAGGTTTTGAATGCATTTTAGCAGGACCCTTTTTGTTTTCTGCTGGCAAACGCTAATTGGTTCCACCTGGAGTCAAATACTCCACACATTCGAGTTTTCTAGGAAGAAAGCTACAGAAACATGAGAAAACATGATATTTGTATTTTTAAACATGACATTGGATACATTTGCCCAACAGGAAGATTGTGCTTTTCTCCAAAACCACTTTCATGGTGATTTTTGGTTAAATTTCTCTTCAAAACTACAACAATTTGTCCAGATACTCCTGGATGAAAACAAAACTATCTGGTGATTTGTAGCTATCTCAATCCCAGATCTTGCTACAGCCTCTGTGTGTGTTTGTGTTTTCTGGATATTCTCTATGGACTTTAAGGTTTGGAATGCATTTTAGCATGTAAGTATTTGTTTTCAGCTGGCAAACGCTAATTGGTTCCACCTGGAGTCAAATACTCCACACATTCGAGTTTTCTAGGAAGAAAGCTTCAGAAACCTGAGAAAACATGAGATTTCTTTCTGTAAACATGACATTGGATACATTTGCCGAACATGAAGATTGTGCTTTTCTCCAAAACCACTTTCACGGTGATTTTTGGTTAAATTTCACTTCAAAACTACAACAATTTGTCCAGATACTCCTGGATGAAAACAAACTATCTGGTGATTTGTAGCTATCTCAATCCCAGATCTTCCTACAGCCTCTGTGTGTGTTTGTGTTTTCTGGATATTCTCTATGGACTTTAGGGTTTTGAATGCATTTTAGTACAACCCTTTTTGTTTTCTGCTGGCAATCGCTAATGGGTTCCACCTGGAGTCAAATCCTCAACACATTCGAGTTTTCTGGGAAGATAGCTCCAAAAATCTGAGAAAACATGATTTTTGTATTTGTATACATGACATTGGATGCATTTCCTGAACAGAAAGATTGTGCTTTTCTCCAAAACCACTTTCACGGTGATTTTTTGGTGAAATTTCACTTCAAAACTACAACAATTTGTCCAGATACTCCTGGATGAAAACTAAACTATCTGGTGATTTGTAGCTATCTCAATCCCAGATCTTGCTACAGCCTCTGTGTGTGTTTGTGTTTTCTGGATATTCTCTATGGACTTTAAGGTTTTGAATGCATTTTAGCAGGACCCTTTTTGTTTTCTGCTGGCAAACGCTAATTGGTTCCACCTGGAGTCAAATCCTCCTCACATTCGAGTTTTCTAGGAAGCAAGCTTCAGAAACCTGAGAAAACATGATATTTCTTTCTGTAAACATGACATTGGATACATTTGCCAAACAGGAAGATTGTGCTTCTCTCCAAAACCACTTTCACGGTGATTTTTGGTTAAATTTCACTTCAAAAATACAACAATTTTTCCAGATACTCCTGGATGAAAACAAAACTATCTGGTGATTTGTAGCTATCTCAATCCCAGATCTTGCTACAGCCTCTGTTTGTGTTTGTGTTTTCTGGATATTCTCTATGGACTTTAAGGTTTTGAATGCATTTTAGCAGGACCCTTTTTGTTTTCTGCTGGCAAACGCTAATTGGTTCCACCTGGAGTCAAATACCCCACACATTCGAGATTTCTAGGAAGAAAGCTCCAGAAACCTGAGAAAACATGATATTTATATTTGTAAACATGACATTGGATGCATTTGTTGAACAGAAAGATTGTGCTTTTCTCCAAAACCACTTTCACGGTGATTTTTGGTTAAATTTCACTTCAAAACTACAACAATTTGTCCAGATACTCCTAGATGAAAGTAAAACTATCTGGTGTGTTGTGGCTATCTCAATCCCAGATCTTGCTACAGCCTCTGTGTGTGTTTGTGTTTTCTGGATATTCTCTATGGACTTTAAGGTTTTGAATGCATTTTAGCAGGACCCTTTTTGTTTTCTGCTGGCAAACGCTAATTGGTTCCACCTGGAGTCCAATACTCCACACATTCGAGTTTTCTAGGAAGACAGCTCCAGAAACCTGAGAAAACATAATATTTCTTTCTGTAAATATGACATTGGATACAGTTGCCGAACAGAAAGATTGTGCTTGTCTCCAAAACCACTTTCACTGTGATTTTTTGGTTAAATTTCACTTCAAAACTACAACAATTTGTCCAGATACTCCTGGATGAAAACAAAACTATCTGGTGATTTGTAGCTATCTCAATCCCAGATCTAGCTACAACCTCTGTGTGTGTGTTTGTGTTTTCTGGATATTCTCTATGGACTTTAAGGTTTTGAATGCATTTTAGCAGGACCCTTTTTGTTTTCTGCTGGCAAACGCTAATTGGTTCTACCTGGAGTCAAATACTCCACACATTCGAGTTTTCTAGGAAGAAAGCTTCAGAAACCTGAGAAAACATGATATTTCTTTCTGTAAACATGACATTGGATACATTTCCCGAACAGGAAGATTGTGCTTTTCTCCAAAACCACTTTCACGGTGATTTTTGGTTAAATTTCACTTCAAAAGTACAACAATTTGTCCAGATACTCCTGGATGAAAACAAAACTATCTGGTGATTTGTAGCTATCTCAATCCCAGATCTTCCTACAGCCTCTGTGTGTGTTTGTGTTTTCTGGATATTCTCTATGGACTTTAGGGTTTTCAATGCATTTTAGCACAACCCTTTTTGTTTTCTGCTGGCAATCGCTAATGGGTTCCACCTGGAGTCAAATCCTCAACACATTCGAGTTTTCTGGGAAGATAGCTCCAGAAACCTGAGAAAACATGATTTTTGTATTTGTAAACATGACATTGGATGCATTTCCTGAACAGAAAGATTGTGCTTTTCTCCAAAACCACTTTCTGGGTGATTTTTTGGTTAAATTTCACTTCAAAACTACAACAATTTGTCCAGATACTCCTGGATGAAAACAAAACTATCTGGTGATTTGTAGCTATCTCAATCCCAGATCTTGCTACAGCCTCTGTGTGTGTTTGTGTTTTCTGGATATTCTCTATGGACTTTAAGGTTTTGAATGCATTTTAGCAGGACCCTTTTTGTTTTCTGCTGGCAAACGCTAATTGGTTCTACCTGGAGTCAAATACTCCACACATTCGAGTTTTCTAGGAAGAAAGCTTCAGAAACCTGAGAAAACATGATATTTCTTTCTGTAAACATGACATTGGATACATTTGCCGAACAGGAAGATTGTGATTTTCTCCAAAACCACTTTCACGGTGATTTTTGGTTAAATTTCACTTCAAAACTCCAACAATTTGTCCAGATACTCCTGGATGAAAACAAAACTATCTGGTGATTCGTAGCTATCTCAATCCCAGATCTTGCTACAGCCTCTGTGTGTGTTTGTGTTTTCTGGATATTCTCTAGGGACTTTAAGGTTTTGAATGCATTTTAGCCGGACCACTTTTGTTTTCTGCTGGCAAACGCTGATTGGTTCCACCTGGAGTCAAATCCTCCACACATTCGAGTTTTCTAGGAAGAAACTTCAGAAACCTGAGAAAACATGATATTTATATTTGTAAACATGTCATTGGATGCATTTGTTGAACAGAAAGATTGTGCTTTTCTCCAAAACCACTTTCACGGTGATTTTTTGGTTAAATTTCACTTCAAAACTACAACAATTTGTCCAGATACTCCTGGATGAAAACAAAACTATCTGGTGATTTGTAGCTATCTCAATCCCAGATCTTGCTACAGCTTCTGTGTGTGTTTGTGTTTTCTGGATATTCTCTATGGACTTTAAGGTTTTGAATGCATTTTAGAAGGACCCTTTTTGTTTTCTGCTGGCAAACGCTAATTGGTTCCACCTGGAGTCAAATACTCCACACATTCGAGTTTTCTAGGAAGAAAGCTCCACAAACCTGAGAAAACATGATATTTATATGTGTAAACATGACATTGGAGGCATTTGTTGAACAGAAAGATTGTGCTTTTCTCCAAAACCACTTTCACGGTGATTTTTGGTTAAATTTCACTTCAAAACTACAACAATTTGTCCAGATATCCCGGGATGAAAGCAAAGCTATCTGGTGATTTGTAGCTATCTCAATTCCAGATCTTGCTGCACCCTCTGGTGTGTTTGTGTTTTCTGGATATTCTCTATGGACTTTAAGGTTTTGAATGCATTTTAGCAGGACCCTTTTTGTTTTCTGCTGGCAAACGCTAATTGGTTCCACCTGGAGTCAAATGCTCCACACATTCGAGTTTTCTAGGAAGAAAGCTTCAGAAACCTGAGAAAACATAATATTTCTTTCTGTAAACATGCCATTGGATACATTTGCCGAACAGAAAGATTGTGCTTGTCTCCAAAACCACTTTCATGGTGATTTTTTGGTGAAATTTCACTTCAAAACTACAACAATTTGTCCAGATACTCCTGGATGAAAACAAAACTATCTGGTGATTTGTAGCTATCTCAATCCCAGATCTTGCTACAGCCTCTGGTGTGTTTGTGTTTTCTGGATATTCTCTATGGACTTTAAGGTTTGGAATGCATTTTAGCAGGACCCTTGTTTTTTTCTGCTGGCAAACGCTAATTGGTTCCACCTGGAGTCAAATACTCCACACATTGAGTTTTCTAAGAAGACAGCTCCAGAAACCTGAGAAAACATGATATTTGTATTTGTAAACATGACATTGGATTCATTTCCTGAATAGAAAGATTGTGCTTTTCTCCAAAACCACTTTCACGGTGATTTTTTGATTAAATTTCACTTCAAAACTACAACAATTTGTAAAGATACTCCGGGATGAAAACAAATCTATCTGGTGATTTGTAGCTATCTCAATCCCAGATCTAGCTACAACCTCTGTGTGTGTGTTAGTGTTTTCTGGATATTCTCTATGGACTTTAAGGTTTTGAATGCATTTTAGCAGGACCCTTTTTGTTTTCTGCTGGCAAACGCTAATTGGTTCCACCTGGATTCAAATACTCCACACATTCGAGTTTTCTAGGAAGAAAGCTCCACAAACCTGAGAAAACATGATATTTATATGTGTAAACATGACATTGGAGGCATTTGTTGAACAGAAAGATTGTGCTTTTCTCCAAAACCACTTTCACGGTGATTTTTGGTTAAATTTCACTTCAAAACTACAACAATTTGTCCAGATATCCCGGGATGAAAGCAAAGCTATCTGGTGATTTGTAGCTATCTCAATTCCAGATCTTGCTGCACCCTCTGGTGTGTTTGTGTTTTCTGGATATTCTCTATGGACTTTAAGGTTTTGAATGCCTTTTAGCAAGACCCTTTTTGTTTTCTGCTGGCAAACGCTAATTGGTTCCACCTGGAGTCAAATACTCCACACATTCGAGTTTTCTAGGAAGAAAGCTTCAGAAACCTGAGAAAACATGATATTTCTTTCTGTAAACATGACATTGGATACATTTGCCGAACTGGAAGATTGTGATTTTCTCCAAAACCACTTTCACGGTGATTTTTGGTTAAATTTCACTTCAAAACTGCAACAATTTGTCCAGATACTACTGGATGAAAACAAAACTATCTGGTGATTCGTAGCTATCTCAATCCCAGATCTTGCTACAGCCTCTGTGTGTGTTTGTGTTTTCTGGATATTCTCTAGGGACTTTAAGGTTTTGAATGCATTTTAGCAGGACCCTTTTTGTTTTCTGCTGGCAAACGCTAATTGGTTCCACCTGGAGTCAAATCCTCAACACATTCGAGTTTTCTATGAAGAAAGTTCAGAAACCTGAGAAAACATGATATTTATATTTGTAAACATGTCATTGGATGCATTTGTTGAACAGAAAGATTGTGCTTTTCTCCAAAACCACTTTCACGGTGATTTTCTGGTTAAATTTCACTTCAAAACTACAACAATTTGTCCAGATACTCCTGGATGAAAGCAAAACTATCTGGTGATTTGTAGCTATCTCAATTCCAGATCTTGCTACACCCTCTCGTGTGTTTGTGTTTTCTGGATATTCTCTATGGACTTTACGGTTTTGAATGCATTTTAGCATGTAAGTTTTTGTTTTCTGCTGGCAAACGCTAATTGGTTCCCTCTGGAGTCTAATACGCCACACATTCGAGTTTTCTAGGAAGAAAGCTTCAGAAACCTGAGAAAACATGATATTTCTTTCTGTAAACATGACATTGGATGCATTTGCCGAACAGGAAGATTGTGCTTTTCTCCAAAATAACTTTTCACCGTGAGTTTTGGTTAAATTTCACCCGAAATCCACAACAATTTTTCTAGATACTCTGGATGAAAACAAAACTATCTAGTGTGTTGTGGCTATCTCAATCCCAGATCTTGCTACAGCCTCTATGTTTGTGTTTTCTGGACCTTCTCTATGGACTTTACGGTTTTGAATGCATTTTAGCATGTACGTTTTTGTTTTCAGCTGGCAAACGCTAATTGGTTCCACCTGGAGTCAAATACCCCACACATTCTAGTATTCTAGGAAGAAAGCTTCAGAAACCTGAGAAAACATGATATTTCTTTCTGTAAACATGACATTGGATGCATTTGCCGAACAGGAAGATTGTGCTTTTCTCCAAAACAACTTTCACCGTGAGTTTGGGTTAAATTTCACCCGAAATCCACAACAATTTGTCCAGATACTCTCGATGAAAACAAAACTATCTGGTGTGTTGTGGCTATCTCAATCCCAGATCTTGCTACAGCCTCTGTGTTTGGTTGTGTTTTCTGGACATTCTCTGTGGACTTTACGGTTTTGAATGCATTTTATCATGGAAGTTTTTGCTTTCAGCTGGCAAACGCTAATTGGTTCCACCTGGAGGCTAATACGCCACACATTCGAGTTTTCTAGGAAGAAAGCTTCAGAAACCTGAGAAAACATGATATTTCTTTCTGTCAATATGACATTGGATGCATTTGCCGAACAGGAAGATTGTGCTTTTCTCCAAAACCACTTTCACGGTGATTTTGGGTTAAGTTTCACCGGGATACTACAACATTTTGTCCAGATACTCTGGATGAAAACAAAACTATCTGGTGTGTTGTGGCTATCTCAATCCCAGATCTTGCTACAGCCTCTGTGTTTGTTTGTGTTTTCTGGACATTCTCTATGGGCTTTACGGTTTTGAATGCATTTTAGCATGTAAGTTTTTGTTTTCAGCTGGCAAACGCTAATTGGTTCCCTCTGGAGTCTAATACGCCACACATTCGAGTTTTCTAGGAAGAAAGCTTCAGAAACCTGAGAAAACATGATATTTCTTTCTGTAAACATGACATTGGATGCATTTGCCGAACAGGAAGATTGTGCTTTTCTCCAAAACCACTTTCCCGGTGATTTTTGGTTAAATTTCACCCGAAATCCACAACAATTTCTCCAGATACTCTGGATGAAAACAAAACTATCTGGTGTGTTGTGGCTATCTCAATCCCAGATGTTGCTACAGCCTCTGTGTTTGTTTGTGTTTTTTGGACCTTCTCTATGGACTTTACGGTTTTGAATGCATTTTAGCATGTACGTTTTTGTTTTCAGCTGGCAAACGCTAATTGGTTCCACCTGGAGTCTAATACGCCACACATTCGAGTTTTCTAGGTAGAAAGCTTCAGAAACCTCAGAAAACATGAAATTTCTTTCAGTAAACATGACATTGGATGCATTTGCCGTACAAGAAGATTGTGCTTTTCTCCAAAACCACTTTCCTGGTGATTTTTGGTTAAGTTTCACCAGGATACTACAACATTTTGTCCACATACTCTGGATGAAAACAAAACTATCTGGTGTGTTGTGGCTATCTCAATCCCAGATCTTGCTACAGCGTCTGTGTGTGTTTGTGTTTTCTGGACATTCTCTATGGACTTTACGGTTTTGAATGCATTTTAGCATGTAAGTATTTGTTTTCTGCTGGCAAACGCTAATTGGTTCCACCTGGAGTCTAATACGCCACATATTCGAGTTTTCTAGGAAGAAAGCTTCAGAAACCTGAGAAAACATAATATTTCTTTCTGTAAACATGACATTGGATGCATTTGCCGAACAGGATGATTTTGCTTTTCTCCAAAACCATTTTCACCGTGATTTTTGGTGAAGTTTCACCCGAAAACCACAACAATTTGTCCAGATACTCTGGATGAAAACAAAACTATCTGGTGTGTTGTGGCTATCTCAATCCCAGATCTTGCTACAGCCTCTGTGTGTGTTTGTGTTTTCTGGACATTCTCTATGGACTTTACTGTTTTGAATGCATTTTAGCATCCAAGTTTTTGTTTTCAGCTGGCAAACGCTAATTGGTACCACCGGAGTCTCATATGCCACACATTCGAGTTTTCTAGGAAGAAAGCTTCAGAAACCTGAGAAAACATGATATTTCTTTCTGTAAACATAACATTGGCTGTATTTGCCATACAGGAAGCATGAGCTTTTCTCCAAAACCACTTTCACGGTGATTTTTGGTTAAATTTCACCCGAAATCCACAACATTTTGTCCAGATACTCTGGATGAAAACAAAACTATCTGCTGTGTTGCGGCTATCTCAATCCCAGATCTTGCTACAGCCTCTGTGTTTGTTTGTGTTTTCTGGACATTCTCTATGGACTTTACGGTTTTGAATGCATTTTAGCATCCAAGTTTTTGTTTTCAGCTGGCAAACGCTAATTGGTTCCACCTGGAGTCAAATCCTCCACACATTCGAGTTTTCTAGGAAGAAAGCTTCAGAAACCTGAGAAAACATGATATTTCTTTCTGTAAACATGACATTGGATGCATTTGCCGAACAGGAAGATTGTGCTTTTCTCCAAAACCACTTTCACGGTGATTTTTCGTTAAATTTCCCAGGATACTACAACATTTAGTCCAGATACTCTGGATGAAAACAAAACTCTCTGGTGTGTTGTGGCTATCTCAATCCCACATCTTGCTACAGCCTCTGTGTTTGTTTGTGTTTTCTGGACATTCTCTATGGACTTTACGGTTTTGAATGCATTTTAGCATCCAAGTTTTTGTTTTCAGCTGGCAAACGCTAATTGGTTCGACCTGGAGTCTAATACGCCACACATTCGAGTTTTCTAGGAAGAAAGCTTCAGAAACCTGAGAAAACATGATATTTCTTTCTGTAAACATGACAGTGGATGCATTTGCTGAACAGGAAGATTGTGCTTTTCTCCAAAACCACTTTCACGGTGATTTTTGGTTAAGTTTCACCCGAAATCCACAACATTTTGTCCAGATACTCTGGATGAAAACAAAACTATCTGGTGTGTTGTGGCTATCTCAATCCCACATCTTGCTACAGCCTCTGTGTTTGTTTGTGTTTTCTGGACATTCTCTATGGACTTTACGGTTTTGAATGCATTTTAGCATGTACGTTTTTGTTTTCAGCTGGCAAACGCTAATTGGTTCCACCTGGAGTCTAATACGCCACACATTCGAGTTTTCTAGGAAGAAAGCTTCAGAAACCTGAGAAAACATGATATTTCTTTCTGTAAACATGACATTGGATGCATTTGCTGAACAGGAAGATTGTGCTTTTCTCCAAAACCACCTTCACGGTGATTTTTGGTTAAGTTTCACCCGAAATCCACAACATTTTGTCCAGATACTCTGGATGAAAGCAAAACTATCTGGTGTGTTGTGGCTATCTCAATCCCACATCTTGCTACAGCCTCTGTGTTTGTTTGTGTTTTCTGGACATTCTCTATGGACTTTACGGTTTTGAATGCATTGTAGCATGTAAGTTTTTGTTTTCAGCTGGCAAACGCTAATTGGTTCCACCTGGAGTCTAATACGCCACACATTCGAGTTTTCTAGGATGAAAGCTTCAGAAACCTGAGAAAACATGATATTCCTTTGTGTAAGCATGACATTGGATGCATTTGCCGAACAGGAAGATTGTGCTTTTCTCCAAAACCACTTTCACGGTGATTTTTGGTTAAATTTCACCAGGATACTACAACATTTTGTCCAGATACTCTGGATGAAAACAAAACTCTCTGGTATGTTGTGGCTATTTCAATCAAACATCTTGCTACAGCCTCTGTGTTTGTTTGTGTTTTCTGGACATTCTCTACGGACTTTACGGTTTTGAATGCATTTTAGCATCCAAGTTTTTGTTTTCAGCTGGCAAACGCTAATTGGTTCGACCTGGAGTCTAATACGCCACACATTCGAGTTTTCTAGGAAGAAAGCTTCAGAAACCTGAGAAAACATGATATTTCTTTCTATAAACATGACATTGGCTACATTTGTCGAACAGGAAGCATGAGCTTTTCTCCAAAACCACTTTCACGGTGATTTTTGGTTAAATTTCACCAGGATACTTCAACATTTTGTCCAGATACTCTGGATGAAAACAAAACTCTCTGGTGTGTTGTGGCTATCTCAATCAAACATCTTGCTACAGCCTCTGTGTTTGTTTGTGTTTTCTGGACATTCTCTATGGACTTTACGGTTTTGAATGCATTTTAGCATCCAAGTTTTTGTTTTCAGCTGGCAAACGCTAATTGGTTTCACCTGGAGTCTAATACGCCACACATTCGAGTTTTCTAGGAAGAAAGCTTCAGAAGCCTGAGAAAACATGATATTTCTTTCTGTAAACATGACATTGGATGCAGTTGCCGAACAGGAAGATTGTGCTTTTCTCCAAAACCACTTTCACGGTGATTTTTGGTAAAGTTTCACCCGAAATCCACAACATTTTGTCCAGATACCCTGGATGAAAACAAAACTATCTGGTGTGTTGTGGCTTTCTCAATCCCACATCTTGCTACAGTCTCTGTGTTTGTTTGCGTTTTCTGGACATTCTATATGGACTTTACGGTTTTGAAAGCATTTTAGCATGTAAGTTTTTGTTTTCAGCTGGCAAACGCTAATTGGTTCCACCTGGAGTCTAATACGCCACACATTCGAGTTTTCTAGGAAGAAAGCTTCAGAAGCCTGAGATAACATGATATTTCTTTCTGTAAACATGACATTGGATGCATTTGCCGAACAGGAAGATTGTGCTTTTCTCCAAAACCACTTTCACGGTGATTTTTGGTTAAGTTTCACCCGAAATCCACAACATTTTGTCCAGATACTCTGGATGAAAGCAAAACTATCTGGTGTGTTGTGGCTATCTCAATCCCACATCTTGCTACAGCCTCTGTGTTTGTTTGTGTTTTCTGGACATTCTCTATGGACTTTACGGTTTTGAATGCATTTTAGCATGTAAGTTTTTGTTTTCAGCTGGCAAACGCTAATTGGTTCCACCTGGAGTCTAATACGCCACACATTCGAGTTTTCTAGGAAGAAAGCTTCAGAAACCTGAGAAAACATGATATTTCTTTCTGTAAACATGACTTTGGATGCAGTTGCCGAACAGGAAGCATGAGCTTTTCTCCAAAACCACCTTCACGGTGATTTTTGGTTAAGTTTCACCCGAAATCCACAACATTTTGTCCAGATACTCTGGATGAAAACAAAACTATCTGGTGTGTTGTGGCTATCTCAATACCACATCTTGCTACAGCCTCTGTGTTTGTTTGTGTTTTCTGGACATTCTCTATGGACTTTACGGTTTTGAATGCATTTTAGCATGTAAGTTTTTGTTTTCAGCTGGAAAACGCTAATTGGTTCCACCTGGAGTCTAATACGCCACACATTCGAGTTTTCTAGGAAGAAAGCTTCAGAAACCTGAGAAAACATGATATTTCTTTCTGTAAACATGACATTGGATGCATTTGCCGAACAGGAAGATTGTGCTTTTCTCCAAAACCACTTTCCCGGTGATTTTTGGTTAAATTTCACCGGGATACTGCAACATTTTGTCCAGATACTCTGGATGAAAACAAAACTATCTGGTGTGTTGTGGCTATCTCAATCCCAGATCTTGATACAGCCTCTGTGTTTGTTTGTGTTTTCTGGACCTTCTCTATGGACTTTACGGTTTTGAATGCATTTTAGCATGTAAGATTTTGTTTTCAGCTGGCAAACGCTAATTGGTTCCACCTGGAGTCTAATACGCCACACATTCGAGTTTTCTAGGAAGAAAGCTTCAGAAACCTGAGAAAACATGATATTTCTTTCTGTAAACATGACATTGGATGCATTTGCCGAACAGGAAGATTGTGCTTTTCTCCAAAACCACTTTCACGGTGATTTTTGGTTAAGTTTCACCGGGATACTGCAACATTTTGTCCAGATACTCTGGATGAAAACAAAACTATCTGGTGTGTTGTGGCTATCTCAATCCCAGATCTTGATACAGCCTCTGTGTTTGTTTGTGTTTTCTGGACCTTCTCTATGGACTTTACGGTTTTGAATGCATTTTAGCATGTAAGTTTTTGTTTTCAGCTGGCAAACGCTAATTGGTTCCACCTGGAGTCTAATACGCCACACATTCGAGTTTTCTAGGAAGAAAGCTTCAGAAGCCTGAGAAAACATGATATTTCTTTCTGTAAACATGACATTGGATGCATTTGCCGAACAGGAAGATTGTGCTTTTCTCCAAAACCACTTTCACCGTGATTTTTGGTTAAGTTTCACCCGAAATCCACAACATTTTGTCCAGATACTCTGGATGAAAACAAATCTATCTGGTGTGTTGTGGCTATCTCAATCCCAGATCTTGCGACAGCCTCTGTGTTTGTTTGTGTTTTCTGGACATTCTCTATGGACTTTACGGTTTTGAATGCATTTTAGCATGTAAGTTTTTGTTTTCAGCTGGCAAAAGCTAATTGGTTCCACCAGGAGTCTAATACGCCACACATTCGAGTTTTCTAGGAAGAAAGCTTCAGAAACCTGAGAAAACATGATATTTCTTTCTGTAAACATGACATTGTATGCAGTTGCCGAAGAGGAACATTGTGCTTTTATCCAAAACCACTTTCACCGTGATTTTTGGTTAAGTTTCACCTGAAATCCACAACATTTTGTCCAGATACTCTGGATGAAAACAAAACTATCTGGTGTGTTGTGGCTATCTCAATCCCACATCTTGCTACAGCCTCTGTGTTTGTTTGTGTTTTCTGGACATTCTCTATGGACTTTACGGTTTTGAATGCATTTTAGCATGTAAGTTTTTGTTTTCAGCTGGCAAACGCTAATTGATTCCACCTGGAGTCTAATACGCCACACATTCGAGTTTTCTAGGAAGAAAGCTTCAGAAGCCTGAGAAAACATGATATTTCTTTCTGTAAACATGACATTGGATGCATTTTCCGAACAGGAAGATTGTGCTTTTCTCCAAAACCACTTTCACGGTGATATTTGGTTAAGTTTCACCCGAAATCCACAACATTTTGTCCAGATACTCTGGATGAAAACAAATCTATCTGGTGTGTTGTGGCTATCTCAATCCCAGATCTTGCGACAGCTTCTGTGTTTGTTTGTGTTTTCTGGACATTCTCTATGGACTTTACGGTTTTGAATGCATTTTAGCATGTAAGTTTTTGTTTTCAGCTGGCAAAAGCTAATTGGTTCCACCTGGAGTCTAATACGCCACACATTCGAGTTTTCTAGGAAGAAAGCTTCAGAAACCTGAGAAAACATGATATTTCTTTCTGTAAACATGACATTGTATGCAGTTGCCGAAGAGGAACATTGTGCTTTTATCCAAAACCACTTTCACCGTGATTTTTGGTTAAGTTTCACCTGAAATCCACAACATTTTGTCCAGATACTCTGGATGAAAACAAAACTATCTGGTGTGTTGTGGCTATCTCAATCCCACATCTTGCTACAGCCTCTGTGTTTGTTTGTGTTTTCTGGACATTCTCTATGGACTTTACGGTTTTGAATGCATTTTAGCATGTAAGTTTTTGTTTTCAGCTGGCAAACGCTAATTGATTCCACCTGGAGTCTAATACGCCACACATTCGAGTTTTCTAGGAAGAAAGCTTCAGAAACCTGAGAAAACATGATATTTCTTTCTGTAAACATGACATTGGATGCATTTGCCGAACAGGAAGATTGTGCTTTTCTCCAAAACCACTTTCACGGTGATTTTTGGTTAAGTTTCACCCGAAATCCACAACATTTTGTCCAGATACCCTGGATGAAAACAAAACTATCTGGTGTGTTGTGGCTATCTCAATCCCACATCTTGCTACAGCCTCTGTGTTTGTTTGTGTTTTCTGGACATTCTCTATGGACTTTACGGTTTTGAAAGCATTTTAGCATGTAAGTTTTTGTTTTCAGCTGGCAAACGCTAATTGGTTCCACCTGGAGTCTAATACGCCACACATTCGAGTTTTCTAGGAAGAAAGCTTCAGAAGCCTGAGAAAACATGATATTTCTTTCTGTAAACATGACATTGGATGCATTTGCCGAACAGGAAGATTGTGCTTTTCTCCAAAACCACTTTCACGGTGATTTTTGGTTAAGTTTCACCCAAAATCCACAACAATTTGTCCAGATACTCTGGATGAAAACAAAACTATCTGGTGTGTTTTGGCTATCTCAATCCCACATCTTGCTACAGTCTCTGTGTTTGTTTGTGTTTTCTGGACATTCTCTATGGACTTTACGGTTTTGAATGCATTTTAGCATGTAAGTTTTTGTTTTCTGCTGGCAAACGCAAATTGGTTTCACCTGGAGTCTAATACGCCACACATTCGAGTTTTCTAGGAAGAAAGCTTCAGAAACCTGAGAAAACATGATATTTCTTTCTGTAAACATGACATTGGATGCATTTGCCGAACAGGAAGCATGAGCTTTTCTCCAAAACCACATTCACGGTGCTTTTTGGTTAAGTTTCACCCGAAATCCACAACATTTTGTCCAGGTACTCTGGATGAAAACAAAACTATCTGGTGTGTTGTGGCTATCTCAATCCCACATCTTGCGACAGCTTCTGTGTTTGTTTGTGTTTTCTGGACATTCTCTATGGACTTTACGGTTTTGAATGCATTTTAGCATGTAAGTTTTTGTTTTCAGCTGGCAAACGCTAATTGGTTCGACCTGGAGTCTAATACGCCACACATTCGAGTTTTCTAGGAAGAAAGCTTCAGAAACCTGAGAAAACATGATATTTCTTTCTGTAAACATGACATTGGATGCAGTTGCCGAAGAGGAAGATTGTGCTTTTCTCCAAAACCACTTTCACCGTGATTTTGGGTTAAGTTTCACCTGAAATCCACAACATTTTGTCCAGATACTCTGGATGAAAACAAAACTATCTGGTGTGTTGTGGCTATCTCAATCCCACATCTTGCTACAGCCTCTGTGTTTGTTTGTGTTTTCTGGACATTCTCTATGGACTTTACGGTTTTGAAAGCATTTTAGCATGTAAGTTTTTGTTTTCAGCTGGCAAACTTAATTGGTTCCACCTGGAGTCTAATACGCCACACATTCGAGTTTTCTAGGAAGAAAGCTTCAGAAGCCTGAGAAAACATGATATTTCTTTCTGTAAACATGACATTGGATGCATTTGCCGAACAGGAAGATTGTGCTTTTCTCCAAAACCACTTTCACGGTGATTTTTGGTTAAGTTTCACCCAAAATCCACAACAATTTGTCCAGATACTCTGGATGAAAACAAAACTATCTGGTGTGTTTTGGCTATCTCAATCCCACATCTTGCTACAGCCTCTGTGTTTGTTTGTGTTTTCTGGACATTCTCTATGGACTTTACGGTTTTGAATGCATTTTAGCATGTAAGTTTTTGTTTTCAGCTGGCAAACGCTAATTGGTTCCACCTGGAGTCTAATACGCCACACATTCGAGTTTTCTAGGAAGAAAGCTTCAGAAACCTGAGAAAACATGATATTTCTTTCTGTAAACATGACATAGGATGCATTTGCCGAACAGGAAGATTTTGCTTTTCTCCAAAACCACTTTCACGGTGATATTTGGTTAAGTTTCATCCGAAATCCACAACATTTTGTCCAGATACTCTGGATGAAAACAAATCTATCTGGTGTGTTGTGGCTATCTCAATCCCACATCTTACTACAGCTTCTGTGTTTGTTTGTGTTTTCTGGACATTCTCTATGGACTTTACGGTTTTGAATGCATTTTAGCATGTAAGTTTTTGTTTTCAGCTGGCAAACGCTAATTGGTTCCACCTGGAGTCTAATACGCCACACATTCGAGTTTTCTAGGAAGAAAGCTTCAGAAGCCTGAGAAAACATGATATTTGTATTTGTAAACATGACATTGGATGCATTTGCCGAACAGGAAGCATGAGCTTTTCTCCAAAACCACATTCACGGTGCTTTTTGGTTAAGTTTCACCCGAAATCCACAACATTTTGTCCAGGTACTCTGGATGAAAACAAAACTATCTGGTGTGTTGTGGCTATCTCAATCCCACATCTTGTGACAGCTTCTGTGTTTGTTTGTGTTTTCTGGACATTCTCTATGGACTTTACTGTTTTGAATGCATTTTAGCATGTAAGTTTTTGTTTTCAGCTGGCAAACGCTAATTGGTTCGACCTGGAGTCTAATACGCCACACATTCGAGTTTTCTAGGAAGAAAGCTTCAGAAACCTGAGAAAACATGATATTTCTTTCTGTAAACATGACATTGGATGCAGTTGCCGAAGAGGAAGATTGTGCTTTTCTCCAAAACCACTTTCACCGTGATTTTTGGTTAAGTTTCACCTGAAATCCACAACATTTTGTCCAGATACTCTGGATGAAAACAAAACTATCTGGTGTGTTGTGGCTATCTCAATCCCACATCTTGCTACAGCCTCTGTGTTTGTTTGTGTTTTCTGGACATTCTCTATGGACTTTACGGTTTTGAAAGCATTTTAGCATGTAAGTTTTTGTTTTCAGCTGGCAAACGCTAATTGGTTCCACCTGGAGTCTAATACGCCACACATTCGAGTTTTCTAGGAAGAAAGCTTCAGAAGCCTGAGAAAACATGATATTTCTTTCTGTAAACATGACATTGGATGCATTTGCCGAACAGGAAGATTGTGCTTTTCTCCAAAACCACTTTCACGGTGATTTTTGGTTAAGTTTCACCCAAAATCCACAACAATTTGTCCAGATACTCTGGATGAAAACAAAACTATCTGGTGTGTTTTGGCTATCTCAATCCCACATCTTGCTACAGCCTCTGTGTTTGTTTGTGTTTTCTGGACATTCTCTATGGACTTTACGGTTTTGAATGCATTTTAGCATGTAAGTTTTTGTTTTCAGCTGGCAAACGCTAATTGGTTCCACCTGGAGTCTAATACGCCACACATTCGAGTTTTCTAGGAAGAAAGCTTCAGAAACCTGAGAAAACATGATATTTCTTTCTGTAAACATGACATTGGATGCATTTGCCGAACAGGAAGATTTTGCTTTTCTCCAAAACCACTTTCACGGTGATATTTGGTTAAGTTTCATCCGAAATCCACAACATTTTGTCCAGGTACTCTGGATGAAAACAAATCTATCTGGTGTGTTGTGGCTATCTCAATCCCACATCTTACTACAGCTTCTGTGTTTGTTTGTGTTTTCTGGACATTCTCTATGGACTTTACGGTTTTGAATGCATTTTAGCATGTAAGTTTTTGTTTTCAGCTGGCAAACGCTAATTGGTTCCACCTGGAGTCTAATACGCCACACATTCGAGTTTTCTAGGAAGAAAGCTTCAGAAACCTGAGAAAACATGATATTTCTTTCTGTAAACATGACATTGTATGCAGTTGCCGAAGAGGAACATTGGTCTTTTATCCAAAACCACTTTCACCGTGATTTTTGGTTAAGTTTCACCTGAAATCCACAACATTTTGTCCAGATACTCTGGATGAAAACAAAACTATCTGGTGTGTTGTGGCTATCTCAATGCCACATCTTGCTACAGCCTCTGTGTTTGTTTGTGTTTTCTGGACATTCTCTATGGACTTTACGGTTTTGAATGCATTTTAGCAGGACCCTTTTTGTATTCTGCTGGCAAACGCTAATTGGTTCCACCTGGAGTCTAATACGCCACACATTCGAGTTTTCTAGGAAGAAAGCTTCAGAAACCTGAGAAAACATGATATTTCTTTCTGTAAACATGACATTGGATGCATTTGCCGAACAGGAAGATTGTGCTTTTCTCCAAAACCACTTTCACGGTGATTTTTGGTTAAGTTTCACCCGAAATCCACAACATTTTGTCCAGATACTCTGGATGAAAACAAAACTATCTGGTGTGTTGTGGCTATCTCATTCCCACATCTTGCTACAGCCTCTGTGTTTGTTTGTGTTTTCTGGACATTCTCTATGGACTTTACGGTTTTGAATGCATTTTAGCATGTAAGTTTTTGTTTTCAGCTGGCAAACGCTAATTGGTTCCACCTGGAGTCTAATACGCCACACATTCGAGTTTTCTAGGAAGAAAGCTTCAGAAACCTGATAAAACATGATATTTGTATTTGTAAACATGACATTGGATGCATTTGCCGAACAGGAAGATTGTGCTTTTCTCCAAAACCACTTTCACGGTGATTTTTGGTTAAGTTTCACCCGAAATCCACAACATTTTGTCCAGATACTCTGGATGAAAGCAAAACTATCTGGTGTGTTGTGGCTATCTCAATCCCAGATCTTGCGACAGCCTCTGTGTTTGTTTGTGTTTTCTGGACCTTCTCTATGGACTTTACGGTTTTGAAAGCATTTTAGCATGTAAGTTTTTGTTTTCAGCTGACAAACGCTAATTGGTTCCACCTGGAGTCTAATACGCCACACATTCGAGTTTTCTAGGAAGAAAGCTTCAGAAACCTGAGAAAACATGATATTTCTTTCTGTAAACATGACATTGGATGCATTTGCCGAACAGGAAGATTTTGCTTTTCTCCAAAACCACTTTCACGGTGATATTTGGTTAAGTTTCATCCGAAATCCACAACATTTTGTCCAGATACTCTGGATGAAAACAAATCTATCTGGTGTGTTGTGGCTATCTCAATCCCACATCTTGCTACAGCCTCTGTGTTTGTTTGTGTTTTCTGGACATTCTCTATGGACTTTACGGTTTTGAATGCATTTTAGCATGTAAGTTTTTGTTTTCAGCTGGCAAACGCTAATTGGTTCCACCTGGAGTCTAATACGCCACACATTCGATTTTTCTAGGAAGAAAGCTAAAGAAACATGAGAAAACATGATATTTCTTTCTGTTAACATGACATTGGCTGTATTTGCCATACAGGAAGCATGAGCTTTTCTCCAAAACCACTTTCACGGTGATTTTTGGTTAAGTTTCACCCGAAATCCACAACATTTTGTCCAGATACTCTGGATGAAAACAAAACTATCTGGTGTGTTGTGGCTATCTCAATCCCAGATCTTGCGACAGCCTCTGTGTGTTTTTGTGTTTTCTGGACATTCTCTATGGACTTTACTGTTTTGAATGCATTTTAGCATGTACGTTTTTGTTTTCAGCTGGCAAACGCTAATTGGTTCCACCTGGAGTCAAATACGCCACACATTCGAGTTTTCTAGGAAGAAAGCTTCAGAAACCTGAGAAAACATGATATTTCTTTCTGTAAACATGACAGTGGATGCATTTGCCGAACAGGAAGATTGTGCTTTTCTCCAAAACCACTTTCACGGTGATTTTTGGTTAAATTTCCCAGATTACTACAACATTTTGTCCAGATACTCTGGATGAAAACAAAACTCTCTGGTGTGTTGTGGCTATCTCAATCCCACATCTTGCTACAGCCTCTGTGTTTGTTTGTGTTTTCTGGACATTCTCTATGGACTTTACGGTTTTGAAAGCATTTTAGCATGTAAGTTTTTGTTTTCAGCTGACAAACGCTAATTGGTTCCACCTGGAGTCTAATACGCCACACATTCGAGTTTTCTAGGAAGAAAGCTTCAGAAACCTGAGAAAACATGATATTTGTTTCTGTAAACATGACATTGGATGCATTTGCCGAACAGGAAGATTGTGCTTTTCTCCAAAACCACTTTCACGGTGATTTTTGGTTAAGTTTCACCCGAAATCCACAACATTTTGTCCAGATACTCTGGATGAAAGCAAAACTATCTGGTGTGTTGTGGCTATCTCAATCCCACATCTTGCTACAGCCTCTGTGTGTTTTTGTGTTTTCTGGACATTCTCTATGGACTTTACTGTTTTGAATGCATTTTAGCATGTACGTTTTTGTTTTCAGCTGGCAAACGCTAATTGGTTCCACCTGGAGTCAAATCCTCCACACATTCGAGTTTTCTAGGAAGAAAGCTTCAGAAACCTGAGAAAACATGATATTTCTTTCTGTAAACATGACAGTGGATGCATTTGCCGAACAGGAAGATTGTGCTTTTCTCCAAAACCACTTTCACGGTGATTTTTGGTTAAATTTCCCAGATTACTACAACATTTTGTCCAGATACTCTGGATGAAAACAAAACTCTCTGGTGTGTTGTGGCTATCTCAATCCCACATCTTGCTACAGCCTCTGTGTGTGTTTGTGTTTTCTGGACATTCTCTATGGATTTTACGGTTTTGAATGCATTTTAGCATGTAAGTTTTTGTTTTCTGCTGGCAAACGCTAATTGGTTTCACCTGGAGTCTAATACGCCACACATTCGAGTTTTCTAGGAAGAAAGCTAAAGAAACATGAGAAAACATGATATTTCTTTCTGTTAACATGACATTGGCTGTATTTGACATACAGGAAGCATGAGCCTTTCTCCAAAACCACTTTCACGGTTATTTTTGGTTAAGTTTCACCCGAAATCCACAACATTTTGTCCAGATACTCTGGATGAAAACAAAACTATCTGGTGTGCTGTGGCTATCTCAATCCCACATCTTGCGACAGCCTCTGTGTGTTTTTGTGTTTTCTGGACATTCTCTATGGACTTTACTGTTTTGAATGCATTTTAGCCTGTACGTTTTTGTTTTCCACTGGCAAACGCTAATTGGTTCCACCTGGAGTCTAATACGCCACACATTCGAGTTTTCTAGGAAGAAAGCTTCAGAAACCTGAGAAAACATGATATTTCTTTCTGTAAACATGACAGTGGATGCATTTGCCGAACAGGAAGATTGTGCTTTTCTCCAAAACCACTTTCACGGTGATTTTTGGTTAAGTTTCCCAGATTACTACAACATTTTGTCCAGATACTCTGGATGAAAACAAAACTCTCTGGTGTGTTGTGGCTATCTCAATCCCACATCTTGCTACAGCCTCTGTGTTTGTTTGTGTTTTCTGGACATTCTCTATGGACTTTACGGTTTTGAATGCATTTTAGCATGTAAGTTTTTGTTTTCAGCTGGCAAACGCTAATTGGTTCCACCTGGAGTCTAATATGCCACACATTCGAGTTTTCTAGGAAGAAAGCTTCAGAAACCTGAGAAAACATGATATTTCTTTCTGTAAACATGACATTGGATGCAGTTGCCGAAGAGGAAGATTGTGCTTTTCTCCAAAACCACTTTCACGGTGATTTTTGGTTAAGTTAACCTGAAATCCACAACATTTTGTCCAGATACTCTGGATGAAAACAAAACTATCTGGTGTGTTGTGGCTATCTCAATCCCACATCTTGCTACAGCCTCTGTGTTTGTTTGTGTTTTCTGGACATTCTCTATGGACTTTACGGTTTTGAATGCATTTTAGCAGGACCCTTTTTGTATTCTGCTGGCAAACGCTAATTGGTTCCACCTGGAGTCTAATACGCCACACATTCGAGTTTTCTAGGAAGAAAGCTTCAGAAACCTGAGAAAACATGATATTTGTATTTGTAAACATGACATTGGATGCATTTGTCGAACAGGAAGATTGTGCTTTTCTCCAAAACCACTTTCACGGTGATTTTTGGTTAAGTTTCACCCGAAATCCACAACATTTTGTCCAGATACTCTGGATGAAAACAAAACTATCTGGTGTGTTGTGGCTATCTCAATCCCAGATCTTGCTACAGCCTCTGTGTTTGTTTGTGTTTTCTGGACATTCTCTATGGACTTTACGGTTTTGAAAGCATTTTAGCATGTAAGTTTTTGTTTTCAGCTGGAAAACGCTAATTGGTTCCACCTGGAGTCAAATCCTCCACACATTCGAGTTTTCTAGGAAGAAAGCTTCAGAAACCTGAGAAAACATGATATTTCTTTCTGTAAACATGACATTGGATGCATTTGCCGAACAGGAAGATTGTGCTTTTCTCCAAAACCACTTTCACGGTGATTTTTGGTTAAGTTTCACCCGAAATCCACAACATTTTGTCCAGATACTCTGGATGAAAGCAAAACTATCTGGTGTGTTGTGGCTATCTCAGTCCCACATCTTGCTACAGCCTCTGTGTTTGTTTGTGTTTTCTGGACATTCTCTATGGACTTTACGGTTTTGAATGCATTTTAGCATGTAAGTTTTTGTTTTCAGCTGGCAAACGCTAATTGGTTCCACCTGGAGTCTAAAACGCCACACATTCGAGTTTTCTAGGAAGAAAGCTTCAGAAACCTGAGAAAACATGATATTTCTTTCTGTAAACATGACATTGGATACATTTGCCGAACAGGAAGATTGTGCTTTTCTCCAAAACCACTTTCACGGTTATTTTTGGTTAAGTTTCACCCGAAATCCACAACATTTTGTCCAGATACTCTGGATGAAAGCAAAACTATCTGGTGTGTTGTGGCTATCTCAATCCCAGATCTTGCGACAGCCTCTGTGTTTGTTTGTGTTTTCTGGACCTTCTCTATGGACTTTACGGTTTTGAAAGCATTTTAGCATGTAAGTTTTTGTTTTCAGCTGGCAAACGCTAATTGGTTCCACCTGGAGTCTAATACGCCACACATTCGAGTTTTCTAGGAAGAAAGCTTCAGAAACCTGAGAAAACATGATATTTCTTTCTGTAAACATGACATTGGATGCATTTGCCGAACGGGAAGATTTTGCTTTTCTCCAAAACCACTTTCACGGTGATATTTGGTTAAGTTTCATCCGAAATCCACAACATTTTGTCCAGATACTCTGGATGAAAACAAATCTATTTGGTGTGTTGTGGCTATCTCAATCCCAGATCTTGCGACAGCTTCTGTGTTTGTTTGTGTTTTCTGGACATTCTCTATGGACTTTACGGTTTTGAATGCATTTTAGCATGTAAGTTTTTGTTTTCAGCTGGCAAACGCTAATTGGTTCCACCTGGAGTCTAATACGCCACACATTCGAGTTTTCTAGGAAGAAAGCTTCAGAAACCTGAGAAAACATGATATTTCTTTCTGTAAACATGACATTGTATGCAGTTGCCGAAGAGGAACATTGGGCTTTTATCCAAAACCACTTTCACCGTGATTTTTGGTTAAGTTTCACCTGAAATCCACAACATTTTGTCCAGATACTCTGGATGAAAACAAAACTATCTGGTGTGTTGTGGCTATCTCAATCCCACATCTTGCTACAGCCTCTGTGTTTGTTTGTGTTTTCTGGACATTCTCTATGGACTTTACGGTTTTGAATGCATTTTAGCAGGACCCTTTTTGTATTCTGCTGGCAAACGCTAATTGGTTCCACCTGGAGTCTAATACGCCACACATTCGAGTTTTCTAGGAAGAAAGCTTCAGAAACCTGAGAAAACATTATATTTCTTTCTGTAAACATGACATTGGATGCATTTGCCGAACAGGAAGATTGTGCTTTTCTCCAAAACCACTTTCACGGTGATTTTTGGTTAAGTTTCACCCGAAATCCACAACATTTTGTCCAGATACTCTGGATGAAAACAAAACTATCTGGTGTGTTGTGGCTATCTCAATCCCACATCTTGCTACAGCCTCTGTGTTTGTTTGTGTTTTCTGGACATTCTCTATGGACTTTACGGTTTTGAAAGCATTTTAGCATGTAAGTTTTTGTTTTCAGCTGGAAAACGCTAATTGGTTCCACCTGGAGTCAAATCCTCCACACATTCGAGTTTTCTAGGAAGAAAGCTTCAGAAACCTGAGAAAACATGATATTTCTTTCTGTAAACATGACATTGGATGCATTTGCCGAACAGGAAGATTGTGCTTTTCTCCAAAACCACTTTCACGGTGATTTTTGGTTAAGTTTCACCCGAAATCCACAACATTTTGTCCAGATACTCTGGATGAAAGCAAAACTATCTGGTGTGTTGTGGCTATCTCAGTCCCACATCTTGCTACAGCCTCTGTGTTTGTTTGTGTTTTCTGGACATTCTCTATGGACTTTACGGTTTTGAATGCATTTTAGCATGTAAGTTTTTGTTTTCAGCTGGCAAACGCTAATTGGTTCCACCTGGAGTCTAATACGCCACACATTCGAGTTTTCTAGGAAGAAAGCTTCAGAAGCCTGAGAAAACATGATATTTCTTTCTGTAAACATGACATTGGATACATTTGCCGAACAGGAAGATTGTGCTTTTCTCCAAAACCACTTTCACGGTGATTTTTGGTTAAGTTTCACCCGAAATCCACAACATTTTGTCCAGATACTCTGGATGAAAGCAAAACTATCTGGTGTGTTGTGGCTATCTCAATCCCAGATCTTGCGACAGCCTCTGTGTTTGTTTGTGTTTTCTGGACCTTCTCTATGGACTTTACGGTTTTGAAAGCATTTTAGCATGTAAGTTTTTGTTTTCAGCTGACAAACGCTAATTGGTTCCACCTGGAGTCTAATACGCCACACATTCGATTTTTCTAGGAAGAAAGCTTCAGAAACCTGAGAAAACATGATATTTCTTTCTGTAAACATGACATTGGATGCATTTGCCGAACGGGAAGATTTTGCTTTTCTCCAAAACCACTTTCACGGTGATATTTGGTTAAGTTTCATCCGAAATCCACAACATTTTGTCCAGATACTCTGGATGAAAACAAATCTATTTGGTGTGTTGTGGCTATCTCAATCCCAGATCTTGCGACAGCTTCTGTGTTTGTTTGTGTTTTCTGGACATTCTCTATGGACTTTACGGTTTTGAATGCATTTTAGCATGTAAGTTTTTGTTTTCAGCTGGAAAACGCTAATTGGTTCCACCTGGAGTCTAATACGCCACACATTCGAGTTTTCTAGGAAGAAAGCTTCAGAAACCTGAGAAAACATGATATTTCTTTCTGTAAACATGACATTGGATGCATTTGCCGAACAGGAAGATTGTGCTTTTCTCCAAAACCACTTTCACGGTGATTTTTGGTTAAGTTTCACCCGAAATCCACAACATTTTGTCCAGATATCTGGATGAAAACAAAACTATCTGGTGTGTTGTGGCTATCTCATTCCCACATCTTGCTACAGCCTCTCTGTTTGTTTGTGTTTTCTGGACATTCTCTATGGACTTTACGGTTTTGAATGCATTTTAGCATGTAAGTTTTTGTTTTCAGCTGGCAAACGCTAATTGGTTCCACCTGGAGTCTAATACACCACACATTAGAGTTTTCTAGGAAGAAAGCTTAAGAAACCTGAGAAAACATGATATTTGTATTTGTAAACATGACATTGGATGCATTTGCCGAACAGGAAGATTGTGCTTTTCTCCAAAACCACTTTCACGGTGATTTTTGGTTAAGTTTCACCCGAAATCCACAACATTTTGTCCAGATACTCTGGATGAAAGCAAAACTATCTGGTGTGTTGTGGCTATCTCAATCCCAGATCTTGCGACAGCCTCTGTGTTTGTTTGTGTTTTCTGGACCTTCTCTATGGACTTTACGGTTTTGAAAGCATTTTAGCATGTAAGTTTTTGTTTTCAGCTGACAAACGCTAATTGGTTCCACCTGGAGTCTAATACGCCACACATTCGATTTTTCTAGGAAGAAAGCTAAAGAAACATGAGAAAACATGATATTTCTTTCTGTTAACATGACATTGGCTGTATTTGCCATACAGGAAGCATGAGCTTTTCTCCAAAACCACTTTCACGGTGATTTTTGGTTAAGTTTCACCCGAAATCCACAACATTTTGTCCAGATACTCTGGATGAAAACAAAACTATCTGGTGTGTTGTGGCTATCTCAATCCCAGATCTTGCGACAGCCTCTGTGTGTTTTTGTGTTTTCTGGACATTCTCTATGGACTTTACTGTTTTGAATGCATTTTAGCATGTACGTTTTTGTTTTCAGCTGGCAAACGCTAATTGGTTCCACCTGGAGTCAAATCCTCCACACATTCGAGTTTTCTAGGAAGAAAGCTTCAGAAACCTGAGAAAACATGATATTTCTTTCTGTAAACATGACAGTGGATGCATTTGCCGAACAGGAAGATTGTGCTTTTCTCCAAAACCACTTTCACGGTGATTTTTGGTTAAATTTCCCAGATTACTACAACATTTTGTCCAGATACTCTGGATGAAAACAAAACTCTCTGGTGTGTTGTGGCTATCTCAATCCCACATCTTGCTACAGCCTCTGTGTTTGTTTGTGTTTTCTGGACATTCTCTATGGACTTTACGGTTTTGAAAGCATTTTAGCATGTAAGTTTTTGTTTTCAGCTGGCAAACGCTAATTGGTTCCACCTGGAGTCTAATACGCCACACATTCGAGTTTTCTAGGAAGAAAGCTTCAGAAACCTGAGAAAACATGATATTTGTATTTGTAAACATGACATTGGATGCATTTGCCGAACAGGAAGATTGTGCTTTTCTCCAAAACCACTTTCACGGTGATTTTTGGTTAAGTTTCACCCGAAATCCACAACATTTTGTCCAGATACTCTGGATGAAAGCAAAACTATCTGGTGTGTTGTGGCTATCTCAATCCCACATCTTGCTACAGCCTCTGTGTGTTTTTGTGTTTTCTGGACATTCTCTATGGACTTTACTGTTTTGAATGCATTTTAGCATGTACGTTTTTGTTTTCAGCTGGCAAACGCTAATTGGTTCCACCTGGAGTCAAATCCTCCACACATTCGAGTTTTCTAGGAAGAAAGCTTCAGAAACCTGAGAAAACATGATATTTCTTTCTGTAAACATGACAGTGGATGCATTTGCCGAACAGGAAGATTGTGCTTTTCTCCAAAACCACTTTCACGGTGATTTTTGGTTAAATTTCCCAGATTACTACAACATTTTGTCCAGATACTCTGGATGAAAACAAAACTCTCTGGTGTGTTGTGGCTATCTCAATCCCACATCTTGCTACAGCCTCTGTGTGTGTTTGTGTTTTCTGGACATTCTCTATGGACTTTACGGTTTTGAATGCATTTTAGCATGTAAGTTTTTGTTTTCTGCTGGCAAACGATAATTGGTTTCACCTGGAGTCTAATACGCCACACATTCGAGTTTTCTAGGAAGAAAGCTAAAGAAACATGAGAAAACATGATATTTCTTTCTGTTAACATGACATTGGCTGTATTTGACATACAGGAAGCATGAGCCTTTCTCCAAAACCACTTTCACGGTGATTTTTGGTTAAGTTTCACCCGAAATCCACAACATTTTGTCCAGATACTCTGGATGAAAACAAAACTATCTGGTGTGCTGTGGCTATCTCAATCCCAGATCTTGCGACAGCCTCTGTGTGTTTTTGTGTTTTCTGGACATTCTCTATGGACTTTACTGTTTTGAATGCATTTTAGCCTGTACGTTTTTGTTTTCCACTGTCAAACGCTAATTGGTTCCACCTGGAGTCAAATCCTCCACACATTCGAGTTTTCTAGGAAGAAAGCTTCAGAAACCTGAGAAAACATGATATTTCTTTCTGTAAACATGACAGTGGATGCATTTGCCGAACAGGAAGATTGTGCTTTTCTCCAAAACCACTTTCACGGTGATTTTTGGTTAAGTTTCCCAGATTACTACAACATTTTGTCCAGATACTCTGGATGAAAACAAAACTCTCTGATGTGTTGTGGCTATCTCAATCCCACATCTTGCTACAGCCTCTGTGTTTGTTTGTGTTTTCTGGACATTCTCTATGGACTTTACGGTTTTGAATGCATTTTAGCATGTAAGTTTTTGTTTTCAGCTGGCAAACGCTAATTGGTTCCACCTGGAGTCTAATACGCCACACATTCGAGTTTTCTAGGAAGAAAGCTTCAGAAGCCTGAGATAACATGATATTTCTTTCTGTAAACATGACAGTGGATGCATTTGCCGAACAGGAAGATTGTGCTTTTCTCTAAAACCACTTTCACGGTGATTTTTGGTTAAGTTTCACCGAAATCCACAACATTTTGTCCAGATACTCTGGATGAAAGCAAAACTATCTGGTGTGTTGTGGCTATCTCAATCCCAGATCTTGCTACAGCCTCTGTGTTTGTTTGTGTTTTCTGGACATTCTCTATGGACTTTACGGTTTTGAATGCATTGTAGCATGTAAGTTTTTGTTTTCAGCTGGCAAACGCAAATTGGTTTCACCTGGAGTCTAATACGCCACACATTCGAGTTTTCTAGGAAGAAAACTTCAGAAACCTGAGAAAACATGATATTTCTTTCTGTAAACATGACATTGGATGCAGTTGCCGAACAGGAAGATTGTGCTTTTCTCCAAAACCACTTTCATCGTGATTTTTGTTTAAGTTTCACCCGAAATCCACAACATTATGTCCAGATACTCTGGATGAAAACAAAACTATCTGGTGTGTTGTGGCTATCTCAATCCCACATCTTGCTACAGCTTCTGTGTTTGTTTGTGTTTTCTGGACATTCTCTATGGACTTTACGGTTTTGAATGCATTTAACATGTAAGTTTTTGTTTTCAGCTGGCAAACGCTAATTGGTTCCACCTGGAGTCTAATATGCCACACATTCAAGTTTTCTAGGAAGAAAGCTTCAGAAGCCTGAGAAAACATGATATTTCTTTCTGTAAACATGACATTGGATGCATTTGCCGAACAGGAAGATTGTGCTTTTCTCCAAAACCACTTTCACGGTGATTTTTGGTTAAGTTTCCCCCAAAATCCAGAACAATTTGTCCAGATACTCTGGATGAAAACAAAACTATCTAGCCGGCGCCGTGGCTCAATAGGCTAATCCTCCACCTTGCGGCGCCGGCACACCGGGTTCTAGTCCCGGTTGGGGCGCCGGATTCTGTCCCGGTTGCCCCTCTTCCAGGCCAGCTCTCTGCTATGGCCAGGGAGTGCAGTGGAGGATGGCCCAGGTGCTTGGGCCCTGCACCCCATGGGAGACCAGGAAAAGCACCTGGCTCCTGGCTCCTGCCAGGATCAGCGCGGTGCGCCGGCTGCAGCGGCGGCCATTGGAGGGTGAACCAACGGCAAAAGGAAGACCTTTCTCTCTCTGTCTCTCTCTCTCTCACTGTCCACTCTGCCTGTCAAAAAAAAAAAAAAAAAAAAAAAAAAAAAAAAAAAAAAAAAAAAACTATCTGGTGTTTTTTGGCTATCTCAATCCCACATCTTGCTACAGCCTCTCTGTTTGTTTGTGTTTTCTGGACATTCTCTATGGACTTTACGGTTTTGAATGCATTTTAGCATGTAAGTTTTTGTTTTCAGCTGGCAAACGCTAATTGGTTCCACCTGGAGTCTAATATGCCACACATTCGAGTTTTCTAGGAAGAAAGCTTCAGAAACCTGAGAAAACATGATATTTCTTTCTGTAAACATGACATTGGATGCAGTTGCCGAAGAGGAAGATTGTGCTTTTCTCCAAAACCACTTTCACCGTGATTTTTGGTTAAGTTAACCTGAAATCCACAACATTTTGTCCAGATACTCTGGATGAAAACAAAACTATCTGGTGTGTTGTGGCTATCTCAATCCCACATCTTGCTACAGCCTCTGTGTTTGTTTGTGTTTTCTGGACATTCTCTATGGACTTTACGGTTTTGAATGCATTTTAGCATGTAAGTTTTTGTTTTCAGCTGGCAAACGCTAATTGGTTCCACCTGGAGTCTAATACGCCACACATTCGAGTTTTCTAGGAAGAAAGCTTCAGAAACCTGAGAAAACATGATATTTCTTTCTGTAAACATGACATTGGATACATTTGCCGAACAGGAAGATTGTGCTTTTCTCCAAAACCACTTTCACGGTGATTTTTGGTTAAGTTTCACCAGAAATCCACAACATTTTGTCCACATACTCTGGATGAAAACAAAACTATCTGGTGTGTTGTGGCTATCTCAATCCCAGATCTTGCTACAGCCTCTGTGTTTGTTTGTGTTTTCTGGACATTCTCTATGGACTTTACAGTTTTGAATGCATTTTAGAATGTAAGTTTTTGTTTTCTGCTGGCAAACGCTAATTGGTTTCACCTGGAGTCTAATATGCCACACATTCGAGTTTTATAGGAAGAAAGCTTCAGAAACCTGAGAAAACATGATATTTGTATTTGTAAACATGACATTGGATGCAGCTGCTGAACAGAAAGATTGTGCTTTTCTCCAAAACCACTTTCACGGTGATTTTTGGTTAAGTTTCACCCGAAATCCACAACATTTTGTCCAGATACTCTGGATGAAGACAAAACTATCTGGTGTGTTGTGGCTATCTCAATCCCAGATCTTGCGACAGCCTCTGTGTTTGTTTGTGTTTTCTGGACCTTCTCTATGGACTTTACGGTTTTGAAAGCATTTTAGCATGTAAGTTTTTGTTTTCAGCTGACAAACGCTAATTGGTTCCACCTGGAGTCTAATACGCTACACATTCGATTTTTCTAGGAAGAAAGCTAAAGAAACATGAGAAAACATGATATTTCTTTCTGTTAACATGACATTGGCTGTATTTGCCATACAGGAAGCATGAGCTTTTCTCCAAAACCACTTTCACCGTGATTTTTGGTTAAGTTTCACCCGAAATCCACAACATTTTGTCCAGATACTCTGGATGAAAACAAAACTATCTGGTGTGTTGTGGCTATCTCAATCCCAGATCTTGCTACAGCCTCTGTGTGTTTTTGTGTTTTCTGGACATTCTCTATGGACTTTACTGTTTTGAATGCATTTTAGCATGTACGTTTTTGTTTTCAGCTGGCAAACGCTAATTGGTTCCACCTGGAGTCTAATACGCCACACATTCGAGTTTTCTAGGAAGAAAGCTTCAGAAACCTGAGAAAACATGATATTTCTTTCTGTAAACATGACAGTGGATGCATTTGCCGAACAGGAAGATTGTGCTTTTCTCCAAAACCACTTTCACGGTGATTTTTGGTTAAGTTTCCCAGATTACTACAACATTTTGTCCAGATACTCTGGATGAAAACAAAACTCTCTGGTGTGTTGTGGCTATCTCAATCCCACATCTTGCTACAGCCTCTGTGTTTGTTTGTGTTTTCTGGACATTCTCTATGGACTTTACGGTTTTGAATGCATTTTAGCATGTAAGTTTTTGTTTTCAGCTGGCAAACGCTATTTGGTTCCACCTGGAGTCTAATACGCCACACATTCGAGTTTTCTAGGAAGAAAGCTTCAGAAGCCTGAGAAAACATGATATTTCTTTCTGTAAACATGACATTGGATGCATTTGCCGAACAGGAAGATTGTGCTTTTCTCCAAAACCACTTTCACGGTGATTTTTGGTTAAGTTTCACCCGAAATCCACAACATTTTGTCCAGATACTCTGGATGAAAGCAAAACTTTCTGGTGTGTTGTGGCTATCTCAATCCCACATCTTGCTACAGCCTCTGTGTTTGTTTGTGTTTTCTGGACATTCTCTATGGACTTTACGGTTTTGAATGCATTGTAGCATGTAAGTTTTTGTTTTCAGCTGGCAAACGCAAATTGGTTTCACCTGGAGTCTAATACGCCACACATTCGAGTTTTCTAGGAAGAAAACTTCAGAAACCTGAGAAAACATGATATTTCTTTCTGTAAACATGACATTGGATGCAGTTGCCGAACAGGAAGATTGTGCTTTTCTCCAAAACCACTTTCACCGTGATTTTTGCTTAAGTTTCACCCGAAATCCACAACATTATGTCCAGATACTCTGGATGAAAACAAAACTATCTGGTGTGTTGTGGCTATCTCAATCCCACATCTTGCTACAGCTTCTGTGTTTGTTTGTGTTTTCTGGACATTCTCTATGGACTTTACGGTTTTGAATGCATTTAACATGTAAGTTTTTGTTTTCAGCTGGCAAACGCTAATTGGTTCCACCTGGAGTCTAATACGCCACACATTCGAGTTTTCTAGGAAGAAAGCTTCAGAAGCCTGAGAAAACATGATATTTCTTTCTGTAAACATGACATTGGATGCATTTGCCGAACAGGAAGATTGTGCTTTTCTCCAAAACCACTTTCACGGTGATTTTTGGTTAAGTTTCCCCCAAAATCCACAACAATTTGTCCAGATACTCTGGATGAAAACAAAACTATCTGGTGTGTTGTGGCTATCTCAATCCCACATCTTGCTACAGCCTCTGTGTTTGTTTGTGTTTTCTGGACATTCTCTATGGACTTTACGGTTTTGAATGCATTTTAGCAGGACCCTTTTTGTATTCTGCTGGCAAACGCTAATTGGTTCCACCTGGAGTCTAATACGCCACACATTCGAGTTTTCTAGGAAGAAAGCTAAAGAAACATGAGAAAACATGATATTTCTTTCTGTAAACATGACATTGGATGCATTTGTCGAACAGGAAGATTGTGCTTTTCTCCAAAACCACTTTCACGATGATTTTTGGTTAAGTTTCACCCGAAATCCACAACATTTTGTCCAGATACTCTGGATGAAAACAAAACTATCTGGTGTGTTGTGGCTATCTCAATCCCAGATCTTGCTACAGCCTCTGTGTTTGTTTGTGTTTTCTGGACATTCTCTATGGACTTTACGGTTTTGAAAGCATTTTAGCATGTAAGTTTTTGTTTTCAGCTGGAAAACGCTAATTGGTTCCACCTGGAGTCTAATACGCCACACATTCGAGTTTTCTAGGAAGAAAGCTTCAGAAACCTGAGAAAACATGATATTTGTTTCTGTAAACATGACATTGGATGCATTTGCCGAACAGGAAGATTGTGCTTTTCTCCAAAACCACTTTCACGGTGATTTTTGGTTAAGTTTCACCCGAAATCCACAACATTTTGTCCAGATACTCTGGATGAAAGCAAAACTATCTGGTGTGTTGTGGCTATCTGAATCCCACATCTTGCTACAGCCTCTGTGTTTGTTTGTGTTTTCTGGACCTTCTCTATGGACTTTACGGTTTTGAAAGCATTTTAGCATGTAAGTTTTTGTTTTCAGCTGACAAACGCTAATTGGTTCCACCTGGAGTCTAATACGCCACACATTCGATTTTTCTAGGAAGAAAGCAAAAGAAACATGAGAAAACATGATATTTCTTTCTGTTAACATGACATTGGCTGTATTTGCCATACAGGAAGCATGAGCTTTTCTCCAAAACCACTTTCACCGTGATTTTTGGTTAAGTTTCACCCGAAATCCACAACATTTTGTCCAGATACTCTGGATGAAAACAAAACTATCTGGTGTGTTGTGGCTATCTCAATCCCAGATCTTGCGACAGCCTCTGTGTGTTTTTGTGTTTTCTGGACATTCTCTATGGACTTTACTGTTTTGAATGCATTTTAGCATGTACGTTTTTGTTTTCAGCTGGCAAACGCTAATTGGTTACACCTGGAGTCAAATCCTCCACACATTCGAGTTTTCTAGGAAGAAAGCTTCAGAAACCTGAGAAAACATGATATTTCTTTCTGTAAACATGACAGTGGATGCATTTGCCGAACAGGAAGATTGTGCTTTTCTCCAAAACCACTTTCACGGTGATTTTTGGTTAAATTTCCCAGATTACTACAACATTTTGTCCAGATACTCTGGATGAAAACAAAACTCTCTGGTGTGTTGTGGCTATCTCAATCCCACATCTTGCTACAGCCTCTGTGTTTTTTTGTGTTTTCTGGACCTTCTCTATGGACTTTACGGTTTTGAAAGCATTTTAGCATGTAAGTTTTTGTTTTCAGCTGACAAACGCTAATTGGTTCCACCTGGAGTCTAATACGCCACACATTCGAGTTTTCTAGGAGAAAGTTTCAGAAACCTGAGAAAACATGATATTTGTTTCTGTAAACATGACATTGGATGCATTTGCCGAACAGGAAGATTGTGCTTTTCTCCAAAACCACTTTCACGGTGATTTTTGGTTAAGTTTCACCCGAAATCCACAACATTTTGTCCAGATACTCTGGATGAAAGCAAAACTATCTGGTGTGTTGTGGCTATCTCAATCCCACATCTTGCTACAGCCTCTGTGTGTTTTTGTGTTTTCTGGACATTCTCTATGGACTTTACTGTTTTGAATGCATTTTAGCATGTAAGTTTTTGTTTTCAGCTGGCAAACGCTAATTGGTTCCACCAGGAGTCAAATCCTCCACACATTCGAGTTTTCTAGGAAGAAAGCTTCAGAAACCTGAGAAAACATGATATTTCTTTCTGTAAACATGACAGTGGATGCATTTGCCGAACAGGAAGATTGTGCTTTTCTCCAAAACCACTTTCACGGTGATTTTTGGTTAAGTTTCCCAGATTACTACAACATTTTGTCCAGATACTCTGGATGAAAACAAAACTCTCTGGTGTGTTGTGGCTATCTCAATCCCACATCTTGCTACAGCCTCTGTGTTTGTTTGTGTTTTCTGGACATTCTCTATGGACTTTACGGTTTTGAATGCATTTTAGCATGTAAGTTTTTGTTTTCAGCTGGCAAACGCTATTTGGTTCCACCTGGAGTCTAATACGCCACACATTCGAGTTTTCTAGGAAGAAAGCTTCAGAAGCCTGAGAAAACATGATATTTCTTTCTGTAAACATGACATTGGATGCATTTGCCGAACAGGAAGATTGTGCTTTTCTCCAAAACCACTTTCACGGTGATTTTTGGTTAAGTTTCACCCGAAATCCACAACATTTTGTCCAGATACTCTGGATGAAAGCAAAACTTTCTGGTGTGTTGTGGCTATCTCAATCCCACATCTTGCTACAGCCTCTGTGTTTGTTTGTGTTTTCTGGACATTCTCTATGGACTTTACGGTTTTGAATGCATTGTAGCATGTAAGTTTTTGTTTTCAGCTGGCAAACGCAAATTGGTTTCACCTGGAGTCTAATACGCCACACATTCGAGTTTTCTAGGAAGAAAACTTCAGAAACCTGAGAAAACATGATATTTCTTTCTGTAAACATGACATTGGATGCAGTTGCCGAACAGGAAGATTGTGCTTTTCTCCAAAACCACTTTCACCGTGATTTTTGCTTAAGTTTCACCCGAAATCCACAACATTATGTCCAGATACTCTGGATGAAAACAAAACTATCTGGTGTGTTGTGGCTATCTCAATCCCACATCTTGCTACAGCTTCTGTGTTTGTTTGTGTTTTCTGGACATTCTCTATGGACTTTACGGTTTTGAATGCATTTAACATGTAAGTTTTTGTTTTCAGCTGGCAAACGCTAATTGGTTCCACCTGGAGTCTAATACGCCACACATTCGAGTTTTCTAGGAAGAAAGCTTCAGAAGCCTGAGAAAACATGATATTTCTTTCTGTAAACATGACATTGGATGCATTTGCCGAACAGGAAGATTGTGCTTTTCTCCAAAACCACTTTCACGGTGATTTTTGGTTAAGTTTCCCCCAAAATCCACAACAATTTGTCCAGATACTCTGGATGAAAACAAAACTATCTGGTGTGTTGTGGCTATCTCAATCCCACATCTTGCTACAGCCTCTGTGTTTGTTTGTGTTTTCTGGACATTCTCTATGGACTTTACGGTTTTGAATGCATTTTAGCAGGACCCTTTTTGTATTCTGCTGGCAAACGCTAATTGGTTCCACCTGGAGTCTAATACGCCACACATTCGAGTTTTCTAGGAAGAAAGCTAAAGAAACATGAGAAAACATGATATTTCTTTCTGTAAACATGACATTGGATGCATTTGTCGAACAGGAAGATTGTGCTTTTCTCCAAAACCACTTTCACGATGATTTTTGGTTAAGTTTCACCCGAAATCCACAACATTTTGTCCAGATACTCTGGATGAAAACAAAACTATCTGGTGTGTTGTGGCTATCTCAATCCCAGATCTTGCTACAGCCTCTGTGTTTGTTTGTGTTTTCTGGACATTCTCTATGGACTTTACGGTTTTGAAAGCATTTTAGCATGTAAGTTTTTGTTTTCAGCTGGAAAACGCTAATTGGTTCCACCTGGAGTCTAATACGCCACACATTCGAGTTTTCTAGGAAGAAAGCTTCAGAAACCTGAGAAAACATGATATTTGTTTCTGTAAACATGACATTGGATGCATTTGCCGAACAGGAAGATTGTGCTTTTCTCCAAAACCACTTTCACGGTGATTTTTGGTTAAGTTTCACCCGAAATCCACAACATTTTGTCCAGATACTCTGGATGAAAGCAAAACTATCTGGTGTGTTGTGGCTATCTGAATCCCACATCTTGCTACAGCCTCTGTGTTTGTTTGTGTTTTCTGGACCTTCTCTATGGACTTTACGGTTTTGAAAGCATTTTAGCATGTAAGTTTTTGTTTTCAGCTGACAAACGCTAATTGGTTCCACCTGGAGTCTAATACGCCACACATTCGATTTTTCTAGGAAGAAAGCAAAAGAAACATGAGAAAACATGATATTTCTTTCTGTTAACATGACATTGGCTGTATTTGCCATACAGGAAGCATGAGCTTTTCTCCAAAACCACTTTCACCGTGATTTTTGGTTAAGTTTCACCCGAAATCCACAACATTTTGTCCAGATACTCTGGATGAAAACAAAACTATCTGGTGTGTTGTGGCTATCTCAATCCCAGATCTTGCGACAGCCTCTGTGTGTTTTTGTGTTTTCTGGACATTCTCTATGGACTTTACTGTTTTGAATGCATTTTAGCATGTACGTTTTTGTTTTCAGCTGGCAAACGCTAATTGGTTACACCTGGAGTCAAATCCTCCACACATTCGAGTTTTCTAGGAAGAAAGCTTCAGAAACCTGAGAAAACATGATATTTCTTTCTGTAAACATGACAGTGGATGCATTTGCCGAACAGGAAGATTGTGCTTTTCTCCAAAACCACTTTCACGGTGATTTTTGGTTAAATTTCCCAGATTACTACAACATTTTGTCCAGATACTCTGGATGAAAACAAAACTCTCTGGTGTGTTGTGGCTATCTCAATCCCACATCTTGCTACAGCCTCTGTGTTTTTTTGTGTTTTCTGGACCTTCTCTATGGACTTTACGGTTTTGAAAGCATTTTAGCATGTAAGTTTTTGTTTTCAGCTGACAAACGCTAATTGGTTCCACCTGGAGTCTAATACGCCACACATTCGAGTTTTCTAGGAGAAAGTTTCAGAAACCTGAGAAAACATGATATTTGTTTCTGTAAACATGACATTGGATGCATTTGCCGAACAGGAAGATTGTGCTTTTCTCCAAAACCACTTTCACGGTGATTTTTGGTTAAGTTTCACCCGAAATCCACAACATTTTGTCCAGATACTCTGGATGAAAGCAAAACTATCTGGTGTGTTGTGGCTATCTCAATCCCACATCTTGCTACAGCCTCTGTGTGTTTTTGTGTTTTCTGGACATTCTCTATGGACTTTACTGTTTTGAATGCATTTTAGCATGTAAGTTTTTGTTTTCAGCTGGCAAACGCTAATTGGTTCCACCAGGAGTCAAATCCTCCACACATTCGAGTTTTCTAGGAAGAAAGCTTCAGAAACCTGAGAAAACATGATATTTCTTTCTGTAAACATGACAGTGGATGCATTTGCCGAACAGGAAGATTGTGCTTTTCTCCAAAACCACTTTCACGGTGATTTTTGGTTAAGTTTCCCAGATTACTACAACATTTTGTCCAGATACTCTGGATGAAAACAAAACTCTCTGGTGTGTTGTGGCTATCTCAATCCCACATCTTGCTACAGCCTCTGTGTTTGTTTGTGTTTTCTGGACATTCTCTATGGACTTTACGGTTTTGAATGCATTTTAGCATGTAAGTTTTTGTTTTCTGCTGGCAAACGCTAATTGGTTCCACCTGGAGTCTAATACGCCACACATTCGAGTTTTCTAGGAAGAAAGCTTCAGAAACCTGAGAAAACATGATATTTCTTTCTGTAAACATGACAGTGGATGCATTTGCCGAACAGGAAGATTGTGCTTTTCTCCAAAACCACTTTCACGGTGATTTTTGGTTAAGTTTCACCCGAAATCCACAACATTTTGTCCAGATACTCTGGATGAAAACAAAACTATCTGGTGTGTTGTGGCTATCTCAATCCCAGATCTTGCTACAGCCTCTGTGTTTGTTTGTGTTTTCTGGACATTCTCTACGGACTTTAAGGTTTTGAATGCATTTTAGCATGTAAGTTTTTGTTTTCAGCTGGAAAACGCTAATTGGTTCCACCTGGAGTCTAATACGCCACACATTCGAGTTTTCTAGGAAAAAAGCTTCAGAAACCTGAGAAAACATGATATTTCTTTCTGTAAACATGACATTGGATGCATTTGCCGAACAGGAAGATTGTGCTTTTCTCCAAAACCACTTTCACGGTGATTTTTGGTTAAGTTTCACCCGAAATCCACAACATTTTGTCCAGATACTCTGGATGAAAGCAAAACTATCTGGTGTGTTGTGGCTATCTCAATCCCACATCTTGCTACAGCCTCTGTGTTTGTTTGTGTTTTCTGGACATTCTCTATGGACTTTACGGTTTTGCATGCATTTTAGCATGTAAGTTTTTGTTTTCAGCTGGCAAACGCTAATTGGTTCCACCTGGAGTCTAATACGCCACACATTCGAGTTTTCTAGGAAGAAAGCTTCAGAAACCTGAGAAAACATGATATTTCTTTCTGTAAACATGACATTGGATACATTTGCCGAACAGGAAGATTGTGCTTTTCTCCAAAACCACTTTCACGGTGATTTTTGGTTAAGTTTCACCCGAAATCCACAACATTTTGTCCAGATACTCTGGATGAAAGCAAAACTATCTGGTGTGTTGTGGCTATCTAAATCCCAGATCTTGCTACAGCCTCTGTGTTTGTTTGTGTTTTCTGGACATTCTCTATGGACTCTACGGTTTTGAATGCATTTTAGCGTGTAAGTTTTTGTTTTCTGCTGGCAAACGCTAATTGGTTTCACCTGGAGTCTAATACGCCACACATTCGGTTTTTCTAGGAAGAAAGCTAAAGAAACATGAGAAAACATGATATTTCTTTCTGTTAACATGACATTGGCTGTATTTGCCATACAGGAAGCATGAGCTTTTCTCCAAAACCACTTTCACGGTGATTTTTGGTTAAGTTTCACCCGAAATCCACAACATTTTGTCCAGATACTCTGGATGAAAACAAAACTATCTGGTGTGTTGTGGCTATCTCAATCCCAGATCTTGCGACAGCCTCTGTTTGTTTTTGTGTTTTCTGGACATTCTCTATGGACTTTACTGTTTTGAATGCATTTTAGCATGTACGTTTTTGTTTTCAGCTGGCAAACGCTAATTGGTTCCACCTGGAGTCAAATCCTCCACACATTCGAGTTTTCTAGGAAGAAAGCTTCAGAAACCTGAGAAAACATGATATTTCTTTCTGTAAACATGACAGTGGATGCATTTGCCGAACAGGAAGATTGTGCTTTTCTCCAAAACCACTTTCACGGTGATTTTTGGTTAAATTTCCCAGATTACTACAACATTTTGTCCAGATACTCTGGATGAAAACAAAACTCTCTGGTGTGTTGTGGCTATCTCAATCCCACATCTTGCTACAGCCTCTGTGTTTGTTTGTGTTTTCTGGACATTCTCTATGGACTTTACGGTTTTGAAAGCATTTTAGCATGTAAGTTTTTGTTTTCAGCTGACAAACGCTAATTGGTTCCACCTGGAGTCTAATACGCCACACATTCGAGTTTTCTAGGAAGAAAGCTTCAGAAACCTGAGAAAACATGATATTTCTTTCTGTAAACATGACATTGGATGCATTTGCCGAACAGGAAGATTGTGCTTTTCTCCAAAACCACTTTCACGGTGATTTTTGGTTAAGTTTCACCCGAAATCCACAACATTTTGTCCAGATACTCTGGATGAAAGCAAAACTATCTGGTGTGTTGTGGCTATCTCAATCCCACATCTTGCTACAGCCTCTGTGTTTGTTTGTGTTTTCTGGACATTCTCTATGGACTATACGGTTTTGAATGCATTGTAGCATGTAAGTTTTTGTTTTCAGCTGGCAAACGCTAATTGGTTTCACCTGGAGTCTAATACGCCACACATTCGGTTTTTCTAGGAAGAAAGCTAAAGAAACATGAGAAAACATGATATTTCTTTCTGTTAACATGACATTGGATGCATTTGCCGAACAGGAAGCATGAGCTTTTCTCCAAAACCACTTTCACCGTGATTTTTGGTTAAGTTTCACCCGAAATCCACAACATTTTTTCCAGATACTCTGGATGAAAACAAAACTATCTGGTGTGTTGTGGCTATCTCAATCCCACATCTTGCGACAGCCTCTGTGTGTTTTTGTGTTTTCTGGACATTCTCTATGGACTTTACTGTTTTGAATGCATTTTAGCATGTACGTTTTTGTTTTCAGCTGGCAAACGCTAATTGGTTCCACCTGGAGTCAAATCCTCCACACTTTCGAGTTTTCTAGGAAGAAAGCTTCAGAAACCTGAGAAAACATGATATTTCTTTCTGTAAACATGACAGTGGATGCATTTGCCGAACAGGCAGATTGTGCTTTTCTCCAGAACCACTTTCACGGTTATTTTTTATTTAAATTTCCCAGATTACTACAACATTTTGTCCAGATACTCTGGATGAAAACAAAACTCTCTGGTGTGTTGTGGCTATCTCAATCCCACATCTTGCTACAGCCTCTGTGTTTGTTTGTGTTTTCTGGACATTCTCTATGGACTATACGGTTTTGAATGCATTTTAGCATGTAAGTTTTTGTTTTCTGCTGGCAAACGCTAATTGGTTTCACCTGGAGTCTAATACGCCACACATTCGAGTTTTCTAGGAAGAAAGCTAAAGAAACATGAGAAAACATGATATTTCTTTCTGTTAACATGACATTGGCTGTATTTGCCATACAGGAAGCATGAGCTTTTCTCCAAAACCACTTTCACGGTGATTTTTGGTTAAGTTTCACCCGAAATCCACAACATTTTGTCCAGATACTCTGGATGAAAACAAAACTATCTGGTGTGCTGTGGCTATCTCAATCCCAGATCTTGCGACAGCCTCTGTGTGTTTTTGTGTTTTCTGGACATTCTCTATGGACTTTACTGTTTTGAATGCATTTTAGCCTGTACGTTTTTGTTTTCAGCTGGCAAACGCTAATTGGTTCCACCTGGAGTCAAATCCTCCACACATTCGAGTTTTCTAGGAAGAAAGCTTCAGAAGCCTGAGAAAACATGATATTTCTTTCTGTAAACATGACATTGGATGCATTTGCCGAACAGGAAGCATTAGCTTTTCTCCAAAACCACCTTCACGGTGATTTTTGGTTAAGTTTCACCCGAAATCCACAACATTTTGTCCAGATACTCTGGATGAAAACAAAACTATCTGGTGTGTTGTGGCTATCTCAATCCCACATCTTGCTACAGCCTCTGTGTTTGTTTGTGTTTTCTGGACATTCTCTATGGACTTTACGGTTTTGAATGCATTTTAGCATGTAAGTTTTTGTTTTCAGCTGGCAAACGCTAATTGGTTCCACCTGGAGTCTAATACGCCACACATTTGAGTTTTCTAGGAAGAAAGCTTCAGAAACCTGAGAAAACATGATATTTCTTTCTGTAAACATGACATTGGATGCATTTGCCGAACAGGAAGATTGTGCTTTTCTCCAAAACCACTTTCACGGTGATTTTTGGTTAAGTTTCACCCGAAATCCACAACATTTTGTCCAGATACTCTGGATGAAAACAAAACTATCTGGTGTGTTGTGGCTATCTCAATCCCAGATCTTGCGACAGCCTCTGTGTTTGTTTGTGTTTTCTGGACATTCTCTATGAAGTTTACGGTTTTGTAAGCATTGTAGCATATAAGTTTTTATTTTCTGCTGGCAAACGCTAATTGGTTTCACCTGGAGTCTAATACGCCACACATTCGAGTTTTCTAGGAGGAAAGCTTCAGAAACCTGAGAAAACATGATATTTCTTTCTGTAAACATGACATTGGATGCATTTGCCGAACAGGAAGATTGTGCTTTTCTCCAAAACCACTTTCACGGTGATTTTTGGTTACGTTTCACCTGAAATCCACAACATTTTGTCCAGATACTCTGGATGAAAACAAAACTATCTGGTGTGTTGTGGCTATCTCAATCCCAGATCTTTCTACAGCCTCTGTGTTTGTTTGTGTTTTCTGGACATTCTCTATGGACTTTACGGTTTTGAATGCATTTTAGCAGGACCCTTTTTGTTTTCAGCTGGCAAACGTTAATTGGTTCCACCTGGAGCCTAATACGCCACACATTCGAGTTTTCTAGGAAGAAAGCTTCAGAAACCTGAGAAAACATGATATTTCTTTCTTTAAACATGACATTGGATGCAGTTGCTGAACAGGAAGATTGTGCTTTTCTCCAAAACCACTTTCACGGTGATTTTTGGTTAAGTTTCACCCGAAATCCACAACATTTTGTCCAGATACTCTGGATGAAAACAAAACTATCTGGTGTGTTGTGGCTATCTCAATCCCAGATCTTGCGACAGCCTCTGTGTGTTTTTGTGTTTTCTAGACATTCTCTATGGACTTTACGGTTTTGAATGCATTTTAGCATGTAAGTTTTTGTTTTCAGCTGGCAAACGCTAATTGGTTCCACCTGGAGTGTAATACGCCACACATTCGAGTTTTCTAGGAAGAAAGCTTCAGAAACCTGAGAAAACATGATATTTGTATTTGTAAACATGACATTGGATGCATTTGCCGAACAGGAAGCATGTGCTTTTCTCCAAAACCACTTTCACGGTGTTTTTTGGTTAAGTTTCACCGGGATACTACAACATTATGTCCATATACTCTGGATGAAAACAAAACTATCTGGTGTGTTGTGGCTATCTCAATCCCACATCTTGCTACAGCCTCTGTGTTTGTGTTTTCTGGACATTCTCTATGGACTTTACAGTTTTGAATGCATTTTAGAATGTATGTTTTTGTTTTCTGCTGGCAAACTCTAATTGGTTTCACCGGAAGTCTAATACGCCACACATTCGAGTTTTCAGGGAAGAAAGCTAAAGAAACCTGAGAAAACATGATATTTCTTTCTGTTAGCATGACATTGGCTGTATTTGCCATACAAGAAGCATGAGCTTTTCTGCAAAACCAGTTTCACGGTGATTTTTGGTTAAGTTTCACCCGAAATCCACAACATTTTGTCCAGATACTCTGGATGAAAACAAAACTATCTGGTGTGTTGTGGCTATCTCAATCCCAAATTTTGCTACAGCCTCTGTGTTTGTTTGTGTTTTCTGGACATTCTCTATGGACTTTATGGTTTTGAATGCATTTTAGCATGTAAGTTTTTGTTTTCAGCTGGCAAACGCTAATTGGTTCCACCTGGAGTCTAATACGCCACACATTCGAGTTTTCTAGGAAGAAAGCTTCAGAAACCTGAGAAAACATGATATTTCTTTCTGTAAACATGACATTGGATACATTTGCCGAACAGGAAGCATGAGCTTTTCTCCAAAACCACTTTCACGGTGCTTTTTGGTTAAGTTTCACCCGAAATCCACAACATTTTGTCCAGATACTCTGGATGAAAACAAAACTATCTGGTGTGTTGTGGCTATCTCAATCCCACATCTTGCTACAGCCTCTGTGTTTGTTTGTGTTTTCTGGACATTCTCTATGGACTTTATGGTTTTGAAAGCATTTTAGCATGTAAGTTTTTGTTTTCAGCTGGCAAACGCTAATTGGTTCCACCTGGAGTCTAATACGCCACACATTCGAGTTGTCTAGGAAGAAAGTTTCAGAAGCCTGAGAAAACATGATATTTCCTTCTGTAAACATGACATTGGATGCATTTGCCAAACAGGAAGATTGTGCTTTTCTCCAAAACCACTTTCACGGTGATTTTTGGTTAAATTGCGATTCAAAACTACAACAATTTGTCCAGATACTCCTGGATGAAAACAAAACTATCTGGTGATTTTTAGCTATCTCAATCCCAGATCTTGCTAGAGCCTCTGTGTGTGTTTGTGTTTTCTGGACATTCCCTATGGACTTTAAGTATTTGAATGCATTATAGCAGGACCCTTTTTGTTTTCTGCTGGCAAACGCTAATTGGTTCCACCTGGAGTCAAATCCTCCACACATTCGAGTTTTTAGGAAGAAAGCTTCAGAAACCTGAGAAAACATGATATTTCTTTCTGTAAACATGACATTGGATGCATTTGCCAAACAGGAAGTTTGTGCTTTTCTCCAAAACCACTTTCACGGTGATTTTTGGTTAAATTGCACCTGAAATTCACAACAATTTGTCCAGATACTCCTGGATGAAAACAAAACTATCTGGTGTGTTGTGGCTATCTCAATCCCAGATCTTGCTACAGCCTCTGTGTGTGCTTGTGTTTTCTGGACATTCTCTATGGACTTAAGGGTTTTGAATGCATTTTAGCATTTAAGTTTTTGTTTCTGCTGGCAAACGCTAATTGGTACCACCTGGAGTCAAATCCTCCACACATTCGAGTTTTCTAGGAAGAAAGCTTCAGAAACCTCAGAAAGCATGATATTTCCTTCTGTAAACATGACATTGGATGCAGTTGCCAAACAGGAAGATTGTGCTTTTCTCCAAAACCACTTTCACGGTGATTTTTGGTTAAATTTCACCCGAAATCCACAACAATTTGTCCAGATACTCCTGGATGAAAACAAAACTATCTGGTGATTTTTAGCTATCTCAATCCCAGATCTTCCTACAGCCTCTGTGTGTGTTTGTGTTTTCTGGACATTCTCTATGGACTTTACGGTTTTGAATGCATTTTAGCATGAAAGTTTTTGTTTTAAGCGGGCAAACGCTAATTGGTACCAAATGGAGTCAAATCCTCCACAGATTAGAGTTTTCTAGGAAGAAAGCTTCAGAAACCTGAGAAAACATGATATTTCCTTCTGTAAACATGACATTGGATGCATTTGCCAAACAGGAAGATTGTGCTTTTCTCCAAAACCACTTTCACGGTGATTTTTGGTTAAATTTCACCCGAAATCCGAAATTTGTCCAGATACTCCTGGATGAAAACAAAAAACTATCTGGTGATTTGTAGCTATCTCAATCCCAGATCTTGCTGCAGCCTCTGTGTGTGTTTGTGTTTTCTGGATATTCTCTATGGACTTTAAGGTTTTGAATGCATTTTAGCAGGACCCTTTTTGTTTTCTGCTGGCAAACGCTAATTGGTTCCACCTGGAGTCAAATACTCCACTCGTTCGAGTTTTCTAGGAAGAAAGCTCCAGAAACCTGAGAAAACATGATATTTGTATTTATAAACATGACCTTAGATTCATTTGCTGAACAGAAAGATTGTGCTTTTCTCCAAAACCACTTTCACGGTGATTTTTTTGGGAAATTTCACCTAAAATCCACAACAATTTGTCCAGATACTCCTGGATGAAAACAAAACTCTCTGGTGATTTGTAGCTATCTCAATCCCAGATCTTGCTACAGCCTCTGTGTGTGTTTGTGTTTTCTGGATATTCTCTATGGACTTTAAGGTTTTGAATGCATTTTAGCTTGTAAGTTTTTGTTTTCTGCTGGCAAACGCTAATTGGTTCCAACTGGAGTCAAATACTCCACACATTCGAGTTTTCTAGGAAGAAAGCCTCAGAAACCTGAGAAAATATGATATTTCTTTCTGTAAACATGACATTGGATGCATTTGTCGAACAGGAAGATTGTGCTTTTCTCCAAAACCACTTTCACGGTGATTTTTGCTTAAATTTCACCTAAAATCCACAACAATTTGTGCAGATACTCCTGGATGAAAACAAAAAACTATCTGGTGATTTGTAGCTATCTCAATCCCAGATCTTGCTGCAGCCTCTGTGTGTGTTTGTGTTTTCTGGATATTCTCTATGGACTTTAAGGTTTTGAATGCATTTTAGCAGGACCCTTTTTGTTTTCTGCTGGCAAACGCTAATTGGTTCCACCTGGAGTCAAATACTCCACACATTCGAGTTTTCTAGGAAGAAAGCTCCAGAAACCTGAGAAAACATGATATGTGTATTTATAAACATGACCTTTGATTCATTTGCTGAACAGAAAGATTGTGCTTTTCTCCAAAACCACTTTCACGGTGATTTTTTGGTGAAATTTCACTTCAAAACTACAACAATTTGTGCAGATACTCCTGGATGAAAACAAAACTATCTGGTTATTTTTAGCTATCTCAATCCCAGATCTTGCTACAGCCTCTGTGTGTGTTTGTGTTTTCTGGATATTCTCTATGGACTTTAAGGTTTTGAATGCATTTTAGGAGGACCCTTTTTGTTTTCAGCTGGCAAACGCTAATTGGTTGCACCTGGAGTCAAATACTCCACACATTCGAGTTTTCTAGGAAGAAAGATCCAGAAACCTGAGAAAACATGATATTTGTATTTATAAACATGACCTTGGATTCATTTGCTGAACCGAAGATTGTGCTTTTCTCCAAAACCACTTTCACGGTGATTTTTTTGTGAAATTTCACGTCAAAACTACAACAATTTGTCCAGATACTCCTGGATGAAAACAAAACTATCTGGTGATTTGTAGCAATCTGAATCCCAGATCTTGCTACAGCCTCTGTGTGTGTTTGTGTTTTCTGGATATTCTCTATGGACTTTAAGGTTTGGAATGCATTTTAGCAGGACCCTTTTTGTTTTCTGCTGGCAAACGCTAATTGGTTCCACCTGGAGTCAAACACTCCACACATTCGAGTTTTCTAGGAAGAAAGCCTCAGAAACCTGAGAAAATATGATATTTCTTTCTGTAAACATGACATTGGATGCATTTGTCGAACAGGAAGATTGTGCTTTTCTCCAAAACCACTTTCACGGTGATTTTTGGTTAAATTTCACCTAAAATCCACAACAATTTGTGCAGATACTCCTGGATGAAACCAAAAAACTATCTGGTGATTTGTAGCTCTCTAAATCCCAGATCTTGCTACAGCCTCTGTGTGTGTTTGTGTTTTCTGGATATTCTCTATGGACTTTAAGGTTTGGAATGCATTTTAGCTTGTAAGTTTTTGTTTTCTGCTGGCAAACGCTAATTGGTTGCACCTGGAGTCAAATACTCCACACATTCGAGTTTTCTAGGAAGAAAGCTCCAGAAACCTGAGAAAACATGATATTTGTATTTATAAACATGACCTTGGATTCATTTGCTGAACCGAAGATTGTGCTTTTCTCCAAAACCACTTTCACGGTGATTTTTTTGTGAAATTTCACGTCAAAACTACAACAATTTGTCCAGATACTCCTGGATGAAAACAAAACTATCTGGTGTGTTGTGGCTATCTCAATCCCAGATCTTGCTACAGCCTCTGTGTGTGTTTGTGTTTTTGGACATTCTCTATGGACTTTACGGTTTTGAATGCATTTTAGCAGGACCCTTTTTGTTTTCTGCTGGCAAACGCTAATTGGTTCCACCTGGAGTCAAATCCTCCACACATTCGAGTTTTCAAGGAAGAAAGCTCCAGAAACCAGAGAAAACATGATATTCGTATTAGTAAACATGACATTGGATTCATTTGCTGAACAGGAAGATTGTGCTTTTCTCCAAAACCACTTTCACGATGATTTTTTGGTTAAATTTCACTTCAAAACTACAGCAATTTGTCCAGATACTCCTGGATGAAAACAAAACTATCTGGTGTTTTGTAGCTATCGCAATCCCAGATCTTGCTACAGCCTCTGTGTGTGTTTGTGTTTTCTGGACATTCTCTATGGACTTTACGGTTTTGAATGCATTTTAGCAGGACCCTTTTTGTTTTCTGCTGGCAAACGCTAATTGGTTCCACCTGGAGTCAAATCCTCCACACATTCGAGTTTTCTAGAAAGAAAGCTCCAGAAACCTGAGCAAACATGATATTTGTATTTGTAAACATGACATTGCATTCATTTGTTCTCTGCTGAAAACGCTACTTGGTTCCTCCTGGAGTCCAATACTCCACACATTTGAGTTTTCTAGGAAGAAAGCTTCAGAAACCTGAGAAAACATGATATTTCTTTCTGTAAACATGACATTGGATACATTTGCCAAACAGGAAGATTGTGCTTTTCTCCAAAACCACTTTCACGGTGATTTTTGGTTAAATTTCACCCGAAATCCACAACAATTTGTCCAGATACTCCTGGATGAAAACAAAACTATCTGGTGATTTGTAGCTATCTCAATCCCAGATCTTGCCACAGCCTCTGTGTGTGTTTGTGTTTTCTTGATATTCTCTATGGACTTTAAGGTTTTGAATGCATTTTAGCAGGACCCTTTTTGTTTTCTGCTGGCAAACGCTAATTGGTTCCACCTGGAGTCAAATCCTCCACACATTCGAGTTTTCTAGGAAGAAAGCTTCAGAAACCTGAGAAAACATGATATTTCTTTCTGTAAATATGACATTGGATGCATTTGTTGAACAGGACGATTGTGCTTTTCACCAAAACCACTTTCACGGTGATTTTTGGTTAAATTTCACCCGAAATCCACAACAATTTGTCAGATACTCCTTGATGAAAACAAAACTATCTGGTGATTTGTACCTATCTCAATCCCAGATCTTGCTACAGCCTTTGTGTGTGTTTGTGTTCTCTGGACATTCTCTATGGACTTTAAGGTTTTGAATGCATTTTAGCAGGACCCTTTTTGTTTTCTGCTGGCAAACGCTAATTGGTTCCACCTGGAGTCAAATACTCCACACATTCCAGTTTTCTAGGAAGAAAGCTTCAGAAACCTGAGACAACATGATATTTGTATTTGTAAACATGACATTGCATTCATTTGTTCTCTGCTGAAAACGCTACTTGGTTCCACCTGGAGTCAAATACTCCACACGTTCGAGTTTTCTAGGAAGAAAGCTTCAGAAACCTGAGAAAACATGATATTTCTTTCTGTAAACATGACATTGGATACATTTCTCGAAAAGGAAGATTGCGCTTTTCTCCAAAACCACTTTCACGGTGATTTTTGGTTAAATTTCACCCGAAATCCACAACAATTTGTCCAGATACTCCTGGATGAAAACAAAACGATATGGTGTGTTGTGGCTATCTCAATCCCAGATCTTGCTACAGCCTCTGTGTGTGTTTCTGTTTTCTGGACATTCTCTATGGACTTTACGGTTTTGAATGCATTTTAGGAGGACCCTTTTTGTTTTTGCTGGCAAACGCTAACTGGTTCCACCTGGATTCAAATACTCCACACATTGGTGTTTTCTAGGAAGAAAGCTTCAGAAACCTGTGAAACCATGATATTTCTTTCTGTAAACATGACATTGGATGCATTTGCCGAACAGGAAGATTGTGCTTTTCTCCATAACCACTTTCACGGTGATTTTTGATTAAATTTCACCCGAAATCCACAACTATTTGTCCATATACTCCTGGATTAAAACAAAACTATCTAGTTAATTTTAGCTATCACAATCCCAGATCTTGCTACAGCCTCTCTGTGTGTTTGTGTTTTCTGGACATTCTCTATGGACTTTCAGGTTTTGAATGCATTTTAGCAGGACCCTTTTTGTTTTCTGCTGGCAACCGCTAATTGGTTCCACCTGGAGTCAAATACTCCACACATTCAAGTTTTCTAGGAAGAGAGCTCCAGAAACCTGAGAAAACATGATATTTCTTTCTGTAAACATGACATTGGATACATTTGCCGAACAGGAAGATTGTGCTTTTCTCCAAAACCACTTTCACGGTGATTTTTGGTTAAATTTCACCCGAAATCCACAACAATTTGTCCAGATACTCCTGGATGAAAACTAAACTATCTGGTGATTTGTAGCTATCTCAATCCCAGATCTTGCTACAGCCTCTGTGTCTGTTTGTGTTTTCTGGATATTCTCTATGGACTTTAAGGTTTTGAATGCATTTTAGCAGGACCCTTTTTGTATTCTGCTGGCAAACGCTAATTGGTTCCACATGGAGTCAAATACTCCACACATTCGAGTTTTCGAAGAAGAAAGCTTCAGGAACCTGAGACAACATAATATTTGCATTTGTAAACATGACATTGGATTCATTTGTTCTCTGCTGAAAACGATAATTGGTTCCACCTGGAGTCAAATACTCCACACATTCGAGTTTTCTATGAAGAAAGCTTCAGAAACCTGAGAAAACATGGTATTTCTTTCTGTAAACATGACATTGGATGCATTTGCCGAACAGGAAGATTGTGATTTTCTCCAAAAACACTTTCACGGTGATTTTTGGTTAAATTTCACCCGAAATCCACAACAATTTGTCAGATACTCCTTGATGAAAACAAAACTATCTGGTGATTTGTACCTATCTCAATCCCAGATCTTGCTACAGCCTTTGTGTGTGTTTGTGTTCTCTGGACATTCTCTATGGACTTTAAGGTTTTGAATGCATTTTAGCATGTAAGTTTTTGTTTTCTGCTGGCAAACGCTAAGTGTTCCAACTGGAGTCAAATACTCCACACATTCGAGTTTTCTAGGAAGAAAGCTCCAGAAACCTGACAAAACATGATATTTCTTTCTGTAAACATGACATTGGATGCATGTGCCGAACAGGAAGATTGTGATTTTTTCCAAAACCACTTTCACGGTGATTTTTGGTTAAATTTCACCCGAAATCCACAACAATTTGTCCAGATACTCCTGGATGAAAACAAAAGTGTGTGGTGATTTGTGGCTATCTCAATCCCAGATCTTGCTACAGCCTCTGTGTGTGTTTGTGTTCTCTGGACATTCTCTATGGACTTTAAGGTTTTGAATGCATTTTAGCAGACCCTTTTTGTTTTCTGCAGGCAAAGGCTAATTGGTTCCACCTGGAGTCAAACATTCCACACATTCGAGTTTTCTAGGAAGAAAGCTTCAGAAACCTGAGAAAACATAATATTTCTTTCTGTAAACATGACATTGGATATATTTGCCGAACAGGAAGATTGTGCTTTTCTCCAAAAGCACGTTCACGGTGATTTGTTGGTTAACTTACACTTCAAAACTACAACAATTGGTCCAGATACTCCTGGATGAAAACAAAACTATCTGGTGATTTGTAGATATCTCAATCCCACATCTTGCTACAGCCTCTGTGTGTGTTTGTGTTTTCTGGATATTCTCTATGGAATTTAAGGTTTTGAATGCATTTTAGCAGGACCCTTTTTGTTTTCTGCTGGCAAACGCTAATTGGTTCCACCTGGAGTCAAACACTCCACACATTAGAGGTTTCTAGGAAGAAAGCTTCAGAAACCTGAGAAAACATGATATTTCTTTCTGTAAACATGACATTGGATACATTTGCCAAACAGAAAGATTGTGCTTTTCTCCAAAACCACTTTCACCGTGATTTTTGGGTTAAATTTCACTTCAAAACTACAACAATTTGTCCAGATACTCCTGGATGAAAACAAAACTATCTGGTGATTTGTAGCTATCTCAATCCCAGATCTTTCTACAGCCTCTGTGTGTGTTTGTGTTTTCTGGATATTCTCTATGGACTTTAAGGTTTTGAATGCATTTTAGCATGTAAGTTTTTGTTTTCTGCTGCCAAACGCTAATTGGTTCCACCTGGAGTCAAATCCTCCAAACATTCGAGTTTTCTAGGAAGAAAGCTTCAGAAACCTGAGAAAACATGATATTTGTATTTGTAAACATGACATTGGATGCATTTGCCGAACAGGAAGATTGTGCTTTTCTCCAAAACCACTTTCACGGTGATTTTTGGTTAAATTTCTCCCGAAATCCACAACAATTTGTCCAGATACTCCTGGATGAAAACAAAACTATCTGGTGATTTGTAGCTATCTCAATCCCAGATCTTGCTACAGCCTCTGTGTGTGTTTGTGTTTTCTGGATATTCTCTATGGACTTTAAGGTTTTGAATGCATTTTAGCAGGACCCTTTTTGTTTTCTGCTGGCAAACGCTAATTGGTTCCACCTGGAGTCAAACATTCCACACATTCGAGTTTTCTAGGAAGAAAGCTTCAGAAACCTGAGAAAACATGATATTTCTTTCTGTAAATATGACATTGGATGCATTTGTTGAACAGGACGATTGTGCTTTTCACCAAAACCACTTTCACGGTGATTTTTGGTTAAATTTCACCCGAAATCCACAACAATTTGTCCAGATACTCCTGGATGAAAATAAAACTATCTGGTGGTTTGTAGCTATTTCATTCCCAGATCTTGCTACAGCCTCTGTGTGTGTTTGTGTTTTCTGGATATTCTCTATGGACTTTAAGGTTTTGAATGCATTTTAGCAGGACTCTTTTTGTTTTCTGCTGGCAAACACTAATTGGTTCCACCTTGATCAAACAATGCACCCATTCGAGTTTTCTAGGAAGAAAGCTTCAGAAACCTGAGAAAACATGATATCTCTTTCTATAAACATGACATTGGATACATTTGACGAACAGGAAGATTGTGCTTTTCTCCAAAACGACTTTCACAGTGATTTTTTGGTTAAATTTCACCTAAAATCCACAACAATTTGTCCAGATACTCCTGGATGAAAACAAAACTATCTGGTGATTTGTAGCTATCTCAATCCAAAATCTTGCTACAGCCTCTGTGTGTGTTTGTGTTTTCTGGAGATTCTCTATGGACTGTAAGGTTTTGAATGCATTTTAGCAGGACCCTTTTTGTTTTCTGCTGGCAAACGCTAATTGGTTCCACCTGGAGTCAAATCCTCCACACATTCGAGTTTCCTAGGAAGAAAGCTTCAGAAACCTGAGAAAACATGATATTTCTTTCTGCAATCATGATTTCGGATACATTTGCCAAACAGGAAGATTGTGCTTTTTTCCAAAACCACGTTCACGGTGATTTTTTGTTAAATTTCACCCGAAATCCACAACAATTTGTCCAGATACTCCTGGATGAAAACAAAACTATCTGGTGATTTGTAGCCAACTCAATCCCAGATCTTGCTACAGCCTCTGTGTGTGTTTGTGTTTTCTGGATATTCTCTATGGACTTTAAGGTTTTGAATGCATTTTAGCAGGACCCTTTTTGTTTTCTGCTGGCAAACGCTAATTGGTTCCACCTGGAGTCAAATCCTCCACACATTCGAGTTTTCTAGGAAGAAAGCTTCAGAAACCTGAGAAAACATTATATTTTTGTTTGTAAACATGACATTGGATGCATTTCCCGAACAGGAACATTGTGATTTTTTCCAAAACCACTTTCACGTTGATTTTTGTTTAAATTTCACCCGAAATCCACAACAATTTGTCCAGATACTCCGGGATGAAAACAAAAGTATGTGCTGATTTGTGGCTATCTCAATCCCAGATCTTGCTACAGCCTCTGTGTGTGTTTGTGTTTTCTGGATATTCTCTATGGACTTTAAGGTTTTGAATGCATTTTAGCAGGACCCTTTTTGTTTTCTGCTGGCAAACGCTAATTGGTTCCACCTGGAGTCAAATCCTCCACACTTTCGAGTTTTCTAGGAAGAAAGCTTCAGAAACCTGAGAAAACATGATATTTCTTTCTGTAAATATGACATTGGATGCATTTGTTGAACAGGACGATTGTGCTTTTCACCAAAACCACTTTCACGGTGATTTTTGGTTAAATTTCTCCTAAAATCCACAACAATTTGTCCAGATAATCCTGGATGAAAATAAAACTATCTGGTGGTTTGTAGCTATTTCAATCCCAGATCTTGCTACAGCCTCTGTGTGTGTTTGTGTTTTCTGGATATTCTCTATGGACTTTATGGTTTTGAATGCATTTTAGCAGGACCCTTTTTGTTTTCTGCTGGCAAACGCTAATTGGTTCCACCTGGAGTCAAACAATCCACCCATTCGAGTTTTCTAGGAAGAAAGCTTCAGAAACCTGAGAAAACATGATATCTCTTTCTATAAACATGACATTGGATACATTTGACGAACAGGAAGATTGTGCTTTTCTCCAAAACCACTTTCACAGTGATTTTTTGGTTAAATTTCACCTAAAATCCACAACAATTTGTCCAGATACTCCTGGATGAAAACAAAACTATCTGGTGATTTCTAGTTATCTCAATCCCAGATCTTGCCACAGCCTCAGTGTGTGCTTGTGTTTTCTGGATATTCTCTATGGACTTTAAGGTTTTGAATGCATTTTAGCAGGACCCTTTTTGTTTTCTGCTGGCAAACGCTAATTGGTTCCACCTGGAGTCAAATCCTCCGCACATTCGAGTTTTCTAGGAAGAAAGCTCCAGAAACCTGAGAAAACATGATATTTCTTTCTGTAAACATGCCATTGGATACCTTTGCAGAACAGGAAGATTGTGCTTTTCTCCAAAACCACTTTCACGGTGATTTTTGGTTAAATTTCATCCGAAATCCAGAACAATTTGTCCAGATTCTCCTGGATGAAAACAAAACTATCTGGTGATTTGTAGCTATCTCAATCCCAGATCTTGCTACAGCCTCTGTGTGTGTTTGTGTTTTCTGGATATTCTCTATGGACTTTAAGGTTTTGAATGCATTTTAGCAGGACCCTTTTTGTTTTCTGCTGGCAAACGCTAATTGGTTCCACCTGGAGTCAAATCCTCCACACATTCGAGTTTTCTAGGAAGAAAGCTTCAGAAACCTGAGAAAACATGATATTTCTTTCTGTAAACATGACATTGGATACATTTGCCGAACAGGAAGATTGTGCTTTTCTCCAAAACCACTTTCACGGTGATTTTTGGTTAAATTTCACCCGAAATCCACAACAATTTGTCCAGATACTCCTGGATGAAAACTAAACTATCTGGTGATTTGTAGCTATCTCAATCCCAGATCTTGCTACAGCCTCTGTGTCTGTTTGTGTTTTCTGGATATTCTCTATGGACTTTAAGGTTTTGAATGCATTTTAGCAGGACCCTTTTTGTTTTCTGCTGGCAAACGCTAATTGGTTCCACCTGGAGTCAAATCCTCCACACATTCGAGTTTTCTAGGAAGAAAGCTACAGAAACCTGAGAAAACATGATATTTCATTCTGCAAACATGATTTCGGATACATTTCCTAAACAGGAAGATTGTGCTTTTTTCCAAAACCACGTTCACGGTGATTTTTTGTTAAATTTCACCCGAAATCCACAACAATTTGTCCAGATACTCCTGGATGAAAACAAAACTATCTGGTGATTTGTAGCTATCTCAATCCCAGATCTTGCTACAGCGTCTGTGTGTGTTTGTGTTTTCTGGATATTCTCTATGGACTTTAAGGTTTTGAATGCATTTTAGCAGGACCATTTTTGTTTTCTGCTGGCAAACGCTAATTGGTTCCACCTGGAGTCAAATACTCCACACATTCGAGTTTTCTAGGAAGAAAGCTCCAGAAACCTGAGAAAACATGATATTTGCATTTGTAAACATGACATGGATTCATTTGCTGAACAGAAAGATTGTGCTTTTCTCCAAAACCACGTTCACGGTGATTTTTTGGTTAAATTTCACCCGAAATCCACAACAATTTGTCCAGATACTCCTGGATGAAAACAAAACTATCTGGTGATTTGTAGCTCTCTAAATCCCAGATCTTGCTACAGCCTCTGTGTGTGTTTGTGTTTTCTGGATATTCTCTTTGGACTTTAAGGTTTTGAATGCATTTTAGCATGTAAGTTTTTGTTTTCTGCTGGCAAACGCTAATTGGTTCCACCTGGAGTCAAATCCTCCACACTTTCGAGTTTTCTAGGAAGAAAGCTTCAGAAACCTGAGAAAACATGATATTTCTTTCTGGAAACATGACATTGGATACTAAGTTGAACAGGACGATTGTGCTTTTCACCAAAACCACTTTCACGGTGATTTTTGGTTAAATTTCACCCGAAATCCACAACAATTTGTCCAGATACTCCTGGATGAAAACAAAACTATCTGGTGATTTGTAGCTATCTCAATCCCAGATCTTGCTACAGCCTCTGTGTGTGTTTGTGTTTTCTGGAGATTCTCTATGGACTTTAAGGTTTTGAATGCATTTTAGCAGGACCCTTTTTGTTTTCTGCTGCCAAACGCTAATTGGTTCCACCTGAGTCAAATATTCCACACATTCGAGTTTTCTAGGAAGAAAGCTTCAGAAACCTGAGAAAACATGATATTTCTTTCTGTAAACATGACATTGGTACACTTGCTGAACAGGAAGATTGTGCTTTTCTCCAAAACCACGTTCACGGTGATTTTTTGTTAAATTTCACCCGAAATCCACAACAATTTGTCCAGATACTCCTGGATGAAAACAAAACTATCTGGTGATTTGTAGCTATCTCAATCCCAGATCTTGCTACAGCCTCTGTTTGTGTTTGTGTTTTCTGGATATTCTCTATGGACTTTAAGGTTTTGAATGCATTTTAGCATGTAAGGTTTGTCCAGTTTTAGTTTTTAGCTGCCATACGCTAATTGTTTCCACCTGGAGTCAAATCCACCACACATTCGAGTTTTCTAGGAAGAAAGCTTCAGAAACCTGAGAAAACATGGTATTTGTATTTGTAAATATGACATTGGATTCATTTGCAGAGGAAGATTGTGATTTTCTCCAAAACCACTTTCACGGTGATTTTTGGTTAAAATTCACCCGAAATCCACAACAATTTGTCCATGTGCTCCTGGATGAAAATAAAACTATGTGGTGTGTTGTGGCTATCTCAATCCCAGATCTTGCTACAGCCTCTGTGTGTGTTTGTGTTTTCTGGATATTCTCTATGGACTTTAAGGTGTTGAATGCATTTTAGCAGGACCCTTTTTGTTTTCTGCTGGCAAACGCTAATTGGTTCCACCTGGGGTGAAATCCACCACACATTCGAGTTTTCTAGGAAGAGGGCTTCAGAAACCTGAGAAAACATGATATTTCTTTCTGTAAACATGACATTGGATGCATTTGCTGAACAGAAAGATTGTGCTTTTCTCCAAAACCACTTTCACGGTGATTTTTTGGTTAAATTTCAATTCAAAACTACAACAATTTGTCCAGATACTCCTGGATGAAAACAAAACTATCTGGTGATTTGTAGTCATCTCAATCCCAGATCTTGCGCCAGCCTCTGTGTGTGTTTGTGTTTTCTGGATATTCTCTATGGACTTTAAGGTTTTGAATGCATTTTAGCATGTAAGTTTTGTCCAGTTTTACTTTTTAGCTGGCAAACGCTAATTGGTTCCACCTGGGGTCAAATACTCCACACATTCGAGTTTTCTAGGAAGAAAGCTCCAGAAACCTGACAAAACATGATATTTGTATTTGTAAACATGACATTGGATTCATTTGCTGAACAGAAAGATTCTGCTTTTCTCCAAAACCACTTTCACGGTGATTTTTTGGTTAAATTTCACGTCAAAACTAAAAAAATTTGTCCAGATACTCCTGGATGAAAACAAAACTATCTGGTGATTTGTAGCTATCTCAATCCCAGATCTTGCTACAGCCTCTGTGTGTGTTTGTGTTTTCTGGGTATTCTCTATGGACTTTAAGGTTTTGAATGCATTTTAGCAGGACCCTTTTTGTTTTCTGCTGGCAAACGCTAATTGGTTCCACCTGGAGTCAAATCCTCCACACATTCGAGTTTTCTAGGAAGAAAGCTTCAGAAACCTGAGAAAACATGATATTTCTTTCTGTAAACATGACATTGGATACATTTGCCGAACATGAAGATTGTGATTTTTTCCACAACCACTTTCACGGTGATTTTTGGTTAAATTTCACCCGAAATCCACAACAATTTGTGCAGATACTCCTGGAAAAAACAAAATTATCTGGTGTGTTGTGGCTATCTCAATCCCAGATCTTGCTACAGCGTCTGTGTGTGTTTGTGTTTTTGGACATTCTCTATGGACTTTACGGTTTTGAAACCATTTTAGCATGTAAGTTTTAGTTTTTAGCTGCGAAACGCTAATTGGTTCCACTTGGAGTCAAATACTCCACACATTCGAGTTTTCTAGGAAGAAAGCTTCAGAAACCTGAGAAAACATGATATTTGTATTTGTAAACATGACATTGGATTCATTTGCTGAACAGAAAGATTCTGCTTTTCTCCAAAACCACTTTCACGGTGATTTTTTGGTTAAATTTCACGTCAACACTACAAAAATTTGTCCAGATACTCCTGGATGAAAACAAAACTATCTGGTGATTTGTAGCTATCTCAATCCCAGATCTTGCTACAGCCTCTGTGTGTGTTTGTGTTTTCTGGATATTCTCTATGGACTTTAAGGTTTTGAATGCATTTTAGCTTGTAAGTTTTTGTTTTCTGCTGGCAAACGCTAATTGGTTCCACCTGGAGACAAACACTCCACACATTCGAGCTTTCTAGGAAGAAAGCTTCAGAAACCTGAGAAAACATGATATTTGTATTTGTAAACATAACATTGGATGCATTTGCTGAACAGAAAGATTGTGCTTTTCTCCAAAACCACTTTCATGGTGATTTTTTGGTTAAATTTCACGTCAAAACTTCAACAATTTGTCCATAAACTCCTGGATGAAAACAACACTATCTGGTGATTTGCAGCCATCTGAATCCCAGATCTTGCTACAGCCTCTGTGTGTGTTTGTGTTTTCTGGACATTCTCTATTGACTTTACGGTTTTGAAGGCATTTTAGCATGTACGTTTTTCTTTTCAGCTGGCAAACGCTAATTGGTTCCACCTGGAGTCAAATCCTCCACACATTCGAGTTTTCTAGGATGAAAGATTCAGAAACCTGAGAAAACATGATATTTCTTTCTGTAAACATGATATTGGATGCATTTACCAAACAGGAAGATTGTGATTTCCTCAAAACCACTTTCACGGTGATTTTTGGTTAAATTTCACCCGAAATCGACAACAATTTGTCCAGATACTCCTGGATGAAAACAAAACTATCTGGTGATTTGTAGCTATCTCAATCCCAGATCTTGCTACAGTCTCTGTGTGTTTGTGTTTTCTGGATATTCTCTATGGACTTGAAGGTTTTGAATGCATTTTAGCAGGACCCTTTTTGTTTTCTGCTGGCAAAAGCTAATTGGTTCCACCTGGAGTCAAATCCTCCACCCATTCGAGTTTTCTAGGAAGAAAGCTTCAGAAACCTGAGAAAACATGATATTTCTTTCTGTAAACATGACATTGGATACATTTCCCGAAGAGGAAGATTGTGATTTTCTCCAAAACCACTTTCACGGTGATTTTTTGGTGAAATTTCATTTCAAAACTACAACAAATTGTCCAGATACTCCTGGATGAAAACAAAATTATCTGGTGTGTTGTGGCTATCTCAATCCCAGATCTTGCTACAGCGCCTGTGTGTGTTTGTGTTTTTGGACATTCTCTATGGACTTTACGGTTTTGAAACCATTTTAGCATGTAAGTTTTAGTTTTTAGCTGCCAAACGCTAATTGGTTCCACTTGGAGTCAAATACTCCACACATTCGAATTTTCTAGGAAGAAAGCTTCAGAAACCTGAGAAAACATGATATTTGTATTTGTAAACATGACATTGGATTCATTTGCTGAACAGAAAGATTCTGCTTTTCTCCAAAACCACTTTCACGGTGATTTTTTGGTTAAATTTCACGTCAACACAACAAAAATTTGTCCAGATACTCCTGGATGAAAACAACACTATCTGGTGATTTGTAGCTATCTCAATCCCAGATCTTGCTACAGCCTCTGTGTGTGTTTGTGTTTTCTGGATATTCTCTATGCACTTTAAGGTTTTGAATGCATTTTAGCAGGACCCTTTTTGTTTTCTGCTGGGAAACGCTAATTGGTTCCACCTGGAGTCAAATCCTCCACACATTCGAGATTTATAGGAAGAAAGCTTCAGAAACCTGAGAAAACATGATATTTCTTTCTGTAAACATGTCATTGGATACATTTGCCGAACAGGAAGATTGTGATTTTCTCCACAACCACTTTCACGGTGATTTTTTGGTTAAATTTCACCTGAAATCCACAACAATTTGTGCAGATACTCCTGGATGAAAACAAAATTATCTGGTGTGTTGTGGCTATCTCAATCCCAGATCTTGCTACAGCGTCTGTGTGTTTGTGTTTTTGGACATTCTCTATGGACTTTACGGTTTTGAAACCATTTTAGCATGTAAGTTTTAGTTTTTAGCTGCCAAACGCTAATTGGTTCCACTTGGAGTCAAATACTCCACACATTCGAGTTTTCTAGGAAGAAAGCTCCAGAAACCTGAGAAAACATGATATTTCTTTCTGTAAACATGACATTGGATGCATTTGCTGAACAGAAAGATTGTGCTTTTCTCCAAAACCACTTTCACGGTGATTTTTTGGTTAAATTTCAATTCAAAACTACAACAATTTGTCCAGATACTCCAGATGAAAACAAAACTATCTGGTGATTTGTAGCCATCACAATCCCAGATCTTGCTGCAGCCTCTGTGTGTGTTTGTGTTTTCTGGATATTCTCTATGGACTTTAAGGTTTTGAATGCATTTTAGCATGTAAGTTTTGTCCAGTTTTAGTTTTTAGCTGGCAAACGCTAATTGGTTCCACCTGGAGTCAAATACTCCACACATTCGAGTTTTCTAGGAAGAAAGCTCCAGAAACCTGAGAAAATATGATATTTGTATTTGTAAACATGACATTGGATTCATTTGCTGAACAGAAAGATTGTGCTTTTCTCCAAAACCACTTTCACGGTGATTTTTTGGTTAAATTTCACGTCAAAACTAAAAAAAAATTGTCCAGATACTCCTGGATGAAAACAATACTATCTGGTGATTTGTAGCTATCTCAATCCCAGATCTTGCTACAGCCTCTGTGTGTGTTTGTGTTTTCTGCATATTCTCTATGGACTTTAAGGTTTTGAATGCATTTTAGCAGGACCCTTTTTGTTTTCTGCTGGCAAACGCTAATTAGTTCCACCTGGAGTCAAATCCTCCACACATTCGAGTTTTCTAGGAAGAAAGCTCCAGAAACCTGAGAAAACATGATATTTGTATTTGTAAACATGACATTCGATGCATTTGCCAAACAGAAAGATTGTGCTTTTCTCTAAAACCACTTTCACGGTGATTTTTTGGTTAAATTTCACCAGAAATCCACAACAATTTGTCCAGATACTCCTGGATGAAAACAAAACTATCTGGTGATTTGTAGCTATCTCACTCCCAGATCTTGCTACAGCCTCTGTGTGTGTTTGTGTTTTCTGGATATTCTCTATGGACTTTAAGGTTTTGAATGCATTTTAGCAGGAGCCTTTTTGTTTTCTGCTGGCAAACGCTAATTGGTTCCACCTGGAGTCAAATCCTCCACACATTCGAGTTTTCTAGGAAGAAAGCTTCAGAAACCTGAGAAAACATGATATTTCTTTCTGTAAACATGACATTGGATGCATTTGCCGAACAGGAACATTGTGATTTTCTTCACAACCACTTTCACGGTGATTTTTTGGTGAAATTTCACTTCAAAACTACAACAATTTGTCCAGATACTCCTGGATGAAAACAAAACTATCTGTTCTACTTAATATGACTGGTTTAGATCTGTAATTGATGCACAGTTATTCTTAAGTGTTGAAAATTAACTGCAATGTGATCCCTGTTGAACATGGTGGTGGGAATGGGAGAGGGAAGAGATGTATAATTTGGGACATGCTCAGGCTGACTTGCCCCAAGTGGTGGAGTTGGAAGCATACCAGGGGATTCCAATTCAATCCCATCAAGGTGGCATGTACCAATGCCATCTCACTGTTCCAGGTGATCAGTTTCAGTTCACAGTTGGTCATGGTGAAGGGACTGGGAGTCTAAGGGAGCACATAGACAAGTCTAGTACCTGCTAACGCTAACTGATGGAGTAAATAAAGGGGAGAGTGATCCAACATGGGAAGTGAGATACTCAGCAGACTCATAGAATGGCAGATGTCCTAAATAGCACTCTGGCCTCAGAATCAGCCCTAAAGGCATTCGGAGCTGGCTGAAAAGCTCATGAGAGTATTTCAGGCATGGAAAGCCAAGCACTCTGGCAAAAGATCTCTGCGAGTGAGATCCCAGTGGAAAGAACAGGCCATCAAAGAAGGAGGTACCTTTCTCTGAAGGGAGGAGAGAACCTCCACTTTGACTATGAGCTTGTCTAAACAAGATAAGAAGCAGAGAACTCAGAGGGCTTCCATAGCCTTGGAAACTCATGACTGGAGCATAGGGAGATTACTGATGCCATAGACAGGAGTGTCAATTGGTAAAGTCAACAACAGGAGTCACTGTGCACTTACTCCTCATGTAGGATCTCTATCCTTAATGTGCTGTACATTGAGATTTAATGCTATAACGTGTACTCAAACAATATATTTCACTTTGTGTTTCTATGGGGGTGCAAACTGTTGAAATCCTTACTTAATGCATACTAAACTGATCCTCTGTAAAAAAAAAAAAAGAAAGAAATTATCAATTCCCAACTTGACTCTCACTGGGATTAAAAATGACAATAGGTCTGCTCTGATTTCATCATCATTTTAAAAAATCATCTATTATTTTTCACTTTATGTTTCTGTATGGGATCAAACTGTTGAAATCCATACTTAATGTATACTAAGCTGATCTTCTGTATATTAAGATAATCGAAAATGAATCTTGATGTGAATGGAAGGGGAGACGGAGTGTGAAAGGGGAGGGTTGTGGGTGGGAGGGACGGTATGGGGGGAAAGCCATTGTAATCCATAAGTCGTACTTTGGAAATTTATATGCATTAAATAAAAGTTTAAAAAAAAAGAAAAAAAAAGAAAACAAAACTATCTGGTGATTTGTAGCTATCTCAATCCCAGATCTTGCTACAGCCTCTGTGTGTGTTTGTGTTTTCTGGATATTCTCTATGGACTTTAAGGTTTTGAATGCATTTTAGCAGGACCCTTTTTGTTTTCTGCTGGCAAACGCTAATTGGTTCCACCTGGAGTCAAATACTCCACACATTCGAGTTTTCTAGGAAGAAAGATTCAGAAACCTGAGAAAACATGATATTTGTATTTGTAAACATGACATTGGATACATTTGCTGCACAGGAAGATTGTGCTTTTCTCCAAACCACTTTCACGGTGATTTTTTGGTTAAATTTCACTTCAAAACTACAACAATTTGTCCAGATACTCCTGGATGAAAACAAAACTATCTGGTGATTTGTAGCTATCTCAATCCCAGATCTTGCTACAGCCTCTGTGTGTGTTTGTGTTTTCTGGATATTCTCTATGGACTTTAAGGTTTTGAATGCATGTTAGCAGGACCTTTTTTGTTTTCTGCTGGCAAACGCTAATTGGTTCCACCTGGAGTCAAATCCTCCACACATTCGACATTTATAGGAAGAAAGCTTGAGAAACCTGAGAAAACATGATATTTCTTTCTGTAAACATGACATTGGATACATCTGCAGGAGAGGAAGATTGTGTTTTTCTCCACAACCACTTTCGCGGTGATTTTTTGGTTAAATTTCACTTCAAAACTACAACAATTTGTCCAGATACTCCAGGATGAAAACAAAACTATCTGGTGATTTGTAGCCATCTCAATCCCAGATCTTGCTACAGCCTCTGTGTGTGTTTGTGTTTTCTTGATATTCTCTATGGACTTTAAGGTTTTGAATGCATTTTAGCAGGACCTTTTTTGTTTTCTGCTGGCAAACGCTAATTGGTTCCACCTGGAGACAAACACTCCACACATTCGAGGTTTCTAGGAAGAAAGCTTCAGAAACCTGAGAAAACATGATATTTGTATTTGTAAACATAACATTAGATTCATTTGCTGAACAGAAAGATTGTGCTTTTCTCCAAAACCACTTTCACGGTGATTTTTTGGTTAAATTTCACGTCAAAACTTCAACAATTTGTCCATAAACTCCTGGATGAAAACAACACTATCTGGTGATTTGCAGCTATCTGAATCCCAGATCTTGCTACAGCCTCTGTGTGTGTTTGTGTTTTCTGGACATTCTCTATTGACTTTACGGTTTTGAATGCGTTTTAGCATGTACGTTTTTCTTTTCAGCTGGCAAACGCTAATTGGTTCCACCTGGAGTCAAATCCTCCACACATTCGAGTTTTCTAGGAAGAAAGCTTCAGAAACCTTAGAAAACATGATATTTCTTTCTGTAAACATGACATTGGATGCATTTACCAAACAGGAAGATTGTGCTTTTCTCCAAAACCACTTTCACGGTGATTTTTTGGTTAAATTTAACCTGAAATCGACAACAATTTGTCCAGATACTCGTGGATGAAAACAATTATCTGGTGATTTGTAGCTATCTCAATCCCAGATCTTGCTACAGCCTCTGTGTGTGTTTGTGTTTTCCGGATATTCTCTATTGACTTTAAGGTTTTGAATGCATTTTAGCAGGACCCTTTTTGTTTTCTGTTGGCAAACGCTAATTGGTTCCACCTGGAGTCAAATCCTCCACACATTCGAGTTTTCTAGGAAGAAAGCTTCAGAAACCTGAGAAAACATGATATTTGTATTTGTAAACATGACATTAGATACATTTGCAGAAGAGGAAGATTGTGATTTTCTCCAAAACCACTTTCACGGTGATTTTTGGTTAAATTTCACCCGAAATCCACAACAATTTTTCCAGGTGCTCCTGGATGAAAACAAAACTATGTGGTGTGTTGTGGCTATCTCAATCCCAGATCTTGCTACAGCCTCTGTGTGTGTTTGTGTTTTCTGGACATACTCTATGGACTTTAAAGTTTTGAATGCTTTTTAGCATGTAAGTTTTTGTTTTCAGGTGGCAAACGCTAATTGGTTCCACCTGGAGTCAAATTCTCCACACATTCGAGACTTCTAGGAAGAAAGCTTCAGAAACCTGAGAAAACATGATATTTGTATTTGTAAACATGACATTGGATTCATTTGCAGAAGAGGAAGATTGTGCTTTTCTCCAAAACCACTTTCACGGTGATTTTTTGGTTAAATTTCACTTCAAAACTACAACAATTTGTCCAGATACTCCTGGATGAAAACAAAACTATCTGGTGATTTTTAGCTATCTCAATCCCAGATCTTGCTACAGGCTCTGTGTGTGTTTGTGTTTTCTGGACATACTCTATGGACTTTAGAGTTTTGAATGCATTTTAGCATGTAACTTTTGTCCAGTTTTAGTTTTTAGCTGCCAAACGCTAATTGGTTCCACCTGGAGTCAAATACTCCACACATTCGAGTTTTCTAGGAAGAAAGCTCCAGAAACATGACAAAACATGATATTTCTTTCTTTAAATATAACATTGGATACATTTGCCAAACAGGAAGATTGCGCTTTTCTCCAAACCCACTTTCCCGGTGATTTTTTTGGTTAAATTTCACTTCAAAACTGGAACAATTTGTCCAGATACTCCTGGATGAAAACAAAACTATCTGGTGATTTGTAGCTATCTCAATCCCAGATCTTGCTACAGCCTCTGTGTGTGTTTGTGTTTTCTGGATATTCTCTATGGACTTTAAGGTTTTGAATGCATTTTAGCAGGACCTTTTTTGTTTTCTGCTGGCAAACGCTAATTGGTTCCACCTGGAGTCAAATACTCCACACATTCGAGTTTTCTAGGAAGAAAGCTCCAGAAACATGACAAAACATGATATTTCTTTCTGTAAATATAACATTGGATACATTTGCCAAACAGGAAGATTGTGCTTTTCTCCAAAACCACTTTCACGGTGATTTTTTTGGTTAAATTTCACTTCAAAACTGCAACAATTTGTCCAGATACTCCTGGATGAAAACAAAACTATCTTTAGATTTGTAGCTATCTCAATCCCAGATCTTGCTACAACCTCTGTGTGTGTTTGTGTTTTCTGGATATTCTCTATGGACTTTAAGGTTTTGAATGCATTTTAGCAGGACCGTTTTTGTTTTCTGCTGGCAAACGCTAATTGGTTCCACCTGGAGTCAAACACTCCACACATTCAAGTTTTCTAGGAAGAAAGCTCCAGAAACATGACAAAACATGATATTTCTTTCTGTAAACATGACATTGGATGCATTTGCAGAAGAAGAAGATTGTGCTATTCCCCAAAACCACTTTCACGGTGATTTTTTGGTTAAATTTCACTTCAAAACTACAACAATTTGTCCAGATACTCCAGGATGAAAACAAAACTATGTGGTGTGCTGTGGCTATCTCAATCCCAGATCTTGCTGCAGCCTCTGTGTGTGTTTGTGCTTTCTGGACATTCTCTATGGACTTTACTGTTTTGAATGCATTTTAGCATGTAAGTTTTTCTTTTCAGCAGGCAAACGCTAATTGGTTCCACCTGGAGTCAAATCCTCCACACATTCGAGTTTTCTAGGAAGAAAGCTTCAGAAACCTGATAAAACATGATATTTGTATTTGTAAACATGACATTGGATTCATTTGCTGTACAGAAAGATTGTGCTTTTCTCCAAAACCACTTTCACTGTGATTTTTGGTTACATTTCACCCGAAATCGACAACAATTTGTCCAGATACTCCTGGATGAAAACAAAACTATCTGGTGATTTGTAGCTATCTCAATCCCAGATCTTGCTACAGCGTCTGTGTGTGTTTGTGTTTTCCGGATATTCTCTATTGACTTTAAGGTTTTGAATGCATTTTAGCAGGACCCTTTTTGTTTTCTGCTGGCAAACGACAATTGGTTCCACCTGGAGTCAAATTCTCCACACATTCGAGACTTCTAGGAAGAAAGCTTCAGAAACCTGATAAAACATGATATTTGTATTTGTAAACATGACATTGGATTCATTTGCTGTACAGAAAGATTGTGCTTTTCTCCAAAACCACTTTCACTGTGATTTTTGATTACATTTCACCCGAAATCGACAACAATTTGTCCAGATACTCCTGGATGAAAACAAAACTATCTGGTGATTTGTAGCTATCTCAATCCCAGATCTTGCTACAGCGTCTGTGTGTGTTTGTGTTTTCCGGATATTCTCTATTGACTTTAAGGTTTTGAATGCATTTTAGCAGAACCCCTTTTGTTTTCTGCTGGCAAACGCCAATTGGTTCCACCTGGAGTCAAATCCTCCACACATTCGAGTTTTCTAGGAAGAAAGCTTCAGAAACCTGAGAAAACATGATATTTGTATTTGTAAACATGACATTGGATTCATTTGCTGAACAGAAAGATTGTGCTTTTCTCCAAAACCACTTTCACGGTGATTCTTTGGTGAAATTTCACTTCAAAACTACAACAATTTGTCCAGATACTCCTGGATGAAAACAAAAAACTATCCGGTGATTTGTAGCTATCTCAATCCCAGATCTTCCTACAACCTCTGTGTGTGCGTGTGTTTTCTGGATATTCTCTATGGACTTTAAGGTTTTGAATGCATTTTAGCAGGACCGTTTTTGTTTTCTGCTGGCAAACGCTAATTGGTTCCACCTGGAGTCAAACACTCCACACATTCGAGTTTTCTAGGAAGAAAGCTCCAGAAACATGACAAAACATGATATTTCTTTCTGTAAACATGACATTGGATGCATTTGCAGAAGAAGAAGATTGTGCTATTCCCCAAAACCACTTTCACGGTGATTTTTTGGTTAAATTTCACTTCAAAACTACAACAATTTGTCCAGATACTCCAGGATGAAAACAAAACTATGTGGTGTGCTGTGGCTATCTCAATCCCAGATCTTGCTGCAGCCTCTGTGTGTGTTTGTGCTTTCTGGACATTCTCTATGGACTTTACTGTTTTGAATGCATTTTAGCATGTAAGTTTTTCTTTTCAGCAGGCAAACGCTAATTGGTTCCACCTGGAGTCAAATCCTCCACACATTCGAGTTTTCTAGGAAGAAAGCTTCAGAAACCTGATAAAACATGATATTTGTATTTGTAAACATGACATTGGATTCATTTGCTGTACAGAAAGATTGTGCTTTTCTCCAAAACCACTTTCACTGTGATTTTTGGTTACATTTCACCCGAAATCGACAACAATTTGTCCAGATACTCCTGGATGAAAACAAAACTATCTGGTGATTTGTAGCTATCTCAATCCCAGATCTTGCTACAGCGTCTGTGTGTGTTTGTGTTTTCCGGATATTCTCTATTGACTTTAAGGTTTTGAATGCATTTTAGCAGGACCCTTTTTGTTTTCTGCTGGCAAACGACAATTGGTTCCACCTGGAGTCAAATTCTCCACACATTCGAGACTTCTAGGAAGAAAGCTTCAGAAACCTGATAAAACATGATATTTGTATTTGTAAACATGACATTGGATTCATTTGCTGTACAGAAAGATTGTGCTTTTCTCCAAAACCACTTTCACTGTGATTTTTGATTACATTTCACCCGAAATCGACAACAATTTGTCCAGATACTCCTGGATGAAAACAAAACTATCTGGTGATTTGTAGCTATCTCAATCCCAGATCTTGCTACAGCGTCTGTGTGTGTTTGTGTTTTCCGGATATTCTCTATTGACTTTAAGGTTTTGAATGCATTTTAGCAGAACCCCTTTTGTTTTCTGCTGGCAAACGCCAATTGGTTCCACCTGGAGTCAAATCCTCCACACATTCGAGTTTTCTAGGAAGAAAGCTTCAGAAACCTGAGAAAACATGATATTTGTATTTGTAAAGATGACATTGGATTCATTTGCTGAACAGAAAGATTGTGCTTTTCTCCAAAACCACTTTCACGGTGATTCTTTGGTGAAATTTCAACTCAAAACTACAACAATTTGTCCAGATACTCCTGGATGAAAACAAAACTATCTGGTGATTTGTAGCTATCTCAATCCCAGATTTTGCTACAGCCTCTGTGTGTGTTTGTGTTTTCTGGATATTCTCTATGGACTTTAAGGTTTTGAATGCATTTTAGCAGTACCCTTTTTGTTTTGTGCTGGCAAACGCTAATTGGTTCCACCTGGAGTCAAATACTCCACACATTTGAGTTTTCTAGGAAGAAAGATTCAGAAACATGAGAAAACATGATATTTCTTTCTGTAAACATGACATTGGATACATTTGCCAAACAGGAAGATTGTGATTTTCTCCAAAACCACTTTCACGGTGATTTTTGGTTAAATTTCACCCGAAATGCACAACAATTTGTCCAGATACTCCTGGATGAAAACAAAACTATCTGGTGATTTGTAGCTATCTCAATCCCAGATCTTGCTACAGCCTCTGTGTGTGTTTGTGTTTTCTTGATATTCTCTATGGACTTTAAGGTTTTGAATGCATTTTAGCAGGACCCTTTTTGTTTTCTGCTGGCAAACGCCAATTGGTTCCACCTGGAGTCAAATACTCCACACATTCGAGTTTTCTAGGAAGAAAGCTTCAGAAACCTGAGAAAACATGATATTTGCATTTGTAAACATGACATCGGATACATTTGTCGAACAGGAAGCTTGTGCTTTTCTCCAAAACCACTTTCACGGTGATTTTTGGTTAAATTTCACCCGAAATGCACAACAATTTGTCCAGATACTCCTGGATGAAAACAAAACTATCTGGTGATTTGTAGCTATCTCAATCCCAGATCTTGCTACAGCCTCTGTGTGTGTTTGTGTTTTCTTGATATTCTCTATGGACTTTAAGGTTTTGAATGCATTTTAGCAGGAGCCTTTTTGTTTTCTGCTGGCAAACGCCAATTGGTTCCACCTGGAGTCAAATCCTCCACACATTCGAGTTTTCTAGGAAGAAAGCCCCAGAAACCTGAGAAAACATGATATTTGTATTTGTAAACATGACATTGGATTCATTTGCTGAACAGAAAGATTGTGCTTTTCTCCAAAACCACTTTCACGGTGATTTTTTTTTTTAAATTTCAACTCAAAACTACAACAATTTTTCCAGATACTCCTGGATAAAAACAAAACTATCTGGTGATTTGTAGCTATCTCAATCCCAGATCTTGCTACAGCCTCTGTTTGTGTTTGTGTTTTCTGGATATTCTCTATGGACTTTAAGGTTTTGAATTCATTTTAGCATGTAAGTTTTTGTTTTCTGCTGGCAAACGCTAATTGGTTCCACCTGGAGTCAAATACTCCACACATTTGAGTTTTCTAGGAAGAAAGCTCCAGAAACCTGAGAAAACATGATATTTCTTTCTGTAAACATGACATTGGATACATTTGTCGAACAGGAAGCTTGTACTTTTCTCCAAAACCACTTTCACCGTGATTTTTGGTTAAATCTCACCCGAAATCCACAACAATTTGTCCAGATACTCCTGGATGAAAACAAAACTATCTGGTGATTTGTAGCTATCTCAATCCCAGATCTTGCTACAGCCTCTGTGTGTGTTTGTGTTTTCTTGATATTCTCTATGGACTTTAAGGTTTTGAATGCATTTTAGCAGGAGCCTTTTTGTTTTCTGCTGGCAAACGCCAATTGGTTCCACCTGGAGTCAAATCCTCCACACATTCGAGTTTTCTAGGAAGAAAGCCCCAGAAACCTGAGAAAACATGATATTTGTATTTGTAAACATGACATTGGATTCATTTGCTGAACAGAAAGATTGTTCTTTTCTCCAAAACCACTTTCACGGTGATTTTTTTTTTTAAATTTCAACTCAAAACTACAACAATTTTTCCAGATACTCCTGGATAAAAACAAAACTATCTGGTGATTTGTAGCTATCTCAATCCCAGATCTTGCTACAGCCTCTGTTTGTGTTTGTGTTTTCTGGATATTCTCTATGGACTTTAAGGTTTTGAATTCATTTTAGCATGTAAGTTTTTGTTTTCTGCTGGCAAACGCTAATTGGTTCCACCTGGAGTCAAATACTCCACACATTTGAGTTTTCTAGGAAGAAAGCTCCAGAAACCTGAGAAAACATGATATTTCTTTCTGTAAACATGACATTGGATACATTTGTCGAACAGGAAGCTTGTACTTTTCTCCAAAACCACTTTCACCGTGATTTTTGGTTAAATCTCACCCGAAATCCACAACAATTTGTCCAGATACTCCTGGATGAAAACAAAACTATCTGGTGATTTGTAGCTATCTCAATCCCAGATCTTGCTACAGCCTCTGTGTGTGTTTGTGTTTTCTGGATATTCTCTATGGACTTTAAGGTTTTGAATGCATTTTAGCAGGACCCTTTTTGTTTTCTGCTGGCAAATGCTAATTGGTTCCAACTGGAGTCAAATATTCCACACATTTGAGTTTTCTAGGAAGAAAGCTTCAGAAACATGAGAAAACATGATATTTGCATTTGTAAACATGACATCGGATACATTTGTCGAACAGGAAGCTTGTGCTTTTCTCCAAAACCACTTTCACGGTGATTTTTGGTTAAATTTCAACCGAAATCCACAACAATTTGTCCAGATACTCCTGGATGAAAACAAAACTATCTGGTGATTTGTAGCTATCTCAATCCCAGATCTCGCTACAGCCTCTGTGTGTGTTTGTGTTTTCTGGATATTCTCTATGGACTTTAAGGTTTTGAATGCATTTTAGCAAGACCCTTTTTGTTTTCAGGTGGCAAACGCTAATTGGTTCCACCTGAAGTCAAATCCTCCACACATTCGAGTTTTCTAGGAAGAAAGCTTCAGAAACCTGAGAAAACATGATATTTGTATTTGTAAACATGACATTGGATTCATTTGCTGAACAGAAAGATTGTGCTTTTCTCCAAAACCACTTTCACGGTGATTTATTGGTTAAATTTCACTTCAAAACTACAACAATTTGTACAGAAACTCGTGGATGAAAACAAAACTATCTGGTGATTTGTAGCTATCTCAATCCCAGATCTTGCTACAGCCTCTGTGTGTGTTTGTGTTTTCTGGATATTCTCTATGGACTTTAAGGTTTTGAATGCATTTTAGCATGTAAGTTTTTGTTTTCTGCTGGCAAACGCTAATTGATTCCACCTGGAGTCAAATACTCCACACATTCGAGTTTTCTAGGAAGAAAGCTTCAAAAACCTGAGAAAACATGATATTTCTTTAGGTAAACATGACATTGGATGCATTTGCCAAACTGGAAGATTGTGCTTTTCTCCAAAATCTCTTTCACGGTGTTTTTGGTTAAATTTCACCCGAAATCCACAACAATTTGTCCAGATACTCCTGGATGAAAACAAAACTCTCTGGTGATTTGTAGCTATCTCAATCCCAGATCTTGCTACAGCCTCTGTGTGTGTTTGTGTTTTCTGAACATTCTCTATGGACTTTAAGGTTTTGAATGCATTTTAGCAGGACCCTTTTTGTTTTCTGCTGGCAAACGCTAATTGGTTCCACCTGGAGTCAAATCCTCCACACATTCGAGTTTTCTAGGAAGACAGCTCCAGAAACCTGAGAAAACATGATATTTGTATTTGTAAACATGACATTGGATTCATTTAATGAACAGAAAGATTGTGCTTTTCTCCAAAACCACATTCACGGTGATTTTTCGGTTAAATTTCACTTCAAAACTACAACAATTTGTCCAGAAACTCGTGGATGAAAACAAAACTATCTGGTGATTTGTAGCTATCTCAATCCCAGATCTTGCTACAGCCTCTGTGTGTGTTTGTGTTTTCTGGATATTCTCTATGGACTTTAAGGTTTTGAATGCATTTTAGCATGTACGTTTTTGTTTTCAGGTGGCAAACGCTAATTGGTTCCACCTGGAGTCAAATCCTCCACACATTCGAGTTTTCTAGGAAGAAAGCTTCAGAAACCAGAGAAAACATGATATTTCTTTCTGTAAACATGCCATTGGATACATTTGCCGAACAGGAAGATTGTGATTTTCTCCACAAGCACTTTCACGGTGATTTTTTGGTTAAATTTCCCTTGAAATCCACAACAATTTGTCCAGATACTCCTGGATGAAAACAAAAAACTATCTGGTGATTTGTAGCTATCTCAATCCCAGATCTTGCTACAGCCTCTGTGTGTGTTTGTGTTTTCTGGATATTCTCTATGGACTTTAAGGTTTTGAATGCATTTTAGCAGGACCCTTTTTGTTTTCTGCTGGCAAACGCTAATTGGTTCCACCTGGAGTCAAATACTCCACACATTCGAGTTTTCTAGGAAGAAAGATTCAGAAACATGAGAAAACATGATATTTCTTTCTGTAAACATGACATTGGATACATTTGTCGAACAGGGAGCTTGTGCTTTTCTCCAAATCCACTTTCACGGTGATTTTTGGTTAAATCTCACCCGAAATCCACAACAATTTGTCCAGATACTCCTGGATGAAAACAAAACTATCTGGTGATTTGTAGCTATCTCAATCCCAGATCTTGCTACAGCCTCTGTGTGTGTTTGTGTTTTCTTGATATTCTCTATGGACTTTAAGGTTTTGAATGCATTTTAGCAGGAGCCTTTTTGTTTTCTGCTGGCAAACGCCAATTGGTTCGACCTGGAGTCAAATACTCCACACATTCGAGTTTTCTAGGAAGAAAGCCCCAGAAACCTGAGAAAACATGATATTTGTATTTGTAAACATGACATTGGATTCATTTGCTGAACAGAAAGATTGTTCTTTTCTCCAAAACCACTTTCACGGTGATTTTTTTTTTTAAATTTCAACTCAAAACTACAACAATTTTTCCAGATACTCCTGGATAAAAACAAAACTATCTGTTGACTTGTAGCTATCTCAATCCCAGATCTTGCTACAGCCTCTGTGTGTGTTTGTGTTTTCTGGATATTCTCTATGGACTTTAAGGTTTTGAATGCATTTTAGCAGGACCCTTTTTGTTTTATGCTGGCAAATGCTAATTGGTTCCAACTGGAGTCAAATATTCCACACATTTGAGTTTTCTAGGAAGAAAGTTTCAGAAACATGAGAAAACATGATATTTGCATTTGTAAACATGACATCGGATACATTTGTCGAACAGGAAGCTTGTGCTTTTCTCCAAAACCACTTTCACGGTGATTTTTGGTTAAATTTCAACCGAAATCCACAACAATTTATCCAGATACTCCTGGATGAAAACAAAACTATCTGGTGATTTGTAGCTATCTCAATCCCAGATCTTGCTACAGCCTCTGTGTGTGTTTGTGTTTTCTGTATATTCTCTATGGACTTTAAGGTTTTGAATGCATTTTAGCAAGACCCTTTTTGTTTTCAGGTGGCAAACGCTAATTGGTTCCACCTGAAGTCAAATCCTCCACACATTCGAGTTTTCTAGGAAGAAAGCTTCAGAAACCTGAGAAAACATGATATTTGTATTTGTAAACATGACATTGGATTCATTTGCTGAACAGAAAGATTGTGCTTTTCTCCAAAACCACTTTCACGGTGATTTTTTGGTTAAATTTCAATTCAAAACTACAACAATTTGTACAGAAACTCGTGGATGAAAACAAAACTATCTGGTGATTTGTAGCTATCTCAATCCCAGATCTTGCTACAGCCTCTGTTTGTGTTTGTGTTTTCTGGATATTCTCTATGGACTTTAAGGTTTTGAATGCATTTTAGCATGTAAGTTTTTGTTTTCTGCTGGCAAACGCTAATTGATTCCACCTGGAGTCAAATACTCCACACATTCGAGTTTTCTAGGAAGAAAGCTTCAAAAACCTGAGAAAACATGATATTTCTTTAGGTAAACATGACATTGGATGCATTTGCCAAACTGGAAGATTGTGCTTTTCTCCAAAATCACTTTCACGGTGATTTTTGGTTAAATTTCACCCGAAATCCACAACAATTTGTCCAGATACTCCTGGATGAAAACAAAACTCTCTGGTGATTTGTAGCTATCTCAATCCCAGATCTTGCTACAGCCTCTGTGTGTGTTTGTGTTTTCTGAACATTCTCTATGGACTTTAAGGTTTTGAATGCATTTTAGCAGGACCCTTTTTGTTTTCTGCTGGCAAACGCTAATTGGTTCCACCTGGAGTCAAATCCTCCACACATTCGAGTTTTCTAGGAAGACAGCTCCAGAAACCTGAGAAAACATGATATTTGTATTTGTAAACATGACATTGGATTCATTTAATGAACAGAAAGATTGTGCTTTTCTCCAAAACCACATTCACGGTGATTTTTCGGTTAAATTTCACTTCAAAACTACAACAATTTGTACAGAAACTCGTGGATGAAAACAAAACTATCTGGTGATTTGTAGCTATCTCAATCCCAGATCTTGCTACAGCCTCTGTGTGTGTTTGTGTTTTCTGGATATTCTCTATGGACTTTAAGGTTTTGAATGCATTTTAGCATGTAAGTTTTTGTTTTCAGGTGGCAAACGCTAATTGGTTCCACCTGGAGTCAAATACTCCACACATTCGAGTTTTCTAGGAAGAAAGCTTCAGAAACCAGAGAAAACATGATATTTCTTTCTGTAAACATGCCATTGGATACATTTGTCGAACAGGAAGCTTGTACTTTTCTCCAAAACCACTTTCACCGTGATTTTTGGTTAAATTTCCCTTGAAATCCACAACAATTTGTCCAGATACTCCTGGATGAAAACAGAAAACTATCTGGTGATTTGTAGCTATCTCAATCCCAGATCTTGCTACAGCCTCTGTGTGTGTTTGTGTTTTCTGGATATTCTCTATGGACTTTAAGGTTTTGAATGCATTTTAGAATGTAAGTTTTTGTTTTCTGCTGGCAAACGCTAATTGGTTCCACCTGGAGTCAAATACTCCACACATTCGAGTTTTCTAGGAAGAAAGCTCCAGAAACCTGAGAAAACATGATATTTGTATTTGTAAACATGACATTGGATTCATTTGCAAAACAGAAAGATTGTGCTTTTCTCCAAAACCACTTTCACGGTGATTTCTTGGTTAAATTTCACTTCAAACTACAACAATTTGTACAGAAACTCGTGGATGAAAACAAAACTATCTGGTGATTTGTAGCTATCTCAAACCCAGATCATGCTACAGCCTCTGTGTGTGTTTGTGTTTTCTGGATATTCTCTATGGACTTTAAGGTTTTGAATGCATTTTAGCATGTAAGTTTTTGTTTTCAGGTGGCAAACGCTAATTGGTTCCACCTGGAGTCAAATACTCCACACATTCGAGTTTTCTAGGAAGAAAGCTCCAGAAACCTGAGAAAACATGATATTTGTATTTGTAAACATGACATTGGACTCATTTGCTGAACAGAAAGATTGTGCTTTTCTCCAAAACCACTTTCACGGTGATTTTTTGGTTAAATTTCACTTGAAAACTACAACAATTTGTCCAGATACTCCTGGATGAAAACAAAAAACTATCTAGTGATTTGTAGCTATCTCAATCCCAGATCTTGCTACAGCCTCTGTGTGTGTTTGTGTTTTCTGGATATTCTCTATGGACTTTAAGGTTTTGAATGCATTTTAGCATGTACGTTTTTGTTTTCAGGTGGCAAACGCTAATTGGTTCCACCTGGAGTCAAATACTCCACACATTCGAGTTTTCTAGGAAGAAAGCTTCAGAAACCAGAGAAAACATGATATTTCTTTCTGTAAACATGCCATTGGATACATTTGCCGAACAGGAAGATTGTGATTTTCTCCACAAGCACTTTCACGGTGATTTTTTGGTTAAATTTCCCTTGAAATCCACAACAATTTGTCCAGATACTCCTGGATGAAAACAAAAAACTATCTGGTGATTTGTAGCTATCTCAATCCCAGATCTTGCTACAGCCTCTGTGTGTGTTTGTGTTTTCTGGATATTCTCTATGGACTTTAAGGTTTTGAATGCATTTTAGAATGTAAGTTTTTGTTTTCTGCTGGCAAACGCTAATTGGTTCCACCTGGAGTCAAATACTCCACACATTCGAGTTTTCTAGGAAGGAAGCTCCAGAAACCTGAGAAAACATGATATTTGTATTTGTAAACATGACATTGGATTCATTTGCTGAACAGAAAGATTGTGCTTTTCTCCAAAACCACTTTCACGGTGATTTCTTGGTTAAATTTCACTTCAAACTACAACAATTTGTACAGAAACTCGTGGATGAAAACAAAACTATCTGGTGATTTGTAGCTATCTCAAACCCAGATCTTGCTACAGCCTCTGTGTGTGTTTGTGTTTTCTGGATATTCTCTATGGACTTTAAGGTTTTGAATGCATTTTAGCAGGACCCTTTTTGTTTTCTGCTGGCAAATGCTAATTGGTTCCAACTGGAGTCAAATATTCCACACATTTGAGTTTTCTAGGAAGAAAGCTTCAGAAACATGAGAAAACATGATATTTGCATTTGTAAACATGACATCGGATACATTTGTCGAACAGGAAGCTTGTACTTTTCTCCAAAACCACTTTCACCGTGATTTTTGGTTAAATCTCACCCGAAATCCACAACAATTTGTCCAGATACTCCTGGATGAAAACAAAACTATCTGGTGATTTGTAGCTATCTCAATCCCAGATCTTGCTACAGCCTCTGTGTGTGTTTGTGTTTTCTGGATATTCTCTATGGACTTTAAGGTTTTGAATGCATTTTAGCAAGACCCTTTTTGTTTTCAGGTGGCAAACGCTAATTGGTTCCACCTGAAGTCAAATCCTCCACACATTCGAGTTTTCTAGGAAGAAAGCTTCAGAAACCTGAGAAAACATGATATTTGTATTTGTAAACATGACATTGGATTCATTTGCTGAACAGAAAGATTGTGCTTTTCTCCAAAACCACTTTCACGGTGATTTATTGGTTAAATTTCACTTCAAAACTACAACAATTTGTACAGAAACTCGTGGATGAAAACAAAACTATCTGGTGATTTGTAGCTATCTCAATCCCAGATCTTGCTACAGGCTCTGTGTGTGTTTGTGTTTTCTGGATATTCTCTATGGACTTTAAGGTTTTGAATGCATTTTAGCATGTAAGTTTTTGTTTTCTGCTGGCAAACGCTAATTGATTCCACCTGGAGTCAAATACTCCACACATTCGAGTTTTCTAGGAAGAAAGCTTCAAAAACCTGAGAAAACATGATATTTCTTTAGGTAAACATGACATTGGATGCATTTGCCAAACTGGAAGATTGTGCTTTTCTCCAAAATCACTTTCACGGTGATTTTTGGTTAAATTTCACCCGAAATCCACAACAATTTGTCCAGATACTCCTGGGTGAAAACAAAACTCTCTGGTGATTTGTAGCTATCTCAATCCCAGATCTTGCTACAGCCTCTGTGTGTGTTTGTGTTTTCTGAACATTCTCTATGGACTTTAAGGTTTTGAATGCATTTTAGCAGGACCCTTTTTGTTTTCTGCTGGCAAACGCTAATTGGTTCCACCTGGAGTCAAATCCTCCACACATTCGAGTTTTCTAGGAAGAAAGCTTCAGAAACCTGAGAAAACATGATATTTGTATTTGTAAACATGACATTGGATTCATTTAATGAACAGAAAGATTGTGCTTTTCTCCAAAACCACATTCACGGTGATTTTTCGGTTAAATTTCACTTCAAAACTACAACAATTTGTCCAGAAACTCGTGGATGAAAACAAAACTATCTGGTGATTTGTAGCTATCTCAATCCCAGATCTTGCTACAGCCTCTGTGTGTGTTTGTGTTTTCTGGATATTCTCTATGGACTTTAAGGTTTTGAATGCATTTTAGCATGTAAGTTTTTGTTTTCAGGTGGCAAACGCTAATTGGTTCCACCTGGAGTCAAATCCTCCACACATTCGAGTTTTCTAGGAAGAAAGCTTCAGAAACCAGAGAAAACATGATATTTCTTTCTGTAAACATGCCATTGGATACATTTGCCGAACAGGAAGATTGTGATTTTCTCCACAAGCACTTTCACGGTGATTTTTTGGTTAAATTTCCCTTGAAATCCACAACAATTTGTCCAGATACTCCTGGATGAAAACAAAAAACTATCTGGTGATTTGTAGCTATCTCAATCCCAGATCTTGCTACAGCCTCTGTGTGTGTTTGTGTTTTCTGGATATTCTCTATGGACTTTAAGGTTTTGAATGCATTTTAGCAGGACCCTTTTTGTTTTGTGCTGGCAAACGCTAATTGGTTCCACCTGGAGTCAAATACTCCACACATTTGAGTTTTCTAGGAAGAAAGATTCAGAAACATGAGAAAACATGATATTTCTTTCTGTAAACATGACATTGGATACATTTGTCGAACAGGGAGCTTGTGCTTTTCTCTAAATCCACTTTCACGGTGATTTTTGGTTAAATTTCACCCGAAATGCACAACAATTTGTCCAGATACTCCTGGATGAAAACAAAACTATCTGGTGATTTGTAGCTATCTCAATCCCAGATCTTGCTACAGCCTCTGTGTGTGTTTGTGTTTTCTTGATATTCTCTATGGACTTTAAGGTTTTGAATGCATTTTAGCAGGAGCCTTTTTGTTTTCTGCTGGCAAACGCCAATTGGTTCCACCTGGAGTCAAATACTCCACACATTCGAGTTTTCTAGGAAGAAAGCCCCAGAAACCTGAGAAAACATGATATTTGTATTTGTAAACATGACATTGGATTCATTTGCTGAACAGAAAGATTGTTCTTTTCTCCAAAACCACTTTCACGGTGATTTTTTTTTTAAATTTCAACTCAAAACTACAACAATTTTTCCAGATACTCCTGGATAAAAACAAAACTATCTGTTGACTTGTAGCTATCTCAATCCCAGATCTTGCTACAGCCTCTGTGTGTGTTTGTGTTTTCTGGATATTCTCTATGGACTTTAAGGTTTTGAATGCATTTTAGCAGGACCCTTTTTGTTTTATGCTGGCAAATGCTAATTGGTTCCAACTGGAGTCAAATATTCCACACATTTGAGTTTTCTAGGAAGAAAGCTTCAGAAACATGAGAAAACATGATATTTGCATTTGTAAACATGACATCGGATACATTTGTCGAACAGGAAGCTTGTGCTTTTCTCCAAAACCACTTTCACGGTGATTTTTGGTTAAATTTCAACCGAAATCCACAACAATTTATCCAGATACTCCTGGATGAAAACAAAACTATCTGGTGATTTGTAGCTATCTCAATCCCAGATCTTGCTACAGCCTCTGTGTGTGTTTGTGTTTTCTGTATATTCTCTATGGACTTTAAGGTTTTGAATGCATTTTAGCAAGACCCTTTTTGTTTTCAGGTGGCAAACGCTAATTGGTTCCACCTGAAGTCAAATCCTCCACACATTCGAGTTTTCTAGGAAGAAAGCTTCAGAAACCTGAGAAAACATGATATTTGTATTTGTAAACATGACATTGGATTCATTTGCTGAACAGAAAGATTGTGCTTTTCTCCAAAACCACTTTCACGGTGATTTTTTGGTTAAATTTCAATTCAAAACTACAACAATTTGTACAGAAACTCGTGGATGAAAACAAAACTATCTGGTGATTTGTAGCTATCTCAATCCCAGATCTTGCTACAGCCTCTGTTTGTGTTTGTGTTTTCTGGATATTCTCTATGGACTTTAAGGTTTTGAATGCATTTTAGCATGTAAGTTTTTGTTTTCTGCTGGCAAACGCTAATTGATTCCACCTGGAGTCAAATACTCGACACATTCGAGTTTTCTAGGAAGAAAGCTTCAAAAACCTGAGAAAACATGATATTTCTTTAGGTAAACATGACATTGGATGCATTTGCCAAACTGGAAGATTGTGCTTTTCTCCAAAATCACTTTCACGGTGATTTTTGGTTAAATTTCACCCGAAATCCACAACAATTTGTCCAGATACTCCTGGATGAAAACAAAACTCTCTGGTGATTTGTAGCTATCTCAATCCCAGATCTTGCTACAGCCTCTGTGTTTTTGTGTTTTCTGAACATTCTCTATGGACTTTAAGGTTTTGAATGCATTTTAGCAGGACCCTTTTTGTTTTCTGCTGGCAAACGCTAATTGGTTCCACCTGGAGTCAAATCCTCCACACATTCGAGTTTTCTAGGAAGACAGCTCCAGAAACCTGAGAAAACATGATATTTGTATTTGTAAACATGACATTGGATTCATTTAATGAACAGAAAGATTGTGCTTTTCTCCAAAACCACATTCACGGTGATTTTTCGGTTAAATTTCACTTCAAAACTACAACAATTTGTACAGAAACTCGTGGATGAAAACAAAACTATCTGGTGATTTGTAGCTATCTCAATCCCAGATCTTGCTACAGCCTCTGTGTGTGTTTGTGTTTTCTGGATATTCTCTATGGACTTTAAGGTTTTGAATGCATTTTAGCATGTAAGTTTTTGTTTTCAGGTGGCAAACGCTAATTGGTTCCACCTGGAGTGAAATACTCCACACATTCGAGTTTTCTAGGAAGAAAGCTTCAGAAACCAGAGAAAACATGATATTTCTTTCTGTAAACATGCCATTGGATACATTTGTCGAACAGGAAGCTTGTACTTTTCTCCAAAACCACTTTCACCGTGATTTTTGGTTAAATTTCCCTTGAAATCCACAACAATTTGTCCAGATACTCCTGGATGAAAACAGAAAACTATCTGGTGATTTGTAGCTATCTCAATCCCAGATCTTGCTACAGCCTCTGTGTGTGTTTGTGTTTTCTGGATATTCTCTATGGACTTTAAGGTTTTGAATGCATTTTAGAATGTAAGTTTTTGTTTTCTGCTGGCAAACGCTAATTGGTTCCACCTGGAGTCAAATACTCCACACATTCGAGTTTTCTAGGAAGAAAGCTCCAGAAACCTGAGAAAACATGATATTTGTATTTGTAAACATGACATTGGATTCATTTGCAAAACAGAAAGATTGTGCTTTTCTCCAAAACCACTTTCACGGTGATTTCTTGGTTAAATTTCACTTCAAACTACAACAATTTGTACAGAAACTCGTGGATGAAAACAAAACTATCTGGTGATTTGTAGCTATCTCAAACCCAGATCATGCTACAGCCTCTGTGTGTGTTTGTGTTTTCTGGATATTCTCTATGGACTTTAAGGTTTTGAATGCATTTTAGCATGTAAGTTTTTGTTTTCAGGTGGCAAACGCTAATTGGTTCCACCTGGAGTCAAATACTCCACACATTCGAGTTTTCTAGGAAGAAAGCTCCAGAAACCTGAGAAAACATGATATTTGTATTTGTAAACATGACATTGGACTCATTTGCTGAACAGAAAGATTGTGCTTTTCTCCAAAACCACTTTCACGGTGATTTTTTGGTTAAATTTCACTTCAAAACTACAACAATTTGTCCAGATACTCCTGGATGAAAACAAAAAACTATCTAGTGATTTGTAGCTATCTCAATCCCAGATCTTGCTACAGCCTCTGTGTGTGTTTGTGTTTTCTGGATATTCTCTATGGACTTTAAGGTTTTGAATGCATTTTAGCATGTACGTTTTTGTTTTCAGGTGGCAAACGCTAATTGGTTCCACCTGGAGTCAAATACTCCACACATTCGAGTTTTCTAGGAAGAAAGCTTCAGAAACCAGAGAAAACATGATATTTCTTTCTGTAAACATGCCATTGGATACATTTGCCGAACAGGAAGATTGTGATTTTCTCCACAAGCACTTTCACGGTGATTTTTTGGTTAAATTTCCCTTGAAATCCACAACAATTTGTCCAGATACTCCTGGATGAAAACAAAAAACTATCTGGTGATTTGTAGCTATCTCAATCCCAGATCTTGCTACAGCCTCTGTGTGTGTTTGTGTTTTCTGTATATTCTCTATGGACTTTAAGGTTTTGAATGCATTTTAGCAAGACCCTTTTTGTTTTCAGGTGGCAAACGCTAATTGGTTCCACCTGAAGTCAAATCCTCCACACATTCGAGTTTTCTAGGAAGAAAGCTTCAGAAACCTGAGAAAACATGATATTTGTATTTGTAAACATGACATTGGATTCATTTGCTGAACAGAAAGATTGTGCTTTTCTCCAAAACCACTTTCACGGTGATTTCTTGGTTAAATTTCAATTCAAAACTACAACAATTTGTACAGAAACTCGTGGATGAAAACAAAACTATCTGGTGATTTGTAGCTATCTCAATCCCAGATCTTGCTACAGCCTCTGTTTGTGTTTGTGTTTTCTGGATATTCTCTATGGACTTTAAGGTTTTGAATGCATTTTAGCATGTAAGTTTTTGTTTTCTGCTGGCAAACGCTAATTGATTCCACCTGGAGTCAAATACTCCACACATTCGAGTTTTCTAGGAAGAAAGCTTCAAAAACCTGAGAAAACATGATATTTCTTTAGGTAAACATGACATTGGATGCATTTGCCAAACTGGAAGATTGTGCTTTTCTCCAAAATCACTTTCACGGTGATTTTTGGTTAAATTTCACCCGAAATCCACAACAATTTGTCCAGATACTCCTGGATGAAAACAAAACTCTCTGGTGATTTGTAGCTATCTCAATCCCAGATCTTGCTACAGCCTCTGTGTGTGTTTGTGTTTTCTGAACATTCTCTATGGACTTTAAGGTTTTGAATGCATTTTAGCAGGACCCTTTTTGTTTTCTGCTGGCAAACGCTAATTGGTTCCACCTGGAGTCAAATCCTCCACACATTCGAGTTTTCTAGGAAGACAGCTCCAGAAACCTGAGAAAACATGATATTTGTATTTGTAAACATGACATTGGATTCATTTAATGAACAGAAAGATTGTGCTTTTCTCCAAAACCACATTCACGGTGATTTTTCGGTTAAATTTCACTTCAAAACTACAACAATTTGTACAGAAACTCGTGGATGAAAACAAAACTATCTGGTGATTTGTAGCTATCTCAATCCCAGATCTTGCTACAGCCTCTGTGTGTGTTTGTGTTTTCTGGATATTCTCTATGGACTTTAAGGTTTTGAATGCATTTTAGCATGTAAGTTTTTGTTTTCAGGTGGCAAACGCTAATTGGTTCCACCTGGAGTCAAATCCTCCACACATTCGAGTTTTCTAGGAAGAAAGCTTCAGAAACCAGAGAAAACATGATATTTCTTTCTGTAAACATGCCATTGGATACATTTGTCGAACAGGAAGCTTGTACTTTTCTCCAAAACCACTTTCACCGTGATTTTTGGTTAAATTTCCCTTGAAATCCACAACAATTTGTCCAGATACTCCTGGATGAAAACAGAAAACTATCTGGTGATTTGTAGCTATCTCAATCCCAGATCTTGCTACAGCCTCTGTGTGTGTTTGTGTTTTCTGGATATTCTCTATGGACTTTAAGGTTTTGAATGCATTTTAGAATGTAAGTTTTTGTTTTCTGCTGGCAAACGCTAATTGGTTCCACCTGGAGTCAAATACTCCACACATTCGAGTTTTCTAGGAAGAAAGCTCCAGAAACCTGAGAAAACATGATATTTGTATTTGTAAACATGACATTGGATTCATTTGCAAAACAGAAAGATTGTGCTTTTCTCCAAAACCACTTTCACGGTGATTTCTTGGTTAAATTTCACTTCAAACTACAACAATTTGTACAGAAACTCGTGGATGAAAACAAAACTATCTGGTGATTTGTAGCTATCTCAAACCCAGATCATGCTACAGCCTCTGTGTGTGTTTGTGTTTTCTGGATATTCTCTATGGACTTTAAGGTTTTGAATGCATTTTAGCATGTAAGTTTTTGTTTTCAGGTGGCAAACGCTAATTGGTTCCACCTGGAGTCAAATACTCCACACATTCGAGTTTTCTAGGAAGAAAGCTCCAGAAACCTGAGAAAACATGATATTTGTATTTGTAAACATGACATTGGACTCATTTGCTGAACAGAAAGATTGTGCTTTTCTCCAAAACCACTTTCACGGTGATTTTTTGGTTAAATTTCACTTCAAAACTACAACAATTTGTCCAGATACTCCTGGATGAAAACAAAAAACTATCTAGTGATTTGTAGCTATCTCAATCCCAGATCTTGCTACAGCCTCTGTGTGTGTTTGTGTTTTCTGGATATTCTCTATGGACTTTAAGGTTTTGAATGCATTTTAGCATGTACGTTTTTGTTTTCAGGTGGCAAACGCTAATTGGTTCCACCTGGAGTCAAATACTCCACACATTCGAGTTTTCTAGGAAGAAAGCTTCAGAAACCAGAGAAAACATGATATTTCTTTCTGTAAACATGCCATTGGATACATTTGCCGAACAGGAAGATTGTGATTTTCTCCACAAGCACTTTCACGGTGATTTTTTGGTTAAATTTCCCTTGAAATCCACAACAATTTGTCCAGATACTCCTGGATGAAAACAAAAAACTATCTGGTGATTTGTAGCTATCTCAATCCCAGATCTTGCTACAGCCTCTGTGTGTGTTTGTGTTTTCTGGATATTCTCTATGGACTTTAAGGTTTTGAATGCATTTTAGAATGTAAGTTTTTGTTTTCTGCTGGCAAACGCTAATTGGTTCCACCTGGAGTCAAATACTCCACACATTCGAGTTTTCTAGGAAGAAAGCTCCAGAAACCTGAGAAAACATGATATTTGTATTTGTAAACATGACATTGGATTCATTTGCTGAACAGAAAGATTGTGCTTTTCTCCAAAACCACTTTCACGGTGATTTCTTGGTTAAATTTCACTTCAAACTACAACAATTTGTACAGAAACTCGTGGATGAAAACAAAACTATCTGGTGATTTGTAGCTATCTCAATCCCAGATCTTGCTACAGCCTCTGTGTGTGTTTGTGTTTTCTGAACATTCTCTATGGACTTTAAGGTTTTGAATGCATTTTAGCAGGACCCTTTTTGTTTTCTGCTGGCAAATGCTAATTGGTTCCACCTGGAGTCAAATCCTCCACACATTCGAGTTTTCTAGGAAGACAGCTCCAGAAACCAGAGAAAACATGATATTTGTATTTTTAAACATGACATTGGATTCATTTAATGAACAGAAAGATTGTGCTTTTCTCCAAAACCACATTCACGGTGATTTTTCGGTTAAATTTCACTTCAAAACTACAACAATTTGTCCAGATACTCCTGGAGGAAAACAAAACTATCTGGTGATTTGTAGCTATCTCAATCACAGATCTTGCTACAGCCTCTGTGTGTGTTTGTGTTTTGTGGATATTCTCTATGGACTGTAAGGTTTTGAATGCATTTTAGCTTGTAAGTTTTAGTTTTTTGCTGCCAAACGCTAACTGGTTCCACCTGGAGTCAAATACTCCACACATTCGAGTTTTCTAGGAAGAAAGCTTCAGAAACCTGAGAAAACATGATATTTGTATTTGTAAACATGACATTGGACTCATTTGCTGAACAGAAAGATTGTGCTTTTCTCCAAAACCACTTTCACGGTGATTTTTTGGTTAAATTTCACTTCAAAACTACAACAATTTGTCCCGATACTCCTGGATGAAAACAAAAAACTATCTAGTGATTTGTAGCTATCTCAATCCCAGATCTTGCTACAGCCTCTGTGTGTGTTTGTGTTTTCTGGATATACTCTATGGACTTTAAGGTTTTGAATGCATTTTAGCAGGAGCCTTTTTGTTTTCTGCTGGCAAACGCCAATTGGTTCCACCTGGAGTCAAATACTCCACACATTCGAGTTTTCTAGGAAGAAAGCCCCAGAAACCTGAGAAAACATGATATTTGTATTTGTAAACATGACATTGGATTCATTTGCTGAACAGAAAGATTGTGCTTTTCTCCAAAACCACTTTCACGGTGATTTTTTTTTTTAAATTTCAACTCAAAAGTACAACAATTTTTCCAGATACTCCTGGATAAAAACAAAACTATCTGGTGACTTGTAGCTATCTCAATCCCAGATCTTGCTACAGCCTCTGTGTGTGTTTGTGTTTTCTGGATATTCTCTATGGACTTTAAGGTTTTGAATGCATTTTAGCAGGACCCTTTTTGTTTTCTGCTGGCAAATGCTAATTGGTTCCAACTGGAGTCAAATATTCCACACATTTGAGTTTTCTAGGAAGAAAGCTTCAGAAACATGAGAAAACATGATATTTGCATTTGTAAACATGACATCGGATACATTTGTCGAACAGGAAGCTTGTGCTTTTCTCCAAAACCACTTTCACGGTGATTTTTGGTTAAATTTCAACCGAAATCCACAACAATTTATCCAGATACTCCTGGATGAAAACAAAACTATCTGGTGATTTGTAGCTATCTCAATCCCAGATCTTGCTACAGCCTCTGTGTGTGTTTGTGTTTTCTGTATATTCTCTATGGACTTTAAGGTTTTGAATGCATTTTAGCAAGACCCTTTTTGTTTTCAGGTGGCAAACGCTAATTGGTTCCACCTGAAGTCAAATCCTCCACACATTCGAGTTTTCTAGGAAGAAAGCTTCAGAAACCTGAGAAAACATGATATTTGTATTTGTAAACATGACATTGGATTCATTTGCTGAACAGAAAGATTGTGCTTTTCTCCAAAACCACTTTCACGGTGATTTTTTGGTTAAATTTCAATTCAAAACTACAACAATTTGTACAGAAACTCGTGGATGAAAACAAAACTATCTGGTGATTTGTAGCTATCTCAATCCCAGATCTTGCTGCAGCCTCTGTTTGTGTTTGTGTTTTCTGGATATTCTCTATGGACTTTAAGGTTTTGAATGCATTTTAGCATGTAAGTTTTTGTTTTCTGCTGGCAAACGCTAATTGATTCCACCTGGAGTCAAATACTCCACACATTCGAGTTTTCTAGGAAGAAAGCTTCAAAAACCTGAGAAAACATGATATTTCTTTAGGTAAACATTGCATTGGATGCATTTGCCAAACTGGAAGATTGTGCTTTTCTCCAAAACCACTTTCACGGTGATTTTTGGTTAAATTTCACCCGAAATCCACAACAATTTGTCCAGATACTCCTGGATGAAAACAAAACTCTCTGGTGATTTGTAGCTATCTCAATCCCAGATCTTGCTACAGCCTCTGTGTGTGTTTGTGTTTTCTGAACATTCTCTATGGACTTTAAGGTTTTGAATGCATTTTAGCAGGACCCTTTTTGTTTTCTGCTGGCAAACGCTAATTGGTTCCACCTGGAGTCAAATCCTCCACACATTCGAGTTTTCTAGGAAGACAGCTCCAGAAACCTGAGAAAACATGATATTTGTATTTGTAAACATGACATTGGATACATTTAATGAACAGAAAGATTGTGCTTTTCTCCAAAACCACATTCACGGTGATTTTTCGGTTAAATTTCACTTCAAAACTACAACAATTTGTACAGAAACTCGTGGATGAAAACAAAACTATCTGGTGATTTGTAGCTATCTCAATCCCAGATCTTGCTACAGCCTCTGTGTGTGTTTGTGTTTTCTGGATATTCTCTATGGACTTTAAGGTTTTGAATGCATTTTAGCATGTACGTTTTTGTTTTCTGCTGGCAAACGCTAATTGGTTCCACCTGGAGTCAAATACTCCACACATTCGAGTTTTCTAGGAAGAAAGCTTCAGAAACCAGAGAAAACATGATATTTCTTTCTGTAAACATGCCATTGGATACATTTGCCGAACAGGAAGATTGTGATTTTCTCCACAAGCACTTTCACGGTGATTTTTTGGTTAAATTTCCCTTGAAATCCACAACAATTTGTCCAGATACTCCTGGATGAAAACAGAAAACTATCTGGTGATTTGTAGCTATCTCAATCCCAGATCTTGCTACAGCCTCTGTGTGTGTTTGTGTTTTCTGGATATTCTCTATGGACTTTAAGGTTTTGAATGCATTTTAGAATGTAAGTTTTTGTTTTCTGCTGGCAAACGCTAATTGGTTCCACCTGGAGTCAAATACTCCACACATTCGAGTTTTCTAGGAAGAAAGCTCCAGAAACCTGAGAAAACATGATATTTGTATTTGTAAACATGACATTGGATTCATTTGCAAAACAGAAAGATTGTGCTTTTCTCCAAAACCACTTTCACGGTGATTTCTTGGTTAAATTTCACTTCAAACTACAACAATTTGTACAGAAACTCGTGGATGAAAACAAAACTCTCTGGTGATTTGTAGCTATCTCAAACCCAGATCATGCTACAGCCTCTGTGTGTGTTTGTGTTTTCTGGATATTCTCTATGGACTTTAAGGTTTTGAATGCATTTTAGCATGTAAGTTTTTGTTTTCAGGTGGCAAACGCTAATTGGTTCCACCTGGAGTCAAATACTCCACACATTCGAGTTTTCTAGGAAGAAAGCTCCAGAAACCTGAGAAAACATGATATTTGTATTTGTAAACATGACATTGGACTCATTTGCTGAACAGAAAGATTGTGCTTTTCTCCAAAACCACTTTCACGGTGATTTTTTGGTTAAATTTCACTTCAAAACTACAACAATTTGTCCAGATACTCCTGGATGAAAACAAAAAACTATCTAGTGATTTGTAGCTATCTCAATCCCAGATCTTGCTACAGCCTCTGTGTGTGTTTGTGTTTTCTGGATATTCTCTATGGACTTTAAGGTTTTGAATGCATTTTAGCATGTACGTTTTTGTTTTCTGCTGGCAAACGCTAATTGGTTCCACCTGGAGTCAAATACTCCACACATTCGAGTTTTCTAGGAAGAAAGCTTCAGAAACCAGAGAAAACATGATATTTCTTTCTGTAAACATGCCATTGGATACATTTGCCGAACAGGAAGATTGTGATTTTCTCCACAAGCACTTTCACGGTGATTTTTTGGTTAAATTTCCCTTGAAATCCACAACAATTTGTCCAGATACTCCTGGATGAAAACAGAAAACTATCTGGTGATTTGTAGCTATCTCAATCCCAGATCTTGCTACAGCCTCTGTGTGTGTTTGTGTTTTCTGGATATTCTCTATGGACTTTAAGGTTTTGAATGCATTTTAGAATGTAAGTTTTTGTTTTCTGCTGGCAAACGCTAATTGGTTCCACCTGGAGTCAAATACTCCACACATTCGAGTTTTCTAGGAAGAAAGCTCCAGAAACCTGAGAAAACATGATATTTGTATTTGTAAACATGACATTGGATTCATTTGCAAAACAGAAAGATTGTGCTTTTCTCCAAAACCACTTTCACGGTGATTTCTTGGTTAAATTTCACTTCAAACTACAACAATTTGTACAGAAACTCGTGGATGAAAACAAAACTCTCTGGTGATTTGTAGCTATCTCAAACCCAGATCATGCTACAGCCTCTGTGTGTGTTTGTGTTTTCTGGATATTCTCTATGGACTTTAAGGTTTTGAATGCATTTTAGCATGTAAGTTTTTGTTTTCAGGTGGCAAACGCTAATTGGTTCCACCTGGAGTCAAATACTCCACACATTCGAGTTTTCTAGGAAGAAAGCTCCAGAAACCTGAGAAAACATGATATTTGTATTTGTAAACATGACATTGGACTCATTTGCTGAACAGAAAGATTGTGCTTTTCTCCAAAACCACTTTCACGGTGATTTTTTGGTTAAATTTCACTTCAAAACTACAACAATTTGTCCAGATACTCCTGGATGAAAACAAAAAACTATCTAGTGATTTGTAGCTATCTCAATCCCAGATCTTGCTACAGCCTCTGTGTGTGTTTGTGTTTTCTGGATATTCTCTATGGACTTTAAGGTTTTGAATGCATTTTAGCATGTACGTTTTTGTTTTCAGGTGGCAAACGCTAATTGGTTCCACCTGGAGTCAAATACTCCACACATTCGAGTTTTCTAGGAAGAAAGCTTCAGAAACCAGAGAAAACATGATATTTCTTTCTGTAAACATGCCATTGGATACATTTGCCGAACAGGAAGATTGTGATTTTCTCCACAAGCACTTTCACGGTGATTTTTTGGTTAAATTTCCCTTGAAATCCACAACAATTTGTCCAGATACTCCTGGATGAAAACAAAAAACTATCTGGTGATTTGTAGCTATCTCAATCCCAGATCTTGCTACAGCCTCTGTGTGTGTTTGTGTTTTCTGGATATTCTCTATGGACTTTAAGGTTTTGAATGCATTTTAGAATGTAAGTTTTTGTTTTCTGCTGGCAAACGCTAATTGGTTCCACCTGGAGTCAAATACTCCACACATTCGAGTTTTCTAGGAAGAAAGCTCCAGAAACCTGAGAAAACATGATATTTGTATTTGTAAACATGACATTGGATTCATTTGCTGAACAGAAAGATTGTGCTTTTCTCCAAAACCACTTTCACGGTGATTTCTTGGTTAAATTTCACTTCAAACTACAACAATTTGTACAGAAACTCGTGGATGAAAACAAAACTATCTGGTGATTTGTAGCTATCTCAATCCCAGATCTTGCTACAGCCTCTGTGTGTGTTTGTGTTTTCTGAACATTCTCTATGGACTTTAAGGTTTTGAATGCATTTTAGCAGGACCCTTTTTGTTTTCTGCTGGCAAATGCTAATTGGTTCCACCTGGAGTCAAATCCTCCACACATTCGAGTTTTCTAGGAAGACAGCTCCAGAAACCAGAGAAAACATGATATTTGTATTTTTAAACATGACATTGGATTCATTTAATGAACAGAAAGATTGTGCTTTTCTCCAAAACCACATTCACGGTGATTTTTCGGTTAAATTTCACTTCAAAACTACAACAATTTGTCCAGATACTCCTGGAGGAAAACAAAACTATCTGGTGATTTGTAGCTATCTCAATCACAGATCTTGCTACAGCCTCTGTGTGTGTTTGTGTTTTGTGGATATTCTCTATGGACTGTAAGGTTTTGAATGCATTTTAGCTTGTAAGTTTTAGTTTTTTGCTGCCAAACGCTAACTGGTTCCACCTGGAGTCAAATACTCCACACATTCGAGTTTTCTAGGAAGAAAGCTTCAGAAACCTGAGAAAACATGATATTTGTATTTGTAAACATGACATTGGACTCATTTGCTGAACAGAAAGATTGTGCTTTTCTCCAAAACCACTTTCACGGTGATTTTTTGGTTAAATTTCACTTCAAAACTACAACAATTTGTCCCGATACTCCTGGATGAAAACAAAAAACTATCTAGTGATTTGTAGCTATCTCAATCCCAGATCTTGCTACAGCCTCTGTGTGTGTTTGTGTTTTCTGGATATACTCTATGGACTTTAAGGTTTTGAATGCATTTTAGCAGGAGCCTTTTTGTTTTCTGCTGGCAAACGCCAATTGGTTCCACCTGGAGTCAAATACTCCACACATTCGAGTTTTCTAGGAAGAAAGCCCCAGAAACCTGAGAAAACATGATATTTGTATTTGTAAACATGACATTGGATTCATTTGCTGAACAGAAAGATTGTGCTTTTCTCCAAAACCACTTTCACGGTGATTTTTTTTTTTAAATTTCAACTCAAAAGTACAACAATTTTTCCAGATACTCCTGGATAAAAACAAAACTATCTGGTGACTTGTAGCTATCTCAATCCCAGATCTTGCTACAGCCTCTGTGTGTGTTTGTGTTTTCTGGATATTCTCTATGGACTTTAAGGTTTTGAATGCATTTTAGCAGGACCCTTTTTGTTTTCTGCTGGCAAATGCTAATTGGTTCCAACTGGAGTCAAATATTCCACACATTTGAGTTTTCTAGGAAGAAAGCTTCAGAAACATGAGAAAACATGATATTTGCATTTGTAAACATGACATCGGATACATTTGTCGAACAGGAAGCTTGTGCTTTTCTCCAAAACCACTTTCACGGTGATTTTTGGTTAAATTTCAACCGAAATCCACAACAATTTATCCAGATACTCCTGGATGAAAACAAAACTATCTGGTGATTTGTAGCTATCTCAATCCCAGATCTTGCTACAGCCTCTGTGTGTGTTTGTGTTTTCTGTATATTCTCTATGGACTTTAAGGTTTTGAATGCATTTTAGCAAGACCCTTTTTGTTTTCAGGTGGCAAACGCTAATTGGTTCCACCTGAAGTCAAATCCTCCACACATTCGAGTTTTCTAGGAAGAAAGCTTCAGAAACCTGAGAAAACATGATATTTGTATTTGTAAACATGACATTGGATTCATTTGCTGAACAGAAAGATTGTGCTTTTCTCCAAAACCACTTTCACGGTGATTTTTTGGTTAAATTTCAATTCAAAACTACAACAATTTGTACAGAAACTCGTGGATGAAAACAAAACTATCTGGTGATTTGTAGCTATCTCAATCCCAGATCTTGCTGCAGCCTCTGTTTGTGTTTGTGTTTTCTGGATATTCTCTATGGACTTTAAGGTTTTGAATGCATTTTAGCATGTAAGTTTTTGTTTTCTGCTGGCAAACGCTAATTGATTCCACCTGGAGTCAAATACTCCACACATTCGAGTTTTCTAGGAAGAAAGCTTCAAAAACCTGAGAAAACATGATATTTCTTTAGGTAAACATTGCATTGGATGCATTTGCCAAACTGGAAGATTGTGCTTTTCTCCAAAACCACTTTCACGGTGATTTTTGGTTAAATTTCACCCGAAATCCACAACAATTTGTCCAGATACTCCTGGATGAAAACAAAACTCTCTGGTGATTTGTAGCTATCTCAATCCCAGATCTTGCTACAGCCTCTGTGTGTGTTTGTGTTTTCTGAACATTCTCTATGGACTTTAAGGTTTTGAATGCATTTTAGCAGGACCCTTTTTGTTTTCTGCTGGCAAACGCTAATTGGTTCCACCTGGAGTCAAATCCTCCACACATTCGAGTTTTCTAGGAAGACAGCTCCAGAAACCTGAGAAAACATGATATTTGTATTTGTAAACATGACATTGGATACATTTAATGAACAGAAAGATTGTGCTTTTCTCCAAAACCACATTCACGGTGATTTTTCGGTTAAATTTCACTTCAAAACTACAACAATTTGTACAGAAACTCGTGGATGAAAACAAAACTATCTGGTGATTTGTAGCTATCTCAATCCCAGATCTTGCTACAGCCTCTGTGTGTGTTTGTGTTTTCTGGATATTCTCTATGGACTTTAAGGTTTTGAATGCATTTTAGCATGTACGTTTTTGTTTTCTGCTGGCAAACGCTAATTGGTTCCACCTGGAGTCAAATACTCCACACATTCGAGTTTTCTAGGAAGAAAGCTTCAGAAACCAGAGAAAACATGATATTTCTTTCTGTAAACATGCCATTGGATACATTTGCCGAACAGGAAGATTGTGATTTTCTCCACAAGCACTTTCACGGTGATTTTTTGGTTAAATTTCCCTTGAAATCCACAACAATTTGTCCAGATACTCCTGGATGAAAACAGAAAACTATCTGGTGATTTGTAGCTATCTCAATCCCAGATCTTGCTACAGCCTCTGTGTGTGTTTGTGTTTTCTGGATATTCTCTATGGACTTTAAGGTTTTGAATGCATTTTAGAATGTAAGTTTTTGTTTTCTGCTGGCAAACGCTAATTGGTTCCACCTGGAGTCAAATACTCCACACATTCGAGTTTTCTAGGAAGAAAGCTCCAGAAACCTGAGAAAACATGATATTTGTATTTGTAAACATGACATTGGATTCATTTGCAAAACAGAAAGATTGTGCTTTTCTCCAAAACCACTTTCACGGTGATTTCTTGGTTAAATTTCACTTCAAACTACAACAATTTGTACAGAAACTCGTGGATGAAAACAAAACTCTCTGGTGATTTGTAGCTATCTCAAACCCAGATCATGCTACAGCCTCTGTGTGTGTTTGTGTTTTCTGGATATTCTCTATGGACTTTAAGGTTTTGAATGCATTTTAGCATGTAAGTTTTTGTTTTCAGGTGGCAAACGCTAATTGGTTCCACCTGGAGTCAAATACTCCACACATTCGAGTTTTCTAGGAAGAAAGCTCCAGAAACCTGAGAAAACATGATATTTGTATTTGTAAACATGACATTGGACTCATTTGCTGAACAGAAAGATTGTGCTTTTCTCCAAAACCACTTTCACGGTGATTTTTTGGTTAAATTTCACTTCAAAACTACAACAATTTGTCCAGATACTCCTGGATGAAAGCAAAAAACTATCTAGTGATTTGTAGCTATCTCAATCCCAGATCTTGCTACAGCCTCTGTGTGTGTTTGTGTTTTCTGGATATTCTCTATGGACTTTAAGGTTTTGAATGCATTTTAGCATGTACGTTTTTGTTTTCTGCTGGCAAACGCTAATTGGTTCCACCTGGAGTCAAATACTCCACACATTCGAGTTTTCTAGGAAGAAAGCTTCAGAAACCAGAGAAAACATGATATTTCTTTCTGTAAACATGCCATTGGATACATTTGCCGAACAGGAAGATTGTGATTTTCTCCACAAGCACTTTCACGGTGATTTTTTGGTTAAATTTCCCTTGAAATCCACAACAATTTGTCCAGATACTCCTGGATGAAAACAGAAAACTATCTGGTGATTTGTAGCTATCTCAATCCCAGATCTTGCTACAGCCTCTGTGTGTGTTTGTGTTTTCTGGATATTCTCTATGGACTTTAAGGTTTTGAATGCATTTTAGAATGTAAGTTTTTGTTTTCTGCTGGCAAACGCTAATTGGTTCCACCTGGAGTCAAATACTCCACACATTCGAGTTTTCTAGGAAGAAAGCTCCAGAAACCTGAGAAAACATGATATTTGTATTTGTAAACATGACATTGGATTCATTTGCAAAACAGAAAGATTGTGCTTTTCTCCAAAACCACTTTCACGGTGATTTCTTGGTTAAATTTCACTTCAAACTACAACAATTTGTACAGAAACTCGTGGATGAAAACAAAACTCTCTGGTGATTTGTAGCTATCTCAAACCCAGATCATGCTACAGCCTCTGTGTGTGTTTGTGTTTTCTGGATATTCTCTATGGACTTTAAGGTTTTGAATGCATTTTAGCATGTAAGTTTTTGTTTTCAGGTGGCAAACGCTAATTGGTTCCACCTGGAGTCAAATACTCCACACATTCGAGTTTTCTAGGAAGAAAGCTCCAGAAACCTGAGAAAACATGATATTTGTATTTGTAAACATGACATTGGACTCATTTGCTGAACAGAAAGATTGTGCTTTTCTCCAAAACCACTTTCACGGTGATTTTTTGGTTAAATTTCACTTCAAAACTACAACAATTTGTCCAGATACTCCTGGATGAAAACAAAAAACTATCTAGTGATTTGTAGCTATCTCAATCCCAGATCTTGCTACAGCCTCTGTGTGTGTTTGTGTTTTCTGGATATTCTCTATGGACTTTAAGGTTTTGAATGCATTTTAGCATGTAAGTTTTTGTTTTCAGGTGGCAAACGCTAACTGGTTCCACCTGGAGTCAAATACTCCACACATTCGAGTTTTCTAGGAAGAAAGCTTCAGAAACCAGAGAAAACATGATATTTCTTTCTGTAAACATGCCATTGGATACATTTGCCGAACAGGAAGATTGTGATTTTCTCCACAAGCACTTTCACGGTGATTTTTTGGTTAAATTTCCCTTGAAATCCACAACAATTTGTCCAGATACTCCTGGATGAAAACAAAAAACTATCTGGTGATTTTTAGCTATCTCAATCCCAGTTCTTGCTACAGCCTCTGTGTGTGTTTGTGTTTTCTGGATATTCTCTATGGACTTTAAGGTTTTGAATGCATTTTAGAATGTAAGTTTTTGTTTTCTGCTGGCAAACGCTAATTGGTTCCACCTGGAGTCAAATACTCCACACATTCGAGTTTTCTAGGAAGAAAGCTCCAGAAACCTGAGAAAACATGATATTTGTATTTGTAAACATGACATTGGATTCATTTGCTGAACAGAAAGATTGTGCTTTTCTCCAAAACCACTTTCACGGTGATTTCTTGGTTAAATTTCACTTCAAAACTACAACAATTTGTCCAGATACTCCTGGATGAAAACAAAAAACTATCTGGTGATTTGTAGCTATCTCAATCCCAGATCTTGCTACAGCCTCTGTGTGTGTTTGTGTTTTCTGGATATTCTCTACGGACTTTAAGGTTTTGAATGCATTTTAGCATGTAAGTTTTTGTTTTCTGCTGGCAAACGCTAATTGATTCCACCTGGAGTCAAATACTCCACACATTCGAGTTTTCTAGGAAGAAAGCTTCAAAAACCTGAGAAAACATGATATTTCTTTAGGTAAACATGACATTGGATGCATTTGCCAAACTGGAAGATTGTGCTTTTCTCCAAAATCACTTTCACGGTGATTTTTGGTTAATTTTCACCCGAAAATCCACAACAATTTGTCCAGATACTCCTGGATGAAAACAAAACTCTCTGGTGATTTGTAGCTATCTCAATCCCAGATCTTGCTACAGCCTCTGTGTGTGTTTGTGTTTTCTGAACATTCTCTATGGACTTTAAGGTTTTGAATGCATTTTAGCCGGACCCTTTTTGTTTTCTGCTGGCAAACGCTAATTGGTTCCACCTGGAGTCAAATCCTCCACACATTCGAGTTTTCTAGGAAGACAGCTCCAGAAACCAGAGAAAACATGATATTTGTATTTGTAAACATGACATTGGATTCATTTAATGAACAGAAAGATTGTGCTTTTCTCCAAAACCACATTCACGGTGATTTTTCGGTTAAATTTCACTTCAAAACTACAACAATTTGTCCAGATACTCCTGGAGGAAAACAAAACTATCTGGTGATTTGTAGCTATCTCAATCACAGATCTTGCTACAGCCTCTGTGTGTGTTTGTGTTTTGTGGATATTCTCTATGGACTTTACGGTTTTGAAACGATTTTAGCATGTAAGTTTTAGTTTTTTGCTGCCAAACGCTAACTGGTTCCACCTGGAGTCAAATACTCCACACATTCGAGTTTTCTAGGAAGAAAGCTTCAGAAACCTGAGAAAACATGATATTTCTTTCTGTAAACATGATATTGGATGCATTTAATGAACAGAAAGATTGTGCTTTTCTCCACAAGCACTTTAACGGTGATTTTTCGGTTAAATTTCACTTCAAAACTACAACAATTTGTACAGAAACTCCTGGATGAAAACAAAACTATCTGGTGATTTGTAGCTATCTCAATCCCAGATCTTGCTACAGCCTCTGTGTGTGTTTGTGTTTTCTAGATATTCTCTGTGGACTTTAAGGTTTTGAATGTATTTTAGCAGGACCCTTTTTGTTTTCTGCTGGCAAACGCTAATTGGTTCCACCTGGAGTCAAATCCTACACACATTCGAGTTTTCTAGGAAGAAAGCTTCAGAAACCTGAGAAAACATGATATTTCTTTCTGTAAACATGACATTGGATGCATTTGCCAAATAGGAAGATTGTGCTTTTCTCCAAAACAACTTTCACCGTGATTTTTGGTTAAATTTCACCCGAAATCCGCAACAATTTGTCCAGATACTCCTGGATGAAAACAAAACTATCTGGTGATTTGTAGCTATCTCAATCCCAGATCTTGCTACAGCCTCTCTGTGTGTTTGTGTTTTCTGAACATTCTCTATGGACTTTAAGGTTTTGAATGCATTTTAGCAGGACCCTTTTTGTTTTCTGCTGGCAAAGGCTAATTGGTTCCACCTGGAGTCAAATACTCCACACATTCGAGTTTTCTAGGAAGAAAGCTCTAGAAACCTGACAAAACATATTTCTTTCTGTAAACATGCCATTGGATACATTTGCCGAACAGGAAGATTGTGATTTTCTCCACAAGCACTTTCACGGTGATTTTGGGTTAAATTTCACCCGAAATCCTCAACAATTTGTCCAGATACTCCTGGATGAAAACAAAACTATCTGGTGTGTTGTGCCTATCTCAATCCCAGATCTTGCTACAGCCTCTGTGTGTGTTTGTGTTTTCTGGATATTCTCTATGGACGTTAAGGTTTTGAAACCACTGTAGCATGTAAGTTTTAGTTTTTAGCTGCCAAACGCTAACTGGTTCCACCTGGAGTCAAATACTCCACACATTCGAGTTTTCTAGGAAGAAAGCTTCAGAAACCTGAGAAAACATGATATTTGTATTTGTAAACATGACATTGGATTCATTTCCTGAACAGAAAGATTGTGCTTTTCTCCAAAACCACATTCACGGAGATTTTTCGGTTAAATTTCACTTCAAAACTACAACAATTTGTCCAGAAACTCGTGGATGAAAACAAAACTATCTGGTGATTTGTAGCTATCTCAATCCCAGATCTTGCTACAGCCTCTGTGTGTGTTTGTGTTTTCTGGATATTCTCTATGGACGTTAAGGTTTTGAAACCATGTTTGCATGTATGTTTTAGTTTTTAGCTGGCAAACGCTAATTGGTTCCACCTGGAGTCAAATACTCCACACATTCGAGTTTTCTAGGAAGAAAGCTTCAGAAACCTGAGAAAACATGATATTTGTATTTGTAAACATGACATTGGATTCATTTAATGAACAGAAAGATTGTGCTTTTCTTCAAAACCACTTTCACGGTGATTTCTGGTTAAATTTCACTTCAAAACTACAACAATTTGTCCAGAAACTCGTGGATGAAAACAAAACTATCTGGTGATTTGTAGCTATCTCAATCCCAGATCTTGCTACAGCCTCTGTGTGTGTTTGTGTTTTCTGGATATTCTCTATGGACTTTAAGGTTTTGAATGCATTTTAGCAGTACCCTTTTTGTTTTCTGCTGGCAAACGCTAATTGGTTCCACCTGGAGTCAAATACTCCACACATTTGAGTTTTCTAGGAAGAAAGATTCAGAAACATGAGAAAACATGATATTTCTTTCTGTAAACATGACATTGGATACATTTGTCGAACAGGGAGCTTGTGCTTATCTCCACAAGCACTTTCAGGGTGATTTTTGGTTAAATTTCACCCGAAATGCACAACAATTTGTCCAGATACTCCTGGATGAAAACAAAACTATCTGGTGATTTGTAGCTAACTCAATCCCAGATCTTGCTACAGCCTCTGTGTGTGTTTGTGTTTTCTTGATATTCTCTATGGACTTTAAGGTTTTGAATGCATTTTAGCAGGACCCTTTTTGTTTTCTGCTGGCAAACGCCAATTGGTTCCACCTGGAGTCAAATCCTCCACACATTCGAGTTTTCTAGGAAGAAAGCCCCAGAAACCTGAGAAAACATGATATTTGTATTTGTAAACATGACATTGGATTCATTTGCTGAACAGAAAGATTGTGCTTTTCTCCAAAACCACTTTCACGGTGATTTTTTTTTTTTAAATTTCAACTCAAAACTACAACAATTTTTCCAGATACTCCTGGATAAAAACAAAACTATCTGGTGACTTGTAGCTATCTCAATCCCAGATCTTGCTACAGCCTCTGTGTGTGTTTGTGTTTTCTGGATATTCTCTATGGACTTTAAGGTTTTGAATACATTTTAGCATGTAAGTTTTTGTTTTCTGCTGGCAAACGCTAATTGGTTCCACCTGGAGTCAAATACTCCACACATTTGAGTTTTCTAGGAAGAAAGCTCCAGAAACCTGAGAAAACATGATATTTCTTTCTGTAAACATGACATTGGATACATTTGTCGAACAGGAAGCTTGTACTTTTCTCCAAAACCACTTTCACCGTGATTTTTGGTTAAATCCCACCCGAAATCCACAACAATTTGTCAGATACTCCTGGATGAAAACAAAACTATCTGGTGATTTGTAGCTATCTCAATCCCAGATCTTGCTACAGCCTCTGTGTGTGTTTTTGTTTTCTGGACATTCTCTATGGACTTTAAGGTTTTGAATGCATTTTAGCAGGACCCTTTTTGTTTTCTGCTGGCAAACGCCAATTGGTTCCACCTGGAGTCAAATACTCCACACATTCGAGTTTTCTAGGAAGAAAGCTTCAGAAACCTGAGAAAACATGATATTTGCATTTGTAAACATGACATTGGATTCATTTGCTGAACAGAAAGATTGTGCTTTTCTCCAAAACCACTTTCACGGTGATTTTTTTTTTAAATTTCAACTCAAAACTACAACAATTTTTCCAGATACTCCTGGATAAAAACAAAACTATCTGGTGACTTATAGCTATCTCAATCCCAGATCTTGCTACAGCCTCTGTGTGTGTTTGTGTTTTCTGGATATTCTCTATGGACTTTAAGGTTTTGAATGCATTTTAGCAGGACCCTTTTTGTTTTCTGCTGGCAAATGCTAATTGGTTCCAACTGGAGTCAAATATTCCACACATTTGAGTTTTCTAGGAAGAAAGCTTCAGAAACATGTGAAAACATGATATTTGCATTTGTAAACATGACATCGGATACATTTGTCGAACAGGAAGCTTGTGCTTTTCTCCAAAACCACTTTCACGGTGATTTTTGGTTAAATTTCAACCGAAATCCACAACAATTTGTCCAGATACTCCTGGATGAAAACAAAACTATCTGGTGATTTGTAGCTATCTCAATCCCAGTTCTTGCTACAGCCTCTGTGTGTGTTTGTGTTTTCTGTATATTCTCTATGGACTTTAAGGTTTTGAATGCATTTTAGCAAGACCCTTTTTGTTTTCAGGTGGCAAACGCTAATTGGTTCCACCTGAAGTCAAATCCTCCACACATTCGAGTTTTCTAGGAAGAAAGCTTCAGAAACCTGAGAAAACATGATATTTGTATTTGTAAACATGACATTGGATTCATTTGCTGAACAGAAAGATTGTGCTTTTCTCCAAAACCACTTTCACGGTGATTTATTGGTTAAATTTCACTTCAAAACTACAACAATTTGTACAGAAACTCGTGGATGAAAACAAAACTATCTGGTGATTTGTAGCTATCTCAATCCCAGATCTTGCTACAGCCTCTGTGTATGTTTGTGTTTTCTGGATATTCTCTATGGACTTTAAGGTTTTGAATGCATTTTAGCATGTAAGTTTTTGTTTTCTGCTGGCAAACGCTAATTGATTCCACCTGGAGTCAAATACTCCACACATTCGAGTTTTCTAGGAAGAAAGCTTCAAAAACCTGAGAAAACATGATATTTCTTTAGGTAAACATGACATTGGATGCATTTGCCAAACTGGAAGATTGTGCTTTTCTCCAAAATCACTTTCACGGTGATTTTTGGTTAAATTTCACCCGAAATCCACAACAATTTGTCCAGATACTCCTGGATGAAAACAAAACTATGTGGTGTGTTGTGGCTATCTCAATCCCAGATCTTGCTACAGCCTCTGTGTGTGTTTGTGTTTTCTGAACATTCTCTATGGACTTTAAGGTTTTGAATGCATTTTAGCAGGACCCTTTTTGTTTTCTGCTGGGAAACGCTAATTGGTTCCACCTGGAGTCAAATCCTCCACACATTCGAGTTTTCTAGGAAGACAGCTCCAGAAACCTGAGAAAACATGATATTTGTATTTGTAAACATGACATTGGATTCATTTAATGAACAGAAAGATTGTGCTTTTCTCCAAAACCACATTCACGGTGATTTTTCGGTTAAATTTCACTTCAAAACTACAACAATTTGTCCAGAAACTCGTGGATGAAAACAAAACTATCTGGTGATTTGTAGCTATCTCAATCCCAGATCTTGCTACAGCCTCTGTGTGTGTTTGTGTTTTCTGGATATTCTCTATGGACTTTAAGGTTTTGAATGCATTTTAGCATGTAAGTTTTTGTTTTCAGGTGGCAAACGCTAACTGGTTCCAACTGGAGTCAAATACTCCACACATTCGAGTTTTCTAGGAAGAAAGCTTCAGAAACCAGAGAAAACATGATATTTCTTTCTGTAAACATGCCATTGGATACATTTGCCGAACAGGAAGATTGTGATTTTCTCCACAAGCACTTTCACGGTGATTTTTTGGTTAAATTTCCCTTGAAATCCACAACAATTAGTCGAGATACTCCTGGATGAAAACAAAAAACTATCTGGTGATTTGTAGCTATCTCAATCCCAGATCTTGCTACAGCCTCTGTGTGTGTTTGTGTTTTCTGGATATTCTCTACGGACTTTAAGGTTTTGAATGCATTTTAGCATGTAAGTTTTTGTTTTCTGCTGGCAAAGGCTAATTGATTCCACCTGGAGTCAAATACTCCACACATTCGAGTTTTCTAGGAAGAAAGCTCCAGAAACCTGAGAAAACATGATATTTCTTTAGGTAAACATTACATTGGATGCATTTGCTGAACAGAAAGATTGTGCTTTTCTCCAAAACCACTTTCACGGTGATTTCTTGGTTAAATTTCACTTCAAACTACAACAATTTGTACAGAAACTCGTGGATGAAAACAAAACTATCTGGTGATTTGTAGCTATCTCAACCCCAGATCTTGCTACAGCCTCTGTGTGTGTTTGTGTTTTCTGGATATTCTCTATGGACTTTAAGGTTTTGAATGCATTTTAGCATGTAAGTTTTTGTTTTCAGGTGGCAAACGCTAATTGGTTCCACCTGGAGTCAAATCCTCCACACATTCGAGTTTTCTAGGAAGAAAGCTTCAGAAACCTGAGAAAACATGATATTTGTATTTGTAAACATGACATTGGACTCATTTGCTGAACAGAAAGATTGTGCTTTTCTCCAAAACCACTTTCACGGTGATTTTTTGGTTAAATTTCACTTCAAAACTACAACAATTTGTCCAGATACTCCTGGATGAAAACAAAAAACTATCTGGTGATTTGTAGCTATCTCAATCCCAGATCTTGCTACAGCCTCTGTGTGTGTTTGTGTTTTCTGGATATTCTCTACGGACTTTAAGGTTTTGAATGCATTTTAGCATGTAAGTTTTTGTTTTCTGCTGGCAAACGCTAATTGATTCCACCTGGAGTCAAATACTCCACACATTCGAGTTTTCTAGGAAGAAAGCTTCAAAAACCTGAGAAAACATGATATTTCTTTAGGTAAACATGACATTGGATGCATTTGCCAAACTGGAAGATTGTGCTTTTCTCCAAAATCACTTTCACGGTGATTTTTGGTTAAATTTCACCCGAAATCCACAACAATTTGTCCAGATACTCCTGGATGACAACAAAACTCTCTGGTGATTTGTAGCTATCTCAATCCCAGATCTTGCTACAGCCTCTGTGTGTGTTTGTGTTTTCTGAACATTCTCTATGGACTTTAAGATTTTGAATGCATTTTAGCAGGACCCTTTTTGTTTTCTGCTGGCAAACGCTAATTGGTTCCACCTGGAGTCAAATCCTCCACACATTCGAGTTTTCTAGGAAGACAGCTCCAGAAACCTGAGAAAACATGATATTTGTATTTGTAAACATGACATTGGATTCATTTAATGAACAGAAAGATTGTGCTTTTCTCCACAAGCACTTTAACGGTGATTTTTCGGTTAAATTTCACTTCAAAACTACAACAATTTGTACAGAAACTCCTGGATGAAAACAAAACTATCTGGTGATTTGTAGCTATCTCAATCCCAGATCTTGCTACAGCCTCTGTGTGTGTTTGTGTTTTCTAGATATTCTCTGTGGACTTTAAGGTTTTGAATGCATTTTAGCAGGACCCTTTTTGTTTTCTGCTGGCAAACGCTAATTGATTCCACCTGGAGTCAAACACTCCACACATTCGAGTTTTCTAGGAAGAAAGCTTCAGAAACCTGAGAAAACATGATATTTCTTTCTGTAAACATGACATTGGATGCATTTGCCAAATAGGAAGATTGTGCTTTTCTCCAAAACCACTTTCACCGTGATTTTTGGTTAAATTTCACCCGAAATCCGAAACAATTTGTCCAGATACTCCTGGATGAAAACAAAACTATCTGGTGATTTGTAGCTATCTCAATCCCAGATCTTGCTACAGCCTCTGTGTTTGTTTGTGTTTTCTGGACATTCTCTATGGACTTTACGGTTTTGAATGCATTTTAGCATGTAAGTTTTTGTTTTCAGCTGGCAAACGCTAATTGGTTCCACCTGGAGTCAAATACTCCACACATTCAAGTTTTCTAGGAAGAAAGCTCCAGAAACCTGACAAAACATGATATTTCTTTCTGTAAACATGCCATTGGATACATTTGCCGAACAGGAAGATTGTGATTTTCTCCACAAGCACTTTCACGGTGATTTTGGGTTAAATTTCACCCGAAATCCTCAACAATTTGTCCAGATACTCCTGGATGAAAACAAAACTATCTGGTGTGTTGTGCCTATCTCAATCCCAGATCTTGCTGCAGCCTCTGTGTGTGTTTGTGTTTTCTGTATATTCTCTATGGACGTTAAGGTTTTGAAACCATTGTAGCATGTAAGTTTTAGTTTTTAGCTGCCAAACGCTAACTGGTTCCACCTGGAGTCAAATACTCCACACATTCGAGTTTTCTAGGAAGAAAGCTTCAGAAACCTGAGAAAACATGATATTTGTATTTGTAAACATGACATTGGATTCATTTCCTGAACAGAAAGATTGTGCTTTTCTCCAAAACCACATTCACGGTGATTTTTCGGTTAAATTTCACTTCAAAACTACAACAATTTGTCCAGAAACTCGTGGATGAAAAAAAACTATCTGGTGATTTGTAGCTATCTCAATCCCAGATCTTGCTACAGCCTCTGTGTGTGTTTGTGTTTTCTGGATATTCTCTATGGACGTTAAGGTTTTGAAACCATGTTTGCATGTATGTTTTAGTTTTTAGCTGCCAAACGTTAATTGGTTCCACCTGGAGTCAAATACTCCACACATTCGAGTTTTCTAGGAAGAAAGCTTCAGAAACCTGAGAAAACATGATATTTTTATTTGTAAACATGACATTGGATACATTTGCCAAACAGAAAGATTGTGCTTTTCTTCAAAACCACTTTCACGGTGATTTCTGGTTAAATTTCACTTCAAAACTATAACAATTTGTCCAGAAACTCGTGGATGAAAACAAAACTATCTGGTGATTTGTAGCTATCTCAATCCCAGATCTTGCTACAGCCTCTGTGTGTGTTTGTGTTTTCTGGATATTCTCTATGGACTTTAAGGTTTTGAATGCATTTTAGCAGGACCCTTTTTGTTTTCTGCTGGCTAACGCTAATTGGTTCCACCTGGAGTCAAATACTCCACACATTCGAGTTTTCTAGGAAGAAAGCTTCAGAAACCTGAGAAAACATGATATTTCTTTCTGTAAACATGCCATTGGATACATTTGCCGAACAGGAAGATTGTGATTTTCTCCACAAGCACTTTCAGGGTGATTTTTGGTTAAATTTCACCCGAAATCCACACCAATTTGTCCAGATACTCCTGGATGAAAACAAAACTATCTGGTGTGTTGTGGCTATCTCAATCCCAGATCTTGCTACAGCCTCTGTGTGTGTTTGTGTTTTCTGGATATTCTCTATGGAATTTATGGTTTTGAAACCATTTTAGCATGTAAGTTTTAGTTTTTAGCTGCCAAACGCTAACTGGATCCACCTGGAGTCAAATACTCCACACATTCGAGTTTTCTAGGAAGAAAGCTTCAGAAACCTGAGAAAACATGATATTTGTATTTGTAAACATGACATTGGATTCATTTAATGAACAGAAAGATTGTGCTTTTCTCCAAATCCACATTCACGGTGATTTTTCGGTTAAATTTCACTTCAAAACTACAACTATTTGTCCAGAAACTCGTGGATGAAAACAAAACTATCTGGTGATTTGTAGCTATCTCAATCCCAGATCTTGCTACAGCCTCTGTGTGTGTTTGTGTTTTCTGGATATTCTCTATGGACTTTAAGGTTTTGAATGCATTTTAGCAGGACCCTTTTTGTTTTCTGCTGGCTAACGCTAATTGGTTCCACCTGGAGTCAAACACTCCACACATTCGAGTTTTCTAGGAAGAAAGCTTCAGAAACCTGAGAAAACATGATATTTCTTTCTGTAAACATGACATTGGATGCATTTGCCAAATAGGAAGATTGTACTTTTCTCCAAAACCACTTTCACGGTAATTTTTGGTTAAATTTCAACCGAAATCCACAACAATTTGTCCAGATACTCCTGGATGAAAACAAAACTATCTGGTGATTTGTAGCTATCTCAATCCCAGATCTTGCTACAGCCTCTGTGTGTGTTTGTGTTTTCTGGACATTCTCTATGGACTTTAAGATTTTGAATGCAATTTAGCAGGACCCTTTTTGTTTTCTGCTGGCAAACGTTAATTGGTTCCACCTGGAGTCAAATCCTCCACACATTCGAGTTTTCTAGGAAGAAAGCTTCAGAAACCTGAGAAAACATGATATTTCTTTCTGTAAACATGCCATTGGATATATTTTCCGAACAGCAAGCTTGTGATTTTCTCCAAAACCACTTTCACGGTGATTTTTGGTTAAATTTCACTCGAAATCCACAACAATTTGTCCAGATACTCCTGGATGAAAACAAAACTATCTGGTGATTTGTAGCTATCTCAATCCCAGTTCTTGCTACAGCCTCTGTGTGTGTTTGTCTTTTCTGGACATTCTCTATGGACTTTAAGGTTTTGAATGCATTTTAGCAGGACCCTTTTTGTTTTCTGCTGGCTAACGCTAATTGGTTCCACCTGGAGTCAAATACTCCACACATTCTAGTTTTCTATTAAGAAAGCTCCAGAAACCTGAGAAAACATGATATTTCTTTCTGTAAACATGACATTGGATACATTTGCCGAACAGGAAGATTGTGATTTTCTCCACAAGCACTTTCACGGTTATTTTTTGGTTAATTTTCCCCTGAAATCCACAACAATTTGTCCAGATACTCCTGGATGAAAACAAAACTATTTGGTGATTTGTAGCTATCTCAATCCCAGATCTTGCTACAGCCTCTGTGTGTGTTTGTGTTTTCTGGATATTCTCTATGGACTTTAAGGTTTGGAATGCATTTTAGCAGGACGCTTTTTGTTTTCTGTGGCAAACGCTAATTGGTTCCACCTGGAGTCAAATCCTCCACACATTCGAGTTTTCTAGGAAGAAAGCTCCAGAAACCTGAGAAAACATGATATTTGTATTTGTAAACATGACATTGGATTCATTTGCTGAACAGAAAGATTGTGCTTTTCTCCAAAACCACTTTCACGGTGATTTTTTTGTTAAATTTCACTTCAAAACTACAACAACTTTTCCAGATACTCCTGGATGAAAACAAAACTATCTGGTGATTTCTAGCTATCTCAATCCCAGATCTTGCTACAGCCTCTGTGTGTGTTTGTGTTTTCTGGATATTCTCTATGGACTTTAAGGTTTTGAATTCATTTTAGCATGTAAGTATTTGTTTTCTGCTGGCAAACGCTATTTGGTTCCACCTGGAGTCAAATACTCCACACATTCGAGTTTTCTAAGAAGAAAGCTTCAGAAGCCTGAGAAAACATGATATTTCTTTCTGTAAACATGACATTGGATGCATTTGCCAAACAGGAAGATTGTGATTTTCTCCAAAAGCAATTTCACGGTGATTTTTGGTTAAATTTCACCCGAAATCCACAACAATTTGTGCAGATACTCCTGGATGAAAACAAAATTATCTGGTGTGTTGTGGCTATCTCACTCCCAGATCTTGCTACAGCCTCTGTGTGTGTTTGTGTTTTCTGGACATTCTCTATGGAATTTACGGCTTTGAAACCATTTTAGCATGTAAGTTTTAGTTTTTAACTGCCAAACGCTAATTGGTTACATCTGGAGTCAAATCCTCCACACATTCGAGTTTGATAGGAAGAAAGCTTCAGAAACCTGAGAAAATATGATATTTGTATTTGTAAACATGACATTGGATTCATTTGCTGAACAGAAAGATTGTGCTTTTCTCCAAAACCACTTTCATGGTGATTTTTTGGTTAAATTTCACTTCAAAACTACAACAATTTGTCCAGATACTCCTGGATGAAAACAAAACTATCTGGTGATTTCTAGCAATCTCAATCCCAGATCTTGCTACAGCCTCTGTGTGTGTTTGTGTTTTCTGGATATTCTCTTTGGACTTTAAGGTTTTGAATGCATTTTAGCATGTAAGTATTTGTTTTCAGCTGGCAAACGCTAATTGGTTCCACCTGGAGTCAAATCCTCCACACATTCGAGTTTTCTAGGAAGAAAGCTTCAGAAACCTGAGAAAACATGATATTTCTTTCTGTAAACATGACATTGGATACATTTGCCAAACAGGAAGATTGTGCTTTTCTCCAAAAGCACTTTCACGGTGATTTTTGGTTAAATTTCACCCGAAATCCACAACAATTTGTCCAGATACTCCTGGATGAAAACAAAACTCTCTGATGATTTGTAGCTATCTCAATCCCAGATCTTGCTACAGCCTCTGTGTGTGTTTGTGTTTTCTGGATATTCTCTATGGACTTTAAGGTTTTGAATGCATTTTAGCAGGACCCTTTTTGTTTTCTGCTGGCTAACGCTAATTGGTTCCACCTGGAGTCAAATACTCCACACATTCGAGTTTTCTAGGAAAAAAGCTTCAGAAGCCTGAGAAAACATGATATTTCTTTCTGTAAACATGACATTGGATACATTTGCTGAATAGAAAGATTGTGCTTTTCTCCAAAATCACTTTCACGGTGATTTTTTGGTTAAATTTCACTTCAAAACTACAACAATTTCCTCCAGAAACTCGTGGATGAAAACAAAACTATCTGGTGATTTGTAGCTATCTCAATCCCAGATCTTGCTACAGCCTCTGTGTGTGTTTGTGTTTTCTGGATATTCTCTGTGGACTTTAAGGTTTTGAATGCATTTTCGCAGGAGCCTTTTTGTTTTCTGCTGGCAAACGCTGATTGGTTCCACCTGGAGTCAAATCCTCCACACATTCGAGGTTTCTAGGAAGAAAGCTTCAGAAACCTGAGAAAACATGATATTTCTTTCTGTAAACATGACATTGGATACATTTGCCGAACAGGAAGATTGTGCTTTTCTCCAAAACCACTTTCACGGTGATTTTTGTTTCAATTTCACCCGAAATCCACAACAATTTGTCCAGATACTCCTGGATGAAAACAAAACTATCTGGTGTGTTGTGGCTGTCTCAATCCCAGATCTTGCTACAGCCTCTGTGTGTGTTTGTGTTTTGTGGACATTCTCTATGGACTTTACGGTTTTCAAACCATTTTAGCATGAATCTTTTAGTTTTTAGCTGCCAAACACTAATAGGTTCCACCTGGAGTCAAATCTTCCACACATTCGAGTTTTCTAGGAAGAAAGCTTTAGAAACCTGAGAAAACATGATATTTGTATTTGTGAACATGACATTGGATTCATTTGCTGAACAGAAAGATTGTGCTTTTCTCCAAAACCACTTTCACGGTGATTTTTCGGTTAAATTTCTCTTCAAAACTACAACAATTTGTCCAGATACTCCTGGATGAAAACAAAACTATCTGGTGATTTGTAGCTATCTCAATCCCAGATCTTGCTACAGCCTCTGTGTGTTTTTGTGTTTTCTGGATATTCTCTATGGACTTTAAGGTTTTGAATGCATTTTAGCATGTAAGTATTTGTTTTCAGCTGGCAAACGCTAATTGGTTCCACCTGGAGTCAAATACTCCACACATTCGAGTTTTCTAGGAAGAAAGCTTCAGAAACCTGAGAAAACATGATATTTCTTTCTGTAAACATGACATTGGATACATTTGCCGAACAGGAAGATTGTGCTTTTCTCCAAAACCACTTTCATGGTGATTTTTGGTTCAATTTCATCCGAAATCCACACCAATTTGTCCAGATACTCCTGGATGAAAACAAAACTATCTGGTGTGTTGTGGCTATCTCAATCCCAGATCTTGCTACAGCCTCTCTGTGTGTTTGTGTTTTCTGGACATTCTCTATGGACTTTACGGTTTTCAAACCATTTTAGCAGGAATCTTTTAGTTTTTAGCTGCCAAACACTAATTGGTTCCACCTGGAGTCAAATCCTCCACACATTCGAGTTTTCTAGGAAGAAAGCTTTAGAAACCTGAGAAAACATGATATTTGTATTTGTGAACATGATATTGGATTCATTTGCTGAACAGAAAGATTGTGCTTTTCTCCAAAACCACTTTCACGGTGATTTTTCGGTTAAATTTCACTTCAAAACTACAACAATTTGTCCAGATACTCCTGGATGAAAACAAAACTATCTGGTGATTTGTAGCTATCTCAATCCCAGATCTTGCTACAGCCTCTGTGTGTGTGTGTGTTTTCTGGACATTCTCTATGGACTTTACGGTTTTGAATGCATTTTAGCAGGACGCTTTTTGTTTTCTGCTGGCAAACGCTAATTGGTTCCACCTGGAGTCAAATACTCCACACATTCGAGTTTTCTAGGAAGAAAGCTTCAGAAACCTGAGAAAACATGATATTATATTTGGAAACATGACATTGGATTCATTTGCTGAACAGAATGATTGTGCTTTTCTCCAAAACCACTTTCACGGTGATTTTTTGGTTAAATTTCACTTCAAAACTACAACAATTTGTCCAGATACTCCTGGATGCAAACAAAAAACTATCCGGTGATTTGTAGCTATCTCAATCCCAGATCTTGCTACAGCCTCTCTGTGTGTTTGTGTTTTCTGGACATTCTCTATGGACTTTAAGGTTTTGAATGCATTTTAGCAGGACCCTTTTTGTTTTCTGCTGGCTAACGCTAACTGGTTCCACCTGGAGTCAAATACTCCACGCATTCGAGTTTTCTAGGAAGAAAGCTCCAGAAACCTGAGAAAACATGATATTTTTATTTGTAAACATGACATTGGATACATTTGCCGAACAGGAAGATTGTGATTTTCTCCACAAGCACTTTCACGGTGATTTTTGGTTAAATTTCACCTGAAATCCACACCAATTTGTCCAGATACTCCAGGATGAAAACAAAACTATCTGGTGTGTTGTGGCTATCTCAATCCCAGTTCTTGCTACAGCCTCTGTGTGTGTTTGTGTTTTCTGGATATTCTCTATGGAATTTACAGTTTTGAAACCATTTTAGCATGTAAGTTTTAGTTTTTAGCTGCCAAAGGCTAATTGGTTCCACCTGGAGTCAAATACTCCACACATTCGAGTTTTCTAGGAAGAAAGCTTCAGAAACCTGAGAAAACATGATATTTGTATTTGTAAACATGACATTGGATTCATTTAATGAACAGAAAGATTGTGCTTTTCTCCAAAACCACTTTCACGGTGATTTTTCAGTTAAATTTCACTTCAAATCTACAACAATTTGTCCAGAAACTCGTGGATGAAAACAAAACTATCTGGTGATTTGTAGCTATCTCAATCCCAGATCTTGCTACAGCCTCTGTGGGTGTTTGTGTTTTCTGGATATTCTCTATGGACTTTAAGGTTTTGAATGCATTTTAGCAGGACCCTTTTTGTTTTCTGCTGGCAAACGCTAATTGGTTCCACCTGGAGTCAAATCCTCCACACATTCGAGTTTTCTAGGAAGAAAGCTTTAGAAACCTGAGAAAACATGATATTTGTATTTGTAAACATGACATTGGATTCATTTGCTGAACAGAAAGATTGTGCTTTTCTCCAAAATCACTTTCACGGTGATTTTTTGGTTAAATTTCACTTCAAAACTACAACAATTTTCTCCAGAAACTCGTGGATGAAAACAAAACTATCTGGTGATTTGTAGCTATCTCAATCCCAGATCTTGCTACAGCCTCTGTGTGTGTTTGTGTTTTCTGGATATTCTCTGTGGACTTTAAGGTTTTGAATGCATTTTAGCAGGAGCCTTTTTGTTTTCTCCTGGCAAACGCTGATTGGTTCCACCTGGAGTCAAATCCTCCACACATTCGAGGTTTCTAGGAAGAAAGCTTCAGAAACCTGAGAAAACATGATATTTGTATTTGTAAACATGACATTGGATTCATTTGCTGAACAGAATGATTGTGCTTTTCTCCAAAACCACTTTCACGGTGATTTTTTGGTTAAATTTCACTTCAAAACTACAACAATTTGTCCAGATACTCCTGGATGAAAAGAAAAAACTATCTGGTGATTTGTAGCTATCTCAATCCCAGATCTTGCTACAGCCTCTGTGTGTGTTTGTGTTTTCTGGATATTCTCTATGGACTTTAAGGTTTTGAATGCATTTTAGCAGGACCCTTTTTGTTTTCTGCTGGCAAACGCTAATTGGTTCCACCTGGAGTCAAATACTCCACACATTCGAGTTTTCTAGGAAGAAAGCTTCAGAAACCTGAGAAAACATGATATTTGTATTTGTAAACATGACATTGGATTCATTTGCTGAACAGAATGATTGTGCTTTTCTCCAAAACCACTTTCACGGTGATTTTTTGGTTAAATTTCACTTCAAAACTACAACAATTTGTCCAGATACTCCTGGATGAAAACAAAAAACTATCCGGTGATTTGTAGCTATCTCAATCCCAGATCTTGCTACAGCCTCTCTGTGTGTTTGTGTTTTCTGGACATTCTCTATGGACTTTAAGGTTTTGAATGCATTTTAGCAGGACCCTTTTTGTTTTCTGCTGGCAAACGCTAATTGGTTCCACCTGGAGTCAAATACTCCACACATTCTAGTTTTCTATTAAGAAAGCTCCAGAAACCTGAGAAAACATGATATTTCTTTCTGTAAACATGCCATTGGATACATTTGCCGAACAGGAAGATTGTGATTTTCTCCAAAACCACATTCACGGTGATTTTTGGTTAAATTTCACCCGAAATCCACACCAATTTGTCCAGATACTCCTGGATGAAAACAAAACTATCTGGTGTGTTGTGGCTATCTCAATCCCAGTTCTTGCTAAAGCCTCTGTGTGTGTTTGTGTTTTCTGGATATTCTCTATGGAATTTACAGTTTTGAAACCATTTTAGCATGTAAGTTTTAGTTTTTAGCTGCCAAACGCTAATTGGTTCCACCTGGAGTCAAATCCTCCACACATTCGAGTTTTCTAGGAAGAAAGCTCCAGAAACCTTAGAAAACATGATTTTTGTATTTGTAAGCATGACATTGGATGCATTTGCTGAACAGAAAGAATGTGCTTTTCTCCAAAACCACGTTCACGGTGATTTTTCAGTTAAATTTCACTTCAAATCTACAACAATTTGTCCAGAAACTCGTGGATGAAAACAAAACTATCTGGTGATTTGTAGCTATCTCAATCCCAGATCTTGCTACAGCCTCTGTGGGTGTTTGTGTTTTCTGGATATTCTCTATGGACTTTAAGGTTTTGCATGCATTTTAGCAGGACCTGTTTTGTTTTCTGCTGGCAAACGCTAATTGGTTCTACCTGGAGTCAAACACTCCACACATTCAAGTTTTCTAGGAAGAAAGCTTCAGAAACCTGAGAAAACATGATATTTCTTTCTGTATACATACCATTGGATACATTTGCTAAACTGGAAGATTGTGCTTTTCTCCAAAACCACTTTCACGGTGATTTTTGGTTAAATTTCACCCAAAATCCACAACAATTTTTCCAGATACTCCTGGATGAAAACAAAACTATCTGGTGATTTGTAGCTATCTCAATCACAGATCTTGCTACAGCCTCTCTGTGTGTTTGTGTTTTCTGAACATTCTCTATGACTTTAAGGTTTTGAATGCATTTTAGCATGTAAGTTTTTGTTTTCAGCAGGCAAACGCTAATTGGTTCCACCTGGAGTCAAATACTCCACACATTCGAGTTTTCTAGGAAGAAAGCTCCAGAAACCTGGGAAAACATGATATTTCTTTCTGTAAACATGACATTGGATGCATTTGCTAAACTGGAAGATTGTGCTTTTCTCCAAAACCACTTTCACGGTGATTTTTTGGTTAAATTTCACTTCAAAACTACAACAATTTGTCCAGATACTACTGGATGAAAACAAAACTATTTGGTGATTTGTAGCTATCTCAATCCCAGATCTTGCTACAGCCTCTGTGTGTGTTTGTGTTTTCTGGATATTCTCTATGGACTTTAAGGTTTTGAATACATTTTAGCATGTAAGTAATTCTTTTCAGCTGGCAAACGCTAATTGGTTCCACCTGGAGTCAAATACTCCACACATTCGAGTTTTCTAGGAAGAAAGCTTCAGAAGCCTGAGAAAACATGATATTTCTTTCTGTAAACATGACATTGGATACATTTGCCGAACAGGAAGATTGTGCTTTTCTCCAAAACCACTTTCACGGTGATTTTTGGTTAAATTTCACTTCAAAACTACAACAATTTGTCCAGAAACTCGTGGATGAAAACAAAACTATCTGGTGATTTGTAGCTATCTCAATCCCAGATCTTGCTACAGCCTCTGTGTGTGTTTGTGTTTTCTGGATATTCTCTATGGACTTTAAGTTTTTGAATGCATTTTAGCAGGACCCTTTTTGTTTTCTGCTGGCAAACGCTAATTGGTTCCACCTGGAGTCAAATCCTCCACACATTCGAGTTTTCTAGGAAGAAAGTTCCAGAAACCTGAGAAAATATGATATTTGTATTTGTAAACATGACATTGGATTCATTTGCTGAACAGAAAGATTGTGCTTTTCTCCAAAACCACTTTCATGGTGATTTTTTGGTTAAATTTCACTTCAAAACTACAACAATTTGTCCAGATACTCCTGGATGAAAACAAAACACCTGGTGAATTGTAGCTATCTCAATCCAAGATCTTGCTAGAGCCTCTGTGTGTGCTTGTGTTTTCTGGATATTCTCTATGGACTTTACGGTTTTGAATGCATTTTAGCAGGACGCTTTTTATTTTCTGCTGGCAAACGCTAATTGGTTCCACCTGGAGTCAAATCCTCCACACATTCGAGTTTTCTAGGAAGAAAGCTCCAGAAACCTGAGAAAACATGATATTTGTATTTGTAAACATGACATTGGATTCATTTGCTGAACAGAAAGATTGTGCTTTTCTCCAAAACCACTTTCACGGTGATTTTTTGGTTAAATTTCACTTCAAAACTACAACAACTTTTCCAGATACTCCTGGATGAAAACAAAACTATCTGGTGATTTCTAGCTATCTCAATCCCAGATCTTGCTACAGCCTCTGTGTGTGTTTGTGTTTTCTGGATATTCTCTATGGACTTTAAGGTTTTGAATACATTTTAGCATGTAAGTATTTGTTTTCTGCTGGCAAACGCTAATTGGTTCCACCTGGAGTCAAATACTCCACACATTCGAGCTTTCTAAGAAGAAAGCTTCAGAAGCCTGAGAAAACATGATATTTCTTTCTGTAAACATGACATTGGATGCATTTGCCAAACAGGAAGATTGTGATTTTCTCCACAAGCAATTTCATGGTGATTTTTGGTTAAATTTCACCCGAAATCCACAACAATTTGTGCAGATACTCCTGGATGAAAACAAAATTATCTGGTGTGTTGTGGCTATCTCACTCCCAGATCTTGCTACAGCCTCTGTGTGTGTTTGTGTTTTCTGGATATTCTCTATGGACTTTACGGTTTTGAAACAATTTTAGCATGTATGTTTCAGTTTTTAGCTGCCAAACGGTAATTGGTTCCACCTGGAGTCAAATCCTCCACACATTCGAGTTTTCTAGGAAGAAAGCTTCAGAAACCTGAGAAAACATGATATTTGTATTTGTAAACATGACATTGGATTCATTTAATGAACAGAAAGATTGTGCTTTTCTCCAAAACCACTTTCACGGTGATTTTTGGTTAAATTTCACTTCAAAACTACAACAATTTGTCCAGAAACTCGTGGATGAAAACAAAACTATCTGGTGATTTGTAGCTATCTCAATCCCAGATCTTGCTACAGCCTCTGTGTGTGTTTGTGTTTTCTGGATATTCTCTATGGACTTTAAGGTTTTGAATGCATTTTAGCAGGACCCTTTTTGTTTTCTGCTGGCAAACGCTAATTGGTTCCACCTGGAGTCAAATCCTCCACACATTCGAGTTTTCTAGGAAGAAAGTTCCAGAAACCTGAGAAAATATGATATTTGTATTTGTAAACATGACATTGGATTCATTTGCTGAACAGAAAGATTGTGCTTTTCTCCAAAACCACTTTCATGGTGATTTTTTGGTTAAATTTCACTTCAAAACTACAACAATTTGTCCAGATACTCCTGGATGTAAACAAAACTATCTGGTGATTTGTAGCTATCTCAATCCGAGATCTTGCTACAGCCTCTGTGTGTGTTTGTGTTTTCTGGATATTCTCTTTGGACTTTAAGGTTTTGAATGCATTTTAGAATGTAAGTTTTTGTTTTCAGGTGGCAAACGCTGATTGGTTCCACCTGGAGTCAAATCCTCCACACATTCGAATTTTCTAGGAAGAAAGCTCCAGAAACCTGAGAAAACATGATATTTCTTTCTGTAAACATGACATTGGATACATTTGCCGAACAGGAAGATTGTGATTTTCTCCAAAACTACTTTCACGGTGATTTTTGGTTAAATTTCACCCGAAATCCACAACAATTTGTCCAGATACTCCTGGATGAAAACAAAACTATCTGGTGATTTGTAGCTATCTCAATCCCAGATCTTGCTACAGCCTCTGTGTGTGTTTGTGTTTTCTGGAGATTCTCTATGGACTTTAAGGTTTTGAATGCAATTTAGCATGTAAGTTTTTTTTTTTCTGCTGGCAAACGCTAATTGGTTCCACCTGGAGTCAAATCCTCCACACATTCGAGTTTTCTAGGAAGAAAGCTCCAGAAACCTGAGAAAACATGATATTTCTTTCTGTAAACATTTCATTGGATGCATTTGCCGTACAGGATGATTGTGATTTTCTCCAAAACTTCTTTCACGGTGATTTTTGGTTAAATTTCACCCGAAATCCACAACAATTTGTCCAGATACTCCTGGATGAAAACAAAACTATCTTGTGATTTCTAGCTATCTCAATCCCAGATCTTGCTACAGCCTCTGTGTGTGTTTGTGTTTTCTGGATATTCTCTATGGACTTTAAGGTTTTGAATGCATTTTAGCATGTAAGTTTTTGTTTTCAGGTGGCAAACGCTAACTGGTTCCACCTGGAGTCAAATCCTCCACACATTCGAGTTTTCTAGGAAGAAAGCTCCAGAAACCTGAGACAACATGATATTTCTTTCTGTAAACATGACATTGGATACATTTGCTGAACAGAAAGATTGTGCTTTTCTCCAAAACCACTTTCACGGTGATTTTTGGTAAAATTTCACTTCAAAACTACAACAATTTGTCCAGATTCTCCTGGATGAAAACAAAACTATCTGGTGATTTGTAGCTATCTCAATCCCAGATCTTGCTACAGCCTCTGTGTGTGTTTGTGTTTTCTGGATATTCTCTATGGACTTTAAGGTTTTGAATGCCTTTTAGCAGGACCCTTTATGTTTTTTGCTGGCAAACGCTAATTGGTTCCACCTGGAGTCAAATACTCCACACATTCGAGTTTTCTAGGAAGAAAGCTCCAGAAACCTGAGAAAACATGATATTTTTATTTGTAAACATGACATTGGATTCATTTCCTGAACAGAAAGATTGTGATTTTCTCCAAAACCACTTTCACGGTGATTTTTCGGTTAAATTTCACTTCAAAACTACAACAATTTGTCCAGATACTCCTGGATGAAAGCAAAACTATCTGGTGATTTGTAGCTATCTCAATCCCAGATCTTGCTACAGCCTCTGTGTGTGTTTGTGTTTTCTGGATATTCTCTATGGACTTTAAGGTTTTGAATGCATTTTAGCATGTAAGTATTTGTTTTCAAGTGGCAAACGCTAATTGGTTCCACCTGGAGTGAAATACTCCACACATTCGAGTTTTCTAGGAAGAAAGCTTCAGACCTGAGAAAACATGATATTTCTTTCTGTAAACATGACATTGGATACATTTGCCAAACAGGAAGATTGTGCTTTTCTCCAAAACCACTTTCACGGTGATTTTTGGTTAAATTTCACCCGAAATCCACAACAATTTGTCCAGATACTCCTGGATGAAAACAAAACTATCTGGTGATTTGTAGCTATCTCAATCCCAGATCTTGCTACAGCCTCTGTGTGTGTTTGTGTTTTCTGGGTATTCTCTATGGAATTTAAGGTTTTGAATGCATTTTAGCAGACCCTTTTTTTTTTTCTGCTGGCAAACGCTAATTGGTTCCACCTGGAGTCAAATACTCCACACATTCGAGTTTTCTAGGAAGAAAGCTCCAGAAACCTGAGAAAACATGATATTTGCATTTGTAAACATGACATTGGAGGCATTTGCCATACAGGAAGATTGTGCTTTTCTCCAAAACCACTTTCACGGTGATTTTTGGTTAAATTTCACCCGAAATCCACAACAATTTGTCCAGATAGTCCTGGATGAAAACAAAACTATCTGGTGATTTGTAGCTATCTCAATCCCAGATCTTGCTACAGCCTCTGTGTGTGTTTGTGTTTTCTGGAGATTCTCTATGGACTTTAAGGTTTTGAATGCAATTTAGCATGTAAGTTTTTTTTTTTCTGCTGGCAAACGCTAATTGGTTCCACCTGGAGTCAAATCCTCCACACATTCGAGTTTTCTAGGAAGAAAGCTCCAGAAACCTGAGAAAACATGATATTTCTTTCTGTAAACATTTCATTGGATGCATTTGCCGTACAGGATGATTGTGATTTTCTCCAAAACTTCTTTCACGGTGATTTTTGGTTAAATTTCACCCGAAATCCACAACAATTTGTCCAGATACTCCTGGATGAAAACAAAACTATCTTGTGATTTCTAGCTATCTCAATCCCAGATCTTGCTACAGCCTCTGTGTGTGTTTGTGTTTTCTGGATATTCTCTATGGACTTTAAGGTTTTGAATGCATTTTAGCATGTAAGTTTTTGTTTTCAGGTGGCAAACGCTAACTGGTTCCACCTGGAGTCAAATCCTCCACACATTCGAGTTTTCTAGGAAGAAAGCTCCAGAAACCTGAGACAACATGATATTTCTTTCTGTAAACATGACATTGGATACATTTGCTGAACAGAAAGATTGTGCTTTTCTCCAAAACCACTTTCACGGTGATTTTTGGTAAAATTTCACTTCAAAACTACAACAATTTGTCCAGATTCTCCTGGATGAAAACAAAACTATCTGGTGATTTGTAGCTATCTCAATCCCAGATCTTGCTACAGCCTCTGTGTGTGTTTGTGTTTTCTGGATATTCTCTATGGACTTTAAGGTTTTGAATGCCTTTTAGCAGGACCCTTTATGTTTTTTGCTGGCAAACGCTAATTGGTTCCACCTGGAGTCAAATACTCCACACATTCGAGTTTTCTAGGAAGAAAGCTCCAGAAACCTGAGAAAACATGATATTTTTATTTGTAAACATGACATTGGATTCATTTCCTGAACAGAAAGATTGTGATTTTTTCCAAAACCACTTTCACGGTGATTTTTCGGTTAAATGTCACTTCAAAACTACAACAATTTGTCCAGATACTCCTGGATGAAAGCAAAACTATCTGGTGATTTGTAGCTATCTCAATCCCAGATCTTGCTACAGCCTCTGTGTGTGTTTGTGTTTTCTGGATATTCTCTATGGACTTTAAGGTTTTGAATGCATTTTAGCATGTAAGTATTTGTTTTCAAGTGGCAAACGCTAATTGGTTCCACCTGGAGTGAAATACGCCACACATTCGAGTTTTCTAGGAAGAAAGCTTCAGACCTGAGAAAACATGATATTTCTTTCTGTAAACATGACATTGGATACATTTGCCAAACAGGAAGACTGTGCTTTTCTCCAAAACCACTTTCACGGTGATTTTTGGTTAAATTTCACCCGAAATCCACAACAATTTGTCCAGATACTCCTGGATGAAAACAAAACTATCTGGTGATTTGTAGCTATCTCAATCCCAGATCTTGCTACAGCCTCTGTGTGTGTTTGTGTTTTCTGGGTATTCTCTATGGAATTTAAGGTTTTGAATGCATTTTAGCAGACCCTTTTTTTTTTTCTGCTGGCAAACGCTAATTGGTTCCACCTGGAGTCAAATACTCCACACATTCGAGTTTTCTAGGAAGAAAGCTCCAGAAACCTGAGAAAACATGATATTTGCATTTGTAAACATGACTTGGAGGCATTTGCCATACAGGAAGATTGTGATTTTCTCCAAAACCACTTTCCCGGTGATTTTTGGTTAAATTTCACCCGAAATCCACAACAATTTGTCCAGATAGTCCTGGATGAAAACAAAACTATCTGGTGATTTCTAGCTATCTCAATCCCAGATCTTGCTACGGCCTCTGTGTGTGTTTGTGTTTTCTGGGTATTCTCTATGGAATTTAAGGTTTTGAATACATTTTAGCAGACCCTTTTTTTTTTTTTTCTGCTGGCAAACGCTAATTGGTTCCACCTGGAGTCAAATACTCCACACATTCGAGTTTTCTAGGAAGAAAGCTCCAGAAACCTGAGAAAACATGATATTTGTATTTGAAAACATGACATTGGATGCATTTGTCGAACAGGAAGATTGTGCTTTTCTCCAAAACCACTTTCACGGTGATTTTTGGTTAAATTTCACCCGAAATCCACAACAATTTGTCCAGATAGTCCTGGATGAAAACAAAACTATCTGGTGATTTGTAGCTATCTCAATGCCAGATCTTGCTACAGCCTCTGTGTGTGTTTGTGTTTTCTGGATATTCTCTATGGACTTTAAGGTTTTGAAACCATTTTAACAGGACCCTTTTTGTTTTCTGCTGGCAAACGCTAATTGGTTCCACCTGGAGTCAAATCCTCCACACATTCGAGTTTTCTAGGAAGAAAGCTCCAGAAACCTGAGAAAACATGAAATTTGTATTTGTAAACATGACATTGGATTCATTTGCAGAACAGAAAGATTGTGCTTTTCTCCAAAACCACTTTCACGGTGATTTTTGTTTAAATTTCACTTCAAAACTACAACAATTTGTCCAGAAACTCGTGGATGAAAACAAAACTATCTGGTGATTTGTAGCTGTCTCAATCCCAGATCTTGCTACAGCCTCTGTGTGTGTTTGTGTTTTCTGGATATTCTCTAAGGACTTTAAGGTTTTGAATGCCTTTTAGCAGGACCCTTTTTGTTTTCTGCTGGCAAACGCTAATTGGTTCCACCTGGAGTCAAATCCTCCACACATTCGAGTTTTCTAGGAAGAAAGCTCCAGAAACCTGAGAAAACATGATATTTCTTTCTGTAAACATGACATTGGATGCATTTGCCATACAGGGAGATTGTGCTTTTCTCCAAAACCACTTTCACGGTGATTTTTGGTTAAATTTCACCCGAAATCCACAACAATTTGTCCAGATACTCCTGGATGAAAACAAAACTATCTGGTGATTTGTAGCCATCTCAATCCCAGATATTGCTACAGCCTCTGTGTGTGTTTGTGTTTTCTGGATATTCTCTATGGACTTTAAGGTTTTGAATGCATTTTAGCAGGACCCTTTTTGTTTTCTGCTGGCAAACGCTAATTGGTTCCACCTGGAGTCAAATGCTCCACACATTCGAGTTTTCTAGGAAGAAAGCTCCAGAAACCTGGGAAAACATGATATTTGTATTTGTAAACATGACATTGGATGCATTTGCCAAACAGGAAGATTGTGCTTTTCTCCAAAACCACTTCCACGGTGATTTTTGGTTAAATTTCACCCGAAATCCACAACAATTTGTCCAGATACTCCTGGATGAAAACAAAACTATCTGGTGATTTGTAGCTGTCTCAATCCCAGATCTTGCTACAGCCTCTGTGTGTGTTTGTGTTTTCTGGATATTCTCTATGGACTTTAAGGTTTTGAATGCATTTTAGCAGGACCCTTTTTGTTTTCTGCTGGCAAACGCTAATTGGTTCCACCTGGAGTCAAATACTCCACACATTCGAGTTTTCTAGGAAGAAAGCTCCAGAAACCTGAGAAAACATGATATTTCTTTCTGTAAACATGACATTAGATGCATTTGCCATACAGGAAGATTGTGATTTTCTCCAAAACCACTTCCACGGTGATTTTTTGGTTAAATTTCACCCGAAATCCACAACAATTTGTCCAGATACTCCTGGATGAAAACAAAACTATCTGGTGATTTGTAGCTGTCTCAATCCCAGATCTTGCTACAGCCTCTGTGTGTGTTTGTGTTTTCTGGATATTCTCTATGGACTTTAAGGTTTTGAATGCATTTTAGCAGGACCCTTTTTGTTTTCTGCTGGCAAACGCTAATTGGTTCCACCTGGAGTCAAATCCTCCACACATTCGAGTTTTCTAGGAAGAAAGCTCCAGAAACCTGAGAAAACATGAAATTTGTATTTGTAAACATGACATTGGATTCATTTGCAGAACAGAAAGATTGTGCTTTTCTCCAAAACCACTTTCACGGTGATTTTTGTTTAAATTTCACTTCAAAACTACAACAATTTGTCCAGAAACTCGTGGATGAAAACAAAACTATCTGGTGATTTGTAGCTGTCTCAATCCCAGATCTTGCTACAGCCTCTGTGTGTGTTTGTGTTTTCTGGATATTCTCTAAGGACTTTAAGGTTTTGAATGCCTTTTAGCAGGACCCTTTTTGTTTTCTGCTGGCAAACGCTAATTGGTTCCACCTGGAGTCAAATCCTCCACACATTCGAGTTTTCTAGGAAGAAAGCTCCAGAAACCTGAGAAAACATGATATTTCTTTCTGTAAACATGACATTGGATGCATTTGCCATACAGGGAGATTGTGCTTTTCTCCAAAACCACTTTCACGGTGATTTTTGGTTAAATTTCACCCGAAATCCACAACAATTTGTCCAGATACTCCTGGATGAAAACAAAACTATCTGGTGATTTGTAGCCATCTCAATCCCAGATATTGCTACAGCCTCTGTGTGTGTTTGTGTTTTCTGGATATTCTCTATGGACTTTAAGGTTTTGAATGCATTTTAGCAGGACCCTTTTTGTTTTCTGCTGGCAAACGCTAATTGGTTCCACCTGGAGTCAAATCCTCCACACATTCGAGTTTTCTAGGAAGAAAGCTCCAGAAACCTGGGAAAACATGATATTTGTATTTGTAAACATGACATTGGATGCATTTGCCTAACAGGAAGATTGTGCTTTTCTCCAAAACCACTTCCACGGTGATTTTTGGTTAAATTTCACCCGAAATCCACAACAATTTGTCCAGATACTCCTGGATGAAAACAAAACTATCTGGTGATTTGTAGCTGTCTCAATCCCAGATCTTGCTACAGCCTCTGTGTGTGTTTGTGTTTTCTGGATATTCTCTATGGACTTTAAGGTTTTGAATGCATTTTAGCAGGACCCTTTTTGTTTTCTGCTGGCAAACGCTAATTGGTTCCACCTGGAGTCAAATACTCCACACATTCGAGTTTTCTAGGAAGAAAGCTCCAGAAACCTGAGAAAACATGATATTTCTTTCTGTAAACATGACATTAGATGCATTTGCCATACAGGAAGATTGTGATTTTCTCCAAAACCACTTTCACGGTGATTTTTGGTTAAATTTCACCCGGAATCCACAACAATTTGTCCAGATACTCCTGGATAAAAACAAAACTATCTGGTGATTTGTAGCCATCTCAATCCCAGATCTTGCTACAGCCTCTGTTTGTGTGTGTGTTTTCTGGATATTCTCTATGGACTTTAAGGTTTTGAATGCATTTTAGCAGGACCCTTTTTGTTTTCTGCTGGCAAACGCTAATTGGTTCCACCTGGAGTCAAATCCTCCACACATTCGAGTTTTCTAGGAAGAAAGCTCCAGAAACCTGGGAAAACATGATATTTGTATTTGTAAACATGACATTGGATGAATTTACCAAACAGGAAGATTGTGCATTTCTCCAAAACCACTTTCACTGTGATTTTTGGTTAAATTTCACTTCAAAACTACAACAATTTGTCCAGATACTCCTGGATGAAAACAAAACTATCTGGTGATTTGTAGCTATCTCAATCCCAGATCTTGCTACAGCCCCTGTGTGTGTTTGTGTTTTCTGGATATTCTCTATGGACTTTAAGGTTTTGAATGCATTTTAGCAGGACCCTTTTTGTTTTCTGCTGGCAAACACTAATTGGTTCCACCTGGAGTCAAATACTCCACACATTCGAGTTTTCTAGGAAGAAAGCTCTAGAAACCTCAGAAAACATGATATTTCTTTCTGTAAACATGACATTGGATGCATTTGCCATACAGGGAGATTGTGATTTTCTGCAAAACCACTTTCACGGTGATTTTTGGTTAAATTTCACCCGAAATCCACAACAATTTGTCCAGATACTCCTGGATGTAAACAAAACTATCTGGTGATTTGTAGCCATCTCAATCCCAGATCTTGCTACAGCCCCTGTGTGTGTTTGTGTTTTCTGGATATTCTCTATGGACTTTAAGGTTTTGAATGCATTTTAGCAGGACCCTTTTTGTTTTCTGCTGGCAAACGCTAATTGGTTCCACCTGGAGTCAAATCCTCCACACATTCGAGTTTTCTAGGAAGAAAGCTCCAGAAACCTGGGAAAACATGATATTTGTATTTGTAAACATGACATTGGATGCATTTGCCAAACAGGAAGATTGTGCTTTTCTCCAAAACCACTTTCACGGTGATTTTTGGTTAAATTTCACCCGAAATCCACAACAATTTGTCCAGATACTCCTGGATGTAAACAAAACTATCTGGTGATTTGTAGCTGTCTCAATCCCAGATCTTGCTACAGCCTCTGTGTGTGTTTGTGTTTTCTGGATATTCTCTATGGACTTTAAGGTTTTGAATGCATTTTAGCAGGACCCTTTTTGTTTTCTGCTGGCAAACGCTAATTGGTTCCACCTGGAGTCAAATACTCCACACATTCGAGTTTTCTAGGAAGAAAGCTCCAGAAACCTGGGAAAACATGATATTTGTATTTGTAAACATGACATTGGATGCATTTGCCATACAGGGAGATTGTGATTTTCTCCAAAACCACTTTCACGGTGATTTTTGGTTAAATTTCACCCAAAATCCACAACAATTTGTCCAGATACTCCTGGATGAAAACAAAACTATCTGGTGATTTGTAGCTATCTCAATCCCAGATCTTGCAACAGCCTATGTGTGCGTTTGTGTTTTCTGGATATTCTCTATGGACTTTAAGGTTTTGAATGCATTTTAGCAGGACCCTTTTTGTTTTCTGCTGGCAAACACTAATTGGTTCCACCTGGAGTCAAATACTCCACACATTCGAGTTTTCTAGGAAGAAAGCTGCAGAAACCTGACAAAACATGATATTTCTTTCTATAAACATGACATTGGATGCATTTGCCATACAGGGAGATTGTGATTTTCTCCAAAACCACTTTCACGGTGATTTTTGGTTAAATTTCACCCGAAATCCACAACAATTTGTCCAGATACTCCTGGATGAAAACAAAACTATCTGGTGATTTGTAGCCATCTCAATCCCAGATCTTGCTACAGCCCCTGTGTGTGTTTGTGTTTTCTGGATATTCTCTATGGACTTTAAGGCTTTGAATGCATTTTAGCAGGACCTTTTTATTTTCTGCTGGCAAACGCTAATTGGTTCCACCTGGAATCAAATACTCCACACATTCGAGTTTTCTAGGAAGAAAGCTCCAGAAACCAGAGAAAACATGATATTTGTATTTGTAATCATGACCTTGGTTGCATTTGCCGAACAGGAAGATTGTGCTTTTCTCCAAAACCACTTTCACGGTGATTTTTTGTTAAATTTCACACGAAATCCACAACAATTTGTCCAGATACTCCTGGATGAAAACAAAACTATCTGGTGATTTGTAGCCATCTCAATCCCAGATCTTGCTACAGCCCCTGTGTGTGTTTGTGTTTTCTGCATATTCTCTATGGACTTTAAGGTTTTGAATGCATTTTAGCAGGACCTTTTTTGTTTTCTGCTGGCAAACGCTAATTGGTTCCACCTGGAGTCAAATCCTCCACACATTCGAGTTTTCTAGGAAGAAAGCTCCAGAAACCTGGGAAAACATGATATTTGTATTTGTAAACATGACATTGGATGCATTTGCCAAACAGGAAGATTGTGCTTTTCTCCAAAACCACTTCCACGGTGATTTTTGGTTAAATTTCACCCGAAATCCACAACAATTTGTCCAGATACTCCTGGATGAAAACAAAACTATCTGGTGATTTGTAGCTGTCTCAATCCCAGATCTTGCTACAGCCTCTGTGTGTGTTTGTGTTTTCTGGATATTCTCTATGGACTTTAAGGTTTTGAATGCATTTTAGCAGGACCCTTTTTGTTTCTGCTGGCAAACGCTAATTGGTTCCACCTGGAGTCAAATACTCCACACATTCGAGTGTTCTAGGAAGAAAGCTCCAGAAACCTGAGAAAACATGATATTTCTTTCTGTAAACATGACATTAGATGCATTTGCCATACAGGAAGATTGTGATTTTCTCCAAAACCACTTTCACGGTGATTTTTGGTTAAATTTCACCCGGAATCCACAACAATTTGTCCAGATACTCCTGGATAAAAACAAAACTATCTGGTGATTTGTAGCCATCTCAATCCCAGATCTTGCTACAGCCTCTGTGTGTGTGTGTGTTTTCTGGATATTCTCTATGGACTTTAAGGTTTTCAAAGCATTTTAGCAGGACCCTTTTTGTTTTCTGCTGGCAAACGCTAATTGGTTCCACCTGGAGTCAAATCCTCCACACATTCGAGTTTTCTAGGAAGAAAGCTCCAGAAACCTGGGAAAACATGATATTTGTATTTGTAAACATGACATTGGATGAATTTACCAAACAGGAAGATTGTGCATTTCTCCAAAACCACTTTCACGGTGATTTTTGGTTAAATTTCACTTCAAAACTACAACAATTTGTCCAGATACTCCTGGATGAAAACAAAACTATCTGGTGATTTGTAGCTATCTCAATCCCAGATCTTGCTACAGCCCCTGTGTGTGTTTGTGTTTTCTGGATATTCTCTATGGACTTTAAGGTTTTGAATGCATTTTAGCAGGACCCTTTTTGTTTTCTGCTGGCAAACACTAATTGGTTCCACCTGGAGTCAAATACTCCACACATTCGAGTTTTCTAGGAAGAAAGCTCTAGAAACCTCAGAAAACATGATATTTCTTTCTGTAAACATGACATTGGATGCATTTGCCATACAGGGAGATTGTGATTTTCTGCAAAACCACTTTCACGGTGATTTTTGGTTAAATTTCACCCGAAATCCACAACAATTTGTCCAGATACTCCTGGATGTAAACAAAACTATCTGGTGATTTGTAGCCATCTCAATCCCAGATCTTGCTACAGCCCCTGTGTGTGTTTGTGTTTTCTGGATATTCTCTATGGACTTTAAGGCTTTGAATGCATTTTAGCAGGACCTTTTTTGTTTTCTGCTGGCAAACGCTAATTGGTTCCACCTGGAGTCAAATCCTCCACACATTCGAGTTTTCTAGGAAGAAAGCTCCAGAAACCTGGGAAAACATGATATTTGTATTTGTAAACATGACATTGGATGCATTTGCCAAACAGGAAGATTGTGCTTTTCTCCAAAACCACTTCCACGGTGATTTTTGGTTAAATTTCACCCGAAATCCACAACAATTTGTCCAGATACTCCTGGATGAAAACAAAACTATCTGGTGATTTGTAGCTGTCTCAATCCCAGATCTTGCTACAGCCTCTGTGTGTGTTTGTGTTTTCTGGATATTCTCTATGGACTTTAAGGTTTTGAATGCATTTTAGCAGGACCCTTTTTGTTTTCTGCTGGCAAACGCTAATTGGTTCCACCTGGAGTCAAATACTCCACACATTCGAGTTTTCTAGGAAGAAAGCTCCAGAAACCTGAGAAAACATGATATTTCTTTCTGTAAACATGACATTAGATGCATTTGCCATACAGGAAGATTGTGATTTTCTCCAAAACCACTTTCACGGTGATTTTTGGTTAAATTTCACCCGGAATCCACAACAATTTGTCCAGATACTCCTGGATAAAAACAAAACTATCTGGTGATTTGTAGCCATCTCAATCCCAGATCTTGCTACAGCCTCTGTGTGTGTGTGTGTTTTCTGGATATTCTCTATGGACTTTAAGGTTTTAATGCATTTTAGCAGGACCCTTTTTGTTTTCTGCTGGCAAACGCTAATTGGTTCCACCTGGAGTCAAATCCTCCACACATTCGAGTTTTCTAGGAAGAAAGCTCCAGAAACCTGGGAAAACATGATATTTGTATTTGTAAACATGACATTGGATGAATTTACCAAACAGGAAGATTGTGCATTTCTCCAAAACCACTTTCACGGTGATTTTTGGTTAAATTTCACTTCAAAACTACAACAATTTGTCCAGATACTCCTGGATGAAAACAAAACTATCTGGTGATTTGTAGCTATCTCAATCCCAGATCTTGCTACAGCCTCTGTGTGTGTTTGTGTTTTCTGGATATTCTCTATGGACTTTAAGGTTTTGAATGCATTTTAGCAGGACCCTTTTTGTTTTCTGCTGGCAAACACTAATTGGTTCCACCTGGAGTCAAATACTCCACACATTCGAGTTTTCTAGGAAGAAAGCTCTAGAAACCTCAGAAAACATGATATTTCTTTCTGTAAACATGACATTGGATGCATTTGCCATACAGGGAGATTGTGATTTTCTGCAAAACCACTTTCACGGTGATTTTTGGTTAAATTTCTCCCGAAATCCACAACAATTTGTCCAGATACTCCTGGATGAAAACAAAACTATCTGGTGATTTGTATCCATCTCAATCCCAGATCTTGCTACAGCCCCTGTGTGTGTTTGTGTTTTCTGCATATTCTCTATGGACTTTAAGGTTTTGAATGCATTTTAGCAGGACCTTTTTTGTTTTCTGCTGGCAAACGCTAATTGGTTCCACCTGGAGTCAAATCCTCCACACATTCGAGTTTTCTAGGAAGAAAGCTCCAGAAACCTGGGAAAACATGATATTTGTATTTGTAAACATGACATTGGATGCATTTGCCAAACAGGAAGATTGTGCTTTTCTCCAAAACCACTTCCACGGTGATTTTTGGTTAAATTTCACCCGAAATCCACAACAATTTGTCCAGATACTCCTGGATGAAAACAAAACTATCTGGTGATTTGTAGCTGTCTCAATCCCAGATCTTGCTACAGCCTCTGTGTGTGTTTGTGTTTTCTGGATATTCTCTATGGACTTTAAGGTTTTGAATGCATTTTAGCAGGACCCTTTTTGTTTCTGCTGGCAAACGCTAATTGGTTCCACCTGGAGTCAAATACTCCACACATTCGAGTGTTCTAGGAAGAAAGCTCCAGAAACCTGAGAAAACATGATATTTCTTTCTGTAAACATGACATTAGATGCATTTGCCATACAGGAAGATTGTGATTTTCTCCAAAACCACTTTCACGGTGATTTTTGGTTAAATTTCACCCGGAATCCACAACAATTTGTCCAGATACTCCTGGATAAAAACAAAACTATCTGGTGATTTGTAGCCATCTCAATCCCAGATCTTGCTACAGCCTCTGTGTGTGTGTGTGTTTTCTGGATATTCTCTATGGACTTTAAGGTTTTGAATGCATTTTAGCAGGACCCTTTTTGTTTTCTGCTGGCAAACGCTAATTGGTTCCACCTGGAGTCAAATCCTCCACACATTCGAGTTTTCTAGGAAGAAAGCTCCAGAAACCTGGGAAAACATGATATTTGTATTTGTAAACATGACATTGGATGAATTTACCAAACAGGAAGATTGTGCATTTCTCCAAAACCACTTTCACGGTGATTTTTGGTTAAATTTCACTTCAAAACTACAACAATTTGTCCAGATACTCCTGGATGAAAACAAAACTATCTGGTGATTTGTAGCTATCTCAATCCCAGATCTTGCTACAGCCCCTGTGTGTGTTTGTGTTTTCTGGATATTCTCTATGGACTTTAAGGTTTTGAATGCATTTTAGCAGGACCCTTTTTGTTTTCTGCTGGCAAACACTAATTGGTTCCACCTGGAGTCAAATACTCCACACATTCGAGTTTTCTAGGAAGAAAGCTCTAGAAACCTCAGAAAACATGATATTTCTTTCTGTAAACATGACATTGGATGCATTTGCCATACAGGGAGATTGTGATTTTCTGCAAAACCACTTTCACGGTGATTTTTGGTTAAATTTCACCCGAAATCCACAACAATTTGTCCAGATACTCCTGGATGTAAACAAAACTATCTGGTGATTTGTAGCCATCTCAATCCCAGATCTTGCTACAGCCCCTGTGTGTGTTTGTGTTTTCTGGATATTCTCTATGGAGTTTAAGGTTTTGAATGCATTTTAGCAGGACCCTTTTTGTTTTCTGCTGGCAAACGCTAATTGGTTCCACCTGGAGTCAAATCCTCCACACATTCGAGTTTTCTAGGAAGAAAGCTCCAGAAACCTGGGAAAACATGATATTTGTATTTGTAAACATGACATTGGATGCATTTGCCAAACAGGAAGATTGTGCTTTTCTCCAAAACCACTTTCACGGTGATTTTTGGTTAAATTTCACCCGAAATCCACAACAATTTGTCCAGATACTCCTGGATGAAAACAAAACTATCTGGTGATTTGTAGCTGTCTCAATCCCAGATCTTGCTACAGCCTCTGTGTGTGTTTGTGTTTTCTGGATATTCTCTATGGACTTTAAGGTTTTGAATGCATTTTAGCAGGACCCTTTTTGTTTTCTGCTGGCAAACGCTAATTGGTTCCACCTGGAGTCAAATACTCCACACATTCGAGTTTTCTAGGAAGAAAGCTCCAGAAACCTGGGAAAACATGATATTTGTATTTGTAAACATGACATTGGATGCATTTGCCATACAGGAAGATTGTGCTTTTCTCCAAAACCACTTTCACGGTGATTTTTGGTTAAATTTCACCCAAAATCCACAACAATTTGTCCAGATACTCCTGGATGAAAACAAAACTATCTGGTGATTTGTAGCTATCTCAATCCCAGATCTTGCAACAGCCTATGTGTGCGTTTGTGTTTTCTGGATATTCTCTATGGACTTTAAGGTTTTGAATGCATTTTAGCAGGACCCTTTTTGTTTTCTGCTGGCAAACACTAATTGGTTCCACCTGGAGTCAAATACTCCACACATTCGAGTTTTCTAGGAAGAAAGCTGCAGAAACCTGACAAAACATGATATTTCTTTCTATAAACATGACATTGGATGCATTTGCCATACAGGGAGATTGTGATTTTCTCCAAAACCACTTTCACGGTGATTTTTGGTTAAATTTCACCCGAAATCCACAACAATTTGTCCAGATACTCCTGGATGAAAACAAAACTATCTGGTGATTTGTAGCCATCTCAATCCCAGATCTTGCTACAGCCCCTGTGTGTGTTTGTGTTTTCTGGATATTCTCTATGGACTTTAAGGCTTTGAATGCATTTTAGCAGGACCTTTTTTGTTTTCTGCTGGCAAACGCTAATTGGTTCCACCTGGAGTCAAATCCTCCACACATTCGAGTTTTCTAGGAAGAAAGCTCCAGAAACCTGGGAAAACATGATATTTGTATTTGTAAACATGACATTGGATGCATTTGCCAAACAGGAAGATTGTGCTTTTCTCCAAAACCACTTCCACGGTGATTTTTGGTTAAATTTCACCCGAAATCCACAACAATTTGTCCAGATACTCCTGGATGAAAACAAAACTATCTGGTGATTTGTAGCTGTCTCAATCCCAGATCTTGCTACAGCCTCTGTGTGTGTTTGTGTTTTCTGGATATTCTCTATGGACTTTAAGGTTTTGAATGCATTTTAGCAGGACCCTTTTTGTTTTCTGCTGGCAAACGCTAATTGGTTCCACCTGGAGTCAAATACTCCACACATTCGAGTTTTCTAGGAAGAAAGCTCCAGAAACCTGAGAAAACATGATATTTCTTTCTGTAAACATGACATTAGATGCATTTGCCATACAGGAAGATTGTGATTTTCTCAAAAACCACTTTCACGGTGATTTTTGGTTAAATTTCACCCGGAATCCACAACAATTTGTCCAGATACTCCTGGATAAAAACAAAACTATCTGGTGATTTGTAGCCATCTCAATCCCAGATCTTGCTACAGCCTCTGTGTGTGTGTGTGTTTTCTGGATATTCTCTATGGACTTTAAGGTTTTGAATGCATTTTAGCAGGACCCTTTTTGTTTTCTGCTGGCAAACGCTAATTGGTTCCACCTGGAGTCAAATCCTCCACACATTCGAGTTTTCTAGGAAGAAAGCTCCAGAAACCTGGGAAAACATGATATTTGTATTTGTAAACATGACATTGGATGAATTTACCAAACAGGAAGATTGTGCATTTCTCCAAAACCACTTTCACGGTGATTTTTGGTTAAATTTCACTTCAAAACTACAACAATTTGTCCAGATACTCCTGGATGAAAACAAAACTATCTGGTGATTTGTAGCTATCTCAATCCCAGATCTTGCTACAGCCTCTGTGTGTGTTTGTGTTTTCTGGATATTCTCTATGGACTTTAAGGTTTTGAATGCATTTTAGCAGGACCCTTTTTGTTTTCTGCTGGCAAACACTAATTGGTTCCACCTGGAGTCAAATACTCCACACATTCGAGTTTTCTAGGAAGAAAGCTCTAGAAACCTCAGAAAACATGATATTTCTTTCTGTAAACATGACATTGGATGCATTTGCCATACAGGGAGATTGTGATTTTCTGCAAAACCACTTTCACGGTGATTTTTGGTTAAATTTCTCCCGAAATCCACAACAATTTGTCCAGATACTCCTGGATGTAAACAAAACTATCTGGTGATTTGTAGCCATCTCAATCCCAGATCTTGCTACAGCCCCTGTGTGTGTTTGTGTTTTCTGGATATTCTCTATGGACTTTAAGGTTTTGAATGCATTTTAGCAGGACCCTTTTTGTTTTCTGCTGGCAAACACTAATTGGTTCCACCTGGAGTCAAATACTCCACACATTCGAGTTTTCTAGGAAGAAAGCTGCAGAAACCTGACAAAACATGATATTTCTTTCTATAAACATGACATTGGATGCATTTGCCATACAGGGAAATTGTGATTATCTCCAAAACCACTTTCACGGTGATTTTTGGTTAAATTTCACCCGAAATCCACAACAATTTGTCCAGATACTCCTGGATGAAAACAAAACTATCTGGTGATTTGTAGCTGTCTCAATCCCAGATCTTGCTACAGCCTCTGTGTGTGTTTGTGTTTTCTGGATATTCTCTATGGACTTTAAGGTTTTGAATGCATTTTAGCAGGACCCTTTTTGTTTTCTGCTGGCAAACGCTAATTGGTTCCACCTGGAGTCAAATACTCCACACATTCGAGTTTTCTAGGAAGAAAGCTCCAGAAACCTGAGAAAACATGATATTTCTTTCTGTAAACATGACATTAGATGCATTTGCCATACAGGAAGATTGTGATTTTCTCCAAAACCACTTTCACGGTGATTTTTGGTTAAATTTCACCCGGAATCCACAACAATTTGTCCAGATACTCCTGGATAAAAACAAAACTATCTGGTGATTTGTAGCCATCTCAATCCCAGATCTTGCTACAGCCTCTGTGTGTGTGTGTGTTTTCTGGATATTCTCTATGGACTTTAAGGTTTTGAATGCATTTTAGCAGGACCCTTTTTGTTTTATGCTGGCAAACGCTAATTGGTTCCACCTGGAGTCAAATCCTCCACACATTCGAGTTTTCTAGGAAGAAAGCTCCAGAAACCTGGGAAAACATGATATTTGTATTTGTAAACATGACATTGGATGAATTTACCAAACAGGAAGATTGTGCATTTCTCCAAAACCACTTTCACGGTGATTTTTGGTTAAATTTCACTTCAAAACTACAACAATTTGTCCAGATACTCCTGGATGAAAACAAAACTATCTGGTGATTTGTAGCTATCTCAATCCCAGATCTTGCTACAGCCTCTGTGTGTGTTTGTGTTTTCTGGATATTCTCTATGGACTTTAAGGTTTTGAATGCATTTTAGCAGGACCCTTTTTGTTTTCTGCTGGCAAACACTAATTGGTTCCACCTGGAGTCAAATCCTCCACACATTCGAGTTTTCTAGGAAGAAAGCTCCAGAAACCTGGGAAAACATGATATTTGTATTTGTAAACATGACATTGGATGAATTTACCAAACAGGAAGATTGTGCATTTCTCCAAAACCACTTTCACGGTGATTTTTGGTTAAATTTCACTTCAAAACTACAACAATTTGTCCAGATACTCCTGGATGAAAACAAAACTATCTGGTGATTTGTAGCTATCTCAATCCCAGATCTTGCTACAGCCTCTGTGTGTGTTTGTGTTTTCTGGATATTCTCTATGGACTTTAAGGTTTTGAATGCATTTTAGCAGGACCCTTTTTGTTTTCTGCTGGCAAACACTAATTGGTTCCACCTGGAGTCAAATACTCCACACATTCGAGTTTTCTAGGAAGAAAGCTCTAGAAACCTCAGAAAACATGATATTTCTTTCTGTAAACATGACATTGGATGCATTTGCCATACAGGGAGATTGTGATTTTCTGCAAAACCACTTTCACGGTGATTTTTGGTTAAATTTCTCCCGAAATCCACAACAATTTGTCCAGATACTCCTGGATGTAAACAAAACTATCTGGTGATTTGTAGCCATCTCAAACCCAGATCTTGCTAAGGCCCTGTGTGTGTTTGTGTTTTCTGGATATTCTCTATGGACTTTAAGGTTTTGAATGCATTTTAGCAGGACCCTTTTTGTTTTCTGCTGGCAAACGCTAATTGGTTCCACCTGGAGTCAAATCCTCCACACATTCGAGTTTTCTAGGAAGAAAGCTCCAGAAACCTGGGAAAACATGATATTTGTATTTGTAAACATGACATTGGATGCATTTGCCAAACAGGAAGATTGTGCTTTTCTCCAAAACCACTTTCACGGTGATTTTTGGTTAAATTTCACCCGAAATCCACAACAATTTGTCCAGATACTCCTGGATGAAAACAAAACTATCTGGTGATTTGTAGCTGTCTCAATCCCAGATCTTGCTACAGCCTCTGTGTGTGTTTGTGTTTTCTGGATATTCTCTATGGACTTTAAGGTTTTGAATGCATTTTAGCAGGACCCTTTTTGTTTTCTGCTGGCAAACGCTAATTGGTTCCACCTGGAGTCAAATCCTCCACACATTCGAGTTTTCTAGGAAGAAAGCTCCAGAAACCTGGGAAAACATGATATTTGTATTTGTAAACATGACATTGGATGCATTTGCCATACAGGAAGATTGTGCTTTTCTCCAAAACCACTTTCACTGTGATTTTTGGTTAAATTTCACCCAAAATCCACAACAATTTGTCCAGATACTCCTGGATGAAAACAAAACTATCTGGTGATTTGTAGCTATCTCAATCCCAGATCTTGCAACAGCCTATGTGTGCGTTTGTGTTTTCTGGATATTCTCTATGGACTTTAAGGTTTTGAATGCATTTTAGCAGGACCCTTTTTGTTTTCTGCTGGCAAACACTAATTGGTTCCACCTGGAGTCAAATACTCCACACATTCGAGTTTTCTAGGAAGAAAGCTGCAGAAACCTGACAAAACATGATATTTCTTTCTATAAACATGACATTGGATGCATTTGCCATACAGGGAGATTGTGATTTTCTCCAAAACCACTTTCACGGTGATTTTTGGTTAAATTTCACCCGAAATCCACAACAATTTGTCCAGATACTCCTGGATGAAAACAAAACTATCTGGTGATTTGTAGCTGTCTCAATCCCAGATCTTGCTACAGCCTCTGTGTGTGTTTGTGTTTTCTGGATATTCTCTATGGACTTTAAGGTTTTGAATGCATTTTAGCAGGACCCTTTTTGTTTTCTGCTGGCAAACGCTAATTGGTTCCACCTGGAGTCAAATACTCCACACATTCGAGTTTTCTAGGAAGAAAGCTCCAGAAACCTGAGAAAACATGATATTTCTTTCTGTAAACATGACATTAGATGCATTTGCCATACAGGAAGATTGTGATTTTCTCCAAAACCACTTTCACGGTGATTTTTGGTTAAATTTCACCCGGAATCCACAACAATTTGTCCAGATACTCCTGGATAAAAACAAAACTATCTGGTGATTTGTAGCCATCTCAATCCCAGATCTTGCTACAGCCTCTGTGTGTGTGTGTGTTTTCTGGATATTCTCTATGGACTTTAAGGTTTTGAATGCATTTTAGCAGGACCCTTTTTGTTTTCTGCTGGCAAACGCTAATTGGTTCCTCCTGGAGTCAAATCCTCCACACATTCGAGTTTTCTAGGAAGAAAGCTCCAGAAACCTGGGAAAACATGATATTTGTATTTGTAAACATGACATTGGATGAATTTACCAAACAGGAAGATTGTGCATTTCTCCAAAACCACTTTCACGGTGATTTTTGGTTAAATTTCACTTCAAAACTACAACAATTTGTCCAGATACTCCTGGATGAAAACAAAACTATCTGGTGATTTGTAGCTATCTCAATCCCAGATCTTGCTACAGCCTCTGTGTGTGTTTGTGTTTTCTGGATATTCTCTATGGACTTTAAGGTTTTGAATGCATTTTAGCAGGACCCTTTTTGTTTTCTGCTGGCAAACACTAATTGGTTCCACCTGGAGTCAAATACTCCACACATTCGAGTTTTCTAGGAAGAAAGCTCTAGAAACCTCAGAAAACATGATATTTCTTTCTGTAAACATGACATTGGATGCATTTGCCATACAGGGAGATTGTGATTTTCTGCAAAACCACTTTCACGGTGATTTTTGGTTAAATTTCTCCCGAAATCCACTACAATTTGTCCAGATACTCCTGGATGTAAACAAAACTATCTGGTGATTTGTAGCCATCTCAATCCCAGATCTTGCTACAGCCCCTGTGTGTGTTTGTGTTTTCTGGATATTCTCTATGGACTTTAAGGTTTTGAATGCATTTTAGCAGGACCCTTTTTGTTTTCTGCTGGCAAACGCTAATTGGTTCCACCTGGAGTCAAATCCTCCACACATTCGAGTTTTCTAGGAAGAAAGCTCCAGAAACCTGGGAAAACATGATATTTGTATTTGTAAACATGACATTGGATGCATTTGCCATACAGGAAGATTGTGCTTTTCTCCAAAACCACTTTCACGGTGATTTTTGGTTAAATTTCAACCAAAATCCACAACAATTTGTCCAGATACTCCTGGATGAAAACAAAACTATCTGGTGATTTGTAGCTATCTCAATCCCAGATCTTGCAACAGCCTATGTGTGCGTTTGTGTTTTCTGGATATTCTCTATGGACTTTAAGGTTTTGAATGCATTTTAGCAGGACCCTTTTTGTTTTCTGCTGGCAAACACTAATTGGTTCCACCTGGAGTCAAATACTCCACACATTCGAGTTTTCTAGGAAGAAAGCTGCAGAAACCTGACAAAACATGATATTTCTTTCTATAAACATGACATTGGATGCATTTGCCATACAGGGAGATTGTGATTTTCTCCAAAACCACTTTCACGGTGATTTTTGGTTAAATTTCACCCGAAATCCACAACAATTTGTCCAGATACTCCTGGATGAAAACAAAACTATCTGGTGATTTGTAGCCATCTCAATCCCAGATCTTGCTACAGCCCCTGTGTGTGTTTGTGTTTTCTGGATATTCTCTATGGACTTTAAGGCTTTGAATGCATTTTAGCAGGAGCCTTTTTGTTTTCTGCTGGCAAACGCTAATTGGTTCCACCTGGAATCAAATACTCCACACATTCGAGTTTTCTAGGAAGAAAGCTCCAAAAAAGAGAGAAAACATGATATTTGTATTTGTAATCATGACCTTGGTTGCATTTGCCGAACAGGAAGATTGTACTTTTCTCCAAAACCACTTTCACGGTGATTTTTTGTTAAATTTCACCCGAAATCCACAACAATTTGTCCAGATACTCCTGGATGAAAACAAAACTATCTGGTGATTTGTAGCTATCTCAATCCCAGATCTTGCTACAGCCTCTGTGTGTGTTTGTGTTTTCTGGATATTCTCTATGGACTTTAAGGTTTTGAATGCATTTTAGCATGTAAGTATTTGTTTTCAACTGGTAAACGCTAATTGGTTCCCCCTGGAGTCAAATACTCCACACATTTGAGTTTCTAGGAAGAAAGCTTCAGAAACCTGAGAAAACATGATATTTCTTTCTGTAAACATGACATTGGATACATTTCCGAAACAGCAAGATTGTGCTTTTCTCCAAAACCACTTTCACGGTGATTTTTGGTTAAATTTCACCCGAAATCCACAACAATTTGTCCAGATACTCCTGGATGAAAACAAAACTATCTGGTGATTTGTAGCCATCTCAATCCCAGATCTTGCTACAGCCCCTGTGTGTGTTTGTGTTTTCTGCATATTCTCTATGGACTTTAAGGTTTTGAATGCATTTTAGCAGGACCTTTTTTGTTTTCTGCTGGCAAACGCTAATTGGTTCCACCTGGAGTCAAATACTCCACACATTCGAGTTTTCTAGGAAGAAAGCTCCAGAAACCTGAGAAAACATGATATTTGTATTTGTAAACATGACCTTGGTTGCATTTGCCGAACAGGAAGATTGTGATTTTCTCCAAAACCACTTTCACGGTGATTTTTGGTTAAATTTCACCCGAAATCCCCAACAATTTGTCCAGACACTCCTGGATGAAAACAAAACTATCTGGTGATTTGTAGCTATCTCAATCCCAGATCTTGCTACAGCCTCTGTGTGTGTTTGTGTTTTCTGGATATTCTCTATGGACTTTAAGGTTTTGAATGCATTTAACAGGACCCTTTTTGTTTTTGCTGGCAAACACTAATTGGTTCCACCTGGAGTCAAATACTCCACACATTCGAGTTTTCTAGGAAGAAAGCTGCAGAAACCTGAGAAAACATGATATTTCTTTCTATAAACATGACATTGGATGCATTTGCCATACAGGGAGATTGTGATTTTCTCCAAAACCACTTTCACGGTGATTTTTGGTTAAATTTCACCCGAAATCCACAACAATTTGTCCAGATACTCCTGGATGAAAACAAAACTATCTGGTGATTTGTAGCCATCTCAATCCCAGATCTTGCTACAGCCCCTGTGTGTGTTTGTGTTTTCTGGATATTCTCTATGGACTTTAAGGTTTTGAATGCAATTTAGCAGGACCCTTTTTGTTTTCTGCTGGCAAACGCTAATTGGTTCCCCCTGGAGTCAAATTCTCCACACATTCGAGTTTTCTAGGAAGAAAGCTCCAGAAACCTGGGAAAACATGATATTTGTATTTTTAAACATGACATTGGATGCATTTGCCTAACAGGAAGATTGTGCTTTTCTCCAAAACCTCTTTCACTGTGATTTTTGGTTAAATTTCACCCAAAATCCACAACAATTTGTCCAGATACTCCTGGATGAAAACAAAACTATCTGGTGATTTGTAGCTATCTCAATCCCAGATCTTGCAACAGCCTCTGTGTGTGTTTGTGTTTTCTGGATATTCTCTATGGACTTTAAGGTTTTGAATGCATTTTAGCAGGACCCTTTTTGTTTTCTGCTGGCAAACACTAATTGGTTCCACCTGGAGTCAAATCCTCCACACATTCGAGTTTTCTAGGAAGAAAGCTCTAGAAACCTCAGAAAACATGATATTTCTTTCTGTAAACATGACATTGGATGCATTTGCCATACAGGGAGATTGTGATTTTCTGCAAAACCACTTTCACGGTGATTTTTGGTTAAATTTCACCCGAAATCCACAACAATTTGTCCAGATACTCCTGGATGTAAACAAAACTATCTGGTGATTTGTAGCCATCTCAATCCCAGATCTTGCTACAGCCCCTGTGTGTGTTTGTGTTTTCTGGATATTCTCTATGGACTTTAAGGTTTTGAATGCATTTTAGCAGGACCCTTTTTGTTTTCTGCTGGCAAACACTAATTGGTTCCACCTGGAGTCAAATACTCCACACATTCGAGTTTTCTAGGAAGAAAGCTGCAGAAACCTGACAAAACATGATATTTCTTTCTATAAACATGACATTGGATGCATTTGCCATACAGGGAGATTGTGATTTTCTCCAAAACCACTTTCACGGTGATTTTTGGTTAAATTTCACCCGAAATCCACAACAATTTGTCCAGATACTCCTGGATGAAAACAAAACTATCTGGTGATTTGTAGCCATCTCAATCCCAGATCTTGCTACAGCCCCTGTGTGTGTTTGTGTTTTCTGGATATTCTCTATGGACTTTAAGGCTTTGAATGCATTTTAGCAGGAGCCTTTTTGTTTTCTGCTGGCAAACGCTAATTGGTTCCACCTGGAATCAAATACTCCACACATTCGAGTTTTCTAGGAAGAAAGCTCCAAAAAAGAGAGAAAACATGATATTTGTATTTGTAATCATGACCTTGGTTGCATTTGCCGAACAGGAAGATTGTACTTTTCTCCAAAACCACTTTCACGGTGATTTTTTGTTAAATTTCACCCGAAATCCACAACAATTTGTCCAGATACTCCTGGATGAAAACAAAACTATCTGGTGATTTGTAGCTATCTCAATCCCAGATCTTGCTACAGCCTCTGTGTGTGTTTGTGTTTTCTGGATATTCTCTATGGACTTTAAGGTTTTGAATGCATTTTAGCATGTAAGTATTTGTTTTCAACTGGTAAACGCTAATTGGTTCCCCCTGGAGTCAAATACTCCACACATTTGAGTTTCTAGGAAGAAAGCTTCAGAAACCTGAGAAAACATGATATTTCTTTCTGTAAACATGACATTGGATACATTTCCGAAACAGCAAGATTGTGCTTTTCTCCAAAACCACTTTCACGGTGATTTTTGGTTAAATTTCACCCGAAATCCACAACAATTTGTCCAGATACTCCTGGATGAAAACAAAACTATCTGGTGATTTGTAGCCATCTCAATCCCAGATCTTGCTACAGCCCCTGTGTGTGTTTGTGTTTTCTGCATATTCTCTATGGACTTTAAGGTTTTGAATGCATTTTAGCAGGACCTTTTTTGTTTTCTGCTGGCAAACGCTAATTGGTTCCACCTGGAGTCAAATACTCCACACATTCGAGTTTTCTAGGAAGAAAGCTCCAGAAACCTGAGAAAACATGATATTTGTATTTGTAAACATGACCTTGGTTGCATTTGCCGAACAGGAAGATTGTGATTTTCTCCAAAACCACTTTCACGGTGATTTTTGGTTAAATTTCACCCGAAATCCCCAACAATTTGTCCAGACACTCCTGGATGAAAACAAAACTATCTGGTGATTTGTAGCTATCTCAATCCCAGATCTTGCTACAGCCTCTGTGTGTGTTTGTGTTTTCTGGATATTCTCTATGGACTTTAAGGTTTTGAATGCATTTAACAGGACCCTTTTTGTTTTTGCTGGCAAACACTAATTGGTTCCACCTGGAGTCAAATACTCCACACATTCGAGTTTTCTAGGAAGAAAGCTGCAGAAACCTGAGAAAACATGATATTTCTTTCTATAAACATGACATTGGATGCATTTGCCATACAGGGAGATTGTGATTTTCTCCAAAACCACTTTCACGGTGATTTTTGGTTAAATTTCACCCGAAATCCACAACAATTTGTCCAGATACTCCTGGATGAAAACAAAACTATCTGGTGATTTGTAGCCATCTCAATCCCAGATCTTGCTACAGCCCCTGTGTGTGTTTGTGTTTTCTGGATATTCTCTATGGACTTTAAGGTTTTGAATGCAATTTAGCAGGACCCTTTTTGTTTTCTGCTGGCAAACGCTAATTGGTTCCCCCTGGAGTCAAATTCTCCACACATTCGAGTTTTCTAGGAAGAAAGCTCCAGAAACCTGGGAAAACATGATATTTGTATTTTTAAACATGACATTGGATGCATTTGCCTAACAGGAAGATTGTGCTTTTCTCCAAAACCTCTTTCACTGTGATTTTTGGTTAAATTTCACCCAAAATCCACAACAATTTGTCCAGATACTCCTGGATGAAAACAAAACTATCTGGTGATTTGTAGCTATCTCAATCCCAGATCTTGCAACAGCCTCTGTGTGTGTTTGTGTTTTCTGGATATTCTCTATGGACTTTAAGGTTTTGAATGCATTTTAGCAGGACCCTTTTTGTTTTCTGCTGGCAAACACTAATTGGTTCCACCTGGAGTCAAATCCTCCACACATTCGAGTTTTCTAGGAAGAAAGCTCTAGAAACCTCAGAAAACATGATATTTCTTTCTGTAAACATGACATTGGATGCATTTGCCATACAGGGAGATTGTGATTTTCTGCAAAACCACTTTCACGGTGATTTTTGGTTAAATTTCACCCGAAATCCACAACAATTTGTCCAGATACTCCTGGATGTAAACAAAACTATCTGGTGATTTGTAGCCATCTCAATCCCAGATCTTGCTACAGCCCCTGTGTGTGTTTGTGTTTTCTGGATATTCTCTATGGACTTTAAGGTTTTGAATGCATTTTAGCAGGAGCCTTTTTGTTTTCTGCTGGCAAACGCTAATTGGTTCCACCTGGAGTCAAATCCTCCACACATTCGAGTTTTCTAGGAAGAAAGCTTCAGAAACCTGAGAAAACATGATATTTGTATTTGTAAACATGACATTGGTTGCATTTCCCGTACAGGAAGATTGTGATTTTCTCCAAAACCACTTTCGCGGTGATTTTTGGTTAAATTTCACCCGAAATCCACAACAATTTGTCCAGATACTCCTGGATGAAAACAAAACTATCTGGTGATTTGTAGCTATCTCAATCACAGATCTTGCTACAGCCTCTGTGTGTGTTTGTGTTTTCTGGATATTCTCTATGGTCTTTAAGGTTTTGAATGCATTTTAGCAGGACCCTTTTTGTTTTCTGCTGGCAAACACTAATTGGTTCCACCTGGAGTCAAATACTCCACACATTCGAGTTTTCTAGGAAGAAAGCTGCAGAAACCTGGGAAAACATGATATTTCTTTCTATAAACATGACATTGGATGCATTTGACATACAGGGAGATTGTGATTTTCTCCAAAACCACTTTCACGGTGATTTTTGGTTAAATTTCACCCGAAATCCACAACCATTTGTCCAGATACTCCTGGATGAAAACAAAACTATCTGGTGATTTGTAGCCATCTCAATCCCAGATCTTGCTACAGCCCCTGTGTGTGTTTGTGTTTTCTGGATATTCTCTATGGACTTTAAGGTTTTGAATGCAATTTAGCAGGACCCTTTTTGTTTTCTGCTGGCAAACGCTAATTGGTTCCCCCTGGAGTCAAATCCTCCACACATTCGAGTTTTCTAGGAAGAAAGTTAGAGAAACCTGAGAAAACATGATATTTGTATTTGTAAAAATGACATTGGATTCATTTGCTGAACAGAAAGATTGTGCTTTTCTCCAAAACCACTTTCACGGTGATTTTTGGTTAAATTTCACTTCAAAACTACAACAATTTGTCCAGATACTCCTGGATGAAAACAAAACTACCTGGTGATTTGTAGCCATCTCAATCCCAGATCTTGCTACAGCCTCTGTGTGTGTTTGTGTTTTCTGGATATTCTCTAAGGACTTTAAGGTTTTGAATGCCTTTTAGCAGGACCCTTTTTGTTTTCTGCTGCCAAACGCTAATTGGTTCCACCTGGAGTCAAATCCTCCACACATTCGAGTTTTCTAGGAAGAAAGCTCCAGGAACCTGAGAAAACATGATATTTCTTTCTGTAAACATGACATTGGATGCATTTGCCATACAGGGAGATTGTGATTTTCTCCAAAACCACTTTCACGGTGATTTTTGGTTAAATTTCACCCGAAATCCACAACAATTTGTCCAGATACTCCTGGATGAAAACAAAACTATCTGTTGTGTTGTGGCTATCTCAATCCCAGATCTTGCTACAGCCTCTGTGTGTGTTTGTGTTTTCTGGACACTCTCTATGGACTTTAAGGTTTTGAATGCATTTTAGTATGTAAGTTTTTATTTTCAGGTGGGAAACGCTGATTTGTTCCACCTGGAGTCAAATCCTCCACACATTCGAGTTTTCTAGGAAGAAAGCTCCAGAAACCTGAGAAAACATGATATTTGTATTTGAAAACATGACATTGGATGCATTTGTCGAATAGGAAGATTGTGCTTTTCTCCAAAACCACTTTCACTGTGATTTTTCGTTAAATTTCACCCGAAATCCACAACAATTTGTCCAGATACTCCTGGATGAAAACAAAACTATCTGGTGATTTGTAGCTATCTCAATCCCAGATCTTGCTACAGCCTCTGTGTGTGTTTGTGTTTTCTGGACATTCTCTATGGACTTTAAGGTTTTGAATGCATTTTAGCAGGACCCTTTTTGTTTTCTGCTGGCAAACGCTAATTGGTTCCACCTGGAGTCAAATACTCCACACATTCGAGTTTTCTAGGAAGAAAGCTCCAGAAACCTGAGAAAACATGATATTTGTATTTGTAAACATGACATTGGATTCATTTCCTGCACAGAAAGATTGTGCTTTTCTCCAAAACCACTTTCACGGTGATTTTTGGTTAAATTTCACCCGAAATCCACAAAAATTTGTCCAGATACTCCTGGATGAAAACAAAACTATCTGGTAATTTGTAGCTATCTCAATCCCAGATCTTGCTACAGCCTCTGTGTGTGTGTGTGTTTTCTGGATATTCTCTACGGACTTTAAGGTTTTGAAACCATTTTAGCAGGACCCTTTTTGTTTTCTGCTGGCAAACGCTAATTGGTTCCACCTGGAGTCAAATCCTCCACACATTCGAGTTTTCTAGGAAGAAAGTTAGAGAAACCTGAGAAAACATGATATTTGTATTTGTAAAAATGACATTGGATTCATTTGCTGAACAGAAAGATTGTGCTTTTCTCCAAAACCACTTTCACGGTGATTTTTGGTTAAATTTCACTTCAAAACTACAACAATTTGTCCAGATACTCCTGGATGAAAACAAAACTACCTGGTGATTTGTAGCCATCTCAATCCCAGATCTTGCTACAGCCTCTGTGTGTGTTTGTGTTTTCTGGATATTCTCTAAGGACTTTAAGGTTTTGAATGCCTTTTAGCAGGACCCTTTTTGTTTTCTGCTGCCAAACGCTAATTGGTTCCACCTGGAGTCAAATCCTCCACACATTCGAGTTTTCTAGGAAGAAAGCTCCAGGAACCTGAGAAAACATGATATTTCTTTCTGTAAACATGACATTGGATGCATTTGCCATACAGGGAGATTGTGATTTTCTCCAAAACCACTTTCACGGTGATTTTTGGTTAAATTTCACCCGAAATCCACAACAATTTGTCTAGATACTCCTGGATGAAAACAAAACTATCTGGTGATTTGTAGCCATCTCAATCCCAGATCTTGCTACAACCTCTGTGTGTGTGTGTGTTTTCTGGATATTCTCTATGGACTTTAAGGTTTTGAATGCATTTTAGCAGGACCCTTTTTGTTTTCTGCTGGCAAACGCTAATTGGTTCCACCTGGAGTCAAATCCTCCACACATTCGAGTTTTCTAGGAAGAAAGCTCCAGAAACCTGGGAAAACATGATATTTGTATTTGTAAACATGACATTGGATGCATTTGCCAAACAGGAAGATTGTTCTTTTCTCCAAAACCACTTTCACGGTGATTTTTGGTTAAATTTCACCCGAAATCCACAACAATTTGTCCAGATACTCCTGGATGAAAACAAAACTATCTGGTGATTTGTAGCTATCTCAATCCCAGATCTTGCTACAGCCTCTGTGTGTGTTTGTGTTTTCTGGATATTCTCTATGGACTTTAAGGTTTTGAATGCCTTTTAGCCGGACCCTTTTTGTTTTCTGCTGGCAAACGCTAATTGGTTCCACCTGGAGTCAAATCCTCCACACATTCGAGTTTTCTAGGAAGAAAGCTCCAGAATCCTGAGAAAACATGATATTTCTTTCTGTAAACATGACATTGGATGCATTTGCCATACAGGGAGATTGTGATTTTCTCCAAAACCACTTTCACGGTGATTTTTGGTTAAATTTCACTTCAAAACTACAACAATTTGTCCAGATACTCCTGGATGAAAACAAAATTATCTGGTGATTTGTAGCCATCTCAATCCCAGATCTTGCTACAGCCTCTGTGTGTGTGTGTGTTTTCTGGATATTCTCTATGGACTTTAAGGTTTTGAATGCATTTTAGCAGGACCCTTTTTGTTTTCTGCTGGCAAACGCTAATTGGTTCCACCTGGAGTCAAATCCTCCACACATTCGAGTTTTCTAGGATGAAAGCTCCAGAAACCTGGGAAAACATGATATTTGTATTTGTAAACATGACATTGGATGCATTTGCCAAACAGGAAGATTGTGCTTTTCTCCAAAACCACTTTCACGGTGATTTTTGGTTAAATTTCACCCGAAATCCACAACAATTTGTCCAGATACTCCTGGATGAAAACAAAACTATCTGGTTATTTGTAGCCATCTCAATCCCAGATCTTGCTACAGGCTCTGTGTGTGTTTGTGTTTTCTGGATATTCTCTAAGGACTTTAAGGTTTTGAATGCATTTTAGCAGGACCCTTTTTGTTTTCTTCTGCCAAACGCTAATTGGTTCCACCTGGAGTCAAATCCTCCATACATTCGAGTTTTCTAGGAAGAAAGCTCCAGAAACCTGAGAAAACATGATATTTCTTTCTGTAAACATGACATTGGATGCATTTGCCATACAGGGAGATTGTGATTTTCTCCAAAACCACTTTCACGGTGATTTTTGGTTAAATTTCACCCGAAATCCACAACAATTTGTCCAGATACTCCTGGATGAAAACAAAACTATCTGGTGATTTGTAGCTATCTCAATCCCAGATCTTGCTACAGCCTCTGTGTGCGTTTGTGTTTTCTGGATATTCTCTATGGACTTTAAGGTTTTGAATGCATTTTAGCCGGACCCTTTTTGTTTTCTGCTGGCAAACGCTAATTGGTTCCACCTGGAGTCAAATCCTCCACACATTCGAGTTTTCTAGGAAGAAAGCTCCAGAAACCTGGGAAAACATGATATTTGTATTTGTAAACATGACATTGGATGCATTTGCCAAACAGGAAGATTGTTCTTTTCTCCAAAACCACTTTCACGGTGATTTTTGGTTAAATTTCACCCGAAATCCACAACAATTTGTCCAGATACTCCTGGATGAAAACAAAACTATCTGGTGATTTGTAGCTATCTCAATCCCAGATCTTGCTACAGCCTCTGTGTGTGTTTGTGTTTTCTGGATATTCTCTATGGACTTTAAGGTTTTGAATGCCTTTTAGCCGGACCCTTTTTGTTTTCTGCTGGCAAACGCTAATTGGTTCCACCTGGAGTCAAATCCTCCACACATTCGAGTTTTCTAGGAAGAAAGCTCCAGAATCCTGAGAAAACATGATATTTCTTTCTGTAAACATGACATTGGATGCATTTGCCATACAGGGAGATTGTGATTTTCTCCAAAACCACTTTCACGGTGATTTTTGGTTAAATTTCACTTCAAAACTACAACAATTTGTCCAGATACTCCTGGATGAAAACAAAATTATCTGGTGATTTGTAGCCATCTCAATCCCAGATCTTGCTACAGCCTCTGTGTGTGTGTGTGTTTTCTGGATATTCTCTATGGACTTTAAGGTTTTGAATGCATTTTAGCAGGACCCTTTTTGTTTTCTGCTGGCAAACGCTAATTGGTTCCACCTGGAGTCAAATCCTCCACACATTCGAGTTTTCTAGGATGAAAGCTCCAGAAACCTGGGAAAACATGATATTTGTATTTGTAAACATGACATTGGATGCATTTGCCAAACAGGAAGATTGTGCTTTTCTCCAAAACCACTTTCACGGTGATTTTTGGTTAAATTTCACCCGAAATCCACAACAATTTGTCCAGATACTCCTGGATGAAAACAAAACTATCTGTTGTGTTGTGGCTATCTCAATCCCAGATCTTGCTACAGCCTCTGTGTGTGTTTGTGTTTTCTGGACACTCTCTATGGACTTTAAGGTTTTGAATGCATTTTAGTATGTAAGTTTTTATTTTCAGGTGGGAAACGCTGATTTGTTCCACCTGGAGTCAAATCCTCCACACATTCGAGTTTTCTAGGAAGAAAGCTCCAGAAACCTGAGAAAACATGATATTTGTATTTGAAAACATGACATTGGATGCATTTGTCGAATAGGAAGATTGTGCTTTTCTCCAAAACCACTTTCACTGTGATTTTTCGTTAAATTTCACCCGAAATCCACAACAATTTGTCCAGATACTCCTGGATGAAAACAAAACTATCTGGTGATTTGTAGCTATCTCAATCCCAGATCTTGCTACAGCCTCTGTGTGTGTTTGTGTTTTCTGGACATTCTCTATGGACTTTAAGGTTTTGAATGCATTTTAGCAGGACCCTTTTTGTTTTCTGCTGGCAAACGCTAATTGGTTCCACCTGGAGTCAAATACTCCACACATTCGAGTTTTCTAGGAAGAAAGCTCCAGAAACCTGAGAAAACATGATATTTGTATTTGTAAAAATGACATTGGATTCATTTCCTGCACAGAAAGATTGTGCTTTTCTCCAAAACCACTTTCACGGTGATTTTTGGTTAAATTTCACCCGAAATCCACAACAATTTGTCCAGATACTCCTGGATGAAAACAAAACTATCTGGTGATTTGTAGCTATCTCAATCCCAGATCTTGCTACAGCCTCTGTGTGTGTGTGTGTTTTCTGGATATTCTCTACGGACTTTAAGGTTTTGAAACCATTTTAGCAGGACCCTTTTTGTTTTCTGCTGGCAAACGCTAATTGGTTCCACCTGGAGTCAAATCCTCCACACATTCGAGTTTTCTAGGAAGAAAGTTAGAGAAACCTGAGAAAACATGATATTTGTATTTGTAAAAATGACATTGGATTCATTTGCTGAACAGAAAGATTGTGCTTTTCTCCAAAACCACTTTCACGGTGATTTTTGGTTAAATTTCACTTCAAAACTACAACAATTTGTCCAGATACTCCTGGATGAAAACAAAACTACCTGGTGATTTGTAGCCATCTCAATCCCAGATCTTGCTACAGCCTCTGTGTGTGTTTGTGTTTTCTGGATATTCTCTAAGGACTTTAAGGTTTTGAATGCCTTTTAGCAGGACCCTTTTTGTTTTCTGCTGCCAAACGCTAATTGGTTCCACCTGGAGTCAAATCCTCCACACATTCGAGTTTTCTAGGAAGAAAGCTCCAGGAACCTGAGAAAACATGATATTTCTTTCTGTAAACATGACATTGGATGCATTTGCCATACAGGGAGATTGTGATTTTCTCCAAAACCACTTTCACGGTGATTTTTGGTTAAATTTCACCCGAAATCCACAACAATTTGTCTAGATACTCCTGGATGAAAACAAAACTATCTGGTGATTTGTAGCCATCTCAATCCCAGATCTTGCTACAACCTCTGTGTGTGTGTGTGTTTTCTGGATATTCTCTATGGACTTTAAGGTTTTGAATGCATTTTAGCCGGACCCTTTTTGTTTTCTGCTGGCAAACGCTAATTGGTTCCACCTGGAGTCAAATCCTCCACACATTCGAGTTTTCTAGGAAGAAAGCTCCAGAAACCTGGGAAAACATGATATTTGTATTTGTAAACATGACATTGGATGCATTTGCCAAACAGGAAGATTGTTCTTTTCTCCAAAACCACTTTCACGGTGATTTTTGGTTAAATTTCACCCGAAATCCACAACAATTTGTCCAGATACTCCTGGATGAAAACAAAACTATCTGGTGATTTGTAGCTATCTCAATCCCAGATCTTGCTACAGCCTCTGTGTGTGTTTGTGTTTTCTGGATATTCTCTATGGACTTTAAGGTTTTGAATGCCTTTTAGCCGGACCCTTTTTGTTTTCTGCTGGCAAACGCTAATTGGTTCCACCTGGAGTCAAATCCTCCACACATTCGAGTTTTCTAGGAAGAAAGCTCCAGAATCCTGAGAAAACATGATATTTCTTTCTGTAAACATGACATTGGATGCATTTGCCATACAGGGAGATTGTGATTTTCTCCAAAACCACTTTCACGGTGATTTTTGGTTAAATTTCACTTCAAAACTACAACAATTTGTCCAGATACTCCTGGATGAAAACAAAATTATCTGGTGATTTGTAGCCATCTCAATCCCAGATCTTGCTACAGCCTCTGTGTGTGTGTGTGTTTTCTGGATATTCTCTATGGACTTTAAGGTTTTGAATGCATTTTAGCAGGACCCTTTTTGTTTTCTGCTGGCAAACGCTAATTGGTTCCACCTGGAGTCAAATCCTCCACACATTCGAGTTTTCTAGGATGAAAGCTCCAGAAACCTGGGAAAACATGATATTTGTATTTGTAAACATGACATTGGATGCATTTGCCAAACAGGAAGATTGTGCTTTTCTCCAAAACCACTTTCACGGTGATTTTTGGTTAAATTTCACCCGAAATCCACAACAATTTGTCCAGATACTCCTGGATGAAAACAAAACTATCTGGTTATTTGTAGCCATCTCAATCCCAGATCTTGCTACAGCCTCTGTGTATGTTTTTGTTTTCTGGATATTCTCTATGGACTTTAAGGTTTTGAATGCATTTTAGCAGGACCCTTTTTGTTTTCTGCTGGCAAACGCTAATTGGTTCCACCTGGAGTCAAATCCTCCACACATTCGAGTTTTCTAGGAAGAAAGCTTCAGAAACCTGAGAAAACATGATATTTGTATTTGTAAACATGACATTGGACTCATTTGCTGAACAGAAAGATTGTGCTTTTCTCCAAAACCACTTTCACGGTGATTTTTGGTTAAATTTCACTTCAAAACTACAACAATTTGTCCAGATACTCCTGGATGAAAACAAAACTATCTGGTGATTTGTAGCTGTCTCAATCCCAGATCTTGCTACAGGCTCTGTGTGTGTTTGTGTTTTCTGGATATTCTCTAAGGACTTTAAGGTTTTGAATGCATTTTAGCAGGACCCTTTTTGTTTTCTGCTGGCAAACGCTAATTGGTTCCACCTGGAGTCAAATCCTCCATACATTCGAGTTTTCTAGGAAGAAAGCTCCAGAAACCTGAGAAAACATGATATTTCTTTCTGTAAACATGACATTGGATGCATTTGCCATACAGGGAGATTGTGATTTTCTCCAAAACCACTTTCACGGTGATTTTTGGTTAAATTTCACCCGAAATCCACAACAATTTGTCCAGATACTCCTGGATGAAAACAAAACTATCTGGTGATTTGTAGCTATCTCAATCCCAGATCTTGCTACAGCCTCTGTGTGCGTTTGTGTTTTCTGGATATTCTCTATGGACTTTAAGGTTTTGAATGCATTTTAGCAGGACCCTTTTTGTTTTCTGCTGGCAAACACTAATTGGTTCCACCTGGAGTCAAATCCTCCACACATTCGAGTTTTCTAGGAAGAAAGCTCCAGAAACCTGAGAAAACATGATATTTCTTTCTGTAAACATGACATTGGATGCATTTGCCATACAGGGAGATTGTGATTTTCTCCAAAACCACTTTCACGGTGATTTTTGGTTAAATTTCACTTCAAAACTACAACAATTTGTCCAGATACTCCTGGATGAAAACAAAACTATCTGGTGATTTGTAGCCATCTCAATCCCAGATCTTGCTACAGCCTCTGTGTGTGTGTGTGTTTTCTGGATATTCTCTATGGACTTTAAGGTTTTGAATGCATTTTAGCAGGACCCTTTTTGTTTTCTGCTGGCAAACGCTAATTGGTTCCACCTGGAGTCAAATCCTCCACACATTCGAGTTTTCTAGGAAGAAAGCTCCAGAAACCTGGGAAAACATGATATTTGTATTTGTAAACATGACATTGGATGCATTTGCCAAACAGGAAGATTGTGCTTTTCTCCAAAACCACTTTCACGGTGATTTTTGGTTAAATTTCACCCGAAATCCACAACAATTTGTCCAGATACTCCTGGATGAAAACAAAACTATCTGGTGTGTTGTGGCTATCTCAATCCCAGATCTTGCTACAGCCTCTGTGTGTGTTTGTGTTTTCTGGACACTCTCTATGGACTTTAAGGTTTTGAATGCATTTTAGTATGTAAGTTTTTATTTTCAGGTGGGAAACGCTGATTTGTTCCACCTGGAGTCAAATCCTCCACACATTCGAGTTTTCTAGGAAGAAAGCTCCAGAAACCTGAGAAAACATGATATTTGTATTTGAAAACATGACATTGGATGCATTTGTCGAATAGGAAGATTGTGCTTTTCTCCAAAACCACTTTCACTGTGATTTTTCGTTAAATTTCACCCGAAATCCACAACAATTTGTCCAGATACTCCTGGATGAAAACAAAACTATCTGGTGATTTGTAGCTATCTCAATCCCAGATCTTGCTACAGCCTCTGTGTGTGTTTGTGTTTTCTGGACATTCTCTATGGACTTTAAGGTTTTGAATGCATTTTAGCAGGACCCTTTTTGTTTTCTGCTGGCAAACGCTAATTGGTTCCACCTGGAGTCAAATACTCCACACATTCGAGTTTTCTAGGAAGAAAGCTCCAGAAACCTGAGAAAACATGATATTTGTATTTGTAAAAATGACATTGGATTCATTTCCTGCACAGAAAGATTGTGCTTTTCTCCAAAACCACTTTCACGGTGATTTTTGGTTAAATTTCACCCGAAATCCACAACAATTTGTCCAGATACACCTGGATGAAAACAAAACTATCTGGTGATTTGTAGCTATCTCAATCCCAGATCTTGCTACAGCCTCTGTGTGTGTTTGTGTTTTCTGGATTTTCTCTATGGACTTTAAGTTTTGGAATGCATTTTAGCAGGACCCTTTTTGTTTTCTGCTGGCAAACGCTAATTGGTTCCACCTGGAGTCAAATACTCCACACATTCGAGTTTTTTAGGAAGAAAGCTCCAGAAACCTGAGAAAACATGATATTTGTATTTGTAAACATGACATTGGATTCATTTCCTGCACAGAAAGATTGTGCTTTTCTCCAAAACCACTTTCACGATGATTTTTCGGTTAAATTTCACTTCAAAACTACAACAATTTGTCCAGAAACTCGTGGATGAAAACAAAACTATCTGGTGATTTGTAGCTATCGCAATCCCAGATCTTGCGACAGCCTCTGTGTGTGTTTGTGTTTTCTGGATATTCTCTATGGACTTTAAGGTTTTGAATGCATTTTAGCATGTAAGTATTTGTTTTCAGCTGGCAAACGCTAATTGGTTCCACCTGCAGTCAAATCCTCCACACATTCGAGTTTTCTAGGAAGAAAGCTCCAGAAACCTGACAAAACATGATATTTCTTTCTGTAAACATGACATTGGATGCATTTGCCAAACAGGAAGATTGTGATTTTCTCCAAAACCACTTTCACGGTGATTTTTGGTTAAATTTCACCCGAAATCCACAACAATTTGTCCAGATACTCCTGGATGAAAACAAAACTATCTGTTGTGTTGTGGCTATCTCAATCCCAGATCTTGCTACAGCCTCTGTGTGTATTTGTGTTTTCTGGATATTCTCTATGGACTTTAAGGTTTTGAATGCATTTTAGTATGTAAGTTTTTATTTTCAGGTGGGAAACGCTGATTTGTTCCACCTGGAGTCAAATCCTCCACACATTCGAGTTTTCTAGGAAGAAAGCTCCAGAAACCTGAGAAAACATGATATTTGTATTTGAAAACATGACATTGGATGCATTTGTCGAACAGGAAGATTGTGCTTTTCTCCAAAACCACTTTCACGGTGATTTTTGGTTAAATTTCACCCGAAATCCACAACAATTTGTCCAGATACTCCTGGATGAAAACAAAACTATCTGGTGATTTGTAGCTATCTCAATCCCAGATCTTGCTACAGCCTCTGTGTGTGTTTGTGTTTTCTGGATATTCTCTATGGACTTTAAGGTTTTGAATGCATTTTAGCAGGACCCTTTTTGTTTTCTGCTGGCAAACGCTAATTGGTTCCACCTGGAGTCAAATCCTCCACACATTCGAGTTTTCTAGGAAGAAAGCTCCAGAAACCTGAGAAAACATGATATTTGTATTTGTAAACATGACATTGGATTCATTTCCTGCACAGAAAGATTGTGCTTTTCTCCAAAACCACTTTCACGGTGATTTTTCGGTTAAATTTCACTTCAAAACTACAACAATTTGTCCAGAAACTAGTGGATGAAAACAAAACTATCTGGTGATTTGTAGCTATCTCAATCCCAGATCTTGCTACAGCCTCTGTGTGTGTTTGTGTTTTCTGGATATTCTCTATGGACTTTAAGGTTTTGAATGCATTTTAGCATGTAAGTATTTGTTTTCAGCTGGCAAACGCTAATTGGTTCCACCTGGAGTCAAATACTCCACACATTCGAGTTTTCTAGGAAGAAAGCTCCAGAAACCTGAGAAAACATGATATTTCTTTCTGTAAACATGACATTGGATGCATTTGCCATACAGGGAGATTGTGATTTTCTCCAAAACCACTTTCACGGTGATTTTTGGTTAAATTTCACCGAAATCCACAACAATTTGTCCAGATACTCCTGGATGAAAACAAAACTATCTGTTGTGTTGTGGCTATCTCAATCCCAGATCTTGCTACAGCCTCTGTGTGTATTTGTGTTTTCTGGATATTCTCTATGGACTTTAAGGTTTTGAATGCATTTTAGTATGTAAGTTTTTATTTTCAGGTGGGAAACGCTGATTTGTTCCACCTGGAGTCAAATCCTCCACACATTCGAGTTTTCTAGGAAGAAAGCTCCAGAAACCTGAGAAAACATGATATTTGTATTTGAAAACATGACATTGGATGCATTTGTCGAATAGGAAGATTGTGCTTTTCTCCAAAACCACTTTCACTGTGATTTTTCGTTAAATTTCACCCGAAATCCACAACAATTTGTCCAGATACTCCTGGATGAAAACAAAACTATCTGGTGATTTGTAGCTATCTCAATCCCAGATCTTGCTACAGCCTCTGTGTGTGTTTGTGTTTTCTGGACATTCTCTATGGACTTTAAGGTTTTGAATGCATTTTAGCAGGACCCTTTTTGTTTTCTGCTGGCAAACGCTAATTGGTTCCACCTGGAGTCAAATCCTCCACACATTCGAGTTTTCTAGGAAGAAAGCTCCAGAAACCTGAGAAAACATGATATTTGTATTTGTAAACATGACATTGGATTCATTTCCTGCACAGAAAGATTGTGCTTTTCTCCAAAACCACTTTCACGGTGATTTTTGGTTAAATTTCACCCGAAATCCACAACAATTTGTCCAGATACACCTGGATGAAAACAAAACTATCTGGTGATTTGTAGCTATCTCAATCCCAGAACTTGCTACAGCCTCTGTGTGTGTTTGTGTTTTCTGGATATTCTCTATGGACTTTAAGTTTTGGAATGCATTTTAGCAGGACCCTTTTTGTTTTCTGCTGGCAAACGCTAATTGGTTCCACCTGGAGTCAAATACTCCACACATTCGAGTTTTCTAGGAAGAAAGCTCCAGAAACCTGAGAAAACATGATATTTGTATTTGTAAACATGACATTGGATTCATTTCCTGCACAGAAAGATTGTGCTTTTCTCCAAAACCACTTTCACGATGATTTTTCGGTTAAATTTCACTTCAAAACTACAACAATTTGTCCAGAAACTCGTGGATGAAAACAAAACTATCTGGTGATTTGTAGCTATCTCAATCCCAGATCTTGCGACAGCCTCTATGTGTGTTTGTGTTTTCTGGATATTCTCTATGGACTTTAAGGTTTTGAATGCATTTTAGCATGTAAGTATTTGTTTTCAGCTGGCAAACGCTAATTGGTTCCACCTGGAGTCAAATCCTCCACACATTCGAGTTTTCTAGGAAGAAAGCTCCAGAAACCTGACAAAACATGATATTTCTTTCTGTAAACATGACATTGGATGCATTTGCCATACAGGGAGATTGTGATTTTCTCCAAAACCACTTTCACGGTGATTTTTGGTTAAATTTCACCGAAATCCACAACAATTTGTCCAGATACTCCTGGATGAAAACAAAACTATCTGTTGTGTTGTGGCTATCTCAATCCCAGATCTTGCTACAGCCTCTGTGTGTATTTGTGTTTTCTGGATATTCTCTATGGACTTTAAGGTTTTGAATGCATTTTAGTATGTAAGTTTTTATTTTCACGTGGGAAACGCTGATTTGTTCCACCTGGAGTCAAATCCTCCACACATTCGAGTTTTCTAGGAAGAAAGCTCCAGAAACCTGAGAAAACATGATATTTGTATTTGAAAACATGACATTGGATGCATTTGTCGAACAGGAAGATTGTGCTTTTCTCCAAAACCACTTTCACTGTGATTTTTGGTTAAATTTCACCCGAAATCCACAACAATTTGTCCAGATACTCCTGGATGAAAACAAAACTATCTGGTGATTTGTAGCTATCTCAATCCCAGATCTTGCTACAGCCTCTGTGTGTGTTTGTGTTTTCTGGATATTCTCTATGGACTTTAAGGTTTTGAATGCATTTTAGCAGGACCCTTTTTGTTTTCTGCTGGCAAACGCTAATTGGTTCCACCTGGAGTCAAATCCTCCACACATTCGAGTTTTCTAGGAAGAAAGCTCCAGAAACCTGAGAAAACATGATATTTGTATTTGTAAACATGATATTGGATTCATTTCCTGCACAGAAAGATTGTGCTTTTCTCCAAAACCACTTTCACGGTGATTTTTCGGTTAAATTTCACTTCAAAACTACAACAATTTGTCCAGATACTCCTGGATGAAAACAAAACTATCTGGTGATTTGTAGCTATCTCAATCCCAGATCTTGCTACAGCCTCTGTGTGTGTTTGTGTTTTCTGGACATTCTCTATGGACTTTAAGGTTTTGAATGCATTTTAGCATGTAAGTATTTGTTTTCAGCTGGCAAACGCTAATTGGTTCCACCTGGAGTCAAATCCTCCACACATTCGAGTTTTCTAGGAAGAAAGCTTCAGAAACCTGAGAAAACATGATATTTCTTTCTGTAAACATGACATTGGATACATTTGCCAAACAGGAATATTGTGCTTTTCTCCAAAACCACTTTCACGGTGATTTTTTGTTAAATTTCACTTCAAAACTACAACAATTTGTCCAGATACTCCTTGATGAAAACAAAACTATCTGGTGATTTGTAGCTATCTCAATCCCAGATCTTGCTACAGCCTCTGTGTGCGTTTGTGTTTTCTGGATATTCTCTATGGACTTTAAGGTTTTGAATGCATTTTAGCAGGACCCTTTTTGTTTTGTGCTGGCAAACACTAATTGGTTCCACCTGGAGTCAAATACTCCACACATTCGAGTTTTCTAGGAAGAAAGCTCCAGAAACCTGAGAAAACATGATATTTCTTTCTTTTAACATGACATTGGATGCATTTGCCATACCGGGAGATTGTGATTTTCTCCAAAACCACTTTCACGGTGATTTTTGGTTAAATTTCACCCGAAATCCACAACAATTTGTCCAGATACTCCTGGATGAAAACAAAACTATCTGGTGTGTTGTGGCTATCTCAATCCCAGATCTTGCTACAGCCTCTGTGTGTATTTGTGTTTTCTGGATATTCTCTATGGACTTTAAGGTTTTGAATGCATTTTAGTATGTAAGTTTTTATTTTCAGGTGGCAAACGCTGATTTGTTCCACCTGGAGTCAAATCCTCCACACATTCGAGTTTTCTAGGAAGAAAGCTCCAGAAACCTGAGAAAACATGATATTTGTATTTGAAAACATGACATTGGATGCATTTGTCGAACAGGAAGATTGTGCTTTTCTCCAAAACCACTTTCACGGTGATTTTTGGTTAAATTTCACCCGAAATCCACAACAATTTGTCCAGATACTCCTGGATAAAAACAAAACTATCTGGTGATTTGTAGCTATCTCAATCCCAGATCTTGCTACAGCCTCTGTGTGTGTTTGTGTTTTCTGGATATTCTCTATGGACTTTAAGGTTTTGAATGCATTTTAGCAGGACCCATTTTGTTTTCTGCTGGCAAACGCTAATTGGTTCCACCTGGAGTCAAATACTCCACACATTCGAGTTTTCTAGGAAGAAAGCTACAGAAACCTGAGAAAACATGATATTTGTATTTGTAAACATGACATTGGATTCATTTCCTGCACAGAAAGATTGTGCTTTTCTCCAAAACCACTTTCACGGTGATTTTTCGGTTAAATTTCACTTCAAAACTACAACAATTTGTCCAGATACTCCTGGATGAAAACAAAACTATCTGGTGATTTGTAGCTATCTCAATCCCAGATCTTGCTACAGCCTCTGTGTGTGTTTGTGTTTTCTGGATATTCTCTATGGACTTTAAGGTTTTGAATGCATTTTAGCATGTAACTATTTGTTTTCAGCTGGCAAACGCTAATTGGTTCCACCTGGAGTCAAATCCTCCACACATTCGAGTTTTCTAGGAAGAAAGCTTCAGAAACCTGAGAAAACATGATATTTCTTTCTGTAAACATGACATTGGATACATTTGCCAAACAGGAAGATTGTGCTTTTCTCCAAAACCACTTTCACGGTGATTTTTTGTTAAATTTCACTTCAAAACTACAACAATTTGTCCTGATACTCCTTGATGAAAACAAAACTATCTGGTGATTTGTAGCTATCTCAATCCCAGATCTTGCTACAGCCTCTGTGTGCGTTTGTGTTTTCTGGATATTCTCTATGGACTTTAAGGTTTTGAATGCATTTTAGCAGGACCCTTTTTGTTTTCTGCTGGCAAACACTAATTGGTTCCACCTGGAGTCAAATACTCCACACATTCGAGTTTTCTAGGAAGAAAGCTCCAGAAACCTGACAAAACATGATATTTCTTTCTTTTAAGATGACATTGGATGCATTTGCCATACAGGGAGATTGTGATTTTCTCCAAAACCACTTTCACGGTGATTTTTGGTTAAATTTCACCCGAAATCCACAACAATTTGTCCAGATACTCCTGGATGAAAACAAAACTATCTGGTGTGTTGTGGCTATCTCAATCCCAGATCTTGCTACAGCCTCTGTGTGTATTTGTGTTTTCTGGATATTCTCTATGGACTTTAAGGTTTTGAATGCATTTTAGTATGTAAGTTTTTATTTTCAGGTGGGAAACGCTGATTTGTTCCACCTGGAGTCAAATCCTCCACACATTCGAGTTTTCTAGGAAGAAAGCTCCAGAAACCTGAGAAAACATGATATTTGTATTTGAAAACATGACATTGGATGCATTTGTCGAACAGGAAGATTGTGCTTTTCTCCAAAACCACTTTCACGGTGATTTTTGGTTAAATTTCACCCGAAATCCACAACAATTTGTCCAGATACTCCTGGATGAAAACAAAACTATCTGGTGATTTGTAGCTATCTCAATCCCAGATCTTGCTACAGCCTCTGTGTGTGTTTGTGTTTTCTGGATATTCTCTATGGACTTTAAGGTTTTGAATGCATTTTAGCAGGACCCTTTTTGTTTTCTGCTGGCAAACGCTAATTGGTTCCACCTGGAGTCAAATACTCCACACATTCGAGTTTTCTAGGAAGAAAGCTCCAGAAACCTGAGAAAACATGATATTTGTATTTGTAAACATGACATTGGATTCATTTCCTGCACAGAAAGATTGTGCTTTTCTCCAAAACCACTTTCACGGTGATTTTTGGTTAAATTTCACTTCAAAACTACAACAATTTGTCCAGATACTCCTGGATGAAAACAAAACTATCTGGTGATTTGTAGCTATCTCAATCCCAGATCTTGCTACAGCCTCTGTGTGTGTTTGTGTTTTCTGGATATTCTCTATGGACTTTAAGGTTTTGAATGCCTTTTAGCAGGACCCTTTTTGTTTTCTGCTGGCAAACGCTAATTGGTTCCACCTGGAGTCAAATCCTCCACACATTCGAGTTTTCTAGGAAGAAAGCTCCAGAAACCTGAGAAAACATGATATTTGTATTTGTAAACATGACATTGGATTTATTTGCTGAACAGAAAGATTGTGCTTTTCTCCAAAACCACTTTCACGGTGATTTTTGGTTAAATTTCACTTCAAAACTACAACAATTTGTCCAGAAACTCGTGGATGAAAACAAAACTGTCTGGTGATTTGTAGCTATCTCAATCCCAGATCTTGCAACAGCCTCTGTGTGCGTTTGTGTTTTCTGGATATTCTCTATGGACTTTAAGGTTTTGAATGCATTTTAGCAGGACCCTTTTTGTTTTCTGCTGGCAAACACTAATTGGTTCCACCTGGAGTCAAATACTCCACACATTCGAGTTTTCTAGGAAGAAAGCTCCAGAAACCTGAGAAAACATGATATTTGCATTTATAAACATGACATTGGATGCATTTGCCAATCAGGAAGATTGTGCTTTTCTCCAAAACCACTTTCACGGTGAATTTTGGTTAAATTTCACCCGAAATCCACAACAATTTGTCCAGATACTCCTGGATGAAAACAAAACTATCTGGTTAATTGTAGCCATATCAATCCCAGATCGTGCTACAGCCTCTGTGTGTGTTTGTGTTTTCTGGATATTCTCTATGGACTTTAAGGTTTTGAATGCATTTTAGCAGGACCCTTTTTGTTTTCTGCTGGCAAACGCTAATTGGTTCCACCTGGAGTAAAATCCTCCATACATTCGAGTTTTCTAGGAAGAAAGCTCCAGAAACCTCGGAAAACATGATATTTGTATTTGTAAACATGACATTGGATACATTTGACAAACAGCAAGATTGTGCTTTTCTCCAAAACCACTTTCACGGTGATTTTTGGTTAAATTTCACTTCAAAACTACAACAATTTGTCCAGATACTCCTGGATGAAAACAAAACTATCTGGTGATTTGTAGCTGTCTCAATCACAGATCTTGCTACAGCCTCTGTGTGTGTTTGTGTTTTCTGGATATTCTCTATGGACTTTAAGGTTTTGAATGCATTTTAGCAGGACCCTTTTTGTTTTCTGCTGGCAAACACTAATTGGTTCCACCTGGAATCAAATACTCCACACATTCGAGTTTTCTAGGAAGAAAGCTCCAGAAACCTGAGAAAACATGATATTTCTTTCTGTAAACATGACATTGGATGCATTTGCCGAACAGGAAGATTGTGATTTTCTCCAAAACCACTTTCACGGTGATTTTTGGTTAAATTTCACCCGAAATCCACAACAATTTGTCCAGATACTCCTGGATGAAAACAAAACTATCTGGTGATTTGTAGCCATCTCAATCCCAGATCTTGCTACAGCCTCTGTGTGTGTTTGTGTTTTCTGGATATTCTCTATGGACTTTAAGGTTTTTAATGCATTTTAGCATGTAAGTTTTTGTTTTCAGGTGGCAAACGCTAATTGGTTCCACCTGGAGTCAAATACTCCACACATTCGAGTTTTCTAGGAAGAAAGCTCCAGAAACCTGGGAAAACATGATATCTGTATTTGCAACCATGACATTGGATGCATTTGCCAATCAGGAAGATTGTGCTTTTCTCCAAAACCACTTTCACGGTGATTTTTGGTTAAATTTCACCCGAAATCCACAACAATTTGTCCAGATACTCCTGGATGAAAACAAAACTATCTGGTGTGTTGTGGCTGTCTCAATCCCAGATCTTGCTACAGCCTCAGTGTGTTTGTGTTTTCTGGATATTCTCTATGGACTTTAAGGTTTTGAATGCATTTTAGCAGGACCCTTTTTGTTTTCTGCTGGCAAACGCTAATTGGTTCCACCTGGAGTCAAATACTCCACACATTCGAGTTTTCTAGGAAGAAAGCTCCAGAAACCTGAGAAAACATGATATTTGTATTTGTAAACATGACATTGGATTCATTTCTTGAACAGAAAGATTGTGCTTTTCTCCAAAACCACTTTCACGGTGATTTTTCGGTTAAATTTCACTTCAAAACTACAACAATTTGTCCAGAAACTCGTGGATGAAAACAAAACTATCTGGTGATTTGTAGCTATCTCAATCCCAGATCTTGCAACAGCCTCTGTGTGTGTTTGTGTTTTCTGGATATTCTCTATGGACTTTAAGGTTTTGAATGCATTTTAGCATGTAAGTATTTGTTTTCAGCTGGCAAACGCTAATTGGTTCCACCTGGAGTCAAATACTCCACACATTCGAGTTTTCTAGGAAGAAAGCTCCAGAAACCTGGGAAAACATGATATTTATATTTGTAAACATGACATTGGATGCATTTGCCATACAGGAAGATTGTGATTTTCTCCAAAACCACTTTCACGGTGATTTTTGGTTAAATTTCACCCGAAATCCACAACAATTTGTCCAGATACTCCTGGATGAAAACAAAACTATCTGGTGTTTTGTGGCTGTCTCAATCCCTGATCTTGCTACAGCCTCTGTGTGTGTTTGTGTTTTCTGGATATTCTCTATGGACTTTAAGGTTTTGAATGCATTTTAGCAGGACCCTTTTTGTTTTCTGCTGGCAAAGGCTAATTGGTTCCACCTGGAGTCAAATACTCCACACATTCGAGTTTTCTAGGAAGAAAGCTCCAGAAACCTGAGAAAACATGATATTTCTATTTGCAAACATGACCTTGGATGCATTTCCCATACAGGAAGATTGTGATTTTCTCCAAAACCACTTTCACGGTGATTTTTGGTTAAATTTCACCCGAAATCCACAACAATTTGTCCAGATACTCCTGGATGAAAACAAAACTATCTGGTGATTTGTAGCCATCTCAATCCCAGATCTTGCTACAGCCTCTGTGTGTGTTTGTGTTTTCTGGATATTCTCTATGGACTTTAAGGTTTTGAATGCCTTTTAGCAGGACCCTTTTTGTTTTCTGTTGGCCAACGCTAATTGGTTCCACCTGGAGTCAAATCCTCCACACATTCGAGTTTTCTAGGAAGAAAGCTCCAGAAACCTGGGAAAACATGATATTCGTATTTGTAAACATGACATTGGATGCATTTCCCGTATAGGAAGATTGTGCTTTTCTCCAAAACCACTTTCACGGTGATTTTTGGTTAAATTTCACCCGAAATCCACAACAATTTGTCCAGATACTCCTGGATGAAAACAAAACTATCTGGTGATTTGTAGCCATCTCAATCCCAGATCGTGCTACAGCCTCTGTGTGTGTTTGTGTTTTCTGGATATTCTCTATGGACTTTAAGGTTTTGAATGCCTTTTAGCAAGACCCTTTTTGTTTTCTGCTGGCAAACGCTAATTGGTTCCACCTGGAGTCAAATCCTCCACACATTCGAGTTTTCTAGGAAGAAAGCTCCAGAAACCTGACAAAACATGATATTTCTTTCTGTAAACATGACATTGGATGCATTTGCCATACAGGGAGATTGTGATTTTCTCCAAAACCACTTTCACGGTGATTTTTGGTTAAATTTCACCCGAAATCCACAACAATTTGTCCAGATACTCCTGGATGAAAACAAAACTATCTGGTGATTTGTAGCCATCTCAATCCCAGATCTTGCTACAGCCTCAGTGTGTTTGTGTTTTCTGGATATTCTCTATGGACTTTAAGGTTTTGAATGCCTTTTAGCAGGACCCTTTTTGTTTTCTGCTGGCAAACGCTAATTGGTTCCACCTGGAGTCAAATCCTCCACACATTCGAGTTTTCTAGGAAGAAAGCTCCAGAATCCTGAGAAAACATGATATTTCTATTTGCAACCATGACCTTGGATGCATTTCCCATACAGGAAGATTGTGATTTTCTCCAAAACCACTTTCACGGTGATTTTTGGTTAAATTTCACCCGAAATCCACAACAATTTGTCCAGATACTCCTGGATGAAAACAAAACTATCTGGTGATTTGTAGCCATCTCAATCCCAGATCTTGCTACAGCCTCTGTGTGTGTTTGTGTTTTCTGGATATTCTCTATGGACTTTAAGGTTTTGAATGCATTTTAGCAGGACCCTTTTTGTTTTCTGCTGGCAAACGCTAATTGGTTCCACCTGGAGTCAACTCCTCCACACATTCGAGTTTTCTCGGAAGAAAGCTCCAGAAACCTGGGAAAACATGATATTTCTTTCTGCAAACATGACATTGGATGCATTTCCCATACAGGAAGATTGTGCTTTTCTCCAAAACCACTTTCACGGTGATTTTTGGTTAAATTTCACCCGAAATCCACAACAATTTGTCCAGATACTCCTGGATGAAAACAAAACTATCTGGTGATTTGTAGCCATCTCAATCCCAGATCTTGCTACAGCCTCTGTGTGTGTTTGTGTTTTCTGGATATTCTCTATGGACTTTAAGGTTTTGAATGCATTTTAGCAGGACCCTTTTTGTTTTCTGCTGGCAAACGCTAATTGGTTCCACCTGCAGTCAACTCCTCCACATATTCGAGTTTTCTCGGAAGAAAGCTCCAGAAACCTGGGAAAACATGATATTTCTTTCTGCAAACATGGCATTGGAGGCATTTGCCATACAGGAAGATTGTGATTTTCTCCAAAACCACTTTCACGGTGATTTTTGGTTAAATTTCACCCGAAATCCACAACAATTTGTCCAGATACTCCTGGATGAAAACAAAACTATCTGGTGATTTGTAGCCATCTCAATCCCAGATCATGCTACAGACTCTGTGTGTGTTTGTGTTTTCTGGATATTCTCTATGGACTTTAAGGTTTTGAATGCCTTTTAGCAAGACCCTTTTTGTTTTCTGCTGGCAAACGCTAATTGATTCCACCTGGAGTCAAATCCTCCACACATTCGAGTTTTCTAGGAAGAAAGCTCCAGAAACCTGAGAAAACATGATATTTCCATTTGTAAACATCACATTGGATTCATTTGCTGAACAGAATGATTGTGCTTTTCTCCAAAACCACTTTCACGGTGATTTTTGGTTAAATTTCACCCGAAATCCACAACAATTTGTCCAGATACTCCTGGATGAAAACAAAACTATCTGGTGATTTGTAGCCATCTCAATCCCAGATCTTGCTACAGCCTCAGTGTGTTTGTGTTTTCTGGATATTCTCTATGGACTTTAAGGTTTTGAATGCCTTTTAGCAGGACCCTTTTTGTTTTCTGCTGGCAAACGCTAATTGGTTCCACCTGGAGTCAAATCCTCCACACATTCGAGTTTTCTAGGAAGAAAGCTCCAGAATCCTGAGAAAACATGATATTTCTATTTGCAAACATGACCTTGGATGCATTTCCCATACAGGAAGATTGTGATTTTCTCCAAAACCACTTTCACGGTGATTTTTGGTTAAATTTCACCCGAAATCCACAACAATTTGTCCAGATACTCCTGGATGAAAACAAAACTATCTGGTGATTTGTAGCCATCTCAATCCCAGATCTTGCTACAGCCTCTGTGTGTGTTTGTGTTTTCTGGATATTCTCTATGGACTTTAAGGTTTTGAATGCATTTTAGCAGGACCCTTTTTGTTTTCTGCTGGCAAACGCTAATTGGTTCCACCTGGAGTCAACTCCTCCACACATTCGAGTTTTCTAGGAAGAAAGCTCCAGAAACCTTAGAAAACATGATATATGTATTTGTAAACATGACATTGGATTCATTTGCTGAACAGAAAGATTGTGCTTTTCTCCAAAACCACTTTCACGGTGATTTTTGGTTAAATTTCACCCGAAATCCACAACAATTTGTCCAGATACTCCTGGATGTAAACAAAACTATCTGGTGATTTGTAGCCATCTCAATCCCAGATCTTGCTACAGCTTCTGTGTGTGTTTGTGTTTTCTGGATATTCTCTATGGACTTTAAGGTTTTGAATGCATTTTAGCAGGACCCTTTTTGTTTTCTGCTGGCAAACGCTAATTGGTTCCACCTGGAGTCAAATCCTCCACACATTCGAGTTTTCTAGGAAGAAAGCTCCAGAAACCTGAGAAAACATGATATTTCTTTCTGTAAACATGACATTGGACACATTTGCCGAACAGGAAGATTGTGATTTTCTCCAAAACCACTTTCACGGTGATTTTTGGTTAAATTTCACCCGAAATCCCCAACAATTTGTCGAGATACTCCTGGATGAAAACAAAACTATCTGGTGATTTGTAGCTATCTCAATCCCAGATCTTGCTACAGCCTCTGTGTGTGTTTGTGTTTTCTGGATATTCTCTATGGACTTTAAGGTTTTGAATGCCTTTTAGCAGGACCCTTTTTGTTTTCTGCTGGCAAACGCTAATTGGTTCCACCTGCAGTCAAATCCTCCACACATTCGAGTTTTCTAGGAAGAAAGCTCCAGAAACCTGGGAATACATGATATTTGTATTTGTAAACATGACATTGGATGCATTTCCCGTACAGGAAGATTGTGCTTTTCTCCAAAACCACTTTCACGGTGATTTTTGGTTAAATTTCACCCGAAATCCCCAACAATTTGTCGAGATACTCCTGGATGAAAACAAAACTATCTGGTTATTTGTAGCTATCTCAATCCCAGATCGTGCTACAGCCTCTGTGTGTGTTTGTGTTTTCTGGATATTCTCTATGGACTTTAAGGTTTTGAATGCCTTTTAGCAGGACCCTTTTTGTTTTCTGCTGGCAAACGCTAATTGGTTCCACCTGGAGTCAAATCCTCCACACATTCGAGTTTTCTAGGAAGAAAGCTCCAGAATCCTGAGAAAACATGATATTTCTATTTGCAAACATGACCTTGGATGCATTTCCCATACAGGAAGATTGTGATTTTCTCCAAAACCACTTTCACGGTGATCTTTGGTTAAATTTCACCCGAAATCCACAACAATTTGTCCAGATACTCCTGGATGAAAACAAAACTATCTCGTTATTTGTAGCCATCTCAATCCCAGATCTTGCTACAGCCTCTGTGTGTGTTTGTGTTTTCTGGATATTCTCTATGGACTTTAAGGTTTTGAATGCATTTTAGCAGGACCCTTTTTGTTTTCTGCTGGCAAACGCTAATTGGTTCCACCTGGAGTCAACTCCTCCACACATTCGAGTTTTCTCGGAAGAAAGCTCCAGAAACCTGGGAAAACATGATATTTCTTTCTGCAAACATGGCATTGGATGAATTTGCCATACAGGAAGATTGTGATTTTCTCCAAAACCACTTTCACGGTGATTTTTGGTTAAATTTCGCCCGAAATCCACAACAATTTGTCCAGATACTCCTGGATGAAAACAAAACTATCTGGTGATTTGTAGCCATCTCAATCCCAGATCTTGCTACAGCCTCTGTGTGTGTTTGTGTTTTCTGGATATTCTCTATGGACTTTAAGGTTTTGAGTGCATTTTAGCAGGACCCTTTTTGTTTTCTGCTGGCAAACGCTAATTGGTCCCACCTGGAGTCAAATCCTCCACACATTCGAGTTTTCAAGGAAGAAAGCTCCAGAAACCTGAGAAAACATGATATTTGTATTTGTAAACATGACATTGGATTCATTTTCTGAACAGAAATATTGTGGTTTTCTCCAAAAACACTTTCAAGGTGATTTTTTGGTTAAATTTCAACCGAAATCCACAACAATTTGTCAAGATACTCCTGGATGAAAACAAAACTATCTGGTGATTTGTAGCTATCTCAATCCCAGATCATGCTACAGACTCTGTGTGTGTTTGTGTTTTCTGGATATTCTCTATGGACTTTAAGGTTTTGAATGCATTTTAGCAGGACCCTTTTTGTTTTCTGCTGGCAAACGCTAATTGGTTCCACCTGGAGTCAAATACTCCACACATTCGAGTTTTCTAGGAAGAAAGCTCCAGAAACCTGAGAAAACATGATATTTGTATTTGTAAACATGACATTGGATGCATTTGCTGAACAGGAAGATTGTACTTTTCTCCAAAACCACTTTCAAGGTGATTTTTTGGTTAAATTTCACCCGAATTCCACAACAATTTGTCCAGATACTCCTTTATGAAAACAAAACTATCTGGTGATTTGTAGCTATCTCAATCCCAGATCTTGCTACAGCCTCTGTGTGTGTTTGTGTTTTCTGGATATTCTCTATGGACTTTAAGGTTTTGAATGCATTTTAGCAGGACCCTTTTTGTTTTCTGCTGGCCAACGCTAATTGGTTCCACCTGGAGTCAAATACTCCACACATTAGAGTTTTCTAGGAAGAAAGCTTCAGAAACCTGAGAAAACATGATATTTCTTTCTGTAAACATGACATTGGATGCATTTTCTGAACAGGAAGATTGTGCTTTTCTCCAAAACCACTTTCACAGTGATTTTTGGTAAAATTTTACCCGAAATGCACAACAATTTGTGCAGATACTCCTGGATGAAAACAAAACTATCTGGTGATTTGTAGCTGTCTCAATCCCAGATCTTGCTACAGCCTCTGTGTGTGTTTGTGTTTTCTGGATATTCTCTATGGACTTTAAGGTTTTGAATGCATTTTAGCAGGACCCTTTTTGTTTCCTGCTGGCAAACGCTAATTGGTTCCACCTGGAGTCAAATACTCCACACATTCGAGATTTCTAGGAGGAAAGCTCCGGAAACCTGAGAAAACATGATATTTGTATTTGTAAACATGACATTGGATTCATTTACTTAACAGAAAGATTGTGCTTTTCTCCAAAACCACTTTCACGGTGATTTTTGGTAAATTTCACCCAAAATCCACAACAGTTTGTCCAGATACTCCTGGATGAAAACTAAACTATCTGGTGATTTGTAGCCATCTCAATCCCAGATCTTGCTACAGCCTCTGTGTGTGTTTGTGTTTTCTGGATATTCTCTACGGACTTTAAGGTTTTGAATGCATTTTAGCAGGACCCTTTTTGTTTTCTGCTGGCAAACGCTAATTGGTTCCACCTGGAGTCAAATACTCCACACATTCGAGTTTTCTAGGAAGAAAGCTTCAGAAACCTGATAAAACATGATATTTCTTTCTGTAAACATGACATTGGATACATTTGCCGAACAGGAAGATTGTGCATTTCTCCAAAACCACTTTCACGGTGATTTTTGGTATAATTTCACCCAAAATCCACAACAATTTGTCCAGATACTCCTGGATGAAAACAAAACTTTCTGGTGATTTATAGCTATCTCAATCCCAGATCTTGCTACAGCCTCTGTGTGTGTTTGTGTTTTCTGGATATTTTCTATGGACTTTACGGTTTTGAATGCATTTTAGCAGGACCCTTTTTGTTTTCTGCTGGCAAACGCTAATTGGTTCCACCTGGAGTCAAATCCTCCACACATTCGAGTTTTCTAGGAAGAAAGCTCCAGAATCCTGAGAAAACATGATATTTCTATTTGCAACCATGACCTTGGATGCATTTCCCATACAGGAAGATTGTGATTTTCTCCAAAACCACTTTCACGGTGATTTTTGGCTAAATTTCACCCGAAATCCACAACAATTTGTCCAGATACTCCTGGATGAAAACAAAACTATCTGGTGATTTGTAGCCATCTCAATCCCAGATCTTGCTACAGCCTCTGTGTGTGTTTGTGTTTTCTGGATATTCTCTATGGACTTTAAGGTTTTGAATGCATTTTAGCAGGACCCTTTTTGTTTTCTGCTGGCAAACGCTAATTGGTTCCACCTGGAGTCAACTCCTCCACACATTCGAGTTTTCTCGGAAGAAAGCTCCAGAAACCTGGGAAAACATGATATTTCTTTCTGCAAACATGACATTGGATGCATTTCCCATACAGGAAGATTGTGCTTTTCTCCAAAACCACTTTCACGGTGATTTTTGGTTAAATTTCACCCGAAATCCACAACAATTTGTCCAGATACTCCTGGATGAAAACAAAACTATCTGGTGATTTGTAGCCATCTCAATCCCAGATCTTGCTACAGCCTCTGTGTGTGTTTGTGTTTTCTGGATATTCTCTATGGACTTTAAGGTTTTGAATGCATTTTAGCAGGACCCTTTTTGTTTTCTGCTGGCAAACGCTAATTGGTTCCACCTGCAGTCAACTCCTCCACATATTCGAGTTTTCTCGGAAGAAAGCTCCAGAAACCTGGGAAAACATGATATTTCTTTCTGCAAACATGGCATTGGAGGCATTTGCCATACAGGAAGATTGTGATTTTCTCCAAAACCACTTTCACGGTGATTTTTGGTTAAATTTCACCCGAAATCCACAACAATTTGTCCAGATACTCCTGGATGAAAACAAAACTATCTGGTGATTTGTAGCCATCTCAATCCCAGATCATGCTACAGACTCTGTGTGTGTTTGTGTTTTCTGGATATTCTCTATGGACTTTAAGGTTTTGAATGCCTTTTAGCAAGACCCTTTTTGTTTTCTGCTGGCAAACGCTAATTGATTCCACCTGGAGTCAAATCCTCCACACATTCGAGTTTTCTAGGAAGAAAGCTCCAGAAACCTGAGAAAACATGATATTTCCATTTGTAAACATCACATTGGATTCATTTGCTGAACAGAATGATTGTGCTTTTCTCCAAAACCACTTTCACGGTGATTTTTGGTTAAATTTCACCCGAAATCCACAACAATTTGTCCAGATACTCCTGGATGAAAACAAAACTATCTGGTGATTTGTAGCCATCTCAATCCCAGATCTTGCTACAGCCTCAGTGTGTTTGTGTTTTCTGGATATTCTCTATGGACTTTAAGGTTTTGAATGCCTTTTAGCAGGACCCTTTTTGTTTTCTGCTGGCAAACGCTAATTGGTTCCACCTGGAGTCAAATCCTCCACACATTCGAGTTTTCTAGGAAGAAAGCTCCAGAATCCTGAGAAAACATGATATTTCTATTTGCAAACATGACCTTGGATGCATTTCCCATACAGGAAGATTGTGATTTTCTCCAAAACCACTTTCACGGTGATTTTTGGTTAAATTTCACCCGAAATCCACAACAATTTGTCCAGATACTCCTGGATGAAAACAAAACTATCTGGTGATTTGCAGCCATCTCAATCCCAGATCTTGCTACAGCCTCTGTGTGTGTTTGTGTTTTCTGGATATTCTCTATGGACTTTAAGGTTTTGAATGCATTTTAGCAGGACCCTTTTTGTTTTCTGCTGGCAAACGCTAATTGGTTCCACCTGGAGTCAACTCCTCCACACATTCGAGTTTTCTAGGAAGAAAGCTCCAGAAACCTTAGAAAACATGATATTTGTATTTGTAAACATGACATTGGATTCATTTGCTGAACAGAAAGATTGTGCTTTTCTCCAAAACCACTTTCACGGTGATTTTTGGTTAAATTTCACCCGAAATCCACAACAATTTGTCCAGATACTCCTGGATGTAAACAAAACTATCTGGTGATTTGTAGCCATCTCAATCCCAGATCTTGCTACAGCTTCTGTGTGTGTTTGTGTTTTCTGGATATTCTCTATGGACTTTAAGGTTTTGAATGCATTTTAGCAGGACCCTTTTTGTTTTCTGCTGGCAAACGCTAATTGGTTCCACCTGGAGTCAAATCCTCCACACATTCGAGTTTTCTAGGAAGAAAGCTCCAGAAACCTGAGAAAACATGATATTTCTTTCTGTAAACATGACATTGGACACATTTGCCGAACAGGAAGATTGTGATTTTCTCCAAAACCACTTTCACGGTGATTTTTGGTTAAATTTCACCCGAAATCCCCAACAATTTGTCGAGATACTCCTGGATGAAAACAAAACTATCTGGTGATTTGTAGCTATCTCAATCCCAGATCTTGCTACAGCCTCTGTGTGTGTTTGTGTTTTCTGGATATTCTCTATGGACTTTAAGGTTTTGAATGCCTTTTAGCAGGACCCTTTTTGTTTTCTGCTGGCAAACGCTAATTGGTTCCACCTGCAGTCAAATCCTCCACACATTCGAGTTTTCTAGGAAGAAAGCTCCAGAAACCTGGGAAAACATGATATTCGTATTTGTAAACATGACATTGGATGCATTTCCCGTACAGGAAGATTGTGCTTTTCTCCAAAACCACTTTCACGGTGATTTTTGGTTAAATTTCACCCGAAATCCCCAACAATTTGTCGAGATACTCCTGGATGAAAACAAAACTATCTGGTTATTTGTAGCTATCTCAATCCCAGATCGTGCTACAGCCTCTGTGTGTGTTTGTGTTTTCTGGATATTCTCTATGGACTTTAAGGTTTTGAATGCCTTTTAGCAGGACCCTTTTTGTTTTCTGCTGGCAAACGCTAATTGGTTCCACCTGGAGTCAAATCCTCCACACATTCGAGTTTTCTAGGAAGAAAGCTCCAGAATCCTGAGAAAACATGATATTTCTATTTGCAAACATGACCTTGGATGCATTTCCCATACAGGAAGATTGTGATTTTCTCCAAAACCACTTTCACGGTGATCTTTGGTTAAATTTCACCCGAAATCCACAACAATTTGTCCAGATACTCCTGGATGAAAACAAAACTATCTCGTTATTTGTAGCCATCTCAATCCCAGATCTTGCTACAGCCTCTGTGTGTGTTTGTGTTTTCTGGATATTCTCTATGGACTTTAAGGTTTTGAATGCATTTTAGCAGGACCCTTTTTGTTTTCTGCTGGCAAACGCTAATTGGTTCCACCTGGAGTCAACTCCTCCACACATTCGAGTTTTCTCGGAAGAAAGCTCCAGAAACCTGGGAAAACATGATATTTCTTTCTGCAAACATGGCATTGGATGAATTTGCCATACAGGAAGATTGTGATTTTCTCCAAAACCACTTTCACGGTGATTTTTGGTTAAATTTCGCCCGAAATCCACAACAATTTGTCCAGATACTCCTGGATGAAAACAAAACTATCTGGTGATTTGTAGCCATCTCAATCCCAGATCTTGCTACAGCCTCTGTGTGTGTTTGTGTTTTCTGGATATTCTCTATGGACTTTAAGGTTTTGAGTGCATTTTAGCAGGACCCTTTTTGTTTTCTGCTGGCAAACGCTAATTGGTCCCACCTGGAGTCAAATCCTCCACACATTCGAGTTTTCAAGGAAGAAAGCTCCAGAAACCTGAGAAAACATGATATTTGTATTTGTAAACATGACATTGGATTCATTTTCTGAACAGAAATATTGTGGTTTTCTCCAAAAACACTTTCAAGGTGATTTTTTGGTTAAATTTCAACCGAAATCCACAACAATTTGTCAAGATACTCCTGGATGAAAACAAAACTATCTGGTGATTTGTAGCTATCTCAATCCCAGATCATGCTACAGACTCTGTGTGTGTTTGTGTTTTCTGGATATTCTCTATGGACTTTAAGGTTTTGAATGCATTTTAGCAGGACCCTTTTTGTTTTCTGCTGGCAAACGCTAATTGGTTCCACCTGGAGTCAAATACTCCACACATTCGAGTTTTCTAGGAAGAAAGCTCCAGAAACCTGAGAAAACATGATATTTGTATTTGTAAACATGACATTGGATGCATTTGCTGAACAGGAAGATTGTACTTTTCTCCAAAACCACTTTCAAGGTGATTTTTTGGTTAAATTTCACCCGAATTCCACAACAATTTGTCCAGATACTCCTTTATGAAAACAAAACTATCTGGTGATTTGTAGCTATCTCAATCCCAGATCTTGCTACAGCCTCTGTGTGTGTTTGTGTTTTCTGGATATTCTCTATGGACTTTAAGGTTTTGAATGCATTTTAGCAGGACCCTTTTTGTTTTCTGCTGGCCAACGCTAATTGGTTCCACCTGGAGTCAAATACTCCACACATTAGAGTTTTCTAGGAAGAAAGCTTCAGAAACCTGAGAAAACATGATATTTCTTTCTGTAAACATGACATTGGATGCATTTTCTGAACAGGAAGATTGTGCTTTTCTCCAAAACCACTTTCACAGTGATTTTTGGTAAAATTTTACCCGAAATGCACAACAATTTGTGCAGATACTCCTGGATGAAAACAAAACTATCTGGTGATTTGTAGCTGTCTCAATCCCAGATCTTGCTACAGCCTCTGTGTGTGTTTGTGTTTTCTGGATATTCTCTATGGACTTTAAGGTTTTGAATGCATTTTAGCAGGACCCTTTTTGTTTCCTGCTGGCAAACGCTAATTGGTTCCACCTGGAGTCAAATACTCCACACATTCGAGATTTCTAGGAGGAAAGCTCCGGAAACCTGAGAAAACATGATATTTGTATTTGTAAACATGACATTGGATTCATTTACTTAACAGAGAGATTGTGCTTTTCTCCAAAACCACTTTCACGGTGATTTTTGGTAAATTTCACCCAAAATCCACAACAGTTTGTCCAGATACTCCTGGATGAAAACTAAACTATCTGGTGATTTGTAGCCATCTCAATCCCAGATCTTGCTACAGCCTCTGTGTGTGTTTGTGTTTTCTGGATATTCTCTACGGACTTTAAGGTTTTGAATGCATTTTAGCAGGACCCTTTTTGTTTTCTGCTGGCAAACGCTAATTGGTTCCACCTGGAGTCAAATACTCCACACATTCGAGTTTTCTAGGAAGAAAGCTTCAGAAACCTGATAAAACATGATATTTCTTTCTGTAAACATGACATTGGATGCATTTTCTAAACAGAAAGATTGTGCTTTTCTCCAAAACCACTTTCACGGTGATTTTTGGTTAAATTTCACCCGAAATCCACAGCAGTTTGTCGAGATACTCCTGGATGAAAACAAAACTATCTGGTGATTTGTAGCTATCTCAATCCCAGATCTTGCTACAGCCTCTGTGTGTGTTTGTGTTTTCTGGATATTCTCTATGGACTTTACGGTTTCGAATGCATTTTAGCAGGACCCTTTTTGTTTTCTGCTGGCAAACGCTAATTGGTTCCACCTGGAGTCAAATACTCCACACATTCGAGATTTCTAGGAAGAAAGCTCCAGAAACCTGAGAAAACATGATATTTCTTTCTGTAAACATGACATTGGATGCATTTTCTAAACAGAAAGATTGTGCTTTTCTCCAAAACCACTTTCACGGTAATTTTTGGTTAAATTTCACCCGAAATCCACAACAATTTGTCCAGATACTCCTGGATGAAAACAAAACTATCTGGTGATTTGTAGCTATCTCAATCCCAGATCTTGCTACAGCCTCTGTGTGTGTTTGTGTTTTCTGGATATTCTCTATGGACTTTAAGGTTTCGAATGCATTTTAGCAGGACCCTTTTTGTTTTCTGCTGGCAAACGCTAATTGGTTCCACCTGGAGTCAAATACTCCACACATTCGAGATTTCTAGGAAGAAAGCTCCAGAAACCTGAGAAAACATGATATTTGTATTTGTAAACATGACATTGGATTCATTTACTTAACAGAAAGATTGTGCTTTTCTCCAAAACCACTTTCACGGTGATTTTTGGTAAATTTCACCCAAAATCCACAACAGTTTGTCCAGATACTCCTGGATGAAAACAAAACTATCTGGTGATTTGTAGCTATCTCAATCCCAGATCTTACTACAGCCTCTGTGTGTGTTTGTGTTTTCTGGATATTCTCTATGGACTTTAAGGTTTTGAATGCATTTTAGCAGGACCCTTTTTGTTTTCTGCTGGCAAACGCTAATTGGTTCCACCTGGAGTCAAATACTCCACCCATTCGAGTTTTCTAGGAATAAAGCTCCAGAAAGCTGAGAAAACATGATATTTCTTTCTGTAAAAATGACATTGGATACATTTGCCGAACAGGAAGATTGTGCTTTTCTCCAAAACCACTTTCACGGTGATTTTTGGTAAATTTCACCCAAAATCCACAACAGTTTGTCCAGATACTCCTGGATGAAAACAAAACTATCTGGTGATTTGTAGCTATCTCAATCCCAGATCTTGCTACAGCCTCTGTGTGTGTTTGTGTTTTCTGGATATTCTCTATGGACTTTACGGTTTTGAATGCATTTTAGCATCCAAGTTTTTGTTTTCAGCTGGCAAACGCTAATTGGTTCCACCTGGAGTCAAATACTCCACACGTTCGAGTTTTCTAGGAAGAAAGCTCCAGAAACCTGAGAAAACATGATATTTCTTTCTGTAAACATGACATTGGATACATTTGCTGAACAGAAAGATTGTGCTTTTCTCCAAAACCACTTTCACGGTGATTTTTGGTAAATTTCACCCAAAATCCACAACAGTTTGTCCAGATACTCCTGGATGAAAACAAAACTATCTGGTGATTTGTAGCTATCTCAATCCCAGATCTTACTGCAGCCTCTGTGTGTGTTTGTGTTTTCTGGATATTCTCTATGGACTTTAAGGTTTTGAATGCATTTTAGCAGGACCCTTTTTGTTTTCTGCTGGCAAAAGCTAATTGGTTCCACCTGGAGTCAAATACTCCACCCATTCGAGTTTTCTAGGAAGAAAGCTCCAGAAACCTGAGAAAACATGATATTTGTATTTGTAAACATGACATTGGATTCATTTACTTAACAGAAAGATTGTGCTTTTCTCCAAAACCACTTTCACGGTGATTTTTGGAAAATTTCACCCAAAATCCACAACAGTTTGTCCAGATACTCTTGGATGAAACCAAAGTATCTGGTGATTTGGAGCTATCTCAATCCCAGATCTTACTACAGCCTCTGTGTGTGTTTGTGTTTTCTGGATATTCTCTATTGACTTTAAGGTTTTGAATGCATTTTAGCAGGACTCTTTTTGTTTTCTGCTGGCAAACGCTAATTGGTTCCACCTGGAGTCAAATACTCCACACATTCGAGATTTCTAGGAAGAAAGCTTCAGAAACCTGAGAAAACATGATATTTGTATTTGTAAACATGACATTAGATTCATTTACTTAACAGAAAGATTGTGCTTTTCTCCAAAACCACTTTCACGGTGATTATTGGTAAATTTCACCCAAAATCCACAACAGTTTGTCCAGATACTCCTGGATGAAAACAAAACTATCTGGTGATTTATAGCTATCTCAATCCCAGATCTTGCTACAGCCTCTGTGTGTGTTTGTGTTTTCTGGATATTCTCTATGGACTTTAAGGTTTTGAATGCATTTTAGCAGGACCCTTTTTGTTTTCTGCTGGCAAACGCTAATTGGTTCCACCTGGAGTCAAATACTCCACACATTCGAGTTTTCTAGGAAGAAAGCTCCAGAAACCTGAGAAAACATGATATTTCTTTCTGTAAACATGACATTGGATACATTTGCCAAACAGGAAGATTGTGCTTTTCTGCAAAACCACTTTCACGGTGATTTTTGGTTAAATTTCACCCGAAATCCACAACAATTTGTCCAGATACTCCTGGATGAAAACAAAACTATCAGGTGATTTGTAGCTATCTCAATCCCAGATCTTGCTACAGCCTCTGTGTGTGTTTGTGTTTTCTGGATATTCTCCATGGACTTTACGGTTTTGAATGCATTTTAGCAGGACACTTTTTGTTTTCTGCTGGCAAACGCTAATTGGTTCCACCTGGAGTCAAATACTCCACACATTCGAGTTTTCTAGGAAGAAAGCTCCAGAAACCTGAGAAAACATGATATTTGTACTTGTAAACATGACATTGGATACATTTGCCGAACAGAAAGATTGTGCTTTTCTCCAAAACCACTTTCACGGTGATTTTTGGTAAATTTCACCCAAAATCCACAACAGTTTGTCCAGATACTCCTGGATGAAAACAAAACTATCTGCTGATTTGTAGCTATCTCAATCCCAAATCTTACTGCAGCCTCTGTGTGTGTTTGTGTTTTCTGGATATTCTCTATGGACTTTAAGGTTTTGAATGCATTTTAGCAGGACCCTTTTTGTTTTCTGCTGGCAAACGCTAATTGGTTCCACCTGGAGTCAAATACTCCACCCATTCGAGTTTTCTAGGAATAAAGCTCCAGAAACCTGAGAAAACATGATATTTCTTTCTGTAAAAATGACATTGGATACATTTGCCGAACAGGAAGATTGTGCTTTTCTCCAAAACCACTTTCACGGTGATTTTTTGGTTAAATTTCATTTCAAAACTACAACAATTTGTCCAGATACTCCTGGATGAAAACAAAACTATCTGGTGATTTGGAGCTATCTCAATCCCAGATCTTACTACAGCCTCTGTGTGTGTTTGTGTTTTCTGGATATTCTCAATGGACTTTAAGGTTTTGAATGCATTTTAGCAGGACCCTTTTTGTTTTCTGCTGGCAAACGCTAATTGGTTCCACCTGGAGTCAAATACTCCACCCATTCGAGTTTTCTAGGAAGAAAGCTCCAGAAACCTGAGAAAACATGATATTTCTTTCTGTAAACATGACATTGGATACATTTGCAAAACAGGAAGATTGTGCTTTTCTGCAAAACCACTTTCACGGTGATTTTTGGTTAAATTACACCCGAAATCAACAACAATTTGTCCAGATACTCCTGGATGAAAACAAAACTATCAGGTGATTTGTAGGTATCTCAATCCCAGATCTTGCTACAGCCTCTGTGTGTGTTTGTGTTTTCTGGATATTCTCCATGGACTTTACGGTTTTGAATGCATTTTAGCAGGACCCTTTTTGTTTTCTGCTTGCAAACGCTAATTGGTAACACCTGGAGTCAAATACTCCACACATTCGAGTTTTCTAGGAAGAAAGCTCCAGAAACCTGAGAAAACATGATATTTGTACTTGTAAACATGACATTGGATACATTTGCCGAACAGGAAGATTGTGCTTTTCTCCAAAACCACTTTCACGGTGATTTTTTGGTTAAATTTCACTTCAAAACTGCAACAATTTGTCCAGATACTCCTGGATGAAAACAAAACTCTCTGGTGATTTGTGGCTATCTCAATCCCAGATCTTGCTACAGCCTCTGTGTGTGTTTGTGTTTTCTGGATATTCTCTATGGACTTTAAGGTTTTGAATGCATTTTAGCAGGACCCTTTTTGTTTTCTGCTGGCAAAAGCTAATTGGTTCCACCTGGAGTCAAATACTCCACACATTCGAGTTTCCTAGGAAGAAAGCTTCAGAAACCTGAGAAAACATGATCTTTCTTTCTGTAAACATGACATTGGATACATTTGCTGCACAGGAAGATTGTGATTTTCTGCAAAACCACTTTCACGGTGATTTTTGGTTAAATTTCAGCCGAAATCCACAACAATTTGTCCAGATACTCCTGGATAAATACAAAACTATCTGGTGATTTGTAGCTATCTCAATCCCAGATCTTGCTATAGCCTCTGTGTGTGTTTGTGTTTTCTGGATATTTTCTATGGACTTTAAGGTTTTGAATGCATTTTAGCAGGACCCTTTTTGTTTTCTGCTGGGAAACGCTAATTGGTTCCACCTGGAGTCAAATACTCCACACATTCGAGTTTTCTAGGAAGAAAGCTTCAGAAACCTGAGAAAACATGATATTTCTTTCTGTAAACATGACATTGGATACATTTGCCGAACAGGAAGATTATGCATTTCTCCAAAACCACTTTCACGGTGATTTTTGGTTAAATTTCACCCGAAATCCACAACAATTTGTGCAGATACTCCTGGATGAAAACAAAAAACTCTCTGGTGATTTGTAGCTATCTCAATCCTAGATCTTGCTACAACCTCTGTGTGTGTTTGTGTTTTCTGGATATCCTCGATGGACTTTAAGGTTTTGAATGCATTTTAGCAGGACCCTTTTTGTTTTCTGCTGGCAAACGCTAATTGGTTCCACCTGGAGTCAAATACTCCACACATTCGAGTTTTCTAGGAAGAAAGCTCCAGAAACCTGAGAAAACATGATATTTGTATTTGTAAACATGACATTGGATTCATTTGCCGAACAGGAAGATTGTGCTTTTCTCCAAAACCACTTTCACAGTGATTTTGGTTAAATTTGACTTCAAAAATACAACAATTTGTCCAGATACTCCTGGATGAAAACAAAACTATCTGGTGATTTGTAGCTATCTCAATCCTAGATCTTGCTACAGCCTCTGTGTGTGTTTGTGTTTTCTGGATATTCTCTATGGACTTTAAGGTTTTGAATGCATTTTAGCAGGACCCTTTTTGTTTTCTGGTGGCAAACGCTAATTGGTTCCACCTGGAGTCAAATACTCCACACATTCGAGTTTTCTAGGAAGAAAGCTCCAGAAACCTGAGAAAACATGATATTTGTATTTGTAAACATGACATTGGATTCATTTACTTAACAGAAAGATTGTGCTTTTCTCCAAAACCACTTTCACAGTGATTTTTTGGTTAAATTTCACTTCAAAACCACAACAATTTGTCCAGATACTCCTGGATGAAAGCAAAACTATCTGGTGATTTGTAGCTATCTCAATTCCAGATCTTGCTACAGCCTCTGTTTGTGTTTGTGTTTTCTGGATATTCTCTATGGACTTTAAGGTTTTGAATGCATTTTAGCAGGACCCTTTTTGTTTTCTGCTGGCAAACGCTAATTGGTTCCACCTGGAGTCAAATACTCCACACATTCGAGTTTTTTAGGAACAAAGCTTCAGAAACCTGAGAAAACATAATATTTCTTTCTGTAAACATGACATTGGATACATTTGCCGAACAGAAAGATTGTGCTTGTCTCCAAAACCACTTTCATGGTGATTTTTTGGTTAAATTTCACTTCAAAACTACAACAATTTGTCCAGATACTCCTGCATGAAAAGAAAACTATCTGGTGATTTGTAGCTATCTCAATCCCAGATCTTGCTACAGCCTCTGTGTGTGTTTGTGTTTTCTGGATATTCTCTATGGACTTTACGGTTTTGAATGCATTTTTGCAGGACCCTTTTTGTTTTCTGCTGGCAAACGCTAATTGGTTCCACCTGGAGTCAAATCCTCCACACATTCGAGTTTTCTAGGAAGAAAGCTTCAGAAACCAGAGAAAACATGATATTTCTTTCTGTAAACATGCCATTGGATACATTTGCCGAACAGGAAGATTGTGATTTTCTCCACAAGCACTTTCACGGTGATTTTTTGGTTAAATTTCCCTTGAAATCCACAACAATTTGTCCAGATACTCCTGGATGAAAACAAAAAACTATCTGGTGATTTGTAGCTATCTCAATCCCAGATCTTGCTACAGCCTCTGTGTGTGTTTGTGTTTTCTGGATATTCTCTATGGACTTTAAGGTTTTGAAAGCATTTTAGAATGTAAGTTTTTGTTTTCTGCTGGCAAACGCTAATTGGTTCCACCTGGAGTCAAATACTCCACACATTCGAGTTTTCTAGGAAGAAAGCTCCAGAAACCTGAGAAAACATGATATTTGTATTTGTAAACATGACATTGGATTCATTTGCTGAACAGAAAGATTGTGCTTTTCTCCAAAACCACTTTCACGGTGATTTCTTGGTTAAATTTCACTTCAAACTACAACAATTTGTACAGAAACTCGTGGATGAAAACAAAACTATCTGGTGATTTGTAGCTATCTCAAACCCAGATCATGCTACAGCCTCTGTGTGTGTTTGTGTTTTCTGGATATTCTCTATGGACTTTAAGGTTTTGAATGCATTTTAGCATGTAAGTTTTTGTTTTCAGGTGGCAAACGCTAATTGGTTCCACCTGGAGTCAAATACTCCACACATTCGAGTTTTCTAGGAAGAAAGCTTCAGAAACCTGAGAAAACATGATATTTGTATTTGTAAACATGACATTGGACTCATTTGCTGAACAGAAAGATTGTGCTTTTCTTCAAAACCACTTTCACGGTGATTTCTGGTTAAATTTCACTTCAAAACTACAACAATTTGTCCAGAAACTCGTGGATGAAAACAAAACTATCTGGTGATTTGTAGCTATCTCAATCCCAGATCTTGCTGCAGCCTCTGTGTGTGTTTGTGTTTTCTGGATATTCTCTATGGACTTTAAGGTTTTGAATGCATTTTAGCAGGACCCTTTTTGTTTTCTGCTGGCCAACGCTAATTGGTTCCACCTGGAGTCAAATACTCCACACATTCGAGTTTTCTAGGAAGAAAGCTTCAGAAACCTGAGAAAACATGATATTTCTTTCTGTAAACATGACATTGGATACATTTGCTGCACAGGAAGATTGTGATTTTCTGCAAAACCACTTTCACGGTGATTTTTGGTTAAATTTCAGCCGAAATCCACAACAATTTGTCCAGATACTCCTGGATAAATACAAAACTATCTGGTGATTTGTAGCTATCTCAATCCCAGATCTTGCTACAGCCTCTGTGTGTGTTTGTATTTTCTGGATATTTTCTATGGACTTTACGGTTTTGAATGCATTTTAGCAGGACCCTTTTTGTTTTCTGCTGGGAAACGCTAATTGGTTCCACCTGGAGTCAAATACTCCACACATTCGAGTTTTCTAGGAAGAAAGCTCCAGAAACCTGAGAAAACATGATATTTGTACTTGTAAACATGACATTGGACTCATTTGCTGAACAGAAAGATTGTGCTTTTCTCCAAAACCACTTTCACAGTGATTTTGTGGTTAAATTTCATTTCAAATCTACAACAATTTGTCCAGATACTCCTGGATGAAAACAAAACTATCTGGTGATTTGTAGCTATCTCAATCCCAGATCTTGCTACAGCCTCTGTGTTTGTTTGTGTTTTCTGGATATTCTCTATGGACTTTAAGGTTTTGAGTGCATTTTAGCAGGACCCTTTTTGTTTTCTGCTGGCAAACGCTAATTGGTTCCACCTGGAGTCAAATACTCCACACATTCGAGATTTCTAGGAAGGAAGCTCCAGAAACCTGAGAAAACATGATATTTGTATTTGTAAACATGACATTGGATTCATTTGCCCAACAGGAAGATTGTGCTTTTCTCCAAAACCACTTTCACAGTGATTTTTGGTTAAATTTGACTTCAAAACTACAACAATTTGTCCAGATACTCCTGGATGAAAACAAAACTATCTGGTGATTTGTAGCTATCTCAATCCCAGATCTTGCTACAGCCTCTGGTGTGTTTGTGTTTTCTGGATATTCTCTATGGACTTTAAGGTTTTGAATGCATTTTAGCAGGACCCTTTTTGTTTTCTGCTGGCAAACGCTAATTGGTTCCACCTGGAGTCAAATACTCCACACATTCGAGTTTTCTAGGAAGAAAGCTCCAGAAACCTGAGAAAACATGATATTTCTTTCTGTAAACATGACATTGGATGCATTTGCTGAACAGGAAGATTGTGCTTTTCTCCAAAACCACTTTCACGGTGATTTTTGGTGAAATTTCACCCGAAATCCACAACAATTTGTCCAGATACTCCTGGATGAAAACAAAACTCTCTGGTGATTTGTAGCTATCAATCCCAGATCTTGCTACAGCCTCTGGTGTGTTTGTGTTTTTGGATATTCTCTATGGACTTTAAGGTTTTGAAACCATTTTACCAGGACCCTTTTTGTTTTCTGCTGGCAAACGCTAATTGGTTCCACCTGGAGTCAAATCCTCCACACATTCGAGTTTTCTAGGAAGAAAGCTCCAGAAACCTGAGAAAACATGATATTTGTATTTGTAAACATGACATTGGATGCATTTGCTGAACAGGAAGATTGTGCTTGTCTCCAAAACCACTTTCACGGTGATTTTTGGTTAAATTTCACTTCAAAACTACAATTTGTCCAGATACTCCTGGATGAAAACAAAACTATCTGGTGATTTGTAGCTATCTCAATCCCAGATCTTGCTACAACCTCTGTGTGTGTTTGTGTTTTCTGGATATTCTCGATGGACTTTAAGGTTTTGAATGCATTTTAGCAGGACCCTTTTTGTTTTCTGCTGGCAAACGCTAATTGGTTCCACCTGGAGTCAAATACTCCACACATTCGAGTTTTCTAGGAAGAAAGCTACAGAAACATGAGAAAACATGATATTTGTATTTTTAAACATGACATTGGATACATTTGCCCAACAGGAAGATTGTGCTTTTCTCCAAAACCACTTTCACGGTGATTTTTGGTTAAATTTCACTTCAAAACTACAACAATTTGTCCAGATACTCCTGGATGAAAACAAAACTATCTGGTGATTTGTAGCTATCTCAATCCCAGATCTTGCTACAGCCTCTGTGTGTGTTTGTGTTTTCTGGATATTCTCTATGGACTTTAAGGTTTGGAATGCATTTTAGCATGTAAGTATTTGTTTTCAGCTGGCAAACGCTAATTGGTTCCACCTGGAGTCAAATACTCCACACATTCGAGTTTTCTAGGAAGAAAGCTTCACAAACCTGAGAAAACATGATATTTCTTTCTGTAAACATGACATTGGATATATTTGCCGAACATAAAGATTGTGCTTTTCTCCAAAACCACTTTCACGGTGATTTTTTGGTTAAATTTCACTTCAAAACTACAACAATTTGTCCAGATACTCCTGCATGAAAACAAAACTATCTGGTGATTTGTAGCTATCTCAATCCCAGATCTTGCTACAGCCTCTGTGTGTGTTTGTATTTTCTGGATATTCTCTATGGACTTTAAGGTTTTGAATGCATTTTAGCAGGACCCTTTTTGTTTTCTGCTGGCAAACGCTAATTGGTTCCACCTGGAGTCAAATACTCCACACATTCGAGTTTTCTAGGAAGAAAGCTTCAGAAACCTGAGAAAACATGAGATTTCTTTCTGTAAACATGACATTGGATACATTTGCCGAACATGAAGATTGTGCTTTTCTCCAAAACCACTTTCACGGTGATTTTTGCTTAAATTTCACTTCAAAACTACAACAATTTGTCCAGATACTCCTGGATGAAAACAAACTATCTGGTGATTTGTAGCTATCTCAATCCCAGATCTTGCTACAGCCTCTGTGTGTGTTTGTGTTTTGTGGATATTCTCTATGGACTTTAGGGTTTTGAATGCATTTTAGTACAACCCTTTTTGTTTTCTGCTGGCAATCGCTAATGGGTTCCACCTGGAGTCAAATCCTCAACACATTCGAGTTTTCAGGGAAGATAGCTCCAAAAACCTGAGAAAACATGATATTTGTATTTGTAAACATGACATTGGATGCATTTCCTGAACAGAAAGATTGTGCTTTTCTCCAAAACCACTTTCACGGTGATTTTTTGGTTAAATTTCACTTCAAAACTACAACAATTTGTACAGATACTCCTAGATGAATACAAAACTATCTGGTGATTTGTAGCTATCTCAATCCCAGATCTTGCTACAGCCTCTGTGTGTGTTTGTGTTTTCTGGATATTCTGTATGGACTTTAAGGTTTCGAATGCATTTTAGCAGGACCCTTTTTGTTTTCTGCTGGCAAACGCTAATTGGTTCCACCTGGAGTCAAATCCTCCTCACATTCGAGTTTTCTAGGAAGCAAGCTTCAGAAACCTGAGAAAACATGATATTTCTTTCTGTAAACATGACATTGGATACATTTGCCAAACAGGAAGATTGTGCTTCTCTACAAAACCACTTTCACAGTGATTTTTGGTTAAATTTCACTTCAAAAATACAACAATTTGTCCAGATACTCCTGGATGAAAACAAAACTATCTGGTGATTTGTAGCTTTCTCAATCCCAGATCTTGCTATAGCCTCTGTTTGTGTTTGTGTTTTCTGGATATTCTCTATGGACTTTAAGGTTTTGAATGCATTTTAGCAGGACCCTTTTTGTTTTCTGCTGGCAAAGGCTAATTGGTTCCACCTGGAGTCAAATACCCCACACATTCGAGATTTATAGGAAGAAAGCTCCAGAAACCTGAGAAAACATGATATTTATATTTGTAAACATGACATTGAATGCATTTGTTGAACAGAAAGATTGTGCTTTTCTCCAAAACCACTTTCACGGTGATTTTTGGTTTTATGTCACTTCAAAACTACAACAATTTGTCCAGATACTCCTAGATGAAAGTAAAACTATCTGGTGATTTGTAGCTATCTCAATTCCAGATCTTGCTACACCCTCTGGTGTGTTTGTGTTTTCTGGATATTCTCTATGGACTTTAAGGTTTTGAATGCATTTTAGCAGGACCCTTTTTGTTTTCTGCTGGCAAACGCTAATTGGTTCCACCTGGAGTCAAATGCTCCACACATTCGAGTTTTCTAGGAAGAAAGCTTCAGAAACCTGAGAAAACATGATATTTCTTTCTGTACACATGACATTAGATACATTTGCCGAACAGAAAGATTGTGCTTTTCTCCAAAACCACTTTCACGGTGATTTTTTGGTTAAATTTCACTTCAAAACTACAACAATTTGTCCAGATACTCCTGCATGAAAACAAAACTATCTGGTGATTTGTAGCTATCTCAATCCCAGATCTTGCTACAGCCTCTGTGTGTGTTTGTGTTTCCTGGATATTCTCTATGGACTTTAAGGTTTTGAATGCATTTTAGCAGGACCCTTTTTGTTTTCTGCTGGCAAACGCTAATTGGTTCCACCTGGAGTCAAATCCTCCTCACATTCGAGTTTTCTAGGAAGCAAGCTTCAGAAACCTGAGAAAACATGATATTTCTTTCTGTAAACATGACATTGGATACATTTGCCAAACAGGAAGATTGTGCTTTTCTCCAAAACCACTTTCACAGTGATTTTTGGTTAAATTTCACTTCAAAACTACAACAATTTGTCCAGATACTCCTGGATGAAAACAAAACTCTCTGGTGATTTGTAGCTATCTCAATCCCAGATCTTCCTACAGCCTCTGTGTGTGTTTGTGTTTTCTGGATATTCTGTATGGACTTTAAGGTTTTGAATGCATTTTAGCAGAACCCTTTTTGTTTTCTGCTGGCAATCGCTAATGGGTTCCACCTGGAGTCAAATCCTCCACACATTCGAGTTTTCTGGGATGATAGCTCCAGAAACCTGAGAAAACATGATATTTGTATTTGTAAACATGACATTGGATGCATTTCCTGAACAGAAAGATTGTGCTTTTCTCCAAAACCACTTTCTGGGTGATTTTTTGGTTAAATTTCACTTCAAAACTACAACAATTTGTCCAGATACTCCTAGATGAATACAAAACTATCTGGTGATTTGTAGCTATCTCAATCCCAGATCTTGCTACAGCCTCTGTGTGTGTTTGTGTTTTCTGGATATTCTCTATGGACTTTAAGGTTTTGAATGCATTTTAGCAGGACCCTTTTTGTTTTCTGCTGGCAAACGCTAATTGGTTCCACCTGGAGTCAAATACTCCACACATTCGAGTTTTCTAGGAACAAAGCTTCTGAAACCTGAGAAAACATAATATTTCTTTCTGTAAATATGACATTGGATACAGTTGCCGAACAGAAAGATTGTGCTTGTCTCCAAAACCACTTTCACTGTGATTTTTTGGTTAAATTTCACTTCAAAACTACAACAATTTGTCCAGATACTCCTGGATGAAAACAAAACTATCTGGTGATTTGTAGCTATCTCAATCCCAGATCTAGCTACAACCTCTGTGTGTGTGTTTGTGTTTTCTGGATATTCTCTATGGACTTTAAGGTTTTGAATGCATTTTAGCAGGACCATTTTTGTTTTCTGCTGGCAAACGCTAATTGGTTCTACCTGGATTCAAATACTCCACACATTCGAGTTTTCTAGGAAGAAAGCTTCAGAAACCTGAGAAAACATGATATTTCTTTCTGTAAACATGACATTGGATACATTTGCCGAACAGGAAGATTATGCTTTTCTCCAAAACCACTTTCACGGTGATTTTTGGTTAAATTTCACTTCAAAACTACAACAATTTGTCCAGATACTCCTGGATGAAAACAAAACTACCTGGTGATTTGTAGCTATCTCAATCCCAGATCGTCCTACAGCCTCTGTGTGTGTTTGTGTTTTCTGGATATTCTCTATGGACTTTAAGGTTTTGAATGCATTTTAGCAGGACCCTTTTTGTTTTCTGCTGGCAAACGCTAATTGGTTCCACCTGGAGTCAAATACTCCACACATTCGAGTTTTCTAGGAAGAAAGCTCCACAAACCTGAGAAAACATTATATTTATATGTGTAAACATGACATTGGAGGCATTTGTTGAACAGAAAGATTGTGCTTTTCTCCAAAACCACTTTCACGGTGATTTTTTGGTTAAATTTCACTTCAAAACTACAACAATTTGTCCAGATATTCTGGGATGAAAGCAACCTATCTGGTGATTTGTAGCTATCTCAATTCCAGATCTTGCTACACCCTCTGGTGTGTTTGTGTTTTCTGGATATTGTCTATGGACTTTAAGGTTTTGAATGCATTTTAGCAGGACCCTTTTTTTTTCTGCTGGCAAACGCTAATTGGTTCCACCTGGAGTCAAATACTCCACACATTGAGTTTTCTAAGAAGACAGCTCCAGAAACCTGAGAAAACATGATATTTGTATTTGTAAACATGACATTGGATTCATTTCCTGAATAGAAAGATTGTGCTTTTCTCCAAAACCACTTTCACGGTGATTTTTTGATTAAATTTCACTTCAAAACTACAACAATTTGTAAAGATACTCCGGGATGAAAACAAAACTATCTGGTGATTTGTAGCTATCTCAATCCCAGATCTAGCTACAACCTCTGTGTGTGTGTTAGTGTTTTCTGGATATTCTCTATGGACTTTAAGGTTTTGAATGCATTTTAGCATGTAAGTTTTTGTTTTCTGCTGGCAAACGCTAATTGGTTCCCTCTGGAGTCTAATACGCCACACATTCGAGTTTTCTAGGAAGAAAGCTTCAGAAACCTGAGAAAACATAATATTTCGTTCTGTAAACATGACATTGGATACATTTGCCGAACAGGAAGATTGTGATTTTCTCCAAAACCACTTTCACGGTGATTTTTGGTTAAATTTCACTTCAAAACTGCAACAATTTGTCCAGATACTACTGGATGAAAACAAAACTATCTGGTGATTCGTAGCTATCTCAATCCCAGATCTTGCTACAGCCTCTGTGTGTGTTTGTGTTTTCTGGATATTCTCTAGGGACTTTAAGGTTTTGAATGCATTTTAGCAGGACCCTTTTTGTTTTCTGCTGGCAAACGCTAATTGGTTCCACCTGGAGTCAAATCCTCAACACATTCGAGTTTTCTATGAAGAAAGCTTCAGAAACCTGAGAAAACATGATATTTATATTTGTAAACATGTCATTGGATGCATTTGTTGAACAGAAAGATTGTGCTTTTCTCCAAAACCACTTTCACGGTGATTTTTTGGTTAAATGTCACTTCAAAACTACAACAATTTGTCCAGATACTCCTGGATGAAAGCAAAACTATCTGGTGATTTGTAGCTATCTCAATTCCAGATCTTGCTACACCCTCTGGTGTGTTTGTGTTTTCTGGATATTCTCTATGGACTTTACGGTTTTGAATGCATTTTAGCATGTAAGTTTTTGTTTTCTGCTGGCAAACGCTAATTGGTTCCCTCTGGAGTCTAATACGCCACACATTCGAGTTTTCTAGGAAGAAAGCTTCAGAAACCTGAGAAAACATGATATTTCTTTCTGTAAACATGACATTGGATGCATTTGCCGAACAGGAAGATTGTGCTTTTCTCCAAAATAACTTTTCACCATGAGTTTTGGTTAAATTTCACCCGAAATCCACAACAATTTTTCCAGATACTCTGGATGAAAACAAAACTATCTGGTGTGTTGTGGCTATCTCAATCCCAGATCTTGCTACAGCCTCTATGTTTGTTTGTGTTTTCTGGACCTTCTCTATGGACTTCATGGTTTTGAATGCATTTTAGCATGTACGTTTTTGTTTTCAGCTGGCAAACGCTAATTGGTTCCACCTGGAGTCAAATACCCCACACATTCGAGTATTCGAGGAAGAAAGCTTCAGAAACCTGAGAAAACATGATATTTCTTTCTGTAAATATGACATTGGATGCATTTGCCGAACAGGAAGATTGTGCTTTTCTCCAAAACAACTTTCACCGTGAGTTTGGGTTAAATTTCACCCGAAATCCACAACAATTTGTCCAGATACTCTCGATGAAAACAAAACTATCTGGTGTGTTGTGGCTATCTCAATCCCAGATCTTGCTACAGCCTCTGTGTTTGGTTGTGTTTTCTGGACATTCTCTGTGGACTTTACGGTTTTGAATGCATTTTATCATGGAAGTTTTTGTTTTCAGCTGGCAAACGCTAATTGGTTCCACCTGGAGGCTAATACGCCACACATTCGAGTTTTCTAGGAAGAAAGCTTCAGAAACCTGAGAAAACATGATATTTCTTTCTGTCAATATGACATTGGATGCATTTGCCGAACAGGAAGATTGTGCTTTTCTCCAAAACCACTTTCACGGTGATTTTGGGTTAAGTTTCACCGGGATACTACAACATTTTGTCCAGATACTCTGGATGAAAACAAAACTATCTGGTGTGTTGTGGCTATCTCAATCCCAGATCTTGCTACAGCCTCTGTGTTTGTTTGTGTTTTCTGGACATTTTCTATGGGGTTTACGGTTTTGAATGCATTTTAGCATGTAAGTTTTTGTTTTCAGCTGGCAAACGCTAATTGGTTCCCTCTGGAGTCTAATACGCCACACATTCGAGTTTTCTAGGAAGAAAGCTTCAGAAACCTGAGAAAACATGATATTTCTTTCTGTAAACATGACATTGGATGCATTTGCCGAACAGGAAGATTGTGCTTTTCTCCAAAACCACTTTCCCGGTGATTTTTGGTTAAATTTCACCGGGATACTGCAACATTTTGTCCAGATACTCTGGATGAAAACAAAACTATCTGGTGTGTTGTGGCTATCTCAATCCCAGATCTTGATACAGCCTCTGTGTTTGTTTGTGTTTTCTGGACCTTCTCTATGGACTTTACGGTTTTGAATGCATTTTAGCATGTAAGATTTTGTTTTCAGCTGGCAAACGCTAATTGGTTCCACCTGGAGTCTAATACGCCACACATTCGAGTTTTCTAGGAAGAAAGCTTCAGAAACCTGAGAAAACATGATATTTCTTTCTGTAAACATGACATTGGATGCATTTGCCGAACAGGAAGATGGTGCTTTTCTCCAAAACAACTTTCACCGTGAGTTTGGGTTAAATTTCACCCGAAATCCACAACAATTTGTCCAGATACTCTGGATGAAAACAAAACTATCTGGTGTGTTGTGGCTATCTCAATCCCACATCTTGCTACAGCCTCTGTGTTTGTTTGTGTTTTCCGGACCTTCTCTATGGACTTTACGGTTTTGAAAGCATTTTATCCTGTAAGTTTTTGTTTTCAGCTGGCAAACGCTAATTAGTTCCACCTGGAATCTAATATGCCACACATTCGAGTTTTCTAGGAAGAAAGCTTCAGAAACCTGAGAAATCATGATATTTCTTTCTGTAAACATGACATTGGATGCATTTGCCAAACAGGAAGATTGTGCTTTTCTCCAAAACCACTTTCACGGTGATTTTTGGTTAAGTTTCACCCGAAATCCACAACAATTTGTCCAGATACTCTGGATGAAAACAAAACTATTTGGTGTGTTGTGGCTATCTCAGCCCCACATCTTGCTACAGCCTCTGTGTTTGTTTGTGTTTTCTGGACCTTCTCTATGGACTTTACGGTTTTGAATGCATTTTAGCATGTAAGTTTTTGTTTTCAGCTGGCAAACACTAATTGGTTCCACCTGGAGTCTAATACTCCACACATTCGAGTATTCTAGGAAGAAAGCTTCAGAAACCTGAGAAAACATGATATTTCTTTCTGTAAACATGACATTGGATGCATTTGCTGAACAGGAAGCTTGTGCTTTTCTCAAAAACCACTTTCACGGTGATTTTGGGTTAAATTTCACCGGGATACTACAACATTTTGTCCAGATACTCTGGATGAAAACAAAACTATCTCGTGTGTTGAGGCTAACTCAATCCCAGATCTTTCTACAGCTTCTGTGTTTGTTTGTGTTTTCTGGACATTCTCTATGGACTTTACGGTTTTGCATGCATTTTAGCATGTAAGTTTTTGTTTTCAGCTGGCAAACGCTAATTGGTTCCACCTGGAGTCTAATACGCCACACATTCGAGTTTTCTAGGTAGAAAGCTTCAGAAACCTCAGAAAACATGAAATTTCTTTCAGTAAACATGACATTGGATGCATTTGCCGTATAAGAAGATTGTGCTTTTCTCCAGAACCACTTTCCTGGTGATTTTTGGTTAAGTTTCACCAGGATACTACAACATTTTGTCCAGATACTCTGGATGAAAACAAAACTATCTGGTGTGTTGTGGCTATCTCAATCCCAGATCTTGCTACAGCCTCTGTGTGTGTTTGTGTTTTCTGGACATTCTCTATGGACTTTACGGTTTTGAATGCATTTTAGCATGTAAGTATTTGTTTTCTGCTGGCAAACGCTAATTGGTTCCACCTGGAGTCTAATACGCCACATATTCGAGTTTTCTAGGAAGAAAGCTTCAGAAACCTGAGAAAACATAATATTTCTTTCTATAAACATGACATTGGATGCATTTGCCGAACAGGAAGATTTTGCTTTTCTCCAAAACCATTTTCACCGTGATTTTTGGTGAAGTTTCACCCGAAAACCACAACAATTTCTCCAGATACTCTGGATGAAAACAAAACTATCTGGTGTGTTGCGGCTATCTCAATCCCAGATCTTGCTACAGCCTCTGTGTTTGTTTGTGTTTTCTGGACATTCTCTATGGACTTTACGGTTTTGAATGCATTTTAGCATCCAAGTTTTTGTTTTCAGCTGGCAAACGCTAATTGGTTCCACCTGGAGTCAAATCCTCCACACATTCGAGTTTTCTAGGAAGAAAGCTTCAGAAACCTGAGAAAACATGATATTTCTTTCTGTAAACATGACATTGGATGCATTTGCCGAACAGGAAGATTGTGCTTTTCTCCAAAACCACTTTCACGGTGATTTTTCGTTAAATTTCCCAGGATACTACAAAATTTAGTTCAGATACTCTGGATGAAAACAAAACTCTCTGGTGTGTTGTGGCTATCTCAATCCCACATCTTGCTACAGCCTCTGTGTTTGTTTGTGTTTTCTGGACATTCTCTATGGACTTTACGGTTTTGAATGCATTTTAGCATCCAAGTTTTTGTTTTCAGCTGGCAAACGCTAATTGGTTCCACCTGGAGTCTAATACGCCACACATTCGAGTTTTCTAGGAAGAAAGCTTCAGAAACCTGAGAAAACATGATATTTCTTTCTGTAAACATGACAGTGGATGCATTTGCTGAACAGGAAGATTGTGCTTTTCTCCAAAACCACTTTCACGGTGATTTTTGGTTAAGTTTCACCCGAAATCCACAACATTTTGTCCAGATACTCTGGATGAAAACAAAACTATCTGGTGTGTTGTGGCTATCTCAATCCCACATCTTGCTACAGCCTCTGTGTTTGTTTGTGTTTTCTGGACATTCTCTATGGACTTTACGGTTTTGAATGCATTTTAGCATGTACGTTTTTGCTTTCAGCTGGCAAACGCTAATTGGTTCCACCTGGAGTCTAATACGCCACACATTCGAGTTTTCTAGGAAGAAAGCTTCAGAAACCTGAGAAAACATGATATTTCTTTCTGTAAACATGACATTGGATGCATTTGCCGAACAGGAAGATTGTGCTTTTCTCCAAAACCACTTTCACGGTGATTTTTGGTTAAGTTTCACCCGAAATCCACAACATTTTGTCCAGATACTCTGGATGAAAACAAAACTATCTGGTGTGTTGTGGCTATCTCAATCCCACATCTTGCTACAGCCTCTGTGTTTGTTTGTGTTTTCTGGACATTCTCTATGGACTTTACGGTTTTGAATGCATTGTAGCATGTAAGTTTTTGTTTTCAGCTGGCAAACGCTAATTGGTTCGACCTGGAGTCTAATACGCCACACATTCGAGTTTTCTAGGAAGAAAGCTTCAGAAACCTGAGAAAACATGATATTCCTTTGTGTAAGCATGACATTGGATGCATTTGCCGAACAGGAAGATTGTGCTTTTCTCCAAAACCACTTTCACGGTGATTTTTGGTTAAGTTTCACCCGAAATCCACAACATTTTGTCCAGATACTCTGGATGAAAACAAAACTCTCTGGTGTGTTGTGGCTATTTCAATCAAACATCTTGCTACAGCCTCTGTGTTTGTTTGTGTTTTCTGGACATTCTCTATGGACTTTACGGTTTTGAATGCATTTTAGCATCCAAGTTTTTGTTTTCAGCTGGCAAACGCTAATTGGTTCGACCTGGAGTCTAATACGCCACACATTCGAGTTTTCTAGGAAGAAAGCTTCAGAAACCTGAGAAAACATGATATTTCTTTCTGTAAACATGACATTGGCTACATTTGTCGAACAGGAAGCATGAGCTTTTCTCCAAAACCACTTTCACGGTGATTTTTGGTTAAATTTCACCAGGATACTTCAACATTTTGTCCAGATACTCTGGATGAAAACAAAACTCTCTGGTGTGTTGTGGCTATCTCAATCAAACATCTTGCTACAGCCTCTGTGTTTGTTTGTGTTTTCTGGACATTCTCTATGGACTTTATGGGTTTGAATGCATTTTAGCATCCAAGTTTTTGTTTTCAGCTGGCAAACGCTAATTGGTTTCACCTGGAGTCTAATACGCCACACATTCGAGTTTTCTAGGAAGAAAGCTTCAGAAGCCTGAGAAAACATGATATTTCTTTCTGTAAACATGACATTGGATGCATTTGCCGAACAGGAAGATTGTGCTTTTCTCCAAAACCACTTTCACGGTGATTTTTGGTTAAGTTTCACCCGAAATCCACAACATTTTGTCCAGATACTCTGGATGAAAACAAAACTATCTGGTGTGTTGTGGCTATCTCAATCCCACATCTTGCTACAGCCTCTGTGTTTCTTTGTGTTTTCTGGACATTCTCTATGGACTTTACGGTTTTGAAAGCATTTTAGCATGTAAGTTTTTGTTTTCAGCTGGCAAACGCTAATTGGTTCCACCTGGAGTCTAATACGCCACACATTCGAGTTTTCTAGGAAGAAAGCTTCAGAAGCCTGAGATAACATGATATTTCTTTCTGTAAACATGACATTGGATGCATTTGCCGAATAGGAAGATTGTGCTTTTCTCCAAAACCACTTTCACGGTGATTTTTGGTTAAGTTTCACCCGAAATCCACAACATTTTGTCCAGATACTCTGGATGAAAACAAAACTATCTGGTGTGTTGTGGCTATCTCAATCCCAGATCTTGCTACAGCCTCTGTGTTTGTTTGTGTTTTCTGGACATTCTCTATGAACTTTCCGGTTTTGAATGCATTGTAGCATGTAAATTTTTGTTTTCAGCTGGAAAACGCTAATTGGTTCCACCTGGAGTCTAATACGCCACACATTCGAGTTTTCTAGGAAGAAAGCTTCAGAAGCCTGAGAAAACATGATATTTCTTTCTGTAAACATGACATTGGATGCAGTTGCCGAACAGGAAGATTGTGCTTTTCTCCAAAACCACTTTCACGGTGATTTTTGGTTAAGTTTCACCCGAAATCCACAACATTTTGTCCAGATACCCTGGATGAAAAAAAAACTATCTGGTGTGTTGTGGCTATCTCAATCCCACATCTTGCTACAGCCTCTGTGTTTGTTTGTGTTTTCTGGACATTCTCTATGGACTTTACGGTTTTGAATGCATTTTAGCATGTACGTTTTTGTTTTCAGCTGGCAAACGCTAATTGGTTCCACCTGGAGTCTAATACGCCACACATTCGAGTTTTCTAGGAAGAAAGCTTCAGAAACCTGAGAAAACATGATATTTCTTTCTGTAAACATGACATTGGATGCATTTGCCGAACAGGAAGATTGTGCTTTTCTCCAAAACCACTTTCACGGTGATTTTTGGTTAAGTTTCACCCGAAATCCACAACATTTTGTCCAGATACTCTGGATGAAAGCAAAACTATCTGGTGTGTTGTGGCTATCTCAATCCCACATCTTGCTACAGCCTCTGTGTTTGTTTGTGTTTTCTGGACATTCTCTATGGACTTTACGGTTTTGAATGCATTTTAGCATGTAAGTTTTTGTTTTCAGCTGGCAAACGCTAATTGGTTCCACCTGGAGTCTAATACGCCACACATTCGAGTTTTCTAGGAAGAAAGCTTCAGAAACCTGAGAAAACATGATATTTCTTTCTGTAAACATGACTTTGGATGCATTTGCCGAATAGGAAGATTGTGCTTTTCTCCAAAACCACTTTCACGGTGATTTTTGGTTAAGTTTCACCCGAAATCCACAACATTTTGTCCAGATACTCTGGATGAAAACAAAACTATCTGGTGTGTTGTGGCTATCTCAATCCCAGATCTTGCTACAGCCTCTGTGTTTGTTTGTGTTTTCTGGACATTCTCTATGAACTTTCCGGTTTTGAATGCATTGTAGCATGTAAATTTTTGTTTTCAGCTGGAAAACGCTAATTGGTTCCACCTGGAGTCTAATACGCCACACATTCGAGTTTTCTAGGAAGAAAGCTTCAGAAGCCTGAGAAAACATGATATTTCTTTCTGTAAACATGACATTGGATGCAGTTGCCGAACAGGAAGATTGTGCTTTTCTCCAAAACCACTTTCACGGTGATTTTTGGTTAAGTTTCACCCGAAATCCACAACATTTTGTCCAGATACCCTGGATGAAAAAAAAACTATCTGGTGTGTTGTGGCTATCTCAATCCCACATCTTGCTACAGCCTCTGTGTTTGTTTGTGTTTTCTGGACATTCTCTATGGACTTTACGGTTTTGAATGCATTTTAGCATGTACGTTTTTGTTTTCAGCTGGCAAACGCTAATTGGTTCCACCTGGAGTCTAATACGCCACACATTCGAGTTTTCTAGGAAGAAAGCTTCAGAAACCTGAGAAAACATGATATTTCTTTCTGTAAACATGACATTGGATGCATTTGCCGAACAGGAAGATTGTGCTTTTCTCCAAAACCACTTTCACGGTGATTTTTGGTTAAGTTTCACCCGAAATCCACAACATTTTGTCCAGATACTCTGGATGAAAGCAAAACTATCTGGTGTGTTGTGGCTATCTCAATCCCACATCTTGCTACAGCCTCTGTGTTTGTTTGTGTTTTCTGGACATTCTCTATGGACTTTACGGTTTTGAATGCATTTTAGCATGTAAGTTTTTGTTTTCAGCTGGCAAACGCTAATTGGTTCCACCTGGAGTCTAATACGCCACACATTCGAGTTTTCTAGGAAGAAAGCTTCAGAAACCTGAGAAAACATGATATTTCTTTCTGTAAACATGACTTTGGATGCAGTTGCCGAACAGGAAGCATGAGCTTTTCTCCAAAACCACCTTCACGGTGATTTTTGGTTAAGTTTCACCCGAAATCCACAACATTTTGTCCAGATACTCTGGATGAAAACAAAACTCTCTGGTGTGTTGTGGCTATCTCAATCCCACATCTTGCTACAGCCTCTGTGTTTGTTTGTGTTTTATGGACATTCTCTATGGACTTTACGGTTTTGAATGCATTTTAGCATGTAAGTTTTTGTTTTCAGCTGGCAAACGCTAATTGGTTCGACCTGGAGTCTAATACGCCACACATTCGAGTTTTCTAGGAAGAAAGCTTCAGAAACCTGAGAAAACATGATATTTCTTTCTGTAAACATGACATTGGATGCATTTGCCGAACAGGAAGATTGTGCTTTTCTCCAAAACCACTTTCACGGTGATTTTTGGTTAAGTTTCACCCGAAATCCACAACATTTTGTCCAGATACTCTGGATGAAAACAAAACTATCTGGTGTGTTGTGGCTATCTCAATCCCACATCTTGCGACAGCTTCTGTGTCTGTTTGTGTTTTCTGGACATTCTCTATGGACTTTACGGTTTTGAATGCATTTTAGCATGTAAGTTTTTGTTTTCAGCTGGCAAACGCTAATTGGTTCCACCTGGAGTCTAATACGCCACACATTCGAGTTTTCTAGGAAGAAAGCTTCAGAAACCTGAGAAAACATGATATTTCTTTCTGTAAACATGACATTGGATGCATTTGCCGAACAGGAAGATTGTGCTTTTCTCCAAAACCACTTTCACGGTGATTTTTGGTTAAGTTTCACCCGAAATCCACAACATTTTGTCCAGATACTCTGGATGAAAACAAAACTATCTGGTGTGTTGTGGCTATCTCAATCCCACATCTTGCTACAGCCTCTGTGTGTGTTTGTGTTTTCTGGACATTCTCTATGAAGTTTACGGTTTTGAAAGCATTGTAGCATATAAGTTTTTGTTTTCTGCTGGCAAACGCTAATTGGTTTCACCTGGAGTCTAATACGCCACACATTCGAGTTTTCTAGGAAGAAAGCTTCAGAAACCTGAGAAAACATGATATTTCTTTCTGTAAACATGAGATTGGATGCAGTTGCCGAAAAGGAAGATTGTGCTTTTCTCCAAAACCACTTTCACCGTGATTTTTGGTTAAGTTTCACCTGAAATCCACAACAATTTGTCCAGATACTCTGGATGAAAGCTAAACTATCTGGTGTGTTGTGGCTATCTCAATCCCACATCTTGCTACAGCCTCTGTGTTTGTTTGTGTTTTCTGGACATTCTCTATGGACTTTATGGGTTTGAATGCATTTAACATGTAAGTTTTTGTTTTCAGCTGGCAAACGCTAATTGGTTCCACCTGGAGTCTAATACGCCACACATTCGAGTTTTCTAGGAAGAAAGCTTCAGAAGCCTGAGAAAACATGATATTTCTTTCTGTAAACATGACATTGGATGCATTTGCCGAACAGGAAGATTGTGCTTTTCTCCAAAACCACTTTCACGGTGATTTTTGGTTAAGTTTCACCCAAAATCCACAACAATTTGTCCAGATACTCTGGATGAAAACAAAACTATCTGGTGTGTTTTGGCTATCTCAATCCCACATCTTGCTACAGCCTCTGTGTTTGTTTGTGTTTTCTGGACATTCTCTATGGACTTTACGGTTTTGAATGCATTTTAGCATGTAAGTTTTTGTTTTCAGCTGGCAAACGCTAATTGGTTCCACCTGGAGTCTAATACGCCACACATTCGAGTTTTCTAGGAAGAAAGCTTCAGAAACCTGAGAAAACATGATATTTCTTTCTGTAAACATGAGATTGGATGCATTTGCCGAACAGGAAGATTGTGCTTTTCTCCAAAACCACTTTCACGGTGATTTTTGGTTAAGTTTCACCCGAAATCCACAACATTTTGTCCAGATACTCTGGATGAAAACAAAACTATCTGGTGTGTTGTGGCTATCTCAATCCCAGATCTTGCGACAGCTTCTGTGTTTGTTTGTGTTTTCTGGGCATTCTCTATGGACTTTACGGTTTTGAATGCATTTTAGCATGTAAGTTTTTGTTTTCAGCTGGCAAACGCTAAATGGTTCGACCTGGAGTCTAATACGCCACACATTCGAGTTTTCTAGGAAGAAAGCTTCAGAAACCTGAGAAAACATGATATTTCTTTCTGTAAACATGACATTAGATGCAGTTGCCGAAGAGGAAGATTGTGCTTTTCTCCAAAACCACTTTCACCGTGATTTTTGGTTAAGTTTCACCTGAAATCCACAACATTTTGTCCAGATACTCTGGATGAAAACAAAACTATCTGGTGTGTTGTGGCTATCTCAATCCCACATCTTGCTACAGCCTCTGTGTTTGTTTGTGTTTTCTGAACATTCTCTATGGACTTTACGGTTTTGAATGCATTTTAGCAGGACCCTTTTTGTATTCTGCTGGGAAACGCTAATTGGTTCCACCTGGAGTCTAATACGCCACACATTCGAGTTTTCTAGGAAGAAAGCTTCAGAAGCCTGAGAAAACATGATATTTCTTTCTGTAAACATGACATTGGATGCATTTGCCGAACAGGAAGATTGTGCTTTTCTCCAAAACCACTTTCACGGTGATTTTTGGTTAAGTTTCCCCCAAAATCCACAACAATTTGTCCAGATACTCTGGATGAAAACAAAACTATCTGGTGTGTTTTGGCTATCTCAATCCCACATCTTGCTACAGCCTCTCTGTTTGTTTGTGTTTTCTGGACATTCTCTATGGACTTTACGGTTTTGAATGCATTTTAGCATGTAAGTTTTTGTTTTCAGCTGGCAAACGCTAATTGGTTCCACCTGGAGTCTAATACGCCACACATTCGAGTTTTCTAGGAAGAAAGCTTCAGAAACCTGAGAAAACATGATATTTCTTTCTGTAAACATGACATTGGATGCAGTTGCCGAAGAGGAAGATTGTGCTTTTCTCCAAAACCACTTTCACCGTGATTTTTGGTTAAGTTTCACCTGAAATCCACAACATTTTGTCCAGATACTCTGGATGAAAACAAAACTATCTGGTGTGTTGTGGCTATCTCAATCCCACATCTTGCTACAGCCTCTGTGTTTGTTTGTGTTTTCTGGACATTCTCTATGGACTTTACGGTTTTGAATGCATTTTAGCAGGACCCTTTTTGTATTCTGCTGGGAAACGCTAATTGGTTCCACCTGGAGTCTAATACGCCACACATTCGAGTTTTCTAGGAAGAAAGCTTCAGAAGCCTGAGAAAACATGATATTTCTTTCTGTAAACATGACATTGGATGCATTTGCCGAACAGGAAGATTGTGCTTTTCTCCAAAACCACTTTCACGGTGATTTTTGGTTAAGTTTCCCCCAAAATCCACAACAATTTGTCCAGATACTCTGGATGAAAACAAAACTATCTGGTGTGTTTTGGCTATCTCAATCCCACATCTTGCTACAGCCTCTCTGTTTGTTTGTGTTTTCTGGACATTCTCTATGGACTTTACGGTTTTGAATGCATTTTAGCATGTAAGTTTTTGTTTTCAGCTGGCAAACGCTAATTGGTTCCACCTGGAGTCTAATACGCCACACATTCGAGTTTTCTAGGAAGAAAGCTTCAGAAACCTGAGAAAACATGATATTTCTTTCTGTAAACATGACATTGGATGCAGTTGCCGAAGAGGAAGATTGTGCTTTTCTCCAAAACCACTTTCACCGTGATTTTTGGTTAAGTTTCACCTGAAATCCACAACATTTTGTCCAGATACTCTGGATGAAAACAAAACTATCTGGTGTGTTGTGGCTATCTCAATCCCACATCTTGCTACAGCCTCTGTGTTTGTTTGTGTTTTCTGGACATTCTCTATGGACTTTACGGTTTTGAATGCATTTTAGCAGGACCCTTTTTGTATTCTGCTGGCAAACGCTAATTGGTTCCACCTGGAGTCTAATACGCCACACATTCGAGTTTTCTAGGAAGAAAGCTTCAGAAACCTGAGAAAACATGATATTTCTTTCTGTAAACATGAGATTGGATGCATTTGCCGAACAGGAAGATTGTGCTTTTCTCCAAAACCACTTTCACTGTGATTTTTGGTTAAGTTTCACCCGAAATCCACAACATTTTGTCCAGATACTCTGGATGAAAACAAAACTATCTGGTGTGTTGTGGCTATCTCAATCCCAGATCTTGCTACAGCCTCTGTGTTTGTTTGTGTTTTCTGGACATTCTCTATGGACTTTACGGTTTGGAAAGCATTTTAGCATGTAAGTTTTTGTTTTCAGCTGGAAAACGCTAATTGGTTCCACCTGGAGTCTAATACGCCACACATTCGAGTTTTCTAGGAAGAAAGCTTCAGAAACCTGAGAAAACATGATATTTCTTTCTGTAAACATGACATTGGAGGCATTTGCCGAACAGGAAGATTGTGCTTTTCTCCAAAATCACTTTCACGGTGATTTTTGGTTAAGTTTCACCCAAAATCCACAACATTTTGTCCAGATACTCTGGATGAAAGCAAAACTATCTGGTGTGTTGTGGCTATCTCAATCCCACATCTTGCTACAGCCTCTGTGTTTGTTTGTGTTTTCTGGACATTCTCTATGGACTTTACGGTTTTGAATGCATTTTAGCATGTAAGTTTTTGTTTTCAGCTGGCAAACGCTAATTGGTTCCACCTGGAGTCTAATACGCCACACATTCGAGTTTTCTAGGAAGAAAGCTTCAGCAACCTGAGAAAACATGATATTTCTTTCTGTAAACATGACATTGGATACATTTGCCGAACAGGAAGATTGTGCTTTTCTCCAAAACCACTTTCACGGTGATTTTTGGTTAAGTTTCACCCGAAATCCACAACATTTTGTCCAGATACCCTGGATGAAAACAAAACTATCTGGTGTGTTGTGGCTATCTCAATCCCACATCTTGCTACAGCCTCTGTGTTTGTTTGTGTTTTCTGGACATTCTCTATGGACTTTACGGTTTTGAAAGCAGTTTAGCATGTAAGTTTTTGTTTTCAGCTGGCAAACGCTAATTGGTTCCACCTGGAGTCTAATACGCCACACATTCGAGTTTTCTAGGAAGAAAGCTTCAGAAGCCTGAGAAAACATGATATTTCTTTCTGTAAACATGACATTGGATGCATTTGCCGAACAGGAAGATTGTGCTTTTCTCCAAAACCACTTTCACGGTGATTTTTGGTTAAGTTTCACCCAAAATCCACAACAATTTGTCCAGATACTCTGGATGAAAACAAAACTCTCTGGTGTGTTTTGGCTATCTCAATCCCACATCTTGCTACAGTCTCTGTGTTTGTTTGTGTTTTCTGGACATTCTCTATGGACTTTACGGTTTTGAATGCATTTTAGCATGTAAGTTTTTGTTTTCAGCTGGCAAACGCTAATTGGTTCCACCTGGAGTCTAATACGCCACACATTCGAGTTTTCTAGGAAGAAAGCTTCAGAAACCTGAGAAAACATGATATTTGCATTTGTAAACATGACATTGGATGCAGCTGCTGAACAGGAAGATTGTGCTTTTCTCCAAAACCACTTTCACGGTGATTTTTGGTTAAGTTTTACCCGAAATCCACAACATTTTGTCCAGATACTCTGGATGAAGACAAAACTATCTGGTGTGTTGTGGCTATCTCAATCCCAGATCTTGCGACAGCCTCTGTGTTTGTTTGTGTTTTCTGGACCTTCTCTATGGACTTTACGGTTTTGAAAGCATTTTAGCTTGTAAGTTTTTGTTTTCAGCTGACAAACGCTAATTGGTTCCACCTGGAGTCTAATACGCCACACATTCGATTTTTCTAGGAAGAAAGCTAAAGAAACATGAGAAAACATGATATTTCTTTCTGTTAACATGACATTGGCTGTATTTGCCATACAGGAAGCATGAGCTTTTCTCCAAAACCACTTTCACCGTGATTTTTGGTTAAGTTTCACCCGAAATCCACAACATTTTGTCCAGATACTCTGGATGAAAACAAAACTATCTGGTGTGTTGTGGCTATCTCAATCCCACATCTTGCGACAGCCTCTGTGTGTTTTTGTGTTTTCTGGACATTCTCTATGGACTTTACTGTTTTGAATGCATTTTAGCATGTACGTTTTGTTTTCAGCTGGAAAACGCTAATTGGTTCCACCTGGAGTCAAATCCTCCACACATTCGAGTTTTCTAGGAAGAAAGCTTCAGAAACCTGAGAAAACATGATATTTCTTTCTGTAAACATGACAGTGGATGCATTTGCCGAACAGGAAGATTGTGCTTTTCTCCAAAACCACTTTCACGGTGATTTTTGGTTAAGTTTCCCAGATTACTACAACATTTTGTCCAGATACTCTGGATGAAAACAAAACTCTCTGGTGTGTTGTGGCTATCTCAATCCCACATCTTGCTAAAGCCTCTGTGTTTGTTTGTGTTTTCTGGACATTCTCTATGGACATTACGGTTTTGAAAGCATTTTAGCATGTAAGTTTTTGTTTTCAGCTGACAAACGCTAATTGGTTCCACCTGGAGTCTAATACGCCACACATTCGAGTTTTCTAGGAAGAAAGCTTCAGAAACCTGAGAAAACATGATATTTGTTTCTGTAAACATGACATTGGATGCATTTGCCGAACAGGAAGATTGTGCTTTTCTCCAAAACCACTTTCACGGTGATTTTTGGTTAAGTTTCACCCGAAATCCACAACATTTTGTCCAGATACTCTGGATGAAAGCAAAACTATCTGGTGTGTTGTGGCTATCTCAATCCCACATCTTGCTACAGCCTCTGTGTGTTTTTGTGTTTTCTGGACATTCTCTATGGACTTTACTGTTTTGAATGCATTTTAGCCTGTACGTTTTTGTTTTCAGATGGCAAACGCTAATTGGTTCCACCTGGAGTCAAATCCTCCACACATTCGAGTTTTCTAGGAAGAAAGCTTCAGAAACCTGAGAAAACATGATATTTCTTTCTGTAAACATGACAGTGGATGCATTTACCGAACAGGAAGATTGTGCTTTTCTCCAAAACCACTTTCACGGTGATTTTTGGTTAAGTTTCACCCGAAATCCACAACATTTTGTCCAGATACTCTGGATGAAAGCAAAACTATCTGGTTTGTTGTGGCTATCTCAATCCCACATCTTGCTACAGCCTCTGTGTTTGTTTGTGTTTTCTGGACATTCTCTATGGACTTTACGGTTTTGAATGCATTTTAGCATGTAAGTTTTTGTTTTCTGCTGGCAAACGCTAATTGATTTCACCTGGAGTCTAATACGCCACACATTCGAGTTTTCTAGGAGGAAAGCTAAAGAAACATGAGAAAACATGATATTTCTTTCTGTTAACATGACATTGGCTGTATTTGCCATACAGGAAGCATGAGCTTTTCTCCAAAACCACTTTCACGGTGATTTTTGGTTAAGTTTCACCCGAAATCCACAACATTTTGTCCAGATACTCTGGATGAAAACAAAACTATCTGGTGTGCTGTGGCTATCTCAATTCCAGATCTTGCGACAGCTTCTGTGTTTGTTTGTGTTTTCTGGAAATTCTCTATGGACTTTACTGTTTTGAATGCATTTTAGCCTGTACGTTTTTGTTTTCAGCTGGCAAACGCTAATTGGTTCCACCTGGAGTCAAATCCTCCACACATTCGAGTTTTCTAGGAAGAAAGCTTCAGAAACCTGAGAAAACATGATATTTCTTTCTGTAAACATGACATTGGATGCATTTGCCGAACAGGAAGATTGTGCTTTTCTCCAAAACCACTTTCACGGTGATTTTTGGTTAAGTTTCACCCGAAATCCACAACATTTTGTCCAGATACTCTGGATGAAAACAAAACTATCTGGTGTGTTGTGGCTATCTCAATCCCAGATCTTGCGACAGCCTCTGTGTTTGTTTGTGTTTTCTGGACATTCTCTATGGACTTTACGGTTTTGAAAGCATTTTAGCATGTAAGTTTTTGTTTTCAGCTGGAAAACGCTAATTGGTTCCACCTGGAGTCTAATACGCCACACATTCGAGTTTTCTAGGAAGAAAGCTTCAGAAACCTGAGAAAACATGATATTTCTTTCTGTAAACATGACATTGGATGCATTTGCCGAACAGGAAGATTGTGCTTTTCTCCAAAACCACTTTCACGGTGATTTTTGGTTAAGTTTCACCCGAAATCCACAACATTTTGTCCAGATACTCTGGATGAAAGCAAAACTATCTGGTGTGTTGTGGCTATCTCAATCCCACATCTTGCTACAGCCTCTGTGTTTGTTTGTGTTTTCTGGACATTCTCTATGGACTTTACGGTTTTGAATGCATTTTAGCATGTAAGTTTTTGTTTTCAGCTGGCAAACGCTAATTGGTTCCACCTGGAGTCTAATACGCCACACATTCGAGTTTTCTAGGAAGAAAGCTTCAGAAACCTGAGAAAACATGATATTTGTATTTGTAAACATGACATTGGATGCAGCTGCTGAACAGGAAGATTGTGCTTTTCTCCAAAACCACTTTCACGGTGATTTTTGGTTAAGTTTTACCCGAAATCCACAACATTTTGTCCAGATACTCTGGATGAAGACAAAACTATCTGGTGTGTTGTGGCTATCTCAATCCCACATCTTGCTACAGCCTCTGTGTTTGTTTGTGTTTTCTGGACCTTCTCTATGGACTTTACGGTTTTGAAAGCATTTTAGCTTGTAAGTTTTTGTTTTCAGCTGACAAACGCTAATTGGTTCCACCTGGAGTCTAATACGCCACACATTCGATTTTTCTAGGAAGAAAGCTAAAGAAACATGAGAAAACATGATATTTCTTTCTGTTAACATGACATTGGCTGTATTTGCCATACAGGAAGCATGAGCTTTTCTCCAAAACCACTTTCACCGTGATTTTTGGTTAAGTTTCACCCGAAATCCACAACATTTTGTCCAGATACTCTGGATGAAAACAAAACTATCTGGTGTGTTGTGGCTATCTCAATCCCACATCTTGCGACAGCCTCTGTGTGTTTTTGTGTTTTCTGCACATTCTCTATGGACTTTACTGTTTTCAATGCATTTTAGCATGTACGTTTTGTTTTCAGCTGGAAAACGCTAATTGGTTCCACCTGGAGTCAAATCCTCCACACATTCGAGTTTTCTAGGAAGAAAGCTTCAGAAACCTGAGAAAACATGATATTTCTTTCTGTAAACATGACAGTGGATGCATTTGCCGAACAGGAAGATTGTGCTTTTCTCCAAAACCACTTTCACGGTGATTTTTGGTTAAGTTTCACCTGAAATCCACAACATTTTGTCCAGATACTCTGGATGAAAACAAAACTATCTGGTGTGTTGTGGCTATCTCAATCCCACATCTTGCTACAGCCTCTGTGTTTGTTTGTGTTTTCTGGACATTCTCTATGGACTTTACGGTTTTGAATGCATTTTAGCATGTAAGTTTTTGTTTTCAGCTGACAAACGCTAATTGGTTCCACCTGGAGTCTAATACGCCACACATTCGAGTTTTCTAGGAAGAAAGCTTCAGAAACCTGAGAAAACATGATATTTGTTTCTGTAAACATGACATTGGATGCATTTGCCGAACAGGAAGATTGTGCTTTTCTCCAAAACCACTTTCACGGTGATTTTTGGTTAAGTTTCACCCGAAATCCACAACATTTTGTCCAGATACTCTGGATGAAAGCAAAACTATCTGGTGTGTTGTGGCTATCTCAATCCCACATCTTGCTACAGCCTCTGTGTGTTTTTGTGTTTTCTGGACATTCTCTATGGACTTTACTGTTTTGAATGCATTTTAGCCTGTACGTTTTTGTTTTCAGATGGCAAACGCTAATTGGTTCCACCTGGAGTCAAATCCTCCACACATTCGAGTTTTCTAGGAAGAAAGCTTCAGAAACCTGAGAAAACATGATATTTCTTTCTGTAAACATGACAGTGGATGCATTTACCGAACAGGAAGATTGTGCTTTTCTCCAAAACCACTTTCACGGTGATTTTTGGTTAAGTTTCACCCGAAATCCACAACATTTTGTCCAGATACTCTGGATGAAAGCAAAACTATCTGGTTTGTTGTGGCTATCTCAATCCCAGATCTTGCTACAGCCTCTGTGTTTGTTTGTGTTTTCTGGACATTCTCTATGGACTTTACGGTTTTGAATGCATTTTAGCATGTAAGTTTTTGTTTTCTGCTGGCAAACGCTAATTGATTTCACCTGGAGTCTAATACGCCACACATTCGAGTTTTCTAGGAAGAAAGCTAAAGAAACATGAGAAAACATGATATTTCTTTCTGTTAACATGACATTGGCTGTATTTGCCATACAGGAAGCATGAGCTTTTCTCCAAAACCACTTTCACGGTGATTTTTGGTTAAGTTTCACCCGAAATCCACAACATTTTGTCCAGATACTCTGGATGAAAACAAAACTATCTGGTGTGCTGTGGCTATCTCAATCCCAGATCTTGCGACAGCTTCTGTGTTTGTTTGTGTTTTCTGGACATTCTCTATGGACTTTACTGTTTTGAATGCATTTTAGCCTGTACGTTTTTGTTTTCAGCTGGCAAACGCTAATTGGTTCCACCTGGAGTCAAATCCTCCACACATTCGAGTTTTCTAGGAAGAAAGCTTCAGAAACCTGAGAAAACATGATATTTCTTTCTGTAAACATGACATTGGATGCATTTGCCGAACAGGAAGATTGTGCTTTTCTCCAAAACCACTTTCACAGTGATTTTTGGTTAAGTTTCCCAGATTACTACAACATTTTGTCCAGATACTCTGGATGAAAACAAAACTCTCTGGTGTGTTGTGGCTATCTCAATCCCACATCTTGCTACAGCCTCTGTGTTTGTTTGTGTTTTCTGGACATTCTCTATGGACTTTACGGTTTTGAATGCATTTTAGCATGTAAGTTTTTGTTTTCAGCTGGCAAACGCTAATTGGTTCCACCTGGAGTCTAATACGCCACACATTCGAGTTTTCTAGGAAGAAAGCTTCAGAAGCCTGAGAAAACATGATATTTCTTTCTGTAAACATGACATTGGATGCATTTGCCGAACAGGAAGATTGTGCTTTTCTCCAAAACCACTTTCACGGTGATTTTTGGTTAAGTTTCACCCGAAATCCACAACATTTTGTCCAGATACTCTGGATGAAAGCAAAACTATCTGGTGTGTTGTGGCTATCTCAATCCCACATCTTGCTACAGCCTCTGTGTTTGTTTGTGTTTTCTGGACATTCTCTATGGACTTTACGGTTTTAAATGCATTGTAGCATGTAAGTTTTTGTTTTCAGCTGGCAAACGCAAATTGGTTTCACCTGGAGTCTAATACGCCACACATTCGAGTTTTCTAGGAAGAAAACTTCAGAAACCTGAGAAAACATGATATTTCTTTCTGTAAAGATGACATTGGATGCAGTTGCCAAACAGGAAGATTGTGCTTTTCTCCAAAACCACTTTCACCGTGATTTTTGTTTAAGTTTCACCCGAAATCCACAACATTATGTCCAGATACTCTGGATGAAAACAAAACTATCTGGTGTGTTGTGGCTATCTCAATCCCACATCTTGCTACAGCTTCTGTGTTTGTTTGTGTTTTCTGGACATTCTCTATGGACTTTACGGTTTTGAATGCATTTTAACATGTAAGTTTTTGTTTTCAGCTGGCAAACGCTAATTGGTTCCACCTGGAGTCTAATACGCCACACATTCGAGTTTTCTAGGAAGAAAGCTTCAGAAGCCTGAGAAAACATGATATTTCTTTCTGTAAACATGACATTGGATGCATTTGCCGAACAGGAAGATTGTGCTTTTCTCCAAAACCACTTTCACGGTGATTTTTGGTTAAGTTTCACCCAAAATCCTCAACAATTTGTCCAGATACTCTGGATGAAAACAAAACTATCTGGTGTGTTTTGGCTATCTCAATTCCACATCTTGCTACAGCCTCTCTGTTTGTTTGTGTTTTCTGGACATTCTCTATGGACTTTACGGTTTTGAATGCATTTTAGCATGTAAGTTTTTGTTTTCAGCTGGCAAACGCTAATTGGTTCCACCTGGAGTCTAATACGCCACACATTCGAGTTTTCTAGGAAGAAAGCTTCAGAAACCTGAGAAAACATGATATTTCTTTCTGTAAACATGACATTGGATGCATTTGCCGAACAGGAAGATTGTGCTTTTCTCCAAAACCACTTTCACGGTGATTTTTGGTTAAGTTTCACCCGAAATCCAGAACATTTTGTCCAGATACTCTGGATGAAAACAAAACTCTCTGGTGTGTTGTGGCTATCTCAATCCCAGATCTTGCGACAGCTTCTGTGTTTGTTTGTGTTTTCTGGACATTCTCTATGGACTTTACGGTTTTGAATGCATTTTAGCATGTAAGTTTTTGTTTTCAGCTGGCAAACGCAAATTGGTTCGACCTGGAGTCTAATATGCCACACATTCGAGTTTTCTAGGAAGAAAGCTTCAGAAACCTGAGAAAACATGATATTTCTTTCTGTAAACATGATATTGGATGCAGTTGCCGAAGAGGAAGATTGTGCTTTTCTCCAAAACCACTTTCACCGTGATTTTTGGTTAAGTTCACCTGAAATCCACAACATTTTGTCCAGATACTCTGGATGAAAACAAAACTATCTGGTGTGTTGTGGCTATCTCAATCCCACATCTTGCTACAGCCTCTGTGTTTGTTTGTGTTTTCTGGACATTCTCTTTGGACTTTACGGTTTTGAATGCATTTTAGCAGGACCCTTTTTGTATTCTGCTGGCAAACGCTAATTGGTTCCACCTGGAGTCTAATACGCCACACATTCGAGTTTTCTAGGAAGAAAGCTTCAGAAACCTGAGAAAACATGATATTTCTTTCTGTAAACATGACATTGGATGCATTTGCCGAACAGGAAGATTGTGCTTTTCTCCAAAACCACTTTCACGGTGATTTTTGGTTAAGTTTCACCCGAAATCCACAACATTTTGTCCAGATACTCTGGATGAAAACAAAACTATCTGGTGTGTTGTGGCTATCTCAATCCCAGATCTTGCTACAGCCTCTGTGTTTGTTTGTGTTTTCTGGACATTCTCTATGGACTTTACGGTTTTGAAAGCATTTTAGCATGTAAGTTTTTGTTTTCAGCTGGAAAACGCTAATTGGTTCCACCTGGAGTCAAATCCTCCACACATTCGAGTTTTCTAGGAAGAAAGCTTCAGAAACCTGAGAAAACATGATATTTCTTTCTGTAAACATGACAGTGGATGCATTTACCGAACAGGAAGATTGTGCTTTTCTCCAAAACCACTTTCACGGTGATTTTTGGTTAAGTTTCACCCGAAATCCACAACATTTTGTCCAGATACTCTGGATGAAAGCAAAACTATCTGGTGTGTTGTGGCTATCTCAATCCCACATCTTGCTACAGCCTCTGTGTTTGTTTGTGTTTTCTGGACATTCTCTATGGACTTTACGGTTTTGAATGCATTTTAGCATGTAAGTTTTTGTTTTCAGCTGGCAAACGCTAATTGGTTCCACCTGGAGTCTAATACGCCACACATTCGAGTTTTCTAGGAAGAAAGCTTCAGAAACCTGAGAAAACATGATATTTCTTTCTGTAAACATCACATTGGATGCAGTTGCCGAAGAGGAAGATTGTGCTTTTCTCCAAAACCACTTTCACCGTGATTTTGGGTTAAGTTTCACCTGAAATCCACAACATTTTGTCCAGATACTCTGGATGAAAACAAAACTATCTGGTGTGTTGTGGCTATCTCAATCCCAGATCTTTCTACAGCCTCTGTGTTTGTTTGTGTTTTCTGGACATTCTCTATGGACTTTACGGTTTTGAATGCATTTTAGCAGGACCCTTTTTGTATTCTGCTGGCAAACGCTAATTGGTTCCACCTGGTGTCTAATACGCCACACATTCGAGTTTTCTAGGAAGAAAGCTTCAGAAACCTGAGAAAACATGATATTTCTTTCTGTAAACATGACATTGGATGCATTTGCCGAACAGGAAGATTGTGCTTTTCTCCAAAACCACTTTCACGGTGATTTTTGGTTAAGTTTCACCCGAAATCCACAACATTTTGTCCAGATACTCTGGATGAAAACAAATCTATCTGGTGTGTTGTGGCTATCTCAATCCCAGATCTTGCGACAGCTTCTGTGTTTGTTTGTGTTTTCTGGACATTCTCTATGGAGTTTACGGTTTTGAATGCATTTTAGCATGTAAATTTTTGTTTTCAGCTGGCAAACGCTAATTGGTTCCACCTGAAGTCTAATACGCCACACATTCGAGTTTTCTAGGAAGAAAGCTTCAGAAACCTGAGAAAACATGATATTTCTTTCTGTAAACATGACATTGGATGCAGTTGCCGAAGAGGAAGATTGTGCTTTTCTCCAAAACCACTTTCACCGTGATTTTTGGTTAAGTTTCACCTGAAATCCACAACATTTTGTCCAGATACTCTGGATGAAAACAAAACTATCTGGTGTGTTGTGGCTATCTCAATCCCACATCTTGCTACAGCCTCTGTGTTTGTTTGTGTTTTCTGGACATTCTCTATGGACTTTACGGTTTTGAATGCATTTTAGCAGGACCCTTTTTGTATTCTGCTGGCAAACGCTAATTGGTTCCACCTGGAGTCTAATACGCCACACATTCGAGTTTTCTAGGAAGAAAGCTTCAGAAACCTGAGAAAACATGATATTTCTTTCTGTAAACATGACATTGGATGCATTTGCCGAACAGGAAGATTGTGCTTTTCTCCAAAACCACTTTCACGGTGATTTTTGGTTACGTTTCACCTAAATCCACAACATTTTGTCCAGATACTCTGGATGAAAGCAAAACTATCTGGTGTGTTGTGGCTATCTCAATCCCACATCTTGCTACAGTCTCTGTGTTTGTTTGTGTTTTCTGGACATTCTCTATGGACTATACGGTTTTGAATGCATTTTAGCATGTAAGTTTTTGTTTTCTGCTGGCAAACGCTAATTGGTTTCACCTGGAGTCTAATACGCCACACATTCGGTTTTTCTAGGAAGAAAGCTAAAGAAACATGAGAAAACATGATATTTCTTTCTGTTAACATGACATTGGCTGTATTTGCCATACAGGAAGCATGAGCTTTTCTCCAAAACCACTTTCACCGTGATTTTTGGTTAAGTTTCACCCGAAATCCACAACATTTTGTCCAGATACTCTGGATGAAAACAAAACTATCTGGTGTGTTGTGGCTATCTCAATCCCAGATCTTGCGACAGCCTCTGTGTGTTTTTGTGTTTTCTGGACATTCTCTATGGACTTTACTGTTTTGAATGCATTTTAGCATGTACGTTTTTGTTTTCAGCTGGCAAACGCTAATTGGTTCCACCTGGAGTCAAATCCTCCACACATTCGAGTTTTCTAGGAAGAAAGCTTCAGAAACCTGAGAAAACATGATATTTCTTTCTGTAAACATGACAGTGGATGCATTTGCCGAACAGGAAGATTGTGCTTTTCTCCAAAACCACTTTCACGGTGATTTTTGGTTAAATTTCCCAGATTACTACAACATTTTGTCCAGATACTCTGGATGAAAACAAAACTCTCTGGTGTGTTGTGGCTATCTCAATCCCACATCTTGCTACAGCCTCTGTGTTTGTTTGTGTTTTCTGGACATTCTCTATGGACTATACGGTTTTGAATGCATTTTAGCATGTAAGTTTTTGTTTTCTGCTGGCAAACGCTAATTGGTTTCACCTGGAGTCTAATACGCCACACATTCGAGTTTTCTAGGAAGAAAGCTAAAGAAACATGAGAAAACATGATATTTCTTTCTGTTAACATGACATTGGCTGTATTTGCCATACAGGAAGCATGAGCTTTTCTCCAAAACCACTTTCACGGTGATTTTTGGTTAAGTTTCACCAGAAATCCACAACATTTTGTCCAGATACTCTGGATGAAAACAAAACTATCTGGTGTGTTGTGGCTATCTCAATCCCACATCTTGCTACAGCCTCTGTGTTTGTTTGTGTTTTCTGGACATTCTCTATGGACTTTACGGTTTTGAATGCATTGTAGCATGTAAGTTTTTGTTTTCAGCTGGCAAACGCAAATTGGTTTCACCTGGAGTCTAATACGCCACACATTCGAGTTTTCTAGGAAGAAAGCTTCAGAAACCTGAGAATACATGATATTTCTTTCTTTAAACATGACATTGGATGCAGTTGCCGAACAGGAAGATTGTGCTTTTCTCCAAAACCACTTTCACCGTGATTTTTGTTTAAGTTTCACCCGAAATCCACAACATTATGTCCAGATACTCTGGATGAAAACAAAACTATCTGGTGTGTTGTGGCTATCTCAATCCCACATCTTGCTACAGCTTCTGTGTTTGTTTGTGTTTTCTGGACATTCTCTATGGACTTTACGGTTTTGAATGCATTTAACATGTAAGTTTTTGTTTTCAGCTGGCAAACGCTAATTGGTTCCACCTGGAGTCTAATACGCCACACATTCGAGTTTTCTAGGAAGAAAGCTTCAGAAGCCTGAGAAAACATGATATTTCTTTCTGTAAAAATGACATTGGATGCATTTGCCGAACAGGAAGATTGTGCTTTTCTCCAAAACCACTTTCACGGTGATTTTTGGTTACGTTTCACCCGAAATCCACAACATTTTGTCCAGATACTCTGGATGAAAACAAAACTATCTGGTGTGTTGTGGCTATCTCAATCCCAGATCTTGCTACAGCCTCTGTGTTTGTTTGTGTTTTCTGGACATTCTCTATGAAGTTTACGGTTTTGTAAGCATTGTAGCATATAAGTTTTTGTTTTCTGCTGGCAAACGCTAATTGGTTTCACCTGGAGTCTAATACGCCACACATTCGAGTTTTCTAGGAAGAAAGCTTCAGAAACCTGAGAAAACATGATATTTCTTTCTGTAAACATGACATTGGATGCATTTGCCGAACAGGAAGATTGTGCTTTTCTCCAAAACCACTTTCACGGTGATTTTTGGTTACGTTTCACCTGAAATCCACAACATTTTGTCCAGATACTCTGGATGAAAACAAAACTATCTGGTGTGTTGTGGCTATCTCAATCCCACATCTTGCTACAGCCTCTGTGTTTGTTTGTGTTTTCTGGACATTCTCTATGGACTTTACGGTTTTGAATGCATTTTAGCAGGACCCTTTTTGTATTCTGCTGGCAAACGTTAATTGGTTCCACCTGGAGCCTAATACGCCACACATTCGAGTTTTCTAGGAAGAAAGCTTCAGAAACCTGAGAAAACATGATATTTCTTTCTTTAAACATGACATTGGATGCAGTTGCTGAACAGGAAGATTGTGCTTTTCTCCAAAACCACTTTCACGGTGATTTTTGGTTAAGTTTCACCCGAAATCCACAACATTTTGTCCAGATACTCTGGATGAAAACAAAACTATCTGTTGTGTTGTGGCTATCTCAATACCACATCTTGCTACAGCCTCTGTGTTTGTTTGTGTTTTCTAGACATTCTCTATGGACTTTACGGTTTTGAATGCATTTTAGCATGTAAGTTTTTGTTTTCAGCTGGCAAACGCTAATTGGTTCCACCTGGAGTCTAATACGCCACACATTCGAGTTTTCTAGGAAGAAAGCTTCAGAAACCTGAGAAAACATGAGATTTGTATTTGTAAACATGACATTGGATGCATTTGCCGAACAGGAAGCATGTGCTTTTCTCCAAAACCACTTTCACGGTGTTTTTTGGTTAAGTTTCACCGGGATACTACAACATTTTGTCCAGATACTCTGGATGAAAACAAAACTATCTGGTGTGTTGTGGCTATCTCAATCCCACATCTTGCTACAGCCTCTGTGTTTGTGTTTTCTGGACATTCTCTATGGACTTTACAGTTTTGAATGCATTTTAGAATGTATGTTTTTGTTTTCTGCTGGCAAACGCTAATTGGTTTCACCTGAAGTCTAATACGCCACACATTCGAGTTTTCAGGGAAGAAAGCTAAAGAAACCTGAGAAAACATGATATTTCTTTCTGTTAGCATGACATTGGCTGTATTTGCCATACAGGAAGCATGAGCTTTTCTGCAAAACCAGTTTCACGGTGATTTTTGGTTAAGTTTCACCAGAAATCCACAACATTTTGTCCAGATACTCTGGATGAAAACAAAACTATCTGGTGTGTTGTGGCTATCTCAATCCCAAATTTTGCTACAGCCTCTGTGTTTGTTTGTGTTTTCTGGACATTCTCTATGGACTTTATGGTTTTGAATGCATTTTAGCATGTAAGTTTTTGTTTTCTGCTGGCAAACGCTAATTGGTTTCACCTGGAGTCTAATACGCCACACATTCGGTTTTTCTAGGAAGAAAGCTAAAGAAACATGAGAAAACATGATATTTCTTTCTGTTAACATGACATTGGCTGTATTTGCCATACAGGAAGCATGAGCTTTTCTCCAAAACCACTTTCACCGTGATTTTTGGTTAAGTTTCACCCGAAATCCACAACATTTTGTCCAGATACTCTGGATGAAAACAAAACTATCTGGTGTGTTGTGGCTATCTCAATCCCAGATCTTGCGACAGCCTCTGTGTGTTTTTGTGTTTTCTGGACATTCTCTATGGACTTTACTGTTTTGAATGCATTTTAGCATGTACGTTTTTGTTTTCAGCTGGCAAACGCTAATTGGTTCCACCTGGAGTCAAATCCTCCACACATTCGAGTTTTCTAGGAAGAAAGCTTCAGAAACCTGAGAAAACATGATATTTCTTTCTGTAAACATGACAGTGGATGCAGTTGCCGAACAGGAAGATTGTGCTTTTCTCCAAAACCACTTTCACGGTGATTTTTGGTTAAATTTCCCAGATTACTACAACATTTTGTCCAGATACTCTGGATGAAAACAAAACTCTCTGGTGTGTTGTGGCTATCTCAATCCCACATCTTGCTACAGCCTCTGTGTTTGTTTGTGTTTTCTGGACATTCTCTATGGACTATACGGTTTTGAAAGCATTTTAGCATGTAAGTTTTTGTTTTCTGCTGGCAAACGCTAATTGGTTTCACCTGGAGTCTAATACGCCACACATTCGAGTTTTCTAGGAAGAAAGCTAAAGAAACATGAGAAAACATGATATTTCTTTCTGTTAACATGACATTGGCTGTATTTGCCATACAGGAAGCATGAGCTTTTCTGCAAAACCAGTTTCACGGTGATTTTTGGTTAAGTTTCACCAGAAATCCACAACATTTTGTCCAGATACTCTGGATGAAAACAAAACTATCTGGTGTGTTGTGGCTATCTCAATCCCACATCTTGCTACAGCCTCTGTGTTTGTTTGTGTTTTCTGGACATTCTCTATGGACTTTACGGTTTTGAATGCATTGTAGCATGTAAGTTTTTGTTTTCAGCTGGCAAACGCAAATTGGTTTCACCTGGAGTCTAATACGCCACACATTCGAGTTTTCTAGGAAGAAAGCTTCAGAAACCTGAGAATACATGATATTTCTTTCTTTAAACATGACATTGGATGCAGTTGCCGAACAGGAAGATTGTGCTTTTCTCCAAAACCACTTTCACCGTGATTTTTGTTTAAGTTTCACCCGAAATCCACAACATTATGTCCAGATACTCTGGATGAAAACAAAACTATCTGGTGTGTTGTGGCTATCTCAATCCCACATCTTGCTACAGCTTCTGTGTTTGTTTGTGTTTTCTGGACATTCTCTATGGACTTTACGGTTTTGAATGCATTTAACATGTAAGTTTTTGTTTTCAGCTGGCAAACGCTAATTGGTTCCACCTGGAGTCTAATACGCCACACATTCGAGTTTTCTAGGAAGAAAGCTTCAGAAGCCTGAGAAAACATGATATTTCTTTCTGTAAAAATGACATTGGATGCATTTGCCGAACAGGAAGATTGTGCTTTTCTCCAAAACCACTTTCACGGTGATTTTTGGTTACGTTTCACCCGAAATCCACAACATTTTGTCCAGATACTCTGGATGAAAACAAAACTATCTGGTGTGTTGTGGCTATCTCAATCCCAGATCTTGCTACAGCCTCTGTGTTTGTTTGTGTTTTCTGGACATTCTCTATGAAGTTTACGGTTTTGTAAGCATTGTAGCATATAAGTTTTTGTTTTCTGCTGGCAAACGCTAATTGGTTTCACCTGGAGTCTAATACGCCACACATTCGAGTTTTCTAGGAGGAAAGCTTCAGAAACCTGAGAAAACATGATATTTCTTTCTGTAAACATGACATTGGATGCATTTGCCGAACAGGAAGATTGTGCTTTTCTCCAAAACCACTTTCACGGTGATTTTTGGTTACGTTTCACCTGAAATCCACAACATTTTGTCCAGATACTCTGGATGAAAACAAAACTATCTGGTGTGTTGTGGCTATCTCAATCCCACATCTTGCTACAGCCTCTGTGTTTGTTTGTGTTTTCTGGACATTCTCTATGGACTTTACGGTTTTGAATGCATTTTAGCAGGACCCTTTTTGTATTCTGCTGGCAAACGCTAATTGGTTCCACCTGGAGCCTAATACGCCACACATTCGAGTTTTCTAGGAAGAAAGCTTCAGAAACCTGAGAAAACATGATATTTCTTTCTTTAAACATGACATTGGATGCAGTTGCTGAACAGGAAGATTGTGCTTTTCTCCAAAACCACTTTCACGGTGATTTTTGGTTAAGTTTCACCCGAAATCCACAACATTTTGTCCAGATACTCTGGATGAAAACAAAACTATCTGTTGTGTTGTGGCTATCTCAATACCACATCTTGCTACAGCCTCTGTGTTTGTTTGTGTTTTCTAGACATTCTCTATGGACTTTACGGTTTTGAATGCATTTTAGCATGTAAGTTTTTGTTTTCAGCTGGCAAACGCTAATTGGTTCCACCTGGAGTCTAATACGCCACACATTCGAGTTTTCTAGGAAGAAAGCTTCAGAAACCTGAGAAAACATGAGATTTGTATTTGTAAACATGACATTGGATGCATTTGCCGAACAGGAAGCATGTGCTTTTCTCCAAAACCACTTTCACGGTGTTTTTTGGTTAAGTTTCACCGGGATACTACAACATTTTGTCCAGATACTCTGGATGAAAACAAAACTATCTGGTGTGTTGTGGCTATCTCAATCCCACATCTTGCTACAGCCTCTGTGTTTGTGTTTTCTGGACATTCTCTATGGACTTTACAGTTTTGAATGCATTTTAGAATGTATGTTTTTGTTTTCTGCTGGCAAACGCTAATTGGTTTCACCTGAAGTCTAATACGCCACACATTCGAGTTTTCAGGGAAGAAAGCTAAAGAAACCTGAGAAAACATGATATTTCTTTCTGTTAGCATGACATTGGCTGTATTTGCCATACAGGAAGCATGAGCTTTTCTGCAAAACCAGTTTCACGGTGATTTTTGGTTAAGTTTCACCAGAAATCCACAACATTTTGTCCAGATACTCTGGATGAAAACAAAACTATCTGGTGTGTTGTGGCTATCTCAATCCCAAATTTTGCTACAGCCTCTGTGTTTGTTTGTGTTTTCTGGACATTCTCTATGGACTTTATGGTTTTGAATGCATTTTAGCATGTAAGTTTTTGTTTTCAGCTGGCAAACGCTAATTGGTTCCACCTGGAGTCTAATACGCCACACATTCGAGTTTTCTAGGAAGAAAGCTTCAGAAGCCTGAGAAAACATGATATTTCTTTCTGTAACCATGACATTGGATGCATTTGCCGAACAGGAAGCATGAGCTTTTCTCCAAAACCACTTTCACGGTGATTTTTGGTTAAGTTTCACCCGAAATCCACAACATTTTGTCCAGATCCTCTGGATGAAAACAAAACTGTCTGGTGTGTTGTGGCTATCTCAATCCCACATCTTGCTACAGCCTCTGTGTTTGTTTGTGTTTTCTGGACATTCTCTATGGACTTTATGGTTTTGAAAGCATTTTAGCATGTAAGTTTTTGTTTTCAGCTGGCAAACGCTAATTGGTTCCACCTGGAGTCTAATACGCCACACATTTGAGTTTTCTAGGAAGAAAGCTTCAGAAGCCTGAGAAAACATGATATTTCTTTCTGTAAACATGACATTGGATACATTTGCCGAACAGGAAGATTGTGCTTTTCTCCAAAACCACTTTCACGGTGATTTTTGGTTAAGTTTCACCCGAAATACACAACTATTTGTCCTGATACCCTGGATGAAAACAAAACTATCTGGTGTGTTGTGGGTATCTCAATCCCAGATCTTGCTACAGCCTCTGTGTTTGTTTGTGTTTTCTGGACATTCTCTATGGACTTTACGGTTTTGAAAGCATTTTAGCATGTAAGTTTTTGTTTTCAGCTGGCAAACGCTAATTGGTTCCACCTGGAGTCTAATACGCCACACATTCGAGTTTTCTAGGAAGAAAGCTTCAGAAACCTGAGAAAACATGATATTTGTATTTGTAAACATGACATTGGATTAATTTGCTGAACAGAAAGATTGTGCTTTTCTCCAAAACCACTTTCACGGTGATTTTTTGGTGAAATTTCACTTCAAAACTACAACAATGTGTCCAGATACTCCTGGATGAAAACAAAACTATCTGGTGATTTGTAGCTATCTCAATCCCAGATCTTGCTACAGCCTCTGTGTGTGTTTGTGTTTTCTGGATATTCTCTATGGACTTTAAGGTTTTGAATGCATTTTAGCAGGACCCTTTTTGTTTTCTGCTGGCAAACGCTAATTGGTTCCACCTGGCGTCAAATACTCCACACATTCGAGTTTTCTAGGAAAAAAGCTCCAGAAACCTGACAAAACATCATATTTGTATTTGTAAACATGACATTGGATTCATTTGCTGAACAGAAAGATTGTGCTTTTCTCCAAAACCACTTTCACGGTGATTTTTGGTTAAATTTCACTTCAAAACTACAACAATTTGTCCAGATACTCCTGGATGAAAACAAAACTATCTGGTGATTTGTAGCTATCTCAATCCCAGATCTTGCTACAGCCTCTGTGTGTGTTTGTGTTTTCTGGATATTCTCTATGGACTTTAAGGTTTTGAATGCATTTTAGCAGGACCCTTTTTGTTTTCTGCTGGCAAACGCTAATTGGTTCCACCTGGAGTCAAATACTCCACACATTGGAGTTTTCCAGGAAGAAAGCTCCAGAAACCTGAGAAAACATGATATTTGTATTTGTAAATATGACATTGGATGCATTTGCTGAACAGAAAGATTGTGCTTTTCTCCAAAACCACTTTCACGGTGATTTTTTGGTGAAATTTCACTTCAAAACTACAACAATGTGCCCAGATACTCCTGGATGAAAACAAAACTATCTGGTGATTTGTAGCTATCTCAATCCCAGATCTTGCTACAGCCTCTGTGTGTGTTTGTGTTTTCTCGATATTCTCAATGGACTTTAAGCTTTTGAATGCATTTTAGCAGGACCCATTTTGTTTTCTGCTGGCAAACGCTAATTGGTTCCACCTGGAGTCAAATACTCCACACATTCGAGTTTTCTAGGAAGAAAGCTCCAGAAACCTGAGAAAACATAATATTCATATTTGTAAAGATGACATTGGATGCATTTGCTGAACAGAAAGATTGTGCTTTTCTCCAAAACCACTTTCACGGTGATTTTTTGGTGAAATTTCACTTCAAAACTACAACAATTTGTCCAGATACTCCTGGATGAAAACAAAACTATCTGGTGATTTGTAGCTATCTCAATCCCAGATCTTGCTACAGCCTCTGTGTGTGTTTGTGTTTTCTGGATATTCTCTATGGACTTTAAGGTTTTGAATGCATTTTACCAGGACCCTTTTTGTTTTGTGATGGCAAACGCTAACTGGTTCCACCTGGAGTCAAATACTCCACACATTCGAGTTTTCTAGGAAGAAAGCTCCAGAAACCTGACAAAACATGATATTTGTATTTGTAAACATGACATTGGATGCATTTGCTGAACAGAAAGATTGTGCTTTTCTCCAAAACCACTTTCACGGTGATTTTTTGGTGAAATTTCACTTCAAAACTACAACAATGTGTCCAGATACTCCTGGATGAAAACAAAACTATCTGGTGATTTGTAGCTATCTCAATCCCAGATCTTGCTACAGCCTCTGTGTGTGTTTGTGTTTTCTGGATATTCTCTATGCACTTTAAGGTTTTGAATGCATTTTAGCAGGACCCTTTTTGTTTTCTGCTGGCAAACGCTAATTGGTTCCACCTGGAGTCAAATACTCCACACTTTCGAGTTTTCTAGGAAGAAAGCTCCAGAAACCTGAGAAAACATGATATTTCTTTCTGTAAACATGATATTGGATGCATTTGCCGAACAGGAAGATTGTGATTTTCTCCAAAACCACTTTCATCGTGATTTTTGGTTAAATTTCACCCGAAATCCACAACAATTTGTCCAGATACTCCTGGATGAAAACAAAGCTATCTGGTGATTTGTAGCTATCTCAATCCCAGATCTTGCTACAGCCTCTGTGTGTGTTTGTGTTTTCTGGATATTCTCTATGGACTTTAAGGTTTTGAATGCATTTTAGCAGGACCCTTTTTGTTTTCTGCTGGCAAACGCTAATTGGTTCCACCTGGAGTCAAATCCTCCACACATTCGAGTTTTCTAGGAAGAAAGCTCCAGAAACCTGAGAAAACATGATAATTTTATTTGTAAACATGACATTGGAATCATTTGCTGAACCGAAAGATTGTGCTTTTCTCCAAAACCACTTTCACAGTGATTTTTTGGTTAAATTTCACTTCTAAACTACAACAATTTGTCCAGATACTCCTGGATGAAAACAAAACTATCTGGTGATTTGTAGCTATCTCAATCCCAGATCTTGCTACAGCCTCTGTGTGTGTTTGTGTTTTCTGGATATTCTCTATGGACTTTAAGGTTTTGAATGCATTTTAGCAGGACCCTTTTTGTTTTCTGCTGGCAAACGCTAATTGGTTCCACCTGGAGTCAAATACTCCACACATTGGAGTTTTCCAGGAAGAAAGCTCCAGAAACCTGAGAAAACATGATATTTGTATTTGTAAATATGACATTGGATGCATTTGCTGAACAGAAAGATTGTGCTTTTCTCCAAAACCACTTTCACGGTGATTTTTTGTGAAATTTCACTTCAAAACTACAACAATGTGTCCAGATACTCCTGGATGAAAACAAAACTATCTGGTGATTTGTAGCTATCTCAATCCCAGATCTTGCTACAGCCTCTGTGTGTGTTTGTGTTTTCTCGATATTCTCAATGGACTTTAAGCTTTTGAATGCATTTTAGCAGGACCCATTTTGTTTTCTGCTGGCAAACGCTAATTGGTTCCACCTGGAGTCAAACACTCCACACATTCGAGTTTTCTAGGAAGAAAGCTTCAGAAACCTGAGAAAACATGATATTTCTTTCTGTAAACATGACATTGGATGCATTTGTCGAACAGGAAGATTGTGCTTTTCTCCAAAACCACTTTCACGGTGATTTTTGGTTAAATTTCACCTAAAATCTACAAATATTTGTGCAGATACTCCTGGATGAAAACAAAAAACTCTCTGGTGATTTGTAGCTATCTCAATCCCAGATCTTGACATGCCTCTGTGTGTGTTTGTGTTTTCTGGATATTCTCTATGGACTTTAAGGTTTTGAATGCATTTTAGCTTGTAAGTTTTTGTTTTCTGCTGGCAAACGCTAATTGGTTCCACCTGGAGTCAAATCCTCCACACATTCGAGTTTTCTAGGAAGAAAGCTCCAGAAACCTGAGAAAACATGATATTTGTATTTATAAACATGACCTTGGATTCATTTGATGAACAGAAAGATTGTGCTTTTCTCCAAAACGACTTTCATGGAGATTTTTGGTTAAATTTCACTTCAAAACTACAACAATTTGTGCAGATACTCCTGGATGAAAACAAAACTATCTGGTGATTTGTAGCTATCTCAATCCCAGATCTTGCTACAGCCTCTGGTGTGTTTGTGTTTTCTGGATATTCTCTATGGACTTTAAGCTTTTGAATGCATTTTAGCAGGACCCTTTTTGTTTTCTGCTGGCAAACGCTAATTGGTTCCACCTGGAGTAAAATACTCCACACTTTCGAGTTTTCTAGGAAGAAACCTCCAGAAACCTGAGAAAACATGATATTTGTATTCGTAAACATGACCTTGGATTCATTTGCTGAACAGAAAGATTGTGCTTTTCTCCAAAACCACTTTCACGGTGATTTTTTGGTGAAATTTCACTTCAAAACTACAACAATTTGTCCAGATACTCCTGGATGAAAACAAAACTATCTGGTGATTTGTAGCTATCTCAATCCCAGATCTTGCTACAGCCTCTGGTGTGTTTGTGTTTTCTGGATATTCTCTATGCACTTTAAGGTTTTGAATGCATTTTAGCAGGACCCCTTTTGTTTTCTGCTGGCAAACGCTAATTGGTTCCACCTGGAGTCAAATCCTCCACACATTCGAGTTTTCTAGGAAGAAAGCTCCAGAAACCTGAGAAAACATGATATTTCTTTCTGTAAACATGATATTGGATGCATTTGCCGAACAGGAAGATTGTGATTTTCTCCAAAACCACTTTCATGGTGATTTTTGGTTAAATTTCACCCGAAATCCACAACAATTTGTCCAGATACTCCTGGATGAAAACAAAGCTATCTGGTGATTTGTAGCTATCTCAATCCCAGATCTTGCTACAGCCTCTGTGTGTGTTTGTGTTTTCTGGATATTCTCTATGGACTTTAAGGTTTTGAATGCATTTTAGCAGGACCCTTTTTGTTTTCTGCTGGCAAACGCTAATTGGTTCCACCTGGAGTCAAATCCTCCACACATTCGAGTTTTCTAGGAAGAAAGCTCCAGAAACCTGAGAAAACATGATAATTTTATTTGTAAACATGACATTGGAATCATTTGCTGAACCGAAAGATTGTGCTTTTCTCTAAAACCACTTTCACCTTGATTTTTTAGTTAAATTTCACTTCAAAACTACAACAATTTGTCCAGATACTCCTGGATGAAAACAAAACTATCTGGTGATTTGTGGCCATCTGAATCCCAGATCTTGCTACAGCCTCTGTGTGTGTTTGTGTTTTCTGGATATTCTCTATGGACTTTAAGGTTTTGAATGCATTTTAGCAGGACCCTTTTTGTTTTCTGCTGGCAAACGTTAATTGGTTCCACCTGGAGTCAAATACTCCACACATTCGAGTTTTCCAGGAAGAAAGCTTCAGAAACCTGAGAAAACATGATATTTCTTTCTGTAAACATGACATTGGATGCATTTGTCGAACAGGAAGATTGTGCTTTTCTCCAAAACCACTTTCATGGTGATTTTTGGTTAAATTTCACCTAAAATCCACAACAATTTGTGCAGATACTCCTGGATGAAAACAAAAAACTCTCTGGTGATTTGTAGCTATCTCAATCCCAGATCTTGACATGCCTCTGTGTGTGTTTGTGTTTTCTGGATATTCTCTATGGACTTTAAGGTTTTGAATGCATTTTAGCAGGACCCTTTTTGTTTTCTGCTGGCAAACGCTAATTTGTTGCACCTGGAGTCAAATACTCCACACATTCGAGTTTTCTAGGAAGAAAGCTCCAGAAACCTGAGAAAACATGATATTTCTTTCTGTAAACATGATATTGGATGCATTTGCCGAACAGGAAGATTGTGATTTTCTCCAAAACCACTTTCACGGTGATTTTTTGGTGAAATTTCAATTCAAAACTACAACAATTTGTCCAGATACTCCTGGATGAAAACAAAACTATCTGGTGAGTTGTAGCTATCTCAATCCCAGATCTTGCTACAGCCTCTGTGTGTGTTTGTGTTTTCTGGATATTCTCTATGGACTTTAAGGTTTTGAATGCATTTTAGCAGGACCCTTTTTGTTTTCTGCTGGCAAACGCTAATTGGTTCCACCTGGAGTCAAATACTCCACACATTCGAGTTTTCTAGGAAGAAAGCTCCAGAAACCTGAGAAAACATGATATTTCTTTCTGTAAACATGATATTGGATACATTTGCCGAACAGGAAGATTGTGATTTTCTCCAAAACCACATTCACGGTGATTTTTTGGTGAAATTTCACTTCAAAACTACAACAATTTGTCCAGATACTCCTGGATGAAAACAAAACTATCTGGTGATTTGTAGCTATCTCAATCCCAGATCTTGCTACAGCCTCTGGTGTGTTTGTGTTTTCTGGATATTCTCTATGCACTTTAAGGTTTTGAATGCATTTTAGCAGGACCCTTTTTGTTTTCTGCTGGCAAACGCTAACTGGTTCCACCTGGAGTCAAATCCTCCACACATTCGAGTTTTCTAGGAAGAAAGCTCCAGAAACCTGACAAAACTTTATATTTGTATTTGTAAACATGACATTGGATGCATTTGCTGAACAGAAAGATTGTGCTTTTCCGCAAAACCACTTTCACGGTGATTTTTTGGTGAAATTTCACTTCAAAACTACAACAATGTGTCCAGATACTCCTGGATGAAAACAAAACTATCTGGTGATTTGTAGCTATCTCAATCCCAGATCTTGCTACAGCCTCTGGTGTGTTTGTGTTTTCTGGATATTCTCTATGCACTTTAAGGTTTTGAATGCATTTTAGCAGGACCCTTTTTGTTTTCTGCTGGCAAACGCTAATTGGTTCCACCTGGAGTCAAATCCTCCACACATTCGAGTTTTCTAGGAAGAAAGCTCCAGAAACCTGAGAAAACATGATATTTGTATTTGTAAACATGACATTGGATTCATTTGCTGAACAGAAAGATTGTGCTTTTCTCCAAAACCACTTTCACGGTGATTTTTTGGTGAAATTTCACTTCAAAACTACAACAATGTGTCCAGATACTCCTGGATGAAAACAAAACTATCTGGTGATTTGTAGCTATCTCAATCCCAGATCTTGCTACAGCCTCTGGTGTGTTTGTGTTTTCTGGATATTCTCTATGGACTTTAAGGTTTTGAATGCATTTTAGCAGGACCCCTTTTGTTTTCTGCTGGCAAAGGCTAATTGGTTCCACCTGGAGTCAAATCCTCCACACATTCGAGTTTTCTAGGAAGAAAGCTCCAGAAACCTGAGAAAACATGATATTTCTTTCTGTAAACATGATATTGGATACATTTGCCGAACAGGAAGATTGTGATTTTCTCCAAAACCACTTTCACGGTGATTTTTGGTTAAATTTCACCCGAAATCCACAACAATTTGTCCAGATACTCCTGGATGAAAACAAAGCTATCTGGTGATTTGTAGCTATCTCAATCCCAGATCTTGCTACAGCCTCTGTATGTGTTTGTGTTTTCTGGATATTCTCTATGCACTTTAAGGTTTTGAATGCATTTTAGCAGGACCCCTTTTGTTTTCTGCTGGCAAACGCTAATTGGTTCCACCTGGAGTCAAATCCTCCACACATTCGAGTTTTCTAGGAAGAAAGCTCCAGAAACCTGAGAAAACATGATAATTTTATTTGTAAACATGACATTGGAATCATTTGCTGAACCGAAGATTGTGCTTTTCTCCAAAACCACTTTCACGGTGATTTTTTAGTTAAATTTCACTTCAAAACTACAACAATTTGTCCAGATACTCCTGGATGAAAACAAAACTATCTGGTGAGTTGTAGCCATCTGAATCCCAGATCTTGCTACAGCCTCTGTGTGTGTTTGTGTTTTCTGGATATTCTCTATGGACTTTAAGGTTTTGAATGCATTTTAGCAGGACCCTTTTTGTTTTCTGCTGGCAAACGCTAATTGGTTCCACCTGGAGTCAAACACTCCACACATTCGAGTTTTCTAGGAAGAAAGCTTCAGAAACCTGAGAAAACATGATATTTCTTTCTGTAAACATGACATTGAATGCATTTGTCGAACAGGAAGATTGTGCTTTTCTCCAAAACCACTTTCATGGTGATCTTTGGTTAAATTTCACCTAAAATCTACAACAATTTGTGCAGATACTCCTGGATGAAAACAAAAAACTCTCTGGTGATTTGTAGCTATCTCAATCCCAGATCTTGACATGCCTCTGTGTGTGTTTGTGTTTTCTGGATATTCTCTATGGACTTTAAGGTTTTGAATGCATTTTAGCTTGTAAGTTTTTGTTTTCTGCTGGCAAACGCTAATTGGTTCCACCTGGAGTCAAATCCTCCACACATTCGAGTTTTCTAGGAAGAAAGCTCCAGAAACCTGAGAAAACATGATATTTGTATTTATAAACATGACCTTGGATTCATTTGATGAACAGAAAGATTGTGCTTTTCTCCAAAACGACTTTCATGGAGATTTTTGGTTAAATTTCACTTCAAAACTACAACAATTTGTCCAGATACTCCTGGATGAAAACAAAAGTATCTGGTGATTTGTAGCTATCTCAATCCCAGATCTTGCTACAGCCTCTGTGTGTGTTTGTGTTTTCTGGATATTCTCTATGGACTTTAAGGCTTTGAATGCATTTTAGCAGGACCCTTTTTGTTTTCTGCTGGCAAACGCTAATTGGTTCCACCTGGAGTCAAATCCTCCACACATTCGAGTTTTCTAGGAAGAAAGCTCCAGAAACTTGACAAAACATGATATTTGTATTTGTAAACAACATTGGAATCATTTGCTGAACCGAAACATTGTGCTTTTCTCCAAAACCACTTTCACGGTGATTTTTTAGTTAAATTTCACTTCAAAACTACAACATTTTGTGCAGATACTCCTGGATGAAAACAAAACTATCTGGTGATTTGTAGCCATCTGAATCCCAGATCTTGCTACAGCCTCTGTGTGTGTTTGTGTTTTCTGGATATTCTCTATGGACTTTGAGGTTTTGAATGCATTTTAGCTGGACCCTTTTTTTTTTCTGCTGGCAAACGCTAATGAGTTCCACCAGGAGTAAAATACTCCACACATTCGAGTTTTCTAGGAAGAAAGCTCCAGAAACCTGAGAAAACATGATATTTGTATTTATAAGGATTCCTTGGATTCATTTGCTGAACCGTAAGATTGCGCTTTTCTCCAAAACCACTTTCACGGTGATTTTTTGGTTAAATTTGACTTCAAAACTACAACAATTTGTCCAGATACTCCTGGATGAAAACAAAACTATCTGGTGATTTGTAGCTATCTCAATCCCAGATCTTGCTACAGCCTCTGTGTGTGTTTGTGTTTTCTGGATATTCTCTATGGACTTTAAGGTTTTGAATGCATTTTAGCAGGACGCTTTTTGTTTTCTGCTGGCAAACGCTAATTGGTTGCACCTGGAGTCAAATACTCCACACATTCGAGTTTTCTCGGAAGAAAGCTTCAGAAACCTGAGAAAACATGATATTTCTTTATGTAAACATGACATTGAATGCATTTGTCGAACAGAAAATTGTGCTTCACTCCAAAACCACTTTCACGGTGATTTTTGGTTAAATTTCACCTAAAATCCTCAATAATTTGTCCAGATACTGCTGGATGAAAACAAAAAATTATCTGGTGATTTGTAGCCATCTCAATCCCAGATCTAGCTACAGCCTCTGTGTGTGTTTGTGTTTTCTGGATATTCTCTATGGACTTTAAGATTCTGAATGCCATTTGGCAGGACCCTGTTTGTTTTCTGCTGGCAAATGCTAATTGGTTCCACCTGGAGTCAAATCCTCCACACATTTGAGTTTTCTTGGAAGAAAGCTTCAGAAACCTGAGAAAACATGATATTTTTATTTGAAAACATGACATTGGATACATTTGCAGAACAGGAAGAATGTGCATTTCTCCAAAACCACTTTCACGTTGATTTTTGGTTAAATTTCACCCGAAATCCACAACAATTTGTCCAGATACTCCTGGATGAAAACAAAATTATCTGGTGATTTGTAGCTATCACAATCCCAGATCTTGCTACAGCCACTGTGTGTGTTTGTGTTTTCTGGACATTCTCTATGGACTTTATGGTTTTGAATGCATTTTAGCTTGTAAGTTTTTGTTTTTAGCTGCCAAACGCTAATTGGTTCCACCTGGAGTCAAATACTCCACACATTCCAGTTTTCTAGGAAGAAAGCTTCAGAAACCTGAGAAAACATGATATTTTTATTTGAAAACATGACATTGGAATCATTTGCTGAACAGGAAGATTGTGCTTTTCTCCAAAACCACTTTCACGGTGATTTTTTAGTTAAATTTCACTTCAAAACTACAACAATTTGTCCAGATACTCCTGGATGAAAACAAAACTATCTGGTGATTTGTAGCTATCTCAATCCCAGATCTTGCTACAGCCTCTGTGTGTTTGTGTTTTCTGGATATTCTCTATGGACTTTAAGGTTTTGAATGCATTTTAGCAGGACCCTTTTTGTTTTCTGCTAGCAAACGCTAATTGGTTCCACCTGGAATCAAACACTCCAAACATTCGAGTTTTCTAGGAAGAAAGCTTCAGAAACCTGAGAAAACATGATATTTCTTTCTGTAAACATGACATTGGATACATTTGCCGAAAACAGGAAGATTGTGCTTTTCTCCAAAACCTCTTTCATTGTGATTTTTATTTAAACTTCACCCGAAATCCACAACAATTTGTCCAGAAACTCCTGGATGAAAACAAAACTATCTGGTGATTTGTAGCTATCTCAATCCCAGATCTTGATACAGCCTCAGTGTGTATTTGTGTTTTCTGGATATTCTCTATGGACTTTAAGGTTTTGAAAGCATTTTAGCAGGACCCTTTTTGTTTTCTGCTGGCAAACGCTAATTGGTTCCACCTGGAGTCAAATCCTCCACACATTCGAGTTCTCTAGGAAGAAAGCTGCAGAAACCTGAGAAAACATGATATTTCTTTCTATAAACATGACATTGGATGCATTTTTCGAACAGGAAGATTGTGCTTTTCTCCAAAACCACTTTCACGGTGATTTTTTGGTGAAATTTCACTTCAAAACTACAACAATGTGTCCAGATACTCCTGGATGAAAACAAAACTATCTGGTGATTTGTAGCTATCTCAATCCCAGATCTTGCTACAGCCTCTGGTGTGTTTGTGTTTTCTGGATATTCTCTATGCACTTTAAGGTTTTGAATGCATTTTAGCAGGACCCCTTTTGTTTTCTGCTGGCAAAGGCTAATTGGTTCCACCTGGAGTCAAATCCTCCACACATTCGAGTTTTCTAGGAAGAAAGCTCCAGAAACCTGAGAAAACATGATATTTCTTTCTGTAAACATGATATTGGATGCATTTGCCGAACAGGAAGATTGTGATTTTCTCCAAAACCACTTTCACGGTGATTTTTGGTTAAATTTCACCCGAAATCCACAACAATTTGTCCAGATACTCCTGGATGAAAACAAAGCTATCTGGTGATTTGTAGCTATCTCAATCCCAGATCTTGCTACAGCCTCTGTATGTGTTTGTGTTTTCTGGATATTCTCTATGCACTTTAAGGTTTTGAATGCATTTTAGCAGGACCCCTTTTGTTTTCTGCTGGCAAACGCTAATTGGTTCCACCTGGAGTCAAATCCTCCACACATTCGAGTTTTCTAGGAAGAAAGCTCCAGAAACCTGAGAAAACATGATAATTTTATTTGTAAACATGACATTGGAATCATTTGCTGAACCGAAGATTGTGCTTTTCTCCAAAACCACTTTCACGGTGATTTTTTAGTTAAATTTCACTTCAAAACTACAACAATTTGTCCAGATACTCCTGGATGAAAACAAAGCTATCTGGTGATTTGTAGCTATCTCAATCCCAGATCTTGCTACAGCCTCTGTATGTGTTTGTGTTTTCTGGATATTCTCTATGCACTTTAAGGTTTTGAATGCATTTTAGCAGGACCCCTTTTGTTTTCTGCTGGCAAACGCTAATTGGTTCCACCTGGAGTCAAATCCTCCACACATTCGAGTTTTCTAGGAAGAAAGCTCCAGAAACCTGAGAAAACATGATAATTTTATTTGTAAACATGACATTGGAATCATTTGCTGAACCGAAGATTGTGCTTTTCTCCAAAACCACTTTCACGGTGATTTTTTAGTTAAATTTCACTTCAAAACTACAACAATTTGTCCAGATACTCCTGGATGAAAACAAAACTATCTGGTGAGTTGTAGCCATCTGAATCCCAGATCTTGCTACAGCCTCTGTGTGTGTTTGTGTTTTCTGGATATTCTCTATGGACTTTAAGGTTTTGAATGCATTTTAGCAGGACCCTTTTTGTTTTCTGCTGGCAAACGCTAATTGGTTCCACCTGGAGTCAAACACTCCACACATTCGAGTTTTCTAGGAAGAAAGCTTCAGAAACCTGAGAAAACATGATATTTCTTTCTGTAAACATGACATTGAATGCATTTGTCGAACAGGAAGATTGTGCTTTTCTCCAAAACCACTTTCATGGTGATCTTTGGTTAAATTTCACCTAAAATCTACAACAATTTGTGCAGATACTCCTGGATGAAAACAAAAAACTCTCTGGTGATTTGTAGCTATCTCAATCCCAGATCTTGACATGCCTCTGTGTGTGTTTGTGTTTTCTGGATATTCTCTATGGACTTTAAGGTTTTGAATGCATTTTAGCTTGTAAGTTTTTGTTTTCTGCTGGCAAACGCTAATTGGTTCCACCTGGAGTCAAATCCTCCACACATTCGAGTTTTCTAGGAAGAAAGCTCCAGAAACCTGAGAAAACATGATATTTGTATTTATAAACATGACCTTGGATTCATTTGATGAACAGAAAGATTGTGCTTTTCTCCAAAACGACTTTCATGGAGATTTTTGGTTAAATTTCACTTCAAAACTACAACAATTTGTCCAGATACTCCTGGATGAAAACAAAAGTATCTGGTGATTTGTAGCTATCTCAATCCCAGATCTTGCTACAGCCTCTGTGTGTGTTTGTGTTTTCTGGATATTCTCTATGGACTTTAAGGCTTTGAATGCATTTTAGCAGGACCCTTTTTGTTTTCTGCTGGCAAACGCTAATTGGTTCCACCTGGAGTCAAATCCTCCACACATTCGAGTTTTCTAGGAAGAAAGCTCCAGAAACTTGACAAAACATGATATTTGTATTTGTAAACAACATTGGAATCATTTGCTGAACCGAAACATTGTGCTTTTCTCCAAAACCACTTTCACGGTGATTTTTTAGTTAAATTTCACTTCAAAACTACAACATTTTGTGCAGATACTCCTGGATGAAAACAAAACTATCTGGTGATTTGTAGCCATCTGAATCCCAGATCTTGCTACAGCCTCTGTGTGTGTTTGTGTTTTCTGGATATTCTCTATGGACTTTGAGGTTTTGAATGCATTTTAGCTGGACCCTTTTTTTTTTCTGCTGGCAAACGCTAATGAGTTCCACCAGGAGTAAAATACTCCACACATTCGAGTTTTCTAGGAAGAAAGCTCCAGAAACCTGAGAAAACATGATATTTGTATTTATAAGGATTCCTTGGATTCATTTGCTGAACCGTAAGATTGCGCTTTTCTCCAAAACCACTTTCACGGTGATTTTTTGGTTAAATTTGACTTCAAAACTACAACAATTTGTCCAGATACTCCTGGATGAAAACAAAACTATCTGGTGATTTGTAGCTATCTCAATCCCAGATCTTGCTACAGCCTCTGTGTGTGTTTGTGTTTTCTGGATATTCTCTATGGACTTTAAGGTTTTGAATGCATTTTAGCAGGACGCTTTTTGTTTTCTGCTGGCAAACGCTAATTGGTTGCACCTGGAGTCAAATACTCCACACATTCGAGTTTTCTCGGAAGAAAGCTTCAGAAACCTGAGAAAACATGATATTTCTTTATGTAAACATGACATTGAATGCATTTGTCGAACAGAAAATTGTGCTTCACTCCAAAACCACTTTCACGGTGATTTTTGGTTAAATTTCACCTAAAATCCTCAATAATTTGTCCAGATACTGCTGGATGAAAACAAAAAATTATCTGGTGATTTGTAGCCATCTCAATCCCAGATCTAGCTACAGCCTCTGTGTGTGTTTGTGTTTTCTGGATATTCTCTATGGACTTTAAGATTCTGAATGCCATTTGGCAGGACCCTGTTTGTTTTCTGCTGGCAAATGCTAATTGGTTCCACCTGGAGTCAAATCCTCCACACATTTGAGTTTTCTTGGAAGAAAGCTTCAGAAACCTGAGAAAACATGATATTTTTATTTGAAAACATGACATTGGATACATTTGCAGAACAGGAAGAATGTGCATTTCTCCAAAACCACTTTCACGTTGATTTTTGGTTAAATTTCACCCGAAATCCACAACAATTTGTCCAGATACTCCTGGATGAAAACAAAACTATCTGGTGATTTGTAGCTATCACAATCCCAGATCTTGCTACAGCCACTGTGTGTGTTTGTGTTTTCTGGACATTCTCTATGGACTTTATGGTTTTGAATGCATTTTAGCTTGTAAGTTTTTGTTTTTAGCTGCCAAACGCTAATTGGTTCCACCTGGAGTCAAATACTCCACACATTCCAGTTTTCTAGGAAGAAAGCTTCAGAAACCTGAGAAAACATGATATTTTTATTTGAAAACATGACATTGGAATCATTTGCTGAACAGGAAGATTGTGCTTTTCTCCAAAACCACTTTCACGGTGATTTTTTAGTTAAATTTCACTTCAAAACTACAACAATTTGTCCAGATACTCCTGGATGAAAACAAAACTATCTGGTGATTTGTAGCTATCTCAATCCCAGATCTTGCTACAGCCTCTGTGTGTTTGTGTTTTCTGGATATTCTCTATGGACTTTAAGGTTTTGAATGCATTTTAGCAGGACCCTTTTTGTTTTCTGCTAGCAAACGCTAATTGGTTCCACCTGGAATCAAACACTCCAAACATTCGAGTTTTCTAGGAAGAAAGCTTCAGAAACCTGAGAAAACATGATATTTCTTTCTGTAAACATGACATTGGATACATTTGCCGAAAACAGGAAGATTGTGCTTTTCTCCAAAACCTCTTTCATTGTGATTTTTATTTAAACTTCACCCGAAATCCACAACAATTTGTCCAGAAACTCCTGGATGAAAACAAAACTATCTGGTGATTTGTAGCTATCTCAATCCCAGATCTTGATACAGCCTCAGTGTGTATTTGTGTTTTCTGGATATTCTCTATGGACTTTAAGGTTTTGAAAGCATTTTAGCAGGACCCTTTTTGTTTTCTGCTGGCAAACGCTAATTGGTTCCACCTGGAGTCAAATCCTCCACACATTCGAGTTCTCTAGGAAGAAAGCTGCAGAAACCTGAGAAAACATGATATTTCTTTCTATAAACATGACATTGGATGCATTTTTCGAACAGGAAGATTGTGCTTTTCTCCAAAACCACTTTCACGGTGATTTTTTGGTGAAATTTCACTTCAAAACTACAACAATGTGTCCAGATACTCCTGGATGAAAACAAAACTATCTGGTGATTTGTAGCTATCTCAATCCCAGATCTTGCTACAGCCTCTGGTGTGTTTGTGTTTTCTGGATATTCTCTATGCACTTTAAGGTTTTGAATGCATTTTAGCAGGACCCCTTTTGTTTTCTGCTGGCAAAGGCTAATTGGTTCCACCTGGAGTCAAATCCTCCACACATTCGAGTTTTCTAGGAAGAAAGCTCCAGAAACCTGAGAAAACATGATATTTCTTTCTGTAAACATGATATTGGATGCATTTGCCGAACAGGAAGATTGTGATTTTCTCCAAAACCACTTTCACGGTGATTTTTGGTTAAATTTCACCCGAAATCCACAACAATTTGTCCAGATACTCCTGGATGAAAACAAAGCTATCTGGTGATTTGTAGCTATCTCAATCCCAGATCTTGCTACAGCCTCTGTATGTGTTTGTGTTTTCTGGATATTCTCTATGCACTTTAAGGTTTTGAATGCATTTTAGCAGGACCCCTTTTGTTTTCTGCTGGCAAACGCTAATTGGTTCCACCTGGAGTCAAATCCTCCACACATTCGAGTTTTCTAGGAAGAAAGCTCCAGAAACCTGAGAAAACATGATAATTTTATTTGTAAACATGACATTGGAATCATTTGCTGAACCGAAGATTGTGCTTTTCTCCAAAACCACTTTCACGGTGATTTTTTAGTTAAATTTCACTTCAAAACTACAACAATTTGTCCAGATACTCCTGGATGAAAACAAAACTATCTGGTGAGTTGTAGCCATCTGAATCCCAGATCTTGCTACAGCCTCTGTGTGTGTTTGTGTTTTCTGGATATTCTCTATGGACTTTAAGGTTTTGAATGCATTTTAGCAGGACCCTTTTTGTTTTCTGCTGGCAAACGCTAATTGGTTCCACCTGGAGTCAAACACTCCACACATTCGAGTTTTCTAGGAAGAAAGCTTCAGAAACCTGAGAAAACATGATATTTCTTTCTGTAAACATGACATTGAATGCATTTGTCGAACAGGAAGATTGTGCTTTTCTCCAAAACCACTTTCATGGTGATCTTTGGTTAAATTTCACCTAAAATCTACAACAATTTGTGCAGATACTCCTGGATGAAAACAAAAAACTCTCTGGTGATTTGTAGCTATCTCAATCCCAGATCTTGACATGCCTCTGTGTGTGTTTGTGTTTTCTGGATATTCTCTATGGACTTTAAGGTTTTGAATGCATTTTAGCTTGTAAGTTTTTGTTTTCTGCTGGCAAACGCTAATTGGTTCCACCTGGAGTCAAATCCTCCACACATTCGAGTTTTCTAGGAAGAAAGCTCCAGAAACCTGAGAAAACATGATATTTGTATTTATAAACATGACCTTGGATTCATTTGATGAACAGAAAGATTGTGCTTTTCTCCAAAACGACTTTCATGGAGATTTTTGGTTAAATTTCACTTCAAAACTACAACAATTTGTCCAGATACTCCTGGATGAAAACAAAAGTATCTGGTGATTTGTAGCTATCTCAATCCCAGATCTTGCTACAGCCTCTGTGTGTGTTTGTGTTTTCTGGATATTCTCTATGGACTTTAAGGCTTTGAATGCATTTTAGCAGGACCCTTTTTGTTTTCTGCTGGCAAACGCTAATTGGTTCCACCTGGAGTCAAATCCTCCACACATTCGAGTTTTCTAGGAAGAAAGCTCCAGAAACTTGACAAAACATGATATTTGTATTTGTAAACAACATTGGAATCATTTGCTGAACCGAAACATTGTGCTTTTCTCCAAAACCACTTTCACGGTGATTTTTTAGTTAAATTTCACTTCAAAACTACAACATTTTGTGCAGATACTCCTGGATGAAAACAAAACTATCTGGTGATTTGTAGCCATCTGAATCCCAGATCTTGCTACAGCCTCTGTGTGTGTTTGTGTTTTCTGGATATTCTCTATGGACTTTGAGGTTTTGAATGCATTTTAGCTGGACCCTTTTTGTTTTCTGCTGGCAAACGCTAATGAGTTCCACCAGGAGTAAAATACTCCACACATTCGAGTTTTCTAGGAAGAAAGCTCCAGAAACCTGAGAAAACATGATATTTGTATTTATAAGGATTCCTTGGATTCATTTGCTGAACCGTAAGATTGCGCTTTTCTCCAAAACCACTTTCACGGTGATTTTTTGGTTAAATTTGACTTCAAAACTACAACAATTTGTCCAGATACTCCTGGATGAAAACAAAACTATCTGGTGATTTGTAGCTATCTCAATCCCAGATCTTGCTACAGCCTCTGTGTGTGTTTGTGTTTTCTGGATATTCTCTATGGACTTTAAGGTTTTGAATGCATTTTAGCAGGACGCTTTTTGTTTTCTGCTGGCAAACGCTAATTGGTTGCACCTGGAGTCAAATACTCCACACATTCGAGTTTTCTCGGAAGAAAGCTTCAGAAACCTGAGAAAACATGATATTTCTTTATGTAAACATGACATTGAATGCATTTGTCGAACAGAAAATTGTGTTTCACTCCAAAACCACTTTCACGGTGATTTTTGGTTAAATTTCACCTAAAATCCTCAATAATTTGTCCAGATACTGCTGGATGAAAACAAAAAATTATCTGGTGATTTGTAGCCATCTCAATCCCAGATCTAGCTACAGCCTCTGTGTGTGTTTGTGTTTTCTGGATATTCTCTATGGACTTTAAGATTCTGAATGCCATTTGGCAGGACCCTGTTTGTTTTCTGCTGGCAAATGCTAATTGGTTCCACCTGGAGTCAAATCCTCCACACATTTGAGTTTTCTTGGAAGAAAGCTTCAGAAACCTGAGAAAACATGATATTTTTATTTGAAAACATGACATTGGATACATTTGCTGAACAGGAAGAATGTGCATTTCTCCAAAACCACTTTCACGTTGATTTTTGGTTAAATTTCACCCGAAATCCACAACAATTTGTCCAGATACTCCTGGATGAAAACAAAACTATCTGGTGATTTGTAGCTATCACAATCCCAGATCTTGCTACAGCCACTGTGTGTGTTTGTGTTTTCTGGACATTCTCTATGGACTTTATGGTTTTGAATGCATTTTAGCTTGTAAGTTTTTGTTTTTAGCTGCCAAACGCTAATTGGTTCCACCTGGAGTCAAATACTCCACACATTCCAGTTTTCTAGGAAGAAAGCTTCAGAAACCTGAGAAAACATGATATTTTTATTTGAAAACATGACATTGGAATCATTTGCTGAACAGGAAGATTGTGCTTTTCTCCAAAACCACTTTCACGGTGATTTTTTAGTTAAATTTCACTTCAAAACTACAACAATTTGTCCAGATACTCCTGGATGAAAACAAAACTATCTGGTGATTTGTAGCTATCTCAATCCCAGATCTTGCTACAGCCTCTGTGTGTGTTTGTGTTTTCTGGATATTCTCTATGGACTTTAAGGTTTTGAATGCATTTTAGCAGGACCCTTTTTGTTTTCTGCTAGCAAACGCTAATTGGTTCCACCTGGAATCAAACACTCCAAACATTCGAGTTTTCTAGGAAGAAAGCTTCAGAAACCTGAGAAAACATGATATTTCTTTCTGTAAACATGACATTGGATACATTTGCCGAAAACAGGAAGATTGTGCTTTTCTCCAAAACCTCTTTCATTGTGATTTTTATTTAAACTTCACCCGAAATCCACAACAATTTGTCCAGAAACTCCTGGATGAAAACAAAACTATCTGGTGATTTGTAGCTATCTCAATCCCAGATCTTGATACAGCCTCAGTGTGTATTTGTGTTTTCTGGATATTCTCTATGGACTTTAAGGTTTTGAAAGCATTTTAGCAGGACCCTTTTTGTTTTCTGCTGGCAAACGCTAATTGGTTCCACCTGGAGTCAAATCCTCCACACATTCGAGTTCTCTAGGAAGAAAGCTGCAGAAACCTGAGAAAACATGATATTTCTTTCTATAAACATGACATTGGATGCATTTTTCGAACAGGAAGATGGTGCTTTTCTCCAAAACCACTTTCACGGTGATTTTTCGTTAAATTTCACCTAAAATCCACAACAATTTTTCCTGATACTCCTGGATGAAAACAAAAAACTATCTGGTGATTTGTAGCTATCTCAATCCCAAATCTTGCTACAGCCTCTGTGTGTGTTTGTGTTTTCTGGATATTCTCTATGCACTTTAAGGTTTTGAATGCATTTTAGCAGGACCCTTTTTGTTTTCTGCTGGCAAACGCTAATTGGTTCCACCTGGAGTCAAATCCTCCACACATTCGAGTTTTCTAGGAAGAAAGCTCCAGAAACCTGAGAAAACATGATATTTGTATTTATAAACATGACATTGGAATCATTTGCTGAACAGAAAGATTGTGCTTTTCTCCAAAACCATTTTCATGGTGATTTTTGGTTAAATTTCACTTCAAAACTACAACAATTTGCCCAGATACTCCTGGATGAAAACAAAAGTATCTGGTGATTTGTAGCTATCTCAATCCCTGATCTTGCTACAGCCTCTGTGTGTGTTTGTGTTTTCTGGATATTCTCTATGGACTTTAAGGTTTTGAATGCATTTTAGCAGGACCCTTTTTGTTTTCTGCTGGCAAACGCTAATTGGTTCCACCTGGAGTCAAATACTCCACACATTCGAGTTTTCCAGGAAGAAAGCTCCAGAAACCTGAGAAAACATGATATTTATATTTGTAAACAACATTGGAATCATTTGCTGAACCGAAAGATTGTGCTTTTCTCTAAAACCACTTTCACCTTGATTTTTTAGTTAAATTTCACTTCAAAACTACAACAATTTGTCCAGATACTCCTGGATGAAAACAAAACTATCTGGTGATTTGTAGCCATCTGAATCCCAGATCTTTCTGCAGCCTCTGTGTGTGTTTGTGTTTTCTGGATATTCTCTATGGATTTTAAGATTTTGAATGCATTTTAGCGTGTAAGTTTTTGTTTTCTGCTGGCAAACGCTAATTGGTTCCACCTGGAGTCAAATACTCCACACATTCGAGTTTTCTAGGAAGAAAGCTCCAGAAACCTGAGAAAACATGATATTTGTATTTGTAAACATGACATTGGAATCATTTGATGAACAGAAAGATTGTGCTTTTCTCCAAAACCACTTTCACGGTGATTTTTGGTTAAATTTCACCTAAAATCCACAACAATTTGTCCAGATATTCCTGGATGAAAACAAAACTATCTGGTGATTTGTAGCTATCTCAATCCCAGATCTTGCTACAGCCTCTGTGTGTGTTTGTGTTTTCTGGATATTCTCTATGGACTTTAAGGTTTGGAATGCATTTTAGCAGGACCCTTTTTGTTTTCTGCTGGCAAACGCTAATTGGTTCCACCTGGTGTCAAATACTCCACACATTCAAGTTTTCTAGGAAGAAAGCTCCAGAAACCTGGGAAAACATGATATTTCTTTCTGTAAACATGACATTGAATGCATTTGTCGAACAGAAAGATTGTGCTTTTCTCCAACACCATTTTCATGGTGATTTTTGGTTAAATTTCACTTCAAAACTACAACAATTTTCCCAGATACTCCTGGATGAAAACAAAAGTATCTGGTGATTTGTAGCTATCTCAATCCCTGATCTTGCTACAGCCTCTGTGTGTGTTTGTGTTTTCTGGATATTCTCTATGGACTTTAAGGTTTTGAATGCATTTTAGCAGGACCCTTTTTGTTTTCTGCTGGCAAACGCTAATTGGTTCCACCTGCAGTCAAATACTCCACACATTCGAGTTTTCTAGGAAGAAAGCTCCAGAAACCTGAGAAAACATGATATTTGTATTTGTAAACAACATTGGAATCATTTGCTGAACCGAAAGATTGTGCTTTTCTCCAAAACCACTTTCACGGTGATTTTTTAGTTAAATTTCACTTCAAAACTACAACAATTTGTCCAGATACTCCTGGATGAAAACAAAAGTATCTCGTGATTTGTAGCTATCTCAATCCCAGATCTTGCTACAGCCTCTGTGTGTGTTTGTGTTTTCTGGATATCCTCTATGGACTTTAAGGTTTTGAATGCATTTTCGCCGGACCCTTTTTGTTTTCTGCTGGCAAACGCTAATTGGTTCCACCTGGAGTCAAATCCTCCACACATTTGAGTTTTCTAGGAAGAAATCTCCAGAAACCTGAGAAAACATGATATTTGTATTTGTAAACATGACATTGGAATCATTTGCTGAAGCGAAAGATTTTGCTTTTCTCCAAAACCACTTTCACGGTGATTTTTTAGTTAAATTTCACTTCAAAACTACAACAATTTGTCCAGATACTCCTGGATGAAAACAAAATTATCTGGTGATTTGTAGCCATCTGAATCCCAGATCTTGTTGCAGCCTCTGTGTGTGTTTGTGTTTTCTGGATATTCTCTATGGATTTTAAGATTTTGAATGCATTTTAGCGTGTAAGTTTTTGTTTTCTGCTGGCAAACGCTAATTGGTTCCACCTGGAGTCAAATACTCCACACATTCGAGTTTTCTAGGAAGAAAGCTCCAGAAACCTGAGAAAACATGATATTTGTATTTGTAAACATGACATTGGAATCATTTGCTGAACAGAAAGATTGTGCTTTTCTCCAAAACCACTTTCACGGTGATTTTTGGTTAAATTTCACCTAAAATCCACAACAATTTGTCCAGATACTCCTGGATGAAAACAAAACTATCTGGTGATTTGTAGCTATCTCAATCCCAGATCTTGCTACAGCCTCTGTGTGTGTTTGTGTTTTCTGGATATTCTCTATGGACTTTAAGGTTTTGAATGCATTTTAGCTTGTAAGTTTTTGTTTTCTGCTGGCAAACGCTAATTGGTTCCACCTGGTGTCAAATACTCCACACATTCAAGTTTTCTAGGAAGAAAGCTCCAGAAACCTGGGAAAACATGATATTTCTTTCTGTAAACATGATATTGAATGCATTTGTCGAACAGAAAGATTGTGCTTTCCTCCATAACCACTTAAAGGTGATATTTGGTTAAATTTGACCTAAAATCCACAACATATTGTCCAGATATTCCAGGATGAAAACAAATCTAACTGGTGTGTTCTGGCTATCTCAATCCCATGTCTTATTACAGCCTCTGTGTGTGTTCGTGTTTTCTGGACATTCTCTATGGACTTTACGGTTTTGAATGCATTTTAGCTTGTAAGTTTTTGTTTTTAGCTGCCAAACGCTAATTGGTTCCACCTGGAGTCAAATCCTCCACACATTCGAGTTTTTAGCAAGAAACGTTCAGAAAGCTGAGAAAACATGATATTTGTATTTGTAAATATGACATTGGATGCATGTGCTGAACAGAAATATTGTGCTTTTCCCCAAAACCACTTTCACGGTGATTTTTTGGTGAAATTTCACTTCAAAACTACATCAACTTGTCCAGATACTCCTGGATGAAAACAAAAATATCTGGTGATTTGTAGCTATCTCAATCCCAGATCTTGCTACAGCTTCTATGTGTGTTTGTGTTTTCTGGATATTCTCTATGGACTTTAAGATTTTGAATGCATTTTAGCAGGACCCTTTTTGTTTTCTGCTGGCAAACCCTAATTGGTTCCACCTGGAGTCAAATCCTCCACACATTTGAGTTTTCTAGGAAGAAAGCTTCAGAAACCTGAGAAAACATGATATTTCTTTCTGTAAACATGACATTGGATGCATTTGTCGAACAGGAAGATTGTGCTTTTCTCCAAAACCACTTTCACGGTGATTTTTGGTTAAATTTCACCTAAAATCCACAACAATTTGTCCAGATACTCCTGGATGAAAACAAAAAACTATCTGGTGATTTGTAGCTATCTCAATCCCAGATCTTGCTACAGCCTCTGTGTGTGTTTGTGTTTTCTGGATATTCTCTATGGACTTTAAGGTTTTGAATGCATTTTAGCAGGACCCTTTTTGTTTTCTGCTGGCAAAAGCTAATTGGTTCCACCTGGAGTCAAATCCTCCACACATTTGAGTTTTCTAGGAAGAAAGCTCCAGAAACCTGAGAAAACATGATATTTGTATTTGTAAACATGACCTTAGATTCATTTGCTGAACCGAAAGATTGTGCTTTTCTCCAAAACCACTTTCACGGTGATTTTTTAGTTAAATTTCACTTCAAAACTACAAGAATTTGTCCAGATACTCCTGGATGAATACAAAACTATGTGGTGATTTGTAGCCATCTGAATCCCAGATCTTGCTACAGCCTCTGTGTGTGTTTGTGTTTTCTGGATATTCTCTATGGACTTTAAGGTTTGGAATGCATTTTAGCAGGACCCTTTTTGTTTTCTGCTGGCAAATGCTAATTAATTCCACCTGGAGTCAAATCCTCCACACATTCGAGTTTTCTAGGAAGAAAGCTTCAGAAACCTGAGAAAACATGATATTTGTATTTGTAAACAACACTGGAATCATTTGCTGAACCGAAAGATTGTGCTTTTCTCCAAAACAACTTTCACGGTGATTTTTTAGTTAAATTTCACTTCAAAACTACAACAATTTGTCCAGATACTCCTGGATGAAAACAAAAATATCTGGTGATTTCTAGCCATCTGAATCCCAGGTCTTGCTACAGCCTCTTTGTGTGTTTGTGTTTTCTGGATATTCTCTATGGACTTTAAGGTTTGGAATGCATTTTAGCAGGACCGTTTTTGTTTTCTGCTGGCAAACGCTAATTGGTTCCACCTGGAGACAAATCCTCCACACATTCGAGTTTTCTAGGAAGAAAGCTCCAGAAACCTGAGAAAACATGATATTTGTATTTGTAAACATGACCTTGGATTCACTTGCTGAACAGAAAGATTGTGCTTTTCTCCAAAACCACTTTCACGGTGATTTTTTGGTGAAATTTCACTTCAAATCTACAACAATTTGTCCAGATACTCCTGGATGAAAACAAAACTATCTGGTGATTTGTAGCTATCTCAATCCCAGGTCTTGCTACAGCCTCTGAGTGTGTTTGTGTTTTCTGGATATTCTCTATGGACTTTAAGGTTTGGAATGCATTTTAGCAGGACCCTTTTTGTTTTCTGCTGGCAAACGCTAATTGGTTCCACCTGGAGACAAATCCTCCACACATTCGAGTTTTCTAGGAAGAAAGCTCCAGAAACCTGAGACAAGATGATATTTCTTTCTGTAAACATGACATTGGATGCATTTGTCGAACAGGAAGATTGTGCTTATCTCCAAAACCACGTACACAGTGATTTTTGGTTAATTTTCACCTAAAATCCACAACAATTTGTCCAGATACTACTGGAATAAAACAAAAAACTATCTGGTGATTTGTGGCTATCTCAATCCCAGATCTTGCTGCAGCCTCTGTGTGTGTTTGTGTTTTCTGGATACTCTCTATGGACTTTAAGGTTTTGAATGCATTTTAGCAGGATCCTTTTTGTTTTCTGCTGGCAAAAGCTAATTGGCTCCACCTGGAGTCAAATACTCCACACATTTGAGTTTTCTAGAAAGAAAGCTTCAGAACCCTGAGAAAACATGATATTTGTATTTGTAAACATGACATTGGACGCATTTGCCGAACAGGAAGATTGTGCTTTTCTCCAAAACCACTTTCACGGTGATTTTTGGATAAATTTCACCCGAAATCCACAACAATTTGTCCAGATACACCTGGATGAAAACAAAAAACTACTGGTGATTTGTAGCTATCTCAATCCCAGATCTTGCTACAGCCTCTGTGTGTGTTTGTGTTTTCTTGATATTCTCTATGGACTTTAAGATTCTGAATGCACTGTAGCAGGACCCTTTTTGTTTTCTCCTGGCAAATGCTAGTTGGTTCTACCTGGAGTCAAATCCTCCACACATTCAAGATTTCTAGGAAGAAAGCTTCAGAAACCTGAGAAAACATGATATTTCTTTCTGTAAACATGACATTGGATACATTTACAGAACAGGAAGAACGTGCATTTCTCCAAAACCACTTTCAAGGTGATTTTTAGTTAAATTTCACCCGGAATCCACAACAATTTGTCCAGATACTCCTGGATGAAAACAAAACTATCTGGTGTGTTGTGGCTATCTCAATCCCATATCTTGCTACAGCCTCTGTGTGTGTTTGTGTTTTCTTGATATTCTCTATGGACTTTAAGATTCTGAATGCATTGTAGCAGGACCCTTTTTGTTATCTCCTGGCAAATGCTAGTTGGTTCTACCTGGAGTCAAATCCTCCACACATTCAAGATTTCTAGGAAGAAAGCTGCAGAAACCTGAGAAAACATGATATTTCTTTCTGTAAACATGACATTGGATGCATTTGACAAACAGGAAGATTGTGCTTTTCTCCCAAACCACTTTCACGGTGATTTTTGGTTAAATTGCACCTGAAATTCACAACAATTTGTCCAGATACTCCTGGATGAAAACAAAACTATCTGGTGTGTTGTGGCTATCTCAATCCCATATCTTGCTACAGCCTCTGTGTGTGTTTGTGTTTTCTGGACATTCTCTATGTACTTTAAGGTTTTGAAAGCATTTTAGCTTGTAAGTTTTGTTTTCTGCTGGCAAACGCTAATTGGTTCCACCTGGAGTCAAATCCTCCACACATTCGAGTTTTCTAGGAAGAAAGCTCCAGAAACCTGAGAAAACATGATATTTCTTTCTAATGAACATGACATTGGATACATTTGTCGAACAGGAAAATTTTGCTTTTCTCCAAAACCACTTTCACGGTGATTTTTGGTTAAATTTTACCCGAAATTCAAACAATTGGTCCAGATACACCTGGATGAAAACAAAACTATCTGGTGATTTGTAGCTATCTCAATCCCAGATCTTGCTACAGCCTCTGTGTGTGTTTGTGTTTTCTGGATATTTTCTATGGACTTTACGGTTTTTAATGCATTTTAGCAGGACCCTTTTTGTTTTCTGCTGGCAAACGCTAATTGGTTCCACCTGGAGTCAAATACTCCACACATTCGAGTTTTCTAGCAAGAAAGCTTCAGAAACCTGAGAAAACATGATATGTGTATTTGTAAAAATGACATTGGATACATTTGCGGAACAGGAAGATTGTGCTTTTCTCCAAAACCACGTTCACGGTGATTTTTTTGGTTAAATTTCACCCAAAATCCACAACAATTTGTCCAGATACTCCTGGATGAAAACAAAACGATCTCGTGATTTGTAGCTATCTCAATCCCAGATCTTGCTACAGCCTCTGTGTGTGTTTCTGTTTTCTGGATACTCTCTATGGACTTTAAGGTTTGGAATGCATTTTAGCAGGATCCTTTTTGTTTTCTGCTGGCAAACACTAATTGGCACCACCTGGAGTCCAATACTCCACACATTTGAGTTTTTTAGGAAGAAACCTTCAGAAACCTGAGAAAACATGATATTTGTATTAATAAACATGACCTTGGATTCATTTGATGAACAGAAAGATTGTGCTTTTCTCCAAAACCACTTTCACGGTGATTTTTTGGTGAAATTTCACTTCAAAACTACAACAATTTGTCCAGATACTCCTGGATGAAAACAAAACTATCTGGTGATTTGTAGCTATCTCAATCCCAGATCTTGCTACAGCCACTGTGTGTGTTCGTGTTTTCTGGATATTCTCTATGGACTTTAAGGTTTTGAATGCATTTTAGCAGGACCCTTTTTGTTTTCTGCTGGCAAACGCTAATAGGGTCCACCTGGAGTCAAATAGTCCACACATTCGAGTTTTCTAGGAAGAAAGCTCCAGAAACCTGAGAAAACATGATATTTGTATTTGTAAACATGACATTGGAATCCTTTGCTGAACCGAAGATTGTGCTTTTCTCCAAAACCACTTTCACGGTGATTTGTTAGTTAAATTTCACTTCAAAACTACAACAATTTGTCCAGATACTCCTGGATGAAAGCAAAACTGTCTGGTGATTTGTAGCCACCTGAATCCCAGATCTTGCTACAGCCTCTGTGTGTGTTTGTGTTTTCTGGATATTCTCTATGGACTTTAAATTTTGAATGCACTGTAGCAGGACCCTTTTTGTTTTCTGCTTGCAAACGCTAATTGGTTCCACCTGGAGTCAAATCCTCCACACATTCGAGTTTTCTAGGAAGAAAGCTCCAGAAACCTGAGAAAACATGATATTTGTATTTATAAACATGACCTTGGATTCATTTGCTGAACAGAAAGATTGTGCTTTTCGCCAAAACCACTTTCATGGTGATTTTTTGGTGAAATGTCAGTTCAAAACTACAACAATGTGTACAGATACTCCTGGATGAAAACAAAACTATCTGGTGATTTGTAGCTATCTCAATCCCAGATCTTGCTACAGCCTCTCTGTGTGTTTGTGTTTTCTGGATATTCTCTATGGACTTTAAGGTTTTGAATGCATTTTAGCAGGACCCTTTTTGTTTTCTGCTGGCAAACGCTAATTGGTTCCACCTGGTGTCAAATACTCCACACATTCAAGTTTTCTAGGAAGAAAGCTCCAGAAACCTGGGAAAACATGATATTTCTTTCTGTAAACATGACATTGAATGCATTTGTCGAACAGAAAGATTGTGCTTTTCTGCAAAACCACATTCACGGTGATTTTTGGTTAAATTTCACCTAAAATCCTCAATAATTTGTCCAGATACTCCTGGATAAAAACAAAAAAATTATCTGGTGATTTGTAGCTGTCTGAATCCCAGATCTTGCTACAGCCTCTGTGTGTGTTTGTGTTTTCTGGATATTCTCTATGCACTTTAAGGTTTTGAATGCATTTTAGCAGGACCCTTTTTGTTTTCTGCTGGCAAAAGCTAATTGGTTCCACCTGGAGTCAAATCCTCCACACATTCGAGTTTTCTAGGAAGAAAGCTCCAGAAACCTGGGAAAACATGATATTTGTATTTATAAACATGACCTTGGATTCATTTGATGAACAGAAACATTGTGCTTTTCTCCAACACCATTTTCATGGTGATTTTTGGTTAAATTTCACTTCAAAACTACAACAATTTTCCCAGATACTCCTGGATGAAAACAAAAGTATCTGGTGATTTGTAGCTATCTCAATCCCTGATCTTGCTACAGCCTCTGTGTGTGTTTGTGTTTTCTGGATATTCTCTATGGACTTTAAGGTTTTGAATGCATTTTAGCAGGACCCTTTTTGTTTTCTGCTGGCAAACGCTAATTGGTTCCACCTGCAGTCAAATACTCCACACATTCGAGTTTTCTAGGAAGAAAGCTCCAGAAACCTGAGAAAACATGATATTTGTATTTGTAAACAACATTGGAATCATTTGCTGAACCGAAAGATTGTGCTTTTCTCCAAAACCACTTTCACGGCGATTTTTTAGTTAAATTTCACTTCAAAACTACAACAATTTGTCCAGATACTCCTGGATGAAAACAAAAGTATCTCGTGATTTGTAGCTATCTCAATCCCAGATCTTGCTACAGCCTCTGTGTGTGTTTGTGTTTTCTGGATATCCTCTATGGACTTTAAGGTTTTGAATGCATTTTCGCCGGACCCTTTTTGTTTTCTGCTGGCAAACGCTAATTGGTTCCACCTGGAGTCAAATCCTCCACACATTTGAGTTTTCTAGGAAGAAATCTGCAGAAACCTGAGAAAACATGATATTTGTATTTGTAAACATGACATTGGAATCATTTGCTGAAGCGAAAGATTTTGCTTTTCTCCAAAACCACTTTCACGGTGATTTTTTAGTTAAATTTCACTTCAAAACTACAACAATTTGTCCAGATACTCCTGGATGAAAACAAAATTATCTGGTGATTTGTAGCCATCTGAATCCCAGATCTTGTTGCAGCCTCTGTGTGTGTTTGTGTTTTCTGGATATTCTCTATGGATTTTAAGATTTTGAATGCATTTTAGCGTGTAAGTTTTTGTTTTCTGCTGGCAAACGCTAATTGGTTCCACCTGGAGTCAAATACTCCACACATTCGAGTTTTCTAGGAAGAAAGCTCCAGAAACCTGAGAAAACATGATATTTGTATTTGTAAACATGACATTGGAATCATTTGCTGAACAGAAAGATTGTGCTTTTCTCCAAAACCACTTTCACGGTGATTTTTGGATAAATTTCACCTAAAATCCACAACAATTTGTCCAGATACTCCTGGATGAAAACAAAACTATCTGGTGATTTGTAGCTATCTCAATCCCAGATCTTGCTACAGCCTCTGTGTGTGTTTGTGTTTTCTGGATATTCTCTATGGACTTTAAGGTTTTGAATGCATTTTAGCAGGACCCTTTTTGTTTTCTGCTGGCAAACGCTAATTGGTTCCACCTGGTGTCAAATACTCCACACATTCAAGTTTTCTAGGAAGAAAGCTCCAGAAACCTGGGAAAACATGATATTTCTTTCTGTAAACATGATATTGAATGCATTTGTCGAACAGAAAGATTGTGCTTTCCTCCATAACCACTTAAAGGTGATATTTGGTTAAATTTGACCTAAAATCCACAACATATTGTCCAGATACTCCTGGATGAAAACAAAACTATCTGGTGTGTTCTGGCTATCTCAATCCCATATCTTATTACAGCCTCTGTGTGTGTTCGTGTTTTCTGGACATTCTCTATGGACTTTACGGTTTTGAATGCATTTTAGCTTGTAAGTTTTTGTTTTTAGCTGCCAAACGCTAATTGGTTCCACCTGGAGTCAAATCCTCCACACATTCGAGTTTTTAGGAAGAAACGTTCAGAAACCTGAGAAAACATGATATTTGTATTTGTAAACATGACATTGGATGCATGTGCTGAACAGAAATATTGTGCTTTTCTCCAAAACCACTTTCACGGTGATTTTTTGGTGAAATTTCACTTCAAAACTACAACAACTTGTCCAGATACTCCTGGATGAAAACAAAAATATCTGGTGATTTGTAGCTATCTCAATCCCAGATCTTGCTACAGCTTCTATGTGTGTTTGTGTTTTCTGGATATTCTCTATGGACTTTAAGATTTTGAATGCATTTTAGCAGGACCCTTTTTGTTTTCTGCTGGCAAACCCTAATTGGTTCCACCTGGAGTCAAATCCTCCACACATTTGAGTTTTCTAGGAAGAAAGCTTCAGAAACCTGAGAAAACATGATATTTCTTTCTGTAAACATGACATTGGATGCATTTGTCGAACAGGAAGATTGTGCTTTTCTCCAAAACCACTTTCACGGTGATTTTTGGTTAAATTTCACCTAAAATCCACAACAATTTGTCCAGATACTCCTGGATGAGAACAAAAAACTATCTGGTGATTTGTAGCTATCTCAATCCCAGATCTTGCTACAGCCTCTGTGTGTGTTTGTGTTTTCTGGATATTCTCTATGGACTTTAAGGTTTTGAATGCATTTTAGCAGGACCCTTTTTGTTTTCTGCTGGCAAAAGCTAATTGGTTCCACCTGGAGTCAAATCCTCCACACATTTGAGTTTTCTAGGAAGAAAGCTCCAGAAACCTGAGAAAACATGATATTTGTATTTGTAAACATGACCTTAGATTCATTTGCTGAACCGAAAGATTGTGCTTTTCTCCAAAACCACTTTCACGGTGATTTTTTAGTTAAATTTCACTTCAAAACTACAAGAATTTGTCCAGATACTCCTGGATGAATACAAAACTATCTGGTGATTTGTAGCCATCTGAATCCCAGATCTTGCTACAGCCTCTGTGTGTGTTTGTGTTTTCTGGATATTCTCTATGGACTTTAAGGTTTGGAATGCATTTTAGCAGGACCCTTTTTGTTTTCTGCTGGCAAATGCTAATTAATTCCACCTGGAGTCAAATCCTCCACACATTCGAGTTTTCTAGGAAGAAAGCTCCAGAAACCTGAGAAAACATGATATTTGTATTTGTAAACAACACTGGAATCATTTGCTGAACCGAAAGATTGTGCTTTTCTCCAAAACCACTTTCACGGTCATTTTTAGTTAAATTTCACCTAAAATCCACAACAATTTGTGCAGATACTCCTGGATGAAAACAAAAAATTATCTGGTGATTTGTAGCTATCTCAATCCCAGATCTTGCTGCAGCTTCTGTGTGTGTTTGTGTTTTCTGGATATTCTCTATGGACTTTAAGGTTTGGAATGCATTTTAGCAGGACCCTTTTTGTTTTCTGCTGGCAAACGCTAATTGGTTCCACCTGGAGTCAAATCCTCCACACATTCGAGTTTTCTAGGAAGAAAGCTCCAGAAACCTGAGAAAACATGATATTTGTATTTATAAACATGACCTTGGATTCATTTCCTGAACAGAAAGATTGTGCTTTTCTCCAAAACCACTTTCACGGTGATTTTTTAGTTCGATTTCACTTCAAAACTACAACAATTTGTCCAGATACTCCTGGATGAAAACAAAACTATCTGGTGATTTGTAGCTATCTCAATCCCAGATCTTGCTACAGCCTCTGTGTGTGTTTGTGTTTTCTGGATATTCTCTATGGACTTTAAGGTTTTGAATGCATTTTAGCAGGACCCTTTTTGTTTTCTGCTGGCAAACGCTAATTGGTTCCACCTGGAGTCAAATCCTCCACACATTCGAGTTTTCTAGGAAGAAAGCTTCAGAAACCTGAGAAAACATGATATTTCTTTCTGTAAACATGACATTGTATGCATTTGTCGAACAGGAAGATTGTGCTTTTCTCCAAAACCACTTTCACGGTGATTTTTGGTTAAATTTCACCTGAAATCCACAACAATTTGTGCAGATACTCCTTGATGAAAACAAAACTATCTGGTGATTTGTAGCTATCTCACTCCCACATCTTGCTACAGCCTCTGTGTGTGTTTGTGTTTTCTGGATATTCTCTATGGACTTTAAGGTTTTGAATGCATTTTAGCAGGACCCTTTTTGTTTTCTGCTGGCAAACGCTAATTGGTTCCACCTGGAGTCAAATCCTCCACACATTCGAGTTTTCTAGAAAGAAATCTCCATAAACCTGAGAAAACATGATATTTGTATTTGTAAACATGACATTGGAATCATTTGCTGAACCGAAGATTGTGCTTTTCTCCAAAACCACTTTCTCGGTGATTTTTTAGTTCAATTTCACTTCTAAACTACAACAATTTGTCCAGATACTCCTGGATGAAAGCAAAACTATCTGGTGATTTGTAGCCATCTGAATCCCAGATCTTGCTACAGCCTCTGTGTGTGTTTGTGTTTTCTGGATATTCTCTATGGACTTTAAGGTTTGGAATGCATTTTAGCTTGTAAGTTTTGTTTTCTGCTGGCAAACGCTAATTGGTTCCACCTGGAGTCAAATCCTCCACACATTCGAGTTTTCTAGGAAGAAAGCTTCAGAAACCTGAGAAAACATGATATTTCTTTCTGTAAACATGACATTGGATGCATTTGTCGAACAGGAAGATTGTGCTTTTCTCCAAAACCACTTTCACGGTGATTTTTGGTTAAATTTCACCTAAAATCCACAACAATTTGTGCAGATACTCCTGGATGAAAACAAAAAATTATCTGGTGATTTGTAGCTATCTCAATCCCAGATCTTGCTGCAGCTTCTGTGTGTGTTTGTGTTTTCTGGATATTCTCTATGGACTTTAAGGTTTTGAATGCATTTTAGCAGGACCCTTTTTGTTTTCTGCTGGCAAACGCTAATTGGTTCCACCTGGAGTCAAATCCTCCACACATTCGAGTTTTCTAGGAAGAAAGCTCCAGAAACCTGAGAAAACATGATATTTGTATTTATAAACATGACCTTAGATTCATTTGCTGAGCAGAAAGATTGTGCTTTTCTCCAAAACCACTTTCCCGGTGATTTTTGCTTAAATTTCAACTAAAATCCACAACAATTTGTGCAGATACTCCTGGATGAAAACAAAAAACTATCTGGTGATTTGTAGCTATCTCAATCCCAGATCTTGCTGCAGCCTCTGTGTGTGTTTGTGTTTTCTGGATATTCTCTATGGACTTTAAGGTTTTGAATGCATTTTAGCAGGACCCTTTTTGTTTTCTGCTGGCAAACGGTAATTGGTTCCACCTGGAGTCAAATCCTCCACACATTCGAGTTTTCTAGGAAGAAAGCTCCAGAAACCTGAGAAAACATGATATTTCTTTCTGTAAACATGACATTGGATGCATTTGTCGAACAGGAAGATTGTGCTTTTCTCCAAAACCACTTTCACGGTGATTTTTTAGTTCAATTTCACTTCTAAACTACAACAATTTGTCCAGATACTCCTGGATGAAAGCAAAACTATCTGGTGATTTGTAGCCATCTGAATCCCAGATCTTGCTACAGCCTCTGTGTGTGTTTGTGTTTTCTGAATATTCTCTATGGACTTTAAGGTTTGGAATGCATTTAGCTTGTAAATTTTGTTTTCTGCTGGCAAACGCTAATTGGTTCCACCTGGAGTCAAATCCTCCACACATTCGAGTTTTCTAGCAAGGAAGCTTCAGAAACCTGAGAAAACATGATATTTCTTTCTGTAAACATGACATTGGATGCATTTGTCAAACAGGAAGATTGTGCTTTTCTCCAAAACCACTTTCACGGTGATTTTTGGTTAAATTTCACCTGAAATCCACAACAATTTGTGCAGATACTCCTGGATGAAAACAAAACTATCTGGTGATTTGTAGCTATCTCACTCCCAGATCTTGCTACAGCCTCTGTGTGTGTTTGTGTTTTCTGGATATTCTCTATGGACTTGAAGGTTTTGAATGCATTTTAGCAGGACCCTTTTTGTTTTCTGCTGGCAAACGCTAATTGGTTCCACCTGGAGTCAAATCCTCCACACATTCGAGTTTTCTAGGAAGAAAGCTTCAGAAACCTGAGAAAACATGATATTTCTTTCTGTAAACATGACATTGGATTCATTTGTCGAACAGGAAGATTGTGCTTTTCTCCAAAACCACTTTCACGGTGATTTTTGGTTAAATTTCACCTAAAATCCACAACAATTTGTGCAGATACTCCTGGATGAAAACAAAAAATTATCTGGTGATTTGTAGCTATCTCAATCCCAGATCTTGCTGCAGCCTCTGTGTGTGTTTGTGTTTTCTGGATATTCTCTATGGACTTTAAGGTTTGGAATGCATTTTAGCAGGACCCTTTTTGTTTTCTGCTGGCAAACGCTAATTGGTTCCACCTGGAGTCAAATCCTCCACACATTCGAGTTTTCTAGGAAGAAAGCTCCAGAAACCTGAGAAAACATGATATTTGTATTTATAAACATGACCTTGGATTCATTTCCTGAACAGAAAGATTGTGCTTTTCTCCAAAACCACTTTCACGGTGATTTTTTAGTTCGATTTCACTTCAAAACTACAACAATTTGTCCAGATACTCCTGGATGAAAACAAAACTATCTGGTGATTTGTAGCCATCTGAATCCCAGATCTTGCTACAGCCTCTGTGTGTGTTTGTGTTTTCTGGATATTCTCTATGGACTTTAAGGTTTGGAATGCATTTTAGCAGGACCCTTTTTGTTTTCTGCTGGCAAATGCTAATTGGTTCCACCTGGAGTCAAATCCTCCACACATTCGAGTTTTCTAGGAAGAAAGCTTCAGAAACCTGAGAAAACATGATATTTCTTTCTGTAAACATGACATTGCATGCATTTGCAAAACAGGAAGATTGTGCTTTTCTCCAAAACCACTTTCACGGTGATTTTTGCTTAAATTTCACCTAAAATCCACAACAATTTGTGCAGATACTCCTGGATGAAAACAAAAAAACTATCTGGTGATTTGTAGCCATCTGAATCCCAGATCTTGCTACAGCCTCCGTGTGTGTTTGTGTTTTCTGAATATTCTCTATGGACTTTAAGGTTTGGAATGCATTTTAGCAGGACCCTTTTTGTTTTCTGCTGGCAAACGCTAATTGGTTCCACCTGGAGTCAAATCCTCCACACATTCGAGTTTTCTAGGAAGAAAGCTTCAGAAACCTGAGAAAACATGATATTTGTATTTATAAACATGACCTTGGATTCATTTGTCGAACAGGAAGATTGTGCTTTTCTCCAAAACCACTTTCACGGTGATTTTTGGTTAAATTTCACCTATAATCCACAACAATTTGTGCAGATACTCCTGGATGAAAACAAAACTATCTGGTGATTTGTAGCTATCTCACTCCCAGATCTTGCTACAGCCTCTGTGTGTGTTTGTGTTTTCTGGATATTCTCTATGGACTTTAAGGTTTGGAATGCATTTTAGCAGGACCCTTTTTGTTTTCTGCTGGCAAACGCTAATTGGTTCCACCTGGAGTCAAATCCTCCACACATTCGAGTTTTCTAGGAAGAAAGCTCCAGAAACCTGAGAAAACATGATATTTGTATTTATAAACATGACCTTGGATTCATTTGCTGAACAGAAAGATTGTGCTTTTCTCCAAAACCACTTTCACGGTGATTTTTGCTTAAATTTCACCTAAAATCCACAACAATTTGTGCAGATACTCCTGGATGAAAACAAAAAAACTATCTGGTGATTTGTAGCCATCTGAATCCCAGATCTTGCTACAGCCTCTGTGTGTGTTTGTGTTTTCTGAATATTCTCTATGGACTTTAAGATTTGGAATGCATTTAAGAAGGACCCTTTTTGTTCTCTGCTGGCAAACGCTAATTGGTTCCACCTGGAGTCAAATCCTCCACACATTCGAGTTTTCTAGGAAGAAAGCTTCAGAAACCTGAGAAAACATTATATTTCTTTCTGTAAACATGACATTGGATGCATTTGTCGAACAGGAAGATTGTGCTTTTCTCCAAAACCACTTTCACGGTGATTTTTGGTTAAATTTCACCTATAATCCACAACAATTTGTGCAGATACTCCTGGATGAAAACAAAACTATCTGGTGATTTGTAGCTATCTCAATCCCAGATCTTGCTGCAGCCTCTGTGTGTGTTTGTGTTTTCTGGATATTCTCTATGGACTTTAAGGTTTTGAATGCATTTTAGCAGGACCCTTTTTGTTTTCTGCTGGCAAACGCTAATTGTTTCCACCGGGAGTCAAATCCTCCACACATTCGAGTTTTCTAGGAAGAAAGCTCCAGAAACCTGAGAAAACATGATATTTGTATTTGTAAACATGACATTGGAATCATTTGCTGATCCGAAGATTGTGCTTTTCTCCAAAACCACTTTCATGGTGATTTTTCAGTTCAATTTCACTTCAAAACTACAACAATTTGTCCAGATACTCCTGGATGAAAGCAAAACTATCTGGTGATTTGTAGGCATCTGAATCCCAGATCTTGCTACAGCCTCTGTGTGTGTTTGTGTTTTCTGGATATTCTCTATGGACTTTAAGGTTTGGAATGCATTTTAGCTTGTAAGATTTGTTTTCTGCTGGCAAACGCTAATTGGTTCCACCTGGAGTCAAATCCTCCACACATTCGAGTTTTCTAGGAAGAAAGCTCCAGAAACCTGAGAAAACATGATATTTGTATTTATAAACATGACCTTGGATTCATTTGCTGAACAGAAAGATTGTGCTTTTCTCCAAAACCACTTTCACGGTGATTTTTGCTTAAATTTCACCTAAAATCCACAACAATTTGTGCAGATACTCCTGGATGAAAACAAAAAAACTATCTGGTGATTTGTAGCCATCTGAATCCCAGATCTTGCTACAGCCTCTGTGTGTGTTTGTGTTTTCTGAATATTCTCTATGGACTTTAAGGTTTGGAATGCATTTTAGCAGGACCCTTTTTGTTTTCTGCTGGCAAACGCTAATTGGTTCCACCTGGAGTCAAATCCTCCACACATTCGAGTTTTCCAGTAAGAAAGCTCCAGAAACCTGAGAAAACATGATATTTGTATTTGTAAACATGACATTGGATTCATTTGCTGAACCGAAGATTGTGCTTTTCTCCAAAACCACTTTCACGGTGATTTTTTAGTTCAATTTCACTTCAAAACTACAACAATTTGTCCAGATACTCCTGGATGAAAGCAAAACTATCTGGTGATTTGTTGCCATCTGAATCCCAGATCTTGCTACAGCCTCTGTGTGTGTTTGTGTTTTCTGGATATTCTCTATGGACTTTAAGGTTTGGAATGCATTTTATCTTGTAAGATTTGTTTTCTGCTGGCAAACGCTAATTGGTTCCACCTGGAGTCAAATCCTCCACACATTCGAGTTTTCTAGGAAGAAAGCTCCAGAAACCTGAGAAAACATGATATTTGTATTTATAAACATGACCTTGGATTCATTTGCTGAACAGAAAGATTGTGCTTTTCTCCAAAACCACTTTCACGGTGATTTTTGCTTAAATTTCACCTATAATCCACAACAATTTGTGCAGATACTCCTGGATGAAAACAAAAAAACTATCTGGTGATTTGTAGCCATCTGAATCCCAGATCTTGCTACAGCCTCTGTGTGTGTTTGTGTTTTCTGAATATTCTCTATGGACTTTAAGGTTTGGAATGCATTTTAGCAGGACCCTTTTTGTTTTCTGCTGGCAAACGCTAATTGGTTCCACCTGGAGTCAAATCCTCCACACATTCGAGTTTTCTAGGAAGAAAGCTTCAGAAACCTGAGAAAACATGATATTTCTTTCTGTAAACATGACATTGGGTGCATTTGTCGAACAGGAAGATTGTGCTTTTCTCCAAAACCACTTTCACGGTGATTTTTGGTTAAATTTCACCTATAATCCACAACAATTTGTGCAGATACTCCTGGATGAAAACAAAACTATCTGGTGATTTGTAGCTATCTCACTCCCAGATCTTGCTACAGCCTCTGTGTGTGTTTGTGTTTTCTGGATATTCTCTATGGACTTTAAGGTTTAGAATGCATTTTAGCAGGACCCTTTGTGTTTTCTGCTGGCAAACGCTAATTGGTTCCACCTGGAGTCAAATCCTCCACACATTCGAGTTTTCTAGGAAGAAAGCTCCAGAAACCTGAGAAAACATGATATTTGTATTTATAAGGATTCCTTGGATTCATTTGCTGAACCGTAAGATTGCGCTTTTCTCCAAAACCACTTTCACGGTGATTTTTTGGTGAAATTTCACTTCAAAACTACAACAATTTGTCCAGATACTCCTGGATGAAAACAAAACTATCTGGTGATTTGTAGCCATCTGAATCCCAGATCTTGCTACAGCCTCTGTGTGTGTTTGTGTTTTCTGGATATTCTCTATGGACTTTAAGGTTTGGAATGCATTTTAGCTTGTAAGATTTGTTTTCTGCTGGCAAACGCTAATTGGTTCCACCTGGAGTCAAATCCTCCACACATTCGAGTTTTCTAGGAAGAAAGCTCCAGAAACCTGAGAAAACATGATATTTGTATTTATAAACATGACCTTGGATTCATTTGCTGAACAGAAAGATTGTGCTTTTCTCCAAAACCACTTTCACGGTGATTTTTGGTTAAATTTCACCTAAAATCCACAACAATTTGTGCAGATACTCCTGGATGAAAACAAAAAAACTATCTGGTGATTTGTAGCCATCTGAATCCCAGATCTTGCTACAGCATCCGTGTGTGTTTGTGTTTTCTGAATATTCTCTATGGACTTTAAGGTTTGGAATGCATTTTAGCAGGACCCTTTTTGTTTTCTGCTGGCAAACGCTAATTGGTTCCACCTGGAGTCAAATCCTCCACACATTCGAGTTTTCTAGGAAGAAAGCTTCAGAAACCTGAGAAAACATGATATTTGTATTTATAAACATGACCTTGGATTCATTTGTCGAACAGGAAGATTGTGCTTTTCTCCAAAACCACTTTCACGGTGATTTTTGGTTAAATTTCACCTATAATCCACAACAATTTGTGCAGATACTCCTGGATGAAAACAAAACTATCTGGTGATTTGTAGCTATCTCACTCCCAGATCTTGCTACAGCCTCTGTGTGTGTTTGTGTTTTCTGGATATTCTCTATGGACTTTAAGGTTTTGAATGCATTTTAGCTTGTAAGATTTGTTTTCTGCTGGCAAACGCTAATTGGTTCCACCTGGAGTCAAATCCTCCACACATTCGAGTTTTCTAGGAAGAAAGCTCCAGAAACCTGAGAAAACATGATATTTGTATTTGTAAACATGACATTGGATTCATTTGCTGAACCGAAGATTGTGCTTTTCTTCAAAACCACTTTCACGGTGATTTTTGCTTAAATTTCACCTAAAATCCACAACAATTTGTGCAGATACTCCTGGATGAAAACAAAAAAACTATCTGGTGATTTGTAGCCATCTGAATCCCAGATCTTGCGACAGCCTCTGTGTGTGTTTGTGTTTTCTGAATATTCTCTATGGACTTTAAGGTTTGGAATGCATTTTAGCAGGACCCTTTTTGTTTTCTGCTGGCAAACGCTAATTGGTTCCACCTGGAGTCAAATACTCCACACATTCGAGTTTTCTAGGAAGAAAGCTTCAGAAACCTGAGAAAACATGATATTTCTTTCTGTAAACATGACATTGGGTGCATTTGTCGAACAGGAAGATTGTGCTTTTCTCCAAAACCACTTTCACGGTGATTTTTGGTTAAATTTCACCTATAATCCACAACAATTTGTGCAGATACTCCTGGATGAAAACAAAACTATCTGGTGATTTGTAGCTATCTCACTCCCAGATCTTGCTACAGCCTCTGTGTGTGTTTGTGTTTTCTAGATATTCTCTATGGACTTTAAGGTTTTGAATGCATTTTAGCAGGACCCTTTGTGTTTTCTGCTGGCAAACGCTAATTGGTTCCACCTGGAGTCAAATCCTCCACACATTCGAGTTTTCTAGGAAGAAAGCTCCAGAAACCTGAGAAAACATGATATTTGTATTTATAAGGATTCCTTGGATTCATTTGCTGAACCGTAAGATTGCGCTTTTCTCCAAAACCACTTTCACGGTGATTTTTTGGTGAAATTTCACTTCAAAACTACAACAATTTGTCCAGATACTCCTGGATGAAAGCAAAACTATCTGGTGATTTGTAGGCATCTGAATCCCAGATCTTGCTACAGCCTCTGTGTGTGTTTGTGTTTTCTGGATATTCTCTATGGACTTTAAGGTTTGGAATGCATTTTAGCTTGTAAGATTTGTTTTCTGCTGGCAAACGCTAATTGGTTCCAACTGGAGTCAAATCCTCCACACATTCGAGTTTTCTAGGAAGAAAGCTCCAGAAACCTGAGAAAACATGATATTTGTATTTATAAACATGACCTTGGATTCATTTGCTGAACAGAAAGATTGTGCTTTTCTCCAAAACCACTTTCACGGTGATTTTTGCTTAAATTTCACCTAAAATCCACAACAATTTGTGCAGATACTCCTGGATGAAAACAAAAAAACTATCTGGTGATTTGTAGCCATCTGAATCCCAGATCTTACTACAGCCTCTGTGTGTGTTTGTGTTTTCTGAATATTCTCTATGGACTTTAAGATTTGGAATGCATTTAAGAAGGACCCTTTTTGTTCTCTGCTGGCAAACGCTAATTGGTTCCACCTGGAGTCAAATCCTCCACACATTCGAGTTTTCTAGGAAGAAAGCTTCAGAAACCTGAGAAAACATTATATTTCTTTCTGTAAACATGACATTGGATGCATTTATCGAACAGGAAGATTGTGCTTTTCTCCAAAACCACTTTCACGGTGATTTTTGGTTAAATTTCACCTATAATCCACAACAATTTGTGCAGATACTCCTGGATGAAAACAAAACTATCTGGTGATTTGTAGCTATCTCAATCCCAGATCTTGCTGCAGCCTCTGTGTGTGTTTGTGTTTTCTGGATATTCTCTATGGACTTTAAGGTTTTGAATGCATTTTAGCAGGACCCTTTTTGTTTTCTGCTGGCAAACGCTAATTGTTTCCACCGGGAGTCAAATCCTCCACACATTCGAGTTTTCTAGGAAGAAAGCTCCAGAAACCTGAGAAAACATGATATTTGTATTTGTAAACATGACATTGGAATCATTTGCTGATCCGAAGATTGTGCTTTTCTCCAAAACCACTTTCATGGTGATTTTTCAGTTCAATTTCACTTCAAAACTACAACAATTTGTCCAGATACTCCTGGATGAAAGCAAAACTATCTGGTGATTTGTAGGCATCTGAATCCCAGATCTTGCTACAGCCTCTGTGTGTGTTTGTGTTTTCTGGATATTCTCTATGGACTTTAAGGTTTGGAATGCATTTTAGCTTGTAAGATTTGTTTTCTGCTGGCAAACGCTAATTGGTTCCACCTGGAGTCAAATCCTCCACACATTCGAGTTTTCTAGGAAGAAAGCTCCAGAAACCTGAGAAAACATGATATTTGTATTTATAAACATGACCTTGGATTCATTTGCTGAACAGAAAGATTGTGCTTTTCTCCAAAACCACTTTCACGGTGATTTTTGCTTAAATTTCACCTAAAATCCACAACAATTTGTGCAGATACTCCTGGATGAAAACAAAAAAACTATCTGGTGATTTGTAGCCATCTGAATCCCAGATCTTGCTACAGCCTCTGTGTGTGTTTGTGTTTTCTGAATATTCTCTATGGACTTTAAGTTTTGGAATGCATTTTAGCAGGACCCTTTTTGTTTTCTGCTGGCAAACGCTAATTGGTTCCACCTGGAGTCAAATCCTCCACACATTCGAGTTTTCCAGTAAGAAAGCTCCAGAAACCTGAGAAAACATGATATTTGTATTTGTAAACATGACATTGGATTCATTTGCTGAACCGAAGATTGTGCTTTTCTCCAAAACCACTTTCACGGTGATTTTTTAGTTCAATTTCACTTCAAAACTACAACAATTTGTCCAGATACTCCTGGATGAAAGCAAAACTATCTGGTGATTTGTTGCCATCTGAATCCCAGATCTTGCTACAGCCTCTGTGTGTGTTTGTGTTTTCTGGATATTCTCTATGGACTTTAAGGTTTGGAATGCATTTTATCTTGTAAGATTTGTTTTCTGCTGGCAAACGCTAATTGGTTCCACCTGGAGTCAAATCCTCCACACATTCGAGTTTTCTAGGAAGAAAGCTCCAGAAACCTGAGAAAACATGATATTTGTATTTATAAACATGACCTTGGATTCATTTGCTGAACAGAAAGATTGTGCTTTTCTCCAAAACCACTTTCACGGTGATTTTTGCTTAAATTTCACCTATAATCCACAACAATTTGTGCAGATACTCCTGGATGAAAACAAAAAAACTATCTGGTGATTTGTAGCCATCTGAATCCCAGATCTTGCTACAGCCTCTGTGTGTGTTTGTGTTTTCTGAATATTCTCTATGGACTTTAAGGTTTGGAATGCATTTTAGCAGGACCCTTTTTGTTTTCTGCTGGCAAACGCTAATTGGTTCCACCTGGAGTCAAATCCTCCACACATTCGAGTTTTCTAGGAAGAAAGCTTCAGAAACCTGAGAAAACATGATATTTCTTTCTGTAAACATGACATTGGGTGCATTTGTCGAACAGGAAGATTGTGCTTTTCTCCAAAACCACTTTCACGGTGATTTTTGGTTAAATTTCACCTATAATCCACAACAATTTGTGCAGATACTCCTGGATGAAAACAAAACTATCTGGTGATTTGTAGCTATCTCACTCCCAGATCTTGCTACAGCCTCTGTGTGTGTTTGTGTTTTCTGGATATTCTCTATGGACTTTAAGGTTTTGAATGCATTTTAGCAGGACCCTTTTTGTTTTCTGCTGGCAAACGCTAATTGGTTCCACCTGGAGTCAAATCCTCCACACATTCGAGTTTTCTAGGAAGAAAGCTCCAGAAACCTGAGAAAACATGATATTTGTATTTATAAGGATTCCTTGGATTCATTTGCTGAACCGTAAGATTGCGCTTTTCTCCAAAACCACTTTCACGGTGATTTTTTGGTGAAATTTCACTTCAAAACTACAACAATTTGTCCAGATACTCCTGGATGAAAACAAAACTATCTGGTGATTTGTAGCCATCTGAATCCCAGATCTTGCTACAGCCTCTGTGTGTGTTTGTGTTTTCTGGATATTCTCTATGGACTTTAAGGTTTGGAATGCATTTTAGCTTGTAAGATTTGTTTTCTGCTGGCAAACGCTAATTGGTTCCACCTGGAGTCAAATCCTCCACACATTCGAGTTTTCTAGGAAGAAAGCTCCAGAAACCTGAGAAAACATGATATTTGTATTTATAAACATGACCTTGGATTCACTTGCTGAACAGAAAGATTGTGCTTTTCTCCAAAACCACTTTCACGGTGATTTTTGGTTAAATTTCACCTAAAATCCACAACAATTTGTGCAGATACTCCTGGATGAAAACAAAAAAACTATCTGGTGATTTGTAGCCATCTGAATCCCAGATCTTGCTACAGCATCCGTGTGTGTTTGTGTTTTCTGAATATTCTCTATGGACTTTAAGGTTTGGAATGCATTTTAGCAGGACCCTTTTTGTTTTCTGCTGGCAAACGCTAATTGGTTCCACCTGGAGTCAAATCCTCCACACATTCGAGTTTTCTAGGAAGAAAGCTTCAGAAACCTGAGAAAACATGATATTTGTATTTATAAACATGACCTTGGATTCATTTGTCGAACAGGAAGATTGTGCTTTTCTCCAAAACCACTTTCACGGTGATTTTTGGTTAAATTTCACCTATAATCCACAACAATTTGTGCAGATACTCCTGGATGAAAACAAAACTATCTGGTGATTTGTAGCTATCTCACTCCCAGATCTTGCTACAGCCTCTGTGTGTGTTTGTGTTTTCTGGATATTCTCTATGGACTTTAAGGTTTTGAATGCATTTTAGCTTGTAAGATTTGTTTTCTGCTGGCAAACGCTAATTGGTTCCACCTGGAGTCAAATCCTCCACACATTCGAGTTTTCTAGGAAGAAAGCTCCAGAAACCTGAGAAAACATGATATTTGTATTTGTAAACATGACATTGGATTCATTTGCTGAACCGAAGATTGTGCTTTTCTTCAAAACCACTTTCACGGTGATTTTTGCTTAAATTTCACCTAAAATCCACAACAATTTGTGCAGATACTCCTGGATGAAAACAAAAAAACTATCTGGTGATTTGTAGCCATCTGAATCCCAGATCTTGCGACAGCCTCTGTGTGTGTTTGTGTTTTCTGAATATTCTCTATGGACTTTAAGGTTTGGAATGCATTTTAGCAGGACCCTTTTTGTTTTCTGCTGGCAAACGCTAATTGGTTCCACCTGGAGTCAAATACTCCACACATTCGAGTTTTCTAGGAAGAAAGCTTCAGAAACCTGAGAAAACATGATATTTCTTTCTGTAAACATGACATTGGGTGCATTTGTCGAACAGGAAGATTGTGCTTTTCTCCAAAACCACTTTCACGGTGATTTTTGGTTAAATTTCACCTATAATCCACAACAATTTGTGCAGATACTCCTGGATGAAAACAAAACTATCTGGTGATTTGTAGCTATCTCACTCCCAGATCTTGCTACAGCCTCTGTGTGTGTTTGTGTTTTCTAGATATTCTCTATGGACTTTAAGGTTTTGAATGCATTTTAGCAGGACCCTTTGTGTTTTCTGCTGGCAAACGCTAATTGGTTCCACCTGGAGTCAAATCCTCCACACATTCGAGTTTTCTAGGAAGAAAGCTCCAGAAACCTGAGAAAACATGATATTTGTATTTATAAGGATTCCTTGGATTCATTTGCTGAACCGTAAGATTGCGCTTTTCTCCAAAACCACTTTCACGGTGATTTTTTGGTGAAATTTCACTTCAAAACTACAACAATTTGTCCAGATACTCCTGGATGAAAGCAAAACTATCTGGTGATTTGTAGGCATCTGAATCCCAGATCTTGCTACAGCCTCTGTGTGTGTTTGTGTTTTCTGGATATTCTCTATGGACTTTAAGGTTTGGAATGCATTTTAGCTTGTAAGATTTGTTTTCTGCTGGCAAACGCTAATTGGTTCCAACTGGAGTCAAATCCTCCACACATTCGAGTTTTCTAGGAAGAAAGCTCCAGAAACCTGAGAAAACATGATATTTGTATTTATAAACATGACCTTGGATTCATTTGCTGAACAGAAAGATTGTGCTTTTCTCCAAAACCACTTTCACGGTGATTTTTGCTTAAATTTCACCTAAAATCCACAACAATTTGTGCAGATACTCCTGGATGAAAACAAAAAAACTATCTGGTGATTTGTAGCCATCTGAATCCCAGATCTTGCTACAGCCTCCGTGTGTGTTTGTGTTTTCTGAATATTCTCTATGGACTTTAAGGTTTGGAATGCATTTTAGCAGGACCCTTTTTGTTTTCTGCTGGCAAACGCTAATTGGTTCCACCTGGAGTCAAATCCTCCACACATTCGAGTTTTCTAGGAAGAAAGCTTCAGAAACCTGAGAAAACATGATATTTGTATTTATAAACATGACCTTGGATTCATTTGTCGAACAGGAAGATTGTGCTTTTCTCCAAAACCACTTTCACGGTGATTTTTGGTTAAATTTCACCTATAATCCACAACAATTTGTGCAGATACTCCTGGATGAAAACAAAACTATCTGGTGATTTGTAGCTATCTCACTCCCAGATCTTGCTACAGCCTCTGTGTGTGTTTGTGTTTTCTGGATATTCTCTATGGACTTTAAGGTTTTGAATGCATTTTAGCTTGTAAGATTTGTTTTCTGCTGGCAAACGCTAATTGGTTCCACCTGGAGTCAAATCCTCCACACATTCGAGTTTTCTAGGAAGAAAGCTCCAGAAACCTGAGAAAACATGATATTTGTATTTGTAAACATGACATTGGATTCATTTGCTGAACCGAAGATTGTGCTTTTCTCCAAAACCACTTTCACGGTGATTTTTGCTTAAATTTCACCTAAAATCCACAACAATTTGTGCAGATACTCCTGGATGAAAACAAAAAAACTATCTGGTGATTTGTAGCCATCTGAATCCCAGATCTTGCTACAGCCTCTGTGTGTGTTTGTGTTTTCTGAATATTCTCTATGGACTTTAAGGTTTGGAATGCATTTTAGCAGGACCCTTTTTGTTTTCTGCTGGCAAACGCTAATTGGTTCCACCTGGAGTCAAATACTCCACACTTTCGAGTTTTCTAGGAAGAAAGCTTCAGAAACCTGAGAAAATATGATATTTCTTTCTGTAAACATGACATTGGGTGCATTTGTCGAACAGGAAGATTGTGCTTTTCTCCAAAACCACTTTCACGGTGATTTTTGGTTAAATTTCACCTATAATCCACAACAATTTGTGCAGATACTCCTGGATGAAAACAAAACTATCTGGTGATTTGTAGCTATCTCACTCCCAGATCTTGCTACAGCCTCTGTGTGTGTTTGTGTTTTCTAGATATTCTCTATGGACTTTAAGGTTTTGAATGCATTTTAGCAGGACCCTTTGTGTTTTCTGCTGGCAAACGCTAATTGGTTCCACCTGGAGTCAAATCCTCCACACATTCGAGTTTTCTAGGAAGAAAGCTCCAGAAACCTGAGAAAACATGATATTTGTATTTATAAGGATTCCTTGGATTCATTTGCTGAACCGTAAGATTGCGCTTTTCTCCAAAACCACTTTCACGGTGATTTTTTGGTGAAATTTCACTTCAAAACTACAACAATTTGTCCAGATACTCCTGGATGAAAGCAAAACTATCTGGTGATTTGTAGCCATCTGAATCCCAGATCTTGCTACAGCCTCTGTGTGTGTTTGTGTTTTCTGGATATTCTCTATGGACTTTAAGGTTTGGAATGCATTTTAGCTTGTAAGATTTGTTTTCTGCTGGCAAACGCTAATTGGTTCCACCTGGAGTCAAATCCTCCACACATTCGAGTTTTCTAGGAAGAAAGCTCCAGAAACCTGAGAAAACATGATATTTGTATTTATAAACATGACCTTGGATTCATTTGCTGAACAGAAAGATTGTGCTTTTCTCCAAAACCACTTTCACGGTGATTTTTGCTTAAATTTCACCTAAAATCCACAACAATTTGTGCAGATACTCCTGGATGAAAACAAAAAAACTATCTGGTGATTTGTAGCCATCTGAATCCCAGATCTTGCTACAGCCTCCGTGTGTGTTTGTGTTTTCTGAATATTCTCTATGGACTTTAAGGTTTGGAATGCATTTTAGCAGGACCCTTTTTGTTTTCTGCTGGCAAACGCTAATTGGTTCCACCTGGAGTCAAATCCTCCACACATTCGAGTTTTCTAGGAAGAAAGCTTCAGAAACCTGAGAAAACATGATATTTGTATTTATAAACATGACCTTGGATTCATTTGTCGAACAGGAAGATTGTGCTTTTCTCCAAAACCACTTTCACGGTGATTTTTGGTTAAATTTCACCTATAATCCACAACAATTTGTGCAGATACTCCTGGATGAAAACAAAACTATCTGGTGATTTGTAGCTATCTCACTCCCAGATCTTGCTACAGCCTCTGTGTGTGTTTGTGTTTTCTGGATATTCTCTATGGACTTTAAGGTTTGGAATGCATTTTAGCAGGACCCTTTTTGTTTTCTGCTGGCAAACGCTAATTGGTTCCACCTGGAGTCAAATCCTCCACACATTCGAGTTTTCTAGGAAGAAAGCTCCAGAAACCTGAGAAAACATGATATTTGTATTTGTAAACATGACATTGGAATCATTTGCTGAACCGAAGATTGTGCTTTTCTCCAAAACCACTTTCACGGTGATTTTTTAGTTCAATTTCACTTCAAAACTACAACAATTTGTCCAGATACTCCTGGATGAAAGCAAAACTATCTGGTGATTTGTAGCCATCTGAATCCCAGATCTTGCTACAGCCTCTGTGTGTGTTTGTGTTTTCTGGATATTCTCTATGGACTTTAAGGTTTTGAATGCATTTTAGCAGGACCCTTTTTGTTTTCTGCTGGCAAACGCTAATTGGTTCCACCTGGAGTCAAATCCTCCACACATTCGAGTTTTCTAGGAAGAAAGCTCCAGAAACCTGAGAAAACATGATATTTGTATTTGTAAACATGACATTGGAATCATTTGCTGAACCGAAGATTGTGCTTTTCTCCAAAACCACTTTCACGGTGATTTTTTAGTTCAATTTCACTTCAAAACTACAACAATTTGTCCAGATACTCCTGGATGAAAACAAAACTATCTGGTGATTTGTAGCCATCTGAATCCCAGATCTTGCTACAGCCTCTGTGTGTGTTTGTGTTTTCTGGATATTCTCTATGGACTTTAAGGTTTGGAATGCATTTTAGCTTGTAAGTTTTGTTTTCTGCTGGCAAACGCTAATTGGTTCCACCTGGAGTCAAATCCTCCACACATTTGAGTTTTCTAGGAAGAAAGCTCCAGAAACCTGAGAAAACATGATATTTGTATTTATAAACATGACATTGGATTCATTTGCTGAACAGGAAGATTGTGCTTTTCTCCAAAACCACTTTCACTGTGATTTTATGGTTAAATTTCACCTAAAATCCACAACATTTTGTGCAGATACTCCTGGATGAAAACAAAACTCTCTGGTGATTTGTAGCTATCTCAATCCCAGATCTTGCTGCAGCCTCTGTGTGTGTTTGTGTTTTCTGGATATTCTCTATGGACTTTAGGATTTCAATGCATTTTAGCAGGACTCTTTTTGTTTTCTGCTGGCAAACGCTAATTGGTTCCACCTGGAGTCAAATCCTCCACACATTCGAGTTTTCTAGGAAGAAAGCTCCAGAAACCTGAGAAAACATGATATTTGTATTTATAAACATGACCTTGGATTCATTTGATGAACAGAAAGATTGTGCTTTTCTCCAAAACCACTTTCACGGTGATTTTTTAGTTCAATTTCACTTCAAAACTACAACAATTTGTCCAGATACTCCTGGATGAAAGCAAAACTATCTGGTGATTTGTAGCCATCTGAATCCCAGATCTTGCTACAGCCTCTGTGTGTGTTTGTGTTTTCTGGATATTCTCTATGGACTTTAAGGTTTTGAATGCATTTTAGCAGGACCCTTTTTGTTTTCTGCTGGCAAACGCTAATTGGTTCCACCTGGAGTCAAATCCTCCACACATTCGAGTTTTCTAGGAAGAAAGCTTCAGAAACCTGAGAAAACATGATATTTCTTTCTGTAAACATGACATTGGATGCATTTTTCGAACAGGAAGATTGTGCTTTTCTCCAAAACCACTTTCACGGTGATTTTTGGTTAAATTTCACCTAAAATCCACAACAATTTGTGCAGATACTCCTGGATGAAAACAAAATACTATCTGGTGATTTGTAGCTATCTCAATCCCAGATCTTGCTGCAGCCTCTGTGTGTGTTTGTGTTTTCTGGATATTCTCTATGGACTTTAAGGTTTGGAATGCATTTTAGCAGGACCCTTTTTGTTTTCTGCTGGCAAACGCTAATTGGTTCCACCTGGAGTCAAATACTCCACACATTCGAGTTTTCTAGGAAGAAAGCTCCAGAAACCTGAGAAAACATGACATTTGTATTTGTAAACATGACATTGGAATCATTTGCTGAACCGAAGATTGTGCTTTTCTCCAAAACCACTTTCACGGTGATTTTTTAGTTCAATTTCACTTCAAAACTACAACAATTTGTCCAGATACTCCTGGATGAAAACAAAACTATCTGGTGATTTGTAGCCATCTGAATCCCAGATCTTGCTACAGCCTGTGTGTGTTTTTGTTTTCTGTATATTCTCTATGGACTTTAAGGTTTGGAATGCATTTTAGCAGGACCCTTTTTGTTTTCTGCTGGCAAACGCTAATTGGTTCCACCTGGAGTCAAATCCTCCACACATTCGAGTTTTCTAGGAAGAAAGCTCCAGAAACCTGAGAAAACATGATATTTGTATTTATAAAGATGACCTTGGATTCATTTGATGAACAGAAAGATTGTGCTTTTCTCCAAAACCACTTTCACGGTGATTTTTTGGTGAAATTTCACTTCAAAACTACAACAATTTGTCCAGATACTCCTGGATGAAAACAAAACTATCTGGTGATTTGCAGCTATCTCAATCCCAGATCTTGCTGCAGCCTCTGTGTGTGTTTGTGTTTTCTGGATATTCTCTATGGACTTTAAGGTTTGGAATGCATTTTAGCAGGACCCTTTTTGTTTTCTGCTGGCAAACGCTAATTGGTTCCACCTGGAGTCAAATCCTCCACACATTCGAGTTTTCTAGGAAGAAAGCTTCAGAAACCTGAGAAAACATGATATTTCTTTCTGTAAACATGACATTGGATGAATTTGTCGAACAGGAAGATTGTGCTTTTCTCCAAAACCACTTTCACGGTGATTTTTGGTTAAATTTCACCTAAAATCCACAACAATTTGTGCAGATACTCCTGGATGAAAACAAAAAACTATCTGGTCATTTGTAGCTATCTCAATCCCAGATCTTGCTGCAGCCTCTGTGTGTGTTTGTGTTTTCTGGATATTCTCTATGGACTTTAAGGTTTTGAATGCTTTTTAGCAGGACCCTTTTTGTTTTCTGCTGGCAAACGCTAATTGGTTCCACCTGGAGTCAAATCCTCCACACATTCGAGTTTTCTAGGAAGAAAGCTCCAGAAACCTGAGAAAACATAATATTTGTATTTATAAACATGACCTTGGATTCATTTGCTGAACAGAAAGATTGTGCTTTTCTCCAAAACCACTTTCACGGTGATTTTGTGTTGAAATTTCACTTCAAATCTACAACAATTTGTACAGATACTCCTGGATGAAAACAAAATTATCTGGTGATTTGTAGCTATCTCAATCCCAGATCTTGCTACAGCCTCTGTGTGTGTTTGTGTTTTCTGGATATTCTCTATGGACTTTAAGGTTTTGAATGCATTTTAGCAGGACCCTTTTTGTTTTCTGCTGGCAAATGCTAATTAATTCCACCTGGAGTCAAATACTCCACACATTCGAGTTTTCTAGGAAGAAAGCTCCAGAAACCTGAGAAAACATGATATTTGTATTTGTAAACATGACATTGCAATCATTTGCTGAACCGAAAGATTGTGCTTTTCTCCAAAACCACTTTCACGGTGATTTTTTGGTGAAATTTCACTTCAAAACTACAACAATTTGTCCAGATACTCCTGGATGAAAACAAAACTATCTGGTGATTTCTAGCCATCTGAATCCCAGATCTAGCTAGAGCCTCTGTGTGTGTTTGTGTTTTCTGGATATTCTCTATGGAGTTTAAGGTTTGGAATGCATTTTAGCAGGACCCTTTTTGTTTTCTGCTGGCAAACGCTAATTGGTTCCACCTGGAGTCAAATCCTCCACACATTCGAGTTTTCTAGGAAGAAAGCTCCAGAAACCTGAGAAAACATGATATTTGTATTTATAAAGATGACCTTGGATTCATTTGCTGAACAGAAAGATGGTGCTTTTCTCCAAAACCACTTTTATGGTGATTTTTTGGTGAAATTTCACTTCAAACTACAACAATTTGTCCAGATACTCCTGGATGAAAACAAAACTATCTGGTGATTTCTAGCCATCTGAATCCCAGATCTTGCTACAGCCTCTGTGTGTGTTTGTGTTTTCTGGATATTCTCTATGGACTTTAAGGTTTTGAATGCATTTTAGCAGGACCCTTTTTGTTTTCTGCTGGCAAACACTAATTGGTTCCACCTGGAGTCAAATACTCCACACATTCGAGTTTTTAGGAAGAAAGCTTCAGAAACCTGAGAAAACATGATATTTGTATTTGTAAACATGATATTGGAATCATTTGCTGAACCGAAAGATTGTGCTTTTCTCCAAAACCACTTTCACGGTGATTTTTTAGTTAAATTTCACTTCAAAACTACAACCATTTGTGCAGATATTCCTGGATAAAAACAAAACTATCTGGTGATTTGTAGCCATCTGAATCCCAGATCTTGCTGCAGCCTCTGTGTGTGTTTGTGTTTTCTGGATATTCTCTATGGACTTTAAGGTTTTGAATGCATTTTAGCAGGACCCTTTTTGTTTTCTGCTGGCAAACGCTAATTGGTTCCACCTGGAGTCAAATCCTCCACACATTCGAGTTTTCTAGGAAGAAAGCTCCAGAAACCTGAGAAAACATGATATTTGTATTTATAAACATGACCTTGGATTCATGTGATGAACAGAAAGATTGTGCTTTTCTCCAAAACCACTTTCACGGTAATTTTTGGTTAAATTTCACCCGAAATCCACAACAATTTGTCCAGATACTCCTGGATGAAAACAAAACTCTCTGGTGATTTGTAGCTATCTCAATCCCAGATCTTGCTACAGCCTCTGTGTGTGTTTGTGTTTTCTGGATATTCTCTATGGACTTTAAGGTTTTGAATGCATTTTAGCAGGACACTTTTTATTTTCTACTGGCAAACGCTAATTGGTTCCACCTGGAGTCAAATCCTCCACACATTCGAGTTTTCTAGGAAGAAAGCTTCAGAAACCAGAGAAAACATGATATTTCTTTCTGTAAACATGACATTGCATGCATTTGTCGAACAGGAAGATTTCTCCAAAACCACTTTCACGGTGATTTTTGGTTAAATTTCACCCGAAATCCACAACAATTTGTCCAGATACTCCTGGATGAAAACAAAACTATCTGGTGATTTGTAGCTATCTCAATCCCAGATCTTGCTACAGCCTCTGTGTGTGTTTGTGTTTTCTGGATATTTTCTATGGACTTTAAGTTTTTCAATGCGTTTTAGCTTGTAAGTTTTTGTTTTCTGCTGGCAAACGCTAATTGGTTCCACCTGGAGTCAAATCCTCCACACATTCGAGTTTTCTAGGAAGAAAGCTCCAGTAACCTGAGAAAACATGATATTTGTATTTGTAAACATGACATTGGATGGATGTGCTGAACAGGAAGATTGTGATTTTCTCCGAAACCACTTTCACGGTGATTTTTGGTTAAATTTCACCTAAAATCCACAACAATTTGTCCAGATACTCCTGGATGAAAACAAAAAACTATCTGGTGATTTGTAGATATCTCAATCCCAGATCTTGCTACAGCCTCTGTGTGTGTTTGTGTTTTCTGGATATTCTCTATGGACTTTAAGGTTTGGAATGCATTTTAGCTTGTAAGTTTTTGTTTTCTGCTGGCAAACGCTAATTGGTTCCACCTGGAGTCAAATACTGCACACATTCGAGTTTTCAAGAAAGAAAGCTCCAGAAACCTGAGAAAACATGATATTTGTATTTATAAACATAACCTTGGATTCATCTAATGAACAGAAAGATTGTGCTTTTCTCCAAAACCACTTTCACGGTGATTTTTGGTTAAATTTCACTTCAAATCTACAACAATTTGTCCAGATATTCCTGGATGAAAACAAAACTATCTGGTGATTTGTAGCTATCTCAATCCCAGATCTTGCTACAGCCTCTGTGTGTGTTTGTGTTTTCTGGATATTCTCTATGGACTTTAAGGTTTTCAATGCATTTTAGCAGGACCCTATTTGTTTTCTGCTGGCAAACGCTAATTGGTTCCACCTGGAGTCAAATACTCCACACATTCGAGTTTTCTAGGAAGAAAGCTCCAAAAACCTGAGAAAACATGATATTTCTATTTATAAACATGACGTTTGATTCATTTGCTGAACAGAAAGATTGTGCTTTACTCCAAAACCACTTTCACGGTGATTTTTTGGTGAAATTTCCCTTCAAAACTACAACAATTTGCCCAGATACTCCTGGATGAAAACAAAACTATCTGGTGATTTGTAGCCATCTGAATCCCAGATCTTGCTACAGCCTCTGTGTGTGTTTGTGTTTTCTGGATATTCGCTATGGACTTTAAGATTTTCAATGCATTTTAGCAGGACACTTTTTATTTTCTACTGGCAAACGCTAATTGGTTCCACCTGGAGATAAATACTCCACAGATTCGAGTATTCTAGGAAGAAAGCTTCAGAAAACAGAGAAAACATGATATTTCTTTCTGTAAACATGACATTGGATGCATTTGTCGAACAGGAAGATTTCTCCAAAACGACTTTCACGGTGATTGTTGGTTAAATTTCATCCGAAATCCACAACAATTTGTCCAGATACTCCTGGATGAAAACAAAACTATCTGGTGATTTGTAGCTATCTCAATCCCAGATCTTGCTACAGCCTCTGTGTGTGTTTGCGTTTTCTGGATATTCTCTATGGACTTTAAGGTTTTGAATGCATTTTAGCCGGACCCTTTTTGTTTTCTGCTGGCAAACGCTAATTGGTTCCACCTGGAGTCAAATCCTCCACACATTCGAGTTTTCTAGGAAGAAAGCTCCAGAAACCTGAGAAAACATTATATTTGTATTTGTAAACATGACATGGGATGCATTTACCGAACAGGAAGATTGTGGTTTTCTCCAAAACCACTTTCACGCTGATTCTTGGTTAAACATCACCCGAAATCCACAACAATTTGTCCAGAAATTCCTGGATGAAAACAAAACTATCTGGTGATTTGTAGCTATCTCCATCCCAGATCTTGCTACAGCCTCTGTGTGTGTTTGTGTTTTCTGGATATTCTCTATGGACTTTAAGGTTTTGAATGCATTTTAGCAGGACCCTTTTTTTTTCTGCTGGCAAAGGCTAATTGGTTCCACCTGGAGTCAAACACTCCACACATTCGAGTTTTCTAGGAAGAAAGCTTCAGAAACCTGAGAAAACATGATATTTCTTTCTGTAAACATGACATTGCATGCATTTGCAAAACAGGAAGATTGTGCTTTTCTCCAAAACTACTTTCACGGTGATTTTTGGTTAAATTTCACCCGAAATCCACAACAATTTGTACAGATACTCCTGGATGAAAACAAAACTATCTGGTGATTTGTAGCTATCTCAATCCCAGATCTTGCTACAGCCTCTGTGTGTGTTTGTGTTTTCTGGATATTCTCTATGGACTTTAAGGTTTGGAATGCATTTTAGCAGGACCCTTTTTGTTTTCTGCTGGCAAACGCTAATTGGTTCCACCTGGAGTCAAATACTCCACACATTCGAGTTTTCAAGAAAGAAAGCTCCAGAAACCTGAGAAAACATGATATTTGTATTTATAAACATGACCTTGGATTCATCTACTGAACAGAAAGATTGTGCTTTTCTCCAAAACCACTTTCACGGTGATTTTTGGTTAAATTTCACTTCAAATCTACAACAATTTGTCCAGATACTCCTGGATGAAAACAAAACTATCTGGTGATTTGTAGCTATCTCAATCCCAGATCCTGCTACAGCCTCTGTGTGTGTTTGTGTTTTCTGGATATTCTCTATGGACTTTAAGGTTTTCAATGCATTTTAGCAGGACCCTAGTTGTTTTCTGCTGTCAAACGCTAATTGGTTCCACCTGGAGTCAAATACTCCACACATTCGAGTTTTCTAGGAAGAAAGCTCCAAAAACCTGAGAAAACATGATATTTCTATTTATAAACATGACGTTTGATTCATTTGCTGAACAGAAAGATTGTGCTTTACTCCAAAACCACTTTCACGGTGATTTTTTGGTGAAATTTCACTTCAAAACTACAACAATTTGCCCAGATACTCCTGGATGAAAACAAAACTATCTGGTGATTTGTAGCCATCTGAATCCCAGATCTTGCTACAGCCTCTGTGTGTGTTTGTGTTTTCTGGATATTCTCTATGGACTTTAAGATTTTCAATGCATTTTAGCAGGACCCTTTTTATTTTCTACTGGCAAACGCTAATTGGTTCCACCTGGAGATAAATACTCCACACATTCGAGTATTCTAGGAAGAAAGCTTCAGAAAACAGAGAAAACATGATATTTCTTTCTGTAAACATGACATTGGATGCATTTGTCGAACAGGAAGATTTCTCCAAAACGACTTTCACGGTGATTGTTGGTTAAATTTCATCCGAAATCCACAACAATTTGTCCAGATACTCCTGGATGAAAACAAAACTATCTGGTGATTTGTAGCTATCTCAATCCCAGATCTTGCTACTGCCTCTGTGTGTGTTTGTGTTTTCTGGATATTCTCTATGGACGTTAAGGTTTTGAATGCATTTTAGGAGGACCTTATTTGTTTTCTGCTTGTAAACGCTAATTGGTTCCACCTGGAGTCAAATACTCCACACATTCGAGTTTTCTAGGAAGAAAGCTCCAGAAACCTGAGAAAACATGATATTTGTATTTGTAAACATGACATGGGATGCATTTACCGAACAGGAAGATTGTGGTTTTCTCCAAAACCACTTTCACGCTGATTCTTGGTTAAACTTCACCCGAAATCCACAACAATTTGTCCAGAAATTCCTGGATGAAAACAAAACTATCTGGTGATTTGTAGCTATCTCAATCCCAGATCCTGCTACAGCCTCTGTGTGTGTTTGTGTTTTCTGGATATTCTCTATGGACTTTAAGGTTTTCAATGCATTTTAGCAGGACCCTAGTTGTTTTCTGCTGTCAAACGCTAATTGGTTCCACCTGGAGTCAAATACTCCACACATTCGAGTTTTCTAGGAAGAAAGCTCCAAAAACCTGAGAAAACATGATATTTCTATTTATAAACATGACGTTTGATTCATTTGCTGAACAGAAAGATTGTGCTTTACTCCAAAACCACTTTCACGGTGATTTTTTGGTGAAATTTCACTTCAAAACTACAACAATTTGCCCAGATACTCCTGGATGAAAACAAAACTATCTGGTGATTTGTAGCCATCTGAATCCCAGATCTTGCTACAGCCTCTGTGTGTGTTTGTGTTTTCTGGATATTCTCTATGGACTTTAAGATTTTCAATGCATTTTAGCAGGACCCTTTTTATTTTCTACTGGCAAACGCTAATTGGTTCCACCTGGAGATAAATACTCCACACATTCGAGTATTCTAGGAAGAAAGCTTCAGAAAACAGAGAAAACATGATATTTCTTTCTGTAAACATGACATTGGATGCATTTGTCGAACAGGAAGATTTCTCCAAAACGACTTTCACGGTGATTGTTGGTTAAATTTCATCCGAAATCCACAACAATTTGTCCAGATACTCCTGGATGAAAACAAAACTATCTGGTGATTTGTAGCTATCTCAATCCCAGATCTTGCTACTGCCTCTGTGTGTGTTTGTGTTTTCTGGATATTCTCTATGGACGTTAAGGTTTTGAATGCATTTTAGGAGGACCTTATTTGTTTTCTGCTTGTAAACGCTAATTGGTTCCACCTGGAGTCAAATACTCCACACATTCGAGTTTTCTAGGAAGAAAGCTCCAGAAACCTGAGAAAACATGATATTTGTATTTGTAAACATGACATGGGATGCATTTACCGAACAGGAAGATTGTGGTTTTCTCCAAAACCACTTTGACGCTGATTCTTGGTTAAACTTCACCCGAAATCCACAACAATTTGTCCAGAAATTCCTGGATGAAAACAAAACTATCTGGTGATTTGTAGCTATCTCCATCCCAGATCTTGCTACAGCCTCTGTGTGTGTTTGTGTTTTCTGGATATTCTCTATGGACTTTAAGGTTTGGAATGCATTTTAGCAGGACCCTTTTTTTTCTGCTGGCAAAGGCTAATTGGTTCCACCTGGAGTCAAACACTCCACACATTCGAGTTTTCTAGGAAGAAAGCTTCAGTAACCTGAGAAAACATGATATTTCTTTCTGTAAACATGACATTTCATGCATTTGCAAAACAGGAAGATTGTGCTTTTCTCCAAAACTACTTTCACGGTGATTTTTGGTTAAATTTCACCCGAAATCCACAACAATTTGTCCAGATACTCCTGGATGAAAACAAAACTATCTGGTGATTTGTAGCTATCTCAATCCCAGATCTTGCTACAGCCTCTGTGTGTGTTTGTGTTTTCTGGATATTCTCTATGGACTTTAAGGTTTGGAATGCATTTTAGCAGGACCCTTTTTGTTTTCTGCTGGCAAACGCTAATTGGTTCCACCTGGAGTCAAACACTCCACACATTCGAGTTTTCTAAGAAGAAAGCTCCAGAAACCTGAGAAAACATGATATTTGTATTTGTAAACATGACATTGGATTCATTTGCTGAACAGAAAGATTGTGCTTTTCTCCAAAACCACTTTCACGGTGATTTTTTGGTGAAATTTCACTTCAAAACTACAACAATTTGTCCAGATACTCCTGGATGAAAACAAAACTATCTGGTGATTTGTAGCTATGTCAATCCCAGATCTTGCTGCAGCCTCTGTGTGTGTTTGTGTTTTCTGGATATTCTCTATGGACTTTAAGGTTTGGAATGCATTTTAGCAGGACCCTTTTTGTTTTCTGCTGGCAAACGCTAATTGGTTCCACCTGGAGTCAAATACTCCACACATTCGAGTTTTCTAGGAAGAAAGCTTCAGAAACCTGAGAAAACATGATATTTCTTTCTGTAAACATGATATTGGATGCATTTGTCGAACAGGAAGATTGTGCTTTTCTCCAAAATCACTTTCACGGTGATTTTTGGTTAAACTTCACCAGAAATCCACAACAATTTGACCAGAAATTCCTAGATGAAAACTAAACTATCTGGTGATTTGTAGCTATCTCAATCCCAGATCTTGCTAGAGCCTCTGTGTGTGTTTGTGTTTTCTGGATATTCTCTATGGACTTTAAGCTTTTGAATGCACTTTAGCAGGACCCTTTTTGTTTTCTGCTGGCAAACGCTAATTGGTTCCACCTGAAATCAAATCCTCCACACATTCGAGTTTTCTAGGAAGAAAGCTTCAGAAACCTGACAAAACATCATATTTGTATTTGTAAACATGACATTGGATTCATTTGCTGAACAGAAAGATTGTGCTTTTCTCCAAAACCACTTTCACGGTGATTTTTTGGTGAAATTTCCCTTCAAAACTACAACAATTTGTCCAGATACTCCTTTATGAAAACAAAACTATCTGGTGATTTGTAGCTATCTCAATCCCAGATCTTGCTACAGCCTCTGTGTGTGCTTGTGTTTTCTGGATATTCTCTATGGACTTTAAGGTTTTGAATTTATTTTAGCAGGACCCTATTTGTATTCTGCTGGCAAACGCGAATTGTTTCCACCTGGAGTCAAATACTCCACACATTCGAGTTTTCTAGGAAGAAAGCTCCAGAAACCTGACAAAACATGATATTTGTATTTGTAAACATGACATTGGATTCATTTGCTGAACAGAAAGATTATGCTTTTCTCCAAAACCACTTTCACGGTGATTTTTTGGTGAAATTTCCCTTCCAAACTACAACAATTTGTCCAGATACTCCTGGATGAAAACAAAACTATCTGGTGATTTGTAGCTATCTGAATCCCAGATCTTGCTACAGCCTCTGTGTGTGTTTGTGTTTTCTGGTTATTCTCTATGGACTTTAAGGTTTTGAATGCATTTTGGTAGGACCCTTTTTGTTTTCTGCTGGCAAACGCTAATTGGTTGCACCTGGAGTCAAATACTCCACACATTCGAGTTTTCTAGGAAGAAAGCTCCAGAAATCTGAGAAAACATGATATTTGTATTTGTAAACATGACATTGGAGTCATTTGCTGAACAGAAAGTTTGTGCTTTTCTCCAAAACCACTATCACTGCGTTTTTTTGGTGAAATTTCCCTTCAAAACTACAACAATTTGTCCAGATACTCCTGGATGAAAACAAAACTATCTGGTGATTTGTAGCTATCTCAATCCCAGATCTTGCTACAGCCTCTGTGTGTGTTTGTGTTTTCTGGATATTCTCTATGGACTTTAAGGTTTTGAATGCATTTTAGCAGGACCCTTTTTGTTTTCTGCTGGCAAAGGCTAATTGGTTCCACCTGGTGTCAAACACTCCACACATTCGACTTTTCTAGGAAGAAAGCTTCAGAAACCTGAGAAAACATGATATTTCTTTCTGTAAACATGACATCGCATGCATTTGCAAAACAGGAAGATTGTGCTTTTCTCCAAAACTACTTTCACGATGATTTTTGATTGAATTTCACCGGAAATCCACAACAATTTGTCCAGATATTCCTGGATGAAAACAAAACTATCTGGTGATTTGTAGCTATCTCAATCCCAGATCTTGCTACAGCCTCTGTGTGTGTGTGTGTTTTCTGGATATTCTCTATGGACTTTAAGGTTTTGAATGCATTTTAGCAGGACCCTTTTTGTTTTCTGCTGGCAAACGCTAATTGGTTCCACCTGGAGTCAAATACTCCACACATTCGAGTTTTCTAGGAAGAAAGCTCCAGAAACCTGAGAAAACATGATATTTGTATTTGTAAACATGACATTGGATGCATGTGCTGAACAGAAAGATTGTGCTTTTCTCCAAAACCACTTTCACTGCGATTTTTTGGTGAAATTTCCCTTCAAACTACAACAATTTGTCCAGATACTCCTGGATGAAAACAAAACTATCTGGTGATTTGTAGCTATCTCAATCCCAGATCTTGCTACAGCCTCTGTGTGTGTTTGTGTTTTCTGGATATTCTCTATGGACTTTAAGGTTTTCAATGCATTTTAGTAGGACCCTTTTTGTTTTCTGCTGGCAAACGCTAATTGGTTCCACCTGGAGTCAAATACTCCACACATTCGAGTTTTCTAGGAAGAAAGCTCCAGAAATCTGAGAAAACATGATATTTGTATTTGTAAACATGACATTGGATTCATTTGGTGAACCGAAAGTTTGTGCTTTTCTCCAAAACCACTTTCACTGCGATTTTTTGGTGAAATTTCCCTTCAAAACTACACCAATTTGTCCAGATACTCCTGGATGAAAACAAAACTATCTGGAGATTTGTAGCTATCTCAATCCCAGATCTTGCTACAGCCTCTGTGTGTGTTTGTGTTTTCTGGATATTCTCTATGGACTCTAAGGTTTTGAATGCATTTCAGTAGGACCCTTTTTGTTTTCTGCTGCCAAACGCTAATTGGTTGCACCTGGATTCAAATACACCACACATTCGAGTTTTCTAGGAAGAAAGCTCCAGAAATCTGAGAAAACATGATATTTGTATTTGTAAACATGAAATTGGATTCATTTGCTGAACAGAAAGATTGTGCTTTTCTCCAAAACCACTTTCACTGCGTTTTTTTTGGTGAAATTTCCCTTCAAAACTACAACAATTTGTCCAGATACTCCTGGATGAAAACAAAACTATCTGGTGATTTGTAGCTATCTCAATACCAGATCTTGCTACAGTCTCTGTGTGTGTTTGTGTTTTCTGGATATTCTCTTTGGACTTAAAGGTTTCGAATGCATTTTAGCAGGACCCTTTTGTTTTCTGCTGGCAAACGCTAATTGGTTCCACCTGGAGTCAAATACTCCACACATTAGAGTTTTCTAGGAAGAAAGCTCCAGAAACCTGAGAAAACATGATATTTATATTTGTAAACATGACATTTGCTGAACAGAAAGATTGTGCTTTTCTCCAAAACCACTTTCACTGCGATTTTTTGTGAAATTTCCCTTCAAAACTACAACAATTTGTCCAGATACTCCTGGATGAAAACAAAACTATCTGGAGATTTGTAGCTATCTCAATCCCATATCTTGCTACAGCCTCTGTGTGTGTTTGTGTTTTCTGGATATTCTCTATGGACTTTAAGGTTTTGAATGCATTTTAGCAGGACCCTTTTTGTTTTCTGCTGGCAAAGGCTAATTGGTTCCACCTGGAGTCAAACACTCCACACATTCGACTTTTCTAGGAAGAAAGCTTCAGAAACCTGAGAAAACATGATATTTCTTTCTGTAAACATGACATCGCATGCATTTGCAAAACAGGAAGATTGTGCTTTTCTCCAAAACTACTTTCCCGGTGATTTTTGATTGAATTTCACCGGAAATCCACAACAATTTGTCCAGATACTCCTGGATGAAAACAAAACTATCTGGTGATTTGTAGCTATCTCAATCCCAGATCTTGCTACAGCCTCTGTGTGTGTGTGTGTTTTCTGGATATTCTCTATGGACTTTAAGGTTTTGAATGCATTTTAGCAGGACCCTTTTTGTTTTCTGCTGGCAAACGCTAATTGGTTCCACCTGGAGTCAAATCCTCCACACATTCGAGTTTTCTAGGAAGAAAGCTCCAGAAACCTGACAAAACATCATATTTTTATTTGTAAACATGACATTGGATTCATTTGCTGAACAGAAAGATTGTGCTTTTCTCCAAAACCACTTTCACGGTGATTTTTGGTTAAATTTCACTTCAAAACTACACCAATTTTCCAGATACTCCTGGATGAAAACAAAACTATCTGGTGATTTGTAGCTATCTCAATCCCAGATCTTGCTACAGCCTCTGTGTGTGTTTGTGTTTTCTGGATATTCTCTATGGACTTTAAGGTTTTCAATGCATTTTAGTAGGACCCTTTTTGTTTTCTGCTGGCAAACGCTAATTGGTTCCACCTGGAGTCAAATACTCCACACATTCGAGTTTTCTAGGAAGAAAGCTCCAGAAATCTGAGAAAACATGATATTTGTATTTGTAAACATGACATTGGATTCATTTGCTGAACAGAAAGTTTGTGCTTTTCTCCAAAACCACTTTCACTGCGATTTTTTGGTGAAATTTCCCTTCAAAACTACAACAATTTGTCCAGATACTCCTGGATGAAAACAAAACTATCTGGAGATTTGTAGCTATCTCAATCCCAGATCTTGCTACAGCCTCTGTGTGTGTTTGTGTTTTCTGGATATTCTCTATGGACTCTAAGGTTTTGAATGCATTTCAGTAGGACGCTTTTTGTTTTCTGCTGCCAAACGCTAATTGATTGCACCTGGATTCAAATACACCACACATTCGAGTTTTCTAGGAAGAAAGCTCCAGAAATCTGAGAAAACATGATATTTGTATTTGTAAACATGAAATTGGATTCATTTGCTGAACAGAAAGATTGTGCTTTTCTCCAAAACCACTTTCACTGCGTTTTTTTGGTGAAATTTCCCTTCAAAACTACAACAATTTGTCCAGATACTCCTGGATGAAAACAAAACTATCTGGTGATTTGTAGCTATCTCAATACCAGATCTTGCTACAGTCTCTGTGTGTGTTTGTGTTTTCTGGATATTCTCTTTGGACTTAAAGGTTTCGAATGCATTTTAGCAGGACCCTTTTGTTTTCTGCTGGCAAACGCTAATTGGTTCCACCTGGAGTCAAATACTCCACACATTAGAGTTTTCTAGGAAGAAAGCTCCAGAAACCTGAGAAAACATGATATTTATATTTGTAAACATGACATTTGCTGAACAGAAAGATTGTGCTTTTCTCCAAAACCACTTTCACTGCGATTTTTTGTGAAATTTCCCTTCAAAACTACAACAATTTGTCCAGATACTCCTGGATGAAAACAAAACTATCTGGAGATTTGTAGCTATCTCAATCCCATATCTTGCTACAGCCTCTGTGTGTGTTTGTGTTTTCTGGATATTCTCTATGGACTTTAAGGTTTTGAATGCATTTTAGCAGGACCCTTTTTGTTTTCTGCTGGCAAAGGCTAATTGGTTCCACCTGGAGTCAAACACTCCACACATTCGACTTTTCTAGGAAGAAAGCTTCAGAAACCTGAGAAAACATGATATTTCTTTCTGTAAACATGACATCGCATGCATTTGCAAAACAGGAAGATTGTGCTTTTCTCCAAAACTACTTTCCCGGTGATTTTTGATTGAATTTCACCGGAAATCCACAACAATTTGTCCAGATACTCCTGGATGAAAACAAAACTCTCTGGTGATTTGTAGCTATCTCAATCCCAGATCTTGCTACAGCCTCTGTGTGTGTGTGTGTTTTCTGGATATTCTCTATGGACTTTAAGGTTTTGAATGCATTTTAGCAGGACCCTTTTTGTTTTCTGCTGGCAAACGCTAATTGGTTCCACCTGGAGTCAAATCCTCCACACATTCGAGTTTTCTAGGAAGAAAGCTCCAGAAACCTGACAAAACATCATATTTTTATTTGTAAACATGACATTGGATTCATTTGCTGAACAGAAAGATTGTGCTTTTCTCCAAAACCACTTTCACGGTGATTTTTGGTTAAATTTCACTTCAAAACTACACCAATTTTCCAGATACTCCTGGATGAAAACAAAACTATCTGGTGATTTGTAGCTATCTCAATCCCAGATCTTGCTACAGCCTCTGTGTGTGTTTGTGTTTTCTGGATATTCTCTATGGACTCTAAGGTTTTGAATGCATTTCAGTAGGACGCTTTTTGTTTTCTGCTGCCAAACGCTAATTGGTTGCACCTGGATTCAAATACACCACACATTCGAGTTTTCTAGGAAGAAAGCTCCAGAAATCTGAGAAAACATGATATTTGTATTTGTAAACATGAAATTGGATTCATTTGCTGAACAGAAAGATTGTGCTTTTCTCCAAAACCACTTTCACTGCGTTTTTTTGGTGAAATTTCCCTTCAAAACTACAACAATTTGTCCAGATACTCCTGGATGAAAACAAAACTATCTGGTGATTTGTAGCTATCTCAATACCAGATCTTGCTACAGTCTCTGTGTGTGTTTGTGTTTTCTGGATATTCTCTTTGGACTTAAAGGTTTCGAATGCATTTTAGCAGGACCCTTTTGTTTTCTGCTGGCAAACGCTAATTGGTTCCACCTGGAGTCAAATACTCCACACATTAGAGTTTTCTAGGAAGAAAGCTCCAGAAACCTGAGAAAACATGATATTTATATTTGTAAACATGACATTTGCTGAACAGAAAGATTGTGCTTTTCTCCAAAACCACTTTCACTGCGATTTTTTGTGAAATTTCCCTTCAAAACTACAACAATTTGTCCAGATACTCCTGGATGAAAACAAAACTATCTGGAGATTTGTAGCTATCTCAATCCCATATCTTGCTACAGCCTCTGTGTGTGTTTGTGTTTTCTGGATATTCTCTATGGACTTTAAGGTTTTGAATGCATTTTAGCAGGACCCTTTTTGTTTTCTGCTGGCAAAGGCTAATTGGTTCCACCTGGAGTCAAACACTCCACACATTCGACTTTTCTAGGAAGAAAGCTTCAGAAACCTGAGAAAACATGATATTTCTTTCTGTAAACATGACATCGCATGCATTTGCAAAACAGGAAGATTGTGCTTTTCTCCAAAACTACTTTCCCGGTGATTTTTGATTGAATTTCACCGGAAATCCACAACAATTTGTCCAGATATTCCTGGATGAAAACAAAACTATCTGGTGATTTGTAGCTATCTCAATCCCAGATCTTGCTACAGCCTCTGTGTGTGTGTGTGTTTTCTGGATATTCTCTATGGACTTTAAGGTTTTGAATGCATTTTAGCAGGACCCTTTTTGTTTTCTGCTGGCAAACGCTAATTGGTTCCACCTGGAGTCAAATCCTCCACACATTCGAGTTTTCTAGGAAGAAAGCTCCAGAAACCTGACAAAACATCATATTTGTATTTGTAAACATGACATTGGATTCATTTGCTGAACAGAAAGATTGTGCTTTTCTCCAAAACCACTTTCACGGTGATTTTTGGTTAAATTTCACTTCAAAACTACACCAATTTTCCAGATACTCCTGGATGAAAACAAAACTATCTGGTGATTTGTAGCTATCTCAATCCCAGATCTTGCTACAGCCTCTGTGTGTGTTTGTGTTTTCTGGATATTCTCTATGGACTTTAAGGTTTTCAATGCATTTTAGTAGGACCCTTTTTGTTTTCTGCTGGCAAACGCTAATTGGTTCCACCTGGAGTCAAATACTCCACACATTCGAGTTTTCTAGGAAGAAAGCTCCAGAAATCTGAGAAAACATGATATTTGTATTTGTAAACATGACATTGGATTCATTTGCTGAACAGAAAGTTTGTGCTTTTCTCCAAAACCACTTTCACTGCGATTTTTTGGTGAAATTTCCCTTCAAAACTACAACAATTTGTCCAGATACTCCTGGATGAAAACAAAACTATCTGGAGATTTGTAGCTATCTCAATCCCAGATCTTGCTACAGCCTCTGTGTGTGTTTGTGTTTTCTGGATATTCTCTATGGACTCTAAGGTTTTGAATGCATTTCAGTAGGACGCTTTTTGTTTTCTGCTGCCAAACGCTAATTGGTTGCACCTGGATTCAAATACACCACACATTCGAGTTTTCTAGGAAGAAAGCTCCAGAAATCTGAGAAAACATGATATTTGTATTTGTAAACATGAAATTGGATTCATTTGCTGAACAGAAAGATTGTGCTTTTCTCCAAAACCACTTTCACTGCGTTTTTTTGGTGAAATTTCCCTTCAAAACTACAACAATTTGTCCAGATACTCCTGGATGAAAACAAAACTATCTGGTGATTTGTAGCTATCTCAATACCAGATCTTGCTACAGTCTCTGTGTGTGTTTGTGTTTTCTGGATATTCTCTTTGGACTTAAAGGTTTCGAATGCATTTTAGCAGGACCCTTTTGTTTTCTGCTGGCAAACGCTAATTGGTTCCACCTGGAGTCAAATACTCCACACATTAGAGTTTTCTAGGAAGAAAGCTCCAGAAACCTGAGAAAACATGATATTTATATTTGTAAACATGACATTTGCTGAACAGAAAGATTGTGCTTTTCTCCAAAACCACTTTCACTGCGATTTTTTGTGAAATTTCCCTTCAAAACTACAACAATTTGTCCAGATACTCCTGGATGAAAACAAAACTATCTGGAGATTTGTAGCTATCTCAATCCCATATCTTGCTACAGCCTCTGTGTGTGTTTGTGTTTTCTGGATATTCTCTATGGACTTTAAGGTTTTGAATGCATTTTAGCAGGACCCTTTTTGTTTTCTGCTGGCAAAGGCTAATTGGTTCCACCTGGAGTCAAACACTCCACACATTCGACTTTTCTAGGAAGAAAGCTTCAGAAACCTGAGAAAACATGATATTTCTTTCTGTAAACATGACATCGCATGCATTTGCAAAACAGGAAGATTGTGCTTTTCTCCAAAACTACTTTCCCGGTGATTTTTGATTGAATTTCACCGGAAATCCACAACAATTTGTCCAGATACTCCTGGATGAAAACAAAACTATCTGGTGATTTGTAGCTATCTCAATCCCAGATCTTGCTACAGCCTCTGTGTGTGTGTGTGTTTTCTGGATATTCTCTATGGACTTTAAGGTTTTGAATGCATTTTAGCAGGACCCTTTTTGTTTTCTGCTGGCAAACGCTAATTGGTTCCACCTGGAGTCAAATCCTCCACACATTCGAGTTTTCTAGGAAGAAAGCTCCAGAAACCTGACAAAACATCATATTTTTATTTGTAAACATGACATTGGATTCATTTGCTGAACAGAAAGATTGTGCTTTTCTCCAAAACCACTTTCACGGTGATTTTTGGTTAAATTTCACTTCAAAACTACACCAATTTTCCAGATACTCCTGGATGAAAACAAAACTATCTGGTGATTTGTAGCTATCTCAATCCCAGATCTTGCTACAGCCTCTGTGTGTGTTTGTGTTTTCTGGATATTCTCTATGGACTTTAAGGTTTTCAATGCATTTTAGTAGGACCCTTTTTGTTTTCTGCTGGCAAACGCTAATTGGTTCCACCTGGAGTCAAATACTCCACACATTCGAGTTTTCTAGGAAGAAAGCTCCAGAAATCTGAGAAAACATGATATTTGTATTTGTAAACATGACATTGGATTCATTTGCTGAACAGAAAGTTTGTGCTTTTCTCCAAAACCACTTTCACTGCGATTTTTTGGTGAAATTTCCCTTCAAAACTACAACAATTTGTCCAGATACTCCTGGATGAAAACAAAACTATCTGGAGATTTGTAGCTATCTCAATCCCAGATCTTGCTACAGCCTCTGTGTGTGTTTGTGTTTTCTGGATATTCTCTATGGACTCTAAGGTTTTGAATGCATTTCAGTAGGACGCTTTTTGTTTTCTGCTGCCAAACGCTAATTGGTTGCACCTGGATTCAAATACACCACACATTCGAGTTTTCTAGGAAGAAAGCTCCAGAAATCTGAGAAAACATGATATTTGTATTTGTAAACATGAAATTGGATTCATTTGCTGAACAGAAAGATTGTGCTTTTCTCCAAAACCACTTTCACTGCGTTTTTTTGGTGAAATTTCCCTTCAAAACTACAACAATTTGTCCAGATACTCCTGGATGAAAACAAAACTATCTGGTGATTTGTAGCTATCTCAATACCAGATCTTGCTACAGTCTCTGTGTGTGTTTGTGTTTTCTGGATATTCTCTTTGGACTTAAAGGTTTCGAATGCATTTTAGCAGGACCCTTTTGTTTTCTGCTGGCAAACGCTAATTGGTTCCACCTGGAGTCAAATACTCCACACATTAGAGTTTTCTAGGAAGAAAGCTCCAGAAACCTGAGAAAACATGATATTTATATTTGTAAACATGACATTTGCTGAACAGAAAGATTGTGCTTTTCTCCAAAACCACTTTCACTGCGATTTTTTGTGAAATTTCCCTTCAAAACTACAACAATTTGTCCAGATACTCCTGGATGAAAACAAAACTATCTGGAGATTTGTAGCTATCTCAATCCCATATCTTGCTACAGCCTCTGTGTGTGTTTGTGTTTTCTGGATATTCTCTATGGACTTTAAGGTTTTGAATGCATTTTAGCAGGACCCTTTTTGTTTTCTGCTGGCAAAGGCTAATTGGTTCCACCTGGAGTCAAACACTCCACACATTCGACTTTTCTAGGAAGAAAGCTTCAGAAACCTGAGAAAACATGATATTTCTTTCTGTAAACATGACATCGCATGCATTTGCAAAACAGGAAGATTGTGCTTTTCTCCAAAACTACTTTCCCGGTGATTTTTGATTGAATTTCACCGGAAATCCACAACAATTTGTCCAGATACTCCTGGATGAAAACAAAACTATCTGGTGATTTGTAGCTATCTCAATCCCAGATCTTGCTACAGCCTCTGTGTGTGTGTGTGTTTTCTGGATATTCTCTATGGACTTTAAGGTTTTGAATGCATTTTAGCAGGACCCTTTTTGTTTTCTGCTGGCAAACGCTAATTGGTTCCACCTGGAGTCAAATCCTCCACACATTCGAGTTTTCTAGGAAGAAAGCTCCAGAAACCTGACAAAACATCATATTTTTATTTGTAAACATGACATTGGATTCATTTGCTGAACAGAAAGATTGTGCTTTTCTCCAAAACCACTTTCACGGTGATTTTTGGTTAAATTTCACTTCAAAACTACACCAATTTTCCAGATACTCCTGGATGAAAACAAAACTATCTGGTGATTTGTAGCTATCTCAATCCCAGATCTTGCTACAGCCTCTGTGTGTGTTTGTGTTTTCTGGATATTCTCTATGGACTTTAAGGTTTTCAATGCATTTTAGTAGGACCCTTTTTGTTTTCTGCTGGCAAACGCTAATTGGTTCCACCTGGAGTCAAATACTCCACACATTCGAGTTTTCTAGGAAGAAAGCTCCAGAAATCTGAGAAAACATGATATTTGTATTTGTAAACATGACATTGGATTCATTTGCTGAACAGAAAGTTTGTGCTTTTCTCCAAAACCACTTTCACTGCGATTTTTTGGTGAAATTTCCCTTCAAAACTACAACAATTTGTCCAGATACTCCTGGATGAAAACAAAACTATCTGGAGATTTGTAGCTATCTCAATCCCAGATCTTGCTACAGCCTCTGTGTGTGTTTGTGTTTTCTGGATATTCTCTATGGACTCTAAGGTTTTGAATGCATTTCAGTAGGACGCTTTTTGTTTTCTGCTGCCAAACGCTAATTGGTTGCACCTGGATTCAAATACACCACACATTCGAGTTTTCTAGGAAGAAAGCTCCAGAAATCTGAGAAAACATGATATTTGTATTTGTAAACATGAAATTGGATTCATTTGCTGAACAGAAAGATTGTGCTTTTCTCCAAAACCACTTTCACTGCGTTTTTTTGGTGAAATTTCCCTTCAAAACTACAACAATTTGTCCAGATACTCCTGGATGAAAACAAAACTATCTGGTGATTTGTAGCTATCTCAATACCAGATCTTGCTACAGTCTCTGTGTGTGTTTGTGTTTTCTGGATATTCTCTTTGGACTTAAAGGTTTCGAATGCATTTTCGCAGGACCCTTTTGTTTTCTGCTGGCAAACGCTAATTGGTTCCACCTGGAGTCAAATACTCCACACATTCGAGTTTTCTAGGAAGAAAGCTCCAGAAACCTGAGAAAACATGATATTTATATTTGTAAACATGACATTTGCTGAACAGAAAGATTGTGCTTTTCTCCAAAACCACTTTCACTGCGATTTTTTGTGAAATTTCCCTTCAAAACTACAACAATTTGTCCAGATACTCCTGGATGAAAACAAAACTATCTGGTGATTTGTAGCTATGTCAATCCCAGATCTTGCTGCAGAATCTGTGCGTCTTTGTGTTTTCTGGATATTCTCTATGGACTTTAAGGTTTGGAATGCATTTTAGCAGGACCCTTTTTGTTTTCTGCTGGCAAACGCTAATTGGTTCCACCTGGAGTCAAATACTCCACACATTCGAGTTTTCTAGGAAGAAAGCTTCAGAAACCTGAGAAAACATGACATTTCTTTCTGTAAACATGACATTGGATGCATTTGTCGAACAGGAAGATTGTGCTTTTCTCCAAAACCACTTTCACGGTGATTTTTGGTTAAACTTCACCAGAAATCCACAACAATTTGACCAGAAATTCCTAGATGAAAACTAAACTATCTGGTGATTTGTAGCTATCTCAATCCCAGATCTTGCTAGAGCCTCTGTGTGTGTTTGTGTTTTCTGGATATTCTCTATGGACTTTAAGCTTTTGAATGCACTTTAGCAGGACCCTTTTTGTTTTCTGCTGGCAAACGCTAATTGGTTCCACCTGAAATCAAATCCTCCACACATTCGAGTTTTCTAGGAAGAAAGCTTCAGAAACCTGACAAAACATCATATTTGTATTTGTAAACATGAAATTGGATTCATTTGCTGAACAGAAAGATTGTGCTTTTCTCCAAAACCACTTTCACTGCGTTTTTTTGGTGAAATTTCCCTTCAAAACTACAACAATTTGTCCAGATACTCCTGGATGAAAACAAAACTATCTGGTGATTTGTAGCTATCTCAATACCAGATCTTGCTACAGTCTCTGTGTGTGTTTGTGTTTTCTGGATATTCTCTTTGGACTTAAAGGTTTCGAATGCATTTTCGCAGGACCCTTTTGTTTTCTGCTGGCAAACGCTAATTGGTTCCACCTGGAGTCAAATACTCCACACATTCGAGTTTTCTAGGAAGAAAGCTCCAGAAACCTGAGAAAACATGATATTTATATTTGTAAACATGACATTTGCTGAACAGAAAGATTGTGCTTTTCTCCAAAACCACTTTCACTGCGATTTTTTGTGAAATTTCCCTTCAAAACTACAACAATTTGTCCAGATACTCCTGGATGAAAACAAAACTATCTGGTGATTTGTAGCTATGTCAATCCCAGATCTTGCTGCAGAATCTGTGCGTCTTTGTGTTTTCTGGATATTCTCTATGGACTTTAAGGTTTGGAATGCATTTTAGCAGGACCCTTTTTGTTTTCTACTGGCAAACGCTAATTGGTTCCACCTGGAGTCAAATACTCCACACATTCGAGTTTTCTAGGAAGAAAGCTTCAGAAACCTGAGAAAACATGACATTTCTTTCTGTAAACATGACATTGGATGCATTTGTCGAACAGGAAGATTGTGCTTTTCTCCAAAACCACTTTCACGGTGATTTTTGGTTAAACTTCACCAGAAATCCACAACAATTTGACCAGAAATTCCTAGATGAAAACTAAACTATCTGGTGATTTGTAGCTATCTCAATCCCAGATCTTGCTAGAGCCTCTGTGTGTGTTTGTGTTTTCTGGATATTCTCTATGGACTTTAAGCTTTTGAATGCACTTTAGCAGGACCCTTTTTGTTTTCTGCTGGCAAACGCTAATTGGTTCCACCTGAAATCAAATCCTCCACACATTCGAGTTTTCTAGGAAGAAAGCTTCAGAAACCTGACAAAACATCATATTTGTATTTGTAAACATGAAATTGGATTCATTTGCTGAACAGAAAGATTGTGCTTTTCTCCAAAACCACTTTCACGGTGATTTTTTGGTGAAATTTCCCTTCAAAACTACAACAATTTGTCCAGATACTCCTTTATGAAAACAAAACTATCTGGTGATTTGTAGCTATCTCAAACCCAGATCTTGCTACAGCCTCTGTGTGTGCTTGTGTTTTCTGGATATTTTCTATGGACTTTAAGGTTTTGAATTTATTTTAGCAGGACCCTATTTGTATTCTGCTGGCAAACGCGAATTGTGTCCACCTGGAGTCAAATACTACACACATTCGAGTTTTCTAGGAAGAAAGCTCCAGAAACCTGACAAAACATGATATTTGTATTTGTAAACATGACATTGGATTCATTTGCTGAACAGAAAGATTGTGCTTTTCTCCAAAACCACTTTCACGGTGATTTTTTGGTGAAATTTCCCTTCCAAACTACAACAATTTGTCCAGATACTCCTGGATGAAAACAAAACTATCTGGTGATTTGTAGCTATCTCAATCCCAGATCTTGCTACAGCCTCTGTGTGTGTGTGTGTTTTCTGGTTATTCTCTATGGACTTTAAGGTTTTGAATGCATTTTGGTAGGACCCTTTTTGTTTTCTGCTGGCAAACGCTAATTGGTTGCACCTGGAGTCAAATACTCCACACATTCGAGTTTTCTAGGAAGAAAGCTCCAGAAATCTGAGAAAACATGATATTTGTATTTGTAAACATGACATTGGAGTCATTTGCTGAACAGAAAGTTTGTGCTTTTCTCCAAAACCACTATCACTGCGTTTTTTTGGTGAAATTTCCCTTCAAAACTACAACAATTTGTCCAGATACTCCTGGATGAAAACAAAACTATCTGGTGATTTGTAGCTATCTCAATCCCAGATCTTGCTACAGCCTCTGTGTGTGTTTGTGTTTTCTGGATATTCTCTATGGACTTTAAGGTTTTGAATGCATTTTAGCAGGACCCTTTTTGTTTTCTGCTGGCAAAGGCTAATTGGTTCCACCTGGTGTCAAACACTCCACACATTCGACTTTTCTAGGAAGAAAGCTTCAGAAACCTGAGAAAACATGATATTTCTTTCTGTAAACATGACATCGCATGCATTTGCAAAACAGGAAGATTGTGCTTTTCTCCAAAACTACTTTCACGGTGATTTTTGATTGAATTTCACCGGAAATCCACAACAATTTGTCCAGATATTCCTGGATGAAAACAAAACTATCTGGTGATTTGTAGCTATCTCAATCCCAGATCTTGCTACAGCCTCTGTGTGTGTGTGTGTTTTCTGGATATTCTCTATGGACTTTAAGGTTTTGAATGCATTTTAGCAGGACCCTTTTTGTTTTCTGCTGGCAAACGCTAATTGGTTCCACCTGGAGTCAAATACTCCACACATTCGAGTTTTCTAGGAAGAAAGCTCCAGAAACCTGAGAAAACATGATATTTGTATTTGTAAACATGACATTGGATGCATGTGCTGAACAGAAAGATTGTGCTTTTCGCCAAAACCACTTTCACTGCGATTTTTTGGTGAAATTTCCCTTCAAAACTACAACAATTTGTCCAGATACTCCTGGATGAAAACAAAACTATCTGGTGATTTGTAGCTATCTCAATCCCAGATCTTGCTACAGCCTCTGTGTGTGTTTGTGTTTTCTGGATATTCTCTATGGACTTTAAGGTTTTGAATGCATTTTAGCAGGACCCTTTTTGTTTTCTGCTGGCAAACGCTAATTGGTTACACCTGGAGTCAAACACTCCACACATTCGAGTTTTCTAGGAGGAAAGCTTCAGTAACCGGAGCAAACATGATATTTCTTTCTGTAAACATGACAGTGCATGCATTTGATGAACAGAAAGATTGTGCTTTTCTCCAAAACCAATTTCACGGTGATTTTTTGGTGAAATTTCACTTCAAAACTACAACAATTTGTCCAGATACTCCTGGATGAAAACAAAACTATCTGGTGATTTGTAGCTATCTCAATCCCAGATCTTGCTACAGCCTCTGTGTGTGTTTGTGTTTTCTGGATATTCTCTATGGACTTTAAGGTTTTGAATGCATTTTAGCAGGACCCTTTTTGTTTTCTGCTGGCAAACGCTAATTGGTTCCACCTGGAGTCAAATACTCCACACATTCGAGTTTTCTAGGAAGAAAGCTCCAGAAACCTGAGAAAACATGATATTTATATTTGTAAACATGACATTTGCTGAACAGAAAGATTGTGCTTTTCTCCAAAACCACTTTCACTGCGATTTTTTGTGAAATTTCCCTTCAAAACTACAACAATTTGTCCAGATACTCCTGGATGAAAACAAAACTATCTGGAGATTTGTAGCTATCTCAATCCCAGATCTTGCTACAGCCTCTGTGTGTGTTTGTGTTTTCTGGATATTCTCTATGGACTTTAAGGTTTTGAATGCATTTTAGCAGGACCCTTTTTGTTTTCTGCTGGCAAAGGCTAATTGGTTCCACCTGGAGTCAAACACTCCACACATTCGACTTTTCTAGGAAGAAAGCTTCAGAAACCTGAGAAAACATGATATTTCTTTCTGTAAACATGACATCGCATGCATTTGCAAAACAGGAAGATTGTGCTTTTCTCCAAAACTACTTTCCCGGTGATTTTTGATTGAATTTCACCGGAAATCCACAAAAATTTGTCCAGATATTCCTGGATGAAAACAAAACTATCTGGTGATTTGTAGCTATCTCAATCCCAGATCTTGCTACAGCCTCTGTGTGTGTGTGTGTTTTCTGGATATTCTCTATGGACTTTAAGGTTTTGAATGCATTTTAGCAGGACCCTTTTTGTTTTCTGCTGGCAAACGCTAATTGGTTCCACCTGGAGTGAAATCCTCCACACATTCGAGTTTTCTAGGAAGAAAGCTTCAGTAACATGAGAAAACATCATATTTGTATTTGTAAACATGACATTGGATTCATTTGCTGAACAGAAAGATTGTGCTTTTCTCCAAAACCACTTTCACGGTGATTTTTGGTTAAATTTCACTTCAAAACTACACCAATTTTCCAGATACTCCTGGATGAAAACAAAACTATCTGGTGATTTGTAGCTATCTCAATCCCAGATCTTGCTACAGCCTCTGTGTGTGTTTGTGTTTTCTGGATATTCTCTATGGACTTTAAGGTTTTCAATGCAATTTAGTAGGACCCTTTTTGTTTTCTGCTGGCAAACGCTAATTGGTTCCACCTGGAGTCAAATACTCCACACATTCGAGTTTTCTAGGAAGAAAGCTCCAGAAATCTGAGAAAACATGATATTTGTATTTGTAAACATGACATTGGATTCATTTGCTGAACAGAAAGTTTGTGCTTTTCTCCAAAACCACTTTCACTGCGATTTTTTGGTGAAATTTCCCTTCAAAACTACAACAATTTGTCCAGATACTCCTGGATGAAAACAAAACTATCTGGAGATTTGTAGCTATCTCAATCCCAGATCTTGCTACAGCCTCTGTGTGTGTTTGTGTTTTCTGGATATTCTCTATGGACTCTAAGGTTTTGAATGCATTTCAGTAGGACCCTTTTTGTTTTCTGCTGCCAAACGCTAATTGGTTGCACCTGGATTCAAATACACCACACATTCGAGTTTTCTAGGAAGAAAGCTCCAGAAATCTGAGAAAACATGATATTTGTATTTGTAAACATGAAATTGGATTCATTTGCTGAACAGAAAGATTGTGCTTTTCGCCAAAACCACTTTCACTGCGTTTTTTTGGTGAAATTTCCCTTCAAAACTACAACAATTTGTCCAGATACTCCTGGATGAAAACAAAATTATCTGGTGATTTGTAGCTATCTCAATACCAGATCTTGCTACAGTCTCTGTGTGTGTTTGTGTTTTCTGGATATTCTCTTTGGACTTAAAGGTTTCGAATGCATTTTAGCAGGACCCTTTTGTTTTCTGCTGGCAAACGCTAATTGGTTCCACCTGGAGTCAAATACTCCACACATTCGAGTTTTCTAGGAAGAAAGCTCCAGAAACCTGAGAAAACATGATATTTATATTTGTAAACATGACATTTGCTGAACAGAAAGATTGTGCTTTTCTCCAAAACCACTTTCACTGCGATTTTTTGTGAAATTTCCCTTCAAAACTACAACAATTTGTCCAGATACTCCTGGATGAAAACAAAACTATCTGGAGATTTGTAGCTATCTCAATCCCAGATCTTGCTACAGCCTCTGTGTGTGTTTGTGTTTTCTGGATATTCTCTATGGACTTTAAGGTTTTGAATGCATTTTAGCAGGACCCTTTTTGTTTTCTGCTGGCAAACGCTAATTGGTTCCACCTGGAGTCAAACACTCCACACATTCGAATTTTCTAGGAAGAAAGCTTCAGAAACCTGAGAAAACATGATATTTCTTTCTGTAAACATGACATTGCATGCATTTGCAAAACAGGAAGATTGTGCTTTTCTCCAAAACTACTTTCACGGTGATTTTTGATTGAATTTCACCCGAAATCCACAACAATTTGTCCAGATACTCCTGGATGAAAACGGAACTATCTGGTGATTTGTAGCTATCTCAATCCCAGATCTTGCTACAGCCTCTGTGTGTGTGTGTGTTTTCTGGATATTCTCTATGGACTTTAAGGTTTTGAATGCATTTTAGCAGGACCCTTTTTGTTTTCTGCTGGCAAACGCTAATTGGTTCCACCTGGAGTCAAATACTCCACACATTCGAGTTTTCTAGGAAGAAAGCTCCAGAAACCTGAGAAAACATGATATTTGTATTTGTAAATATGACATTGGATGCATGTGCTGAACAGAAAGATTGTGCTTTTCTCCAAAACCACTTTCACTACGATTTTTTGGTGAAATTTCCCTTCAAAACTACAACAATTTGTCCAGATACTCCTGGATGAAAACAAAACTATCTGGTGATTTGTAGCTATCTCAATCCCAGATCTTGCTACAGCCTCTGTGTGTGTTTGTGTTTTCTGGATATTCTCTATGGACTTTAAGGTTTTGAATGCATTTTAGCAGGACCCTTTTTGTTTTCTGCTGGCAAACGCTAATTGGTTCCACCTGGAGTCAAATCCTCCACACATTTGAGTTTTCTAGGAAGAAAGCTCCAGAAACCTGAGAAAACATGATATTTGTATATGTAAACATGACATTGGATTCATTTGCTGAACAGAAAGATTGTGCTTTTCTCCAAAACCACTTTCACTGCGATTTTTTGGTGAAATTTCCCTTCAAAACTACAACAATTTGTCCAGATACTCCTGGATGAAAACAAAACTATCTGGAGATTTGTAGCTATCTCAATCCCAGATCTTGCTACAGCCTCTGTGTGTGTTTGTGTTTTCTGGATATTCTCTATGGACTTTAAGGTTTGGAATGCATTTTAGCAGGACCCTTTTTGTTTTCTGCTGGCAAACGTTAATTGATTCCACCTGGAGTCAAACACTCCACACATTCGAGTTTTCTAGGAAGAAAGCTTCAGAAACCAGAGAAAACATGATATTTCTTTCTGTAAACATGACATTGCATGCATTTGCAAAAGAGGAAGATTGTGCTTTTCTCCAAAACCACTTTCACGGTGATTTTTGGTTAAATTTCACCCGAAATCCACAACAATTTGTCCAGATACTCCTGGATGAAAACAAAACTATCTGGTGATTTGTAGCTATCTCAATCCCAGATCTTGCTGCAGCCTCTGTGTGTGTTTGTGTTTTCTGGATATTCTCTATGGACTTTAAGGTTTTGAATGCATTTTAGCAGGACCCTTTGTTTTCTGCTGGCAAACGCTATTTGGTTCCACCTGGAGTCAAATTCTCCACACATTCGAGTTTTCTAGGAAGAAAGCTCCAGAAATCTGAGAAAACATGATATTTGTATTTGTAAACATGACATTGGATTCATTTGCTGAACAGAAAGATTGTGCTTTTCTCCAAAACCACTTTCACGGTAATTTTTTCGTTAAATTTCACTTCAAAACAACAACAAATGTCCAGATACTCCTGGATGAAAACAAAACTATCTGGTGATTTGTAGCTATCTCAATCCCAGATCTTGCTACAGCATCTGTTTGTTTGTGTTTTCTGGATATTCTCTATGGACTTTAAGGTTTTGAATGCCTTTTCGCAGGACCCTTTTTGTTTTCCACTGGCAACGCTAATTGGTTCCACCTGGAGTCAAATCCTCCACACATTTGAGTTTTCTAGGAAGAAAGCTCCAGAAATCTGAGAAAACATGATATATCTTTCTGTAAACATGACATTGGATATATTTGCCAAACAGGAAGATTGTGCTTTTCTCCAAAACCACTTTCACGGTGATTTTTTAGTTAAATTTCACTTCAAAACTACAACAATTTGTCCAGATACTCCTGGATGAAAACAAAACTATCTGGTGATTTGTAGCTATCTCAATCCCAGATCTTGCTACAGCCTCTGTGTGTGTTTGTGTTTTCTGGATAGTCTCTATGGACTTTAAGGTTTTGAATGCATCTTAGCAGGACCCTTTTTGTTTTCTGCTGGCAAACGCTAATTGGTTCCACCTGGAGTCAAATACTCCACACATTTGAGTTTTCTAGGAAGAAAGCTCCAGAAACCTGAGAAAACATGATATTTGTATTTGTAAACATTCCATTGGAATCATTTGCTTAACCGAAAGATTGTGCTTTTCTCCAAAACCACTTTTACGGTGATTGTTTGGTTAAATTTCACTTCAAAACTACAACAATTTGTCCAGATACTCCTGGATGAAAACAAAACTATCTGGTGATTTGTAGCTATCTCAATCCCAGATCTTGCTACAGCCTCTGTGTGTGTTTGTGTTTTCTGGATATTCTCTATGGACTTTAAGTTTTTGAATGCATTTTAGCATGTAAGTTTTTGTTTTCTGCTGGCAAACGCTAATTGGTTCCACCTGGAGTCAAATACTCCACACATTCGAGTTTTCTAGGAAGAAAGCTCCAGAAACCTGAGAAAACATGATATATCTTTCTGTAAACATGACATTGGATATATTTGCCAAACAGGAAGATTGTGCTTTTCTCCAAAACCACTTTCACGGTGATTTTTTAGTTAAATTTCACTTCAAAACAACAACAATTTGTCCAGATACTCCTGGATGAAAACAAAACTATCTGGTGATTTGTAGCTATCTCAATCCCAGATCTTGCTACAGCCTCTGTGTGTGTTTGTGTTTTCTGTATAGTCTCTATGGACTTTAAGGTTTGGAATGCATTTTAGCAGGACCCTTTTGTTTTCTGCTGGCAAACGCTAATTGGTTCCACCTGGAGTCAAATACTCCACACATTCGAGTTTTCTAGGAAGAAAGCTTCAGAAATCTGAGAAAACATGATATTTGTATTTGTAAACATGACATTGGATGCATTTGATGAACAGAAAGATTTTGCTTTTCTCCAAAGCCACTTTCACGGTGATTTTTTGGTGAAATTTCACTTCAAAACTACAACAATTTGTCCAGATACTCCTGGATGAAAACAAAACTATCTGGTGATTTGTAGCTATCTCAATCCCAGATCTTGCTGCAGCCTCTCTGTGTGTTTGTGTTTTCTGGATATTCTCTATGGACTTTAAGGGTTTGAATGCATCTTAGCAGGACCCTTTTTGTTTTCTGCTGGCAAACGCTAATTGGTTCCACCTGGAGTCAATTCCTCCGCACATTCGAGTTTTCTAGGAAGAAAGCTCCAGAAACCTGAGAAAACATGATATTTGTATTTGTAAACATTCCATTGGAATCATTTGCTGAACCGAAAGATTGTGCTTTTCTCCAAAACCACTTTTACGGTGATTGTTTGGTTAAATTTCACTTCAAAACTACAACAATTTGTCCAGATACTCCTGGATGAAAACAAAACTATCTGGTGATTTGTAGCCATCTCAATCCCAGATCTTGCTACAGCCTCTATGTGTGTTTGTGTTTTCTGGATATTCTCTATGGATTTTAAGGTTTGGAATGCATTTTAGCAGGACCCTATTTTTTTCTAGTGGCAAACGATAATTGGTTCCACCTGCAGTCAAATACTCCACACATTCGAGTTTTCTAGGAAGAAAGCTCCAGAAACCTGAGAAAACATGATATTTGTATTTGTAATCAACATTGGAATCATTTGCTGAACCGAAAGATTGTGCTTTTCTCCAAATCCACTTTCACGGTGATTTCTTAGTTAAATTTCACTTCAAAACTACAACAATTTGTCCAGATACTCCTGGATGAAAACAAAACTATCTGGTGATTTGTAGCTATCTCAATCCCAGATCTTGCTACAGCCTCTGTGTGTGTTTGTGTTTTCTGGATATTCTCTATGGACTTTAAGGTTTTGAATGCATTTTAGCTTCTAAGTTTTTGTTTTCTGCTGGCAAACGCTAATTGGTTCCACCTGGAGTCAAATACTCCACACATTCGAGTTTTCTAGGAAGAAAGCTCCAGAAACCTGAGAAAACATGATACTTTTATTTAAAAACATGACCTTGGATTCATTTGCTGAACAGATAGATTGTGCTTTTCTCCAAAACCACTTTCATGGTGATTTTTTGTTGAAATTTCACTTCAAAACTACAACAATTTGTCCAGATACTCCTGGATGAAAACAAAAGTATCTGGTGATTTGTAGCTATCACAATCCCAGATCTTGCTACAGCCTCTGTGTGTGTTTGTGTTTTCTGGATATTCTCTATGGACTTTAAGGTTTTGAATGCATTTTAGCAGGACCCTTTTGTTTTCTGCTGGCAAACGCTAATTGGTTCCACCTGGAGTCAAATACTCCACACATTCGAGTTTTCTAGGAAGAAAGCTGCAGAAACCTGAGAAAACATGATATTTGTATTTGTAAACATGAGATTGGATGCCTGTGCTGAACAGGAAGATTGTGCTTTTCTCCGAAACCACTTTCACGGTGATTTTTTAGTTAAATTTCACTTCAAAACTACAACGATTTGTCCAGATACTCCTGGATGAAAATAAAAGTATCTGGTGATTTGTAGCTATCTCAATCCCAGATCTTGCTGCAGCCTCTCTGTGTGTTTGTGTTTTCTGGATATGCTCCTTGGACTTTAAGGTTTTGAATGCATTTTAGCAGGACCCTTTTTGTTTTCTGCTGGCAAACGCTAATTGGTTCCACCTGGAGTGAAATACCCCACACATTAGAGTTTTCTAGGAAGAAAGCCCTACAAACCTGAGAAAACATGATATTTGTATTTGTAAACATGAGATTGGATGCCTGTGCTGAACAGGAAGATTGTGCTTTTCTCCGAAACCACTTTCACGGTGATTTTCAGTTAAATTTCACCTAAAATCCACAACAATTTGTCCAGATACTCCTGGATGAAAACAAAAAACTATCTGGTGATTTGTAGCTATCTCAACCGAGATCTTGCTGCAGCCTCTGTGTGTGTTTGTGTTTTCTGGATATTCTCTATGGACTTTACGGTTTTCAATGTGTTTTAGCTTGTAAGTTTTTGTTTTCTGCTGGCAAACGATAATTGGTTCCACCTGGAGTCAAATACTCCACACATTCGAGCTTTCTAGGAAGAAAGCTCCAGAAACCTGAGAAAACATGATATTTGTATTTGTAAACATGACAGTGCATGGATTTGATGAACAGAAAGATTGTGCTTTTCTCCAAAACGAATTTCACGGTGATTTTTTGTGAAATTTCACTTCAAAACTACAACAATTTGTGCAGATACTCCTGGATGAAAACAAAACTATCTGGTGATTTGTACCTATCTCAATCCCAGATCTTGCTACAGCCTCTGTGTGTGTTTGTGTTTTCTGGATATTCTCTATGGAATTTAAGGTTTTGAATGCATTTTAGCAGGACCCTTTTTGTTTTCTGCTGGCAAAAGCAAATTGGTTCCACCTGGAGTCAAACACTCCACACATTCGAGTTTTCTAGGAAGAAAGCTTCAGAAACCTGAGAAAACATGATATTTCTTTCTGTAAACAAGACATTCCATGCATTTGCAAAACAGGAAGATTGTGCTTTTCTCCAAAACCACTTTCGCGGTGATTTTTGGTTACACTTCACCCGAAATCCACAACAATTTGACCAGAAATTCCTAGATGAAAACAAAACTATCTGGTGATTTGTAGCTATCTCAATCCCAGATCTTGCTACAGCCTCTGTGTGTGTTTGTGTTTTCTGGATATTCTCTATGGACTTTAAGGTTTTGAATGCATTTTACCAGGACCCTTTTTGTTTTCTGCTGGCAAATGATAATTGGTTACACCTGGAGTCAAATACTCCACACATTCAAGTTTTCTAGGAAGAAAGCTCCAGAAACCTGAGAAAACATGATATTTGTATTTGTAAACATGACATTGGATTCATTTCCTGAACGGAAAAATTGTGCTTTTCTCCAAAACCACTTTCACGGTGATTTTTTGGTGAAATTTCCCTTCAAAACTACAACAATTTGTCCAGATACTCCTGGATGAAAACAAAACTATCTGGTGATTTGTAGCTATCTCAATCCCAGATCTTGCTACAGCCTCTCTATGTGTTTGTGTTTTCTGGATATTCTCTATGGACTTTAAGGTTTTGAATGCATTTTAGCAGGACACTTTTTGTTTTCTGCTGGGAAACGCTAATTGGTTCCACCTGGAGTCAAATCCTCCACACATTCGAGTTTTCTAGGAAGAAAGCTCCAGAAACCTGAGAAAACATGATATTTGTATTTGTAAACATGACAATGGATGCATTTGCCGAACAGGAAGATTGTGCTTTTCTCCAAAACCACTTTCACGGTGATTTTTGGTTAAACTTCACCCGAAATCCACAACAATTTGACCAGAAATTCCTAGATGAAAACAAAACTATCTGGTGATTTGTAGCTATCTCAATCCCAGATCTTGCTACAGCCTCTGTGTGTGTTTGTGTGTTCTGGATATTCTCTATGGACTTTAAGTTTTTGAATGCATTTTAGCAGGAGCCTTTTTGTTTTCTGCTGGGAAACGCTAATTGGTTCCACCTGGAGTCAAACACTCCACACATTCGAGTTTTCTAGGAAGAAAGCTTCAGTAACCGGAGAAAACATGATATTTCTTTCTGTAAACATGACATCGCATGCATTTGATGAACAGAAAGATTGTGCTTTTCTCCAAAACCAATTTCACGGTGACTTTTTGTGAAATTTCACTTCAAAACTACAACAATTTGTGCAGATACTCCTGGATGAAAACAAAACTATCTGGTGATTTGTACCTATCTCAATCCCAGATCTTGCTACAGCCTCTGTGTGTGTTTGTGTTTTCTGGATATTCTCTATGGACTTTAAGGTTTTGAATGCATTTTAGCAGGACGCTTTTTGTTTTCTGCTGGGAAACGCTAATTGGTTCCACCTGGAGTCAAATACTCCACACATTCGAGTTTTCTAGGAAGAAAGCTCCAGAAACCTGAGAAAACATGATATTTGTATTTGTAAACATGACATTGGATGCATTTGCCGAACAGGAAGATTGTGCTTTTCTCCAAAACAACTTTCACGGTGATTTTTGGTTAAACTTCACCCGAAATCCACAACAATTTGACCAGAAATTCCTAGATGAGAACAAAACTATCTGGTGATTGTAGCCATTTGAATCCCAGATCTTGCTACAGCCTCTGTGTGTGTTTGTGTTTTCTGGATATTCTCTATGGACTTTAAGGTTTTGAATGCATTTTAGCAGGACCCTTTTGGTTTTCTGCTGGCAAACGCTAATCGGTTCCACCTGGAGTCAAATACTCCACACATTCGAGTTTTCTAGGAAGAAAGCTTCAGAAACCTGAGAAAACATGATATATGTATTTGTAAACATGACATTGGATTCATTTGCTGAACAGAAAGATTGTGCTTTTCTCCAAAACCACTTTCACGGTGATTTTTGGTTAAACTTCACCCGAAATCCACAACAATTTGTCCAGAAATTCCTGGATGAAAACAAAACTATCTGGTGATTTGTAGCTATCTCAATCCCAGATCTTGCTACAGCCTCTGTGTGTGTTTGTGTTTTCTGGATATTCTCTATGGACTTTAAGGTTTTGAATGCATTTTAGCAGGACCCTTTTTGTTTTCTGCTGGCAAATGCTAATTGGTTCCACCTGTAGTCAAATCCTCCACACATTCGAGTTTTCTAGGAAGAAAGCTCCAGAAACCTGAGAAAACATGATATTTGTATTTGTAAACATGACATTGGATTTATTTCCTGAACGGAAAAATTGTGCTTTTCTCCAAAACCACTTTCACGGTGATTTTTTGGTGAAATTTCACTTCAAAACTACAACAATTTGTCCAGATACTCCTGGATGAAAACAAAACTATCTGGTTATTTGTACCTATCTCAATCCCAGATCTTGCTACAGCCTCTCTGTGTGTTTGTGTTTTCTGGATATTCTCTATGGACTTTAAGGTTTTGAATGCATTTTAGCAGGACCCTTTTTGTTTTCTGCTGGCAAACGCTAATTAGTTCCACCTGGAGTCAAACACTCCACACATTCGAGTTTTCTAGGAGGAAAGCTTCAGTAACCGGAGAAAACATGATATTTCTTTCTGTAAACATGACATTGGATTCATTTGCTGAACAGAAAGATTGTGCTTTTCTCCAAAACCACTTTCACGGTGATTTTTGGTTAAACTTCACCCGAAATCCACAACAATTTGTCCAGAAATTCCTGGATGAAAATAAAACTATCTGGTGATTTGTAGCTATCTCAATCCCAGATCTTGCTACAGCCTCTGTGTGTGTTTGTGTTTTCTCGATATTCTCTATGGACTTTAAGGTTTTGAATGCATTTTAGCAGGACCCTTTTTGTTTTCTGCTGGGAAACGCTAATAGGTTCCACCTGGAGACAAACACTCCACACATTCGAGTTTTCTAGGAAGAAAGCTCCAGAAATCTGAGAAAACATGATATTTGTATTTGTAAACATGACATTGGATGCATTTGCCGAACAGGAAGATTGTGCTTTTCTCCAAAACCACTTTCACGGTGATTTTTGGTTAAACTTCACCCGAAATCCACAACAATTTGACCAGAAATTCCTAGATGAAAACAAAACTATCTGGTGATTTGTAGCTATCTCAATCCCAGATCTTGCTACAGCCTCTGTGTGTGTTTGTGTTTTCCGGATATTCTCTATGGACTTTAAGGTTTTGAATGCATTTTAGCAGGACCCTTTTTGTTTTCTGGTGGCAAACGCTAATTGGTTCCACCTGGAGAAAAACCCTCCACACATTCGAGTTTTCTAGGAAGAAAGCTCCAGAAACCTGAGAAAACATGATATCTGTATTTGTAAACATGACATTGGATTCATTTCCTGAACGGAAAGATTGTGCTTTTCTCCAAAACCACTTTCACGGTGATTTTTTGGTGAAATTTCACTTCAAAACTACAACAATTTGTCCAGATACTCCTGGATGAAAACAAAACTATCTGGTGATTTGTACCTATCTCAATCCCAGATCTTGCTACAGCCTCTCTGTGTGTTTGTGCTTTCTGGATATTCTCTATGGACTTTAAGGTTTTGAATGCATTTTAGCAGGACCCTTTTTGTTTTCTGCTGGGAAACGCTAATTGGTTCCACCTGGAGTCAAATACTCCACACATTCGAGTTTTCTAGGAAGAAAGCTCCAGAAACCTGAGAAAACATGATATTTGTATTTGTAAACATGACATTGGATGCATTTGCCGAACAGGAAGATTGTGCTTTTCTCCAAAACCAATTTCACGGTGATTTTTTGTGAAATTTCACTTCAAAACTACAACAATTTGTGCAGATACTCCTGGATGAAAACAAAACTATCTGGTGATTTGTAGCTACCTCAATCCCAGATCTTGCTACAGCCTCTGTGTGTGATTGTGTTTTCTGGATATTCTCTATGGACTTTAAGGTTTTGAATGCATTTTAGCAGGACCCTTTTTGTTTTCTGCTGGCAAACGCTAATTGGTTCCACCTGGAGACAAACACTCCACACATTCGAGTTTTCTAGGAGGAAAGCTTCAGTAACCGGAGAAAACATGATATTTCTTTCTGTAAACATGACATTGCATGCATTTGATGAACAGAAAGATTTTGCTTTTCTCCAAAACCAATTTCACGGTGATTTTTTGTGAAATTTCACTTCAAAACTACAACAATTTGTGCAGATACTCCTGGATGAAAACAAAACTATCTGGTGATTTGTACCTATCTCAATCCCAGATCTTGCTACAGCCTCTGTGTGTGTTTGTGTTTTCTGGATATTCTCTATGGACTTTAAGGTTTTGAATGCATTTTAGCAGGACCCTTTTTGTTTTCTGCTGGCAAACGCTAATTGGTTCCACCTGGAGTCAAATCCTCCACACATTCGAGTTTTCTAGGAAGAAAGCTCCAGAAACCTGAGAAAACATGATATTTGTATTTGTAAACATGACATTGGATGCATTTGCCGAACAGGAAGATTGTGCTTTTCTCCAAAACAACTTTCACGGTGATTTTTGCTTAAACTTCACCCGAAATCCACAACAATTTGACCAGAAATTCCTAGATGAAAACAAAACTATCTGGTGATTTGTAGCTATCTCAATCCCAGATCTTGCTACAGCCTCTGTGTGTGTTTGTGTTTTCTGGATATTCTCTATGGACTTTAAGGTTTTGAATGCATTTTAGCAGGACCCTGTTTGTTTTCTGCTGGCAAATGCTAATTGGTTCCACCTGGAGTCAAATACTCCACACATTCGAGTTTTCTAGGAAGAAAGCTCCAGAAACCTGAGAAAACATGATATTTGTATTTGTAAACATGACATTGGATTCATTTCCTGAACGGAAAGATTGTGCTTTTCTCCAAAACCACTTTCACGGTGATTTTTTGGTGAAATTTCACTTCAAAACTACAACAATTTGTCCAGATACTCCTGGATGAAAACAAAAATATCTGGTGATTTGTACCTATCTCAATCCCAGATCGTGCTACAGCCTCTGTGTGTGTTTGTGTTTTCTGGATATTCTCTATGGACTTTAAGGTTTTGAATGCATTTTAGCAGGACCCTTTTTGTTTTCTGCTGGCAAACGCTAATTGGTTCCACCTGGAGACAAATAATCCACACATTCGAGTTTTCTAGGAAGAACGCTTCAGAAACCTGAGAAAACATGATATCTGTATTTCTAAACGTGACATTGGATTCATTTGCTGAACAGAAAGATTGTGCTTTTCTCCAAAACCACTTTCACGGTGATTTTTGGTTAAACTTCACCCGAAATCCACAACAATTTGTCCAGAAATTCCTGGATGAAAATAAAACTATCTGGTGATTTGTAGCTATCTCTATCCCAGATCTTGCTACAGCCTCTCTGTGTGTTTGTGTTTTCTGGATATTCTCTATGGACTTTAAGGTTTTGAATGCATTTTAGCAGGACCCTTTTTGTTTTCTGCTGGCAAACGCTAATTGGTTCCACCTGGAGTCAAACACTCCACACATTCGAGTTTTCTAGGAAGAAAGCTCCAGAAACCTGAGAAAACATGATATTTGTATTTGTAAACATGACATTGGATTCATTTCCTGAACGGAAAAATTGTGCTTTTCTCCAAAACCACTTTCTGGTGATTTTTTGGTGAAATTTCATTTCAAAACTACAACAATTTGTCCAGATACTCCTGGATGAAAACAAAACTATCTGGTGATTTGTAGCTATCACAGTCCCAGATATTGCTACAGCCTCTGTGTGTGTTTGTGTTTTCTGGATATTCTCTATGGACTTTAAGGTTTTGAATGCATTTTAGCAGGACGCTTTTTGTTTTCTGCTGGGAAACGCTAATTGGTTCCACCTGGAGTCAAATACTCCACACATTCGAGTTTTCTAGGAAGAAAGCTCCAGAAACCTGAGAAAACATGATATTTGTATTTGTAAACATGACATTGGATGCATTTGCCGAACAGGAAGATTGTGCTTTTCTCCAAAACCACTTTCACGGTGATTTTTGGTTAAACTTCACCCGAAATCCACAACAATTGGTCCAGAAATTCCTAGATGAAAACAAAACTATCTGGTGATTTGTAGCTATCTCAATCCCAGATCTTGCTACAGCCTCTGTGTGTGTTTGTGTTTTCTGGATATTCTCTATGGACTTTAAGGTTTTGAATGCATTTTAGCAGGACCCTTTTTGTTTTCTGCTGGCAAACGCTAATTGGTTCCACCTGGAGACAAATACTCCACACATTCGAGTTTTCTAGGAAGAAAGCTGCAGAAACCTGAGAAAACATGATATCTGTATTTCTAAACATGACATTGGATTCATTTGCTGAACAGAAAGATTGTGCTTTTCTCCAAAACCACTTTCCCGGTGATTTTGGGTTAAATTTCACCGGGATACTACAACATTTTGTCCAGATACTCTGGATGAAAACAAAACTATCTTGTGTGTTGTGGCTATCTCAATCCCAGACCTTGCTACAGCCTCTCTGTGTGTTTGTGTTTTCTGGATATTCTCTATGGACTTTACGGTTTTGAATGCATTTTAGCATGTAAGTTTTTGTTTTCAGCTGGCAAACGCTAATTGGTTCCAACTGGAGTCTAATACGCCACACATTCGAGTTTTCTAGGAAGAAAGCTCCAGAAACCTGAGAAAACATGATATTTCTTTCTGTAAACCTGACATTGGATGCATGTGTCAAACAGGAAGATTGTGCTTTTCTCCAAAACCACTTTCACCGTGATTTTTGGTGAAGTTTCACCCGAAATCCACAACATTTTGTCCAGATACCCTTGATGAAAACAAAACTATCTGGTGTGTTGTGGCTATCTCAATCCCAGATCTTGCTACAGCCTCTGTGTTTGTTTGTGTTTTCTGGACATTCTCTATGGACTTTACGGTTTTGAATGCATTTTAGCATGTAAGTTTTTGTTTTCAGCTGGCAAACGCTAATTGGTTCCACCTGGAGTCTAATACGCCACACATTCGAGTTTTCTAGGAAGAAAGCTGCAGAAACCTGAGAAAACATGATATTTGTATTTGTAAACATGACATTGGATGCATTTGCCGAACAGGAAGATTGTGCTTTTCTCCAAAACCACTTTCACGGTGATTTTGGGTTAAATTTCACCGGGATACTACAACATTTTGTCCAGATACTCTGGATGAAAACAAAACTATCTGGTGTGTTGTGGCTATCTCAATCCCAGATCTTGCTACAGCCTCTGTGTTTGTTTGTGTTTTCTGGACATTCTCTATGGACTTTACGGTTTTGAATGCATTTTAGCATGTAAGTTTTTGTTTTCAGCTGGCAAACGGTAATTGGTTCCACCTGGAGTCTAATACGCCACACATTCGAGTTTTCTAGGAAGAAAGCTGCAGAAACCTGATGAAACATGATATTTCTTTCTGTAAACATGACATTGGATGCATTTGCCGAACAGGAAGATTGTGCTTCTCTCCAAAACCACTTTCACGGTGATTTTTGGTTAAATTTCACCCGAAATCCACAACATTTTGTCCAGATACTATGGATGAAAACAAAACTATCTGGTGTGTTGTGGCTATCTAAATCCCAGATCTTGCTACAGCCTCTGTGTTTGTTTGTGTTTTCTGGACCTTCTCTATGGACTTTACGGTTTGGAATGCATTTTAGCATGTAAGTTTTTGTTTTCAGCTGGCAAACGCTAATTGGTTCCACCTGGAGTCTAATACGCCACACATTCGAGTTTTCAAGGAAGAAAGCTTCAGAAACCAGAGAAAACATGATATTTCCTTCTGTAAACATGACATTGGATGCATTTGCCGAACAGGAAGCATGAGCTTGTCTCCAAAACCACTTTCACCGTTATTTTTGTTAAGTTTCACGGGGATACTACAACATTTTGTCCAGATACTCTGGATGAAAACAAAACTCTCTGGTGATTTGTACCTATCTCAATCCCAGATCTTGCTACAGCCTCTGTGTGTGTTTGTGTTTTCTGGACCTTCTCTATGGACTTTACGGTTTGGAATGCATTTTAGCATGTAAGTTTTTGTTTTCAGCTGGCAAACGCTAATTGGTTCCACCTGGAGTCTTATACGCCACACATTCGAGATTTCTAGAAAGAAAGCTTCAGAAACCTGAGAAAACATGATATTTCTTTCTGTAAACATGACATTGGATGCATTTGCCGAACAGGAAGATTGTGCTTTTCTCCAAAACCACTTTCCCGGTGATTTTTAGTTAAGTTTCACCCGAAATCCACAACAATTTGTCCAGATACTCTGGATGAAAACAAAACTATCTGGTGTGTTGTGGCTATCTCAATCCCAGATCTTGCTACAGCCTCTGTGTTTGTTTGTGTTTTCTGGACATTCTCTATGGACTTTACGGTTTTGAATGCATTTTAGCATGTAAGTTTTTGTTTTCAGCTGGCAAACGGTAATTGGTTCCACCTGGAGTCAAATACTCCACACATTCGAGTATTCTAGGAAGAAAGCTGCAGAAACCTGAGAAAACATGATATTTCTTTCTGTAAACATGACATTGGATGCATTTGCCAAACAGGAAGATTGTGCTTTTCTCCAAAACCACTTTCACGGTGATTTTGGGTTAAATTGCACTGGGATACTACAACATTTTGTCCAGATACTCTGGATGAAAACAAAACTATCTGGTGGGTTGTGGCTATCTCAATCCCAGATCTTGCTACAGCCTCTGTGTTTGTTTGTGTTTTCTGGATATTCTCCATGGACTTTACGGTTTTGAATGCATTTTAGCATGTAAGTTTTTGTTGTCAGCTGGCAAACGCTAATTGGTTCCACCTGGAGTCTAATACGCCACACATTCGTGTTTTCTAGGAAGAAAGCTTCAGAAACTTGAGAAAACATGATATTTCTTTCTGTAAACATGACATTGGATGCATTTGCCGAACAGGAAGATTGTGCTTTTCTCCAAAACCACTTTCCCGGTGATTTTGAGTTAAATTTCACTGGGATACTACAACATTTTGTCCAGATATTCTGGATGAAAACAAAACTCTCTGGTGTGTTGTGGCTATCTCAATCCCAGATCTTCCTACAGCCTCTGTGTTTGTTTGTGTTTTCTGGACCTTCTCTATGGACTTTATGGTTTTGAATGCATTTTAGCATGTAAATTTTTGTTTTCAGCTGGCAAACGCTAATTGGTTCCACCTGGAGTCTAATACGCCACACATTCGAGTTTTCTAGGAAGAAAGCTTCAGAAACCTGAGAAAACATGATATTTCTTTCTGTAAACATGACATTGGATGCATTTGCCGAACAGGAAGATTGTGCTTTTCTCCAAAACCACTTTCACCGTGATTTTGGGTTAAGTTTCATCCGAAATCCACAACAATGTGTCCAGATACTCTGGATGAAAACAAAACTATCTGGTGTATTGTGGCTATCTCAATCCCAGATCTTGCTACAGCCTCTGTGTTTGTTTGTGTTTTCTGGACCTTCTCTATGGACTTTACGGTTTGGAATGCATTTTAGCATGTAAGTTTTTGTTTTCAGCTGGCAAACGCTAATTGGTTCCACCTGGAGTCTAATACGCCACACATTCGAGTTTTCTAAGAAGAAAGCTTCAGAAACCTGAGAAAACATGATATCTCTTTCTGTAAATCTAACATTGGATGCATTTGCCGAACAGGAAGATTGTGCTTTTCTCCAAAACCAAATTCGCGGTGATTTTTGGTTAAGTTTCACCCGAAATCCACAACAATTTGTCCAAATACTCTGGATGAAAACAAAACTATCTGGTGATTTGTAGCTATCTCAATCCCAGATCTTGCTACAGCCTCTATGTTTGTTTGTGTTTTCTGGACCTTCTCTATGGACTTTACGGTTTTGAATGCATTTTAGCATGTAAGTTTTTGTTTTCAGCTGGCAAACGGTAATTGGTTCCACCTGGAGTCTAATACGCCACACATTCGAGTTTTCTAGGAAGAAAGCTGCAGAAACCTGAGAAAACATGATATTTGTATTTGTAAACATGACATTGGATGCATTTGCCGAACAGGAAGATTGTGCTTTTCTCCAAAACCACTTTCACGGTGATTTTGGGTTAAATTTCACCGGGATACTACAACATTTTGTCCAGATACTCTGGATGAAAACAAAACTATCTGGTGTGTTGTGGCTATCTCAATCCCAGATCTTCCTACAGCCTCTGTGTTTGTTTGTGTTTTCTGGACCTTCTCTATGGACTTTATGGTTTTGAATGCATTTTAGCATGTAAATTTTTGTTTTCAGCTGGCAAACGCTAATTGGTTCCACCTGGAGTCTAATACGCCACACATTCGAGTTTTCTAGGAAGAAAGCTTCAGAAACCTGAGAAAACATGATATTTCTTTCTGTAAACATGACATTGGATGCATTTGCCGAACAGGAAGATTGTGCTTTTCTCCAAAACCACTTTCACCGTGATTTTGGGTTAAGTTTCATCCGAAATCCACAACAATGTGTCCAGATACTCTGGATGAAAACAAAACTATCTGGTGTATTGTGGCTATCTCAATCCCAGATCTTGCTACAGCCTCTGTGTTTGTTTGTGTTTTCTGGACCTTCTCTATGGACTTTACGGTTTGGAATGCATTTTAGCATGTAAGTTTTTGTTTTCAGCTGGCAAACGCTAATTGGTTCCACCTGGAGTCTAATACGCCACACATTCGAGTTTTCTAAGAAGAAAGCTTCAGAAACCTGAGAAAACATGATATCTCTTTCTGTAAATCTAACATTGGATGCATTTGCCGAACAGGAAGATTGTGCTTTTCTCCAAAACCAAATTCGCGGTGATTTTTGGTTAAGTTTCACCCGAAATCCACAACAATTTGTCCAAATACTCTGGATGAAAACAAAACTATCTGGTGATTTGTAGCTATCTCAATCCCAGATCTTGCTACAGCCTCTATGTTTGTTTGTGTTTTCTGGACCTTCTCTATGGACTTTACGGTTTTGAATGCATTTTAGCATGTAAGTTTTTGTTTTCAGCTGGCAAACGGTAATTGGTTCCACCTGGAGTCTAATACGCCACACATTCGAGTTTTCTAGGAAGAAAGCTGCAGAAACCTGAGAAAACATGATATTTGTATTTGTAAACATGACATTGGATGCATTTGCCGAACAGGAAGATTGTGCTTTTCTCCAAAACCACTTTCACGGTGATTTTGGGTTAAATTTCACCGGGATACTACAACATTTTGTCCAGATACTCTGGATGAAAACAAAACTATCTGGTGTGTTGTGGCTATCTCAATCCCAGATCTTGCTACAGCCTCTGTGTGTGTTTGTGTTTTCTGGACATTCTCTATGGACTTTACGGTTTTGAATGCATTTTAGCATGTAAGTTTTTGTTTTCAGCTGGCAAACGGTAATTGGTTCCACCTGGAGTCTAATACGCCACACATTCGAGTTTTCTAGGAAGAAAGCTGCAGAAACCTGATGAAACATGATATTTCTTTCTGTAAACATGACATTGGATGCATTTGCCGAACAGGAAGATTGTGCTTCTCTCCAAAACCACTTTCACGGTGATTTTTGGTTAAATTTCACCCGAAATCCACAACATTTTGTCCAGATACTATGGATGAAAACAAAACTATCTGGTGTGTTGTGGCTATCTAAATCCCAGATCTTGCTACAGCCTCTGTGTTTGTTTGTGTTTTCTGGACCTTCTCTATGGACTTTACGGTTTGGAATGCATTTTAGCATGTAAGTTTTTGTTTTCAGCTGGAAAACGCTAATTGGTTCCACCTGGAGTCTAATACGCCACACATTCGAGTTTTCAAGGAAGAAAGCTTCAGAAACCAGAGAAAACATGATATTTCCTTCTGTAAACATGACATTGGATGCATTTGCCGAACAGGAAGCATGAGCTTGTCTCCAAAACCACTTTCACCGTGATTTTTGTTAAGTTTCACGGGGATACTACAACATTTTGTCCAGATACTCTGGATGAAAACAAAACTCTCTGGTGATTTGTACCTATCTCAATCCCAGATCTTGCTACAGCCTCTGTGTGTGTTTGTGTTTTCTGGACCTTCTCTATGGACTTTACGGTTTGGAATGCATTTTAGCATGTAAGTTTTTGTTTTCAGCTGGCAAACGCTAATTGGTTCCACCTGGAGTCTAATACGCCACACATTCGAGATTTCTAGGAAGAAAGCTTCAGAAACCTGCGAAAACATGATATTTCTTTCTGTAAACATGACATTGGATGCATTTTCTGAACAGGAAGATTGTGCTTTTCTCCAAATCCACTTTCACGGTGATTTTTGGTTAAGTTTCACCCGAAATCCACAACAATTTGTCCAGATACTCTGGATGAAAACAAAACTATCTGGTGTGTTGTGGCTATCTCAATCCCAGATCTTGCTACAGCCTCTGTGTTTGGTTGTATTTTCAGGACCTTCTCTATGGACTTTACGGTTTTGAATGCATTTTAGCATGTAAGTTTTTGTTTTCAGCTGGCAAACGCTAATTGGTTCCACCTGGAGTCAAATACGCCACACATTCGAGTTTTCTAGGAAGAAAGCTTCAGAAACCTGAGAAAACATGATATTTGTATTTGTAAACATGACATTGGATGCATTTGCCGAACAGGAAGATTGTGCTTTTCTCCAAAAACACTTTCACGGTGATTTTTGGTTAAATTTCACCCGAAATCCACAACAATTTGTCCAGAAATTCCTGGATGAAAATAAAACTACCTGGTGATTTGTAGCCATCTCAATCCCAGATCTTGCTACAGCCTCTGTGTGTGTTTGTGTTTTCTGGATATTCTCTATGGACTTTAAGGTTTTGAATGCATTTTAGCAGGACCCTTTTTGTTTTCTGCTGGCAAACGCTAATTGGTTCCACCTGGAGTCAAACACTCCACACATTCGAGTTTTCTAGGAGGAAAGCTTCAGTAACCGGAGCAAACATGATATTTCTTTCTGTAAACATGACAGTGCATGCATTTGATGAACAGAAAGATTGTGCTTTTCTCCAAAACCAATTTCACGGTGATTTTTTGGTGAAATTTCACTTCAAAACTACAACAATTTGTCCAGATACTCCTGGATGAAAACAAAACTATCTGGTGATTTGTAGCTATCTCAATCCCAGATCTTGCTACAGCCTCTGTGTGTGTTTGTGTTTTCTGGATATTCTCTATGGACATTAAGGTTTTGAATGCATTTTAGCAGTACGCTTTTTGTTTTCTGCTGGAAAACGCTAACTGGTTCCACCTGGAGTCAAATACTCCACACATTCGAGTTTTCTAGGAAGAAAGCTCCAGAAACCTGAGAAAACATGATATTTGTATTTGTAAACATGACATTGGATGCATTTGCCGAACAGGAGGATTGTGCTTTTCTCCAAAACCACTTTCACGGTGATTTTTGGTTAAACTTCACCCGAAATCCACAACAATTTGACTAGAAATTCCTAGATGAAAACAAAACTATCTGGTGATTTGTAGCTATCTCAATCCCAGATCTTGCTACAGCCTCTGTGTGTGTTTGTGTTTTCTGGATATTCTCTATGGACTTTAAGTTTTGGAATGCATTTAAGCAGGACCCTTTTTGTTTTCTGCTGGCAAACGCTAATTGGTTCCACCTGGAGACAAATACTCCACACATTCGAGTTTTCTAGGAAGAAAGCTTCAGAAACCTGAGAAAACATGATATCTGTATTTGTAAACATGACATTGGATGCATTTGCCGAACAGGAAGATTGTGCTTTTCTCCAAAACCACTTTCACGGTGATTTTTGGTTAAGTTTCACCCTAAATAAACACCAATTTGTCCAGATACTCTGGATGAAAACAAAACTATCTGGTGTGTTGTGGCTATCTCAATCCCAGATCTTGCTACAGCCTCTGTGTTTGTTTGTGTTTTCTGGACATTCTCTATGGACTTTACGGTTTTGAATGCATTTTAGCATGTAAGTTTTTGTTTTCAGCTGGCAAACGCTAATTGGTTCCACCTGGAGTCTAATACGCCACACATTCGAGTTTTCTAGGAAGAAAGCTGCAGAAACCTGAGAAAACATGATATTTGTATTTGTAAACATGACATTGGATGCATTTGCCGAACAGGAAGATTGTGCTTTTCTCCAAAACCACTTTCACGGTGATTTTGGGTTAAATTTCACCGGGATACTACAACATTTTGTCCAGATACTCTGGATGAAAACAAAACTATCTGGTGTGTTGTGGCTATCTCAATCCCAGATCTTGCTACAGCCTCTGTGTTTGTTTGTGTTTTCTGGACATTCTCTATGGACTTTACGGTTTTGAATGCATTTTAGCATGTAAGTTTTTGTTTTCAGCTGGCAAACGCTAATTGGTTCCACCTGGAGTCTAATACGCCACACATTCGAGTTTTCTAGGAAGAAAGCTTCAGAAACCTGAGAAAACATGATATTTCTTTCTGTAAACATGACATTGGATGCATTTGCCGAACAGGAAGATTGTGCTTCTCTCCAAAACCACTTTCACGGTGATTTTTGGTTAAATTTCACCCGAAATCCACAACATTTTGTCCAGATACTCTGGATGAAAAGAAAACTATCTGGTGTGTTGTGGCTATCTCATTCCCAGATCTTGCTACAGCCTCTGTGTTTGTTTGTGTTTTCTGGACCTTCTCTATGGACTTTACGGTTTGGAATGCATTTTAGCATGTAAGTTTTTGTTTTCAGCTGGCAAACGCTAATTGGTTCCACCTGGAGTCTAATACGCCACACATTCGAGTTTTCTAGGAAGAAAGCTGCAGAAACCTGAGAAAACATGATATTTCTTTCTGTAAACCTGACATTGGATGCATTTGCCAAACAGGAAGATTGTGCTTTTCTCCAAAACCACTTTCCCGGTGATTTTTGGTTAAGTTTCACCCGAAATCCACAACAATTTGTCCAGATACTCTGGATGAAAACAAAACTATCTGGTGTGTTGTAGCTATCTCAATCCCAGATCTTGCTACAGCCTCTGTGTGTGTTTGTGTTTTCTGGACATTCTCTATGGACTTTACGGTTTTGAATGCATTTTAGCATGTAAGTTTTTGTTTTCAGCTGGCAAACGCTAATTGGTTCCACCTGGAGTCTAATACGCCACACATTCGAGTTTTCTAGGAAGAAAGCTGCAGAAACCTGAGAAAACATGATATTTCTTTCTGTAAACCTGACATTGGATGCATTTGCCGAACAGGAAGATTGTGCTTTTCTCCAAAACCACTTTCCCGGTGATTTTTGGTGAAGTTTCACCCGAAATCCACAACAATTTGTCCAGATACTCTGGATGAAAACAAAACTATCTGGTGTGTTGTGGCTATCTCAATCCCACATCTTGCGACAGCCTCTGTGTTTGTTTGTGTTTTCTGGACTTTCTCTATGGACTTTACGGTTTTGAATGCATTTTAGCATGTAAGTTTTTGTTTTCAGCTGGCAAACGCTAATTGGTTCCACCTGGAGTCAAATACTCCACACATTCGAGTTTTCTAGGAAGAAAGCTGCAGAAACCTGAGAAAACATGATATTTCTTTCTGTAAACCTGACATTGGATGCATTTGCCGAACAGGAAGATTGTGCTTTTCTCCAAAACCACTTTCCCGGTGATTTTGGGTTAAATTTCACTGGGATACTACAACATTTTGTCCAGATACTCTGGATGAAAACAAAACTATCTGGTGTGTTGTCGCTATCTCAATCCCAGATCTTGCTACAGCCTCTGTGTTTGGTTGTGTTTTCTGGACATTCTCTATGGACTTTACGGTTTTGAATGCATTTTAGCATGTAAGTTTTTGTTTTCAGCTGGCAAACGCTAATTGGTTCCACCTGGAGTCTAATACGCCACACATTCGAGTTTTCTAGGAAGAAAGCTTCAGAAACCTGAGAAAACATGATATTTCTTTCTGTAAACATGACATTGGATGCATTTGCCGAACAGGAAGATTGTGCTTCTCTCCAAAACCACTTTCACGGTGATTTTTGGTTAAATTTCACCCGAAATCCACAACATTTTGTCCAGATACTCTGGATGAAAAGAAAACTATCTGGTGTGTTGTGGCTATCTCATTCCCAGATCTTGCTACAGCCTCTGTGTTTGTTTGTGTTTTCTGGACCTTCTCTATGGACTTTACGGTTTGGAATGCATTTTAGCATGTAAGTTTTTGTTTTCAGCTGGCAAACACTAATTGGTTCCACCTGGAGTCTAATACGCCACACATTCGAGTTTTCTAGGAAGAAAGCTGCAGAAACCTGAGAAAACATGATATTTCTTTCTGTAAACCTGACATTGGATGCATTTGCCAAACAGGAAGATTGTGCTTTTCTCCAAAATCACTTTCCCGGTGATTTTTGGTTAAGTTTCACCCGAAATCCACAACAATTTGTCCAGATACTCTGGATGAAAACAAAACTATCTGGTGTGTTGTAGCTATCTCAATCCCAGATCTTGCTACAGCCTCTCTGTGTGTTTGTGTTTTCTGGACATTCTCTATGGACTTTACGGTTTTGAATGCATTTTAGCATGTAAGTTTTTGTTTTCAGATGGCAAACGCTAATTGGTTCCACCTGGAGTCTAATACGCCACACATTCGAGTTTTCTAGGAAGAAAGCTGCAGAAACCTGAGAAAACATGATATTTCTTTCTGTAAACCTGACATTGGATGCATTTGCCAAACAGGAAGATTGTGCTTTTCTCCAAAACCACTTTCACGGTGATTTTTGGTTAAGTTTCACCCGAAATCCACAACAATTTGTCCAGATACTCTGGATGAAAACAAAACTATCTGGTGTGTTGTGGCTATCTCAATCCCACATCTTGCTACAGCCTCTGTGTTTGTTTGTGTTTTCTGGACATTGTCTATGGACTTTACGGTTTTGAATGCATTTTAGCATGTAAGTTTTTGTTTTCAGCTGGCAAACGCTAATTGGTTCCACCTGGAGTCTAATACGCCACACATTCGAGTTTTCAAGGAAGAAAGCTCCAGAAACCTGAGAAAACATGATATTTCTTTCTGTAAACATGACATTGGATGCATTTGCCGAACAGGAAGATTGTGCTTTTCTCCAAAACCACTTTCACGGTGATTTTGGGTTAAATTTCACTGGGATACTACAAAATTTTGTCCAGATACTCTGGATGAAAACAAAACTATCTGGTGTGTTGTGGCTATCTCAATCCCAGATCTTGCTACAGCCTCTGTGTGTGTTTGTGTTTTCTGGACATTCTCTATGGACTTTACGGTTTTGAATGCATTTTAGCATGTAAGTTTTTGTTGTCAGCTGGCAAACGCTAATTGGTTCCACCTGGAGTCTAATACGCCACACATTCGAGTTTTCTAGGAAGAAAGCTTCAGAAACCTGAGAAAACATGATATTTCTTTCTGTAAACATGACATTGGATGCATTTGCCGAAAAGGAAGATTGTGCTTTTCTCCAAAACCACTTTCACGGTGATTTTTGGTTAAGTTTCACCCGAAATCCACAACATTTTGTCCAGATACTCTGGATGAAAGCAAAACTATCTGGTGTGTTGTGGCTATCTCAATCCCAGATCTTGCTACAACCTCTGTGTTTGTTTGTGTTTTCTGGACATTCTCTATGGACTTTACGGTTTTGAATGCATTTTAGCATGTAAGTTTTTGTTTTCAGCTGGCAAACGCTAATTGGTTCCACCTGGAGTCTAATACGCCACACATTCGAGTTTTCTAGGAAGAAAGCTTCAGAAACCTGAGAAAACATGATATTTCTTTCTGTAAACCTGACATTGGATGCATTTGCCAAACAGGAAGATTGTGCTTTTCTCCAAAACCACTTTCACGGTGATTTTTGGTTAAGTTTCACCCGAAATCCACAACAATTTGTCCAGATACTCTGGATGAAAACAAAACTATCTGGTGTGTTGTGGCTATCTCAATCCCACATCTTGCTACAGCCTCTGTGTTTGTTTGTGTTTTCTGGACATTCTCTATGGACTTTACGGTTTTGAATGCATTTTAGCATGTAAGTTTTTGTTTTCAGATGGCAAACGCTAATTGGTTCCACCTGGAGTCTAATACGCCACACATTCGAGTTTTCTAGGAAGAAAGCTCCAGAAACCTGAGAAAACATGATATTTCTTTCTGTAAACATGACATTGGATGCATTTGCCGAACAGGAAGATTGTGCTTTTCTCCAAAACCACTTTCACGGTGATTTTTGGTTAAGTTTCACCCGAAATCCACAACAATTTGTCCAGATACTCTGGATGAAAACAAATCTGGTGTATTGTGGCTATCTCAATCCCAGATCTTGCTACAGCCTCTGTGTTTGTTTGTGTTTTCTGGACCTTCTCTATGGACTTTACGGTTTTGAATGCATTTTAGCATGTAAGTTTTTGTTTTCAGCTGGCAAACGGTAATTGGTTCCACCTGGAGTCAAATACGCCACACATTCGAGTTTTCTAGGAAGAAAGCTTCAGAAACCTGAGAAAACATGATATTTCTTTCTGTAAACATGACATTGGATGCATTTGCCGAACAGGAAGATTGTGCTTCTCTCCAAAACCACTTTCACGGTGATTTTTGGTTAAGTTTCACCCGAAATCCACAACATTTTGTCCAGATACTCTGGATGAAAGCAAAACTATCTGGTGTGTTGTGGCTATCTCAATCCCAGATCTTGCTACAACCTCTGTGTTTGTTTGTGTTTTCTGGACATTCTCTATGGACTTTACGGTTTTGAATGCATTTTAGCATGTAAGTTTTTGTTTTCAGCTGGCAAACGCTAATTGGTTCCACCTGGAGTCTAATACGCCACACATTCGAGTTTTCTAGGAAGAAAGCTTCAGAAACCTGAGAAAACATGATATTTCTTTCTGTAAACCTGACATTGGATGCATTTGCCAAACAGGAAGATTGTGCTTTTCTCCAAAACCACTTTCACGGTGATTTTTGGTTAAGTTTCACCCGAAATCCACAACAATTTGTCCAGATACTCTGGATGAAAACAAAACTATCTGGTGTGTTGTGGCTATCTCAATCCCACATCTTGCTACAGCCTCTGTGTTTGTTTGTGTTTTCTGGACATTCTCTATGGACTTTACGGTTTTGAATGCATTTTAGCATGTAAGTTTTTGTTGTCAGCTGGCAAACGCTAATTGGTTCCACCTGGAGTCTAATACGCCACACATTCGAGTTTTCTAGGAAGAAAGCTTCAGAAACCTGAGAAAACATGATATTTCTTTCTGTAAACATGACATTGGATGCATTTGCCGAACAGGAAGATTGTGCTTTTCTCCAAAACCACTTTCTCGGTGATTTCTTGGTTAAATTTCACCCGAAATCCACAACAATTTGTCCAGATACTCTGGATGAAAGCAAAACTATCTGGTGTGTTGTGGCTATCTCAATCCCAGATCTTGCTACAACCTCTGTGTTTGTTTGTGTTTTCTGGACATTCTCTATGGACTTTACGGTTTTGAATGCATTTTAGCATGTAAGTTTTTGTTGTCAGCTGGCAAACGCTAATTGGTTCCACCTGGAGTCTAATACGCCACACATTCGAGTTTTCTAGGAAGAAAGCTTCAGAAACCTGAGAAAACATGATATTTCTTTCTGTAAACCTGACATTGGATGCATTTGCCAAACAGGAAGATTGTGCTTTTCTCCAAAACCACTTTCACGGTGATTTTTGGTTAAGTTTCACCCGAAATCCACAACAATTTGTCCAGATACTCTGGATGAAAACAAAACTATCTGGTGTGTTGTGGCTATCTCAATCCCACATCTTGCTACAGCCTCTGTGTTTGTTTGTGTTTTCTGGACATTCTCTATGGACTTTACGGTTTTGAATGCATTTTAGCATGTAAGTTTTTGTTTTCAGATGGCAAACGCTAATTGGTTCCACCTGGAGTCTAATACGCCACACATTCGAGTTTTCTAGGAAGAAAGCTCCAGAAACCTGAGAAAACATGATATTTCTTTCTGTAAACATGACATTGGATGCATTTGCCGAACAGGAAGATTGTGCTTTTCTCCAAAACCACTTTCACGGTGATTTTTGGTTAAGTTTCACCCGAAATCCACAACAATTTGTCCAGATACTCTGGATGAAAACAAATCTGGTGTATTGTGGCTATCTCAATCCCAGATCTTGCTACAGCCTCTGTGTTTGTTTGTGTTTTCTGGACCTTCTCTATGGACTTTACGGTTTTGAATGCATTTTAGCATGTAAGTTTTTGTTTTCAGCTGGCAAACGGTAATTGGTTCCACCTGGAGTCAAATACGCCACACATTCGAGTTTTCTAGGAAGAAAGCTTCAGAAACCTGAGAAAACATGATATTTCTTTCTGTAAACATGACATTGGATGCATTTGCCGAACAGGAAGATTGTGCTTCTCTCCAAAACCACTTTCACGGTGATTTTTGGTTAAGTTTCACCCGAAATCCACAACATTTTGTCCAGATACTCTGGATGAAAGCAAAACTATCTGGTGTGTTGTGGCTATCTCAATCCCAGATCTTGCTACAACCTCTGTGTTTGTTTGTGTTTTCTGGACATTCTCTCTGGAGTTTACGGTTTTGAATGCATTTTAGCATGTAAGTTTTTGTTTTCAGCTGGCAAACGCTAATTGGTTCCACCTGGAGTCTAATACGCCACACATTCGAGTTTTCTAGGAAGAAAGCTTCAGAAACCTGAGAAAACATGATATTTCTTTCTGTAAACCTGACATTGGATGCATTTGCCAAACAGGAAGATTGTGCTTTTCTCCAAAACCACTTTCACGGTGATTTTTGGTTAAGTTTCACCCGAAATCCACAACAATTTGTCCAGATACTCTGGATGAAAACAAAACTATCTGGTGTGTTGTGGCTATCTCAATCCCACATCTTGCTACAGCCTCTGTGTTTGTTTGTGTTTTCTGGACATTCTCTATGGACTTTACGGTTTTGAATGCATTTTAGCATGTAAGTTTTTGTTGTCAGCTGGCAAACGCTAATTGGTTCCACCTGGAGTCTAATACGCCACACATTCGAGTTTTCTAGGAAGAAAGCTTCAGAAACCTGAGAAAACATGATATTTCTTTCTGTAAACATGACATTGGATGCATTTGCCGAACAGGAAGATTGTGCTTTTCTCCAAAACCACTTTCTCGGTGATTTCTTGGTTAAATTTCACCCGAAATCCACAACAATTTGTCCAGATACTCTGGATGAAAGCAAAACTATCTGGTGTGTTGTGGCTATCTCAATCCCAGATCTTGCTACAACCTCTGTGTTTGTTTGTGTTTTCTGGACATTCTCTATGGACTTTACGGTTTTGAATGCATTTTAGCATGTAAGTTTTTGTTGTCAGCTGGCAAACGCTAATTGGTTCCACCTGGAGTCTAATACGCCACACATTCGAGTTTTCTAGGAAGAAAGCTTCAGAAACCTGAGAAAACATGATATTTCTTTCTGTAAACCTGACATTGGATGCATTTGCCAAACAGGAAGATTGTGCTTTTCTCCAAAACCACTTTCACGGTGATTTTTGGTTAAGTTTCACCCGAAATCCACAACAATTTGTCCAGATACTCTGGATGAAAACAAATCTGGTGTATTGTGGCTATCTCAATCCCAGATCTTGCTACAGCCTCTGTGTTTGTTTGTGTTTTCTGGACCTTCTCTATGGACTTTACGGTTTTGAATGCATTTTAGCATGTAAGTTTTTGTTTTCAGCTGGCAAACGGTAATTGGTTCCACCTGGAGTCAAATACGCCACACATTCGAGTTTTCTAGGAAGAAAGCTTCAGAAACCTGAGAAAACATGATATTTCTTTCTGTAAACATGACATTGGATGCATTTGCCGAACAGGAAGATTGTGCTTCTCTCCAAAACCACTTTCACGGTGATTTTTGGTTAAGTTTCACCCGAAATCCACAACATTTTGTCCAGATACTCTGGATGAAAGCAAAACTATCTGGTGTGTTGTGGCTATCTCAATCCCAGATCTTGCTACAACCTCTGTGTTTGTTTGTGTTTTCTGGACATTCTCTATGGACTTTACGGTTTTGAATGCATTTTAGCATGTAAGTTTTTGTTTTCAGCTGGCAAACGCTAATTGGTTCCACCTGGAGTCTAATACGCCACACATTCGAGTTTTCTAGGAAGAAAGCTTCAGAAACCTGAGAAAACATGATATTTCTTTCTGTAAACCTGACATTGGATGCATTTGCCAAACAGGAAGATTGTGCTTTTCTCCAAAACCACTTTCACGGTGATTTTTGGTTAAGTTTCACCCGAAATCCACAACAATTTGTCCAGATACTCTGGATGAAAACAAAACTATCTGGTGTGTTGTGGCTATCTCAATCCCACATCTTGCTACAGCCTCTGTGTTTGTTTGTGTTTTCTGGACATTCTCTATGGACTTTACGGTTTTGAATGCATTTTAGCATGTAAGTTTTTGTTTTCAGATGGCAAACGCTAATTGGTTCCACCTGGAGTCTAATACGCCACACATTCGAGTTTTCTAGGAAGAAAGCTCCAGGAACCTGAGAAAACATGATATTTCTTTCTGTAAACATGACATTGGATGCATTTGCCGAACAGGAAGATTGTGCTTTTCTCCAAAACCACTTTCCCGGTGATTTTTGGTTAAGTTTCACCCGAAATCCACAACAATTTGTCCAGATACTCTGGATGAAAACAAATCTGGTGTATTGTGGCTATCTCAATCCCAGATCTTGCTACAGCCTCTGTGTTTGTTTGTGTTTTCTGGACCTTCTCTATGGACTTTACGGTTTTGAATGCATTTTAGCATGTAAGTTTTTGTTTTCAGCTGGCAAACGGTAATTGGTTCCACCTGGAGTCAAATACGCCACACATTCGAGTTTTCTAGGAAGAAAGCTTCAGAAACCTGAGAAAACATGATATTTCTTTCTGTAAACATGACATTGGATGCATTTGCCGAACAGGAAGATTGTGCTTCTCTCCAAAACCACTTTCACGGTGATTTTTGGTTAAGTTTCACCCGAAATCCACAACATTTTGTCCAGATACTCTGGATGAAAGCAAAACTATCTGGTGTGTTGTGGCTATCTCAATCCCAGATCTTGCTACAACCTCTGTGTTTGTTTGTGTTTTCTGGACATTCTCTCTGGACTTTACGGTTTTGAATGCATTTTAGCATGTAAGTTTTTGTTTTCAGCTGGCAAACGCTAATTGGTTCCACCTGGAGTCTAATACGCCACACATTCGAGTTTTCTAGGAAGAAAGCTTCAGAAACCTGAGAAAACATGATATTTCTTTCTGTAAACCTGACATTGGATGCATTTGCCAAACAGGATGATTGTGCTTCTCTCCAAAACCACTTTCACGGTGATTTTTGGTTAAGTTTCACCCGAAATCCACAACATTTTGTCCAGATACTCTGGATGAAAACAAAACTATCTGGTGTGTTGTGGCTATCTCAATCCCACATCTTGCTACAGCCTCTGTGTTTGTTTGTGTTTTCTGGACATTCTCTATGGACTTTACGGTTTTGAATGCATTTTAGCATGTAAGTTTTTGTTTTCAGATGGCAAACGCTAATTGGTTCCACCTGGAGTCTAATACGCCACACATTCGAGTTTTCTAGGAAGAAAGCTGCAGAAACCTGAGAAAACATGATATTTCTTTCTGTAAACCTGACATTGGATGCATTTGCCAAACAGGAAGATTGTGCTTTTCTCCAAAACCACTTTCACGGTGATTTTTGGTTAAGTTTCACCCGAAATCCACAACAATTTGTCCAGATACTCTGGATGAAAACAAAACTATCTGGTGTGTTATGGCTATCTCAATCCCACATCTTGCTACAGCCTCTGTGTTTGTTTGTGTTTTCTGGACATTGTCTATGGACTTTACGGTTTTGAATGCATTTTAGCATGTAAGTTTTTGTTTTCAGCTGGCAAACGCTAATTGGTTCCACCTGGAGTCTAATACGCATCACATTCGTGTTTTCTAGGAAGAAAGCTTCAGAAACCTGAGAAAACATGATATTTCTTTCTGTAAACATGACATTGGATGCATTTGCCGAACAGGAAGATTGTGCTTTTCTCCAAAACCACTTTCCCGGTGATTTTGGGTTAAATTTCACTGGGATACTACAACATTTTGTCCAGATACTCTGGATGAAAACAAAACTATCTGGTGTGTTGTAGCTATCTCAATCCCAGATCTTGCTACAGCCTCTGTGTGTGTTTGTGTTTTCTGGACATTCTCTATGGACTTTACGGTTTTGAATGCATTTTAGCATGTAAGTTTTTGTTGTCAGCTGGCAAACGCTAATTGGTTCCACCTGGAGTCTAATACGCCACACATTCGAGTTTTCTAGGGAGAAAGCTTCAGAAACCTGAGAAAACATGATATTTCTTTCTGTAAACATGACATTGGATGCATTTGCCGAACAGGAAGATTGTGCTTCTCTCCAAAACCACTTTCACGGTGATTTTTGGTTAAGTTTCACCCGAAATCCACAACATTTTGTCCAGATACTCTGGATGAAAGCAAAACTATCTGGTGTGTTGTGGCTATCTCAATCCCAGATCTTGCTACAACCTCTGTGTTTGTTTGTGTTTTCTGGACATTCTCTCTGGAGTTTACGGTTTTGAATGCATTTTAGCATGTAAGTTTTTGTTTTCAGCTGGCAAACGCTAATTGGTTCCACCTGGAGTCTAATACGCCACACATTCGAGTTTTCTAGGAAGAAAGCTGCAGAAACCTGAGAAAACATGATATTTCTTTCTGTAAACCTGACATTGGATGCATTTGCCAAACAGGAAGATTGTGCTTTTCTCCAAAACCACTTTCACGGTGATTTTTGGTTAAGTTTCACCCGAAATCCACAACAATTTGTCCAGATACTCTGGATGAAAACAAAACTATCTGGTGTGTTGTGGCTATCTCAATCCCACATCTTGCTACAGCCTCTGTGTTTGTTTGTGTTTTCTGGACATTGTCTATGGACTTTACGGTTTTGAATGCATTTTAGCATGTAAGTTTTTGTTTTCAGCTGGCAAACGCTAATTGGTTCCACCTGGAGTCAAATACGCCACACATTCGAGTTTTCTAGGAAGAAAGCTTCAGAAACCTGAGAAAACATGATATTTCTTTCTGTAAACATGACATTGGATGCATTTGCCGAACAGGAAGATTGTGCTTTTCTCCAAAACCACTTTCTCGGTGATTTCTTGGTTAAATTTCACCCGAAATCCACAACAATTTGTCCAGATACTCTGGATGAAAACAAATCTGGTGTATTGTGGCTATCTCAATCCCAGATCTTGCTACAGCCTCTGTGTTTGTTTGTGTTTTCTGGACCTTCTCTATGGACTTTACGGTTTTGAATGCATTTTAGCATGTAAGTTTTTGTTTTCAGCTGGCAAACGGTAATTGGTTCCACCTGGAGTCAAATACTCCACGCATTCGAGTTTTCTAGGAAGAAAGCTTCAGAAACCTGAGAAAACATGATATTTGTATTTGTAAACATGACATTGGATGCATTTGCCGAACAGGAAGATTGTGCTTTTCTCCAAAACCACTTTCACGGTGATTTTGGGTTAAATTTCACCGGGATACTACAACATTTTGTCCAGATACTCTGGATGAAAACAAAACTATCTGGTGTGTTGTGGCTATCTCTATCCCAGATCTTGCTACAGCCTCTGTGTTTGTTTGTGTTTTCTGTACATTCTCTATGGACTTTATGGTTTTGAATGCATTTTAGCATGTAAGTTTTTGTTTTCAGCTGGCAAACGCTAATTGGTTCCACCTGGAGTCAAATACTCCACACATTCGAGTTTTCTTGGAAGAAAGCTTCAGAAACCTGAGAAAACATGATATTTCTTTCTGTAAACATGACATTGGATGCATTTGCCGAACAGGAAGATTGTGCTTCTCTGCAATACCACTTTCACGGTGATTTTTGGTTAAATTTCACCCAAAAACCACAACATTTTGTCCAGATACTCTGGATGAAAACAAAACTATCTGGTGTGTTGTGGCTATCTCAATCCCACATCTTGCTACAGCCTCTGTGTTTGTTTGTGTTTTCTGGACTTTTTCTATGGACTTTACGGTTTTGAATGCATTTTAGCATGTAAGTTTTTGTTTTCAGCTGGCAAACGCTAATTGGTTCCACCTGGAGTCTAATACGCCACACATTCGAGTTTTCTAGGAAGAAAGCTGCAGAAACCTGAGAAAACATGATATTTCTTTCTGTAAACATGACATTGGATGCATTTGCCGAATAGGAAGATTGTGCTTTTCTCCAAAACCACTTTCCCGGTGATTTTTGGTTAAGTTTCACCCGAAATAAACACCAATTTGTCCAGATACTCTGGATGAAAACAAAACTATGTGGTGTGTTGTGGCTATCTCAATCCCAGATCTTGCTACAGCCTCTGTGTTTGTTTGTGTTTTCTGGACATTCTCTATGGACTTTACGGTTTTGAATGCATTTTAGCATGTAAGTTTTTGTTTTCAGCTGGCAAACGCTAATTGGTTCCACCTGGAGTCTAATACGCCACACATTCGAGTTTTCTAGGAAGAAAGCTTCAGAAACCTGAGAAAACATGATATTTCTTTCTGTAAACATGACATTGGATGCATTTGCCGAACAGGAAGATTGTGCTTTTCTCCAAAACCACTTTCCCGGTGATTTTTGGTTAAGTTTCACCCGAAATAAACACCAATTTGTCCAGATACTCTGGATGAAAACAAAACTATCTGGTGTGTTGTGGCTATCTCAATCCTAGATCTTGCTACAGCCTCTGTGTTTGTTTGTGTTTTCTGGACCTTCTCTATGGACTTTACGGTTTTGAATGCATTTTAGCATGTATGTTTTTGTTTTCAGCTGGCAAACGGTAATTGGTTCCACCTGGAGTCAAATACTCCACACATTCGAGTTTTCTAGGAAGAAAGCTTCAGAAACCTGAGAAAACATGATATTTCTTTCTGTAAACATGACATTGGATGCATTTGCCGAACAGGAAGATTGTGCTTTTCTCCAAAACCACTTTTCCGGTGATTTTGGGTTAAATTTCAACGGGATACTACAACATTTTTCCAGATACTCTGGATGAAAACAAAACTATCTGGTGTGTTGTGGCTATCTCAATCCCAGACCTTGCTACAGCCTCTGTGTGTGTTTGTGTTTTCTGGACATTCTCTATGGACTTTACGGTTTTGAATGCATTTTAGCATGTAAGTTTTTGTTTTCAGCTGGCAAACGCTAATTGGTTCCACCTGGAGTCTAATACGCCACACATTCGAGTTTTCTAGGAAGAAAGCTTCAGAAACCTGAGAAAACATGATATTTCTTTCTGTAAATCTGACATTGGATGCATTTGCCGAACAGGAAGCATGAGCTTTTCTCCAAAACCACTTTCCCGGTGATTTTGGGTTAAATTTCACTGGGATACTACAACATTTTGTCCAGATACTCTGGATGAAAACAAAACTATCTGGTGTGTTGTGGCTATCTCATTCCCAGATCTTGCTACAGCCTCTGTGTTTGTTTGTGTTTTCTGGACCTTCTCTATGGACTTTACGGTTTGGAATGCATTTTAGCATGTAAGTTTTTGTTTTCAGCTGGCAAACACTAATTGGTTCCACCTGGAGTCTAATACACCACACATTCGAGTTTTCTAGGAAGAAAGCTGCAGAAACCTGAAAAAACATGATATTTCTTTCTGTAAACATGACATTGGATGCACTTGCCGAACAGGAAGATTGTGCTTTTCTCCAAAACCACTTTCCCGGTGATTTTTGGTTAAGTTTCACCCGAAATAAACACCAATTTGTCCAGATACTCTGGATGAAAACAAAACTATCTGGTGTGTTGTGGCTATCTCAATCCCAGATCTTGCTACAGCCTCTGTGTTTGTTTGTGTTTTCTGGACTTTCTCTATGGACTTTACGGTTTTGAATGCATTTTAGCATGTAAGATTTTGTTTTCAGCTGGCAAACGCTAATTGGTTCCACCTGGAGTCTAATACGCCACACATTCGAGTTTTCTAGGAAGAAAGCTGCAGAAACCTGAGAAAACATGATATTTCTTTCTGTAAACATGACATTGGATGCATTTGCCGAACAGGAAGATTGTGCTTTTCTCCAAAACCACTTTCCCGGTGATTTTTGGTTAAGTTTCACCCGAAATAAACACCAATTTGTCCAGATACTCCTGGATGAAAACAAAACTATCTGGTGTGTTGTGGCTATCTCAATCCTAGATCTTGCTACAGCCTCTGTGTTTGTTTGTTTTCTGGACCTTCTCTATGGACTTTACGGTTTTGAATGCATTTTAGCATGTAAGTTTTTGTTTTCAGCTGGCAAACGGTAATTGGTTCCACCTGGAGTCAAATACTCCACACATTCGAGTTTTCTAGGAAGAAAGCTTCAGAAACCTGAGAAAACATGATATTTCTTTCTGTAAACATGACATTGGATGCATTTGCCGAACAGGAAGATTGTGCTTTTCTCGAAAACCACTTTCACGGTGATTTTGGGTTAAGTTTCACCGGGATACTGCAACATTTTGTCCAGTACTCTGGATGAAAACAAAACTATCTGGTGTGTTGTGGCTATCTCAATCCCAGACCTTGCTACAGCCTCTGTGTGTGTTTGTGTTTTCTGGACATTCTCTATGGACTTTACGGTTTTGAATGCATTTTAGCATGTAAGTTTTTGTTTTCAGCTGGCAAACGCTAATTGGTTCCACCTGGAGTCTAATACGCCACACATTCGAGTTTTCTAGGAAGAAAGCTTCAGAAACCTGAGAAAACATGATATTTCTTTCTGTAAACATGACATTGGATGCATTTGCCGAACAGGAAGCATGAGCTTTTCTCCAAACCACTTTCCCGGTGATTTTGGGTTAAATTTCACTGGGATACTACAACATTTTGTCCAGATACTCTGGATGAAAACAAAACTATCTGGTGTGTTGTGGCTATCTCAATCCCAGATCTTGCTACAGCCTCTGTGTTTGGTTGTGTTTTCTGGACATTCTCTATGGACTTTACGGTTTGGAATGCATTTTAGCATGTAAGTTTTTGTTTTCAGCTGGCAAACGCTAATTGGTTCCACCTGGAGTCTAATACGCCACACATTCGAGTTTTCTTGGAAGAAAGCTGCAGAAACCTGAGAAAACATGATATTTCTTTCTGTAAACATGACATTGGATGCATTTGCCGAACAGGAAGATTGTGCTTTTCTCCAAAACCACTTTCCCGGTGATTTTTGGTTAAGTTTCACCCGAAATCCACAACATTTTGTCCAGATACTCTGGATGAAAACAAAACTATCTGGTGTGTTGTGGCTATCTCATTCCCAGATCTTGCTACAGCCTCTGTGTTTGTTTGTTTTTTCTGGACCTTCTCTATGGACTTTACGGTTTTGAATGCATTTTAGCATGTAAGTTTTTGTTTTCAGCAGGCAAACGCTAATTGGTTCCACCTGGAGTCAAATACTCCACACATTCGAGTTTTCTAGGAAGAAAGCTTCAGAAACCTGAGAAAACATGATATTACTTTCTGTAAACATGACATTGGATGCATTTACCGAACAGGAAGATTGTGCTTTTCTCGAAAACCACTTTTCCGGTGATTTTGGGTTAAATTTCACCGGGATACTACAACATTTTGTCCAGATACTCTGGATGAAAACAAAACTATCTGGTGTGTTGTGGCTATCTCAATCCCAGACCTTGCTACAGCCTCTGTGTGTGTTTGTGTTTTCTGGACCTTCTCTATGGACTTTACGGTTTGGAATGCATTTTAGCATGTAAGTTTTTGTTTTCAGTTGGCAAACGCTAATTGGTTCCACCTGGAGTCTAATACGCCACACATTCGAGTTTTCTAGGAAGAAAGCTTCAGAAACCTGAGAAAACATGATATTTCTTTCTGTAAACCTGACATTGGATGCATTTGCCGAACAGGAAGATTGTGCTTTTCTCCAAAACCACTTTGCCGGTGATTTTTGGTTAAATTTCAATTCAAAACTACAACATTTTGTCCAGATACTCTGGATGAAAACAAAACTATCTGGTGTGTTGTGGCTATCTCATTCCCAGATCTTGCTACAGACTCTGTGTTTGTTTGTGTTTTCTGGACCTTCTCTATGGACTTTACGGTTTGGAATGCATTTTAGCATGTAAGTTTTTGTTTTTAGCTGGCAAACGCTAATTGGTTCCACCTGGAGTCTAATACGCCACACATTCGAGTTTTCTAGGAAGAAAGCTGCAGAAACCTGAGAAAACATGATATTTCTTTCTGTAAACATGACATTGGATGCATTTGCCGAACAGGAAGATTGTGCTTTTCTCCAAAACCACTTTCCCGGTGATTTTTGGTTAAGTTTCACCCGAAATAAACACCAATTTGTCCAGATACTCTGGATGAAAACAAAACTATCTGGTGTGTTGTGGCTATCTCAATCCCAGATCTTGCTACAGCCTCTGTGTTTGTTTGTGTTTTCTGGACTTTCTCTATGGACTTTACGGTTTTGAATGCATTTTAGCATGTAAGTTTTTGTTTTCAGCTGGCAAACGGTAATTGGTTCCACCTGGAGTCTAATACGCCACACATTCGAGTTTTCTAGGAAGAAAGCTGCAGAAACCTGAGAAAACATGATATTTCTTTCTGTAAACATGACATTGGATGCATTTGCCGAACAGGAAGATTGTGCTTTTCTCCAAAACCACGTTCCCGGTGATTTTTGGTTAAGTTTCACCCGAAATAAACACCAATTTGTCCAGATACTCTGGATGAAAACAAAACTATCTGGTGTGTTGTGGCTATCTCAATCCCAGATCTTGCTACAGCCTCTGTGTTTGTTTGTGTTTTCTGGACTTTCTCTATGGACTTTACGGTTTTGAATGCATTTTAGCATGTAAGTTTTTGTTTTCAGCTGGCAAACGCTAATTGGTTCCACCTGGAATCTAATACGCCACACATTCGAGTTTTCTAGGAAGAAAGCTGCAGAAACCTGAGAAAACATGATATTTCTTTCTGTAAACATGACATTGGATGCATTTGCCGAACAGGAAGATTGTGCTTTTCTCCAAAACCACTTTCCCGGTGATTTTTGGTTAAGTTTCACCCGAAATAAACACCAATTTGTCCAGATACTCTGGATGAAAACAAAACTATCTGGTGTGTTGTGGCTATCTAAATCCTAGACGTTGCTACAGCCTCTGTGTTTGTTTGTTTTCTGGACCTTCTCTATGGACTTTACGGTTTTGAATGCATTTTAGCATGTAAGTTTTTGTTTTCAGCTGGCAAACGCTAATTGGTTCCACCTGGAGTCAAATACTCCACACATTCGAGTTTTCTAGGAAGAAAGCTTCAGAAACCTGAGAAAACATGATATTTCTTTCTGTAAACATGACATTGGATGCATTTACCGAACAGGAAGATTGTGCTTTTCTCCAAAACCACTTTCCCGGTGATTTTTGGTTAAATTTCACCCGAAATCCACAACATTTTGTCCAGATACTCTGGATGAAAACAAAACTATCTGGTGTGTTGTGGCTATCTCATTCCCAGATCTTGCTACAGCCTCTGTGTCTGTGTTTTCTGGACCTTCTCTATGGACTTTACGGTTTGGAATGCATTTTAGCATGTAAGTATTTGTTTTCAGCTGGCAAACGGTAATTGGTTCCACCTGGAGTCTAATACGCCAGACATTCGAGTTTTCTAGGAAGAAAGCTGCAGAAACCTGAGAAAACATGATATTTCTTTCTGTAAACATGACATTGGATGCATTTGCCGAACAGGAAAATTGTGCTTTTCTCCAAAACCACTTTCCCGGTGATTTTTGGTTAAGTTTCACCCGAAATAAACACCAATTTGTCCAGATACTCTGGATGAAAACAAAACTATCTGGTGTGTTGTGGCTATCTCAATCCCAGATCTTGCTACAGCTTCTGTGTTTGTTTGTGTTTTCTGGACTTTCTCTATGGACTTTACGGTTATGAATGCATTTTAGCATGTAAGTTTTTGTTTTCAGCTGGCAAACGGTAATTGGTTCCACCTGGAGTCTAATACGCCACACATTCGAGTTTTCTAGGAAGAAAGCTTCAGAAACCTGAGAAAACATGATATTTCTTTCTGTAAACATGACATTGGATGCATTTGCCAAACAGGAAGATTGTGCTTTTCTCCAAAACCACTTTCCCGGTGATTTTTGGTTAAGTTTCACCCGAAATAAACACCAATTTGTCCAGATACTCTGGATGAAAACAAAACTATCTGGTGTGTTGTGGCTCTCTCAATCCTAGACCTTGCTACAGCCTCTGTGTTTGTTTGTTTTCTGGACCTTCTCTATGGACTTTACGGTTTTGAATGCATTTTAGCATGTAAGTTTTTGTTTTCAGCTGGCAAACGCTAATTGGTTCCACCTGGAGTCAAATACTCCACACATTCGAGTTTTCTAGGAAGAAAGCTTCATAAACCTGAGAAAACATGATATTTCTTTCTGTAAACATGACATTGGATGCATTTGCCGAACAGGAAGATTGTGCTTTTCTCGAAAACCACTTTTCCGGTGATTTTGGGTTAAATTTCACCGGGATACTACAACATTTTGTCCAGATACTCTGGATGAAAACAAAACTATCTGGTGTGTTGTGGCTATCTCAATCCCAGATCTTGCTACAGCTTCTGTGTTTGTTTGTGTTTTCTGGACTTTCTCTATGGACTTTACGGTTATGAATGCATTTTAGCATGTAAGTTTTTGTTTTCAGCTGGCAAACGGTAATTGGTTCCACCTGGAGTCTAATACGCCACACATTCGAGTTTTCTAGGAAGAAAGCTTCAGAAACCTGAGAAAACATGATATTTCTTTCTGTAAACATGACATTGGATGCATTTGCCAAACAGGAAGATTGTGCTTTTCTCCAAAACCACTTTCCCGGTGATTTTTGGTTAAGTTTCACCCGAAATAAACACCAATTTGTCCAGATACTCTGGATGAAAACAAAACTATCTGGTGTGTTGTGGCTCTCTCAATCCTAGACCTTGCTACAGCCTCTGTGTTTGTTTGTTTTCTGGACCTTCTCTATGGACTTTACGGTTTTGAATGCATTTTAGCATGTAAGTTTTTGTTTTCAGCTGGCAAACGCTAATTGGTTCCACCTGGAGTCAAATACTCCACACATTCGAGTTTTCTAGGAAGAAAGCTTCAGAAACCTGCGAAAACATGATATTTCTTTCTGTAAACATGACATTGGATGCATTTACCGAACAGGAAGATTGTGCTTTTCTCGAAAACCACTTTTCCGGTGATTTTGGGTTAAATTTCACCGGGATACTACAACATTTTGTCCAGATACTCTGGATGAAAACAAAACTATCTGGTGTGTTGTGGCTATCTCAATCCTAGACGTTGCTACAGCCTCTGTGTTTGTTTGTTTTCTGGACCTTCTCTATGGACTTTACGGTTTTGAATGCATTTTAGCATGTAAGTTTTTGTTTTCAGCTGGCAAACGCTAATTGGTTCCACCTGGAGTCAAATACTCCACACATTCGAGTTTTCTAGGAAGAAAGCTTCAGAAACCTGAGAAAACATGATATTTCTTTCTGTAAACATGACATTGGATGCATTTACCGAACAGGAAGATTGTGCTTTTCTCGAAAACCACTTTTCCGGTGATTTTGGGTTAAATTTCACCGGGATACTACAACATTTTGTCCAGATACTCTGGATGAAAACAAAACTATCTGGTGTGTTGTGGCTATCTCAATCCCAGACCTTGCTACAGCCTCTGTGTGTGTTTGTGTTTTCTGGACATTCTCTATGGACTTTACGGTTTTGAATGCATTTTAGCATGTAAGTTTTTGTTTTCAGCTGGCAAACGCTAATTGGTTCCACCTGGAGTCTAATACGCCACACATTCGAGTTTTCTAGGAAGAAAGCTTCAGAAACCTGAGAAAACATGATATTTCTTTCTGTAAACATGACATTGGATGCATTTGCCAAACAGGAAGATTGTGCTTTTCTCCAAAACCACTTTCCCGGTGATTTTTGGTTAAGTTTCACCGAAATAAACACCAATTTGTCCAGATACTCTGGATGAAAACAAAACTATCTGGTGTGTTGTGGCTCTCTCAATCCTAGACTTTGCTACAGCCTCTGTGTTTGTTTGTTTTCTGGACCTTCTCTATGGACTTTACGGTTTTGAATGCATTTTAGCATGTAAGTTTTTGTTTTCAGCTGGCAAACGCTAATTGGTTCCACCTGGAGTCAAATACTCCACACATTCGAGTTTTCTAGGAAGAAAGCTTCAGAAACCTGAGAAAACATGATATTTCTTTCTGCAAAAAATGACATTGGATGCATTTACCGAACAGGAAGATTGTGCTTTTCTCGAAAACCACTTTTCCGGTGATTTTGGGTTAAATTTCACCGGGATACTACAACATTTTGTCCAGATACTCTGGATGAAAACAAAACTATCTGGTGTGTTGTGGCTATCTCAATCCCAGACCTTGCTACAGCCTCTGTGTGTGTTTGTGTTTTCTGGACATTCTCTATGGACTTTACGGTTTTGAATGCATTTTAGCATGTAAGTTTTTGTTTTCAGCTGGCAAACGCTAATTGGTTCCACCTGGAGGCTAATACGCCAGACATTCGAGTTTTCTAGGAAGAAAGCTACAGAAACCTGAGAAAACATGATATTTCTTTCTGTAAACATGACATTGGATGCATTTGCCGAACAGGAAGCATGAGCTTTTCTCCAAAACCACTTTCCCGGTGATTTTGGGTTAAATTTCACTGGGATACTACAACATTTTGTCCAGATACTCTGGATGAAAACAAAACTATCTGGTGTGTTGTGGCTCTCTCAATCCTAGACCTTGCTACAGCCTCTGTGTTTGTTTGTTTTCTGGACCTTCTCTATGGACTTTATGGTTTTGAATGCATTTTAGCATGTAAGTTTTTGTTTTCAGCTGGCAAACGGTAATTGGTTCCACCTGGAGTCAAATACTCCACACATTCGAGTTTTCTAGGAAGAAAGCTTCAGAAACTTGAGAAAACATGATATTTCTTTCTGCAAAAAATGACATTGGATGCATTTACCGAACAGGAAGATTGTGCTTTTCTCGAAAACCACTTTTCCGGTGATTTTGGGTTAAATTTCACCGGGATACTACAACATTTTGTCCAGATACTCTGGATGAAAACAAAACTATCTGGTGTGTTGTGGCTATCTCAATCCCAGACCTTGCTACAGCCTCTGTGTGTGTTTGTGTTTTCTGGACATTCTCTATGGACTTTACGGTTTTGAATGCATTTTAGCATGTAAGTTTTTGTTTTCAGCTGGCAAACGCTAATTGGTTCCACCTGGAGTCTAATACGCCACACATTCGAGTTTTCTAGGAAGAAAGCTTCAGAAACCTGAGAAAACATGATATTTCTTTCTGTAAACATGACATTGGATGCATTTGCCGAACAGGAAGATTGTGCTTTTCTCCAAAACCACTTTCCCGGTGATTTTTGGTTAAGTTTCACCCGAAATAAACACCAATTTGTCCAGATACTCTGGATGAAAACAAAACTATCTGGTGTGTTGTGGCTATCTCAATCCTAGATCTTGCTACAGCCTCTGTGTTTGTTTGTGTTTTCTGGACCTTCTCTATGGACTTTACGGTTTTGAATGCATTTTAGCATGTATGTTTTTGTTTTCAGCTGGCAAACGGTAATTGGTTCCACCTGGAGTCAAATACTCCACACATTCGAGTTTTCTAGGAAGAAAGCTTCAGAAACCTGAGAAAACATGATATTTCTTTCTGTAAACATGACATTGGATGCATTTGCCGAACAGGAAGATTGTGCTTTTCTCCAAAACCACTTTTCCGGTGATTTTGGGTTAAATTTCAACGGGATACTACAACATTTTTCCAGATACTCTGGATGAAAACAAAACTATCTGGTGTGTTGTGGCTATCTCAATCCCAGACCTTGCTACAGCCTCTGTGTGTGTTTGTGTTTTCTGGACATTCTCTATGGACTTTACGGTTTTGAATGCATTTTAGCATGTAAGTTTTTGTTTTCAGCTGGCAAACGCTAATTGGTTCCACCTGGAGTCTAATACGCCACACATTCGAGTTTTCTAGGAAGAAAGCTTCAGAAACCTGAGAAAACATGATATTTCTTTCTGTAAATCTGACATTGGATGCATTTGCCGAACAGGAAGCATGAGCTTTTCTCCAAAACCACTTTCCCGGTGATTTTGGGTTAAATTTCACTGGGATACTACAACATTTTGTCCAGATACTCTGGATGAAAACAAAACTATCTGGTGTGTTGTGGCTATCTCATTCCCAGATCTTGCTACAGCCTCTGTGTTTGTTTGTGTTTTCTGGACCTTCTCTATGGACTTTACGGTTTGGAATGCATTTTAGCATGTAAGTTTTTGTTTTCAGCTGGCAAACACTAATTGGTTCCACCTGGAGTCTAATACACCACACATTCGAGTTTTCTAGGAAGAAAGCTGCAGAAACCTGAGAAAACATGATATTTCTTTCTGTAAACATGACATTGGATGCACTTGCCGAACAGGAAGATTGTGCTTTTCTCCAAAACCACTTTCCCGGTGATTTTTGGTTAAGTTTCACCCGAAATAAACACCAATTTGTCCAGATACTCTGGATGAAAACAAAACTATCTGGTGTGTTGTGGCTATCTCAATCCCAGATCTTGCTACAGCCTCTGTGTTTGTTTGTGTTTTCTGGACTTTCTCTATGGACTTTACGGTTTTGAATGCATTTTAGCATGTAAGATTTTGTTTTCAGCTGGCAAACGCTAATTGGTTCCACCTGGAGTCTAATACGCCACACATTCGAGTTTTCTAGGAAGAAAGCTGCAGAAACCTGAGAAAACATGATATTTCTTTCTGTAAACATGACATTGGATGCATTTGCCGAACAGGAAGATTGTGCTTTTCTCCAAAACCACTTTCCCGGTGATTTTTGGTTAAGTTTCACCCGAAATAAACACCAATTTGTCCAGATACTCCTGGATGAAAACAAAACTATCTGGTGTTTTGTGGCTATCTCAATCCTAGATCTTGCTACAGCCTCTGTGTTTGTTTGTTTTCTGGACCTTCTCTATGGACTTTACGGTTTTGAATGCATTTTAGCATGTAAGTTTTTGTTTTCAGCTGGCAAACGGTAATTGGTTCCACCTGGAGTCAAATACTCCACACATTCGAGTTTTCTAGGAAGAAAGCTTCAGAAACCTGAGAAAACATGATATTTCTTTCTGTAAACATGACATTGGATGCATTTGCCGAACAGGAAGATTGTGCTTTTCTCGAAAACCACTTTCACGGTGATTTTGGGTTAAGTTTCACCGGGATACTGCAACATTTTGTCCAGTACTCTGGATGAAAACAAAACTATCTGGTGTGTTGTGGCTATCTCAATCCCAGACCTTGCTACAGCCTCTGTGTGTGTTTGTGTTTTCTGGACATTCTCTATGGACTTTACGGTTTTGAATGCATTTTAGCATGTAAGTTTTTGTTTTCAGCTGGCAAACGCTAATTGGTTCCACCTGGAGTCTAATACGCCACACATTCGAGTTTTCTAGGAAGAAAGCTTCAGAAACCTGAGAAAACATGATATTTCTTGCTGTAAACATGACATTGGATGCATTTGCCGAACAGGAAGCATGAGCTTTTCTCCAAACCACTTTCCCGGTGATTTTGGGTTAAATTTCACCGGGATACTACAACATTTTGTCCAGATACTCTGGATGAAAACAAAACTATCTGGTGTGTTGTGGCTATCTCAATCCCAGATCTTGCTACAGCCTCTGTGTTTGGTTGTGTTTTCTGGACATTCTCTATGGACTTTACGGTTTGGAATGCATTTTAGCATGTAAGTTTTTGTTTTCAGCTGGCAAACGCTAATTGGTTCCACCTGGAGTCTAATACGCCACACATTCGAGTTTTCTTGGAAGAAAGCTGCAGAAACCTGAGAAAACATGATATTTCTTTCTGTAAACATGACATTGGATGCATTTGCCGAACAGGAAGATTGTGCTTTTCTCCAAAACCACTTTCCCGGTGATTTTTGGTTAAGTTTCACCCGAAATCCACAACATTTTGTCCAGATACTCTGGATGAAAACAAAACTATCTGGTGTGTTGTGGCTATCTCATTCCCAGATCTTGCTACAGCCTCTGTGTTTGTTTGTTTTTTCTGGACCTTCTCTATGGACTTTACGGTTTTGAATGCATTTTAGCATGTAAGTTTTTGTTTTCAGCAGGCAAACGCTAATTGGTTCCACCTGGAGTCAAATACTCCACACATTCGAGTTTTCTAGGAAGAAAGCTTCAGAAACCTGAGAAAACATGATATTACTTTCTGTAAACATGACATTGGATGCATTTACCGAACAGGAAGATTGTGCTTTTCTCGAAAACCACTTTTCCGGTGATTTTGGGTTAAATTTCACCGGGATACTACAACATTTTGTCCAGATACTCTGGATGAAAACAAAACTATCTGGTGTGTTGTGGCTATCTCAATCCCAGACCTTGCTACAGCCTCTGTGTGTGTTTGTGTTTTCTGGACCTTCTCTATGGACTTTACGGTTTGGAATGCATTTTAGCATGTAAGTTTTTGTTTTCAGTTGGCAAACGCTAATTGGTTCCACCTGGAGTCTAATACGCCACACATTCGAGTTTTCTAGGAAGAAAGCTTCAGAAACCTGAGAAAACATGATATTTCTTTCTGTAAACCTGACATTGGATGCATTTGCCGAACAGGAAGATTGTGCTTTTCTCCAAAACCACTTTGCCGGTGATTTTTGGTTAAATTTCACCCGAAATCCACAACATTTTGTCCAGATACTCTGGATGAAAACAAAACTATCTGGTGTGTTGTGGCTATCTCATTCCCAGATCTTGCTACAGACTCTGTGTTTGTTTGTGTTTTCTGGACCTTCTCTATGGACTTTACGGTTTGGAATGCATTTTAGCATGTAAGTTTTTGTTTTTAGCTGGCAAACGCTAATTGGTTCCACCTGGAGTCTAATACGCCACACATTCGAGTTTTCTAGGAAGAAAGCTGCAGAAACCTGAGAAAACATGATATTTCTTTCTGTAAACATGACATTGGATGCATTTGCCGAACAGGAAGATTGTGCTTTTCTCCAAAACCACTTTCCCGGTGATTTTTGGTTAAGTTTCACCCGAAATAAACACCAATTTGTCCAGATACTCTGGATGAAAACAAAACTATCTGGTGTGTTGTGGCTATCTCAATCCCAGATCTTGCTACAGCCTCTGTGTTTGTTTGTGTTTTCTGGACTTTCTCTATGGACTTTACGGTTTTGAATGCATTTTAGCATGTAAGTTTTTGTTTTCAGCTGGCAAACGGTAATTGGTTCCACCTGGAGTCTAATACGCCACACATTCGAGTTTTCTAGGAAGAAAGCTGCAGAAACCTGAGAAAACATGATATTTCTTTCTGTAAACATGACATTGGATGCATTTGCCGAACAGGAAGATTGTGCTTTTCTCCAAAACCACTTTCCCGGTGATTTTTGGTTAAGTTTCACCCGAAATAAACACCAATTTGTCCAGATACTCTGGATGAAAACAAAACTATCTGGTGTGTTGTGGCTATCTCAATCCCAGATCTTGCTACAGCCTCTGTGTTTGTTTGTGTTTTCTGGACTTTCTCTATGGACTTTACGGTTTTGAATGCATTTTAGCATGTAAGTTTTTGTTTTCAGCTGGCAAACGCTAATTGGTTCCACCTGGAATCTAATACGCCACACATTCGAGTTTTCTAGGAAGAAAGCTGCAGAAACCTGAGAAAACATGATATTTCTTTCTGTAAACATGACATTGGATGCATTTGCCGAACAGGAAGATTGTGCTTTTCTCCAAAACCACTTTCCCGGTGATTTTTGGTTAAGTTTCACCCGAAATAAACACCAATTTGTCCAGATACTCTGGATGAAAACAAAACTATCTGGTGTGTTGTGGCTATCTAAATCCTAGACGTTGCTACAGCCTCTGTGTTTGTTTGTTTTCTGGACCTTCTCTATGGACTTTACGGTTTTGAATGCATTTTAGCATGTAAGTTTTTGTTTTCAGCTGGCAAACGCTAATTGGTTCCACCTGGAGTCAAATACTCCACACATTCGAGTTTTCTAGGAAGAAAGCTTCAGAAACCTGAGAAAACATGATATTTCTTTCTGTAAACATGACATTGGATGCATTTACCGAACAGGAAGATTGTGCTTTTCTCCAAAACCACTTTCCCGGTGATTTTTGGTTAAATTTCACCCGAAATCCACAACATTTTGTCCAGATACTCTGGATGAAAACAAAACTATCTGGTGTGTTGTGGCTATCTCATTCCCAGATCTTGCTACAGCCTCTGTGTCTGTGTTTTCTGGACCTTCTCTATGGACTTTACGGTTTGGAATGCATTTTAGCATGTAAGTATTTGTTTTCAGCTGGCAAACGGTAATTGGTTCCACCTGGAGTCTAATACGCCAGACATTCGAGTTTTCTAGGAAGAAAGCTGCAGAAACCTGAGAAAACATGATATTTCTTTCTGTAAACATGACATTGGATGCATTTGCCGAACAGGAAAATTGTGCTTTTCTCCAAAACCACTTTCCCGGTGATTTTTGGTTAAGTTTCACCCGAAATAAACACCAATTTGTCCAGATACTCTGGATGAAAACAAAACTATCTGGTGTGTTGTGGCTATCTCAATCCCAGATCTTGCTACAGCTTCTGTGTTTGTTTGTGTTTTCTGGACTTTCTCTATGGACTTTACGGTTATGAATGCATTTTAGCATGTAAGTTTTTGTTTTCAGCTGGCAAACGGTAATTGGTTCCACCTGGAGTCTAATACGCCACACATTCGAGTTTTCTAGGAAGAAAGCTTCAGAAACCTGAGAAAACATGATATTTCTTTCTGTAAACATGACATTGGATGCATTTGCCAAACAGGAAGATTGTGCTTTTCTCCAAAACCACTTTCCCGGTGATTTTTGGTTAAGTTTCACCCGAAATAAACACCAATTTGTCCAGATACTCTGGATGAAAACAAAACTATCTGGTGTGTTGTGGCTCTCTCAATCCTAGACCTTGCTACAGCCTCTGTGTTTGTTTGTTTTCTGGACCTTCTCTATGGACTTTACGGTTTTGAATGCATTTTAGCATGTAAGTTTTTGTTTTCAGCTGGCAAACGCTAATTGGTTCCACCTGGAGTCAAATACTCCACACATTCGAGTTTTCTAGGAAGAAAGCTTCATAAACCTGAGAAAACATGATATTTCTTTCTGTAAACATGACATTGGATGCATTTGCCGAACAGGAAGATTGTGCTTTTCTCGAAAACCACTTTTCCGGTGATTTTGGGTTAAATTTCACCGGGATACTACAACATTTTGTCCAGATACTCTGGATGAAAACAAAACTATCTGGTGTGTTGTGGCTATCTCAATCCCAGATCTTGCTACAGCTTCTGTGTTTGTTTGTGTTTTCTGGACTTTCTCTATGGACTTTACGGTTATGAATGCATTTTAGCATGTAAGTTTTTGTTTTCAGCTGGCAAACGGTAATTGGTTCCACCTGGAGTCTAATACGCCACACATTCGAGTTTTCTAGGAAGAAAGCTTCAGAAACCTGAGAAAACATGATATTTCTTTCTGTAAACATGACATTGGATGCATTTGCCAAACAGGAAGATTGTGCTTTTCTCCAAAACCACTTTCCCGGTGATTTTTGGTTAAGTTTCACCCGAAATAAACACCAATTTGTCCAGATACTCTGGATGAAAACAAAACTATCTGGTGTGTTGTGGCTCTCTCAATCCTAGACCTTGCTACAGCCTCTGTGTTTGTTTGTTTTCTGGACCTTCTCTATGGACTTTACGGTTTTGAATGCATTTTAGCATGTAAGTTTTTGTTTTCAGCTGGCAAACGCTAATTGGTTCCACCTGGAGTCAAATACTCCACACATTCGAGTTTTCTAGGAAGAAAGCTTCAGAAACCTGCGAAAACATGATATTTCTTTCTGTAAACATGACATTGGATGCATTTACCGAACAGGAAGATTGTGCTTTTCTCGAAAACCACTTTTCCGGTGATTTTGGGTTAAATTTCACCGGGATACTACAACATTTTGTCCAGATACTCTGGATGAAAACAAAACTATCTGGTGTGTTGTGGCTATCTCAATCCTAGACGTTGCTACAGCCTCTGTGTTTGTTTGTTTTCTGGACCTTCTCTATGGACTTTACGGTTTTGAATGCATTTTAGCATGTAAGTTTTTGTTTTCAGCTGGCAAACGCTAATTGGTTCCACCTGGAGTCAAATACTCCACACATTCGAGTTTTCTAGGAAGAAAGCTTCAGAAACCTGAGAAAACATGATATTTCTTTCTGTAAACATGACATTGGATGCATTTACCGAACAGGAAGATTGTGCTTTTCTCGAAAACCACTTTTCCGGTGATTTTGGGTTAAATTTCACCGGGATACTACAACATTTTGTCCAGATACTCTGGATGAAAACAAAACTATCTGGTGTGTTGTGGCTATCTCAATCCCAGACCTTGCTACAGCCTCTGTGTGTGTTTGTGTTTTCTGGACATTCTCTATGGACTTTACGGTTTTGAATGCATTTTAGCATGTAAGTTTTTGTTTTCAGCTGGCAAACGCTAATTGGTTCCACCTGGAGTCTAATACGCCACACATTCGAGTTTTCTAGGAAGAAAGCTTCAGAAACCTGAGAAAACATGATATTTCTTTCTGTAAACATGACATTGGATGCATTTGCCAAACAGGAAGATTGTGCTTTTCTCCAAAACCACTTTCCCGGTGATTTTTGGTTAAGTTTCACCGAAATAAACACCAATTTGTCCAGATACTCTGGATGAAAACAAAACTATCTGGTGTGTTGTGGCTCTCTCAATCCTAGACTTTGCTACAGCCTCTGTGTTTGTTTGTTTTCTGGACCTTCTCTATGGACTTTACGGTTTTGAATGCATTTTAGCATGTAAGTTTTTGTTTTCAGCTGGCAAACGCTAATTGGTTCCACCTGGAGTCAAATACTCCACACATTCGAGTTTTCTAGGAAGAAAGCTTCAGAAACCTGAGAAAACATGATATTTCTTTCTGCAAAAAATGACATTGGATGCATTTACCGAACAGGAAGATTGTGCTTTTCTCGAAAACCACTTTTCCGGTGATTTTGGGTTAAATTTCACCGGGATACTACAACATTTTGTCCAGATACTCTGGATGAAAACAAAACTATCTGGTGTGTTGTGGCTATCTCAATCCCAGACCTTGCTACAGCCTCTGTGTGTGTTTGTGTTTTCTGGACATTCTCTATGGACTTTACGGTTTTGAATGCATTTTAGCATGTAAGTTTTTGTTTTCAGCTGGCAAACGCTAATTGGTTCCACCTGGAGGCTAATACGCCAGACATTCGAGTTTTCTAGGAAGAAAGCTACAGAAACCTGAGAAAACATGATATTTCTTTCTGTAAACATGACATTGGATGCATTTGCCGAACAGGAAGCATGAGCTTTTCTCCAAAACCACTTTCCCGGTGATTTTGGGTTAAATTTCACTGGGATACTACAACATTTTGTCCAGATACTCTGGATGAAAACAAAACTATCTGGTGTGTTGTGGCTCTCTCAATCCTAGACCTTGCTACAGCCTCTGTGTTTGTTTGTTTTCTGGACCTTCTCTATGGACTTTATGGTTTTGAATGCATTTTAGCATGTAAGTTTTTGTTTTCAGCTGGCAAACGGTAATTGGTTCCACCTGGAGTCAAATACTCCACACATTCGAGTTTTCTAGGAAGAAAGCTTCAGAAACCTGAGAAAACATGATATTTCTTTCTGCAAAAAATGACATTGGATGCATTTACCGAACAGGAAGATTGTGCTTTTCTCGAAAACCACTTTTCCGGTGATTTTGGGTTAAATTTCACCGGGATACTACAACATTTTGTCCAGATACTCTGGATGAAAACAAAACTATCTGGTGTGTTGTGGCTATCTCAATCCCAGACCTTGCTACAGCCTCTGTGTGTGTTTGTGTTTTCTGGACATTCTCTATGGACTTTACGGTTTTGAATGCATTTTAGCATGTAAGTTTTTGTTTTCAGCTGGCAAACGCTAATTGGTTCCACCTGGAGTCTAATACGCCACACATTCGAGTTTTCTAGGAAGAAAGCTTCAGAAACCTGAGAAAACATGATATTTCTTTCTGTAAACATGACATTGGATGCATTTGCCAAACAGGAAGATTGTGCTTTTCTCCAAAACCACTTTCCCGGTGATTTTTGGTTAAGTTTCACCCGAAATAAACACCAATTTGTCCAGATACTCTGGATGAAAACAAAACTATCTGGTGTGTTGTGGCTCTCTCAATCCTAGACCTTGCTACAGCCTCTGTGTTTGTTTGTTTTCTGGACCTTCTCTATGGACTTTACGGTTTTGAATGCATTTTAGCATGTAAGTTTTTGTTTTCAGCTGGCAAACGCTAATTGGTTCCACCTGGAGTCAAATACTCCACACATTCGAGTTTTCTAGGAAGAAAGCTTCAGAAACCTGCGAAAACATGATATTTCTTTCTGTAAACATGACATTGGATGCATTTACCGAACAGGAAGATTGTGCTTTTCTCGAAAACCACTTTTCCGGTGATTTTGGGTTAAATTTCACCGGGATACTACAACATTTTGTCCAGATACTCTGGATGAAAACAAAACTATCTGGTGTGTTGTGGCTATCTCAATCCCAGACCTTGCTACAGCCTCTGTGTGTGTTTGTGTTTTCTGGACATTCTCTATGGACTTTACCGTTTTGAATGCATTTTAGCATGTAAGTTTTTGTTTTCAGATGGCAAACACTAATTGGTTCCACCTGGAGGCTAATACGCCAGACATTCGAGTTTTCTAGGAAGAAAGCTGCAGAAACCTGAGAAAACATGATATTTCTTTCTGTAAACATGACATTGGATGCATTTGCCGAACAGGAAGCATGAGCTTTTCTCCAAAACCACTTTCCCGGTGATTTTGGGTTAAATTTCACTGGGATACTACAACATTTTGTCCAGATACTCTGGATGAAAACAAAACTATCTGGTGTGTTGTGGCTATCTCAATCCCAGATCTTGCTACAGCCTCTGTGTTTGTTTGTGTTTTCTGGACATTCTCTATGGACTTTACGGTTTTGAATGCATTTTAGCATGTAAGTTTTTGTTTTCAGCTGGCAAACGCTAATTGGTTCCACCTGGAGTCTAATACGCCACACATTCGATTTTTCTAGGAAGAAAGCTGCAGAAACCTGAGAAAACATGATATTTCTTTCTGTAAACATGACATTGGATGCATTTGCCGAACAGGAAGATTGTGCTTTTCTCCAAAACCACTTTCCCGGTGATTTTTGGTTAAGTTTCACCCGAAATAAACACCAATTTGTCCAGATACTCTGGATGAAAACAAAACTATCTGGTGTGTTGTGGCTATCTCAATCCCAGACCTTGCTACAGCCTCTGTGTTTGTTTGTGTTTTCTGGACTTTCTCTATGGACTTTACGGTTTTGAATGCATTTTAGCATGTAAGTTTTTGTTTTCAGCTGGCAAACGGTAATTGGTTCCACCTGGAGTCTAATACGCCACACATTCGAGTTTTCTAGGAAGAAAGCTGCAGAAACCTGAGAAAACATGATATTTCTTTCTGTAAACATGACATTGGATGCATTTGCCGAACAGGAAGATTGGGCTTTTCTCCAAAACCACTTTGCCGGTGATTTTTGGTTAAATTTCACCCGAAATAAACACCAATTTGTCCAGATACTCTGGATGAAAACAAAACTATCTGGTGTGTTGTGGCTATCTCAATCCTAGACCTTGCTACAGCCTCTGTGTTTGTTTGTTTTCTGGACCTTCTCTATGGACTTTACGGTTTGGAATGCATTTTAGCATGTAAGTATTTGTTTTCAGCTGGCAAACGCTAATTGGTTCCACCTGGAGTCTAATACGCCACACATTCGAGTTTTCTAGGAAGAAAGCTTCAGAAACCTGAGAAAACATGATATTTCTTTCTGTAAACATGACATTGGATGCATTTGCCGAACAGGAAGATTGTGCTTTTCTCCAAAACCACTTTCCCGGTGATTTTTGGTTAAGTTTCACCCGAAATAAACACCAATTTGTCCAGATACTCTGGATGAAAACAAAACTATCTGGTGTGTTGTGGCTATCTCAATCCTAGACGTTGCTACAGCCTCTGTGTTTGTTTCTTTTCTGGACCTTCTCTATGGACTTTACGGTTTTGAATGCATTTTAGCATGTAAGTTTTTGTTTTCAGCTGGCAAACGGTAATTGGTTCCACCTGGAGTCAAATACTCCACACATTCGAGTTTTCTAGGAAGAAAGCTTCAGAAACCTGAGAAAACATGATATTTCTTTCTGTAAACATGACATTGGATGCATTTGCCGAACAGGAAGATTGTGCTTTTCTCGAAAACCACTTTCACGGTGATTTTGGGTTAAGTTTCACCGGGATACTGCAACATTTTGTCCAGTACTCTGGATGAAAACAAAACTATCTGGTGTGTTGTGGCTATCTCAATCCCAGACCTTGCTACAGCCTCTGTGTGTGTTTGTGTTTTCTGGACCTTCTCTATGGACTTTACGGTTTTGAATGCATTTTAGCATGTAAGTTTTTGTTTTCAGCTGGCAAACGCTAATTGGTTCCACCTGGAGTCTAATACGCCACACATTCGAGTTTTCTAGGAAGAAAGATTCAGAAACCTGAGAAAACATGATATTTCTTTCTGTAAACATGACATTGGATGCATTTGCCAAACAGGAAGATTGTGCTTTTCTCCAAAACCACTTTCCAGGTGATTTTTGGTTAAGTTTCACCCGAAATAAACACCAATTTGTCCAGATACTCTGGATGAAAACAAAACTATCTGGTGTGTTGTGGCTCTCTCAATCCTAGACCTTGCTACAGCCTCTGTGTTTGTTTGTTTTCTGGACCTTCTCTATGGACTTTACGGTTTTGAATGCATTTTAGCATGTAAGTTTTTGTTTTCAGCTGGCAAACGCTAATTGCTTCCACCTGGAGTCAAATACTCCACACATTCGAGTTTTCTAGGAAGAAAGCTTCAGAAACCTGAGAAAACATGATATTTCTTTCTGCAAAAAATGACATTGTATGCATTTACCGAACAGGAAGATTGTGCTTTTCTCGAAAACCACTTTTCCGGTGATTTTGGGTTAAATTTCACCGGGATACTACAACATTTTGTCCAGATACTCTGGATGAAAACAAAACTATCTGGTGTGTTGTGGCTATCTCAATCCCAGACCTTGCTACAGCCTCTGTGTGTGTTTGTGTTTTCTGGACATTCTCTATGGACTTTACGGTTTTGAATGCATTTTAGCATGTAAGTTTTTGTTTTCAGATGGCAAACACTAATTGGCTCCACCTGGAGGCTAATACGCCAGACATTCGAGTTTTCTAGGAAGAAAGCTACAGAAACCTGAGAAAACATGATATTTCTTTCTGTAAACATGACATTGGATGCATTTGCCGAACAGGAAGCATGAGCTTTTCTCCAAAACCACTTTCCCGGTGATTTTGGGTTAAATTTCACTGGGATACTACAACATTTTGTCCAGATACTCTGGATGAAAACAAAACTATCTGGTGTGTTGTGGCTATCTCAATCCCAGATCTTGCTACAGCCTCTGTGTTTGTTTGTGTTTTCTGGACATTCTCTATGGACTTTACGGTTTTGAATGCATTTTAGCATGTAAGTTTTTGTTTTCAGCTGGCAAACGCTAATTGGTTCCACCTGGAGTCAAATACTCCACACATTCGAGTTTTCTAGGAAGAAAGCTTCAGAAACCTGAGAAAACATGATATTTCTTTCTGTAAACATGACATTGGATGCATTTACCGAACAGGAAGATTGTGCTTTTCTCGAAAACCACTTTTCCGGTGATTTTGGGTTAAATTTCACCGGGATACTACAACATTTTGTCCAGATACTCTGGATGAAAACAAAACTATCTGGTGTTGTGGCTATCTCAATCCCAGACCTTGCTACAGCCTCTGTGTGTGTTTGTGTTTTCTGGACATTCTCTATGGACTTTACGGTTTTGAATGCATTTTAGCATGTAAGTTTTTGTTTTCAGCTGGCAAACGCTAATTGGTTCCACCTGGAGTCTAATACGCCACACATTCGAGTTTTCTAGGAAGAAAGCTTCAGAAACCTGAGAAAACATGATATTTCTTTCTGTAAACATGACATTGGATGCATTTGCCAAACAGGAAGATTGGGCTGTTCTCCAAAACCACTTTCCCGGTGATTTTTGGTTAAGTTTCACCCGAAATAAACACCAATTTGTCCAGATACTCTGGATGAAAACAAAACTATCTGGTGTGTTGTGGCTCTCTCAATCCTAGACCTTGCTACAGCCTCTGTGTTTGTTTGTTTTCTGTACCTTCTCTATGGACTTTACGGTTTTGAATGCATTTTAGCATGTAAGTTTTTGTTTTCAGCTGGCAAACGCTAATTGGTTCCACCTGGAGTCAAATACTCCACACATTCGAGTTTTCTAGGAAGAAAGCTTCAGAAACCTGCGAAAACATGATATTTCTTTCTGTAAACATGACATTGGATGCATTTACCGAACAGGAAGATTGTGCTTTTCTCGAAAACCACTTTTCCGGTGATTTTGGGTTAAATTTCACCGGGATACTACAACATTTTGTCCAGATACTCTGGATGAAAACAAAACTATCTGGTGTGTTGTGGCTATCTCAATCCCAGACCTTGCTACAGTCTCTGTGTGTGTTTGGGTTTTCTGGACATTCTCTATGGACTTTACCGTTTTGAATGCATTTTAGCATGTAAGTTTTTGTTTTCAGATGGCAAACACTAATTGGTTCCACCTGGAAGCTAATACGCCAGACATTCGAGTTTTCTAGGAAGAAAGCTTCAGAAACCTGAGAAAACATGATATTTCTTTCTGTAAACATGACATTGGATGCATTTGCCGAACAGGAAGCATGAGCTTTTCTCCAAAACCACTTTCCCGGTGATTTTGGGTTAAATTTCACTGGGATACTACAACATTTTGTCCAGATACTCTGGATGAAAACAAAACTATCTGGTGTGTTGTCGCTATCTCAATCCCAGATCTTGCTACAGCCTCTGTGTTTGTTTGTGTTTTCTGGACATTCTCTATGGACTTTACGGTTTTGAATGCATTTTAGCATGTAAGTTTTTGTTTTCAGCTGGCAAACGCTAATTGGTTCCACCTGGAGTCTAATACGCCACACATTCGATTTTTCTAGGAAGAAAGCTGCAGAAACCTGAGAAAACATGATATTTCTTTCTGTAAACATGACATTGGATGCATTTGCCGAACAGGAAGATTGTGCTTTTCTCCAAAACCACTTTCCCGGTGATTTTTGGTTAAGTTTCACCCGAAATAAACACCAATTTGTCCAGATACTCTGGATGAAAACAAAACTATCTGGTGTGTTGTGGCTATCTCAATCCCAGATCTTGCTACAGCCTCTGTGTTTGTTTGTGTTTTCTGGACTTTCTCTATGGACTTTACGGTTTTGAATGCATTTTAGCATGTAAGTTTTTGTTTTCAGCTGGCAAACGCTAATTGGTTCCACCTGGAGTCTAATACGCCACACATTCGAGTTTTCTAGGAAGAAAGCTTCAGAAACCTGAGAAAACATGATATTTCTTTCTGTAAACATGACATTGGATGCATTTGCCAAACAGGAAGATTGGGCTGTTCTCCAAAACCACTTTCCCGGTGATTTTTGGTTAAGTTTCACCCGAAATAAACACCAATTTGTCCAGATACTCTGGATGAAAACAAAACTATCTGGTGTGTTGTGGCTATCTCAATCCTAGACCTTGCTACAGCCTCTGTGTTTGTTTGTTTTCTGGACCTTCTCTATGGACTTTACGGTTTTGAATGCATTTTAGCATGTAAGTTTTTGTTTTCAGCTGGCAAACGCTAATTGGTTCCACCTGGAGTCAAATACTCCACATATTCGAGTTTTCTAGGAAGAAAGCTTCAGAAACCTGAGAAAACATGATATTTCTTTCTGTAAACATGACATTGGATGCATTTACCGAACAGGAAGATTGTGCTTTTCTCGAAAACCACTTTTCCGGTGATTTTGGGTTAAATTTCACCGGGATACTACAACATTTTGTCCAGATACTCTGGATGAAAACAAAACTATCTGGTGTGTTGTGGCTATCTCAATCCCAGACCTTGCTACAGCCTCTGTGTGTGTTTGTGTTTTCTGGACATTCTCTATGGACTTTACGGTTTTGAATGCATTTTAGCATGTAAGTTTTTGTTTTCAGCTGGCAAACGCTAATTGGTTCCACCTGGAGTCTAATACGCCACACATTCGAGTTTTCTAGGAAGAAAGCTTCAGAAACCTGAGAAAACATGATATTTCTTTCTGTAAACATGACATTGGATGCATTTGCCAAACAGGAAGATTGTGCTTTTCTCCAAAACCACTTTCCCGGTGATTTTTGGTTAAGTTTCACCCGAAATAAACACCAATTTGTCCAGATACTCTGGATGAAAACAAAACTATCTGGTGTGTTGTGGCTCTCTCAATCCTAGACCTTGCTACAGCCTCTGTGTTTGTTTGTTTTCTGGACCTTCTCTATGGACTTTACGGTTTTGAATGCATTTTAGCATGTAAGTTTTTGTTTTCAGCTGGCAAACGCTAATTGGTTCCACCTGGAGTCAAATACTCCACACATTCGAGTTTTCTAGGAAGAAAGCTTCAGAAACCTGCGAAAACATGATATTTCTTTCTGTAAACATGACATTGGATGCATTTACCGAACAGGAAGATTGTGCTTTTCTCGAAAACCACTTTTCCGGTGATTTTGGGTTAAATTTCACCGGGATACTACAACATTTTGTCCAGATACTCTGGATGAAAACAAAACTATCTGGTGTGTTGTGGCTATCTCAATCCCAGACCTTGCTACAGCCTCTGTGTGTGTTTGTGTTTTCTGGACATTCTCTATGGACTTTACGGTTTTGAATGCATTTTAGCATGTAAGTTTTTGTTTTCAGCTGGCAAACGCTAATTGGTTCCACCTGGAGGCTAATACGCCAGACATTCGAGTTTTCTAGGAAGAAAGCTACAGAAACCTGAGAAAACATGATATTTCTTTCTGTAAACATGACATTGGATGCATTTCCCGAACAGGAAGCATGAGCTTTTCTCCAAAACCACTTTCCCGGTGATTTTGGGTTAAATTTCACTGGGATACTACAACATTTTGTCCAGATACTCTGGATGAAAACAAAACTATCTGGTGTGTTGGGGTTATCTCAATCCCAGACCTTGCTACAGCCTCTGTGTTTGTTTGTGTTTTCTGGACATTCTCTATGGACTTTACGGTTTTGAATGCATTTTAGCATGTAAGTTTTTGTTTTCAGCTGGCAAACGCTAATTGGTTCCACCTGGAGTCAAATACTCCACACATTCGAGTTTTCTAGGAAGAAAGCTTCATAAACCTGAGAAAACATGATATTTCTTTCTGTAAACATGACATTGGATGCATTTACCGAACAGGAAGATTGTGCTTTTCTCGAAAACCACTTTTCCGGTGATTTTGGGTTAAATTTCACCGGGATACTACAACATTTTGTCCAGATACTCTGGATGAAAACAAAACTATCTGGTGTGTTGTGGCTATCTCAATCCCAGACCTTGCTACAGCCTCTGTGTGTGTTTGTGTTTTCTGGACATTCTCTATGGACTTTACGGTTTTGAATGCATTTTAGCATGTAAGTTTTTGTTTTCAGCTGGCAAACGCTAATTGGTTCCACCTGGAGTCTAATACGCCACACATTCGAGTTTTCTAGGAAGAAAGCTTCAGAAACCTGAGAAAACATGATATTTCTTTCTGTAAACATGACATTGGATGCATTTGCCGAACAGGAAGCATGAGCTTTTCTCCAAAACCACTTTCCCGGTGATTTTTGGTTAAGTTTCACCCGAAATAAACACCAATTTGTCCAGATACTCTGGATGAAAACAAAACTATCTGGTGTGTTGTGGCTCTCTCAATCCTAGACCTTGCTACAGCCTCTGTGTTTGTTTGTTTTCTGTACCTTCTCTATGGACTTTACGGTTTTGAATGCATTTTAGCATGTAAGTTTTTGTTTTCAGCTGGCAAACGCTAATTGGTTCCACCTGGAGTCAAATACTCCACACATTCGAGTTTTCTAGGAAGAAAGCTTCAGAAACCTGCGAAAACATGATATTTCTTTCTGTAAACATGACATTGGATGCATTTACCGAACAGGAAGATTGTGCTTTTCTCGAAAACCACTTTTCCGGTGATTTTGGGTTAAATTTCACCGGGATACTACAACATTTTGTCCAGATACTCTGGATGAAAACAAAACTATCTGGTGTGTTGTGGCTATCTCAATCCCAGACCTTGCTACAGTCTCTGTGTGTGTTTGTGTTTTCTGGACTTTCTCTATGGACTTTACCGTTTTGAATGCATTTTAGCATGTAAGTTTTTGTTTTCAGATGGCAAACACTAATTGGTTCCACCTGGAGGCTAATACGCCAGACATTCGAGTTTTCTAGGAAGAAAGCTACAGAAACCTGAGAAAACATGATATTTCTTTCTGTGAACATGACATTGGATGCATTTGCCGAACAGGAAGCATGAGCTTTTCTCCAAAACCACTTTCCCGGTGATTTTTGGTTAAGTTTCACCCGAAATAAACACCAATTTGTCCAGATACTCTGGATGAAAACAAAACTATCTGGTGTGTTGTGGCTCTCTCAATCCTAGACCTTGCTACAGCCTCTGTGTTTGTTTGTTTTCTGTACCTTCTCTATGGACTTTACGGTTTTGAATGCATTTTAGCATGTAAGTTTTTGTTTTCAGCTGGCAAACGCTAATTGGTTCCACCTGGAGTCTAATACGCCACACATTCGAGTTTTCTAGGAAGAAAGCTTCAGAAACCTGCGAAAACATGATATTTCTTTCTGTAAACATGACATTGGATGCATTTACCGAACAGGAAGATTGTGCTTTTCTCGAAAACCACTTTTCCGGTGATTTTGGGTTAAATTTCACCGGGATACTACAACATTTTGTCCAGATACTCTGGATGAAAACAAAACTATCTGGTGTGTTGTGGCTATCTCAATCCCAGACCTTGCTACAGTCTCTGTGTGTGTTTGTGTTTTCTGGACTTTCTCTATGGACTTTACCGTTTTGAATGCATTTTAGCATGTAAGTTTTTGTTTTCAGATGGCAAACGCTAATTGGTTCCACCTGGAGGCTAATACGCCAGACATTCGAGTTTTCTAGGAAGAAAGCTACAGAAACCTGAGAAAACATGATATTTCTTTCTGTAAACATGACATTGGATGCATTTGCCGAACAGGAAGCATGAGCTTTTCTCCAAAACCACTTTCCCGGTGATTTTGGGTTAAATTTCACTGGGATACTACAACATTTTGTCCAGATACTCTGGATGAAAACAAAACTATCTGGTGTGTTGTGGCTATCTCAATCCCAGATCTTGCTACAGCCTCTGTGTTTGTTTGTGTTTTCTGGACATTCTCTATGGACTTTACGGTTTTGAATGCATTTTAGCATGTAAGTTTTTGTTTTCAGCTGGCAAACGCTAATTGGTTCCACCTGGAGTCTAATACGCCACACATTCGATTTTTCTAGGAAGAAAGCTGCAGAAACCTGAGAAAACATGATATTTCTTTCTGTAAACATGACATTGGATGCATTTGCCGAACAGGAAGATTGTGCTTTTCTCCAAAACCACTTTCCCGGTGATTTTTGGTTAAGTTTCACCCGAAATAAACACCAATTTGTCCAGATACTCTGGATGAAAACAAAACTATCTGGTGTGTTGTGGCTGTCTCAATCCCAGATCTTGCTACAGCCTCTGTGTTTGTTTGTGTTTTCTGGACTTTCTCTATGGACTTTACGGTTTTGAATGCATTTTAGCATGTAAGTTTTTGTTTTCAGCTGGCAAACGGTAATTGGTTCCACCTGGAGTCTAATACGCCACACATTCGAGTTTTCTAGGAAGAAAGCTGCAGAAACCTGAGAAAACATGATATTTCTTTCTGTAAACATGACATTGGATGCATTTGCCGAACAGGAAGATTGGGCTTTTCTCCAAAACCACTTTCCCGGTGATTTTTGGTTAAGTTTCACCCGAAATAAACACCAATTTGTCCAGATACTCTGGATGAAAACAAAACTATCTGGTGTGTTGTGGCTATCTCAATCCTAGACCTTGCTACAGCCTCTGTGTTTGTTTGTTTTCTGGACCTTCTCTATGGACTTTACGGTTTTGAATGCATTTTAGCATGTAAGTTTTTGTTTTCAGCTGGCAAACGCTAATTGGTTCCACCTGGAGTCAAATACTCCACACATTCGAGTTTTCTAGGAAGAAAGCTTCAGAAACCTGAGAAAACATGATATTTCTTTCTGTAAACATGACATTGGATGCATTTACCGAACAGGAAGATTGTGCTTTTCTCGAAAACCACTTTCCCGGTGATTTTTGGTTAAGTTTCACCGGGATACTACAACATTTTGTCCAGATACTCTGGATGAAAACAAAACTATCTGCTGTGTTGTGGCTATCTCAATCCCAGACCTTGCTACAGCCTCTGTGTGTGTTTGCGTTTTCTGGACATTCTCTATGGACTTTACGGTTTTGAATGCATTTTAGCATGTAAGTTTTTGTTTTCAGCTGGCAAACGCTAATTGGTTCCACCTGGAAGCTAATACGCCAGACATTCGAGTTTTCTAGGAAGAAAGCTTCAGAAACCTGAGAAAACATGATATTTCTTTCTGTAAACATGACATTGGATGCATTTGCCGAACAGGAAGCATGAGCTTTTCTCCAAAACCACTTTCCCGGTGATTTTGGGTTAAATTTCACTGGGATACTACAACATTTTGTCCAGATACTCTGGATGAAAACAAAACTATCTGGTGTGTTGGGGTTATCTCAATCCCAGATCTTGCTACAGCCTCTGTGTTTGTTTGTGTTTTCTGGACATTCTCTATGGACTTTACGGTTTGGAATGCATTTTAGCATGTTTGTTTTTGTTTTCAGCTGGCAAACGCTAATTGGTTCCACCTGGAGTCTAATACGCCACACATTCGAGTTTTCTAGGAAGAAAGCTGCAGAAACCTGATGAAACATGATATTTCTTTCTGTAAACATGACATTGGATGCATTTGCCGAACAGGAAGATTGTGCTTCTCTCCAAAACCACTTTCACGGTGATTTTTGGTTAAATTTCACCCGAAATCCACAACATTTTGTCCAGATACTCTGGATGAAAGCAAAACTATCTGGTGTGTTGTGGCTATCTCAATCCCAGATCTTGCTACAGCCTCTGTGTTTGTTTGTGTTTTCTGGACATTCTCTATGGACTTTACGGTTTCGAATGCATTTTAGCATGTAAGTTTTTGTTTTCTGCTGGCAAACGCTAATTGGTTCCACCTGGAGTCTAATACGCCACACATTCGAGTTTTCTAGGAAGAAAGCTCCAGAAACCTGAGAAAACATGATATTTGTATTTGTAAACACGACATTGGATGCCTTTGCCGAACAGGAAGATTGTGCTTTTCTCCAAAACCACTTTCACGGTGATTTTTGGTTAAATTTCACCGGGATACTACAACATTTTGTCCAGATACTCTGGATGAAAACAAAACTCTCTGGTGTGTTGTGGCTATCTCAATCCCACATCTTGCTACAGCCTCTGTGTTTGTTTGTGTTTTCTGGACATTCTCTATGGACTTTACGGTTTTGAATGCATTATAGCTTGTAAGTTTTTGTTTTCTGCTGGCAAACGCTAATTGGTTGCACCTGGAGTCTAATTCGCCACACATTCGAGTTTTCTAGGAAGAAAGCTTCAGAAACCTGAGAAAACATGATATTTCCTTCTGTAAACATGACATTGGCTGCATTTGCCGAACAGGAAGCATGAGCTTTTCTCCAAAACCACTTTCACGCTGTTTTTTGGTTAAATTTCACCGGGATACTACAACATTTTGTCCAGATCCTCTGGATGAAAACAAAACTATCTGCTGTGTTGTGGCTATCTCAATCCCAGATCTTGCTACAACCTCTGTGCTTGTTTGTGTTTTCTGGACATTCTCTATGGACTTTACGGTTTTGAATGCATTTTAGCAGGACCCTTTTTGTTTTCTGCTGGCAAACGCTAATTGGTTCCACCTGGAGTCTAATTCGCCACACATTCGAGTTTTCTAGGAAGAAAGCTTCAGAAACCTGAGAAAACATGATATTTGTATTTGTAAACATGACATTGGCTGCATTTGCCGAACAGGAAGCATGAGCTTTTCTCCAAAACCACTTTCACGGTGTTTTTTGGTTAAATTTCACCGGGATACTACAACATTTTGTCCAGATTCTCTGGATGAAAACAAAACTATCTGCTGTGTTGTGGCTATCTAAATTCCACATCTTACTACAGCTTCTCTGTTTGTGTTTTCTGGACATTCTGTATGGACTTTACGGTTTTGAATGCATTTTAGCATGTAAGTTTTTGTTTTCAGCTGGCAAACGCTAATTGGTTCCACCTGGAGTCTAATACGCCACACATTCGAGTTTTCTAGGAAGAAAGCTTCAGAAACCTGAGAAAACATGATATTTGTATTTGTAAACATGACATTGGATGCATTTGCCGAACAGGAAGCATGTGCTTTTCTCCAAAACCACTTTCACGGTGATTTTTGGTTAAGTTTCACCCGAAATCCACAACATTTTGTCCAGACACTCTGGATGAAAGCAAAACTATCTGGTGTGTTGTGGCTATCTCAATCCCAGATCTTGCTACAACCTCTGTGTTTGTTTGTGTTTTCTGGACATTCTCTATGGACTTTACGGTTTTGAATGCATTTTAGCATGTAAGTTTTTGTTTTCTGCTGGCAAACGCTAATTGGTTGCACCTGGAGTCTAATTCGCCACACATTCGAGTTTTCTAGGAAGAAAGCTTCAGAAACCTGAGAAAACATGATATTTCCTTCTGTAAACATGACATTGGCTGCATTTGCCGAACAGGAAGCATGAGCTTTTCTCCAAAACCACTTTCACGGTGATTTTTGGTTAAATTTCACCCGAAATCCACAACATTTTGTCCAGATACTCTGGATGAAAGCAAAACTATCTGGTGTGCTGTGGCTATCTCAATCCCACATCTTGCTACAGCCTCTGTGTTTGTTTGTGTTTTCTTGACATTCTCTATGGACTTTACGGTTTTGAATGCATTTTAGCAGGACCCTTTTTGTTTTCAGCTGGCAAACGCTAATTGGTTCCACCTGGAGTCTAATACGCCACACATTCGAGTTTTCTAGGAAGAAAGCTTCAGAAACCTGAGAAAACATGACATTTGTATTTGTAAACATGACATTGGATGCCTTTGCCGAACAGGAAGATTGTGCTTTTCTCCAAAACCACTTTCACGGTGATTTTTGGTTAAATTTCACCAGGATACTACAACATTTTGTCCAGATACTCTGGATGAAAACAAAACTCTCTGGTGTGTTGTGGCGATCTCAATCCCAGATCTTGCTACAGCCTCTGTGTGTGTTTGTGTTTTCTGGACATTCTCTATGGACTTTACGGTTTTGAATGCATTTTAGCATGTAAGTTTTTGTTTTCTGCTGGCAAACGCTAATTGGTTCCACCTGGAGTCTAATACGCCACACATTCGAGTTTTCTAGGAAGAAAGCTCCAGAAACCTGAGAAAACATGATATTTGTATTTGTAAACATGACAGTGGATGCATTTGCCGAACAGGAAGATTGTGCTTTTCTCCAAAACCACTTTCACGGTGATTTTTGGTTAAATTTCACCGGGATACTACAACATTTTGTCCAGATACTCTGGATGAAAACAAAACTCTCTGGTGTGTTGTGGCTATCTCAATCCCACATCTTGCTACAGCCTCTGTGTTTGTTTGTGTTTTCTGGACATTCTCTATGGACTTTACGGTTTTGAATGCATTATAGCTTGTAAGTTTTTGTTTTCTGCTGGCAAACGCTAATTGGTTGCACCTGGAGTCTAATTCGCCACACATTCGAGTTTTCTAGGAAGAAAGCTTCAGAAACCTGAGAAAACATGATATTTCCTTCTGTAAACATGACATTGGCTGCATTTGCCGAACAGGAAGCATGAGCTTTTCTCCAAAACCACTTTCACGCTGTTTTTTGGTTAAATTTCACCGGGATACTACAACATTTTGTCCAGATCCTCTGGATGAAAACAAAACTATCTGCTGTGTTGTGGCTATCTCAATCCCAGATCTTGCTACAACCTCTGTGCTTGTTTGTGTTTTCTGGACATTCTCTATGGACTTTACGGTTTTGAATGCATTTTAGCAGGACCCTTTTTGTTTTCTGCTGGCAAACGCTAATTGGTTCCACCTGGAGTCTAATTCGCCACACATTCGAGTTTTCTAGGAAGAAAGCTTCAGAAACCTGAGAAAACATGATATTTGTATTTGTAAACATGACATTGGCTGCATTTGCCGAACAGGAAGCATGAGCTTTTCTCCAAAACCACTTTCACGGTGTTTTTTGGTTAAATTTCACCGGGATACTACAACATTTTGTCCAGATTCTCTGGATGAAAACAAAACTATCTGCTGTGTTGTGGCTATCTAAATTCCACATCTTACTACAGCTTCTCTGTTTGTGTTTTCTGGACATTCTGTATGGACTTTACGGTTTTGAATGCATTTTAGCATGTAAGTTTTTGTTTTCAGCTGGCAAACGCTAATTGGTTCCACCTGGAGTCTAATACGCCACACATTCGAGTTTTCTAGGAAGAAAGCTTCAGAAACCTGAGAAAACATGATATTTGTATTTGTAAACATGACATTGGATGCATTTGCTGAACAGGAAGCATGTGCTTTTCTCCAAAACCACTTTCACGGTGATTTTTGGTTAAGTTTCACCCGAAATCCACAACATTTTGTCCAGACACTCTGGATGAAAGCAAAACTATCTGGTGTGTTGTGGCTATCTCAATCCCAGATCTTGCTACAACCTCTGTGTTTGTTTGTGTTTTCTGGACATTCTCTATGGACTTTACGGTTTTGAATGCATTTTAGCATGTAAGTTTTTGTTTTCAGCTGGCAATCGCTAATTGGTTGCACCTGGAGTCTAATTCGCCACACATTCGAGTTTTCTAGGAAGAAAGCTTCAGAAACCTGAGAAAACATGATATTTCCTTCTGTAAACATGACATTGGCTGCATTTGCCGAACAGGAAGCATGAGCTTTTCTCCAAAACCACTTTCACGGTGATTTTTGGTTAAATTTCACCCGAAATCCACAACATTTTGTCCAGATACTCTGGATGAAAGCAAAACTATCTGGTGTGCTGTGGCTATCTCAATCCCACATCTTGCTACAGCCTCTGTGTTTGTTTGTGTTTTCTTGACATTCTCTATGGACTTTACGGTTTTGAATGCATTTTAGCAGGACCCTTTTTGTTTTCAGCTGGCAAACGCTAATTGGTTCCACCTGGAGTCTAATACGCCACACATTCGAGTTTTCTAGGAAGAAAGCTTCAGAAACCTGAGAAAACATGACATTTGTATTTGTAAACATGACATTGGATGCCTTTGCCGAACAGGAAGATTGTGCTTTTCTCCAAAACCACTTTCACGGTGATTTTTGGTTAAATTTCACCAGGATACTACAACATTTTGTCCAGATACTCTGGATGAAAACAAAACTCTCTGGTGTGTTGTGGCGATCTCAATCCCAGATCTTGCTACAGCCTCTGTGTGTGTTTGTGTTTTCTGGACATTCTCTATGGACTTTACGGTTTTGAATGCATTTTAGCATGTAAGTTTTTGTTTTCAGCTGGCAAACGCTAATTGGTTCCACGTGGAGTCTAATACGCCACACATTCGAGTTTTCTAGGAAGAAAGCTTCAATACCTGAGAAAACATGATATTTCTTTCTGTAAACATGACATTGGATGCATTTGCCGAACAGGAAGCATGTGCTTTTCTCCAAAACCACTTTCACGCTGTTTTTTGGTTAAATTTCACCGGGATACTACAATATTTTGTCCAGATCCTCTGGATGAAAACAAAACTATCTGGTGTGTTGTGGCTATCTCATTCCCCGATCTTACTACAGCTTCTCTGTTTGTGTTTTCTGGACATTCTCTATGGGCTTTACGGTTTTGAATGCATTTTAGCATGTAAGATTTGTTTTCAGCTGGCAAACGCTAATTGGTTCCACCTGGAGTCTAATACGCCACACATTCGAGTTTTCTAGGAAGAAAGCTTCAGAAACCTGAGAAAACATGATATTTCTTTCTGTAAACATGACATTGGATGCATTTGCCGAACAGGAAGCATGTGCTTTTCTCCAAAACCACTTTCACGGTGATTTTTGGTTAAGTATCACCCGAAATCCACAACATTTTGTCCAGATACTCTGGATGAAAACAAAACTATCTGGGGTGTTGTGGCTATCTCAATCCCAGATCTTGCTACAACCTCTGTGTTTGTTTGTGTTTTCTGGACATTCTCTATGGACTTTACGGTTTTGAATGCATTTTAGCATGTAAGTTTTTGTTTTCTGCTGGCAAACGCTAATTGGTTGCACCTGGAGTCTAATTCGCCACACATTCGAGTTTTCTAGGAAGAAAGCTTCAGAAACCTGAGAAAACATGATATTTCCTTCTGTAAACATGACATTGGCTGCATTCGCCGAACAGGAAGCATGAGCTTTTCTCCAAAACCACTTTTACGGTGTTTTTTGGTTAAATTTCACCGGGATACTACAACATTTTGTCCAGATTCTCTGGATGAAAACAAAACTATCTGCTGTGTTGTGGCTATCTCAATCCCAGATCTTACTACAGCTTCTCTGTTTGTGTTTTCTGAACATTCTCTATGGACTTTACGGTTTTGAATGCATTTTAGCATGTAAGTTGTTGTTTTCAGCTGGCAAACGCTAATTGGTTCCACCTGGGGTCTAATACGCCACACATTCGAGTTTTCTAGGAAGAAAGCTTCAGAAACCTGAGAAAACATGACATTTGTATTTGTAAACATGACATTGGATGCATTTGCCGAACAGGAAGCATGTGCTTTTCTCCAAAACCACTTTCACGGTGTTTTTTGGTTAAATTTCACCGGGATACTACAACATTTTGTCCAGATCCTCTGGATGAAAACAAAACTATCTGGTGTGTTGTGGCTATCTCAATCCCAGATCTTACTACAGCTTCTCTGTTTGTGTTTTCTGGACATTCTCTATGGGCTTTACGGTTTTGAATGCATTTTAGCATGTAAGTTTTTGTTTTCAGCTGGCAAACGCTAATTGGTTCCACCTGGAGTCTAATACGCCACACATTCGAGTTTTCTAGGAAGAAAGCTTCAGAAACCTGAGAAAACATGATATTTGTATTTGTAAACATGACATTGGATGCATTTGCCGAACAGGAAGCATGTGCTTTTCTCCAAAACCACTTTCACGGTGTTTTTTGGTTAAATTTCACCGGGATACTACAACATTTTGTCCAGATCCTCTGGATGAAAACAAAACTATCTGGTGTGTTGTGGCTATCTCAATCCCAGATCTTACTACAGCTTCTCTGTTTGTGTTTTCTGGACATTCTCTATGGACTTTACGGTTTTGAATGCATTTTAGCATGTAAGTTTTTGTTTTCAGCTGGCAAACGCTAATTGGTTCCACCTTTAGTCTAATACGCCACACATTCGAGTTTTCTAGGAAGAAAGCTTCAGAAACCAGAGAAAACATGATATTTCTTTCTGTAAACATGACATTGGATGCATTTGCCGAACAGGAAGCATGTGCTTTTCTCCAAAACCACTTTCACGGTGATTTTTGGTTAAGTTTCACCCGAAATCCACAACATTTTGTCCAGACACTCTGGATGAAAGCAAAACTATCTGGTGTGTTGTGGCTATCTCAATCCCAGATCTTGCTACAACCTCTGTGTTTGTTTGTGTTTTCTGGACATTCTCTATGGACTTTACGGTTTTGAATGCATTTTAGCATGTAAGTTTTTGTTTTCTGCTGGCAAACGCTAATTGGTTCCACCTGGAGTCTAATTCACCACACATTCGAGTTTTCTAGGAAGAAAGCTTCAGAAACCTGAGAAAACATGATATTTCCTTCTGTAAACATGACATTGGCTGCATTTGCCGAACAGGAAGCATGAGCTTTTCTCCAAAACCACTTTCACGGTGATTTTTGGTTAAATTTCACCCGAAATCCACAACATTTTGTCCAGATACTCTGGATGAAAACAAAACTATCTGGTGTGTTGTGGCTATCTCAATCCCAGATCTTGCTACAACCTCTGTGTTTGTTTGTGTTTTCTTGACATTCTCTATGGACTTTACAGTTTTGAATGCATTTCAGCAGGACCCTTTTTGTTTTCAGCTGGCAAACGCTAATTGGTTCCACCTGGAGTCTAATACGCCACACATTCGAGTTTTCTAGGAAAAAGCTTCAGAAACCTGAGAAAACATGATATTTGTATTTGTAAACATGACATTGGATGCATTTGCCGAACAGGAAGACTGTGCTTTTCTCCAAAACCACTTTCACGGTGATTTTTGGTTAAGTTTCACCCGAAATCCACAACCTTTTGTCCAGATACTCTGGATGAAAGCAAAACTATCTGGTGTGTTGTGGCTATCTCAATCCCAGATCTTGCTACAGCCTCTGTGCTTGTTTGTGTTTTCTGGACATTCTCTATGGACTTTACGGTTTTGAATGCATTTTAGCATGTAAGCTTTTGTTTTCTGCTGGCAAACGATAATTGGTTCCACCTGGAGTCTAATTCGCCACACATTCGAGTTTTCTAGGAAGAAAGCTTCAGAAACCTGAGAAAACATGATATTTCCTTCTGTAAACATGACATTGGCTGCATTTGCCGAACAGGAAGCATGAGCTTTTCTCCAAAACCACTTTCACGCTGTTTTTTGGTTAAATTTCACCGGGATACTACAACATTTTGTCCAGATCCTCTGGATGAAAACAAAACTATCTGGTGTGTTGTGGCTATCTCAATCCCAGATCTTACTACAGCTTCTCTGTTTGTGTTTTCTGGACATTCTCTATGGACTTTACGGTTTTGAATGCATTTTAGCATGTAAGTTTTTGTTTTCAGCTGGCAAACGCTGATTGGTTCCACCTGGAGTCTCATACGCCACACATTCGAGTTTTCTAGGAAGAAAGCTTCAGAAACCTGAGAAAACATGATATTTCCTTCTGTAAACATGACATTGGCTGCATTTGCCGAACAGGAAGCATGAGCTTTTCTCCAAAACCACTTTCACGGTGATTTTTGGTTAAGTTTCACCCAAAATCCACAACATTTTGTCCAGATACTCTGGATGAAAGCAAAACTATCTGGTGTGTTGTGGCTATCTCAATCCCACATCTTGCTACAACCTCTGTGTTTGTTTGTGTTTTCTGGACATTCTCTATGGACTTTACGGTTTTGAATGCATTTTAGCATGTAAGTTTTTGTTTTCAGCTGGCAAACGCTAATTGGTTCCACCTGGAGTCTAATTCGCCACACATTCGAGTTTTCTAGGAAGAAAGCTTCAGAAACCTGAGAAAACATGATATTTGTATTTGTAAACACGACATTGGATGCCTTTGCCGAACAGGAAGATTGTGCTTTTCTCCAAAACCACTTTCACGGTGATTTTTGGTTAAATTTCACCAGGATACTACAACATTTTGTCCAGATACTCTGGATGAAAACAAAACTCTCTGGTGTGTTGTGGCTATCTCAATCCCACATCTTGCTACAGCCTCTGTGTTTGTTTGTGTTTTCTGGACATTCTCTATGGACTTTATGGTTTTGAATGCATTTTAGCATGTAAGTTTTTGTTTTCATCTGGCAAACGCTAATTGGTTCCACCTGGAGTCTAATACGCCACACATTCGAGTTTTCAAGGAAGAAAGCTTCAGAAATCTGAGAAAACATGATATTTCTTTCTGTAAACATGACATTTGATGCATTTGCCGAACAGGAAGCATGTTCTTTTCTCCAAAACCACTTTCACGGTGTTTTTTGGTTAAATTTCACCGGGATACTACAACATTTTGTCCAGATACTCTGGATGAAAACAAAACTATCTGGTGTGTTGTGGCTATCTCAATCCCAGATCTTACTACAGCTTCTCTGTTTGTGTTTTCTGGACATTCTCTATGGGCTTTACGGTTTTGAATGCATTTTAGCATGTAAGTTTTTGTTTTCAGCTGGCAAACGCTAATTGGTTCCACCTTTAGTCTAATACGCCACACATTCGAGTTTTCTAGGAAGAAAGCTTCAGAAACCTGAGAAAACATGATATTTCCTTCTTTAAACGTGACATTGGATGCATTTGCCGAACAGGAAGCATGTGCTTTTCTCCAAAACCACTTCCACGGTGTTTTTTGGTTAAATTTCACCGGGATACTACAACATTTTGTCCAGATACTCTGGATGAAAACAAAACTATCTGGTGTGTTGTGGCTATCTCAATCCCAGATCTTACTACAGCTTCTCGGTTTGTGTTTTCTGGACATTCTCTATGGGCTTTACGGTTTTCAATGCATTTTAGCATGTAAGTTTTTGTTTTCAGCTGGCAAACGCTAATTGGTTCCACCTTTAGTCTAATACGCCACACATTCGAGTTTTCTAGGAAGAAAGCTTCAGAAACCTGAGAAAACATGATATTTCCTTCTGTAAACATGACATTGGATGCATTTGCCGAACAGGAAGCATGAGCTTTTCTCCAAAACCACTTTCACGGTGATTTTTGGTTAAGTTTCACCCGAAATCCACAACCTTTTGTCCAGATACTCTGGATGAAAACAAAACTATCTGGTGTGTTGTGGCTATCTCAATCCCAGATCTTACTACAGCTTCTCGGTTTGTGTTTTCTGGACATTCTCTATGGGCTTTACGGTTTTCAATGCATTTTAGCATGTAAGCTTTTGTTTTCTGCTGGCAAACGATAATTGGTTCCACCTGGAGTCTAATTCGCCACACATTCGAGTTTTCTAGGAAGAAAGCTTCAGAAACCTGAGAAAACATGATATTTCCTTCTGTAAACATGACATTGGCTGCATTTGCCGAACAGGAAGCATGAGCTTTTCTCCAAAACCACTTTCACGCTGTTTTTTGGTTAAATTTCACCGGGATACTACAACATTTTGTCCAGATCCTCTGGATGAAAACAAAACTATCTGCTGTGTTGTGGCTATCTCAATCCCAGATCTTACTACAGCTTCTCTGTTTGTGTTTTCTGGACATTCTCTATGGACTTTACGGTTTTGAATGCATTTTAGCATGTAAGTTTTTGTTTTCAGCTGGCAAACGCTGATTGGTTCCACCTGGAGTCTCATACGCCACACATTCGAGTTTTCTAGGAAGAAAGCTTCAGAAACCTGAGAAAACATGATATTTCCTTCTGTAAACATGACATTGGCTGCATTTGCCGAACAGGAAGCATGAGCTTTTCTCCAAAACCACTTTCACGGTGATTTTTGGTTAAGTTTCACCCAAAATCCACAACATTTTGTCCAGATACTCTGGATGAAAGCAAAACTATCTGGTGTGTTGTGGCTATCTCAATCCCAGATCTTGCTACAACCTCTGTGTTTGTTTGTGTTTTCTGGACATTCTCTATGGACTTTACGGTTTTGAATGCATTTTAGCATGTAAGTTTTTGTTTTCAGCTGGCAAACGCTAATTGGTTCCACCTGGAGTCTAATTCGCCACACATTCGAGTTTTCTAGGAAGAAAGCTTCAGAAACCTGAGAAAACATGATATTTGTATTTGTAAACACGACATTGGATGCCTTTGCCGAACAGGAAGATTGTGCTTTTCTCCAAAACCACTTTCACGGTGATTTTTGGTTAAATTTCACCAGGATACTACAACATTTTGTCCAGATACTCTGGATGAAAACAAAACTCTCTGGTGTGTTGTGGCTATCTCAATCCCACATCTTGCTACAGCCTCTGTGTTTGTTTGTGTTTTCTGGACATTCTCTATGGACTTTATGGTTTTGAATGCATTTTAGCATGTAAGTTTTTGTTTTCAGCTGGCAAACGCTAATTGGTTCCACCTGGAGTCTAATACGCCACACATTCGAGTTTTCAAGGAAGAAAGCTTCAGAAATCTGAGAAAACATGATATTTCTTTCTGTAAACATGACATTTGATGCATTTGCCGAACAGGAAGCATGTTCTTTTCTCCAAAACCACTTTCACGGTGTTTTTTGGTTAAATTTCACCGGGATACTACAACATTTTGTCCAGATACTCTGGATGAAAACAAAACTATCTGGTGTGTTGTGGCTATCTCAATCCTAGATCTTACTACAGCTTCTCTGTTTGTGTTTTCTGGACATTCTCTATGGGCTTTACGGTTTTGAATGCATTTTAGCATGTAAGTTTTTGTTTTCAGCTGGCAAACGCTAATTGGTTCCACCTTTAGTCTAATACGCCACACATTCGAGTTTTCTAGGAAGAAACCTTCAGAAACCTGAGAAAACATGATATTTCCTTCTTTAAACGTGACATTGGATGCATTTGCCGAACAGGAAGCATGTGCTTTTCTCCAAAACCACTTCCACGGTGTTTTTTGGTTAAATTTCACCGGGATACTACAACATTTTGTCCAGATACTCTGGATGAAAACAAAACTATCTGGTGTGTTGTGGCTATCTCAATCCCAGATCTTACTACAGCTTCTCGGTTTGTGTTTTCTGGACATTCTCTATGGGCTTTACGGTTTTCAATGCATTTTAGCATGTAAGTTTTTGTTTTCAGCTGGCAAACGCTAATTGGTTCCACCTTTAGTCTAATACGCCACACATTCGAGTTTTCTAGGAAGAAAGCTTCAGAAACCTGAGAAAACATGATATTTCCTTCTGTAAACATGACATTGGATGCATTTGCCGAACAGGAAGCATGAGCTTTTCTCCAAAACCACTTTCACGGTGATTTTTGGTTAAGTTTCACCCGAAATCCACAACCTTTTGTCCAGATACTCTGGATGAAAACAAAACTATCTGGTGTGTTGTGGCTATCTCAATCCCAGATCTTACTACAGCTTCTCGGTTTGTGTTTTCTGGACATTCTCTATGGGCTTTACGGTTTTCAATGCATTTTAGCATGTAAGCTTTTGTTTTCTGCTGGCAAACGATAATTGGTTCCACCTGGAGTCTAATTCGCCACACATTCGAGTTTTCTAGGAAGAAAGCTTCAGAAACCTGAGAAAACATGATATTTCCTTCTGTAAACATGACATTGGCTGCATTTGCCGAACAGGAAGCATGAGCTTTTCTCCAAAACCACTTTCACGCTGTTTTTTGGTTAAATTTCACCGGGATACTACAACATTTTGTCCAGATCCTCTGGATGAAAACAAAACTATCTGCTGTGTTGTGGCTATCTCAATCCCAGATCTTACTACAGCTTCTCTGTTTGTGTTTTCTGGACATTCTCTATGGACTTTACGGTTTTGAATGCATTTTAGCATGTAAGTTTTTCTCAGCTGGCAAACGCTAATTGGTTCCACCTGGAGTCTAATACGGCACACATTCGAGTTTTCTAGGAAGAAAGCTTCAGAAACCTGAGAAAACATATTTCTTTCTGTAAACATGACATTGCATGCATTTGCCAAACAGGAAGATTGTGCTTTTCTCCAAAACCACTTTCACGGTGATTTTGGGTTAAGTTTCACCCGAAATCCAAAACATTTTGTCCAGATACTCTGGATGAAAACAAAACTATCTGGTGTGTTGTGGCTATCTCAATCCCAGATCTTGCTATAGCTTCTGTGTTTGTGTTTTCTGGACATTCTCTATGGACTTTACGGTTTTGAATGCATGTTAGCATTTAAGTTTTTGTTTTCTGCTAGCAAACGCTAATTGGTTCCACCTGGAGTCTAATATGCCACACATTCGAGTTTTCTAGGAAGAAAGCTTCAGAAACCTGAGAAAACATGATATTTCTTTCTGTAAACATGACATTGGATGCATTTGCCAAACAGGAAGCATGTGCTTTTCTCCAAAACCACTTTCACGGTTTTTTTTGGTTAAATATCACCGGGATACTACAACATTTTGTCCAGATCCTCTAGATGAAAACAAAACTATCTGGTGTGTTGTGGCTATCTCAATCCCAGATGTTGCTACAACCTCTGTGTTTGTTTGTGTTTTCTTGACATTCTCTATGGACTTTACGGTTTTGAATGCATTGTAGCATGTAAGTTTTTGTTTTCAGCTGGCAAACGCTAATTGGTTCCACCTGGAGTCTAATACGCCACACATTCGAGTTTTCTAGGAAGAAAGCTTCAGAAACCTGAGAAGACATGATATTTGTATTTGTAAACATGACATTGGATGCATTTGCCGAACAGGAAGATTGTGCTTTTCTCCAAAACCACTTTCACGGTGATTTTTGGTTAAGTTTCACCCGAAATCCACAACATTTTGTCCAGATACTCTGGATGAAAGCAAAACTATCTGGTGTGTTGTGGCTATCTCAATCCCAGATCTTGCTACAGCCTCTGTGTGTGTTTGTGTTTTCTGGACATTCTCTATGGACTTTACGGTTTTCAATGCATTTTAGAAGGACCCTTTTTGTTTTCTGCTGGCAAACGCTAATTGGTTCCACCTGGAGTCTAATACGCCACACATTCGAGTTTTCTAGGAAGAAAGCTTCAGAAACCTGAGAAAACATGATATTTCTTTCTGTAAACATGACATTGGATGCATTTGCAAAACAGGAAGCATGTGCTTTTCTCCAAAACCACTTTCACGGTGATTTTTGGTTAAATATCACCGGGATACTACAACATTTTGACCAGATACTCTGGATGAAAACAAAACTATCTGGTGTGTTGTGGCTATCTAAATCCCACATCTTGCTACAGCCTCTGTGTTTGTGTTTTCTGGACATTCTCTATGGACTTTACGGTTTTGAATGCATTTTAGCATGTAAGTTTTGTTTTCTGCTGGCAAACGCTAATTGGTTCCACCTGGAGTCTAATACGCCACACATTCGAGTTTTCTAGGAAGAAAGCTTCAGAAATCTGAAAAAACATGATATTTGTATTTGTAAACATGACATTGGATGCATTTGCCAAACAGGAAGCATGTGCTTTTCTCCAAAACCACTTTCACGGTGATTTTTGGTTAAGTTTCACCCGAAATCCACAACATTTTGTCCAGATACTCTGGATGAAAGCAAAACTATCTGGTGTGTTGTGGCTATCTCAATCCCAGATCTTGCTACAGCCTCTGTGTGTGTTTGTGTTTTCTGGACATTCTCTATGGACTTTACGGTTTTGAATGCATTTTAGCATGTAAGTTTTTCTCAGCTGGCAAACGCTAATTGGTTCCACCTGGAGTCTAATACGGCACACATTCGAGTTTTCTAGGAAGAAAGCTTCAGAAACCTGAGAAAACATATTTCTTTCTGTAAACATGACATTGCATGCATTTGCCAAACAGGAAGATTGTGCTTTTCTCCAAAACCACTTTCACGGTGATTTTGGGTTAAGTTTCACCCGAAATCCAAAACATTTTGTCCAGATACTCTGGATGAAAACAAAACTATCTGGTGTGTTGTGGCTATCTCAATCCCAGATCTTGCTATAGCTTCTGTGTTTGTGTTTTCTGGACATTCTCTATGGACTTTACGGTTTTGAATGCATGTTAGCATTTAAGTTTTTGTTTTCTGCTAGCAAACGCTAATTGGTTCCACCTGGAGTCTAATATGCCACACATTCGAGTTTTCTAGGAAGAAAGCTTCAGAAACCTGAGAAAACATGATATTTCTTTCTGTAAACATGACATTGGATGCATTTGCCAAACAGGAAGCATGTGCTTTTCTCCAAAACCACTTTCACGGTTTTTTTTGGTTAAATATCACCGGGATACTACAACATTTTGTCCAGATCCTCTAGATGAAAACAAAACTATCTGGTGTGTTGTGGCTATCTCAATCCCAGATGTTGCTACAACCTCTGTGTTTGTTTGTGTTTTCTTGACATTCTCTATGGACTTTACGGTTTTGAATGCATTGTAGCATGTAAGTTTTTGTTTTCAGCTGGCAAACGCTAATTGGTTCCACCTGGAGTCTAATACGCCACACATTCGAGTTTTCTAGGAAGAAAGCTTCAGAAACCTGAGAAGACATGATATTTGTATTTGTAAACATGACATTGGATGCATTTGCCGAACAGGAAGATTGTGCTTTTCTCCAAAACCACTTTCACGGTGATTTTTGGTTAAGTTTCACCCGAAATCCACAACATTTTGTCCAGATACTCTGGATGAAAGCAAAACTATCTGGTGTGTTGTGGCTATCTCAATCCCAGATCTTGCTACAGCCTCTGTGTGTGTTTGTGTTTTCTGGACATTCTCTATGGACTTTACGGTTTTCAATGCATTTTAGAAGGACCCTTTTTGTTTTCTGCTGGCAAACGCTAATTGGTTCCACCTGGAGTCTAATACGCCACACATTCGAGTTTTCTAGGAAGAAAGCTTCAGAAACCTGAGAAAACATGATATTTCTTTCTGTAAACATGACATTGGATGCATTTGCAAAACAGGAAGCATGTGCTTTTCTCCAAAACCACTTTCACGGTGATTTTTGGTTAAATATCACCGGGATACTACAACATTTTGACCAGATACTCTGGATGAAAACAAAACTATCTGGTGTGTTGTGGCTATCTAAATCCCACATCTTGCTACAGCCTCTGTGTTTGTGTTTTCTGGACATTCTCTATGGACTTTACGGTTTTGAATGCATTTTAGCATGTAAGTTTTGTTTTCTGCTGGCAAACGCTAATTGGTTCCACCTGGAGTCTAATACGCCACACATTCGAGTTTTCTAGGAAGAAAGCTTCAGAAATCTGAAAAAACATGATATTTGTATTTGTAAACATGACATTGGATGCATTTGCCAAACAGGAAGCATGTGCTTTTCTCCAAAACCACTTTCACGGTGATTTTTGGTTAAGTTTCACCCGAAATCCACAACATTTTGTCCAGATACTCTGGATGAAAGCAAAACTATCTGGTGTGTTGTGGCTATCTCAATCCCAGATCTTGCTACAACCTCTGTGTTTGTTTGTGTTTTCTGGACATTCTCTATGGACTTTACGGTTTTGAATGCATTTTAGCATGTAAGTTTTTCTCAGCTGGCAAACGCTAATTGGTTCCACCTGGAGTCTAATACGCCACACATTCGAGTTTTCTAGGAAGAAAGCTTCAGAAACCTGAGAAAACATGATATTTCTTTCTGTAAACCTGACATTGGATGCATTTGCCAAACAGGAAGATTGTGCTTTTTTCCAAAACCACTTTCACTGTGCTTTTTGGTTAAATTACACCCGAAATCCACAACAATTTGTGCAGATACTCCTGGATGAAAACAAAACTATCTGGTGTGTTGTGGCGATCTCAATCCCAGATCTTGCTACAGCCTCTGTGTGTGTTTGTGTTTTCTGGACATTCTCTATGGACTTTACTGTTTTGAATGCATTTTAGCATGTAAGTTTTTGTTTTCAGCTCGCAAACGCTAATTGGTTCCACCTGTAGTAAAATCCTCCACACATTCGAGTTTTCTAGCAAGAAAGCTTCAGAAACCTGAGAAAAGATGATATTTCTTTCTGTAAACATGACATTGGATTCATTTGCGGAACAGAACGATTGTGCTTTTCTCCAAACCACTTTCACAGTGATTTCTTGGTTAAATTTCACCCGAAATCCACAACAATTTGTCCAGATACTCCTAGATGAATACAAAACTATCTGGTGATTTGTAGCTATCTCAATCCCAGATCTTGCTACAGCCTCTGTGTGTGTTTGTGTTTTCTGGATATTCTCTATGGACTTTAAGGTTTCGAATGCATTTTAGCAGGACCCTTTTTGTTTTCTGCTGGCAAACGCTAATTGGTTCCACCTGGAGTAAAATCCTCCAAACATTCGAATTTTCTAGGAAGAAACCTTCAGAAACCTGAGAAAACATGATATTTCTTTCTGTAAACATGACATTGGATGCATTTGTCGAACAGGAAGATTGTGCTTTTCTCCAAAACCACTTTCACGGTGATTTTTGGTTAAATTTCACCTAAAATCCACAACAATTTGTGCAAATACTCCTGGATGAAAACAAAAAACTATCTGGTGATTTGTAGCTATCTCAATCCCAGATCTTGCTGCATCCTCTGTGTGTGTTTCTGTTTTCTGGATATTCTCTATGGACTTTAAGGTTTTGAATGCATTTTAGCAGGACCCTTTTTGTTTTCTGCTGGCAAACGCTAATTGGTTCCACCTGGAGTCAAATACTCCACACATTCGAGTTTTCTAGGAAGAATGCTCCAGAAACCTGAGAAAACATGATATTTGTATTTGTCAACATGTCCTTGGATTCATTTCCTGAACAGAAAGATTGTGCTTTTCTCCAAAACCACTTTCACGGTTATTTTTTAGTTCGATTTCACTTGAAAACTACAACAATTTGTCCAGATACTCCTGGATGAAAACAAAAGTATCTGGTGATTTGTAGCCATCTGAATCCCAGATCTTGCTACAGCCTCTGTGTGTGTTTGTGTTTTCTGAATATTCTCTATGGACTTTAAGGTTTGGAATGCATTTTAGCAGGACCCTTTTTGTTTTCTGCTGGCAAACGCTAATTGGTTCCACCTGGAGTCAAATCCTCCACACATTCGAGTTTTCTAGGAAGAAAGCTCCAGAAACCTGATAAAACATGATATTTGTATTTGTAAACATGACATTGGATTCATTTGCTGAACAGAAAGATTGTGCTTTTCTCCAAAACCACTTTCACGGTGATTTTTGCTTAAATTTCACCTAAAATCCACAACAATTTGTGCAGATACTCCTGGATCAAAAGATAAAAACTATCTGGTGATTTGTAGCTATCTCAATCCCAGATCTTGCTACAGCCTCTGTGTGTGTTTGTGTTTTCTGAATATTCTCTATGGACTTTAAGGTTTGGAAGCATTTTAGCAGGACCCTTTTTGTTTTCTGCTGGCAAACGCTAATTGGTTCCACCTGGAGTCAAATCCTCCACACATTCGAGTTTTCTAGGAAGAAAGCTTCAGAAACCTGAGAAAACATGATATTTCTTTCTGTAAACATGACATTGGATGCATTTGTCGAACAGGAAGATTGTGCTTTTCTCCAAAACCACTTTCACGGTGATTTTTGGTTAAATTTCACCTATAATCCACAACAATTTGTGCAGATACTCCTGGATGAAAACAAAGCTATCTGGTGATTTGTAGCTATCTCACTCCCAGATCTTGCTACAGCCTCTGTGTGTGTTTGTGTTTTCTGGATATTCTCTATGGACTTTACGGTTTTGAATGCATTTAAGCATGTAAGTTTTTGTTTTCAGCTGGCAAACGCTAATTGGTTCCACCTGGAGTCAAATCCTCCACACATTCGAGTTTTCTAGGAAGAAAGCTCCAGAAACCTGAGAAAACATGATATTTGTATTTATAAAGATGACCTTGGAATCATTTGCTGAACAGAAAGATTTGCTTTTCTCCAAAACAACTTTCATGGTGATTTTTTGGTTAAATTTCACTTCAAAACTACAACAATTTGTCCAGATACTCCTGGATGAAAACAAAAGTATCTGGTGATTTGTAGCTATCTCAATCCCAGATCTTACTACAGCCTCTGTGTGTGTTTGTGTTTTATGGATATTCTCTATGGACTTTAAGGTTTTGAATCCATTTTAGCAGGACCCTTTTTGTTTTCTGCTGGCAAATGCTAATTAATTCCACCTGGAGTCAAATACTCCACACATTCGAGTTTTCTAGGAAGAAAGCTCCAGAAACCTGAGAAAACATGATATTTGTATTTGTAAACATGACATTGGAATCATTTGCTGAACCGAAAGATTGTGCTTTTCTCCAAAACCACTTTCACGGTGATTTTTTGGTGAAATTTCACTTCAAAACTACAACAATTTTTCCAGATACTCCTGGATGAAAACAAAACTATCTGGTGATTTCTAGCCATCTGAATCCCAGATCTTGCTAGAGCCTCTGTGTGTGTTTGTGTTTTCTGGATATTCTCTATGGAGTTTAAGGTTTGGAATGCATTTTAGCAGGACCCTTTTTGTTTTCTGCTGGCAAACGCTAGTTGGTTCCACCTGGAGTCAAATCCTCCACACATTCGAGTTTTCTAGGAAGAAAGCTCCAGAAACCTGAGAAAACATGATATTTGTATTTATAAAGATGACATTGGATTCATTTGCTGAACAGAAAGATGGTGCTTTTCTCCAAAACCACTTTCATGGTGATTTTTTGGTGAAATTTCACTTCAAAACTACAACAACTTGTCCAGATACTCCTGGATGAAAACAAAACTATCTGGTGATTTGTAGCTATCTCAATCCCAGATCTTGCTACAGCCTCTGTTTGCGTTTGTGTTTTCTGGATATTCTCTATGGACTTTAAGGTTTGGAATGCATTTTAGCCGGACCCTTTTTGTTTTCTGCTGGCAAACGCTAATTGGTTGCACCTGGAGTCAAATCCTCCACACATTCGAGTTTTCTAGGAAGAAAGCTCCAGAAACCTGAGAAAACATGATATTTGTATTTGTAAACATGACATTTGATTCATTTGCTGAACAGAAAGATTGTGCTTTTCTCCAAAACCACTTTCACGGTGATTTTTTGGTGAAATTTCACTTCAAAACTACAACAATTTGTCCAGAAACTCCTGGATGAAAACAAAATTATCTGGTGATTTGTAGCTATCTCAATCCCAGATCTTGCTACAGCCTATGGTGTGTTTGTGTTTTCTAGATATTCTCTATGGACTTTAAAGTTTTGAATGCATTTTAGCAGGACCCTTTTTGTTTTCTGCTGGCAAAGGCTAATTGGTTTCACCTGGAGTCAAATCCTCCACACATTCGAGTTTTCTAGGAAGAAAGCTCCAGAAACCTGAGAAAACATGTTATTTGTATTTCTAAAAATGACATTGGATTCACTTGCTGAACAGAAAGATTGTGCATTTCTGCAAAACCACTTTCCCGGTGATTTTTTGGTTAAATTTCACTTCAAAACTACAACAATGTGTCCAGATACTCCTGGATGAAAACAAAACTATCTGGTGATTTGTAGCTATCTCAATCCCAGATCTTACTACAGCCTCTGTGTGTGTTTGTGTTTTCTGGATATTCTCTATGGACTTTAAGGTTTCGAATGCATTTTAGCAGGACCCTTTTTGTTTTCTGCTGGCAAACGCTAATTGGTTCCACCTGGAGTCAAACACTCCACACATTCGAGTTTTCTAGGAAGAAAGCTCCAGAAACCTGAGAAAACATGATATTTGTATTTGTATACATGACATTGGATTCATTTGCTGAACAGAAAGATTGTGCTTTTCTCCAAAACTACTTTCACGGTGATTTTTGGTTAAATTTCTCTTCAAAACTACAACAATTTGCCCAGATACTCCTGGATGTAAACAAAACTATCTGGTGATTTGTAGCCATCTCAATCGCACATCTTGCTACAGCCTCTGTGTGTGTTTGTGTTTTCTGGATATTCTCTATGGACTTTAAGATTTTCAATGCATTTTAGCTTGTAAGTTTTTGTTTTCTGCTGGCAAACGCTAATTGGTTCCACCTGGAGTCAAATACTCCACACATTCGAGTTTTCTAGGAAGAAAGCTCCAAACACCTGAGAAAACATGATATTTGTATTTATAAACATGACATTTGATTCATTTACTGATTAGAAAGATTATGCTTTTCTCCAAAACCACTTTCACGGTGATTTTTTGGTTAAATTTCACTTCAAAACTACAACAATGTATCCAGATACTCCTAGATGAAAACAAAACTATCTGGTGATTTGTAGCTATTTCAATCCCAGATCTTGCTACAGCCTCTGTGTGTGTTTGTGTTTTCTGGATATTTTCTATGGACTTTAAGGTTTTGAATGCATTTTAGCAGGACCCTTTTTGTTTTCGGCTGGGAAGCGCTAATTGGTTCCACCTGGAGTCAAATCCTCCACACATTCGAGTTTTCTAGGAAGAAAGCTTCAGAAACCTGAGAAAACATGATATTTCTTTCTGTAAACATGACATTGGATACATTTACCAAACAGGAAGATTGTGCTTTTCTCCAAAACCACTTTCACGGTGATTTTTTAGTTAAATTTCACTTCAAAACTACAACAATTTGTCCAGATACTCCTGGATGAAAACAAAACTATCTGGTGATTTGTAGCTATCTCAATCCCAGGTCTTGCTACAGCCTCTGTGTGTGTTTGTGTTTTCTGGATATTCTCTATGGACTTTAAGGTATTGAATGCATTTTCACTGGACCCTTTTTGTTTTCCACTGGCAACGCTAATTGGTTCCACCTGGGGTCAAATCCTCCACACATTCGAGTTTTCTAGGAAGAAAGCTCCAGAAACCTGAGAAAACATGATATTTGTATTTGTAAACATGACATTTGATTCATTTGCAGAACAGAAAGATTGTGCTTTTCTCCAAAACCACTTTCACGGTGATTTTTTGGTGAAATTTCACTTCAAAACTAGAACAATTTGTCCAGATACTCCTGGATGAAAACAAAAGTATCTGGAGATTTGTAGCTATATCAATCCCAGATCTTGCTACAGCCTCTGTGTGTGTTTGTGTTTTCTGGATATTCTCTATGGACTTTAAGTTTTTGAATGCATTTTAGCAGGACCCTTTTTTTTTCTGCTGGCAAACGCTAATTGGTTCCACCTGGAGTCAAACACTCCACACATTCGAGTTTTCTAGGAAGAAAGCTCCAAAAACCTGAGAAAACATGATATTTGTATTTGTAAACATGACATTTGATTCATTTGCTGAATAGAAAGATTGTGCTTTTCTCCAAAACCACTTTCACGGTGATTTTTTGGTTAAATTTCACTTCAAAATTACAACATTTTGTCCAGATACTCCTGGATGAAAACAAAACTATCTGGTCATTTGTAGCTATCTCAATCCCAGATCTTGCTACAGCCTCTGTGTGTGTTTGTGTTTTCTGGATATTCTCTATGGACTTTAAGGTTTGGAATGCATTTTCGCAGGACCCTTTTTGTTTTCTGCTGGCAAACGCTAATTGGTTCCACCTGGAGTCAAATACTCCACACATTCGAGTTTTTTGGAAGAAAGCTTCAGAAACCTGAGAAAACATGATATTTCTTTCTGTAAACATGACATTGGATGCATTTGCCAAACAGGAAGATTGTGCTTTTCTCCAAAACCACTTTCACGGTGATTTTTGGTTAAATTTCACCTAAAATCCACAACAATTTGTCCAGGTACTCCTGGATGAAAACAAAAAACTACCTGGTGATTTGTAGCTATCTCAATCCCAGATCTTGCTGCAGCCTCTGTGTGTGTTTGTGTTTTCTGGATATTCTCTATGGATTTTAAGGCTTGGAATGCATTTTAGCAGGACCCTTTTTGTTTTCTGCTGGCAAACGCTAATGGGTTCCACCTGGAGTCAAATCCTCCACACATTTGAGTTTTCTAGGAAGAAAGCTTCAGAAACCTGAGAAAACATGATATTTCTTTCTGTAAACATGACATTGGATACCTTTGCAGAACAGGAAGATTGTGCTTTTCTCCAAAACCACTTTCACGGTGATTTTTGGTTACATTTCACCTAAAATCCACAACAATTTGTCCAGGTACTCCTGGATGAAAACAAAAAACTATCTGCTGATTTGTAGCTATCTCAATCCCAGATCTTGATGCAGCCTCTCTGTGTGTTTGTGTTTTCTGGATATTCTCTATGGACTTTAAGGTTTTCAATGCATTTTAGCTTGTAAGTTTTTGTTTTCTGCTGGCAAACGCTAATTGGTTCCACCTGGAGTCAAATCCTCCACACATTCGAGTTTTCTAGGAAAAAAGCTCCAGAAACCTGAGAAAATATGATTTTTGTATTTATAAACATGACGTTTGATTCATTTGCTGAACAGAAAGATTGTGCTTTTCTCCAAAACCACTTTCACGGTGATTTTTTGGTGAAATTTCACTTCAAAACTACAACAATTTGTCCAGATACTCCTGGATGAAAACAAAACTATCTGGTGATTTGTAGCTATCTCAATCCCAGATCTTGCTACAGCCTCTGTGTGTGTTTGTGTTTTCTGGATATTCTCTATGGACTTTAAGGTTTGGAATGCATTTTCGCAGGACCCTTTTTGTTTTCTGCTGGCAAACGCTAATTGGTTCCACCTGGAGTCAAATACTCCACACATTCAAGTTTTCTAGGAAGAAAGCTCCAGAAACCTGAGAAAACATGATATTTGTATTTGTAAACATGACATTGGATTCATTTGATGAACAGAAAGATTGTGCTTTTCTCCAAAACCACTTTCACGGTGATTTTTTTGTGAAATTTCACTTCAAAACTACAACAATTTGTCCAGATACTCCTGGATGAAAACAAAACTATCTGGTGATTTGTAGCCATCTGAATCCCAGATCTTGCTACAGCCTCTGTGTGTGTTTGTGTTTTCTGGATATTCTCTATGGACTTTAAGGTTTTGAATGCATTTTAGCAGGACCCTTTTTGTTTTCTGCTGGCAAACGCTAATTGGTTCCACCTGGAGACAAATACTCCACACATTCGAGTATTCTAGGAAGAAAGCTTCAGAAACCAGAGAAAACATGATATTTCTTTCTGTAAACATGACATTGGATGCATTTGTCGAACAGGAAGATTTCTCCAAAACGACTTTCACGGTGATTTTTGGTTAAATTTCACCCGAAATCCACAACAATTTGTCCAGATACTCCTGGATGAAAACAAAACTATCTGGTGATTTGTAGCTATCTCAATCCCAGATCTTGCTACAGCCTCTGTGTGTGTTTGTGTTTTCTGGATATTCTCTATGGACTTTAAGGTTTTGAATGCATTTTAGCAGGACCCTTTTTGTTTTCTGCTGGCAAACGCTAATTGGTTCCACCTGGAGTCAAATACTCCACACATTCGAGTTTTCTAGGAAGAAAGCTCCAGAAACCTGAGAAAACATGATATTTGTATTTGTAAACATGACATTGGATTCATTTCCTGAACTGAAAGATTGTGCTTTTCTCCAAAACCACTTTCACAGTGATTTTTTGGTGAAATTTCACTTCAAAACTACAACAATTTGTCCAGATACTCCTGGATGAAAACAAAACTATCTGGTGATTTGTAGCTATCTCAATCCCAGATCTTGCTACAGCCTCTGTGTGTGTTTGTGTTTTCTGGATATTCTCTATGGACTTTAAGGTTTGGAATGCATTTTAGCAGGACCCTTTTTGTTTTCTGCTGGCAAACGCTAATTGGTTCCACCTGGAGTCAAATACTCCATACATTCGAGTTTTCTAGGAAGAAAGCTCCAGAAACCTGAGAAAACATGATATTTGTATTTGTAAACATGACATTGGATTCATTTGCTGAACAGAAAGATTGTGCTTTTCTCCAAAACCACTTTCACTGCGATTTTTTGGTGAAATTTACCTTCAAAACTACAACAATTTGTCCAGATACTCCTGGATGAAAACAAAACTATCTGGTGATTTGTAGCTATCTCAATCCCAGATCTTACTACAGCCTCTGTGTGTGTTTGTGTTTTCTGGATATTCTCTATGGACTTTAAGGTTTGGAATGCATTTTAGCAGGACCCTTTTTGTTTTCTGCTGACAAACGCTAATTGGTTCCACCTGGAGTCAAATCCTCACACATTCGAGTTTTCTAGGAAGAAAGCTCCAGAAATCTGAGAAAACATGATATTTGTATTTGTAAACATGACATTGGATTCATTTGCTGAACAGAAAGATTGTGCTTTTCTCCAAAACCACTTTCACTGCGATTTTTTGGTGAAATTTCCCTTCAAAACTACAACAATTTGTCCAGATACTCCTGGATGAAAACAAAACTATCTGGTGATTTGTAGCTATCTCAATCCCAGATCTTGCTAGAGCCTCTGTGTGTGTTTGTGTTTTCTGGATATTCTCTATGGAGTTTAAGGTTTGGAATGCATTTTAGCAGGACCCTTTTTGTTTTCTGGTGGCAAACGCTAATTGGTTCCACCTGGAGTCAAATCCTCCACACATTCGAGTTTTCTAGGAAGAAAGCTCCAGAAACCTGAGAAAACATGATATTTGTATTTGTAAACATGACATTTAATGCATTTGCTGAACAGAAAGTTTGTGCTTTTCTCCAAAACCACTTTCACTGCGTTTTTTTGGTGAAATTTCCCTTCAAAACTACAACAATTTGTCCAGATACTCCTGGATGAAAACAAAACTATCTGGTGATTTGTAGCTATCTCAATCCCAGATCTTGCTACAGCCTCTGTGTGTGTTTGTGTTTTCTGGATATTCTCTATGGACTTTAAGGTTTTGAATGCATTTTAGCAGGACCCTTTTTGTTTTCTGCTGGCAAAGGCTAATTGGTTCCACCTGGAGTCAAACACTCCACACATTCGACTTTTCTAGGAAGAAAGCTCCAGAAACCTGAGAAAACATGATATTTCTTTCTGTAAACATGACATCACATGCATTTGCAAAACAGGAAGATTGTGCTTTTCTCCAAAACTACTTTCACGGTGATTTTTGATTGAATTTCACCCGAAATCCACAACAATTTGTCCAGATACTCCTGGATGAAAACAAAACTATCTGGTGATTTGTAGCTATCTCAATCCCAGATCTTGCTACAGCCTCTGTGTGTGTTTGTGTTTTCTGGATATTCTCTATGGACTTCAAGTTTTTGAATTTATTTTAGCAGGACCCTATTTGTATTCTGCTGGCAAACGCGAATTGGTTCCACCTGGAGTCAAATACTCCACACATTCGAGTTTTCTAGGAAGAAAGCTCCAGAAACCTGACAAAACATCATATTTGTATTTGTAAACATGACATTGGATGCATGTGCTGAACAGAAAGATTGTGCTTTTCTCCAAAACCACTTTCACTGCGATTTTTTGGTGAAATTTCCCTTCAAAACTACAACAATTTGTCCAGATACTCCTGGATGAAAACAAAACTATCTGGTGATTTGTAGCTATCTCAATCCCAGATCTTGCTACAGCCTCTGTGTGTGTTTGTGTTTTCTGGATATTCTCTATGGACTTTAAGGTTTTGAATCCATTTTAGCAGGACCCTTTTTGTTTTCTGCTGGCAAACGCTAATTGGTTCCACCTGGAGTCAAATACTCCACACATTGGAGTTTTCTAGGAAGAAAGCTCCAGAAACCTGAGAAAACATGATATCTGTATTTGTAAACATGACATTGGATGCATTTGCAGAACAGGAAGATTGTGCTATTCTCCAAAACCACTTTCACGGTGATTTTTGGTTAAATTTCACCCGAAATCTACAACAATTTGTCCAGATACTCCTGGATGAAAACAAAACTATCTGGTGATTTTTAGCTATCTCAATCCCAGATCTTGCTACAGCCTCTGTGTGTGTTTGTGTTTTCTGGATATTCTCTATGGACTTTAAGGTTTTGAATGCATTTTAGCAGGACCCTATTTGTATTCTGCTGGCAAACGCGAATTGGTTCCACCTGCAGTCAAATCCTCCACACATTCGAGTTTTCTAGGAAGAAAGCTCCAGAAACCTGAGAAAACATGATATTTGTATTTGTAAACATGACATTGGATTCATTTGCTGAACAGAAAGATTGTGCTTTTCTCCAAAACCACTTTCACTGCGATTTTTTGGTGAAATTTCCCTTCAAAACTACAACAATTTGTCCAGATACTCCTGGATGAAAACAAAACTATCTCATGATTTGTAGCTATCTCAATCCCAGATCTTGCTACAGCCTCTGTGTGTGTTTGTGTTTTCTGGATATTCTCTATGGACTTTAAGGTTTGGAATGCATTTTAGCAGGACCCTTTTTGTTTTCTGCTGGCAAACGCTAATTGGTTCCACCTGGAGTCAAACACTCCACACATTCGAGTTTTCTAGGAAGAAAGCTTCACAAACCTGAGAAAACATGATAGTGCTTTCTGTAAACATGACTTTGCATGCATTTGCAAAACTGGAAGATTGTGCTTTTCTCCAAAACTACTTTCACGGTGATTTTTGGTTAAATTTCACCCGAAATCTACAACAATTTGTCCAGATACTCCTGGATGAAAACAAAACTATCTGGTGATTTTTAGCTATCTCAATCCCAGATCTTGCTACAGCCTCTGTGTGTGTTTGTGTTTTCTGGATATTCTCTATGGACTTTAAGGTTTTGAATGCCTTTTCGCAGGACCCTTTTTGTTTTCCACTGGCAACGCTAATTGGTTCCACCTGGAATCAAATCCTCCACACATTCGAGTTTTCTAGGAAGAAAGCTCCAGAAACCTGAGAAAACATGATATTTGTATTTGAAAACATGACATTGGATTCATTTGCTGAACAGAAAGATTGTGCTTTTCTCCAAAACCACTTTCACGGTGATTTTTTGGTGAAATTTCACTTCAAAACTACAATTTGTCCAGATACTCCTGGATGAAAACAAAACTATCTGGTGATTTGTAGCTATCTCAATCCCAGATCTTGCTACAGCCTCTGTGTGTGTTTGTGTTTTCTGGATATTCTCTATGGACTTTAAGGTTTTGAATGCATTTTAGCAGGACCCTTTTTGTTTTCTGCTGGCAAACGCTTATTAGTTCCACCTGGAGTCAAACACTCCACACATTCGAGTTTTCTAGGAAGAAAGCTCCAGAAACCTGAGAAAACATGATATATCTTTCTGTAAACATGACATTGGATACATTTGCCAAATAGGAAGATTGTGCTTTTCTCCAAAACCACTTTCACGGTGATTTTTTAGTTAAATTTCACTTCAAAACTACAACAATTAGTCCAGATACTCCTGGATGAAAACAAAACTATCTGGTGATTTGTAGCTATCTCAATCCCAGATCTTGCTACAGCCTCTGTGTGTGTTTGTGTTTTCTGGATATTCTCTATGGACTTTAAGGTTTTGAATGCATTTTAGCAGGACCCTTTTGTTTTCTGCTGGCAAACGCTAATTGGTTCCACCTGGAGTCAAATCCTCCACACATTCGAGTTTTCTAGGAAGAAAGCTTCAGAAACCTGAGAAAACATGATATTTGTATTTGTAACCATGACATTGGATTCATTTGCTGAACAGAAAGATTGTGCTTTTCTCCTAAACCACTTTCACGGTGATTTTTTGGTTAAATTTCACTTCAAAACTACAACAATTTGTCCAGATACTCCTGGATGAAAACAAAACTATCTCATGATTTGTAGCTATCTCAATCCCAGATCTTGCTACAGCCTCTGTGTGTGTTTGTGTTTTCTGGATATTCTCTATGGACTTTAAGGTTTGGAATGCATTTTAGCAGGACCCTTTTTGTTTTCTGCTGGCAAACGCTAATTGGTTCCACCTGGAGTCAAACACTCCACACATTCGAGTTTTCTAGGAAGAAAGCTTCACAAACCTGAGAAAACATGATAGTGCTTTCTGTAAACATGACTTTGCATGCATTTGCAAAACTGGAAGATTGTGCTTTTCTCCAAAACTACTTTCACGGTGATTTTTGGTTAAATTTCACCCGAAATCTACAACAATTTGTCCAGATACTCCTGGATGAAAACAAAACTATCTGGTGATTTTTAGCTATCTCAATCCCAGATCTTGCTACAGCCTCTGTGTGTGTTTGTGTTTTCTGGATATTCTCTATGGACTTTAAGGTTTTGAATGCCTTTTCGCAGGACCCTTTTTGTTTTCCACTGGCAACGCTAATTGGTTCCACCTGGAATCAAATCCTCCACACATTCGAGTTTTCTAGGAAGAAAGCTCCAGAAACCTGAGAAAACATGATATTTGTATTTGAAAACATGACATTGGATTCATTTGCTGAACAGAAAGATTGTGCTTTTCTCCAAAACCACTTTCACGGTGATTTTTTGGTGAAATTTCACTTCAAAACTACAATTTGTCCAGATACTCCTGGATGAAAACAAAACTATCTGGTGATTTGTAGCTATCTCAATCCCAGATCTTGCTACAGCCTCTGTGTGTGTTTGTGTTTTCTGGATATTCTCTATGGACTTTAAGGTTTTGAATGCATTTTAGCAGGACCCTTTTTGTTTTCTGCTGGCAAACGCTTATTAGTTCCACCTGGAGTCAAACACTCCACACATTCGAGTTTTCTAGGAAGAAAGCTCCAGAAACCTGAGAAAACATGATATATCTTTCTGTAAACATGACATTGGATACATTTGCCAAATAGGAAGATTGTGCTTTTCTCCAAAACCACTTTCACGGTGATTTTTTAGTTAAATTTCACTTCAAAACTACAACAATTAGTCCAGATACTCCTGGATGAAAACAAAACTATCTGGTGATTTGTAGCTATCTCAATCCCAGATCTTGCTACAGCCTCTGTGTGTGTTTGTGTTTTCTGGATATTCTCTATGGACTTTAAGGTTTTGAATGCATTTTAGCAGGACCCTTTTGTTTTCTGCTGGCAAACGCTAATTGGTTCCACCTGGAGTCAAATCCTCCACACATTCGAGTTTTCTAGGAAGAAAGCTTCAGAAACCTGAGAAAACATGATATTTGTATTTGTAACCATGACATTGGATTCATTTGCTGAACAGAAAGATTGTGCTTTTCTCCTAAACCACTTTCACGGTGATTTTTTGGTTAAATTTCACTTCAAAACTACAACAATTTGTCCAGATACTCCTGGATGAAAACAAAACTATCTGGTGATTTGTAGCTATCTCAATCCCAGATCTTGCTGCAGCCTCTGTGTGTGTTTGTGTTTTCTGGATATTCTCTATGGACTTTAAGTTTTTGAATGCATTTTAGCAGGACCCTTTTTGTTTTCTGCTGGCAAACGCTAATTGCTTCCACCTCGCGTCAAACACTCCACACATTCGAGTTTTCCAGGAAGAAAGCTCCAGAAACCTGAGAAAACATGATATTTGTATTTGTAAACATGACATTGGATGCATGTGCTGAACAGAAAGATTGTGCTTTTCTCCAAAACCACTTTCACTGCGATTTTTTTGTGAAATTTCCCTTCAAAACTACAACAATTTGTCCAGATACTCCTGGATGAAAACAAAACTATCTGGTGATTTGTAGCTATCTCAATCCCAGATCTTGCTACAGCCTCTGTGTGTGTTTGTGTTTTCTGGATATTCTCTATGGACTTTAAGGTTTCGAATGCATTTTAGCAGGACCCTTTTTGTTTTCTGCTGGCAAACGCTAATTGGTTCCACCTGGAGTCAAATACTCCACACATTCGAGTTTTCTAGGAAGAAAGCTCCAGAAACCTGAGAAAACATGATATTTGTATTTGTAAACATGACATTGGATTCATTTGCTGAACAGAAAGTTTGTGCTTTTCTCCAAAACCACTTTCACTGCGATTTTTTGGTGAAATTTCCCTTCAAAACTACAACAATTTGTCCAGATACTCCTGGATGAAAACAAAACTATCTCATGATTTGTAGCTATCTCAATCCCAGATCTTGCTACAGCCTCTGTGTGTGTTTGTGTTTTCTGGATATTCTCTATGGACTTTAAGGTTTGGAATGCATTTTAGCAGGACCCTTTTTGTTTTCTGCTGGCAAACGCTAATTGGTTCCACCTGGAGTCAAATACTCCACACATTCGAGTTTTCTAGGAAGAAAGCTCCAGAAACCTGACAAAACATCATATTTGTATTTGTAAACATGACATTTGCTGAACAGAAAGATTGTGCTTTTCTCCAAAACCACTTTCACTGCGATTTTTTGGTGAAATTTCCCTTCAAAACTACAAAAATTTGTCCAGATACTCCTGGATGAAAACAAAACTATCTCATGATTTGTAGCTATCTCAATCCTAGATCTTGCTACAGCCTCTGTGTGTGTTTGTGTTTTCTGGATATTCTCTATGGACTTTAAGGTTTTCAATGCGTTTTAGCTTGTAAGTTTTTGTTTTCTGCTGGCAAACGCTAATTGGTTCCACCTGGAGTCAAACACTCCACACATTCGACTTTTTTAGGAAGAAAGATTCAGAAACCTGAGAAAACATGATATTTCTTTCTGTAAAGATGACATTGCATGCATTTGCAAAACTGGAAGATTGTGCTTTTCTCCAAAACTACTTTCACGGTGATTTTTGATTGAATTTCACCCAAAATCCACAACAATTTGTCCAGATACTCCTGGATGAAAACAAAACTATCTGGTGATTTGTAGCTATCTCAATCCCAGATCTTGCTACAGCCTCTGTGTATGTTTGTGTTTTCTGGATATTCTCTATGGACTTTAAGGTTTGGAATGCATTTTAGCAGGACCCTTTTTGTTTTCTACTGGCAAACGCTAATTGGTTCCACTTGGAGTCAAATACTCCACACATTCGAGTTTTCTAGGAAGAAAGCTCCAGAAACCTGAGAAAACATGATATTTGTATTTGAAAACATGACATTGGATGCATTTGTAGAACAGGAAGATTGTGCTTTTCTCCAAAACCACTTTCACGGTGATTTTTTGGTGAAATTTCACTTCAAACCTACAATTTGTCCAGATACTCCTGCATGAAAGCAAAACTATCTGGTGATTTGTAGCTATCTCAATCCCATATCTTGCTACAGCCTCTGTGTGTGTTTGTGTTTTGTGGATATTCTCTATGGACTTTAAGGTTTTGAATGCATTTTAGCAGGACCCTTTTTGTTTTCTGCTGGCAAACGCTAATTGGTTCCACCTGGAGTCAAACACTCCACACATTCGAGTTTTCTAGGAAGAAAGCTCCAGAAACCTGAGAAAACATGATATTTCTTTCTGTAAACATGACATTGGATGCATTTGTCGAACAGGAAGATTGTGCTTTTCTCCAAAACCACTTTCACGGTGATTTTTGGTGAAATTTCACTTCAAAACTACAACAATTTCTGCAGATACTCCTGGATGAAAACAAAAAACTATCTTGTGATTTGTAGCTATCTGAATCCCAGATCTTGCTGCAGCCTCTGTGTGTGTTTGTGTTTTCTGGATATTCTCTATGGACTTTAAGGTTTTGAATGCATCTTAGCAGGACCCTTTTTGTTTTCTGCTGGCAAACGCTAATTGGTTCCACCTGGAGTCAAATCCTCCACACATTCGAGTTTTCTAGGAAGAAAGCTCCAGAAACCTGAGAAAACATGACATTTCTATTTGTAAACATGACATTGGAATCATTTGCTGAACCGAAGATTGTGCTTTTCTCCAAAACCACTTTCACGGTGATTTTTTGGTGAAATTTCACTTCAAAACTACAACAATTTGTCCAGATACTCCTGGATGAAAACAAAACTATCTGGTGATTTGTAGCTATCTCAATCCCAGATCTTGCTGCAGCCTCTGTGTGTGTTTTTGTTTTCTGGATATTCTCTATGGACTTTAAGGTTTGCAATGCATTTTAGCAGGACCCTTTTTGTTTTCTGCTGGCAAACGCTAATTGGTTCCAACTGGAGTCAAATCCTCCACACATTCGAGTTTTCTAGGAAGAAAGCTTCAGAAACCTGAGAAAACATGATATTTCTTTCTGTAAACATGACATTGGATACAGTTGCTGAACAGGAAGATTGTGCTTTTCTCCAAAACCACTTTCACGGTGATTTTTGGTTAAATTTCACCTAAAATCCACAACAATTTGTCCAGATACTCCTGGATGAAAACAAAAAACTATCTGGTCATTTGTAGCTATCTCAATCCCAGATCTTGCAACAGCCTCTGTGTGTGATTGTGCTTTCTGGATATTCTCTATGGACTTTAAGGTTTTGAATGCATTTTAGCTTCTAAGTTTTTGTTTTCTGGTGGCAAACGCTAATTGGTTCCACCTGGAGTCAAATACTCCACACATTCGAGTTTTCTAGGATGAAAGCTCCAGAAACCTGAGAAAACATGATATTTGTATTTGTAAACATGACATTGGAAGCATGTGCTGAACAGAAAGATTGTGCTTTTCTCCAAAACCACTTTCACGGTGATTTTTGGTCCTATTTCACATAAAATCCACAACAATTTGTCCAGATACTCCTGGATGAAAACAAAACTATCTGGTGATTTGTAGCTATCTCAATCCCAGATCTTGCTACAGCCTCTGTTTGTGTTTGTGTTTTCTGGATATTCTCTATGGACTTTAAGGTTTTGAATGCATTTTAGCAGGACCCTTTTGTTTTCTGCTGGCAAACGCTAATTGGTTCCACCTGGAGTCAAATCCTCCACACATTCGAGTTTTCTAGGAAGAAAGCTCCAGAAACCTGAGAAAACATGATATTTGTAATTGTAAACATGACATTGGATGCATTTGCTGAACAGAAAGATTGTGCTTTTTCCAAAACCACTTTCACGGTGATTTTTTCGTTAAATTTCACTTCAAAACTACAACAATTTGTCCAGATACTCCTGGATGAAAACAAAACAATCTGGTGATTTGTAGCTATCTCAATCCCAGATCTTGCTACAGCCTCTGTGTGTGTTTGTGTTTTCTGGATATTCTCTATGGACTTTAAGGTTTGGAATGCATTTTATCAGGACCCTTTTTGTTTTCTGCTGGCAAACGCTAATTGGTTCCACCTGGAGTCAAACACTCCACACATTCGAGTTTTCTAGGAAGAAAGCTTTAGAAACCTGAGAAAAGATGATATTTCTTTCTGTAAACAGGACATTGGATACATTTGCCGAACAGGAAGATTGTGCTTTTCTCCAAAACCACTTTCACGGTGATTTTTGGTTAAATTTCACCCGAAATCCACAACAATTTGTCCAGATACTCCTGGATGAAAACAAAACTATCTGGTGATTTATAGCCATCTGAATCCCAGATCTTGCTACAGCCTCTGTGTGTGTTTGTGTTTTCTGGATATTCTCTATGGACTTTAAGGTTTCGAATGCATTTTAGCAGGACCCTTTTTGTTTTCTGCTGGCAAACGCTAATTGCTTCCACCTGGAGTAAAATCCACCACACATTCGAGTTTTCTAGTAAGAAAGCTCCAGAAACCTGAGAAAACATGATATTTCTTTCTGTAAACATGACATTGGATACATTTGCTGAACAGGAAGATTGTGCTTTTCTCCAAAACCACTTTCACGGTGATTTTTGGTTGAATTTCACCCGAAATCCACAACAATTTGACCAGATACTCCTGGATGAAAACAAAACTATCTGGTGATTTGTAGCTATCTCAATCCCAGATCTTGCTACAGCCTCTGTGTGTGTTTGTGTTTTCTGGATATTCTCTATGGACTTCAAGGTTTTCAATGCATTTTAGCTTGTAAGTTTTTGTTTTCTGCTGGCAAACGCTAATTGGTTCCACCTGGAGTCAAATCCTCCACACATTCGAGTTTTCTAGGAAGAAAGTTTCAGAAACCTGAGAAAACATGATATTTCTTTCTGTAAACATGACATTGGATACATTTGCCAAACAGGAAGATTGTGCTTTCCCCAAAACCACTTTCATGGTGATTTTTGGTTAAATTTCACCTAAAATCCACAGCAATTTGTCCAGATACTCCTGGATGAAAACAAAAAACTATCTGGTGATTTTTAGCTACCTCAATCCCAGATCTTGCTACAGCCTCAGTGTGTTTGTGTTTTCTGGATATTCTCTATGGACTTTAATGTTTTGAATGCATTTGAGCAGGACCCTTTTTGTTTTCTGCTGGCAAACGCTAATTGGTTCCACCTGGAGTCAAATACTCCACACATTCGAGTTTTCTAGCAAGAAAGCTCCAGAAACCTGAGAAAACATGATATTTGTATTTACAAACATGACCTTTGACTCATTTGCTGAACAGGAAGATTGTGCTTTTCTCCAAAACCACTTTCACGGTGATTTTTTGGTTAAATTTCACTTCAAAACAACAACAATTTGTTCAGATACTCCTGGATGAAAACAAAAATATCTGGTGATTTGTAGCTATCTCAATCCGAGATCTTGCTACAGCATCTGTGTGTGTTTGTGTTTTCTGGATATTCTCTATGGAATTTAAGGTTTTGAATGCATTTTAGCAGGATCCTTTTTGTTTTCTGCTGGCAAACACTAATTGGTTCCACCTGGAGTCAAATACTCCACACATTGGAGTTTTCTAGGAAGAAAGCTCCAGATACCTGAGAAAACATGATATTTTTATTTTTAAACATGACATTGGAATCAATTGCTGAACAGAAAGATTGTGCTTTTCTCCAAAACCACTTTCACGGTGATTTTTGGTTAAATTTCACCCGAAATCCACAACAATTTGTCCAGATACTCCTGGATGAAAACAAAACTATCTGGTGATTTGTAGCTATCTCAATCCCAGATCTTGCTACAGCCTCTGTGTGTGTTTGTGTTTTCTGGATATTCTCTATGGACTTTAAGGTTTGCAATGCATTTTAGCAGGACCCTTTTTGTATTCTGCTGGCAAACGCTAATTGGTTCCAACTGGAGTCAAATCCTCCGCACATTCGAGTTTTCTAGGAAGAAAGCTTCAGAAACCTGAGAAAACATGATATTTCTTTCTGTAAACATGACATTGGATACATTTGCCAAACAGGAAGATTGTGCTTTTCTCCAAAACCACTTTCACGGTGATTTTTGGTTACATTTCACCTAAAATCCACAACAATTTGTCCAGATACTCCTGGATGAAAACAAAAAACTATCTGGTCATTTGTAGCTATCTCAATTCCAGATCTTGCAACAGCCTCTGTGTGTGATTGTGCTTTCTGGATATTCTCTATGGACTTTAAGGTTTTGAATGCATTTTAGCTTCTAAGTTTTTGTTTTCTGGTGGCAAACGCTAATTGGTTCCAACTGGAGTCAAATACTCCACACATTCGAGTTTTCTAGGATGAAAGCTCCAGAAACCGGAGAAAACATGATATTTGTATTTGTAAACATGACATTGGAAGCATGTGCTGAACAGAAAGATTGTGCTTTTCTCCAAAACCACTTTCACGGTGATTTTTGGTTAAATTTCACCCGAAATCCACAACAATTTGTCCAGATACTCCTGGATGAAAACAAAACTATCTGGTGATTTGTAGCTATCTCAATCCCAGATCTTGCTACAGCCTCTGTGTGTGTTTGTGTTTTCTGGATATTCTCTATGGACTTTAAGGTTTTGAATGCATTTTAGCAGGACCCTTTTTGTTTTCTGCTGGCAAACGCTAATTGGTTTCACCTGGAGTCAAACACTCCACACATTCGAGTTTTCTAGGAAGAATGCATTAGAAACCTGAGAAAAGATGATATTTCTTCCTGTAAACATGACATTGGATACATTTGCCGAACAGGAAGATTGTGCTTTTCTCCAAAACCATTTTCACGGTGATTTTTGGTTAAATTTCACCCGAAATCCACAACAATTTGTCCAGATACTCCTGGATGAAAACAAAACTATCTGGTGATTTGTAGCTATCTCAATCCCAGATCTTGCTACAGCCTCTGGGTGTGTTTTTGTTTTCTGGACATTCTCTATGGACTTTACGGTTTTGAATGCATTTTAGCTTGTAAGTTTTTGTTTTCTGCTGGCAAACGCTAATTGGTTCCACCTGGAGTCAAATCCTCCACACATTCGAGTTTTCTAGGAAGAAAGCTCCAGAAACCTGAGAAAACATGACGTTTCTTTCTCTAAACATGACATTGGATGCATTTGTCGAACAGGAAGATTGTGCTTTTCTCCATAACCACTTTCACGGTGATTTTTGGTTAAATTTCACCCGAAATCCACAACAATTTGTCCAGATACTCCTGGATGAAAACAAAAAACTATCTGGTGATTTGTAGCTATCTCAATCCCAGATCTTGACATGCCTCTGTGTGTGTTTGTGTTTTCTGGATATTCTCTATGGACTTTAAGGTTTTGAATGCATTTTAGCAGGACCCTTTTTGTTTTCTGCTGGCAAACGCTAATTGCTTCCACCTGGAGTCAAATCCTCCACACATTCGAGTTTTCTAGGAAGAAAGCTCCAGAAACCTGAGAAAACATGATATTTGTATTTGTAAACATGACATTGGATGCATTTGCCAAACAGAAAGATTGTGCTTTTCTCCAAAACCACTTTCACGGTGATTTTTGTTTAAATTTCACCTAAAATCCACAACAATTTGTCCAGATACTCCTGGATGAAAACAAAAAATTATCTGGTGATTTGTACCTATCTCAATCCCAGATCTTGCTGCAGCCTCTGTGTCTGTTTGTGTTTTCTGGATATTCTCTATGGACTTTAAAGTTTTCAATGCATTTTAGCTTCTAAGTTTTTGTTTTCTGGTGGCAAACGCTAATTGGTTCCACCTGGAGTCAAATACTCCACACATTCGAGTTATCTAGGAAGAAAGCTTCAGAAACCAGAGTAAAAATTATATTTCTTTCTGTAAACATGACATTGGATACATTTGCCGAAGAGGAAGATTGTGCTTTTCCCCAAAACCAGTTTCACGGTGATTTTTGGTTAAATTTCACCCGAAATCCACAACAATTTCTCCAGATACTCCTGGATGAAAACAAAACTATCTGGTGATTTGTAGCTATCTCAGTCCCAGATCTTGCTACAGCCTCTGTGTGTGTTTCTGTTTTCTGGATATTCTCTATGGACTTTAAGGTTTTGAATGCATTTTAGCAGGACCCTTTTTGTTTTCTGCTAGCAAACGCTAATTGGTTCCACCTGGAGTCAAATACTCCACACATTGGAGTTTTCTAGGAAGAAAGCTCCAGAAACCTGACAAAACATCATATTTGTATTTGTAAACATGACATTGGATTCATTTGCTGAACAGAAAGATTGTGCTTTTCTCCAAAACCACTTTCACGGTGATTTTTTGGTGAAATTTCTCTTCAAAACTACAACAATTTGTCCAGATACTCCTGGATGAAAACAAAACTATCTGGTGATTTGTAGCTATCTCAATCCCAGATCTTGCTACAGCCTCTGTGTGTTTGTCTTTTCTGGATATTCTCTATGGACTTCAAGGTTTTGAATGCATTTTATCATGTAAGTTTTTGTTTTCAACTGGCAAACGCTAATTGGTTCCACCTGGAGTCAAAAATGGACTTTAATGTTTTGAATGCATTTGAGCAGGACCCTTTTTGTTTTCTGCTGGCAAACGCTAATTGGTTCCACCTGGAGTCAAACACTCCACACATTTGAGTTTTCTTGGAAGAAAGCTTCAGAAACCTGAGAAAACATGATATTTCTTTTTGTAAACATGACATTGGATACATTTACCGAACAGGAAGATTGTGTTTTTCTCCAAAACCACTTTCACGGTGATTTTTGGTTAAATTTCACTTCAAAACTAAAACAATTTGTCCAGATACTCCTGGATGAAAACAAAACTATCTGGTGATTTGTAGCCATCTGAATCTCCGATCTTGCTACAGCCTCTGTGTGTGTTTGTGTTTTCTGGATATTCTCTATGGACTTTAAGGTTTTGAATGCATTTTAGCAGGACCCTTTTTGTTTTCTTCTGCCAAACGCTAATTGGTTCCACCTGGAGTCAAATCCTCCACACATTCGAGTTTTCTAGGAAGAAAGCTCCAGAAACCTGAGAAAACATGATATTTGTATTTGTAAACAAGACATTCCATGCATTTGCAAAACAGGAAGATTGTGCTTTTCTCTAAAACCACTTTCACGGTGATTTTTGGTTAAATTTCACCTAAAATCCACAACAATTTGTCCAGATACTCCTGGATGAAAACAAAAAACTATCTGGTGATTTGTAGCTATCTCAATCCCAGATCTTGCTGCAGCCTCTGTGTGTGTTTGTGTTTTCTGGATATTCTCTATGGACTTTAAGGTTTTCAATGCATTTTAGCTTGTAAGTTTTTGTTTTCTACTGGCAAACGCTAATTGGTTCCACCTGGAGTCAAATACTCCACACATTCGAGTTTTCTAGGAAGAAAGCTTCAGAAACCTGAGAAAACATGATATTTGTAATTGTAAACATGACATTGGATGCATTTGCTGAACAGAAAGATTGTGTTTTTCTCCAAAACCACTTTCACGGTGATTTTTTGGTGAAATTTCACTTCAAAACTACAACAATTTGTCCAGATACTCCTGGATGAAAACAAAACTATCTGGTGATTTGTAGCTATCTCAATCCCAGATCTTGACATGCCTCTGTGTGTGTTTGTGTATTCTGGATATTCTCTATGGACTTTAAAGTTTTCAATGCATTTTAGCTTCTAAGTTTTTATTTTCTGGTGGCAAACGCTAATTGGTTCCACCTGGAGTCAAATACTCCACACATTCGAGTTATCTAGGAAGAAAGCTTCAGAAACCTGAGTAAAAATTATATTTCTTTCTGTAAACATGACATTGGATACATTTTCCGAAGAGGAAGATTGTGCTTTTCCCCAAAACCAGTTTCACGGTGATTTTTGGTTAAATTTCACCCGAAATCCACAACAATTTGTCCAGATACTCCTGGATGAAAACAAAACTATCTGGTGATTTGTAGCTATCTCAATCCCAGATCTTGCTACAGCCTCTGTGTGTTTGTGTTTTCTGGATATTCTCTATGGACTTCAAGGTTTTGAATGCATTTTAGCATGTAAGTTTTTGTTTTCAGCTGGCAAACGCTAATTGGTTCCACCTGGAGTCAAATATGGACTTTAATGTTTTGAATGCATTTGAGCAGGACCCTTTTTGTTTTCTGCTGGCAAACGCTAATTGGTTCCACCTGGAGTCAAACACACCACACATTCGAGTTTTCTAGGAAGAAAGCTTCAGAAACCTGAGAAAACATGATATTTCTTTTTGTAAACATGACATTGGATACATTTACCGAACAGGAAGATTGTGTTTTTCTCCAAAACCACTTTCACGGTGATTTTTGGTTAAATTTCACTTCAAAACTAAAACAATTTGTCCAGATACTCCTGGATGAAAACAAAACTATCTGGTGATTTGTAGCTATCTCAATCCCACATCTTGCTACAGCCTCTGTGTGTGTTTGTGTTTTCTGGATATTCTCTATGGACTTTAAGGTTTCGAATGCATTTTAGCAGGACCTTTTTTGTTTTCTGCTGGTAAGCGCTAATTAGTTCCACCTGGAGTCAAATACTCCACACATTCGAGTTTTCTAGGAAGAAAGCTTCAGAAACCTGAGAAAACATGATATTTCTTTCTGTAAACATGACATTGGATGCATTTGTCGAACAGGAAGATTGTGGTTTTCTCCAAAACCACTTTCACGGTGATTTTTGGTTAAATTTCACCCGAAATCCACAACAATTTGTCCAGATACTCCTGGATGAAAACAAAAAACTATCTGGTGATTTGTACCTATCTCAATCCCAGATCTTGCTGCAGCCTCTGTGTGTGTTTGTGTTTTCTGGATATTCTCTATGGACTTTAAGGTTTTGAATGCATTTTAGCAGGACCCTTTTTGTTTTCTGCTGGCAAACGCTAATTGGTTCCACCTGGAGTCAAACACTCCACACATTCGAGTTTTCTAGGAAGAAAGCTTCAGAAACCTGAGAAAACATGATATTTCTTTCTGTAAACATGACATTGCATGCACTTGCAAAACAGGAAGATTGTGCTTTTCCCCAAAACCACTTTCAGGGTGATTTTTTGGTGAAATTTCACTTCAAATCTACAACAATTTGCCCAGATACTCCTGGATGAAAACAAAACTATCTGGTGATTTGTAGCCATCTCAATCGCAGATCTTGCTACAGCCTCTGTGTGTGTTTGTGTTTTCTGGATATTCTCTATGGACTTTAAGGTTTTCAATGCATTTTAGCTTGTAAGTTTTTGTTTTCTGCTGGCAAACGCTAATTGGTTCCACCTGGAGTCAAATACTACACACATTCGAGTTTTCTAGGAAGATTGCTCCAAAAACCTGAGAAAACATGATATTTGTATTTGCAAACATGACATTTGATTCATTTGCTGAATAGAAAGATTGTGCTTTTCTCCAAAACCACCTTCACGGTGATTTTTTGGTTAAATTTCACTTCAAAACTACAACAATTTGTCCAGATACTCCTGGATGAAAACAAAACTATCTGTTGATTTGTAGCTATCACAATCCCAGATCCTGACATGCCTCTGGGTGTTTGTGTTTTCTGGATATTCTCTATGGACTTTAAGGTTTTGAATGCATTTTCGCAGGACCCTTTTTGTTTTCTGCTGGCAAATGCTAATTGGTTCCACCTGGAGTCAAATACTCGACACATTCGAGTTTTCTAGGAAGAAAGCTTCAGAAACCTGAGAAAACATGATATTTCTTTCTGTAAACATGACATTGGATACATTTGCCGAAGAGGAAGATTGTGCTTTTCTCCAAAACCACTTTCACAGTGATTTTTGGTGAAATTTCACCCGAAATCCACAACAATTTGTCCAGATACTCCTGGATGAAAACAAAACTATCTGGTGTGTTGTGGATATCTAAATCCCAGATCTTGCTACAGCCTCTGTGTGTGTTTGTGTTTTCTGGACATTCTCTATGGACTTTAAGTTTTTGAATGCATTTTAGCTTGTAAGTTTTTGATTTCTACTGACAATCGCTAATTGGTTCCACGTCGAGTCAAATTCTCCACACATTCTAGTTTTCTAGGAAGAAAGCTTCAGAAACCTGAGAAAACATGATATTTGTATTTGTAAACATGACATTGGAATCAATTGCTGAACAGAAAGATTGTGCTTTTCTCCAAAACCACTTTCACGGTGATTTTTTCGTTAAATTTCACTTCAAAACTACAACAATTTGTCCAGATACTCCTGGATGAAAACAAAACTATCTGGTGATTCGTAGCTATCTCAATCCCAGATCTTGCTGCAGCCTCTGTGTGTGTTTGTGGTTTCTGGATATTCTCTATGGACTTTAAGGTTTTGAATGCATTTTAGCTTGTAAGTTTTTGTTTTCTGCTGGTAAGCGCCAATTAGTTCCACCTGGTGTCAAATACTCCACACATTCGAGTTTTCTAGGAAGAAAGCTTCAGAAACCTGAGAAAACATGATATTTCTTTCTGTAAACATGACATTGGATGCATTTGTCGAACAGGAAGATTGTGGTTTTCTCCAAAACCACTTTCACGGTGATTTTTGATTAAATTTCACCCGAAATCCACAACAATTTGTCCAGATACTCCTGGATGAAAACAAAAAACTATCTGGTGATTTGTACCTATCTCAATCCCAGATCTTGCTGCAGCCTCTGTGTGTGTTTGTGTTTTCTGGATATTCTCTATGGACTTTAAGATTCTGAATGCATTTTAGCAGGACCCTTTTTTTTTTCTACTGGCAAACGCTAATTGGTTCCACCTGGAGTCAAACACTCCACACATTCGAGTTTTCTAGGAAGAAAGCTACAGAAACCTGAGAAAACATGATATTTCTTTCTGTAAACATGACATTGCATGCACTTGCAAAACAGGAAGATTGTGCTTTTCTCCAAAACCACTTTCACGGTGATTTTTGGTTAAACTTCACCCGAAATCCACAACAATTTGACCAGAAATTCCTAGATGAAAACAAAACTATCTGGTGATTTGTAGCTATCTCAATCCCAGATCTTGCTACAGCCTCTGTGTGTGTTTGTGTTTTCTGGATATTCTCTATGGACTTTAAGGTTTTGAATGCATTTTAGCAGGACCATTTTTGTTTTCTGCTGGCAAACGCTAATTGATTCCACCTGGAGTCAAATCCTCCACACATTCGAGTTTTCTAGGAAGAAAGCTCCAGAAACCTGACAAAATATGAAATTTCTTTCTGTAAACATGACATTGCATGCACTTGCAAAACAGGAAGATCGTGCTTTTCCCCAAAACCACTTTCACGGTGATTTTTTGGTGAAATTTCACTTCAAATCTACAACAATTTGCCCAGCTACTCCTGGATGAAAACAAAACTATCTGGTGATTTGTAGCCATCTCAATCGCAGATCTTGCTACAGCCTCTGTGTGTGTTTGTGTTTTCTGGATATTCTCTATGGACTTTAAGGTTTTCAATGCATTTTAGCTTGTAAGTTTTTGTTTTCTGCTGGCAAACGCTAATTGGTTCCACCTGGAGTCAAATACTACACACATTCGAGTTTTCTAGGAAGATTGCTCCAAAAACCTGAGAAAACATGATATTTGTATTTGTAAACATGACATTTGATTCATTTGCTGAATAGAAAGATTGTGCTTTTCTCCAAAACCACTTTCACGGTGATTTTTTGGTTAAATTTCACTTCAAAACTACAACAATTTGTCCAGATACTCCTGGATGAAAACAAAACTATCTGTTGATTTGTAGCTATCTCAATCCCAGATCCTGACATGCCTCTGGGTGTTTGTGTTTTCTGGATATTCTCTATGGACTTTAAGGTTTTGAATGCATTTTCGCAGGACCCTTTTTGTTTTCTGCTGGCAAACGCTAATTGGTTCCACCTGGAGTCAAATACTCCACACATTCGAGTTTTCTAGGAAGAAAGCTTCAGAAACCTGAGAAAACATGATATTTCTTTCTGTAAACATGACATTGCATGCATTTACCAAACAGGAAGATTGTGCTTTTCTCCGAAACCACTTTCACGGTGATTTTTGGTTAAATTTCACCTAAAATCCACAACAATTTGTCCAGATACTCCTGGATGAAAACAAAAAACTATCTGGTGATTTGTAGCTATCTCAATCCCAGATCTTGCTGCAGCCTCTGTGTGTGTTTGTGTTTTCTGGATATTCTCTATGGACTTTAAGGTTTGGAATGCATTTTAGCTTGTAAGTTTTTGTTTTCTGCTGGCAAACGCTGATTGGTTCCACCTGGAGTCAAATACTCCACACATTCGAGTTTTCTAGGAAGAAAGCTCCAGAAACCTGAGAAAACATGATATTTGTATTTATAAACATGACCTTTGATTCATTTGCTGAACAGAAATATTGTGCTTTTCTCCAAAACCACTTTCACGGTGATTTTTGGTTAAATTTCACTTGAAAACTACAACCATTTGTCCAGATACTCCTGGATGAAAACAAAACTATCTGGTGATTTGTAGCTATCTCAATCCCAGATCTTGCTACAGCCTCTGTGCGTGTTTGTGTTTTCTGGATATTCTCTATGGACTTTAAGGTTTTGAATGCATTTTAGCAGGACCCTTTTTGTTTTCTGCTGGCAAAAGCTAACTGGTTCCACCTGGAGTCAAATACTCCACACATTCGAGTTTTCTAGGAAGAAACCTTCAGAAACCTGAGAAAACATGATATTTCTTTCTGTAAACATGACATTGCATGCATTTGCCAAACAGGAAGATTGTGCTTTTCTCCAAAACCACTTTCACGGTGATTTTTGGTGAAATTTCACCTAAAATCCACAACAATTTGTCCAGATACTCCTGGATTAAAACAAAAAACTATCTGGTGATTTGTACCTATCTCAATCCCAGATCTTGCTGCAGCCTCTGTGTGTGTTTGTGTTTTCTGGATATTCTCTATGGACTTTAAGGTTTTGAATGCATCTTAGCAGGACCCTTTTTGTTTTCTGCTGGCAAACGCTAATTGGTTCCACCTGGAGTCAAATCCTCCACACATTCGAGTTTTCTAGGATGAAAGCTTCAGAAACGTGAGAAAACATGATATTTGTTTCTGTAAACATGAAATTGGATACATTTGCTGAACAGGAAGATTGTGCTTTTCTCCAAAACCACTTTCACGGTGATTTTTGGTTAAACTTCACCCGAAATCCACAACAATTTGACCAGAAATTCCTAGATGAAAACAAAACTATCTGGTGATTTGTAGCTATCTCAATCCCAGATCTTGACATCCCTCTGTGTGTGTTTGTGTTTTCTGGATATTCTCTATGGACTTTAAGGTTTTGAATGCATTTTAGCAGGACCCTTTTTGTTTTCAGCTGGCAAACGCTAATTGGTTCCACCTGGAGTCAAATCCTCCACACATTCGAGTTTTCTAGGAAGAAAGCTCCAGAAACCTGACAAAACATCATATTTGTATTTGTAAACATGACATTGGATTCATTTGCTGAACAGAATGATTGTGCTTTTCTCCAAAACCACTTTCACGGTGATTTTTTGGTGAAATTTCACTTCAAAACTACAACAATTTGTCCAGATACTCCTGGATGAAAACAAAACTATCTAGAGGTTTGTAGCTATATCAATCCCAGATCTTGCAACAGCCTCAGTGTGTGTTTGTGTTTTCTGGATATTCTCTATGGACTTTAAGGTTTTGAATGCATTTTAGCAGGACCCTTTTTGTTTTCTGCTGGCAAACGCTAATTGGTTCCACCTGGAGTCAAATACTCCACACATTGGAGTTTTCTAGGAAGAAAGCTCCAGAAACCTGACAAAACATCATATTTGTATTTGCAAACATGACATTGGACTCATTTGCTGAACAGGAAGATTGTGCTTTTCTCCAAAACCACTTTCACGGTGATTTTTGGTGAAATTTCACTTCAAATCTACAACAATTTGCCCAGATACTCCTGGATGAAAAAAAAACTATCTGGTGATTTTTAGCTATATCAATCGCAGATCTTGCTACAGCCTCTGTGTGTGTTTGTGTTTTCTGGATATTCTCTATGGACTTTAAGGTTTTGAATGCATTTTAGCTTCTAAGTTTTTGTTTTCTGCTGGCAAACCCTAATTGGTTACACCTGGAGTCAAATACTCCACACATTCGAGTTTTCTAGGAAGAAAGCTCCAAAAACCTGAGAAAACATGATATTTGTATTTGTAAACATGACATTGGATTCATTTGATGAACAGGAAGATTGTGCTTTTCTCCAAAACCACTTTCACGGTGATTTTTTGGTTAAATTTCACTTCAAAACTACAACAATTTGTCCAGATACTCCTGGATGAAAACAAAACTATCTGGTGATTTGTAGCTATCTCAATCCCAGATCTTGACATGCCTCTGTGTGTGTTTGTGTTTTCTGGATATTCTCTATGGACTTTAAGGTTTTGAATGCATTTTAGCAGGACCCTTTTTGTTTTCTGCTGGCAAACGCTAATTGGTTCCACCTGGAGTCAAATCCTCCACACATTCGAGTTTTCTAGGAAGAAACCTTCAGAAACCTGAGAAAACATGATATTTCTTTCTGTAAACATGACATTGCATGCATTTGCCAAACAGGAAGATTGTGCTTTTCTCCAAAACCACTTTCACGGTGATTTTTGGTTAAACTTCACCCGAAATCCACAACAATTTGACCAGAAATTCCTAGATGAAAACAAAACTATCTGGTGATTTGTAGCTATCTCAATCCCAGATCTTGCTACAGCCTCTGTGTGTGTTTGTGTTTTCTGGATATTCTCTATGGACTTTAAGGTTTTGAATGCATTTTAGCAGGACCCTTTTTGTTTTCTGCTGGCAAACGCTAATTGATTCCACCTGGAGTCAAATCCTCCACACATTCGAGTTTTCTAGGAAGAAAGCTCCAGAAACCTGACAAAACATGAAATTTCTTTCTGTAAACATGACATTGCATGCACTTGCAAAACAGGAAGATTGTGCTTTTCCCCAAAACCACTTTCACGGTGATTTTTTGGTGAAATTTCACTTCAAATCTACAACAATTTGCCCAGATACTCCTGGATGAAAACAAAACTATCTGGTGATTTGTAGCCATCTCAATCGCAGATCTTGCTACAGCCTCTGTGTGTGTTTGTGTTTTCTGGATATTCTCTATGGACTTTAAGGTTTTCAATGCATTTTAGCTTGTAAGTTTTTGTTTTATGCTGGCAAACGCTAATTGGTTCCACCTGGAGTCAAATACTACACACATTCGAGTTTTCTAGGAAGATTGCTCCAAAAACCTGAGAAAACATGATATTTGTATTTGTAAACATGACATTGGATTCATTTCCTGAACGGAAAAATTGTGCTTTTCTCCAAAACCACTTTCTGGTGATTTTTTGGTGAAATTTCATTTCAAAACTACAACAATTTGTCCAGATACTCCTGGATGAAAACAAAACTATCTGTTGATTTGTAGCTATCTCAATCCCAGATCCTGACATGCCTCTGTGTGTTTGTGTTTTCTGGATATTCCCTATGGACTTTAAGGTTTTGAATGCATTTTCGCAGGACCCTTTTTGTTTTCTGCTGGCAAACGCTAATTGGTTCCACCTGGAGTCAAATACTCGACACATTCGAGTTTTCTAGGAAGAAAGCTTCAGAAACCTGAGAAAACATGATATTTCTTTCTGTAAACATGACATTGCATGCATTTACCAAACAGGAAGATTGTGCTTTTCTCCGAAACCACTTTCACGGTGATTTTTGGTTAAATTTCACCTAAAATCCACAACAATTTGTCCAGATACTCCTGGATGAAAACAAAAAACTATCTGGTGATTTGTAGCTATCTCAATCCCAGATCTTGCTGCAGCCTCTGTGTGTGTTTGTGTTTTCTGGATATTCTCTATGGACTTTAAGGTTTGGAATGCATTTTAGCTTGTAAGTTTTTGTTTTCTGCTGGCAAACGCTGATTGGTTCCACCTGGAGTCAAATACTCCACACATTCGAGTTTTCTAGGAAGAAAGCTCCAGAAACCTGAGAAAACATGATATTTGTATTTATAAACATGACCTTTGATTCATTTGCTGAACAGAAATATTGTGCTTTTCTCCAAAACCACTTTCACGGTTATTTTTGGTTAAATTTCACTTGAAAACTACAACCATTTGTCCAGATACTCCTGGATGAAAACAAAACTATCTGGTGATTTGTAGCTATCTCAATCCCAGATCTTGCTACAGCCTCTGTGTGTGTTTGTGTTTTCTGGATATTCTCTATGGACTTTAAGGTTTTGAATGCATTTTCGCAGGACCCTTTTTGTTTTCTGCTGGCAAACGCTAATTGGTTCCACCTGGAGTCAAATACTCGACACATTCGAGTTTTCTAGGAAGAAAGCTTCAGAAACCTGAGAAAACATGATATTTCTTTCTGTAAACATGACATTGCATGCATTTACCAAACAGGAAGATTGTGCTTTTCTCCGAAACCACTTTCACGGTGATTTTTGGTTAAATTTCACCTAAAATCCACAACAATTTGTCCAGATACTCCTGGATGAAAACAAAAAACTATCTGGTGATTTGTAGCTATCTCAATCCCAGATCTTGCTGCAGCCTCTGTGTGTGTTTGTGTTTTCTGGATATTCTCTATGGACTTTAAGGTTTGGAATGCATTTTAGCTTGTAAGTTTTTGTTTTCTGCTGGCAAACGCTGATTGGTTCCACCTGGAGTCAAATACTCCACACATTCGAGTTTTCTAGGAAGAAAGCTCCAGAAACCTGAGAAAACATGATATTTGTATTTATAAACATGACCTTTGATTCATTTGCTGAACAGAAATATTGTGCTTTTCTCCAAAACCACTTTCACGGTTATTTTTGGTTAAATTTCACTTGAAAACTACAACCATTTGTCCAGATACTCCTGGATGAAAACAAAACTATCTGGTGATTTGTAGCTATCTCAATCCCAGATCTTGCTACAGCCTCTGTGTGTGTTTGTGTTTTCTGGATATTCTCTATGGACTTTAAGGTTTTGAATGCATTTTCGCAGGACCCTTTTTGTTTTCTGCTGGCAAACGCTAATTGGTTCCACCTGGAGTCAAATACTCGACACATTCGAGTTTTCTAGGAAGAAAGCTTCAGAAACCTGAGAAAACATGATATTTCTTTCTGTAAACATGACATTGCATGCATTTACCAAACAGGAAGATTGTGCTTTTCTCCGAAACCACTTTCACGGTGATTTTTGGTTAAATTTCACCTAAAATCCACAACAATTTGTCCAGATACTCCTGGATGAAAACAAAAAACTATCTGGTGATTTGTAGCTATCTCAATCCCAGATCTTGCTGCAGCCTCTGTGTGTGTTTGTGTTTTCTGGATATTCTCTATGGACTTTAAGGTTTGGAATGCATTTTAGCTTGTAAGTTTTTGTTTTCTGCTGGCAAACGCTGATTGGTTCCACCTGGAGTCAAATACTCCACACATTCGAGTTTTCTAGGAAGAAAGCTCCAGAAACCTGAGAAAACATGATATTTGTATTTATAAACATGACCTTTGATTCATTTGCTGAACAGAAATATTGTGCTTTTCTCCAAAACCACTTTCACGGTGATTTTTTGTTAAATTTCACTTGAAAACTACAACCATTTGTCCAGATACTCCTGGATGAAAACAAAACTATCTGGTGATTTGTAGCTATCTCAATCCCAGATCTTGCTACAGCCTCTGTGTGTGTTTGTGTTTTCTGGATATTCTCTATGGACTTTAAGGTTTTGAATGCATTTTAGCAGGACCCTTTTTGTTTTCTGCTGGCAAACGCTAATTGGTTCCACCTGGAGTCAAACACTCCACACATTGGAGTTTTCTAGGAAGAAAGCTTCAGAAACCTGAGAAAACATGATATTTCTTTCTGTAAACAAGACATTCCATGCATTTGCAAAACAGGAAGATTGTGCTTTTCTCCAAAACCACTTTCACGGTGATTTTTGGTTACACTTCACCCGAAATCCACAACAATTTGACCAGAAATTCCTAGATGAAAACAAAACTCTCTGGTGATTTGTAGCTATCTCAATCCCAGATCTTGCTACAGCCTCTGTGCGTGTTTGTGTTTTCTGGATATTCTCTATGGACTTTAAGGTTTTGAATGCATTTTAGCAGGACCCTTTTTGTTTTCTGCTGGCAAAAGCTAACTGGTTCCACCTGGAGTCAAATACTCCACACATTCGAGTTTTCTAGGAAGAAACCTTCAGATACCTGAGAAAACATGATATTTCTTTCTGTAAACATGACATTGCATGCATTTGCCAAACAGGAAGATTGTGCTTTTCTCCAAAAACACTTTCACGGTGATTTTTGGTTAAATTTCACCTAAAATCCACAACAATTTGTCCAGATACTCCTGGATGAAAACAAAAAACTATCTGGTGATTTGTACCTATCTCAATCCCAGATCTTGCTGCAGCCTCTGTGTGTGTTTGTGTTTTCTGGATATTCTCTATGGACTTTAAGGTTTTCAATGGATTTTAGCTTGTAAGTTTTTGTTTTCTGCTGGCAAACGCTAATTGGTTCCACCTGGAGTCAAATCCTCCACACATTCGAGTTTTCTAGGAAGAAAGCTTCAGAAACGTGAGAAAACATGATATTTGTTTCTGTAAACATGAAATTGGATACATTTGCTGAACAGGAAGATTGTGCTTTTCTCCAAAACCACTTTCACGGTGATTGTTTGGTGAAATTTCACCTAAAATCCACTACAATTTGTCCAGATACTCCTGGATGAAAACAAAAAACTATCTGGTGATTTGTAGCTATCTCAATCCCAGATCTTGACATCCCTCTGTGTGTGTTTGTGTTTTCTGGATATTCTCTATGGACTTTAAGGTTTTGAATGCATTTTAGCAGGACCCTTTTTGTTTTCAGCTGGCAAACGCTAATTGGTTCCACCTGGAGTCAAATCCTCCACACATTCGAGTTTTCTAGGAAGAAAGCTCCAGAAACCTGACAAAACATCATATTTGTATTTGTAAACATGACATTGGATTCATTTGCTGAACAGAATGATTGTGCTTTTCTCCAAAACCACTTTCACGGTGATTTTTTGGTGAAATTTCACTTCAAAACTACAACAATTTGTCCAGATACTCCTGGATGAAAACAAAACTATCTAGAGGTTTGTAGCTATATCAATCCCAGATCTTGCAACAGCCTCAGTGTGTGTTTGTGTTTTCTGGATATTCTCTATGGACTTTAAGGTTTTGAATGCATTTTAGCAGGACCCTTTTTGTTTTCTGCTGGCAAACGCTAATTGGTTCCACCTGGAGTCAAATACTCCACACATTCAAGTTTTCTAGGAAGAAAGCTCCAGAAACCTGACAAAACATCATATTTGTATTTGCAAACATGACATTGGACTCATTTGCTGAACAGGAAGATTGTGCTTTTCTCCAAAACCACTTTCACGGTGATTTTTGGTGAAATTTCACTTCAGATCTACAACAATTTGCCCAGATACTCCTGGATGAAAAAAAAACTATCTGGTGATTTGTAGCTATATCAATCGCAGATCTTGCTACAGCCTCTGTGTGTGTTTGTGTTTTCTGGATATTCTCTATGGACTTTAAGGTTTTCAATGCATTTTAGCTTCTAAGTTTTTGTTTTCTGCTGGCAAACCCTAATTGGTTACACCTGGAGTCAAATACTCCACACATTCGAGTTTTCTAGGAAGAAAGCTCCAAAAACCTGAGAAAACATGATATTTGTATTTGTAAACATGACATTGGATTCATTTGATGAACAGGAAGATTGTGCTTTTCTCCAAAACCACTTTCACGGTGATTTTTTGGTGAAATTTCACTTCAAAACTACAACAATTTGTCCAGATACTCCTGGATGAAAACAAAACTATCTGGTGATTTGTAGCTATCTCAATCCCAGATCTTGACATCCCTCTGTGTGTGTTTGTGTTTTCTGGATATTCTCTATGGACTTTAAGGTTTTGAATGCATTTTAGCAGGACCCTGTTTGTTTTCTGCTGGCAAACGCTAATTGGTTCCACCTGGAGTCAAATACTCCACACATTCGAGTTTTCTAGGAAGAAAGCTCCAGAAACCTGAGAAAACATGATATTTGTATTTGTAAACATGACATTGGATGCATTTGCCGAACAGGAAGATTGTGCTTTTCTCCAAAACCACTTTCACGGTGATTTTTCGTTAAACTTCACCCGAAATCCACAACAATTTGACCAGAAATTCCTAGATGAAAACAAAACTATCTGGTGATTTGTAGCTATCTCAATCCCAGATCTTGCTACAGCCTCTGTGTGTGTTTGTGTTTTCTGGATATTCTGTATGGACTTTAAGGTTTTGAATGCATTTTAGCAGGACCCTTTTTGTTTTCTGCTGGCAAACGCTAATTGGTTCCACCTGGAGTCAAATACTCCACACATTCGAGTTTTCTAGGAAGAAAGCTCCAGAAACCTGAGAAAACATGATATTTGTATTTGTAAACATGACATTGGATTCATTTGCTGAACAGAATGATTGTGCTTTTCTCCAAAACCACTTTCACGGTGATTTTTTGGTGAAATTTCACTTCAAAACTACAACAATTTGTCCAGATACTCCTGGATGAAAACAAAACTATCTGGTGATTTGTAGCTATCTCAATCCCAGGTCTTGCTACAGCCTCTGTGTGTGTTTGAGTTTTCTGTATATTCTCTATGGACTTTAAGGTTTTGAATGCATTTTAGCAGGATCCTTTTTGTTTTCTGCTGGCAAACGCTAATTGGTTCCACCTGGAGTCAAATCCTCCACACATTCGAGTTTTCTAGGAAGAAACCTTCAGAAAACTGAGAAGACATGATATCTGTATTTGTAAACATGACATTGGATGCATTTGCCGAACAGGAAGATTGTGCTTTTCTCCAAAACCACTTTCACGGTGATTTTTGGTTAAACTTCACCCGAAATCCACAACAATGTGTCCAGAAATTCGTGGATGAAAACAAAACTCTCTGGTGATTTGTAGCTATCTCAATCCCAGATCTTGCTACAGCCTCTCTGTGTGTTTGTGTTTTCTGGCTATTCTCTATGGACTTTAAGGTTTTGAATGCATTTTAGCAGGACCCTTTTTGTTTTCTGCTGGCAAACGCTAATTGGTTCCACCTGGAGTCAAACACTCCACACACTCGAGTTTTCTAGGAGGGAAGCTTAAGAAACAGGAGAAAACATGATATTTGTATTTGTAAACATGACATTTGATTCATTTGCTGAACAGAAAGATTGTGCTTTTCTCCAAAACCAATTTCACGGTGATTTTTGGATAAATTTCACCCGAAATCCACAACAATTTTTCCAGATACTCCTGGATGAAAACAAAACTATCTGGTGATTTGTAGCTATCTCAATCCCAGATCTTGCTACAGCCTCTGTGTGTGTTTGTGTTTTCTGGATATTCTGTATGGACTTTAAGGTTTTGAATGCATTTTAGCAGGACCCTTTTTGTTTTCTGCTGGCAAAAGCTAATTGGTTCCACCTGGAGTCAAATACTCCACACATTCGAGTTTTCTAGGAAGAAAGCTCCAGAAACCTGAGAAAACATGATATTTGTATTTGTAAACATGACATTGGATGCATTTGCCGAACAGGAAGATTGTGCTTTTCTCGAAAACCACTTTTCCGGTGATTTTTTGGTGAAATTTCACTTCAAAACTTCAACAATTTGTCCAGATACTCCTGGATGAAAACAAAACTATCTGGTGGTTTGTAGCTATCTCAATCCCAGATCTTGCTACAGCCCCTGTGTGTGTTTGTGTTTTCTGGATATTCTCTATGGACTTTAAGGTTTTGAATGCATTTTAGCAGGACCCTTTTTGTTTTCTGCTGGCAAACGCTAATTGGTTCCACCTGGAGTCAAATACTCCACACATTCGAGTTTTCTAGGAAGAAAGCTTCAGAAACCTGAGAAAACATGATATCTGTATTTGTAAACATGACATTGGATGCATTTGCAGAACAGGAAGATTGTGCTTTTCTCTAAAACCACTTTCACGGTGATTTTTGGTTAAACTTCACCCGAAATCCACAACAATGTGTCCAGAAATTCCTGGATGAAAACAAAACTATCTGGTGATTTGTAGCTATCTCAATCCCAGATCTTGCTACAGCCCCTGTGTGTGTTTGTGTTTTCTGGATATTCTCTATGGACTTTAAGGTTTTGAATGCATTTTAGCAGGACACTTTTTGTTTTCTGCTGGCAAACGCTAATTGGTTCCACCTGAAGTCAAACACTCCACACATTCGAGTTTTCTAGGAGGAAAGCTTCAGTAACCGGAGAAAACATGATATTTCTTTCTGTAAACATGACATTGCATGCATATGATGAACAGAAAGATTGTGCTTTTCTCCAAAACCAATTTCACGGTGATTTTTTGGTGAAATTTCACTTCAAAACTACAACAATTTGTGCAGATACTCCTGGATGAAAACAAAACTATCTGGTGGTTTGTAGCTATCTCAATCCCAGATCTTGCTACAGCCTCTGTGTGTGTTTGTGTTTTCTGGATATTCTCTATGGACTTTAAGGTTTTGAATGCATTTTAGCAGGACCCTTTTTGTTTTCTGCTGGCAAACGCTAATTGGTTTCATCTGGAGTGAAATACTCCACACATTCGAGTTTTCTAGGAAGAAAGCTTCAGAAACCTGAGAAAACATGATATTTGTATTTGTAAACATGACATTGGATTCATTTGCTGAACAGAAAGATTGTGCTTTTCTCCAAAACCACTTTCACGGTGACTTTTTGGTGAAATTTCACTTCAAAACTACAACAATTTGTCCAGATACTCCTGGATGAAAACAAAACTATCTGGTGATTTGTAGCTATCTCAATCCCAGATCTTGCTACAGCCTCTGTGTGTGTTTGTGTTTTTTGGATATTCTCTATGGACTTTAAGGTTTTGAATCCATTTTAGCAGGACCCTTTTTGTTTTCTGCTGGCAAACGCTAATTGGTTCCACCTGGAGTCAAATACTCCACACATTGGAGTTTTCTAGGAAGAAAGCTCCAGAAACCTGAGAAAACATGATATCTGTATTTGTAAACATGACATTGGATGCATTTGCAGAACAGGAAGATTGTGCTTTTCTCTAAAACCACTTTCACGGTGATTTTTGGTTAAACTTCACCCGAAATCCACAACAATGTGTCCAGAAATTCGTGGATTAAAACAAAACTCTCTGGTGATTTGTAGCTATCTCAATCCCAGATCTTGCTACAGCCCCTGTGCGTGTTTGTGTTTTCTGGATATTCTCTATGGACTTTAAGGTTTTGAATGCATTTTAGCAGGACCCTTTTTGTTTTCTGCTGGCAAACGCTAATTGGTTCCACCTGGAGTCAAACACTCCACACATTCGAGTTTTCTAGGTGGAAAGCTTCAGTAACCGGAGAAAACATGATATTTCTTTCTGTAAACATGACATTGCATGCATTGATGAACAGAAAGATTGTGCTTTTCCCCAAAACCAATTTCACGGTGATTTTTTGGTGAAATTTCACTTCAAAACTACAACAATTTGTGCAGATACTCCTGGATGAAAACAAAACTATCTGGTGATTTGTAGCTATCTCAATCCCAGATCTTGCTACAGCCTCTGTGTGTGTTTGTGTTTTCTGGATATTCTCTATGGACTTTAAGGTTTGGAATGCATTTTAGCAGGACCCTTTTTGTTTTCTGCTGGCAAACGCTAATTGGTTCCACCTGGAGACAAATATTCCACACATTCGAGTTTTCTAGGAAGAAAGCTCCAGAAACCTGAGAAAACATGATATTTGTATTTGTAAACATGACATTGGATTCATTTGCTGAACAGAAAGATTGTGCTTTTCTCCAAAACCACTTTCACGGTGACTTTTTGGTGAAATTTCACTTCAAAACTACAACAATTTGTCCAGATACTCCTGGATGAAAACAAAACTATCTGGTGGTTTGTAGCTATCTCAATCCCAGATCTTGCTACAGGCTCTGTGTGTGTTTGTGTTTTCTGGATATTCTCTATGGACTTTAAGGTGTTGAATGTATTTTAGCAGGACCCTTTTTGTTTTCTGCTGGCAAACGCTAATTGGTTCCACCTGGAGTCAAATACTCCACACATTGGAGTTTTCTAGGAAGAAAGCTCCAGAAACCTGACAAAACATCATATTTGTATTTGTAAACATGACATTGGATTCATTTGCTGAACAGAAAGATTGTGCTTTTCTCCAAAACCACTTTCACGGTGATTTTTTGGTGAAATTTCACTTCAAAACTACAACAATTTGTGCAGATACTCCTGGATGAAAACAAAACTATCTGGTGATTTGTAGCTATCTCAATCCCAGATCTTGCTACAGCCTCTGTGTGTGTTTGTGTTTTCTGGATATTCTCTATGGACATTAAGGTTTTGAATGCATTTTAGCAGGACCCTTTTTGTTTTCTGCTGGCAAACGCTAATTGGTTTCATCTGGAGTGAAATACTCCACACATTCGAGTTTACTAGGAAGAAAGCTTCAGAAACCTGAGAAAACATGATATTTCTTTCTGTAAACATGACATTGGATGCATTTGCCGAACAGGAAGATTGTGCTTTTCTCCAAAACCACTTTCACGGTGATTTTTGGTTAAACTTCACCCGAAATCCACTACAATTTGACCAGAAATTCCTGGATGAAAACAAAACTATCTGGTGATTTGTAGCTATCTCAATCCCAGATCTTGCTACAGCCTCTGTGTGTGTTTGTGTTTTCTGGATATTCTCTATGGACTTTAAGGTTTTGAATGCATTTTAGCAGGACCCTTTTTGTTTTCTGCTGGCAAACGCTAATTGGTTTCATCTGGAGTGAAATACTCCACACATTCGAGTTTTCTAGGAAGAAATCTCCAGAAACCTGGAAAACATGATATTTGTATTTGTAAACATGACATTGGATTCATTTGCTGAACAGAAAGATTGTGCTTTTCTCCAAAACCACTTTCACGGTGATTTTTGGTTAAACTTCACCCGAAATCCACAACAATGTGTCCAGAAATTCGTGGATTAAAACAAAACTCTCTGGTGATTTGTAGCTATCTCAATCCCAGATCTTGCTACAGCCCCTGTGCGTGTTTGTGTTTTCTGGATATTCTCTATGGACTTTAAGGTTTTGAATGCATTTTAGCAGGACCCTTTTTGTTTTCTGCTGGCAAACGCTAATTGGTTCCACCTGGAGTCAAACACTCCACACATTCGAGTTTTCTAGGTGGAAAGCTTCAGTAACCGGAGAAAACATGATATTTCTTTCTGTAAACATGACATTGCATGCATTGATGAACAGAAAGATTGTGCTTTTCCCCAAAACCAATTTCACGGTGATTTTTTGGTGAAATTTCACTTCAAAACTACAACAATTTGTGCAGATACTCCTGGATGAAAACAAAACTATCTGGTGATTTGTAGCTATCTCAATCCCAGATCTTGCTACAGCCTCTGTGTGTGTTTGTGTTTTCTGGATATTCTCTATGGACTTTAAGGTTTGGAATGCATTTTAGCAGGACCCTTTTTGTTTTCTGCTGGCAAACGCTAATTGGTTCCACCTGGAGACAAATATTCCACACATTCGAGTTTTCTAGGAAGAAAGCTCCAGAAACCTGAGAAAACATGATATTTGTATTTGTAAACATGACATTGGATTCATTTGCTGAACAGAAAGATTGTGCTTTTCTCCAAAACCACTTTCACGGTGACTTTTTGGTGAAATTTCACTTCAAAACTACAACAATTTGTCCAGATACTCCTGGATGAAAACAAAACTATCTGGTGGTTTGTAGCTATCTCAATCCCAGATCTTGCTACAGGCTCTGTGTGTGTTTGTGTTTTCTGGATATTCTCTATGGACTTTAAGGTGTTGAATGTATTTTAGCAGGACCCTTTTTGTTTTCTGCTGGCAAACGCTAATTGGTTCCACCTGGAGTCAAATACTCCACACATTGGAGTTTTCTAGGAAGAAAGCTCCAGAAACCTGACAAAACATCATATTTGTATTTGTAAACATGACATTGGATTCATTTGCTGAACAGAAAGATTGTGCTTTTCTCCAAAACCACTTTCACGGTGATTTTTTGGTGAAATTTCACTTCAAAACTACAACAATTTGTGCAGATACTCCTGGATGAAAACAAAACTATCTGGTGATTTGTAGCTATCTCAATCCCAGATCTTGCTACAGCCTCTGTGTGTGTTTGTGTTTTCTGGATATTCTCTATGGACATTAAGGTTTTGAATGCATTTTAGCAGGACCCTTTTTGTTTTCTGCTGGCAAACGCTAATTGGTTTCATCTGGAGTGAAATACTCCACACATTCGAGTTTACTAGGAAGAAAGCTTCAGAAACCTGAGAAAACATGATATTTCTTTCTGTAAACATGACATTGGATGCATTTGCCGAACAGGAAGATTGTGCTTTTCTCCAAAACCACTTTCACGGTGATTTTTGGTTAAACTTCACCCGAAATCCAACAATTTGACCAGAAATTCCTGGATGAAAACAAAACTATCTGGTGATTTGTAGCTATCTCAATCCCAGATCTTGCTACAGCCTCTGTGTGTGTTTGTGTTTTCTGGATATTCTCTATGGACTTTAAGGTTTTGAATGCATTTTAGCAGGACCCTTTTTGTTTTCTGCTGGCAAACGCTAATTGGTTTCATCTGGAGTGAAATACTCCACACATTCGAGTTTTCTAGGAAGAAATCTCCAGAAACCTGGAAAACATGATATTTGTATTTGTAAACATGACATTGGATTCATTTGCTGAACAGAAAGATTGTGCTTTTCTCCAAAACCACTTTCACGGTGACTTTTTGGTGAAATTTCACTTCAAAACTACAACAATTTGTCCAGATACTCCTGGATGAAAACAAAACTATCTGGTGGTTTGTAGCTATCTCAATCCCAGATCTTGCTACAGGCTCTGTGTGTGTTTGTGTTTTCTGGATATTCTCTATGGACTTTAAGGTGTTGAATGTATTTTAGCAGGACCCTTTTTGTTTTCTGCTGGCAAACGCTAATTGGTTCCACCTGGAGTCAAATACTCCACACATTGGAGTTTTCTAGGAAGAAAGCTCCAGAAACCTGACAAAACATCATATTTGTATTTGTAAACATGACATTGGATTCATTTGCTGAACAGAAAGATTGTGCTTTTCTCCAAAACCACTTTCACGGTGATTTTTTGGTGAAATTTCACTTCAAAACTACAACAATTTGTGCAGATACTCCTGGATGAAAACAAAACTATCTGGTGATTTGTAGCTATCTCAATCCCAGATCTTGCTACAGCCTCTGTGTGTGTTTGTGTTTTCTGGATATTCTCTATGGACATTAAGGTTTTGAATGCATTTTAGCAGGACCCTTTTTGTTTTCTGCTGGCAAACGCTAATTGGTTTCATGGAGTGAAATACTCCACACATTCGAGTTTACTAGGAAGAAAGCTTCAGAAACCTGAGAAAACATGATATTTCTTTCTGTAAACATGACATTGGATGCATTTGCCGAACAGGAAGATTGTGCTTTTCTCCAAAACCACTTTCACGGTGATTTTTGGTTAAACTTCACCCGAAATCCACTACAATTTGACCAGAAATTCCTGGATGAAAACAAAACTATCTGGTGATTTGTAGCTATCTCAATCCCAGATCTTGCTACAGCCTCTGTGTGTGTTTGTGTTTTCTGGATATTCTCTATGGACTTTAAGGTTTTGAATGCATTTTAGCAGGACCCTTTTTGTTTTCTGCTGGCAAACGCTAATTGGTTTCATCTGGAGTGAAATACTCCACACATTCGAGTTTTCTAGGAAGAAAGCTCCAGAAACCTGGAAAACATGATATTTGTATTTGTAAACATGACATTGGATTCATTTGCTGAACAGAAAGATTGTGCTTTTCTCCAAAACCACTTTCACGGTGACTTTTTGGTGAAATTTCACTTCAAAACTACAACAATTTGTCCAGATACTCCTGGATGAAAACAAAACTATCTGGTGATTTGTAGCTATCTCAATCCCAGATCTTGCTACAGCCTCTGTGTGTGTTTGTGTTTTTTGGATATTCTCTATGGACTTTAAGGTTTTGAATCCATTTTAGCAGGACCCTTTTTGTTTTCTGCTGGCAAACGCTAATTGGTTCCACCTGGAGTCAAATACTCCACACATTGGAGTTTTCTAGGAAGAAAGCTCCAGAAACCTGACAAAACATCATATTTGTATTTGTAAACATGACATTGGATTCATTTGCTGAACAGAAAGATTGTGCTTTTCTCCAAAACCACTTTCACGGTGATTTTTTGGTGAAATTTCACTTCAAAACTACAACAATTTGTGCAGATACTCCTGGATGAAAACAAAACTATCTGGTGATTTGTAGCTATCTCAATCCCAGATCTTGCTACAGCCTCTGTGTGTGTTTCTGTTTTCTGGATATTCTCTATGGACTTTAAGGTTTTGAATGCATTTTAGCAGGAACCTTTTTGTTTTCTGCTGGCAAACGCTAATTGGTTTCACATGGAGGCAAATACTCCACACATTCGAGTTTTCTAGGAAGAAAGCTCCAGAAACCTGAGAAAACATGATATTTGTATTTGTAAACATGACATTGGATTCATTTGCTGAACAGAAAGATTGTGCTTTTCTCCAAAACCACTTTCACGGTGATTTTTTCGTTAAATTTCACTTCAAAACTACAACCATTTGTCCAGATACTCCTGGATGAAAACAAAACTCTCTGGTGATTTGTAGCTATCTCAATCCCAGATCTTGCTACAGCCTCTGTGTGTGTTTGTGTTTTCTGGATATTCTCTATGGACTTTAAGGTTTTGAATGCATTTTCGCAGGACCCTTTTTGTTTTCTGCTGGCAAACGCTAATTGGTTCCACCTGGAGTCAAACACTCCACACATTGGAGTTTTCTAGGAAGAAAGCTTCAGAAACCTGAGAAAACATGATATTTCTTTCTGTAAACAAGACATTCCATGCATTTGCAAAACAGGAAGATTGTGCTTTTCTCCAAAACCACTTTCACGGTGATTTTTGGTTAAACTTCACCCGAAATCCACAACAATTTGACCAGAAATTCCTAGATGAAAACAAAACTCTCTGGTGATTTGTAGCTATCTCAATCCCAGATCTTGCTACAGCCTCTGTGTGTGTTTGTGTTTTCTGGATATTCTCTATGGACTTTAAGGTTTTGAATGCATTTTAGCAGGACCCTTTTTGTTTTCTGCTGGCAAATGCTAAGTGGTTCCACCTGGAGTCAAATACTCCACACATTCGAGTTTTCAAGGAAGAAAGCTCCAGAAACCTGAGAAAACATGATATTTGTATTTATAAACATGACTTTGATTCATTTCCTGAACAGAAGGATTGTGCTTTTCTCCAAAACCACTTTCACGGTGATTTTTTGGTGAAATTTCACCTAAAATCCACAACAATTTGTCCAGATACTCCTGGATGAAAACAAAAAACTATCTGGTGATTTGTAGCTATCTCAATCCCAGATCTTGCTACAACCTCTGTGTGTGTTTGTGTTTTCTGGATATTCTCTATGGACTTTAAGGTTTTCAATGGATTTTAGCTTGTAAGTTTTTGTTTTCTGCTGGGAAACGCTAATTGGTTCCACCTGGAGTCAAATCCTCCACACATTCGAGTTTTCTAGGAAGAAAGCTTCAGAAACGTGAGAAAACATGATATTTGTTTCTGTAAACATGAAATTGGATACATTTGCTGAACAGGAAGATTGTGCTTTTCTCCAAAACCACTTTCTCGGTGATTTTTTGGTGAAATTTCACCTAAAATCCACAACAATTTGTCCAGATACTCCTGGATGAAAACAAAAAACTATCTGGTGATTTGTAGCTATCTCAATCCCAGATCTTGCTACAGCCTCTGAGTGTGTTTGTGTTTTCTGGATATTCTCTATGGACTTTAAGGTTTTGAATGCATTTTAGCAGGACCCTTTTTGTTTTCTGCTGGCAAACGCTAATTGGTTCCACCTGGAGTCAAATACTCCACACATTCGAGTTTTCTAGGAAGAAACCTTCAGAAACCTGAGAAAACATGATATTTCTTTCTGTAAACATGACATTGCATGCATTTGCCAAACAGGAAGATTGTGCTTTTCTCCAAAACCACTTTCACGGTGATTTTTGGTTAAATTTCACTTGAAAACTACAACAATTTGTCCAGATACTCCTGGATGATAACAAAACTATCTGGAGATTTGTAGCTATATCAATCCCAGATCTTGCTACAGCCTCTGTGTGTGTTTGTGTTTTCTGGATATTCTCTATGGACTTTAAGGTTTTGAATGCATTTTAGCAGGACCCTTTTTGTTTTCTGCTGGCAAACGCTAATTGGTTCCACCTGGAGTCAAATACTCCACACATTCAAGTTTTCTAGGAAGAAAGCTCCAGAAACCTGACAAAACATCATATTTGTATTTGCAAACATGACATTGGATTCATTTGCTGAACAGGAAGATTGTGCTTTTCTCCAAAACCACTTTCACGGTGATTTTTTGGTGAAATTTCACTTCAAATCTACAACAATTTGCCCAGATACTCCTGGATGAAAAAAAAACTATCTGGTGATTTGTAGCTATATCAATCGCAGATCTTGCTACAGCCTCTGTGTGTGTTTGTGTTTTCTGGATATTCTCTATGGACTTTAAGGTTTTCAATGCATTTTAGCTTCTAAGTTTTTGTTTTCTGCTGGCAAACCCTAATTGGTTACACCTGGAGTCAAATACTCCACACATTCGAGTTTTCTAGGAAGAAAGCTCCAAACCTGAGAAAACATGATATTTGTATTTGTAAACATGACATTGGATTCATTTGATGAACAGGAAGATTGTGCTTTTCTCCAAAACCACTTTCACGGTGATTTTTTGGTTAAATTTCACTTCAAAACTACAACAATTTGTCCAGATACTCCTGGATGAAAACAAAACTATCTGGTGGTTTGTAGCTATCTCAATCCCAGATCTTGACATGCCTCTGTGTGTGTTTGTGTTTTCTGGATATTCTCTATGGACTTTAAGGTTTTGAATGCATTTTCGCAGGACCCTTTTTGTTTTCTGCTGGCAAACGCTAATTGGTTCCACCTGGAGTCAAATACTCCACACATTCGAGTTTTCTAGGAAGAAACCTTCAGAAACCTGAGAAAACATGATATTTCTTTCTGTAAACATGACATTGCATGCATTTGCCAAACAGGAAGATTGTGCTTTTCTCCAAAACCACTTTCACGGTGATTTTTGGTTAAACTTCACCCGAAATCCACAACAATTTGACCAGAAATTCCTGGATGAAAACAAAACTCTCTGGTGATTTGTAGCTATCTCAATCCCAGATCTTGCTACAGCCTCTGTGTGTGTTTGTGTTTTCTGGATATTCTCTATGGACTTTAAGGTTTTGAATGCATTTTAGCAGGACCCTTTTTGTTTTCTGCTGGCAAACGCTAATTGGTTCCACCTGGAGTCAAATACTCCACACATTCGAGTTTTCTAGGAAGAAAGCTCCAGAAACCTGAGAAAACATGATATTTGTATTTGTAAACTTGACATTGGATTCATTTGCTGAACAGAATGATTGTGCTTTTCTCCAAAACCACTTTCACGGTGATTTTTTGGTGAAATTTCACTTCAAAACTACAACAATTTGTCCAGATACTCCTGGATGAAAACAAAACTATCTGGTGATTTGTAGCTATCTCAATCCCAGATCTTGCTACAGCCTCTGTGTGTGTTTGAGTTTTCTGTATATTCTCTATGGACTTTAAGGTTTTGAATGCATTTTTGCAGGACACTTTTTGTTTTCTGCTGGCAAACGCTAATTGGTTCCACCTGGAGTCAAATACTCCACACATTCGAGTTTTCTAGGAAGAAAACTCCAGAAACCTGAGAAAACATGATATTTCTTTCTGTAAACATGACATTGGATGCATTTGCCGAACAGGAAGATTGTGCTTTCCTCCAAAACCACTTTCACGGTGATTTTTCGTTAAACTTCACCCAAAATCCACAACAATTTGTCCAGAAATTCCTGGATGAAAACAAAACTATCTGGTGATTTGTAGCTATCTCAATCCCAGATCTTGCTACAGCCTCTGTGTGTGTTTGTGTTTTCTGGCTATTGTCTATGGACTTTAAGGTTTTGAATGCATTTTAGCAGGACCCTTTTTGTTTTCTGCTGGCAAACGCTAATTGGTTCCACCTGGAGTCAAACACTCCACACACTCGAGTTTTCTAGGAGGAAAGCTTCAGTAACCGGAGAAAACATGATATTTCTTTCTGTAAACATGACATTGCATGCATTTGATGAACAGAAAGATTGTGCTTTTCTCCAAAACCAATTTCACGGTGATTTTTGGATAAATTTCACCCGAAATCCACAACAATTTTTCCAGATACTCCTGGATGAAAACAAAACTATCTGGTGATTTGTAGCTATCTCAATCACAGATCTTGCTACAGCCTCTGTGTTTGTTTGTGTTTTCTGGATATTCTCTATGGACTTTAAGGTTTTCAATGCATTTTAGCAGGACCCTTTTTGTTTTCTGCTGGCAAACGCTAATTGGTTCCACCTGGAGTCAAATAATCCACACATTGGAGTTTTCTAGGAAGAAAGCTTCAGTAACCGGAGAAAACATGATATTTCTTTCTGTAAACATGACATTGCATGCATTGATGAACAGAAAGATTGTGCTTTTCTCCAAAACCACTTTCACGGTGATTTTTTGGTGAAATTTCACTTCAAAACTACAACAATTTGTGCAGATACTCCTGGATGAAAACAAAACTATCTGGTGATTTGTAGCTATCTCAATCCCAGATCTTGCTACAGCCTCTGTGTGTGTTTCTGTTTTCTGGATATTCTCTATGGACTTTAAGGTTTTGAATGCATTTTAGCAGGACCCTTTTTGTTTTCTGCTGGCAAACGCTAATTGGTTCCACCTGGAGACAAATATTCCACTCATTCGAGTTTTCTAGGAAGAAAGCTCCAGAAACCTGAGAAAACATGATATTTGTATTTGTAAACATGACATTGGATGCATTTGCAGAACAGGAGGATTGTGCTTTTCTCTAAAACCACTTTCACGGTGATTTTTGGTTAAACTTCACCCGAAATCCACAACAATGTGTCCAGAAATTCCTGGATTAAAACAAAACTATCTGGTGATTTGTAGCTATCTCAATCCCAGATCTTGCTACAGCCTCTGTGTGTGTTTGTGTTTTCTGGATATTCTGTATGGACTTTAAGGTTTTCAATGGATTTTAGCAGGACCCTTTTTGTTTTCTGCTGGCAAACGCTAATTGGTTCCACCTGGAGTCAAATACTCCACACATTGGAGTTTTCTAGGAAGAAAGCTCCAGAAACCTGACAAAACATCATATTTGTATTTGTAAACATGACATTGGATTCATTTGCTGAACAGAAAGATTGTGCTTTTCTCCAAAACCACTTTCACGGTGATTTTTTGGTGAAATTTCACTTCAAAACTACAACAATTTGTGCAGATATTCCTGGATGAAAACAAAACTATCTGGTGATTTGTAGCTATCTCAATCCCAGATCTTGCTACAGCCTCTGTGTGTGTTTGTGTTTTCTGGATATACTCTATGGACTTTAAGGTTTTGAATGCATTTTAGCAGGACCCTTTTTGTTTTCTGCTGGCAAACGCTAATTGGTTTCATCTGGAGTGAAATCCTCCACACATTCGAGTTTTCTAGGAAGAAAGCTTCAGAAACATGAGAAAACATGATATTTGTATTTGTAAACATGACATTGGATGCATTTGCCGAACAGGAAGATTGTGCTTTTCTCCAAAACCACTTTCACGGTGATTTTTTGGTGAAATTTCACTTCAAACTACAACAATTTGTCCAGATACTCCTGGATGAAAACAAAACTATCTGTTGATTTGTAGCTGTCTCAATCCCAGATCTTGCTACAGCCTCTGTGTTTTCTGGATATTCTCTATGGACTTTAAGGTTTTGAATGCATTTTCGCAGGACCCTTTTTGTTTTCTGCTGGCAAACGCTAATTGGTTCCACCTGGAGTCAAATACTCCACACATTCGAGTTTTCTAGGAAGAAAGCTTCAGAAACCTGAAAAAACATGATATTTCTTTCTGTAAACATAACATTGGATACATTTTCCAAACAGGAAGATTGTGCTTTTCTCCAAAACCACTTTCACGGTGATTTTTGGTTAAACTTCACCCGAAATCCACAACAATTTGTCCAGAAACTCCTGGATGAAAACAAAACTGTCTGGTGATTTGTAGCTATCTCAATCTCAGATCTTTCTACAGCCTCTGTGTGTGTTTGTGTTTTCTGGATATTCTCTATGGACTTTAAGGTTTTGAATGCATTTTAGCAGGACCCTTTTTGTTTTCTGCTGGCAAACGCTAATTGGTTCCACCTGGAGTCAAATCCTCCACGCATTCGAGTTTTCTTGAACAAAGCTCCAGAAACCTGAGAAAACATGATATTTGTATTTGTAAACATGACATGGGATTCATTTGCTGAACAGAAAGAATGTGTTTTTCTCCAAAACCACTTTCACGGTGATTTTTTGGTGAAATTTCACTTCAAAACTACAACAATTTGTGCAGATACTCCTGGATGAAAACAAAACTATCTGGTGATTTGTACCTATCTCAATCCCAGATCTTGCTACAGCCTTTGTGTGTGTTTGTGTTTTCTGGATATTCTCTATGGACTTTAAGGTTTGGAATGCATTTTAGCAGGACCCTTTTTGTTTTCTGATGGCAAACGCTAATTGGTTCCACCTGGAGTCAAATACTCCACACATTCGAGTTTTCTAGGAAGAAAGCTTCAGAAACCTGAGAAAATATGACATTTCTTTCTGTAAACATGACATTGGATACATTTGCCAAACAGGAAGATTGTGCTTTTCTCCAAAACCACTTTCACGGTGATTTTTGGTTAAATTTCACCCGAAATCCACAACATTTTGTCCAGATACTCTGGATGAAAACAAAACTATCTGGTGTGTTGTGGCTATCTCAATCCCAGATCTTGCTAGAGCCTCTGTGTTTGTTTATGTTTTCTGGACCTTCTCTATGGACTTTACGATTTTGAATGCATTTTAGCATGTAAGTTTTTGTTTTCAGCTGGCAAACGCTAATTGGTTCCACCTGGAGTCTAATACGCCACACATTCGACTTTTCTAGGAAGAATGCTTCAGAAACCTGAGAAAACATGATATTTCTTTCTGTAAACATGACATTGGATGCATTTGACGAACAGGAAGATTGTGCTTTTCTACAAAACCACTTTCACGGTGATTTTTGGTTAAGTTTCACCGGGATATTACAACATTTTGTCCAGATACTCTGGATGAAAACAAAACTATCTGGTGTGTTGTGTCTATCTCAATCCCACATCTTGCTACAGCCTCTGTGTTTGTTTGTGTTTTCTGGACATTCTCTATGGACTTTACGGTTTTGAATGCATTTTAGCATGTAAGTTTTTGTTTTCAGATGGCAAACGCTAATTGGTTCCACCTGGAGTCTAATATGCCAAACATTCGAGTTTTCTAGGAAGAAAGCTTCGGAAACCTGAGAAAACATGATATTTCTTTCTGTAAACATGACATTGGATGCATTTGCCGAACAGGAAGATTGTGCTTTTCTCCAAAACCACTTTCACGGTGATTTTTGGTTAAGTTTCACCGGGATACTACAACATTTTGTCCAGATACTCTGGATGAAAACAAAACTATCTGGTGTGTTGTGTCTATCTCAATCCCAGATCTTACTACAGCCTCTGTGTTTGGTTGTGTTTTCTGGACATTCTCTATGGGCTTTACGGTTTTGAATGCATTTTAGCATGTAAGTTTTTGTTTTCAGCTGGCAAACGCTACTTGGTTCCACCTGGAGTCTAATACGCCACACATTCGAGTTTTCTAGGAAGAAAGCTTCAGAAACTTGAGAAAACATGATATTTCTTTCTGTAAACATGACATTGGATGCATTTGCCGAACAGGAAGATTGTGCTTTTCTCCAAAACCACTTTCACCGTGATTTTTCGTGAAGTTTCACCGGGATACTACAACATTTTGTCCAGATACTCTGGATGAAAACAAAACTATCTGGTGTGTTGTGTCTATCTCAATCCCAGATCTTACTACAGCCTCTGTGTTTGGTTGTGTTTTCTGGACCTTCTCTAAGGACTTTACGGTTTTGAATGCATTTTAGCATGTAAGTTTTTGTTTTCAGCTGGCAAACACTAATTGGTTCCACCTGGAGTCTAATACGCCACACATTCGAGTTTTCTAGGAAGAAAGCTTCAGAAACCTGAGAAAACATGATATTTCTTTCTGTAAACATGACATTGGATGCATTTGCCGAACAGGAAGCTTGTGCTTTTCTCCAAAACAACTTTCACCGTGAGTTTTGGTTAAATTTCACCCGAAATCCACAAAAATTTATCCAGAAACTCTGGATGAAAACAAAACTATCTGGTGTGTTGTGACTTACTCATTCCCAGATCTTGCTACAGCCTCTATGTTTGTTTGTGTTTTCTGGACCTTCTCTCTGGACTTTACTGTTTTGAATGCATTTTAGCATGTAAGTTTTTGTTTTCAGCTGGCAAACGCTAATTGGTTCCACCTGGAGTCTAATACGCCACACATTCGAGTTTTCTAGGAAGAAAGCTTCAGAAGCCTGAGAAAACATGATATTTCTTTCTGTAAACATGACATTGGATGCATTTGCCGAAGAGGAAGATTGTGCTTTTCTCCAAAACCACTTTCACGGTGTTTTTTGGTTAAGTTTCACCCGAAATCCACAACATTTTGTCCAGATACTCTGGATGAAAACAAAGCTATCTGGTGTGTTGTGGCTATCTCAATCCCACATCTTGCTACAGCCTCTGTGTGTGTTTGTGTTTTCTGGACATTCTCTATGGACTTTACGGTTTTGAATGCATTTTAGCATGTAAGTTTTTGTTTTCAGATGGCAAACGCTAATTGGTTCCACCTGGAGTCTAATATGCCAAACATTCGAGTTTTCTAGGAAGAAAGCTTCGGAAACCTGAGAAAACATGATATTTCTTTCTGTAAACATGACATTGGATGCATTTGCCGAACAGGAAGATTGTGCTTTTCTCCAAAACCACTTTCACGGTGATTTTTGGTTAAGTTTCACCGGGATACTACAACATTTTGTCCAGATACTCTGGATGAAAACAAAACTATCTGGTGTGTTGTGGATATCTCAATCCCAGATCTTGCTACAGCCTCTGTGTTTGTTTGTGTTTTCTGGACATTCTCTATGGGCTTTACGGTTTTGAATGCATTTTAGCATGTAAGTTTTTGTTTTCAGCTGGCAAACGCTACTTGGTTCCACCTGGAGTCTAATACGCCACACATTCGAGTTTTCTAGGAAGAAAGCTTCAGAAACTTGAGAAAACATGATATTTCTTTCTGTAAACATGACATTGGATGCATTTGCCGAACAGGAAGATTGTGCTTTTCTCCAAAACCACTTTCACCGTGATTTTTCGTGAAGTTTCACCGGGATACTACAACATTTTGTCCAGATACTCTGGATGAAAACAAAACTATCTGGTGTGTTGTGTCTATCTCAATCCCAGATCTTACTACAGCCTCTGTGTTTGGTTGTGTTTTCTGGACCTTCTCTAAGGACTTTACGGTTTTGAATGCATTTTAGCATGTAAGTTTTTGTTTTCAGCTGGCAAACACTAATTGGTTCCACCTGGAGTCTAATACGCCACACATTCGAGTTTTCTAGGAAGAAAGCTTCAGAAACCTGAGAAAACATGATATTTCTTTCTGTAAACATGACATTGGATGCATTTGCCGAACAGGAAGCTTGTGCTTTTCTCCAAAACAACTTTCACCGTGAGTTTTGGTTAAATTTCACCCGAAATCCACAAAAATTTATCCAGAAACTCTGGATGAAAACAAAACTATCTGGTGTGTTGTGACTTACTCATTCCCAGATCTTGCTACAGCCTCTATGTTTGTTTGTGTTTTCTGGACCTTCTCTCTGGACTTTACGGTTTTGAATGCATTTTAGCATGTAAGTTTTTGTTTTCAGCTGGCAAACGCTAATTGGTTCCACCTGGAGTCTAATACGCCACACATTCGAGTTTTCTAGGAAGAAAGCTTCAGAAGCCTGAGAAAACATGATATTTCTTTCTGTAAACATGACATTGGATGCATTTGCCGAAGAGGAAGATTGTGCTTTTCTCCAAAACCACTTTCACGGTGTTTTTTGGTTAAGTTTCACCCGAAATCCACAACATTTTGTCCAGATACTCTGGATGAAAACAAAGCTATCTGGTGTGTTGTGGCTATCTCAATCCCACATCTTGCTACAGCCTCTGTGTGTGTTTGTGTTTTCTGGACATTCTCTATGGACTTTACGGTTTTGAATGCATTGTAGCATGTAAGTTTTTGTTTTCAGCTGGCAAACGCTAATTGGTTCCACCTGGAGTCTAATACGCCACACATTCGAGTTTTCTAGGAAGAAAGCTTCAGAAGCCTGAGAAAACATGATATTTCTTTCTGTAAACATGACATTGGATGCATTTGCCGAACAGGAAGCATGAGCTTTTCTCCAAAACCACCTTCACGGTGATTTTTGGTTAAGTTTCACCCGAAATCCACAACATTTTGTCCAGATACTCTGGATGAAAACAAAACTATCTGGTGTGTTGTGGCTATCTCAATCCCACATCTTGCTACAGCCTCTGTGTTTGTTTGTGTTTTCTGAACATTCTCTATGGACTTTACGGTTTTGAAAGCATTTTAGCATGTAAGTTTTTGTTTTCAGCTGGCAAACGCTAATTGGTTCCACCTGGAATCTAATACGTCACACATTCGAGTTTTCTAGGAAGAAAGCTTCAGAAGCCTGAGAAAACATGATATTTCTTTCTGTAAACATGACATTGGATGCATTTGCCGAAGAGGAAGATTGTGCTTTTCTCCAAAACCACTTTCACGGTGTTTTTTGGTTAAGTTTCACCCGAAATCCACAACATTTTGTCCAGATACTCTGGATGAAAACAAAACTATCTGGTGTGTTGTGGCTATCTCAATCCCACATCTTGCTACAGCCTCTGTGTTTGTTTGTGTTTTCTGGACATTCTCTATGAAGTTTACGGTTTTGAAAGCATTGTAACATATAAGTTTTTGTTTTCAGCTGGCAAACGCTAATTGGTTTCACCTGGAGTCTAATACGCCACACATTCAAGTTTTCTAGGAAGAAAGCTTCAGAAACCTGAGAAAACATGATATTTCTTTCTGTAAACATGACATTGGATGCAGTTGCCGAACAGGAAGATTGTGCTTTTCTCCAAAACCACTTTCACCGTGATTTTTGGTTAAGTTTCACCCGAAATCCACAACATTTTGTCCAGATACTCTGGATGAAAACAAACTATCTGGTGTGTTGTGGCTATCTCAATCCCAGATCTTGCGACAGCCTCTGTGTTTGTTTGTGTTTTCTGGACATTCTCTATGGACTTTACGGTTTTGAATGTTTTTAACATGTAAGTTTTTGTTTTCAGCTGGCAAACGCTAATTGGTTCCACCTGGAGTCTAATACGCCACACATTCGAGTTTTCTAGGAAGAAAGCTTCAGAAGCCTGAGAAAACATGATATTTCTTTCTGTAAACATGACATTGGATGCATTTGCCGAACAGGAAGATTGTGCTTTTCTCCAAAACCACTTTCACGGTGATTTTTGGTTAAGTTTCACCCGAAATCCACAACATTTTGTCCAGATACTCTGGATGAAAGCAAAACTATCTGGTGTGTTGTGGCTATCTCAATCCCAGATCTTGCTACTGCCTCTGTGTTTGTTTGTGTTTTCTGGACATTCTCTATGGACTTTACGGTTTTGAATGCATTTTAGCATGTAAGTTTTTGTTTTCAGCTGGCAAACGCTAATTGGTTCCACCTGGAGTCTAATACGCCACACATTCGAGTTTTCTAGGAAGAAAGCTTCAGAAGCCTGAGAAAACATGATATTTCTTTCTGTAAACATGACATTGGATGCATTTGCCGAACAGGAAGATTGTGCTTTTCTCCAAAACCACTTTCACGGTGATTTTTGGTTAAGTTTCACCCGAAATCCACAACATTTTGTCCAGATACTCTGGATGAAAGCAAAACTATCTGGTGTGTTGTGGCTATCTCAATCCCAGATCTTGCTACTGCCTCTGTGTTTGTTTGTGTTTTCTGGACATTCTCTATGGACTTTACGGTTTTGAATGCATTTTAGCATGTAAGTTTTTGTTTTCAGCTGGCAAACGCTAATTGGTTCCACCTGGAGTCTAATACGCCACACATTCGAGTTTTCTAGGAAGAAAGCTTCAGAAGCCTGAGAAAACATGATATTTCTTTCTGTAAACATGACATTGGATGCATTTGCCGAACAGGAAGATTGTGCTTTTCTCCAAAACCACTTTCACGGTGATTTTTGGTTAAGTTTCACCCGAAATCCACAACATTTTGTCCAGATACTCTGGATGAAAACAAAACTATCTGGTGTGTTGTGGCTATCTCAATCCCACATCTTGCTACAGACCCTGTGTTTGTTTGTGTTTTCTGGACATTCTCTATGGACTTTATGGTTTTGAAAGCATTTTAGCATGTAAGTTTTTGTTTTCAGCTGGCAAACGCTAATTGGTTCCACCTGGAGTCTAATACGCCACACATTCGAGTTTTCTAGGAAGAAAGCTTCAGAAGCCTGAGAAAACATGATACTTCTTTCTGTGAACATGACATTGGATGCATTTGCCGAACAGGAACATTGTGCTTTTCTCCAAAACCACTTTCCCTGTGATTTTTGGTTAAGTTTCACCCGAAATCCACAACATTTTGTCCAGATACTCTGGATGAAAACAAAACTATCTGGTGTGTTGTGGCTATCTCAATCCCACATCTTGCTACAGACCCTGTGTTTGTTTGTGTTTTCTGGACATTCTCTATGAACTTTACGGTTTTGAGTGCATTGTAGCATGTAAGTTTTAGTTTTCAGCTGGCAAACGCTAATTGGTTCCACCTGGAGTCTAATTCGCCACACATTCGAGTTTTCTAGGAAGAAAGCTTCAGAAGCCTGAGAAAACATGATATTTCTTTCTGTAACCATGACATTGGATGCATTTGCCGAACAGGAAGATTGTGCTTTTCTCCAAAACCACTTTCACGGTGATTTTTGGTTAAGTTTCACCCGAAATCCACAACATTTTGTCCAGATACTCTGGATGAAAGCAAAACTATCTGGTGTGTTGTGGCTATCTCAATCCCACATCTTGCTACAGCCTCTGTGTTTGTTTGTGTTTTCTGGACATTCTCTATGGACTTTACGGTTTTGAATGCATTTTAGCATGTAAGTTTTTGTTTTCAGCTGGCAAACGCTAATTGGTTCCACCTGGAGTCTAATACGCCACACATTCAAGTTTTCTAGGAAGAAAGCTTCAGAAGCCTGAGAAAACATGATATTTCTTTCTGTAAACATGACATTGGATGCATTTGCCGAAAAGGAAGATTGTGCTTTTCTCCAAAACCACTTTCACGGTGATTTTTGGTTAAGTTTCACCCGAAATCCACAACATTTTGTCCAGATACTCTGGATGAAAACAAAACTATCTGGTGTGTTGTGGCTATCTCAATCCCAGATCTTGCGACAGCCTCTGTGTTTGTTTGTGTTTTCTGGACATTCTCTATGGACTTTACGGTTTTGAATGCATTTTAGCATGTAAGATTTTGTTTTCAGCTGGCAAACACTAATTGGTTCCACCTGGAGTCTAATACGCCACACATTCGAGTTTTCTAGGAAGAAAGCTTCAGAAACCTGAGAAAACATGATATTTCTTTCTGTAAACATGACATTGGATGCATTTGCCGAACAGGAAGATTGTGCTTTTCTCCAAAACCACTTTCACGGTGATTTTTGGTTAAGTTTCACCCGAAATCCACAACATTTTGTCCAGATACTCTGGATGAAAACAAAACTATCTGGTGTGTTGTGGCTATCTCAATCCCAGATCTTGCTACAGCCTCTGTGTTTGTTTGTGTTTTCTGGACATTCTCTATGAACTTTACGGTTTTGAATGCATTGTAGCATGTAAGTTTTTGTTTTCAGCTGGCAAACGCTAATTGGTTCCACCTGGAGTCTAATTCGCCACACATTCGAGTTTTCTAGGAAGAAAGCTTCAGAAGCCTGAGAAAACATGATATTTCTTTCTGTAAACATGACATTGGATGCATTTGCCGAACAGGAAGATTGTGCTTTTCTCCAAAACCACCTTCACGGTGATTTTTGGTTAAGTTTCACCCGAAATCCACAACATTTTGTCCAGATACTCTGGATGAAAGCAAAACTATCTGGTGTGTTGTGGCTATCTCAATCCCACATCTTGCTACAGCCTCTGTGTTTGTTTGTGTTTTCTGGACATTCTCTCTGGACTTTACGGTTTTGAATGCATTTTAGCATGTAAGTTTTTGTTTTCAGCTGGCAAACGCTAATTGGTTCCACCTGGAGTCTAATACGCCACACATTCGAGTTTTCTAGGAAGAAAGCTTCAGAAGCCTGAGAAAACATGATATTTCTTTCTGTAAACATGACATTGGATGCATTTGCCGAAGAGGAAGATTGTGCTTTTCTCCAAAACCACTTTCACGGTGTTTTTTGGTTAAGTTTCACCCGAAATCCACAACATTTTGTCCAGATACTCTGGATGAAAACAAAGCTATCTGGTGTGTTGTGGCTATCTCAATCCCACATCTTGCTACAGCCTCTGTGTGTGTTTGTGTTTTCTGGACATTCTCTATGGACTTTACGGTTTTGAATGCATTGTAGCATGTAAGTTTTTGTTTTCAGCTGGCAAACGCTAATTGGTTCCACCTGGAGTCTAATACGCCACACATTCGAGTTTTCTAGGAAGAAAGCTTCAGAAGCCTGAGAAAACATGATATTTCTTTCTGTAAACATGACATTGGATGCATTTGCCGAACAGGAAGCATGAGCTTTTCTCCAAAACCACCTTCACGGTGATTTTTGGTTAAGTTTCACCCGAAATCCACAACATTTTGTCCAGATACTCTGGATGAAAACAAAACTATCTGGTGTGTTGTGGCTATCTCAATCCCACATCTTGCTACAGCCTCTGTGTTTGTTTGTGTTTTCTGAACATTCTCTATGGACTTTACGGTTTTGAAAGCATTTTAGCATGTAAGTTTTTGTTTTCAGCTGGCAAACGCTAATTGGTTCCACCTGGAGTCTAATACGCCACACATTCGAGTTTTCTAGGAAGAAAGCTTCAGAAGCCTGAGAAAACATGATATTTCTTTCTGTAAACATGACATTGGATGCATTTGCCGAAGAGGACGATTGTGCTTTTCTCCAAAACCACTTTCACGGTGTTTTTTGGTTAAGTTTCACCCGAAATCCACAACATTTTGTCCAGATACTCTGGATGAAAACAAAACTATCTGGTGTGTTGTGGCTATCTCAATCCCACATCTTGCTACAGCCTCTGTGTTTGTTTGTGTTTTCTGGACATTCTCTATGAAGTTTACGGTTTTGAAAGCATTGTAGCATATAAGTTTTTGTTTTCAGCTGGCAAACGCTAATTGGTTTCACCTGGAGTCTAATACGCCACACATTCAAGTTTTCTAGGAAGAAAGCTTCAGAAACCTGAGAAAACATGATATTTCTTTCTGTAAACATGACATTGGATGCAGTTGCCGAACAGGAAGATTGTGCTTTTCTCCAAAACCACTTTCACCGTGATTTTTGGTTAAGTTTCACCCGAAATCCACAACATTTTGTCCAGATACTCTGGATGAAAACAAACTATCTGGTGTGTTGTGGCTATCTCAATCCCAGATCTTGCGACAGCCTCTGTGTGTGTTTGTGTTTTCTGGACATTCTCTATGGACTTTACGGTTTTGAATGCATTTTAGCATGTAAGTTTTTGTTTTCAGCTGGCAAACGCTAATTGGTTCCACCTGGAGTCTAATACGCCACACATTCGAGTTTTCTAGGAAGAAAGCTTCAGAAACCTGAGAAAACATGATATTTCTTTCTGTAAACATGACATTGGATGCATTTGCCGAACAGGAAGCATGAGCTTTTCTCCAAAACCACCTTCACGGTGATTTTTGGTTAAGTTTCACCCGAAATCCACAACATTATGTCCAGATACCCTGGATGAAAACAAAACTATCTGGTGTGTTGTGGCTATCTCAATCCCACATCTTTCTACAGCCTCTGTGTTTGTTTGTGTTTTCTGGACATTCTCTATGGACTTTACGGTTTTGAAAGCATTTTAGCATGTAAGTTTTTGTTTTCAGCTGGCAAACGCTAATTGGTTCCACCTGGAGTCTAATTCGCCACACATTCGAGTTTTCTAGGAAGAAAGCTTCAGAAGCCTGAGAAAACATGATATTTCTTTCTGTAAACATGACATTGGATGCATTTGCCGAACAGGAAGATTGTGCTTTTCTCCAAAACCACTTTCACGGTGATTTTTGGTTAAGTTTCACCCGAAATCCACAACATTATGTCCAGATACTCTGGATGAAAGCAAAACTATCTGGTGTGTTGTGGCTATCTCAATACCACATCTTGCTACAGCCTCTGTGCTTGTTTGTGTTTTCTGGACATTCTCTATGGACTTTACGGTTTTGAAAGCATTTTAGCATGTAAGTTTTTGTTTTCAGTTGGCAAACGCTAATTGGTTCCACCTGGAGTCTAATACGCCACACATTCGAGTTTTCTAGGAAGAAAGCTTCAGAAACCTGAGAAAACATGATATTTCTTTCTGTAAACATGACATTGGATGCATTTGCCGAACAGGAAGATTGTGCTTTTCTCCAAAACCACTTTCACGGTGATTTTTGGTTAAGTTTCACCCGAAATCCACAACATTTTGTCCAGATACTCTGGATGAAAGCAAAACTATCTGGTGTGTTTTGGCTGTCTCAATCCCACATCTTGCTACAGCCTCTGAGCTTGTTTGTGTTTTCTGGACATTCTCTATGGACTTTACGGGTTTGAATGCATTTTAGCAGGACCCTTTGTGTATTCTGCTGGCAAACGCTAATTCGTTCCACCTGGAGCCTAATACGCCACACATTCGAGTTTTCTAGGAAGAAAGCTTCAGAAGCCTGAGAAAACATGATATTTCTTTCTGTAAACATGACATTGGACACATTTGCCGAACAGGAAGATTGTGCTTTTCTCCAAAACCACTTTCACGGTGATTTTTGGTTCAGTTTCACCCGAAATCCACAACATTTTGTCCAGATACCCTGGATGAAAACAAAACTATCTGGTGTGTTGTGGATATCTCAATCCCAGATCTTGCTACAGCCTCTGTGTTTGTTTGTGTTTTCTGGACATGCTCTATGGACTTTACGGTTTTGAAAGCATTTTAGCATGTAAGTTTTGTTTTCAGCTGGCAAACGCTAATTGGTTCCACCTGGAGTCTAATATGCCACACATTCGAGTTTTCTAGGAAGAAAGCTTCAGAAGCCTGAGAAAACATGATATTTCTTTCTGTAAACATGACATTGGATGCATTTGCCGAACAGGAAGATTGTGCATTTCTTCAAAACCACTTTCACGGTGATTTTTGGTTAAGTTTCACCCGAAGTCCACAACATTTTGTCCAGATACTCTGGATGAAAACAAAACTATCTGGTGTGTTGTGGCTATCTCAATCCCACATCTTGCGACAGCCTCTGTGTGTGATTGTGCTTTCTGGATATTCTCTATGGACTTTACGGTTTTGAAAGCATTTTAGCATGTAAGTTTTTGTTTTCAGCTGGCAAACGCTAATTGGTTCGACCTGGAGTCTAATACGCCACACATTCGAGTTTTCTAGGAAGAAAGCTTCAGAAACCTGAGAAAACATGATATTTCTTTCTGTAAACATGACATTGGATGCATTTGCCGAACAGGAAGCATGAGCTTTTCTCCAAAACCACCTTCACGGTGATTTTTGGTTAAGTTTCACCCGAAATCCACAACATTTTGTCCAGATACTCTGGATGAAAACAAAACTATCTGGTGTGTTGTGGCTATCTCAATCCCACATCTTGCTACAGCCTCTGTGTTTGTTTGTGTTTTCTGGACATTCTCTATGGACTTTACGGTTTTCAATGCATTTTAGCATGTAAGTTTTTGTTTTCAGCTGGCAAACGCTAATTGGTTCCACCTGGAGTCTAATACGCCACACATTCGAGTTTTCTAGGAAGAAAGCTTCAGAAACCTGAGAAAACATGATATTTCTTTCTGTAAACATGACATTGGATACATTTGCCGAACAGGAAGATTGTGCTTTTCTCCAAAACCACCTTCACGGTGATTTTTGGTTAAGTTTCACCCGAAATCCACAACATTATGTCCAGATACCCTGGATGAAAACAAAACTATCTGGTGTGTTGTGGCTATCTCAATCCCACATCTTTCTACAGCCTCTGTGTTTGTTTGTGTTTTCTGGACATTCTCTATGGACTTTACGGTTTTGAATGCATTTTAGCATGTAAGATTTTGTTTTCAGCTGGCAAACGCTAATTGGTTCCACCTGGAGTCTAATACGCCACACATTCGAGTTTTCTAGGAAGAAAGCTTCAGAAACCTGAGAAAACATGATATTTCTTTCTGTAAACATGACATTGGATGCATTTGCCGAACAGGAAGATTGTGCTTTTCTCCAAAACCACTTTCGCGGTGATTTTTGGTTAAGTTTCACCCGAAATCCACAACATTTTGTCCAGATACTCTGGATGAAAGCAAAACTATCTGGTGTGTTGTGGCTATCTCAATCCCACATCTTGCTACAACCTCTGTGTTTGTTTGTGTTTTCTGGACATTCTCTATGGACTTTACGGTTTTGAATGCATTTTAGCATGTAAGTTTTTGTTTTCAGCTGGCAAACGCTAATTGGTTCCACCTGGAGTCTAATACGCCACACATTCGAGTTTTCTAGGAAGAAAGCTTCAGAAGCCTGAGAAAACATGATATTTCTTTCTGTAAACATGACATTGGATGCATTTGCCGAACAGGAAGATTGTGCTTTTCTCCAAAACCACTTTCACGGTGATTTTTGGTTAAGTTTCACCCGAAATCCACAACATTTTGTCCAGATACTCTGGATGAAAGCAAAACTATCTGGTGTGTTGTGGCTATCTCAATCCCACATCTTGCTACAGCCTCTGTGTTTGTTTGTGTTTTCTGGACATTCTCTATGGACTTTACGGTTTTGAATGCATTTTAGCATGTAAGTTTTTGTTTTCAGCTGGCAAACGCTAATTGGTTCCACCTGGAGTCTAATACGCCACACATTCGAGTTTTCTAGGAAGAAAGCTTCAGAAACCTGAGAAAACATGATATTTCTTTCTGTAAACATGACATTGGATGCATTTGCCGAACAGGAAGATTGTGCTTTTCTCCAAAACCACTTTCACGGTGATTTTTGGTTAAGTTTCACCCGAAATCCAGAACATTTTGTCCAGATACTCTGGATGAAAACAAAACTATCTGGTGTGTTGTGGCTATCTCAATCCCAGATCTTGCTACAGCCTCTCTGTGTGTTTGTGTTTTCTGGACATTCTCTATGGACTTTACGGTTTTGAATGCATTTTAGCATGTAAGTTTTTGTTTTCAGCTGGCAAACGCTAATTGGTTCCACCTGGAGTCTAATACGCCACACATTCGAGTTTTCTAGGAAGAAAGCTTCAGAAACCTGAGAAAACATGATATTTCTTTCTGTAAACATGACATTGGATGCATTTGCCGAACAGGAAGCATGAGCTTTTCTCCAAAACCACCTTCACGGTGATTTTTGGTTAAGTTTCACCCGAAATCCACAACATTTTGTCCAGATACTCTGGATGAAAACAAAACTATCTGGTGTGTTGTGGCTATCTCAATACCACATCTTGCTACAGCCTCTGTGTTTGTTTGTGTTTTCTGGACATTCTCTATGGACTTTACGGTTTTTAATGCATTTTAGCATGTAAGTTTTTGTTTTCAGCTGGCAAACGCTAATTGGTTCCACCTGGAGTCTAATACGCCACACATTCGAGTTTTCTAGGAAGAAAGCTTCAGAAACCTGAGAAAACATGATATTTCTTTCTGTAAACATGACATTGGATGCATTTGCCGAACAGGAAGCATGAGCTTTTCTCCAAAACCACCTTCACGGTGATTTTTGGTTAAGTTTCACCCGAAATCCACAACATTTTGTCCAGATACTCTGGATGAAAGCAAAACTATCTGGTGTGTTGTGGCTATCTCAATCCCACATCTTGCTACAGCCTCTGTGTTTGTTTGTGTTTTCTGGACATTCTCTATGGACTTTACGGTTTTGAATGCATTTTAGCATGTAAGTTTTTGTTTTCAGCTGGCAAACGCTAATTGGTTCCACCTGGAGTCAAATCCTCCACACATTCGAGTTTTCTAGGAAGAAAGCTTCAGAAACCTGAGAAAACATGATATTTCTTTCTGTAAACATGACATTGGATGCATTTGCCGAACAGGAAGATTGTGCTTTTCTCCAAAACCACCTTCACGGTGATTTTTGGTTAAGTTTCACCTGAAATCCACAACATTTTGTCCAGATACTCTGGATGAAAACAAAACTATCTGGTGTGTTGTGGCTATCTCAATCCCACATCTTGCGACAGCCTCTGTGTTTGTTTGTGTTTTCTGGACATTCTCTATGGACTTTACGGTTTTGAATGCATTTTAGCATGTAAGTTTTTGTTTTCAGCTGGCAAACGCTAATTGGTTCCACCTGGAGTCTAATACGCCACACATTCGAGTTTTCTAGGAAGAAAGCTTCAGAAACCTGAGAAAACATGATATTTCTTTCTGTAAACATGACATTGGATGCATTTGCCGAACAGGAAGCATGAGCTTTTCTCCAAAACCACTTTCACGGTGATTTTTGGTTAAGTTTCACCCGAAATCCACAACATTTTGTCCAGATACTCTGGATGAAAACAAAACTATCTGGTGTGTTGTGGCTATCTCAATCCCACATCTTGCTACAGCCTCTGTGTTTGTTTGTGTTTTCTGGACATTCTCTATGGACTTTACGGTTTTGAATGCATTTTAGCATGTAAGTTTTTGTTTTCAGCTGGCAAACGCTAATTGGTTCCACCTGGAGTCTAATACGCCACACATTCGAGTTTTCTAGGAAGAAAGCTTCAGAAACCTGAGAAAACATGATATTTCTTTCTGTAAACATGACATTGGATGCATTTGCCGAACAGGAAGCATGAGCTTTTCTCCAAAACCACCTTCACGGTGATTTTTGGTTAAGTTTCACCCGAAATCCACAACATTTTGTCCAGATACTCTGGATGAAAACAAAACTATCTGGTGTGTTGTGGCTATCTCAATACCACATCTTGCTACAGCCTCTGTGTTTGTTTGTGTTTTCTGGACATTCTCTATGGACTTTACGGTTTTGAATGCATTTTAGCATGTAAGTTTTTGTTTTCAGCTGGCAAACGCTAATTGGTTCCACCTGGAGTCTAATACGCCACACATTCGAGTTTTCTAGGAAGAAAGCTTCAGAAACCTGAGAAAACATGATATTTCTTTCTGTAAACATGACATTGGATGCATTTGCCGAACAGGAAGCATGAGCTTTTCTCCAAAACCACCTTCACGGTGATTTTTGGTTAAGTTTCACCCGAAATCCACAACATTTTGTCCAGATACTCTGGATGAAAGCAAAACTATCTGGTGTGTTGTGGCTATCTCAATCCCACATCTTGCTACAGCCTCTGTGTTTGTTTGTGTTTTCTGGACATTCTCTATGGACTTTACGGTTTTGAATGCATTTTAGCATGTAAGTTTTTGTTTTCAGCTGGCAAACGCTAATTGGTTCCACCTGGAGTCAAATCCTCCACACATTCGAGTTTTCTAGGAAGAAAGCTTCAGAAACCTGAGAAAACATGATATTTCTTTCTGTAAACATGACATTGGATGCATTTGCCGAACAGGAAGATTGTGCTTTTCTCCAAAACCACCTTCACGGTGATTTTTGGTTAAGTTTCACCTGAAATCCACAACATTTTGTCCAGATACTCTGGATGAAAGCAAAACTATCTGGTGTGTTGTGGCTATCTCAATCCCACATCTTGCGACAGCCTCTGTGTTTGTTTGTGTTTTCTGGACATTCTCTATGGACTTTACGGTTTTGAATGCATTTTAGCATGTAAGTTTTTGTTTTCAGCTGGCAAACGCTAATTGGTTCCACCTGGAGTCTAATACGCATCACATTCGTGTTTTCTAGGAAGAAAGCTTCAGAAACCTGAGAAAACATGATATTTCTTTCTGTAAACATGACATTGGATGCATTTGCCGAACAGGAAGATTGTGCTTTTCTCCAAAACCACTTTCACGGTGATTTTTGGTTAAGTTTCACCCGAAATCCACAACATTTTGTCCAGATACTCTGGATGAAAACAAAACTATCTGGTGTGTTGTGGCTATCTCAATACCACATCTTGCTACAGCCTCTGTGTTTGTTTGTGTTTTCTGGACATTCTCTATGGACTTTACGGTTTTTAATGCATTTTAGCATGTAAGTTTTTGTTTTCAGCTGGCAAACGCTAATTGGTTCCACCTGGAGTCTAATACGCCACACATTCGAGTTTTCTAGGAAGAAAGCTTCAGAAACCTGAGAAAACATGATATTTCTTTCTGTAAACATGACATTGGATGCATTTGCCGAACAGGAAGATTGTGCTTTTCTCCAAAACCACTTTCACAGTGATTTTTGGTTAAGTTTCACCTGAAATCCACAACATTTTGTCCAGATACTCTGGATGAAAACAAAACTATCTGGTGTGTTGTGGCTATCTCAATCCCACATCTTGCGACAGCCTCTGTGTTTGTTTGTGTTTTCTGGACATTCTCTATGGACTTTACGGTATTGAACGCATTTTAGCATGTAAGTTTTTGTTTTCAGCTGGCAAACGCTAATTGGTTCCACCTGGAGTCTAATACGCCACACATTCGAGTTTTCTAGGAAGAAAGCTTCAGAAACCTGAGAAAACATGATATTTCTTTCTGTAAACATGACATTGGATACATTTGCCGAACAGGAAGATTGTGCTTTTCTCCAAAACCACTTTCACGGTGATTTTTGGTTAAGTTTCACCCGAAATCCACAACATTTTGTCCAGATACCCTGGATGAAAACAAAACTATCTGGTGTGTTTTGGCTATCTCAATCCCAGATCTTGCTACAGCCTCTGTGTTTGTTTGTGTTTTCTGGACATGCTCTATGGACTTTACGGTTTTGAAAGCATTTTAGCATGTAAGTTTTTGTTTTCAGCTGGCAAACGCTAATTGGTTCCACCTGGAGTCTAATATGCCACACATTCGAGTTTTCTAGGAAGAAAGCTTCAGAAGCCTGAGAAAACATGATATTTCTTTCTGTAAACATGACATTGGATGCATTTGCCGAACAGGAAGATTGTGCATTTCTTCAAAACCACTTTCACGGTGATTTTTGGTTAAGTTTCACCCGAAGTCCACAACATTTTGTCCAGATACTCTGGATGAAAACAAAACTATCTGGTGTGTTGTGGCTATCTCAATCCCACATCTTGCGACAGCCTCTGTGTTTGTTTGTGTTTTCTGGACATTCTCTATGGACTTTACGGTTTTGAAAGCATTTTAGCATGTAAGTTTTTGTTTTCAGCTGGCAAACGCTAATTGGTTCGACCTGGAGTCTAATACGCCACACATTCGAGTTTTCTAGGAAGAAAGCTTCAGAAACCTGAGAAAACATGATATTTCTTTCTGTAAACATGACATTGGATGCATTTGCCGAACAGGAAGCATGAGCTTTTCTCCAAAACCACCTTCACGGTGATTTTTGGTTAAGTTTCACCCGAAATCCACAACATTTTGTCCAGATACCCTGGATGAAAACAAAACTATCTGGTGTGTTGTGGCTATCTCAATCCCACATCTTTCTACAGCCTCTGTGTTTGTTTGTGTTTTCTGGACATTCTCTATGGACTTTACGGTTTTGAAAGCATTTTAGCATGTAAGTTTTGTTTTCAGCTGGCAAACGCTAATTGGTTCCACCTGGAGTCTAATACGCCACACATTCGAGTTTTCTAGGAAGAAAGCTTCAGAAACCTGAGAAAACATGATATTTCTTTCTGTAAACATGACATTGGATGCATTTGCCGAACAGGAAGATTGTGCTTTTCTCCAAAACCACTTTCACGGTGATTTTTGATTAAGTTTCACCCGAAATCCACAACGTTTTGTCCAGATACCTTGGATGAAAGCAAAACTATCTGGTGTGTTGTGGCTATCTCAATACCACATCTTGCTACAGCCTCTGTGCTTGTTTGTGTTTTCTGGACATTCTCTATGGACTTTACGGTTTTGAAAGCATTTTAGCATGTAAGTTTTTGTTTTCAGCTGGCAAACGCTAATTGGTTCCACCTGGAGTCTAATACGCCACACATTCGAGTTTTCTAGGAAGAAAGCTTCAGAAACCTGAGAAAACATGATATTTCTTTCTGTAAACATGACATTGGATGCATTTGCCGAACAGGAAGATTGTGCTTTTCTCCAAAACCACTTTCACGGTGATTTTTGGTTAAGTTTCACCCGAAATCCACAACATTTTGTCCAGATACTCTGGATGAAAGCAAAACTATCTGGTGTGTTTTGGCTGTCTCAATCCCACATCTTGCTACAGCCTCTGTGCTTGTTTGTGTTTTCTGGACATTCTCTATGGACTTTACGGGTTTGAATGCATTTTAGCAGGACCCTTTTTGTATTCTGCTGGCAAACGCTAATTCGTTCCACCTGGAGCCTAATACGCCACACATTCGAGTTTTCTAGGAAGAAAGCTTCAGAAGCCTGAGAAAACATGATATTTCTTTCTGTAAACATGACATTGGACACATTTGCCGAACAGGAAGATTGTGCTTTTCTCCAAAACCACTTTCCCGGTGATTTTTGGTTCAGTTTCACCCGAAATCCACAACAATTTGTCCTGATACTCTGGATGAAAACAAAACTATCTGGTGTGTTGTGGCTATCTCAATCCCAGATCTTGCTACAGCCTCTGTGTTTGTTTGTGTTTTCTGGACATTCTCTATGGACTTTACGGTTTTGAAAGCATTTTAGCATGTAAGTTTTTGTTGTCAGCTGGCAAACGCTAATTGGTTCCACCTGGAGTCTAATACGCCACACATTCGAGTTTTCTAGGAAGAAAGCTTCAGAAGCCTGAGAAAACATGATATTTCTTTCTGTAAACATGACATTGGATACATTTGCCGAACAGGAAGATTGTGCTTTTCTCCAAAACCACTTTCACGGTGATTTTTGGTTAAGTTTCACCCGAAATCCACAACATTTTGTCCAGATACCCTGGATGAAAACAAAACTATCTGGTGTGTTGTGGATATCTCAATCTCAGATCTTGCTACAGCCTCTGTGTTTGTTTGTGTTTTCTGGACATTCTCTATGGACTTTACGGTTTTGAAAGCATTTTAGCATGTAAGTTTTTGTTTTCAGCTGGCAAACGCTAATTGGTTTCACCTTGAGTCTAATACGCCACACATTCGAGATTTCTAGGAAGAAAGCTTCAGAAACCTGAGAAAACATGATATTTCTTTCTGTAAACATGACATTGGATGCAGTTGCCGAACAGGAAGATTGTGCTTTTCTCCAAAACCACTTTCACCGTGATTTTTGGTTAAGTTTCACCCGAAATCCACAACATTTTGTCCAGATACTCTGGATGAAAACAAAACTATCTGGTGTGTTGTGGCTATCTCAATCCCAGATCTTGCTACAGCCTCTGTGTTTGTTTGTGTTTTCTGGACATTCTCTATGGACTTTACGGTTTTGAATGCATTTAACATGTAAGTTTTTGTTTTCAGCTGGCAAACGCTAATTGGTTCCACCTATAGTCTAATACGCCACACATTCGAGTTTTCTAGGAAGAAAGCTTCAGAAGCCTGAGAAAACATGATATTTCTTTCTGTAAACATGACATTGGATGCATTTGCCGAACAGGAAGATTGTGCTTTTCTCCAAAACCACTTTCACGGTGATTTTGGTTCAGTTTCACCCGAAATCCACAACATTTTGTCCAGATACTCTGGATGAAAACAAATGTATCTGGTGTGTTGTGGCTATCTCAATACCACATCTTGCTACAGCCTCTGTGTTTGTTTGTGTTTTCTAGACATTCTCTATGGACTTTACGGTTTTGAATGCATTTTAGCATGTAAGTTTTTGTTTTCAGCTGGCAAACGCTAATTGGTTCCACCTGGAGTCTAATACGCCACACATTCGAGTGTTCTAGGAAGAAAGCTCCAGAAACCTGAGAAAACATGATATTTCTTTCTGTAAACATGACATTGGATGCATTTGCCGAACAGGAAGCATGAGCTTTTCTCCAAATCCACCTTCACGGTGATTTTTGGTTAAGTTTCACCCGAAATCCACAACATTTTGTCCAGATACTCTGGATGAAAACAAAACTATCTGGTGTGTTGTGGCTATCTCAATCCCACATCTTGCTACAGCCTCTGTGTTTGTTTGTGTTTTCTGGACATTCTCTATGGACTTTACAGGTTTGAATGCATTTTAGCATGTAAGTTTTTGTTTTCAGCTGGCAAACGCTAATTGGTTCCACCTGGAGTCTAATACGCCACACATTCGAGTTTTCTAGGAAGAAAGCTTCAGAAACCTGAGAAAACATGATATTTCTTTCTGTAAACATGACATTGGATACATTTGCCGAACAGGAAGATTGTGCTTTTCTCCAAAACCACCTTCACGGTGATTTTTGGTTAAGTTTCACCCGAAATCCACAACATTATGTCCAGATACCCTGGATGAAAACAAAACTATCTGGTGTGTTGTGGCTATCTCAATCCCACATCTTTCTACAGCCTCTGTGTTTGTTTGTGTTTTCTGGACATTCTCTATGGACTTTACGGTTTTGAAAGCATTTTAGCATGTAAGTTATTGTTTTCAGCTGGCAAACGCTAATTGGTTCCACCTGGAGTCTAATACGCCACACATTCGAGTTTTCTAGGAAGAAAGCTTCAGAAGCCTGAGAAAACATGATATTTCTTTCTGTAAACATGACATTGGATGCATTTGCCGAACAGGAAGATTGTGCTTTTCTCCAAAACCACTTTCACGGTGATTTTTGGTTAAGTTTCACCCGAAATCCACAACATTATGTCCAGATACTCTGGATGAAAGCAAAACTATCTGGTGTGTTGTGGCTATCTCAATACCACATCTTGCTACAGCCTCTGTGCTTGTTTGTGTTTTCTGGACATTCTCTATGGACTTTACGGTTTTGAAAGCATTTTAGCATGTAAGTTTTTGTTTTCAGTTGGCAAACGCTAATTTGTTCCACCTGGAGTCTAATACGCCACACATTCGAGTTTTCTAGGAAGAAAGCTTCAGAAACCTGAGAAAACATGATATTTCTTTCTGTAAACATGACATTGGATGCATTTGCCGAACAGGAAGATTGTGCTTTTCTCCAAAACCACTTTCACGGTGATTTTTGGTTAAGTTTCACCCGAAATCCACAACATTTTGTCCAGATACTCTGGATGAAAGCAAAACTATCTGGTGTGTTTTGGCTGTCTCAATCCCACATCTTGCTACAGCCTCTGTGCTTGTTTGTGTTTTCTGGACATTCTCTATGGACTTTACGGGTTTGAATGCATTTTAGCAGGACCCTTTTTGTATTCTGCTGGCAAACGCTAATTCGTTCCACCTGGAGCCTAATACGCCACACATTCGAGTTTTCTAGGAAGAAAGCTTCAGAAGCCTGAGAAAACATGATATTTCTTTCTGTAAACATGACATTGGATACATTTGCCGAACAGGAAGATTGTGCTTTTCTCCAAAACCACTTTCACGGTGATTTTTGGTTCAGTTTCACCCGAAATCCACAACAATTTGTCCTGATACTCTGGATGAAAACAAAACTATCTGGTGTGTTGTGGCTATCTCAATCCCAGATCTTGCTAGAGCCTCTGTGTTTGTTTGTGTTTTCTGGACATTCTCTATGGACTTTACGGTTTTGAAAGCATTTTAGCATGTAAGTTTTTGTTTTCAGCTGGCAAACGCTAATTGGTTCCACCTGGAGTCTAATACGCCACACATTCGAGTTTTCTAGGAAGAAAGCTTCAGAAACCTGAGAAAACATGATATTTCTTTCTGTAAACATGACATTGGATGCATTTGCCGAACAGGAAGCATGAGCTTTTCTCCAAAACCACCTTCACGGTGATTTTTGGTTAAGTTTCACCCGAAATCCACAACATTTTGTCCAGATACTCTGGATGAAAACAAAACTATCTGGTGTGTTGTGGCTATCTCAATCCCACATCTTGCTATAGCCTCTGTGTTTGTTTGTGTTTTCTGGACATTCTCTATGGACTTTACGGTTTTCAATGCATTTTAGCATGTAAGTTTTTGTTTTCAGCTGGCAAACGCTAATTGGTTCCACCTGGAGTCTAATACGCCACACATTCGAGTTTTCTAGGAAGAAAGCTTCAGAAACCTGAGAAAACATGATATTTCTTTCTGTAAACATGACATTGGATACATTTGCCGAACAGGAAGATTGTGCTTTTCTCCAAAACCACCTTCACGGTGATTTTTGGTTAAGTTTCACCCGAAATCCACAACATTATGTCCAGATACCCTGGATGAAAACAAAACTATCTGGTGTGTTGTGCTTATCTCAATCCCACATCTTTCTACAGCCTCTGTGTTTGTTTGTGTTTTCTGGACATTCTCTATGGACTTTACGGTTTTGAAAGCATTTTAGCATGTAAGTTTTTGTTTTCAGCTGGCAAACGCTAATTGGTTCCACCTGGAGTCTAATACGCCACACATTCGAGTTTTCTAGGAAGAAAGCTTCAGAAACCTGAGAAAACATGATATTTCTTTCTGTAAACATGACATTGGATGCATTTGCCGAACAGGAAGATTGTGCTTTTCTCCAAAACCACTTTCACGGTGATTTTTGGTTAAGTTTCACCCGAAATCCACAACATTTTGTCCAGATACTCTGGATGAAAGCAAAACTATCTGGTGTGTTTTGGCTGTCTCAATCCCACATCTTGCTACAGCCTCTGTGCTTGTTTGTGTTTTCTGGACATTCTCTATGGACTTTACGGGTTTGAATGCATTTTAGCAGGACCCTTTGTGTATTCTGCTGGCAAACGCTAATTCGTTCCACCTGGAGCCTAATACGCCACACATTCGAGTTTTCTAGGAAGAAAGCTTCAGAAGCCTGAGAAAACATGATATTTCTTTCTGTAAACATGACATTGGACACATTTGCCGAACAGGAAGATTGTGCTTTTCTCCAAAACCACTTTCACGGTGATTTTTGGTTCAGTTTCACCCGAAATCCACAACAATTTGTCCTGATACTCTGGATGAAAACAAAACTATCTGGTGTGTTGTGGCTATCTCAATACCACATCTTGCTACAGCCTCTGTGTTTGGTTGTGTTTTCTGGACATTCTCTATGGACTTTACGGTTTTGAAAGCATTTTAGCATGTAAGTTTTTGTTTTCAGCTGGCAAACGCTAATTGGTTCGACCTGGAGTCTAATACGCCACACATTCGAGTTTTCTAGGAAGAAAGCTTCAGAAACCTGAGAAAACATGATATTTCTTTCTGTAAACATGACATTGGATACATTTGCCAAACAGGAAGATTGTGCTTTTCTCCAAAACCACTTTCACGGTGATTTTTGGTTAAGTTTCACCCGAAATCCACAACATTTTGTCCAGATACCCTGGATGAAAACAAAACTATCTGGTGTGTTTTGGCTATCTCAATCCCAGATCTTGCTACAGCCTCTGTGTTTGTTTGTGTTTTCTGGACATGCTCTATGGACTTTACGGTTTTGAAAGCATTTTAGCATGTAAGTTTTTGTTTTCAGCTGGCAAACGCTAATTGGTTCCACCTGGAGTCTAATATGCCACACATTCGAGTTTTCTAGGAAGAAAGCTTCAGAAGCCTGAGAAAACATGATATTTCTTTCTGTAAACATGACATTGGATGCATTTGCCGAACAGGAAGATTGTGCATTTCTTCAAAACCACTTTCACGGTGATTTTTGGTTAAGTTTCACCCGAAGTCCACAACATTTTGTCCAGATACTCTGGATGAAAACAAAACTATCTGGTGTGTTGTGGCTATCTCAATCCCACATCTTTCTACAGCCTCTGTGTTTGTTTGTGTTTTCTGGACATTCTCTATGGACTTTACGGTTTTGAAAGCATTTTAGCATGTAAGTTTTTGTTTTCAGCTGGCAAACGCTAATTGGTTCCACCTGGAGTCTAATACGCCACACATTCGAGTTTTCTAGGAAGAAAGCTTCAGAAACCTGAGAAAACATGATATTTCTTTCTGTAAACATGACATTGGATGCATTTGCCGAACAGGAAGCATGAGCTTTTCTCCAAAACCACCTTCACGGTGATTTTTGGTTAAGTTTCACCCGAAATCCACAACATTTTGTCCAGATACTCTGGATGAAAACAAAACTATCTGGTGTGTTGTGGCTATCTCAATCCCACATCTTTCTACAGCCTCTGTGTTTGTTTGTGTTTTCTGGACATTCTCTATGGACTTTACGGTTTTGAATGCATTTTACCATGTAAGTTTTTGTTTTCAGCTGGCAAACGCTAATTGGTTCCACCTGGAGTCTAATACGCCACACATTCGAGTTTTCTAGGAAGAAAGCTTCAGAAACCTGAGAAAACATGATATTTCTTTCTGTAAACATGACATTGGATACATTTGCCGAACAGGAAGATTGTGCTTTTCTCCAAAACCACCTTCACGGTGATTTTTGGTTAAGTTTCACCCGAAATCCACAACATTATGTCCAGATACCCTGGATGAAAACAAAACTATCTGGTGTGTTGTGGCTATCTCAATCCCAGATCTTGCTACAGCCTCTGTGTTTGTTTGTGTTTTCTGGACATTCTCTATGGACTTTACGGTTTTGAAAGCATTTTAGCATGTAAGTTTTTGTTTTCAGCTGGCAAATGCTAATTGGTTCCACCTGGAGTCTAATACGCCACACATTCGAGTTTTCTAGGAAGAAAGCTTCAGAAGCCTGAGAAAACATGATATTTCTTTCTGTAAACATGACATTGGATGCATTTGCCGAACAGGAAGATTGTGCTTTTCTCCAAAACCACTTTCACGGTGATTTTTGGTTAAGTTTCACCCGAAATCCACAACATTATGTCCAGATACCCTGGATGAAAACAAAACTATCTGGTGTGTTGTGGCTATCTCAATCCCACATCTTTCTACAGCCTCTGTGTTTGTTTGTGTTTTCTGGACATTCTCTATGGACTTTACGGTTTTGAAAGCATTTTAGCATGTAAGTTTTGTTTTCAGCTGGCAAACGCTAATTGGTTCCACCTGGAGTCTAATACGCCACACATTCGAGTTTTCTAGGAAGAAAGCTTCAGAAGCCTGAGAAAACATGATATTTCTTTCTGTAAACATGACATTGGATGCATTTGCCGAACAGGAAGATTGTGCTTTTCTCCAAAACCACTTTCACGGTGATTTTTGATTAAGTTTCACCCGAAATCCACAACGTTTTGTCCAGATACCTTGGATGAAAGCAAAACTATCTGGTGTGTTGTGGCTATCTCAATACCACATCTTGCTACAGCCTCTGTGCTTGTTTGTGTTTTCTGGACATTCTCTATGGACTTTACGGTTTTGAAAGCATTTTAGCATGTAAGTTTTTGTTTTCAGCTGGCAAACGCTAATTGGTTCCACCTGGAGTCTAATACGCCACACATTCGAGTTTTCTAGGAAGAAAGCTTCAGAAACCTGAGAAAACATGATATTTCTTTCTGTAAACATGACATTGGATGCATTTGCCGAACAGGAAGATTGTGCTTTTCTCCAAAACCACTTTCACGGTGATTTTTGGTTAAGTTTCACCCGAAATCCACAACATTTTGTCCAGATACTCTGGATGAAAGCAAAACTATCTGGTGTGTTTTGGCTGTCTCAATCCCACATCTTGCTACAGCCTCTGTGCTTGTTTGTGTTTTCTGGACATTCTCTATGGACTTTACGGGTTTGAATGCATTTTAGCAGGACCCTTTTTGTATTCTGCTGGCAAACGCTAATTCGTTCCACCTGGAGCCTAATACGCCACACATTCGAGTTTTCTAGGAAGAAAGCTTCAGAAGCCTGAGAAAACATGATATTTCTTTCTGTAAACATGACATTGGACACATTTGCCGAACAGGAAGATTGTGCTTTTCTCCAAAACCACTTTCCCGGTGATTTTTGGTTCAGTTTCACCCGAAATCCACAACAATTTGTCCTGATACTCTGGATGAAAACAAAACTATCTGGTGTGTTGTGGCTATCTCAATCCCAGATCTTGCTACAGCCTCTGTGTTTGTTTGTGTTTTCTGGACATTCTCTATGGACTTTACGGTTTTGAAAGCATTTTAGCATGTAAGTTTTTGTTTTCAGCTGGCAAACGCTAATTGGTTCCACCTGGAGTCTAATACGCCACACATTCGAGTTTTCTAGGAAGAAAGCTTCAGAAGCCTGAGAAAACATGATATTTCTTTCTGTAAACATGACATTGGATACATTTGCCGAACAGGAAGATTGTGCTTTTCTCCAAAACCACTTTCACGGTGATTTTTGGTTAAGTTTCACCCGAAATCCACAACATTTTGTCCAGATACCCTGGATGAAAACAAAACTATCTGGTGTGTTGTGGATATCTCAATCTCAGATCTTGCTACAGCCTCTGTGTTTGTTTGTGTTTTCTGGACATTCTCTATGGACTTTACGGTTTTGAAAGCATTTTAGCATGTAAGTTTTTGTTTTCAGCTGGCAAACGCTAATTGGTTTCACCTTGAGTCTAATACGCCACACATTCGAGATTTCTAGGAAGAAAGCTTCAGAAACCTGAGAAAACATGATATTTCTTTCTGTAAACATGACATTGGATGCAGTTGCCGAACAGGAAGATTGTGCTTTTCTCCAAAACCACTTTCACCGTGATTTTTGGTTAAGTTTCACCCGAAATCCACAACATTTTGTCCAGATACTCTGGATGAAAACAAAACTATCTGGTGTGTTGTGGCTATCTCAATCCCAGATCTTGCTACAGCCTCTGTGTTTGTTTGTGTTTTCTGGACATTCTCTATGGACTTTACGGTTTTGAATGCATTTAACATGTAAGTTTTTGTTTTCAGCTGGCAAACGCTAATTGGTTCCACCTATAGTCTAATACGCCACACATTCGAGTTTTCTAGGAAGAAAGCTTCAGAAGCCTGAGAAAACATGATATTTCTTTCTGTAAACATGACATTGGATGCATTTGCCGAACAGGAAGATTGTGCTTTTCTCCAAAACCACTTTCACGGTGATTTTGGTTCAGTTTCACCCGAAATCCACAACATTTTGTCCAGATACTCTGGATGAAAACAAATGTATCTGGTGTGTTGTGGCTATCTCAATACCACATCTTGCTACAGCCTCTGTGTTTGTTTGTGTTTTCTAGACATTCTCTATGGACTTTACGGTTTTGAATGCATTTTAGCATGTAAGTTTTTGTTTTCAGCTGGCAAACGCTAATTGGTTCCACCTGGAGTCTAATACGCCACACATTCGAGTGTTCTAGGAAGAAAGCTCCAGAAACCTGAGAAAACATGATATTTCTTTCTGTAAACATGACATTGGATGCATTTGCCGAACAGGAAGCATGAGCTTTTCTCCAAATCCACCTTCACGGTGATTTTTGGTTAAGTTTCACCCGAAATCCACAACATTTTGTCCAGATACTCTGGATGAAAACAAAACTATCTGGTGTGTTGTGGCTATCTCAATCCCACATCTTGCTACAGCCTCTGTGTTTGTTTGTGTTTTCTGGACATTCTCTATGGACTTTACGGTTTTGAATGCATTTTAGCATGTAAGTTTTTGTTTTCAGCTGGCAAACGCTAATTGGTTCCACCTGGAGTCTAATACGCCACACATTCGAGTTTTCTAGGAAGAAAGCTTCAGAAACCTGAGAAAACATGATATTTCTTTCTGTAAACATGACATTGGATACATTTGCCGAACAGGAAGATTGTGCTTTTCTCCAAAACCACCTTCACGGTGATTTTTGGTTAAGTTTCACCCGAAATCCACAACATTATGTCCAGATACCCTGGATGAAAACAAAACTATCTGGTGTGTTGTGGCTATCTCAATCCCACATCTTTCTACAGCCTCTGTGTTTGTTTGTGTTTTCTGGACATTCTCTATGGACTTTACGGTTTTGAAAGCATTTTAGCATGTAAGTTATTGTTTTCAGCTGGCAAACGCTAATTGGTTCCACCTGGAGTCTAATACGCCACACATTCGAGTTTTCTAGGAAGAAAGCTTCAGAAGCCTGAGAAAACATGATATTTCTTTCTGTAAACATGACATTGGATGCATTTGCCGAACAGGAAGATTGTGCTTTTCTCCAAAACCACTTTCACGGTGATTTTTGGTTAAGTTTCACCCGAAATCCACAACATTATGTCCAGATACCCTGGATGAAAACAAAACTATCTGGTGTGTTGTGGCTATCTCAATCCCAGATCTTGCTACAGCCTCTGTGTTTGTTTGTGTTTTCTGGACATTCTCTATGGACTTTACGGTTTTGAAAGCATTTTAGCATGTAAGTTTTTGTTTTCAGCTGGCAAACGCTAATTGGTTCCACCTGGAGTCTAATACGCCACACATTCGAGTTTTCTAGGAAGAAAGCTTCAGAAGCCTGAGAAAACATGATATTTCTTTCTGTAAACATGACATTGGATGCATTTGCCGAACAGGAAGATTGTGCTTTTCTCCAAAACCACTTTCACGGTGATTTTTGGTTAAGTTTCACCCAAAATCCACAACGTTTTGTCCAGATACCTTGGATGAAAGCAAAACTATCTGGTGTGTTGTGGCTATCTCAATACCACATCTTGCTACAGCCTCTGTGCTTGTTTGTGTTTTCTGGACATTCTCTATGGACTTTACGGTTTTGAAAGCATTTTAGCATGTAAGTTTTTGTTTTCAGCTGGCAAACGCTAATTTGTTCCACCTGGAGTCTAATACGCCACACATTCGAGTTTTCTAGGAAGAAAGCTTCAGAAACCTGAGAAAACATGATATTTCTTTCTGTAAACATGACATTGGATGCATTTGCCGAACAGGAAGATTGTGCTTTTCTCCAAAACCACCTTCACGGTGATTTTTGGTTAAGTTTCACCCGAAATCCACAACATTTTGTCCAGATACTCTGGATGAAAGCAAAACTATCTGGTGTGTTTTGGCTGTCTCAATCCCACATCTTGCTACAGCCTCTGTGCTTGTTTGTGTTTTCTGGACATTCTCTATGGACTTTACGGGTTTGAATGCATTTTAGCAGGACCCTTTTTGTATTCTGCTGGCAAACGCTAATTCGTTCCACCTGGAGCCTAATACGCCACACATTCGAGTTTTCTAGGAAGAAAGCTTCAGAAGCCTGAGAAAACATGATATTTCTTTCTGTAAACATGACATTGGATACATTTGCCGAACAGGAAGATTGTGCTTTTCTCCAAAACCACTTTCACGGTGATTTTTGGTTAAGTTTCACCCGAAATCCACAACATTTTGTCCAGATACTCTGGATGAAAGCAAAACTATCTGGTGTGTTGTGGCTATCTCAATCCCATATCTTGCTACAGCCTCTGTGTTTGTTTGTATTTTCTGGACATTCTCTATGGACTTTACGGTTTTGAATGCATTTTAGCATGTAAGTTTTTGTTTTCAGCTGGCAAACGCTAATTGGTTCCACCTGGAGTCTAATACGCCACACATTCGAGATTTCTAGGAAGAAAGCTTCAGAAACCTGAGAAAACATGATATTTCTTTCTGTAAACATGACATTCGATGCAGTTGCCGAACAGGAAGATTGTGCTTTTCTCCAAAACCACTTTCACCGTGATTTTTGGTTAAGTTTCACCTGAAATCCACAACATTTTGTCCAGATACTCTGGATGAAAACAAAACTATCTGGTGTGTTGTGGCTATCTCAATCCCAGATCTTGCTACAGCCTCTGTGTTTGTTTGTGTTTTCTGGACATTCTCTATGGACTTTACGGTTTTGAATGCATTTAACATGTAAGTTTTTGTTTTCAGCTGGCAAACGCTAATTGGTTCCACCTAGAGTCTAATACGCCACACATTCGAGTTTTCTAGGAAGAAAGCTTCAGAAGCCTGAGAAAACATGATATTTCTTTCTGTAAACATGACATTGGATGCATTTGCCGAACAGGAAGATTGTGCTTTTCTCCAAAACCACTTTCACGGTGATTTTTGGTTCAGTTTCACCCGAAATCCACAACATTTTGTCCAGATACTCTGGATGAAAACAAATGTATCTGGTGTGTTGTGGCTATCTCAATACCACATCTTGCTACAGCCTCTGTGTGTGTTTGTGTTTTCTGGATATTCTCTATGGACTTTACGGTTTTGAATGCATTTTAGCATGTAAGTTTTTGTTTTCAGCTGGCAAACGCTAATTGGTTCCACCTGGAGTCTAATACGCCACACATTCGAGTTTTCTAGGAAGAAAGCTTCAGAAACCTGAGAAAACATGATATTTCTTTCTGTAAACATGACATTGGATGCATTTGCCGAACAGGAAGATTGTGCTTTTCTCCAAAACCACTTTCACGGTGATTTTTGGTTAAGTTTCACCCGAAATCCACAACATTTTGTCCAGATACTCTGGATGAAAACAAAACAATCTGGTGTGTTGTGGCTATCTCAATCCCACATCTTGCGACAGCCTCTGTGTTTGTTTGTGTTTTCTGGACATTCTCTATGGACTTTACGGGTTTGAATGCATTTTAGCAGGACCCCTTTTGTATTCTGCTGGCAAACGCTAATTCGTTCCACCTGGAGCCTAATACGCCACACATTCGAGTTTTCTAGGAAGAAAGCTTCAGAAGCCTGAGAAAACATGATATTTCTTTCTGTAAACATGACATTGGACACATTTGCCGAACAGGAAGATTGTGCTTTTCTCCAAAACCACTTTCACGGTGATTTTTGGTTCAGTTTCACCCGAAATCCACAACAATTTGTCCTGATACTCTGGATGAAAACAAAACTATCTGGTGTGTTGTGGCTATCTCAATCCCAGATCTTGCTACAGCCTCTGTGTTTGTTTGTGTTTTCTGGATATTCTCTATGGACTTTAAGGTTTTGAATGCATTTTAGCAGGACCCTTTTTGTTTTCTGCTGGCAAACGCTAATTGGTTCCACCTGGAGTCAAATCCTCCACACATTCGAGTTTTCTAGGAAGAAAGCTTCAGAAACCTGAGAAAACATGATATTTCTTTCTGTAAACATGACATTGGATGCATTTGCCGAACAGGAAGCATGAGCTTTTCTCCAAAACCACTTTCACGGTGATTTTTGGTTAAGTTTCACCCGAAATCCACAACATTTTGTCCAGATACTCTGGATGAAAACAAAACTATCTGGTGTGTTGTGGCTATCTCAATCCCACATCTTGCTACAGCCTCTGTGTTTGTTTGTGTTTTCTGGACATTCTCTATGGACTTTACGGTTTTCAATGCATTTAACATGTAAGTTTTTGTTTTCAGCTGACAAACGCTAATTGGTTCCACCTAGAGTCTAATACGCCACACATTCGAGTTTTCTAGGAAGAAAGCTTCAGAAGCCTGAGAAAACATGATATTTCTTTCTGTAAACATGACATTGCATGCATTTGCCAAACAGGAAGATTGTGCTTTTCTCCAAAACCACTTTCACGGTGATTTTTGGTTCAGTTTCACCCGAAATCCAAAACATTTTGTCCAGATACTCTGGATGAAAACAAAACTATCTGGTGTGTTGTGGCTATCTCAATCCCACATCTTGCTACAGCCTCTGTGTTTGTTTGTGTTTTCTGGACATTCTCTATGGACTTTACGGTTTTGAATGCATTTTAGCATGTAAGTTTTTGTTTTCAGCTGGCAAACGCTAATTGGTTCCACCTGGAGTCTAATACGCCACACATTCGAGTTTTCTAGGAAGAAAGCTTCAGAAACCTGAGAAAACATGATATTTCTTTCTGTAAACATGACATTGGATGCATTTGCCGAACAGGAAGATTGTGCATTTCTCCAAAACCACTTTCACGGTGATTTTTGGTTAAGTTTCACCCGAAGTCCACAACATTTTGTCCAGATACTCTGGATGAAACAAAACTATCTGGTGTGTTGTGGCTATCTCAATCCCACATCTTGCTACAGCCTCTGTGTTTGTTTGTGTTTTCTGGACATTCTCTATGGACTTTACGGTTTTGAATGCATTTTAGCATGTAAGTTTTTGTTTTCAGCTGGCAAACGCTAATTTGTTCCACCTGGAGTCTAATACGCCACACATTCGAGTTTTCTAGGAAGAAAGCTTCAGAAACCTGAGAAAACATGATATTTCTTTCTGTAAACATGACATTGGATGCATTTGCCGAACAGGAAGATTGTGCTTTTCTCCAAAACCACCTTCACGGTGATTTTTGGTTAAGTTTCACCCGAAATCCACAACATTTTGTCCAGATACTCTGGATGAAAGCAAAACTATCTGGTGTGTTTTGGCTGTCTCAATCCCACATCTTGCTACAGCCTCTGTGCTTGTTTGTGTTTTCTGGACATTCTCTATGGACTTTACGGTTTTGAATGCATTTTAGCATGTAAGTTTTTGTTTTCAGCTGGCAAACGCTAATTGGTTCCACCTGGAGTCTAATACGCCACACATTCGAGTTTTCTAGGAAGAAAGCTTCAGAAACCTGAGAAAACATGATATTTCTTTCTGTAAACATGACATTGGATGCATTTGCCGAACAGGAAGATTGTGCATTTCTCCAAAACCACTTTCACGGTGATTTTTGGTTAAGTTTCACCCGAAGTCCACAACATTTTGTCCAGATACTCTGGATGAAACAAAACTATCTGGTGTGTTGTGGCTATCTCAATCCCACATCTTGCTACAGCCTCTGTGTTTGTTTGTGTTTTCTGGACATTCTCTATGGACTTTACGGTTTTGAATGCATTTTAGCATGTAAGTTTTTGTTTTCAGCTGGCAAACGCTAATTTGTTCCACCTGGAGTCTAATACGCCACACATTCGAGTTTTCTAGGAAGAAAGCTTCAGAAACCTGAGAAAACATGATATTTCTTTCTGTAAACATGACATTGGATGCATTTGCCGAACAGGAAGATTGTGCTTTTCTCCAAAACCACCTTCACGGTGATTTTTGGTTAAGTTTCACCCGAAATCCACAACATTTTGTCCAGATACTCTGGATGAAAGCAAAACTATCTGGTGTGTTTTGGCTGTCTCAATCCCACATCTTGCTACAGCCTCTGTGCTTGTTTGTGTTTTCTGGACATTCTCTATGGACTTTACGGGTTTGAATGCATTTTAGCAGGACCCTTTTTGTATTCTGCTGGCAAACGCTAATTGGTTCCACCTGGAGTCTAATACGCCACACATTCGAGTTTTCTAGGAAGAAAGCTTCAGAAACCTGAGAAAACATGATATTTCTTTCTGTAAACATGACATTGGATGCATTTGCCGAACAGGAAGATTGTGCATTTCTCCAAAACCACTTTCACGGTGATTTTTGGTTAAGTTTCACCCGAAGTCCACAACATTTTGTCCAGATACTCTGGATGAAACAAAACTATCTGGTGTGTTGTGGCTATCTCAATCCCACATCTTGCTACAGCCTCTGTGTTTGTTTGTGTTTTCTGGACATTCTCTATGGACTTTACGGTTTTGAATGCATTTTAGCATGTAAGTTTTTGTTTTCAGCTGGCAAACGCTAATTTGTTCCACCTGGAGTCTAATACGCCACACATTCGAGTTTTCTAGGAAGAAAGCTTCAGAAACCTGAGAAAACATGATATTTCTTTCTGTAAACATGACATTGGATGCATTTGCCGAACAGGAAGATTGTGCTTTTCTCCAAAACCACCTTCACGGTGATTTTTGGTTAAGTTTCACCCGAAATCCACAACATTTTGTCCAGATACTCTGGATGAAAACAAAACTATCTGGTGTGTTGTGGCTATCTCAATCCCACATCTTGCTACAGCCTCTGTGTTTGTTTGTGTTTTCTGGACATTCTCTATGGACTTTACGGTTTTCAATGCATTTAACATGTAAGTTTTTGTTTTCAGCTGACAAACGCTAATTGGTTCCACCTAGAGTCTAATACGCCACACATTCGAGTTTTCTAGGAAGAAAGCTTCAGAAGCCTGAGAAAACATGATATTTCTTTCTGTAAACATGACATTGCATGCATTTGCCAAACAGGAAGATTGTGCTTTTCTCCAAAACCACTTTCACGGTGATTTTTGGTTCAGTTTCACCCGAAATCCAAAACATTTTGTCCAGATACTCTGGATGAAAACAAAACTATCTGGTGTGTTGTGGCTATCTCAATCCCACATCTTGCTACAGCCTCTGTGTTTGTTTGTGTTTTCTGGACATTCTCTATGGACTTTACGGTTTTGAATGCATTTTAGCATGTAAGTTTTTGTTTTCAGCTGGCAAACGCTAATTGGTTCCACCTGGAGTCTAATACGCCACACATTCGAGTTTTCTAGGAAGAAAGCTTCAGAAACCTGAGAAAACATGATATTTCTTTCTGTAAACATGACATTGGATGCATTTGCCGAACAGGAAGATTGTGCATTTCTCCAAAACCACTTTCACGGTGATTTTTGGTTAAGTTTCACCCGAAGTCCACAACATTTTGTCCAGATACTCTGGATGAAACAAAACTATCTGGTGTGTTGTGGCTATCTCAATCCCACATCTTGCTACAGCCTCTGTGTTTCTTTGTGTTTTCTGGACATTCTCTATGGACTTTAGGGTTTTGAATGCATTTTAGCATGTAAGTTTTTGTTTTCAGCTGGCAAACGCTAATTGGTTTCACCTGGAGTCTAATACGCCACACATTCGAGATTTCTAGGAAGAAAGCTTCAGAAGCCTGAGAAAACATGATATTTCTTTCCGTAAACATGACATTGGATGCATTTGCCGAACAGGAAGATTGTGCTTTTCTCCAAAACCACTTTCACGGTGATTTTTGGTTAAGTTTCACCCGAAATCCACAACATTTTGTCCAGATACTCTGGATGAAAACAAAACAATCTGGTGTGTTGTGGCTATCTCAATCCCACATCTTGCGACAGCCTCTGTGTTTGTTTGTGTTTTCTGGACATTCTCTATGGACTTTACGGGTTTGAAAGCATTTTAGCAGGACCCTTTTTGTATTCTGCTGGCAAACGCTAATTCGTTCCACCTGGAGCCTAATACGCCACACATTCGAGTTTTCTAGGAAGAAAGCTTCAGAAGCCTGAGAAAACATGATATTTCTTTCTGTAAACATGACATTGGACACATTTGCCGAACAGGAAGATTGTGCTTTTCTCCAAAACCACTTTCACGGTGATTTTTGGTTCAGTTTCACCCGAAATCCACAACAATTTGTCCTGATACTCTGGATGAAAACAAAACTATCTGGTGTGTTGTGGCTATCTCAATCCCAGATCTTGCTACAGCCTCTGTGTTTGTTTGTGTTTTCTGGATATTCTCTATGGACTTTAAGGTTTTGAATGCATTTTAGCAGGACCCTTTTTGTTTTCTGCTGGCAAACGCTAATTGGTTCCACCTGGAGTCAAATCCTCCACACATTCGAGTTTTCTAGGAAGAAAGCTTCAGAAACCTGAGAAAACATGATATTTCTTTCTGTAAACATGACATTGGATGCATTTGCCGAACAGGAAGCATGAGCTTTTCTCCAAAACCACTTTCACGGTGATTTTTGGTTAAGTTTCACCCGAAATCCACAACATTTTGTCCAGATACTCTGGATGAAAACAAAACTATCTGGTGTGTTGTGGCTATCTCAATCCCACATCTTGCTACAGCCTCTGTGTTTGTTTGTGTTTTCTGGACATTCTCTATGGACTTTACGGTTTTCAATGCATTTAACATGTAAGTTTTTGTTTTCAGCTGACAAACGCTAATTGGTTCCACCTAGAGTCTAATACGCCACACATTCGAGTTTTCTAGGAAGAAAGCTTCAGAAGCCTGAGAAAACATGATATTTCTTTCTGTAAACATGACATTGCATGCATTTGCCAAACAGGAAGATTGTGCTTTTCTCCAAAACCACTTTCACGGTGATTTTTGGTTCAGTTTCACCCGAAATCCAAAACATTTTGTCCAGATACTCTGGATGAAAACAAAACTATCTGGTGTGTTGTGGCTATCTCAATCCCACATCTTGCTACAGCCTCTGTGTTTGTTTGTGTTTTCTGGACATTCTCTATGGACTTTACGGTTTTGAATGCATTTTAGCATGTAAGTTTTGGTTTTCAGCTGGCAAACGCTAATTGGTTCCACCTGGAGTCTAATACGCCACACATTCGAGTTTTCTAGGAAGAAAGCTTCAGAAACCTGAGAAAACATGATATTTCTTTCTGTAAACATGACATTGGATGCATTTGCCGAACAGGAAGATTGTGCTTTTCTCCAAAACCACTTTCACGGTGATTTTTGGTTAAGTTTCACCCGAAATCCACAACATTTTGTCCAGATACTCTGGATGAAAACAAAACAATCTGGTGTGTTGTGGCTATCTCAATCCCACATCTTGCGACAGCCTCTGTGTTTGTTTGTGTTTTCTGGACATTCTCTATGGACTTTACGGGTTTGAATGCATTTTAGCAGGACCCTTTTTGTATTCTGCTGGCAAACGCTAATTCGTTCCACCTGGAGCCTAATACGCCACACATTCGAGTTTTCTAGGAAGAAAGCTTCAGAAGCCTGAGAAAACATGATATTTCTTTCTGTAAACATGACATTGGACACATTTGCCGAACAGGAAGATTGTGCTTTTCTCCAAAACCACTTTCACGGTGATTTTTGGTTCAGTTTCACCCGAAATCCACAACAATTTGTCCTGATACTCTGGATGAAAACAAAACTATCTGGTGTGTTGTGGCTATCTCAATCCCAGATCTTGCTACAGCCTCTGTGTTTGTTTGTGTTTTCTGGACATTCTCTATGGACTTTACGGTTTTGAAAGCATTTTAGCATGTAAGTTTTTGTTTTCAGCTGGCAAACGCTAATTGGTTCCACCTGGAGTCTAATACGCCACACATTCGAGTTTTCTAGGAAGAAAGCTTCAGAAACCTGAGAAAACATGATATTTCTTTCTGTAAACATGACATTGGATGCATTTGCCGAACAGGAAGCATGAGCTTTTCTCCAAAACCACTTTCACGGTGATTTTTTGTTAAGTTTCACCCGAAATCCACAACATTTTGTCCAGATACTCTGGATGAAAACAAAACTATCTGGTGTGTTGTGGCTATCTCAATCCCACATCTTGCTACAGCCTCTGTGTTTGTTTGTGTTTTCTGGACATTCTCTATGGACTTTACGGTTTTGAATGCATTTTAGCATGTAAGTTTTTGTTTTCAGCTGGCAAACGCTAATTGGTTCCACCTGGAGTCTAATACGCCACACATTCGAGTTTTCTAGGAAGAAAGCTTCAGAAGCCTGAGAAAACATGATATTTCTTTCTGTAAACATGACATTGGATGCATTTGCCGAACAGGAAGATTGTGCATTTCTCCAAAACCACTTTCACGGTGATTTTTGGTTAAGTTTCACCCGAAGTCCACAACATTTTGTCCAGATACTCTGGATGAAAGCAAAACTATCTGGTGTGTTGTGGCTATCTCAATCCCACATCTTGCTACAGCCTCTGTGTTTGTTTGTGTTTTCTGGACATTCTCTATGGACTTTAGGGTTTTGAATGCATTTTAGCATGTAAGTTTTTGTTTTCAGCTGGCAAACGCTAATTGGTTTCACCTGGAGTCTAATACGCCACACATTCGAGATTTCTAGGAAGAAAGCTTCAGAAACCTGAGAAAACATGATATTTCTTTCCGTAAACATGACATTGGATGCATTTGCCGAACAGGAAGATTGTGCTTTTCTCCAAAACCACTTTCACCAGATTTTTGGTTAAGTTTCACCTGAAATCCACAACATTTTGTCCAGATACTCTGGATGAAAACAAAACTATCTGGTGTGTTGTGGCTATCTCAATCCCAGATCTTGCTACAGCCTCTGTGTTTGTTTGTGTTTTCTGGACATTCTCTATGGACTTTACGGTTTTCAATGCATTTAACATGTAAGTTTTTGTTTTCAGCTGACAAACGCTAATTGGTTCCACCTAGGGTCTAATACGCCACACATTCGAGTTTTCTAGGAAGAAAGCTTCAGAAGCCTGAGAAAACATGATATTTCTTTCTGTAAACATGACATTGGATGCATTTGCCGAACAGGAAGCATGAGCTTTTCTCCAAAACCACCTTCACGGTGATTTTTGGTTAAGTTTCACCCGAAATCCACAACATTTTGTCCAGATACTCTGGATGAAAACAAAACTATCTGGTGTGTTGTGGCTATCTCAATCCCAGATCTAGCGACAGCCTCTGTGTTTGTTTGTGTTTTCTGGACATTCTCTATGGACTTTACGGTTTTGAATGCATTTAACATGTAAGTTTTTTTTTTTTTTTGACAGGCAGAGTGGACAGTGAGAGAGAGAGACAGAGAGAAAGGTCTTCCTTTGCCGTTGGTTCACCCTCCAATGGTCGCCGCGGCCGGCGAGCTGCGGCCGGCACACCGCGCTGATCCGATGGCAGGAGCCAGGAGCCAGGTGCTTTTCCTGGTCTCCCATGGGGTGCAGGGTGCAAGCACCTGGGCCATCCTCCACTGCACTCCCTGGCCACAGCAGAGGGCTGGCCTGGAAGAGGGGCAACCGGGACAGAATCCGGCGCCCCGACCGGGACTAGAGCCCGGTGTGCCGGCGCCGCTAGGCGGAGGATTAGCCTATTGAGACGCGGCGCCAGCCAACATGTAAGTCTTTGTTTTCAGCTGGCAAACGCTAATTGGTTCCACCTGGAGTCTAATACGCCACACATTCGAGTTTTCTAGGAAGAAAGCTTCAGAAGCCTGAGAAAACATGATATTTCTTTCTGTAAACATGACATTGGATGCATTTGCCGAACAGGAAGATTGTGCTTTTCTCCAAAACCACTTTCACGGTGATTTTTGGTTAAGTTTCACCCGAAATCCACAACATTTTGTCCAGATACCCTGGATGAAAACAAAACTATCTGGTGTGTTGTGGCTATCTCAATCCCACATCTTGCGACAGCCTCTGTGTTTGTTTGTGTTTTCTGGACATTCTCTATGGATTTTACGGTTTTGAATGCATTTTAGCAGGTAAGTTTTTGTTTTCAGCTGGCAAACGCTAATTGGTTCCACCTGGAGTCTAATATGCCACACATTCGAGTTTTCTAGCAAGAAAGCTTCAGAAACCTGGGAAAACATGATATTTCTTTCTGTAAACATGACATTGGATGCATTTGCCGAACAGGAAGATTGTGCTTTTCTCCAAAACCACTTTCACGGTGATTTTTGGTTAAGTTTCACCCGAAATCCACAACATTTTGTCCAGATACTCTGGATGAAAACAAAACTATCTGGTGTGTTGTGGCTATCTCAATCCCAGATCTTGCTACAGCCTCTGTGTTTGTTTGTGTTTTCTAGACATTCTCTATGGACTTTACGGTTTTGAATGCATTTTAGCATGTAAGTTTTTGTTTTCAGCTGGCAAACGCTAATTGGTTCCACCTGGAGTCAAATCCTCCACACATTCGAGTTTTCTAGGAAGAAAGCTTCAGAAGCCTGAGAAAACATATTTCTTTATGTAACCATGACATTGGATGCATTTGCCGAACAGGAACATTGTGCTTTTCTCCAAAACCACTTTCACGGTGATTTTTGGTTAAGTTTCACCCGAAATCCACAACATTCTGTCCAGATACTCTGGATGAAAGCAAAACTATCTGGTGTGTTGTGGCTATCTCAATCCCAGATCTTGTTACAACCTCTGTGCTTGTTTGTGTTTTCTGGACATTCTCTATGGACTTTACGGTTTTGAATGCATTTTAGCATGTAAGTTTTTGTTTTCAGCTGGCAAACGCTAATTGGTTCCACCTGGAGTCAAATCCTCCACACATTCGAGTTTTCTAGGAAGAAAGCTTCAGAAACCTGAGAAAACATGATATTTGTATTAGTAAACATGACATTGGATGCATTTGCCGAACAGGAAGCATGTGCTTTTCTCCAAAACCACTTTCACGGTGTTTTTTGGGTAATTTCACCGGGATACTACAACATTTTGTCCAGATACTCTGGATGAAAACAATACTATCTGTTGTGTTGTGGCTATCTCAATCCCACATCTTGGTACAGCCTCTGTGTTTGTTTGTGTTTTCTGGACATGCTCTATGGACTTTACGGTTTTGAATGCATTTTAGCATGTAAGTTTTTGTTTTCAGCTGGCAAACGCTAATTGGTTCCACCTGTAGTCTAATATGCCACACATTCGAGTTTTCTAGGAAGAAAGCTTCAGAAACCTGAGAAAACATGATATTTCTTTCTGTAAACATGACATTGGATGCATTTGCCGAACAGGAAGCATGTGCTTTTCTCCAAAACCACTTTCATGGTGGTTTTCTGTCAAATTTCAACGGGATACTACAACATTTTGTCCAGATACTCTGGATGAAAACAAAACTCTCTGGTGTGTTGTGGCTATCTCAATCCCACATCTTACTACAGCCTCTGTGCTTGTTTGTGTTTTCTGGACATTCTCTATGGACTTTACGGTTTTGAATGCATTTTAGCATGTAAGTTTTTGTTTTCAGCTGGCAAACGCTAATTGGTTCCACCTGGAGTCTAATACGCCACACATTCGAGTTTTCTAGGAAGAAAGCTGCAGAAACCTGAGAAAACATGATATTTGTATTTGTAAACATGACATTGGATGCATTTGCCGAACAGAAAGATTGCGCTTTTCTCCAAAACAACTTTCACCGTGATTTTTGGTGAAGTTTCACCGGGATACTACAACATTTTGTCGAGATACTCTGGATGAAAACAAAACTCTCTGGTGTGTTGTGGCTATCTCAATCCCACATCTTACAACAGCCTCTGTGTTTGTTTGTGTTTTCTGGACATTCTCTATGGACTTTATGGTTTTGAATGCATTTTAGCATGTAACTTTTTGTTTTCAGCTGGCAAACGCTAATTGGTTCCACCTGGATTCTAATATGCCACACATTCGAGTTTTCTAGCAAGAAAGCTTCAGAAACCTGAGAAAACATGATATTTGTTTCTGTAAACATGACATTGGATACTTTTGCCGAACAGGAAGTTTGTGCTTTTCTCCAAAACCACTTTCAGGGTGATTTTTGGTTAAGTTTCACCCGAAATCCACAACATTTTGTCCAGATACTCTGGATGAAAACAAAACTATCTGGTGTGTTGTGGCTATCTCAATCCCACATCTTGCTACAGCCTCTGTGTTTGTTTGTGTTTTCTGGACATTCTCTATGGACTTTACGGTTTTGAATGAATTTTAGCATGTAAGTTTTTGTTTTCAGCTGGCAAACGCTAATTGGTTCCACCTGGAGTCTAATACGCCACACATTCGAGTTTTCTAGGAAGAAAGCTTCAGAAACCTGAGAAAACATGATATTTCTTTCTGTAAACATGACATTGGATACAATTGCCAAACAGGAAGCATGTGCTTTTCTCCAAAACCACTTTCACGGTGATTTTTGGTTAAGTTTCACCCGAAATCCACAACATTTTGTCCAGATACTCTGGATGAAAGCAAAACTATCTGGTGTGTTGTGGCTATCTCAATCCCACATCTTGCTACAGCCTCTGTGTTTGTTTGTGTTTTCTGGACATTCTCTATGGACTTTACGGTTTTGAATGCATTTTAGCATGTAAGTTTTTGTTTTCAGCTGGCAAACGCTAATTGGTTCCACCTGGAGGCTAATACGCCACACATTCGAGTTTTCTAGGAAGAAAGCTTCATAAACCTGAGAAAACATGATATTTCTTTCTGTAAACATGACATTGGATACATTTGCCGAACAGGAAGCATGTGCTTTTCTCCAAAACCACTTTCACGGTGTTTTTTGGGTAATTTCACCGGGATACTACAACATTTTGTCCAGATACTCTGGATGAAAACAATACTATCTGTTGTGTTGTGGCTATCTCAATCCCACATCTTGCTACAGCCTCTGTGTTTGTTTGTGTTTTCTGGACATGCTCTATGGACTTTACGGTTTTGAATGCATTTTAGCATGTAAGTTTTTGTTTTCAGCTGGCAAACGCTAATTGGTTCCACCTGTAGTCTAATATGCCACACATTCGAGTTTTCTAGGAAGAAAGCTTCAGAAACCTGAGAAAACATGATATTTCTTTCTGTAAACATGACATTGGATGCATTTGCCGAACAGGAAGCATGTGCTTTTCTCCAAAACCACTTTCATGGTGGTTTTCTGTCAAATTTCAACGGGATACTACAACATTTTGTCCAGATACTCTGGATGAAAACAAAACTCTCTGGTGTGTTGTGGCTATCTCATTCCCACATCTTACAACAGCCTCTGTGTTTGTTTGTGTTTTCTGGACATTCTCTATGGACTTTATGGTTTTGAATGCATTTTAGCATGTAAGTTTTTGTTTTCAGCTGGCAAACGCTAATTGGTTCCACCTGGATTCTAATACGCCACACATTCGAGTTTTCTAGCAAGAAAGCTTCAGAAACCTGAGAAAACATGATATCTGTTTCTGTAAACATGACATTGGATACTTTTGCCGAACAGGAAGTTTGTGCTTTTCTCCAAAACCACTTTCCCGGTGTTTTTTGGTTATTTTCACCCGAAATCCACAACATTTTGTCCAGATCCTCTGGATGAAAACAAAACTATCTGGTGTGTTGTGGCTATCTCAATCCCAGATCTTGCTACAGCCTCTGTGTTTGTTTGTGTTTTCTGGAAATTCTCTATGGACTTTACGGTTTTGAAAGCATTGTAGCATGTAAGTATTTGTTTTCAGCTGGCAAACGCTAATTGGTTCCACCTGGAGTCTAATACGCCACACATTCGAGTTTTCTAGAAACAAAGCTTCAGAAACCTGAGAAAACATGATATTTCTTTCTGTAAACATGACATTGGATGCATTTGCCGAATAGGAAGCATGAGCTTTTCTCCAAAACCACTTTCACGGTGATTTTTGGTTAAATTTCACCGGGATACTACAACATTTTGTCCAGATACTCTGGATGAAAACAAAATTATCTGGTGTGTTGCGGCTATCTCAATCCCACATCTTGCTACAGCCTCTGTGTTTGTTTGTGTTTTCTGGACATTCTCTATGGACTTTACGGTTTTGAATGCATTTTAGCATGTAAGTTTTTGTTTTCAGCTGGCAAACGCTAATTGGTTCCACCTGGAGTCTAATACGCCACACATTCGAGTTTTCTAGGAAGAAAGCTTCAGAAACCTGAGAAAACATGATATTTCTTTCTGTAAACATGACATTGGATACTTTTGCCGAACAGGAAGTTTGTGCTTTTCTCCAAAACCACTTTCACGGTGATTTTTGGTTAAGTTTCACCAGAAATCCACAAAATTTTGTCCAGATACTCTGGATGAAAACAAAACTATCTGGTGTGTTGTGGCTATCTCAATCCCACATCTTGCTACAGCCTCTGTGTTTGTTTGTGTTTTCTGGACATTCTCTATGGACTTTACGGTTTTGAATGAATTTTAGCATGTAAGTTTTTGTTTTCAGCTGGCAAACGCTAATTGGTTCCACCTGGAGTCTAATACGCCACACATTCGAGTTTTCTAGGAAGAAAGCTTCAGAAGCCTGAGAAAACATGATATTTCTTTCTGTAACCATTACATTGGATGCATTTGCCGAACAGGAGCATTGTGCTTTTCTCCAAAACCACTTTCACGGTGATTTTTGGTTAAATATCACCGGGATACTACAACATTTTGTCCAGATACTCTGGATGAAAACAAAACTATCTGGTGTGTTGCGGCTATCTCAATCCCACATCTTACTACAGCCTCTGTGTTTGTTTGTGTTTTCTGGACATTCTCTATGGACTTTACGGTTTTGAATGCATTTTAGCATGTAAGTTTTTGTTTTCAGCTGGCAAACGCTAATTGGTTCCACCAGGAGTCTAATACGCCACACATTCGAGTTTTCTAGGAAGAAAGCTGCAGAAACCTGAGAAAACAAGATATTTCTTTCTGTAAGCATGACATTGGATGCAGTTGCCGAACAGGAAGATTGCGCTTTTCTCCAAAACAACTTTCATCGTGATTTTTGGTGAAGATTCACCGGGATACTACAACATTTGTCGAGACACTCTGGATGAAAACAAAACTGTCTGGTGTGTTGTGGCTATCTCAATCCCACATCTTGCTACAGCCTCTGTGTTTGTTTGTGTTTTCTGGACATTCTCTATGGACTTTACGGTTTTGAATGCATTTTAGCATGTAAGTTTTTGTTTTCAGATGGCAAACGCTAATTGGTTCCACCTGGAGTCTAATACGCCACACATTCGAGTTTTCTAGCAAGAAAGCTTCAGAAACCTGAGAAAACATGATATTTCTTTCTGTAAACATGACATTGGATACTTTTGCCGAACAGGAAGTTTGTGCTTTTCTCCAAAACCACTTTCAGGGTGATTTTTGGTTAAGTTTCACCCGAAATCCACAACATTTTGTCCAGATACTCTGGATGAAAACAAAACTATCTGGTGTGTTGTGGCTATCTCAATCCCAGATCTTGCTACAGCCTCTGTGTTTGTTTGTGTTTTCTGGAAATTCTCTATGGACTTTACGGTTTTGAAAGCATTGTAGCATGTAAGTATTTGTTTTCAGCTGGCAAACGCTAATTGGTTCCACCTGGAGTCTAATACGCCACACATTCGAGTTTTCTAGAAACAAAGCTTCAGAAACCTGAGAAAACATGATATTTCTTTCTGTAAACATGACATTGGATGCATTTGCCGAATAGGAAGCATGAGCTTTTCTCCAAAACCACTTTCACGGTGATTTTTGGTTAAATTTCACCGGGATACTACAACATTTTGTCCAGATACTCTGGATGAAAACAAAATTATCTGGTGTGTTGCGGCTATCTCAATCCCACATCTTGCTACAGCCTCTGTGTTTGTTTGTGTTTTCTGGACATTCTCTATGGACTTTACGGTTTTGAATGCATTTTAGCATGTAAGTTTTTGTTTTCAGCTGGCAAACGCTAATTGGTTCCACCTGGAGTCTAATACGCCACACATTCGAGTTTTCTAGGAAGAAAGCTTCAGAAACCTGAGAAAACATGATATTTCTTTCTGTAAACATGACATTGGATACTTTTGCCGAAGAGGAAGATTGTGCTTTTCTCCAAAACCACTTTCACGGTGATTTTTGGTTAAGTTTCACCAGAAATCCACAAAATTTTGTCCAGATACTCTGGATGAAAACAAAACTATCTGGTGTGTTGTGGCTATCTCAATCCCACATCTTGCTACAGCCTCTGTGTTTGTTTGTGTTTTCTGGACATTCTCTATGGATTTTACGGTTTTGAATGCATTTTAGCATGTAAGTTTTTGTTTTCAGCTGGCAAACGCTAACTGGTTCCACCTAGAGTCTAACACGCCACACATTCGAGTTTTCTAGGAAGAAAAGCTTCAGAAACTTGAGAAAACATGATATTTCTTTCTGTACACATGACAGTGGATGCATTTGCCGAACAGGAAGATTGTGCTTTTCTCCAAAACCACTTTTTTGGTTAAATTTCACCGGGATGCTACAACATTTTGTCCAGATACTCTGGATGAAAACAAAACTATCTGGTGTGTTGTGGCTATCTCAATCCCAGATCTTACTACAGCTTCTCTGTTTTTGTTTTCTGGACATTCTCTATGGACTTTACGGTTTTGAATGCATTTTACCATGTAAGTTTTTGTTTTCAGCTGGCAAACGCTAATTGGTTCCACCAGGAGTCTAATACGCCACACATTCGAGTTTTCTAGGAAGAAAGCTGCAGAAACCTGAGAAAACAAGATATTTCTTTCTGTAAGCATGACATTGGATGCAGTTGCCGAACAGGAAGATTGCGCTTTTCTCCAAAACAACTTTCATCGTGATTTTTGGTGAAGATTCACCGGGATACTACAACATTTGTCGAGACACTCTGGATGAAAACAAAACTGTCTGGTGTGTTGTGGCTATCTCAATCCCACATCTTGCTACAGCCTCTGTGTTTGTTTGTGTTTTCTGGACATTCTCTATGGACTTTACGGTTTTGAATGCATTTTAGCATGTAAGTTTTTGTTTTCAGATGGCAAACGCTAATTGGTTCCACCTGGAGTCTAATACGCCACACATTCGAGTTTTCTAGCAAGAAAGCTTCAGAAACCTGAGAAAACATGATATTTCTTTCTGTAAACATGACATTGGATACTTTTGCCGAACAGGAAGTTTGTGCTTTTCTCCAAAACCACTTTCAGGGTGATTTTTGGTTAAGTTTCACCCGAAATCCACAACATTTTGTCCAGATACTCTGGATGAAAACAAAACTATCTGGTGTGTTGTGGCTATCTCAATCCCACATCTTGCTACAGCCTCTGTGTTTGTTTGTGTTTTCTGGACATTCTCTATGGACTTTACGGTTTTGAATGCATTTTAGCATGTAAGTTTTTGTTTTCAGCTGGCAAACGCTAATTGGTTCCACCTGGAGTCTAATACGCCACACATTCGAGTTTTCTAGGAAGAAAGCTTCAGAAGCCTGAGAAAACATGATATTTCTTTCTGTAAACATGACATTGGATGCATTTGCCGAACAGGAAGATTGTGCATTTCTCCAAAACCACTTTCACGGTGATTTTTGGTTAAGTTTCACCCGAAGTCCACAACATTTTGTCCAGATACTCTGGATGAAAGCAAAACTATCTGGTGTGTTGTGGCTATCTCAATCCCACATCTTGCTACAGCCTCTGTGTTTGTTTGTGTTTTCTGGACATTCTCTATGGACTTTAGGGTTTTGAATGCATTTTAGCATGTAAGTTTTTGTTTTCAGCTGGCAAACGCTAATTGGTTTCACCTGGAGTCTAATACGCCACACATTCGAGATTTCTAGGAAGAAAGCTTCAGAAACCTGAGAAAACATGATATTTCTTTCCGTAAACATGACATTGGATGCATTTGCCGAACAGGAAGATTGTGCTTTTCTCCAAAACCACTTTCACCAGATTTTTGGTTAAGTTTCACCTGAAATCCACAACATTTTGTCCAGATACTCTGGATGAAAACAAAACTATCTGGTGTGTTGTGGCTATCTCAATCCCAGATCTTGCTACAGCCTCTGTGTTTGTTTGTGTTTTCTGGACATTCTCTATGGACTTTACGGTTTTCAATGCATTTAACATGTAAGTTTTTGTTTTCAGCTGACAAACGCTAATTGGTTCCACCTAGGGTCTAATACGCCACACATTCGAGTTTTCTAGGAAGAAAGCTTCAGAAGCCTGAGAAAACATGATATTTCTTTCTGTAAACATGACATTGGATGCATTTGCCGAACAGGAAGCATGAGCTTTTCTCCAAAACCACCTTCACGGTGATTTTTGGTTAAGTTTCACCCGAAATCCACAACATTTTGTCCAGATACTCTGGATGAAAACAAAACTATCTGGTGTGTTGTGGCTATCTCAATCCCAGATCTAGCGACAGCCTCTGTGTTTGTTTGTGTTTTCTGGACATTCTCTATGGACTTTACGGTTTTGAATGCATTTAACATGTAAGTTTTTTTTTTTTTTTGACAGGCAGAGTGGACAGTGAGAGAGAGAGACAGAGAGAAAGGTCTTCCTTTGCCGTTGGTTCACCCTCCAATGGTCGCCGCGGCCGGCGAGCTGCGGCCGGCACACCGCGCTGATCCGATGGCAGGAGCCAGGAGCCAGGTGCTTTTCCTGGTCTCCCATGGGGTGCAGGGTGCAAGCACCTGGGCCATCCTCCACTGCACTCCCTGGCCACAGCAGAGGGCTGGCCTGGAAGAGGGGCAACCGGGACAGAATCCGGCGCCCCGACCGGGACTAGAGCCCGGTGTGCCGGCGCCGCTAGGCGGAGGATTAGCCTATTGAGACGCGGCGCCAGCCAACATGTAAGTCTTTGTTTTCAGCTGGCAAACGCTAATTGGTTCCACCTGGAGTCTAATACGCCACACATTCGAGTTTTCTAGGAAGAAAGCTTCAGAAGCCTGAGAAAACATGATATTTCTTTCTGTAAACATGACATTGGATGCATTTGCCGAACAGGAAGATTGTGCTTTTCTCCAAAACCACTTTCACGGTGATTTTTGGTTAAGTTTCACCCGAAATCCACAACATTTTGTCCAGATACCCTGGATGAAAACAAAACTATCTGGTGTGTTGTGGCTATCTCAATCCCACATCTTGCGACAGCCTCTGTGTTTGTTTGTGTTTTCTGGACATTCTCTATGGATTTTACGGTTTTGAATGCATTTTAGCAGGTAAGTTTTTGTTTTCAGCTGGCAAACGCTAATTGGTTCCACCTGGAGTCTAATATGCCACACATTCGAGTTTTCTAGCAAGAAAGCTTCAGAAACCTGGGAAAACATGATATTTCTTTCTGTAAACATGACATTGGATGCATTTGCCGAACAGGAAGATTGTGCTTTTCTCCAAAACCACTTTCACGGTGATTTTTGGTTAAGTTTCACCCGAAATCCACAACATTTTGTCCAGATACTCTGGATGAAAACAAAACTATCTGGTGTGTTGTGGCTATCTCAATCCCAGATCTTGCTACAGCCTCTGTGTTTGTTTGTGTTTTCTAGACATTCTCTATGGACTTTACGGTTTTGAATGCATTTTAGCATGTAAGTTTTTGTTTTCAGCTGGCAAACGCTAATTGGTTCCACCTGGAGTCAAATCCTCCACACATTCGAGTTTTCTAGGAAGAAAGCTTCAGAAGCCTGAGAAAACATATTTCTTTATGTAACCATGACATTGGATGCATTTGCCGAACAGGAACATTGTGCTTTTCTCCAAAACCACTTTCACGGTGATTTTTGGTTAAGTTTCACCCGAAATCCACAACATTCTGTCCAGATACTCTGGATGAAAGCAAAACTATCTGGTGTGTTGTGGCTATCTCAATCCCAGATCTTGTTACAACCTCTGTGCTTGTTTGTGTTTTCTGGACATTCTCTATGGACTTTACGGTTTTGAATGCATTTTAGCATGTAAGTTTTTGTTTTCAGCTGGCAAACGCTAATTGGTTCCACCTGGAGTCAAATCCTCCACACATTCGAGTTTTCTAGGAAGAAAGCTTCAGAAACCTGAGAAAACATGATATTTGTATTAGTAAACATGACATTGGATGCATTTGCCGAACAGGAAGCATGTGCTTTTCTCCAAAACCACTTTCACGGTGTTTTTTGGGTAATTTCACCGGGATACTACAACATTTTGTCCAGATACTCTGGATGAAAACAATACTATCTGTTGTGTTGTGGCTATCTCAATCCCACATCTTGGTACAGCCTCTGTGTTTGTTTGTGTTTTCTGGACATGCTCTATGGACTTTACGGTTTTGAATGCATTTTAGCATGTAAGTTTTTGTTTTCAGCTGGCAAACGCTAATTGGTTCCACCTGTAGTCTAATATGCCACACATTCGAGTTTTCTAGGAAGAAAGCTTCAGAAACCTGAGAAAACATGATATTTCTTTCTGTAAACATGACATTGGATGCATTTGCCGAACAGGAAGCATGTGCTTTTCTCCAAAACCACTTTCATGGTGGTTTTCTGTCAAATTTCAACGGGATACTACAACATTTTGTCCAGATACTCTGGATGAAAACAAAACTCTCTGGTGTGTTGTGGCTATCTCAATCCCACATCTTACTACAGCCTCTGTGCTTGTTTGTGTTTTCTGGACATTCTCTATGGACTTTACGGTTTTGAATGCATTTTAGCATGTAAGTTTTTGTTTTCAGCTGGCAAACGCTAATTGGTTCCACCTGGAGTCTAATACGCCACACATTCGAGTTTTCTAGGAAGAAAGCTGCAGAAACCTGAGAAAACATGATATTTGTATTTGTAAACATGACATTGGATGCATTTGCCGAACAGAAAGATTGCACTTTTCTCCAAAACAACTTTCACCGTGATTTTTGGTGAAGTTTCACCGGGATACTACAACATTTTGTCGAGATACTCTGGATGAAAACAAAACTCTCTGGTGTGTTGTGGCTATCTCAATCCCACATCTTACAACAGCCTCTGTGTTTGTTTGTGTTTTCTGGACATTCTCTATGGACTTTATGGTTTTGAATGCATTTTAGCATGTAACTTTTTGTTTTCAGCTGGCAAACGCTAATTGGTTCCACCTGGATTCTAATATGCCACACATTCGAGTTTTCTAGCAAGAAAGCTTCAGAAACCTGAGAAAACATGATATTTGTTTCTGTAAACATGACATTGGATACTTTTGCCGAACAGGAAGTTTGTGCTTTTCTCCAAAACCACTTTCAGGGTGATTTTTGGTTAAGTTTCACCCGAAATCCACAACATTTTGTCCAGATACTCTGGATGAAAACAAAACTATCTGGTGTGTTGTGGCTATCTCAATCCCACATCTTGCTACAGCCTCTGTGTTTGTTTGTGTTTTCTGGACATTCTCTATGGACTTTACGGTTTTGAATGAATTTTAGCATGTAAGTTTTTGTTTTCAGCTGGCAAACGCTAATTGGTTCCACCTGGAGTCTAATACGCCACACATTCGAGTTTTCTAGGAAGAAAGCTTCAGAAACCTGAGAAAACATGATATTTCTTTCTGTAAACATGACATTGGATACAATTGCCAAACAGGAAGCATGTGCTTTTCTCCAAAACCACTTTCACGGTGATTTTTGGTTAAGTTTCACCCGAAATCCACAACATTTTGTCCAGATACTCTGGATGAAAGCAAAACTATCTGGTGTGTTGTGGCTATCTCAATCCCACATCTTGCTACAGCCTCTGTGTTTGTTTGTGTTTTCTGGACATTCTCTATGGACTTTACGGTTTTGAATGCATTTTAGCATGTAAGTTTTTGTTTTCAGCTGGCAAACGCTAATTGGTTCCACCTGGAGGCTAATACGCCACACATTCGAGTTTTCTAGGAAGAAAGCTTCATAAACCTGAGAAAACATGATATTTCTTTCTGTAAACATGACATTGGATACATTTGCCGAACAGGAAGCATGTGCTTTTCTCCAAAACCACTTTCACGGTGTTTTTTGGGTAATTTCACCGGGATACTACAACATTTTGTCCAGATACTCTGGATGAAAACAATACTATCTGTTGTGTTGTGGCTATCTCAATCCCACATCTTGCTACAGCCTCTGTGTTTGTTTGTGTTTTCTGGACATGCTCTATGGACTTTACGGTTTTGAATGCATTTTAGCATGTAAGTTTTTGTTTTCAGCTGGCAAACGCTAATTGGTTCCACCTGTAGTCTAATATGCCACACATTCGAGTTTTCTAGGAAGAAAGCTTCAGAAACCTGAGAAAACATGATATTTCTTTCTGTAAACATGACATTGGATGCATTTGCCGAACAGGAAGCATGTGCTTTTCTCCAAAACCACTTTCATGGTGGTTTTCTGTCAAATTTCAACGGGATACTACAACATTTTGTCCAGATACTCTGGATGAAAACAAAACTCTCTGGTGTGTTGTGGCTATCTCATTCCCACATCTTACAACAGCCTCTGTGTTTGTTTGTGTTTTCTGGACATTCTCTATGGACTTTATGGTTTTGAATGCATTTTAGCATGTAAGTTTTTGTTTTCAGCTGGCAAACGCTAATTGGTTCCACCTGGATTCTAATACGCCACACATTCGAGTTTTCTAGCAAGAAAGCTTCAGAAACCTGAGAAAACATGATATCTGTTTCTGTAAACATGACATTGGATACTTTTGCCGAACAGGAAGTTTGTGCTTTTCTCCAAAACCACTTTCCCGGTGTTTTTTGGTTATTTTCACCCGAAATCCACAACATTTTGTCCAGATCCTCTGGATGAAAACAAAACTATCTGGTGTGTTGTGGCTATCTCAATCCCAGATCTTGCTACAGCCTCTGTGTTTGTTTGTGTTTTCTGGAAATTCTCTATGGACTTTACGGTTTTGAAAGCATTGTAGCATGTAAGTATTTGTTTTCAGCTGGCAAACGCTAATTGGTTCCACCTGGAGTCTAATACGCCACACATTCGAGTTTTCTAGAAACAAAGCTTCAGAAACCTGAGAAAACATGATATTTCTTTCTGTAAACATGACATTGGATGCATTTGCCGAATAGGAAGCATGAGCTTTTCTCCAAAACCACTTTCACGGTGATTTTTGGTTAAATTTCACCGGGATACTACAACATTTTGTCCAGATACTCTGGATGAAAACAAAATTATCTGGTGTGTTGCGGCTATCTCAATCCCACATCTTGCTACAGCCTCTGTGTTTGTTTGTGTTTTCTGGACATTCTCTATGGACTTTACGGTTTTGAATGCATTTTAGCATGTAAGTTTTTGTTTTCAGCTGGCAAACGCTAATTGGTTCCACCTGGAGTCTAATACGCCACACATTCGAGTTTTCTAGGAAGAAAGCTTCAGAAACCTGAGAAAACATGATATTTCTTTCTGTAAACATGACATTGGATACTTTTGCCGAACAGGAAGTTTGTGCTTTTCTCCAAAACCACTTTCACGGTGATTTTTGGTTAAGTTTCACCAGAAATCCACAAAATTTTGTCCAGATACTCTGGATGAAAACAAAACTATCTGGTGTGTTGTGGCTATCTCAATCCCACATCTTGCTACAGCCTCTGTGTTTGTTTGTGTTTTCTGGACATTCTCTATGGACTTTACGGTTTTGAATGAATTTTAGCATGTAAGTTTTTGTTTTCAGCTGGCAAACGCTAATTGGTTCCACCTGGAGTCTAATACGCCACACATTCGAGTTTTCTAGGAAGAAAGCTTCAGAAGCCTGAGAAAACATGATATTTCTTTCTGTAACCATTACATTGGATGCATTTGCCGAACAGGAGCATTGTGCTTTTCTCCAAAACCACTTTCACGGTGATTTTTGGTTAAATATCACCGGGATACTACAACATTTTGTCCAGATACTCTGGATGAAAACAAAACTATCTGGTGTGTTGCGGCTATCTCAATCCCACATCTTACTACAGCCTCTGTGTTTGTTTGTGTTTTCTGGACATTCTCTATGGACTTTACGGTTTTGAATGCATTTTAGCATGTAAGTTTTTGTTTTCAGCTGGCAAACGCTAATTGGTTCCACCAGGAGTCTAATACGCCACACATTCGAGTTTTCTAGGAAGAAAGCTGCAGAAACCTGAGAAAACAAGATATTTCTTTCTGTAAGCATGACATTGGATGCAGTTGCCGAACAGGAAGATTGCGCTTTTCTCCAAAACAACTTTCATCGTGATTTTTGGTGAAGATTCACCGGGATACTACAACATTTGTCGAGACACTCTGGATGAAAACAAAACTGTCTGGTGTGTTGTGGCTATCTCAATCCCACATCTTGCTACAGCCTCTGTGTTTGTTTGTGTTTTCTGGACATTCTCTATGGACTTTACGGTTTTGAATGCATTTTAGCATGTAAGTTTTTGTTTTCAGATGGCAAACGCTAATTGGTTCCACCTGGAGTCTAATACGCCACACATTCGAGTTTTCTAGCAAGAAAGCTTCAGAAACCTGAGAAAACATGATATTTCTTTCTGTAAACATGACATTGGATACTTTTGCCGAACAGGAAGTTTGTGCTTTTCTCCAAAACCACTTTCAGGGTGATTTTTGGTTAAGTTTCACCCGAAATCCACAACATTTTGTCCAGATACTCTGGATGAAAACAAAACTATCTGGTGTGTTGTGGCTATCTCAATCCCAGATCTTGCTACAGCCTCTGTGTTTGTTTGTGTTTTCTGGAAATTCTCTATGGACTTTACGGTTTTGAAAGCATTGTAGCATGTAAGTATTTGTTTTCAGCTGGCAAACGCTAATTGGTTCCACCTGGAGTCTAATACGCCACACATTCGAGTTTTCTAGAAACAAAGCTTCAGAAACCTGAGAAAACATGATATTTCTTTCTGTAAACATGACATTGGATGCATTTGCCGAATAGGAAGCATGAGCTTTTCTCCAAAACCACTTTCACGGTGATTTTTGGTTAAATTTCACCGGGATACTACAACATTTTGTCCAGATACTCTGGATGAAAACAAAATTATCTGGTGTGTTGCGGCTATCTCAATCCCACATCTTGCTACAGCCTCTGTGTTTGTTTGTGTTTTCTGGACATTCTCTATGGACTTTACGGTTTTGAATGCATTTTAGCATGTAAGTTTTTGTTTTCAGCTGGCAAACGCTAATTGGTTCCACCTGGAGTCTAATACGCCACACATTCGAGTTTTCTAGGAAGAAAGCTTCAGAAACCTGAGAAAACATGATATTTCTTTCTGTAAACATGACATTGGATACTTTTGCCGAAGAGGAAGATTGTGCTTTTCTCCAAAACCACTTTCACGGTGATTTTTGGTTAAGTTTCACCAGAAATCCACAAAATTTTGTCCAGATACTCTGGATGAAAACAAAACTATCTGGTGTGTTGTGGCTATCTCAATCCCACATCTTGCTACAGCCTCTGTGTTTGTTTGTGTTTTCTGGACATTCTCTATGGATTTTACGGTTTTGAATGCATTTTAGCATGTAAGTTTTTGTTTTCAGCTGGCAAACGCTAACTGGTTCCACCTAGAGTCTAACACGCCACACATTCGAGTTTTCTAGGAAGAAAAGCTTCAGAAACTTGAGAAAACATGATATTTCTTTCTGTACACATGACAGTGGATGCATTTGCCGAACAGGAAGATTGTGCTTTTCTCCAAAACCACTTTTTTGGTTAAATTTCACCGGGATGCTACAACATTTTGTCCAGATACTCTGGATGAAAACAAAACTATCTGGTGTGTTGTGGCTATCTCAATCCCAGATCTTACTACAGCTTCTCTGTTTTTGTTTTCTGGACATTCTCTATGGACTTTACGGTTTTGAATGCATTTTACCATGTAAGTTTTTGTTTTCAGCTGGCAAACGCTAATTGGTTCCACCAGGAGTCTAATACGCCACACATTCGAGTTTTCTAGGAAGAAAGCTGCAGAAACCTGAGAAAACAAGATATTTCTTTCTGTAAGCATGACATTGGATGCAGTTGCCGAACAGGAAGATTGCGCTTTTCTCCAAAACAACTTTCATCGTGATTTTTGGTGAAGATTCACCGGGATACTACAACATTTGTCGAGACACTCTGGATGAAAACAAAACTGTCTGGTGTGTTGTGGCTATCTCAATCCCACATCTTGCTACAGCCTCTGTGTTTGTTTGTGTTTTCTGGACATTCTCTATGGACTTTACGGTTTTGAATGCATTTTAGCATGTAAGTTTTTGTTTTCAGATGGCAAACGCTAATTGGTTCCACCTGGAGTCTAATACGCCACACATTCGAGTTTTCTAGCAAGAAAGCTTCAGAAACCTGAGAAAACATGATATTTCTTTCTGTAAACATGACATTGGATACTTTTGCCGAACAGGAAGTTTGTGCTTTTCTCCAAAACCACTTTCAGGGTGATTTTTGGTTAAGTTTCACCCGAAATCCACAACATTTTGTCCAGATACTCTGGATGAAAACAAAACTATCTGGTGTGTTGTGGCTATCTCAATCCCAGATCTTGCTACAGCCTCTGTGTTTGTTTGTGTTTTCTGGAAATTCTCTATGGACTTTACGGTTTTGAAAGCATTGTAGCATGTAAGTATTTGTTTTCAGCTGGCAAACGCTAATTGGTTCCACCTGGAGTCTAATACGCCACACATTCGAGTTTTCTAGAAACAAAGCTTCAGAAACCTGAGAAAACATGATATTTCTTTCTGTAAACATGACATTGGATGCATTTGCCGAATAGGAAGCATGAGCTTTTCTCCAAAACCACTTTCACGGTGATTTTTGGTTAAATTTCACCGGGATACTACAACATTTTGTCCAGATACTCTGGATGAAAACAAAATTATCTGGTGTGTTGCGGCTATCTCAATCCCACATCTTGCTACAGCCTCTGTGTTTGTTTGTGTTTTCTGGACATTCTCTATGGACTTTACGGTTTTGAATGCATTTTAGCATGTAAGTTTTTGTTTTCAGCTGGCAAACGCTAATTGGTTCCACCTGGAGTCTAATACGCCACACATTCGAGTTTTCTAGGAAGAAAGCTTCAGAAACCTGAGAAAACATGATATTTCTTTCTGTAAACATGACATTGGATACTTTTGCCGAAGAGGAAGATTGTGCTTTTCTCCAAAACCACTTTCACGGTGATTTTTGGTTAAGTTTCACCAGAAATCCACAAAATTTTGTCCAGATACTCTGGATGAAAACAAAACTATCTGGTGTGTTGTGGCTATCTCAATCCCACATCTTGCTACAGCCTCTGTGTTTGTTTGTGTTTTCTGGACATTCTCTATGGATTTTACGGTTTTGAATGCATTTTAGCATGTAAGTTTTTGTTTTCAGCTGGCAAACGCTAACTGGTTCCACCTAGAGTCTAACACGCCACACATTCGAGTTTTCTAGGAAGAAAGCTTCAGAAACTTGAGAAAACATGATATTTCTTTCTGTACACATGACAGTGGATGCATTTGCCGAACAGGAAGATTGTGCTTTTCTCCAAAACCACTTTTTTGGTTAAATTTCACCGGGATGCTACAACATTTTGTCCAGATACTCTGGATGAAAACAAAACTATCTGGTGTGTTGTGGCTATCTCAATCCCAGATCTTACTACAGCTTCTCTGTTTTTGTTTTCTGGACATTCTCTATGGACTTTACGGTTTTGAATGCATTTTACCATGTAAGTTTTTGTTTTCAGCTGGCAAACGCTAATTGGTTCCACCAGGAGTCTAATACGCCACACATTCGAGTTTTCTAGGAAGAAAGCTGCAGAAACCTGAGAAAACAAGATATTTCTTTCTGTAAGCATGACATTGGATGCAGTTGCCGAACAGGAAGATTGCGCTTTTCTCCAAAACAACTTTCATCGTGATTTTTGGTGAAGATTCACCGGGATACTACAACATTTGTCGAGACACTCTGGATGAAAACAAAACTGTCTGGTGTGTTGTGGCTATCTCAATCCCACATCTTGCTACAGCCTCTGTGTTTGTTTGTGTTTTCTGGACATTCTCTATGGACTTTACGGTTTTGAATGCATTTTAGCATGTAAGTTTTTGTTTTCAGATGGCAAACGCTAATTGGTTCCACCTGGAGTCTAATACGCCACACATTCGAGTTTTCTAGCAAGAAAGCTTCAGAAACCTGAGAAAACATGATATTTCTTTCTGTAAACATGACATTGGATACTTTTGCCGAACAGGAAGTTTGTGCTTTTCTCCAAAACCACTTTCAGGGTGATTTTTGGTTAAGTTTCACCCGAAATCCACAACATTTTGTCCAGATACTCTGGATGAAAACAAAACTATCTGGTGTGTTGTGGCTATCTCAATCCCAGATCTTGCTACAGCCTCTGTGTTTGTTTGTGTTTTCTGGAAATTCTCTATGGACTTTACGGTTTTGAAAGCATTGTAGCATGTAAGTATTTGTTTTCAGCTGGCAAACGCTAATTGGTTCCACCTGGAGTCTAATACGCCACACATTCGAGTTTTCTAGAAACAAAGCTTCAGAAACCTGAGAAAACATGATATTTCTTTCTGTAAACATGACATTGGATGCATTTGCCGAATAGGAAGCATGAGCTTTTCTCCAAAACCACTTTCACGGTGATTTTTGGTTAAATTTCACCGGGATACTACAACATTTTGTCCAGATACTCTGGATGAAAACAAAATTATCTGGTGTGTTGCGGCTATCTCAATCCCACATCTTGCTACAGCCTCTGTGTTTGTTTGTGTTTTCTGGACATTCTCTATGGACTTTACGGTTTTGAATGCATTTTAGCATGTAAGTTTTTGTTTTCAGCTGGCAAACGCTAATTGGTTCCACCTGGAGTCTAATACGCCACACATTCGAGTTTTCTAGGAAGAAAGCTTCAGAAACCTGAGAAAACATGATATTTCTTTCTGTAAACATGACATTGGATACTTTTGCCGAACAGGAAGTTTGTGCTTTTCTCCAAAACCACTTTCACGGTGATTTTTGGTTAAGTTTCACCAGAAATCCACAAAATTTTGTCCAGATACTCTGGATGAAAACAAAACTATCTGGTGTGTTGTGGCTATCTCAATCCCACATCTTGCTACAGCCTCTGTGTTTGTTTGTGTTTTCTGGACATTCTCTATGGATTTTACGGTTTTGAATGCATTTTAGCATGTAAGTTTTTGTTTTCAGCTGGCAAACGCTAACTGGTTCCACCTAGAGTCTAACACGCCACACATTCGAGTTTTCTAGGAAGAAAGCTTCAGAAACTTGAGAAAACATGATATTTCTTTCTGTACACATGACAGTGGATGCATTTGCCGAACAGGAAGATTGTGCTTTTCTCCAAAACCACTTTTTTGGTTAAATTTCACCGGGATGCTACAACATTTTGTCCAGATACTCTGGATGAAAACAAAACTATCTGGTGTGTTGTGGCTATCTCAATCCCAGATCTTACTACAGCTTCTCCGTTTTTGTTTTCTGGACATTCTCTATGGACTTTACGGTTTTGAATGCATTTTAGCATGTAAGTTTTTGTTTTCAGCTGGCAAACGCTAATTGGTTCGACCTGGAGTCTAATACGCCACACATTCGAGTTTTCTAGGAAGAAAGCTTCAGAAACCTGAGAAAACATGATATTTCTTTCTGTAAACATGACATTGGATACTTTTGCCGAACAGGAAGTTTGTGCTTTTCTCCAAAACCACTTTCAGGGTGATTTTTGGTTAAGTTTCACCAGAAATCCACAAAATTTTGTCCAGATACTCTGGATGAAAACAAAACTATCTGGTGTGTTGTGGCTATCTCAATCCCACATCTTGCTACAGCCTCTGTGTTTGTTTGTGTTTTCTGGACATTCTCTATGGATTTTACGGTTTTGAATGCATTTTAGCATGTAAGTTTTTGTTTTCAGCTGGCAAACGCTAACTGGTTCCACCTAGAGTCTAACACGCCACACATTCGAGTTTTCTAGGAAGAAAGCTTCAGAAACTTGAGAAAACATGATATTTCTTTCTGTACACATGACAGTGGATGCATTTGCCGACAGGAAGATTGTGCTTTTCTCCAAAACCACTTTCACGTTGATTTTTTGTTAAATTTCACCGGGATGCTACAACATTTTGCCCAGATACTCTGGATGAAAACAAAACTATCTGGTGAGTTTTGGCTATCTCAATCCCACATCTTGCTACAGCCTCTGTGTTTGTTTGTGTTTTCTGGACATTCTCTATGGACTTTACGGTTTTGAATGCATTTTAGCATGTAAGTTTTTGTTTTCAGCTGGCAAACGCTAATTGGTTCCACCTGGAGTCTAATTCGCCACACATTCGAGTTTTCTAGGAAGAAAGCTTCAGAAACCTGAGAAAACATGATATTTCTTTCTGTAAACATGACATTGGCTGCATTTGCTGAATAGGAAGCATGAGCTTTTCTCCAAAACCACTTTCACGGTGATTTTTGGTTAAGTTTCACCTGAAATCCACAACATTTTGCCCAGATACTCTGGATGAAAACAAAACTATCTGGTGTGTTGTGGCTATCTCAATCCCAGATCTTGCTACAGCCTCTGTGTTTGTTTGTGTTTTCTGGACATTCTCTATGGACTTTACGGTTTTGAATGCATTTTAGCATGTAAGTTTTTGTTTTCAGCTGGCAAACGCTAATTGGTTCGACCTGGAGTCTAATACGCCACACATTCGAGTTTTCTAGCAAGAAAGCTTCAGAAACCTGAGAAAACATGATATTTCTTTCTGTAAACATGACATTGGATGCATTTGCCGAAAAGGAAGCATGAGCTTTTCTCCAAAACCACTTTCACGGTGATTTTTGGTTAAGTTTCACCCGAAATCCACAACATTTTGTCCAGATCCTCTGGATGAAAACAAAACTATCTGGTGTGTTGTGGCTATCTCAATCCCACATCTTGCTACAGCCTCTGTGTTTGTTTGTGTTTTCTGGACATTCTCTATGGACTTTACGGTTTTGAATGCATTTTAGCATGTAAGTTTTTGTTTTCAGCTGGCAAACGCTAATTGGTTCCACCTGGAGTCTAATTCGCCACACATTCGATTTTTCTAGAAAGAAAGCTTCAGAAACCTGAGAAAACATGATATTTCTTTCTGTAAACATGACATTGGCTGCATTTGCTGAATAGGAAGCATGAGCTTTTCTCCAAAAACACTTTCACGGTGATTTTTGGTTAAATTTCACCCGAAATCCACAACATTTTCTCCAGATACTCTGGATGAAAGCAAAACTATCTCGTGTGTTGTGGCTATCAAATCCCAGATCTTGCTACAGCCTCTGTGTTTGTTTGTGTTTTCTGGACATTCTCTATGGACTTTACGGTTTTGAATGCATTTTAGCATGTAAGTTTTTGTTTTCAGCTGGCAAACGCTAATTGGTTCCACCTGGAGTCTAATACGCCACACATTCGAGTTTTCTAGGAAGAAAGCTTCAGAAACCTGAGAAAACATGATATTTCTTTCTGTAAACATGACATTGGATGCACTTGCCGAGCAGGAAGCATGAGCTTTTCTCCAAAAGCACTTTCACGGTGATTTTTGGTTAAATTTCACCGAGATACTACATCATTTTGTACAGGTCCTCTGGATGAAAACAAAACTATCTGGTGTGTTGTGGCTATCTCATTCCCACATCTTGCTACAGCCTCTGTGTTTGTTTGTGTTTTCTGGACATTTTCTATGGACTTTACGGTTTTGAATGCATTTTAGCATGCAAGTTTTTGTTTTCAGCTGGCAAACGCTAACTGGTTCCACCTAGAGTCTAACACGCCACACATTCGAGTTTTCTAGGAAGAAAGCTTCAGAAACTTGAGAAAACATGATATTTCTTTCTGTACACATGACAGTGGATGCATTTGCCGAACAGGAAGATTGTGCTTTTCTCCAAAACCACTTTTTTGGTTAAATTTCACCGGGATGCTACAACATTTTGTCCAGATACTCTGGATGAAAACAAAACTATCTGGTGTGTTGTGGCTATCTCAATCCCAGATCTTACTACAGCTTCTCTGTTTTTGTTTTCTGGACATTCTCTATGGACTTTACGGTTTTGAATGCATTTTACCATGTAAGTTTTTGTTTTCAGCTGGCAAACGCTAATTGGTTCCACCAGGAGTCTAATACGCCACACATTCGAGTTTTCTAGGAAGAAAGCTGCAGAAACCTGAGAAAACAAGATATTTCTTTCTGTAAGCATGACATTGGATGCAGTTGCCGAACAGGAAGATTGCGCTTTTCTCCAAAACAACTTTCATCGTGATTTTTGGTGAAGATTCACCGGGATACTACAACATTTGTCGAGACACTCTGGATGAAAACAAAACTGTCTGGTGTGTTGTGGCTATCTCAATCCCACATCTTGCTACAGCCTCTGTGTTTGTTTGTGTTTTCTGGACATTCTCTATGGACTTTACGGTTTTGAATGCATTTTAGCATGTAAGTTTTTGTTTTCAGATGGCAAACGCTAATTGGTTCCACCTGGAGTCTAATACGCCACACATTCGAGTTTTCTAGCAAGAAAGCTTCAGAAACCTGAGAAAACATGATATTTCTTTCTGTAAACATGACATTGGATACTTTTGCCGAACAGGAAGTTTGTGCTTTTCTCCAAAACCACTTTCAGGGTGATTTTTGGTTAAGTTTCACCCGAAATCCACAACATTTTGTCCAGATACTCTGGATGAAAACAAAACTATCTGGTGTGTTGTGGCTATCTCAATCCCAGATCTTGCTACAGCCTCTGTGTTTGTTTGTGTTTTCTGGAAATTCTCTATGGACTTTACGGTTTTGAAAGCATTGTAGCATGTAAGTATTTGTTTTCAGCTGGCAAACGCTAATTGGTTCCACCTGGAGTCTAATACGCCACACATTCGAGTTTTCTAGAAACAAAGCTTCAGAAACCTGAGAAAACATGATATTTCTTTCTGTAAACATGACATTGGATGCATTTGCCGAATAGGAAGCATGAGCTTTTCTCCAAAACCACTTTCACGGTGATTTTTGGTTAAATTTCACCGGGATACTACAACATTTTGTCCAGATACTCTGGATGAAAACAAAATTATCTGGTGTGTTGCGGCTATCTCAATCCCACATCTTGCTACAGCCTCTGTGTTTGTTTGTGTTTTCTGGACATTCTCTATGGACTTTACGGTTTTGAATGCATTTTAGCATGTAAGTTTTTGTTTTCAGCTGGCAAACGCTAATTGGTTCGACCTGGAGTCTAATACGCCACACATTCGAGTTTTCTAGGAAGAAAGCTTCAGAAACCTGAGAAAACATGATATTTCTTTCTGTAAACATGACATTGGATACTTTTGCCGAACAGGAAGTTTGTGCTTTTCTCCAAAACCACTTTCAGGGTGATTTTTGGTTAAGTTTCACCAGAAATCCACAAAATTTTGTCCAGATACTCTGGATGAAAACAAAACTATCTGGTGTGTTGTGGCTATCTCAATCCCACATCTTGCTACAGCCTCTGTGTTTGTTTGTGTTTTCTGGACATTCTCTATGGATTTTACGGTTTTGAATGCATTTTAGCATGTAAGTTTTTGTTTTCAGCTGGCAAACGCTAACTGGTTCCACCTAGAGTCTAACACGCCACACATTCGAGTTTTCTAGGAAGAAAGCTTCAGAAACTTGAGAAAACATGATATTTCTTTCTGTACACATGACAGTGGATGCATTTGCCGACAGGAAGATTGTGCTTTTCTCCAAAACCACTTTCACGTTGATTTTTTGTTAAATTTCACCGGGATGCTACAACATTTTGCCCAGATACTCTGGATGAAAACAAAACTATCTGGTGAGTTTTGGCTATCTCAATCCCACATCTTGCTACAGCCTCTGTGTTTGTTTGTGTTTTCTGGACATTCTCTATGGACTTTACGGTTTTGAATGCATTTTAGCATGTAAGTTTTTGTTTTCAGCTGGCAAACGCTAATTGGTTCCACCTGGAGTCTAATTCGCCACACATTCGAGTTTTCTAGGAAGAAAGCTTCAGAAACCTGAGAAAACATGATATTTCTTTCTGTAAACATGACATTGGCTGCATTTGCTGAATAGGAAGCATGAGCTTTTCTCCAAAACCACTTTCACGGTGATTTTTGGTTAAGTTTCACCTGAAATCCACAACATTTTGCCCAGATACTCTGGATGAAAACAAAACTATCTGGTGTGTTGTGGCTATCTCAATCCCAGATCTTGCTACAGCCTCTGTGTTTGTTTGTGTTTTCTGGACATTCTCTATGGACTTTACGGTTTTGAATGCATTTTAGCATGTAAGTTTTTGTTTTCAGCTGGCAAACGCTAATTGGTTCGACCTGGAGTCTAATACGCCACACATTCGAGTTTTCTAGGAAGAAAGCTTCAGAAACCTGAGAAAACATGATATTTCTTTCTGTAAACATGACATTGGATGCATTTGCCGAAAAGGAAGCATGAGCTTTTCTCCAAAACCACTTTCACGGTGATTTTTGGTTAAGTTTCACCCGAAATCCACAACATTTTGTCCAGATCCTCTGGATGAAAACAAAACTATCTGGTGTGTTGTGGCTATCTCAATCCCACATCTTGCTACAGCCTCTGTGTTTGTTTGTGTTTTCTGGACATTCTCTATGGACTTTACGGTTTTGAATGCATTTTAGCATGTAAGTTTTTGTTTTCAGCTGGCAAACGCTAATTGGTTCCACCTGGAGTCTAATTCGCCACACATTCGATTTTTCTAGAAAGAAAGCTTCAGAAACCTGAGAAAACATGATATTTCTTTCTGTAAACATGACATTGGCTGCATTTGCTGAATAGGAAGCATGAGCTTTTCTCCAAAAACACTTTCACGGTGATTTTTGGTTAAATTTCACCCGAAATCCACAACATTTTCTCCAGATACTCTGGATGAAAGCAAAACTATCTCGTGTGTTGTGGCTATCAAATCCCAGATCTTGCTACAGCCTCTGTGTTTGTTTGTGTTTTCTGGACATTCTCTATGGACTTTACGGTTTTGAATGCATTTTAGCATGTAAGTTTTTGTTTTCAGCTGGCAAACGCTAATTGGTTCCACCTGGAGTCTAATACGCCACACATTCGAGTTTTCTAGGAAGAAAGCTTCAGAAACCTGAGAAAACATGATATTTCTTTCTGTAAACATGACATTGGATGCACTTGCCGAGCAGGAAGCATGAGCTTTTCTCCAAAAGCACTTTCACGGTGATTTTTGGTTAAATTTCACCGAGATACTACATCATTTTGTACAGGTCCTCTGGATGAAAACAAAACTATCTGGTGTGTTGTGGCTATCTCATTCCCACATCTTGCTACAGCCTCTGTGTTTGTTTGTGTTTTCTGGACATTTTCTATGGACTTTACGGTTTTGAATGCATTTTAGCATGCAAGTTTTTGTTTTCAGCTGGCAAACGCTAATTGGTTCCACCTGGAATCTAATACGCCACACATTCGAGTTTTCTAGGAAGAAAGCTTCAGAAACCTGAGAAAACATGATATTTCTTTCTGTAAACATGACATTGGATGCATTTACCGAACAGGAAGATTGTGCTTTTCTCCAAAACCACTTTCACGGTGATTTTTGGTTAAGTTTCACCCGAAATCCACAACATTTTGTCCAGATACTCTGGATGAAAACCAAACTATCTGGTGTGTTGTGGCTATCTCAATCCCAGATCTTACTACAGCTTCTCTGTTTGTATTTTCTGGACATTCTCTATGGACTTTACGGTTTTGAATGCATTTTAGCATGTAAGTTTTTGTTTTCAGCTGGCAAACGCTAATTGGTTCCACCTGGAGTCTAATACGCCACACATTCGAGTTTTCTAGGAAGAAAGCTTCAGAAACCTGAGAAAACATGATATTTCTTTCTGTAAACATGACATTGGATGCATTTGCCGAACAGGAAGCATGAGCTTTTCTCCAAAACCACTTTCACGGTGATTTTTGGTTAAGTTTCACCCGAAATCCACAACATTTTGTCCAGATCCTCTGGATGAAAACAAAACTATCTGGTGTGTTGTGGCTATCTCAATCCCACATCTTGCTACAGCCTCTGTGTTTGTTTGTGTTTTCTGGACATTCTCTATGGACTTTACGGTTTTGAATGCATTTTAGCATGTAAGTTTTTGTTTTCAGCTGGCAAACGCTAATTGGTTCCACCTAGAGTCTAATACGCCACACATTCGAGTTTTCTAGGAAGAAAGCTTCAGAAACCTGAGAAAACATGATATTTCTTTCCGTAAACATGACATTGGATGTATTTGCCGAACAGGAAGATTGTGCTTTTCTCCAAAACCACTTTCACGGTGATTTTTGGTTAAGTTTTACCCGAAATCCACAACATTTTCTCCAGATACTCTGGATGAAAGCAAAACTATCTGGTGTGTTGTGGCTATCTCAATCCCAGATCTTGCTACAGCCTCTGTGTTTGTTTGTGTTTTCTGGACATTCTCTATGGACTTTACGGTTTTGAATGCATTTTAGCATGTAAGTTTTTGTTTTCAGCTGGCAAAAGTTAATTGGTTCCACCTGGATTCTAATACGCCACACATTCGAGTTTTCTAGGAAGAAAGCTTCAGAAACCTGAGAAAACATGATATTTCCTTCTGTAAACATGACATTGGCTGCATTTGCTGAATAGGAAGCATGAGCTTTTCTCCAAAACCACTTTCACGGTGATTTTTGGTTAAGTTTCACCCGAAATCCACAACATTTTCTCCAGATACTCTGGATGAAAGCAAAACTATCTGGTGTGTTGTGGCTATCAAATCCCAGATCTTGCTACAGCCTCTGTGTTTGTTTGTGTTTTCTGGACATTCTCTATGGACTTTACGGTTTTGAATGCATTTTAGCATGTAAGTTTTTGTTTTCAGCTGGCAAACGCTAATTGGTTCCACCTGGAGTCTAATACGCCACACATTCGAGTTTTCTAGGAAGAAAGCTTCAGAAACCTGAGAAAACATGATATTTCTTTCTGTAAACATGACATTGGATGCACTTGCCGAGCAGGAAGCATGAGCTTTTCTCCAAAACCACTTTCACGGTGATTTTTGGTTAAATTTCACAAAGATACTACATCATTTTGTACAGGTACTCTGGATGAAAACAAAACTATCTGGTGTGTTGTGGCTATCTCAATCCCACATCTTGCTACAGCCTCTGTGTTTGTTTGTGTTTTCTGGACATTCTCTATGGACTTTACGGTTTTGAATGCATTTTAGCATGTAAGTTTTTGTTTTCAGCTGGCAAACGTTAATTGGTTCCACCTGGAGTCTAATACGCCACACATTCGAGTTTTCTAGGAAGAAAGCTTCAGAAACCTGAGAAAACATGATATTTCTTTCTGTAAACATGACATTGGATGCATTTGCAGAATAGGAAGCATGAGCTTTTCTACAAAACCACTTTCACGGTGATTTTTGGTTAAGTTTCACCTGAAATCCAAAACATTTTGTCCATATACTCTGGATGAAAACAAAACTATCTGGTGTGTTGTGGCTATCTCAATCGCACATCTTGCTACAGCTTCTGTGTTTGTTTGTGTTTTCTGGACATTCTCTATGGACTTTACGGTTTTGAATGCATTTTAGCATGTAAGTTTTTGTTTTCAGCTGGCAAACGTTAATTGGATCCACCTGGAGTCTAATTCGCCACACATTCGAGTTTTCTAGGAAGAAAGCTTCAGAAACCTGAGAAAACATGATATTTCTTTCTGTAAACATGACATTAGATGCATTTGCTGAATAGGAAGCATGAGCTTTTCTACAAAACCACTTTCACGGTGATTTTTGGTTAAGTTTCACCCGAAATCCACAACATTTTGTCCAGATACTCTGGATGAAAACAAAACTATCTGGTGTGTTGTGGCTATCTCAATCCCACATCTTGCTACAGCCTCTGTGCTTGTTTGTGTTTTCTGGACATTCTCTATGGACTTTACGGTTTTGAATGCATTTTAGCATGTAAGTTTTTGTTTTCAGCTGGCAAACGCTAATTGGTTCCACCTGGAGTCTAATACGCCACACATTCGAGTTTTCTAGGAAGATAGCTTCAGAAACCTGAGAAAACACGATATTTCTTTCTGTAAACATGACATTGGCTGCATTTGCCGAACAGGAAGATTGTGCTTTTCTCCAAAACCACTTTCACGGTGATTTTTGGTTAAGTTTCACCTGAAATCCACAACATTTTGTCCAGATACTCTGGATGAAATCAAAATTATCTGTTGTGTTGTGGCTATCTCAATCCCACATCTTGCTACAGCCTCTGTGCTTGTTTGTATTTTCTGGACATTCTCTATGGACTTTACGGGTTTGAATGCATTTTAGCATGTAAGTTTTTGTTTTCAGCTGGCAAACACTAATTGGTTCCACCTGGAGTCTAATACGCCACACATTCGAGTTTTCTAGGAAGAAAGCTTCAGAAACATGAGAAAACATGATATTTCTTTCTGTAAACATGACATTGGATGCATTTGCCGAACAGGAAGATTGTGCTTTTCTCCAAAACCGCTTTCACGGTGATTTTTTGTTAAATTTCACCGGGATGCTACAACATTTTGCCCAGATACTCTGGATGAAAACAAAACTATCTGGTGTGTTGTGGCTATCTCAATCCCACATCTTGCTACAGCCTCTGTGCTTGTTTGTGTTTTCTGGACATTCTCTATGGACTTTACGGTTTTGAATGCATTGTAGCATGTAAGTTTTTGTTTTCAGCTGGCAAACACTAATTGGTTCCACCTGGAGTCTAATACGCCACACATTCGAGTTTTCTAGGAAGAAAGCCTCAGAAACCTGAGAAAACATGATATTTCTTACTGTAAACATGACATTGGCTGCATTTGCCGAACAGGAAGCATGTGCTTTTCTCCAAAACCACTTTCACGGTGATTTTTGGTTAAGCTTCACCCGAAATCCACAACATTTTGTCCAGATACTCTGGATGAAAACAAAACTATCTGGTGTGTTGTGGCTATCTCCATCCCACATCTTGCTACAGCCTCTGTGTGTGTTTGTGTTTTCTGGACATTCTCTATGGACTTTACGGTTTTGAATGCATTTTAGCATGTAAGTTTCTGTTTTCAGCTGGCAAACGCTAATTTGTTCCACCTGGAGTCTAATACGCCACACATTCGAGTTTCTAGGAAGAAAGCTTCAGAAACCTGAGAAAACATGATATTTCTTTCTGTAAACATGACATTGGATGCATTTGCCTAACAGGAAGCATGAGCTTTTCTCCAAAACCACTTTCACGTTGATTTTTGGTTAAGTTTCACCAGAAATCCACAACATTTTGTCCAGATACTCTGGATGAAAACAAAACTATCTGGTGTGTTGTGGCTATCTCAATCCCACATCTTGCTACAGCCTCTGTGTTTGTTTGTGTTTTCTGGACATTCTCTATGGACTTTACGGTTTTGAATGCATTTTAGCATGTAAGTTTTTGTACTCAGCTGGCAAACGTTAATTGGTTCCACCTGGATTCTAATACGCCACACATTCGAGTTTTCTAGGAAGAATGCTTCAGAAACCTGAGAAAACATGATATTTCTTTCTGTAAACATGACATTGGCTGCATTTGCCGAGCAGGAAGCATGAGCTTTTCTCCAAATCCACTTTCAAGGTGAATTTTGGTTAAATTTCAATGGGATACTACAACATTTTGTCCAGATACTCTGGATGAAAACAAAACCATCTGGTGTGTTGTGGCTATCTCAATCCCACATCTTGCTACAGCCCCTGTGTTTGTTTGTGTTTTCTGGACATTCTCTATGGACTTTACGGGTTTGAATGCATTTTAGCATGTAAGTTTTTGTTTTCAGCTGGCAAACGCTAATTGGTTCCACCTGGAGTCTAATACGCCACACATTCGAGTTTTCTAGGAAGAAAGCTTCAGAAGCCTGAGAAAACATGATATTTCTTTCTGTAAACATGACATTGGATGCATTTGCCGAACAGGAAGCATGAGCTTTTCTCCAAAACCACTTTCACGGTGATTTTTTGTTAAGTTTCACCCGAAATCCACAACAATTTGTCCAGATACTCTGGATGAAAACAAAACTATCTGGTGTGTTGTGGCTATCTCAATTCCACATCTTGCTACAGCCTCTGTGTTTGATTGTGTTTTCTGGACATCCTCTATGGATTTTACGGTTTTGAATGCATTTTACCATGTAAGTTGTTGTTTTCAGCTGGCAAACGCTAATTGGTTCCACCTGGAGTCTAATTCGCCACACATTCGAGTTTTCTAGGAAGAAAGCTTCAGAAACCTGAGAAAACATGATATTTGTATTCATAAACATGACCTTGGATGCATTTGCCGAACAGGAAGCATGTGCTTTTCTCCAAAACCACTTTCACGGTGTTTTTTGGTTAAATTTCACCGGGATGCTACAACATTTTGTCCAGATACTCTGGATGAAAACAAAACTCTCTGGTGTGTTGTGGCTATCTCAATCCCAGATCTTACTACAGCTTCTCTGTTTGTGTTTTCTGGACATTCTCTATGGGCTTTACGGTTTTGAATGCATTTTAGCATGTAAGTTTTTGTTTTCAGCTGGCAAACGCTAATTGGTTCGACCTGGAGTCTAATACGCCACACATTCGAGTTTTCTAGCAAGAAAGCTTCAGAAACCTGAGAAAACATGATATTTCTTTCTGTAAACATGACATTGGATGCATTTGCCGACAGGAAGATTGTGCTTTTCTCCAAAACCACTTTCACGGTGATTTTTGGTTAAATTTCACCGGGATGCTACAACATTTTGTCCAGATACTCTGGATGAAAACAAAACTATCTGGTGTGTTGTGGCTATCTCAATCCCAGATCTTACTACAGCTTCTCTGTTTTTGTTTTCTGGACATTCTCTATGGAATTTACGGTTTTGAATGCATTTTAGCATGTAAGTTTTGTTTTCAGCTGGCAAACGCTAATTGGTTCCACCTGGAGTCTAATACGCCACACATTCGAGTTTTCTAGGAAGAAAGCTTCAGAAACCTGAGAAAACATGATATTTCTTTCTGTAAACATGACATTGGATACTTTTGCCGAACAGGAAGTTTGTGCTTTTCTCCAAAACCACTTTCAGGGTGATTTTTGGTTAAGTTTCACCAGAAATCCACAAAATTTTGTCCAGATACTCTGGATGAAAACAAAAATATCTGATGTGTTGTGGCTATCTCAATCCCACATCTTGCTACAGCCTCTGTGTTTGTTTGTGTTTTCTGGACATTCTCTATGGACTTTACGGTTTTGAATGCATTTTAGCATGTAAGTTTTTGTTTTCAGCTGGCAAACGCTAATTGGTTCCACCTAGAGTCTAACACGCCACACATTCGAGTTTTCTAGGAAGAAAGCTTCAGAAACTTGAGAAAACATGATATTTCTTTCTGGACACATGACAGTGGATGCATTTGCCGAACAGGAAGATTGTGCTTTTCTCCAAAACCACTTTCACGTTGATTTTTGGTTAAATTTCACCGGGATGCTACAACATTTTGTCCAGATACTCTGGATGAAAACAAAACTATCTGGTGTGTTGTGGCTATCTCAATCCCAGATCTTACTACAGCTTCTCTGTTTGTGTTTTCTGGACATTCTCTATGGACTTTACGGTTTTGAATGCATTTTAGCATGTAAGTTTTTGTTTTCAGCTGGCAAACGCTAATTGGTTCCACCTGGAGTCTAATACGCCACACATTCGAGTTTTCTAGGAAGAAAGCTTCAGAAACCTGAGAAAACATGATATTTCTTTCTGTAAACATGACATTGGATGCATTTGCCGAACAGAAAGATTGCGCTTTTCTCCAAAACTACTTTCACGGTGATTTTTGGTTAAGTTTCACCCAAAATCCACAACAATTTGTCCAGATACTCTCAATGAAAACAAAACTATCTGGTGTGTTGTGGCTATCTCAATCCCACATCTTGCTACACCCTCTGTGTTTGTTTGTGTTTTCTGGACATTCTCTATGGACTTTACGGTTTTAAATGCATTTTAGCATGTAAGTTTTTGTTTTCAGCTGGCAAACGCTAATTGGTTCCACCTAGAGTCTAATACGCCACACATTCGAGTTTTCGAGGAAGAAAGCTTCACAAACCTGAGAAAACATGATATTTCTTTCCGTAAACATGACATTGGATGCATTTGCCGAATAGGAAGATTGTGCTTTTCTCCAAAACCACTTTCACGGTGATTTTTGGTTAAGTTTCACCCGAAATCCACAACATTTTCTCCAGATACTCTGGATGAAAGCAAAACTATCTGGTGTATTGTGGCTATCTCAATCCCAGATCTTGCTACAGCCTCTGTGTTTGTTTGTGTTGTCTGGACATTCTCTATGGACTTTACGGTTTTGAATGCATTTTAGCATGTAAGTTTTTGTTTTCAGCTGGCAAACGTTAATTGGTTCCACCTGGATTCTAATACGCCACACATTCGAGTTTTCTAGGAAGAAAGCTTCAGAAACCTGAGAAAACATGATATTTCTTTCTGTAAACATGACATTGGATGCACTTGCCGAACAGGAAGATTGTGCTTTTCTCCAAAACCACTTTCACGGAGATTTTTGGTTAAATTTCACCGAGATACTACCTCATTTTGTACAGGTCCTCTGGATGAAAACAAAACTATCTGGTGTGTTGTGGCTATCTCAATCCCACATCTTGCTACAGCCTCTGTGTTTGTTTGTGTTTTCTGGACATTCTCTATGGACTTTACGGTTTTGAATGCATTTTAGCATGTAAGTTTTTGTTTTCAGCTGGCAAACGCTAATTGGTTCCACCTGGAATCTAATATGCCACACATTCGAGTTTTCTAGGAAGAAAGCTTCAGAAACCTGAGAAAACATGATATTTCTTTCTGTAAACATGACATTGGATGCATTTGCCGAACAGGAAGATTGTGCTTTTCTCCAAAACCACTTTCCCGGTGATTTTTGGTTAAGTTTCACCCGAAATCCACAACATTTTGTCCAGATACTCTGGATGAAAACAAAACTATCTGGTGTGTTGTGGCTATCTCAATCCCAGATCTTACTACAGCTTCTCTGTTTGTATTTTCTGGACATTCTCTATGGACTTTACGGTTTTGAATGCATTTTAGCATGTAAGTTTTTGTTTTCAGCTGGCAAACGCTAATTGATTCCACCTGGAGTCTAATTCGCCACACATTCGAGTTTTCTACAAAGAAAGCTTCAGAAACCTGAGAAAACATGATATTTCTTTCTGTAAACATGACATTGGCTGCATTTGCCGAACAGGAAGCATGAGCTTTTCTCCAAAACCACTTTCACGGTGATTTTTGGTTAAGTTTCACCCGAAATCCACAACATTTTGCCCAGATACTCTGGATGAAAACAAAATTATCTGGTGTGTTGTGGCTATCTCAATCCCAGATCTTGCTACTGCCTCTGTGTTTGTTTGTGTTTTCTGGACATTCTCTATGGACTTTACGGTTTTGAATGCATTTTAGCATGTAAGTTTTTGTTTTCAGCTGGCAAACGCTAATTGGTTCCACCTGGAGTCTAATACGCCACACATTCGAGTTTTCTAGGAAGAAAGCTTCAGAAACCTGAGAAAACATGATATTTCTTTCTGTAAACATGACATTGGATGCATTTTCCGAACAGGAAGCATGAGCTTTTCTCCAAAACCACTTTCACGGTGCTTTTTGGTTAAGTTTCACCCGAAATCCACAACATTTTGTCCAGATCCTCTGGATGAAAACAAAACTATCTGGTGTGTTGTGGCTATCTCAATCCCACATCTTGCTACAGCCTCTGTGTTTGTTTGTGTTTTCTGGACATTCTCTATGGACTTTACGGTTTTGAATGCATTTTAGCATGTAAGTTTTTGTTTTCAGCTGGCAAACGCTAATTGGTTCCACCTAGAGTCTAATACGCCACACATTCGAGTTTTCTAGGAAGAAAGCTTCAGAAACCTGAGAAAACATGATATTTCTTTCCGTAAACATGACATTGGATGCATTTGCCGAACAGGAAGATTGTGCTTTTCTCCAAAACCACTTTCACGGTGATTTTTGGTTAAGTTTCACCCGAAATCCACAACATTTTCTCCAGATACTCTGGATGAAAGCAAAACTATCTGGTGTGTTGTGGCTATCTCAATCCCAGATCTTGCTACAGCCTCTGTGTTTGTTTGTGTTTTCTGGACATTCTCTATGGACTTTACGGTTTTGAATGCATTTTAGCATGTAAGTTTTTGTTTTCAGCTGGCAAACGTTAATTGGTTCCACCTGGATTCTAATACGCCACACATTCGAGTTTTCTAGGAAGAAAGCTTCAGAAACCTGAGAAAACATGATATTTCTTTCTGTAAACATGACATTGGATGCACTTGCCGAGCAGGAAGCATGAGCTTTTCTCCAAAAGCACTTTTCCGGTGATTTTTGGTTAAATTTCACCGAGATACTACATCATTTTGTACAGGTCCTCTGGATGAAAACAAAACTATCTGGTGTGTTGTGGCTATCTCAATCCCACATCTTGCTACAGCCTCTGTGTTTGTTTGTGTTTTCTGGACATTCTCTATGGACTTTACGGTTTTGAATGCATTTTAGCATGTAAGTTTTTGTTTTCAGCTGGCAAACGCTAATTGGTTCCACCTGGAATCTAATACGCCACACATTCGAGTTTTCTAGGAAGAAAGCTTCAGAAACCTGAGAAAACATGATATTTCTTTCTGTAAACATGACATTGGATGCATTTGCCGAATAGGAAGATTGTGCTTTTCTCCAAAACCACTTTCACGGTGATTTTTGGTTAAGTTTCACCCGAAATCCACAATATTTTGTCCAGATACTCTGGATGAAAACAAAACTATCTGGTGTGTTGTGGCTATCTCAATCCCAGATCTTACTACAGCTTCTCTGTTTTTGTTTTCTGGACATTCTCTATGGACTTTACGGTTTTGAATGCATTTTAGCATGTAAGTTTTTGTTTTCAGCTGGCAAACGCTAATTGGTTCCACCAGGAGACTAATTCGCCACACATTCGAGTTTTCTAGGAAGAAAGCTTCAGAAACCTGAGAAAACATGATATTTGTATTCATAAACATGACCTTGGATGCATTTGCCGAACAGGAAGCATGTGCTTTTCTCCAAAACCACTTTCACGGTGATTTTTGGTTAAGTTTCACCCGAAATCCACAACATTTTGTCCAGATACTCTGGATGAAAACAAAACTATCTGGTGTGTTGTGGCTATCTCAATCCCACATCTTGCTACAGCCTCTGTGCTTGTTTGTGTTTTCTGGACATTCTCTATGGACTTTATGGTTTTGAATGCATTTTAGCATGTAAGTTTTGGTTTCAGCTGGCAAACGCTAATTGGTTCCACCTGGAGTCTAATACGCCACACATTCGAGTTTTCTAGGAAGAAAGCTTCAGAAACCTGAGAAAACATGATATTTCTTTCTGTAAACATGACATTGGATGCATTTGCCAAACAGGAAGATTGTGCTTTTTCCAAAACCACTTTCACGGTGATTTTTGGTTAAGTTTCACCCGAAATCCACAACATTTTGTCCAGATATCTGGATGAAAGCAAAACTATCTGGTGTGTTGTGGCTATCTCAATCCCACATCTTGCTACAGCCTCTCTGTTTGTTTGTGTTTTCTGGACATTCTCTATGGACTTTACGGTTTTGAATGCATTTTAGCATGTAAGATTTGTTTTCAGCTGGCAAACGCTAATTGGTTCCACCTGGAGTCTAATACACCACACATTCGAGTTTTCTAGGAAGAAAGCTTCAGAAACCTGAGAAAACATGATATTTCCTTCGGTAAACATGACATTGGCTGCATTTGCCGAACAGGAAGCATGTGCTTTTCTCCAAAACCACTTTCACGGTGATTTTTGGTTAAGTTTCACCCGAAATCCACAACATTTTGTCCAGATACTCTGGATGAAAGCAAAACTATCTGGTGTGTTGTGGCTATCTCAATCCCACATCTTGCTGCAGCCTCTGTGCTTGTTTGTGTTTTCTGGACATTCTCTATGGACTTTACGGTTTTGAATGCATTTTAGCATGTAAGTTTTTGGTTTCAGCTGGCAAACCCTAATTGGTTCCACCTGGAGTCTAATACGCCACACATTCGAGTTTTCTAGGAAGAAAGCTTCAGAAACCTGAGAAAACATGATATATGTATTTGTAAACATGACATTGGATGCATTTGCCGAACAGGAAGCATGTGCTTTTCTCCAAAACCACTTTCATGGTGATTTTTGGTTAAATTTCACCAGGATACTACAACATTTTGTCCAGATACTCTGGATGAAAACAAAACCATCTGGTGTGTTGTGGCTATCTAAATCCCACATCTTGCTACGGCCTCTGTGTTTGTTTGTGTTTTCTGGACATTCTCTATGGACTTTACGGTTTTGAATGCATTTTAGCATGTAAGTTTTGGTTTCAGCTGGCAAACGCTAATTGGTTCCACCTGGAGTCTAATACGCCACACATTCGAGTTTTCTAGGAAGAAAGCTGCGGAAACCTGAGAAAACATGATATTTCTTTCTGTAATCATGACATTGGCTGCATTTGCTGAATAGGAAGCATGTGCTTTTCTCCAAAACCATTTTCACGGTGTTTTTTGGTTAAATTTCACCGGGATACTACAACATTTTGTCCAGATACTCTGGATGAAAACAAAACTATCTGGTGTGTTGTGGCTATCTCAATCCCAGATCTTACTCCAGCTTCTCTGTTTGTGTTTTCTGGACATTCTCTAAGGACTTTACGGTTTTGAATGCATTTTAGCAGGACCCTTTTTGTTTTCTGCTGGCAAACGCTAATTGGTTCCACCTGGAGTCTAATACGCCACACATTCGAGTTTTCTAGGAAGAAAGCTTCAGAAACCTGAGAAAACATGATATTTCCTTCTGTAAACATGACATTGGCTGCATTTGCCAACAGGAAGCATGAGCTTTTCTCCAAAACCACTTTCACGGTGATTTTTGGTTAAATTTCACCCGAAATCCACAACATTTTGTCCAGATACTCTGGATGAAAGCAAAACTATCTGGTGTGTTGTGGCTATCTCAATCCCACATCTTGCTACAGCCTCTGTGCTTGTTTGTGTTTTCTGGACATTCTCTATGGACTTTACGGTTTTGAATGCATTTTAGCATGTAAGTTTTTGTTTTCAGCTGGCAAACGCTAATTGGTTCCACCTGGAGTCTAATACGCCACACATTCGAGTTTTCTAGGAAGAAAGCTTCAGAAACCTGAGAAAACATGATATTTGTATTTGTAAACATGACATTGGCTGCATTTGCCGAACAGGAAGCATGAGTTTTTCTCCAAAACCACTTTCACGGTGCTTTTTGGTTAAATTTCACCCGAAATCCACGACATTTTGTCCAGATACTCTGGATGAAAGCAAAACTATCTGGTGTGTTGTGGCTATCTCAATCCCACATCTTGCTACAGCCTCTGTGTTTGTTTGTGTTTTCTGGACATTCTCTATGGACTTTACGGTTTTGAATGCATTTTAGCATGTAAGTTTTTGTTTTCAGCTGGCAAACGCTAATTGGTTCCACCTGGAGTCTAATACGCCACACATTCGAGTTTTCTAGGAAGAAAGCTTCAGAAACCTGAGAAAACATGATATTTCTTTCTGTAAACATGACATTGGATGCATTTGCTGAATAGGAAGCATGTGCTTTTCTCCAAAACCACTTTCACGGTGGTTTTTGGTTAAATTTCACCGGGATACTACAACATTTTTTCCAGATACTCTGGATGAAAACAAAACTATCTGGTGTGTTGTGGCTATCTCAATCCCACATTTTGCTACAGCCTCTGTGTTTATTTGTTTTTTCTGGACATTCTCTGTGGACTTTACGGTTTTGAATGCATTTTAGCATGTAAGTTTTTGTTTTCAGCTGGCAAACGCTAATTGGTTCCACCTGGAGTCTAATACGCCACACATTCGAGTTTTCTAGGAAGAAAGCTTCAGAAACCTGAGAAGACATGAGATTTCTTTCTGTAAACATGACATTGGATGCATTTGCCGAACAGGAAGCATGAGCTTTTCTCCAAAACCACTTTCACGGTGCTTTTTGGTTAAGTTTCACCCGAAATCCACAACATTTTGTCCAGATACTCTGGATGAAAACAAAACTATCTGGTGTGTTGTGGCTATCTCAATCCCACATCGTACTACAGCCTCTGTGTTTGTTTGTGTTTTCTGGACATTCTCTATGGACTTTACGGTTTTGAATGCATTTTAGCATGTAAGTTTTTGTTTTCAGCTGGCAAACGCTAATTGGTTCCACCTGGAGTCTAATACGCCACACATTCGAGTTTTCTAGGAAGAAAGCTTCAGAAACCTGAGAAAACATGATATTTCTTTCTGTAAACATGACATTGGATGCATTTGCCGAACAGGAAGATTGTGCTTTTCTCCATAACCACTTTCACGGTGATTTTGGTTAAGTTTCACCTGAAATCCACAACACTTTGTCCAGATACTCTAGATGAAAACCAAACTATGTGGTGTGTTGTGGCTATCTCAATCCCACATCTTGCTACAGCCTCTGTGTTTGTTTGTGTTTTCTGGACATTCTCTATGGACTTTACGGTTTTGAATGCATTTTAGCAGGACCCTTTTTGTATTCTGCTGGCAAACGCTAATTGGTTCCACGTGGAGCCTAATACGCCACACATTCGTGTTTTCTAGGAAGAAAGCTAAAGAAACCTGAGAAAACATGATATTTCTTTCTGTAAACATGACATTGGATGCATTTGCCGAACAGGAAGCATGAGCTTTTCTCCAAAACCACTTTCACGGTGATTTTTGGTTAAGTTTCACCCGAAATCCACAACATTTTGTCCAGATACTCTGGATGAAAACAAAACTATCTGGTGTGTTGTGGCTATCTCAATCCCACATCTTGCAACAGCCTCTGTGTTTGTTTGTGTTTTCTGGACATTCTCTATGGACTTTACGGTTTTGAATGCATTTTAGCATGTAAGTTTCTGTTTTCTGCTGGCAAACGCTAATTGGTTTCACCTGGAGTCTAATACGCCACACATTCGAGTTTTCTAGGAAGAAAGCCTCAGAAACCTGAGAAAACATGATATTTCTTTCTGTAAACATGACATTGGATGCATTTGCCGAACTGGAAGATTGTGCTTTTCTCCAAAACCACTTTCACGGTGCTTTTTGGTTAAGTTTCACCGGGATGCTACAACATTTTGCCCAGATACTCTGGATGAAAACAAAACTCTCTGGTGTGTTGTGGCTATCTCAATCCCACATCTTGCTACAGCCTCTGTGTTTGTTTGTGTTTTCTGGACATTCTCTATGGACTTTATGGTTTTGAATGCATTTTAGCGTGTAAGTTTTTGTTTTCTGCTGGCAAACGCTAATTGGTTCCACCTGGAGTCTAATACGCCACACATTCGAGTTTTCTAGGAAGAAAGCTTCAGAAACCTGAGAAAACATGATATTTCTTTCTGTAAACATGACATTGGCTGTATTTGCCATACAGGAAGCGTGAGCTTTTCTCCAAAACCACTTTCACGGAGATTTTTGGTTAAGTTTCACCCGAAATCCACAACATTTTGTCCAGATACTCTGGATGAAAACAAAACTATCTGGTGTGTTGTGGCTATCTCAATCCCACATCTTGCTACAGCCTCTGTGTGTGTTTGTGTTTTCTGGACATTCTCTATGGACTTTACGGTTTTGAATGCATTTTAGCATGTAAGTTTCTGTTTTCAGCTGGCAAACGCTAATTTGTTCCACCTGGAGTCTAATATGCCACACATTCGAGTTTTCTAGGAAGAAAGCTTCAGAAACCTGAGAAAACATGATATTTCTTTCTGTAAACATGACATTGGATGTATTTGCCGAACAGGAAGCATGAGCTTTTCTCCAAAACCACTTTCACGGTGCTTTTTGGTTAAGTTTCACCCGAAATCCACAACATTTTGTCCAGATACTCTGGATGAAAACAAAACTATCTGGTGTGTTGTGGCTATCTCAATCCCACATCTTGCTACAGCCTCTGTGTTTGTTTGTGTTTTCTGGACATTCTCTATGGACTTTACGGTTTTGAATGCATTTTAGCATGTAAGTTTTTGTACTCAGCTGGCAAACGTTAATTGGTTCCACCTGGATTCTAATACGCCACACATTCGAGTTTTCTAGGAAGAATGCTTCAGAAACCTGAGAAAACATGATATTTCTTTCTGTAAACATGACATTGGCTGCATTTGCCGAGCAGGAAGCATGAGCTTTTCTCCAAATCCACTTTCAAGGTGAATTTTGGTTAAATTTCAATGGGATACTACAACATTTTGTCCAGATACTCTGGATGAAAACAAAACCATCTTGTGTGTTGTGGCTATCTCAATCCCACATCTTGCTACAGCCCCTGTGTTTGTTTGTGTTTTCTGGACATTCTCTATGGACTTTACGGTTTTGAATGCATTTTAGCATGTAAGTTTTTGTTTTCAGCTGGCAAACGCTAATTGGTTCCACCTGGAGTCTAATACGCCACACATTCGAGTTTTCTAGGAAGAAAGCTAAAGAAACCTGAGAAAACATGATATTTCTCTGTTAACATGACATTGGCTGTATTTGCCATACAGGAAGCATGAGCTTTTCTCCAAAACCACTTTCACGGTGATTTTTGGTTAAGTTTCACCCGAAATCCACAACATTTTGTCCAGATACTCTGGATGAAAACAAAACTATCTGGTGTGTTGTGGCTATCTCAATCCCACATCTTGCTACAGCCTCTGTGTTTGTTTGTGTTTTCTGGACATCCTCTATGGACTTTACGGTTTTGAATGCATTTTAGCAGGACCCTTTTTGTTTTCTGCTGGCAAACGCTAATTGGTTCCACCTGGAGTCTAATACGCCACACATTCAAGTTTTCTAGGAAGAAAGCTTCAGAAACCTGAGAAAACATGATATTTCCTTCTGTAAACATGACATTGGCTGCATTTGCCGAACAGGAAGCATGAGCTTTTCTCCAAAACCACTTTCACGGTGATTTTTGGTTAAATTTCACCCGAAATCCACGACATTTTGTCCAGATACTCTGGATGAAAGCAAAACTATCTGGTGTGTTGTGGCTATCTAAATCCCACATCTTGCTACAGCCTCTGTGCTTGTTTGTGTTTTCTGGACATTCTCTATGGACTTTACGGTTTTGAATGCATTTTAGCATGTAAGTTTTTGTTTTCAGCAGGCAAACGCTAATTGGTTCCACCTGGAGTCTAATACGCCACACATTCGAGTTTTCTAGGAAGAAAGCTTCAGAAACCTGAGAAAACATGATATTTGTATTTGTAAACATGACATTGGATGCATTTGCCGAACAGGAAGCATGTGCTTTTCTCCAAAACCACTTTCATGGTGATTTTTGGTTAAATTTCACCAGGATACTACAACATTTTGTCCAGATACTCTGGAAGAAAACAAAACTATCTGGTGTGTTGTGGCTATCTCAATCCCACATCTTGCTACAGCCTCTGTGTTTGTTTGTGTTTTCTGGACATTCTCTATGGACTTTACGGTTTTGAATGCATTTTATCATGTAAGTTTTTGTTTTCAGCTGGCAAATGCTAATTGGTTCCACCTGGAGTCTAATACGCCACACATTCGAGTTTTCTAGGAAGAAAGCTTCAGAAACCTGAGAAAACATGATATTTCTTTCTGTAAACATGACATTGGCTGCATTTGCTGAATAGGAAGCATGTGCTTTTCTCCAAAACCACTTTAACGGTGCTTTTTGGTTAAGTTTCACCCGAAATCCACAACATTTTGTCCAGATACTCTGGATGAAAACAAAACTATCTGGTGTGTTGTGGCTATCTCAATCCCACATCTTGCTACAGCTTCTCTGTTTGTGTTTTCTGGACATTCTCTATGGGCTTTAAGGTTTTGAATGCATTTTAGCATGTAAGTTTTTGTTTTCTGCTGGCAAACGCTAATTGGTTCCACCTGGAGTCTAATACGCCACACATTCGAGTTTTCTAGGAAGAAAGCTTCAGAAACCTGAGAAAACATGATATTTCCTTCTGTAAACATGACATTGGCTGCATTTGCCGAACAGGAAGATTGTGCTTTTCTCCAAAACCACTTTCACGGTGATTTTTGGTTAAGTTTCACCCGAAATCCACAACATTTTGTCCAGATACTCTGGATGAAAGCAAAACTATCTTGTGTGTTGTGGCTATCTCAATCCCAGATCTTGCTACAGCCTCTGTGCTTGTTTGTGTTTTCTGGACATCCTCTATGGACTTTACGGTTTTGAATGCATTTTAGCATGTAAGTTTTTGTTTTCAGCTGGCAAACGCTAATTGGTTCCACCTGGAGTCTAATACGCCACACATTCGAGTTTTCTAGGAAGAAAGCTTCAGAAACCAGAGAAAACATGATATTTGCATTTGTAAACATGACATTGGATGCATTTGCCGAACAGGAAGACTGTGCTTTTCTCCAAAACCACTTTCACGGTGATTTTTGGTTAAATTTCACCGGGATATTACAACATTTTGACCACATACTCTGGATGAAAACAAAACTATCTGGTGTGTTGTGGCTATCTCAATCCCACATCTTGCTACAGCTTCTCTGTTTGTGTTTTCTGGACATTCTCTATGGGCTTTACGGTTTTGAATGCATTTTAGCATGTAAGTTTTTGTTTTCAGCTGGCAAACGCTAATTGGTTCCACCTGGAGTCTAATACGCCACACATTCGAGTTTTCTAGGAAGAAAGCTTCAGAAACCTGAGAAAACATGATATTTCCTTCTGTAAACATGACATTGGCTGCATTTGCCGAACAGGAAGATTGTGCTTTTCTCCAAAACCACTTTCACGGTGATTTTTGGTTAAGTTTCACCCGAAATCCACAACATTTTGTCCAGATACTCTGGATGAAAGCAAAACTATCTGGTGTGTTGTGGCTATCTCAATCCCAGATCTTGCTACAGCCTCTGTGCTTGTTTGTGTTTTCTGGACATCCTCTATGGACTTTACGGTTTTGAATGCATTTTAGCATGTAAGTTTTTGTTTTCAGCTGGCAAACGCTAATTGGTTCCACCTGGAGTCTAATTCGCCACACATTCGAGTTTTCTAGGAAGAAAGCTTCAGAAACCTGAGAAAACATGATATTTCTTTCTGTAAACATGACATTGGAAGCATTTGCCGAACAGGAAGACTGTGCTTTTCTCCAAAACCACTTTCACGGTGCTTTTTGGTTAAATTTCACCAGGATACTACAACATTTTGTCCAGATACTCTGGATGAAAACAAAACTATCTGGTGTGTTGTGGCTATCTCAATCCCAGATCTTACACAGCTTCTCTGTTTGTGTTTTCTGGACATTCTCTATGGGCTGTACGGTTTTGAATGCATTGTAGCATGTAAGTTTTTGTTTTCAGCTGGCAAACGCTAATTGGTTCCACCTGGAGTCTAATACGCCACACATTCGAGTTTTCTAGGAAGAAAGCTTCAGAAACCTGAGAAAACATGATATTTCTTTCTGTAAACATGACATTGGCTGCATTTGCCGAACAGGAAGATTGTGCTTTTCTCCAAAACCACTTTCACGGTGATTTTTGGTTAAGTTTCACCCGAAATCCACAACATTTTGTCCAGATACTCTGGATGAAAACAAAACTCTCTGGTGTGTTGTGGCTATCTCAAGGCCAGATCTTGCTACAACCTCTGTGTTTGTTTGTGTTTTCTGAATGTTCTCTATGCACTTTACGGTTTTGAATGCATTGTAGCATGTAAGTTTTTATTTTCAGCTGGAAACGCTAATTGGTTCCACCTGGAGTCTAATACGCCACACATTCGAGTTTTCTAGGAAGAAAGCCCCAGAAACCTGAGAAAACATGATATTTCTTTCTGTAAACATGACATTGGATGCATTTGCCGAACAGGAAGATTGTGCTTTTCTCCAAAACCACTTTCACGGTGATTTTTGGTTAAATATCACCGGGATATTACAACATTTTGTCCAGATACTCTGGATGAAAACAAAACTATCTGGTGTGTTGTGGCTATCTCAATCCCAGATCTTGCTATAGCTTCTCTGTTTGTGTTTTCTGGACATTCTCTATGGACTTTATGGTTTTGAATGCATTGTAGCAGGACCCTTTTTGTTTTCTGCTGGCAAACGCTAATTGGTTCCACCTGGAGTCTAATACGCCACACATTCGAGTTTTCTAGGAAGAAAGCTTCAGAAACCTGAGAAAACATGAGATTTCTTTCTGTAAACATGACATTGGATGCATTTTCCGAACAGGAAGCATGAGCTTTTCTCCAAAACCACTTTCACGGTGCTTTTTGGTTAAGTTTCACCCGAAATCCACAACATTTTGTCCAGATACTCTGGATGAAAGCAAAACTATCTGGTGTGTTGTGGCTATCTCAATCCCACATCTTGCTACAGCCTCTGTGCTTTGTTTTGTGTTTTCTGGACATTCTCTATGGACTTTACGGTTTTGAATGCATTTTAGCATGTAAGTTTTTGTTTTCAGCTGGCAAACGCTAATTGGTTCCACCTGGAGTCTAATACGCCACACATTCGAGTTTTCTAGGAAGAAAGCTTCAGAAACCTGAGAAAACATGATATTTGTATTTGTAAACATGACATTGGATGCATTTGCCGAATAGGAAGCATGTGCTTTTCTCCAAAACCAATTTCACGGTGTTTTTTGGTTAAATTTCACCGGGATACTACAACATTTTGTCCAGATACTCTGGATGAAAACAAAACTATCTGGTGTGTTGTGGCTATCTCAATCCCAGATCTTACTACAGCTTCTCTGTTTGTGTTTTCTGGACATTCTCTATGGACTTTAAGGTTTTGAATGCATTTTAGCATTTAAGTTTTTGTTTTCAGCTGGCAAACGCTAATTGGTTTCACCTGGAATCTAATACGCCACACATTCGAGTTTTCTAGGAAGAAAGCTTCAGAAACCTGAGAAAACATGAGATTTCTTTCTGTAAACATGACATTGGCTGCATTTGCCGAACAGGAAGCATGAGCTTTTCTCCAAAACCACTTTCACGGAGCTTTTTGGTTAAATTTCACCCGAAATCCACGACATTTTGTCCAGATACTCTGGATGAAAGCAAAACTATCTGGTGTGTTGTGGCTATCTCAATCCCACATCTTGCTACAGCCTCTGTGCTTGTTTGTGTTTTCTGGACATTCTCTATGGACTTTACGGTTTTGAATGCATTTTAGCATGTAAGTTTTTGTTTTCTGCTGGCAAACGCTAATTGGTTCCACCTGGAGTCTAATACGCCACACATTCGAGTTTTCTAGGAAGAAAGCTTCAGAAACCTGAGAAAACATGATATTTGTATTTGTAAACATGACATTGGATGCATTTGCCGAACAGGAAGCATGTGCTTTTCTCCAAAACCACTTTCACGGTGTTTTTTGGTTAAATTTCAGCGGGATACTACAACATTTTTTCCAGATTCTCTGGATGAAAACAAAACTATCTGGTGTGTTGTGGCTATCTCAATCCCAGATCTTACTACAGCTTCTCTGTTTGTGTTTTCTGGACATTCTCTATGGACTTTACGGTTTTGAATGCATTTTAGCATGTAAGTTTTTGTTCTCAGCTGGCAAACTCTAATTGGTTCCACCTGGAGTCTAATACGCCACACATTCGAGTTTTCTAGGAAGAAAGCTTCAGAAACCTGAGAAAACATGAGATTTCTTTCTGTAAACATGACATTGGCTGCATTTGCCGAACAGGAAGCATGAGCTTTTCTCCAAAACCACTTTCACGGTGCTTTTTGGTTAAATTTCACCCGAAATCCACGACATTTTGTCCAGATACTCTGGATGAAAGCAAAACTATCTGGTGTGTTGTGGCAATCTAAATCCCACATCTTGCTACAGCCTCTGTGCTTGTTTGTGTTTTCTGGACATTCTCTATGGACTTTACGGTTTTGAATGCATTTTAGCATGTAAGTTTTTGTTTTCAGCTGGCAAACGCTAATTGGTTCCACCTGGAGTCTAATACGCCACACATTCGAGTTTTCTAGGAAGAAAGCTGCAGAAACCTGAGAAAACATGATATTTCTTTCCGTAAACATGACATTGGCTGCATTTCCTGAATAGGAAGCATGTGCTTTTCTCCAAAACCATTTTCACGGTGTTTTTTGGTTAAATTTCACCAGGATACTACAACATTTTGTCCAGATACTCTGGATGAAAACAAAACTCTCTGGTGTGTTGTGGGTATCTCAATCCCAGATCTTGCTACAACCTCTGTGTTTGTTTGTGTTTTCTGGACATTCTCTATGGACTTTACGGTTTTGAATGCATTTTAGCAGGACCCTTTTTGTTTTCAGCTGGCAAACGCTAATTGGTTCCACCTGGAGTCTAATACGCCACACATTCGAGTTTTCTAGGAAGAAAGCTTCAGAAACCTGAGAAAACATGATATTTCTTTCTGAAAACATGCCATTGGATGCATTTGCCGAACAGGAAGCATGTGCTTTTCTCCAAAACCACTTTCACGGTGATTTTTGGTTAAGTTTCACCCGAAATCCACAACATTTTTTCCAGATACTCTGGATGAAAGCAAAACTATCTGGTGTGTTGTGGCTATCTCAATCCCAGATCTTGCTACAACCTCTGTGTTTGTTTGTGTTTTCTGGACATTCTCTATGGACTTTACGGTTTTGAATGCATTTTAGCAGGACCCTTTCTGTTTTCTGCTGGCAAACGCTAATTGGTTCCACCTGGAGTCTAATCCTCCACACATTCGTGTTTTCTAGGAAGAAAGCTTCAGAAACCTGAGAAAACATGATATTTGTATTTGTAAACATGACATTGGATGCATTTGCCGAACAGGAAGATTGTGCTTTTCTCCAAAACCACTTTCACGGTGATTTTTGGTTAAATTTCACCAGGATACTACAACATTTTGTCCAGATACTCTGGATGACAACAAAACTCTCTGGTGTGTTGTGGCTATCTCAATCCCACATCTTGCTACAGCCTCTGTGTTTGTTTGTGTTTTCTGGACGTTCTCTATGGACTTTACGGTTTTGAATGCATTGTAGCATGTAAGTTTTTGTTTTCAGCTGGCAAACGCTAATTGGTTCCACCTGGAGTCTAATACGCCACACATTCGAGTTTTCTAGGAAGAAAGCTTCAGAAACCTGAGAAAACATGATATATGTATTTGTAAACATGACATTGGATGCATTTGCCGAACATGAAGCATGTGCTTTTCTCCAAAACCACTTTCACGGTGTTTTTTGGTTAAATTTCACCGGGATATTACAACATTTTGTCCAGATTCTCTGGATGAAAACAAAACTATCTGGTGTGTTGTGGCTATCTCAATCCCAGATCTTACTACAGCTTCTCTGTTTGTGTTTTCTGGACATTCTCTATGGACTTTACGGTTTTGAATGCATTGTAGCATGTAAGTTTTTGGTTTCAGCTGGCAAACGCTAATTGGTTCCACCTGGAGTCTAATACGCCACACATTCGAGTTTTCTAGGAAGAAAGCTTCAGAAACCTGAGAAAACATGAGATTTCTTTCTGTAAACATGACATTGGCTGCATTTGCCGAACAGGAAGCATGAGCTTTTCTCCAAAACCACTTTCACGGTACTTTTTGGTTAAATTTCACCCGAAATCCACGACATTTTGTCCAGATACTCTGGATGAAAGCAAAACTATCTGGTGTGTTGTGGCTATCTAAATCCCACATCTTGCTACAGCCTCTGTGCTTGTTTGTGTTTTCTGGACATTCTCTATGGACTTTACGGTTTTGAATGCATTTTAGCATGTAAGTTTTTGTTTTCAGCTGGCAAACGCTAATTGGTTCCACCTGGAGTCTAATACGCCACACATTCGAGTTTTCTAGGAAGAAAGCTGCAGAAACCTGAGAAAACATGATATTTCTTTCTGTAAACATGACATTGGCTGCATTTGCTGAATAGGAAGCATGTGCTTTTCTCCAAAACCATTTTCACGGTGTTTTTTGGTTAAATTTCACCGGGATACTACAACATTTTGTCCAGATACTCTGGATGAAAACAAAACTCTCTGGTGTGTTGTGGCTATCTCAATCCCAGATCTTGCTACAACCTCTGTGTTTGTTTGTGTTTTCTGGACATTCTCTATGGACTTTACGGTTTTGAATGCATTTTAGCAGGACCCTTTTTGTTTTCAGCTGGCAAACGCTAATTGGTTCCACCTGGAGTCTAATACGCCACACATTCGAGTTTTCTAGGAAGAAAGCTTCAGAAACCTGAGAAAACATGATATTTCTTTCTGAAAACATGCCATTGGATGCATTTGCCGAACAGGAAGCATGTGCTTTTCTCCAAAACCACTTTCACGGTGATTTTTGGTTAAGTTTCACCCGAAATCCACAACATTTTTTCCAGATACTCTGGATGAAAGCAAAACTATCTGGTGTGTTGTGGCTATCTCAATCCCAGATCTTGCTACAACCTCTGTGTTTGTTTGTGTTTTCTGGACATTCTCTATGGACTTTACGGTTTTGAATGCATTTTAGCAGGACCCTTTCTGTTTTCTGCTGGCAAACGCTAATTGGTTCCACCTGGAGTCTAATCCTCCACACATTCGTGTTTTCTAGGAAGAAAGCTTCAGAAACCTGAGAAAACATGATATTTGTATTTGTAAACATGACATTGGATGCATTTGCCGAACAGGAAGATTGTGCTTTTCTCCAAAACCACTTTCACGGTGATTTTTGGTTAAATTTCACCAGGATACTACAACATTTTGTCCAGATACTCTGGATGACAACAAAACTCTCTGGTGTGTTGTGGCTATCTCAATCCCACATCTTGCTACAGCCTCTGTGTTTGTTTGTGTTTTCTGGACGTTCTCTATGGACTTTACGGTTTTGAATGCATTGTAGCATGTAAGTTTTTGTTTTCAGCTGGCAAACGCTAATTGGTTCCACCTGGAGTCTAATACGCCACACATTCGAGTTTTCTAGGAAGAAAGCTTCAGAAACCTGAGAAAACATGATATATGTATTTGTAAACATGACATTGGATGCATTTGCCGAACATGAAGCATGTGCTTTTCTCCAAAACCACTTTCACGGTGTTTTTTGGTTAAATTTCACCGGGATATTACAACATTTTGTCCAGATTCTCTGGATGAAAACAAAACTATCTGGTGTGTTGTGGCTATCTCAATCCCAGATCTTACTACAGCTTCTCTGTTTGTGTTTTCTGGACATTCTCTATGGACTTTACGGTTTTGAATGCATTGTAGCATGTAAGTTTTTGGTTTCAGCTGGCAAACGCTAATTGGTTCCACCTGGAGTCTAATACGCCACACATTCGAGTTTTCTAGGAAGAAAGCTTCAGAAACCTGAGAAAACATGAGATTTCTTTCTGTAAACATGACATTGGCTGCATTTGCCGAACAGGAAGCATGAGCTTTTCTCCAAAACCACTTTCACGGTACTTTTTGGTTAAATTTCACCCGAAATCCACGACATTTTGTCCAGATACTCTGGATGAAAGCAAAACTATCTGGTGTGTTGTGGCAATCTAAATCCCACATCTTGCTACAGCCTCTGTGCTTGTTTGTGTTTTCTGGACATTCTCTATGGACTTTACGGTTTTGAATGCATTTTAGCATGTAAGTTTTTGTTTTCAGCTGGCAAACGCTAATTGGTTCCACCTGGAGTCTAATACGCCACACATTCGAGTTTTCTAGGAAGAAAGCTGCAGAAACCTGAGAAAACATGATATTTCTTTCTGTAAACATGACATTGGCTGCATTTGCTGAATAGGAAGCATGTGCTTTTCTCCAAAACCATTTTCACGGTGTTTTTTGGTTAAATTTCACCGGGATACTACAACATTTTGTCCAGATACTCTGGATGAAAACAAAACTCTCTGGTGTGTTGTGGCTATCTCAATCCCAGATCTTGCTACAACCTCTGTGTTTGTTTGTGTTTTCTGGACATTCTCTATGGACTTTACGGTTTTGAATGCATTTTAGCAGGACCCTTTTTGTTTTCAGCTGGCAAACGCTAATTGGTTCCACCTGGAGTCTAATACGCCACACATTCGAGTTTTCTAGGAAGAAAGCTTCAGAAACCTGAGAAAACATGATATTTCTTTCTGAAAACATGACATTGGATGCATTTGCCGAACAGGAAGCATGTGCTTTTCTCCAAAACCACTTTCACGGTGATTTTTGGTTAAGTTTCACCCGAAATCCACAACATTTTGTCCAGATACTCTGGATGAAAGCAAAACTATCTGGTGTGTTGTGGCTATCTCAATCCCAGATCTTGCTACAACCTCTGTGTTTGTTTGTGTTTTCTGGACATTCTCTATGGACTTTACGGTTTTGAATGCATTTTAGCAGGACCCTTTTTGTTTTCTGCTGGCAAACGCTAATTGGTTCCACCTGGAGTCTAATCCTCCACACATTCGTGTTTTCTAGGAAGAAAGCTTCAGAAACCTGAGAAAACATGATATTTGTATTTGTAAACATGACATTGGATGCATTTGCCGAACAGGAAGATTGTGCTTTTCTCCAAAACCACTTTCACGGTGATTTTTGGTTAAATTTCACCAGGATACTACAACATTTTGTCCAGATACTCTGGATGACAACAAAACTCTCTGGTGTGTTGTGGCTATCTCAATCCCACATCTTGCTACAGCCTCTGTGTTTGTTTGTGTTTTCTGGACGTTCTCTATGGACTTTACGGTTTTGAATGCATTGTAGCATGTAAGTTTTTGTTTTCAGCTGGCAAACGCTAATTGGTTCCACCTGGAGTCTAATACGCCACACATTCGAGTTTTATAGGAAGAAAGCTTCAGAAACCTGAGAAAACATGATATTTCTTTCTGTAAACATGACATTGGATGCATTTGCCGAACAGGAAGATTGTGCTTTTCTCCAAAACCACTTTCACGGTGTTTTTTGGTTAAATTTCACCGGGATATTACAACATTTTGTCCACATACTCTGGATGAAAACAAAACTATCTGGTGTGTTGTGGCTATCTCAATCCCAGATCTTGCTATAGCTTCTCTGTTTGTGTTTTCTGGACATTCTCTATGGACTTTACGGTTTTGAATGCATTGTAGCATGTAAGTTTTTGTTTTCAGCTGGCAAACGCTAATTGGTTCCACCTGGAGTCTAATACGCCACACATTCGAGTTTTCTAGGAAGAAAGCTTCAGAAACCTGAGAAAAGATGATATTTCTTTCTGTAAACATGACATTGGATGCATTTGCGGAACAGGAAGCATGTGCTTTTCTCCAAAACCACTTTCACGGTGATTTTTGCTTAAGTTTCACCCGAAATCCACAACATTTTGTACAGATACTCTGGATGAAAGCAAAACTATCTGGTGTGTTGTGGCTATCTCAATCCCACATCTTGCTACAACCTCTGTGTTTGTTTGTGTTTTCTGGACATTCTCTATGGACTTTACGGTTTTGAATGCATTTTAGCATGTAAGTTTTTGTTTTCTGCAGGCAAACGCTAATTGGTTCCACCTGGAGTCTAATACGCCACACATTCGAGTTTTCGAGGAAGAAAGCTTCAGAAACCTGAGAAAACATGATATTTGTATTTGTAAACATGACATTGGATGCATTTGCCGAACAGGAAGATTGTGCTTTTCTCCAAAACCACTTTCACGGTGATTTTTGGTTAAATTTTACCAGGATACTACAACATTTTGTCCATATACTCTGGATGAAAACAAAACTATCTGGTGTGTTGTGGCTATCTCAATCCCACATCTTGCTACAGCTTCTCTGTTTGTGTTTTCTGGACATTCTCTATGGGCTTTACGGTTTTGAATGCATTTTAGCATGTAAGTTTTTGTTTTCAGCTGGCAAACGCTAATTGGTTCCACCTGGAGTCTAATACGCCACACATTCGAGTTTTCTAGGAAGAAAGCTTCAGAAACCTGAGAAAACATGATATTTCCTTCTGTAAACATGACATTGGCTGCATTTGCCGAACAGGAAGATTGTGCTTTTCTCCAAAACCACTTTCACGGTGATTTTTGGTTAAGTTTCACCCGAAATCCACAACATTTTGTCCAGATACTCTGGATGAAAGCAAAACGATCTGGTGTGTTGTGGCTATCTCAATCCCAGATCTTGCTACAGCCTCTGTGCTTGTTTGTGTTTTCTGGACATCCTCTATGGACTTTACGGTTTTGAATGCATTTTAGCATGTAAGTTTTTGTTTTCAGCTGGCAAACGCTAATTGGTTCCACCTGGAGTCTAATACGCCACACATTCGAGTTTTCTAGGAAGAAAGCTTCAGAAACCTGAGAAAACATGATATTTGTATTTGTAAACATGACATTGGATGCATTTGCCGAACAGGAAGACTGTGCTTTTCTCCAAAACCACTTTCACGGTGCTTTTTGGTTAAATTTCACCAGGATACTACAACATTTTGTCCAGATACTCTGGATGAAAACAAAACTATCTGGTGTGTTGTGGCTATCTCAATCCCAGATCTTACACAGCTTCTCTGTTTGTGTTTTCTGGACATTCTCTATGGGCTGTACGGTTTTGAATGCATTGTAGCATGTAAGTTTTTGTTTTCAGCTGGCAAACGCTAATTGGTTCCACCTGGAGTCTAATACGCCACACATTCGAGTTTTCTAGGAAGAAAGCTGCAGAAACCTGAGAAAACATGATATTTCTTTCTGTAAACATGACATTGGCTGCATTTGCCGAACAGGAAGATTGTGCTTTTCTCCAAAACCACTTTCACGGTGATTTTTGGTTAAGTTTCACCCGAAATCCACAACATTTTGTCCAGATACTCTAGATGAAAACAAAACTCTCTGGTGTGTTGTGGCTATCTCAAGGCCAGATCTTGCTACAACCTCTGTGTTTGTTTGTGTTTTCTGAATGTTCTCTATGCACTTTACGGTTTTGAATGCATTGTAGCATGTAAGTTTTTATTTTCAGCTGGCAAACGCTAATTGGTTCCACCTGGAGTCTAATACGCCACACATTCGAGTTTTCTAGGAAGAAAGCCTCAGAAACCTGAGAAAACATGATATTTCTTTCTGTAAACATGACATTGGAAGCATTTGCCGAACAGGAAGACTGTGCTTTTCTCCAAAACCACTTTCACGGTGATTTTTGGTTAAATTTCACCAGGATACTACAACATTTTGTCCAGATACTCTGGATGAAAACAAAACTATCTGGTGTGTTGTGGCTATCTCAATCCCAGATCTTACACAGCTTCTCTGTTGGTGTTTTCTGGACATTCTCTATGGGCTGTACGGTTTTGAATGCATTGTAGCATGTAAGTTTTTGTTTTCAGCTGGCAAACGCTAATTGGTTCCACCTGGAGTCTAATACGCCACACATTCGAGTTTTCTAGGAAGAAAGCTTCAGAAACCTGAGAAAACATGATATTTCTTTCTGTAAACATGACATTGGATGCATTTACCGAACAGGAAGATTGTGCTTTTCTCCAAAACCACTTTCACGGTGATTTTTGGTTAAGTTTCACCCGAAATCCACAACATTTTGTCCAGATACTCTGGATGAAAACAAAACTCTCTGGTGTGTTGTGGCTATCTGAAGGCCAGATTTTGCTACAACCTCTGTGTTTGTTTGTGTTTTCTGAATGTTCTCTATGCACTTTACGGTTTTGAATGCATTGTAGCATGTAAGTTTTTATTTTCAGCTGGCAAACGCTAATTGGTTCCACCTGGAGTCTAATACGCCACACATTCGAGTTTTCTAGGAAGAAAGCCTCAGAAACCTGAGAAAACATGATATTTCTTTCTGTAAACATGACATTGGATGCATTTGCCGAACAGGAAGATTGTGCTTTTCTCCAAAACCACTTTCACGGTGATTTTTGGTTAAATTTCACCCGAAATCCACAACATTTTGTCCAGATACTCTGGATGAAAACAAAACTATCTGGTGTGTTGTGGCTATCTCAATCCCACATCTTGCTACAGCCTCTGTGTTTGTTTGTGTTTTCTGGACATTCTCTATGGACTTTACGGTTTTGAATGCATTTTAGCATGTAAGTTTTTGTTTTCAGCTGGCAAACGCTAATTGGTTCCACCTGGAGTCTAATACGCCACACATTCGAGTTTTCTAGGAAGAAAGCTTCAGAAACCTGAGAAAACATGATATTTCTTTCTGTAAACATGACATTGGATGCATTTGCCGAACAGGAAGATTGTGCTTTTCTCCAAAGCCACTTTCACGGTGATTTTTGGTTAAGTTTCACCCGAAATCCACAACATTTTGTCCAGATACTCTGGATGAAAACAAAACTATCTGGTGTGTTGTGGCTATCTCAATCCCACATCGTACTACAGCCTCTGTGTTTGTGTTTTCTGGACATTCTCTATGGACTTTATGGTTTTGAATGCATTTTAGCATGTAAGTTTTTGTTTTCAGCTGGCAAACGCTAATTGGTTCCACCTGGAGTCTAATACGCCACACATTCGAGTTTTCTAGGAAGAAAGCTTCAGAAACCTGAGAAAACATGATATTTCTTTCTGTAAACATGACATTGGATGCAATTGCCGAACAGGAAGCATGTGCTTTTCTCCAAAACCACTTTCACGGTGATCTTTGGTTAAGTTTCACCCGAAATCCACAACATTTTGTCCAGATACTCTGGATGAAAGCAAAACTATCTGGTGTGTTGTGGCTATTTCAGTCTCAGATCTTGCTACAACCTCTGTGTTTGTTTGTGTTTTCTGGACATTCTCTATGGACTTTACGGGTTTGAATGCATTTTAGGAGGACCCTTTTTGTTTTTTGCTGGCAAACGCTAATTGGTTCCACCTGGAGTCTTATTCGCCACACATTCTAGTTTTCTAGGAAGAAAGCTTCAGAAACCTGAGAAAACATGATATTTCCTTCTGTAAACATGACATTGGCTGCATTTGCCGAACAGGAAGATTGTGCTTTTCTCCAAAACCACTTTCACGGTGATTTTTGGTTAAGTTTCACCCGAAATCCACAACATTTTGTCCAGATACTCTGGATGAAAGCAAAACTATCTGGTGTGTTGTGGCTATCTCAATCCCAGATCTTGCTACAGCCTCTGTGCTTGTTTGTGTTTTCTGGACATTCTCTATGGACTTTACGGTTTTGAATGCATTTTAGCATGTAAGTTTTTGTTTTCAGCTGGCAAACGCTAATTGGTTCCACCTGGAGTCTAATACGCCACACATTCGAGTTTTCGAGGAAGAAAGCTTCAGAAACCTGAGAAAACATGATATTTGTATTTGTAAACATGCCATTGGATGCAGTTGCCGAACAGGAAGCATGTGCTTTTCTCCAAAACCACTTTCACGGTGATTTTTGGTTAAATTTCACCAGGATACTACAACATTTTGTCCATATACTCTGGATGAAAACAAAACTATCTGGTGTGTTGTGGCTATCTCAATCCCACATCTTGCTACAGCTTCTCTGTTTGTGTTTTCTGGACATTCTCTATGGGCTTTACGGTTTTGAATGCATTTTAGCATGTAAGTTTTTGTTTTCAGCTGGCAAACGCTAATTGGTTCCACCTGGAGTCTAATACGCCACACATTCGAGTTTTCTAGGAAGAAAGCTTCAGAAACCTGAGAAAACATGATATTTCCTTCTGTAAACATGACATTGGCTGCATTTGCCGAACAAGAAGATTGTGCTTTTCTCCAAAACCCCTTTCACGGTGATTTTTGGTTAAGTTTCACCCGAAATCCACAACATTTTGTCCAGATACTCTGGATGAAAGCAAAACTATCTGGTGTGTTGTGGCTATCTCAATCCCACATCTTGCTACAGCCTCAGTGTTTGTTTGTGTTTTCTGGACATCCTCTATGGACTTTACGGTTTTGAATGCATTTTAGCATGTAAGTTTTTGTTTTCAGCTGGCAAACGCTAATTGGTTCCACCTGGAGTCTAATACGCCACACATTCGAGTTTTCTAGGAAGAAAGCTTCAGAAACCTGAGAAAACATGATATTTGTATTTGTAAACATGACATTGGATGCATTTGCCGAACAGGAAGACTGTGCTTTTCTCCAAAACCACTTTCACGGTGATTTTTGGTTAAATTTCACCAGGATACTACAACATTTTGTCCAGATACTCTGGATGAAAACAAAACTATCTGGTGTGTTGTGGCTATCTCAATCCCAGATCTTACACAGCTTCTCTGTTTGTGTTTTCTGGACATTCTCTATGGGCTGTACGGTTTTGAATGCATTGTAGCATGTAAGTTTTTGTTTTCAGCTGGCAAACGCTAATTGGTTCCACCTGGAGTCTAATACGCCACACATTCGAGTTTTCTAGGAAGAAAGCTTCAGAAACCTGAGAAAACATGATATTTCTTTCTGTAAACATGACATTGGATGCATTTGCCGAACAGGAAGATTGTGCTTTTCTCCATAACCACTTTCACGGTGATTTTTGGTTAAGTTTCACCCGAAATCCACAACATTTTGTCCAGATACTCTGGATGAAAACAAAACTCTCTGGTGTTTTGTGGCTATCTGAAGGCCAGATCTTGCTACAACCTCTGTGTTTTTTTGTGTTTTCTGAATGTTCTCTATGCACTTTATGGTTTTGAATGCATTGTAGCATGTAAGTTTTTATTTTCAGCTGGCAAACGCTAATTGGTTCCACCTGGAGTCTAATACGCCACACATTTGAGTTTTCTAGGAAGAAAGCCTCAGAAACCTGAGAAAACATGATATTTCTATTTGTAAACATGACATTGGATGCATTTGCCGAACAGGAAGATTGTGCTTTTCTCCAAAACCACGTTCACGGTGATTTTTGGTTAAATTTCACCAGGATACTACAACATTTTGTCCAGATACTCTGGATGAAAACAAAACTATCTGGTGTGTTGTGGCTATCTCAATCCCACATCTTGCTACAGCCTCTGTGTTTGTTTGTGTTTTCTGGACATTCTCTATGGACTTTACGGTTTTGAATGCATTTTAGCATGTAAGTTTTTGTTTTCAGCTGGCAAACGCTAATTGGTTCCACCTGGAGTCTAATACGCCACACATTCGAGTTTTCTAGGAAGAAAGCTTCAGAAGCCTGAGAAAACATGATATTTCTTTCTGTAAACATGACATTGGATGCATTTGCCGAACAGGAAGATTGTGCTTTTCTCCAAAGCCACTTTCACGGTGATTTTTGGTTAAGTTTCACCCGAAATCCACAACATTTTGTCAAGATACTCTGGATGAAAACAAAACTATCTGGTGTGTTGTGGCTATCTCAATCCCACATCGTACTACAGCCTCTGTGTTTGTGTTTTCTGGACATTCTCTATAGACTTTATGGTTTTGAATGCATTTTAGCATGTAAGTTTTTGTTTTCAGCTGGCAAACGCTAATTGGTTCCACCTGGAGTCTAATACGCCACACATTCGAGTTTTCTAGGAAGAAAGCTTCAGAAACCTGAGAAAACATGATATTTCTTTCTGTAAACATGACATTGGATGCAATTGCCGAACAGGAAGCATGTGCTTTTCTCCAAAACCACTTTCATGGTGATTTTTGGTTAAGTTTCACCCGAAATCCACAACATTTTGTCCAGATACTCTGGATGAAAGCAAAACTATCTGGTGTGTTGTGCCTATCTCAGTCTCAGATCTTGCTACAACCTCTGTGTTTGTTTGTGTTTTCTGGACATTCTCTATGGACTTTACGGGTTTGAATGCATTTTAGGAGGACCCTTTTTGTTTTTTGCTGGCAAACGCTAATTGGTTCCACCTGGAGTCTTTTTCGCCACACATTCTAGTTTTCTAGGAAGAAAGCTTCAGAAACCTGAGAAAACATGATATTTCCTTCTGTAAACATGACATTGGCTGCATTTGCCGAACAGGAAGATTGTGCTTTTCTCCAAAACCACTTTCACGGTGATTTTTGGTTAAGTTTCACCCGAAATCCACAACATTTTGTCCAGATACTCTGGATGAAAACAAAACTATCTGGTGTGTTGTGGCTATCTCAATCCCACATCTTGCTACAGCTTCTGTGTTTGTGTTTTCTGGACATTCTCTATGGGCTGTACGGTTTTGAATGCATTTTAGCATGTAAGTTTTTGTTTTCAGCTGGCAAACGCTAATTGGTTCCACCTGGAGTCTAATACGCCACACATTCGAGTTTTCTAGGAAGAAAGCTTCAGAAACCTGAGAAAACATGATATTTCTTTCTGTAAACATGACATTGGATGCATTTGCCGAACAGGAAGATTGTGCTTTTCTCCAAAACCACTTTCACGGTGATTTTTGGTTAAGTTTCACCCGAAATCCACAACATTTTGTCCAGATACTCTGGATGAAAACAAAACTCTCTGGTGTGTTGTGGCTATCTCAATGCCAGATCTTGCTACAACCTCTGTGTTTGTTTGTGTTTTCTGGATGTTCTCTATGCACTTTACGGTTTTGAATGCATTGTAGCATGTAAGTTTTTGTTTTCAGCTGGCAAACGCTAATTGGTTCCACCTGGAGTCTAATACGCCACACATTCGAGTTTTCTAGGAAGAAAGCCTCAGAAACCTGAGAAAACATGATATTTCTTTCTGTAAACATGACATTGGATGCATTTGCCGAACAGGAAGATTGTGCTTTTCTCCAAAACCACTTTCACGGTGATTTTTGGTTAAATTTCACCGGGATACTACAACATTTTGTCCAGATACTCTGGATGAAAACCAAACTATCTGGTGTGTTTTGGCTATCTCAATCCCACATCTTGCTACAGCCTCTGTGTTTGTTTGTGTTTTCTGGACATTCTCTATGGACTTTACGGTTTTGAATGCATTTTAGCATGTAAGTTTTTGGTTTCAGCTGGCAAACGCTAATTGGTTCCACCTGGAGTCTAATATGGCACACATTCGAGTTTTCTAGGAAGAAAGCTTCAGAAACCTGAGAAAACATGATATTTGTAATTGTAAACATGACATTGGATGCATTTGCCGAACAGGAAGATTGTGCTTTTCTCCAAAACCACTTTCACGGTGATTTTTGGTTAAGTTTCACCCGAAATCCACAACATTTTGTCCAGATACTCTGGATGAAAACAAAACTATCTGGTGTGTTGTGGCTATCTCAATCCCAGATCTTGTTACAACCTCTGTGTTTGTTTGTGTTTTCTGGACATTCTCTATGGACTTTACGGGTTTGAATGCATTTTAGGAGGACCCTTTTTGTTTTTTGCTGGCAAACGCTAATTGGTTCCACCTGGAGTCCAATTCGCCACACATTCGAGTTTTCTAGGAAGAAAGCTTCAGAAACCTGAGAAAACATGATATTTGTATTTGTAAACATGACATTGGATGCATTTGCCGAACAGGAAGACTGTGCTTTTCTCCAAAACCACTTTCCTGGTGATTTTTGGTTAAGTTTCACCCGAAATCCACAACATTTTGTCCAGATACTCTGGATGAAAGCAAAACTATCTGGTGTGTTGTGGCTATCTCAATCCCACATCGTACTACAGCCTCTGTGTTTGTGTTTTCTGGACATTTTCTATGGACTTTATGGTTTTGAATGCATTTTAGCATGTAAGTTTTTGTTTTCAGCTGGCAAACGCTAATTGGTTCCACCTGGAGTCTAATACGCCACACATTCGAGTTTTCTAGGAAGAAAGCTTCAGAAACCTGAGAAAACATGATATTTCTTTCTGTAAACATGACATTGGATGCAATTGCCGAACAGGAAGCATGTGCTTTTCTCCAAAACCACTTTCACGGTGATTTTTGGTTAAGTTTCACCCGAAATCCACAACATTTTGTCCAGATACTCTGGATGAAAGCAAAACTATCTGGTGTGTTGTGGCTATCTCAGTCTCAGATCTTGCTACAACCTCTGTGTTTGTTTGTGTTTTCTGGACATTCTCTATGGACTTAAGGGTTTGAATGCATTTTAGGAGGACCCATTTTGTTTTTTGCTGGCAAACGCTAATTGGTTCCACCTGGAGTCTTATTCGCCACACATTCTAGTTTTCTAGGAAGAAAGCTTCAGAAACCTGAGAAAACATGATATTTCCTTCTGTAAACATGACATTGGCTGCATTTGCCGAACAGGAAGATTGTGCTTTTCTCCAAAACCACTTTCACGGTGATTTTTGGTTAAGTTTCACCCGAAATCCACAACAAATTGTCCAGATACTCTGGATGAAAGCAAAACTATCTGGTGTGTTGTGGCTATCTCAATCCCAGATCATGCTACAGCCTCTGTGCTTGTTTGTGTTTTCTGGACATTCTCTATGGACTTTACGGTTTTGAATGCATTTTAGCATGTAAGTTTTTGTTTTCAGCTGGCAAACGCTAATTGGTTCCACCTGGAGTCTAATACGCCACACATTCGAGTTTTCTAGGAAGAAAGCTTCAGAAACCTGAGAAAACATGATATTTCTTTCTGTAAACATGACATTGGATGTATTTGCCGAACAGGAAGACTGTGCTTTTCTCCAAAACCACTTTCACGGTGATTTTTGGTTAAATTTCACCAGGATACTACAACATTTTGTCCAGATACTCTGGATGAAAACAAAACTATCTGGTGTGTTGTGGCTATCTCAATCCCACATCTTGCTACAGCTTCTGTGTTTGTGTTTTCTGGACATTCTCTATGGGCTTTACGGTTTTGAATGCATTTTAGCATGTAAGTTTTTGTTTTCAGCTGGCAAACGCTAATTGGTTCCACCTGGAGTCTAATACGCCACACATTCGAGTTTTCTAGGAAGAAAGCTTCAGAAACCTGAGAAAACATGATATTTCTTTCTGTAAACATGACATTGGATGCATTTGCCGAACAGGAAGATTGTGCTTTTCTCCAAAACCACTTTCACGGTGATTTTTGGTTAAGTTTCACCCGAAATCCACAACATTTTGTCCAGATACTCTGGATGAAAACAAAACTCTCTGGTGTGTTGTGGCTATCTCAATGCCAGATCTTGCTACAACCTCTGTGTTTGTTTGTGTTTTCTGGATGTTCTCTATGCACTTTACGGTTTTGAATGCATTGTAGCATGTAAGTTTTTGTTTTCAGCTGGCAAACGCTAATTGGTTCCACCTGGAGTCTAATACGCCACACATTCGAGTTTTCTAGGAAGAAAGCCTCAGAAACCTGAGAAAACATGATATTTCTTTCTGTAAACATGACATTGGATGCATTTGCCGAACAGGAGGCATGTGCTTTTCTCCAAAACCACTTTCACGGTGTTTTTTGGTTAAATTTCACCAGGATACTACAATACTTTGTGCAGATACTCTGGATGAAAACCAAACTATCTGGTGTGTTGTGGCTATCTCAATCCCAGATCTTACTACAGCTTCTCTGTTTGTGTTTTCTGGACATTCTCTATGGGCTTTACGGTTTTGAATGCATTTTAGCATGTAAGTTTTTGTTTTCAGCTGGCAAACGCTAATTGGTTCCACCTGGAGTCTAATACGCCACACATTCGAGTTTTCTAGGAAGAAAGCTTCAGAAACCTGAGAAAACATGATATTTCTTTCTGAAAACATGACATTGGATGCATTTGCCGAACAGGAAGCATGTGTTTTTCTCCAAAACCACTTTCACGGTGCTTTTTGGTTAAGTTTCACCCGATACCCACAACATTTTGTCCAGATACTCTGGATGAAAGCAAAACTATCTGGTGTGTTGTGGCTATCTCAATCCCACATCTTGCTACAGCCTCAGTGTTTGTTTGTGTTTTCTGGACATTCTCTATGGACTTTATGGTTTTGAATGCATTTTAGCATGTAAGTTTTTGTTTTCAGCTCGCAAACGTTAATTGGTTCCACCTGGAGTCTAATACGCCACACATTCGAGTTTTCTAGGAAGAAAGCTTCAGAAACCTGAGAAAACATGATATTTCTTTCTGAAAACATGCCATTGGATGCATTTGCCGAACAGGAAGATTGTGCTTTTCTCCAAAACCACTTTCACGGTGATCTTTGGTTAAGTTTCACCCGAAATCCACAACATTTTGTCCAGATACTCTGGATGAAAGCAAAACTATCTGGTGTGTTGTGGCTATCTCAATCCCACATCTTGCTACAGCCTCTGTGTTTGTTTGTGTTTTCTGGACATTCTCTATGGACTTTATGGTTTTGAATGCATTTTAGCATGTAAGTTTTTGTTTTCAGCTCGCAAACGTTAATTGGTTCCACCTGGAGTCTAATACGCCACACATTCGAGTTTTCTAGGAAGAAAGCTTCAGAAACCTGAGAAAACATGATATTTGTATTTGTAAACATGACATTGGATGCATTTGCCGAACAGGAAGATTGTGCTTTTCTCCAAAACCACTTTCACGGTGATTTTTGGTTAAATTTCACCAGGATACTACAACATTTTGTCCAGATACTCTGGATGAAAACGAAACTCTCTGGTGTGTTGTGGCTATCTCAATCCCACATCTTGCTACAGCCTCTGTGTTTGTTTGTGTTTTCTGGACATTCTCTATGGACTTTACGGTTTTGAATGCATTTTAGCATGTAAGTTTCTGTTTTCAGCTGGCAAACGCTAATTGGTTCCACCTGGAGTCTAATACGCCACACATTCGAGTTTTCTAGGAAGAAAGCTTCAGAAGCCTGAGAAAACATGATATTTGTATTTGTAAACATGACATTGGATACATTTACCGAACAGGAAGCATGTGCTTTTCTCCAAAACCACTTTCACGGTGTTTTTTGGTTAAATTTCACGGGGATACTACAGCATATTGTCCAGATACTCTGGATGAAAACAAAACTATCTGGTGTGTTGTGGCTATCTCAATCCCAGATCTTACTACAGCTTCTCTGTTTGTGTTTTCTGGACATTCTCTATGGACTTTACGGTTTTGAATGCATTTTAGCAGGACCCTTTTTTTTTCTGCTTGCAAACGCTAATTAGTTCCACCTGGAGTCTAATTCGCCACACATTCGAGTTTTCTAGGAAGAAAGCTTCAGAAACCTGAGAAAACATGATATTACTTTCTGTAAACATGACATTGGCTGCATTTGCCGAACAGGAAGCATGAGCTTTTCTCCAAAACCACTTTCACGGTGATTTTTGGTTAAATTTCACCCGAAATCCACAGCATTCTGTCCAGATACTCTGGATGAAAACAAAAGTATCTGGTGATTTGTAGCTATCTCAATCCCACATCTTACTACAGCTTCTCTGTTTGTGTTTTCTGGACATTCTCTATGGGCTTTACGGTTTTGAATGCATTTTAGCATGTAAGTTTTTGTTTTCAGCTGGCAAACGCTAATTGGTTCCACCTGGAGTCTAATACGCCACACATTCGAGTTTTCTAGGAAGAAAGCTCCAGAAACCTGAGAAAACATGATATTTCTTTCTGAAAACATGACATTGGATGCATTTGCCGAACAGGAAGCATGTGTTTTTCTCCAAAACCACTTTCACGGTGCTTTTTGGTTAAGTTTCACCCGATACCCACAACATTTTGTCCAGATACTCTGGATGAAAACAAAAGTATCTGGTGATTTGTAGCTATCTCAATCCCACATCTTGCTACAGCCTCTGGTGTGTTTGTGTTTTCTGGATATTCTCTATGGACTTTAAGGTTTTGAATGCATTTTAGCATGTAAGTTTTTGTTTTCTGCTGGCAAACGCTAATTGGTTCCACCTGGAGTCTAATACGCCACACATTCGAGTTTTCTAGGAAGAAAGCTTCAGAAACCTGAGAAAACATGATATTTCTTTCTGTAAACATGACACTGGATGCATTTGCCATACAGGAAGCATGAGCTTTTCTCCAAAACCACTTTCACGGTGATTTTTGGTTAAGTTACACCCGAAATCCACAACATTTTGTGCAGATACTCTGGATGAAAACAAAACTATCTGGTGTGTTGTGGCTATCTCAATACCACATCTTACTACAGCTTCTCTGTTTGTGTTTTCTGGACATTCTCTATGGACTTTACGGTTTTGAATGCATTTTAGCAGGACCCTTTTTTTTCTGCTGGCAAATGCTAATTAGTTCCACCTGGAGTCTAATTCGCCACACATTCGAGTTTTCTAGGAAGAAAGCTTCAGAAACCTGAGAAAACATGATATTTCCTTCTGTAAACATGACATTGGCTGCATTTGCCGAACAGGAAGCATGAGTTTTTCTCCAAAACAACTTTCACGGTGATTTTTGCTTAAATTTCACCCGAAATCCACAACATTCTGTCCAGATACTCTGGATGAAAACAAAACTATCTGGTGTGTTGTGGCTATCTAAATCCCACATCTTGCTACAGCCTCTGTGCTTGTTTGTGTTTTCTGGACATTCTCTATGGGCTTTACGGTTTTGAATGCATGTTAGCATGTAAGTTTTTGTTTTCAGCTGGCAAACGCTAATTGGTTCCACCTGGAGTCTAATACGCCACACATTCGAGTTTTCTAGGAAGAAAGCTTCAGAAACCTGAGAAAACATGATATTTGTATTTGTAAACATGACATTGGATGCATTTGCCGAACAGGAAGAATGTGCTTTTCTCCAAAACCACTTTCACGGTGTTTTTTGGTTAAATTTCACCGGGATACTACAACATTTTGTCCAGATACTCTGGATGAAAACAAAACTATCTGGTGTGTTGTGGCTATCTCAATCCCAGATCTTACTACAGCTTCTCTGTTTGTGTTTTCTGGACATTCTCTATGGGCTTTACGGTTTTGAATGCATTTTAGCATGTAAGTTTTTGTTTTCAGCTGGCAAACGCTAATTGGTTCCACCTGGAGTCTAATACGCCACACATTCGAGTTTTCTAGGAAGAAAGCTTCAGAAACCTGAGAAAACATGATATTTCTTTCTGAAAACATGACATTGGATGCATTTGCCGAACAGGAAGCATGTGTTTTTCTCCAAAACCACATTCACGGTGCTTTTTGGTTAAGTTTCACCCGATAACCACAACATTTTGTCCAGATACTCTGGATGAAAACAAAAGTATCTGGTGATTTGTAGCTATCTCAATCCCAGATCTTGCTACAGCCTCTGGTGTGTTTGTGTTTTCTGGATATTCTCTATGGAGTTTAAGGTTTTGAATGCATTTTAGCATGTAAGTTTTTGTTTTCTGCTGGCAAACGCTAATTGGTTCCACCTGGAGTCTAATACACCACACATTCGAGTTTTCTAGGAAGAATGCTTCAGAAACCTGAGAAAACATGATATTTCTTTCTGAAAACATGACATTGGATGCATTTGCCGAACAGGAAGCATGTGTTTTTCTCCAAAACCACATTCACGGTGCTTTTTGGTTAAGTTACACCCGAAATCCACAACATTTTGTCCAGATACTCTGGATGAAAGCAAAACTATCTGGTGTGTTGTGGCTATCTCAATCCCAGATCTTGCTACAGCCTCTGTGTTTGTTTGTTTTTTCTGGACATTCTCTATGGACTTTACGGTTTTGAATGCATTTTAGCATGTAAGTTTTTGTTTTCAGCTGGCAAACGCTAATTGGTTCCACCTGGAGTCTAATACGCCACACATTCGAGTTTTCTAGGAAGAAAGCTTCAGAAACCTGAGAAAACATGATATTTCTTTCTGTAAACATGACATTGGATGCATTTGCCGAACAGGAAGATTGTGCTTTTCTCCAAAACCACTTGCACGGTGCTTTTTGGTTAAGTTTCACCCGGTATCCACAACATTTTGTCCAGATACTCTGGATGAAAACAAAAGTATCTGGTGATTTGTAGCTATCTCAATCCCAGATCTTGCTACAGCCTCTGGTGTGTTTGTGTTTTCTGGATATTCTCTATGGACTTTAAGGTTTTGAATGCATTTTAGCATGTAAGTTTTTGTTTTCAGCTGGCAAACGCTAATTGGTTCCACCTGAAGTCAAATACTCCACATATACGAGTTTTCTAGGAAGAAAGCTCCAGAAACCTGAGAAAACATGATATTTATATTTCTAAAAATGATATTGGATGCATTTGTTGAACAGAAAGATTGTGCTTTTATCCAAAACCACTTTCACGGTGATTTTTTGGTTAAATTTCACTTCAAAACTACAACACTTTGTCCAGATACTCCTGGATGAAAGCAAAACTATCTGGTGATTTGTAGCTATCTCAATTCAAGATCTTGCTACACCCTCTGGTGTGTTTGTGTTTTCTGGATATTCTCTATGGACTTTAAGTTTTTGAATGCATTTTAGCAGGACCCTTTTTGTTTTCTGCTGGCAAATGCTAATTGGTTCTACCTGGAGTCAAATGCTCCACACATTCGAGTTTTCTAGGAAGAAAGCTTCAGAAACCTGAGAAAACATGATTTTTGTATTTGTAAACATGACATTGGATGCATTTCCTGAACAGAAACATTGTGCTTTTCTCCAAAACCACATTCTGGATGATTTTTTGGTTAAATTTCACTTCAAAACTACAACAATTTGTCCAGATACTCCTGGATGAAAACAAAACTATCTGGTGATTTGTAGCTATCTCAATCCCAGATCTTGCTACAGCCTCTGTGTGTGTTTGTGTTTTCTGGATATTCTCTATGGACTTTAAGGTTTTGAATGCATTTTAGCAGGACCCTTTTTGTTTTCTGCTGGCAAAAGCTAATTGGTTCCACCTGGAGTCAAATATTTCCACACATACGAGTTTTCTAGGAAGAAAGCTTCAGAAACCTGGAAAACATGATATTTCTTTCTGTAAACATGACATTGGATGCATTTGCCAAACAGGAAGATTGTGCTTTTCTCCAAAACCACGTTCACGGTGATTTTTGGTTAAATTTCACTTCAAAACTACAACAATTTGTCCAGATACTCCTGGATGAAAACAAAACTATCTGGTGATTTGTAGCTATCTCAATCCCAGATCTTGCTACAGCCTCTGTGTGTGTTTGTGTTTTCTGGATATTCTCTATGTACTTTAAGGTTTTGAATGCATTTTAGAAGGACCCTTTTTGTTTTCTGCTGGCAAACGCTAATTTTTTCCACCTGGAGTCAAATCCTCCACACATTCGAGTTTTCTAGGAAGAAAGATCCAGAAACCTGAGAAAAGATGATATTTGTATTTGTAAACATGACATTAGATTCATTTGCTGAACAGAAAGATTGTGCTTTTCTCCAAAACCACTTTCACGGTGATTTTTTGGTGAAATTTCACTTCAAAACTACAACAATTTGTCCAGATACTCCTGCATGAAAACAAAACTCTCTGGTGATTTGTAGCTATCTCAATCCCAGATCTTGCTACAGCCTCTCTGTGTGTTTGTGTTTTCTGGATATTCTCTATGGACTTTAAGGTTTTGAATGCATTTTAGCAGGACCCTTTTTGTTCTCTGCTGGCAAACGCTAATTGGTTCCACCTGGAGTCAAATCCTCCACACATTCGAGTTTTCTCGGAAGAAAGCTTCAGAAACCTGAGAAAACATGATATTTCTTTCTGTAAACATGACATTGGATACATTTGCCGAACAGGAAGACTGTGCTTTTCTCCAAAACCACTTTCTGGGTGATTTTTTGGTTAAATTTCACTTCAAAACTACAACAATTTGTCCAGATACTCCTGGATGAAAACAAAACTATCTGTTGATTTGTAGCTATCTCAATCCCAGATATTGCTACAGCCTCTGTGTGTGTTTGTGTTTTCTGGATATTCTCTATGGACTTTAAGGTTTTGAATGCATTTTAGCAGGACCCTTTTTGTTTTCTGCTGGCAAACGCTAATTGGTTCCAGCTGGAGTCAAATCCTCCACACATTTGAGTTTTCTATGAAGAAAGCTCCATAAATCTGAGAAAACTGATATTTGTATTTGTAAACATGACATTGGATACATTTGCAGAACAGGAAGATTGTGCTTTTCTCCAAAACCACGTTCACAGTGATTTTTGGTTAAATTTCACTTCAAAATTACAACAATTTTTCCAGATACTACTGGATGAAAACAAAACTATCTGATGATTTGTAGCTATCTCAATCCCAGATCTTGCTACAGCCTCTGTGTGTGTTTGTGTTTTCTGGATATTCTCTATGGACTTTAAGGTTTTGAATGCATTTTAGCAGGACCCTTTTTGTTTTCTGCTGGCAAACGGTAATTGGTTCCAGCTGGAGACAAATCCTCCACACATTTGAGTTTTCTATGAAGAAAGCTCCATAAATCTGAGAAAACTGATATTTGTATGTGTAAACATGACATTGGATACATTTGCAGAACAGGAAGATTGTGCTTTTCTCCAAAACCACTTTGACGGTGATTTTTGGTTAAATTTCACTTCAAAACTACAACAATTTTTCCACATACTCCTGGATGAAAACAAAACTATCTGGTGATTTGTAGCTATCTCAATCCCAGATCTTGCTACAGCCTCTGTGTGTGTTTGTGTTTTCTGGATATTCTCTATGGACTTTAAGGTTTTGAATGCATTTTAGCAGGACCGTTTTTGTTTTCTACTGGCAAACGCTTATGGGTTCCACCTGGAGTCTAATACGCCACACATTCGAGTTTTCTAGGAAGAAATCTCCAGAAACCTGAGAAAACATGATATTTGTATTCGTAAACATGACATTGGATGCATTTGCTGAACAGAAAGATTGTGCTTTTCTCCAAAACCACTTTCACGGTGATTTTTCGTTAAATTTCACCCGAAATCCACAACAATTTGTCCAGATACTCCTGGATGAAAACAAAACTATCAGGTGATTTGTAGCTATCTCAATCCCAGATCTTGCTACAGCCTCTGTGTGTGTTTGTGTTTTCTGGATATTCTCTATGGACTTTAAGGTTTGGAATGCATTTTAGCAGGATCCTTTTGTTTTCTGCTGGCAAATGCTAATTGGTTCCACCTGGAGTCAAATACGCCACACATTCGAGTTTTCTAGGAAGAAAGCTCCAGAAACCTGAGAAAACATGATATTTGTATTTGTAAACATGACATTGGATGCATTTGCTGAACAGAAAGATTGTGCTTTTCTCCAAAACCACATTCTGGATGATTTTTTGGTTAAATTTCACTTCAAAACTACAACAATTTGTCCAGATACTCCTGGATGAAAACAAAACTATCTGGTGATTTGTAGCTATCTCAATCCCAGATCTTGCTACAGCCTCTGTGTGTGTTTGTGTTTTCTGGATATTCTCTATGGACTTTAAGGTTTTGAATGCATTTTCGCAGGACCCTTTTTGTTTTCTGATGGCAAACGCTAATTGGTTCCACCTGGAGTCAAATCCTCCACACATTCGAGTTTTCTAGGAAGAAAGCTCCAGAAACCTGAGAAAACAGGATATTTGTATTCGTAAACATGACATTGGATGCATTTGCTAAACAGAAAGATTGTGCTTTTCTCCAAAACCACTTTCACGGTGATTTTTTGGTGAAATGTCACTTCAAAACTACAACAATTTGTCCAGATACTCCTGGATGAAAACAAAACTCTCTGATGATTTGTAGCTATCTCAATCCCAGATCTTGCTACAGCCTCTGTGTGTGTTTGTGTTTTCTGGATATTCTCTATGGACTTTAAGGTTTTGAATGCATTTTAGCAGGACCCTTTTTGTTTTCTGCTGGCAAACGCTAATTGGTTCCACCTGGAGTCAAATCCTCCACACATTCGAGTTTTCTAGGAAGAAAGCTTCAGAAACCTGAGAAAACAAGATATTTCTTTCTGTAAACATGACATTGGATACATTTGCCAAACAAGAAGATTGTGCTTTTCTCCAAAACCACTTTCACTGTGATTTTTGGTGAAATTTCACTTCAAAACAACAACAATTTTTCCAGATACTCCTGGATGAAAAAAAAACTATCTGGTGATTTGTAGCTATCTCAATCCCAGATCTTGCTACAGCCTCTGTGTGTGTTTGTGTTTTCTGGATATTCTCTATGGACTTTAAGGTTTTGAATGCATTTTAGCAGGACCCTTTTTGTTTTCTGCTGGCAAACGCTAATGGGTTCCACCTGGAGTCAAATCCTCCACACATTCGAGTTTTCTAGGAAGAAAGCTCCAGAAACCTGAGAAAACATGATATTTGTATTCGTAAACATGACATTGGATGCATTTGCTGAACAGGAAGATTGTGCTTTTCTCCAAAACCACTTTCACGGTGATTTTTGGTTAAATTTCACTTCAAATCCACAACAATTTGTCCAGATACTCCTGGATGAAAACAAAACTATCAGGTGATTTGTAGCTATCTCAATCCCAGATCTTGCTACAGCCTCTGTGTGTGTTTGTGTTTTCTGGATATTCTCTATGGACTTTAAGGTTTTGAATGCATTTTAGCAGGATCCTTTTGTTTTCTGCTGGCAATGCTAATTGGTTCCACCTGGAGTCAAATACTCCACACATTCGAGTTTTCTAGGAAGAAAGCTCCAGAAACCTGAGAAAACATGATATTTGTATTTGTAAACATGACATTGGATGCATTTGCTGAACAGAAAGATTGTGCTTTTCTCCAAAACCACTTTCACGGTGATTTTTTGGTTAAATTTCACTTCAAAACTACAACAATTTGTCCAGATACTCCTGGATGAAAACAAAATTATCTGGTGATTTGTAGCTATCTCAATCCCAGATCTTGCTATTGCCTCTGTGTGTGTTTGTGTTTTCTGGATATTCTCTATGGACTGTAAGGTTTTGAATGCATTTTAGCTTGTAAGTTTTTGTTTTCTGCTGGCAAACGCTAATTGGTTCCACCTGGAGTCAAATACTCCACACATTCGAGTTTTCTAGGAAGAAAGCTCCAGAAACCTGAGAAAACATGATATTTGTATTTGTAAACATGACATTGGATGCATTTGCTGAACAGAAAGATTGTGCTTTTCTCCAAAACCACTTTCACGGTGATTTTTTGGTTAAATTTCACTTCAAAACTACAACAATATGTCCAGATACTCCTGGATGAAAACAAAATTATCTGGTGATTTGTAGCTATCTCAATCCCAGATCTTGCTATTGCCTCTGTGTGTGTTTGTGTTTTCTGGATATTCTCTATGGACTGTAAGGTTTTGAATGCATTTTAGCTTGTAAGTTTTTGTTTTCTGCTGGCAAACGCTAATTGGTTCCACCTGGAGTCAAATCCTCCACACATTCGAGTTTTCTAGGAAGAAAGCTCCAGAAACCTGAGAAAACAGGATATTTGTATTCGTAAACATGACATTGGATGCATTTGCTGAACAGAAAGATTGTGATGTTCTCCAAAACCACTTTCACGGTGATTTTTTGGTTAAATTTCACTTCAAAACTAGAACAATTTGTCCAGATACTCCTGGATGAAAACAAAACTCTCTGATGATTTCTAGCTATCTCAATCCCAGATCTTGCTACAGCCTCTGTGTGTGTTTGTGTTTTCTGGATATTCTCTATGGACTTTAAGGTTTTGAATGCATTTTAGCAGGACCATTTTTGTTTTCTGCTGGCAAACGCTAATTGGTTCCACCTGGAGTCAAATCCTCCACACATTCGAGTTTTCTAGGAAGAAAGCTCCAGAAACCTGAGAAAACATGATATTTGTATTTGTAAACATGACATTGGATGCATTTGCTGAACAGAAAGATTGTGCTTTTCTCCAAAACCACTTTCACGGTGATTTTTTGGTTAAATTTCACTTCAAAACTAGAACAATTTGTCCAGATACTTCTGGATGAAAACAAAACTATCAGGTGATTTGTAGCTATCTCAATCCCAGATCTTGCTACAGCCTCTGGTATGTTTGTGTATTCTGGATATTCTCTATGGACTTTAAGGTTTTGAATGCATTTTAGCAGGACCCTATTTGTTTTCTGCTGGCAAACGCTAATTGGTTCCACCTGGAGTCAAATCCTCCACACATTCGAGTTTTCTAGGAAGAAAGCTTCAGAAACCTGAGAAAACATGATATTTCTTTCTGTAAACATGACATTGGATGCATTTGCTGAACAGAAAGATTGTGCTTTTCTCCAAAACCACTTTCACGGTGATTTTTTGGTTAAATTTCACTTCAAAACTACAACAATTTGTCCAGATACTCCTGGATGAAAACAAAACTATCTGGTGATTTGTAGCTATCTCAATCCCAGATCTTGCTGCAGCCTCTGTGTGTGTTTGTGTTTTCTGGATATTCTCTATGGACTTTAAGGTTTTGAATGCATTTTCGCAGGACCCTTTTTGTTTTCTGCTGGCAAACGCTAATTGGTTCCACCTGGAGTCAAATCCTCCACACATTCGAGTTTTCTAGGAAGAAAGCTCCAGAAACCTGAGAAAACAGGATATTTGTATTCGTAAACATGACATTGGATGCATTTGCTGAACAGAAAGATTGTGATTTTCTCCAAAACCACTTTCACGGTGATTTTTTGGTTAAATTTCACTTCAAAACTACAACAATTTGTCCAGATACTCCTGGATGAAAACAAAACTCTCTGATGATTTGTAGCTATCTCAATCCCAGATCTTGCTACAGCCTCTGTGTGTGTTTGTGTTTTCTGGATATTCTCTATGGACTTTAAGGTTTTGAATGCATTTTAGCAGGACCCTTTTTGTTTTCTGCTGGCAAACGCTAATTGGTTCCAGCTGGAGTCAAATCCTCCACACATTTGAGTTTTCTATGAAGAAAGCTCCATAAATCTGAGAAAACTGATATTTGTATTTGTAAACATGACATTGGATACATTTGCAGAACAGGAAGATTGTGCTTTTCTCCAAAACCACTTTCACGGTGATTTTTGGTTAAATTTCACTTCAAAACTACAACAATTTTTCCAGATACTACTGGATGAAAACAAAACTATCTGATGATTTGTAGCTATCTCAATCCCAGATCTTGCTACAGCCTCTGTGTGTGTTTGTGTTTTCTGGATATTCTCTATGGACTTTAAGGTTTTGAATGCATTTTAGCAGGACCCTTTTTGTTTTCTGCTGGCAAACGGTAATTGGTTCCAGCTGGAGACAAATCCTCCACACATTTGAGTTTTCTATGAAGAAAGCTCCATAAATCTGAGAAAACTGATATTTGTATGTGTAAACATGACATTGGATACATTTGCAGAACAGGAAGATTGTGCTTTTCTCCAAAACCACTTTGACGGTGATTTTTGGTTAAATTTCACTTCAAAACTACAACAATTTTTCCACATACTCCTGGATGAAAACAAAACTATCTGGTGATTTGTAGCTATCTCAATCCCAGATCTTGCTACAGCCTCTGTGTGTGTTTGTGTTTTCTGGATATTCTCTATGGACTTTAAGGTTTTGAATGCATTTTAGCAGGACCGTTTTTGTTTTCTACTGGCAAACGCTTATGGGTTCCACCTGGAGTCTAATACGCCACACATTCGAGTTTTCTAGGAAGAAATCTCCAGAAACCTGAGAAAACATGATATTTGTATTCGTAAACATGACATTGGATGCATTTGCTGAACAGAAAGATTGTGCTTTTCTCCAAAACCACTTTCACGGTGATTTTTCGTTAAATTTCACCCGAAATCCACAACAATTTGTCCAGATACTCCTGGATGAAAACAAAACTATCAGGTGATTTGTAGCTATCTCAATCCCAGATCTTGCTACAGCCTCTGTGTGTGTTTGTGTTTTCTGGATATTCTCTATGGACTTTAAGGTTTGGAATGCATTTTAGCAGGATCCTTTTGTTTTCTGCTGGCAAATGCTAATTGGTTCCACCTGGAGTCAAATACGCCACACATTCGAGTTTTCTAGGAAGAAAGCTCCAGAAACCTGAGAAAACATGATATTTGTATTTGTAAACATGACATTGGATGCATTTGCTGAACAGAAAGATTGTGCTTTTCTCCAAAACCACATTCTGGATGATTTTTTGGTTAAATTTCACTTCAAAACTACAACAATTTGTCCAGATACTCCTGGATGAAAACAAAACTATCTGGTGATTTGTAGCTATCTCAATCCCAGATCTTGCTACAGCCTCTGTGTGTGTTTGTGTTTTCTGGATATTCTCTATGGACTTTAAGGTTTTGAATGCATTTTCGCAGGACCCTTTTTGTTTTCTGATGGCAAACGCTAATTGGTTCCACCTGGAGTCAAATCCTCCACACATTCGAGTTTTCTAGGAAGAAAGCTCCAGAAACCTGAGAAAACAGGATATTTGTATTCGTAAACATGACATTGGATGCATTTGCTAAACAGAAAGATTGTGCTTTTCTCCAAAACCACTTTCACGGTGATTTTTTGGTGAAATGTCACTTCAAAACTACAACAATTTGTCCAGATACTCCTGGATGAAAACAAAACTCTCTGATGATTTGTAGCTATCTCAATCCCAGATCTTGCTACAGCCTCTGTGTGTGTTTGTGTTTTCTGGATATTCTCTATGGACTTTAAGGTTTTGAATGCATTTTAGCAGGACCCTTTTTGTTTTCTGCTGGCAAACGCTAATTGGTTCCACCTGGAGTCAAATCCTCCACACATTCGAGTTTTCTAGGAAGAAAGCTTCAGAAACCTGAGAAAACAAGATATTTCTTTCTGTAAACATGACATTGGATACATTTGCCAAACAAGAAGATTGTGCTTTTCTCCAAAACCACTTTCACTGTGATTTTTGGTGAAATTTCACTTCAAAACAACAACAATTTTTCCAGATACTCCTGGATGAAAAAAAAACTATCTGGTGATTTGTAGCTATCTCAATCCCAGATCTTGCTACAGCCTCTGTGTGTGTTTGTGTTTTCTGGATATTCTCTATGGACTTTAAGGTTTTGAATGCATTTTAGCAGGACCCTTTTTGTTTTCTGCTGGCAAACGCTAATGGGTTCCACCTGGAGTCAAATCCTCCACACATTCGAGTTTTCTAGGAAGAAAGCTCCAGAAACCTGAGAAAACATGATATTTGTATTCGTAAACATGACATTGGATGCATTTGCTGAACAGGAAGATTGTGCTTTTCTCCAAAACCACTTTCACGGTGATTTTTGGTTAAATTTCACTTCAAATCCACAACAATTTGTCCAGATACTCCTGGATGAAAACAAAACTATCAGGTGATTTGTAGCTATCTCAATCCCAGATCTTGCTACAGCCTCTGTGTGTGTTTGTGTTTTCTGGATATTCTCTATGGACTTTAAGGTTTTGAATGCATTTTAGCAGGATCCTTTTGTTTTCTGCTGGCAATGCTAATTGGTTCCACCTGGAGTCAAATACTCCACACATTCGAGTTTTCTAGGAAGAAAGCTCCAGAAACCTGAGAAAACATGATATTTGTATTTGTAAACATGACATTGGATGCATTTGCTGAACAGAAAGATTGTGCTTTTCTCCAAAACCACTTTCACGGTGATTTTTTGGTTAAATTTCACTTCAAAACTACAACAATATGTCCAGATACTCCTGGATGAAAACAAAATTATCTGGTGATTTGTAGCTATCTCAATCCCAGATCTTGCTATTGCCTCTGTGTGTGTTTGTGTTTTCTGGATATTCTCTATGGACTGTAAGGTTTTGAATGCATTTTAGCTTGTAAGTTTTTGTTTTCTGCTGGCAAACGCTAATTGGTTCCACCTGGAGTCAAATACTCCACACATTCGAGTTTTCTAGGAAGAAAGCTCCAGAAACCTGAGAAAACATGATATTTGTATTTGTAAACATGACATTGGATGCATTTGCTGAACAGAAAGATTGTGCTTTTCTCCAAAACCACTTTCACGGTGATTTTTTGGTTAAATTTCACTTCAAAACTACAACAATATGTCCAGATACTCCTGGATGAAAACAAAATTATCTGGTGATTTGTAGCTATCTCAATCCCAGATCTTGCTATTGCCTCTGTGTGTGTTTGTGTTTTCTGGATATTCTCTATGGACTGTAAGGTTTTGAATGCATTTTAGCTTGTAAGTTTTTGTTTTCTGCTGGCAAACGCTAATTGGTTCCACCTGGAGTCAAATCCTCCACACATTCGAGTTTTCTAGGAAGAAAGCTCCAGAAACCTGAGAAAACAGGATATTTGTATTCGTAAACATGACATTGGATGCATTTGCTGAACAGAAAGATTGTGATGTTCTCCAAAACCACTTTCACGGTGATTTTTTGGTTAAATTTCACTTCAAAACTAGAACAATTTGTCCAGATACTCCTGGATGAAAACAAAACTCTCTGATGATTTCTAGCTATCTCAATCCCAGATCTTGCTACAGCCTCTGTGTGTGTTTGTGTTTTCTGGATATTCTCTATGGACTTTAAGGTTTTGAATGCATTTTAGCAGGACCATTTTTGTTTTCTGCTGGCAAACGCTAATTGGTTCCACCTGGAGTCAAATCCTCCACACATTCGAGTTTTCTAGGAAGAAAGCTCCAGAAACCTGAGAAAACATGATATTTGTATTTGTAAACATGACATTGGATGCATTTGCTGAACAGAAAGATTGTGCTTTTCTCCAAAACCACTTTCACGGTGATTTTTTGGTTAAATTTCACTTCAAAACTAGAACAATTTGTCCAGATACTTCTGGATGAAAACAAAACTATCAGGTGATTTGTAGCTATCTCAATCCCAGATCTTGCTACAGCCTCTGGTATGTTTGTGTATTCTGGATATTCTCTATGGACTTTAAGGTTTTGAATGCATTTTAGCAGGACCCTATTTGTTTTCTGCTGGCAAACGCTAATTGGTTCCACCTGGAGTCAAATCCTCCACACATTCGAGTTTTCTAGGAAGAAAGCTTCAGAAACCTGAGAAAACATGATATTTCTTTCTGTAAACATGACATTGGATGCATTTGCTGAACAGAAAGATTGTGCTTTTCTCCAAAACCACTTTCACGGTGATTTTTTGGTTAAATTTCACTTCAAAACTACAACAATTTGTCCAGATACTCCTGGATGAAAACAAAACTATCTGGTGATTTGTAGCTATCTCAATCCCAGATCTTGCTGCAGCCTCTGTGTGTGTTTGTGTTTTCTGGATATTCTCTATGGACTTTAAGGTTTTGAATGCATTTTCGCAGGACCCTTTTTGTTTTCTGCTGGCAAACGCTAATTGGTTCCACCTGGAGTCAAATCCTCCACACATTCGAGTTTTCTAGGAAGAAAGCTCCAGAAACCTGAGAAAACAGGATATTTGTATTCGTAAACATGACATTGGATGCATTTGCTGAACAGAAAGATTGTGCTTTTCTCCAAAACCACTTTCACGGTGATTTTTTGGTGAAATGTCACTTCAAAACTACAACAATTTGTCCAGATACTCCTGGATGAAAACAAAACTCTCTGATGATTTGTAGCTATCTCAATCCCAGATCTTGCTACAGCCTCTGTGTGTGTTTGTGTTTTCTGGATATTCTCTATGGACTTTAAGGTTTTGAATGCATTTTAGCAGGACCCTTTTTGTTTTCTGCTGGCAAACGCTAATTGGTTCCACCTGGAGTCAAATCCTCCACACATTCGAGTTTTCTAGGAAGAAAGCTTCAGAAACCTGAGAAAACATGATATTTCTTTCTGTAAACATGACATTGGATACATTTGCCAAACAAGAAGATTGTGCTTTTCTCCAAAACCACTTTCACTGTGATTTTTGGTGAAATTTCACTTCAAAACAACAACAATTTTTCCAGATACTCCTGGATGAAAAAAAAACTATCTGGTGATTTGTAGCTATCTCAATCCCAGATCTTGCTACAGCCTCTGTGTGTGTTTGTGTTTTCTGGATATTCTCTATGGACTTTAAGGTTTTGAATGCATTTTAGCAGGACCCTTTTTGTTTTCTGCTGGCAAACGCTAATGGGTTCCACCTGGAGTCAAATCCTCCACACATTCGAGTTTTCTAGGAAGAAAGCTCCAGAAACCTGAGAAAACATGATATTTGTATTCGTAAACATGACATTGGATGCATTTGCTGAACAGAAAGATTGTGCTTTTCTCCAAAACCACTTTCACGGTGATTTTTGGTTAAATTTCACTTCAAATCCACAACAATTTGTCCAGATACTCCTGGATGAAAACAAAACTATCAGGTGATTTGTAGCTATCTCAATCCCAGATCTTGCTACAGCCTCTGTGTGTGTTTGTGTTTTCTGGATATTCTCTATGGACTTTAAGGTTTTGAATGCATTTTAGCAGGATCCTTTTGTTTTCTGCTGGCAATGCTAATTGGTTCCACCTGGAGTCAAATACTCCACACATTCGAGTTTTCTAGGAAGAAAGCTCCAGAAACCTGAGAAAACATGATATTTGTATTTGTAAACATGACATTGGATGCATTTGCTGAACAGAAAGATTGTGCTTTTCTCCAAAACCACTTTCACGGTGATTTTTTGGTTAAATTTCACTTCAAAACTACAACAATTTGTCCAGATACTCCTGGATGAAAACAAAATTATCTGGTGATTTGTAGCTATCTCAATCCCAGATCTTGCTATTGCCTCTGTGTGTGTTTGTGTTTTCTGGATATTCTCTATGGACTGTAAGGTTTTGAATGCATTTTAGCTTGTAAGTTTTTGTTTTCTGCTGGCAAACGCTAATTGGTTCCACCTGGAGTCAAATCCTCCACACATTCGAGTTTTCTAGGAAGAAAGCTCCAGAAACCTGAGAAAACAGGATATTTGTATTCGTAAACATGACATTGGATGCATTTGCTGAACAGAAAGATTGTGATTTTCTCCAAAACCACTTTCACGGTGATTTTTTGGTTAAATTTCACTTCAAAACTAGAACAATTTGTCCAGATACTCCTGGATGAAAACAAAACTCTCTGATGATTTCTAGCTATCTCAATCCCAGATCTTGCTACAGCCTCTGTGTGTGTTTGTGTTTTCTGGATATTCTCTATGGACTTTAAGGTTTTGAATGCATTTTAGCAGGACCATTTTTGTTTTCTGCTGGCAAACGCTAATTGGTTCCACCTGGAGTCAAATCCTCCACACATTCGAGTTTTCTAGGAAGAAAGCTCCAGAAACCTGAGAAAACATGATATTTGTATTTGTAAACATGACATTGGATGCATTTGCTGAACAGAAAGATTGTGCTTTTCTCCAAAACCACTTTCACGGTGATTTTTTGGTTAAATTTCACTTCAAAACTAGAACAATTTGTCCAGATACTTCTGGATGAAAACAAAACTATCAGGTGATTTGTAGCTATCTCAATCCCAGATCTTGCTACAGCCTCTGGTATGTTTGTGTTTTCTGGATATTCTCTATGGACTTTAAGGTTTTGAATGCATTTTAGCAGGACCCTATTTGTTTTCTGCTGGCAAACGCTAATTGGTTCCACCTGGAGTCAAATCCTCCACACATTCGAGTTTTCTAGGAAGAAAGCTTCAGAAACCTGAGAAAACATGATATTTCTTTCTGTAAACATGACATTGGATACATTTGCCAAACAGGAAGATTGTGCTTTTCTCCAAAACCACTTTCACGGTGATTTTTGGTTAAATTTCACTTCAAAACTACAACAATTTGTGCAGATACTCCTGGATGAAAACAAAACTATCTGGTGATTTGTATCTATCTCAATCCCAGATCTTGCTACAGCCTCTGGTATGTTTGTGTTTTCTGGATATTCTCTATGGACTTTAAGGTTTTGAATGCATTTTAGCAGGACCCTTTTTGTTTTCTGATGGCAAACGCTAATTGGTTCCACCTGGAGTCAAATCCTCCACACATTCGAGTTTTCTAGGAAGAAAGCTCCAGAAACCTGAGAAAACATGATATTTGTATTTGTAAACATAACATTAGATTCATTTGCTGAACAGAAAGATTGTGCTTTTCTCCAAAACCACTTTCACGGTGATTTTTTGGTGAAATGTCACTTCAAAACTACAACAATTTGTCCAGATACTCCTGGATGAAAACAAAACTCTCTGATGATTTGTAGCTATCTCAATCCCAGATCTTGCTACAGCCTCTGTGTGTGTTTGTGTTTTCTGGATATTCTCTATGGACTTTAAGGTTTTGAATGCATTTTAGCAGGACCCTTTTTGTTTTCTGCTGGCAAACGCTAATGGGTTCCACCTGGAGTCAAATCCTCCACACATTCGAGTTTTCTAGGAAGAAAGCTCCAGAAACCTGAGAAAACATGATATTTGTATTCGTAAACATGACATTGGATGCATTTGCTGAACAGGAAGATTGTGCTTTTCTCCAAAACCACTTTCACGGTGATTTTTGGTTAAATTTCACTTCAAATCCACAACAATTTGTCCAGATACTCCTGGATGAAAACAAAACTATCAGGTGATTTGTAGCTATCTCAATCCCAGATCTTGCTACAGCCTCTGTGTGTGTTTGTGTTTTCTGGATATTCTCTATGGACTTTAAGGTTTTGAATGCATTTTAGCAGGATCCTTTTGTTTTCTGCTGGCAATGCTAATTGGTTCCACCTGGAGTCAAATACTCCACACATTCGAGTTTTCTAGGAAGAAAGCTCCAGAAACCTGAGAAAACATGATATTTGTATTTGTAAACATGACATTGGATGCATTTGCTGAACAGAAAGATTGTGCTTTTCTCCAAAACCACTTTCACGGTGATTTTTTGGTTAAATTTCACTTCAAAACTACAACAATATGTCCAGATACTCCTGGATGAAAACAAAATTATCTGGTGATTTGTAGCTATCTCAATCCCAGATCTTGCTATTGCCTCTGTGTGTGTTTGTGTTTTCTGGATATTCTCTATGGACTGTAAGGTTTTGAATGCATTTTAGCTTGTAAGTTTTTGTTTTCTGCTGGCAAACGCTAATTGGTTCCACCTGGAGTCAAATACTCCACACATTCGAGTTTTCTAGGAAGAAAGCTCCAGAAACCTGAGAAAACATGATATTTGTATTTGTAAACATGACATTGGATGCATTTGCTGAACAGAAAGATTGTGCTTTTCTCCAAAACCACTTTCACGGTGATTTTTTGGTTAAATTTCACTTCAAAACTACAACAATATGTCCAGATACTCCTGGATGAAAACAAAATTATCTGGTGATTTGTAGCTATCTCAATCCCAGATCTTGCTATTGCCTCTGTGTGTGTTTGTGTTTTCTGGATATTCTCTATGGACTGTAAGGTTTTGAATGCATTTTAGCTTGTAAGTTTTTGTTTTCTGCTGGCAAACGCTAATTGGTTCCACCTGGAGTCAAATCCTCCACACATTCGAGTTTTCTAGGAAGAAAGCTCCAGAAACCTGAGAAAACAGGATATTTGTATTCGTAAACATGACATTGGATGCATTTGCTGAACAGAAAGATTGTGATGTTCTCCAAAACCACTTTCACGGTGATTTTTTGGTTAAATTTCACTTCAAAACTAGAACAATTTGTCCAGATACTCCTGGATGAAAACAAAACTCTCTGATGATTTCTAGCTATCTCAATCCCAGATCTTGCTACAGCCTCTGTGTGTGTTTGTGTTTTCTGGATATTCTCTATGGACTTTAAGGTTTTGAATGCATTTTAGCAGGACCATTTTTGTTTTCTGCTGGCAAACGCTAATTGGTTCCACCTGGAGTCAAATCCTCCACACATTCGAGTTTTCTAGGAAGAAAGCTCCAGAAACCTGAGAAAACATGATATTTGTATTTGTAAACATGACATTGGATGCATTTGCTGAACAGAAAGATTGTGCTTTTCTCCAAAACCACTTTCACGGTGATTTTTTGGTTAAATTTCACTTCAAAACTAGAACAATTTGTCCAGATACTTCTGGATGAAAACAAAACTATCAGGTGATTTGTAGCTATCTCAATCCCAGATCTTGCTACAGCCTCTGGTATGTTTGTGTATTCTGGATATTCTCTATGGACTTTAAGGTTTTGAATGCATTTTAGCAGGACCCTATTTGTTTTCTGCTGGCAAACGCTAATTGGTTCCACCTGGAGTCAAATCCTCCACACATTCGAGTTTTCTAGGAAGAAAGCTTCAGAAACCTGAGAAAACATGATATTTCTTTCTGTAAACATGACATTGGATGCATTTGCTGAACAGAAAGATTGTGCTTTTCTCCAAAACCACTTTCACGGTGATTTTTTGGTTAAATTTCACTTCAAAACTACAACAATTTGTCCAGATACTCCTGGATGAAAACAAAACTATCTGGTGATTTGTAGCTATCTCAATCCCAGATCTTGCTGCAGCCTCTGTGTGTGTTTGTGTTTTCTGGATATTCTCTATGGACTTTAAGGTTTTGAATGCATTTTCGCAGGACCCTTTTTGTTTTCTGCTGGCAAACGCTAATTGGTTCCACCTGGAGTCAAATCCTCCACACATTCGAGTTTTCTAGGAAGAAAGCTCCAGAAACCTGAGAAAACAGGATATTTGTATTCGTAAACATGACATTGGATGCATTTGCTGAACAGAAAGATTGTGCTTTTCTCCAAAACCACTTTCACGGTGATTTTTTGGTGAAATGTCACTTCAAAACTACAACAATTTGTCCAGATACTCCTGGATGAAAACAAAACTCTCTGATGATTTGTAGCTATCTCAATCCCAGATCTTGCTACAGCCTCTGTGTGTGTTTGTGTTTTCTGGATATTCTCTATGGACTTTAAGGTTTTGAATGCATTTTAGCAGGACCCTTTTTGTTTTCTGCTGGCAAACGCTAATTGGTTCCACCTGGAGTCAAATCCTCCACACATTCGAGTTTTCTAGGAAGAAAGCTTCAGAAACCTGAGAAAACATGATATTTCTTTCTGTAAACATGACATTGGATACATTTGCCAAACAAGAAGATTGTGCTTTTCTCCAAAACCACTTTCACTGTGATTTTTGGTGAAATTTCACTTCAAAACAACAACAATTTTTCCAGATACTCCTGGATGAAAAAAAAACTATCTGGTGATTTGTAGCTATCTCAATCCCAGATCTTGCTACAGCCTCTGTGTGTGTTTGTGTTTTCTGGATATTCTCTATGGACTTTAAGGTTTTGAATGCATTTTAGCAGGACCCTTTTTGTTTTCTGCTGGCAAACGCTAATGGGTTCCACCTGGAGTCAAATCCTCCACACATTCGAGTTTTCTAGGAAGAAAGCTCCAGAAACCTGAGAAAACATGATATTTGTATTCGTAAACATGACATTGGATGCATTTGCTGAACAGAAAGATTGTGCTTTTCTCCAAAACCACTTTCACGGTGATTTTTGGTTAAATTTCACTTCAAATCCACAACAATTTGTCCAGATACTCCTGGATGAAAACAAAACTATCAGGTGATTTGTAGCTATCTCAATCCCAGATCTTGCTACAGCCTCTGTGTGTGTTTGTGTTTTCTGGATATTCTCTATGGACTTTAAGGTTTTGAATGCATTTTAGCAGGATCCTTTTGTTTTCTGCTGGCAATGCTAATTGGTTCCACCTGGAGTCAAATACTCCACACATTCGAGTTTTCTAGGAAGAAAGCTCCAGAAACCTGAGAAAACATGATATTTGTATTTGTAAACATGACATTGGATGCATTTGCTGAACAGAAAGATTGTGCTTTTCTCCAAAACCACTTTCACGGTGATTTTTTGGTTAAATTTCACTTCAAAACTACAACAATATGTCCAGATACTCCTGGATGAAAACAAAATTATCTGGTGATTTGTAGCTATCTCAATCCCAGATCTTGCTACTGCCTCTGTGTGTGTTTGTGTTTTCTGGATATTCTCTATGGACTGTAAGGTTTTGAATGCATTTTAGCTTGTAAGTTTTTGTTTTCTGCTGGCAAACGCTAATTGGTTCCACCTGGAGTCAAATCCTCCACACATTCGAGTTTTCTAGGAAGAAAGCTCCAGAAACCTGAGAAAACAGGATATTTGTATTCGTAAACATGACATTGGATGCATTTGCTGAACAGAAAGATTGTGATGTTCTCCAAAACCACTTTCACGGTGATTTTTTGGTTAAATTTCACTTCAAAACTAGAACAATTTGTCCAGATACTCCTGGATGAAAACAAAACTCTCTGATGATTTCTAGCTATCTCAATCCCAGATCTTGCTACAGCCTCTGTGTGTGTTTGTGTTTTCTGGATATTCTCTATGGACTTTAAGGTTTTGAATGCATTTTAGCAGGACCATTTTTGTTTTCTGCTGGCAAACGCTAATTGGTTCCACCTGGAGTCAAATCCTCCACACATTCGAGTTTTCTAGGAAGAAAGCTCCAGAAACCTGAGAAAACATGATATTTGTATTTGTAAACATGACATTGGATGCATTTGCTGAACAGAAAGATTGTGCTTTTCTCCAAAACCACTTTCACGGTGATTTTTTGGTTAAATTTCACTTCAAAACTAGAACAATTTGTCCAGATACTTCTGGATGAAAACAAAACTATCAGGTGATTTGTAGCTATCTCAATCCCAGATCTTGCTACAGCCTCTGGTATGTTTGTGTTTTCTGGATATTCTCTATGGACTTTAAGGTTTTGAATGCATTTTAGCAGGACCCTATTTGTTTTCTGCTGGCAAACGCTAATTGGTTCCACCTGGAGTCAAATCCTCCACACATTCGAGTTTTCTAGGAAGAAAGCTTCAGAAACCTGAGAAAACATGATATTTCTTTCTGTAAACATGACATTGGATACATTTGCCAAACAGGAAGATTGTGCTTTTCTCCAAAACCACTTTCACGGTGATTTTTGGTTAAATTTCACTTCAAAACTACAACAATTTGTGCAGATACTCCTGGATGAAAACAAAACTATCTGGTGATTTGTATCTATCTCAATCCCAGATCTTGCTACAGCCTCTGGTATGTTTGTGTTTTCTGGATATTCTCTATGGACTTTAAGGTTTTGAATGCATTTTAGCAGGACCCTTTTTGTTTTCTGATGGCAAACGCTAATTGGTTCCACCTGGAGTCAAATCCTCCACACATTCGAGTTTTCTAGGAAGAAAGCTCCAGAAACCTGAGAAAACATGATATTTGTATTTGTAAACATAACATTAGATTCATTTGCTGAACAGAAAGATTGTGCTTTTCTCCAAAACCACTTTCACGGTGATTTTTTGGTTAAATTTCACTTCAAAACTACAACAATTTGTCCAGATACTCCTGCATGAAAACAAAACTCTCTGGTGATTTGTTGCTATCTCAATCCCAGATCTTGCTACAGCCTCTCTGTGTGTTTGTGTTTTCTGGATATTCTCTATGGACTTTAAGGTTTTGAATGCATTTTAGCAGGACCCTTTTTGTTTTCTGCTGGCAAACGCTAATTGGTTCCACCTGGAGTCAAATCCTCCACACATTCGAGTTTTCTAGGAAGAAAGCTCCAGAAACCTGAGAAAACATGATATTTGTATTCGTAAACATGACATTGGATGCATTTGCTGAACAGAAAGATTGTGCTTTTCTCCAAAACCACTTTCACGGTGATTTTTTGGTTAAATTTCACTTCAAAACTACAACAATTTGTCCAGATACTCCTGGATGAAAACAAAACTATCTGGTGATTTGTAGCTATCTCAATCCCAGATCTTGCTACTGCCTCTGTGTGTGTTTGTGTTTTCTGGATATTCTCTATGGACTTTAAGGTTTTGAATGCATTTTAGCTTGTAAGTTTTTGTTTTCTGCTGGCAAACGCTAATTGGTTCCACCTGGAGTCAAATCCTCCACACATTAGAGTTTTCTAGGAAGAAAGCTCCGGAAACCTGAGAAAACAGGATATTTGTATTCGTAAACATGACATTGGATGCATTTGCTGAACAGAAAGATTGTGCTTTTCTCCAAAACCACTTTTACGGTGATTTTTTGGTGAAATTTCACTTCAAAACTACAACAATTTGTCCAGATACTCCTGGATGAAAACAAAACTCTCTGGTGATTTGTAGCTATCTCAATCCCAGATCTTGCTACAGCCTCTGTGTGTGTTTGTGTTTTCTGGATATTCTCTATGGACCTTAAGGTTTTGAATGCATTTTAGCAGGACCCTTTTTGTTTTCTGCTGGCAAACGCTAATTGGTTCCACCTGGAGTCAAATACTCCACACATTCGAGTTTTCTAGGAAGAAAGCTCCATAAATCTGAGAAAACTGATATTTGTATTTGTAAACATGACATTGGATGCATTTGCTGAACAGAAAGATTGTGCCTTTCTCCAAATCCACTTTCACGGTGATTTTTTGGTGAAATTTCACTTCAAAACTACAACAGTTTGTCTAGAAACTCATGGATGAAAACAAAACTATCTGGTGATTTGTAGCTATCTCAATCCCAGATCTTGCTACAGCCTCTGTGTCTGTTTGTGTTTTCTGGATATTCTCTATGGACTTTAAGGTTTTGAATGCATTTTAGCTGGACCCTTTTTGTTTTCTGCTGTCAAACGCTAATTGGTTCCACCTGGAGTGAAATACCCCACACATTAGAGTTTTCTAGGAAGAAAGCTCCAGAAACCTGAGAAAACATGATATTTGTATTTGTACACATGACATTGGATTCATTTGCTGAACAGAAAGATTGTGCTTTTCTCCAAAACCACTTTCACGGTGATTTTTTGGTGAAATTTCACTTCAAAACTACAACAATTTGTCCAGATACTCCTGGATGAAAACAAAACTATCTGGTGATTTGTAGCTATCTCAATTCCAGATCTTGCTACAGCCTCTGTGTGTGTTTGTGTTTTCTGGATATTCTCTATGGATGTAAGGTTTCGAAAGCATTTTAGCAGGACCTTTTTTGTTTTCTGCTGGTAAACGCTAATTGGTTCCACCTGGAGTCAAATCCTCCACACATTCTAGTTTTGAAGGAAGTAAGCTCCAGAAACCTGAGAAAACATGATATTTCTTTCTGTAAACATGACATTGGATACAATTGCCGAACAGGAAGATTGTGATTTTCTCCAAAACCACTTTCACGGTGATTTTTGTTTAAATTTCACCCGAAATCCACAACAATTTGTCCAGATACTCCTGGATGAAAACAAAATTATCTGGTGATTTGTAGCTATCTCAATCCCAGATCTTGCTACAGCCTCTCTTTGTGTGTTTGTGTTTTCTGGATATTCTCTATGGACTTTAAGGTTTTGAATGCATTTTAGCAGGACCCTTTTTGTTTTCTGCTGGCAAACGCTAATTGGTTCCACCTGGAGTCAAATCCTCCACACATTCGAGTTTTCTAGGAAGAAAGCTCCAGAAACCTGAGAAAACATGATATTTGTATTTGTAAACATGACATTGGATGCATTTGCTGAACAGAAAGATTGTGCTTTTCTCCAAAACCACTTTCACGGTGATTTTTTGGTGAAATGTCACTTCAAAACTACAACAATTTGTCCAGATACTCCTGGATGAAAACAAAACTCTCTGATGATTTGTAGCTATCTCAATCCCAGATCTTGCTACAGCCTCTGTGTGTGTTTGTGTTTGCTGGATATTCTCTATGGACTTTAAGGTTTTGAATGCATTTTAGCAGGACCCTTTTTGTTTTCTGCTGGCAAACGTTAATTGGTTCCACCTGGAGTCAAATACTCCACACATTCGAGTTTTCTAGGAAGAAAGCTCCATAAATCTGAGAAAACTGATATTTGTATTTGTAAACATGACATTGGATACATTTGCAGAACAGGAAGATTGTGCTTTTCTCCAAAACCACTTTCACGGTGATTTTTTGGTGAAATTTCACTTCAAAACTACAACAATTTGTCCAGATACTCCTGGATGAAAACAAAACTATCAGGTGATTTGTAGCTATCTCAATCCCAGATCTTGCTACAGCCTCTGGTGTGTTTGTGTTTTCTGGATATTCTCTATGGACTTTAAGGTTTTGAATGCATTTTAGCAGGACCCTTTTTGTTTTCTGCTGGCAAACGCTAATGGGTTCCACCTGGAGTCAAATACTCCACACATTCGAGTTTTGTAGGAGTAAAGCTCCAGAAACCTGAGAAAACATGATATTTGTATTTGTAAACATGACATTGGATGCATTTGCTGAACAGAAAGATTGTGCTTTTCTCCAAAACCACTTTCACGGTGATTTTTTGGTGAAATTTCACTTCAAAACTACAACAATTTGTCCAGATACTCCTGGATGAAAACAAAACTATCTGGTGATTTGTAGCTATCTCAATCCCAGATCTTGCTACAGCCTCTGTGTGTGTTTGTGTTTTCTGGATATTCTCTATGGACTTTAAGGTTTGGAATGCATTTTATCAGGACCCTTTTTGTTTTCTGCTGGCAAACGCTAATTGGTTCCACCTGGAGTCAAATACTCCACACATTCGAGTTTTCTAGGAGAAAGCTTCAGAAACCTGAGAAAACATGATATTTGTATTTGTAAACATGACATTAGATTCATTTGCTGAACAGAAAGATTGTGCTTTTCTCCAAAACCACTTTCACGGTGATTTTTTGGTGATATTTCACTTCAAAACTACAACAATTTGTCCAGATACTCCTGGATGAAAACAAAACTCTCTGGTGATTTGTAGCTATCTCAATCCCAGATCTTGCTACAGCCTCTGTGTGTGTTTGTGTTTTCTGGATATTCTCTATGGATTTTAAGGTTTTGAATGCATTTTAGCTGGACCCTTTTTGTTTTCTGCTGGCAAACGCTAATTGGTTCCACCTGGAGTCAAATACTCCACACATTCGAGTTTTCTAGGAAGAAAGCTCCAAAAACCTGAGAAAACATGATATTTGTATTTGTAAACATGACATTGGATTCATTTGCTGAACAGAAAGATTGTGCCTTTCTCCAAATCCACTTTCACGGTGATTTTTTGGTGAAATTTCACTTCAAAACTACAACAGTTTGTCTAGAAACTCATGGATGAAAACAAAACTATCTGGTGATTTGTAGCTATCTCAATCCCAGATCTTGCTACAGCCTCTGTGTCTGTTTGTGTTTTCTGGATATTCTCTATGGACTTTAAGGTTTTGAATGCATTTTTTTTTAACTTTTATTTAATGAATATACGTTTCCAAAGTACGAATAATGGATTACTATGGCTTCCCCCCCATACCGTCCCTCCCACCCACAACCCTCCCCTTTCCCACTCCCTCTCCCCTTCCATTCACATCAAGATTCATTTTCGATTATCTTAATATACAGAAGATCAGCTTAGTATACATTAAGTAAGGATTTCAACAGTTTGCTCCCACACAGAAACATAAAGTGAAAAATAATAGATGATTTTTTTTAATGATGATGAAATCAGATCAGACCTATTGTCATGTATAATCCCAGTGAGAGTCAACTTGGGAGTTGATAGTTTCTATTCTTTTCTTTTTTTTTTTTTTTTTTACAGAGGATCAGTTTAGTATGCATTAAGTAAAGATTTCAACAGTTTGCACCCCCATAGAAACACAAAGTGAAATATATTATTTGAGTACTCGTTATAGCATTAAATCTCAATGCACAGCACATTAATGACAGAGATCCTACATGAGGAGTAAGTGCACAGTGACTCCTGTTGTTGACTTTACCAATTGACACTCCTGTCTATGGCATCAGTAATCTCCCTATGCTCCAGTCATGAGTTTCCAAGGCTATGGAAGCCCCTTGAGTTCTCCGACTCTTATCTTGTTTAGACAAGGTCATAGTCAAAGTGGAGGTTCTCTCCTCCCTTCAGAGAAAGGTACCTCCTTCTTCGAAGACCTGTTCTTTTCACTGAGATCTCACTCACAGAGATCTTTTGCCAGAGTGTCTTGGCTTTCCATGCCTGAAATACTCTCATGGGCTTTTCAGCCAGATCTGAATGCCTTTAGGGCTGATTCTGAGGCCAGAATGCATTTTAGCAGGACCCTTTTTGTTTTCTGCTGGCAAACGCTAATGGCTCCACCTGAAGTCAAATACTCCACACATCGAGTTTTCTAGGAAGAAAGCTTCAGAAACCTGAGAAAACATGATATTTGTATTTGTAAACATGACATTGGATTCATTTTCTGAACAGAAAGATTGTGCTTTTCTCCAAAACCACTTTCACGGTGATTTTTTGGTTAAATTTCACTTCAAAACTACAACAATTTGTCCAGATACTCCTGGATGAAAACAAAACTCTCTGGTGATTTGTAGCTATCTCAATCCCAGATCTTGCTACAGCCTCTGTGTGTGTTTGTGTTTTCTGGATATTCTCTATGGACTTTAAGGTTTTGAATGCATTTTAGCAGGACCCTTTTTGTTTTCTGCTGGCAAACGCTAATTGGTTCCACCTGGAGTCAAATACTCCACACATTCGAGTTTTCTAGGAAGAAAGCTCCAAAAACCTGAGAAAACATGATATTTGTATTTGTAAACATGACATTGGATGCATTTCCTGAACAGAAAGTTTGTGCTTTTCTCCAAAAGCACTTTCACGGTGATTTTTTGGTGAAATGTCACTTCAAAACTACAACAATTTGTCCAGATACTCCTGGATGAAAACAAAACTATCTGCTGATTTGTAGCTATCTGATTCCCAGATCTTGCTACAGCCTCTGTGTGTGTTTGTGTTTTCTGGATATTCTCCATGGACTTTAAGCTTTCGAATGCATTTTAGCAGGACCATTTTGTTTTCAGCTGGCAAACGCTAATTGGTTCCACCTGGAGTCAAATCCTCCACACATTCGAGTTTTCTAGGAAGAAAGCTTCAGAAACCTGAGAAAACATGATATTTGTATTTGTAAATATGACATGGATGCATTTGCTGAACAGAAAGATTGTGCTTTTCTCCAAAACCACTTTCACGGTGATTTTTTGGTTCAATTTCACTTCAAAACTACAACAATTTGTGCAGATACTCCTGGATGAAAACAAAACTCTCTGGTGATTTGTAGCTATCTCAATCCCAGATCTTGCTACAGCCTCTGTGTGTGTTTGTGTTTTCTGGATATTCTCTATGGACTTTAAGGTTTTGAATGCATTTTAGCAGGACCCTTTTTGTTTTCTGCTGGCAAACGCTAATTGGTTCCACCTGGAGTCAAATACTCCACACATTCGAGTTTTCTAGGAAGAAAGCTCCATAAATCTGAGAAAACATGATATTTGTATTTGTAAAAATGACATTGGATTCATTTGCTGAACCGAAAGATTGTGCTTTTCTCCAAAACCACTTTCACGGTGATGTTTTGGTGAAATTTCACTTCAAAACTACAACAATTTGTCCAGATACTCCTGCATGAAAACAAAACTATCTGGTGATTTGTAGCTATCTCAATCCCAGATCTTGCTACAGCCTCTGTGTGTGTTTGTGTTTTCTGGATATTCTCTATGGACTTTAAGGTTTTGAATGCATTTTCGCAGGACCCTTTTTGTTTTCTGCTGGCAAACGCTAATTGGTTCCACCTGGAGCCAAATACTCCACACATTCGAGTTTTCTAGGAAGAAAGCTTCAGAAACCTGAGAAAACATGATATTTGTATTTGTAAACATGACATTGGATACATTTGCCGAACAGGAAGATTGTGCTTTTCTCCAAAACCACTTTCACGGTGATTTTTGGTTAAATTTCACTTCAAAACTACAACAATTTGTCCAGATACTCCTGGATGAAAACAAATGTATCTGGTGATTTGTAGCTATCTCAATCCCAGATCTTGCTACAGCCTCTCTGTGTGTTTTTTTTCTGGATATTCTCTATGGACTTTAAGGTTTCGAATGCATTTTAGCAAGAACTTTTTTGTTTTCTGCTGGCAAACGCTAATTCGTTCCACCTGGAGTCAAATACTCCACACATTCGAGTTTTCTAGGAAAAAAGCTCCAGAAACCTGAGAAAACAGGATATTTGTATTCGTAAACATGACATTGGATGCATTTGCTGAACAGAAAGATTGTGCTTTTCTCCAAAACCACTTTCACGGTGATTTTTTGGTGAAATTTCACTTCAATCTACAACAATTTGTCCAGATACTCCTGGATGAAAACAAAACTATCTGGTGATTTGTAGCTATCTCAATCCCAGATCTTGCTACAGCCTCTGTGTGTGTTTGTGTTTTCTGGATATTCTCTATGGACTTTAAGGTTTTGAATGCATTTTAGCAGGACCCTTTTTGTTTTCTGCTGGCAAACGCTAATGGCTCCACCTGAAGTCAAATACTCCACACATCGAGTTTTCTAGGAAGAAAGCTTCAGAAACCTGAGAAAACATGATATTTGTATTTGTAAACATGACATTGGATTCATTTGCTGAACAGAAAGATTGTGCTTTTCTCCAAAACCACTTTCACGGTGATTTTTTGGTTAAATTTCACTTCAAAACTACAACAATTTGTCCAGATACTCCTGGATGAAAACAAAACTCTCTGGTGATTTGTAGCTATCTCAATCCCAGATCTTGCTACAGCCTGTGTGTGTGTTTGTGTTTTCTGGATATTCTCTATGGACTTTAAGGTTTTGAATGCATTTTAGCAGGACCCTTTTTGTTTTCTGCTGGCAAACGCTAATTGGTTCCACCTGGAGTCAAATACTCCACACATTCGAGTTTTCTAGGAAGAAAGCTCCAAAAACCTGAGAAAACATGATATTTGTATTTGTAAACATGACATTGGATGCATTTCCTGAACAGAAAGTTTGTGCTTTTCTCCAAAACCACTTTCACGGTGATTTTTTGGTGAAATGTCACTTCAAAACTACAACAATTTGTCCAGATATTCCTGGATGAAAACAAAACTCTCTGGTGATTTGTAGCTATCTCAATCCCAGATCTTGCTACAGCCTCTGTGTCTGTTTGTGTTTTCTGGATATTCTCTATGGACTTTAAGGTTTCGAATGCATTTTAGCAGGACCATTTTGTTTTCTGCTGGCAAACGCTAATTGGTTCCACCTGGAGTCAAATACTCCACACATTCGAGTTTTCTAGGAAGAAAGCTCCATAAACCTGAAAAAACAGGATATTTGTATTTGTAAACATGACATTGGATTCATATTCTGAACAGAAAGAGTGTGCTTTTCTCCAAAACCACTTTCACGGTGATTTTTTGGTGAAATTTCACTTCAAAACTACAAGAATGTGTCCAGATACTCCTGGATGAAAACAAAACTATCTGGTGATTTGTAGCTATCTCAATCCCAGATCTTGCTACAGCCTCTGGTATGTTTGTGTTTTCTGGATATTCTCTATGGACTTTAAGGTTTTGAATGCATTTTAGCAGGACCCTTTTTGTTTTCTGCTGGCAAACGCTAATTGGTTCCACCTGGAGTCAAATCCTCCACACATTCGAGTTTTCTAGGAAGAAAACTCCAGAAACCTGAGAAAACATAATATTTGTATTTGTAAACATGACATTGGATGCATTTCCTGAACAGAAAGATTGTGCTTTTCTCCAAAACCACTTTCACGGTGATTTTTTGGTGAAATTTCACTTCAAAACTACAACAATGTGTCCAGATACTCCTGGATGAAAACAAAACTATCTGGTGATTTGTAGCTATCTCAATCCCAGATCTTGCTACAGCCTCTGTGTGTGTTTGTGTTTTCTGGATATTCTCTGGACTTTAAGGTTTTGAATGCATTTTAGCAGGACCCTTTTTGTTTTCTGCTGGCAAACGCTAATTGGTTCCACCTGGAGTCAAATACTCCACACATTCGAGTTTTCTAGGAAGAAAGCTCCATAAACCTGAAAAAACAGGATATTTGTATTTGTAAACATGACATTGGATTCATATTCTGAACAGAAAGAGTGTGCTTTTCTCCAAAACCACTTTCACGGTGATTTTTTGGTGAAATTTCACTTCAAAACTACAAGAATGTGTCCAGATACTCCTGGATGAAAACAAAACTATCTGGTGATTTGTAGCTATCTCAATCCCAGATCTTGCTACAGCCTCTGGTATGTTTGTGTTTTCTGGATATTCTCTATGGACTTTAAGGTTTTGAATGCATTTTAGCAGGACCCTTTTTGTTTTCTGCTGGCAAACGCTAATTGGTTCCACCTGGAGTCAAATCCTCCACACATTCGAGTTTTCTAGGAAGAAAACTCCAGAAACCTGAGAAAACATAATATTTGTATTTGTAAACATGACATTGGATGCATTTCCTGAACAGAAAGATTGTGCTTTTCTCCAAAACCACTTTCACGGTGATTTTTTGGTGAAATTTCACTTCAAAACTACAACAATGTGTCCAGATACTCCTGGATGAAAACAAAACTATCTGGTGATTTGTAGCTATCTCAATCCCAGATCTTGCTACAGCCTCTGTGTGTGTTTGTGTTTTCTGGATATTCTCTGGACTTTAAGGTTTTGAATGCATTTTAGCAGGACCCTTTTTGTTTTCTGATGGCAAACGCTAATTGGTTCCACCTGGAGTCAAATACTCCACACATTCGAGTTTTCTAGGAAGAAAGCTCCAGAAACCTGAGAAAACATGATATTTGTATTTGTAAACATGACATTGGATTCATTTTCTGATCAGAAAGAGTGTGCTTTTCTCCAAAACCACTTTCACGGTGATTTTTTGGTGAAATTTCACTTCAAAACTACAAGAATGTGTCCAGATACTCCTGGATGAAAACAAAACTATCTGGTGATTTGTAGCTATCTCAATCCCAGATCTTGCTACAGCCTCTGTGTGTGTTTCTGTTTTCTGGGCATTCTCAATTTACTTTAAAGTTTTGAATGTATTTTAGCATTTGTTTTCTGCTGGGACATGCTAATTGGTTCCAACTGGAGTCAAATACTCCACACATTGGAGTTTTCTAGGAAGAAATCTTCAGAAACCTGAGAAAACATGATATTTCTTTCTGTAAACATGACATTGGATGCATTTGCCGAACAGGAAGATTGTGCTTTTTTCCAAAACCACTTTCACGGTGATTTTTGGTTAAATTTCAAACGAAATCAACAACCATTTGTCCAGATACTCCTGGATGAAAACAAAACTATCTGGTGATTTGTAGCTATCTCAATCCCAGATCGTGCTACAGCCTCTGTGTGTGTTTGTGTTTTCTGGATATTCTCTACGGACTTTAAGGTTTTGAATGCATTTTAGCAGGACCCTTTTTGTTTTCTGCTGGCAAACGCTAATTGGTTCCACCTGGAATCAAATCCTCCACACATTCGAGTTTTCTAGGAAGAAAGCTCCAGAAACCTGAGAAAACTTGATATTTCCTTCTGTAAACATGACATTGGATTCATTTGCTGAACAGAAAGATTGTGCTTTTCTCCAAAACCACTTTCACGGTGATTTTTGGTTAAATTTCACCTGAAATCCACAAAGATTTGTCCAGATACTCCTGGATGAAAACAAAACTATCTGGTGATTTGTAGCTATCTCAATCCCAGATCTTGCTACAGCCTCTGTGTGTGTTTGTGTTTTCTGGATATTCTCTGGACTTTAAGGTTTTGAATGCATTTTAGCAGGACCCTTTTTGTTTTCTGCTGGCAAACGCTAATTGGTTCCACCTGGAGTCAAATACTCCACACATTCGAGTTTTCTAGGAAGAAAGCTCCAGAAACCTGAGAAAACATGATATTTCCTTCTGTAAACATGACATTGGATGCATTTGCCGAACAGGAAGATTGTGCTTTTCTCCAAAACCACTTTCACAGTGATTTTTGGTTAAATTTCACACGAAATCCACAGCAATATGTCCAGATACTCCTGGATGAAAACAAAACTATCTGGTGATTTGTAGCTATCTCAATCCCAGATCTTGCTACAGCCTCTGTGTGTGTTTGTGTTTTCTGGATATTCTCTATGGACTTTAAGGTTTTGAATGCATTTTAGCAGGACCCTTTTTGTTTTCTGCTGGCAAACGCTAATTGGTTCCACCTGGAGTCAAATCCTCCACACATTCGAGTTTTCTAGGATGAAAGCTCCAGAAACCTGAGAAAACATGATATTTCTTCCTGTAAACATGACGTTGGATTCATTTGCTGAACAGAAAGATTGTGCTTTTCTCCAAAACCACTTTCACGGTGATTTTTGGTTAAATTTCACCCGAATTCCACAACAATTTGTCCAGATACTCCTGGATGAAAACAAAACTATCTGGTGAGATTGTAGCTTTGTCAATCCCAGATCTTGCTACATCCTCTGTGTGTGTTTGTGTTTTCTGGACATTCTCTATGGACTTAAAGGTTTTGAATGCATTTTAGCAGGACCCTTTTTGTTTTCTGCTGGCAAACGCTAATTGGTTCCACCTGGAGTAAAATACTCCACACATTCGAGTTGTCTAGGAAGAAAGCTCCAGAAACCTGAGAAAACAGGATATTTGTATTTGTAAACATGACATTGGATTCATTTGCAGAACAGAAAAATTGTGCTTTACTCCAAAACCATTTTCACGGTGATTTTTTGGTGAAATGTCACTTCAAAACTACAACAATTTGTCCAGATACTCCTGGATGAAAATAAAACTATCTTGTGATTTGTAGCTATCTCAATCCCAGATCTTGCTACAGCCTCTGTGTGTGTTTTTGTTTTCTGGACATTCTCTATGGACATTAAGGTTTTGAATGCATTTTAGCAGGACCCTTTTTGTTTTCTGCTGGCAAACGCCAATTGGTTCCACCTGGAGTCAAATCCTCCACACATTAGAGTTTTCTAGGAAGAAAGCTCCAGAAACCTGTGAAAACATGATATTTGTATTTGTAAACATGACATTGGATGCATTTGCTGAACAGGAAGATTGTGCTTTTCTCCAAAACCACTTTAACCGTGATTTTTTTGGTTAAATTTCACTTCAAAACTTCAAAACTACAATTTGTCCAGATAATCCTGGATGAAAACAAAATTATCTGGTGATTTGTAGCTATCTCAATCCCAGATCTTGCTACAGCCTCTGTGTGTGTTTGTGTTTTCTGGACACTCTCCATGGACTTTAAGGTTTTGCATGCATTTTAGCAGGACCCTTTTTGTTTTCTGCTGGCAAACGCTAATTGGTTCCACCTGAAGTCAAATACTCCACACATTCGAGTTTTCTAGCATGAAAGCTCCAGAAACCTGAGAAAACATGATATTTGTATTTTTAAACATGACATTGGATTCATTTGCTGAACAGAAAGATTGTGCTTTTCTCCAAAACCACTTTCCCGGTGATTTTTTGGTTAAATATCACCCGAAATCCACAACAATTTTCCAGATACTCCTGGATGAAAACAAAATTATCTGGTGATTTGTAGCTATCTCAATCCCAGATCTTGCTACAGCCTCTGTGTGTGTTTGTGTTTTCTGGACACTCTCCATGGACTTTAAGGTTTTGCATGCATTTTAGCAGGACCCTTTTTGTTTTCTGCTGGCAAACGCTAATTGGTTCCACCTGAAGTCAAATACTCCACACATTCGAGTTTTCTAGCATGAAAGCTCCAGAAACCTGAGAAAACATGATATTTCTTTCTGTAAACATGACATTGGATTCATTTGCTGAACAGAAAGATTGTGCTTTTCTCCAAAACCACTTTCACGGTGATTTTTGGTTAAATTTCACCCGAAATCCACAACAATTTGTCCAGATACACCTGGATGAAAACAAAACTATCTGGTGATTTGTAGCTTTGTCAATCCCAGATCTTGCTACATCCTCTGTGTGTGTTTTTGTTTTCTGGACATTCTCTATGGACTTAAAGGTTTTGAATGCATTTTAGCAGGACCCTTTTTGTTTTCTGCTGGCAAAAGCTAATTGGTTCCACCTGGAGTGAAATTCTCCACACATTCGAGTTTTCTGGGAAGAAAGCTGCAGAAACCTGAGAAAACATGATATTTCTTTCTGTAAACATGACATTGGATTCATTTGCAGAACAGAAAGATTGTGCTTTTCTCCAAAACCACTTTCACGGAAATTTTTGGTTAAATTTCACCCAAAATCCACAACAATTTCTCCAGATCCTCCTGGATGAAAACAAAACTATCTGGTGATTTGTAGCTATCACAATCACAGATCTTGCTACAGCCTCTTTGTGTGTTTGTGTTTTCCGGATATTCTCTATGGACTTTAAGGTTTTGAATGCATTTTAGCAGGACCCTTTTTGTTTTCTGCTGGCAAAGGCTAATTGGATCCACCTGGAGTCAAATACTCCACACATTCGAGTTTCTAGGAAGAAAGCTCCAGAAACCTGAGAAAACATGATACTTCTTTCTGTAAAGATGACATTGCATGCATTTGCGAAACAGGAAGATTGTGCTTTTCTCCAAAACCACTTTCACGGTGATTTTTGGTTAAATTTCACCCGAAATCCACAACAATTTGTCCAGATACTCCTGGATGAAAACAAAAACCTATCTGGTGATTTGTAGGTATCTCAGTCCCAGATCTTGCTACAGCCTCTGTGTGCATTTGTGTTTTCTGGACATTCTCTATGGACTTTAAGGTTTTGAATGCATTTTAGTAGGTAAGTTTTTGTTTTCTGCTGGCAAACGCTAATTGGTTCCACCTGGAGTCAAATACTCCACACATTCGAGTTTTCTAGGAAGAAAGTTCCAGAAACCTGAGAAAACATGATATTTGTATTTGTAAACATGACATTGGCTTCACTTGCTGAACAGAAAGATTGTGCTTTTCTCCAAAACCACTTTCCCGGTGATTTTTTGTTAAATTTCACTTCAAAACTTAAACAATTTGTCCAGATACTCCTGGATGAAAACAAAACTATCTGGTGATTTGTAGCTATCTCAATCCCAGATCTTGCTACAGCCTCTGTGTGTGTTTGTGTTTTCCTGACATTCTCTATGGACTTTAAGGTTTTGAATGCATTTTAGCATTTGTTTTCTGCTGGCAAACGCTAATTGGTTCCACCTGGAGTCAAATCCTCCACACGTTCAAATTTTCTGGGACGAAAGCTTCAGAAACCTGAGAAAACATGATATTTCTTTCTGTAAACATGACATTGGATGCATTTGCCGAACAGGAAGATTGTGCATTTCTCCAAAACCACTTTCACGGTAATTTTTGGTTAAATTTCACCCGAAATCCACAACCATTTGTCCAGATACTCCTGGATGAAAACAAAACTATCTGGTGAGATTGTAGCTTTGTCAATCCCAGATCTTGCTACATCCTCTGTGTGTGTTTGTGTTTTCTGGACATTCTCTATGGACTTTAAGGTTTTGAATGCATTTTAGCAGGACCCTTTTTGTTTTCTGCTGGCAAACGCTAATTGGTTCCACCTGGAGTAAAATACTCCACACATTCGAGTTGTCTAGGAAGAAAGCTCCAGAAACCTGAGAATACATGATATTTGTATTTGTAAACATGACATTGGATTCATTTGCAGAACAGAAAAATTGTGCTTTACTCCAAAACCATTTTCACGGTGATTTTTTGGTGAAATGTCACTTCAAAACTACAACAATTTGTCCAGATACTCCTGGATGAAAATAAAACTATCTGGTGATTTGTAGCTATCTCAATCCCAGATCTTGCTACAGCCTCTGTGTGTGTTTTTGTTTTCTGGACATTCTCTATGGACATTAAGGTTTTGAATGCATTTTAGCAGGACCCTTTTTGTTTTCTGCTGGCAAACGCCAATTGGTTCCACCTGGAGTCAAATCCTCCACACATTGGAGTTTTCTAGGAAGAAAGCTCCAGAAACCTGTGAAAACATGATATTTGTATTTGTAAACATGACATTGGATGCATTTGCTGAACAGGAAGATTGTGCTTTTCTCCAAAACCACTTTAACCGTGATTTTTTTGGTTAAATTTCACTTCAAAACTTCAAAACTACAACAATTTGTCCAGATAATCCTGGATGAAAACAAAATTATCTGGTGATTTGTAGCTATCTCAATCCCAGATCTTGCTACAGCCTCTGTGTGTGTTTGTGTTTTCTGGACACTCTCCATGGACTTTAAGGTTTTGCATGCATTTTAGCAGGACCCTTTTTGTTTTCTGCTGGCAAACGCTAATTGGTTCCACCTGAAGTCAAATACTCCACACATTCGAGTTTTCTAGCATGAAAGCTCCAGAAACCTGAGAAAACATGATATTTGTATTTTTAAACATGACATTGGATTCATTTGCTGAACAGAAAGATTGTGCTTTTCTCCAAAACGACTTTCCCGGTGATTTTTTGGTTAAATATCACCCGAAATCCACAACAATTTTCCAGATACTCCTGGATGAAAACAAAATTATCTGGTGATTTGTAGCTATCTCAATCCCAGATCTTGCTACAGCCTCTGTGTGTGTTTGTGTTTTCTGGACACTCTCCATGGACTTTAAGGTTTTGCATGCATTTTAGCAGGACCCTTTTTGTTTTCTGCTGGCAAACGCTAATTGGTTCCACCTGAAGTCAAATACTCCACACATTCGAGTTTTCTAGCATGAAAGCTCCAGAAACCTGAGAAAACATGATATTTCTTTCTGTAAACATGACATTGGATTCATTTGCTGAACAGAAAGATTGTGCTTTTCTCCAAAACCACTTTCACGGTGATTTTTGGTTAAATTTCACCCGAAATCCACAACAATTTGTCCAGATACACCTGGATGAAAACAAAACTATCTGGTGATTTGTAGCTTTGTCAATCCCAGATCTTCCTACATCCTCTGTGTGTGTTTTTGTTTTCTGGACATTCTCTATGGACTTTAAGGTTTTGAATGCATTTTAGCAGGACCCTTTTTGTTTTCTGCTGGCAAAGGCTAATTGGATCCACCTGGAGTCAAATACTCCACACATTCGAGTTTCTAGGAAGAAAGCTCCAGAAACCTGAGAAAACATGATACTTCTTTCTGTAAAGATGACATTGGATGCATTTGCGAAACAGGAAGATTGTGCTTTTCTCCAAAACCACTTTCACGGTGATTTTTGGTTAAATTTCACCCGAAATCCACAACAATTTGTCCAGAAAATCCTGGATGAAAACAAAACTATCTGGTGATTTGTAGCTATCTCAATCCCAGATCTTGCTACAGCCTCTGTGTGTGTTTCTGTTTTCTGGACATTCTCTATGGACTTTAAGGTTTTGAATGCATTTTAGCAGGACCCTTTTTGTTTTCTGCTGGCAAACGCTAATTGGTTCCACCTGCAGTCAAATCCTCCACACATTCGAGATTTCTAGGAAGAAAGCTCCAGAAACCAGAGAAAACATGATATTTGTATTTGTAAACATGACATTGGATTCATTTGCTGAACAGAAAGATTGTGCTTTTCTCCAAAACCACTTTCCCGGTGATTTTTTGGTTAAATATCACCCGAAATCCACAACAATTTGTCCAGATACTCCTGGATGAAAACAAAAACCTATCTGGTGATTTGTAGGTATCTCAGTCCCAGATCTTGCTACAGCCTCTGTGTGTGTTTGTGTTTTCTGGACATTCTCTATGGACTTTAAGGTTTTGAATGCATTTTAGTAGGTAAGTTTTTGTTTTCTGCTGGCAAACGCTAATTGGTTCCACCTGGAGTCAAATACTCCACACATTCGAGTTTTCTAGGAAGAAAGTTCCAGAAACCTGAGAAAACATGATATTTGTATTTGTAAACATGACATTGGCTTCACTTGCTGAACAGAAAGATTGTGCTTTTCTCCAAAACCACTTTCCCGGTGATTTTTTGTTAAATTTCACTTCAAAACTTAAACAATTTGTCCAGATACTCCTGGATGAAAACAAAACTATCTGGTGATTTGTAGCTATCTCAATCCCAGATCTTGCTACAGCCTCTGTGTGTGTTTGTGTTTTCCTGACATTCTCTATGGACTTTAAGGTTTTGAATGCATTTTAGCATTTGTTTTCTGCTGGCAAACGCTAATTGGTTCCACCTGGAGTCAAATCCTCCACACGTTCAAATTTTCTGGGACGAAAGCTTCAGAAACCTGAGAAAACATGATATTTCTTTCTGTAAACATGACATTGGATGCATTTGCCAAACAGGAAGATTGTGCATTTCTCCAAAACCACTTTCACGGTAATTTTTGGTTAAATTTCACCCGAAATCCACAAGCATTTGTCCAGATACTCCTGGATGAAAACAAAACTACCTGGTGATTTGTAGCTATCTCAATCCCAGATCTTGCTACAGCCTGTGTGTGTTTGTGTTTTCTGGATATTCTCTATGGACTTTAAGGTTTTGAATGCATTTTAGCAGGACCCTTTTTGTTTTCTGCTGGCAAAGGCTAATTGGATCCACCTGGAGTCAAATACTCCACACATTCGAGTTTCTAGGAAGAAAGCTCCAGAAACCTGAGAAAACATGATACTTCTTTCTGTAAAGATGACATTGGATGCATTTGCGAAACAGGAAGATTGTGCTTTTCTCCAAAACCACTTTCACGGTGATTTTTGGTTAAATTTCACCCGAAATCCACAACAATTTGTCCAGAAAATCCTGGATGAAAACAAAACTATCTGGTGATTTGTAGCTATCTCAATCCCAGATCTTGCTACAGCCTCTGTGTGTGTTTCTGTTTTCTGGACATTCTCTATGGACTTTAAGGTTTTGAATGCATTTTAGCAGGACCCTTTTTGTTTTCTGCTGGCAAACGCTAATTGGTTCCACCTGCAGTCAAATCCTCCACACATTCGAGGTTTCTAGGAAGAAAGCTCCAGAAACCAGAGAAAACATGATATTTGTATTTGTAAACATGACATTGGATTCATTTGCTGAACAGAAAGATTGTGCTTTTCTCCAAAACCACTTTCCCGGTGATTTTTTGGTTAAATATCACCCGAAATCCACAACAATTTGTCCAGATACTCCTGGATGAAAACAAAATTATCTGGTGATTTGTAGCTATCTAAATCCCAGATCTTGCTACAGCCTCTGTGTGTGTTTGTGTTTTCTGGACATTCTCTATGGACTTTAAGGTTTTGAATGTGTTTTAGCATTTGTTTTCTGCTGGCAAAGGCTAATTGGTTCCACCTGGAGTCAAATACTCCACACATTCGAGTTTTCTAGGAAGAAAGTTCCAGAAACCTGAGAAAACATGATATTTGTATTTGTAAACATGACATTGGCTTCATTTGCTGAACAGAAAGATTGTGCTTTTCTCCAAAACCATTTTCCCGGTGATTTTTGGTTATATTTCACCTCAAAACTTAAACAATTTGTCCAGATACTCCTGGATGAAAACAAAAATATCTGGTGATTTGTAGCTATCTCAACCCAGATCTTGCTTCAGCCTCTGTGTGTGTTTGTGTTTTCCTGACATTCTCTATGGACTTTAAGGTTTTGAATGCATTTTAGCATTTGTTTTCTGCTGGGAAATGCTAATTGGTTCCACCTGGAGTCAAATCCTCCACACATTCAAGTTTTCTGGGACGAAAGCTTCAGAAACCTGAGAAAACATGATATTTCTTTCTGTAAACATGACATTGGATGCATTTGCCGAACAGGAAGATTGTGCTTTTCTCCAAAACCACTTTCTCGGTGATTTTTGGTTAAATTTCACCCGAAATCCACAACAATTTGTCCAGATACTCCTGGATGAAATCAAAATTATCTGGTGATTTGTAGCTATCTCAATCCCAGATCTTGCTACAGCCTCTGTGTGTGTTTGTGTTTTCTGGACATTCTCTATGGACTTTAAGGTTTTGAATGCATTTTAGCAGGACCCTTTTTGTTTTCTGCTGGCAAACGCTAATTGCTTCCACCTGCAATCAAATCCTCCACACATTCGAGGTTTCTAGGAAGAAAGCTCCAGAAACCTGAGAAAACATGATATTTGTATTTGTAAACATGACATTGGATTCATTTGCTGAACAGAAAGATTGTGCTTTTCTCCAAAACCACTTTCCCGGTGATTTTTTGGTTAAATTACACCCGAAATCCACAACAATTTGTCCAGATACTCCTGGATGAAAACAAAATTATCTGGTGATTTGTAGCTATCTAAATCCCAGATCTTGCTACAGCCTCTGTGTGTGTTTGTGTTTTCTGGACATTCTCTATGGACTTTAAGGTTTTGAATGTGTTTTAGCATTTGTTTTCTGCTGGCAAATGCTAATTGGTTCCACCTGGAGTCAAATACTCCACACATTCTAGTTTTCTGAGAAGAAAGCTCCAGAAACCTGAGAAAACATGATATTTGTATTTGTAAACATGACATTGGATGCATTTGCAGAACAGAAAGATTGTGCTTTTCTCCAAAACCACTTTCACGGTGATTTTATGGTTAAATTTCCCTTCAAAACTACAACAATTTGTCCAGATACTCCTGGATGAAAACAAAACTATCTGGTGATTTGTAGCTATCTCAATCCCAGATCTTGCTACAGCCTCTGTGTGTGTTTGTGTTTTCTGGATATTCTCTATGGACTTTAAGGTTTTGAATGCATTTTAGCAGGACCCTTTTTGTTTTCTGCTGGCAAAGGCTAATTGGATCCACCTGGAGTCAAATACTCCACACATTCGAGTTTCTAGGAAGAAAGCTCCAGAAACCTGAGAAAACATGATACTTCTTTCTGTAAAGATGACATTGCATGCATTTGCGAAACAGGAAGATTGTGCTTTTCTCCAAAACCACTTTCACGGTGATTTTTGGTTAAATTTCACCCGAAATCCACAACAATTTGTCCAGATACTCCTGGATGAAAACAAAAACCTATCTGGTGATTTGTAGGTATCTCAGTCCCAGATCTTGCTACAGCCTCTGTGTGTGTTTGTGTTTTCTGGACATTCTCTATGGACTTTAAGGTTTTGAATGCATTTTAGCAGGACCCTTTTTGTTTTCTGCTGGCAAACGCTAATTGGTTCCACCTGCAGTCAAATCCTCCACACATTCGAGGTTTCTAGGAAGAAAGCTCCAGAAACCTGAGAAAACATGATATTTGTATTTGTAAACATGACATTGGATTCATTTGCTGAACAGAAAGATTGTGCTTTTCTCCAAAACCACTTTCCCCGTGATTTTTTGGTTAAATATCACCCGAAATCCACAACAATTTGTCCAGATACTCCTGGATGAAAACAAAATTATCTGGTGATTTGTAGCTATCTCAATCCCAGATCTTGCTACAGCCTCTGTGTGTGTTTGTGTTTTCTGGATATTCTCTATGGACTTTAAGGTTTTGAATGCATTTTAGCAGGACCCTTTTTGTTTTCTGCTGGCAAACGCTAATTGGTTCCACCTGGAGTCAAATACGCCACACATTCGAGGTTTCTAGGAAGAAAGCTCCAGAATCCTGAGAAAATATGATACTTCTTTCTGTAAAGATGACATTGGATGCATTTGCCAAACAGGAAGATTGTGCTTTTCTCCAAAACCACTTTCACGGTGATTTTTGGTTAAATTTCAGCCGAAATCCACAACAATTTGTCCAGATACTCCTGGATGAAAACAAAAATATTTGGTGATTTCTAGCTATCTCAATCCCAGATCTTGCTACAGCCTCTGTGTGTGTTTGTGTTTTCTGGATATTCTCTATGGACTTTAAGGTTTTGAATGCATTTTAGTAGGTAAGTTTTTGTTTTCTGCTGGCAAACGCTAATTGGTTCCACCTGGAATCAAATACTCCACACATTCGAGTTTTCTAGGAAGAAAGTTCCAGAAACCTGAGAAAACATGATATTTGTATTTGTAAACATGACATTGGCTTTATTTGCTGAACAGAAAGATTGTGCTTTTCTCCAAAACCACTTTCCCGGTGATTTTTGGTTAAATTTCAATTCAAAACTTAAACAATTTGTCCAGATACTCCTGGATGAAAACAAAACTATCTGGTGATTTGTAGCTATCTCAATCCCAGATCTTGCTACAGCCTCTGTGTGTGTTTGTGTTTTCCTGACATTCTCTATGGACTTTAAGGTTTTGAATGCATTTTAGCATTTGTTTTCTGCTGGCAAACGCTAATTGGTTCCACCTGGAGTCAAATCCTCCACACATTCAAATTTTCTGGGACGAAAGCTCCAGAAACCTGAGAAAACATGATATTTCTTTCTGTAATCATGACATTGGATGCATTTGCAGAACAGGAAGATTGTGCATTTCTCCAAAACCACTTTCACGGTAATTTTTGGTTAAATTTCACCCGAAATCCACAACAATTTGTCCAGATACTCCTGGATGAAAACAAAATTATCTGGTGATTTGTAGCTATCTCAATCCCAGATCTCGCTACAGCCTCTGTGTGTGTTTGTGTTTTCTGGATATTCTCTATGGACTTTAAGGTTTTGAATGCATTTTAGCAGGACCCTTTTTGTTTTCTGCTGGCAAAGGCTAATTGGATCCACCTGGAGTCAAATACTCCACACATTCGAGTTTCTAGGAAGAAAGCTCCAGAAACCTGAGAAAACATGATACTTCTTTCTGTAAAGATGACATTGGATGCATTTGCGAAACAGGAAGATTGTGCTTTTCTCAAAAACACTTTCACGGTGATTTTTGGTTAAATTTCACCCGAAATCCATAACAATTTGTCCAGATATTCCTGGATGAAAACAAAAATATCTGGTGATTTGTAGCTATCTCAATCCCAGATCTTGCTACAGCCTCTGTGTGTGTTTGTGTTTTCTGGACATTCTCTATGGACTTTAAGGTTTTGAATGCATTTTAGCAGGACCCTTTTTGTTTTCTGCTGGCAAACGCTAATTGGTTCCACCTGGAATCAAATACTCCACACATTCGAGTTTTCTAGGAAGAAAGCTTCAGAAACCTGAGAAAACATGATATTTCCTTCTGTAAACATGACATTGGATGCATTTGCCAAACAGGAAGATTGTGCTTTTCTCCAAAACCACTTTCACGGTGATTTTTTGGTTAAATTTCTCTTCAAAACTACACTAATTTGTCCAGAAACTCCTGCATGAAAACAAAACTATCTGGTGATTTGTCGCTATCTCAATCCCAGATCTTGCTACAGCCTCTGTGTGTGTTTGTGTTTTCTGGATATTCTCTATGGACTTTAAGGTTTTGAATGCATTTTAGCAGGACCCTTTTTGTTTTCTGCTGGCAAACGCTAATTGGTTCCACCTGGAGTCAAATACGCCACACATTCAAGGTTTCTAGGAAGAAAGCTTCAGAAACCTGAGAAACCATGATATTTCTTTCTGTAAAGATGACAATGGATACATTTTGTGAACAGGAAGATTGTGCTTTTCTCCAAAACCACTTTCACGGTGATTTTTGGTTAAATTTCACCCGAAATCCACAACAATTTGTCCAGATACTCCTGGATGAAAACAAAACTATCTGGTGATTTGTAGCTATCTCAATCCCAGATCTTGCTACAGCCTCTGTGTGTGTTTGTGTTTTCTGGATATTCTCTATGGACTTTAAGGTTTTGAATGCATTATAGCAGGACCCTTTTTGTTTTCTGCTGGAAAACGCTAATTGGTTCCACCTGGAGTCAAATACTCCACACATTCGAGTTTTCTAGGAAGAAAGCTCCAGAAACCTGAGAAAACATGATATTTCTTTCTGTAAAGATGACATTGGATTCATTTGCCAAACAGGAAGATTGTGCTTTTCTCCAAAACCACTTTCACGGTGATTTTTGGTTAAATTTCAGCCGAAATCCACAACAATTTGTCCAGATACTCCTGGATGAAAACAAAACTATTTGGTGATTTGTAGCTATCTCAATCCCAGATCTTGCTACAGCCTCTGTGTGTGTTTGTGTTTTCTGGATATTCTCTATGGACTTTAAGGTTTTGAATGCATTTTAGTAGGTCAGTTTTTGTTTTCTGCTGGCAAACGCTAATTGGTTCCACCTGGAGTCAAATACTCCACACATTCGAGTTTTCTAGGAAGAAAGTTCCAGAAACCTGAGAAAACATGATATTTGTATTTGTAAACATGACATTGGCTTCATTTGCTGAACAGAAAGATTGTGCTTTTCTCCAAAACCACTTTCACGGTGATTTTGGTTAAATTTCACTTAAAAACTTAAACAATTTGTCCAGATACTCCTGGATGAAAACAAAACTATCTGGTGATTTGTAGCTATCTCAACCCAGATCTTGCTACAGCCTCTGTGTGTGTTTGTGTTTTCCTGACATTCTCTATGGACTTTAAGGTTTTGAATGCATTTTAGCATTTGTTCTCTGCTGGCAAACGCTAATTGGTTCCACCTGGAGTCAAATCCTCCACACATTCGAGTTTTCTAGGAAGAAAAATTCAGAAACCTGAGAAAACATGATATTTGTATTTGTAAACATGACATTGGATACATTTGCCGAACAGGAAGATTGTGCTTTTCTCCAAAACCACTTTCACGGTGATTTTTGGTTAAATTTCACTTCAAAACTACAACAATTTGTCCAGATACTCCTGGATGAAAACAAAACTATCTGGTGATTTGTAGCTATCTCAATCCCAGATCTTGCTACATCCTCTGTGTGTGTTTGTGTTTTCTGGATATTCTCTATGGACTTTAAGGTTTTGAATGCATTTTAGCAGGACCCTTTTTGTTTTCTGCTGGCAAACACTAATTGGTTCCACCTGGAGTGAAATACTCCACACATTTGAGTTTTCTAGGAAGAAAGCTCCAGAAACCTGAGAAAACATGATATTTCTTTCTGTAAACATGACATTGGATACATTTGCCGAACAGGAAGATTGTGCTTTTCTCAAAAACCACTTTCACGGTGATTTTTGGTTAAATTTCACTTCAAAACTACAACAATTTGTCCAGATACTCCTGGATGAAAACAAAACTATCTGGTGATTTGTAGCTATCTCAATCCCAGTTCTTGCTACAGCCTCTGTGTGTGTTTGTGTTTCCTGGATATTCTCTATGGACTTTAAGGTTTTGAATGCATTTTAGCAGGACCCTTTTTGTTTTCTGCTGGCAAACGCTAATTCGTTAAGCTTGGAGTCAAATACTCCACACATTCAAGTTTTCTAGGAAGAAAGCTCCAGAAACCTGAGAAAACATGATATTTGTATTTGTAAACATGACATTGGATTCATTTGCTGAACAGAAAGATTGTGCTTTTCTCCAAAACCACTTTCACGGAGATTTTTGGTTAAATTTCACCCGAAATGCACAACAATTGGTCCAGATACTCCTGGATGAAAACAAAACTATCTGGTGATTTGTAGCTATCTCAATCCCAGATCTTGCTACAGCCTCTGTGTGTGTTTGTGTTTTCTGGATATTCTCTATGGACTTTAAGGTTTTGAATGCATTTTAGCAGGACCCTTTTTGTGTTCTGCTGGCAAACGCAAATTCGTTCCACCTGAAGTCAAATACTCCACACATTCGAGTTTTCTAGGAATAAAGCTTCAGAAACCTGAGAAAACATGATATTTCTTTCTGTGAACATGACATTGGATTCATTTGCTGAACAGGAAGATTGTGCTTTTCTCCAAAACCACTTTCACGGTGATTTTTGGTTAAATTTCACCCGAAATCCACAACAATTTGTCCAGATTCTCCTGGGTGAAAACAAAACTATCTGGTGATTTGTAGCTATCTCAATCCCAGATCTTGCTACAGCCTGTGTGTGTGTTTGTGTTTTCTGGATATTCTCTATGGACTTTAAGGTTTTGAATGCATCTTAGCAGGACCCTTTTTGTTTTCTGCTGGCAAACGCTAATTCGTTAAGCCTGGAGTCAAATACTCCACACATTCAAGTTTTCTAGGAAGAAAGCTCCAGAAACCTGAGAAAACATGATATTTGTATTTGTAAACATGACATTGGATTCATTTGCTGAACAGAAAGATTGTGCTTTTCTCCAAAAACACTTTCACGGTGATTTTTGGTTAAATTTCACCCGAAATCCACAACAATTTGTCCAGATACTCCTGGATGAAAATAAAACTATCTGGTGATTTGTAGCTATCTCAATCCCAGATCTTGCTACAGCCTCTGTGTGTGTTTGTTTTTTCTGGACATTCTCTATGGACTTTAAGGTTTTGAATGCATTTTAGCAGGACCCTTTTTGTTTTCTGTTGGAAAACGCTAATTGGTTCCACCTGGAGTCAAATACTCCACACATTCGAGTTTTCTAGGAAGAAAGCTTCAGAAACCTGAGAAAACATGATATTTCTTTCTGTAAAGATGACATTGGATACATTTGCCGAACAGGAAGATTGTGCTTTTCTCCAAAACCACTTTCACGGTGATTTTTGGTTAAATTTCACCTAAAATCCACAACAATTTGTCCAGATTCTCCTGGATGAAAACAAAACTATCTGGTGATTTGTAGCTATCTCAATCCCAGATCTTGCTACAGCCTGTGTGTGTGTTTGTGTTTTCTGGATATTCTCTATGGACTTTAAGTTTTTGAATGCATTTTAGCAGGACTCTTTATGTTGTCTGCTGTCAAATGCAAATTGCTTCCACCTGGAGTCAAATACTCCACACATTCGAGTTTTCTAGGAAGAAAGCTTCAGAAACCTGAGAAAACATGATATTTGTATTTGTAAACATGACATTGGATTCATTTGCTGAACAGAAAGATTGTGCTTTTCTCCAAAACCACTTTCACGGTGATTTTTGGTTAAATTTCACTTCAAAACTACAACAATTTGTCCAGATACTCCTGGATGAAAACAAAACTATCTGGTGATTTGTAGCTATCTCAATCCCAGATCTTGCTACAGCCTCTGTGTGTGTTTGTGTTTTCTGGATATTCTCTATGGACTTTAAGGTTTTGAATGCATTTTAGCAGGACCCTTTTTGTTATCTGCTGGCAAACGCTAATTGGTTCCACCTGGAGTCAAATCCTCCACACATTCGAGTTTTCTAGGAAGAAAGCTTCAGAAACCTGAGAAAACATGATATTTCTTTCTGTAAACATGACATTGGATAAATTTGCCGAACAGGAAGATTGTGCTTTTCTCCAAAACCACTTTCACGGTGATTTTTGGTTAAATTTCACCCGAAATACAACAATTTGTCCAGATACTCCTGGATGAAAACAAAACTATCTGGTGATTTGTAGCTATCTCAATCCCAGATCTTGCTACAGCCTCTGTGTGTGTTTGTGTTTTCTGGATATTCTCTATGGACTTTACGGTTTTGAATGCATTTTAGCAGGACCCTTTTTGTTTTCTGCTGGCAAACGCTAATTGCTTCCACCTGGAGTCAAATCCTCCACACATTCGAGTTTTCTAGGAAGAAAGCTTCAGAAACCTGAGAAAACATGATATTTGTATTTGTAAACATGACATTGGATTCATTTGCTGAACAGAAAGATTGTGCTTTTCTCCAAAACCACTTTCACGGTGATTTTTGGTTAAATTTCACTTCAAAACGACAACAATTTGTCCAGATACTCCTGGATGAAAACAAAACTACCTGGTGATTTGTAGTATCTCAATCCCAGATCTTGCTACAGCCTCTGTGTGTGTTTGTGTTTTCTGGATATTCTCTATGGACTTTAAGGTTTTGAATGCATTTTAGCAGGACCCTTTTTGTTTTCTGCTGGCAAACGCTAATTGGTTGCACCTGGAGTCAAATACTCCACACATTCGAGTTTTCTAGGAAGAAAGCTCCAGAAACCTGAGAAAACATGATATTTGTATTTGTAAACATGACATTGGATTCATTTGCTGAACAGAAAGATTGTGCTTTTCTCCAAAACCACTTTCACGGTGATTTTTGGTTAAATTTCACTTCAAAACTACAACAATTTGTCCAGATACTCCTGGATGAAAACAAAACTATCTGGTGATTTGTAGCTATCTCAATCCCAGATCTTGCTACAGCCTCTGTGTGTGTTTGTGTTTTCTGGATATTGTCTATGGACTTTAAGGTTTTGAATGCATTTTAGCAGGACCCTTTTTGTTTTCTGCTGGCAAACGCTAATTGGTTCCACCTGGAGTCAAATACTCCACACATTCGAGTTTTCTAGGAAGAAAGCTCCAGAAACCTGATAAAACATGATATTTGTATTTGTAAACATGACATGGGTTCATTTGCTGAACAGGAAGATTGTGCTTTTCTCCAAAACCACTTTCACGGAGATTTTTGGTTAAATTTCACCCGAAATCCACAACAATTTGTCCAGATACTCCTGGATGAAAACAAAACTATCTGGTGATTTGTAGCTATCTCAATCCCAGATCTTGCTACAGCCTCTGTGTGTGTTTGTGTTTTCTGGACATTCTCTATGGACTTTAAGGTTTTGAATGCATTTTAGCAGGACCCTTTTTGTTTTCTGCTGGCAAACGCTCATTGGTTCCACCTGGAGTCAAATCCTCCACACATTCGAGTTTTCTAGGAATAAAGCTTCAGAAACCTGAGAAAACATGATATTTCTTTCTGTAAACATGACATTGGATACATTTGCCGAACAGGAAGATTGTGCTTTTCTCCAAAACCACTTTCACGGTGATTTTTGGTTTAATTTCACCCAAAATCCACAACAATCTGTCCAGATACTCCTGGATGAAAACAAAACTATCTGGTGATTTGTAGCTATCTCAATCCCAGATCTTGCTACATCCTCTGTGTGTGTTTGTGTTTTCTGGATATTCTCTATGGACTTTAAGGTTTTGAATGCATTTTAGCAGGACCCTTTTTGTTTTCTGCTGGCAAACGCTAATTGCTTAAACCTGGAGTCAAATCCTCCGCACATTCGAGTTTTCTAGGAAGAAAGCTCCAGAAACCTGAGAAAACATGATATTTGTATTTGTAAACATGACATTGGATTCATTTGCTGAACAGAAAGATTGTGCTTTTCTCCAAGAACACTTTCACGGTGATTTTTGGTTAAATTTCACTTCAAAACTACAACAATTTGTCCAGATACTCCTGGATGAAAACAAAACTATCTGGTGATTTGTAGCTATCTCAATCCCAGATCTTGCTACAGCCTGTGTGTGTGTTTGTGTTTTCTGGATATTGTCTATGGACTTTAAGTTTTTGAATGCATTTTAGCAGGACTCTTTATGTTGTCTGCTGTCAAATGCAAATTGCTTCCACCTGGAGTCAAATACTCCACACATTCGAGTTTTCTAGGAAGAAAGCTTCAGAAACCTGAGAAAACAAGATATTTGTATTTGTAAACATGACATTGGATTCATTTGCTGAACAGAAAGATTGTGCTTTTCTGCAAATCCACTTTCACGGTGATTTTTCGTTAAATTTCACTTCAAAACTACAACAATTTGTCCAGATACTCCTGGATGAAAACAAAACTATCTGGTGATTTGTAGCTATCTCAATCCCAGATCTTGCTACAGCCTCTGTGTGTGTTTGTGTTTTCTGGATATTCTCTATGGACTTTAAGGTTTTGAATGCATTTTAGCAGGACCCTTTTTGTTCTCTGCTGGCAAACGCTAATTGGTTCCACCTGGAGTCAAATCCTCCACACATTCGAGTTTTCTAGGAAGAAAGCTTCAGAAACCTGAGAAAACATGATATTTCTTTCTGTAAACATGACATTGGATAAATTTGCCGAACAGGAAGATTGTGCTTTTCTCCAAAACCACTTTCTCGGTGATTTTTGGTTAAATTTCACTTCAAAACGACTACAATTTGTCCAGATACTCCTGGATGAAAACAAAACTATCTGGTGATTTGTAGCTATCTCAATCCCAGATCTTGCTACATCCTCTGTGTGTGTTTGTGTTTTCTGGACATTCTCTATGGACTTTAAGGTTTTGAATGCATTTTAGCAGGACCCTTTTTGTTTTCTGCTGGCAAACGCTAATTGGTTCCACCTGGAGTCAAATACTCCACACATTTGAGTTTTCTAGGAAGAAAGCTCCAGAAACCTGAGAAAACATGATATTTCTTTCTGTAAACATGACATTGGATACATTTGCCGAACAGGAAGATTGTGCTTTTCTCAAAAACCACTTTCACGGTGATTTTTGGTTAAATTTCACTTCAAAACTACAACAATTTGTCCAGATACTCCTGGATGAAAACAAAACTATCTGGTGATTTGTAGCTATCTCAATCCCAGATCTTGCTACAGCCTCTGTGTGTGTTTGTGTTTTCTGGATATTCTCTATGGACTTTAAGGTTTTGAATGCATTTTAGCAGGACCCTTTTTGTTTTCTGCTGGCAAACGCTAATTCGTTAAGCCTGGAGTCAAATACTCCACACATTCAAGTTTTCTAGGAAGAAAGCTTCAGAAACCTGAGAAAACATGATATTTCTTTCTGTAAACATGACATTGGATACATTTGCCGAACAGGAAGATTGTGCTTTTCTCCAAAACCACTTTCACGGTGATTTTTGGTTAAATTTCACCCGAAATCCACAACAATTTGTCCAGAAACTCCTGGATGAAAACAAAACTATCTGGTGATTTGTAGCTATTTCAATCCCAGATCTTGCTACAGCCTCTGTGTGTGTTTGTGTTTTCTGGACATTTTGTATGGACTTTAAGGTTTTGAATGCATTTTAGCAGGACCCTTTTTGTTTTCTGCTGGCAAATGCTAATTGGTTCCACTTGGAGTCAAATCCTCCACACATTCGAGTTTTCTAGGAAGAAAGCTTCAGAAACCTGAGAAAACATGATATTTCTTTCTGTAAACATGACATTGGATACATTTGCCGAACAGGAAGATTGTGCTTATCTCCAAAACCACTTTCACGGTCATTTTTCGGTTAAATTTCACTTCAAAACTACAGCAGTTTGTCCAGATACTCATGGATGAAAACAAAACTATCTGGTGATTTGTAGCTATCTCAATCCCAGATCTTGATACAGCCTCTGTGTGTGTTTGTGTTTTCTGGATATTCTCTATGGACTTTACGGTTTTGAATGCATTTTAGCAGAACCCTTTTTGTTTTCTGTTGGCAAACGCTAATTGGTTCCACCTGGAGTCAAATACTCCACACATTGGAGTTTTCTAGGAAGAAAGCTTCAGAAACCTGAGAAAACATGATATTTCTTTGTTAAACATGACATTGGATACATTTGCCGAACAGGAAGATTGTGCTTTTCTCCAAAACCACTTTCATGGTGATTTTTGGTTAAATTTCACTGAAATCCACAAAAATTTGTCCAGATACTCCTGGATGAAAACAAAACTATCTGGTGATTTGTAGCTATCTCAATCCCAGATCTTGCTACAGCCTCTGTGTGTGTTTGTGTTTTCTGGACATTCTCTATGGACTTTAAGGTTTTGAATGCATTTTAGCAGTACCCTTTTTGTTCTCTGCTGGCAAAAGCTAATTGGTTCCACCTGGAGTGGAATACTCCACACATTCGAATTTTCAAGGAAGAAAGATCCAGAAACCTGAGAAAACATGACATTTGTATTTGTAAAAATGGCATTGGATTCATTTGCTGAACAGAAAGATTGTGCTTTTCTCCAAAACCACTTTCACGGTGATTATTTGGTTAAATTTCACATGAAACTACAACAAATTGTACAGATACTCCTGGATGAAAACAAAACTATCTGGTGATTTGTAGCTATCTCAATCCCAGATCTTGCTACAGCCTCTGTGTGTGTTTGTGTTTTCTGGATATTCTCTATGGACTTTACGGTTGTGAATTCATTTTAGCAGGACCCTTTTTGTTTTCTGCTGGCAAACGCTAATTGGTTCCACCTGGAGTCAAATACTCCACTCATTCGAGTTTTCTAGGAAGAAAGCTCCAGAAACCTGAGAAAACATGTTATTTGTATTTGTAAACATGACATTGGATGCATTTGCTGAACAGAAAGATTGGTCTTTTCTCCAAAATCACTTTCACGGTCATTTTTTGGTTAAATTTCACCCGGATACTACAACATTTTGTCCAGATAGTCTGGATGAAAACAAAACTATCTGGTGATTTGTAGCTATCTCAATCCCAGATCTTGCTACAGGCTCTGTGTGTGTTTGTGTATTCTAGATATTCTCTATGGACTTTAAGGTTTTGAATGCATTTTAGCAGGACCCTTTTTGTTTTCTGCTGGCAAACGCTAATTGGTTCCATGTGGAGTCATATCCTCCACAGATTCATGTTTGCTAGGTAGAAAGCTTCAGAAACGTGAGAAAACATGATATTTGTATTTGTAAACATGACTTCGGATAATTTGCCGAACAGGAAGATTGTGCTTTTTTCCAAAACCACTTTCACGGTGATTTTTTGGTTAAATTTTACTTCAAAACTACAACAATTTGTCCAGATACTCCTGGATGAAAACAAAACTATCTGGTGATTTGTAGCTATCTCAATCCCAGATCTTGCTACAGCCTCTGTGTGTGTTTGTGTTTTCTGGATATTCTCTATGGACTTTACGGTTTTGAATGCATTTTAGCAGGACCCTTATTGTTTTCTGCTGGCAAACGCTAATTGGTTCTACCTGGAGTCAAATCCTCCACACATTCGAGTTTTCTAGGAAGAAAGCTTCAGAAACCTGAGAAAACATGATATTTCTTTCTGTAAACATGACATTGGATAAATTTGCCGAACAGGAAGATTGTGCTTTTCTCCAAAACCACTTTCACGGTGATTTTTGGTTAAATTTCACCCGAAATCCACAACAATTTGTCCAGATACTCCTGGATGAAAACAAAACTATCTGGTGATTTGTAGCTATCTCAATCCCAGATCTTGCTACAGCCTCTGTGTGTGTTTGTGTTTTCTGGATATTCTCTATGGACTTTAAGGTTTTGAATGCATTTTAGCAGGACCCTTTTTGTTTTCTGCTGGCAAACGCTAATTGGTTCCACCTGGAGTCAAATCGTCCACACATTAGAGTTTTCTAGGAAGAAAGCTTCAGAAACCTGAGAAAACATGATATTTGTATTTGTAACCATGACATTGGATTCATTTGCTGAACAGAAAGATTGTGCTTTTCTCCAAAACCACTTTCACGGTGATTTTTGGTTAAATTTCACTTCAAAACTACAACAATTTGTCCAGATACTCCTGGATGAAAACAAAACTATCTGGTGATTTGTAGCTATCTCAATCCCAGATCTTGCTACAGCCTCTGTGTGTGTTTGTGTTTTCTGGACATTTTGTATGGCCATTACGGTTTTGAATGCATTTTAGCAGGACCCTTATTGTGTTCTGCTTGCAAACGCTAATTGGTTCCACCTGGAGTCAAATCCTAAACACATTCGAGTTTTCTAGGAAGAAAGCTTCAGAAACCTGAGAAAACATGATATTTCTTTCTGTAAACATGACATTGGATACATTTGCCGAACTGGAAGATTGTGCTTTTCTCCAAAACCACTTTCTCGGTGATTATTTAGATAAATTTCACTTCAAAACGACTACAATTTGTCCACATACTCCTGGATGAAAACAAAACTATCTGGTGATTTGTAGCTATCTCAATCCCAGATCTTGCTACATCCTCTGTGTGTGTTTGTGTTTTCTGGTCATTCTCTATGGACTTTAAGGTTTTGAATGCATTTTAGCAGGACCCTTTTTGTTTTCTGCTGGCAAACGCTAATTGGTTCCACCTGGAGTCAAATACTCCACACATTCGAGTTTTCTAGGAAGAAAGCTCCAGAAACCTGAGAAAACATGATATTTGTATTTGTAAACATGACATTGGATTCATTTGCTGAACAGAAAGATTGTGCTTTTCTCCAAAACCACTTTCACGGTCATTTTTTGGTTAAATTTCACCCGGATACTACAACATTTTGTCCAGATAGTCTGGATGAAAACAAAACTATCTGGTGATTTGTAGCTATCTCAATCCCAGATCTTGCTACAGGCTCTGTGTGTGTTTGTGTATTCTAGATATTCTCTATGGACTTTAAGGTTTTGAATGCATTTTAGCAGGACCCTTTTTGTTTTCTGCTGGCAAACGCTAATTGGTTCCATGTGGAGTCATATCCTCCACAGATTCATGTTTGCTAGGTAGAAAGCTTCAGAAACGTGAGAAAACATGATATTTGTATTTGTAAACATGACTTCGGATAATTTGCCGAACAGGAAGATTGTGCTTTTTTCCAAAACCACTTTCACGGTGATTTTTTGGTTAAATTTTACTTCAAAACTACAACAATTTGTCCAGATACTCCTGGATGAAAACAAAACTATCTGGTGATTTGTAGCTATCTCAATCCCAGATCTTGCTACAGCCTCTGTGTGTGTTTGTGTTTTCTGGATATTCTCTATGGACTTTACGGTTTTGAATGCATTTTAGCAGGACCCTTATTGTTTTCTGCTGGCAAACGCTAATTGGTTCTACCTGGAGTCAAATCCTCCACACATTCGAGTTTTCTAGGAAGAAAGCTTCAGAAACCTGAGAAAACATGATATTTCTTTCTGTAAACATGACATTGGATAAATTTGCCGAACAGGAAGATTGTGCTTTTCTCCAAAACCACTTTCACGGTGATTTTTGGTTAAATTTCACCCGAAATCCACAACAATTTGTCCAGATACTCCTGGATGAAAACAAAACTATCTGGTGATTTGTAGCTATCTCAATCCCAGATCTTGCTACAGCCTCTGTGTGTGTTTGTGTTTTCTGGATATTCTCTATGGACTTTAAGGTTTTGAATGCATTTTAGCAGGACCCTTTTTGTTTTCTGCTGGCAAACGCTAATTGGTTCCACCTGGAGTCAAATCGTCCACACATTAGAGTTTTCTAGGAAGAAAGCTTCAGAAACCTGAGAAAACATGATATTTGTATTTGTAACCATGACATTGGATTCATTTGCTGAACAGAAAGATTGTGCTTTTCTCCAAAACCACTTTCACGGTGATTTTTGGTTAAATTTCACTTCAAAACTACAACAATTTGTCCAGATACTCCTGGATGAAAACAAAACTATCTGGTGATTTGTAGCTATCTCAATCCCAGATCTTGCTACAGCCTCTGTGTGTGTTTGTGTTTTCTGGACATTTTGTATGGCCATTACGGTTTTGAATGCATTTTAGCAGGACCCTTATTGTGTTCTGCTTGCAAACGCTAATTGGTTCCACCTGGAGTCAAATCCTAAACACATTCGAGTTTTCTAGGAAGAAAGCTTCAGAAACCTGAGAAAACATGATATTTCTTTCTGTAAACATGACATTGGATACATTTGCCGAACTGGAAGATTGTGCTTTTCTCCAAAACCACTTTCTCGGTGATTATTTAGATAAATTTCACTTCAAAACGACTACAATTTGTCCACATACTCCTGGATGAAAACAAAACTATCTGGTGATTTGTAGCTATCTCAATCCCAGATCTTGCTACATCCTCTGTGTGTGTTTGTGTTTTCTGGTCATTCTCTATGGACTTTAAGGTTTTGAATGCATTTTAGCAGGACCCTTTTTGTTTTCTGCTGGCAAACGCTAATTGGTTCCACCTGGAGTCAAATACTCCACACATTCGAGTTTTCTAGGAAGAAAGCTCCAGAAACCTGAGAAAACATGATATTTGTATTTGTAAACATGACATTGGATTCATTTGCTGAACAGAAAGATTGTGCTTTTCTCCAAAACCACTTTCACGGTGATTTTTGGTTAAATTTCTCTTCAAAACTACAACAATTTGTCCAGATACTCCTGGATGAAAACAAAACTATCTGGTGATTTGTAGCTATCTCAATCCCAGATCTTGCTACAGCCTGTGTGTGTGTTTGTGTTTTCTGGATATTCTCTATGGACTTTAAGTTTTTGAATGCATTTTAGCAGGACTCTTTATGTTGTCTGCTGTCAAATGCAAATTGCTTCCACCTGGAGTCAAATACTCCACACATTCGAGTTTTCTAGGAAGAAAGCTTCAGAAACATGAGAAAACATGATATTTGTATTTGTAAACATGACATTGGATTCATTTGCTGAACAGAAAGATTGTGCTTTTCTCCAAAACCACTTTCACGGTGATTTTTGGTTAAATTTCACTTCAAAACTACAACAATTTGTCCAGATACTCCTGGATGAAAACAAAACTATCTGGTGATTTGTAGCTATCTCAATCCCAGATCTTGCTACAGCCTCTGTGTGTGTTTGTGTTTTCTGGATATTCTCTGTGGACTTTAAGGTTTTGAATGCATTTTAGCAGGACCCTTTTTGTTCTCTGCTGGCAAACGCTAATTGGTTCCACCTGGAGTCAAATCCTCCACACATTCGAGTTTTCTAGGAAGAAAGCTTCAGAAACCTGAGAAAACATGATATTTCTTTCTGTAAACATGACATTGGATACATTTGCCGAACAGGAAGATTGTGCTTTTCTCCAAAACCACTTTCACGGTGATTTTTGGTTAAATTTCACCGAAATACAACAATTTGTCCAGATACTCCTGGATGAAAACAAAACTATCTGGTGATTTGTAGCTATCTCAATCCCAGATCTTGCTACAGCCTCTGTGTGTGTTTGTGTTTTCTGGATATTCTCTATGGACTTTAAGGTTTTGAATGCATTTTAGCAGGACCCTTTTTGTTTTCTGCTGGCAAACGCTAATTGGTTCCACCTGGAGTCAAATACTCCACACATTTGAGTTTTCTAGGAAGAAAGCTCCAGAAACCTGAGAAAACATGATATTTGTATTTGTAAACATGACATTGGATTCATTTGCTGAACAGAAAGATTGTGCTTTTCTCCAAAACCACTTTCACGGAGATTTTTGGTTAAATTTCACCCGAAATCCACAACAATTTGTCCAGATACTCCTGGATGAAAACTAAACTATCTGGTGGTTTGTAGCTATCTCAATCCCAGATCTTGCTACAGCCTCTGTGTGTGTTTGTGTTTTCTGGACATTTTGTATGGACTTTAAGGTTTTGAATGCATTTTAGCAGGACCATTTTTGTGTTCTGCTTGCAAACGCTAATTGGTTCCACCTGGAGTCAAATACTCCACACATTCGAGTTTTCTAGGAAGAAAGCTTCAGAAACCTGAGAAAACATGATATTTCTTTCTGTAAACATGACATTGGATACATTTGCCCAACTGGAAGATTGTGCTTTTCTCCAAAACCACTTTCTCGGTGATTATTTAGATAAATTTCACTTCAAAACGACTACAATTTGTCCAGATACTCCTGGATGAAAACAAAACTATCTGGTGATTTGTAGCTATCTCAATCCCAGATCTTGCTACATCCTCTGTGTGTGTTTGTGTTTTCTGGACATTCTCTATGGACTTTAAGGTTTTGAATGCATTTTAGCAGGACCCTTTTTGTTTTCTGCTGGCAAACGCTAATTCGTTAAGCCTGGAGTCAAATACTCCACACATTCAAGTTTTCTAGGAAGAAAGCTCCAAAAACCTGAGAAAACATGATATTTGTATTTGTAAACATGACATTGGATTCATTTGCTGAACATTAAGATTGTGCTTTTCTCCAAAACCACTTTCACGGAGATTTTTGGTTAAATTTCTCTTCAAAACTACAACAATTTGTCCAGATACTCCTGGATGAAAACAAAACTATCTGGTGATTTGTAGCTATCTCAATCCCAGATCTTGCTACAGCCTGTGTGTGTGTTTGTGTTTTCTGGATATTCTCTATGGACTTTAAGTTTTTGAATGCATTTTAGCAGGACTCTTTATGTTGTCTGCTGTCAAATGCAAATTGCTTCCACCTGGAGTCAAATACTCCACACATTCGAGTTTTCTAGGAAGAAAGCTTCAGAAACATGAGAAAACATGATATTTGTATTTGTAAACATGACATTGGATTCATTTGCTGAACAGAAAGATTGTGCTTTTCTCCAAAACCACTTTCACGGTGATTTTTGGTTAAATTTCACTTCAAAACTACAACAATTTGTCCAGATACTCCTGGATGAAAACAAAACTATCTGGTGATTTGTAGCTATCTCAATCCCAGATCTTGCTACAGCCTCTGTGTGTGTTTGTGTTTTCTGGATATTCTCTGTGGACTTTAAGGTTTTGAATGCATTTTAGCAGGACCCTTTTTGTTCTCTGCTGGCAAACGCTAATTGGTTCCACCTGGAGTCAAATCCTCCACACATTCGAGTTTTCTAGGAAGAAAGCTTCAGAAACCTGAGAAAACATGATATTTCTTTCTGTAAACATGACATTGGATACATTTGCCGAACAGGAAGATTGTGCTTTTCTCCAAAACCACTTTCACGGTGATTTTTGGTTAAATTTCACCGAAATACAACAATTTGTCCAGATACTCCTGGATGAAAACAAAACTATCTGGTGATTTGTAGCTATCTCAATCCCAGATCTTGCTACAGCCTCTGTGTGTGTTTGTGTTTTCTGGATATTCTCTATGGACTTTAAGGTTTTGAATGCATTTTAGCAGGACCCTTTTTGTTTTCTGCTGGCAAACGCTAATTGGTTCCACCTGGAGTCAAATACTCCACACATTTGAGTTTTCTAGGAAGAAAGCTCCAGAAACCTGAGAAAACATGATATTTGTATTTGTAAACATGACATTGGATTCATTTGCTGAACAGAAAGATTGTGCTTTTCTCCAAAACCACTTTCACGGAGATTTTTGGTTAAATTTCACCCGAAATCCACAACAATTTGTCCAGATACTCCTGGATGAAAACTAAACTATCTGGTGGTTTGTAGCTATCTCAATCCCAGATCTTGCTACAGCCTCTGTGTGTGTTTGTGTTTTCTGGACATTTTGTATGGACTTTAAGGTTTTGAATGCATTTTAGCAGGACCATTTTTGTGTTCTGCTTGCAAACGCTAATTGGTTCCACCTGGAGTCAAATACTCCACACATTCGAGTTTTCTAGGAAGAAAGCTTCAGAAACCTGAGAAAACATGATATTTCTTTCTGTAAACATGACATTGGATACATTTGCCCAACTGGAAGATTGTGCTTTTCTCCAAAACCACTTTCTCGGTGATTATTTAGATAAATTTCACTTCAAAACGACTACAATTTGTCCAGATACTCCTGGATGAAAACAAAACTATCTGGTGATTTGTAGCTATCTCAATCCCAGATCTTGCTACATCCTCTGTGTGTGTTTGTGTTTTCTGGACATTCTCTATGGACTTTAAGGTTTTGAATGCATTTTAGCAGGACCCTTTTTGTTTTCTGCTGGCAAACGCTAATTCGTTAAGCCTGGAGTCAAATACTCCACACATTCAAGTTTTCTAGGAAGAAAGATCCAGAAACCTGAGAAAACATGATATTTATATTTGTAAACATGACATTGGATTCATTTGCTGAACATTAAGATTGTGCTTTTCTCCAAAACCACTTTCACGGAGATTTTTGGTTAAATTTCTCTTCAAAACTACAACAATTTGTCCAGATACTCCTGGATGAAAACAAAACTATCTGGTGATTTGTAGCTATCTCAATCCCAGATCTTGCTACAGCCTGTGTGTGTGTTTGTGTTTTCTGGATATTCTCTATGGACTTTAAGTTTTTGAATGCATTTTAGCAGGACTCTTTATGTTGTCTGCTGTCAAATGCAAATTGCTTCCACCTGGAGTCAAATACTCCACACATTCGAGTTTTCTAGGAAGAAAGCTTCAGAAACATGAGAAAACATGATATTTGTATTTGTAAACATGACATTGGATTCATTTGCTGAACAGAAAGATTGTGCTTTTCTCCAAAACCACTTTCACGGTGATTTTTGGTTAAATTTCACTTCAAAACTACAACAATTTGTCCAGATACTCCTGGATGAAAACAAAACTATCTGGTGATTTGTAGCTATCTCAATCCCAGATCTTGCTACAGCCTCTGTGTGTGTTTGTGTTTTCTGGATATTCTCTGTGGACTTTAAGGTTTTGAATGCATTTTAGCAGGACCCTTTTTGTTCTCTGCTGGCAAACGCTAATTGGTTCCACCTGGAGTCAAATCCTCCACACATTCGAGTTTTCTAGGAAGAAAGCTTCAGAAACCTGAGAAAACATGATATTTCTTTCTGTAAACATGACATTGGATACATTTGCCGAACAGGAAGATTGTGCTTTTCTCCAAAACCACTTTCACGGTGATTTTTGGTTAAATTTCACCGAAATACAACAATTTGTCCAGATACTCCTGGATGAAAACAAAACTATCTGGTGATTTGTAGCTATCTCAATCCCAGATCTTGCTACAGCCTCTGTGTGTGTTTGTGTTTTCTGGATATTCTCTATGGACTTTAAGGTTTTGAATGCATTTTAGCAGGACCCTTTTTGTTTTCTGCTGGCAAACGCTAATTGGTTCCACCTGGAGTCAAATACTCCACACATTTGAGTTTTCTAGGAAGAAAGGTCCAGAAACCTGAGAAAACATGATATTTGTATTTGTAAACATGACATTGGATTCATTTGCTGAACAGAAAGATTGTGCTTTTCTCCAAAACCACTTTCACGGAGATTTTTGGTTAAATTTCACCCGAAATCCACAACAATTTGTCCAGATACTCCTGGATGAAAACTAAACTATCTGGTGGTTTGTAGCTATCTCAATCCCAGATCTTGCTACAGCCTCTGTGTGTGTTTGTGTTTTCTGGACATTTTGTATGGACTTTAAGGTTTTGAATGCATTTTAGCAGGACCATTTTTGTGTTCTGCTTGCAAACGCTAATTGGTTCCACCTGGAGTCAAATACTCCACACATTCGAGTTTTCTAGGAAGAAAGCTTCAGAAACCTGAGAAAACATGATATTTCTTTCTGTAAACATGACATTGGATACATTTGCCCAACTGGAAGATTGTGCTTTTCTCCAAAACCACTTTCTCGGTGATTATTTAGATAAATTTCACTTCAAAACGACTACAATTTGTCCAGATACTCCTGGATGAAAACAAAACTATCTGGTGATTTGTAGCTATCTCAATCCCAGATCTTGCTACATCCTCTGTGTGTGTTTGTGTTTTCTGGACATTCTCTATGGACTTTAAGGTTTTGAATGCATTTTAGCAGGACCCTTTTTGTTTTCTGCTGGCAAACGCTAATTCGTTAAGCCTGGAGTCAAATACTCCACACATTCAAGTTTTCTAGGAAGAAAGCTCCAGAAACCTGAGAAAACATGATATTTGTATTTGTAAACATGACATTGGATTCATTTGCTGAACATTAAGATTGTGCTTTTCTCCAAAACCACTTTCACGGAGATTTTTGGTTAAATTTCACTTCAAAACTACAACAATTTGTCCAGATACTCCTGGATGAAAACAAAACTATCTGGTGATTTGTAGCTATCTCAATCCCAGATCTTGCTACAGCCTGTGTGTGTGTTTGTGTTTTCTGGATATTCTCTATGGACTTTAAGTTTTTGAATGCATTTTAGCAGGACCCTTTTTGTTTTCTGCTGGCAAACGCTAATTGGTTCCACCTGGAGTCAAATCGTCCACACATTAGAGTTTTCTAGGAAGAAAGCTTCAGAAACCTGAGAAAACATGATATTTGTATTTGTAAACATGACATTGGATTCATTTGCTGAACAGAAAGATTGTGCTTTTCTCCAAAACCACTTTCACGGTGATTTTTGGTTAAATTTCACTTCAAAACTACAACAATTTGTCCAGATACTCCTGGATGAAAACAAAACTATCTGGTGATTTGTAGCTATCTCAATCCCAGATCTTGCTACATCCTCTGTGTGTGTTTGTGTTTTCTGGATATTCTCTATGGACTTTAAGGTTTTGAATGCATTTTAGCAGGACCCTTTTTGTTCTCTGCTGGCAAACGCTAATTGGTTCCACCTGGAGTCAAATCCTCCACACATTCGAGTTTTCTAGGAAGAAAGCTTCAGAAACCTGAGAAAACATGATATTTCTTTCTGTAAACATGACATTGGATACATTTGCCGAACAGGAAGATTGTGCTTTTCTCCAAAACCACTTTCACGGTGATTTTTGGTTAAATTTCACCCGAAATCCACAACAATTTGTCCAGAAACTCCTGGATGAAAACAAAACTATCTGGTGATTTGTAGCTATCTCAATCCCAGATCTTGCTACAGCCTCTGTGTGTGTTTGTGTTTTCTGGACATTTTGTATGGACTTTAAGGTTTTGAATGCATTTTAGCAGGACCCTTTTTGTTTTCTGCTGGCAAATGCTAATTGGTTCCACCTGGAGTCAAATCCTCCACACATTCGAGTTTTCTAGGAAGAAAGCTTCAGAAACCTGAGAAAACATGATATTTCTTTCTGTAAACATGACATTGGATACATTTGCCGAACAGGAAGATTGTGCTTTTCTTCAAAACCACTTTCACGGTGATTTTTGGTTAAATTTCACCCGAAATACAACAATTTGTCCAGATAATCCTGGATGAAAACAAAACTATCTGGTGATTTGTAGCTATCTCAATCCCAGATCTTGCTACGGCCTCTGTGTGTGTTTGTGTTTTCTGGATATTCTCTATGGACTTTAAGGTTTTGAATGCATTTTAGCAGGACCCTTTTTGTTTTCTGCTGGCAAACGCTAATTGGTTCCACCTGGAGTCAAATACTCCACACATTCGAGTTCTATAGGAAGAAAGCTCCAGAAACCTGAGAAAACATGATATTTCTTTCTGTAAAGATGTATTGGATTCATTTGCTGAACAGATAGATTTTGCTTATCTCCAAAACCACTTTCACGGTCATTTTTCGGTTAAATTTCACTTCAAAACTACAGCAGTTTGTCCAGATACTCATGGATGAAAACAAAACTATCTGGTGATTTGTAGCTATCTCAATCCCAGATCTTGATACAGCCTCTGTGTGTGTTTGTGTTTTCTGGATATTCTCTATGGACTTTACGGTTTTGAATGCATTTTAGCAGAACCCTTTTTGTTTTCTGTTGGCAAACGCTAATCGGTTCCACCTGGAGTCAAATACTCCACACATTGGAGTTTTCTAGGAAGAAAGCTTCAGAAACCTGAGAAAACATGATATTTCTTTGTTAAACATGACATTGGATACATTTGCCGAACAGGAAGATTGTGCTTTTCTCCAAAACCACTTTCATGGTGATTTTTGGTTAAATTTCATTGAAATCCACAAAAATTTGTCCAGATACTCCTGGATGAAAACAAAACTATCTGGTGATTTGTAGCTATCTTAATCCCAGATCTTGCTACAGCCTCTGTGTGTGTTTGTGTTTTCTGGATATTGTCTATGGACTTTAAGGTTTTGAATGCATTTTAGCAGGACCCTGTTTGTTTTCTGCTGGGAAACGCTAATTGGTTCCACCTGGAGTCAAATCCTCCACACATTCGAGTTTTCTAGGAAGAAAGCTTCAGAAACCTGAGAAAACATGATATTTCTTTCTGTAAACATGACATTGGATGCATTTGCCGAACTGGAAGATTGTGCTTTTCTCCAAAACCACGTTCACGGTGATTTTTGGTTAAATTTCACCCGAAATCCAAAACAATTTGTCCAGATACTCCTGGATGAAAACAAAACTATCTGGTGATTTGTAGCTATCTCAATCCCAGATCTTGCTACAGCCTCTGTGTGTGTTTGTGTTTTCTGGACATTCTCTATGGACTTTAAGATTTTGAATGCATTTTAGCAGTACCCTTTTTGTTCTCTGCTGGCAAAAGCTAATTGGTTCCACCTGGAGTGCAATACTACACACATTCGAATTTTCAAGGAAGAAAGATCCAGAAACCTGAGAAAACATGACATTTGTATTTGTAAAAATGGCATTGGATTCATTTGCTGAACAGAAAGATTGTGCTTTTCTCCAAAAACACTTTCACGGTGATTATTTGGTTAAATTTCACATGAAACTACAACAAATTGTACAGATACTCCTGGATGAAAACAAAACTATCTGGTGATTTGTAGCTATCTCAATCCCAGATCTTGCTACAGCCTCTGTGTGTGTTTGTGTTTTCTGGATATTCTCTATGGACTTTACGGTTGTGAATTCATTTTAGCAGGACCCTTTTTGTTTTCTGCTGGCAAACGCTAATTGGTTCCACCTGGAGTCAAATACTCCACTCATTCGAGTTTTCTAGGAAGAAAGCTCCAGAAACCTGAGAAAACATGTTATTTGTATTTGTAAACATGACATTGGATGCATTTGCTGAACAGAAAGATTGGTCATTTCTTCAAAATCACTTTCACGGTCATTTTTTGGTTAAATTTCACCCGGATACTACAACATTTTGTCCAGATAGTCTGGATGAAAACAAAACTGTCTGGTGATTTGTAGCTATCTCAATCCCAGTCTTGCTACAGCCTCTGTGTGTGTTTGTGTATTCTAGATATTCTCTATGGACTTTAAGGTTTTGAATGCATTTTAGCAGGACCCTTTTTGTTTTCTGCTGGCAAACGCTAATTGGTTCCATGTGGAGTCATATCCTCCACACATTCATGTTTGCTAGGTAGAAAGCTTCAGAAACGTGAGAAAACATGATATTTGTATTTGTAAACATGACTTCGGATAATTTGCCGAACAGGAAGATTGTGCTTTTTTCCAAAACCACTTTCACGGTGATTTTTTGGTTAAATTTTACTTCAAAACTACAACAATTTGTCCAGATACTCCTGGATGAAAACAAAACTATCTGGTGATTTGTAGCTATCTCAATCCCAGATCTTGCTACAGCCTCTGTGTGTGTTTGTGTTTTCTGGATATTCTCTATGGACTTTACGGTTTTGAATGCATTTTAGCAGGACCCTTTTTGTTCTCTGCTGGCAAACGCTAATTGGTTCCACCTGGAGTCAAATCCTCCACACATTCGAGTTTTCTAGGAAGAAAGCTTCAGAAACCAGATAAAAAATGATATTTGTATTTGTAAACATGACATTGGATTCATTTGCTGAACAGAAAGATTGTCTTTTTCTCCAAAACCACTTTCACGGTGATTTTTTGGTTAAATTTCACCCGAAATCCACAACAATTTGTCCAGATTCTCCTGGATGAAAACAAAACTATCTGGTGATTTGTAGCTATCTCAATCCCAGATCTTGCTACAGCCTCTGTGTGTGTTTGTGTTTTCTGGATATTCTCTATGGACTTTAAGGTTTTGAATGCATTTTAGCAGGGCCCTTTTTGATTTCTGCTGGCAAACGCTAATTGGTTCCACCTGGAGTCAAATCCTCCACACATTCGAGTTTTCTAGGAAGAAAGCTTCAGAAACCTGAGAAAACATGATATTTCCTTCTGTAAACATGACATTGGATACATTTGCCGAACAGGAAGATTGTGCTTTTCTCCAAAACCACTTTCACGGTGATTTTTGGTTAAATTTCACCCGAATTCCACAATTTGTCCAGATACTCCTGGATGAAAACAAAACTATCTGGTGATTTGTAGCTATCTCAATCCCAGATCTTGCTACAGCCTCTGTGTGTGTTTGTGTTTTCTGGATATTCTCTATGGACTTTAAGGTTTTGAATGCATGTTAGAAGGACCCTTTTTGTTTTCTGCTGGCAAACGCTAATTGGTTCCACCTGGAGTCAAATACTCCACACATTCGAGTTGTCTAGGAAGAAAGCCACAGAAACCTGAGAAAACATGATATTTGCATTTGAAAACATGATATTGGATTTATTTGCTGAACATTAAGATTGTGCTTTCCTCCAAAACCACTTTCACGGTGATTTTTTGGTTAAATTTCACTTCAAAACTACAACAATTTGTCCAGATACTCCTGGATGAAAACAAAACTATCTGGTGATTTGTAGCTATCTCAATCCCAGATCTTGCTACAGCCTCTGTGTGTGTTTGTGTTTTCTGGATATTCTCTGTGGACTTTAAGGTTTGAAAGCATTTTAGCAGTACCCTTTTTGTTTTCTGCTAGCAAACGCTAATTGGTTCCACCTGGAGTCAAATACTCCACACATTCGAGTTTTCTAGGAAGAAAGCTTCAGAAACCTGAGAAAACATGATATTTCTTCTGTAAACATGACCTTGGATACATTTGCTGAACAGGAAAATTGTGCTTTTCTCCAAAACCACTTTCACGGTGATTTTTTGGTTAAATTTCATTTCAAAATTACAATAATTTGTCCAGATACTCCTGGATGAAAACAAAACTATCTGGTGATTTGTAGCTATCTCAATCTGAGATCTTGCTACAGGCTCTGTGTGTGTTTGTGTTTTCTGGATATTCTCTATGGACTTTAAGGTTTTGAATGCATTTTAGCAGGACCCTTTTTGATTTCTGCTGGCAAACGCTAACTGGTTCCACCTGGAGTCAAATACTCCACACATTCGAGTTTTCTAGGAAGAAAGCTTCAGAAACCTGAGAAAACATGATATTTCCTTCTGTAAACATGACATTGGATACATTTGCCGAACAGGAAGATTGTGCTTTTCTCCAAAACCACTTTCACGGTGATTTTTGGTTAAATTTCACCCGAATTCCACAACAATTTGTCCAGATACTCCTGGATGAAAACAAAACTATCTGGTGATTTGTAGCTATCTCAATCCCAGATCTTGCTACAGCCTCTGTGTGTGTTTGTGTTTTCTGGACATTCTCTATGGACTTTACGGTATTGAATGCATGTTAGCAGGACCCTTTTTATTTTCTGCTGGCAAACGCTAATTGGTTCCACCTGGAGTCAAATCCTCCATACATTCGAGTTTTCTAGGAAGAAAGCTCCAAAAACCTGAGAAAACATGATATTTGTATTTGCAAACATGACATTGGATTCATTTGCTGAACAGAAAGATTGCGCTTCTCTCCAAAACCACTTTCACGGTGATTTTAGGTTAAATTTCACTTCAATACTACAACAATTTGTCCAGATACTCCTGGATGAAAACAAAACTATCTGGTGATTTGTAGTTATCTCAATCCCAGATCTTGCTGCAGCCTCTGTGTGTGTTTGTGTTTTCTGGATATTCTCTATGGACTTTAAGGTTTTGAATGCATTTTAGCAGGACCCTTTTTGTTTTCTGCTGGAAAACGCTAATTGGTTCCACCTGGAGTCAAATACTCCACACATTCGAGTTTTCTGGGAAGAAAGCTTCAGAAACCTGAGAAAACATGATATTTGCATTTGTAAACATGGCATTGGATTTATTTGCTGAACATTAAGATTGTGCTTTCCTCCAAAACCACTTTCACGGTGATTTTTTGGTTAAATTTCACTTCAAAACTACAACAATTTGTCCAGATACTCCTGGATGAAAACAAAACTATCTGGTGATTTGTAGCTATCTCAATCCCAGAGCTTGCTACAGCCTCTGTGTGTGTTTGTGTTTTCTGGATATTCTCCGTGCACTTTAAGGTTTTGAATGCATTTTAGCAGGACCCTTTTTGTATTCTGCTGGCAAACGCTAATTGGTTCCACCTGGAGTCAAATACTCCACACATTCGAGTTTTCTAGGAAGAAAGCTTCAGAAACCTGAGAAAACATGATATTTCCTTCTGTAAACATGACATTGGATACATTTGCTGAACAGGAAGATTGTGCTTTTCTCCAAAACCACTTTCACGGTGATTTTTTGGTTAAATTTCATTTCAAAACTACAAAAATTTTTGCACATACTCCTGGATGAAAACAAAACTATCTGGTGATTTGTAGCTATCTCAATCCCAGATCTTGCTACAGCCTCTGTGTGTGTTTGTGTTTTCTGGATATTCTCTATGGACTTTAAGGTTTTGAATGCATTTAGCAGGACCCTTTTTGTTTTCTGCTGGCAAACGCTAATTGGTTCCACCTGGAGTCAAATCCTCCACACATTCGAGTTTTCTAGGAAGAAAGCTTAAGAAACCAGAGAAAACATGATACTTGTATTTGTAAACATGACATTGGATTCATTTGCTGAACAGAAAGATTGTGCTTCTCTCCAAAACAACTTTCCCGGTGATTTTTTGGTTAAATTTCACTTCAAACCTACAACAATTTGTCCAGATACTCCTGGATGAAAACAAAACTATCTGGTGATTTGTAGTTATCTCAATCCCAGATCTTGCTACAGCCTCTGTGTGTGTTTGTGTTTTCTGGATATTCTCTATGGACTTTAAGGTTTTGAATGCATTTTAGCAGGACCCTTTTTGATTTCTGCTGCAAAACGCTAATTGGTTCCACCTGGAGTCAAATACTCCACACATTCGAGTTTTCTAGGAAGAAAGCTTCAGAAACCTGAGAAAACATGATATTTGCATTTGTAAACATGACATTGGATTTATTTGCTGAACATTAAGATTCTGCTTTCCTCCAAAACCACTTTCACGGTGATTTTTTGGTTAAATTTCACTTCAAAACTACAACAATTTATCCAGATACTCCTGGATGAAAACAAAACTATCTGGTGATTTGTAGCTATCTCAATCCCAGATCTTGCTACATCCTCTGTGTGTGTTTGTGTTTTCTGGATATTCTCTGTGGACTTTAAAGTTTTGAATGCATATTAGCAGGACCCTTTTTGTTTTCTGCTGGCAAACGCTAATTGGTTCCACCTGGAGTCAAATCCTCCACACATTCGAGTTTTCTAGGAAGAAAGCTTCAGAAACCTGAGAAAACATGATATTTGTATTTGTAAACATGACATTGGATTCATTTGCCAAACAGGAAGATTGTGCTTTTCTCCAAAACCACTTTCACGGTGATTTTTGGTTAAATTTCACCCGAAATCCACAACAATTTATCCAGATACACCTGGATGAAAACAAAACTATCTGGTGATTTGTAGCTATCTCAATCCCAGATCTTGCTACAGCCTCTGTGTGTGTTTGTGTTTTCTGGATATTCTCTATGGACTTTAAGGTTTTGAATGCATTTTAGCAGGACCCTTTTTGTTTTCTGCTGGCAAACGCTAATTGGTTCCACCTGGAGTCAAATACTCCACACATTCGAGTTTTCTAGGAAGAAAGCTTCAGAAACCTGAGAAAACATGATATTTCTTTCTGTAAAAATGACATTGGATTCATTTGCTGAACAGGAAGATTGTGCTTTTCTCCAAAACCACTTTCACGGTGATTTTTGGTTAAATTTCACACAAAATCCACAATTTGTCCAGATACTCCTGGATGAAAACAAAACTATCTGGTGATTTGTAGCTATCTCAATCCCAGATCTTGCTACAGCCTCTGTGTGTGTTTGTGTTTTCTGGACATTCTCTATGGACTTTACGGTTTTGAATGCATTTTAGCAGGACCCTTTTTATTTTCTGCTGGCAAATGCTAATTGGTTCCACCTGGAGTCAAATACTCCACACATTCGAGTTGTCTAGGAAGAAAGCTCCAAAAACCTGAGAAAACATGATATTTGTATTTATAAACATGAGATTGGATTCATTTGCTGAACAGAAAGATTGTGCTTCTCTCCAAAACCACTTTCACGGTCATTTTTTGGTTAAATTTCACTTCAAACCTACAACAATTTGTCCAGATACTCCTGGATGAAAACAAAACTATCTGGTGATTTGTAGTTATCTCAATCCCAGATCTTGCTACAGCCTCTGTGTGTGTTTGTGTTTTCTGGATATTCTCTATGGACTTTAAGGTTTTGAATGCATTTTAGCAGGACCCTTTTTGTTTTCAGCTGGCAAACGCTAATTGGTTCCACCTGGAGTCAAATACTCCACACATTCGAGTTGTCTAGGAAGAAAGCTCCAGAAATCTGAGAAAACATGATATTTGCATTTGTAAACATGACATTGGATTTATTTGCTGAACAGAAAGATTGTGCTTTCCTCCAAAACCACTTTCACGGTGATTTTTGGTTAAATTTCACCCAAAATCCACAACAATTTGCCCAGATACTCCTGGATGAAAACAAAACTATCTGGTGATTTGTAGCTATCTCAATCCCAGATCTTGCTACAGCCTCTGTGTGTGTTTTTGTTTTCTGGATATTCTCTATGGACTGTAAGGTTTTGAATGCATTTTAGCAGGACCCTTTTTGTTTTCTGCTGGAAAACGCTAATTGGTTCCACCTGGAGTCAAATACTCCACACATTCGAGTTTTCTAGGAAGAAAGCTTCAGAAACCTGAGATAACATGATATTTGCATTTGTAAACATGACCTTTGATGCATTTGCGGAAAAGGAAGATTGTGCTTTCCTCCATAACCACTTTCACGGTGATTTTTGGTTAAATTTCACAAGAAATCCACAACAATTTATCCAGATACTCCTGGATGAAAACAAAACTATCTGGTGATTTGTAGCTATCTCAATCCCAGATCTTGCTGCAGCCTCTGTGTGTGTTTGTGTTTTCTGGATATTCTCTATGGACTTTAAGGTTTTGAATGCATTTTAGCAGGACCCTTTTTGTTTTCTGCTGGAAAACGCTAATTGGTTCCACCTGGAGTCAAATACTCCACACATTCGAGTTTTCTAGGAAGAAAGCTTCAGAAACCTGAGAAAACATGATATTTGCATTTGTAAACATGGCATTGGATTTATTTGCTGAACATTAAGATTGTGCTTTCCTCCAAAACCACTTTCACGGTGATTTTTTGGTTAAATTTCACTTCAAAACTACAACAATTTGTCCAGATACTCCTGGATGAAAACAAAACTATCTGGTGATTTGTAGCTATCTCAATCCCAGAGCTTGCTACAGCCTCTGTGTGTGTTTGTGTTTTCTGGATATTCTCCGTGCACTTTAAGGTTTGGAATGCATTTTAGCAGGACCCTTTTTGTATTCTGCTGGCAAACGCTAATTGGTTCCACCTGGAGTCAAATACTCCACACATTCGAGTTTTCTAGGAAGAAAGCTTCAGAAACCTGAGAAAACATGATATTTCCTTCTGTAAACATGACATTGGATACATTTGCTGAACAGGAAGATTGTGCTTTTCTCCAAAACCACTTTCACGGTGATTTTTTGGTTAAATTTCATTTCAAAACTACAAAAATTTTTGCACATACTCCTGGATGAAAACAAAACTATCTGGTGATTTGTAGCTATCTCAATCCCAGATCTTGCTACAGCCTCTGTGTGTGTTTGTGTTTTCTGGATATTCTCTATGGACTTTAAGGTTTTGAATGCATTTAGCAGGACCCTTTTTGTTTTCTGCTGGCAAACGCTAATTGGTTCCACCTGGAGTCAAATCCTCCACACATTCGAGTTTTCTAGGAAGAAAGCTTAAGAAACCAGAGAAAACATGATACTTGTATTTGTAAACATGACATTGGATTCATTTGCTGAACAGAAAGATTGTGCTTCTCTCCAAAACAACTTTCCCGGTGATTTTTTGGTTAAATTTCACTTCAAACCTACAACAATTTGTCCAGATACTCCTGGATGAAAACAAAACTATCTGGTGATTTGTAGTTATCTCAATCCCAGATCTTGCTACAGCCTCTGTGTGTGTTTGTGTTTTCTGGATATTCTCTATGGACTTTAAGGTTTTGAATGCATTTTAGCAGGACCCTTTTTGATTTCTGCTGCAAAACGCTAATTGGTTCCACCTGGAGTCAAATACTCCACACATTCGAGTTTTCTAGGAAGAAAGCTTCAGAAACCTGAGAAAACATGATATTTGCATTTGTAAACATGACATTGGATTTATTTGCTGAACATTAAGATTCTGCTTTCCTCCAAAACCACTTTCACGGTGATTTTTTGGTTAAATTTCACTTCAAAACTACAACAATTTATCCAGATACTCCTGGATGAAAACAAAACTATCTGGTGATTTGTAGCTATCTCAATCCCAGATCTTGCTACATCCTCTGTGTGTGTTTGTGTTTTCTGGATATTCTCTGTGGACTTTAAAGTTTTGAATGCATATTAGCAGGACCCTTTTTGTTTTCTGCTGGCAAACGCTAATTGGTTCCACCTGGAGTCAAATCCTCCACACATTCGAGTTTTCTAGGAAGAAAGCTTCAGAAACCTGAGAAAACATGATATTTGTATTTGTAAACATGACATTGGATTCATTTGCCAAACAGGAAGATTGTGCTTTTCTCCAAAACCACTTTCACGGTGATTTTTGGTTAAATTTCACCCGAAATCCACAACAATTTATCCAGATACACCTGGATGAAAACAAAACTATCTGGTGATTTGTAGCTATCTCAATCCCAGATCTTGCTACAGCCTCTGTGTGTGTTTGTGTTTTCTGGATATTCTCTATGGACTTTAAGGTTTTGAATGCATTTTAGCAGGACCCTTTTTGTTTTCTGCTGGCAAATGCTAATTGGTTCCACCTGGAGTCAAATACTCCACACATTCGAGTTTTCTAGGAAGAAAGCTTCAGAAACCTGAGAAAACATGATATTTCTTTCTGTAAAAATGACATTGGATTCATTTGCTGAACAGGAAGATTGTGCTTTTCTCCAAAACCACTTTCACGGTGATTTTTGGTTAAATTTCACACAAAATCCACAATTTGTCCAGATACTCCTGGATGAAAACAAAACTATCTGGTGATTTGTAGCTATCTCAATCCCAGATCTTGCTACAGCCTCTGTGTGTGTTTGTGTTTTCTGGACATTCTCTATGGACTTTACGGTTTTGAATGCATTTTAGCAGGACCCTTTTTATTTTCTGCTGGCAAATGCTAATTGGTTCCACCTGGAGTCAAATACTCCACACATTCGAGTTGTCTAGGAAGAAAGCTCCAAAAACCTGAGAAAACATGATATTTGTATTTATAAACATGAGATTGGATTCATTTGCTGAACAGAAAGATTGTGCTTCTCTCCAAAACCACTTTCACGGTCATTTTTTGGTTAAATTTCACTTCAAACCTACAACAATTTGTCCAGATACTCCTGGATGAAAACAAAACTATCTGGTGATTTGTAGTTATCTCAATCCCAGATCTTGCTACAGCCTCTGTGTGTGTTTGTGTTTTCTGGATATTCTCTATGGACTTTAAGGTTTTGAATGCATTTTAGCAGGACCCTTTTTGTTTTCTGCTGGCAAACGCTAATTGGTTCCACCTGGAGTCAAATACTCCACACATTCGAGTTGTCTAGGAAGAAAGCTCCAGAAATCTGAGAAAACATGATATTTGCATTTGTAAACATGACATTGGATTTATTTGCTGAACAGAAAGATTGTGCTTTCCTCCAAAACCACTTTCACGGTGATTTTTGGTTAAATTTCACCCAAAATCCACAACAATTTGCCCAGATACTCCTGGATGAAAACAAAACTATCTGGTGATTTGTAGCTATCTCAATCCCAGATCTTGCTACAGCCTCTGTGTGTGTTTTTGTTCTCTGGATATTCTCTATGGACTGTAAGGTTTTGAATGCATTTTAGCAGGACCCTTTTTGTTTTCTGCTGGAAAACGCTAATTGGTTCCACCTGGAGTCAAATACTCCACACATTCGAGTTTTCTAGGAAGAAAGCTTCAGAAACCTGAGATAACATGATATTTGCATTTGTAAACATGACCTTTGATGCATTTGCGGAAAAGGAAGATTGTGCTTTCCTCCATAACCACTTTCACGGTGATTTTTGGTTAAATTTCACAAGAAATCCACAACAATTTATCCAGATACTCCTGGATGAAAACAAAACTATCTGGTGATTTGTAGCTATCTCAATCCCAGATCTTGCTACAGCCTCTGTGTGTGTTTGTGTTTTCTGGACATTCTCTATGGACTTTAAGGTTTTGAATGCATTTTAGCAGGACCCTTTTTGTTTTCTGCTGGCAAACGCTAATTGGTTCCACCTGGAGTCAAATCCTCCACACATTCGAGTTTTCTAGGAAGAAAGCTCCAAAAACCTGAGAAAACATGATATTTGTATTTGTAAACATGACATTGGATTCATTTGCTGAACAGAAAGATTGTGCTTCTCTCCAAAACCACTTTCACGGTGATTTTTTGGTTAAATTTCACTTCAAACCTAAAACAATTTGTCCAGATACTCCTGGATGAAAACAAAACTATCTGGTGATTTGTAGCTATCTCAATCCCAGATCTTGCTACAGCCTCTGTGTGTGTTTGTGTTTTCTGGATATTCTCTATGGACTTTAAGGTTTTGAATGCATGTTAGCAGGACCCTTAATGTTTTCTGCTGGCAAACGCTAATTGGTTCCACCTGGAGTCAAATACTCCACACATTCGAGTTTTCTAGGAAGAAAGATTCAGAAACCTGAGAAAACATGATATTTGTATTTGTAAACATGACATTGGATACATTTACTGAACAGGAAGATTGTGCGTTTCTCTACAACCACTTTCACGGTGATTTTTGGTTAAATTTCACCCGAAATCCATAACAATTCGTCCAGATACTCCTGGATGAAAACAAAACTATCTGGTGATTTGTAGCTATCTCAATCCCAGATCTTGCTACAGCCTCTGTGTGTGTTTGTGTTTTCTGGATATTCTCTGTGGACTTTAAGGTTTTGAAGGCATTTTAAAAGGACCCTTTTTGTTTTCTGCTGGCAAACGCTAATTGGTTCCACCTGGAGTCAAATCCTCCACACATTCGAGTTTTCTAGGAAGAAAGCATCAAAAACCTGAGAAAACATGATATTTCTTTCTGTAAATATGACATTGCATTCATTTGCCGAACAGGAAGATTGTGCTTTTCTCCAAAACCACTTTCACGGTCATTTTTGTTAAATCTCACCCGAAATCCACAACAATTGGTCCAGATACTCCATGATGAAAACAAAACTATCTGGTGATTTGTAGCTATCTCAATCCCAGATCTTGCTACAGCCTCTGTGTGTGTTTGTGTTTTCTGGATATTCTCTGTGGACTTTAAGGTTTTGAATGCATTTTAGCAGGACCCTTTTTGTTTTCTGCTGGCAAACGCTAATTGGTTCCACCTGGAGTCAAATACTCCACACATTCGAGTTGTCTAGGAAGAAAGCTCCAGAAACCTGAGAAAACATGATATTTCTTTCTGTAAACATGACATTGGATACATTTACTGAACAGAAAGATTGTGCATTCCTCCAAAACCACTTTCACGGTGATTTTTGGTTAAATTTCACCCAAAATCCACAACAATTTGTCCAGATACTCCTGGATGAAAACAAAACTATCTGGTGATTTGTAGCTATCTCAATCCCAGATCTTGCTACAGCCTCTGTGTGTGTTTGTGCTTTCTGGATATTCTCTATGGACTTTAAAGTTTTGAATGCATTTTAGCAGGACCCTTTTTGTTTTCTGCTGGCAAACGCTAATTGGTTCCACCTGGAGTCAAATCCTCCACACATTCGAGTTTTCTAGGAAGAAAGCTTCAGAAACCTGAGATAACATGATATTAGCATTTTTAAACATGACCTTGGATGCATTTGCTGAAAAGGAAGATTGTGCTTTCCTCCATAACCACTGTCACGGTGATTTTTGGTTAAATTTCACCCGAAATCCACAACAATTTGTCCAGATACTCCTGGATGAAAACAAAACTATCTGGTGATTTATAGCTATCTCAATCCCAGATCTTGCTACAGCCTCTGTGTGTGTTTGTGTTTTCTGGATATTCTCTATGGACTTTAAGGTTTTGAATGCCTTTTAGCAGGACCCTTTTTGTTTTCTGCTGGCAAACGCTAATTGGTTCCACCTGGAGTCAAATCCTCCACACATTCCAGTTTTCTAGGAAGAAAGCTTCAGAAACCTGAGAAAACATGATATTTCTTTCTGTAAACATGACATTGGATACATTTGCTGAACAGGAAGATTGTGCTTTTCTCCAAAACCACTTTAATGGTGATTTTTTGGTTAAATTTCACCCGGAATCCACAACAATTTGTCCAGGTACTCCTGGATGAAAACAAATCTATCTGGTGATTTGTAGCTATCTCAATCCCAGATCTTGCTACAGCCTCTGTGTGTGTTTGTGTTTGCTGGATATTCTCTATGGACTTTAAGGTTTTGAATGCATTTTAGCAGGACCCTTTTTGTTTTCTGCTGGCAAACGCTAATTGGTTCCACCTGGAGTCAAATACTCCACACATTCGAGTTTTCTAGGAAGAAAGCTTCAGAAACCTGAGAAAACAGGATATTTCTTTCTGTAAACATGACCTTGGATGCATTTGCTGAATAGGAAGATTGTGCTTTCCTCCAAAACCACTTTCACTGTGATTTTTGGTTAAATTACACCCGAAATCCACAACAATTTGTCCAGATACTCCTGGATGAAAACAAAACTATCAGTTGATTTGTAGCTATCTCAATCCAGATCTTGCTACAGCCTCTGTGTGTGTTTGTGTTTTCTGGATATGCTCTATGGACTTTAAGGTTTTGAATGCATTTTAGCAGGACCCTTTTTGTTTTCTGCTGGCAAACGCTAATTGGTTCCACCTGGAGTCAAATACTCCACACATTCGAGTTTTCTACGAAGAGAGCTTCAGAAACCTGAAAAAACATGATAGTTCTTTCTGTAAACATGACCTTGGAAGCATTTGCCGAAAAGGAAGATTGTGCTTTTCTCCAAAACCACTTTCACGGTGATTTTTGGTTAAATTTCACTTCTAAACTACAACAATTTGTCCAGATACTCCTGGAAGAAAACAAAACTATCTGGTGATTTGTAGCTATCTCAATCCCAGATCTTGCTACAGCCTCTGTGTGTGTTTGTGTTTTCTGGATATTCTCTATGGACTTTAAGGTTTTGAATGCATTTAAGCAGCGCCCTTTTTGTTTTCTGCTGGCAAACGCTAATTGCTTCCACCTGGAGTCAAATCCTCCACACATTCGAGTTTTCTAGGAAGAAAGCTTTAGGAACCTGAGAAAACAGGATATTTCTTTCTGTAAACTAGACCTTGGATGCATTTGCTGAAAAGGAAGATTGTGCTTTCCTCCAAAACTACTTTCACGGTGATTTTTGGTTAAATTACACCCGAAATCCACAACAATTTGTCCAGATACTCCTGGATGAAAACAAAACTATCTGGTGATTTGTAGCTATCTCAATCCAGATCTTGCTACAGCCTCTGTGTGTGTTTGTGTTTTCTGGATATGCTCTATGGACTTTAAGGTTTTGAATGCATTTTAGCAGGACCCTTTTTGTTTTCTGCTGGCAAACGCTAATTGGTTCCACCTGGAGTCAAATACTCCACACATTCGAGTTTTCTAGGAAGAAAGCTTCAGAAACCTGAGAAAACATGATATTTCTTTCTGTAAACATGACATTGGATACATTTGCCGAACAGGAAGATTGTGCTTTTCTCCAAAACCACGTTCACGGTGATTTTTGTTTAAATTTCACCCAAAATCCACAAAAATTTGTCCAGATACTCCTGGATGAAAACAAATCTATCTCTTGATTTGTAGCTATCTCAATCCCAGATCTTGCTACAGCCTCTGTGTGTGTTTGTGTTTTCTGGATATCCTCTATGGACTTTAAGGTTTTGAATGCATTTTAGCAGGACCCATTTAGTTTTCTGCTGGCAAATGCTAATTGGTTCCACCTGGAGTCAAATCCTCCACGCATTCGAGTTTTCTAGGAAGAAAGCTCCAGAAACCTGAGAAAATATGATATTTGTATTTGTAAACATGACATTGGATACACTTGCCGAACATTAAGATTGTGTTTTTCTCCAAAACCAGTTTCACGGTGATTTTTGGTTAAATTTCACTTCAAAACTACAACAATTTGTCCAGATACTCCTGGATGAAAACAAAACTATCTGGTGATTTGTAGCTATCTCAATCCCAGATCTTGCTACAGCCTCTGTGTGTGTTTGTGTTTCCTGGATATTCTCTATGGACTTTAAGGTTTTGAATGCATTTTAGCAGGACCCTTTTTGTTTTCTGCTGCAAAACGCTAATTGGTTCCACCTGGAGTCAAATCCTCCACACATTCGAGTTTTCTAGGAAGAAAGCTCCAGAAACCTGAGAAAACATGATATTTGTATTTGTAAAGATGACATTGGATGCATTTGCTGAACAGAAAGATTGTGCTTTTCTCCAAAACCGCTTTCAAGTTGATTTTTGGTTAAATTTCACCCGAAATCCACAACAATTGGTCCAGATACTCCTGGATGAAAACAAAACTATCTGGTGATTTGTAGCTATCTCAATCCCAGATCTTGCTACAGCCTCTGTGTGTGTTTGTGTTTTCTGGATATTCTCTATGGACTTTAAGGTTTTGAATGCATTTTAGCAGGACCCTTTTTGTTTTCTGCTGGCAAACGCTAATTGGTTCCACCTGGAGTCAAATCCTCCACACATTCGAGTTTTCTAGGAAGAAAGCTTCAGAAACCTGAGAAAACATGATATTTCTTTCTGTAAACATGACATTGGATACATTTGCCGAACAGGAAGATTGTGCTTTTCTCCAAAACCACTTTCACTGTGATTTTTGGTTAAATTTCACCCAAAATCCACAATTTGTCCAGATACTCCTGGATGAAAACAAAAAACTATCTGGTGATTTGTAGCTATCTCAATCCCAGATCTTGCTACAGCCTCTGTGTGTGTTTGTGTTTTCTGGATATTCTCTATGGACTTTAAGGTTTTGAATGCATTTTAGCAGGACCCTTTTTGTTTTCTGCTGGCAAACGCTAATTGGTACCACCTGGAGTCAAATCCTCCACACATTCGAGTTTTCTAGGAAGAAAGCTTCAGAAACCTGAGAAAACATGATATTTCTTTCTGTAAACATGACATTGGATACATTTGCCCAACAGGAAGATTGTGCTTTTCTCCAAAACCACTTTCACGGTGATTTTAGGTTAAATTTCTCCCGAAATCCACAACAATTGGTCCAGATACTCCTGGATGAAAACAAAACTATCTGGTGATTTATAGCTATCTAAATCCCAGATCTTGCTACAGCCTCTGTGTGTGTTTGTGTTTTCTGGATATTCTCTATGGACTTTAAGGTTTTGAATGCATTTTAGTAGGACCCTTTTTGTTTTCTGCTGGCAAACTCTAATTGATTCCACCTGGAGTAAAATACTCCACACATTCGAGTTTTCTAGGAAGAAAGCTCCAGAAACCTGAGTAAACATGATATTTCTTTCTGTAAACATGACATTGGATGCATTTGCTGAACAGAAAGACTGTGCTTTTCTCCAAAACCACTTTCACGGTGAATTTTTGATTCAATTTCACTTCAAAACTACAACAATTTGTCCAGATACTCATGGATGAAAACAAACCTATCTGGTGTGTTGTGGCTATCTCAATCCCAGATCTTGCTACAGCCTCTGTGTGCATTTGTGTTTTCTGGACATTCTCTATTGACTTTAAGGTTTTGAATGCATTTTAGCAGGACCCTTTTTGTTTTCTGCTGGCAAACGCTAATTGGTTCAACCTGGAATCAAATCCTCCACACATTCGAGTTTTCTAGGAAGAAAGATTCAGAAACCTGAGGAAACATGATATTTGTATTTGTAAACATGACATTGGATACATTTACCGAACAGGAAGATTGTGCGTTTCTCTACAACCACTTTCACGGTGATTTTTGGTTAAATTTCACCCGAAATCCATAACAATTTGTCCAGATACTCCTGGATGAAAACAAAACTATCTGGTGATTTGTAGCTATCTCAATCCCAGATCTTGCTACAGCCTCTGTGTGTGTTTGTGTTTTCTGGATATTCTCTGTGGACTTTAAGGTTTTGAATGCATTTTAGCAGGACCCTTTTTGTTTTCTGCTGGCAAACGCTAATTGGTTCCACCTGGAGTCAAATACTCCGCACATTCAAGTTTTCTAGGAAGAAAGCTTCAGCAACCTGAGAAAACATGATATTTCTTTCTGTAAACATGACATTGGATACATTTGCCGAACAGGAAGATTGTGCTTTTCTCCAAAACCACTTTCACGGTGATTTTTGTTTAAATTTCACCCGAAATCCACAACAATTTGTCCAGATACTCCTGGAGGAAAACAAAACTATCTGGTGATTTGTAGCTATCTCAATCCCAGATCTTGCTACAGCCTCTGTGTGTGTTTGTGTTTTCTGGATATTCTCTATGGACTTTAATGTTTTGAATGCATTTTAGCAGGACCCATTTAGTTTTCTGCTGGCAAACGCTAATTGGTTCCACCTGAAGTCAAATCCTCCACACATTCGAGTTTTCTAGGAAGAAAGCTTCAGAAACCTGAGAAAACATGATATTTGTATTTGTAAACATGACATTGGATACACTTGCCAAACAGGAAGATTGTGCTATTCTCCAAAACCACTTTCACGGTGATTTTTGGTTAAATTTCACCCGAAATCCACAACAATTGGTCCAGATACTCCTGGATGAAAACAAAACTATCTGGTGATTTGTAGCTATCTCAATCCCAGATCTTGCTACAGCCTCTGTGTGTGTTTGTGTTTTCTGGACATTTTGTATGGACTTTAAGGTTTTGAATGCATTTTAGCAGGACACTAATTGTTTTCTGTTGGAAAACGCTAATTGGTTCCACCTGGAGTCAAATCCTCCACACATTCCAGTTTTCGAGGAAGAAAGCTTCAGAAACCTGAGAAAACATGATATTTCTTTCTGTAAACATGACATTGGATGCATTTGCCGAACAGGAAGATTGTGCTTTTCTCCAAAACCACTTTCACGGTGATTTTAGGTTAAATTTCTCCCGAAATCCACAACAATTGGTCCAGATACTCCTGGATGAAAACAAAACTATCTGGTGATTTGTAGCTATCTCAATCCCAGATCTTGCTACAGCCTCTGTGTGTGTTTGTGTTTTCTGGATATTCTCTATGGACTTTAAGGTTTTGAATGCATTTTAGCAGGACCCTTTTTGTTCTCTGCTGGCAAACGCTAATTGATTCCACCTGGAGTCAAATACTCCACACATTCGAGTTTTCTAGGAAGAAAGCTCCAGAAACCTGAGAAAACATGATATTTCTTTCCGTAAACATGACATTGGATGCATTTGCTGAACAGAAAGATTGTGCTTTTCTCCAAAACCACTTTCACTGTGATTTTTTTGGTTAAATTTCACTTCAAAACTACAACAATTTGTCCAGATACTCCTGGATGAAAACAAAACTATCTGGTGATTTGTAGCTATCTCAATCCCAGATCTTGCTACAGCCTCTGTGTGTGTTTGTGTTTTCTGGATATTCTCTATGGACTTTAAGGTTTTGAATGCATTTTAGCAGGACCCTTTTTATTTTCTGCTGGCAAACACTAATTGGTTCCACTTGGAGTCAAATCCTCCACACATTCGAGTTTTCTAGGAAGAAAGCTCCAGAAACCTGAGAAAACATGATATTTCTTTCCGTAAACATGACATTGGATGCATTTGCTGAACAGAAAGATTGTGCTTTTCTCCAAAACCACTTTCACTGTGATTTTTTTGGTTAAATTTCACTTCAAAACTACAACAATTTGTCCAGATACTCCTGGATGAAAACAAAACTATCTGGTGATTTGTAGCTATCTCAATCCCAGATCTTGCTACAGCCTCTGTGTGTGTTTGTGTTTTCTGGATATTCTCTATGGACTTTAAGGTTTTGAATGCATTTTAGCAGGACCCTTTTTATTTTCTGCTGGCAAACACTAATTGGTTCCACTTGGAGTCAAATCCTCCACACATTCGAGTTTTCTAGGAAGAAAGCTTCAGAAACCTGAGAAAACATGATATTTCTTTCTGTAAACATGACATTGGACACATTTGGCGAACAGGAAGATAGTGCTTTTCTCCAAAACCACTTTCACGGTGATTTTTGGTTAAATTTCACCCGAAATCCACAACAATTTGTCCAGATACTCCTGGATGAAAACAAAACTGTCTGGTGATTTGTAGCTATCTCAATCCCAGATCTTGCTACAGCCTATGTGTGTGTTTGTGTTTTCTGGATATTCTCTATGGACTTTAAGGTTTTGAATGAATTTTAGCAGAACCCTTTTTGTTTTCTGCTGGCAAACGCTAATTGGTTCCACCTGGAGGCAAATACTCCATACATTCGAGTTTTCTAGGAAGAAAGCTCCAGAAACCTGAGAAAACATGATATTTGTATTTGTAAACATGACATTGGATGCATTTGCTGAACAGAAAGATTGTGCTTTTCTCCAAAACCACTTTCACGGTGAATTTTGGATTAAATTTCACTTCAAAACTACAACAATTTGTCCAGATACTCCTGGATGAAAACAAAACTATCTGGTGATTTGTAGCTATCTCAATCCCAGATCTTGCTACAGCCTCTGTGTGTGTTTGTGTTTTCTGGATATTCTCTATGGACTTTAAGGTTTTGAATGCATTTTAGCAGGACCCTTTTTGTTTTCTGCTGGCAAACACTAATTGGTTCCACCTGGAGTCAAATCCTACACACATTCGAGTTTTCGAGGAAGAAAGCTTCAGAAACCTGAGAAAACATGATATTTCTTTCTGTAAACATGACATTGGACACATTTGCCGAACAGGAAGATTGTGCTTTTCTCCAAAACCACTTTCACGGTGATTTTTGGTTAAATTTCACCCGAAATCCACAACAATTTGTCCAGATACTCCTGGATGAAAACAAAACTATCTGGTGATTTGTAGCTATCTCAATCCCAGATCTTGCTACAGCCTCTGTGTGTGTTTGTGTTTTCTGGATATTCTCTATGGACTTTAAGGTTTTGAATGCATTTTAGCAGGACCCTTTTTGTTTTCTGCTGGCAAACGCTAATTGGTTCCACCTGGAGTCAAACACTCCACACATTCGAGTTTTCTAGGAAGAAAGCTTCAGAAACCTGAGAAAACATGATATTTGTATTTGTAAACATGACATTGGATACAGTTGCTGAACAGGAAGATTGTGCTTTTCTCCAAACCACTTTCACGGTGATTTTTTGGTTAAATTTCACCCGAAAGCCACAACAATTTTTCCAGATACTCCTGGATGAAAACAAAACTATCTGGTGATTTGTAGCTATCTCAATCCCAGATCTTGCTACAGCCTCTGTGTGTGTTTGTGTTTTCTGGATATTCTCTATGGACTTTAAGGTTTTGAATGCATTTTAGCAGGACCCTTTTTGTTTTCTGCTGGCAAACGCTAACTGGTTCCACCTGGAGTCAAATCCTCCACACATTCCAGTTTTCTAGGAAGAAAGCTCCAGAAACCTGAGAAAACATGATATTTGTATTTATAAACATAACATTGGATTCATTTGCCGAAGAGAAAGATTGTGCTTTTCTCCAAAACCACTTTCACCGTGATTTTTGGTTAAATTTCACCCGAAATCCACAACAATTTGTCCAGATACTCCTGGATGAAAACAAAACTATGTGGTGATTAGTAGCTATCTCAATCCCAGATATTGCTACAGCCTCTGTGTGTGTTTGTGTTTTCTGGATATTCTCTATGGACTTTAAGGTTTTGAATGCATTTTAGCAGGACCCTTTTTGTTTTCTGCTGGCAAACGCTAATTGGTTCCACCTGGAGTCAACTACTCCACACATTCGAGTTTTCTAGGAAGAAAGCTCCAGAAACCTGAGAAAACATGATATTTGTTTTTGTAAACATGACATTGGATTCATTTGCTGATCAGAAAGATTGTGCTTCTCTCCAAAACCACTTTAATGGTGATTTTTGGTTAAATTTCACCCGAAATCCACAACAATTGGTCCAGATACTCCGGGATGAAAACAAAACTATCTGGTGATGTGTAGCTATCTCACTCCCAGATCTTGCTACAGCCTCTGTGTGCGTTTTTGTTTTCTGGACACTCTCTATAGACTTTATGGTTTTCAATGCATTTTAGCAGGACCCTTATTGTTTTCTGTTGGCAAACGCTAATTGGTTCCACCTGGAGTGAAATACTCCACACATTCGAGTTGTCTAGGAAGAAAGCTTCAGAAACCTGAGAAAACATGATATTTCTTTCTGTAAACATGACATTGGATACATTTGCCGAACAGGAAGATTGTGCTTTTCTCCAAAACCAATTTCACCGTGATTTTTGGATTAAATTTCACTTCAAAACTACAACAATTTGTCCAGATACTCCTGGATGAAAACAAAACTATCTGGTGATTTGTAGCTATCTCAATCCCAGATCTTGCTACAGCCTCTGTGTGTGTTTGTGTTTTCTGGATATTCTCTATGGACTTTAAGGTTTTGAATGCATTTTAGCAGGACCCTTTTTGTTTTCTGCTGGCAAACGCTAATTGGTTCCACCTGGAGTCAAACACTCCACACATTCGAGTTTTCTAGGAAGAAAGCTTCAGAAACCTGAGAAAACATGATATTTCTTTCTGTAAACATGACATTGGATACATTTGCTGAACAGGAAGATTGTGCTATTCTCCAAAACCACTGTCACGGTGATTTTTGGTTAAATTTCACCCGAAATCCACAACAATTGGTCCAGATACTCCTGGATGAAAACAAAACTATCTGGTGATTTGTAGCTATCTCAATCCCAGATCTTGCTACAGCCTCTGTGTGTGTTTGTGTTTTCTGGATATTCTCTATGGACTTTAAGGTTTTGAATGCATTTTAGCAGGACCCTTTTTGTTTTCTGCTGGCAAACGCTAATTGGTTCCACCTGGAGTCAAACACTCCACGCATTCGAGTTTTCTAGGAAGAAAGCTTCAGAAACCTGAGAAAACATGATATTTGTATTTGTAAACATGACATTGGATACAGTTGCTGAACAGGAAGCTTGTGCTTTTCTCCAAACCACTTTCACGGTGATTTTTTGGTTAAATTTCACCCGAAAACCACAACAATTTGTCCAGATACTCCTGGATGAAAACAAAACTATCTGGTGATTTGTAGCTATCTCAATCCCAGATCTTGCTACAGCCTCTGTGTGTGTTTGTGTTTTCTGGATATTCTCTATGGACTTTAAGGTTTTGAATGCATTTTAGCAGGACCCTTTTTGTTTTCTGCTGGCAAACGCTAATTGGTTCCACCTGGAGTCAAATCCTCCACACATTCCAGTTTTCTAGGAAGAAAGCTCCAGAAACCTGAGGAAACATGATATTTGTATTTATAAACATAACATTGGATTCATTTGCCGAAGAGAAAGATTGTGCTTTTCTCCAAAACCACTTTCACGGTGATTTTTGGTTAAATTTCACCCGAAATCCACAACAATTTGTCCAGATACTCCTGGATGAAAACAAAACTATCTGGTGATTAGTAGCTATCTCAATCCCAGATATTGCTACAGCCTCTGTGTGTGTTTGTGTTTTCTGGATATTCTCTATGGACTTTAAGGTTTTGAATGCATTTTAGCAGGACCCTTTTTGTTTTCTGCTGACAAACGCTAATTGGTTCCACCTGGAGTCAAATACTCCACACATTCGAGTTTTCTAGGAAGAAAGCTCCAGAAACCTGAGAAAACATGATATTTGTTTTTGTAAACATGACATTGGATTCATTTGCTGATCAGAAAGATTGTGCTTCTCTCCAAAACCACTTTAATGGTGATTTTTGGTTAAATTTCACCCGAAATCCACAACAATTGGTCCAGATACTCCGGGATGAATACAAAACTATCTGGTGATGTGTAGCTATCTCAATCCCAGATCTTGCTACAGCCTCTGTGTGCGTTTTTGTTTTCTGGACACTCTCTATAGACTTCATGGTTTTCAATGCATTTTAGCAGGACCCTTATTGTTTTCTGTTGGCAAACGCTAATTGGTTCCACCTGGAGTGAAATACTCCACACATTCGAGTTGTCTAGGAAGAAAGCTTCAGAAACCTGAGAAAACATGATATTTCTTTCTGTAAACATGACATTGGATACATTTGCCGAACAGGAAGATTGTGCTTTTCTCCAAAACCAATTTCACCGTGATTTTTGGTTAAATTTCACCCGAAATCCACAACAATTTGTCCAGATACTCCTGGATGAAAACAAAACTGTCTGGTGATTTGTAGCTATCTCAATCCCAGATCTTGCTACAGCCTCTGTGTGTGTTCGTGTTTTCTGGATATTCTCTATGGACTTTAAGGTTTTGAATGCATTTTAGCAGAACCCTTTTTGTTTTCTGCTGGCAAACGCTAATTGGTTCCACCTGGAGTCAAATACTCCACACATTCGAGTTTTCTAGGAAGAAAGCTCCAGAAACCTGAGAAAACATGATATTTGTATTTGTAAACACGACATTGGATGCATTTGACGAACAGAAAGATTGTGCTTTTCTCGTAAACCACTTTCACGGTGATTTTTTGGTTAAATTTCACCCGAAATCCACGACAATTTGTCCAGATACTCCTGGATGAAAACAAAACTATCTGGTGATTTGTAGCTATCTCAATCCCAGATCATGCTACAGCCTCTGTGTGTGTTTGTGTTTTCTGGATATTCTCTATGGACTTTAAGGTTTTGAATGCATTTTAGCAGGACCCTTTTTTGTTTTCTGCTGGCAAACGCTAATTGGTTCCACCTGGAGTCAAATACTCCACACATTCGAGTTTTCTAGGAAGAAAGCTTCAGCAACCTGAGAAAACATGATATTTGTATTTGTAAACATGACATTGGATACACTGGCTGAACAGGAAGATTGTGCATTTCTCTAAAACCACTTTCACGGTGATTTTTTGGTTAAATTTCACCCGAAATCCACAACAATTTGTCCAGATACTCCTGGATGAAAACAAAACTATCTGGTGATGTGTAGCGATCTCAATCCCAGATCTTGCTACAGCCTCTGTGTGTGTTTGTGTTTTCTGGATATTCTCTATGGACTTTAAGATTTTGAATGCATTTTAGCAGGACCGTTTTTGTGTTCTGCTTGCAAACGCTAATTGGTTCCACCTGGAGTCAAATCCTCCACACATTCCAGTTTTCTAGGAAGAAAGCTCCAGAAACCTGAGGAAACATGATATTTGTATTTATAAACATAACATTGGATTCATTTGCTGATCAGAAAGATTGTGCTTCTCTCCAAAACCACTTTAATGGTGATTTTTGGTTAAATTTCACCCGAAATCCACAACAATTGGTCCAGATACTCCGGGATGAAAACAAAACTATCTGGTGATTAGTAGCTATCTCAATCCCAGATCTTGCTACAGCCTCTGTGTGCGTTTTTGTTTTCTGGACACTCTCTATAGACTTTATGGTTTTCAATGCATTTTAGCAGGACCCTTATTGTTTTCTGTTGGCAAACGCTAATTGGTTCCACCTGGAGTGAAATACTCCACACATTCGAGTTGTCTAGGAAGAAAGCTTCAGAAACCTGAGAAAACATGATATTTCTTTCTGTAAACATGACATTGGATACATTTGCCGAACAGGAAGATTGTGCTTTTCTCCAAAACCACTTTCACGGTGATTTTTGGTTAAATTTCACCCGAAATCCACAACAATTGGTCCAGATACTCCTGGATGAAAACAAAACTATCTGGTGATTTGTAGCTATCTCAATCCCAGATCTTGCTACAGCCTCTATGTGTGTTTGTGTTTTCTGGATATTCTCTATGGACTTTAACGTTTTGAATGCATTTTAGCAGGACCCTTTTTATTTTCTGCTGGCAAACGCTAATTGGTTCCACCTGGAGTCAAATCCTCCACACATTCCAGTTTTCGAGGAAGAAAGCTTCAGAAACCTGAGAAAACATGATATTTCTTTCTGTAAACATGACATTGGATGCATTTGCCGAACAGGAAGATTGTGCTTTTCTCCAAAACCACTTTCACGGTGATTTTAGGTTAAATTTCTCCCGAAATCCACAACAATTTGTCCAGATACTCCTGGATGAAAACAAAACTATCTGGTGATTTGTAGCTATCTCAATCCCAGATCTTGCTACAGCCTCTGTGTGTGTTTGTGTTTTCTGGATATTCTCTATGGACTTTAAGGTTTTGAATGCATTTTAGCAGGACCCTTTTTGTTCTCTGCTGGCAAACGCTAATTGATTCCACCTGGAGTCAAATACTCCACACATTCGAGTTTTCTAGGAAGAAAGCTCCAGAAACCTGAGAAAACATGATATTTCTTTCCGTAAACATGACATTGGATGCATTTGCTGAACAGAAAGATTGTGCTTTTCTCCAAAACCACTTTCACTGTGATTTTTTTGGTTAAATTTCACTTCAAAACTACAACAATTTGTCCAGATACTCCTGGATGAAAACAAAACTATCTGGTGATTTGTAGCTATCTCAATCCCAGATCTTGCTACAGCCTCTGTGTGTGTTTGTGTTTTCTGGATATTCTCTATGGACTTTAAGGTTTTGAATGCATTTTAGCAGGACCCTTTTTGTTTTCTGCTGGCAAACACTAATTGGTTCCACCTGTAGTCAAATCCTACACACATTCGAGTTTTCGAGGAAGAAAGCTTCAGAAACCTGAGAAAACATGATATTTCTTTCTGTAAACATGACATTGGACACATTTGCCGAACAGGAAGATTGTGCTTTTCTCCAAAACCACTTTCACGGTGATTTTTGTTTAAATTTCACCCGAAATCCACAACAATTTGTCCAGATACTCCTGGATGAAAACAAAACTATCTGGTGATTTGTAGCTATCTCAATCCCAGATCTTGCTACAGCCTCTGTGTGTGTTTGTGTTTTCTGGATATTCTCTATGGACTTTAAGGTTTTGAATGCATTTTAGCAGGACCCTTTTTGTTTTCTGCTGGCAAACGCTAATTGGTTCCACCTGGAGTCAAACACTCCACACATTCGAGTTTTCTAGGAAGAAAGCTTCAGAAACCTGAGAAAACATGATATTTGTATTTGTAAACATGACATTGGATACAGTTGCTGAACAGGAAGATTGTGCTTTTCTCCAAACCACTTTCACGGTGATTTTTTGGTTAAATTTCACCCGAAAACCACAACAATTTTTCCAGATACTCCTGGATGAAAACAAAACTATCTGGTGATTTGTAGCTATCTCAATCCCAGATCTTGCTACAGCCTCTGTGTGTGTTTGTGTTTTCTGGATATTCTCTATGGACTTTAAGGTTTTGAATGCATTTTAGCAGGACCCTTTTTGTTTTCTGCTGGCAAACGCTAACTGGTTCCACCTGGAGTCAAATCCTCCACACATTCCAGTTTTCTAGGAAGAAAGCTCCAGAAACCTGAGAAAACATGATATTTGTATTTATAAACATAACATTGGATTCATTTGCCGAAGAGAAAGATTGTGCTTTTCTCCAAAACCACTTTCACGGTGATTTTTGGTTAAATTTCACCCGAAATCCACAACAATTTGTCCAGATACTCCTGGATGAAAACAAAACTATCTGGTGATTAGTAGCTATCTCAATCCCAGATATTGCTACAGCCTCTGTGTGTGTTTGTGTTTTCTGGATATTCTCTATGGACTTTAAGGTTTTGAATGCATTTTAGCAGGACCCTTTTTGTTTTCTGCTGGCAAACGCTAATTGGTTCCACCTGGAGTCAACTACTCCACACATTCGAGTTTTCTAGGAAGAAAGCTCCAGAAACCTGAGAAAACATGATATTTGTTTTTGTAAACATGACATTGGATTCATTTGCTGATCAGAAAGATTGTGCTTCTCTCCAAAACCACTTTAATGGTGATTTTTGGTTAAATTTCACCCGAAATCCACAACAATTGGTCCAGATACTCCGGGATGAAAACAAAACTATCTGGTGATGTGTAGCTATCTCACTCCCAGATCTTGCTACAGCCTCTGTGTGCGTTTTTGTTTTCTGGACACTCTCTATAGACTTTATGGTTTTCAATGCATTTTAGCAGGACCCTTATTGTTTTCTGTTGGCAAACGCTAATTGGTTCCACCTGGAGTCAAATACTCCACACATTCGAGTTGTCTAGGAAGAAAGCTTCAGAAACCTGAGAAAACATGATATTTCTTTCTGTAAACATGACATTGGATACATTTGCCGAACAGGAAGATTGTGCTTTTCTCCAAAACCACTTTCACGGTGAATTTTGGATTAAATTTCACTTCAAAACTACAACAATTTGTCCAGATACTCCTGGATGAAAACAAAACTATCTGGTGATTTGTAGCTATCTCAATCCCAGATCTTGCTACAGCCTCTGTGTGTGTTTGTGTTTTCTGGATATTCTCTATGGACTTTAAGGTTTTGAATGCATTTTAGCAGGACCCTTTTTGTTTTCTGCTGGCAAACGCTAATTGGTTCCACCTGGAGTCAAACTCTCCACACATTCGAGTTTTCTAGGAAGAAAGCTTCAGAAACCTGAGAAAACATGATATTTCTTTCTGTAAACATGACATTGGATACATTTGCTGAACAGGAAGATTGTGCTATTCTCCAAAACCACTTTCACGGTGATTTTTGGTTAAATTTCACCCGAAATCCACAACAATTGGTCCAGATTCTCCTGGATGAAAACAAAACTATCTGGTGATTTGTAGCTATCTCAATCCCAGATCTTGCTACAGCCTCTGTGTGTGTTTGTGTTTTCTGGATATTCTCTATGGACTTTAAGGTTTTGAATGCATTTTAGCAGGACCCTTTTTGTTTTCTGCTGGCAAACGCTAATTGGTTCCACCTGGAGTCAAACACATCACACATTCGAGTTTTCTAGGAAGAAAGCTTCAGAAACCTGAGAAAACATGATATTTGTATTTGTAAACATGACATTGGATACAGTTGCTGAACAGGAAGCTTGTGCTTTTCTCCAAACCACTTTCACGGTGATTTTTTGGTTAAATTTCACCCGAAAACCACAACAATTTGTCCAGATACTCCTGGATGAAAACAAAACTATCTGGTGATTTGTAGCTATCTCAATCCCAGATCTTGCTACAGCCTCTGTGTGTGTTTGTGTTTTCTGGATATTCTCTATGGACTTTAAGGTTTTGAATGCATTTTAGCAGGACCCTTTTTGTTTTCTGCTGGCAAACGCTAATTGGTTCCACCTGGAGTCAAATCCTCCACACATTCCAGTTTTCTAGGAAGAAAGCTCCAGAAACCTGAGGAAACATGATATTTGTATTTATAAACATAACATTGGATTCATTTGACGAAGAGAAAGATTGTGCTTTTCTCCAAAACCACTTTCACGGTGATTTTTGGTTAAATTTCACCCGAAATCCACAACAATTTGTCCAGATACTCCTGGATGAAAACAAAACTATCTGGTGATTAGTAGCTATCTCAATCCCAGATATTGCTACAGCCTCTGTGTGTGTTTGTGTTTTCTGGATATTCTCTATGGACTTTAAGGTTTTGAATGCATTTTAGCAGAACCCTTTTTGTTTTCTGCTGACAAACGCTAATTGGTTCCACCTGGAGTCAAATACTCCACACATTCGAGTTTTCTAGGAAGAAAGCTCCAGAAACCTGAGAAAACATGATATTTGTTTTTGTAAACATGACATTGGATTCATTTGCTGATCAGAAAGATTGTGCTTCTCTCCAAAACCACTTTAATGGTGATTTTTGGTTAAATTTCACCCGAAATCCACAACAATTGGTCCAGATACTCCGGGATGAATACAAAACTATCTGGTGATGTGTAGCTATCTCAATCCCAGATCTTGCTACAGCCTCTGTGTGCGTTTTTGTTTTCTGGACACTCTCTATAGACTTTATGGTTTTCAATGCATTTTAGCAGGACCCTTATTGTTTTCTGTTGGCAAACGCTAATTGGTTCCACCTGGAGTGAAATACTCCACACATTCGAGTTGTCTAGGAAGAAAGCTTCAGAAACCTGAGAAAACATGATATTTCTTTCTGTAAACATGACATTGGATACATTTGCCGAACAGGAAGATTGTGCTTTTCTCCAAAACCAATTTCACCGTGATTTTTGGTTAAATTTCACCCGAAATCCACAACAATTTGTCCAGATACTCCTGGATGAAAACAAAACTGTCTGGTGATTTGTAGCTATCTCAATCCCAGATCTTGCTACAGCCTCTGTGTGTGTTCGTGTTTTCTGGATATTCTCTATGGACTTTAAGGTTTTGAATGCATTTTAGCAGAACCCTTTTTGTTTTCTGCTGGCAAACGCTAATTGGTTCCACCTGGAGTCAAATACTCCACACATTCGAGTTTTCTAGGAAGAAAGCTCCAGAAACCTGAGAAAACATGATATTTGTATTTGTAAACATGACATTGGATGCATTTGACGAACAGAAAGATTGTGCTTTTCTCGAAAACCACTTTCACGGTGATTTTTTGGTTAAATTTCACCCGAAATCCACGACAATTTGTCCAGATACTCCTGGATGAAAACAAAACTATCTGGTGATTTGTAGCTATCTCAATCCCAGATCTTGCTACAGCCTCTGTGTGTGTTTGTGTTTTCTGGATATTCTCTATGGACTTTAAGGTTTTGAATGCATTTTAGCAGGACCCTTTTTTGTTTTCTGCTGGCAAACGCTAATTGGTTCCACCTGGAGTCAAATACTCCACACATTCGAGTTTTCTAGGAAGAAAGCTTCAGCAACCTGAGAAAACATGATATTTGTATTTGTAAACATGACATTGGATACACTGGCTGAACAGGAAGATTGTGCATTTCTCTAAAACCACTTTCACGGTGATTTTTTGGTTAAATTTCACCCGAAATCCACAACAATTTGTCCAGATACTCCTGGATGAAAACAAAACTATCTGGTGATGTGTAGCGATCTCAATCCCAGATCTTGCTACAGCCTCTGTGTGTGTTTGTGTTTTCTGGATATTCTCTATAGACTTTAAGATTTTGAATGCATTTTAGCAGGACCGTTTTTGTGTTCTGCTTGCAAACGCTAATTGGTTCCACCTGAAGTCAAATCCTCCACACATTCAAGTTTTCTAGGAAGAAAGCTTCAGAAACCTGAGAAAACATGATATTTCTTTCTGTAAACATGACATTGGATACATTTGCTGAACAGGAAGATTGTGCTATTCTCCAAAACCACTTTCACGGTGATTTTTGGTTAAATTTCACCCGAAATCCACAACAATTGGTCCAGATACTCCTGGATGAAAACAAAACTATCTGGTGATTTGTAGCTATCTCAATCCCAGATCTTGCTACAGCCTCTGTGTGTGTTTGTGTTTTCTGGATATTCTCTATGGACTTTAAGGTTTTGAATGCATTTTAGCAGGACCCTTTTTGTTTTCTGCTGGCAAACGCTAATTGGTTCCACCTGGAGTCAAACACTCCACACATTCGAGTTTTCTAGGAAGAAAGCTTCAGAAACCTGAGAAAACATGATATTTGTATTTGTAAACATGACATTGGATACAGTTGCTGAACAGGAAGATTGTGCTTTTCTCCAAAACACTTTCACGGTGATTTTTTGGTTAAATTTCACCCGAAAACCACAACAATTTGTCCAGATACTCCTGGATGAAAACAAAACTATCTGGTGATTTGTAGCTATCTCAATCCCAGATCTTGCTACAGCCTCTGTGTGTGTTTGTGTTTTCTGGATATTCTCTATGGACTTTAAGGTTTTGAATGCATTTTAGCAGGACCCTTTTTGTTTTCTGCTGGCAAACGCTAATTGGTTCCACCTGGAGTCAAATCCTCCACACATTCCAGTTTTCTAGGAAGAAAGCTCCAGAAACCTGAGGAAACATGATATTTGTATTTATAAACATAACATTGGATTCATTTGCTGATCAGAAAGATTGTGCTTCTCTCCAAAACCACTTTAATGGTGATTTTTGGTTAAATTTCACCCGAAATCCACAACAATTGGTCCAGATACTCCGGGATGAAAACAAAACTATCTGGTGATTAGTAGCTATCTCAATCCCAGATCTTGCTACAGCCTCTGTGTACGTTTTTGTTTTCTGGACACTCTCTATAGACTTTATGGTTTTCAATGCATTTTAGCAGGACCCTTTTTGTTTTCTGTTGGCAAACGCTAATTGGTTCCACCTGGAGTGAAATACTCCACACATTCGAGTTGTCTAGGAAGAAAGCTTCAGAAACCTGAGAAAACATGATATTTCTTTCTGTAAACATGACATTGGATACATTTGCCGAACAGGAAGATTGTGCTTTTCTCCAAAACCAATTTCACCGTGATTTTTGGTTAAATTTCACCCGAAATCCACAACAATTTGTCCAGATACTCCTGGATGAAAACAAAACTGTCTGGTGATTTGTAGCTATCTCAATCCCAGATCTTGCTACAGCCTCTGTGTGTGTTTGTGTTTTCTGGATATTCTCTATGGACTTTAAGGTTTTGAATGCATTTTAGCAGAACCCTTTTTGTTTTCTGCTGGCAAACGCTAATTGGTTCCACCTGGAGTCAAATACTCCACACATTCGAGTTTTCTAGGAAGAAAGCTCCAGAAACCTGAGAAAACATGATATTTGTATTTGTAAACATGACATTGGATGCATTTGACGAACAGAAAGATTGTGCTTTTCTCGAAAACCACTTTCACGGTGATTTTTTGGTTAAATTTCACCCGAAATCCACGACAATTTGTCCAGATACTCCTGGATGAAAACAAAACTATCTGGTGATTTGTAGCTATCTCAATCCCAGATCTTGCTACAGCCTCTGTGTGTGTTTGTGTTTTCTGGATATTCTCTATGGACTTTAAGGTTTTGAATGCATTATTAGGGGACCCTTTTTGTTTTCTGCTGGCAAACGCTAATTGGTTCCACCTGGAGTCAAATACTCCACACATTCGAGTTTTCTAGGAAGAAAGCTCCAGAAACCTGAGAAAACATGATATTTGTTTTTGTAAACATGACATTGGATACACTGGCTGAACAGGAAGATTGTGCTTTTCTCCAAAACACTTGCACGGTGATTTGTTGGTTAAATTTCACCCGAAAACCACAACAATTTGTCCAGATACTCCTGGATGAAAACAAAACTATCTGGTGATTTGTAGCTATCTCAATCCCAGATCTTGCTACAGCCTCTGTGTGTGTTTGTGTTTTCTGGATATTCTCTATGGACTTTAAGGTTTTGAATGCATTTTAGCAGGACCCTTTTTGTTTTCTGCTGGCAAACGCTAATTGGTTCCACCTGGAGTCAAATCCTCCACACATTCCAGTTTTCTAGGAAGAAAGCTCCAGAAACCTGAGGAAACATGATATTTGTATTTATAAACATAACATTGGATTCATTTGCTGATCAGAAAGATTGTGCTTCTCTCCAAAACCACTTTAATGGTGATTTTTGGTTAAATTTCACCCGAAATCCACAACAATTGGTCCAGATACTCCGGGATGAAAACAAAACTATCTGGTGATTAGTAGCTATCTCAATCCCAGATCTTGCTACAGCCTCTGTGTACGTTTTTGTTTTCTGGACACTCTCTATAGACTTTATGGTTTTCAATGCATTTTAGCAGGACCCTTATTGTTTTCTGTTGGCAAACGCTAATTGGTTCCACCTGGAGTGAAATACTCCACACATTCGAGTTGTCTAGGAAGAAAGCTTCAGAAACCTGAGAAAACATGATATTTCTTTCTGTAAACATGACATTGGATACATTTGCCGAACAGGAAGATTGTGCTTTTCTCCAAAACCAATTTCACCGTGATTTTTGGTTAAATTTCACCCGAAATCCACAACAATTTGTCCAGATACTCCTGGATGAAAACAAAACTGTCTGGTGATTTGTAGCTATCTCAATCCCAGATCTTGCTACAGCCTCTGTGTGTGTTCGTGTTTTCTGGATATTCTCTATGGACTTTAAGGTTTTGAATGCATTTTAGCAGAACCCTTTTTGTTTTCTGCTGGCAAACGCTAATTGGTTCCACCTGGAGTCAAATACTCCACACATTCGAGTTTTCTAGGAAGAAAGCTCCAGAAACCTGAGAAAACATGATATTTGTATTTGTAAACATGACATTGGATGCATTTGACGAACAGAAAGATTGTGCTTTTCTCGAAAACCACTTTCACGGTGATTTTTTGTTAAATTTCACCCGAAATCCACGACAATTTGTCCAGATACTCCTGGATGAAAACAAAACTATCTGGTGATTTGTAGCTATCTCAATCCCAGATCTTGCTACAGCCTCTGTGTGTGTTTGTGTTTTCTGGATATTCTCTATGGACTTTAAGGTTTTGAATGCATTATTAGGGGACCCTTTTTGTTTTCTGCTGGCAAACGCTAATTGGTTCCACCTGGAGTCAAATACTCCACACATTCGAGTTTTCTAGGAAGAAAGCTCCAGAAACCTGAGAAAACATGATATTTGTTTTTGTAAACATGACATTGGATACACTGGCTGAACAGGAAGATTGTGCATTTCTCTAAAACCACTTTCACGGTGATTTTTTGGTTAAATTTCACCCGAAATCCACAACAATTTGTCCAGATACTCCTGGATGAAAACAAAACTATCTGGTGATGTGTAGCGATCTCAATCCCAGATCTTGCTACAGCCTCTGTGTGTGTTTGTGTTTTCTGGATATTCTCTATGGACTTTAAGATTTTGAATGCATTTTAGCAGGACCGTTTTTGTGTTCTGCTTGCAAACGCTAATTGGTTCCACCTGAAGTCAAATCCTCCACACATTCAAGTTTTCTAGGAAGAAAGCTTCAGAAACCTGAGAAAACATGATATTTCTTTCTGTAAACATGACATTGGATACATTTGCTGAACAGGAAGATTGTGCTATTCTCCAAAACCACTTTCACGGTGATTTTTGGTTAAATTTCACCCGAAAACCACAACAATTGGTCCAGATACTCCTGGATGAAAACAAAACTATCTGGTGATTTGTAGCTATCTCAATCCCAGATCTTGCTACAGCCTCTGTGTGTGTTTGTGTTTTCTGGATATTCTCTATGGACTTTAAGGTTTTGAATGCATTTTAGCAGGACCCTTTTTGTTTTCTGCTGGCAAACGCTAATTGGTTCCACCTGGAGTCAAATCCTCCACACATTCGAGTTTTCTAGGAAGAAAGCTTCAGAAACCTGAGAAAACATGATATTTCTTTCTGTAAACATGACATTGGATACATTTGCCGAACAGGAAGATTGTGCTTTTCTCCAAAACCACTTTCACGGTGATTTTTGGTTAAATTTCACCCGAAATCCACAACAATTGGTCCAGATACTCCTGGATGAAAACAAAACTATCTGGTGATGTGTAGCTATCTCAATCCCAGATCTTGCTACAGCCTCTGTGTGCGTTTTTGTTTTCTGGACACTCTCTATAGACTTTATGGTTTTCAATGCATTTTAGCAGGACCCTTATTGTTTTCTGTTGGCAAACGCTAATTTGTTCCACCTGGAGTGAAATACTCCACACATTCGAGTTTTCTAGGAAGAAAGCTTCAGAAACCTGAGAAAACATGATATTTCTTTCTGTAAACATGACATTGGATACATTTGCTGAACAGGAAGATTGTGCTTTTCTCCAAAACCACTTTCACGGTGATTTTTGGTTAAATTTCACCCGAAATCCACAACAATTAGTCCAGATACTCCTGGATGAAAACAAAACTATCTGGTGATTTGTAGTATCTCAATCCCAGATCTTGCTACAGCCTCTGTGTGTGTTTGTGTTTTCTGGATATTCTCTATGGACTTTAAGGTTTTGAATGCATTTTAGCAGGACCCTTTTTGTTTTCTGCTGGCAAACGCTAATTGGTTCCACCTGGAGTCAAATCCTCCACACATTCAAGTTTTGTAGGAAGAAAGCTTCAGAAACCTGAGAAAACATGATATTTGTATTTGTAAACATGACATTGGATACACTTGCTGAACAGGAAGATTGTGCTTTTCTCCAAAACCACTTTCACGGTGATTTTTTGGTTACATTTCACTTGAAAACCACAACAATTTGTGCAGATACTCCTGGATGAAAACAAAACTATCTGTTGATTTGTAGCTATCTCAATCCCAGATCTTGCTACAGCCTCTGTGTGTGTTTTTGTTTTCTGGATATTCTCTATGGACTTTAAGGTTTTGAATGCATTTTAGCAGGACCCTTTTTGTGTTCTGCTTGCAAAAGCTAATTGGTTCCACCTGTAGTCAAATCCTCCACACATTCAAGTTTTCTAGGAAGAAAGCTTCAGAAACCTGAGAAAACATGATATTTCTTTCTGTAAACATGACATTGGATACATTTGCTGAACAGAAAGATTGTGCTATTCTCCAAAACCACTTTCACGGTGATTTTTGGTTAAATTTCACCCGAAATCCACAACAATTGGTCCAGATACTCCTGGATGAAAACAAAACTATCTGGTGATTTGTAGCTATCTCAATCCCAGATCTTGCTACAGCCTCTGTGTGTGTTTGTGTTTTCTGGATATTCTCTATGGACTTTAAGGTTTTCAATGCATTTTAGCAGGACCCTTTTTGTTTTCTGCTGGCAAACGCTAACTGGTTCCACCTGGAGTCAAATCCTCCACACATTCCAGTTTTCGAGGAAGAAAGCTTCAGAAACCTGAGAAAACATGATATTTGTATTTATAAACATAACATTGGATTCATTTGCTGAACAGAAAGATTGTGCTTTTCTCGAAAACCACTTTCACGGTGATTTTTTGGTTAAATTTCACTTCAAATCTACAATTTGTCCAGATACACCTGGATGAAAACAAAACTATCTGGTGATTTGTAGCTCTCTCAATCCCAGATCTTGCTACAGCCTCTGTGTGTGTTTGTGTTTTCTGGATATTCTCTATGGACTTTAAGGTTTGGAATGCATTTTAGCAGGACCCTTTTTATTTTCTGCTGGCAAACGCTAATTGGTTCCACCTGGAGTCAAATCCTCCACACATTCCAGTTTTTGAGGAAGAAAGCTTCAGAAACCTGAGAAAACATGATATTTCTTTCTGTAAACATGATATTGGATACCTTTGCCGAACAGGAAGATTGTGCTTTTCTCCAAAACCACTTTCACGGTGATTTTTGGTTAAATTTCACCCGAAATCCACAACAATTTGTCCAGATACTCCTGGATGAAAACAAAACTATCTGGTGATTTGTAGCTATCTCAATCCCAGATCTTGCTACAGCCTCTGTGTGTGTTTGTGTTTTCTGGATATTCTCTATGGACTTTAAGGTTTTGAATGCATTTTAGCATATAAGTTTTTGTTTTCTGCTGGCAAACGCTAATTGGTTCCACCTGGAGTCAAATCCTCCACACATTCCAGTTTTCGAGGAAGAAAGCTTCAGAAACCTGAGAAAACATGATATTTCTTTCTGTAAACATGACATTGGATGCATTTGCCGAACAGGAAGATTGTGCTTTTCTCCAAAACCACTTTCACGGTGATTTTAGGTTAAATTTCTCCCGAAATCCACAACAATTGGTCCAGATTCTCCTGGATGAAAACAAAACTATCTGGTGATTTGTAGCTATCTCAATCCCAGATCTTGCTACAGCCTCTGTGTGTGTTTGTGTTTTCTGGATATTCTCTATGGACTTTAAGGTTTTGAATGCATTTTAGCAGGACCCTTTTTGTTTTCTGCTGGCAAACGCTAATTGGTTCCACCTGGAGTCAAATCCTCCACACATTCGAGTTTTCTAGGAAGAAAGCTTCAGAAACCTGAGAAAACATGATATTTCTTTCTGTAAACATGACATTGGATACATTTGCCGAACAGGAAGATTGTGCTTTTCTCCAAAACCACTTTCACGGTGATTTTTGGTTAAATTTCACCCGAAATCCACAACAATTGGTCCAGATACTCCTGGATGAAAACAAAACTATCTGGTGATGTGTATCTATCTCAATCCCAGATCTTGCTACAGCCTCTGTGTGCGTTTTTGTTTTCTGGACACTCTCTATAGACTTTATGGTTTTCAATGCATTTTAGCAGGACCCTTATTGTTTTCTGTTGGCAAACGCTAATTTGTTCCACCTGGAGTGAAATACTCCACACATTCGAGTTTTCTAGGAAGAAAGCTTCAGAAACCTGAGAAAACATGATATTTCTTTCTGTAAACATGACATTGGATACATTTGCTGAACAGGAAGATTGTGCTTTTCTCCAAAACCACTTTCACGGTTATTTTTCGTTAAATTTCACCCGAAATCCACAACAATTAGTCCAGATACTCCTGGATGAAAACAAAACTATCTGGTGATTTGTAGTATCTCAATCCCAGATCTTGCTACAGCCTCTGTGTGTGTTTGTGTTTTCTGGATATTCTCTATGGACTTTAAGGTTTTGAATGCATTTTAGCAGGACCCTTTTTGTTTTCTGCTGGCAAACGCTAATTGGTTCCACCTGGAGTCAAATCCTCCACACATTCAAGTTTTCTAGGAAGAAAGCTTCAGAAACCTGAGAAAACATGATATTTGTATTTGTAAACATGACATTGGATACACTTGCTGAACAGGAAGATTGTGCTTTTCTCCAAAACCACTTTCACGGTGATTTTTTGGTTACATTTCACTTGAAAACCACAACAATTTGTGCAGATACTCCTGGATGAAAACAAAACTATCTGGTGATTTGTAGCTATCTCAATCCCAGATCTTGCTACAGCCTCTGTGTGTGTTTTTGTTTTCTGGATATTCTCTATGGACTTTAAGGTTTTGAATGCATTTTAGCAGGACCCTTTTTGTGTTCTGCTTGCAAAAGCTAATTGGTTCCACCTGGAGTCAAATCCTCCACACATTCAAGTTTTCTAGGAAGAAAGCTTCAGAAACCTGAGAAAACATGATATTTCTTTCTGTAAACATGACATTGGATACATTTGCTGAACAGAAAGATTGTGCTATTCTCCAAAACCACTTTCACGGTGATTTTTGGTTAAATTTCACCCGAAATCCACAACAATTGGTCCAGATACTCCTGGATGAAAACAAAACTATCTGGTGATTTGTAGCTATCTCAATCCCAGATCTTGCTACAGCCTCTGTGTGTGTTTGTGTTTTCTGGATATTCTCTATGGACTTTAAGGTTTTCAATGCATTTTAGCAGGACCCTTTTTGTTTTCTGCTGGCAAACGCTAATTGGTTCCACCTGGAGTCAAATCCTCCACACATTCCAGTTTTCGAGGAAGAAAGCTTCAGAAACCTGAGAAAACATGATATTTGTATTTATAAACATAACATTGGATTCATTTGCTGAACAGAAAGATTGTGCTTTTCTCGAAAACCACTTTCACGGTGATTTTTTGGTTAAATTTCACTTCAAATCTACAATTTGTCCAGATACACCTGGATGAAAACAAAACTATCTGGTGATTTGTAGCTATCTCAATCCCAGATCTTGCTACAGCCTCTGTGTGTGTTTGTGTTTTCTGGATATTCTCTATGGACTTTAAGGTTTGGAATGCATTTTAGCAGGACCCTTTTTATTTTCTGCTGGCAAACGCTAATTGGTTCCACCTGGAGTCAAATCCTCCACACATTCCAGTTTTTGAGGAAGAAAGCTTCAGAAACCTGAGAAAACATGATATTTCTTTCTGTAAAAATGATATTGGATACCTTTGCCGAACAGGAAGATTGTGCTTTTCTCCAAAACCACTTTCACGGTGATTTTTGGTTAAATTTCACCCGAAATCCACAACAATTTGTCCAGATACTCCTGGATGAAAACAAAACTATCTGGTGATTTGTAGCTATCTCAATCCCAGATCTTGCTACAGCCTCTGTGTGTGTTTGTGTTTTCTGGATATTCTCTATGGACTTTAAGGTTTTGAATGCATTTTAGCATGTAAGTTTTTGTTTTCTGCTGGCAAACGCTAATTGGTTCCACCTGGAGTCAAATCCTCCACACATTCCAGTTTTCGAGGAAGAAAGCTTCAGAAACCTGAGAAAACATGATATTTCTTTCTGTAAACATGACATTGGATGCATTTGCCGAACAGGAAGATTGTGCTTTTCTCCAAAACCACTTTCACGGTGATTTTAGGTTAAATTTCTCCCGAAATCCACAACAATTGGTCCAGATTCTCCTGGATGAAAACAAAACTATCTGGTGATTTGTAGCTATCTCAATCCCAGATCTTGCTACAGCCTCTGTGTGTGTTTGTGTTTTCTGGATATTCTCTATGGACTTTAAGGTTTTGAATGCATTTTAGCAGGACCCTTTTTGTTCTCTGCTGGCAAACGCTAATTGATTCCACCTGGAGTCAAATACTCCATACATTCGAGTTTTCTAGGAAGAAAGCTCCAGAAACCTGAGAAAACATGATATTTGTATTTGTAAACATGACATTGGATGCATTTGCTGAACAGAAAGATTGTGCTATTCTCCAAAACCACTTTCACGGTGAATTTTGGATTAAATTTCACTTCAAAACTACAACAATTTGTCCAGATACTCCTGGATGAAAACAAAACTATCTGGTGATTTGTAGCTATCTCAATCCCAGATCTTGCTACAGCCTCTGTGTGTGTTTGTGTTTTCTGGATATTCTCTATGGACTTTAAGGTTTTGAATGCATTTTAAAAGGACCCTTTTTGTTTTCTGCTGGCAAACACTAATTGGTTCCACCTGGAGTCAAATCCTACACACATTCGAGTTTTCGAGGAAGAAAGCTTCAGAAACCTGAGAAAACATGATATTTCTTTCTGTAAACATGACATTGGACACATTTGCCGAACAGGAAGATTGTGCTTTTCTCCAAAACCACTTTCACGGTGATTTTTGTTTAAATTTCACCCGAAATCCACAACAATTTGTCCAGATACTCCTGGATGAAAACAAAACTATCTGGTGATTTGTAGCTATCTCAATCCCAGATCTTGCTACAGCCTCTGTGTGTGTTTGTGTTTTCTGGATATTCTCTATGGACTTTAAGGTTTTGAATGCATTTTAGCAGAACCCTTTTTGTTTTCTGCTGGCAAACGCTAATTGGTTCCACCTGGAGTCAAACACTCCACACATTCGAGTTTTCTAGGAAGAAAGCTTCAGAAACCTGAGAAAACATGATATTTGTATTTGTAAACATGACATTGGATACAGTTGCTGAACAGGAAGATTGTGCTTTTCTCCAAACCACTTTCACGGTGATTTTTTGGTTAAATTTCACCCGAAATCCACAACAATTTGTCCAGATACTCCTGGATGAAAACAAAACTATCTGGTGATTTGTAGCTATCTCAATCCCAGATCTTGCTACAGCCTCTGTGTGTGTTTGTGTTTTCTGGATATTCTCTATGGACTTTAAGGTTTTGAATGCCTTTTAGCAGGACCCTTTTTGTTTTCTGCTGGCAAACGCTAACTGGTTCCACCTGGAGTCAAAACCTCCACACATTCCAGTTTTCTAGGAAGAAAGCTCCAGAAACCTGAGAAAACATGATATTTGTATTTATAAACATAACATTGGATTCATTTGCCGAAGAGAAAGATTGTGCTTTTCTCCAAAACCACTTTCACGGTGATTTTTGGTTAAATTTCACCCGAAATCCACAACAATTGGTCCAGATACTCCGGGATGAAAACAAAACTATCTGGTGATGTGTAGCTATCTCAATCCCAGATCTTGCTACAGCCTCTGTGTGTGTTTGTGTTTTCTGGATATTCTCTATGGACTTTAAGGTTTTGAATGCATTTTAGCAGGACCCTTTTTGTTTTCTGCTGGCAAACGCTAATTGGTTCCACCTGGAGTCAAATCCTCCACACATTCGAGTTTTCTAGGAAGAAAGCTTCAGAAACCTGAGAAAACATGATATTTCTTTCTGTAAACATGACATTGGATACATTTGCCGAACAGGAAGATTGTGCTTTTCTCCAAAACCACTTTCACGGTGATTTTTGGTTAAATTTCACCCGAAATCCACAACAATTGGTCCAGATACTCCTGGATGAAAACAAAACTATCTGGTGATGTGTAGCTATCTCAATCCCAGATCTTGCTACAGCCTCTGTGTGCGTTTTTGTTTTCTGGACACTCTCTATAGACTTTATGGTTTTCAATGCATTTTAGCAGGACCCTTATTGTTTTCTGTTGGCAAACGCTAATTTGTTCCACCTGGAGTGAAATACTCCACACATTCGAGTTTTCTAGGAAGAAAGCTTCAGAAACCTGAGAAAACATGATATTTCTTTCTGTAAACATGACATTGGATACATTTGCTGAACAGGAAGATTGTGCTTTTCTCCAAAACCACTTTCACGGTGATTTTTGGTTAAATTTCACCCGAAATCCACAACAATTAGTCCAGATACTCCTGGATGAAAACAAAACTATCTGGTGATTTGTAGTATCTCAATCCCAGATCTTGCTACAGCCTCTGTGTGTGTTTGTGTTTTCTGGATATTCTCTATGGACTTTAAGGTTTTGAATGCATTTTAGCAGGACCCTTTTCGTTTTCTGCTGGCAAACGCTAATTGGTTCCACCTGGAGTCAAATCCTCCACACATTCAAGTTTTCTAGGAAGAAAGCTTCAGAAACCTGAGAAAACATGATATTTGTATTTGTAAACATGACATTGGATACACTTGCTGAACAGGAAGATTGTGCTTTTCTCCAAAACCACTTTCACGGTGATTTTTTGGTTACATTTCACTTGAAAACCACAACAATTTGTGCAGATACTCCTGGATGAAAACAAAACTATCTGGTGATTTGTAGCTATCTCAATCCCAGATCTTGCTACAGCCTCTGTGTGTGTTTGTGTTTTCTGGATATTCTCTATGGACTTTAAGGTTTTGAATGCATTTTAGCAGAACCCTTTTTGTTTTCTGCTGGCAAACGCTAATTGGTTCCACCTGGAGTCAAACACTCCACACATTCGAGTTTTCTAGGAAGAAAGCTTCAGAAACCTGAGAAAACATGATATTTGTATTTGTAAACATGACATTGGATACAGTTGCTGAACAGGAAGATTGTGCTTTTCTCCAAACCACTTTCACGGTGATTTTTTGGTTAAATTTCACCCGAAATCCACAACAATTTGTCCAGATACTCCTGGATGAAAACAAAACTATCTGGTGATTTGTAGCTATCTCAATCCCAGATCTTGCTACAGCCTCTGTGTGTGTTTGTGTTTTCTGGATATTCTCTATGGACTTTAAGGTTTTGAATGCATTTTAGCAGGACCCTTTTTGTTTTCTGCTGGCAAACGCTAACTGGTTCCACCTGGAGTCAAAACCTCCATACATTCGAGTTTTCTAGGAAGAAAGCTCCAGAAACCTGAGAAAACATGATATTTGTATTTATAAACATAACATTGGATTCATTTGCCGAAGAGAAAGATTGTGCTTTTCTCCAAAACCACTTTCACGGTGATTTTTGGTTAAATTTCACCCGAAATCCACAACAATTGGTCCAGATACTCCGGGATGAAAACAAAACTATCTGGTGATGTGTAGCTATCTCAATCCCAGATCTTGCTACAGCCTCTGTGTGTGTTTGTGTTTTCTGGATATTCTCTATGGACTTTAAGGTTTTGAATGCATTTTAGCAGGACCCTTTTTGTTTTCTGCTGGCAAACGCTAATTGGTTCCACCTGGAGTCATATCCTCCACACATTCGAGTTTTCTAGGAAGAAAGCTTCAGAAACCTGAGAAAACATGATATTTCTTTCTGTAAACATGACATTGGATACATTTGCCGAACAGGAAGATTGTGCTTTTCTCCAAAACCACTTTCACGGTGATTTTTGGTTAAATTTCACCCGAAATCCACAACAATTGGTCCAGATACTCCTGGATGAAAACAAAACTATCTGGTGATGTGTAGCTATCTCAATCCCAGATCTTGCTACAGCCTCTGTGTGCGTTTTTGTTTTCTGGACACTCTCTATAGACTTTATGGTTTTCAATGCATTTTAGCAGGACCCTTATTGTTTTCTGTTGGCAAACGCTAATTTGTTCCACCTGGAGTGAAATACTCCACACATTCGAGTTTTCTAGGAAGAAAGCTTCAGAAACCTGAGAAAACATGATATTTCTTTCTGTAAACATGACATTGGATACATTTGCTGAACAGGAAGATTGTGCTTTTCTCCAAAACCACTTTCACGGTGATTTTTGGTTAAATTTCACCCGAAATCCACAACAATTAGTCCAGATACTCCTGGATGAAAACAAAACTATCTGGTGATTTGTAGTATCTCAATCCCAGATCTTGCTACAGCCTCTGTGTGTGTTTGTGTTTTCTGGATATTCTCTATGGACTTTAAGGTTTTGAATGCATTTTAGCAGGACCCTTTTTGTTTTCTGCTGGCAAACGCTAATTGGTTCCACCTGGAGTCAAATCCTCCACACATTCAAGTTTTCTAGGAAGAAAGCTTCAGAAACCTGAGAAAACATGATATTTGTATTTGTAAACATGACATTGGATACACTTGCTGAACAGGAAGATTGTGCTTTTCTCCAAAACCACTTTCACGGTGATTTTTTGGTTACATTTCACTTGAAAACCACAACAATTTGTGCAGATACTCCTGGATGAAAACAAAACTATCTGGTGATTTGTAGCTATCTCAATCCCAGATCTTGCTACAGCCTCTGTGTGTGTTTTTGTTTTCTGGATATTCTCTATGGACTTTAAGGTTTTGAATGCATTTTAGCAGGACCCTTTTTGTGTTCTGCTTGCAAAAGCTAATTGGTTCCACCTGGAGTCAAATCCTCCACACATTCAAGTTTTCTAGGAAGAAAGCTTCAGAAACCTGAGAAAACATGATATTTCTTTCTGTAAACATGACATTGGATACATTTGCTGAACAGAAAGATTGTGCTATTCTCCAAAACCACTTTCACGGTGATTTTTGGTTAAATTTCACCCGAAATCCACAACAATTGGTCCAGATACTCCTGGATGAAAACAAAACTATCTGGTGATTTGTAGCTATCTCAATCCCAGATCTTGCTACAGCCTCTGTGTGTGTTTGTGTTTTCTGGATATTCTCTATGGACTTTAAGGTTTTGAATGCATTTTAGCATGTAAGTTTTTGTTTTCTGCTGGCAAACGCTAATTGGTTCCACCTGGAGTCAAATCCTCCACACATTCCAGTTTTCGAGGAAGAAAGCTTCAGAAACCTGAGAAAACATGATATTTGTATTTATAAACATAACATTGGATTCATTTGCTGAACAGAAAGATTGTGCTTTTCTCGAAAACCACTTTCACGGTGATTTTTTGGTTAAATTTCACTTCAAATCTACAATTTGTCCAGATACACCTGGATGAAAACAAAACTATCTGGTGATTTGTAGCTCTCTCAATCCCAGATCTTGCTACAGCCTCTGTGTGTGTTTGTGTTTTCTGGATATTCTCTATGGACTTTAAGGTTTGGAATGCATTTTAGCAGGACCCTTTTTATTTTCTGCTGGCAAACGCTAATTGGTTCCACCTGGAGTCAAATCCTCCACACATTCCAGTTTTTGAGGAAGAAAGCTTCAGAAACCTGAGAAAACATGATATTTCTTTCTGTAAACATGATATTGGATACCTTTGCCGAACAGGAAGATTGTGCTTTTCTCCAAAACCACTTTCTCGGTGATTTTTGGTTAAATTTCACCCGAAATCCACAACAATTTGTCCAGATACTCCTGGATGAAAACAAAACTATCTGGTGATTTGTAGCTATCTCAATCCCAGATCTTGCTACAGCCTCTGTGTGTGTTTGTGTTTTCTGGATATTCTCTATGGACTTTAAGGTTTTGAATGCATTTTAGCATGTAAGTTTTTGTTTTCTGCTGGCAAACGCTAATTGGTTCCACCTGGAGTCAAATCCTCCACACATTCCAGTTTTCGAGGAAGAAAGCTTCAGAAACCTGAGAAAACATGATATTTCTTTCTGTAAACATGACATTGGATGCATTTGCCGAACAGGAAGATTGTGCTTTTCTCCAAAACCACTTTCACGGTGATTTTAGGTTAAATTTCTCCCGAAATCCACAACAATTGGTCCAGATTCTCCTGGATGAAAACAAAACTATCTGGTGATTTGTAGCTATCTCAATCCCAGATCTTGCTACAGCCTCTGTGTGTGTTTGTGTTTTCTGGATATTCTCTATGGACTTTAAGGTTTTGAATGCATTTTAGCAGGACCCTTTTTGTTCTCTGCTGGCAAACGCTAATTGATTCCACCTGGAGTCAAATACTCCATACATTCGAGTTTTCTAGGAAGAAAGCTCCAGAAACCTGAGAAAACATGATATTTGTATTTGTAAACATGACATGGGATGCATTTGCTGAACAGAAAGATTGTGCTATTCTCCAAAACCACTTTCACGGTGAATTTTGGATTAAATTTCACTTCAAAACTACAACAATTTGTCCAGATACTCCTGGATGAAAACAAAACTATCTGGTGATTTGTAGCTATCTCAATCCCAGATCTTGCTACAGCCTCTGTGTGTGTTTGTGTTTTCTGGATATTCTCTATGGACTTTAAGGTTTTGAATGCATTTTAAAAGGACCCTTTTTGTTTTCTGCTGGCAAACACTAATTGGTTCCACCTGGAGTCAAATCCTACACACATTCGAGTTTTCGAGGAAGAAAGCTTCAGAAACCTGAGAAAACATGATATTTCTTTCTGTAAACATGACATTGGACACATTTGCCGAACAGGAAGATTGTGCTTTTCTCCAAAACCACTTTCACGGTGATTTTTGTTTAAATTTCACCCGAAATCCACAACAATTTGTCCAGATACTCCTGGATGAAAACAAAACTATCTGGTGATTTGTAGCTATCTCAATCCCAGATCTTGCTACAGCCTCTGTGTGTGTTTGTGTTTTCTGGATATTCTCTATGGACTTTAAGGTTTTGAATGCATTTTAGCAGAACCCTTTTTGTTTTCTGCTGGCAAACGCTAATTGGTTCCACCTGGAGTCAAACACTCCACACATTCGAGTTTTCTAGGAAGAAAGCTTCAGAAACCTGAGAAAACATGATATTTGTATTTGTAAACATGACATTGGATACAGTTGCTGAACAGGAAGATTGTGCTTTTCTCCAAACCACTTTCACGGTGATTTTTTGGTTAAATTTCACCCGAAAACCACAACAATTTGTCCAGATACTCCTGGATGAAAACAAAACTATCTGGTGATTTGTAGCTATCTCAATCCCAGATCTTGCTACAGCCTCTGTGTGTGTTTGTGTTTTCTGGATATTCTCTATGGACTTTAAGGTTTTGAATGCATTTTAGCAGGACCCTTTTTGTTTTCTGCTGGCAAACGCTAACTGGTTCCACCTGGAGTCAAAACCTCCACACATTCCAGTTTTCTAGGAAGAAAGCTCCAGAAACCTGAGAAAACATGATATTTGTATTTATAAACATAACATTGGATTCATTTGCCGAAGAGAAAGATTGTGCTTTTCTCCAAAACCACTTTCACGGTGATTTTTGGTTAAATTTCACCCGAAATCCACAACAATTGGTCCAGATACTCCGGGATGAAAACAAAACTATCTGGTGATGTGTAGCTATCTCAATCCCAGATCTTGCTACAGCCTCTGTGTGCGTTTTTGTTTTCTGGACACTCTCTATAGACTTTATGGTTTTCAATGCATTTTAGCAGGACCCTTATTGTTTTCTGTTGGCAAACGCTAATTGGTTCCACCTGGAGTGAAATACTCCACACATTCGAGTTGTCTAGGAAGAAAGCTTCAGAAACCTGAGAAAACATGATATTTCTTTCTGTAAACATGACATTGGATACATTTGCCGAACAGGAAGATTGTGCTTTTCTCCAAAACCAATTTCACCGTGATTTTTGGTTAAATTTCACCCGAAATCCACAACAATTTGTCCAGATACTCCTGGATGAAAACAAAACTATCTGGTGATTTGTAGCTATCTCAATCCCAGATCTTGCTACAGCCTCTGTGTGTGTTTGTGTTTTCTGGATATTCTCTATGGACTTTAAGGTTTTGAATGCATTTTAGCAGAACCCTTTTTGTTTTCTGCTGGCAAACGCTAATTGGTTCCACCTGGAGTCAAATACTCCACACATTCGAGTTTTCTAGGAAGAAAGCTCCAGAAACCTGAGAAAACATGATATTTGTATTTGGAAACATGACATTGGATGCATTTGACGAACAGAAAGATTGTGCTTTTCTCGAAAACCACTTTCACGGTGATTTTTTGGTTAAATTTCACCCGAAATCCACGACAATTTGTCCAGATACTCCTGGATGAAAACAAAACTATCTGGTGATTTGTAGCTATCTCAATCCCAGATCTTGCTACAGCCTCTGTGTGTGTTTGTGTTTTCTGGATATTCTCTATGGACTTTAAGGTTTTGAATGCATTTTAGCAGGACCCTTTTTGTTTTCTGCTGGCAAACGCTAATTGGTTCCACCTGGAGTCAAATACTCCACACATTCGAGTTTTCTAGGAAGAAAGCTTCAGAAACCTGAGAAAACATGATATTTGTATTTGTAAACATGACATTGGATACACTGCCTGAACAGGAAGATTGTGCATTTCTCTAAAACCACTTTCACGGTGATTTTTGGTTAAATTTCACCCGAAATCCACAACAATTTGTCCAGATACTCCTGGATGAAAACAAAACTATCTGGTGATGTGTAGCGATCTCAATCCCAGATCTTGCTACAGCCTCTGTGTGTGTTTGTGTTTTCTGGATATTCTCTATGGACTTTAAGATTTTGAATGCATTTTAGCAGGACCGTTTTTGTGTTCTGCTTGCAAACGCTAATTGGTTCCACCTGGAGTCAAATACTCCACACATTCGAGTTTTCTAGGAAGAAAGCTTCAGAAACCTGAGAAAACATGATATTTCTTTCTGTAAACATGACATTGGATACATTTGCTGAACAGGAAGATTGTGCTATTCTCCAAAACCACTTTCACGGTGATTTTTGGTTAAATTTCACCCGAAATCCACAACAATTGGTCCAGATACTCCTGGATGAAAACAAAACTATCTGGTGATTTGTAGCTATCTCAATCCCAGATCTTGCTACAGCCTCTGTGTGTGTTTGTGTTTTCTGGATATTCTCTATGGACTTTAAGGTTTTGAATGCATTTTAGCAGGACCCTTTTTGTTTTCTGCTGGCAAACGCTAATTGGTTCCACCTGGAGTCAAATCCTCCACACATTCGAGTTTTCTAGGAAGAAAGCTCCAGAAACCTGAGAAAACATGATATTTGTTTTTGTAAACATGACATTGGATTCATTTGCTGATCAGAAAGATTGTGCTTCTCTCCAAAACCACTTTAATGGTGATTTTTGGTTAAATTTCACCCGAAATCCACAACAATTGGTCCAGATACTCCGGGATGAATACAAAACTATCTGGTGATGTGTAGCTATCTCAATCCCAGATCTTGCTACAGCCTCTGTGTGCGTTTTTGTTTGCTGGACACTCTCTATAGACTTTATGGTTTTCAATGCATTTTAGCAGGAACCTTATTGTTTTCTGTTGGCAAACGCTAATTGGTTCCACCTGGAGTGAAATACTCCACACATTCGAGTTGTCTAGGAAGAAAGCTTCAGAAACCTGAGAAAACATGATATTTCTTTCTGTAAACATGACATTGGATACATTTGCTGAACAGGAAGATTGTGCTTTTCTCCAAAACCAATTTCACCGTGATTTTTGGTTAAATTTCACCCGAAATCCACAACAATTTGTCCAGATACTCCTGGATGAAAACAAAACTATCTGGTGATTTGTAGCTATCTCAATCCCAGATCTTGCTACAGCCTCTGTGTGTGTTTGTGTTTTCTGGATATTCTCTATGGACTTTAAGGTTTTGAATGCATTTTAGCATGTAAGTTTTTGTTTTCTGCTGGCAAACGCTAATTGGTTCCACCTGGAGTCAAATCCTCCACACATTCCAGTTTTCGAGGAAGAAAGCTTCAGAAACCTGAGAAAACATGATATTTCTTTCTGTAAACATGACATTGGATGCATTTGCCGAACAGGAAGATTGTGCTTTTCTCCAAAACCACTTTCACGGTGATTTTAGGTTAAATTTCTCCCTTAATCCACAACAATTGGTCCAGATACTCCTGGATGAAAACAAAACTATCTGGTGATTTGTAGCTATCTCAATCCCAGATCTTGCTACAGCCTCTGTGTGTGTTTGTGTTTTCTGGATATTCTCTATGGACTTTAAGGTTTTGAATGCATTTTAGCAGGACCCTTTTTGTTCTCTGCTGGCAAACGCTAATTGATTCCACCTGGAGTCAAATACTCCACACATTCGAGTTTTCTAGGAAGAAAGCTCCAGAAACCTGAGAAAACATAATATTTCTTTCCGTAAACATGACATTGGATGCATTTGCTGAACAGAAAGATTGTGCTTTTCTCCAAAACCACTTTCACTGTGATTTTTTTGGTTAAATTTCACTTCAAAACTACAACAATTTGTCCAGATACTCCTGGATGAAAACAAAACTATCTGGTGATTTGTAGCTATCTCAATCCCAGATCTTGCTACAGCCTCTGTGTGTGTTTGTGTTTTCTGGATATTCTCTATGGACTTTAAGGTTTTGAATGCATTTTAGCAGGACCCTTCTTATTTTCTGCTGGCAAACACTAATTGGTTCCACCTGGAGTCAAATCCTCCACACATTCCAGTTTTCTAGGAAGAAAGCTTCAGAAACCTGAGAAAACATGATATTTCTTTCTGTAAACATGACATTGGACACATTTGGCGAACAGGAAGATAGTGCTTTTCTCCAAAACCACTTTCACGGTGATTTTTGGTTAAATTTCACCCGAAATCCACAACAATTTGTCCAGATACTCCTGGATGAAAACAAAACTGTCTGGTGATTTGTAGCTATCTCAATCCCAGATCTTGCTACAGCCTCTGTGTGTGTTTGTGTTTTCTGGATATTCTCTATGGACTTTAAGGTTTTGAATGCATTTTAGCAGGACCCTTTTTGTTTTCTACTGGCAAACGCTAATTGGTTCCACCTGGAGTCAAACACTCCACACATTCGAGTTTTCTAGGAAGAAAGCTTCAGAAACCTGAGAAAACATGATATTTCTATTTGTAAACATGACATTGGATACAGTTGCTGAACAGGAAGATTGTGCTTTTCTCCAAACCACTTCCACGGTGATTTTTTGGTTAAATTTCACCCGAAAACCACAACAATTTGTCCAGATACTCCTGGATGAAAACAAAACTATCTGGTGATTTGTAGCTATCTCAATCCCAGATCTTGCTACAGCCTCTGTGTGTGTTTGTGTTTTCTGGATATACTCTATGGACTTTAGGTTTTGAATGCATTTTAGCAGGACCCTTTTTGTTTTCTGCTGGCAAACGCTAACTGGTTCCACCTGGAGTCAAATCCTCCACACATTCCAGTTTTCTAGGAAGAAAGCTCCAGAAACCTGAGAAAACATGATATTTGTATTTATAAACATAACATTGGATTCATTTGCCGAAGAGAAAAATTGTGCTTTTCTCCAAAACCACTTTCACGGTGATTTTTGGTTAAATTTCACCCAAAATCCACAACTATTGGTCCAGATACTCTGGATGAAAACAAAACTATCTGGTGATTTGTAGCTATCTCAATCCCAGATCTTGCTACAGCCTCTGTGTGTGTTTGTGTTTTCTGGATATTCTCTATGGACTTTAAGGTTTTGAATGCATTTTAGCAGAACCCTTTTTGTTTTCTGCTGGCAAACGCTAATTGGTTCCACCTGGAGTCAAATACTCCACACATTCGAGTTTTCTAGGAAGAAAGCTCCAGAAACCTGAGAAAACATGATATTTGTATTTGTAAACATGACATTGGATGCATTTGCCGAACAGAAAGATTGTGCTTTTCTCCAAAACCACTTTCACGGTGATTTTTTGGTTAAATTTCACCCGAAATCCACAACAATTTGTCCAGATACTCCTGGATGAAAACAAAACTATCTGGTGATGTGTAGCGATCTCAATCCCAGATCTTGCTACAGCCTCTGTGTGTGTTTGTGTTTTCTGGATATTCTCTATGGACTTTAAGATTTTGAATGCATTTTAGCAGGACCGTTTTTGTGTTCTGCTTGCAAACGCTAATTGGTTCCACCTGAAGTCAAATCCTCCACACATTCAAGTTTTCTAGGAAGAAAGCTTCAGAAACCTGAGAAAACATGATATTTCTTTCTGTAAACATGACATTGGATACATTTGCTGAACAGGAAGATTGTGCTATTCTCCAAAACCACTTTCACGGTGATTTTTGGTTAAATTTCACCCGAAATCCACAACAATTGGTCCAGATACTCCTGGATGAAAACAAAACTATCTGGTGATTTGTAGCTATCTCAATCCCAGATCTTGCTACAGCCTCTGTGTGTGTTTGTGTTTTCTGGATATTCTCTATGGACTTTAAGGTTTTGAATGCATTTTAGCAGGACCCTTTTTGTTTTCTGCTGGCAAACGCTAATTGGTTCCACCTGGAGTGAAATACTCCACACATTCGAGTTTTCTAGGAAGAAAGCTTCAGAAACCTGAGAAAACATGATATTTCTTTCTGTAAACATGACATTGGATACATTTGCTGAACAGGAAGATTGTTCTTTTCTCCAAAACCACTTTCACGGTGATTTTTTGGTTACATTTCACCTGAAATCCACAACAATTAGTCCAGATATTCCTGGATGAAAACAAAACTATCTGGTGATTTGTAGCTATCTCAATCCCAGATCTTGCTACAGCCTCTGTGTGTGTTTGTGTTTTCTGGATATTCTCTATGGACTTTAAGGTTTTGAATGCATTTTAGGAGGACCCTTTTTGTTTTCTGCTGGCAAACGCTAATTGGTTCCACCTGAAGTCAAATCCTCCACACATTCAAGTTTTCTAGGAAGAAAGCTTCAGAAACCTGAGAAAACATAATTTGTATTTGTAAAAATGACATTGGATACACTTGCTGAACAGGAAGATTGTGCTTTTCTCCAAAACCACTTTCACGGTGATTTTTTGGTTAAATTTCACTTGAAAACCACAACAATTTGTCCAGATACTCCTGGATGAAAACAAAACTATCTGGTGATTTGTAGCTATCTCAATCCCAGATCTTGCTACAGCCTCTGTGTGTGTTTGTGTTTTCTGGATATTCTCTATGGACTTTAAGGTTTTGAATGCATTTTAGCAGGACCCTTTTTGTTTTCTGCTGCCAAACGCTAATTGGTTCCACCTGGAGTCGAATACTCCACACATTTGAGTTTTCTAGGAAGAAAGCTCCAGAAACCTGAGAAAACATGATATTTGTATTTGTAAACATGATATTGGATGCATTTGCCGAACAGAAAGATTGTGCTTTTCTCCAAAACCACTTTCACGGTAATTTTTTGGTTAAATTTCACTTCAAAACTACAACAATTTGTCCAGATACTCCTGGATGAAAGCAAAACTATCTGGTGATTTGTAGCTATCTCAATCCCAGATCTTGATACAGCCTCTGTGTGTGTTTGTGTTTTCTGGATATTCTCTATAGACTATATGGTTTTGAATGCATTTTAGCAGGACCCTTATTGTTTTCTGCTGGCAAACGCTAATTGTTTCCACCTGCAGTCAAATCCTCCACACATTCGAGATTTCTAGGATGAAAGCTCCAGAAACCTGAGAAAACATGATATTTCTTTCTGTAAACATGACATTGGATACATTTGCCGAACAGGAAGATTGTGCTTTTCTCCAAAACCACTTTCACGGTGATTTTTAGTTAAATTTCACCCAAAATCCACAACAATTGGTCCAGATACTCCTGGATGAAAACAAAACTATCTGGTGATTTGTAGCTATCTCAATCCCAGATCTTGCTACAACCTCTGTGTGTGTTTGTGTTTTCTGGATATTCTCTATGGACTTTAAGGTTTTGAATGCATTTTAGCAGGACCCTTTTTGTTTTCTGCTGGCAAACGCTAATTGGTTCCACCTGGAGTCAAATCCACCACACATACCAGTTTTCGAGGAAGAAAGCTCCAGAAACCTGAGAAAACATGATATTTCTTTCTGTAAACATGACATTGGATGCATTTTTCGAACAGGAAGATTGTGCTTTTCTCCAAAACCATTTTCACGGTGATTTGTGGTTAAATTTCACCTGAAATATACAACAATTTGTCCAGATACTCCTGGATGAAAACAAAACTATCTGGTGATTTGTAGCTATCTCAATCCCAGATCTTGCTACAGCCTCTGTGTGTGTTTGTGTTTTCTGTATATTCTCTATGGACTTTAAGGTTTTGAATGCATTTTAGGAGGACCCTTTTTGTTTTCTGCTGGCAAACGCTAATTGGTTCCACCTAGAGTCAAATCCTCCACACATTCGAGTTTTCTAGGAAGAAAGCATCAAAAACCTTAGAAAACATGATATTTCTTTCTGTAAATATGACATTGCATTCATTTGCAGAACAGGAAGATTGTGCTTTTCTCCAAAACCACTTTCACGGTCATTTTTGGTTAAATTTCACCCGAAATCCACAACAATTGGTCCAGATACTCCTGGATGAAAACAAAACTATCTGGTGATTTGTAGCTATCTCAATCCCAGATCTTGCTACAGCCTCTGTGTGTGTTTGTGTTTTCTGGATATTCTCTATGGACTTTAAGGTTTTGAATGCATTTTAGCAGGACCCTTTTTGTTTTCTGCTGGCAAACGCTAATTGGTTCCACCTGGAGTCAAATCCTCCACACATTCGAGTTTTCTAGGAAGAAAGCTTCAGAAACCTGAGAAAACATGATATTTCTTTCTGTAAACATGACATTGGATACATTTGCTGAACAGGAAGATTGTGCTGTTCTCGAAAACCACTTTCAAGGTGATTTTTGGTTAAATTTCACCCAAAATCCACAACAATTTCCTCCACACATTCGAGTTTTCGAGGAAGAAAGCTTCAGAAACCTGAGAAAACATGATTTTTCTTTCTGTAAACATGACATTGGATACATTTGCCGAACAGGAAGATTGTGCTTTTCTCCAAAACCACTTTCACGGTGATTTTTGGTTAAATTTCACCCGAAATCCACAACAATTTGTCCAGATACTCCTGGATGAAAACAAAACTATCTGGTGATTTGTAGCTATCTCAATCCCAGATCTTGCTACAGCCTCTGTGTGTGTTTGTGTTTTCTGGATATTCTCTATGGACTTTAAGGTTTTGAATGCATTTTAGCAGGACCCTTTTTGTTTTCTGCTGGCAAACGCTAATTGGTTCCACCTGGAGTCAAATACTCCACACATTCCAGTTTTCTAGGAAGAAAGCTCCAGAAACCTGAGAAAACATGATATTTCTTTCTGTAAACATGACATTGGATGCATTTTTCGAACAGGAAGATTGTGCTTTTCTCCAAAACCATTTTCACGGTGATTTTTGGTTAAATTTCACCTGAAATATACAACAATTTGTCCAGATACTCCTGGATGAAAACAAAACTATCTGGTGATTTGTAGCTATCTCAATCCCAGATCTTGCTACAGCCTCTGTGTGTGTTTGTGTTTTCTGGATATTCTCTATGGACTTGAAGGTTTTGAATGCATTTTAGCAGGACCCTTTTTGTTTTCTGCTGGCAAACGCTAATTTGTTCCACCTGGAGTCAAATGCTCCACACATTCGAGTTTTCGAGGAAGAAAGCTTCAGAAACCTGAGAAAACATGATATTTCTTTCTGTAAACATGACATTGGATACATTTGCCGATCAGGAAGATTGTGCTTTTCTCCAAAACAACTTTCACGGGGATTTTTGGTTAAATTTCACCCGAAATCCACAACAATTAGTCCAGATACTCCTGGATGAAAACAAAACTATCTGGTGATTTGTAGCTATCTAAATCCCAGATCTTGCTACAGCCTCTGTGTGTGTTTGTGTTTGCTGGATATTCTCTATGGACTTTAAGGTTTTGAATGCATTTTAGCAGGACCCTTTTTGTTTTCTGCTGGCAAACGCTAATTGGTTCCACCTAGAGTCAAATCCTCCACACATTCGAGTTTTCTAGGAAGAAAGCATCAAAAACCTTAGAAAACATGATATTTCTTTCTGTAAATATGACATTGCATTCATTTGCAGAACAGGAAGATTGTGCTTTTCTCCAAAACCACTCTCACGGTCATTTTTGGTTAAATTTCACCCGAAATCCACAACAATTGGTCCAGATACTCCTGGATGAAAACAAAACTATCTGGTGATTTGTAGCTATCTCAATCCCAGATCTTGCTACAGCCTCTGTGTGTGTTTGTGTTTTCTGGATATTCTCTATGGACTTAAAGGTTTTGAATGCATTTTAGCAGGAACCTTTTTATTTTCTGCTGGCAAACGCTAATTGGTTCCACCTGGAGTCAAATCCTCCACACATTCGAGTTTTCTAGGAAGAAAGCTTCAGAAACCTGAGAAAACATGATATTTGTATTTATAAACATAACATTGGATTCATTTGCTGAACAGAAAGATTGTGCTTTTCTCCAAAACCACTTTCACGGTGATTTTAGGTTAAATTTCTCCCGAAATCCACAACAATTGGTCCAGATACTCGTGGATGAAAACAAAACTATCTGGTGATTTATAGCTATCTCAATCCCAGATCTTGCTACAGCCTCTGTGTGTGTTTGTGTTTTCTGGATATTCTCTATGGACTTTAAGGTTTTGAATGCATTTTAGCAGGACCCTTTTTGTTTTCTGCTGGCAAACGCTAATTGGTTCCACCTGGAGTCAAATCCTCCACACATTCGAGTTTTCTAGGAAGAAAGCTTCAGAAACCTGAGAAAACATGATATTTCTTTCTGTAAACATGACATTGGATACATTTGCTGAACAGGAAGATTGTGCTGTTCTCGAAAACCACTTTCACGGTGATTTTTGGTTAAATTTCACCCGAAATCCACAACAATTTCCTCCACACATTCGAGTTTTCTAGGAAGAAAGCTTCAGAAACCTGAGAAAACATGATATTTCTTTCTGTAAACATGACATTGGATGCATTTGCCGAACAGGAAGATTGTGCTTTTCTCCAAAACCACTTTCACGGTGATTTTTGGTTAAATTTCACTTCAAAACTACAACAATTTGTGCAGATACTCCTGGATGAAAACAAAACTATCTGGTGATTTGTAGCTATCTCAATCCCAGATCTTGCTACAGCCTCTGTGTGTGTTTGTGTTTTCTGGATATTCTCTATGGACTTTAAGGTTTTGAATGCATTTTAGCAGGACCCTTTTTGTTTTCTGCTGGCAAACGCTAATTGGTTCCACCTGGAGTCAAATCCTCCACACATTCGAGTTTTCTAGGAAGAAAGCTACAGAAATCTGAGAAAACATGATATTTGTTTTTGTAAACATGACATTGGATTCATTTGCTGATCAGAAAGATTGTGCTTCTCTCCAAACCCACTTTAATGGTGATTTTTTGGTTAAATTTCACTTCAAAACTACAACAATTTGTCCAGATACTCCTGGATGAAAACAAAACTATCTGGTGATTTGTAGCTATCTCAATCCCAGATCTTGCTACAGCCTCTGTGTGTGTTTGTGTTTTCTGGATATTCTCTATGGACTTTAAGATTTTGAATGCATTTTAGCAGGACCGTTTTTGTGTTCTGCTTGCAAACGCTAAATGGTTCCACCTGGAGTCAAATCCTCCACACATTCGAGTTTTCTAGGAAGAAAGCTTCAGAAACCTGAGAAAACATGATATTTCTTTCTGTAAACATGACATTGGATACATTTGCTGAACAGGAAGATTGTGCTATTCTCGAAAACCACTTTCACGGTGATTTAGGTTAAATTTCACCCGAAATCCACAACAATTTCCTCCACACATTCGAGTTTTCTAGGAAGAAAGCTTCAGAAACCTGAGAAAACATGATTTTTCTTTCTGAAAACATGACATTGGATACATTTGCCGAACAGGAAGATTGTGCTTTTCTCCAAAACCACTTTCACGGTGATTTTTGGTTAAATTTCACCCGAAATCCACAACAATTTGTCCAGATACTCCTGGATGAAAACAAAACTATCTGGTGATTTGTAGCTATCTCAATCCCAGATCTTGCTACAGCCTCTGTGTGTGTTTGTGTTTTCTGGATATTCTCTATGGACTTTAAGGTTTTGAATGCATTTTAGCAGGACCCTTTTTGTTTTCTGCTGGCAAACGCTAATTGGTTCCACCTGGAGTCAAATCCTCCACACATTCGAGTTTTCTAGGAAGAAAGCTTCAGAAACCTGAGAAAACATGATATTTGTATTTATAAACATAACATTGGATTCATTTGCTGAACAGAAAGATTGTGCTTTTCTCCAAAACCACTTTCACGGTGATTTTAGGTTAAATTTCTCCCGAAATCCACAACAATTGGTCCAGATAGTCCTGGATGAAAACAAAACTATCTGGTGATTTGTAGCTATCTCAATCCCAGATCTTGCTACAGCCTCTGTGTGCGTTTTTGTTTTCTGGACACTCTCTATAGCCTTTATGGTTTTCAATGCATTTTAGCAGGACCCTTATTGTTTTCTGTTGGAAAACGCTAATTGGTTCCACCTGGAGTGAAATACTCCACACATTCGAGTTTTCTAGGAAGAAAGCTTCAGAAACCTGAGAAAACATGATATTTCTTTCTGTAAACATGACATTGGATTCATTTGCTGAACAGAAAGATTGTGCTTTTCTCCAAAAACACTTTCACGGTGATTTTTGGTTAAATTTCACCCGAAATCCACAACAATTTGTCCAGATACTCCTGGATGAAAACAAAACTATCTGGTGATTTGTAGCTATCTCAATCCCAGATCTTGCTACAGCCTCTGTGTGTGTTTGTGTTTTCTGGATATTCTCTATGGACTTTAAGGTTTTGAATGCATTTTAGCAGGACCCTTTTTGTTTTCTGCTGGCAAACGCTAATTGGTTCCACCTGGAGTCAAATCCTCCACACATTCGAGTTTTCTAGGAAGAAAGCTCCAGAAACCTGAGAAAACATGATATTTGTTTTTGTAAACATGACATTGGATTCATTTGCTGATCAGAAAGATTGTGCTTCTCTCCAAACCCACTTTAATGGTGATTTTTTGGTTAAATTTCACTTCAAAACTACAACAATTTGTCCAGATACTCCTGGATGAAAACAAAACTATCTGGTGATTTGTAGCTATCTCAATCCCAGATCTTGCTACAGCCTCTGTGTGTGTTTGTGTTTTCTGGACATTCTCTATGGACTTTACGGTTTTGAATGCATTTAACATGTAAGTTTTTGTTTTCAGCTGGCAAACGCTAATTGGTTCCACCTGGAGTCAAATCCTCCACACATTCGAGTTTTCTAGGAAGAAAGCTTCAGAAACCTGAGAAAACATGATATTTCTTTCTGTAAACATGACATTGGATACATTTGCTGAACAGGAAGATTGTGCTATTCTCGAAAACCACTTTCACGGTGATTTTAGGTTAAATTTCACCCGAAATCCACAACAATTTCCTCCACACATTCGAGTTTTCTAGGAAGAAAGCTTCAGAAACCTGAGAAAACATGATTTTTCTTTCTGTAAACATGACATTGGATACATTTGCCGAACAGGAAGATTGTGCTTTTCTCCAAAACCACTTTCACGGTGATTTTTAGTTAAATTTCACCCAAAATCCACAACAATTGGTCCAGATACTCCTGGATGAAAACAAAACTATCTGGTGATTTGTAGCTATCTCAATCCCAGATCTTGAAACAGCGTCTGTGTGCGTTTGTGTTTTCTGGATATTCTCTATGGACTTTAAGGTTTTGAATGCATTTTAGCAGAACCCTTTTTGTTTTCTGCTGGCAAACGCTAATTGGTTCCACCTGGAGTGAAATACTCCACACATTCGAGTTTTCTAGGAAGAAAGCTACAGAAACCTGAGAAAACATGATATTTGTATTTGTAAACATGACATTGGATGCATTTGCCGAACAGGAAGATTGCGCTTTTCTCCAAAACCACTTTCACGGTGATTTTTTGGTTAAATTTCACTTCAAAACTACAACAATTTGTCCAGATACTCCTGGATGAAAACAAAACTATCTGGTGATTTGTAGCTATCTCAATCCCAGATCTTGAAACAGCGTCTGTGTGCGTTTGTGTTTTCTGTATATTCTCTATGGACTTTAAGGTTTTGAATGCATTTTAGCAGAACCCTTTTTGTTTTCTGCTGGCAAACGCTAATTGGTTCCACCTGGAGTGAAATACTCCACACATTCGAGTTTTCTAGGAAGAAAGCTTCAGAAACCTGAGAAAACATGATATTTCTTTCTGTAAACATGACATTGGATACATTTGCTGAACAGGAAGATTGTTCTTTTCTCCAAAACCACTTTCACGGTGATTTTTTGGTTACATTTCACCTGAAATCCACAACAATTAGTCCAGATATTCCTGGATGAAAACAAAACTATCTGGTGATTTGTAGCTATCTCAATCCCAGATCTTGCTACAGCCTCTGTGTGTGTTTGTGTTTTCTGGATATTCTCTATGGACTTTAAGGTTTTGAATGGATTTTAGGAGGACCCTTTTTGTTTTCTGCTGGCAAACGCTAATTGGTTCCACCTGAAGTCAAATCCTCCACACATTCAAGTTTTCTAGGAAGAAAGCTTCAGAAACCTGAGAAAACATAATTTGTATTTGTAAAAATGACATTGGATACACTTGCTGAACAGGAAGATTGTGCTTTTCTCCAAAACCACTTTCACGGTGATTTTTTGGTTAAATTTCACTTGAAAACCACAACAATTTGTCCAGATACTCCTGGATGAAAACAAAACTATCTGGTGATTTGTAGCTATCTCAATCCCAGATCTTGCTACAGCCTCTGTGTGTGTTTGTGTTTTCTGGATATTCTCTATGGACTTTAAGGTTTTGAATGCATTTTAGCAGGACCCTTTTTGTTTTCTGCTGCCAAACGCTAATTGGTTCCACCTGGAGTCGAATACTCCACACATTTGAGTTTTCTAGGAAGAAAGCTCCAGAAACCTGAGAAAACATGATATTTGTATTTGTAAACATGATATTGGATGCATTTGCCGAACAGAAAGATTGTGCTTTTCTCCAAAACCACTTTCACGGTAATTTTTTGGTTAAATTTCACTTCAAAACTACAACAATTTGTCCAGATACTCCTGGATGAAAGCAAAACTATCTGGTGATTTGTAGCTATCTCAATCCCAGATCTTGCTACAGCCTCTGTGTGTGTTTGTGTTTTCTGGATATTCTCTATAGACTATATGGTTTTGAATGCATTTTAGCAGGACCCTTATTGTTTTCTGCTGGCAAACGCTAATTGTTTCCACCTGCAGTCAAATCCTCCACACATTCGAGATTTCTAGGATGAAAGCTCCAGAAACCTGAGAAAACATGATATTTCTTTCTGTAAACATGACATTGGATACATTTGCCGAACAGGAAGATTGTGCTTTTCTCCAAAACCACTTTCACGGTGATTTTTAGTTAAATTTCACCCAAAATCCACAACAATTGGTCCAGATACTCCTGGATGAAAACAAAACTATCTGGTGATTTGTAGCTATCTCAATCCCAGATCTTGCTACAACCTCTGTGTGTGTTTGTGTTTTCTGGATATTCTCTATGGACTTTAAGGTTTTGAATGCATTTTAGCAGGACCCTTTTTGTTTTCTGCTGGCAAACGCTAATTGGTTCCACCTGGAGTCAAATCCACCACACATACCAGTTTTCGAGGAAGAAAGCTCCAGAAACCTGAGAAAACATGATATTTCTTTCTGTAAACATGACATTGGATGCATTTTTCGAACAGGAAGATTGTGCTTTTCTCCAAAACCATTTTCACGGTGATTTGTGGTTAAATTTCACCTGAAATATACAACAATTTGTCCAGATACTCCTGGATGAAAACAAAACTATCTGGTGATTTGTAGCTATCTCAATCCCAGATCTTGCTACAGCCTCTGTGTGTGTTTGTGTTTTCTGTATATTCTCTATGGACTTTAAGGTTTTGAATGCATTTTAGCAGGACCCTTTTTGTTTTCTGCTGGCAAACGCTAATTGGTTCCACCTAGAGTCAAATCCTCCACACATTCGAGTTTTCTAGGAAGAAAGCATCAAAAACCTTAGAAAACATGATATTTCTTTCTGTAAATATGACATTGCATTCATTTGCAGAACAGGAAGATTGTGCTTTTCTCCAAAACCACTTTCACGGTCATTTTTGGTTAAATTTCACCCGAAATCCACAACAATTGGTCCAGATACTCCTGGATGAAAACAAAACTATCTGGTGATTTGTAGCTATCTCAATCCCAGATCTTGCTACAGCCTCTGTGTGTGTTTGTGTTTTCTGGATATTCTCTATGGACTTTAAGGTTTTGAATGCATTTTAGCAGGACCCTTTTTGTTTTCTGCTGGCAAACGCTAATTGGTTCCACCTGGAGTCAAATCCTCCACACATTCGAGTTTTCTAGGAAGAAAGCTTCAGAAACCTGAGAAAACATGATATTTCTTTCTGTAAACATGACATTGGATACATTTGCTGAACAGGAAGATTGTGCTGTTCTCGAAAACCACTTTCAAGGTGATTTTTGGTTAAATTTCACCCAAAATCCACAACAATTTCCTCCACACATTCGAGTTTTCTAGGAAGAAAGCTTCAGAAACCTGAGAAAACATGATTTTTCTTTCTGTAAACATGACATTGGATACATTTGCCGAACAGGAAGATTGTGCTTTTCTCCAAAACCACTTTCACGGTGATTTTTGGTTAAATTTCACCCGAAATCCACAACAATTTGTCCAGATACTCCTGGATGAAAACAAAACTATCTGGTGATTTGTAGCTATCTCAATCCCAGATCTTGCTACAGCCTCTGTGTGTGTTTGTGTTTTCTGGATATTCTCTATGGACTTTAAGGTTTTGAATGCATTTTAGCAGGACCCTTTTTGTTTTCTGCTGGCAAACGCTAATTGGTTCCACCTGGAGTCAAATACTCCACACATTCCAGTTTTCTAGGAAGAAAGCTCCAGAAACCTGAGAAAACATGATATTTCTTTCTGTAAACATGACATTGGATGCATTTTTCGAACAGGAAGATTGTGCTTTTCTCCAAAACCATTTTCACGGTGATTTTTGGTTAAATTTCACCTGAAATATACAACAATTTGTCCAGATACTCCTGGATGAAAACAAAACTATCTGGTGATTTGTAGCTATCTCAATCCCAGATCTTGCTACAGCCTCTGTGTGTGTTTGTGTTTTCTGGATATTCTCTATGGACTTGAAGGTTTTGAATGCATTTTAGCAGGACCCTTTTTGTTTTCTGCTGGCAAACGCTAATTTGTTCCACCTGGAGTCAAATGCTCCACACATTCGAGTTTTCGAGGAAGAAAGCTTCAGAAACCTGAGAAAACATGATATTTCTTTCTGTAAACATGACATTGGATACATTTGCCGATCAGGAAGATTGTGCTTTTCTCCAAAACAACTTTCACGGGGATTTTTGGTTAAATTTCACCCGAAATCCACAACAATTAGTCCAGATACTCCTGGATGAAAACAAAACTATCTGGTGATTTGTAGCTATCTAAATCCCAGATCTTGCTACAGCCTCTGTGTGTGTTTGTGTTTGCTGGATATTCTCTATGGACTTTAAGGTTTTGAATGCATTTTAGCAGGACCCTTTTTGTTTTCTGCTGGCAAACGCTAATTGGTTCCACCTAGAGTCAAATCCTCCACACATTCGAGTTTTCTAGGAAGAAAGCATCAAAAACCTTAGAAAACATGATATTTCTTTCTGTAAATATGACATTGCATTCATTTGCAGAACAGGAAGATTGTGCTTTTCTCCAAAACCACTCTCACGGTCATTTTTGGTTAAATTTCACCCGAAATCCACAACAATTGGTCCAGATACTCCTGGATGAAAACAAAACTATCTGGTGATTTGTAGCTATCTCAATCCCAGATCTTGCTACAGCCTCTGTGTGTGTTTGTGTTTTCTGGATATTCTCTATGGACTTAAAGGTTTTGAATGCATTTTAGCAGGAACCTTTTTATTTTCTGCTGGCAAACGCTAATTGGTTCCACCTGGAGTCAAATCCTCCACACATTCGAGTTTTCTAGGAAGAAAGCTTCAGAAACCTGAGAAAACATGATATTTGTATTTATAAACATAACATTGGATTCATTTGCTGAACAGAAAGATTGTGCTTTTCTCCAAAACCACTTTCACGGTGATTTTAGGTTAAATTTCTCCCGAAATCCACAACAATTGGTCCAGATACTCGTGGATGAAAACAAAACTATCTGGTGATTTATAGCTATCTCAATCCCAGATCTTGCTACAGCCTCTGTGTGTGTTTGTGTTTTCTGGATATTCTCTATGGACTTTAAGGTTTTGAATGCATTTTAGCAGGACCCTTTTTGTTTTCTGCTGGCAAACGCTAATTGGTTCCACCTGGAGTCAAATCCTCCACACATTCGAGTTTTCTAGGAAGAAAGCTTCAGAAACCTGAGAAAACATGATATTTCTTTCTGTAAACATGACATTGGATACATTTGCTGAACAGGAAGATTGTGCTGTTCTCGAAAACCACTTTCACGGTGATTTTTGGTTAAATTTCACCCGAAATCCACAACAATTTCCTCCACACATTCGAGTTTTCTAGGAAGAAAGCTTCAGAAACCTGAGAAAACATGATATTTCTTTCTGTAAACATGACATGGGATGCATTTGCCGAACAGGAAGATTGTGCTTTTCTCCAAAACCACTTTCACGGTGATTTTTGGTTAAATTTCACTTCAAAACTACAACAATTTGTGCAGATACTCCTGGATGAAAACAAAACTATCTGGTGATTTGTAGCTATCTCAATCCCAGATCTTGCTACAGCCTCTGTGTGTGTTTGTGTTTTCTGGATATTCTCTATGGACTTTAAGGTTTTGAATGCATTTTAGCAGGACCCTTTTTGTTTTCTGCTGGCAAACGCTAATTGGTTCCACCTGGAGTCAAATCCTCCACACATTCGAGTTTTCTAGGAAGAAAGCTACAGAAATCTGAGAAAACATGATATTTGTTTTTGTAAACATGACATTGGATTCATTTGCTGATCAGAAAGATTGTGCTTCTCTCCAAACCCACTTTAATGGTGATTTTTTGGTTAAATTTCACTTCAAAACTACAACAATTTGTCCAGATACTCCTGGATGAAAACAAAACTATCTGGTGATTTGTAGCTATCTCAATCCCAGATCTTGCTACAGCCTCTGTGTGTGTTTGTGTTTTCTGGATATTCTCTATGGACTTTAAGATTTTGAATGCATTTTAGCAGGACCGTTTTTGTGTTCTGCTTGCAAACGCTAATTGGTTCCACCTGGAGTCAAATCCTCCACACATTCGAGTTTTCTAGGAAGAAAGCTTCAGAAACCTGAGAAAACATGATATTTCTTTCTGTAAACATGACATTGGATACATTTGCTGAACAGGAAGATTGTGCTATTCTCGAAAACCACTTTCACGGTGATTTTAGGTTAAATTTCACCCGAAATCCACAACAATTTCCTCCACACATTCGAGTTTTCTAGGAAGAAAGCTTCAGAAACCTGAGAAAACATGATTTTTCTTTCTGAAAACATGACATTGGATACATTTGCCGAACAGGAAGATTGTGCTTTTCTCCAAAACCACTTTCACGGTGATTTTTGGTTAAATTTCACCCGAAATCCACAACAATTTGTCCAGATACTCCTGGATGAAAACAAAACTATCTGGTGATTTGTAGCTATCTCAATCCCAGATCTTGCTACAGCCTCTGTGTGTGTTTGTGTTTTCTGGATATTCTCTATGGACTTTAAGGTTTTGAATGCATTTTAGCAGGACCCTTTTTGTTTTCTGCTGGCAAACGCTAATTGGTTCCACCTGGAGTCAAATCCTCCACACATTCGAGTTTTCTAGGAAGAAAGCTTCAGAAACCTGAGAAAACATGATATTTGTATTTATAAACATAACATTGGATTCATTTGCTGAACAGAAAGATTGTGCTTTTCTCCAAAACCACTTTCACGGTGATTTTAGGTTAAATTTCTCCCGAAATCCACAACAATTGGTCCAGATAGTCCTGGATGAAAACAAAACTATCTGGTGATTTGTAGCTATCTCAATCCCAGATCTTGCTACAGCCTCTGTGTGCGTTTTTGTTTTCTGGACACTCTCTATAGCCTTTATGGTTTTCAATGCATTTTAGCAGGACCCTTATTGTTTTCTGTTGGAAAACGCTAATTGGTTCCACCTGGAGTGAAATACTCCACACATTCGAGTTTTCTAGGAAGAAAGCTTCAGAAACCTGAGAAAACATGATATTTCTTTCTGTAAACATGACATTGGATTCATTTGCTGAACAGAAAGATTGTGCTTTTCTCCAAAAACACTTTCACGGTGATTTTTGGTTAAATTTCACCCGAAATCCACAACAATTTGTCCAGATACTCCTGGATGAAAACAAAACTATCTGGTGATTTGTAGCTATCTCAATCCCAGATCTTGCTACAGCCTCTGTGTGTGTTTGTGTTTTCTGGATATTCTCTATGGACTTTAAGGTTTTGAATGCATTTTAGCAGGACCCTTTTTGTTTTCTGCTGGCAAACGCTAATTGGTTCCACCTGGAGTCAAATCCTCCACACATTCGAGTTTTCTAGGAAGAAAGCTCCAGAAACCTGAGAAAACATGATATTTGTTTTTGTAAACATGACATTGGATTCATTTGCTGATCAGAAAGATTGTGCTTCTCTCCAAACCCACTTTAATGGTGATTTTTTGGTTAAATTTCACTTCAAAACTACAACAATTTGTCCAGATACTCCTGGATGAAAACAAAACTATCTGGTGATTTGTAGCTATCTCAATCCCAGATCTTGCTACAGCCTCTGTGTGTGTTTGTGTTTTCTGGACATTCTCTATGGACTTTACGGTTTTGAATGCATTTAACATGTAAGTTTTTGTTTTCAGCTGGCAAACGCTAATTGGTTCCACCTGGAGTCAAATCCTCCACACATTCGAGTTTTCTAGGAAGAAAGCTTCAGAAACCTGAGAAAACATGATATTTCTTTCTGTAAACATGACATTGGATACATTTGCTGAACAGGAAGATTGTGCTATTCTCGAAAACCACTTTCACGGTGATTTTAGGTTAAATTTCACCCGAAATCCACAACAATTTCCTCCACACATTCGAGTTTTCTAGGAAGAAAGCTTCAGAAACCTGAGAAAACATGATTTTTCTTTCTGTAAACATGACATTGGATACATTTGCCGAACAGGAAGATTGTGCTTTTCTCCAAAACCACTTTCACGGTGATTTTTAGTTAAATTTCACCCAAAATCCACAACAATTGGTCCAGATACTCCTGGATGAAAACAAAACTATCTGGTGATTTGTAGCTATCTCAATCCCAGATCTTGAAACAGCGTCTGTGTGCGTTTGTGTTTTCTGGATATTCTCTATGGACTTTAAGGTTTTGAATGCATTTTAGCAGAACCCTTTTTGTTTTCTGCTGGCAAACGCTAATTGGTTCCACCTGGAGTGAAATACTCCACACATTCGAGTTTTCTAGGAAGAAAGCTACAGAAACCTGAGAAAACATGATATTTGTATTTGTAAACATGACATTGGATGCATTTGCCGAACAGGAAGATTGCGCTTTTCTCCAAAACCACTTTCACGGTGATTTTTTGGTTAAATTTCACTTCAAAACTACAACAATTTGTCCAGATACTCCTGGATGAAAACAAAACTATCTGGTGATTTGTAGCTATCTCAATCCCAGATCTTGAAACAGCGTCTGTGTGCGTTTGTGTTTTCTGTATATTCTCTATGGACTTTAAGGTTTTGAATGCATTTTAGCAGAACCCTTTTTGTTTTCTGCTGGCAAACGCTAATTGGTTCCACCTGGAGTGAAATACTCCACACATTCGAGTTTTCTAGGAAGAAAGCTACAGAAACCTGAGAAAACATGATATTTGTATTTGTAAACATGACATTGGATGCATTTGCCGAACAGGAAGATTGCGCTTTTCTCCAAAACCACTTTCACGGTGATTTTTAGTTAAATTTCACTTCAAATCCACAACAGTTTGTCCAGATACTCCTGGATGAAAACAAAACTATCTGGTGATTTGTAGCTATCTCAATCCCAGATCTTGCTACAGCCTCTGTGTGTGTTTGTGTTTTCTGGATATTCTCTATGGACTTTAAGGTTTTGAATGCATTTTAGCAGGACCCTTTTTGTTTTCTGCTGGCAAACGCTCATTGGTTCCACCTGGAGTCAAATCCTCCACACATTCGAGTTTTCTAGGAAAAAAGCTTCAGAAACCTGAGAAAACATGATATTTGTATTTGAAACATGACATTGGATACACTTGCTGAATAGGAAGATTGTGCTTTTCTCCAAAACCCCTTTCACGGTGATTTTTGGTTAAATTTCACTTAAAAACTACAACAATTGGTCCAGATACTCCTGGAGGTAAAGAAAACTATCTGGTGATTTGTAGGTATCTCAATTCCAGATCTTGCTACAGCCTCTGTGTGTGTTTGTGTTTTCTGGATATTCTCTATGGAATTTAAGGTTTTGAATGCATTATTAGGGGACCCTTTTTGTTTTCTGCTGGCAAAGCTAATTGGTTCCACCTGGAGTCAAATACTCCACACATTCGAGTTTTCTAGGAAGAAAGATCCAGAATCCTGAGAAAACATGATGTTTGCATTTCTAAACATGACATTGGATTCATTTGCTAACAGAAAAATTGTGCTTTTCTCCAAAACCACTTTCACGGTGATTTTTTGGTTAAATTTCACCCGAAATCCACAACAATTGGTCCAGATACTCCTGGATGAAAACAAAACTATCTGGTGATTTGTAGCTATCTCAATCCCAGATCTTGCTACAGCCTCTGTGTCTGTTTGTGTTTTCTGAACATTCTCTATGGACTTTAAGGTTTTGAATGCATTTTATCAGGACCCTTTTTGTTTTCTGCTGGCAAACGCTAATTGGTTCCACCTAGAGTCAAATCCTCCACACATTCGAGTGTTCTAGGAAGAAAGATTCAGAAACCTGAGAAAACATGATATTTCCTTCTGTAACCATCACATTGGATACATTTGCCGAAGAGGAAGATTGTGCTTTTCTCCAAAACCACTTTCACGGTCATTTTTGGTAAATTTCACCCGAAATCCACAACAATTTGTCCAGATACTCCTGGATGAAAACAAAACTATCTGGTGATTTGTAGCTATCTCAATCCCAGATCTTGCTACAGCCTCTGTGTGTGTTTGTGTTTTCTGGATATTCTCTATGGACTTTAAGGTTTTGAATGCATTTTAGCAGGACCCTTTTTATTTTCTGCTGGCAAACACTAATTGGTTCCACCTGGAGTCAAATCCTCCACACATTCCAGTTTTCTAGGAAGAAAGCTTCAGAAACCTGAGAAAACATGATATTTCTTTCTGTAAACATGACATTGGATACATTTGCCAAACAGGAAGATTGTGCTTTTCTCCAAAACCACTTTCACGGTGATTTTTGGTTAAATTTCACTTCAAAACAACAACAATTTGTCCAGATACTCCTGGATGAAAACAAAACTATCTGGTGGTTTGTAGCTATCTCAATCCCAGATCTTGCTACAGCCTCTGTGTCTGTTTGTGTTTTCTGAACATTCTCTATGGACTTTAAGGTTTTGAATGCATTTTAGCAGGACCCTTTTTGTTTTCTGCTGGCAAACGCTAATTGGTTCCACCTAGAGTCAAATCCTCCACACATTCGAGTTTTCTAGGAAGAAAGCTTCAGAAACCTGAGAAAACATGATATTTCCTTCTGTAACCATCACATTGGATACATTTGCCGAACAGGAAGATTGTGCTTTTCTCCAAAACCACTTTCACGGAGATTTTTGGTTAAATTTCACCCGAAATCCACAACAATTTGTCCAGATACTCCTGGATGAAAACAAAACTATCTGGTGATTTGTAGCTATCTCAATCCCAGATCTTGCTACAGCCTCTGTGTGTGTTTGTGTTTTCTGGATATTCTCTATGGACTTTAAGGTTTTGAATGCATTTTAGCAGGACCCTTTTTGTTTTCTGCTGGCAAACGCTCATTGGTTCCACCTGGAGTCAAATCCTCCACACATTCGAGTTTTCTAGGAAGAAAGCTTCAGAAACCTTAGAAAACATGATATTTGTATTTGTAAACATGACATTGGAAAGATTTGCCGAACAGGAAGATTGTGCTTTTCTCCAAAACCACTTTCACGGTGATTTTTGGTTAAATTTCACCCGAAATCCACAACAATTTGTCCAGATACTCCTGGATGAAAACAAAACTATCTGGTGATTTGTAGCTATCTCAATCCCAGATCTTGCTACAGCCTCTGTGTGTGTTTGTGTTTTCTGGATATTCTCTATGGACTTTAAGTTTTTGAATGCATTTTAGCAGGACCCTTTTTGTTTTCTGCTGCAAACACTAATTGGTTCAACCTGGAGTAAAATACTCCACACATTCGAGTTTTCTAGGAAGAAAGCTCCAGAAACCTGAGAAAACATGATATTTGTATTTGTAAACATGACATTGGATACACTTGCCGAACAGGAAGATTGTGCTTTTCTCCAAAACCACTTTCACGGTCATTTTTGGTAAATTTCACCCGAAATCCACAACAATTTGTCCAGATACTCCTGGATGAAAACAAAACTATCTGGTGATTTGTAGCTATCTCAATCCCAGATCTTGCTACAGCCTCTGTGTGTGTTTGTGTTTTCTGGATATTCTCTATGGACTTTAAGTTTTTGAATGCATTTTAGCAGGACCCTTTTTGTTTTCTGCTGCAAACACTAATTGGTTCAACCTGGAGTAAAATACTCCACACATTCGAGTTTTCTAGGAAGAAAGCTTCAGAAACCTGAGAAAACATGATATTTGTATTTGTAAACATGAGATTGGATGCATTTGCCGAACAGGAAGATTGTGCTTTTCTCCAAAACCATTTTCCCGGTGATTTTTGGTGAAATTTCACCCGAAATCCACTACAATTTGTCCGGATACTCCTGGATGAAAACAAAACTATCTGGTGATTTGTAGCTATCTCAATCCCAGATCTTGCTACAGCCTCTGTGTGTGTTTGTGTTTTCTGAACATTCTCTATGGACTTTAAGGTTTTGAATGCATTTTAGCAGGACCCTTTTTGTTTTCTGCTGGCAAACGCTAATTGGTTCCACCTAGAGTCAAATCCTCCACACATTCGAGTTTTCTAGGAAGAAAGCTTCAGAAACCTGAGAAAACATGATATTTCCTTCTGTAACCATCACATTGGATGCATTTGCTGAACAGGAAGATTGTGCTTTTCTCCAAAACCACTTTCACGGTGATTTTTGGTAAATTTCACCCGAAATCCACAACAATTTGTCCAGATACTCCTGGATGAAAACAAAACTATCTGGTGATTTGTAGCTATCTCAATCCCAGATCTTGCTACAGCCTCTGTGTGTGTTTGTGTTTTCTGGATATTCTCTATGGACTTTAAGGTTTTGAATGCATTTTAGCAGGACCCTTTTTGTTTTCTGCTGGCAAACGCTAATTGGTTCCACCTGGAGTCAAATACTCCACACATTCGAGTTTTCTAGGAAGAAAGCTCCAGAAACCTGAGAAAACATGATATTTGCATTTCTAAACATGACATTGGATTCATTTGCTAACAGAAAGATTGTGCTTTTCTCCAAAACCCCTTTCACGGTGATTTTTGGTTAAATTTCACTTAAAAACTACAACAATTGGTCCAGATACTCCTGGAGGAAAAGAAAACTATCTGGTGATTTGTAGGTATCTCAATTCCAGATCTTGCTACAGCCTCTGTGTGTGTTTGTGTTTTCTGGATATTCTCTATGGAATTTAAGGTTTTGAATGCATTATTAGGGGACCCTTTTTGTTTTCTGCTGGCAAAGCTAATTGGTTCCACCTGGAGTCAAATACTCCACACATTCGAGTTTTCTAGGAAGAAAGATCCAGAAACCTGAGAAAACATGATGTTTGCATTTCTAAACATGACATTGGATTCATTTGCTAACAGAAAGATTGTGCTTTTCTCCAAAACCACTTTCACGGTGATTTTTTGGTTAAATTTCACCCGAAATCCACAACAATTGGTCCAGATACTCCTGGATGAAAACAAAACTATCTGGTGATTTGTAGCTATCTCAATCCCAGATCTTGCTACAGCCTCTGTGTCTGTTTGTGTTTTCTGAACATTCTCTATGGACTTTAAGGTTTTGAATGCATTTTATCAGGACCCTTTTTGTTTTCTGCTGGCAAACGCTAATTGGTTCCACCTAGAGTCAAATCCTCCACACATTCGAGTGTTCTAGGAAGAAAGATTCAGAAACCTGAGAAAACATGATATTTCCTTCTGTAACCATCACATTGGATACATTTGCCGAAGAGGAAGATTGTGCTTTTCTCCAAAACCACTTTCACGGTCATTTTTGGTAAATTTCACCCGAAATCCACAACAATTTGTCCAGATACTCCTGGATGAAAACAAAACTATCTGGTGATTTGTAGCTATCTCAATCCCAGATCTTGCTACAGCCTCTGTGTGTGTTTGTGTTTTCTGGATATTCTCTATGGACTTTAAGGTTTTGAATGCATTTTAGCAGGACCCTTTTTGTTTTCTGCTGGCAAACGCTCATTGGTTCCACCTGGAGTCAAATCCTCCACACATTCGAGTTTTCTAGGAAGAAAGCTTCAGAAACCTGAGAAAACATGATATTTCTTTCTGTAAACATGACATTGGATACATTTGCCAAACAGGAAGATTGTGCTTTTCTCCAAAACCACTTTCACGGTGATTTTTGGTTAAATTTCACTTCAAAACAACAACAATTTGTCCAGATACTCCTGGATGAAAACAAAACTATCTGGTGGTTTGTAGCTATCTCAATCCCAGATCTTGCTACAGCCTCTGTGTCTGTTTGTGTTTTCTGAACATTCTCTATGGACTTTAAGGTTTTGAATGCATTTTAGCAGGACCTTTTTGTTTTCTGCTGGCAAACGCTAATTGGTTCCACCTAGAGTCAAATCCTCCACACATTCGAGTTTTCTAGGAAGAAAGCTTCAGAAACCTGAGAAAACATGATATTTCCTTCTGTAACCATCACATTGGATACATTTGCCGAACAGGAAGATTGTGCTTTTCTCCAAAACCACTTTCACGGTGATTTTTGGTTAAATTTCACCCGAAATCCACAACAATTTGTCCAGATACTCCTGGATGAAAACAAAACTATCTGGTGATTAGTAGCTATCTCAATCCCACATCTTGCTACAGCCTCTGTGTGTGTTTGTGTTTTCTGGATATTCTCTATGGACTTTAAGGTTTTGAATGCATTATTAGGGGACCCTTTTTGTTTTCTGCTGGCAAACGCTCATTGGTTCCACCTGGAGTCAAATCCTCCACACATTCGAGTTTTCTAGGAAGAAAGCTTCAGAAACCTTAGAAAACATGATATTTGTATTTGTAAACATGATATTGGAAAGATTTGCCAAACAGGAAGATTGTGCTTTTCTCCAAAACCACTTTCACGGTGATTTTTGGTAAATTTCACCCGAAATCCACAACAATTTGTCCAGATACTCCTGGATGAAAACAAAACTATCTGGTGATTTGTAGCTATCTCAATCCCAGATCTTGCTACAGCCTCTGTGTGTGTTTGTGTTTTCTGGATATTCTCTATGGACTTTAAGGTTTTGAATGCATTTTAGCAGGACCCTTTTTGTTTTCTGCTGCAAACACTAATTGGTTCAACCTGGAGTAAAATACTCCACACATTCGAGTTTTCTAGGAAGAAAGCTCCAGAAACCTGAGAAAACATGATATTTGTATTTGTAAACATGACATTGGATACACTTGCCGAACAGGAAGATTGTGCTTTTCTCCAAAACCACTTTCACGGTCATTTTTTGTAAATTTCACCCGAAATCCACAACAATTTGTCCAGATACTCCTGGATGAAAACAAAACTATCTGGTGATTTGTAGCTATCTCAATCCCAGATCTTGCTACAGCCTCTGTGTGTGTTTGTGTTTTCTGGATATTCTCTATGGACTTTAAGTTTTTGAATGCATTTTAGCAGGACCCTTTTTGTTTTCTGCTGCAAACACTAATTGGTTCAACCTGGAGTAAAATACTCCACACATTCGAGTTTTCTAGGAAGAAAGCTTCAGAAACCTGAGAAAACATGATATTTGTATTTGTAAACATGAGATTGGATGCATTTGCCGAACAGGAAGATTGTGCTTTTCTCCAAAACCATTTTCCCGGTGATTTTTGGTGAAATTTCACCCGAAATCCACTACAATTTGTCCGGATACTCCTGGATGAAAACAAAACTATCTGGTGATTTGTAGCTATCTCAATCCCAGATCTTGCTACAGCCTCTGTGTGTGTTTGTGTTTTCTGAACATTCTCTATGGACTTTAAGGTTTTGAATGCATTTTAGCAGGACCCTTTTTGTTTTCTGCTGGCAAACGCTAATTGGTTCCACCTAGAGTCAAATCCTCCACACATTCGAGTTTTCTAGGAAGAAAGCTTCAGAAACCTGAGAAAACATGATATTTCCTTCTGTAACCATCACATTGGATACATTTGCCGAACAGGAAGATTGTGCTATTCTCCAAAAACACTTTCACGGAGATTTTTGGTTAAATTTCACCCGAAATCCACAACAATTTGTCCAGATACTCCTGGATGAAAACAAAACTATCTGGTGATTTGTAGCTATCTCAATCCCACATCTTGCTACAGCCTCTGTGTGTGTTTGTGTTTTCTGGATATTCTCTATGGACTTTAAGGTTTTGAATGCATTTTAGCAGGACCCTTTTTGTTTTCTGCTGGCAAACGCTCATTGGTTCCACCTGGAGTCAAATCCTCCACACATTCGAGTTTTCTAGGAAGAAAGCTTCAGAAACCTGAGAAAACATGATATTTCTTTCTGTAAACATGACATTGGAAAGATTTGCCGAACAGGAAGATTGTGCTTTTCTCCAAAACCACTTTCACGGTGATTTTTGGTAAATTTCACCCGAAATCCACAACAATTTGTCCAGATACTCCTGGATGAAAACAAAACTATCTGGTGATTTGTAGCTATCTCAATCCCACATCTTGCTACAGCCTCTGTGTGTGTTTGTGTTTTCTGGATATTCTCTATGGACTTTAAGGTTTTGAATGCATTTTAGCAGGACCCTTTTTGTTTTCTGCTGGCAAACGCTCATTGGTTCCACCTGGAGTCAAATACTCCACACATTCGAGTTTTCTAGGAAGAAAGATCCAGAAACCTGAGAAAACATGATATTTGCATTTCTAAACATGACATTGGATTCATTTGCTAACAGAAAGATTGTGCTTTTCTCCAAAACCACTTTCACGGTGATTTTTTGGTTAAATTTCACCCGAAATCCACAACAATTGGTCCAGATACTCCTGGATGAAAACAAAACTATCTGGTGATTTGTAGCTATCTCAATCCCAGATCTTGCTACAGCCTCTGTGTCTGTTTGTGTTTTCTGAACATTCTCTATGGACTTTAAGTTTTTGAATGCATTTTCGCAGGACCCTTTTTGTTTTCTGCTGGCAAACGCTAATTGGTTCCACCTAGAGTCAAATCCTCCACACATTCGAGTTTTCTAGGAAGAAAGCTTCAGAAACCTGAGAAAACATGATATTTGTATTTGTAAACATGAGATTGGATGCATTTGCCGAACAGTAAGATTGTGCTTTTCTCCAAAACCACTTTCATGGTGATTTTTTGGTTAAATTTCACCCGAAATCCACAACAATTTGTCCAGATACTCCTGGATGAAAACAAAACTATCTGGTGATTAGTAGCTATCTCAATCCCAGATCTTGCTACAGCCTCTGTGTGTGTTTGTGTTTTCTGGATATTCTCTATGGACTTTAAGGTTTTGAATGCATTTTAGCAGGACCCTTTTTGTTTTCTGCTGGCAAACACTAATTGGTTCAACCTGGAGTAAAATACTCCACACATTGGAGTTTTTTAGGAAGAAAGCTTCAGAAACCTGAGAAAACATATTTGTATTTGTAAACATGACATTGGATTCATTTGCTAACATAAAGATTGTGCTTTTCTCCAAAACCACTTTCACGGTGATTTTTGCTTAAATTTCACCCGAAATCCACAACAATTGGTCCAGATACTCCTGGATGAAAACAAAACTATCTGGTGATTTGTAGCTATCTCAATCCCAGATCTTGCTACAGCCTCTGTGTGTGTTTGTGTTTTCTGGATATTCTCTATGGACTTTAAGGTTTTGAATGCATTTTAGCAGGACCCTTTTTGTTTTCTGCTGGCAAACGCTAATTGGTTCCACCTGGAGTCAAATCCTCCACACATTCGAGTTTTCTAGGAAGAAAGCTTCAGAAACCTGAGAAAACATGATATTTGTATTTGTAAACATGAGATTGAATGCATTTGCTAACATTAAGATTGTGCTTTTCTCCAAAACCACTTTCACGGTGATTTTTGGTTAAATTTCACTTAAAAACTACAACAATTGGTCCAGATACTCCTGGAGGAAAAGAAAACTATCTGGTGATTTGTAGGTATCTCAATCCCAGATCTTGCTACAGCCTCTGTGTGTGTTTGTGTTTTCTGGATATTCTCTATGGAATTTAAGGTTTTGAATGCATTATTAGGGGACCCTTTTTGTTTTCTGCTGGCAAACGCTAATTGGTTCCACCTGGAGTCAAATACTCTACACATTCGAGTTTTCTAGGAAGAAAGATCCAGAAACCTGAGAAAACATGATATTTGCATTTCTAAACATGACTTTGGATTCATTTTCTAACAGAAAGATTGTGCTTTTCTACAAAACCACTTTCACGGTGATTTTTTAGTTAAATTTCACCCGAAATCCACAACAATTGGTCCAGATACTCCTGGATGAAAACAAAACTATCTGGTGATTTGTAGCTATCTCAATCCCAGATCTTGCTACAGCCTCTGTGTCTGTTTGTGTTTTCTGAACATTCTCTATGGACTTTAAGGTTTTGAATGCATTTTAGCAGGACCCTTTTTGTTTTCTGCTGGCAAACGCTAATTGGTTCCACCTAGAGTCAAATCCTCCACACATTCGAGTTTTCTAGGAAGAAAGATTCAGAAACCTGAGAAAACATGATATTTCCTTCTGTAACCATCACATTGGATATATTTGCCGAACAGGAAGATTGTGCTTTTCTCCAAAACCACTTTAACGGTCATTTTTGGTAAATTTCACCCGAAATCCACAACAATTTGTCCAGATACTCCTGGATGAAAACAAAACTATCTGGTGATTTGTAGCTATCTCAATCCCAGATCTTGCTACAGCCTCTGTGTGTGTTTGTGTTTTCTGGATATTCTCTATGGACTTTAAGGTTTTGAATGCATTTTAGCAGGACCCTTTTTGTTTTCTGCTGGCAAACGCTCATTGGTTCCACCTGGAGTCAAATCCTCCACACATTCGAGTTTTCTAGGAAGAAAGCTTCAGAAACCTGAGAAAACATGATATTTCTTTCTGTAAACCTGACATTGGATACATTTGCCAAACAGGAAGATTGTGCTTTTCTCCAAAACCACTTTCACGGTGATTTTTGGTTAAATTTCACTTCAAAACAACAACAATTTGTCCAGATACTCCTGGATGAAAACAAAACTATCTGGTGATGTGTATCTATCTCAATCCCAGATCTTGCTACAGCCTCTGTGTCTGTTTGTGTTTTCTGAACATTCTCTATGGACTTTAAGGTTTTGAATGCATTTTAGCAGGACCCTTTTTGTTTTCTGCTGGCAAACGCTAATTGGTTCCACCTAGAGTCAAATCCTCCACACATTCGAGTTTTCTAGGAAGAAAGCTTCAGACACCTGAGAAAACATGATATTTCCTTCTGTAACCATCACATTGGATACATTTCCCGAACAGGAAGATTGTGCTTTTCTCCAAAACCACTTTCACGGAGATTTTTGGTTAAATTTCACCCGAAATCCACAACAATTTGTCCAGATACTCCTGGATGAAAACAAAACTATCTGGTGATTAGTAGCTATCTCAATCCCACATCTTGCTACAGCCTCTGTGTGTGTTTGTGTTTTCTGGATATTATCTATGGACTTTAAGGTTTTGAATGCATTTTAGCAGGACCCTTTTTGTTTTCTGCTGGCAAACGCTAATTGGTTCCACCTGGAGTCAAATCCTCCACACATTCGAGTTTTCTAGGAAGAAAGCTTCAGAAACCTTAGAAAACATGATATTTGTATTTGTAAACATTACATTGGAAAGATTTCCCGAACAGGAAGATTGTGCTTTTCTCCAAAACCACTTTCACGGTGATTTTTGGTAAATTTCACCCGAAATCCACAACAATTTGTCCAGATACTCCTGGATGAAAACAAAACTATCTGGTGATTTGTAGCTATCTCAATCCCAGATCTTGCTACAGCCTCTGTGTGTGTTTGTGTTTTCTGGATATTCTCTATGGACTTTAAGGTTTTGAATGCATTTTAGCAGGACCCTTTTTGTTTTCTGCTGCAAACACTAATTGGTTCAACCTGGAGTAAAATACTCCACACATTCGAGTTTTCTAGGAAGAAAGCTCCAGAAACCTGAGAAAACATGATATTTGTATTTGTAAACATGACATTGGATACACTTGCCGAACAGGAAGATTGTGCTTTTCTCCAAAACCACTTTCACGGTGATTTTTTGTAAATTTCACCCGAAATCCCCAACAATTTGTCCAGATACTCCTGGATGAAAACAAAACTATCTGGTGATTTGTAGCTATCTCAATCCCAGATCTTGCTACAGCCTCTGTGTGTGTTTGTGTTTTCTGGATATTCTCTATGGACTTTAAGGTTTTGAATGCATTTTAACAGGACCCTTTTTGTTTTCTGCTGCAAACACTAATTGGTTCAACCTGGAGTAAAATACTCCACACATTCGAGTTTTCTAGGAAGCAAGCTTCAGAAACCTGAGAAAACATATTTGTATTTGTAAACATTACATTGGATTCATTTGCTAACAGAAAGATTGTACTTTTCTCCAAAACCACTTTCACGGTGATTTTTGGTTAAATTTCACCCGAAATCCACAACAATTTGTCCAGATACTCCTGGATGAAAACAAAACTATCTGGTGATTTGTAGCTATCTCAATCCCAGATCTTGCTACAGCCTCTGTGTCTGTTTGTGTTTTCTGAACATTCTCTATGGACTTTAAGGTTTTGAATGCATTTTAGCAGGACCCTTTTTGTTTTTTGCTGGCAAACGCTAATTGGTTCCACCTGGAGTCAAATCCTCCACACATTCGAGTTTTCTAGGAAGAAAGCTCCAGAAACCTGAGAAAACATGATGTTTGTATTTGTAAACATGACATTGGATGCATTTGCTGAACAGGAAGATTGTGCTTTTCTCCAAAACCACTTTCACGGTGATTTTTGGTGAAATTTCACCCGAAATCCACAACAATTGGTCCAGATACTCCTGGATGAAAACAAAACTATCTGGTGATTTGTAGCTATCTCAATCCCAGATCTTGCTACAGCCTCTGTGTGTGTTTGTGTTTTCTGGATATTCTCTATGGACTTTAAGTTTTTGAATGCATTTTAGCATGTAAGTATTTGTTTTCAGCTGGCAAACGCTAATTGGTTCCACCTGGAGTCAAATCCTCCACACATTCGAGTTTTCTAGGAAGAAAGCTCCAGAAACCTGAGAAAACATGATATTTGCATTTCTAAACATGACATTCGATTCATTTGCTAACAGAAAGATTGTGCTTTTCTCCAAAACCACTTTCACGGTGATTTTTTGGTTAAATTTCACTTAAAAACTACAACAATTTGTCCTGATACTCCTGGATGAAAACAAAACTATCTGGTGATTTGTAGCTATCTCAATCCCAGATCTTGCTACAGCCTCTTTGTGTGTTTGTGTTTTCTGGATATTCTCTATGGACTTTAAGGTTTTGAATGCATTTTAACAGGACCCTTTTTGTTTTCTGCTGGCAAACGCTAATTGGTTCCACCTGGAGTCAAATCCTCCACACATTCGAGTTTTCTAGGAAGAAAGCTCCAGAAACCTGAAAAAACATGATATTTCTTTCTGTAAATATCACATTGGATACATTTGCCAATCAGGAAGATTGTGCTTTTCTCCAAAACCACTTTCACCGTGATTTTTGGTTAAATTTCACTTCAAAACTACAACAATTTGTCCAGATACTCCTGGATGAAAACAAAACTATCTGGTGATTTGTAGCTATCTCAATCCCAGATCTTGCTACAGCCTCTGTGTGTGTTTGTGTTTTCTGGATATTCTCTATGGACTTTAAGGTTTTGAATGCATTTTAGCAGGACCCTTTTTGTTTTCTACTGGCAAACACTAATTGGTTCCACCTGGAGTCAAATCCTCCACACATTCGAGTTTTCTAGGAAGAAAGCTTCAGAAACCTGAGAAACCATGATATTTGTATTTGTAAACATGACATTGGATTCATTAGCTAACAGAAAGATAGTGCTTTTCTCCAAAACCACTTTCACGGTGATTTTTGGCTAAATTTCACCCGAAATCCACAACAATTTGTCCAGATACTCCTGGATGAAAACAAAACTATGTGGTGATTTGTAGCTATCTCAATCCCAGATCTTGCTACAGCCTCTGTGTGTGTTTGTGTTTTCTGGATATTCTCTATGGACTTTAAGGTTTTGAATGCATTTTAGCAGGACCCTTTTTGTTTTCTGCTGGCAAACGCTAATTCGTTCCACCTGGAGTCAAATCCTCCACACATTCGAGTTTTCTAGGAAGAAAGCTCCAGAAACCTGAGAAAACATGATATTTCTTTCTGTAAACATCACATTGGATGAATTGCTGAAGAGGAAGATTGTGCTTTTCTCCAAAACCACTTTCACGGTGATTTTTTGGTTAAATTTCACTTCAAAACTACAACACTTTGTCCAGATACTCCTGGATGAAAACAAAACTATCTGGTGATTTGTAGCTATCTCAATCCCAGATCTTGCTACAGCCTCTGTGTGTGATTGTGTTTTCTGGATATTCTCTATGGACTTTAAGGTTTTGAATGCATTTTAGCAGGACCCTTTTTGTTTTCTGCTGGCAAATGCTAATTGGTTCCACCTAGAGTCAAATCCTCCACACATTCGAGTTTTCTAGGAAGAAAGCTTCAGAAACCTGAGAAAACATGATATTTCTTTCTATAAACATCACATTGGATACACTTTGCCGAACAGGAAGATTGTGCTTTTCTCCAAAACCACTTTCACGGTGATTTTTGGCTAAATTTCACCCGAATCCACAACAATTTGTCCAGATACTCCTGGATGAAAACAAAACTATCTGGTGATTTGTAGCTATCTCAATCCCAGATCTTGCTACAGCCTCTGTGTGTGTTTGTGTTTTCTGGATATTCTCTATGGACTTTAAGGTTTTGAATGCATTTTAGCAGGACCCTTTTTGTTTTCTGCTGGAAAACGCTAATTGGTTCCACCTGGAGTCAAATCCTCCACACATTCGAGTTTTATAGGAAGAAAGCTTCAGAAACCTGAGAAAACATGATATTTCTTTCTGTAAACATCACATTGGATGCATTGCTGAACAGGAAGATTGTGCTTTTCTCCAAAACCACTTTCATGGTGATTTTTTGGTTAAATTTCACTTCAAAACTACAACAATTTGTCCAGATACTCCTGGATGAAAACAAAACTATCTGGTGATTTGTAGCTATCTCAATCCCAGATCTTGCTACAGCCTCTGTGTCTGTTTGTGTTTTCTGAACATTCTCAATGGACTTTAAGGTTTTGAATGCATTTTAGCAGGACCCGTTTTGTTTTGTGCTGGCAAACGCTAATTGGTTCCACCTAGAGTCAAATCCTCCACACATTCGAGTTTTCCAGGAAGAAAGCTTCAGAAACCTTAGAAAACATGATATTTGTATTTGTAAACATGACATTGGATGCATTTGCTGAACAGGAAGATTGTGCTTTTCTCCAAAACCACTTTCACGGTGATTTTTGGTAAATTTCACCCGAAATCCACAACAATTTGTCCAGATACTCCTGGATGAAAACAAAACTATCTGGTGATTTGTAGCTATCTCAATCCCAGATCTTGCTACAGCCTCTGTGTGTGTTTGTGTTTTCCGGATATTCTCTATGGACTTTAAGGTTTTGAATGCATTTTAGCAGGACCCTTTTTGTTTTCTGCTGGCAAACGCTAATTGGTTCCACCTGGAGTCAAATACTCCACACGTTCCAGTTTTCTAGGAAGAAAGATCCAGAAACCTGAAAAAACATGATATTTGCATTTCTAAACATGACATTGGATTCATTTGCTAACAGAAAGATTGTGCTTTTCTCCAAAACCACTTTCACGGTGATTTTTTGTTAAATTTCACTTCAAAACTACAACAATTTGTCCAGATACTCCTGGATGAAAACAAAACTATCTGGTGATTTGTAGCTATCTCAATCCCAGATCTTGCTACAGCCTCTGTGTGTGTTTGTGTTTTCTGGATATTCTCTATGGACTTTAAGGTTTTGAATGCATTTTAGCAGGACCCTTTTTGTTTTCTGCTGGCAAACGCTAATTCGTTCCACCTGGAGTCAAATCCTCCACACATTCGAGTTTTCTAGGAAGAAAGCTCCAGAAACCTGAGAAAACATGATATTTCTTTCTGTAAACATCACATTGGATGAATTGCTGAAGAGGAAGATTGTGCTTTTCTCCAAAACCACTTTCACGGTGATTTTTTGGTTAAATTTCACTTCAAAACTACAACACTTTGTCCAGATACTCCTGGATGAAAACAAAACTATCTGGTGATTTGTAGCTATCTCAATCCCAGATCTTGCTACAGCCTCTGTGTGTGATTGTGTTTTCTGGATATTCTCTATGGACTTTAAGGTTTTGAATGCATTTTAGCAGGACCCTTTTTGTTTTCTGCTGGCAAATGCTAATTGGTTCCACCTAGAGTCAAATCCTCCACACATTCGAGTTTTCTAGGAAGAAAGCTTCAGAAACCTGAGAAAACATGATATTTCTTTCTATAAACATCACATTGGATACACTTTGCCGAACAGGAAGATTGTGCTTTTCTCCAAAACCACTTTCACGGTGATTTTTGGCTAAATTTCACCCGAATCCACAACAATTTGTCCAGATACTCCTGGATGAAAACAAAACTATCTGGTGATTTGTAGCTATCTCAATCCCAGATCTTGCTACAGCCTCTGTGTGTGTTTGTGTTTTCTGGATATTCTCTATGGACTTTAAGGTTTTGAATGCATTTTAGCAGGACCCTTTTTGTTTTCTGCTGGAAAACGCTAATTGGTTCCACCTGGAGTCAAATCCTCCACACATTCGAGTTTTATAGGAAGAAAGCTTCAGAAACCTGAGAAAACATGATATTTCTTTCTGTAAACATCACATTGGATGCATTGCTGAACAGGAAGATTGTGCTTTTCTCCAAAACCACTTTCATGGTGATTTTTTGGTTAAATTTCACTTCAAAACTACAACAATTTGTCCAGATACTCCTGGATGAAAACAAAACTATCTGGTGATTTGTAGCTATCTCAATCCCAGATCTTGCTACAGCCTCTGTGTCTGTTTGTGTTTTCTGAACATTCTCAATGGACTTTAAGGTTTTGAATGCATTTTAGCAGGACCCGTTTTGTTTTCTGCTGGCAAACGCTAATTGGTTCCACCTAGAGTCAAATCCTCCACACATTCGAGTTTTCCAGGAAGAAAGCTTCAGAAACCTTAGAAAACATGATATTTGTATTTGTAAACATGACATTGGATGCATTTGCTGAACAGGAAGATTGTGCTTTTCTCCAAAACCACTTTCACGGTGATTTTTGGTAAATTTCACCCGAAATCCACAACAATTTGTCCAGATACTCCTGGATGAAAACAAAACTATCTGGTGATTTGTAGCTATCTCAATCCCAGATCTTGCTACAGCCTCTGTGTGTGTTTGTGTTTTCCGGATATTCTCTATGGACTTTAAGGTTTTGAATGCATTTTAGCAGGACCCTTTTTGTTTTCTGCTGGCAAACGCTAATTGGTTCCACCTGGAGTCAAATACTCCACACGTTCCAGTTTTCTAGGAAGAAAGTTCCAGAAACCTGAAAAAACATGATATTTGCATTTCTAAACATGACATTGGATTCATTTGCTAACAGAAAGATTGTGCTTTTCTCCAAAACCACTTTCACGGTGATTTTTTGTTAAATTTCACTTCAAAACTACAACAATTTGTCCAGATACTCCTGGATGAAAACAAAACTATCTGGTGATTTGTAGCTATCTCAATCCCAGATCTTGCTACAGCCTCTGTGTGTGTTTGTGTTTTCTGGATATTCTCTATGGACTTTAAGGTTTTGAATGCATTTTAGCAGGACCCTTTTTGTTTTCTGCTGGCAAACGCTAATTCGTTCCACCTGGAGTCAAATCCTCCACACATTCGAGTTTTCTAGGAAGAAAGCTCCAGAAACCTGAGAAAACATGATATTTCTTTCTGTAAACATCACATTGGATGAATTGCTGAAGAGGAAGATTGTGCTTTTCTCCAAAACCACTTTCACGGTGATTTTTTGGTTAAATTTCACTTCAAAACTACAACACTTTGTCCAGATACTCCTGGATGAAAACAAAACTATCTGGTGATTTGTAGCTATCTCAATCCCAGATCTTGCTACAGCCTCTGTGTGTGATTGTGTTTTCTGGATATTCTCTATGGACTTTAAGGTTTTGAATGCATTTTAGCAGGACCCTTTTTGTTTTCTGCTGGCAAATGCTAATTGGTTCCACCTAGAGTCAAATCCTACACACATTCGAGTTTTCTAGGAAGAAAGCTTCAGAAACCTGAGAAAACATGATATTTCTTTCTATAAACATCACATTGGATACACTTTGCCGAACAGGAAGATTGTGCTTTTCTCCAAAACCACTTTCACGGTGATTTTTGGCTAAATTTCACCCGAATCCACAACAATTTGTCCAGATACTCCTGGATGAAAACAAAACTATCTGGTGATTTGTAGCTATCTCAATCCCAGATCTTGCTACAGCCTCTGTGTGTGTTTGTGTTTTCTGGATATTCTCTATGGACTTTAAGGTTTTGAATGCATTTTAGCAGGACCCTTTTTGTTTTCTGCTGGAAAACGCTAATTGGTTCCACCTGGAGTCAAATCCTCCACACATTCGAGTTTTATAGGAAGAAAGCTTCAGAAACCTGAGAAAACATGATATTTCTTTCTGTAAACATCACATTGGATGCATTGCTGAACAGGAAGATTGTGCTTTTCTCCAAAACCACTTTCATGGTGATTTTTTGGTTAAATTTCACTTCAAAACTACAACAATTTGTCCAGATACTCCTGGATGAAAACAAAACTATCTGGTGATTTGTAGCCATCTCAATCCCAGATCTTGCTACAGCCTCTGTGTGTGTTTGTGTTTTCTGGATATTCTCTATGGACTTTATGGTTTGGAATGCATTTTAGCAGGACCCTTTTTGTTTTCTGCTGGCAAACGCTAATTGGTTCCACCTGGAGTCAAATCCTCCACACATTCGAGTTTTCTAGGAAGAAAGCTTCATAAACCTGAGAAAACATGATATTTGTATTTGTAAAAATGACATTGGATACATTTGCCGAACAGGAAGATTGTGCTTTTCTCCAAAACCACTTTCACGGTGATTTTTTTGGTTAAATTTCACCCAAAATCCACAACAATTTGTCCAGATACTCCTGGATGAAAACAAAACTATCTGGTGATTTGTAGCTATCTCAATCCCAGATCTTGCTACAGCCTCTGTGTGTGTTTGTGTTTTCTGGATATTCTTTATGGACTTTAAGGTTTGGAATGCATTTTAGCAGGACCCTTTTTGTTTTCTGCTGGCAAACGCTAATTGGTTCCACCTGGAGTCAAATACGCCACACATTCGAGTTTTCTAGGAAGAAAGCTCCAGAAACCTGAGAAAACATGATATTTGTATTTGTAAACAACATTGGAATCATTTGCTGAACCGAAAGATTGTGCTTTTCTCCAAATCCACTTTCACGGTGCTTTTTTAGTTAAATTTCACTACAAAACTACAACAATTTGTCCAGATACTCCTGGATGAAAACAAAACTATCTGGTGTTTTGTAGCTATCTCAATCCCAGATCTTGCTACAGCCTCTGTGTGTGTTTGTGTTTTCTGGATATTCTCTATGAACTTTAAGGTTTTGAATGCATTTTAGCAGGACCCTTTTGTTTTCTGCTGGCAAACGCTAATTGGTTTCACCTGGAGTCAAATCCTCCACATATTCGAGTTTTTGAGGAAGAAAGCTCCAGAAACCTGAGAAAACATGATATTTGTATTTATAAAGATGACTTTGGATTCATTTGCTGAACAGAAAGATTGTGCTTTTCTCCAAAACCACTTTCACGGTGATTTTTTGGTGAAATTTCACTTCAAAACTACAACAATTTGTCCAGATACTCCTGGAAGAAAACAAAAGTATCTGGTAATTTGTGGCTATCTCAATCCCAAATCTTGCTACAGCCTCTGTGTGTGTTTGTGTTTTCTGGATATTCTCTATGGACTTTACGGTTTTGAATGCATTTTAGCAGGACCCTTTTTGTTTTCAGCTGGCAAACGCTAATTTTTTCCACCTGGAGTCAAATACACCACACATTCGAGTTTTCTAGGAAGAAAGCTCCAGAAACCTGAGAAAACATGATATTTCTTTCTGTAAACATCACATTGGATGCATTGCTGAACAGGAAGATTGTGCTTTTCTCCAAAACCACTTTCATGGTGATTTTTTGGTTAAATTTCACTTCAAAACTACAACAATTTGTCCAGATACTCCTGGATGAAAACAAAACTATCTGGTGATTTGTAGCTATCTCAATCCCAGATCTTGCTACAGCCTCTGTGTCTGTTTGTGTTTTCTGAACATTCTCAATGGACTTTAAGGTTTTGAATGCATTTTAGCAGGACCCGTTTTGTTTTCTGCTGGCAAACGCTAATTGGTTCCACCTAGAGTCAAATCCTCCACACATTCGAGTTTTCCAGGAAGAAAGCTTCAGAAACCTTAGAAAACATGATATTTGTATTTGTAAACATGACATTGGATGCATTTGCTGAACAGGAAGATTGTGCTTTTCTCCAAAACCACTTTCACGGTGATTTTTGGTAAATTTCACCCGAAATCCACAACAATTTGTCCAGATACTCCTGGATGAAAACAAAACTATCTGGTGATTTGTAGCTATCTCAATCCCAGATCTTGCTACAGCCTCTGTGTGTGTTTGTGTTTTCCGGATATTCTCTATGGACTTTAAGGTTTTGAATGCATTTTAGCAGGACCCTTTTTGTTTTCTGCTGGCAAACGCTAATTGGTTCCACCTGGAGTCAAATACTCCGCACGTTCCAGTTTTCTAGGAAGAAAGTTCCAGAAACCTGAAAAAACATGATATTTGCATTTCTAAACATGACATTGGATTCATTTGCTAACAGAAAGATTGTGCTTTTCTCCAAAACCACTTTCACGGTGATTTTTTGTTAAATTTCACTTCAAAACTACAACAATTTGTCCAGATACTCCTGGATGAAAACAAAACTATCTGGTGATTTGTAGCTATCTCAATCCCAGATCTTGCTACAGCCTCTGTGTGTGTTTGTGTTTTCTGGATATTCTCTATGGACTTTAAGGTTTTGAATGCATTTTAGCAGGACCCTTTTTGTTTTCTGCTGGCAAACGCTAATTCGTTCCACCTGGAGTCAAATCCTCCACACATTCGAGTTTTCTAGGAAGAAAGCTCCAGAAACCTGAGAAAACATGATATTTCTTTCTGTAAACATCACATTGGATGAATTGCTGAAGAGGAAGATTGTGCTTTTCTCCAAAACCACTTTCACGGTGATTTTTTGGTTAAATTTCACTTCAAAACTACAACACTTTGTCCAGATACTCCTGGATGAAAACAAAACTATCTGGTGATTTGTAGCTATCTCAATCCCAGATCTTGCTACAGCCTCTGTGTGTGATTGTGTTTTCTGGATATTCTCTATGGACTTTAAGGTTTTGAATGCATTTTAGCAGGACCCTTTTTGTTTTCTGCTGGCAAATGCTAATTGGTTCCACCTAGAGTCAAATCCTCCACACATTCGAGTTTTCTAGGAAGAAAGCTTCAGAAACCTGAGAAAACATGATATTTCTTTCTATAAACATCACATTGGATACACTTTGCCGAACAGGAAGATTGTGCTTTTCTCCAAAACCACTTTCACGGTGATTTTTGGCTAAATTTCACCCGAATCCACAACAATTTGTCCAGATACTCCTGGATGAAAACAAAACTATCTGGTGATTTGTAGCTATCTCAATCCCAGATCTTGCTACAGCCTCTGTGTGTGTTTGTGTTTTCTGGATATTCTCTATGGACTTTAAGGTTTTGAATGCATTTTAGCAGGACCCTTTTTGTTTTCTGCTGGAAAACGCTAATTGGTTCCACCTGGAGTCAAATCCTCCACACATTCGAGTTTTATAGGAAGAAAGCTTCAGAAACCTGAGAAAACATGATATTTCTTTCTGTAAACATCACATTGGATGCATTGCTGAACAGGAAGATTGTGCTTTTCTCCAAAACCACTTTCATGGTGATTTTTTGGTTAAATTTCACTTCAAAACTACAACAATTTGTCCAGATACTCCTGGATGAAAACAAAACTATCTGGTGATTTGTAGCCATCTCAATCCCAGATCTTGCTACAGCCTCTGTGTGTGTTTGTGTTTTCTGGATATTCTCTATGGACTTTATGGTTTGGAATGCATTTTAGCAGGACCCTTTTTGTTTTCTGCTGGCAAACGCTAATTGGTTCCACCTGGAGTCAAATCCTCCACACATTCGAGTTTTCTAGGAAGAAAGCTTCATAAACCTGAGAAAACATGATATTTGTATTTGTAAAAATGACATTGGATACATTTGCCGAACAGGAAGATTGTGCTTTTCTCCAAAACCACTTTCACGGTGATTTTTTTGGTTAAATTTCACCCAAAATCCACAACAATTTGTCCAGATACTCCTGGATGAAAACAAAACTATCTGGTGATTTGTAGCTATCTCAATCCCAGATCTTGCTACAGCCTCTGTGTGTGTTTGTGTTTTCTGGATATTCTTTATGGACTTTAAGGTTTGGAATGCATTTTAGCAGGACCCTTTTTGTTTTCTGCTGGCAAACGCTAATTGGTTCCACCTGGAGTCAAATACGCCACACATTCGAGTTTTCTAGGAAGAAAGCTCCAGAAACCTGAGAAAACATGATATTTGTATTTGTAAACAACATTGGAATCATTTGCTGAACCGAAAGATTGTGCTTTTCTCCAAATCCACTTTCACGGTGCTTTTTTAGTTAAATTTCACTACAAAACTACAACAATTTGTCCAGATACTCCTGGATGAAAACAAAACTATCTGGTGTTTTGTAGCTATCTCAATCCCAGATCTTGCTACAGCCTCTGTGTGTGTTTGTGTTTTCTGGATATTCTCTATGAACTTTAAGGTTTTGAATGCATTTTAGCAGGACCCTTTTGTTTTCTGCTGGCAAACGCTAATTGGTTTCACCTGGAGTCAAATCCTCCACATATTCGAGTTTTTGAGGAAGAAAGCTCCAGAAACCTGAGAAAACATGATATTTGTATTTATAAAGATGACTTTGGATTCATTTGCTGAACAGAAAGATTGTGCTTTTCTCCAAAACCACTTTCACGGTGATTTTTTGGTGAAATTTCACTTCAAAACTACAACAATTTGTCCAGATACTCCTGGAAGAAAACAAAAGTATCTGGTAATTTGTGGCTATCTCAATCCCAAATCTTGCTACAGCCTCTGTGTGTGTTTGTGTTTTCTGGATATTCTCTATGGACTTTACGGTTTTGAATGCATTTTAGCAGGACCCTTTTTGTTTTCAGCTGGCAAACGCTAATTTTTTCCACCTGGAGTCAAATACACCACACATTCGAGTTTTCTAGGAAGAAAGCTCCAGAAACCTGAGAAAACATGATATTACTTTCTGTAAACATGACATTGGAATCATTTGCTGAACCGAAAGATTGTGCTTTTCTCCAAAACCACTTTCACGGTGATTATTTAGTTAAATTTCACTTCAAAACTACAACAATTTGTCCAGATACTCCTGGATGAAAACAAAACTATCTGGTGATTTGTAGCCATCTGAATCCCAGATCTTGCTACAGCCTCTGTGTGTGTCTGCTTTTTCTGGATATTCTCTATGGACTTTACGGTTTTGAATGCATTTTAGCAGGACCCTTTTTGTTTTCAGCTGGCAAACGCTAATTTGTTCCACCTGGAGTCAAATCCTCCACACATTCGAGTTTTCTAGGAAGAAAGCTCCAGAAACCTGAGAAAACATGATATTTCTTTCTGTAAACATGACATTGGATGCATTTGTCGAACAGGAAGATTGTGCTTTTCTCCAAAACCACTTTCACGGTGATTTTTGCTTAAATTTCACCTAAAATCCACAACAATTTGTGCAGATACTCCTGGATGAAAACAAAACTATCTGGTGATTTGTAGCTATCTCAATCCCAGATCTTGCTACAGCCTCTGTGTGTGTTTGTGTTTTCTGGATATTCTCTATGGACTTTAAGGTTTTCAATGCATTTTAGCAGGACCCTTTTTGTTTTCTGCTGGCAAACGCTAATTGGTTCCACCTGGAGTCAAATCCTCCACACATTCGAGTTTTCTAGGAAGAAAGCTCCAGAAACCTGAGAAAACATGATATTTGTATTTATAAAGATGTCCTTGGATTCATTTGCTGAACAGAAAGAGTGTGCTTTTCTCCAAAACCACTTTCACGGTGATTTTTTAGTTAAATTTCACTTCAAAACTACAACAATTTCTCCAGATACTCCTGGATGAAAACAAAACTATCTGGTGATTTGTAGCCATCTGAATCCCAGATCTTGCTACAGCCTCTGTGTGTGTTTGTGTTTTCTGTATATTCTCTATGGACTTTAAGGTTTTGAATGCATTTTAGCAGGACGCTTTTCTTTTCTGCTGGCAAACGCTTATTGGTTCCACCTGGAGTCAAATACTCCACACATTCGAGTTTTCTACGAAGAAAGCTCCAGAAACCTGAGAAAACATGATATTTCTTTCTGTAAACATGACATTGGATACATTTGCCAAACAGGAAGATTGTGCTTGTCTCCAAAACCACTTTCACGGTGATTTTTCGTTAAATTTCACCTAAAAACCGCAACAATTTTTCCAGATACTCCTGGATGAAAACAAAACTATCTGGTGATTTGTAGCTATCTCAACCGAGATCTTGCTGCAGCCTCTGCGTGTGTTTCTGTTTTCTGGATATTCTCTATGGTCTTTAAGGTTTTCAATGCGTTTTAGCTTCTAAGTTTTTGTTTTCTGCTGGCAAACGCTAATTGGTTCCACCTGGAGTCAAATACTCCACACATTCGAGTTTTCTAGGAAGAAAGCTCCAGAAACCTGAGAAAACATCATATTTGTATTTCTAACATGACATTGGATGCATGTGCTGAACAGAAAGATTGTGCTTTTCTCCAAAACCACTTTCACGGTGATTTTTTAGTTAAATTTCACTTCAAAACTACAACAATTTGTCCAGATACTCATGGATGAAAACAAAAAACTATCTGGTGATTTGTAGCTATCTCAACTGATATCTTGCTGCAGCCTCTGTGTGTGTTTGTGTTTTCTGGATATTCTCTATGGACTTTAAGATTTTGAATGCATTTTAGCAGGACCCTTTTTGTTTTCTGCTGGCAAACGCTAATTGGTTCCACCTGGAGTCAAATACGCCACACATTCGAGTTTTCTAGGAAGAAAGCTCCAGAAACCTGAGAAAACATGATATTTGTATTTGTAAACAACATTGGAATCATTTGCTGAACCGAAAGATTGTGCTTTTCTCGAAATCCACTTTCATGGTGATTTCTTAGTTAAATTTCACTTCAAAACTACAACAATTTGTACAGATACTCCTGGATGGAAACAAAACTATCTGGTGGTTTGTGGCTATCTCAATCCCAGATCTTGATACAGCCTCTGTGTGTGTTTGTGTTTTCTGGATATTCTCTATGGACTTTAAGGTTTTGAATGCATTTTAGCAGGACCCTTTTTGTTTTCAGCTGGCAAACGCTAATTTGTTCCACCTGGAGTCAAATACACCACACATTCGAGTTTTCTAGGAAGAAAGCTCCAGAAACCTGAGAAAACATGATATTACTTTCTGTAAACATGACATTGGAATCATTTGCTGAGCCGAAAGATTGTGCTTTTCTCCAAAACCACTTTCACGGTGATTATTTAGTTAAATTTCACTTCAAAACTACAACAATTTGTCCAGATACTCCTGGATGAAAACAAAACTATCTGGTGATTTGTAGCCATCTGAATCCCAGATCTTGCTACAGCCTCTGTGTGTGTCTGCTTTTTCTGGATATTCTCTATGGACTTTACGGTTTTGAATGCATTTTAGCAGGACCCTTTTTGTTTTCAGCTGGCAAACGCTAATTTGTTCCACCTGGAGTCAAATCCTCCACACATTCGAGTTTTCTAGGAAGAAAGCTCCAGAAACCTGAGAAAACATGATATTTCTTTCTGTAAACATGACATTGGATGCATTTGTCGAACAGGAAGATTGTGCTTTTCTCCAAAACCACTTTCACGGTGATTTTTGCTTAAATTTCACCTAAAATCCACAACAATTTGTGCAGATACTCCTGGATGAAAACAAAACTATCTGGTGATTTGTAGCTATCTCAATCCCAGATCTTGCTACAGCCTCTGTGTGTGTTTGTGTTTTCTGGATATTCTCTATGGACTTTAAGGTTTTCAATGCATTTTAGCAGGACCCTTTTTGTTTTCTGCTGGCAAACGCTAATTGGTTCCACCTGGAGTCAAATCCTCCACACATTCGAGTTTTCTAGGAAGAAAGCTCCAGAAACCTGAGAAAACATGATATTTGTATTTATAAAGATGTCCTTGGATTCATTTGCTGAACAGAAAGAGTGTGCTTTTCTCCAAAACCACTTTCACGGTGATTTTTTAGTTAAATTTCACTTCAAAACTACAACAATTTGTGCAGATACTCCTGGATGAAAACAAAACTATCTGGTGATTTGTAGCCATCTGAATCCCAGATCTTGCTACAGCCTCTGTGTGTGTTTGTTTTTTCTCTATATTCTCTATGGACTTTAAGGTTTTGAATGCATTTTAGCAGGACGCTTTTCTTTTCTGCTGGCAAACGCTTATTGGTTCCACCTGGAGTCAAATACTCCACACATTCGAGTTTTCTAGGAAGAAAGCTCCAGAAACCTGAGAAAACATGATATTTCTTTCTGTAAACATGACATTGGATACATTTGCCAAACAGGAAGATTGTGCTTGTCTCCAAAACCACTTTCACGGTGATTTTTGGTTAAATTTCACCTAAAAACCGCAACAATTTTTCCAGATACTCCTGGATGAAAACAAAACTATCTGGTGATTTGTAGCTATCTCAACCGAGATCTTGCTGCAGCCTCTGCGTGTGTTTCTGTTTTCTGGATATTCTCTATGGACTTTAAGGTTTTCAATGCGTTTTAGCTTGTAAGTTTTTGTTTTCTGCTGGCAAACGCTAATTGGTTCCACCTGGAGTCAAATACTCCACACATTCGAGTTTTCTAGGAAGAAAGCTCCAGAAACCTGAGAAAACATCATATTTGTATTTCTAACATGACATTGGATGCATGTGCTGAACAGAAAGATTGTGCTTTTCTCCAAAACCACTTTCACGGTGATTTTTTAGTTAAATTTCACTTCAAAACTACAACAATTTGTCCAGATACTCATGGATGAAAACAAAAAACTATCTGGTGATTTGTAGCTATCTCAACTGAGATCTTGCTGCAGCCTCTGTGTGTGTTTGTGTTTTCTGGATATTCTCTATGGACTTTAAGATTTTGAATGCATTTTAGCAGGACCCTTTTTGTTTTCTGCTGGCAAACGCTAATTGGTTCCACCTGGAGTCAAATACGCCACACATTCGAGTTTTCTAGGAAGAAAGCTCCAGAAACCTGAGAAAACATGATATTTGTATTTGTAAACAACATTGGAATCATTTGCTGAACCGAAAGATTGTGCTTTTCTCGAAATCCACTTTCACGGTGATTTCTTAGTTAAATTTCACTTCAAAACTACAACAATTTGTACAGATACTCCTGGATGGAAACAAAACTATCTGGTGGTTTGTGGCTATCTCAATCCCAGATCTTGATACAGCCTCTGTGTGTGTTTGTGTTTTCTGGATATTCTCTATGGACTTTAAGGTTTTGAATGCATTTTAGCAGGACCCTTTTTATTTTCTGCTGGCAAACGCTAATTGGTTCCACCTGGAGTCAAATACACCACACATTCGAGTTTTCTAGGAAGAAAGCTTCAGAAACCTGAGAAAACATGATATTTCTTTCTGTAAACATGACATTGGATGCATTTGTCGAACAGGAAGTTTGTGCTTTTCTCCAAAACCACTTTCACGGTGTTTTTTTAGTTAAATTTCACTTCAAAACTACAACAATTTGTCCAGATACTCCTGGATGAAAGCAAAACTATCTGGTGATTTGTAGCTATCTCAATCCCAGATCTTGCTACAGCCTCTGTGTGTGTTTGTGTTTTCTGGATATTCTCTATGGACTTTACGGTTTTGAATGCATTTTAGCAGGACCCTTTTTGTTTTCAGCTGGCAAACGCTAATTTGTTCCACCTGGAGTCAAATCCTCCACACATTCGAGTTTTCTAGGAAGAAAGCTCCAGAAACCTGAGAAAACATGATATTTCTTTCTGTAAACATGACATTGGATGCATTTGTCGAACAGGAAGATTGTGCTTTTCTCCAAAACCACTTTCACGGTGATTTTTGCTTAAATTTCACCTAAAATCCACAACAATTTGTGCAGATACTCCTGGATGAAAACAAAACTATCTGGTGATTTGTAGCTATCTCAATCCCAGATCTTGCTGCAGCCTCTGTGTGTGTTTGTGTTTTCTGGATATTCTCTATGGACTTTAAGGTTTTGAATGCATTTTAGCAGGACCCTTTTTGTTTTCTGCTGGCAAACGCTAATTGGTTCCACCTGGAGTCAAATCCTCCACACATTCGAGTTTTCTAGGAAGAAAGCTCCAGAAACCTGAGAAAACATGATATTTCTTTCTGTAAACATGACATTGGAATCATTTGCTGAACCGAAAGATTGTGCTTTTCTCCAAAACCACTTTCACGGTGATTATTTAGTTAAATTTCACTTCAAAACTACAACAATTTGTCCAGATACTCCTGGATGAAAACAAAACTATCTGGTGATTTGTAGCCATCTGAATCCCAGATCTTGCTACAGCCTCTGTGTGTGTCTGCTTTTTCTGGATATTCTCTATGGACTTTACGGTTTTGAATGCATTTTAGCAGGACCCTTTTTGTTTTCAGCTGGCAAACGCTAATTTGTTCCACCTAGAGTCAAATCCTCCACACATTCGAGTTTTCTAGGAAGAAAACTTCAGAAACCTGAGAAAACATGATATTTCTTTCTGTAAACATGACATTGGATGCATTTGTCGAACAGGAAGTTTGTGCTTTTCTCCAAAACCACTTTCACGGTGATTTTTGGTTAAATTCCACCTAAAATCCACAACAATTTGTGCAGATACTCCTGGATGAAAACAAAACTATCTGGTGATTTGTAGCCATCTGAATCCCAGATCTTGCTACAGCCTCTGTGTGTGTTTGTGTTTTCTGGATATTCTCTATGGACTTTACGGTTTTGAATGCATTTTAGCAGGACCCTTTTTGTTTTCAGCTGGCAAACGCTAATTTGTTGTACCTGGATTCAAATACTCCACACATTCGAGTTTTCTAGGAAGAAAGCTTCAGAAACCTGAGAAAACATGATATTTCTTTCTGTAAACATGACATTGGATGCATTTGTCGAACAGGAAGATTGTGCTTTTCTCCAAAACCACTTTCACGTTGATTTTTGGTTAAATTCCACCTAAAATCCACAACAATTTGTGCAGATACTCCTGGATGAAAACAAAAAACTATCTGGTGATTTGTAGCTATCTCAACCGAGATCTTGCTGCAGCCTCTGTGTGTGTTTGTGTTTTCTGGATATTCTCTATGGACTTTACGGTTTTGAATGCGTTTTACCTTGTAAGTTTTTGTTTTCTGCTGGCAAACGCTAATTGGTTCCACCTGGAGTCAAATACTCCACACATTCGAGTTTTCTAGGAAGAAAGCTCCAGAAACCTGAGAAAACATGATATTTGTATTTATAAACATGACCTTGGATTCATTTGCTGAACAGAAAGATTGTGCTTTTCTCCAAAACCACTTTCACGGTGATTTTTTGGTGAAATTTCACTTCAAAACTACAACAATTTGTCCAGATACTCCTGGATGAAAACAAAACTATCTGGTGATTTGTAGCTATCTCAATCCCAGATCTTGCTACAGCCTCTGTGTGTGTTTGTGTTTTCTGGATATTCTCTATGGACTTTAAGGTTTTGAATGCATTTTAGCAGGACCCTTTTTGTTTTCTGCTGGCAAACGCTAATTTGTTCCACCTGGAGTCAAATACTCCACACATTCGAGTTTTCTAGGAAGAAAGCTTCAGAAACCTGAGAAAACATGATATTTCTTTCTGTAAACATGACATTGGATGCATTTTTCGAACAGGAAGATTGTGCTTTTCTCCAAAACCACTTTCACGTTGATTTTTGGTTAAATTCCACCTAAAATCCACAACAATTTGTGCAGATACTCCTGGATGAAAACAAAAAACTATCTGGTGATTTGTAGCTATCTCAACCGAGATCTTGCTGCAGCCTCTGTGTGTGTTTGTGTTTTCTGGATATTCTCTATGCACTTTAAGGTTTTCAATGCGTTTTACCTTGTAAGTTTTTGTTTTCTGCTGGCAAACGCTAATTGGTTCCACCTGGAGTCAAATCCTCCACACATTCGAGTTTTCTAGGAAGAAAGCTCCAGAAACCTGAGAAAACATGATATCTCTTTCTGTAAACATGACATTGGAATCATTTGCTTAACCGAAAGATTGTGCTTTTCTCCAAAACCACTTTCACGGTGATTTTTTAGTTAAATTTCACTTCAAAACTACAACAATTTGTCCAGATACTCCTGGATGAAAACAAAACTATCTGGTGATTTGTAGCTATCTCAATCCCAGATCTTGCTACAGCCTCTGTGTGTGTTTGTGTTTTCTGGATATTCTCTATGGACTTTACGGTTTTGAATGCATTTTAGCAGGACCCTTTTTGTTTTCAGCTGGCAAACGCTAATTTGTTCCACCTGGAGTCAAATCCTCCACACATTCGAGTTTTCTAGGAAGAAAGCTCCAGAAACCTGAGAAAACATGATATTTCTTTCTGTAAACATGACATTGGATGCATTTGTCGAACAGGAAGATTGTGCTTTTCTCCAAAACCACTTTCACGGTGATTTTTGCTTAAATTTCACCTAAAATCCACAACAATTTGTGCAGATACTCCTGGATGAAAACAAAACTATCTGGTGATTTGTAGCTATCTCAATCCCAGATCTTGCTGCAGCCTCTGCGTGTGTTTCTGTTTTCTGGATATTCTCTATGGACTTTAAGGTTTTGAATGCATTTTAGCAGGACCCTCTTTGTTTTCTGCTGGCAAACGCTAATTGGTTCCACCTGGAGTCAAATCCTCCACACATTCGAGTTTTCTAGGAAGAAAGCTCCAGAAACCTGAGAAAACATGATATTTGTATTTATAAACATGACCTTGGATTCATATCCTGAACGGAAAGATTGTGCTTTTCTCCAAAACCACTTTCACGGTGAATTTTTGGTGAAATTTCACTTCAAAACTACAAAAATTTGTCCAGGTACTCCTGGATGAAAACAAAACTATCTGGTGATTTGTAGCTATCTCAATCCCAGATCTTGTACAGCCTCTGTGTGTGTTTGTGTTTTCTGGATATTCTCTATGGACTTTAAGGTTTTCAATGCATTTTAGCAGGACCCTTTTTGTTTTCTGCTGGCAAACGCTAATTGGTTCCACCTGGAGTCAAATCCTCCACACATTCGAGTTTTCTAGGAAGAAAGCTCCAGAAACCTGAGAAAACATGATATTTCTTTCTGTAAACATGACATTGGAATCATTTGCTGAACCGAAAGATTGTGCTTTTCTCCAAAACCACTTTCACGGTGATTATTTAGTTAAATTTCACTTCAAAACTACAACAATTTGTCCAGATACTCCTGGATGAAAACAAAACTATCTGGTGATTTGTAGCCATCTGAATCCCAGATCTTGCTACAGCCTCTGTGTGTGTCTGCTTTTTCTGTAAATTCTCTATGGACTTTACGGTTTTGAATGCATTTTAGCAGGACCCTTTTTGTTTTCAGCTGGCAAACGCTAATTTGTTCCACCTGGAGTCAAATCCTCCACACATTCGAGTTTTCTAGGAAGAAAGCTCCAGAAACCTGAGAAAACATGATATTTCTTTCTGTAAACATGACATTGGATGCATTTGTCGAACAGGAAGATTGTGCTTTTCTCCAAAACCACTTTCACGGTGATTTTTGCTTAAATTTCACCTAAAATCCACAACAATTTGTGCAGATACTCCTGGATGAAAACAAAACTATCTGGTGATTTGTAGCCATCTGAATCCCAGATCTTGCTACAGCCTCTGTGTGTGTTTGTGTTTTCTGAATATTCTCTATGGACTTTAAGGTTTTGAATGCATTTTAGCAGGACCCTTTTTGTTTTCTGCTGGCAAACGCTAATTGGTTCCACCTGGAGTCAAATCCTCCACACATTCGAGTTTTCTAGGAAGAAAGCTCCAGAAACCTGAGAAAACATGATATTTGTATTTATAAACATGACCTTGGATTCATTTGCTGAACAGAAAGATTGTGCTTTTCTCCAAAACCACTTTCACGGTGATTTTTTTGGTTAAATTTCACTTCAAAACTACAACAATTTGTCCAGATACTCCTGGATGAAAACAAAACTATCTGGTGATTTGTAGCTATCTCAATCCCAGATCTTGCTACAGCCTCTGTGTGTGTTTGTGTTTTCTGGATATTCTCTATGGACTTTACGGTTTTGAATGCATTTTAGCAGGACCCTTTTTGTTTTCTACTGGCAAACGCTAATTTGTTGTACCTGGAGTCAAATACTCCACACATTCGAGTTTTCTAGGAAGAAAGCTTCAGAAACCTGAGAAAACATGATATTTCTTTCTGTAAACATGACATTGGATGCATTTGTCGAACAGGAAGATTGTGCTTTTCTCCAAAACCACTTTCACGTTGATTTTTGGTTAAATTCCACCTAAAATCCACAACAATTTGTGCAGATACTCCTGGATGAAAACAAAAAACTATCTGGTGATTTGTAGCTATCTCAACCGAGATCTTGCTGCAGCCTCTGTGTGTGTTTGTGTTTTCTGGATATTCTCTATAGACTTTAAGATTTTGAATGCATTTTAGCAGGACCCTTTTTGTTTTCTGCTGGCAAACGCTAATTGGTTCCACCTGGAGTCAAATACTCCACACATTCGAGTTTTCTAGGAAGAAAGCTCCAGAAACCTGAGAAAACATGATATTTGTATTTGTAAACAACATTGGAATCATTTGCTGAACCGAAAGATTGTGCTTTTCTCCAAAACCACTTTCAGGGTGATTTTTTGGTGAAATTTCACTTCAAAACTACAACAATTTGTCCAGATACTCCTGGATGAAAACAAAACTATCTGGTGATTTGTAGCTATCTCAATCCCAGATCTTGCTACAGCCTCTGTGTGTGTTTGTGTTTTCTGGATATTCTCTATGGACTTTACGGTTTTGAATGCATTTTAGCAGGACCCTTTTTGTTTTCTGCTGGCAAACGCTAATTTGTTCCACCTGGAGTCAAATACTCCACACATTCGAGTTTTCTAGGAAGAAAGCTTCAGAAACCTGAGAAAACATGATATTTCTTTCTGTAAACATGACATTGGATGCATTTTTCGAACAGGAAGATTGTGCTTTTCTCCAAAACCACTTTCACGTTGATTTTTGGTTAAATTCCACCTAAAATCCACAACAATTTGTGCAGATACTCCTGGATGAAAACAAAAAACTATCTGGTGATTTGTAGCTATCTCAACCGAGATCTTGCTGCAGCCTCTGTGTGTGTTTGTGTTTTCTGGATATTCTCTATGCACTTTAAGGTTTTCAATGCGTTTTACCTTGTAAGTTTTTGTTTTCTGCTGGCAAACGCTAATTGGTTCCACCTGGAGTCAAATACTCCACACATTCGAGTTTTCTAGGAAGAAAGCTCCAGAAACCTGAGAAAACATGATATTTGTATTTATAAACATGACCTTGGATTCATTTGCTGAACAGAAAGATTGTGCTTTTCTCCAAAACCACTTTCACGGTGATTTTTTGGTGAAATTTCACTTCAAAACTACAACAATTTGTCCAGATACTCCTGGATGAAAACAAAACTATCTGGTGATTTGTAGCTATCTCAATCCCAGATCTTGCTACAGCCTCTGTGTGTGTTTGTGTTTTCTGGATATTCTCTATGGATTTTAAGGTTTTGAATGCATTTTAGCAGGACCCTTTTTGTTTTCTGCTGGCAAACGCTAATTGGTTCCACCTGGAGTCAAATCCTCCACACATTCGAGTTTTCTAGGAAGAAAGCTCCAGAAACCTGAGAAAACATGATATTTCTTTCTGTAAACATGACATTGGAATCATTTGCTGAACCGAAAGATTGTGCTTTTCTCCAAAACCACTTTCACGGTGATTATTTAGTTAAATTTCACTTCAAAACTACAACAATTTGTCCAGATACTCCTGGATGAAAACAACACTATCTGGTGATTTGTAGCCATCTGAATCCCAGATCTTGCTACAGCCTCTGTGTGTGTCTGCTTTTTCTGGATATTCTCTATGGACTTTACGGTTTTGAATGCATTTTAGCAGGACCCTTTTTGTTTTCAGCTGGCAAACGCTAATTTGTTCCACCTAGAGTCAAATCCTCCACACATTCGAGTTTTCTAGGAAGAAAGCTCCAGAAACCTGAGAAAACATGATATTTCTTTCTGTAAACATGACATTGGATGCATTTGTCGAACAGGAAGTTTGTGCTTTTCTCCAAAACCACTTTCACGGTGATTTTTGCTTAAATTTCACCTAAAATCCACAACAATTTGTGCAGATACGCCTGGATGAAAACAAAACTATCTGGTGATTTGTAGCCATCTGAATCCCAGATCTTGCTACAGCCTCTGTGTGTGTTTGTGTTTTCTGTATATTCTCTATGGACTTTAAGTTTTTGAATGCATTTTAGCAGGACCCTTTTTGTTTTCTGCTGGCAAACGCTAATTGGTTCCACCTGGAGTCAAATCCTCCACACATTCGAGTTTTCTAGGAAGAAAGCTCCAGAAACCTGAGAAAACATGATATTTGTATTTATAAACATGACCTTGGATTCATTTGCTGAACAGAAAGATTGTGCTTTTCTCCAAAACCACTTTCACGGTGATTTTTTTGGTTAAATTTCATTCAAAACTACAACAATTTGTGCAGATACTCCTGGATGAAAACAAAACTATCTGGTGATTTGTAGCTATCTCAATCCCAGATCTTGCTACAGCCTCTGTGTGTGTTTGTGTTTTCTGGATATTCTCTATTGACTTTACGGTTTTGAATGCATTTTCGCAGGACCCTTTTTGTTTTCAGCTGGCAAACGCTAATTTGTTGTACCTGGAGTCAAATACTCCACACATTCGAGTTTTCTAGGAAGAAAGCTTCAGAAACCTGAGAAAACATGATATTTCTTTCTGTAAACATGACATTGGATGCATTTGTCGAACAGGAAGATTGTGCTTTTCTCCAAAACCACTTTCACGTTGATTTTTGGTTAAATTCCACCTAAAATCCACAACAATTTGTGCAGATACTCCTGGATGAAAACAAAAAACTATCTGGTGATTTGTAGCTATCTAAACCGAGATCTTGCTGCAGCCTCTGTGTGTGTTTGTGTTTTCTGGATATTCTCTATAGACTTTAAGATTTTGAATGCATTTTAGCAGGACCCTTTTTGTTTTCTGCTGGCAAACGCTAATTGGTTCCACCTGGAGTCAAATACTCCACACATTCGAGTTTTCTAGGAAGAAAGCTCCAGAAACCTGAGAAAACATGATACTTGTATTTGTAAACAACATTGGAATCATTTGCTGAACCGAAAGATTGTGCTTTTCTCCAAAACCACTTTCACGGTGATTTTTTGGTGAAATTTCACTTCAAAACTACAACAATTTGTCCAGATACTCCTGGATGAAAACAAAACTATCTGGTGATTTGTAGCTATCTCAATCCCAGATCTTGCTACAGCCTCTGTGTGTGTTTGTGTTTTCTGGATATTCTCTATGGACTTTACGGTTTTGAATGCATTTTAGCAGGACGCTTTTCTTTTCTGCTGGCAAACGCTAATTTGTTCCACCTGGAGTCAAATACTCCACACATTCGAGTTTTCTAGGAAGAAAGCTTCAGAAACCTGAGAAAACATGATATTTCTTTCTGTAAACATGACATTGGATGCATTTTTCGAACAGGAAGATTGTGCTTTTCTCCAAAACCACTTTCACGTTGATTTTTGGTTAAATTCCACCTAAAATCCTCAATAATTTGTCCAGATACTGCTGGATGAAAACAAAAAACTATCTGGTGATTTGTAGCTATCTCAACCGAGATCTTGCTGCAGCCTCTGTGTGTGTTTGTGTTTTCTGGATATTCTCTATGGACTTTAAGGTTTTCAATGCGTTTTAGCTTGTAAGTTTTTGTTTTCTGCTGGCAAACGCTAATTGGTTCCACCTGGAGTCAAATACTCCACACATTCGAGTTTTCTAGGAAGAAAGCTCCAGAAACCTGAGAAAACATGATATTTGTATTTATAAACATGACCTTGGATTCATTTGCTGAACAGAAAGATTGTGCTTTTCTCCAAAACCACTTTCACGGTGATTTTTTGGTGAAATTTCACTTCAAAACTACAACAATTTGTCCAGATACTCCTGGATGAAAACAAAACTATCTGGTGATTTGTAGCTATCTCAATCCCAGATCTTGCTACAGCCTCTGTGTGTGTTTGTGTTTTCTGGATATTCTCTATGGACTTTACGGTTTTGAATGCATTTTAGCAGGACCCTTTTTGTTTTCTGCTGGCAAACGCTAATTTGTTCCACCTGGAGTCAAATACTCCACACATTCGAGTTTTCTAGGAAGAAAGCTTCAGAAACCTGAGAAAACATGATATTTCTTTCTGTAAACATGACATTGGATGCATTTGTCGAACAGGAAGATTGTGCTTTTCTCCAAAACCACTTTCACGTTGATTTTTGGTTAAATTCCACCTAAAATCCACAACAATTTGTGCAGATACTCCTGGATGAAAACAAAAAACTATCTGGTGATTTGTAGCTATCTCAACCGAGATCTTGCTGCAGCCTCTGTGTGTGTTTGTGTTTTCTGGATATTCTCTATGGACTTTAAGGTTTTCAATGTGTTTTAGCTTGTAAGTTTTTGTTTTCTGCTGGCAAACGCTAATTGGTTCCACCTGGAGTCAAATCCTCCACACATTCGAGTTTTCTAGGAAGAAAGCTCCAGAAACCTGAGAAAACATGATATTTGTATTTATAAACATGACCTTGGATTCATTTGCTGAACAGAAAGATTGTGCTTTTCTCCAAAACCACTTTCACGGTGATTTTTTTGGTTAAATTTCACTTCAAAACTACAACAATTTGTCCAGATACTCCTGGATGAAAACAAAACTATCTGGTGATTTGTAGCTATCTCAATCCCAGATCTTGCTACAGCCTCTGTGTGTGTTTGTGTTTTCTGGATATTCTCTATGGACTTTACGGTTTTGAATGCATTTTAGCAGGACCCTTTTTGTTTTCTACTGGCAAACGCTAATTTGTTCCACCTGGAGTCAAATACTCCACACATTCGAGTTTTCTAGGAAGAAAGCTTCAGAAACCTGAGAAAACATGATATTTCTTTCTGTAAACATGACATTGGATGCATTTTTCGAACAGGAAGATTGTGCTTTTCTCCAAAACCACTTTCACGGTGATTTTTGGTTAAATTCCACCTAAAATCCACAACAATTTGTGCAGATACTCCTGGATGAAAACAAAAAACTATCTGGTGATTTCTAGCTATCTCAACCGAGATCTTGCTGCAGCCTCTGTGTGTGCTTGTGTTTTCTGGATATTCTCTATGGACTTTAAGATTTTGAATGCATTTTAGCAGGACCCTTTTTGTTTTCTGCTGGCAAACGCTAATTGGTTCCACCTGGAGTCAAATACTCCACACATTCGAGTTTTCTAGGAAGAAAGCTCCAGAAACCTGAGAAAACATGATATTTGTATTTGTAAACAACATTGGAATCATTTGCTGAACCGAAAGATTGTGCTTTTCTCCAAAACCACTTTCACGGTGATTTTTTGGTGAAATTTCACTTCAAAACTACAACAATTTGTCCAGATACTCCTGGATGAAAACAAAACTATCTGGTGATTTGTGGCTATCTCAATCCCAGATCTTGCTGCAGCCTCTGTGTGTGTTTGTGTTTTCTGGATATTCTCTATGGACTTTAAGGTTTTGAATGCATTTTAGCAGGACCCTTTTTGTTTTCTGCTGGCAAACAATAATTGGTTCCACCTGGAGTCAAATACACCACACATTCGAGTTTTCTAGGAAGAAAGCTCCAGAAACCTGAGAAAACATGATATTTCTTTCTGTAAACATGACATTGGAATCATTTGCTGAACCGAAAGATTGTGCTTTTCTCCAAAACCACTTTCACGGTGATTTTTTAGTTAAATTTCACTTCAAAACTACAACAATTTGTCCAGATACTCCTGGATGAAAACTAAACTATCTGGTGATTTGTAGCTATCTCAATCCCAGATCTTGCTACAGCCTCTGTGTGTGTTTGTGTTTTCTGGATATTCTCTATGGACTTTACGGTTTTGAATGCATTTTAGCAGGACCCTTTTTGTTTTCTGCTGGCAAACGCTAATTTGTTCCACCTGGAGTCAAATACTCCACACATTCGAGTTTTCTAGGAAGAAAGCTTCAGAAACCTGAGAAAACATGATATTTCTTTCTGTAAACATGACATTGGATGCATTTTTCGAACAGGAAGATTGTGCTTTTCTCCAAAACCACTTTCACGTTGATTTTTGGTTAAATTCCACCTAAAATCCACAACAATTTGTGCAGATACTCCTGGATGAAAACAAAAAACTATCTGGTGATTTGTAGCTATCTCAACCGAGATCTTGCTGCAGCCTCTGTGTGTGTTTGTGTTTTCTGGATATTCTCTATGGACTTTAAGGTTTTCAATGCGTTTTAGCTTGTAAGTTTTTGTTTTCTGCTGGCAAACGCTAATTGGTTCCACCTGGAGTCAAATACTCCACACATTCGAGTTTTCTAGGAAGAAAGCTCCAGAAACCTGAGAAAACATGATATTTGTATTTATAAACATGACCTTGGATTCATTTGCTGAACAGAAAGATTGTGCTTTTCTCCAAAACCACTTTCACGGTGATTTTTTTGGTTAAATTTCACTTCAAAACTACAACAATTTGTCCAGATACTCCTGGATGAAAACAAAACTATCTGGTGATTTGTAGCTATCTCAATCCCAGATCTTGCTACAGCCTCTGTGTGTGTTTGTGTTTTCTGGATATTCTCTATGGACTTTACGGTTTTGAATGCATTTTAGCAGGACCCTTTTTGTTTTCAGCTGGCAAACGCTAATTTGTTGTACCTGGAGTCAAATACTCCACACATTCGAGTTTTCTAGGAAGAAAGCTTCAGAAACCTGAGAAAACATGATATTTCTTTCTGTAAACATGACATTGGATGCATTTGTCGAACAGGAAGATTGTGCTTTTCTCCAAAACCACTTTCACGTTGATTTTTGGTTAAATTCCACCTAAAATCCACAACAATTTGTGCAGATACTCCTGGATGAAAACAAAAAACTATCTGGTGATTTGTAGCTATCTCAACCGAGATCTTGCTGCAGCCTCTGTGTGTGTTTGTGTTTTCTGGATATTCTCTATGGACTTTAAGGTTTTCAATGCGTTTTAGCTTGTAAGTTTTTGTTTTCTGCTGGCAAACGCTAATTGGTTCCACCTGGAGTCAAATACTCCACACATTCGAGTTTTCTAGGAAGAAAGCTCCAGAAACCTGAGAAAACATGATATTTGTATTTATAAACATGACCTTGGATTCATTTGCTGAACAGAAAGATTGTGCTTTTCTCCAAAACCACTTTCACGGTGATTTTTTGGTGAAATTTCACTTCAAAACTACAACAATTTGTCCAGATACTCCTGGATGAAAACAAAACTATCTGGTGATTTGTAGCTATCTCAATCCCAGATCTTGCTACAGCCTCTGTGTGTGTTTGTGTTTTCTGGATATTCTCTATGGACTTTACGGTTTTGAATGCATTTTAGCAGGACCCTTTTTGTTTTCTGCTGGCAAACGCTAATTTGTTCCACCTGGAGTCAAATACTCCACACATTCGAGTTTTCTAGGAAGAAAGCTTCAGAAACCTGAGAAAACATGATATTTCTTTCTGTAAACATGACATTGGATGCATTTGTCGAACAGGAAGATTGTGCTTTTCTCCAAAACCACTTTCACGTTGATTTTTGGTTAAATTCCACCTAAAATCCACAACAATTTGTGCAGATACTCCTGGATGAAAACAAAAAACTATCTGGTGATTTGTAGCTATCTCAACCGAGATCTTGCTGCAGCCTCTGTGTGTGTTTGTGTTTTCTGGATATTCTCTATGGACTTTAAGGTTTTCAATGTGTTTTAGCTTGTAAGTTTTTGTTTTCTGCTGGCAAACGCTAATTGGTTCCACCTGGAGTCAAATCCTCCACACATTCGAGTTTTCTAGGAAGAAAGCTCCAGAAACCTGAGAAAACATGATATTTGTATTTATAAACATGACCTTGGATTCATTTGCTGAACAGAAAGATTGTGCTTTTCTCCAAAACCACTTTCACGGTGATTTTTTTGGTTAAATTTCACTTCAAAACTACAACAATTTGTCCAGATACTCCTGGATGAAAACAAAACTATCTGGTGATTTGTAGCTATCTCAATCCCAGATCTTGCTACAGCCTCTGTGTGTGTTTGTGTTTTCTGGATATTCTCTATGGACTTTACGGTTTTGAATGCATTTTAGCAGGACCCTTTTTGTTTTCTACTGGCAAACGCTAATTTGTTCCACCTGGAGTCAAATACTCCACACATTCGAGTTTTCTAGGAAGAAAGCTTCAGAAACCTGAGAAAACATGATATTTCTTTCTGTAAACATGACATTGGATGCATTTTTCGAACAGGAAGATTGTGCTTTTCTCCAAAACCACTTTCACGGTGATTTTTGGTTAAATTCCACCTAAAATCCACAACAATTTGTGCAGATACTCCTGGATGAAAACAAAAAACTATCTGGTGATTTCTAGCTATCTCAACCGAGATCTTGCTGCAGCCTCTGTGTGTGTTTGTGTTTTCTGGATATTCTCTATGGACTTTAAGGTTTTGAATGCATTTTAGCAGGACCCTTTTTGTTTTCTGCTGGCAAACAATAATTGGTTCCACCTGGAGTCAAATACACCACACATTCGAGTTTTCTAGGAAGAAAGCTCCAGAAACCTGAGAAAACATGATATTTCTTTCTGTAAACATGACATTGGAATCATTTGCTGAACCGAAAGATTGTGCTTTTCTCCAAAACCACTTTCACGGTGATTTTTTAGTTCAATTTCACTTCAAAACTACAACAATTTGTCCAGATACTCCTGGATGAAAACTAAACTATCTGGTGATTTGTAGCTATCTCAATCCCAGATCTTGCTACAGCCTCTGTGTGTGTTTGTGTTTTCTGGATATTCTCTATGGACTTTACGGTTTTGAATGCATTTTAGCAGGACCCTTTTTGTTTTCTGCTGGCAAACGCTAATTGGTTCCACCTGGAGTCAAATACTCCACACATTCGAGTTTTCTAGGAAGAAAGCTTCAGAAACCTGAGAAAACATGATATTTCTTTCTGTAAACATGACATTGGATGCATTTTTCGAACAGGAAGATTGTGCTTTTCTCCAAAACCACTTTCACGTTGATTTTTGGTTAAATTCCACCTAAAATCCACAACAATTTGTGCAGATACTCCTGGATGAAAACAAAAAACTATCTGGTGATTTGTAGCTATCTCAACCGAGATCTTGCTGCAGCCTCTGTGTGTGTTTGTGTTTTCTGGATATTCTCTATGGACTTTAAGGTTTTCAATGCGTTTTAGCTTGTAAGTTTTTGTTTTCTGCTGGCAAACGCTAATTGGTTCCACCTGGAGTCAAATACTCCACACATTCGAGTTTTCTAGGAAGAAAGCTCCAGAAACCTGAGAAAACATGATATTTGTATTTATAAACATGACCTTGGATTCATTTGCTGAACAGAAAGATTGTGCTTTTCTCCAAAACCACTTTCACGGTGATTTTTTTGGTTAAATTTCACTTCAAAACTACAACAATTTGTCCAGATACTCCTGGATGAAAACAAAACTATCTGGTGATTTGTAGCTATCTCAATCCCAGATCTTGCTACAGCCTCTGTGTGTGTTTGTGTTTTCTGGATATTCTCTATGGACTTTACGGTTTTGAATGCATTTTAGCAGGACCCTTTTTGTTTTCAGCTGGCAAACGCTAATTTGTTGTACCTGGAGTCAAATACTCCACACATTCGAGTTTTCTAGGAAGAAAGCTTCAGAAACCTGAGAAAACATGATATTTCTTTCTGTAAACATGACATTGGATGCATTTGTCGAACAGGAAGATTGTGCTTTTCTCCAAAACCACTTTCACGTTGATTTTTGGTTAAATTCCACCTAAAATCCACAACAATTTGTGCAGATACTCCTGGATGAAAACAAAAAACTATCTGGTGATTTATAGCTATCTCAACCGAGATCTTGCTGCAGCCTCTGTGTGTGTTTGTGTTTTCTGGATATTCTCTATGGACTTTAAGGTTTTCAATGCGTTTTAGCTTGTAAGTTTTTGTTTTCTGCTGGCAAACGCTAATTGGTTCCACCTGGAGTCAAATACTCCACACATTCGAGTTTTCTAGGAAGAAAGCTCCAGAAACCTGAGAAAACATTATAATTGTATTTATAAACATGACCTTGGATTCATTTGCTGAACAGAAAGATTGTGCTTTTCTCCAAAACCACTTTCACGGTGATTTTTTTGGTTAAATTTCACTTCAAAACTACAACAATTTGTCCAGATACTCCTGGATGAAAACAAAAGTATCTGGTGATTTTCAGCTATCTCAATCCCAGATCTTGCTACAGCCTCTGTGTGTGTTTGTGTTTTCGGGATATTCTCTATGGACTTTAAGGTTTTGAATGCATTTTAGCAGGACCCTTTTTGTTTTCTGCTGGCAAACGCTAATTGGTTCCACCTGGAGTCAAATACACCACACATTCGAGTTTTCTAGGAAGAAAGCTCCAGAAACCTGAGAAAACATGATATTTCTTTCTGTAAACATGACATTGGATACATTTGCCAAACAGGAAGATTGTGCTTGTCTCCAAAACCACTTTCACGGTGATTTTTGGTTAAATTTCACCCGAAATCCACAACAATTTGTCCAGATACTCCTGGATGAAAATAAAACTATCTGGTGATTTGTAGCTATCTCAACCGAGATCTTGCTGCAGCCTCTGTGTGTGTTTGTGTTTTCTGGATATTCTCTATGGACTTTAAGGTTTTGAATGCATTTTAGCAGGACCCTTTTTGTTTTCTGCTGGCAAACGCTAATTGGTTCCACCTGGAGTCAAATACTCCACACATTCGAGTTTTCTAGGAAGAAAGCTCCAGAAACCTGAGAAAACATCATATTTGTATTTCTAACATGACATTGGATGCATGTGCTGAACAGAAAGATTGTGCTTTTCTCCAAAACCACTTTCACGGTGATTTTTTAGTTAAATTTCACTTCAAAACTACAAAAATTTGTCCAGATACTCCTGGATAAATACAAAACTATATTGTGATTTGTAGCCATCTGAATCCCATATCTTGCTACAGCCTCTGTGTGTGTTTGTGTTTTCTGGATATTCTCTATGGACTTTAAGGTTTTGAATGCATTTTAGCAGGACCCTTTTTGTTTTCTGCTGGCAAACGCTAATTGGTTCCACCTGGAGTCAAATCCACCACACATTCGAGTTTTCTAGGAAGAAATCTCCAGTAACCTGAGAAAACATGATATTTCTTTCTGTAAACATGACATTGGATGCATTTTTCGAACAGGAAGATTGTGCTTTTCTCCGAAACCACTTTCATGGTGATTTTCAGTTAAATTTCATCCGAAATCCACAACAATTTGTCCAGATACTCCTGGATGAAAACAAAAAACTATCTGGTGATTTGTAGCTATCTCAACCGAGATCTTGCTGCAGCCTCTGTGTGTGTTTGTGTTTTCTGGATATTCTCTATGGACTTTAAGATTTTGAATGCATTTTAGCAGGACCCTTTTTGTTTTCTGCTGGCAAACGCTAATTGGTTCCACCTGGAGTCAAATACTCCACACATTCGAGTTTTCTAGGAAGAAAGCTCCAGAAACCTGAGAAAACATGATATTTGTATTTGTAAACAACATTGGAATCATTTGCTGAACCGAAAGATTGTGCTTTTCTCCAAAACCACTTTCGCGGTGATTTTTTGGTGAAATTTCACTTCAAAACTACAACAATTTGTCCAGATACTCCTGGATGAAAACAAAACTATCTGGTGATTTGTGGCTATCTCAATCCCAGATCTTGCTGCAGCCTCTGTGTGTGTTTGTGTTTTCTGGATATTCTCTATGGACTTTAAGGTTTTGAATGCATTTTAGCAGGACCCTTTTTGTTTTCTGCTGGCAAACGATAATTGGTTCCACCTGGATTCAAATACACCACACATTCGAGTTTTCTAGGAAGAAAGCTCCAGAAACCTGAGAAAACATGATATTTCTTTCTGTAAACATGACATTGGATGCATTTTTCGAACAGGAAGATTGTGCTTTTCTCCAAAACCACTTTCACGTTGATTTTTGGTTAAATTCCACGTAAAATCCAAAACAATTTGTGCAGATACTCCTGGATGAAAACAAAAAACTATCTGGTGATTTGTAGCTATCTCAACCGAGATCTTGCTGCAGCCTCTGTGTGTGTTTGTGTTTTCTGGATATTCTCTATGGACTTTAAGGTTTTCAATGCGTTTTAGCTTGTAAGTTTTTGTTTTCTGCTGGCAAACGCTAATTGGTTCCACCTGGAGTCAAATACTCCACACATTCGAGTTTTCTAGGAAGAAAGCTCCAGAAACCTGAGAAAACATGATATTTGTATTTGCAAGCATGACCTTGGATTCATTTGCTGAACAGAAAGATTGTGCTTTTCTCCAAAACCACTTTCACGGTGATGTTTTGGTGAAATTTCACTTCAAAACTACAACAATGTGTCCAGATACTCCTGGATGAAACAAAAGTATCTGGTGATTTGTAGCTATCTCAATCCCAGATCTTGCTACAGCCTCTGTGTGTGTTTGTGTTTTCTGGATATTCTCTACGGACTTTAAATTTTGAATGCATTTTAGCAGGACCCTTTTTGTTTTCTGCTGGCAAACGCTAATTGGTTCCACCTGGAGTCAAATCCTCCACACATTCGAATTTTCTAGGAAGAAAGCTTCAGAAACCTGAGAAAACATGATATTTCTTTCTGTAAACATGACATTGGATACATTTGCCAAACAGGAAGATTGTGCTTGTCTCCAAAACCACTTTCACGGTGATTTTTGGTTAAATTTCACCTAAATTCCGCAACAATTTGTCCAGATACTCCTGGATGAAAACAAAACTATCTGGTGATTTGTAGCTATCTCAACCGAGATCTTGCTGCAGCCTCTGTGTGTGTTTGTGTTTTCTGGATATTCTCAATGGACTTTAAGGTTTTGAATGCATTTTAGCAGGACCCTTTTTGTTTTCTGCTGGCAAACGCTAATTGGTTCCACCTGGAGTCAAATACTCCACATATTCAAGTTTTCTAGGAAGAAAGCTCCAGAAACCTGAGAAAACATCATATTTGTATTTCTAACATGACATTGGATGCATGTGCTGAACCGAAAGATTGTGCTTTTCTCCAAAACCACTTTCACGGTGATTTTTTAGTTAAATTTCACTTCAAAACTACAAAAATTTGTCCAGATACTCCTGGATAAATACAAAACTATATTGTGATTTGTAGCCATCTGAATCCCATATCTTGCTACAGCCTCTGTGTGTGTTTGTGTTTTCTGGATATTCTCTATGGACTTTAAGGTTTTGAATGCATTTTAGCAGGACCCTTTTTGTTTTCTGCTGGCAAACGCTAATTGGTTCCACCTGGAGTCAAATCCACCACACATTCGAGTTTTCTAGGAAGAAATCTCCAGTAACCTGAGAAAACATGATATTTCTTTCTGTAAACATGACATTGGATGCATTTTTCGAACAGGAAGATTGTGCTTTTCTCCGAAACCACTTTCACGGTGATTTTCAGTTAAATTTCACCCGAAATCCACAACAATTTGTCCAGATACTCCTGGATGAAAACAAAAAACTATCTGGTGATTTGTAGCTATCTCAACCGAGATCTTGCTGCAGCCTCTGTGTGTGTTTGTGTTTTCTGGATATTCTCTATGGACTTTAAGATTTTGAATGCATTTTAGCAGGACCCTTTTTGTTTTCTGCTGGCAAACGCTAATTGGTTCCACCTGGAGTCAAATCCTCCACACAGTCGAGTTTTCTAGGAAGAAAGCTCCAGAAACCTGAGAAAACATGATATTTGTATTTGTAAACAACATTGGAATCATTTGCTGAACCGAAAGATTGTGCTTTTCTCCAAAACCACTTTCACGGTGATTTTTTGGTGAAATTTCACTTCAAAACTACAACAATTTGTCCAGATACTCCTGGATGAAAACAAAACTATCTGGTGATTTGTGGCTATCTCAATCCCAGATCTTGCTGCAGCCTCTGTGTGTGTTTGTGTTTTCTGGATATTCTCTATGGACTTTAAGGTTTTGAATGCATTTTAGCAGGACCCTTTTTGTTTTCTGCTGGCAAACGATAATTGGTTCCACCTGGATTCAAATACACCACACATTCGAGTTTTCTAGGAAGAAAGCTCCAGAAACCTGAGAAAACATGATATTTCTTTCTGTAAACATGACATTGGATGCATTTTTCGAACAGGAAGATTGTGCTTTTCTCCAAAACCACTTTCACGTTGATTTTTGGTTAAATTCCACGTAAAATCCAAAACAATTTGTGCAGATACTCCTGGATGAAAACAAAAAACTATCTGGTGATTTGTAGCTATCTCAACCGAGATCTTGCTGCAGCCTCTGTGTGTGTTTGTGTTTTCTGGATATTCTCTATGGACTTTAAGGTTTTCAATGCGTTTTAGCTTGTAAGTTTTTGTTTTCTGCTGGCAAACGCTAATTGGTTCCACCTGGAGTCAAATACTCCACACATTCGAGTTTTCTAGGAAGAAAGCTCCAGAAACCTGAGAAAACATGATATTTGTATTTGCAAACATGACCTTGGATTCATTTGCTGAACCGAAAGATTGTGCTTTTCTCAAAACCACTTTCACGGTGATGTTTTGGTGAAATTTCACTTCAAAACTACAACAATGTGTCCAGATACTCCTGGATGAAAACAAAACTATCTGGTGATTTGTAGCTATCTCAACCGAGATCTTGCTGCAGCCTCTGTGTGTGTTTGTGTTTTCTGGATATTCTCTATGGACTTTAAGGTTTTGAATGCATTTTAGCAGGACCCTTTTTGTTTTCTGCTGGCAAACGCTAATTGGTTCCACCTGGAGTCAAATCCTCCACACATTCGAGTTTTCTAGGAAGAAAGCTCCAGAAACCTGAGAAAACATCATATTTGTATTTCTAACATGACATTGGATGCATGTGCTGAACAGAAAGATTGTGCTTTTCTCCAAAACCACTTTCACGGTGATTTTTTAGTTAAATTTCACTTCAAAACTACAAAAATTTGTCCAGATACTCCTGGATAAATACAAAACTATCTTGTGATTTGAGCCATCTGAATCCCATATCTTGCAACAGCCTCTGTGTGTGTTTGTGTTTTCTGGATATTCTCTATGGACTTTAAGGTTTTGAATGCATTTTAGCAGGACCCTTTTTGTTTTCTGCTGGCAAACGCTAATTGGTTCCACCTGGAGTCAAATCCACCACACATTCGAGTTTTCTAGGAAGAAATCTCCAGTAACCTGAGAAAACATGATATTTCTTTCTGTAAACATGACATTGGATGCATTTTTCGAACAGGAAGATTGTGCTTTTCTCCGAAACCACTTTCACGGTGATTTTCAGTTAAATTTCACCCGAAATCCACAACAATTTGTCCAGATACTCCTGGATGAAAACAAAAAACTATCTGGTGATTTGTAGCTATCTCAACCGAGATCTTGCTGCAGCCTCTGTGTGTGTTTGTGTTTTCTGGATATTCTCTATGGACTTTAAGATTTTGAATGCATTTTAGCAGGACCCTTTTTGTTTTCTGCTGGCAAACGCTAATTGGTTCCACCTGGAGTCAAATCCTCCACACAGTCGAGTTTTCTAGGAAGAAAGCTCCAGAAACCTGAGAAAACATGGTATTTCTATTTGTAAACAACATTGGAATCATTTGCTGAACCGAAAGATTGTGCTTTTCTCCAAAACCACTTTCACGGTGATTTTTTGGTGAAATTTCACTTCAAAACTACAACAATTTGTCCAGATACTCCTGGATGAAAACAAAACTATCTGGTGATTTGTGGCTATCTCAATCCCAGATCTTGCTGCAGCCTCTGTGTGTGTTTGTGTTTTCTGGATATTCTCTATGGACTTTAAGGTTTTGAATGCATTTTAGCAGGACCCTTTTTGTTTTCTGCTGGCAAACGCTAATTGGTTCCACCTGGAGTCAAATCCTCCACACATTCGAATTTTCTAGGAAGAAAGCTCCAGAAACCTGAGAAAACATGATATTTGTATTTGCAAACATGACCTTGGATTCATTTGCTGAACAGAAAGATTGTGCTTTTCTCCAAAACCACTTTCACGGTGATGTTTTGGTGAAATTTCACTTCAAAACTACAACAATGTGTCCAGATACTCCTGGATGAAAACAAAAGTATCTGGTGATTTGTAGCTATCTGAATCCCAGATCTTGCTACAGCCTCTGGTGTGTTTGTGTTTTCTGGATATTCTCTACGGACTTTAAATTTTGAATGCATTTTAGCAGGACCCTTTTTGTTTTCTGCTGGCAAACGCTAATTGGTTCCACCTGGAGTCAAATCCTCCACACATTCGAATTTTCTAGGAAGAATGCTCCAGAAACCTGAGAAAACATGATATTTCTTTCTGTAAACATGACATTGGATACATTTGCCAAACAGGAAGATTGTGCTTGTCTCCAAAACCACTTTCACGGTGATTTTTGGTTAAATTTCACCTAAAATCCGCAACAATTTGTCCAGATACTCCTGGATGAAAACAAAACTATCTGGTGATTTGTAGCTATCTCAACCGAGATCTTGCTGCAGCCTCTGCGTGTGTTTCTGTTTTCTGGATATTCTCTATGGACTTTAAGGTTTTGAATGCATTTTAGCAGGACCCTTTTTGTTTTCTGCTGGCAAACACTCATTGGTTCCACCTGAAGTCAAATACTCCACACATTCGAGTTTTCTAGGAAGAAAGCTCCAGAAACCTGAGAAAACATGATATTTCTTTCTGTAAACATGACATTGGATACATTTGTCAAACAGGAAGATTGTGCTTTTCTCCAAAACCACTTTCATGTTGATTTTTGGTTAAATTTCACTTCAAAACTACAACAATTTGTGCAGATACTCCTGGATGAAAACAAAAAACTATCTGGTGATTTGTAGCTATCTCAACCGAGATCTTGCTGCAGCCTCTGTGTGTGTTTGTGTTTTCTGGATATTCTCTATGGACTTTAAGGTTTTCAATGCGTTTTAGCTTGTAAGTTTTTGTTTTCTACTGGCAAACGCTAATTGGTTCCACCTGGAGTAAAATCTTCCACACATTAGAGTTTTCTAGGAAGAAAGCTTCAGAAACCTGAGAAAACATGGTATTTCTTTCTGTAAACATGACATTGGAATCATTTGCCGAACCGAAAGATTGTGCTTTTCTCAAAACCACTTTCACGGTGATTTTTTAGTTAAATTTCACTTCAAAACTACAACAATTTGTCCAGATACTCCAGGATGAAAACAAAACTATCTGGTGATTTGTAGCCATCTGAATCCCAGATCTTGCTGCAGCCTCTGTGTATGTTTGTGTTTTCTGAATATTCTCTATGGACTTTAAGGTTTTGAATGCATTTTAGCATGTAAGTTTTTGTTTTCTGCTGGCAAAAGCTAATTGGTTCCATCTGGATCAAATCCACCACACATTCGAGTTTTCTAGGAAGAAAGCTCCAGAAACCTTAGAAAACATGATATTTGTATTTGTAAACATGACATTGGATGGATGTGCTGAACAGGAAGATTGTGCTTTTCTCCGAAACCACTTTCACGGTGATTTTCGGTTAAATTTCACCTAAAATCCACAACAATTTGTGCAGATACTCCTGGATGAAAACAAAAAACTATCTGGTGATTTGTAGCTATCTCAACCGAGATCTTGCTGCAGCCTCTGTGTGTGTTTGTGTTTTCTGGATATTCTCTATGCACTTTAAGGTTTTCAATGCGTTTTAGCTTGTAAGTTTTTGTTTTCTGCTGGCAAACGCTAATTGGTTCCACCTGGAGTCAAATACTCCACACATTCGAGTTTTCTAGGAAGAAAGCTTCAGAAACCTGAGAAAACATGACATTTCTTTCTGTAAACATGACATTGGATACATTTGCCAAACAGGAAGATTGTGCTTGTCTCCAAAACCACTTTCACCGTGATTTTTGGTTAAATTTCACCTAAAATCCGCAACAATTTGTCCAGATACTCCTGGATGAAAACAAAACTATCTGGTGATTTGAAGCTATCTCAACCGAGATCTTGCTGCAGCCTCTGCGTGTGTTTTTGTTTTCTGGATATTCTCTATGGACTTTAAGGTTTTCAATGCGTTTTAGCTTGTAAGTTTTTGTTTTCTGCTGGCAAACGCTAATTGGTTCCACCTGGAGTCAAATACTCCACACATTCGAGTTTTCTAGGAAGAAAGCTTCAGAAACCTGAGAAAACATGATATTTGTATTTGTAAACATGACATTGGATTCATTTCCTGAACGGAAAGATTGTGCTTTTCTCCAAAACCACTTTCACGGTGATTTTTTAGTTAAATTTCACTTCAAAACTACAACCATTTCTGCAGATACTCCTGGATAAAAACAAAACTATCTGGTGATTTGTAGCCATCTGAATCCCAGATCTTGCTACAGCCTCTGTGTGTGTTTGTGATTTCTGGATATTCTCTATGGACTTTAAGGTTTGGAATGCATTTTAGCTTGAGAGTTTTTGTTTTCTGCTGGCAAAAGCTAATTGGTTCCACCTGGATCAAATCCACCACACATTCGAGTTTTCTAGGAAGAAAGCTTCAGAAACCTGAGAAAACATGATATTTCTTTCTGTAAACATGACATTGGATGCATTTGTCGAACAGGAAGATTGTGCTTTTCTCCAAAACCACTTTCATGGTGATTTTTGGTTAAATTTCACCCGAAATCCACAAAAATTTGTCCAGATATTCCTGGATGAAAACAAAACTATCTGGTGATTTGTAGCTATCTCAATCCCAGATCTTGCTACAGCCTCTGTGTGTGTTTGTGTTTTCTGGATATTCTCTATGGACTTTAAGGTTTTGAATGCATTTTCGCAGGACCCTTTTTGTTTTCTGCTGGCAAACGCTAATTGGTTCCACCTGGAGTTAATACTCCACACATTCGAGTTTTCTAGGAAGAAAGCTCCAGAAACCTTAGAAAACATGATATTTCTTTCTGTAAACATGACATTGGATACATTTGCCAAACAGGAAGATTGTGCTTTTCTCCAAAACCACTTTCATGTTGATTTTTGGTTAAATTTCACTTCAAAACTACAACAATTTGTGCAGATACTCCTGGATGAAAACAAAAAACTATCTGGTGATTTGAAGCTATCTCAACCGAGAACTTGCTGCAGCCTCTGTGTGTGTTTGTGTTTTCTGGATATTCTCTATGGACTTTAAGGTTTTCAATGCGTTTTAGCTTGTAAGTTTTTGTTTTCTACTGGCAAACGCTAATTGGTTCCACCTGGAGTCAAATCTTCCACACATTAGAGTTTTCTAGGAAGAAAGTTTCAGAAACCTGAGAAAACATGATATTTGTATTTGTAAACATGACATTGGAATCATTTCCCGAACCGAAAGATTGTGCTTTTCTCAAAACCACTTTCACGGTGATTTTTTAGTTAAATTTCACCTCAAAACTACAACAATTTGTCCAGATACTCCAGGATGAAAACAAAACTATCTGGTGATTTGTAGCCATCTGAATCCCAGATCTTGCTGCAGCCTCTGTGTGTGTTTGTGTTTTCTGGATATTCTCTATGGACTTTAAGGTTTTGAATGCATTTTAGCTTGTAAGTTTTTGTTTTCTGCTGGCAAACGCTAATTGGTTCCACCTGGATTCAAATACTCCACACATTCGAGTTTTCTAGGAAGAAAGCTCCAGAAACCTGAGAAAATATGATATTTGTATTTGTAAACCTGACATTTGATGGATGTGCTGAACAGGAAGATTGTGCTTTTCTCCGAAACCACTTTCACGGTGATTTTCGGTTAAATTTCACCTAAAATCCACAACAATTTGTGCAGATACTCCTGGATGAAAACAAAAAACTATCTGGTGATTTGTAGCTATCTCAACCGAGATCTTGCTGCAGCCTCTGTGTGTGTTTGTGTTTTCTGGATATTCTCTATGCACTTTAAGGTTTTCAATGCGTTTTAGCTTGTAAGTTTTTGTTTTCTGCTGGCAAACGCTAATTGGTTCCACCTGGAGTCAAATACTCCACACATTCGAGTTTTCTAGGAAGAAAGCTTCAGAAACCTGAGAAAACATGACATTTCTTTCTGTAAACATGACATTGGATACATTTGCCAAACAGGAAGATTGTGCTTGTCTCCAAAACCACTTTCACCTTGATTTTTGGTTAAATTTCACCTAAAATCCGCAACAATTTGTCCAGATACTCCTGGATGAAAACAAAACTATCTGGTGATTTGAAGCTATCTCAACCGAGATCTTGCTGCAGCCTCTGCGTGTGTTTTTGTTTTCTGGATATTCTCTATGGACTTTAAGGTTTTCAATGCGTTTTAGCTTGTAAGTTTTTGTTTTCTGCTGGCAAACGCTAATTGGTTCCACCTGGAGTCAAATACTCCACACATTCGAGTTTTCTAGGAAGAAAGCTTCAGAAACCTGAGAAAACATGATATTTGTATTTGTAAACATGACATTGGATTCATTTCCTGAACGGAAAGATTGTGCTTTTCTCCAAAACCACTTTCACGGTGATTTTTTAGTTAAATTTCACTTCAAAACTACAACCATTTCTGCAGATACTCCTGGATAAAAACAAAACTATCTGGTGATTTGTAGCCATCTGAATCCCAGATCTTGCTACAGCCTCTGTGTGTGTTTGTGTTTTCTGGATATTCTCTATGGACTTTAAGGTTTGGAATGCATTTTAGCTTGAGAGTTTTTGTTTTCTGCTGGCAAAAGCTAATTGGTTCCACCTGGATCAAATCCACCACACATTCGAGTTTTCTAGGAAGAAAGCTTCAGAAACCTGAGAAAACATGATATTTCTTTCTGTAAACATGACATTGGATGCATTTGTCGAACAGGAAGATTGTGCTTTTCTCCAAAACCACTTTCATGGTGATTTTTGGTTAAATTTCACCCGAAATCCACAAAAATTTGTACAGATATTCCTGGATGAAAACAAAACTATCTGGTGATTTGTAGCTATCTCAATCCCAGATCTTGCTACAGCCTCTGTGTGTGTTTGTGTTTTCTGGATATTCTCTATGGACTTTAAGGTTTTGAATGCATTTTCGCAGGACCCTTTTTGTTTTCTGCTGGCAAACGCTAATTGGTTCCACCTGGAGTCAAATACTCCACACATTCGAGTTTTCTAGGAAGAAAGCTCCAGAAACCTTAGAAAACATGATATTTCTTTCTGTAAACATGACATTGGATACATTTGCCAAACAGGAAGATTGTGCTTTTCTCCAAAACCACTTTCATGTTGATTTTTGGTTAAATTTCACTTCAAAACTACAACAATTTGTGCAGATACTCCTGGATGAAAACAAAAAACTATCTGGTGATTTGAAGCTATCTCAACCGAGAACTTGCTGCAGCCTCTGTGTGTGTTTGTGTTTTCTGGATATTCTCTATGGACTTTAAGGTTTTCAATGCGTTTTAGCTTGTAAGTTTTTGTTTTCTACTGGCAAACGCTAATTGGTTCCACCTGGAGTCAAATCTTCCACACATTAGAGTTTTCTAGGAAGAAAGTTTCAGAAACCTGAGAAAACATGATATTTGTATTTGTAAACATGACATTGGAATCATTTCCCGAACCGAAAGATTGTGCTTTTTCAAAACCACTTTCACGGTGATTTTTTAGTTAAATTTCACCTCAAAACTACAACAATTTGTCCAGATACTCCAGGATGAAAACAAAACTATCTGGTGATTTGTAGCCATCTGAATCCCAGATCTTGCTGCAGCCTCTGTGTGTGTTTGTGTTTTCTGGATATTCTCTATGGACTTTAAGGTTTTGAATGCATTTTAGCTTGTAAGTTTTTGTTTTCAGCTGGCAAACGCTAATTGGTTCCACCTGGATTCAAATACTCCACACATTCGAGTTTTCTAGGAAGAAAGCTCCAGAAACCTGAGAAAATATGATATTTGTATTTGTAAACCTGACATTTGATGGATGTGCTGAACAGGAAGATTGTGCTTTTCTCCGAAACCACTTTCACGGTGATTTTCGGTTAAATTTCACCTAAAATCCACAACAATTTGTGCAGATACTCCTGGATGAAAACAAAAAACTATCTGGTGATTTGTAGCTATCTCAACCGAGATCTTGCTGCAGCCTCTGTGTGTGTTTGTGTTTTCTGGATATTCTCTATGCACTTTAAGGTTTTCAATGCGTTTTAGCTTGTAAGTTTTTGTTTTCTGCTGGCAAACGCTAATTGGTTCCACCTGGAGTCAAATACTCCACACATTCGAGTTTTCTAGGAAGAAAGCTTCAGAAACCTGAGAAAACATGACATTTCTTTCTGTAAACATGACATTGGATACATTTGCCAAACAGGAAGATTGTGCTTGTCTCCAAAACCACTTTCACCGTGATTTTTGGTTAAATTTCACCTAAAATCCGCAACAATTTGTCCAGATACTCCTGGATGAAAACAAAACTATCTGGTGATTTGAAGCTATCTCAACCGAGATCTTGCTGCAGCCTCTGCGTGTGTTTTTGTTTTCTGGATATTCTCTATGGACTTTAAGGTTTTCAATGCGTTTTAGCTTGTAAGTTTTTGTTTTCTGCTGGCAAACGCTAATTGGTTCCACCTGGAGTCAAATACTCCACACATTCGAGTTTTCTAGGAAGAAAGCTTCAGAAACCTGAGAAAACATGATATTTCTTTCTGTAAACATGACATTGGATTCATTTCCTGAACGGAAAGATTGTGCTTTTCTCCAAAACCACTTTCACGGTGATTTTTTAGTTAAATTTCACTTCAAAACTACAACCATTTCTGCAGATACTCCTGGATAAAAACAAAACTATCTGGTGATTTGTAGCCATCTGAATCCCAGATCTTGCTACAGCCTCTGTGTGTGTTTGTGTTTTCTGGATATTCTCTATGGACTTTAAGGTTTGGAATGCATTTTAGCTTGAGAGTTTTTGTTTTCTGCTGGCAAACGCTAATTGGTTCCACCTGGATCAAATCCACCACACATTCGAGTTTTCTAGGAAGAAAGCTTCAGAAACCTGAGAAAACATGATATTTCTTTCTGTAAACATGACATTGGATGCATTTGTCGAACAGGAAGATTGTGCTTTTCTCCAAAACCACTTTCATGGTGATTTTTGGTTAAATTTCACCCGAAATCCACAAAAATTTGTACAGATATTCCTGGATGAAAACAAAACTATCTGGTGATTTGTAGCTATCTCAATCCCAGATCTTGCTACAGCCTCTGTGTGTGTTTGTGTTTTCTGGATATTCTCTATGGACTTTAAGGTTTTGAATGCATTTTCGCAGGACCCTTTTTGTTTTCTGCTGGCAAACGCTAATTGGTTCCACCTGGAGTCAAATACTCCACACATTCGAGTTTTCTAGGAAGAAAGCTCCAGAAACCTTAGAAAACATGATATTTCTTTCTGTAAACATGACATTGGATACATTTGCCAAACAGGAAGATTGTGCTTTTCTCCAAAACCACTTTCATGTTGATTTTTGGTTAAATTTCACTTCAAAACTACAACAATTTGTGCAGATACTCCTGGATGAAAACAAAAAACTATCTGGTGATTTGTAGCTATCTCAATCCCAGATCTTGCTGCAGCCTCTGTGTGTGTTTGTGTTTTCTGGATATTCTCTATGGACTTTAAGGTTTTCAATGCGTTTTAGCTTGTAAGTTTTTGTTTTCTACTGGCAAACGCTAATTGGTTCCACCTGGAGTCAAATCTTCCACACATTAGAGTTTTCTAGGAAGAAAGTTTCAGAAACCTGAGAAAACATGATATTTGTATTTGTAAACATGACATTGGAATCATTTCCCGAACCGAAAGATTGTGCTTTTCTCAAAACCACTTTCACGGTGATTTTTTAGTTAAATTACACCTCAAAACTACAACAATTTGTCCAGATACTCCAGGATGAAAACAAAACTATCTGGTGATTTGTAGCCATCTGAATCCCAGATCTTGCTGCAGCCTCTGTGTGTGTTTGTGTTTTCTGGATATTCTCTATGGACTTTAAGGTTTTGAATGCATTTTAGCTTGTAAGTTTTTGTTTTCTGCTGGCAAACGCTAATTGGTTCCACCTGGATTCAAATACTCCACACATTCGAGTTTTCTAGGAAGAAAGCTCCAGAAACCTGAGAAAATATGATATTTGTATTTGTAAACCTGACATTTGATGGATGTGCTGAACAGGAAGATTGTGCTTTTCTCCGAAACCACTTTCACGGTGATTTTCGGTTAAATTTCACCTAAAATCCACAACAATTTGTGCAGATACTCCTGGATGAAAACAAAAAACTATCTGGTGATTTGTAGCTATCTCAACCGAGATCTTGCTGCAGCCTCTGTGTGTGTTTGTGTTTTCTGGATATTCTCTATGGACTTTAAGGTTTTGAATGCATTTTAGCAGGACCCTTTTTGTTTTCTGCTGGCAAACGCTAATTGGTTCCACCTGGATTCAAATACTCCACACATTCGAGTTTTCTAGGAAGAAAGCTCCAGAAACCTGAGAAAACATGATATTTGTATTTGCAAACATGACCTTGGATTCATTTGCTGAACAGAAAGATTGTGTTTTCTCCAAAACCACTTTCACGGTGATTTTTTGCATAAATTTCACTTCAAAACTACAACAATATGTCCAGATACTCCTGGATGAAAACAAAACTATCTGGTGATTTGTAGCCATCTTAATCCCCGATGTTGCTACAGCCTCTGTGTGTGTTTGTAATTTCTGGATATTCTCTATGGACTTTAAGATTTTGAATGCATTTTAGCAGGACCCTTTTTGTTTTCTGCTGGCAAACTCTAATTGGTTCCACCTGGAGTCAAATCCTCCACACATTCGAATTTTCTAGGAAGAAAGCTTCAGAAACCTGAGAAAACATGATATTTCTTTCTGTAAACATGACATTGGATGCATTTGTCGAACAGGAAGATTGTGCTTCTCTCCATAACCACTTTCACGGTGATTTTTGGTTAAATTTCACCCGAAATCCACAACATTTTGTCCAGATACTCCTGGATGAAAACAAAAAACTATCTGGTGATTTGAAGCTATCTCAATCCCAGATCTTGACATGCCTCTGTGTGTGTTTGTGTTTTCTGGATATTCTCTATGGACTTTAAGGTTTTGAATGCATTTTAGCTTGTAAGTTTTTGTTTTCTGCTGGCAAACGCTAATTGGTTCCACCTGGAGTCAAATACTCCACACATTCGAGTTTTCTAGGAAGAAAGCTCCAGAAACCTGAGAAAACATGATATTTGTATTTACAAACATGACCTTGGATTCAGTTACTGAACAGAAAGATTGTGCTTTTTTCCAAAACCACTTTCACGGTGATTTTTTGCTTAAATTTCACTTCAAATCTACAACATTTTGTCCGGATACTCCTGGATGAAAACAAAACTATCTGGTGATTTGTAGCTATCTGAATCCCAGATCTTGCTACAGGCACTGTGTGTGTTTGTGTTTTCTGGATATTCTCTATGGACTTTAAGGTTTTGAATGCATTTTAGCAGGACCCTTTTTGTTTTCTGCTGGCAAACGCTAATTGGTTCCACCTGGAGTCAAATACTCCACACATTCAAGTTTTCTAGGAAGAAAGCTCCAGAAACCTGAGAAAACATGATATTTGTATTTGTAAACATGACATTGGAATCATTTGCTGAACCGAAAGTTTGTGCTTTTCTCCAAAACCACTTTCACGGTGATTTTTTGGTGAAATTTCACTTCAAAACTACAACAATTTGTACAGATACTCCTGGATGAAAACAAAACTATCTGGTGATTTGTAGGAATCTGAATCCCCGATCTTGCTACAGCCTCTGTGTGTGTTTGTGTTTTCTGGATATTCTCTATGGACTTTAAGGTTTTCAATGCATTTTAGCTGGTAAGTTTTTATTTTCTGCTGGCAAACGCTAATTGGTTCCACCTGGAGTCAAATATGGACTTCAATGTTTTGAATGCATTTGAGCAAGACCCTTTTTGTTTTCTGCTGGCAAACGCTAATTGGTTCCACCTGGAGTCAAATCCTCCACACATTCGAATTTTCTAGGAAGAAAGCTTCAGAAACCTGAGAAAACATGATGTTTCTTTCTGTAAACATGACATTGGATGCATTTGTCGAACAGGAAGATTGTGCTTTTCTCCAAAACCACTTTCACGGTGATTTTGGTTAAATTTCACCCGAAATCCACAACAATTTGTTCAGATAATACTGGGTGAAAACAAAAAACTATCTGGTGATTTGTAGCTATCTCAATCCCAGATCTTGCTGCAGCCTCTGTGTGTGTTTGTGTTTTCTGGATATTCTCTATGGACTTAAAGGTTTTCAATGCATTTTAGCTTGTAAGTTTTTGTTTTCTGCTGGCAAACGCTAATTGGTTCCACCTGGAGTCAAATACTCCACACATTCGAGTTTTCTAGGAAGAAAGCTTCAGAAACCTGACAAAACATGATATTTCTTTCTGTAAACATGACATTGGATACATTTGCCGAACAGGAAGATTGTGTTTTTCTCCAAAACCACTTTCACGGTGATTTTTGGTTCAATTTCACTTCAAAACTACAACAATTTGTACAGATACTCCTGGATGAAAACAAAACTATCTGGTGATTTGTAGCTATCTCAATCCCAGATCTTGCTACAGCCTCTGTGTGTGTTTGTGTTTTCTGGATATTCTCTATGGACTTTAAGGTTTTGAATGCATTTTCGCAGGACCCTTTTTGTTTTCTGCTGGCAAACGCTAATTGGTTCCACCTGGACTCAAATACTCCACACATTCGAGTTTTCTAGGAAGAAAGCTCCAGAAACCTGAGAAAACATGATATTTGTATTTGCAAACATGACATTGGATTCATTTGCTGAACAGAAAGATTGTGCTTTTCTCCAAAACCACTTTCATGGTGATTTTTTGGTGAAATTTCACTTCAAAACTACAACAATTTATCCAGATACTCCTGGATGAAAACAAAATTATCTGGTGATTTGTAGCCATCTCAATCGCAGATCTTGCTGCAGCCTCTGTGTATGTTTGTGTTTTCTGGATATTCTCTATGGACTTTAAGGTTTTCAATGCATTTTAGTTTGTAAGTTTTTGTTTTCTGCTGGCAAACGCTAATTGGTTCCACCTGGAGTGAAATATGGACTTTAATGTTTTGAATGCATTTGAGCAGGACCCTTTTTGTTTTCTGCTGGCAAACGCTAATTGGTTCCACCTGGAGTCAAAAACTCCACACATTCGAGTTTTCTAGGAAGAAAGCTCCAGAAACCTGAGAAAACATGATATTTGTATTTGTAAACATGACATTGGAATCATTTGCTGAACAGAAAGATTGTGCTTTTCTCCAAAACCACTTTCACAGTGATTTTTTGGTGAAATTTCCCTTCAAAACTACAACAATTTGTCCAGATACTCCTGGATGAAAACAAAACTATCTGGTGATTTGTAGCTATCTCAATCCCAGATCTTGCTACAGCCTCTGTGTGTGTTTGTGTTTTCTGGATATTCTCTATGGACTTTAGGTTTTTGAATGCATTTTAGCAGGACCCTTTTTGTTTTCTGCTGGCAAACGCTAATTGGTTCCACCTGGAGTCAAATATTCCACACATTCGAGTTTTCTAGGAAGAAAGCTCCAGAAAACTGAGAAAACATGATATTTCTTTCTGTAAACATGATATTGGATACATTTGCCGAACAGGAATATTGTGATTTTCTCCAAAACCACTTTCATGGTGATTTTTGGTTAAATTTAACCCGAAATCCACAACAATTAGTCCAGATACTCCTGGATGAAAACAAAACTATCTGGTGATTTGTAGCTATCTAAATCCCAGATCTTGCTACAGCCTCTGGTGTGTTTGTGTTTTCTGGATATTCTCTATGGACTTTAAGGTTTTGAATGCATTTTCGCAGGACCCTTTTGTTGTTTTCTGCTGGCAAACGCTAATTGGTTCCACCTGGAGTCAAATACTCCACACATTCGAGTTTTCTAGGAAGAAAGCTTCAGAAACCTGAGAAAACATGATATTTCTTTCTGTAAACATGACATTGCATGCATTTGCCAAACAGGAAGATTGTGCTTTTCTCCAAAACCAGTTTCACGGTGATTTTTGGTTAAATTTCACCTAAAATCCACAACAATTTGTCCAGATACTCCTGGATGAAAACAAAAAGCTATCTGGTGATTTGTAGCTATCTCAATCCCAGATCTTGCTGCAGCCTCTGTGTGTGTTTGTGTTTTCTGGATATTCTCTATGGACTTTAAGGTTTTGAATGCATTTTAGCTTGTAAGTTTTTGTTTTCTGCTGGCAAACGCTAATTGGTTCCACCTGGAGTCAAATACTCCACACATTCGAGTTTTCTAGGAAGAAAGCTTCAGAAACCTGAGAAAACATGATATTTATATTTGTAAACATGACATTGGATGCATTTGCTGAACAGAAAGATTGTGCTTTTCTCCAAAACCACTTTCACGGTGATTTTTTGGTGAAATTTCACTTCAAAACTACAAAAATGTGTCCAGATACTCCTGGATGAAAACAAAACTATCTGGTGATTTGTAGCTATCTAAATCCCAGATCTTGCTACACCCTCTGGTGTGTTTGTGTTTTCTGGATATTCTCTATGGACTTTAAGGTTTTGAATGCATTTTAGGAAGACCCTTTTTGTTTTCTGCTGGCAAACGCTAATTGGTTCCACCTGGAGTCAAATACACCACACATTCGAGTTTTCTAGGAAGAAAGCTTCAGAAACCTGACAAAACATGATATTTGTATTTGTAAACATGACATTGGATGCATTTGCTGAACAGAAAGATTGTGCTTTTCTCCAGAACCACTTTCACTGTGATTTTTTAGTGAAATTTCCCTTCAAAAGTACAACAATGTGTCCAGATACTCCTGGATGAAAACAAAACTATCTGGTGATTTGTAGCTATCTCAATCCCAGATCTTGCTGCAGCCTCTGGTGTGTTTGTGTTTTCTGGATATTCTCTATGGACTTTAAGGTTTTGAATGCATTTTAGCAGGACCTTTTTTGTTTTCTGCTCCAAACGCTAATTGGTTCCACCTGGAGTCAAATACTCCACACATTCGAGTTTTCAAGGAAGAATGCTCCAGAAACCTGAGAAAACATGATATTTGTATTTGTAAACATGACATTGGAATCATTTGCTGAACAGAAAGATTGTGCTTTGACCCAAAACCACTTTCACGGTGATTTTTTAGTTAAATTTCACTTCAATCTACAACAGTTTGTCCAGATACTCCTGGATGAAAACAAAACTATCTGGTGATTTGTAGCTATCTCAATCCCAGATCTTGCTACAGCCTCTGTGTGTGTTTGTGTTTTCTGGATATTCTCTATGGACTTTAAGGGTTTGAATGCATTTTAGCAGGACCCTTTTTGTTTTCTGCTGGCAAACGCTAATTGGTTCCACCTGGAATCAAAAACTCCACACATTCGAGTTTTCTAGGAAGAAAGCTCCAGAAACCTGAGAAAACATGATATTTGTATTTGTAATCATGACATTGGATGCATTTGCTGAACAGAAAGATTGTGCTTTTCTCCAAAACCACTTTCACAGTGATTTTTTGGTGAAATTTCACTTCAAAACTACAACAATTTGTCCAGATACTCCTGGATGAAAACAAAACTATCTGGTGATTTGTAGCTATCTAAATCCCAGATCTTGCTACAGCCTCTGTGGGTGTTTGTGTTTTCTGGATATTCTCTATGGACTTTAGGTTTTTCAATGCATTTTAGCAGGACCCTTTTTGTTTTCTGCTGGCAAACGCTAATTGGTTCCACCTGGAGTCAAATATTCCACTCATTCGAGTTTTCTAGGAAGAAAGCTTCAGAAACCTGAGAAAACATGATATTTATATTTGTAAACATGACATTGGATCCATTTGCTGAACAGAAAGATTGTGCTTTTCTCCAAAACCACTTTCACGGTGATTTTTTGGTGAAATTTCACTTCAAAACTACAACAATGTGTCCAGATACTCCTGGATGAAAACAAAACTATCTGGTGATTTGTAGCTATCTAAATCCCAGATCTTGCTACAGCCTCTGGTGTGTGTTTGTGTTTTCTGGATATTCTCTATGGACTTTAAGGTTTTGAATGCATTTTAGCAGGACCCTTTTTGTTTTCTGCTGGCAAACGCTAATTGGTTCCACCTGGAGTCAAATACTCCACACATTCGAGTTTTCAAGGAAGAATGCTCCAGAAACCTGAGAAAACATGATATTTGTATTTGTAAACATGACATTGGAATCATTTGCTGAACAGAAAGATTGTGCTTTTACCCAAAAACACTTTCACGGTGATTTTTTAGTTAAATTTCACTTCAATCTACAACAGTTTGTCCAGATACTCCTGGATGAAAACAAAACTATCTGGTGATTTGTAGCTATCTCAATCCCAGATCTTGCTACAGCCTCTGTGTGTGTTTGTGTTTTCTGGATATTCTCTATGGACTTTAAGGGTTTGAATGCATTTTAGCAGGACCCTTTTTGTTTTCTGCTGGCAAACGCTAATTGGTTCCACCTGGAATCAAAAACTCCACACATTCGAGTTTTCTAGGAAGAAAGCTCCAGAAACCTGAGAAAACATGATATTTGTATTTGAAACATGACATTGGATGCATTTGCTGAACAGAAAGATTGTGCTTTTCTCCAAAACCACTTTCACAGTGATTTTTTGGTGAAATTTCACTTCAAAACTACAACAATTTGTCCAGATACTCCTGGATGAAAACAAAACTATCTGGTGATTTGTAGCTATCTCAATCCCAGATCTTGCTACAGCCTCTGTGTGTGTTTGTGTTTTCTGGATATTCTCTATGGACTTTAGGTTTTTCAATGCATTTTAGCAGGACCCTTTTTGTTTTCTGCTGGCAAACGCTAATTGGTTCCACCTGGAGTCAAATATTCCACACATTCGAGTTTTCTAGGAAGAAAGCTCCAGAAAACTGAGAAAACATGATATTTCTTTCTGTAAACATGATATTGGATACATTTGCCGAACAGGATAATTGTGCTTTTCTCCAAAACCACTTTCACGGTGATTTTTTGGTGAAATTTCACTTCAAAACTACAACAATGTGTCCAGATACTCCTGGATGAAAACAAAACTATCTGGTGATTTGTAGCTATCTAAATCCCAGATCTTGCTACAGCCTCTGGTGTGTTTGTGTTTTCTGGATATTCTCTATGGACTTTAAGGTTTTGAATGCATTTTATCAAGACCCTTTTTGTTTTCTGCTGGCAAACGCTAATTGGTTCCACCTGGAGTCAAATACTCCACACATTCGAGTTTTCTAGGAAGAAAGCTCCAGAAACCTGAGAAAACATGATATTTGTATTTGTAAACATGACATTGGATTCATTTGCTGAACAGAAAGATTGTGCTTTTACCCAAAACCACTTTCACTGCGATTTTTGGTTAAATTTCACTTCACTCTACAACAGTTTTTCCAGATACTCCTGGATGAAAACAAAACTATCTGGTGATTTGTAGCTATCTCAATCCCAGATCTTGCTACAGCCTCTGTGTGTGTTTATGTTTTCTGGATATTCTCTATGGACTTTAAGGGTTTGAATGCATTTTAGCAGGACCCTTTTTGTTTTCTGCTGGCAAACGCTAATTGGTTCCACCTGGAGTCAAATACTCCACACATTCGAGTTTTCTAGGAAGAAAGCTCCAGAAACCTGAGAAAACATGATATTTGTATTTGTAAACATGACATTGGATGCATTTGCTGAACAGAAAGATTGTGCTTTTCTCCAAAACCACTTTCACAGTGATTTTTTGGTGAAATTTCCCTTCAAAACTACAACAATTTGTCCAGATACTCCTGGATGAAAACAAAACTATCTGGTGATTTGTAGCTATCTCAATCCCAGATCTTGCTACAGCCTCTGTGTGTGTTAGTGTTTTCTGGATATTCTCTATGGACTTTAGGTTTTTCAATGCATTTTAGCAGGACCCTTTTTGTTTTCTGCTGGCAAACGCTAATTGGTTCCACCTGGAGTCAAATATTCCACACATTCGAGTTTTCTAGGAAGAAAGCTCCAGAAAACTGAGAAAACATGATATTTCTTTCTGTAAACATGATATTGGATACATTTGCCGAACAGGAATATTGTGATTTTCTCCAAAACCACTTTCATGGTGATTTTTGGTTAAATTTAACCCGAAATCCACAACAATTTGTCCAGATACTCCTGGATGAAAACAAAACTATCTGGTGATTTGTAGCTATCTAAATCCCAGATCTTGCTACAGCCTCTGGTGTGTTTGTGTTTTCTGGATATTCTCTATGGACTTTAAGGTTTTGAATGCATTTTCGCAGGACCCTTTTGTTGTTTTCTGCTGGCAAACGCTAATTGGTTCCACCTGGAGACAAATACTCCACACATTCGAGTTTTCTAGGAAGAAACCTTCAGAAACCTGAGAAAACATGATATTTCTTTCTGTAAACATGACATTGCATGCATTTGCCAAACAGGAAGATTGTGCTTTTCTCCAAAACCAGTTTCACGGTGATTTTTGGTTAAATTTCACCTAAAATCCACAACAATTTGTCCAGATACTCCTGGATGAAAACAAAAAGCTATCTGGTGATTTGTAGCTATCTCAATCCCAGATCTTGCTGCAGCCTCTGTGTGTGTTTGTGTTTTCTGGATATTCTCTATGGACTTTAAGGTTTTGAATGCATTTTAGCTTGTAAGTTTTTGTTTTCTGCTGGCAAACGCTAATTGGTTCCACCTGGAGTCAAATACTCCACACATTCGAGTTTTCTAGGAAGAAAGCTTCAGAAACCTGAGAAAACATGATATTTATATTTGTAAACATGACATTGGATCCATTTGCTGAACAGAAAGATTGTGCTTTTCTCCAAAACCACTTTCACGGTGATTTTTTGGTGAAATTTCACTTCAAAACTACAAAAATGTGTCCAGATACTCCTGGATGAAAACAAAACTATCTGGTGATTTGTAGCTATCTAAATCCCAGATCTTGCTACAGCCTCTGTGTGTGTTTGTGTTTTCTGGATATTCTCTATGGACTTTAGGTTTTTCAATGCATTTTAGCAGGACCCTTTTTGTTTTCTGCTGGCAAACGCTAATTGGTTCCACCTGGAGTCAAATACACCACACATTCGAGTTTTCTAGGAAGAAAGCTTCAGAAACCTGACAAAACATGATATTTGTATTTGTAAACATGACATTGGATGCATTTGCTGAACAGAAAGATTGTGCTTTTTTCCAAAACCACTTTCACTGTGATTTTTTAGTGAAATTTCCCTTCAAAAGTACAACAATGTGTCCAGATACTCCTGGATGAAAACAAAACTATCTGGTGATTTGTAGCTATCTCAATCCCAGATCTTGCAGCAGCCTCTGGTGTGTTTGTGTTTTCTGGATATTCTCTATGGACTTTAAGGTTTTGAATGCATTTTAGCAGGACCTTTTTTGTTTTCTGCTCCAAACGCTAATTGGTTCCACCTGGAGTCAAATACTCCACACATTCGAGTTTTCAAGGAAGAATGCTCCAGAAACCTGAGAAAAGATGATATTTGTATTTGTAATCATGACATTGGAATCATTTGCTGAACAGAAAGATTGTGCTTTTACCCAAAACCACTTTCACGGTGATTTTTTAGTTAAATTTCACTTCAATCTACAACAGTTTGTCCAGATACTCCTGGATGAAAACAAAACTATCTGGTGATTTGTAGCTATCTCAATCCCAGATCTTGCTACAGCCTCTGTGTGTGTTTGTGTTTTCTGGATATTCTCTATGGACTTTAAGGGTTTGAATGCATTTTAGCAGGACCCTTTTTGTTTTCTGCTGGCAAACGCTAATTGGTTCCACCTGGAATCAAAAACTCCACACATTCGAGTTTTCTAGGAAGAAAGCTCCAGAAACCTGAGAAAACATGATATTTGTATTTGTAAACATGACATTGGATGCATTTGCTGAACAGAAAGATTGTGCTTTTCTCCAAAACCACTTTCACAGTGATTTTTTGGTGAAATTTCCCTTCAAAACTACAACAATTTGTCCAGATACTCCTGGATGAAAACAAAACTATCTGGTGATTTGTAGCTATCTAAATCCCAGATCTTGCTACAGCCTCTGTGTGTGTTTGTGTTTTCTGGATATTCTCTATGGACTTTAGGTTTTTCAATGCATTTTAGCAGGACCCTTTTTGTTTTCTGCTGGCAAACGCTAATTGGTTCCACCTGGAGTCAAATATTCCACACATTCGAGTTTTCTAGGAAGAAAGCTCCAGAAACCTGAGAAAACATGATATTTCTTTCTGTAAACATGATATTGGATACATTTGCCGAACAGGATAATTGTGCTTTTCTCCAAAACCACTTTCACGGTGATTTTTTGGTGAAATTTCACTTCAAAACTACAACAATGTGTCCAGATACTCCTGGATGAAAACAAAACTATCTGGTGATTTGTAGCTATCTAAATCCCAGATCTTGCTACAGCCTCTGGTGTGTGTTTGTGTTTTCTGGATATTCTCTATGGACTTTAAGGTTTTGAATGCATTTTAGCAGGACCCTTTTTGTTTTCTGCTGGCAAACGCTAATTGGTTCCACCTGGAGTCAAATACTCCACACATTCGAGTTTTCAAGGAAGAATGCTCCAGAAACCTGAGAAAACATGATATTTGTATTTGTAAACATGACATTGGAATCATTTGCTGAACAGAAAGATTGTGCTTTTACCCAAAAACACTTTCACGGTGATTTTTTAGTTAAATTTCACTTCAATCTACAACAGTTTGTCCAGATACTCCTGGATGAAAACAAAACTATCTGGTGATTTGTAGCTATCTCAATCCCAGATCTTGCTACAGCCTCTGTGTGTGTTTGTGTTTTCTGGATATTCTCTATGGACTTTAAGGGTTTGAATGCATTTTAGCAGGACCCTTTTTGTTTTCTGCTGGCAAACGCTAATTGGTTCCACCTGGAATCAAAAACTCCACACATTCGAGTTTTCTAGGAAGAAAGCTCCAGAAACCTGAGAAAACATGATATTTGTATTTGAAACATGACATTGGATGCATTTGCTGAACAGAAAGATTGTGCTTTTCTCCAAAACCACTTTCACAGTGATTTTTTGGTGAAATTTCACTTCAAAACTACAACAATTTGTCCAGATACTCCTGGATGAAAACAAAACTATCTGGTGATTTGTAGCTATCTCAATCCCAGATCTTGCTACAGCCTCTGTGTGTGTTTGTGTTTTCTGGATATTCTCTATGGACTTTAGGTTTTTCAATGCATTTTAGCAGGACCCTTTTTGTTTTCTGCTGGCAAACGCTAATTGGTTCCACCTGGAGTCAAATATTCCACACATTCGAGTTTTCTAGGAAGAAAGCTCCAGAAAACTGAGAAAACATGATATTTCTTTCTGTAAACATGATATTGGATACATTTGCCGAACAGGATAATTGTGCTTTTCTCCAAAACCACTTTCACGGTGATTTTTTGGTGAAATGTCACTTCAAAACTACAACAATGTGTCCAGATACTCCTGGATGAAAACAAAACTATCTGGTGATTTGTAGCTATCTAAATCCCAGATCTTGCTACAGCCTCTGGTGTGTTTGTGTTTTCTGGATATTCTCTATGGACTTTAAGGTTTTGAATGCATTTTAGCAGGACCCTTTTTGTTTTCTGCTGGCAAACGCTAATTGGTTCCACCTGGAGTCAAATACTCCACACATTCGAGTTTTCAAGGAAGAATGCTCCAGAAACCTGAGAAAACATGATATTTGTATTTGTAAACATGACATTGGAATCATTTGCTGAACAGAAAGATTGTGCTTTTACCCAAAAACACTTTCACGGTGATTTTTTAGTTAAATTTCTCTTCAATCTACAACAGTTTGTCCAGATACTCCTGGATGAAAACAAAACTATCTGGTGATTTGTAGCTATCTCAATCCCAGATCTTGCTACAGCCTCTGTGTGTGTTTGTGTTTTCTGGATATTCTCTATGGACTTTAAGGGTTTGAATGCATTTTAGCAGGACCCTTTTTGTTTTCTGCTGGCAAACGCTAATTGGTTCCACCTGGAATCAAAAACTCCACACATTCGAGTTTTCTAGGAAGAAAGCTCCAGAAACCTGAGAAAACATGATATTTGTATTTGTAAACATGACATTGGATGCATTTGCTGAACAGAAAGATTGTGCTTTTCTCCAAAACCACTTTCACAGTGATTTTTTGGTGAAATTTCCCTTCAAAACTACAACAATTTGTCCAGATACTCCTGGATGAAAACAAAACTATCTGGTGATTTGTAGCTATCTCATTCCCAGATCTTGCTACAGCCTCTGTGTGTGTTTGTGTTTTCTGGATATTCTCTATGGACTTTAGGTTTTTCAATGCATTTTAGCAGGACCCTTTTTGTTTTCTGCTGGCAAACGCTAATTGGTTCCACCTGGAGTCAAATATTCCACACATTCGAGTTTTCTAGGAAGAAAGCTCCAGAAAACTGAGAAAACATGATATTTCTTTCTGTAAACATGATATTGGATACATTTGCCGAACAGGATAATTGTGCTTTTCTCCAAAACCACTTTCACGGTGATTTTTTGGTGAAATTTCACTTCAAAACTACAACAATGTGTCCAGATACTCCTGGATGAAAACAAAACTATCTGGTGATTTGTAGCTATCTAAATCCCAGATCTTGCTACAGCCTCTGGTGTGTTTGTGTTTTCTGGATATTCTCTATGGACTTTAAGGTTTTGAATGCATTTTATCAAGACCCTTTTTGTTTTCTGCTGGCAAACGCTAATTGGTTCCACCTGGAGTCAAATACTCCACACATTCGAGTTTTCTAGGAAGAAAGCTCCAGAAACCTGAGAAAACATGATATTTGTATTTGTAAACATGACATTGGATTCATTTGCTGAACAGAAAGATTGTGCTTTTACCCAAAACCACTTTCACTGCGATTTTTGGTTAAATTTCACTTCAATCTACAACAGTTTTTCCAGATACTCCTGGATGAAAACAAAACTATCTGGTGATTTGTAGCTATCTCAATCCCAGATCTTGCTACAGCCTCTGTGTGTGTTTATGTTTTCTGGATATTCTCTATGGACTTTAAGGGTTTGAATGCATTTTAGCAGGACCCTTTTTGTTTTCTGCTGGCAAACGCTAATTGGTTCCACCTGGAGTCAAATACTCCACACATTCGAGTTTTCTAGGAAGAAAGCTCCAGAAACCTGAGAAAACATGATATTTGTATTTGTAAACATGACATTGGATGCATTTGCTGAACAGAAAGATTGTGCTTTTCTCCAAAACCACTTTCACAGTGATTTTTTGGTGAAATTTCCCTTCAAAACTACAACAATTTGTCCAGATACTCCTGGATGAAAACAAAACTATCTGGTGATTTGTAGCTATCTCAATCCCAGATCTTGCTACAGCCTCTGTGTGTGTTTGTGTTTTCTGGATATTCTCTATGGACTTTAGGTTTTTGAATGCATTTTAGCAGGACCCTTTTTGTTTTCTGCTGGCAAACGCTAATTGGTTCCACCTGGAGTCAAATATTCCACACATTCGAGTTTTCTAGGAAGAAAGCTCCAGAAAACTGAGAAAACATGATATTTCTTTCTGTAAACATGATATTGGATACATTTGCCGAACAGGAATATTGTGATTTTCTCCAAAACCACTTTCATGGTGATTTTTGGTTAAATTTAACCCGAAATCCACAACAATTTGTCCAGATACTCCTGGATGAAAACAAAACTATCTGGTGATTTGTAGCTATCTAAATCCCAGATCTTGCTACAGCCTCTGGTGTGTTTGTGTTTTCTGGATATTCTCTATGGACTTTAAGGTTTTGAATGCATTTTCGCAGGACCCTTTTGTTGTTTTCTGCTGGCAAACGCTAATTGGTTCCACCTGGAGACAAATACTCCACACATTCGAGTTTTCTAGGAAGAAAGCTTCAGAAACCTGAGAAAACATGATATTTCTTTCTGTAAACATGACATTGCATGCATTTGCCAAACAGGAAGATTGTGCTTTTCTCCAAAACCAGTTTCACGGTGATTTTTGGTTAAATTTCACCTAAAATCCACAACAATTTGTCCAGATACTCCTGGATGAAAACAAAAAGCTATCTGGTGATTTGTAGCTATCTCAATCCCAGAGCTTGCTGCAGCCTCTGTGTGTGTTTGTGTTTTCTGGATATTCTCTATGGACTTTAAGGTTTTGAATGCATTTTAGCTTGTAAGTTTTTGTTTTCTGCTGGCAAACGCTAATTGGTTCCACCTGGAGTCAAATACTCCACACATTCGAGTTTTCTAGGAAGAAAGCTTCAGAAACCTGAGAAAACATGATATTTATATTTGTAAACATGACATTGGATCCATTTGCTGAACAGAAAGATTGTGCTTTTCTCCAAAACCACTTTCACGGTGATTTTTTGGTGAAATTTCACTTCAAAACTACAAAAATGTGTCCAGATACTCCTGGATGAAAACAAAACTATCTGGTGATTTGTAGCTATCTAAATCCCAGATCTTGCTACAGCCTCTGGTGTGTTTGTGTTTTCTGGATATTCTCTATGGACTTTAAGGTTTTGAATGCATTTTAGGAAGACCCTTTTTGTTTTCTGCTGGCAAACGCTAATTGGTTCCACCTGGAGTCAAATACACCACACATTCGAGTTTTCTAGGAAGAAAGCTTCAGAAACCTGACAAAACATGATATTTGTATTTGTAAACATGACATTGGATGCATTTGCTGAACAGAAAGATTGTGCTTTTCTCCAAAACCACTTTCACTGTGATTTTTTAGTGAAATTTCCCTTCAAAAGTACAACAATGTGTCCAGATACTCCTGGATGAAAACAAAAATATCTGGTGATTTGTAGCTATCTCAATCCCAGATCTTGCTGCAGCCTCTGGTGTGTTTGTGTTTTCTGGATATTCTCTATGGACTTTAAGGTTTTGAATGCATTTTAGCAGGACCTTTTTTGTTTTCTGCTCCAAACGCTAATTGGTTCCACCTGGAGTCAAATACTCCACACATTCGAGTTTTCAAGGTAGAATGCTCCAGAAACCTGAGAAAACATGATATTTGTATTTGTAAACATGACATTGGAATCATTTGCTGAACAGAAAGATTGTGCTTTTACCCAAAACCACTTTCACGGTGATTTTTTAGTTAAATTTCACTTCAATCTACAACAGTTTGTCCAGATACTCCTGGATGAAAACAAAACTATCTGGTGATTTGTAGCTATCTCAATCCCAGATCTTGCTACAGCCTCTGTGTGTGTTTGTGTTTTCTGGATATTCTCTATGGACTTTAAGGGTTTGAATGCATTTTAGCAGGACCCTTTTTGTTTTCTGCTGGCAAACGCTAATTGGTTCCACCTGGAATCAAATACTCCACACATTCGAGTTTTCTAGGAAGAAAGCTCCAGAAACCTGAGAAAACATGATATTTGTATTTGTAAACATGACATTGGATGCATTTGCTGAACAGAAAGATTGTGCTTTTCTCCAAAACCACTTTCACAGTGATTTTTTGGTGAAATTTCACTTCAAAACTACAACAATTTGTCCAGATACTCCTGGATGAAAACAAAACTATCTGGTGATTTGTAGCTATCTCAACCGAGATCTTGCTGCAGCCTCTGTGTGTGTTTGTGTTTTCTGGATATTCTCTATGGACTTTACGGTTTTTCAATGCATTTTAGCAGGACCCTTTTTGTTTTCTGCTGGCAAACGCTAATTGGTTCCACCTGGAGTCAAATATTCCACACATTCGAGTTTTCTAGGAAGAAAGCTCCAGAAAACTGAGAAAACATGATATTTCTTTCTGTAAACATGATATTGGATACATTTGCCGAACAGGATAATTGTGCTTTTCTCCAAAACCACTTTCACTGCGATTTTTTGGTGAAATTTCCCTTCAAAACTACAACAATGTGTCCAGATACTCCTGGATGAAAACAAAACTATCTGGTGATTTGTAGCTATCTAAATCCCAGATCTTGCTATAGCCTCTGGTGTGTTTGTGTTTTCTGGATATTCTCTATGGACTTTAAGGTTTTGAATGCATTTTAGCAGGACCCTTTTTGTTTTCTGCTGGCAAACGCTAATTGGTTCCACCTGGAGTCAAATACTCCACACATTCGAGTTTTCAAGGAAGAATGCTCCAGACCTGAGAAAACATGATATTTGTATTTGTAAACATGACATTGGAATCATTTGCTGAACAGAAAGATTGTGCTTTTACCCAAAACCACTTTCACGGTGATTTTTTAGTTAAATTTCACTTCAATCTACAACAGTTTGTCCAGATACTCCTGGATGAAAACAAAACTATCTGGTGAGTTGTAGCTATCTCAATCCCAGATCTTGCTACAGCCTCTGTGTGTGTTTGTGTTTTCTGGATATTCTCTATGGACTTTAAGGGTTTGAATGCATTTTAGCAGGACCCTTTTTGTTTTCTGCTGGCAAACGCTAATTGGTTCCACCTGGAATCAAAAACTCCACACATTCGAGTTTTCTAGGAAGAAAGCTCCAGAAACCTGAGAAAACATGATATTTGTATTTGTAAACATGACATTGGATGCATTTGCTGAACAGAAAGATTGTGCTTTTCTCCAAAACCACTTTCACAGTGATTTTTTGGTGAAATTTCACTTCAAAACTACAACAATTTGTCCAGATACTCCTGGATGAAAACAAAACTATCTGGTGATTTGTAGCTATCTAAATCCCAGATCTTGCTACAGCCTCTGTGTGTGTTTGTGTTTTCTGCATATTCTCTATGGACTTTAGGTTTTTCAATGCATTTTAGCAGGACCCTTTTTGTTTTCTGCTGGCAAACGCTAATTGGTTCCACCTGGAGTCAAATATTCCACACATTCGAGTTTTCTAGGAAGAAAGCTCCAGAAAACTGAGAAAACATGATATTTCTTTCTGTAAACATGATATTGGATACATTTGCCGAACAGGATAATTGTGCTTTTCTCCAAAACCACTTTCACGGTGATTTTTTGGTGAAATTTCACTTCAAAACTACAACAATGTGTCCAGATACTCCTGGATGAAAACAAAACTATCTGGTGATTTGTAGCTATCTAAATCCCAGATCTTGCTATAGCCTCTGGTGTGTTTGTGTTTTCTGGATATTCTCTATGGACTTTAAGGTTTTGAATGCATTTTAGCAGGACCCTTTTTGTTTTCTGCTGGCAAACGCTAATTGGTTCCACCTGGAGTCAAATACTCCACACATTCGAGTTTTCTAGGAAGAATGCTCCAGAAACCTGAGAAAACATGATATTTGTATTTGTAAACATGACATTGGAATCATTTGCTGAACAGAAAGATTGTGCTTTTACCCAAAAACACTTTCACGGTGATTTTTTAGTTAAATTTCACTTCAATCTACAACAGTTTGTCCAGATACTCCTGGATGAAAACAAAACTATCTGGTGATTTGTAGCTATCTCAATCCCAGATCTTGCTACAGCCTCTGTGTGTGTTTGTGTTTTCTGGATATTCTCTATGGACTTTAAGGGTTTGAATGCATTTTAGCAGGACCCTTTTTGTTTTCTGCTGGCAAACGCTAATTGGTTCCACCTGGAATCAAAAACTCCACACATTCGAGTTTTCTAGGAAGAAAGCTCCAGAAACCTGAGAAAACATGATATTTGTATTTGTAAACATGACATTGGATGCATTTGCTGAACAGAAAGATTGTGCTTTTCTCCAAAACCACTTTCACGGTGATTTTTTGGTGAAATTTCACTTCAAAACTACAACAATGTGTCCAGATACTCCTGGATGAAAACAAAACTATCTGGTGATTTGTAGCTATCTCAATCCCAGATCTTGCTACAGCCTCTGTGTGTGTTTGTGTTTTCTGGATATTCTCTATGGACTTTAGGTTTTTCAATGCATTTTAGCAGGACCCTTTTTGTTTTCTGCTGGCAAACGCTAATTGGTTCCACCTGGAGTCAAATATTCCACACATTCGAGTTTTCTAGGAAGAAAGCTCCAGAAAACTGAGAAAACATGATATTTCTTTCTGTAAACATGATATTGGATACATTTGCCGAACAGGATAATTGTGCTTTTCTCCAAAACCACTTTCACGGTGATTTTTTGGTGAAATTTCACTTCAAAACTACAACAATGTGTCCAGATACTCCTGGATGAAAACAAAACTATCTGGTGATTTGTAGCTATCTAAATCCCAGATCTTGCTACAGCCTCTGGTGTGTTTGTGTTTTCTGGATATTCTCTATGGACTTTAAGGTTTTGAATGCATTTTATCAAGACCCTTTTTGTTTTCTGCTGGCAAACGCTAATTGGTTCCACCTGGAGTCAAATACTCCACACATTCGAGTTTTCTAGGAAGAAAGCTCCAGAAACCTGAGAAAACATGATATTTGTATTTGTAAACATGACATTGGATTCATTTGCTGAACAGAAAGATTGTGCTTTTACCCAAAACCACTTTCACTGCGATTTTTGGTTAAATTTCACTTCAATCTACAACAGTTTTTCCAGATACTCCTGGATGAAAACAAAACTATCTGGTGATTTGTAGCTATCTCAATCCCAGATCTTGCTACAGCCTCTGTGTGTGTTTATGTTTTCTGGATATTCTCTATGGACTTTAAGGGTTTGAATGCATTTTAGCAGGACCCTTTTTGTTTTCTGCTGGCAAACGCTAATTGGTTCCACCTGGAGTCAAATACTCCACACATTCGAGTTTTCTAGGAAGAAAGCTCCAGAAACCTGAGAAAACATGATATTTGTATTTGTAAACATGACATTGGATGCATTTGCTGAACAGAAAGATTGTGCTTTTCTCCAAAACCACTTTCACAGTGATTTTTTGGTGAAATTTCCCTTCAAAACTACAACAATTTGTCCAGATACTCCTGGATGAAAACAAAACTATCTGGTGATTTGTAGCTATCTCAATCCCAGATCTTGCTACAGCCTCTGTGTGTGTTTGTGTTTTCTGGATATTCTCTATGGACTTTAAGTTTTAGAATGTATTTTAGCAGGACCCTTTTTGTTTTCTGCTGGCAAACGCTAATTGGTTCCACCTGGAGTCAAATATTCCACACATTCGAGTTTTCTAGGAAGAAAGCTCCAGAAAACTGAGAAAACATGATATTTCTTTCTGTAAACATGATATTGGATACATTTGCCGAACAGGAATATTGTGATTTTCTCCAAAACCAGTTTCATGGTGATTTTTGGTTAAATTTAACCCGAAATCCACAACAATTTGTCCAGATACTCCTGGATGAAAACAAAACTATCTGGTGATTTGTAGCTATCTAAATCCCAGATCTTGCTACAGCCTCTGGTGTGTTTGTGTTTTCTGGATATTCTCTATGGACTTTAAGGTTTTGAATGCATTTTCGCAGGACCCTTTTGTTGTTTTCTGCTGGCAAACGCTAATTGGTTCCACCTGGAGACAAATACTCCACACATTCGAGTTTTCTAGGAAGAAAGCTTCAGAAACCTGAGAAAACATGATATTTCTTTCTGTAAACATGACATTGCATGCATTTGCCAAACAGGAAGATTGTGCTTTTCTCCAAAACCAGTTTCACGGTGATTTTTGGTTAAATTTCACCTAAAATCCACAACAATTTGTCCAGATACTCCTGGATGAAAACAAAAAGCTATCTGGTGATTTGTAGCTATCTCAATCCCAGAGCTTGCTGCAGCCTCTGTGTGTGTTTGTGTTTTCTGGATATTCTCTATGGACTTTAAGGTTTTGAATGCATTTTAGGAAGACCCTTTTTGTTTTCTGCTGGCAAACGCTAATTGGTTCCACCTGGAGTCAAATACACCACACATTCGAGTTTTCTAGGAAGAAAGCTTCAGAAACCTGACAAAACATGATATTTGTATTTGTAAACATGACATTGGATGCATTTGCTGAACAGAAAGATTGTGCTTTTCTCCAAAACCACTTTCACTGTGATTTTTTAGTGAAATTTCCCTTCAAAAGTACAACAATGTGTCCAGATACTCCTGGATGAAAACAAAAATATCTGGTGATTTGTAGCTATCTCAATCCCAGATCTTGCTGCAGCCTCTGGTGTGTTTGTGTTTTCTGGATATTCTCTATGGACTTTAAGGTTTTGAATGCATTTTAGCAGGACCTTTTTTGTTTTCTGCTCCAAACGCTAATTGGTTCCACCTGGAGTCAAATACTCCACACATTCGAGTTTTCAAGGAAGAATGCTCCAGAAACCTGAGAAAACATGATATTTGTATTTGTAAACATGACATTGGAATCATTTGCTGAACAGAAAGATTGTGCTTTGACCCAAAACCACTTTCACGGTGATTTTTTAGTTAAATTTCACTTCAATCTACAACAGTTTGTCCAGATACTCCTGGATGAAAACAAAACTATCTGGTGATTTGTAGCTATCTCAATCCCAGATCTTGCTACAGCCTCTGTGTGTGTTTGTGTTTTCTGGATATTCTCTATGGACTTTAAGGGTTTGAATGCATTTTAGCAGGACCCTTTTTGTTTTCTGCTGGCAAACGCTAATTGGTTCCACCTGGAATCAAATACTCCACACATTCGAGTTTTCTAGGAAGAAAGCTCCAGAAACCTGAGAAAACATGATATTTGTATTTGTAAACATGACATTGGATGCATTTGCTGAACAGAAAGATTGTGCTTTTCTCCAAAACCACTTTCACAGTGATTTTTTGGTGAAATTTCACTTCAAAACTACAACAATTTGTCCAGATACTCCTGGATGAAAACAAAACTATCTGGTGATTTGTAGCTATCTAAATCCCAGATCTTGCTACAGCCTCTGTGTGTGTTTGTGTTTTCTGCATATTCTCTATGGACTTTAGGTTTTTCAATGCATTTTAGCAGGACCCTTTTTGTTTTCTGCTGGCAAACGCTAATTGGTTCCACCTGGAGTCAAATATTCCACACATTCGAGTTTTCTAGGAAGAAAGCTCCAGAAAACTGAGAAAACATGATATTTCTTTCTGTAAACATGATATTGGATACATTTGCCGAACAGGATAATTGTGCTTTTCTCCAAAACCACTTTCACGGTGATTTTTTGGTGAAATTTCACTTCAAAACTACAACAATGTGTCCAGATACTCCTGGATGAAAACAAAACTATCTGGTGATTTGTAGCTATCTAAATCCCAGATCTTGCTATAGCCTCTGGTGTGTTTGTGTTTTCTGGATATTCTCTATGGACTTTAAGGTTTTGAATGCATTTTAGCAGGACCCTTTTTGTTTTCTGCTGGCAAACGCTAATTGGTTCCACCTGGAGTCAAATACTCCACACATTCGAGTTTTCAAGGAAGAATGCTCCAGACCTGAGAAAACATGATATTTGTATTTGTAAACATGACATTGGAATCATTTGCTGAACAGAAAGATTGTGCTTTTACCCAAAACCACTTTCCCGGTGATTTTTTAGTTAAATTTCACTTCAATCTACAACAGTTTGTCCAGATACTCCTGGATGAAAACAAAACTATCTGGTGATTTGTAGCTATCTCAATCCCAGATCTTGCTACAGCCTCTGTGTGTGTTTGTGTTTTCTGGATATTCTCTATGGACTTTATGGGTTTGAATGCATTTTAGCAGGACCCTTTTTGTTTTCTGCTGGCAAACGCTAATTGGTTCCACCTGGAATCAAAAACTCCACACATTCGAGTTTTCTAGGAAGAAAACTCCAGAAACCTGAGAAAACATGATATTTGTATTTGTAAACATGACATTGGATGCATTTGCTGAACAGAAAGATTGTGCTTTTCTCCAAAACCACTTTCACAGTGATTTTTTGGTGAAATTTCACTTCAAAACTACAACAATTTGTCCAGATACTCCTGGATGAAAACAAAACTATCTGGTGATTTGTAGCTATCTCAATCCCAGATCTTGCTACAGCCTCTGTGTGTGTTTGTGTTTTCTGGATATTCTCTATGGACTTTAGGTTTTTCAATGCATTTTAGCAGGACCCTTTTTGTTTTCTGCTGGCAAACGCTAATTGGTTCCACCTGGAGTCAAATATTCCACACATTCGAGTTTTCTAGGAAGAAAGCTCCAGAAAACTGAGAAAACATGATATTTCTTTCTGTAAACATGATATTGGATACATTTGCCGAACAGGATAATTGTGCTTTTCTCCATAACCACTTTCACGGTGATTTTTTGGTGAAATTTCACTTCAAAACTACAACAATGTGTCCAGATACTCCTGGATGAAAACAAAACTATCTGGTGATTTGTAGCTATCTAAATCCCAGATCTTGCTACAGCCTCTGGTGTGTTTGTGTTTTCTGGATATTCTCTATGGACTTTAAGGTTTTGAATGCATTTTATCAATACCCTTTTTGTTTTCTGTTGGCAAACGCTAATTGGTTCCACCTGGAGTCAAATACTCCACACATTCGAGTTTTCTAGGAAGAAAGCTCCAGAAACCTGAGAAAACATGATATTTGTATTTGTAAACATGACATTGGATTCATTTGCTGAACAGAAAGATTGTGCTTTTACCCAAAACCACTTTCACTGCGATTTTTGGTTAAATTTCACTTCAATCTACAACAATGTTTCCAGATACTCCTGGATGAAAACAAAACTATCTGGTGATTTGTAGCTATCTCAATCCCAGATCTTGCTACAGCCTCTGTGTGTGTTTGTGTTTTCTGGATATTCTCTATGGACTTTAAGGTTTTGAATGCATTTTAGCAGGACCCTTTTTGTTTTCTGCTGGCAAACGCTAATTGGTTCCACCTGGAGTCAAATCCTCCACACATTCGAGTTTTCTAGTAAGAAAGCTTCAGAAACCTGAGAAAACATGATATTTTTTTCTGTAAACATGACATTGCATGCATTTGCCAAACAGGAAGATTGTGCTTTTCTCCAAAACCACTTTCACGGTGATTTTTGGTTAAATTTCACCTAAAATCCACAACAATTTGTCCAGGTACTCCTGGATGAAAACAAAACTATCTGGTGATTTGTAGCTATCTCAATCCCAGATCTTGACATGCCTCTGTGTGTGTTTGTGTTTTCTGGATATTCTCTATGGACTTTAAGGTTTGGAATGCATTTTAGCAGGACCCTTTTTGTTTTCTGCTGGCAAACGCTAATTGGTTCCACCTGGAGTCAAATACTCTACACATTCGAGCATTCTAGGAAGAAAGCTTCAGAAACCAGAGAAAACATGATATTTCTTTCTGTAAACATCACATTGGATGCATTTGTCGAACAGGAAGATTTCTACAAAACCACTTTCAAGGTGATTTTTGGTTAAATTTCACCCGAAATCCACAACAATTTGTCCAGATACTCCTGGATGAAAACAAAACTATCTGGTGATTTGTAGCTATCTCAATCCCAGATCTTGCTACAGCCTCTGTGTGTGTTTGTGTTTTCTGGATATTCTCTATGGACTTTAAGGTTTTGAATGCATTTTAGCAGGACCCTTTTTGTTTTCTGCTGGCAAACGCTAATTGGTTCCACCTGGAGTCAAATCCTCCACACATTCGAGTTTTCTAGGAAGAAAGCTCCAGAAACCTGAGAAAACATGATATTTGTATTTGTAAACATGACATTGGATGCATTTGCTGAACAGAAAGATTGTGCTTTTCTCCAAAACCACTTTCACAGTGATTTTTTGTTAAATTTCACTTCAAAACTACAACAATGTGTCCAACTTCTCCTGGATGAAAACAAAACTATCTGGTGATTTGTAGCTATCTCAATCCCAGATCTTGACATGCCTCTGTGTGTGTTTGTGTTTTCTGGATATTCTCTATGGACTTTAAGGTTTGGAATGCATTTTAGCAGGACCCTTTTTGTTTTCTGCTGGCAAACGCTAATTGGTTCCACCTGGAGTCAAATACTCTACACATTCGAGTATTCTAGGAAGAAAGCTTCAGAAACCAGAGAAAACATGATATTTCTTTCTGTAAACATCACATTGGATGCATTTGTCGAACAGGAAGATTTCTCCAAAACCACTTTCAAGGTGATTTTTGGTTAAATTTCACCCGAAATCCACAACAATTTGTCCAGATACTCCTGGATGAAAACAAAACTATCTGGTGATTTGTAGCTATCTCAATCCCAGATCTTGCTACAGCCTCTGTGTGTGTTTGTGTTTTCTGGATATTCTCTATGGACTTTAAGGTTTTGAATGCATTTTAGCAGGACCCTTTTTGTTTTCTGGTGGCAAATGCTAATTGGTTCCACCTGGAGTCAAATCCTCCACACATTCGAGTTTTCTAGGAAGAAAGCTCCAGAAACTTGAGAAAACATGATATTTGTATTTGTAAACATGACATTGGATTCATTTGCTGAACAGAAAGATTGTGCTTTTCTCCAAAACCACTTTCACTGCGATTTTTTGGTTAAATTTCCCTTCAAAACTACAACAATTTGTCCAGATACTCCTGGATGAAAACAAAACTATCTGGTGATTTGTAGCTATCTCAATCCCAGATCTGGCTACAGCCTCTGTGTGTGTTTGTGTTTTCTGGATATTCTCTATGGACTTTAAGGTTTTGAATGCATTTTAGCAGGACCTTTTTTGTTTTCTGCTCCAAACGCTAATAGGTTCCACCTGGAGTCAAATACTCCACACATTCGAGTTTCTAGGAAGAATGCTCCAGAAACCTGAGAAAACATGATATTTGTATTTGTAAACATGACATTGGATTCATTTGCTGAACAGAAAGATTGTGCTTTTCTCCAAAACCAATTTCACGGTGATTTTTTATTTAAATTTCACTTCAATCTACAATAGTTTGTCCAGATACTCCTGGATGAAAACAAAACTATCTGGTGATTTGTAGCTATCTCAATCCCAGATCTTGCTACAGCCTCTGTGTGTGTTTGTGTTTTCTGGATATTCTCTATGGACTTTAAGGTTTTGAATGCATTTTAGCAGGACCCTTTTTGTTTTCTGCTGGCAAACGCTAATTGGTTCCACCTGGAGTCAAAAACTCCACACATTCGAGTTTTCTAGGAAGAAAACTCCAGAAACCTGAGAAAACATGATATTTGTATTTGTAAACATGACATTGGAATCATTTGCTGAACAGAAAGATTGTGCTTTTCTCCAAAACCACTTTCACAGTGATTTTTTCGTGAAATTTCACTTCAAAACTACAACAATGTGTCCAGATACTCCTGGATGAAAACAAAACTATCTGGTGATTTGTAGGCATCTGAATCCCCGATCTTGCTACAGCCTCTGTTTGTGTTTGTGTTTTCTGGATACTCTCTATGCACTTTACGTTTTTGAATGCATTTTAGCAGGACCCTTTTTGTTTTCTGCTGGCAAACGCTAATTGGTTCCACCTGGAGTCAAATATTCCACACATTCGAGTTTTCTAGGAAGAAAGCTCCAGAAAACTGAGAAAACATGATATTTCTTTCTGTAAACATGATATTGGATACATTTGCCGAACAGGAAAATTGTCATTTTCTCCAAAACCACTTTCATGGTGATTTTTGGTTAAATTTAACCCGAAATCCACAACAATTTGTCCAGATACTCCTGGATGAAAACAAAACTATCTGGTGATTTGTAGCTATCTTAATCCCAGATCTTGCTACAGCCTCTGGTGTGTTTGTGTTTTCTGGATATTCTCTATGGACTTTAAGGTTTTGAATGCATTTTCGCAGGACCCTTTTTTGTTTTCTGCTGGCAAACGCTAATTGGTTCCACCTGGAGTCAAATCCTCCACACATTCGAGTTTTCTAGGAAGAAAGCTTCAGAAACCTGAGAAAACATGATATTTCTTTCTGTAAACATGACATTGCATGCATTTTCCAAACAGGAAGATTGTGCTTTTCTCCAAAACCACTTTCACGGTGATTTTTGGTTAAATTTCACCTAAAATCCACAACAATTTGTCCAGATACTCCTGGATGAAAACAAAAAGCTATCCGGTGATTTGTAGCTATCTCAATCCCAGATCTTGCTGCAGCCTCTGTGTGTGTTTGTGTTTTCTGGATATTCTCTATGGACTTTAAGGTTTTCAATGCATTTTAGCTTGTAAGGTTTTGTTTTCTGCTGGCAAACGCTAATTGGTTCCACCTGGAGTCAAATCCTCCACACATTCGAGTTTTCTAGGAAGAAAGCTCCAGAAACCTGAGAAAACATGATATTTGTATTTGTAAACATGACATTGGATTCATTTGCTGAACAGAAAGATTGTGCTTATCTGCAAAACCACTTTCATGGTGATTTTTGGTTAAATTTCACTTCAAAACTACAACAATTTCTCCAGATACTCCTGGATGAAAACAAAACTATCTGGTGATTTGTAGGCATCTGAATCCCCGATCTTGCTACAGCCTCTGTGTGTGTTTGTGTTTTCTGGATATTCTCTATGGACTTTAGGTTTTTGAATGCATTTTAGCAGGACCCTTTTTGTTTTCTGCTGGCAAACGCTAATTGGTTCCACCTGGAGTCAAACACTCCACACATTCGAGTTTTCTAGGAAGAAAGCTCCAGAAAACTGAGAAAACATGATATTTCTTTCTGTAAACATGATATTGGATACATTTGCCGAACAGGAAAATTGTGATTTTCTCCAAAACCACTTTCACGGTGATTTTTTGGTGAAATTTCACTTCAAAACTACAACAATTTGTCCAGATACTCCTGGATGAAAAGAAAACTATCTGGTGATTTGTAGCTATCTAAATCCCAGATCTTGCTACAGCCTCTGGTGTGTTTGTGTTTTCTGGATATTCTCTATGGACTTTAAGGTTTTGAATGCATTTTAGCAGGACCCTTTTTGTTTTCTGCTGGCAAACGCTAATTGGTTCCACCTGGAGTCAAATATTCCACACATTCGAGTTTTCTAGGAAGAAAGCTTCAGAAACCTGAGAAAACATGATATTTATATTTGTAAACATGACATTGGATCCATTTCCTGAACAGAAAGATTGTGCTTTTCTCCAAAACCACTTTCACGGTGATTTTTTGGTGAAATTTCACTTCAAAACTACAACAATGTGTCCAGATACTCCTGGATGAAAACAAAACTATCTGGTGATTTGTAGCTATCTCAAGCCCAGATCTTGCTGCAGCCTCTGTGTGTGTTTGTGTTTTCTGGATATTCTCTATGGACTTTAAGGTTTTGAATGCATTTTAGCAGGACCTTTTTTGTTTTCTGCTCCAAACGCTAATTGGTTCCACCTGGAGTCAAATACTCCACACATTCGAGTTTTCAAGGAAGAATGCTCCAGAAACCTGAGAAAACATGATATTTGTATTTGTAAATATCACATTGGAATCATTTGCTGAACAGAAAGATTGTGCTTTTACCCAAAACCACTTTCACGGTGATTTTTTAGTTAAATTTCACTTCAATCTACAACAGTTTGTCCAGATACTCCTGGATGAAAACAAAACTATCTGGTGATTTGTAGCTATCTCAATCCCAGATCTTGCTACAGCCTCTGTGTGTCTTTGTGTTTTCTGGATATTCTCTATGGACTTTAAGGTTTGGAATGAATTTTAGCAGGACCCTTTTTGTTTTCTGCTGGCAAACGCTAATTGGTTCCACCTGGAATCAAAAACTCCACACATTCGAGTTTTCTAGGAAGAAAACTCCAGAAACCTGAGAAAACATGATATTTGTATTTGTAAACATGACATTGGATGCATTTGCTGAACAGAAAGATTGTGCTTTTCTCCAAAACCACTTTCACAGTGATTTTTTGGTGAAATTTCCCTTCAAAAGTACAACAATTTGTCCAGATACTCCTGGATGAAAAGAAAACTATCTGGTGATTTGTAGCTATCTCAATCCCAGATCTTGCTACAGCCTCTGTGTGTGTTTGTGTTTTCTGGATATTCTCTATGGACTTTAAGGTTTTGAATGCATTTTAGCAGGACCCTTTTTGTTTTCTGCTGGCAAACGCTAATTGGTTCCACCTGGAGTCAAATCCTCCACACATTCGAGTTTTCTAGGAAGAAAGCTCCAGAAAACTGAGAAAACATGATATTTCTTTCTGTAAACATGATATTGGATACATTTTCCGAACAGGAAAATTGTGATTTTCTCCAAAACCACTTTCATGGTGATTTTTGGTTAAATTTAACCCGAAATCCACAACAATTTGTCCAGATACTCCTGGATGAAAACAAAACTATCTGGTGATTTGTAGCTATCTAAATCCCAGATCTTGCTACAGCCTCTGGTGTGTTTGTGTTTTCTGGATATTCTCTATGGACTTTAAGGTTTTGAATGCATTTTCGCAGGACCCTTTTTTGTTTTCTGCTCCAAACGCTAATTGGTTCCACCTGGAGTCAAATACTCCACTCATTCGAGTTTTCAAGGAAGAATGCTCCAGAAACCTGAGAAAACATGATATTTGTATTTGTAAACATGACATTGGAATCATTTGCTGAACAGAAAGATTGTGCTTTTACCCAAAACCACTTTCACGGTGATTTTTTAGTTAAATTTCACTTCAATCTACAACAGTTTGTCCAGATACTCCTGGATGAAAACAAAACTATCTGGTGATTTGTAGCTATCTCAATCCCAGATCTTGATACAGCCTCTGTGTGTGTTTGTGTTTTCTGGATATTCTCTATGGACTTTAAGGTTTTGAATGCATTTTCGCCGCACCCTTTTTGTTTTCTGCTGGCAAACGCTAATTGGTTCCACCTGGAGTCAAATCCTCAACACATTCGAGTTTTCTAGGAAGAAAGCTTCAGAAACCTGAGAAAACATGATATTTGTATTTGTAAACATGACATTGGATGCATTTGCTGAACAGAAAGATTGTGCTTTTCTCCAAAACCACTTTCACGGTGATTTTTTGGTGAAATTTCACTTCAAAACTACAACAATGTGTCCAGATACTCCTGGATGAAAACAAAACTATCTGGTGATTTGTAGCTATCTCAATCCCAGATCTTGCTGCAGCCTCTGTGTGTGTTTGTGTTTTCTGGATATTCTCTATGGACTTTAAGGTTTTGAATGCATTTTAGCAGGACCTTTTTTGTTTTCTGCTCCAAACGCTAATTGGTTCCACCTGGAGTCAAATACTCCACACATTCGAGTTTTCAAGGAAGAATGCTCCAGAAACCTGAGAAAACATGATATTTGTATTTGTAAATATCACATTGGAATCATTTGCTGAACAGAAAGATTGTGCTTTTACCCAAAACCACTTTCACGGTGATTTTTTAGTTAAATTTCACTTCAATCTACAACAGTTTGTCCAGATACTCCTGGATGAAAACAAAACTATCTGGTGATTTGTAGCTATCTAAATCCCAGATCTTGCTACAGCCTCTGGTGTGTTTGTGTTTTCTGGATATTCTCTATGGACTTTAAGGTTTTGAATGCATTTTAGCAGGACCCTTTTTGTTTTCTGCTGGCAAACGCTAATTGGTTCCACCTGGAGTCAAATATTCCACACATTCGAGTTTTCTAGGAAGAAAGCTTCAGAAACCTGAGAAAACATGATATTTATATTTGTAAACATGACATTGGATCCATTTCCTGAACAGAAAGATTGTGCTTTTCTCCAAAACCACTTTCACGGTGATTTTTTGGTGAAATTTCACTTCAAAACTACAACAATGTGTCCAGATACTCCTGGATGAAAACAAAACTATCTGGTGATTTGTAGCTATCTCAAGCCCAGATCTTGCTGCAGCCTCTGTGTGTGTTTGTGTTTTCTGGATATTCTCTATGGACTTTAAGGTTTTGAATGCATTTTAGCAGGACCTTTTTTGTTTTCTGCTCCAAACGCTAATTGGTTCCACCTGGAGTCAAATACTCCACACATTCGAGTTTTCAAGGAAGAATGCTCCAGAAACCTGAGAAAACATGATATTTGTATTTGTAAATATCACATTGGAATCATTTGCTGAACAGAAAGATTGTGCTTTTACCCAAAACCACTTTCACGGTGATTTTTTAGTTAAATTTCACTTCAATCTACAACAGTTTGTCCAGATACTCCTGGATGAAAACAAAACTATCTGGTGATTTGTAGCTATCTCAATCCCAGATCTTGCTACAGCCTCTGTGTGTCTTTGTGTTTTCTGGATATTCTCTATGGACTTTAAGGTTTGGAATGAATTTTAGCAGGACCCTTTTTGTTTTCTGCTGGCAAACGCTAATTGGTTCCACCTGGAATCAAAAACTCCACACATTCGAGTTTTCTAGGAAGAAAACTCCAGAAACCTGAGAAAACATGATATTTGTATTTGTAAACATGACATTGGATGCATTTGCTGAACAGAAAGATTGTGCTTTTCTCCAAAACCACTTTCACAGTGATTTTTTGGTGAAATTTCCCTTCAAAAGTACAACAATTTGTCCAGATACTCCTGGATGAAAAGAAAACTATCTGGTGATTTGTAGCTATCTCAATTCCAGATCTTGCTACAGCCTCTGTGTGTGTTTGTGTTTTCTGGATATTCTCTATGGACTTTAAGGTTTTGAATGCATTTTAGCAGGACCCTTTTTGTTTTCTGCTGGCAAACGCTAATTGGTTCCACCTGGAGTCAAATCCTCCACACATTCGAGTTTTCTAGGAAGAAAGCTCCAGAAAACTGAGAAAACATGATATTTCTTTCTGTAAACATGATATTGGATACATTTTCCGAACAGGAAAATTGTGATTTTCTCCAAAACCACTTTCATGGTGATTTTTGGTTAAATTTAACCCGAAATCCACAACAATTTGTCCAGATACTCCTGGATGAAAACAAAACTATCTGGTGATTTGTAGCTATCTAAATCCCAGATCTTGCTACAGCCTCTGGTGTGTTTGTGTTTTCTGGATATTCTCTATGGACTTTAAGGTTTTGAATGCATTTTCGCAGGACCCTTTTTTGTTTTCTGCTCCAAACGCTAATTGGTTCCACCTGGAGTCAAATACTCCACACATTCGAGTTTTCAAGGAAGAATGCTCCAGAAACCTGAGAAAACATGATATTTGTATTTGTAAACATGACATTGGAATCATTTGCTGAACAGAAAGATTGTGCTTTTACCCAAAACCACTTTCACGGTGATTTTTTAGTTAAATTTCACTTCAATCTACAACAGTTTGTCCAGATACTCCTGGATGAAAACAAAACTATCTGGTGATTTGTAGCTATCTCAATCCCAGATCTTGATACAGCCTCTGTGTGTGTTTGTGTTTTCTGGATATTCTCTATGGACTTTAAGGTTTTGAATGCATTTTCGCCGGACCCTTTTTGTTTTCTGCTGGCAAACGCTAATTGGTTCCACCTGGAGTCAAATCCTCAACACATTCGAGTTTTCTAGGAAGAAAGCTTCAGAAACCTGAGAAAACATGATATTTGTATTTGTAAACATGACATTGGATGCATTTGCTGAACAGAAAGATTGTGCTTTTCTCCAAAACCACTTTCACGGTGATTTTTTGGTGAAATTTCACTTCAAAACTACAACAATGTGTCCAGATACTCCTGGATGAAAACAAAACTATCTGGTGATTTGTAGCTATCTCAAGCCCAGATCTTGCTGCAGCCTCTGTGTGTGTTTGTGTTTTCTGGATATTCTCTATGGACTTTAAGGTTTTGAATGCATTTTAGCAGGACCTTTTTTGTTTTCTGCTCCAAACGCTAATTGGTTCCACCTGGAGTCAAATACTCCACACATTCGAGTTTTCAAGGAAGAATGCTCCAGAAACCTGAGAAAACATGATATTTGTATTTGTAAATATCACATTGGAATCATTTGCTGAACAGAAAGATTGTGCTTTTACCCAAAACCACTTTCACGGTGATTTTTTAGTTAAATTTCACTTCAATCTACAACAGTTTGTCCAGATACTCCTGGATGAAAACAAAACTATCTGGTGATTTGTAGCTATCTCAATCCCAGATCTTGCTACAGCCTCTGTGTGTCTTTGTGTTTTCTGGATATTCTCTATGGACTTTAAGGTTTGGAATGAATTTTAGCAGGACCCTTTTTGTTTTCTGCTGGCAAACGCTAATTGGTTCCACCTGGAATCAAAAACTCCACACATTCGAGTTTTCTAGGAAGAAAACTCCAGAAACCTGAGAAAACATGATATTTGTATTTGTAAACATGACATTGGATGCATTTGCTGAACAGAAAGATTGTGCTTTTCTCCAAAACCACTTTCACAGTGATTTTTTGGTGAAATTTCCCTTCAAAAGTACAACAATTTGTCCAGATACTCCTGGATGAAAAGAAAACTATCTGGTGATTTGTAGCTATCTCAATCCCAGATCTTGCTACAGCCTCTGTGTGTGTTTGTGTTTTCTGGATATTCTCTATGGACTTTAAGGTTTTGAATGCATTTTAGCAGGACCCTTTTTGTTTTCTGCTGGCAAACGCTAATTGGTTCCACCTGGAGTCAAATCCTCCACACATTCGAGTTTTCTAGGAAGAAAGCTCCAGAAAACTGAGAAAACATGATATTTCTTTCTGTAAACATGATATTGGATACATTTTCCGAACAGGAAAATTGTGATTTTCTCCAAAACCACTTTCATGGTGATTTTTGGTTAAATTTAACCCGAAATCCACAACAATTTGTCCAGATACTCCTGGATGAAAACAAAACTATCTGGTGATTTGTAGCTATCTAAATCCCAGATCTTGCTACAGCCTCTGGTGTGTTTGTGTTTTCTGGATATTCTCTATGGACTTTAAGGTTTTGAATGCATTTTCGCAGGACCCTTTTTTGTTTTCTGCTCCAAACGCTAATTGGTTCCACCTGGAGTCAAATACTCCACACATTCGAGTTTTCAAGGAAGAATGCTCCAGAAACCTGAGAAAACATGATATTTGTATTTGTAAACATGACATTGGAATCATTTGCTGAACAGAAAGATTGTGCTTTTACCCAAAACCACTTTCACGGTGATTTTTTAGTTAAATTTCACTTCAATCTACAACAGTTTGTCCAGATACTCCTGGATGAAAACAAAACTATCTGGTGATTTGTAGCTATCTCAATCCCAGATCTTGCTACAGCCTCTGTGTGTGTTTGTGTTTTCTGGATATTCTCTATGGACTTTAAGGTTTTGAATGCATTTTCGCCGGACCCTTTTTGTTTTCTGCTGGCAAACGCTAATTGGTTCCACCTGGAGTCAAATCCTCAACACATTCGAGTTTTCTAGGAAGAAAGCTTCAGAAACCTGAGAAAACATGATATTTGTATTTGTAAACATGACATTGGATGCATTTGCTGAACAGAAAGATTGTGCTTTTCTCCAAAACCACTTTCACGGTGATTTTTTGGTGAAATTTCACTTCAAAACTACAACAATGTGTCCAGATACTCCTGGATGAAAACAAAACTATCTGGTGATTTGTAGGCATCTGAATCCCCGATCTTGCTACAGCCTCTGTTTGTGTTTGTGTTTTCTGGATACTCTCTATGCACTTTAGGTTTTTGAATGCATTTTAGCAGGACCCTTTTTGTTTTCTGCTGGCAAACGCTAATTGGTTCCACCTGGAGTCAAATATTCCACACATTCGAGTTTTCTAGGAAAAAAGCTCCAGAAAACTGAGAAAACATGATATTTCTTTCTGTAAACATGATATTGGATACATTTGCCGAACAGGAAAATTGTGATTTTCTCCAAAACCACTTTCATGGTGATTTTTGGTTAAATTTAACCCGAAATCCACAACAATTTGTCCAGATACTCCTGGATGAAAACAAAACTATCTGGTGATTTGTAGCTATCTAAATCCCAGATCTTGCTACAGCCTCTGGTGTGTTTGTGTTTTCTGGATATTCTCTATGGACTTTAAGGTTTTGAATGCATTTTCGCAGGACCCTTTTTTGTTTTCTGCTGGCAAACGCTAATTGGTTCCACCTGGAGTCAAATACTCCACACATTCGAGTTTTCTAGGAAGAAAGCTTCAGAAACCTGAGAAAACATGATATTTCTTTCTGTAAACATGACATTGCATGCATTTTCCAAACAGGAAGATTGTGCTTTTCTCCAAAACCACTTTCACGGTGATTTTTGGTTAAATTTCACCGAAATCCACAACAATTTGTCCAGATACTCCTGGATGAAAACAAAAAGCTATCCGGTGATTTGTAGCTATCTCAATCCCAGATCTTGCTGCAGCCTCTGTGTGTGTTTGTGTTTTCTGGATATTCTCTATGGACTTTAAGGTTTTCAATGCATTTTAGCTTGTAAGTTTTTGTTTTCTGCTGGCAAACGCTAATTGGTTCCACCTGGAGTCAAATCCTCCACACATTCGAGTTTTCTAGGAAGAAAGCTCCAGAAACCTGAGAAAACATGATATTTGTATTTGTAAACATGACATTGGATGCATTTGCTGAACAGAAAGATTGTGCTTTTCTGCAAAACCACTTTCATGGTGATTTTTGGTTAAATTTCACTTCAAAACTACAACAATTTCTCCAGATACTCCTGGATGAAAACAAAACTATCTGGTGATTTGTAGGCATCTGAATCCCCGATCTTGCTACAGCCTCTGTGTGTGTTTGTGTTTTCTGGATATTCTCTATGGACTTTAGGTTTTTGAATGCATTTTAGCAGGACCCTTTTTGTTTTCTGCTGGCAAACGCTAATTGGTTCCACCTGGAGTCAAACACTCCACACATTCGAGTTTTCTAGGAAGAAAGCTCCAGAAAACTGAGAAAACATGATATTTCTTTCTGTAAACATGATATTGGATACATTTGCCGAACAGGAAAATTGTGATTTTCTCCAAAACCACTTTCACGGTGATTTTTGGTTAAATTTAACCCGAAAACCACAACAATTTGTCCAGATACTCCTGGATGAAAACAAAACTATCTGGTGATTTGTAGCTATCTAAATCCCAGATCTTGCTACAGCCTCTGGTGTGTTTGTGTTTTCTGGATATTCTCTATGGACTTTAAGGTTTTGAATGCATTTTCGCAGGACCCTTTTTTGTTTTCTGCTGGCAAACGCTAATTGGTTCCACCTGGAGTCAAATATTCCACACATTCGAGTTTTCTAGGAAGAAAGCTTCAGAAACCTGAGAAAACATGATATTTATATTTGTAAACATGACATTGGATCCATTTCCTGAACAGAAAGATTGTGCTTTTCTCCAAAACCACTTTCACGGTGATTTTTTGGTGAAATTTCACTTCAAAACTACAACAATGTGTCCAGATACTCCTGGATGAAAACAAAACTATCTGGTGATTTGTAGCTATCTCAAGCCCAGATCTTGCTGCAGCCTCTGTGTGTGTTTGTGTTTTCTGGATATTCTCTATGGACTTTAAGGTTTTGAATGCATTTTAGCAGGACCTTTTTTGTTTTCTGCTCCAAACGCTAATTGGTTCCACCTGGAGTCAAATACTCCACACATTCGAGTTTTCAAGGAAGAATGCTCCAGAAACCTGAGAAAACATGATATTTGTATTTGTAAATATCACATTGGAATCATTTGCTGAACAGAAAGATTGTGCTTTTACCCAAAACCACTTTCACGGTGATTTTTTAGTTAAATTTCACTTCAATCTACAACAGTTTGTCCAGATACTCCTGGATGAAAACAAAACTATCTGGTGATTTGTAGCTATCTCAATCCCAGATCTTGCTACAGCCTCTGTGTGTGTTTGTGTTTTCTGGATATTCTCTATGGACTTTAAGGTTTGGAATGAATTTTAGCAGGACCCTTTTTGTTTTCTGCTGGCAAACGCTAATTGGTTCCACCTGGAATCAAAAACTCCACACATTCGAGTTTTCTAGGAAGAAAACTCCAGAAACCTGAGAAAACATGATATTTGTATTTGTAAACATGACATTGGATGCATTTGCTGAACAGAAAGATTGTGCTTTTCTCCAAAACCACTTTCACAGTGATTTTTTGGTGAAATTTCACTTCAAAACTACAACAATTTGTCCAGATACTCCTGGATGAAAAGAAAACTATCTGGTGATTTGTAGCTATCTCAATCCCAGATCTTGCTACAGCCTCTGTGTGTGTTTGTGTTTTCTGGATATTCTCTATGGACTTTAAGGTTTTGAATGCATTTTAGCAGGACCCTTTTTGTTTTCTGCTGGCAAACGCTAATTGGTTCCACCTGGAGTCAAATCCTCCACACATTCGAGTTTTCTAGGAAGAAAGCTCCAGAAAACTGAGAAAACATGATATTTCTTTCTGTAAACATGATATTGGATACATTTTCCGAACAGGAAAATTGTGATTTTCTCCAAAACCACTTTCATGGTGATTTTTGGTTAAATTTAACCCGAAATCCACAACAATTTGTCCAGATACTCCTGGATGAAAACAAAACTATCTGGTGATTTGTAGCTATCTAAATCCCAGATCTTGCTACAGCCTCTGGTGTGTTTGTGTTTTCTGGATATTCTCTATGGACTTTAAGGTTTTGAATGCATTTTCGCAGGACCCTTTTTTGTTTTCTGCTCCAAACGCTAATTGGTTCCACCTGGAGTCAAATACTCCACACATTCGAGTTTTCAAGGAAGAATGCTCCAGAAACCTGAGAAAACATGATATTTGTATTTGTAAACATGACATTGGAATCATTTGCTGAACAGAAAGATTGTGCTTTTACCCAAAACCACTTTCACGGTGATTTTTTATTTAAATTTCACTTCAATCTACAACAGTTTGTCCAGATACTCCTGGATGAAAACAAAACTATCTGGTGATTTGTAGCTATCTCAATCCCAGATCTTGCTACAGCCTCTGTGTGTGTTTGTGTTTTCTGGATATTCTCTATGGACTTTAAGGTTTTGAATGCATTTTCGCCGGACCCTTTTTGTTTTCTGCTGGCAAACGCTAATTGGTTCCACCTGGAGTCAAATCCTCAACACATTCGAGTTTTCTAGGAAGAAAGCTTCAGAAACCTGAGAAAACATGATATTTGTATTTGTAAACATGACATTGGATGCATTTGCTGAACAGAAAGATTGTGCTTTTCTCCAAAACCACTTTCACGGTGATTTTTTGGTGAAATTTCACTTCAAAACTACAACAATGTGTCCAGATACTCCTGGATGAAAACAAAACTATCTGGTGATTTGTAGGCATCTGAATCCCCGATCTTGCTACAGCCTCTGTTTGTGTTTGTGTTTTCTGGATACTCTCTATGCACTTTAGGTTTTTGAATGCATTTTAGCAGGACCCTTTTTGTTTTCTGCTGGCAAACGCTAATTGGTTCCACCTGGAGTCAAATATTCCACACATTCGAGTTTTCTAGGAAAAAAGCTCCAGAAAACTGAGAAAACATGATATTTCTTTCTGTAAACATGATATTGGATACATTTGCCGAACAGGAAAATTGTGATTTTCTCCAAAACCACTTTCATGGTGATTTTTGGTTAAATTTAACCCGAAATCCACAACAATTTGTCCAGATACTCCTGGATGAAAACAAAACTATCTGGTGATTTGTAGCTATCTAAATCCCAGATCTTGCTACAGCCTCTGGTGTGTTTGTGTTTTCTGGATATTCTCTATGGACTTTAAGGTTTTGAATGCATTTTCGCAGGACCCTTTTTTGTTTTCTGCTGGCAAACGCTAATTGGTTCCACCTGGAGTCAAATACTCCACACATTCGAGTTTTCTAGGAAGAAAGCTTCAGAAACCTGAGAAAACATGATATTTCTTTCTGTAAACATGACATTGCATGCATTTTCCAAACAGGAAGATTGTGCTTTTCTCCAAAACCACTTTCACGGTGATTTTTGGTTAAATTTCACCGAAATCCACAACAATTTGTCCAGATACTCCTGGATGAAAACAAAAAGCTATCCGGTGATTTGTAGCTATCTCAATCCCAGATCTTGCTGCAGCCTCTGTGTGTGTTTGTGTTTTCTGGATATTCTCTATGGACTTTAAGGTTTTCAATGCATTTTAGCTTGTAAGTTTTTGTTTTCTGCTGGCAAACGCTAATTGGTTCCACCTGGAGTCAAATCCTCCACACATTCGAGTTTTCTAGGAAGAAAGCTCCAGAAACCTGAGAAAACATGATATTTGTATTTGTAAACATGACATTGGATGCATTTGCTGAACAGAAAGATTGTGCTTTTCTGCAAAACCACTTTCATGGTGATTTTTGGTTAAATTTCACTTCAAAACTACAACAATTTCTCCAGATACTCCTGGATGAAAACAAAACTATCTGGTGATTTGTAGGCATCTGAATCCCCGATCTTGCTACAGCCTCTGTGTGTGTTTGTGTTTTCTGGATATTCTCTATGGACTTTAGGTTTTTGAATGCATTTTAGCAGGACCCTTTTTGTTTTCTGCTGGCAAACGCTAATTGGTTCCACCTGGAGTCAAACACTCCACACATTCGAGTTTTCTAGGAAGAAAGCTCCAGAAAACTGAGAAAACATGATATTTCTTTCTGTAAACATGATATTGGATACATTTGCCGAACAGGAAAATTGTGATTTTCTCCAAAACCACTTTCACGGTGATTTTTGGTTAAATTTAACCCGAAATCCACAACAATTTGTCCAGATACTCCTGGATGAAAACAAAACTATCTGGTGATTTGTAGCTATCTAAATCCCAGATCTTGCTACAGCCTCTGGTGTGTTTGTGTTTTCTGGATATTCTCTATGGACTTTAAGGTTTTGAATGCATTTTCGCAGGACCCTTTTTTGTTTTCTGCTGGCAAACGCTAATTGGTTCCACCTGGAGTCAAATATTCCACACATTCGAGTTTTCTAGGAAGAAAGCTTCAGAAACCTGAGAAAACATGATATTTATATTTGTAAACATGACATTGGATCCATTTTCTGAACAGAAAGATTGTGCTTTTCTCCAAAACCACTTTCACGGTGATTTTTTGGTGAAATTTCACTTCAAAACTACAACAATGTGTCCAGATACTCCTGGATGAAAACAAAACTATCTGGTGATTTGTAGCTATCTCAAGCCCAGATCTTGCTGCAGCCTCTGTGTGTGTTTGTGTTTTCTGGATATTCTCTATGGACTTTAAGGTTTTGAATGCATTTTAGCAGGACCTTTTTTGTTTTCTGCTCCAAACGCTAATTGGTTCCACCTGGAGTCAAATACTCCACACATTCGAGTTTTCAAGGAAGAATGCTCCAGAAACCTGAGAAAACATGATATTTGTATTTGTAAATATCACATTGGAATCATTTGCTGAACAGAAAGATTGTGCTTTTACCCAAAACCACTTTCACGGTGATTTTTTAGTTAAATTTCACTTCAATCTACAACAGTTTGTCCAGATACTCCTGGATGAAAACAAAACTATCTGGTGATTTGTAGCTATCTCAATCCCAGATCTTGCTACAGCCTCTGTGTGTGTTTGTGTTTTCTGGATATTCTCTATGGACTTTAAGGTTTGGAATGAATTTTAGCAGGACCCTTTTTGTTTTCTGCTGGCAAACGCTAATTGGTTCCACCTGGAATCAAAAACTCCACACATTCGAGTTTTCTAGGAAGAAAACTCCAGAAACCTGAGAAAACATGATATTTGTATTTGTAAACATGACATTGGATGCATTTGCTGAACAGAAAGATTGTGCTTTTCTCCAAAACCACTTTCACAGTGATTTTTTGGTGAAATTTCACTTCAAAACTACAACAATTTGTCCAGATACTCCTGGATGAAAAGAAAACTATCTGGTGATTTGTAGCTATCTAAATCCCAGATCTTGCTACAGCCTCTGTGTGTGTTTGTGTTTTCTGGATATTCTCTATGGACTTTAAGGTTTTGAATGCATTTTAGCAGGACCCATTTTGTTTTCTGCTGGCAAACGCTAATTGGTTCCACCTGGAGTCAAATATTCCACACATTCGAGTTTTCTAGGAAAAAAGCTCCAGAAAACTGAGAAAACATGATATTTCTTTCTGTAAACATGATATTGGATACATTTTCCGAACAGGAAAATTGTGATTTTCTCCAAAACCACTTTCATGGTGATTTTTGGTTAAATTTAACCCGAAATCCACAACAATTTGTCCAGATACTCCTGGATGAAAACAAAACTATCTGGTGATTTGTAGCTATCTAAATCCCACATCTTGCTACAGCCTCTGGTGTGTTTGTGTTTTCTGGATATTCTCTATGGACTTTAAGGTTTTGAATGCATTTTCGCAGGACCCTTTTTTGTTTTCTGCTCCAAACGCTAATTGGTTCCACCTGGAGTCAAATACTCCACACATTCGAGTTTTCAAGGAAGAATGCTCCAGAAACCTGAGAAAACATGATATTTGTATTTGTAAACATGACATTGGAATCATTTGCTGAACAGAAAGATTGTGCTTTTACCCAAAACCACTTTCACGGTGATTTTTTATTTAAATTTCACTTCAATCTACAACAGTTTGTCCAGATACTCCTGGATGAAAACAAAACTATCTGGTGATTTGTAGCTATCTCAATCCCAGATCTTGCTACAGCCTCTGTGTGTGTTTGTGTTTTCTGGATATTCTCTATGGACTTTAAGGTTTTGAATGCATTTTCGCCGGACCCTTTTTGTTTTCTGCTGGCAAACGCTAATTGGTTCCACCTGGAGTCAAATCCTCAACACATTCGAGTTTTCTAGGAAGAAAGCTTCAGAAACCTGAGAAAACATGATATTTGTATTTGTAAACATGACATTGGATGCATTTGCTGAACAGAAAGATTGTGCTTTTCTCCAAAACCACTTTCACGGTGATTTTTTGGTGAAATTTCACTTCAAAACTACAACAATGTGTCCAGATACTCCTGGATGAAAACAAAACTATCTGGTGATTTGTAGGCATCTGAATCCCCGATCTTGCTACAGCCTCTGTTTGTGTTTGTGTTTTCTGGATACTCTCTATGCACTTTAGGTTTTTGAATGCATTTTAGCAGGACCCTTTTTGTTTTCTGCTGGCAAACGCTAATTGGTTCCACCTGGAGTCAAATATTCCACACATTCGAGTTTTCTAGGAAAAAAGCTCCAGAAAACTGAGAAAACATGATATTTCTTTCTGTAAACATGATATTGGATACATTTGCCGAACAGGAAAATTGTGATTTTCTCCAAAACCACTTTCATGGTGATTTTTGGTTAAATTTAACCCGAAATCCACAACAATTTGTCCAGATACTCCTGGATGAAAACAAAACTATCTGGTGATTTGTAGCTATCTAAATCCCAGATCTTGCTACAGCCTCTGGTGTGTTTGTGTTTTCTGGATATTCTCTATGGACTTTAAGGTTTTGAATGCATTTTCGCAGGACCCTTTTTTGTTTTCTGCTGGCAAACGCTAATTGGTTCCACCTGGAGTCAAATACTCCACACATTCGAGTTTTCTAGGAAGAAAGCTTCAGAAACCTGAGAAAACATGATATTTCTTTCTGTAAACATGACATTGCATGCATTTTCCAAACAGGAAGATTGTGCTTTTCTCCAAAACCACTTTCACGGTGATTTTTGGTTAAATTTCACCGAAATCCACAACAATTTGTCCAGATACTCCTGGATGAAAACAAAAAGGTATCCGGTGATTTGTAGCTATCTCAATCCCAGATCTTGCTGCAGCCTCTGTGTGTGTTTGTGTTTTCTGGATATTCTCTATGGACTTTAAGGTTTTCAATGCATTTTAGCTTGTAAGTTTTTGTTTTCTGCTGGCAAACGCTAATTGGTTCCACCTGGAGTCAAATCCTCCACACATTCGAGTTTTCTAGGAAGAAAGCTTCAGAAACCTGAGAAAACATGTTATTTGTATTTGTAAACATGACATTGGATTCATTTGCTGAACAGAAAGATTGTGCTTTTCTGCAAAACCACTTTCATGGTGATTTTTGGTTAAATTTCACTTCAAAACTACAACAATTTCTCCAGATCCTCCTGGATGAAAACAAAACTATCTGGTGATTTGTAGGCATCTGAATCCCCGATCTTGCTACAGCCTCTGTGTGTGTTTGTGTTTTCTGGATATTCTCTATGGACTTTAGGTTTTTGAATGCATTTTAGCAGGACCCTTTTTGTTTTCTGCTGGCAAACGCTAATTGGTTCCACCTGGAGTCAAACACTCCACACATTCGAGTTTTCTAGGAAGAAAGCTCCAGAAAACTGAGAAAACATGATATTTCTTTCTGTAAACATGATATTGGATACATTTTCCGAACAGGAAAATTGTGATTTTCTCCAAAACCACTTTCACGGTGATTTTTGGTTAAATTTAACCCGAAATCCACAACAATTTGTCCAGATACTCCTGGATGAAAACAAAACTATCTGGTGATTTGTAGCTATCTAAATCCCAGATCTTGCTACAGCCTCTGGTGTGTTTGTGTTTTCTGGATATTCTCTATGGACTTTAAGGTTTTGAATGCATTTTCGCAGGACCCTTTTTTGTTTTCTGCTGGCAAACGCTAATTGGTTCCACCTGGAGTCAAATATTCCACACATTCGAGTTTTCTAGGAAGAAAGCTTCAGAAACCTGAGAAAACATGATATTTATATTTGTAAACATGACATTGGATCCATTTTCTGAACAGAAAGATTGTGCTTTTCTCCAAAACCACTTTCACGGTGATTTTTTGGTGAAATTTCACTTCAAAACTACAACAATGTGTCCAGATACTCCTGGATGAAAACAAAACTATCTGGTGATTTGTAGCTATCTCAAGCCCAGATCTTGCTGCAGCCTCTGTGTGTGTTTGTGTTTTCTGGATATTCTCTATGGACTTTAAGGTTTTGAATGCATTTTAGCAGGACCCTTTTTGTTTTCTGCTGGCAAACGCTAATTGGTTCCACCTGGAGTCAAATCCTCCACACATTCGAGTTTTCAAGGAAGAATGCTCCAGAAACCTGAGAAAACATGATATTTGTATTTGTAAATATCACATTGGAATCATTTGCTGAACAGAAAGATTGTGCTTTTACCCAAAACCACTTTCACGGTGATTTTTTAGTTAAATTTCACTTCAATCTACAACAGTTTGTCCAGATACTCCTGGATGAAAACAAAACTATCTGGTGATTTGTAGCTATCTCAATCCCAGATCTTGCTACAGCCTCTGTGTGTGTTTGTGTTTTCTGGATATTCTCTATGGACTTTAAGGTTTGGAATGAATTTTAGCAGGACCCTTTTTGTTTTCTGCTGGCAAACGCTAATTGGTTCCACCTGGAATCAAAAACTCCACACATTCGAGTTTTCTAGGAAGAAAACTCCAGAAACCTGAGAAAACATGATATTTGTATTTGTAAACATGACATTGGATGCATTTGCTGAACAGAAAGATTGTGCTTTTCTCCAAAACCACTTTCACAGTGATTTTTTGGTGAAATTTCACTTCAAAACTACAACAATTTGTCCAGATACTCCTGGATGAAAACAAAACTATCTGGTGATTTGTAGCTATCTCAATCCCAGATCTTGCTACAGCCTCTGTGTGTGTTTGTGTTTTCTGGATATTCTCTATGGACTTTAAGGTTTTGAATGCATTTTAGCAGGACCCATTTTGTTTTCTGCTGGCAAACGCTAATTGGTTCCACCTGGAGTCAAATCCTCCACACATTCGAGTTTTCTAGGAAGAAAGCTCCAGAAAACTGAGAAAACATGATATTTCTTTCTGTAAACATGATATTGGATACATTTTCCGAACAGGAAAATTGTGATTTTCTCCAAAACCACTTTCATGGTGATTTTTGGTTAAATTTAACCCGAAATCCACAACAATTTGTCCAGATACTCCTGGATGTAAACAAAACTATCTGGTGATTTGTAGCTATCTCAATCCCAGATCTTGCTACAGCCTCTGTGTGTGTTTGTGTTTTCTGGATATTCTCTATGGACTTTAAGGTTTTGAATGCATTTTAGCAGGACCCTTTTTGTTTTTTGCTGGCAAACGCTAATTGGTTCCACCTGGAGTCAAATCCTCCACACATTCGAGTTTTCTAGGAAGAAAGCTCCAGAAACCTGAGAAAACATGATATTTGTATTTGTAAACATGACATTGGATTCATTTGCTGAACAGAAAGATTGTGCTTTTCTCCAAAACCACTTTCCCTGCGATTTTTTGGTGAAATTTCCCTTCAAATGTACAACAATTTGTCCAGATACTCCTGGATGAAAACAAAACTATCTGGTGATTTGTAGCTATCTCAATCCCAGATCTTGCTACAGCCTCTGTGTGTGTTTGTGTTTTCTGGATATTCTCTATGGACTTTAAGGTTTGGAATGCATTTTAGCAGGAGGCTTTTTGTTTTCTGCTGGCAAACGCTAATTGGTTCCACCTGGAGTGTAATACTCCACACATTCAAGTTTTCTAGGAAGAATGCTCCAGAAACCTGAGAAAACATGATATTTGTATTTGTAAACATGACATTGGATTCATTTGCTGAACAAAAAGATTGTGCTTTTCTCCAAAACCACTTTCACTGCGATTTTTTGGTGAAATTTCCCTTCAAAACTACAACAATTTGTCCAGATACTCCTGGATGAAACCAAAACTATCTGGTGATTTTTAGCTATCTCAATCCCAGATCTTGCTACAGCCTCTGTGTGTGTTTGTGTTTTCTGGATATTCTCTATGGACTTTAAGGTTTTGAATGCATTTTAGCAGGACCCTTTTTGCTTTCTGCTGGCAAACGCTAATTGGTTCCACCTGGAGTCAAATCCTCCACACATTCGAGTTTTCTAGGAAGAAAGCTCCAGAAACCTGAGAAAACATGATATTTGTATTTGTAAACATGACATTGGATTCATTTGCTGAACAGAAAGATTGTGCTTTTCTCCAAAACCACTTTCACTGCGATTTTTTGGTGAAATTTCCCTTCAAAACTACAACAATTTGTCCAGATACTCCTGCATGAAACCAAAACTATCTGGTGATTTGTAGCTATCTCAATCCCAGATCTTGCTACAGCCTCTGTGTGTGCTTGTGTTTTCTGGATATTCTCTATGGACTTTAAGGTTTGGAATGCATTTTAGCAGGACCCTTTTTGTTTTTTTGCTGGCAAACGCTAATTGGTTCCACCTGGAGTCAAATCCTCCACACATTCGAGTTTTCTAGGAAGAAAGCTCCAGAAACCTGAGAAAACATGATATTTGTATTTGTAAACATGACATTGGATTCATTTGCTGAACAGAAAGATTGTGCTTTTCTCCAAAACCACTTTCCCTGCGATTTTTTGGTGAAATTTCCCTTCAAATGTACAACAATTTGTCCAGATACTCCTGGATGAAAACAAAACTATCTGGTGATTTGTAGCTATCTCAATCCCAGATCTTGCTACAGCCTCTGTGTGTGTTTGTGTTTTCTGGATATTCTCTATGGACTTTAAGGTTTGGAATGCATTTTAGCAGGAGGCTTTTTGTTTTCTGCTGGCAAACGCTAATTGGTTCCACCTGGAGTGTAATACTCCACACATTCAAGTTTTCTAGGAAGAATGCTCCAGAAACCTGAGAAAACATGATATTTGTATTTGTAAACATGACATTGGATTCATTTGCTGAACAGAAAGATTGTGCTTTTCTCCAAAACCACTTTCACTGCGATTTTTTGGTGAAATTTCACATCAAAACTACAACAAATTGTCCAGATACTCCTGGATGAAAACACAACTATCTGGTGATTTGTAGCTATCTCAATCCCAGATCTTGCTACAGCCTCTGTGTGTGTTTGTGTTTTCTGGATATTCTCTATGGACTTTAAGGTTTTGAATGCATTTTAGCAGGACCCTTTTTGTTTTCTGCTGGCAAACGCTAATTGGTTCCACCTGGAGTCAAATACTCCACACATTCGAGTTTTCTAGGAAGAAAGCTTCAGAAACCTGAGAAAACATGATATTTCTTTCTGTAAACATGACATTGCATGCATTTGCAAAACAGGAAGATTGTGCTTTTCTCCAAAACTACTTTCACGGTGATTTTTGGTTAAATTTCACCCGAAATGCACAACAATTTGTCCAGATACTCCTGGATGAAAACAAAACTATCTGGTGATTTGTAGCTATCTCAATCCCAGATCTTGCTACAGCCTCTGTGTATGTTTCTGTTTTCTGGATATTCTCTATGGACTTTAAGGTTTGGAATGCATTTTAGCAGGACCCTTTTTGTTTTCTGCTGGCAAAAGCTAATTGGTTCCACCTGGAGTCAAATACTCCACACATTCGAGTTTTCTAGGAAGAAAGCTCCAGAAACCTGAGAAAACATGATATTTGTATTTGTAAACATGACATTGGATTCATTTGCTGAACAGAAAGATTGTGCTTTTCTCCAAAACCACTTTCACGGTGATTTTTTAGTTCAATTTCACATCAAAACAACAACAATTTGTCCAGATACTCCTGGATGAAAACAAAACTATCTGGTGATTTGTACCTATCTCAATCCCAGATCTTGCTACAGCCTCTGTGTGTGTTTGTGTTTTCTGGATATTCTCTATGGACTTTAAGGTTTTGAATGCATTTTAGCAGGACCCTGTTTGTTTTTTGCTGGCAAACGCTAATTGGTTCCACCTGGAGTCAAATCCTCCACACATTCGAGTTTTCTAGGAAGAAAGCTTCAGAAACCTGAGGAAACATGATATTTCTTTCTGTAAACATGACATTTGATTCATTTGCTGAATAGAAAGATTGTGCTTTTCTCCAAAACCACTTTCACGGTGATTTTTGCTTAAATTTCACCCGAAATCCACAACAATTTGTGCAGATAATCCTGGATGAAAACAAAACTATCTGGTGATTTGTAGCTATCTCAACCGAGATCTTGCTGCAGCCTCTGTGTGTGTTTGTGTTTTCTGGATATTCTCTATTTACTTTAAGGTTTTGAATGCATTTTAGCAGGACCCTTTTTGTTTTCTGCTGGCAAAAGCTAATTGGTTCCACCTGGAGTCAAATCCTCCACACATTCGAGTTTTCTAGGAAGAATGCTCCAGAAACCTGAGAAAACATGATATTTCCTTCTGTAAACATGACATTGGATTCATTTCCTGAACGGAAAGATTGTGCTTTTCTCCAAAACCACTTTCACAGTGATTTTTGCTTAAATTTCACCTAAAATCCACAACAATTTGTCCAGATACTCCTGGATGAAAACAAAAAAACTATCTGGTGATTTGTAGCTATCTCAATCCCAGATCTTGCTGCAGCCTCTGTGTGTGTTTGTGTTTTCTGGATATTCTCTATGGACTTTAAGGTTTTGAATGCATTTTATCAAGACCCTTTTTGTTTTCTGCTGGCAAACGCTAATTGGTTCCACCTGGAGTCAAATACTCCACACATTCGAGTTTTCTAGGAAGAAAGCTCCAGAAACCTGAGAAAACATGATACTTTTATTTGTAAAAATGACCTTGGATTCATTTGCTGAACAGAAAGATTGTGCTTTTCTCCAAAACCACTTTCACGGTGATTTTTTGGTGAAATTTCACTTCAAAACTACAACAATTTGTCCAGATACTCCTGGATGAAAACAAAACTATCTGGTGATTTGTAGCTATCTCAATCCCAGATCTTGCTACAGCCTCTGTGTGTGTTTGTGTTTTCTGGATATTCTCTATGGACTTTAAGGTTTTGAATGCATTTTAGCAGGACCCTTTTTGTTTTCTGCTGGCAAACGCTAATTGGTTCCACCTGGAGTCAAATACTCCACACATTCGAGTTTTCTAGGAAGAAAGCTCCAGAAACCTGAGAAAACATGATATTTGTATTTGTAAACATGACATTGGAATCATTTGCTGAACCGAAGATTGTGCTTTTCTCCAAAACCACTTTCACGGTGATTTTTTAGTTCAATTTCACTTCAAAACTACAACAATTTGTCCAGATACTCCTGGATGAAAACAAAACTATCTGGTGAATTGTAGCCATCTGAATCCCAGATCTTGCTACAGCCTCTGTGTGTGTTTTTGTTTTCTGGATATTCTCTATGGACTTTAAGGTTTGGAATGCATTTTAGCAGGACCCTTTTTTTTTCTGCTGGCAAACGCTAATTGGTTCCACCTGGAGTCAAATACTCCACACATTCGAGTTTTCTAGGAAGAAAGCTTCAGAAACCTGAGAAAACATGATATTTCTTTCTGTAAACATGACATTGGATGCATTTGTCGAACAGGAAGATTGTGCTTTTCTCCAAAACCACTTTCACGGTGATTTTTGCTTAAATTTCACCTAAAATCCACAACAATTTGTGCAGATACTCCTGGATGAAAACAAAAAACTATCTGGTGATTTGTAGCTATCTCAATCCCAGATCTTGCTGCAGCCTCTGTGTGTGTTTGTGTTTTCTGGATATTCTCTATGGACTTTAAGGTTTTGACTGCATTTTAGCAGGACGCTTTTTGTTTTCTGCTGGCAAACGCTAATTGGTTCCACCTGGAGTCAAAAACTCCACACATTCGAATTTTCTAGGAAGAAAGCTTAAGAAACCTGAGAAAACATGATATTTCTTTCTGTAAACATGACATTGGATGCATTTGTCGAACAGGAAGATTGTGCTTTTCTCCAAAACCACTTTCACGGTGATTTTTTGGTTAAATTTCACCTAAAATCCACAACAATTTGTCCAGATACTCCTGGATGAAAACAAAACTATCTGGTGATTTGTAGCTATCTCAATCCCAGATCTTGCTGCAGCCTCTGTGTGTGTTTGTGTTTTCTGGATATTCTCTATGGACTTTAAGGTTTGGAATGCATTTTAGCAGGACCCTTTTTGTTTTCTGCTGGCAAACGCTAATTGGTTCCACCTGGAGTCAAATACTCCACACATTCGAGTTTTCTAGGAAGAAAACTCCAGAAACCTGAGAAAACATGATATGTGTATTTACACACATGACCTTGGATTCATTTGATGAACAGAAAGATTGTGCTTTTCTCCAAAACCACTTTCACGGTGATTTTTTGGTGAAATTTCACTTCAAAACTACAACAATGTGCAGATACTCCTGGATGAAAACAAAAGTATCTGGTGATTTGTAGCTATCTCAATCCCAGATCTTGCTACAGCCTCTGTGTGTGTTTGTGTTTTCTGGATATTCTCTATGGACTTTAAGGTTTTGAATGCATTTTAGGAGGACCCGTTTTGTTTTCTGCTGGCAAACGCTAATTGGTTGCACCTGGAGTCAAATCCTCCACACATTCGAGTTTTCTAGGAAGAAAGCTCCAGAAACCTGAGAAAACATAATATTTGTATTTATAAACATGACCTTGGATTCCTTTGCTGAACAGAAAGATTGTGCTTTTCTCCAAAAACACTTTCACGGTGATTTTTTAGTGAAATTTCACTTCAAAACTACAACAATTTGTCCAGATACTCCTGGATGAAAACAAAACTATCTGGTGATTTGTAGCCATCTGAATCCCAGATCTTGCTACAGCCTCTGTGTGTGTTTGTGTTTTCTGGATATTCTCTATGGACTTTAAGGTTTGGAATGCATTTTAGCAGGACCCATTTTGTTTTCTGCTGGCAAACGCTAATTGGTTCCACCTGGAGTCAAATACTCGACACATTTGAGTTTTCTAGGAAGAAAGCTTCAGAAACCTGAGAAAACATGATATTTGTATTTGTAAACATGACATTGGATGCATTTGTCGAACAGGAAGATTGTGCTTTTCTCCAAAACCACTTTCACGGTGATTTTTGCTTAAATTTCACCTAAAATCCACAACAATTTGTGCAGATACTCCTGGATGAAAACAAAAAACTATCTGGTGATTTGTAGCTATCTCAATCCCAGATCTTGCTGCAGCCTCTGTGTGTGTTTGTGTTTTCTGGATATTCTCTACGGACTTTAAGGTTTTGAATTCATTTTAGGAGAACCCGTTTTGTTTTCTGCTGGCAAACGCTAATTGGTTGCACCTGGAGTCAAATCCTCCACACATTCGAGTTTTCTAGGAAGAAAGCTCCAGAAACCTGAGAAAACATGATATTTGTATTTGTAAACATGACATTGGAATCATTTGCTGAACCGAAGATTGTGCTTTTCTCCAAAACCACTTTCACGGTGATTTTTTAGTGAAATTTCACTTCAAAACTACAACAATTTCTCCAGATACTCCTGGATGAAAACAAAACTATCTGGTGATTTGTAGCCATCTGAATCCCAGATCTTGCTACAGCCTCTGTGTGTGTTTGTGTTTTCTGGATATTCTCTATGGACTTTAAGGTTTGGAATGCATTTTAGCAGGACCCATTTTGTTTTCTGCTGGCAAACGCTAATTGGTTCCACCTGGAGTCAAATACTCCACACATTTGAGTTTTCTAGGAAGAAAGCTTCAGAAACCTGAGAAAACATGATATTTGTATTTGTAAATATGTCATTGGATGCATTTGTCGAACAGGAAGATTGTGCTTTTCTCCAAAACCACTTTCACGGTGATTTTTGCTTAAATTTCACCTAAAATCCACAACAATTTGTGCAGATACTCCTGGATGAAAACAAAAAACTATCTGGTGATTTGTAGCTATTTCAATCCCAGATCTTGCTGCAGCCTCTGTGTGTGTTTGTGTTTTCTGGATATTCTCTATGGACTTTAAGGTTTTGAATGCATTTTAGCAGGACCCTTTTTGTTTTCTGCTGGCAAACGCTAATTGGTTCCACCTGGAGTCAAATACTCCACACATTTGAGTTTTCTTGGAAGAAAACTCCAGAAACCTGAGAAAACATGATATGTGTATTTACAAACATGACCTTGGATTCATTTGCTGAACAGAAAGATTGTGCTTTTCTCCAAAACCACTTTCACTGCGATTTTTTGGTGAAATTTCCCTTCAAAACTACAACAATTTGTGCAGATACTCCTGGATGAAAACAAAAGTATCTGGTTAGTAGCAGCTATCTCAATCCCAGATCTTGCTACAGCCTCTGTGTGTGTTTGTGTTTTCTGGATATTCTCTATGGACTTTAAGTTTTTGAATGCATTTTCGCTTGTAAGTTTTTGTTTTCAGCTGGCAAACGCTAATTGGTTCCACCTGGAGTCAAATCCTCCACACATTCGAGTTTTCTAGGAAGAAAGCTCCAGAAACCTGAGAAAAGATGATATTTGTATTTGTAAACATGACATTGGATGCATTTGTCGAACAGGAAGATTGTGCTTTTCTCCAAAACCACTTTCACGGTGATTTTTTGGTTAAATTTCACTTCAAAACTACAACAATTTGTCCAGATACTCCTGGATGAAAATAAAGGTATCTGGTGATTTGTAGCTATCTCAATCCCAGATCTTGTTGCAGCCTCTGTGTGTGTTTGTGTTTTCTGGATTTTCTCTTTGGACTTTAAGGTTTTGAATGCATTTTAGCAGGACCCTTTTTGTTTTCTGCTGGCAAACGCTAATTGGTTCCACCTGGAGTGAAATACCCCACACATTCGAGTTTTCTAGGAAGAAAGCTCCAGAAACCTGAGAAAACATGATATTTGTATTTGTAAACATGACATTGCATGCATTTGCTGAACAGAAAGATTGTGCTTTTTCCAAAACCACTTTCACGGTGATTTTTTAGTTAAATTTCACTTCAAAACTATAACAATTTGTCCAGATACTCCTGGATGAAAACAAAACTATCTGGTGATTTGTAGCCATTTGAATCCCAGATCTTGCTACAGCCTCTGTGTGTGTTTGTGTTTTCTGGATATTCTCTATGGACTTTAAGGTTTTGAATGCATTTTAGCTTGTAAGTTTTTGTTTTCTGCTGGCAAACGCTAATTGGTTCCACCTGAAGTCAAATCCTCCACACATTTGAGTTTTCTAGGAAGAAAGCTTCAGAAACCTGAGAAAACATGATATTTCTTTCTGTAAACATGACATTAGATGCATTTGTAGAACAGGAAGATTGTGCTTTTCTCCAAAACCACTTTCACGGTGATTTTTGCTTAAATTTCACCTAAAATCCACAACAATTTGTGCAGATACTCCTGGATGAAAACAAAAAACTATCTGGTGATTTGTAGCTATCTCAATCCCAGATCTTGCTGCAGCCTCTGTGTGTGTTTGTGTTTTCTGGATATTCTCTATGGACTTTAAGGTTTTGAATGCATTTTAGCAGGACCCTTTTTGTTTTCTGCTGGCAAACGCTAATTGGTTCCACCTGGAGTCAAATCCTCCACACATTCGAGATTTCTAGGAAGAAAGCTCCAGAACCCTGAGAAAACATGATATTTGTATTTATAAACATGACCTTGGATTCATTTGATGAACATAAAGATTGTTCTTTTCTCCAAAACCACTTTCACGGTGATTTTTTGGTGAAATTTCACTTCAAAACTACAACAATTTGTCCAGATACTCCTGGATGAAAACAAAACTATCTGGTGATTTGTAGCTATCTCAATCCCAGATCTTGCTGCAGCCTCTGTGTGTGTTTGTGTTTTCTGGATATTCTCTATGGACTTTAAGCTTTTGAATGCATTTTAGCAGGACCCTTTTTGTTTTCTGCTGGCAAACGCTAATTGGTTCCACCTGGAGTCAAATACTCCACACAATCGAGTTTTCTAGGAAGAAAGCTTCAGAAACCTGAGAAAACATGATATTTCTTTCTTTAAACATGACATTGGATGCATATGTCAAACAGGAAGTTTGTGCTTTTCTCCAAAACCACTTTCACGGTGATTTTTTGGTTAAATTTCACTTCAAAACTACAACAATTTCTCCAGATACTCCTGGATGAAAATAAAGGTATCTGGTGATTTGTAGCTATCTCAATCCCAGATCTTGTTGCAGCCTCTGTGTGTGTTTGCGTTTTCTGGATTTTCTCTATGGACTTTAAGGGTTTGAATGCATTTTAGCAGGACCCATTTTGTTTTCTGCTGGCAAACGCTAATTGGTTCCACCTGGAGTAAAATACTCCACACATTTGAGGTTTCTAGGAAGAAAGCTTCAGAAACCTGAGAAAACATGATATTTGTATTTGTAAATATGTCATTGGATGCATTTGTCGAACAGGAAGATTGTGCTTTTCTCCAAAACCACTTTCACGGTGATTTTTGCTTAAATTTCACCTAAAATCCACAACAATTTGTGCAGATACTCCTGGATGAAAACAAAAAACTATCTGGTGATTTGTAGCTATTTCAATCCCAGATCTTGCTGCAGCCTCTGTGTGTGTTTGTGTTTTCTGGATATTCTCTATGGACTTTAAGGTTTTGAATGCATTTTAGCAGGACCCATTTTGTTTTCTGCTGGCAAACGCTAATTGGTTCCACCTGGAGTCAAATACTCCACACATTTGAGTTTTCATGGAAGAAAACTCCAGAAACCTGAGAAAACATGATATGTGTATTTACAAACATGACCTTGGATTCATTTGCTGAACAGAAAGATTGTGCTTTTCTCCAAAACCACTTTCACGGTGATTTTTTGGTGAAATTTCCCTTCAAAACTACAACAATTTGTGCAGATACTCCTGGATGAAAACAAAAGTATCTGGTGAGTAGCAGCTATCTCAATCCCAGATCTTGCTACAGCCTCTGTGTGTGTTTGTGTTTTCTGGATATTCTCTATGGACTTTAAGGTTTTGAATGCATTTTCGCTTGTAAGTTTTTGTTTTCAGCTGGCAAACGCTAATTGGTTCCACCTGGAGTCAAATACTCCACACATTTGAGTTTTCTAGGAAGAAAGCTCCAGAAACCTGAGAAAAGATGATATTTGTATTTGTAAACATGACATTGGATGCATTTGTCGAACAGGAAGATTGTGCTTTTCTCCAAAACCACTTTCACGGTGATTTTTTGGTTAAATTTCACTTCAAAACTACAACAATTTCTCCAGATACTCCTGGATGAAAATAAAGGTATCTGGTGATTTGTAGCTATCTCAATCCCAGATCTTGTTGCAGCCTCTGTGTGTGTTTGCGTTTTCTGGATTTTCTCTATGGACTTTAAGGGTTTGAATGCATTTTAGCAGGACCCTTTTTGTTTTCTGCTGGCAAACGCTAATTGGTTCCACCTGGAGTGAAATACCCCACACATTCGAGTTTTCTAGGAAGAAAGCTCCAGAAACCTGAGAAAACATGATATTTGTATTTGTAAACATGACATTGCATGCATTTGCTGAACAGAAAGATTGTGCTTTTTCCAAAACCACTTTCACGGTGATTTTTTAGTTAAATTTCACTTCAAAACTATAACAATTTGTCCTGATACTCCTGGATGAAAACAAAACTATCTGGTGATTTGTAGCCATTTGAATCCCAGATCTTGCTACAGCCTCTGTGTGTGTTTGTGTTTTCTGGATATTCTCTATGGACTTTAAGGTTTTGAATGCATTTTAGCTTGTAAGTTTTTGTTTTCTGCTGGCAAACGCTAATTGGTTCCACCTGAAGTCAAATACTCCACACATTTGAGGTTTCTAGGAAGAAAGCTTCAGAAACCTGAGAAAACATGATATTTCTTTCTGTAAACATGACATTAGATGCATTTGTAGAACAGGAAGATTGTGCTTTTCTCCAAAACCACTTTCACGGTGATTTTTGGTTAAATTTCACCTAAAATCCACAACAATTTGTCCAGATACTCCTGGATGAAAACAAAACTATCTGGTGATTTGTAGCTATCTCAATCCCAGATCTTGCTGCAGCCTCTGTGTGTGTTTGTGTTTTCTGGATATTCTCTATGGACTTTAAGGTTTTGAATGCATTTTAGCAGGACCCTTTTTGTTTTCTGCTGGCAAACGCTAATTGGTTCCACCTGGAGTCAAATACTCCACACATTCGTGTTTTCTACGAAGAAAGCTCCAAAAACCTGAGAACACATGATATTTGTATTTGAAAACATGACAATGGAATCATTTGCTGAACCGAAGATTGTGCTTTTCTCAAAAAAAACACTTTCACGGTGATTTTTTGGTGAAATTTCACTTCAAAACTACAACAATTTGTCCAGATACGCCTGGATGAAAACAAAACTATCTGGTGATTTGTAGCCATCTGAATCCCAGATCTTGCTACAGCCTCTGTGTGTGTTTGTGTTTTCTGGATATTCTCTATGGACTTTAAGGTTTGGAATGCATTTTAGCAGGACCCTTTTGGTTTTCTGCTGGCAAACGCTAATTGGTTCCACCTGGAGTCAAATCCTCCACACATTTGAGTTTTCTAGGAAGAAAGCTTCAGAAACCTGAGAAAACATGATATTTTTTTCTGTAAACATTACCTTGGATGCATTTGTGGAACAGGAAGATTGTGCTTTTCTCCAAAACCACTTTCACGGTGATTTTTGGTTAAATTTCACCTAAAATCCACAACAATTTGTGCAGATACTCCTGGATGAAAACAAAAAACTATCTGGTGATTTGTAGCTATCTCAATCCCAGATCTTGCTGCAGCCTCTGTGTGTGTTTGTGTTTTCTGGATATTCTCTATGGACTTTAAGGTTTTGAATGCATTTTAGCAGGACCCTTTTTGTTTTCTGCTGGCAAACGCTAATTGGTTCCACCTGGAGTCAAATACTCCACACATTCGAGTTTTCTAGGAAGAAAGCTTCAGAAACCTGAGAAAACATGATATTTCTTTCTTTAAACTTGACATTGGATGCATATGTCAAACAGGAAGTTTGTGCTTTTCTCCAAAACCACTTTCACGGTGATTTTTTGGTGAAATTTCACTTCAAAACTACAACAATTTGTCAGATACTCCTGGATGAAAACAAAACTATCTGGTGATTTGTAGCTATCTCAATCCCAGATCTTGCTGCAGCCTCTGTTTGTGTTTGTGTTTTCTGGATATTCTCTATGGACTTTAAGGTTTTGAATGCATTTTGGCAGGACCCTTTTTGTTTTCTGCTGGCAAACGCTAATTGGTTCCACCTGGAGTCAAATACTCCACACATTCGTGTTTTCTACGAAGAAAGCTCCAAAAACCTGAGAACACATGATATTTGTATTTGAAAACATGACAATGGAATCATTTGCTGAACCGAAGATTGTGCTTTTCTCAAAAAAAACACTTTCACGGTGATTTTTTGGTGAAATTTCACTTCAAAACTACAACAATTTGTCCAGATACTCCTGGATGAAAACAAAACTATCTGGTGATTTGTAGCCATCTGAATCCCAGATCTTGCTACAGCCTCTGTGTGTGTTTGTGTTTTCTGGATATTCTCTATGGACTTTAAGGTTTGGAATGCATTTTAGCAGGACCCTTTTTGTTTTCTGCTGGCAAACGCTAATTGGTTCCACCTGGAGTCAAATCCTCCACACATTTGAGTTTTCTAGGAAGAAAGCTTCAGAAACCTGAGAAAACATGATATTTTTTTCTGTAAACATTACCTTGGATGCATTTGTGGAACAGGAAGATTGTGCTTTTCTCCAAAACCACTTTCACGGTGATTTTTGGTTAAATTTCACCTAAAATCCACAACAATTTGTGCAGATACTCCTGGATGAAAACAAAAAACTATCTGGTGATTTGTAGCTATCTCAATCCCAGATCTTGCTGCAGCCTCTGTGTGTGTTTGTGTTTTCTGGATATTCTCTATGGACTTTAAGGTTTTGAATGCATTTTAGCAGGACCCTTTTTGTTTTCTGCTGGCAAACGCTAATTGGTTCCACCTGGAGTCAAATACTCCACACATTCGAGTTTTCTAGGAAGAAAGCTTCAGAAACCTGAGATAACATGATATTTCTTTCTTTAAACTTGACATTGGATGCATATGTCAAACAGGAAGTTTGTGCTTTTCTCCAAAACCACTTTCACGGTGATTTTTTGGTGAAATTTCACTTCAAAACTACAACAATTTGTCAGATACTCCTGGATGAAAACAAAACTATCTGGTGATTTGTAGCTATCTCAATCCCAGATCTTGCTGCAGCCTCTGTTTGTGTTTGTGTTTTCTGGATATTCTCTATGGACTTTAAGGTTTTGAATGCATTTTAGCAGGACCCTTTTTGTTTTCTGCTGGCAAACGCTAATTGGTTCCACCTGGAGTCAAATACTCCACACATTCGAGTTTTCTAGGAAGAAAGCTTCAGAAACCTGAGAAAACATGATATTTCTTTCTTTAAACATGACATTGGATGAATATGTAAAACAGGAAGTTTGTGCTTTTCTCCAAAACCACTTTCACGGTGATTTTTTAGTTAAATTTCACTTCAAAACTACAACAATTTGTCCAGATACTCCTGGATGAAAACAAAACTATCTGGTGATTTGTAGCTATCTCAATCCCAGATCTTGCTGCAGCCTCTGTTTGTGTTTGTGTTTTCTGGATATTCTCTATGGACTTTAAGGTTTTGAATGCATTTTAGCAGGACCCTTTTTGTTTTCTGCTGGCAAACGCTAATTGGTTCCACCTGGAGTCAAATACTCCACAGATTCGAGTTTTCTAGGAAGAAAGCCTCAGAAACCTGAGAAAATATGATATTTCTTTCTGTAAACATGACATTGGATGCATTTGCTGAACAGAAAGATTGTGCTTTTCTCCAAAACCACTACACGGTGATTTTTGGTTAAATTTCACCTAAAATCCACAACAATTTGTGCAGATACTCCTGGATGAAAACAAAAAACTATCTGGTGATTTGTAGCTATCTCAATCCCAGATCTTGCTACAGCCTCTGGGTGTGTTTGTGTTTTCTGGATATTCTCTATGGACTTTAAGGTTTTGAATGCATTTTAGCAGGACCCTTTTTGTTTTCTGCTGGCAAACGCTAATTGGTTCCACCTGGAGTCAAATCCTCCACACATTCGAGTTTTCTAGGAAGAAAGCTCCAGAAACCTGAGAAAACATGATATTTGTATTTATAAACATGACCTTGGATTCATTTGCTGAACAGAAAGATTGTGCTTTTCTCCAAAACCACTTTCACGGTGATTTTTTGGTGAAATTTCACTTCAAAACTACAACAATTTGTCCAGATACTCCTGGATGAAAGCAAAAGTATCTGGTGATTTGTAGCTATCTCAATCCCAGATCTTGCTACAGCCTCTGTGTGTGTTTGTGTTTTCTGGATATTCTCTATGGACTTTAAGGTTTTGAATGCATTTTAGCAGGACCCTTTTTGTTTTCTGCTGGCAAACGCTAATTGGTTCCACCTGGAGTCAAATCCACCACACATTCGAGTTTTCTAAGAAGAAAGCTCCAGAAACCTGAGAAAACATGATATTTGTATTTGCAAACATGACATTGGAATCATTTGCTGAACCGAAAGATTCTGCTTTTCTCCAAAACCACTTTCACGGTGATTTTTTAGTTAAATTTCACTTCAAAACTACAACAATTTGTCCAGATACTCCTGGATGAAAACAAAACTATCTGGTGATTTGTAGCCATCTCAATCCCAGATCTTGCTACAGCCTCTGTGTGTGTTTGTGTTTTCTGGATATTCTCTATGGACTTCAAGGTTTGGAATGCATTTTAGCAGGACCCTTTTTGTTTTCTGCTGGCAAACACTAATTGGTTCCACCTGGAGTCAAATACTCCACACATTCGAGTTTTCTAGGAAGAATGCCTCAGAAACCTGAGAAAATATGATATTTCTTTCTGTAAACATGACATTGGATGCATTTGTGGAACAGGAAGATTGTGCTTTTCTCCAAAACCACTTTCACGGTGATTTTTGGTTAAATTTCACCTAAAATCCACAACAATTTGTCCAGATACTCCTGGATGAAAACAAAAAACTATCTGGTGATTTGTAGCTATCTCAATCCCAGATCTTGCTACAGCCTCTGGGTGTGTTTGTGTTTTCTGGATATTCTCTATGGACTTTAAGGTTTTGAATGCATTTTAGCAGGACCCTTTTTGTTTTCGGTTGGCAAACGCTAATTGGTTCCACCTGGAGTCTAATACGCCACACATTCGAGTTTTCTAGGAAGAAAGCTTCAGAAACCTGAGAAAACATGATATTTCTTTCTGTAAACATGACATTGGATGCATTTGCTGAACAGAAAGATTGTGCTTTTCTCCAAAACCACTTTCACGGTGATTTTTTGGTGAAATTTCACTTCAAAACTACAACAATTTGTCCAGAAACTCCTGGATGAAAACAAAACTATCTGGTGATTTGTAGCTATCTCAATCCCAGATCTTGCTACAGCCTCTGTGTGTGTTTGTGTTTTCTGGATATTCTCTATGGACTTTAAGGTTTTGAATGCATTTTAGCAGGACCCTTTTTGTTTTCGGTTGGCAAACGCTAATTGGTTCCACCTGGAGTCTAATACGCCACACATTCGAGTTTTCTAGGAAGAAAGCTTCAGAAACCTGAGAAAACATGATATTTCTTTCTGTAAACATGACATTGGATGCATTTGCTGAACAGAAAGATTGTGCTTTTCTCCAAAACCACTACACGGTGATTTTTGGTTAAATTTCATTTCAAAACTACAACAATTTGTCCAGATACTCCTGGATGAAAACAAAACTATCTGGCGATTTGTAGCCATCTCAATCCCAGATCTTGCTACAGCCTCTGTGTGTGTTTGTGTTTTCTGGATATTCTCTATGGACTTTAAGGTTTTGAATGCATTTTAGCAGGACCCTTTTGTTTTCTGCTGGCAAACGCTAATTGGTTCCACCTGGAGTCAAATACTCCACACATTCGAGTTTTCTAAGAAGAAAGCTCCAGAAACCTGAGAAAACATGATATTTGTATTTGCAAACATCACATTGGAATCATTTGCTGAACCGAAAGATTGTGCTTTTCTCCAAAACCACTTTCACGGTGATTTTTTGGTTAAATTTCACTTCAAAACTACAACAATTTGTCCAGATACTCCTGGATGAAAACAAAACTATCTGGTGATTTGTAGCCATCTCAATCCCAGATCTTGCTACAGCCTCTGTGTGTGTTTGTGTTTTCTGGATATTCTCTATGGACTTTAAGGTTTTGAATGCATTTTAGCAGGACCCTTTTTGTTTTCTGCTGGCAAACGCTAATTGGTTCCACCTGGAGTCAAATACTCCACACATTCGAGTTTTCTAGGAAGAAAGCCTCAGAAACCTGAGAAAATATGATATTTCTTTCTGTAAACATGACATTGGATGCATTTGTCGAACAGGAAGATTGTGCTTTTCTCCAAAACCACTTTCACGGTGATTTTTGGTTAAATTTCACCTAAAATCCACAACAATTTGTCCAGATACTCCTGGATGAAAACAAAAAACTATCTGGTGATTTGTACCTATCTCAATCCCAGATCTTGCTACAGCCTCTGTGTGTGTTTGTGTTTTCTGGATATTCTCTATGGACTTTAAGGTTTTGAATGCATTTTAGCAGGACCCTTTTTATTTTCTGCTGGCAAACGCTAATTGGTTCCACCTGGAGTCAAATACTCCACACATTTGAGTTTTCTAGGAAGAAAGCTCCAGAAACCTGAGAAAACATGATATTTGTATTTATAAACATGACCTTGGATTCATTTGCTGAACAGAAAGATTGTGCTTTACTCCAAAACCACTTTCACGGTGATTTTTTCGTGAAATTTCACTTCAAAACTACAATTAGTCCAGATCCTCCTGGATGAAAACAAAATTATCTGGTGAGTAGCAGCTATCTCAATCCCAGATCTTGCTACAGCCTCTGTGTGTGTTTGTGTTTTCTGGATATTCTCTATGGACTTTAAGGTTTTGAATGCATTTTAGCAGGACGCTTTTTGTTTTCTGCTGGCAAACGCTAATTGGTTCCACCTGGAATCAAATACTCCACACATTCGAGTTTTTTAGGAAGAAAGCTTCAGAAACCTGAGAAAACATGATATTTCTTTCAGTAAACATGACATTGGATGCATTTGTGGAACAGGAAGATTGTGCTTTTCTCCAAAATCACTTTCACGGTGATTTTTTGGTGAAATTTCACTTCAAAACTACAACAATTTGTCCAGAAACTCCTGGATGAAAACAAAACTATCTGGTGATTTGTAGCTATCTCAATCCCAGATCTTGCTATAGCCTCTGTGTGTGTTTGTGTTTTCTGGATATTCTCTTTGGACTTAAAGTTTTTGAATGCATTTTAGCAGGACCCTTTTTGTTTTCTGCTGGCAAACACTAATTGGTTCCACCAGGAGTCAAATACTCCACACATTAGAGTTTTCTAGGAAGAAAGCTCCAGATCCCTGAGAAAACATGATATTTTTATTTGTAAACATGACATTGGATACATTTTCCAAAGAGGAAGATTGTGCTTTTCTCCAAAACCACTTTCACGGTGATTTTTTCGTTAAATTCCACCTCAAAACTACAAAAATTTGTCCAGATAATCCTGGATGAAAACAAAACTATCTGGTGATTTGTAGCTATCTCAATCCCAGATCTTGCTACAGCCTCTGTGTGTTTGTGTTTTCTGGATATTCTCTATGGACTTTAAGGTTTTGAATCTATTTTAGCATGTAAGTTTTTGTTTTCAGCTGGCAAACGCTAATTGGTTCCACCTGGAGTCAAATATGGACTTTAATGTTTTGAATGCATTTGAGCAGGACCCTTTTTGTTTTCTGCTGGCAAACGCTAATTGGTTCCACCTGGAGTCAAACACTCCACACATTCGAGTTTTCTAGGAAGAAAGCTTCAGAAACCTGAGAAAACATGATATTTCTTTTTGTAAACATGACATTGGATACATTTGCCGAACAGGAAGATTGTGCTTTTCTCCAAAACCACTTTCACGGTGATTTTCTGGTTAACTCTCCCTTCAAAACTACAACAATTTGTCCAGATACTCCTGGATGAAAACAAAACTATCAGGTGATTTGTAGCTATCTCAATCCCAGATATTGACCTGCCTCTGTGTGTGTTTGTGTTTTCTGCATATTCTCTATGGACTTTAAAGTTTTGAATGCATTTTAGCAGGACCCTTTTTGTTTTCTCCTGGCAAATGCTAATTGGTTCCACCTGGAGTCAAATCCTCCACACATTCAATTTTTCTAGGAAGAAAGCTTCAGAAACCTGAGAAAACATGATATTTCTTTCTGTAAACATGACATTGGATGCATTTGCCGAACAGGAAGATTTTGCTTTTCTCCAAAACCACTTTCACGGTGCTTTTCGGTTAAATTTCACCAGAAATCCACAACAATTTGTCCAGATACTCCTGGATGAAAACAAAACTATCTGGTGTGTTGCGGATATCTCAATCCCAGATCTTGCTACAGCCTCTGTGTGTGTTTGTGTTTTCTGGACATTCTCTATGGACTTTAGGGTTTTGAATGCATTTTAGCGTGTAAGTTTTTGTTTTCTGCTGACAATCGCTAATTGGTTCCACATCGAGTCAAATCCTCCACACATTCGAGTTTTTTAGGAAGAAAGGTTCAGAAACCTGAGAAAACATGATATTTGTATTTGTAAACATGACATTGGAATCATTTGCTGAACCGAAAGATTGTGCTTTTCTCCAAAACTACTTTCCCGGTGATTTTTTAGTTAAATTTCACTTCAAAACTACAACAATTTTTGCAGATACTCCTGGATGAAAACAAAACTATCTGGTGATTTGTAGCCATCTGAATCCCCGATCTGGCTACAGCCTCTGTGTGTGTTTGTGTTTTCTGGAGATTCTCTATGGACTTTAAGGTTTAGAATGCATTTTAGCAGGACCCTTTTTGTTTTCTGCTGGCAAACGCGAATTGGTTCCACCTGGAGTCAAATACTCCACGCATTTGAGTTTTCTAGGAAGAAAGCTTCAGAAACCTGAGAAAACATGATATTTCTTTCTGTAAACATGACATTGGATGCATTTGCCGAACAGGAAGATTGTGCTTTTCTCCAAACCACTTTCACGGTGATTTTTAGTTCTATTTCACCTAAAATCCACAACAATTTGTCCAGATACTCCTGGATGAAAACAAAACTATCTGGTGATTTGTACCTATCTCAATCCCAGATCGTGCTACAGCCTCTGTGTGTGTTGGTGTTTTCTGGATATTCTCTACGGAATTTAAGGTTTTGAATGCATTTTAGCAGGACCCTTTTTGTTTTCTGCTGGCAAACGCTAATTGGTTCCACCTGGAGTCAAATACTCCACACATTCGAGTTTTCTATGAAGAAAGCTCCAGAAACCTGAGAAAACATGATATTTGTATTTGTAAACATGACATTGGATGCATTTGCCGAACAGGAAGATTGTGCTTTTCTCCAAAACCACTTTCACGGTGATTTTTCGTTAAACTTCACCCGAAATCCACAACAGTTTGTCCAGATACTCCTGGATGAAAACAAAACTATCTGGTGATTTGTAGCTATCTCAATCCCAGATCTTGCTACAGCCTCTGTGTGTGTTTGTGTTTTCTGGATATTCTCTATGGACTTTAAGGTTTTGAATGCATTTTAGGAGGACCCTTTTTGTTTTCTGCTGGCAAATGCTAATTGGTTCCACCTGGAGTCAAATACTACACACATTCGAGTTTTCTAGGAAGAATGCTCCAGAAACCTGAGAAAACATGATATTTGTATTTGTAAACATGACATTGGATTCATTTCCTGAACGGAAAGATTGTGCTTTTCTCCAAAACCACTTTCACGGTGATTTTTTGGTCAAATTTCACTTCAAAACTACAACAATTTGTCCAGATACTCCTGGATGAAAACAAAACTATCTGGTGATTTGTACCTATCTCAATCCCAGATCTTGCTACAGCCTCTCTGTGTGTTTGTGTTTTCTGGATATTCTCTATGGACTTTAAGGTTTTGAATGCATTTTAGCAGGACCCTTTTTGTTTTCTGCTGGGAAACGCTAATTGGTTCCACCTGGAGTCAAATACTCCACACATTCGAGTTTTCTAGGAAGAAAGCTCCAGAAACCTGAGAAAACATGATATTTGTATTTGCAAACATGACATTGGATTCATTTGCTGAAGAGAATGATTGTGCTTTTCTCCAAAACCACTTTCACGGTGATTTTTTTGGTTAAATTTCACTTCAAAACTACAACAATTTGTCCAGATACTCCTGGATGAAAACAAAACTATCTGGTGATTTGTAGCTATCTCAATCCCAGATCTTGCTACAGCCTCTGTGTGTGTTTGTGTTATTTGGATATTCTCTATGGACTTTAAGTTTTTGAATGCATTTTAGCAGGGCCCTTTTTGTTTTCTGCTGGCAAACGCTAACTGGTTCCACCTGGAGTCAAATACTCCACACATTCGAGTTTTCTAGGAAGAAAGCTCCAGAAACCTGAGAAAACATGATATTTGTATTTGTAAACATTACATTGGATTCATTTGCTGAACAGGAAGATTGTGCTTTTCTCCAAAATCACTTTCACGGTGATTTTTTGGTGAAATTTCACTTCAAAACTACAACAATTTGTACAGAAACTCCTGGATGAAAACAAAACTATCTGGTGATTTGTAGCTATCTCAATCCCAGATCTTGCTATAGCCTCTGTGTGTGTTTGTGTTTTCTGGATATTCTCTTTGGACTTAAAGGTTTTGAATGCATTTTAGCAGGACCCTTTTTGTTTTCTGCTGGCAAACACTAATTGGTTCCACCTGGAGTCAAATACTCCACACATTAGAGTTTTCTAGGAAGAAAGCTCCAGATCCCTGAGAAAACATGATATTTTTATTTGTAAACATGACATTGGATACATTTTGCAAAGAGGAAGATTGTGCTTTTCTCCAAAACCACTTTCACGGTGATTTTTTCGTTAAATTCCACCTCAAAACTACAAAAATTTGTCCAGATAATCCTGGATGAAAACAAAACTATCTGGTGATTTGTAGCTATCTCAATCCCAGATCTTGCTACAGCCTCTGTGTGTTTGTGTTTTCTGGATATTCTCTATGGACTTTAAGGTTTTGAATCTATTTTAGCATGTAAGTTTTTGTTTTCAGCTGGCAAACGCTAATTGGTTCCACCTGGAGTCAAATATGGACTTTAATATTTTGAATGCATTTGAGCAGGACCCTTTTTGTTTTCTGCTGGCAAACGCTAATTGGTTCCACCTGGAGTCAAACACTCCACACATTCGAGTTTTCTAGGAAGAAAGCTTCAGAAACCTGAGAAAAGATGATATTTCTTTTTGTAAACATGACATTGGATACATTTGCCGAACAGGAAGATTGTGCTTTTCTCCAAAACCACTTTCACGGTGATTTTCTGGTTAACTCTCCCTTCAAAACTACAACAATTTGTCCAGATACTCCTGGATGAAAACAAAACTATCAGGTGATTTGTAGCTATCTCAATCCCAGATATTGACCTGCCTCTGTGTGTGTTTGTGTTTTCTGCATATTCTCTATGGACTTTAAAGTTTTGAATGCATTTTAGCAGGACCCTTTTTGTTTTCTCCTGGCAAATGCTAATTGGTTCCACCTGGAGTCAAATCCTCCACACATTCAATTTTTCTAGGAAGAAAGCTTCAGAAACCTGAGAAAACATGATATTTCTTTCTGTAAACATGACATTGGATGCATTTGCCGAACAGGAAGATTTTGCTTTTCTCCAAAACCACTGTCACGGTGCTTTTCGGTTAAATTTCACCAGAAATCCACAACAATTTGTCCAGATACTCCTGGATGAAAACAAAACTATCTGGTGTGTTGCGGATATCTCAATCCCAGATCTTGCTACAGCCTCTGTGTGTGTTTGTGTTTTCTGGACATTCTCTATGGACTTTAGGGTTTTGAATGCATTTTAGCGTGTAAGTTTTTGTTTTCTGCTGACAATCGCTAATTGGTTCCACATCGAGTCAAATCCTCCACACATTCGAGTTTTTTAGGAAGAAAGGTTCAGAAACCTGAGAAAACATGATATTTGTATTTGTAAACATGACATTGGAATCATTTGCTGAACCGAAAGATTGTGCTTTTCTCCAAAACTACTTTCCCGGTGATTTTTTAGTTAAATTTCACTTCAAAACTACAACAATTTTTGCAGATACTCCTGGATGAAAACAAAACTATCTGGTGATTTGTAGCCATCTGAATCCCCGATCTGGCTACAGCCTCTGTGTGTGTTTGTGTTTTCTGGAGATTCTCTATGGACTTTAAGGTTTAGAATGCATTTTAGCAGGACCCTTTTTGTTTTCTGCTGGCAAACGCGAATTGGTTCCACCTGGAGTCAAATACTCCACGCATTTGAGTTTTCTAGGAAGAAAGCTTCAGAAACCTGAGAAAACATGATATTTCTTTCTGTAAACATGACATTGGATGCATTTGCCGAACAGGAAGATTGTGCTTTTCTCCAAACCACTTTCACGGTGATTTTTAGTTCTATTTCACCTAAAATCCACAACAATTTGTCCAGATACTCCTGGATGAAAACAAAACTATCTGGTGATTTGTACCTATCTCAATCCCAGATCGTGCTACAGCCTCTGTGTGTGTTGGTGTTTTCTGGATATTCTCTACGGACTTTAAGGTTTTGAATGCATTTTAGCAGGACCCTTTTTGTTTTCTGCTGGGAAACGCTAATTGGTTCCACCTGGAGTCAAATACTCCACACATTCGAGTTTTCTATGAAGAAAGCTCCAGAAACCTGAGAAAACATGATATTTGTATTTGTAAACATGACATTGGATGCATTTGCCGAACAGGAAGATTGTGCTTTTCTCCAAAACCACTTTCACGGTGATTTTTCGTTAAACTTCACCCGAAATCCACAACAGTTTGTCCAGATACTCCTGGATGAAAACAAAACTATCTGGTGATTTGTAGCTATCTCAATCCCAGATCTTGCTACAGCCTCTGTGTGTGTTTGTGTTTTCTGGATATTCTCTATGGACTTTAAGGTTTTGAATGCATTTTAGGAGGACCCTTTTTGTTTTCTGCTGGCAAATGCTAATTGGTTCCACCTGGAGTCAAATACTACACACATTCGAGTTTTCTAGGAAGAATGCTCCAGAAACCTGAGAAAACATGATATTTGTATTTATAAACATGACATTGGATTCATTTCCTGAACGGAAAGATTGTGCTTTTCTCCAAAACCACTTTCACGGTGATTTTTTGGTCAAATTTCACTTCAAAACTACAACAATTTGTCCAGATACTCCTGGATGAAAACAAAACTATCTGGTGATTTGTACCTATCTCAATCCCAGATCTTGCTACAGCCTCTGTGTGTGTTTGTGTTTTCTGGATATTCTCTATGGACTTTAAGGTTTTGAATGCATTTTAGCAGGACCCTTTTTGTTTTCTGCTGGGAAACGCTAATTGGTTCCACCTGGAGTCAAATACTCCACACATTCGAGTTTTCTAGGAAGAAAGCTCCAGAAACCTGAGAAAACATGATATTTGTATTTTAAACATGACATTGGATTCATTTGCTGAAGAGAATGATTGTGCTTTTCTCCAAAACCACTTTCACGGTGATTTTTTTGGTTAAATTTCACTTCAAAACTACAACAATTTGTCCAGATACTCCTGGATGAAAACAAAACTATCTGGTGATTTGTAGCTATCTCAATCCCAGATCTTGCTACAGCCTCTGTGTGTGTTTGTGTTATTTGGATATTCTCTATGGACTTTAAGTTTTTGAATGCATTTTAGCAGGGCCCTTTTTGTTTTCTGCTGGCAAACGCTAACTGGTTCCACCTGGAGTCAAATACTCCACACATTCGAGTTTTCTAGGAAGAAAGCTCCAGAAACCTGAGAAAACATGATATTTGTATTTGTAAACATTACATTGGATTCATTTGCTGAACAGGAAGATTGTGCTTTTCTCCAAAATCACTTTCACGGTGATTTTTTGGTGAAATTTCACTTCAAAACTACAACAATTTGTCCAGAAACTCCTGGATGAAAACAAAACTATCTGGTGATTTGTAGCTATCTCAATCCCAGATCTTGCTATAGCCTCTGTGTGTGTTTGTGTTTTCTGGATATTCTCTTTGGACTTAAAGGTTTTGAATGCATTTTAGCAGGACCCTTTTTGTTTTCTGCTGGCAAACACTAATTGGTTCCACCTGGAGTCAAATACTCCACACATTAGAGTTTTCTAGGAAGAAAGCTCCAGATCCCTGAGAAAACATGATATTTTTATTTGTAAACATGACATTGGATACATTTTCCAAAGAGGAAGATTGTGCTTTTCTCCAAAACCACTTTCACGGTGATTTTTTCGTTAAATTCCACCTCAAAACTACAAAAATTTGTCCAGATAATCCTGGATGAAAACAAAACTATCTGGTGATTTGTAGCTATCTCAATCCCAGATCTTGCTACAGCCTCTGTGTGTTTGTGTTTTCTGGATATTCTCTATGGACTTTAAGGTTTTGAATCTATTTTAGCATGTAAGTTTTTGTTTTCAGCTGGCAAACGCTAATTGGTTCCACCTGGAGTCAAATATGGACTTTAATATTTTGAATGCATTTGAGCAGGACCCTTTTTGTTTTCTGCTGGCAAACGCTAATTGGTTCCACCTGGAGTCAAACACTCCACACATTCGAGTTTTCTAGGAAGAAAGCTTCAGAAACCTGAGAAAAGATGATATTTCTTTTTGTAAACATGACATTGGATACATTTGCCGAACAGGAAGATTGTGCTTTTCTCCAAAACCACTTTCACGGTGATTTTCTGGTTAACTCTCCCTTCAAAACTACAACAATTTGTCCAGATACTCCTGGATGAAAACAAAACTATCAGGTGATTTGTAGCTATCTCAATCCCAGATCTTGCTACAGCCTCTGTGTGTGTTTGTGTTTTCTGCATATTCTCTATGGACTTTAAAGTTTTGAATGCATTTTAGCAGGACCCTTTTTGTTTTCTCCTGGCAAATGCTAATTGGTTCCACCTGGAGTCAAATCCTCCACACATTCAATTTTTCTAGGAAGAAAGCTTCAGAAACCTGAGAAAACATGATATTTCTTTCTGTAAACATGACATTGGATGCATTTGCCGAACAGGAAGATTTTGCTTTTCTCCAAAACCACTGTCACGGTGCTTTTCGGTTAAATTTCACCAGAAATCCACAACAATTTGTCCAGATACTCCTGGATGAAAACAAAACTATCTGGTGTGTTGCGGATATCTCAATCCCAGATCTTGCTACAGCCTCTGTGTGTGTTTGTGTTTTCTGGACATTCTCTATGGACTTTAGGGTTTTGAATGCATTTTAGCGTGTAAGTTTTTGTTTTCTGCTGACAATCGCTAATTGGTTCCACATCGAGTCAAATCCTCCACACATTCGAGTTTTTTAGGAAGAAAGGTTCAGAAACCTGAGAAAACATGATATTTGTATTTGTAAACATGACATTGGAATCATTTGCTGAACCGAAAGATTGTGCTTTTCTCCAAAACTACTTTCCCGGTGATTTTTTAGTTAAATTTCACTTCAAAACTACAACAATTTTTGCAGATACTCCTGGATGAAAACAAAACTATCTGGTGATTTGTAGCCATCTGAATCCCCGATCTGGCTACAGCCTCTGTGTGTGTTTGTGTTTTCTGGAGATTCTCTATGGACTTTAAGGTTTAGAATGCATTTTAGCAGGACCCTTTTTGTTTTCTGCTGGCAAACGCGAATTGGTTCCACCTGGAGTCAAATACTCCACGCATTTGAGTTTTCTAGGAAGAAAGCTTCAGAAACCTGAGAAAACATGATATTTCTTTCTGTAAACATGACATTGGATGCATTTGCCGAACAGGAAGATTGTGCTTTTCTCCAAACCACTTTCACGGTGATTTTTAGTTCTATTTCACCTAAAATCCACAACAATTTGTCCAGATACTCCTGGATGAAAACAAAACTATCTGGTGATTTGTACCTATCTCAATCCCAGATCGTGCTACAGCCTCTGTGTGTGTTGGTGTTTTCTGGATATTCTCTACGGACTTTAAGGTTTTGAATGCATTTTAGCAGGACCCTTTTTGTTTTCTGCTGGGAAACGCTAATTGGTTCCACCTGGAGTCAAATACTCCACACATTCGAGTTTTCTATGAAGAAAGCTCCAGAAACCTGACAAAACATGATATTTGTATTTGTAAACATGACATTGGATGCATTTGCCGAACAGGAAGATTGTGCTTTTCTCCAAAACCACTTTCACGGTGATTTTTCGTTAAACTTCACCCGAAATCCACAACAGTTTGTCCAGATACTCCTGGATGAAAACAAAACTATCTGGTGATTTGTAGCTATCTCAATCCCAGATCTTGCTACAGCCTCTGTGTGTGTTTGTGTTTTCTGGATATTCTCTATGGACTTTAAGGTTTTGAATGCATTTTAGGAGGACCCTTTTTGTTTTCTGCTGGCAAATGCTAATTGGTTCCACCTGGAGTCAAATACTACACACATTCGAGTTTTCTAGGAAGAATGCTCCAGAAACCTGAGAAAACATGATATTTGTATTTGTAAACATGACATTGGATTCATTTCCTGAACGGAAAGATTGTGCTTTTCTCCAAAACCACTTTCACGGTGATTTTTTGGTCAAATTTCACTTCAAAACTACAACAATTTGTCCAGATACTCCTGGATGAAAACAAAACTATCTGGTAATTTGTACCTATCTCAATCCCAGATCTTGCTACAGCCTCTGTGTGTGTTTGTGTTTTCTGGATATTCTCTATGGACTTTAAGGTTTTGAATGCATTTTAGCAGGACCCTTTTTGTTTTCTGCTGGGAAACGCTAATTGGTTCCACCTGGAGTCAAATACTCCACACATTCGAGTTTTCTAGGAAGAAAGCTCCAGAAACCTGAGAAAACATGATATTTGTATTTTAAACATGACATTGGATGCATTTTTCGAACAGGAAGATTGTGCTTTTCTCCAAAACCAATTTCACGGTGATTTTTGGTTAAACTTCACCCGAAATCCACAACAATTTGACCAGAAATTCCTAGATGAAAACAAAACTATCTGGTGATTTGTAGCTATCTCAATCCCAGATCTTGCTGCAGCCTCTGTGTGTGTTTGTGTTTTCTGGATATTCTCTATGGACTTTAAGGTTTTGAATCTATTTTAGCATGTAAGTTTTTGTTTTCAGCTGGCAAACGCTAATTGGTTCCACCTGGAGTCAAATATGGACTTTAATGTTTTGAATGCATTTGAGCAGGACCCTTTTTGTTTTCTGCTGGCAAACGCTAATTGGTTCCACCTGGAGTCAAACACTCCACACATTCGAGTTTTCTAGGAAGAAAGCTTCAGAAACCTGAGAAAACATGATATTTCTTTTTGTAAACATGACATTGGATACATTTGCCGCACAGGAAGATTGTGCTTTTCTCCAAACCACTTTCACGGTGATTTTTTGGTTAAATCTGCCTTCAAAACTACAACAATTTTTCCAGATACTCCTGGATGAAAACAAAACTATCAAGTGATTTGTAGCTATCACAATCCCAGATATTGACATGCCTCTGTGTGTGTTTGTGTTTTCTGCATATTCTCTATGGACTTTAAAGTTTTGAATGCATTTTAGCAGGACCCTCTTTGTTTTCTCCTGGCAAATGCTAATTGGTTCCACCTGGAGTCAAATCCTGACACATTCAATTTTTCTAGGAAGAAAGCTTCAGAAACCTGAGAAAACATGATATTTCTTTCTGTAAACATGACATTGGATGCATTTGCCGAACAGGAAGATTGTGCTTTTCTCCAAAACCACTTTCACGGTGCTTTTTGGTTAAATTTCACCAGAAATCCACAACAATTTGTCCAGATACTCCTGGATGAAAACAAAACTATCTGGTGTGTTGCGGATATCTCAATCCCAGATCTTGCTACAGCCTCTGTGTGTGTTTGTGTTTTCTGGACATTCTCTATGGACTTTACGGTTTTGAATGCATTTTAGCTTGTAAGTTTTTGTTTTCTGCTGACAATCGCTAATTGGTTCCACGTTGAGTCAAATCCTCCACACATTCGAGTTTTTTAGGAAGAAAGGTTCAGAAACCTGAGAAAACATGATATTTGTATTTGTAAACATGACATTGGAATCATTTGCTGAACCGAAAGATTGTGCTTTTCTCCAAAACTACTTTCCCGGTGATTTTTTAGTTAAATTTCACTTCAAAACTACAACAATTTTTGCAGATACTCCTGGATGAAAACAAAACTATCTGGTGATTTGTAGCCATCTGAATCCCCGATCTGGCTACAGCCTCTGTGTGTGTTTGTGTTTTCTGCATATTCTCTATGGACTTTAAGGTTTAGAATGCATTTTAGCAGGACCCTTTTTGTTTTCTGCTGGCAAACGCGAATTGGTTCCACCTGGAGTCAAATACTCCACGCAATTGAGTTTTCTAGGAAGAAAGCTTCAGAAACCTGAGAAAACATGATATTTCTTTCTGTAAACATGACATTGGATGCATTTGCCGAACAGGAAGATTGTGCTTTTCTCCAAACCACTTTCACGGTGATTTTTAGTTCTATTTCACCTAAAATCCACAACAATTTGTCCAGATACTCCTGGATGAAAACAAAACTATCTGGTGATTTGTACCTATCTCAATCCCAGATCTTGCTACAGCCTCTGTGTGTGTTTGTGTTTTCTGGATATTCTCTATGGACTTAAAGGTTTTGAATGCATTTTAGCAGGACCCTTTTTGTTTTCTCCTGGCAAACGCTAATTGGTTCCACCTGGAGTCAAATACTCCACACATTCGAGTTTTCTACGAAGAAAGCTCCAGAAACCTGAGAAAACATGATATTTGTATTTATAAACATGACCTTGGATTCATTTGATGAACAGAAAGATTGTGCTTTTCTCCAAAACCACTTTCACGGTGAGTTTTGGTGAAATTTCACTTCAAAACTACAATTTGTGCAGATACTCCTGGATGAAAACAAAACTATCTGGTGATTTGTAGCCATCTCAATCCCAGATCTTGCTACAGCCTCTGTGTGTGTTTGTGTTTTCTGGATATTCTCTATGGACTTTAAGGTTTCGAATGCATTTTAGCTTGTAAGTTTTTGTTTTCTGCTGGCAAACGCTAATTGGTTCCACCTGGAGTCAAATCCTCCACACATTTGAGTTTTCTACGAAGAAAGCTCCAGAAACCTGAGAAAACATGATATTTGTATTTATAAACATGACCTTGGATTCATTTGCTGAACCGAAGGATTGTGCTTTTCTCCAAAACCACTTTCACGGTGATTTTTTGGTGAAATTTCACTTCAAAACTACAACAATTTGTCCAGAAACTCCTGGATGAAAACAAAACTATCTGGTGATTTGTAGCTATCTCAATCCCAGATCTTGCTATAGCCTATGGTGTGTTTGTGTTTTCTGGATATTCTCTATGGACTTAAAGGTTTTGAATGCATTTTAGCAGGACCCTTTTTGTTTTCTGCTGGCAAACACTAATTGGTTCCACCTGGAGTCAAATACTCCACACATTCGAGTTTTCTCGGAAGAAAGCTCCAGAAACCTGAGAAAACATGATATTTGTATTTGTAAACATGACATTGGATTCATTTCCTGAACGGAAAGATTGTGCTTTTCTCCAAAACCACTTTCACGGTGACTTTTTGGTGAAATTTCACTTCAAAACTACAACAATTTGTCCAGATACTCCTGGATGAAAACAAAACTATCTGGTGATTTTTACCTATCTCAATCCCAGATCTTGCTACAGCCTCTGTGTGTGTTTGTGTTTTCTGGATATTCTCTATGGACTTTAAGGTTTTGAATCTATTTTTGCATGTAAGTTTTTGTTTTCAGCTGGCAAACGCTAATTGGTTCCACCTGGAGTCAAATATGGACTTTAATGTTTTGAATGCATTTGAGCAGGACCCTTTTTGTTTTCTGCTGGCAAACGCTAATTTGTTCCACCTGGAGTCAAACACTCCACACATTCGAGTTTTCTAAGCAGAAAGCTTCAGAAACCTGAAAAAACATGATATTTCTTTTTGTAAACATGACATTGGATACATTTGCCGCACAGGAAGATTGTGCTTTTCTCCAAAACCACTTTCACGGTGATTTTTTGGTTAAATCTCCCTTCAAAACTACAACAATTTGTCCAAATACTCCTGGATGAAAACAAAACTATCAGGTGATTTGTAGCTATCTCAATCCCAGATATTGACATGCCTCTGTGTGTGTTTGTGTTTTCTGCATATTCTCTATGGACTTTAAAGTTTTGAATGCATTTTAGCAGGACCCTTTTTGTTTTCTCCTGACAAACGCTAATTGGTTCCACCTGGAGTCAAATCCTCCACACATTCAAGTTTTCTAGGAAGAAAGCTTCAGAAACCTGAGAAAACATGATATTTCTTTCTGTAAACATGACATTGGATGCATTTGTGGAACAGGAAGATTGTGCTTTTCTCCAAAACCACTTTCACGGTGATTTTTGGTTAAATTTCACCCGAAATCCACAACAATTTGTCCAGATACTCCTGGATGAAAACAAAAAACTATCTGGTGATTTGTAGCTATCTCAATCCCAGATCTTGCTACAGCCTCTGTGTGTGTTTGTGTTTTCTGGATATTCTCTATGGACTTTAAGGTTTTCAATGCATTTTAGCTTGTAAGTTTTTGTTTTCTGCTGGCAAACGCTAATTAGTTCCACCTGGAGTCAAATACTCCACACATTCGAGTTTTCTAGGAAGAAAGCTCCAGAAACCTGAGAAAACATGATATTTGTATTTGTGAACATGACATTGGATTTATTTGCTGAACAGAAAGATTGTTCTTTTCTCCAAAACCACTTTCACGGTGATTTTTTGGTGAAATTTCACTTCAAAACTACAACAATTTGTCCAGATACTCCTGGATGAAAACAAAACTATCTGGTGATTTGTAGCTATCTCAATCCCAGATCTTGACATGCCTCTGTGTGTGTTTGTGTTTTCTGGATATTCTCTATGGACTTTAAGGTTTTGAATGCATTTTAGCAGGACCCTTTTTGTTTTCTGCTGGCAAACGCTAATTGGTTCCACCTGGAGTCAAATCCTCCACACATTCGAGTTTTCTAGGAAGAAAGCTCCAGAAACCTGAGAAAACATGATATTTGTATTTATAAACATGACATTGGATGCGTTTGCCAAACAGAAAGATTGTGCTTTTCTCCAAAACCACTTTCACGGTGATTTTTTGGTGAAATTTCACCTAAAATCCACAACAATTTGTGCAGATACTCCTGGATGAAAACAAAAAACTATCTGTGATTTGTAGCTATCTCAATCCCAGATCTTGCTGCAGCCTCTGTGTGTGTTTGTGTTTTCTGGATATTCTCTATGGACTTTAAGGTTTTGAATGCATTTTAGCAGGACCCTTTTTGTTTTCTGCTGGCAAACGCTAATTGGTTCCACCTGGAGTCAAATCCTCCACACATTCGAGTTTTCTAGGAAGAAAGCTCCAGAAACCTGAGAAAACATGATATTTGTATTTATAAACATGACATTGGATGCGTTTGCCAAACAGAAAGATTGTGCTTTTCTCCAAAACCACTTTCACGGTGATTTTTTGGTGAAATTTCACCTAAAATCCACAACAATTTGTGCAGATACTCCTGGATGAAAACAAAAAACTATCTGTGATTTGTAGCTATCTCAATCCCAGATCTTGCTGCAGCCTCTGTGTGTGTTTGTGTTTTCTGGATATTCTCTATGGACTTTAAGGGTTTCAATGCATTTTAGCTTGTAAGTTTTTGTTTTCTGCTGGCAAACGCTAATTGGTTCCACCTGGAGTCAAATACTCCACACATTCGAGTTTTCTAGGAAGAAAGCTTCAGAAACCTGAGAAAACATGATATTTCTTTCTGTAAACATGACCTTGGATTCATTTGATGAACAGAAAGATTGTGCTTTTCTCCAAAACCACTTTCACGGTGATTTTTTGGTGAAATTTCACTTCAAAACTACAACAATTTGTCCAGATACTCCTGGATGAAAACAAAACTATCTGGTGATTTGTAGCTATCTCAATCCCAGATCTTGACATGCCTCTGTGTGTGTTTGTGTTTTCTGGATATTCTCTATGGACTTTAAGGTTTTTTTTTTTTTTTAAACTTTTATTTAATGCATATAATTTTCCAAAGTACTACTTATGGATTACAATGGCTTCCCCCCCATACCGTCCCTCCCACCCACAACCCTCCCCTTTCCCACTCCCTCTCCCCTTCCATTCGCATCATGATTTATTTTCGATTATCTTAATATACAGAAGATCAGCTTAGTATACATTAAGTATGGATTTCAACAGTTTGCTCCCACACAGAAACATAAAGTGAAAAATAATAGATGATTTTTTTAAATGATGATGAAATCAGAGCAGACCTATTGTCATGTTTAATCCCAGTGAGAGTCAAGTTGGGAATTGATAATTTCTTTTTTTTTTTCTTTTTTTTTTTTACAGAGGATCAGTTTAGTATGCATTAAGTAAGGATTTCAACAGTTTGCACCCCCATAGAAACACAAAGTGAAATATATTGTTTGAGTACTCGTTATAGCATTAAATCTCAATGTACAGCACATTAAGGATAGAGATCCTACATGAGGAGTAAGTGCACAGTGACTCCTGTTGTTGACTTTACCAATTGACACTCCTGTCTATGGCATCAGTAATCTCCCTATGCTCCAGTCATGAGTTTCCAAGGCTATGGAAGCCCTCTGAGTTCTCCGACTCTTATCTTGTTTAGACAAGGTCATAGTCAAAGTGGAGGTTCTCTCCTCCCTTCAGAGAAAGGTACCTCCTTCTTTGATGACCTGTTCTTTCCACTGGGATCTCACTCGCAGAGATCTTTTGCCAGAGTGTCTTGGCTTTCCATGCCTGAAATACTCTCATGAGCTTTTCAGCCAGCTCCGAATGCCTTTAGGGCTGATTCTGAGGCCAGAGTGCTATTTAGGACATCTGCCATTCTATGAGTCTGCTGAGTATCTCACTTCCCATGTTGGATCACTCTCCCCTTTATTTACTCCATCGGTTAGCGTTAGCAGGTACTAGACTTGTCTATGTGTTCCCTTTGACTCCCAGTCCCTTCACCATGACCAACTGTGAACTGAAACTGATCACCTGGAACAGTGAGATGGCATTGGTACATGCCACCTCGATGGGATTGAATTGGAATCCCCTGGTATGCTTCCAACTCCACCACTTGGGGCAAGTCAGCCTGAGCATGTCAAATACCTTGGAATAAACTTAACCAAAGACGTTAAAGATCTCTACGATGAAAATTACAAAACCTTAAAGAAAGAAATAGAAGAGGATACCAAGAAATGGAAAAATCTTCCATGCTCATGGATTGGAAGAATCAATATCATCAAAATGTCCATTCTCCCAAAAGCAATTTACAGATTCAATGCAATACCAATCAAGATACCGAAGACCTTCTTCTCAGATCTGGAAAAAATGGTGCTGAAATTTATATGGAGGCACAAGAAAACTCGAATAGCTAAAGCAATCTTGTACAACAAAAACAAAGCCGGAGGCATCACAATACCAGATTTCAGGACATACTACAGGGCAGTTGTAATTAAAACAGCATGGTACTGGTACAGAAACAGATGGATAGACCAATGGAACAGAATTGAAACACCAGAAATCAACCCAAACATTTACAGCCAACTTATATTTGATCAAGGATCTAAAACTAATTCCTGGAGCAAGGACAGTCTATTCAATAAATGGTGCTGGGAAAATTGGATTTCCACGTGCAAAAGCATGAAGCAAGACCCCTACCTTACACCTTACACAAAAATCCACTCAACATGGATTAAAGACCTAAATCTACGACCTGACACCATCAAGTTACTAGAGGACATTGGAGAAACCCTTCAAGATATTGGCACAGGCAAAGAATTTCTGGAAAAGACCCGGGAGGCACAGGCAGTCAAAGCCAAAATCAACTATTGGAATTGCATCAAATTGAGAAGTTTCTGTACTGCAAAAGAAACAGTCAGGAGAGTGAAGAGACAACCGACAGAATGGGAAAAAATATTTGCAAACTATGCAACAGATAAAGGGTTAATAACCAGAATCTACAAAGAGATCAAGAAACTCCACAAAAACAAAACCAACAACCCACTTAAGAGATGGGCCAAGGACCTCAATAGACATTTTTCAAAAGAGGAAATCCAAATGGCCAACAGGCACATGAAAAAATGTTCAAGGTCATTAGCAATCAGGGAAATGCAAATCAAAACCACAATGAGGTTTCACCTCACCCCGGTTAGAATGGCTCACATGCAGAAATCTACCAACAACAGATGCTGGCGAGGATGTGGGGAAAAAGGGACACTAACCCACTGTTGGTGGGAATGCAAGCTGGTCAAGCCACTATGGAAGTCAGTCTGGAGATTCCTCAGAAACCTGAAGATAACCCTACCGTTCGACCCAGCCATCCCACTCCTTGGAATTTTCCCAAAGGAATTTAAATTGGCAAACAAAAAAGCGGTCTGCACCCTAATGTTTATTGCAGCTGAATTCACAATAGCTAAGACCTGGAACCAACCTAAATGCCCATCAATGATAGACTGGATAAAGAAATTATGGGATATGTACTCTTTAGAATACTATACCGCAGTAAGAAACAACGAAATCCAGTCATTTGCAACAAAATGGAGGAATCTGGAACACATCATGCTGAGTGAAATAAGCCAGTCCCAAAGGGACAAATACCATATGTTCTCCCTGATCGGAGACGACTGACTGAACACCAAGAGGGAAACCTGTTGGAGTGAGGTGGACACTATGGGAAATGGTGGCTTGATCAGCATAGCCCTGACTGTTAATGAACAACTTAATACATTATCCCTCTTAGTAGTTTTTTTTTTTTTTTATCTGTTCTACTTAATATGACTTTAAGGTTTTGAATGCATTTTAGCAGGAACCTTTTTGTTTTCTGCTGGCAAACGCTAATTGGTTCCACCTGGAGTCATATCCACAACACATTCGAGTTTTCTAGGAAGAAAGCTCCAGAAACCTGAGAAAACATGATATTTGTATTTCTAAACATGACATTGGATGGATGTGCTGAACAGGAAGATTGTGCTTTTCTCCAAAACCACTTTCACGGTGATTTTCGGTTAAATTTCACCTAAAATCCACAACAATTTTTCCAGATACTCCTGAATGAAAACAAAAAACTATCTGGTGATTTGTACCTATCTCAATCCCAGATCTTGCTACAGCCTCTGTGTGTGTTTGTGTTTTCTGGATATTCTTTATGGACTTTAAGGTTTTCAATGCGTTTTAGCTTGTAAGTTTTTGTTTTCTGCTGGGAAACGCTAATTGGTTCCACCTGGAGTCAAATACTCCACACATTCGAGTTTTCTAGGAAGAAAGCTCCAAAAAACTGAGAAAACATGATATTTGTATTTATAAACATGACATTTGATTCATTTGCTGAACAGGAAGATTGTGCTTTTCTCCAAAACCACTTTCACGGTGATTTTTTGGTGAAATTTCAATTCAAAACTACATCGATTTGTCCAGATACTCCTGGATGAAAACAAAACTATCTGGTGATTTGTAGCTATCTCAATCCCAGATCTTGACATGCCTCTGTGTGTGTTTGTGTTTTCTGGATATTCTCTATGGACTTTAAGGTTTGGAATGCATTTTAGCAGGACCCTTTTTGTTTTCTGCTGGCAAACGCTAATTGGTTCCACCTGGAGTCAAATACTCCACACGTTCGAGTTTTCCAGGAAGAAAGCTTCAGAAACCTGAGAAAACATGATATTTCTTTCTGTAAACATGACATTGCATGCATTTGCCAAACAGGAAGATTGTGCTTTTCTCCAAAACCACTTTCACGGTGATTTTTGGTTAAATTTCACCCGAAATCCACAACAATTTGTCCAGATACTCCTGGAAGAAAACAAAACTATCTGGTGTGTTGTGCCTATCTCAATCCCAGATCTTGCTGCAGCCTCTGTGTGTGTTTGTGTTTTCTGGATAGTCTCTATGGACTTTAAGGTTTTCAATGCGTTTTAGCTTGTAAGTTTTTGTTTTCTGCTGGCAAACGCTGATTGTTTCCACCTGGAGTCAAATACTCCACACATTCGAGTTTTCTAGGAAGAAAGCTCCAGAAACCTGAGAAAACATGATATTTGTATTTATAAACATGACCTTTGATTCATTTGCTGAACAGAAAGTTTGTGCTTTTCTCCAAAACCACTTTCACGGTGATTTTTTGGTGAAATTTCACTTCAAAACTACAACAATTTGTCCAGATACTCCTGGATGAAAACAAAACTATCTGGTGATTTGTAGCTATCTCAATCCCAGATCTTGCTACAGCCTCTGTGTGTGTTTGTGTTTTCTGGATATTCTCTATGGACTTTAAGGTTTTGAATGCATTTTAGCAGGACCCTTTTTGTTTTCTGCTGGCAAACGCTAATTGGTTCCACCTGGAGTCAAATACTCCACACATTCGAGTATTCTAGGAAGAAAGCTCCAGAAACCTGAGAAAACATGATATTTGTATTTGTAAACATGACATTGGATGCATTTGCCGAACAGGAAGATTGTGCTTTTCTCCAAAACCACTTTCACGCTGATTTTTGTTTCAACTTCACCCGAAATCCACAATAACTTGTCCAGAAATTCCTGGATGAAAACAAAACTATCTGGTGATTTGTAGCTATCTCAATCCCAGATCTTGCTACAGCCTCTGTGTGTGTTTGTGTTTTCTGGATATTCTCTATGGACTTTAAGGTTTTCAATGCATTTTAGCAGGACCCTTTTTTTTTCTACTGGCAAACGCTAATTGGTTCCACCTGGAGTCAAACACTCCACACATTCGAGATTTCTAGGAAGAAAGCTCCAGAAACCTGAGAAAACATGATATTTGTATTTATAAACATGACCTTGGATTCATTTGCTGAACCGAAGATTGTGCTTTTCTCCAAAACCAATTTCACGGTGAATTTTTGGTGAAATTTCACTTCAAAACTACAACAATTTGTCCAGATACTCCTGGATGAAAACAAAACTATCTGGTGATTTGTAGCTATCTCAATCCCAGATCTTGCTACAGCCTCTGTGTGTGTTTGTGTTTTCTGGATATTCTCTATGGACTTTAAGGTTTTCAATGCATTTTAGCAGGACACTTTTTTTTTCTACTGGCAAACGCTAATTGGTTCCATCTGGAGTCAAACACTCCACACATTCGAGTTTTCTAGGAAGAAAGCTTCAGAAACCTGAGAAAACATGATATTTCTTTCTGTAAACATGACATTGCATGCATTTGCAAAACAGGAAGATTGTGCTTTTCTCCAAAACCACTTTCACGGTGATTTTTCGTTAAACTTCACTGGAAATCCACAACAATTTGACCAGAAATTCCTAGATGAAAACAAAATTATCTGGTGGTTTTTAGCTATCTCAATCCCAGATCTTGCTACAGCCTCTGTGTGTGTTTGTGTTTTCTGGATATTCTCTATGGACTTTAAGGTTTTGAATGCATTTTAGGAGGACCCTTTTTGTTTTCTGCTGCCAAATGCTAATTGGTTCCACCTGGAGTCAAATACTCCACACATTCGAGTTTTCTAGGAAGAAAGCTCCAAAAACCTGAGAAAACATGATATTTGTATTTGTAAACATGACATTGGATTCATTTGCTGAATAGAAAGATTGTGCTTTTCTCCAAAACCACTTTCACGGTGATTTTTTGGTGAAATTTCACTTCAAAACTACAACAATTTGTCCATATACTCCTGGATGAAAACAAAACTATCTGGTGATTTGTAGCTATCTCAAACCCAGATCTTGCTACGGCCTCTGTGTGTGTTTGTGTTTTCTGGATATTCTCTATGGACTTTAAGGTTTTGAATGCATTTTAGCAGGACCCTTTTTGTTTTCTGCTGGCAAACGCTAATTGGTTCCACCTGGAGTCAAATACTCCACACATTCGAGTTTTCTAGGAAGAAAGCTTCAGAAACCAGAGAAAACATGATATTTCTTTCTGAAAACATGACATTGGATGCATTTGCCAAACAGGAAGATTATGCTTTTCTCCAAAACCACTTTCATGGTGATTTTTGGTTAAATTTCACCTAAAATCCACAACAATTGGTCCAGATACTCCTGGATGAAAAAAAAAAAACTATCTGGTGATTTGTAGCTATCTCAATCCCAGATCTTGCTACAGCCTCTGTGTGTGTTTGTGTGTTATGGATATTCTCTATGGACTTTAAGGTTTTAAATGCATTTTAGCTTGTAAGTTTTTGTTTTCTGCTGGCAAACGCTAATTGGTTCCACCTGGAGTCAAATACTCCACACATTCGAGTTTTCTAGGAAGAAAGCTTCAGAAACCAGAGAAAACATGATATTTCTTTCTGTAAACATGAGATTGGATACATTTGCTAAACAGGAAGATTGTGCTTTTCTTCAAAACCACTCACGGTGAATTTTTTGGTGAAATTTCACTTGAAAACTAAAACAATTTATCCTGAAACTTCTGGATGTAAACAAAACTATCTGGTGATTTGTAGCTATCTCAATCCCAGATCTTGCTACAGCCTCTGTGTGTGTTTGTGTTTTCTGGATATTCTCTATGGACTTTAAGGTTTTGAATACATTTTAGCAGGACACTTTTTATTTTCTTCTTGCAAACACTAATTGGTTTCACCTGGAGACAAATACTCCACACATTCGAGTATTCTAGGAAGAAAGCTTCAGTAACCGGAGAAAACATGATATTTCTTTTTGAAAACAAGACATTGGATGCATTTGTCAAACAGGAAGATTTCTCCAAAACCACTTTCACGGTGATTTTTGGTTAAATTTCACCCGAAATCCACAACAATTTGTCCAGAAATTCCTGGATGAAAACAAAACTATCTGGTGATTTGTAGCTATCTCAATCCCAGATCTTGCTACAGCCTCTGTGTGTGTTTGTGTTTTCTGGATATTCTCTATGGACTTTAAGGTTTTGAATGCATTTTAGCAGGACCCTTTTTGTTTTCTGCTGGCAAATGCTAATGGGTTCCACCTTGAGTCAAATACTCCACACATTCGAGTTTTCTAGGAAGAAAGCTCCAGAAACCTGAGAAAACATGATATTTGTATTTGTAAACATGACATTGGATTCATTTCCTGAACGGAAAGATTGTGCTTTTCTCCAAAACCACTTTCACGGTGATTTTTTGGTGAAATTTCACTTCAAAACTACAACAATTTGTCCATATACTCCTGGATGAAAACAAAACTATCTGGTGATTTGTAGCTATCTCAATCCCAGATCTTGCTACAGCCTCTGTGTGTGTTTGTGTTTTCTGGATATTCTCTATGGACTTTAAGGTTTTGAATGCATTTTAGCAGGACCCTTTTTGTTTTCTGCTGGCAAACGCTAATTGGTTCCACCTGGAGTCAAATACTCCACACATTCGAGTTTTCTAGGAAGAAAGCTTCAGAAACCAGAGAAAACATGATATTTCTTTCTGAAAACATGACATTGGATGCATTTGTCAAACAGGAAGATTTCTCCAAAACCACTTTCACGGTGATTTTTGGTTAAATTTCACCCGAATTCCACAACAATTTGTCCAGAAATTCCTGGATGAAAACAAAACTATCTGGTGATTTGTAGCTATCTCAATCCCAGATCTTGCTACAGCCTCTGTGTGTGTTTGTGTTTTCTGGATATTCTCTATGGACTTTAAGGTTTTGAATGCATTTTAGCAGGACCCTTTTTGTTTTCTGCTGGCAAATGCTAATTGGTTCCACCTGGAGTCAAATCCTCCACACATTCGAGTTTTCTAGGAAGAAAGCTCCAGAAACCTGAGAAAACATGATATTTGTATTTGTAAACATGACATTCGATTCATTTCCTGAACGGAAAGATTGTGCTTTTCTCCAAAACCACTTTCACGGTGATTTTTTGGTGAAATTTCACTTCAAAACTACAACAATTTGTGCAGATACTCCTGGATGAACACAAAACTATCTGGTGATTTGTACCTATCTCAATCCCAGATCTTGCTACAGCCTCTGTGTGTGTTTGTGTTTTCTGGATATTCTCTATGGACTTTAAGGTTTTGAATGCATTTTAGCAGGACCCTTTTTGTTTTCTGCTGGGAAACGCTAATTGGTTCCACCTGGAGTCAAACACTCCACACATTCGAGTTTTCTAGGAGGAAAGCTTCAGTAACCGGAGAAAACATGATATTTCTTTCTGTAAACATGACATTGCATGCATTTGATGAACAGAAAGATTGTGCTTTTCTCCAAAACCACTTTCACGGTGATTTTTTGTGAAATTTCACTTCAAAACTACAACAATTTGTGCAGATACTCCTGGATGAAAACAAAACTATCTGGTGATTTGTACCTATCTCAATCCCAGATCTTGCTACAGCCTCTGTGTGTGTTTGTGTTTTCTGGATATTCTCTATGGACTTTAAGGTTTGAATGCATTTTCGCAGGACCCTTTTTGTTTTCTGCTGGCAAACGCTAATTGGTTCCACCTGGAGTCAAATACTCCACACATTCGAGTTTTCTAGGAAGAAAGCTTCAGAAACCAGAGAAAACATGATATTTCTTTCTGTAAACATGACATTGGATACATTTGCCAAACAGGAAGATTGTGCTTTTCTCCAAAACCACTTTCACGGTGATTTTTGGTTAAATTTCACTTCAAAACTAAAACAATTTATCCAGAAACTTCTGGATGTAAACAAAACTATCTGGTGATTTGTAGCTATCTCAATCCCAGATCTTGCTACAGCCTCTGTGTGTGTTTGTGATTTCTGGATATTTTCTATGGACTTTAAGGTTTTGAATACATTTTAGCAGGACACTTTTTATTTTCTACTTGCAAACACTAATTGATTCCACCTGGAGACAAATACTCCACACATTCGAGGATTCTAGGAAGAAAGCTTCAGAAACCTGAGAAAACATGATATTTCTTTCTGTAAACATGACATTGGATGCATTTGTCAAACAGGAAGATTTCTCAAAAAAAACCACTTTCACGGTGATTTTTGGTTAAATTTCACCCGAAATCCACAACAATTTGTCCAGAAATTCCTGGATGAAAACAAAACTATCTGGTGATTTGTAGGTATCTCAATCCCAGATCTTGCTACAGCCTCTGTGTGTGTTTGTGTTTTCTGGATATTCTCTATGGACTTTAAGGTTTTGAATGCATTTTAGCAGGACCCTTTTTGTTTTCTGCTGGCAAGTGCTAATTGGTTCCACCTGGAGTCAAATACTCCACACATTCGAGTTTTCTAGGAAGAAAGCTCCAGAAACCTGAGAAAACATGATATTTGTATTTGTAAACATGACATTGGATTCATTTCCTGAACGGAAAGATTGTGCTTTTCTCCAAAACCACTTTCACGGTGATTTTTTGGTGAAATTTCACTTCAAAACTACAACAATTTGTCCAGATACTCCTGGATGAAAACAAAACTATCTGGTGATTTGTACCTATCTCAATCCCAGATCTTGCTACAGCCTCTGTGTGTGTTTGTGTTTTCTGGATATTCTCTATGGACTTTAAGGTTTTGAATGCATTTTAGCATGTAAGTTTTTGTTTTCAGCTGGCAAACGCTAATTGGTTCCACCTGGAGTCAAATACTCCACACATTCGAGTTTTCTAGGAAGAAAGCTCCAGAAACCTGAGAAAACATGATATTTGTATTTGCAAACATGACATTGGATGCATTTGCCGAACAGGAAGATTGTGCTTTTCTCCAAAACCTCTTTCACGGTGATTTTTGGTTAAACTTCACCCGAAATCCACAACAATTTGACCAGAAATTCCTAGATGAAAACAAAACTATCTGGTGATTTGTAGCTATCTCAATCCCAGATCTTGCTGCAGCCTCTGTGTGTGTTTGTGTTTTCTGGATATTCTCTATGGACTTTAAGGTTTTCAGTGCATTTTAGCAGGACCCTTTTTGTTTTCTGCTGGCAAACGCTAATTGGTTCCACCTGGAGACAAATACTCCACACATTCGAGTTTTCTAGGAAGAAAGCTTCAGAAACCTGAGAAAACACGATATCTGTATTTGTAAACATGACATTGGATTCAATTGCTGAACAGAAAGATTGTGCTTTTCTCCAAAACCACTTTTACGGTGATTTTTTGGTTAAATTTCACTTCAAAACTACAACAATTTGTCCAGATACTCCTGCATGAAAACAAAACTCTCTGATGATTTGTAGCTATCTCAATCCCAGATCTTGCTACAGCCTCTGTGTGTGTTTGTGTTTTCTGGATATTCTCTATGGACTTTAAGGTTTTGAATGCATTTTAGCAGGACCCTTTTTGTTTTCTGCTGGGAAACGCTAATTGGTTCCACCTGGAGTCAAATACTCCACACATTCGAGTTTTCTAGGAAGAAAGCTCCAGAAACCTGAGAAAACATGATATTTGTACTTGTAAACATGACATTGGATTCATTTCCTGAACGGAAAGATTGTGCTTTTCTCCAAAACCACTTTCACGGTGATTTTTTGGTGACATTTCACTTCAAAACTACAATTTGTCCAGATACTCCTGGATGAAAACAAAACTATCTGGTGATTTGTACCTATCTCAAACCCAGATCTTGCTACGGCCTCTGTGTTTGTTTGTGTTTTCTGGATATTCTCTATGGACTTTAAGGTTTTGAATGCATTTTAGCAGGACCCTTTTTGTTTTCTGCTGGCAAACGCTAATTGGTTCCACCTGGAGTCAAATACTCCACACATTCGAGTTTTCTAGGAAGAAAGCTTCAGAAACCTGAGAAAACATGATATTTGTATTTATAAACATGACCTTGGATTCATTTGATGAACAGAAAGATTGTGCTTTTCTCCAAAACCACTTTCACGGTGATTTTTTGTGAAATTTCACTTCAAAACTACAACAATTTGTCCAGATACTCCTGGATGAAAACAAAACTATCTGGTGATTTGTAGCTATCTCAATCCCAGATCTTGCTACAGCCTCTGTGTGTGTTTGTGTTTTCTGGATATTCTCTATGGACTTTAAGGTTTTGAATGCATTTTAGCAGGACCCTTTTTGTTTTCTGCTGGCAAACGCTAATTGGTTCCACCTGGAGTTAAACACTCCACACATTCGAGTTTTCTAGGAGGAAAGCTTCAGTAACCGGAGAAAACATGATATTTCTTTCTGTAAACATGACATTGCATGCATTTGATGAACAGAAAGATTGTGCTTTTCTCCAAAACCAATTTCACGGTGATTTTTTGTGAAATTTCACTTCAAAACTACAACAATTTGTGCAGATACTCCTGGATGAAAACAAAACTATCTGGTGATTTGTACCTATCTCAATCCCAGATGTTGCTACAGCCTCTGTGTGCGTTTGTGTTTTCTGGATATTCTCTATGGACTTTAAGGTTTTGAATGCATTTTAGCAGGACCCTTTTTGTTTTCTGCTGGCAAACGCTAATTGGTTCCACCTGGAGTCAAACACTCCACACATTCGAGTTTTCTAGGAGGAAAGCTTCAGTAACCGGAGAAAACATGATATTTCTTTCTGTAAACATGACCTTGGATTCATTTGATGAACAGAAAGATTGTGCTTTTCTCCAAAACCACTTTCACGGTGATTTTTTGTGAAATTACACTTCAAAACTACAACAATTTGTGCAGATACTCCTGGATGAAAACAAAACTATCTGGTGATTTCTACCTATCTCAATCCCAGATCTTGCTACAGCCTCTGTGTGTGTTTGTGTTTTCTGGATATTCTCTATGGACTTTAAGGTTTTGAATGCATTTTAGCAGGACCCTTTTTGTTTTCTGCTGGCAAACGCTAATTGGTTCCACCTGGAGTCAAATCCTCCACACATTCGAGTTTTCTAGGAAGAAAGCTCCAGAAACCTGAGAAAACATGATATTTGTATTTATAAACATGACCTTGGATTCATTTGCTGAACAGAAAGATTGTGCTTTTCTCCAAAACCACTTTCACGGTGATTTTTTGGTGAAATTTCACTTCAAAACTACAACAATTTGTCCAGATACTCCTGGATGAAAACAAAACTATCTGGTGATTTGTACCTATCTCAAACCCAGATCTTGCTACGTCCTCTGTGTTTGTTTGTGTTTTCTGGATATTCTCTATGGACTTTAAGGTTTTGAATGCATTTTAGCAGGACCCTTTTTGTTTTCTGCTGGCAAACGCTAATTGGTTCCACCTGGAGTCAAATACTCCACACATTCGAGTTTTCTAGGAAGAAAGCTCCAGAAACCTGAGAAAACATGATATTTGTATTTATAAACATGACCTTGGATTCATTTGATGAACAGAAAGATTGTGCTTTTCTCCAAAACCACTTTCACGGTGATTTTTTGTGAAATTACACTTCAAAACTACAACAATTTGTGCAGATACTCCTGGATGAAAACAAAATTATCTGGTGATTTGTACCTATCTCAATCCCAGATCTTGCTACAGCCTCTGTGTGTGTTTGTGTTTTCTGGATATTCTCTATGGACTTTAAGGTTTTGAATGCATTTTAGCAGGACCCTTTTTGTTTTCTGCTGGCAAACGCTAATTGGTTCCACCTGGAGTCAAATACTCCACACATTCGAGTTTTCTAGGAGGAAAGCTTCAGAAACCTGAGAAAACATGATATTTCTTTCTGTAAACATGACATTGGATTCATTTGCTGAACAGAAAGATTGTGCTTTTCTCCAAAACCAATTTCACGGTGATTTTTTGGTGAAATTTCACTTCAAAACTACAACAATTTGTGCAGATACTCCTGGATGAAAACAAAACTATCTGGTGATTTGTACCTATCTCAATCCCAGATGTTGCTACAGCCTCTGTGTGTGTTTGTGTTTTCTGGATATTCTCTATGGACTTTAAGGTTTTGAATGCATTTTAGCAGGACCCTTTTTGTTTTCTGCTGGCAAACGCTAATTGGTTCCACCTGGAGTCAAACACTCCACACATTCGAGTTTTCCAGGAGGAAAGCTTCAGTAACCGGAGAAAACATGATATTTCTTTCTGTAAACATGACATTGCATGCATTTGATGAACAGAAAGATTGTGCTTTTCTCCAAAACCAATTTCACGGTGATTTTTTGTGAAATTTCACTTCAAAACTACATCAATTTGAGCAGATACTCCTGGATGAAAACAAAACTATCTGGTGATTTCTACCTATCTCAATCCCAGATCTTGCTACAGCCTCTGTGTGTGTTTGTGTTTTCTGGATATTCTCTATGGACTTTAAGGTTTTGAATGCATTTTCGCAGGACCCTTTTTGTTTTCTGCTGGCAAACGCTAATTGGTTCCACCTGGAATCAAACACTCCACACATTCGAGTTTTCTAGGAAGAAAGCTTCAGAAACCAGAGAAAACATGATATTTCTTTCTGTAAACATGACATTGGATACATTTGCCAAACGGGAAGATTGTGCTTTTCTCCAAAACCACTTTCACGGTGATTATTTGTGAAATTTCACTTCAAAACTAAAACAATTTATCCAGAAACTTCTGGATGTAAACAAAACTATCTGGTGATTTGTAGCTATCTCAATCCCAGATCTTGCTACAGCCTCTGTGTGTGTTTGTGTTTTCTGGATATTCTCTATGGACTTTAAGGTTTGGAATGCATTTTAGCAGGACCCTTTTTGTTTTCTGCTGGCAAACGCTAATTGGTTCCACCTGGAGTCAAATACTCCACACATTCGAGTTTTCTAGGAAGAAAGCTCCAGAAACCTGAGAAAACACGATATTTGTATTTGCAAACATGACATTGGATTCATTTGCTGAAGAGAATGATTGTGCTTTTCTCCAAAACCACTTTCACGGTGATTTTTTGGTGAAATTTCACTTCAAAACTACAACAATTTGTCCAGATACTCCTGGATGAAAACAAAACTATCTGGTGATTTGTAGCTATCTCAATCCCAGATCTTGCTTCAGTCTCTGTGTGTGTTTGTGTTTTCTGGATATTCTCTATGGACTTTAAGGTTTTGAATGCATTTTAGCAGGACCCTTTTTGTTTTCTGCTGGCAAACGCTAATTGGTTCCACCTGGAGTCAAACACTCCACACATTCGAGTTTTCTAGGTGGAAAGCTTCAGTAACCGGAGAAAACATGATATTTCTTTCTGTAAACATGACATTGCATGCATTTGCCGAACAGGAAGATTGTGCTTTTCTCCAAAACCACTTTCACGGTGATTTTTCGTTAAACTTCACCCGAAATCCACAACAATTTGACCAGAAATTCCTAGATGAAAACAAAACTATCTGGTGATTTGTAGCTATCTCAATCCCAGATCTTGCTACAGCCTCTGTGTGTGTTTGTGTTTTCTGGATATTCTCTATGGATTTTAAGGTTTTGAATGCATTTTAGCAGGACCCTTTTTGTTTTCTGCTGGCAAACGCTAATTGGTTCCACCTGGAGTCAAATACTCCACACATTCGAGTTTTCTAGGAAGAAAGCTCCAGAAACCTGAGAAAACATGATATTTGTATTTGCAAACATGACATTGGATTCATTTGCTGAAGAGAATGATTGTGCTTTTCTCCAAAACCACTTTCACGGTGATTTTTTGGTGAAATTTCACTTCAAAACTACAACAATTTGTCCAGATACTCCTGGATGAAAACAAAACTATCTGGTGATTTGTAGCTATCTCAATCCCAGATCTTGACATGCCTCTGTGTGTGTTTGTGTTTTCTGGATATTCTCTATGGACTTTAAGGTTTTGAATGCATTTTAGGAGGATCCTTTTTGTTTTCTGCTGGCAAACGCTAACTGGTTCCACCTGGAGTCAAATCCTCCACACATTCGAGTTTTCTAGGAAGAATGCTCCAGAAACCTGACAAAACATCATATTTGTATTTGTAAACATGACATTGGATTCATTTGCTGAACAGAAAGATTGTGCTTTTCTCCAAAACCACTTTCACGGTGATTTTTTGGTGACATTTCACTTCAAAACTACAACAATTTGTCCAGATACTCCTGGATGAAAACAAAACTATCTGGTGATTTGTAGCTATCTCAATCCCAGATCTTGCTACAGCCTCTGTGTGTGTTTGTGTTTTCTGGATATTCTCTATGGACTTTAAGGTTTTGAATGCATTTTAGCAGGACCCTTTTTGTTTTCTGCTGGGAAACGCTAATTGGTTCCACCTGGAGTCAAACACTCCACACATTCGAGTTTTCTAGGAGGAAAGCTTCAGTAACCGGAGAAAAAATGATATTTCTTTCTGTAAACATGACATTGCATGCATTTGATGAACAGAAAGATTGTGCTTTTCTCCAAAACCAATTTCACGGTGATTTTTTGTGAAATTTCACCCGAAATCCCCAACAATTTGTGCAGATACTCCTGGATGAAAACAAAACTATCTGGTGATTTGTAGCTATCTCACTCCCAGATCTTGCTACAGCCTCTGTGTGTGTTTGTGTTTTCTGGATATTCTCTATGGACTTTAAGGTTTTGAATGCATTTTAGCAGGACCCTTTTTGTTTTCTGCTGGCAAACGCTAATTGGTTCCACCTGGAGTCAAACACTCCACACATTCGTGTTTTCTAGGAGGAAAGCTTCAGTAACCGGAGAAAACATGATATTTCTTTCTGTAAACATGACATTGCATGCATTTGATGAACAGAAAGATTGTGCTTTTCTCCAAAACCAATTTCACGGTGATTTTTTGTGAAATTTCACTTCAAAACTACAACAATTTGTGCAGATACTCCTGGATGAAAACAAAACTATCTGGTGATTTGTACCTATCTCAATCCCAGATGTTGCTACAGCCTCTGTGTGTGTTTGTGTTTTCTGGATATTCTCTATGGACTTTAAGGTTTTGAATGTATTTTAGCAGGACCCTTTTTGTTTTCAGCTGGCAAACGCTAATTGGTTCCACCTGGAGTCAAATACTCCACACATTCGAGTTTTCTAGGAAGAAATCTTCAGAAACCTGAGAAAACATGATATTTGTATTTGCAAACATGACATTGGATGCATTTGCCGAACAGGAAGATTGTGCTTTTTTCCAAAACCACTTTCACGGTGATTTTTCGTTAAACTTCACCCGAAATCCACAACAAGTTGACCAGAAATTCCTAGATAAAAACAAAACTATCTGGTGATTTGTAGCTATCTCAATCCCAGATCTTGCTACAGCCTCTGTGTGTGTTTGTGTTTTCTGGATATTCTCTATGGACTTTAAGGTTTTGAATGCATTTTAGCAGGACCCTTTTTGTTTTCTGCTGGCAAACGCTAATTGGTTCCACCTGGAGTCAAATACTCCACACATTCGAGTTTTCTAGGAAGAAAGCTCCAGAAACCTGAGAAAACACGATATTTGTATTTGCAAACATGACATTGGATTCATTTGCTGAAGAGAATGATTGTGCTTTTCTCCAAAACCACTTTCACGGTGATTTTTTGGTGACATTTCACTTCAAAACTACAACAATTTGTCCAGATACTCCTGGATGAAAACAAAACTATCTGGTGATTTGTAGCTATCTCAATCCCAGATCTTGCTACAGCCTCTGTGTGTGTTTGTGTTTTCTGGATATTCTCTATGGACTTTAAGGTTTTGAATGCATTTTAGCAGGACCCTTTTTGTTTTCTGCTGGCAAACGCTAATTGGTTCCACCTGGAGTCAAACACTCCACACATTCGAGTTTTCTAGGTGGAAAGCTTCAGTAACCGGAGAAAACATGATATTTCTTTCTGTAAACATGACATTGCATGCATTTGATGAACAGAAAGATTGTGCTTTTCTCCAAAACCACTTTCACGGTGATTTTTTGGTGAAATTTCACTTCAAAACTACAACAATTTGTGCAGATACTCCTGGATGAAAACAAAACTATCTGGTGATTTGTACCTATCTCAATCCCAGATCTTGCTACAGCCTTTGTGTGTGTTTGTGTTTTCTGGATATTCTCTATGGACTTTAAGGTTTTGAATGCATTTTCGCAGGACCCTTTTTGTTTTCTGCTGGGAAACGCTAATTGGTTCCACCTGGAGTCAAATACTCCACACATTCGAGTTTTCTAGGAAGAAAGCTCCAGAAACCTGAGAAAACATGACATTTGTATTTGTAAACATGACATTGGATGCATTTGTCGAACAGGAAGATTGTGCTTTTCTCCAAAACCACTTTCACGGTGATTTTTCGTGAAACTTCACCCGAAATCCACAACAATTTGACCAGAAATTCCTAGATGAAAACAAAACTATCTGGTGATTTGTAGCTATCTCAATCCAAGATCTTGCTACAGCCTCTGTGTGTGTTTGTGTTTTCTGGATATTCTCTATGGATTTTAAGGTTTTGAATGCATTTTAGCAGGACCCTTTTTGTTTTCTGCTGGCAAACGCTAATTGGTTCCACCTGGAGTCAAATACTCCACACATTCGAGTTTTCTAGGAAGAAAGCTCCAGAAACCTGAGAAAACATGATATTTGTATTTGCAAACATGACATTGGATTCATTTGCTGAAGAGAATGATTGTGCTTTTCTCCAAAACCACTTTCACGGTGATTTTTTGGTGAAATTTCACTTCAAAACTACAACAATTTGTCCAGATACTCCTGGATGAAAACAAAACTATCTGGTGATTTGTAGCTATCTCAATCCCAGATCTTGCTGCAGCCTCTGTGTGTGTTTGTGTTTTCTGGATATTCTCTATGGACTTTAAGGTTTTGAATGCATTTTAGGAGGACCCTTTTTGTTTTCTGCTGGCAAACGCTAACTGGTTCCACCTGGAGTCAAATCCTCCACACATTCGAGTTTTCTAGGAAGAATGCTCCAGAAACCTGACAAAACATCATATTTGTATTTGTAAACATGACATTGGATTCATTTGCTGAACAGAAAGATTGTGCTTTTCTCCAAAACCACTTTCACGGTGATTTTTTGGTGACATTTCACTTCAAAACTACAACAATTTGTCCAGATACTCCTGGATGAAAACAAAACTATCTGGTGATTTGTAGCTATCTCAATCCCAGATCTTGCTACAGCCTCTGTGTGTGTTTGTGTTTTCTGGATATTCTCTATGGACTTTAAGGTTTTGAATGCATTTTAGCAGGACCCTTTTTGTTTTCTGCTGGCAAACGCTAATTGGTTCCACCTGGAGTCAAATACTCCACACATTCGAGTTTTCTAGGAAGAAAGCTCCAGAAACCTGAGAAAACACGATATTTGTATTTGCAAACATGACATTGGATTCATTTGCTGAAGAGAATGATTGTGCTTTTCTCCAAAACCACTTTCACGGTGATTTTTTGGTGAAATTTCACTTCAAAACTACAACAATTTGTCCCGATACTCCTGGATGAAAACAAAACTATCTGGTGATTTGTAGCTATCTCAATCCCAGATCTTGCTTCAGTCTCTGTGTGTGTTTGTGTTTTCTGGATATTCTCTATGGACTTTAAGGTTTTGAATGCATTTTAGCAGGACCCTTTTTGTTTTCTGCTGGCAAACGCTAATTGGTTCCACCTGGAGTCAAACACTCCACACATTCGAGTTTTCTAGGTGGAAAGCTTCAGTAACCGGAGAAAACATGATATTTCTTTCTGTAAACATGACATTGCATGCATTTGATGAACAGAAAGATTGTGCTTTTCTCCAAAACCAATTTCACGGTGATTTTTTGGTGAAATTTCACTTGAAAACTACAACAATTTGTGCAGATACTCCTGGATGAAAACAAAACTATCTGGTGATTTGTAGCTATCTCAATCCCAGATCTTGCTTCAGTCTCTGTGTGTGTTTGTGTTTTCTGGATATTCTCTATGGACTTTAAGGTTTTGAATGCATTTTAGCAGGACCCTTTTTGTTTTCTGCTGGCAAACCCTAATTGGTTCCACCTGGAGTCAAACACTCCACACATTCGAGTTTTCTAGGTGGAAAGCTTCAGTAACCGGAGAAAACATGATATTTCTTTCTGTAAACATGACATTGCATGCATTTGATGAACAGAAAGATTGTGCTTTTCTCCAAAACCACTTTCACGGTGATTTTTTGGTGAAATTTCACTTGAAAACTACAACAATTTGTGCAGATACTCCTGGATGAAAACAAAACTATCTGGTGATTTGTACCTATCTCAATCCCAGATCTTGCTACAGCCTCTGTGTGTGTTTGTGTTTTCTGGATATTCTCTATGGACTTTAAGGTTTTGAATGCATTTTCGCAGGACCCTTTTTGTTTTCTGCTGGGAAACGCTAATTGGTTCCACCTGGAGTCAAATACTCCACACATTCGAGTTTTCTAGGAAGAAAGCTCCAGAAACCTGAGAAAACATGATATTTGTATTTGTAAACATGACATTGGATGCATTTGCCGAACAGGAAGATTGTGCTTTTCTCCAAAACCACTTTCACGGTGATTTTTCGTTAAACTTCACCCGAAATCCACAACAATTTGACCAGAAATTCCTAGATGAAAACAAAACTATCTGGTGATTTGTAGCTATCTCAATCCAAGATCTTGCTACAGCCTCTGTGTGTGTTTGTGTTTTCTGGATATTCTCTATGGATTTTAAGGTTTTGAATGCATTTTAGCAGGACCCTTTTTGTTTTCTGCTGGGAAACGCTAATTGGTTCCACCTGGAGTCAAACACTCCACACATTCGAGTTTTCTAGGAGGAAAGCTTCAGTAACCGGAGAAAACATGATATTTCTTTCTGTAAACATGACATTGCATGCATTTGATGAACAGAAAGATTGTGCTTTTCTCCAAAACCAATTTCACGGTGATTTTTTGTGAAATTTCACCCGAAATCCCCAACAATTTGTGCAGATACTCCTGGATGAAAACAAAACTATCTGGTGATTTGTAGCTATCTCACTCCCAGATCTTGCTACAGCCTCTGTGTGTGTTTGTGTTTTCTGGATATTCTCTATGGACTTTAAGGTTTTGAATGCATTTTAGCAGGACCCTTTTTGTTTTCTGCTGGCAAACGCTAATTGGTTCCACCTGGAGTCAAACACTCCACACATTCGTGTTTTCTAGGAGGAAAGCTTCAGTAACCGGAGAAAACATGATATTTCTTTCTGTAAACATGACATTGCATGCATTTGATGAACAGAAAGATTGTGCTTTTCTCCAAAACCAATTTCACGGTGATTTTTTGTGAAATTTCACTTCAAAACTACAACAATTTGTGCAGATACTCCTGGATGAAAACAAAACTATCTGGTGATTTGTACCTATCTCAATCCCAGATGTTGCTACAGCCTCTGTGTGTGTTTGTGTTTTCTGGATATTCTCTATGGACTTTAAGGTTTTGAATGTATTTTAGCAGGACCCTTTTTGTTTTCAGCTGGCAAACGCTAATTGGTTCCACCTGGAGTCAAATACTCCACACATTCGAGTTTTCTAGGAAGAAATCTTCAGAAACCTGAGAAAACATGATATTTGTATTTGCAAACATGACATTGGATGCATTTGCCGAACAGGAAGATTGTGCTTTTTTCCAAAACCACTTTCACGGTGATTTTTCGTTAAACTTCACCCGAAATCCACAACAAGTTGACCAGAAATTCCTAGATAAAAACAAAACTATCTGGTGATTTGTAGCTATCTCAATCCCAGATCTTGCTACAGCCTCTGTGTGTGTTTGTGTTTTCTGGATATTCTCTATGGACTTTAAGGTTTTGAATGCATTTTAGCAGGACCCTTTTTGTTTTCTGCTGGCAAACGCTAATTGGTTCCACCTGGAGTCAAATACTCCACACATTCGAGTTTTCTAGGAAGAAAGCTCCAGAAACCTGAGAAAACACGATATTTGTATTTGCAAACATGACATTGGATTCATTTGCTGAAGAGAATGATTGTGCTTTTCTCCAAAACCACTTTCACGGTGATTTTTTGGTGACATTTCACTTCAAAACTACAACAATTTGTCCAGATACTCCTGGATGAAAACAAAACTATCTGGTGATTTGTAGCTATCTCAATCCCAGATCTTGCTACAGCCTCTGTGTGTGTTTGTGTTTTCTGGATATTCTCTATGGACTTTAAGGTTTTGAATGCATTTTAGCAGGACCCTTTTTGTTTTCTGCTGGCAAACGCTAATTGGTTCCACCTGGAGTCAAACACTCCACACATTCGAGTTTTCTAGGTGGAAAGCTTCAGTAACCGGAGAAAACATGATATTTCTTTCTGTAAACATGACATTGCATGCATTTGATGAACAGAAAGATTGTGCTTTTCTCCAAAACCACTTTCACGGTGATTTTTTGGTGAAATTTCACTTCAAAACTACAACAATTTGTGCAGATACTCCTGGATGAAAACAAAACTATCTGGTGATTTGTACCTATCTCAATCCCAGATCTTGCTACAGCCTTTGTGTGTGTTTGTGTTTTCTGGATATTCTCTATGGACTTTAAGGTTTTGAATGCATTTTCGCAGGACCCTTTTTGTTTTCTGCTGGGAAACGCTAATTGGTTCCACCTGGAGTCAAATACTCCACACATTCGAGTTTTCTAGGAAGAAAGCTCCAGAAACCTGAGAAAACATGACATTTGTATTTGTAAACATGACATTGGATGCATTTGTCGAACAGGAAGATTGTGCTTTTCTCCAAAACCACTTTCACGGTGATTTTTCGTGAAACTTCACCCGAAATCCACAACAATTTGACCAGAAATTCCTAGATGAAAACAAAACTATCTGGTGATTTGTAGCTATCTCAATCCAAGATCTTGCTACAGCCTCTGTGTGTGTTTGTGTTTTCTGGATATTCTCTATGGATTTTAAGGTTTTGAATGCATTTTAGCAGGACCCTTTTTGTTTTCTGCTGGCAAACGCTAATTGGTTCCACCTGGAGTCAAATACTCCACACATTCGAGTTTTCTAGGAAGAAAGCTCCAGAAACCTGAGAAAACATGATATTTGTATTTGCAAACATGACATTGGATTCATTTGCTGAAGAGAATGATTGTGCTTTTCTCCAAAACCACTTTCACGGTGATTTTTTGGTGAAATTTCACTTCAAAACTACAACAATTTGTCCAGATACTCCTGGATGAAAACAAAACTATCTGGTGATTTGTAGCTATCTCAATCCCAGATCTTGCTGCAGCCTCTGTGTGTGTTTGTGTTTTCTGGATATTCTCTATGGACTTTAAGGTTTTGAATGCATTTTAGGAGGACCCTTTTTGTTTTCTGCTGGCAAACGCTAACTGGTTCCACCTGGAGTCAAATCCTCCACACATTCGAGTTTTCTAGGAAGAATGCTCCAGAAACCTGACAAAACATCATATTTGTATTTGTAAACATGACATTGGATTCATTTGCTGAACAGAAAGATTGTGCTTTTCTCCAAAACCACTTTCACGGTGATTTTTTGGTGACATTTCACTTCAAAACTACAACAATTTGTCCAGATACTCCTGGATGAAAACAAAACTATCTGGTGATTTGTAGCTATCTCAATCCCAGATCTTGCTACAGCCTCTGTGTGTGTTTGTGTTTTCTGGATATTCTCTATGGACTTTAAGGTTTTGAATGCATTTTAGCAGGACCCTTTTTGTTTTCTGCTGGCAAACGCTAATTGGTTCCACCTGGAGTCAAATACTCCACACATTCGAGTTTTCTAGGAAGAAAGCTCCAGAAACCTGAGAAAACACGATATTTGTATTTGCAAACATGACATTGGATTCATTTGCTGAAGAGAATGATTGTGCTTTTCTCCAAAACCACTTTCACGGTGATTTTTTGGTGAAATTTCACTTCAAAACTACAACAATTTGTCCCGATACTCCTGGATGAAAACAAAACTATCTGGTGATTTGTAGCTATCTCAATCCCAGATCTTGCTTCAGTCTCTGTGTGTGTTTGTGTTTTCTGGATATTCTCTATGGACTTTAAGGTTTTGAATGCATTTTAGCAGGACCCTTTTTGTTTTCTGCTGGCAAACGCTAATTGGTTCCACCTGGAGTCAAACACTCCACACATTCGAGTTTTCTAGGTGGAAAGCTTCAGTAACCGGAGAAAACATGATATTTCTTTCTGTAAACATGACATTGCATGCATTTGATGAACAGAAAGATTGTGCTTTTCTCCAAAACCAATTTCACGGTGATTTTTTGGTGAAATTTCACTTGAAAACTACAACAATTTGTGCAGATACTCCTGGATGAAAACAAAACTATCTGGTGATTTGTAGCTATCTCAATCCCAGATCTTGCTTCAGTCTCTGTGTGTGTTTGTGTTTTCTGGATATTCTCTATGGACTTTAAGGTTTTGAATGCATTTTAGCAGGACCCTTTTTGTTTTCTGCTGGCAAACCCTAATTGGTTCCACCTGGAGTCAAACACTCCACACATTCGAGTTTTCTAGGTGGAAAGCTTCAGTAACCGGAGAAAACATGATATTTCTTTCTGTAAACATGACATTGCATGCATTTGATGAACAGAAAGATTGTGCTTTTCTCCAAAACCACTTTCACGGTGATTTTTTGGTGAAATTTCACTTGAAAACTACAACAATTTGTGCAGATACTCCTGGATGAAAACAAAACTATCTGGTGATTTGTACCTATCTCAATCCCAGATCTTGCTACAGCCTCTGTGTGTGTTTGTGTTTTCTGGATATTCTCTATGGACTTTAAGGTTTTGAATGCATTTTCGCAGGACCCTTTTTGTTTTCTGCTGGGAAACGCTAATTGGTTCCACCTGGAGTCAAATACTCCACACATTCGAGTTTTCTAGGAAGAAAGCTCCAGAAACCTGAGAAAACATGATATTTGTATTTGTAAACATGACATTGGATGCATTTGCCGAACAGGAAGATTGTGCTTTTCTCCAAAACCACTTTCACGGTGATTTTTCGTTAAACTTCACCCGAAATCCACAACAATTTGACCAGAAATTCCTAGATGAAAACAAAACTATCTGGTGATTTGTAGCTATCTCAATCCAAGATCTTGCTACAGCCTCTGTGTGTGTTTGTGTTTTCTGGATATTCTCTATGGATTTTAAGGTTTTGAATGCATTTTAGCAGGACCCTTTTTGTTTTCTGCTGGCAAACGCTAATTGGTTCCACCTGGAGTCAAATACTCCACACATTCGAGTTTTCTAGGAAGAAAGCTCCAGAAACCTGAGAAAACATGATATTTGTATTTGCAAACATGACATTGGATTCATTTGCTGAAGAGAATGATTGTGCTTTTCTCCAAAACCACTTTCACGGTGATTTTTTGGTGAAATTTCACTTCAAAACTACAACAATTTGTCCAGATACTCCTGGATGAAAACAAAACTATCTGGTGATTTGTAGCTATCTCAATCCCAGATCTTGCTGCAGCCTCTGTGTGTGTTTGTGTTTTCTGGATATTCTCTATGGACTTTAAGGTTTTGAATGCATTTTAGGAGGACCCTTTTTGTTTTCTGCTGGCAAACGCTAACTGGTTCCACCTGGAGTCAAATCCTCCACACATTCGAGTTTTCTAGGAAGAATGCTCCAGAAACCTGACAAAACATCATATTTGTATTTGTAAACATGACATTGGATTCATTTGCTGAACAGAAAGATTGTGCTTTTCTCCAAAACCACTTTCACGGTGATTTTTTGGTGACATTTCACTTCAAAACTACAACAATTTGTCCAGATACTCCTGGATGAAAACAAAACTATCTGGTGATTTGTAGCTATCTCAATCCCAGATCTTGCTACAGCCTCTGTGTGTGTTTGTGTTTTCTGGATATTCTCTATGGACTTTAAGGTTTTGAATGCATTTTAGGAGGACCCTTTTTGTTTTCTGCTGGGAAACGCTAATTGGTTCCACCTGGAGTCAAACACTCCACACATTCGAGTTTTCTAGGAGGAAAGCTTCAGTAACCGGAGAAAACATGATATTTCTTTCTGTAAACATGACATTGCATGCATTTGATGAACAGAAAGATTGTGCTTTTCTCCAAAACCAATTTCACGGTGATTTTTTGTGAAATTTCACTTCAAAACTACAACAATTTGTGCAGATACTCCTGGATGAAAACAAAACTATCTGGTGATTTGTAGCTATCTCAATCCCAGATCTTGCTACAGCCTCTGTGTGTGTTTGTGTTTTCTGGATATTCTCTATGGACTTTAAGGTTTGGAATGCATTTTAGCAGGACCCTTTTTGTTTTCTGCTGGCAAACGCTAATTGGTTCCACCTGGAGTCAAACACTCCACACATTCGAGTTTTCTAGGAAGAAAGCTCCAGAAACCTGAGAAAACATGATATTTGTATTTGCAAACATGACATTGGATTCATTTGCTGAAGAGAATGATTGTGCTTTTCTCCAAAACCACTTTCACGGTGATTTTTTGGTGACATTTCACTTCAAAACTACAACAATTTGTCCAGATACTCCTGGATGAAAACAAAACTATCTGGTGATTTGTAGCTATCTCAATCCCAGATCTTGCTACAGCCTCTGTGTGTGTTTGTGTTTTCTGGATATTCTCTATGGACTTTAAGGTTTTGAATGCATTTTAGCAGGACCCTTTTTCTTTTCTGCTGGCAAACGCTAACTGGTTCCACCTGGAGTCAAATACTCCACACATTCGAGTTTTCTAGGAAGAATACTCCAGAAACCTAAGAAAACATGATATTTGTATTTGTAAACATGACATTGGATTCATTTGCTGAAACGAAAGATTGTGCTTTTCTCCAAAACCACTTTCACGGTGATTTTTTGGTGAAATTTCACTTCAAAACTACAACAATTTGTCCAGATACTCCTGGATGAAAACAAAACTATCTGGTGATTTGTAGCTATCTCAATCCCAGATCTTGCTACAGCCTCTGTGTGTGTTTGTGTTTTCTGGATATTCTCTATGGACTTTAAGGTTTTGAATGCATTTTAGCAGGACCCTTTTTGTTTTCTGCTGGCAAACGCTAATTGGTTCCACCTGGAGTCAAATACTCCACACATTCGAGTTTTCTAGGAAGAAAGCTCCAGAAACCTGAGAAAACATGATATTTGTATTTGTAAACATGACATTGGATGCATTTGCCGAACAGGAAGATTGTGCTTTTCTCCAAAACCACTTTCACGGTGATTTTTCGTTAAACTTCACCCGAAATCCACAACAATTTGACCAGAAATTCCTAGATGAAAACAAAACTATCTGGTGATTTGTAGCTATCTCAATCCCAGATCTTGAAACAGCGTCTGTGTGTGTTTGTGTTTTCTGGATATTCTCTATGGACTTTTTGGTTTGGAATGCATTTTAGCAGGACCCTTTTTGTTTTCTGCTGGCAAACGCTAATTGGTTCCACCTGGAGTCAAATACTCCACACATTCGAGTTTTCTAGGAAGAAAGCTCCAGAAACCTGAGAAAACATGATATTTGTATTTGTAAACATGACATTGGATTCATTTCCTGAACGGAAAGATTGTGCTTTTCTCCAAAACCACTTTCACGGTGATTTTTGGTAAATTTCACCCGAAATCCACAACAATTTGTCCAGATACTCCTGGATGAAAACAAAACTATCTGGTGATTTGTACCTATCTCAAACCCAGATCTTGCTACGGCCTCTGTGTTTGTTTGTGTTTTCTGGATATTCTCTATGGACTTTAAGGTTTTGAATGCATTTTAGCAGGACCCTTTTTGTTTTCTGCTGGCAAACGCTAATTGGTTCCACCTGGAGTCAAATACTCCACACATTCGAGTTTTCTAGGAAGAAAGCTTCAGAAACCTGAGAAAACATGATATTTGTATTTATAAACATGACCTTGGATTCATTTGATGAACAGAAAGATTGTGCTTTTCTCCAAAACCACTTTCACGGTGATTTTTTGTGAAATTTCACTTCAAAACTACAACAATTTGTCCAGATACTCCTGGATGAAAACAAAACTATCTGGTGATTTGTACCTATCTCAATCCCAGATCTTGCTACAGCCTCTGTGTGTGTTTGTGTTTTCTGGATATTCTCTATGGACTTTAAGGTTTGGAATGCATTTTAGCAGGACCCTTTTTGTTTTCTGCTGGCAAACGCTAATTGGTTCCACCTGGAGTCAAATACTCCACACATTCGAGTTTTCTAGGAAGAAAGCTCCAGAAACCTGAGAAAACATGATATTTGTATTTGTAAACATGACATTGGATTCATTTCCTGAACGGAAAGATTGTGCTTTTCTCCAAAACCACTTTCACGGTGATTTTTTGGTGAAATTTCACTTCAAAACTACAACAATTTGTCCAGATACTCCTGGATGAAAACAAAACTATCTGGTGATTTGTACCTATCTCAAACCCAGATCTTGCTACGGCCTCTGTGTTTGTTTGTGTTTTCTGGATATTCTCTATGGACTTTAAGGTTTTGAATGCATTTTAGCAGGACCCTTTTTGTTTTCTGCTGGCAAACGCTAATTGGTTCCACCTGGAGTCAAATACTCCACACATTCGAGTTTTCTAGGAAGAAAGCTCCAGAAACCTGAGAAAACATGATATTTGTATTTATAAACATGACCTTGGATTCATTTGCTGAAGAGAATGATTGTGCTTTTCTCCAAAACCACTTTCACGGTGATTTTTTGGTGAAATTTCACTTCAAAACTACAACAATTTGTCCAGATACTCCTGGATGAAAACAAAACTATCTGGTGATTTGTAGCTATCTCAATCCCAGATCTTGCTTCAGTCTCTGTGTGTGTTTGTGTTTTCTGGATATTCTCTATGGACTTTAAGGTTTTGAATGCATTTTAGCAGGACCCTTTTTGTTTTCTGCTGGCAAACGCTAATTGGTTCTACCTGGAGTCAAACACTCCACACATTCGAGTTTTCTAGGTGGAAAGCTTCAGTAACCGGAGAAAACATGATATTTCTTTCTGTAAACATGACATTGCATGCATTTGATGAACAGAAAGATTGTGCTTTTCTCCAAAACCACTTTCACGGTGATTTTTTGGTGAAATTTCACTTCAAAACTACAACAATTTGTGCAGATACTCCTGGATGAAAACAAAACTATCTGGTGATTTGTACCTATCTCAATCCCAGATCTTGCTACAGCCTCTGTGTGTGTTTGTGTTTTCTGGATATTCTCTATGGACTTTAAGGTTTTGAATGCATTTTCGCAGGACCCTTTTTGTTTTCTGCTGGGAAACGCTAATTGGTTCCACCTGGAGTCAAATCCTCCACACATTCGAGTTTTCTAGGAAGAAAGCTCCAGAAACCTGAGAAAACATGATATTTGTATTTGTAAACATGACATTGGATGCATTTGCCGAACAGGAAGATTGTGCTTTTCTCCAAAACCACTTTCACGGTGATTTTTCGTTAAACTTCACCCGAAATCCACAACAATTTGACCAGAAATTCCTAGATGAAAACAAAACTATCTGGTGATTTGTAGCTATCTCAATCCAAGATCTTGCTACAGCCTCTGTGTGTGTTTGTGTTTTCTGGATATTCTCTATGGATTTTAAGGTTTTGAATGCATTTTAGCAGGACCCTTTTTGTTTTCTGCTGGCAAACGCTAATTGGTTCCACCTGGAGTCAAATACTCCACACATTCGAGTTTTCTAGGAAGAAAGCTCCAGAAACCTGAGAAAACATGATATTTGTATTTGCAAACATGACATTGGATTCATTTGCTGAAGAGAATGATTGTGCTTTTCTCCAAAACCACTTTCACGGTGATTTTTTGGTGAAATTTCACTTCAAAACTACAACAATTTGTCCAGATACTCCTGGATGAAAACAAAACTATCTGGTGATTTGTAGCTATCTCAATCCCAGATCTTGCTGCAGCCTCTGTGTGTGTTTGTGTTTTCTGGATATTCTCTATGGACTTTAATGTTTTGAATGCATTTTAGGAGGACCCTTTTTGTTTTCTGCTGGCAAACGCTAACTGGTTCCACCTGGAGTCAAATCCTCCACACATTCGAGTTTTCTAGGAAGAATGCTCCAGAAACCTGACAAAACATCATATTTGTATTTGTAAACATGACATTGGATTCATTTGCTGAACAGAAAGATTGTGCTTTTCTCCAAAACCACTTTCACGGTGATTTTTTGGTGACATTTCACTTCAAAACTACAACAATTTGTCCAGATACTCCTGGATGAAAACAAAACTATCTGGTGATTTGTAGCTATCTCAATCCCAGATCTTGCTACAGCCTCTGTGTGCGTTTGTGTTTTCTGGATATTCTCTATGGACTTTAAGGTTTTGAATGCATTTTAGCAGGACCCTTTTTGTTTTCTGCTGGCAAACGCTAACTGGTTCCACCTGGAGTCAAACACTCCACACATTCGAGTTTTCTAGGAGGAAAGCTTCAGTAACCGGAGAAAACATGATATTTCTTTCTGTAAACATGACATTGCATGCATTTGATGAACAGAAAGATTGTGCTTTTCTCCAAAACCAATTTCACGGTGATTTTTTGTGAAATTTCACTTCAAAACTACAACAATTTGTGCAGATACTCCTGGATGAAAACAAAACTATCTGGTGATTTGTACCTATCTCAATCCCAGATCTTGCTACAGCCTCTGTGTGTGTTTGTGTTTTCTGGATATTCTCTATGGACTTTAAGGTTTTGAATGCATTTTCGCAGGACCCTTTTTGTTTTCTGCTTGCAAACGCTAATTGGTTCCACCTGGAGTCAAACACTCCACACATTCGAGTTTTCTAGGAAGAAAGCTCCAGAAACCTGAGAAAACATGATATTTGTATTTGCAAACATGACATTGGATTCATTTGCTGAAGAGAATGATTGTGCTTTTCTCCAAAACCACTTTCACGGTGATTTTTTGGTGACATTTCACTTCAAAACTACAACAATTTGTCCAGATACTCCTGGATGAAAACAAAACTATCTGGTGATTTGTAGCTATCTCAATCCCAGATCTTGCTTCAGTCTCTGTGTGTGTTTGTGTTTTCTGGATATTCTCTATGGACTTTAAGGTTTTGAATGCATTTTAGCAGGACCCTTTTTGTTTTCTGCTGGCAAACGCTAATTGGTTCCACCTGGAGTCAAACACTCCACACATTCGAGTTTGCTAGGTGGAAAGCTTCAGTAACCGGAGAAAACATGATATTTCTTTCTGTAAACATGACATTGCATGCATTTGATGAACAGAAAGATTGTGCTTTTCTCCAAAACCACTTTCACGGTGATTTTTTGGTGAAATTTCACTTCAAAACTACAACAATTTGTGCAGATACTCCTGGATGAAAACAAAACTATCTGGTGATTTGTACCTATCTCAATCCCAGATCTTGCTACAGCCTCTGTGTGTGTTTGTGTTTTCTGGATATTCTCTATGGACTTTAAGGTTTTGAATGCATTTTCGCAGGACCCTTTTTGTTTTCTGCTGGGAAACGCTAATTGGTTCCACCTGGAGTCAAATCCTCCACACATTCGAGTTTTCTAGGAAGAAAGCTCCAGAAACCTGAGAAAACATGATATTTGTATTTGTAAACATGACATTGGATGCATTTGCCGAACAGGAAGATTGTGCTTTTCTCCAAAACCACTTTCACGGTGATTTTTCGTTAAACTTCACCCGAAATCCACAACAATTTGACCAGAAATTCCTAGATGAAAACAAAACTATCTGGTGATTTGTAGCTATCTCAATCCAAGATCTTGCTACAGCCTCTGTGTGTGTTTGTGTTTTCTGGATATTCTCTATGGATTTTAAGGTTTGGAATGCATTTTAGCAGGACCCTTTTTGTTTTCTGCTGGCAAACGCTAATTGGTTCCACCTGGAGTCAAATACTCCACACATTCGAGTTTTCTAGGAAGAAAGCTCCAGAAACCTGAGAAAACATGATATTTGTATTTGCAAACATGACATTGGATTCATTTGCTGAAGAGAATGATTGTGCTTTTCTCCAAAACCACTTTCACGGTGATTTTTTGGTGAAATTTCACTTCAAAACTACAACAATTTGTCCAGATACTCCTGGATGAAAACAAAACTATCTGGTGATTTGTAGCTATCTAAATCCCAGATCTTGCTGCAGCCTCTGTGTGTGTTTGTGTTTTCTGGATATTCTCTATGGACTTTAAGGTTTTGAATGCATTTTAGGAGGACCCTTTTTGTTTTCTGCTGGCAAACGCTAACTGGTTCCACCTGGAGTCAAATCCTCCACACATTCGAGTTTTCTAGGAAGAATGCTCCAGAAACCTGACAAAACTTCATATTTGTATTTGTAAACATGACATTGGATTCATTTGCTGAACAGAAAGATTGTGCTTTTCTCCAAAACCACTTTCACGGTGATTTTTTGGTGACATTTCACTTCAAAACTACAACAATTTGTCCAGATACTCCTGGATGAAAACAAAACTATCTGGTGATTTGTAGCTATCTCAATCCCAGATCTTGCTACAGCCTCTGTGTGCGTTTGTGTTTTCTGGATATTCTCTATGGACTTTAAGGTTTTGAATGCATTTTAGCAGGACCCTTTTTGTTTTCTGCTGGGAAACGCTAATTGGTTCCACCTGGAGTCAAACACTCCACACATTCGAGTTTTCTAGGAGGAAAGCTTCAGTAACCGGAGAAAACATGATATTTCTTTCTGTAAACATGACATTGCATGCATTTGATGAACAGAAAGATTGTGCTTTTCTCCAAAACCAATTTCACGGTGATTTTTTGTGAAATTTCACTTCAAAACTACAACAATTTGTGCAGATACTCCTGGATGAAAACAAAACTATCTGGTGATTTGTACCTATCTCAATCCCAGATCTTGCTACAGCCTCTGTGTGTGTTTGTGTTTTCTGGATATTCTCTATGGACTTTAAGGTTTTGAATGCATTTTAGCAGGACCCTTTTTGTTTTCTGCTGGCAAACGCTAATTGGTTCCACCTGGAGTCAAACACTCCACACATTCGAGTTTTCTAGGAAGAAAGCTCCAGAAACCTGAGAAAACATGATATTTGTATTTGCAAACATGACATTGGATTCATTTGCTGAAGAGAATGATTGTGCTTTTCTCCAAAACCAATTTCACGGTGATTTTTTGGTGACATTTCACTTCAAAACTACAACAATTTGTCCAGATACTCCTGGATGAAAACAAAACTATCTGGTGATTTGTAGCTATCTCAATCCCAGATCTTGCTACAGCCTCTGTGTGTGTTTGTGTTTTCTGGATATTCTCTATGGACTTTAAGGTTTTGAATGCATTTTAGCAGGACCCTTTTTGTTTTCTGCTGGCAAACGCTAACTGGTTCCACCTGGAGTCAAATACTCCACACATTCGAGTTTTCTAGGAAGAAAGCTCCAGAAACCTGAGAAAACATGATATTTGTATTTGTAAACATGACATTGGATTCATTTGCTGAAACGAAAGATTGTGCTTTTCTCCAAAACCACTTTCACGGTGATTTTTTGGTGAAATTTCACTTCAAAACTACAACAATTTGTCCAGATACTCCTGGATGAAAACAAAACTATCTGGTGATTTGTAGCTATCTCAATCCCAGATCTTGCTACAGCCTCTGTGTGTGTTTGTGTTTTCTGGATATTCTCTATGGTCTTTAAGCTTTTGAATGCATTTTAGCAGGACCCTTTTTGTTTTCTGCTGGCAAACGCTAATTGGTTCCACCTGGAGTCAAACACTCCACACATTCGAGTTTGCTAGGTGGAAAGCTTCAGTAACCGGAGAAAACATGATATTTCTTTCTGTAAACATGACATTGCATGCATTTGATGAACAGAAAGATTGTGCTTTTCTCCAAAACCACTTTCACGGTGATTTTTTGGTGACATTTCACTTCAAAACTACAACAATTTGTGCAGATACTCCTGGATGAAAACAAAACTATCTGGTGATTTGTACCTATCTCAATCCCAGATCTTGCTACAGCCTCTGTGTGTGTTTGTGTTTTCTGGATATTCTCTATGGACTTTAAGGTTTTGAATGCATTTTCGCAGGACCCTTTTTATTTTCTGCTGGGAAACGCTAATTGGTTCCACCTGGAGTCAAATACTCCACACATTCGAGTTTTCTAGGAAGAAAGCTCCAGAAACCTGAGAAAACATGATATTTGTATTTGTAAACATGACATTGGATGCATTTGCCGAACAGGAAGATTGTGCTTTTCTCCAAAACCACTTTCACGGTGATTTTTCGTTAAACTTCACCCGAAATCCACAACAATTTGACCAGAAATTCCTAGATGAAAACAAAACTATCTGGTGATTTGTAGCTATCTCAATCCAAGATCTTGCTACAGCCTCTGTGTGTGTTTGTGTTTTCTGGATATTCTCTATGGATTTTAAGGTTTGGAATGCATTTTAGCAGGACCCTTTTTGTTTTCTGCTGGCAAACGCTAATTGGTTCCACCTGGAGTCAAATACTCCACACATTCGAGTTTTCTAGGAAGAAAGCTCCAGAAACCTGAGAAAACATGATATTTGTATTTGCAAACATGACATTGGATTCATTTGCTGAAGAGAATGATTGTGCTTTTCTCCAAAACCACTTTCACGGTGATTTTTTGGTGAAATTTCACTTCAAAACTACAACAATTTGTCCAGATACTCCTGGATGAAAACAAAACTATCTGGTGATTTGTAGCTATCTCAATCCCAGATCTTGCTGCAGCCTCTGTGTGTGTTTGTGTTTTCTGGATATTCTCTATGGACTTTAAGGTTTTGAATGCATTTTAGGAGGACCCTTTTTGTTTTCTGCTGGCAAACGCTAACTGGTTCCACCTGGAGTCAAATACTCCACACATTCGAGTTTTCTAGGAAGAATGCTCCAGAAACCTTACAAAACATCATATTTGTATTTGTAAACATGACATTGGATTCATTTGCTGAACAGAAAGATTGTGCTTTTCTCCAAAACCACTTTCACGGTGATTTTTTGGTGACATTTCACTTCAAAACTACAACAATTTGTCCAGATACTCCTGGATGAAAACAAAACTATCTGGTGATTTGTAGCTATCTCAATCCCAGATCTTGCTACAGCCTCTGTGTGTGTTTGTGTTTTCTGGATATTCTCTATGGACTTTAAGGTTTTGAATGCATTTTAGCAGGACCCTTTTTGTTTTCTGCTGGGAAACGCTAATTGATTCCACCTGGAGTCAAACACTCCACACATTCGAGTTTTCTAGGAGGAAAGCTTCAGTAACCGGAGAAAACATGATATTTCTTTCTGTAAACATGACATTGCATGCATTTGATGAACAGAAAGATTGTGCTTTTCTCCAAAACCAATTTCACGGTGATTTTTTGTGAAATTTCACTTCAAAACTACAACAATTTGTGCAGATACTACTGGATGAAAACAAAACTATCTGGTGATTTGTACCTATCTCAATCCCAGATCTTGCTACAGCCTCTGTGTGTGTTTGTGTTTTCTGGATATTCTCTATGGACTTTAAGGTTTTGAATGCATTTTAGCAGGACCCTTTTTGTTTTCTGCTGGCAAAGGCTAATTGGTTCCACCTGGAGTCAAATCCTCCACACATTCGAGTTTTCTAGGAAGAAAGCTCCAGAAACCTGAGAAAACATGATATTTGTATTTGCAAACATGACATTGGATTCATTTGCTGAAGAGAATGATTGTGCTTTTCTCCAAAACCACTTTCACGGTGATTTTTTGGTGACATTTCACTTCAAAACTACAACAATTTGTCCAGATACTCCTGGATGAAAACAAAACTATGTGGTGATTTGTAGCTATCTCAATCCCAGATCTTGCTACAGCCTCTGTGTGTGTTTGTGTTTTCTGGATATTCTCTATGGACTTTAAGGTTTTGAATGCATTTTAGCAGGACCCTTTTTGTTTTCTGCTGGCAAACGCTAACTGGTTCCACCTGGAGTCAAATACTCCACACATTCGAGTTTTCTAGGAAGAATACTCCAGAAACCTGAGAAAACATGATATTTGTATTTGTAAACATGACATTGGATTCATTTGCTGAACAGAAAGATTGTGCTTTTCTCCAAAACCACTTTCACGGTGATTTTTTGGTGAAATTTCACTTCAAAACTACAACAATTTGTGCAGATACTCCTGGATGAAAACAAAACTATCTGGTGATTTGTACCTATCTCAATCCCAGATCTTGCTACAGCCTCTGTGTGTGTTTGTGTTTTCTGGATATTCTCTATGGACTTTAAGGTTTTGAATGCATTTTCGCAGGACCCTTTTTATTTTCTGCTGGCAAACGCTAATTGGTTCCACCTGGAGTCAAATACTCCACACATTCGAGTTTTCTAGGAAGAAAGCTCCAGAAACCTGAGAAAACATGATATTTGTATTTGTAAACATGACATTGGATGCATTTGCCGAACAGGAAGATTGTGCTTTTCTCCAAAACCACTTTCACGGTGATTTTTCGTTAAACTTCACCCGAAATCCACAACAATTTGACCAGAAATTCCTAGATGAAAACAAAACTATCTGGTGATTTGTAGCTATCTCAATCCCAGATCTTGCTGCAGCCTCTGTGTGTGTTTGTGTTTTCTGGATATTCTCTATGGATTTTAAGGTTTTGAATGCATTTTAGCAGGACCCTTTTTGTTTTCTGCTGGCAAACGCTAATTGGTTCCACCTGGAGTCAAATACTCCACACATTCGAGTTTTCTAGGAAGAAAGCTCCAGAAACCTGAGAAAACATGATATTTGTATTTGCAAACATGACATTGGATTCATTTGCTGAAGAGAATGATTGTGCTTTTCTCCAAAACCACTTTCACGGTGATTTTTTGGTGAAATTTCACTTCAAAACTACAACAATTTGTCCAGATACTCCTGGATGAAAACAAAACTATCTGGTGATTTGTAGCTATCTCAATCCCAGATCTTGCTGCAGCCTCTGTGTGTGTTTGTGTTTTCTGGATATTCTCTATGGACTTTAAGGTTTTGAATGCATTTTAGGAGGACCCTTTTTGTTTTCTGCTGGCAAACGCTAACTGGTTCCACCTGGAGTCAAATACTCCACACATTCGAGTTTTCTAGGAAGAATGCTCCAGAAACCTTACAAAACATCATATTTGTATTTGTAAACATGACATTGGATTCATTTGCTGAACAGAAAGATTGTGCTTTTCTCCAAAACCACTTTCACGGTGATTTTTTGGTGACATTTCACTTCAAAACTACAACAATTTGTCCAGATACTCCTGGATGAAAACAAAACTATCTGGTGATTTGTAGCTATCTCAATCCCAGATCTTGCTACAGCCTCTGTGTGTGTTTGTGTTTTCTGGATATTCTCTATGGACTTTAAGGTTTTGAATGCATTTTAGCAGGACCCTTTTTGTTTTCTGCTGGCAAACGCTAATTGATTCCACCTGGAGTCAAACACTCCACACATTCGAGTTTTCTAGGAGGAAAGCTTCAGTAACCGGAGAAAACATGATATTTCTTTCTGTAAACATGACATTGCATGCATTTGATGAACAGAAAGATTGTGCTTTTCTCCAAAACCAATTTCACGGTGATTTTTTGTGAAATTTCACTTCAAAACTACAACAATTTGTGCAGATACTACTGGATGAAAACAAAACTATCTGGTGATTTGTACCTATCTCAATCCCAGATCTTGCTACAGCCTCTGTGTGTGTTTGTGTTTTCTGGATATTCTCTATGGACTTTAAGGTTTTGAATGCATTTTAGCAGGACCCTTTTTGTTTTCTGCTGGCAAAGGCTAATTGGTTCCACCTGGAGTCAAACACTCCACACATTCGAGTTTTCTAGGAAGAAAGCTCCAGAAACCTGAGAAAACATGATATTTGTATTTGCAAACATGACATTGGATTCATTTGCTGAAGAGAATGATTGTGCTTTTCTCCAAAACCACTTTCACGGTGATTTTTTGGTGAAATTTCACTTCAAAACTACAACAATTTGTGCAGATACTCCTGGATGAAAACAAAACTATCTGGTGATTTGTACCTATCTCAATCCCAGATCTTGCTACAGCCTCTGTGTGTGTTTGTGTTTTCTGGATATTCTCTATGGACTTTAAGGTTTTGAATGCATTTTCGCAGGACCCTTTTTATTTTCTGCTGGCAAACGCTAATTGGTTCCACCTGGAGTCAAATACTCCACACATTCGAGTTTTCTAGGAAGAAAGCTCCAGAAACCTGAGAAAACATGATATTTGTATTTGTAAACATGACATTGGATGCATTTGCCGAACAGGAAGATTGTGCTTTTCTCCAAAACCACTTTCACGGTGATTTTTCGTTAAACTTCACCCGAAATCCACAACAATTTGACCAGAAATTCCTAGATGAAAACAAAACTATCTGGTGATTTGTAGCTATCTCAATCCCAGATCTTGCTGCAGCCTCTGTGTGTGTTTGTGTTTTCTGGATATTCTCTATGGACTTTAAGGTTTGGAATGCATTTTAGCAGGACCCTTTTTGTTTTCTGCTGGCAAACGCTAATTGGTTCCACCTGGAGTCAAATACTCCACACATTCGAGTTTTCTAGGAAGAAAGCTCCAGAAACCTGAGAAAACATGATATTTGTATTTGCAAACATGACATTGGATTCATTTGCTGAAGAGAATGATTGTGCTTTTCTCCAAAACCACTTTCACGGTGATTTTTTGGTGAAATTTCACTTCAAAACTACAACAATTTGTCCAGATACTCCTGGATGAAAACAAAACTATCTGGTGATTTGTAGCTATCTCAATCCCAGATCTTGCTGCAGCCTCTGTGTGTGTTTGTGTTTTCTGGATATTCTCTATGGACTTTAAGGTTTTGAATGCATTTTAGGAGGACCCTTTTTGTTTTCTGCTGGCAAACGCTAACTGGTTCCACCTGGAGTCAAATCCTCCACACATTCGAGTTTTCTAGGAAGAATGCTCCAGAAACCTGACAAAACATCATATTTGTATTTGTAAACATGACATTGGATTCATTTGCTGAACAGAAAGATTGTGCTTTTCTCCAAAACCACTTTCACGGTGATTTTTTGGTGACATTTCACTTCAAAACTACAACAATTTGTCCAGATACTCCTGGATGAAAACAAAACTATCTGGTGATTTGTAGCTATCTCAATCCCAGATCTTGCTACAGCCTCTGTGTGTGTTTGTGTTTTCTGGATATTCTCTATGGACTTTAAGGTTTTGAATGCATTTTAGCAGGACCCTTTTTGTTTTCTGCTGGGAAACGCTAATTGGTTCCACCTGGAGTCAAACACTCCACACATTCGAGTTTTCTAGGAGGAAAGCTTCAGTAACCGGAGAAAACATGATATTTCTTTCTGTAAACATGACATTGCATGCATTTGATGAACAGAAAGATTGTGCTTTTCTCCAAAACCAATTTCACGGTGATTTTTTGTGAAATTTCACTTCAAAACTACAACAATTTGTGCAGATACTACTGGATGAAAACAAAACTATCTGGTGATTTGTACCTATCTCAATCCCAGATCTTGCTACAGCCTCTGTGTGTGTTTGTGTTTTCTGGATATTCTCTATGGACTTTAAGGTTTTGAATGCATTTTAGCAGGACCCTTTTTGTTTTCTGCTGGCAAACGCTAATTGGTTCCACCTGGAGTCAAATACTCCACACATTCGAGTTTTCTAGGAAGAATACTCCAGAAACCTGAGAAAACATGATATTTGTATTTGTAAACATGACATTGGATTCACTTGCTGAAACGAAAGATTGTGCTTTTCTCCAAAACCACTTTCACGGTGATTTTTTGGTGACATTTCACTTCAAAACTACAACAATTTGTCCAGATACTCCTGGATGAAAACAAAACTATCTGGTGATTTGTAGCTATCTCAATCCCAGATCTTGCTACAGCCTCTGTGTGTGTTTGTGTTTTCTGGATATTCTCTATGGACTTTAAGGTTTTGAATGCATTTTAGCAGGACCCTTTTTGTTTTCTGCTGGCAAAGGCTAATTGGTTCCACCTGGAGTCAAACACTCCACACATTCGAGTTTTCTAGGAAGAAAGCTCCAGAAACCTGAGAAAACATGATATTTGTATTTGCAAACATGACATTGGATTCATTTGCTGAAGAGAATGATTGTGCTTTTCTCCAAAACCACTTTCACGGTGATTTTTTGGTGACATTTCACTTCAAAACTACAACAATTTGTCCATATACTCCTGGATGAAAACAAAACTATGTGGTGATTTGTAGCTATCTCAATCCCAGATCTTGCTACAGCCTCTGTGTGTGTTTGTGTTTTCTGGATATTCTCTATGGACTTTAAGGTTTTGAATGCATTTTAGCAGGACCCTTTTTGTTTTCTGCTGGCAAACGCTAACTGGTTCCACCTGGAGTCAAATACTCCACACATTCGAGTTTTCTAGGAAGAATACTCCAGAAACCTGAGAAAACATGATATTTGTATTTGTAAACATGACATTGGATTCATTTGCTGAACAGAAAGATTGTGCTTTTCTCCAAAACCACTTTCACGGTGATTTTTTGGTGAAATTTCACTTCAAAACTACAACAATTTGTGCAGATACTCCTGGATGAAAACAAAACTATCTGGTGATTTGTACCTATCTCAATCCCAGATCTTGCTACAGCCTCTGTGTGTGTTTGTGTTTTCTGGATATTCTCTATGGACTTTAAGGTTTTGAATGCATTTTCGCAGGACCCTTTTTATTTTCTGCTGGCAAACGCTAATTGGTTCCACCTGGAGTCAAATACTCCACACATTCGAGTTTTCTAGGAAGAAAGCTCCAGAAACCTGAGAAAACATGATATTTGTATTTGTAAACATGACATTGGATGCATTTGCCGAACAGGAAGATTGTGCTTTTCTCCAAAACCACTTTCACGGTGATTTTTCGTTAAACTTCACCCGAAATCCACAACAATTTGACCAGAAATTCCTAGATGAAAACAAAACTATCTGGTGATTTGTAGCTATCTCAATCCCAGATCTTGCTGCAGCCTCTGTGTGTGTTTGTGTTTTCTGGATATTCTCTATGGACTTTAAGGTTTGGAATGCATTTTAGCAGGACCCTTTTTGTTTTCTGCTGGCAAACGCTAATTGGTTCCACCTGGAGTCAAATCCTCCACACATTCGAGTTTTCTAGGAAGAAAGCTCCAGAAACCTGAGAAAACATGATATTTGTATTTGCAAACATGACATTGGATTCATTTGCTGAAGAGAATGATTGTGCTTTTCTCCAAAACCACTTTCACGGTGATTTTTTGGTGAAATTTCACTTCAAAACTACAACAATTTGTCCAGATACTCCTGGATGAAAACAAAACTATCTGGTGATTTGTAGCTATCTCAATCCCAGATCTTGCTGCAGCCTCTGTGTGTGTTTGTGTTTTCTGGATATTCTCTATGGACTTTAAGGTTTTGAATGCATTTTAGGAGGTCCCTTTTTGTTTTCTGCTGGCAAACGCTAACTGGTTCCACCTGGAGTCAAATCCTCCACACATTCGAGTTTTCTAGGAAGAATGCTCCAGAAACCTGACAAAACATCATATTTGTATTTGTAAACATGACATTGGATTCATTTGCTGAACAGAAAGATTGTGCTTTTCTCCAAAACCACTTTCACGGTGATTTTTTGGTGACATTTCACTTCAAAACTACAACAATTTGTCCAGATACTCCTGGATGAAAACAAAACTATCTGGTGATTTGTAGCTATCTCAATCCCAGATCTTGCTACAGCCTCTGTGTGTGTTTGTGTTTTCTGGATATTCTCTATGGACTTTAAGGTTTTGAATGCATTTTAGCAGGACCCTTTTTGTTTTCTGCTGGGAAACGCTAATTGGTTCCACCTGGAGTCAAACACTCCACACATTCGAGTTTTCTAGGAGGAAAGCTTCAGTAACCGGAGAAAACATGATATTTCTTTCTGTAAACATGACATTGCATGCATTTGATGAACAGAAAGATTGTGCTTTTCTTCAAAACCAATTTCACGGTGATTTTTTGTGAAATTTCACTTCAAAACTACAACAATTTGTGCAGATACTACTGGATGAAAACAAAACTATCTGCTGATTTGTACCTATCTCAATCCCAGATCTTGCTACAGCCTCTGTGTGTGTTTGTGTTTTCTGGATATTCTCTATGGACTTTAAGGTTTTGAATGCATTTTAGCAGGACCCTTTTTGTTTTCTGCTGGCAAACGCTAATTGGTTCCACCTGGAGTCAAATACTCCACACATTCGAGTTTTCTAGGAAGAATACTCCAGAAACCTGAGAAAACATGATATTTGTATTTGTAAACATGACATTGGATTCATTTGCTGAAACGAAAGATTGTGCTTTTCTCCAAAACCACTTTCACGGTGATTTTTTGGTGAAATTTCACTTCAAAACTACAACAATTTGTCCAGATACTCCTGGATGAAAACAAAACTATCTGGTGATTTGTAGCTATCTCAATCCCAGATCTTGCTACAGCCTCTGTGTGTGTTTGTGTTTTCTGGATATTCTCTATGGTCTTTAAGGTTTTGAATGCATTTTAGCAGGACCCTTTTTGTTTTCTGCTGGCAAACGCTAATTGGTTCCACCTGGAGTCAAACACTCCACACATTCGAGTTTTCTAGGAGGAAAGCTCCAGAAACCTGAGAAAACATGATATTTCTTTCTGTAAACATGACATTGCATGCATTTGATGAACAGAAAGATTGTGCTTTTCTCCAAAACCAATTTCACGGTGATTTTTTGTGAAAATTCACTTCAAAACTACAACAATTTGTGCAGATACTCCTGGATGAAAACAAAACTATCTGGTGATTTGTACCTATCTCAATCCCAGATCTTGCTACAGCCTCTGTGTGTGTTTGTGTTTTCTGGATATTCTCTATGGACTTTAAGGTTTTGAATGCATTTTAGCAGGACCCTTTTTGTTTTCTGCTGGCAAACGCTAATTGGTTCCACCTGGAGTCAAACACTCCACACATTCGAGTTTTCTAGGAAGAAAGCTCCAGAAACCTGAGAAAACATGATATTTGTATTTGCAAACATGACATTGGATTCATTTGCTGAAGAGAATGATTGTGCTTTTCTCCAAAACCACTTTCACGGTGATTTTTTGGTGAAATTTCACTTCAAAACTACAACAATTTGTCCAGATACTCCTGGATGAAAACAAAACTATCTGGTGATTTGTAGCTATCTCAATCCCAGATCTTGCTACAGCCTCTGTGTGTGTTTGTGTTTTCTGGATATTCTCTATGGACTTTAAGGTTTTGAATGCATTTTAGCAGGACCCTTTTTGTTTTCTGCTGGCAAACGCTAATTGGTTCCACCTGGAGTCAAACACTCCACACATTCGAGTTTTCTAGGAGGAAAGCTTCAGTAACCGGAGAAAACATGATATTTCTTTCTGTAAACATGACATTGCATGCATTTGATGAACAGAAAGATTGTGCTTTTCTCCAAAACCAATTTCACGGTGATTTTTTGTGAAATTTCACTTCAAAACTACAACAAATTGTGCAGATACTCCTGGATGAAAACAAAACTATCTGGTGATTTGTACCTATCTCAATCCCAGATCTTGCTGCAGCCTCTGTGTGTGTTTGTGTTTTCTGGATATTCTCTATGGACTTTAAGGTTTTGAATGCATTTTAGGAGGACCCTTTTTGTTTTCTGCTGGCAAACGCTAACTGGTTCCACCTGGAGTCAAATACTCCACACATTCGAGTTTTCTAGGAAGAATGCTCCAGAAACCTGACAAAACATCATATTTGTATTTGTAAACATGACATTGGATTCATTTGCTGAACAGAAAGATTGTGCTTTTCTCCAAAACCACTTTCACGGTGATTTTTTGGTGACATTTCACTTCAAAACTACAACAATTTGTCCAGATACTCCTGGATGAAAACAAAACTATCTGGTGATTTGTAGCTATCTCAATCCCAGATCTTGCTACAGCCTCTGTGTGTGTTTGTGTTTTCTGGATATTCTCTATGGACTTTAAGGTTTTGAATGCATTTTAGCAGGACCCTTTTTGTTTTCTGCTGGGAAACGCTAATTGATTCCACCTGGAGTCAAACACTCCACACATTCGAGTTTTCTAGGAGGAAAGCTTCAGTAACCGGAGAAAACATGATATTTCTTTCTGTAAACATGACATTGCATGCATTTGATGAACAGAAAGATTGTGCTTTTCTCCAAAACCAATTTCACGGTGATTTTTTGTGAAATTTCACTTCAAAACTACAACAATTTGTGCAGATACTACTGGATGAAAACAAAACTATCTGGTGATTTGTACCTATCTCAATCCCAGATCTTGCTACAGCCTCTGTGTGTGTTTGTGTTTTCTGGATATTCTCTATGGACTTTAAGGTTTTGAATGCATTTTAGCAGGACCCTTTTTGTTTTCTGCTGGCAAAGGCTAATTGGTTCCACCTGGAGTCAAACACTCCACACATTCGAGTTTTCTAGGAAGAATGCTCCAGAAACCTGAGAAAACATGATATTTGTATTTGCAAACATGACATTGGATTCATTTGCTGAAGAGAATGATTGTGCTTTTCTCCAAAACCACTTTCACGGTGATTTTTTGGTGACATTTCACTTCAAAACTACAACAATTTGTCCAGATACTCCTGGATGAAAACAAAACTATGTGGTGATTTGTAGCTATCTCAATCCCAGATCTTGCTACAGCCTCTGTGTGTGTTTGTGTTTTCTGGATATTCTCTATGGACTTTAAGGTTTTGAATGCATTTTAGCAGGACCCTTTTTGTTTTCTGCTGGCAAACGCTAACTGGTTCCACCTGGAGTCAAATACTCCACACATTCGAGTTTTCTAGGAAGAATGCTCCAGAAACCTGAGAAAACATGATATTTGTATTTGTAAACATGACATTGGATTCATTTGCTGAACAGAAAGATTGTGCTTTTCTCCAAAACCACTTTCACGGTGATTTTTTGGTGAAATTTCACTTCAAAACTACAACAATTTGTGCAGATACTCCTGGATGAAAACAAAACTATCTGGTGATTTGTACCTATCTCAATCCCAGATCTTGCTACAGCCTCTGTGTGTGTTTGTGTTTTCTGGATATTCTCTATGGACTTTAAGGTTTTGAATGCATTTTCGCAGGACCCTTTTTATTTTCTGCTGGCAAACGCTAATTGGTTCCACCTGGAGTCAAATACTCCACACATTCGAGTTTTCTAGGAAGAAAGCTCCAGAAACCTGAGAAAACATGATATTTGTATTTGTAAACATGACATTGGATGCATTTGCCGAACAGGAAGATTGTGCTTTTCTCCAAAACCACTTTCACGGTGATTTTTCGTTAAACTTCACCCGAAATCCACAACAATTTGACCAGAAATTCCTAGATGAAAACAAAACTATCTGGTGATTTGTAGCTATCTCAATCCCAGATCTTGCTGCAGCCTCTGTGTGTGTTTGTGTTTTCTGGATATTCTCTATGGACTTTAAGGTTTGGAATGCATTTTAGCAGGACCCTTTTTGTTTTCTGCTGGCAAACGCTAATTGGTTCCACCTGGAGTCAAATCCTCCACACATTCGAGTTTTCTAGGAAGAAAGCTCCAGAAACCTGAGAAAACATGATATTTGCATTTGCAAACATGACATTGGATTCATTTGCTGAAGAGAATGATTGTGCTTTTCTCCAAAACCACTTTCACGGTGATTTTTTGGTGAAATTTCACTTCAAAACTACAACAATTTGTCCAGATACTCCTGGATGAAAACAAAACTATCTGGTGATTTGTAGCTATCTCAATCCCAGATCTTGCTGCAGCCTCTGTGTGTGTTTGTGTTTTCTGGATATTCTCTATGGACTTTAAGGTTTTGAATGCATTTTAGGAGGTCCCTTTTTGTTTTCTGCTGGCAAACGCTAACTGGTTCCACCTGGAGTCAAATCCTCCACACATTCGAGTTTTCTAGGAAGAATGCTCCAGAAACCTGACAAAACATCATATTTGTATTTGTAAACATGACATTGGATTCATTTGCTGAACAGAAAGATTGTGCTTTTCTCCAAAACCACTTTCACGGTGATTTTTTGGTGACATTTCACTTCAAAACTACAACAATTTGTCCAGATACTCCTGGATGAAAACAAAACTATCTGGTGATTTGTAGCTATCTCAATCCCAGATCTTGCTACAGCCTCTGTGTGTGTTTGTGTTTTCTGGATATTCTCTATGGACTTTAAGGTTTTGAATGCATTTTAGCAGGACCCTTTTTGTTTTCTGCTGGGAAACGCTAATTGGTTCCACCTGGAGTCAAACACTCCACACATTCGAGTTTTCTAGGAGGAAAGCTTCAGTAACCGGAGAAAACATGATATTTCTTTCTGTAAACATGACATTGCATGCATTTGATGAACAGAAAGATTGTGCTTTTCTCCAAAACCAATTTCACGGTGATTTTTTGTGAAAATTCACTTCAAAACTACAACAATTTGTGCAGATACTCCTGGATGAAAACAAAACTATCTGGTGATTTGTACCTATCTCAATCCCAGATCTTGCTACAGCCTCTGTGTGTGTTTGTGTTTTCTGGATATTCTCTATGGACTTTAAGGTTTTGAATGCATTTTAGCAGGACCCTTTTTGTTTTCTGCTGGCAAACGCTAATTGGTTCCACCTGGAGTCAAACACTCCACACATTCGAGTTTTCTAGGAAGAAAGCTCCAGAAACCTGAGAAAACATGATATTTGTATTTGCAAACATGACATTGGATTCATTTGCTGAAGAGAATGATTGTGCTTTTCTCCAAAACCACTTTCACGGTGATTTTTTGGTGACATTTCACTTCAAAACTACAACAATTTGTCCAGATACTCCTGGATGAAAACAAAACTATCTGGTGATTTGTAGCTATCTCAATCCCAGATCTTGCTACAGCCTCTGTGTGTGTTTGTGTTTTCTGGATATTCTCTATGGACTTTAAGGTTTTGAATGCATTTTAGCAGGACCCTTTTTGTTTTCTGCTGGCAAACGCTAATTGGTTCCACCTGGAGTCAAACACTCCACACATTCGAGTTTTCTAGGAGGAAAGCTTCAGTAACCGGAGAAAACATGATATTTCTTTCTGTAAACATGACATTGCATGCATTTGATGAACAGAAAGATTATGCTTTTCTCCAAAACCAATTTCACGGTGATTTTTTGTGAAATTTCACTTCAAAACTACAACAAATTGTGCAGATACTCCTGGATGAAAACAAAACTATCTGGTGATTTGTACCTATCTCAATCCCAGATCTTGCTACAGCCTCTGTGTGTGTTTGTGTTTTCTGGATATTCTCTATGGACTTTAAGGTTTTGAATGCATTTTAGCAGGACCCTTTTTGTTTTCTGCTGGCAAACGCTAATTGGTTCCACCTGGAGTCAAACACTCCACACATTCGAGTTTTCTAGGAAGAAAGCTCCAGAAACCTGAGAAAACATGATATTTGTATTTGCAAACATGACATTGGATTCATTTGCTGAAGAGAATGATTGTGCTTTTCTCCAAAACCACTTTCACGGTGATTTTTTGGTGACATTTCACTTCAAAACTACAACAATTTGTCCAGATACTCCTGGATGAAAACAAAACTATCTGGTGATTTGTAGCTATCTCAATCCCAGATCTTGCTACAGCCTCTGTGTGTGTTTGTGTTTTCTGGATATTCTCTATGGACTTTAAGGTTTTGAATGCATTTTAGCAGGACCCTTTTTGTTTTCTGCTGGCAAACGCTAATTGGTTCCACCTGGAGTCTAATACGCCACACATTCGAGTTTTCTAGGAGGAAAGCTTCAGTAACCGGAGAAAACATGATATTTCTTTCTGTAAACATGACATTGGATGCATTTGCCGAACAGGAAGATTGTGCTTTTCTCCAAAACCACTTTCACGGTGATTTTTGGTTAAACTTCACCCGAAATCCACAACAATTTGTCCAGAAATTCCTGGATGAAAACAAAACTATCTGGTGATTTGTAGCTATCTCAATCGCAGATCTTGACATGCCTCTGTGTGTGTTTGTGTTTTCTGGATATTCTCTATGGACTTTAAGGTTTTGAATGCATTTTAGCAGGACCCTTTTTGTTTTCTGCTGGCAAACGCTAATTGGTTCCACCTGGAGTCAAATACTCCACACATTCGAGTTTTCTAGGAAGAAAGCTCCAGAAACCTGAGAAAACATGATATTTGTATTTGTAAACAAGACATTGGATGCATTTGCCGAACAGGAATATTGTGCTTTTCTCCAAACACACTTTCACGGTGATTTTTGTTTAAACTTCACCCGAAATCCACAACAATTTGACCAGAAATTCCTAGATGAAAACAAAACTATCTGGTGATTTGTAGCTATCTCAATCCCAGATCTTGCTACAGCCTCTGTGTGTGTTTGTGTTTTCTGGACCTTCTGTATGGACTTTAAGGTTTTGAATGCATTTTAGCATGTAAGTTTTTGTTTTCAGCTGGCAAACGCTAATTGGTTCCACCTGGAGTCAAATACTCCACACATTCGAGTTTTCCAAGAAGAAAGCTTCAGAAACCTGAGAAAACATGATATTTGTATTTGTAAACATGACATTGGATTCATTTGCTGAACATAAAGATTGTGCTTTTCTGCCAAACCACTTTCACGGTGACTTTTTGGTGAAATTTCACTTCAAAACTATAACAATTTGTCCAGATACTCCTGGATGAAAACAACACTATCTGGTGATTTGTACCTATCTCAATCCCAGATCTTGCTGCAGCCTCTGTGTGTGTTTGTGTTTTCTGGATATTCTCTATGGACTTTAAGGTTTTGAATGCATTTTAGCATCTAAGTTTTTGTTTTCAGCCGGCAAACGCTAATTGGTTCCACCTGGAGTCAAACACTCCACACATTCGAGTTTTCTAGGAGGAAAGCTTCAGTAACCGGAGAAAACATGATATTTCTTTCTGTAAACATGACATTGCATGCATTTGATGAACAGAAAGATTGTGCTTTTCTCCAAAACCACTTTCACGGTGACTTTTTGGTGAAATTTCACTTCAAAACTACAACAATTTGTCCAGATACTCCTGGATGAAAACAAAACTCTCTGGTGGTTTGTAGCTATCTCAATCCCAGATCTTGCTTCAGTCTCTGTGTGTGTTTGTGTTTTCTGGATATTCTCTATGGACTTTAAGGTTTTGAATGCATTTAACAGGACCCTTTTTGTTTTCTGCTGGCAAACGGTAATTGGTTCCACCTGGAGTCAAACACTCCACACATTCGAGTTTTCTAGGAGGAAAGCTTCAGTAACCGTTGAAAACATGATATTTCTTTCTGTAAACATGACATTGCATGCATTTTCAGAACAGAAAGATTATGCTTTTCTCCAAAACCAATTTCACGGTGATTTTTTGTGAAATTTCACTTCAAAACTACAACAATTTGTGCAGATACTCCTGGATGAAAACAAAACTATCTGGTGATTTGTACCTATCTCAATCCCAGATCTTGCTACAGCCTCTGTGTGTGTTTGTGTTTTCTGGATATTCTCTATGGACTTTAAGGTTTTGAATGCATTTTAGCAGGACCCTTTTTGTTTTCTGCTGGCAAACGCTAATTGGTTCCACCTGGAGTCAAATACTCCACACATTCGAGTTTTCTAGGAAGAAAGCTCCAGAAACCTGAGAAAACATGATATTTGTATTTGTAAACATGACATTGGATGCATTTGCCGAACAGGAAGAGTGTGCTTTTCTCCAAAACCACTTTCACGGTGATTTTGGGTTAAATTTAACCGGGATACTACAACATTTTGTCCAGATACTCTGGATGAAAACAAAACTATCTGGTGTGTTGTGGCTATGTCAATCCCAGATCTTGCTACATCCTCTGTGTTTGTTTGTGTTTTCTGGACATTCTCTATGGACTTTACGGTTTTGAATGCATTTTAGCATGTAAGTTTTTGTTTTCAGCTGGCAAACGCTAATTGGTTCCACCTGGAGTCTAATACGCCACACATTCGTGTTTTCTAGGAAGAAAGCTTCAGAAACTTGAGAAAACATGATATTTCTTTCTGTAAACATGGCATTGGATGCATTTGCCGAACAGGAAGATTGTGCTTTTCTCCAAAACCACTTTCCCGGTGATTTTTGTTTAAATTTCACCCGAAATCCACAACATTTTGTCCAGATACTCTGGATGAAAACAAAACTATCTGGTGTGTTGTGGCTATCTCAATCCCAGATCTTGCTACAGCCTCTGTGTTTGTTTGTGTTTTCTGGACATTCTCTATGGACTTTACGGTTTTGAATGCATTTTAGCATGTAAGTTTTTGTTTTCAGCTGGCAAACGCTAATTGGTTCCACCTGGAGTATAATACGCCACACATTCGAGTTTTCTAGGAAGAAAGCTTCAGAAACCTGAGAAAACATGATATTTCTTTCTGTAAACATGACATTGGATGCATTTGCCGAACAGGAAGCATGAGCTTTTCTCCAAAACCACTTTCACCGTGATTTTTGGTTAAGTTTCACAGGGATACTACAACATTTTGTCCAGATACTCTGGATGAAAACAAAACTATCTGGTGTGTTGTGGTTTTCTCAATCCCAGATCTTGCTACAGCCTCTGTGTTTGGTTCTGTTTTCTGGACTTTCTCTATGGACTTTACGGTTTTGAATGCATTTTAGCATGTAAGTTTTTGTTTTCAGCTGGCAAACGCTAATTGGTTCCACCTGGAGTCTAATACGCCACACATTCGAGTTTTCTAGGAAGAAAGCTTCAGAAACCTGAGAAAACATGATTTTTCATAATGTAAACATGACATTGGATGCATTTGCCGAACAGGAAGATTGTGCTTTTCTCCAAAACCACTTTCACTTTGTTTTTTGGTTAAATTTCACCGGGATACTACAACATTTTGTCCAGATACTCTGGATGAAAACAAAACTATCTGGTGTGTTGTGGCTATCTCAATCCCAGATCTTGCTACAGCCTCTGTGTTTGGTTCTGTTTTCTGGACTTTCTCTATGGACTTTACGGTTTTGAATGCATTTTAGCATGTAAGTTTTTGTTTTCAGCTGGCAAACGCTAATTGGTTCCACCTGGAGTCTAATACGCCACACATTCGAGTTTTCTAGGAAGAAAGCTCCAGAAACCTGAGAAAACATGATATTTCTTTCTGTAAACCTACATTGGATGCATTTGCAGAACAGGAAGATTGTGCTTTTCTCCAAAACCACTTTCACGGTGATTTTGGGTTAAATTTCACCGGGATACTACAACATTTTGTCCAGATAGTCTGGATGAAAACAAAACTATCTGGTGTGTTGTGGCTATCTCAATCCCAGATCTTGCTACAGCCTCTGTGTTTGTTTGTGTTTTCTGGACATTCTCTATGGACTTTAAGGTTTTGAATGCATTTTAGCATGTAAGTTTTTGTTTTCAGCTGGCAAACGCTAATTGGTTCCACCTGGAGTCTAATATGCCACACATTCGAGTTTTCTAGGAAGAAAGCTTCAGAAACCTGAGAAAACATGATATTTCTTTCTGTAAACCTGACATTGGATGCATTTGCCGAACAGGAAGCATGAGCTTTTCTCCAAAACCACTTTCACGGTGCTTTTTGGTTAAGTTTCACCCGAAATCCACAACAATTTGTCCAGATACTCTGGATGAAAACAAAACTATCTGGTGTATTGTGGCTATCTCAATCCCAGATCTTGCTACAGCCTCTGTGTTTGTTTGTGTTTTCTGGACATTCTCTATGGACTTTACGGTTTTGAATGCATTTTAGCATGTAAGTTTTTGTTTTCAGCTTACAAACGCTAATTGGTTCCACCTGGAGTCAAATCCTCCACACATTCGATTTTTCTAGGAAGAAAGCTTCAGAAACCTGAGAAAACATGATATTTCTTTCTGTAAACATGACATTGGATGCATTTGCCGAACAGGAAGATTGTGCTTTTCTCCAAAACCACTTTCACGGTGATTTTGGGTTAAATTTCACCCGAAATCCACAACATTTTGTCCAGATACTCTGGATGAAAACAAAACTATCTGGTGTGTTGTGGCTATCTCAATCCCAGATATTACTACAGCCTATGTGTTTGGTTGTGTTTTCTGGACATTCTCTATGGACTTTACGGTTTTGAATGCATTTTAGCATGTAAGTTTTTGTTTTCAGCTGGCAAACGCTAATTGGTTCCACCTGGAGTCACATACGCCACACATTTGAGTATTCTAGGAAGAAAGCTGCAGAAACCTGAGAAAACATGATATTTCTTTCTGTAAACATGACATTGGATGCATTTGCCGAACAGGAAGATTGTGCATTTCTCCAAAACCACTTTCACGGTGATTTTGGGTTAAATTTCACCGGGATACTACAACATTTTGTCCAGATACTCTGGATGAAAACAAAACTATCTGGTGTGTTGTGGCTATCTCAATCACAGATCTTGCTACAGCCTCTGTGTTTGGTTCTGTTTTCTGGACTTTCTCTATGGACTTTACGGTTTTGAATGCATTTTAGCATGTAAGTTTTTGTTTTCAGCTGGCAAACGCTAATTGGTTCCACCTGGAGTCTAATACGCCACACATTCGAGTTTTCTAGGAAGAAAGCTTCAGAAACCTGAGAAAACATGATATTTCTTTCTGTAAACCTACATTGGATGCATTTGCCGAACAGGAAGATTGTGCTTTTCTCCAAAACCACTTTCACGGTGATTTTGGGTTAAATTTCACCGGGATACTACAACATTTTGTCCAGATACTCTGGATGAAAACAAAACTATCTGGTGTGTTGTGGCTATCTCAATCCCAGATCTTGCTACAGCCTCTGTGTTTGTTTGTGTTTTCTGGACATTCTCTATGGACTTTACGGTTTTGAATGCATTTTAGCATGTAAGTTTTTGTTTTCAGCTGGCAAACGCTAATTGGTTCCACCTGGAGTCTAATATGCCACACATTCGAGTTTTCTAGGAAGAAAGCTTCAGAAACCTGAGAAAACATGATATTTCTTTCTGTAAACCTGACATTGGATGCATTTGCCGAACAGGAAGCATGAGCTTTTCTCCAAAACCACTTTCACGGTGATTTTTGGTGAAGTTTCACCCGAAATCCACAACAATTTTTCCAGATACTCTGGATGAAAACAAAACTATCTGGTGTATTGTGGCTATCTCAATCCCAGATCTTGCTGCAACCTCTGTGTTTGTTTGTGTTTTCTGGACAATCTCTATGGACTTTACGGTTTTGAATGCATTTTAGCATGTAAGTTTTTGTTTTCAGCTGGCAAACGCTAATTGGTTCCACCTGGAGTCTAATATGCCACACATTCGAGTTTTCTAGGAAGAAAGCTTCAGAAACCTGAGAAAACATGATATTTCTTTCTGTAAACCTGACATTGGATGCATTTGCCGAACAGGAAGCATGAGCTTTTCTCCAAAACCACTTTCACGGTGATTTTTGGTGAAGTTTCACCCGAAATCCACAACAATTTTTCCAGATACTCTGGATGAAAACAAAACTATCTGGTGTTTTGTGGCTATCTCAATCCCAGATCTTGCTACAGCCTCTGTGTTTGGTTCTGTTTCCTGGACATTCTCTATGCACTTTACGGTTTTGAATGCATTTTAGCATGTAAGTTTTTGTTTTCAGCTGGCAAACGCTAATTGGTTCCACCTGGAGTCTAATACGCCACACATTCGAGTTTTCTAGGAAGAAAGCTCCAGAAACCTGAGAAAACATGATATTTCTTTCTGTAAACATGACATTGGATGCATTTGCTGAACAGGAAGATTGTGCTTTTCTCCAAAACCACTTTCCCGGTGATTTTGGGTTAAATTTCACCGGGATACTACAACATTTTGTCCAGATACTCTGGATGAAAACAAAACTATCTGGTGTGTTGTGGCTATCTCAATCCCAGATCTTGCTACAGCCTCTGTGTTTGGTTGTGTTTTCTGGACATTCTCTATGGACTTTACGGTTTTGAATGCATTTTAGCATGTAAGTTTTTGTTTTCAGCTGGCAAACGCTAATTGGTTCCACCTGGAGTCTAATACGCCACACATTCGAGTTTTCTAGGAAGAAAGCTTCAGAAACCTGAGAAAACATGATATTTCTTTCTGTAAACCTACATTGGATGCATTTGCCGAACAGGAAGATTGTGCTTTTCTCCAAAACCACTTTCACGGTGATTTTGGGTTAAATTTCACCGGGATACTACAACATTTTGTCCAGATACTCTGGATGAAAACAAAACTATCTGCTGTGTTGTGGCTATCTCAATCCCAGATCTTGCTACAGCCTCTGTGTTTGGTTGTGTTTTCTGGACTTTCTCTATGGACTTTACGGTTTTGAATGCATTTTAGCATGTAAGTTTTTGTTTTTAGCTGGCAAACGCTAATTGGTTCCACCTGGAGTCTAATACACCACACATTCGAGTTTTCTAGGAAGAAAGCTTCAGAAACCTGAGAAAACATGATATTTCTTTCTGTAATCCTACATTGGATGCATTTGCCGAACAGGAAGATTGTGCTTTTCTCCAAAACCACTTTCACGGTGATTTTGGGTTAAATTTCACCGGGATACTACAACATTTTGTCCAGATACTCTGGATGAAAACAAAACTATATGGTGTGTTGTGGCTATCTCAATCCCAGATCTTGCTACAGCCTCTGTGTTTGGTTGTGTTTTCTGGACATTCTCTATGGACTTTACGGTTTTGAATGCATTTTAGCATGTAAGTTTTGTTTTCAGCTGGCAAACGCTAATTGGTTCCACCTGGAGTCTAATACGCCACACATTCGTGTTTTCTAGGAAGAAAGCTTCAGAAACCTGAGAAAACATGATATTTCTTTCTGTAAACATGACATTGGATGCATTTGCCGAACAGGAAGATTGTGCTTTTCTCCAAAACCACTTTCCCGGTGATTTTTGGTTAAGTTGCACCCGAAATCCACAACATTTTGTCGAGATACTCTGGATTAAAACAAAACTATCTGGTGTGTTGTGGCTATCTCAATCCCAGATCTTACTACAGCCTCTGTGTTTGTTTGTGTTTTTTGGACATTCTCTATGGACTTTACGGTTTTGAATGCATTTTAGCATGTAAGTTGTTGTTTTCAGCTGGCAAACGCTAATTGGTTCCACCTGGAGTCTAATATGCCACACATTCGAGTTTTCTAAGAAGAAAGCTTCAGAAACCTGAGAAAACATGATATTTCTTTCTGTAAACATGACATTGGATGCATTTGCCGAACAGGAAGATTGTGCTTTTCTCCAAAACAACTTTCAACGTGAGTTTGGGTTAAATTTCACCCGAAATCCACAACAATTTGTCCAGATACTCTGGATGAAAACAAAACTATCTGGTGTGTTGTGGCTATCTCAATCCCAGATCGTGCTACAGCCTCTATGTTTGTTTGTATTTTCTGGACATTCTCTATGGACTTTACGGTTTTGAATGCATTTTAGCATGTAAGTTTTTGTTTTCAGCTGGCAAACGCTAATTGGTTCCTCCTGGATCAAATACGCTACACATTCGAGTATTCTAGGAAGAAAGCTGCAGAAACCTGAGAAAACATGATATTTCTTTCTGTAAACATGACATTGGATGCATTTGCCGAACAGGAAGATTGTGCTTTTCTCCAAAACCACTTTCACGGTGATTTTGGGTTAAATTTCACCGGGATACTACAACATTTTGCCCAGATACTCTGGATGAAAACAAAACTATATGGTGTGTTGTGGCTATCTCAATCCCAGATCTTGCTACAGCCTCTGTGTTTGTTTGTGTTTTCTGGAAATTCTCTATGGACTTTACGGTTTTGAATGCATTTTAGCATGTAAGTTTTTGTTTTCAGCTGGCAAACGCTAATTGGTTCCACCTGGAGTCTAATACGCCACACATTCGTATTTTCTAGGAAGAAAGCTTCAGAAACCTGAGAAAACATGATATTTCTTTCTGTAAACATGACATTGGATGCATTTGCCGAACAGGAAGATTGTGCTTTTCTCCAAAACCACTTTCCCGGTGATTTTTGGTTAAGTTGCACCCGAAATCCACAACATTTTGTCCAGATACTCTGGATTAAAACAAAACTATCTGGTGTGTTGTGGCTATCTCAATCCCAGATCTTACTACAGCCTCTGTGTTTGTTTGTGTTTTTAGGACATTCTCTATGGACTTTACGGTTTTGAATGCATTTTAGCATGTAAGTTTTTGTTTTCAGCTGGCAAACGCTAATTGGTTCCACCTGGAGTCTAATACGCCACACATTCGAGTTTTCTAGGAAGAAAGCTTCAGAAACCTGAGACAACATGATATTTCTTTCTGTAAACATGACAGTGGATGCATTTGCCGAACAGGAAGATTGTGCTTTTCTCCAAAACAACTTTCACAGTGAGTTTGGGTTAAATTTCACACGAAATCCACAACAATTTGTCCAGATACTCTGGATGAAAACAAAACTATCTGGTGTGTTGTGGCTAACTCAATCCCAGATGTTGCTACAGCCTCTGTGTTTGGTTGTGTTTTCTGGACATTCTCTATGGACTTTACGGTTTTGAATGCATTTTAGCATGTAAGTTTTTGTTTTCAGCTGGCAAACGCTAATTGGTTCCATCTGGAGTCTAATACGCCACACATTCGAGTTATCTAGGAAGAAAGCTTCAGAAACCTGAGAAAACATGATATTTTTTTCTGTAAACCTGACATTGGATGCATTTGCCGAACAGGAAGGATGAGCTTTTCTCCAAAACCACTTTCACGGTGATTTTTCGTTAAGTTTCAACCGAAATCCAAAACAATTTGTCCAGATCCTCTGGATGAAAACAAAACTATCTGGTGTGTTGTGGCTATCTCAATCCCACATCTTGCTACAGCCTCTGTGTTTGGTTGTGTTTTCTGGACATTCTCTATGGACTTTACGGTTTTGAAAGCATTTTAGCATGTAAGTTTTTGTTTTCAGCTGGCAAACGCTAATTGGTTCCACCTGGAGTCTAATACGCCACACATTCGAGTTTTCTAGGAAGAAAGCTTCAGAAACCTGAGAAAACATGATATTTCTTTCTGTAAACCTACATTGGATGCATTTGCTGAACAGGAAGATTGTGCTTTTCTCCAAAACCACTTTCACGGTGATTTTGGGTTAAATTTCACCGGGATACTACAACATTTTGTCGAGATACTCTGGATGAAAACAAAACTATCTGGTGTGTTGTGGCTATCTGAATCCCAGATCTTGCTACAGCCTCTGTGTTTGGTTGTGTTTTCTGGACATTCTCTATGGACTTTACGGTTTGGAATGCATTTTAGCATGTAAGTTTTTGTTTTCAGCTGGCAAACGCTAATTGGTTCCACCTGGAGTCTAATACGCCACCCATTCGAGTTTTCTAGGAAGAAAGCTTCAGAAACCTGAGAAAACATGATATTTCTTTCTGTAAACATGACATTGGATGCATTTGCCGAACAGGAAGCATGAGCTTTTCTCCAAAACCACTTTCACGGTGCTTTTTGGTTAAGTTTCACCCGAAATCCAAAACAATTTGTCCAGATCCTCTGGATGAAAACAAAACTATCTGGTTTGTTGTGGCTATCTCAATCCCACATCTTGCTACAGCCTCTGTGTTTGCTTGTGTTTTCTGGACATTCTCTATGGACTTTACGGTTTTGAATGCATTTTAGCATGTAAGTTTTTGTTTTCAGCTGGCAAACGCTAATTGGTTCCACCTGGAGTCTAATATGCCACACATTCGAGTTTTCTAGGAAGAAAGCTTCAGAAACCTGAGAAAACATGATATTTCTTTCTGTAAACATGACATTGGATGCATTTGCCGAACAGGAAGCATGAGCTTTTCTCCAAAACCACTTTCACGGTGATTTTTGGTTAAGTTTCACCCGAAATCCACAACAATTTGTCCCGATCCTCTGTATGAAAACAAAACTATCTGGTGATTTTTAGCTATCTCAATCCGAGATCTTGCTACAGCCTCTGTGTTTGTTTGTGTTTTCTGGACTTTCTCTATGGACTTTACGGTTTTGAATGCATTTTAGCATGTAAGTTTTTGTTTTCAGCTGGCAAACGCTAATTGTTTCCACCTGGAGTCTAATATGCCACACATTCGAGTTTTCTAGGAAGAAAGCTTCAGAAACCTGAGAAAACATGATATTTCTTTCTGTAAACATGACATTGGATGCATTTGCCGAACAGGAAGATTGTGCTTTTCTCCAAAACAACTTTCACCGTGAGTTTGGGTTAAATTTCACCCGAAATCCACAACAATTTGTCCAGATACTCTGGATGAAAACAAAACTATCTGGTGTGTTGTGGCTATCTCAATCCCAGATCTTGCTACAGCCTCTGTGTTTGGTTCTGTTTCCTGGACATTCTCTATGCACTTTACGGTTTTGAATGCATTTTAGCATGTAAGTTTTTGTTTTCAGCTGGCAAACGCTAATTGGTTCCACCTGGAGTCAAATACGCCACACATTCGAGTATTCTAGGAAGAAAGCTTCAGAAACCTGAGAAAACATGATATTTCTTTCTGTAAACATGACATTGGATGCATTTGCCGAACAGGAAGATTGTGCTTTTCTCCAAAACCACTTTCCCGGTGATTTTGGGTTAAATTTCACCGGGATACTACAACATTTTGTCCAGATACTCTGGATGAAAACAAAACTATCTGGTGTGCTGTGGCTATCTCAATCCCAGATCTTGCTAGAGCCTCTGTGTTTGTTTATGTTTTCTGGACATTCTCTATGGACTTTACGGTTTGGAATGCATTTTAGTATGTAAGTTTTTGTTTTCAGCTGGCAAACGCTAATTGGTTCCACCTGGAGTCTAATACGCCACACATTCGAGTTTTCTAGGAAGAAAGCTTCAGAAACCTGAGAAAACATGATATTTCTTTCTGTAAACCTGACATTGGATGCATTTGCCAAACAGGAAGATTGTGTTTTTCTCCAAAACCACTTTCACGGTGATTTTTGGTTAAATTTCACCCGAAATCCACAACATTTTGTCCAGATACTCTGGATGAAAACAAAACTATCTGGTGTGTTGTGGCTATCTCAATCCCAGATCTTGCTACAACCTCTGTGTTTGTTTGTGTTTTCTGGACTTTCTCTATGGACTTTACGGTTTTGAATGCATTTTAGCATGTAAGTTTTTGTTTTCAGCTGGCAAACGCTAATTGGTTCCACCTGGAGTCTAATATGCCACACATTCGAGTTTTCTAGGAAGAAAGCTTCAGAAACCTGAGAAAACATGATATTTCTTTCTGTAAACCTGACATTGGATGCATTTGCCGAACAGGAAGCATGAGCTTTTCTCCAAAACCACTTTCACGGTGCTTTTTGGTTAAGTTTCACCCGAAATCCACAACAATTTGTCCAGATCCTCTGGATGAAAACAAAACTATCTGGTGTGTTGTGGCTATCTCAATCCCACATCTTGCTACAGCCTCTGTGTTTGTTTGTGTTTTCTAGACATTCTCTATGGACTTTACGGTTTTGAATGCATTTTAGCATGTAAGTTTTTGTTTTCAGCTGGCAAACGCTAATTTGTTCCACCTGGAGTCAAATACTCCACACATTCGAGTTTTCTAGGAAGAAAGCTTCAGAAACCTGAGAAAACATGATATTTCTTTCTGTAAACATGACATTGGATGCATTTGCCGAACAGGAAGCATGAGCTTTTCTCCAAAACCACTTTCACGGTGATTTTTGGTGAAGTTTCACCCGAAATCCAAAACAATTTGTCCAGATACTCTGGATGAAAACAAAACTATCTGGTGTATTGTGGCTATCTCAATCCCAGATCTTGCTACAGCCTCTGTGTTTGTTTGTGTTTTCTGGACATTCTCTATGGACTTTACGGTTTTGAATGCATTTTAGCATGTAAGTTTTTTTTTTCAGCTGGCAAACGCTAATTGGTTCCACCTGGAGTCAAATACTCCACACATTCGAGTTTTCTAGGAAGAAAGCTTCAGAAACCAGAGAAAACATGATATTTCTTTCTGTAAACATGACATTGGATGCATTTGCCGAACAGGAAGATTGTGCTTTTCTCCAAAACCACTTTCACGGTGATTTTGGGTTAAATTTCACCCGAAATCCACAACATTTTGTCCAGATACTCTGGATGAAAACAAAACTATCTGGTGTGTTGTAGCTATCTCAATCCCAGATCTTGCTACAGCCTCTGTGTTTGTTTGTGATTTCTGGACATTCTCTATGGACTTTATGGTTTTGAATGCATTTTAGCATATAAGTTTTTGTTTTCAGCTGGCAAACGCTAATTGGTTCCACCTGGAGTCTAATACGCCACACATTCGAGTTTTCTAGGAAGAAAGCTTCAGAAACCTGAGAAAACATGATATTTCTTTGTAAACCTGACATTGGATGCATTTGCCGAACAGGAAGATTGTGTTTTTCTCCAAAACCACTTTCACGGTGATTTTTGGTTAAATTTCACCCGAAATCCACAACATTTTGTCCAGATACTCTGGATGAAAACAAAACTATCTGGTGTGTTGTGGCTATCTCAATCCCAGATCTTGCTGCAACCTCTGTGTTTGTTTGTGTTTTCTGGACATTCTCTATGGACTTTACGGTTTTGAATGCATTTTAGCATGTAAGTTTTTGTTTTCAGCTGGCAAACGCTAATTGGTTCCACCTGGAGTATAATACGCCACACATTCGAGTTTTCTAGGAAGAAAGCTTCAGAAACCTGAGAAAACATGATATTTCTTTCTGTAAACCTGACATTGGATGCATTTGCCGAACAGGAAGATTGTGCTTTTCTCCAAAACCACTTTCCCGGTGATTTTTGGTTAAGTTTCACCGGGATACTACAACATTTTGTCCAGATACTCTGGATGAAAACAAAACTATCTGGTGTGTTGTGGCTATCTCAATCCCAGATCTTGCTACAACCTCTGTGTTTGTTTGTGTTTTCTGGACTTTCTCTATGGACTTTACGGTTTTGAATGCATTTTAGCATGTAAGTTTTTGTTTTCAGCTGGCAAACGCTAATTGGTTCCACCTGGAGTCTAACACGCCACACATTCGAGTTTTCTAAGAAGAAAGCTTCAGAAACCTGAGAAAACATGATATTTCTTTCTGTAAACATGACATTGGATGCATTTGCCGAACAGGAAGCATGAGCTTTTCTCCAAAACCACTTTCACGGTGATTTTGGGTTAAATTTCACCCGAAATCCACAACATTTTGTCCAGATACTCTGGATGAAAACAAAACTATCTGGTGTGTTGTAGCTATCTCAATCCCAGATCTTGCTACAGCCTCTGTGTTTGTTTGTGTTTTCTGGACATTCTCTATGGACTTTATGGTTTTGAATGCATTTTAGCATATAAGTTTTTGTTTTCAGCTGGCAAACGCTAATTGGTTCCACCTGGAGTCTAATACGCCACACATTCGAGTTTTCTAGGAAGAAAGCTTCAGAAACCTGAGAAAACATGATATTTCTTTGTAAACCTGACATTGGATGCATTTGCCGAACAGGAAGATTGTGTTTTTCTCCAAAACCACTTTCACGGTGATTTTTGGTTAAATTTCACCCGAAATCCACAACATTTTGTCCAGATACTCTGGATGAAAACAAAACTATCTGGTGTGTTGTGGCTATCTCAATCCCAGATCTTGCTGCAACCTCTGTGTTTGTTTGTGTTTTCTGGACATTCTCTATGGACTTTACGGTTTTGAATGCATTTTAGCATGTAAGTTGTTGTTTTCAGCTGGCAAACGCTAATTGGTTCCACCTGGAGTCTAATACGCCACACATTCGAGTTTTCTAGGAAGAAAGCTTCAGAAACCAGAGAAAACATGATATTTCTTTCTGTAAACATGACATTGGCTGCATTTGCCGAACAGGAAGCATGAGCTTTTCTCCAAAACCACTTTCACCGTGATTTTTGGTTAAGTTTCACCGGGATACTACAACATTTTGTCCAGATACTCTGGATGAAAACAAAACTCTCTGGTGTGTTGTGGCTATCTCAATCCCAGATCTTGCTACAGCCTCTGTGTTTGCTTGTGTTTTCTTGACATTCTCTATGGACTTTACGGTTTGGAATGCATTTTAGCATGTAAGTTTTTGTTTTCAGCTGGCAAACGCTAATTGGTTCCACCTGGAGTCTAATACGCCACACATTCGAGTTTTCTAGGAAGAAAGCTTCAGAAACCTGAGAAAACATGATATTTCTTTCTGTAAAGCTGACATTGGATGCATTTGCCGAACAGGAAGATTGTGCTTTTCTCCAAAACCACTTTCCCGGTGATTTTTGGTTAAGTTTCACCGGAATACTACAACATTTTGTCCAGATACTCTGGATGAAAACAAAACTATCTGGTGTGTTGTGGCTATCTCAATCCCAGATCTTGCTACAACCTCTGTGTTTGTTTGTGTTTTCTGGACTTTCTCTATGGACTTTACGGTTTTGAATGCATTTTAGCATGTAAGTTTTTGTTTTCAGCTGGCAAACGCTAATTGGTTCCACCTGGAGTCTAACACGCCACACATTCGAGTTTTCTAAGAAGAAAGCTTCAGAAACCTGAGAAAACATGATATTTCTTTCTGTAAACATGACATTGGATGCATTTGCCGAACAGGAAGATTGTGCTTTTCTCCAAAACCAATTTCCCGGTGATTTTGGGTTAAATTTCACCGGGATACTACAACAATTTGTACAGATACTCTGGATGAAAACAAAACTATCTGGTGTGTTGTGGCTATCTCAATCCCAGATCTTGCTACAGCCTCCGTGTTTGTTTGTGTTTTCTGGACATTCTCTATGGACTTTACGGTTTTGAATGCATTTTAGCATGTAAGTTTTTGTTTTCAGCTGGCAAACGCTAATTGGTTCCACCTGGAGTCTAATACGCCACACATTCGAGTTTTCTAGGAAGAAAGCTTCAGAAACCTGAGAAAACATGATATTTCCTTCTATAAACATGACATTGGATGCATTTGCCGAACAGGAAGCATGAGCTTTTCTCCAAAACCACTTTCACGGTGCTTTTTGGTTAAGTTTCACCCGAAATCCACAACAATTTGTCCAGATACTCTGGATGAAAACAAAACTCTCTGGTGTGTTGTGGCTATCTCAATCCCAGATCTTGCTACAGCCTCTGTGTTTGTTTGTGTTTTCTGGACATTCTCTATGGACTTTACGGTTTTGAATGCATTTTAGCATGTAAGTTTTTGTTTCCAGCTGGCAAACGCTAATTGGTTCCACCTGGAGTCTAATACGCCACACATTCGAGTTTTCTAGGAAGAAAGCTTCAGAAACCTGAGAAAACATGATATTTCTTTCTGTAAACCTGACAATGGATGCATTTGCCGAACAGGAAGATTGTGCTTTTCTCCAAAACCACTTTCACGGTGCTTTTTGGTTAAGTTTCACCGGGATACTACAACATTTTGTCCAGATACTCTGTATGAAAACAAAACTATATGGTGTGTTGTGGCTATTTCAATCCCAGATCTTGCTACAACCTCTGTGTTTGTTTGTGTTTTCTGGACATTCTCTATGGACTTTACGGTTTTGAATGCATTTTAGCATGTAAGTTTTTGTTTTCAGCTGGCAAACGCTAATTGGTTCCACCTGGAGTCTAACACGCCACACATTCGAGTTTTCTAAGAAGAAAGCTTCAGAAACCTGAGAAAACATGATATTTCTTGCTGTAAACATGACATTGGATGCATTTGCCGAACAGGAAGATTGTGCTTTTCTCCAAAACCACTTTCCCAGTGATTTTGGGTTAAATTTCACCGGGATACTACAACAATTTGTCCAGATACTCCTGGATGAAAACAAAACCATCTGGTGATTTTTAGCTATCTCAATCCGAGATCTTGCTACAGCCTCTGTGAGTGTTTGTGTTTTCTGGACATTCTCTATGGACTTTACGGTTTTGAATGCATTTTAGCATGTAAGTTTTTGTTTTCAGCTGGCAAACGCTAATTGGTTCCACCTGGAGTCAAATCCTCCACACATTCGAGTTTTCTAGGAAGAAAGCTTCAGAAACCTGAGAAAACATGATATTTCTTTCTGTAAACATGACATTGGATGCATTTGCTGAACAGAAATATTGTGTTTTTCTCCAAAACCACTTTCACGGTGATTTTTGGTTAAATTTCACCCGAAATGCACAACATTTTGTCCAGATACTCTGGATGAAAACAAAACTATCTGGTGTGTTGTGGCTATCTCAATCCCAGATCTTGCTACAGCCTCTGTGTGTGTTTGTGTTTTCTGGACATTCTCTATGGACTTTACGGTTTTGAATGCATTTTAGCATGTAAGTTTTTGTTTTCAGCTGGCAAACGCTAATTGGTTCCACCTGGAGTCTCATACGCCACACATTCGAGTTTTCTAGGAAGAAAGCTTCAGAAACCTGAGAAAACATGATATTTCTTTCTGTAAACATGACATTGGATGCATTTGCCGAACAGGAAGATTGTGCTTTTCTCCAAAACCATTTTCACGGTGATTTTTGGTTAAATTTCACCAGGATACTACAAGATTTTGTCCAGATACTCTGGATGAAAACAAAACTCTCTGGTTGTTGTGGCTATCTCAATCCCACATCTTGCTACAGCCTCTGTGTTTGTTTGTGTTTTCTGGACATACTCTATGGACTTTACGGTTTTGAATGCATTTTAGCAGGACCCTTTTTGTATTCAGCTGGCAAACGCTAATTGGTTCCACCTGGAGTCTAATACGCCACACATTCGAGTTTCTGGAAGAAAGCTTCAGAAATTTGAGAAAACATGATATTTCTTTCTGTAAACCTGACATTGGATGCATTTGCCGAACAGGAAGATTGTGCTTTTCTCCAAAACCACTTTCACGGTGATTTTTGGTTAAGTTTCACCCGAAATCCAAAACATTTTGCCCAGATACTCTGGATGAAAACAAAACTATCTGGTGTGTTGTGGCTATCTCAATCCCAGATCTTGCTACAGCCTCTGTGTTTGTTTGTGTTTTCTGGACATTCTCTATGGACTTTACGGTTTTGAATGCATTTTAGCATGTAAGTTTTTGTTTTCAGCGGGCAAACGCTAATTGGTTCCACCTGGAGTCTAAATCGCCACACATTCGAGTTTTCTAGGAAGAAAGCTTCAGAAACCTGAGAAAACATGATATTTCCTTCTGTAAACATGACATTGGCTGCATTTGCAGAACAGCAAGATTGTGCTTTTCTCCAAAACCACTTGCACGATGATTTTTGGTTAAGTTTCACCGGGATACTACAACATTTTGTCCAGATACTCTGGATGAAAACAAAACTCTCTGGTGTGTTGTGGCTATCTCAATCCCACATCTTGCTACAGCCTCTGTGTTTGTTTGTGTTTTCTGGACATTCTCTATGGACTTTACGGTTTTGAATGCATTTTAGTATGTACGTTTTTGTTTTCAGCTGGCAAACGCTAATTGGTTCCACCTGGAGTCTAATACGCCACACATTCGAGTTTTCTAGGAAGAAAGCTTCAGAAACCTGAGAAAACATGATATTTCTTTCTGTAAACATGGCATTGGATGCATTTGCCGTACAGGAAGCATGAGCTTTTCTCCAAAACCACTTTCACGGTGATTTTTGGTTAAGTTTCACCCGAAATCCACAACAATTTGTCCAGATAATCTGGATGAAAACAAAACTATCTGGTGTGTTGTGGCTATCTCAATCCCACATCTTGCTACAGCCTCTGTGTGTGTTTGTGTTTTCTGGACATTCTCTATGGACTTTACGGTTTTGAATGCATTTTATCATGGAAGTTTTTGTTTTCAGCTGGCAAACGCTAATTGGTTCCACCTGGAGTCTAATACGCCACACATTCGAGTTTTCTAGGAAGAAAGCTTCAGAAACCTGAGAAAACATGATATTTCTTTCTGTAAACATGACATTGGATACATTTGCCGAACAGGAAGCATGAGCTTTTCTCCAAAACCACTTTCACGGTGCTTTTTGGTTAAGTTTCACCCGAAATCCACAACATTTTGTCCAGATACTCTGGATGAAAACAAAACTCTCTGGTGTGTTGTGGCTATCTCAATCCCACATCTTGCTACAGCCTCTGTGTTTGTTTGTGTTTTCTGGACATTCTCTATGGACTTTACGGGTTTGAATGCATTTTAGCATGTAAGTTTTTGTTTTCAGCTGGCAAACGCTAATTGGTTCCACCTGGAGTCTAATACGCCACACATTCGAGTTTTCTAGGAAGAAAGCTTCAGAAACCTGAGAAAACATGATATTTCTTTCTGTAAACATGACATTGGATGCATTTGCCGAACAGGAAGCATGAGCTTTTCTCCAAAACCACTTTCACGGTGCTTTTTGGTTAAGTTTCACCCGAAATCCACAACATTTTGTCCAGATACTCTGGATGAAAACAAAACTATCTGGTGTGTTGTGGCTATCTCAATCCCACATCTTGCTACAGCCTCTGTGTTTGTTTGTGTTTTCTGGACATTCTCTATGGACTTTACGGGTTTGAAAGCATTTTAGCATGTAAGTTTTTGTTTTCAGCTGGCAAACGCTAATTGGTTCCACCTGGAGTCTAATACGCCACACATTCGAGTTTTCTAGGAAGAAAGCTTCAGAAACCTGAGAAAACATGATATTTCTTTCTGTAAACATGACATTGGATGCATTTGCCGAACAGGAAGCATGAGCTTTTCTCCAAAACCACTTTCACGGTGATTTTTGGTTAAATTTCACCAGGATACTACAACATTTTGTCCAGATACTCTGGATGAAATCAAAACTCTTGGGTGTGTTGTGGCTATCTCAATCCCACATCTTGCTACAGCCTCTGTGTTTGTTTGTGTTTTCTGGACATACTCTATGGACTTTACGGTTTTGAATGCATTTTAGCAGGACTCTTTTTGTATTCTGCTGGCAAACGCTAATTGGTTCCACCTGGAGTCTAATACGCCACACATTCGAGTTTTTGGAAGAAAGCTTCAGAAATTTGAGAAAACATGATATTTCTTTCTGTAAACATGACATTGGAAGCAGTGCCGAACAGGAAGATTGTGCTTTTCTCCAAAACCACTTTCACGTTGATTTTTGGTTAAGTTTCACCCGAAATCCAAAACATTTTGTCCAGATACTCTGGATGAAAACAAAACTATCTGGTGTGTTGTGGCTATCTCAATCCCAGATCTTGCTACAGCCTCTGTGTTTGTTTGTTTTTTCTGGACATTCTCTATGGACTTTACGGTTTTGAATGCATTTTAGCATGTAAGTTTTTGTTTTCAGCGGGCAAACGCTAATTGGTTCCACCTGGAGTCTAATTCGCCACACATTCGAGTTTTCTAGGAAGAAAGCTTCAGAAACCTGAGAAAACATGATATTTCTTTCTGTAAACATGACATTGGCTGCATTTGCTGAATAGGAAGCATGAGCTTTTCTCCAAAACCACTTTCACGGTGATTTTTGGTTAAGTTTCACCCGAAATCCACAACATTTTGTCCAGATACTCTGGATGAAAACAAAACTATCTGGTGTGTTGTGGCTATCTCAATCCCAGATCTTACTACAGCCTCTGTGTTTGTTTGTGTTTTCTGGACATTCTCTATGGACTTTACGGTTTTGAATGCATTTTAGCATGTAAGTTTTTGTTTTCAGCTGGCAAACGCTAATTGGTTCCACCTGGACTCTAATACGCCACACATTCGAGTTTTCTAGGAAGAAAGCTTCAGAAACCTGAGAAAACATGATATTTCTTTCTGTAAACATGACAGTAATGCATTTGCCGAAAAGAAGATTGTGCTTTTCTCCAAAACCACTTTCACGGTGATTTTTGGTTAAGTTTCACCAGGATACTACAACATTTTGTCCAGATACTCTGGATGAAAACAAAACTCTCTGGTGTGTTGTGGCTATCTCAATCCCACATCTTGCTACAGCCTCTGTGTTTGTTTGTGTTTTCTGGACATTCTCTATGGACTTTACGGGTTTGAAAGCATTTTAGCATGTAAGTTTTTGTTTTCAGCTGGCAAACGCTAATTGGTTCCACCTGGAGTCTAATACGCCACACATTCGAGTTTTCTAAGAAGAAAGCTTCAGAAACCTGAGAAAACATGATATTTCTTTCTGTAAACATGACATTGGATGCATTTGCCGAACAGGAAGCATGAGCTTTTCTCCAAAACCACTTTCACGGTGCTTTTTGGTTAAGTTTCACCCGAAATCCACAACATTTTGTCCAGATACTCTGGATGAAAACAAAACTATCTGGTGTGTTGTGGCTATCTCAATCCCACATCTTGCTACAGCCTCTGTGTTTGTTTGTGTTTTCTGGACATTCTCTATGGACTTTACGGGTTTGAAAGCATTTTAGCATGTAAGTTTTTGTTTTCAGCTGGCAAACGCTAATTGGTTCCACCTGGAGTCTAATAGGCCACACATTCGAGTTTTCTAGGAAGAAAGCTTCAGAAACCTGAGAAAACATGATATTTCTTTCTGTAAACATGACATTGGATGCATTTGCCGAACAGGAAGCATGAGCTTTTCTCCAAAACCACTTTCACGGTGCTTTTTGGTTAAGTTTCACCCGAAATCCACAACATTTTGTCCAGATACTCTGGATGAAAACAAAACTATCTGGTGTGTTGTGGCTATCTCAATCCCAGATGTTGCTACAGCCTCTGTGTTTGTTTGTGTTTTCTGGACATTCTCTATGGACTTTACGGGTTTGAAAGCATTTTAGCATGTAAGTTTTTGTTTTCAGCTGGCAAACGCTAATTGGTTCCACCTGGAGTCTAATACGCCACACATTCGAGTTTTCTAGGAAGAAAGCTTCAGAAACCTGAGAAAACATGATATTTCTTTCTGTAAACATGACATTGGATGCATTTGCCGAACAGGAAGCATGAGCTTTTCTCCAAAACCACTTTCACGGTGCTTTTTGGTTAAGTTTCACCCGAAATCCACAACAATTTGTCCAGATACTCTGGATGAAAACAAAACTCTCCGGTGTGTTGTGGCTATCTCAATCCCACATCTTGCTACAGCCTCTGTGTTTGTTTGTGTTTTCTGGACATTCTCTATGGACTTTACGGGTTTGAATGCATTTTAGCATGTAAGTTTTTGTTTTCAGCTGGCAAACGCTAATTGGTTCCACCTGGAGTCTAATACGCCACACATTCGAGTTTTCTAGGAAGAAAGCTTCAGAAACCTGAGAAAACATGATATTTCTTTCTGTAAACATGACATTGGATGCATTTGCCGAACAGGAAGCATGAGCTTTTCTCCAAAACCACTTTCACGGTGCTTTTTGGTTAAGTTTCACCCGAAATCCACAACAATTTGTCCAGATACTCTGGATGAAAACAAAACTATCTGGTATGTTGTGGCTATCTCAATCCCACATCTTGCTACAGCCTCTGTGTTTGTTTGTGTTTTCTGGACATTCTCTATGGACTTTACGGGTTTGAATGCATTTTAGCATGTAAGTTTTTGTTTTCAGCTGGCAAACGCTAATTGGTTCCACCTGGAGTCTAATACGCCACACATTCGAGTTTTCTAGGAAGAAAGCTTCAGAAACCTGAGAAAACATGATATTTCTTTCTGTAAACATGACATTGGATGCATTTGCCGAACAGGAAGCATGAGCTTTTCTCCAAAACCACTTTCACGGTGCTTTTTGGTTAAGTTTCACCCGAAATCCACAACAATTTGTCCAGATACTCTGGATGAAAACAAAACTCTCTGGTGTGTTGTGGCTATCTCAATCCCAGATCTTGCTACAGCCTCTGTGTTTGTTTGTGTTTTCTGGACATTCTCTATGGACTTTACGGGTTTGAATGCATTTTAGCATGTAAGTTTTTGTTTTCAGCTGGCAAACGCTAATTGGTTCCACCTGGAGTCTAATACGCCACACATTCGAGTTTTCTAGGAAGAAAGCTTCAGAAACCTGAGAAAACATGATATTTCTTTCTGTAAACATGACATTGGATGCATTTGCCGAACAGGAAGCATGAGCTTTTCTCCAAAACCACTTTCACGGTGCTTTTTGGTTAAGTTTCACCCGAAATCCACAACAATTTGTCCAGATACTCTGGATGAAAACAAAACTCTCTGGTGTGTTGTGGCTATCTCAATCCCACATCTTGCTACAGCCTCTGTGTTTGTTTGTGTTTTCTGGACATTCTCTATGGACTTTACGGGTTTGAATGCATTTTAGCATGTAAGTTTTTGTTTTCAGCTGGGAAACGCTAATTGGTTCCACCTGGAGTCTAATACGCCACACATTCGAGTTTTCTAGGAAGAAAGCTTCAGAAACCTGAGAAAACATGATATTTCTTTCTGTAAACATGACATTGGATGCATTTGCCGAACAGGAAGCATGAGCTTTTCTCCAAAACCACTTTCACGGTGCTTTTTGGTTAAGTTTCACCCGAAATCCACAACAATTTGTCCAGATACTCTGGATGAAAACAAAACTCTCTGGTGTGTTGTGGCTATCTCAATCCCAGATCTTGCTACAGCCTCTGTGTTTGTTTGTGTTTTCTGGACATTCTCTATGGACTTTACGGGTTTGAATGCATTTTAGCATGTAAGTTTTTGTTTTCAGCTGGCAAACGCTAATTGGTTCCACCTGGAGTCTAATACGCCACACATTCGAGTTTTCTAGGAAGAAAGCTTCAGAAACCTGAGAAAACATGATATTTCTTTCTGTAAACATGACATTGGATGCATTTGCCGAACAGGAAGCATGAGCTTTTCTCCAAAACCACTTTCACGGTGCTTTTTGGTTAAGTTTCACCCGAAATCCACAACAATTTGTCCAGATACTCTGGATGAAAACAAAACTCTCTGGTGTGTTGTGGCTATCTCAATCCCACATCTTGCTACAGCCTCTGTGTTTGTTTGTGTTTTCTGGACATTCTCTATGGACTTTACGGGTTTGAATGCATTTTAGCATGTAAGTTTTTGTTTTCAGCTGGGAAACGCTAATTGGTTCCACCTGGAGTCTAATACGCCACACATTCGAGTTTTCTAGGAAGAAAGCTTCAGAAACCTGAGAAAACATGATATTTCTTTCTGTAAACATGACATTGGATGCATTTGCCGAACAGGAAGCATGAGCTTTTCTCCAAAACCACTTTCACGGTGCTTTTTGGTTAAGTTTCACCCGAAATCCACAACAATTTGTCCAGATACTCTGGATGAAAGCAAAACTATCCTGTGTGTTGTGGCTATCTCAATCCCACATCTTGCTACAGCCTCTGTGTTTGTTTGTGTTTTCTGGACATTCTCTATGGACTTTAAGGTTTTGAATGCATTTTAGCATGTAAGTTTTTGTTTTCAGCTGGCAAACGCTAATTGGTTCCACCTGGAGTCTAATACGCCACACATTCGAGTTTTCTAGGAAGAAAGCTTCAGAAACCTGAGAAAACATGATATTTCTTTCTGTAAACATGACATTGGATGCATTTGCCGAACAGGAAGCAGGAGCTTTTCTCCAAAACCACTTTCACGGTGCTTTTTGGTTAAGTTTCACCCGAAATCCACAACAATTTGTCCAGATACTCTGGATGAAAACAAAACTATCTGGTGTGTTGTGGCTATCTCAATCCCACATCTTGCTACAGCCTCTGTGTTTGTTTGTGTTTTCTGGACATTCTCTATGGACTTTACGGGTTTGAATGCATTTTAGCATGTAAGTTTTTGTTTTCAGCTGGCAAACGCTAATTGGTTCCACCTGGAGTCTAATACGCCACACATTCGAGTTTTCTAGGAAGAAAGCTTCAGAAACCTGAGAAAACATGATATTTCTTTCTGTAAACATGACATTGGATGCATTTGCCGAACAGGAAGCATGAGCTTTTCTCCAAAACCACTTTCACGGTGCTTTTTGGTTAAGTTTCACCCGAAATCCACAACAATTTGTCCAGATACTCTGGATGAAAACAAAACTCTCTGGTGTGTTGTGGCTATCTCAATCCCACATCTTGCTACAGCCTCTGTGTTTGTTTGTGTTTTCTGGACATTCTCTATGGACTTTACGGGTTTGAATGCATTTTAGCATGTAAGTTTTTGTTTTCAGCTGGGAAACGCTAATTGGTTCCACCTGGAGTCTAATACGCCACACATTCGAGTTTTCTAGGAAGAAAGCTTCCTAAACCTGAGAAAACATGATATTTCTTTCTGTAAACATGACATTGGATGCATTTGCCGAACAGGAAGCATGAGCTTTTCTCCAAAACCACTTTCACGGTGCTTTTTGGTTAAGTTTCACCCGAAATCCACAACAATTTGTCCAGATACTCTGGATGAAAACAAAACTCTCTGGTGTGTTGTGGCTATCTCAATCCCACATCTTGCTACAGCCTCTGTGTTTGTTTGTGTTTTCTGGACATTCTCTATGGACTTTACGGGTTTGAATGCATTTTAGCATGTAAGTTTTTGTTTTCAGCTGGGAAACGCTAATTGGTTCCACCTGGAGTCTAATACGCCACACATTCGAGTTTTCTAGGAAGAAAGCTTCCTAAACCTGAGAAAACATGATATTTCTTTCTGTAAACATGACATTGGATGCATTTGCCGAACAGGAAGCATGAGCTTTTCTCCAAAACCACTTTCACGGTGATTTTTGGTTAAATTTCACCAGGATACTACAACAATTTGTCCAGATACTCTGGATGAAAACAAAACTCTCTGGTGTGTTGTGGCTATCTCAATCCCACATCTTGCTACAGCCTCTGTGTTTGTTTGTGTTTTTTGGACATTCTCTATGGACTTTACGGGTTTGAAAGCATTTTAGCATGTAAGTTTTTGTTTTCAGCTGGCAAACGCTAATTGGTTCCACCTGGAGTCTAATACGCCACACATTCGAGTTTTCTAGGAAGAAAGCTTCCTAAACCTGAGAAAACATGATATTTCTTTCTGTAAACATGACATTGGATGCATTTGCCGAACAGGAAGCATGAGCTTTTCTCCAAAACCACTTTCACGGTGCTTTTTGGTTAAGTTTCACCCGAAATCCACAACAATTTGTCCAGATACTCTGGATGAAAACAAAACTCTCTGGTGTGTTGTGGCTATCTCAATCCCACATCTTGCTACAGCCTCTGTGTTTGTTTGTGTTTTCTGGACATTCTCTATGGACTTTACGGGTTTGAATGCATTTTAGCATGTAAGTTTTTGTTTTCAGCTGGCAAACGCTAATTGGTTCCACCTGGAGTCTAATACGCCACACATTCGAGTTTTCTAGGAAGAAAGCTTCAGAAACCTGAGAAAACATGATATTTCTTTCTGTAAACATGACATTGGATGCATTTGCCGAACAGGAAGCATGAGCTTTTCTCCAAAACCACTTTCACGGTGCTTTTTGGTTAAGTTTCACCCGAAATCCACAACATTTTGTCCAGATACTCTGGATGAAAACAAAACTATCTGGTGTGTTGTGGCTATCTCAATCCCACATCTTGCTACAGCCTCTGTGTTTGTTTGTGTTTTCTGGACATTCTCTATGGACTTTACGGGTTTGAATGCATTTTAGCATGTAAGTTTTTGTTTTCAGCTGGCAAACGCTAATTGGTTCCACCTGGAGTCTAATACGCCACACATTCGAGTTTTCTAGGAAGAAAGCTTCAGAAACCTGAGAAAACATGATATTTCTTTCTGTAAACATGACATTGGATGCATTTGCCGAACAGGAAGCATGAGCTTTTCTCCAAAACCACTTTCACGGTGCTTTTTGGTTAAGTTTCACCCGAAATCCACAACATTTTGTCCAGATACTCTGGATGAAAACAAAACTCTCTGGTGTGTTGTGGCTATCTCAATCCCACATCTTGCTACAGCCTCTGTGTTTGTTTGTGTTTTCTGGACATTCTCTATGGACTTTACGGGTTTGAAAGCATTTTAGCATGTAAGTTTTTGTTTTCAGCTGGCAAACGCTAATTGGTTCCACCTGGAGTCTAATAGGCCACACATTCGAGTTTTCTAGGAAGAAAGCTTCAGAAACCTGAGAAAACATGATATTTCTTTCTGTAAACATGACATTGGATGCATTTGCCGAACAGGAAGCATGAGCTTTTCTCCAAAACCACTTTCACGGTGCTTTTTGGTTAAGTTTCACCCGAAATCCACAACATTTTGTCCAGATACTCTGGATGAAAACAAAACTATCTGGTGTGTTGTGGCTATCTCAATCCCACATCTTGCTACAGCCTCTGTGTTTGTTTGTGTTTTCTGGACATTCTCTATGGACTTTACGATTTTGAATGCATTTTAGCATGTAAGTTTTTGTTTTCAGCTGGCAAACGCTAATTGGTTCCACCTGGAGTCTAATAGGCCACACATTCGAGTTTTCTAGGAAGAAAGCTTCAGAAACCTGAGAAAACATGATATTTCTTTCTGTAAACATGACATTGGATGCATTTGCTGAACAGGAAGCATGAGCTTTTCTCCAAAACCACTTTCACGGTGCTTTTTGGTTAAGTTTCACCCGAAATCCACAACATTTTGTCCAGATACTCTGGATGAAAACAAAACTATCTGGTGTGTTTTGGCTATCTCAATCCCACATCTTGCTACAGCCTCTGTGTTTGTTTGTGTTTTCTGGACATTCTCTATAGACTTTACGGATTTGAAAGCATTTTAGCATGTAAGTTTTTGTTTTCAGCTGGCAAACGCTAATTGGTTCCACCTGGAGTCTAATACGCCACACATTCGAGTTTTCTAGGAAGAAAGCTTCAGAAACCTGAGAAAACATGATATTTCTTTCTGTAAACATGACATTGGATGCATTTGCCGAACAGGAAGCATGAGCTTTTCTCCAAAACCACTTTCACGGTGCTTTTTGGTTAAGTTTCACCCGAAATCCACAACAATTTGTCCAGATACTCTGGATGAAAACAAAACTATCTGGTGTGTTGTGGCTATCTCAATCCCACATCTTGCTACAGCCTCTGTGTTTGTTTGTGTTTTCTGGACATTCTCTATGGACTTTACGGGTTTGAATGCATTTTAGCATGTAAGTTTTTGTTTTCAGCTGGCAAACGCTAATTGGTTCCACCTGGAGTCTAATACGCCACACATTCGAGTTTTCTAGGAAGAAAGCTTCAGAAACCTGAGAAAACATGATATTTCTTTCTGTAAACATGACATTGGATGCATTTGCCGAACAGGAAGCATGAGCTTTTCTCCAAAACCACTTTCACGGTGCTTTTTGGTTAAGTTTCACCCGAAATCCACAACATTTTGTCCAGATACTCTGGATGAAAACAAAACTATCTGGTGTGTTTTGGCTATCTCAATCCCAGATTTTGCTACAGCCTCTGTGTTTGTTTGTGTTTTCTGGACATTCTCTATGGACTTTACGGTTTTGAATGCATTTTAGCATGTAAGTTTTTGTTTTCAGCGGGGAAACGCTAATTGGTTCCACCTGGAGTCTAATACGCCACACATTCGAGTTTTCTAGGAAGAAAGCTTCAGAAACCTGAGAAAACATGTTATTTCTTTCTGTAAACATGACATTGGATGCATTTGCCGAACAGGAAGCATGAGCTTTTCTCCAAAACCACTTTCACGGTGATTTTTGGTTAAGTTTCACCCGAAATCCACAGCATTTTGTCCAGATACTCTGGATGAAAACAAAACTATCTGGTGTGTTGTGGCTATCTCAATCCCACATCTTGCTACAGCCTCTGTGTTTGTTTGTGTTTTCTGGACATTCTCTATGGACTTTACGGGTTTGAAAGCATTTTAGCATGTAAGTTTTTGTTTTCAGCTGGCAAACGCTAATTGGTTCCACCTGGAGTCTAATACGCCACACATTCGAGTTTTCTAGGAAGAAAGCTTCAGAAACCTGAGAAAACATGGTATTTCTTTCTGTAAACATGACATTGGATGCATTTGCCGAACAGGAAGCATGAGCTTTTCTCCAAAACCACTTTCACGGTGCTTTTTGGTTAAGTTTCACCCGAAATCCACAACATTTTGTCCAGATACTCTGGATGAAAACAAAACTCTCTGGTGTGTTGTGGCTATCTCAATCCCACATCTTGCTACAGCCTCTGTGTTTGTTTGTGTTTTCTGGACATTCTCTATGGACTTTACGATTTTGAATGCATTTTAGCATGTAAGTTTTTGTTTTCAGCTGGCAAACGCTAATTGGTTCCACCTGGAGTCTAATAGGCCACACATTCGAGTTTTCTAGGAAGAAAGCTTCAGAAACCTGAGAAAACATGATATTTCTTTCTGTAAACATGACATTGGATGCATTTGCCGAACAGGAAACATGAGCTTTTCTCCAAAACCACTTTCACGGTGCTTTTTGGTTAAGTTTCACCCGAAATCCACAACATTTTGTCCAGATACTCTGGATGAAAACAAAACTATCTGGTGTGTTGTGGCTATCTCAATCCCACATCTTGCTACAGCCTCTGTGTTTGTTTGTGTTTTCTGGACATTCTCTATGGACTTTACGGATTTGAAAGCATTTTAGCATGTAAGTTTTTGTTTTCAGCTGGCAAACGCTAATTGGTTCCACCTGGAGTCTAATACGCCACACATTCGAGTTTTCTAGGAAGAAAGCTTCAGAAACCTGAGAAAACATGATATTTCTTTCTGTAAACATGACATTGGATGCATTTGCCGAACAGGAAGCATGAGCTTTTCTCTAAAACCACTTTCACGGTGCTTTTTGGTTAAGTTTCACCCGAAATCCACAACATTTTGTCCAGATACTCTGGATGAAAACAAAACTATCTGGTGTGTTTTGGCTATCTCAATCCCAGATTTTGCTACAGCCTCTGTGTTTGTTTGTGTTTTCTGGACATTCTCTATGGACTTTACGGTTTTGAATGCATTTTAGCATGTAAGTTTTTGTTTTCAGCGGGGAAACGCTAATTGGTTCCACCTGGAGTCTAATACGCCACACATTCGAGTTTTCTAGGAAGAAAGCTTCAGAAACCTGAGAAAACATGATATTTCTTTCTGTAAACATGACATTGGATGCATTTGCCGAACAGGAAGCATGAGCTTTTCTCCAAAACCACTTTCACGGTGATTTTTGGTTAAGTTTCACCCGAAATCCACAACATTTTGTCCAGATACTCTGGATGAAAACAAAACTATCTGGTGTGTTGTGGCTATCTCAATCCCACATCTTGCTACAGCCTCTGTGTTTGTTTGTGTTTTCTGGACATTCTCTATGGACTTTACGGTTTTGAATGCATTTTAGCATGTAAGTTTTTGTTTTCAGCTGGCAAACGCTAATTGGTTCCACCTGGAGTCTAATACGCCACACATTCGAGTTTTCTAGGAAGAAAGCTTCAGAAACCTGAGAAAACATGATATTTCTTTCTGTAAACATGACATTGGATGCATTTGCCGAACAGGAAGCATGAGCTTTTCTCCAAAACCACTTTCACGGTGCTTTTTGGTTAAGTTTCACCCGAAATCCACAACATTTTGTCCAGATACTCTGGATGAAAACAAAACTATCTGGTGTGTTGTGGCTGTCTCAATCCCACATCTTGCTACAGCCTCTGTGTTTGTTTGTGTTTTCTGGACATTCTCTATGGACTTTACGGTTTTGAATGCATTTTAGCATGTAAGTTTTTGTTTTCAGATGGCAAACGCTAATTGGTTCCACCTGGAGTCTAATAGGCCACACATTCGAGTTTTCTAGGAAGAAAGCTTCAGAAACCTGAGAAAACATGATATTTCTTTCTGTAAACATGACATTGGATGCATTTGCCGAACAGGAAGCAGGAGCTTTTCTCCAAAACCACTTTCACGGTGCTTTTTGGTTAAGTTTCACCCGAAATCCACAACAATTTGTCCAGATACTCTGGATGAAAACAAAACTATCTGGTGTGTTGTGGCTATCTCAATCCCACATCTTGCTACAGCCTCTGTGTTTGTTTGTGTTTTCTGGACATTCTCTATGGACTTTACGGGTTTGAATGCATTTTAGCATGTAAGTTTTTGTTTTCAGCTGGCAAACGCTAATTGGTTCCACCTGGAGTCTAATACGCCACACATTCGAGTTTTCTAGGAAGAAAGCTTCAGAAACCTGAGAAAACATGATATTTCTTTCTGTAAACATGACATTGGATGCATTTGCCGAACAGGAAGCATGAGCTTTTCTCCAAAACCACTTTCACGGTGATTTTTGGTTAAATTTCACCAGGATACTACAACAATTTGTCCAGATACTCTGGATGAAAACAAAACTATCTGGTGTGTTGTGGCTATCTCAATCCCACATCTTGCTACAGCCTCTGTGTTTGTTTGTGTTTTCTGGACATTCTCTATGGACTTTACGGTTTTGAATGCATTTTAGCATGTAAGTTTTTGTTTTCAGCTGGCAAACGCTAATTGGTTCCACCTGGAGTCTAATACGCCACACATTCGAGTTTTCTAGGAAGAAAGCTTCAGAAACCTGAGAAAACATGATATTTCTTTCTGTAAACATGACATTGGATGCATTTGCCGAACAGGAAGCATGAGCTTTTCTCCAAAACCACTTTCACGGTGCTTTTTGGTTAAGTTTCACCCGAAATCCACAACATTTTGTCCAGATACTCTGGATGAAAACAAAACTATCTGGTGTGTTGTGGCTGTCTCAATCCCACATCTTGCTACAGCCTCTGTGTTTGTTTGTGTTTTCTGGACATTCTCTATGGACTTTACGGGTTTGAATGCATTTTAGCATGTAAGTTTTTGTTTTCAGCTGGCAAACGCTAATTGGTTCCACCTGGAGTCTAATAGGCCACACATTCGAGTTTTCTAGGAAGAAAGCTTCAGAAACCTGAGAAAACATGATATTTCCTTCTGTAAACATGACATTGGATGCATTTGCCGAACAGGAAGCATGAGCTTTTCTCCAAAACCACTTTCACGGTGCTTTTTGGTTAAGTTTCACCCGAAATCCACAACATTTGGTCCAGATACTCTGGATGAAAACAAAACTATCTGGTGTGTTGTGGCTATCTCAATCCCACATCTTGCTACAGCCTCTGTGTTTGTTTGTGTTTTCTGGACATTCTCTATGGACTTTACGGGTTTGAATGCATTTTAGCATGTAAGTTTTTGTTTTCAGATGGCAAACGCTAATTGGTTCCACCTGGAGTCTAATACGCCACACATTCGAGTTTTCTAGGAAGAAAGCTTCAGAAACCTGAGAAAACATGATATTTCTTTCTGTAAACATGACATTGGATGCATTTGCCGAACAGGAAGCATGAGCTTTTCTCCAAAACCACTTTCACGGTGATTTTTGTTTAAATTTCACCAGGATACTACAACATTTTTTCCAGATACTCTGGATGAAAACAAAACTCTCTGGTGTGTTGTGGCTATCTCAATCCCACATCTTGCTACAGCCTCTGTGTTTGTTTGTGTTTTCTGGACATTCTCTATGGACTTTACAGGTTTGAATGCATTTTAGCATGTAAGTTTTTGTTTTCAGCTGGCAAACGCTAATTGGTTCCACCTGGAGTCTAATACGCCACACATTCGAGTTTTCTAGGAAGAAAGCTTCAGAAACCTGAGAAAACATGATATTTCTTTCTGTAAACATGACATTGGATGCATTTGCCGAACAGGAAGCATGAGCTTTTCTCCAAAACCACTTTCACGGTGCATTTTGGTTAAGTTTCACCCGAAATCCACAACATTTTGTCCAGATACTCTGGATGAAAACAAAACTATCTGGTGTGTTGTGGCTATCTCAATCCCACATCTTGCTACAGCCTCTGTGTTTGTTTGTGTTTTCTGGACATTCTCTATGGACTTTACGGGTTTGAATGCATTTTAGCATGTAAGTTTTTGTTTTCAGCTGGCAAACGCTAATTGGTTCCACCTGGAGTCTAATACGCCACACCTTCGAGTTTTCTAGGAAGAAAGCTTCAGAAACCTGAGAAAACATGATATTTCTTTCTGTAAACATGACATTGGATGCATTTGCCGAACAGGAAGCATGAGCTTTTCTCCAAAACCACTTTCACGGTGCTTTTTGGTTAAGTTTCACCCGAAATCCACAACATTTGGTCCAGATACTCTGGATGAAAACAAAACTCTCTGGTGTGTTGTGGCTATCTCAATCCCACATCTTGCTACAGCCTCTGTGTTTGTTTGTGTTTTCTGGACATTCTCTATGGACTTTACGGTTTTGAATGCATTTTAGCATGTAAGTTTTTGTTTTCAGCTGGCAAACGCTAATTGGTTCCACCTGGAGTCTAATACGCCACACATTCGAGTTTTCTAGGAAGAAAGCTTCAGAAACCTGAGAAAACATGATATTTCTTTCTGTAAACATGACATTGGATGCATTTGCCGAACAGGAAGCATGAGCTTTTCTCCAAAACCACTTTCACGGTGCTTTTTGGTTAAGTTTCACCCGAAATCCACAACATTTTGTCCAGATACTCTGGATGAAAACAAAACTCTCTGGTGTGTTGTGGCTATCTCAATGCCAGATCTTGCTACAACCTCTGTGTTTGTTTGTGTTTTCTGGATGTTCTCTATGCACTTTACGGTTTTGAATGCATTGTAGCATGTAAGTTTTTGTTTTCAGCTGGCAAACGCTAATTGGTTCCACCTGGAGTCTAATACGCCACACATTCGAGTTTTCTAGGAAGAAAGCTTCAGAAACCTGAGAAAACATGATATTTCTTTCTGTAAACATGACATTGGATGCATTTGCCGAACAGGAAGCATGAGCTTTTCTCCAAAACCACTTTCACGGTGCTTTTTGGTTAAGTTTCACCCGAAATCCACAACATTTTGTCCAGATACTCTGGATGAAAACAAAACTCTCTGGTGTGTTGTGGCTATCTCAATGCCAGATCTTGCTACAACCTCTGTGTTTGTTTGTGTTTTCTGGATGTTCTCTATGCACTTTACGGTTTTGAATGCATTGTAGCATGTAAGTTTTTGTTTTCAGCTGGCAAACGCTAATTGGTTCCACCTGGAGTCTAATACGCCACACATTCGAGTTTTCTAGGAAGAAAGCTTCAGAAACCTGAGAAAACATGATATTTCTTTCTGTAAACATGACATTGGATGCATTTGCCGAACAGGAAGCATGAGCTTTTCTCCAAAACCACTTTCACGGTGCTTTTTGGTTAAGTTTCACCCGAAATCCACAACATTTTGTCCAGATACTCTGGATGAAAACAAAACTATCTGGTGTGTTGTGGCTATCTCAATCCCACATCTTGCTACAGCCTCTGTGTTTGTTTGTGTTTTCTGGACATTCTCTATGGACTTTACGGTGGACATGTAATTGTAAACATGACATTGGATGCATTTGCCGAACAGGAAGATTGTGCTTTTCTCCAAAACCACTTTCACGGTGATTTTTGGTTAAGTTTCACCCGAAATCCACAACATTTTGTCCAGATACTCTGGATGAAAACAAAACTATCTGGTGTGTTGTGGCTATCTCAATCCCAGATCTTGTTACAACCTCTGTGTTTGTTTGTGTTTTCTGGACATTCTCTATGGACTTTACGGGTTTGAATGCATTTTAGGAGGACCCTTTTTGTTTTTTGCTGGCAAACGCTAATTGGTTCCACCTGGAGTCCAATTCGCCACACATTCGAGTTTTCTAGGAAGAAAGCTTCAGAAAACTGAGAAAACATGATATTTGTATTTGTAAACATGACATTGGATGCATTTGCCGAACAGGAAGACTGTGCTTTTCTCCAAAACCACTTTCCTGGTGATTTTTGGTTAAGTTTCACCCGAAATCCACAACATTTTGTCCAGATACTCTGGATGAAAGCAAAACTATCTGGTGTGTTGTGGCTATCTCAATCCCACATCGTACTACAGCCTCTGTGTTTGTGTTTTCTGGACATTCTCTATGGACTTTATGGTTTTGAATGCATTTTAGCATGTAAGTTTTTGTTTTCAGCTGGCAAACGCTAATTGGTTCCACCTGGAGTCTAATACGCCACACATTCGAGTTTTCTAGGAAGAAAGCTTCAGAAACCTGAGAAAACATGATATTTCTTTCTGTAAACATGACATTGGATGCAATTGCCGAACAGGAAGCATGTGCTTTTCTCCAAAACCACTTTCACGGTGATTTTTGGTTAAGTTTCACCCGAAATCCACAACATTTTGTCCAGATACTCTGGATGAAAGCAAAACTATCTGGTGTGTTGTGGCTATCTCAATCTCAGATCTTGCTACAACCTCTGTGTTTGTTTGTGTTTTCTGGACATTCTCTATGGACTTAAGGGTTTGAATGCATTTTAGGAGGACCCATTTTGTTTTTTGCTGGCAAACGCTAATTGGTTCCACCTGGAGTCTTATTCGCCACACATTCTAGTTTTCTAGGAAGAAAGCTTCAGAAACCTGAGAAAACATGATATTTCCTTCTGTAAACATGACATTGGCTGCATTTGCCGAACAGGAAGATTGTGCTTTTCTCCAAAACCACTTTCACGGTGATTTTTGGTTAAGTTTCACCCGAAATCCACAACAAATTGTCCAGATACTCTGGATGAAAGCAAAACTATCTGGTGTGTTGTGGCTATCTCAATCCCAGATCATGCTACAGCCTCTGTGCTTGTTTGTGTTTTCTGGACATTCTCTATGGACTTTACGGTTTTGAATGCATTTTAGCATGTAAGTTTTTGTTTTCAGCTGGCAAACGCTAATTGGTTCCACCTGGAGTCTAATACGCCACACATTCGAGTTTTCTAGGAAGAAAGCTTCAGAAACCTGAGAAAACATGATATTTCTTTCTGTAAACATGACATTGGATGTATTTGCCGAACAGGAAGACTGTGCTTTTCTCCAAAACCACTTTCACGGTGATTTTTGGTTAAATTTCACCAGGATACTACAACATTTTGTCCAGATACTCTGGATGAAAACAAAACTATCTGGTGTGTTGTGGCTATCTCAATCCCACATCTTGCTACAGCTTCTGTGTTTGTGTTTTCTGGACATTCTCTATGGGCTTTACGGTTTTGAATGCATTTTAGCATGTAAGTTTTTGTTTTCAGCTGGCAAACGCTAATTGGTTCCACCTGGAGTCTAATACGCCACACATTCGAGTTTTCTAGGAAGAAAGCTTCAGAAACCTGAGAAAACATGATATTTCTTTCTGTAAACATGACATTGGATGCATTTGCCGAACAGGAAGATTGTGCTTTTCTCCAAAACCACTTTCACGGTGATTTTTGGTTAAGTTTCACCCGAAATCCACAACATTTTGTCCAGATACTCTGGATGAAAACAAAACTCTCTGGTGTGTTGTGGCTACCTCAATGCCAGATCTTGCTACAACCTCTGTGTTTGTTTGTGTTTTCTGGATGTTCTCTATGCACTTTACGGTTTTGAATGCATTGTAGCATGTAAGTTTTTGTTTTCAGCTGGCAAACGCTAATTGGTTCCACCTGGAGTCTAATACGCCACACATTCGAGTTTTCTAGGAAGAAAGCCTCAGAAACCTGAGAAAACATGATATTTCTTTCTGTAAACATGACATTGGATGCATTTGCCGAACAGGAGGCATGTGCTTTTCTCCAAAACCACTTTCACGGTGTTTTTTGGTTAAATTTCACCAGGATACTACAATACTTTGTGCAGATACTCTGGATGAAAACCAAACTATCTGGTGTGTTGTGGCTATCTCAATCCCAGATCTTACTACAGCTTCTCTGTTTGTGTTTTCTGGACATTCTCTATGGGCTTTACGGTTTTGAATGCATTTTAGCATGTAAGTTTTTGTTTTCAGCTGGCAAACGCTAATTGGTTCCACCTGGAGTCTAATACGCCACACATTCGAGTTTTCTAGGAAGAAAGCTTCAGAAACCTGAGAAAACATGATATTTCTTTCTGAAAACATGCCATTGGATGCATTTGCCGAACAGGAAGCATGTGCTTTTCTCCAAAACCACTTTCACGGTGATCTTTGGTTAAGTTTCACCCGAAATCCACAACATTTTGTCCAGATACTCTGGATGAAAGCAAAACTATCTGGTGTGTTGTGGCTATCTCAATCCCACATCTTGCTACAGCCTCAGTGTTTGTTTGTGTTTTCTGGACATTCTCTATGGACTTTATGGTTTTGAATGCATTTTAGCATGTAAGTTTTTGTTTTCAGCTCGCAAACGTTAATTGGTTCCACCTGGAGTCTAATACGCCACACATTCGAGTTTTCTAGGAAGAAAGCTTCAGAAACCTGAGAAAACATGATATTTCTTTCTGAAAACATGCCATTGGATGCATTTGCCGAACAGGAAGATTGTGCTTTTCTCCAAAACCACTTTCACGGTGATCTTTGGTTAAGTTTCACCCGAAATCCACAACATTTTGTCCAGATACTCTGGATGAAAGCAAAACTATCTGGTGTGTTGTGGCTATCCCAATCCCACATCTTGCTACAGCCTCTGTGTTTGTTTGTGTTTTCTGGACATTCTCTATGGACTTTATGGTTTTGAATGCATTTTAGCATGTAAGTTTTTGTTTTCAGCTCGCAAACGTTAATTGGTTCCACCTGGATTCTAATACGCCACACATTCGAGTTTTTTAGGAAGAAAGCTTCAGAAACCTGAGAAAACATGATATTTGTATTTGTAAACATGACATTGGATGCATTTGCCGAACAGGAAGATTGTGCTTTTCTCCAAAACCACTTTCACGGTGATTTTTGGTTAAATTTCACCAGGATACTACAACATTTTGTCCAGATACTCTGGATGAAAACGAAACTCTCTGGTGTGTTGTGGCTATCTCAATCCCACATCTTGCTACAGCCTCTGTGTTTGTTTGTGTTTTCTGGACATTCTCTATGGACTTTACGGTTTTGAATGCATTTTAGCATGTAAGTTTTTGTTTTCAGCTGGCAAACGCTAATTGGTTCCACCTGGAGTCTAATACGCCACACATTCGAGTTTTCTAGGAAGAAAGCTTCAGAAACCTGAGAAAACATGATATTTGTATTTGTAAACATGACATTGGATACATTTGCCGAACAGGAAGCATGTGCTTTTCTCCAAAACCACTTTCACGGTGTTTTTTGGTTAAATTTCACGGGGATACTACAGCATATTGTCCAGATACTCTGGATGAAAACAAAACTATCTGGTGTGTTGTGGCTATCTCAATCCCAGATCTTACTACAGCTTCTCTGTTTGTGTTTTCTGGACATTCTCTATGGACTTTACGGTTTTGAATGCATTTTAGCAGGACCCTTTTTTTTTCTGCTGGCAAACGCTAATTAGTTCCACCTGGAGTCTAATTCGCCACACATTCGAGTTTTCTAGGAAGAAAGCTTCAGAAACCTGAGAAAACATGATATTTCTTTCTGTAAACATGACATTGGCTGCATTTGCCGAACAGGAAGCATGAGCTTTTCTCCAAAACCACTTTCACGGTGATTTTTGGTTAAATTTCACCCGAAATCCACAGCATTCTGTCCAGATACTCTGGATGAAAACAAAACTATCTGGTGTGTTGTGGCTATCTAAATCCCACATCTTGCTACAGCCTCTGTGCTTGTTTGTGTTTTCTCGACATTCTCTATGGACTTTACGGTTTTGAATGCATGTTAGCATGTAAGTTTTTGTTTTCAGCTGGCAAACGCTAATTGGTTCCACCTGGAGTCTAATACGCCACACATTCGAGTTTTCTAGGAAGAAAGCTTCAGAAACCTGAGAAAACATGATATTTGTATTTGTAAACATGACATTGGATGCATTTGCCGAACAGGAAGCATGTGCTTTTCTCCAAAACCACTTTCACGGTGTTTTTTGGTTAAATTTCACCGGGATACTACAACATTTTGTCCAGATACTCTGGATGAAAACAAAACTATCTGGTGATTTGTAGCTATCTCAATCCCACATCTTACTACAGCTTCTCTGTTTGTGTTTTCTGGACATTCTCTATGGGCTTTACGGTTTTGAATGCATTTTAGCATGTAAGTTTTTGTTTTCAGCTGGCAAACGCTAATTGGTTCCACCTGGAGTCTAATACGCCACACATTCGAGTTTTCTAGGAAGAAAGCTTCAGAAACCTGAGAAAACATGATATTTCTTTCTGAAAACATGCCATTGGATGCATTTGCCGAACAGGAAGCATGTGTTTTTCTCCAAAACCACTTTCACGGTGCTTTTTGGTTAAGTTTCACCCGATACCCACAACATTTTGTCCAGATACTCTGGATGAAAGCAAAACTATCTGGTGTGTTGTGGCTATCTCAATCCCACATCTTGCTACAGCCTCAGTGTTTGTTTGTGTTTTCTGGACATTCTCTATGGACTTTATGGTTTTGAATGCATTTTAGCATGTAAGTTTTTGTTTTCAGCTCGCAAACGTTAATTGGTTCCACCTGGAGTCTAATACGCCACACATTCGAGTTTTCTAGGAAGAAAGCTTCAGAAACCTGAGAAAACATGATATTTCTTTCTGAAAACATGCCATTGGATGCATTTGCCGAACAGGAAGATTGTGCTTTTCTCCAAAACCACTTTCACGGTGATCTTTGGTTAAGTTTCACCCGAAATCCACAACATTTTGTCCAGATACTCTGGATGAAAGCAAAACTATCTGGTGTGTTGTGGCTATCTCAATCCCACATCTTGCTACAGCCTCTGTGTTTGTTTGTGTTTTCTGGACATTCTCTATGGACTTTATGATTTTGAATGCATTTTAGCATGTAAGTTTTTGTTTTCAGCTCGCAAACGTTAATTGGTTCCACCTGGAGTCTAATACGCCACACATTCGAGTTTTCTAGGAAGAAAGCTTCAGAAACCTGAGAAAACATGATATTTGTATTTGTAAACATGACATTGGATGCATTTGCCGAACAGGAAGATTGTGCTTTTCTCCAAAACCACTTTCACGGTGATTTTTGGTTAAATTTCACCAGGATACTACAACATTTTGTCCAGATACTCTGGATGAAAACGAAACTCTCTGGTGTGTTGTGGCTATCTCAATCCCACATCTTGCTACAGCCTCTGTGTTTGTTTGTGTTTTCTGGACATTCTCTATGGACTTTACGGTTTTGAATGCATTTTAGCATGTAAGTTTCTGTTTTCAGCTGGCAAACGCTAATTGGTTCCACCTGGAGTCTAATACGCCACACATTCGAGTTTTCTAGGAAGAAAGCTTCAGAAGCCTGAGAAAACATGATATTTGTATTTGTAAACATGACATTGGATACATTTGCCGAACAGGAAGCATGTGCTTTTCTCCAAAACCACTTTCACGGTGTTTTTTGGTTAAATTTCACGGGGATACTACAGCATATTGTCCAGATACTCTGGATGAAAACAAAACTATCTGGTGTGTTGTGGCTATCTCAATCCCAGATCTTACTACAGCTTCTCTGTTTGTGTTTTCTGGACATTCTCTATGGACTTTACGGTTTTGAATGCATTTTAGCAGGACCCTTTTTTTTTCTGCTTGCAAACGCTAATTAGTTCCACCTGGAGTCTAATTCGCCACACATTCGAGTTTTCTAGGAAGAAAGCTTCAGAAACCTGAGAAAACATGATATTTCTTTCTGTAAACATGACATTGGCTGCATTTGCCGAACAGGAAGCATGAGCTTTTCTCCAAAACCACTTTCACGGTGATTTTTGGTTAAATTTCACCCGAAATCCACAGCATTCTGTCCAGATACTCTGGATGAAAACAAAAGTATCTGGTGATTTGTAGCTATCTCAATCCCACATCTTACTACAGCTTCTCTGTTTGTGTTTTCTGGACATTCTCTATGGGCTTTACGGTTTTGAATGCATTTTAGCATGTAAGTTTTTGTTTTCAGCTGGCAAACGCTAATTGGTTCCACCTGGAGTCTAATACGCCACACATTCGAGTTTTCTAGGAAGAAAGCTTCAGAAACCTGAGAAAACATGATATTTCTTTCTGAAAACATGACATTGGATGCATTTGCCGAACAGGAAGCATGTGTTTTTCTCCAAAACCACTTTCACGGTGCTTTTTGGTTAAGTTTCACCCGATACCCACAACATTTTGTCCAGATACTCTGGATGAAAACAAAAGTATCTGGTGATTTGTAGCTATCTCAATCCCACATCTTGCTACAGCCTCTGGTGTGTTTGTGTTTTCTGGATATTCTCTATGGACTTTAAGGTTTTGAATGCATTTTAGCATGTAAGTTTTTGTTTTCTGCTGGCAAACGCTAATTGGTTCCACCTGGAGTCTAATACGCCACACATTCGAGTTTTCTAGGAAGAAAGCTTCGGAAACCTGAGAAAACATGATATTTCTTTCTGTAAACATGACACTGGATGCATTTGCCATACAGGAAGCATGAGCTTTTCTCCAAAACCACTTTCACGGTGATTTTTGGTTAAGTTACACCCGAAATCCACAACATTTTGTGCAGATACTCTGGATGAAAACAAAACTATCTGGTGTGTTGTGGCTATCTCAATACCACATCTTACTACAGCTTCTCTGTTTGTGTTTTCTGGACATTCTCTATGGACTTTACGGTTTTGAATGCATTTTAGCAGGACCCTTTTTTTTCTGCTGGCAAATGCTAATTAGTTCCACCTGGAGTCTAATTCGCCACACATTCGAGTTTTCTAGGAAGAAAGCTTCAGAAACCTGAGAAAACATGATATTTCCTTCTGTAAACATGACATTGGCTGCATTTGCCGAACAGGAAGCATGAGTTTTTCTCCAAAACAACTTTCACGGTGATTTTTGCTTAAATTTCACCCGAAATCCACAACATTCTGTCCAGATACTCTGGATGAAAACAAAACTATCTGGTGTGTTGTGGCTATCTAAATCCCACATCTTGCTACAGCCTCTGTGCTTGTTTGTGTTTTCTGGACATTCTCTATGGGCTTTACGGTTTTGAATGCATGTTAGCATGTAAGTTTTTGTTTTCAGCTGGCAAACGCTAATTGGTTCCACCTGGAGTCTAATACGCCACACATTCGAGTTTTCTAGGAAGAAAGCTTCAGAAACCTGAGAAAACATGATATTTGTATTTGTAAACATGACATTGGATGCATTTGCCGAACAGGAAGAATGTGCTTTTCTCCAAAACCACTTTCACGGTGTTTTTTGGTTAAATTTCACCGGGATACTACAACATTTTGTCCAGATACTCTGGATGAAAACAAAACTATCTGGTGTGTTGTGGCTATCTCAATCCCAGATCTTACTACAGCTTCTCTGTTTGTGTTTTCTGGACATTCTCTATGGGCTTTACGGTTTTGAATGCATTTTAGCATGTAAGTTTTTGTTTTCAGCTGGCAAACGCTAATTGGTTCCACCTGGAGTCTAATACGCCACAAATTCGAGTTTTCTAGGAAGAAAGCTTCAGAAACCTGAGAAAACATGATATTTCTTTCTGAAAACATGACATTGGATGCATTTGCCGAACAGGAAGCATGTGTTTTTCTCCAAAACCACATTCACGGTGCTTTTTGGTTAAGTTTCACCCGATAACCACAACATTTTGTCCAGATACTCTGGATGAAAACAAAAGTATCTGGTGATTTGTAGCTATCTCAATCCCAGATCTTGCTACAGCCTCTGGTGTGTTTGTGTTTTCTGGATATTCTCTATGGAGTTTAAGGTTTTGAATGCATTTTAGCATGTAAGTTTTTGTTTTCTGCTGGCAAACGCTAATTGGTTCCACCTGGAGTCTAATACACCACACATTCGAGTTTTCTAGGAAGAATGCTTCAGAAACCTGAGAAAACATGATATTTCTTTCTGAAAACATGACATTGGATGCATTTGCCAAACAGGAAGCATGTGTTTTTCTCCAAAACCACATTCACGGTGCTTTTTGGTTAAGTTACACCCGAAATCCACAACATTTTGTCCAGATACTCTGGATGAAAGCAAAACTATCTGGTGTGTTGTGGCTATCTCAATCCCAGATCTTGCTACAGCCTCTGTGTTTGTTTGTTTTTTCTGGACATTCTCTATGGACTTTACGGTTTTGAATGCATTTTAGCATGTAAGTTTTTGTTTTCAGCTGGCAAACGCTAATTGGTTCCACCTGGAGTCTAATACGCCACACATTCGAGTTTTCTAGGAAGAAAGCTTCAGAAACCTGAGAAAACATGATATTTCTTTCTGTAAACATGACATTGGATGCATTTGCCGAACAGGAAGCATGTGCTTTTCTCCAAAACCACTTTCACGGTGCTTTTTGGTTAAGTTTCACCCGGTATCCACAACATTTTGTCCAGATACTCTGGATGAAAACAAAAGTATCTGGTGATTTGTAGCTATCTCAATCCCAGATCTTGCTACAGCCTCTGGTGTGTTTGTGTTTTCTGGATATTCTCTATGGACTTTAAGGTTTTGAATGCATTTTAGCATGTAAGTTTTTGTTTTCAGCTGGCAAACGCTAATTGGTTCCACCTGAAGTCAAATACTCCACATATACGAGTTTTCTAGGAAGAAAGCTCCAGAAACCTGAGAAAACATGATATTTATATTTCTAAAAATGATATTGGATGCATTTGTTGAACAGAAAGATTGTGCTTTTATCCAAAACCACTTTCACGGTGATTTTTTGGTTAAATTTCACTTCAAAACTACAACACTTTGTCCAGATACTCCTGGATGAAAGCAAAACTATCTGGTGATTTGTAGCTATCTCAATTCAAGATCTTGCTACACCCTCTGGTGTGTTTGTGTTTTCTGGATATTCTCTATGGACTTTAAGTTTTTGAATGCATTTTAGCAGGACCCTTTTTGTTTTCTGCTGGCAAATGCTAATTGGTTCTACCTGGAGTCAAATGCTCCACACATTCGAGTTTTCTAGGAAGAAAGCTTCAGAAACCTGAGAAAACATGATTTTTGTATTTGTAAACATGACATTGGATGCATTTCCTGAACAGAAACATTGTGCTTTTCTCCAAAACCACATTCTGGATGATTTTTTGGTTAAATTTCACTTCAAAACTACAACAATTTGTCCAGATACTCCTGGATGAAAACAAAACTATCTGGTGATTTGTAGCTATCTCAATCCCAGATCTTGCTACAGCCTCTGTGTGTGTTTGTGTTTTCTGGATATTCTCTATGGACTTTAAGGTTTTGAATGCATTTTAGCAGGACCCTTTTTGTTTTCTGCTGGCAAAAGCTAATTGGTTCCACCTGGAGTCAAATATTTCCACACATACGAGTTTTCTAGGAAGAAAGCTTCAGAAACCTGGAAAACATGATATTTCTTTCTGTAAACATGACATTGGATGCATTTGCCAAACAGGAAGATTGTGCTTTTCTCCAAAACCACGTTCACGGTGATTTTTGGTTAAATTTCACTTCAAAACTACAACAATTTGTCCAGATACTCCTGGATGAAAACAAAACTATCTGGTGATTTGTAGCTATCTCAATCCCAGATCTTGCTACAGCCTCTGTGTGTGTTTGTGTTTTCTGGATATTCTCTATGTACTTTAAGGTTTTGAATGCATTTTAGAAGGACCCTTTTTGTTTTCTGCTGGCAAACGCTAATTTTTTCCACCTGGAGTCAAATCCTCCACACATTCGAGTTTTCTAGGAAGAAAGATCCAGAAACCTGAGAAAAGATGATATTTGTATTTGTAAACATGACATTAGATTCATTTGCTGAACAGAAAGATTGTGCTTTTCTCCAAAACCACTTTCACGGTGATTTTTTGGTGAAATTTCACTTCAAAACTACAACAATTTGTCCAGATACTCCTGCATGAAAACAAAACTCTCTGGTGATTTGTAGCTATCTCAATCCCAGATCTTGCTACAGCCTCTCTGTGTGTTTGTGTTTTCTGGATATTCTCTATGGACTTTAAGGTTTTGAATGCATTTTAGCAGGACCCTTTTTGTTCTCTGCTGGCAAACGCTAATTGGTTCCACCTGGAGTCAAATCCTCCACACATTCGAGTTTTCTCGGAAGAAAGCTTCAGAAACCTGAGAAAACATGATATTTCTTTCTGTAAACATGACATTGGATACATTTGCCGAACAGGAAGACTGTGCTTTTCTCCAAAACCACTTTCTGGGTGATTTTTTGGTTAAATTTCACTTCAAAACTACAACAATTTGTCCAGATACTCCTGGATGAAAACAAAACTATCTGTTGATTTGTAGCTATCTCAATCCCAGATATTGCTACAGCCTCTGTGTGTGTTTGTGTTTTCTGGATATTCTCTATGGACTTTAAGGTTTTGAATGCATTTTAGCAGGACCCTTTTTGTTTTCTGCTGGCAAACGCTAATTGGTTCCAGCTGGAGTCAAATCCTCCACACATTTGAGTTTTCTATGAAGAAAGCTCCATAAATCTGAGAAAACTGATATTTGTATTTGTAAACATGACATTGGATACATTTGCAGAACAGGAAGATTGTGCTTTTCTCCAAAACCACGTTCACAGTGATTTTTGGTTAAATTTCACTTCAAAATTACAACAATTTTTCCAGATACTACTGGATGAAAACAAAACTATCTGATGATTTGTAGCTATCTCAATCCCAGATCTTGCTACAGCCTCTGTGTGTGTTTGTGTTTTCTGGATATTCTCTATGGACTTTAAGGTTTTGAATGCATTTTAGCAGGACCCTTTTTGTTTTCTGCTGGCAAACGGTAATTGGTTCCAGCTGGAGACAAATCCTCCACACATTTGAGTTTTCTATGAAGAAAGCTCCATAAATCTGAGAAAACTGATATTTGTATGTGTAAACATGACATTGGATACATTTGCAGAACAGGAAGATTGTGCTTTTCTCCAAAACCACTTTGACGGTGATTTTTGGTTAAATTTCACTTCAAAACTACAACAATTTTTCCACATACTCCTGGATGAAAACAAAACTATCTGGTGATTTGTAGCTATCTCAATCCCAGATCTTGCTACAGCCTCTGTGTGTGTTTGTGTTTTCTGGATATTCTCTATGGACTTTAAGGTTTTGAATGCATTTTAGCAGGACCGTTTTTGTTTTCTACTGGCAAACGCTTATGGGTTCCACCTGGAGTCTAATACGCCACACATTCGAGTTTTCTAGGAAGAAATCTCCAGAAACCTGAGAAAACATGATATTTGTATTCGTAAACATGACATTGGATGCATTTGCTGAACAGAAAGATTGTGCTTTTCTCCAAAACCACTTTCACGGTGATTTTTCGTTAAATTTCACCCGAAATCCACAACAATTTGTCCAGATACTCCTGGATGAAAACAAAACTATCAGGTGATTTGTAGCTATCTCAATCCCAGATCTTGCTACAGCCTCTGTGTGTGTTTGTGTTTTCTGGATATTCTCTATGGACTTTAAGGTTTGGAATGCATTTTAGCAGGATCCTTTTGTTTTCTGCTGGCAAATGCTAATTGGTTCCACCTGGAGTCAAATACGCCACACATTCGAGTTTTCTAGGAAGAAAGCTCCAGAAACCTGAGAAAACATGATATTTGTATTTGTAAACATGACATTGGATGCATTTGCTGAACAGAAAGATTGTGCTTTTCTCCAAAACCACATTCTGGATGATTTTTTGGTTAAATTTCACTTCAAAACTACAACAATTTGTCCAGATACTCCTGGATGAAAACAAAACTATCTGGTGATTTGTAGCTATCTCAATCCCAGATCTTGCTACAGCCTCTGTGTGTGTTTGTGTTTTCTGGATATTCTCTATGGACTTTAAGGTTTTGAATGCATTTTCGCAGGACCCTTTTTGTTTTCTGCTGGCAAACGCTAATTGGTTCCACCTGGAGTCAAATCCTCCACACATTCGAGTTTTCTAGGAAGAAAGCTCCAGAAACCTGAGAAAACAGGATATTTGTATTCGTAAACATGACATTGGATGCATTTGCTAAACAGAAAGATTGTGCTTTTCTCCAAAACCACTTTCACGGTGATTTTTTGGTGAAATGTCACTTCAAAACTACAACAATTTGTCCAGATACTCCTGGATGAAAACAAAACTCTCTGATGATTTGTAGCTATCTCAATCCCAGATCTTGCTACAGCCTCTGTGTGTGTTTGTGTTTTCTGGATATTCTCTATGGACTTTAAGGTTTTGAATGCATTTTAGCAGGACCCTTTTTGTTTTCTGCTGGCAAACGCTAATTGGTTCCACCTGGAGTCAAATCCTCCACACATTCGAGTTTTCTAGGAAGAAAGCTTCAGAAACCTGAGAAAACAAGATATTTCTTTCTGTAAACATGACATTGGATACATTTGCCAAACAAGAAGATTGTGCTTTTCTCCAAAACCACTTTCACTGTGATTTTTGGTGAAATTTCACTTCAAAACAACAACAATTTTTCCAGATACTCCTGGATGAAAAAAAAACTATCTGGTGATTTGTAGCTATCTCAATCCCAGATCTTGCTACAGCCTCTGTGTGTGTTTGTGTTTTCTGGATATTCTCTATGGACTTTAAGGTTTTGAATGCATTTTAGCAGGACCCTTTTTGTTTTCTGCTGGCAAACGCTAATGGGTTCCACCTGGAGTCAAATCCTCCACACATTCGAGTTTTCTAGGAAGAAAGCTCCAGAAACCTGAGAAAACATGATATTTGTATTCGTAAACATGACATTGGATGCATTTGCTGAACAGGACGATTGTGCTTTTCTCCAAAACCACTTTCACGGTGATTTTTGGTTAAATTTCACTTCAAATCCACAACAATTTGTCCAGATACTCCTGGATGAAAACAAAACTATCAGGTGATTTGTAGCTATCTCAATCCCAGATCTTGCTACAGCCTCTGTGTGTGTTTGTGTTTTCTGGATATTCTCTATGGACTTTAAGGTTTTGAATGCATTTTAGCAGGATCCTTTTGTTTTCTGCTGGCAATGCTAATTGGTTCCACCTGGAGTCAAATACTCCACACATTCGAGTTTTCTAGGAAGAAAGCTCCAGAAACCTGAGAAAACATGATATTTGTATTTGTAAACATGACATTGGATGCATTTGCTGAACAGAAAGATTGTGCTTTTCTCCAAAACCACTTTCACGGTGATTTTTTGGTTAAATTTCACTTCAAAACTACAACAATATGTCCAGATACTCCTGGATGAAAACAAAATTATCTGGTGATTTGTAGCTATCTCAATCCCAGATCTTGCTATTGCCTCTGTGTGTGTTTGTGTTTTCTGGATATTCTCTATGGACTGTAAGGTTTTGAATGCATTTTAGCTTGTAAGTTTTTGTTTTCTGCTGGCAAACGCTAATTGGTTCCACCTGGAGTCAAATACTCCACACATTCGAGTTTTCTAGGAAGAAAGCTCCAGAAACCTGAGAAAACATGATATTTGTATTTGTAAACATGACATTGGATGCATTTGCTGAACAGAAAGATTGTGCTTTTCTCCAAAACCACTTTCACGGTGATTTTTTGGTTAAATTTCACTTCAAAACTACAACAATATGTCCAGATACTCCTGGATGAAAACAAAATTATCTGGTGATTTGTAGCTATCTCAATCCCAGATCTTGCTATTGCCTCTGTGTGTGTTTGTGTTTTCTGGATATTCTCTATGGACTGTAAGGTTTTGAATGCATTTTAGCTTGTAAGTTTTTGTTTTCTGCTGGCAAACGCTAATTGGTTCCACCTGGAGTCAAATCCTCCACACATTCGAGTTTTCTAGGAAGAAAGCTCCAGAAACCTGAGAAAACAGGATATTTGTATTCGTAAACATGACATTGGATGCATTTGCTGAACAGAAAGATTGTGATGTTCTCCAAAACCACTTTCACGGTGATTTTTTGGTTAAATTTCACTTCAAAACTAGAACAATTTGTCCAGATACTCCTGGATGAAAACAAAACTCTCTGATGATTTCTAGCTATCTCAATCCCAGATCTTGCTACAGCCTCTGTGTGTGTTTGTGTTTTCTGGATATTCTCTATGGACTTTAAGGTTTTGAATGCATTTTAGCAGGACCATTTTTGTTTTCTGCTGGCAAACGCTAATTGGTTCCACCTGGAGTCAAATCCTCCACACATTCGAGTTTTCTAGGAAGAAAGCTCCAGAAACCTGAGAAAACATGATATTTGTATTTGTAAACATGACATTGGATGCATTTGCTGAACAGAAAGATTGTGCTTTTCTCCAAAACCACTTTCACGGTGATTTTTTGGTTAAATTTCACTTCAAAACTAGAACAATTTGTCCAGATACTTCTGGATGAAAACAAAACTATCAGGTGATTTGGAGCTATCTCAATCCCAGATCTTGCTACAGCCTCTGGTATGTTTGTGTTTTCTGGATATTCTCTATGGACTTTAAGGTTTTGAATGCATTTTAGCAGGACCCTATTTGTTTTCTGCTGGCAAACGCTAATTGGTTCCACCTGGAGTCAAATCCTCCACACATTCGAGTTTTCTAGGAAGAAAGCTTCAGAAACCTGAGAAAACATGATATTTCTTTCTGTAAACATGACATTGGATGCATTTGCTGAACAGAAAGATTGTGCTTTTCTCCAAAACCACTTTCACGGTGATTTTTTGGTTAAATTTCACTTCAAAACTACAACAATTTGTCCAGATACTCCTGGATGAAAACAAAACTATCTGGTGATTTGTAGCTATCTCAATCCCAGATCTTGCTGCAGCCTCTGTGTGTGTTTGTGTTTTCTGGATATTCTCTATGGACTTTAAGGTTTTGAATGCATTTTCGCAGGACCCTTTTTGTTTTCTGCTGGCAAACGCTAATTGGTTCCACCTGGAGTCAAATCCTCCACACATTCGAGTTTTCTAGGAAGAAAGCTCCAGAAACCTGAGAAAACAGGATATTTGTATTCGTAAACATGACATTGGATGCATTTGCTGAACAGAAAGATTGTGCTTTTCTCCAAAACCACTTTCACGGTGATTTTTTGGTGAAATGTCACTTCAAAACTACAACAATTTGTCCAGATACTCCTGGATGAAAACAAAACTCTCTGATGATTTGTAGCTATCTCAATCCCAGATCTTGCTACAGCCTCTGTGTGTGTTTGTGTTTTCTGGATATTCTCTATGGACTTTAAGGTTTTGAATGCATTTTAGCAGGACCCTTTTTGTTTTCTGCTGGCAAACGCTAATTGGTTCCACCTGGAGTCAAATCCTCCACACATTCGAGTTTTCTAGGAAGAAAGCTTCAGAAACCTGAGAAAACATGATATTTCTTTCTGTAAACATGACATTGGATACATTTGCCAAACAAGAAGATTGTGCTTTTCTCCAAAACCACTTTCACTGTGATTTTTGGTGAAATTTCACTTCAAAACAACAACAATTTTTCCAGATACTCCTGGATGAAAAAAAAACTATCTGGTGATTTGTAGCTATCTCAATCCCAGATCTTGCTACAGCCTCTGTGTGTGTTTGTGTTTTCTGGATATTCTCTATGGACTTTAAGGTTTTGAATGCATTTTAGCAGGACCCTTTTTGTTTTCTGCTGGCAAACGCTAATGGGTTCCACCTGGAGTCAAATCCTCCACACATTCGAGTTTTCTAGGAAGAAAGCTCCAGAAACCTGAGAAAACATGATATTTGTATTCGTAAACATGACATTGGATGCATTTGCTGAACAGAAAGATTGTGCTTTTCTCCAAAACCACTTTCACGGTGATTTTTGGTTAAATTTCACTTCAAATCCACAACAATTTGTCCAGATACTCCTGGATGAAAACAAAACTATCAGGTGATTTGTAGCTATCTCAATCCCAGATCTTGCTACAGCCTCTGTGTGTGTTTGTGTTTTCTGGATATTCTCTATGGACTTTAAGGTTTTGAATGCATTTTAGCAGGATCCTTTTGTTTTCTGCTGGCAATGCTAATTGGTTCCACCTGGAGTCAAATACTCCACACATTCGAGTTTTCTAGGAAGAAAGCTCCAGAAACCTGAGAAAACATGATATTTGTATTTGTAAACATGACATTGGATGCATTTGCTGAACAGAAAGATTGTGCTTTTCTCCAAAACCACTTTCACGGTGATTTTTTCGTTAAATTTCACTTCAAAACTACAACAATATGTCCAGATACTCCTGGATGAAAACAAAATTATCTGGTGATTTGTAGCTATCTCAATCCCAGATCTTGCTATTGCCTCTGTGTGTGTTTGTGTTTTCTGGATATTCTCTATGGACTGTAAGGTTTTGAATGCATTTTAGCTTGTAAGTTTTTGTTTTCTGCTGGCAAACGCTAATTGGTTCCACCTGGAGTCAAATCCTCCACACATTCGAGTTTTCTAGGAAGAAAGCTCCAGAAACCTGAGAAAACAGGATATTTGTATTCGTAAACATGACATTGGATGCATTTGCTGAACAGAAAGATTGTGATGTTCTCCAAAACCACTTTCACGGTGATTTTTTGGTTAAATTTCACTTCAAAACTAGAACAATTTGTCCAGATACTCCTGGATGAAAACAAAACTCTCTGATGATTTCTAGCTATCTCAATCCCAGATCTTGCTACAGCCTCTGTGTGTGTTTGTGTTTTCTGGATATTCTCTATGGACTTTAAGGTTTTGAATGCATTTTAGCAGGACCATTTTTGTTTTCTGCTGGCAAACGCTAATTGGTTCCACCTGGAGTCAAATCCTCCACACATTCGAGTTTTCTAGGAAGAAAGCTCCAGAAACCTGAGAAAACATGATATTTGTATTTGTAAACATGACATTGGATGCATTTGCTGAACAGAAAGATTGTGCTTTTCTCCAAAACCACTTTCACGGTGATTTTTTGGTTAAATTTCACTTCAAAACTAGAACAATTTGTCCAGATACTTCTGGATGAAAACAAAACTATCAGGTGATTTGTAGCTATCTCAATCCCAGATCTTGCTACAGCCTCTGGTATGTTTGTGTTTTCTGGATATTCTCTATGGACTTTAAGGTTTTGAATGCATTTTAGCAGGACCCTATTTGTTTTCTGCTGGCAAACGCTAATTGGTTCCACCTGGAGTCAAATCCTCCACACATTCGAGTTTTCTAGGAAGAAAGCTTCAGAAACCTGAGAAAACATGATATTTCTTTCTGTAAACATGACATTGGATACATTTGCCAAACAGGAAGATTGTGCTTTTCTCCAAAACCACTTTCACGGTGATTTTTGGTTAAATTTCACTTCAAAACTACAACAATTTGTGCAGATACTCCTGGATGAAAACAAAACTATCTGGTGATTTGTATCTATCTCAATCCCAGATCTTGCTACAGCCTCTGGTATGTTTGTGTTTTCTGGATATTCTCTATGGACTTTAAGGTTTTGAATGCATTTTAGCAGGACCCTTTTTGTTTTCTGATGGCAAACGCTAATTGGTTCCACCTGGAGTCAAATCCTCCACACATTCGAGTTTTCTAGGAAGAAAGCTCCAGAAACCTGAGAAAACATGATATTTGTATTTGTAAACATAACATTAGATTCATTTGCTGAACAGAAAGATTGTGCTTTTCTCCAAAACCACTTTCACGGTGATTTTTTGGTTAAATTTCACTTCAAAACTACAACAATTTGTCCAGATACTCCTGCATGAAAACAAAACTCTCTGGTGATTTGTTGCTATCTCAATCCCAGATCTTGCTACAGCCTCTCTGTGTGTTTGTGTTTTCTGGATATTCTCTATGGACTTTAAGGTTTTGAATGCATTTTAGCAGGACCCTTTTTGTTTTCTGCTGGCAAACGCTAATTGGTTCCACCTGGAGTCAAATCCTCCACACATTCGAGTTTTCTAGGAAGAAAGCTCCAGAAACCTGAGAAAACATGATATTTGTATTCGTAAACATGACATTGGATGCATTTGCTGAACAGAAAGATTGTGCTTTTCTCCAAAACCACTTTCACGGTGATTTTTTGGTTAAATTTCACTTCAAAACTACAACAATTTGTCCAGATACTCCTGGATGAAAACAAAACTATCTGGTGATTTGTAGCTATCTCAATCCCAGATCTTGCTACTGCCTCTGTGTGTGTTTGTGTTTTCTGGATATTCTCTATGGACTTTAAGGTTTTGAATGCATTTTAGCTTGTAAGTTTTTGTTTTCTGCTGGCAAACGCTAATTGGTTCCACCTGGAGTCAAATCCTCCACACATTAGAGTTTTCTAGGAAGAAAGCTCCGGAAACCTGAGAAAACAGGATATTTGTATTCGTAAACATGACATTGGATGCATTTGCTGAACAGAAAGATTGTGCTTTTCTCCAAAACCACTTTTACGGTGATTTTTTGGTGAAATTTCACTTCAAAACTACAACAATTTGTCCAGATACTCCTGGATGAAAACAAAACTCTCTGGTGATTTGTAGCTATCTCAATCCCAGATCTTGCTACAGCCTCTGTGTGTGTTTGTGTTTTCTGGATATTCTCTATGGACCTTAAGGTTTTGAATGCATTTTAGCAGGACCCTTTTTGTTTTCTGCTGGCAAACGCTAATTGGTTCCACCTGGAGTCAAATACTCCACACATTCGAGTTTTCTAGGAAGAAAGCTCCATAAATCTGAGAAAACTGATATTTGTATTTGTAAACATGACATTGGATGCATTTGCTGAACAGAAAGATTGTGCCTTTCTCCAAATCCACTTTCACGGTGATTTTTTGGTGAAATTTCACTTCAAAACTACAACAGTTTGTCTAGAAACTCATGGATGAAAACAAAACTATCTGGTGATTTGTAGCTATCTCAATCCCAGATCTTGCTACAGCCTCTGTGTCTGTTTGTGTTTTCTGGATATTCTCTATGGACTTTAAGGTTTTGAATGCATTTTAGCTGGACCCTTTTTGTTTTCTGCTGGCAAACGCTAATTGGTTCCACCTGGAGTGAAATACCCCACACATTAGAGTTTTCTAGGAAGAAAGCTCCAGAAACCTGAGAAAACATGATATTTGTATTTGTACACATGACATTGGATTCATTTGCTGAACAGAAAGATTGTGCTTTTCTCCAAAACCACTTTCACGGTGATTTTTTGGTGAAATTTCACTTCAAAACTACAACAATTTGTCCAGATACTCCTGGATGAAAACAAAACTATCTGGTGATTTGTAGCTATCTCAATTCCAGATCTTGCTACAGCCTCTGTGTGTGTTTGTGTTTTCTGGATATTCTCTATGGATGTAAGGTTTCGAAAGCATTTTAGCAGGACCTTTTTTGTTTTCTGCTGGTAAACGCTAATTGGTTCCACCTGGAGTCAAATCCTCCACACATTCTAGTTTTGAAGGAAGTAAGCTCCAGAAACCTGAGAAAACATGATATTTCTTTCTGTAAACATGACATTGGATACAATTGCCGAACAGGAAGATTGTGATTTTCTCCAAAACCACTTTCACGGTGATTTTTGTTTAAATTTCACCCGAAATCCACAACAATTTGTCCAGATACTCCTGGATGAAAACAAAATTATCTGGTGATTTGTAGCTATCTCAATCCCAGATCTTGCTACAGCCTCTCTTTGTGTGTTTGTGTTTTCTGGATATTCTCTATGGACTTTAAGGTTTTGAATGCATTTTAGCAGGACCCTTTTTGTTTTCTGCTGGCAAACGCTAATTGGTTCCACCTGGAGTCAAATCCTCCACACATTCGAGTTTTCTAGGAAGAAAGCTCCAGAAACCTGAGAAAACATGATATTTGTATTTGTAAACATGACATTGGATGCATTTGCTGAACAGAAAGATTGTGCTTTTCTCCAAAACCACTTTCACGGTGATTTTTTGGTGAAATGTCACTTCAAAACTACAACAATTTGTCCAGATACTCCTGGATGAAAACAAAACTCTCTGATGATTTGTAGCTATCTCAATCCCAGATCTTGCTACAGCCTCTGTGTGTGTTTGTGTTTGCTGGATATTCTCTATGGACTTTAAGGTTTTGAATGCATTTTAGCAGGACCCTTTTTGTTTTCTGCTGGCAAACGTTAATTGGTTCCACCTGGAGTCAAATACTCCACACATTCGAGTTTTCTAGGAAGAAAGCTCCATAAATCCGAGAAAACTGATATTTGTATTTGTAAACATGACATTGGATACATTTGCAGAACAGGAAGATTGTGCTTTTCTCCAAAACAACTTTCACGGTGATTTTTTGGTGAAATTTCACTTCAAAACTACAACAATTTGTCCAGATACTCCTGGATGAAAACAAAACTATCAGGTGATTTGTAGCTATCTCAATCCCAGATCTTGCTACAGCCTCTGGTGTGTTTGTGTTTTCTGGATATTCTCTATGGACTTTAAGGTTTTGAATGCATTTTAGCAGGACCCTTTTTGTTTTCTGCTGGCAAACGCTAATGGGTTCCACCTGGAGTCAAATCCTCCACACATTCGAGTTTTCTAGGAAGAAAGCTCCAGAAACCTGAGAAAACATGATATTTGTATTTGTAAACATGACATTGGATGCATTTGCTGAACAGAAAGATTGTGCTTTTCTCCAAAACCACTTTCACGGTGATTTTTTGGTGAAATTTCACTTCAAAACTACAACAATTTGTCCAGATACTCCTGGATGAAAACAAAACTATCTGGTGATTTGTAGCTATCTCAATCCCAGATCTTGCTACAGCCTCTGTGTGTGTTTGTGTTTTCTGGATATTCTCTATGGACTTTAAGGTTTGGAATGCATTTTATCAGGACCCTTTTTGTTTTCTGCTGGCAAACGCTAATTGGTTCCACCTGGAGTCAAATACTCCACACATTCGAGTTTTCTAGGAGAAAGCTTCAGAAACCTGAGAAAACATGATATTTGTATTTGTAAACATGACATTAGATTCATTTGCTGAACAGAAAGATTGTGCTTTTCTCCAAAACCACTTTCACGGTGATTTTTTGGTGATATTTCACTTCAAAACTACAACAATTTGTCCAGATACTCCTGGATGAAAACAAAACTCTCTGGTGATTTGTAGCTATCTCAATCCCAGATCTTGCTACAGCCTCTGTGTGTGTTTGTGTTTTCTGGATATTCTCTATGGATTTTAAGGTTTTGAATGCATTTTAGCTGGACCCTTTTTGTTTTCTGCTGGCAAACGCTAATTGGTTCCACCTGGAGTCAAATACTCCACACATTCGAGTTTTCTAGGAAGAAAGCTCCAAAAACCTGAGAAAACATGATATTTGTATTTGTAAACATGACATTGGATTCATTTGCTGAACAGAAAGATTGTGCCTTTCTCCAAATCCACTTTCACGGTGATTTTTTGGTGAAATTTCACTTCAAAACTACAACAGTTTGTCTAGAAACTCATGGATGAAAACAAAACTATCTGGTGATTTGTAGCTATCTCAATCCCAGATCTTGCTACAGCCTCTGTGTCTGTTTGTGTTTTCTGGATATTCTCTATGGACTTTAAGGTTTTGAATGCATTTTAGCTGGACCCTTTTTGTTTTCTGCTGGCAAACGCTAATTGGTTCGACCTGGAGTGAAATACCCCACACATTAGAGTTTTCTAGGAAGAAAGCTCCAGAAACCTGAGAAAACATGATATTTGTATTTGTACACATGACATTGGATTCATTTGCTGAACAGAAAGATTGTGCTTTTCTCCAAAACCACTTTCACGGTGATTTTTTGGTGAAATTTCACTTCAAAACTACAACAATTTGTCCAGATACTCCTGGATGAAAACAAAACTATCTGGTGATTTGTAGCTATCTCAATTCCAGATCTTGCTACAGCCTCTGTGTGTGTTTGTGTTTTCTGGATATTCTCTATGGATGTAAGGTTTCGAAAGCATTTTAGCAGGACCTTTTTTGTTTTCTGCTGGTAAACGCTAATTGGTTCCACCTGGAGTCAAATCCTCCACACATTCTAGTTTTGAAGGAAGTAAGCTCCAGAAACCTGAGAAAACATGATATTTCTTTCTGTAAACATGACATTGGATACAATTGCCGAACAGGAAGATTGTGATTTTCTCCAAAACCACTTTCACGGTGATTTTTGTTTAAATTTCACCCGAAATCCACAACAATTTGTCCAGATACTCCTGGATGAAAACAAAATTATCTGGTGATTTGTAGCTATCTCAATCCCAGATCTTGCTACAGCCTCTCTTTGTGTGTTTGTGTTTTCTGGATATTCTCTATGGACTTTAAGGTTTTGAATGCATTTTAGCTTGTAAGTTTTTGTTTTCTGCTGGCAAACGCTAATTGGTTCCACCTGGAGTCAAATCCTCCACACATTCGAGTTTTCTAGGAAGAAAGCTCCAGAAACCTGAGAAAACATGATATTTGTATTTGTAAACATGACATTGGATGCATTTGCTGAACAGAAAGATTGTGCTTTTCTCCAAAACCACTTTCACGGTGATTTTTTGGTGAAATGTCACTTCAAAACTACAACAATTTGTCCAGATACTCCTGGATGAAAACAAAACTCTCTGATGATTTGTAGCTATCTCAATCCCAGATCTTGCTACAGCCTCTGTGTGTGTTTGTGTTTGCTGGATATTCTCTATGGACTTTAAGGTTTTGAATGCATTTTAGCAGGACCCTTTTTGTTCTCTGCTGGCAAACGTTAATTGGTTCCACCTGGAGTCAAATACTCCACACATTCGAGTTTTCTAGGAAGAAAGCTCCATAAATCTGAGAAAACTGATATTTGTATTTGTAAACATGACATTGGATACATTTGCAGAACAGGAAGATTGTGCTTTTCTCCAAAACCACTTTCACGGTGATTTTTTGGTGATATTTCACTTCAAAACTACAACAATTTGTCCAGATACTCCTGGATGAAAACAAAACTGTCTGGTGATTTGTAGCTATCTCAATCCCAGATCTTGCTACAGCCTCTGTGTGTGTTTGTGTTTTCTGGATATTCTCTATGGACTTTAAGGTTTTGAATGCATTTTAGCAGGACCCTTTTTGTTTTCTGCTGGCAAACGCTAATTGGTTCCACCTGGAGTCAAATCCTCCACACATTCGAGTTTTCTAGGAAGAAAGCTTCAGAAACCTGAGAAAACATGATATTTCTTTCTGTAAACATGACATTGGATACATTTGCCAAACAAGAAGATTGTGCTTTTCTCCAAAACCACTTTCACTGTGATTTTTGGTGAAATTTCACTTCAAAACAACAACAATTTTTCCAGATACTCCTGGATGAAAAAAAAAATCTCTGGTGATTTGTAGCTATCTCAATCCCAGATCTTGCTACAGCCTCTGTGTGTGTTTGTGTTTTCTGGATATTCTCTATGGACTTTAAGGTTTTGAATGCATTTTAGCAGGACCCTTTTTGTTTTCTGCTGGCAAACGCTAATGGGTTCCACCTGGAGTCAAATCCTCCACACATTCGAGTTTTCTAGGAAGAAAGCTCCAGAAACCTGAGAAAACATGATATTTGTATTCGTAAACATGACATTGGATGCATTTGCTGAACAGAAAGATTGTGCTTTTCTCCAAAACCACTTTCACGGTGATTTTTGGTTAAATTTCACTTCAAATCCACAACAATTTGTCCAGATACTCCTGGATGAAAACAAAACTATCAGGTGATTTGTAGCTATCTCAATCCCAGATCTTGCTACAGCCTCTGTGTGTGTTTGTGTTTTCTGGATATTCTCTATGGACTTTAAGGTTTTGAATGCATTTTAGCAGGATCCTTTTGTTTTCTGCTGGCAATGCTAATTGGTTCCACCTGGAGTCAAATACTCCACACATTCGAGTTTTCTAGGAAGAAAGCTCCAGAAACCTGAGAAAACATGATATTTGTATTTGTAAACATGACATTGGATGCATTTGCTGAACAGAAAGATTGTGCTTTTCTCCAAAACCACTTTCACGGTGATTTTTTCGTTAAATTTCACTTCAAAACTACAACAATATGTCCAGATACTCCTGGATGAAAACAAAATTATCTGGTGATTTGTAGCTATCTCAATCCCAGATCTTGCTATTGCCTCTGTGTGTGTTTGTGTTTTCTGGATATTCTCTATGGACTGTAAGGTTTTGAATGCATTTTAGCTTGTAAGTTTTTGTTTTCTGCTGGCAAACGCTAATTGGTTCCACCTGGAGTCAAATCCTCCACACATTCGAGTTTTCTAGGAAGAAAGCTCCAGAAACCTGAGAAAACAGGATATTTGTATTCGTAAACATGACATTGGATGCATTTGCTGAACAGAAAGATTGTGATGTTCTCCAAAACCACTTTCACGGTGATTTTTTGGTTAAATTTCACTTCAAAACTAGAACAATTTGTCCAGATACTCCTGGATGAAAACAAAACTCTCTGATGATTTCTAGCTATCTCAATCCCAGATCTTGCTACAGCCTCTGTGTGTGTTTGTGTTTTCTGGATATTCTCTATGGACTTTAAGGTTTTGAATGCATTTTAGCAGGACCATTTTTGTTTTCTGCTGGCAAACGCTAATTGGTTCCACCTGGAGTCAAATCCTCCACACATTCGAGTTTTCTAGGAAGAAAGCTCCAGAAACCTGAGAAAACATGATATTTGTATTTGTAAACATGACATTGGATGCATTTGCTGAACAGAAAGATTGTGCTTTTCTCCAAAACCACTTTCACGGTGATTTTTTGGTTAAATTTCACTTCAAAACTAGAACAATTTGTCCAGATACTTCTGGATGAAAACAAAACTATCAGGTGATTTGTAGCTATCTCAATCCCAGATCTTGCTACAGCCTCTGGTATGTTTGTGTTTTCTGGATATTCTCTATGGACTTTAAGGTTTTGAATGCATTTTAGCAGGACCCTATTTGTTTTCTGCTGGCAAACGCTAATTGGTTCCACCTGGAGTCAAATCCTCCACACATTCGAGTTTTCTAGGAAGAAAGCTTCAGAAACCTGAGAAAACATGATATTTCTTTCTGTAAACATGACATTGGATACATTTGCCAAACAGGAAGATTGTGCTTTTCTCCAAAACCACTTTCACGGTGATTTTTGGTTAAATTTCACTTCAAAACTACAACAATTTGTGCAGATACTCCTGGATGAAAACAAAACTATCTGGTGATTTGTATCTATCTCAATCCCAGATCTTGCTACAGCCTCTGGTATGTTTGTGTTTTCTGGATATTCTCTATGGACTTTAAGGTTTTGAATGCATTTTAGCAGGACCCTTTTTGTTTTCTGATGGCAAACGCTAATTGGTTCCACCTGGAGTCAAATCCTCCACACATTCGAGTTTTCTAGGAAGAAAGCTCCAGAAACCTGAGAAAACATGATATTTGTATTTGTAAACATAACATTAGATTCATTTGCTGAACAGAAAGATTGTGCTTTTCTCCAAAACCACTTTCACGGTGATTTTTTGGTTAAATTTCACTTCAAAACTACAACAATTTGTCCAGATACTCCTGCATGAAAACAAAACTCTCTGGTGATTTGTTGCTATCTCAATCCCAGATCTTGCTACAGCCTCTCTGTGTGTTTGTGTTTTCTGGATATTCTCTATGGACTTTAAGGTTTTGAATGCATTTTAGCAGGACCCTTTTTGTTTTCTGCTGGCAAACGCTAATTGGTTCCACCTGGAGTCAAATCCTCCACACATTCGAGTTTTCTAGGAAGAAAGCTCCAGAAACCTGAGAAAACATGATATTTGTATTCGTAAACATGACATTGGATGCATTTGCTGAACAGAAAGATTGTGCTTTTCTCCAAAACCACTTTCACGGTGATTTTTTGGTTAAATTTCACTTCAAAACTACAACAATTTGTCCAGATACTCCTGGATGAAAACAAAACTATCTGGTGATTTGTAGCTATCTCAATCCCAGATCTTGCTACTGCCTCTGTGTGTGTTTGTGTTTTCTGGATATTCTCTATGGACTTTAAGGTTTTGAATGCATTTTAGCTTGTAAGTTTTTGTTTTCTGCTGGCAAACGCTAATTGGTTCCACCTGGAGTCAAATCCTCCACACATTAGAGTTTTCTAGGAAGAAAGCTCCGGAAACCTGAGAAAACAGGATATTTGTATTCGTAAACATGACATTGGATGCATTTGCTGAACAGAAAGATTGTGCTTTTCTCCAAAACCACTTTTACGGTGATTTTTTGGTGAAATTTCACTTCAAAACTACAACAATTTGTCCAGATACTCCTGGATGAAAACAAAACTCTCTGGTGATTTGTAGCTATCTCAATCCCAGATCTTGCTACAGCCTCTGTGTGTGTTTGTGTTTTCTGGATATTCTCTATGGACCTTAAGGTTTTGAATGCATTTTAGCAGGACCCTTTTTGTTTTCTGCTGGCAAACGCTAATTGGTTCCACCTGGAGTCAAATACTCCACACATTCGAGTTTTCTAGGAAGAAAGCTCCATAAATCTGAGAAAACTGATATTTGTATTTGTAAACATGACATTGGATGCATTTGCTGAACAGAAAGATTGTGCCTTTCTCCAAATCCACTTTCACGGTGATTTTTTGGTGAAATTTCACTTCAAAACTACAACAGTTTGTCTAGAAACTCATGGATGAAAACAAAACTATCTGGTGATTTGTAGCTATCTCAATCCCAGATCTTGCTACAGCCTCTGTGTCTGTTTGTGTTTTCTGGATATTCTCTATGGACTTTAAGGTTTTGAATGCATTTTAGCTGGACCCTTTTTGTTTTCTGCTGGCAAACGCTAATTGGTTCCACCTGGAGTGAAATACCCCACACATTAGAGTTTTCTAGGAAGAAAGCTCCAGAAACCTGAGAAAACATGATATTTGTATTTGTACACATGACATTGGATTCATTTGCTGAACAGAAAGATTGTGCTTTTCTCCAAAACCACTTTCACGGTGATTTTTTGGTGAAATTTCACTTCAAAACTACAACAATTTGTCCAGATACTCCTGGATGAAAACAAAACTATCTGGTGATTTGTAGCTATCTCAATTCCAGATCTTGCTACAGCCTCTGTGTGTGTTTGTGTTTTCTGGATATTCTCTATGGATGTAAGGTTTCGAAAGCATTTTAGCAGGACCTTTTTTGTTTTCTGCTGGTAAACGCTAATTGGTTCCACCTGGAGTCAAATCCTCCACACATTCTAGTTTTGAAGGAAGTAAGCTCCAGAAACCTGAGAAAACATGATATTTCTTTCTGTAAACATGACATTGGATACAATTGCCGAACAGGAAGATTGTGATTTTCTCCAAAACCACTTTCACGGTGATTTTTGTTTAAATTTCACCCGAAATCCACAACAATTTGTCCAGATACTCCTGGATGAAAACAAAATTATCTGGTGATTTGTAGCTATCTCAATCCCAGATCTTGCTACAGCCTCTCTTTGTGTGTTTGTGTTTTCTGGATATTCTCTATGGACTTTAAGGTTTTGAATGCATTTTAGCAGGACCCTTTTTGTTTTCTGCTGGCAAACGCTAATTGGTTCCACCTGGAGTCAAATCCTCCACACATTCGAGTTTTCTAGGAAGAAAGCTCCAGAAACCTGAGAAAACATGATATTTGTATTTGTAAACATGACATTGGATGCATTTGCTGAACAGAAAGATTGTGCTTTTCTCCAAAACCACTTTCACGGTGATTTTTTGGTGAAATGTCACTTCAAAACTACAACAATTTGTCCAGATACTCCTGGATGAAAACAAAACTCTCTGATGATTTGTAGCTATCTCAATCCCAGATCTTGCTACAGCCTCTGTGTGTGTTTGTGTTTGCTGGATATTCTCTATGGACTTTAAGGTTTTGAATGCATTTTAGCAGGACCCTTTTTGTTTTCTGCTGGCAAACGTTAATTGGTTCCACCTGGAGTCAAATACTCCACACATTCGAGTTTTCTAGGAAGAAAGCTCCATAAATCTGAGAAAACTGATATTTGTATTTGTAAACATGACATTGGATACATTTGCAGAACAGGAAGATTGTGCTTTTCTCCAAAACCACTTTCACGGTGATTTTTTGGTGAAATTTCACTTCAAAACTACAACAATTTGTCCAGATACTCCTGGATGAAAACAAAACTATCAGGTGATTTGTAGCTATCTCAATCCCAGATCTTGCTACAGCCTCTGGTGTGTTTGTGTTTTCTGGATATTCTCTATGGACTTTAAGGTTTTGAATGCATTTTAGCAGGACCCTTTTTGTTTTCTGCTGGCAAACGCTAATGGGTTCCACCTGGAGTCAAATCCTCCACACATTCGAGGTTTCTAGGAAGAAAGCTCCAGAAACCTGAGAAAACATGATATTTGTATTTGTAAACATGACATTGGATGCATTTGCTGAACAGAAAGATTGTGCTTTTCTCCAAAACCACTTTCACGGTGATTTTTTGGTGAAATTTCACTTCAAAACTACAACAATTTGTCCAGATACTCCTGGATGAAAACAAAACTATCTGGTGATTTGTAGCTATCTCAATCCCAGATCTTGCTACAGCCTCTGTGTGTGTTTGTGTTTTCTGGATATTCTCTATGGACTTTAAGGTTTGGAATGCATTTTATCAGGACCCTTTTTGTTTTCTGCTGGCAAACGCTAATTGGTTCCACCTGGAGTCAAATACTCCACACATTCGAGTTTTCTAGGAGAAAGCTTCAGAAACCTGAGAAAACATGATATTTGTATTTGTAAACATGACATTAGATTCATTTGCTGAACAGAAAGATTGTGCTTTTCTCCAAAACCACTTTCACGGTGATTTTTTGGTGATATTTCACTTCAAAACTACAACAATTTGTCCAGATACTCCTGGATGAAAACAAAACTCTCTGGTGATTTGTAGCTATCTCAATCCCAGATCTTGCTACAGCCTCTGTGTGTGTTTGTGTTTTCTGGATATTCTCTATGGATTTTAAGGTTTTGAATGCATTTTAGCTGGACCCTTTTTGTTTTCTGCTGGCAAACGCTAATTGGTTCCACCTGGAGTCAAATACTCCACACATTCGAGTTTTCTAGGAAGAAAGCTCCAAAAACCTGAGAAAACATGATATTTGTATTTGTAAACATGACATTGGATTCATTTGCTGAACAGAAAGATTGTGCCTTTCTCCAAATCCACTTTCACGGTGATTTTTTGGTGAAATTTCACTTCAAAACTACAACAGTTTGTCTAGAAACTCATGGATGAAAACAAAACTATCTGGTGATTTGTAGCTATCTCAATCCCAGATCTTGCTACAGCCTCTGTGTCTGTTTGTGTTTTCTGGATATTCTCTATGGACTTTAAGGTTTTGAATGCATTTTAGCTGGACCCTTTTTGTTTTCTGCTGGCAAACGCTAATTGGTTCGACCTGGAGTGAAATACCCCACACATTAGAGTTTTCTAGGAAGAAAGCTCCAGAAACCTGAGAAAACATGATATTTGTATTTGTACACATGACATTGGATTCATTTGCTGAACAGAAAGATTGTGCTTTTCTCCAAAACCACTTTCACGGTGATTTTTTGGTGAAATTTCACTTCAAAACTACAACAATTTGTCCAGATACTCCTGGATGAAAACAAAACTATCTGGTGATTTGTAGCTATCTCAATTCCAGATCTTGCTACAGCCTCTGTGTGTGTTTGTGTTTTCTGGATATTCTCTATGGATGTAAGGTTTCGAAAGCATTTTAGCAGGACCTTTTTTGTTTTCTGCTGGTAAACGCTAATTGGTTCCACCTGGAGTCAAATCCTCCACACATTCTAGTTTTGAAGGAAGTAAGCTCCAGAAACCTGAGAAAACATGATATTTCTTTCTGTAAACATGACATTGGATACAATTGCCGAACAGGAAGATTGTGATTTTCTCCAAAACCACTTTCACGGTGATTTTTGTTTAAATTTCACCCGAAATCCACAACAATTTGTCCAGATACTCCTGGATGAAAACAAAATTATCTGGTGATTTGTAGCTATCTCAATCCCAGATCTTGCTACAGCCTCTCTTTGTGTGTTTGTGTTTTCTGGATATTCTCTATGGACTTTAAGGTTTTGAATGCATTTTAGCTTGTAAGTTTTTGTTTTCTGCTGGCAAACGCTAATTGGTTCCACCTGGAGTCAAATCCTCCACACATTCGAGTTTTCTAGGAAGAAAGCTCCAGAAACCTGAGAAAACATGATATTTGTATTTGTAAACATGACATTGGATGCATTTGCTGAACAGAAAGATTGTGCTTTTCTCCAAAACCACTTTCACGGTGATTTTTTGGTGAAATGTCACTTCAAAACTACAACAATTTGTCCAGATACTCCTGGATGAAAACAAAACTCTCTGATGATTTGTAGCTATCTCAATCCCAGATCTTGCTACAGCCTCTGTGTGTGTTTGTGTTTGCTGGATATTCTCTATGGACTTTAAGGTTTTGAATGCATTTTAGCAGGACCCTTTTTGTTCTCTGCTGGCAAACGTTAATTGGTTCCACCTGGAGTCAAATACTCCACACATTCGAGTTTTCTAGGAAGAAAGCTCCATAAATCCGAGAAAACTGATATTTGTATTTGTAAACATGACATTGGATACATTTGCAGAACAGGAAGATTGTGCTTTTCTCCAAAACAACTTTCACGGTGATTTTTTGGTGAAATTTCACTTCAAAACTACAACAATTTGTCCAGATACTCCTGGATGAAAACAAAACTATCAGGTGATTTGTAGCTATCTCAATCCCAGATCTTGCTACAGCCTCTGGTGTGTTTGTGTTTTCTGAATATTCTCTATGGACTTTAAGGTTTTGAATGCATTTTAGCAGGACCCTTTTTGTTTTCTGCTGGCAAACGCTAATGGGTTCCACCTGGAGTCAAATACTCCACACATTCGAGTTTTGTAGGAGTAAAGCTCCAGAAACCTGAGAAAACATGATATTTGTATTTGTAAACATGACATTGGATGCATTTGCTGAACAGAAAGATTGTGCTTTTCTCCAAAACCACTTTCACGGTGATTTTTTGGTGAAATTTCACTTCAAAACTACAACAATTTGTCCAGATACTCCTGGATGAAAACAAAACTATCTGGTGATTTGTAGCTATCTCAATCCCAGATCTTGCTACAGCCTCTGTGTGTGTTTGTGTTTTCTGGATATTCTCTATGGACTTTAAGGTTTGGAATGCATTTTATCAGGACCCTTTTTGTTTTCTGCTGGCAAACGCTAATTGGTTCCACCTGGAGTCAAATACTCCACACATTCGAGTTTTCTAGGAGAAAGCTTCAGAAACCTGAGAAAACATGATATTTGTATTTGTAAACATGACATTAGATTCATTTGCTGAACAGAAAGATTGTGCTTTTCTCCAAAACCACTTTCACGGTGATTTTTTGGTGATATTTCACTTCAAAACTACAACAATTTGTCCAGATACTCCTGGATGAAAACAAAACTCTCTGGTGATTTGTAGCTATCTCAATCCCAGATCTTGCTACAGCCTCTGTGTGTGTTTGTGTTTTCTGGATATTCTCTATGGATTTTAAGGTTTTGAATGCATTTTAGCAGGACCCTTTTTGTTTTCTGCTGGCAAACGCTAATTGGTTCCACCTGGAGTCAAATACTCCACACATTCGAGTTTTCTAGGAAGAAAGCTCCAAAAACCTGAGAAAACATGATATTTGAATTTGTAAACATGACATTGGATTCATTTCCTGAACAGAAAGTTAGTGCTTTTCTCCAAAACCACTTTCACGGTGATTTTTTGGTGAAATGTCACTTCAAAACTACAACAATTTGTCCAGATACTCCTGGATGAAAACAAAACTATCTGCTGATTTGTAGCCATCTGAATCCCAGATCTTGCTACAGCCTCTGTGTGTGTTTGTGTTTTCTGGATATTCTCTATGGACTTTAAGGTTTCGAATGCATTTTAGCTGGACCATTTTGTTTTCAGCTGGCAAACGCTAATTGGTTCCACCTGGAGTCAAATCCTCCACACATTCGAGTTTTCTAGGAAGAAAGCTTCAGAAACCTGAGAAAACAGGATATTTGTATTTGTAAATATGACATGGATGCATTTGCTGAACAGAAAGATTGTGCTTTTCTAAAAAACCACTTTCACGGTGATTTTTTGGTTCAATTTCACTTCAAAACTACAACAATTTGTCCAGATACTCCTGGATGAAAACAAAACTCTCTGATGATTTGTAGCTATCTCAATCCCAGATCTTGCTACAGCCTCTGTGTGTGTTTGTGTTTTCTGGATATTCTCTATGGACTTTAAGGTTTTGAATGCATTTTAGCAGGACCCTTTTTGTTTTCTGCTGGCAAACGCTAATTGGTTCCATCTGGAGTCAAATACTCCACACATTCGAGTTTTCTAGGAAGAAAGCTCCATAAATTGAGAAAACATGATATTTGTATTTGTAAACATGACATTGGATTCATTTGCTGAACCGAAAGATTGTGCTTTTCTCCAAAACCACTTTCACGGTGATCTTTTGGTGAAATTTCACTTCAAAACTACAACAATTTGTCCAGATACTCCTGCATGAAAACAAAACTATCTGGTGATTTGTAGCTATCTCAATCCCAGATCTTGCTACAGCCTCTGTGTGTGTTTGTGTTTTCTGGATATTCTCTATGGACTTTAAGGTTTGGAATGCAGTTTAGCAGGACCCTTTTTGTTTTCTGCTGGTAAACGCTAATTGGTTCCACCTGGAGTCAAACCTCCACACATTCGAGTTTTCTAGGAAGAAAGCTTCAGAAACCTGGAAAACATGATATTTCTTTCTGTAAACATGACATTGGATACAATTGCCGAACAGGAAGATTGTGATTTTCTCCAAAACCACTTTCACGGTGATTTTTGGTTAAATTGCACCCGAAATCAACAACGATTTGTCCAGATACTCCTGGATGAAAACAAAACTATCTGGTGATTTGTAGCTATCTCAATCCCAGATCTTGCTACAGCCTCTGTGTGTGTTTGTGTTTTCTGGATATTCTCTATGGACTTTAAGGTTTTGAATGCATTTTTTTTTAACTTTTATTTAATGAATATACGTTTCCAAAGTACGAATAATGGATTACTATGGCTTCCCCCCCATACCGTCCCTCCCACCCACAACCCTCCCCTTTCCCACTCCCTCTCCCCTTCCATTCACATCAAGATTCATTTTCGATTATCTTAATATACAGAAGATCAGCTTAGTATACATTAAGTAAGGATTTCAACAGTTTGCTCCCACACAGAAACATAAAGTGAAAAATAATAGATGATTTTTTTTAATGATGATGAAATCAGATCAGACCTATTGTCATGTATAATCCCAGTGAGAGTCAACTTGGGAGTTGATAGTTTCTATTCTTTTCTTTTTTTTTTTTTTTTTTACAGAGGATCAGTTTAGTATGCATTAAGTAAAGATTTCAACAGTTTGCACCCCCATAGAAACACAAAGTGAAATATATTATTTGAGTACTCGTTATAGCATTAAATCTCAATGCACAGCACATTAATGACAGAGATCCTACATGAGGAGTAAGTGCACAGTGACTCCTGTTGTTGACTTTACCAATTGACACTCCTGTCTATGGCATCAGTAATCTCCCTATGCTCCAGTCATGAGTTTCCAAGGCTATGGAAGCCCCTTGAGTTCTCCGACTCTTATCTTGTTTAGACAAGGTCATAGTCAAAGTGGAGGTTCTCTCCTCCCTTCAGAGAAAGGTACCTCCTTCTTCGAAGACCTGTTCTTTTCACTGAGATCTCACTCACAGAGATCTTTTGCCAGAGTGTCTTGGCTTTCCATGCCTGAAATACTCTCATGGGCTTTTCAGCCAGATCTGAATGCCTTTAGGGCTGATTCTGAGGCCAGAATGCATTTTAGCAGGACCCTTTTTGTTTTCTGCTGGCAAACGCTAATGGCTCCACCTGAAGTCAAATACTCCACACATCGAGTTTTCTAGGAAGAAAGCTTCAGAAACCTGAGAAAACATGATATTTGTATTTGTAAACATGACATTGGATTCATTTTCTGAACAGAAAGATTGTGCTTTTCTCCAAATCCACTTTCACGGTGATTTTTTGGTTAAATTTCACTTCAAAACTACAACAATTTGTCCAGATACTCCTGGATGAAAACAAAACTCTCTGGTGATTTGTAGCTATCTCAATCCCAGATCTTGCTACAGCCTCTGTGTGTGTTTGTGTTTTCTGGATATTCTCTATGGACTTTAAGGTTTTGAATGCATTTTAGCAGGACCCTTTTTGTTTTCTGCTGGCAAACGCTAATTGGTTCCACCTGGAGTCAAATACTCCACACATTCGAGTTTTCTAGGAAGAAAGCTCCAAAAACCTGAGAAAACATGATATTTGTATTTGTAAACATGACATTGGATGCATTTCCTGAACAGAAAGTTTGTGCTTTTCTCCAAAAGCACTTTCACGGTGATTTTTTGGTGAAATGTCACTTCAAAACTACAACAATTTGTCCAGATACTCCTGGATGAAAACAAAACTATCTGCTGATTTGTAGCTATCTCAATCCCAGATCTTGCTACAGCCTCTGTGTGTGTTTGTGTTTTCTGGATATTCTCCATGGACTTTAAGCTTTCGAATGCATTTTAGCAGGACCATTTTGTTTTCAGCTGGCAAACGCTAATTGGTTCCACCTGGAGTCAAATCCTCCACACATTCGAGTTTTCTAGGAAGAAAGCTTCAGAAACCTGAGAAAACATGATATTTGTATTTGTAAATATGACATGGATGCATTTGCTGAACAGAAAGATTGTGCTTTTCTCCAAAACCACTTTCACGGTGATTTTTTGGTTCAATTTCACTTCAAAACTACAACAATTTGTGCAGATACTCCTGGATGAAAACAAAACTCTCTGGTGATTTGTAGCTATCTCAATCCCAGATCTTGCTACAGCCTCTGTGTGTGTTTGTGTTTTCTGGATATTCTCTATGGACTTTAAGGTTTTGAATGCATTTTAGCAGGACCCTTTTTGTTTTCTGCTGGCAAACGCTAATTGGTTCCACCTGGAGTCAAATACTCCACACATTCGAGTTTTCTAGGAAGAAAGCTCCATAAATCTGAGAAAACATGATATTTGTATTTGTAAAAATGACATTGGATTCATTTGCTGAACCGAAAGATTGTGCTTTTCTCCAAAACCACTTTCACGGTGATGTTTTGGTGAAATTTCACTTCAAAACTACAACAATTTGTCCAGATACTCCTGCATGAAAACAAAACTATCTGGTGATTTGTAGCTATCTCAATCCCAGATCTTGCTACAGCCTCTGTGTGTGTTTGTGTTTTCTGGATATTCTCTATGGACTTTAAGGTTTGGAATGCATTTTAGCAGGACCCTTTTTGTTTTCTGCTGGTAAACGCTAATTGGTTCCACCTGGAGTCAAATCCTCCACACATTCGAGTTTTCTAGGAAGAAAAATTCAGAAACCTGAGAAAACATGATATTTGTATTTGTAAACATGACATTGGATACATTTGCCGAACAGGAAGATTGTGCTTTTCTCCAAAACCACTTTCACGGTGATTTTTGGTTAAATTTCACTTCAAAACTACAACAATTTGTCCAGATACTCCTGGATGAAAACAAATGTATCTGGTGATTTGTAGCTATCTCAATCCCAGATCTTGCTACAGCCTCTCTGTGTGTTTTTTTTCTGGATATTCTCTATGGACTTTAAGGTTTCGAATGCATTTTAGCAAGAACTTTTTTGTTTTCTGCTGGCAAACGCTAGTTCGTTCCACCTGGAGTCAAATACTCCACACATTCGAGTTTTCTAGGAAAAAAGCTCCAGAAACCTGAGAAAACAGGATATTTGTATTCGTAAACATGACATTGGATGCATTTGCTGAACAGAAAGATTGTACTTTTCTCCAAAACCACTTTCACGGTGATTTTTTGGTGAAATTTCACTTCAATCTACAACCATTTGTCCAGATACTCCTGGATGAAAACAAAACTATCTGGTGATTTGTAGCTATCTCAATCCCAGATCTTGCTACAGCCTCTGTGTGTGTTTGTGTTTTCTGGATATTCTCTATGGACTTTAAGGTTTTGAATGCATTTTAGCAGGACCCTTTTTGTTTTCTGCTGGCAAACGCTAATGGCTCCACCTGAAGTCAAATACTCCACACATCGAGTTTTCTAGGAAGAAAGCTTCAGAAACCTGAGAAAACATGATATTTGTATTTGTAAACATGACATTGGATTCATTTGCTGAACAGAAAGATTGTGCTTTTCTCCAAAACCACTTTCACGGTGATTTTTTGGTTAAATTTCACTTCAAAACTACAACAATTTGTCCAGATACTCCTGGATGAAAACAAAACTCTCTGGTGATTTGTAGCTATCTCAATCCCAGATCTTGCTACAGCCTGTGTGTGTGTTTGTGTTTTCTGGATATTCTCTATGGACTTTAAGGTTTTGAATGCATTTTAGCAGGACCCTTTTTGTTTTCTGCTGGCAAACGCTAATTGGTTCCACCTGGAGTCAAATACTCCACACATTCGAGTTTTCTAGGAAGAAAGCTCCAAAAACCTGAGAAAACATGATATTTGTATTTGTAAACATGACATTGGATGCATTTCCTGAACAGAAAGTTTGTGCTTTTCTCCAAAACCACTTTCACGGTGATTTTTTGGTGAAATGTCACTTCAAAACTACAACAATTTGTCCAGATATTCCTGGATGAAAACAAAACTCTCTGGTGATTTGTAGCTATCTCAATCCCAGATCTTGCTACAGCCTCTGTGTCTGTTTGTGTTTTCTGGATATTCTCTATGGACTTTAAGGTTTCGAATGCATTTTAGCAGGACCATTTTGTTTTCTGCTGGCAAACGCTAATTGGTTCCACCTGGAGTCAAATACTCCACACATTCGAGTTTTCTAGGAAGAAAGCTCCATAAACCTGAAAAAACAGGATATTTGTATTTGTAAACATGACATTGGATTCATATTCTGAACAGAAAGAGTGTGCTTTTCTCCAAAACCACTTTCACGGTGATTTTTTGGTGAAATTTCACTTCAAAACTACAAGAATGTGTCCAGATACTCCTGGATGAAAACAAAACTATCTGGTGATTTGTAGCTATCTCAATCCCAGATCTTGCTACAGCCTCTGGTATGTTTGTGTTTTCTGGATATTCTCTATGGACTTTAAGGTTTTGAATGCATTTTAGCAGGACCCTTTTTGTTTTCTGCTGGCAAACGCTAATTGGTTCCACCTGGAGTCAAATCCTCCACACATTCGAGTTTTCTAGGAAGAAAGCTCCAGAAACCTGAGAAAACATAATATTTGTATTTGTAAACATGACATTGGATGCATTTCCTGAACAGAAAGATTGTGCTTTTCTCCAAAACCACTTTCACGGTGATTTTTTGGTGAAATTTCACTTCAAAACTACAACAATGTGTCCAGATACTCCTGGATGAAAACAAAACTATCTGGTGATTTGTAGCTATCTCAATCCCAGATCTTGCTACAGCCTCTGTGTGTGTTTGTGTTTTCTGGATATTCTCTGGACTTTAAGGTTTTGAATGCATTTTAGCAGGACCCTTTTTGTTTTCTGCTGGCAAACGCTAATTGGTTCCACCTGGAGTCAAATACTCCACACATTCGAGTTTTCTAGGAAGAAAGCTCCATAAACCTGAAAAAACAGGATATTTGTATTTGTAAACATGACATTGGATTCATATTCTGAACAGAAAGAGTGTGCTTTTCTCCAAAACCACTTTCACGGTGATTTTTTGGTGAAATTTCACTTCAAAACTACAAGAATGTGTCCAGATACTCCTGGATGAAAACAAAACTATCTGGTGATTTGTAGCTATCTCAATCCCAGATCTTGCTACAGCCTCTGGTATGTTTGTGTTTTCTGGATATTCTCTATGGAATTTAAGGTTTTGAATGCATTTTAGCAGGACCCTTTTTGTTTTCTGCTGGCAAACGCTAATTGGTTCCACCTGGAGTCAAATCCTCCACACATTCGAGTTTTCTAGGAAGAAAACTCCAGAAACCTGAGAAAACATAATATTTGTATTTGTAAACATGACATTGGATGCATTTCCTGAACAGAAAGATTGTGCTTTTCTCCAAAACCACTTTCACGGTGATTTTTTGGTGAAATTTCACTTCAAAACTACAACAATGTGTCCAGATACTCCTGGATGAAAACAAAACTATCTGGTGATTTGTAGCTATCTCAATCCCAGATCTTGCTACAGCCTCTGTGTGTGTTTGTGTTTTCTGGATATTCTCTGGACTTTAAGGTTTTGAATGCATTTTAGCAGGACCCTTTTTGTTTTCTGCTGGCAAACGCTAATTGGTTCCACCTGGAGTCAAATACTCCACACATTCGAGTTTTCTAGGAAGAAAGCTCCAGAAACCTGAGAAAACATGATATTTGTATTTGTAAACATGACATTGGATTCATTTTCTGAACAGAAAGAGTGTGCTTTTCTCCAAAACCACTTTCACGGTGATTTTTTGGTGAAATTTCACTTCAAAACTACAAGAATGTGTCCAGATACTCCTGGATGAAAACAAAACTATCTGGTGATTTGTAGCTATCTCAATCCCAGATCTTGCTACAGCCTCTGTGTGTGTTTCTGTTTTCTGGGCATTCTCAATTTACTTTAAAGTTTTGAATGTATTTTAGCATTTGTTTTCTGCTGGGACATGCTAATTGGTTCCAACTGGAGTCAAATACTCCACACATTCGAGTTTTCTAGCATGAAAGCTCCAGAAACCTGAGAAAACATGATATTTCTTTCTGTAAACATGACATTGGATTCATTTGCTGAACAGAAAGATTGTGCTTTTCTCCAAAACCACTTTCACGGTGATTTTTGGTTAAATTTCACCCGAAATCCACAACAATTTATCCAGATACACCTGGATGAAAACAAAACTATCTGGTGATTTGTAGCTTTGTCAATCCCAGATCTTCCTACATCCTCTGTGTGTGTTTTTGTTTTCTGGACATTCTCTATGGACTTTAAGGTTTTGAATGCATTTTAGCAGGACCCTTTTTGTTTTCTGCTGGCAAAGGCTAATTGGATCCACCTGGAGTCAAATACTCCACACATTCGAGTTTCTAGGAAGAAAGCTCCAGAAACCTGAGAAAACATGATACTTCTTTCTGTAAAGATGACATTGGATGCATTTGCGAAACAGGAAGATTGTGCTTTTCTCCAAAACCACTTTCACGGTGATTTTTGGTTAAATTTCACCCGAAATCCACAACAATTTGTCCAGAAAATCCTGGATGAAAACAAAACTATCTGGTGATTTGTAGCTATCTCAGTCCCAGATCTTGCTACAGCCTCTGTGTGTGTTTGTGTTTTCTGGACATTCTCTATGGACTTTAAGGTTTTGAATGCATTTTAGTAGGTAAGTTTTTGTTTTCTGCTGGCAAACGCTAATTGGTTCCACCTGGAGTCAAATACTCCACACATTCGAGTTTTCTAGGAAGAAAGTTCCAGAAACCTGAGAAAACATGATATTTGTATTTGTAAACATGACATTGGCTTCACTTGCTGAACAGAAAGATTGTGCTTTTCTCCAAAACCACTTTCCCGGTGATTTTTTGTTAAATTTCACTTCAAAACTTAAACAATTTGTCCAGATACTCCTGGATGAAAACAAAACTATCTGGTGATTTGTAGCTATCTCAATCCCAGATCTTGCTACAGCCTCTGTGTGTGTTTGTGTTTTCCTGACATTCTCTATGGACTTTAAGGTTTTGAATGCATTTTAGCATTTGTTTTCTGCTGGCAAACGCTAATTGGTTCCACCTGGAGTCAAATCCTCCACACGTTCAAATTTTCTGGGACGAAAGCTCCAGAAACCTGAGAAAACATGATATTTCTTTCTGTAAACATGACATTGGATGCATTTGCCAAACAGGAAGATTGTGCATTTCTCCAAAACCACTTTCACGGTAATTTTTGGTTAAATTTCACCCGAAATCCACAAGCATTTGTCCAGATACTCCTGGATGAAAACAAAACTACCTGGTGATTTGTAGCTATCTCAATCCCAGATCTTGCTACAGCCTGTGTGTGTTTGTGTTTTCTGGATATTCTCTATGGACTTAAAGGTTTTGAATGCATTTTAGCAGGACCCTTTTTGTTTTCTGCTGGCAAAGGCTAATTGGATCCACCTGGAGTCAAATACTCCACACATTCGAGTTTCTAGGAAGAAAGCTCCAGAAACCTGAGAAAACATGATACTTCTTTCTGTAAAGATGACATTGGATGCATTTGCGAAACAGGAAGATTGTGCTTTTCTCCAAAACCACTTTCACGGTGATTTTTGGTTAAATTTCACCCGAAATCCACAACAATTTGTCCAGAAAATCCTGGATGAAAACAAAACTATCTGGTGATTTGTAGCTATCTCAATCCCAGATCTTGCTACAGCCTCTGTGTGTGTTTCTGTTTTCTGGACATTCTCTATGGACTTTAAGGTTTTGAATGCATTTTAGCAGGACCCTTTTTGTTTTCTGCTGGCAAACGCTAATTGGTTCCACCTGCAGTCAAATCCTCCACACATTCGAGGTTTCTAGGAAGAAAGCTCCAGAAACCAGAGAAAACATGATATTTGTATTTGTAAACATGACATTGGATTCATTTGCTGAACAGAAAGATTGTGCTTTTCTCCAAAACCACTTTCCCGGTGATTTTTTGGTTAAATATCACCCGAAATCCACAACAATTTGTCCAGATACTCCTGGATGAAAACAAAATTATCTGGTGATTTGTAGCTATCTAAATCCCAGATCTTGCTACAGCCTCTGTGTGTGTTTGTGTTTTCTGGACATTCTCTATGGACTTTAAGGTTTTGAATGTGTTTTAGCATTTGTTTTCTGCTGGCAAATGCTAATTGGTTCCACCTGGAGTCAAATACTCCACACATTCGAGTTTTCTAGGAAGAAAGTTCCAGAAACCTGAGAAAACATGATATTTGTATTTGTAAACATGACATTGGCTTCATTTGCTGAACAGAAAGATTGTGCTTTTCTCCAAAACCATTTTCCCGGTGATTTTTGGTTATATTTCACCTCAAAACTTAAACAATTTGTCCAGATACTCCTGGATGAAAACAAAAATATCTGGTGATTTGTAGCTATCTCAACCCAGATCTTGCTTCAGCCTCTGTGTGTGTTTGTGTTTTCCTGACATTCTCTATGGACTTTAAGGTTTTGAATGCATTTTAGCATTTGTTTTCTGCTGGGAAATGCTAATTGGTTCCACCTGGAGTCAAATCCTCCACACATTCAAGTTTTCTGGGACGAAAGCTTCAGAAACCTGAGAAAACATGATATTTCTTTCTGTAAACATGACATTGGATGCATTTGCCGAACAGGAAGATTGTGCTTTTCTCCAAAACCACTTTCACGGTGATTTTTGGTTAAATTTCACCCGAAATCCACAACAATTTGTCCAGATACTCCTGGATGAAATCAAAATTATCTGGTGATTTGTAGCTATCTCAATCCCAGATCTTGCTACAGCCTCTGTGTGTGTTTGTGTTTTCTGGACATTCTCTATGGACTTTAAGGTTTTGAATGCATTTTAGCAGGACCCTTTTTGTTTTCTGCTGGCAAACGCTAATTGCTTCCACCTGCAATCAAATCCTCCACACATTCGAGGTTTCTAGGAAGAAAGCTCCAGAAACCTGAGAAAACATGATATTTGTATTTGTAAACATGACATTGGATTCATTTGCTGAACAGAAAGATTGTGCTTTTCTCCAAAACCACTTTCCCGGTGATTTTTTGGTTAAATTACACCCGAAATCCACAACAATTTGTCCAGATACTCCTGGATGAAAACAAAATTATCTGGTGATTTGTAGCTATCTAAATCCCAGATCTTGCTACAGCCTCTGTGTGTGTTTGTGTTTTCTGGACATTCTCTATGGACTTTAAGGTTTTGAATGTGTTTTAGCATTTGTTTTCTGCTGGCAAATGCTAATTGGTTCCACCTGGAGTCAAATACTCCACACATTCTAGTTTTCTGAGAAGAAAGCTCCAGAAACCTGAGAAAACATGATATTTGTATTTGTAAACATGACATTGGATGCATTTGCAGAACAGAAAGATTGTGCTTTTCTCCAAAACCACTTTCACGGTGATTTTATGGTTAAATTTCCCTTCAAAACTACAACAATTTGTCCAGATACTCCTGGATGAAAACAAAACTATCTGGTGATTTGTAGCTATCTCAATCCCAGATCTTGCTACAGCCTCTGTGTGTGTTTGTGTTTTCTGGATATTCTCTATGGACTTTAAGGTTTTGAATGCATTTTAGCAGGACCCTTTTTGTTTTCTGCTGGCAAAGGCTAATTGGATCCACCTGGAGTCAAATACTCCACACATTCGAGTTTCTAGGAAGAAAGCTCCAGAAACCTGAGAAAACATGATACTTCTTTCTGTAAAGATGACATTGCATGCATTTGCGAAACAGGAAGATTGTGCTTTTCTCCAAAACCACTTTCACGGTGATTTTTGGTTAAATTTCACCCGAAATCCACAACAATTTGTCCAGATACTCCTGGATGAAAACAAAAACCTATCTGGTGATTTGTAGGTATCTCAGTCCCAGATCTTGCTACAGCCTCTGTGTGTGTTTGTGTTTTCTGGACATTCTCTATGGACTTTAAGGTTTTGAATGCATTTTAGCAGGACCCTTTTTGTTTTCTGCTGGCAAACGCTAATTGGTTCCACCTGCAGTCAAATCCTCCACACATTCGAGGTTTCTAGGAAGAAAGCTCCAGAAACCTGAGAAAACATGATATTTGTATTTGTAAACATGACATTGGATTCATTTGCTGAACAGAAAGATTGTGCTTTTCTCCAAAACCACTTTCCCCGTGATTTTTTGGTTAAATATCACCCGAAATCCACAACAATTTGTCCAGATACTCCTGGATGAAAACAAAATTATCTGGTGATTTGTAGCTATCTCAATCCCAGATCTTGCTACAGCCTCTGTGTGTGTTTGTGTTTTCTGGATATTCTCTATGGACTTTAAGGTTTTGAATGCATTTTAGTAGGTAAGTTTTTGTTTTCTGCTGGCAAACGCTAATTGGTTCCACCTGGAATCAAATACTCCACACATTCGAGTTTTCTAGGAAGAAAGTTCCAGAAACCTGAGAAAACATGATATTTGTATTTGTAAACATGACATTGGCTTTATTTGCTGAACAGAAAGATTGTGCTTTTCTCCAAAACCACTTTCCCGGTGATTTTTGGTTAAATTTCAATTCAAAACTTAAACAATTTGTCCAGATACTCCTGGATGAAAACAAAACTATCTGGTGATTTGTAGCTATCTCAATCCCAGATCTTGCTACAGCCTCTGTGTGTGTTTGTGTTTTCCTGACATTCTCTATGGACTTTAAGGTTTTGAATGCATTTTAGCATTTGTTTTCTGCTGGCAAACGCTAATTGGTTCCACCTGGAGTCAAATCCTCCACACATTCAAATTTTCTGGGACGAAAGCTCCAGAAACCTGAGAAAACATGATATTTCTTTCTGTAAACATGACATTGGATGCATTTGCAGAACAGGAAGATTGTGCATTTCTCCAAAACCACTTTCACGGTAATTTTTGGTTAAATTTCACCCGAAATCCACAACAATTTGTCCAGATACTCCTGGATGAAAACAAAATTATCTGGTGATTTGTAGCTATCTCAATCCCAGATCTCGCTACAGCCTCTGTGTGTGTTTGTGTTTTCTGGATATTCTCTATGGACTTTAAGGTTTTGAATGCATTTTAGCAGGACCCTTTTTGTTTTCTGCTGGCAAAGGCTAATTGGTTCCACCTGGAGTCAAATACTCCACACATTCGAGTTTCTAGGAAGAAAGCTCCAGAAACCTGAGAAAACATGATACTTCTTTCTGTAAAGATGACATTGGATGCATTTGCGAAACAGGAAGATTGTGCTTTTCTCAAAAACACTTTCACGGTGATTTTTGGTTAAATTTCACCCGAAATCCATAACAATTTGTCCAGATATTCCTGGATGAAAACAAAAATATCTGGTGATTTGTAGCTATCTCAATCCCAGATCTTGCTACAGCCTCTGTGTGTGTTTGTGTTTTCTGGACATTCTCTATGGACTTTAAGGTTTTGAATGCATTTTAGCAGGACCCTTTTTGTTTTCTGCTGGCAAACGCTAATTGGTTCCACCTGGAATCAAATACTCCACACATTCGAGTTTTCTAGGAAGAAAGCTTCAGAAACCTGAGAAAACATGATATTTCCTTCTGTAAACATGACATTGGATGCATTTGCCAAACAGGAAGATTGTGCTTTTCTCCAAAACCACTTTCACGGTGATTTTTTGGTTAAATTTCTCTTCAAAACTACACTAATTTGTCCAGAAACTCCTGCATGAAAACAAAACTATCTGGTGATTTGTCGCTATCTCAATCCCAGATCTTGCTACAGCCTCTGTGTGTGTTTGTGTTTTCTGGATATTCTCTATGGACTTTAAGGTTTTGAATGCATTTTAGCAGGACCCTTTTTGTTTTCTGCTGGCAAACGCTAATTGGTTCCACCTGGAGTCAAATACGCCACACATTCAAGGTTTCTAGGAAGAAAGCTTCAGAAACCTGAGAAACCATGATATTTCTTTCTGTAAAGATGACAATGGATACATTTTGTGAACAGGAAGATTGTGCTTTTCTCCAAAACCACTTTCACGGTGATTTTTGGTTAAATTTCACCCGAAATCCACAACAATTTGTCCAGATACTCCTGGATGAAAACAAAACTATCTGGTGATTTGTAGCTATCTCAATCCCAGATCTTGCTACAGCCTCTGTGTGTGTTTGTGTTTTCTGGATATTCTCTATGGACTTTAAGGTTTTGAATGCATTATAGCAGGACCCTTTTTGTTTTCTGCTGGAAAACGCTAATTGGTTCCACCTGGAGTCAAATACTCCACACATTCGAGTTTTCTAGGACGAAAGCTCCAGAAACCTGAGAAAACATGATATTTCTTTCTGTAAAGATGACATTGGATTCATTTGCCAAACAGGAAGATTGTGCTTTTCTCCAAAACCACTTTCACGGTGATTTTTGGTTAAATTTCAGCCGAAATCCACAACAATTTGTCCAGATACTCCTGGATGAAAACAAAAATATTTGGTGATTTGTAGCTATCTCAATCCCAGATCTTGCTACAGCCTCTGTGTGTGTTTGTGTTTTCTGGATATTCTCTATGGACTTTAAGGTTTTGAATGCATTTTAGTAGGTCAGTTTTTGTTTTCTGCTGGCAAACGCTAATTGGTTCCACCTGGAGTCAAATACTCCACACATTCGAGTTTTCTAGGAAGAAAGTTCCAGAAACCTGAGAAAACATGATATTTGTATTTGTAAACATGACATTGGCTTCATTTGCTGAACAGAAAGATTGTGCTTTTCTCCAAAACCACTTTCACGGTGATTTTGGTTAAATTTCACTTAAAAACTTAAACAATTTGTCCAGATACTCCTGGATGAAAACAAAACTATCTGGTGATTTGTAGCTATCTCAACCCAGATCTTGCTACAGCCTCTGTGTGTGTTTGTGTTTTCCTGACATTCTCTATGGACTTTAAGGTTTTGAATGCATTTTAGCATTTGTTCTCTGCTGGCAAACGCTAATTGGTTCCACCTGGAGTCAAATCCTCCACACATTCGAGTTTTCTAGGAAGAAAAATTCAGAAACCTGAGAAAACATGATATTTGTATTTGTAAACATGACATTGGATACATTTGCCGAACAGGAAGATTGTGCTTTTCTCCAAAACCACTTTCACGGTGATTTTTGGTTAAATTTCACTTCAAAACTACAACAATTTGTCCAGATACTCCTGGATGAAAACAAAACTATCTGGTGATTTGTAGCTATCTCAATCCCAGATCTTGCTACATCCTCTGTGTGTGTTTGTGTTTTCTGGATATTCTCTATGGACTTTAAGGTTTTGAATGCATTTTAGCAGGACCCTTTTTGTTTTCTGCTGGCAAACGCTAATTGGTTCCACCTGGAGTGAAATACTCCACACATTTGAGTTTTCTAGGAAGAAAGCTCCAGAAACCTGAGAAAACATGATATTTCTTTCTGTAAACATGACATTGGATACATTTGCCGAACAGGAAGATTGTGCTTTTCTCAAAAACCACTTTCACGGTGATTTTTGGTTAAATTTCACTTCAAAACTACAACAATTTGTCCAGATACTCCTGGATGAAAACAAAACTATCTGGTGATTTGTAGCTATCTCAATCCCAGTTCTTGCTACAGCCTCTGTGTGTGTTTGTGTTTCCTGGATATTCTCTATGGACTTTAAGGTTTTGAATGCATTTTAGCAGGACCCTTTTTGTTTTCTGCTGGCAAACGCTAATTCGTTAAGCTTGGAGTCAAATACTCCACACATTCAAGTTTTCTAGGAAGAAAGCTCCAGAAACCTGAGAAAACATGATATTTGTATTTGTAAACATGACATTGGATTCATTTGCTGAACAGAAAGATTGTGCTTTTCTCCAAAACCACTTTCACGGAGATTTTTGGTTAAATTTCACCCGAAATGCACAACAATTGGTCCACATACTCCTGGATGAAAACAAAACTATCTGGTGATTTGTAGCTATCTCAATCCCAGATCTTGCTACAGCCTCTGTGTGTGTTTGTGTTTTCTGGATATTCTCTATGGACTTTAAGGTTTTGAATGCATTTTAGCAGGACCCTTTTTGTGTTCTGCTGGCAAACGCAAATTCGTTCCACCTGAAGTCAAATACTCCACACATTCGAGTTTTCTAGGAATAAAGCTTCAGAAACCTGAGAAAACATGATATTTCTTTCTGTGAACATGACATTGGATTCATTTGCTGAACAGGAAGATTGTGCTTTTCTCCAAAACCACTTTCACGGTGATTTTTGGTTAAATTTCACCCGAAATCCACAACAATTTGTCCAGATTCTCCTGGGTGAAAACAAAACTATCTGGTGATTTGTAGCTATCTCAATCCCAGATCTTGCTACAGCCTCTGTGTGTGTTTGTGTTTTCTGGATATTCTCTATGGACTTTAAGGTTTTGAATGCATCTTAGCAGGACCCTTTTTGTTATCTGCTGGTACACGGTAATTGGTTCCACCTGGAGTCAAATCCTCCACACATTCCAGTTTTCTAGGAAGAAAGCTCCAGAAACCTGAGAAAACATGATATTTGTATTTGTAAACATGACATTGGATTCATTTGCTGAACAGAAAGATTGTGCTTTTCTCCAAAAACACTTTCACGGTGATTTTTGGTTAAATTTCACCCGAAATCCACAACAATTTGTCCAGATACTCCTGGATGAAAATAAAACTATCTGGTGATTTGTAGCTATCTCAATCCCAGATCTTGCTACAGCCTCTGTGTGTGTTTGTTTTTTCTGGACATTCTCTATGGACTTTAAGGTTTTGAATGCATTTTAGCAGGACCCTTTTTGTTTTCTGTTGGAAAACGCTAATTGGTTCCACCTGGAGTCAAATACTCCACACATTCGAGTTTTCTAGGAAGAAAGCTTCAGAAACCTGAGAAAACATGATATTTCTTTCTGTAAAGATGACATTGGATACATTTGCCGAACAGGAAGATTGTGCTTTTCTCCAAAACCACTTTCACGGTGATTTTTGGTTAAATTTCACCTAAAATCCACAACAATTTGTCCAGATTCTCCTGGATGAAAACAAAACTATCTGGTGATTTGTAGCTATCTCAATCCCAGATCTTGCTACAGCCTGTGTGTGTGTTTGTGTTTTCTGGATATTCTCTATGGACTTTAAGTTTTTGAATGCATTTTAGCAGGACTCTTTATGTTGTCTGCTGTCAAATGCAAATTGCTTCCACCTGGAGTCAAATACTCCACACATTCGAGTTTTCTAGGAAGAAAGCTTCAGAAACCTGAGAAAACATGATATTTGTATTTGTAAACATGACATTGGATTCATTTGCTGAACAGAAAGATTGTGCTTTTCTCCAAAACCACTTTCACGGTGATTTTTGGTTAAATTTCACTTCAAAACTACAACAATTTGTCCAGATACTCCTGGATGAAAACAAAACTATCTGGTGATTTGTAGCTATCTCAATCCCAGATCTTGCTACATCCTCTGTGTGTGTTTGTGTTTTCTGGATATTCTCTATGGACTTTAAGGTTTTGAATGCATTTTAGCAGGACCCTTTTTGTTCTCTGCTGGCAAACGCTAATTGGTTCCACCTGGAGTCAAATCCTCCACACATTCGAGTTTTCTAGGAAGAAAGCTTCAGAAACCTGAGAAAACATGATATTTCTTTCTGTAAACATGACATTGGATAAATTTGCCGAACAGGAAGATTGTGCTTTTCTCCAAAACCACTTTCACGGTGATTTTTGGTTAAATTTCACCCGAAATACAACAATTTGTCCAGATACTCCTGGATGAAAACAAAACTATCTGGTGATTTGTAGCTATCTCAATCCCAGATCTTGCTACAGCCTCTGTGTGTGTTTGTGTTTTCTGGATATTCTCTATGGACTTTACGGTTTTGAATGCATTTTAGCAGGACCCTTTTTGTTTTCTGCTGGCAAACGCTAATTGCTTCCACCTGGAGTCAAATCCTCCACACATTCGAGTTTTCTAGGAAGAAAGCTTCAGAAACCTGAGAAAACATGATATTTGTATTTGTAAACATGACATTGGATTCATTTGCTGAACAGAAAGATTGTGCTTTTCTCCAAAACCACTTTCACGGTGATTTTTGGTTAAATTTCACTTCAAAACGACAACAATTTGTCCAGATACTCCTGGATGAAAACAAAACTACCTGGTGATTTGTAGTATCTCAATCCCAGATCTTGCTACAGCCTCTGTGTGTGTTTGTGTTTTCTGGATATTCTCTATGGACTTTAAGGTTTTGAATGCATTTTAGCAGGACCCTTTTTGTTTTCTGCTGGCAAACGCTAATTGGTTCCACCTGGAGTCAAATACTCCACACATTCGAGTTTTCTAGGAAGAAAGCTCCAGAAACCTGAGAAAACATGATATTTGTATTTGTAAACATGACATTGGATTCATTTGCTGAACAGAAAGATTGTGCTTTTCTCCAAAACCACTTTCACGGTGATTTTTGGTTAAATTTCACTTCAAAACTACAACAATTTGTCCAGATACTCCTGGATGAAAACAAAACTATCTGGTGATTTGTAGCTATCTCAATCCCAGATCTTGCTACAGCCTCTGTGTGTGTTTGTGTTTTCTGGATATTGTCTATGGACTTTAAGGTTTTGAATGCATTTTAGCAGGACCCTTTTTGTTTTCTGCTGGCAAACGCTAATTGGTTCCACCTGGAGTCAAATACTCCACACATTCGAGTTTTCTAGGAAGAAAGCTCCAGAAACCTGATAAAACATGATATTTGTATTTGTAAACATGACATGGGTTCATTTGCTGAACAGGAAGATTGTGCTTTTCTCCAAAACCACTTTCACGGAGATTTTTGGTTAAATTTCACCCGAAATCCACAACAATTTGTCCAGATACTCCTGGATGAAAACAAAACTATCTGGTGATTTGTAGCTATCTCAATCCCAGATCTTGCTACAGCCTCTGTGTGTGTTTGTGTTTTCTGGATATTCTCTATGGACTTTAAGGTTTTGAATGCATTTTAGCAGGACCCTTTTTGTTTTCTGCTGGCAAACGCTCATTGGTTCCACCTGGAGTCAAATCCTCCACACATTCGAGTTTTCTAGGAATAAAGCTTCAGAAACCTGAGAAAACATGATATTTCTTTCTGTAAACATGACATTGGATACATTTGCCGAACAGGAAGATTGTGCTTTTCTCCAAAACCACTTTCACGGTGATTTTTGGTTTAATTTCACCCAAAATCCACAACAATCTGTCCAGATACTCCTGGATGAAAACAAAACTATCTGGTGATTTGTAGCTATCTCAATCCCAGATCTTGCTACATCCTCTGTGTGTGTTTGTGTTTTCTGGATATTCTCTATGGACTTTAAGGTTTTGAATGCATTTTAGCAGGACCCTTTTTGTTTTCTGCTGGCAAACGCTAATTGCTTAAACCTGGAGTCAAATCCTCCGCACATTCGAGTTTTCTAGGAAGAAAGCTCCAGAAACCTGAGAAAACATGATATTTGTATTTGTAAACATGACATTGGATTCATTTGCTGAACAGAAAGATTGTGCTTTTCTCCAAAAACACTTTCACGGTGATTTTTGGTTAAATTTCACTTCAAAACTACAACAATTTGTCCAGATACTCCTGGATGAAAACAAAACTATCTGGTGATTTGTAGCTATCTCAATCCCAGATCTTGCTACAGCCTGTGTGTGTGTTTGTGTTTTCTGGATATTCTCTATGGACTTTAAGTTTTTGAATGCATTTTAGCAGGACTCTTTATGTTGTCTGCTGTCAAATGCAAATTGCTTCCACCTGGAGTCAAATACTCCACACATTCGAGTTTTCTAGGAAGAAAGCTCCAGAAACCTGAGAAAACATGATATTTGTATTTGTAAACATGACATTGGATTCATTTGCTGAACAGAAAGATTGTGCTTTTCTGCAAATCCACTTTCACGGTGATTTTTCGTTAAATTTCACTTCAAAACTACAACAATTTGTCCAGATACTCCTGGATGAAAACAAAACTATCTGGTGATTTGTAGCTATCTCAATCCCAGATCTTGCTACAGCCTCTGTGTGTGTTTGTGTTTTCTGGATATTCTCTATGGACTTTAAGGTTTTGAATGCATTTTAGCAGGACCCTTTTTGTTCTCTGCTGGCAAACGCTAATTGGTTCCACCTGGAGTCAAATCCTCCACACATTCGAGTTTTCTAGGAAGAAAGCTTCAGAAACCTGAGAAAACATGATATTTCTTTCTGTAAACATGACATTGGATAAATTTGCCGAACAGGAAGATTGTGCTTTTCTCCAAAACCACTTTCACGGTGATTTTTGGTTAAATTTCACCGAAATACAACAATTTGTCCAGATACTCCTGGATGAAAACAAAACTATCTGGTGATTTGTAGCTATCTCAATCCCAGATCTTGCTACAGCCTCTGTGTGTGTTTGTGTTTTCTGGATATTGTCTATGGACTTTAAGGTTTTGAATGCATTTTAGCAGGACCCTGTTTGTTTTCTGCTGGGAAACGCTAATTGGTTCCACCTGGAGTCAAATCCTCCACACATTCGAGTTTTCTAGGAAGAAAGCTTCAGAAACCTGAGAAAACATGATATTTGTATTTGTAAACATGACATTGGATTCATTTGCTGAACAGAAAGATTGTGCTTTTCTCCAAAACCACTTTCACGGAGATTTTTGGTTAAATTTCACCCGAAATCCACAACAATTTGTCCAGATTCTCCTGGATGAAAACAAAACTATCTGGTGATTTGTAGCTATCTCAATCCCAGATCTTGCTACAGCCTCTGTGTGTGTTTGTGTTTTCTGGATATTCTCTATGGACTTTAAGGTTTTGAATGCATTTTAGCAGGACCATTTTTGTGTTCTGCTTGCAAACGCTAATTGGTTCCACCTGGAGTCAAATACTCCACACATTCGAGTTTTCTAGGAAGAAAGCTTCAGAAACCTGAGAAAACATGATATTTCTTTCTGTAAACATGACATTGGATACATTTGCCCAACTGGAAGATTGTGCTTTTCTCCAAAACCACTTTCTCGGTGATTTTTGGTTAAATTTCACTTCAAAACGACTACAATTTGTCCAGATACTCCTGGATGAAAACAAAACTATCTGGTGATTTGTAGCTATCTCAATCCCAGATCTTGCTACATCCTCTGTGTGTGTTTGTGTTTTCTGGACATTCTCTATGGACTTTAAGGTTTTGAATGCATTTTAGCAGGACCCTTTTTGTTTTCTGCTGGCAAACGCTAATTGGTTCCACCTGGAGTCAAATACTCCACACATTTGAGTTTTCTAGGAAGAAAGCTCCAGAAACCTGAGAAAACATGATATTTCTTTCTGTAAACATGACATTGGATACATTTGCCGAACAGGAAGATTGTGCTTTTCTCAAAAACCACTTTCACGGTGATTTTTGGTTAAATTTCACTTCAAAACTACAACAATTTGTCCAGATACTCCTGGATGAAAACAAAACTATCTGGTGATTTGTAGCTATCTCAATCCCAGATCTTGCTACAGCCTCTGTGTGTGTTTGTGTTTTCTGGATATTCTCTATGGACTTTAAGGTTTTGAATGCATTTTAGCAGGACCCTTTTTGTTTTCTGCTGGCAAACGCTAATTCGTTAAGCCTGGAGTCAAATACTCCACACATTCAAGTTTTCTAGGAAGAAAGCTCCAGAAACCTGAGAAAACATGATATTTGTATTTGTAAACATGACATTGGATTCATTTGCTGAACATTAAGATTGTGCTTTTCTCCAAAACCACTTTCACGGAGATTTTTGGTTAAATTTCACTTCAAAACTACAAGAATTTGTCCAGATACTCCTGGATGAAAACAAAACAATCTGGTGATTTGTAGCTATCTCAATCCCAGATCTTGCTACAGCCTGTGTGTGTGTTTGTGTTTTCTGGATATTCTCTATGGACTTTAAGTTTTTGAATGCATTTTAGCAGGACTCTTTATGTTGTCTGCTGTCAAATGCAAATTCCTTCCACCTGGAGTCAAATACTCCACACATTCGAGTTTTCTAGGAAGAAAGCTTCAGAAACCTGAGAAAACATGATATTTGTATTTGTAAACATGACATTGGATTCATTTGCTGAACAGAAAGATTGTGCTTTTCTCCAAAACCACTTTCACGGTGATTTTTGGTTAAATTTCACTTCAAAACTACAACAATTTGTCCAGATACTCCTGGATGAAAACAAAACTATCTGGTGATTTGTAGCTATCTCAATCCCAGATCTTGCTACATCCTCTGTGTGTGTTTGTGTTTTCTGGATATTCTCTATGGACTTTAAGGTTTTGAATGCATTTTAGCAGGACCCTTTTTGTTCTCTGCTGGCAAACGCTAATTGGTTCCACCTGGAGTCAAATCCTCCACACATTCGAGTTTTCTAGGAAGAAAGCTTCAGAAACCTGAGAAAACATGATATTTCTTTCTGTAAACATGACATTGGATACATTTGCCGAACAGGAAGATTGTGCTTTTCTCCAAAACCACTTTCACGGTGATTTTTGGTTAAATTTCACCCGAAATCCACAACAATTTGTCCAGAAACTCCTGGATGAAAACAAAACTATCTGGTGATTTGTAGCTATTTCAATCCCAGATCTTGCTACAGCCTCTGTGTGTGTTTGTGTTTTCTGGACATTTTGTATGGACTTTAAGGTTTTGAATGCATTTTAGCAGGACCCTTTTTGTTTTCTGCTGGCAAATGCTAATTGGTTCCACTTGGAGTCAAATCCTCCACACATTCGAGTTTTCTAGGAAGAAAGCTTCAGAAACCTGAGAAAACATGATATTTCTTTCTGTAAACATGACATTGGATACATTTGCCGAACAGGAAGATTGTGCTTATCTCCAAAACCACTTTCACGGTCATTTTTCGGTTAAATTTCACTTCAAAACTACAGCAGTTTGTCCAGATACTCATGGATGAAAACAAAACTATCTGGTGATTTGTAGCTATCTCAATCCCAGATCTTGATACAGCCTCTGTGTGTGTTTGTGTTTTCTGGATATTCTCTATGGACTTTACGGTTTTGAATGCATTTTAGCAGAACCCTTTTTGTTTTCTGTTGGCAAACGCTAATTGGTTCCACCTGGAGTCAAATACTCCACACATTGGAGTTTTCTAGGAAGAAAGCTTCAGAAACCTGAGAAAACATGATATTTCTTTGTTAAACATGACATTGGATACATTTGCCGAACAGGAAGATTGTGCTTTTCTCCAAAACCACTTTCATGGTGATTTTTGGTTAAATTTCACTGAAATCCACAAAAATTTGTCCAGATACTCCTGGATGAAAACAAAACTATCTGGTGATTTGTAGCTATCTCAATCCCAGATCTTGCTACAGCCTCTGTGTGTGTTTGTGTTTTCTGGATATTGTCTATGGACTTTAAGGTTTTGAATGCATTTTAGCAGGACCCTGTTTGTTTTCTGCTGGCAAACGCTAATTGGTTCCACCTGGAGTCAAATCCTCCACACATTCGAGTTTTCTAGGAAGAAAGCTTCAGAAACCTGAGAAAACATGATATTTCTTTCTGTAAACATGACATTGGATGCATTTGCCGAACTGGAAGATTGTGCTTTTCTCCAAAACCACGTTCACGGTGATTTTTGGTTAAATTTCACCCGAAATCCAAAACAATTTGTCCAGATACTCCTGGATGAAAACAAAACTATCTGGTGATTTGTAGCTATCTCAATCCCAGATCTTGCTACAGCCTCTGTGTGTGTTTGTGTTTTCTGGACATTCTCTATGGACTTTAAGGTTTTGAATGCATTTTAGCAGTACCCTTTTTGTTCTCTGCTGGCAAACGCTAATTGGTTCCACCTGGAGTGGAATACTCCACACATTCGAATTTTCAAGGAAGAAAGATCCAGAAACCTGAGAAAACATGACATTTGTATTTGTAAAAATGGCATTGGATTCATTTGCTGAACAGAAAGATTGTGCTTTTCTCCAAAACCACTTTCACGGTGATTATTTGGTTAAATTTCACATGAAACTACAACAAATTGTACAGATACTCCTGGATGAAAACAAAACTATCTGGTGATTTGTAGCTATCTCAATCCCAGATCTTGCTACAGCCTCTGTGTGTGTTTGTGTTTTCTGGATATTCTCTATGGACTTTACGGTTGTGAATTCATTTTAGCAGGACCCTTTTTGTTTTCTGCTGGCAAACGCTAATTGGTTCCACCTGGAGTCAAATACTCCACTCATTCGAGTTTTCTAGGAAGAAAGCTCCAGAAACCTGAGAAAACATGTTATTTGTATTTGTAAACATGACATTGGATGCATTTGCTGAACAGAAAGATTGGTCTTTTCTCCAAAATCACTTTCACGGTCATTTTTTGGTTAAATTTCACCCGGATACTACAACATTTTGTCCAGATAGTCTGGATGAAAACAAAACTATCTGGTGATTTGTAGCTATCTCAATCCCAGATCTTGCTACAGGCTCTGTGTGTGTTTGTGTATTCTAGATATTCTCTATGGACTTTAAGGTTTTGAATGCATTTTAGCAGGACCCTTTTTGTTTTCTGCTGGCAAACGCTAATTGGTTCCATGTGGAGTCATATCCTCCACAGATTCATGTTTGCTAGGTAGAAAGCTTCAGAAACGTGAGAAAACATGATATTTGTATTTGTAAACATGACTTCGGATAATTTGCCGAACAGGAAGATTGTGCTTTTTTCCAAAACCACTTTCACGGTGATTTTTTGGTTAAATTTTACTTCAAAACTACAACAATTTGTCCAGATACTCCTGGATGAAAACAAAACTATCTGGTGATTTGTAGCTATCTCAATCCCAGATCTTGCTACAGCCTCTGTGTGTGTTTGTGTTTTCTGGATATTCTCTATGGACTTTACGGTTTTGAATGCATTTTAGCAGGACCCTTATTGTTTTCTGCTGGCAAACGCTAATTGGTTCTACCTGGAGTCAAATCCTCCACACATTCGAGTTTTCTAGGAAGAAAGCTTCAGAAACCTGAGAAAACATGATATTTCTTTCTGTAAACATGACATTGGATAAATTTGCCGAACAGGAAGATTGTGCTTTTCTCCAAAACCACTTTCACGGTGATTTTTGGTTAAATTTCACCCGAAATCCACAACAATTTGTCCAGATACTCCTGGATGAAAACAAAACTATCTGGTGATTTGTAGCTATCTCAATCCCAGATCTTGCTACAGCCTCTGTGTGTGTTTGTGTTTTCTGGATATTCTCTATGGACTTTAAGGTTTTGAATGCATTTTAGCAGGACCCTTTTTGTTTTCTGCTGGCAAACGCTAATTGGTTCCACCTGGAGTCAAATCGTCCACACATTAGAGTTTTCTAGGAAGAAAGCTTCAGAAACCTGAGAAAACATGATATTTGTATTTGTAACCATGACATTGGATTCATTTGCTGAACAGAAAGATTGTCCTTTTCTCCAAAACCACTTTCACGGTGATTTTTGGTTAAATTTCACTTAAAAACTACAACAATTTGTCCAGATACTCCTGGATGAAAACAAAACTATCTGGTGATTTGTAGCTATCTCAATCCCAGATCTTGCTACAGCCTCTGTGTGTGTTTGTGTTTTCTGGACATTTTGTATGGCCATTACGGTTTTGAATGCATTTTAGCAGGACCCTTATTGTGTTCTGCTTGCAAACGCTAATTGGTTCCACCTGGAGTCAAATCCTAAACACATTCGAGTTTTCTAGGAAGAAAGCTTCAGAAACCTGAGAAAACATGATATTTCTTTCTGTAAACATGACATTGGATACATTTGCCGAACTGGAAGATTGTGCTTTTCTCCAAAACCACTTTCTCGGTGATTATTTAGATAAATTTCACTTCAAAACGACTACAATTTGTCCACATACTCCTGGATGAAAACAAAACTATCTGGTGATTTGTAGCTATCTCAATCCCAGATCTTGCTACATCCTCTGTGTGTGTTTGTGTTTTCTGGTCATTCTCTATGGACTTTAAGGTTTTGAATGCATTTTAGCAGGACCCTTTTTGTTTTCTGCTGGCAAACGCTAATTGGTTCCACCTGGAGTCAAATACTCCACACATTCGAGTTTTCTAGGAAGAAAGCTCCAGAAACCTGAGAAAACATGATATTTGTATTTGTAAACATGACATTGGATGCATTTGCTGAACAGAAAGATTGGTCTTTTCTCCAAAATCACTTTCACGGTCATTTTTTGGTTAAATTTCACCCGGATACTACAACATTTTGTCCAGATAGTCTGGATGAAAACAAAACTATCTGGTGATTTGTAGCTATCTCAATCCCAGATCTTGCTACAGGCTCTGTGTGTGTTTGTGTATTCTAGATATTCTCTATGGACTTTAAGGTTTTGAATGCATTTTAGCAGGACCCTTTTTGTTTTCTGCTGGCAAACGCTAATTGGTTCCATGTGGAGTCATATCCTCCACAGATTCATGTTTGCTAGGTAGAAAGCTTCAGAAACGTGAGAAAACATGATATTTGTATTTGTAAACATGACTTCGGATAATTTGCCGAACAGGAAGATTGTGCTTTTTTCCAAAACCACTTTCACGGTGATTTTTTGGTTAAATTTTACTTCAAAACTACAACAATTTGTCCAGATACTCCTGGATGAAAACAAAACTATCTGGTGATTTGTAGCTATCTCAATCCCAGATCTTGCTACAGCCTCTGTGTGTGTTTGTGTTTTCTGGATATTCTCTATGGACTTTACGGTTTTGAATGCATTTTAGCAGGACCCTTATTGTTTTCTGCTGGCAAACGCTAATTGGTTCTACCTGGAGTCAAATCCTCCACACATTCGAGTTTTCTAGGAAGAAAGCTTCAGAAACCTGAGAAAACATGATATTTCTTTCTGTAAACATGACATTGGATAAATTTGCCGAACAGGAAGATTGTGCTTTTCTCCAAAACCACTTTCACGGTGATTTTTGGTTAAATTTCACCCGAAATCCACAACAATTTGTCCAGATACTCCTGGATGAAAACAAAACTATCTGGTGATTTGTAGCTATCTCAATCCCAGATCTTGCTACAGCCTCTGTGTGTGTTTGTGTTTTCTGGATATTCTCTATGGACTTTAAGGTTTTGAATGCATTTTAGCAGGACCCTTTTTGTTTTCTGCTGGCAAACGCTAATTGGTTCCACCTGGAGTCAAATCGTCCACACATTAGAGTTTTCTAGGAAGAAAGCTTCAGAAACCTGAGAAAACATGATATTTGTATTTGTAACCATGACATTGGATTCATTTGCTGAACAGAAAGATTGTGCTTTTCTCCAAAACCACTTTCACGGTGATTTTTGGTTAAATTTCACTTCAAAACTACAACAATTTTTGCAGATACTCCTGGATGAAAACAAAACTATCTGGTGATTTGTAGCTATCTCAATCCCAGATCTTGCTACAGCCTCTGTGTGTGTTTGTGTTTTCTGGACATTTTGTATGGCCATTACGGTTTTGAATGCATTTTAGCAGGACCCTTATTGTGTTCTGCTTGCAAACGCTAATTGGTTCCACCTGGAGTCAAATCCTAAACACATTCGAGTTTTCTAGGAAGAAAGCTTCAGAAACCTGAGAAAACATGATATTTCTTTCTGTAAACATGACATTGGATACATTTGCCGAACTGGAAGATTGTGCTTTTCTCCAAAACCACTTTCTCGGTGATTATTTAGATAAATTTCACTTCAAAACGACTACAATTTGTCCACATACTCCTGGATGAAAACAAAACTATCTGGTGATTTGTAGCTATCTCAATCCCAGATCTTGCTACATCCTCTGTGTGTGTTTGTGTTTTCTGGTCATTCTCTATGGACTTTAAGGTTTTGAATGCATTTTAGCAGGACCCTTTTTGTTTTCTGCTGGCAAACGCTAATTGGTTCCACCTGGAGTCAAATACTCCACACATTCGAGTTTTCTAGGAAGAAAGCTCCAGAAACCTGAGAAAACATGATATTTGTATTTGTAAACATGACATTGGATTCATTTGCTGAACAGAAAGATTGTGCTTTTCTCCAAAACCACTTTCACGGTGATTTTTGGTTAAATTTCTCTTCAAAACTACAACAATTTGTCCAGATACTCCTGGATGAAAACAAAACTATCTGGTGATTTGTAGCTATCTCAATCCCAGATCTTGCTACAGCCTGTGTGTGTGTTTGTGTTTTCTGGATATTCTCTATGGACTTTAAGTTTTTGAATGCATTTTAGCAGGACTCTTTATGTTGTCTGCTGTCAAATGCAAATTGCTTCCACCTGGAGTCAAATACTCCACACATTCGAGTTTTCTAGGAAGAAAGCTTCAGAAACATGAGAAAACATGATATTTGTATTTGTAAACATGACATTGGATTCATTTGCTGAACAGAAAGATTGTGCTTTTCTCCAAAACCACTTTCACGGTGATTTTTGGTTAAATTTCACTTCAAAACTACAACAATTTGTCCAGATACTCCTGGATGAAAACAAAACTATCTGGTGATTTGTAGCTATCTCAATCCCAGATCTTGCTACAGCCTCTGTGTGTGTTTGTGTTTTCTGGATATTCTCTATGGACTTTACGGTTTTGAATGCATTTTAGCAGGACCCTTATTGTTTTCTGCTGGCAAACGCTAATTGGTTCTACCTGGAGTCAAATCCTCCACACATTCGAGTTTTCTAGGAAGAAAGCTTCAGAAACCTGAGAAAACATGATATTTCTTTCTGTAAACATGACATTGGATAAATTTGCCGAACAGGAAGATTGTGCTTTTCTCCAAAACCACTTTCACGGTGATTTTTGGTTAAATTTCACCCGAAATCCACAACAATTTGTCCAGATACTCCTGGATGAAAACAAAACTATCTGGTGATTTGTAGCTATCTCAATCCCAGATCTTGCTACAGCCTCTGTGTGTGTTTGTGTTTTCTGGATATTCTCTATGGACTTTAAGGTTTTGAATGCATTTTAGCAGGACCCTTTTTGTTTTCTGCTGGCAAACGCTAATTGGTTCCACCTGGAGTCAAATCGTCCACACATTAGAGTTTTCTAGGAAGAAAGCTTCAGAAACCTGAGAAAACATGATATTTGTATTTGTAACCATGACATTGGATTCATTTGCTGAACAGAAAGATTGTCCTTTTCTCCAAAACCACTTTCACGGTGATTTTTGGTTAAATTTCACTTAAAAACTACAACAATTTGTCCAGATACTCCTGGATGAAAACAAAACTATCTGGTGATTTGTAGCTATCTCAATCCCAGATCTTGCTACAGCCTCTGTGTGTGTTTGTGTTTTCTGGACATTTTGTATGGCCATTACGGTTTTGAATGCATTTTAGCAGGACCCTTATTGTGTTCTGCTTGCAAACGCTAATTGGTTCCACCTGGAGTCAAATCCTAAACACATTCGAGTTTTCTAGGAAGAAAGCTTCAGAAACCTGAGAAAACATGATATTTCTTTCTGTAAACATGACATTGGATACATTTGCCGAACTGGAAGATTGTGCTTTTCTCCAAAACCACTTTCTCGGTGATTATTTAGATAAATTTCACTTCAAAACGACTACAATTTGTCCACATACTCCTGGATGAAAACAAAACTATCTGGTGATTTGTAGCTATCTCAATCCCAGATCTTGCTACATCCTCTGTGTGTGTTTGTGTTTTCTGGTCATTCTCTATGGACTTTAAGGTTTTGAATGCATTTTAGCAGGACCCTTTTTGTTTTCTGCTGGCAAACGCTAATTGGTTCCACCTGGAGTCAAATACTCCACACATTCGAGTTTTCTAGGAAGAAAGCTCCAGAAACCTGAGAAAACATGATATTTGTATTTGTAAACATGACATTGGATTCATTTGCTGAACAGAAAGATTGGTCTTTTCTCCAAAATCACTTTCACGGTCATTTTTTGGTTAAATTTCACCCGGATACTACAACATTTTGTCCAGATAGTCTGGATGAAAACAAAACTATCTGGTGATTTGTAGCTATCTCAATCCCAGATCTTGCTACAGGCTCTGTGTGTGTTTGTGTATTCTAGATATTCTCTATGGACTTTAAGGTTTTGAATGCATTTTAGCAGGACCCTTTTTGTTTTCTGCTGGCAAACGCTAATTGGTTCCATGTGGAGTCATATCCTCCACAGATTCATGTTTGCTAGGTAGAAAGCTTCAGAAACGTGAGAAAACATGATATTTGTATTTGTAAACATGACTTCGGATAATTTGCCGAACAGGAAGATTGTGCTTTTTTCCAAAACCACTTTCACGGTGATTTTTTGGTTAAATTTTACTTCAAAACTACAACAATTTGTCCAGATACTCCTGGATGAAAACAAAACTATCTGGTGATTTGTAGCTATCTCAATCCCAGATCTTGCTACAGCCTCTGTGTGTGTTTGTGTTTTCTGGATATTCTCTATGGACTTTACGGTTTTGAATGCATTTTAGCAGGACCCTTATTGTTTTCTGCTGGCAAACGCTAATTGGTTCTACCTGGAGTCAAATCCTCCACACATTCGAGTTTTCTAGGAAGAAAGCTTCAGAAACCTGAGAAAACATGATATTTCTTTCTGTAAACATGACATTGGATAAATTTGCCGAACAGGAAGATTGTGCTTTTCTCCAAAACCACTTTCACGGTGATTTTTGGTTAAATTTCACCCGAAATCCACAACAATTTGTCCAGATACTCCTGGATGAAAACAAAACTATCTGGTGATTTGTAGCTATCTCAATCCCAGATCTTGCTACAGCCTCTGTGTGTGTTTGTGTTTTCTGGATATTCTCTATGGACTTTAAGGTTTTGAATGCATTTTAGCAGGACCCTTTTTGTTTTCTGCTGGCAAACGCTAATTGGTTCCACCTGGAGTCAAATCGTCCACACATTAGAGTTTTCTAGGAAGAAAGCTTCAGAAACCTGAGAAAACATGATATTTGTATTTGTAACCATGACATTGGATTCATTTGCTGAACAGAAAGATTGTGCTTTTCTCCAAAACCACTTTCACGGTGATTTTTGGTTAAATTTCACTTCAAAACTACAACAATTTTTGCAGATACTCCTGGATGAAAACAAAACTATCTGGTGATTTGTAGCTATCTCAATCCCAGATCTTGCTACAGCCTCTGTGTGTGTTTGTGTTTTCTGGACATTTTGTATGGCCATTACGGTTTTGAATGCATTTTAGCAGGACCCTTATTGTGTTCTGCTTGCAAACGCTAATTGGTTCCACCTGGAGTCAAATCCTAAACACATTCGAGTTTTCTAGGAAGAAAGCTTCAGAAACCTGAGAAAACATGATATTTCTTTCTGTAAACATGACATTGGATACATTTGCCGAACTGGAAGATTGTGCTTTTCTCCAAAACCACTTTCTCGGTGATTATTTAGATAAATTTCACTTCAAAACGACTACAATTTGTCCACATACTCCTGGATGAAAACAAAACTATCTGGTGATTTGTAGCTATCTCAATCCCAGATCTTGCTACATCCTCTGTGTGTGTTTGTGTTTTCTGGTCATTCTCTATGGACTTTAAGGTTTTGAATGCATTTTAGCAGGACCCTTTTTGTTTTCTGCTGGCAAACGCTAATTGGTTCCACCTGGAGTCAAATACTCCACACATTCGAGTTTTCTAGGAAGAAAGCTCCAGAAACCTGAGAAAACATGATATTTGTATTTGTAAACATGACATTGGATTCATTTGCTGAACAGAAAGATTGTGCTTTTCTCCAAAACCACTTTCACGGTGATTTTTGGTTAAATTTCTCTTCAAAACTACAACAATTTGTCCAGATACTCCTGGATGAAAACAAAACTATCTGGTGATTTGTAGCTATCTCAATCCCAGATCTTGCTACAGCCTGTGTGTGTGTTTGTGTTTTCTGGATATTCTCTATGGACTTTAAGTTTTTGAATGCATTTTAGCAGGACTCTTTATGTTGTCTGCTGTCAAATGCAAATTGCTTCCACCTGGAGTCAAATACTCCACACATTCGAGTTTTCTAGGAAGAAAGCTTCAGAAACATGAGAAAACATGATATTTGTATTTGTAAACATGACATTGGATTCATTTGCTGAACAGAAAGATTGTGCTTTTCTCCAAAACCACTTTCACGGTGATTTTTGGTTAAATTTCACTTCAAAACTACAACAATTTGTCCAGATACTCCTGGATGAAAACAAAACTATCTGGTGATTTGTAGCTATCTCAATCCCAGATCTTGCTACAGCCTCTGTGTGTGTTTGTGTTTTCTGGATATTCTCTGTGGACTTTAAGGTTTTGAATGCATTTTAGCAGGACCCTTTTTGTTCTCTGCTGGCAAACGCTAATTGGTTCCACCTGGAGTCAAATCCTCCACACATTCGAGTTTTCTAGGAAGAAAGCTTCAGAAACCTGAGAAAACATGATATTTCTTTCTGTAAACATGACATTGGATACATTTGCCAAACAGGAAGATTGTGCTTTTCTCCAAAACCACTTTCACGGTGATTTTTGGTTAAATTTCACCGAAATACAACAATTTGTCCAGATACTCCTGGATGAAAACAAAACTATCTGGTGATTTGTAGCTATCTCAATCCCAGATCTTGCTACAGCCTCTGTGTGTGTTTGTGTTTTCTGGATATTCTCTATGGACTTTAAGGTTTTGAATGCATTTTAGCAGGACCCTTTTTGTTTTCTGCTGGCAAACGCTAATTGGTTCCACCTGGAGTCAAATACTCCACACATTTGAGTTTTCTAGGAAGAAAGCTCCAGAAACCTGAGAAAACATGATATTTGTATTTGTAAACATGACATTGGATTCATTTGCTGAACAGAAAGATTGTGCTTTTCTCCAAAACCACTTTCACGGAGATTTTTGGTTAAATTTCACCCGAAATCCACAACAATTTGTCCAGATACTCCTGGATGAAAACTAAACTATCTGGTGGTTTGTAGCTATCTCAATCCCAGATCTTGCTACAGCCTCTGTGTGTGTTTGTGTTTTCTGGACATTTTGTATGGACTTTAAGGTTTTGAATGCATTTTAGCAGGACCATTTTTGTGTTCTGCTTGCAAACGCTAATTGGTTCCACCTGGAGTCAAATACTCCACACATTCGAGTTTTCTAGGAAGAAAGCTTCAGAAACCTGAGAAAACATGATATTTCTTTCTGTAAACATGACATTGGATACATTTGCCCAACTGGAAGATTGTGCTTTTCTCCAAAACCACTTTCTCGGTGATTATTTAGATAAATTTCACTTCAAAACGACTACAATTTGTCCAGATACTCCTGGATGAAAACAAAACTATCTGGTGATTTGTAGCTATCTCAATCCCAGATCTTGCTACATCCTCTGTGTGTGTTTGTGTTTTCTGGACATTCTCTATGGACTTTAAGGTTTTGAATGCATTTTAGCAGGACCCTTTTTGTTTTCTGCTGGCAAACGCTAATTCGTTAAGCCTGGAGTCAAATACTCCACACATTCAAGTTTTCTAGGAAGAAAGCTCCAGAAACCTGAGAAAACATGATATTTGTATTTGTAAACATGACATTGGATTCATTTGCTGAACATTAAGATTGTGCTTTTCTCCAAAACCACTTTCACGGAGATTTTTGGTTAAATTTCTCTTCAAAACTACAACAATTTGTCCAGATACTCCTGGATGAAAACAAAACTATCTGGTGATTTGTAGCTATCTCAATCCCAGATCTTGCTACAGCCTGTGTGTGTGTTTGTGTTTTCTGGATATTCTCTATGGACTTTAAGTTTTTGAATGCATTTTAGCAGGACTCTTTATGTTGTCTGCTGTGAAATGCAAATTGCTTCCACCTGGAGTCAAATACTCCACACATTCGAGTTTTCTAGGAAGAAAGCTTCAGAAACATGAGAAAACATGATATTTGTATTTGTAAACATGACATTGGATTCATTTGCTGAACAGAAAGATTGTGCTTTTCTCCAAAACCACTTTCACGGTGATTTTTGGTTAAATTTCACTTCAAAACTACAACAATTTGTCCAGATACTCCTGGATGAAAACAAAACTATCTGGTGATTTGTAGCTATCTCAATCCCAGATCTTGCTACAGCCTCTGTGTGTGTTTGTGTTTTCTGGATATTCTCTGTGGACTTTAAGGTTTTGAATGCATTTTAGCAGGACCCTTTTTGTTCTCTGCTGGCAAACGCTAATTGGTTCCACCTGGAGTCAAATCCTCCACACATTCGAGTTTTCTAGGAAGAAAGCTTCAGAAACCTGAGAAAACATGATATTTCTTTCTGTAAACATGACATTGGATACATTTGCCGAACAGGAAGATTGTGCTTTTCTCCAAAACCACTTTCACGGTGATTTTTGGTTAAATTTCACCGAAATACAACAATTTGTCCAGATACTCCTGGATGAAAACAAAACTATCTGGTGATTTGTAGCTATCTCAATCCCAGATCTTGCTACAGCCTCTGTGTGTGTTTGTGTTTTCTGGATATTCTCTATGGACTTTAAGGTTTTGAATGCATTTTAGCAGGACCCTTTTTGTTTTCTGCTGGCAAACGCTAATTGGTTCCACCTGGAGTCAAATACTCCACACATTTGAGTTTTCTAGGAAGAAAGCTCCAGAAACCTGAGAAAACATGATATTTGTATTTGTAAACATGACATTGGATTCATTTGCTGAACAGAAAGATTGTGCTTTTCTCCAAAACCACTTTCACGGAGATTTTTGGTTAAATTTCACCCGAAATCCACAACAATTTGTCCAGATACTCCTGGATGAAAACTAAACTATCTGGTGGTTTGTAGCTATCTCAATCCCAGATCTTGCTACAGCCTCTGTGTGTGTTTGTGTTTTCTGGACATTTTGTATGGACTTTAAGGTTTTGAATGCATTTTAGCAGGACCATTTTTGTGTTCTGCTTGCAAACGCTAATTGGTTCCACCTGGAGTCAAATACTCCACACATTCGAGTTTTCTAGGAAGAAAGCTTCAGAAACCTGAGAAAACATGATATTTCTTTCTGTAAACATGACATTGGATACATTTGCCCAACTGGAAGATTGTGCTTTTCTCCAAAACCACTTTCTCGGTGATTATTTAGATAAATTTCACTTCAAAACGACTACAATTTGTCCAGATACTCCTGGATGAAAACAAAACTATCTGGTGATTTGTAGCTATCTCAATCCCAGATCTTGCTACATCCTCTGTGTGTGTTTGTGTTTTCTGGACATTCTCTATGGACTTTAAGGTTTTGAATGCATTTTAGCAGGACCCTTTTTGTTTTCTGCTGGCAAACGCTAATTCGTTAAGCCTGGAGTCAAATACTCCACACATTCAAGTTTTCTAGGAAGAAAGCTCCAGAAACCTGAGAAAACATGATATTTGTATTTGTAAACATGACATTGGATTCATTTGCTGAACATTAAGATTGTGCTTTTCTCCAAAACCACTTTCACGGAGATTTTTGGTTAAATTTCACTTCAAAACTACAACAATTTGTCCAGATACTCCTGGATGAAAACAAAACTATCTGGTGATTTGTAGCTATCTCAATCCCAGATCTTGCTACAGCCTGTGTGTGTGTTTGTGTTTTCTGGATATTCTCTATGGACTTTAAGTTTTTGAATGCATTTTAGCAGGACCCTTTTTGTTTTCTGCTGGCAAACGCTAATTGGTTCCACCTGGAGTCAAATACTCCACACATTAGAGTTTTCTAGGAAGAAAGCTTCAGAAACCTGAGAAAACATGATATTTGTATTTGTAAACATGACATTGGATTCATTTGCTGAACAGAAAGATTGTGCTTTTCTCCAAAACCACTTTCACGGTGATTTTTGGTTAAATTTCACTTCAAAACTACAACAATTTGTCCAGATACTCCTGGATGAAAACAAAACTATCTGGTGATTTGTAGCTATCTCAATCCCAGATCTTGCTACATCCTCTGTGTGTGTTTGTGTTTTCTGGATATTCTCTATGGACTTTAAGGTTTTGAATGCATTTTAGCAGGACCCTTTTTGTTCTCTGCTGGCAAACGCTAATTGGTTCCACCTGGAGTCAAATCCTCCACACATTCGAGTTTTCTAGGAAGAAAGCTTCAGAAACCTGAGAAAACATGATATTTCTTTCTGTAAACATGACATTGGATACATTTGCCGAACAGGAAGATTGTGCTTTTCTCCAAAACCACTTTCACGGTGATTTTTGGTTAAATTTCACCCGAAATCCACAACAATTTGTCCAGAAACTCCTGGATGAAAACAAAACTATCTGGTGATTTGTAGCTATCTCAATCCCAGATCTTGCTACAGCCTCTGTGTGTGTTTGTGTTTTCTGGACATTTTGTATGGACTTTAAGGTTTTGAATGCATTTTAGCAGGACCCTTTTTGTTTTCTGCTGGCAAATGCTAATTGGTTCCACCTGGAGTCAAATCCTCCACACATTCGAGTTTTCTAGGAAGAAAGCTTCAGAAACCTGAGAAAACATGATATTTCTTTCTGTAAACATGACATTGGATACATTTGCCGAACAGGAAGATTGTGCTTTTCTTCAAAACCACTTTCACGGTGATTTTTGGTTAAATTTCACCCGAAATACAACAATTTGTCCAGATAATCCTGGATGAAAACTAAACTATCTGGTGATTTGTAGCTATCTCAATCCCAGATCTTGCTACGGCCTCTGTGTGTGTTTGTGTTTTCTGGATATTCTCTATGGACTTTAAGGTTTTGAATGCATTTTAGCAGGACCCTTTTTGTTTTCTGCTGGCAAACGCTAATTGGTTCCACCTGGAGTCAAATACTCCACACATTCGAGTTCTATAGGAAGAAAGCTCCAGAAACCTGAGAAAACATGATATTTCTTTCTGTAAAGATGTATTGGATTCATTTGCTGAACAGATAGATTTTGCTTATCTCCAAAACCACTTTCACGGTCATTTTTCGGTTAAATTTCACTTCAAAACTACAGCAGTTTGTCCAGATACTCATGGATGAAAACAAAACTATCTGGTGATTTGTAGCTATCTCAATCCCAGATCTTGATACAGCCTCTGTGTGTGTTTGTGTTTTCTGGATATTCTCTATGGACTTTACGGTTTTGAATGCATTTTAGCAGAACCCTTTTTGTTTTCTGTTGGCAAACGCTAATCGGTTCCACCTGGAGTCAAATACTCCACACATTGGAGTTTTCTAGGAAGAAAGCTTCAGAAACCTGAGAAAACATGATATTTCTTTGTTAAACATGACATTGGATACATTTGCCGAACAGGAAGATTGTGCTTTTCTCCAAAACCACTTTCATGGTGATTTTTGGTTAAATTTCATTGAAATCCACAAAAATTTGTCCAGATACTCCTGGATGAAAACAAAACTATCTGGTGATTTGTAGCTATCTTAATCCCAGATCTTGCTACAGCCTCTGTGTGTGTTTGTGTTTTCTGGATATTGTCTATGGACTTTAAGGTTTTGAATGCATTTTAGCAGGACCCTGTTTGTTTTCTGCTGGGAAACGCTAATTGGTTCCACCTGGAGTCAAATCCTCCACACATTCGAGTTTTCTAGGAAGAAAGCTTCAGAAACCTGAGAAAACATGATATTTCTTTCTGTAAACATGACATTGGATGCATTTGCCGAACTGGAAGATTGTGCTTTTCTCCAAAACCACGTTCACGGTGATTTTTGGTTAAATTTCACCCGAAATCCAAAACAATTTGTCCAGATACTCCTGGATGAAAACAAAACTATCTGGTGATTTGTAGCTATCTCAATCCCAGATCTTGCTACAGCCTCTGTGTGTGTTTGTGTTTTCTGGACATTCTCTATGGACTTTAAGATTTTGAATGCATTTTAGCAGTACCCTTTTTGTTCTCTGCTGGCAAAAGCTAATTGGTTCCACCTGGAGTGCAATACTACACACATTCGAATTTTCAAGGAAGAAAGATCCAGAAACCTGAGAAAACATGACATTTGTATTTGTAAAAATGGCATTGGATTCATTTGCTGAACAGAAAGATTGTGCTTTTCTCCAAAAACACTTTCACGGTGATTATTTGGTTAAATTTCACATGAAACTACAACAAATTGTACAGATACTCCTGGATGAAAACAAAACTATCTGGTGATTTGTAGCTATCTCAATCCCAGATCTTGCTACAGCCTCTGTGTGTGTTTGTGTTTTCTGGATATTCTCTATGGACTTTACGGTTGTGAATTCATTTTAGCAGGACCCTTTTTGTTTTCTGCTGGCAAACGCTAATTGGTTCCACCTGGAGTCAAATACTCCACTCATTCGAGTTTTCTAGGAAGAAAGCTCCAGAAACCTGAGAAAACATGTTATTTGTATTTGTAAACATGACATTGGATGCATTTGCTGAACAGAAAGATTGGTCATTTCTTCAAAATCACTTTCACGGTCATTTTTTGGTTAAATTTCACCCGGATACTACAACATTTTGTCCAGATAGTCTGGATGAAAACAAAACTGTCTGGTGATTTGTAGCTATCTCAATCCCAGATCTTGCTACAGCCTCTGTGTGTGTTTGTGTATTCTAGATATTCTCTATGGACTTTAAGGTTTTGAATGCATTTTAGCAGGACCCTTTTTGTTTTCTGCTGGCAAACGCTAATTGGTTCCATGTGGAGTCATATCCTCCACACATTCATGTTTGCTAGGTAGAAAGCTTCAGAAACGTGAGAAAACATGATATTTGTATTTGTAAACATGACTTCGGATAATTTGCCGAACAGGAAGATTGTGCTTTTTTCCAAAACCACTTTCACGGTGATTTTTTGGTTAAATTTTACTTCAAAACTACAACAATTTGTCCAGATACTCCTGGATGAAAACAAAACTATCTGGTGATTTGTACCTATCTCAATCCCAGATCTTGCTACAGCCTCTGTGTGTGTTTGTGTTTTCTGGATATTCTCTATGGACTTTACGGTTTTGAATGCATTTTAGCAGGACCCTTTTTGTTCTCTGCTGGCAAACGCTAATTGGTTCCACCTGGAGTCAAATCCTCCACACATTCGAGTTTTCTAGGAAGAAAGCTTCAGAAACCAGATAAAAAATGATATTTGTATTTGTAAACATGACATTGGATTCATTTGCTGAACAGAAAGATTGTCTTTTTCTCCAAAACCACTTTCACGGTGATTTTTTGGTTAAATTTCACCCGAAATCCACAACAATTTGTCCAGATTCTCCTGGATGAAAACAAAACTATCTGGTGATTTGTAGCTATCTCAATCCCAGATCTTGCTACAGCCTCTGTGTGTGTTTGTGTTTTCTGGATATTCTCTATGGACTTTAAGGTTTTGAATGCATTTTAGCAGGGCCCTTTTTGATTTCTGCTGGCAAACGCTAATTGGTTCCACCTGGAGTCAAATCCTCCACACATTCGAGTTTTCTAGGAAGAAAGCTTCAGAAACCTGAGAAAACATGATATTTCCTTCTGTAAACATGACATTGGATACATTTGCCGAACAGGAAGATTGTGCTTTTCTCCAAAACCACTTTCACGGTGATTTTTGGTTAAATTTCACCCGAATTCCACAATTTGTCCAGATACTCCTGGATGAAAACAAAACTATCTGGTGATTTGTAGCTATCTCAATCCCAGATCTTGCTACAGCCTCTGTGTGTGTTTGTGTTTTCTGGATATTCTCTATGGACTTTAAGGTTTTGAATGCATGTTAGAAGGACCCTTTTTGTTTTCTGCTGGCAAACGCTAATTGGTTCCACCTGGAGTCAAATACTCCACACATTCGAGTTGTCTAGGAAGAAAGCCACAGAAACCTGAGAAAACATGATATTTGCATTTGAAAACATGATATTGGATTTATTTGCTGAACATTAAGATTGTGCTTTCCTCCAAAACCACTTTCACGGTGATTTTTTGGTTAAATTTCACTTCAAAACTACAACAATTTGTCCAGATACTCCTGGATGAAAACAAAACTATCTGGTGATTTGTAGCTATCTCAATCCCAGATCTTGCTACAGCCTCTGTGTGTGTTTGTGTTTTCTGGATATTCTCTGTGGACTTTAAGGTTTGAAAGCATTTTAGCAGTACCCTTTTTGTTTTCTGCTAGCAAACGCTAATTGGTTCCACCTGGAGTCAAATACTCCACACATTCGAGTTTTCTAGGAAGAAAGCTTCAGAAACCTGAGAAAACATGATATTTCTTCTGTAAACATGACCTTGGATACATTTGCTGAACAGGAAAATTGTGCTTTTCTCCAAAACCACTTTCACGGTGATTTTTTGGTTAAATTTCATTTCAAAATTACAATAATTTGTCCAGATACTCCTGGATGAAAACAAAACTATCTGGTGATTTGTAGCTATCTCAATCTGAGATCTTGCTACAGGCTCTGTGTGTGTTTGTGTTTTCTGGATATTCTCTATGGACTTTAAGGTTTTGAATGCATTTTAGCAGGACCCTTTTTGATTTCTGCTGGCAAACGCTAACTGGTTCCACCTGGAGTCAAATACTCCACACATTCGAGTTTTCTAGGAAGAAAGCTTCAGAAACCTGAGAAAACATGATATTTCCTTCTGTAAACATGACATTGGATACATTTGCCGAACAGGAAGATTGTGCTTTTCTCCAAAACCACTTTCACGGTGATTTTTGGTTAAATTTCACCCGAATTCCACAACAATTTGTCCAGATACTCCTGGATGAAAACAAAACTATCTGGTGATTTGTAGCTATCTCAATCCCAGATCTTGCTACAGCCTCTGTGTGTGTTTGTGTTTTCTGGACATTCTCTATGGACTTTACGGTATTGAATGCATGTTAGCAGGACCCTTTTTATTTTCTGCTGGCAAACGCTAATTGGTTCCACCTGGAGTCAAATCCTCCATACATTCGAGTTTTCTAGGAAGAAAGCTCCAAAAACCTGAGAAAACATGATATTTGTATTTGCAAACATGACATTGGATTCATTTGCTGAACAGAAAGATTGCGCTTCTCTCCAAAACCACTTTCACGGTGATTTTAGGTTAAATTTCACTTCAATACTACAACAATTTGTCCAGATACTCCTGGATGAAAACAAAACTATCTGGTGATTTGTAGTTATCTCAATCCCAGAACTTGCTGCAGCCTCTGTGTGTGTTTGTGTTTTCTGGATATTCTCTATGGACTTTAAGGTTTTGAATGCATTTTAGCAGGACCCTTTTTGTTTTCTGCTGGAAAACGCTAATTGGTTCCACCTGGAGTCAAATACTCCACACATTCGAGTTTTCTGGGAAGAAAGCTTCAGAAACCTGAGAAAACATGATATTTGCATTTGTAAACATGGCATTGGATTTATTTGCTGAACATTAAGATTGTGCTTTCCTCCAAAACCACTTTCACGGTGATTTTTTGGTTAAATTTCACTTCAAAACTACAACAATTTGTCCAGATACTCCTGGATGAAAACAAAACTATCTGGTGATTTGTAGCTATCTCAATCCCAGAGCTTGCTACAGCCTCTGTGTGTGTTTGTGTTTTCTGGATATTCTCCGTGCACTTTAAGGTTTTGAATGCATTTTAGCAGGACCCTTTTTGTATTCTGCTGGCAAACGCTAATTGGTTCCACCTGGAGTCAAATACTCCACACATTCGAGTTTTCTAGGAAGAAAGCTTCAGAAACCTGAGAAAACATGATATTTCCTTCTGTAAACATGACATTGGATACATTTGCTGAACAGGAAGATTGTGCTTTTCTCCAAAACCACTTTCACGGTGATTTTTTGGTTAAATTTCATTTCAAAACTACAAAAATTTTTGCACATACTCCTGGATGAAAACAAAACTATCTGGTGATTTGTAGCTATCTCAATCCCAGATCTTGCTACAGCCTCTGTGTGTGTTTGTGTTTTCTGGATATTCTCTATGGACTTTAAGGTTTTGAATGCATTTAGCAGGACCCTTTTTGTTTTCTGCTGGCAAACGCTAATTGGTTCCACCTGGAGTCAAATCCTCCACACATTCGAGTTTTCTAGGAAGAAAGCTTAAGAAACCAGAGAAAACATGATACTTGTATTTGTAAACATGACATTGGATTCATTTGCTGAACAGAAAGATTGTGCTTCTCTCCAAAACAACTTTCCCGGTGATTTTTTGGTTAAATTTCACTTCAAACCTACAACAATTTGTCCAGATACTCCTGGATGAAAACAAAACTATCTGGTGATTTGTAGTTATCTCAATCCCAGATCTTGCTACAGCCTCTGTGTGTGTTTGTGTTTTCTGGATATTCTCTATGGACTTTAAGGTTTTGAATGCATTTTAGCAGGACCCTTTTTGATTTCTGCTGCAAAACGCTAATTGGTTCCACCTGGAGTCAAATACTCCACACATTCGAGTTTTCTAGGAAGAAAGCTTCAGAAACCTGAGAAAACATGATATTTGCATTTGTAAACATGACATTGGATTTATTTGCTGAACATTAAGATTCTGCTTTCCTCCAAAACCACTTTCACGGTGATTTTTTGGTTAAATTTCACTTCAAAACTACAACAATTTATCCAGATACTCCTGGATGAAAACAAAACTATCTGGTGATTTGTAGCTATCTCAATCCCAGATCTTGCTACATCCTCTGTGTGTGTTTGTGTTTTCTGGATATTCTCTGTGGACTTTAAAGTTTTGAATGCATATTAGCAGGACCCTTTTTGTTTTCTGCTGGCAAACGCTAATTGGTTCCACCTGGAGTCAAATCCTCCACACATTCGAGTTTTCTAGGAAGAAAGCTTCAGAAACCTGAGAAAACATGATATTTGTATTTGTAAACATGACATTGGATTCATTTGCCAAACAGGAAGATTGTGCTTTTCTCCAAAACCACTTTCACGGTGATTTTTGGTTAAATTTCACCCGAAATCCACAACAATTTATCCAGATACACCTGGATGAAAACAAAACTATCTGGTGATTTGTAGCTATCTCAATCCCAGATCTTGCTACAGCCTCTGTGTGTGTTTGTGTTTTCTGGATATTCTCTATGGACTTTAAGGTTTTGAATGCATTTTAGCAGGACCCTTTTTGTTTTCTGCTGGCAAACGCTAATTGGTTCCACCTGGAGTCAAATACTCCACACATTCGAGTTTTCTAGGAAGAAAGCTTCAGAAACCTGAGAAAACATGATATTTCTTTCTGTAAAAATGACATTGGATTCATTTGCTGAACAGGAAGATTGTGCTTTTCTCCAAAACCACTTTCACGGTGATTTTTGGTTAAATTTCACACAAAATCCACAATTTGTCCAGATACTCCTGGATGAAAACAAAACTATCTGGTGATTTGTAGCTATCTCAATCCCAGATCTTGCTACAGCCTCTGTGTGTGTTTGTGTTTTCTGGACATTCTCTATGGACTTTACGGTTTTGAATGCATTTTAGCAGGACCCTTTTTATTTTCTGCTGGCAAATGCTAATTGGTTCCACCTGGAGTCAAATACTCCACACATTCGAGTTGTCTAGGAAGAAAGCTCCAAAAACCTGAGAAAACATGATATTTGTATTTATAAACATGAGATTGGATTCATTTGCTGAACAGAAAGATTGTGCTTCTCTCCAAAACCACTTTCACGGTCATTTTTTGGTTAAATTTCACTTCAAACCTACAACAATTTGTCCAGATACTCCTGGATGAAAACAAAACTATCTGGTGATTTGTAGTTATCTCAATCCCAGATCTTGCTACAGCCTCTGTGTGTGTTTGTGTTTTCTGGATATTCTCTATGGACTTTAAGGTTTTGAATGCATTTTAGCAGGACCCTTTTTGTTTTCAGCTGGCAAACGCTAATTGGTTCCACCTGGAGTCAAATACTCCACACATTCGAGTTGTCTAGGAAGAAAGCTCCAGAAATCTGAGAAAACATGATATTTGCATTTGTAAACATGACATTGGATTTATTTGCTGAACAGAAAGATTGTGCTTTCCTCCAAAACCACTTTCACGGTGATTTTTGGTTAAATTTCACCCAAAATCCACAACAATTTGCCCAGATACTCCTGGATGAAAACAAAACTATCTGGTGATTTGTAGCTATCTCAATCCCAGATCTTGCTACAGCCTCTGTGTGTGTTTTTGTTTTCTGGATATTCTCTATGGACTGTAAGGTTTTGAATGCATTTTAGCAGGACCCTTTTTGTTTTCTGCTGGAAAACGCTAATTGGTTCCACCTGGAGTCAAATACTCCACACATTCGAGTTTTCTAGGAAGAAAGCTTCAGAAACCTGAGATAACATGATATTTGCATTTGTAAACATGACCTTTGATGCATTTGCGGAAAAGGAAGATTGTGCTTTCCTCCATAACCACTTTCACGGTGATTTTTGGTTAAATTTCACAAGAAATCCACAACAATTTATCCAGATACTCCTGGATGAAAACAAAACTATCTGGTGATTTGTAGCTATCTCAATCCCAGATCTTGCTGCAGCCTCTGTGTGTGTTTGTGTTTTCTGGATATTCTCTATGGACTTTAAGGTTTTGAATGCATTTTAGCAGGACCCTTTTTGTTTTCTGCTGGAAAACGCTAATTGGTTCCACCTGGAGTCAAATACTCCACACATTCGAGTTTTCTAGGAAGAAAGCTTCAGAAACCTGAGAAAACATGATATTTGCATTTGTAAACATGGCATTGGATTTATTTGCTGAACATTAAGATTGTGCTTTCCTCCAAAACCACTTTCACGGTGATTTTTTGGTTAAATTTCACTTCAAAACTACAACAATTTGTCCAGATACTCCTGGATGAAAACAAAACTATCTGGTGATTTGTAGCTATCTCAATCCCAGAGCTTGCTACAGCCTCTGTGTGTGTTTGTGTTTTCTGGATATTCTCCGTGCACTTTAAGGTTTTGAATGCATTTTAGCAGGACCCTTTTTGTATTCTGCTGGCAAACGCTAATTGGTTCCACCTGGAGTCAAATACTCCACACATTCGAGTTTTCTAGGAAGAAAGCTTCAGAAACCTGAGAAAACATGATATTTCCTTCTGTAAACATGACATTGGATACATTTGCTGAACAGGAAGATTGTGCTTTTCTCCAAAACCACTTTCACGGTGATTTTTTGGTTAAATTTCATTTCAAAACTACAAAAATTTTTGCACATACTCCTGGATGAAAACAAAACTATCTGGTGATTTGTAGCTATCTCAATCCCAGATCTTGCTACAGCCTCTGTGTGTGTTTGTGTTTTCTGGATATTCTCTATGGACTTTAAGGTTTTGAATGCATTTAGCAGGACCCTTTTTGTTTTCTGCTGGCAAACGCTAATTGGTTCCACCTGGAGTCAAATCCTCCACACATTCGAGTTTTCTAGGAAGAAAGCTTAAGAAACCAGAGAAAACATGATACTTGTATTTGTAAACATGACATTGGATTCATTTGCTGAACAGAAAGATTGTGCTTCTCTCCAAAACAACTTTCCCGGTGATTTTTTGGTTAAATTTCACTTCAAACCTACAACAATTTGTCCAGATACTCCTGGATGAAAACAAAACTATCTGGTGATTTGTAGTTATCTCAATCCCAGATCTTGCTACAGCCTCTGTGTGTGTTTGTGTTTTCTGGATATTCTCTATGGACTTTAAGGTTTTGAATGCATTTTAGCAGGACCCTTTTTGATTTCTGCTGCAAAACGCTAATTGGTTCCACCTGGAGTCAAATACTCCACACATTCGAGTTTTCTAGGAAGAAAGCTTCAGAAACCTGAGAAAACATGATATTTGCATTTGTAAACATGACATTGGATTTATTTGCTGAACATTAAGATTCTGCTTTCCTCCAAAACCACTTTCACGGTGATTTTTTGGTTAAATTTCACTTCAAAACTACAACAATTTATCCAGATACTCCTGGATGAAAACAAAACTATCTGGTGATTTGTAGCTATCTCAATCCCAGATCTTGCTACATCCTCTGTGTGTGTTTGTGTTTTCTGGATATTCTCTGTGGACTTTAAAGTTTTGAATGCATATTAGCAGGACCCTTTTTGTTTTCTGCTGGCAAACGCTAATTGGTTCCACCTGGAGTCAAATCCTCCACACATTCGAGTTTTCTAGGAAGAAAGCTTCAGAAACCTGAGAAAACATGATATTTGTATTTGTAAACATGACATTGGATTCATTTGCCAAACAGGAAGATTGTGCTTTTCTCCAAAACCACTTTCACGGTGATTTTTGGTTAAATTTCACCCGAAATCCACAACAATTTATCCAGATACACCTGGATGAAAACAAAACTATCTGGTGATTTGTAGCTATCTCAATCCCAGATCTTGCTACAGCCTCTGTGTGTGTTTGTGTTTTCTGGATATTCTCTATGGACTTTAAGGTTTTGAATGCATTTTAGCAGGACCCTTTTTGTTTTCTGCTGGCAAACGCTAATTGGTTCCACCTGGAGTCAAATACTCCACACATTCGAGTTTTCTAGGAAGAAAGCTTCAGAAACCTGAGAAAACATGATATTTCTTTCTGTAAAAATGACATTGGATTCATTTGCTGAACAGGAAGATTGTGCTTTTCTCCAAAACCACTTTCACGGTGATTTTTGGTTAAATTTCACACAAAATCCACAATTTGTCCAGATACTCCTGGATGAAAACAAAACTATCTGGTGATTTGTAGCTATCTCAATCCCAGATCTTGCTACAGCCTCTGTGTGTGTTTGTGTTTTCTGGACATTCTCTATGGACTTTACGGTTTTGAATGCATTTTAGCAGGACCCTTTTTATTTTCTGCTGGCAAATGCTAATTGGTTCCACCTGGAGTCAAATACTCCACACATTCGAGTTGTCTAGGAAGAAAGCTCCAAAAACCTGAGAAAACATGATATTTGTATTTATAAACATGAGATTGGATTCATTTGCTGAACAGAAAGATTGTGCTTCTCTCCAAAACCACTTTCACGGTCATTTTTTGGTTAAATTTCACTTCAAACCTACAACAATTTGTCCAGATACTCCTGGATGAAAACAAAACTATCTGGTGATTTGTAGTTATCTCAATCCCAGATCTTGCTACAGCCTCTGTGTGTGTTTGTGTTTTCTGGATATTCTCTATGGACTTTAAGGTTTTGAATGCATTTTAGCAGGACCCTTTTTGTTTTCAGCTGGCAAACGCTAATTGGTTCCACCTGGAGTCAAATACTCCACACATTCGAGTTGTCTAGGAAGAAAGCTCCAGAAATCTGAGAAAACATGATATTTGCATTTGTAAACATGACATTGGATTTATTTGCTGAACAGAAAGATTGTGCTTTCCTCCAAAACCACTTTCACGGTGATTTTTGGTTAAATTTCACCCAAAATCCACAACAATTTGCCCAGATACTCCTGGATGAAAACAAAACTATCTGGTGATTTGTAGCTATCTCAATCCCAGATCTTGCTACAGCCTCTGTGTGTGTTTTTGTTTTCTGGATATTCTCTATGGACTGTAAGGTTTTGAATGCATTTTAGCAGGACCCTTTTTGTTTTCTGCTGGAAAACGCTAATTGGTTCCACCTGGAGTCAAATACTCCACACATTCGAGTTTTCTAGGAAGAAAGCTTCAGAAACCTGAGATAACATGATATTTGCATTTGTAAACATGACCTTTGATGCATTTGCGGAAAAGGAAGATTGTGCTTTCCTCCATAACCACTTTCACGGTGATTTTTGGTTAAATTTCACAAGAAATCCACAACAATTTATCCAGATACTCCTGGATGAAAACAAAACTATCTGGTGATTTGTAGCTATCTCAATCCCAGATCTTGCTGCAGCCTCTGTGTGTGTTTGTGTTTTCTGGATATTCTCTATGGACTTTAAGGTTTTGAATGCATTTTAGCAGGACCCTTTTTGTTTTCTGCTGGAAAACGCTAATTGGTTCCACCTGGAGTCAAATACTCCACACATTCGAGTTTTCTAGGAAGAAAGCTTCAGAAACCTGAGAAAACATGATATTTGCATTTGTAAACATGGCATTGGATTTATTTGCTGAACATTAAGATTGTGCTTTCCTCCAAAACCACTTTCACGGTGATTTTTTGGTTAAATTTCACTTCAAAACTACAACAATTTGTCCAGATACTCCTGGATGAAAACAAAACTATCTGGTGATTTGTAGCTATCTCAATCCCAGAGCTTGCTACAGCCTCTGTGTGTGTTTGTGTTTTCTGGATATTCTCCGTGCACTTTAAGGTTTTGAATGCATTTTAGCAGGACCCTTTTTGTATTCTGCTGGCAAACGCTAATTGGTTCCACCTGGAGTCAAATACTCCACACATTCGAGTTTTCTAGGAAGAAAGCTTCAGAAACCTGAGAAAACATGATATTTCCTTCTGTAAACATGACATTGGATACATTTGCTGAACAGGAAGATTGTGCTTTTCTCCAAAACCACTTTCACGGTGATTTTTTGGTTAAATTTCATTTCAAAACTACAAAAATTTTTGCACATACTCCTGGATGAAAACAAAACTATCTGGTGATTTGTAGCTATCTCAATCCCAGATCTTGCTACAGCCTCTGTGTGTGTTTGTGTTTTCTGGATATTCTCTATGGACTTTAAGGTTTTGAATGCATTTAGCAGGACCCTTTTTGTTTTCTGCTGGCAAACGCTAATTGGTTCCACCTGGAGTCAAATCCTCCACACATTCGAGTTTTCTAGGAAGAAAGCTTAAGAAACCAGAGAAAACATGATACTTGTATTTGTAAACATGACATTGGATTCATTTGCTGAACAGAAAGATTGTGCTTCTCTCCAAAACAACTTTCCCGGTGATTTTTTGGTTAAATTTCACTTCAAACCTACAACAATTTGTCCAGATACTCCTGGATGAAAACAAAACTATCTGGTGATTTGTAGTTATCTCAATCCCAGATCTTGCTACAGCCTCTGTGTGTGTTTGTGTTTTCTGGATATTCTCTATGGACTTTAAGGTTTTGAATGCATTTTAGCAGGACCCTTTTTGATTTCTGCTGCAAAACGCTAATTGGTTCCACCTGGAGTCAAATACTCCACACATTCGAGTTTTCTAGGAAGAAAGCTTCAGAAACCTGAGAAAACATGATATTTGCATTTGTAAACATGACATTGGATTTATTTGCTGAACATTAAGATTCTGCTTTCCTCCAAAACCACTTTCACGGTGATTTTTTGGTTAAATTTCACTTCAAAACTACAACAATTTATCCAGATACTCCTGGATGAAAACAAAACTATCTGGTGATTTGTAGCTATCTCAATCCCAGATCTTGCTACATCCTCTGTGTGTGTTTGTGTTTTCTGGATATTCTCTGTGGACTTTAAAGTTTTGAATGCATATTAGCAGGACCCTTTTTGTTTTCTGCTGGCAAACGCTAATTGGTTCCACCTGGAGTCAAATCCTCCACACATTCGAGTTTTCTAGGAAGAAAGCTTCAGAAACCTGAGAAAACATGATATTTGTATTTGTAAACATGACATTGGATTCATTTGCCAAACAGGAAGATTGTGCTTTTCTCCAAAACCACTTTCACGGTGATTTTTGGTTAAATTTCACCCGAAATCCACAACAATTTATCCAGATACACCTGGATGAAAACAAAACTATCTGGTGATTTGTAGCTATCTCAATCCCAGATCTTGCTACAGCCTCTGTGTGTGTTTGTGTTTTCTGGATATTCTCTATGGACTTTAAGGTTTTGAATGCATTTTAGCAGGACCCTTTTTGTTTTCTGCTGGCAAACGCTAATTGGTTCCACCTGGAGTCAAATACTCCACACATTCGAGTTTTCTAGGAAGAAAGCTTCAGAAACCTGAGAAAACATGATATTTCTTTCTGTAAAAATGACATTGGATTCATTTGCTGAACAGGAAGATTGTGCTTTTCTCCAAAACCACTTTCACGGTGATTTTTGGTTAAATTTCACACAAAATCCACAATTTGTCCAGATACTCCTGGATGAAAACAAAACTATCTGGTGATTTGTAGCTATCTCAATCCCAGATCTTGCTACAGCCTCTGTGTGTGTTTGTGTTTTCTGGACATTCTCTATGGACTTTACGGTTTTGAATGCATTTTAGCAGGACCCTTTTTATTTTCTGCTGGCAAATGCTAATTGGTTCCACCTGGAGTCAAATACTCCACACATTCGAGTTGTCTAGGAAGAAAGCTCCAAAAACCTGAGAAAACATGATATTTGTATTTATAAACATGAGATTGGATTCATTTGCTGAACAGAAAGATTGTGCTTCTCTCCAAAACCACTTTCACGGTCATTTTTTGGTTAAATTTCACTTCAAACCTACAACAATTTGTCCAGATACTCCTGGATGAAAACAAAACTATCTGGTGATTTGTAGTTATCTCAATCCCAGATCTTGCTACAGCCTCTGTGTGTGTTTGTGTTTTCTGGATATTCTCTATGGACTTTAAGGTTTTGAATGCATTTTAGCAGGACCCTTTTTGTTTTCTGCTGGCAAACGCTAATTGGTTCCACCTGGAGTCAAATACTCCACACATTCGAGTTGTCTAGGAAGAAAGCTCCAGAAATCTGAGAAAACATGATATTTGCATTTGTAAACATGACATTGGATTTATTTGCTGAACAGAAAGATTGTGCTTTCCTCCAAAACCACTTTCACGGTGATTTTTGGTTAAATTTCACCCAAAATCCACAACAATTTGCCCAGATACTCCTGGATGAAAACAAAACTATCTGGTGATTTGTAGCTATCTCAATCCCAGATCTTGCTACAGCCTCTGTGTGTGTTTTTGTTCTCTGGATATTCTCTATGGACTGTAAGGTTTTGAATGCATTTTAGCAGGACCCTTTTTGTTTTCTGCTGGAAAACGCTAATTGGTTCCACCTGGAGTCAAATACTCCACACATTCGAGTTTTCTAGGAAGAAAGCTTCAGAAACCTGAGATAACATGATATTTGCATTTGTAAACATGACCTTTGATGCATTTGCGGAAAAGGAAGATTGTGCTTTCCTCCATAACCACTTTCACGGTGATTTTTGGTTAAATTTCACAAGAAATCCACAACAATTTATCCAGATACTCCTGGATGAAAACAAAACTATCTGGTGATTTGTAGCTATCTCAATCCCAGATCTTGCTACAGCCTCTGTGTGTGTTTGTGTTTTCTGGACATTCTCTATGGACTTTAAGGTTTTGAATGCATTTTAGCAGGACCCTTTTTGTTTTCTGCTGGCAAACGCTAATTGGTTCCACCTGGAGTCAAATCCTCCACACATTCGAGTTTTCTAGGAAGAAAGTTCCAAAAACCTGAGAAAACATGATATTTGTATTTGTAAACATGACATTGGATTCATTTGCTGAACAGAAAGATTGTGCTTCTCTCCAAAACCACTTTCACGGTGATTTTTTGGTTAAATTTCACTTCAAACCTAAAACAATTTGTCCAGATACTCCTGGATGAAAACAAAACTATCTGGTGATTTGTAGCTATCTCAATCCCAGATCTTGCTACAGCCTCTGTGTGTGTTTGTGTTTTCTGGATATTCTCTATGGACTTTAAGGTTTTGAATGCATGTTAGCAGGACCCTTAATGTTTTCTGCTGGCAAACGCTAATTGGTTCCACCTGGAGTCAAATACTCCACACATTCGAGTTTTCTAGGAAGAAAGATTCAGAAACCTGAGAAAACATGATATTTGTATTTGTAAACATGACATTGGATACATTTACCGAACAGGAAGATTGTGCGTTTCTCTACAACCACTTTCACGGTGATTTTTGGTTAAATTTCACCCGAAATCCATAACAATTCGTCCAGATACTCCTGGATGAAAACAAAACTATCTGGTGATTTGTAGCTATCTCAATCCCAGATCTTGCTACAGCCTCTGTGTGTGTTTGTGTTTTCTGGATATTCTCTGTGGACTTTAAGGTTTTGAAGGCATTTTAAAAGGACCCTTTTTGTTTTCTGCTGGCAAACGCTAATTGGTTCCACCTGGAGTCAAATCCTCCACACATTCGAGTTTTCTAGGAAGAAAGCATCAAAAACCTGAGAAAACATGATATTTCTTTCTGTAAATATGACATTGCATTCATTTGCCGAACAGGAAGATTGTGCTTTTCTCCAAAACCACTTTCACGGTCATTTTTGTTAAATCTCACCCGAAATCCACAACAATTGGTCCAGATACTCCATGATGAAAACAAAACTATCTGGTGATTTGTAGCTATCTCAATCCCAGATCTTGCTACAGCCTCTGTGTGTGTTTGTGTTTTCTGGATATTCTCTGTGGACTTTAAGGTTTTGAATGCATTTTAGCAGGACCCTTTTTGTTTTCTGCTGGCAAACGCTAATTGGTTCAACCTGGAGTCAAATACTCCACACATTCGAGTTGTCTAGGAAGAAAGCTCCAGAAACCTGAGAAAACATGATATTTCTTTCTGTAAACATGACATTGGATACATTTACTGAACAGAAAGATTGTGCATTCCTCCAAAACCACTTTCACGGTGATTTTTGGTTAAATTTCACCCAAAATCCACAACAATTTGTCCAGATACTCCTGGATGAAAACAAAACTATCTGGTGATTTGTAGCTATCTCAATCCCAGATCTTGCTACAGCCTCTGTGTGTGTTTGTGCTTTCTGGATATTCTCTATGGACTTTAAAGTTTTGAATGCATTTTAGCAGGACCCTTTTTGTTTTCTGCTGGCAAACGCTAATTGGTTCCACCTGGAGTCAAATCCTCCACACATTCGAGTTTTCTAGGAAGAAAGCTTCAGAAACCTGAGATAACATGATATTAGCATTTTTAAACATGACCTTGGATGCATTTGCTGAAAAGGAAGATTGTGCTTTCCTCCATAACCACTGTCACGGTGATTTTTGGTTAAATTTCACCCGAAATCCACAACAATTTGTCCAGATACTCCTGGATGAAAACAAAACTATCTGGTGATTTATAGCTATCTCAATCCCAGATCTTGCTACAGCCTCTGTGTGTGTTTGTGTTTTCTGGATATTCTCTATGGACTTTAAGGTTTTGAATGCCTTTTAGCAGGACCCTTTTTGTTTTCTGCTGGCAAACGCTAATTGGTTCCACCTGGAGTCAAATCCTCCACACATTCCAGTTTTCTAGGAAGAAAGCTTCAGAAACCTGAGAAAACATGATATTTCTTTCTGTAAACATGACATTGGATACATTTGCTGAACAGGAAGATTGTGCTTTTCTCCAAAACCACTTTAATGGTGATTTTTTGGTTAAATTTCACCCGGAATCCACAACAATTTGTCCAGGTACTCCTGGATGAAAACAAATCTATCTGGTGATTTGTAGCTATCTCAATCCCAGATCTTGCTACAGCCTCTGTGTGTGCTTGTGTTTGCTGGATATTCTCTATGGACTTTAAGGTTTTGAATGCATTTTAGCAGGACCCTTTTTGTTTTCTGCTGGCAAACGCTAATTGGTTCCACCTGGAGTCAAATACTCCACACATTCGAGTTTTCTAGGAAGAAAGCTTCAGAAACCTGAGAAAACAGGATATTTCTTTCTGTAAACATGACCTTGGATGCATTTGCTGAATAGGAAGATTGTGCTTTCCTCCAAAACCACTTTCACTGTGATTTTTGGTTAAATTACACCCGAAATCCACAACAATTTGTCCAGATACTCCTGGATGAAAACAAAACTATCAGTTGATTTGTAGCTATCTCAATCCAGATCTTGCTACAGCCTCTGTGTGTGTTTGTGTTTTCTGGATATGCTCTATGGACTTTAAGGTTTTGAATGCATTTTAGCAGGACCCTTTTTGTTTTCTGCTGGCAAACGCTAATTGGTTCCACCTGGAGTCAAATACTCCACACATTCGAGTTTTCTACGAAGAGAGCTTCAGAAACCTGAAAAAACATGATAGTTCTTTCTGTAAACATGACCTTGGAAGCATTTGCCGAAAAGGAAGATTGTGCTTTTCTCCAAAACCACTTTCACGGTGATTTTTGGTTAAATTTCACTTCTAAACTACAACAATTTGTCCAGATACTCCTGGAAGAAAACAAAACTATCTGGTGATTTGTAGCTATCTCAATCCCAGATCTTGCTACAGCCTCTGTGTGTGTTTGTGTTTTCTGGATATTCTCTATGGACTTTAAGGTTTTGAATGCATTTAAGCAGCGCCCTTTTTGTTTTCTGCTGGCAAACGCTAATTGGTTCCACCTGGAGTCAAATACTCCACACATTCGAGTTTTCTAGGAAGAAAGCTTTAGGAACCTGAGAAAACAGGATATTTCTTTCTGTAAACTAGACCTTGGATGCATTTGCTGAAAAGGAAGATTGTGCTTTCCTCCAAAACTACTTTCACGGTGATTTTTGGTTAAATTACACCCGAAATCCACAACAATTTGTCCAGATACTCCTGGATGAAAACAAAACTATCTGGTGATTTGTAGCTATCTCAATCCAGATCTTGCTACAGCCTCTGTGTGTGTTTGTGTTTTCTGGATATGCTCTATGGACTTTAAGGTTTTGAATGCATTTTAGCAGGACCCTTTTTGTTTTCTGCTGGCAAACGCTAATTGGTTCCACCTGGAGTCAAATACTCCACACATTCGAGTTTTCTACGAAGAAAGCTTCAGAAACCTGAAAAAACATGATAGTTCTTTCTGTAAACATGACCTTGGAAGCATTTGCCGAAAAGGAAGATTGTGCTTTTCTCCAAAACTTCTTTCACGGTGATTTTTGGTTAAATTTCACTTCTAAACTACAACAATTTGTCCAGATACTCCTGGATGAAAACAAAACTATCTGGTGATTTGTAGCTATCTCAATCCCAGATCTTGCTACAGCCTCTGTGTGTGTTTGTGTTTTCTGGATATTCTCTATGGACTTTAAGGTTTTGAATGCATTTTAGCAGGACCCTTTTTGTTTTCTGCTGGCAAACACTAATTGGTTCCAACTGGAGTCAAATCCTCCACACATTCGAGTTTTCTAGGAAGAAAGCTTCAGAAACCTGAGAAAACATGATATTTCTTTCTGTAAACATGACATTGGATACATTTGCCGAACAGGAAGATTGTGCTTTTCTCCAAAACCACGTTCACGGTGATTTTTGTTTAAATTTCACCCAAAATCCACAAAAATTTGTCCAGATACTCCTGGATGAAAACAAATCTATCTCTTGATTTGTAGCTATCTCAATCCCAGATCTTGCTACAGCCTCTGTGTGTGTTTGTGTTTTCTGGATATCCTCTATGGACTTTAAGGTTTTGAATGCATTTTAGCAGGACCCATTTAGTTTTCTGCTGGCAAATGCTAATTGGTTCCACCTGGAGTCAAATCCTCCACGCATTCGAGTTTTCTAGGAAGAAAGCTCCAGAAACCTGAGAAAATATGATATTTGTATTTGTAAACATGACATTGGATACACTTGCCGAACATTAAGATTGTGTTTTTCTCCAAAACCAGTTTCACGGTGATTTTTGGTTAAATTTCACTTCAAAACTACAACAATTTGTCCAGATACTCCTGGATGAAAACAAAACTATCTGGTGATTTGTAGCTATCTCAATCCCAGATCTTGCTACAGCCTCTGTGTGTGTTTGTGTTTCCTGGATATTCTCTATGGACTTTAAGGTTTTGAATGCATTTTAGCAGGACCCTTTTTGTTTTCTGCTGCAAAACGCTAATTGGTTCCACCTGGAGTCAAATCCTCCACACATTCGAGTTTTCTAGGAAGAAAGCTCCAGAAACCTGAGAAAACATGATATTTGTATTTGTAAAGATGACATTGGATGCATTTGCTGAACAGAAAGATTGTGCTTTTCTCCAAAACCGCTTTCAAGTTGATTTTTGGTTAAATTTCACCCGAAATCCACAACAATTGGTCCAGATACTCCTGGATGAAAACAAAACTATCTGGTGATTTGTAGCTATCTCAATCCCAGATCTTGCTACAGCCTCTGTGTGTGTTTGTGTTTTCTGGATATTCTCTATGGACTTTAAGGTTTTGAATGCATTTTAGCAGGACCCTTTTTGTTTTCTGCTGGCAAACGCTAATTGGTTCCACCTGGAGTCAAATCCTCCACACATTCGAGTTTTCTAGGAAGAAAGCTTCAGAAACCTGAGAAAACATGATATTTCTTTCTGTAAACATGACATTGGATACATTTGCCGAACAGGAAGATTGTGCTTTTCTCCAAAACCACTTTCACTGTGATTTTTGGTTAAATTTCACCCAAAATCCACAATTTGTCCAGATACTCCTGGATGAAAACAAAAAACTATCTGGTGATTTGTAGCTATCTCAATCCCAGATCTTGCTACAGCCTCTGTGTGTGTTTGTGTTTTCTGGATATTCTCTATGGACTTTAAGGTTTTGAATGCATTTTAGCAGGACCCTTTTTGTTTTCTGCTGGCAAACGCTAATTGGTACCACCTGGAGTCAAATCCTCCACACATTCGAGTTTTCTAGGAAGAAAGCTTCAGAAACCTGAGAAAACATGATATTTCTTTCTGTAAACATGACATTGGATACATTTGCCCAACAGGAAGATTGTGCTTTTCTCCAAAACCACTTTCACGGTGATTTTAGGTTAAATTTCTCCCGAAATCCACAACAATTGGTCCAGATACTCCTGGATGAAAACAAAACTATCTGGTGATTTATAGCTATCTAAATCCCAGATCTTGCTACAGCCTCTGTGTGTGTTTGTGTTTTCTGGATATTCTCTATGGACTTTAAGGTTTTGAATGCATTTTAGTAGGACCCTTTTTGTTTTCTGCTGGCAAACTCTAATTGATTCCACCTGGAGTAAAATACTCCACACATTCGAGTTTTCTAGGAAGAAAGCTCCAGAAACCTGAGTAAACATGATATTTCTTTCTGTAAACATGACATTGGATGCATTTGCTGAACAGAAAGACTGTGCTTTTCTCCAAAACCACTTTCACGGTGAATTTTTGATTCAATTTCACTTCAAAACTACAACAATTTGTCCAGATACTCATGGATGAAAACAAACCTATCTGGTGTGTTGTGGCTATCTCAATCCCAGATCTTGCTACAGCCTCTGTGTGCATTTGTGTTTTCTGGACATTCTCTATTGACTTTAAGGTTTTGAATGCATTTTAGCAGGACCCTTTTTGTTTTCTGCTGGCAAACGCTAATTGGTTCAACCTGGAATCAAATCCTCCACACATTCGAGTTTTCTAGGAAGAAAGATTCAGAAACCTGAGGAAACATGATATTTGTATTTGTAAACATGACATTGGATACATTTACCGAACAGGAAGATTGTGCGTTTCTCTACAACCACTTTCACGGTGATTTTTGGTTAAATTTCACCCGAAATCCATAACAATTTGTCCAGATACTCCTGGATGAAAACAAAACTATCTGGTGATTTGTAGCTATCTCAATCCCAGATCTTGCTACAGCCTCTGTGTGTGTTTGTGTTTTCTGGATATTCTCTGTGGACTTTAAGGTTTTGAATGCATTTTAGCAGGACCCTTTTTGTTTTCTGCTGGCAAACGCTAATTGGTTCCACCTGGAGTCAAATACTCCGCACATTCAAGTTTTCTAGGAAGAAAGCTTCAGCAACCTGAGAAAACATGATATTTCTTTCTGTAAACATGACATTGGATACATTTGCCGAACAGGAAGATTGTGCTTTTCTCCAAAACCACTTTCACGGTGATTTTTGTTTAAATTTCACCCGAAATCCACGACAATTTGTCCAGATACTCCTGGAGGAAAACAAAACTATCTGGTGATTTGTAGCTATCTCAATCCCAGATCTTGCTACAGCCTCTGTGTGTGTTTGTGTTTTCTGGATATTCTCTATGGACTTTAATGTTTTGAATGCATTTTAGCAGGACCCATTTAGTTTTCTGCTGGCAAACGCTAATTGGTTCCACCTGAAGTCAAATCCTCCACACATTCGAGTTTTCTAGGAAGAAAGCTTCAGAAACCTGAGAAAACATGATATTTGTATTTGTAAACATGACATTGGATACACTTGCCAAACAGGAAGATTGTGCTATTCTCCAAAACCACTTTCACGGTGATTTTTGGTTAAATTTCACCCGAAATCCACAACAATTGGTCCAGATACTCCTGGATGAAAACAAAACTATCTGGTGATTTGTAGCTATCTCAATCCCAGATCTTGCTACAGCCTCTGTGTGTGTTTGTGTTTTCTGGACATTTTGTATGGACTTTAAGGTTTTGAATGCATTTTAGCAGGACACTAATTGTTTTCTGTTGGAAAACGCTAATTGGTTCCACCTGGAGTCAAATCCTCCACACATTCCAGTTTTCGAGGAAGAAAGCTTCAGAAACCTGAGAAAACATGATATTTCTTTCTGTAAACATGACATTGGATGCATTTGCCGAACAGGAAGATTGTGCTTTTCTCCAAAACCACTTTCACGGTGATTTTAGGTTAAATTTCTCCCGAAATCCACAACAATTGGTCCAGATACTCCTGGATGAAAACAAAACTATCTGGTGATTTGTAGCTATCTCAATCCCAGATCTTGCTACAGCCTCTGTGTGTGTTTGTGTTTTCTGGATATTCTCTATGGACTTTAAGGTTTTGAATGCATTTTAGCAGGACCCTTTTTATTTTCTGCTGGCAAACACTAATTGGTTCCACTTGGAGTCAAATCCTCCACACATTCGAGTTTTCTAGGAAGAAAGCTTCAGAAACCTGAGAAAACATGATATTTCTTTCTGTAAACATGACATTGGACACATTTGGCGAACAGGAAGATAGTGCTTTTCTCCAAAACCACTTTCACGGTGATTTTTGGTTAAATTTCACCCGAAATCCACAACAATTTGTCCAGATACTCCTGGATGAAAACAAAACTGTCTGGTGATTTGTAGCTATCTCAATCCCAGATCTTGCTACAGCCTCTGTGTGTGTTTGTGTTTTCTGGATATTCTCTATGGACTTTAAGGTTTTGAATGAATTTTAGTAAAACCCTTTATTTTTCGGCTGGCAAACGCTAATTGGTTCCACCTGGAGGCAAATACTCCATACATTCGAGTTTTCTAGGAAGAAAGCTCCAGAAACCTGAGAAAACATGATATTTGTATTTGTAAATATGACATTGGATGCATTTGCTGAACAGAAAGATTGTGCTTTTCTCCAAAACCACTTTCACGGTGAATTTTGGATTAAATTTCACTTCAAAACTACAACAATTTGTCCAGATACTCCTGGATGAAAACAAAACTATCTGGTGATTTGTAGCTATCTCAATCCCAGATCTTGCTACAGCCTCTGTGTGTGTTTGTGTTTTTTGGATATTCTCTATGGACTTTAAGGTTTTGAATGCATTTTAGCAGGACCCTTTTTGTTTTCTGCTGGCAAACGCTAATTGGTTCCACCTGGAGTCAAATCCTCCACACATTCGAGTTTTCTAGGAAGAAAGCTTCAAAAACCTGAGAAAACATGATATTTCTTTCTGTAAATATGACATTGCATTCATTTGCCGAACAGGAATATTGTGGTTTTCTCCAAAACCACTTTCACGGTCATTTTTGTTAAATTTCACCCGAAATCCACAACAATTGGTCCAGATACTCCTGGATGAAAACAAAACTATCTGGTGATTTGTAGCTATCTCAATCCCAGATCTTGCTACAGCCTCTGTGTGTGTTTGTGTTTTCTGGATATTCTCTATGGACTTTAAGGTTTTGAATGCATTTTAGCAGGACCCTTTTTATTTTCTGCTGGCAAACACTAATTGGTTCCACCTGGAGTCAAATCCTCCACACATTCCAGTTTTCGAGGAAGAAAGCTTCAGAAACCTGAGAAAACATGATATTTCTTTCTGTAAACATGATATTGGATACCTTTGCCAAACAGGAAGATTGTGCTTTTCTCCAAAACCACTTTCACGGTGATTTTTGGTTAAATTTCACCCGAAATCCACAACAATTGGTCCAGATACTCCTGGATGAAAACAAAACTATCTGGTGATTTGTAGCTATCTCAATCCCAGATCTTGCTACAGCCTCTATGTGTGTTTGTGTTTTCTGGATATTCTCTATGGACTTTAACGTTTTGAATGCATTTTAGCAGGACCCTTTTTATTTTCTGCTGGCAAACGCTAATTGGTTCCACCTGGAGTCAAATCCTCCACAGATTCCAGTTTTCGAGGAAGAAAGCTTCAGAAACCTGAGAAAACATGATATTTCTTTCTGTAAACATGACATTGGATGCATTTGCCGAACAGGAAGATTGTGCTTTTCTCCAAAACCACTTTCACGGTGATTTTAGGTTAAATTTCTCCCGAAATCCACAACAATTGGTCCAGATACTCCTGGATGAAAACAAAACTATCTGGTGATTTGTAGCTATCTCAATCCCAGATCTTGCTACAGCCTCTGTGTGTGTTTGTGTTTTCTGGATATTCTCTATGGACTTTAAGGTTTTGAATGCATTTTAGCAGGACCCTTTTTGTTCTCTGCTGGCAAACGCTAATTGATTCCACCTGGAGTCAAATACTCCACACATTCGAGTTTTCTAGGAAGAAAGCTCCAGAAACCTGAGAAAACATGATATTTCTTTCCGTAAACATGACATTGGATGCATTTGCTGAACAGAAAGATTGTGCTTTTCTCCAAAACCACTTTCACTGTGATTTTTTTGGTTAAATTTCACTTCAAAACTACAACAATTTGTCCAGATACTCCTGGATGAAAACAAAACTATCTGGTGATTTGTAGCTATCTCAATCCCAGATCTTGCTACAGCCTCTGTGTGTGTTTGTGTTTTCTGGATATTCTCTATGGACTTTAAGGTTTTGAATGCATTTTAGCAGGACCCTTTTTATTTTCTGCTGGCAAACACTAATTGGTTCCACTTGGAGTCAAATCCTCCACACATTCGAGTTTTCTAGGAAGAAAGCTCCAGAAACCTGAGAAAACATGATATTTCTTTCCGTAAACATGACATTGGATGCATTTGCTGAACAGAAAGATTGTGCTTTTCTCCAAAACCACTTTCACTGTGATTTTTTTGGTTAAATTTCACTTCAAAACTACAACAATTTGTCCAGATACTCCTGGATGAAAACAAAACTATCTGGTGATTTGTAGCTATCTCAATCCCAGATCTTGCTACAGCCTCTGTGTGTGTTTGTGTTTTCTGGATATTCTCTATGGACTTTAAGGTTTTGAATGCATTTTAGCAGGACCCTTTTTATTTTCTGCTGGCAAACACTAATTGGTTCCACTTGGAGTCAAATCCTCCACACATTCGAGTTTTCTAGGAAGAAAGCTTCAGAAACCTGAGAAAACATGATATTTCTTTCTGTAAACATGACATTGGACACATTTGGCGAACAGGAAGATAGTGCTTTTCTCCAAAACCACTTTCACCGTGATTTTTGGTTAAATTTCACCCGAAATCCACAACAATTTGTCCAGATACTCCTGGATGAAAACAAAACTGTCTGGTGATTTGTAGCTATCTCAATCCCAGATCTTGCTACAGCCTATGTGTGTGTTTGTGTTTTCTGGATATTCTCTATGGACTTTAAGGTTTTGAATGAATTTTAGCAGAACCCTTTTTGTTTTCTGCTGGCAAACGCTAATTGGTTCCACCTGGAGGCAAATACTCCATACATTCGAGTTTTCTAGGAAGAAAGCTCCAGAAACCTGAGAAAACATGATATTTGTATTTGTAAACATGACATTGGATGCATTTGCTGAACAGAAAGATTGTGCTTTTCTCCAAAACCACTTTCACGGTGAATTTTGGATTAAATTTCACTTCAAAACTACAACAATTTGTCCAGATACTCCTGGATGAAAACAAAACTATCTGGTGATTTGTAGCTATCTCAATCCCAGATCTTGCTACAGCCTCTGTGTGTGTTTGTGTTTTCTGGATATTCTCTATGGACTTTAAGGTTTTGAATGCATTTTAGCAGGACCCTTTTTGTTTTCTGCTGGCAAACACTAATTGGTTCCACCTGGAGTCAAATCCTACACACATTCGAGTTTTCGAGGAAGAAAGCTTCAGAAACCTGAGAAAACATGATATTTCTTTCTGTAAACATGACATTGGACACATTTGCCGAACAGGAAGATTGTGCTTTTCTCCAAAACCACTTTCACGGTGATTTTTGGTTAAATTTCACCCGAAATCCACAACAATTTGTCCAGATACTCCTGGATGAAAACAAAACTATCTGGTGATTTGTAGCTATCTCAATCCCAGATCTTGCTACAGCCTCTGTGTGTGTTTGTGTTTTCTGGATATTCTCTATGGACTTTAAGGTTTTGAATGAATTTTAGTAAAACCCTTTATTTTTCGGCTGGCAAACGCTAATTGGTTCCACCTGGAGGCAAATACTCCATACATTCGAGTTTTCTAGGAAGAAAGCTCCAGAAACCTGAGAAAACATGATATTTGTATTTGTAAATATGACATTGGATGCATTTGCTGAACAGAAAGATTGTGCTTTTCTCCAAAACCACTTTCACGGTGAATTTTGGATTAAATTTCACTTCAAAACTACAACAATTTGTCCAGATACTCCTGGATGAAAACAAAACTATCTGGTGATTTGTAGCTATCTCAATCCCAGATCTTGCTACAGCCTCTGTGTGTGTTTGTGTTTTTTGGATATTCTCTATGGACTTTAAGGTTTTGAATGCATTTTAGCAGGACCCTTTTTGTTTTCTGCTGGCAAACGCTAATTGGTTCCACCTGGAGTCAAATCCTCCACACATTCGAGTTTTCTAGGAAGAAAGTATCAAAAACCTGAGAAAACATGATATTTCTTTCTGTAAATATGACATTGCATTCATTTGCCGAACAGGAATATTGTGGTTTTCTCCAAAACCACTTTCACGGTCATTTTTGTTAAATTTCACCCGAAATCCACAACAATTGGTCCAGATACTCCTGGATGAAAACAAAACTATCTGGTGATTTGTAGCTATCTCAATCCCAGATCTTGCTACAGCCTCTGTGTGTGTTTGTGTTTTCTGGATATTCTCTATGGACTTTAAGGTTTTGAATGCATTTTAGCAGGACCCTTTTTATTTTCTGCTGGCAAACACTAATTGGTTCCACCTGGAGTCAAATCCTCCACACATTCCAGTTTTCGAGGAAGAAAGCTTCAGAAACCTGAGAAAACATGATATTTCTTTCTGTAAACATGATATTGGATACCTTTGCCAAACAGGAAGATTGTGCTTTTCTCCAAAACCACTTTCACGGTGATTTTTGGTTAAATTTCACCCGAAATCCACAACAATTGGTCCAGATACTCCTGGATGAAAACAAAACTATCTGGTGATTTGTAGCTATCTCAATCCCAGATCTTGCTACAGCCTCTATGTGTGTTTGTGTTTTCTGGATATTCTCTATGGACTTTAACGTTTTGAATGCATTTTAGCAGGACCCTTTTTATTTTCTGCTGGCAAACGCTAATTGGTTCCACCTGGAGTCAAATCCTCCACAGATTCCAGTTTTCGAGGAAGAAAGCTTCAGAAACCTGAGAAAACATGATATTTCTTTCTGTAAACATGACATTGGATGCATTTGCCGAACAGGAAGATTGTGCTTTTCTCCAAAACCACTTTCACGGTGATTTTAGGTTAAATTTCTCCCGAAATCCACAACAATTGGTCCAGATACTCCTGGATGAAAACAAAACTATCTGGTGATTTGTAGCTATCTCAATCCCAGATCTTGCTACAGCCTCTGTGTGTGTTTGTGTTTTCTGGATATTCTCTATGGACTTTAAGGTTTTGAATGCATTTTAGCAGGACCCTTTTTGTTCTCTGCTGGCAAACGCTAATTGATTCCACCTGGAGTCAAATACTCCACACATTCGAGTTTTCTAGGAAGAAAGCTCCAGAAACCTGAGAAAACATGATATTTCTTTCCGTAAACATGACATTGGATGCATTTGCTGAACAGAAAGATTGTGCTTTTCTCCAAAACCACTTTCACTGTGATTTTTTTGGTTAAATTTCACTTCAAAACTACAACAATTTGTCCAGATACTCCTGGATGAAAACAAAACTATCTGGTGATTTGTAGCTATCTCAATCCCAGATCTTGCTACAGCCTCTGTGTGTGTTTGTGTTTTCTGGATATTCTCTATGGACTTTAAGGTTTTGAATGCATTTTAGCAGGACCCTTTTTATTTTCTGCTGGCAAACACTAATTGGTTCCACTTGGAGTCAAATCCTCCACACATTCGAGTTTTCTAGGAAGAAAGCTCCAGAAACCTGAGAAAACATGATATTTCTTTCCGTAAACATGACATTGGATGCATTTGCTGAACAGAAAGATTGTGCTTTTCTCCAAAACCACTTTCACTGTGATTTTTTTGGTTAAATTTCACTTCAAAACTACAACAATTTGTCCAGATACTCCTGGATGAAAACAAAACTATCTGGTGATTTGTAGCTATCTCAATCCCAGATCTTGCTACAGCCTCTGTGTGTGTTTGTGTTTTCTGGATATTCTCTATGGACTTTAAGGTTTTGAATGCATTTTAGCAGGACCCTTTTTATTTTCTGCTGGCAAACACTAATTGGTTCCACTTGGAGTCAAATCCTCCACACATTCGAGTTTTCTAGGAAGAAAGCTTCAGAAACCTGAGAAAACATGATATTTCTTTCTGTAAACATGACATTGGACACATTTGGCGAACAGGAAGATAGTGCTTTTCTCCAAAACCACTTTCACCGTGATTTTTGGTTAAATTTCACCCGAAATCCACAACAATTTGTCCAGATACTCCTGGATGAAAACAAAACTGTCTGGTGATTTGTAGCTATCTCAATCCCAGATCTTGCTACAGCCTATGTGTGTGTTTGTGTTTTCTGGATATTCTCTATGGACTTTAAGGTTTTGAATGAATTTTAGCAGAACCCTTTTTGTTTTCTGCTGGCAAACGCTAATTGGTTCCACCTGGAGGCAAATACTCCATACATTCGAGTTTTCTAGGAAGAAAGCTCCAGAAACCTGAGAAAACATGATATTTGTATTTGTAAACATGACATTGGATGCATTTGCTGAACAGAAAGATTGTGCTTTTCTCCAAAACCACTTTCACGGTGAATTTTGGATTAAATTTCACTTCAAAACTACAACAATTTGTCCAGATACTCCTGGATGAAAACAAAACTATCTGGTGATTTGTAGCTATCTCAATCCCAGATCTTGCTACAGCCTCTGTGTGTGTTTGTGTTTTCTGGATATTCTCTATGGACTTTAAGGTTTTGAATGCATTTTAGCAGGACCCTTTTTGTTTTCTGCTGGCAAACACTAATTGGTTCCACCTGGAGTCAAATCCTACACACATTCGAGTTTTCGAGGAAGAAAGCTTCAGAAACCTGAGAAAACATGATATTTCTTTCTGTAAACATGACATTGGACACATTTGCCGAACAGGAAGATTGTGCTTTTCTCCAAAACCACTTTCACGGTGATTTTTGGTTAAATTTCACCCGAAATCCACAACAATTTGTCCAGATACTCCTGGATGAAAACAAAACTATCTGGTGATTTGTAGCTATCTCAATCCCAGATCTTGCTACAGCCTCTGTGTGTGTTTGTGTTTTCTGGATATTCTCTATGGACTTTAAGGTTTTGAATGCATTTTAGCAGGACCCTTTTTGTTTTCTGCTGGCAAACGCTAATTGGTTCCACCTGGAGTCAAACACTCCACACATTCGAGTTTTCTAGGAAGAAAGCTTCAGAAACCTGAGAAAACATGATATTTGTATTTGTAAACATGACATTGGATACAGTTGCTGAACAGGAAGATTGTGCTTTTCTCCAAACCACTTTCACGGTGATTTTTTGGTTAAATTTCACCCGAAAACCACAACAATTTTTCCAGATACTCCTGGATGAAAACAAAACTATCTGGTGATTTGTAGCTATCTCAATCCCAGATCTTGCTACAGCCTCTGTGTGTGTTTGTGTTTTCTGGATATTCTCTATGGACTTTAAGGTTTTGAATGCATTTTAGCAGGACCCTTTTTGTTTTCTGCTGGCAAACGCTAACTGGTTCCACCTGGAGTCAAATCCTCCACACATTCCAGTTTTCTAGGAAGAAAGCTCCAGAAACCTGAGAAAACATGATATTTGTATTTATAAACATAACATTGGATTCATTTGCCGAAGAGAAAGATTGTGCTTTTCTCCAAAACCACTTTCACGGTGATTTTTGGTTAAATTTCACCCGAAATCCACAACAATTTGTCCAGATACTCCTGGATGAAAACAAAACTATCTGGTGATTAGTAGCTATCTCAATCCCAGATATTGCTACAGCCTCTGTGTGTGTTTGTGTTTTCTGGATATTCTCTATGGACTTTAAGGTTTTGAATGCATTTTAGCAGGACCCTTTTTGTTTTCTGCTGGCAAACGCTAATTGGTTCCACCTGGAGTCAACTACTCCACACATTCGAGTTTTCTAGGAAGAAAGCTCCAGAAACCTGAGAAAACATGATATTTGTTTTTGTAAACATGACATTGGATTCATTTGCTGATCAGAAAGCTTGTGCTTCTCTCCAAAACCACTTTAATGGTGATTTTTGGTTAAATTTCACCCGAAATCCACAACAATTGGTCCAGATACTCCGGGATGAAAACAAAACTATCTGGTGATGTGTAGCTATCTCACTCCCAGATCTTGCTACAGCCTCTGTGTGCGTTTTTGTTTTCTGGACACTCTCTATAGACTTTATGGTTTTCAATGCATTTTAGCAGGACCCTTATTGTTTTCTGTTGGCAAACGCTAATTGGTTCCACCTGGAGTGAAATACTCCACACATTCGAGTTGTCTAGGAAGAAAGCTTCAGAAACCTGAGAAAACATGATATTTCTTTCTGTAAACATGACATTGGATACATTTGCCGAACAGGAAGATTGTGCTTTTCTCCAAAACCAATTTCACCGTGATTTTTGGATTAAATTTCACTTCAAAACTACAACAATTTGTCCAGATACTCCTGGATGAAAACAAAACTATCTGGTGATTTGTAGCTATCTCAATCCCAGATCTTGCTACAGCCTCTGTGTGTGTTTGTGTTTTCTGGATATTCTCTATGGACTTTAAGGTTTTGAATGCATTTTAGCAGGACCCTTTTTGTTTTCTGCTGGCAAACGCTAATTGGTTCCACCTGGAGTCAAACACTCCACACATTCGAGTTTTCTAGGAAGAAAGCTTCAGAAACCTGAGAAAACATGATATTTCTTTCTGTAAACATGACATTGGATACATTTGCTGAACAGGAAGATTGTGCTATTCTCCAAAACCACTTTCACGGTGATTTTTGGTTAAATTTCACCCGAAATCCACAACAATTGGTCCAGATACTCCTGGATGAAAACAAAACTATCTGGTGATTTGTAGCTATCTCAATCCCAGATCTTGCTACAGCCTCTGTGTGTGTTTGTGTTTTCTGGATATTCTCTATGGACTTTAAGGTTTTGAATGCATTTTAGCAGGACCCTTTTTGTTTTCTGCTGGCAAACGCTAATTGGTTCCACCTGGAGTCAAACACTCCACGCATTCGAGTTTTCTAGGAAGAAAGCTTCAGAAACCTGAGAAAACATGATATTTGTATTTGTAAACATGACATTGGATACAGTTGCTGAACAGGAAGCTTGTGCTTTTCTCCAAACCACTTTCACGGTGATTTTTTGGTTAAATTTCACCCGAAAACCACAACAATTTGTCCAGATACTCCTGGATGAAAACAAAACTATCTGGTGATTTGTAGCTATCTCAATCCCAGATCTTGCTACAGCCTCTGGGTGTGTTTGTGTTTTCTGGATATTCTCTATGGACTTTAAGGTTTTGAATGCATTTTAGCAGGACCCTTTTTGTTTTCTGCTGGCAAACGCTAATTGGTTCCACCTGGAGTCAAATCCTCCACACATTCCAGTTTTCTAGGAAGAAAGCTCCAGAAACCTGAGGAAACATGATATTTGTATTTATAAACATAACATTGGATTCATTTGCCGAAGAGAAAGATTGTGCTTTTCTCCAAAACCACTTTCACGGTGATTTTTGGTTAAATTTCACCCGAAATCCACAACAATTTGTCCAGATACTCCTGGATGAAAACAAAACTATCTGGTGATTAGTAGCTATCTCAATCCCAGATATTGCTACAGCCTCTGTGTGTGTTTGTGTTTTCTGGATATTCTCTATGGACTTTAAGGTTTTGAATGCATTTTAGCAGGACCCTTTTTGTTTTCTGCTGACAAACGCTAATTGGTTCCACCTGGAGTCAAATACTCCACACATTCGAGTTTTCTAGGAAGAAAGCTCCAGAAACCTGAGAAAACATGATATTTGTTTTTGTAAACATGACATTGGATTCATTTGCTGATCAGAAAGATTGTGCTTCTCTCCAAAACCACTTTAATGGTGATTTTTGGTTAAATTTCACCCGAAATCCACAACAATTGGTCCAGATACTCCGGGATGAATACAAAACTATCTGGTGATGTGTAGCTATCTCAATCCCAGATCTTGCTACAGCCTCTGTGTGCGTTTTTGTTTTCTGGACACTCTCTATAGATTTCATGGTTTTCAATGCATTTTAGCAGGACCCTTATTGTTTTCTGTTGGCAAACGCTAATTGGTTCCACCTGGAGTGAAATACTCCACACATTCGAGTTGTCTAGGAAGAAAGCTTCAGAAACCTGAGAAAACATGATATTTCTTTCTGTAAACATGACATTGGATACATTTGCCGAACAGGAAGATTGTGCTTTTCTCCAAAACCAATTTCACCGTGATTTTTGGTTAAATTTCACCCGAAATCCACAACAATTTGTCCAGATACTCCTGGATGAAAACAAAACTGTCTGGTGATTTGTAGCTATCTCAATCCCAGATCTTGCTACAGCCTCTGTGTGTGTTCGTGTTTTCTGGATATTCTCTATGGACTTTAAGGTTTTGAATGCATTTTAGCAGAACCCTTTTTGTTTTCTGCTGGCAAACGCTAATTGGTTCCACCTGGAGTCAAATACTCCACACATTCGAGTTTTCTAGGAAGAAAGCTCCAGAAACCTGAGAAAACATGATATTTGTATTTGTAAACACGACATTGGATGCATTTGACGAACAGAAAGATTGTGCTTTTCTCGTAAACCACTTTCACGGTGATTTTTTGGTTAAATTTCACCCGAAATCCACGACAATTTGTCCAGATACTCCTGGATGAAAACAAAACTATCTGGTGATTTGTAGCTATCTCAATCCCAGATCTTGCTACAGCCTCTGTGTGTGTTTGTGTTTTCTGGATATTCTCTATGGACTTTAAGGTTTTGAATGCATTTTAGCAGGACCCTTTTTTGTTTTCTGCTGGCAAACGCTAATTGGTTCCACCTGGAGTCAAATACTCCACACATTCGAGTTTTCTAGGAAGAAAGCTTCAGCAACCTGAGAAAACATGATATTTGTATTTGTAAACATGACATTGGATACACTGGCTGAACAGGAAGATTGTGCATTTCTCTAAAACCACTTTCACGGTGATTTTTTGGTTAAATTTCACCCGAAATCCACAACAATTTGTCCAGATACTCCTGGATGAAAACAAAACTATCTGGTGATGTGTAGCGATCTCAATCCCAGATCTTGCTACAGCCTCTGTGTGTGTTTGTGTTTTCTGGATATTCTCTATGGACTTTAAGATTTTGAATGCATTTTAGCAGGACCGTTTTTGTGTTCTGCTTGCAAACGCTAATTGGTTCCACCTGGAGTCAAATCCTCCACACATTCCAGTTTTCTAGGAAGAAAGCTCCAGAAACCTGAGGAAACATGATATTTGTATTTATAAACATAACATTGGATTCATTTGCTGATCAGAAAGATTGTGCTTCTCTCCAAAACCACTTTAATGGTGATTTTTGGTTAAATTTCACCCGAAATCCACAACAATTGGTCCAGATACTCCGGGATGAAAACAAAACTATCTGGTGATTAGTAGCTATCTCAATCCCAGATCTTGCTACAGCCTCTGTGTGCGTTTTTGTTTTCTGGACACTCTCTATAGACTTTATGGTTTTCAATGCATTTTAGCAGGACCCTTATTGTTTTCTGTTGGCAAACGCTAATTGGTTCCACCTGGAGTGAAATACTCCACACATTCGAGTTGTCTAGGAAGAAAGCTTCAGAAACCTGAGAAAACATGATATTTCTTTCTGTAAACATGACATTGGATACATTTGCCGAACAGGAAGATTGTGCTTTTCTCCAAAACCACTTTCACGGTGATTTTTGGTTAAATTTCACCCGAAATCCACAACAATTGGTCCAGATACTCCTGGATGAAAACAAAACTATCTGGTGATTTGTAGCTATCTCAATCCCAGATCTTGCTACAGCCTCTATGTGTGTTTGTGTTTTCTGGATATTCTCTATGGACTTTAACGTTTTGAATGCATTTTAGCAGGACCCTTTTTATTTTCTGCTGGCAAACGCTAATTGGTTCCACCTGGAGTCAAATCCTCCACACATTCCAGTTTTCGAGGAAGAAAGCTTCAGAAACCTGAGAAAACATGATATTTCTTTCTGTAAACATGACATTGGATGCATTTGCCGAACAGGAAGATTGTGCTTTTCTCCAAAACCACTTTCACGGTGATTTTAGGTTAAATTTCTCCCGAAATCCACAACAATTTGTCCAGATACTCCTGGATGAAAACAAAACTATCTGGTGATTTGTAGCTATCTCAATCCCAGATCTTGCTACAGCCTCTGTGTGTGTTTGTGTTTTCTGGATATTCTCTATGGACTTTAAGGTTTTGAATGCATTTTAGCAGGACCCTTTTTGTTCTCTGCTGGCAAACGCTAATTGATTCCACCTGGAGTCAAATACTCCACACATTCGAGTTTTCTAGGAAGAAAGCTCCAGAAACCTGAGAAAACATGATATTTCTTTCCGTAAACATGACATTGGATGCATTTGCTGAACAGAAAGATTGTGCTTTTCTCCAAAACCACTTTCACTGTGATTTTTTTGGTTAAATTTCACTTCAAAACTACAACAATTTGTCCAGATACTCCTGGATGAAAACAAAACTATCTGGTGATTTGTAGCTATCTCAATCCCAGATCTTGCTACAGCCTCTGTGTGTGTTTGTGTTTTCTGGATATTCTCTATGGACTTTAAGGTTTTGAATGCATTTTAGCAGGACCCTTTTTGTTTTCTGCTGGCAAACACTAATTGGTTCCACCTGTAGTCAAATCCTACACACATTCGAGTTTTCGAGGAAGAAAGCTTCAGAAACCTGAGAAAACATGATATTTCTTTCTGTAAACATGACATTGGACACATTTGCCGAACAGGAAGATTGTGCTTTTCTCCAAAACCACTTTCACGGTGATTTTTGTTTAAATTTCACCCGAAATCCACAACAATTTGTCCAGATACTCCTGGATGAAAACAAAACTATCTGGTGATTTGTAGCTATCTCAATCCCAGATCTTGCTACAGCCTCTGTGTGTGTTTGTGTTTTCTGGATATTCTCTATGGACTTTAAGGTTTTGAATGCATTTTAGCAGGACCCTTTTTGTTTTCTGCTGGCAAACGCTAATTGGTTCCACCTGGAGTCAAACACTCCACACATTCGAGTTTTCTAGGAAGAAAGCTTCAGAAACCTGAGAAAACATGATATTTGTATTTGTAAACATGACATTGGATACAGTTGCTGAACAGGAAGATTGTGCTTTTCTCCAAACCACTTTCACGGTGATTTTTTGGTTAAATTTCACCCGAAAACCACAACAATTTTTCCAGATACTCCTGGATGAAAACAAAACTATCTGGTGATTTGTAGCTATCTCAATCCCAGATCTTGCTACAGCCTCTGTGTGTGTTTGTGTTTTCTGGATATTCTCTATGGACTTTAAGGTTTTGAATGCATTTTAGCAGGACCCTTTTTGTTTTCTGCTGGCAAACGCTAACTGGTTCCACCTGGAGTCAAATCCTCCACACATTCCAGTTTTCTAGGAAGAAAGCTCCAGAAACCTGAGAAAACATGATATTTGTATTTATAAACATAACATTGGATTCATTTGCCGAAGAGAAAGATTGTGCTTTTCTCCAAAACCACTTTCACGGTGATTTTTGGTTAAATTTCACCCGAAATCCACAACAATTTGTCCAGATATTCCTGGATGAAAACAAAACTATCTGGTGATTAGTAGCTATCTCAATCCCAGATATTGCTACAGCCTCTGTGTGTGTTTGTGTTTTCTGGATATTCTCTATGGACTTTAAGGTTTTGAATGCATTTTAGTAGGACCCTTTTTGTTTTCTGCTGGCAAACGCTAATTGGTTCCACCTGGAGTCAACTACTCCACACATTCGAGTTTTCTAGGAAGAAAGCTCCAGAAACCTGAGAAAACATGATATTTGTTTTTGTAAACATGACATTGGATTCATTTGCTGATCAGAAAGATTGTGCTTCTCTCCAAAACCACTTTAATGGTGATTTTTGGTTAAATTTCACCCGAAATCCACAACAATTGGTCCAGATACTCCGGGATGAAAACAAAACTATCTGGTGATGTGTAGCTATCTCACTCCCAGATCTTGCTACAGCCTCTGTGTGCGTTTTTGTTTTCTGGACACTCTCTATAGACTTTATGGTTTTCAATGCATTTTAGCAGGACCCTTATTGTTTTCTGTTGGCAAACGCTAATTGGTTCCACCTGGAGTCAAATACTCCACACATTCGAGTTGTCTAGGAAGAAAGCTTCAGAAACCTGAGAAAACATGATATTTCTTTCTGTAAACATGACATTGGATACATTTGCCGAACAGGAAGATTGTGCTTTTCTCCAAAACCACTTTCACGGTGAATTTTGGATTAAATTTCACTTCAAAACTACAACAATTTGTCCAGATACTCCTGGATGAAAACAAAACTATCTGGTGATTTGTAGCTATCTCAATCCCAGATCTTGCTACAGCCTCTGTGTGTGTTTGTGTTTTCTGGATATTCTCTATGGACTTTAAGGTTTTGAATGCATTTTAGCAGGACCCTTTTTGTTTTCTGCTGGCAAACGCTAATTGGTTCCACCTGGAGTCAAACTCTCCACACATTCGAGTTTTCTAGGAAGAAAGCTTCAGAAACCTGAGAAAACATGATATTTCTTTCTGTAAACATGACATTGGATACATTTGCTGAACAGGAAGATTGTGCTATTCTCCAAAACCACTTTCACGGTGATTTTTGGTTAAATTTCACCCGAAATCCACAACAATTGGTCCAGATTCTCCTGGATGAAAACAAAACTATCTGGTGATTTGTAGCTATCTCAATCCCAGATCTTGCTACAGCCTCTGTGTGTGTTTGTGTTTTCTGGATATTCTCTATGGACTTTAAGGTTTTGAATGCATTTTAGCAGGACCCTTTTTGTTTTCTGCTGGCAAACGCTAATTGGTTCCACCTGGAGTCAAACACATCACACATTCGAGTTTTCTAGGAAGAAAGCTTCAGAAACCTGAGAAAACATGATATTTGTATTTGTAAACATGACATTGGATACAGTTGCTGAACAGGAAGCTTGTGCTTTTCTCCAAACCACTTTCACGGTGATTTTTTGGTTAAATTTCACCCGAAAACCACAACAATTTGTCCAGATACTCCTGGATGAAAACAAAACTATCTGGTGATTTGTAGCTATCTCAATCCCAGATCTTGCTACAGCCTCTGTGTGTGTTTGTGTTTTCTGGATATTCTCTATGGACTTTAAGGTTTTGAATGCATTTTAGCAGGACCCTTTTTGTTTTCTGCTGGCAAACGCTAATTGGTTCCACCTGGAGTCAAATCCTCCACACATTCCAGTTTTCTAGGAAGAAAGCTCCAGAAACCTGAGGAAACATGATATTTGTATTTATAAACATAACATTGGATTCATTTGACGAAGAGAAAGATTGTGCTTTTCTCCAAAACCACTTTCACGGTGATTTTTGGTTAAATTTCACCCGAAATCCACAACAATTTGTCCAGATACTCCTGGATGAAAACAAAACTATCTGGTGATTAGTAGCTATCTCAATCCCAGATATTGCTACAGCCTCTGTGTGTGTTTGTGTTTTCTGGATATTCTCTATGGACTTTAAGGTTTTGAATGCATTTTAGCAGGACCCTTTTTGTTTTCTGCTGACAAACGCTAATTGGTTCCACCTGGAGTCAAATACTCCACACATTCGAGTTTTCTAGGAAGAAAGCTCCAGAAACCTGAGAAAACATGATATTTGTTTTTGTAAACATGACATTGGATTCATTTGCTGATCAGAAAGATTGTGCTTCTCTCCAAAACCACTTTAATGGTGATTTTTGGTTAAATTTCACCCGAAATCCACAACAATTGGTCCAGATACTCCGGGATGAATACAAAACTATCTGGTGATGTGTAGCTATCTCAATCCCAGATCTTGCTACAGCCTCTGTGTGCGTTTTTGTTTTCTGGACACTCTCTATAGACTTTATGGTTTTCAATGCATTTTAGCAGGACCCTTATTGTTTTCTGTTGGCAAACGCTAATTGGTTCCACCTGGAGTGAAATACTCCACACATTCGAGTTGTCTAGGAAGAAAGCTTCAGAAACCTGAGAAAACATGATATTTCTTTCTGTAAACATGACATTGGATACATTTGCCGAACAGGAAGATTGTGCTTTTCTCCAAAACCAATTTCACCGTGATTTTTGGTTAAATTTCACCCGAAATCCACAACAATTTGTCCAGATACTCCTGGATGAAAACAAAACTGTCTGGTGATTTGTAGCTATCTCAATCCCAGATCTTGCTACAGCCTCTGTGTGTGTTCGTGTTTTCTGGATATTCTCTATGGACTTTAAGGTTTTGAATGCATTTTAGCAGAACCCTTTTTGTTTTCTGCTGGCAAACGCTAATTGGTTCCACCTGGAGTCAAATACTCCACACATTCGAGTTTTCTAGGAAGAAAGCTCCAGAAACCTGAGAAAACATGATATTTGTATTTGTAAACATGACATTGGATGCATTTCACGAACAGAAAGATTGTGCTTTTCTCGAAAACCACTTTCACGGTGATTTTTTGGTTAAATTTCACCCGAAATCCACGACAATTTGTCCAGATACTCCTGGATGAAAACAAAACTATCTGGTGATTTGTAGCTATCTCAATCCCAGATCTTGCTACAGCCTCTGTGTGTGTTTGTGTTTTCTGGATATTCTCTATGGACTTTAAGGTTTTGAATGCATTTTAGTAGGACCCTTTTTGTTTTCTGTTGGCAAACGCTAATTGGTTCCACCTGGAGTGAAATACTCCACACATTCGAGTTGTCTAGGAAGAAAGCTTCAGAAACCTGAGAAAACATGATATTTCTTTCTGTAAACATGACATTGGATACATTTGCCGAACAGGAAGATTGTGCTTTTCTCCAAAACCAATTTCACCGTGATTTTTGGTTAAATTTCACCCGAAATCCACAACAATTTGTCCAGATACTCCTGGATGAAAACAAAACTGTCTGGTGATTTGTAGCTATCTCAATCCCAGATCTTGCTACAGCCTCTGTGTGTGTTCGTGTTTTCTGGATATTCTCTATGGACTTTAAGGTTTTGAATGCATTTTAGCAGAACCCTTTTTGTTTTCTGCTGGCAAACGCTAATTGGTTCCACCTGGAGTCAAATAATCCACACATTCGAGTTTTCTAGGAAGAAAGCTCCAGAAACCTGAGAAAACATGATATTTGTATTTGTAAACATGACATTGGATGCATTTCACGAACAGAAAGATTGTGCTTTTCTCGAAAACCACTTTCACGGTGATTTTTTGGTTAAATTTCACCCGAAATCCACGACAATTTGTCCAGATACTCCTGGATGAAAACAAAACTATCTGGTGATTTGTAGCTATCTCAATCCCAGATCTTGCTACAGCCTCTGTGTGTGTTTGTGTTTTCTGGATATTCTCTATGGACTTTAAGGTTTTGAATGCATTTTAGTAGGACCCTTTTTGTTTTCTGCTGGCAAACGCTAATTGGTTCCACCTGGAGTCAACTACTCCACACATTCGAGTTTTCTAGGAAGAAAGCTCCAGAAACCTGAGAAAACATGATATTTGTTTTTGTAAACATGACATTGGATTCATTTGCTGATCAGAAAGATTGTGCTTCTCTCCAAAACCACTTTAATGGTGATTTTTGGTTAAATTTCACCCGAAATCCACAACAATTGGTCCAGATACTCCGGGATGAAAACAAAACTATCTGGTGATGTGTAGCTATCTCACTCCCAGATCTTGCTACAGCCTCTGTGTGCGTTTTTGTTTTCTGGACACTCTCTATAGACTTTATGGTTTTCAATGCATTTTAGCAGGACCCTTATTGTTTTCTGTTGGCAAACGCTAATTGGTTCCACCTGGAGTCAAATACTCCACACATTCGAGTTGTCTAGGAAGAAAGCTTCAGAAACCTGAGAAAACATGATATTTCTTTCTGTAAACATGACATTGGATACATTTGCCGAACAGGAAGATTGTGCTTTTCTCCAAAACCACTTTCACGGTGAATTTTGGATTAAATTTCACTTCAAAACTACAACAATTTGTCCAGATACTCCTGGATGAAAACAAAACTATCTGGTGATTTGTAGCTATCTCAATCCCAGATCTTGCTACAGCCTCTGTGTGTGTTTGTGTTTTCTGGATATTCTCTATGGACTTTAAGGTTTTGAATGCATTTTAGCAGGACCCTTTTTGTTTTCTGCTGGCAAACGCTAATTGGTTCCACCTGGAGTCAAACTCTCCACACATTCGAGTTTTCTAGGAAGAAAGCTTCAGAAACCTGAGAAAACATGATATTTCTTTCTGTAAACATGACATTGGATACATTTGCTGAACAGGAAGATTGTGCTATTCTCCAAAACCACTTTCACGGTGATTTTTGGTTAAATTTCACCCGAAATCCACAACAATTGGTCCAGATTCTCCTGGATGAAAACAAAACTATCTGGTGATTTGTAGCTATCTCAATCCCAGATCTTGCTACAGCCTCTGTGTGTGTTTGTGTTTTCTGGATATTCTCTATGGACTTTAAGGTTTTGAATGCATTTTAGCAGGACCCTTTTTGTTTTCTGCTGGCAAACGCTAATTGGTTCCACCTGGAGTCAAACACATCACACATTCGAGTTTTCTAGGAAGAAAGCTTCAGAAACCTGAGAAAACATGATATTTGTATTTGTAAACATGACATTGGATACAGTTGCTGAACAGGAAGCTTGTGCTTTTCTCCAAACCACTTTCACGGTGATTTTTTGGTTAAATTTCACCCGAAAACCACAACAATTTGTCCAGATACTCCTGGATGAAAACAAAACTATCTGGTGATTTGTAGCTATCTCAATCCCAGATCTTGCTACAGCCTCTGTGTGTGTTTGTGTTTTCTGGATATTCTCTATGGACTTTAAGGTTTTGAATGCATTTTAGCAGGACCCTTTTTGTTTTCTGCTGGCAAACGCTAATTGGTTCCACCTGGAGTCAAATCCTCCACACATTCCAGTTTTCTAGGAAGAAAGCTCCAGAAACCTGAGGAAACATGATATTTGTATTTATAAACATAACATTGGATTCATTTGACGAAGAGAAAGATTGTGCTTTTCTCCAAAACCACTTTCACGGTGATTTTTGGTTAAATTTCACCCGAAATCCACAACAATTTGTCCAGATACTCCTGGATGAAAACAAAACTATCTGGTGATTAGTAGCTATCTCAATCCCAGATATTGCTACAGCCTCTGTGTGTGTTTGTGTTTTCTGGATATTCTCTATGGACTTTAAGGTTTTGAATGCATTTTAGCAGGACCCTTTTTGTTTTCTGCTGACAAACGCTAATTGGTTCCACCTGGAGTCAAATACTCCACACATTCGAGTTTTCTAGGAAGAAAGCTCCAGAAACCTGAGAAAACATGATATTTGTTTTTGTAAACATGACATTGGATTCATTTGCTGATCAGAAAGATTGTGCTTCTCTCCAAAACCACTTTAATGGTGATTTTTGGTTAAATTTCACCCGAAATCCACAACAATTGGTCCAGATACTCCGGGATGAATACAAAACTATCTGGTGATGTGTAGCTATCTCAATCCCAGATCTTGCTACAGCCTCTGTGTGCGTTTTTGTTTTCTGGACACTCTCTATAGACTTTATGGTTTTCAATGCATTTTAGCAGGACCCTTATTGTTTTCTGTTGGCAAACGCTAATTGGTTCCACCTGGAGTGAAATACTCCACACATTCGAGTTGTCTAGGAAGAAAGCTTCAGAAACCTGAGAAAACATGATATTTCTTTCTGTAAACATGACATTGGATACATTTGCCGAACAGGAAGATTGTGCTTTTCTCCAAAACCAATTTCACCGTGATTTTTGGTTAAATTTCACCCGAAATCCACAACAATTTGTCCAGATACTCCTGGATGAAAACAAAACTGTCTGGTGATTTGTAGCTATCTCAATCCCAGATCTTGCTACAGCCTCTGTGTGTGTTCGTGTTTTCTGGATATTCTCTATGGACTTTAAGGTTTTGAATGCATTTTAGCAGAACCCTTTTTGTTTTCTGCTGGCAAACGCTAATTGGTTCCACCTGGAGTCAAATACTCCACACATTCGAGTTTTCTAGGAAGAAAGCTCCAGAAACCTGAGAAAACATGATATTTGTATTTGTAAACATGACATTGGATGCATTTCACGAACAGAAAGATTGTGCTTTTCTCGAAAACCACTTTCACGGTGATTTTTTGGTTAAATTTCACCCGAAATCCACGACAATTTGTCCAGATACTCCTGGATGAAAACAAAACTATCTGGTGATTTGTAGCTATCTCAATCCCAGATCTTGCTACAGCCTCTGTGTGTGTTTGTGTTTTCTGGATATTCTCTATGGACTTTAAGGTTTTGAATGCATTTTAGCAGGACCCTTTTTTGTTTTCTGCTGGCAAACGCTAATTGGTTCCACCTGGAGTCAAATACTCCACACATTCGAGTTTTCTAGGAAGAAAGCTTCAGCAACCTGAGAAAACATGATATTTGTATTTGTAAACATGACATTGGATACACTGGCTGAACAGGAAGATTGTGCATTTCTCTAAAACCACTTTCACGGTGATTTTTTGGTTAAATTTCACCCGAAATCCACAACAATTTGTCCAGATACTCCTGGATGAAAACAAAACTATCTGGTGATGTGTAGCGATCTCAATCCCAGATCTTGCTACAGCCTCTGTGTGTGTTTGTGTTTTCTGGATATTCTCTATGGACTTTAAGATTTTGAATGCATTTTAGCAGGACCGTTTTTGTGTTCTGCTTGCAAACGCTAATTGGTTCCACCTGAAGTCAAATCCTCCACACATTCAAGTTTTCTAGGAAGAAAGCTTCAGAAACCTGAGAAAACATGATATTTCTTTCTGTAAACATGACATTGGATACATTTGCTGAACAGGAAGATTGTGCTATTCTCCAAAACCACTTTCACGGTGATTTTTGGTTAAATTTCACCCGAAATCCACAACAATTGGTCCAGATACTCCTGGATGAAAACAAAACTATCTGGTGATTTGTAGCTATCTCAATCCCAGATCTTGCTACAGCCTCTGTGTGTGTTTGTGTTTTCTGGATATTCTCTATGGACTTTAAGGTTTTGAATGCATTTTAGCAGGACCCTTTTTGTTTTCTGCTGGCAAACGCTAATTGGTTCCACCTGGAGTCAAACACTCCACACATTCGAGTTTTCTAGGAAGAAAGCTTCAGAAACCTGAGAAAACATGATATTTGTATTTGTAAACATGACATTGGATACAGTTGCTGAACAGGAAGATTGTGCTTTTCTCCAAAACACTTTCACGGTGATTTTTTGGTTAAATTTCACCCGAAAACCACAACAATTTGTCCAGATACTCCTGGATGAAAACAAAACTATCTGGTGATTTGTAGCTATCTCAATCCCAGATCTTGCTACAGCCTCTGTGTGTGTTTGTGTTTTCTGGATATTCTCTATGGACTTTAAGGTTTTGAATGCATTTTAGCAGGACCCTTTTTGTTTTCTGCTGGCAAACGCTAATTGGTTCCACCTGGAGTCAAATCCTCCACACATTCCAGTTTTCTAGGAAGAAAGCTCCAGAAACCTGAGGAAACATGATATTTGTATTTATAAACATAACATTGGATTCATTTGCTGATCAGAAAGATTGTGCTTCTCTCCAAAACCACTTTAATGGTGATTTTTGGTTAAATTTCACCCGAAATCCACAACAATTGGTCCAGATACTCCGGGATGAAAACAAAACTATCTGGTGATTAGTAGCTATCTCAATCCCAGATCTTGCTACAGCCTCTGTGTACGTTTTTGTTTTCTGGACACTCTCTATAGACTTTATGGTTTTCAATGCATTTTAGCAGGACCCTTATTGTTTTCTGTTGGCAAACGCTAATTGGTTCCACCTGGAGTGAAATACTCCACACATTCGAGTTGTCTAGGAAGAAAGCTTCAGAAACCTGAGAAAACATGATATTTCTTTCTGTAAACATGACATTGGATACATTTGCCGAACAGGAAGATTGTGCTTTTCTCCAAAACCAATTTCACCGTGATTTTTGGTTAAATTTCACCCGAAATCCACAACAATTTGTCCAGATACTCCTGGATGAAAACAAAACTGTCTGGTGATTTGTAGCTATCTCAATCCCAGATCTTGCTACAGCCTCTGTGTGTGTTTGTGTTTTCTGGATATTCTCTATGGACTTTAAGGTTTTGAATGCATTTTAGCAGAACCCTTTTTGTTTTCTGCTGGCAAACGCTAATTGGTTCCACCTGGAGTCAAATACTCCACACATTCGAGTTTTCTAGGAAGAAAGCTCCAGAAACCTGAGAAAACATGATATTTGTATTTGTAAACATGACATTGGATGCATTTGACGAACAGAAAGATTGTGCTTTTCTCGAAAACCACTTTCACGGTGATTTTTTGGTTAAATTTCACCCGAAATCCACGACAATTTGTCCAGATACTCCTGGATGAAAACAAAACTATCTGGTGATTTGTAGCTATCTCAATCCCAGATCTTGCTACAGCCTCTGTGTGTGTTTGTGTTTTCTGGATATTCTCTATGGACTTTAAGGTTTTGAATGCATTATTAGGGGACCCTTTTTGTTTTCTGCTGGCAAACGCTAATTGGTTCCACCTGGAGTCAAATACTCCACACATTCGAGTTTTCTAGGAAGAAAGCTCCAGAAACCTGAGAAAACATGATATTTGTTTTTGTAAACATGACATTGGATACACTGGCTGAACAGGAAGATTGTGCTTTTCTCCAAAACACTTGCACGGTGATTTTTTGGTTAAATTTCACCCGAAAACCACAACAATTTGTCCAGATACTCCTGGATGAAAACAAAACTATCTGGTGATTTGTAGCTATCTCAATCCCAGATCTTGCTACAGCCTCTGTGTGTGTTTGTGTTTTCTGGATATTCTCTATGGACTTTAAGGTTTTGAATGCATTTTAGCAGGACCCTTTTTATTTTCTGCTGGCAAACGCTAATTGGTTCCACCTGGAGTCAAATCCTCCACACATTCCAGTTTTCTAGGAAGAAAGCTCCAGAAACCTGAGGAAACATGATATTTGTATTTATAAACATAACATTGGATTCATTTGCTGATCAGAAAGATTGTGCTTCTCTCCAAAACCACTTTAATGGTGATTTTTGGTTAAATTTCACCCGAAATCCACAACAATTGGTCCAGATACTCCGGGATGAAAACAAAACTATCTGGTGATTAGTAGCTATCTCAATCCCAGATCTTGCTACAGCCTCTGTGTACGTTTTTGTTTTCTGGACACTCTCTATAGACTTTATGGTTTTCAATGCATTTTAGCAGGACCCTTATTGTTTTCTGTTGGCAAACGCTAATTGGTTCCACCTGGAGTGAAATACTCCACACATTCGAGTTGTCTAGGAAGAAAGCTTCAGAAACCTGAGAAAACATGATATTTCTTTCTGTAAACATGACATTGGATACATTTGCCGAACAGGAAGATTGTGCTTTTCTCCAAAACCAATTTCACCGTGATTTTTGGTTAAATTTCACCCGAAATCCACAACAATTTGTCCAGATACTCCTGGATGAAAACAAAACTGTCTGGTGATTTGTAGCTATCTCAATCCCAGATCTTGCTACAGCCTCTGTGTGTGTTCGTGTTTTCTGGATATTCTCTATGGACTTTAAGGTTTTGAATGCATTTTAGCAGAACCCTTTTTGTTTTCTGCTGGCAAACGCTAATTGGTTCCACCTGGAGTCAAATACTCCACACATTCGAGTTTTCTAGGAAGAAAGCTCCAGAAACCTGAGAAAACATGATATTTGTATTTGTAAACATGACATTGGATGCATTTGACGAACAGAAAGATTGCGCTTTTCTCGAAAACCACTTTCACGGTGATTTTTTGTTAAATTTCACCCGAAATCCACAACAATTTGTCCAGATACTCCTGGATGAAAACAAAACTATCTGGTGATTTGTAGCTATCTCAATCCCAGATCTTGCTACAGCCTCTGTGTGTGTTTGTGTTTTCTGGATATTCTCTATGGACTTTAAGGTTTTGAATGCATTATTAGGGGACCCTTTTTGTTTTCTGCTGGCAAACGCTAATTGGTTCCACCTGGAGTCAAATACTCCACACATTCGAGTTTTCTAGGAAGAAAGCTCCAGAAACCTGAGAAAACATGATATTTGTTTTTGTAAACATGACATTGGATACACTGGCTGAACAGGAAGATTGTGCATTTCTCTAAAACCACTTTCACGGTGATTTTTTGGTTAAATTTCACCCGAAATCCACAACAATTTGTCCAGATACTCCTGGATGAAAACAAAACTATCTGGTGATGTGTAGCGATCTCAATCCCAGATCTTGCTACAGCCTCTGTGTGTGTTTGTGTTTTCTGGATATTCTCTATGGACTTTAAGATTTTGAATGCATTTTAGCAGGACCGTTTTTGTGTTCTGCTTGCAAACGCTAATTGGTTCCACCTGAAGTCAAATCCTCCACACATTCAAGTTTTCTAGGAAGAAAGCTTCAGAAACCTGAGAAAACATGATATTTCTTTCTGTAAACATGACATTGGATACATTTGCTGAACAGGAAGATTGTGCTATTCTCCAAAACCACTTTCACGGTGATTTTTGGTTAAATTTCACCCGAAAACCACAACAATTGGTCCAGATACTCCTGGATGAAAACAAAACTATCTGGTGATTTGTAGCTATCTCAATCCCAGATCTTGCTACAGCCTCTGTGTGTGTTTGTGTTTTCTGGATATTCTCTATGGACTTTAAGGTTTTGAATGCATTTTAGCAGGACCCTTTTTGTTTTCTGCTGGCAAACGCTAATTGGTTCCACCTGGAGTCAAATCCTCCACACATTCGAGTTTTCTAGGAAGAAAGCTTCAGAAACCTGAGAAAACATGATATTTCTTTCTGTAAACATGACATTGGATACATTTGCCGAACAGGAAGATTGTGCTTTTCTCCAAAACCACTTTCACGGTGATTTTTGGTTAAATTTCACCCGAAATCCACAACAATTGGTCCAGATACTCCTGGATGAAAACAAAACTATCTGGTGATGTGTAGCTATCTCAATCCCAGATCTTGCTACAGCCTCTGTGTGCGTTTTTGTTTTCTGGACACTCTCTATAGACTTTATGGTTTTCAATGCATTTTAGCAGGACCCTTATTGTTTTCTGTTGGCAAACGCTAATTTGTTCCACCTGGAGTGAAATACTCCACACATTCGAGTTTTCTAGGAAGAAAGCTTCAGAAACCTGAGAAAACATGATATTTCTTTCTGTAAACATGACATTGGACACATTTGCCGAACAGGAAGATTGTGCTTTTCTCCAAAACCACTTTCACGGTGATTTTTGGTTAAATTTCACCCGAAATCCACAACAATTAGTCCAGATACTCCTGGATGAAAACAAAACTATCTGGTGATTTGTAGTATCTCAATCCCAGATCTTGCTACAGCCTCTGTGTGTGTTTGTGTTTTCTGGATATTCTCTATGGACTTTAAGGTTTTGAATGCATTTTAGCAGGACCCTTTTTGTTTTCTGCTGGCAAACGCTAATTGGTTCCACCTGGAGTCAAATCCTCCACACATTCAAGTTTTGTAGGAAGAAAGCTTCAGAAACCTGAGAAAACATGATATTTGTATTTGTAAACATGACATTGGATACACTTGCTGAACAGGAAGATTGTGCTTTTCTCCAAAACCACTTTCACGGTGATTTTTTGGTTACATTTCACTTGAAAACCACAACAATTTGTGCAGATACTCCTGGATGAAAACAAAACTATCTGGTGATTTGTAGCTATCTCAATCCCAGATCTTGCTACAGCCTCTGTGTGTGTTTTTGTTTTCTGGATATTCTCTATGGACTTTAAGGTTTTGAATGCATTTTAGCAGGACCCTTTTTGTGTTCTGCTTGCAAAAGCTAATTGGTTCCACCTGTAGTCAAATCCTCCACACATTCAAGTTTTCTAGGAAGAAAGCTTCAGAAACCTGAGAAAACATGATATTTCTTTCTGTAAACATGACATTGGATACATTTGCTGAACAGAAAGATTGTGCTATTCTCCAAAACCACTTTCACGGTGATTTTTGGTTAAATTTCACCCGAAATCCACAACAATTGGTCCAGATACTCCTGGATGAAAACAAAACTATCTGGTGATTTGTAGCTATCTCAATCCCAGATCTTGCTACAGCCTCTGTGTGTGTTTGTGTTTTCTGGATATTCTCTATGGACTTTAAGGTTTTCAATGCATTTTAGCAGGACCCTTTTTGTTTTCTGCTGGCAAACGCTAATTGGTTCCACCTGGAGTCAAATCCTCCACACATTCCAGTTTTCGAGGAAGAAAGCTTCAGAAACCTGAGAAAACATGATATTTGTATTTATAAACATAACATTGGATTCATTTGCTGAACAGAAAGATTGTGCTTTTCTCGAAAACCACTTTCACGGTGATTTTTTGGTTAAATTTCACTTCAAATCTACAATTTGTCCAGATACACCTGGATGAAAACAAAACTATCTGGTGATTTGTAGCTCTCTCAATCCCAGATCTTGCTACAGCCTCTGTGTGTGTTTGTGTTTTCTGGATATTCTCTATGGACTTTAAGGTTTGGAATGCATTTTAGCAGGACCCTTTTTATTTTCTGCTGGCAAACGCTAATTGGTTCCACCTGGAGTCAAATCCTCCACACATTCCAGTTTTTGAGGAAGAAAGCTTCAGAAACCTGAGAAAACATGATATTTCTTTCTGTAAACATGATATTGGATACCTTTGCCGAACAGGAAGATTGTGCTTTTCTCCAAAACCACTTTCACGGTGATTTTTGGTTAAATTTCACCCGAAATCCACAACAATTTGTCCAGATACTCCTGGATGAAAACAAAACTATCTGGTGATTTGTAGCTATCTCAATCCCAGATCTTGCTACAGCCTCTGTGTGTGTTTGTGTTTTCTGGATATTCTCTATGGACTTTAAGGTTTTGAATGCATTTTAGCATATAAGTTTTTGTTTTCTGCTGGCAAACGCTAATTGGTTCCACCTGGAGTCAAATCCTCCACACATTCCAGTTTTCGAGGAAGAAAGCTTCAGAAACCTGAGAAAACATGATATTTCTTTCTGTAAACATGACATTGGATGCATTTGCCGAACAGGAAGATTGTGCTTTTCTCCAAAACCACTTTCACGGTGATTTTAGGTTAAATTTCTCCCGAAATCCACAACAATTGGTCCAGATTCTCCTGGATGAAAACAAAACTATCTGGTGATTTGTAGCTATCTCAATCCCAGATCTTGCTACAGCCTCTGTGTGTGTTTGTGTTTTCTGGATATTCTCTATGGACTTTAAGGTTTTGAATGCATTTTAGCAGGACCCTTTTTGTTTTCTGCTGGCAAACGCTAATTGGTTCCACCTGGAGTCAAATCCTCCACACATTCGAGTTTTCTAGGAAGAAAGCTTCAGAAACCTGAGAAAACATGATATTTCTTTCTGTAAACATGACATTGGATACATTTGCCGAACAGGAAGATTGTGCTTTTCTCCAAAACCACTTTCACGGTGATTTTTGGTTAAATTTCACCCGAAATCCACAACAATTGGTCCAGATACTCCTGGATGAAAACAAAACTATCTGGTGATGTGTATATATCTCAATCCCAGATCTTGCTACAGCCTCTGTGTGCGTTTTTGTTTTCTGGACACTCTCTATAGACTTTATGGTTTTCAATGCATTTTAGCAGGACCCTTATTGTTTTCTGTTGGCAAACGCTAATTTGTTCCACCTGGAGTGAAATACTCCACACATTCGAGTTTTCTAGGAAGAAAGCTTCAGAAACCTGAGAAAACATGATATTTCTTTCTGTAAACATGACATTGGATACATTTGCTGAACAGGAAGATTGTGCTTTTCTCCAAAACCACTTTCACGGTGATTTTTCGTTAAATTTCACCCGAAATCCACAACAATTAGTCCAGATACTCCTGGATGAAAACAAAACTATCTGGTGATTTGTAGTATCTCAATCCCAGATCTTGCTACAGCCTCTGTGTGTGTTTGTGTTTTCTGGATATTCTCTATGGACTTTAAGGTTTTGAATGCATTTTAGCAGGACCCTTTTTGTTTTCTGCTGGCAAACGCTAATTGGTTCCACCTGGAGTCAAATCCTCCACACATTCAAGTTTTCTAGGAAGAAAGCTTCAGAAACCTGAGAAAACATGATATTTGTATTTGTAAACATGACATTGGATACACTTGCTGAACAGGAAGATTGTGCTTTTCTCCAAAACCACTTTCACGGTGATTTTTTGGTTACATTTCACTTGAAAACCACAACAATTTGTGCAGATACTCCTGGATGAAAACAAAACTATCTGGTGATTTGTAGCTATCTCAATCCCAGATCTTGCTACAGCCTCTGTGTGTGTTTGTGTTTTCTGGATATTCTCTATGGACTTTAAGGTTTTGAATGCATTTTAGCAGAACCCTTTTTGTTTTCTGCTGGCAAACGCTAATTGGTTCCACCTGGAGTCAAACACTCCACACATTCGAGTTTTCTAGGAAGAAAGCTTCAGAAACCTGAGAAAACATGATATTTGTATTTGTAAACATGACATTGGATACAGTTGCTGAACAGGAAGATTGTGCTTTTCTCCAAACCACTTTCACGGTGATTTTTTGGTTAAATTTCACCCGAAATCCACAACAATTTGTCCAGATACTCCTGGATGAAAACAAAACTATCTGGTGATTTGTAGCTATCTCAATCCCAGATCTTGCTACAGCCTCTGTGTGTGTTTGTGTTTTCTGGATATTCTCTATGGACTTTAAGGTTTTGAATGCATTTTAGCAGGACCCTTTTTGTTTTCTGCTGGCAAACGCTAACTGGTTCCACCTGGAGTCAAAACCTCCACACATTCCAGTTTTCTAGGAAGAAAGCTCCAGAAACCTGAGAAAACATGATATTTGTATTTATAAACATAACATTGGATTCATTTGCCGAAGAGAAAGATTGTGCTTTTCTCCAAAACCACTTTCACGGTGATTTTTGGTTAAATTTCACCCGAAATCCACAACAATTAGTCCAGATACTCCTGGATGAAAACAAAACTATCTGGTGATTTGTAGTATCTCAATCCCAGATCTTGCTACAGCCTCTGTGTGTGTTTGTGTTTTCTGGATATTCTCTATGGACTTTAAGGTTTTGAATGCATTTTAGCAGGACCCTTTTTGTTTTCTGCTGGCAAACGCTAATTGGTTCCACCTGGAGTCAAATCCTCCACACATTCAAGTTTTCTAGGAAGAAAGCTTCAGAAACCTGAGAAAACATGATATTTGTATTTGTAAACATGACATTGGATACACTTGCTGAACAGGAAGATTGTGCTTTTCTCCAAAACCACTTTCACGGTGATTTTTTGGTTACATTTCACTTGAAAACCACAACAATTTGTGCAGATACTCCTGGATGAAAACAAAACTATCTGGTGATTTGTAGCTATCTCAATCCCAGATCTTGCTACAGCCTCTGTGTGTGTTTTTGTTTTCTGGATATTCTCTATGGACTTTAAGGTTTTGAATGCATTTTAGCAGGACCCTTTTTGTGTTCTGCTTGCAAAAGCTAATTGGTTCCACCTGGAGTCAAATCCTCCACACATTCAAGTTTTCTAGGAAGAAAGCTTCAGAAACCTGAGAAAACATGATATTTCTTTCTGTAAACATGACATTGGATACATTTGCTGAACAGAAAGATTGTGCTATTCTCCAAAACCACTTTCACGGTGATTTTTGGTTAAATTTCACCCGAAATCCACAACAATTGGTCCAGATACTCCTGGATGAAAACAAAACTATCTGGTGATTTGTAGCTATCTCAATCCCAGATCTTGCTACAGCCTCTGTGTGTGTTTGTGTTTTCTGGATATTCTCTATGGACTTTAAGGTTTTGAATGCATTTTAGCAGAACCCTTTTTGTTTTCTGCTGGCAAACGCTAATTGGTTCCACCTGGAGTCAAACACTCCACACATTCGAGTTTTCTAGGAAGAAAGCTTCAGAAACCTGAGAAAACATGATATTTGTATTTGTAAACATGACATTGGATACAGTTGCTGAACAGGAAGATTGTGCTTTTCTCCAAACCACTTTCACGGTGATTTTTTGGTTAAATTTCACCCGAAATCCACAACAATTTGTCCAGATACTCCTGGATGAAAACAAAACTATCTGGTGATTTGTAGCTATCTCAATCCCAGATCTTGCTACAGCCTCTGTGTGTGTTTGTGTTTTCTGGATATTCTCTATGGACTTTAAGGTTTTGAATGCATTTTAGCAGGACCCTTTTTGTTTTCTGCTGGCAAACGCTAACTGGTTCCACCTGGAGTCAAAACCTCCACACATTCCAGTTTTCTAGGAAGAAAGCTCCAGAAACCTGAGAAAACATGATATTTGTATTTATAAACATAACATTGGATTCATTTGCCGAAGAGAAAGATTGTGCTTTTCTCCAAAACCACTTTCACGGTGATTTTTGGTTAAATTTCACCCGAAATCCACAACAATTGGTCCAGATACTCCGGGATGAAAACAAAACTATCTGGTGATGTGTAGCTATCTCAATCCCAGATCTTGCTACAGCCTCTGTGTGTGTTTGTGTTTTCTGGATATTCTCTATGGACTTTAAGGTTTTGAATGCATTTTAGCAGGACCCTTTTTGTTTTCTGCTGGCAAACGCTAATTGGTTCCACCTGGAGTCAAATCCTCCACACATTCGAGTTTTCTAGGAAGAAAGCTTCAGAAACCTGAGAAAACATGATATTTCTTTCTGTAAACATGACATTGGATACATTTGCCGAACAGGAAGATTGTGCTTTTCTCCAAAACCACTTTCACGGTGATTTTTGGTTAAATTTCACCCGAAATCCACAACAATTGGTCCAGATACTCCTGGATGAAAACAAAACTATCTGGTGATGTGTAGCTATCTCAATCCCAGATCTTGCTACAGCCTCTGTGTGCGTTTTTGTTTTCTGGACACTCTCTATAGACTTTATGGTTTTCAATGCATTTTAGCAGGACCCTTATTGTTTTCTGTTGGCAAACGCTAATTTGTTCCACCTGGAGTGAAATACTCCACACATTCGAGTTTTCTAGGAAGAAAGCTTCAGAAACCTGAGAAAACATGATATTTCTTTCTGTAAACATGACATTGGATACATTTGCTGAACAGGAAGATTGTGCTTTTCTCCAAAACCACTTTCACGGTGATTTTTGGTTAAATTTCACCCGAAATCCACAACAATTAGTCCAGATACTCCTGGATGAAAACAAAACTATCTGGTGATTTGCAGTATCTCAATCCCAGATCTTGCTACAGCCTCTGTGTGTGTTTGTGTTTTCTGGATATTCTCTATGGACTTTAAGGTTTTGAATGCATTTTAGCAGGACCCTTTTTGTTTTCTGCTGGCAAACGCTAATTGGTTCCACCTGGAGTCAAATCCTCCACACATTCAAGTTTTCTAGGAAGAAAGCTTCAGAAACCTGAGAAAACATGATATTTGTATTTGTAAACATGACATTGGATACACTTGCTGAACAGGAAGATTGTGCTTTTCTCCAAAACCACTTTCACGGTGATTTTTTGGTTACATTTCACTTGAAAACCACAACAATTTGTGCAGATACTCCTGGATGAAAACAAAACTATCTGGTGATTTGTAGCTATCTCAATCCCAGATCTTGCTACAGCCTCTGTGTGTGTTTTTGTTTTCTGGATATTCTCTATGGACTTTAAGGTTTTGAATGCATTTTAGCAGGACCCTTTTTGTGTTCTGCTTGCAAAAGCTAATTGGTTCCACCTGGAGTCAAATCCTCCACACATTCAAGTTTTCTAGGAAGAAAGCTTCAGAAACCTGAGAAAACATGATATTTCTTTCTGTAAACATGACATTGGATACATTTGCTGAACAGAAAGATTGTGCTATTCTCCAAAACCACTTTCACGGTGATTTTTGGTTAAATTTCACCCGAAATCCACAACAATTGGTCCAGATACTCCTGGATGAAAACAAAACTATCTGGTGATTTGTAGCTATCTCAATCCCAGATCTTGCTACAGCCTCTGTGTGCGTTTTTGTTTTCTGGACACTCTCTATAGACTTTATGGTTTTCAATGCATTTTAGCAGGACCCTTATTGTTTTCTGTTGGCAAACGCTAATTTGTTCCACCTGGAGTGAAATACTCCACACATTCGAGTTTTCTAGGAAGAAAGCTTCAGAAACCTGAGAAAACATGATATTTCTTTCTGTAAACATGACATTGGATACATTTGCTGAACAGGAAGATTGTGCTTTTCTCCAAAACCACTTTCACGGTGATTTTTGGTTAAATTTCACCCGAAATCCACAACAATTAGTCCAGATACTCCTGGATGAAAACAAAACTATCTGGTGATTTGTAGTATCTCAATCCCAGATCTTGCTACAGCCTCTGTGTGTGTTTGTGTTTTCTGGATATTCTCTATGGACTTTAAGGTTTTGAATGCATTTTAGCAGGACCCTTTTTGTTTTCTGCTGGCAAACGCTAATTGGTTCCACCTGGAGTCAAATCCTCCACACATTCAAGTTTTCTAGGAAGAAAGCTTCAGAAACCTGAGAAAACATGATATTTGTATTTGTAAACATGACATTGGATACACTTGCTGAACAGGAAGATTGTGCTTTTCTCCAAAACCACTTTCACGGTGATTTTTTGGTTACATTTCACTTGAAAACCACAACAATTTGTGCAGATACTCCTGGATGAAAACAAAACTATCTGGTGATTTGTAGCTATCTCAATCCCAGATCTTGCTACAGCCTCTGTGTGTGTTTTTGTTTTCTGGATATTCTCTATGGACTTTAAGGTTTTGAATGCATTTTAGCAGGACCCTTTTTGTGTTCTGCTTGCAAAAGCTAATTGGTTCCACCTGGAGTCAAATCCTCCACACATTCAAGTTTTCTAGGAAGAAAGCTTCAGAAACCTGAGAAAACATGATATTTCTTTCTGTAAACATGACATTGGATACATTTGCTGAACAGAAAGATTGTGCTATTCTCCAAAACCACTTTCACGGTGATTTTTGGTTAAATTTCACCCGAAATCCACAACAATTGGTCCAGATACTCCTGGATGAAAACAAAACTATCTGGTGATTTGTAGCTATCTCAATCCCAGATCTTGCTACAGCCTCTGTGTGTGTTTGTGTTTTCTGGATATTCTCTATGGACTTTAAGGTTTTGAATGCATTTTAGCATGTAAGTTTTTGTTTTCTGCTGGCAAACGCTAATTGGTTCCACCTGGAGTCAAATCCTCCACACATTCCAGTTTTCGAGGAAGAAAGCTTCAGAAACCTGAGAAAACATGATATTTGTATTTATAAACATAACATTGGATTCATTTGCTGAACAGAAAGATTGTGCTTTTCTCGAAAACCACTTTCACGGTGATTTTTTGGTTAAATTTCACTTCAAATCTACAATTTGTCCAGATACACCTGGATGAAAACAAAACTATCTGGTGATTTGTAGCTCTCTCAATCCCAGATCTTGCTACAGCCTCTGTGTGTGTTTGTGTTTTCTGGATATTCTCTATGGACTTTAAGGTTTGGAATGCATTTTAGCAGGACCCTTTTTATTTTCTGCTGGCAAACGCTAATTGGTTCCACCTGGAGTCAAATCCTCCACACATTCCAGTTTTTGAGGAAGAAAGCTTCAGAAACCTGAGAAAACATGATATTTCTTTCTGTAAACATGATATTGGATACCTTTGCCGAACAGGAAGATTGTGCTTTTCTCCAAAACCACTTTCACGGTGATTTTTGGTTAAATTTCACCCGAAATCCACAACAATTTGTCCAGATACTCCTGGATGAAAACAAAACTATCTGGTGATTTGTAGCTATCTCAATCCCAGATCTTGCTACAGCCTCTGTGTGTGTTTGTGTTTTCTGGATATTCTCTATGGACTTTAAGGTTTTGAATGCATTTTAGCATGTAAGTTTTTGTTTTCTGCTGGCAAACGCTAATTGGTTCCACCTGGAGTCAAATCCTCCACACATTCCAGTTTTCGAGGAAGAAAGCTTCAGAAACCTGAGAAAACATGATATTTCTTTCTGTAAACATGACATTGGATGCATTTGCCGAACAGGAAGATTGTGCTTTTCTCCAAAACCACTTTCACGGTGATTTTAGGTTAAATTTCTCCCGAAATCCACAACAATTGGTCCAGATTCTCCTGGATGAAAACAAAACTATCTGGTGATTTGTAGCTATCTCAATCCCAGATCTTGCTACAGCCTCTGTGTGTGTTTGTGTTTTCTGGATATTCTCTATGGACTTTAAGGTTTTGAATGCATTTTAGCAGGACCCTTTTTGTTCTCTGCTGGCAAACGCTAATTGATTCCACCTGGAGTCAAATACTCCATACATTCGAGTTTTCTAGGAAGAAAGCTCCAGAAACCTGAGAAAACATGATATTTGTATTTGTAAACATGACATGGGATGCATTTGCTGAACAGAAAGATTGTGCTATTCTCCAAAACCACTTTCACGGTGAATTTTGGATTAAATTTCACTTCAAAACTACAACAATTTGTCCAGATACTCCTGGATGAAAACAAAACTATCTGGTGATTTGTAGCTATCTCAATCCCAGATCTTGCTACAGCCTCTGTGTGTGTTTGTGTTTTCTGGATATTCTCTATGGACTTTAAGGTTTTGAATGCATTTTAAAAGGACCCTTTTTGTTTTCTGCTGGCAAACACTAATTGGTTCCACCTGGAGTCAAATCCTACACACATTCGAGTTTTCGAGGAAGAAAGCTCCAGAAACCTGAGAAAACATGATATTTCTTTCTGTAAACATGACATTGGACACATTTGCCGAACAGGAAGATTGTGCTTTTCTCCAAAACCACTTTCACGGTGATTTTTGTTTAAATTTCACCCGAAATCCACAACAATTTGTCCAGATACTCCTGGATGAAAACAAAACTATCTGGTGATTTGTAGCTATCTCAATCCCAGATCTTGCTACAGCCTCTGTGTGTGTTTGTGTTTTCTGGATATTCTCTATGGACTTTAAGGTTTTGAATGCATTTTAGCAGAACCCTTTTTGTTTTCTGCTGGCAAACGCTAATTGGTTCCACCTGGAGTCAAACACTCCACACATTCGAGTTTTCTAGGAAGAAAGCTTCAGAAACCTGAGAAAACATGATATTTGTATTTGTAAACATGACATTGGATACAGTTGCTGAACAGGAAGATTGTGCTTTTCTCCAAACCACTTTCACGGTGATTTTTTGGTTAAATTTCACCCGAAAACCACAACAATTTGTCCAGATACTCCTGGATGAAAACAAAACTATCTGGTGATTTGTAGCTATCTCAATCCCAGATCTTGCTACAGCCTCTGTGTGTGTTTGTGTTTTCTGGATATTCTCTATGGACTTTAAGGTTTTGAATGCATTTTAGCAGGACCCTTTTTGTTTTCTGCTGGCAAACGCTAACTGGTTCCACCTGGAGTCAAAACCTCCACACATTCCAGTTTTCTAGGAAGAAAGCTCCAGAAACCTGAGAAAACATGATATTTGTATTTATAAACATAACATTGGATTCATTTGCCGAAGAGAAAGATTGTGCTTTTCTCCAAAACCACTTTCACGGTGATTTTTGGTTAAATTTCACCCGAAATCCACAACAATTGGTCCAGATACTCCGGGATGAAAACAAAACTATCTGGTGATGTGTAGCTATCTCAATCCCAGATCTTGCTACAGCCTCTGTGTGCGTTTTTGTTTTCTGGACACTCTCTATAGACTTTATGGTTTTCAATGCATTTTAGCAGGACCCTTATTGTTTTCTGTTGGCAAACGCTAATTGGTTCCACCTGGAGTGAAATACTCCACACATTCGAGTTGTCTAGGAAGAAAGCTTCAGAAACCTGAGAAAACATGATATTTCTTTCTGTAAACATGACATTGGATACATTTGCCGAACAGGAAGATTGTGCTTTTCTCCAAAACCAATTTCACCGTGATTTTTGGTTAAATTTCACCCGAAATCCACAACAATTTGTCCAGATACTCCTGGATGAAAACAAAACTATCTGGTGATTTGTAGCTATCTCAATCCCAGATCTTGCTACAGCCTCTGTGTGTGTTTGTGTTTTCTGGATATTCTCTATGGACTTTAAGGTTTTGAATGCATTTTAGCAGAACCCTTTTTGTTTTCTGCTGGCAAACGCTAATTGGTTCCACCTGGAGTCAAATACTCCACACATTCGAGTTTTCTAGGAAGAAAGCTCCAGAAACCTGAGAAAACATGATATTTGTATTTGGAAACATGACATTGGATGCATTTGACGAACAGAAAGATTGTGCTTTTCTCGAAAACCACTTTCACGGTGATTTTTTGGTTAAATTTCACCCGAAATCCACGACAATTTGTCCAGATACTCCTGGATGAAAACAAAACTATCTGGTGATTTGTAGCTATCTCAATCCCAGATCTTGCTACAGCCTCTGTGTGTGTTTGTGTTTTCTGGATATTCTCTATGGACTTTAAGGTTTTGAATGCATTTTAGCAGGACCCTTTTTGTTTTCTGCTGGCAAACGCTAATTGGTTCCACCTGGAGTCAAATACTCCACACATTCGAGTTTTCTAGGAAGAAAGCTTCAGAAACCTGAGAAAACATGATATTTGTATTTGTAAACATGACATTGGATACACTGCCTGAACAGGAAGATTGTGCATTTCTCTAAAACCACTTTCACGGTGATTTTTTGGTTAAATTTCACCCGAAATCCACAACAATTTGTCCAGATACTCCTGGATGAAAACAAAACTATCTGGTGATGTGTAGCGATCTCAATCCCAGATCTTGCTACAGCCTCTGTGTGTGTTTGTGTTTTCTGGATATTCTCTATGGACTTTAAGATTTTGAATGCATTTTAGCAGGACCGTTTTTGTGTTCTGCTTGCAAACGCTAATTGGTTCCACCTGAAGTCAAATCCTCCACACATTCAAGTTTTCTAGGAAGAAAGCTTCAGAAACCTGAGAAAACATGATATTTCTTTCTGTAAACATGACATTGGATACATTTGCTGAACAGGAAGATTGTGCTATTCTCCAAAACCACTTTCACGGTGATTTTTGGTTAAATTTCACCCGAAATCCACAACAATTGGTCCAGATACTCCTGGATGAAAACAAAACTATCTGGTGATTTGTAGCTATCTCAATCCCAGATCTTGCTACAGCCTCTGTGTGTGTTTGTGTTTTCTGGATATTCTCTATGGACTTTAAGGTTTTGAATGCATTTTAGCAGGACCCTTTTTGTTTTCTGCTGGCAAACGCTAATTGGTTCCACCTGGAGTCAAATCCTCCACACATTCGAGTTTTCTAGGAAGAAAGCTCCAGAAACCTGAGAAAACATGATATTTGTTTTTGTAAACATGACATTGGATTCATTTGCTGATCAGAAAGATTGTGCTTCTCTCCAAAACCACTTTAATGGTGATTTTTGGTTAAATTTCACCCGAAATCCACAACAATTGGTCCAGATACTCCGGGATGAATACAAAACTATCTGGTGATGTGTAGCTATCTCAATCCCAGATCTTGCTACAGCCTCTGTGTGCGTTTTTGTTTGCTGGACACTCTCTATAGACTTTATGGTTTTCAATGCATTTTAGCAGGAACCTTATTGTTTTCTGTTGGCAAACGCTAATTGGTTCCACCTGGAGTGAAATACTCCACACATTCGAGTTGTCTAGGAAGAAAGCTTCAGAAACCTGAGAAAACATGATATTTCTTTCTGTAAACATGACATTGGATACATTTGCTGAACAGGAAGATTGTGCTTTTCTCCAAAACCAATTTCACCGTGATTTTTGGTTAAATTTCACCCGAAATCCACAACAATTTGTCCAGATACTCCTGGATGAAAACAAAACTATCTGGTGATTTGTAGCTATCTCAATCCCAGATCTTGCTACAGCCTCTGTGTGTGTTTGTGTTTTCTGGATATTCTCTATGGACTTTAAGGTTTTGAATGCATTTTAGCATGTAAGTTTTTGTTTTCTGCTGGCAAACGCTAATTGGTTCCACCTGGAGTCAAATCCTCCACACATTCCAGTTTTCGAGGAAGAAAGCTTCAGAAACCTGAGAAAACATGATATTTCTTTCTGTAAACATGACATTGGATGCATTTGCCGAACAGGAAGATTGTGCTTTTCTCCAAAACCACTTTCACGGTGATTTTAGGTTAAATTTCTCCCTTAATCCACAACAATTGGTCCAGATACTCCTGGATGAAAACAAAACTATCTGGTGATTTGTAGCTATCTCAATCCCAGATCTTGCTACAGCCTCTGTGTGTGTTTGTGTTTTCTGGATATTCTCTATGGACTTTAAGGTTTTGAATGCATTTTAGCAGGACCCTTTTTGTTCTCTGCTGGCAAACGCTAATTGATTCCACCTGGAGTCAAATACTCCACACATTCGAGTTTTCTAGGAAGAAAGCTCCAGAAACCTGAGAAAACATAATATTTCTTTCCGTAAACATGACATTGGATGCATTTGCTGAACAGAAAGATTGTGCTTTTCTCCAAAACCACTTTCACTGTGATTTTTTTGGTTAAATTTCACTTCAAAACTACAACAATTTGTCCAGATACTCCTGGATGAAAACAAAACTATCTGGTGATTTGTAGCTATCTCAATCCCAGATCTTGCTACAGCCTCTGTGTGTGTTTGTGTTTTCTGGATATTCTCTATGGACTTTAAGGTTTTGAATGCATTTTAGCAGGACCCTTCTTATTTTCTGCTGGCAAACACTAATTGGTTCCACCTGGAGTCAAATCCTCCACACATTCCAGTTTTCTAGGAAGAAAGCTTCAGAAACCTGAGAAAACATGATATTTCTTTCTGTAAACATGACATTGGACACATTTGGCGAACAGGAAGATAGTGCTTTTCTCCAAAACCACTTTCACGGTGATTTTTGGTTAAATTTCACCCGAAATCCACAACAATTTGTCCAGATACTCCTGGATGAAAACAAAACTGTCTGGTGATTTGTAGCTATCTCAATCCCAGATCTTGCTACAGCCTCTGTGTGTGTTTGTGTTTTCTGGATATTCTCTATGGACTTTAAGGTTTTGAATGCATTTTAGCAGGACCCTTTTTGTTTTCTGCTGGCAAACGCTAATTGGTTCCACCTGGAGTCAAACACTCCACACATTCGAGTTTTCTAGGAAGAAAGCTTCAGAAACCTGAGAAAACATGATATTTCTATTTGTAAACATGACATTGGATACAGTTGCTGAACAGGAAGATTGTGCTTTTCTCCAAACCACTTCCACGGTGATTTTTTGGTTAAATTTCACCCGAAAACCACAACAATTTGTCCAGATACTCCTGGATGAAAACAAAACTATCTGGTGATTTGTAGCTATCTCAATCCCAGATCTTGCTACAGCCTCTGTGTGTGTTTGTGTTTTCTGGATATACTCTATGGACTTTAGGTTTTGAATGCATTTTAGCAGGACCCTTTTTGTTTTCTGCTGGCAAACGCTAACTGGTTCCACCTGGAGTCAAATCCTCCACACATTCCAGTTTTCTAGGAAGAAAGCTCCAGAAACCTGAGAAAACATGATATTTGTATTTATAAACATAACATTGGATTCATTTGCCGAAGAGAAAAATTGTGCTTTTCTCCAAAACCACTTTCACGGTGATTTTTGGTTAAATTTCACCCAAAATCCACAACTATTGGTCCAGATACTCTGGATGAAAACAAAACTATCTGGTGATTTGTAGCTATCTCAATCCCAGATCTTGCTACAGCCTCTGTGTGTGTTTGTGTTTTCTGGATATTCTCTATGGACTTTAAGGTTTTGAATGCATTTTAGCAGAACCCTTTTTGTTTTCTGCTGGCAAACGCTAATTGGTTCCACCTGGAGTCAAATACTCCACACATTCGAGTTTTCTAGGAAGAAAGCTCCAGAAACCTGAGAAAACATGATATTTGTATTTGTAAACATGACATTGGATGCATTTGCCGAACAGAAAGATTGTGCTTTTCTCCAAAACCACTTTCACGGTGATTTTTTGGTTAAATTTCACCCGAAATCCACAACAATTTGTCCAGATACTCCTGGATGAAAACAAAACTATCTGGTGATGTGTAGCGATCTCAATCCCAGATCTTGCTACAGCCTCTGTGTGTGTTTGTGTTTTCTGGATATTCTCTATGGACTTTAAGATTTTGAATGCATTTTAGCAGGACCGTTTTTGTGTTCTGCTTGCAAACGCTAATTGGTTCCACCTGAAGTCAAATCCTCCACACATTCAAGTTTTCTAGGAAGAAAGCTTCAGAAACCTGAGAAAACATGATATTTCTTTCTGTAAACATGACATTGGATACATTTGCTGAACAGGAAGATTGTGCTATTCTCCAAAACCACTTTCACGGTGATTTTTGGTTAAATTTCACCCGAAATCCACAACAATTGGTCCAGATACTCCTGGATGAAAACAAAACTATCTGGTGATTTGTAGCTATCTCAATCCCAGATCTTGCTACAGCCTCTGTGTGTGTTTGTGTTTTCTGGATATTCTCTATGGACTTTAAGGTTTTGAATGCATTTTAGCAGGACCCTTTTTGTTTTCTGCTGGCAAACGCTAATTGGTTCCACCTGGAGTGAAATACTCCACACATTCGAGTTTTCTAGGAAGAAAGCTTCAGAAACCTGAGAAAACATGATATTTCTTTCTGTAAACATGACATTGGATACATTTGCTGAACAGGAAGATTGTTCTTTTCTCCAAAACCACTTTCACGGTGATTTTTTGGTTACATTTCACCTGAAATCCACAACAATTAGTCCAGATATTCCTGGATGAAAACAAAACTATCTGGTGATTTGTAGCTATCTCAATCCCAGATCTTGCTACAGCCTCTGTGTGTGTTTGTGTTTTCTGGATATTCTCTATGGACTTTAAGGTTTTGAATGCATTTTAGGAGGACCCTTTTTGTTTTCTGCTGGACAACGCTAATTGGTTCCACCTGAAGTCAAATCCTCCACACATTCAAGTTTTCTAGGAAGAAAGCTTCAGAAACCTGAGAAAACATAATTTGTATTTGTAAAAATGACATTGGATACACTTGCTGAACAGGAAGATTGTGCTTTTCTCCAAAACCACTTTCACGGTGATTTTTTGGTTAAATTTCACTTGAAAACCACAACAATTTGTCCAGATACTCCTGGATGAAAACAAAACTATCTGGTGATTTGTAGCTATCTCAATCCCAGATCTTGCTACAGCCTCTGTGTGTGTTTGTGTTTTCTGGATATTCTCTATGGACTTTAAGGTTTTGAATGCATTTTAGCAGGACCCTTTTTGTTTTCTGCTGCCAAACGCTAATTGGTTCCACCTGGAGTCGAATACTCCACACATTTGAGTTTTCTAGGAAGAAAGCTCCAGAAACCTGAGAAAACATGATATTTGTATTTGTAAACATGATATTGGATGCATTTGCCGAACAGAAAGATTGTGCTTTTCTCCAAAACCACTTTCACGGTAATTTTTTGGTTAAATTTCACTTCAAAACTACAACAATTTGTCCAGATACTCCTGGATGAAAGCAAAACTATCTGGTGATTTGTAGCTATCTCAATCCCAGATCTTGCTACAGCCTCTGTGTGTGTTTGTGTTTTCTGGATATTCTCTATAGACTATATGGTTTTGAATGCATTTTAGCAGGACCCTTATTGTTTTCTGCTGGCAAACGCTAATTGTTTCCACCTGCAGTCAAATCCTCCACACATTCGAGATTTCTAGGATGAAAGCTCCAGAAACCTGAGAAAACATGATATTTCTTTCTGTAAACATGACATTGGATACATTTGCCGAACAGGAAGATTGTGCTTTTCTCCAAAACCACTTTCACGGTGATTTTTAGTTAAATTTCACCCAAAATCCACAACAATTGGTCCAGATACTCCTGGATGAAAACAAAACTATCTGGTGATTTGTAGCTATCTCAATCCCAGATCTTGCTACAACCTCTGTGTGTGTTTGTGTTTTCTGGATATTCTCTATGGACTTTAAGGTTTTGAATGCATTTTAGCAGGACCCTTTTTGTTTTCTGCTGGCAAACGCTAATTGGTTCCACCTGGAGTCAAATCCACCACACATACCAGTTTTCGAGGAAGAAAGCTCCAGAAACCTGAGAAAACATGATATTTCTTTCTGTAAACATGACATTGGATGCATTTTTCGAACAGGAAGATTGTGCTTTTCTCCAAAACCATTTTCACGGTGATTTGTGGTTAAATTTCACCTGAAATATACAACAATTTGTCCAGATACTCCTGGATGAAAACAAAACTATCTGGTGATTTGTAGCTATCTCAATCCCAGATCTTGCTACAGCCTCTGTGTGTGTTTGTGTTTTCTGTATATTCTCTATGGACTTTAAGGTTTTGAATGCATTTTAGGAGGACCCTTTTTGTTTTCTGCTGGCAAACGCTAATTGGTTCCACCTAGAGTCAAATCCTCCACACATTCGAGTTTTCTAGGAAGAAAGCATCAAAAACCTTAGAAAACATGATATTTCTTTCTGTAAATATGACATTGCATTCATTTGCAGAACAGGAAGATTGTGCTTTTCTCCAAAACCACTTTCACGGTCATTTTTGGTTAAATTTCACCCGAAATCCACAACAATTGGTCCAGATACTCCTGGATGAAAACAAAACTATCTGGTGATTTGTAGCTATCTCAATCCCAGATCTTGCTACAGCCTCTGTGTGTGTTTGTGTTTTCTGGATATTCTCTATGGACTTTAAGGTTTTGAATGCATTTTAGCAGGACCCTTTTTGTTTTCTGCTGGCAAACGCTAATTGGTTCCACCTGGAGTCAAATCCTCCACACATTCGAGTTTTCTAGGAAGAAAGCTTCAGAAACCTGAGAAAACATGATATTTCTTTCTGTAAACATGACATTGGATACATTTGCTGAACAGGAAGATTGTGCTGTTCTCGAAAACCACTTTCAAGGTGATTTTTGGTTAAATTTCACCCAAAATCCACAACAATTTCCTCCACACATTCGAGTTTTCTAGGAAGAAAGCTTCAGAAACCTGAGAAAACATGATTTTTCTTTCTGTAAACATGACATTGGATACATTTGCCGAACAGGAAGATTGTGCTTTTCTCCAAAACCACTTTCACGGTGATTTTTGGTTAAATTTCACCCGAAATCCACAACAATTTGTCCAGATACTCCTGGATGAAAACAAAACTATCTGGTGATTTGTAGCTATCTCAATCCCAGATCTTGCTACAGCCTCTGTGTGTGTTTGTGTTTTCTGGATATTCTCTATGGACTTTAAGGTTTTGAATGCATTTTAGCAGGACCCTTTTTGTTTTCTGCTGGCAAACGCTAATTGGTTCCACCTGGAGTCAAATACTCCACACATTCCAGTTTTCTAGGAAGAAAGCTCCAGAAACCTGAGAAAACATGATATTTCTTTCTGTAAACATGACATTGGATGCATTTTTCGAACAGGAAGATTGTGCTTTTCTCCAAAACCATTTTCACGGTGATTTTTGGTTAAATTTCACCTGAAATATACAACAATTTGTCCAGATACTCCTGGATGAAAACAAAACTATCTGGTGATTTGTAGTTATCTCAATCCCAGATCTTGCTACAGCCTCTGTGTGTGTTTGTGTTTTCTGGATATTCTCTATGGACTTGAAGGTTTTGAATGCATTTTAGCAGGACCCTTTTTGTTTTCTGCTGGCAAACGCTAATTTGTTCCACCTGGAGTCAAATGCTCCACACATTCGAGTTTTCGAGGAAGAAAGCTTCAGAAACCTGAGAAAACATGATATTTCTTTCTGTAAACATGACATTGGATACATTTGCCGATCAGGAAGATTGTGCTTTTCTCCAAAACAACTTTCACGGGGATTTTTGGTTAAATTTCACCCGAAATCCACAACAATTAGTCCAGATACTCCTGGATGAAAACAAAACTATCTGGTGATTTGTAGCTATCTAAATCCCAGATCTTGCTACAGCCTCTGTGTGTGTTTGTGTTTGCTGGATATTCTCTATGGACTTTAAGGTTTTGAATGCATTTTAGCAGGACCCTTTTTGTTTTCTGCTGGCAAACGCTAATTGGTTCCACCTAGAGTCAAATCCTCCACACATTCGAGTTTTCTAGGAAGAAAGCATCAAAAACCTTAGAAAACATGATATTTCTTTCTGTAAATATGACATTGCATTCATTTGCAGAACAGGAAGATTGTGCTTTTCTCCAAAACCACTCTCACGGTCATTTTTGGTTAAATTTCACCCGAAATCCACAACAATTGGTCCAGATACTCCTGGATGAAAACAAAACTATCTGGTGATTTGTAGCTATCTCAATCCCAGATCTTGCTACAGCCTCTGTGTGTGTTTGTGTTTTCTGGATATTCTCTATGGACTTAAAGGTTTTGAATGCATTTTAGCAGGACCCTTTTTGTTTTCTGCTGGCAAACGCTAATTGGTTCCACCTGGAGTCAAATCCTCCACACATTCGAGTTTTCTAGGAAGAAAGCTTCAGAAACCTGAGAAAACATGATATTTGTATTTATAAACATAACATTGGATTCATTTGCTGAACAGAAAGATTGTGCTTTTCTCCAAAACCACTTTCACGGTGATTTTAGGTTAAATTTCTCCCGAAATCCACAACAATTGGTCCAGATACTCGTGGATGAAAACAAAACTATCTGGTGATTTATAGCTATCTCAATCCCAGATCTTGCTACAGCCTCTGTGTGTGTTTGTGTTTTCTGGATATTCTCTATGGACTTTAAGGTTTTGAATGCATTTTAGCAGGACCCTTTTTGTTTTCTGCTGGCAAACGCTCATTGGTTCCACCTGGAGTCAAATCCTCCACACATTCGAGTTTTCTAGGAAGAAAGCTTCAGAAACCTTAGAAAACATGATATTTCTTTCTGTAAACATGACATTGGATACATTTGCTGAACAGGAAGATTGTGCTGTTCTCGAAAACCACTTTCACGGTGATTTTTGGTTAAATTTCACCCGAAATCCACAACAATTTCCTCCACACATTCGAGTTTTCTAGGAAGAAAGCTTCAGAAACCTGAGAAAACATGATATTTCTTTCTGTAAACATGACATTGGATGCATTTGCCGAACAGGAAGATTGTGCTTTTCTCCAAAACCACTTTCACGGTGATTTTTGGTTAAATTTCACTTCAAAACTACAACAATTTGTGCAGATACTCCTGGATGAAAACAAAACTATCTGGTGATTTGTAGCTATCTCAATCCCAGATCTTGCTACAGCCTCTGTGTGTGTTTGTGTTTTCTGGATATTCTCTATGGACTTTAAGGTTTTGAATGCATTTTAGCAGGACCCTTTTTGTTTTCTGCTGGCAAACGCTAATTGGTTCCACCTGGAATCAAATCCTCCACACATTCGAGTTTTCTAGGAAGAAAGCTACAGAAATCTGAGAAAACATGATATTTGTTTTTGTAAACATGACATTGGATTCATTTGCTGATCAGAAAGATTGTGCTTCTCTCCAAACCCACTTTAATGGTGATTTTTTGGTTAAATTTCACTTCAAAACTACAACAATTTGTCCAGATACTCCTGGATGAAAACAAAACTATCTGGTGATTTGTAGCTATCTCAATCCCAGATCTTGCTACAGCCTCTGTGTGTGTTTGTGTTTTCTGGATATTCTCTATGGACTTTAAGATTTTGAATGCATTTTAGCAGGACCGTTTTTGTGTTCTGCTTGCAAACGCTAATTGGTTCCACCTGGAGTCAAATCCTCCACACATTCGAGTTTTCTAGGAAGAAAGCTTCAGAAACCTGAGAAAACATGATATTTCTTTCTGTAAACATGACATTGGATACATTTGCTGAACAGGAAGATTGTGCTATTCTCGAAAACCACTTTCACGGTGATTTTAGGTTAAATTTCACCCGAAATCCACAACAATTTCCTCCACACATTCGAGTTTTCTAGGAAGAAAGCTTCAGAAACCTGAGAAAACATGATTTTTCTTTCTGAAAACATGACATTGGATACATTTGCCGAACAGGAAGATTGTGCTTTTCTCCAAAACCACTTTCACGGTGATTTTTGGTTAAATTTCACCCGAAATCCACAACAATTTGTCCAGATACTCCTGGATGAAAACAAAACTATCTGGTGATTTGTAGCTATCTCAATCCCAGATCTTGCTACAGCCTCTGTGTGTGTTTGTGTTTTCTGGATATTCTCTATGGACTTTAAGGTTTTGAATGCATTTTAGCAGGACCCTTTTTGTTTTCTGCTGGCAAACGCTAATTGGTTCCACCTGGAGTCAAATCCTCCACACATTCGAGTTTTCTAGGAAGAAAGCTTCAGAAACCTGAGAAAACATGATATTTGTATTTATAAACATAACATTGGATTCATTTGCTGAACAGAAAGATTGTGCTTTTCTCCAAAACCACTTTCACGGTGATTTTAGGTTAAATTTCTCCCGAAATCCACAACAATTGGTCCAGATAGTCCTGGATGAAAACAAAACTATCTGGTGATTTGTAGCTATCTCAATCCCAGATCTTGCTACAGCCTCTGTGTGCGTTTTTGTTTTCTGGACACTCTCTATAGCCTTTATGGTTTTCAATGCATTTTAGCAGGACCCTTATTGTTTTCTGTTGGAAAACGCTAATTGGTTCCACCTGGAGTGAAATACTCCACACATTCGAGTTTTCTAGGAAGAAAGCTTCAGAAACCTGAGAAAACATGATATTTCTTTCTGTAAACATGACATTGGATTCATTTGCTGAACAGAAAGATTGTGCTTTTCTCCAAAAACACTTTCACGGTGATTTTTGGTTAAATTTCACCCGAAATCCACAACAATTTGTCCAGATACTCCTGGATGAAAACAAAACTATCTGGTGATTTGTAGCTATCTCAATCCCAGATCTTGCTACAGCCTCTGTGTGTGTTTGTGTTTTCTGGATATTCTCTATGGACTTTAAGGTTTTGAATGCATTTTAGCAGGACCCTTTTTGTTTTCTGCTGGCAAACGCTAATTGGTTCCACCTGGAGTCAAATCCTCCACACATTCGAGTTTTCTAGGAAGAAAGCTCCAGAAACCTGAGAAAACATGATATTTGTTTTTGTAAACATGACATTGGATTCATTTGCTGATCAGAAAGATTGTGCTTCTCTCCAAACCCACTTTAATGGTGATTTTTTGGTTAAATTTCACTTCAAAACTACAACAATTTGTCCAGATACTCCTGGATGAAAACAAAACTATCTGGTGATTTGTAGCTATCTCAATCCCAGATCTTGCTACAGCCTCTGTGTGTGTTTGTGTTTTCTGGACATTCTCTATGGACTTTACGGTTTTGAATGCATTTAACATGTAAGTTTTTGTTTTCAGCTGGCAAACGCTAATTGGTTCCACCTGGAGTCAAATCCTCCACACATTCGAGTTTTCTAGGAAGAAAGCTTCAGAAACCTGAGAAAACATGATATTTCTTTCTGTAAACATGACATTGGATACATTTGCTGAACAGGAAGATTGTGCTATTCTCGAAAACCACTTTCACGGTGATTTTAGGTTAAATTTCACCCGAAATCCACAACAATTTCCTCCACACATTCGAGTTTTCTAGGAAGAAAGCTTCAGAAACCTGAGAAAACATGATTTTTCTTTCTGAAAACATGACATTGGATACATTTGCCGAACAGGAAGATTGTGCTTTTCTCCAAAACCACTTTCACGGTGATTTTTAGTTAAATTTCACCCAAAATCCACAACAATTGGTCCAGATACTCCTGGATGAAAACAAAACTATCTGGTGATTTGTAGCTATCTCAATCCCAGATCTTGAAACAGCGTCTGTGTGCGTTTGTGTTTTCTGGATATTCTCTATGGACTTTAAGGTTTTGAATGCATTTTAGCAGAACCCTTTTTGTTTTCTGCTGGCAAACGCTAATTGGTTCCACCTGGAGTGAAATACTCCACACATTCGAGTTTTCTAGGAAGAAAGCTACAGAAACCTGAGAAAACATGATATTTGTATTTGTAAACATGACATTGGATGCATTTGCCGAACAGGAAGATTGCGCTTTTCTCCAAAACCACTTTCACGGTGATTTTTTGGTTAAATTTCACTTCAAAACTACAACAATTTGTCCAGATACTCCTGGATGAAAACAAAACTATCTGGTGATTTGTAGCTATCTCAATCCCAGATCTTGAAACAGCGTCTGTGTGCGTTTGTGTTTTCTGTATATTCTCTATGGACTTTAAGGTTTTGAATGCATTTTAGCAGAACCCTTTTTGTTTTCTGCTGGCAAACGCTAATTGGTTCCACCTGGAGTGAAATACTCCACACATTCGAGTTTTCTAGGAAGAAAGCTACAGAAACCTGAGAAAACATGATATTTGTATTTGTAAACATGACATTGGATGCATTTGCCGAACAGGAAGATTGCGCTTTTCTCCAAAACCACTTTCACGGTGATTTTAGGTTAAATTTCACTTCAAATCCACAACAGTTTGTCCAGATACTCCTGGATGAAAACAAAACTATCTGGTGATTTGTAGCTATCTCAATCCCAGATCTTGCTACAGCCTCTGTGTGTGTTTGTGTTTTCTGGATATTCTCTATGGACTTTAAGGTTTTGAATGCATTTTAGCAGGACCCTTTTTGTTTTCTGCTGGCAAACGCTAATTGGTTCCACCTGGAGTGAAATACTCCACACATTCGAGTTTTCTAGGAAGAAAGCTTCAGAAACCTGAGAAAACATGATATTTCTTTCTGTAAACATGACATTGGATACATTTGCTGAACAGGAAGATTGTTCTTTTCTCCAAAACCACTTTCACGGTGATTTTTTGGTTACATTTCACCTGAAATCCACAACAATTAGTCCAGATATTCCTGGATGAAAACAAAACTATCTGGTGATTTGTAGCTATCTCAATCCCAGATCTTGCTACAGCCTCTGTGTGTGTTTGTGTTTTCTGGATATTCTCTATGGACTTTAAGGTTTTGAATGCATTTTAGGAGGACCCTTTTTGTTTTCTGCTGGCAAACGCTAATTGGTTCCACCTGAAGTCAAATCCTCCACACATTCAAGTTTTCTAGGAAGAAAGCTTCAGAAACCTGAGAAAACATAATTTGTATTTGTAAAAATGACATTGGATACACTTGCTGAACAGGAAGATTGTGCTTTTCTCCAAAACCACTTTCACGGTGATTTTTTGGTTAAATTTCACTTGAAAACCACAACAATTTGTCCAGATACTCCTGGATGAAAACAAAACTATCTGGTGATTTGTAGCTATCTCAATCCCAGATCTTGCTACAGCCTCTGTGTGTGTTTGTGTTTTCTGGATATTCTCTATGGACTTTAAGGTTTTGAATGCATTTTAGCAGGACCCTTTTTGTTTTCTGCTGCCAAACGCTAATTGGTTCCACCTGGAGTCGAATACTCCACACATTTGAGTTTTCTAGGAAGAAAGCTCCAGAAACCTGAGAAAACATGATATTTGTATTTGTAAACATGATATTGGATGCATTTGCCGAACAGAAAGATTGTGCTTTTCTCCAAAACCACTTTCACGGTAATTTTTTGGTTAAATTTCACTTCAAAACTACAACAATTTGTCCAGATACTCCTGGATGAAAGCAAAACTATCTGGTGATTTGTAGCTATCTCAATCCCAGATCTTGCTACAGCCTCTGTGTGTGTTTGTGTTTTCTGGATATTCTCTATAGACTATATGGTTTTGAATGCATTTTAGCAGGACCCTAATTGTTTTCTGCTGGCAAACGCTAATTGTTTCCACCTGCAGTCAAATCCTCCACACATTCGAGATTTCTAGGATGAAAGCTCCAGAAACCTGAGAAAACATGATATTTCTTTCTGTAAACATGACATTGGATACATTTGCCGAACAGGAAGATTGTGCTTTTCTCCAAAACCACTTTCACGGTGATTTTTAGTTAAATTTCACCCAAAATCCACAACAATTGGTCCAGATACTCCTGGATGAAAACAAAACTATCTGGTGATTTGTAGCTATCTCAATCCCAGATCTTGCTACAACCTCTGTGTGTGTTTGTGTTTTCTGGATATTCTCTATGGACTTTAAGGTTTTGAATGCATTTTAGCAGGACCCTTTTTGTTTTCTGCTGGCAAACGCTAATTGGTTCCACCTGGAGTCAAATCCTCTACACATTCCAGTTTTCGAGGAAGAAAGCTCCAGAAACCTGAGAAAACATGATATTTCTTTCTGTAAACATGACATTGGATGCATTTTTCGAACAGGAAGATTGTGCTTTTCTCCAAAACCATTTTCACTGTGATTTGTGGTTAAATTTCACCTGAAATATACAACAATTTGTCCAGATACTCCTGGATGAAAACAAAACTATCTGGTGATTTGTAGCTATCTCAATCCCAGATCTTGCTACAGCCTCTGTGTGTGTTTGTGTTTTCTGTATATTCTCTATGGACTTTAAGGTTTTGAATGCATTTTAGGAGGACCCTTTTTGTTTTCTGCTGGCAAACGCTAATTGCTTCCACCTAGAGTCAAATCCTCCACACATTCGAGTTTTCTAGGAAGAAAGCATCAAAAACCTTAGAAAACATGATATTTCTTTCTGTAAATATGACATTGCATTCATTTGCAGAACAGGAAGATTGTGCTTTTCTCCAAAACCACTTTCACGGTCATTTTTGGTTAAATTTCACCCGAAATCCACAACAATTGGTCCAGATACTCCTGGATGAAAACAAAACTATCTGGTGATTTGTAGCTATCTCAATCCCAGATCTTGCTACAGCCTCTGTGTGTGTTTGTGTTTTCTGGATATTCTCTATGGACTTTAAGGTTTTGAATGCATTTTAGCAGGACCCTTTTTGTTTTCTGCTGGCAAACGCTAATTGGTTCCACCTGGAGTCAAATCCTCCACACATTCGAGTTTTCTAGGAAGAAAGCTTCAGAAACCTGAGAAAACATGATATTTCTTTCTGTAAACATGACATTGGATACATTTGCTGAACAGGAAGATTGTGCTGTTCTCGAAAACCACTTTCAAGGTGATTTTTGGTTAAATTTCACCCAAAATCCACAACAATTTCCTCCACACATTCGAGTTTTCTAGGAAGAAAGCTTCAGAAACCTGAGAAAACATGATTTTTCTTTCTGTAAACATGACATTGGATACATTTGCCGAACAGGAAGATTGTGCTTTTCTCCAAAACCACTTTCACGGTGATTTTTGGTTAAATTTCACCCGAAATCCACAACAATTTGTCCAGATACTCCTGGATGAAAACAAAACTATCTGGTGATTTGTAGCTATCTCAATCCCAGATCTTGCTACAGCCTCTGTGTGTGTTTGTGTTTTCTGGATATTCTCTATGGACTTTAAGGTTTTGAATGCATTTTAGCAGGACCCTTTTTGTTTTCTGCTGGCAAACGCTAATTGGTTCCACCTGGAGTCAAATCCTCCACACATTCCAGTTTTCTAGGAAGAAAGCTCCAGAAACCTGAGAAAACATGATATTTCTTTCTGTAAACATGACATTGGATGCATTTTTCGAACAGGAAGATTGTGCTTTTCTCCAAAACCATTTTCACGGTGATTTTTGGTTAAATTTCACCTGAAATATACAACAATTTGTCCAGATACTCCTGGATGAAAACAAAACTATCTGGTGATTTGTAGCTATCTCAATCCCAGATCTTGCTACAGCCTCTGTGTGTGTTTGTGTTTTCTGGATATTCTCTATGGACTTGAAGGTTTTGAATGCATTTTAGCAGGACCCTTTTTGTTTTCTGCTGGCAAACGCTAATTTGTTCCACCTGGAGTCAAATGCTCCACACATTCGAGTTTTCGAGGAAGAAAGCTTCAGAAACCTGAGAAAACATGATATTTCTTTCTGTAAACATGACATTGGATACATTTGCCGATCAGGAAGATTGTGCTTTTCTCCAAAACAACTTTCACGGGGATTTTTGGTTAAATTTCACCCGAAATCCACAACAATTAGTCCAGATACTCCTGGATGAAAACAAAACTATCTGGTGATTTGTAGCTATCTAAATCCCAGATCTTGCTACAGCCTCTGTGTGTGTTTGTGTTTGCTGGATATTCTCTATGGACTTTAAGGTTTTGAATGCATTTTAGCAGGACCCTTTTTGTTTTCTGCTGGCAAACGCTAATTGGTTCCACCTAGAGTCAAATCCTCCACACATTCGAGTTTTCTAGGAAGAAAGCATCAAAAACCTTAGAAAACATGATATTTCTTTCTGTAAATATGACATTGCATTCATTTGCAGAACAGGAAGATTGTGCTTTTCTCCAAAACCACTCTCACGGTCATTTTTGGTTAAATTTCACCCGAAATCCACAACAATTTGTCCAGATACTCCTGGATGAAAACAAAACTATCTGGTGATTTGTAGCTATCTCAATCCCAGATCTTGCTACAGCCTCTGTGTGTGTTTGTGTTTTCTGGATATTCTCTATGGACTTAAAGGTTTTGAATGCATTTTAGCAGGAACCTTTTTATTTTCTGCTGGCAAACGCTAATTGGTTCCACCTGGAGTCAAATCCTCCACACATTCGAGTTTTCTAGGAAGAAAGCTTCAGAAACCTGAGAAAACATGATATTTGTATTTATAAACATAACATTGGATTCATTTGCTGAACAGAAAGATTGTGCTTTTCTCCAAAACCACTTTCACGGTGATTTTAGGTTAAATTTCTCCCGAAATCCACAACAATTGGTCCAGATACTCGTGGATGAAAACAAAACTATCTGGTGATTTATAGCTATCTCAATCCCAGATCTTGCTACAGCCTCTGTGTGTGTTTGTGTTTTCTGGATATTCTCTATGGACTTTAAGGTTTTGAATGCATTTTCGCCGGACCCTTTTTGTTTTCTGCTGGCAAACGCTAATTGGTTCCACCTGGAGTCAAATCCTCCACACATTCGAGTTTTCTAGGAAGAAAGCTTCAGAAACCTGAGAAAACATGATATTTCTTTCTGTAAACATGACATTGGATACATTTGCTGAACAGGAAGATTGTGCTGTTCTCGAAAACCACTTTCACGGTGATTTTTGGTTAAATTTCACCCGAAATCCACAACAATTTCCTCCACACATTCGAGTTTTCTAGGAAGAAAGCTTCAGAAACCTGAGAAAACATGATATTTCTTTCTGTAAACATGACATTGGATGCATTTGCCGAACAGGAAGATTGTGCTTTTCTCCAAAACCACTTTCACGGTGATTTTTGGTTAAATTTCACCCGAAATCCACAACAATTTGTCCAGATACTCCTGGATGAAAACAAAACTATCTGGTGATTTGTAGCTATCTCAATCCCAGATCTTGCTACAGCCTCTGTGTGTGTTTGTGTTTTCTGGATATTCTCTATGGACTTTAAGGTTTTGAATGCATTTTAGCAGGACCCTTTTTGTTTTCTGCTGGCAAACGCTAATTGGTTCCACCTGGAGTCAAATACTCCACACATTCCAGTTTTCTAGGAAGAAAGCTCCAGAAACCTGAGAAAACATGATATTTCTTTCTGTAAACATGAAATTGGATGCATTTTTCGAACAGGAAGATTGTGCTTTTCTCCAAAACCATTTTCACGGTGATTTTTGGTTAAATTTCACCTGAAATATACAACAATTTGTCCAGATACTCCTGGATGAAAACAAAACTATCTGGTGATTTGTAGCTATCTCAATCCCAGATCTTGCTACAGCCTCTGTGTGTGTTTGTGTTTTCTGGATATTCTCTATGGACTTGAAGGTTTTGAATGCATTTTAGCAGGACCCTTTTTGTTTTCTGCTGGCAAACGCTAATTTGTTCCACCTGGAGTCAAATGCTCCACACATTCGAGTTTTCGAGGAAGAAAGCTTCAGAAACCTGAGAAAACATGATATTTCTTTCTGTAAACATGACATTGGATACATTTGCCGATCAGGAAGATTGTGCTTTTCTCCAAAACAACTTTCACGGGGATTTTTGGTTAAATTTCACCCGAAATCCACAACAATTAGTCCAGATACTCCTGGATGAAAACAAAACTATCTGGTGATTTGTAGCTATCTAAATCCCAGATCTTGCTACAGCCTCTGTGTGTGTTTGTGTTTGCTGGATATTCTCTATGGACTTTAAGGTTTTGAATGCATTTTAGCAGGACCCTTTTTGTTTTCTGCTGGCAAACGCTAATTGGTTCCACCTAGAGTCAAATCCTCCACACATTCGAGTTTTCTAGGAAGAAAGCATCAAAAACCTTAGAAAACATGATATTTCTTTCTGTAAATATGACATTGCATTCATTTGCAGAACAGGAAGATTGTGCTTTTCTCCAAAACCACTCTCACGGTCATTTTTGGTTAAATTTCACCCGAAATCCACAACAATTGGTCCAGATACTCCTGGATGAAAACAAAACTATCTGGTGATTTGTAGCTATCTCAATCCCAGATCTTGCTACAGCCTCTGTGTGTGTTTGTGTTTTCTGGATATTCTCTATGGACTTAAAGGTTTTGAATGCATTTTAGCAGGAACCTTTTTATTTTCTGCTGGCAAACGCTAATTGGTTCCACCTGGAGTCAAATCCTCCACACATTCGAGTTTTCTAGGAAGAAAGCTTCAGAAACCTGAGAAAACATGATATTTGTATTTATAAACATAACATTGGATTCATTTGCTGAACAGAAAGATTGTGCTTTTCTCCAAAACCACTTTCACGGTGATTTTAGGTTAAATTTCTCCCGAAATCCACAACAATTGGTCCAGATACTCGTGGATGAAAACAAAACTATCTGGTGATTTATAGCTATCTCAATCCCAGATCTTGCTACAGCTTCTGTGTGTGTTTGTGTTTTCTGGATATTCTCTATGGACTTTAAGGTTTTGAATGCATTTTAGCAGGACCCTTTTTGTTTTCTGCTGGCAAACGCTAATTGGTTCCACCTGGAGTCAAATCCTCCACACATTCGAGTTTTCTAGGAAGAAAGCTTCAGAAACCTGAGAAAACATGATATTTCTTTCTGTAAACATGACATTGGATACATTTGCTGAACAGGAAGATTGTGCTGTTCTCGAAAACCACTTTCACGGTGATTTTTGGTTAAATTTCACCCGAAATCCACAACAATTTCCTCCACACATTCGAGTTTTCTAGGAAGAAAGCTTCAGAAACCTGAGAAAACATGATATTTCTTTCTGTAAACATGACATTGGATGCATTTGCCGAACAGGAAGATTGTGCTTTTCTCCAAAACCACTTTCACGGTGATTTTTGGTTAAATTTCACTTCAAAACTACAACAATTTGTGCAGATACTCCTGGATGAAAACAAAACTATCTGGTGATTTGTAGCTATCTCAATCCCAGATCTTGCTACAGCCTCTGTGTGTGTTTGTGTTTTCTGGATATTCTCTATGGACTTTAAGGTTTTGAATGCATTTTAGCAGGACCCTTTTTGTTTTCTGCTGGCAAACGCTAATTGGTTCCACCTGGAGTCAAATCCTCCACACATTCGAGTTTTCTAGGAAGAAAGCTACAGAAATCTGAGAAAACATGATATTTGTTTTTGTAAACATGACATTGGATTCATTTGCTGATCAGAAAGATTGTGCTTCTCTCCAAACCCACTTTAATGGTGATTTTTTGGTTAAATTTCACTTCAAAACTACAACAATTTGTCCAGATACTCCTGGATGAAAACAAAACTATCTGGTGATTTGTAGCTATCTCAATCCCAGATCTTGCTACAGCCTCTGTGTGTGTTTGTGTTTTCTGGATATTCTCTATGGACTTTAAGATTTTGAATGCATTTTAGCAGGACCGTTTTTGTGTTCTGCTTGCAAACGCTAATTGGTTCCACCTGGAGTCAAATCCTCCACACATTCGAGTTTTCTAGGAAGAAAGCTTCAGAAACCTGAGAAAACATGATATTTCTTTCTGTAAACATGACATTGGATACATTTGCTGAACAGGAAGATTGTGCTATTCTCGAAAACCACTTTCACGGTGATTTTAGGTTAAATTTCACCCGAAATCCACAACAATTTCCTCCACACATTCGAGTTTTCTAGGAAGAAAGCTTCAGAAACCTGAGAAAACATGATTTTTCTTTCTGAAAACATGACATTGGATACATTTGCCGAACAGGAAGATTGTGCTTTTCTCCAAAACCACTTTCACGGTGATTTTTGGTTAAATTTCACCCGAAATCCACAACAATTTGTCCAGATACTCCTGGATGAAAACAAAACTATCTGGTGATTTGTAGCTATCTCAATCCCAGATCTTGCTACAGCCTCTGTGTGTGTTTGTGTTTTCTGGATATTCTCTATGGACTTTAAGGTTTTGAATGCATTTTAGCAGGACCCTTTTTGTTTTCTGCTGGCAAACGCTAATTGGTTCCACCTGGAGTCAAATCCTCCACACATTCGAGTTTTCTAGGAAGAAAGCTTCAGAAACCTGAGAAAACATGATATTTGTATTTATAAACATAACATTGGATTCATTTGCTGAACAGAAAGATTGTGCTTTTCTCCAAAACCACTTTCACGGTGATTTTAGGTTAAATTTCTCCCGAAATCCACAACAATTGGTCCAGATAGTCCTGGATGAAAACAAAACTATCTGGTGATTTGTAGCTATCTCAATCCCAGATCTTGCTACAGCCTCTGTGTGCGTTTTTGTTTTCTGGACACTCTCTATAGCCTTTATGGTTTTCAATGCATTTTAGCAGGACCCTTATTGTTTTCTGTTGGAAAACGCTAATTGGTTCCACCTGGAGTGAAATACTCCACACATTCGAGTTTTCTAGGAAGAAAGCTTCAGAAACCTGAGAAAACATGATATTTCTTTCTGTAAACATGACATTGGATTCATTTGCTGAACAGAAAGATTGTGCTTTTCTCCAAAAACACTTTCACGGTGATTTTTGGTTAAATTTCACCCGAAATCCACAACAATTTGTCCAGATACTCCTGGATGAAAACAAAACTATCTGGTGATTTGTAGCTATCTCAATCCCAGATCTTGCTACAGCCTCTGTGTGTGTTTGTGTTTTCTGGATATTCTCTATGGACTTTAAGGTTTTGAATGCATTTTAGCAGGACCCTTTTTGTTTTCTGCTGGCAAACGCTAATTGGTTCCACCTGGAGTCAAATCCTCCACACATTCGAGTTTTCTAGGAAGAAAGCTCCAGAAACCTGAGAAAACATGATATTTGTTTTTGTAAACATGACATTGGATTCATTTGCTGATCAGAAAGATTGTGCTTCTCTCCAAACCCACTTTAATGGTGATTTTTTGGTTAAATTTCACTTCAAAACTACAACAATTTGTCCAGATACTCCTGGATGAAAACAAAACTATCTGGTGATTTGTAGCTATCTCAATCCCAGATCTTGCTACAGCCTCTGTGTGTGTTTGTGTTTTCTGGACATTCTCTATGGACTTTACGGTTTTGAATGCATTTAACATGTAAGTTTTTGTTTTCAGCTGGCAAACGCTAATTGGTTCCACCTGGAGTCAAATCCTCCACACATTCGAGTTTTCTAGGAAGAAAGCTTCAGAAACCTGAGAAAACATGATATTTCTTTCTGTAAACATGACATTGGATACATTTGCTGAACAGGAAGATTGTGCTATTCTCGAAAACCACTTTCACGGTGATTTTAGGTTAAATTTCACCCGAAATCCACAACAATTTCCTCCACACATTCGAGTTTTCTAGGAAGAAAGCTTCAGAAACCTGAGAAAACATGATTTTTCTTTCTGTAAACATGACATTGGATACATTTGCCGAACAGGAAGATTGTGCTTTTCTCCAAAACCACTTTCACGGTGATTTTTAGTTAAATTTCACCCAAAATCCACAACAATTGGTCCAGATACTCCTGGATGAAAACAAAACTATCTGGTGATTTGTAGCTATCTCAATCCCAGATCTTGAAACAGCGTCTGTGTGCGTTTGTGTTTTCTGGATATTCTCTATGGACTTTAAGGTTTTGAATGCATTTTAGCAGAACCCTTTTTGTTTTCTGCTGGCAAACGCTAATTGGTTCCACCTGGAGTGAAATACTCCACACATTCGAGTTTTCTAGGAAGAAAGCTACAGAAACCTGAGAAAACATGATATTTGTATTTGTAAACATGACATTGGATGCATTTGCCGAACAGGAAGATTGCGCTTTTCTCCAAAACCACTTTCACGGTGATTTTTTGGTTAAATTTCACTTCAAAACTACAACAATTTGTCCAGATACTCCTGGATGAAAACAAAACTATCTGGTGATTTGTAGCTATCTCAATCCCAGATCTTGAAACAGCGTCTGTGTGCGTTTGTGTTTTCTGTATATTCTCTATGGACTTTAAGGTTTTGAATGCATTTTAGCAGAACCCTTTTTGTTTTCTGCTGGCAAACGCTAATTGGTTCCACCTGGAGTGAAATACTCCACACATTCGAGTTTTCTAGGAAGAAAGCTACAGAAACCTGAGAAAACATGATATTTGTATTTGTAAACATGACATTGGATGCAGTTGCCGAACAGGAAGATTGCGCTTTTCTCCAAAACCACTTTCACGGTGATTTTAGGTTAAATTTCACTTCAAATCCACAACAGTTTGTCCAGATACTCCTGGATGAAAACAAAACTATCTGGTGATTTGTAGCTATCTCAATCCCAGATCTTGCTACAGCCTCTGTGTGTGTTTGTGTTTTCTGGATATTCTCTATGGACTTTAAGGTTTTGAATGCATTTTAGCAGGACCCTTTTTGTTTTCTGCTGGCAAACGCTCATTGGTTCCACCTGGAGTCAAATCCTCCACACATTCGAGTTTTCTAGGAAAAAAGCTTCAGAAACCTGAGAAAACATGATATTTGTATTTGAAACATGACATTGGATACACTTGCTGAATAGGAAGATTGTGCTTTTCTCCAAAACCCCTTTCACGGTGATTTTTGGTTAAATTTCACTTAAAAACTACAACAATTGGTCCAGATACTCCTGGAGGTAAAGAAAACTATCTGGTGATTTGTAGGTATCTCAATTCCAGATCTTGCTACAGCCTCTGTGTGTGTTTGTGTTTTCTGGATATTCTCTATGGAATTTAAGGTTTTGAATGCATTATTAGGGGACCCTTTTTGTTTTCTGCTGGCAAAGCTAATTGGTTCCACCTGGAGTCAAATACTCCACACATTCGAGTTTTCTAGGAAGAAAGATCCAGAATCCTGAGAAAACATGATGTTTGCATTTCTAAACATGACATTGGATTCATTTGCTAACAGAAAGATTGTGCTTTTCTCCAAAACCACTTTCACGGTGATTTTTTGGTTAAATTTCACCCGAAATCCACAACAATTGGTCCAGATACTCCTGGATGAAAACAAAACTATCTGGTGATTTGTAGCTATCTCAATCCCAGATCTTGCTACAGCCTCTGTGTCTGTTTGTGTTTTCTGAACATTCTCTATGGACTTTAAGGTTTTGAATGCATTTTATCAGGACCCTTTTTGTTTTCTGCTGGCAAACGCTAATTGGTTCCACCTAGAGTCAAATCCTCCACACATTCGAGTGTTCTAGGAAGAAAGATTCAGAAACCTGAGAAAACATGATATTTCCTTCTGTAACCATCACATTGGATACATTTGCCGAAGAGGAAGATTGTGCTTTTCTCCAAAACCACTTTCACGGTCATTTTTGGTAATTTTCACCCGAAATCCACAACAATTTGTCCAGATACTCCTGGATGAAAACAAAACTATCTGGTGATTTGTAGCTATCTCAATCCCAGATCTTGCTACAGCCTCTGTGTGTGTTTGTGTTTTCTGGATATTCTCTATGGACTTTAAGGTTTTGAATGCATTTTAGCAGGACCCTTTTTATTTTCTGCTGGCAAACACTAATTGGTTCCACCTGGAGTCAAATCCTCCACACATTCCAGTTTTCTAGGAAGAAAGCTTCAGAAACCTGAGAAAACATGATATTTCTTTCTGTAAACATGACATTGGATACATTTGCCAAACAGGAAGATTGTGCTTTTCTCCAAAACCACTTTCACGGTGATTTTTGGTTAAATTTCACTTCAAAACAACAACAATTTGTCCAGATACTCCTGGATGAAAACAAAACTATCTGGTGGTTTGTAGCTATCTCAATCCCAGATCTTGCTACAGCCTCTGTGTCTGTTTGTGTTTTCTGAACATTCTCTATGGACTTTAAGGTTTTGAATGCATTTTAGCAGGACCCTTTTTGTTTTCTGCTGGCAAACGCTAATTGGTTCCACCTAGAGTCAAATCCTCCACACATTCGAGTTTTCTAGGAAGAAAGCTTCAGAAACCTGAGAAAACATGATATTTCCTTCTGTAACCATCACATTGGATACATTTGCCGAACAGGAAGATTGTGCTTTTCTCCAAAACCACTTTCACGGTCATTTTTGGTAAATTTCACCCGAAATCCACAACAATTTGTCCAGATACTCCTGGATGAAAACAAAACTATCTGGTGATTTGTAGCTATCTCAATCCCAGATCTTGCTACAGCCTCTGTGTGTGTTTGTGTTTTCTGGATATTCTCTATGGACTTTAAGGTTTTGAATGCATTTTAGCAGGACCCTTTTTGTTTTCTGCTGGCAAACGCTCATTGGTTCCACCTGGAGTCAAATCCTCCACACATTCGAGTTTTCTAGGAAGAAAGCTTCAGAAACCTTAGAAAACATGATATTTGTATTTGTAAACATGACATTGGAAAGATTTGCCGAACAGGAAGATTGTGCTTTTCTCCAAAACCACTTTCACGGTGATTTTTGGTTAAATTTCACCCGAAATCCACAACAATTTGTCCAGATACTCCTGGATGAAAACAAAACTATCTGGTGATTTGTAGCTATCTCAATCCCAGATCTTGCTACAGCCTCTGTGTGTGTTTGTGTTTTCTGGATATTCTCTATGGACTTTAAGTTTTTGAATGCATTTTAGCAGGACCCTTTTTGTTTTCTGCTGCAAACACTAATTGGTTCAACCTGGAGTAAAATACTCCACACATTCGAGTTTTCTAGGAAGAAAGCTCCAGAAACCTGAGAAAACATGATATTTGTATTTGTAAACATGACATTGGATACACTTGCCGAACAGGAAGATTGTGCTTTTCTCCAAAACCACTTTCACGGTCATTTTTGGTAAATTTCACCCGAAATCCACAACAATTTGTCCAGATACTCCTGGATGAAAACAAAACTATCTGGTGATTTGTAGCTATCTCAATCCCAGATCTTGCTACAGCCTCTGTGTGTGTTTGTGTTTTCTGGATATTCTCTATGGACTTTAAGTTTTTGAATGCATTTTAGCAGGACCCTTTTTGTTTTCTGCTGCAAACACTAATTGGTTCAACCTGGAGTAAAATACTCCACACATTCGAGTTTTCTAGGAAGAAAGCTTCAGAAACCTGAGAAAACATGATATTTGTATTTGTAAACATGAGATTGGATGCATTTGCCGAACAGGAAGATTGTGCTTTTCTCCAAAACCATTTTCCCGGTGATTTTTGGTGAAATTTCACCCGAAATCCACTACAATTTGTCCGGATACTCCTGGATGAAAACAAAACTATCTGGTGATTTGTAGCTATCTCAATCCCAGATCTTGCTACAGCCTCTGTGTGTGTTTGTGTTTTCTGAACATTCTCTATGGACTTTAAGGTTTTGAATGCATTTTAGCAGGACCCTTTTTGTTTTCTGCTGGCAAACGCTAATTGGTTCCACCTAGAGTCAAATCCTCCACACATTCGAGTTTTCTAGGAAGAAAGCTTCAGAAACCTGAGAAAACATGATATTTCCTTCTGTAACCATCACATTGGATGCATTTGCTGAACAGGAAGATTGTGCTTTTCTCCAAAACCACTTTCACGGTGATTTTTGGTAAATTTCACCCGAAATCCACAACAATTTGTCCAGATACTCCTGGATGAAAACAAAACTATCTGGTGATTTGTAGCTATCTCAATCCCAGATCTTGCTACAGCCTCTGTGTGTGTTTGTGTTTTCTGGATATTCTCTATGGACTTTAAGGTTTTGAATGCATTTTAGCAGGACCCTTTTTGTTTTCTGCTGGCAAACGCTAATTGGTTCCACCTGGAGTCAAATACTCCACACATTCGAGTTTTCTAGGAAGAAAGCTCCAGAAACCTGAGAAAACATGATATTTGCATTTCTAAACATGACATTGGATTCATTTGCTAACAGAAAGATTGTGCTTTTCTCCAAAACCCCTTTCACGGTGATTTTTGGTTAAATTTCACTTAAAAACTACAACAATTGGTCCAGATACTCCTGGAGGAAAAGAAAACTATCTGGTGATTTGTAGGTATCTCAATTCCAGATCTTGCTACAGCCTCTGTGTGTGTTTGTGTTTTCTGGATATTCTCTATGGAATTTAAGGTTTTGAATGCATTATTAGGGGACCCTTTTTGTTTTCTGCTGGCAAAGCTAATTGGTTCCACCTGGAGTCAAATACTCCACACATTCGAGTTTTCTAGGAAGAAAGATCCAGAAACCTGAGAAAACATGATGTTTGCATTTCTAAACATGACATTGGATTCATTTGCTAACAGAAAGATTGTGCTTTTCTCCAAAACCACTTTCACGGTGATTTTTTGGTTAAATTTCACCCGAAATCCACAACAATTGGTCCAGATACTCCTGGATGAAAACAAAACTATCTGGTGATTTGTAGCTATCTCAATCCCAGATCTTGCTACAGCCTCTGTGTCTGTTTGTGTTTTCTGAACATTCTCTATGGACTTTAAGGTTTTGAATGCATTTTATCAGGACCCTTTTTGTTTTCTGCTGGCAAACGCTAATTGGTTCCACCTAGAGTCAAATCCTCCACACATTCGAGTGTTCTAGGAAGAAAGATTCAGAAACCTGAGAAAACATGATATTTCCTTCTGTAACCATCACATTGGATACATTTGCCGAAGAGGAAGATTGTGCTTTTCTCCAAAACCACTTTCACGGTCATTTTTGGTAAATTTCACCCGAAATCCACAACAATTTGTCCAGATACTCCTGGATGAAAACAAAACTATCTGGTGATTTGTAGCTATCTCAATCCCAGATCTTGCTACAGCCTCTGTGTGTGTTTGTGTTTTCTGGATATTCTCTATGGACTTTAAGGTTTTGAATGCATTTTAGCAGGACCCTTTTTGTTTTCTGCTGGCAAACGCTCATTGGTTCCACCTGGAGTCAAATCCTCCACACATTCGAGTTTTCTAGGAAGAAAGCTTCAGAAACCTGAGAAAACATGATATTTCTTTCTGTAAACATGACATTGGATACATTTGCCAAACAGGAAGATTGTGCTTTTCTCCAAAACCACTTTCACGGTGATTTTTGGTTAAATTTCACTTCAAAACAACAACAATTTGTCCAGATACTCCTGGATGAAAACAAAACTATCTGGTGGTTTGTAGCTATCTCAATCCCAGATCTTGCTACAGCCTCTGTGTCTGTTTGTGTTTTCTGAACATTCTCTATGGACTTTAAGGTTTTGAATGCATTTTAGCAGGACCCTTTTTGTTTTCTGCTGGCAAACGCTAATTGGTTCCACCTAGAGTCAAATCCTCCACACATTCGAGTTTTCTAGGAAGAAAGCTTCAGAAACCTGAGAAAACATGATATTTCCTTCTGTAACCATCACATTGGATACATTTGCCGAACAGGAAGATTGTGCTTTTCTCCAAAACCACTTTCACGGTGATTTTTGGTTAAATTTCACCCGAAATCCACAACAATTTGTCCAGATACTCCTGGATGAAAACAAAACTATCTGGTGATTAGTAGCTATCTCAATCCCACATCTTGCTACAGCCTCTGTGTGTGTTTGTGTTTTCTGGATATTCTCTATGGACTTTAAGGTTTTGAATGCATTTTAGCAGGACCCTTTTTGTTTTCTGCTGGCAAACGCTAATTGGTTCCACCTGGAGTCAAATCCTCCACACATTCGAGTTTTCTAGGAAGAAAGCTTCAGAAACCTTAGAAAACATGATATTTGTATTTGTAAACATGATATTGGAAAGATTTGCCGAACAGGAAGATTGTGCTTTTCTCCAAAACCACTTTCACGGTGATTTTTGGTAAATTTCACCCGAAATCCACAACAATTTGTCCAGATACTCCTGGATGAAAACAAAACTATCTGGTGATTTGTAGCTATCTCAATCCCAGATCTTGCTACAGCCTCTGTGTGTGTTTGTGTTTTCTGGATATTCTCTATGGACTTTAAGGTTTTGAATGCATTTTAGCAGGACCCTTTTTGTTTTCTGCTGCAAACACTAATTGGTTCAACCTGGAGTAAAATACTCCACACATTCGAGTTTTCTAGGAAGAAAGCTCCAGAAACCTGAGAAAACATGATATTTGTATTTGTAAACATGACATTGGATACACTTGCCGAACAGGAAGATTGTGCTTTTCTCCAAAACCACTTTCACGGTGATTTTTTGTAAATTTCACCCGAAATCCACAACAATTTGTCCAGATACTCCTGGATGAAAACAAAACTATCTGGTGATTTGTAGCTATCTCAATCCCAGATCTTGCTACAGCCTCTGTGTGTGTTTGTGTTTTCTGGATATTCTCTATGGACTTTAAGTTTTTGAATGCATTTTAGCAGGACCCTTTTTGTTTTCTGCTGCAAACACTAATTGGTTCAACCTGGAGTAAAATACTCCACACATTCGAGTTTTCTAGGAAGAAAGCTTCAGAAACCTGAGAAAACATGATATTTGTATTTGTAAACATGAGATTGGATGCATTTGCCGAACAGGAAGATTGTGCTTTTCTCCAAAACCATTTTCCCGGTGATTTTTGGTGAAATTTCACCCGAAATCCACTACAATTTGTCCGGATACTCCTGGATGAAAACAAAACTATCTGGTGATTTGTAGCTATCTCAATCCCAGATCTTGCTACAGCCTCTGTGTGTGTTTGTGTTTTCTGAACATTCTCTATGGACTTTAAGGTTTTGAATGCATTTTAGCAGGACCCTTTTTGTTTTCTGCTGGCAAACGCTAATTGGTTCCACCTAGAGTCAAATCCTCCACACATTCGAGTTTTCTAGGAAGAAAGCTTCAGAAACCTGAGAAAACATGATATTTCCTTCTGTAACCATCACATTGGATACATTTGCCGAACAGGAAGATTGTGCTATTCTCCAAAAACACTTTCACGGAGATTTTTGGTTAAATTTCACCCGAAATCCACAACAATTTGTCCAGATACTCCTGGATGAAAACAAAACTATCTGGTGATTTGTAGCTATCTCAATCCCACATCTTGCTACAGCCTCTGTGTGTGTTTGTGTTTTCTGGATATTCTCTATGGACTTTAAGGTTTTGAATGCATTTTAGCAGGACCCTTTTTGTTTTCTGCTGGCAAACGCTCATTGGTTCCACCTGGAGTCAAATCCTCCACACATTCGAGTTTTCTAGGAAGAAAGCTTCAGAAACCTTAGAAAACATGATATTTGTATTTGTAAACATGACATTGGAAAGATTTGCCGAACAGGAAGATTGTGCTTTTCTCCAAAACCACTTTCACGGTGATTTTTGGTAAATTTCACCCGAAATCCACAACAATTTGTCCAGATACTCCTGGATGAAAACAAAACTATCTGGTGATTTGTAGCTATCTCAATCCCACATCTTGCTACAGCCTCTGTGTGTGTTTGTGTTTTCTGGATATTCTCTATGGACTTTAAGGTTTTGAATGCATTTTAGCAGGACCCTTTTTGTTTTCTGCTGGCAAACGCTCATTGGTTCCACCTGGAGTCAAATACTCCACACATTCGAGTTTTCTAGGAAGAAAGATCCAGAAACCTGAGAAAACATGATATTTGCATTTCTAAACATGACATTGGATTCATTTGCTAACAGAAAGATTGTGCTTTTCTCCAAAACCACTTTCACGGTGATTTTTTGGTTAAATTTCACCCGAAATCCACAACAATTGGTCCAGATACTCCTGGATGAAAACAAAACTATCTGGTGATTTGTAGCTATCTCAATCCCAGATCTTGCTACAGCCTCTGTGTCTGTTTGTGTTTTCTGAACATTCTCTATGGACTTTAAGTTTTTGAATGCATTTTCGCAGGACCCTTTTTGTTTTCTGCTGGCAAACGCTAATTGGTTCCACCTAGAGTCAAATCCTCCACACATTCGAGTTTTCTAGGAAGAAAGCTTCAGAAACCTGAGAAAACATGATATTTGTATTTGTAAACATGAGATTGGGTGCATTTGCCGAACAGTAAGATTGTGCTTTTCTCCAAAACCACTTTCATGGTGATTTTTTGGTTAAATTTCACCCGAAATCCACAACAATTTGTCCAGATACTCCTGGATGAAAACAAAACTATCTGGTGATTAGTAGCTATCTCAATCCCAGATCTTGCTACAGCCTCTGTGTGTGTTTGTGTTTTCTGGATATTCTCTATGGACTTTAAGGTTTTGAATGCATTTTAGCAGGACCCTTTTTGTTTTCTGCTGGCAAACACTAATTGGTTCAACCTGGAGTAAAATACTCCACACATTGGAGTTTTTTAGGAAGAAAGCTTCAGAAACCTGAGAAAACATATTTGTATTTGTAAACATGACATTGGATTCATTTGCTAACATAAAGATTGTGCTTTTCTCCAAAACCACTTTCACGGTGATTTTTGCTTAAATTTCACCCGAAATCCACAACAATTGGTCCAGATACTCCTGGATGAAAACAAAACTATCTGGTGATTTGTAGCTATCTCAATCCCAGATCTTGCTACAGCCTCTGTGTGTGTTTGTGTTTTCTGGATATTCTATATGGACTTTAAGGTTTTGAATGCATTTTAGCAGGACCCTTTTTGTTTTCTGCTGGCAAACGCTAATTGGTTCCACCTGGAGTCAAATCCTCCACACATTCGAGTTTTCTAGGAAGAAAGCTTCAGAAACCTGAGAAAACATGATATTTGTATTTGTAAACATGAGATTGAATGCATTTGCTAACATTAAGATTGTGCTTTTCTCCAAAACCACTTTCACGGTGATTTTTGGTTAAATTTCACTTAAAAACTACAACAATTGGTCCAGATACTCCTGGAGGAAAAGAAAACTATCTGGTGATTTGTAGGTATCTCAATCCCAGATCTTGCTACAGCCTCTGTGTGTGTTTGTGTTTTCTGGATATTCTCTATGGAATTTAAGGTTTTGAATGCATTATTAGGGGACCCTTTTTGTTTTCTGCTGGCAAACGCTAATTGGTTCCACCTGGAGTCAAATACTCTACACATTCGAGTTTTCTAGGAAGAAAGATCCAGAAACCTGAGAAAACATGATATTTGCATTTCTAAACATGACATTGGATTCATTTTCTAACAGAAAGATTGTGCTTTTCTACAAAACCACTTTCACGGTGATTTTTTAGTTAAATTTCACCCGAAATCCACAACAATTTGTCCAGATACTCCTGGATGAAAACAAAACTATCTGGTGATTTGTAGCTATCTCAATCCCAGATCTTGCTACAGCCTCTGTGTCTGTTTGTGTTTTCTGAACATTCTCTATGGACTTTAAGGTTTTGAATGCATTTTAGCAGGACCCTTTTTGTTTTCTGCTGGCAAACACTAATTGGTTCCACCTGGAGTCAAATCCTCCACACATTCCAGTTTTCTAGGAAGAAAGCTTCAGAAACCTGAGAAAACATGATATTTCTTTCTGTAAACATGACATTGGATACATTTGCCAAACAGGAAGATTGTGCTTTTCTCCAAAACCACTTTCACGGTGATTTTTGGTTAAATTTCACTTCAAAACAACAACAATTTGTCCAGATACTCCTGGATGAAAACAAAACTATCTGGTGGTTTGTAGCTATCTCAATCCCAGATCTTGCTACAGCCTCTGTGTCTGTTTGTGTTTTCTGAACATTCTCTATGGACTTTAAGGTTTTGAATGCATTTTAGCAGGACCCTTTTTGTTTTCTGCTGGCAAACGCTAATTGGTTCCACCTAGAGTCAAATCCTCCACACATTCGAGTTTTCTAGGAAGAAAGCTTCAGAAACCTGAGAAAACATGATATTTCCTTCTGTAACCATCACATTGGATACATTTGCCGAACAGGAAGATTGTGCTTTTCTCCAAAACCACTTTCACGGAGATTTTTGGTTAAATTTCACCCGAAATCCACAACAATTTGTCCAGATACTCCTGGATGAAAACAAAACTATCTGGTGATTTGTAGCTATCTCAATCCCAGATCTTGCTACAGCCTCTGTGTGTGTTTGTGTTTTCTGGATATTCTCTATGGACTTTAAGGTTTTGAATGCATTTTAGCAGGACCCTTTTTGTTTTCTGCTGGCAAACGCTCATTGGTTCCACCTGGAGTCAAATCCTCCACACATTCGAGTTTTCTAGGAAGAAAGCTTCAGAAACCTTAGAAAACATGATATTTGTATTTGTAAACATGACATTGGAAAGATTTGCCGAACAGGAAGATTGTGCTTTTCTCCAAAACCACTTTCACGGTGATTTTTGGTTAAATTTCACCCGAAATCCACAACAATTTGTCCAGATACTCCTGGATGAAAACAAAACTATCTGGTGATTTGTAGCTATCTCAATCCCAGATCTTGCTACAGCCTCTGTGTGTGTTTGTGTTTTCTGGATATTCTCTATGGACTTTAAGTTTTTGAATGCATTTTAGCAGGACCCTTTTTGTTTTCTGCTGCAAACACTAATTGGTTCAACCTGGAGTAAAATACTCCACACATTCGAGTTTTCTAGGAAGAAAGCTCCAGAAACCTGAGAAAACATGATATTTGTATTTGTAAACATGACATTGGATACACTTGCCGAACAGGAAGATTGTGCTTTTCTCCAAAACCACTTTCACGGTGATTTTTTGTAAATTTCACCCGAAATCCACAACAATTTGTCCAGATACTCCTGGATGAAAACAAAACTATCTGGTGATTTGTAGCTATCTCAATCCCAGATCTTGCTACAGCCTCTGTGTGTGTTTGTGTTTTCTGGATATTCTCTATGGACTTTAAGTTTTTGAATGCATTTTAGCAGGACCCTTTTTGTTTTCTGCTGCAAACACTAATTGGTTCAACCTGGAGTAAAATACTCCACACATTCGAGTTTTCTAGGAAGAAAGCTTCAGAAACCTGAGAAAACATGATATTTGTATTTGTAAACATGAGATTGGATGCATTTGCCGAACAGGAAGATTGTGCTTTTCTCCAAAACCATTTTCCCGGTGATTTTTGGTGAAATTTCACCCGAAATCCACTACAATTTGTCCGGATACTCCTGGATGAAAACAAAACTATCTGGTGATTTGTAGCTATCTCAATCCCAGATCTTGCTACAGCCTCTGTGTGTGTTTGTGTTTTCTGAACATTCTCTATGGACTTTAAGGTTTTGAATGCATTTTAGCAGGACCCTTTTTGTTTTCTGCTGGCAAACGCTAATTGGTTCCACCTAGAGTCAAATCCTCCACACATTCGAGTTTTCTAGGAAGAAAGCTTCAGAAACCTGAGAAAACATGATATTTCCTTCTGTAACCATCACATTGGATGCATTTGCTGAACAGGAAGATTGTGCTTTTCTCCAAAACCACTTTCACGGTGATTTTTGGTAAATTTCACCCGAAATCCACAACAATTTGTCCAGATACTCCTGGATGAAAACAAAACTATCTGGTGATTTGTAGCTATCTCAATCCCAGATCTTGCTACAGCCTCTGTGTGTGTTTGTGTTTTCTGGATATTCTCTATGGACTTTAAGGTTTTGAATGCATTTTAGCAGGACCCTTTTTGTTTTCTGCTGGCAAACGCTAATTGGTTCCACCTGGAGTCAAATACTCCACACATTCGAGTTTTCTAGGAAGAAAGCTCCAGAAACCTGAGAAAACATGATATTTGCATTTCTAAACATGACATTGGATTCATTTGCTAACAGAAAGATTGTGCTTTTCTCCAAAACCCCTTTCACGGTGATTTTTGGTTAAATTTCACTTAAAAACTACAACAATTGGTCCAGATACTCCTGGAGGAAAAGAAAACTATCTGGTGATTTGTAGGTATCTCAATTCCAGATCTTGCTACAGCCTCTGTGTGTGTTTGTGTTTTCTGGATATTCTCTATGGAATTTAAGGTTTTGAATGCATTATTAGGGGACCCTTTTTGTTTTCTGCTGGCAAAGCTAATTGGTTCCACCTGGAGTCAAATACTCCACACATTCGAGTTTTCTAGGAAGAAAGATCCAGAAACCTGAGAAAACATGATGTTTGCATTTCTAAACATGACATTGGATTCATTTGCTAACAGAAAGATTGTGCTTTTCTCCAAAACCACTTTCACGGTGATTTTTTGGTTAAATTTCACCCGAAATCCACAACAATTGGTCCAGATACTCCTGGATGAAAACAAAACTATCTGGTGATTTGTAGCTATCTCAATCCCAGATCTTGCTACAGCCTCTGTGTCTGTTTGTGTTTTCTGAACATTCTCTATGGACTTTAAGGTTTTGAATGCATTTTATCAGGACCCTTTTTGTTTTCTGCTGGCAAACGCTAATTGGTTCCACCTAGAGTCAAATCCTCCACACATTCGAGTGTTCTAGGAAGAAAGATTCAGAAACCTGAGAAAACATGATATTTCCTTCTGTAACCATCACATTGGATACATTTGCCGAAGAGGAAGATTGTGCTTTTCTCCAAAACCACTTTCACGGTCATTTTTGGTAAATTTCACCCGAAATCCACAACAATTTGTCCAGATACTCCTGGATGAAAACAAAACTATCTGGTGATTTGTAGCTATCTCAATCCCAGATCTTGCTACAGCCTCTGTGTGTGTTTGTGTTTTCTGGATATTCTCTATGGACTTTAAGGTTTTGAATGCATTTTAGCAGGACCCTTTTTGTTTTCTGCTGGCAAACGCTCATTGGTTCCACCTGGAGTCAAATCCTCCACACATTCCAGTTTTCTAGGAAGAAAGCTTCAGAAACCTGAGAAAACATGATATTTCTTTCTGTAAACATGACATTGGATACATTTGCCAAACAGGAAGATTGTGCTTTTCTCCAAAACCACTTTCACGGTGATTTTTGGTTAAATTTCACTTCAAAACAACAACAATTTGTCCAGATACTCCTGGATGAAAACAAAACTATCTGGTGGTTTGTAGCTATCTCAATCCCAGATCTTGCTACAGCCTCTGTGTCTGTTTGTGTTTTCTGAACATTCTCTATGGACTTTAAGGTTTTGAATGCATTTTAGCAGGACCCTTTTTGTTTTCTGCTGGCAAACGCTAATTGGTTCCACCTAGAGTCAAATCCTCCACACATTCGAGTTTTCTAGGAAGAAAGCTTCAGAAACCTGAGAAAACATGATATTTCCTTCTGTAACCATCACATTGGATACATTTGCCGAACAGGAAGATTGTGCTTTTCTCCAAAACCACTTTCACGGTGATTTTTGGTTAAATTTCACCCGAAATCCACAACAATTTGTCCAGATACTCCTGGATGAAAACAAAACTATCTGGTGATTAGTAGCTATCTCAATCCCACATCTTGCTACAGCCTCTGTGTGTGTTTGTGTTTTCTGGATATTCTCTATGGACTTTAAGGTTTTGAATGCATTTTAGCAGGACCCTTTTTGTTTTCTGCTGGCAAACGCTCATTGGTTCCACCTGGAGTCAAATCCTCCACACATTCCAGTTTTCTAGGAAGAAAGCTTCAGAAACCTTAGAAAACATGATATTTGTATTTGTAAACATGATATTGGAAAGATTTGCCGAACAGGAAGATTGTGCTTTTCTCCAAAACCACTTTCACGGTGATTTTTGGTAAATTTCACCCGAAATCCACAACAATTTGTCCAGATACTCCTGGATGAAAACAAAACTATCTGGTGATTTGTAGCTATCTCAATCCCAGATCTTGCTACAGCCTCTGTGTGTGTTTGTGTTTTCTGGATATTCTCTATGGACTTTAAGGTTTTGAATGCATTTTAGCAGGACCCTTTTTGTTTTCTGCTGCAAACACTAATTGGTTCAACCTGGAGTAAAATACTCCACACATTCGAGTTTTCTAGGAAGAAAGCTCCAGAAACCTGAGAAAACATGATATTTGTATTTGTAAACATGACATTGGATACACTTGCCGAACAGGAAGATTGTGCTTTTCTCCAAAACCACTTTCACGGTGATTTTTTGTAAATTTCACCCGAAATCCACAACAATTTGTCCAGATACTCCTGGATGAAAACAAAACTATCTGGTGATTTGTAGCTATCTCAATCCCAGATCTTGCTACAGCCTCTGTGTGTGTTTGTGTTTTCTGGATATTCTCTATGGACTTTAAGTTTTTGAATGCATTTTAGCAGGACCCTTTTTGTTTTCTGCTGCAAACACTAATTGGTTCAACCTGGAGTAAAATACTCCACACATTCGAGTTTTCTAGGAAGAAAGCTTCAGAAACCTGAGAAAACATGATATTTGTATTTGTAAACATGAGATTGGATGCATTTGCCGAACAGGAAGATTGTGCTTTTCTCCAAAACCATTTTCCCGGTGATTTTTGGTGAAATTTCACCCGAAATCCACTACAATTTGTCCGGATACTCCTGGATGAAAACAAAACTATCTGGTGATTTGTAGCTATCTCAATCCCAGATCTTGCTACAGCCTCTGTGTGTGTTTGTGTTTTCTGAACATTCTCTATGGACTTTAAGGTTTTGAATGCATTTTAGCAGGACCCTTTTTGTTTTCTGCTGGCAAACGCTAATTGGTTCCACCTAGAGTCAAATCCTCCACACATTCGAGTTTTCTAGGAAGAAAGCTTCAGAAACCTGAGAAAACATGATATTTCCTTCTGTAACCATCACATTGGATACATTTGCCGAACAGGAAGATTGTGCTATTCTCCAAAAACACTTTCACGGAGATTTTTGGTTAAATTTCACCCGAAATCCACAACAATTTGTCCAGATACTCCTGGATGAAAACAAAACTATCTGGTGATTTGTAGCTATCTCAATCCCACATCTTGCTACAGCCTCTGTGTGTGTTTGTGTTTTCTGGATATTCTCTATGGACTTTAAGGTTTTGAATGCATTTTAGCAGGACCCTTTTTGTTTTCTGCTGGCAAACGCTCATTGGTTCCACCTGGAGTCAAATCCTCCACACATTCGAGTTTTCTAGGAAGAAAGCTTCAGAAACCTTAGAAAACATGATATTTGTATTTGTAAACATGACATTGGAAAGATTTGCCGAACAGGAAGATTGTGCTTTTCTCCAAAACCACTTTCACGGTGATTTTTGGTAAATTTCACCCGAAATCCACAACAATTTGTCCAGATACTCCTGGATGAAAACAAAACTATCTGGTGATTTGTAGCTATCTCAATCCCACATCTTGCTACAGCCTCTGTGTGTGTTTGTGTTTTCTGGATATTCTCTATGGACTTTAAGGTTTTGAATGCATTTTAGCAGGACCCTTTTTGTTTTCTGCTGGCAAACGCTCATTGGTTCCACCTGGAGTCAAATACTCCACACATTCGAGTTTTCTAGGAAGAAAGATCCAGAAACCTGAGAAAACATGATATTTGCATTTCTAAACATGACATTGGATTCATTTGCTAACAGAAAGATTGTGCTTTTCTCCAAAACCACTTTCACGGTGATTTTTTGGTTAAATTTCACCCGAAATCCACAACAATTGGTCCAGATACTCCTGGATGAAAACAAAACTATCTGGTGATTTGTAGCTATCTCAATCCCAGATCTTGCTACAGCCTCTGTGTCTGTTTGTGTTTTCTGAACATTCTCTATGGACTTTAAGTTTTTGAATGCATTTTCGCAGGACCCTTTTTGTTTTCTGCTGGCAAACGCTAATTGGTTCCACCTAGAGTCAAATCCTCCACACATTCGAGTTTTCTAGGAAGAAAGCTTCAGAAACCTGAGAAAACATGATATTTGTATTTGTAAACATGAGATTGGATGCATTTGCCGAACAGTAAGATTGTGCTTTTCTCCAAAACCACTTTCATGGTGATTTTTTGGTTAAATTTCACCCGAAATCCACAACAATTTGTCCAGATACTCCTGGATGAAAACAAAACTATCTGGTGATTAGTAGCTATCTCAATCCCAGATCTTGCTACAGCCTCTGTGTGTGTTTGTGTTTTCTGGATATTCTCTATGGACTTTAAGGTTTTGAATGCATTTTAGCAGGACCCTTTTTGTTTTCTGCTGGCAAACACTAATTGGTTCAACCTGGAGTAAAATACTCCACACATTGGAGTTTTTTAGGAAGAAAGCTTCAGAAACCTGAGAAAACATATTTGTATTTGTAAACATGACATTGGATTCATTTGCTAACATAAAGATTGTGCTTTTCTCCAAAACCACTTTCACGGTGATTTTTGCTTAAATTTCACCCGAAATCCACAACAATTGGTCCAGATACTCCTGGATGAAAACAAAACTATCTGGTGATTTGTAGCTATCTCAATCCCAGATCTTGCTACAGCCTCTGTGTGTGTTTGTGTTTTCTGGATATTCTATATGGACTTTAAGGTTTTGAATGCATTTTAGCAGGACCCTTTTTGTTTTCTGCTGGCAAACGCTAATTGGTTCCACCTGGAGTCAAATCCTCCACACATTCGAGTTTTCTAGGAAGAAAGCTTCAGAAACCTGAGAAAACATGATATTTGTATTTGTAAACATGAGATTGAATGCATTTGCTAACATTAAGATTGTGCTTTTCTCCAAAACCACTTTCACGGTGATTTTTGGTTAAATTTCACTTAAAAACTACAACAATTGGTCCAGATACTCCTGGAGGAAAAGAAAACTATCTGGTGATTTGTAGGTATCTCAATCCCAGATCTTGCTACAACCTCTGTGTGTGTTTGTGTTTTCTGGATATTCTCTATGGAATTTAAGGTTTTGAATGCATTATTAGGGGACCCTTTTTGTTTTCTGCTGGCAAACGCTAATTGGTTCCACCTGGAGTCAAATACTCTACACATTCGAGTTTTCTAGGAAGAAAGATCCAGAAACCTGAGAAAACATGATATTTGCATTTCTAAACATGACATTGGATTCATTTTCTAACAGAAAGATTGTGCTTTTCTACAAAACCACTTTCACGGTGATTTTTTAGTTAAATTTCACCCGAAATCCACAACAATTGGTCCAGATACTCCTGGATGAAAACAAAACTATCTGGTGATTTGTAGCTATCTCAATCCCAGATCTTGCTACAGCCTCTGTGTCTGTTTGTGTTTTCTGAACATTCTCTATGGACTTTAAGGTTTTGAATGCATTTTAGCAGGACCCTTTTTGTTTTCTGCTGGCAAACGCTAATTGGTTCCACCTAGAGTCAAATCCTCCACACATTCGAGTTTTCTAGGAAGAAAGATTCAGAAACCTGAGAAAACATGATATTTCCTTCTGTAACCATCACATTGGATATATTTGCCGAACAGGAAGATTGTGCTTTTCTCCAAAACCACTTTAACGGTCATTTTTGGTAAATTTCACCCGAAATCCACAACAATTTGTCCAGATACTCCTGGATGAAAACAAAACTATCTGGTGATTTGTAGCTATCTCAATCCCAGATCTTGCTACAGCCTCTGTGTGTGTTTGTGTTTTCTGGATATTCTCTATGGACTTTAAGGTTTTGAATGCATTTTAGCAGGACCCTTTTTGTTTTCTGCTGGCAAACGCTCATTGGTTCCACCTGGAGTCAAATCCTCCACACATTCGAGTTTTCTAGGAAGAAAGCTTCAGAAACCTGAGAAAACATGATATTTCTTTCTGTAAACCTGACATTGGATACATTTGCCAAACAGGAAGATTGTGCTTTTCTCCAAAACCACTTTCACGGTGATTTTTGGTTAAATTTCACTTCAAAACAACAACAATTTGTCCAGATACTCCTGGATGAAAACAAAACTATCTGGTGATGTGTATCTATCTCAATCCCAGATCTTGCTACAGCCTCTGTGTCTGTTTGTGTTTTCTGAACATTCTCTATGGACTTTAAGGTTTTGAATGCATTTTAGCAGGACCCTTTTTGTTTTCTGCTGGCAAACGCTAATTGGTTCCACCTAGAGTCAAATCCTCCACACATTCGAGTTTTCTAGGAAGAAAGCTTCAGACACCTGAGAAAACATGATATTTCCTTCTGTAACCATCACATTGGATACATTTCCCGAACAGGAAGATTGTGCTTTTCTCCAAAACCACTTTCACGGAGATTTTTGGTTAAATTTCACCCGAAATCCACAACAATTTGTCCAGATACTCCTGGATGAAAACAAAACTATCTGGTGATTAGTAGCTATCTCAATCCCACATCTTGCTACAGCCTCTGTGTGTGTTTGTGTTTTCTGGATATTCTCTATGGAATTTAAGGTTTTGAATGCATTTTAGCAGGACCCTTTTTGTTTTCTGCTGGCAAACGCTCATTGGTTCCACCTGGAGTCAAATCCTCCACACATTCGAGTTTTCTAGGAAGAAAGCTTCAGAAACCTTAGAAAACATGATATTTGTATTTGTAAACATGACATTGGAAAGATTTGCCGAACAGGAAGATTGTGCTTTTCTCCAAAACCACTTTCACGGTGATTTTTGGTAAATTTCACCCGAAATCCACAACAATTTGTCCAGATACTCCTGGATGAAAACAAAACTATCTGGTGATTTGTAGCTATCTCAATCCCACATCTTGCTACAGCCTCTGTGTGTGTTTGTGTTTTCTGGATATTCTCTATGGACTTTAAGGTTTTGAATGCATTTTAGCAGGACCCTTTTTGTTTTCTGCTGGCAAACGCTCATTGGTTCCACCTGGAGTCAAATACTCCACACATTCGAGTTTTCTAGGAAGAAAGATCCAGAAACCTGAGAAAACATGATATTTGCATTTCTAAACATGACATTGGATTCATTTGCTAACAGAAAGATTGTGCTTTTCTCCAAAACCACTTTCACGGTGATTTTTTGGTTAAATTTCACCCGAAATCCACAACAATTGGTCCAGATACTCCTGGATGAAAACAAAACTATCTGGTGATTTGTAGCTATCTCAATCCCAGATCTTGCTACAGCCTCTGTGTCTGTTTGTGTTTTCTGAACATTCTCTATGGACTTTAAGTTTTTGAATGCATTTTCGCAGGACCCTTTTTGTTTTCTGCTGGCAAACGCTAATTGGTTCCACCTAGAGTCAAATCCTCCACACATTCGAGTTTTCTAGGAAGAAAGCTTCAGAAACCTGAGAAAACATGATATTTGTATTTGTAAACATGAGATTGGATGCATTTGCCGAACAGTAAGATTGTGCTTTTCTCCAAAACCACTTTCATGGTGATTTTTTGGTTAAATTTCACCCGAAATCCACAACAATTTGTCCAGATACTCCTGGATGAAAACAAAACTATCTGGTGATTTGTAGCTATCTCAATCCCAGATCTTGCTACAGCCTCTGTGTGTGTTTGTGTTTTCTGGATATTCTCTATGGACTTTAAGGTTTTGAATGCATTTTAGCAGGACCCTTTTTGTTTTCTGCTGGCAAACACTAATTGGTTCAACCTGGAGTAAAATACTCCACACATTGGAGTTTTTTAGGAAGAAAGCTTCAGAAACCTGAGAAAACATATTTGTATTTGTAAACATGACATTGGATTCATTTGCTAACATAAAGATTGTGCTTTTCTCCAAAACCACTTTCACGGTGATTTTTGCTTAAATTTCACCCGAAATCCACAACAATTGGTCCAGATACTCCTGGATGAAAACAAAACTATCTGGTGATTTGTAGCTATCTCAATCCCAGATCTTGCTACAGCCTCTGTGTGTGTTTGTGTTTTCTGGATATTCTATATGGACTTTAAGGTTTTGAATGCATTTTAGCAGGACCCTTTTTGTTTTCTGCTGGCAAACGCTAATTGGTTCCACCTGGAGTCAAATCCTCCACACATTCGAGTTTTCTAGGAAGAAAGCTTCAGAAACCTGAGAAAACATGATATTTGTATTTGTAAACATGAGATTGAATGCATTTGCTAACATTAAGATTGTGCTTTTCTCCAAAACCACTTTCACGGTGATTTTTGGTTAAATTTCACTTAAAAACTACAACAATTGGTCCAGATACTCCTGGAGGAAAAGAAAACTATCTGGTGATTTGTAGGTATCTCAATCCCAGATCTTGCTACAACCTCTGTGTGTGTTTGTGTTTTCTGGATATTCTCTATGGAATTTAAGGTTTTGAATGCATTATTAGGGGACCCTTTTTGTTTTCTGCTGGCAAACGCTAATTGGTTCCACCTGGAGTCAAATACTCTACACATTCGAGTTTTCTAGGAAGAAAGATCCAGAAACCTGAGAAAACATGATATTTGCATTTCTAAACATGACATTGGATTCATTTTCTAACAGAAAGATTGTGCTTTTCTACAAAACCACTTTCACGGTGATTTTTTAGTTAAATTTCACCCGAAATCCACAACAATTGGTCCAGATACTCCTGGATGAAAACAAAACTATCTGGTGATTTGTAGCTATCTCAATCCCAGATCTTGCTACAGCCTCTGTGTCTGTTTGTGTTTTCTGAACATTCTCTATGGACTTTAAGGTTTTGAATGCATTTTAGCAGGACCCTTTTTGTTTTCTGCTGGCAAACGCTAATTGGTTCCACCTAGAGTCAAATCCTCCACACATTCGAGTTTTCTAGGAAGAAAGATTCAGAAACCTGAGAAAACATGATATTTCCTTCTGTAACCATCACATTGGATATATTTGCCGAACAGGAAGATTGTGCTTTTCTCCAAAACCACTTTAACGGTCATTTTTGGTAAATTTCACCCGAAATCCACAACAATTTGTCCAGATACTCCTGGATGAAAACAAAACTATCTGGTGATTTGTAGCTATCTCAATCCCAGATCTTGCTACAGCCTCTGTGTGTGTTTGTGTTTTCTGGATATTCTCTATGGACTTTAAGGTTTTGAATGCATTTTAGCAGGACCCTTTTTGTTTTCTGCTGGCAAACGCTCATTGGTTCCACCTGGAGTCAAATCCTCCACACATTCGAGTTTTCTAGGAAGAAAGCTTCAGAAACCTGAGAAAACATGATATTTCTTTCTGTAAACCTGACATTGGATACATTTGCCAAACAGGAAGATTGTGCTTTTCTCCAAAACCACTTTCACGGTGATTTTTGGTTAAATTTCACTTCAAAACAACAACAATTTGTCCAGATACTCCTGGATGAAAACAAAACTATCTGGTGATGTGTATCTATCTCAATCCCAGATCTTGCTACAGCCTCTGTGTCTGTTTGTGTTTTCTGAACATTCTCTATGGACTTTAAGGTTTTGAATGCATTTTAGCAGGACCCTTTTTGTTTTCTGCTGGCAAACGCTAATTGGTTCCACCTAGAGTCAAATCCTCCACACATTCGAGTTTTCTAGGAAGAAAGCTTCAGACACCTGAGAAAACATGATATTTCCTTCTGTAACCATCACATTGGATACATTTCCCGAACAGGAAGATTGTGCTTTTCTCCAAAACCACTTTCACGGAGATTTTTGGTTAAATTTCACCCGAAATCCACAACAATTTGTCCAGATACTCCTGGATGAAAACAAAACTATCTGGTGATTAGTAGCTATCTCAATCCCACATCTTGCTACAGCCTCTGTGTGTGTTTGTGTTTTCTGGATATTATCTATGGACTTTAAGGTTTTGAATGCATTTTAGCAGGACCCTTTTTGTTTTCTGCTGGCAAACGCTAATTGGTTCCACCTGGAGTCAAATCCTCCACACATTCGAGTTTTCTAGGAAGAAAGCTTCAGAAACCTTAGAAAACATGATATTTGTATTTGTAAACATTACATTGGAAAGATTTCCCGAACAGGAAGATTGTGCTTTTCTCCAAAACCACTTTCACGGTGATTTTTGGTAAATTTCACCCGAAATCCACAACAATTTGTCCAGATACTCCTGGATGAAAACAAAACTATCTGGTGATTTGTAGCTATCTCAATCCCAGATCTTGCTACAGCCTCTGTGTGTGTTTGTGTTTTCTGGATATTCTCTATGGACTTTAAGGTTTTGAATGCATTTTAGCAGGACCCTTTTTGTTTTCTGCTGCAAACACTAATTGGTTCAACCTGGAGTAAAATACTCCACACATTCGAGTTTTCTAGGAAGCAAGCTTCAGAAACCTGAGAAAACATATTTGTATTTGTAAACATTACATTGGATTCATTTGCTAACAGAAAGATTGTACTTTTCTCCAAAACCACTTTCACGGTGATTTTTGGTTAAATTTCACCCGAAATCCACAACAATTTGTCCAGATACTCCTGGATGAAAACAAAACTATCTGGTGATTTGTAGCTATCTCAATCCCAGATCTTGCTACAGCCTCTGTGTCTGTTTGTGTTTTCTGAACATTCTCTATGGACTTTAAGGTTTTGAATGCATTTTAGCAGGACCCTTTTTGTTTTTTGCTGGCAAACGCTAATTGGTTCCACCTGGAGTCAAATCCTCCACACATTCGAGTTTTCTAGGAAGAAAGCTCCAGAAACCTGAGAAAACATGATGTTTGTATTTGTAAACATGACATTGGATGCATTTGCTGAACAGGAAGATTGTGCTTTTCTCCAAAACCACTTTCACGGTGATTTTTGGTGAAATTTCACCCGAAATCCACAACAATTGGTCCAGATACTCCTGGATGAAAACAAAACTATCTGGTGATTTGTAGCTATCTCAATCCCAGATCTTGCTACAGCCTCTGTGTGTGTTTGTGTTTTCTGGATATTCTCTATGGACTTTAAGTTTTTGAATGCATTTTAGCATGTAAGTATTTGTTTTCAGCTGGCAAACGCTAATTGGTTCCACCTGGAGTCAAATCCTCCACACATTCGAGTTTTCTAGGAAGAAAGCTCCAGAAACCTGAGAAAACATGATATTTGCATTTCTAAACATGACATTCGATTCATTTGCTAACAGAAAGATTGTGCTTTTCTCCAAAACCACTTTCACGGTGATTTTTTGGTTAAATTTCACTTAAAAACTACAACAATTTGTCCTGATACTCCTGGATGAAAACAAAACTATCTGGTGATTTGTAGCTATCTCAATCCCAGATCTTGCTACAGCCTCTTTGTGTGTTTGTGTTTTCTGGATATTCTCTATGGACTTTAAGGTTTTGAATGCATTTTAACAGGACCCTTTTTGTTTTCTGCTGGCAAACGCTAATTGGTTCCACCTGGAGTCAAATCCTCCACACATTCGAGTTTTCTAGGAAGAAAGCTCCAGAAACCTGAAAAAACATGATATTTCTTTCTGTAAATATCACATTGGATACATTTGCCAATCAGGAAGATTGTGCTTTTCTCCAAAACCACTTTCACCGTGATTTTTGGTTAAATTTCACTTCAAAACTACAACAATTTGTCCAGATACTCCTGGATGAAAACAAAACTATCTGGTGATTTGTAGCTATCTCAATCCCAGATCTTGCTACAGCCTCTGTGTGTGTTTGTGTTTTCTGGATATTCTCTATGGACTTTAAGGTTTTGAATGCATTTTAGCAGGACCCTTTTTGTTTTCTACTGGCAAACACTAATTGGTTCCACCTGGAGTCAAATCCTCCACACATTCGAGTTTTCTAGGAAGAAAGCTTCAGAAACCTGAGAAACCATGATATTTGTATTTGTAAACATGACATTGGATTCATTAGCTAACAGAAAGATAGTGCTTTTCTCCAAAACCACTTTCACGGTGATTTTTGGCTAAATTTCACCCGAAATCCACAACAATTTGTCCAGATACTCCTGGATGAAAACAAAACTATGTGGTGATTTGTAGCTATCTCAATCCCAGATCTTGCTACAGCCTCTGTGTGTGTTTGTGTTTTCTGGATATTCTCTATGGACTTTAAGGTTTTGAATGCATTTTAGCAGGACCCTTTTTGTTTTCTGCTGGCAAACGCTAATTCGTTCCACCTGGAGTCAAATCCTCCACACATTCGAGTTTTCTAGGAAGAAAGCTCCAGAAACCTGAGAAAACATGATATATATTCTGTAAACATCACATTGGATGAATTGCTGAAGAGGAAGATTGTGCTTTTCTCCAAAACCACTTTCACGGTGATTTTTTGGTTAAATTTCACTTCAAAACTACAACACTTTGTCCAGATACTCCTGGATGAAAACAAAACTATCTGGTGATTTGTAGCTATCTCAATCCCAGATCTTGCTACAGCCTCTGTGTGTGATTGTGTTTTCTGGATATTCTCTATGGACTTTAAGGTTTTGAATGCATTTTAGCAGGACCCTTTTTGTTTTCTGCTGGCAAATGCTAATTGGTTCCACCTAGAGTCAAATCCTCCACACATTCGAGTTTTCTAGGAAGAAAGCTTCAGAAACCTGAGAAAACATGATATTTCTTTCTATAAACATCACATTGGATACACTTTGCCGAACAGGAAGATTGTGCTTTTCTCCAAAACCACTTTCACGGTGATTTTTGGCTAAATTTCACCCGAATCCACAACAATTTGTCCAGATACTCCTGGATGAAAACAAAACTATCTGGTGATTTGTAGCTATCTCAATCCCAGATCTTGCTACAGCCTCTGTGTGTGTTTGTGTTTTCTGGATATTCTCTATGGACTTTAAGGTTTTGAATGCATTTTAGCAGGACCCTTTTTGTTTTCTGCTGGAAAACGCTAATTGGTTCCACCTGGAGTCAAATCCTCCACACATTCGAGTTTTATAGGAAGAAAGCTTCAGAAACCTGAGAAAACATGATATTTCTTTCTGTAAACATCACATTGGATGCATTGCTGAACAGGAAGATTGTGCTTTTCTCCAAAACCACTTTCATGGTGATTTTTTGGTTAAATTTCACTTCAAAACTACAACAATTTGTCCAGATACTCCTGGATGAAAACAAAACTATCTGGTGATTTGTAGCTATCTCAATCCCAGATCTTGCTACAGCCTCTGTGTCTGTTTGTGTTTTCTGAACATTCTCAATGGACTTTAAGGTTTTGAATGCATTTTAGCAGGACCCGTTTTGTTTTCTGCTGGCAAACGCTAATTGGTTCCACCTAGAGTCAAATCCTCCACACATTCGAGTTTTCCAGGAAGAAAGCTTCAGAAACCTTAGAAAACATGATATTTGTATTTGTAAACATGACATTGGATGCATTTGCTGAACAGGAAGATTGTGCTTTTCTCCAAAACCACTTTCACGGTGATTTTTGGTAAATTTCACCCGAAATCCACAACAATTTGTCCAGATACTCCTGGATGAAAACAAAACTATCTGGTGATTTGTAGCTATCTCAATCCCAGATCTTGCTACAGCCTCTGTGTGTGTTTGTGTTTTCCGGATATTCTCTATGGACTTTAAGGTTTTGAATGCATTTTAGCAGGACCCTTTTTGTTTTCTGCTGGCAAACGCTAATTGGTTCCACCTGGAGTCAAATACTCCACACGTTCCAGTTTTCTAGGAAGAAAGATCCAGAAACCTGAAAAAACATGATATTTGCATTTCTAAACATGACATTGGATTCATTTGCTAACAGAAAGATTGTGCTTTTCTCCAAAACCACTTTCACGGTGATTTTTTGTTAAATTTCACTTCAAAACTACAACAATTTGTCCAGATACTCCTGGATGAAAACAAAACTATCTGGTGATTTGTAGCTATCTCAATCCCAGATCTTGCTACAGCCTCTGTGTGTGTTTGTGTTTTCTGGATATTCTCTATGGACTTTAAGGTTTTGAATGCATTTTAGCAGGACCCTTTTTGTTTTCTGCTGGCAAACGCTAATTCGTTCCACCTGGAGTCAAATCCTCCACACATTCGAGTTTTCTAGGAAGAAAGCTCCAGAAACCTGAGAAAACATGATATTTCTTTCTGTAAACATCACATTGGATGAATTGCTGAAGAGGAAGATTGTGCTTTTCTCCAAAACCACTTTCACGGTGATTTTTTGGTTAAATTTCACTTCAAAACTACAACACTTTGTCCAGATACTCCTGGATGAAAACAAAACTATCTGGTGATTTGTAGCTATCTCAATCCCAGATCTTGCTACAGCCTCTGTGTGTGATTGTGTTTTCTGGATATTCTCTATGGACTTTAAGGTTTTGAATGCATTTTAGCAGGACCCTTTTTGTTTTCTGCTGGCAAATGCTAATTGGTTCCACCTAGAGTCAAATCCTCCACACATTCGAGTTTTCTAGGAAGAAAGCTTCAGAAACCTGAGAAAACATGATATTTCTTTCTATAAACATCACATTGGATACACTTTGCCGAACAGGAAGATTGTGCTTTTCTCCAAAACCACTTTCACGGTGATTTTTGGCTAAATTTCACCCGAATCCACAACAATTTGTCCAGATACTCCTGGATGAAAACAAAACTATCTGGTGATTTGTAGCTATCTCAATCCCAGATCTTGCTACAGCCTCTGTGTGTGTTTGTGTTTTCTGGATATTCTCTATGGACTTTAAGGTTTTGAATGCATTTTAGCAGGACCCTTTTTGTTTTCTGCTGGAAAACGCTAATTGGTTCCACCTGGAGTCAAATCCTCCACACATTCGAGTTTTATAGGAAGAAAGCTTCAGAAACCTGAGAAAACATGATATTTCTTTCTGTAAACATCACATTGGATGCATTGCTGAACAGGAAGATTGTGCTTTTCTCCAAAACCACTTTCATGGTGATTTTTTGGTTAAATTTCACTTCAAAACTACAACAATTTGTCCAGATACTCCTGGATGAAAACAAAACTATCTGGTGATTTGTAGCTATCTCAATCCCAGATCTTGCTACAGCCTCTGTGTCTGTTTGTGTTTTCTGAACATTCTCAATGGACTTTAAGGTTTTGAATGCATTTTAGCAGGACCCGTTTTGTTTTCTGCTGGCAAACGCTAATTGGTTCCACCTAGAGTCAAATCCTCCACACATTCGAGTTTTCCAGGAAGAAAGCTTCAGAAACCTTAGAAAACATGATATTTGTATTTGTAAACATGACATTGGATGCATTTGCTGAACAGGAAGATTGTGCTTTTCTCCAAAACCACTTTCACGGTGATTTTTGGTAAATTTCACCCGAAATCCACAACAATTTGTCCAGATACTCCTGGATGAAAACAAAACTATCTGGTGATTTGTAGCTATCTCAATCCCAGATCTTGCTACAGCCTCTGTGTGTGTTTGTGTTTTCCGGATATTCTCTATGGACTTTAAGGTTTTGAATGCATTTTAGCAGGACCCTTTTTGTTTTCTGCTGGCAAACGCTAATTGGTTCCACCTGGAGTCAAATACTCCACACGTTCCAGTTTTCTAGGAAGAAAGTTCCAGAAACCTGAAAAAACATGATATTTGCATTTCTAAACATGACATTGGATTCATTTGCTAACAGAAAGATTGTGCTTTTCTCCAAAACCACTTTCACGGTGATTTTTTGTTAAATTTCACTTCAAAACTACAACAATTTGTCCAGATACTCCTGGATGAAAACAAAACTATCTGGTGATTTGTAGCTATCTCAATCCCAGATCTTGCTACAGCCTCTGTGTGTGTTTGTGTTTTCTGGATATTCTCTATGGACTTTAAGGTTTTGAATGCATTTTAGCAGGACCCTTTTTGTTTTCTGCTGGCAAACGCTAATTCGTTCCACCTGGAGTCAAATCCTCCACACATTCGAGTTTTCTAGGAAGAAAGCTCCAGAAACCTGAGAAAACATGATATTTCTTTCTGTAAACATCACATTGGATGAATTGCTGAAGAGGAAGATTGTGCTTTTCTCCAAAACCACTTTCACGGTGATTTTTTGGTTAAATTTCACTTCAAAACTACAACACTTTGTCCAGATACTCCTGGATGAAAACAAAACTATCTGGTGATTTGTAGCTATCTCAATCCCAGATCTTGCTACAGCCTCTGTGTGTGATTGTGTTTTCTGGATATTCTCTATGGACTTTAAGGTTTTGAATGCATTTTAGCAGGACCCTTTTTGTTTTCTGCTGGCAAATGCTAATTGGTTCCACCTAGAGTCAAATCCTCCACACATTCGAGTTTTCTAGGAAGAAAGCTTCAGAAACCTGAGAAAACATGATATTTCTTTCTATAAACATCACATTGGATACACTTTGCCGAACAGGAAGATTGTGCTTTTCTCCAAAACCACTTTCACGGTGATTTTTGGCTAAATTTCACCCGAATCCACAACAATTTGTCCAGATACTCCTGGATGAAAACAAAACTATCTGGTGATTTGTAGCTATCTCAATCCCAGATCTTGCTACAGCCTCTGTGTGTGTTTGTGTTTTCTGGATATTCTCTATGGACTTTAAGGTTTTGAATGCATTTTAGCAGGACCCTTTTTGTTTTCTGCTGGAAAACGCTAATTGGTTCCACCTGGAGTCAAATCCTCCACACATTCGAGTTTTATAGGAAGAAAGCTTCAGAAACCTGAGAAAACATGATATTTCTTTCTGTAAACATCACATTGGATGCATTGCTGAACAGGAAGATTGTGCTTTTCTCCAAAACCACTTTCATGGTGATTTTTTGGTTAAATTTCACTTCAAAACTACAACAATTTGTCCAGATACTCCTGGATGAAAACAAAACTATCTGGTGATTTGTAGCCATCTCAATCCCAGATCTTGCTACAGCCTCTGTGTGTGTTTGTGTTTTCTGGATATTCTCTATGGACTTTATGGTTTGGAATGCATTTTAGCAGGACCCTTTTTGTTTTCTGCTGGCAAACGCTAATTGGTTCCACCTGGAGTCAAATCCTCCACACATTCGAGTTTTCTAGGAAGAAAGCTTCATAAACCTGAGAAAACATGATATTTGTATTTGTAAAAATGACATTGGATACATTTGCCGAACAGGAAGATTGTGCTTTTCTCCAAAACCACTTTCACGGTGATTTTTTTGGTTAAATTTCACCCAAAATCCACAACAATTTGTCCAGATACTCCTGGATGAAAACAAAACTATCTGGTGATTTGTAGCTATCTCAATCCCAGATCTTGCTACAGCCTCTGTGTGTGTTTGTGTTTTCTGGATATTCTTTATGGACTTTAAGGTTTGGAATGCATTTTAGCAGGACCCTTTTTGTTTTCTGCTGGCAAACGCTAATTGGTTCCACCTGGAGTCAAATACGCCACACATTCGAGTTTTCTAGGAAGAAAGCTCCAGAAACCTGAGAAAACATGATATTTGTATTTGTAAACAACATTGGAATCATTTGCTGAACCGAAAGATTGTGCTTTTCTCCAAATCCACTTTCACGGTGCTTTTTTAGTTAAATTTCACTACAAAACTACAACAATTTGTCCAGATACTCCTGGATGAAAACAAAACTATCTGGTGTTTTGTAGCTATCTCAATCCCAGATCTTGCTACAGCCTCTGTGTGTGTTTGTGTTTTCTGGATATTCTCTATGAACTTTAAGGTTTTGAATGCATTTTAGCAGGACCCTTTTGTTTTCTGCTGGCAAACGCTAATTGGTTTCACCTGGAGTCAAATCCTCCACATATTCGAGTTTTTGAGGAAGAAAGCTCCAGAAACCTGAGAAAACATGATATTTGTATTTATAAAGATGACTTTGGATTCATTTGCTGAACAGAAAGATTGTGCTTTTCTCCAAAACCACTTTCACGGTGATTTTTTGGTGAAATTTCACTTCAAAACTACAACAATTTGTCCAGATACTCCTGGAAGAAAACAAAAGTATCTGGTAATTTGTGGCTATCTCAATCCCAAATCTTGCTACAGCCTCTGTGTGTGTTTGTGTTTTCTGGATATTCTCTATGGACTTTACGGTTTTGAATGCATTTTAGCAGGACCCTTTTTGTTTTCAGCTGGCAAACGCTAATTTGTTCCACCTGGAGTCAAATACACCACACATTCGAGTTTTCTAGGAAGAAAGCTCCAGAAACCTGAGAAAACATGATATTATTTTCTGTAAACATGACATTGGAATCATTTGCTGAACCGAAAGATTGTGCTTTTCTCCAAAACCACTTTCACGGTGATTATTTAGTTAAATTTCACTTCAAAACTACAACAATTTGTCCAGATACTCCTGGATGAAAACAAAACTATCTGGTGATTTGTAGCCATCTGAATCCCAGATCTTGCTACAGCCTCTGTGTGTGTCTGCTTTTTCTGGATATTCTCTATGGACTTTACGGTTTTGAATGCATTTTAGCAGGACCCTTTTTGTTTTCAGCTGGCAAACGCTAATTTGTTCCACCTGGAGTCAAATCCTCCACACATTCGAGTTTTCTAGGAAGAAAGCTCCAGAAACCTGAGAAAACATGATATTTCTTTCTGTAAACATGACATTGGATGCATTTGTCGAACAGGAAGATTGTGCTTTTCTCCAAAACCACTTTCACGGTGATTTTTGCTTAAATTTCACCTAAAATCCACAACAATTTGTGCAGATACTCCTGGATGAAAACAAAACTATCTGGTGATTTGTAGCTATCTCAATCCCAGATCTTGCTACAGCCTCTGTGTGTGTTTGTGTTTTCTGGATATTCTCTATGGACTTTAAGGTTTTCAATGCATTTTAGCAGGACCCTTTTTGTTTTCTGCTGGCAAACGCTAATTGGTTCCACCTGGAGTCAAATCCTCCACACATTCGAGTTTTCTAGGAAGAAAGCTCCAGAAACCTGAGAAAACATGATATTTGTATTTATAAAGATGTCCTTGGATTCATTTGCTGAACAGAAAGAGTGTGCTTTTCTCCAAAACCACTTTCACGGTGATTTTTTAGTTAAATTTCACTTCAAAACTACAACAATTTCTCCAGATACTCCTGGATGAAAACAAAACTATCTGGTGATTTGTAGCCATCTGAATCCCAGATCTTGCTACAGCCTCTGTGTGTGTTTGTGTTTTCTGTATATTCTCTATGGACTTTAAGGTTTTGAATGCATTTTAGCAGGACGCTTTTCTTTTCTGCTGGCAAACGCTTATTGGTTCCACCTGGAGTCAAATACTCCACACATTCGAGTTTTCTACGAAGAAAGCTCCAGAAACCTGAGAAAACATGATATTTCTTTCTGTAAACATGACATTGGATACATTTGCCAAACAGGAAGATTGTGCTTGTCTCCAAAACCACTTTCACGGTGATTTTTGGTTAAATTTCACCTAAAAACCGCAACAATTTTTCCAGATACTCCTGGATGAAAACAAAACTATCTGGTGATTTGTAGCTATCTCAACCGAGATCTTGCTGCAGCCTCTGCGTGTGTTTCTGTTTTCTGGATATTCTCTATGGTCTTTAAGGTTTTCAATGCGTTTTAGCTTCTAAGTTTTTGTTTTCTGCTGGCAAACGCTAATTGGTTCCACCTGGAGTCAAATACTCCACACATTCGAGTTTTCTAGGAAGAAAGCTCCAGAAACCTGAGAAAACATCATATTTGTATTTCTAACATGACATTGGATGCATGTGCTGAACAGAAAGATTGTGCTTTTCTCCAAAACCACTTTCACGGTGATTTTTTAGTTAAATTTCACTTCAAAACTACAACAATTTGTCCAGATACTCATGGATGAAAACAAAAAACTATCTGGTGATTTGTAGCTATCTCAACTGATATCTTGCTGCAGCCTCTGTGTGTGTTTGTGTTTTCTGGATATTCTCTATGGACTTTAAGATTTTGAATGCATTTTAGCAGGACCCTTTTTGTTTTCTGCTGGCAAACGCTAATTGGTTCCACCTGGAGTCAAATACGCCACACATTCGAGTTTTCTAGGAAGAAAGCTCCAGAAACCTGAGAAAACATGATATTTGTATTTGTAAACAACATTGGAATCATTTGCTGAACCGAAAGATTGTGCTTTTCTCGAAATCCACTTTCATGGTGATTTCTTAGTTAAATTTCACTTCAAAACTACAACAATTTGTACAGATACTCCTGGATGGAAACAAAACTATCTGGTGGTTTGTGGCTATCTCAATCCCAGATCTTGATACAGCCTCTGTGTGTGTTTGTGTTTTCTGGATATTCTCTATGGACTTTAAGGTTTTGAATGCATTTTAGCAGGACCCTTTTTGTTTTCAGCTGGCAAACGCTAATTTGTTCCACCTGGAGTCAAATACACCACACATTCGAGTTTTCTAGGAAGAAAGCTCCAGAAACCTGAGAAAACATGATATTACTTTCTGTAAACATGACATTGGAATCATTTGCTGAGCCGAAAGATTGTGCTTTTCTCCAAAACCACTTTCACGGTGATTATTTAGTTAAATTTCACTTCAAAACTACAACAATTTGTCCAGATACTCCTGGATGAAAACAAAACTATCTGGTGATTTGTAGCCATCTGAATCCCAGATCTTGCTACAGCCTCTGTGTGTGTCTGCTTTTTCTGGATATTCTCTATGGACTTTACGGTTTTGAATGCATTTTAGCAGGACCCTTTTTGTTTTCAGCTGGCAAACGCTAATTTGTTCCACCTGGAGTCAAATCCTCCACACATTCGAGTTTTCTAGGAAGAAAGCTCCAGAAACCTGAGAAAACATGATATTTCTTTCTGTAAACATGACATTGGATGCATTTGTCGAACAGGAAGATTGTGCTTTTCTCCAAAACCACTTTCACGGTGATTTTTGCTTAAATTTCACCTAAAATCCACAACAATTTGTGCAGATACTCCTGGATGAAAACAAAACTATCTGGTGATTTGTAGCTATCTCAATCCCAGATCTTGCTACAGCCTCTGTGTGTGTTTGTGTTTTCTGGATATTCTCTATGGACTTTAAGGTTTTCAATGCATTTTAGCAGGACCCTTTTTGTTTTCTGCTGGCAAACGCTAATTGGTTCCACCTGGAGTCAAATCCTCCACACATTCGAGTTTTCTAGGAAGAAAGCTCCAGAAACCTGAGAAAACATGATATTTGTATTTATAAAGATGTCCTTGGATTCATTTGCTGAACAGAAAGAGTGTGCTTTTCTCCAAAACCACTTTCACGGTGATTTTTTAGTTAAATTTCACTTCAAAACTACAACAATTTGTGCAGATACTCCTGGATGAAAACAAAACTATCTGGTGATTTGTAGCCATCTGAATCCCAGATCTTGCTACAGCCTCTGTGTGTGTTTGTTTTTTCTCTATATTCTCTATGGACTTTAAGGTTTTGAATGCATTTTAGCAGGACGCTTTTCTTTTCTGCTGGCAAACGCTTATTGGTTCCACCTGGAGTCAAATACTCCACACATTCGAGTTTTCTAGGAAGAAAGCTCCAGAAACCTGAGAAAACATGATATTTCTTTCTGTAAACATGACATTGGCTACATTTGCCAAACAGGAAGATTGTGCTTGTCTCCAAAACCACTTTCACGGTGATTTTTGGTTAAATTTCACCTAAAAACCGCAACAATTTTTCCAGATACTCCTGGATGAAAACAAAACTATCTGGTGATTTGTAGCTATCTCAACCGAGATCTTGCTGCAGCCTCTGCGTGTGTTTCTGTTTTCTGGATATTCTCTATGGACTTTAAGGTTTTCAATGCGTTTTAGCTTGTAAGTTTTTGTTTTCTGCTGGCAAACGCTAATTGGTTCCACCTGGAGTCAAATACTCCACACATTCGAGTTTTCTAGGAAGAAAGCTCCAGAAACCTGAGAAAACATCATATTTGTATTTCTAACATGACATTGGATGCATGTGCTGAACAGAAAGATTGTGCTTTTCTCCAAAACCACTTTCACGGTGATTTTTTAGTTAAATTTCACTTCAAAACTACAACAATTTGTCCAGATACTCATGGATGAAAACAAAAAACTATCTGGTGATTTGTAGCTATCTCAACTGAGATCTTGCTGCAGCCTCTGTGTGTGTTTGTGTTTTCTGGATATTCTCTATGGACTTTAAGATTTTGAATGCATTTTAGCAGGACCCTTTTTGTTTTCTGCTGGCAAACGCTAATTGGTTCCACCTGGAGTCAAATACGCCACACATTCGAGTTTTCTAGGAAGAAAGCTCCAGAAACCTGAGAAAACATGATATTTGTATTTGTAAACAACATTGGAATCATTTGCTGAACCGAAAGATTGTGCTTTTCTCGAAATCCACTTTCACGGTGATTTCTTAGTTAAATTTCACTTCAAAACTACAACAATTTGTACAGATACTCCTGGATGGAAACAAAACTATCTGGTGGTTTGTGGCTATCTCAATCCCAGATCTTGATACAGCCTCTGTGTGTGTTTGTGTTTTCTGGATATTCTCTATGGACTTTAAGGTTTTGAATGCATTTTAGCAGGACCCTTTTTATTTTCTGCTGGCAAACGCTAATTGGTTCCACCTGGAGTCAAATACACCACACATTCGAGTTTTCTAGGAAGAAAGCTTCAGAAACCTGAGAAAACATGATATCTCTTTCTATAAACATGACATTGGAATCATTTGCTTAACCGAAAGATTGTGCTTTTCTCCAAAACCACTTTCACGGTGTTTTTTTAGTTAAATTTCACTTCAAAACTACAACAATTTGTCCAGATACTCCTGGATGAAAACAAAACTATCTGGTGATTTGTAGCTATCTCAATCCCAGATCTTGCTACAGCCTCTGTGTGTGTTTGTGTTTTCTGGATATTCTCTATGGACTTTACGGTTTTGAATGCATTTTAGCAGGACCCTTTTTGTTTTCAGCTGGCAAACGCTAATTTGTTCCACCTGGAGTCAAATCCTCCACACATTCGAGTTTTCTAGGAAGAAAGCTCCAGAAACCTGAGAAAACATGATATTTCTTTCTGTAAACATGACATTGGATGCATTTGTCGAACAGGAAGATTGTGCTTTTCTCCAAAACCACTTTCACGGTGATTTTTGCTTAAATTTCACCTAAAATCCACAACAATTTGTGCAGATACTCCTGGATGAAAACAAAACTATCTGGTGATTTGTAGCTATCTCAATCCCAGATCTTGCTGCAGCCTCTGTGTGTGTTTGTGTTTTCTGGATATTCTCTATGGACTTTAAGGTTTTGAATGCATTTTAGCAGGACCCTTTTTGTTTTCTGCTGGCAAACGCTAATTGGTTCCACCTGGAGTCAAATCCTCCACACATTCGAGTTTTCTAGGAAGAAAGCTCCAGAAACCTGAGAAAACATGATATTTCTTTCTGTAAACATGACATTGGAATCATTTGCTGAACCGAAAGATTGTGCTTTTCTCCAAAACCACTTTCACGGTGATTATTTAGTTAAATTTCACTTCAAAACTACAACAATTTGTCCAGATACTCCTGGATGAAAACAAAACTATCTGGTGATTTGTAGCCATCTGAATCCCAGATCTTGCTACAGCCTCTGTGTGTGTCTGCTTTTTCTGGATATTCTCTATGGACTTTACGGTTTTGAATGCATTTTAGCAGGACCCTTTTTGTTTTCAGCTGGCAAACGCTAATTTGTTCCACCTAGAGTCAAATCCTCCACACATTCGAGTTTTCTAGGAAGAAAACTTCAGAAACCTGAGAAAACATGATATTTCTTTCTGTAAACATGACATTGGATGCATTTGTCGAACAGGAAGTTTGTGCTTTTCTCCAAAACCACTTTCACGGTGATTTTTGGTTAAATTCCACCTAAAATCCACAACAATTTGTGCAGATACTCCTGGATGAAAACAAAACTATCTGGTGATTTGTAGCCATCTGAATCCCAGATCTTGCTACAGCCTCTGTGTGTGTTTGTGTTTTCTGGATATTCTCTATGGACTTTACGGTTTTGAATGCATTTTAGCAGGACCCTTTTTGTTTTCAGCTGGCAAACGCTAATTTGTTGTACCTGGATTCAAATACTCCACACATTCGAGTTTTCTAGGAAGAAAGCTTCAGAAACCTGAGAAAACATGATATTTCTTTCTGTAAACATGACATTGGATGCATTTGTCGAACAGGAAGATTGTGCTTTTCTCCAAAACCACTTTCACGTTGATTTTTGGTTAAATTCCACCTAAAATCCACAACAATTTGTGCAGATACTCCTGGATGAAAACAAAAAACTATCTGGTGATTTGTAGCTATCTCAACCGAGATCTTGCTGCAGCCTCTGTGTGTGTTTGTGTTTTCTGGATATTCTCTATGGACTTTACGGTTTTGAATGCGTTTTACCTTGTAAGTTTTTGTTTTCTGCTGGCAAACGCTAATTGGTTCCACCTGGAGTCAAATACTCCACACATTCGAGTTTTCTAGGAAGAAAGCTCCAGAAACCTGAGAAAACATGATATTTGTATTTATAAACATGACCTTGGATTCATTTGCTGAACAGAAAGATTGTGCTTTTCTCCAAAACCACTTTCACGGTGATTTTTTGGTGAGATTTCACTTCAAAACTACAACAATTTGTCCAGATACTCCTGGATGAAAACAAAACTATCTGGTGATTTGTAGCTATCTCAATCCCAGATCTTGCTACAGCCTCTGTGTGTGTTTGTGTTTTCTGGATATTCTCTATGGACTTTAAGGTTTTGAATGCATTTTAGCAGGACCCTTTTTGTTTTCTGCTGGCAAACGCTAATTTGTTCCACCTGGAGTCAAATACTCCACACATTCGAGTTTTCTAGGAAGAAAGCTTCAGAAACCTGAGAAAACATGATATTTCTTTCTGTAAACATGACATTGGATGCATTTTTCGAACAGGAAGATTGTGCTTTTCTCCAAAACCACTTTCACGTTGATTTTTGGTTAAATTCCACCTAAAATCCACAACAATTTGTGCAGATACTCCTGGATGAAAACAAAAAACTATCTGGTGATTTGTAGCTATCTCAACCGAGATCTTGCTGCAGCCTCTGTGTGTGTTTGTGTTTTCTGGATATTCTCTATGCACTTTAAGGTTTTCAATGCGTTTTACCTTGTAAGTTTTTGTTTTCTGCTGGCAAACGCTAATTGGTTCCACCTGGAGTCAAATCCTCCACACATTCGAGTTTTCTAGGAAGAAAGCTCCAGAAACCTGAGAAAACATGATATCTCTTTCTGTAAACATGACATTGGAATCATTTGCTTAACCGAAAGATTGTGCTTTTCTCCAAAACCACTTTCACGGTGATTTTTTAGTTAAATTTCACTTCAAAACTACAACAATTTGTCCAGATACTCCTGGATGAAAACAAAACTATCTGGTGATTTGTAGCTATCTCAATCCCAGATCTTGCTACAGCCTCTGTGTGTGTTTGTGTTTTCTGGATATTCTCTATGGACTTTAAGGTTTTGAATGCATTTTAGCAGGACCCTTTTTGTTCTCTGCTGGCAAACGCTAATTGATTCCACCTGGAGTCAAATACTCCACACATTCGAGTTTTCTAGGAAGAAAGCTCCAGAAACCTGAGAAAACATGATATTTCTTTCCGTAAACATGACATTGGATGCATTTGTCGAACAGGAAGATTGTGCTTTTCTCCAAAACCACTTTCACGGTGATTTTTGCTTAAATTTCACCTAAAATCCACAACAATTTGTGCAGATACTCCTGGATGAAAACAAAACTATCTGGTGATTTGTAGCTATCTCAATCCCAGATCTTGCTGCAGCCTCTGCGTGTGTTTCTGTTTTCTGGATATTCTCTATGGACTTTAAGGTTTTGAATGCATTTTAGCAGGACCCTCTTTGTTTTCTGCTGGCAAACGCTAATTGGTTCCACCTGGAGTCAAATCCTCCACACATTCGAGTTTTCTAGGAAGAAAGCTCCAGAAACCTGAGAAAACATGATATTTGTATTTATAAACATGACCTTGGATTCATATCCTGAACGGAAAGATTGTGCTTTTCTCCAAAACCACTTTCACGGTGAATTTTTGGTGAAATTTCACTTCAAAACTACAAAAATTTGTCCAGGTACTCCTGGATGAAAACAAAACTATCTGGTGATTTGTAGCTATCTCAATCCCAGATCTTGTACAGCCTCTGTGTGTGTTTGTGTTTTCTGGATATTCTCTATGGACTTTAAGGTTTTCAATGCATTTTAGCAGGACCCTTTTTGTTTTCTGCTGGCAAACGCTAATTGGTTCCACCTGGAGTCAAATCCTCCACACATTCGAGTTTTCTAGGAAGAAAGCTCCAGAAACCTGAGAAAACATGATATTTCTTTCTGTAAACATGACATTGGAATCATTTGCTGAACCGAAAGATTGTGCTTTTCTCCAAAACCACTTTCACGGTGATTATTTAGTTAAATTTCACTTCAAAACTACAACAATTTGTCCAGATACTCCTGGATGAAAACAAAACTATCTGGTGATTTGTAGCCATCTGAATCCCAGATCTTGCTACAGCCTCTGTGTGTGTCTGCTTTTTCTGTAAATTCTCTATGGACTTTACGGTTTTGAATGCATTTTAGCAGGACCCTTTTTGTTTTCAGCTGGCAAACGCTAATTTGTTCCACCTGGAGTCAAATCCTCCACACATTCGAGTTTTCTAGGAAGAAAGCTCCAGAAACCTGAGAAAACATGATATTTCTTTCTGTAAACATGACATTGGATGCATTTGTCGAACAGGAAGATTGTGCTTTTCTCCAAAACCACTTTCACGGTGATTTTTGCTTAAATTTCACCTAAAATCCACAACAATTTGTGCAGATACTCCTGGATGAAAACAAAACTATCTGGTGATTTGTCGCCATCTGAATCCCAGATCTTGCTACAGCCTCTGTGTGTGTTTGTGTTTTCTGTATATTCTCTATGGACTTTAAGGTTTTGAATGCATTTTAGCAGGACCCTTTTTGTTTTCTGCTGGCAAACGCTAATTGGTTCCACCTGGAGTCAAATCCTCCACACATTCGAGTTTTCTAGGAAGAAAGCTCCAGAAACCTGAGAAAACATGATATTTGTATTTATAAACATGACCTTGGATTCATTTCCTGAACAGAAAGATTGTGCTTTTCTCCAAAACCACTTTCACGGTGATTTTTTTGGTTAAATTTCACTTCAAAACTACAACAATTTGTCCAGATACTCCTGGATGAAAACAAAACTATCTGGTGATTTGTAGCTATCTCAATCCCAGATCTTGCTACAGCCTCTGTGTGTGTTTGTGTTTTCTGGATATTCTCTATGGACTTTACGGTTTTGAATGCATTTTAGCAGGACCCTTTTTGTTTTCTACTGGCAAACGCTAATTTGTTGTACCTGGAGTCAAATACTCCACACATTCGAGTTTTCTAGGAAGAAAGCTTCAGAAACCTGAGAAAACATGATATTTCTTTCTGTAAACATGACATTGGATGCATTTGTCGAACAGGAAGATTGTGCTTTTCTCCAAAACCACTTTCACGTTGATTTTTGGTTAAATTCCACCTAAAATCCACAACAATTTGTGCAGATACTCCTGGATGAAAACAAAAAACTATCTGGTGATTTGTAGCTATCTCAACCGAGATCTTGCTGCAGCCTCTGTGTGTGTTTGTGTTTTCTGGATATTCTCTATAGACTTTAAGATTTTGAATGCATTTTAGCAGGACCCTTTTTGTTTTCTGCTGGCAAACGCTAATTGGTTCCACCTGGAGTCAAATACTCCACACATTCGAGTTTTCTAGGAAGAAAGCTCCAGAAACCTGAGAAAACATGATATTTGTATTTGTAAACAACATTGGAATCATTTGCTGAACCGAAAGATTGTGCTTTTCTCCAAAACCACTTTCAGGGTGATTTTTTGGTGAAATTTCACTTCAAAACTACAACAATTTGTCCAGATACTCCTGGATGAAAACAAAACTATCTGGTGATTTGTAGCTATCTCAATCCCAGATCTTGCTACAGCCTCTGTGTGTGTTTGTGTTTTCTGGATATTCTCTATGGACTTTACGGTTTTTCAATGCATTTTAGCAGGACCCTTTTTGTTTTCTGCTGGCAAACGCTAATTTGTTCCACCTGGAGTCAAATACTCCACACATTCGAGTTTTCTAGGAAGAAAGCTTCAGAAACCTGAGAAAACATGATATTTCTTTCTGTAAACATGACATTGGATGCATTTTTCGAACAGGAAGATTGTGCTTTTCTCCAAAACCACTTTCACGTTGATTTTTGGTTAAATTCCACCTAAAATCCACAACAATTTGTGCAGATACTCCTGGATGAAAACAAAAAACTATCTGGTGATTTGTAGCTATCTCAACCGAGATCTTGCTGCAGCCTCTGTGTGTGTTTGTGTTTTCTGGATATTCTCTATGCACTTTAAGGTTTTCAATGCGTTTTACCTTGTAAGTTTTTGTTTTCTGCTGGCAAACGCTAATTGGTTCCACCTGGAGTCAAATACTCCACACATTCGAGTTTTCTAGGAAGAAAGCTCCAGAAACCTGAGAAAACATGATATTTGTATTTATAAACATGACCTTGGATTCATTTGCTGAACAGAAAGATTGTGCTTTTCTCCAAAACCACTTTCACGGTGATTTTTTGGTGAAATTTCACTTCAAAACTACAACAATTTGTCCAGATACTCCTGGATGAAAACAAAACTATCTGGTGATTTGTAGCTATCTCAATCCCAGATCTTGCTACAGCCTCTGTGTGTGTTTGTGTTTTCTGGATATTCTCTATGGATTTTAAGGTTTTGAATGCATTTTAGCAGGACCCTTTTTGTTTTCTGCTGGCAAACGCTAATTGGTTCCACCTGGAGTCAAATCCTCCACACATTCGAGTTTTCTAGGAAGAAAGCTCCAGAAACCTGAGAAAACATGATATTTCTTTCTGTAAACATGACATTGGAATCATTTGCTGAACCGAAAGATTGTGCTTTTCTCCAAAACCACTTTCACGGTGATTATTTAGTTAAATTTCACTTCAAAACTACAACAATTTGTCCAGATACTCCTGGATGAAAACAAAACTATCTGGTGATTTGTAGCCATCTGAATCCCAGATCTTGCTACAGCCTCTGTGTGTGTCTGCTTTTTCTGGATATTCTCTATGGACTTTACGGTTTTGAATGCATTTTAGCAGGACCCTTTTTGTTTTCAGCTGGCAAACGCTAATTTGTTCCACCTAGAGTCAAATCCTCCACACATTCGAGTTTTCTAGGAAGAAAGCTCCAGAAACCTGAGAAAACATGATATTTCTTTCTGTAAACATGACATTGGATGCATTTGTCGAACAGGAAGTTTGTGCTTTTCTCCAAAACCACTTTCACGGTGATTTTTGCTTAAATTTCACCTAAAATCCACAACAATTTGTGCAGATACGCCTGGATGAAAACAAAACTATCTGGTGATTTGTAGCCATCTGAATCCCAGATCTTGCTACAGCCTCTGTGTGTGTTTGTGTTTTCTGTATATTCTCTATGGACTTTAAGTTTTTGAATGCATTTTAGCAGGACCCTTTTTGTTTTCTGCTGGCAAACGCTAATTGGTTCCACCTGGAGTCAAATCCTCCACACATTCGAGTTTTCTAGGAAGAAAGCTCCAGAAACCTGAGAAAACATGATATTTGTATTTATAAACATGACCTTGGATTCATTTGCTGAACAGAAAGATTGTGCTTTTCTCCAAAACCACTTTCACGGTGATTTTTTTGGTTAAATTTCATTCAAAACTACAACAATTTGTGCAGATACTCCTGGATGAAAACAAAACTATCTGGTGATTTGTAGCTATCTCAATCCCAGATCTTGCTACAGCCTCTGTGTGTGTTTGTGTTTTCTGGATATTCTCTATTGACTTTACGGTTTTGAATGCATTTTCGCAGGACCCTTTTTGTTTTCAGCTGGCAAACGCTAATTTGTTGTACCTGGAGTCAAATACTCCACACATTCGAGTTTTCTAGGAAGAAAGCTTCAGAAACCTGAGAAAACATGATATTTCTTTCTGTAAACATGACATTGGATGCATTTGTCGAACAGGAAGATTGTGCTTTTCTCCAAAACCACTTTCACGTTGATTTTTGGTTAAATTCCACCTAAAATCCACAACAATTTGTGCAGATACTCCTGGATGAAAACAAAAAACTATCTGGTGATTTGTAGCTATCTAAACCGAGATCTTGCTGCAGCCTCTGTGTGTGTTTGTGTTTTCTGGATATTCTCTATAGACTTTAAGATTTTGAATGCATTTTAGCAGGACCCTTTTTGTTTTCTGCTGGCAAACGCTAATTGGTTCCACCTGGAGTCAAATACTCCACACATTCGAGTTTTCTAGGAAGAAAGCTCCAGAAACCTGAGAAAACATGATACTTGTATTTGTAAACAACATTGGAATCATTTGCTGAACCGAAAGATTGTGCTTTTCTCCAAAACCACTTTCACGGTGATTTTTTGGTGAAATTTCACTTCAAAACTACAACAATTTGTCCAGATACTCCTGGATGAAAACAAAACTATCTGGTGATTTGTAGCTATCTCAATCCCAGATCTTGCTACAGCCTCTGTGTGTGTTTGTGTTTTCTGGATATTCTCTATGGACTTTACGGTTTTGAATGCATTTTAGCAGGACGCTTTTCTTTTCTGCTGGCAAACGCTAATTTGTTCCACCTGGAGTCAAATACTCCACACATTCGAGTTTTCTAGGAAGAAAGCTTCAGAAACCTGAGAAAACATGATATTTCTTTCTGTAAACATGACATTGGATGCATTTTTCGAACAGGAAGATTGTGCTTTTCTCCAAAACCACTTTCACGTTGATTTTTGGTTAAATTCCACCTAAAATCCTCAATAATTTGTCCAGATACTGCTGGATGAAAACAAAAAACTATCTGGTGATTTGTAGCTATCTCAACCGAGATCTTGCTGCAGCCTCTGTGTGTGTTTGTGTTTTCTGGATATTCTCTATGGACTTTAAGGTTTTCAATGCGTTTTAGCTTGTAAGTTTTTGTTTTCTGCTGGCAAACGCTAATTGGTTCCACCTGGAGTCAAATACTCCACACATTCGAGTTTTCTAGGAAGAAAGCTCCAGAAACCTGAGAAAACATGATATTTGTATTTATAAACATGACCTTGGATTCATTTGCTGAACAGAAAGATTGTGCTTTTCTCCAAAACCACTTTCACGGTGATTTTTTGGTGAAATTTCACTTCAAAACTACAACAATTTGTCCAGATACTCCTGGATGAAAACAAAACTATCTGGTGATTTGTAGCTATCTCAATCCCAGATCTTGCTACAGCCTCTGTGTGTGTTTGTGTTTTCTGGATATTCTCTATGGACTTTACGGTTTTGAATGCATTTTAGCAGGACCCTTTTTGTTTTCTGCTGGCAAACGCTAATTTGTTCCACCTGGAGTCAAATACTCCACACATTCGAGTTTTCTAGGAAGAAAGCTTCAGAAACCTGAGAAAACATGATATTTCTTTCTGTAAACATGACATTGGATGCATTTGTCGAACAGGAAGATTGTGCTTTTCTCCAAAACCACTTTCACGTTGATTTTTGGTTAAATTCCACCTAAAATCCACAACAATTTGTGCAGATACTCCTGGATGAAAACAAAAAACTATCTGGTGATTTGTAGCTATCTCAACCGAGATCTTGCTGCAGCCTCTGTGTGTGTTTGTGTTTTCTGGATATTCTCTATGGACTTTAAGGTTTTCAATGTGTTTTAGCTTGTAAGTTTTTGTTTTCTGCTGGCAAACGCTAATTGGTTCCACCTGGAGTCAAATCCTCCACACATTCGAGTTTTCTAGGAAGAAAGCTCCAGAAACCTGAGAAAACATGATATTTGTATTTATAAACATGACCTTGGATTCATTTGCTGAACAGAAAGATTGTGCTTTTCTCCAAAACCACTTTCACGGTGATTTTTTTGGTTAAATTTCACTTCAAAACTACAACAATTTGTCCAGATACTCCTGGATGAAAACAAAACTATCTGGTGATTTGTAGCTATCTCAATCCCAGATCTTGCTACAGCCTCTGTGTGTGTTTGTGTTTTCTGGATATTCTCTATGGACTTTACGGTTTTGAATGCATTTTAGCAGGACCCTTTTTGTTTTCTACTGGCAAACGCTAATTTGTTCCACCTGGAGTCAAATACTCCACACATTCGAGTTTTCTAGGAAGAAAGCTTCAGAAACCTGAGAAAACATGATATTTCTTTCTGTAAACATGACATTGGATGCATTTTTCGAACAGGAAGATTGTGCTTTTCTCCAAAACCACTTTCACGGTGATTTTTGGTTAAATTCCACCTAAAATCCACAACAATTTGTGCAGATACTCCTGGATGAAAACAAAAAACTATCTGGTGATTTCTAGCTATCTCAACCGAGATCTTGCTGCAGCCTCTGTGTGTGCTTGTGTTTTCTGGATATTCTCTATGGACTTTAAGATTTTGAATGCATTTTAGCAGGACCCTTTTTGTTTTCTGCTGGCAAACGCTAATTGGTTCCACCTGGAGTCAAATACTCCACACATTCGAGTTTTCTAGGAAGAAAGCTCCAGAAACCTGAGAAAACATGATATTTGTATTTGTAAACAACATTGGAATCATTTGCTGAACCGAAAGATTGTGCTTTTCTCCAAAACCACTTTCACGGTGATTTTTTGGTGAAATTTCACTTCAAAACTACAACAATTTGTCCAGATACTCCTGGATGAAAACAAAACTATCTGGTGATTTGTGGCTATCTCAATCCCAGATCTTGCTGCAGCCTCTGTGTGTGTTTGTGTTTTCTGGATATTCTCTATGGACTTTAAGGTTTTGAATGCATTTTAGCAGGACCCTTTTTGTTTTCTGCTGGCAAACAATAATTGGTTCCACCTGGAGTCAAATACACCACACATTCGAGTTTTCTAGGAAGAAAGCTCCAGAAACCTGAGAAAACATGATATTTCTTTCTGTAAACATGACATTGGAATCATTTGCTGAACCGAAAGATTGTGCTTTTCTCCAAAACCACTTTCACGGTGATTTTTTAGTTAAATTTCACTTCAAAACTACAACAATTTGTCCAGATACTCCTGGATGAAAACTAAACTATCTGGTGATTTGTAGCTATCTCAATCCCAGATCTTGCTACAGCCTCTGTGTGTGTTTGTGTTTTCTGGATATTCTCTATGGACTTTACGGTTTTGAATGCATTTTAGCAGGACCCTTTTTGTTTTCTGCTGGCAAACGCTAATTTGTTCCACCTGGAGTCAAATACTCCACACATTCGAGTTTTCTAGGAAGAAAGCTTCAGAAACCTGAGAAAACATGATATTTCTTTCTGTAAACATGACATTGGATGCATTTTTCGAACAGGAAGATTGTGCTTTTCTCCAAAACCACTTTCACGTTGATTTTTGGTTAAATTCCACCTAAAATCCACAACAATTTGTGCAGATACTCCTGGATGAAAACAAAAAACTATCTGGTGATTTGTAGCTATCTCAACCGAGATCTTGCTGCAGCCTCTGTGTGTGTTTGTGTTTTCTGGATATTCTCTATGGACTTTAAGGTTTTCAATGCGTTTTAGCTTGTAAGTTTTTGTTTTCTGCTGGCAAACGCTAATTGGTTCCACCTGGAGTCAAATACTCCACACATTCGAGTTTTCTAGGAAGAAAGCTCCAGAAACCTGAGAAAACATGATATTTGTATTTATAAACATGACCTTGGATTCATTTGCTGAACAGAAAGATTGTGCTTTTCTCCAAAACCACTTTCACGGTGATTTTTTTGGTTAAATTTCACTTCAAAACTACAACAATTTGTCCAGATACTCCTGGATGAAAACAAAACTATCTGGTGATTTGTAGCTATCTCAATCCCAGATCTTGCTACAGCCTCTGTGTGTGTTTGTGTTTTCTGGATATTCTCTATGGACTTTACGGTTTTGAATGCATTTTAGCAGGACCCTTTTTGTTTTCAGCTGGCAAACGCTAATTTGTTGTACCTGGAGTCAAATACTCCACACATTCGAGTTTTCTAGGAAGAAAGCTTCAGAAACCTGAGAAAACATGATATTTCTTTCTGTAAACATGACATTGGATGCATTTGTCGAACAGGAAGATTGTGCTTTTCTCCAAAACCACTTTCACGTTGATTTTTGGTTAAATTCCACCTAAAATCCACAACAATTTGTGCAGATACTCCTGGATGAAAACAAAAAACTATCTGGTGATTTGTAGCTATCTCAACCGAGATCTTGCTGCAGCCTCTGTGTGTGTTTGTGTTTTCTGGATATTCTCTATGGACTTTAAGGTTTTCAATGCGTTTTAGCTTGTAAGTTTTTGTTTTCTGCTGGCAAACGCTAATTGGTTCCACCTGGAGTCAAATACTCCACACATTCGAGTTTTCTAGGAAGAAAGCTCCAGAAACCTGAGAAAACATGATATTTGTATTTATAAACATGACCTTGGATTCATTTGCTGAACAGAAAGATTGTGCTTTTCTCCAAAACCACTTTCACGGTGATTTTTTGGTGAAATTTCACTTCAAAACTACAACAATTTGTCCAGATACTCCTGGATGAAAACAAAACTATCTGGTTATTTGTAGCTATCTCAATCCCAGATCTTGCTACAGCCTCTGTGTGTGTTTGTGTTTTCTGGATATTCTCTATGGACTTTACGGTTTTGAATGCATTTTAGCAGGACCCTTTTTGTTTTCTGCTGGCAAACGCTAATTTGTTCCACCTGGAGTCAAATACTCCACACATTCGAGTTTTCTAGGAAGAAAGCTTCAGAAACCTGAGAAAACATGATATTTCTTTCTGTAAACATGACATTGGATGCATTTGTCGAACAGGAAGATTGTGCTTTTCTCCAAAACCACTTTCACGTTGATTTTTGGTTAAATTCCACCTAAAATCCACAACAATTTGTGCAGATACTCCTGGATGAAAACAAAAAACTATCTGGTGATTTGTAGCTATCTCAACCGAGATCTTGCTGCAGCCTCTGTGTGTGTTTGTGTTTTCTGGATATTCTCTATGGACTTTAAGGTTTTCAATGTGTTTTAGCTTGTAAGTTTTTGTTTTCTGCTGGCAAACGCTAATTGGTTCCACCTGGAGTCAAATCCTCCACACATTCGAGTTTTCTAGGAAGAAAGCTCCAGAAACCTGAGAAAACATGATATTTGTATTTATAAACATGACCTTGGATTCATTTGCTGAACAGAAAGATTGTGCTTTTCTCCAAAACCACTTTCACGGTGATTTTTTTGGTTAAATTTCACTTCAAAACTACAACAATTTGTCCAGATACTCCTGGATGAAAACAAAACTATCTGGTGATTTGTAGCTATCTCAATCCCAGATCTTGCTACAGCCTCTGTGTGTGTTTGTGTTTTCTGGATATTCTCTATGGACTTTACGGTTTTGAATGCATTTTAGCAGGACCCTTTTTGTTTTCTACTGGCAAACGCTAATTTGTTCCACCTGGAGTCAAATACTCCACACATTCGAGTTTTCTAGGAAGAAAGCTTCAGAAACCTGAGAAAACATGATATTTCTTTCTGTAAACATGACATTGGATGCATTTTTCGAACAGGAAGATTGTGCTTTTCTCCAAAACCACTTTCACGGTGATTTTTGGTTAAATTCCACCTAAAATCCACAACAATTTGTGCAGATACTCCTGGATGAAAACAAAAAACTATCTGGTGATTTCTAGCTATCTCAACCGAGATCTTGCTGCAGCCTCTGTGTGTGCTTGTGTTTTCTGGATATTCTCTATGGACTTTAAGATTTTGAATGCATTTTAGCAGGACCCTTTTTGTTTTCTGCTGGCAAACGCTAATTGGTTCCACCTGGAGTCAAATACTCCACACATTCGAGTTTTCTAGGAAGAAAGCTCCAGAAACCTGAGAAAACATGATATTTGTATTTGTAAACAACATTGGAATCATTTGCTGAACCGAAAGATTGTGCTTTTCTCCAAAACCACTTTCACGGTGATTTTTTGGTGAAATTTCACTTCAAAACTACAACAATTTGTCCAGATACTCCTGGATGAAAACAAAACTATCTGGTGATTTGTGGCTATCTCAATCCCAGATCTTGCTGCAGCCTCTGTGTGTGTTTGTGTTTTCTGGATATTCTCTATGGACTTTAAGGTTTTGAATGCATTTTAGCAGGACCCTTTTTGTTTTCTGCTGGCAAACAATAATTGGTTCCACCTGGAGTCAAATACACCACACATTCGAGTTTTCTAGGAAGAAAGCTCCAGAAACCTGAGAAAACATGATATTTCTTTCTGTAAACATGACATTGGAATCATTTGCTGAACCGAAAGATTGTGCTTTTCTCCAAAACCACTTTCACGGTGATTTTTTAGTTAAATTTCACTTCAAAACTACAACAATTTGTCCAGATACTCCTGGATGAAAACTAAACTATCTGGTGATTTGTAGCTATCTCAATCCCAGATCTTGCTACAGCCTCTGTGTGTGTTTGTGTTTTCTGGATATTCTCTATGGACTTTACGGTTTTGAATGCATTTTAGCAGGACCCTTTTTGTTTTCTGCTGGCAAACGCTAATTTGTTCCACCTGGAGTCAAATACTCCACACATTCGAGTTTTCTAGGAAGAAAGCTTCAGAAACCTGAGAAAACATGATATTTCTTTCTGTAAACATGACATTGGATGCATTTTTCGAACAGGAAGATTGTGCTTTTCTCCAAAACCACTTTCACGTTGATTTTTGGTTAAATTCCACCTAAAATCCACAACAATTTGTGCAGATACTCCTGGATGAAAACAAAAAACTATCTGGTGATTTGTAGCTATCTCAACCGAGATCTTGCTGCAGCCTCTGTGTGTGTTTGTGTTTTCTGGATATTCTCTATGGACTTTAAGGTTTTCAATGCGTTTTAGCTTGTAAGTTTTTGTTTTCTGCTGGCAAACGCTAATTGGTTCCACCTGGAGTCAAATACTCCACACATTCGAGTTTTCTAGGAAGAAAGCTCCAGAAACCTGAGAAAACATGATATTTGTATTTATAAACATGACCTTGGATTCATTTGCTGAACAGAAAGATTGTGCTTTTCTCCAAAACCACTTTCACGGTGATTTTTTTGGTTAAATTTCACTTCAAAACTACAACAATTTGTCCAGATACTCCTGGATGAAAACAAAACTATCTGGTGATTTGTAGCTATCTCAATCCCAGATCTTGCTACAGCCTCTGTGTGTGTTTGTGTTTTCTGGATATTCTCTATGGACTTTACGGTTTTGAATGCATTTTAGCAGGACCCTTTTTGTTTTCAGCTGGCAAACGCTAATTTGTTGTACCTGGAGTCAAATACTCCACACATTCGAGTTTTCTAGGAAGAAAGCTTCAGAAACCTGAGAAAACATGATATTTCTTTCTGTAAACATGACATTGGATGCATTTGTCGAACAGGAAGATTGTGCTTTTCTCCAAAACCACTTTCACGTTGATTTTTGGTTAAATTCCACCTAAAATCCACAACAATTTGTGCAGATACTCCTGGATGAAAACAAAAAGCTATCTGGTGATTTATAGCTATCTCAACCGAGATCTTGCTGCAGCCTCTGTGTGTGTTTGTGTTTTCTGGATATTCTCTATGGACTTTAAGGTTTTCAATGCGTTTTAGCTTGTAAGTTTTTGTTTTCTGCTGGCAAACGCTAATTGGTTCCACCTGGAGTCAAATACTCCACACATTCGAGTTTTCTAGGAAGAAAGCTCCAGAAACCTGAGAAAACATTATAATTGTATTTATAAACATGACCTTGGATTCATTTGCTGAACAGAAAGATTGTGCTTTTCTCCAAAACCACTTTCACGGTGATTTTTTTGGTTAAATTTCACTTCAAAACTACAACAATTTGTCCAGATACTCCTGGATGAAAACAAAAGTATCTGGTGATTTTCAGCTATCTCAATCCCAGATCTTGCTACAGCCTCTGTGTGTGTTTGTGTTTTCGGGATATTCTCTATGGACTTTAAGGTTTTGAATGCATTTTAGCAGGACCCTTTTTGTTTTCTGCTGGCAAACGCTAATTGGTTCCACCTGGAGTCAAATACACCACACATTCGAGTTTTCTAGGAAGAAAGCTCCAGAAACCTGAGAAAACATGATATTTCTTTCTGTAAACATGACATTGGATACATTTGCCAAACAGGAAGATTGTGCTTGTCTCCAAAACCACTTTCACGGTGATTTTTGGTTAAATTTCACCCGAAATCCACAACAATTTGTCCAGATACTCCTGGATGAAAATAAAACTATCTGGTGATTTGTAGCTATCTCAACCGAGATCTTGCTGCAGCCTCTGTGTGTGTTTGTGTTTTCTGGATATTCTCTATGGACTTTAAGGTTTTGAATGCATTTTAGCAGGACCCTTTTTGTTTTCTGCTGGCAAACGCTAATTGGTTCCACCTGGAGTCAAATACTCCACACATTCGAGTTTTCTAGGAAGAAAGCTCCAGAAACCTGAGAAAACATCATATTTGTATTTCTAACATGACATTGGATGCATGTGCTGAACAGAAAGATTGTGCTTTTCTCCAAAACCACTTTCACGGTGATTTTTTAGTTAAATTTCACTTCAAAACTACAAAAATTTGTCCAGATACTCCTGGATAAATACAAAACTATATTGTGATTTGTAGCCATCTGAATCCCATATCTTGCTACAGCCTCTGTGTGTGTTTGTGTTTTCTGGATATTCTCTATGGACTTTAAGGTTTTGAATGCATTTTAGCAGGACCCTTTTTGTTTTCTGCTGGCAAACGCTAATTGGTTCCACCTGGAGTCAAATCCACCACACATTCGAGTTTTCTAGGAAGAAATCTCCAGTAACCTGAGAAAACATGATATTTCTTTCTGTAAACATGACATTGGATGCATTTTTCGAACAGGAAGATTGTGCTTTTCTCCGAAACCACTTTCATGGTGATTTTCAGTTAAATTTCATCCGAAATCCACAACAATTTGTCCAGATACTCCTGGATGAAAACAAAAAACTATCTGGTGATTTGTAGCTATCTCAACCGAGATCTTGCTGCAGCCTCTGTGTGTGTTTGTGTTTTCTGGATATTCTCTATGGACTTTAAGATTTTGAATGCATTTTAGCAGGACCCTTTTTGTTTTCTGCTGGCAAACGCTAATTGGTTCCACCTGGAGTCAAATACTCCACACATTCGAGTTTTCTAGGAAGAAAGCTCCAGAAACCTGAGAAAACATGATATTTGTATTTGTAAACAACATTGGAATCATTTGCTGAACCGAAAGATTGTGCTTTTCTCCAAAACCACTTTCGCGGTGATTTTTTGGTGAAATTTCACTTCAAAACTACAACAATTTGTCCAGATACTCCTGGATGAAAACAAAACTATCTGGTGATTTGTGGCTATCTCAATCCCAGATCTTGCTGCAGCCTCTGTGTGTGTTTGTGTTTTCTGGATATTCTCTATGGACTTTAAGGTTTTGAATGCATTTTAGCAGGACCCTTTTTGTTTTCTGCTGGCAAACGATAATTGGTTCCACCTGGATTCAAATACACCACACATTCGAGTTTTCTAGGAAGAAAGCTCCAGAAACCTGAGAAAACATGATATTTCTTTCTGTAAACATGACATTGGATGCATTTTTCGAACAGGAAGATTGTGCTTTTCTCCAAAACCACTTTCACGTTGATTTTTGGTTAAATTCCACGTAAAATCCAAAACAATTTGTGCAGATACTCCTGGATGAAAACAAAAAACTATCTGGTGATTTGTAGCTATCTCAACCGAGATCTTGCTGCAGCCTCTGTGTGTGTTTGTGTTTTCTGGATATTCTCTATGGACTTTAAGGTTTTCAATGCGTTTTAGCTTGTAAGTTTTTGTTTTCTGCTGGCAAACGCTAATTGGTTCCACCTGGAGTCAAATACTCCACACATTCGAGTTTTCTAGGAAGAAAGCTCCAGAAACCTGAGAAAACATGATATTTGTATTTGCAAGCATGACCTTGGATTCATTTGCTGAACAGAAAGATTGTGCTTTTCTCCAAAACCACTTTCACGGTGATGTTTTGGTGAAATTTCACTTCAAAACTACAACAATGTGTCCAGATACTCCTGGATGAAACAAAAGTATCTGGTGATTTGTAGCTATCTCAATCCCAGATCTTGCTACAGCCTCTGTGTGTGTTTGTGTTTTCTGGATATTCTCTACGGACTTTAAATTTTGAATGCATTTTAGCAGGACCCTTTTTGTTTTCTGCTGGCAAACGCTAATTGGTTCCACCTGGAGTCAAATCCTCCACACATTCGAATTTTCTAGGAAGAAAGCTTCAGAAACCTGAGAAAACATGATATTTCTTTCTGTAAACATGACATTGGATACATTTGCCAAACAGGAAGATTGTGCTTGTCTCCAAAACCACTTTCACGGTGATTTTTGGTTAAATTTCACCTAAATTCCGCAACAATTTGTCCAGATACTCCTGGATGAAAACAAAACTATCTGGTGATTTGTAGCTATCTCAACCGAGATCTTGCTGCAGCCTCTGTGTGTGTTTGTGTTTTCTGGATATTCTCAATGGACTTTAAGGTTTTGAATGCATTTTAGCAGGACCCTTTTTGTTTTCTGCTGGCAAACGCTAATTGGTTCCACCTGGAGTCAAATACTCCACATATTCAAGTTTTCTAGGAAGAAAGCTCCAGAAACCTGAGAAAACATCATATTTGTATTTCTAACATGACATTGGATGCATGTGCTGAACCGAAAGATTGTGCTTTTCTCCAAAACCACTTTCACGGTGATTTTTTAGTTAAATTTCACTTCAAAACTACAAAAATTTGTCCAGATACTCCTGGATAAATACAAAACTATATTGTGATTTGTAGCCATCTGAATCCCATATCTTGCTACAGGCTCTGTGTGTGTTTGTGTTTTCTGGATATTCTCTATGGACTTTAAGGTTTTGAATGCATTTTAGCAGGACCCTTTTTGTTTTCTGCTGGCAAACGCTAATTGGTTCCACCTGGAGTCAAATCCACCACACATTCGAGTTTTCTAGGAAGAAATCTCCAGTAACCTGAGAAAACATGATATTTCTTTCTGTAAACATGACATTGGATGCATTTTTCGAACAGGAAGATTGTGCTTTTCTCCGAAACCACTTTCACGGTGATTTTCAGTTAAATTTCACCCGAAATCCACAACAATTTGTCCAGATACTCCTGGATGAAAACAAAAAACTATCTGGTGATTTGTAGCTATCTCAACCGAGATCTTGCTGCAGCCTCTGTGTGTGTTTGTGTTTTCTGGATATTCTCTATGGACTTTAAGATTTTGAATGCATTTTAGCAGGACCCTTTTTGTTTTCTGCTGGCAAACGCTAATTGGTTCCACCTGGAGTCAAATCCTCCACACAGTCGAGTTTTCTAGGAAGAAAGCTCCAGAAACCTGAGAAAACATGATATTTGTATTTGTAAACAACATTGGAATCATTTGCTGAACCGAAAGATTGTGCTTTTCTCCAAAACCACTTTCGCGGTGATTTTTTGGTGAAATTTCACTTCAAAACTACAACAATTTGTCCAGATACTCCTGGATGAAAACAAAACTATCTGGTGATTTGTGGCTATCTCAATCCCAGATCTTGCTGCAGCCTCTGTGTGTGTTTGTGTTTTCTGGATATTCTCTATGGACTTTAAGGTTTTGAATGCATTTTAGCAGGACCCTTTTTGTTTTCTGCTGGCAAACGATAATTGGTTCCACCTGGATTCAAATACACCACACATTCGAGTTTTCTAGGAAGAAAGCTCCAGAAACCTGAGAAAACATGATATTTCTTTCTGTAAACATGACATTGGATGCATTTTTCGAACAGGAAGATTGTGCTTTTCTCCAAAACCACTTTCACGTTGATTTTTGGTTAAATTCCACGTAAAATCCAAAACAATTTGTGCAGATACTCCTGGATGAAAACAAAAAACTATCTGGTGATTTGTAGCTATCTCAACCGAGATCTTGCTGCAGCCTCTGTGTGTGTTTGTGTTTTCTGGATATTCTCTATGGACTTTAAGGTTTTCAATGCGTTTTAGCTTGTAAGTTTTTGTTTTCTGCTGGCAAACGCTAATTGGTTCCACCTGGAGTCAAATACTCCACACATTCGAGTTTTCTAGGAAGAAAGCTCCAGAAACCTGAGAAAACATGATATTTGTATTTGCAAACATGACCTTGGATTCATTTGCTGAACCGAAAGATTGTGCTTTTCTCAAAACCACTTTCACGGTGATGTTTTGGTGAAATTTCACTTCAAAACTACAACAATGTGTCCAGATACTCCTGGATGAAAACAAAACTATCTGGTGATTTGTAGCTATCTCAACCGAGATCTTGCTGCAGCCTCTGTGTGTGTTTGTGTTTTCTGGATATTCTCTATGGACTTTAAGGTTTTGAATGCATTTTAGCAGGACCCTTTTTGTTTTCTGCTGGCAAACGCTAATTGGTTCCACCTGGAGTCAAATCCTCCACACATTCGAGTTTTCTAGGAAGAAAGCTCCAGAAACCTGAGAAAACATCATATTTGTATTTCTAACATGACATTGGATGCATGTGCTGAACAGAAAGATTGTGCTTTTCTCCAAAACCACTTTCACGGTGATTTTTTAGTTAAATTTCACTTCAAAACTACAAAAATTTGTCCAGATACTCCTGGATAAATACAAAACTATCTTGTGATTTGAGCCATCTGAATCCCATATCTTGCTACAGCCTCTGTGTGTGTTTGTGTTTTCTGGATATTCTCTATGGACTTTAAGGTTTTGAATGCATTTTAGCAGGACCCTTTTTGTTTTCTGCTGGCAAACGCTAATTGGTTCCACCTGGAGTCAAATCCACCACACATTCGAGTTTTCTAGGAAGAAATCTCCAGTAACCTGAGAAAACATGATATTTCTTTCTGTAAACATGACATTGGATGCATTTTTCGAACAGGAAGATTGTGCTTTTCTCCGAAACCACTTTCACGGTGATTTTCAGTTAAATTTCACCCGAAATCCACAACAATTTGTCCAGATACTCCTGGATGAAAACAAAAAACTATCTGGTGATTTGTAGCTATCTCAACCGAGATCTTGCTGCAGCCTCTGTGTGTGTTTGTGTTTTCTGGATATTCTCTATGGACTTTAAGATTTTGAATGCATTTTAGCAGGACCCTTTTTGTTTTCTGCTGGCAAACGCTAATTGGTTCCACCTGGAGTCAAATCCTCCACACAGTCGAGTTTTCTAGGAAGAAAGCTCCAGAAACCTGAGAAAACATGGTATTTCTATTTGTAAACAACATTGGAATCATTTGCTGAACCGAAAGATTGTGCTTTTCTCCAAAACCACTTTCACGGTGATTTTTTGGTGAAATTTCACTTCAAAACTACAACAATTTGTCCAGATACTCCTGGATGAAAACAAAACTATCTGGTGATTTGTGGCTATCTCAATCCCAGATCTTGCTGCAGCCTCTGTGTGTTTGTGTTTTCTGGATATTCTCTATGGACTTTAAGGTTTTGAATGCATTTTAGCAGGACCCTTTTTGTTTTCTGCTGGCAAACGCTAATTGGTTCCACCTGGATTCAAATACACCACACATTCGAGTTTTCTAGGAAGAAAGCTCCAGAAACCTGAGAAAACATGATATTTCTTTCTGTAAACATGACATTGGAATCATTTGCTGAACCAAAAGATTGTGCTTTTCTCCAAAACCACTTTCACGGTGATTTTTTAGTTAAATTTCACTTCAAAACTACAACAATTTGTCCAGATACTCCTGGATGAAAACAAAACTATCTGATGATTTGTAGCTATCTCAATCCCAGATCTTGCTACAGCCTCTGTGTGTGTTTGTGTTTTCTGGATATTCTCTATGGACTTTACAGTTTTGAATGCATTTTAGCAGGACTCTTTTTGTTTTCTGCTGGCAAACGCTAATTTGTTCCACCTGGAGTCAAATACTCCACACATTCGAGTTTTCTAGGAAGAAAGCTTCAGAAACCTGAGAAAACATGATATTTCTTTCTGTAAACATGACATTGGATGCATTTTTCGAACAGGAAGATTGTGCTTTTCTCCAAAACCACTTTCACGTTGATTTTTGGTTAAATTCCACCTAAAATCCACAACAATTTGTGCAGATACTCCTGGATGAAAACAAAAAACTATCTGGTGATTTGTAGCTATCTCAACCGAGATCTTGCTGCAGCCTCTGTGTGTGTTTGTGTTTTCTGGATATTCTCTATGGACTTTAAGGTTTTCAATGCGTTTTAGCTTGTAAGTTTTTGTTTTCTGCTGGCAAACGCTAATTGGTTCCACCTGGAGTCAAATACTCCACACATTCGAGTTTTCTAGGAAGAAAGCTCCAGAAACCTGAGAAAACATGATATTTGTATTTGCAAACATGACCTTGGATTCATTTGCTGAACAGAAAGATTGTGCTTTTCTCCAAAACCACTTTCACGGTGATGTTTTGGTGAAATTTCACTTCAAAACTACAACAATGTGTCCAGATACTCCTGGATGAAAACAAAAGTATCTGGTGATTTGTAGCTATCTGAATCCCAGATCTTGCTACAGCCTCTGGTGTGTTTGTGTTTTCTGGATATTCTCTACGGACTTTAAATTTTGAATGCATTTTAGCAGGACCCTTTTTGTTTTCTGCTGGCAAACGCTAATTGGTTCCACCTGGAGTCAAATCCTCCACACATTCGAATTTTCTAGGAAGAATGCTCCAGAAACCTGAGAAAACATGATATTTCTTTCTGTAAACATGACATTGGATACATTTGCCAAACAGGAAGATTGTGCTTGTCTCCAAAACCACTTTCACGGTGATTTTTGGTTAAATTTCACCTAAAATCCGCAACAATTTGTCCAGATACTCCTGGATGAAAACAAAACTATCTGGTGATTTGTAGCTATCTCAACCGAGATCTTGCTGCAGCCTCTGCGTGTGTTTCTGTTTTCTGGATATTCTCTATGGACTTTAAGGTTTTGAATGCATTTTAGCAGGACCCTTTTTGTTTTCTGCTGGCAAACACTCATTGGTTCCACCTGAAGTCAAATACTCCACACATTCGAGTTTTCTAGGAAGAAAGCTCCAGAAACCTGAGAAAACATGATATTTCTTTCTGTAAACATGACATTGGATACATTTGTCAAACAGGAAGATTGTGCTTTTCTCCAAAACCACTTTCATGTTGATTTTTGGTTAAATTTCACTTCAAAACTACAACAATTTGTGCAGATACTCCTGGATGAAAACAAAAAACTATCTGGTGATTTGTAGCTATCTCAACCGAGATCTTGCTGCAGCCTCTGTGTGTGTTTGTGTTTTCTGGATATTCTCTATGGACTTTAAGGTTTTCAATGCGTTTTAGCTTGTAAGTTTTTGTTTTCTACTGGCAAACGCTAATTGGTTCCACCTGGAGTAAAATCTTCCACACATTAGAGTTTTCTAGGAAGAAAGCTTCAGAAACCTGAGAAAACATGGTATTTCTTTCTGTAAACATGACATTGGAATCATTTGCCGAACCGAAAGATTGTGCTTTTCTCAAAACCACTTTCACGGTGATTTTTTAGTTAAATTTCACTTCAAAACTACAACAATTTGTCCAGATACTCCAGGATGAAAACAAAACTATCTGGTGATTTGTAGCCATCTGAATCCCAGATCTTGCTGCAGCCTCTGTGTATGTTTGTGTTTTCTGAATATTCTCTATGGACTTTAAGGTTTTGAATGCATTTTAGCATGTAAGTTTTTGTTTTCTGCTGGCAAAAGCTAATTGGTTCCATCTGGATCAAATCCACCACACATTCGAGTTTTCTAGGAAGAAAGCTCCAGAAACCTTAGAAAACATGATATTTGTATTTGTAAACATGACATTGGATGGATGTGCTGAACAGGAAGATTGTGCTTTTCTCCGAAACCACTTTCACGGTGATTTTCGGTTAAATTTCACCTAAAATCCACAACAATTTGTGCAGATACTCCTGGATGAAAACAAAAAACTATCTGGTGATTTGTAGCTATCTCAACCGAGATCTTGCTGCAGCCTCTGTGTGTGTTTGTGTTTTCTGGATATTCTCTATGCACTTTAAGGTTTTCAATGCGTTTTAGCTTGTAAGTTTTTGTTTTCTGCTGGCAAACGCTAATTGGTTCCACCTGGAGTCAAATACTCCACACATTCGAGTTTTCTAGGAAGAAAGCTTCAGAAACCTGAGAAAACATGACATTTCTTTCTGTAAACATGACATTGGATACATTTGCCAAACAGGAAGATTGTGCTTGTCTCCAAAACCACTTTCACCGTGATTTTTGGTTAAATTTCACCTAAAATCCGCAACAATTTGTCCAGATACTCCTGGATGAAAACAAAACTATCTGGTGATTTGAAGCTATCTCAACCGAGATCTTGCTGCAGCCTCTGCGTGTGTTTTTGTTTTCTGGATATTCTCTATGGACTTTAAGGTTTTCAATGCGTTTTAGCTTGTAAGTTTTTGTTTTCTGCTGGCAAACGCTAATTGGTTCCACCTGGAGTCAAATACTCCACACATTCGAGTTTTCTAGGAAGAAAGCTCCAGAAACCTGAGAAAACATGATATTTGTATTTGCAAACATGACCTTGGATTCATTTGCTGAACCGAAAGATTGTGCTTTTCTCAAAACCACTTTCACGGTGATGTTTTGGTGAAATTTCACTTCAAAACTACAACAATGTGTCCAGATACTCCTGGATGAAAACAAAACTATCTGGTGATTTGTAGCTATCTCAACCGAGATCTTGCTGCAGCCTCTGTGTGTGTTTGTGTTTTCTGGATATTCTCTATGGACTTTAAGGTTTTGAATGCATTTTAGCAGGACCCTTTTTGTTTTCTGCTGGCAAACGCTAATTGGTTCCACCTGGAGTCAAATCCTCCACACATTCGAGTTTTCTAGGAAGAAAGCTCCAGAAACCTGAGAAAACATCATATTTGTATTTCTAACATGACATTGGATGCATGTGCTGAACAGAAAGATTGTGCTTTTCTCCAAAACCACTTTCACGGTGATTTTTTAGTTAAATTTCACTTCAAAACTACAAAAATTTGTCCAGATACTCCTGGATAAATACAAAACTATCTTGTGATTTGAGCCATCTGAATCCCATATCTTGCTACAGCCTCTGTGTGTGTTTGTGTTTTCTGGATATTCTCTATGGACTTTAAGGTTTTGAATGCATTTTAGCAGGACCCTTTTTGTTTTCTGCTGGCAAACGCTAATTGGTTCCACCTGGAGTCAAATCCACCACACATTCGAGTTTTCTAGGAAGAAATCTCCAGTAACCTGAGAAAACATGATATTTCTTTCTGTAAACATGACATTGGATGCATTTTTCGAACAGGAAGATTGTGCTTTTCTCCGAAACCACTTTCACGGTGATTTTCAGTTAAATTTCACCCGAAATCCACAACAATTTGTCCAGATACTCCTGGATGAAAACAAAAAACTATCTGGTGATTTGTAGCTATCTCAACCGAGATCTTGCTGCAGCCTCTGTGTGTGTTTGTGTTTTCTGGATATTCTCTATGGACTTTAAGATTTTGAATGCATTTTAGCAGGACCCTTTTTGTTTTCTGCTGGCAAACGCTAATTGGTTCCACCTGGAGTCAAATCCTCCACACAGTCGAGTTTTCTAGGAAGAAAGCTCCAGAAACCTGAGAAAACATGGTATTTCTATTTGTAAACAACATTGGAATCATTTGCTGAACCGAAAGATTGTGCTTTTCTCCAAAACCACTTTCACGGTGATTTTTTGGTGAAATTTCACTTCAAAACTACAACAATTTGTCCAGATACTCCTGGATGAAAACAAAACTATCTGGTGATTTGTGGCTATCTCAATCCCAGATCTTGCTGCAGCCTCTGTGTGTGTTTGTGTTTTCTGGATATTCTCTATGGACTTTAAGGTTTTGAATGCATTTTAGCAGGACCCTTTTTGTTTTCTGCTGGCAAACGCTAATTGGTTCCACCTGGATTCAAATACACCACACATTCGAGTTTTCTAGGAAGAAAGCTCCAGAAACCTGAGAAAACATGATATTTCTTTCTGTAAACATGACATTGGAATCATTTGCTGAACCAAAAGATTGTGCTTTTCTCCAAAACCACTTTCACGGTGATTTTTTAGTTAAATTTCACTTCAAAACTACAACAATTTGTCCAGATACTCCTGGATGAAAACAAAACTATCTGATGATTTGTAGCTATCTCAATCCCAGATCTTGCTACAGCCTCTGTGTGTGTTTGTGTTTTCTGGATATTCTCTATGGACTTTACAGTTTTGAATGCATTTTAGCAGGACTCTTTTTGTTTTCTGCTGGCAAACGCTAATTTGTTCCACCTGGAGTCAAATACTCCACACATTCGAGTTTTCTAGGAAGAAAGCTTCAGAAACCTGAGAAAACATGATATTTCTTTCTGTAAACATGACATTGGATGCATTTTTCGAACAGGAAGATTGTGCTTTTCTCCAAAACCACTTTCACGTTGATTTTTGGTTAAATTCCACCTAAAATCCACAACAATTTGTGCAGATACTCCTGGATGAAAACAAAAAACTATCTGGTGATTTGTAGCTATCTCAACCGAGATCTTGCTGCAGCCTCTGTGTGTGTTTGTGTTTTCTGGATATTCTCTATGGACTTTAAGGTTTTCAATGCGTTTTAGCTTGTAAGTTTTTGTTTTCTGCTGGCAAACGCTAATTGGTTCCACCTGGAGTCAAATACTCCACACATTCGAGTTTTCTAGGAAGAAAGCTCCAGAAACCTGAGAAAACATGATATTTGTATTTGCAAACATGACCTTGGATTCATTTGCTGAACAGAAAGATTGTGCTTTTCTCCAAAACCACTTTCACGGTGATGTTTTGGTGAAATTTCACTTCAAAACTACAACAATGTGTCCAGATACTCCTGGATGAAAACAAAAGTATCTGGTGATTTGTAGCTATCTGAATCCCAGATCTTGCTACAGCCTCTGGTGTGTTTGTGTTTTCTGGATATTCTCTACGGACTTTAAATTTTGAATGCATTTTAGCAGGACCCTTTTTCTTTTCTGCTGGCAAACGCTAATTGGTTCCACCTGGAGTCAAATCCTCCACACATTCGAATTTTCTAGGAAGAATGCTCCAGAAACCTGAGAAAACATGATATTTCTTTCTGTAAACATGACATTGGATACATTTGCCAAACAGGAAGATTGTGCTTGTCTCCAAAACCACTTTCACGGTGATTTTTGGTTAAATTTCACCTAAAATCCGCAACAATTTGTCCAGATACTCCTGGATGAAAACAAAACTATCTGGTGATTTGTAGCTATCTCAACCGAGATCTTGCTGCAGCCTCTGCGTGTGTTTCTGTTTTCTGGATATTCTCTATGGACTTTAAGGTTTTGAATGCATTTTAGCAGGACCCTTTTTGTTTTCTGCTGGCAAACACTCATTGGTTCCACCTGAAGTCAAATACTCCACACATTCGAGTTTTCTAGGAAGAAAGCTCCAGAAACCTGAGAAAACATGATATTTCTTTCTGTAAACATGACATTGGATACATTTGTCAAACAGGAAGATTGTGCTTTTCTCCAAAACCACTTTCATGTTGATTTTTGGTTAAATTTCACTTCAAAACTACAACAATTTGTGCAGATACTCCTGGATGAAAACAAAAAACTATCTGGTGATTTGTAGCTATCTCAACCGAGATCTTGCTGCAGCCTCTGTGTGTGTTTGTGTTTTCTGGATATTCTCTATGGACTTTAAGGTTTTCAATGCGTTTTAGCTTGTAAGTTTTTGTTTTCTACTGGCAAACGCTAATTGGTTCCACCTGGAGTAAAATCTTCCACACATTAGAGTTTTCTAGGAAGAAAGCTTCAGAAACCTGAGAAAACATGGTATTTCTTTCTGTAAACATGACATTGGAATCATTTGCCGAACCGAAAGATTGTGCTTTTCTCAAAACCACTTTCACGGTGATTTTTTAGTTAAATTTCACTTCAAAACTACAACAATTTGTCCAGATACTCCAGGATGAAAACAAAACTATCTGGTGATTTGTAGCCATCTGAATCCCAGATCTTGCTGCAGCCTCTGTGTATGTTTGTGTTTTCTGAATATTCTCTATGGACTTTAAGGTTTTGAATGCATTTTAGCATGTAAGTTTTTGTTTTCTGCTGGCAAAAGCTAATTGGTTCCATCTGGATCAAATCCACCACACATTCGAGTTTTCTAGGAAGAAAGCTCCAGAAACCTTAGAAAACATGATATTTGTATTTGTAAACATGACATTGGATGGATGTGCTGAACAGGAAGATTGTGCTTTTCTCCGAAACCACTTTCACGGTGATTTTCGGTTAAATTTCACCTAAAATCCACAACAATTTGTGCAGATACTCCTGGATGAAAACAAAAAACTATCTGGTGATTTGTAGCTATCTCAACCGAGATCTTGCTGCAGCCTCTGTGTGTGTTTGTGTTTTCTGGATATTCTCTATGCACTTTAAGGTTTTCAATGCGTTTTAGCTTGTAAGTTTTTGTTTTCTGCTGGCAAACGCTAATTGGTTCCACCTGGAGTCAAATACTCCACACATTCGAGTTTTCTAGGAAGAAAGCTTCAGAAACCTGAGAAAACATGACATTTCTTTCTGTAAACATGACATTGGATACATTTGCCAAACAGGAAGATTGTGCTTGTCTCCAAAACCACTTTCACCGTGATTTTTGGTTAAATTTCACCTAAAATCCGCAACAATTTGTCCAGATACTCCTGGATGAAAACAAAACTATCTGGTGATTTGAAGCTATCTCAACCGAGATCTTGCTGCAGCCTCTGCGTGTGTTTTTGTTTTCTGGATATTCTCTATGGACTTTAAGGTTTTCAATGCGTTTTAGCTTGTAAGTTTTTGTTTTCTGCTGGCAAACGCTAATTGGTTCCACCTGGAGTCAAATACTCCACACATTCGAGTTTTCTAGGAAGAAAGCTTCAGAAACCTGAGAAAACATGATATTTGTATTTGTAAACATGACATTGGATTCATTTCCTGAACGGAAAGATTGTGCTTTTCTCCAAAACCACTTTCACGGTGATTTTTTAGTTAAATTTCACTTCAAAACTACAACCATTTCTGCAGATACTCCTGGATAAAAACAAAACTATCTGGTGATTTGTAGCCATCTGAATCCCACATCTTGCTACAGCCTCTGTGTGTGTTTGTGTTTTCTGGATATTCTCTATGGACTTTAAGGTTTGGAATGCATTTTAGCTTGAGAGTTTTTGTTTTCTGCTGGCAAAAGCTAATTGGTTCCACCTGGATCAAATCCACCACACATTCGAGTTTTCTAGGAAGAAAGCTTCAGAAACCTGAGAAAACATGATATTTCTTTCTGTAAACATGACATTGGATGCATTTGTCGAACAGGAAGATTGTGCTTTTCTCCAAAACCACTTTCATGGTGATTTTTGGTTAAATTTCACCCGAAATCCACAAAAATTTGTCCAGATATTCCTGGACGAAAACAAAACTATCTGGTGATTTGTAGCTATCTCAATCCCAGATCTTGCTACAGCCTCTGTGTGTGTTTGTGTTTTCTGGATATTCTCTATGGACTTTAAGGTTTTGAATGCATTTTCGCAGGACCCTTTTTGTTTTCTGCTGGCAAACGCTAATTGGTTCCACCTGGAGTCAAATACTCCACACATTCGAGTTTTCTAGGAAGAAAGCTCCAGAAACCTTAGAAAACATGATATTTCTTTCTGTAAACATGACATTGGATACATTTGCCAAACAGGAAGATTGTGCTTTTCTCCAAAACCACTTTCATGTTGATTTTTGGTTAAATTTCACTTCAAAACTACAACAATTTGTGCAGATACTCCTGGATGAAAACAAAAAACTATCTGGTGATTTGAAGCTATCTCAACCGAGAACTTGCTGCAGCCTCTGTGTGTGTTTGTGTTTTCTGGATATTCTCTATGGACTTTAAGGTTTTCAATGCGTTTTAGCTTGTAAGTTTTTGTTTTCTACTGGCAAACGCTAATTGGTTCCACCTGGAGTCAAATCTTCCACACATTAGAGTTTTCTAGGAAGAAAGTTTCAGAAACCTGAGAAAACATGATATTTGTATTTGTAAACATGACATTGGAATCATTTCCCGAACCGAAAGATTGTGCTTTTCTCAAAACCACTTTCACGGTGATTTTTTAGTTAAATTTCACCTCAAAACTACAACAATTTGTCCAGATACTCCAGGATGAAAACAAAACTATCTGGTGATTTGTAGCCATCTGAATCCCAGATCTTGCTGCAGCCTCTGTGTGTGTTTGTGTTTTCTGGATATTCTCTATGGACTTTAAGGTTTTGAATGCATTTTAGCTTGTAAGTTTTTGTTTTCTGCTGGCAAACGCTAATTGGTTCCACCTGGATTCAAATACTCCACACATTCGAGTTTTCTAGGAAGAAAGCTCCAGAAACCTGAGAAAATATGATATTTGTATTTGTAAACCTGACATTTGATGGATGTGCTGAACAGGAAGATTGTGCTTTTCTCCGAAACCACTTTCACGGTGATTTTCGGTTAAATTTCACCTAAAATCCACAACAATTTGTGCAGATACTCCTGGATGAAAACAAAAAACTATCTGGTGATTTGTAGCTATCTCAACCGAGATCTTGCTGCAGCCTCTGTGTGTGTTTGTGTTTTCTGGATATTCTCTATGCACTTTAAGGTTTTCAATGCGTTTTAGCTTGTAAGTTTTTGTTTTCTGCTGGCAAACGCTAATTGGTTCCACCTGGAGTCAAATACTCCACACATTCGAGTTTTCTAGGAAGAAAGCTTCAGAAACCTGAGAAAACATGACATTTCTTTCTGTAAACATGACATTGGATACATTTGCCAAACAGGAAGATTGTGCTTGTCTCCAAAACCACTTTCACCTTGATTTTTGGTTAAATTTCACCTAAAATCCGCAACAATTTGTCCAGATACTCCTGGATGAAAACAAAACTATCTGGTGATTTGAAGCTATCTCAACCGAGATCTTGCTGCAGCCTCTGCGTGTGTTTTTGTTTTCTGGATATTCTCTATGGACTTTAAGGTTTTCAATGCGTTTTAGCTTGTAAGTTTTTGTTTTCTGCTGGCAAACGCTAATTGGTTCCACCTGGAGTCAAATACTCCACACATTCGAGTTTTCTAGGAAGAAAGCTTCAGAAACCTGAGAAAACATGATATTTGTATTTGTAAACATGACATTGGATTCATTTCCTGAACGGAAAGATTGTGCTTTTCTCCAAAACCACTTTCACGGTGATTTTTTAGTTAAATTTCACTTCAAAACTACAACCATTTCTGCAGATACTCCTGGATAAAAACAAAACTATCTGGTGATTTGTAGCCATCTGAATCCCAGATCTTGCTACAGCCTCTGTGTGTGTTTGTGTTTTCTGGATATTCTCTATGGACTTTAAGGTTTGGAATGCATTTTAGCTTGAGAGTTTTTGTTTTCTGCTGGCAAAAGCTAATTGGTTCCACCTGGATCAAATCCACCACACATTCGAGTTTTCTAGGAAGAAAGCTTCAGAAACCTGAGAAAACATGATATTTCTTTCTGTAAACATGACATTGGATGCATTTGTCGAACAGGAAGATTGTGCTTTTCTCCAAAACCACTTTCATGGTGATTTTTGGTTAAATTTCACCCGAAATCCACAAAAATTTGTACAGATATTCCTGGATGAAAACAAAACTATCTGGTGATTTGTAGCTATCTCAATCCCAGATCTTGCTACAGCCTCTGTGTGTGTTTGTGTTTTCTGGATATTCTCTATGGACTTTAAGGTTTTGAATGCATTTTCGCAGGACCCTTTTTGTTTTCTGCTGGCAAACGCTAATTGGTTCCACCTGGAGTCAAATACTCCACACATTCGAGTTTTCTAGGAAGAAAGCTCCAGAAACCTTAGAAAACATGATATTTCTTTCTGTAAACATGACATTGGATACATTTGCCAAACAGGAAGATTGTGCTTTTCTCCAAAACCACTTTCATGTTGATTTTTGGTTAAATTTCACTTCAAAACTACAACAATTTGTGCAGATACTCCTGGATGAAAACAAAAAACTATCTGGTGATTTGAAGCTATCTCAACCGAGAACTTGCTGCAGCCTCTGTGTGTGTTTGTGTTTTCTGGATATTCTCTATGGACTTTAAGGTTTTCAATGCGTTTTAGCTTGTAAGTTTTTGTTTTCTACTGGCAAACGCTAATTGGTTCCACCTGGAGTCAAATCTTCCACACATTAGAGTTTTCTAGGAAGAAAGTTTCAGAAACCTGAGAAAACATGATATTTGTATTTGTAAACATGACATTGGAATCATTTCCCGAACCGAAAGATTGTGCTTTTCTCAAAACCACTTTCACGGTGATTTTTTAGTTAAATTTCACCTCAAAACTACAACAATTTGTCCAGATACTCCAGGATGAAAACAAAACTATCTGGTGATTTGTAGCCATCTGAATCCCAGATCTTGCTGCAGCCTCTGTGTGTGTTTGTGTTTTCTGGATATTCTCTATGGACTTTAAGGTTTTGAATGCATTTTAGCTTGTAAGTTTTTGTTTTCAGCTGGCAAACGCTAATTGGTTCCACCTGGATTCAAATACTCCACACATTCGAGTTTTCTAGGAAGAAAGCTCCAGAAACCTGAGAAAATATGATATTTGTATTTGTAAACCTGACATTTGATGGATGTGCTGAACAGGAAGATTGTGCTTTTCTCCGAAACCACTTTCACGGTGATTTTCGGTTAAATTTCACCTAAAATCCACAACAATTTGTGCAGATACTCCTGGATGAAAACAAAAAACTATCTGGTGATTTGTAGCTATCTCAACCGAGATCTTGCTGCAGCCTCTGTGTGTGTTTGTGTTTTCTGGATATTCTCTATGCACTTTAAGGTTTTCAATGCGTTTTAGCTTGTAAGTTTTTGTTTTCTGCTGGCAAACGCTAATTGGTTCCACCTGGAGTCAAATACTCCACACATTCGAGTTTTCTAGGAAGAAAGCTTCAGAAACCTGAGAAAACATGACATTTCTTTCTGTAAACATGACATTGGATACATTTGCCAAACAGGAAGATTGTGCTTGTCTCCAAAACCACTTTCACCGTGATTTTTGGTTAAATTTCACCTAAAATCCGCAACAATTTGTCCAGATACTCCTGGATGAAAACAAAACTATCTGGTGATTTGAAGCTATCTCAACCGAGATCTTGCTGCAGCCTCTGCGTGTGTTTTTGTTTTCTGGATATTCTCTATGGACTTTAAGGTTTTCAATGCGTTTTAGCTTGTAAGTTTTTGTTTTCTGCTGGCAAACGCTAATTGGTTCCACCTGGAGTCAAATACTCCACACATTCGAGTTTTCTAGGAAGAAAGCTTCAGAAACCTGAGAAAACATGATATTTCTTTCTGTAAACATGACATTGGATTCATTTCCTGAACGGAAAGATTGTGCTTTTCTCCAAAACCACTTTCACGGTGATTTTTTAGTTAAATTTCACTTCAAAACTACAACCATTTCTGCAGATACTCCTGGATAAAAACAAAACTATCTGGTGATTTGTAGCCATCTGAATCCCAGATCTTGCTACAGCCTCTGTGTGTGTTTGTGTTTTCTGGATATTCTCTATGGACTTTAAGGTTTGGAATGCATTTTAGCTTGAGAGTTTTTGTTTTCTGCTGGCAAAAGCTAATTGGTTCCACCTGGATCAAATCCACCACACATTCGAGTTTTCTAGGAAGAAAGCTTCAGAAACCTGAGAAAACATGATATTTCTTTCTGTAAACATGACATTGGATGCATTTGTCGAACAGGAAGATTGTGCTTTTCTCCAAAACCACTTTCATGGTGATTTTTGGTTAAATTTCACCCGAAATCCACAAAAATTTGTACAGATATTCCTGGATGAAAACAAAACTATCTGGTGATTTGTAGCTATCTCAATCCCAGATCTTGCTACAGCCTCTGTGTGTGTTTGTGTTTTCTGGATATTCTCTATGGACTTTAAGGTTTTGAATGCATTTTCGCAGGACCCTTTTTGTTTTCTGCTGGCAAACGCTAATTGGTTCCACCTGGAGTCAAATACTCCACACATTCGAGTTTTCTAGGAAGAAAGCTCCAGAAACCTTAGAAAACATGATATTTCTTTCTGTAAACATGACATTGGATACATTTGCCAAACAGGAAGATTGTGCTTTTCTCCAAAACCACTTTCATGTTGATTTTTGGTTAAATTTCACTTCAAAACTACAACAATTTGTGCAGATACTCCTGGATGAAAACAAAAAACTATCTGGTGATTTGAAGCTATCTCAACCGAGAACTTGCTGCAGCCTCTGTGTGTGTTTGTGTTTTCTGGATATTCTCTATGGACTTTAAGGTTTTCAATGCGTTTTAGCTTGTAAGTTTTTGTTTTCTACTGGCAAACGCTAATTGGTTCCACCTGGAGTCAAATCTTCCACACATTAGAGTTTTCTAGGAAGAAAGTTTCAGAAACCTGAGAAAACATGATATTTGTATTTGTAAACATGACATTGGAATCATTTCCCGAACCGAAAGATTGTGCTTTTCTCAAAACCACTTTCACGGTGATTTTTTAGTTAAATTTCACCTCAAAACTACAACAATTTGTCCAGATACTCCAGGATGAAAACAAAACTATCTGGTGATTTGTAGCCATCTGAATCCCAGATCTTGCTGCAGCCTCTGTGTGTGTTTGTGTTTTCTGGATATTCTCTATGGACTTTAAGGTTTTGAATGCATTTTAGCTTGTAAGTTTTTGTTTTCTGCTGGCAAACGCTAATTGGTTCCACCTGGATTCAAATACTCCACACATTCGAGTTTTCTAGGAAGAAAGCTCCAGAAACCTGAGAAAATATGATATTTGTATTTGTAAACCTGACATTTGATGGATGTGCTGAACAGGAAGATTGTGCTTTTCTCCGAAACCACTTTCACGGTGATTTTCGGTTAAATTTCACCTAAAATCCACAACAATTTGTGCAGATACTCCTGGATGAAAACAAAAAACTATCTGGTGATTTGTAGCTATCTCAACCGAGATCTTGCTGCAGCCTCTGTGTGTGTTTGTGTTTTCTGGATATTCTCTATGGACTTTAAGGTTTTGAATGCATTTTAGCAGGACCCTTTTTGTTTTCTGCTGGCAAACGCTAATTGGTTCCACCTGGATTCAAATACTCCACACATTCGAGTTTTCTAGGAAGAAAGCTCCAGAAACCTGAGAAAACATGATATTTTTATTTGCAAACATGACCTTGGATTCATTTGCTGAACAGAAAGATTGTGTTTTCTCCAAAACCACTTTCACGGTGATTTTTTGCATAAATTTCACTTCAAAACTACAACAATATGTCCAGATACTCCTGGATGAAAACAAAACTATCTGGTGATTTGTAGCCATCTTAATCCCCGATGTTGCTACAGCCTCTGTGTGTGTTTGTAATTTCTGGATATTCTCTATGGACTTTAAGATTTTGAATGCATTTTAGCAGGACCCTTTTTGTTTTCTGCTGGCAAACTCTAATTGGTTCCACCTGGAGTCAAATCCTCCACACATTCGAATTTTCTAGGAAGAAAGCTTCAGAAACCTGAGAAAACATGATATTTCTTTCTGTAAACATGACATTGGATGCATTTGTCGAACAGGAAGATTGTGCTTCTCTCCATAACCACTTTCACGGTGATTTTTGGTTAAATTTCACCCGAAATCCACAACATTTTGTCCAGATACTCCTGGATGAAAACAAAAAACTATCTGGTGATTTGAAGCTATCTCAATCCCAGATCTTGACATGCCTCTGTGTGTGTTTGTGTTTTCTGGATATTCTCTATGGACTTTAAGGTTTTGAATGCATTTTAGCTTGTAAGTTTTTGTTTTCTGCTGGCAAACGCTAATTGGTTCCACCTGGAGTCAAATACTCCACACATTCGAGTTTTCTAGGAAGAAAGCTCCAGAAACCTGAGAAAACATGATATTTGTATTTATAAACATGACCTTGGATTCAGTTACTGAACAGAAAGATTGTGCTTTTTTCCAAAACCACTTTCACGGTGATTTTTTGCTTAAATTTCACTTCAAATCTACAACATTTTGTCCGGATACTCCTGGATGAAAACAAAACTATCTGGTGATTTGTAGCTATCTGAATCCCAGATCTTGCTACAGGCACTGTGTGTGTTTGTGTTTTCTGGATATTCTCTATGGACTTTAAGGTTTTGAATGCATTTTAGCAGGACCCTTTTTGTTTTCTGCTGGCAAACGCTAATTGGTTCCACCTGGAGTCAAATACTCCACACATTCAAGTTTTCTAGGAAGAAAGCTCCAGAAACCTGAGAAAACATGATATTTGTATTTGTAAACATGACATTGGAATCATTTGCTGAACCGAAAGTTTGTGCTTTTCTCCAAAACCACTTTCACGGTGATTTTTTGGTGAAATTTCACTTCAAAACTACAACAATTTGTACAGATACTCCTGGATGAAAACAAAACTATCTGGTGATTTGTAGGAATCTGAATCCCCGATCTTGCTACAGCCTCTGTGTGTGTTTGTGTTTTCTGGATATTCTCTATGGACTTTAAGGTTTTCAATGCATTTTAGCTGGTAAGTTTTTATTTTCTGCTGGCAAACGCTAATTGGTTCCACCTGGAGTCAAATATGGACTTCAATGTTTTGAATGCATTTGAGCAAGACCCTTTTTGTTTTCTGCTGGCAAACGCTAATTGGTTCCACCTGGAGTCAAATCCTCCACACATTCGAATTTTCTAGGAAGAAAGCTTCAGAAACCTGAGAAAACATGATGTTTCTTTCTGTAAACATGACATTGGATGCATTTGTCGAACAGGAAGATTGTGCTTTTCTCCAAAACCACTTTCACGGTGATTTTGGTTAAATTTCACCCGAAATCCACAACAATTTGTTCAGATAATACTGGGTGAAAACAAAAAACTATCTGGTGATTTGTAGCTATCTCAATCCCAGATCTTGCTGCAGCCTCTGTGTGTGTTTGTGTTTTCTGGATATTCTCTATGGACTTAAAGGTTTTCAATGCATTTTAACTTGTAAGTTTTTGTTTTCTGCTGGCAAACGCTAATTGGTTCCACCTGGAGTCAAATACTCCACCCATTCGAGTTTTCTAGGAAGAAAGCTTCAGAAACCTGACAAAACATGATATTTCTTTCTGTAAACATGACATTGGATACATTTGCCGAACAGGAAGATTGTGTTTTTCTCCAAAACCACTTTCACGGTGATTTTTGGTTCAATTTCACTTCAAAACTACAACAATTTGTACAGATACTCCTGGATGAAAACAAAACTATCTGGTGATTTGTAGCTATCTCAATCCCAGATCTTGCTACAGCCTCTGTGTGTGTTTGTGTTTTCTGGATATTCTCTATGGACTTTAAGGTTTTGAATGCATTTTCGCAGGACCCTTTTTGTTTTCTGCTGGCAAACGCTAATTGGTTCCACCTGGACTCAAATACTCCACACATTCGAGTTTTCTAGGAAGAAAGCTCCAGAAACCTGAGAAAACATGATATTTGTATTTGCAAACATGACATTGGATTCATTTGCTGAACAGAAAGATTGTGCTTTTCTCCAAAACCACTTTCATGGTGATTTTTTGGTGAAATTTCACTTCAAAACTACAACAATTTATCCAGATACTCCTGGATGAAAACAAAATTATCTGGTGATTTGTAGCCATCTCAATCGCAGATCTTGCTGCAGCCTCTGTGTATGTTTGTGTTTTCTGGATATTCTCTATGGACTTTAAGGTTTTCAATGCATTTTAGTTTGTAAGTTTTTGTTTTCTGCTGGCAAACGCTAATTGGTTCCACCTGGAGTGAAATATGGACTTTAATGTTTTGAATGCATTTGAGCAGGACCCTTTTTGTTTTCTGCTGGCAAACGCTAGTTGGTTCCACCTGGAGTCAAAAACTCCACACATTCGAGTTTTCTAGGAAGAAAGCTCCAGAAACCTGAGAAAACATGATATTTGTATTTGTAAACATGACATTGGAATCATTTGCTGAACAGAAAGATTGTGCTTTTCTCCAAAACCACTTTCACAGTGATTTTTTGGTGAAATTTCCCTTCAAAACTACAACAATTTGTCCAGATACTCCTGGATGAAAACAAAACTATCTGGTGATTTGTAGCTATCTCAATCCCAGATCTTGCTACAGCCTCTGTGTGTGTTTGTGTTTTCTGGATATTCTCTATGGACTTTAGGTTTTTGAATGCATTTTAGCAGGACCCTTTTTGTTTTCTGCTGGCAAACGCTAATTGGTTCCACCTGGAGTCAAATATTCCACACATTCGAGTTTTCTAGGAAGAAAGCTCCAGAAAACTGAGAAAACATGATATTTCTTTCTGTAAACATGATATTGGATACATTTGCTGAACAGGAATATTGTGATTTTCTCCAAAACCACTTTCATGGTGATTTTTGGTTAAATTTAACCCGAAATCCACAACAATTAGTCCAGATACTCCTGGATGAAAACAAAACTATCTGGTGATTTGTAGCTATCTAAATCCCAGATCTTGCTACAGCCTCTGGTGTGTTTGTGTTTTCTGGATATTCTCTATGGACTTTAAGGTTTTGAATGCATTTTCGCAGGACCCTTTTGTTGTTTTCTGCTGGCAAACGCTAATTGGTTCCACCTGGAGTCAAATACTCCACACATTCGAGTTTTCTAGGAAGAAAGCTTCAGAAACCTGAGAAAACATGATATTTCTTTCTGTAAACATGACATTGCATGCATTTGCCAAACAGGAAGATTGTGCTTTTCTCCAAAACCAGTTTCACGGTGATTTTTGGTTAAATTTCACCTAAAATCCACAACAATTTGTCCAGATACTCCTGGATGAAAACAAAAAGCTATCTGGTGATTTGTAGCTATCTCAATCCCAGATCTTGCTGCAGCCTCTGTGTGTGTTTGTGTTTTCTGGATATTCTCTATGGACTTTAAGGTTTTGAATGCATTTTAGCTTGTAAGTTTTTGTTTTCTGCTGGCAAACGCTAATTGGTTCCACCTGGAGTCAAATACTCCACACATTCGAGTTTTCTAGGAAGAAAGCTTCAGAAACCTGAGAAAACATGATATTTATATTTGTAAACATGACATTGGATGCATTTGCTGAACAGAAAGATTGTGCTTTTCTCCAAAACCACTTTCACGGTGATTTTTTGGTGAAATTTCACTTCAAAACTACAAAAATGTGTCCAGATACTCCTGGATGAAAACAAAACTATCTGGTGATTTGTAGCTATCTAAATCCCAGATCTTGCTACACCCTCTGGTGTGTTTGTGTTTTCTGGATATTCTCTATGGACTTTAAGGTTTTGAATGCATTTTAGGAAGACCCTTTTTGTTTTCTGCTGGCAAACGCTAATTGGTTCCACCTGGAGTCAAATACACCACACATTCGAGTTTTCTAGGAAGAAAGCTTCAGAAACCTGACAAAACATGATATTTGTATTTGTAAACATGACATTGGATGCATTTGCTGAACAGAAAGATTGTGCTTTTCTCCAGAACCACTTTCACTGTGATTTTTTAGTGAAATTTCCCTTCAAAAGTACAACAATGTGTCCAGATACTCCTGGATGAAAACAAAACAATCTGGTGATTTGTAGCTATCTCAATCCCAGATCTTGCTGCAGCCTCTGGTGTGTTTGTGTTTTCTGGATATTCTCTATGGACTTTAAGGTTTTGAATGCATTTTAGCAGGACCTTTTTTGTTTTCTGCTCCAAACGCTAATTGGTTCCACCTGGAGTCAAATACTCCACACATTCGAGTTTTCAAGGAAGAATGCTCCAGAAACCTGAGAAAACATGATATTTGTATTTGTAAACATGAAATTGGAATCATTTGCTGAACAGAAAGATTGTGCTTTGACCCAAAACCACTTTCACGGTGATTTTTTAGTTAAATTTCACTTCAATCTACAACAGTTTGTCCAGATACTCCTGGATGAAAACAAAACTATCTGGTGATTTGTAGCTATCTCAATCCCAGATCTTCCTACAGCCTCTGTGTGTGTTTGTGTTTTCTGGATATTCTCTATGGACTTTAAGGGTTTGAATGCATTTTAGCAGGACCCTTTTTGTTTTCTGCTGGCAAACGCTAATTGGTTCCACCTGGAATCAAAAACTCCACACATTCGAGTTTTCTAGGAAGAAAGCTCCAGAAACCTGAGAAAACATGATATTTGTATTTGTAATCATGACATTGGATGCATTTGCTGAACAGAAAGATTGTGCTTTTCTCCAAAACCACTTTCACAGTGATTTTTTGGTGAAATTTCACTTCAAAACTACAACAATTTGTCCAGATACTCCTGGATGAAAACAAAACTATCTGGTGATTTGTAGCTATCTAAATCCCAGATCTTGCTACAGCCTCTGTGGGTGTTTGTGTTTTCTGGATATTCTCTATGGACTTTAGGTTTTTCAATGCATTTTAGCAGGACCCTTTTTGTTTTCTGCTGGCAAACGCTAATTGGTTCCACCTGGAGTCAAATATTCCACTCATTCGAGTTTTCTAGGAAGAAAGCTTCAGAAACCTGAGAAAACATGATATTTATATTTGTAAACATGACATTGGATCCATTTGCTGAACAGAAAGATTGTGCTTTTCTCCAAAACCACTTTCACGGTGATTTTTTGGTGAAATTTCACTTCAAAACTACAACAATGTGTCCAGATACTCCTGGATGAAAACAAAACTATCTGGTGATTTGTAGCTATCTAAATCCCAGATCTTGCTACAGCCTCTGGTGTGTGTTTGTGTTTTCTGGATATTCTCTATGGACTTTAAGGTTTTGAATGCATTTTAGCAGGACCCTTTTTGTTTTCTGCTGGCAAACGCTAATTGGTTCCACCTGGAGTCAAATACTCCACACATTCGAGTTTTCAAGGAAGAATGCTCCAGAAACCTGAGAAAACATGATATTTGTATTTGTAAACATGACATTGGAATCATTTGCTGAACAGAAAGATTGTGCTTTTACCCAAAAACACTTTCACGGTGATTTTTTAGTTAAATTTCACTTCAATCTACAACAGTTTGTCCAGATACTCCTGGATGAAAACAAAACTATCTGGTGATTTGTAGCTATCTCAATCCCAGATCTTGCTACAGCCTCTGTGTGTGTTTGTGTTTTCTGGATATTCTCTATGGACTTTAAGGGTTTGAATGCATTTTAGCAGGACCCTTTTTGTTTTCTGCTGGCAAACGCTAATTGGTTCCACCTGGAATCAAAAACTCCACACATTCGAGTTTTCTAGGAAGAAAGCTCCAGAAACCTGAGAAAACATGATATTTGTATTTGAAACATGACATTGGATGCATTTGCTGAACAGAAAGATTGTGCTTTTCTCCAAAACCACTTTCACAGTGATTTTTTGGTGAAATTTCACTTCAAAACTACAACAATTTGTCCAGATACTCCTGGATGAAAACAAAACTATCTGGTGATTTGTAGCTATCTCAATCCCAGATCTTGCTACAGCCTCTGTGTGTGTTTGTGTTTTCTGGATATTCTCTATGGACTTTAGGTTTTTCAATGCATTTTAGCAGGACCCTTTTTGTTTTCTGCTGGCAAACGCTAATTGGTTCCACCTGGAGTCAAATATTCCACACATTCGAGTTTTCTAGGAAGAAAGCTCCAGAAAACTGAGAAAACATGATATTTCTTTCTGTAAACATGATATTGGATACATTTGCCGAACAGGATAATTGTGCTTTTCTCCAAAACCACTTTCACGGTGATTTTTTGGTGAAATTTCACTTCAAAACTACAACAATGTGTCCAGATACTCCTGGATGAAAACAAAACTATCTGGTGATTTGTAGCTATCTAAATCCCAGATCTTGCTACAGCCTCTGGTGTGTTTGTGTTTTCTGGATATTCTCTATGGACTTTAAGGTTTTGAATGCATTTTATCAAGACCCTTTTTGTTTTCTGCTGGCAAACGCTAATTGGTTCCACCTGGAGTCAAATACTCCACACATTCGAGTTTTCTAGGAAGAAAGCTCCAGAAACCTGAGAAAACATGATATTTGTATTTGTAAACATGACATTGGATTCATTTGCTGAACAGAAAGATTGTGCTTTTACCCAAAACCACTTTCACTGCGATTTTTGGTTAAATTTCACTTCACTCTACAACAGTTTTTCCAGATACTCCTGGATGAAAACAAAACTATCTGGTGATTTGTAGCTATCTCAATCCCAGATCTTGCTACAGCCTCTGTGTGTGTTTATGTTTTCTGGATATTCTCTATGGACTTTAAGGGTTTGAATGCATTTTAGCAGGACCCTTTTTGTTTTCTGCTGGCAAACGCTAATTGGTTCCACCTGGAGTCAAATACTCCACACATTCGAGTTTTCTAGGAAGAAAGCTCCAGAAACCTGAGAAAACATGATATTTGTATTTGTAAACATGACATTGGATGCATTTGCTGAACAGAAAGATTGTGCTTTTCTCCAAAACCACTTTCACAGTGATTTTTTGGTGAAATTTCCCTTCAAAACTACAACAATTTGTCCAGATACTCCTGGATGAAAACAAAACTATCTGGTGATTTGTAGCTATCTCAATCCCAGATCTTGCTACAGCCTCTGTGTGTGTTAGTGTTTTCTGGATATTCTCTATGGACTTTAGGTTTTTCAATGCATTTTAGCAGGACCCTTTTTGTTTTCTGCTGGCAAACGCTAATTGGTTCCACCTGGAGTCAAATATTCCACACATTCGAGTTTTCTAGGAAGAAAGCTCCAGAAAACTGAGAAAACATGATATTTCTTTCTGTAAACATGATATTGGATACATTTGCCGAACAGGAATATTGTGATTTTCTCCAAAACCACTTTCATGGTGATTTTTGGTTAAATTTAACCCGAAATCCACAACAATTTGTCCAGATACTCCTGGATGAAAACAAAACTATCTGGTGATTTGTAGCTATCTAAATCCCAGATCTTGCTACAGCCTCTGGTGTGTTTGTGTTTTCTGGATATTCTCTATGGACTTTAAGGTTTTGAATGCATTTTCGCAGGACCCTTTTGTTGTTTTCTGCTGGCAAACGCTAATTGGTTCCACCTGGAGACAAATACTCCACACATTCGAGTTTTCTAGGAAGAAACCTTCAGAAACCTGAGAAAACATGATATTTCTTTCTGTAAACATGACATTGCATGCATTTGCCAAACAGGAAGATTGTGCTTTTCTCCAAAACCAGTTTCACGGTGATTTTTGGTTAAATTTCACCTAAAATCCACAACAATTTGTCCAGATACTCCTGGATGAAAACAAAAAGCTATCTGGTGATTTGTAGCTATCTCAATCCCAGATCTTGCTGCAGCCTCTGTGTGTGTTTGTGTTTTCTGGATATTCTCTATGGACTTTAAGGTTTTGAATGCATTTTAGCTTGTAAGTTTTTGTTTTCTGCTGGCAAACGCTAATTGGTTCCACCTGGAGTCAAATACTCCACACATTCGAGTTTTCTAGGAAGAAAGCTTCAGAAACCTGAGAAAACATGATATTTATATTTGTAAACATGACATTGGATCCATTTGCTGAACAGAAAGATTGTGCTTTTCTCCAAAACCACTTTCACGGTGATTTTTTGGTGAAATTTCACTTCAAAACTACAAAAATGTGTCCAGATACTCCTGGATGAAAACAAAACTATCTGGTGATTTGTAGCTATCTAAATCCCAGATCTTGCTACAGCCTCTGTGTGTGTTTGTGTTTTCTGGATATTCTCTATGGACTTTAGGTTTTTCAATGCATTTTAGCAGGACCCTTTTTGTTTTCTGCTGGCAAACGCTAATTGGTTCCACCTGGAGTCAAATACACCACACATTCGAGTTTTCTAGGAAGAAAGCTTCAGAAACCTGACAAAACATGATATTTGTATTTGTAAACATGACATTGGATGCATTTGCTGAACAGAAAGATTGTGCTTTTTTCCAAAACCACTTTCACTGTGATTTTTTAGTGAAATTTCCCTTCAAAAGTACAACAATGTGTCCAGATACTCCTGGATGAAAACAAAACTATCTGGTGATTTGTAGCTATCTCAATCCCAGATCTTGCTGCAGCCTCTGGTGTGTTTGTGTTTTCTGGATATTCTCTATGGACTTTAAGGTTTGGAATGCATTTTAGCAGGACCTTTTTTGTTTTCTGCTCCAAACGCTAATTGGTTCCACCTGGAGTCAAATACTCCACACATTCGAGTTTTCAAGGAAGAATGCTCCAGAAACCTGAGAAAACATGATATTTGTATTTGTAATCATGACATTGGAATCATTTGCTGAACAGAAAGATTGTGCTTTTACCCAAAACCACTTTCACGGTGATTTTTTAGTTAAATTTCACTTCAATCTACAACAGTTTGTCCAGATACTCCTGGATGAAAACAAAACTATCTGGTGATTTGTAGCTATCTCAATCCCAGATCTTGCTACAGCCTCTGTGTGTGTTTGTGTTTTCTGGATATTCTCTATGGACTTTAAGGGTTTGAATGCATTTTAGCAGGACCCTTTTTGTTTTCTGCTGGCAAACGCTAATTGGTTCCACCTGGAATCAAAAACTCCACACATTCGAGTTTTCTAGGAAGAAAGCTCCAGAAACCTGAGAAAACATGATATTTGTATTTGTAAACATGACATTGGATGCATTTGCTGAACAGAAAGATTGTGCTTTTCTCCAAAACCACTTTCACAGTGATTTTTTGGTGAAATTTCCCTTCAAAACTACAACAATTTGTCCAGATACTCCTGGATGAAAACAAAACTATCTGGTGATTTGTAGCTATCTAAATCCCAGATCTTGCTACAGCCTCTGTGTGTGTTTGTGTTTTCTGGATATTCTCTATGGACTTTAGGTTTTTCAATGCATTTTAGCAGGACCCTTTTTGTTTTCTGCTGGCAAACGCTAATTGGTTCCACCTGGAGTCAAATATTCCACACATTCGAGTTTTCTAGGAAGAAAGCTCCAGAAACCTGAGAAAACATGATATTTCTTTCTGTAAACATGATATTGGATACATTTGCCGAACAGGATAATTGTGCTTTTCTCCAAAACCACTTTCACGGTGATTTTTTGGTGAAATTTCACTTCAAAACTACAACAATGTGTCCAGATACTCCTGGATGAAAACAAAACTATCTGGTGATTTGTAGCTATCTAAATCCCAGATCTTGCTACAGCCTCTGGTGTGTGTTTGTGTTTTCTGGATATTCTCTATGGACTTTAAGGTTTTGAATGCATTTTAGCAGGACCCTTTTTGTTTTCTGCTGGCAAACGCTAATTGGTTCCACCTGGAGTCAAATACTCCACACATTCGAGTTTTCAAGGAAGAATGCTCCAGAAACCTGAGAAAACATGATATTTGTATTTGTAAACATGACATTGGAATCATTTGCTGAACAGAAAGATTGTGCTTTTACCCAAAAACACTTTCACGGTGATTTTTTAGTTAAATTTCACTTCAATCTACAACAGTTTGTCCAGATACTCCTGGATGAAAACAAAACTATCTGGTGATTTGTAGCTATCTCAATCCCAGATCTTGCTACAGCCTCTGTGTGTGTTTGTGTTTTCTGGATATTCTCTATGGACTTTAAGGGTTTGAATGCATTTTAGCAGGACCCTTTTTGTTTTCTGCTGGCAAACGCTAATTGGTTCCACCTGGAATCAAAAACTCCACACATTCGAGTTTTCTAGGAAGAAAGCTCCAGAAACCTGAGAAAACATGATATTTGTATTTGAAACATGACATTGGATGCATTTGCTGAACAGAAAGATTGTGCTTTTCTCCAAAACCACTTTCACAGTGATTTTTTGGTGAAATTTCACTTCAAAACTACAACAATTTGTCCAGATACTCCTGGATGAAAACAAAACTATCTGGTGATTTGTAGCTATCTCAATCCCAGATCTTGCTACAGCCTCTGTGTGTGTTTGTGTTTTCTGGATATTCTCTATGGACTTTAGGTTTTTCAATGCATTTTAGCAGGACCCTTTTTGTTTTCTGCTGGCAAACGCTAATTGGTTCCACCTGGAGTCAAATATTCCACACATTCGAGTTTTCTAGGAAGAAAGCTCCAGAAAACTGAGAAAACATGATATTTCTTTCTGTAAACATGATATTGGATACATTTGCCGAACAGGATAATTGTGCTTTTCTCCAAAACCACTTTCACGGTGATTTTTTGGTGAAATTTCACTTCAAAACTACAACAATGTGTCCAGATACTCCTGGATGAAAACAAAACTATCTGGTGATTTGTAGCTATCTCAATCCCAGATCTTGCTACAGCCTCTGGTGTGTTTGTGTTTTCTGGATATTCTCTATGGACTTTAAGGTTTTGAATGCATTTTAGCAGGACCCTTTTTGTTTTCTGCTGGCAAACGCTAATTGGTTCCACCTGGAGTCAAATACTCCACACATTCGAGTTTTCTAGGAAGAAAGCTCCAGAAACCTGAGAAAACATGATATTTGTATTTGTAAACATGACATTGGAATCATTTGCTGAACAGAAAGATTGTGCTTTTACCCAAAAACACTTTCACGGTGATTTTTTAGTTAAATTTCTCTTCAATCTACAACAGTTTGTCCAGATACTCCTGGATGAAAACAAAACTATCTGGTGATTTGTAGCTATCTCAATCCCAGATCTTGCTACAGCCTCTGTGTGTGTTTGTGTTTTCTGGATATTCTCTATGGACTTTAAGGGTTTGAATGCATTTTAGCAGGACCCTTTTTGTTTTCTGCTGGCAAACGCTAATTGGTTCCACCTGGAATCAAAAACTCCACACATTCGAGTTTTCTAGGAAGAAAGCTCCAGAAACCTGAGAAAACATGATATTTGTATTTGTAAACATGACATTGGATGCATTTGCTGAACAGAAAGATTGTGCTTTTCTCCAAAACCACTTTCACAGTGATTTTTTGGTGAAATTTCCCTTCAAAACTACAACAATTTGTCCAGATACTCCTGGATGAAAACAAAACTATCTGGTGATTTGTAGCTATCTCATTCCCAGATCTTGCTACAGCCTCTGTGTGTGTTTGTGTTTTCTGGATATTCTCTATGGACTTTAGGTTTTTCAATGCATTTTAGCAGGACCCTTTTTGTTTTCTGCTGGCAAACGCTAATTGGTTCCACCTGGAGTCAAATATTCCACACATTCGAGTTTTCTAGGAAGAAAGCTCCAGAAAACTGAGAAAACATGATATTTCTTTCTGTAAACATGATATTGGATACATTTGCCGAACAGGATAATTGTGCTTTTCTCCAAAACCACTTTCACGGTGATTTTTTGGTGAAATTTCACTTCAAAACTACAACAATGTGTCCAGATACTCCTGGATGAAAACAAAACTATCTGGTGATTTGTAGCTATCTAAATCCCAGATCTTGCTACAGCCTCTGGTGTGTTTGTGTTTTCTGGATATTCTCTATGGACTTTAAGGTTTTGAATGCATTTTATCAAGACCCTTTTTGTTTTCTGCTGGCAAACGCTAATTGGTTCCACCTGGAGTCAAATACTCCACACATTCGAGTTTTCTAGGAAGAAAGCTCCAGAAACCTGAGAAAACATGATATTTGTATTTGTAAACATGACATTGGATTCATTTGCTGAACAGAAAGATTGTGCTTTTACCCAAAACCACTTTCACTGCGATTTTTGGTTAAATTTCACTTCAATCTACAACAGTTTTTCCAGATACTCCTGGATGAAAACAAAACTATCTGGTGATTTGTAGCTATCTCAATCCCAGATCTTGCTACAGCCTCTGTGTGTGTTTATGTTTTCTGGATATTCTCTATGGACTTTAAGGGTTTGAATGCATTTTAGCAGGACCCTTTTTGTTTTCTGCTGGCAAACGCTAATTGGTTCCACCTGGAGTCAAATACTCCACACATTCGAGTTTTCTAGGAAGAAAGCTCCAGAAACCTGAGAAAACATGATATTTGTATTTGTAAACATGACATTGGATGCATTTGCTGAACAGAAAGATTGTGCTTTTCTCCAAAACCACTTTCACAGTGATTTTTTGGTGAAATTTCCCTTCAAAACTACAACAATTTGTCCAGATACTCCTGGATGAAAACAAAACTATCTGGTGATTTGTAGCTATCTCAATCCCAGATCTTGCTACAGCCTCTGTGTGTGTTTGTGTTTTCTGGATATTCTCTATGGACTTTAGGTTTTTGAATGCATTTTAGCAGGACCCTTTTTGTTTTCTGCTGGCAAACGCTAATTGGTTCCACCTGGAGTCAAATATTCCACACATTCGAGTTTTCTAGGAAGAAAGCTCCAGAAAACTGAGAAAACATGATATTTCTTTCTGTAAACATGATATTGGATACATTTGCCGAACAGGAATATTGTGATTTTCTCGAAAACCACTTTCATGGTGATTTTTGGTTAAATTTAACCCGAAATCCACAACAATTTGTCCAGATACTCCTGGATGAAAACAAAACTATCTGGTGATTTGTAGCTATCTAAATCCCAGATCTTGCTACAGCCTCTGGTGTGTTTGTGTTTTCTGGATATTCTCTATGGACTTTAAGGTTTTGAATGCATTTTCGCAGGACCCTTTTGTTGTTTTCTGCTGGCAAACGCTAATTGGTTCCACCTGGAGTCAAATACTCCACACATTCGAGTTTTCTAGGAAGAAAGCTTCAGAAACCTGAGAAAACATGATATTTCTTTCTGTAAACATGACATTGCATGCATTTGCCAAACAGGAAGATTGTGCTTTTCTCCAAAACCAGTTTCACGGTGATTTTTGGTTAAATTTCACCTAAAATCCACAACAATTTGTCCAGATACTCCTGGATGAAAACAAAAAGCTATCTGGTGATTTGTAGCTATCTCAATCCCAGAGCTTGCTGCAGCCTCTGTGTGTGTTTGTGTTTTCTGGATATTCTCTATGGACTTTAAGGTTTTGAATGCATTTTAGCTTGTAAGTTTTTGTTTTCTGCTGGCAAACGCTAATTGGTTCCACCTGGAGTCAAATACTCCACACATTCGAGTTTTCTAGGAAGAAAGCTTCAGAAACCTGAGAAAACATGATATTTATATTTGTAAACATGACATTGGATCCATTTGCTGAACAGAAAGATTGTGCTTTTCTCCAAAACCACTTTCACGGTGATTTTTTGGTGAAATTTCACTTCAAAACTACAAAAATGTGTCCAGATACTCCTGGATGAAAACAAAACTATCTGGTGATTTGTAGCTATCTAAATCCCAGATCTTGCTACAGCCTCTGGTGTGTTTGTGTTTTCTGGATATTCTCTATGGACTTTAAGGTTTTGAATGCATTTTAGGAAGACCCTTTTTGTTTTCTGCTGGCAAACGCTAATTGGTTCCACCTGGAGTCAAATACACCACACATTCGAGTTTTCTAGGAAGAAAGCTTCAGAAACCTGACAAAACATGATATTTGTATTTGTAAACATGACATTGGATGCATTTGCTGAACAGAAAGATTGTGCTTTTCTCCAAAACCACTTTCACTGTGATTTTTTAGTGAAATTTCCCTTCAAAAGTACAACAATGTGTCCAGATACTCCTGGATGAAAACAAAAATATCTGGTGATTTGTAGCTATCTCAATCCCAGATCTTGCTGCAGCCTCTGGTGTGTTTGTGTTTTCTGGATATTCTCTATGGACTTTAAGGTTTTGAATGCATTTTAGCAGGACCTTTTTTGTTTTCTGCTCCAAACGCTAATTGGTTCCACCTGGAGTCAAATACTCCACACATTCGAGTTTTCAAGGAAGAATGCTCCAGAAACCTGAGAAAACATGATATTTGTATTTGTAAACATGACATTGGAATCATTTGCTGAACAGAAAGATTGTGCTTTTACCCAAAACCACTTTCACGGTGATTTTTTAGTTAAATTTCACTTCAATCTACAACAGTTTGTCCAGATACTCCTGGATGAAAACAAAACTATCTGGTGATTTGTAGCTATCTCAATCCCAGATCTTGCTACAGCCTCTGTGTGTGTTTGTGTTTTCTGGATATTCTCTATGGACTTTAAGGGTTTGAATGCATTTTAGCAGGACCCTTTTTGTTTTCTGCTGGCAAACGCTAATTGGTTCCACCTGGAATCAAATACTCCACACATTCGAGTTTTCTAGGAAGAAAGCTCCAGAAACCTGAGAAAACATGATATTTGTATTTGTAAACATGACATTGGATGCATTTGCTGAACAGAAAGATTGTGCTTTTCTCCAAAACCACTTTCACAGTGATTTTTTGGTGAAATTTCACTTCAAAACTACAACAATTTGTCCAGATACTCCTGGATGAAAACAAAACTATCTGGTGATTTGTAGCTATCTAAATCCCAGATCTTGCTACAGCCTCTGTGTGTGTTTGTGTTTTCTGGATATTCTCTATGGACTTTAGGTTTTTCAATGCATTTTAGCAGGACCCTTTTTGTTTTCTGCTGGCAAACGCTAATTGGTTCCACCTGGAGTCAAATATTCCACACATTCGAGTTTTCTAGGAAGAAAGCTCCAGAAAACTGAGAAAACATGATATTTCTTTCTGTAAACATGATATTGGATACATTTGCCGAACAGGATAATTGTGCTTTTCTCCAAAACCACTTTCACTGCGATTTTTTGGTGAAATTTCCCTTCAAAACTACAACAATGTGTCCAGATACTCCTGGATGAAAACAAAACTATCTGGTGATTTGTAGCTATCTAAATCCCAGATCTTGCTATAGCCTCTGGTGTGTTTGTGTTTTCTGGATATTCTCTATGGACTTTAAGGTTTTGAATGCATTTTAGCAGGACCCTTTTTGTTTTCTGCTGGCAAACGCTAATTGGTTCCACCTGGAGTCAAATACTCCACACATTCGAGTTTTCAAGGAAGAATGCTCCAGACCTGAGAAAACATGATATTTGTATTTGTAAACATGACATTGGAATCATTTGCTGAACAGAAAGATTGTGCTTTTACCCAAAACCACTTTCACGGTGATTTTTTAGTTAAATTTCACTTCAATCTACAACAGTTTGTCCAGATACTCCTGGATGAAAACAAAACTATCTGGTGATTTGTAGCTATCTCAATCCCAGATCTTGCTACAGCCTCTGTGTGTGTTTGTGTTTTCTGGATATTCTCTATGGACTTTAAGGGTTTGAATGCATTTTAGCAGGACCCTTTTTGTTTTCTGCTGGCAAACGCTAATTGGTTCCACCTGGAATCAAAAACTCCACACATTCGAGTTTTCTAGGAAGAAAGCTCCAGAAACCTGAGAAAACATGATATTTGTATTTGTAAACATGACATTGGATGCATTTGCTGAACAGAAAGATTGTGCTTTTCTCCAAAACCACTTTCACAGTGATTTTTTGGTGAAATTTCACTTCAAAACTACAACAATTTGTCCAGATACTCCTGGATGAAAACAAAACTATCTGGTGATTTGTAGCTATCTAAATCCCAGATCTTGCTACAGCCTCTGTGTGTGTTTGTGTTTTCTGGATATTCTCTATGGACTTTAGGTTTTTCAATGCATTTTAGCAGGACCCTTTTTGTTTTCTGCTGGCAAACGCTAATTGGTTCCACCTGGAGTCAAATATTCCACACATTCGAGTTTTCTAGGAAGAAAGCTCCAGAAAACTGAGAAAACATGATATTTCTTTCTGTAAACATGATATTGGATACATTTGCCGAACAGGATAATTGTGCTTTTCTCCAAAACCACTTTCACGGTGATTTTTTGGTGAAATTTCACTTCAAAACTACAACAATGTGTCCAGATACTCCTGGATGAAAACAAAACTATCTGGTGATTTGTAGCTATCTAAATCCCAGATCTTGCTATAGCCTCTGGTGTGTTTGTGTTTTCTGGATATTCTCTATGGACTTTAAGGTTTTGAATGCATTTTAGCAGGACCCTTTTTGTTTTCTGCTGGCAAACGCTAATTGGTTCCACCTGGAGTCAAATACTCCACACATTCGAGTTTTCTAGGAAGAATGCTCCAGAAACCTGAGAAAACATGATATTTGTATTTGTAAACATGACATTGGAATCATTTGCTGAACAGAAAGATTGTGCTTTTACCCAAAAACACTTTCACGGTGATTTTTTAGTTAAATTTCACTTCAATCTACAACAGTTTGTCCAGATACTCCTGGATGAAAACAAAACTATCTGGTGATTTGTAGCTATCTCAATCCCAGATCTTGCTACAGCCTCTGTGTGTGTTTGTGTTTTCTGGATATTCTCTATGGACTTTAAGGGTTTGAATGCATTTTAGCAGGACCCTTTTTGTTTTCTGCTGGCAAACGCTAATTGGTTCCACCTGGAATCAAAAACTCCACACATTCGAGTTTTCTAGGAAGAAAGCTCCAGAAACCTGAGAAAACATGATATTTGTATTTGTAAACATGACATTGGATGCATTTGCTGAACAGAAAGATTGTGCTTTTCTCCAAAACCACTTTCACGGTGATTTTTTGGTGAAATTTCACTTCAAAACTACAACAATGTGTCCAGATACTCCTGGATGAAAACAAAACTATCTGGTGATTTGTAGCTATCTCAATCCCAGATCTTGCTACAGCCTCTGTGTGTGTTTGTGTTTTCTGGATATTCTCTATGGACTTTAGGTTTTTCAATGCATTTTAGCAGGACCCTTTTTGTTTTCTGCTGGCAAACGCTAATTGGTTCCACCTGGAGTCAAATATTCCACACATTCGAGTTTTCTAGGAAGAAAGCTCCAGAAAACTGAGAAAACATGATATTTCTTTCTGTAAACATGATATTGGATACATTTGCCGAACAGGATAATTGTGCTTTTCTCCAAAACCACTTTCACGGTGATTTTTTGGTGAAATTTCACTTCAAAACTACAACAATGTGTCCAGATACTCCTGGATGAAAACAAAACTATCTGGTGATTTGTAGCTATCTAAATCCCAGATCTTGCTACAGCCTCTGGTGTGTTTGTGTTTTCTGGATATTCTCTATGGACTTTAAGGTTTTGAATGCATTTTATCAAGACCCTTTTTGTTTTCTGCTGGCAAACGCTAATTGGTTCCACCTGGAGTCAAATACTCCACACATTCGAGTTTTCTAGGAAGAAAGCTCCAGAAACCTGAGAAAACATGATATTTGTATTTGTAAACATGACATTGGATTCATTTGCTGAACAGAAAGATTGTGCTTTTACCCAAAACCACTTTCACTGCGATTTTTGGTTAAATTTCACTTCAATCTACAACAGTTTTTCCAGATACTCCTGGATGAAAACAAAACTATCTGGTGATTTGTAGCTATCTCAATCCCAGATCTTGCTACAGCCTCTGTGTGTGTTTATGTTTTCTGGATATTCTCTATGGACTTTAAGGGTTTGAATGCATTTTAGCAGGACCCTTTTTGTTTTCTGCTGGCAAACGCTAATTGGTTCCACCTGGAGTCAAATACTCCACACATTCGAGTTTTCTAGGAAGAAAGCTCCAGAAACCTGAGAAAACATGATATTTGTATTTGTAAACATGACATTGGATGCATTTGCTGAACAGAAAGATTGTGCTTTTCTCCAAAACCACTTTCACAGTGATTTTTTGGTGAAATTTCACTTCAAAACTACAACAATTTGTCCAGATACTCCTGGATGAAAACAAAACTATCTGGTGATTTGTAGCTATCTAAATCCCAGATCTTGCTACAGCCTCTGTGTGTGTTTGTGTTTTCTGGATATTCTCTATGGACTTTAGGTTTTTCAATGCATTTTAGCAGGACCCTTTTTGTTTTCTGCTGGCAAACGCTAATTGGTTCCACCTGGAGTCAAATATTCCACACATTCGAGTTTTCTAGGAAGAAAGCTCCAGAAAACTGAGAAAACATGATATTTCTTTCTGTAAACATGATATTGGATACATTTGCCGAACAGGATAATTGTGCTTTTCTCCAAAACCACTTTCACGGTGATTTTTTGGTGAAATTTCACTTCAAAACTACAACAATGTGTCCAGATACTCCTGGATGAAAACAAAACTATCTGGTGATTTGTAGCTATCTAAATCCCAGATCTTGCTATAGCCTCTGGTGTGTTTGTGTTTTCTGGATATTCTCTATGGACTTTAAGGTTTTGAATGCATTTTAGCAGGACCCTTTTTGTTTTCTGCTGGCAAACGCTAATTGGTTCCACCTGGAGTCAAATACTCCACACATTCGAGTTTTCTAGGAAGAATGCTCCAGAAACCTGAGAAAACATGATATTTGTATTTGTAAACATGACATTGGAATCATTTGCTGAACAGAAAGATTGTGCTTTTACCCAAAAACACTTTCACGGTGATTTTTTAGTTAAATTTCACTTCAATCTACAACAGTTTGTCCAGATACTCCTGGATGAAAACAAAACTATCTGGTGATTTGTAGCTATCTCAATCCCAGATCTTGCTACAGCCTCTGTGTGTGTTTGTGTTTTCTGGATATTCTCTATGGACTTTAAGGGTTTGAATGCATTTTAGCAGGACCCTTTTTGTTTTCTGCTGGCAAACGCTAATTGGTTCCACCTGGAATCAAAAACTCCACACATTCGAGTTTTCTAGGAAGAAAGCTCCAGAAACCTGAGAAAACATGATATTTGTATTTGTAAACATGACATTGGATGCATTTGCTGAACAGAAAGATTGTGCTTTTCTCCAAAACCACTTTCACGGTGATTTTTTGGTGAAATTTCACTTCAAAACTACAACAATGTGTCCAGATACTCCTGGATGAAAACAAAACTATCTGGTGATTTGTAGCTATCTCAATCCCAGATCTTGCTACAGCCTCTGTGTGTGTTTGTGTTTTCTGGATATTCTCTATGGACTTTAGGTTTTTCAATGCATTTTAGCAGGACCCTTTTTGTTTTCTGCTGGCAAACGCTAATTGGTTCCACCTGGAGTCAAATATTCCACACATTCGAGTTTTCTAGGAAGAAAGCTCCAGAAAACTGAGAAAACATGATATTTCTTTCTGTAAACATGATATTGGATACATTTGCCGAACAGGATAATTGTGCTTTTCTCCAAAACCACTTTCACGGTGATTTTTTGGTGAAATTTCACTTCAAAACTACAACAATGTGTCCAGATACTCCTGGATGAAAACAAAACTATCTGGTGATTTGTAGCTATCTAAATCCCAGATCTTGCTACAGCCTCTGGTGTGTTTGTGTTTTCTGGATATTCTCTATGGACTTTAAGGTTTTGAATGCATTTTATCAAGACCCTTTTTGTTTTCTGCTGGCAAACGCTAATTGGTTCCACCTGGAGTCAAATACTCCACACATTCGAGTTTTCTAGGAAGAAAGCTCCAGAAACCTGAGAAAACATGATATTTGTATTTGTAAACATGACATTGGATTCATTTGCTGAACAGAAAGATTGTGCTTTTACCCAAAACCACTTTCACTGCGATTTTTGGTTAAATTTCACTTCAATCTACAACAGTTTTTCCAGATACTCCTGGATGAAAACAAAACTATCTGGTGATTTGTAGCTATCTCAATCCCAGATCTTGCTACAGCCTCTGTGTGTGTTTATGTTTTCTGGATATTCTCTATGGACTTTAAGGGTTTGAATGCATTTTAGCAGGACCCTTTTTGTTTTCTGCTGGCAAACGCTAATTGGTTCCACCTGGAGTCAAATACTCCACACATTCGAGTTTTCTAGGAAGAAAGCTCCAGAAACCTGAGAAAACATGATATTTGTATTTGTAAACATGACATTGGATGCATTTGCTGAACAGAAAGATTGTGCTTTTCTCCAAAACCACTTTCACAGTGATTTTTTGGTGAAATTTCCCTTCAAAACTACAACAATTTGTCCAGATACTCCTGGATGAAAACAAAACTATCTGGTGATTTGTAGCTATCTCAATCCCAGATCTTGCTACAGCCTCTGTGTGTGTTTGTGTTTTCTGGATATTCTCTATGGACTTTAAGTTTTAGAATGTATTTTAGCAGGACCCTTTTTGTTTTCTGCTGGCAAACGCTAATTGGTTCCACCTGGAGTCAAATATTCCACACATTCGAGTTTTCTAGGAAGAAAGCTCCAGAAAACTGAGAAAACATGATATTTCTTTCTGTAAACATGATATTGGATACATTTGCCGAACAGGAATATTGTGATTTTCTCCAAAACCAGTTTCATGGTGATTTTTGGTTAAATTTAACCCGAAATCCACAACAATTTGTCCAGATACTCCTGGATGAAAACAAAACTATCTGGTGATTTGTAGCTATCTAAATCCCAGATCTTGCTACAGCCTCTGGTGTGTTTGTGTTTTCTGGATATTCTCTATGGACTTTAAGGTTTTGAATGCATTTTCGCAGGACCCTTTTGTTGTTTTCTGCTGGCAAACGCTAATTGGTTCCACCTGGAGACAAATACTCCACACATTCGAGTTTTCTAGGAAGAAAGCTTCAGAAACCTGAGAAAACATGATATTTCTTTCTGTAAACATGACATTGCATGCATTTGCCAAACAGGAAGATTGTGCTTTTCTCCAAAACCAGTTTCACGGTGATTTTTGGTTAAATTTCACCTAAAATCCACAACAATTTGTCCAGATACTCCTGGATGAAAACAAAAAGCTATCTGGTGATTTGTAGCTATCTCAATCCCAGAGCTTGCTGCAGCCTCTGTGTGTGTTTGTGTTTTCTGGATATTCTCTATGGACTTTAAGGTTTTGAATGCATTTTAGGAAGACCCTTTTTGTTTTCTGCTGGCAAACGCTAATTGGTTCCACCTGGAGTCAAATACACCACACATTCGAGTTTTCTAGGAAGAAAGCTTCAGAAACCTGACAAAACATGATATTTGTATTTGTAAACATGACATTGGATGCATTTGCTGAACAGAAAGATTGTGCTTTTCTCCAAAACCACTTTCACTGTGATTTTTTAGTGAAATTTCCCTTCAAAAGTACAACAATGTGTCCAGATACTCCTGGATGAAAACAAAAATATCTGGTGATTTGTAGCTATCTCAATCCCAGATCTTGCTGCAGCCTCTGGTGTGTTTGTGTTTTCTGGATATTCTCTATGGACTTTAAGGTTTTGAATGCATTTTAGCAGGACCTTTTTTGTTTTCTGCTCCAAACGCTAATTGGTTCCACCTGGAGTCAAATACTCCACACATTCGAGTTTTCAAGGAAGAATGCTCCAGAAACCTGAGAAAACATGATATTTGTATTTGTAAACATGACATTGGAATCATTTGCTGAACAGAAAGATTGTGCTTTGACCCAAAACCACTTTCACGGTGATTTTTTAGTTAAATTTCACTTCAATCTACAACAGTTTGTCCAGATACTCCTGGATGAAAACAAAACTATCTGGTGATTTGTAGCTATCTCAATCCCAGATCTTGCTACAGCCTCTGTGTGTGTTTGTGTTTTCTGGATATTCTCTATGGACTTTAAGGGTTTGAATGCATTTTAGCAGGACCCTTTTTGTTTTCTGCTGGCAAACGCTAATTGGTTCCACCTGGAATCAAATACTCCACACATTCGAGTTTTCTAGGAAGAAAGCTCCAGAAACCTGAGAAAACATGATATTTTTATTTGTAAACATGACATTGGATGCATTTGCTGAACAGAAAGATTGTGCTTTTCTCCAAAACCACTTTCACAGTGATTTTTTGGTGAAATTTCCCTTCAAAACTACAACAATTTGTCCAGATACTCCTGGATGAAAACAAAACTATCTGGTGATTTGTAGCTATCTAAATCCCAGATCTTGCTACAGCCTCTGTGTGTGTTTGTGTTTTCTGCATATTCTCTATGGACTTTAGGTTTTTCAATGCATTTTAGCAGGACCCTTTTTGTTTTCTGCTGGCAAACGCTAATTGGTTCCACCTGGAGTCAAATATTCCACACATTCGAGTTTTCTAGGAAGAAAGCTCCAGAAAACTGAGAAAACATGATATTTCTTTCTGTAAACATGATATTGGATACATTTGCCGAACAGGATAATTGTGCTTTTCTCCAAAACCACTTTCACGGTGATTTTTTGGTGAAATTTCACTTCAAAACTACAACAATGTGTCCAGATACTCCTGGATGAAAACAAAACTATCTGGTGATTTGTAGCTATCTAAATCCCAGATCTTGCTATAGCCTCTGGTGTGTTTGTGTTTTCTGGATATTCTCTATGGACTTTAAGGTTTTGAATGCATTTTAGCAGGACCCTTTTTGTTTTCTGCTGGCAAACGCTAATTGGTTCCACCTGGAGTCAAATACTCCACACATTCGAGTTTTCAAGGAAGAATGCTCCAGACCTGAGAAAACATGATATTTGTATTTGTAAACATGACATTGGAATCATTTGCTGAACAGAAAGATTGTGCTTTTACCCAAAACCACTTTCACGGTGATTTTTTAGTTAAATTTCACTTCAATCTACAACAGTTTGTCCAGATACTCCTGGATGAAAACAAAACTATCTGGTGATTTGTAGCTATCTCAATCCCAGATCTTGCTACAGCCTCTGTGTGTGTTTGTGTTTTCTGGATATTCTCTATGGACTTTATGGGTTTGAATGCATTTTAGCAGGACCCTTTTTGTTTTCTGCTGGCAAACGCTAATTGGTTCCACCTGGAATCAAAAACTCCACACATTCGAGTTTTCTAGGAAGAAAACTCCAGAAACCTGAGAAAACATGATATTTGTATTTGTAAACATGACATTGGATGCATTTGCTGAACAGAAAGATTGTGCTTTTCTCCAAAACCACTTTCACAGTGATTTTTTGGTGAAATTTCACTTCAAAACTACAACAATTTGTCCAGATACTCCTGGATGAAAACAAAACTATCTGGTGATTTGTAGCTATCTCAATCCCAGATCTTGCTACAGCCTCTGTGTGTGTTTGTGTTTTCTGGATATTCTCTATGGACTTTAGGTTTTTCAATGCATTTTAGCAGGACCCTTTTTGTTTTCTGCTGGCAAACGCTAATTGGTTCCACCTGGAGTCAAATATTCCACACATTCGAGTTTTCTAGGAAGAAAGCTCCAGAAAACTGAGAAAACATGATATTTCTTTCTGTAAACATGATATTGGATACATTTGCCGAACAGGATAATTGTGCTTTTCTCCAAAACCACTTTCACGGTGATTTTTTGGTGAAATTTCACTTCAAAACTACAACAATGTGTCCAGATACTCCTGGATGAAAACAAAACTATCTGGTGATTTGTAGCTATCTCAATCCCAGATCTTGCTACAGCCTCTGGTGTGTTTGTGTTTTCTGGATATTCTCTATGGACTTTAAGGTTTTGAATGCATTTTAGCAGGACCCTTTTTGTTTTCTGCTGGCAAACGCTAATTGGTTCCACCTGGAGTCAAATACTCCACACATTCGAGTTTTCTAGGAAGAATGCTCCAGAAACCTGAGAAAACATGATATTTGTATTTGTAAACATGACATTGGAATCATTTGCTGAACAGAAAGATTGTGCTTTTACCCAAAAACACTTTCACGGTGATTTTTTAGTTAAATTTCACTTCAATCTACAACAGTTTGTCCAGATACTCCTGGATGAAAACAAAACTATCTGGTGATTTGTAGCTATCTCAATCCCAGATCTTGCTACAGCCTCTGTGTGTGTTTGTGTTTTCTGGATATTCTCTATGGACTTTAAGGGTTTGAATGCATTTTAGCAGGACCCTTTTTGTTTTCTGCTGGCAAACGCTAATTGGTTCCACCTGGAATCAAAAACTCCACACATTCGAGTTTTCTAGGAAGAAAGCTCCAGAAACCTGAGAAAACATGATATTTGTATTTGTAAACATGACATTGGATGCATTTGCTGAACAGAAAGATTGTGCTTTTCTCCAAAACCACTTTCACGGTGATTTTTTGGTGAAATTTCACTTCAAAACTACAACAATGTGTCCAGATACTCCTGGATGAAAACAAAACTATCTGGTGATTTGTAGCTATCTCAATCCCAGATCTTGCTACAGCCTCTGTGTGTGTTTGTGTTTTCTGGATATTCTCTATGGACTTTAGGTTTTTCAATGCATTTTAGCAGGACCCTTTTTGTTTTCTGCTGGCAAACGCTAATTGGTTCCACCTGGAGTCAAATATTCCACACATTCGAGTTTTCTAGGAAGAAAGCTCCAGAAAACTGAGAAAACATGATATTTCTTTCTGTAAACATGATATTGGATACATTTGCCGAACAGGATAATTGTGCTTTTCTCCAAAACCACTTTCACGGTGATTTTTTGGTGAAATTTCACTTCAAAACTACAACAATGTGTCCAGATACTCCTGGATGAAAACAAAACTATCTGGTGATTTGTAGCTATCTAAATCCCAGATCTTGCTACAGCCTCTGGTGTGTTTGTGTTTTCTGGATATTCTCTATGGACTTTAAGGTTTTGAATGCATTTTATCAAGACCCTTTTTGTTTTCTGCTGGCAAACGCTAATTGGTTCCACCTGGAGTCAAATACTCCACACATTCGAGTTTTCTAGGAAGAAAGCTCCAGAAACCTGAGAAAACATGATATTTGTATTTGTAAACATGACATTGGATTCATTTGCTGAACAGAAAGATTGTGCTTTTACCCAAAACCACTTTCACTGCGATTTTTGGTTAAATTTCACTTCAATCTACAACAGTTTTTCCAGATACTCCTGGATGAAAACAAAACTATCTGGTGATTTGTAGCTATCTCAATCCCAGATCTTGCTACAGCCTCTGTGTGTGTTTATGTTTTCTGGATATTCTCTATGGACTTTAAGGTTTTGAATGCATTTTAGCAGGACCCTTTTTGTTTTCTGCTGGCAAACGCTAATTGGTTCCACCTGGAGTCAAATACTCCACACATTCGAGTTTTCAAGGAAGAATGCTCCAGAAACCTGAGAAAACATGATATTTGTATTTGTAAACATGACATTGGATGCATTTGCTGAACAGAAAGATTGTGCTTTTCTCCAAAACCACTTTCACAGTGATTTTTTGGTGAAATTTCACTTCAAAACTACAACAATTTGTCCAGATACTCCTGGATGAAAACAAAACTATCTGGTGATTTGTAGCTATCTCAATCCCAGATCTTGCTACAGCCTCTGTGTGTGTTTGTGTTTTCTGGATATTCTCTATGGACTTTAAGTTTTAGAATGTATTTTAGCAGGACCCTTTTTGTTTTCTGCTGGCAAACGCTAATTGGTTCCACCTGGAGTCAAATATTCCACACATTCGAGTTTTCTAGGAAGAAAGCTCCAGAAAACTGAGAAAACATGATATTTCTTTCTGTAAACATGATATTGGATACATTTGCCGAACAGGAATATTGTGATTTTCTCCAAAACCAGTTTCATGGTGATTTTTGGTTAAATTTAACCCGAAATCCACAACAATTTGTCCAGATACTCCTGGATGAAAACAAAACTATCTGGTGATTTGTAGCTATCTAAATCCCAGATCTTGCTACAGCCTCTGGTGTGTTTGTGTTTTCTGGATATTCTCTATGGACTTTAAGGTTTTGAATGCATTTTCGCAGGACCCTTTTGTTGTTTTCTGCTGGCAAACGCTAATTGGTTCCACCTGGAGACAAATACTCCACACATTCGAGTTTTCTAGGAAGAAAGCTTCAGAAACCTGAGAAAACATGATATTTCTTTCTGTAAACATGACATTGCATGCATTTGCCAAACAGGAAGATTGTGCTTTTCTCCAAAACCAGTTTCACGGTGATTTTTGGTTAAATTTCACCTAAAATCCACAACAATTTGTCCAGATACTCCTGGATGAAAACAAAAAGCTATCTGGTGATTTGTAGCTATCTCAATCCCAGAGCTTGCTGCAGCCTCTGTGTGTGTTTGTGTTTTCTGGATATTCTCTATGGACTTTAAGGTTTTGAATGCATTTTAGGAAGACCCTTTTTGTTTTCTGCTGGCAAACGCTAATTGGTTCCACCTGGAGTCAAATACACCACACATTCGAGTTTTCTAGGAAGAAAGCTTCAGAAACCTGACAAAACATGATATTTGTATTTGTAAACATGACATTGGATGCATTTGCTGAACAGAAAGATTGTGCTTTTCTCCAAAACCACTTTCACTGTGATTTTTTAGTGAAATTTCCCTTCAAAAGTACAACAATGTGTCCAGATACTCCTGGATGAAAACAAAAATATCTGGTGATTTGTAGCTATCTCAATCCCAGATCTTGCTGCAGCCTCTGGTGTGTTTGTGTTTTCTGGATATTCTCTATGGACTTTAAGGTTTTGAATGCATTTTAGCAGGACCTTTTTTGTTTTCTGCTCCAAACGCTAATTGGTTCCACCTGGAGTCAAATACTCCACACATTCGAGTTTTCAAGGAAGAATGCTCCAGAAACCTGAGAAAACATGATATTTGTATTTGTAAACATGACATTGGAATCATTTGCTGAACAGAAAGATTGTGCTTTGACCCAAAACCACTTTCACGGTGATTTTTTAGTTAAATTTCACTTCAATCTACAACAGTTTGTCCAGATACTCCTGGATGAAAACAAAACTATCTGGTGATTTGTAGCTATCTCAATCCCAGATCTTGCTACAGCCTCTGTGTGTGTTTGTGTTTTCTGGATATTCTCTATGGACTTTAAGGGTTTGAATGCATTTTAGCAGGACCCTTTTTGTTTTCTGCTGGCAAACGCTAATTGGTTCCACCTGGAATCAAATACTCCACACATTCGAGTTTTCTAGGAAGAAAGCTCCAGAAACCTGAGAAAACATGATATTTTTATTTGTAAACATGACATTGGATGCATTTGCTGAACAGAAAGATTGTGCTTTTCTCCAAAACCACTTTCACAGTGATTTTTTGGTGAAATTTCACTTCAAAACTACAACAATTTGTCCAGATACTCCTGGATGAAAACAAAACTATCTGGTGATTTGTAGCTATCTAAATCCCAGATCTTGCTACAGCCTCTGTGTGTGTTTGTGTTTTCTGCATATTCTCTATGGACTTTAGGTTTTTCAATGCATTTTAGCAGGACCCTTTTTGTTTTCTGCTGGCAAACGCTAATTGGTTCCACCTGGAGTCAAATATTCCACACATTCGAGTTTTCTAGGAAGAAAGCTCCAGAAAACTGAGAAAACATGATATTTCTTTCTGTAAACATGATATTGGATACATTTGCCGAACAGGATAATTGTGCTTTTCTCCAAAACCACTTTCACGGTGATTTTTTGGTGAAATTTCACTTCAAAACTACAACAATGTGTCCAGATACTCCTGGATGAAAACAAAACTATCTGGTGATTTGTAGCTATCTAAATCCCAGATCTTGCTATAGCCTCTGGTGTGTTTGTGTTTTCTGGATATTCTCTATGGACTTTAAGGTTTTGAATGCATTTTAGCAGGACCCTTTTTGTTTTCTGCTGGCAAACGCTAATTGGTTCCACCTGGAGTCAAATACTCCACACATTCGAGTTTTCAAGGAAGAATGCTCCAGACCTGAGAAAACATGATATTTGTATTTGTAAACATGACATTGGAATCATTTGCTGAACAGAAAGATTGTGCTTTTACCCAAAACCACTTTCACGGTGATTTTTTAGTTAAATTTCACTTCAATCTACAACAGTTTGTCCAGATACTCCTGGATGAAAACAAAACTATCTGGTGATTTGTAGCTATCTCAATCCCAGATCTTGCTACAGCCTCTGTGTGTGTTTGTGTTTTCTGGATATTCTCTATGGACTTTATGGGTTTGAATGCATTTTAGCAGGACCCTTTTTGTTTTCTGCTGGCAAACGCTAATTGGTTCCACCTGGAATCAAAAACTCCACACATTCGAGTTTTCTAGGAAGAAAACTCCAGAAACCTGAGAAAACATGATATTTGTATTTGTAAACATGACATTGGATGCATTTGCTGAACAGAAAGATTGTGCTTTTCTCCAAAACCACTTTCACAGTGATTTTTTGGTGAAATTTCACTTCAAAACTACAACAATTTGTCCAGATACTCCTGGATGAAAACAAAACTATCTGGTGATTTGTAGCTATCTCAATCCCAGATCTTGCTACAGCCTCTGTGTGTGTTTGTGTTTTCTGGATATTCTCTATGGACTTTAGGTTTTTCAATGCATTTTAGCAGGACCCTTTTTGTTTTCTGCTGGCAAACGCTAATTGGTTCCACCTGGAGTCAAATATTCCACACATTCGAGTTTTCTAGGAAGAAAGCTCCAGAAAACTGAGAAAACATGATATTTCTTTCTGTAAACATGATATTGGATACATTTGCCGAACAGGATAATTGTGCTTTTCTCCAAAACCACTTTCACGGTGATTTTTTGGTGAAATTTCACTTCAAAACTACAACAATGTGTCCAGATACTCCTGGATGAAAACAAAACTATCTGGTGATTTGTAGCTATCTAAATCCCAGATCTTGCTACAGCCTCTGGTGTGTTTGTGTTTTCTGGATATTCTCTATGGACTTTAAGGTTTTGAATGCATTTTATCAATACCCTTTTTGTTTTCTGTTGGCAAACGCTAATTGGTTCCACCTGGAGTCAAATACTCCACACATTCGAGTTTTCTAGGAAGAAAGCTCCAGAAACCTGAGAAAACATGATATTTGTATTTGTAAACATGACATTGGATTCATTTGCTGAACAGAAAGATTGTGCTTTTACCCAAAACCACTTTCACTGCGATTTTTGGTTAAATTTCACTTCAATCTACAACAATGTTTCCAGATACTCCTGGATGAAAACAAAACTATCTGGTGATTTGTAGCTATCTCAATCCCAGATCTTGCTACAGCCTCTGTGTGTGTTTGTGTTTTCTGGATATTCTCTATGGACTTTAAGGTTTTGAATGCATTTTAGCAGGACCCTTTTTGTTTTCTGCTGGCAAACGCTAATTGGTTCCACCTGGAGTCAAATCCTCCACACATTCGAGTTTTCTAGGAAGAAAGCTTCAGAAACCTGAGAAAACATGATATTTTTTTCTGTAAACATGACATTGCATGCATTTGCCAAACAGGAAGATTGTGCTTTTCTCCAAAACCACTTTCACGGTGATTTTTGGTTAAATTTCACCTAAAATCCACAACAATTTGTCCAGGTACTCCTGGATGAAAACAAAACTATCTGGTGATTTGTAGCTATCTCAATCCCAGATCTTGACATGCCTCTGTGTGTGTTTGTGTTTTCTGGATATTCTCTATGGACTTTAAGGTTTGGAATGCATTTTAGCAGGACCCTTTTTGTTTTCTGCTGGCAAACGCTAATTGGTTCCACCTGGAGTCAAATACTCTACACATTCGAGCATTCTAGGAAGAAAGCTTCAGAAACCAGAGAAAACATGATATTTCTTTCTGTAAACATCACATTGGATGCATTTGTCGAACAGGAAGATTTCTACAAAACCACTTTCAAGGTGATTTTTGGTTAAATTTCACCCGAAATCCACAACAATTTGTCCAGATACTCCTGGATGAAAACAAAACTATCTGGTGATTTGTAGCTATCTCAATCCCAGATCTTGCTACAGCCTCTGTGTGTGTTTGTGTTTTCTGGATATTCTCTATGGACTTTAAGGTTTTGAATGCATTTTAGCAGGACCCTTTTTGTTTTCTGCTGGCAAACGCTAATTGGTTCCACCTGGAGTAAAATCCTCCACACATTCGAGTTTTCTAGGAAGAAAGCTCCAGAAACCTGAGAAAACATGATATTTGTATTTGTAAACATGACATTGGATGCATTTGCTGAACAGAAAGATTGTGCTTTTCTCCAAAACCACTTTCACAGTGATTTTTTGTTAAATTTCACTTCAAAACTACAACAATGTGTCCAACTTCTCCTGGATGAAAACAAAACTATCTGGTGATTTGTAGCTATCTCAATCCCAGATCTTGACATGCCTCTGTGTGTGTTTGTGTTTTCTGGATATTCTCTATGGACTTTAAGGTTTGGAATGCATTTTAGCAGGACCCTTTTTGTTTTCTGCTGGCAAACGCTAATTGGTTCCACCTGGAGTCAAATACTCTACACATTCGAGTATTCTAGGAAGAAAGCTTCAGAAACCAGAGAAAACATGATATTTCTTTCTGTAAACATCACATTGGATGCATTTGTCGAACAGGAAGATTTCTCCAAAACCACTTTCAAGGTGATTTTTGGTTAAATTTCACCCGAAATCCACAACAATTTGTCCAGATACTCCTGGATGAAAACAAAACTATCTGGTGATTTGTAGCTATCTCAATCCCAGATCTTGCTACAGCCTCTGTGTGTGTTTGTGTTTTCTGGATATTCTCTATGGACTTTAAGGTTTTGAATGCATTTTAGCAGGACCCTTTTTGTTTTCTGGTGGCAAATGCTAATTGGTTCCACCTGGAGTCAAATCCTCCACACATTCGAGTTTTCTAGGAAGAAAGCTCCAGAAACTTGAGAAAACATGATATTTGTATTTGTAAACATGACATTGGATTAATTTGCTGAACAGAAAGATTGTGCTTTTCTCCAAAACCACTTTCACTGCGATTTTTTGGTTAAATTTCCCTTCAAAACTACAACAATTTGTCCAGATACTCCTGGATGAAAACAAAACTATCTGGTGATTTGTAGCTATCTCAATCCCAGATCTGGCTACAGCCTCTGTGTGTGTTTGTGTTTTCTGGATATTCTCTATGGACTTTAAGGTTTTGAATGCATTTTAGCAGGACCTTTTTTGTTTTCTGCTCCAAACGCTAATAGGTTCCACCTGGAGTCAAATACTCCACACATTCGAGTTTCTAGGAAGAATGCTCCAGAAACCTGAGAAAACATGATATTTGTATTTGTAAACATGACATTGGATTCATTTGCTGAACAGAAAGATTGTGCTTTTCTCCAAAACCAATTTCACGGTGATTTTTTATTTAAATTTCACTTCAATCTACAACAGTTTGTCCAGATACTCCTGGATGAAAACAAAACTATCTGGTGATTTGTAGCTATCTCAATCCCAGATCTTGCTACAGCCTCTGTGTGTGTTTGTGTTTTCTGGATATTCTCTATGGACTTTAAGGTTTTGAATGCATTTTAGCAGGACCCTTTTTGTTTTCTGCTGGCAAACGCTAATTGGTTCCACCTGGAGTCAAAAACTCCACACATTCGAGTTTTCTAGGAAGAAAACTCCAGAAACCTGAGAAAACATGATATTTGTATTTGTAAACATGACATTGGAATCATTTGCTGAACAGAAAGATTGTGCTTTTCTCCAAAACCACTTTCACAGTGATTTTTTCGTGAAATTTCACTTCAAAACTACAACAATGTGTCCAGATACTCCTGGATGAAAACAAAACTATCTGGTGATTTGTAGGCATCTGAATCCCCGATCTTGCTACAGCCTCTGTTTGTGTTTGTGTTTTCTGGATACTCTCTATGCACTTTACGTTTTTGAATGCATTTTAGCAGGACCCTTTTTGTTTTCTGCTGGCAAACGCTAATTGGTTCCACCTGGAGTCAAATCCTCCACACATTCGAGTTTTCTAGGAAGAAAGCTCCAGAAAACTGAGAAAACATGATATTTCTTTCTGTAAACATGATATTGGATACATTTGCCGAACAGGAAAATTGTCATTTTCTCCAAAACCACTTTCATGGTGATTTTTGGTTAAATTTAACCCGAAATCCACAACAATTTGTCCAGATACTCCTGGATGAAAACAAAACTATCTGGTGATTTGTAGCTATCTTAATCCCAGATCTTGCTACAGCCTCTGGTGTGTTTGTGTTTTCTGGATATTCTCTATGGACTTTAAGGTTTTGAATGCATTTTCGCAGGACCCTTTTTTGTTTTCTGCTGGCAAACGCTAATTGGTTCCACCTGGAGTCAAATCCTCCACACATTCGAGTTTTCTAGGAAGAAAGCTTCAGAAACCTGAGAAAACATGATATTTCTTTCTGTAAACATGACATTGCATGCATTTTCCAAACAGGAAGATTGTGCTTTTCTCCAAAACCACTTTCACGGTGATTTTTGGTTAAATTTCACCTAAAATCCACAACAATTTGTCCAGATACTCCTGGATGAAAACAAAAAGCTATCCGGTGATTTGTAGCTATCTCAATCCCAGATCTTGCTGCAGCCTCTGTGTGTGTTTGTGTTTTCTGGATATTCTCTATGGACTTTAAGGTTTTCAATGCATTTTAGCTTGTAAGGTTTTGTTTTCTGCTGGCAAACGCTAATTGGTTCCACCTGGAGTCAAATCCTCCACACATTCGAGTTTTCTAGGAAGAAAGCTCCAGAAACCTGAGAAAACATGATATTTGTATTTGTAAACATGACATTGGATTCATTTGCTGAACAGAAAGATTGTGCTTATCTGCAAAACCACTTTCATGGTGATTTTTGGTTAAATTTCACTTCAAAACTACAACAATTTCTCCAGATACTCCTGGATGAAAACAAAACTATCTGGTGATTTGTAGGCATCTGAATCCCCGATCTTGCTACAGCCTCTGTGTGTGTTTGTGTTTTCTGGATATTCTCTATGGACTTTAGGTTTTTGAATGCATTTTAGCAGGACCCTTTTTGTTTTCTGCTGGCAAACGCTAATTGGTTCCACCTGGAGTCAAACACTCCACACATTCGAGTTTTCTAGGAAGAAAGCTCCAGAAAACTGAGAAAACATGATATTTCTTTCTGTAAACATGATATTGGATACATTTGCCGAACAGGAAAATTGTGATTTTCTCCAAAACCACTTTCACGGTGATTTTTTGGTGAAATTTCACTTCAAAACTACAACAATTTGTCCAGATACTCCTGGATGAAAAGAAAACTATCTGGTGATTTGTAGCTATCTAAATCCCAGATCTTGCTACAGCCTCTGGTGTGTTTGTGTTTTCTGGATATTCTCTATGGACTTTAAGGTTTTGAATGCATTTTAGCAGGACCCTTTTTGTTTTCTGCTGGCAAACGCTAATTGGTTCCACCTGGAGTCAAATATTCCACACATTCGAGTTTTCTAGGAAGAAAGCTTCAGAAACCTGAGAAAACATGATATTTATATTTGTAAACATGACATTGGATCCATTTCCTGAACAGAAAGATTGTGCTTTTCTCCAAAACCACTTTCACGGTGATTTTTTGGTGAAATTTCACTTCAAAACTACAACAATGTGTCCAGATACTCCTGGATGAAAACAAAACTATCTGGTGATTTGTAGCTATCTCAAGCCCAGATCTTGCTGCAGCCTCTGTGTGTGTTTGTGTTTTCTGGATATTCTCTATGGACTTTAAGGTTTTGAATGCATTTTAGCAGGACCTTTTTTGTTTTCTGCTCCAAACGCTAATTGGTTCCACCTGGAGTCAAATACTCCACACATTCGAGTTTTCAAGGAAGAATGCTCCAGAAACCTGAGAAAACATGATATTTGTATTTGTAAATATCACATTGGAATCATTTGCTGAACAGAAAGATTGTGCTTTTACCCAAAACCACTTTCACGGTGATTTTTTAGTTAAATTTCACTTCAATCTACAACAGTTTGTCCAGATACTCCTGGATGAAAACAAAACTATCTGGTGATTTGTAGCTATCTCAATCCCAGATCTTGCTACAGCCTCTGTGTGTCTTTGTGTTTTCTGGATATTCTCTATGGACTTTAAGGTTTGGAATGAATTTTAGCAGGACCCTTTTTGTTTTCTGCTGGCAAACGCTAATTGGTTCCACCTGGAATCAAAAACTCCACACATTCGAGTTTTCTAGGAAGAAAACTCCAGAAACCTGAGAAAACATGATATTTGTATTTGTAAACATGACATTGGATGCATTTGCTGAACAGAAAGATTGTGCTTTTCTCCAAAACCACTTTCACAGTGATTTTTTGGTGAAATTTCCCTTCAAAAGTACAACAATTTGTCCAGATACTCCTGGATGAAAAGAAAACTATCTGGTGATTTGTAGCTATCTCAATCCCAGATCTTGCTACAGCCTCTGTGTGTGTTTGTGTTTTCTGGATATTCTCTATGGACTTTAAGGTTTTGAATGCATTTTAGCAGGACCCTTTTTGTTTTCTGCTGGCAAACGCTAATTGGTTCCACCTGGAGTCAAATCCTCCACACATTCGAGTTTTCTAGGAAGAAAGCTCCAGAAAACTGAGAAAACATGATATTTCTTTCTGTAAACATGATATTGGATACATTTTCCGAACAGGAAAATTGTGATTTTCTCCAAAACCACTTTCATGGTGATTTTTGGTTAAATTTAACCCGAAATCCACAACAATTTGTCCAGATACTCCTGGATGAAAACAAAACTATCTGGTGATTTGTAGCTATCTAAATCCCAGATCTTGCTACAGCCTCTGGTGTGTTTGTGTTTTCTGGATATTCTCTATGGACTTTAAGGTTTTGAATGCATTTTCGCAGGACCCTTTTTTGTTTTCTGCTCCAAACGCTAATTGGTTCCACCTGGAGTCAAATACTCCACACATTCGAGTTTTCAAGGAAGAATGCTCCAGAAACCTGAGAAAACATGATATTTGTATTTGTAAACATGACATTGGAATCATTTGCTGAACAGAAAGATTGTGCTTTTACCCAAAACCACTTTCACGGTGATTTTTTAGTTAAATTTCACTTCAATCTACAACAGTTTGTCCAGATACTCCTGGATGAAAACAAAACTATCTGGTGATTTGTAGCTATCTCAATCCCAGATCTTGATACAGCCTCTGTGTGTGTTTGTGTTTTCTGGATATTCTCTATGGACTTTAAGGTTTTGAATGCATTTTCGCCGGACCCTTTTTGTTTTCTGCTGGCAAACGCTAATTGGTTCCACCTGGAGTCAAATCCTCAACACATTCGAGTTTTCTAGGAAGAAAGCTTCAGAAACCTGAGAAAACATGATATTTGTATTTGTAAACATGACATTGGATGCATTTGCTGAACAGAAAGATTGTGCTTTTCTCCAAAACCACTTTCACGGTGATTTTTTGGTGAAATTTCACTTCAAAACTACAACAATGTGTCCAGATACTCCTGGATGAAAACAAAACTATCTGGTGATTTGTAGCTATCTCAAGCCCAGATCTTGCTGCAGCCTCTGTGTGTGTTTGTGTTTTCTGGATATTCTCTATGGACTTTAAGGTTTTGAATGCATTTTAGCAGGACCTTTTTTGTTTTCTGCTCCAAACGCTAATTGGTTCCACCTGGAGTCAAATACTCCACACATTCGAGTTTTCAAGGAAGAATGCTCCAGAAACCTGAGAAAACATGATATTTGTATTTGTAAATATCACATTGGAATCATTTGCTGAACAGAAAGATTGTGCTTTTACCCAAAACCACTTTCACGGTGATTTTTTAGTTAAATTTCACTTCAATCTACAACAGTTTGTCCAGATACTCCTGGATGAAAACAAAACTATCTGGTGATTTGTAGCTATCTCAATCCCAGATCTTGCTACAGCCTCTGTGTGTCTTTGTGTTTTCTGGATATTCTCTATGGACTTTAAGGTTTGGAATGAATTTTAGCAGGACCCTTTTTGTTTTCTGCTGGCAAACGCTAATTGGTTCCACCTGGAATCAAAAACTCCACACATTCGAGTTTTCTAGGAAGAAAACTCCAGAAACCTGAGAAAACATGATATTTGTATTTGTAAACATGACATTGGATGCATTTGCTGAACAGAAAGATTGTGCTTTTCTCCAAAACCACTTTCACAGTGATTTTTTGGTGAAATTTCCCTTCAAAAGTACAACAATTTGTCCAGATACTCCTGGATGAAAAGAAAACTATCTGGTGATTTGTAGCTATCTCAATCCCAGATCTTGCTACAGCCTCTGTGTGTGTTTGTGTTTTCTGGATATTCTCTATGGACTTTAAGGTTTTGAATGCATTTTAGCAGGACCCTTTTTGTTTTCTGCTGGCAAACGCTAATTGGTTCCACCTGGAGTCAAATCCTCCACACATTCGAGTTTTCTAGGAAGAAAGCTCCAGAAAACTGAGAAAACATGATATTTCTTTCTGTAAACATGATATTGGATACATTTTCCGAACAGGAAAATTGTGATTTTCTCCAAAACCACTTTCATGGTGATTTTTGGTTAAATTTAACCCGAAATCCACAACAATTTGTCCAGATACTCCTGGATGAAAACAAAACTATCTGGTGATTTGTAGCTATCTAAATCCCAGATCTTGCTACAGCCTCTGGTGTGTTTGTGTTTTCTGGATATTCTCTATGGACTTTAAGGTTTTGAATGCATTTTCGCAGGACCCTTTTTTGTTTTCTGCTCCAAACGCTAATTGGTTCCACCTGGAGTCAAATACTCCACACATTCGAGTTTTCAAGGAAGAATGCTCCAGAAACCTGAGAAAACATGATATTTGTATTTGTAAACATGACATTGGAATCATTTGCTGAACAGAAAGATTGTGCTTTTACCCAAAACCACTTTCACGGTGATTTTTTAGTTAAATTTCACTTCAATCTACAACAGTTTGTCCAGATACTCCTGGATGAAAACAAAACTATCTGGTGATTTGTAGCTATCTCAATCCCAGATCTTGCTACAGCCTCTGTGTGTGTTTGTGTTTTCTGGATATTCTCTATGGACTTTAAGGTTTTGAATGCATTTTCGCCGGACCCTTTTTGTTTTCTGCTGGCAAACGCTAATTGGTTCCACCTGGAGTCAAATCCTCAACACATTCGAGTTTTCTAGGAAGAAAGCTTCAGAAACCTGAGAAAACATGATATTTGTATTTGTAAACATGACATTGGATGCATTTGCTGAACAGAAAGATTGTGCTTTTCTCCAAAACCACTTTCACAGTGATTTTTTGGTGAAATTTCACTTCAAAACTACAACAATGTGTCCAGATACTCCTGGATGAAAACAAAACTATCTGGTGATTTGTAGGCATCTGAATCCCCGATCTTGCTACAGCCTCTGTTTGTGTTTGTGTTTTCTGGATACTCTCTATGCACTTTAGGTTTTTGAATGCATTTTAGCAGGACCCTTTTTGTTTTCTGCTGGCAAACGCTAATTGGTTCCACCTGGAGTCAAATATTCCACACATTCGAGTTTTCTAGGAAAAAAGCTCCAGAAAACTGAGAAAACATGATATTTCTTTCTGTAAACATGATATTGGATACATTTGCCGAACAGGAAAATTGTGATTTTCTCCAAAACCACTTTCATGGTGATTTTTGGTTAAATTTAACCCGAAATCCACAACAATTTGTCCAGATACTCCTGGATGAAAACAAAACTATCTGGTGATTTGTAGCTATCTAAATCCCAGATCTTGCTACAGCCTCTGGTGTGTTTGTGTTTTCTGGATATTCTCTATGGACTTTAAGGTTTTGAATGCATTTTCGCAGGACCCTTTTTTGTTTTCTGCTGGCAAACGCTAATTGGTTCCACCTGGAGTCAAATACTCCACACATTCGAGTTTTCTAGGAAGAAAGCTTCAGAAACCTGAGAAAACATGATATTTCTTTCTGTAAACATGACATTGCATGCATTTTCCAAACAGGAAGATTGTGCTTTTCTCCAAAACCACTTTCACGGTGATTTTTGGTTAAATTTCACCGAAATCCACAACAATTTGTCCAGATACTCCTGGATGAAAACAAAAAGCTATCCGGTGATTTGTAGCTATCTCAATCCCAGATCTTGCTGCAGCCTCTGTGTGTGTTTGTGTTTTCTGGATATTCTCTATGGACTTTAAGGTTTTCAATGCATTTTAGCTTGTAAGTTTTTGTTTTCTGCTGGCAAACGCTAATTGGTTCCACCTGGAGTCAAATCCTCCACACATTCGAGTTTTCTAGGAAGAAAGCTCCAGAAACCTGAGAAAACATGATATTTGTATTTGTAAACATGACATTGGATGCATTTGCTGAACAGAAAGATTGTGCTTTTCTGCAAAACCACTTTCATGGTGATTTTTGGTTAAATTTCACTTCAAAACTACAACAATTTCTCCAGATACTCCTGGATGAAAACAAAACTATCTGGTGATTTGTAGGCATCTGAATCCCCGATCTTGCTACAGCCTCTGTGTGTGTTTGTGTTTTCTGGATATTCTCTATGGACTTTAGGTTTTTGAATGCATTTTAGCAGGACCCTTTTTGTTTTCTGCTGGCAAACGCTAATTGGTTCCACCTGGAGTCAAACACTCCACACATTCGAGTTTTCTAGGAAGAAAGCTCCAGAAAACTGAGAAAACATGATATTTCTTTCTGTAAACATGATATTGGATACATTTGCCGAACAGGAAAATTGTGATTTTCTCCAAAACCACTTTCACGGTGATTTTTGGTTAAATTTAACCCGAAAACCACAACAATTTGTCCAGATACTCCTGGATGAAAACAAAACTATCTGGTGATTTGTAGCTATCTAAATCCCAGATCTTGCTACAGCCTCTGGTGTGTTTGTGTTTTCTGGATATTCTCTATGGACTTTAAGGTTTTGAATGCATTTTCGCAGGACCCTTTTTTGTTTTCTGCTGGCAAACGCTAATTGGTTCCACCTGGAGTCAAATATTCCACACATTCGAGTTTTCTAGGAAGAAAGCTTCAGAAACCTGAGAAAACATGATATTTATATTTGTAAACATGACATTGGATCCATTTCCTGAACAGAAAGATTGTGCTTTTCTCCAAAACCACTTTCACGGTGATTTTTTGGTGAAATTTCACTTCAAAACTACAACAATGTGTCCAGATACTCCTGGATGAAAACAAAACTATCTGGTGATTTGTAGCTATCTCAAGCCCAGATCTTGCTGCAGCCTCTGTGTGTGTTTGTGTTTTCTGGATATTCTCTATGGACTTTAAGGTTTTGAATGCATTTTAGCAGGACCTTTTTTGTTTTCTGCTCCAAACGCTAATTGGTTCCACCTGGAGTCAAATACTCCACACATTCGAGTTTTCAAGGAAGAATGCTCCAGAAACCTGAGAAAACATGATATTTGTATTTGTAAATATCACATTGGAATCATTTGCTGAACAGAAAGATTGTGCTTTTACCCAAAACCACTTTCACGGTGATTTTTTAGTTAAATTTCACTTCAATCTACAACAGTTTGTCCAGATACTCCTGGATGAAAACAAAACTATCTGGTGATTTGTAGCTATCTCAATCCCAGATCTTGCTACAGCCTCTGTGTGTGTTTGTGTTTTCTGGATATTCTCTATGGACTTTAAGGTTTTGAATGCATTTTAGCAGGACCCTTTTTGTTTTCCGCTGGCAAACGCTAATTGGTTCCACCTGGAGTCAAATCCTCCACACATTCGAGTTTTCTAGGAAGAAAGCTCCAGAAAACTGAGAAAACATGATATTTCTTTCTGTAAACATGATATTGGATACATTTTCCGAACAGGAAAATTGTGATTTTCTCCAAAACCACTTTCATGGTGATTTTTGGTTAAATTTAACCCGAAATCCACAACAATTTGTCCAGATACTCCTGGATGAAAACAAAACTATCTGGTGATTTGTAGCTATCTAAATCCCAGATCTTGCTACAGCCTCTGGTGTGTTTGTGTTTTCTGGATATTCTCTATGGACTTTAAGGTTTTGAATGCATTTTCGCAGGACCCTTTTTTGTTTTCTGCTCCAAACGCTAATTGGTTCCACCTGGAGTCAAATACTCCACACATTCGAGTTTTCAAGGAAGAATGCTCCAGAAACCTGAGAAAACATGATATTTGTATTTGTAAACATGACATTGGAATCATTTGCTGAACAGAAAGATTGTGCTTTTACCCAAAACCACTTTCACGGTGATTTTTTATTTAAATTTCACTTCAATCTACAACAGTTTGTCCAGATACTCCTGGATGAAAACAAAACTATCTGGTGATTTGTAGCTATCTCAATCCCAGATCTTGCTACAGCCTCTGTGTGTGTTTGTGTTTTCTGGATATTCTCTATGGACTTTAAGGTTTTGAATGCATTTTCGCCGGACCCTTTTTGTTTTCTGCTGGCAAACGCTAATTGGTTCCACCTGGAGTCAAATCCTCAACACATTCGAGTTTTCTAGGAAGAAAGCTTCAGAAACCTGAGAAAACATGATATTTGTATTTGTAAACATGACATTGGATGCATTTGCTGAACAGAAAGATTGTGCTTTTCTCCAAAACCACTTTCACGGTGATTTTTTGGTGAAATTTCACTTCAAAACTACAACAATGTGTCCAGATACTCCTGGATGAAAACAAAACTATCTGGTGATTTGTAGGCATCTGAATCCCCGATCTTGCTACAGCCTCTGTTTGTGTTTGTGTTTTCTGGATACTCTCTATGCACTTTAGGTTTTTGAATGCATTTTAGCAGGACCCTTTTTGTTTTCTGCTGGCAAACGCTAATTGGTTCCACCTGGAGTCAAATATTCCACACATTCGAGTTTTCTAGGAAAAAAGCTCCAGAAAACTGAGAAAACATGATATTTCTTTCTGTAAACATGATATTGGATACATTTGCCGAACAGGAAAATTGTGATTTTCTCCAAAACCACTTTCATGGTGATTTTTGGTTAAATTTAACCCGAAATCCACAACAATTTGTCCAGATACTCCTGGATGAAAACAAAACTATCTGGTGATTTGTAGCTATCTAAATCCCAGATCTTGCTACAGCCTCTGGTGTGTTTGTGTTTTCTGGATATTCTCTATGGACTTTAAGGTTTTGAATGCATTTTCGCAGGACCCTTTTTTGTTTTCTGCTGGCAAACGCTAATTGGTTCCACCTGGAGTCAAATACTCCACACATTCGAGTTTTCTAGGAAGAAAGCTTCAGAAACCTGAGAAAACATGATATTTCTTTCTGTAAACATGACATTGCATGCATTTTCCAAACAGGAAGATTGTGCTTTTCTCCAAAACCACTTTCACGGTGATTTTTGGTTAAATTTCACCGAAATCCACAACAATTTGTCCAGATACTCCTGGATGAAAACAAAAAGGTATCCGGTGATTTGTAGCTATCTCAATCCCAGATCTTGCTGCAGCCTCTGTGTGTGTTTGTGTTTTCTGGATATTCTCTATGGACTTTAAGGTTTTCAATGCATTTTAGCTTGTAAGTTTTTGTTTTCTGCTGGCAAACGCTAATTGGTTCCACCTGGAGTCAAATCCTCCACACATTCGAGTTTTCTAGGAAGAAAGCTCCAGAAACCTGAGAAAACATGATATTTGTATTTGTAAACATGACATTGGATGCATTTGCTGAACAGAAAGATTGTGCTTTTCTGCAAAACCACTTTCATGGTGATTTTTGGTTAAATTTCACTTCAAAACTACAACAATTTCTCCAGATACTCCTGGATGAAAACAAAACTATCTGGTGATTTGTAGGCATCTGAATCCCCGATCTTGCTACAGCCTCTGTGTGTGTTTGTGTTTTCTGGATATTCTCTATGGACTTTAGGTTTTTGAATGCATTTTAGCAGGACCCTTTTTGTTTTCTGCTGGCAAACGCTAATTGGTTCCACCTGGAGTCAAACACTCCACACATTCGAGTTTTCTAGGAAGAAAGCTCCAGAAAACTGAGAAAACATGATATTTCTTTCTGTAAACATGATATTGGATACATTTGCCGAACAGGAAAATTGTGATTTTCTCCAAAACCACTTTCACGGTGATTTTTGGTTAAATTTAACCCGAAATCCACAACAATTTGTCCAGATACTCCTGGATGAAAACAAAACTATCTGGTGATTTGTAGCTATCTAAATCCCAGATCTTGCTACAGCCTCTGGTGTGTTTGTGTTTTCTGGATATTCTCTATGGACTTTAAGGTTTTGAATGCATTTTCGCAGGACCCTTTTTTGTTTTCTGCTGGCAAACGCTAATTGGTTCCACCTGGAGTCAAATATTCCACACATTCGAGTTTTCTAGGAAGAAAGCTTCAGAAACCTGAGAAAACATGATATTTATATTTGTAAACATGACATTGGATCCATTTCCTGAACAGAAAGATTGTGCTTTTCTCCAAAACCACTTTCACGGTGATTTTTTGGTGAAATTTCACTTCAAAACTACAACAATGTGTCCAGATACTCCTGGATGAAAACAAAACTATCTGGTGATTTGTAGCTATCTCAAGCCCAGATCTTGCTGCAGCCTCTGTGTGTGTTTGTGTTTTCTGGATATTCTCTATGGACTTTAAGGTTTTGAATGCATTTTAGCAGGACCTTTTTTGTTTTCTGCTCCAAACGCTAATTGGTTCCACCTGGAGTCAAATACTCCACACATTCGAGTTTTCAAGGAAGAATGCTCCAGAAACCTGAGAAAACATGATATTTGTATTTGTAAATATCACATTGGAATCATTTGCTGAACAGAAAGATTGTGCTTTTACCCAAAACCACTTTCACGGTGATTTTTTAGTTAAATTTCACTTCAATCTACAACAGTTTGTCCAGATACTCCTGGATGAAAACAAAACTATCTGGTGATTTGTAGCTATCTCAATCCCAGATCTTGCTACAGCCTCTGTGTGTGTTTGTGTTTTCTGGATATTCTCTATGGACTTTAAGGTTTGGAATGAATTTTAGCAGGACCCTTTTTGTTTTCTGCTGGCAAACGCTAATTGGTTCCACCTGGAATCAAAAACTCCACACATTCGAGTTTTCTAGGAAGAAAACTCCAGAAACCTGAGAAAACATGATATTTGTATTTGTAAACATGACATTGGATGCATTTGCTGAACAGAAAGATTGTGCTTTTCTCCAAAACCACTTTCACAGTGATTTTTTGGTGAAATTTCACTTCAAAACTACAACAATTTGTCCAGATACTCCTGGATGAAAAGAAAACTATCTGGTGATTTGTAGCTATCTAAATCCCAGATCTTGCTACAGCCTCTGTGTGTGTTTGTGTTTTCTGGATATTCTCTATGGACTTTAAGGTTTTGAATGCATTTTAGCAGGACCCATTTTGTTTTCTGCTGGCAAACGCTAATTGGTTCCACCTGGAGTCAAATATTCCACACATTCGAGTTTTCTAGGAAAAAAGCTCCAGAAAACTGAGAAAACATGATATTTCTTTCTGTAAACATGATATTGGATACATTTTCCGAACAGGAAAATTGTGATTTTCTCCAAAACCACTTTCATGGTGATTTTTGGTTAAATTTAACCCGAAATCCACAACAATTTGTCCAGATACTCCTGGATGAAAACAAAACTATCTGGTGATTTGTAGGCATCTGAATCCCCGATCTTGCTACAGCCTCTGTTTGTGTTTGTGTTTTCTGGATACTCTCTATGCACTTTAGGTTTTTGAATGCATTTTAGCAGGACCCTTTTTGTTTTCTGCTGGCAAACGCTAATTGGTTCCACCTGGAGTCAAATATTCCACACATTCGAGTTTTCTAGGAAAAAAGCTCCAGAAAACTGAGAAAACATGATATTTCTTTCTGTAAACATGATATTGGATACATTTGCCGAACAGGAAAATTGTGATTTTCTCCAAAACCACTTTCATGGTGATTTTTGGTTAAATTTAACCCGAAATCCACAACAATTTGTCCAGATACTCCTGGATGAAAACAAAACTATCTGGTGATTTGTAGCTATCTAAATCCCAGATCTTGCTACAGCCTCTGGTGTGTTTGTGTTTTCTGGATATTCTCTATGGACTTTAAGGTTTTGAATGCATTTTCGCAGGACCCTTTTTTGTTTTCTGCTGGCAAACGCTAATTGGTTCCACCTGGAGTCAAATACTCCACACATTCGAGTTTTCTAGGAAGAAAGCTTCAGAAACCTGAGAAAACATGATATTTCTTTCTGTAAACATGACATTGCATGCATTTTCCAAACAGGAAGATTGTGCTTTTCTCCAAAACCACTTTCACGGTGATTTTTGGTTAAATTTCACCGAAATCCACAACAATTTGTCCAGATACTCCTGGATGAAAACAAAAAGGTATCCGGTGATTTGTAGCTATCTCAATCCCAGATCTTGCTGCAGCCTCTGTGTGTGTTTGTGTTTTCTGGATATTCTCTATGGACTTTAAGGTTTTCAATGCATTTTAGCTTGTAAGTTTTTGTTTTCTGCTGGCAAACGCTAATTGGTTCCACCTGGAGTCAAATCCTCCACACATTCGAGTTTTCTAGGAAGAAAGCTCCAGAAACCTGAGAAAACATGTTATTTGTATTTGTAAACATGACATTGGATTCATTTGCTGAACAGAAAGATTGTGCTTTTCTGCAAAACCACTTTCATGGTGATTTTTGGTTAAATTTCACTTCAAAACTACAACAATTTCTCCAGATCCTCCTGGATGAAAACAAAACTATCTGGTGATTTGTAGGCATCTGAATCCCCGATCTTGCTACAGCCTCTGTGTGTGTTTGTGTTTTCTGGATATTCTCTATGGACTTTAGGTTTTTGAATGCATTTTAGCAGGACCCTTTTTGTTTTCTGCTGGCAAACGCTAATTGGTTCCACCTGGAGTCAAACACTCCACACATTCGAGTTTTCTAGGAAGAAAGCTCCAGAAAACTGAGAAAACATGATATTTCTTTCTGTAAACATGATATTGGATACATTTGCCGAACAGGAAAATTGTGATTTTCTCCAAAACCACTTTCACGGTGATTTTTGGTTAAATTTAACCCGAAATCCACAACAATTTGTCCAGATACTCCTGGATGAAAACAAAACTATCTGGTGATTTGTAGCTATCTAAATCCCAGATCTTGCTACAGCCTCTGGTGTGTTTGTGTTTTCTGGATATTCTCTATGGACTTTAAGGTTTTGAATGCATTTTCGCAGGACCCTTTTTTGTTTTCTGCTGGCAAACGCTAATTGGTTCCACCTGGAGTCAAATATTCCACACATTCGAGTTTTCTAGGAAGAAAGCTTCAGAAACCTGAGAAAACATGATATTTATATTTGTAAACATGACATTGGATCCATTTTCTGAACAGAAAGATTGTGCTTTTCTCCAAAACCACTTTCACGGTGATTTTTTGGTGAAATTTCACTTCAAAACTACAACAATGTGTCCAGATACTCCTGGATGAAAACAAAACTATCTGGTGATTTGTAGCTATCTCAAGCCCAGATCTTGCTGCAGCCTCTGGTGTGTTTGTGTTTTCTGGATATTCTCTATGGACTTTAAGGTTTTGAATGCATTTTAGCAGGACCCTTTTTGTTTTCTGCTGGCAAACGCTAATTGGTTCCACCTGGAGTCAAATCCTCCACACATTCGAGTTTTCAAGGAAGAATGCTCCAGAAACCTGAGAAAACATGATATTTGTATTTGTAAATATCACATTGGAATCATTTGCTGAACAGAAAGATTGTGCTTTTACCCAAAACCACTTTCACGGTGATTTTTTAGTTAAATTTCACTTCAATCTACAACAGTTTGTCCAGATACTCCTGGATGAAAACAAAACTATCTGGTGATTTGTAGCTATCTCAATCCCAGATCTTGCTACAGCCTCTGTGTGTGTTTGTGTTTTCTGGATATTCTCTATGGACTTTAAGGTTTGGAATGAATTTTAGCAGGACCCTTTTTGTTTTCTGCTGGCAAACGCTAATTGGTTCCACCTGGAATCAAAAACTCCACACATTCGAGTTTTCTAGGAAGAAAACTCCAGAAACCTGAGAAAACATGATATTTGTATTTGTAAACATGACATTGGATGCATTTGCTGAACAGAAAGATTGTGCTTTTCTCCAAAACCACTTTCACAGTGATTTTTTGGTGAAATTTCACTTCAAAACTACAACAATTTGTCCAGATACTCCTGGATGAAAACAAAACTATCTGGTGATTTGTAGCTATCTCAATCCCAGATCTTGCTACAGCCTCTGTGTGTGTTTGTGTTTTCTGGATATTCTCTATGGACTTTAAGGTTTTGAATGCATTTTAGCAGGACCCATTTTGTTTTCTGCTGGCAAACGCTAATTGGTTCCACCTGGAGTCAAATCCTCCACACATTCGAGTTTTCTAGGAAGAAAGCTCCAGAAAACTGAGAAAACATGATATTTCTTTCTGTAAACATGATATTGGATACATTTTCCGAACAGGAAAATTGTGATTTTCTCCAAAACCACTTTCATGGTGATTTTTGGTTAAATTTAACCCGAAATCCACAACAATTTGTCCAGATACTCCTGGATGAAAACAAAACTATCTGGTGATTTGTAGCTATCTCAATCCCAGATCTTGCTACAGCCTCTGTGTGTGTTTGTGTTTTCTGGATATTCTCTATGGACTTTAAGGTTTTGAATGCATTTTAGCAGGACCCTTTTTGTTTTTTGCTGGCAAACGCTAATTGGTTCCACCTGGAGTCAAATCCTCCACACATTCGAGTTTTCTAGGAAGAAAGCTCCAGAAACCTGAGAAAACATGATATTTGTATTTGTAAACATGACATTGGATTCATTTGCTGAACAGAAAGATTGTGCTTTTCTCCAAAACCACTTTCCCTGCGATTTTTTGGTGAAATTTCCCTTCAAATGTACAACAATTTGTCCAGATACTCCTGGATGAAAACAAAACTATCTGGTGATTTGTAGCTATCTCAATCCCAGATCTTGCTACAGCCTCTGTGTGTGTTTGTGTTTTCTGGATATTCTCTATGGACTTTAAGGTTTGGAATGCATTTTAGCAGGAGGCTTTTTGTTTTCTGCTGGCAAACGCTAATTGGTTCCACCTGGAGTGTAATACTCCACACATTCAAGTTTTCTAGGAAGAATGCTCCAGAAACCTGAGAAAACATGATATTTGTATTTGTAAACATGACATTGGATTCATTTGCTGAACAAAAAGATTGTGCTTTTCTCCAAAACCACTTTCACTGCGATTTTTTGGTGAAATTTCCCTTCAAAACTACAACAATTTGTCCAGATACTCCTGGATGAAACCAAAACTATCTGGTGATTTTTAGCTATCTCAATCCCAGATCTTGCTACAGCCTCTGTGTGTGTTTGTGTTTTCTGGATATTCTCTATGGACTTTAAGGTTTTGAATGCATTTTAGCAGGACCCTTTTTGCTTTCTGCTGGCAAACGCTAATTGGTTCCACCTGGAGTCAAATCCTCCACACATTCGAGTTTTCTAGGAAGAAAGCTCCAGAAACCTGAGAAAACATGATATTTGTATTTGTAAACATGACATTGGATTCATTTGCTGAACAGAAAGATTGTGCTTTTCTCCAAAACCACTTTCACTGCGATTTTTTGGTGAAATTTCCCTTCAAAACTACAACAATTTGTCCAGATACTCCTGCATGAAACCAAAACTATCTGGTGATTTGTAGCTATCTCAATCCCAGATCTTGCTACAGCCTCTGTGTGTGCTTGTGTTTTCTGGATATTCTCTATGGACTTTAAGGTTTGGAATGCATTTTAGCAGGACCCTTTTTGTTTTTTTGCTGGCAAACGCTAATTGGTTCCACCTGGAGTCAAATCCTCCACACATTCGAGTTTTCTAGGAAGAAAGCTCCAGAAACCTGAGAAAACATGATATTTGTATTTGTAAACATGACATTGGATTCATTTGCTGAACAGAAAGATTGTGCTTTTCTCCAAAACCACTTTCCCTGCGATTTTTTGGTGAAATTTCCCTTCAAATGTACAACAATTTGTCCAGATACTCCTGGATGAAAACAAAACTATCTGGTGATTTGTAGCTATCTCAATCCCAGATCTTGCTACAGCCTCTGTGTGTGTTTGTGTTTTCTGGATATTCTCTATGGACTTTAAGGTTTGGAATGCATTTTAGCAGGAGGCTTTTTGTTTTCTGCTGGCAAACGCTAATTGGTTCCACCTGGAGTGTAATACTCCACACATTCAAGTTTTCTAGGAAGAATGCTCCAGAAACCTGAGAAAACATGATATTTGTATTTGTAAACATGACATTGGATTCATTTGCTGAACAGAAAGATTGTGCTTTTCTCCAAAACCACTTTCACTGCGATTTTTTGGTGAAATTTCACATCAAAACTACAACAAATTGTCCAGATACTCCTGGATGAAAACACAACTATCTGGTGATTTGTAGCTATCTCAATCCCAGATCTTGCTACAGCCTCTGTGTGTGTTTGTGTTTTCTGGATATTCTCTATGGACTTTAAGGTTTTGAATGCATTTTAGCAGGACCCTTTTTGTTTTCTGCTGGCAAACGCTAATTGGTTCCACCTGGAGTCAAATACTCCACACATTCGAGTTTTCTAGGAAGAAAGCTTCAGAAACCTGAGAAAACATGATATTTCTTTCTGTAAACATGACATTGCATGCATTTGCAAAACAGGAAGATTGTGCTTTTCTCCAAAACTACTTTCACGGTGATTTTTGGTTAAATTTCACCCGAAATGCACAACAATTTGTCCAGATACTCCTGGATGAAAACAAAACTATCTGGTGATTTGTAGCTATCTCAATCCCAGATCTTGCTACAGCCTCTGTGTATGTTTCTGTTTTCTGGATATTCTCTATGGACTTTAAGGTTTGGAATGCATTTTAGCAGGACCCTTTTTGTTTTCTGCTGGCAAAAGCTAATTGGTTCCACCTGGAGTCAAATACTCCACACATTCGAGTTTTCTAGGAAGAAAGCTCCAGAAACCTGAGAAAACATGATATTTGTATTTGTAAACATGACATTGGATTCATTTGCTGAACAGAAAGATTGTGCTTTTCTCCAAAACCACTTTCACGGTGATTTTTTAGTTCAATTTCACATCAAAACAACAACAATTTGTCCAGATACTCCTGGATGAAAACAAAACTATCTGGTGATTTGTACCTATCTCAATCCCAGATCTTGCTACAGCCTCTGTGTGTGTTTGTGTTTTCTGGATATTCTCTATGGACTTTAAGGTTTTGAATGCATTTTAGCAGGACCCTGTTTGTTTTTTGCTGGCAAACGCTAATTGGTTCCACCTGGAGTCAAATCCTCCACACATTCGAGTTTTCTAGGAAGAAAGCTTCAGAAACCTGAGGAAACATGATATTTCTTTCTGTAAACATGACATTTGATTCATTTGCTGAATAGAAAGATTGTGCTTTTCTCCAAAACCACTTTCACGGTGATTTTTGCTTAAATTTCACCCGAAATCCACAACAATTTGTGCAGATAATCCTGGATGAAAACAAAACTATCTGGTGATTTGTAGCTATCTCAACCGAGATCTTGCTGCAGCCTCTGTGTGTGTTTGTGTTTTCTGGATATTCTCTATTTACTTTAAGGTTTTGAATGCATTTTAGCAGGACCCTTTTTGTTTTCTGCTGGCAAAAGCTAATTGGTTCCACCTGGAGTCAAATCCTCCACACATTCGAGTTTTCTAGGAAGAATGCTCCAGAAACCTGAGAAAACATGATATTTCCTTCTGTAAACATGACATTGGATTCATTTCCTGAACGGAAAGATTGTGCTTTTCTCCAAAACCACTTTCACAGTGATTTTTGCTTAAATTTCACCTAAAATCCACAACAATTTGTCCAGATACTCCTGGATGAAAACAAAAAAACTATCTGGTGATTTGTAGCTATCTCAATCCCAGATCTTGCTGCAGCCTCTGTGTGTGTTTGTGTTTTCTGGATATTCTCTATGGACTTTAAGGTTTTGAATGCATTTTATCAAGACCCTTTTTGTTTTCTGCTGGCAAACGCTAATTGGTTCCACCTGGAGTCAAATACTCCACACATTCGAGTTTTCTAGGAAGAAAGCTCCAGAAACCTGAGAAAACATGATACTTTTATTTGTAAAAATGACCTTGGATTCATTTGCTGAACAGAAAGATTGTGCTTTTCTCCAAAACCACTTTCACGGTGATTTTTTGGTGAAATTTCACTTCAAAACTACAACAATTTGTCCAGATACTCCTGGATGAAAACAAAACTATCTGGTGATTTGTAGCTATCTCAATCCCAGATCTTGCTACAGCCTCTGTGTGTGTTTGTGTTTTCTGGATATTCTCTATGGACTTTAAGGTTTTGAATGCATTTTAGCAGGACCCTTTTTGTTTTCTGCTGGCAAACGCTAATTGGTTCCACCTGGAGTCAAATACTCCACACATTCGAGTTTTCTAGGAAGAAAGCTCCAGAAACCTGAGAAAACATGATATTTGTATTTGTAAACATGACATTGGAATCATTTGCTGAACCGAAGATTGTGCTTTTCTCCAAAACCACTTTCACGGTGATTTTTTAGTTCAATTTCACTTCAAAACTACAACAATTTGTCCAGATACTCCTGGATGAAAACAAAACTATCTGGTGAATTGTAGCCATCTGAATCCCAGATCTTGCTACAGCCTCTGTGTGTGTTTTTGTTTTCTGGATATTCTCTATGGACTTTAAGGTTTGGAATGCATTTTAGCAGGACCCTTTTTTTTTCTGCTGGCAAACGCTAATTGGTTCCACCTGGAGTCAAATACTCCACACATTCGAGTTTTCTAGGAAGAAAGCTTCAGAAACCTGAGAAAACATGATATTTCTTTCTGTAAACATGACATTGGATGCATTTGTCGAACAGGAAGATTGTGCTTTTCTCCAAAACCACTTTCACGGTGATTTTTGCTTAAATTTCACCTAAAATCCACAACAATTTGTGCAGATACTCCTGGATGAAAACAAAAAACTATCTGGTGATTTGTAGCTATCTCAATCCCAGATCTTGCTGCAGCCTCTGTGTGTGTTTGTGTTTTCTGGATATTCTCTATGGACTTTAAGGTTTTGACTGCATTTTAGCAGGACGCTTTTTGTTTTCTGCTGGCAAACGCTAATTGGTTCCACCTGGAGTCAAAAACTCCACACATTCGAATTTTCTAGGAAGAAAGCTTAAGAAACCTGAGAAAACATGATATTTCTTTCTGTAAACATGACATTGGATGCATTTGTCGAACAGGAAGATTGTGCTTTTCTCCAAAACCACTTTCACGGTGATTTTTTGGTTAAATTTCACCTAAAATCCACAACAATTTGTCCAGATACTCCTGGATGAAAACAAAACTATCTGGTGATTTGTAGCTATCTCAATCCCAGATCTTGCTGCAGCCTCTGTGTGTGTTTGTGTTTTCTGGATATTCTCTATGGACTTTAAGGTTTGGAATGCATTTTAGCAGGACCCTTTTTGTTTTCTGCTGGCAAACGCTAATTGGTTCCACCTGGAGTCAAATACTCCACACATTCGAGTTTTCTAGGAAGAAAACTCCAGAAACCTGAGAAAACATGATATGTGTATTTACACACATGACCTTGGATTCATTTGATGAACAGAAAGATTGTGCTTTTCTCCAAAACCACTTTCACGGTGATTTTTTGGTGAAATTTCACTTCAAAACTACAACAATGTGCAGATACTCCTGGATGAAAACAAAAGTATCTGGTGATTTGTAGCTATCTCAATCCCAGATCTTGCTACAGCCTCTGTGTGTGTTTGTGTTTTCTGGATATTCTCTATGGACTTTAAGGTTTTGAATGCATTTTAGGAGGACCCGTTTTGTTTTCTGCTGGCAAACGCTAATTGGTTGCACCTGGAGTCAAATCCTCCACACATTCGAGTTTTCTAGGAAGAAAGCTCCAGAAACCTGAGAAAACATAATATTTGTATTTATAAACATGACCTTGGATTCCTTTGCTGAACAGAAAGATTGTGCTTTTCTCCAAAAACACTTTCACGGTGATTTTTTAGTGAAATTTCACTTCAAAACTACAACAATTTGTCCAGATACTCCTGGATGAAAACAAAACTATCTGGTGATTTGTAGCCATCTGAATGCCAGATCTTGCTACAGCCTCTGTGTGTGTTTGTGTTTTCTGGATATTCTCTATGGACTTTAAGGTTTGGAATGCATTTTAGCAGGACCCATTTTGTTTTCTGCTGGCAAACGCTAATTGGTTCCACCTGGAGTCAAATACTCGACACATTTGAGTTTTCTAGGAAGAAAGCTTCAGAAACCTGAGAAAACATGATATTTGTATTTGTAAACATGACATTGGATGCATTTGTCGAACAGGAAGATTGTGCTTTTCTCCAAAACCACTTTCACGGTGATTTTTGCTTAAATTTCACCTAAAATCCACAACAATTTGTGCAGATACTCCTGGATGAAAACAAAAAACTATCTGGTGATTTGTAGCTATCTCAATCCCAGATCTTGCTACAGCCTCTGTGTGTGTTTGTGTTTTCTGGATATTCTCTACGGACTTTAAGGTTTTGAATTCATTTTAGGAGAACCCGTTTTGTTTTCTGCTGGCAAACGCTAATTGGTTCCACCTGGAGTCAAATCCTCCACACATTCGAGTTTTCTAGGAAGAAAGCTCCAGAAACCTGAGAAAACATGATATTTGTATTTGTAAACATGACATTGGAATCATTTGCTGAACCGAAGATTGTGCTTTTCTCCAAAACCACTTTCACGGTGATTTTTTAGTGAAATTTCACTTCAAAACTACAACAATTTGTCCAGATACTCCTGGATGAAAACAAAACTATCTGGTGATTTGTAGCCATCTGAATCCCAGATCTTGCTACAGCCTCTGTGTGTGTTTGTGTTTTCTGGATATTCTCTATGGACTTTAAGGTTTGGAATGCATTTTAGCAGGACCCTTTTTGTTTTCTGCTGGCAAACGCTAATTGGTTCCACCTGGAGTCAAATACTCCACACATTTGAGTTTTCTAGGAAGAAAGCTTCAGAAACCTGAGAAAACATGATATTTGTATTTGTAAATATGTCATTGGATGCATTTGTCGAACAGGAAGATTGTGCTTTTCTCCAAAACCACTTTCACGGTGATTTTTGCTTAAATTTCACCTAAAATCCACAACAATTTGTGCAGATACTCCTGGATGAAAACAAAAAACTATCTGGTGATTTGTAGCTATCTCAATCCCAGATCTTGCTGCAGCCTCTGTGTGTGTTTGTGTTTTCTGGATATTCTCTATGGACTTTAAGGTTTTGAATGCATTTTAGCAGGACCCTTTTTGTTTTCTGCTGGCAAACGCTAATTGGTTCCACCTGGAGTCAAATACTCCACACATTTGAGTTTTCTTGGAAGAAAACTCCAGAAACCTGAGAAAACATGATATGTGTATTTACAAACATGACCTTGGATTCATTTGCTGAACAGAAAGATTGTGCTTTTCTCCAAAACCACTTTCACTGCGATTTTTTGGTGAAATTTCCCTTCAAAACTACAACAATTTGTGCAGATACTCCTGGATGAAAACAAAAGTATCTGGTTAGTAGCAGCTATCTCAATCCCAGATCTTGCTACAGCCTCTGTGTGTGTTTGTGTTTTCTGGATATTCTCTATGGACTTTAAGTTTTTGAATGCATTTTCGCTTGTAAGTTTTTGTTTTCAGCTGGCAAACGCTAATTGGTTCCACCTGGAGTCAAATCCTCCACACATTCGAGTTTTCTAGGAAGAAAGCTCCAGAAACCTGAGAAAAGATGATATTTGTATTTGTAAACATGACATTGGATGCATTTGTCGAACAGGAAGATTGTGCTTTTCTCCAAAACCACTTTCACGGTGATTTTTTGGTTAAATTTCACTTCAAAACTACAACAATTTGTCCAGATACTCCTGGATGAAAATAAAGGTATCTGGTGATTTGTAGCTATCTCAATCCCAGATCTTGCTGCAGCCTCTGTGTGTGTTTGTGTTTTCTGGATATTCTCTTTGGACTTTAAGGTTTTGAATGCATTTTAGCAGGACCCTTTTTGTTTTCTGCTGGCAAACGCTAATTGGTTCCACCTGGAGTGAAATACCCCACACATTCGAGTTTTCTAGGAAGAAAGCTCCAGAAACCTGAGAAAACATGATATTTGTATTTGTAAACATGACATTGCATGCATTTGCTGAACAGAAAGATTGTGCTTTTTCCAAAACCACTTTCACGGTGATTTTTTAGTTAAATTTCACTTCAAAACTATAACAATTTGTCCAGATACTCCTGGATGAAAACAAAACTATCTGGTGATTTGTAGCCATTTGAATCCTAGATCTTGCTACAGCCTCTGTGTGTGTTTGTGTTTTCTGGATATTCTCTATGGACTTTAAGGTTTTGAATGCATTTTAGCAGGACCCTTTTTGTTTTCTGCTGGCAAACGCTAATTGGTTCCACCTGGAGTCAAATCCTCCACACATTTGAGTTTTCTAGGAAGAAAGCTTCAGAAACCTGAGAAAACATGATATTTTTTTCTGTAAACATTACCTTGGATGCATTTGTGGAACAGGAAGATTGTGCTTTTCTCCAAAACCACTTTCACGGTGATTTTTGGTTAAATTTCACCTAAAATCCACAACAATTTGTGCAGATACTCCTGGATGAAAACAAAAAACTATCTGGTGATTTGTAGCTATCTCAATCCCAGATCTTGCTGCAGCCTCTGTGTGTGTTTGTGTTTTCTGGATATTCTCTATGGACTTTAAGCTTTTGAATGCATTTTAGCAGGACCCATTTTGTTTTCTGCTGGCAAACGCTAATTGGTTCCACCTGGAGTCAAATACTCCACACAATCGAGTTTTCTAGGAAGAAAGCTTCAGAAACCTGAGAAAACATGATATTTCTTTCTTTAAACATGACATTGGATGCATATGTCAAACAGGAAGTTTGTGCTTTTCTCCAAAACCACTTTCACGGTGATTTTTTGGTTAAATTTCACTTCAAAACTACAACAATTTCTCCAGATACTCCTGGATGAAAATAAAGGTATCTGGTGATTTGTAGCTATCTCAATCCCAGATCTTGTTGCAGCCTCTGTGTGTGTTTGCGTTTTCTGGATTTTCTCTATGGACTTTAAGGGTTTGAATGCATTTTAGCAGGACCCATTTTGTTTTCTGCTGGCAAACGCTAATTGGTTCCACCTGGAGTCAAATACTCCACACATTTGAGGTTTCTAGGAAGAAAGCTTCAGAAACCTGAGAAAACATGATATTTGTATTTGTAAATATGTCATTGGATGCATTTGTCGAACAGGAAGATTGTGCTTTTCTCCAAAACCACTTTCACGGTGATTTTTGCTTAAATTTCACCTAAAATCCACAACAATTTGTGCAGATACTCCTGGATGAAAACAAAAAACTATCTGGTGATTTGTAGCTATTTCAATCCCAGATCTTGCTGCAGCCTCTGTGTGTGTTTGTTTTTTCTGGATATTCTCTATGGACTTTAAGGTTTTGAATGCATTTTAGCAGGACCCATTTTGTTTTCTGCTGGCAAACGCTAATTGGTTCCACCTGGAGTCAAATACTCCACACATTTGAGTTTTCTTGGAAGAAAACTCCAGAAACCTGAGAAAACATGATATGTGTATTTACAAACATGACCTTGGATTCATTTGCTGAACAGAAAGATTGTGCTTTTCTCCAAAACCACTTTCACGGTGATTTTTTGGTGAAATTTCCCTTCAAAACTACAACAATTTGTGCAGATACTCCTGGATGAAAACAAAAGTATCTGGTGAGTAGCAGCTATCTCAATCCCAGATCTTGCTACAGCCTCTGTGTGTGTTTGTGTTTTCTGGATATTCTCTATGGACTTTAAGGTTTTGAATGCATTTTCGCTTGTAAGTTTTTGTTTTCAGCTGGCAAACGCTAATTGGTTCCACCTGGAGTCAAATACTCCACACATTTGAGTTTTCTAGGAAGAAAGCTCCAGAAACCTGAGAAAAGATGATATTTGTATTTGTAAACATGACATTGGATGCATTTGTCGAACAGGAAGATTGTGCTTTTCTCCAAAACCACTTTCACGGTGATTTTTTGGTTAAATTTCACTTCAAAACTACAACAATTTCTCCAGATACTCCTGGATGAAAACAAAAAACTATCTGGTGATTTGTAGCTATCTCAATCCCAGATCTTGTTGCAGCCTCTGTGTGTGTTTGCGTTTTCTGGATTTTCTCTATGGACTTTAAGGGTTTGAATGCATTTTAGCAGGACCCTTTTTGTTTTCTGCTGGCAAACGCTAATTGGTTCCACCTGGAGTGAAATACCCCACACATTCGAGTTTTCTAGGAAGAAAGCTCCAGAAACCTGAGAAAACATGATATTTGTATTTGTAAACATGACATTGCATGCATTTGCTGAACAGAAAGATTGTGCTTTTTCCAAAACCACTTTCACGGTGATTTTTTAGTTAAATTTCACTTCAAAACTATAACAATTTGTCCTGATACTCCTGGATGAAAACAAAACTATCTGGTGATTTGTAGCCATTTGAATCCCAGATCTTGCTACAGCCTCTGTGTGTGTTTGTGTTTTCTGGATATTCTCTATGGACTTTAAGGTTTTGAATGCATTTTAGCTTGTAAGTTTTTGTTTTCTGCTGGCAAACGCTAATTGGTTCCACCTGAAGTCAAATACTCCACACATTTGAGGTTTCTAGGAAGAAAGCTTCAGAAACCTGAGAAAACATGATATTTCTTTCTGTAAACATGACATTAGATGCATTTGTAGAACAGGAAGATTGTGCTTTTCTCCAAAACCACTTTCACGGTGATTTTTGGTTAAATTTCACCTAAAATCCACAACAATTTGTCCAGATACTCCTGGATGAAAACAAAACTATCTGGTGATTTGTAGCTATCTCAATCCCAGATCTTGCTGCAGCCTCTGTGTGTGTTTGTGTTTTCTGGATATTCTCTATGGACTTTAAGGTTTTGAATGCATTTTAGCAGGACCCTTTTTGTTTTCTGCTGGCAAACGCTAATTGGTTCCACCTGGAGTCAAATACTCCACACATTCGTGTTTTCTACGAAGAAAGCTCCAAAAACCTGAGAACACATGATATTTGTATTTGAAAACATGACAATGGAATCATTTGCTGAACCGAAGATTGTGCTTTTCTCAAAAAAAACACTTTCACGGTGATTTTTTGGTGAAATTTCACTTCAAAACTACAACAATTTGTCCAGATACGCCTGGATGAAAACAAAACTATCTGGTGATTTGTAGCCATCTGAATCCCAGATCTTGCTACAGCCTCTGTGTGTGTTTGTGTTTTCTGGATATTCTCTATGGACTTTAAGGTTTGGAATGCATTTTAGCAGGACCCTTTTGGTTTTCTGCTGGCAAACGCTAATTGGTTCCACCTGGAGTCAAATCCTCCACACATTTGAGTTTTCTAGGAAGAAAGCTTCAGAAACCTGAGAAAACATGATATTTTTTTCTGTAAACATTACCTTGGATGCATTTGTGGAACAGGAAGATTGTGCTTTTCTCCAAAACCACTTTCACGGTGATTTTTGGTTAAATTTCACCTAAAATCCACAACAATTTGTGCAGATACTCCTGGATGAAAACAAAAAACTATCTGGTGATTTGTAGCTATCTCAATCCCAGATCTTGCTGCAGCCTCTGTGTGTGTTTGTGTTTTCTGGATATTCTCTATGGACTTTAAGGTTTTGAATGCATTTTAGCAGGACCCTTTTTGTTTTCTGCTGGCAAACGCTAATTGGTTCCCCCTGGAGTCAAATACTCCACACATTCGAGTTTTCTAGGAAGAAAGCTTCAGAAACCTGAGAAAACATGATATTTCTTTCTTTAAACTTGACATTGGATGCATATGTCAAACAGGAAGTTTGTGCTTTTCTCCAAAACCACTTTCACGGTGATTTTTTGGTGAAATTTCACTTCAAAACTACAACAATTTGTCAGATACTCCTGGATGAAAACAAAACTATCTGGTGATTTGTAGCTATCTCAATCCCAGATCTTGCTGCAGCCTCTGTTTGTGTTTGTGTTTTCTGGATATTCTCTATGGACTTTAAGGTTTTGAATGCATTTTAGCAGGACCCTTTTTGTTTTCTGCTGGCAAACGCTAATTGGTTCCACCTGGAGTCAAATACTCCACACATTCGTGTTTTCTACGAAGAAAGCTCCAAAAACCTGAGAACACATGATATTTGTATTTGAAAACATGACAATGGAATCATTTGCTGAACCGAAGATTGTGCTTTTCTCAAAAAAAACACTTTCACGGTGATTTTTTGGTGAAATTTCACTTCAAAACTACAACAATTTGTCCAGATACTCCTGGATGAAAACAAAACTATCTGGTGATTTGTAGCCATCTGAATCCCAGATCTTGCTACAGCCTCTGTGTGTGTTTGTGTTTTCTGGATATTCTCTATGGACTTTAAGGTTTGGAATGCATTTTAGCAGGACCCTTTTGGTTTTCTGCTGGCAAACGCTAATTGGTTCCACCTGGAGTCAAATCCTCCACACATTTGAGTTTTCTAGGAAGAAAGCTTCAGAAACCTGAGAAAACATGATATTTTTTTCTGTAAACATTACCTTGGATGCATTTGTGGAACAGGAAGATTGTGCTTTTCTCCAAAACCACTTTCACGGTGATTTTTGGTTAAATTTCACCTAAAATCCACAACAATTTGTGCAGATACTCCTGGATGAAAACAAAAAACTATCTGGTGATTGGTAGCTATCTCAATCCCAGATCTTGCTGCAGCCTCTGTGTGTGTTTGTGTTTTCTGGATATTCTCTATGGACTTTAAGGTTTTGAATGCATTTTAGCAGGACCCTTTTTGTTTTCTGCTGGCAAACGCTAATTGGTTCCACCTGGAGTCAAATACTCCACACATTCGAGTTTTCTAGGAAGAAAGCTTCAGAAACCTGAGAAAACATGATATTTCTTTCTTTAAACTTGACATTGGATGCATATGTCAAACAGGAAGTTTGTGCTTTTCTCCAAAACCACTTTCACGGTGATTTTTTGGTGAAATTTCACTTCAAAACTACAACAATTTGTCAGATACTCCTGGATGAAAACAAAACTATCTGGTGATTTGTAGCTATCTCAATCCCAGATCTTGCTGCAGCCTCTGTTTGTGTTTGTGTTTTCTGGATATTCTCTATGGACTTTAAGGTTTTGAATGCATTTTAGCAGGACCCTTTTTGTTTTCTGCTGGCAAACGCTAATTGGTTCCACCTGGAGTCAAATACTCCACACATTCGAGTTTTCTAGGAAGAAAGCTTCAGAAACCTGAGAAAACATGATATTTCTTTCTTTAAACATGACATTGGATGAATATGTAAAACAGGAAGTTTGTGCTTTTCTCCAAAACCACTTTCACGGTGATTTTTTAGTTAAATTTCACTTCAAAACTACAACAATTTGTCCAGATACTCCTGGATGAAAACAAAACTATCTGGTGATTTGTAGCTATCTCAATCCCAGATCTTGCTGCAGCCTCTGTTTGTGTTTGTGTTTTCTGGATATTCTCTATGGACTTTAAGGTTTTGAATGCATTTTAGCAGGACCCTTTTTGTTTTCTGCTGGCAAACGCTAATTGGTTCCACCTGGAGTCAAATACTCCACAGATTCGAGTTTTCTAGGAAGAAAGCCTCAGAAACCTGAGAAAATATGATATTTGTATTTATAAACATGACCTTGGATTCATTTGCTGAACAGAAAGATTGTGCTTTTCTCCAAAACCACTACACGGTGATTTTTGGTTAAATTTCACCTAAAATCCACAACAATTTGTGCAGATACTCCTGGATGAAAACAAAAAACTATCTGGTGATTTGTAGCTATCTCAATCCCAGATCTTGCTACAGCCTCTGGGTGTGTTTGTGTTTTCTGGATATTCTCTATGGACTTTAAGGTTTTGAATGCATTTTAGCAGGACCCTTTTTGTTTTCTGCTGGCAAACGCTAATTGGTTCCACCTGGAGTCAAATCCTCCACACATTCGAGTTTTCTAGGAAGAAAGCTCCAGAAACCTGAGAAAACATGATATTTGTATTTATAAACATGACCTTGGATTCATTTGCTGAACAGAAAGATTGTGCTTTTCTCCAAAACCACTTTCACGGTGATTTTTTGGTGAAATTTCACTTCAAAACTACAACAATTTGTCCAGATACTCCTGGATGAAAGCAAAAGTATCTGGTGATTTGTAGCTATCTCAATCCCAGATCTTGCTACAGCCTCTGTGTGTGTTTGTGTTTTCTGGATATTCTCTATGGACTTTAAGGTTTTGAATGCATTTTAGCAGGACCCTTTTTGTTTTCTGCTGGCAAACGCTAATTGGTTCCACCTGGAGTCAAATCCACCACACATTCGAGTTTTCTAAGAAGAAAGCTCCAGAAACCTGAGAAAACATGATATTTGTATTTGCAAACATGACATTGGAATCATTTGCTGAACCGAAAGATTCTGCTTTTCTCCAAAACCACTTTCACGGTGATTTTTTAGTTAAATTTCACTTCAAAACTACAACAATTTGTCCAGATACTCCTGGATGAAAACAAAACTATCTGGTGATTTGTAGCCATCTCAATCCCAGATCTTGCTACAGCCTCTGTGTGTGTTTGTGTTTTCTGGATATTCTCTATGGACTTCAAGGTTTGGAATGCATTTTAGCAGGACCCTTTTTGTTTTCTGCTGGCAAACACTAATTGGTTCCACCTGGAGTCAAATACTCCACACATTCGAGTTTTCTAGGAAGAATGCCTCAGAAACCTGAGAAAATATGATATTTCTTTCTGTAAACATGACATTGGATGCATTTGTGGAACAGGAAGATTGTGCTTTTCTCCAAAACCACTTTCACGGTGATTTTTGGTTAAATTTCACCTAAAATCCACAACAATTTGTCCAGATACTCCTGGATGAAAACAAAAAACTATCTGGTGATTTGTAGCTATCTCAATCCCAGATCTTGCTACAGCCTCTGGGTGTGTTTGTGTTTTCTGGATATTCTCTATGGACTTTAAGGTTTTGAATGCATTTTAGCAGGACCCTTTTTGTTTTCGGTTGGCAAACGCTAATTGGTTCCACCTGGAGTCTAATACGCCACACATTCGAGTTTTCTAGGAAGAAAGCTTCAGAAACCTGAGAAAACATGATATTTCTTTCTGTAAACATGACATTGGATGCATTTGCTGAACAGAAAGATTGTGCTTTTCTCCAAAACCACTTTCACGGTGATTTTTTGGTGAAATTTCACTTCAAAACTACAACAATTTGTCCAGAAACTCCTGGATGAAAACAAAACTATCTGGTGATTTGTAGCTATCTCAATCCCAGATCTTGCTACAGCCTCTGTGTGTGTTTGTGTTTTCTGGATATTCTCTATGGACTTTAAGGTTTTGAATGCATTTTAGCAGGACCCTTTTTGTTTTCGGTTGGCAAACGCTAATTGGTTCCACCTGGAGTCTAATACGCCACACATTCGAGTTTTCTAGGAAGAAAGCTTCAGAAACCTGAGAAAACATGATATTTCTTTCTGTAAACATGACATTGGATGCATTTGCTGAACAGAAAGATTGTGCTTTTCTCCAAAACCACTACACGGTGATTTTTGGTTAAATTTCATTTCAAAACTACAACAATTTGTCCAGATACTCCTGGATGAAAACAAAACTATCTGGCGATTTGTAGCCATCTCAATCCCAGATCTTGCTACAGCCTCTGTGTGTGTTTGTGTTTTCTGGATATTCTCTATGGACTTTAAGGTTTTGAATGCATTTTAGCAGGACCCTTTTGTTTTCTGCTGGCAAACGCTAATTGGTTCCACCTGGAGTCAAATACTCCACACATTCGAGTTTTCTAAGAAGAAAGCTCCAGAAACCTGAGAAAACATGATATTTGTATTTGCAAACATCACATTGGAATCATTTGCTGAACCGAAAGATTGTGCTTTTCTCCAAAACCACTTTCACGGTGATTTTTTGGTTAAATTTCACTTCAAAACTACAACAATTTGTCCAGATACTCCTGGATGAAAACAAAACTATCTGGTGATTTGTAGCTATCTCAATCCCAGATCTTGCTACAGCCTCTGTGTGTGTTTGTGTTTTCTGGATATTCTCTATGGACTTTAAGGTTTTGAATGCATTTTAGCAGGACCCTTTTTGTTTTCTGCTGGCAAACGCTAATTGGTTCCACCTGGAGTCAAATACTCCACACATTCGAGTTTTCTAGGAAGAATGCCTCAGAAACCTGAGAAAATATGATATTTCTTTCTGTAAACATGACATTGGATGCATTTGTGGAACAGGAAGATTGTGCTTTTCTCCAAAACCACTTTCACGGTGATTTTTGGTTAAATTTCACCTAAAATCCACAACAATTTGTCCAGATACTCCTGGATGAAAACAAAAAACTATCTGGTGATTTGTACCTATCTCAATCCCAGATCTTGCTACAGCCTCTGTGTGTGTTTGTGTTTTCTGGATATTCTCTATGGACTTTAAGGTTTTGAATGCATTTTAGCAGGACCCTTTTTATTTTCTGCTGGCAAACGCTAATTGGTTCCACCTGGAGTCAAATACTCCACACATTTGAGTTTTCTAGGAAGAAAGCTCCAGAAACCTGAGAAAACATGATATTTGTATTTATAAACATGACCTTGGATTCATTTGCTGAACAGAAAGATTGTGCTTTACTCCAAAACCACTTTCACGGTGATTTTTTCGTGAAATTTCACTTCAAAACTACAATTAGTCCAGATCCTCCTGGATGAAAACAAAATTATCTGGTGAGTAGCAGCTATCTCAATCCCAGATCTTGCTACAGCCTCTGTGTGTGTTTGTGTTTTCTGGATATTCTCTATGGACTTTAAGGTTTTGAATGCATTTTAGCAGGACGCTTTTTGTTTTCTGCCGGCAAACGCTAATTGGTTCCACCTGGAGTCAAATACTCCACACATTCGAGTTTTTTAGGAAGAAAGCTTCAGAAACCTGAGAAAACATGATATTTCTTTCAGTAAACATGACATTGGATGCATTTGTGGAACAGGAAGATTGTGCTTTTCTCCAAAATCACTTTCACGGTGATTTTTTGGTGAAATTTCACTTCAAAACTACAACAATTTGTCCAGAAACTCCTGGATGAAAACAAAACTATCTGGTGATTTGTAGCTATCTCAATCCCAGATCTTGCTATAGCCTCTGTGTGTGTTTGTGTTTTCTGGATATTCTCTTTGGACTTAAAGTTTTTGAATGCATTTTAGCAGGACCCTTTTTGTTTTCTGCTGGCAAACACTAATTGGTTCCACCAGGAGTCAAATACTCCACACATTAGAGTTTTCTAGGAAGAAAGCTCCAGATCCCTGAGAAAACATGATATTTTTATTTGTAAACATGACATTGGATACATTTTCCAAAGAGGAAGATTGTGCTTTTCTCCAAAACCACTTTCACGGTGATTTTTTCGTTAAATTCCACCTCAAAACTACAAAAATTTGTCCAGATAATCCTGGATGAAAACAAAACTATCTGGTGATTTGTAGCTATCTCAATCCCAGATCTTGCTACAGCCTCTGTGTGTTTGTGTTTTCTGGATATTCTCTATGGACTTTAAGGTTTTGAATCTATTTTAGCATGTAAGTTTTTGTTTTCAGCTGGCAAACGCTAATTGGTTCCACCTGGAGTCAAATATGGACTTTAATGTTTTGAATGCATTTGAGCAGGACCCTTTTTGTTTTCTGCTGGCAAACGCTAATTGGTTCCACCTGGAGTCAAACACTCCACACATTCGAGTTTTCTAGGAAGAAAGCTTCAGAAACCTGAGAAAACATGATATTTCTTTTTGTAAACATGACATTGGATACATTTGCCGAACAGGAAGATTGTGCTTTTCTCCAAAACCACTTTCACGGTGATTTTCTGGTTAACTCTCCCTTCAAAACTACAACAATTTGTCCAGATACTCCTGGATGAAAACAAAACTATCAGGTGATTTGTAGCTATCTCAATCCCAGATATTGACCTGCCTCTGTGTGTGTTTGTGTTTTCTGCATATTCTCTATGGACTTTAAAGTTTTGAATGCATTTTAGCAGGACCCTTTTTGTTTTCTCCTGGCAAATGCTAATTGGTTCCACCTGGAGTCAAATCCTCCACACATTCAATTTTTCTAGGAAGAAAGCTTCAGAAACCTGAGAAAACATGATATTTCTTTCTGTAAACATGACATTGGATGCATTTGCCGAACAGGAAGATTTTGCTTTTCTCCAAAACCACTTTCACGGTGCTTTTCGGTTAAATTTCACCAGAAATCCACAACAATTTGTCCAGATACTCCTGGATGAAAACAAAACTATCTGGTGTGTTGCGGATATCTCAATCCCAGATCTTGCTACAGCCTCTGTGTGTGTTTGTGTTTTCTGGACATTCTCTATGGACTTTAGGGTTTTGAATGCATTTTAGCGTGTAAGTTTTTGTTTTCTGCTGACAATCGCTAATTGGTTCCACATCGAGTCAAATCCTCCACACATTCGAGTTTTTTAGGAAGAAAGGTTCAGAAACCTGAGAAAACATGATATTTGTATTTGTAAACATGACATTGGAATCATTTGCTGAACCGAAAGATTGTGCTTTTCTCCAAAACTACTTTCCCGGTGATTTTTTAGTTAAATTTCACTTCAAAACTACAACAATTTTTGCAGATACTCCTGGATGAAAACAAAACTATCTGGTGATTTGTAGCCATCTGAATCCCCGATCTGGCTACAGCCTCTGTGTGTGTTTGTGTTTTCTGGAGATTCTCTATGGACTTTAAGGTTTAGAATGCATTTTAGCAGGACCCTTTTTGTTTTCTGCTGGCAAACGCGAATTGGTTCCACCTGGAGTCAAATACTCCACGCATTTGAGTTTTCTAGGAAGAAAGCTTCAGAAACCTGAGAAAACATGATATTTCTTTCTGTAAACATGACATTGGATGCATTTGCCGAACAGGAAGATTGTGCTTTTCTCCAAACCACTTTCACGGTGATTTTTAGTTCTATTTCACCTAAAATCCACAACAATTTGTCCAGATACTCCTGGATGAAAACAAAACTATCTGGTGATTTGTACCTATCTCAATCCCAGATCGTGCTACAGCCTCTGTGTGTGTTGGTGTTTTCTGGATATTCTCTACGGAATTTAAGGTTTTGAATGCATTTTAGCAGGACCCTTTTTGTTTTCTGCTGGCAAACGCTAATTGGTTCCACCTGGAGTCAAATACTCCACACATTCGAGTTTTCTATGAAGAAAGCTCCAGAAACCTGAGAAAACATGATATTTGTATTTGTAAACATGACATTGGATGCATTTGCCGAACAGGAAGATTGTGCTTTTCTCCAAAACCACTTTCACGGTGATTTTTCGTTAAACTTCACCCGAAATCCACAACAGTTTGTCCAGATACTCCTGGATGAAAACAAAACTATCTGGTGATTTGTAGCTATCTCAATCCCAGATCTTGCTACAGCCTCTGTGTGTGTTTGTGTTTTCTGGATATTCTCTATGGACTTTAAGGTTTTGAATGCATTTTAGGAGGACCCTTTTTGTTTTCTGCTGGCAAATGCTAATTGGTTCCACCTGGAGTCAAATACTACACACATTCGAGTTTTCTAGGAAGAATGCTCCAGAAACCTGAGAAAACATGATATTTGTATTTGTAAACATGACATTGGATTCATTTCCTGAACGGAAAGATTGTGCTTTTCTCCAAAACCACTTTCACGGTGATTTTTTGGTCAAATTTCACTTCAAAACTACAACAATTTGTCCAGATACTCCTGGATGAAAACAAAACTATCTGGTGATTTGTACCTATCTCAATCCCAGATCTTGCTACAGCCTCTGTGTGTGTTTGTGTTTTCTGGATATTCTCTATGGACTTTAAGGTTTTGAATGCATTTTAGCAGGACCCTTTTTGTTTTCTGCTGGGAAACGCTAATTGGTTCCACCTGGAGTCAAATACTCCACACATTCGAGTTTTCTAGGAAGAAAGCTCCAGAAACCTGAGAAAACATGATATTTGTATTTGCAAACATGACATTGGATTCATTTGCTGAAGAGAATGATTGTGCTTTTCTCCAAAACCACTTTCACGGTGATTTTTTTGGTTAAATTTCACTTCAAAACTACAACAATTTGTCCAGATACTCCTGGATGAAAACAAAACTATCTGGTGATTTGTAGCTATCTCAATCCCAGATCTTGCTACAGCCTCTGTGTGTGTTTGTGTTATTTGGATATTCTCTATGGACTTTAAGTTTTTGAATGCATTTTAGCAGGGCCCTTTTTGTTTTCTGCTGGCAAACGCTAACTGGTTCCACCTGGAGTCAAATACTCCACACATTCGAGTTTTCTAGGAAGAAAGCTCCAGAAACCTGAGAAAACATGATATTTGTATTTGTAAACATTACATTGGATTCATTTGCTGAACAGGAAGATTGTGCTTTTCTCCAAAATCACTTTCACGGTGATTTTTTGGTGAAATTTCACTTCAAAACTACAACAATTTGTACAGAAACTCCTGGATGAAAACAAAACTATCTGGTGATTTGTAGCTATCTCAATCCCAGATCTTGCTATAGCCTCTGTGTGTGTTTGTGTTTTCTGGATATTCTCTTTGGACTTAAAGGTTTTGAATGCATTTTAGCAGGACCCTTTTTGTTTTCTGCTGGCAAACACTAATTGGTTCCACCTGGAGTCAAATACTCCACACATTAGAGTTTTCTAGGAAGAAAGCTCCAGATCCCTGAGAAAACATGATATTTTTATTTGTAAACATGACATTGGATACATTTTCCAAAGAGGAAGATTGTGCTTTTCTCCAAAACCACTTTCACGGTGATTTTTTCGTTAAATTCCACCTCAAAACTACAAAAATTTGTCCAGATAATCCTGGATGAAAACAAAACTATCTGGTGATTTGTAGCTATCTCAATCCCAGATCTTGCTACAGCCTCTGTGTGTTTGTGTTTTCTGGATATTCTCTATGGACTTTAAGGTTTTGAATCTATTTTAGCATGTAAGTTTTTGTTTTCAGCTGGCAAACGCTAATTGGTTCCACCTGGAGTCAAATATGGACTTTAATATTTTGAATGCATTTGAGCAGGACCCTTTTTGTTTTCTGCTGGCAAACGCTAATTGGTTCCACCTGGAGTCAAACACTCCACACATTCGAGTTTTCTAGGAAGAAAGCTTCAGAAACCTGAGAAAAGATGATATTTCTTTTTGTAAACATGACATTGGATACATTTGCCGAACAGGAAGATTGTGCTTTTCTCCAAAACCACTTTCACGGTGATTTTCTGGTTAACTCTCCCTTCAAAACTACAACAATTTGTCCAGATAATCCTGGATGAAAACAAAACTATCAGGTGATTTGTAGCTATCTCAATCCCAGATATTGACCTGCCTCTGTGTGTGTTTGTGTTTTCTGCATATTCTCTATGGACTTTAAAGTTTTGAATGCATTTTAGCAGGACCCTTTTTGTTTTCTCCTGGCAAATGCTAATTGGTTCCACCTGGAGTCAAATCCTCCACACATTCAATTTTTCTAGGAAGAAAGCTTCAGAAACCTGAGAAAACATGATATTTCTTTCTGTAAACATGACATTGGATGCATTTGCCGAACAGGAAGATTTTGCTTTTCTCCAAAACCACTGTCACGGTGCTTTTCGGTTAAATTTCACCAGAAATCCACAACAATTTGTCCAGATACTCCTGGATGAAAACAAAACTATCTGGTGTGTTGCGGATATCTCAATCCCAGATCTTGCTACAGCCTCTGTGTGTGTTTGTGTTTTCTGGACATTCTCTATGGACTTTAGGGTTTTGAATGCATTTTAGCGTGTAAGTTTTTGTTTTCTGCTGACAATCGCTAATTGGTTCCACATCGAGTCAAATCCTCCACACATTCGAGTTTTTTAGGAAGAAAGGTTCAGAAACCTGAGAAAACATGATATTTGTATTTGTAAACATGACATTGGAATCATTTGCTGAACCGAAAGATTGTGCTTTTCTCCAAAACTACTTTCCCGGTGATTTTTTAGTTAAATTTCACTTCAAAACTACAACAATTTTTGCAGATACTCCTGGATGAAAACAAAACTATCTGGTGATTTGTAGCCATCTGAATCCCCGATCTGGCTACAGCCTCTGTGTGTGTTTGTGTTTTCTGGAGATTCTCTATGGACTTTAAGGTTTAGAATGCATTTTAGCAGGACCCTTTTTGTTTTCTGCTGGCAAACGCGAATTGGTTCCACCTGGAGTCAAATACTCCACGCATTTGAGTTTTCTAGGAAGAAAGCTTCAGAAACCTGAGAAAACATGATATTTCTTTCTGTAAACATGACATTGGATGCATTTGCCGAACAGGAAGATTGTGCTTTTCTCCAAACCACTTTCACGGTGATTTTTAGTTCTATTTCACCTAAAATCCACAACAATTTGTCCAGATACTCCTGGATGAAAACAAAACTATCTGGTGATTTGTACCTATCTCAATCCCAGATCGTGCTACAGCCTCTGTGTGTGTTGGTGTTTTCTGGATATTCTCTACGGACTTTAAGGTTTTGAATGCATTTTAGCAGGACCCTTTTTGTTTTCTGCTGGGAAACGCTAATTGGTTCCACCTGGAGTCAAATACTCCACACATTCGAGTTTTCTATGAAGAAAGCTCCAGAAACCTGAGAAAACATGATATTTGTATTTGTAAACATGACATTGGATGCATTTGCCGAACAGGAAGATTGTGCTTTTCTCCAAAACCACTTTCACGGTGATTTTTCGTTAAACTTCACCCGAAATCCACAACAGTTTGTCCAGATACTCCTGGATGAAAACAAAACTATCTGGTGATTTGTAGCTATCTCAATCCCAGATCTTGCTACAGCCTCTGTGTGTGTTTGTGTTTTCTGGATATTCTCTATGGACTTTAAGGTTTTGAATGCATTTTAGGAGGACCCTTTTTGTTTTCTGCTGGCAAATGCTAATTGGTTCCACCTGGAGTCAAATACTACACACATTCGAGTTTTCTAGGAAGAATGCTCCAGAAACCTGAGAAAACATGATATTTGTATTTATAAACATGACATTGGATTCATTTCCTGAACGGAAAGATTGTGCTTTTCTCCAAAACCACTTTCACGGTGATTTTTTGGTCAAATTTCACTTCAAAACTACAACAATTTGTCCAGATACTCCTGGATGAAAACAAAACTATCTGGTGATTTGTACCTATCTCAATCCCAGATCTTGCTACAGCCTCTGTGTGTGTTTGTGTTTTCTGGATATTCTCTATGGACTTTAAGGTTTTGAATGCATTTTAGCAGGACCCTTTTTGTTTTCTGCTGGGAAACGCTAATTGGTTCCACCTGGAGTCAAATACTCCACACATTCGAGTTTTCTAGGAAGAAAGCTCCAGAAACCTGAGAAAACATGATATTTGTATTTTAAACATGACATTGGATTCATTTGCTGAAGAGAATGATTGTGCTTTTCTCCAAAACCACTTTCACGGTGATTTTTTTGGTTAAATTTCACTTCAAAACTACAACAATTTGTCCAGATACTCCTGGATGAAAACAAAACTATCTGGTGATTTGTAGCTATCTCAATCCCAGATCTTGCTACAGCCTCTGTGTGTGTTTGTGTTATTTGGATATTCTCTATGGACTTTAAGTTTTTGAATGCATTTTAGCAGGGCCCTTTTTGTTTTCTGCTGGCAAACGCTAACTGGTTCCACCTGGAGTCAAATACTCCACACATTCGAGTTTTCTAGGAAGAAAGCTCCAGAAACCTGAGAAAACATGATATTTGTATTTGTAAACATTACATTGGATTCATTTGCTGAACAGGAAGATTGTGCTTTTCTCCAAAATCACTTTCACGGTGATTTTTTGGTGAAATTTCACTTCAAAACTACAACAATTTGTCCAGAAACTCCTGGATGAAAACAAAACTATCTGGTGATTTGTAGCTATCTCAATCCCAGATCTTGCTATAGCCTCTGTGTGTGTTTGTGTTTTCTGGATATTCTCTTTGGACTTAAAGGTTTTGAATGCATTTTAGCAGGACCCTTTTTGTTTTCTGCTGGCAAACACTAATTGGTTCCACCTGGAGTCAAATACTCCACACATTAGAGTTTTCTAGGAAGAAAGCTCCAGATCCCTGAGAAAACATGATATTTTTATTTGTAAACATGACATTGGATACATTTTCCAAAGAGGAAGATTGTGCTTTTCTCCAAAACCACTTTCACGGTGATTTTTTCGTTAAATTCCACCTCAAAACTACAAAAATTTGTCCAGATAATCCTGGATGAAAACAAAACTATCTGGTGATTTGTAGCTATCTCAATCCCAGATCTTGCTACAGCCTCTGTGTGTTTGTGTTTTCTGGATATTCTCTATGGACTTTAAGGTTTTGAATCTATTTTAGCATGTAAGTTTTTGTTTTCAGCTGGCAAACGCTAATTGGTTCCACCTGGAGTCAAATATGGACTTTAATATTTTGAATGCATTTGAGCAGGACCCTTTTTGTTTTCTGCTGGCAAACGCTAATTGGTTCCACCTGGAGTCAAACACTCCACACATTCGAGTTTTCTAGGAAGAAAGCTTCAGAAACCTGAGAAAAGATGATATTTCTTTTTGTAAACATGACATTGGATACATTTGCCGAACAGGAAGATTGTGCTTTTCTCCAAAACCACTTTCACGGTGATTTTCTGGTTAACTCTCCCTTCAAAACTACAACAATTTGTCCAGATACTCCTGGATGAAAACAAAACTATCAGGTGATTTGTAGCTATCTCAATCCCAGATATTGACCTGCCTCTGTGTGTGTTTGTGTTTTCTGCATATTCTCTATGGACTTTAAAGTTTTGAATGCATTTTAGCAGGACCCTTTTTGTTTTCTCCTGGCAAATGCTAATTGGTTCCACCTGGAGTCAAATCCTCCACACATTCAATTTTTCTAGGAAGAAAGCTTCAGAAACCTGAGAAAACATGATATTTCTTTCTGTAAACATGACATTGGATGCATTTGCCGAACAGGAAGATTTTGCTTTTCTCCAAAACCACTGTCACGGTGCTTTTCGGTTAAATTTCACCAGAAATCCACAACAATTTGTCCAGATACTCCTGGATGAAAACAAAACTATCTGGTGTGTTGCGGATATCTCAATCCCAGATCTTGCTACAGCCTCTGTGTGTGTTTGTGTTTTCTGGACATTCTCTATGGACTTTAGGGTTTTGAATGCATTTTAGCGTGTAAGTTTTTGTTTTCTGCTGACAATCGCTAATTGGTTCCACATCGAGTCAAATCCTCCACACATTCGAGTTTTTTAGGAAGAAAGGTTCAGAAACCTGAGAAAACATGATATTTGTATTTGTAAACATGACATTGGAATCATTTGCTGAACCGAAAGATTGTGCTTTTCTCCAAAACTACTTTCCCGGTGATTTTTTAGTTAAATTTCACTTCAAAACTACAACAATTTTTGCAGATACTCCTGGATGAAAACAAAACTATCTGGTGATTTGTAGCCATCTGAATCCCCGATCTGGCTACAGCCTCTGTGTGTGTTTGTGTTTTCTGGAGATTCTCTATGGACTTTAAGGTTTAGAATGCATTTTAGCAGGACCCTTTTTGTTTTCTGCTGGCAAACGCGAATTGGTTCCACCTGGAGTCAAATACTCCACGCATTTGAGTTTTCTAGGAAGAAAGCTTCAGAAACCTGAGAAAACATGATATTTCTTTCTGTAAACATGACATTGGATGCATTTGCCGAACAGGAAGATTGTGCTTTTCTCCAAACCACTTTCACGGTGATTTTTAGTTCTATTTCACCTAAAATCCACAACAATTTGTCCAGATACTCCTGGATGAAAACAAAACTATCTGGTGATTTGTACCTATCTCAATCCCAGATCGTGCTACAGCCTCTGTGTGTGTTGGTGTTTTCTGGATATTCTCTACGGACTTTAATGTTTTGAATGCATTTTAGCAGGACCCTTTTTGTTTTCTGCTGGGAAACGCTAATTGGTTCCACCTGGAGTCAAATACTCCACACATTCGAGTTTTCTATGAAGAAAGCTCCAGAAACCTGAGAAAACATGATATTTGTATTTGTAAACATGACATTGGATGCATTTGCCGAACAGGAAGATTGTGCTTTTCTCCAAAACCACTTTCACGGTGATTTTTCGTTAAACTTCACCCGAAATCCACAACAGTTTGTCCAGATACTCCTGGATGAAAACAAAACTATCTGGTGATTTGTAGCTATCTCAATCCCAGATCTTGCTACAGCCTCTGTGTGTGTTTGTGTTTTCTGGATATTCTCTATGGACTTTAAGGTTTTGAATGCATTTTAGGAGGACCCTTTTTGTTTTCTGCTGGCAAATGCTAATTGGTTCCACCTGGAGTCAAATACTACACACATTCGAGTTTTCTAGGAAGAATGCTCCAGAAACCTGAGAAAACATGATATTTGTATTTGTAAACATGACATTGGATTCATTTCCTGAACGGAAAGATTGTGCTTTTCTCCAAAACCACTTTCACGGTGATTTTTTGGTCAAATTTCACTTCAAAACTACAACAATTTGTCCAGATACTCCTGGATGAAAACAAAACTATCTGGTAATTTGTACCTATCTCAATCCCAGATCTTGCTACAGCCTCTGTGTGTGTTTGTGTTTTCTGGATATTCTCTATGGACTTTAAGGTTTTGAATGCATTTTAGCAGGACCCTTTTTGTTTTCTGCTGGGAAACGCTAATTGGTTCCACCTGGAGTCAAATACTCCACACATTCGAGTTTTCTAGGAAGAAAGCTCCAGAAACCTGAGAAAACATGATATTTGTATTTTAAACATGACATTGGATGCATTTTTCGAACAGGAAGATTGTGCTTTTCTCCAAAACCAATTTCACGGTGATTTTTGGTTAAACTTCACCCGAAATCCACAACAATTTGACCAGAAATTCCTAGATGAAAACAAAACTATCTGGTGATTTGTAGCTATCTCAATCCCAGATCTTGCTGCAGCCTCTGTGTGTGTTTGTGTTTTCTGGATATTCTCTATGGACTTTAAGGTTTTGAATCTATTTTAGCATGTAAGTTTTTGTTTTCAGCTGGCAAACGCTAATTGGTTCCACCTGGAGTCAAATATGGACTTTAATGTTTTGAATGCATTTGAGCAGGACCCTTTTTGTTTTCTGCTGGCAAACGCTAATTGGTTCCACCTGGAGTCAAACACTCCACACATTCGAGTTTTCTAGGAAGAAAGCTTCAGAAACCTGAGAAAACATGATATTTCTTTTTGTAAACATGACATTGGATACATTTGCCGCACAGGAAGATTGTGCTTTTCTCCAAACCACTTTCACGGTGATTTTTTGGTTAAATCTGCCTTCAAAACTACAACAATTTTTCCAGATACTCCTGGATGAAAACAAAACTATCAAGTGATTTGTAGCTATCACAATCCCAGATATTGACATGCCTCTGTGTGTGTTTGTGTTTTCTGCATATTCTCTATGGACTTTAAAGTTTTGAATGCATTTTAGCAGGACCCTCTTTGTTTTCTCCTGGCAAATGCTAATTGGTTCCACCTGGAGTCAAATCCTGACACATTCAATTTTTCTAGGAAGAAAGCTTCAGAAACCTGAGAAAACATGATATTTCTTTCTGTAAACATGACATTGGATGCATTTGCCGAACAGGAAGATTGTGCTTTTCTCCAAAACCACTTTCACGGTGCTTTTTGGTTAAATTTCACCAGAAATACACAACAATTTGTCCAGATACTCCTGGATGAAAACAAAACTATCTGGTGTGTTGCGGATATCTCAATCCCAGATCTTGCTACAGCCTCTGTGTGTGTTTGTGTTTTCTGGACATTCTCTATGGACTTTACGGTTTTGAATGCATTTTAGCTTGTAAGTTTTTGTTTTCTGCTGACAATCGCTAATTGGTTCCACGTTGAGTCAAATCCTCCACACATTCGAGTTTTTTAGGAAGAAAGGTTCAGAAACCTGAGAAAACATGATATTTGTATTTGTAAACATGACATTGGAATCATTTGCTGAACCGAAAGATTGTGCTTTTCTCCAAAACTACTTTCCCGGTGATTTTTTAGTTAAATTTCACTTCAAAACTACAACAATTTTTGCAGATACTCCTGGATGAAAACAAAACTATCTGGTGATTTGTAGCCATCTGAATCCCCGATCTGGCTACAGCCTCTGTGTGTGTTTGTGTTTTCTGCATATTCTCTATGGACTTTAAGGTTTAGAATGCATTTTAGCAGGACCCTTTTTGTTTTCTGCTGGCAAACGCGAATTGGTTCCACCTGGAGTCAAATACTCCACGCAATTGAGTTTTCTAGGAAGAAAGCTTCAGAAACCTGAGAAAACATGATATTTCTTTCTGTAAACATGACATTGGATGCATTTGCCGAACAGGAAGATTGTGCTTTTCTCCAAACCACTTTCACGGTGATTTTTAGTTCTATTTCACCTAAAATCCACAACAATTTGTCCAGATACTCCTGGATGAAAACAAAACTATCTGGTGATTTGTACCTATCTCAATCCCAGATCTTGCTACAGCCTCTGTGTGTGTTTGTGTTTTCTGGATATTCTCTATGGACTTAAAGGTTTTGAATGCATTTTAGCAGGACCCTTTTTGTTTTCTCCTGGCAAACGCTAATTGGTTCCACCTGGAGTCAAATACTCCACACATTCGAGTTTTCTACGAAGAAAGCTCCAGAAACCTGAGAAAACATGATATTTGTATTTATAAACATGACCTTGGATTCATTTGATGAACAGAAAGATTGTGCTTTTCTCCAAAACCACTTTCACGGTGAGTTTTGGTGAAATTTCACTTCAAAACTACAATTTGTGCAGATACTCCTGGATGAAAACAAAACTATCTGGTGATTTGTAGCCATCTCAATCCCAGATCTTGCTACAGCCTCTGTGTGTGTTTGTGTTTTCTGGATATTCTCTATGGACTTTAAGGTTTCGAATGCATTTTAGCTTGTAAGTTTTTGTTTTCTGCTGGCAAACGCTAATTGGTTCCACCTGGAGTCAAATCCTCCACACATTTGAGTTTTCTACGAAGAAAGCTCCAGAAACCTGAGAAAACATGATATTTGTATTTATAAACATGACCTTGGATTCATTTGCTGAACCGAAGGATTGTGCTTTTCTCCAAAACCACTTTCACGGTGATTTTTTGGTGAAATTTCACTTCAAAACTACAACAATTTGTCCAGAAACTCCTGGATGAAAACAAAACTATCTGGTGATTTGTAGCTATCTCAATCCCAGATCTTGCTATAGCCTATGGTGTGTTTGTGTTTTCTGGATATTCTCTATGGACTTAAAGGTTTTGAATGCATTTTAGCAGGACCCTTTTTGTTTTCTGCTGGCAAACACTAATTGGTTCCACCTGGAGTCAAATACTCCACACATTCGAGTTTTCTATGAAGAAAGCTCCAGAAACCTGAGAAAACATGATATTTGTATTTGTAAACATGACATTGGATTCATTTCCTGAACGGAAAGATTGTGCTTTTCTCCAAAACCACTTTCACGGTGACTTTTTGGTGAAATTTCACTTCAAAACTACAACAATTTGTCCAGATACTCCTGGATGAAAACAAAACTATCTGGTGATTTTTACCTATCTCAATCCCAGATCTTGCTACAGCCTCTGTGTGTGTTTGTGTTTTCTGGATATTCTCTATGGACTTTAAGGTTTTGAATCTATTTTTGCATGTAAGTTTTTGTTTTCAGCTGGCAAACGCTAATTGGTTCCACCTGGAGTCAAATATGGACTTTAATGTTTTGAATGCATTTGAGCAGGACCCTTTTTGTTTTCTGCTGGCAAACGCTAATTTGTTCCACCTGGAGTCAAACACTCCACACATTCGAGTTTTCTAAGCAGAAAGCTTCAGAAACCTGAAAAAACATGATATTTCTTTTTGTAAACATGACATTGGATACATTTGCCGCACAGGAAGATTGTGCTTTTCTCCAAAACCACTTTCACGGTGATTTTTTGGTTAAATCTCCCTTCAAAACTACAACAATTTGTCCAAATACTCCTGGATGAAAACAAAACTATCAGGTGATTTGTAGCTATCTCAATCCCAGATATTGACATGCCTCTGTGTGTGTTTGTGTTTTCTGCATATTCTCTATGGACTTTAAAGTTTTGAATGCATTTTAGCAGGACCCTTTTTGTTTTCTCCTGACAAACGCTAATTGGTTCCACCTGGAGTCAAATCCTCCACACATTCAAGTTTTCTAGGAAGAAAGCTTCAGAAACCTGAGAAAACATGATATTTCTTTCTGTAAACATGACATTGGATACATTTGCCGAACATGAAGATTGTGCTTTTCTCCAAAACCACTTTCACGGTGATTTTTGGTTAAATTTCACCCGAAATCCACAACAATTTGTCCAGATACTCCTGGATGAAAACAAAAAACTATCTGGTGATTTGTAGCTATCTCAATCCCAGATCTTGCTACAGCCTCTGTGTGTGTTTGTGTTTTCTGGATATTCTCTATGGACTTTAAGGTTTTCAATGCATTTTAGCTTGTAAGTTTTTGTTTTCTGCTGGCAAACGCTAATTAGTTCCACCTGGAGTCAAATACTCCACACATTCGAGTTTTCTAGGAAGAAAGCTCCAGAAACCTGAGAAAACATGATATTTGTATTTGTGAACATGACATTGGATTTATTTGCTGAACAGAAAGATTGTTCTTTTCTCCAAAACCACTTTCACGGTGATTTTTTGGTGAAATTTCACTTCAAAACTACAACAATTTGTCCAGATACTCCTGGATGAAAACAAAACTATCTGGTGATTTGTAGCTATCTCAATCCCAGATCTTGACATGCCTCTGTGTGTGTTTGTGTTTTCTGGATATTCTCTATGGACTTTAAGGTTTTGAATGCATTTTAGCAGGACCCTTTTTGTTTTCTGCTGGCAAACGCTAATTGGTTCCACCTGGAGTCAAATCCTCCACACATTCGAGTTTTCTAGGAAGAAAGCTCCAGAAACCTGAGAAAACATGATATTTGTATTTATAAACATGACATTGGATGCGTTTGCCAAACAGAAAGATTGTGCTTTTCTCCAAAACCACTTTCACGGTGATTTTTTGGTGAAATTTCACCTAAAATCCACAACAATTTGTGCAGATACTCCTGGATGAAAACAAAAAACTATCTGTGATTTGTAGCTATCTCAATCCCAGATCTTGCTGCAGCCTCTGTGTGTGTTTGTGTTTTCTGGATATTCTCTATGGACTTTAAGGTTTTGAATGCATTTTAGCAGGACCCTTTTTGTTTTCTGCTGGCAAACGCTAATTGGTTCCACCTGGAGTCAAATCCTCCACACATTCGAGTTTTCTAGGAAGAAAGCTCCAGAAACCTGAGAAAACATGATATTTGTATTTATAAACATGACATTGGATGCGTTTGCCAAACAGAAAGATTGTGCTTTTCTCCAAAACCACTTTCACGGTGATTTTTTGGTGAAATTTCACCTAAAATCCACAACAATTTGTGCAGATACTCCTGGATGAAAACAAAAAACTATCTGTGATTTGTAGCTATCTCAATCCCAGATCTTGCTGCAGCCTCTGTGTGTGTTTGTGTTTTCTGGATATTCTCTATGGACTTTAAGGGTTTCAATGCATTTTAGCTTGTAAGTTTTTGTTTTCTGCTGGCAAACGCTAATTGGTTCCACCTGGAGTCAAATACTCCACACATTCGAGTTTTCTAGGAAGAAAGCTTCAGAAACCTGAGAAAACATGATATTTCTTTCTGTAAACATGACCTTGGATTCAATTGCTGAACAGAAAGATTGTGCTTTTCTCCAAAACCACTTTCACGGTGATTTTTTGGTGAAATTTCACTTCAAAACTACAACAATTTGTCCAGATACTCCTGGATGAAAACAAAACTATCTGGTGATTTGTAGCTATCTCAATCCCAGATCTTGACATGCCTCTGTGTGTGTTTGTGTTTTCTGGATATTCTCTATGGACTTTAAGGTTTTTTTTTTTTTTTAAACTTTTATTTAATGCATATAATTTTCCAAAGTACTACTTATGGATTACAATGGCTTCCCCCCCATACCGTCCCTCCCACCCACAACCCTCCCCTTTCCCACTCCCTCTCCCCTTCCATTCGCATCATGATTTATTTTCGATTATCTTAATATACAGAAGATCAGCTTAGTATACATTAAGTATGGATTTCAACAGTTTGCTCCCACACAGAAACATAAAGTGAAAAATAATAGATGATTTTTTTAAATGATGATGAAATCAGAGCAGACCTATTGTCATGTTTAATCCCAGTGAGAGTCAAGTTGGGAATTGATAATTTCTTTTTTTTTTCTTTTTTTTTTTTACAGAGGATCAGTTTAGTATGCATTAAGTAAGGATTTCAACAGTTTGCACCCCCATAGAAACACAAAGTGAAATATATTGTTTGAGTACTCGTTATAGCATTAAATCTCAATGTACAGCACATTAAGGATAGAGATCCTACATGAGGAGTAAGTGCACAGTGACTCCTGTTGTTGACTTTACCAATTGACACTCCTGTCTATGGCATCAGTAATCTCCCTATGCTCCAGTCATGAGTTTCCAAGGCTATGGAAGCCCTCTGAGTTCTCCGACTCTTATCTTGTTTAGACAAGGTCATAGTCAAAGTGGAGGTTCTCTCCTCCCTTCAGAGAAAGGTACCTCCTTCTTTGATGACCTGTTCTTTCCACTGGGATCTCACTCGCAGAGATCTTTTGCCAGAGTGTCTTGGCTTTCCATGCCTGAAATACTCTCATGAGCTTTTCAGCCAGCTCCGAATGCCTTTAGGGCTGATTCTGAGGCCAGAGTGCTATTTAGGACATCTGCCATTCTATGAGTCTGCTGAGTATCTCACTTCCCATGTTGGATCACTCTCCCCTTTATTTACTCCATCGGTTAGCGTTAGCAGGTACTAGACTTGTCTATGTGTTCCCTTTGACTCCCAGTCCCTTCACCATGACCAACTGTGAACTGAAACTGATCACCTGGAACAGTGAGATGGCATTGGTACATGCCACCTCGATGGGATTGAATTGGAATCCCCTGGTATGCTTCCAACTCCACCACTTGGGGCAAGTCAGCCTGAGCATGTCAAATACCTTGGAATAAACTTAACCAAAGACGTTAAAGATCTCTACGATGAAAATTACAAAACCTTAAAGAAAGAAATAGAAGAGGATACCAAGAAATGGAAAAATCTTCCATGCTCATGGATTGGAAGAATCAATATCATCAAAATGTCCATTCTCCCAAAAGCAATTTACAGATTCAATGCAATACCAATCAAGATACCGAAGACCTTCTTCTCAGATCTGGAAAAAATGGTGCTGAAATTTATATGGAGGCACAAGAAAACTCGAATAGCTAAAGCAATCTTGTACAACAAAAACAAAGCCGGAGGCATCACAATACCAGATTTCAGGACATACTACAGGGCAGTTGTAATTAAAACAGCATGGTACTGGTACAGAAACAGATGGATAGACCAATGGAACAGAATTGAAACACCAGAAATCAACCCAAACATTTACAGCCAACTTATATTTGATCAAGGATCTAAAACTAATTCCTGGAGCAAGGACAGTCTATTCAATAAATGGTGCTGGGAAAATTGGATTTCCACGTGCAAAAGCATGAAGCAAGACCCCTACCTTACACCTTACACAAAAATCCACTCAACATGGATTAAAGACCTAAATCTACGACCTGACACCATCAAGTTACTAGAGGACATTGGAGAAACCCTTCAAGATATTGGCACAGGCAAAGAATTTCTGGAAAAGACCCGGGAGGCACAGGCAGTCAAAGCCAAAATCAACTATTGGAATTGCATCAAATTGAGAAGTTTCTGTACTGCAAAAGAAACAGTCAGGAGAGTGAAGAGACAACCGACAGAATGGGAAAAAATATTTGCAAACTATGCAACAGATAAAGGGTTAATAACCAGAATCTACAAAGAGATCAAGAAACTCCACAAAAACAAAACCAACAACCCACTTAAGAGATGGGCCAAGGACCTCAATAGACATTTTTCAAAAGAGGAAATCCAAATGGCCAACAGGCACATGAAAAAATGTTCAAGGTCATTAGCAATCAGGGAAATGCAAATCAAAACCACAATGAGGTTTCACCTCACCCCGGTTAGAATGGCTCACATGCAGAAATCTACCAACAACAGATGCTGGCGAGGATGTGGGGAAAAAGGGACACTAACCCACTGTTGGTGGGAATGCAAGCTGGTCAAGCCACTATGGAAGTCAGTCTGGAGATTCCTCAGAAACCTGAAGATAACCCTACCGTTCGACCCAGCCATCCCACTCCTTGGAATTTTCCCAAAGGAATTTAAATTGGCAAACAAAAAAGCGGTCTGCACCCTAATGTTTATTGCAGCTGAATTCACAATAGCTAAGACCTGGAACCAACCTAAATGCCCATCAATGATAGACTGGATAAAGAAATTATGGGATATGTACTCTTTAGAATACTATACCGCAGTAAGAAACAACGAAATCCAGTCATTTGCAACAAAATGGAGGAATCTGGAACACATCATGCTGAGTGAAATAAGCCAGTCCCAAAGGGACAAATACCATATGTTCTCCCTGATCGGAGACGACTGACTGAACACCAAGAGGGAAACCTGTTGGAGTGAGGTGGACACTATGGGAAATGGTGGCTTGATCAGCATAGCCCTGACTGTTAATGAACAACTTAATACATTATCCCTCTTAGTAGTTTTTTTTTTTTTTTATCTGTTCTACTTAATATGACTTTAAGGTTTTGAATGCATTTTAGCAGGAACCTTTTTGTTTTCTGCTGGCAAACGCTAATTGGTTCCACCTGGAGTCATATCCACAACACATTCGAGTTTTCTAGGAAGAAAGCTCCAGAAACCTGAGAAAACATGATATTTGTATTTCTAAACATGACATTGGATGGATGTGCTGAACAGGAAGATTGTGCTTTTCTCCAAAACCACTTTCACGGTGATTTTCGGTTAAATTTCACCTAAAATCCACAACAATTTTTCCAGATACTCCTGAATGAAAACAAAAAACTATCTGGTGATTTGTACCTATCTCAATCCCAGATCTTGCTACAGCCTCTGTGTGTGTTTGTGTTTTCTGGATATTCTTTATGGACTTTAAGGTTTTCAATGCGTTTTAGCTTGTAAGTTTTTGTTTTCTGCTGGGAAACGCTAATTGGTTCCACCTGGAGTCAAATACTCCACACATTCGAGTTTTCTAGGAAGAAAGCTCCAAAAAACTGAGAAAACATGATATTTGTATTTATAAACATGACATTTGATTCATTTGCTGAACAGGAAGATTGTGCTTTTCTCCAAAACCACTTTCACGGTGATTTTTTGGTGAAATTTCAATTCAAAACTACATCGATTTGTCCAGATACTCCTGGATGAAAACAAAACTATCTGCTGATTTGTAGCTATCTCAATCCCAGATCTTGACATGCCTCTGTGTGTGTTTGTGTTTTCTGGATATTCTCTATGGACTTTAAGGTTTGGAATGCATTTTAGCAGGACCCTTTTTGTTTTCTGCTGGCAAACGCTAATTGGTTCCACCTGGAGTCAAATACTCCACACGTTCGAGTTTTCCAGGAAGAAAGCTTCAGAAACCTGAGAAAACATGATATTTCTTTCTGTAAACATGACATTGCATGCATTTGCCAAACAGGAAGATTGTGCTTTTCTCCAAAACCACTTTCACGGTGATTTTTGGTTAAATTTCACCCGAAATCCACAACAATTTGTCCAGATACTCCTGGAAGAAAACAAAACTATCTGGTGTGTTGTGCCTATCTCAATCCCAGATCTTGCTGCAGCCTCTGTGTGTGTTTGTGTTTTCTGGATAGTCTCTATGGACTTTAAGGTTTTCAATGCGTTTTAGCTTGTAAGTTTTTGTTTTCTGCTGGCAAACGCTGATTGGTTCCACCTAGAGTCAAATACTCCACACATTCGAGTTTTCTAGGAAGAAAGCTCCAGAAACCTGAGAAAACATGATATTTGTATTTATAAACATGACCTTTGATTCATTTGCTGAACAGAAAGTTTGTGCTTTTCTCCAAAACCACTTTCACGGTGATTTTTTGGTGAAATTTCACTTCAAAACTACAACAATTTGTCCAGATACTCCTGGATGAAAACAAAACTATCTGGTGATTTGTAGCTATCTCAATCCCAGATCTTGCTACAGCCTCTGTGTGTGTTTGTGTTTTCTGGATATTCTCTATGGACTTTAAGGTTTTGAATGCATTTTAGCAGGACCCTTTTTGTTTTCTGCTGGCAAACGCTAATTGGTTCCACCTGGAGTCAAATACTCCACACATTCGAGTATTCTAGGAAGAAAGCTCCAGAAACCTGAGAAAACATGATATTTGTATTTGTAAACATGACATTGGATGCATTTGCCGAACAGGAAGATTGTGCTTTTCTCCAAAACCACTTTCACGCTGATTTTTGTTTCAACTTCACCCGAAATCCACAATAACTTGTCCAGAAATTCCTGGATGAAAACAAAACTATCTGGTGATTTGTAGCTATCTCAATCCCAGATCTTGCTACAGCCTCTGTGTGTGTTTGTGTTTTCTGGATATTCTCTATGGACTTTAAGGTTTTCAATGCATTTTAGCAGGACCCTTTTTTTTTCTACTGGCAAACGCTAATTGGTTCCACCTGGAGTCAAACACTCCACACATTCGAGATTTCTAGGAAGAAAGCTCCAGAAACCTGAGAAAACATGATATTTGTATTTATAAACATGACCTTGGATTCATTTGCTGAACCGAAGATTGTGCTTTTCTCCAAAACCACTTTCACGGTGAATTTTTGGTGAAATTTCACTTCAAAACTACAACAATTTGTCCAGATACTCCTGGATGAAAACAAAACTATCTGGTGATTTGTAGCTATCTCAATCCCAGATCTTGCTACAGCCTCTGTGTGTGTTTGTGTTTTCTGGATATTCTCTATGGACTTTAAGGTTTTGAATGCATTTTAGCAGGACCCTTTTTGTTTTCTGCTGGCAAACGCTAATTGGTTCCACCTGGAGTCAAACACTCCACACATTCGAGTTTTCTAGGAAGAAAGCTTCAGAAACCTGAGAAAACATGATATTTCTTTCTGTAAACATGACATTGCATGCATTTGCAAAACAGGAAGATTGTGCTCTTCTCCAAAACCACTTTCACGGTGATTTTTGGTTAAACTTCACCCGAAATCCACAACAATTTGACCAGAAATTCCTAGATGAAAACAAAATTATCTGGTGGTTTTTAGCTATCTCAATCCCAGATCTTGCTACAGCCTCTGTGTGTGTTTGTGTTTTCTGGATATTCTCTATGGACTTTAAGGTTTTGAATGCATTTTAGGAGGACCCTTTTTGTTTTCTGCTGCCAAATGCTAATTGGTTCCACCTGGAGTCAAATACTCCACACATTCGAGTTTTCTAGGAAGAAAGCTCCAAAAACCTGAGAAAACATGATATTTGTATTTGTAAACATGACATTGGATTCATTTGCTGAATAGAAAGATTGTGCTTTTCTCCAAAACCACTTTCACGGTGATTTTTTGGTGAAATTTCACTTCAAAACTACAACAATTTGTCCATATACTCCTGGATGAAAACAAAACTATCTGGTGATTTGTAGCTATCTCAAACCCAGATCTTGCTACGGCCTCTGTGTGTGTTTGTGTTTTCTGGATATTCTCTATGGACTTTAAGGTTTTGAATGCATTTTAGCAGGACCCTTTTTGTTTTCTGCTGGCAAACGCTAATTGGTTCCACCTGGAGTCAAATACTCCACACATTCGAGTTTTCTAGGAAGAAAGCTTCAGAAACCAGAGAAAACATGATATTTCTTTCTGAAAACATGACATTGGATGCATTTGCCAAACAGGAAGATTATGCTTTTCTCCAAAACCACTTTCATGGTGATTTTTGGTTAAATTTCACCTAAAATCCACAACAATTGGTCCAGATACTCCTGGATGAAAAAAAAAAAACTATCTGGTGATTTGTAGCTATCTCAATCCCAGATCTTGCTACAGCCTCTGTGTGTGTTTGTGTGTTATGGATATTCTCTATGGACTTTAAGGTTTTAAATGCATTTTAGCTTGTAAGTTTTTGTTTTCTGCTGGCAAACGTTAATTGGTTCCACCTGGAGTCAAATACTCCACACATTCGAGTTTTCTAGGAAGAAAGCTTCAGAAACCAGAGAAAACATGATATTTCTTTCTGTAAACATGAGATTGGATACATTTGCTAAACAGGAAGATTGTGCTTTTCTTCAAAACCACTCACGGTGATTTTTTTGGTGAAATTTCACTTGAAAACTAAAACAATTTATCCTGAAACTTCTGGATGTAAACAAAACTATCTGGTGATTTGTAGCTATCTCAATCCCAGATCTTGCTACAGCCTCTGTGTGTGTTTGTGTTTTCTGGATATTCTCTATGGACTTTAAGGTTTTGAATACATTTTAGCAGGACACTTTTTATTTTCTTCTTGCAAACACTAATTGGTTTCACCTGGAGACAAATACTCCACACATTCGAGTATTCTAGGAAGAAAGCTTCAGAAACCAGAGAAAACATGATATTTCTTTTTGAAAACAAGACATTGGATGCATTTGTCAAACAGGAAGATTTCTCCAAAACCACTTTCACGGTGATTTTTGGTTAAATTTCACCCGAAATCCACAACAATTTGTCCAGAAATTCCTGGATGAAAACAAAACTATCTGGTGATTTGTAGCTATCTCAATCCCAGATCTTGCTACAGCCTCTGTGTGTGTTTGTGTTTTCTGGATATTCTCTATGGACTTTAAGGTTTTGAATGCATTTTAGCAGGACCCTTTTTGTTTTCTGCTGGCAAATGCTAATGGGTTCCACCTTGAGTCAAATACTCCACACATTCGAGTTTTCTAGGAAGAAAGCTCCAGAAACCTGAGAAAACATGATATTTGTATTTGTAAACATGACATTGGATTCATTTCCTGAACGGAAAGATTGTGCTTTTCTCCAAAACCACTTTCACGGTGATTTTTTGGTGAAATTTCACTTCAAAACTACAACAATTTGTCCATATACTCCTGGATGAAAACAAAACTATCTGGTGATTTGTAGCTATCTCAATCCCAGATCTTGCTACATCCTCTAGTGTGTTTGTGTTTTCTGGATATTCTCTATGGACTTTAAGGTTTTGAATGCATTTTAGCAGGACCCTTTTTGTTTTCTGCTGGCAAACGCTAATTGGTTCCACCTGGAGTCAAATACTCCACACATTCGAGTTTTCTAGGAAGAAAGCTTCAGAAACCAGAGAAAACATGATATTTCTTTCTGAAAACATGACATTGGATGCATTTGTCAAACAGGAAGATTTCTCCAAAACCACTTTCACGGTGATTTTTGGTTAAATTTCACCCGAAATCCACAACAATTTGTCCAGAAATTCCTGGATGAAAACAAAACTATCTGGTGATTTGTAGCTATCTCAATCCCAGATCTTGCTACAGCCTCTGTGTGTGTTTGTGTTTTCTGGATATTCTCTATGGACTTTAAGGTTTTGAATGCATTTTAGCAGGACCCTTTTTGTTTTCTGCTGGCAAATGCTAATTGGTTCCACCTGGAGTCAAATCCTCCACACATTCGAGTTTTCTAGGAAGAAAGCTCCAGAAACCTGAGAAAACATGATATTTGTATTTGTAAACATGACATTCGATTCATTTCCTGAACGGAAAGATTGTGCTTTTCTCCAAAACCACTTTCACGGTGATTTTTTGGTGAAATTTCACTTCAAAACTACAACAATTTGTGCAGATACTCCTGGATGAACACAAAACTATCTGGTGATTTGTACCTATCTCAATCCCAGATCTTGCTACAGCCTCTGTGTGTGTTTGTGTTTTCTGGATATTCTCTATGGACTTTAAGGTTTTGAATGCATTTTAGCAGGACCCTTTTTGTTTTCTGCTGGGAAACGCTAATTGGTTCCACCTGGAGTCAAACACTCCACACATTCGAGTTTTCTAGGAGGAAAGCTTCAGTAACCGGAGAAAACATGATATTTCTTTCTGTAAACATGACATTGCATGCATTTGATGAACAGAAAGATTGTGCTTTTCTCCAAAACCACTTTCACGGTGATTTTTTGTGAAATTTCACTTCAAAACTACAACAATTTGTGCAGATACTCCTGGATGAAAACAAAACTATCTGGTGATTTGTACCTATCTCAATCCCAGATCTTGCTACAGCCTCTGTGTGTGTTTGTGTTTTCTGGATATTCTCTATGGACTTTAAGGTTTTGAATGCATTTTAGCAGGACCCTTTTTGTTTTCTGCTGGCAAATGCTAATGGGTTCCACCTTGAGTCAAATACTCCACACATTCGAGTTTTCTAGGAGAAAGCTCCAGAAACCTGAGAAAACATGATATTTGTATTTGTAAACATGACATTGGATTCATTTCCTGAACGGAAAGATTGTGCTTTTCTCCAAAACCACTTTCACGGTGATTTTTTGGTGAAATTTCACTTCAAAACTACAACAATTTGTCCATATACTCCTGGATGAAAACAAAACTATCTGGTGATTTGTAGCTATCTCAATCCCAGATCTTGCTACATCCTCTAGTGTGTTTGTGTTTTCTGGATATTCTCTATGGACTTTAAGGTTTTGAATGCATTTTAGCAGGACCCTTTTTGGTTTCTGCTGGCAAATGCTAATGGGTTTCACCTTGAGTCAAATACTCCACACATTCGAGTTTTCTAGGAAGAAAGCTCCAGAAACCTGAGAAAACATGATATTTGTATTTGTAAACATGACATTGGATTCATTTCCTTAACGGAAAGATTGTGCTTTTCTCCAAAACCACTTTCACGGTGATTTTTTGGTGAAATTTCACTTCAAAACTACAACAATTTGTCCAGATACTCCTGGATGAAAACAAAACTATCTGGTGATTTGTAGCTATCTCAATCCCAGATCTTGCTACAGCCTCTAGTGTGTTTGTGTTTTCTGGATATTCTCTATGGACTTTAAGGTTTGGAATGCATTTTAGCAGGACCCTTTTTGTTTTCTGCTGGCAAACGCTAATTGGTTCCACCTGGAGTCAAATACTCCACACATTCGAGTTTTCTAGGAAGAAAGCTTCAGAAACCAGAGAAAACATTATATTTCTTTCTGAAAACATGACATTGGATGCATTTGTCAAACAGGAAGATTTCTCCAAAACCACTTTCACGGTGATTTTTGGTTAAATTTCACCCGAAATCCACAACAATTTGTCCAGAAATTCCTGGATGAAAACAAAACTATCTGGTGATTTGTAGCTATCTCAATCCCAGATCTTGCTACAGCCTCTGTGTGTGTTTGTGTTTTCTGGATATTCTCTATGGACTTTAAGGTTTTGAATGCATTTTAGCAGGACCCTTTTTTTTTCTGCTGGCAAATGCTAATTGGTTCCACCTGGAGTCAAATCCTCCACACATTCGAGTTTTCTAGGAAGAAAGCTCCAGAAACCTGAGAAAACATGATATTTGTATTTGTAAACATGACATTCGATTCATTTCCTGAACGGAAAGATTGTGCTTTTCTCCAAAACCACTTTCACGGTGATTTTTTGGTGACATTTCACTTCAAAACTACAACAATTTGTCCAGATACTCCTGGATGAAAACAAAACTATCTGGTGATTTGTACCTATCTCAATCCCAGATCTTGCTACAGCCTCTGTGTGTGTTTGTGTTTTCTGGATATTCTCTATGGACTTTAAGGTTTTGAATGCATTTTAGCAGGACCCTTTTTGTTTTCAGCTGGCAAACGCTAATTGGTTCCACCTGGAGTCAAATACTCCACACATTCGAGTTTTCTAGGAGGAAAGCTTCAGTAACCGGAGAAAACATGATATTTCTTTCTGTAAACATGACATTGCATGCATTTGATGAACAGAAAGATTGTGCTTTTCTCCAAAACCAATTTCACGGTGATTTTTTGGTGAAATTTCACTTCAAAACTACAACAATTTGTGCAGATACTCCTGGATGAACACAAAACTATCTGGTGATTTGTAGCTATCTCAACCGAGATCTTGCTACAGCCTCTGTGTGTATTTGTGTTTTCTGGATATTCTCTATGGACTTTAAGGTTTTGAATGCATTTTAGCAGGACCCTTTTTGTTTTCTGCTGGGAAACGCTAATTGGTTCCACCTGGAGTCAAACACTCCACACATTCGAGTTTTCTAGGAGGAAAGCTTCAGTAACCGGAGAAAACATGATATTTCTTTCTGTAAACATGACATTGCATGCATTTGATGAACAGAAAGATTGTGCTTTTCTCCAAAACCACTTTCACGGTGATTTTTTGTGAAATTTCACTTCAAAACTACAACAATTTGTGCAGATACTCCTGGATGAAAACAAAACTATCTGGTGATTTGTACCTATCTCAATCCCAGATCTTGCTACAGCCTCTGTGTGTGTTTGTGTTTTCTGGATATTCTCTATGGACTTTAAGGTTTGAATGCATTTTCGCAGGACCCTTTTTGTTTTCTGCTGGCAAACGCTAATTGGTTCCACCTGGAGTCAAATACTCCACACATTCGAGTTTTCTAGGAAGAAAGCTTCAGAAACCAGAGAAAACATGATATTTCTTTCTGTAAACATGACATTGGATACATTTGCCAAACAGGAAGATTGTGCTTTTCTCCAAAACCACTTTCACGGTGATTTTTGGTTAAATTTCACTTCAAAACTAAAACAATTTATCCAGAAACTTCTGGATGTAAACAAAACTATCTGGTGATTTGTAGCTATCTCAATCCCAGATCTTGCTACAGCCTCTGTGTGTGTTTGTGATTTCTGGATATTTTCTATGGACTTTAAGGTTTTGAATACATTTTAGCAGGACACTTTTTATTTTCTACTTGCAAACACTAATTGATTCCACCTGGAGACAAATACTCCACACATTCGAGGATTCTAGGAAGAAAGCTTCAGAAACCTGAGAAAACATGATATTTCTTTCTGTAAACATGACATTGGATGCATTTGTCAAACAGGAAGATTTCTCAAAAAAAACCACTTTCACGGTGATTTTTGGTTAAATTTCACCCGAAATCCACAACAATTTGTCCAGAAATTCCTGGATGAAAACAAAACTATCTGGTGATTTGCAGCTATCTCAATCCCAGATCTTGCTACAGCCTCTGTGTGTGTTTGTGTTTTCTGGATATTCTCTATGGACTTTAAGGTTTTGAATGCATTTTAGCAGGACCCTTTTTGTTTTCTGCTGGCAAGTGCTAATTGGTTCCACCTGGAGTCAAATACTCCACACATTCGAGTTTTCTAGGAAGAAAGCTCCAGAAACCTGAGAAAACATGATATTTGTATTTGTAAACATGACATTGGATTCATTTCCTGAACGGAAAGATTGTGCTTTTCTCCAAAACCACTTTCACGGTGATTTTTTGGTGAAATTTCACTTCAAAACTACAACAATTTGTCCAGATACTCCTGGATGAAAACAAAACTATCTGGTGATTTGTACCTATCTCAATCCCAGATCTTGCTACAGCCTCTGTGTGTGTTTGTGTTTTCTGGATATTCTCTATGGACTTTAAGGTTTTGAATGCATTTTAGCATGTAAGTTTTTGTTTTCAGCTGGCAAACGCTAATTGGTTCCACCTGGAGTCAAATACTCCACACATTCGAGTTTTCTAGGAAGAAAGCTCCAGAAACCTGAGAAAACATGATATTTGTATTTGCAAACATGACATTGGATGCATTTGCCGAACAGGAAGATTGTGCTTTTCTCCAAAACCTCTTTCACGGTGATTTTTGGTTAAACTTCACCCGAAATCCACAACAATTTGACCAGAAATTCCTAGATGAAAACAAAACTATCTGGTGATTTGTAGCTATCTCAATCCCAGATCTTGCTGCAGCCTCTGTGTGTGTTTGTGTTTTCTGGATATTCTCTATGGACTTTAAGGTTTTCAGTGCATTTTAGCAGGACCCTTTTTGTTTTCTGCTGGCAAACGCTAATTGGTTCCACCTGGAGACAAATACTCCACACATTCGAGTTTTCTAGGAAGAAAGCTTCAGAAACCTGAGAAAACACGATATCTGTATTTGTAAACATGACATTGGATTCAATTGCTGAACAGAAAGATTGTGCTTTTCTCCAAAACCACTTTTACGGTGATTTTTTGGTTAAATTTCACTTCAAAACTACAACAATTTGTCCAGATACTCCTGCATGAAAACAAAACTCTCTGATGATTTGTAGCTATCTCAATCCCAGATCTTGCTACAGCCTCTGTGTGTGTTTGTGTTTTCTGGATATTCTCTATGGACTTTAAGGTTTTGAATGCATTTTAGCAGGACCCTTTTTGTTTTCTGCTGGGAAACGCTAATTGGTTCCACCTGGAGTCAAATACTCCACACATTCGAGTTTTCTAGGAAGAAAGCTCCAGAAACCTGAGAAAACATGATATTTGTACTTGTAAACATGACATTGGATTCATTTCCTGAACGGAAAGATTGTGCTTTTCTCCAAAACCACTTTCACGGTGATTTTTTGGTGACATTTCACTTCAAAACTACAATTTGTCCAGATACTCCTGGATGAAAACAAAACTATCTGGTGATTTGTACCTATCTCAAACCCAGATCTTGCTACGGCCTCTGTGTTTGTTTGTGTTTTCTGGATATTCTCTATGGACTTTAAGGTTTTGAATGCATTTTAGCAGGACCCTTTTTGTTTTCTGCTGGCAAACGCTAATTGGTTCCACCTGGAGTCAAATACTCCACACATTCGAGTTTTCTAGGAAGAAAGCTTCAGAAACCTGAGAAAACATGATATTTGTATTTATAAACATGACCTTGGATTCATTTGATGAACAGAAAGATTGTGCTTTTCTCCAAAACCACTTTCACGGTGATTTTTTGTGAAATTTCACTTCAAAACTACAACAATTTGTCCAGATACTCCTGGATGAAAACAAAACTATCTGGTGATTTGTAGCTATCTCAATCCCAGATCTTGCTACAGCCTCTGTGTGTGTTTGTGTTTTCTGGATATTCTCTATGGACTTTAAGGTTTTGAATGCATTTTAGCAGGACCCTTTTTGTTTTCTGCTGGCAAACGCTAATTGGTTCCACCTGGAGTTAAACACTCCACACATTCGAGTTTTCTAGGAGGAAAGCTTCAGTAACCGGAGAAAACATGATATTTCTTTCTGTAAACATGACATTGCATGCATTTGATGAACAGAAAGATTGTGCTTTTCTCCAAAACCAATTTCACGGTGATTTTTTGTGAAATTTCACTTCAAAACTACAACAATTTGTGCAGATACTCCTGGATGAAAACAAAACTATCTGGTGATTTGTACCTATCTCAATCCCAGATGTTGCTACAGCCTCTGTGTGCGTTTGTGTTTTCTGGATATTCTCTATGGACTTTAAGGTTTTGAATGCATTTTAGCAGGACCCTTTTTGTTTTCTGCTGGCAAACGCTAATTGGTTCCACCTGGAGTCAAACACTCCACACATTCGAGTTTTCTAGGAGGAAAGCTTCAGTAACCGGAGAAAACATGATATTTCTTTCTGTAAACATGACCTTGGATTCATTTGATGAACAGAAAGATTGTGCTTTTCTCCAAAACCACTTTCACGGTGATTTTTTGTGAAATTACACTTCAAAACTACAACAATTTGTGCAGATACTCCTGGATGAAAACAAAACTATCTGGTGATTTCTACCTATCTCAATCCCAGATCTTGCTACAGCCTCTGTGTGTGTTTGTGTTTTCTGGATATTCTCTATGGACTTTAAGGTTTTGAATGCATTTTAGCAGGACCCTTTTTGTTTTCTGCTGGCAAACGCTAATTGGTTCCACCTGGAGTCAAATCCTCCACACATTCGAGTTTTCTAGGAAGAAAGCTCCAGAAACCTGAGAAAACATGATATTTGTATTTTTAAACATGACCTTGGATTCATTTGCTGAACAGAAAGATTGTGCTTTTCTCCAAAACCACTTTCACGGTGATTTTTTGGTGAAATTTCACTTCAAAACTACAACAATTTGTCCAGATACTCCTGGATGAAAACAAAACTATCTGGTGATTTGTACCTATCTCAAACCCAGATCTTGCTACGTCCTCTGTGTTTGTTTGTGTTTTCTGGATATTCTCTATGGACTTTAAGGTTTTGAATGCATTTTAGCAGGACCCTTTTTGTTTTCTGCTGGCAAACGCTAATTGGTTCCACCTGGAGTCAAATACTCCACACATTCGAGTTTTCTAGGAAGAAAGCTCCAGAAACCTGAGAAAACATGATATTTGTATTTATAAACATGACCTTGGATTCATTTGATGAACAGAAAGATTGTGCTTTTCTCCAAAACCACTTTCACGGTGATTTTTTGTGAAATTACACTTCAAAACTACAACAATTTGTGCAGATACTCCTGGATGAAAACAAAATTATCTGGTGATTTGTACCTATCTCAATCCCAGATCTTGCTACAGCCTCTGTGTGTGTTTGTGTTTTCTGGATATTCTCTATGGACTTTAAGGTTTTGAATGCATTTTAGCAGGACCCTTTTTGTTTTCTGCTGGCAAACGCTAATTGGTTCCACCTGGAGTCAAATACTCCACACATTCGAGTTTTCTAGGAGGAAAGCTTCAGAAACCTGAGAAAACATGATATTTCTTTCTGTAAACATGACATTGGATTCATTTGCTGAACAGAAAGATTGTGCTTTTCTCCAAAACCAATTTCACGGTGATTTTTTGGTGAAATTTCACTTCAAAACTACAACAATTTGTGCAGATACTCCTGGATGAAAACAAAACTATCTGGTGATTTGTACCTATCTCAATCCCAGATGTTGCTACAGCCTCTGTGTGTGTTTGTGTTTTCTGGATATTCTCTATGGACTTTAAGGTTTTGAATGCATTTTAGCAGGACCCTTTTTGTTTTCTGCTGGCAAACGCTAATTGGTTCCACCTGGAGTCAAACACTCCACACATTCGAGTTTTCCAGGAGGAAAGCTTCAGTAACCGGAGAAAACATGATATTTCTTTCTGTAAACATGACATTGCATGCATTTGATGAACAGAAAGATTGTGCTTTTCTCCAAAACCAATTTCACGGTGATTTTTTGTGAAATTTCACTTCAAAACTACATCAATTTGAGCAGATACTCCTGGATGAAAACAAAACTATCTGGTGATTTCTACCTATCTCAATCCCAGATCTTGCTACAGCCTCTGTGTGTGTTTGTGTTTTCTGGATATTCTCTATGGACTTTAAGGTTTTGAATGCATTTTCGCAGGACCCTTTTTGTTTTCTGCTGGCAAACGCTAATTGGTTCCACCTGGAGTCAAACACTCCACACATTCGAGTTTTCTAGGAAGAAAGCTTCAGAAACCAGAGAAAACATGATATTTCTTTCTGTAAACATGACATTGGATACATTTGCCAAACGGGAAGATTGTGCTTTTCTCCAAAACCACTTTCACGGTGATTATTTGTGAAATTTCACTTCAAAACTAAAACAATTTATCCAGAAACTTCTGGATGTAAACAAAACTATCTGGTGATTTGTAGCTATCTCAATCCCAGATCTTGCTACAGCCTCTGTGTGTGTTTGTGTTTTCTGGATATTCTCTATGGACTTTAAGGTTTGGAATGCATTTTAGCAGGACCCTTTTTGTTTTCTGCTGGCAAACGCTAATTGGTTCCACCTGGAGTCAAATACTCCACACATTCGAGTTTTCTAGGAAGAAAGCTCCAGAAACCTGAGAAAACACGATATTTGTATTTGCAAACATGACATTGGATTCATTTGCTGAAGAGAATGATTGTGCTTTTCTCCAAAACCACTTTCACGGTGATTTTTTGGTGAAATTTCACTTCAAAACTACAACAATTTGTCCAGATACTCCTGGATGAAAACAAAACTATCTGGTGATTTGTAGCTATCTCAATCCCAGATCTTGCTTCAGTCTCTGTGTGTGTTTGTGTTTTCTGGATATTCTCTATGGACTTTAAGGTTTTGAATGCATTTTAGCAGGACCCTTTTTGTTTTCTGCTGGCAAACGCTAATTGGTTCCACCTGGAGTCAAACACTCCACACATTCGAGTTTTCTAGGTGGAAAGCTTCAGTAACCGGAGAAAACATGATATTTCTTTCTGTAAACATGACATTGCATGCATTTGCCGAACAGGAAGATTGTGCTTTTCTCCAAAACCACTTTCACGGTGATTTTTCGTTAAACTTCACCCGAAATCCACAACAATTTGACCAGAAATTCCTAGATGAAAACAAAACTATCTGGTGATTTGTAGCTATCTCAATCCCAGATCTTGCTACAGCCTCTGTGTGTGTTTGTGTTTTCTGGATATTCTCTATGGATTTTAAGGTTTTGAATGCATTTTAGCAGGACCCTTTTTGTTTTCTGCTGGCAAACGCTAATTGGTTCCACCTGGAGTCAAATACTCCACACATTCGAGTTTTCTAGGAAGAAAGCTCCAGAAACCTGAGAAAACATGATATTTGTATTTGCAAACATGACATTGGATTCATTTGCTGAAGAGAATGATTGTGCTTTTCTCCAAAACCACTTTCACGGTGATTTTTTGGTGAAATTTCACTTCAAAACTACAACAATTTGTCCAGATACTCCTGGATGAAAACAAAACTATCTGGTGATTTGTAGCTATCTCAATCCCAGATCTTGACATGCCTCTGTGTGTGTTTGTGTTTTCTGGATATTCTCTATGGACTTTAAGGTTTTGAATGCATTTTAGGAGGACCCTTTTTGTTTTCTGCTGGCAAACGCTAACTGGTTCCACCTGGAGTCAAATCCTCCACACATTCGAGTTTTCTAGGAAGAATGCTCCAGAAACCTGACAAAACATCATATTTGTATTTGTAAACATGACATTGGATTCATTTGCTGAACAGAAAGATTGTGCTTTTCTCCAAAACCACTTTCACGGTGATTTTTTGGTGACATTTCACTTCAAAACTACAACAATTTGTCCAGATACTCCTGGATGAAAACAAAACTATCTGGTGATTTGTAGCTATCTCAATCCCAGATCTTGCTACAGCCTCTGTGTGTGTTTGTGTTTTCTGGATATTCTCTATGGACTTTAAGGTTTTGAATGCATTTTAGCAGGACCCTTTTTGTTTTCTGCTGGCAAACGCTAATTGGTTCCACCTGGAGTCAAACACTCCACACATTCGAGTTTTCTAGGAGGAAAGCTTCAGTAACCGGAGAAAACATGATATTTCTTTCTGTAAACATGACATTGCATGCATTTGATGAACAGAAAGATTGTGCTTTTCTCCAAAACCAATTTCACGGTGATTTTTTGTGAAATTTCACCCGAAATCCCCAACAATTTGTGCAGATACTCCTGGATGAAAACAAAACTATCTGGTGATTTGTAGCTATCTCACTCCCAGATCTTGCTACAGCCTCTGTGTGTGTTTGTGTTTTCTGGATATTCTCTATGGACTTTAAGGTTTTGAATGCATTTTAGCAGGACCCTTTTTGTTTTCTGCTGGCAAACGCTAATTGGTTCCACCTGGAGTCAAACACTCCACACATTCGTGTTTTCTAGGAGGAAAGCTTCAGTAACCGGAGAAAACATGATATTTCTTTCTGTAAACATGACATTGCATGCATTTGATGAACAGAAAGATTGTGCTTTTCTCCAAAACCAATTTCACGGTGATTTTTTGTGAAATTTCACTTCAAAACTACAACAATTTGTGCAGATACTCCTGGATGAAAACAAAACTATCTGGTGATTTGTACCTATCTCAATCCCAGATGTTGCTACAGCCTCTGTGTGTGTTTGTGTTTTCTGGATATTCTCTATGGACTTTAAGGTTTTGAATGTATTTTAGCAGGACCCTTTTTGTTTTCAGCTGGCAAACGCTAATTGGTTCCACCTGGAGTCAAATACTCCACACATTCGAGTTTTCTAGGAAGAAATCTTCAGAAACCTGAGAAAACATGATATTTGTATTTGCAAACATGACATTGGATGCATTTGCCGAACAGGAAGATTGTGCTTTTTTCCAAAACCACTTTCACGGTGATTTTTCGTTAAACTTCACCCGAAATCCACAACAAGTTGACCAGAAATTCCTAGATAAAAACAAAACTATCTGGTGATTTGTAGCTATCTCAATCCCAGATCTTGCTACAGCCTCTGTGTGTGTTTGTGTTTTCTGGATATTCTCTATGGACTTTAAGGTTTTGAATGCATTTTAGCAGGACCCTTTTTGTTTTCTGCTGGCAAACGCTAATTGGTTCCACCTGGAGTCAAATACTCCACACATTCGAGTTTTCTAGGAAGAAAGCTCCAGAAACCTGAGAAAACACGATATTTGTATTTGCAAACATGACATTGGATTCATTTGCTGAAGAGAATGATTGTGCTTTTCTCCAAAACCACTTTCACGGTGATTTTTTGGTGAAATTTCACTTCAAAACTACAACAATTTGTCCAGATACTCCTGGATGAAAACAAAACTATCTGGTGATTTGTAGCTATCTCAATCCCAGATCTTGCTTCAGTCTCTGTGTGTGTTTGTGTTTTCTGGATATTCTCTATGGACTTTAAGGTTTTGAATGCATTTTAGCAGGACCCTTTTTGTTTTCTGCTGGCAAACGCTAATTGGTTCCACCTGGAGTCAAACACTCCACACATTCGAGTTTTCTAGGTGGAAAGCTTCAGTAACCGGAGAAAACATGATATTTCTTTCTGTAAACATGACATTGCATGCATTTGATGAACAGAAAGATTGTGCTTTTCTCCAAAACCACTTTCACGGTGATTTTTTGGTGAAATTTCACTTCAAAACTACAACAATTTGTGCAGATACTCCTGGATGAAAACAAAACTATCTGGTGATTTGTACCTATCTCAATCCCAGATCTTGCTACAGCCTTTGTGTGTGTTTGTGTTTTCTGGATATTCTCTATGGACTTTAAGGTTTTGAATGCATTTTCGCAGGACCCTTTTTGTTTTCTGCTGGGAAACGCTAATTGGTTCCACCTGGAGTCAAATACTCCACACATTCGAGTTTTCTAGGAAGAAAGCTCCAGAAACCTGAGAAAACATGACATTTGTATTTGTAAACATGACATTGGATGCATTTGTCGAACAGGAAGATTGTGCTTTTCTCCAAAACCACTTTCACGGTGATTTTTCGTGAAACTTCACCCGAAATCCACAACAATTTGACCAGAAATTCCTAGATGAAAACAAAACTATCTGGTGATTTGTAGCTATCTCAATCCAAGATCTTGCTACAGCCTCTGTGTGTGTTTGTGTTTTCTGGATATTCTCTATGGATTTTAAGGTTTTGAATGCATTTTAGCAGGACCCTTTTTGTTTTCTGCTGGCAAACGCTAATTGGTTCCACCTGGAGTCAAATACTCCACACATTCGAGTTTTCTAGGAAGAAAGCTCCAGAAACCTGAGAAAACATGATATTTGTATTTGCAAACATGACATTGGATTCATTTGCTGAAGAGAATGATTGTGCTTTTCTCCAAAACCACTTTCACGGTGATTTTTTGGTGAAATTTCACTTCAAAACTACAACAATTTGTCCAGATACTCCTGGATGAAAACAAAACTATCTGGTGATTTGTAGCTATCTCAATCCCAGATCTTGCTGCAGCCTCTGTGTGTGTTTGTGTTTTCTGGATATTCTCTATGGACTTTAAGGTTTTGAATGCATTTTAGGAGGACCCTTTTTGTTTTCTGCTGGCAAACGCTAACTGGTTCCACCTGGAGTCAAATCCTCCACACATTCGAGTTTTCTAGGAAGAATGCTCCAGAAACCTGACAAAACATCATATTTGTATTTGTAAACATGACATTGGATTCATTTGCTGAACAGAAAGATTGTGCTTTTCTCCAAAACCACTTTCACGGTGATTTTTTGGTGACATTTCACTTCAAAACTACAACAATTTGTCCAGATACTCCTGGATGAAAACAAAACTATCTGGTGATTTGTAGCTATCTCAATCCCAGATCTTGCTACAGCCTCTGTGTGTGTTTGTGTTTTCTGGATATTCTCTATGGACTTTAAGGTTTTGAATGCATTTTAGCAGGACCCTTTTTGTTTTCTGCTGGCAAACGCTAATTGGTTCCACCTGGAGTCAAATACTCCACACAGAGTTTTCTAGGAAGAAAGCTCCAGAAACCTGAGAAAACACGATATTTGTATTTGCAAACATGACATTGGATTCATTTGCTGAAGAGAATGATTGTGCTTTTCTCCAAAACCACTTTCACGGTGATTTTTTGGTGAAATTTCACTTCAAAACTACAACAATTTGTCCCGATACTCCTGGATGAAAACAAAACTATCTGGTGATTTGTAGCTATCTCAATCCCAGATCTTGCTTCAGTCTCTGTGTGTGTTTGTGTTTTCTGGATATTCTCTATGGACTTTAAGGTTTTGAATGCATTTTAGCAGGACCCTTTTTGTTTTCTGCTGGCAAACGCTAATTGGTTCCACCTGGAGTCAAACACTCCACACATTCGAGTTTTCTAGGTGGAAAGCTTCAGTAACCGGAGAAAACATGATATTTCTTTCTGTAAACATGACATTGCATGCATTTGATGAACAGAAAGATTGTGCTTTTCTCCAAAACCAATTTCACGGTGATTTTTTGGTGAAATTTCACTTGAAAACTACAACAATTTGTGCAGATACTCCTGGATGAAAACAAAACTATCTGGTGATTTGTAGCTATCTCAATCCCAGATCTTGCTTCAGTCTCTGTGTGTGTTTGTGTTTTCTGGATATTCTCTATGGACTTTAAGGTTTTGAATGCATTTTAGCAGGACCCTTTTTGTTTTCTGCTGGCAAACCCTAATTGGTTCCACCTGGAGTCAAACACTCCACACATTCGAGTTTTCTAGGTGGAAAGCTTCAGTAACCGGAGAAAACATGATATTTCTTTCTGTAAACATGACATTGCATGCATTTGATGAACAGAAAGATTGTGCTTTTCTCCAAAACCACTTTCACGGTGATTTTTTGGTGAAATTTCACTTGAAAACTACAACAATTTGTGCAGATACTCCTGGATGAAAACAAAACTATCTGGTGATTTGTACCTATCTCAATCCCAGATCTTGCTACAGCCTCTGTGTGTGTTTGTGTTTTCTGGATATTCTCTATGGACTTTAAGGTTTTGAATGCATTTTCGCAGGACCCTTTTTGTTTTCTGCTGGGAAACGCTAATTGGTTCCACCTGGAGTCAAATACTCCACACATTCGAGTTTTCTAGGAAGAAAGCTCCAGAAACCTGAGAAAACATGACATTTGTATTTGTAAACATGACATTGGATGCATTTGCCGAACAGGAAGATTGTGCTTTTCTCCAAAACCACTTTCACGGTGATTTTTCGTTAAACTTCACCCGAAATCCACAACAATTTGACCAGAAATTCCTAGATGAAAACAAAACTATCTGGTGATTTGTAGCTATCTCAATCCAAGATCTTGCTACAGCCTCTGTGTGTGTTTGTGTTTTCTGGATATTCTCTATGGATTTTAAGGTTTTGAATGCATTTTAGCAGGACCCTTTTTGTTTTCTGCTGGCAAACGCTAATTGGTTCCACCTGGAGTCAAATACTCCACACATTCGAGTTTTCTAGGAAGAAAGCTCCAGAAACCTGAGAAAACATGATATTTGTATTTGCAAACATGACATTGGATTCATTTGCTGAAGAGAATGATTGTGCTTTTCTCCAAAACCACTTTCACGGTGATTTTTTGGTGAAATTTCACTTCAAAACTACAACAATTTGTCCAGATACTCCTGGATGAAAACAAAACTATCTGGTGATTTGTAGCTATCTCAATCCCAGATCTTGCTGCAGCCTCTGTGTGTGTTTGTGTTTTCTGGATATTCTCTATGGACTTTAAGGTTTTGAATGCATTTTAGGAGGACCCTTTTTGTTTTCTGCTGGCAAACGCTAACTGGTTCCACCTGGAGTCAAATCCTCCACACATTCGAGTTTTCTAGGAAGAATGCTCCAGAAACCTGACAAAACATCATATTTGTATTTGTAAACATGACATTGGATTCATTTGCTGAACAGAAAGATTGTGCTTTTCTCCAAAACCACTTTCACGGTGATTTTTTGGTGACATTTCACTTCAAAACTACAACAATTTGTCCAGATACTCCTGGATGAAAACAAAACTATCTGGTGATTTGTAGCTATCTCAATCCCAGATCTTGCTACAGCCTCTGTGTGTGTTTGTGTTTTCTGGATATTCTCTATGGACTTTAAGGTTTTGAATGCATTTTAGGAGGACCCTTTTTGTTTTCTGCTGGGAAACGCTAATTGGTTCCACCTGGAGTCAAACACTCCACACATTCGAGTTTTCTAGGAGGAAAGCTTCAGTAACCGGAGAAAACATGATATTTCTTTCTGTAAACATGAAATTGCATGCATTTGATGAACAGAAAGATTGTGCTTTTCTCCAAAACCAATTTCACGGTGATTTTTTGTGAAATTTCACTTCAAAACTACAACAATTTGTGCAGATACTCCTGGATGAAAACAAAACTATCTGGTGATTTGTAGCTATCTCAATCCCAGATCTTGCTACAGCCTCTGTGTGTGTTTGTGTTTTCTGGATATTCTCTATGGACTTTAAGGTTTGGAATGCATTTTAGCAGGACCCTTTTTGTTTTCTGCTGGCAAACGCTAATTGGTTCCACCTGGAGTCAAACACTCCACACATTCGAGTTTTCTAGGAAGAAAGCTCCAGAAACCTGAGAAAACATGATATTTGTATTTGCAAACATGACATTGGATTCATTTGCTGAAGAGAATGATTGTGCTTTTCTCCAAAACCACTTTCACGGTGATTTTTTGGTGACATTTCACTTCAAAACTACAACAATTTGTCCAGATACTCCTGGATGAAAACAAAACTATCTGGTGATTTGTAGCTATCTCAATCCCAGATCTTGCTACAGCCTCTGTGTGTGTTTGTGTTTTCTGGATATTCTCTATGGACTTTAAGGTTTTGAATGCATTTTAGCAGGACCCTTTTTCTTTTCTGCTGGCAAACGCTAACTGGTTCCACCTGGAGTCAAATACTCCACACATTCGAGTTTTCTAGGAAGAATACTCCAGAAACCTAAGAAAACATGATATTTGTATTTGTAAACATGACATTGGATTCATTTGCTGAAACGAAAGATTGTGCTTTTCTCCAAAACCACTTTCACGGTGATTTTTTGGTGAAATTTCACTTCAAAACTACAACAATTTGTCCAGATACTCCTGGATGAAAACAAAACTATCTGGTGATTTGTAGCTATCTCAATCCCAGATCTTGCTACAGCCTCTGTGTGTGTTTGTGTTTTCTGGATATTCTCTATGGACTTTAAGGTTTTGAATGCATTTTAGCAGGACCCTTTTTGTTTTCTGCTGGCAAACGCTAATTGGTTCCACCTGGAGTCAAATACTCCACACATTCGAGTTTTCTAGGAAGAAAGCTCCAGAAACCTGAGAAAACATGATATTTGTATTTGTAAACATGACATTGGATGCATTTGCCGAACAGGAAGATTGTGCTTTTCTCCAAAACCACTTTCACGGTGATTTTTCGTTAAACTTCACCCGAAATCCACAACAATTTGACCAGAAATTCCTAGATGAAAACAAAACTATCTGGTGATTTGTAGCTATCTCAATCCCAGATCTTGAAACAGCGTCTGTGTGTGTTTGTGTTTTCTGGATATTCTCTATGGACTTTTTGGTTTGGAATGCATTTTAGCAGGACCCTTTTTGTTTTCTGCTGGCAAACGCTAATTGGTTCCACCTGGAGTCAAATACTCCACACATTCGAGTTTTCTAGGAAGAAAGCTCCAGAAACCTGAGAAAACATGATATTTGTATTTGTAAACATGACATTGGATTCATTTCCTGAACGGAAAGATTGTGCTTTTCTCCAAAACCACTTTCACGGTGATTTTTTGGTGAAATTTCACTTCAAAACTACAACAATTTGTCCAGATACTCCTGGATGAAAACAAAACTATCTGGTGATTTGTACCTATCTCAAACCCAGATCTTGCTACGGCCTCTGTGTTTGTTTGTGTTTTCTGGATATTCTCTATGGACTTTAAGGTTTTGAATGCATTTTAGCAGGACCCTTTTTGTTTTCTGCTGGCAAACGCTAATTGGTTCCACCTGGAGTCAAATACTCCACACATTCGAGTTTTCTAGGAAGAAAGCTTCAGAAACCTGAGAAAACATGATATTTGTATTTATAAACATGACCTTGGATTCATTTGATGAACAGAAAGATTGTGCTTTTCTCCAAAACCACTTTCACGGTGATTTTTTGTGAAATTTCACTTCAAAACTACAACAATTTGTCCAGATACTCCTGGATGAAAACAAAACTATCTGGTGATTTGTACCTATCTCAATCCCAGATCTTGCTACAGCCTCTGTGTGTGTTTGTGTTTTCTGGATATTCTCTATGGACTTTAAGGTTTGGAATGCATTTTAGCAGGACCCTTTTTGTTTTCTGCTGGCAAACGCTAATTGGTTCCACCTGGAGTCAAATACTCCACACATTCGAGTTTTCTAGGAAGAAAGCTCCAGAAACCTGAGAAAACATGATATTTGTATTTGTAAACATGACATTGGATTCATTTCCTGAACGGAAAGATTGTGCTTTTCTCCAAAACCACTTTCACGGTGATTTTTTGGTGAAATTTCACTTCAAAACTACAACAATTTGTCCAGATACTCCTGGATGAAAACAAAACTATCTGGTGATTTGTACCTATCTCAAACCCAGATCTTGCTACGGCCTCTGTGTTTGTTTGTGTTTTCTGGATATTCTCTATGGACTTTAAGGTTTTGAATGCATTTTAGCAGGACCCTTTTTGTTTTCTGCTGGCAAACGCTAATTGGTTCCACCTGGAGTCAAATACTCCACACATTCGAGTTTTCTAGGAAGAAAGCTCCAGAAACCTGAGAAAACATGATATTTGTATTTATAAACATGACCTTGGATTCATTTGCTGAAGAGAATGATTGTGCTTTTCTCCAAAACCACTTTCACGGTGATTTTTTGGTGAAATTTCACTTCAAAACTACAACAATTTGTCCAGATACTCCTGGATGAAAACAAAACTATCTGGTGATTTGTAGCTATCTCAATCCCAGATCTTGCTTCAGTCTCTGTGTGTGTTTGTGTTTTCTGGATATTCTCTATGGACTTTAAGGTTTTGAATGCATTTTAGCAGGACCCTTTTTGTTTTCTGCTGGCAAACGCTAACTGGTTCCACCTGGAGTCAAACACTCCACACATTCGAGTTTTCTAGGTGGAAAGCTTCAGTAACCGGAGAAAACATGATATTTCTTTCTGTAAACATGACATTGCATGCATTTGATGAACAGAAAGATTGTGCTTTTCTCCAAAACCACTTTCACGGTGATTTTTTGGTGAAATTTCACTTCAAAACTACAACAATTTGTGCAGATACTCCTGGATGAAAACAAAACTATCTGGTGATTTGTACCTATCTCAATCCCAGATCTTGCTACAGCCTCTGTGTGTGTTTGTGTTTTCTGGATATTCTCTATGGACTTTAAGGTTTTGAATGCATTTTCGCAGGACCCTTTTTGTTTTCTGCTGGGAAACGCTAATTGGTTCCACCTGGAGTCAAATCCTCCACACATTCGAGTTTTCTAGGAAGAAAGCTCCAGAAACCTGAGAAAACATGATATTTGTATTTGTAAACATGACATTGGATGCATTTGCCGAACAGGAAGATTGTGCTTTTCTCCAAAACCACTTTCACGGTGATTTTTCGTTAAACTTCACCCGAAATCCACAACAATTTGACCAGAAATTCCTAGATGAAAACAAAACTATCTGGTGATTTGTAGCTATCTCAATCCAAGATCTTGCTACAGCCTCTGTGTGTGTTTGTGTTTTCTGGATATTCTCTATGGATTTTAAGGTTTTGAATGCATTTTAGCAGGACCCTTTTTGTTTTCTGCTGGCAAACGCTAATTGGTTCCACCTGGAGTCAAATACTCCACACATTCGAGTTTTCTAGGAAGAAAGCTCCAGAAACCTGAGAAAACATGATATTTGTATTTGCAAACATGACATTGGATTCATTTGCTGAAGAGAATGATTGTGCTTTTCTCCAAAACCACTTTCACGGTGATTTTTTGGTGAAATTTCACTTCAAAACTACAACAATTTGTCCAGATACTCCTGGATGAAAACAAAACTATCTGGTGATTTGTAGCTATCTCAATCCCAGATCTTGCTGCAGCCTCTGTGTGTGTTTGTGTTTTCTGGATATTCTCTATGGACTTTAAGGTTTTGAATGCATTTTAGGAGGACCCTTTTTGTTTTCTGCTGGCAAACGCTAACTGGTTCCACCTGGAGTCAAATCCTCCACACATTCGAGTTTTCTAGGAAGAATGCTCCAGAAACCTGACAAAACATCATATTTGTATTTGTAAACATGACATTGGATTCATTTGCTGAACAGAAAGATTGTGCTTTTCTCCAAAACCACTTTCACGGTGATTTTTTGGTGACATTTCACTTCAAAACTACAACAATTTGTCCAGATACTCCTGGATGAAAACAAAACTATCTGGTGATTTGTAGCTATCTCAATCCCAGATCTTGCTACAGCCTCTGTGTGCGTTTGTGTTTTCTGGATATTCTCTATGGACTTTAAGGTTTTGAATGCATTTTAGCAGGACCCTTTTTGTTTTCTGCTGGCAAACGCTAACTGGTTCCACCTGGAGTCAAACACTCCACACATTCGAGTTTTCTAGGAGGAAAGCTTCAGTAACCGGAGAAAACATGATATTTCTTTCTGTAAACATGACATTGCATGCATTTGATGAACAGAAAGATTGTGCTTTTCTCCAAAACCAATTTCACGGTGATTTTTTGTGAAATTTCACTTCAAAACTACAACAATTTGTGCAGATACTCCTGGATGAAAACAAAACTATCTGGTGATTTGTACCTATCTCAATCCCAGATCTTGCTACAGCCTCTGTGTGTGTTTGTGTTTTCTGGATATTCTCTATGGACTTTAAGGTTTTGAATGCATTTTCGCAGGACCCTTTTTGTTTTCTGCTTGCAAACGCTAATTGGTTCCACCTGGAGTCAAACACTCCACACATTCGAGTTTTCTAGGAAGAAAGCTCCAGAAACCTGAGAAAACATGATATTTGTATTTGCAAACATGACATTGGATTCATTTGCTGAAGAGAATGATTGTGCTTTTCTCCAAAACCAATTTCACGGTGATTTTTTGGTGACATTTCACTTCAAAACTACAACAATTTGTCCAGATACTCCTGGATGAAAACAAAACTATCTGGTGATTTGTAGCTATCTCAATCCCAGATCTTGCTTCAGTCTCTGTGTGTGTTTGTGTTTTCTGGATATTCTCTATGGACTTTAAGGTTTTGAATGCATTTTAGCAGGACCCTTTTTGTTTTCTGCTGGCAAACGCTAATTGGTTCCACCTGGAGTCAAACACTCCACACATTCGAGTTTGCTAGGTGGAAAGCTTCAGTAACCGGAGAAAACATGATATTTCTTTCTGTAAACATGACATTGCATGCATTTGATGAACAGAAAGATTGTGCTTTTCTCCAAAACCACTTTCACGGTGATTTTTTGGTGAAATTTCACTTCAAAACTACAACAATTTGTGCAGATACTCCTGGATGAAAACAAAACTATCTGGTGATTTGTACCTATCTCAATCCCAGATCTTGCTACAGCCTCTGTGTGTGTTTGTGTTTTCTGGATATTCTCTATGGACTTTAAGGTTTTGAATGCATTTTCGCAGGACCCTTTTTGTTTTCTGCTGGGAAACGCTAATTGGTTCCACCTGGAGTCAAATCCTCCACACATTCGAGTTTTCTAGGAAGAAAGCTCCAGAAACCTGAGAAAACATGATATTTGTATTTGTAAACATGACATTGGATGCATTTGCCGAACAGGAAGATTGTGCTTTTCTCCAAAACCACTTTCACGGTGATTTTTCGTTAAACTTCACCCGAAATCCACAACAATTTGACCAGAAATTCCTAGATGAAAACAAAACTATCTGGTGATTTGTAGCTATCTCAATCCAAGATCTTGCTACAGCCTCTGTGTGTGTTTGTGTTTTCTGGATATTCTCTATGGATTTTAAGGTTTGGAATGCATTTTAGCAGGACCCTTTTTGTTTTCTGCTGGCAAACGCTAATTGGTTCCACCTGGAGTCAAATACTCCACACATTCGAGTTTTCTAGGAAGAAAGCTCCAGAAACCTGAGAAAACATGATATTTGTATTTGCAAACATGACATTGGATTCATTTGCTGAAGAGAATGATTGTGCTTTTCTCCAAAACCACTTTCACGGTGATTTTTTGGTGAAATTTCACTTCAAAACTACAACAATTTGTCCAGATACTCCTGGATGAAAACAAAACTATCTGGTGATTTGTAGCTATCTAAATCCCAGATCTTGCTGCAGCCTCTGTGTGTGTTTGTGTTTTCTGGATATTCTCTATGGACTTTAAGGTTTTGAATGCATTTTAGGAGGACCCTTTTTGTTTTCTGCTGGCAAACGCTAACTGGTTCCACCTGGAGTCAAATCCTCCACACATTCGAGTTTTCTAGGAAGAATGCTCCAGAAACCTGACAAAACTTCATATTTGTATTTGTAAACATGACATTGGATTCATTTGCTGAACAGAAAGATTGTGCTTTTCTCCAAAACCACTTTCACGGTGATTTTTTGGTGACATTTCACTTCAAAACTACAACAATTTGTCCAGATACTCCTGGATGAAAACAAAACTATCTGGTGATTTGTAGCTATCTCAATCCCAGATCTTGCTACAGCCTCTGTGTGCGTTTGTGTTTTCTGGATATTCTCTATGGACTTTAAGGTTTTGAATGCATTTTAGCAGGACCCTTTTTGTTTTCTGCTGGGAAACGCTAATTGGTTCCACCTGGAGTCAAACACTCCACACATTCGAGTTTTCTAGGAGGAAAGCTTCAGTAACCGGAGAAAACATGATATTTCTTTCTGTAAACATGACATTGCATGCATTTGATGAACAGAAAGATTGTGCTTTTCTCCAAAACCAATTTCACGGTGATTTTTTGTGAAATTTCACTTCAAAACTACAACAATTTGTGCAGATACTCCTGGATGAAAACAAAACTATCTGGTGATTTGTACCTATCTCAATCCCAGATCTTGCTACAGCCTCTGTGTGTGTTTGTGTTTTCTGGATATTCTCTATGGACTTTAAGGTTTTGAATGCATTTTAGCAGGACCCTTTTTGTTTTCTGCTGGCAAACGCTAATTGGTTCCACCTGGAGTCAAACACTCCACACATTCGAGTTTTCTAGGAAGAAAGCTCCAGAAACCTGAGAAAACATGATATTTGTATTTGCAAACATGACATTGGATTCATTTGCTGAAGAGAATGATTGTGCTTTTCTCCAAAACCAATTTCACGGTGATTTTTTGGTGACATTTCACTTCAAAACTACAACAATTTGTCCAGATACTCCTGGATGAAAACAAAACTATCTGGTGATTTGTAGCTATCTCAATCCCAGATCTTGCTACAGCCTCTGTGTGTGTTTGTGTTTTCTGGATATTCTCTATGGACTTTAAGGTTTTGAATGCATTTTAGCAGGACCCTTTTTGTTTTCTGCTGGCAAACGCTAACTGGTTCCACCTGGAGTCAAATACTCCACACATTCGAGTTTTCTAGGAAGAAAGCTCCAGAAACCTGAGAAAACATGATATTTGTATTTGTAAACATGACATTGGATTCATTTGCTGAAACGAAAGATTGTGCTTTTCTCCAAAACCACTTTCACGGTGATTTTTTGGTGAAATTTCACTTCAAAACTACAACAATTTGTCCAGATACTCCTGGATGAAAACAAAACTATCTGGTGATTTGTAGCTATCTCAATCCCAGATCTTGCTACAGCCTCTGTGTGTGTTTGTGTTTTCTGGATATTCTCTATGGTCTTTAAGCTTTTGAATGCATTTTAGCAGGACCCTTTTTGTTTTCTGCTGGCAAACGCTAATTGGTTCCACCTGGAGTCAAACACTCCACACATTCGAGTTTTCTAGGTGGAAAGCTTCAGTAACCGGAGAAAACATGATATTTCTTTCTGTAAACATGACATTGCATGCATTTGATGAACAGAAAGATTGTGCTTTTCTCCAAAACCACTTTCACGGTGATTTTTTGGTGACATTTCACTTCAAAACTACAACAATTTGTGCAGATACTCCTGGATGAAAACAAAACTATCTGGTGATTTGTACCTATCTCAATCCCAGATCTTGCTACAGCCTCTGTGTGTGTTTGTGTTTTCTGGATATTCTCTATGGACTTTAAGGTTTTGAATGCATTTTCGCAGGACCCTTTTTATTTTCTGCTGGGAAACGCTAATTGGTTCCACCTGGAGTCAAATACTCCACACATTCGAGTTTTCTAGGAAGAAAGCTCCAGAAACCTGAGAAAACATGATATTTGTATTTGTAAACATGACATTGGATGCATTTGCCGAACAGGAAGATTGTGCTTTTCTCCAAAACCACTTTCACGGTGATTTTTCGTTAAACTTCACCCGAAATCCACAACAATTTGACCAGAAATTCCTAGATGAAAACAAAACTATCTGGTGATTTGTAGCTATCTCAATCCAAGATCTTGCTACAGCCTCTGTGTGTGTTTGTGTTTTCTGGATATTCTCTATGGATTTTAAGGTTTGGAATGCATTTTAGCAGGACCCTTTTTGTTTTCTGCTGGCAAACGCTAATTGGTTCCACCTGGAGTCAAATACTCCACACATTCGAGTTTTCTAGGAAGAAAGCTCCAGAAACCTGAGAAAACATGATATTTGTATTTGCAAACATGACATTGGATTCATTTGCTGAAGAGAATGATTGTGCTTTTCTCCAAAACCACTTTCACGGTGATTTTTTGGTGAAATTTCACTTCAAAACTACAACAATTTGTCCAGATACTCCTGGATGAAAACAAAACTATCTGGTGATTTGTAGCTATCTCAATCCCAGATCTTGCTGCAGCCTCTGTGTGTGTTTGTGTTTTCTGGATATTCTCTATGGACTTTAAGGTTTTGAATGCATTTTAGGAGGACCCTTTTTGTTTTCTGCTGGCAAACGCTAACTGGTTCCACCTGGAGTCAAATACTCCACACATTCGAGTTTTCTAGGAAGAATGCTCCAGAAACCTTACAAAACATCATATTTGTATTTGTAAACATGACATTGGATTCATTTGCTGAACAGAAAGATTGTGCTTTTCTCCAAAACCACTTTCACGGTGATTTTTTGGTGACATTTCACTTCAAAACTACAACAATTTGTCCAGATACTCCTGGATGAAAACAAAACTATCTGGTGATTTGTAGCTATCTCAATCCCAGATCTTGCTACAGCCTCTGTGTGTGTTTGTGTTTTCTGGATATTCTCTATGGACTTTAAGGTTTTGAATGCATTTTAGCAGGACCCTTTTTGTTTTCTGCTGGGAAACGCTAATTGATTCCACCTGGAGTCAAACACTCCACACATTCGAGTTTTCTAGGAGGAAAGCTTCAGTAACCGGAGAAAACATGATATTTCTTTCTGTAAACATGACATTGCATGCATTTGATGAACAGAAAGATTGTGCTTTTCTCCAAAACCAATTTCACGGTGATTTTTTGTGAAATTTCACTTCAAAACTACAACAATTTGTGCAGATACTACTGGATGAAAACAAAACTATCTGGTGATTTGTACCTATCTCAATCCCAGATCTTGCTACAGCCTCTGTGTGTGTTTGTGTTTTCTGGATATTCTCTATGGACTTTAAGGTTTTGAATGCATTTTAGCAGGACCCTTTTTGTTTTCTGCTGGCAAAGGCTAATTGGTTCCACCTGGAGTCAAACACTCCACACATTCGAGTTTTCTAGGAAGAAAGCTCCAGAAACCTGAGAAAACATGATATTTGTATTTGCAAACATGACATTGGATTCATTTGCTGAAGAGAATGATTGTGCTTTTCTCCAAAACCACTTTCACGGTGATTTTTTGGTGACATTTCACTTCAAAACTACAACAATTTGTCCAGATACTCCTGGATGAAAACAAAACTATGTGGTGATTTGTAGCTATCTCAATCCCAGATCTTGCTACAGCCTCTGTGTGTGTTTGTGTTTTCTGGATATTCTCTATGGACTTTAAGGTTTTGAATGCATTTTAGCAGGACCCTTTTTGTTTTCTGCTGGCAAACGCTAACTGGTTCCACCTGGAGTCAAATACTCCACACATTCGAGTTTTCTAGGAAGAATACTCCAGAAACCTGAGAAAACATGATATTTGTATTTGTAAACATGACATTGGATTCATTTGCTGAACAGAAAGATTGTGCTTTTCTCCAAAACCACTTTCACGGTGATTTTTTGGTGAAATTTCACTTCAAAACTACAACAATTTGTGCAGATACTCCTGGATGAAAACAAAACTATCTGGTGATTTGTACCTATCTCAATCCCAGATCTTGCTACAGCCTCTGTGTGTGTTTGTGTTTTCTGGATATTCTCTATGGACTTTAAGGTTTTGAATGCATTTTCGCAGGACCCTTTTTATTTTCTGCTGGCAAACGCTAATTGGTTCCACCTGGAGTCAAATACTCCACACATTCGAGTTTTCTAGGAAGAAAGCTCCAGAAACCTGAGAAAACATGATATTTGTATTTGTAAACATGACATTGGATGCATTTGCCGAACAGGAAGATTGTGCTTTTCTCCAAAACCACTTTCACGGTGATTTTTCGTTAAACTTCACCCGAAATCCACAACAATTTGACCAGAAATTCCTAGATGAAAACAAAACTATCTGGTGATTTGTAGCTATCTCAATCCCAGATCTTGCTGCAGCCTCTGTGTGTGTTTGTGTTTTCTGGATATTCTCTATGGATTTTAAGGTTTTGAATGCATTTTAGCAGGACCCTTTTTGTTTTCTGCTGGCAAACGCTAATTGGTTCCACCTGGAGTCAAATACTCCACACATTCGAGTTTTCTAGGAAGAAAGCTCCAGAAACCTGAGAAAACATGATATTTGTATTTGCAAACATGACATTGGATTCATTTGCTGAAGAGAATGATTGTGCTTTTCTCCAAAACCACTTTCACGGTGATTTTTTGGTGAAATTTCACTTCAAAACTACAACAATTTGTCCAGATACTCCTGGATGAAAACAAAACTATCTGGTGATTTGTAGCTATCTCAATCCCAGATCTTGCTGCAGCCTCTGTGTGTGTTTGTGTTTTCTGGATATTCTCTATGGACTTTAAGGTTTTGAATGCATTTTAGGAGGACCCTTTTTGTTTTCTGCTGGCAAACGCTAACTGGTTCCACCTGGAGTCAAATACTCCACACATTCGAGTTTTCTAGGAAGAATGCTCCAGAAACCTTACAAAACATCATATTTGTATTTGTAAACATGACATTGGATTCATTTGCTGAACAGAAAGATTGTGCTTTTCTCCAAAACCACTTTCACGGTGATTTTTTGGTGACATTTCACTTCAAAACTACAACAATTTGTCCAGATACTCCTGGATGAAAACAAAACTATCTGGTGATTTGTAGCTATCTCAATCCCAGATCTTGCTACAGCCTCTGTGTGTGTTTGTGTTTTCTGGATATTCTCTATGGACTTTAAGGTTTTGAATGCATTTTAGCAGGACCCTTTTTGTTTTCTGCTGGGAAACGCTAATTGATTCCACCTGGAGTCAAACACTCCACACATTCGAGTTTTCTAGGAGGAAAGCTTCAGTAACCGGAGAAAACATGATATTTCTTTCTGTAAACATGACATTGCATGCATTTGATGAACAGAAAGATTGTGCTTTTCTCCAAAACCAATTTCACGGTGATTTTTTGTGAAATTTCACTTCAAAACTACAACAATTTGTGCAGATACTACTGGATGAAAACAAAACTATCTGGTGATTTGTACCTATCTCAATCCCAGATCTTGCTACAGCCTCTGTGTGTGTTTGTGTTTTCTGGATATTCTCTATGGACTTTAAGGTTTTGAATGCATTTTAGCAGGACCCTTTTTGTTTTCTGCTGGCAAAGGCTAATTGGTTCCACCTGGAGTCAAACACTCCACACATTCGAGTTTTCTAGGAAGAAAGCTCCAGAAACCTGAGAAAACATGATATTTGTATTTGCAAACATGACATTGGATTCATTTGCTGAAGAGAATGATTGTGCTTTTCTCCAAAACCACTTTCACGGTGATTTTTTGGTGACATTTCACTTCAAAACTACAACAATTTGTCCATATACTCCTGGATGAAAACAAAACTATGTGGTGATTTGTAGCTATCTCAATCCCAGATCTTGCTACAGCCTCTGTGTGTGTTTGTGTTTTCTGGATATTCTCTATGGACTTTAAGGTTTTGAATGCATTTTAGCAGGACCCTTTTTGTTTTCTGCTGGCAAACGCTAACTGGTTCCACCTGGAGTCAAATACTCCACACATTCGAGTTTTCTAGGAAGAATACTCCAGAAACCTGAGAAAACATGATATTTGTATTTGTAAACATGACATTGGATTCATTTGCTGAACAGAAAGATTGTGCTTTTCTCCAAAACCACTTTCACGGTGATTTTTTGGTGAAATTTCACTTCAAAACTACAACAATTTGTGCAGATACTCCTGGATGAAAACAAAACTATCTGGTGATTTGTACCTATCTCAATCCCAGATCTTGCTACAGCCTCTGTGTGTGTTTGTGTTTTCTGGATATTCTCTATGGACTTTAAGGTTTTGAATGCATTTTCGCAGGACCCTTTTTATTTTCTGCTGGCAAACGCTAATTGGTTCCACCTGGAGTCAAATACTCCACACATTCGAGTTTTCTAGGAAGAAAGCTCCAGAAACCTGAGAAAACATGATATTTGTATTTGTAAACATGACATTGGATGCATTTGCCGAACAGGAAGATTGTGCTTTTCTCCAAAACCACTTTCACGGTGATTTTTCGTTAAACTTCACCCGAAATCCACAACAATTTGACCAGAAATTCCTAGATGAAAACAAAACTATCTGGTGATTTGTAGCTATCTCAATCCCAGATCTTGCTGCAGCCTCTGTGTGTGTTTGTGTTTTCTGGATATTCTCTATGGACTTTAAGGTTTGGAATGCATTTTAGCAGGACCCTTTTTGTTTTCTGCTGGCAAACGCTAATTGGTTCCACCTGGAGTCAAATACTCCACACATTCGAGTTTTCTAGGAAGAAAGCTCCAGAAACCTGAGAAAACATGATATTTGTATTTGCAAACATGACATTGGATTCATTTGCTGAAGAGAATGATTGTGCTTTTCTCCAAAACCACTTTCACGGTGATTTTTTGGTGAAATTTCACTTCAAAACTACAACAATTTGTCCAGATACTCCTGGATGAAAACAAAACTATCTGGTGATTTGTAGCTATCTCAATCCCAGATCTTGCTGCAGCCTCTGTGTGTGTTTGTGTTTTCTGGATATTCTCTATGGACTTTAAGGTTTTGAATGCATTTTAGGAGGACCCTTTTTGTTTTCTGCTGGCAAACGCTAACTGGTTCCACCTGGAGTCAAATCCTCCACACATTCGAGTTTTCTAGGAAGAATGCTCCAGAAACCTGACAAAACATCATATTTGTATTTGTAAACATGACATTGGATTCATTTGCTGAACAGAAAGATTGTGCTTTTCTCCAAAACCACTTTCACGGTGATTTTTTGGTGACATTTCACTTCAAAACTACAACAATTTGTCCAGATACTCCTGGATGAAAACAAAACTATCTGGTGATTTGTAGCTATCTCAATCCCAGATCTTGCTACAGCCTCTGTGTGTGTTTGTGTTTTCTGGATATTCTCTATGGACTTTAAGGTTTTGAATGCATTTTAGCAGGACCCTTTTTGTTTTCTGCTGGGAAACGCTAATTGGTTCCACCTGGAGTCAAACACTCCACACATTCGAGTTTTCTAGGAGGAAAGCTTCAGTAACCGGAGAAAACATGATATTTCTTTCTGTAAACATGACATTGCATGCATTTGATGAACAGAAAGATTGTGCTTTTCTCCAAAACCAATTTCACGGTGATTTTTTGTGAAATTTCACTTCAAAACTACAACAATTTGTGCAGATACTACTGGATGAAAACAAAACTATCTGGTGATTTGTACCTATCTCAATCCCAGATCTTGCTACAGCCTCTGTGTGTGTTTGTGTTTTCTGGATATTCTCTATGGACTTTAAGGTTTTGAATGCATTTTAGCAGGACCCTTTTTGTTTTCTGCTGGCAAACGCTAATTGGTTCCACCTGGAGTCAAATACTCCACACATTCGAGTTTTCTAGGAAGAATACTCCAGAAACCTGAGAAAACATGATATTTGTATTTGTAAACATGACATTGGATTCACTTGCTGAAACGAAAGATTGTGCTTTTCTCCAAAACCACTTTCACGGTGATTTTTTGGTGACATTTCACTTCAAAACTACAACAATTTGTCCAGATACTCCTGGATGAAAACAAAACTATCTGGTGATTTGTAGCTATCTCAATCCCAGATCTTGCTACAGCCTCTGTGTGTGTTTGTGTTTTCTGGATATTCTCTATGGACTTTAAGGTTTTGAATGCATTTTAGCAGGACCCTTTTTGTTTTCTGCTGGCAAAGGCTAATTGGTTCCACCTGGAGTCAAACACTCCACACATTCGAGTTTTCTAGGAAGAAAGCTCCAGAAACCTGAGAAAACATGATATTTGTATTTGCAAACATGACATTGGATTCATTTGCTGAAGAGAATGATTGTGCTTTTCTCCAAAACCACTTTCACGGTGATTTTTTGGTGACATTTCACTTCAAAACTACAACAATTTGTCCATATACTCCTGGATGAAAACAAAACTATGTGGTGATTTGTAGCTATCTCAATCCCAGATCTTGCTACAGCCTCTGTGTGTGTTTGTGTTTTCTGGATATTCTCTATGGACTTTAAGGTTTTGAATGCATTTTAGCAGGACCCTTTTTGTTTTCTGCTGGCAAACGCTAACTGGTTCCACCTGGAGTCAAATACTCCACACATTCGAGTTTTCTAGGAAGAATACTCCAGAAACCTGAGAAAACATGATATTTGTATTTGTAAACATGACATTGGATTCATTTGCTGAACAGAAAGATTGTGCTTTTCTCCAAAACCACTTTCACGGTGATTTTTTGGTGAAATTTCACTTCAAAACTACAACAATTTGTGCAGATACTCCTGGATGAAAACAAAACTATCTGGTGATTTGTACCTATCTCAATCCCAGATCTTGCTACAGCCTCTGTGTGTGTTTGTGTTTTCTGGATATTCTCTATGGACTTTAAGGTTTTGAATGCATTTTCGCAGGACCCTTTTTATTTTCTGCTGGCAAACGCTAATTGGTTCCACCTGGAGTCAAATACTCCACACATTCGAGTTTTCTAGGAAGAAAGCTCCAGAAACCTGAGAAAACATGATATTTGTATTTGTAAACATGACATTGGATGCATTTGCCGAACAGGAAGATTGTGCTTTTCTCCAAAACCACTTTCACGGTGATTTTTCGTTAAACTTCACCCGAAATCCACAACAATTTGACCAGAAATTCCTAGATGAAAACAAAACTATCTGGTGATTTGTAGCTATCTCAATCCCAGATCTTGCTGCAGCCTCTGTGTGTGTTTGTGTTTTCTGGATATTCTCTATGGACTTTAAGGTTTGGAATGCATTTTAGCAGGACCCTTTTTGTTTTCTGCTGGCAAACGCTAATTGGTTCCACCTGGAGTCAAATCCTCCACACATTCGAGTTTTCTAGGAAGAAAGCTCCAGAAACCTGAGAAAACATGATATTTGTATTTGCAAACATGACATTGGATTCATTTGCTGAAGAGAATGATTGTGCTTTTCTCCAAAACCACTTTCACGGTGATTTTTTGGTGAAATTTCACTTCAAAACTACAACAATTTGTCCAGATACTCCTGGATGAAAACAAAACTATCTGGTGATTTGTAGCTATCTCAATCCCAGATCTTGCTGCAGCCTCTGTGTGTGTTTGTGTTTTCTGGATATTCTCTATGGACTTTAAGGTTTTGAATGCATTTTAGGAGGTCCCTTTTTGTTTTCTGCTGGCAAACGCTAACTGGTTCCACCTGGAGTCAAATCCTCCACACATTCGAGTTTTCTAGGAAGAATGCTCCAGAAACCTGACAAAACATCATATTTGTATTTGTAAACATGACATTGGATTCATTTGCTGAACAGAAAGATTGTGCTTTTCTCCAAAACCACTTTCACGGTGATTTTTTGGTGACATTTCACTTCAAAACTACAACAATTTGTCCAGATACTCCTGGATGAAAACAAAACTATCTGGTGATTTGTAGCTATCTCAATCCCAGATCTTGCTACAGCCTCTGTGTGTGTTTGTGTTTTCTGGATATTCTCTATGGACTTTAAGGTTTTGAATGCATTTTAGCAGGACCCTTTTTGTTTTCTGCTGGGAAACGCTAATTGGTTCCACCTGGAGTCAAACACTCCACACATTCGAGTTTTCTAGGAGGAAAGCTTCAGTAACCGGAGAAAACATGATATTTCTTTCTGTAAACATGACATTGCATGCATTTGATGAACAGAAAGATTGTGCTTTTCTTCAAAACCAATTTCACGGTGATTTTTTGTGAAATTTCACTTCAAAACTACAACAATTTGTGCAGATACTACTGGATGAAAACAAAACTATCTGCTGATTTGTACCTATCTCAATCCCAGATCTTGCTACAGCCTCTGTGTGTGTTTGTGTTTTCTGGATATTCTCTATGGACTTTAAGGTTTTGAATGCATTTTAGCAGGACCCTTTTTGTTTTCTGCTGGCAAACGCTAATTGGTTCCACCTGGAGTCAAATACTCCACACATTCGAGTTTTCTAGGAAGAATACTCCAGAAACCTGAGAAAACATGATATTTGTATTTGTAAACATGACATTGGATTCATTTGCTGAAACGAAAGATTGTGCTTTTCTCCAAAACCACTTTCACGGTGATTTTTTGGTGAAATTTCACTTCAAAACTACAACAATTTGTCCAGATACTCCTGGATGAAAACAAAACTATCTGGTGATTTGTAGCTATCTCAATCCCAGATCTTGCTACAGCCTCTGTGTGTGTTTGTGTTTTCTGGATATTCTCTATGGTCTTTAAGGTTTTGAATGCATTTTAGCAGGACCCTTTTTGTTTTCTGCTGGCAAACGCTAATTGGTTCCACCTGGAGTCAAACACTCCACACATTCGAGTTTTCTAGGAGGAAAGCTCCAGAAACCTGAGAAAACATGATATTTCTTTCTGTAAACATGACATTGCATGCATTTGATGAACAGAAAGATTGTGCTTTTCTCCAAAACCAATTTCACGGTGATTTTTTGTGAAAATTCACTTCAAAACTACAACAATTTGTGCAGATACTCCTGGATGAAAACAAAACTATCTGGTGATTTGTACCTATCTCAATCCCAGATCTTGCTACAGCCTCTGTGTGTGTTTGTGTTTTCTGGATATTCTCTATGGACTTTAAGGTTTTGAATGCATTTTAGCAGGACCCTTTTTGTTTTCTGCTGGCAAACGCTAATTGGTTCCACCTGGAGTCAAACACTCCACACATTCGAGTTTTCTAGGAAGAAAGCTCCAGAAACCTGAGAAAACATGATATTTGTATTTGCAAACATGACATTGGATTCATTTGCTGAAGAGAATGATTGTGCTTTTCTCCAAAACCACTTTCACGGTGATTTTTTGGTGAAATTTCACTTCAAAACTACAACAATTTGTCCAGATACTCCTGGATGAAAACAAAACTCTCTGGTGATTTGTAGCTATCTCAATCCCAGATCTTGCTACAGCCTCTGTGTGTGTTTGTGTTTTCTGGATATTCTCTATGGACTTTAAGGTTTTGAATGCATTTTAGCAGGACCCTTTTTGTTTTCTGCTGGCAAACGCTAATTGGTTCCACCTGGAGTCAAACACTCCACACATTCGAGTTTTCTAGGAGGAAAGCTTCAGTAACCGGAGAAAACATGATATTTCTTTCTGTAAACATGACATTGCATGCATTTGATGAACAGAAAGATTATGCTTTTCTCCAAAACCAATTTCACGGTGATTTTTTGTGAAATTTCACTTCAAAACTACAACAAATTGTGCAGATACTCCTGGATGAAAACAAAACTATCTGGTGATTTGTACCTATCTCAATCCCAGATCTTGCTGCAGCCTCTGTGTGTGTTTGTGTTTTCTGGATATTCTCTATGGACTTTAAGGTTTTGAATGCATTTTAGGAGGACCCTTTTTGTTTTCTGCTGGCAAACGCTAACTGGTTCCACCTGGAGTCAAATACTCCACACATTCGAGTTTTCTAGGAAGAATGCTCCAGAAACCTGACAAAACATCATATTTGTATTTGTAAACATGACATTGGATTCATTTGCTGAACAGAAAGATTGTGCTTTTCTCCAAAACCACTTTCACGGTGATTTTTTGGTGACATTTCACTTCAAAACTACAACAATTTGTCCAGATACTCCTGGATGAAAACAAAACTATCTGGTGATTTGTAGCTATCTCAATCCCAGATCTTGCTACAGCCTCTGTGTGTGTTTGTGTTTTCTGGATATTCTCTATGGACTTTAAGGTTTTGAATGCATTTTAGCAGGACCCTTTTTGTTTTCTGCTGGGAAACGCTAATTGATTCCACCTGGAGTCAAACACTCCACACATTCGAGTTTTCTAGGAGGAAAGCTTCAGTAACCGGAGAAAACATGATATTTCTTTCTGTAAACATGACATTGCATGCATTTGATGAACAGAAAGATTGTGCTTTTCTCCAAAACCAATTTCACGGTGATTTTTTGTGAAATTTCACTTCAAAACTACAACAATTTGTGCAGATACTACTGGATGAAAACAAAACTATCTGGTGATTTGTACCTATCTCAATCCCAGATCTTGCTACAGCCTCTGTGTGTGTTTGTGTTTTCTGGATATTCTCTATGGACTTTAAGGTTTTGAATGCATTTTAGCAGGACCCTTTTTGTTTTCTGCTCCAAAGGCTAATTGGTTCCACCTGGAGTCAAACACTCCACACATTCGAGTTTTCTAGGAAGAAAGCTCCAGAAACCTGAGAAAACATGATATTTGTATTTGCAAACATGACATTGGATTCATTTGCTGAAGAGAATGATTGTGCTTGTCTCCAAAACCACTTTCACGGTGATTTTTTGGTGACATTTCACTTCAAAACTACAACAATTTGTCCATATACTCCTGGATGAAAACAAAACTATGTGGTGATTTGTAGCTATCTCAATCCCAGATCTTGCTACAGCCTCTGTGTGTGTTTGTGTTTTCTGGATATTCTCTATGGACTTTAAGGTTTTGAATGCATTTTAGCAGGACCCTTTTTGTTTTCTGCTGGCAAACGCTAACTGGTTCCACCTGGAGTCAAATACTCCACACATTCGAGTTTTCTAGGAAGAATGCTCCAGAAACCTGAGAAAACATGATATTTGTATTTGTAAACATGACATTGGATTCATTTGCTGAACAGAAAGATTGTGCTTTTCTCCAAAACCACTTTCACGGTGATTTTTTGGTGAAATTTCACTTCAAAACTACAACAATTTGTGCAGATACTCCTGGATGAAAACAAAACTATCTGGTGATTTGTACCTATCTCAATCCCAGATCTTGCTACAGCCTCTGTGTGTGTTTGTGTTTTCTGGATATTCTCTATGGACTTTAAGGTTTTGAATGCATTTTCGCAGGACCCTTTTTATTTTCTGCTGGCAAACGCTAATTGGTTCCACCTGGAGTCAAATACTCCACACATTCGAGTTTTCTAGGAAGAAAGCTCCAGAAACCTGAGAAAACATGATATTTGTATTTGTAAACATGACATTGGATGCATTTGCCGAACAGGAAGATTGTGCTTTTCTCCAAAACCACTTTCACGTTGATTTTTCGTTAAACTTCACCCGAAATCCACAACAATTTGACCAGAAATTCCTAGATGAAAACAAAACTATCTGGTGATTTGTAGCTATCTCAATCCCAGATCTTGCTGCAGCCTCTGTGTGTGTTTGTGTTTTCTGGATATTCTCTATGGACTTTAAGGTTTGGAATGCATTTTAGCAGGACCCTTTTTGTTTTCTGCTGGCAAACGCTAATTGGTTCCACCTGGAGTCAAATCCTCCACACATTCGAGTTTTCTAGGAAGAAAGCTCCAGAAACCTGAGAAAACATGATATTTGCATTTGCAAACATGACATTGGATTCATTTGCTGAAGAGAATGATTGTGCTTTTCTCCAAAACCACTTTCACGGTGATTTTTTGGTGAAATTTCACTTCAAAACTACAACAATTTGTCCAGATACTCCTGGATGAAAACAAAACTATCTGGTGATTTGTAGCTATCTCAATCCCAGATCTTGCTGCAGCCTCTGTGTGTGTTTGTGTTTTCTGGATATTCTCTATGGACTTTAAGGTTTTGAATGCATTTTAGGAGGTCCCTTTTTGTTTTCTGCTGGCAAACGCTAACTGGTTCCACCTGGAGTCAAATCCTCCACACATTCGAGTTTTCTAGGAAGAATGCTCCAGAAACCTGACAAAACATCATATTTGTATTTGTAAACATGACATTGGATTCATTTGCTGAACAGAAAGATTGTGCTTTTCTCCAAAACCACTTTCACGGTGATTTTTTGGTGACATTTCACTTCAAAACTACAACAATTTGTCCAGATACTCCTGGATGAAAACAAAACTATCTGGTGATTTGTACCTATCTCAATCCCAGATCTTGCTACAGCCTCTGTGTGTGTTTGTGTTTTCTGGATATTCTCTATGGACTTTAAGGTTTTGAATGCATTTTAGCAGGACCCTTTTTGTTTTCTGCTGGGAAACGCTAATTGGTTCCACCTGGAGTCAAACACTCCACACATTCGAGTTTTCTAGGAGGAAAGCTTCAGTAACCGGAGAAAACATGATATTTCTTTCTGTAAACATGACATTGCATGCATTTGATGAACAGAAAGATTGTGCTTTTCTCCAAAACCAATTTCACGGTGATTTTTTGTGAAAATTCACTTCAAAACTACAACAATTTGTGCAGATACTCCTGGATGAAAACAAAACTATCTGGTGATTTGTACCTATCTCAATCCCAGATCTTGCTACAGCCTCTGTGTGTGTTTGTGTTTTCTGGATATTCTCTATGGACTTTAAGGTTTTGAATGCATTTTAGCAGGACCCTTTTTGTTTTCTGCTGGCAAACGCTAATTGGTTCCACCTGGAGTCAAACACTCCACACATTCGAGTTTTCTAGGAAGAAAGCTCCAGAAACCTGAGAAAACATGATATTTGTATTTGCAAACATGACATTGGATTCATTTGCTGAAGAGAATGATTGTGCTTTTCTCCAAAACCACTTTCACGGTGATTTTTTGGTGACATTTCACTTCAAAACTACAACAATTTGTCCAGATACTCCTGGATGAAAACAAAACTATCTGGTGATTTGTAGCTATCTCAATCCCAGATCTTGCTACAGCCTCTGTGTGTGTTTGTGTTTTCTGGATATTCTCTATGGACTTTAAGGTTTTGAATGCATTTTAGCAGGACCCTTTTTGTTTTCTGCTGGGAAACGCTAATTGGTTCCACCTGGAGTCAAACACTCCACACATTCGAGTTTTCTAGGAGGAAAGCTTCAGTAACCGGAGAAAACATGATATTTCTTTCTGTAAACATGACATTGCATGCATTTGATGAACAGAAAGATTATGCTTTTCTCCAAAACCAATTTCACGGTGATTTTTTGTGAAATTTCACTTCAAAACTACAACAAATTGTGCAGATACTCCTGGATGAAAACAAAACTATCTGGTGATTTGTACCTATCTCAATCCCAGATCTTGCTACAGCCTCTGTGTGTGTTTGTGTTTTCTGGATATTCTCTATGGACTTTAAGGTTTTGAATGCATTTTAGCAGGACCCTTTTTGTTTTCTGCTGGCAAACGCTAATTGGTTCCACCTGGAGTCAAACACTCCACACATTCGAGTTTTCTAGGAAGAAAGCTCCAGAAACCTGAGAAAACATGATATTTGTATTTGCAAACATGACATTGGATTCATTTGCTGAAGAGAATGATTGTGCTTTTCTCCAAAACCACTTTCACGGTGATTTTTTTGGTGAAATTTCACTTCAAAACTACAACAATTTGTCCAGATACTCCTGGATGAAAACAAAACTATCTGGTGATTTGTAGCTATCTCAATCCCAGATCTTGCTACAGCCTCTGTGTGTGTTTGTGTTTTCTGGATATTCTCTATGGACTTTAAGGTTTTGAATGCATTTTAGCAGGACCCTTTTTGTTTTCTGCTGGCAAACGCTAATTGGTTCCACCTGGAGTCAAACACTCCACACATTCGAGTTTTCTAGGAGGAAAGCTTCAGTAACCGGAGAAAACATGATATTTCTTTCTGTAAACATGACATTGCATGCATTTGATGAACAGAAAGATTGTGCTTTTCTCCAAAACCAATTTCACGGTGATTTTTTGTGAAATTTCACTTCAAAACTACAACAATTTGTGCAGATACTACTGGATGAAAACAAAACTATCTGGTGATTTGTACCTATCTCAATCCCAGATCTTGCTACAGCCTCTGTGTGTGTTTGTGTTTTCTGGATATTCTCTATGGACTTTAAGGTTTTGAATGCATTTTAGCAGGACCCTTTTTGTTTTCTGCTGGCAAACGCTAATTGGTTCCACCTGGAGTCAAATACTCCACACATTCGAGTTTTCTAGGAAGAATACTCCAGAAACCTGAGAAAACATGATATTTGTATTTGTAAACATGACATTGGATTCATTTGCTGAAACGAAAGATTGTGCTTTTCTCCAAAACCACTTTCACGGTGATTTTTTGGTGAAATTTCACTTCAAAACTACAACAATTTGTCCAGATACTCCTGGATGAAAACAAAACTATCTGGTGATTTGTAGCTATCTCAATCCCAGATCTTGCTACAGCCTCTGTGTGTGTTTGTGTTTTCTGGATATTCTCTATGGTCTTTAAGGTTTTGAATGCATTTTAGCAGGACCCTTTTTGTTTTCTGCTGGCAAACGCTAATTGGTTCCACCTGGAGTCAAACACTCCACACATTCGAGTTTTCCAGGAGGAAAGCTCCAGAAACCTGAGAAAACATGATATTTCTTTCTGTAAACATGACATTGCATGCATTTGATGAACAGAAAGATTGTGCTTTTCTCCAAAACCAATTTCACGGTGATTTTTTGTGAAAATTCACTTCAAAACTACAACAATTTGTGCAGATACTCCTGGATGAAAACAAAACTATCTGGTGATTTGTACCTATCTCAATCCCAGATCTTGCTACAGCCTCTGTGTGTGTTTGTGTTTTCTGGATATTCTCTATGGACTTTAAGGTTTTGAATGCATTTTAGCAGGACCCTTTTTGTTTTCTGCTGGCAAACGCTAATTGGTTCCACCTGGAGTCAAACACTCCACACATTCGAGTTTTCTAGGAAGAAAGCTCCAGAAACCTGAGAAAACATGATATTTGTATTTGCAAACATGACATTGGATTCATTTGCTGAAGAGAATGATTGTGCTTTTCTCCAAAACCACTTTCACGGTGATTTTTTGGTGAAATTTCACTTCAAAACTACAACAATTTGTCCAGATACTCCTGGATGAAAACAAAACTATCTGGTGATTTGTAGCTATCTCAATCCCAGATCTTGCTACAGCCTCTGTGTGTGTTTGTGTTTTCTGGATATTCTCTATGGACTTTAAGGTTTTGAATGCATTTTAGCAGGACCCTTTTTGTTTTCTGCTGGCAAACGCTAATTGGTTCCACCTGGAGTCTAATACGCCACACATTCGAGTTTTCTAGGAGGAAAGCTTCAGTAACCGGAGAAAACATGATATTTCTTTCTGTAAACATGACATTGGATGCATTTGCCGAACAGGAAGATTGTGCTTTTCTCCAAAACCACTTTCACGGTGATTTTTGGTTAAACTTCACCCGAAATCCACAACAATTTGTCCAGAAATTCCTGGATGAAAACAAAACTATCTGGTGATTTGTAGCTATCTCAATCGCAGATCTTGACATGCCTCTGTGTGTGTTTGTGTTTTCTGGATATTCTCTATGGACTTTAAGGTTTTGAATGCATTTTAGCAGGACCCTTTTTGTTTTCTGCTGGCAAACGCTAATTGGTTCCACCTGGAGTCAAATACTCCACACATTCGAGTTTTCTAGGAAGAAAGCTCCAGAAACCTGAGAAAACATGATATTTGTATTTGTAAACAAGACATTGGATGCATTTGCCGAACAGGAATATTGTGCTTTTCTCCAAACACACTTTCACGGTGATTTTTGTTTAAACTTCACCCGAAATCCACAACAATTTGACCAGAAATTCCTAGATGAAAACAAAACTATCTGGTGATTTGTAGCTATCTCAATCCCAGATCTTGCTACAGCCTCTGTGTGTGTTTGTGTTTTCTGGACCTTCTGTATGGACTTTAAGGTTTTGAATGCATTTTAGCATGTAAGTTTTTGTTTTCAGCTGGCAAACGCTAATTGGTTCCACCTGGAGTCAAATACTCCACACATTCGAGTTTTCCAAGAAGAAAGCTTCAGAAACCTGAGAAAACATGATATTTGTATTTGTAAACATGACATTGGATTCATTTGCTGAACATAAAGATTGTGCTTTTCTGCCAAACCACTTTCACGGTGACTTTTTGGTGAAATTTCACTTCAAAACTATAACAATTTGTCCAGATACTCCTGGATGAAAACAACACTATCTGGTGATTTGTACCTATCTCAATCCCAGATCTTGCTGCAGCCTCTGTGTGTGTTTGTGTTTTCTGGATATTCTCTATGGACTTTAAGGTTTTGAATGCATTTTAGCATCTAAGTTTTTGTTTTCAGCCGGCAAACGCTAATTGGTTCCACCTGGAGTCAAACACTCCACACATTCGAGTTTTCTAGGAGGAAAGCTTCAGTAACCGGAGAAAACATGATATTTCTTTCTGTAAACATGACATTGCATGCATTTGATGAACAGAAAGATTGTGCTTTTCTCCAAAACCACTTTCACGGTGACTTTTTGGTGAAATTTCACTTCAAAACTACAACAATTTGTCCAGATACTCCTGGATGAAAACAAAACTCTCTGGTGGTTTGTAGCTATCTCAATCCCAGATCTTGCTTCAGTCTCTGTGTGTGTTTGTGTTTTCTGGATATTCTCTATGGACTTTAAGGTTTTGAATGCATTTAACAGGACCCTTTTTGTTTTCTGCTGGCAAACGGTAATTGGTTCCACCTGGAGTCAAACACTCCACACATTCGAGTTTTCTAGGAGGAAAGCTTCAGTAACCGTTGAAAACATGATATTTCTTTCTGTAAACATGACATTGCATGCATTTTCAGAACAGAAAGATTATGCTTTTCTCCAAAACCAATTTCACGGTGATTTTTTGTGAAATTTCACTTCAAAACTACAACAATTTGTGCAGATACTCCTGGATGAAAACAAAACTATCTGGTGATTTGTACCTATCTCAATCCCAGATCTTGCTACAGCCTCTGTGTGTGTTTGTGTTTTCTGGATATTCTCTATGGACTTTAAGGTTTTGAATGCATTTTAGCAGGACCCTTTTTGTTTTCTGCTGGCAAACGCTAATTGGTTCCACCTGGAGTCAAATACTCCACACATTCGAGTTTTCTAGGAAGAAAGCTCCAGAAACCTGAGAAAACATGATATTTGTATTTGTAAACATGACATTGGATGCATTTGCCGAACAGGAAGAGTGTGCTTTTCTCCAAAACCACTTTCACGGTGATTTTGGGTTAAATTTAACCGGGATACTACAACATTTTGTCCAGATACTCTGGATGAAAACAAAACTATCTGGTGTGTTGTGGCTATGTCAATCCCAGATCTTGCTACATCCTCTGTGTTTGTTTGTGTTTTCTGGACATTCTCTATGGACTTTACGGTTTTGAATGCATTTTAGCATGTAAGTTTTTGTTTTCAGCTGGCAAACGCTAATTGGTTCCACCTGGAGTCTAATACGCCACACATTCGTGTTTTCTAGGAAGAAAGCTTCAGAAACTTGAGAAAACATGATATTTCTTTCTGTAAACATGGCATTGGATGCATTTGCCGAACAGGAAGATTGTGCTTTTCTCCAAAACCACTTTCCCGGTGATTTTTGTTTAAATTTCACCCGAAATCCACAACATTTTGTCCAGATACTCTGGATGAAAACAAAACTATCTGGTGTGTTGTGGCTATCTCAATCCCAGATCTTGCTACAGCCTCTGTGTTTGTTTGTGTTTTCTGGACATTCTCTATGGACTTTACGGTTTTGAATGCATTTTAGCATGTAAGTTTTTGTTTTCAGCTGGCAAACGCTAATTGGTTCCACCTGGAGTATAATACGCCACACATTCGAGTTTTCTAGGAAGAAAGCTTCAGAAACCTGAGAAAACATGATATTTCTTTCTGTAAACATGACATTGGATGCATTTGCCGAACAGGAAGCATGAGCTTTTCTCCAAAACCACTTTCACCGTGATTTTTGGTTAAGTTTCACAGGGATACTACAACATTTTGTCCAGATACTCTGGATGAAAACAAAACTATCTGGTGTGTTGTGGTTTTCTCAATCCCAGATCTTGCTACAGCCTCTGTGTTTGGTTCTGTTTTCTGGACTTTCTCTATGGACTTTACGGTTTTGAATGCATTTTAGCATGTAAGTTTTTGTTTTCAGCTGGCAAACGCTAATTGGTTCCACCTGGAGTCTAATACGCCACACATTCGAGTTTTCTAGGAAGAAAGCTTCAGAAACCTGAGAAAACATGATTTTTCATAATGTAAACATGACATTGGATGCATTTGCCGAACAGGAAGATTGTGCTTTTCTCCAAAACCACTTTCACGGTGATTTTTGGTTAAATTTCACCGGGATACTACAACATTTTGTCCAGATACTCTGGATGAAAACAAAACTATCTGGTGTGTTGTGGCTATCTCAATCCCAGATCTTGCTACAGCCTCTGTGTTTGGTTCTGTTTTCTGGACTTTCTCTATGGACTTTACGGTTTTGAATGCATTTTAGCATGTAAGTTTTTGTTTTCAGCTGGCAAACGCTAATTGGTTCCACCTGGAGTCTAATACGCCACACATTCGAGTTTTCTAGGAAGAAAGCTCCAGAAACCTGAGAAAACATGATATTTCTTTCTGTAAACCTACATTGGATGCATTTGCAGAACAGGAAGATTGTGCTTTTCTCCAAAACCACTTTCACGGTGATTTTGGGTTAAATTTCACCGGGATACTACAACATTTTGTCCAGATAGTCTGGATGAAAACAAAACTATCTGGTGTGTTGTGGCTATCTCAATCCCAGATCTTGCTACAGCCTCTGTGTTTGTTTGTGTTTTCTGGACATTCTCTATGGACTTTAAGGTTTTGAATGCATTTTAGCATGTAAGTTTTTGTTTTCAGCTGGCAAACGCTAATTGTTTCCACCAGGAGTCTAATATGCCACACATTCGAGTTTTCTAGGAAGAAAGCTTCAGAAACCTGAGAAAACATGATATTTCTTTCTGTAAACCTGACATTGGATGCATTTGCCGAACAGGAAGCATGAGCTTTTCTCCAAAACCACTTTCACGGTGCTTTTTGGTTAAGTTTCACCCGAAATCCACAACAATTTGTCCAGATACTCTGGATGAAAACAAAACTATCTGGTGTATTGTGGCTATCTCAATCCCAGATCTTGCTACAGCCTCTGTGTTTGTTTGTGTTTTCTGGACATTCTCTATGGACTTTACGGTTTTGAATGCATTTTAGCATGTAAGTTTTTGTTTTCAGCTTACAAACGCTAATTGGTTCCACCTGGAGTCAAATCCTCCACACATTCGATTTTTCTAGGAAGAAAGCTTCAGAAACCTGAGAAAACATGATATTTCTTTCTGTAAACATGACATTGGATGCATTTGCCGAACAGGAAGATTGTGCTTTTCTCCAAAACCACTTTCACGGTGATTTTGGGTTAAATTTCACCCGAAATCCACAACATTTTGTCCAGATACTCTGGATGAAAACAAAACTATCTGGTGTGTTGTGGCTATCTCAATCCCAGATATTACTACAGCCTATGTGTTTGGTTGTGTTTTCTGGACATTCTCTATGGACTTTACGGTTTTGAATGCATTTTAGCATGTAAGTTTTTGTTTTCAGCTGGCAAACGCTAATTGGTTCCACCTGGAGTCACATACGCCATACATTTGAGTATTCTAGGAAGAAAGCTGCAGAAACCTGAGAAAACATGATATTTCTTTCTGTAAACATGACATTGGATGCATTTGCCGAACAGGAAGATTGTGCATTTCTCCAAAACCACTTTCACGGTGATTTTGGGTTAAATTTCACCGGGATACTACAACATTTTGTCCAGATACTCTGGATGAAAACAAAACTATCTGGTGTGTTGTGGCTATCTCAATCACAGATCTTGCTACAGCCTCTGTGTTTGGTTCTGTTTTCTGGACTTTCTCTATGGACTTTACGGTTTTGAATGCATTTTAGCATGTAAGTTTTTGTTTTCAGCTGGCAAACGCTAATTGGTTCCACCTGGAGTCTAATACGCCACACATTCGAGTTTTCTAGGAAGAAAGCTTCAGAAACCTGAGAAAACATGATATTTCTTTCTGTAAACCTACATTGGATGCATTTGCCGAACAGGAAGATTGTGCTTTTCTCCAAAACCACTTTCACGGTGATTTTGGGTTAAATTTCACCGGGATACTACAACATTTTGTCCAGATACTCTGGATGAAAACAAAACTATCTGGTGTGTTGTGGCTATCTCAATCCCAGATCTTGCTACAGCCTCTGTGTTTGTTTGTGTTTTCTGGACATTCTCTATGGACTTTACGGTTTTGAATGCATTTTAGCATGTAAGTTTTTGTTTTCAGCTGGCAAACGCTAATTGGTTCCACCTGGAGTCTAATATGCCACACATTCGAGTTTTCTAGGAAGAAAGCTTCAGAAACCTGAGAAAACATGATATTTCTTTCTGTAAACCTGACATTGGATGCATTTGCCGAACAGGAAGCATGAGCTTTTCTCCAAAACCACTTTCACGGTGATTTTTGGTGAAGTTTCACCCGAAATCCACAACAATTTTTCCAGATACTCTGGATGAAAACAAAACTATCTGGTGTATTGTGGCTATCTCAATCCCAGATCTTGCTGCAACCTCTGTGTTTGTTTGTGTTTTCTGGACAATCTCTATGGACTTTACGGTTTTGAATGCATTTTAGCATGTAAGTTTTTGTTTTCAGCTGGCAAACGCTAATTGGTTCCACCTGGAGTCTAATATGCCACACATTCGAGTTTTCTAGGAAGAAAGCTTCAGAAACCTGAGAAAACATGATATTTCTTTCTGTAAACCTGACATTGGATGCATTTGCCGAACAGGAAGCATGAGCTTTTCTCCAAAACCACTTTCACGGTGATTTTTGGTGAAGTTTCACCCGAAATCCACAACAATTTTTCCAGATACTCTGGATGAAAACAAAACTATCTGGTGTGTTGTGGCTATCTCAATCCCAGATCTTGCTACAGCCTCTGTGTTTGGTTCTGTTTCCTGGACATTCTCTATGCACTTTACGGTTTTGAATGCATTTTAGCATGTAAGTTTTTGTTTTCAGCTGGCAAACGCTAATTGGTTCCACCTGGAGTCTAATACGCCACACATTCGAGTTTTCTAGGAAGAAAGCTCCAGAAACCTGAGAAAACATGATATTTCTTTCTGTAAACATGACATTGGATGCATTTGCCGAACAGGAAGATTGTGCTTTTCTCCAAAACCACTTTCCCGGTGATTTTGGGTTAAATTTCACCGGGATACTACAACATTTTGTCCAGATACTCTGGATGAAAACAAAACTATCTGGTGTGTTGTGGCTATCTCAATCCCAGATCTTGCTACAGCCTCTGTGTTTGGTTGTGTTTTCTGGACATTCTCTATGGACTTTACGGTTTTGAATGCATTTTAGCATGTAAGTTTTTGTTTTCAGCTGGCAAACGCTAATTGGTTCCACCTGGAGTCTAATACGCCACACATTCGAGTTTTCTAGGAAGAAAGCTTCAGAAACCTGAGAAAACATGATATTTCTTTCTGTAAACCTACATTGGATGCATTTGCCGAACAGGAAGATTGTGCTTTTCTCCAAAACCACTTTCACGGTGATTTTGGGTTAAATTTCACCGGGATACTACAACATTTTGTCCAGATACTCTGGATGAAAACAAAACTATCTGCTGTGTTGTGGCTATCTCAATCCCAGATCTTGCTACAGCCTCTGTGTTTGGTTGTGTTTTCTGGACTTTCTCTATGGACTTTACGGTTTTGAATGCATTTTAGCATGTAAGTTTTTGTTTTTAGCTGGCAAACGCTAATTGGTTCCACCTGGAGTCTAATACACCACACATTCGAGTTTTCTAGGAAGAAAGCTTCAGAAACCTGAGAAAACATGATATTTCTTTCTGTAATCCTACATTGGATGCATTTGCCGAACAGGAAGATTGTGCTTTTCTCCAAAACCACTTTCACGGTGATTTTGGGTTAAATTTCACCGGGATACTACAACATTTTGTCCAGATACTCTGGATGAAAACAAAACTATATGGTGTGTTGTGGCTATCTCAATCCCAGATCTTGCTACAGCCTCTGTGTTTGGTTGTGTTTTCTGGACATTCTCTATGGACTTTACGGTTTTGAATGCATTTTAGCATGTAAGTTTTGTTTTCAGCTGGCAAACGCTAATTGGTTCCACCTGGAGTCTAATACGCCACACATTCGTGTTTTCTAGGAAGAAAGCTTCAGAAACCTGAGAAAACATGATATTTCTTTCTGTAAACATGACATTGGATGCATTTGCCGAACAGGAAGATTGTGCTTTTCTCCAAAACCACTTTCCCGGTGATTTTTGGTTAAGTTGCACCCGAAATCCACAACATTTTGTCGAGATACTCTGGATTAAAACAAAACTATCTGGTGTGTTGTGGCTATCTCAATCCCAGATCTTACTACAGCCTCTGTGTTTGTTTGTGTTTTTTGGACATTCTCTATGGACTTTACGGTTTTGAATGCATTTTAGCATGTAAGTTTTTGTTTTCAGCTGGCAAACGCTAATTGGTTCCACCTGGAGTCTAATATGCCACACATTCGAGTTTTCTAAGAAGAAAGCTTCAGAAACCTGAGAAAACATGATATTTCTTTCTGTAAACATGACATTGGATGCATTTGCCGAACAGGAAGATTGTGCTTTTCTCCAAAACAACTTTCAACGTGAGTTTGGGTTAAATTTCACCCGAAATCCACAACAATTTGTCCAGATACTCTGGATGAAAACAAAACTATCTGGTGTGTTGTGGCTATCTCAATCCCAGATCGTGCTACAGCCTCTATGTTTGTTTGTATTTTCTGGACATTCTCTATGGACTTTACGGTTTTGAATGCATTTTAGCATGTAAGTTTTTGTTTTCAGCTGGCAAACGCTAATTGGTTCCTCCTGGATCAAATACGCTACACATTCGAGTATTCTAGGAAGAAAGCTGCAGAAACCTGAGAAAACATGATATTTCTTTCTGTAAACATGACATTGGATGCATTTGCCGAACAGGAAGATTGTGCTTTTCTCCAAAACCACTTTCACGGTGATTTTTGGTGAAGTTTCACCCGAAATCCACAACAATTTTTCCAGATACTCTGGATGAAAACAAAACTATCTGGTGTATTGTGGCTATCTCAATCCCAGATCTTGCTGCAACCTCTGTGTTTGTTTGTGTTTTCTGGACAATCTCTATGGACTTTACGGTTTTGAATGCATTTTAGCATGTAAGTTTTTGTTTTCAGCTGGCAAACGCTAATTGGTTCCACCTGGAGTCTAATATGCCACACATTCGAGTTTTCTAGGAAGAAAGCTTCAGAAACCTGAGAAAACATGATATTTCTTTCTGTAAACCTGACATTGGATGCATTTGCCGAACAGGAAGCATGAGCTTTTCTCCAAAACCACTTTCACGGTGATTTTTGGTGAAGTTTCACCCGAAATCCACAACAATTTTTCCAGATACTCTGGATGAAAACAAAACTATCTGGTGTGTTGTGGCTATCTCAATCCCAGATCTTGCTACAGCCTCTGTGTTTGGTTCTGTTTCCTGGACATTCTCTATGCACTTTACGGTTTTGAATGCATTTTAGCATGTAAGTTTTTGTTTTCAGCTGGCAAACGCTAATTGGTTCCACCTGGAGTCTAATACGCCACACATTCGAGTTTTCTAGGAAGAAAGCTCCAGAAACCTGAGAAAACATGATATTTCTTTCTGTAAACATGACATTGGATGCATTTGCTGAACAGGAAGATTGTGCTTTTCTCCAAAACCACTTTCCCGGTGATTTTGGGTTAAATTTCACCGGGATACTACAACATTTTGTCCAGATACTCTGGATGAAAACAAAACTATCTGGTGTGTTGTGGCTATCTCAATCCCAGATCTTGCTACAGCCTCTGTGTTTGTTTGTGTTTTCTGGAAATTCTCTATGGACTTTACGGTTTTGAATGCATTTTAGCATGTAAGTTTTTGTTTTCAGCTGGCAAACGCTAATTGGTTCCACCTGGAGTCTAATACGCCACACATTCGAGTTTTCTAGGAAGAAAGCTTCAGAAACCTGAGAAAACATGATATTTCTTTCTGTAAACCTACATTGGATGCATTTGCCGAACAGGAAGATTGTGCTTTTCTCCAAAACCACTTTCACGGTGATTTTGGGTTAAATTTCACCGGGATACTACAACATTTTGTCCAGATACTCTGGATGAAAACAAAACTATCTGCTGTGTTGTGGCTATCTCAATCCCAGATCTTGCTACAGCCTCTGTGTTTGGTTGTGTTTTCTGGACTTTCTCTATGGACTTTACGGTTTTGAATGCATTTTAGCATGTAAGTTTTTGTTTTTAGCTGGCAAACGCTAATTGGTTCCACCTGGAGTCTAATACACCACACATTCGAGTTTTCTAGGAAGAAAGCTTCAGAAACCTGAGAAAACATGATATTTCTTTCTGTAATCCTACATTGGATGCATTTGCCGAACAGGAAGATTGTGCTTTTCTCCAAAACCACTTTCACGGTGATTTTGGGTTAAATTTCACCGGGATACTACAACATTTTGTCCAGATACTCTGGATGAAAACAAAACTATATGGTGTGTTGTGGCTATCTCAATCCCAGATCTTGCTACAGCCTCTGTGTTTGGTTGTGTTTTCTGGACATTCTCTATGGACTTTACGGTTTTGAATGCATTTTAGCATGTAAGTTTTGTTTTCAGCTGGCAAACGCTAATTGGTTCCACCTGGAGTCTAATACGCCACACATTCGTGTTTTCTAGGAAGAAAGCTTCAGAAACCTGAGAAAACATGATATTTCTTTCTGTAAACATGACATTGGATGCATTTGCCGAACAGGAAGATTGTGCTTTTCTCCAAAACCACTTTCCCGGTGATTTTTGGTTAAGTTGCACCCGAAATCCACAACATTTTGTCGAGATACTCTGGATTAAAACAAAACTATCTGGTGTGTTGTGGCTATCTCAATCCCAGATCTTACTACAGCCTCTGTGTTTGTTTGTGTTTTTTGGACATTCTCTATGGACTTTACGGTTTTGAATGCATTTTAGCATGTAAGTTTTTGTTTTCAGCTGGCAAACGCTAATTGGTTCCACCTGGAGTCTAATATGCCACACATTCGAGTTTTCTAAGAAGAAAGCTTCAGAAACCTGAGAAAACATGATATTTCTTTCTGTAAACATGACATTGGATGCATTTGCCGAACAGGAAGATTGTGCTTTTCTCCAAAACAACTTTCAACGTGAGTTTGGGTTAAATTTCACCCGAAATCCACAACAATTTGTCCAGATACTCTGGATGAAAACAAAACTATCTGGTGTGTTGTGGCTATCTCAATCCCAGATCGTGCTACAGCCTCTATGTTTGTTTGTATTTTCTGGACATTCTCTATGGACTTTACGGTTTTGAATGCATTTTAGCATGTAAGTTTTTGTTTTCAGCTGGCAAACGCTAATTGGTTCCTCCTGGATCAAATACGCTACACATTCGAGTATTCTAGGAAGAAAGCTGCAGAAACCTGAGAAAACATGATATTTCTTTCTGTAAACATGACATTGGATGCATTTGCCGAACAGGAAGATTGTGCTTTTCTCCAAAACCACTTTCACGGTGATTTTGGGTTAAATTTCACCGGGATACTACAACATTTTGCCCAGATACTCTGGATGAAAACAAAACTATATGGTGTGTTGTGGCTATCTCAATCCCAGATCTTGCTACAGCCTCTGTGTTTGTTTGTGTTTTCTGGAAATTCTCTATGGACTTTACGGTTTTGAATGCATTTTAGCATGTAAGTTTTTGTTTTCAGCTGGCAAACGCTAATTGGTTCCACCTGGAGTCTAATACGCCACACATTCGTATTTTCTAGGAAGAAAGCTTCAGAAACCTGAGAAAACATGATATTTCTTTCTGTAAACATGACATTGGATGCATTTGCCGAACAGGAAGATTGTGCTTTTCTCCAAAACCACTTTCCCGGTGATTTTTGGTTAAGTTGCACCCGAAATCCACAACATTTTGTCCAGATACTCTGGATTAAAACAAAACTATCTGGTGTGTTGTGGCTATCTCAATCCCAGATCTTACTACAGCCTCTGTGTTTGTTTGTGTTTTTAGGACATTCTCTATGGACTTTACGGTTTTGAATGCATTTTAGCATGTAAGTTTTTGTTTTCAGCTGGCAAACGCTAATTGGTTCCACCTGGAGTCTAATACGCCACACATTCGAGTTTTCTAGGAAGAAAGCTTCAGAAACCTGAGACAACATGATATTTCTTTCTGTAAACATGACAGTGGATGCATTTGCCGAACAGGAAGATTGTGCTTTTCTCCAAAACAACTTTCACAGTGAGTTTGGGTTAAATTTCACACGAAATCCACAACAATTTGTCCAGATACTCTGGATGAAAACAAAACTATCTGGTGTGTTGTGGCTAACTCAATCCCAGATGTTGCTACAGCCTCTGTGTTTGGTTGTGTTTTCTGGACATTCTCTATGGACTTTACGGTTTTGAATGCATTTTAGCATGTAAGTTTTTGTTTTCAGCTGGCAAACGCTAATTGGTTCCATCTGGAGTCTAATACGCCACACATTCGAGTTATCTAGGAAGAAAGCTTCAGAAACCTGAGAAAACATGATATTTTTTTCTGTAAACCTGACATTGGATGCATTTGCCGAACAGGAAGGATGAGCTTTTCTCCAAAACCACTTTCACGGTGATTTTTCGTTAAGTTTCAACCGAAATCCAAAACAATTTGTCCAGATCCTCTGGATGAAAACAAAACTATCTGGTGTGTTGTGGCTATCTCAATCCCACATCTTGCTACAGCCTCTGTGTTTGGTTGTGTTTTCTGGACATTCTCTATGGACTTTACGGTTTTGAAAGCATTTTAGCATGTAAGTTTTTGTTTTCAGCTGGCAAACGCTAATTGGTTCCACCTGGAGTCTAATACGCCACACATTCGAGTTTTCTAGGAAGAAAGCTTCAGAAACCTGAGAAAACATGATATTTCTTTCTGTAAACCTACATTGGATGCATTTGCTGAACAGGAAGATTGTGCTTTTCTCCAAAACCACTTTCACGGTGATTTTGGGTTAAATTTCACCGGGATACTACAACATTTTGTCGAGATACTCTGGATGAAAACAAAACTATCTGGTGTGTTGTGGCTATCTGAATCCCAGATCTTGCTACAGCCTCTGTGTTTGGTTGTGTTTTCTGGACATTCTCTATGGACTTTACGGTTTGGAATGCATTTTAGCATGTAAGTTTTTGTTTTCAGCTGGCAAACGCTAATTGGTTCCACCTGGAGTCTAATACGCCACCCATTCGAGTTTTCTAGGAAGAAAGCTTCAGAAACCTGAGAAAACATGATATTTCTTTCTGTAAACATGACATTGGATGCATTTGCCGAACAGGAAGCATGAGCTTTTCTCCAAAACCACTTTCACGGTGCTTTTTGGTTAAGTTTCACCCGAAATCCAAAACAATTTGTCCAGATCCTCTGGATGAAAACAAAACTATCTGGTTTGTTGTGGCTATCTCAATCCCACATCTTGCTACAGCCTCTGTGTTTGCTTGTGTTTTCTGGACATTCTCTATGGACTTTACGGTTTTGAATGCATTTTAGCATGTAAGTTTTTGTTTTCAGCTGGCAAACGCTAATTGGTTCCACCTGGAGTCTAATATGCCACACATTCGAGTTTTCTAGGAAGAAAGCTTCAGAAACCTGAGAAAACATGATATTTCTTTCTGTAAACATGACATTGGATGCATTTGCCGAACAGGAAGCATGAGCTTTTCTCCAAAACCACTTTCACGGTGATTTTTGGTTAAGTTTCACCCGAAATCCACAACAATTTGTCCCGATCCTCTGTATGAAAACAAAACTATCTGGTGATTTTTAGCTATCTCAATCCGAGATCTTGCTACAGCCTCTGTGTTTGTTTGTGTTTTCTGGACTTTCTCTATGGACTTTACGGTTTTGAATGCATTTTAGCATGTAAGTTTTTGTTTTCAGCTGGCAAACGCTAATTGTTTCCACCTGGAGTCTAATATGCCACACATTCGAGTTTTCTAGGAAGAAAGCTTCAGAAACCTGAGAAAACATGATATTTCTTTCTGTAAACATGACATTGGATGCATTTGCCGAACAGGAAGATTGTGCTTTTCTCCAAAACAACTTTCACCGTGAGTTTGGGTTAAATTTCACCCGAAATCCACAACAATTTGTCCAGATACTCTGGATGAAAACAAAACTATCTGGTGTGTTGTGGCTATCTCAATCCCAGATCTTGCTACAGCCTCTGTGTTTGGTTCTGTTTCCTGGACATTCTCTATGCACTTTACGGTTTTGAATGCATTTTAGCATGTAAGTTTTTGTTTTCAGCTGGCAAACGCTAATTGGTTCCACCTGGAGTCAAATACGCCACACATTCGAGTATTCTAGGAAGAAAGCTTCAGAAACCTGAGAAAACATGATATTTCTTTCTGTAAACATGACATTGGATGCATTTGCCGAACAGGAAGATTGTGCTTTTCTCCAAAACCACTTTCCCGGTGATTTTGGGTTAAATTTCACCGGGATACTACAACATTTTGTCCAGATACTCTGGATGAAAACAAAACTATCTGGTGTGCTGTGGCTATCTCAATCCCAGATCTTGCTAGAGCCTCTGTGTTTGTTTATGTTTTCTGGACATTCTCTATGGACTTTACGGTTTGGAATGCATTTTAGTATGTAAGTTTTTGTTTTCAGCTGGCAAACGCTAATTGGTTCCACCTGGAGTCTAATACGCCACACATTCGAGTTTTCTAGGAAGAAAGCTTCAGAATCCTGAGAAAACATGATATTTCTTTCTGTAAACCTGACATTGGATGCATTTGCCAAACAGGAAGATTGTGTTTTTCTCCAAAACCACTTTCACGGTGATTTTTGGTTAAATTTCACCCGAAATCCACAACATTTTGTCCAGATACTCTGGATGAAAACAAAACTATCTAGTGTGTAGTGGCTATCTCAATCCCAGATCTTACTACAGCTTCTCTGTTTGTGTTTTCTGGACATTCTCTATGGACTTTAAGGTTTTGAATGCATTTTAGCATGTAAGTTTTTGTTTTCAGCTGGCAAACGCTAATTGGTTCCACCTGGAGTCTAATATGCCACACATTCGAGTTTTCTAGGAAGAAAGCTTCAGAAACCTGAGAAAACATGATATTTCTTTCTGTAAACCTGACATTGGATGCATTTGCCGAACAGGAAGCATGAGCTTTTCTCCAAAACCACTTTCACGGTGCTTTTTGGTTAAGTTTCACCCGAAATCCACAACAATTTGTCCAGATCCTCTGGATGAAAACAAAACTATCTGGTGTGTTGTGGCTATCTCAATCCCACATCTTGCTACAGCCTCTGTGTTTGTTTGTGTTTTCTAGACATTCTCTATGGACTTTACGGTTTTGAATGCATTTTAGCATGTAAGTTTTTGTTTTCAGCTGGCAAACGCTAATTTGTTCCACCTGGAGTCAAATACTCCACACATTCGAGTTTTCTAGGAAGAAAGCTTCAGAAACCTGAGAAAACATGATATTTCTTTCTGTAAACATGACATTGGATGCATTTGCCGAACAGGAAGCATGAGCTTTTCTCCAAAACCACTTTCACGGTGATTTTTGGTGAAGTTTCACCCGAAATCCAAAACAATTTGTCCAGATACTCTGGATGAAAACAAAACTATCTGGTGTATTGTGGCTATCTCAATCCCAGATCTTGCTACAGCCTCTGTGTTTGTTTGTGTTTTCTGGACATTCTCTATGGACTTTACGGTTTTGAATGCATTTTAGCATGTAAGTTTTTTTTTTCAGCTGGCAAACGCTAATTGGTTCCACCTGGAGTCAAATACTCCACACATTCGAGTTTTCTAGGAAGAAAGCTTCAGAAACCAGAGAAAACATGATATTTCTTTCTGTAAACATGACATTGGATGCATTTGCCGAACAGGAAGATTGTGCTTTTCTCCAAAACCACTTTCACGGTGATTTTGGGTTAAATTTCACCCGAAATCCACAACATTTTGTCCAGATACTCTGGATGAAAACAAAACTATCTGGTGTGTTGTAGCTATCTCAATCCCAGATCTTGCTACAGCCTCTGTGTTTGTTTGTGATTTCTGGACATTCTCTATGGACTTTATGGTTTTGAATGCATTTTAGCATATAAGTTTTTGTTTTCAGCTGGCAAACGCTAATTGGTTCCACCTGGAGTCTAATACGCCACACATTCGAGTTTTCTAGGAAGAAAGCTTCAGAAACCTGAGAAAACATGATATTTCTTTGTAAACCTGACATTGGATGCATTTGCCGAACAGGAAGATTGTGTTTTTCTCCAAAACCACTTTCACGGTGATTTTTGGTTAAATTTCACCCGAAATCCACAACATTTTGTCCAGATACTCTGGATGAAAACAAAACTATCTGGTGTGTTGTGGCTATCTCAATCCCAGATCTTGCTGCAACCTCTGTGTTTGTTTGTGTTTTCTGGACATTCTCTATGGACTTTACGGTTTTGAATGCATTTTAGCATGTAAGTTTTTGTTTTCAGCTGGCAAACGCTAATTGGTTCCACCTGGAGTATAATACGCCACACATTCGAGTTTTCTAGGAAGAAAGCTTCAGAAACCTGAGAAAACATGATATTTCTTTCTGTAAACCTGACATTGGATGCATTTGCCGAACAGGAAGATTGTGCTTTTCTCCAAAACCACTTTCCCGGTGATTTTTGGTTAAGTTTCACCGGGATACTACAACATTTTGTCCAGATACTCTGGATGAAAACAAAACTATCTGGTGTGTTGTGGCTATCTCAATCCCAGATCTTGCTACAACCTCTGTGTTTGTTTGTGTTTTCTGGACTTTCTCTATGGACTTTACGGTTTTGAATGCATTTTAGCATGTAAGTTTTTGTTTTCAGCTGGCAAACGCTAATTGGTTCCACCTGGAGTCTAACACGCCACACATTCGAGTTTTCTAAGAAGAAAGCTTCAGAAACCTGAGAAAACATGATATTTCTTTCTGTAAACATGACATTGGATGCATTTGCCGAACAGGAAGCATGAGCTTTTCTCCAAAACCACTTTCACGGTGATTTTGGGTTAAATTTCACCCGAAATCCACAACATTTTGTCCAGATACTCTGGATGAAAACAAAACTATCTGGTGTGTTGTAGCTATCTCAATCCCAGATCTTGCTACAGCCTCTGTGTTTGTGTTTTCTGGACATTCTCTATGGACTTTATGGTTTTGAATGCATTTTAGCATATAAGTTTTTGTTTTCAGCTGGCAAACGCTAATTGGTTCCACCTGGAGTCTAATACGCCACACATTCGAGTTTTCTAGGAAGAAAGCTTCAGAAACCTGAGAAAACATGATATTTCTTTGTAAACCTGACATTGGATGCATTTACCGAACAGGAAGATTGTGTTTTTCTCCAAAACCACTTTCACGGTGATTTTTGGTTAAATTTCACCCGAAATCCACAACATTTTGTCCAGATACTCTGGATGAAAACAAAACTATCTGGTGTGTTGTGGCTATCTCAATCCCAGATCTTGCTGCAACCTCTGTGTTTGTTTGTGTTTTCTGGACATTCTCTATGGACTTTACGGTTTTGAATGCATTTTAGCATGTAAGTTGTTGTTTTCAGCTGGCAAACGCTAATTGGTTCCACCTGGAGTCTAATACGCCACACATTCGAGTTTTCTAGGAAGAAAGCTTCAGAAACCAGAGAAAACATGATATTTCTTTCTGTAAACATGACATTGGCTGCATTTGCCGAACAGGAAGCATGAGCTTTTCTCCAAAACCACTTTCACCGTGATTTTTGGTTAAGTTTCACCGGGATACTACAACATTTTGTCCAGATACTCTGGATGAAAACAAAACTCTCTGGTGTGTTGTGGCTATCTCAATCCCAGATCTTGCTACAGCCTCTGTGTTTGCTTGTGTTTTCTTGACATTCTCTATGGACTTTACGGTTTGGAATGCATTTTAGCATGTAAGTTTTTGTTTTCAGCTGGCAAACGCTAATTGGTTCCACCTGGAGTCTAATACGCCACACATTCGAGTTTTCTAGGAAGAAAGCTTCAGAAACCTGAGAAAACATGATATTTCTTTCTGTAAAGCTGACATTGGATGCATTTGCCGAACAGGAAGATTGTGCTTTTCTCCAAAACCACTTTCCCGGTGATTTTTGGTTAAGTTTCACCGGAATACTACAACATTTTGTCCAGATACTCTGGATGAAAACAAAACTATCTGGTGTGTTGTGGCTATCTCAATCCCAGATCTTGCTACAACCTCTGTGTTTGTTTGTGTTTTCTGGACTTTCTCTATGGACTTTACGGTTTTGAATGCATTTTAGCATGTAAGTTTTTGTTTTCAGCTGGCAAACGCTAATTGGTTCCACCTGGAGTCTAACACGCCACACATTCGAGTTTTCTAAGAAGAAAGCTTCAGAAACCTGAGAAAACATGATATTTCTTTCTGTAAACATGACATTGGATGCATTTGCCGAACAGGAAGATTGTGCTTTTCTCCAAAACCAATTTCCCGGTGATTTTGGGTTAAATTTCACCGGGATACTACAACAATTTGTACAGATACTCTGGATGAAAACAAAACTATCTGGTGTGTTGTGGCTATCTCAATCCCAGATCTTGCTACAGCCTCCGTGTTTGTTTGTGTTTTCTGGACATTCTCTATGGACTTTACGGTTTTGAATGCATTTTAGCATGTAAGTTTTTGTTTTCAGCTGGCAAACGCTAATTGGTTCCACCTGGAGTCTAATACGCCACACATTCGAGTTTTCTAGGAAGAAAGCTTCAGAAACCTGAGAAAACATGATATTTCCTTCTATAAACATGACATTGGATGCATTTGCCGAACAGGAAGCATGAGCTTTTCTCCAAAACCACTTTCACGGTGCTTTTTGGTTAAGTTTCACCCGAAATCCACAACAATTTGTCCAGATACTCTGGATGAAAACAAAACTCTCTGGTGTGTTGTGGCTATCTCAATCCCAGATCTTGCTACAGCCTCTGTGTTTGTTTGTGTTTTCTGGACATTCTCTATGGACTTTACGGTTTTGAATGCATTTTAGCATGTAAGTTTTTGTTTCCAGCTGGCAAACGCTAATTGGTTCCACCTGGAGTCTAATACGCCACACATTCGAGTTTTCTAGGAAGAAAGCTTCAGAAACCTGAGAAAACATGATATTTCTTTCTGTAAACCTGACAATGGATGCATTTGCCGAACAGGAAGATTGTACTTTTCTCCAAAACCACTTTCACGGTGCTTTTTGGTTAAGTTTCACCGGGATACTACAACATTTTGTCCAGATACTCTGTATGAAAACAAAACTATATGGTGTGTTGTGGCTATTTCAATCCCAGATCTTGCTACAACCTCTGTGTTTGTTTGTGTTTTCTGGACATTCTCTATGGACTTTACGGTTTTGAATGCATTTTAGCATGTAAGTTTTTGTTTTCAGCTGGCAAACGCTAATTGGTTCCACCTGGAGTCTAACACGCCACACATTCGAGTTTTCTAAGAAGAAAGCTTCAGAAACCTGAGAAAACATGATATTTCTTGCTGTAAACATGACATTGGATGCATTTGCCGAACAGGAAGATTGTGCTTTTCTCCAAAACCACTTTCCCAGTGATTTTGGGTTAAATTTCACCGGGATACTACAACAATTTGTCCAGATACTCCTGGATGAAAACAAAACCATCTGGTGATTTTTAGCTATCTCAATCCGAGATCTTGCTACAGCCTCTGTGAGTGTTTGTGTTTTCTGGACATTCTCTATGGACTTTACGGTTTTGAATGCATTTTAGCATGTAAGTTTTTGTTTTCAGCTGGCAAACGCTAATTGGTTCCACCTGGAGTCAAATCCTCCACACATTCGAGTTTTCTAGGAAGAAAGCTTCAGAAACCTGAGAAAACATGATATTTCTTTCTGTAAACATGACATTGGATGCATTTGCTGAACAGAAATATTGTGTTTTTCTCCAAAACCACTTTCACGGTGATTTTTGGTTAAATTTCACCCGAAATGCACAACATTTTGTCCAGATACTCTGGATGAAAACAAAACTATCTGGTGTGTTGTGGCTATCTCAATCCCAGATCTTGCTACAGCCTCTGTGTGTGTTTGTGTTTTCTGGACATTCTCTATGGACTTTACGGTTTTGAATGCATTTTAGCATGTAAGTTTTTGTTTTCAGCTGGCAAACGCTAATTGGTTCCACCTGGAGTCTCATACGCCACACATTCGAGTTTTCTAGGAAGAAAGCTTCAGAAACCTGAGAAAACATGATATTTCTTTCTGTAAACATGACATTGGATGCATTTGCCGAACAGGAAGATTGTGCTTTTCTCCAAAACCATTTTCACGGTGATTTTTGGTTAAATTTCACCAGGATACTACAAGATTTTGTCCAGATACTCTGGATGAAAACAAAACTCTCGGGTGTGTTGTGGCTATCTCAATCCCACATCTTGCTACAGCCTCTGTGTTTGTTTGTGTTTTCTGGACATACTCTATGGACTTTACGGTTTTGAATGCATTTTAGCAGGACCCTTTTTGTATTCTGCTGGCAAACGCTAATTGGTTCCACCTGGAGTCTAATACGCCACACATTCGAGTTTCTGGAAGAAAGCTTCAGAAATTTGAGAAAACATGATATTTCTTTCTGTAAACCTGACATTGGATGCATTTGCCGAACAGGAAGATTGTGCTTTTCTCCAAAACCACTTTCACGGTGATTTTTGGTTAAGTTTCACCCGAAATCCAAAACATTTTGCCCAGATACTCTGGATGAAAACAAAACTATCTGGTGTGTTGTGGCTATCTCAATCCCAGATCTTGCTACAGCCTCTGTGTTTGTTTGTGTTTTCTGGACATTCTCTATGGACTTTACGGTTTTGAATGCATTTTAGCATGTAAGTTTTTGTTTTCAGCGGGCAAACGCTAATTGGTTCCACCTGGAGTCTAAATCGCCACACATTCGAGTTTTCTAGGAAGAAAGCTTCAGAAACCTGAGAAAACATGATATTTCCTTCTGTAAACATGACATTGGCTGCATTTGCAGAACAGCAAGATTGTGCTTTTCTCCAAAACCACTTGCACGATGATTTTTGGTTAAGTTTCACCGGGATACTACAACATTTTGTCCAGATACTCTGGATGAAAACAAAACTCTCTGGTGTGTTGTGGCTATCTCAATCCCACATCTTGCTACAGCCTCTGTGTTTGTTTGTGTTTTCTGGACATTCTCTATGGACTTTACGGTTTTGAATGCATTTTAGTATGTACGTTTTTGTTTTCAGCTGGCAAACGCTAATTGGTTCCACCTGGAGTCTAATACGCCACACATTCGAGTTTTCTAGGAAGAAAGCTTCAGAAACCTGAGAAAACATGATATTTCTTTCTGTAAACATGGCATTGGAAGCATTTGCCGTACAGGAAGCATGAGCTTTTCTCCAAAACCACTTTCACGGTGATTTTTGGTTAAGTTTCACCCGAAATCCACAACAATTTGTCCAGATAATCTGGATGAAAACAAAACTATCTGGTGTGTTGTGGCTATCTCAATCCCACATCTTGCTACAGCCTCTGTGTGTGTTTGTGTTTTCTGGACATTCTCTATGGACTTTACGGTTTTGAATGCATTTTATCATGGAAGTTTTTGTTTTCAGCTGGCAAACGCTAATTGGTTCCACCTGGAGTCTAATACGCCACACATTCGAGTTTTCTAGGAAGAAAGCTTCAGAAACCTGAGAAAACATGATATTTCTTTCTGTAAACATGACATTGGATGCATTTGCCGAACAGGAAGCATGAGCTTTTCTCCAAAACCACTTTCACGGTGCTTTTTGGTTAAGTTTCACCCGAAATCCACAACATTTTGTCCAGATACTCTGGATGAAAACAAAACTCTCTGGTGTGTTGTGGCTATCTCAATCCCACATCTTGCTACAGCCTCTGTGTTTGTTTGTGTTTTCTGGACATTCTCTATGGACTTTACGGGTTTGAATGCATTTTAGCATGTAAGTTTTTGTTTTCAGCTGGCAAACGCTAATTGGTTCCACCTGGAGTCTAATACGCCACACATTCGAGTTTTCTAGGAAGAAAGCTTCAGAAACCTGAGAAAACATGATATTTCTTTCTGTAAACATGACATTGGATGCATTTGCCGAACAGGAAGCATGAGCTTTTCTCCAAAACCACTTTCACGGTGCTTTTTGGTTAAGTTTCACCCGAAATCCACAACATTTTGTCCAGATACTCTGGATGAAAACAAAACTATCTGGTGTGTTGTGGCTATCTCAATCCCACATCTTGCTACAGCCTCTGTGTTTGTTTGTGTTTTCTGGACATTCTCTATGGACTTTACGGGTTTGAAAGCATTTTAGCATGTAAGTTTTTGTTTTCAGCTGGCAAACGCTAATTGGTTCCACCTGGAGTCTAATACGCCACACATTCGAGTTTTCTAGGAAGAAAGCTTCAGAAACCTGAGAAAACATGATATTTCTTTCTGTAAACATGACATTGGATGCATTTGCCGAACAGGAAGCATGAGCTTTTCTCCAAAACCACTTTCACGGTGATTTTTGGTTAAATTTCACCAGGATACTACAACATTTTGTCCAGATACTCTGGATGAAATCAAAACTCTTGGGTGTGTTGTGGCTATCTCAATCCCACATCTTGCTACAGCCTCTGTGTTTGTTTGTGTTTTCTGGACATACTCTATGGACTTTACGGTTTTGAATGCATTTTAGCAGGACTCTTTTTGTATTCTGCTGGCAAACGCTAATTGGTTCCACCTGGAGTCTAATACGCCACACATTCGAGTTTTTGGAAGAAAGCTTCAGAAATTTGAGAAAACATGATATTTCTTTCTGTAAACATGACATTGGAAGCAGTGCCGAACAGGAAGATTGTGCTTTTCTCCAAAACCACTTTCACGTTGATTTTTGGTTAAGTTTCACCCGAAATCCAAAACATTTTGTCCAGATACTCTGGATGAAAACAAAACTATCTGGTGTGTTGTGGCTATCTCAATCCCACATCTTGCTACAGCCTCTGTGTTTGTTTGTGTTTTCTGGACATTCTCTATGGACTTTACGGTTTTGAATGCATTTTAGCATGTAAGTTTTTGTTTTCAGCGGGCAAACGCTAATTGGTTCCACCTGGAGTCTAATTCGCCACACATTCGAGTTTTCTAGGAAGAAAGCTTCAGAAACCTGAGAAAACATGATATTTCTTTCTGTAAACATGACATTGGCTGCATTTGCTGAATAGGAAGCATGAGCTTTTCTCCAAAACCACTTTCACGGTGATTTTTGGTTAAGTTTCACCCGAAATCCACAACATTTTGTCCAGATACTCTGGATGAAAACAAAACTATCTGGTGTGTTGTGGCTATCTCAATCCCAGATCTTACTACAGCCTCTGTGTTTGTTTGTGTTTTCTGGACATTCTCTATGGACTTTACGGTTTTGAATGCATTTTAGCATGTAAGTTTTTGTTTTCAGCTGGCAAACGCTAATTGGTTCCACCTGGACTCTAATACGCCACACATTCGAGTTTTCTAGGAAGAAAGCTTCAGAAACCTGAGAAAACATGATATTTCTTTCTGTAAACATGACAGTAATGCATTTGCCGAAAAGAAGATTGTGCTTTTCTCCAAAACCACTTTCACGGTGATTTTTGGTTAAGTTTCACCAGGATACTACAACATTTTGTCCAGATACTCTGGATGAAAACAAAACTCTCTGGTGTGTTGTGGCTATCTCAATCCCACATCTTGCTACAGCCTCTGTGTTTGTTTGTGTTTTCTGGACATTCTCTATGGACTTTACGGTTTTGAATGCATTTTAGCATGTAAGTTTTTGTTTTCAGCTGGCAAACGCTAATTGGTTCCACCTGGAGTCTAATACGCCACACATTCGAGTTTTCTAAGAAGAAAGCTTCAGAAACCTGAGAAAACATGATATTTCTTTCTGTAAACATGACATTGGATGCATTTGCCGAACAGGAAGCATGAGCTTTTCTCCAAAACCACTTTCACGGTGCTTTTTGGTTAAGTTTCACCCGAAATCCACAACATTTTGTCCAGATACTCTGGATGAAAACAAAATTATCTGGTGTGTTGTGGCTATCTCAATCCCACATCTTGCTACAGCCTCTGTGTTTGTTTGTGTTTTCTGGACATTCTCTATGGACTTTACGGGTTTGAAAGCATTTTAGCATGTAAGTTTTTGTTTTCAGCTGGCAAACGCTATTTGGTTCCACCTGGAGTCTAATAGGCCACACATTCGAGTTTTCTAGGAAGAAAGCTTCAGAAACCTGAGAAAACATGATATTTCTTTCTGTAAACATGACATTGGATGCATTTGCCGAACAGGAAGCATGAGCTTTTCTCCAAAACCACTTTCACGGTGCTTTTTGGTTAAGTTTCACCCGAAATCCACAACATTTTGTCCAGATACTCTGGATGAAAACAAAACTATCTGGTGTGTTGTGGCTAACTCAATCCCAGATGTTGCTACAGCCTCTGTGTTTGTTTGTGTTTTCTGGACATTCTCTATGGACTTTACGGGTTTGAAAGCATTTTAGCATGTAAGTTTTTGTTTTCAGCTGGCAAACGCTAATTGGTTCCACCTGGAGTCTAATACGCCACACATTCGAGTTTTCTAGGAAGAAAGCTTCAGAAACCTGAGAAAACATGATATTTCTTTCTGTAAACATGACATTGGATGCATTTGCCGAACAGGAAGCATGAGCTTTTCTCCAAAACCACTTTCACGGTGCTTTTTGGTTAAGTTTCACCCGAAATCCACAACAATTTGTCCAGATACTCTGGATGAAAACAAAACTCTCCGGTGTGTTGTGGCTATCTCAATCCCACATCTTGCTACAGCCTCTGTGTTTGTTTGTGTTTTCTGGACATTCTCTATGGACTTTACGGGTTTGAATGCATTTTAGCATGTAAGTTTTTGTTTTCAGCTGGCAAACGCTAATTGGTTCCACCTGGAGTCTAATACGCCACACATTCGAGTTTTCTAGGAAGAAAGCTTCAGAAACCTGAGAAAACATGATATTTCTTTCTGTAAACATGACATTGGATGCATTTGCCGAACAGGAAGCATGAGCTTTTCTCCAAAACCACTTTCACGGTGCTTTTTGGTTAAGTTTCACCCGAAATCCACAACAATTTGTCCAGATACTCTGGATGAAAACAAAACTATCTGGTATGTTGTGGCTATCTCAATCCCACATCTTGCTACAGCCTCTGTGTTTGTTTGTGTTTTCTGGACATTCTCTATGGACTTTACGGGTTTGAATGCATTTTAGCATGTAAGTTTTTGTTTTCAGCTGGCAAACGCTAATTGGTTCCACCTGGAGTCTAATACGCCACACATTCGAGTTTTCTAGGAAGAAAGCTTCAGAAACCTGAGAAAACATGATATTTCTTTCTGTAAACATGACATTGGATGCATTTGCCGAACAGGAAGCATGAGCTTTTCTCCAAAACCACTTTCACGGTGCTTTTTGGTTAAGTTTCACCCGAAATCCACAACAATTTGTCCAGATACTCTGGATGAAAACAAAACTCTCTGGTGTGTTGTGGCTATCTCAATCCCAGATCTTGCTACAGCCTCTGTGTTTGTTTGTGTTTTCTGGACATTCTCTATGGACTTTACGGGTTTGAATGCATTTTAGCATGTAAGTTTTTGTTTTCAGCTGGCAAACGCTAATTGGTTCCACCTGGAGTCTAATACGCCACACATTCGAGTTTTCTAGGAAGAAAGCTTCAGAAACCTGAGAAAACATGATATTTCTTTCTGTAAACATGACATTGGATGCATTTGCCGAACAGGAAGCATGAGCTTTTCTCCAAAACCACTTTCACGGTGCTTTTTGGTTAAGTTTCACCCGAAATCCACAACAATTTGTCCAGATACTCTGGATGAAAACAAAACTCTCTGGTGTGTTGTGGCTATCTCAATCCCACATCTTGCTACAGCCTCTGTGTTTGTTTGTGTTTTCTGGACATTCTCTATGGACTTTACGGGTTTGAATGCATTTTAGCATGTAAGTTTTTGTTTTCAGCTGGGAAACGCTAATTGGTTCCACCTGGAGTCTAATACGCCACACATTCGAGTTTTCTAGGAAGAAAGCTTCAGAAACCTGAGAAAACATGATATTTCTTTCTGTAAACATGACATTGGATGCATTTGCCGAACAGGAAGCATGAGCTTTTCTCCAAAACCACTTTCACGGTGCTTTTTGGTTAAGTTTCACCCGAAATCCACAACAATTTGTCCAGATACTCTGGATGAAAGCAAAACTATCCTGTGTGTTGTGGCTATCTCAATCCCACATCTTGCTACAGCCTCTGTGTTTGTTTGTGTTTTCTGGACATTCTCTATGGACTTTAAGGTTTTGAATGCATTTTAGCATGTAAGTTTTTGTTTTCAGCTGGCAAACGCTAATTGGTTCCACCTGGAGTCTAATACGCCACACATTCGAGTTTTCTAGGAAGAAAGCTTCAGAAACCTGAGAAAACATGATATTTCTTTCTGTAAACATGACATTGGATGCATTTGCCGAACAGGAAGCATGAGCTTTTCTCCAAAACCACTTTCACGGTGCTTTTTGGTTAAGTTTCACCCGAAATCCACAACAATTTGTCCAGATACTCTGGATGAAAACAAAACTCTCTGGTGTGTTGTGGCTATCTCAATCCCACATCTTGCTACAGCCTCTGTGTTTGTTTGTGTTTTCTGGACATTCTCTATGGACTTTACGGGTTTGAAAGCATTTTAGCATGTAAGTTTTTGTTTTCAGCTGGCAAACGCTAATTGGTTCCACCTGGAGTCTAATACGCCACACATTCGAGTTTTCTAGGAAGAAAGCTTCCTAAACCTGAGAAAACATGATATTTCTTTCTGTAAACATGACATTGGATGCATTTGCCGAACAGGAAGCATGAGCTTTTCTCCAAAACCACTTTCACGGTGCTTTTTGGTTAAGTTTCACCCGAAATCCACAACAATTTGTCCAGATACTCTGGATGAAAACAAAACTCTCTGGTGTGTTGTGGCTATCTCAATCCCACATCTTGCTACAGCCTCTGTGTTTGTTTGTGTTTTCTGGACATTCTCTATGGACTTTACGGGTTTGAATGCATTTTAGCATGTAAGTTTTTGTTTTCAGCTGGGAAACGCTAATTGGTTCCACCTGGAGTCTAATACGCCACACATTCGAGTTTTCTAGGAAGAAAGCTTCCTAAACCTGAGAAAACATGATATTTCTTTCTGTAAACATGACATTGGATGCATTTGCCGAACAGGAAGCATGAGCTTTTCTCCAAAACCACTTTCACGGTGATTTTTGGTTAAATTTCACCAGGATACTACAACAATTTGTCCAGATACTCTGGATGAAAACAAAACTCTCTGGTGTGTTGTGGCTATCTCAATCCCACATCTTGCTACAGCCTCTGTGTTTGTTTGTGTTTTTTGGACATTCTCTATGGACTTTACGGGTTTGAAAGCATTTTAGCATGTAAGTTTTTGTTTTCAGCTGGCAAACGCTAATTGGTTCCACCTGGAGTCTAATACGCCACACATTCGAGTTTTCTAGGAAGAAAGCTTCCTAAACCTGAGAAAACATGATATTTCTTTCTGTAAACATGACATTGGATGCATTTGCCGAACAGGAAGCATGAGCTTTTCTCCAAAACCACTTTCACGGTGCTTTTTGGTTAAGTTTCACCCGAAATCCACAACAATTTGTCCAGATACTCTGGATGAAAACAAAACTCTCTGGTGTGTTGTGGCTATCTCAATCCCACATCTTGCTACAGCCTCTGTGTTTGTTTGTGTTTTCTGGACATTCTCTATGGACTTTACGGGTTTGAATGCATTTTAGCATGTAAGTTTTTGTTTTCAGCTGGCAAACGCTAATTGGTTCCACCTGGAGTCTAATACGCCACACATTCGAGTTTTCTAGGCAGAAAGCTTCAGAAACCTGAGAAAACATGATATTTCTTTCTGTAAACATGACATTGGATGCATTTGCCGAACAGGAAGCATGAGCTTTTCTCCAAAACCACTTTCACGGTGCTTTTTGGTTAAGTTTCACCCGAAATCCACAACATTTTGTCCAGATACTCTGGATGAAAACAAAACTATCTGGTGTGTTGTGGCTATCTCAATCCCACATCTTGCTACAGCCTCTGTGTTTGTTTGTGTTTTCTGGACATTCTCTATGGACTTTACGGGTTTGAATGCATTTTAGCATGTAAGTTTTTGTTTTCAGCTGGCAAACGCTAATTGGTTCCACCTGGAGTCTAATACGCCACACATTCGAGTTTTCTAGGAAGAAAGCTTCAGAAACCTGAGAAAACATGATATTTCTTTCTGTAAACATGACATTGGATGCATTTGCCGAACAGGAAGCATGAGCTTTTCTCCAAAACCACTTTCACGGTGCTTTTTGGTTAAGTTTCACCCGAAATCCACAACAATTTGTCCAGATACTCTGGATGAAAACAAAACTCTCTGGTGTGTTGTGGCTATCTCAATCCCACATCTTGCTACAGCCTCTGTGTTTGTTTGTGTTTTCTGGACATTCTCTATGGACTTTACGGGTTTGAAAGCATTTTAGCATGTAAGTTTTTGTTTTCAGCTGGCAAACGCTAATTGGTTCCACCTGGAGTCTAATAGGCCACACATTCGAGTTTTCTAGGAAGAAAGCTTCAGAAACCTGAGAAAACATGATATTTCTTTCTGTAAACATGACATTGGATGCATTTGCCGAACAGGAAGCATGAGCTTTTCTCCAAAACCACTTTCACGGTGCTTTTTGGTTAAGTTTCACCCGAAATCCACAACAATTTGTCCAGATACTCTGGATGAAAACAAAACTCTCTGGTGTGTTGTGGCTATCTCAATCCCACATCTTGCTACAGCCTCTGTGTTTGTTTGTGTTTTCTGGACATTCTCTATGGACTTTACGGGTTTGAAAGCATTTTAGCATGTAAGTTTTTGTTTTCAGCTGGCAAACGCTAATTGGTTCCACCTGGAGTCTAATACGCCACACATTCGAGTTTTCTAGGAAGAAAGCTTCAGAAACCTGAGAAAACATGATATTTCTTTCTGTAAACATGACATTGGATGCATTTGCCGAACAGGAAGCATGAGCTTTTCTCCAAAACCACTTTCACGGTGCTTTTTGGTTAAGTTTCACCCGAAATCCACAACAATTTGTCCAGATACTCTGGATGAAAACAAAACTCTCCGGTGTGTTGTGGCTATCTCAATCCCACATCTTGCTACAGCCTCTGTGTTTGTTTGTGTTTTCTGGACATTCTCTATGGACTTTACGGGTTTGAATGCATTTTAGCATGTAAGTTTTTGTTTTCAGCTGGCAAACGCTAATTGGTTCCACCTGGAGTCTAATACGCCACACATTCGAGTTTTCTAGGAAGAAAGCTTCAGAAACCTGAGAAAACATGATATTTCTTTCTGTAAACATGACATTGGATGCATTTGCCGAACAGGAAGCATGAGCTTTTCTCCAAAACCACTTTCACGGTGCTTTTTGGTTAAGTTTCACCCGAAATCCACAACAATTTGTCCAGATACTCTGGATGAAAACAAAACTATCTGGTATGTTGTGGCTATCTCAATCCCACATCTTGCTACAGCCTCTGTGTTTGTTTGTGTTTTCTGGACATTCTCTATGGACTTTACGGGTTTGAATGCATTTTAGCATGTAAGTTTTTGTTTTCAGCTGGCAAACGCTAATTGGTTCCACCTGGAGTCTAATACGCCACACATTCGAGTTTTCTAGGAAGAAAGCTTCAGAAACCTGAGAAAACATGATATTTCTTTCTGTAAACATGACATTGGATGCATTTGCCGAACAGGAAGCATGAGCTTTTCTCCAAAACCACTTTCACGGTGCTTTTTGGTTAAGTTTCACCCGAAATCCACAACAATTTGTCCAGATACTCTGGATGAAAACAAAACTCTCTGGTGTGTTGTGGCTATCTCAATCCCAGATCTTGCTACAGCCTCTGTGTTTGTTTGTGTTTTCTGGACATTCTCTATGGACTTTACGGGTTTGAATGCATTTTAGCATGTAAGTTTTTGTTTTCAGCTGGCAAACGCTAATTGGTTCCACCTGGAGTCTAATACGCCACACATTCGAGTTTTCTAGGAAGAAAGCTTCAGAAACCTGAGAAAACATGATATTTCTTTCTGTAAACATGACATTGGATGCATTTGCCGAACAGGAAGCATGAGCTTTTCTCCAAAACCACTTTCACGGTGCTTTTTGGTTAAGTTTCACCCGAAATCCACAACAATTTGTCCAGATACTCTGGATGAAAACAAAACTCTCTGGTGTGTTGTGGCTATCTCAATCCCACATCTTGCTACAGCCTCTGTGTTTGTTTGTGTTTTCTGGACATTCTCTATGGACTTTACGGGTTTGAATGCATTTTAGCATGTAAGTTTTTGTTTTCAGCTGGGAAACGCTAATTGGTTCCACCTGGAGTCTAATACGCCACACATTCGAGTTTTCTAGGAAGAAAGCTTCAGAAACCTGAGAAAACATGATATTTCTTTCTGTAAACATGACATTGGATGCATTTGCCGAACAGGAAGCATGAGCTTTTCTCCAAAACCACTTTCACGGTGCTTTTTGGTTAAGTTTCACCCGAAATCCACAACAATTTGTCCAGATACTCTGGATGAAAGCAAAACTATCCTGTGTGTTGTGGCTATCTCAATCCCACATCTTGCTACAGCCTCTGTGTTTGTTTGTGTTTTCTGGACATTCTCTATGGACTTTAAGGTTTTGAATGCATTTTAGCATGTAAGTTTTTGTTTTCAGCTGGCAAACGCTAATTGGTTCCACCTGGAGTCTAATACGCCACACATTCGAGTTTTCTAGGAAGAAAGCTTCAGAAACCTGAGAAAACATGATATTTCTTTCTGTAAACATGACATTGGATGCATTTGCCGAACAGGAAGCATGAGCTTTTCTCCAAAACCACTTTCACGGTGCTTTTTGGTTAAGTTTCACCCGAAATCCACAACAATTTGTCCAGATACTCTGGATGAAAACAAAACTCTCTGGTGTGTTGTGGCTATCTCAATCCCACATCTTGCTACAGCCTCTGTGTTTGTTTGTGTTTTCTGGACATTCTCTATGGACTTTACGGGTTTGAATGCATTTTAGCATGTAAGTTTTTGTTTTCAGCTGGCAAACGCTAATTGGTTCCACCTGGAGTCTAATACGCCACACATTCGAGTTTTCTAGGAAGAAAGCTTCAGAAACCTGAGAAAACATGATATTTCTTTCTGTAAACATGACATTGGATGCATTTGCCGAACAGGAAGCATGAGCTTTTCTCCAAAACCACTTTCACGGTGCTTTTTGGTTAAGTTTCACCCGAAATCCACAACAATTTGTCCAGATACTCTGGATGAAAACAAAACTCTCTGGTGTGTTGTGGCTATCTCAATCCCACATCTTGCTACAGCCTCTGTGTTTGTTTGTGTTTTCTGGACATTCTCTATGGACTTTACGGGTTTGAATGCATTTTAGCATGTAAGTTTTTGTTTTCAGCTGGGAAACGCTAATTGGTTCCACCTGGAGTCTAATACGCCACACATTCGAGTTTTCTAGGAAGAAAGCTTCCTAAACCTGAGAAAACATGATATTTCTTTCTGTAAACATGACATTGGATGCATTTGCCGAACAGGAAGCATGAGCTTTTCTCCAAAACCACTTTCACGGTGCTTTTTGGTTAAGTTTCACCCGAAATCCACAACAATTTGTCCAGATACTCTGGATGAAAACAAAACTCTCTGGTGTGTTGTGGCTATCTCAATCCCACATCTTGCTACAGCCTCTGTGTTTGTTTGTGTTTTCTGGACATTCTCTATGGACTTTACGGGTTTGAATGCATTTTAGCATGTAAGTTTTTGTTTTCAGCTGGGAAACGCTAATTGGTTCCACCTGGAGTCTAATACGCCACACATTCGAGTTTTCTAGGAAGAAAGCTTCCTAAACCTGAGAAAACATGATATTTCTTTCTGTAAACATGACATTGGATGCATTTGCCGAACAGGAAGCATGAGCTTTTCTCCAAAACCACTTTCACGGTGATTTTTGTTTAAATTTCACCAGGATACTACAACAATTTGTCCAGATACTCTGGATGAAAACAAAACTCTCTGGTGTGTTGTGGCTATCTCAATCCCACATCTTGCTACAGCCTCTGTGTTTGTTTGTGTTTTTTGGACATTCTCTATGGACTTTACGGGTTTGAAAGCATTTTAGCATGTAAGTTTTTGTTTTCAGCTGGCAAACGCTAATTGGTTCCACCTGGAGTCTAATACGCCACACATTCGAGTTTTCTAGGAAGAAAGCTTCCTAAACCTGAGAAAACATGATATTTCTTTCTGTAAACATGACATTGGATGCATTTGCCGAACAGGAAGCATGAGCTTTTCTCCAAAACCACTTTCACGGTGCTTTTTGGTTAAGTTTCACCCGAAATCCACAACAATTTGTCCAGATACTCTGGATGAAAACAAAACTCTCTGGTGTGTTGTGGCTATCTCAATCCCACATCTTGCTACAGCCTCTGTGTTTGTTTGTGTTTTCTGGACATTCTCTATGGACTTTACGGGTTTGAATGCATTTTAGCATGTAAGTTTTTGTTTTCAGCTGGCAAACGCTAATTGGTTCCACCTGGAGTCTAATACGCCACACATTCGAGTTTTCTAGGAAGAAAGCTTCAGAAACCTGAGAAAACATGATATTTCTTTCTGTAAACATGACATTGGATGCATTTGCCGAACAGGAAGCATGAGCTTTTCTCCAAAACCACTTTCACGGTGCTTTTTGGTTAAGTTTCACCCGAAATCCACAACATTTTGTCCAGATACTCTGGATGAAAACAAAACTATCTGGTGTGTTGTGGCTATCTCAATCCCACATCTTGCTACAGCCTCTGTGTTTGTTTGTGTTTTCTGGACATTCTCTATGGACTTTACGGGTTTGAATGCATTTTAGCATGTAAGTTTTTGTTTTCAGCTGGCAAACGCTAATTGGTTCCACCTGGAGTCTAATACGCCACACATTCGAGTTTTCTAGGAAGAAAGCTTCAGAAACCTGAGAAAACATGATATTTCTTTCTGTAAACATGACATTGGATGCATTTGCCGAACAGGAAGCATGAGCTTTTCTCCAAAACCACTTTCACGGTGCTTTTTGGTTAAGTTTCACCCGAAATCCACAACATTTTGTCCAGATACTCTGGATGAAAACAAAACTCTCTGGTGTGTTGTGGCTATCTCAATCCCACATCTTGCTACAGCCTCTGTGTTTGTTTGTGTTTTCTGGACATTCTCTATGGACTTTACGGGTTTGAAAGCATTTTAGCATGTAAGTTTTTGTTTTCAGCTGGCAAACGCTAATTGGTTCCACCTGGAGTCTAATAGGCCACACATTCGAGTTTTCTAGGAAGAAAGCTTCAGAAACCTGAGAAAACATGATATTTCTTTCTGTAAACATGACATTGGATGCATTTGCCGAACAGGAAGCATGAGCTTTTCTCCAAAACCACTTTCACGGTGCTTTTTGGTTAAGTTTCACCCGAAATCCACAACATTTTGTCCAGATACTCTGGATGAAAACAAAACTATCTGGTGTGTTGTGGCTATCTCAATCCCACATCTTGCTACAGCCTCTGTGTTTGTTTGTGTTTTCTGGACATTCTCTATGGACTTTACGATTTTGAATGCATTTTAGCATGTAAGTTTTTGTTTTCAGCTGGCAAACGCTAATTGGTTCCACCTGGAGTCTAATAGGCCACACATTCGAGTTTTCTAGGAAGAAAGCTTCAGAAACCTGAGAAAACATGATATTTCTTTCTGTAAACATGACATTGGATGCATTTGCTGAACAGGAAGCATGAGCTTTTCTCCAAAACCACTTTCACGGTGCTTTTTGGTTAAGTTTCACCCGAAATCCACAACATTTTGTCCAGATACTCTGGATGAAAACAAAACTATCTGGTGTGTTTTGGCTATCTCAATCCCACATCTTGCTACAGCCTCTGTGTTTGTTTGTGTTTTCTGGACATTCTCTATAGACTTTACGGATTTGAAAGCATTTTAGCATGTAAGTTTTTGTTTTCAGCTGGCAAACGCTAATTGGTTCCACCTGGAGTCTAATACGCCACACATTCGAGTTTTCTAGGAAGAAAGCTTCAGAAACCTGAGAAAACATGATATTTCTTTCTGTAAACATGACATTGGATGCATTTGCCGAACAGGAAGCATGAGCTTTTCTCCAAAACCACTTTCACGGTGCTTTTTGGTTAAGTTTCACCCGAAATCCACAACAATTTGTCCAGATACTCTGGATGAAAACAAAACTATCTGGTGTGTTGTGGCTATCTCAATCCCACATCTTGCTACAGCCTCTGTGTTTGTTTGTGTTTTCTGGACATTCTCTATGGACTTTACGGGTTTGAATGCATTTTAGCATGTAAGTTTTTGTTTTCAGCTGGCAAACGCTAATTGGTTCCACCTGGAGTCTAATACGCCACACATTCGAGTTTTCTAGGAAGAAAGCTTCAGAAACCTGAGAAAACATGATATTTCTTTCTGTAAACATGACATTGGATGCATTTGCCGAACAGGAAGCATGAGCTTTTCTCCAAAACCACTTTCACGGTGCTTTTTGGTTAAGTTTCACCCGAAATCCACAACATTTTGTCCAGATACTCTGGATGAAAACAAAACTATCTGGTGTGTTTTGGCTATCTCAATCCCAGATTTTGCTACAGCCTCTGTGTTTGTTTGTGTTTTCTGGACATTCTCTATGGACTTTACGGTTTTGAATGCATTTTAGCATGTAAGTTTTTGTTTTCAGCGGGGAAACGCTACTTGGTTCCACCTGGAGTCTAATACGCCACACATTCGAGTTTTCTAGGAAGAAAGCTTCAGAAACCTGAGAAAACATGTTATTTCTTTCTGTAAACATGACATTGGATGCAATTGCCGAACAGGAAGCATGAGCTTTTCTCCAAAACCACTTTCACGGTGATTTTTGGTTAAGTTTCACCCGAAATCCACAGCATTTTGTCCAGATACTCTGGATGAAAACAAAACTATCTGGTGTGTTGTGGCTATCTCAATCCCACATCTTGCTACAGCCTCTGTGTTTGTTTGTGTTTTCTGGACATTCTCTATGGACTTTACGGGTTTGAAAGCATTTTAGCATGTAAGTTTTTGTTTTCAGCTGGCAAACGCTAATTGGTTCCACCTGGAGTCTAATACGCCACACATTCGAGTTTTCTAGGAAGAAAGCTTCAGAAACCTGAGAAAACATGATATTTCTTTCTGTAAACATGACATTGGATGCATTTGCCGAACAGGAAGCATGAGCTTTTCTCCAAAACCACTTTCACGGTGCTTTTTGGTTAAGTTTCACCCGAAATCCACAACATTTTGTCCAGATACTCTGGATGAAAACAAAACTCTCTGGTGTGTTGTGGCTATCTCAATCCCACATCTTGCTACAGCCTCTGTGTTTGTTTGTGTTTTCTGGACATTCTCTATGGACTTTACGATTTTGAATGCATTTTAGCATGTAAGTTTTTGTTTTCAGCTGGCAAACGCTAATTGGTTCCACCTGGAGTCTAATAGGCCACACATTCGAGTTTTCTAGGAAGAAAGCTTCAGAAACCTGAGAAAACATGATATTTCTTTCTGTAAACATGACATTGGATGCATTTGCCGAACAGGAAACATGAGCTTTTCTCCAAAACCACTTTCACGGTGCTTTTTGGTTAAGTTTCACCCGAAATCCACAACATTTTGTCCAGATACTCTGGATGAAAACAAAACTATCTGGTGTGTTGTGGCTATCTCAATCCCACATCTTGCTACAGCCTCTGTGTTTGTTTGTGTTTTCTGGACATTCTCTATGGACTTTACGGATTTGAAAGCATTTTAGCATGTAAGTTTTTGTTTTCAGCTGGCAAACGCTAATTGGTTCCACCTGGAGTCTAATACGCCACACATTCGAGTTTTCTAGGAAGAAAGCTTCAGAAACCTGAGAAAACATGATATTTCTTTCTGTAAACATGACATTGGATGCATTTGCCGAACAGGAAGCATGAGCTTTTCTCTAAAACCACTTTCACGGTGCTTTTTGGTTAAGTTTCACCCGAAATCCACAACATTTTGTCCAGATACTCTGGATGAAAACAAAACTATCTGGTGTGTTTTGGCTATCTCAATCCCAGATTTTGCTACAGCCTCTGTGTTTGTTTGTGTTTTCTGGACATTCTCTATGGACTTTACGGTTTTGAATGCATTTTAGCATGTAAGTTTTTGTTTTCAGCGGGGAAACGCTAATTGGTTCCACCTGGAGTCTAATACGCCACACATTCGAGTTTTCTAGGAAGAAAGCTTCAGAAACCTGAGAAAACATGATATTTCTTTCTGTAAACATGACATTGGATGCATTTGCCGAACAGGAAGCATGAGCTTTTCTCCAAAACCACTTTCACGGTGATTTTTGGTTAAGTTTCACCCGAAATCCACAACATTTTGTCCAGATACTCTGGATGAAAACAAAACTATCTGGTGTGTTGTGGCTATCTCAATCCCACATCTTGCTACAGCCTCTGTGTTTGTTTGTGTTTTCTGGACATTCTCTATGGACTTTACGGTTTTGAATGCATTTTAGCATGTAAGTTTTTGTTTTCAGCTGGCAAACGCTAATTGGTTCCACCTGGAGTCTAATACGCCACACATTCGAGTTTTCTAGGAAGAAAGCTTCAGAAACCTGAGAAAACATGATATTTCTTTCTGTAAACATGACATTGGATGCATTTGCCGAACAGGAAGCATGAGCTTTTCTCCAAAACCACTTTCACGGTGCTTTTTGGTTAAGTTTCACCCGAAATCCACAACATTTTGTCCAGATACTCTGGATGAAAACAAAACTATCTGGTGTGTTGTGGCTGTCTCAATCCCACATCTTGCTACAGCCTCTGTGTTTGTTTGTGTTTTCTGGACATTCTCTATGGACTTTACGGTTTTGAATGCATTTTAGCATGTAAGTTTTTGTTTTCAGATGGCAAACGCTAATTGGTTCCACCTGGAGTCTAATAGGCCACACATTCGAGTTTTCTAGGAAGAAAGCTTCAGAAACCTGAGAAAACATGATATTTCTTTCTGTAAACATGACATTGGATGCATTTGCCGAACAGGAAGCAGGAGCTTTTCTCCAAAACCACTTTCACGGTGCTTTTTGGTTAAGTTTCACCCGAAATCCACAACAATTTGTCCAGATACTCTGGATGAAAACAAAACTATCTGGTGTGTTGTGGCTATCTCAATCCCACATCTTGCTACAGCCTCTGTGTTTGTTTGTGTTTTCTGGACATTCTCTATGGACTTTACGGGTTTGAATGCATTTTAGCATGTAAGTTTTTGTTTTCAGCTGGCAAACGCTAATTGGTTCCACCTGGAGTCTAATACGCCACACATTCGAGTTTTCTAGGAAGAAAGCTTCAGAAACCTGAGAAAACATGATATTTCTTTCTGTAAACATGACATTGGATGCATTTGCCGAACAGGAAGCATGAGCTTTTCTCCAAAACCACTTTCACGGTGATTTTTGGTTAAATTTCACCAGGATACTACAACAATTTGTCCAGATACTCTGGATGAAAACAAAACTATCTGGTGTGTTGTGGCTATCTCAATCCCACATCTTGCTACAGCCTCTGTGTTTGTTTGTGTTTTCTGGACATTCTCTATGGACTTTACGGTTTTGAATGCATTTTAGCATGTAAGTTTTTGTTTTCAGCTGGCAAACGCTAATTGGTTCCACCTGGAGTCTAATACGCCACACATTCGAGTTTTCTAGGAAGAAAGCTTCAGAAACCTGAGAAAACATGATATTTCTTTCTGTAAACATGACATTGGATGCATTTGCCGAACAGGAAGCATGAGCTTTTCTCCAAAACCACTTTCACGGTGCTTTTTGGTTAAGTTTCACCCGAAATCCACAACATTTTGTCCAGATACTCTGGATGAAAACAAAACTATCTGGTGTGTTGTGGCTGTCTCAATCCCACATCTTGCTACAGCCTCTGTGTTTGTTTGTGTTTTCTGGACATTCTCTATGGACTTTACGGGTTTGAATGCATTTTAGCATGTAAGTTTTTGTTTTCAGCTGGCAAACGCTAATTGGTTCCACCTGGAGTCTAATAGGCCACACATTCGAGTTTTCTAGGAAGAAAGCTTCAGAAACCTGAGAAAACATGATATTTCCTTCTGTAAACATGACATTGGATGCATTTGCCGAACAGGAAGCATGAGCTTTTCTCCAAAACCACTTTCACGGTGCTTTTTGGTTAAGTTTCACCCGAAATCCACAACATTTGGTCCAGATACTCTGGATGAAAACAAAACTATCTGGTGTGTTGTGGCTATCTCAATCCCACATCTTGCTACAGCCTCTGTGTTTGTTTGTGTTTTCTGGACATTCTCTATGGACTTTACGGGTTTGAATGCATTTTAGCATGTAAGTTTTTGTTTTCAGATGGCAAACGCTAATTGGTTCCACCTGGAGTCTAATACGCCACACATTCGAGTTTTCTAGGAAGAAAGCTTCAGAAACCTGAGAAAACATGATATTTCTTTCTGTAAACATGACATTGGATGCATTTGCCGAACAGGAAGCATGAGCTTTTCTCCAAAACCACTTTCACGGTGATTTTTGTTTAAATTTCACCAGGATACTACAACATTTTTTCCAGATACTCTGGATGAAAACAAAACTCTCTGGTGTGTTGTGGCTATCTCAATCCCACATCTTGCTACAGCCTCTGTGTTTGTTTGTGTTTTCTGGACATTCTCTATGGACTTTACAGGTTTGAATGCATTTTAGCATGTAAGTTTTTGTTTTCAGCTGGCAAACGCTAATTGGTTCCACCTGGAGTCTAATACGCCACACATTCGAGTTTTCTAGGAAGAAAGCTTCAGAAACCTGAGAAAACATGATATTTCTTTCTGTAAACATGACATTGGATGCATTTGCCGAACAGGAAGCATGAGCTTTTCTCCAAAACCACTTTCACGGTGCATTTTGGTTAAGTTTCACCCGAAATCCACAACATTTTGTCCAGATACTCTGGATGAAAACAAAACTATCTGGTGTGTTGTGGCTATCTCAATCCCACATCTTGCTACAGCCTCTGTGTTTGTTTGTGTTTTCTGGACATTCTCTATGGACTTTACGGGTTTGAATGCATTTTAGCATGTAAGTTTTTGTTTTCAGCTGGCAAACGCTAATTGGTTCCACCTGGAGTCTAATACGCCACACCTTCGAGTTTTCTAGGAAGAAAGCTTCAGAAACCTGAGAAAACATGATATTTCTTTCTGTAAACATGACATTGGATGCATTTGCCGAACAGGAAGCATGAGCTTTTCTCCAAAACCACTTTCACGGTGCTTTTTGGTTAAGTTTCACCCGAAATCCACAACATTTGGTCCAGATACTCTGGATGAAAACAAAACTCTCTGGTGTGTAGTGGCTATCTCAATCCCACATCTTGCTACAGCCTCTGTGTTTGTTTGTGTTTTCTGGACATTCTCTATGGACTTTACGGGTTTGAATGCATTTTAGCATGTAAGTTTTTGTTTTCAGCTGGCAAACGCTAATTGGTTCCACCTGGAGTCTATTACGCCACACATTCGAGTTTTCTAGGAAGAAAGCTTCAGAAACCTGAGAAAACATGATATTTCTTTCTGTAAACATGACATTGGATGCATTTGCCAAACAGGAAGCATGAGCTTTTCTCCAAAACCACTTTCACGGTGCTTTTTGGTTAAGTTTCACCCGAAATCCACAACATTTTGTCCAGATACTCTGGATGAAAACAAAACTATCTGGTGTGTTGTGGCTATCTCAATCCCACATCTTGCTACAGCCTCTGTGTTTGTTTGTGTTTTCTGGACATTCTCTATGGACTTTACGGGTTTGAATGCATTTTAGCATGTAAGTTTTTGTTTTCAGCTGGCAAACGCTAATTGGTTCCACCTGGAGTCTAATACGCCACACATTCGAGTTTTCTAGGAAGAAAGCTTCAGAAACCTGAGAAAACATGATATTTCTTTCTGTAAACATGACATTGGATGCATTTGCCGAACAGGAAGCATGAGCTTTTCTCCAAAACCACTTTCACGGTGATTTTTGGTTAAATTTCACCAGGATACTACAACAATTTGTCCAGATACTCTGGATGAAAACAAAACTATCTGGTGTGTTGTGGCTATCTCAATCCCACATCTTGCTACAGCCTCTGTGTTTGTTTGTGTTTTCTGGACATTCTCTATGGACTTTACGGTTTTGAATGCATTTTAGCATGTAAGTTTTTGTTTTCAGCTGGCAAACGCTAATTGGTTCCACCTGGAGTCTAATACGCCACACATTCGAGTTTTCTAGGAAGAAAGCTTCAGAAACCTGAGAAAACATGATATTTCTTTCTGTAAACATGACATTGGATGCATTTGCCGAACAGGAAGCATGAGCTTTTCTCCAAAACCACTTTCACGGTGCTTTTTGGTTAAGTTTCACCCGAAATCCACAACATTTTGTCCAGATACTCTGGATGAAAACAAAACTATCTGGTGTGTTGTGGCTGTCTCAATCCCACATCTTGCTACAGCCTCTGTGTTTGTTTGTGTTTTCTGGACATTCTCTATGGACTTTACGGGTTTGAATGCATTTTAGCATGTAAGTTTTTGTTTTCAGCTGGCAAACGCTAATTGGTTCCACCTGGAGTCTAATAGGCCACACATTCGAGTTTTCTAGGAAGAAAGCTTCAGAAACCTGAGAAAACATGATATTTCCTTCTGTAAACATGACATTGGATGCATTTGCCGAACAGGAAGCATGAGCTTTTCTCCAAAACCACTTTCACGGTGCTTTTTGGTTAAGTTTCACCCGAAATCCACAACATTTGGTCCAGATACTCTGGATGAAAACAAAACTATCTGGTGTGTTGTGGCTATCTCAATCCCACATCTTGCTACAGCCTCTGTGTTTGTTTGTGTTTTCTGGACATTCTCTATGGACTTTACGGGTTTGAATGCATTTTAGCATGTAAGTTTTTGTTTTCAGATGGCAAACGCTAATTGGTTCCACCTGGAGTCTAATACGCCACACATTCGAGTTTTCTAGGAAGAAAGCTTCAGAAACCTGAGAAAACATGATATTTCTTTCTGTAAACATGACATTGGATGCATTTGCCGAACAGGAAGCATGAGCTTTTCTCCAAAACCACTTTCACGGTGATTTTTGTTTAAATTTCACCAGGATACTACAACATTTTTTCCAGATACTCTGGATGAAAACAAAACTCTCTGGTGTGTTGTGGCTATCTCAATCCCACATCTTGCTACAGCCTCTGTGTTTGTTTGTGTTTTCTGGACATTCTCTATGGACTTTACAGGTTTGAATGCATTTTAGCATGTAAGTTTTTGTTTTCAGCTGGCAAACGCTAATTGGTTCCACCTGGAGTCTAATACGCCACACATTCGAGTTTTCTAGGAAGAAAGCTTCAGAAACCTGAGAAAACATGATATTTCTTTCTGTAAACATGACATTGGATGCATTTGCCGAACAGGAAGCATGAGCTTTTCTCCAAAACCACTTTCACGGTGCATTTTGGTTAAGTTTCACCCGAAATCCACAACATTTTGTCCAGATACTCTGGATGAAAACAAAACTATCTGGTGTGTTGTGGCTATCTCAATCCCACATCTTGCTACAGCCTCTGTGTTTGTTTGTGTTTTCTGGACATTCTCTATGGACTTTACGGGTTTGAATGCATTTTAGCATGTAAGTTTTTGTTTTCAGCTGGCAAACGCTAATTGGTTCCACCTGGAGTCTAATACGCCACACCTTCGAGTTTTCTAGGAAGAAAGCTTCAGAAACCTGAGAAAACATGATATTTCTTTCTGTAAACATGACATTGGATGCATTTGCCGAACAGGAAGCATGAGCTTTTCTCCAAAACCACTTTCACGGTGCTTTTTGGTTAAGTTTCACCCGAAATCCACAACATTTGGTCCAGATACTCTGGATGAAAACAAAACTCTCTGGTGTGTAGTGGCTATCTCAATCCCACATCTTGCTACAGCCTCTGTGTTTGTTTGTGTTTTCTGGACATTCTCTATGGACTTTACGGTTTTGAATGCATTTTAGCATGTAAGTTTTTGTTTTCAGCTGGCAAACGCTAATTGGTTCCACCTGGAGTCTATTACGCCACACATTCGAGTTTTCTAGGAAGAAAGCTTCAGAAACCTGAGAAAACATGATATTTCTTTCTGTAAACATGACATTGGATGCATTTGCCAAACAGGAAGCATGAGCTTTTCTCCAAAACCACTTTCACGGTGCTTTTTGGTTAAGTTTCACCCGAAATCCACAACATTTGGTCCAGATACTCTGGATGAAAACAAAACTATCTGGTGTGTTGTGGCTATCTCAATCCCACATCTTGCTACAGCCTCTGTGTTTGTTTGTGTTTTCTGGACATTCTCTATGGACTTTACGGGTTTGAAAGCATTTTAGCATGTAAGTTTTTGTTTTCAGCTGGCAAACGCTAATTGGTTCCACCTGGAGTCTAATACGCCACACATTCGAGTTTTCTAGGAAGAAAGCTTCAGAAACCTGAGAAAACATGATATTTCCTTCTGTAAACATGACATTGGATGCATTTGCCGAACAGCAATCATGAGCTTTTCTCCAAAACCACTTTCACGGTGCTTTTTGGTTAAGTTTCACCCGAAATCCACAACATTTTGTCCAGATACTCTGGATGAAAACAAAACTATCTGGTGTGTTGTGGCTATCTCAATCCCACATCTTGCTACAGCCTCTGTGTTTGTTTGTGTTTTCTGGACATTCTCTATGGACTTTACGGGTTTGAAAGCATTTTAGCATGTAAGTTTTTGTTTTCAGCTGGCAAACGCTAATTGGTTCCACCTGGAGTCTAATACGCCACACATTCGAGTTTTCTAGGAAGAAAGCTTCAGAAACCTGAGAAAACATGGTATTTCTTTCTGTAAACATGACATTGGATGCATTTGCCGAACAGGAAGCATGAGCTTTTCTCCAAAACCACTTTCACGGTGCTTTTTGGTTAAGTTTCACCCGAAATCCACAGCATTTTGTCCAGATACTCTGGATGAAAACAAAACTATCTGGTGTGTTGTGGCTATCTCAATCCCACATCTTGCTACAGCCTCTGTGTTTGTTTGTGTTTTCTGGACATTCTCTATGGACTTTACGGTTTTGAATGCATTTTAGCATGTAAGTTTTTGTTTTCAGCTGGCAAACGCTAATTGGTTCCACCTGGAGTCTAATATGCCACACATTCGAGTTTTCTAGGAAGAAAGCTTCAGAAACCTGAGAAAACATGATATTTCTTTCTGTAAACATGACATTGGATGCATTTGCCGAACAGGAAGCATGAGCTTTTCTCCAAAACCACTTTCACGGCGCTTTTTGGTTAAGTTTCACCCGAAATCCACAACATTTTGTCCAGATACTCTGGATGAAAACAAAACTATCTGGTGTGTTGTGGCTATCTCAATCCCACATCTTGCTACAGCCTCTGTGTTTGTTTGTGTTTTCTGGACATTCTCTATGGACTTTACGGATTTGAAAGCATTTTAGCATGTAAGTTTTTGTTTTCAGCTGGCAAACGCTAATTGGTTCCACCTGGAGTCTAATACGCCACACATTCGAGTTTTCTAGGAAGAAAGCTTCAGAAACCTGAGAAAACATGATATTTCTTTCTGTAAACATGACATTGGATGCATTTGCCGAACAGGAAGCATGAGCTTTTCTCCAAAACCACTTTCACGGTGCTTTTTGGTTAAGTTTCACCCGAAATCCACAACATTTTGTCCAGATACTCTGGATGAAAACAAAACTATCTGGTGTGTTGTGGCTATCTCAATCCCACATCTTGCTACAGCCTCTGTGTTTGTTTGTGTTTTCTGGACATTCTCTATGGACTTTACGGGTTTGAATGCATTTTAGCATGTAAGTTTTTGTTTTCTGCTGGCAAACGCTAATTGGTTCCCTCTGGAGTCTAATACGCCACACATTCGAGTTTTCTAGGAAGAAAGCTTCAGAAACCTGAGAAAACATGATATTTCTTTCTGTAAACATGACATTGGATGCATTTGCCGAACAGGAAGCATGAGCTTTTCTCCAAAACCACTTTCACGGTGATTTATGGTTAAATTTCACCAGGATACTACAACAATTGGTCCAGATACTCTGGATGAAAACAAAACTATCTGGTGTGTTGTGGCTATCTCAATCCCACATCTTGCTACAGCCTCTGTGTTTGTTTGTGTTTTCTGGACATTCTCTATGGACTTTACGGGTTTGAAAGCATTTTAGCATGTAAGTTTTTGTTTTCAGCTGGCAAACGCTAATTGGTTCCACCTGGAGTCTAATACGCCACACATTCGAGTTTTCTAGGAAGAAAGCTTCAGAAACCTGAGAAAACATGATATTTCTTTCTGTAAACATGACATTGGATGCATTTGCCGAACAGGAAGCATGAGCTTTTCTCCAAAACCACTTTCACGGTGCTTTTTGGTTAAGTTTCACCCGAAATCCACAACATTTTGTCCAGATACTCTGGATGAAAACAAAACTATCTGGTGTGTTGTGGCTATCTCAATCCCAGATCTTGCTACAGCCTCTGTGTTTGTTTGTGTTTTCTGGACATTCTCTATGGACTTTACGGTTTTGAATGCATTTTAGCATGTAAGTTTTTGTTTTCAGCTGGCAAACGCTAATTGGTTCCACCTGGAGTCTAATACGCCACACATTCGAGTTTTCTAGGAAGAAAGCTTCAGAAACCTGAGAAAACATGATATTTCTTTCTGTAAACATGACATTGGATGCATTTGCCGAACAGGAAGCATGAGCTTTTCTCCAAAACCACTTTCACGGTGCTTTTTGGTTAAGTTTCACCCGAAATCCACAACAATTTGTCCAGATACTCTGGATGAAAACAAAACTATCTGGTGTGTTGTGGCTATCTCAATCCCACATCTTGCTACATCCTCTGTGTTTGTTTGTGTTTTCTGGACATTCTCTATGGACTTTACGGGTTTGAATGCATTTTAGCATGTAAGTTTTTGTTTTCAGCTGGCAAACGCTAATTGGTTCCACCTGGAGTCTAATACGCCACACATTCGAGTTTTCTAGGAAGAAAGCTTCAGAAACCTGAGAAAACATGATATTTCTTTCTGTAAACATGACATTGGATGCATTTGCCGAACAGGAAGCATGAGCTTTTCTCCAAAACCACTTTCACGGTGCTTTTTGGTTAAGTTTCACCCGAAATCCACAACATTTTGTCCAGATACTCTGGATGAAAACAAAACTATCTGGTGTGTTGTGGCTATCTCAATCCCACATCTTGCTACAGCCTCTGTGTTTGTTTGTGTTTTCTGGACATTCTCCATGGACTTTACGGTTTTGAATGCATTTTAGCATGTAAGTTTTTGTTTTCAGCTGGCAAACGCTAATTGGTTCCACCTGGAGTCTAATACGCCACACATTCGAGTTTTCTAGGAAGAAAGCTTCAGAAACCTGAGAAAACATGATATTTCTTTCTGTAAACATGACATTGGATGCATTTGCCGAACAGGAAGCATGAGCTTTTCTCCAAAACCACTTTCACGGTGCTTTTTGGTTAAGTTTCACCAGGATACTACAACATTTTGTCCAGATACTCTGGATGAAAACAAAACTATCTGGTGTGTTGTGGCTATCTCAATCCCACATCTTGCTACAGCCTCTGTGTTTGTTTGTGTTTTCTGGACATTCTCTATGGACTTTACGGTTTTGAATGCATTTTAGCATGTAAGTTTTTGTTTTCAGCTGGCAAACGCTAATTGGTTCCACCTGGAGTCTAATACGCCACACATTCGAGTTTTCTAGGAAGAAAGCTTCAGAAACCTGAGAAAACATGATATTTCTTTCTGTAAACATGACATTGGATGCATTTGCCGAACAGGAAGCATGAGCTTTTCTCCAAAACCACTTTCACGGTGCTTTTTGGTTAAGTTTCACCCGAAATCCACAACATTTTGTCCAGATACTCTGGATGAAAACAAAACTATCTGGTGTGTTGTGGCTGTCTCAATCCCACATCTTGCTACAGCCTCTGTGTTTGTTTGTGTTTTCTGGACATTCTCTATGGACTTTACGGGTTTGAATGCATTTTAGCATGTAAGTTTTTGTTTTCAGCTGGCAAACGCTAATTGGTTCCACCTGGAGTCTAATAGGCCACACATTCGAGTTTTCTAGGAAGAAAGCTTCAGAAACCTGAGAAAACATGATATTTCCTTCTGTAAACATGACATTGGATGCATTTGCCGAACAGGAAGCATGAGCTTTTCTCCAAAACCACTTTCACGGTGCTTTTTGGTTAAGTTTCACCCGAAATCCACAACATTTGGTCCAGATACTCTGGATGAAAACAAAACTATCTGGTGTGTTGTGGCTATCTCAATCCCACATCTTGCTACAGCCTCTGTGTTTGTTTGTGTTTTCTGGACATTCTCTATGGACTTTACGGGTTTGAATGCATTTTAGCATGTAAGTTTTTGTTTTCAGCTGGCAAACGCTAATTGGTTCCACCTGGAGTCTAATACGCCACACATTCGAGTTTTCTAGGAAGAAAGCTTCAGAAACCTGAGAAAACATGATATTTCTTTCTGTAAACATGACATTGGATGCATTTGCCGAACAGGAAGCATGAGCTTTTCTCCAAAACCACTTTCACGGTGATTTTTGTTTAAATTTCACCAGGATACTACAACATTTTTTCCAGATACTCTGGATGAAAACAAAACTCTCTGGTGTGTTGTGGCTATCTCAATCCCACATCTTGCTACAGCCTCTGTGTTTGTTTGTGTTTTCTGGACATTCTCTATGGACTTTACAGGTTTGAATGCATTTTAGCATGTAAGTTTTTGTTTTCAGCTGGCAAACGCTAATTGGTTCCACCTGGAGTCTAATACGCCACACATTCGAGTTTTCTAGGAAGAAAGCTTCAGAAACCTGAGAAAACATGATATTTCTTTCTGTAAACATGACATTGGATGCATTTGCCGAACAGGAAGCATGAGCTTTTCTCCAAAACCACTTTCACGGTGCATTTTGGTTAAGTTTCACCCGAAATCCACAACATTTTGTCCAGATACTCTGGATGAAAACAAAACTATCTGGTGTGTTGTGGCTATCTCAATCCCACATCTTGCTACAGCCTCTGTGTTTGTTTGTGTTTTCTGGACATTCTCTATGGACTTTACGGGTTTGAATGCATTTTAGCATGTAAGTTTTTGTTTTCAGCTGGCAAACGCTAATTGGTTCCACCTGGAGTCTAATACGCCACACCTTCGAGTTTTCTAGGAAGAAAGCTTCAGAAACCTGAGAAAACATGATATTTCTTTCTGTAAACATGACATTGGATGCATTTGCCGAACAGGAAGCATGAGCTTTTCTCCAAAACCACTTTCACGGTGCTTTTTGGTTAAGTTTCACCCGAAATCCACAACATTTGGTCCAGATACTCTGGATGAAAACAAAACTCTCTGGTGTGTAGTGGCTATCTCAATCCCACATCTTGCTACAGCCTCTGTGTTTGTTTGTGTTTTCTGGACATTCTCTATGGACTTTACGGTTTTGAATGCATTTTAGCATGTAAGTTTTTGTTTTCAGCTGGCAAACGCTAATTGGTTCCACCTGGAGTCTATTACGCCACACATTCGAGTTTTCTAGGAAGAAAGCTTCAGAAACCTGAGAAAACATGATATTTCTTTCTGTAAACATGACATTGGATGCATTTGCCGAACAGGAAGCATGAGCTTTTCTCCAAAACCACTTTCACGGTGCTTTTTGGTTAAGTTTCACCCGAAATCCACAACATTTTGTCCAGATACTCTGGATGAAAACAAAACTCTCTGGTGTGTTGTGGCTATCTCAATCCCACATCTTGCTACAGCCTCTGTGTTTGTTTGTGTTTTCTGGACATTCTCTATGGACTTTACGGGTTTGAAAGCATTTTAGCATGTAAGTTTTTGTTTTCAGCTGGCAAACGCTAATTGGTTCCACCTGGAGTCTAATACGCCACACATTCGAGTTTTCTAGGAAGAAAGCTTCAGAAACCTGAGAAAACATGATATTTCCTTCTGTAAACATGACATTGGATGCATTTGCCGAACAGCAATCATGAGCTTTTCTCCAAAACCACTTTCACGGTGCTTTTTGGTTAAGTTTCACCCGAAATCCACAACATTTTGTCCAGATACTCTGGATGAAAACAAAACTATCTGGTGTGTTGTGGCTATCTCAATCCCACATCTTGCTACAGCCTCTGTGTTTGTTTGTGTTTTCTGGACATTCTCTATGGACTTTACGGGTTTGAAAGCATTTTAGCATGTAAGTTTTTGTTTTCAGCTGGCAAACGCTAATTGGTTCCACCTGGAGTCTAATACGCCACACATTCGAGTTTTCTAGGAAGAAAGCTTCAGAAACCTGAGAAAACATGGTATTTCTTTCTGTAAACATGACATTGGATGCATTTGCCGAACAGGAAGCATGAGCTTTTCTCCAAAACCACTTTCACGGTGCTTTTTGGTTAAGTTTCACCCGAAATCCACAGCATTTTGTCCAGATACTCTGGATGAAAACAAAACTATCTGGTGTGTTGTGGCTATCTCAATCCCACATCTTGCTACAGCCTCTGTGTTTGTTTGTGTTTTCTGGACATTCTCTATGGACTTTACGGTTTTGAATGCATTTTAGCATGTAAGTTTTTGTTTTCAGCTGGCAAACGCTAATTGGTTCCACCTGGAGTCTAATATGCCACACATTCGAGTTTTCTAGGAAGAAAGCTTCAGAAACCTGAGAAAACATGATATTTCTTTCTGTAAACATGACATTGGATGCATTTGCCGAACAGGAAGCATGAGCTTTTCTCCAAAACCACTTTCACGGCGCTTTTTGGTTAAGTTTCACCCGAAATCCACAACATTTTGTCCAGATACTCTGGATGAAAACAAAACTATCTGGTGTGTTGTGGCTATCTCAATCCCACATCTTGCTACAGCCTCTGTGTTTGTTTGTGTTTTCTGGACATTCTCTATGGACTTTACGGATTTGAAAGCATTTTAGCATGTAAGTTTTTGTTTTCAGCTGGCAAACGCTAATTGGTTCCACCTGGAGTCTAATACGCCACACATTCGAGTTTTCTAGGAAGAAAGCTTCAGAAACCTGAGAAAACATGATATTTCTTTCTGTAAACATGACATTGGATGCATTTGCCGAACAGGAAGCATGAGCTTTTCTCCAAAACCACTTTCACGGTGCTTTTTGGTTAAGTTTCACCCGAAATCCACAACATTTTGTCCAGATACTCTGGATGAAAACAAAACTATCTGGTGTGTTGTGGCTATCTCAATCCCACATCTTGCTACAGCCTCTGTGTTTGTTTGTGTTTTCTGGACATTCTCTATGGACTTTACGGGTTTGAATGCATTTTAGCATGTAAGTTTTTGTTTTCTGCTGGCAAACGCTAATTGGTTCCCTCTGGAGTCTAATACGCCACACATTCGAGTTTTCTAGGAAGAAAGCTTCAGAAACCTGAGAAAACATGATATTTCTTTCTGTAAACATGACATTGGATGCATTTGCCGAACAGGAAGCATGAGCTTTTCTCCAAAACCACTTTCACGGTGATTTATGGTTAAATTTCACCAGGATACTACAACAATTGGTCCAGATACTCTGGATGAAAACAAAACTATCTGGTGTGTTGTGGCTATCTCAATCCCACATCTTGCTACAGCCTCTGTGTTTGTTTGTGTTTTCTGGACATTCTCTATGGACTTTACGGGTTTGAAAGCATTTTAGCATGTAAGTTTTTGTTTTCAGCTGGCAAACGCTAATTGGTTCCACCTGGAGTCTAATACGCCACACATTCGAGTTTTCTAGGAAGAAAGCTTCAGAAACCTGAGAAAACATGATATTTCTTTCTGTAAACATGACATTGGATGCATTTGCCGAACAGGAAGCATGAGCTTTTCTCCAAAACCACTTTCACGGTGCTTTTTGGTTAAGTTTCACCCGAAATCCACAACATTTTGTCCAGATACTCTGGATGAAAACAAAACTATCTGGTGTGTTGTGGCTATCTCAATCCCAGATCTTGCTACAGCCTCTGTGTTTGTTTGTGTTTTCTGGACATTCTCTATGGACTTTACGGTTTTGAATGCATTTTAGCATGTAAGTTTTTGTTTTCAGCTGGCAAACGCTAATTGGTTCCACCTGGAGTCTAATACGCCACACATTCGAGTTTTCTAGGAAGAAAGCTTCAGAAACCTGAGAAAACATGATATTTCTTTCTGTAAACATGACATTGGATGCATTTGCCGAACAGGAAGCATGAGCTTTTCTCCAAAACCACTTTCACGGTGCTTTTTGGTTAAGTTTCACCCGAAATCCACAACAATTTGTCCAGATACTCTGGATGAAAACAAAACTATCTGGTGTGTTGTGGCTATCTCAATCCCACATCTTGCTACATCCTCTGTGTTTGTTTGTGTTTTCTGGACATTCTCTATGGACTTTACGGGTTTGAATGCATTTTAGCATGTAAGTTTTTGTTTTCAGCTGGCAAACGCTAATTGGTTCCACCTGGAGTCTAATACGCCACACATTCGAGTTTTCTAGGAAGAAAGCTTCAGAAACCTGAGAAAACATGATATTTCTTTCTGTAAACATGACATTGGATGCATTTGCCGAACAGGAAGCATGAGCTTTTCTCCAAAACCACTTTCACGGTGCTTTTTGGTTAAGTTTCACCCGAAATCCACAACATTTTGTCCAGATACTCTGGATGAAAACAAAACTATCTGGTGTGTTGTGGCTATCTCAATCCCACATCTTGCTACAGCCTCTGTGTTTGTTTGTGTTTTCTGGACATTCTCCATGGACTTTACGGTTTTGAATGCATTTTAGCATGTAAGTTTTTGTTTTCAGCTGGCAAACGCTAATTGGTTCCACCTGGAGTCTAATACGCCACACATTCGAGTTTTCTAGGAAGAAAGCTTCAGAAACCTGAGAAAACATGATATTTCTTTCTGTAAACATGACATTGGATGCATTTGCCGAACAGGAAGCATGAGCTTTTCTCCAAAACCACTTTCACGGTGCTTTTTGGTTAAGTTTCACCCGAAATCCACAACATTTTGTCCAGATACTCTGGATGAAAACAAAACTATCTGGTGTGTTGTGGCTATCTCAATCCCACATCTTGCTACAGCCTCTGTGTTTGTTTGTGTTTTCTGGACATTCTCTATGGACTTTACGGATTTGAAAGCATTTTAGCATGTAAGTTTTTGTTTTCAGCTGGCAAACGCTAATTGGTTCCATCTGGAGTCTAATACGCCACACATTCGAGTTTTCTAGGAAGAAAGCTTCAGAAACCTGAGAAAACATGATATTTCTTTCTGTAAACATGACATTGGATGCATTTGCCGAACAGGAAGCATGAGCTTTTCTCCAAAACCACTTTCACGGTGCTTTTTGGTTAAGTTTCACCCGAAATCCACAACATTTTGTCCAGATACTCTGGATGAAAACAAAACTATCTGGTGTGTTGTGGCTATCTCAATCCCACATCTTGCTACAGCCTCTGTGTTTGTTTGTGTTTTCTGGACATTCTCTATGGACTTTACGGTTTTGAATGCATTTTAGCATGTAAGTTTTTGTTTTCAGCTGGCAAACGCTAATTGGTTCCACCTGGAGTCTAATACGCCACACATTCGAGTTTTCTAGGAAGAAAGCTTCAGAAACCTGAGAAAACATGATATTTCTTTCTGTAAACATGACATTGGATGCATTTGCCGAACAGGAAGCATGAGCTTTTCTCCAAAACCACTTTCACGGTGCTTTTTGGTTAAGTTTCACCCGAAATCCACAACATTTTGTCCAGATACTCTGGATGAAAACAAAACTATCTGGTGTGTTGTGGCTATCTCAATCCCAGATCTTGCTACAGCCACTGTGTTTGTTTGTGTTTTCTGGACATTCTCTATGGACTTTACGGTTTTGAATGCATTTTAGCATGTAAGTTTTTGTTTTCAGCTGGCAAACGCTAATTGGTTCCACCTGGAGTCTAATACGCCACACATTCGAGTTTTCTAGGAAGAAAGCTTCAGAAACCTGAGAAAACATGATTTTTCTATTTGTAAACATGACATTGGATGCATTTGCCGAACAGGAAGATTGTGCTTTTCTCCAAAACCACGTTCACGGTGCTTTTTGGTTAAGTTTCACCCGAAATCCACAACATTTTGTCCAGATACTCTGGATGAAAACAAAACTATCTGGTGTGTTGTGGCTGTCTCAATCCCACATCTTGCTACAGCCTCTGTGTTTGTTTGTGTTTTCTGGACATTCTCTATGGACTTTACGGTTTTGAATGCATTTTAGCATGTAAGTTTTTGTTTTCAGCTGGCAAACGCTAATTGGTTCCACCTGGAGTCTAATACGCCACACATTCGAGTTTTCTAGGAAGAAAGCTTCAGAAACCTGAGAAAACATGATATTTCTTTCTGTAAACATGACATTGGATGCATTTGCCGAACAGGAAGCATGAGCTTTTCTCCAAAACCACTTTCACGGTGCTTTTTGGTTAAGTTTCACCCGAAATCCACAACAATTTGTCCAGATACTCTGGATGAAAACAAAACTATCTGGTGTGTTGTGGCTATCTCAATCCCACATCTTGCTACAGCCTCTGTGTTTGTTTGTGTTTTCTGGACATTCTCTATGGACTTTACGGGTTTGAATGCATTTTAGCATGTAAGTTTTTGTTTTCAGCTGGCAAACGCTAATTGGTTCCACCTGGAGTCTAATACGCCACACATTCGAGTTTTCTAGGAAGAAAGCTTCAGAAACCTGAGAAAACATGATATTTCTTTCTGTAAACATGACATTGGATGCATTTGCCGAACAGGAAGCATGAGCTTTTCTCCAAAACCACTTTCACGGTGCTTTTTGGTTAAGTTTCACCCGAAATCCACAACATTTTGTCCAGATACTCTGGATGAAAACAAAACTATCTGGTGTGTTGTGGCTATCTCAATCCCACATCTTGCTACAGCCTCTGTGTTTGTTTGTGTTTTCTGGACATTCTCTATGGACTTTACGGGTTTGAATGCATTTTAGCATGTAAGTTTTTGTTTTCAGCTGGCAAACGCTAATTGGTTCCACCTGGAGTCTAATACGCCACACCTTCGAGTTTTCTAGGAAGAAAGCTTCAGAAACCTGAGAAAACATGATATTTCTTTCTGTAAACATGACATTGGATGCATTTGCCGAACAGGAAGCATGAGCTTTTCTCCAAAACCACTTTCACGGTGCTTTTTGGTTAAGTTTCACCCGAAATCCACAACATTTTGTCCAGATACTCTGGATGAAAACAAAACTATCTGGTGTGTTGTGGCTATCTCAATCCCACATCTTGCTACAGCCTCTGTGTTTGTTTGTGTTTTCTGGACATTCTCTATGGACTTTACGGGTTTGAATGCATTTTAGCATGTAAGTTTTTGTTTTCAGCTGGCAAACGCTAATTGGTTGCACCTGGAGTCTAATACGCCACACCTTCGAGTTTTCTAGGAAGAAAGCTTCAGAAACCTGAGAAAACATGATATTTCTTTCTGTAAACATGACATTGGATGCATTTGCCGAACAGGAAGCATGAGCTTTTCTCCAAAACCACTTTCACGGTGCTTTTTGGTTAAGTTTCACCCGAAATCCACAACATTTTGTCCAGATACTCTGGATGAAAACAAAACTCTCTGGTGTGTTGTGGCTATCTCAATCCCACATCTTGCTACAGCCTCTGTGTTTGTTTGTGTTTTCTGGACATTCTCTATGGACTTTACGGGTTTGAATGCATTTTAGCATGTAAGTTTTTGTTTTCAGCTGGCAAACGCTAATTGGTTCCACCAGGAGTCTAATTCACCACACCTTCGAGTTTTCTAGGAAGAAAGCTTCAGAAACCTGAGAAAACATGATATTTCTTTCTGTAAACATGACATTGGATGCATTTGCCGAACAGGAAGCATGAGCTTTTCTCCAAAACCACTTTCACGGTGCTTTTTGGTTAAGTTTCACCCGAAATCCACAACATTTTGTCCAGATACTCTGGATGAAAACAAAACTATCTGGTGTGTTGTGGCTATCTCAATCCCAGATCTTGCTACAGCCTCTGTGTTTGTTTGTGTTTTCTGGACATTCTCTATGGACTTTACGGGTTTGAATGCATTTTAGCATGTAAGTTTTTGTTTTCAGCTGGCAAACGCTAATTGGTTCCACCTGGAGTCTAATACGCCACACATTCGAGTTTTCTAGGAAGAAAGCTTCAGAAACCTGAGAAAACATGATATTTCTTTCTGTAAACATGACATTGGATGCATTTGCCGAACAGGAAGCATGAGCTTTTCTCCAAAACCACTTTCACGGTGCTTTTTGGTTAAGTTTCACCCGAAATCCACAACATTTTGTCCAGATACTCTGGATGAAAACAAAACTATCTGGTGTGTTGTGGCTATCTCAATCCCACATCTTGCTACAGCCTCTGTGTTTGTTTGTGTTTTCTGGACATTCTCTATGGACTTTACGGGTTTGAATGCATTTTAGCATGTAAGTTTTTGTTTTCAGCTGGCAAACGCTAATTGGTTGCACCTGGAGTCTAATACGCCACACCTTCGAGTTTTCTAGGAAGAAAGCTTCAGAAACCTGAGAAAACATGATATTTCTTTCTGTAAACATGACATTGGATGCATTTGCCGAACAGGAAGCATGAGCTTTTCTCCAAAACCACTTTCACGGTGCTTTTTGGTTAAGTTTCACCCGAAATCCACAACATTTTGTCCAGATACTCTGGATGAAAACAAAACTATCTGGTGTGTTGTGGCTATCTCAATCCCACATCTTGCTACAGCCTCTGTGTTTGTTTGTGTTTTCTGGACATTCTCTATGGACTTTACGGGTTTGAATGCATTTTAGCATGTAAGTTTTTGTTTTCAGCTGGCAAACGCTAATTGGTTCCACCTGGAGTCTAATACGCCACACCTTCGAGTTTTCTAGGAAGAAAGCTTCAGAAACCTAAGAAAACATGATATTTCTTTCTGTAAACATGACATTGGATGCATTTGCCGAACAGGAAGCATGAGCTTTTCTCCAAAACCACTTTCACGGTGCTTTTTGGTTAAGTTTCACCCGAAATCCACAACATTTTGTCCAGATACTCTGGATGAAAACAAAACTATCTGGTGTGTTGTGGCTATCTCAATCCCACATCTTGCTACAGCCTCTGTGTTTGTTTGTGTTTTCTGGACATTCTCTATGGACTTTACGGGTTTGAATGCATTTTAGCATGTAAGTTTTTGTTTTCAGCTGGCAAACGCTAATTGGTTCCACCTGGAGTCTAATTCACCACACCTTCGAGTTTTCTAGGAAGAAAGCTTCAGAAACCTGAGAAAACATGATATTTCTTTCTGTAAACATGACATTGGATGCATTTGCCGAACAGGAAGCATGAGCTTTTCTCCAAAACCACTTTCACGGTGCTTTTTGGTTAAGTTTCACCCGAAATCCACAACATTTTGTCCAGATACTCTGGATGAAAACAAAACTATCTGGTGTGTTGTGGCTATCTCAATCCCAGATCTTGCTACAGCCTCTGTGTTTGTTTGTGTTTTCTGGACATTCTCTATGGACTTTACGGGTTTGAATGCATTTTAGCATGTAAGTTTTTGTTTTCAGCTGGCAAACGCTAATTGGTTCCACCTGGAGTCTAATACGCCACACATTCGAGTTTTCTAGGAAGAAAGCTTCAGAAACCTGAGAAAACATGATATTTCTTTCTGTAAACATGACATTGGATGCATTTGCCGAACAGGAAGCATGAGCTTTTCTCCAAAACCACTTTCACGGTGCTTTTTGGTTAAGTTTCACCCGAAATCCACAACATTTTGTCCAGATACTCTGGATGAAAACAAAACTCTCTGGTGTGTTGTGGCTATCTCAATCCCACATCTTGCTACAGCCTCTGTGTTTGTTTGTGTTTTCTGGACATTCTCTATGGACTTTACGGTTTTGAATGCATTTTAGCATGTAAGTTTTTGTTTTCAGCTGGCAAACGCTAATTGGTTCCACCTGGAGTCTAATACGCCACACATTCGAGTTTTCTAGGAAGAAAGCTTCAGAAACCTGAGAAAACATGATATTTCTTTCTGTAAACATGACATTGGATGCATTTGCCGAACAGGAAGCATGAGCTTTTCCCCAAAACCACTTTCACGGTGCTTTTTGGTTAAGTTTCACCCGAAATCCACAACATTTTGTCCAGATACTCTGGATGAAAACAAAACTATCTGGTGTGTTGTGGCTATCTCAATCCCACATCTTGCTACAGCCTCTGTGTTTGTTTGTGTTTTCTGGACATTCTCTATGGACTTTACGGGTTTGAATGCATTTTAGCATGTAAGTTTTTGTTTTCAGCTGGCAAACGCTAATTGGTTCCACCTGCAGTCTAATACGCCACACATTCGAGTTTTCTAGGAAGAAAGCTTCAGAAACCTGAGAAAACATGATATTTCTTTCTGTAAACATGACATTGGATGCATTTGCCGAACAGGAAGCATGAGCCTTTCCCCAAAACCACTTTCACGGTGCTTTTTGGTTAAGTTTCACCCGAAATCCACAACATTTTGTCCAGATACTCTGGATGAAAACAAAACTATCTGGTGTGTTGTGGCTATCTCAATCCCACATCTTGCTACAGCTTCTGTGTTTGTTTGTGTTTTCTGGACATTCTCTATGGACTTTACGGGTTTGAATGCATTTTAGCAATGTAAGTTTTTGTTTTCAGCTGGCAAACGCTAATTGGTTCCACCTGCAGTCTAATACGCCACACATTCGAGTTTTCTAGGAAGAAAGCTTCAGAAACCTGAGAAAACATGATATTTCTTTCTGTAAACATGACATTGGATGCATTTGCCGAACAGGAAGCATGAGCTTTTCCCCAAAACCACTTTCACGGTGCTTTTTGGTTAAGATTCACCCGAAATCCACAACATTTTGTCCAGATACTCTGGATGAAAACAAAACTATCTGGTGTGTTGTGGCTATCTCAATCCCACATATTGCTACAGCCTCTGTGTTTGTTTGTGTTTTCTGGACATTCTCTATGGACTTTACGGGTTTGAATGCATTTTAGCATGTAAGTTTTTGTTTTCAGCTGGCAAACGCTAATTGGTTCCACCTGGAGTCTAATACGCCACACATTCGAGTTTTCTAGGAAGAAAGCTTCAGAAACCTGAGAAAACATGATATTTCTTTCTGTAAACATGACATCGGATGCATTTGCCGAACAGGAAGCATGAGCTTTTCTCCAAAACCACTTTCACGGTGATTTTTGGTTAAGTTTCACCCGAAATCCACAACAATTTGTCCAGATACTCTGGATGAAAACAAAACTATCTGGTGTGTTGTGGCTATCTCAATCCCACATCTTGCTACAGCCTCTGTGTTTGTTTGTGTTTTCTGGACATTCTCTATGGACTTTACGGGTTTGAATGCATTTTAGCATGTAAGTTTTTGTTTTCAGCTGGCAAACGCTAATTGGTTCCACCTGGAGTCTAATACGCCACACATTCGAGTTTTCTAGGAAGAAAGCTTCAGAAACCTGAGAAAACATGATATTTGTATTTGTAAACATGACATTGGATGCATTTCCCGTACAGGAAGATTGTGCTTTTCTCCAAAACCACTTTCACGGTGCTTTTTGGTTAAATTTCACCAGGATACTACAACATTTTGTCCAGATACTCTGGATGAAAACAAAACTCTCTGGTGTGTTGTGGCTATCTCAATCCCACATCTTGCTACAGCCTCTGTGTTTGTTTGTGTTTTCTGGACATTCTCTATGGACTTTACGGGTTTGAATGCATTTTAGCATGTAAGTTTTTGTTTTCAGCTGGGAAACGCTAATTGGTTCCACCTGGAGTCTAATACGCCACACATTCGAGTTTTCTAGGAAGAAAGCTTCAGAAACCTGAGAAAACATGATATTTGTATTTGTAAACATGACATTGGATGCATTTCCCGTACAGGAAGATTGTGCTTTTCTCCAAAACCACTTTCACGGTGCTTTTTGGTTAAATTTCACCAGGATACTACAACATTTTGTCCAGATACTCTGGATGAAAACAAAACTATCTGGTGTGTTGTGGCTATCTCAATCCCACATCTTGCTACAGCCTCTGTGTTTGTTTGTGTTTTCTGGACATTCTCTATGGACTTTACGGGTTTGAATGCATTTTAGCATGTAAGTTTTTGTTTTCAGCTGGCAAACGCTAATTGGTTCCACCTGCAGTCTAATACGCCACACATTCGAGTTTTCTAGGAAGAAAGCTTCAGAAACCTGAGAAAACATGATATTTCTTTCTGTAAACATGACATTGGATGCATTTGCCGAACAGGAAGCATGAGCTTTTCCCCAAAACCACTTTCACGGTGCTTTTTGGTTAAGATTCACCCGAAATCCACAACATTTTGTCCAGATACTCTGGATGAAAACAAAACTATCTGGTGTGTTGTGGCTATCTCAATCCCACATATTGCTACAGCCTCTGTGTTTGTTTGTGTTTTCTGGACATTCTCTATGGACTTTACGGGTTTGAATGCATTTTAGCATGTAAGTTTTTGTTTTCAGCTGGCAAACGCTAATTGGTTCCACCTGGAGTCTAATACGCCACACATTCGAGTTTTCTAGGAAGAAAGCTTCAGAAACCTGAGAAAACATGATATTTCTTTCTGTAAACATGACATCGGATGCATTTGCCGAACAGGAAGCATGAGCTTTTCTCCAAAACCACTTTCACGGTGATTTTTGGTTAAGTTTCACCCGAAATCCACAACAATTTGTCCAGATACTCTGGATGAAAACAAAACTATCTGGTGTGTTGTGGCTATCTCAATCCCACATCTTGCTACAGCCTCTGTGTTTGTTTGTGTTTTCTGGACATTCTCTATGGACTTTACGGGTTTGAATGCATTTTAGCATGTAAGTTTTTGTTTTCAGCTGGCAAACGCTAATTGGTTCCACCTGGAGTCTAATACGCCACACATTCGAGTTTTCTAGGAAGAAAGCTTCAGAAACCTGAGAAAACATGATATTTGTATTTGTAAACATGACATTGGATGCATTTCCCGTACAGGAAGATTGTGCTTTTCTCCAAAACCACTTTCACGGTGCTTTTTGGTTAAATTTCACCAGGATACTACAACATTTTGTCCAGATACTCTGGATGAAAACAAAACTCTCTGGTGTGTTGTGGCTATCTCAATCCCACATCTTGCTACAGCCTCTGTGTTTGTTTGTGTTTTCTGGACATTCTCTATGGACTTTACGGGTTTGAATGCATTTTAGCATGTAAGTTTTTGTTTTCAGCTGGGAAACGCTAATTGGTTCCACCTGGAGTCTAATACGCCACACATTCGAGTTTTCTAGGAAGAAAGCTTCAGAAACCTGAGAAAACATGATATTTGTATTTGTAAACATGACATTGGATGCATTTCCCGTACAGGAAGATTGTGCTTTTCTCCAAAACCACTTTCACGGTGCTTTTTGGTTAAATTTCACCAGGATACTACAACATTTTGTCCAGATACTCTGGATGAAAACAAAACTCTCTGGTGTGTTGTGGCTATCTCAATCCCACATCTTGCTACAGCCTCTGTGTTTGTTTGTGTTTTCTGGACATTCTCTATGGACTTTACGGGTTTGAATGCATTTTAGCATGTAAGTTTTTGTTTTCAGCTGGCAAACGCTAATTGGTTCCACCTGGAGTCTAATACGCCACACATTCGAGTTTTCTAGGAAGAAAGCTTCAGAAACCTGAGAAAACATGATATTTCTTTCTGTAAACATGACACTGGATGCATTTGCCGAACAGGAAGCATGAGCTTTTCTCCAAAAGCACTTTCACGGTGCTTTTTGGTTAAGTTTCACCCGAAATCCACAACATTTTGTCCAGATACTCTGGATGAAAACAAAACTATCTGGTGTGTTGTGGCTATCTCAATCCCAGATCTTGCTACAGCCTCTGTGTGTGTTTGTGTTTTCTGGACATTCTCTATGGACTTTACGGGTTTGAATGCATTTTAGCATGTAAGTTTTTGTTTTCAGCTGGCAAACGCTAATTGGTTCCACCTGGAGTCTAATACGCCACACATTCGAGTTTTCTAGGAAGAAAGCTTCAGAAACCTGAGAAAACATGATATTTCTTTCTGTAAACATGACATTGGATGCATTTGCCGAACAGGAAGCATGAGCCTTTCCCCAAAACCACTTTCACGGTGCTTTTTGGTTAAGTTTCACCCGAAATCCACAACATTTTGTCCAGATACTCTGTATGAAAACAAAACTATCTGGTGTGTTGTGGCTATCTCAATCCCACATCTTGCTACAGCTTCTGTGTTTGTTTGTGTTTTCTGGACATTCTCTATGGACTTTACGGGTTTGAATGCATTTTAGCATGTAAGTTTTTGTTTTCAGCTGGCAAACGCTAATTGGTTCCACCTGCAGTCTAATACGCCACACATTCGAGTTTTCTAGGAAGAAAGCTTCAGAAACCTGAGAAAACATGATATTTCTTTCTGTAAACATGACATTGGATGCATTTGCCGAACAGGAAGCATGAGCCTTTCTCCAAAACCACTTTCACGGTGCTTTTTGGTTAAGTTTCACCCGAAATCCACAACATTTTGTCCAGATACTCTGGATGAAAACAAAACTATCTGGTGTGTTGTGGCTATCTCAATCCCACATCTTGCTACAGCTTCTGTGTTTGTTTGTGTTTTCTGGACATTCTCTATGGACCTTACGGGTTTGAATGCATTTTAGCATGTAAGTTTTTGTTTTCAGCTGGCAAACGCTAATTGGTTCCACCTGCAGTCTAATACGCCACACATTCGAGTTTTCTAGGAAGAAAGCTTCAGAAACCTGAGAAAACATGATATTTCTTTCTGTAAACATGACATTGGATGCATTTGCCGAACAGGAAGCATGAGCTTTTCCCCAAAACCACTTTCACGGTGCTTTTTGGTTAAGATTCACCCGAAATCCACAACATTTTGTCCAGATACTCTGGATGAAAACAAAACTATCTGGTGTGTTGTGGCTATCTCAATCCCACATATTGCTACAGCCTCTGTGTTTGTTTGTGTTTTCTGGACATTCTCTATGGACTTTACGGGTTTGAATGCATTTTAGCATGTAAGTTTTTGTTTTCAGCTGGCAAACGCTAATTGGTTCCACCTGGAGTCTAATACGCCACACATTCGAGTTTTCTAGGAAGAAAGCTTCAGAAACCTGAGAAAACATGATATTTCTTTCTGTAAACATGACATCGGATGCATTTGCCGAACAGGAAGCATGAGCTTTTCTCCAAAACCACTTTCACGGTGATTTTTGGTTAAGTTTCACCCGAAATCCACAACAATTTGTCCAGATACTCTGGATGAAAACAAAACTATCTGGTGTGTTGTGGCTATCTCAATCCCACATCTTGCTACAGCCTCTGTGTTTGTTTGTGTTTTCTGGACATTCTCTATGGACTTTACGGGTTTGAATGCATTTTAGCATGTAAGTTTTTGTTTTCAGCTGGCAAACGCTAATTGGTTCCACCTGGAGTCTAATACGCCACACATTCGAGTTTTCTAGGAAGAAAGCTTCAGAAACCTGAGAAAACATGATATTTGTATTTGTAAACATGACATTGGATGCATTTCCCGTACAGGAAGATTGTGCTTTTCTCCAAAACCACTTTCACGGTGCTTTTTGGTTAAATTTCACCAGGATACTACAACATTTTGTCCAGATACTCTGGATGAAAACAAAACTCTCTGGTGTGTTGTGGCTATCTCAATCCCACATCTTGCTACAGCCTCTGTGTTTGTTTGTGTTTTCTGGACATTCTCTATGGACTTTACGGGTTTGAATGCATTTTAGCATGTAAGTTTTTGTTTTCAGCTGGGAAACGCTAATTGGTTCCACCTGGAGTCTAATACGCCACACATTCGAGTTTTCTAGGAAGAAAGCTTCAGAAACCTGAGAAAACATGATATTTGTATTTGTAAACATGACATTGGATGCATTTCCCGTACAGGAAGATTGTGCTTTTCTCCAAAACCACTTTCACGGTGCTTTTTGGTTAAGTTTCACCAGGATACTACAACATTTTGTCCAGATACTCTGGATGAAAACAAAACTCTCTGGTGTGTTGTGGCTATCTCAATCCCACATCTTGCTACAGCCTCTGTGTTTGTTTGTGTTTTCTGGACATTCTCTATGGACTTTACGGGTTTGAATGCATTTTAGCATGTAAGTTTTTGTTTTCAGCTGGCAAACGCTAATTGGTTCCACCTGGAGTCTAATACGCCACACATTCGAGTTTTCTAGGAAGAAAGCTTCAGAAACCTGAGAAAACATGATATTTCTTTCTGTAAACATGACACTGGATGCATTTGCCGAACAGGAAGCATGAGCTTTTCTCCAAAAGCACTTTCACGGTGCTTTTTGGTTAAGTTTCACCCGAAATCCACAACATTTTGTCCAGATACTCTGGATGAAAACAAAACTATCTGGTGTGTTGTGGCTATCTCAATCCCAGATCTTGCTACAGCCTCTGTGTGTGTTTGTGTTTTCTGGACATTCTCTATGGACTTTACGGGTTTGAATGCATTTTAGCATGTAAGTTTTTGTTTTCAGCTGGCAAACGCTAATTGGTTCCACCTGGAGTCTAATACGCCACACATTCGAGTTTTCTAGGAAGAAAGCTTCAGAAACCTGAGAAAACATGATATTTCTTTCTGTAAACATGACATTGGATGCATTTGCCGAACAGGAAGCATGAGCCTTTCCCCAAAACCACTTTCACGGTGCTTTTTGGTTAAGTTTCACCCGAAATCCACAACATTTTGTCCAGATACTCTGTATGAAAACAAAACTATCTGGTGTGTTGTGGCTATCTCAATCCCACATCTTGCTACAGCTTCTGTGTTTGTTTGTGTTTTCTGGACATTCTCTATGGACTTTACGGGTTTGAATGCATTTTAGCATGTAAGTTTTTGTTTTCAGCTGGCAAACGCTAATTGGTTCCACCTGCAGTCTAATACGCCACACATTCGAGTTTTCTAGGAAGAAAGCTTCAGAAACCTGAGAAAACATGATATTTCTTTCTGTAAACATGACATTGGATGCATTTGCCGAACAGGAAGCATGAGCCTTTCCCCAAAACCACTTTCACGGTGCTTTTTGGTTAAGTTTCACCCGAAATCCACAACATTTTGTCCAGATACTCTGGATGAAAACAAAACTATCTGGTGTGTTGTGGCTATCTCAATCCCACATCTTGCTACAGCTTCTGTGTTTGTTTGTGTTTTCTGGACATTCTCTATGGACCTTACGGGTTTGAATGCATTTTAGCATGTAAGTTTTTGTTTTCAGCTGGCAAACGCTAATTGGTTCCACCTGCAGTCTAATACGCCACACATTCGAGTTTTCTAGGAAGAAAGCTTCAGAAACCTGAGAAAACATGATATTTCTTTCTGTAAACATGACATTGGATGCATTTGCCGAACAGGAAGCATGAGCTTTTCCCCAAAACCACTTTCACGGTGCTTTTTGGTTAAGATTCACCCGAAATCCACAACATTTTGTCCAGATACTCTGGATGAAAACAAAACTATCTGGTGTGTTGTGGCTATCTCAATCCCACATATTGCTACAGCCTCTGTGTTTGTTTGTGTTTTCTGGACATTCTCTATGGACTTTACGGGTTTGAATGCATTTTAGCATGTAAGTTTTTGTTTTCAGCTGGCAAACGCTAATTGGTTCCACCTGGAGTCTAATACGCCACACATTCGAGTTTTCTAGGAAGAAAGCTTCAGAAACCTGAGAAAACATGATATTTCTTTCTGTAAACATGACATCGGATGCATTTGCCGAACAGGAAGCATGAGCTTTTCTCCAAAACCACTTTCACGGTGATTTTTGGTTAAGTTTCACCCGAAATCCACAACAATTTGTCCAGATACTCTGGATGAAAACAAAACTATCTGGTGTGTTGTGGCTATCTCAATCCCACATCTTGCTACAGCCTCTGTGTTTGTTTGTGTTTTCTGGACATTCTCTATGGACTTTACGGGTTTGAATGCATTTTAGCATGTAAGTTTTTGTTTTCAGCTGGCAAACGCTAATTGGTTCCACCTGGAGTCTAATACGCCACACATTCGAGTTTTCTAGGAAGAAAGCTTCAGAAACCTGAGAAAACATGATATTTGTATTTGTAAACATGACATTGGATGCATTTCCCGTACAGGAAGATTGTGCTTTTCTCCAAAACCACTTTCACGGTGCTTTTTGGTTAAATTTCACCAGGATACTACAACATTTTGTCCAGATACTCTGGATGAAAACAAAACTCTCTGGTGTGTTGTGGCTATCTCAATCCCACATCTTGCTACAGCCTCTGTGTTTGTTTGTGTTTTCTGGACATTCTCTATGGACTTTACGGGTTTGAATGCATTTTAGCATGTAAGTTTTTGTTTTCAGCTGGCAAACGCTAATTGGTTCCACCTGGAGTCTAATACGCCACACATTCGAGTTTTCTAGGAAGAAAGCTTCAGAAACCTGAGAAAACATGATATTTCTTTCTGTAAACATGACATTGGATGCATTTGCCGAACAGGAAGCATGAGCTTTTCTCCAAAAACACTTTCACGGTGCTTTTTGGTTAAGTTTCACCCGAAATCCACAACAATTTGTCCAGATACTCTGGATGAAAACAAAACTATCTGGTGTGTTGTGGCTATCTCAATCCCACATCTTGCTACAGCCTCTGTGTTTGTTTGTGTTTTCTGGACATTCTCTATGGACTTTACGGGTTTGAATGCATTTTAGCATGTAAGTTTTTGTTTTCAGCTGGCAAACGCTAATTGGTTCCACCTGGAGTCTAATACGCCACACATTCGAGTTTTCTAGGAAGAAAGCTTCAGAAACCTGAGAAAACATGATATTTCCTTCTGTAAACATGACATTGGATTCATTTGCCGAACAGGAAGCATGAGCTTTTCTCCAAAACCACTTTCACGGTGATTTTTGGTTAAATTTCACCAGAATACTACAACATTTTGTCCAGATACTCTGGATGAAAACAAAACTATCTGGTGTGTTGTGGCTATCTCAATCCCACATCTTGCTATAGCCTCTGTGTTTGTTTGTGTTTTCTGGACATTCTCTATGGACTTTACGGTTTTGAATGCATTTTAGCATGTAAGTTTTTGTTTTCTGCTGGCAAACGCTAATTGGTTCCACCTGGAGTCTAATACGCCACACATTCGAGTTTTCTAGGAAGAAAGCTTCAGAAACCTGAGAAAACATGATATTTCTTTCTGTAAACCTGACATTGGATGCATTTGCCGAACAGGAAGCATGAGCTTTTCTCCAAAAGCACTTTCACGGTGATTTTTGGTTAAATTTCACCAGGATACTACAACATTTTGTCCAGATACTCTGGATGAAAACAAAACTATCTGGTGTGTTGTGGCTATCTCAATCCCACATCTTGCTACAGCCTCTGTGTTTGTTTGTGTTTTCTGGACATTCTCTATGGACTTTACGGGTTTGAATGCATTTTAGCATGTAAGTTTTTGTTTTCAGCTGGCAAACGCTAATTGGTTCCACCTGGAGTCTAATACGCCACACATTCGAGTTTTCTAGGAAGAAAGCTTCAGAAACCTGAGAAAACATGATTTTTCTATTTGTAAACATGACATTGGATGCATTTGCCGAACAGGAAGATTGTGCTTTTCTCCAAAACCACGTTCACGGTGATTTTTGGTTAAATTTCACCAGGATACTACAACATTTTGTCCAGATACTCTGGATGAAAACAAAACTCTCTGGTGTGTTGTGGCTATCTCAATCCCACATCTTGCTACAGCCTCTGTGTTTGTTTGTGTTTTCTGGACATTCTCTATGGACTTTACGGTTTTGAATGCATTTTAGCATGTAAGTTTTTGTTTTCAGCTGGCAAACGCTAATTGGTTCCACCTGGAGTCTAATACGCCACACATTCGAGTTTTCTAGGAAGAAAGCTTCAGAAACCTGAGAAAACATGATATTTCTTTCTGTAAACCTGACATTGGATGCATTTGCCGAACAGGAAGCATGAGCTTTTCTCCAAAAGCACTTTCACGGTGCTTTTTGGTTAAGTTTCACCCGAAATCCACAACATTTTGTCCAGATACTCTGGATGAAAACAAAACTCTCTGGTGGGTTGTGGCTATCTCAGTCCCACATCTTGCTACAGCCTCTGTGTTTGTTTGTGTTTTCTGGACATTCTCTATGGACTTTACTGGTTTGAATGCATTTTAGCATGTAAGTTTTTGTTTTCAGCTGGCAAACGCTAATTGGTTCCACCTGGAGTCTAATACGCCACAGATTCGAGTTTTCTAGGAAGAAAGCTTCAGAAACCTGAGAAAACATGATATTTCTTTCTGTAAACATGACATTGGATGCATTTGCCGAACAGGAAGCATGAGCTTTTCTCCAAAACCACTTTCACGGTGCTTTTTGGTTAAGTTTCACCCGAAATCCACAACATTTGGTCCAGATACTCTGGATGAAAACAAAACTATCTGGTGTGTTGTGGCTATCTCAATCCCACATCTTGCTACAGCCTCTGTGTTTGTTTGTGTTTTCTGGACATTCTCTATGGACTTTACGGGTTTGAATGCATTTTAGCATGTAAGTTTTTGTTTTCAGCTGGCAAACGCTAATTGGTTCCACCTGGAGTCTAATACGCCACACATTCGAGTTTTCTAGGAAGAAAGCTTCAGAAACCTGAGAAAACATGATTTTTCTATTTGTAAACATGACATTGGATGCATTTGCCGAACAGGAAGATTGTGCTTTTCTCCAAAACCACGTTCACGGTGATTTTTGGTTAAATTTCACCAGGATACTACAACATTTTGTCCAGATACTCTGGATGAAAACAAAACTCTCTGGTGTGTTGTGGCTATCTCAATCCCACATTTTGCTACAGCCTCTGTGTTTGTTTGTGTTTTCTGGACATTCTCTATGGACTTTACGGTTTTGAATGCATTTTAGCATGTAAGTTTTTGTTTTCTGCTGGCAAACGCTAATTGGTTCCACCTGGAGTCTAATACACCACACATTCGAGTTTTCTAGGAAGAAAGCTTCAGAAACCTGAGAAAACATGATATTTGTATTTGTAAACATGACATTGGATGCATTTGCCGAACAGGAAGCATGAGCTTTTCTCCAAAACCACTTTCACGGTGATTTTTGGTTAAATTTCACCAGGATACTACAACATTTTGTCCAGATACTCTGGATGAAAACAAAACTATCTGGTGTGTTGTGGCTATCTCAATCCCACATCTTGCTACAGCCTCTGTGTTTGTTTGTGTTTTCTGGACATTCTCTATGGACTTTACGGGTTTGAATGCATTTTAGCATGTAAGTTTTTGTTTTCTGCTGGCAAACGCTAATTGGTTCCACCTGGAGTCTAATACGCCACACATTCGAGTTTTCTAGGAAGAAAGCTTCAGAAACCTGAGAAAACATGATATTTCTTTCTGTAAACATGACATTGGATGCATTTGCCGAACAGGAAGCATGAGCTTTTCTCCAAAACCACTTTCACGGTGCTTTTTGGTTAAGTTTCACCCGAAATCCACAACATTTTGTCCAGATACTCTGGATGAAAACAAAACTATCTGGTGTGTTGTGGCTATCTCAATCCCACATCTTGCTACAGCCTCTGTGTTTGTTTGTGTTTTCTGGACATTCTCTATGGACTTTACGGGTTTGAATGCATTTTAGCATGTAAGTTTTTGTTTTCAGCTGGCAAACGCTAATTGGTTCCACCTGGAGTCTAATACGCCACACATTCGAGTTTTCTAGGAAGAAAGCTTCAGAAACCTGAGAAAACATGATTTTTCTATTTGTAAACATGACATTGGATGCATTTGCCGAACAGGAAGATTGTGCTTTTCTCCAAAACCACGTTCACGGTGATTTTTGGTTAAATTTCACCAGGATACTACAACATTTTGTCCAGATACTCTGGATGAAAACAAAACTCTCTGGTGTGTTGTGGCTATCTCAATCCCACATCTTGCTACAGCCTCTGTGTTTGTTTGTGTTTTCTGGACATTCTCTATGGACTTTACGGTTTTGAATGCATTTTAGCATGTAAGTTTTTGTTTTCAGCTGGCAAACGCTAATTGGTTCCACCTGGAGTCTAATACGCCACACATTCGAGTTTTCTAGGAAGAAAGCTTCAGAAACCTGAGAAAACATGATATTTCTTTCTGTAAACCTGACATTGGATGCATTTGCCGAACAGGAAGCATGAGCTTTTCTCCAAAAGCACTTTCACGGTGCTTTTTGGTTAAGTTTCACCCGAAATCCACAACATTTTGTCCAGATACTCTGGATGAAAACAAAACTCTCTGGTGGGTTGTGGCTATCTCAATCCCACATCTTGCTACAGCCTCTGTGTTTGTTTGTGTTTTCTGGACATTCTCTATGGACTTTACGGGTTTGAATGCATTTTAGCATGTAAGTTTTTGTTTTCTGCTGGCAAACGCTAATTGGTTCCACCTGGAGTCTAATACGCCACAGATTCGAGTTTTCTAGGAAGAAAGCTTCAGAAACCTGAGAAAACATGATATTTCTTTCTGTATACATGACATTGGATGCATTTGCCGAACAGGAAGCATGAGCTTTTCTCCAAAACCACTTTCACGGTGCTTTTTGGTTAAGTTTCACCCGAAATCCACAACATTTGGTCCAGATACTCTGGATGAAAACAAAACTATCTGGTGTGTTGTGGCTATCTCAATCCCACATCTTGCTACAGCCTCTGTGTTTGTTTGTGTTTTCTGGACATTCTCTATGGACTTTACGGGTTTGAATGCATTTTAGCATGTAAGTTTTTGTTTTCAGCTGGCAAACGCTAATTGGTTCCACCTGGAGTCTAATACGCCACACATTCGAGTTTTCTAGGAAGAAAGCTTCAGAAACCTGAGAAAACATGATTTTTCTATTTGTAAACATGACATTGGATGCATTTGCCGAACAGGAAGATTGTGCTTTTCTCCAAAACCACGTTCACGGTGATTTTTGGTTAAATTTCACCAGGATACTACAACATTTTGTCCAGATACTCTGGATGAAAACAAAACTCTCTGGTGTGTTGTGGCTATCTCAATCCCACATCTTGCTACAGCCTCTGTGTTTGTTTGTGTTTTCTGGACATTCTCTATGGACTTTACGGTTTTGAATGCATTTTAGCATGTAAGTTTTTGTTTTCTGCTGGCAAACGCTAATTGGTTCCACCTGGAGTCTAATACGCCACACATTCGAGTTTTCTAGGAAGAAAGCTTCAGAAACCTGAGAAAACATGATATTTCTTTCTGTAAAAATGACATTGGATGCATTTGCCGAACAGGAAGCATGAGCTTTTCTCCAAAACCACTTTCACGGTGATTTTTGGTTAAATTTCACCAGGATACTACAACATTTTGTCCAGATACTCTGGATGAAAACAAAACTATCTGGTGTGTTGTGGCTATCTCAATCCCACATCTTGCTACAGCCTCTGTGTTTGTTTGTGTTTTCTGGACATTCTCTATGGACTTTACGGTTTTGAATGCATTTTATCATGGAAGTTTTTGTTTTCAGCTGGCAAACGCTAATTGGTTCCACCTGGAGTCTAATACGCCACACATTCGAGTTTTCTAGGAAGAAAGCTTCAGAAACCTGAGAAAACATGATATTTCTTTCTGTAAACATGGCATTGGATGCATTTGCCGTACAGGAAGCATGAGCTTTTCTCCAAAACCACTTTCACGGTGATTTTTGGTTAAGTTTCACCCGAAATCCACAACAATTTGTCCAGATAATCTGGATGAAAACAAAACTATCTGGTGTGTTGTGGCTATCTCAATCCCACATCTTGCTACAGCCTCTGTGTGTGTTTGTGTTTTCTGGACATTCTCTATGGACTTTACGGTTTTGAATGCATTTTATCATGGAAGTTTTTGTTTTCAGCTGGCAAACGCTAATTGGTTCCACCTGGAGTCTAATACGCCACACATTCGAGTTTTCTAGGAAGAAAGCTTCAGAAACCTGAGAAAACATGATATTTCTTTCTGTAGACCTGACATTGGATGCATTTGCCGAACAGGAAGCATGAGCTTTTCTCCAAAACCACTTTCACGGTGCTTTTTGGTTAAGTTTCACCCGAAATCCACAACATTTTGTCCAGATACTCTGGATGAAAACAAAACTCTCTGGTGTGTTGTGGCTATCTCAATCCCACATCTTGCTACAGCCTCTGTGTTTGTTTGTGTTTTCTGGACATTCTCTATGGACTTTACGGGTTTGAATGCATTTTAGCATGTAAGTTTTTGTTTTCAGCTGGCAAACGCTAATTGGTTCCACCTGGAGTCTAATACGCCACACATTCGAGTTTTCTAGGAAGAAAGCTTCAGAAACCTGAGAAAACATGTTATTTCTTTCTGTAAACATGACATTGGATGCATTTGCCGAACAGGAAGCATGAGCTTTTCTCCAAAACCACTTTCACGGTGCTTTTTGGTTAAGTTTCACCCGAAATCCACAACATTTTGTCCAGATACTCTGGATGAAAACAAAACTCTCTGGTGGGTTGTGGCTATCTCAATCCCACATCTTGCTACAGCCTCTGTGTTTGTTTGTGTTTTCTGGACATTCTCTATGGACTTTACGGGTTTGAATGCATTTTAGCATGTAAGTTTTTGTTTTCTGCTGGCAAACGCTAATTGGTTCCACCTGGAGTCTAATACGCCACACATTCGAGTTTTCTAGGAAGAAAGCTTCAGAAACCTGAGACAACATGATATTTCTTTCTGTAAACATGACATTGGATGCATTTGCCGAACAGGAAGCATGAGCTTTTCTCCAAAACCACTTTCACGCTGCTTTTTGGTTAAGTTTCACCGGGATACTACAACATTTTGTCCAGATACTCTGGATGAAAACAAAACTCTCTGGTGTGTTGTGGCTATCTCAATCCCACATCTTGCTACAGCCTCTGTGTTTGTTTGTGTTTTCTGGACATTCTCTATGGACTTTACGGTTTTGAATGCATGTTAGCATGTAAGTTTTTGTTTTCAGCTGGCAAACGCTAATTGGTTCCACCTGGAGTCTAATACGCCACACATTCGAGTTTTCTAGGAAGAAAGCTTCAGAAACCTGAGAAAACATGATATTTCTTTCTGTAAACATGACATTGGATGCATTTGCCGAACAGGAAGCATGAGCTTTTCTCCAAAACCACTTTCACGGTGCTTTTTGGTTAAGTTTCACCCGAAATCCACAACATTTTGTCCAGATACTCTGGATGAAAACAAAACTCTCTGGTGTGTTGTGGCTATCTCAATCCCACATCTTGCTACAGCCTCTGTGTTTGTTTGTGTTTTCTGGACATTCTCTATGGACTTTACGGGTTTGAATGCATTTTAGCATGTAAGTTTTTGTTTTCAGCTGGCAAACGCTAATTGGTTCCACCTGGAGTCTAATACGCCACACATTCGAGTTTTCTAGGAAGAAAGCTTCAGAAACCTGAGAAAACATGATATTTCTTTCAGTAAACATGACATTGGATGCATTTGCCGAACAGGAAGCATGAGCTTTTCTCCAAAACCACTTTCACGGTGATTTTTGGTTAAATTTCACCAGGATACTACAACATTTTGTCCAGATACTCTGGATGAAAACAAAACTCTCTGGGGTGTTGTGGCTATCTCAATCCCCCATCTTGCTACAGCCTCTGTGTTTGTTTGTGTTTTCTGGACATTCTCTATGGACTTTACGGGTTTGAATGCATTTTAGCATGTAAGATTTGTTTTCAGCTGGCAAACGCTAATTGGTTCCACCTGGAGTCTAATACGCCACACATTCGAGTTTTCTAGGAAGAAAGCTTCAGAAACCTGAGAAAACATGATATTTCTTTCTGTAAACATGACATTGGATGCATTTGCCGAACAGGAAGCATGAGCTTTTCTCCAAAACCACTTTCACGGTGCTTTTTGGTTAAGTTTCACCCGAAATCCACAACATTTTGTCCAGATACTCTGGATGAAAACAAAACTATCTGGTGTGTTGTGGCTATCTCAATCCCACATCTTGCTACAGCCTCTGTGTTTGTTTGTGTTTTCTGGACATTCTCTATGGACTTTACGGGTTTGAATGCATTTTAGCATGTAAGTTTTTGTTTTCAGCTGGCAAACGCTAATTGGTTCCACCTGGAGTCTAATACGCCACACATTCGAGTTTTCTAGGAAGAAAGCTTCAGAAACCTGAGAAAACATGATTTTTCTATTTGTAAACATGACATTGGATGCATTTGCCGAACAGGAAGATTGTGCTTTTCTCCAAAACCACGTTCACGGTGATTTTTGGTTAAATTTCACCAGGATACTACAACATTTTGTCCAGATACTCTGGATGAAAACAAAACTCTCTGGTGTGTTGTGGCTATCTCAATCCCACATCTTGCTACAGCCTCTGTGTTTGTTTGTGTTTTCTGGACATTCTCTATGGACTTTACGGTTTTGAATGCATTTTAGCATGTAAGTTTTTGTTTTCTGCTGGCAAACGCTAATTGGTTCCACCTGGAGTCTAATACGCCACACATTCGAGTTTTCTAGGAAGAAAGCTTCAGAAACCTGAGAAAACATGATATTTCTTTCTGTAAACCTGACATTGGATGCATTTGCCGAACAGGAAGCATGAGCTTTTCTCCAAAACCACTTTCACCGTGATTTTTGGTTAAATTTCACCAGGATACTACAACATTTTGTCCAGATACTCTGGATGAAAACAAAACTATCTGGTGTGTTGTGGCTATCTCAATCCCACATCTTGCTACAGCCTCTGTGTTTGTTTGTGTTTTCTGGACATTCTCTATGGACTTTACGGGTTTGAATGCATTTTAGCATGTAAGTTTTTGTTTTCAGCTGGCAAACGCTAATTGGTTCCACCTGGAGTCTAATACGCCACACATTCGAGTTTTCTAGGAAGAAAGCTTCAGAAACCTGAGAAAACATGATATTTCTTTCTGTAAACATGGCATTGGATGCATTTGCCGTACAGGAAGCATGAGCTTTTCTCCAAAACCACTTTCACGGTGATTTTTGGTTAAGTTTCACCCGAAATCCACAACAATTTGTCCAGATAATCTGGATGAAAACAAAACTATCTGGTGTGTTGTGGCTATCTCAATCCCACATCTTGCTACAGCCTCTGTGTGTGTTTGTGTTTTCTGGACATTCTCTATCGACTTTACGGTTTTGAATGCATTTTATCATGGAAGTTTTTGTTTTCAGCTGGCAAACGCTAATTGGTTCCACCTGGAGTCTAATTCGCCACACATTCGAGTTTTCTAGGAAGAAAGCTTCAGAAACCTGAGAAAACATGATATTTCTTTCTGTAAACATGGCATTGGATGCATTTGCCGTACAGGAAGCATGAGCTTTTCTCCAAAACCACTTTCACGGTGATTTTTGGTTAAGTTTCACCCGAAATCCACAACAATTTGTCCAGATAATCTGGATGAAAACAAAACTCTCTGGTGTGTTGTGGCTATCTCAATCCCACATCTTGCTACAGCCTCTGTGTGTGTTTGTGTTTTCTGGACATTCTCTATGGACTTTACGGTTTTGAATGCATTTTATCATGGAAGTTTTTGTTTTCAGCTGGCAAACGCTAATTGGTTCCACCTGGAGTCTAATACGCCACACATTCGAGTTTTCTAGGAAGAAAGCTTCAGAAACCTGAGAAAACATGATATTTCTTTCTGTAAACCTGACATTGGATGCATTTGCCGAACAGGAAGCATGAGCTTTTCTCCAAAACCACTTTCACGGTGCTTTTTGGTTAAGTTTCACCCGAAATCCACAACATTTTGTCCAGATACTCTGGATGAAAACAAAACTCTCTGGTGTGTTGTGGCTATCTCAATCCCACATCTTGCTACAGCCTCTGTGTTTGTTTGTGTTTTCTGGACATTCTCTATGGACTTTACGGGTTTGAATGCATTTTAGCATGTAAGTTTTTGTTTTCAGCTGGCAAACGCTAATTGGTTCCACCTGGAGTCTAATACGCCACACATTCGAGTTTTCTAGGAAGAAAGCTTCAGAAACCTGAGAAAACATGTTATTTCTTTCTGTAAACATGACATTGGATGCATTTGCCGAACAGGAAGCATGAGCTTTTCTCCAAAACCACTTTCACGCTGCTTTTTGGTTAAGTTTCACCGGGATACTACAACATTTTGTCCAGATACTCTGGATGAAAACAAAACTCTCTGGTGTGTTGTGGCTATCTCAATCCCACATCTTGCTACAGCCTCTGTGTTTGTTTGTGTTTTCTGGACATTCTCTATGGACTTTACGGTTTTGAATGCATGTTAGCATGTAAGTTTTTGTTTTCAGCTGGCAAACGCTAATTGGTTCCACCTGGAGTCTAATACGCCACACATTCGAGTTTTCTAGGAAGAAAGCTTCAGAAACCTGAGAAAACATGATATTTCTTTCTGTAAACATGACATTGGATGCATTTGCCGAACAGGAAGCATGAGCTTTTCTCCAAAACCACTTTCACGGTGCTTTTTGGTTAAGTTTCACCCGAAATCCACAACATTTTGTCCAGATACTCTGGATGAAAACAAAACTCTCTGGTGTGTTGTGGCTATCTCAATCCCACATCTTGCTACAGCCTCTGTGTTTGTTTGTGTTTTCTGGACATTCTCTATGGACTTTACGGGTTTGAATGCATTTTAGCATGTAAGTTTTTGTTTTCAGCTGGCAAACGCTAATTGGTTCCACCTGGAGTCTAATACGCCACACATTCGAGTTTTCTAGGAAGAAAGCTTCAGAAACCTGAGAAAACATGATATTTGTTTCAGTAAACATGACATTGGATGCATTTGCCGAACAGGAAGCATGAGCTTTTCTCCAAAACCACTTTCACGGTGATTTTTGGTTAAGTTTCACCAGGATACTACAACATTTTGTCCAGATACTCTGGATGAAAACAAAACTCTCTGGGGTGTTGTGGCTATCTCAATCCCCCATCTTGCTACAGCCTCTGTGTTTGTTTGTGTTTTCTGGACATTCTCTATGGACTTTACGGTTTTGAATGCATTTTAGCATGTAAGATTTGTTTTCAGCTGGCAAACGCTAATTGGTTCCACCTGGAGTCTAATACGCCACACATTCGAGTTTTCTAAGAAGAAAGCTTCAGAAACCTGAGAAAACATGATATTTCTTTCTGTAAACATGACATTGGATGCATTTGCCGAACAGGAAGCATGAGCTTTTCTCCAAAACCACTTTCACGGTGCTTTTTGGTTAAGTTTCACCCGAAATCCACAACATTTTTTCCAGATACTCTGGATGAAAACAAAACTATCTGGTGTGTTGTGGCTATCTGAATCCCACATCTTGCTACAGCCTCTGTGTTTGTTTGTGTTTTCTGGACATTCTCTATGGACTTTACGGTTTTGAATGCATTTTAGCATGTAAGTTTTTGTTTTCAGCTGGCAAACGCTAATTGGTTCCACCTGGAGTCTAATACGCCACACATTCGAGTTTTCTAGGAAGAAAGCTTCAGAAACCTGAGAAAACATGATATTTCTTTCTGTAAACATGGCATTGGGTGCATTTGCCGAACAGGAAGCATGAGCTTTTCTCCAAAACCACTTTCACGGTGATTTTTGGTTAAATATCACCCGAAATCCACAACAATTTGTCCAGAAACTCTGGATGAAAACAAAACTATCTGGTGTGTTGTGGCTATCTCAATCCCAGATCTTACTACAGCTTCTCTGTTTGTGTTTTCTGGACATTCTCTGTGGACTTTACGGTTTTGAATGCATTTTAGCATGTAAGTTTTTGTTTTCAGCTGGCAAACGCTAATTGGTTCCACCTGGAGTCTAATTCGCCACACATTTGAGTTTTCTAGGAAGAAAGCTTCAGAAACCTGAGAAAACATGATATTTCCTTCTGTAAACATGACATTGGCTGCATTTGCCGAACAGGAAGCCTGAGCTTTTCTCCAAAACCATTTTCACGGTGATTTTTGGTTAAATTTCACCCTAAATCCACAACATTCTGTCCAGATACTCTGGATGAAAGCAAAACTATCTGGTGTGTTGTGGCTATCTCAATCCCACATCTTGCTACAGCCTCTGTGTTTGTTTGTGTTTTCTGGACATTCTCTATGGACTTTACGGGTTTGAATGCATTTTAGCATGTAAGTTTTTGTTTTCAGCTGGCAAACGCTAATTGGTTCCACCTGGAGTCTAATACGCCACACATTCGAGTTTTCTAGGAAGAAAGCTTCAGAAACCTGAGAAAACATATTTCTTTCTGTAAACATGACATTGGCTGCATTTGCCGAACAGGAAGCATGAGCTTTTCTCCAAAACCACTTTCACGGTGCTTTTTGGTTAAGTTTCACCCGAAATCCACAACATTTTGTCCAGATACTCTGGATAAAAACAAAACTATCTGGTGTGTTGTGGCTATCTCAATCCCACATCTTGCTACAGCCTCTGTGTTTGTTTGTGTTTTCTGGACATTCTCTATGGACTTTACGGGTTTGAATGCATTTTAGCATGTAAGTTTTTGTTTTCAGCTGGCAAACGCTAATTGGTTCCACCTGGAGTCTAATTCGCCACACATTCGAGTTTTCTAGGAAGAAAGCTTCAGAAACCTGAGAAAACATATTTCTTTCTGTAAACATGACATTGGCTGCATTTGCCGAATAGGAAGATTGTGCTTTTCTCCAAAACCACTTTCACGGTGATTTTTGGTTAAGTTTCACCCAAAATCCACAATTTGTCCAATACTCTGGATGAAAACAAAACTCTCTGGTGTGTTGTGGCTATCTCAATACCACATCTTGCTACAGCCTCTGTGTTTGTTTGTGTTTTCTGGACATTCTCTATGGACTTTACGGTTTTGAATGCATTGTAGCATGTAAGTTTTTGTTTTCAGCTGGCAAACGCTAATTGGTTCCACCTGGAGTCTAATACGCCACACATTCGGTTTTCTAGGAAGAAAGCTTCAGAAACCTGAGAAAACATGATATTTGTATTTGTAAACATGGCATTGGATGCATTTGCCGAACAGTAAGCATGAGCTTTTCTCCAAGACCACTTTCACGGTGCTTCTTGGTTAAATTTCACCCGAAATCCACCCCAATTTGTCGAGATACTCTGGATGAAAACAAAACTCTCTGGTGTGTTGTGGCTATCTCAATCCCAGATCTTGCTACAGCCTCTGTGTGTGTTTGTGTTTTCTGGACATTCTCTATGGACTTTACGGTTTTGAATGCATTTTAGCATGTAAGTTTTTGTTTTCAGCTGGCAAACGCTAATTGGTTCCACCTGGAGTCTAATTCGCCGAACATTCGAGTTTTCTAGGAAGAAAGCTTCAGAAACCTGAGAAAACATGAGATTTCTCTGTAAACATGACATTGGCTGCATTTGCTGAACAGGAAGCATGAGCTTTTCTCCAAAACCATTTTCACGGTGATTTTTGGTTAAATTTCACCGAGATACTACAACATTTTGTCCAGATACTCTGGATGAAAACAAAACTATCTGGTGTGTTGTGGCTATCTCAATCCCAGATCTTACTACAGCTTCTCTGTTTGTGTTTTCTGGACATTCTCTGTGGACTTTACGGTTTTGAATGCATTTTAGCATGTAAGTTTTTGTTTTCAGCTGGCAAACGCTAATTGGTTCCACCTGGAGTCTAATTCGCCACACATTTGAGTTTTCTAGGAAGAAAGCTTCAGAAACCTGAGAAAACATGATATTTCCTTCTGTAAACATGACATTGGCTGCATTTGCCGAACAGGAAGCCTGAGCTTTTCTCCAAAACCATTTTCACGGTGATTTTTGGTTAAATTTCACCCTAAATCCACAACATTCTGTCCAGATACTCTGGATGAAAGCAAAACTATCTGGTGTGTTGTGGCTATCTCAATCCCACATCTTGCTACAGCCTCTGTGTTTGTTTGTGTTTTCTGGACATTCTCTATGGACTTTACGGGTTTGAATGCATTTTAGCATGTAAGTTTTTGTTTTCAGCTGGCAAACGCTAATTGGTTCCACCTGGAGTCTAATACGCCACACATTCGAGTTTTCTAGGAAGAAAGCTTCAGAAACCTGAGAAAACATATTTCTTTCTGTAAACATGACATTGGCTGCATTTGCCGAACAGGAAGCATGAGCTTTTCTCCAAAACCACTTTCACGGTGATTTTTGGTTAAGTTTCACCCGAAATCCACAACATTTTGTCCAGATACTCTGGATGAAAACAAAACTATCTGGTGTGTTGTGGCTATCTCAATCCCACATCTTGCTACAGCCTCTGTGTTTGTTTGTGTTTTCTGGACATTCTCTATGGACTTTATGGGTTTGAATGCATTTTAGCTTGTAAGTTTTTGTTTTCAGCTGGCAAACGCTAATTGGTTCCACCTGGAGTCTAATTCGCCACACATTCGAGTTTTCTAGGAAGAAAGCTTCAGAAACCTGAGAAAACATATTTCTTTCTGTAAACATGACATTGGCTGCATTTGCCGAATAGGAAGATTGTGCTTTTCTCCAAAACCACTTTCACGGTGATTTTTGGTTAAGTTTCACCCAAAATCCACAATTTGTCCAATACTCTGGATGAAAACAAAACTCTCTGGTGTGTTGTGGCTATCTCAATCCCACATCTTGCTACAGCCTCTGTGTTTGTTTGTGTTTTCTGGACATTCTCTATGGACTTTACGGGTTTGAATGCATTTTAGCATGTAAGTTTTTGTTTTCAGCTGGCTAACGCTAATTGGTTCCACCTGGAGTCTAATACGCCACACTTTCGAGTTTTCTAGGAAGAAAGCTTCAGAAACCTGAGAAAACATGATATTTCTTTCTGTAAACATGACATTGGCAGCATTTGCCGAACAGGAAGCATGTGCTTTTCTCCAAAACCACTTTCACGGTGATTTTTGGTTAATTTTCACCGGGATACTACAACATTTTGTCCAGATACTCTGGATGAAAACAAAACTATCTGGTGTGTTGTGGCTATCTCAATCCCACATCTTACTACAGCTTCTCTGTTTGTGTTTTCTGGACATTCTCTATGGACTTTACGGTTTTGAATGCATTTTACCATGTAAGTTTTTGTTTTCTGCTGGCAAACGCTAATTGGTTCCACCTGGAGTCTAATTCGCCACACATTCGAGTTTTCTAGGAAGAAAGCTTCAGAAACCTGAGAAAACATGATATTTCCTTCTGTAAACATGACATTGGCTGCATTTGCCGAACAGGAAGCATGAGCTTTTCTCCAAAACCACTTTCACGGTGATTTTTGGTTAAGTTTCACCGGGATACTACAACATTTTGTCCAGATACTCTGGATGAAAACAAAACTATCTGGTGTGTTGTGGCTATCTCAATCCCACATCTTGCTAAAGCTTCTCTGTTTGTGTTTTCTGGACATTCTCTATGGACTTTACGGTTTTGAATGCATTTTACCATGTAAGTTTTTGTTTTCAGCTGGCAAACGCTAATTGGTTCCACCTGGAGTCTAATTCACCACACATTCGAGTTTTCTAGGAAGAAAGCTTCAGAAACCTGAGAAAACATGATATTTCCTTCTGTAAACATGACATTGGCTGCATTTGCCGAACAGGAAGATTGTGCTTTTCTCCAAAACCACTTTCACGGTGATTTTTGGTTAAGTTTCACCCGAACCCACAACAATTTGTCCAGATAATCTGGATGAAAACAAAACTAACTGGTGTGTTTTGGCTATCTCAATCCCACATCTTGCTACAGCTTCTGTGTTTGTTTGTGTTTTCTGGACATTCTCTATGGACTTTATGGTTTTGAATGCATTTTAGCATGTAAGTTTTTGTTTTCAGCTGGCAAACGTTAATTGGTTCCACCTGGAGTCTAATACACCACACATTCGAATTTTCTAGGAAGAAAGCTTCAGAAACCTGAGAAAACATGATATTTCTTTCTGTAAACATGACATTGGCTGCATTTGCCGAACAGGAAGCATGAGCTTTTCTCCAAAACCACTTTCACGGTGATTTTTGGTTAAATTTAACCGAGATACTACAACATTTTGTCCAGATACTCTGGATGAAAACAAAACTATCTGGTGTGTTGTGGCTATCTCAATCCCAGAGCTTACTACAGTTTCTCTGTTTGTGTTTTCTGGACATTCTCTATGGACTTTACGGTTTTGAATGCATTTTAGCATGTAAGTTTTTGTTTTCAGCTGGCAAACGCTAATTGGTACCACCTGGAGGCTAATTCGCCACACATTCGAGTTTTCTAGGAAGAAAGATTCAGAAACCTGAGAAAACATGATATTTCCTTCTGTAAACATGACATTGGCTGCATTTGCTGAACAGGAAGCATGAGCTTTTCTCCAAAACCACTTTCACGGTGATTTTTGGTTAAATTTCACCCGAAATCCACAACATTCTGTCCAGATACTCTGGATGAAAGCAAAACTATCTGGTGTGTTGTGGCTATCTCAATCCCACATCTTGCTACAGCCTCTGTGTTTGTTTGTGTTTTCTGGACATTCTCTATGGACTTTACGGGTTTGAATGCATTTTAGCATGTAAGTTTTTGTTTTCAGCTGGCAAACGCTAATTGGTTCCACCTGGAGTCTAATACGCCACACATTCGAGTTTTCTAGGAAGAAAGCTTCAGAAACCTGAGAAAACATGATATTTCTTTCTGTAAACATGACATTGGATGCATTTGCCGAACAGGAAGCATGAGCATTTCTCCAAAACCACTTTCACGGTGCTTTTTGGTTAAGTTTCACCGGGATACTACAACATTTTGTCCAGATACTCTGGATGAAAACAAAACTCTCTGGTGTGTTGTGGCTATCTCAATCCCATATCTTGCTACAGACTCTGTGCTTGTTTGTGTTTTCTGGACATTCTCTATGGACTTTACGGTTTTGAATGCATGGTAGCATGTAAGTTTTTGTTTTCAGCTGGCAAACGCTAATTGGTTCCACCTGGAGTCTAATTCGCCACACATTCGAGTTTTCTAGGAAGAAAGCTTCAGAAACCTGAGAAAACATTATATTTGTATTTGTAAACATGACATTGGATGCATTTGCTGAACAGGAAGCATGAGCTTTTCTCCAAAACCACTTTCACGGTGATTTTTGGTTAAGTTTCACCCGAAATCCACAACATTTTGTCCAGATACTCTGGATGAAAACAAAACTGTCTGGTGTGTTGTGGCTATCTCAATCCCAGATCTTACTACAGCTTCTCTGTTTGTGTTTTCTGGACATTCTCTATGGACTGTACGGTTTTGAATGCATGTTAGCATGTAAGTTTTTGTTTTCAGCTGGCAAATGCTAATTGGTTCCACCTGGAGTCTAATTCGCCACACATTCGAGTTTTCTAGGAAGAAAGCTTCAGAAACCTGAGAAAACATGATATTTCTTTCTGTAAACATGACATTGGCTGCATTTGCCGAACAGGAAGCATGAGCTTTTCTCCAAAACCACTTTCACGGTGATTTTTGGTTAAATTTCACCGAGATACTACAACATTCTGTCCAGATACTCTGGATGAAAACAAAACTCTCTGGTGTGTTGTGGCTATCTCAATCCCAGATCTTACTACAGCTTCTCTGTTTGTGTTTTCTGGACATTCTCTATGGGCTTTACGGTTTTGAATGCATGTTAGCATGTAAGTTTTTGTTTTCAGCTGGCAAACGCTAATTGGTACCACCTGGAGTCTAATTCGCCACACATTCGAGTTTTCTAGGAAGAAAGCTTCAGAAACCTGAGAAAACATGATATTTCCTTCTGTAAACATGACATTGGCTGTATTTGCCGAACAGGAAGCATGAGCTTTTCTCCAAAACCACTTTCACGGTGATTTTTGGTTAAATTTCACCCGAAAACCACAACATTCTGTAAAGATACTCTGAATGAAAGAAAAACTATCTGGTGGGTTGTGGCTATCTAAATCCCACATCTTGCTACAGCCTCTGTGCTTGTTTGTGTTTTCTGGACATTCTCTATGGACTTTACGGTTTTGAATGCATTTTAGCATGTATGTTTTTGTTTTCCGCTGGCAAACGCTAATTGGTTCCACCTGGAGTCTAATACGCCACACATTCGAGTTTTCTAGGAAGAAAGCTTCAGAAACCTGAGAAAACATGATATTTCTTTCTGTAAACATGACATTGGATGCATTTGCCGAACAGGAAGCATGAGCTTCTCTGCAAAACCACTTTCACGGTGATTTTTGGTTAAGTTTCACCCGAACCCACTACAATTTGTCCAGATAATCTGGATGAAAACAAAACTAACTGGCGTGTTGTGGCTATCTCAATCCCACATCTTGCTACAGCCTCTGTGTTTGTTTGTGTTTTCTGGACATTCTCTATGGACTTTATGGGTTTGTATGCATTTTAGCATGTAAGTTTTTGTTTTCAGCTGGCAAACGTTAATTGGTTCCACCTGGAGTCTAATACGCCACACATTCGAGTTTTCTAGGAAGAAAGCTTCAGAAACCTGAGAAAACATGATATTTCTTTCTGTAAACATGACATTGGATGCATTTGCCGAACAGGAAGCATGAGCTTTTCTCCAAAACCACTTTCACGGTGCTTTTTGGTTAAGTTTCACCCGAAATCCACAACATTTTGTCCAGATACTCTGGATGAAAACAAAACTCTCTGGTGTGTTGTGGCTATCTCAATCCCACATCTTCCTACAGCCTCTGTGTTTGTGTTTTCTGGACATTCTCTATGGACTTTACGGGTTTGAATGCATTTTAGCATGTAAGTTTTTGTTTTCAGCTGGCAAACGTTAATTGGTTCCACCTGGAGTCTAATATGCCACACATTCGAGTTTTCTAGGAAGAAAGCTTCAGAAACCTGAGAAAACATGATATTTCTTTCTGTAAACATGACATTGGATGCATTTGCCGAACAGGAAGCATGAGCTTTTCTCCAAAACCACTTTCACGGTGCTTTTTGGTTAAGTTTCACCGGGATACTACAACATTTTGTCCAGATACTCTGGATGAAAACAAAACTATCTGGTGTGTTGTGGCTATCTCAATCCCACATCTTGCTACAGCCTCTGTGTTTGTTTGTGTTTTCTGGACATTCTCTATGGACTTTACGGTTTTGAAAGCATTTTAGCATGTAAGTTTTTGTTTTCAGCTGGCAAACGCTAATTGGTTCCACCTGGAGTCTAATACGCCACACATTCGAGTTTTCTAGGAAGAAAGCTTCAGAAACCTGAGAAAACATGATATTTCTTTCTGTAAACATGACATTGGATGCATTTGCCGAACAGGAAGTTGAGCTTTTCTCCAAAACCACTTTCACGGTGATTTTTGGTTAAGTTTCACCCGAACACACTACAATTTGTCCAGATACTCTGGATGAAAACAAAACTCTCTGGTGTGTAGTGGCTATCTCAATCCCACATCTTGCTACAGCCTCTGTGTTTGTTTGTGTTTTCTGGACATTCTCTATGGACTTTATGGGTTTGAATGCATGTTAGCATGTAAGTTTTTGTTTTCAGCTGGCAAACGTTAATTGGTTCCACCTGGAGTCTAATACACCACACATTCGAGTTTTCTAGGAAGAAAGCTTCAGAAACCTGAGAAAACATTATATTTGTATTTGTAAACATGACATTGGATGCATTTGCTGAACAGGAAGCATGAGCTTTTCTCCAAAACCACTTTCACGGTGATTTTTGGTTAAATTTCACCGAGATACTACAACATTTTGTCCAGATACTCTGGATGAAAACAAAACTGTCTGGTGTGTAGTGGCTATCTCAATCCCAGATCTTACTACAGCTTCTCTGTTTGTGTTTTCTGGACATTCTCTATGGACTTTACGGTTTTGAATGCATATTAGCATGTAAGTTTTTGTTTTCAGCTGGCAAATGCTAATTGGTTCAACCTGCAGTCTAATTCGCCACACATTCGAGTTTTCTAGGAAGAAAGCTTCAGAAACCTGAGAAAACATGATATTTCTTTCTGTAAACATGACATTGGCTGCATTTGCCGAACAGGAAGCATGAGCTTTTCTCCAAAACCACTTTCACGGTGATTTTTGGTTAAATTTCACCGAGATACTACAACATGCTGTCCAGATACTCTGGATGAAAACAAAACTATCTGGTGTGTTGTGGCTATCTCAATCCCAGATCTTACTACAGCTTCTCTGTTTGTGTTTTCTGGACATTCTCTATGGACTTTACGGTTTTGAATGCATTTTAGCATGTAAGTTTTTGTTTTCAGCTGGCAAACGCTAATTGGTACCACCTGGAGTCTAATTCGCCACACATTCGAGTTTTCTAGGAAGAAAGCTTCAGAAACCTGAGAAAACATGATATTTCCTTCTGTAAACATGACATTGGCTGCATTTGCCGAACAGGAAGCATGAGCTTTTCTCCAAAACCACTTTCACGGTGATTTTTGGTTAAATTTCACCCGAAATCCACAACATTCTTTCCAGATACTCTGAATGAAAGCAAAACTATCTGGTGTGTTGTGGCTATCTAAATCCCAGATCTTGCTACAGCCTCTGTGCTTGTTTGTGTTTTCTGGACATTCTCTATGGACTTTACGGTTTTGAATGCATTTTAGCATGTATGTTTTTGTTTTCCGCTGGCAAACGCTCATTGGTTCCACCTGGAGTCTAATACGCCACACATTCGAGTTTTCTAGGAAGAAAGCTTCAGAAACCTGAGAAAACATGAGATTTCTTTCTGTAAACATGACATTGGATGCATTTGCCGAACAGGAAGCATGAGCTTCTCTGCAAAACCACTTTCACGGTGATTTTTGGTTAAGTTTCACCCGAACCCACTACAATTTGTCCAGATAATCTGGATGAAATCAAAACTAACTGGCGTGTTGTGGCTATCTCAATCCCAGATCTTACTACAGCTTCTCTGTTTGTGTTTTCTGGACATTCTCTATGGGCTTTACGGTTTTGAATGCATGTTAGCATGTAAGTTTTTGTTTTCAGCTGGCAAACGCTAATTGGTACCACCTGGAGTCTAATTCGCCACACATTCGAGTTTTCTAGGAAGAAAGCTTCAGAAACCTGAGAAAACATGATATTTCCTTCTGTAAACATGACATTGGCTGTATTTGCCGAACAGGAAGCATGAGCTTTTCTCCAAAACCACTTTCACGGTGATTTTTGGTTAAATTTCACCCGAAAACCACAACATTCTGTAAAGATACTCTGAATGAAAGCAAAACTATCTGGTGTGTTGTGGCTATCTAAATCCCACATCTTGCTACAGCCTCTGTGCTTGTTTGTGTTTTCTGGACATTCTCTTTGGACTTTACGGTTTTGAATGCATTTTAGCATGTATGTTTTTGTTTTCCGCTGGCAAACGCTAATTGGTTCCACCTGGAGTCTAATACGCCACACATTCGAGTTTTCTAGGAAGAAAGCTTCAGAAACCTGAGAAAACATGATATTTCTTTCTGTAAACATGACATTGGATGCATTTGCCGAACAGGAAGCATGAGCTTCTCTGCAAAACCACTTTCACGGTGATTTTTGGTTAAGTTTCACCCGAACCCACTACAATTTGTCCAGATAATCTGGATGAAAACAAAACTAACTGGCGTGTTGTGGCTATCTCAATCCCACATCTTGCTACAGCCTCTGTGTTTGTTTGTGTTTTCTGGACATTCTCTATGGACTTTATGGGTTTGAATGCATTTTAGCATGTAAGTTTTTGTTTTCAGCTGGCAAACGTTAATTGGTTCCACCTGGAGTCTAATACGCCACACATTCGAGTTTTCTAGGAAGAAAGCTTCAGAAACCTGAGAAAACATGATATTTCTTTCTGTAAACATGACATTGGATGCATTTGCCGAACAGGAAGCATGAGCTTTTCTCCAAAACCACTTTCACGGTGCTTTTTGGTTAAGTTTCACCGGGATACTACAACATTTTGTCCAGATACTCTGGATGAAAACAAAACTATCTGGTGTGTTGTGGCTATCTCAATCCCACATCTTGCTACAGCCTCTGTGTTTGTTTGTGTTTTCTGGACATTCTCTATGGACTTTACGGTTTTGAAAGCATTTTAGCATGTAAGTTTTTGTTTTTAGCTGGCAAACGCTAATTGGTTCCACCTGGAGTCTAATACGCCACACATTCGAGTTTTCTAGGAAGAAAGCTTCAGAAACTTGAGAAAACATGATATTTCTTTCTGTAAACATGACATTGGATGCATTTGCCGAACAGGAAGCATGAGCTTTTCTCCAAAACCACTTTCACGGTGATTTTTGGTTAAGTTTCACCCGAACACACTACAATTTGTCCAGATACTCTGGATGAAAACAAAACTCTCTGGTGTGTAGTGGCTATCTCAATCCCACATCTTGCTACAGCCTCTGTGTTTGTTTGTGTTTTCTGGACATTCTCTATGGACTTTATGGGTTTGAATGCATGTTAGCATGTAAGTTTTTGTTTTCAGCTGGCAAACGTTAATTGGTTCCACCTGGAGTCTAATACGCCACACATTCGAGTTTTCTAAGAAGAAAGCTTCAGAAACCTGAGAAAACATGATATTTCTTTCTGTAAACATGACATTGGCTGCATTTGCCGAACAGGAAGCATGAGCTTTTCTCCAAAACCACTTTCACGGTGATTTTTGGTTAAGTTTCACCGGGATACTACAACATTTTGTCCAGATACTCTGGATGAAAGCAAAACTCTCTGGTGTGTTGTGGCTATCTCAATCCCACATCTTCCTACAGCCTCTGTGTTTGTGTTTTCTGGACATTCTCTATGGACTTTACGGGTTTGAATGCATTTTAGCATGTAAGTTTTTGTTTTCAGATGGCAAACGTTAATTGGTTCCACCTGGAGTCTAATACGCCACACATTCGAGTTTTCTAGGAAGAAAGCTTCAGAAACCTGAGAAAACATGATATTTCTTTCTGTAAACATGACATTGGATGCATTTGCCGAACAGGAAGATTGTGCTTTTCTCCAAAACCACTTTCACGGTGATTTTTGGTTAAATTTCACCCGAAATCCACAACAATTTGTCCAGATACTCTGGATGAAAACAAGACTATCTGGTGTGTAGTGGCTATCTCAATCCCAGATCTTACTACAGCTTCTCTGTTTGTGTTTTCTGGACATTCTCTATGGACTTTACGGTTTTGAATGCATTTTAGCATGTAAGTTTTTGTTTTCAGCTGGCAAACGCTAATTGGTTCCACCTGGAGTCTAATTCGCCACACATTCGAGTTTTCTAGGAAGAAAGCTTCAGAAACCTGAGAAAACATGATATTTCTTTCTGTAAACATGACATTGGATGCATTTGCCGAACAGGAAGCATGAGCTTTTCTCCAAAACCACTTTCACGGTGATTTTTGGTTAAGTTTCACCCGAACCCACTACAATTTGTCCAGATAATCTGGATGAAAACAAAACTAACTGCTGTGTTTTGGCTATCTGAATCCCACATCTTGCTACAGCCTCTGTGTTTGTTTGTGTTTTCTGGACATTCTCTATGGACTTTACGGGTTTGAATGCATTTTAGCATGTAAGTTTTTGTTTTCAGCTGGCAAACGTTAATTGGTTCCACCTGGAGTCTAATACGCCACACATTCGAGTTTTCTAGGAAGAAAGCTTCAGAAACCTGAGAAAACATGATATTTCTTTCAGTAAACATGACATTGGCTGCATTTGCCGAACAGGAAGCATGAGCTTTTCTCCAAAACCACTTTCACGGTGATTTTTGGTTAAATTTCACCGAGATACTACAACATTCTGTCCAGATACTCTGGATGAAAACAAAACAATCTGTTGTGTTGTGGCTATCTCATTCCCAGATCTTCCTACAGCTTCTCTGTTTGTGTTTTCTGGACATTCTCTATGGACTTTACGGTTTTGAATGCATTTACCATGTAAGTTTTTGTTTTCTGCTGGCAAACGCTAATTGGTTCCACCTGGAGTCTAATTCGCCACACATTCGAGTTTTCTAGGAAGAAAGCTTCAGAAACCTGAGAAAACATGATATTTCCTTCTGTAAACATGATTGGCTGCATTTGCCGAACAGGAAGCATGAGCTTTTCTCCAAAACCACTTTCACGGTGATTTTTGGTTAAGTTTCACCCGAACACACTACAATTTGTCCAGATAATCTGGATGAAAACAAAACTAACTGGTGTGTTTTGGCTATTTGAATCCCACATCTTGCTACAGCCTCTGTGTTTGTTTGTGTTTTCTGGACATTCTCTATGGACTTTATGGGTTTGAATGCATTGTAGCATGTAAGTTTTTGTTTTCAGCTGGCAAACGCTAATTGGTTCCACCTGGAGTCTAATACGCCACACATTCGAGTTTTCTAGGAAGAAAGCTTCAGAAACCTGAGAAAACATGATATTTCCTTCTGTAAACATGACATTGGATGCATTTGCCGAAAAGGAAGCATGAGCTTTTCTCCAAAACCACTTTCACGGTGATTTTTGGTAAAATTTCACCGAGATACTACAACATTCTGTCCAGATACTCTGGATGAAAACAAAACAATCTGGTGTGTTGTGGCTATCTCATTCCCAGATCTTACTACAGCTTCTCTGTTTGTGTTTTCTGGACATTCTCTATGGACTTTACGGTTTTGAAAGCATTTTAGCATGTAAGTTTTTGTTTTCAGCTGGCAAACGCTAATTGGTTCCACCTGGAGTCTAATACGCCACACATTCGAGTTTTCTAGGAAGAAAGCTTCAGAAACCTGAGAAAACATGATATTTCTTTCTGTAAACATGACATTGGCTGCATTTGCCGAACAGGAAGCATGAGCTTTTCTCCAAAACCACTTTCACCGTGATTTTTGGTTAAATTTCACCCGAAATCCACAACATTCTGTCCAGATACTCTGGATGAAAGCAAAACTATCTGGTGTGTTGTGGCTATCTCAATCCCACATCTTGCTACAGCCTCTGTGCTTGTTTGTGTTTTCTGGACATTCTCTATGGACTTTACGGTTTTGAATGCATTTTAGCATGTAAGTTTTTGTTTTCAGCTGGCAAACGTTAATTGGTTCCACCTGGAGTCTAATACGCCACACATTCGAGTTTTCTAGGAAGAAAGCTTCAGAAACCTGAGAAAACATGAGATTTCTTTCTGTAAACATGACATTGGCAGCATTTGCCGAACAGGAAGCATGTGCTTTTCTCCAAAACCACTTTCACGGTGATTTTTGGTTAATTTTCACCGGGATACTACAACATTTTGTCCAGATACTCTGGATGAAAACAAAACTATCTGGTGTGTAGTGGCTATCTCAATCCCAGATCTTACTACAGCTTCTCTGTTTGTGTTTTCTGGACATTCTCTATGGGCTTTACGGTTTTGAATGCATTTTAGCATGTAAGTTTTTGTTTTCAGCTGGCAAACGCTAATTGGTTCCACCTGGAGTCTAATTCGCCACACATTCGAGTTTTCTAGGAAGAAAGCTTCAGAAACCTGAGAAAACATGATATTTCCTTCTGTAAACATGACATTGGCTGCATTTGCCGAACAGGAAGCATGAGCTTTTCTCCAAAACCACTTTCACGGTGATTTTTGGTTAAGTTTCACCCGAACCCACTACAATTTGTCCAGATACTCTGGATGAAAACAAAACTAACTGGTGTGTTTTGGCTATCTGAATCCCACATCTTGCTACAGCCTCTGTGTTTGTTTGTGTTTTCTGGACATTCTCTATGGACTTTACGGTTTTGAATGCATTTTAGCATGTAAGTTTTTGTTTTCAGTTGGCAAACGCTAATTGGTTCCACCTGGAATCTAATACGCCACACATTCGAGTTTTCTAGGAAGAAAGCTTCAGAAACCTGAGAAAACATGATATTTGTATTTGTAAACGTGACATTGGATGCATTTGCCGAACAGGAAGATTATGCTTTTCTCCAAAACCACTTTCACGGTGATTTTTGGTTAAATTTCACCGAGATACTACAACATTTTGTCCAGATACTCTGGATGAAAACAAAACTATCTGGTGTGTTGTGGCTATCTCAATCCCAGATCTTATTACAGCTTCTCTGTTTGTGTTTTCTGGACATTCTCTATGGACTTTACGGTTTTGAATGCATTTACCATGTAAGTTTTTGTTTTCTGCTGGCAAACGCTAATTGGTTCCACCTGGAGTCTAATTCGCCACACATTCGAGTTTTCTAGGAAGAAAGCTTCAGAAACCTGAGAAAACATGATATTTCCTTCTGTAAACATGACATTGGCTGCGTTTGCCGAACAGGAAGCATGAGCTTTTCTCCAAAACCACTTTCACCGTGATTTTTGGTTAAATTTCACCCAAAATCCACAACATTTTGTCCAGATACTCTGGATGAAAACAAAACTCTCTGGTGTGTTGTGGCTATCTAAATCCCACATCTTGCTACAGCCTCTGTGTTTGTTTGTGTTTTCTGGACATTCTCTATGGACTTTACGGTTTTGAATGCATTTTAGCATGTAAGTTTTTGTTTTCAGCTGGCAAACGCTAATTGGTTCCACCTGGAGTCTAATACGCCACACATTCGAGTTTTCTAGGAAGAAAGCTTCAGAAACCTGAGAAAACATGATATTTCTTTCTGTAAACATGACATTGGATGCATTTGCCGAACAGGAAGATTGTGCTTTTCTCCAAAACCACTTTCACGGTGATTTTTGGTTAATTTTCACCGGGATACTACAACATTTTGTCCAGATACTCTGGATGAAAACAAAACTATCTGGTGTGTAGTGGCTATCTCAATCCCAGATCTTACTACAGCTTCTCTGTTTGTGTTTTCTGGACATTCTCTATGGACTTTACGGTTTTGAATGCATTTTAGCATGTAAGTTTTTGTTTTCAGCTGGCAAACGCTAATTGGTTCCACCTGGAGTCTAATTCGCCACACATTCGAGTTTTCTAGGAAGAAAGCTTCAGAAACCTGAGAAAACATGATATTTCCTTCTGTAAACATGACATTGGCTGCATTTGCCGATCAGGAAGCATGAGCTTTTCTCCAAAACCACTTTCACGGTGATTTTTGGTTAAGTTTCACCCGAACCCACTACAATTTGTCCAGATACTCTGGATGAAAACAAAACTAACTGGTGTGTTTTGGCTATCTGAATCCCACATCTTGCTACAGCCTCTGTGTTTGTTTGTGTTTTCTGGACATTCTCTATGGACTTTACGGGTTTGAATGCATTTTAGCATGTAAGTTTTTGTTTTCAGTTGGCAAACGCTAATTGGTTCCACCTGGAATCTAATACGCCACACATTCGAGTTTTCTAGGAAGAAAGCTTCAGAAACCTGAGAAAACATGATATTTGTATTTGTAAACATGACATTGGATGCATTTGCCGAACAGGAAGCATGTGCTTTTCTCCAAAACCACTTTCACGGTGATTTTTGGTTAAGTTTCACCCGAACCCACTACAATTTGTCCAGATAATCTGGATGAAAACAAAACTAACTGGTGTGTTTTGGCTATCTGAATCCCACATCTTGCTACAGCCTCTGTGTTTGTTTGTGTTTTCTGGACATTCTCTATGGACTTTACGGTTTTGAATGCATTTTAGCATGTAAGTTTTTGTTTTCTGCTGGCAAACGCTAATTGGTTCCACCTGGAGTCTAATTCGCCACACATTCGAGTTTTCTAGGAAGAAAGCTTCAGAAACCTGAGAAAACATGATATTTGTATTTGTAAACATGACATTGGATGCATTTGCCGAACAGGAAGCATGTGCTTTTCTCCAAAACCACTTTCACGGTGATTTTTGGTTAATTTTCACCGGGATACTACAACATTTTGTCCAGATACTCTGGATGAAAACAAAACTATCTGGTGTGTAGTGGCTATCTCAATCCCAGATCTTACTACAGCTTCTCTGTTTGTGTTTTCTGGACATTCTCTATGGACTTTACGGTTTTGAATGCATTTTAGCATGTAAGTTTTTGTTTTCAGCTGGCAAACGCTAATTGGTTCCACCTGGAGTCTAATTCGCCACACATTCGAGTTTTCTAGGAAGAAAGCTTCAGAAACCTGAGAAAACATGATATTTCCTTCTGTAAACATGACATTGGCTGCATTTGCCGATCAGGAAGCATGAGCTTTTCTCCAAAACCACTTTCAGGATGATTTTTGGTTAAGTTTCACCCGAACCCACTACAATTTGTCCAGATAATCTGGATGAAAACAAAACTAACTGCTGTGTTTTGGCTATCTGAATCCCACATCTTGCTACAGCCTCTGTGTTTGTTTGTGTTTTCTGGACATTCTCTATGGGCTTTACTGTTTTGAATGCATTTTAGCATGTAAGTTTTTGTTTTCAGCTGGCAAACGCTAATTGGTTCCACCTGGAGTCTAATACGCCACACATTCGAGTTTTCTAGGAAGAAAGCTTCAGAAACCTGAGAAAACATGATGTTTGTATTTGTAAACATGACATTGGATGCATTTGCCGAACAGGAAGCATGAGCTTTTCTCCAAAACCACTTTCACGGTGCTTTTTGGTTAAGTTTCACCCGAAATCCACAACATTTTGTCCAGATACTCTGGATGAAAACAAAACTCTCTGGTGTGTTGTGACTATCTCAATCCCACATCTTGCTACAGCCTCTGTGTTTGTTTGTGTTTTCTGGACATTCTCTATGGACTTTACGGGTTTGAATGCATTTTAGCATGTAAGTTTTTGTTTTCAGCTGGCAAACGCTAATTGGTTCCACCTGGAGTCTAATACGCCACACATTCGAGTTTTCTAGGAAGAAAGCTTCAGAAACCTGAGAAAACATGATATTTCTTTCTGTAAACCTGACATTGGCTACATTTGCCGAACAGGAAGCATGTGCTTTTCTCCAAAACCACTTTCACGGTGTTTTTTGGTTAAATTTCACCGGGATACTACAACATTTTGTCCAGATACTCTGGATGAAAACAAAACTATCTGGTGTGTAGTGGCTATCTCAATCCCAGATCTTACTACAGCTTCTCTGTTTGGGTTTTCTGGACTTTCTCCATGGACATTACGGTTTTGAATGCATTTTAGCATGTAAGTTTTTGTTTTCAGCTGGCAAACGCTAATTGGTTCCACCTGGAGTCTAATATGCCACACATTAGAGTTTTCTAGGAAGAAAGCTTCAGAAACCTGAGAAAACATGATATTTCTTTCTGTAAACATGACATTGGATGCATTTGTCGAACAGGAAGCATGAGCTTTTCTCCAAAACCACTTTCACGGTGATTTTTGGTTAAGTTTCACCCGAAATCCACAACAATTTGTCCAGATACTCTGGATGAAACCAAAACTATATGGTGTGTTGTGGCTATCTCAATCCCACATCTTGCTACAGCCTCTGTGTTTGTTTGTGTTTTCTGGACATTCTCTATGGACTTTACGGTTTTGAATGCATTTTATCATGTAAGTTTTTGTTTTCAGCTGGCAAACGTTAATTGGTTCCACCTGGAGTCTAATACGCCACACATTCGAGTTTCTAAGAAGAAAGCTTCAGAAACCTGAGAAAACATGATATTTCTTTCTGTAAACATGACATTGGAAGCATTTGCCGAACAGGAAGCATGTGCTTTTCTCCAAAACCACTTTCACGGTGATTTTTGGTAAAGTTTCCCCGGGATACTACAACATTTTGTCCAGATACTCTGGATGAAAACAAAACTCTCTGGTATGTTGTGGCTATCTCAATCCCACATGTTGCTACAGCCTCTGTGTTTGTTTGTGTTTTCTGGACATTCTCTATGGACTTTACGTTTTTGAATGCATTTTAGCATGTAAGTTTTTGTTTTCAGCTGGCAAACGCTAATTGGTTCCACCTGGCGTCTAATACGCTACACATTCGAGTTTTCTAGGAAGAAAGCTTCAGAAACCTGAGAAAACATGAGATTTCTTTCTGTAAACATGACATTGGATGCATTTGCCGAACAGGAAGCATGAGCTTTTCTCCAAAACCACTTTCACGGTGCTTTTTGGTTAAGTTTCACCGGGACACTACAACATTTTGTCCAGATACTCTGGATGAAAACAAAACTATCTGGTGTGTTGTGGCTATCTCAATCCCACATCTTGCTACAGCCTCTGTGTTTGTTTGTGTTTTCTGGACATTCTCTATGGACTTTACGGGTTTGAATGCATTTTAGCATGTAAGTTTTTGTTTTCTGCTGGCAAACGCTAATTGGTTCCACCTGGAGTCTAATTCGCCACACATTCGAGTTTTCTAGGAAGAAAGCTTCAGAAACCTGAGAAAACATGATATTTGTATTTGTAAACATGACATTGGCTGCATTTGCCGATCAGGAAGCATGAGCTTTTCTCCAAAACCACTTTCAGGATGATTTTTGGTTAAGTTTCACCCGAACCCACTACAATTTGTCCAGATAATCTGGATGAAAACAAAACTAACTGCTGTGTTTTGGCTATCTGAATCCCACATCTTGCTACAGCCTCTGTGTTTGTTTGTGTTTTCTGGACATTCTCTATGGACTTTACGGTTTTGTATGCATTTTAGCATGTAAGTTTTTGTTTTCAGCTGGCAAACGCTAATTGGTTCCACCTGGAGTCTAATACGCCACACATTCGAGTTTTCTAGGAAGAAAGCTTCAGAAACCTGAGAAAACATGATATTTGTATTTGTAAACATGACATTGGATGCATTTGCCGAACAGGAAGATTGTGCTTTTCTCCAAAACCACTTTCACGGTGATTTTTGGTTAATTTTCACAATGATACTACAATATTTTGTCCAGATACTCTGGATTAAAACAAAACTATCTGGTGATTTGTAGCTATCTCAATCCCAGATCTTACTACAGCTTCTCTGTTTTTTCTGGACATTCTCTATGGGCTTTACGGTTTTGAATGCATTTTAGCATGTAAGTTTTTGTTTTCAGCTGGCAAACGCTAATTGGTTCCACCTGGAGTCTAATACGCCACACATTCGAGTTTTCTAGGAAGAAAGCTCCAGAAACCTGAGAAAACATGATATTTGTTTTTGTAAACATGGCTTTGGATGCATTTACCGAACAGGAAGATTGCGCTTTTCTCCAAACCACGTTCACGGTGATTTTTGGTTAAGTTTCACCCGAAATCCACAGCATTTTGTCCAGATACTCTGGATGAAAACAAAACTATCTGGTGTGTTGTGGCTATCTCAATCCCACATCTTGCTACAGCCTCTGTGTTTGTTTGTGTTTTCTGGACATTCTCTATGGACTTTATGGTTTTGAATGCATTTTAGCATGTAAGTTTTTGTTTTCAGCTGGCAAACGCTAATTGGTTCCACCTGGAGTCTAATACGCCACACATTGGAGTTTTCTAGGAAGAAAGCTTCAGAAACCTGAGAAAACATGATATTTCTTTCTGTAAACATGACATTGGAAGCATTTGCCGAACAGGAAGCATGTGCTTTTCTCCAAAACCACTTTCACGGTGATTTTTGGTTAATTTTCACCGGGATACTACAACATTTTGTCCAGATACTCTGGATGAAAACAAAACTATCTGGGGTGTAGTGGCTATCTCAATCCCAGATCTTACTACAGCTTCTCTGTTTTTTCTGGACATTCTCTATGGGCTTTACGGTTTTGAATGCATTTTAGCATGTAAGTTTTTGTTTTCAGCTGGCAAACGCTAATTGGTTCCACCTGGAGTCTAATACGCCACACATTCGAGTTTTCTAGGAAGAAAGCTCCAGAAACCTGAGAAAACATGATATTTGTTTTTGTAAACATGGCTTTGGATGCATTTGCCGAACAGGAAGATTGCGCTTTTCTCCAAACCACTTTCACGGTGATTTTTGGTTAAGTTTCACCCGAAATCTACAGCATTTTGTCCAGATACTCTGTATGAAAGTAAAACTATCTGGTGTGTTGTGGCTATCTCAATCCCACATCTTGCTACAGCCTCTGTGTTTGTTTGTGTTTTCTGGACATTCTCTATGGGCTTTACTGTTTTGAATGCATTTTAGCATGTAAGTTTTTGTTTTCAGCTGGCAAACGCTAATTGGTTCCACCTGGAGTCTAATACGCCACACATTCGAGTTTTCTAGGAAGAAAGCTTCAGAAACCTGAGAAAACATGATGTTTGTATTTGTAAACATGACATTGGATGCATTTGCCGAACAGGAAGCATGAGCTTTTCTCCAAAACCACTTTCACGGTGCTTTTTGGTTAAGTTTCACCCGAAATCCACAACATTTTGTCCAGATACTCTGGATGAAAACAAAACTCTCTGGTGTGTTGTGACTATCTCAATCCCACATCTTGCTACAGCCTCTGTGTTTGTTTGTGTTTTCTGGACATTCTCTATGGACTTTACGGGTTTGAATGCATTTTAGCATGTAAGTTTTTGTTTTCAGCTGGCAAACGCTAATTGGTTCCACCTGGAGTCTAATACGCCACACATTCGAGTTTTCTAGGAAGAAAGCTTCAGAAACCTGAGAAAACATGATATTTCTTTCTGTAAACCTGACATTGGCTACATTTGCCGAACAGGAAGCATGTGCTTTTCTCCAAAACCACTTTCACGGTGTTTTTTGGTTAAATTTCACCGGGATACTACAACATTTTGTCCAGATACTCTGGATGAAAACAAAACTATCTGGTGTGTAGTGGCTATCTCAATCCCAGATCTTACTACAGCTTCTCTGTTTGGGTTTTCTGGACTTTCTCCATGGACATTACGGTTTTGAATGCATTTTAGCATGTAAGTTTTTGTTTTCAGCTGGCAAACGCTAATTGGTTCCACCTGGAGTCTAATATGCCACACATTAGAGTTTTCTAGGAAGAAAGCTTCAGAAACCTGAGAAAACATGATATTTCTTTCTGTAAACATGACATTGGATGCATTTGTCGAACAGGAAGCATGAGCTTTTCTCCAAAACCACTTTCACGGTGATTTTTGGTTAAGTTTCACCCGAAATCCACAACAATTTGTCCAGATACTCTGGATGAAACCAAAACTATATGGTGTGTTGTGGCTATCTCAATCCCACATCTTGTTACAGCCTCTGTGTTTGTTTGTGTTTTCTGGACATTCTCTATGGACTTTACGGTTTTGAATGCATTTTATCATGTAAGTTTTTGTTTTCAGCTGGCAAACGTTAATTGGTTCCACCTGGAGTCTAATACGCCACACATTCGAGTTTCTAAGAAGAAAGCTTCAGAAACCTGAGAAAACATGATATTTCTTTCTGTAAACATGACATTGGAAGCATTTGCCGAACAGGAAGCATGTGCTTTTCTCCAAAACCACTTTCACGGTGATTTTTGGTAAAGTTTCCCCGGGATACTACAACATTTTGTCCAGATACTCTGGATGAAAACAAAACTCTCTGGTATGTTGTGGCTATCTCAATCCCACATGTTGCTACAGCCTCTGTGTTTGTTTGTGTTTTCTGGACATTCTCTATGGACTTTATGGTTTTGAATGCATTTTAGCATGTAAGTTTTTGTTTTCAGCTGGCAAACGCTAATTGGTTCCACCTGGAGTCTAATACGCCACACATTGGAGTTTTCTAGGAAGAAAGCTTCAGAAACCTGAGAAAACATGATATTTCTTTCTGTAAACATGACATTGGAAGCATTTGCCGAACAGGAAGCATGTGCTTTTCTCCAAAACCACTTTCACGGTGATTTTTGGTTAATTTTCACCGGGATACTACAACATTTTGTCCAGATACTCTGGATGAAAACAAAACTATCTGGGGTGTAGTGGCTATCTCAATCCCAGATCTTACTACAGCTTCTCTGTTTTTTCTGGACATTCTCTATGGGCTTTACGGTTTTGAATGCATTTTAGCATGTAAGTTTTTGTTTTCAGCTGGCAAACGCTAATTGGTTCCACCTGGAGTCTAATACGCCACACATTCGAGTTTTCTAGGAAGAAAGCTCCAGAAACCTGAGAAAACATGATATTTGTTTTTGTAAACATGGCTTTGGATGCATTTGCCGAACAGGAAGATTGCGCTTTTCTCCAAACCACTTTCACGGTGATTTTTGGTTAAGTTTCACCCGAAATCTACAGCATTTTGTCCAGATACTCTGTATGAAAGTAAAACTATCTGGTGTGTTGTGGCTATCTCAATCCCACATCTTGCTACAGCCTCTGTGTTTGTTTGTGTTTTCTGGACATTCTCTATGGGCTTTACTGTTTTGAATGCATTTTAGCATGTAAGTTTTTGTTTTCAGCTGGCAAACGCTAATTGGTTCCACCTGGAGTCTAATACGCCACACATTCGAGTTTTCTAGGAAGAAAGCTTCAGAAACCTGAGAAAACATGATGTTTGTATTTGTAAACATGACATTGGATGCATTTGCCGAACAGGAAGCATGAGCTTTTCTCCAAAACCACTTTCACGGTGCTTTTTGGTTAAGTTTCACCCGAAATCCACAACATTTTGTCCAGATACTCTGGATGAAAACAAAACTCTCTGGTGTGTTGTGACTATCTCAATCCCACATCTTGCTACAGCCTCTGTGTTTGTTTGTGTTTTCTGGACATTCTCTATGGACTTTACGGGTTTGAATGCATTTTAGCATGTAAGTTTTTGTTTTCAGCTGGCAAACGCTAATTGGTTCCACCTGGAGTCTAATACGCCACACATTCGAGTTTTCTAGGAAGAAAGCTTCAGAAACCTGAGAAAACATGATATTTCTTTCTGTAAACCTGACATTGGCTACATTTGCCGAACAGGAAGCATGTGCTTTTCTCCAAAACCACTTTCACGGTGTTTTTTGGTTAAATTTCACCGGGATACTACAACATTTTGTCCAGATACTCTGGATGAAAACAAAACTATCTGGTGTGTAGTGGCTATCTCAATCCCAGATCTTACTACAGCTTCTCTGTTTGGGTTTTCTGGACTTTCTCCATGGACATTACGGTTTTGAATGCATTTTAGCATGTAAGTTTTTGTTTTCAGCTGGCAAACGCTAATTGGTTCCACCTGGAGTCTAATATGCCACACATTAGAGTTTTCTAGGAAGAAAGCTTCAGAAACCTGAGAAAACATGATATTTCTTTCTGTAAACATGACATTGGATGCATTTGTCGAACAGGAAGCATGAGCTTTTCTCCAAAACCACTTTCACGGTGATTTTTGGTTAAGTTTCACCCGAAATCCACAACAATTTGTCCAGATACTCTGGATGAAACCAAAACTATATGGTGTGTTGTGGCTATCTCAATCCCACATCTTGTTACAGCCTCTGTGTTTGTTTGTGTTTTCTGGACATTCTCTATGGACTTTACGGTTTTGAATGCATTTTATCATGTAAGTTTTTGTTTTCAGCTGGCAAACGTTAATTGGTTCCACCTGGAGTCTAATACGCCACACATTCGAGTTTCTAAGAAGAAAGCTTCAGAAACCTGAGAAAACATGATATTTCTTTCTGTAAACATGACATTGGAAGCATTTGCCGAACAGGAAGCATGTGCTTTTCTCCAAAACCACTTTCACGGTGATTTTTGGTAAAGTTTCCCGGGATACTACAACATTTTGTCCAGATACTCTGGATGAAAACAAAACTCTCTGGTATGTTGTGGCTATCTCAATCCCACATGTTGCTACAGCCTCTGTGTTTGTTTGTGTTTTCTGGACATTCTCTATGGACTTTACGTTTTTGAATGCATTTTAGCATGTAAGTTTTTGTTTTCAGCTGGCAAACGCTAATTGGTTCCACCTGGCGTCTAATACGCCACACATTCGAGTTTTCTAGGAAGAAAGCTTCAGAAACCTGAGAAAACATGATATTTGTATTTGTAAACATGACATTGGATGCATTTGCCGAACAGGAAGCATGAGCTTTTCTCCAAAACCACTTTCACGGTGATTTTTGGTTAAGTTTCACCCGAAATCCGCAGCATTTTGTCCAGATACTCTGGATGAAAGCAAAACTATCTGGTGTGTTGTGGCTATCTCAATCCCACATCTTGCTACAGCCTCTGTGTTTGTTTGTGTTTTCTGGACATTCTCTATGGACTTTACGGTTTTGAATGCATTTTAGCATGTAAGTTTTTGTTTTCAGCTGGCAAACGCTAATTGGTTCCACCTGGAGTCTAATACGCCACACATTCGAGTTTTCTAGGAAGAAAGCTTCAGAAACCTGAGAAAACATGATATTTGTATTTGTAAACATGACATTGGATGCATTTGCCGAACAGGAAGCATGTGCTTTTCTCCAAAATCACTTTCACGGTGTTTTTTGGTTAAATTTCACCGGGATACTACAACATTTTGTCCAGATACTCTGGATGAAAACAAAACTATCTGGTGTGTTGTGGCTATCTCAATCCCACATCTTACTACAGCTTCTCTGTTTGTGTTTTCTGGACATTCTCTATGGGCTTTACGGTTTTGAATGCATTTTAGCATGTAAGTTTTTTTTTCAGCTGGCAAACGCTAATTGGTTCCACCTGGAGTCTAATACGCCACACATTCAAGTTTTCTAGGAAGAAAGCTTCAGAAACCTGAGAAAACATGATATTTCTTTCTGTAAACATGACATTGGATGCATTTGCCGAACAGGAAGCATGAGCTTTTCTCCAAAACCACTTTCACGGTGATTTTTGGTTAAGTTTCACCCGAAATCCGCAGCATTTTGTCCAGATACTCTGGATGAAAGCAAAACTATCTGGTGTGTTGTGGCTATCTCAATCCCACATCTTGCTACAGCCTCTGTGTTTGTTTGTGTTTTCTGGACATTCTCTATGGACTTTATGTTTTTGAATGCATTTTAGCATGTAAGTTTTTGTTTTCAGCTGGCAAACGCTAATTGGTTCCACCTGTAGTCTAATACGCCTCACATTCGAGTTTTCTAGGAAGAAAGCTTCAGAAACCTGAGAAAACATGATATTTCTTTCTGTAAACATGACATTGGAAGCATTTGCCGAGCAGGAAGCATGAGCTTTTCTCCAAAACCACTTTCACGGTGATTTTTGGTTAATTTTCACCGGGATACTACAACATTTTGTCCAGATACTCTGGATGAAAGCAAAACTATCTGGTGTGTAGTGGCTATCTCAATCCCAGATCTTACTACAGCTTCTCTGTTTGTGTTTTCTGGACATTCTCTATGGACTTTACGGGTTTGAATGCATTTTAGCATGTAAGTTTTTGTTTTCAGCTGGCAAACGCTAATTGGTTCCACCTGGAGTCTAATTCGCCACACATTCGAGTTTTCTAGGAAGAAAGCTTCAGAAACCTGAGAAAACATGATATTTCCTTCTGTAAACATGACATTGGCTGCATTTTCCGAACAGGAAGCATGGGCTTTTCTCCAAAACCACTTTCACGGTGATTTTTGGTTAAGTTTCACCAGAACCCACAACAATTTGTCCAGATACTCTGGATGAAAGCAAAACTATCTGGTGTGTTTTGGCTATCTGAATCCCACATCTTGCTACAGCCTCTGTGTTTGTTTGTGTTTTCTGGACATTCTCTATGGACTTTATGGTTTTGAATGCATTTTAGCATGTAAGTTTTTGTTTTCAGCTGGCAAACGCTAATTGGTTCCACCTGGAGTCTAATACGCCACACATTCGAGTTTTCTAGGAAGAAAGCTTCAGAAACCTGAGAAAACATGATATTTGTATTTGTAAACATGACATTGGATGCATTTGCCGAACAGGAAGCATGTGCTTTTCTCCAAAACCACTTTCACGGTGTTTTTTGGTTAAGTTTCACCGGGACACTACAACATTTTGTCCAGATACTCTGGATGAAAACAAAACTATCTGGTGTGTTGTGGCTATCTCAATCCCACATCTTGCTACAGCCTCTGTGTTTGTTTGTGTTTTCTGGACATTCTCTATGGACTTTACGGGTTTGAATGCATTTTAGCATGTAAGTTTTTGTTTTCAGCTGGCAAACTTTAATTGGTTCCACCTTGAGTCTAATATGCCACACATTAGAGTTTTCTAGGAAGAAAGCTTCAGAAACCTGAGAAAACATGATTTTTCTTTTTGTAAACATGACATTGGATGCATTTGCCGAACAGGAAGCATGAGCTTTTCTCCAAAACCACTTTCACGGTGATTTTTGGTTAAGTTTCACCCGAAATCCACAACATTTTGTCCAGATACTCTGGATGAAAACAAAACTATCTGGTGTGTTGTGGCTATCTCAATCCCACATCTTGCTACAGCCTCTGTGTTTGTTTGTGTTTTCTGGACATTCTCTATGGACTTTACGGTTTTGAATGCATTTTAGCATGTAAGTTTTTGTTTTCAGCTGGCAAACGCTAATTGGTTCCACCTGGAGTCTAATACGCCACACATTCGAGTTTTCTAGGAAGAAAGCTTCAGAAACCTGAGAAAACATGATATTTGTATTTGTAAACATGACATTGGATGCATTTGCCGAACAGGAAGCATGTGCTTTTCTCCAAAACCACTTTCACGGTGTTTTTTGGTTAAATTTCACCGGGATACTACAACATTTTGTCCAGATACTCTGGATGAAAACAAAACTATCTGGTGTGTTGTGGCTATCTCAATCCCACATCTTACTACAGCTTCTCTGTTTGTGTTTTCTGGACATTCTCTATGGGCTTTACGGTTTTGAATGCATTTTAGCATGTAAGTTTTTTTTTCAGCTGGCAAACGCTAATTGGTTCCACCTGGAGTCTAATACGCCACACATTCAAGTTTTCTAGGAAGAAAGCTTCAGAAACCTGAGAAAACATGATATTTGTATTTGTAAACATGACATTGGATGCATTTGCCGAACAGGAAGCATGAGCTTTTCTCCAAAACCACTTTCACGGTGATTTTTGGTTAAGTTTCACCCGAAATCCGCAGCATTTTGTCCAGATACTCTGGATGAAAGCAAAACTATCTGGTGTGTTGTGGCTATCTCAATCCCACATCTTGCTACAGCCTCTGTGTTTGTTTGTGTTTTCTGGACATTCTCTATGGACTTTATGTTTTTGAATGCATTTTAGCATGTAAGTTTTTGTTTTCAGCTGGCAAACGCTAATTGGTTCCACCTGTAGTCTAATACGCCTCACATTCGAGTTTTCTAGGAAGAAAGCTTCAGAAACCTGAGAAAACATGATATTTCTTTCTGTAAACATGACATTGGAAGCATTTGCCGAGCAGGAAGCATGAGCTTTTCTCCAAAACCACTTTCACGGTGATTTTTGGTTAATTTTCACCGGGATACTACAACATTTTGTCCAGATACTCTGGATGAAAGCAAAACTATCTGGTGTGTAGTGGCTATCTCAATCCCAGATCTTACTACAGCTTCTCTGTTTGTGTTTTCTGGACATTCTCTATGGACTTTACGGGTTTGAATGCATTTTAGCATGTAAGTTTTTGTTTTCAGCTGGCAAACGCTAATTGGTTCCACCTGGAGTCTAATTCGCCACACATTCGAGTTTTCTAGGAAGAAAGCTTCAGAAACCTGAGAAAACATGATATTTCCTTCTGTAAACATGACATTGGCTGCATTTTCCGAACAGGAAGCATGGGCTTTTCTCCAAAACCACTTTCACGGTGATTTTTGGTTAAGTTTCACCAGAACCCACAACAATTTGTCCAGATACTCTGGATGAAAGCAAAACTATCTGGTGTGTTTTGGCTATCTGAATCCCACATCTTGCTACAGCCTCTGTGTTTGTTTGTGTTTTCTGGACATTCTCTATGGACTTTATGGTTTTGAATGCATTTTAGCATGTAAGTTTTTGTTTTCAGCTGGCAAACGCTAATTGGTTCCACCTGGAGTCTAATACGCCACACATTCGAGTTTTCTAGGAAGAAAGCTTCAGAAACCTGAGAAAACATGATATTTGTATTTGTAAACATGACATTGGATGCATTTGCCGAACAGGAAGCATGTGCTTTTCTCCAAAACCACTTTCACGGTGTTTTTTGGTTAAGTTTCACCGGGACACTACAACATTTTGTCCAGATACTCTGGATGAAAACAAAACTATCTGGTGTGTTGTGGCTATCTCAATCCCACATCTTGCTACAGCCTCTGTGTTTGTTTGTGTTTTCTGGACATTCTCTATGGACTTTACGGGTTTGAATGCATTTTAGCATGTAAGTTTTTGTTTTCAGCTGGCAAACTTTAATTGGTTCCACCTTGAGTCTAATATGCCACACATTAGAGTTTTCTAGGAAGAAAGCTTCAGAAACCTGAGAAAACATGATTTTTCTTTTTGTAAACATGACATTGGATGCATTTGCCGAACAGGAAGCATGAGCTTTTCTCCAAAACCACTTTCACGGTGATTTTTGGTTAAGTTTCACCCGAAATCCACAACATTTTGTCCAGATACTCTGGATGAAAACAAAACTATCTGGTGTGTTGTGGCTATCTCAATCCCACATCTTGCTACAGCCTCTGTGTTTGTTTGTGTTTTCTGGACATTCTCTATGGACTTTACGGTTTTGAATGCATTTTAGCATGTAAGTTTTTGTTTTCAGCTGGCAAACGCTAATTGGTTCCACCTGGAGTCTAATACGCCACACATTCGAGTTTTCTAGGAAGAAAGCTTCAGAAACCTGAGAAAACATGATATTTGTATTTGTAAACATGACATTGGATGCATTTGCCGAACAGGAAGCATGTGCTTTTCTCCAAAACCACTTTCACGGTGTTTTTTGGTTAAATTTCACCGGGATACTACAACATTTTGTCCAGATACTCTGGATGAAAACAAAACTATCTGGTGTGTTGTGGCTATCTCAATCCCACATCTTACTACAGCTTCTCTGTTTGTGTTTTCTGGACATTCTCTATGGGCTTTACGGTTTTGAATGCATTTTAGCATGTAAGTTTTTTTTTCAGCTGGCAAACGCTAATTGGTTCCACCTGGAGTCTAATACGCCACACATTCAAGTTTTCTAGGAAGAAAGCTTCAGAAACCTGAGAAAACATGATATTTGTATTTGTAAACATGACATTGGATGCATTTGCCGAACAGGAAGCATGAGCTTTTCTCCAAAACCACTTTCACGGTGATTTTTGGTTAAGTTTCACCCGAAATCCGCAGCATTTTGTCCAGATACTCTGGATGAAAGCAAAACTATCTGGTGTGTTGTGGCTATCTCAATCCCACATCTTGCTACAGCCTCTGTGTTTGTTTGTGTTTTCTGGACATTCTCTATGGACTTTATGTTTTTGAATGCATTTTAGCATGTAAGTTTTTGTTTTCAGCTGGCAAACGCTAATTGGTTCCACCTGTAGTCTAATACGCCTCACATTCGAGTTTTCTAGGAAGAAAGCTTCAGAAACCTGAGAAAACATGATATTTCTTTCTGTAAACATGACATTGGAAGCATTTGCCGAGCAGGAAGCATGAGCTTTTCTCCAAAACCACTTTCACGGTGATTTTTGGTTAATTTTCACGGGGATACTACAACATTTTGTCCAGATACTCTGGATGAAAGCAAAACTATCTGGTGTGTAGTGGCTATCTCAATCCCAGATCTTACTACAGCTTCTCTGTTTGTGTTTTCTGGACATTCTCTATGGACTTTACGGGTTTGAATGCATTTTAGCATGTAAGTTTTTGTTTTCAGCTGGCAAACGCTAATTGGTTCCACCTGGAGTCTAATTCGCCACACATTCGAGTTTTCTAGGAAGAAAGCTTCAGAAACCTGAGAAAACATGATATTTCCTTCTGTAAACATGACATTGGCTGCATTTTCCGAACAGGAAGCATGGGCTTTTCTCCAAAACCACTTTCACGGTGATTTTTGGTTAAGTTTCACCAGAACCCACAACAATTTGTCCAGATACTCTGGATGAAAGCAAAACTATCTGGTGTGTTTTGGCTATCTGAATCCCACATCTTGCTACAGCCTCTGTGTTTGTTTGTGTTTTCTGGACATTCTCTATGGACTTTATGGTTTTGAATGCATTTTAGCATGTAAGTTTTTGTTTTCAGCTGGCAAACGCTAATTGGTTCCACCTGGAGTCTAATACGCCACACATTCGAGTTTTCTAGGAAGAAAGCTTCAGAAACCTGAGAAAACATGATATTTGTATTTGTAAACATGACATTGGATGCATTTGCCGAACAGGAAGCATGTGCTTTTCTCCAAAACCACTTTCACGGTGTTTTTTGGTTAAATTTCACCGGGATACTACAACATTTTGTCCAGATACTCTGGATGAAAACAAAACTATCTGGTGTGTTGTGGCTATCTCAATCCCACATCTTGCTACAGCCTCTGTGTTTGTTTGTGTTTTCTGGACATTCTCTATGGACTTTACGGTTTTGAATGCATTTTAGCATGTAAGTTTTTGTTTTCAGCTGGCAAACGCTAATTGGTTCCACCTGGAGTCTAATACGCCACACATTCGAGTTTTCTAGGAAGAAAGCTTCAGAAACCTGAGAAAGCATGATATTTCTTTCTGTAAACATGACATTGGATGCATTTGCCGAACAGGAAGCATGTGCTTTTCTCCAAAACCACTTTCACGGTGATTTTTGGTTAAGTTTCACCGGGATACTACAACATTTTGTCCAGATACTCTGGATGAAAACAAAACTATCTGGTGTGTTGTGGCTATCTCAATCGCAGATCTTACTACAGCTTCTCTGTTTGTGTTTTCTGGACATTCTCTATGGGCTTTACGGTTTTGAATGCATTTTAGCATGTAAGTTTTTTTTTCAGCTGGCAAACGCTAATTGGTTCCACCTGGAGTCTAATACGCCACACATTCGAGTTTTCTAGGAAGAAAGCTTCAGAAACCTGAGAAAACATGATATTTGTATTTGTAAACATGACATTGGATGCATTTGCCGAACAGGAAGCATGTGCTTTTCTCCAAAACCACTTTCACGGTGTTTTTTGGTTAAATTTCACCGGGATACTACAACATTTTGTCCAGATACTCTGGATGAAAACAAAACTATCTGGTGTGTTGTGGCTATCTCAATCCCAGATCTTACTACAGCTTCTCTGTTTGTGTTTTCTGGACTTTCTCTATGGACTTTACGGTTTTGAATGCATTTTAGCATGTAAGTTTTTGTTTTCAGCTGGCAAACGCTAATTGGTTCCACCTGGAGTCTAATACGCCACACATTCGAGTTTTCTAGGAAGAAAGCTTCAGAAACCTGAGAAAACATGATATTTGTATTTGTAAACATGACATTGGATGCATTTGCCGAACAGGAAGATTGTGCTTTTCTCCAAAACCACTTTCACTTTGTTTTTTGGTTAAATTTCACCGGGATACTACAACATTTTGTCCAGATACTCTGGATGAAAACAAAACTATCTGGTGTGTTGTGGCTATCTCAATCCCAGATCTTACTACAGCTTCTCTGTTTGTGTTTTCTGGACATTCTCTATGGGCTTTACGGTTTTGAATGCATTTTAGCATGTAAGTTTTTGTTTTCAGCTGGCAAACGCTAATTGGTTCTACCTGGAGTCTAATACGCCACACATTCGAGATTTCTAGGAATAAAGCTTCAGAAACCTGAGAAAACATGATATTTCTTTCTGTAAACATGACATTGGATGCATTTGCCGAACAGGAAGATTGTGCTTTTCTCCAAAACCACTTTCACGGTGATTTTTGGTAAAGTTTCACCGGGATACTACAACATTTTGTCCAGATACTCTGGATGAAAACAAAACTCTCTGGTGTATTGTGGCTATCTCAATCCCAGATCTTACTACAGCTTCTCTGTTTGTATTTTCTGGACATTCTCTATGGACTTTACGGTTTTGAATGCATTTTAGCATGTAAGTTTTTGTTTTCAGCTGGCAAATGCTAATTGGTTCCACCTGGAGTCTAATACGCCACACATTCGAGTTTTCTAGGAAGAAAGCTTCAGAAACCTGAGAAAACATTATGTTTGTATTTGTAAACATGACATTGGATGCATTTGCCGAATAGGAAGATTGTGCTTTTCTCCAAAACCACTTTCACGGTGATTTTTGGTTAAATTTCACCTGAAATCCACAACAATTTGTCCAGATACTCTGGATGAAAACAAAACTCTCTGGTGTGTTGTGGCTATCTCAATCCCACATCTTGCTACAGCCTCTGTGTTTGTTTGTGTTTTCTGGACATTCTCTATGGACTTTACGGTTTTGAATGCATTTTAGCATGTAAGTTTTTGTTTTCAGCTGGCAAACGCTATTTGGTTCCACCTGGATTCTAATTCGCCACACATTCGAGTTTTCTAGGAAGAAAGCTTCAGAAACCTGAGAAAACATGATATTTCCTTCTGTAAACATGACATTGGCTGCATTTGCCGAACAGGAAGCATGAGCTTTTCTCCAAAACAACTTTCACGTTGATTTTTGGTAAAGTTTCACCCACAATACACAACAATTTGTCCTGATACTCTGGATGAAAACAAAACTATCTGGTGTGTTGTGGCTATCTCAATCCCACATCTTGCTACAGCCTCTGTGTTTGTTTGTGTTTTCTGGACATTCTCTATGGACTTTACGGTTTTGAATGCATTTTAGCATGTAAGTTTTTGTTTTCAGCTGGCAAACGCTAATTGGTTCCACCTGGAGTCTAATACGCCACACATTCGAGTTTTCTAGGAAGAAAGCTTCAGAAACCTGAGAAAACATGATATTTCCTTCTGTAAACATGACATTGGCTGCATTTGCCGAACAGGAAGCATGAGCTTTTCTCCAAAACCAGTTTCACGGTGATTTTTGGTTAAGTTTCACCAGAAGCCACAACAATTTGTCCAGATACTCTGGATGAAAGCAAAACTATCTGGTGTGTTTTTGCTATCTGAATCCCACATCTTGCTACAGCCTCTGTGTTTGTTTGTGTTTTCTGGACATTCTCTATGGACTTTATGGTTTTGAATGCATTTTAGCATGTAAGTTTTTGTTTTCAGCTGGCAAACGCTAATTGGTTCCACCTGGAGTCTAATACGCCACACATTCGAGTTTTCTAGGAAGAAAGCTTCAGAAACCTGAGAAAACATGATATTTGTATTTGTTAACATGACATTGGATGCATTTGCCGAACAGGAAGCATGTGCTTTTCTCCAAAACCACTTTCACTTTGTTTTTTGGTTAAATTTCACCGGGATACTACAACATTTTGTCCAGATACTCTGAATGAAAACAAAACTATCTGGTGTGTTGTGGCTATCTCAATCCCAGATCTTACTACAGCTTCTCTGTTTGTGTTTTCTGGACATTCTCTATGGGCTTTACGGTTTTGAATGCATTTTAGCATGTAAGTTTTTTTTTCAGCTGGCAAACGCTAATTGGTTCCACCTGGAGTCTAATACGCCACACATTCGAGTTTTCTAGGAAGAAAGCTTCAGAAACCTGAGAAAACATGATATTTGTATTTGTAAACATGACATTGGATGCATTTGCCGAACAGGAAGATTGTGCTTTTCTCCAAAACCACTTTCACGGTGATTTTTGGTTAAATTTCACCAGAATACTACAACATTTTGTCCAGATACTCTGGATGAAAACAAAACTATCTGGTGTGTTGTGGCTATCTCAATCCCAGATCTTGCTACAGCCTCTGTGTTTGTTTGTGTTTTCTGGACATTCTCTATGGACTTTACGGTTTTGAATGCATTTTAGCATGTAAGTTTTTGTTTTCAGCTGGCAAACGCTAATTGGTTCCACCTGGAGTCTAATACGCCACACATTCGAGTTTTCTAGGAAGAAAGCTTCAGAAACCTGAGAAAGCATGATATTTCTTTCTGTAAACATGACATTGGATGCATTTGCCGAACAGGAAGATTGTGCTTTTCTACAAAACCACTTTCACGGTGATTTTTGGTTAAGTTTCACCGGGATACTACAACATTTTGTCCAGATACTCTGGATGAAAACAAAACTATCTGGTGTATTGTGGCTATCTCAATCCCAGATCTTACTACAGCTTCTCTGTTTGTGTTTTCTGGACATTCTCTATGGACTTTACGGTTTTGAATGCATTTTAGCATGTAAGTTTTTGTTTTCAGCTGGCAAACGCTAATTGGTTCCACCTGGAGTCTAATTCGCCACACATTCGAGTTTTCTAGGAAGAAAGCTTCAGAAACCTGAGAAAACATGATATTTCTTTCTGTAAACATGACATTGGCTGCATTTGCAGAACAAGAAGATTGTGCTTTTCTCCAAAACCACTTTCACGGTGATTTTTGGTTAAGTTTCACCCGAAATCCACAACAATTTGTCCAGATACTCTGGATGAAAACAAAACTATCTGGTGTGTTGTGGCTATCTCAATCCCAGATCTTACTACAGCTTCTCTGTTTGTGTTTTCTGGACATTCTCTATGGACTTTACGGTTTTGAATGCATTTTAGCATGTAAGTTTTTGTTTTCAGCTGGCAAACGCTAATTGGTTCCACCTGGAGTCTAATTCGCCACACATTCGAGTTTTCTAGGAAGAAAGCTTCAGAAACCTGAGAAAACATGATATTTCTTTCTGTAAACATGACATTGGATGCATTTGCCGAACAGGAAGCATGAGCTTTTCTCCAAAACCACTTTCACGGTGATTTTTGTTAAGTTTCACCCGAAATCCACAACAATTTGTCCAGATACTCTGGATGAAAACAAAACTCTCTGGTGTGTTGTGGCTATCTCAATCCCACATCTTGCTACAGCCTCTGTGTTTGTTTGTGTTTTCTGGACATTCTCTATGGACTTTACGGTTTTGAATGCATTTTAGCATGTAAGTTTTTGTTTTCAGATGGCAAACGCTAATTGGTTCCACCTGGAGTCTAATTCGCCACACATTCGAGTTTTCTAGGAAGAAAGCTTCAGAAACCTGAGAAAACATGATATTTCCTTCTGTAAACATGACATTGGCTGCATTTGCCGATCAGGAAGCATGAGCTTTTCTCCAAAACCACTTTCACGGTGATTTTTGGTTAAATTTCACCCAAAATCCACAACGTTCTGTCCAGATACTCTGGATGAAAGCAAAACTATCTGGTGTGTTGTGGCTATCTCAATCCCACATCTTGCTACAGCGTCTGTGTTTGTTTGTGTTTTCTGGACATTCTCTATGGACTTTACGTTTTTGAATGCATTTTAGCATGTAAGTTTTTGTTTTCAGCTGGCAAACGCTAATTGGTTCCACCTGGAGTCTAATACGCCACACATTCGAGTTTTCTAGGAAGAAAGCTTCAGAAACCTGAGAAAACATGATATTTGTATTTGTAAACATGACATTGGATGCATTTGCCGAACAGGAAGATTGTGCTTTTCTCCAAAACCACTTTCACGGTGATTTTTGGTAAAGTTTCACCGGGATACTATAACATTTTGTCCAGATACTCTGGATGAAAACAAAACTATCTGGAGTATTGTGGCTATCTCAATCCCAGATCTTACTACAGCTTCTCTGTTTGTGTTTTCTGGACATTCTCTATGGACTTTACAGTTTTGAATGCATTTTAGCATGTAAGTTTTTGTTTTCAGCTGGCAAACGCTAATTGGTTCTCCTGGAGTCTAATACGCCACACATTCGAGTTTTCTAGGAAGAAAGCTTCAGAAACCTGAGAAAACATGATATTTGTATTTGTAAACATGACATTGGATGCATTTGCCAAACAGGAAGATTGTGCTTTTCTCCAAAACCACTTTCACGGTGATTTTTGCTTAAATTTCACCAGGATACTACAACATTTTGTCCAGATACTCTGGATGAAAACAAAACTATCTGGTGTGTTGTGGCTATCTCAATCCCAGATCTTGCTACAGCCTCTGTGTTTGTTTGTATTTTCTGGACATTCTCTATGGACTTTACGGTTTTGAATGCATTTTAGCATGTAAGTTTTTGTTTTCAGCTGGCAAACGCTAATTGGTTCCACCTGGAGTCTAATACGCCACACATTCGAGTTTTCTAGGAAGAAAGCTTCAGAAACCTGAGAAAACATGATATTTCTTTCTGTAAACATGACATTGGATGCATTTGCCGAACAGGAAGCATGAGCTTTTCTCCAAAACCACTTTCACGGTGCTTTTTGGTTAAGTTTCACCCGAAATCCACAACATTTTTTCCAGATACTCTGGATGAAAACAAAACTCTCTGGTATGATGTGGCTATCTCAATCCCACATCTTGCTACAGCCTCTGTGTTTGTTTGTGTTTTCTGGACATTCTCTATGGACTTTACGGGTTTGAATGCATTTTAGCATGTAAGTTTTTGTTTTCAGCTGGCAAACGCTAATTGGTTCCACCTGGAGTCTAATACGCCACACATTCGAGTTTTCTAGGAAGAAAGCTTCAGAAACCTGAGAAAACATGATATTTGTATTTGTAAACATGACATTGGATGCATTTGCCGAACAGGAAGCATGAGCTTTTCTCCAAAACCACTTTCACGGTGATTTTTGGTTAAATTTCACCAGGATACTACAACATTTTGTCCAGATACTCTGGATGAAAACAAAACTATCTGGTGTGTTGTGGTTATCTCAATCCCACATCTTACTACAGCTTCTCTGTTTGTGTTTTCTGGACATTCTCTATGGGCTTTACGGTTTTGAATGCATTTTAGCATGTAAGTTTTTTTTTCAGCTGGCAAACGCTAATTGGTTCCACCTGGAGTCTAATTCGCCAAACATTCGAGTTTTCTAGGAAGAAAGCTTCAGAAACCTGTGAAAACATGATATTTCTTTCTGTAAACATGACATTGGATGCATTTGCCGAACAGGAAGCATGAGCTTTTCTCCTAAACCACTTTCATGGTGATTTTTGGTTAAATTTCACCCGAAATCCCCAACAATTTGTCCAGATACTCTGGATGAAAACAAAACTATCTGGTGTGTTGTGGCTATCTCAATCCCAGATCTTGCTACAGCCTCTGTGTTTGTTTGTGTTTTCTGGACATTCTCTATGGACTTTACGGTTTTGAATGCATTTTAGCATGTAAGTTTTTGTTTTCAGCTGGCAAACGCTAATTGGTTCCACCTGGAGTCTAATTCGCCACACATTCGAGGTTTCTAGGAATAAAGATTCAGAAACCTGAGAAAACATGATATTTCCTTCTGTAAACATGACATTGGCTGCATTTGCCGAACAGGAAGCATGAGCTTTTCTCCAAAACCACTTTCACGGTGATTTTTGGTTAAATTTCACCCGAAATCCACAACATTCTGTCCAGATACTCTGGATGAAAGCAAAACTATCTGGTGTGTTGTGGCTATCTCAATCCCACATCTTGCTACAGCCTCTGTGTTTGTTTGTGTTTTCTGGACATTCTCTATGGACTTTACGGTTTTGAATGCATTTTAGCATGTAAGTTTTTGTTTTCAGCTGGCAAACGCTAATTGGTTCCACCTGGAGTCTAATACGCCACACATTCGAGTTTTCTAGGAAGAAAGCTTCAGAAACCTGAGAAAGCATGATATTTCTTTCTGTAAACATGACATTGGATGCATTTGCCGAACAGGAAGATTGTGCTTTTCTCCAAAACCACTTTCACGGTGATTTTTGGTAAAGTTTCACCGGGATACTATAACATTTTGTCCAGATACTCTGGATGAAAACAAAACTATCTGGTGTATTGTGGCTATCTCAATCCCAGATCTTACTACAGCTTCTGTGTTTGTTTGTGTTTTCTGGACCTTCTCTATGGACTTTACGGTTTTGAATGCATTTTAGCATGTAAGTTTTTGTTTTCAGCTGGCAAACGCTAATTGGTTCCACCTGGAGTCTAATTCGCCACACATTCGAGTTTTCTAGGAAGAAAGCTTCAGAAACCTGAGAAAACATGATATTTCCTTCTGTAAACATGACATTGGCTGCATTTGCCGATCAGGAAGCATGAGCTTTTCTCCAAAACCACTTTCACGGTAATTTTTGGTTAAATTTCACCCGAAATCCACAACATTCTGTCCAGATACTCTGGATGAAAGCAAAACTATCTGGTGTGTTGTGGCTATCTCAATCCCACATCTTGCTACAGCCTCTGTGTTTGTTTGTGTTTTCTGGGCATTCTCTATGGACTTTACGGGTTTGAATGCATTTTAGCATGTAAGTTTTTGTTTTCAGATGGCAAACGCTAATTGGTTCCACCTGGAGTCTAATACGCCACACATTCGAGTTTTCTAGGAAGAAAGCTTCAGAAACCTGAGAAAACATGATATTTGTATTTGTAAACATGACATTGGATGCATTTGCCGAACAGGAAGATTGTGCTTTTCTCCAAAACCACTTTCACGGTGATTTTTGGTTAAGTTTCACCGGGATACTACAACATTTTGTCCAGATACTCTGGATGAAAACAAAACTATCTGGTGTGTTGTGGCTATCTCAATCCCAGATCTTACTACAGCTTCTCTGTTTGTGTTTTCTGGACATTCTCTATGGACTTTACAGTTTTGAATGCATTTTAGCATGTAAGTTTTTGTTTTCAGCTGGCAAACGCTAATTGGTTCCACCTGGAGTCTAATACGCCACACATTCGAGTTTTCTAGGAAGAAAGCTTCAGAAACCTGAGAAAACATGATATTTGTATTTGTAAACATGACATTGGATGCATTTGCCGAACAGGAAGCATGAGCTTTTCTCCAAAAACACTTTCACGGTGATTTTTGGTTAAATTTCACCAGGATACTACAACATTTTGTCCAGATACTCTGGATGAAAACAAAACTATCTGGTGTGTTGTGGCTATCTCAATCCCACATCTTGCTACAGCCTCTGTGTTTGTTTGTGTTTTCTGGACATTCTCTATGGACTTTACGGTTTTGAATGCATTTTAGCATGTAAGTTTTTGTTTTCAGCTGGCAAACGCTAATTGGTTCCACCTGGAGTCTAATACACCACACATTCGAGTTTTCTAGGAAGAAAGCTTCAGAAACCTGAGAAAACATGATATTTCTTTCTGTAAACATGACATTGGATGCATTTGCCGAACAGGAAGCATGAGCTTTTCTCCATAACCACTTTCACGGTGCTTTTTGGTTAAGTTTCACCCGAAATCCACAACATTTTTTCCAGATACTCTGGATGAAAACAAAACTCTCTGGTATGTTGTGGCTATCTCAATCCCACATCTTGCTACAGCCTCTGTGTTTGTTTGTGTTTTCTGGACATTCTCTATGGACTTTACGGGTTTGAATGCATTTTAGCATGTAAGTTTTTGTTTTCAGCTGGCAAACGCTAATTGGTTCCACCTGGAGTCTAATACGCCACACATTCGAGTTTTCTAGGAAGAAAGCTGCGGAAACCTGAGAAAACATGATATTTGTATTTGTAAACATGACATTGGATGCATTTGCCGAACAGGAAGCATGAGCTTTTCTCCAAAACCACTTTCACGGTGATTTTTGGTTAAATTTCACCAGGATACTACAATATTTTGTCCAGATACTCTGGATGAAAACAAAACTATCTGGTGTGTTGTGGCTATCTCAATCCCACATCTTACTACAGCTTCTCTGTTTGTGTTTTCTGGACATTCTCTATGGGCTTTACGGTTTTGAATGCATTTTAGCATGTAAGTTTTTTTTCAGCTGGCAAACGCTAATTGGTTCCACCTGGAGTCTAATACGCCACACATTCGAGTTTTCTAGGAAGAAAGCTTCAGAAACCTGAGAAAACATGATATTTCTTTCTGTAAACATGACATTGGATGCATTTGCCGAACAGGAAGCATGAGCTTTTCTCCTAAACCACTTTCACGGTGATTTTGGGTTAAATTTCACCCGAAATCCACAACAATTTGTCCAGATACTCTGGATGAAAACAAAACTCTCTGGTGTGTTGTGGCTATCTCAATCCCACATCTTGCTACAGCCTCTGTGTTTGTTTGTGTTTTCTGGACATTCTCTATGGACTTTACGGTTTTGAATGCATTTTAGCATGTAAGTTTTTGTTTTCAGCTGGCAAACGCTAATTGGTTCCACCTGGATTCTAATTCGCCACACATTCGAGTTTTCTAGGAATAAAGATTCAGAAACCTGAGAAAACATGATATTTCCTTCTGTAAACATGACATTGGCTGCATTTGCCGAACAGGAAGCATGAGCTTTTCTCCAAAACCACTTTCACGGTGATTTTTGGTTAAATTTCACCCGAAATCCACAACATTCTGTCCAGATACTCTGGATGAAAGCAAAACTATCTGGTGTGTTGTGGCTATCTCAATCCCACATCTTGCTACAGCCTCTGTGTTTGTTTGTGTTTTCTGGACATTCTCTATGGACTTTACGGGTTTGAATGCATTTTAGCATGTAAGTTTTTGTTTTCAGCTGGCAAACGCTAATTGGTTCCACCTGGAGTCTAATACGCCACACATTCGAGTTTTCTAGGAAGAAAGCTTCAGAAACCTGAGAAAACATGATATTTCTTTCTGTAAACATGACATTGGATGCATTTGCCGAACAGGAAGCATGAGCTTTTCTCCAAAACCACTTTCACGGTGATTTTTGGTTAAGTTTCACCCGAAATCCACAACAATTTGTCCAGATACTCTGGATGAAACCAAAACTATCTGGTGTGTTGTGGCTATCTCAATCCCACATCTTGCTACAGCCTCTGTGTTTGTTTGTGTTTTCTGGACATTCTCTATGGACAATACGGTTTTGAATGCATTTTAGCATGTAAGTTTTTGTTTTCAGCTGGCAAACGCTAATTGGTTCCACCTGGAGTCTAATTCGCCACACATTCGAGTTTTCTAGGAAGAAAGCTTCAGAAACCTGAGAAAACATGATATTTCTTTCTGTAAACATGACATTGGATGCATTTGCCGATCAGGAAGCATGAGCTTTTCTCCAAAACCACTTTCACGGTGATTTTTGGTTAAATTTCACCCAAAATCCACAACGTTCTGTCCAGATACTCTGGATGAAAGCAAAACTATCTGGTGTGTTGTGGCTATCTCAATCCCACATCTTGCTACAGCCTCTGTGTTTGTTTGTGTTTTCTGGACATTCTCTATGGACTTTACGTTTTTGAATGCATTTTAGCATGTAAGTTTTTGTTTTCAGCTGGCAAACGCTAATTGGTTCCACCTGGAGTCTAATACGCCACACATTCGAGTTTTCTAGGAAGAAAGCTTCAGAAACCTGAGAAAACATGATATTTCTTTCTGTAAACATGACATTGGATGCATTTGCCGAACAGGAAGCATGAGCTTTTCTCCAAAACCACTTTCACGGTGATTTTTGGTTAAGTTTCACCAGGATACTACCACATTTTGTCCAGATACTCTGGATGAAAACAAAACAATCTGGTGTGTTGTGGCTATCTCAATCCCAGATCTTACTACAGCTTCTCTGTTTGTGTTTTCTGGACATTCTCTATGGACTTTACGGTTTTGAATGCATTTTAGCATGTAAGTTTTTGTTTTCAGCTGGCAAACGCTAATTGGTTCCACCTGGAGTCTAATACGCCACACATTCGAGTTTTCTAGGAAGAAAGCTTCAGAAACCTGAGAAAACATGATATTTGTATTTGTAAACATGAAATTGGATGCATTTGCCGAACAGGAAGCATGAGCTTTTCTCCAAAACCACTTTCACGGTGCTTTTTGGTTAAGTTTCACCCGAAATCCACAACATTTTTTCCAGATACTCTGGATGAAAACAAAACTCTCTGGTATGTTGTGGCTATCTCAATCCCACATCTTGCTACAGCCTCTGTGTTTGTTTGTGTTTTCTGGACATTCTCTATGGACTTTACGGGTTTGAATGCATTTTAGCATGTAAGTTTTTGTTTTCAGCTGGCAAACGCTAATTGGTTCCACCTGGAGTCTAACACGCCACACATTCGAGTTTTCTAGGAAGAAAGCTTCAGAAACCTGAGAAAACATGATATTTGTATTTGTAAACATGACATTGGATGCATTTGCCGAACAGGACGATTGTGCTTTTCTCCAAAACCACTTTCACGGTGATTTTTGGTTAAATTTCACCAGGATACTACAACATTTTGTCCAGATCCTCTGGATGAAAACAAAACTATCTGGTGTGTTGTGGCTATCTCAATCCCAGATCTTACTACAGCTTCTCTGTTTGTGTTTTCTGGACATTCTCTATGGGCTTTACGGTTTTGAATGCATTTTAGCATGTAAGTTTTTTTTTCAGCTGGCAAACGCTAATTGGTTCCACCTGGAGTCTAATACGCCACACATTCGAGTTTTCTAGGAAGAAAGCTTCAGAAACCTGAGAAAACATGATATTTCTTTCTGTAAACATAACATTGGATGCATTTGACGAACAGGAAGCATGAGCTTTTCTCCTAAACCGCTTTCACGGTGATTTTTGGTTAAGTTTCACCCGAAATCCCCAACAATTTGTCCAGATACTCTGGATGAAAACAAAACTATCTGGTGTGTTGTGGCTACCTCAATCCCACATCTTGCTACAGCCTCTGTGTTTGTTTGTGTTTTCTGGACATTCTCTATGGACTTTACGGTTTTGAATGCATTTTAGCATGTAAGTTTTTGTTTTCAGCTGGCAAACGCTAATTGGTTCCACCTGGATTCTAATTCGCCACACATTCGAGTTTTCTAGGAAGAAAGCTTCAGAAACCTGAGAAAGCATGATATTTCTTTCTGTAAACATGACATTGGATGCATTTGCCGAACAGGAAGCATGAGCTTTTCTCCAAAACCACTTTCACGGTGATTTTTGGTTAAATTTCACCCGAAATCCACAACATTCTGTCCAGATACTCTGGATGAAAGCAAAACTATCTGGTGTGTTGTGGCTATCTCAATCCCACATCTTGCTACAGCCTCTGTGTTTGTTTGTGTTTTCTGGACATTCTCTATGGACTTTACGGTTTTGAATGCATTTTAGCATGTAAGTTTTTGTTTTCAGCTGGCAAACGCTAATTGGTTCCACCTGGAGTCTAATACACCACACATTCGAGTTTTCTAGGAAGAAAGCTTCAGAAACCTGAGAAAGCATGATATTTCTTTCTGTAAACATGACATTGGATGCATTTGCCGAACAGGAAGATTGTGCTTTTCTCCAAAACCACTTTCACGGTGATTTTTGGTAAAGTTTCACCGGGATACTACAACATTTTGTCCAGATACTCTGGATGAAAACAAAACTATCTGGTGTATTGTGGCTATCTCAATCCCAGATCTTACTACAGCTTCTCTGTTTGTGTTTTCTGGACATTCTCTATGGACTTTACAGTTTTGAATGCATTTTAGCATGTAAGTTTTTGTTTTCAGCTGGCAAACGCTAATTGGTTCCACCTGGAGTCTAATACGCCACACATTCGAGTTTTCTAGGAAGAAAGCTTCAGAAACCTGAGAAAACATGATATTTGTATTTATAAACATGACATTGGATGCATTTGCCAAACAGGAAGATTGTGCTTTTCTCCAAAACCACTTTCACGTTGATTTTTGGTTAAATTTCACCAGGATACTACAACATTTTGTCCAGATACTCTGGATGAGAACAAAACTCTCTGGTGTGTTGTGGCTATCTCAATCCCACATCTTGCTACAGCCTCTGTGTTTGTTTGTGTTTTCTGGACATTCTCTATGGACTTTACGGGTTTGAATGCATTTTAGCATGTAAGTTTTTGTTTTCAGCTGGCAAACGCTAATTGGTTCCACCTGGAGTCTAATACGCCACACATTCGAGTTTTCTAGGAAGAAAGCTTCAGAAACCTGAGAAAACATGATATTTCTTTCTGTAAACATGACATTGGATGCATTTGCCGAACAGGAAGCATGAGCTTTTCTCCAAAACCACTTTCACGGTGATTTTTGGTTAAGTTTCACCCGAAATCCACAACATTTTTTCCAGATTCTCTGGATGAAAACAAAACTCTCTGGTATGTTGTGGCTATCTCAATCCCACATCTTGCTACAGCCTCTGTGTTTGTTTGTGTTTTCTGGACATTCTCTATGGACTTTACGGGTTTGAATGCATTTTAGCATGTAAGTTTTTGTTTTCAGCTGGCAAACGCTAATTGGTTCCACCTGGAGTCTAATACGCCACACATTCGAGTTTTCTAGGAAGAAAGCTTCAGAAACCTGAGAAAACATGATATTTCCTTCTGTAAACATGACATTGGATGCATTTGCCGAACAGGAAGATTGTGCTTTTCTCCAAAACCACTTTCACGGTGATTTTTGGTTAAATTTCACCAGAATACTACAACATTTTGTCCAGATACTCTGGATGAAAACAAAACTATCTGGTGTGTTGTGGCTATCTCAATCCCACATCTTGCTACAGCCTCTGTGTTTGTTTGTGTTTTCTGGACATTCTCTATGGACTTTACGGGTTTGAATGCATTTTAGCATGTAAGTTTTTGTTTTCAGCTGGCAAACGCTAGTTGGTTCCACCTGGAGTCTAATACGCCACACATTCGAGTTTTCTAGGAAGAAAGCTTCAGAAACCTGAGAAAACATGATATTTCTTTCTGTAAACATGACATTGGATGCATTTGCCGAACAGGAAGCATGAGCTTATCTCCAAATTAACTTTCACGGTGATTTTTGGTTAAATTTCACCCGAAATCCACAACATTTGTCCAGATACTCTGGATGAAAACAAAACTATCTGGTGTGTTGTGGTTATCTCAATCCCACATCTTGCTACAGCCTCTGTGTTTGTTTGTGTTTTCTGGACATTCTCTATGGACTTTTCGGGTTTGAATGCATTTTAGCATGTAAGTTTTTGTTTTCAGCTGGCAAACGCTAATTGGTTCCACCTGGAGTCTAATACGCCACACATTCGAGTTTTCTAGGAAGAAAGCTTCAGAAACCTGAGAAAACATGATATTTCTTTCTGTAAACATGACATTAGATGTATTTGCCGAACAGGAAGCATGAGCTTTTCTCCAAAACCACTTTCACGGTGATTTTTGGTTAAGTTTCACCCGAAATCCACAACAATTTGTCCAGATACTCTGGATGAAAACAAAACTCTCTGGTGTGTTGTGGCTATCTCAATCCCACATCTTGCTACAGCCTCTGTGTTTGTTTGTGTTTTCTGGACATTCTCTATGGACTTTACGGTTTTGAATGCATTTTAGCATGTAAGTTTTTGTTTTCAGCTGGCAAACGCTAATTGGTTCCACCTGGAGTCTAATTCGCCACACATTCGAGTTTTCTAGGAAGAAAGCTTCAGAAACCTGAGAAAACATGATATTTCTTTCTGTAAACATGACATTGGCTGCATTTGACGAACAGGAAGCATGAGCTTTTCTCCAAAACCACTTTCACGGTGATTTTTGGTTAAATTTCACCCGAAATCCAGAACATTCTGTCCAGATACTCTGGATGAAAGCAAAACTATCTGGTGTGTTGTGGCTATCTCAATCCCACATCTTGCTACAGCCTCTGTGTTTGTTTGTGTTTTCTGGACATTCTCTATGGACTTTACGGTTTTGAATGCATTTTAGCATGTAAGTTTTTGGTTTCAGCTGGCAAACGCTAATTGGTTCCACCTGGAGTCTAATACGCCACACATTCGAGTTTTCTAGGAAGAAAGCTTCAGAAACCTGAGAAAGCATGATATTTCTTTCTGTAAACATGACATTGGATGCATTTGCCGAACAGGAAGATTGTGCTTTTCTCCAAAACCACTTTCACGGTGATTTTTGGTAAAGTTTCACCGGATACTACAACATTTTGTCCAGATACTCTGGATGAAAACAAAACTATCTGGTGTATTGTGGCTATCTCAATCCCAGATCTTACTACAGCTTCTCTCTTTGTGTTTTCTGGACATTCTCTATGGACTTTACAGTTTTGAATGCATTTTAGCATGTAAGTTTTTGTTTTTAGCTGGCAAACGCTAATTGGTTCCACCTGGAGTCTAATACGCCACACATTCGAGTTTTCTAGGAAGAAAGCTTCAGAAACCTGAGAAAACATGATATTTGTATTTATAAACATGACATTGGAAGCATTTGCCAAACAGGAAGATTGTGCTTTTCTCCAAAACCACTTTCACGTTGATTTTTGGTTAAATTTCACCAGGATACTACAACATTTTGTCCAGATACTCTGGATGAAAACAAAACTCTCTGGTGTGTTGTGGCTATCTCAATCCCACATCTTGCTACAGCCTCTGTGTTTGTTTGTGTTTTCTGGACATTCTCTATGGACTTTACGGTTTTGAATGCATTTTAGCATGTAAGTTTTTGTTTTCAGCTGGCAAACGCTAATTGGTTCCACCTGGAGTCTAATACGCCACACATTCGAGTTTTCTAGGAAGAAAGCTTCAGAAACCTGAGAAAACATGACATTTGTATTTGTAAACATGACATTGGATGCATTTGCCGAACAGGAAGCATGAGCTTTTCTCCAAAACCACTTTCACGGTGATTTTTGGTTAAGTTTCACCCGAAATCCACAACATTTTTTCCAGATTCTCTGGATGAAAACAAAACTCTCTGGTATGTTGTGGCTATCTCAATCCCACATCTTGCTACAGCCTCTGTGTTTGTTTGTGTTTTCTGGACATTCTCTATGGACTTTACGGGTTTAAATGCATTTTAGCATGTAAGTTTTTGTTTTCAGCTGGCAAACGCTAATTGGTTCCACCTGGAGTCTAATACGCCACACATTCGAGTTTTCTAGGAAGAAAGCTTCAGAAACCTGAGAAAACATGATATTTCTTTCTGTAAACATGACATTGGATGCATTTGCCGAACAGGAAGCATGAGCTTATCTCCAAATCCACTTTCACGGTGATTTTTGGTTAAATTTCACCCGAAATCCACAACAATTTGTCCAGATACTCTGGATGAAAACAAAACTATCTGGTGTGTTGTGGTTATCTCAATCCCACATCTTGCTACAGCCTCTGTGTTTGTTTGTGTTTTCTGGACATTCTCTATGGACTTTTCGGGTTTGAATGCATTTTAGCATGTAAGTTTTTGTTTTCAGCTGGCAAACGCTAATTGGTTCTCCTGGAGTCTAATACGCCACACATTCGAGTTTTCTAGGAAGAAAGCTTCAGAAACCTGAGAAAACATGATATTTCTTTCTGTAAACATGACATTGGATGTATTTGCCGAATAGGAAGCATGAGCTTTTCTCCAAAACCACTTTCACGGTGATTTTTGGTTAAGTTTCACCCAAAATCCACAACAATTTGTCCAGATACTCTGGATGAAAACAAAACTATCTGGTGTGTTGTGGCTATCTCAATCCCACATCTTGCTACAGCCTCTGTGTTTGTTTGTGTTTTCTGGACATTCTCTATGTACTTTACGGTTTTGAATGCATTTTAGCATGTAAGTTTTTGTTTTCAGCTGGCAAACGCTAATTGGTTCCACCTGGAGTCTAATTCGCCACACATTCGAGTTTTCTAGGAAGAAAGCTTCAGAAACCTGAGAAAACATGATATTTCTTTCTGTAAACATGACATTGGCTGCATTTGCCGAACAAGAAGATTGTGCTTTTCTCCAAAACCACTTTCACGGTGATTTTTGGTTAAGTTTCACCCGAAATCCACAACAATTTGTCCAGATACTCTAGATGAAAACAAAACTATCTGGTGTGTTGTGGCTATCTCAATCCCACATCTTGCTACAGCCTCTGTGTTTGTTTGTCTTTTCTGGACATTCTCTATGGACTTTACGGGTTTGAATGCATTTTAGCATGTAAGTTTTTGTTTTCAGCTGGCAAACGCTAATTGGTTCCACCTGGAGTCTAATACGCCACACATTCGAGTTTTCTAGGAAGAAAGCTTCAGAAACCTGAGAAAACATGATATTTGTATTTGTAAACATGACATTGGATGCATTTGCCGAACAGGAAGCATGAGCTTTTCTCCAAAACCACTTTCACGGTGATTTTTGGTTAAGTTTCACCCGAAATCCACAACATTTTTTCCAGATTCTCTGGATGAAAACAAAACTCTCTGGTATGTTGTGGCTATCTCAATCCCACATCTTGCTACAGCCTCTGTGTTTGTTTGTGTTTTCTGGACATTCTCTATGGACTTTACGGGTTTGAATGCATTTTAGCATGTAAGTTTTTGTTTTCAGCTGGCAAACGCTAATTGGTTCCACCTGGAGTCTAATACGCCACACATTCGAGTTTTCTAGGAAGAAAGCTTCAGAAACCTGAGAAAACATGATATTTGTATTTGTAAACATGACATTGGATGCATTTGCCGAACAGGAAGATTGTGCTTTTCTCCAAAACCACTTTCACGGTGATTTTTGGTTAAATTTCACCAGAATACTACAACATTTTGTCCAGATACTCTGGATGAAAACAAAACTATCTGGTGTGTTGTGGCTATCTCAATCCCACATCTTGCTACAGCCTCTGTGTTTGTTTGTGTTTTCTGGACATTCTCTATGGACTTTACGGGTTTGAATGCATTTTAGCATGTAAGTTTTTGTTTTCAGCTGGCAAACGCTAATTGGTTCCACCTGGAGTCTAATACGCCACACATTCGAGTTTTCTAGGAAGAAAGCTTCAGAAACCTGAGAAAACATGATATTTCTTTCTGTAAACATGACATTGGATGCATTTGCCGAACAGGAAGCATGAGCTTATCTCCAAATCCACTTTCACGGTGATTTTTGGTTAAATTTCACCCGAAATCCACAACAATTTGTCCAGATACTCTGGATGAAAACAAAACTATCTGGTGTGTTGTGGTTATCTCAATCCCACATCTTGCTACAGCCTCTGTGTTTGTTTGTGTTTTCTGGACATTCTCTATGGACTTTTCGGGTTTGAATGCATTTTAGCATGTAAGTTTTTGTTTTCAGCTGGCAAACGCTAATTGGTTCTCCTGGAGTCTAATACGCCACACATTCGAGTTTTCTAGGAAGAAAGCTTCAGAAACCTGAGAAAACATGATATTTCTTTCTGTAAACATGACATTGGATGTATTTGCCGAACAGGAAGCATGAGCTTTTCTCCAAAACCACTTTCACGGTGCTTTTTGGTTAAGTTTCACCCGAAATCCACAACAATTTGTCCAGATACTCTGGATGAAAACAAAACTCTCTGGTGTGTTGTGGCTATCTCAATCCCACATCTTGCTACAGCCTCTGTGTTTGTTTGTGTTTTCTGGACATTCTCTATGTACTTTACGGTTTTGAATGCATTTTAGCATGTAAGTTTTTGTTTTCAGCTGGCAAACGCTAATTGGTTCCACCTGGAGTCTAATTCGCCACACATTCGAGTTTTCTAGGAAGAAAGCTTCAGAAACCTGAGAAAACATGATATTTCTTTCTGTAAACATGACATTGGCTGCATTTGCCGAACAAGAAGATTGTGCTTTTCTCCAAAACCACTTTCACGGTGATTTTTGGTTAAGTTTCACCCGAAATCCACAACAATTTGTCCAGATACTCTAGATGAAAACAAAACTATCTGGTGTGTTGTGGCTATCTCAATCCCACATCTTGCTACAGCCTCTGTGTTTGTTTGTGTTTTCTGGACATTCTCTATGGACTTTACGGGTTTGAATGCATTTTAGCATGTAAGTTTTTGTTTTCAGCTGGCAAACGCTAATTGGTTCCACCTGGAGTCTAATACGCCACACATTCGAGTTTTCTAGGAAGAAAGCTTCAGAAACCTGAGAAAACATGATATTTCTTTCTGTAAACATGACATTGGATGCATTTGCAGAACAGGAAGATTGTGCTTTTCTCCAAAACCACTTTCACGGTGATTTTTGGTTAAGTTTCACCGGGATACTACAACATTTTGTCCAGATACTCTGGATGAAAACAAAACTATCTGGTGTGTTGTGGCTATCTCAATCCCAGATCTTACTACAGCTTCTCTGTTTGTGTTTTCTGGACATTCTCTATGGACTTTACGGTTTTGAATGCATTTTAGCATGTAAGGTTTTGTTTTCAGCTGGCAAACGCTAATTGGTTCCACCTGGAGTCTAATACGCCACACATTCGAGTTTTCTAGGAAGAAAGCTTCAGAAACCTGAGAAAACATGAGATTTCTTTCTGTAAACATGACATTGGATGCATTTGCCGAACTGGAAGCATGAGCTTTTCTCCAAAACCACTTTCACGGTGATTTTTGGTTAAATTTCACCCGAAATCCACAACAATTTGTCCAGATACTCTGGATGAAAACAAAACTATCTGGTGTGTTGTGGCTACCTCAATCCCACATCTTGCTACAGCCTCTGTGTTTGTTTGTGTTTTCTGGACATTCTCTATGGACTTTACGGTTTTGAATGCATTTTAGCATGTAAGTTTTTGTTTTCAGCTGGCAAATGCTAATTGGTTCCACCTGGAGTCTAATACGCCACACATTCGAGTTTTCTAGGAAGAAAGCTTCAGAAACCTGAGAAAACATGATATTTCTTTCTGTAAACATGACATTGGATGCATTTGCCGAACAGGAAGATTGTGCTTTTCTCCAAAACCACTTTTACGGTGATTTTTGCTAAAGTTTCACCGGGATACTACAACATTTTGTCCAGATACTCTGGATGAAAACAAAACTATCTGGAGTATTGTGGCTATCTCAATCCCAGATCTTACTACAGCTTCTCTGTTTGTGTTTTCTGGACATTCTCTATGGACTTTACAGTTTTGAATGCATTTTAGCATGTAAGTTTTTGTTTTCAGCTGGCAAACGCTAATTGGTTCCACCTGGAGTCTAATACGCCACACATTCGAGTTTTCTAGGAAGAAAGCTTCAGAAACCTGAGAAAACATGATATTTGTATTTGTAAACATGACATTGGATGCATTTGCCAAACAGGAAGATTGTGCTTTTCTCCAAAACCACTTTCACGGTGATTTTTGGTTAAATTTCACCAGGATACTACAACATTTTGTCCAGATACTCTGGATGAAAACAAAACTCTCTGGTGTGTTGTGGCTATCTCAATCCCACATCTTGCTACAGCCTCTGTGTTTGTTTGTGTTTTCTGGACATTCTCTATGGACTTTACGGTTTTGAATGCATTTTAGCATGTAAGTTTTTGTTTTCAGCTGGTAAACGCTAATTGGTTCCACCTGGAGTCTAATACGCCACACATTCGAGTTTTCTAGGAAGAAAGCTTCAGAAACCTGAGAAAACATGAGATTTCTTTCTGTAAACATGACATTGGATGCATTTGCCGAACAGGAAGCATGAGCTTTTCTCCAAAACCACTTTCACGGTGCTTTTTGGTTAAGTTTCACCCGAAATCCACAACATTTTTTCCAGATACTCTGGATGAAAACAAAACTCTCTGGTATGTTTTGGCTATCTCAATCCCACATCTTGCTACAGCCTCTGTGTTTGTTTGTGTTTTCTGGACATTCTCTATGGACTTTACGGTTTTGAATGCATTTTAGCATGTAAGTTTTTGTTTTCAGCTGGCAAACGCTAATTGGTTCCACCTGGAGTCTAATACGCCACACATTCGAGTTTTCTAGGAAGAAAGCTTCAGAAACCTGAGAAAACATGATATTTGTATTTGTAAACATGACATTGGATGCATTTGCCGAACAGGAAGATTGTGCTTTTCTCCAAAACCACTTTCACGGTGATTTTTGGTTAAATTTCACCAGGATACTACAACATTTTGTCCAGATACTCTGGATGAAAACAAAACTATCTGGTGTGTTGTGGCTATCTCAATCCCACATCTTACTACAGCTTCTCTGTTTGTGTTTTCTGGACATTCTCTATGGGCTTTACGGTTTTGAATGCATTTTAGCATGTAAGTTTTTTTTTCAGCTGGCAAATGCTAATTGGTTCCACCTAGAGTCTAATACGCCACACATTCGAGTTTTCTAGGAAGAAAGCTTCAGAAACCTGAGAAAACATGTTATTTCTTTCTGTAAACATGACATTGGATGCATTTGCCGAACAGGAAGCATGAGCTTTTCTCCAAAACCACTTTCACGGTGATTTTTGGTTAAATTTCACCCGAAATCCACAACAATTTGTCCAGATACTCTGGATGAAAAAAAACTATCTGGTGTGTTGTGGCTATCTCAATCCCACATCTTACTACAGCCTCTGTGTTTGTTTGTGTTTTCTGGACATTCTCTATGGACTTTTTGGGTTTGAATGCATTTTAGCATGTAAGTTTTTGTTTTCAGCTGGCAAACGCTAATTGGTTCCACCTGGAGTCTAATACGCCACACATTCGAGTTTTCTAGGAAGAAAGCTTCAGAAACCTGAGAAAACATGATATTTCTTTCTGTAAACATGACATTGGATGCATTTGCCGAACAGGAAGCATGAGCTTTTCTCCAAAACCACTTTCACGGTGCTTTTTGATTAAGTTTCACCCGAAATCCACAACATTTTTTCCAGATACTCTGGATGAAAACAAAACTCTCTGGTATGTTGTGGCTATCTCAATCCCACATCTTGCTACAGCCTCTGTGTTTGTTTGTGTTTTCTGGACATTCTCTATGGACTTTACGGTTTTGAATGCATTTTAGCATGTAAGTTTTTGTTTTCAGCTGGCAAACGCTAATTGGTTCCACCTGGAGTCTAATACGCCACACATTCGAGTTTTCTAAGAAGAAAGCTTCAGAAACCTGAGAAAACATGATATTTGTATTTGTAAACATGACATTGGATGCATTTGCCGAACAGGAAGCATGAGCTTTTCTCCAAAACCACTTTCACGGTGATTTTTGGTTAAGTTTCACCCGAAATCCACAACAATTTGTCCAGATACTCTGGATGAAACCAAAACTATCTGGTGTGTAGTGGCTATCTCAATCCCACATCTTGCTACAGCCTCTGTGCTTGTTTGTGTTTTCTGGACATTCTCTATGGACTTTACGGTTTTGAATGCATTTTAGAATGTAAGTTTTTGTTTTCAGCTGGCAAACGTTAATTGGTTCCACCTGGAGTCTAATACGCCACACATTCGAGTTTTCTAAGAAGAAAGCTTCAGAAACCTGAGATAACATGATATTTCTTTCTGTAAACATGACATTGGAAGCATTTGCCGAACAGGAAGCATGTGCTTTTCTCCAAAACCACTTTCACGGTGATTTTTGGTTAAGTTTCACCGGGATACTACAACATTTTGTCCAGATACTCTGGATGAAAACAAAACTATCAGGTGTGTAGCGGCTATCTCAATCCCAGATCTTACTACAGCTTCTCTGTTTGTGTTTTCTGGACATTCTCTATCGACTTTATGGTTTTGAATGCATTTTACCATGTAAGTTTTTGTTTTCTGCTGGCAAACGCTAATTGGTTCCACCTGGAGTCTAATTCGCCACACATTCGAGTTTTCTAGGAAGAAAGCTTCAGAAACCTGAGAAAACATGATATTTCCTTCTGTAAACATGACATTGGCTGCATTTGCCGAACAGGAAGCATGAGCTTTTCTCCAAAACCACTTTCACCGTGATTTTTGGTTAAATTTCACCGAGATACTACAACATTTTTTCCAGATACTCTGGATGAAAACAAGACTATCTGGTGTGTTATGGCTATCTCAATCCCAGATCTTACTACAGCTTCTCTGTTTGTGTCTTCTGGACATTCTCTATGGACTTTACGGTTTTGAATGCATTTTAGCATGTAAGTTTTTGTTTTCAGCTGGCAAACGCTAATTGGTTCCACCTGGATTCTAATTCGCCACACATTCGAGTTTTCTAGGAAGAAAGCTTCAGAAACCTGAGAAAACATGATATTTCCTTCTGTAAACATGACATTGGCTGCATTTGCCGAACAGGAAGCATGAGCTTTTCTCCAAAACCACTTTCACGGTGATTTTTGGTTAAGTTTCACCGGGATACTACAACATTTTGTCCAGATACTCTGGATGAAAACAAAACTCTCTGGTGTGTTGTGGCTATCTCAATCCCAGATCTTACTACAGCTACTCTGTTTGTGTTTTCTGGACATTCTCTATGGACTTTACGGTTTTGAATGCATTTTAGCATGTAAGTTTTTGTTTTCCGCTGGCAAACGCTAATTGGTTCCACCTGGAATCTAATACGCCACACATTCGAGTTTTCTAGGAAGAAAGCTTCAGAAACCTGAGAAAACATGATATTTCTTTCTGTAAACATGACATTGGATGCATTTGCCGAACAGGAAGCATGAGCTTTTCTCCAAAACCACTTTCACGGTGATTTTGGGTTAAATTTCACCGGGATACTACAACATTTTGTCCAGATACTCTGGATGAAAACAAAACTATATGGTGTGTTGTGGCTATCTCAATCCCAGATCTTGCTACAGCTTCTGTGTTTGTTTGTGTTTTCTGGACATTCTCTATGGACTTTACGGTTTTGAATGCATTTTAGCATGTAAGTTTTTGTTTTCAGCTGGCAAACGCTAACTGGTTCCACCTGGAGTCTAATACGCCACACATTCGAGTTTTCTAGGAAGAAAGCTTCAGAAACCTGAGAAAACATGATATTTCTTTCTGTAAACATGACATTGGATGCATTTGCCGAACAGGAAGCATGAGCTTTTCTCCAAAACCACTTTCACGGTGATTTTTGGTTAAATTTCACCAGGATACTACAACAATTTGTCCAGATACTCCTGGATGAAAACAAAACTATCTGGTGTGTTGTGGCTATCTCAATCCCACATCTTGCTACAGCCTCTGTGTTTGTTTGTGTTTTCTGGACATTCTCTATGGACTTTACGGGTATGAATGCATTTTAGCATGTAAGTTATTGTTTTCAGCTGGAAAACGTTAATTGGTTCCACCTGGAGTCTAATACGCCACACATTCGAGTTTTCTAGGAAGAAAGCTTCAGAAACCTGAGAAAACATGATATTTATTTCTGTAAACATGACATTGGATGCATTTGCCGAACAGGAAGCATGAGCTTTTCTCCATAACCACTTTCACGGTGATTTTGGGTTAAATTTCCCCCGAAATCCACAGCAATTTGTCCAGATACTCTGGATGAAAACAAAACTATCTGGTGTGTTGTGGCTATCTCAATCCCACATCTTGCTACAGCCTCTGTGTTTGTTTGTGTTTTCTGGACATTCTCTATGGACTTTACGGGTTTGAAAGCATTTTAGCATGTAAGTTTTTGTTTTCAGCTGGCAAACGCTAATTGGTTCCACCTGGAGTCTAATACGCCACACATTCGAGTTTTCTAGGAAGAAAGCTTCAGAAACCTGAGAAAACATGATATTTGTATTTGTAAACATGACATTGGATGCATTTGCTGAACAGGAAGCATGAGCTTTTCTCCAAAACCACTTTCACGGTGCTTTTTGGTTAAGTTTCACCAGAACCCACTACAATTTGTCCAGATAATCTGGATGAAAACAAAACTAACTGGTGTGTTGTGGCTATCTGAATCCCACATCTTGCTACAGCCTCTGTGTTTGTGTTTTCTGGACATTCTCTATGGACTTTATGGGTTTGAATGCATTTTAGCATGTAAGTTTTTGTTTTCAGCTGGCAAACGTTAATTGGTTCCACCTGGAGTCTAATACGCCACATATTCGAGTTTTCTAGGAAGAAAGCTTCAGAAACCTGAGAAAACATGATATTTGTATTTGTAAACATGACATTAGATGCATTTGCTGAACAGGAAGCATGAGCTTTTCTCCAAAACCACTTTCACGGTGATTTTTGGTTAAATTTCACCGAGATACTACAACATTTTGTCCAGATACTCTGGATGAAAACAAAACTATCTGGTGTGTTGTGGCTATCTAAATCCCACATCTTGCTACAGCCTCTGTGCTTGTTTGTGTTTTCTGGACATTCTCTATGGACTTTACTGTTTTGAATGCATGTTAGCATGTAAGTTTTTGTTTTCAGCTGGCAAACGCTAATTGGTTCCACCTGGAGTGTAATTCGCCACACATTCGAGTTTTCTAGGAAGAAAGCTTCAGAAACCTGAGAAAACATGATATTTCCTTCTGTAAACATGACATTGGCTGCATTTGCCGAACAGGAAGCATGAGCTTTTCTCCAAAACCACTTTCACCGTGATTTTTGGTTAAATTTCACCGAGATACTACAACATTTTGTCCAGATACTCTGGATGAAAACAAAACTATCTGGTGTGTTGTGGCTATCTCAATCCCAGATCTTACTACAGCTTCTCTGTTTGTGTTTTCTGGACATTCTCTATGGATTTTACGGTTTTGAATGCATTTTAGCATGTAAGTTTTTGTTTTCAGCTGGCAAACGCTAATTGGTTCCACCTGGAGTCTAATACGCCACACATTCGAGTTTTCTAGGAAGAAAGCTTCAGAAACCTGAGAAAACATGATATTTCCTTCTGTAAACATGACATTGGCTGCATTTGCCGAACAGGAAGCATGAGCTTTTCTCCAAAACCACTTTCACGGTGATTTTTGGTTAAATTTCACCCGAAATCCACAACATTCTGTCCAGATACTCTGGATGAAAGCAAAACTATCTGGTGAGTTGTGGCTATCTAAATTCCAAATCTTGCTACAGCCTCTGTGCTTGTTTGTGTTTTCTGGACATTCTCTATGGACTTTACGGTTTTGAATGCATTTTAGCATGTAAGTTTTTGTTTTCAGCTGGCAAACGCTAATTGGTTCCACCTAGAGTCTAATATGCCACACATTCGAGTTTTCTAGGAAGAAAGCTTCAGAAACCTGAGAAAACATGATATTTCTTTCTGTAAACATGACATTGGATGCATTTTCCGAAGAGGAAGCATGAGCTTTTCTCCAAAACCACTTTCACGGTGATTTTTGGTTAAATTTCACCCGAAATCCACAACAATTTGTCCAGATACTCTGGATGAAAACAAAACTATCTGGTGTGTTGTGGCTATCTCAATCCCACATCTTGCTACAGCCTCTGTGTTTGTGTTTTCTGGACATTCTCTATGGACTTTACGGTTTTGAATGCATGTTAGCATGTAAGTTTTTGTTTTCAGCTGGCAAACGCTAATTGGTTCCACCTGGAGTCTAATTCGCCACACATTCGAGTTTTCTAGGAAGAAAGCTTCAGAAACCTGAGAAAACATGATATTTCCTTCTGTAAACATGACATTGGCTGCATTTGCCGAACAGGAAGCATGAGCTTTTCTCCAAAACCACTTTCACGGTGATTTTTGGTTAAATTTCACCGAGATACTACAACATTCTGTCCAGATACTCTGGATGAAAACAAAACAATCTGGTGTGTTGTGGCTATCTCAATCCCAGATCTTACTACAGCTTCTCTGTTTGTGTTTTCTGGACATTCTCTATGGACTTTACGGTTTTGAATGCATTTTAGCAGGACCCTTTTTGTTTTCTGCTGGAAAACGTAATTGGTTCCACCTGGAGTCTAATTCGCCACACATTCGAGTTTTCTAGGAAGAAAGCTTCAGAAACCTGAGAAAACATGATATTTCCTTCTGTAAACATGACATTGGCTGCATTTGCCGAACAGGAAGCATGAGCTTTTCTCCAAAACCACTTTCACGGTGATTTTTGGTTAAATTTCACCGAGATACTGCAACATTTTGTCCAGATACTCTGGATGAAAACAAAACTATCTGGTGTGTTGTGGCTATCTCAATCCCAGATCTTACTACAGCTTCTCTGTTTGTGTTTTCTGGACATTCTCTATGGACTTTACGGTTTTGAATGCATGTTAGCATGTAAGTTTTTGTTTTCAGCTGGCAAACGCTAATTGGTTCCACCTGGAGTCTAATTCGCCACACATTCGAGTTTTCCAGGAAGAAAGCTTCAGAAACCTGAGAAAACATGATATTTCCTTCTGTAAACATGACATTGGCTGCATTTGCCGAACAGGAAGCATGAGCTTTTCTCCAAAACCACTTTCACGGTGATTTTTGGTTAAATTTCACCGAGATACTACAACATTCTGTCCAGATACTCTGGATGAAAACAAAACAATCTGGTGTGTTGTGGCTATCTCAATCCCAGATCTTACTACAGCTTCTCTGTTTGTGTTTTCTGGACATTCTCTATGGACTTTACGGTTTTGAATGCATTTTAGCAGGACCCTTTTTGTTTTCTGCTGGAAAACGTAATTGGTTCCACCTGGAGTCTAATTCGCCACACATTCGAGTTTTCTAGGAAGAAAGCTTCAGAAACCTGAGAAAACATGATATTTCCTTCTGTAAACATGACATTGGCTGCATTTGCCGAACAGGAAGCATGAGCTTTTCTCCAAAACCACTTTCACGGTGATTTTTGGTTAAATTTCACCCGAAATCCACAACATTCTGTCCAGATACTCTGGATGAAAGCAAAACTATCTGGTGTGTTGTGGCTATCTCAATCCCACATCTTGCTACAGCCTCTGTGCTTGTTTGTGTTTTCTGGACATTCTCTATGGACTTTACGGTTTTGAATGCATTGTAGCATGTAAGTTTTTGTTTTCAGCTGGCAAACGCTAATTGGTTCCACCTGGAGTCTAATACGCCACACATTCGAGTTTTCTAGGAAGAAAGCTTCAGAAACCTGAGAAAACATGATATTTCTTTCTGTAAACATGACATTGGCTACATTTGCCAAACAGGAAGCATGAGCTTTTCTCCAAAACCACTTTCACGGTGATTTTAGGTTAAATTTCACCCGAAATCCACAACACTCTGTCCAGATACTCTGGATGAAAGCAAAACTATCTGGTGTGTTGTGGCTATCTCAATCCCACATCTTGCTACAGCCTCTGTGCTTGTTTGTGTTTTCTGGACATTCTCTATGGACTTTACGGTTTTGAATGCATTTTAGCATGTAAGTTTTTGTTTTCAGCTGGCAAACGCTAATTGGTTCCACCTGGAGTCTAATACGCCACACATTCGAGTTTTTTAGGAAGAAAGCTTCAGAAACCTGAGAAAACATGATATTTGTATTTGTAAACATGACATTGGATGCATTTGCCGAACAGGAAGATTGTACTTTTCTCCAAAACCACTTTCACGGTGATTTTTGTTTAAATTTCACCAGGATACTACAACATTCTGTCCAGATACTCTGGATGAAAACAAAACAATCTGGTGTGTTGTGGCTATCTCAATCCCAGATCTTACTACAGCTTCTCTGTTTGTGTTTTCTGGACATTCTCTATGGACTTTACAGTTTTGAATGCATTTTAGCAGGACCCTTTTTGTTTTCTGCTGGCAAACGCTAATTGGTTCCACCTGGAGTCTAATTCGCCACACATTCGAGTTTTCTAGGAAGAAAGCTTCAGAAACCTGAGAAAACATGATATTTCCTTCTGTAAACATGACATTGGCTACATTTGCCGTACAGGAAGCATGAGCTTTTCTCCAAAACCACTTTCACCGTGATTTTTGTTTAAATTTCACCCGAAATCCACAACATTCTGTCCAGATACTCTGGATGAAAGCAAAACTATCTGGTGTGTTGTGGCTATCTCAATCCCACATCTTGCTACAGCCTCTGTGTTTGTTTGTGTTTTCTGGACTTTCTCTATGGACTTTACGGTTTTGAATGCATTTTAGCATGTAAGTTTTTGTTTTAGCTGGCAAACGCTAATTGGTTCCACCTGGAGTCTAATACGCCACACATTCGAGTTTTCTAGGAAGAAAGCTTCAGAAACCTGAGAAAACATGATATTTGTATTTGTAAACATGACATTGGATGCATTTGCTGAACAGGAAGATTGTGCTTTTCTCCAAAACCACTTTCACGGTGATTTTTGGTTAAGTTTCACCCGAAATCCACAACATTTTGTCCAGATACTCTGCATGAAAGCAAAACTATCTGGTGTGTTGTGGCTATCTCAATCCCACATCTTGCTACAGCCTCTGTGTTTGTTTGTGTTTTCTGGACATTCTCTATGGACTTTACGGTTTTGAATGCATTTTAGCATGTAAGTTTTTGTTTTCAGCTGGCAAACGTTAATTGGTTCCACCTGGAGTCTAATACGCCACACATTCGAGTTTTCTAGGAAGAAAGCTTCAGAAACCTGAGAAAACATGATATTTTTTTCTGTAAACATGACATTGGAAGCATTTGCCGAACAGGAAGCATGTGCTTTTCTCCAAAACCACTTTGACGGTGATTTTTGGTTAAGTTTCACCGGGATACTACGACATTTTGTCCAGATACTCTGGATGAAAACAAAACTATCTGGTGTGTAGTGGCTATCTCAATCCCAGATTTTACTACAGCTTCTCTGTTTGTGTTTTCTGGACATTCTCTATGGACTTTACGGTTTTGAGTGCATGTTAGCATGTAAGTTTTTGTTTTCAGCTGGCAAACGCTAATTGGTTCCACCTGGAGTCTAATTCGCCACACATTCGAGTTTTCTAGGAAGAAAGCTTCAGAAACTTGAGAAAACATGATATTTCCTTCTGTAAACATGACATTGGCTGCATTTGCCGAACAGGAAGCATGAGCTTTTCTCCAAAACCACTTTCACGGTGATTTTTGGTTAAGTTTCACCCGAACCCACTACAATTTGTCCAGATAATCTGGATGAAAACAAAACTAACTGGTGTGTTTTGGCTATCTGAATCCCACATCTTGCTACAGCCTCTGTGCTTGTTTGTGTTTTCTGGACATTCTCTATGGACTTTATGGGTTTGAAAGCATTTTAGCATGTAAGTTTTTGTTTTCAGCTGGCAAAAGCTAATTGGTTCCACCTGGAGTCTAATACGCCACACATTCGAGTTTTCTAGGAAGAAAGCTTCAGAAACCTGAGAAAACATGATATTTCTTTCTGTAAACATGACATTGGCTGCATTTGCCGAACAGGAAGCATGAGCTTTTCTCCAAAACCACTTTCACCGTGATTTTTGGTTAAATTTCACCGAGATACTACAACATTCTGTCCAGATATTCTGGATGAAAACAAAACAATCTGGTGTGTTGTGGCTATCTCAATCCCAGATCTTACTATAGCTTCTCTGTTTGTGTTTTCTGGACATTCTCTATGGACTTTACGGTTTTGAATGCATTTTACAGGACCCTTTTTGTTTTCAGCTGGCAAACGCTAATTGGTTCCACCTGGAGTCTAATTCGCCACACATTCGAGTTTTCTAGGAAGAAAGCTTCAGAAACCTGATAAAACATGATATTTCCTTCTGTAAACATGACATTGGCTGCATTTGCCGAACAGGAAGCATGAGCTTTTCTACAAAACCACTTTCACGGTGATTTTTGGTTAAATTTCACCCGAAATCCACAACATTCTGTCCAGATACTCTGGATGAAAGTAAAACTATCTGGTGTGTTGTGGCTATCTCAATCCCACATATTGCTACAGCCTCTGTGTTTGTTTGTGTTTTCTGGACATTCTCTATGGAATTTATGGTTTTGAATGCATTTTAGCATGTAAGTTTTTGTTTTCAGCTGACAAACGCTAATTGGTTCCACCTGGAGTCTAATACGCCACACATTCGAGTTTTCTAGGAAGAAAGCTTCAGAAACCTGAGAAAACATGATATTTCTTTCTGTAAACATGACATTGGAAGCATTTGCCGAACAGGAAGCATGTGCTTTTCTCCAAAACCACTTTCACGGTGATTTTTGGTTAAGTTTCACCGGGATACTACAACATTTTGTCCGGATACTCTGGATGAAAACAAAACTATCTGGTTAGTAGTGGCTATCCCAATCCCAGATGTTACTACAGCTTCTCTGTTTGTGTTTTCTGGACATTCTCTATGGACTTTACGGTTTTGAATGCATTTTAGCATGTAAGTTTTTGTTTTCAGCTGGCAAACGCTAATTGGTTCCACCTGGAGTCTAATTCGCCACACATTCGAGTTTTCTAGGAAGAAAGCTTCAGAAACCTGAGAAAACATGATATTTCCTTCTGTAAACATGACATTGGCTGCATTTGCCGAACAGCAAGCATGAGCTTTTCTCCAAAACCACTTTCTCGGTGATTTTTGGTTAAGTTTCACCCGAACCCACAACAATTTGTCCAGATACTCTGGATGAAAACAAAACTATCTGGTGCGTTTTGGCTATCTCAATCCCACATCTTGCTACAGCCTCTGTGTTTGTTTGTGTTTTCTGGACATTCTCTATGGACTTTATGGGTTTGAATGCATTTTAGCATGTAAGTTTTTGTTTTCAGCTGGCAAACGTTAATTGGTTCCACCTGGAGTCTAATATGCCACACATTCGAGTTTTCTAGGAAGAAAGCTTCAGAAACCTGATAAAACATGATATTTCCTTCTATAAACATGACATTGGCTGCATTTGCCGAACAGGAAGCATGAGCTTTTCTCCAAAACCACTTTCACGGTGATTTTTGGTTAAATTTCACCCGAAATACACAACATTCTGTCCAGATACTCTGGATGAAAACAAAACAATCTGGTGTGTTGTGGCTATCTCAATCCCAGATCTTACTACAGCTTCTCTGTTTGTGTTTTCTGGACATTCTCTATGGACTTTACGGTTTTGAATGCATTTTAGCAGGACCCTTATTGTTTTCTGCTGGCAAACGCTAATTGGTTCCACCTGGAGTCTAATTCGCCACACATTCGAGTTTTCTAGGAAGAAAGTTTCAGAAACCTGAGAAAAAATGATATTTCTTTCTGTAAACATGACATTGGATGCATTTGCCGAACAGGAAGCATGAGCTTTTCTCCAAAACCACTTTCACGGTGATTTTTGGTTAAGTTTCCCCGAAAATCCACAACAATTTGTCAAGATACTCTGGATGAAAACAAAACTATCTGGTGTGTTGTGGCTATCTCAATCCCACATCTTGCTACAACCTCTGTGTTTGTTTGTGTTTTCTGGACATTCTCTATGGACTTTACGGTTTTGAATGCATTTTAGCAGGACCCTTTTTGTTTTCTGCTGGCAAACGCTAATTGGTTTCACCTGGAGTCTAATACGTCACACATTCGAGTTTTCTAGGAAGAAAGCTTCAGAAACCTGAGAAAACATGATATTTCTTTCTGTAAACATGACTTTGGATGCATTTGCCGAACAGGAAGCATGTGCTTTTCTCCAAAACCACTTTCACGGTGTTTTTTGGTTAAATTTCACCGGGTACTACAACATTTTGTCCAGATACTCTGGATGAAAACAAAACTCTCTGGTGTGTTGTGGCTATCTCAATCCCAGATCTTACTACAACTTCTCTGTTTGTGTTTTCTGGACATTCTCTATGGACTTTACGGTTCTGAATGCATTTTAGCATGTAAGTTTTTGTTTTCAGCTGGCAAACGCTAATTGGTTCCACCTGGAATCTAATACACCACACATTCGAGTTTTCTAGGAAGAAAGCTTCAGAAACCTGAGAAAACATGATATTTCTTTCTGTAAACATGACACTGGATGCATTTGCCGAACAGGAAGCATGAGCTTTTCTACAAAACCACTTTCACGGTGATTTTTGGTTAAATTTCACCGGGATACTACAACATTTTGTCCAGATACTCTGGATGAAAACAAAACTCTCTGGTGTGTTGTGGCTATCTCAATCCCACATCTTGCTACAGCCTCTGTGTTTGTTTGTGTTTTCTGGACATTCTCTATGGACTTTACGGTTTTGAATGCATTTTAGCATGTAAGTTTTTGTTTTCAGCTGGCAAACGCTAATTGGTTCCACCTGGAGTCTAACACGCCACACATTCGAGTTTTCTAGGAAGAAAGCTTCAGAAACCTGAGAAAACATGATATTTGTATTTGTAAACATGACATTGGATGCAATTGCTGAACAGGAAGCATGAGCTTTTCTCCAAAACCACTTTCACGGTGATTTTTGGTTAAATTTCACCAGGATACTACAACATTTTGTCCAGATACTCTGGATGAAAACAAAACTCTCTGGTGTGTTGTGGCTATCTCAATCCCAGATCTTACTACAACCTCTGTGTTTGTTTGTGTTTTCTGGACATTCTCTATGGACTTTACGGTTTTGAATGCATTTTAGCAGGACCCTTTTTGTTTTCTGCTGGCAAAAGCTAATTGGTTCCACCTGGAGTCTAATTCGCCACACATTCGAGTTTTCTAGGAAGAAAGCTTCAGAAACCTGAGAAAACATGATATTTCCTTCTGTAAACATGACATTGGATGCATTTGCCGAACAGGAAGCATGTGCTTTTCTCCAAAACCACTTTCACGGTGATTTTTGGTTAAGTTTCACCGGGATACTACAACATTTTGTCCAGATACTCTGGATGAAAACAAAACTATCTGGTGTGTTGTGGCTATCTCAATCCCACATCTTGCTACAGCCTCTGTGTTTGTTTGTGTTTTCTGGACATTCTCTATGGACTTTACGGGTTTGAATGCATTTTAGCATGTAAGTTTTTGTTTTCAGCTGGCAAACGCTAATTGGTTCCACCTGGAGTCTAATACGCCACACATTCGAGTTTTCTAGGAAGAAAGCTTCAGAAACCTGAGAAAACATGATATTTCTTTCTGTAAACATGACACTGGATGCATTTGCTGAACAGGAAGCATGAGCTTTTCTCCAAAACCACTTTCACGGTGATTTTTGGTTAAGTTTCACCCGATATCCACAACAATTTGTCCAGATACTCTGGATGAAAACAAAACTATCTGGTGTGTTGTGGCTATCTCAATCCTACATCTTGCTACAGCCTCTGTGTTTGTTTGTGTTTTCTGGACATTCTCTATGGACTTTACGGTTTTGAATGCATTTTAGCATGTAAGTTTTTGTTTTCAGATGGCAAACGCTAATTGGTTCCACCTGGAGTCTAATACGCCACACATTCGAGTTTTCTAGGAAGAAAGCTTCAGAAACCTGAGAAAACATGATATTTCCTTCTGTAAACATGACATTGGATGCATTTGCCGAACAGGAAGCATGAGCTTTTCTCCAAAACCAATTTCACGGTGATTTTTGGTTAAGTTTCACCCGGAATCCACAACAATTTGTCCAGATACTCTGGATGAAAACAAAACTATCTGGTGTGTTTTCGCTATCTCAATCCCACATCTTGCTACAGCCTCTCTGTTTGTGTTTTCTGGACATTCTCTATGGACTTTACGGTTTTGAATGCATTTTAATATGTAAGTTTTTGTTTTCAGCTGGTAAACAATAATTGGTTCCACCTGGAGTCTAATACGCCACACATTCGAGTTTTCTAGGAAGAAAGCTTCAGAAACCTGAGAAAACATGATATTTCTTTCTGTAAACATGACATTGGAAGCATTTGCCGAACAGGAAGCATGTGCTTTTCTCCAAAACCACTTTCACGGTGTTTTTTGGTTAAATTTCACCGGGATACTACAACATTTTGTCCAGATACTCTGGATGAAAGCAAAACTATCTGGTGTGTAGTGGCTATCTCAATCCCAGATCTTACTACAGCTTCTCTGTTTGTGTTTTCTGGACATTCTCTATGGACTTTACGGTTTTGAATGCATTTTAGCATGTAAGTTTTTGTTTTCAGCTGGCAAACGCTAATTGGTTCCACCTGGAGTCTAATACGCCACACATTCGAGTTTTCTAGGAAGAAAGCTTCAGAAACCTGAGAAAACATGATATTTCTTTCTGAAAACATGACATTGGATGCATTTGCCGAACAGGAAGCATGAGCTTTTCTCCAAAACCACTTTCACGGTGATTTTTGGTTAAGTTTCACCCGAAATCCACAACAATTTGTCCAGATAATCTGGATGAAAACAAAACTAACTGGTGTGTTTTGGCTATCTCAATCCCACATCTTGCTACAGCCTCTGTGTTTGTTTGTGTTTTCTGGACATTCTCTATGGACTTTATGGGTTTGAATGCATTTTAGCATGTAAGTTTTTGTTTTCAGCTGGCAAACGTTAATTGGTTCCACCTGGATTCTATTATGCCACACATTCGAGTTTTCTAGGAAGAAAGCTTCAGAAACCTGAGAAAACATGATATTTCCTTCTATAAACATGACATTGGATGCATTTGCCGAACAGGAAGAATGAGCTTTTCTCCAAAACCACTTTCACGGTGATTTTTGGTTAAATTTCACCCGAAATCCACAACAATTTGTCCAGATACTCTGGATGAAAACAAAACTATCTGGTATGTTGTGGCTATCTCAATCCCAGATCTTACTACAGCTTCTCTGTTTGTGTTTTCTGGACATTCTCTATGGACTTTACGGTTTTGAATGCATTTTAGCAGGACCCTTTTTGTTTTCTGCTGGCAAACGCTAATTGGTTCCACCTGGATTCTAATTCGCCACACATTCGAGTTTTCTAGGAAGAAAGCTTCAGAAACCTGAGAAAACATGATATTTCCTTCTGTAAACATGACATTGGATGCATTTGCCGAACAGGAAGCATGAGCTTTTCTCCAAAACCAATTTCACGGTGATTTTTGGTTAAGTTTCACCCGGAATCCACAACAATTTGTCCAGATACTCTGGATGAAAACAAAACTATCTGGTGTGTTTTCGCTATCTCAATCCCACATCTTGCTACAGCCTCTGTGTTTGTGTTTTCTGGACATTCTCTATGGACTTTACGGTTTTGAATGCATTTTATCATGTAAGTTTTTGTTTTCAGCTCGTAAACACTAATTGGTTCCACCTGGAGTCTAATACGCCACACATTCGAGTTTTCTAGGAAGAAAGCTTCAGAAACCTGAGAAAACATGATATTTCTTTCTGTAAACATGACATTGGATGCATTTCCCGAACAGGAAGCATGAGCTTTTCTCCAAAACCACTTTCACGGTGATTTTTGGTTAAATTTCACCCAAAATCCACAACATTCTGTCGAGATACTCTGGATGAAAACAAAACAATCTGGTGTGTAGTGGCTATCTCAATCCCAGATCTTACTACAGCTTCTCTGTTTGTGTTTTCTGGACATTCTCTATGGACTTTACGGTTTTGAATGCATTTTAGCATGTAAGTTTTTGTTTTCAGTTGGCAAATGTTAATTGGTTCCACCTGGAGTCTAATAAGCCACACATTCGAGTTTTCTAGGAAGAAAGCTTCAGAAACCTGAGAAAACATGATATTTCTTTCTGTAAACATGACACTGGATGCATTTGCCGAACAGGAAGCATGAGCTTTTCTCCAAAACGACTTTCACGGTGCTTTTTGGTTAAGTTTCACCCGGAATCCACAACAATTTGTCCAGATACTCTGGATGAAAACAAAACTATCTGGTGTGTTTTCGCTATCTCAATCCCACATCTTGCTACAGCCTCTGTGTTTGTGTTTTCTGGACATTCTCTATGGACTTTACGGTTTTGAATGCATTTTAGCATGTAAGTTTTTGTTTTCAGCTGGTAAACAATAATTGGTTCCACCTGGAGTCTAATACGCCACACATTCGAGTTTTCTAGGAAGAAAGCTTCAGAAACCTGAGAAAACATGATATTTCTTTCTGTAAACATGACATTGGATACATTTGCCGAACAGGAAGCATGTGCTTTTCTCCAAAACCACTTTCACGGTGTTTTTTGGTTAAATTTCACCGGGATACTACAACATTTTGTCCAGATACTCTGGATGAAAGCAAAACTATCTGGTGTGTAGTGGCTATCTCAATCCCAGATCTTACTACAGCTTCTCTGTTTGTGTTTTCTGGACATTCTCTATGGACTTTACGGTTTTGAATGCATTTTAGCATGTAAGTTTTTGTTTTCAGCTGGCAAACGCTAATTGGTTCCACCTGGAGTCTAATACGCCACACATTCGAGTTTTCTAGGAAGAAAGCTTCAGAAACCTGAGAAAACATGATATTTCTTTCTGAAAACATGACATTGGATGCATTTGCCGAACAGGAAGCATGAGCTTTTCTCCAAAACCACTTTCACGGTGATTTTTGGTTAAGTTTCACCCGAAATCCACAACAATTTGTCCAGATAATCTGGATGAAAACAAAACTAACTGGTGTGTTTTGGCTATCTCAATCCCACATCTTGCTACAGCCTCTGTGTTTGTTTGTGTTTTCTGGACATTCTCTATGGACTTTATGGGTTTGAATGCATTTTAGCATGTAAGTTTTTGTTTTCAGCTGGCAAACGTTAATTGGTTCCACCTGGATTCTATTATGCCACACATTCGAGTTTTCTAGGAAGAAAGCTTCAGAAACCTGAGAAAACATGATATTTCCTTCTATAAACATGATATTGGCTGCATTTGCCGAACAGGAAGAATGAGCTTTTCTCCAAAACCACTTTCACGGTGATTTTTGGTTAAATTTCACCCGAAATCCACAACAATTTGTCCAGATACTCTGGATGAAAACAAAACTATCTGGTATGTTGTGGCTATCTCAATCCCAGATCTTACTACAGCTTCTCTGTTTGTGTTTTCTGGACATTCTCTATGGACTTTACGGTTTTGAATGCATTTTAGCAGGACCCTTTTTGTTTTCTGCTGGCAAACGCTAATTGGTTCCACCTGGATTCTAATTCGCCACACATTCGAGTTTTCTAGGAAGAAAGCTTCAGAAACCTGAGAAAACATGATATTTCCTTCTGTAAACATGACATTGGATGCATTTGCCGAACAGGAAGCATGAGCTTTTCTCCAAAACCAATTTCACGGTGATTTTTGGTTAAGTTTCACCCGGAATCCACAACAATTTGTCCAGATACTCTGGATGAAAACAAAACTATCTGGTGTGTTTTCGCTATCTCAATCCCACATCTTGCTACAGCCTCTGTGTTTGTGTTTTCTGGACATTCTCTATGGACTTTACGGTTTTGAATGCATTTTATCATGTAAGTTTTTGTTTTCAGCTCGTAAACACTAATTGGTTCCACCTGGAGTCTAATACGCCACACATTCGAGTTTTCTAGGAAGAAAGCTTCAGAAACCTGAGAAAACATGATATTTCTTTCTGTAAACATGACATTGGATGCATTTCCCGAACAGGAAGCATGAGCTTTTCTCCAAAACCACTTTCACGGTGATTTTTGGTTAAATTTCACCCAAAATCCACAACATTCTGTCGAGATACTCTGGATGAAAACAAAACAATCTGGTGTGTAGTGGCTATCTCAATCCCAGATCTTACTACAGCTTCTCTGTTTGTGTTTTCTGGACATTCTCTATGGACTTTACGGTTTTGAATGCATTTTAGCATGTAAGTTTTTGTTTTCAGTTGGCAAATGTTAATTGGTTCCACCTGGAGTCTAATAAGCCACACATTCGAGTTTTCTAGGAAGAAAGCTTCAGAAACCTGAGAAAACATGATATTTCTTTCTGTAAACATGACACTGGATGCATTTGCCGAACAGGAAGCATGAGCTTTTCTCCAAAACCACTTTCACGGTGCTTTTTGGTTAAGTTTCACCCGGAATCCACAACAATTTGTCCAGATACTCTGGATGAAAACAAAACTATCTGGTGTGTTTTCGCTATCTCAATCCCACATCTTGCTACAGCCTCTGTGTTTGTGTTTTCTGGACATTCTCTATGGACTTTACGGTTTTGAATGCATTTTAGCATGTAAGTTTTTGTTTTCAGCTGGTAAACAATAATTGGTTCCACCTGGAGTCTAATACGCCACACATTCGAGTTTTCTAGGAAGAAAGCTTCAGAAACCTGAGAAAACATGATATTTCTTTCTGTAAACATGACATTGGATACATTTGCCGAACAGGAAGCATGTGCTTTTCTCCAAAACCACTTTCACGGTGTTTTTTGGTTAAATTTCACCGGGATACTACAACATTTTGTCCAGATACTCTGGATGAAAGCAAAACTATCTGGTGTGTAGTGGCTATCTCAATCCCAGATCTTACTACAGCTTCTCTGTTTGTGTTTTCTGGACATTCTCTATGGACTTTACGGTTTTGAATGCATTTTAGCATGTAAGTTTTTGTTTTCAGCTGGCAAACGCTAATTGGTTCCACCTGGAGTCTAATACGCCACACATTCGAGTTTTCTAGGAAGAAAGCTTCAGAAACCTGAGAAAACATGATATTTCTTTCTGAAAACATGACATTGGATGCATTTGCCGAACAGGAAGCATGAGCTTTTCTCCAAAACCACTTTCACGGTGATTTTTGGTTAAGTTTCACCCGAAATCCACAACAATTTGTCCAGATAATCTGGATGAAAACAAAACTAACTGGTGTGTTTTGGCTATCTCAATCCCACATCTTGCTACAGCCTCTGTGTTTGTTTGTGTTTTCTGGACATTCTCTATGGACTTTATGGGTTTGAATGCATTTTAGCATGTAAGTTTTTGTTTTCAGCTGGCAAACGTTAATTGGTTCCACCTGGAGTCTATTACGCCACACATTCGAGTTTTCTAGGAAGAAAGCTTCAGAAACCTGAGAAAACATGATATTTCCTTCTATAAACATGATATTGGCTGCATTTGCCGAACAGGAAGAATGAGCTTTTCTCCAAAACCACTTTCACGGTGATTTTTGGTTAAATTTCACCCGAAATCCACAACAATTTGTCCAGATACTCTGGATGAAAACAAAACAATCTGGTGTGTTGTGGCTATCTCAATCCCAGATCTTACTACAGCTTCTCTGTTTGTGTTTTCTGGACATTCTCTATGGACTTTACGGTTTTGAATGCATTTTAGCAGGACCCTTTTTGTTTTCTGCTGGCAAACGCTAATTGGTTCCACCTGGATTCTAATTCGCCACACATTCGAGTTTTCTAGGAAGAAAGCTTCAGAAACCTGAGAAAACATGATATTTCCTTCTGTAAACATGACATTGGATGCATTTGCCGAACAGGAAGCATGAGCTTTTCTCCAAAACCAATTTCACGGTGATTTTTGGTTAAGTTTCACCTGGAATCCACAACAATTTGTCCAGATACTCTGGATGAAAACAAAACTATCTGGTGTGTTTTCGCTATCTCAATCCCACATCTTGCTACAGCCTCTGTGTTTGTGTTTTCTGGACATTCTCTATGGACTTTACGGTTTTGAATGCATTTTAGCATGTAAGTTTTTGTTTTCAGCTCGTAAACACTAATTGGTTCCACCTGGAGTCTAATACGCCACACATTCGAGTTTTCTAGGAAGAAAGCTTCAGAAACCTGAGAAAACATGATATTTCTTTCTGTAAACATGACATTGGATGCATTTCCCGAACAGGAAGCATGAGCTTTTCTCCAAAACCACTTTCACGGTGATTTTTGGTTAAGTTTCACCCAAAATCCACAACATTCTGTCGAGATACTCTGGATGAAAACAAAACAATCTGGTGTGTAGTGGCTATCTCAATCCCAGATCTTACTACAGCTTCTCTGTTTGTGTTTTCTGGACATTCTCTATGGACTTTACGGTTTTGAATGCATTTTAGCATGTAAGTTTTTGTTTTCAGTTGGCAAATGTTAATTGGTTCCACCTGGAGTCTAATAAGCCACACATTCGAGTTTTCTAGGAAGAAAGCTTCAGAAACCTGAGAAAACATGATATTTCTTTCTGTAAACATGACACTGGATGCATTTGCCGAACAGGAAGCATGAGCTTTTCTCCAAAAGCACTTTCACGGTGCTTTTTGGTTAAGTTTCACCCGAAATCCACAACATTTTGTCCAGATACTCTGGATGAAAACAAAACTATCTGGTGTGTTGTGGCTATCTCAATCCCAGATCTTGCTACAGCCTCTGTGTTTGTTTGTGTTTTCTGGACATTCTCTATGGACTTTACGGTTTTGAATGCATTTTAGCATGTAAGTTTTTGTTTTCAGCTGGCAAACGCTAATTGGTTCCACCTGGAGTCTAATACGCCACACATTCGAGTTTTCTAGGAAGAAAGCTTCAGAAACCTGAGAAAACATGATATTTCCTTCTGTAAACATGACATTGGCTGCATTTGCCGAACAGGAAGCATGTGCTTTTCTCCAAAACCACTTTCACGGTGATTTTTGGTTAAGTTTCACCGGAAATCCACAACAATTTGTCCAGATACTCTGGATGAAAACAAAACTATCTGGTGTGTTTTGGCTATCTCAATCCTACATCTTGCTACAGCCTCTATGTTTGTGTTTCATGGACATTCTCTATGGACTTTACGGTTTTGAATGCATTTTAGCATGTAAGTTTTTGTTTTCATCTGGCAAACGCTAATTGGTGCCACCTGAAGTCTAATACGCCACACATTCGAGTTTTCTAGGAAGAAAGCTTCAGAAACCTGAGAAAACATGATATTGCTTTCTGTAAACATGACATTGGATGCATTTCCCGAACAGGAAGCATGAGCTTTTCTCCAAAACCACTTTTACGGTGATTTTTGGTTAAGTTTCCCCGAAAATCCACAACAATTTGTCCAGATACTCTGGATGAAAACAAAACTATCTGGTGTGTTGTGGCTATCTCAATCCCACATCTTGCTACAACCTCTGTGTTTGTTTGTGTTTTCTGGACATTCTCTATGGACTTTACGGTTTTGAATGCATTTTAGCAGGACCCTTTTTGTTTTGTGCTGGCAAACGCTAATTGGTTTCACCTGGAGTCTAATACGTCACACATTCGAGTTTTCTAGGAAGAAAGCTTCAGAAACCTGAGAAAACATGATATTTCTTTCTGTAAACATGACTTTGGATGCATTTGCCGAACAGGAAGCATGAGCTTTTCTCCAAAACCACTTTCACGGTGTTTTTTGGTTAAATTTCACCGGGTACTACAACATTTTGTCCAGATACTCTGGATGAAAACAAAACTCTCTGGTGTGTTGTGGCTATCTCAATCCCAGATCTTACTACAACTTCTCTGTTTGTGTTTTCTGGACATTCTCTATGGACTTTACGGTTCTGAATGCATTTTAGCATGTAAGTTTTTGTTTTCAGCTGGCAAACGCTAATTGGTTCCACCTGGAATCTAGTACACCACACATTCGAGTTTTCTAGGAAGAAAGCTTCAGAAACCTGAGAAAACATGATATTTCTTTCTGTAAACATGACACTGGATGCATTTGCAGAACAGGAAGCATGAGCTTTTCTACAAAACCACTTTCACGGTGATTTTTGGTTAAATTTCACCGGGATACTACAACATTTTGTCCAGATACTCTGGATGAAAACAAAACTCTCTGGTGTGTTGTGGCTATCTCAATCCCACATCTTGCTACAGCCTCTGTGTTTGTTTGTGTTTTCTGGACATTCTCTATGGACTTTACGGTTTTGAATGCATTTTAGCATGTAAGTTTTTGTTTTCTGCTGCCAAACGCTAATTGGTTCCACCTGGAGTCTAATACGCCACACATTCGAGTTTTCTAGGAAGAAAGCTTCAGAAACCTGAGAAAACATGATATTTGTATTTGTAAACATGACATTGGATGCATTTGCCGAACAGGAAGATTGTGCTTTTCTCCAAAACCACTTTCACGGTGATTTTTGGTTAAGTTTCACCGGGATACTACAACATTTTGTCCAGATACTCTGGATGAAAACAAAACTCTCTGGTGTGTTGTGGCTATCTCAATCCCACATCTTGCTACAACCTCTGTGCTTGTTTGTGTTTTCTGGACATTCTCTATGGACTTTATGGGTTTGAATGCATTTTAGCATGTAAGTTTTTGTTTTCAGCTGGCAAACGCTAATTGGTTCCACCTGGAGTCTAATACGCCACACATTCGAGTTTTCTAGGAAGAAAGCTTCAGAAACCTGAGAAAACATGATATTTCTTTCTGTAAACATGACATTGGATGCATTTGCCGAACAGGAAGCATGAGCTTTTCTCCAAAACCACTTTCACGGTGATTTTTGGTTAAGTTTCCCCCAAAATCCACAACAATTTGTCCAGATACTCTGGATGAAAACAAAACTATCTGGTGTGTTGTGGCTATCTCAATCCCACATCTTGCTACAACCTCTGTGTTTGTTTGTGTTTTCTGGACATTCTCTATGGACTTTACGGTTTTGAATGCATTTTAGCAGGACCCTTTTTGTTTTCTGCTGGCAAACGCTAATTGGTTCCACCTGGAGTCTAATTCGCCACACATTCGAGTTTTCTAGGAAGAAAGCTTCAGAAACCTGAGAAAACATGATATTTCCTTCTGTAAACATGACATTGGCTGCATTTGCCGAACAGGAAGCATGAGCTTTTCTCCAAAACCACTTTCACGGTGATTTTGGTTAAGTTTCACCCGAACCCACAACAATTTGTCCAGATAATCTGGATGAAAACAAAACTAACTGGTGTGTTTTGGCTATCTCAATCCCACATCTTGCTACAGCCTCTGTGTTTGTTTGTGTTTTCTGGACATTCTCTATGGACTTTACGGGTTTGAATGCATTTTAGCATGTAAGTTTTTGTTTTCAGCTGGCAAACGCTAATTGGTTCCACCTGGAGTCTAATACGCCACACATTCGAGTTTTCTAGGAAGAAAGCTTCAGAAACCTGAGAAAACATGATATTTCCTTCTATAAACATGACATTGGCTGCATTTGCTGAACAGGAAGCATGAGCTTTTCTCCAAAACCACTTTCACGGTGATTTTTGGTTAAGTTTCACCCGAAATCCACAACATTCTGTCCAGATACTCTGGATGAAAACAAAACAATCTGGTGTGTTGTGGCTATCTCAATCCAAGATCTTACTACAGCTTCTCTGTTTGTGTTTTCTGGACATTCTCTATGGACTTTACGGTTTTGAATGCATTTTAGCAGGACCCTTTTTGTTTTCTGCTGGCAAACGCTAATTGGTTCCATCTGGAGTCTAATTCACCACACATTCGAGTTTTCAAGGAAGAAAGTTTCAGAAACCTGAGAAAACATGATATTTCTTTCTGTAAACATGACATTGGATGCATTTGCCGAACAGGAAGCATGAGCTTTTCTCCAAAACCACTTTCACGGTGATTTTTGGTTAAGTTTCCCCCAAAATCCACAACAATTTGTCCAGATACTCTGGATGAAAACAAAACTATCTGGTGTGTTGTGGCTATCTCAATCCCACATCTTGCTACAACCTCTGTGTTTCTTTGTGTTTTCTGGACATTCTCTATGGACTTTACGGTTTTGAATGCATTTTAGCAGGACCCTTTTTGTTTTCTGCTGGCAAACGCTAATTGGTTTCACCTGGAGTCTAATACGCCACACATTCGAGTTTTCTAGGAAGAAAGCTTCAGAAACCTGAGAAAACATGATATTTCTTTCTGTAAACATGACATTGGAAGCATTTGCCGAACAGGAAGCATGTGCTTTTCTCCAAAACCACTTTCACGGTGTTTTTTGGTTAAATTTCACCGGGTACTACAACATTTTGTCCAGATACTCTGGATGAAAACAAAACTCTCTGGTGTGTAGTGGCTATCTCAATCCCAGATCTTACTACAGCTTCTCTGTTTGTGTTTTCTGGACATTCTCTATGGACTTTACGGTTCTGAATGCATTTTAGCATGTAAGTTTTTGTTTTCAGCTGGCAAACGCTAATTGGTTCCACCTGGAATCTAATACACCACACATTCGAGTTTTCTAGGAAGAAAGCTTCAGAAACCTGAGAAAACATGATATTTCTTTCTGTAAACATGACACTGGATGCATTTGCCGAACAGGAAGCATGAGCTTTTCTACAAAACCACTTTCACGGTGATTTTTGGTTAAATTTCACCGGGATACTACAACATTTTGTCCAGATACTCTGGATGAAAACAAAACTCTCTGGTGTGTTGTGGCTATCTCAATCCCACATCTTGCTACAGCCTCTGTGTTTGTTTGTGTTTTCTGGACATTCTCTATGGACTTTACGGTTTTGAATGCATTTTAGCATGTAAGTTTTTGTTTTCAGCTGGCAAACGCTAATTGGTTCCACCTGGAGTCTAACACGCCACACATTCGAGTTTTCTAGGAAGAAAGCTTCAGAAACCTGAGAAAACATGATATTTGTATTTGTAAACATGACATTGGATGCAATTGCTGAACAGGAAGCATGAGCTTTTCTCCAAAACCACTTTCACGGTGATTTTTGGTTAAATTTCACCAGGATACTACAACATTTTGTCCAGATACTCTGGATGAAAACAAAACTCTCTGGTGTGTTGTGGCTATCTCAATCCCACATCTTGCTACAGCCTCTGTGTTTGTTTGTGTTTTCTGGACATTCTCTATGGACTTTACGGTTTTGAATGCATTTTAGCATGTAAGTTTTTGTTTTCTGCTGCCAAACGCTAATTGGTTCCACCTGGAGTCTAATACGCCACACATTCGAGTTTTCTAGGAAGAAAGCTTCAGAAACCTGAGAAAACATGATATTTGTATTTGTAAACATGACATTGGATGCATTTGCCGAACAGGAAGATTGTGCTTTTCTCCAAAACCACTTTCACGGTGATTTTTGGTTAAATTTCACCAGGATACTACAACATTTTGTCCAGATACTCTGGATGAAAACAAAACTCTCTGGTGTGTTGTGGCTATCTCAATCCCACATCTTGCTACAACCTCTGTGCTTGTTTGTGTTTTCTGGACATTCTCTATGGACTTTATGGGTTTGAATGCATTTTAGCATGTAAGTTTTTGTTTTCAGCTGGCAAACGCTAATTGGTTCCACCTGGAGTCTAATACGCCACACATTCGAGTTTTCTAGGAAGAAAGCTTCAGAAACCTGAGAAAACATGATATTTCTTTCTGTAAACATGACATTGGATGCATTTGCCGAACAGGAAGCATGAGCTTTTCTCCAAAACCACTTTCACGGTGATTTTTGGTTAAGTTTCCCCCAAAATCCACAACAATTTGTCCAGATACTCTGGATGAAAACAAAACTATCTGGTGTGTTGTGGCTATCTCAATCCCACATCTTGCTACAACCTCTGTGTTTGTTTGTGTTTTCTGGACATTCTCTATGGACTTTACGGTTTTGAATGCATTTTAGCAGGACCCTTTTTGTTTTCTGCTGGCAAACGCTAATTGGTTCCACCTGGAGTCTAATTCGCCACACATTCGAGTTTTCTAGGAAGAAAGCTTCAGAAACCTGAGAAAACATGATATTTCCTTCTGTAAACATGACATTGGCTGCATTTGCCGAACAGGAAGCATGAGCTTTTCTCCAAAACCACTTTCACGGTGCTTTTTGGTTAAGTTTCACCCGGAATCCACAACAATTTGTCCAGATACTCTGGATGAAAACAAAACTATCTGGTGTGTTTTCGCTATCTCAATCCCACATCTTGCTACAGCCTCTGTGTTTGTGTTTTCTGGACATTCTCTATGGACTTTACGGTTTTGAATGCATTTTAGCATGTAAGTTTTTGTTTTCAGCTGGTAAACAATAATTGGTTCCACCTGGAGTCTAATACGCCACACATTCGAGTTTTCTAGGAAGAAAGCTTCAGAAACCTGAGAAAACATGATATTTCTTTCTGTAAACATGACATTGGATACATTTGCCGAACAGGAAGCATGTGCTTTTCTCCAAAACCACTTTCACGGTGTTTTTTGGTTAAATTTCACCGGGATACTACAACATTTTGTCCAGATACTCTGGATGAAAGCAAAACTATCTGGTGTGTAGTGGCTATCTCAATCCCAGATCTTACTACAGCTTCTCTGTTTGTGTTTTCTGGACATTCTCTATGGACTTTACGGTTTTGAATGCATTTTAGCATGTAAGTTTTTGTTTTCAGCTGGCAAACGCTAATTGGTTCCACCTGGAGTCTAATACGCCACACATTCGAGTTTTCTAGGAAGAAAGCTTCAGAAACCTGAGAAAACATGATATTTCTTTCTGAAAACATGACATTGGATGCATTTGCCGAACAGGAAGCATGAGCTTTTCTCCAAAACCACTTTCACGGTGATTTTTGGTTAAGTTTCACCCGAAATCCACAACAATTTGTCCAGATAATCTGGATGAAAACATAACTAACTGGTGTGTTTTGGCTATCTCAATCCCACATCTTGCTACAGCCTCTGTGTTTGTTTGTGTTTTCTGGACATTCTCTATGGACTTTATGGGTTTGAATGCATTTTAGCATGTAAGTTTTTGTTTTCAGCTGGCAAACGTTAATTGGTTCCACCTGGAGTCTATTACGCCACACATTCGAGTTTTCTAGGAAGAAAGCTTCAGAAACCTGAGAAAACATGATATTTCCTTCTATAAACATGATATTGGCTGCATTTGCCGAACAGGAAGAATGAGCTTTTCTCCAAAACCACTTTCACGGTGATTTTTGGTTAAATTTCACCCGAAATCCACAACAATTTGTCCAGATACTCTGGATGAAAACAAAACAATCTGGTGTGTTGTGGCTATCTCAATCCCAGATCTTACTACAGCTTCTCTGTTTGTGTTTTCTGGACATTCTCTATGGACTTTACGGTTTTGAATGCATTTTAGCAGGACCCTTTTTGTTTTCTGCTGGCAAACGCTAATTGGTTCCACCTGGATTCTAATTCGCCACACATTCGAGTTTTCTAGGAAGAAAGCTTCAGAAACCTGAGAAAACATGATATTTCCTTCTGTAAACATGACATTGGATGCATTTGCCGAACAGGAAGCATGAGCTTTTCTCCAAAACCAATTTCACGGTGATTTTTGGTTAAGTTTCACCTGGAATCCACAACAATTTGTCCAGATACTCTGGATGAAAACAAAACTATCTGGTGTGTAGTGGCTATCTCAATCCCACATCTTGCTACAGCCTCTGTGTTTGTGTTTTCTGGACATTCTCTATGGACTTTACGGTTTTGAATGCATTTTAGCATGTAAGTTTTTGTTTTCAGCTCGTAAACACTAATTGGTTCCACCTGGAGTCTAATACGCCACACATTCGAGTTTTCTAGGAAGAAAGCTTCAGAAACCTGAGAAAACATGATATTTCTTTCTGTAAACATGACATTGGATGCATTTCCCGAACAGGAAGCATGAGCTTTTCTCCAAAACCACTTTCACGGTGATTTTTGGTTAAGTTTCACCCAAAATCCACAACATTCTGTCGAGATACTCTGGATGAAAACAAAACAATCTGGTGTGTAGTGGCTATCTCAATCCCAGATCTTACTACAGCTTCTCTGTTTGTGTTTTCTGGACATTCTCTATGGACTTTACGGTTTTGAATGCATTTTAGCATGTAAGTTTTTGTTTTCAGTTGGCAAATGTTAATTGGTTCCACCTGGAGTCTAATAAGCCACACATTCGAGTTTTCTAGGAAGAAAGCTTCAGAAACCTGAGAAAACATGATATTTCTTTCTGTAAACATGACACTGGATGCATTTGCCGAACAGGAAGCATGAGCTTTTCTCCAAAAGCACTTTCACGGTGCTTTTTGGTTAAGTTTCACCCGAAATCCACAACATTTTGTCCAGATACTCTGGATGAAAACAAAACTATCTGGTGTGTTGTGGCTATCTCAATCCCAGATCTTGCTACAGCCTCTGTGTTTGTTTGTGTTTTCTGGACATTCTCTATGGACTTTACGGTTTTGAATGCATTTTAGCATGTAAGTTTTTGTTTTCAGCTGGCAAACGCTAATTGGTTCCACCTGGAGTCTAATTCGCCACACATTCGAGTTTTCTAGGAAGAAAGCTTCAGAAACCTGAGAAAACATGATATTTCCTTCTGTAAACATGACATTGGCTGCATTTGCCGAACAGGAAGCATGTGCTTTTCTCCAAAACCACTTTCACGGTGATTTTTGGTTAAGTTTCACCGGAAATCCACAACAATTTGTCCAGATACTCTGGATGAAAACAAAACTATCTGGTGTGTTTTGGCTATCTCAATCCTACATCTTGCTACAGCCTCTATGTTTGTGTTTCATGGACATTCTCTATGGACTTTACGGTTTTGAATGCATTTTAGCATGTAAGTTTTTGTTTTCATCTGGCAAACGCTAATTGGTGCCACCTGAAGTCTAATACGCCACACATTCGAGTTTTCTAGGAAGAAAGCTTCAGAAACCTGAGAAAACATGATATTGCTTTCTGTAAACATGACATTGGATGCATTTCCCGAACAGGAAGCATGAGCTCTTCTCCAAAACCACTTTTACGGTGATTTTTGGTTAAGTTTCCCCGAAAATCCACAACAATTTGTCCAGATACTCTGGATGAAAACAAAACTATCTGGTGTGTTGTGGCTATCTCAATCCCACATCTTGCTACAACCTCTGTGTTTGTTTGTGTTTTCTGGACATTCTCTATGGACTTTACGGTTTTGAATGCATTTTAGCAGGACCCTTTTTGTTTTGTGCTGGCAAACGCTAATTGGTTTCACCTGGAGTCTAATACGTCACACATTCGAGTTTTCTAGGAAGAAAGCTTCAGAAACCTGAGAAAACATGATATTTCTTTCTGTAAACATGACTTTGGATGCATTTGCCGAACAGGAAGCATGAGCTTTTCTCCAAAACCACTTTCACGGTGTTTTTTGGTTAAATTTCACCGGGTACTACAACATTTTGTCCAGATACTCTGGATGAAAACAAAACTCTCTGGTTTGTTGTGGCTATCTCAATCCCAGATCTTACTACAACTTCTCTGTTTGTGTTTTCTGGACATTCTCTATGGACTTTACGGTTCTGAATGCATTTTAGCATGTAAGTTTTTGTTTTCAGCTGGCAAACGCTAATTGGTTCCACCTGGAATCTAGTACACCACACATTCGAGTTTTCTAGGAAGAAAGCTTCAGAAACCTGAGAAAACATGATATTTCTTTCTGTAAACATGACACTGGATGCATTTGCAGAACAGGAAGCATGAGCTTTTCTACAAAACCACTTTCACGGTGATTTTTGGTTAAATTTCACCGGGATACTACAACATTTTGTCCAGATACTCTGGATGAAAACAAAACTCTCTGGTGTGTTGTGGCTATCTCAATCCCACATCTTGCTACAGCCTCTGTGTTTGTTTGTGTTTTCTGGACATTCTCTATGGACTTTACGGTTTTGAATGCATTTTAGCATGTAAGTTTTTGTTTTCTGCTGCCAAACGCTAATTGGTTCCACCTGGAGTCTAATACGCCACACATTCGAGTTTTCTAGGAAGAAAGCTTCAGAAACCTGAGAAAACATGATATTTGTATTTGTAAACATGACATTGGATGCATTTGCCGAACAGGAAGATTGTGCTTTTCTCCAAAACCACTTTCACGGTGATTTTTGGTTAAATTTCACCAGGATACTACAACATTTTGTCCAGATACTCTGGATGAAAACAAAACTCTCTGGTGTGTTGTGGCTATCTCAATCCCACATCTTGCTACAACCTCTGTGCTTGTTTGTGTTTTCTGGACATTCTCTATGGACTTTATGGGTTTGAATGCATTTTAGCATGTAAGTTTTTGTTTTCAGCTGGCAAACGCTAATTGGTTCCACCTGGAGTCTAATACGCCACACATTCGAGTTTTCTAGGAAGAAAGCTTCAGAAACCTGAGAAAACATGATATTTCTTTCTGTAAACATGACATTGGATGCATTTGCCGAACAGGAAGCATGAGCTTTTCTCCAAAACCACTTTCACGGTGATTTTTGGTTAAGTTTCCCCCAAAATCCACAACAATTTGTCCAGATACTCTGGATGAAAACAAAACTATCTGGTGTGTTGTGGCTATCTCAATCCCACATCTTGCTACAACCTCTGTGTTTGTTTGTGTTTTCTGGACATTCTCTATGGACTTTACGGTTTTGAATGCATTTTAGCAGGACCCTTTTTGTTTTCTGCTGGCAAACGCTAATTGGTTCCACCTGGAATCTAATTCGCCACACATTCGAGTTTTCTAGGAAGAAAGCTTCAGAAACCTGAGAAAACATGATATTTCCTTCTGTAAACATGACATTGGCTGCATTTGCCGAACAGGAAGCATGAGCTTTTCTCCAAAACCACTTTCACGGTGATTTTGGTTAAGTTTCACCCGAACCCACAACAATTTGTCCAGATAATCTGGATGAAAACAAAACTAACTGGTGTGTTTTGGCTATCTCAATCCCACATCTTGCTACAGCCTCTGTGTTTGTTTGTGTTTTCTGGACATTCTCTATGGACTTTACGGGTTTGAATGCATTTTAGCATGTAAGTTTTTGTTTTCAGCTGGCAAACGCTAATTGGTTCCACCTGGAGTCTAATACGCCACACATTCGAGTTTTCTAGGAAGAAAGCTTCAGAAACCTGAGAAAACATGATATTTCCTTCTATAAACATGACATTGGCTGCATTTGCCGAACAGGAAGCATGAGCTTTTCTCCAAAACCACTTTCACGGTGATTTTTGGTTAAGTTTCACCCGAAATCCACAACATTCTGTCCAGATACTCTGGATGAAAACAAAACAATCTGGTGTGTTGTGGCTATCTCAATCCAAGATCTTACTACAGCTTCTCTGTTTGTGTTTTCTGGACATTCTCTATGGACTTTACGGTTTTGAATGCATTTTAGCAGGACCCTTTTTGTTTTCTGCTGGCAAACGCTAATTGGTTCCATCTGGAGTCTAATTCGCCACACATTCGAGTTTTCAAGGAAGAAAGTTTCAGAAACCTGAGAAAACATGATATTTCTTTCTGTAAACATGACATTGGATGCATTTGCCGAACAGGAAGCATGAGCTTTTCTCCAAAACCACTTTCACGGTGATTTTTGGTTAAGTTTCCCCCAAAATCCACAACAATTTGTCCAGATACTCTGGATGAAAACAAAACTATCTGGTGTGTTGTGGCTATCTCAATCCCACATCTTGCTACAACCTCTGTGTTTCTTTGTGTTTTCTGGACATTCTCTATGGACTTTACGGTTTTGAATGCATTTTAGCAGGACCCTTTTTGTTTTCTGCTGGCAAACGCTAATTGGTTTCACCTGGAGTCTAATACGCCACACATTCGAGTTTTCTAGGAAGAAAGCTTCAGAAACCTGAGAAAACATGATATTTCTTTCTGTAAACATGACATTGGAAGCATTTGCCGAACAGGAAGATTGTGCTTTTCTCCAAAACCACTTTCACGGTGTTTTTTGGTTAAATTTCACCGGGTACTACAACATTTTGTCCAGATACTCTGGATGAAAACAAAACTCTCTGGTGTGTAGTGGCTATCTCAATCCCAGATCTTACTACAGCTTCTCTGTTTGTGTTTTCTGGACATTCTCTATGGACTTTACGGTTCTGAATGCATTTTAGCATGTAAGTTTTTGTTTTCAGCTGGCAAACGCTAATTGGTTCCACCTGGAATCTAATACACCACACATTCGAGTTTTCTAGGAAGAAAGCTTCAGAAACCTGAGAAAACATGATATTTCTTTCTGTAAACATGACACTGGATGCATTTGCCGAACAGGAAGCATGAGCTTTTCTACAAAACCACTTTCACGGTGATTTTTGGTTAAATTTCACCGGGATACTACAACATTTTGTCCAGATACTCTGGATGAAAACAAAACTCTCTGGTGTGTTGTGGCTATCTCAATCCCACATCTTGCTACAGCCTCTGTGTTTGTTTGTGTTTTCTGGACATTCTCTATGGACTTTACGGTTTTGAATGCATTTTAGCATGTAAGTTTTTGTTTTCAGCTGGCAAACGCTAATTGGTTCCACCTGGAGTCTAACACGCCACACATTCGAGTTTTCTAGGAAGAAAGCTTCAGAAACCTGAGAAAACATGATATTTGTATTTGTAAACATGACATTGGATGCAATTGCTGAACAGGAAGCATGAGCTTTTCTCCAAAACCACTTTCACGGTGATTTTTGGTTAAATTTCACCAGAATACTACAACATTTTGTCCAGATACTCTGGATGAAAACAAAACTCTCTGGTGTGTTGTGGCTATCTCAATCCCAGATCTTACTACAACCTCTGTGTTTGTTTGTGTTTTCTGGACATTCTCTATGGACTTTACGGTTTTGAATGCATTTTAGCAGGACCCTTTTTGTTTTCTGCTGGCAAAAGCTAATTGGTTCCACCTGGAGTCTAATTCGCCACACATTCGAGTTTTCTAGGAAGAAAGCTTCAGAAACCTGAGAAAACATGATATTTCCTTCTGTAAACATGACATTGGATGCATTTGCCGAACAGGAAGCATGTGCTTTTCTCCAAAACCACTTTCACGGTGATTTTTGGTTAAGTTTCACCGGGATACTACAACATTTTGTCCAGATACTCTGGATGAAAACAAAACTATCTGGTGTGTAGTGGCTTTCTCAATCCCAGATCTTACTACAGCTTCTCTGTTTGTGTTTCCTGGACATTCTCTATGGACTTTACGGTTTTGAATGCATTTTAGCATGTAAGTTTTTGTTTTCAGCTGGCAAACGCTAATTGGTTCCACCTGGAGTCTAATTCGCCACACATTCGAGTTTTCTAGGAAGAAAGCTTCAGAAACCTGAGAAAACATGATATTTCTTTCTGTAAACATGACACTGGATGCATTTGCCGAACAGGAAGCATGAGCTTTTCTCCAAAACCACTTTCACGCTGCTTTTTGGTTAAGTTTCACCCGAAATCCACAACATTTTGTCCAGATACTCTGGATGAAAACAAAACTATCTGGTGTGTTGTGGCTATCTCAATCCCACATCTTGCTACAGCCTCTGTGTTTGTTTGTGTTTTCTGGACATTCTCTATGGACTTTACGGGTTTGAATGCATTTTAGCATGTAAGTTTTTGTTTTCAGCTGGCAAACGCTAATTGGTTCCACCTGGAGTCTAATACGCCACACATTCGAGTTTTCTAGGAAGAAAGCTTCAGAAACCTGAGAAAACATGATATTTCTTTCTGTAAACATGACACTGGATGCATTTGCTGAACAGGAAGCATGAGCTTTTCTCCAAAACCACTTTCACGGTGATTTTTGGTTAAGTTTCACCCGAAATCCACAACAATTTGTCCAGATACTCTGGATGAAAACAAAACTATCTGGTGTGTTGTGGCTATCTCAATCCTACATCTTGCTACAGCCTCTGTGTTTGTTTGTGTTTTCTGGACATTCTCTATGGACTTTACGGTTTTGAATGCATTTTAGCATGTAAGTTTTTGTTTTCAGATGGCAAACGCTAATTGGTTCCACCTGGAGTCTAATACGCCACACATTCGAGTTTTCTAGGAAGAAAGCTTCAGAAACCTGAGAAAACATGATATTTCCTTCTGTAAACATGACATTGGATGCATTTGCCGAACAGGAAGCATGAGCTTTTCTCCAAAACCAATTTCACGGTGATTTTTGGTTAAGTTTCACCCGGAATCCACAACAATTTGTCCAGATACTCTGGATGAAAACAAAACTATCTGGTGTGTTTTCGCTATCTCAATCCCACTTCTTGCTACAGCCTCTGTGTTTGTGTTTTCTGGACATTCTCTATGGACTTTACGGTTTTGAATGCATTTTAGCATGTAAGTTTTTGTTTTCAGCTGGTAAACAATAATTGGTTCCACCTGGAGTCTAATACGCCACACATTCGAGTTTTCTAGGAAGAAAGCTTCAGAAACCTGAGAAAACATGATATTTCTTTCTGTAAACATGACATTGGAAGCATTTGCCGAACAGGAAGCATGTGCTTTTCTCCAAAACCACTTTCACGGTGTTTTTTGGTTAAATTTCACCGGGATACTACAACATTTTGTCCAGATACTCTGGATGAAAGCAAAACTATCTGGTGTGTAGTGGCTATCTCAATCCCAGATCTTACTACAGCTTCTCTGTTTGTGTTTTCTGGACATTCTCTATGGACTTTACGGTTTTGAATGCATTTTAGCATGTAAGTTTTTGTTTTCAGCTGGCAAACGCTAATTGGTTCCACCTGGAGTCTAATACGCCACACATTCGAGTTTTCTAGGAAGAAAGCTTCAGAAACCTGAGAAAACATGATATTTCTTTCTGAAAACATGACATTGGATGCATTTGCCGAACAGGAAGCATGAGCTTTTCTCCAAAACCACTTTCACGGTGATTTTTGGTTAAGTTTCACCCGAAATCCACAACAATTTGTCCAGATAATCTGGATGAAAACAAAACTAACTGGTGTGTTTTGGCTATCTCAATCCCACATCTTGCTACAGGCTCTGTGTTTGTTTGTGTTTTCTGGACATTCTCTATGGACTTTATGGGTTTGAATGCATTTTAGCATGTAAGTTTTTGTTTTCAGCTGGCAAACGTTAATTGGTTCCACCTGGAGTCTATTATGCCACACATTCGAGTTTTCTAGGAAGAAAGCTTCAGAAACCTGAGAAAACATGATATTTCCTTCTATAAACATGATATTGGCTGCATTTGCCGAACAGGAAGAATGAGCTTTTCTCCAAAACCACTTTCACGGTGATTTTTGGTTAAATTTCACCCGAAATCCACAACAATTTGTCCAGATACTCTGGATGAAAACAAAACTATCTGGTATGTTGTGGCTATCTCAATCCCAGATCTTACTACAGCTTCTCTGTTTGTGTTTTCTGGACATTCTCTATGGACTTTACGGTTTTGAATGCATTTTAGCAGGACCCTTTTTGTTTTCTGCTGGCAAACGCTAATTGGTTCCACCTGGAGTCTAATTCGCCACACATTCGAGTTTTCTAGGAAGAAAGCTTCAGAAACCTGAGAAAACATGATATTTCCTTCTGTAAACATGACATTGGATGCATTTGCCGAACAGGAAGCATGAGCTTTTCTCCAAAACCAATTTCACGGTGATTTTTGGTTAAGTTTCACCCGGAATCCACAACAATTTGTCCAGATACTCTGGATGAAAACAAAACTATCTGGTGTGTTTTCGCTATCTCAATCCCACATCTTGCTACAGCCTCTGTGTTTGTGTTTTCTGGACATTCTCTATGGACTTTACGGTTTTGAATGCATTTTATCATGTAAGTTTTTGTTTTCAGCTCGTAAACACTAATTGGTTCCACCTGGAGTCTAATACGCCACACATTCGAGTTTTCTAGGAAGAAAGCTTCAGAAACCTGAGAAAACATGATATTTCTTTCTGTAAACATGACATTGGATGCATTTCCCGAACAGGAAGCATGAGCTTTTCTCCAAAACCACTTTCACGGTGATTTTTGGTTAAATTTCACCCAAAATCCACAACATTCTGTCGAGATACTCTGGATGAAAACAAAACAATCTGGTGTGTAGTGGCTATCTCAATCCCAGATCTTACTACAGCTTCTCTGTTTGTGTTTTCTGGACATTCTCTATGGACTTTACGGTTTTGAATGCATTTTAGCATGTAAGTTTTTGTTTTCAGTTGGCAAATGTTAATTGGTTCCACCTGGAGTCTAATAAGCCACACATTCGAGTTTTCTAGGAAGAAAGCTTCAGAAACCTGAGAAAACATGATATTTCTTTCTGTAAACATGACACTGGATGCATTTGCCGAACAGGAAGCATGAGCTTTTCTCCAAAACCACTTTCACGGTGCTTTTTGGTTAAGTTTCACCCGGAATCCACAACAATTTGTCCAGATACTCTGGATGAAAACAAAACTATCTGGTGTGTTTTCGCTATCTCAATCCCACATCTTGCTACAGCCTCTGTGTTTGTGTTTTCTGGACATTCTCTATGGACTTTACGGTTTTGAATGCATTTTAGCATGTAAGTTTTTGTTTTCAGCTGGTAAACAATAATTGGTTCCACCTGGAGTCTAATACGCCACACATTCGAGTTTTCTAGGAAGAAAGCTTCAGAAACCTGAGAAAACATGATATTTCTTTCTGTAAACATGACATTGGATACATTTGCCGAACAGGAAGCATGTGCTTTTCTCCAAAACCACTTTCACGGTGTTTTTTGGTTAAATTTCACCGGGATACTACAACATTTTGTCCAGATACTCTGGATGAAAGCAAAACTATCTGGTGTGTAGTGGCTATCTCAATCCCAGATCTTACTACAGCTTCTCTGTTTGTGTTTTCTGGACATTCTCTATGGACTTTACGGTTTTGAATGCATTTTAGCATGTAAGTTTTTGTTTTCAGCTGGCAAACGCTAATTGGTTCCACCTGGAGTCTAATACGCCACACATTCGAGTTTTCTAGGAAGAAAGCTTCAGAAACCTGAGAAAACATGATATTTCCTTCTGTAAACATGACATTGGCTGCATTTGCCGAACAGGAAGCATGTGCTTTTCTCCAAAACCACTTTCACGGTGATTTTTGGTTAAGTTTCACCGGAAATCCACAACAATTTGTCCAGATACTCTGGATGAAAACAAAACTATCTGGTGTGTTTTGGCTATCTCAATCCTACATCTTGCTACAGCCTCTATGTTTGTGTTTCATGGACATTCTCTATGGACTTTACGGTTTTGAATGCATTTTAGCATGTAAGTTTTTGTTTTCATCTGGCAAACGCTAATTGGTGCCACCTGAAGTCTAATACGCCACACATTCGAATTTTCTAGGAAGAAAGCTTCAGAAACCTGAGAAAACATGATATTGCTTTCTGTAAACATGACATTGGATGCATTTCCCGAACAGGAAGCATGAGCTTTTCTCCAAAACCACTTTTACGGTGATTTTTGGTTAAGTTTCCCCGAAAATCCACAACAATTTGTCCAGATACTCTGGATGAAAACAAAACTATCTGGTGTGTTGTGGCTATCTCAATCCCACATCTTGCTACAACCTCTGTGTTTGTTTGTGTTTTCTGGACATTCTCTATGGACTTTACGGTTTTGAATGCATTTTAGCAGGACCCTTTTTGTTTTGTGCTGGCAAACGCTAATTGGTTTCACCTGGAGTCTAATACGTCACACATTCGAGTTTTCTAGGAAGAAAGCTTCAGAAACCTGAGAAAACATGATATTTCTTTCTGTAAACATGACTTTGGATGCATTTGCCGAACAGGAAGCATGAGCTTTTCTCCAAAACCACTTTCACGGTGTTTTTTGGTTAAATTTCACCGGGTACTACAACATTTTGTCCAGATACTCTGGATGAAAACAAAACTCTCTGGTGTGTTGTGGCTATCTCAATCCCAGATCTTACTACAACTTCTCTGTTTGTGTTTTCTGGACATTCTCTATGGACTTTACGGTTCTGAATGCATTTTAGCATGTAAGTTTTTGTTTTCAGCTGGCAAACGCTAATTGGTTCCACCTGGAATCTAGTACACCACACATTCGAGTTTTCTAGGAAGAAAGCTTCAGAAACCTGAGAAAACATGATATTTCTTTCTGTAAACATGACACTGGATGCATTTGCAGAACAGGAAGCATGAGCTTTTCTACAAAACCACTTTCACGGTGATTTTTGGTTAAATTTCACCGGGATACTACAACATTTTGTCCAGATACTCTGGATGAAAACAAAACTCTCTGGTGTGTTGTGGCTATCTCAATCCCACATCTTGCTACAGCCTCTGTGTTTGTTTGTGTTTTCTGGACATTCTCTATGGACTTTACGGTTTTGAATGCATTTTAGCATGTAAGTTTTTGTTTTCTGCTGCCAAACGCTAATTGGTTCCACCTGGAGTCTAATACGCCACACATTCGAGTTTTCTAGGAAGAAAGCTTCAGAAACCTGAGAAAACATGATATTTGTATTTGTAAACATGACATTGGATGCATTTGCCGAACAGGAAGATTGTGCTTTTCTCCAAAACCACTTTCACGGTGATTTTTGGTTAAATTTCACCAGGATACTACAACATTTTGTCCAGATACTCTGGATGAAAACAAAACTCTCTGGTGTGTTGTGGCTATCTCAATCCCACATCTTGCTACAACCTCTGTGCTTGTTTGTGTTTTCTGGACATTCTCTATGGACTTTATGGGTTTGAATGCATTTTAGCATGTAAGTTTTTGTTTTCAGCTGGCAAACGCTAATTGGTTCCACCTGGAGTCTAATACGCCACACATTCGAGTTTTCTAGGAAGAAAGCTTCAGAAACCTGAGAAAACATGATATTTCTTTCTGTAAACATGACATTGGATGCATTTGCCGAACAGGAAGCATGAGCTTTTCTCCAAAACCACTTTCACGGTGATTTTTGGTTAAGTTTCCCCCAAAATCCACAACAATTTGTCCAGATACTCTGGATGAAAACAAAACTATCTGGTGTGTTGTGGCTATCTCAATCCCACATCTTGCTACAACCTCTGTGTTTGTTTGTGTTTTCTGGACATTCTCTATGGACTTTACGGTTTTGAATGCATTTTAGCAGGACCCTTTTTGTTTTCTGCTGGCAAACGCTAATTGGTTCCACCTGGAGTCTAATTCGCCACACATTCGAGTTTTCTAGGAAGAAAGCTTCAGAAACCTGAGAAAACATGATATTTCCTTCTGTAAACATGACATTGGCTGCATTTGCCGAACAGGAAGCATGAGCTTTTCTCCAAAACCACTTTCACGGTGATTTTGGTTAAGTTTCACCCGAACCCACAACAATTTGTCCAGATAATCTGGATGAAAACAAAACTATCTGGTGTGTTTGGCTATCTCAATCCCACAACTTGCTACAGCCTCTGTGTTTGTTTGTGTTTTCTGGACATTCTCTATGGACTTTACGGGTTTGAATGCATTTTAGCATGTAAGTTTTTGTTTTCAGCTGGCAAACGCTAATTGGTTCCACCTGGAGTCTAATACGCCACACATTCGAGTTTTCTAGGAAGAAAGCTTCAGAAACCTGAGAAAACATGATATTTCCTTCTATAAACATGACATTGGCTGCATTTGCCGAACAGGAAGCATGAGCTTTTCTCCAAAACCACTTTCACGGTGATTTTTGGTTAAGTTTCACCCGAAATCCACAACATTCTGTCCAGATACTCTGGATGAAAACAAAACAATCTGGTGTGTTGTGGCTATCTCAATCCAAGATCTTACTACAGCTTCTCTGTTTGTGTTTTCTGGACATTCTCTATGGACTTTACGGTTTTGAATGCATTTTAGCAGGACCCTTTTTGTTTTCTGCTGGCAAACGCTAATTGGTTCCATCTGGAGTCTAATTCGCCACACATTCGAGTTTTCAAGGAAGAAAGTTTCAGAAACCTGAGAAAACATGATATTTCTTTCTGTAAACATGACATTGGATGCATTTGCCGAACAGGAAGCATGAGCTTTTCTCCAAAACCACTTTCACGGTGATTTTTGGTTAAGTTTCCCCCAAAATCCACAACAATTTGTCCAGATACTCTGGATGAAAACAAAACTATCTGGTGTGTTGTGGCTATCTCAATCCCACATCTTGCTACAACCTCTGTGTTTCTTTGTGTTTTCTGGACATTCTCTATGGACTTTACGGTTTTGAATGCATTTTAGCAGGACCCTTTTTGTTTTCTGCTGGCAAACGCTAATTGGTTTCACCTGGAGTCTAATACGCCACACATTCGAGTTTTCTAGGAAGAAAGCTTCAGAAACCTGAGAAAACATGATATTTCTTTCTGTAAACATGACATTGGAAGCATTTGCCGAACAGGAAGCATGTGCTTTTCTCCAAAACCACTTTCACGGTGTTTTTTGGTTAAATTTCACCGGGTATTACAACATTTTGTCCAGATACTCTGGATGAAAACAAAACTCTCTGGTGTGTAGTGGCTATCTCAATCCCAGATCTTACTACAGCTTCTCTGTTTGTGTTTTCTGGACATTCTCTATGGACTTTACGGGTTTGAATGCATTTTAGCATGTAAGTTTTTGTTTTCAGCTGGCAAACGCTAATTGGTTCCACCTGGAGTCTAATACACCACACATTCGAGTTTTCTAGGAAGAAAGCTTCAGAAACCTGAGAAAACATGATATTTCTTTCTGTAAACATGACACTGGATGCATTTGCCGAACAGGAATCATGAGCTTTTCTACAAAACCACTTTCACGGTGATTTTTGGTTAAATTTCCCCGGGATACTACAACATTTTGTCCAGATAATCTGGATGAAAACAAAACAATCTGGTGTGTTGTGGCTATCTCAATCCCACATCTTGCTACAGCCTCTGTGTTTGTTTCTGTTTTCTGGACATTCTCTATGGACTTTACGGGTTTGAATGCATTTTAGCAGGACCCTTTTTGTTTTCTGCTGGCAAACGCTAATTGGTTCCACCTGGAGTCTAATACGCCACACATTCGAGTTTTCTAGGAAGAAAGCTTCAGAAACCTGAGAAAACATGATATTTGTATTTGTAAACATGACATTGGATGCATTTACCGAACAGGAAGATTGTGCTTTTCTCCAAAACCACTTTCACGGTGATTTTTGGTTAAATTTCACCAGGATACTACAACATTTTGTCCAGATACTCTGGATGAAAACAAAACTCTCTGGTGTGTTGTGGCTATCTCAATCCCACATCTTGCTACAGCCTCTGTGTTTGTTTGTGTTTTCTGGACATTCTCTATGGACTTTACGGGTTTGAATGCATTTTAGCATGTAAGTTTTTGTTTTCAGCTGGCAAACGCTAATTGGTTCCACCTGGAGTCTAATACGCCACGCATTCGAGTTTTCTAGGAAGAAAGCTTCAGAAACCTGAGAAAACATGATATTTCTTTCTGTAAACATGACATTGGATGCATTTGCCGAACAGGAAGCATGAGCTTTTCTCCAAAACCACTTTCACGGTGATTTTTGGTTAAGTTTCACCCGAAATCCACAACAATTTGTCCAGATACTCTGGATGAAAACAAAACTATCTGGTGTGTTTTGGCTATCTCAATCCTACATCTTGCTACAGCCTCTGTGTTTGTTTGTGTTTTCTGGACATTCTCTATGGACTTTACGGTTTTGAATGCATTTTAGCAGGACCCTTTTTGTTTTCAGCTGGCAAACGCTAATTGGTTCCACCTGGAGTCTAATATGCCACACATTCGAGTTTTCTAGGAAGAAAGCTTCAGAAACCTGAGAAAACATGATATTTCTTTCTGTAAACATGACATTGGATGCATTTCCCGAACAGGAAGCATGAGCTTTTCTCCAAAACCACTTTCACGGTGATTTTTGGTTAAGTTTCACCCAAAATCCACAACAATTTGTCCAGATACTCTGGATGAAAACAAAACTATCTGGTGTGTTTTGGCTATCTCAATCCCACATCTTGCTACAACCTCTGTGTTTGTTTGTGTTTTCTGGACATTCTCTATGGACTTTACGGTTTTGAATGCATTTTAGCATGTAAGTTTTTGTTTTCAGCTGGCAAACGCTAATTGGTTCCACCTGGAGTCTAATACGCCACACATTCGAGTTTTCTAGGAAGAAAGCTTCAGAAACCTGAGAAAACATGAGATTTCTTTCTGTAAACATGACATTGGATGCATTTGCCGAACAGAAAGCATGTGCTTTTCTCCAAAACCACTTTCACGGTGATTTTTGGTTAAGTTTCACCGAGATACTACAACATTTTGTCCAGATACTCTGGATGAAAACAAAACTATCTGGTGTGTTGTGGCTATCTCAATCCCAGATCTTACTACAGCTTCTCTGTTTGTGTTTTCTGGACATTCTCTATGGACTTTACGGTTTTGAATGCATTTTAGCAGGACCCTTTTTGTTTTCAGCTGGCAAACGCTAATTGGTTCCACCTGGAGTCTAATACGCCACACATTCGAGTTTTCTAGGAAGAAAGCTTCAGAAACCTGAGAAAACATGATATTTCTTTCTGTAAACATGACATTGGATGCATTTGCCGAACAGGAAGCATGAACTTTTCTCCAAAACCACTTTCACGGTGATTTTTGGTTAAGTTTCACCCGAAATCCACAACAATTTGTCCAGATACTCTGGATGAAAACAAAACTATCTGGTGTGTTGTGGCTATCTCAATCCCACATCTTGCTACAGCCTCTGTGTTTGTTTGTGATTTCTGGACATTCTCTATGGACTTTACGGGTTTGAATGCATTTTAGCATGTAAGTTTTTGTTTTCAGCTGGCAAACGCTAATTGGTTCCACCTGGAGTCTAATTCGCCACACATTCGAGTTTTCTAGGAAGAAAGCTTCAGAAACCTGAGAAAACATGATATTTCTTTCTAAAAACATGACATTGGATGCATTTGCCGAACAGGAAGATTGTGCTTTTCTCCAAAACCACTTTCACGGTGATTTTTGGTTAAGTTTCAACCGAAATCAACAACATTTTGTCCAGATACTCTGGTGAAAGCAAAATTATCTGGTGTGTTGTGGCTATCTCAATCCCACATCTTGCTACAGCCTCTGTGTTTGTTTGTGTTTTCTGGACATTCTCTATGGACTTTATTGTTCTGAATGCATTTTAGCAGGACCCTTTTTGTTTTCTGCTGGCAAACGCTAATTGGTTCCACCTGGAGTCTAATACGCCACACATTCGAGTTTTCTAGGAAGAAAGCTTCAGAAACCTGAGAAAACATGATATTTCCTTCTGTAAACATGACATTGGCTGCATTTGCCGAACAGGAAGCATGAGCTTTTCTCCAAAACCACTTTCACGGTGATTTTTGGGTAAGTTTCACCCGAAATCCACAACAATTTGTCCAGATACTCTGGATGAAAACAAAACTATCTGGTGTGTTGTGGCTATCTCAATCCCACATCTTGCTACAGCCTCTGTGTTTGTTTGTGTTTTCTGGACATTCTCTATGGACTTTACGGGTTTGAATGCATTTTACCATGTAAGTTTTTGTTTTCAGCAGGCAAACACTAATTGGTTCCACCTGGAGTCTAATTCGCCACACATTCGAGTTTTCTAGGAAGAAAGCTTCAGAAACCTGAGAAAACATGATATTTCTTTCTGAAAACATGACATTGGATGCATTTGCCGAACAGGAAGATTGTGCTTTTCTCCAAAACCACTTTCACGGTGATTTTTGGTTAAGTTTCACCCAAAATGCACAATTTGTCCAGATACTCTGGATGAAAACAAAACTATCTGGTGTGTTGTGGCTATCTCAATCCCAGATCTTACTACAACCTCTGTGTTTGTTTGTGTTTTCTGGACATTCTCTATGGACTTTACGGTTTTGAATGGATTTTAGCATGTAAGTTTTTGTTTTCAGCTGGCAAACGCTAATTGGTTCCACCTGGAGTCTAATACGCCACACATTCGAGATTTCTAGGAAGAAAGCTTCAGAAACCTGAGAAAAAATGATATTTCCTTCTGTAAACATGACATTGGATGCATTTGCCGAACAGGAAGCATGAGCTTTTCTCCAAAACCACTTTCATGGTGATTTTTGGTTAAGTTTCACCCGAAATCCACAACAATTTGTCCAGATAATCTGGTTGAAAACAAAACTAACTGGTGTGTTTTGGCTATCTGAATCCCACATCTTGCTACAGCCTCTGTGTTTGTTTGTGTTTTCTGGACATTCTCTATGGACTTTATGGGTTTGAATGCATTTTAGCATGTAAGTTTTTGTTTTCAGCTGGCAAACGTTAATTGGTTCCACCTGGAGTCTAATACGCCACACATTCGAGTTTTCTAGATAAAAAGCTTCAGAAACCTGAGAAAACATGATATTTCCTTCTATAAACATGACATTGGCTGCATTTGCCGAACAGGAAGCATGAGCTTTTCTCCAAAACCACTTTCACGGTGATTTTTGGTTAAATTTCACCGAGATACTACAACATTTTGTCCAGATACTCTGGATGAAAACAAAACAATCTGGTGTGTTGTGGCTATCTCAATCCCACATCTTGCTACAGCTTCTCTGCTTGTGTTTTCTGGACATTCTCTATGGACTTTACGGTTTTGAATGCATTTTAGCAGGACCCTTTTTGTTTCAGCTGGCAAACGCTAATTGGTTCCACCTGGAGTCTAATACGCCACACATTCGAGTTTTCTAGGAAGAAAGCTTCAGAAACCTGAGAAAACATGATATTTCTTTCTGTAAACATGACATTGGATGCATTTGCCGAACAGGAAGCATGAGCTTTTCTCCAAAACCACTTTCACGGTGATTTTTGGTTAAGTTTCACCCGAAATCCACAACAATTTGTCCAGATGCTCTGGATGAAAACAAAACTATCTGGTGTGTTGTGGCTATCTCAATCCCACATCTTGCTACAGCCTCTGTGTTTGTTTGTGTTTTCTGGACATTCTCTATGGACTTTACGGGTTTGAATGCATTTTAGCATGTAAGTTTTTGTTTTCAGCTGGCAAACGCTAATTGGTTCCACCTGGAGTCTAATTCGCCACACATTCGAGTTTTCTAGGAAGAAAGCTTCAGAAACCTGAGAAAACATGAGATTTCTTTCTGTAAACATGACATTGGCTGCATTTGCAGAACAGGAAGATTGTGCTTTTCTCCAAAACCACTTTCACGGTGATTTTTGGTTAAGTTTCACCCAAAATCCACAATTTGTCTAGATACTCTGGATGAAAACAAAACTATCTGGTGTGTTGTGGCTATCTCAATCCCACATCTTGCTACAACCTCTGTGTTTTTTTGTGTTTTCTGGACATTCTCTATGGACTTTACGGTTTTGAATGCATTTTAGCATGTAAGTTTTTGTTTTCAGCTGGCAAACGCTAATTGGTTCCACCTGGAGTCTAATTCGCCACACATTCGAGTTTTCTAGGAAGAAAGCTTCAGAAACCTGAGAAAACATGATATTTCTTTCTGTAAACATGACATTGGATGCATTTGACGAACAGCAAGCATGAGCTTTTCTCCAAAACCACTTTCACGGTGATTTTTGGTTAAGTTTCACCCGAAATCCACAACATTTTTTCCAGATACTCTGGATGAAAACAAAACTATCTGGTGTGTTGTGGCTATCTCAATCCCACATCTTGCTACAGCCTCTGTGTTTGTGTTTTCTGGACATTCTCTATGGAATTTACGGTTTTGAATGCATTTTAGCATGTAAGTTTTTGTTTTCAGATGGCAAACGCTAATTGGTTCCACCTGGAGTCTAATACGCCACACATTCGAGTTTTCTAGGAAGAAAGCTTCAGAAACCTGAGAAAACATGATATTTGTATTTGTAAAGATGACATTGGATGCATTTGCCGAACAGGAAGCATGTGCTTTTCTCCAAAACCACTTTCACGGTGTTTTTTGGTTAAATTTCACCGGGATACTACAACATTTTGTCCAGATACTCTGGATGAAAACAAAACTATCTGGTGTGTAGTGGCTATCTCAATCCCAGATCTTACTACAGCTTCTCTGTTTGTGTTTTCTGGACATTCTCTATGGACTTTATGGTTTTGAATGCATTTTAGCATGTAAGTTTTTGTTTTCAGCTGGCAAACGCTAATTGGTTCCACCTGGAGTCTAATACGCCACACATTCGAGTTTTCTAGGAAGAAAGCTTAAGAAACCTGAGAAAACGTGATATTTCTTTCTGTAAACATGACATTGGATGCATTTGCCGAACAGGAAGCATGTGCTTTTCTCCAAAACCACTTTCATGGTGATTTTTGGTTAAATTTCACCAGGATACTACAACATTTTGTCCAGATACTCTGGATGAAAACAAAACTATCTGGTGTGTTGTGGCTATCTCAATCCCACATCTTGCTACAGCCTCTGTGTTTGTTTGTGTTTTCTGGACATTCTCTATGGACTTTACGGTTTTGAATGCATTTTAGCATGTAAGTTTTTGTTTTCAGCTGGCAAACGTTAATTGGTTCTACCTGGAGTCTAATTCGCCACACATTCGAGTTTCCTAGGAAGAAAGCTTCAGAACCCTAAGAAAACATGATATTTCTTGCTGTAAACATGACATTGGCTGCATTTGCAGAACAGGAAGATTGTGCTTTTCTCCAAAACCACTTTCACGGTGATTTTTGGTTAAGTTTCACCCAAAATCCACAATTTGTCCAGATAAACTGGATGAAAACAAAACTATCTGGTGTGTTGTGGCTATCTCAATCCCACATCTTGCTACAACCTCTGTGTTTGTTTGTGTTTTCTGGACCTTCTCTATGGACTTTACGGTTTTGAATGCATTTTAGCATGTAAGTTTTGGTTTTCAGCTGGCAAACGCTAATTTGTTCCACCTGGAGTCTAATTCGCCACACATTCGAGTTTTCTAGGAAGAAAGCTTCAGAAACCTGAGAAAACATGATATTTCTTTCTGTAAACATGACATTGGATGCATTTGCCCAACAGGAAGCATGAGCTTTTCTCCAAAACCACTTTCACGGTGATTTTTGGTTAAGTTTCACCCGAAATCCACAACAATTTGTCCAGATACTCTGGATGAAAACAAAACTATCTGGTGTGTTGTGGCTATCTCAATCCCACATCTTGCTACAGCCTCTGTGTTTGTTTGTGTTTTCTGGACATTCTCTATGGACTTTACGGTTTTGAATGCATTTTAGCATGTAAGTTTTTGTTTTCAGCTGGCAAACGCTAATTGGTTCCACCTGGAGTCTAATTCGCCACACATTCGAGTTTTCTAGGAAGAAAGCTTCAGAAACCTGAGAAAACATGATATTTCTTGCTGTAAACATGACATTGGCTGCATTTGCAGAACAGGAAGATTGTGCTTTTCTCCAAAACCACTTTCACGGTGATTTTTGGTTAAGTTTCACCCGAAATCCACAACATTTTGTCCAGATACTCTGGATGAAAACAAAACTATGTGGTGTGTTGTGGCTATCTCAATCCCACATCTTGCTACAGCCTCTGTGTTTGTGTTTTCTGGGCATTCTCTGTGGACTTTACGGTTTTGAATGCATTTTATCATGTAAGTTTTTGTTTTCAGCTGGCAAACGCTAATTGGTTCCACCTGGAGTCTAATACGCCACACATTCGAGTTTTCTAGGAAGAAAGCTTCAGAAACCTGAGAAAACATGATATTTCTTTCTGAAAACATGACATTGGATGCATTTGCCGAACAGGAAGATTGTGCTTTTCTCCAAAGCCACTTTCACGGTGATTTTTAGTTAAGTTTCACCCGAAATCCACAACATTTTGTCCAGATACTCTGGATGAAAGCAAAACCATCTGGTGTGTTGTGGCTATCTCAATCCCACATCTTGCTACAGCCTCTGTGTTTGTTTGTGTTTTCTGGACATTCTCTATGGACTTTATGGTTTTGAATGCATTTTAGCATGTACGTTTTTGTTTTCAGCTGGCAAACGTTAATTGGTTCCACCTGGAGTCTAATACGCCACACATTCAAGTTTTCTAGGAAGAAAGCTTCAGAAACCTGAGAAAACATGATATTTCTTGCTGTAAACATGACATTGGCTGCATTTGCAGAACAGGAAGATTGTGCTTTTCTCCAAAACCACTATCACGGTGATTTTTGGTTAAGTTTCACCCGAAATCCACAACAATTTGTCCAGATACTCTGGATGAAAACAAAACTATGTGGTGTGTTGTGGCTATCTCAATCCCACATCTTGCTACAGCCTCTGTGTTTGTGTTTTCTGGACATTCTCTGTGGACTTTACGGTTTTGAATGCATTTTATCATGTAAGTTTTTGTTTTCAGCTGGCAAACGCTAATTGGTTCCACCTGGAGTCTAATACGCCACACATTCGAGTTTTCTAGGAAGAAAGCTTTAGAAACCTGAGAAAACATGATATTTCTTTCTGTAAACATGACATTGGAAGCATTTGCCGAACAGGAAGCATGTGCTTTTCTCCAAAACCACTTTCACGGTGTTTTTTCGTTAAATTTCACCGGGATACTACAACATTTTGTCCCGATACTCTGGATGAAAACAAAACTATCTGGTGTGTTGTGGCTATCTCAATCCCAGATCTTACTACAGCTTCTCTATTTGTGTTTTCTGGACATTCTCCATGGACTTTACGGGTTTGAATGCATTTTAGCATGTAAGTTTTTGTTTTCAGCTGGCAAACGCTAATTGGTTCCACCTGGAGTCTAATACGCCACACATTCGAGTTTTCTAGGAAGAAAGCTTCAGAAACCTGAGAAAACATGATATTTCTTTCTGTAAACCTGACATTGGCTACATTTGCCGAACAGGAAGCATGTGCTTTTCTCCAAAACCACTTTCACGGTGTTTTTTGGTTAAATTTCACCAGGTACTACAACATTTTGTCCAGATACTCTGGATGAAAACAAACTATCTGGTGTGTAGTGGCTATCTCAATCCCAGATCATACTACTGCTTCTCTGTTTGTGTTTTCTGGACTTTCTCTATAGACTTTACGGTTTTGAATGCATTTTAGCATGTAAGTTTTTGTTTTCAGCTGGCAAACGCTAATTGGTTCCACCTGGAGTCTAATACGCCACACATTCGAGTTTTCTAGGAAGAAAGCTTCAGAAACCTGAGAAAACATGATATTTCTTTCTGTAAACATGGCATTGGATGCATTTGCCGAACAGGAAGCATGTGCTTTTCTCCAAAACCACTTTCACGGTGATTTTTGGTTAAGTTTCACCCGAAATCCACAACAATTTGTCCAGATACTCTGGATGAAAACAAAACTATCTGGTGTGTTGTGGCTATCTCAATCCCACATCTTGCTACAGCCTCTGTGTTTGTTTGTGTTTTCTGGACATTCTCTATGGACTTTACGGTTTTGAATGCATTTTAGCATGTAAGTTTTTGTTTTCAGCTGGCAAACGCTAATTGGTTCCACCTGGAGTCTAATTCGCCACACATTCGAGTTTTCTAGGAAGAAAGCTTCAGAAACCTGAGAAAACATGATATTTCCTTCTGTAAACATGACATTGGCTGCATTTGCAGAACAGGAATATTGTGCTTTTCTCCAAAACCACTTTCACGGTGATTTTTGGATAACTTTCACCCAAAATCCACAATTTGTCCAGATACTCTGGATGAAAACAAAACTATCTGGTGTGTTGTGGCTATCTGAATCCCACATCTTGCTACAGCCTCTGTGTTGGTTTGTGTTTTCTAGACATTCTCTATGGACTTTACGGTTTTGAAAGCATTGTAGCATGTAGGTTTTTGTTTTCAGCTGGCAAACGCTAATTGGTTCCACCTGGAGTCTAATTCGCCACACATTCGAGTTTTCTAGGAAGAAAGCTTCAGAAACATGAGAAAACATGATATTTCCTTCTGTAAACATGACATTGGCTACATTTGCCGAACAGGAAGCATGAGCTTTTCTCCAAAACCACTTTCACGGTGATTTTTGGTTAAGTTTCACCCGAAATCCACAACAATTTGTCCAGATACTCTGGATGAAAACAAAACTATCTGGTGTGTTTTGGCGCTCTCAATCCCACATCTTGCTACAGCCTCTGTGTTTGTTTGTGTTTTCTGGACATTCTCTATGGACTTTACGGTTTTGAATGCATTTTAGCATGTAAGTTTTTGTTTTCCGCTGGCAAACGCTAATTGGTTCCACCTGGAGTCTAATACGCCACACATTCGAGTTTTCTAGGAAGAAAGCTTCAGAAACCTGAGAAAACATGATATTTCTTTCTGTAAACATGACATTGGAAGCATTTGCCGAACAGGAAGCATGTGCTTTTCTCCAAAACCACTTTCACGGTGTTTTTTGGTTAAATTTCACCGGGAGACTGCAACATTTTGTCCAGATACTCTGGATGAAAACAAAACTATCTGGTGTGTAGTGGCTATCTCAATCCCACATCTTACTACAGCTTCTCTATTTGTGTTTTCTGGACATTCTCCATGGACTTTACGGGTTTGAATGCCTTTTAGCATGTAAGTTTTTGTTTTCAGCTGGCAAACGCTAATTGGTTCCACCTGGAGTCTAATACGCCACACATTCGAGTTTTCTAGGAAGAAAGCTTCAGAAACCTGAGAAAACATGATATTTCTTTCTGTAAACCTGACATTGGCTACATTTGCCGAACAGGAAGCATGTGCTTTTCTCCAAAACCACTTTCACGGTGTTTTTTGGTTAAATTTCACCGGGATACTACAACATTTTGTCCAGATACTCTGGATGAAAACAAAACAATCTGGTGTGTAGTGGCTATCTCAATCCCAGATCTTACTACAGCTTCTCTGTTTGTGTTTTCTGGACTTTCTCTATGGACTTTACGGTTTTGAATGCATTTTAGCATGTAAGTTTTTGTTTTCAGCTGGCAAACGCTAATTGGTTCCACCTGGAGTCTAATACGCCACACATTCGAGTTTTCTAGGAAGAAAGCTTCAGAAACCTGAGAAAACATGATATTTCTTTCTGTAAACATGACATTGGATGCATTTGCCGAACAGGAAGCATGTGCTTTTTTCCAAAACCACTTTGACGGTGATTTTTGGTTAAGTTTCACCTGAAATCCACAACAATTTGTCCAGATACTCTGGATGAAAACAAAACTATCTGGTGTGTTGTGGCTATCTCAATCCCACATCTTGCTACAGCCTCTGTGTTTGTTTGTGTTTTCTGGACATTCTCTATGGACTTTACGGGTTTGAATGCATTTTAGCATGTAAGTTTTTGTTTTCAGCTGGCAAACGCTAATTGGTTCCACCTGGAGTCTAATTCGCCACACATTCGAGTTTTCTAGGAAGAAAGCTTCAGAAACCTGAGAAAACATGATATTTCCTTCTGTAAACATGACATTGGCTGCATTTGCCAAACAGGAATATTGTGCTTTTCTCCAAAACCACTTTCACGGTGATTTTTGGTTAAGTTTCACCCGAAATCCACAATTTGTCCAGATACTCTGGATGAAAACAAAACTATCTGGTGTGTTGTGGCTATCTCAATCCCACATCTTGCTACAGCCTCTGTGTTTGTTTGTGTTTTCTAGACATTCTCTATGGACTTTACGGTTTTGAAAGCATTGTAGCACGTACGTTTTTGTTTTCAGCTAGCAAACGCTAATTGGTTCCACCTGGAGTCTAATTCGCCACACATTCGAGTTTTCTAGGAAGAAAGCTTCAGAAACCTGAGAAAACATGATATTTCCTTCTGTAAACATGACATTGGATGCATTTGCCGAACAGGAAGCATGAGTTTTTCTCCAAAACCACTTTCACGGTGATTTTTGGTTAAGATTCACCCGAAATCCACAACAATTTGTCCAGATACTCTGAATGAAAACAAAACTATCTGGTGTGTAGTGGCTATCTCAATCCCAGATCTTACTACAGCTTCTCTGTTTGTGTTTTCTGGACTTTCTCCATGGACTTTACGGTTTTGAATGCATTTTAGCATGTAAGTTTTTGTTTTCAGCTGGAAAACGCTAATTGGTTCCACCTGGAGTCTAATACGCCACACATTCGAGTTTTCTAGGAAGAAAGCTTCAGAAACCTGAGAAAACATGATATTTCTTTCTGTAAACATGACATTGGATGCATTTGCCGAACAGGAAGCATGAGCTTTTCTCCAAAACCACTTTCACGGTGATTTTTGTTAAGTTTCACCAGAAATCCACAACAATTTGTCCAGATACTCTGGATGAAAACAAAACTATCTGGTGTGTTGTGGCTATCTCAATCCCACATCTTGCTACAGCCTCTGTGTTTGTTTGAGTTTTCTGGACATTCTCTATGGACTTTACGGTTTTGAATGCATTTTAGCATGTAAGTTTTTGTTTTCAGCTGGCAAACGCTAATTGGTTCCACCTGGAGTCTAATATGCCACACATTCGAGTTTTCTAGGAAGAAAGCTTCAGAAACCTGAGAAAACAAGTTATTTCCTTCTGTAAACATGACATTGGCTGCATTTGCAGAACAGGAAGATTGTGCTTTTCTCCAAAACCACTTTCACAGTGATTTTTGGTTAAGTTTCACCCAAAATCCACAATTTGTCCAGATACTCTGGATGAAAACAAAACTATCTGGTGTGTTGTGGCTATCTCAATCCCACATCTTGCTACAGCCTCTGTGTTTGTTTGTGTTTTCTAGACATTCTCTATGGACTTTACGGTTTTGAAAGCATTTTAGCATGTAAGTTTTTGTTTTCAGCTGGCAAACGCTAATTGGTTCCACCTGGAGTCTAATTCGCCACACATTCGAGTTTTCTAGGAAGAAAGCTTCAGAAACCAGAGAAAACATGATATTTCCTTCTGTATACATGACATTGGATGCATTTGCCGAACAGGAAGCATGAGCTTTTCTCCAAAACCACTTTCACGGTGATTTTTGGTTAAGTTTCACCCGAAATCCACAACATTTTGTCCAGATACTCTGGATGAAAGCAAAACTATCTGGTGTGTTGTGGCTATCTCAATCCCACATCTTGCTACAGCCTCTGTGTTTGTTTGTGTTTTCTGGACATTCTCTATGGACTTTATGGTTTTGAATGCATTTTAGCATGTAAGTTTTTGTTTTCAGATGGCAAACGCTAATTGGTTCCACCTGGAGTCTAATACGCCACACATTCGAGTTTTCTAGGAAGAAAGCTTCAGAAACCTGAGAAAACATGATATTTCTTTCTGTAAACCTGACATTGGCTACATTTGCCGAACAGGAAGCATGTGCTTTTCTCCAAAACCACTTTCACGGTGTTTTTTGGTTAAATTTCACCGGGATACTACAACATTTTGTCCAGATACTCTGGATGAAAACAAAACTATCTGGTGTGTAGTGGCTATCTCAATCCCAGATCTTACTACAGCTTCTCTGTTTGTGTTTTCTGGACTTTCTCTATGGACTTTACGGTTTTGAATGCATTTTAGCATGTAAGTTTTTGTTTTCAGCTGGCAAACGCTAATTGGTTCCACCTGGAGTCTAATACGCCACACATTCGAGTTTTCTAGGAAGAAAGCTTCAGAAACCTGAGAAAACATGTTATTTCTTTCTGTAAACATGACATTGGCTGCATTTGCCGAACAGGAATCATGAGCTTTTCTCCAAAACCACTTTCACGGTGCTTTTTGTTTAAGTTTCACCCGAAATCCACAACATTTTGTCCAGATACTCTGGATGAAAACAAAACTATCTGGTGTGTTTTGGCGCTCTGAATCCCACATCTTGCTACAGCCTCAGTGTTTGTGTTTTCTGGACATTCTCTATGGACTTTACGGTTTCGAATGCATTTTAGCATGTAAGTTTTTGTTTTCAGCTGGCAAACGCTAATTGGTTCCACCTGGAGTCTAATACGCCACACATTCGAGTTTTCTAGGAAGAAAGCTTCAGAAACCTGAGAAAACATGATATTTCTTTCTGTAAACATGACATTGGAAGCATTTGCCGAACAGGAAGCATGTGCTTTTCTCCAAAACCACTTTCACGGTGATTTTTGGTTAAGTTTCACCCGAAATCCACAACATTTTGTCCAGATACTCTGGATGAAAACAAAACTCTCTGGTGTGTTGTGGCTATCTCAATCCCACATCTTGCTACAGCCTCTGTGTTTGTTTGTGTTTTCTGGACATTCTCTATGGACTTTATGGTTTTGAATGCATTTTAGCATGTAAGTTTTTGTTTTCAGCTGGCAAACGTTAATTGGTTCCACCTGGAGTCTATTACGCCACACATTCGAGTTTTCTAGGAAGAAAGCTTCAGAAACCTGAGAAAACATGATATTTCCTTCTATAAACATGATATTGGCTGCATTTGCCGAACAGGAAGCATGAGCTTTTATCCAAAACCACTTTCACGGTGATTTTTGGTTAAATTTCACCCGAAATCCACAACAATTTGTCCAGATACTCTGGATGAAAACAAAACAATCTGGTGTGTTGTGGCTATCTCAATCCCAGATCTTACTACAGCTTCTCTGTTTGTGTTTTCTGGACATTCTCTATGGACTTTACGGTTTTGAATGCATTTTAGCAGGACCCTTTTTGTTTTCTGCTGGCAAACGCTAATTGGTTCCACCTGGAGTCTAATTCGCCACACATTCGAGTTTTCTAGGAAGAAAGCTTCAGAAACCTGAGAAAACATGATATTTCCTTCTGTAAACATGACATTGGCTGCATTTGCCGAACAGGAATATTGTGCTTTTCTCCAAAACCACTTTCACGGTGATTTTTGGTTAAGTTTCACCCGAAATCCACAATTTGTCCAGATACTCTGGATGAAAACAAAACTATCTGGTGTGTTGTGGCTATCTCAATCCCACATCTTGCTACAGCCTCTGTGTTTGTTTGTGTTTTCTAGACATTCTCTATGGACTTTACGGTTTTGAAAGCATTGTAGCATGTACGTTTTTGTTTTCAGCTAGCAAACGCTAATTGGTTCCACCTGGAGTCTAATTCGCCACACATTCGAGTTTTCTAGGAAGAAAGCTTCAGAAACCTGAGAAAACATGATATTTCCTTCTGGAAACATGACATTGGATGCATTTGCCGAACAGGAAGCATGAGTTTTTCTCCAAAACCACTTTCACGGTGATTTTTGGTTAAGTTTCACCCGAAATCCACAACAATTTGTCCAGATACTCTGGATGAAAACAAAACTATCTGGTGTGTTTTGGCGCTCTCAATCCCACATCTTGCTACAGCCTCTGTGTTTGTTTGTGTTTTCTGGACATTCTCTATGGACTTTACGGTTTTGAATGCATTTTAGCATGTAAGTTTTTGTTTTCTGCTGGCAAACGCTAATTGGTTCCACCTGGAGTCTAATACGCCACACATTCGAGTTTTCTAGGAAGAAAGCTTCAGAAACCTGAGAAAACATGATATTTCTTTCTGTAAACATGACATTGGAAGCATTTGCCGAACAGAAAGCATGTGCTTTTCTCCAAAACCACTTTCACGGTGTTTTTTGGATAAATTTCACCGGGATACTACAACATTTTGTCCAGATACTCTGGATGAAAACAAAACTATCTGGTGTGTAGTGGCTATCTCAATCCCAGATCTTACTACAGCTTCTCTATTTGTGTTTTCTGGACATTCTCCATGGACTTTACGGGTTTGAATGCATTTTAGCATGTAAGTTTTTGTTTTCAGCTGGCAAACGCTAATTGGTTCCACCTGGAGTCTAATATGCCACACATTCGAGTTTTCTAGGAAGAAAGCTTCAGAAACCTGAGAAAACATGATATTTCTTTCTGTAAACCTGACATTGGCTACATTTGCCGAACAGGAAGCATGTGCTTTTCTCCAAAACCACTTTCACGGTGTTTTTTGGTTAAATTTCACCGGGATACTACAACATTTTGTCCAGATACTCTGGATGAAAACAAAACTATCTGGTGTGTAGTGGCTATCTCAATCCCAGATCTTACTACAGCTTCTCTGTTTGTGTTTTCTGGACTTTCTCTATGGACTTTACGGTTTTGAATGCATTTTAGCATGTAAGTTTTTGTTTTCAGCTGGCAAACACTAATTGGTTCCACCTGGAGTCTAATACGCCACACATTCGAGTTTTCTAGGAAGAAAGCTTCAGAAACCTGAAAAAACATGTTATTTCTTTCTGTAAACATGACATTGGATGCATTTGCCGAACAGGAATCATGAGCTTTTCTCCAAAACCACTTTCACGGTGCTTTTTGTTTAAGTTTCACCCGAAATCCACAACATTTTGTCCAGATACTCTGGATGAAAACAAAACTATCTGGTGTGTTTTGGCGCTCTGAATCCCACATCTTGCTACAGCCTCAGTGTTTGTGTTTTCTGGACATTCTCTATGGACTTTACGGTTTCGAATGCATTTTAGCATGTAAGTTTTTGTTTTCAGCTGGCAAACGCTAATTGGTTCCACCTGGAGTCTAATACGCCACACATTCGAGTTTTCTAGGAAGAAAGCTTCAGAAACCTGAGAAAACATGATATTTCTTTCTGTAAACATGACATTGGATGCATTTGCCGAACAGGAAGCATGTGCTTTTCTCCAAAACCACTTTCACGGTGATTTTTGGTTAAGTTTCACCCGAAATCCACAACATTTTGTCCAGATACTCTGGATGAAAACAAAACTCTCTGGTGTGTTGTGGCTATCTCAATCCCACATCTTGCTACAGCCTCTGTGTTTGTTTCTGTTTTCTGGACATTCTCTATGGACTTTATGGTTTTGAATGCATTTTAGCATGTAAGTTTTTGTTTTCAGCTGGCAAACGTTAATTGGTTCCACCTGGAGTCTATTACGCCACACATTCGAGTTTTCTAGGAAGAAAGCTTCAGAAACCTGAGAAAACATGATATTTCCTTCTATAAACATGATATTGGCTGCATTTGCCGAACAGGAAGCATGAGCTTTTATCCAAAACCACTTTCACGGTGATTTTTGGTTAAATTTCACCCGAAATCCACAACAATTTGTCCAGATACTCTGGATGAAAACAAAACAATCTGGTGTGTTGTGGCTATCTCAATCCCAGATCTTACTACAGCTTCTCTGTTTGTGTTTTCTGGACATTCTCTAAGGACTTTACGGTTTTGAATGCATTTTAGCAGGACCCTTTTTGTTTTCTGCTGGCAAACGCTAATTGGTTCCACCTGGAGTCTAATTCGCCACACATTCGAGTTTTCTAGGAAGAAAGCTTCAGAAACCTGAGAAAACATGATATTTCCTTCTGTAAACATGACATTGGCTGCATTTGCCGAACAGGAATATTGTGCTTTTCTCCAAAACCACTTTCACGGTGATTTTTGGTTAAGTTTCACCCGAAATCCACAATTTGTCCAGATACTCTGGATGAAAACAAAACTATCTGGTGTGTTGTGGCTATCTCAATCCCACATCTTGCTACAGCCTCTGTGTTTGTTTGTGTTTTCTAGACATTCTCTATGGACTTTACGGTTTTGAAAGCATTGTAGCATGTACGTCTTTGTTTTCAGCTAGCAAACGCTAATTGGTTCCACCTGGAGTCTAATTCGCCACACATTCGAGTTTTCTAGGAAGAAAGCTTCAGAAACCTGAGAAAACATGATATTTCCTTCTGTAAACATGACATTGGATGCATTTGCCGAACAGGAAGCATGAGTTTTTCTCCAAAACCACTTTCACGGTGATTTTTGGTTAAGTTTCACCCGAAATCCACAACAATTTGTCCAGATACTCTGGATGAAAACAAAACTATCTGGTGTGTTTTGGCGCTCTCGATCCCACATCTTGCTACAGCCTCTGTGTTTGTTTGTGTTTTCTGGACATTCTCTATGGACTTTACGGTTTTGAATGCATTTTAGCATGTAAGTTTTTGTTTTCAGCTGGCAAACGCTAATTGGTTCCACCTGGAGTCTAATACGCCACACATTCGAGTTTTCTAGGAAGAAAGCTTCAGAAACCTGAGAAAACATGATATTTCTTTCTGTAAACATGACATTGGAAGCATTTGCCGAACAGAAAGCATGTGCTTTTCTCCAAAACCACTTTCACGGTGTTTTTTGGTTAAATTTCACCGGGATACTACAACATTTTGTCCAGATACTCTGGATGAAAACAAAACTATCTGGTGTGTAGTGGCTATCTCAATCCCAGATCTTACTACAGCTTCTCTATTTGTGTTTTCTGGACATTCTCCATGGACTTTACGGGTTTGAATGCATTTTAGCATGTAAGTTTTTGTTTTCAGCTGGCAAACGCTAATTGGTTCCACCTGGAGTCTAATTCGCCACACATTCGAGTTTTCTAGGAAGAAAGCTTCAGAAACCTGAGAAAACATGATATTTCTTTCTGTAAACCTGACATTGGCTACATTTGCCGAACAGGAAGCATGTGCTTTTCTCCAAAACCACTTTCACGGTGTTTTTTGGTTAAATTTCACCAGGTACTACAACATTTTGTCCAGATACTCTGGATGAAAACAAAACTATCTGGTGTGTAGTGGCTATCTCAATCCCAGATCTTACTACAGCTTCTCTGTTTGTGTTTTCTGGACTTTCTCTATGGACTTTACGGTTTTGAATGCATTTTAGCATGTAAGTTTTTGTTTTCAGCTGGCAAACGCTAATTGGTTCCACCTGGAGTCTAATACGCCACACATTCGAGTTTTCTAGGAAGAAAGCTTCAGAAACCTGAGAAAACATGATATTTCTTTCTGTAAACATGGCATTGGATGCATTTGCCGAACAGGAAGCATGTGCTTTTCTCCAAAACCACTTTGACGGTGATTTTTGGTTAAGTTTCACCCGAAATCCACAACAATTTGTCCAGATACTCTGGATGAAAACAAAACTATCTGGTGTGTTGTGGCTATCTCAATCCCACATCTTGCTACAGCCTCTGTGTTTGTTTGTGTTTTCTGGACATTCTCTATGGACTTTACGGTTTTGAATGCATTTTAGCATGTAAGTTTTTGTTTTCAGCTGGCAAACGCTAATTGGTTCCACCTGGAGTCTAATTCGCCACACATTCGAGTTTTCTAGGAAGAAAGCTTCAGAAACCTGAGAAAACATGATATTTCCTTCTGTAAACATGACATTTGCTGCATTTGCAGAACAGGAATATTGTGCTTTTATCCAAAACCACTTTCACGGTGATTTTTGGATAACTTTCACCCAAAATCCACAATTTGTCCAGATACTCTGGATGAAAACAAAACTATCTGGTGTGTTGTGGCTATCTGAATCCCACATCTTGCTACAGCCTCTGTGTTTGTTTGTGTTTTCTAGACATTCTCTATGGACTTTACGGTTTTGAAAGCATTGTAGCATGTACGTTTTTGTTTTCAGCTGGCAAACGCTAATTGGTTCCACCTGGAGTCTAATACGCCACACATTCGAGTTTTCTAGGAAGAAAGCTTCAGAAACCTGAGAAAACATGATATTTCTTTCTGTAAACATGACATTGGAAGCATTTGCCGAACAGGAAGCATGTGCTTTTCTCCAAAACCACTTTCACGGTGTTTTTTGGTTAAATTTCACCGGGAGACTGCAACATTTTGTCCAGATACTCTGGATGAAAACAAAACTATCTGGTGTGTAGTGGCTATCTCAATCCCACATCTTACTACAGCTTCTCTATTTGTGTTTTCTGGACATTCTCCATGGACTTTACGGGTTTGAATGCATTTTAGCATGTAAGTTTTTGTTTTCAGCTGGCAAACGCTAATTGGTTCCACCTGGAGTCTAATACGCCACACATTCGAGTTTTCTAGGAAGAAAGCTTCAGAAACCTGAGAAAACATGATATTTCTTTCTGTAAACCTGACATTGGCTACATTTGCCGAACAGGAAGCATGTGCTTTTCTCCAAAACCACTTTCACGGTGTTTTTTGGTTAAATTTCACCGGGATACTACAACATTTTGTCCAGATACTCTGGATGAAAACAAAACTATCTGGTGTGTAGTGGCTATCTCAATCCCAGATCTTACTACAGCTTCTCTGTTTGTGTTTTCTGGACTTTCTCTATGGACTTTACGGTTTTGAATGCATTTTAGCATGTAAGTTTTTGTTTTCAGCTGGCAAACGCTAATTGCTTCCACCTGGAGTCTAATACGCCACACATTCGAGTTTTCTAGGAAGAAAGCTTCAGAAACCTGAGAAAACATGATATTTCTTTCTGTAAACATGGCATTGGATGCATTTGCCGAACAGGAAGCATGTGCTTTTCTCCAAAACCACTTTGACGGTGATTTTTGGTTAAGTTTCACCCAAAATCCACAACAATTTGTCCAGATACTCTGGATGAAAACAAAACTATCTGGTGTGTTGTGGCTATCTCAATCCCACATCTTGCTACAGCCTCTGTGTTTGTTTGTGTTTTCTGGACATTCTCTATGGACTTTACGGTTTTGAATGCATTTTAGCATGTAAGTTTTGTTTTCAGCTGGCAAACGCTAATTGGTTCCACCTGGAGTCTAATACGTCACACATTCGAGTTTTCTAGGAAGAAATCTTCAGAAACCTGAGAAAACATGATATTTCTTTCTGTAAACATGACATTGGATGCATTTGCCGAACAGGAAGCATGAGCTTTTCTCCAAAACCACTTTCACGGTGGTTTTTGGTTAAGTTTCACCCGAAATCCACAACATTTTGTCCAGATACTCTGGATGAAAACCAAACTATCTGGTGTGTAGTGGCTATCTCAATCCCAGATCTTACTACAGCTTCTCTGTTTGTGTTTTCTGGACATTCTCTATGGACTTTACAGGTTTGAATGCATTTTAGCATGTAAGTTTTTGTTTTCAGCTGGCAAACGCTAATTGGTTCCACCTGGAGTCTAATACGCCACACATTCGAGTTTTCTAGGAAGAGAGCTTCAGACACCTGAGAAAACATGATATTTCTTTCTGTAAACATGACATTGGATGCATTTGCCCAACAGGAAGCATGAGCTTTTCTCCAAAACCACTTTCACGGTGATTTTGGGTTAAGTTTCACCCGAAATCCACAACAATTTGTCCAGATACTCTGGATGAAAACAAAACCATCTGGTGTGTTGTGGCTATCTCAATCCCACATCTTGCTACAGCCTCTGTGTTTGTTTGTGTTTTCTGGACATTCTCTATGGACTTTACGGTTTTGAATGCATTTTAGCATGTAAGTTTTTGTTTTCAGCTGGCAAACGCTAATTGGTTCCACCTGGAGTCTAATACGCCACACATTCGAGTTTTCTAGGAAGAAAGCTTCAGAAACCTGAGAAAACATGATATTTCTTTCTGTAAACATGACATTGGAAGCATTTGCCGAACAGGAAGCATGTGCTTTTATCCAAAACCACTTTCACGGTGTTTTTTGGTTAAATTTCACCGGGATACTACAACAATTTGTCCTGATACTCTGGATGAAAACAAAACTATCTGGTGTGTAGTGGCTATCTCAATCGCACATCTTGCTACAGCCTCTGTGTTTGTTTGTGTTTTCTGGACACTCTCTATGGACTTTACGGGTTTGAATGCATTTTAGCATGTAAGTTTTTGTTTTCAGCTGGCAAACGCTAATTGGTTCCACCTGGAGTCTAATACGCCACACATTCGAGTTTTCTAGGAAGAAAGCTTCAGAAACCTGAGAAAACATGATATTTCTTTCTGTAAACATGACATTGGATGCATTTGCCGAACAGGAAGCATGAGCTTTTCTCCAAAACCACTTTCACGGTGCTTTTTGGTTAAGTTTCACCCGAAATCCACAACATTTTGTCCAGATACTCTGGATGAAAACAAAACTATCTGGTGTGTTGTGGCTATCTCAATCCCACATCTTGCTACAGCCTCTGTGTTTGTTTGTGTTTTCTGGACATTCTCTATGGACTTTACGGGTTTGAATGCATTTTAGCATGTAAGTTTTTGTTTTCTGCTGGCAAACGCTAATTGGTTCCACCTGGAGTCTAATTCGCCACACATTCGAGTTTTCTAGGAAGAAAGCTTCAGAAACCTGAGAAAACATGATATTTCCTTCTGTAAACATGACATTGGAAGCATTTGCAGAACAGGAAGCATGAGCTTTTCTACAAAACCACTTTCACGTTGATTTCTGGTTAAGTTTCACCCGAAATCCACAACAATTTGTCCAGATACTCTGGATGAAAACAAAACTATCTGGTGTGTTTTGGCTATCTCAATCCCACATCTTGCTACAGCTTCTGTGTTTGTTTGTGTTTTCTGGACATTCTCTATGGACTTTACGGGTTTGAATGCATTTTAGCATGTAAGTTTTTGTTTTCTGCTGGCAAACGCTAATTGGTTCCACCTGGAGTCTAATTCGCCACACATTCGAGTTTTCTAGGAAGAAAGCTTCAGAAACCTGAGAAAACATGATATTTCCTTCTGTAAACATGACATTGGATGCATTTGCAGAACAGGAAGATTGTGCTTTTCTCCAAAACCACTTTCACGGTGATTTTTCGTTAAGTTTCACCCGAAATCCACAACAATTTGTCCAGATACTCTGGATGAAAACAAAACTATCTGGTGTGTTGTGGCTATCTCAATCCCACATCTTGCTACAGCCTCTGTGATTGTTTGTGTTTTCTGGACATTCTCTATGGACTTTACGGTTTTGAATGCATTTTAGCATGTAAGTTTTTGTTTTCAGCTGGCAAACGCTAATTGGTTGCACCTGGAGTCTAATACGCCAAACATTCGAGTTTTCTAGGAAGAAAGCTTCAGAAACCTGAGAAAACATGATATTTCCTTCTGTAAACATGACATTGGCTACATTTGCAGAACAGGAATATTGTGCTTTTCTCCAAAACCACTTTCACGGTGATTTTTGGTTAAGTTTCACCCGAAATCCACAACATTTTGTCCAGATACTCTGGATGAAAACAAAACTATCTGGTGTGTTGTGGCTATCTCAATCCCACATCTTGCTACAACCTCTGTGTTTGTTTGTGTTTTCTGGACATTCTCTATGGACTTTACGGTTTTGAATGCATTTTAGCAGGACCCTTTTTATTTTCTGCTGGCAAACGCTAATTGGTTCCACCTGGAGTCTAATTCGCCACACATTCGAGTTTTCTAGGAAGAAAGCTTCAGAAACCTGAGAAAACATGATATTTCTTTCTGTAAACCTGACATTGGCTACATTTGCCGAACAGGAAGCATGTGCTTTTCTCCAAAACCACTTTCACGCTGTTTTTTGGTTAAATTTCACCAGGATACTACAACATTTTTTCCAGATACTCTGGATGAAAACAAAACTATCTGGTGTGTTTTGGCTATCTCAATCCCACATCTTGCTACAGCCTCAGTGTTTGTTTGTGTTTTCTGGACATTCTCTATGGACTTTACGGTTTTGAATGCATTTTAGCAGGACCCTTTTTGTTTTCTGCTGGCAAACGCTAATTGGTTCCACCTGGAGTCTAATACGCCACACATTCGAGTTTTCTAGGAAGAAAGCTTCAGAAACCTGAGAAAACATGATATTTCTTTCTGTAAACATGACATTGGATGCATTTGCCGAACAGGAAGCATGAGCTTTTCTCCAAAACCACTTTCACGGTGATTTTTGGTTAAGTTTCACCCGAAATCCACAACATTTTGTCCAGATACTCTGGATGAAAACAAAACTATCTGGTGTGTTGTGGCTATCTCAATCCCACATCTTGCTACAGCCTCTGTGTTTGTTTGTGTTTTCTGGACATTCTCTATGGACTTTACGGTTTTGAATGCATTGTAGCATGTAAGTTTTTTTTTCTGCTGGCAAACGCTAATTGGTTCCACCTGGAGTCTAATTCTCCACACATTCGAGTTTTCTAGGAAGAAAGCTTCAGAAACCTGAGAAAACATGATATTTCCTTCTGTACACATGACACTGGATGCATTTGCTGAACAGGAAGCATGAGCTTTTCTCCAAAACCACTTTCACGGTGATTTTTGGTTAAGTTTCACCCGAAATCCACAACAATTTGTCCAGATACTCTGGATGAAAACAAAACTATCTGGTGTGTTGTGGCTATCTCAATCCCACATCTTGCTACAGCCTCTGTGTTTGTTTGTGTTTTCTGGACATTCTCTGTGGACTTTACGGGTTTGAATGCATTTTAGCATGTAAGTTTTTGTTTTCAGCTGGCAAACGCTAATTGGTTCCACCTGGAGTCTAATACGCCACACATTCGAGTTTTCTAGGAAGAAAGCTTCAGAAACCTGAGAAAACATGATATTTCTTTCTGTAAACATGACATTGGAAGCATTTGCCGAACAGGAAGCATGTGCTTTTCTCCAAAACCACTTTCACGGTGTTTTTTGGTTAAATTTCACCGGGATACTACAACATTTTGTCCAGATACTCTGGATGAAAACAAAACTATCTGGTGTGTTGTGGCTATCTCAATCCCACATCTTGCTACAGCCTCTGTGTTTGTTTCTGTTTTCTGGACATTCTCTATGGACTTTACGGGTTTGAATGCATTTTAGCATGTAAGTTTTTGTTTTCAAATGGCAAACGCTAATTGGTTCCTGCTGGAGTCTAATACGCCACACATTCGAGTTTTCTAGGAAGAAAGCTTCAGAAACCTGAGAAAACATGATATTTCCTTCTGTACACATGACATTGGATGCATTTGCAGAACAGGAAGCATGAGCTTTTCTCCAAAACCACTTTCACGGTGATTTTTGGTTAAGTTTCACCCGAAATCCACAACAATTTGTCCAGATACTCTGGATGAAAACAAAACTATCTGGTGTGTTGTGGCTATCTCAATCCCACATCTTGCTACAGCCTCTGTGATTGTTTGTGTTTTCTGGACATTCTCTATGGACTTTACGGTTTTGAATGCATTTTAGCATGTAAGTTTTTGTTTTCAGCTGGCAAACGCTAATTGGTTCCACCTGGAGTCTAATTCGCCAAACATTCGAGTTTTCTAGGAAGAAAGCTTCAGAAACCTGAGAAAACATGATATTTCCTTCTGTAAACATGACATTGGCTACATTTGCAGAACAGGAATATTGTGCTTTTCTCCAAAACCACTTTCACGGTGATTTTTGGTTAAGTTTCACCCGAAATCCACAACATTTTGTCCAGATACTCTGGATGAAAACAAAACTATCTGGTGTGTTGTGGCTATCTCAATCCCACATCTTGCTACAACCTCTGTGTTTGTTTGTGTTTTCTGGACATTCTCTATGGACTTTACGGTTTTGAATGCATTTTAGCAGGACCCTTTTTATTTTCTGCTGGCAAACGCTAATTGGTTCCACCTGGAGTCTAATTCGCCACACATTCGAGTTTTCTAGGAAGAAAGCTTCAGAAACCTGAGAAAACATGATATTTCTTTCTGTAAACCTGACATTGGCTACATTTGCCGAACAGGAAGCATGTGCTTTTCTCCAAAACCACTTTCACGCTGTTTTTTGGTTAAATTTCACCAGGATACTACAACATTTTTTCCAGATACTCTGGATGAAAACAAAACTATCTGGTGTGTTTTGGCTATCTCAATCCCACATCTTGCTACAGCCTCAGTGTTTGTTTGTGTTTTCTGGACATTCTCTATGGACTTTACGGTTTTGAATGCATTTTAGCAGGACCCTTTTTGTTTTCTGCTGGCAAACGCTAATTGGTTCCACCTGGAGTCTAATACGCCACACATTCGAGTTTTCTATGAAGAAAGCTTCAGAAACCTGAGAAAACATGATATTTCTTTCTGTAAACATGACATTGGATGCATTTGCCGAACAGGAAGCATGAGCTTTTCTCCAAAACCACTTTCACGGTGATTTTTGGTTAAGTTTCACCCGAAATCCACAACATTTTGTCCAGATACTCTGGATGAAAACAAAACTATCTGGTGTGTTGTGGCTATCTCAATCCCACATCTTGCTACAGCCTCTGTGTTTGTTTGTGTTTTCTGGACATTCTCTATGGACTTTACGGTTTTGAATGCATTGTAGCATGTAAGTTTTTTTTTCTGCTGGCAAACGCTAATTGGTTCCACCTGGAGTCTAATTCGCCACACATTCGAGTTTTCTAGGAAGAAAGCTTCAGAAACCTGAGAAAACATGATATTTCCTTCTGTACACATGACATTGGATGCATTTGCAGAACAGGAAGCATGAGCTTTTCTACAAAACCACTTTCACGGTGATTTTTGGTTAAGTTTCACCCGAAATCCACAACAATTTGTCCAGATACTCTGGATGAAAACAAAACTATCTGGTGTGTTGTGGCTATCTCAATCCCACATCTTGCTACAGCCTCTGTGTTTGTTTGTGTTTTCTGGACATTCTCTGTGGACTTTACGGGTTTGAATGCATTTTAGCATGTAAGTTTTTGTTTTCAGCTGGCAAACGCTAATTGGTTCCACCTGGAGTCTAATACGCCACACATTCGAGTTTTCTAGGAAGAAAGCTTCAGAAACCTGAGAAAACATGATATTTCTTTCTGTAAACATGACATTGGATGCATTTGCCGAATAGGAAGCATGAGCTTTTCTCCAAAACCACTTTCACGGTGATTTTCGGTTAAGTTTCACCCGAAATCCACAACAATTTGTCCAGATACTCTGGATGAAAACAAAACTATCTGGTGTGTTGTGGCTATCTCAATCCCACATCTTGCTACAGCCTCTGTGTTTGTTTGTGTTTTCTGGACATTCTCTATGGACTTTACGGTTTTGAATGCATTTTAGCAGGACCCTTTTTGTTTTCTGCTGGCAAACGCTAATTGGTTCCACCTGGAGTCTAATACGCCACACATTCGAGTTTTCTAGGAAGAAAGCTTCAGAAACCTGAGAAAACATGATATTTCTTTCTGTAAACATGACATTGGATGCATTTGCTGAACAGGAAGCATGAGCTTTTCTCCAAAACCACTTTCACGGTGCTTTTTGGTTAAGTTTCACCCGAAATCCACAACATTTTGTCCAGATACTCTGGATGAAAACAAAACTACCTGTTGTGTAGTGGCTATGTCCATCCCAGATCTTGCTACAGCCTCTGTGTTTGTTTGTGTTTTCTGGACATTCTCTATGGACTTTACGGTTTTGAATGCATTTTAGCATGTAAGTTTTTGTTTTCAGCTGGCAAACGCTAATTGGTTCCACCTGGAGTCTAATACGCCACACATTCAAGTTTTCTAGGAAGAAAGCTTCAGAAACCTGAGAAAACATGATATTTCTTTCTGTAAACATGACATTGGAAGCATTTGCCGAACAGGAAGCATGTGCTTTTCTCCAAAACCACTTTCACGGTGTTTTTTGGTTAAATTTCACTGGGATACTACAACATTTTGTCCAGATACTCTGGATGAAAACAAAACTATCTGGTGTGTTGTGGCTATCTCAATCCCACATCTTGCTACAGCCTCTGTGTTTGTTTCTGTTTTCTGGACATTCTCTATGGACTTTACGGGTTTGAATGCATTTTAGCATGTAAGTTTTTGTTTTCAAATGGCAAACGCTAATTGGTTCCTGCTGGAGTCTAATACGCCACACATTCGAGTTTTCTAGGAAGAAAGCTTCAGAAACCTGAGAAAACATGATATTTCTTTCTGTAAACATGACATTGGATGCATTTGCCGAACAGGAAGCATGAGCTTTTCTCCAAAACCACTTTCACGGTGATTTTTGGTTAAGTTTCACCCGAAATCCACAACAATTTGTCCAGATACTCTGGATAAAAACAAAACTATCTGGTGTGTTTTGGCTATCTCAATCCCACATCTTGCTACAGCCTCTGTGTTTGTTTGTGTTTTCTGGACATTCTCTATGGACTTTACGGTTTTGAATGCATTTTAGCATGTAAGTTTTTGTTTTCCGCTGGCAAACGCTAATTGGTTCCACCTGGAGTCTAATACGCCACACATTCGAGTTTTCTAGGAAGAAAGCTCCAGAAACCTGAGAAAACATGATATTTCTTTCTGTAAACATGACATTGGATGCATTTGCCGAACAGGAAGCATGAGCTTTTCTCCAAAACCACTTTCACGGTGATTTTTGGTTAAATTTCACCAGGATACTACAACATTTTGTCCAGATACTCTGGATGAAAACAAAACTCTTGGGTGTGTTGTGGCTATCTCAATCCCACATCTTGCTACAGCCTCTGTGTTTGTTTGTGTTTTCTGGACATACTCTATGGACTTTACGGTTTTGAATACATTTTAGAAGGACTCTTTTTGTATTCTGCTGGCAAACGCTAATTGGTTCCACCTGGAGTCTAATACGCCACACATTCGAGTATTCTAGGAAGAAAGCTTCAGAAACCTGAGAAAACATGATATTTCTTTCTGTAAACATGACATTGGAAGCATTTGCCGAACAGGAAGCATGTGCTTTTCTCCAAAACCACTTTCACGGTGTTTTTTGGTTAAATTTCACTGGGATACTACAACATTTTGTCCAGATACTCTGGATGAAAACAAAACTATCTGGTGTGTTGTGGCTATCTCAATCCCACATCTTGCTACAGCCTCTGTGTTTGTTTGTGTTTTCTGGACATTCTCTATGGACTTTACGGGTTTGAATGCATTTTAGCATGTAAGTTTTTGTTTTCAGCTGGCAAACGCTAATTTGTTCCACCTGGAGTCTAATACGCCACACATTCGAGTTTTCTAGGAAGAAAGCTTCAGAAACCTGAGAAAACATGATATTTCTTTCTGTAAACATGACATTGGATGCATTTGCCGAACAGGAAGCATGAGCTTTTCTCCAAAACCACTTTCACGGTGCTTTTTGGTTAAGTTTCACCCGAAATCCACAACATTTTGTCCAGATACTCTGGATGAAAACAAAACTATCTGGTGTGTTGTGGCTATCTCAATCCCACATCTTGCTACAGCCTCTGTGTTTGTTTGTGTTTTCTGGACATTCTCTATGGACTTTATGGTTTTGAATGCATTTTAGCAGGTAAGTTTTTGTTTTCAGCTGGCAAACGCTAATTGGTTGCACCTGGAGTCTAATACGCCACACATTCGAGTTTTCTAGGAAGAAAGCTTCAGAAACCTGAGAAAACATGATATTTCCTTCTGTAAACATGACATTGGCTACATTTGCAGAACAGGAATATTGTGCTTTTCTCCAAAACCACTTTCACGGTGATTTTTGGTTAAGTTTCACCCGAAATCCACAACATTTTGTCCAGATACTCTGGATGAAAACAAAACTATCTGGTGTGTTGTGGCTATCTCAATCCCACATCTTGCTACAACCTCTGTGTTTGTTTGTGTTTTCTGGACATTCTCTATGGACTTTACGGTTTTGAATGCATTTTAGCAGGACCCTTTTTATTTTCTGCTGGCAAACGCTAATTGGTTCCACCTGGAGTCTAATTCGCCACACATTCGAGTTTTCTAGGAAGAAAGCTTCAGAAACCTGAGAAAACATGATATTTCTTTCTGTAAACCTGACATTGGCTACATTTGCCGAACAGGAAGCATGTGCTTTTCTCCAAAACCACTTTCACGCTGTTTTTTGGTTAAATTTCACCAGGATACTACAACATTTTTTCCAGATACTCTGGATGAAAACAAAACTATCTGGTGTGTTTTGGCTATCTCAATCCCACATCTTGCTACAGCCTCAGTGTTTGTTTGTGTTTTCTGGACATTCTCTATGGACTTTACGGTTTTGAATGCATTTTAGCAGGACCCTTTTTGTTTTCTGCTGGCAAACGCTAATTGGTTCCACCTGGAGTCTAATACGCCACACATTCGAGTTTTCTATGAAGAAAGCTTCAGAAACCTGAGAAAACATGATATTTCTTTCTGTAAACATGACATTGGATGCATTTGCCGAACAGGAAGCATGAGCTTTTCTCCAAAACCACTTTCACGGTGATTTTTGGTTAAGTTTCACCCGAAATCCACAACATTTTGTCCAGATACTCTGGATGAAAACAAAACTATCTGGTGTGTTGTGGCTATCTCAATCCCACATCTTGCTACAGCCTCTGTGTTTGTTTGTGTTTTCTGGACATTCTCTATGGACTTTACGGTTTTGAATGCATTGTAGCATGTAAGTTTTTTTTTCTGCTGGCAAACGCTAATTGGTTCCACCTGGAGTCTAATTCGCCACACATTCGAGTTTTCTAGGAAGAAAGCTTCAGAAACCTGAGAAAACATGATATTTCCTTCTGTACACATGACATTGGATGCATTTGCAGAACAGGAAGCATGAGCTTTTCTACAAAACCACTTTCACGGTGATTTTTGGTTAAGTTTCACCCGAAATCCACAACAATTTGTCCAGATACTCTGGATGAAAACAAAACTATCTGGTGTGTTGTGGCTATCTCAATCCCACATCTTGCTACAGCCTCTGTGTTTGTTTGTGTTTTCTGGACATTCTCTGTGGACTTTACGGGTTTGAATGCATTTTAGCATGTAAGTTTTTGTTTTCAGCTGGCAAACGCTAATTGGTTCCACCTGGAGTCTAATACGCCACACATTCGAGTTTTCTAGGAAGAAAGCTTCAGAAACCTGAGAAAACATGATATTTCTTTCTGTAAACATGACATTGGATGCATTTGCCGAATAGGAAGCATGAGCTTTTCTCCAAAACCACTTTCACGGTGATTTTCGGTTAAGTTTCACCCGAAATCCACAACAATTTGTCCAGATACTCTGGATGAAAACAAAACTATCTGGTGTGTTGTGGCTATCTCAATCCCACATCTTGCTACAGCCTCTGTGTTTGTTTGTGTTTTCTGGACATTCTCTATGGACTTTACGGTTTTGAATGCATTTTAGCAGGACCCTTTTTGTTTTCTGCTGGCAAACGCTAATTGGTTCCACCTGGAGTCTAATACGCCACACATTCGAGTTTTCTAGGAAGAAAGCTTCAGAAACCTGAGAAAACATGATATTTCTTTCTGTAAACATGACATTGGATGCATTTGCTGAACAGGAAGCATGAGCTTTTCTCCAAAACCACTTTCACGGTGCTTTTTGGTTAAGTTTCACCCGAAATCCACAACATTTTGTCCAGATACTCTGGATGAAAACAAAACTACCTGTTGTGTAGTGGCTATGTCCATCCCAGATCTTGCTACAGCCTCTGTGTTTGTTTGTGTTTTCTGGACATTCTCTATGGACTTTACGGTTTTGAATGCATTTTAGCATGTAAGTTTTTGTTTTCAGCTGGCAAACGCTAATTGGTTCCACCTGGAGTCTAATACGCCACACATTCAAGTTTTCTAGGAAGAAAGCTTCAGAAACCTGAGAAAACATGATATTTCTTTCTGTAAACATGACATTGGAAGCATTTGCCGAACAGGAAGCATGTGCTTTTCTCCAAAACCACTTTCACGGTGTTTTTTGGTTAAATTTCACTGGGATACTACAACATTTTGTCCAGATACTCTGGATGAAAACAAAACTATCTGGTGTGTTGTGGCTATCTCAATCCCACATCTTGCTACAGCCTCTGTGTTTGTTTCTGTTTTCTGGACATTCTCTATGGACTTTACGGGTTTGAATGCATTTTAGCATGTAAGTTTTTGTTTTCAAATGGCAAACGCTAATTGGTTCCTGCTGGAGTCTAATACGCCACACATTCGAGTTTTCTAGGAAGAAAGCTTCAGAAACCTGAGAAAACATGATATTTCTTTCTGTAAACATGACATTGGATGCATTTGCCGAACAGGAAGCATGAGCTTTTCTCCAAAACCACTTTCACGGTGATTTTTGGTTAAGTTTCACCCGAAATCCACAACAATTTGTCCAGATACTCTGGATAAAAACAAAACTATCTGGTGTGTTTTGGCTATCTCAATCCCACATCTTGCTACAGCCTCTGTGTTTGTTTGTGTTTTCTGGACATTCTCTATGGACTTTACGGTTTTGAATGCATTTTAGCATGTAAGTTTTTGTTTTCCGCTGGCAAACGCTAATTGGTTCCACCTGGAGTCTAATACGCCACACATTCGAGTTTTCTAGGAAGAAAGCTCCAGAAACCTGAGAAAACATGATATTTCTTTCTGTAAACATGACATTGGATGCATTTGCCGAACAGGAAGCATGAGCTTTTCTCCAAAACCACTTTCACGGTGATTTTTGGTTAAATTTCACCAGGATACTACAACATTTTGTCCAGATACTCTGGATGAAAACAAAACTCTTGGGTGTGTTGTGGCTATCTCAATCCCACATCTTGCTACAGCCTCTGTGTTTGTTTGTGTTTTCTGGACATACTCTATGGACTTTACGGTTTTGAATACATTTTAGCAGGACTCTTTTTGTATTCTGCTGGCAAACGCTAATTGGTTCCACCTGGAGTCTAATACGCCACACATTCGAGTATTCTAGGAAGAAAGCTTCAGAAACCTGAGAAAACATGATATTTCTTTCTGTAAACATGACATTGGAAGCATTTGCCGAACAGGAAGCATGTGCTTTTCTCCAAAACCACTTTCACGGTGTTTTTTGGTTAAATTTCACTGGGATACTACAACATTTTGTCCAGATACTCTGGATGAAAACAAAACTATCTGGTGTGTTGTGGCTATCTCAATCCCACATCTTGCTACAGCCTCTGTGTTTGTTTGTGTTTTCTGGACATTCTCTATGGACTTTACGGGTTTGAATGCATTTTAGCATGTAAGTTTTTGTTTTCAGCTGGCAAACGCTAATTTGTTCCACCTGGAGTCTAATACGCCACACATTCGAGTTTTCTAGGAAGAAAGCTTCAGAAACCTGAGAAAACATGATATTTCTTTCTGTAAACATGACATTGGATGCATTTGCCGAACAGGAAGCATGAGCTTTTCTCCAAAACCACTTTCACGGTGCTTTTTGGTTAAGTTTCACCCGAAATCCACAACATTTTGTCCAGATACTCTGGATGAAAACAAAACTATCTGGTGTGTTGTGGCTATCTCAATCCCACATCTTGCTACAGCCTCTGTGTTTGTTTGTGTTTTCTGGACATTCTCTATGGACTTTATGGTTTTGAATGCATTTTAGCAGGTAAGTTTTTGTTTTCAGCTGGCAAACGCTAATTGGTTGCACCTGGAGTCTAATACGCCACACATTCGAGTTTTCTAGGAAGAAAGCTTCAGAAACCTGAGAAAACATGATATTTCCTTCTGTAAACATGACATTGGCTACATTTGCAGAACAGGAATATTGTGCTTTTCTCCAAAACCACTTTCACGGTGATTTTTGGTTAAGTTTCACCCGAAATCCACAACATTTTGTCCAGATACTCTGGATGAAAACAAAACTATCTGGTGTGTTGTGGCTATCTCAATCCCACATCTTGCTACAACCTCTGTGTTTGTTTGTGTTTTCTGGACATTCTCTATGGACTTTACGGTTTTGAATGCATTTTAGCAGGACCCTTTTTATTTTCTGCTGGCAAACGCTAATTGGTTCCACCTGGAGTCTAATTCGCCACACATTCGAGTTTTCTAGGAAGAAAGCTTCAGAAACCTGAGAAAACATGATATTTCTTTCTGTAAACCTGACATTGGCTACATTTGCCGAACAGGAAGCATGTGCTTTTCTCCAAAACCACTTTCACGCTGTTTTTTGGTTAAATTTCACCAGGATACTACAACATTTTTTCCAGATACTCTGGATGAAAACAAAACTATCTGGTGTGTTTTGGCTATCTCAATCCCACATCTTGCTACAGCCTCAGTGTTTGTTTGTGTTTTCTGGACATTCTCTATGGACTTTACGGTTTTGAATGCATTTTAGCAGGACCCTTTTTGTTTTCTGCTGGCAAACGCTAATTGGTTCCACCTGGAGTCTAATACGCCACACATTCGAGTTTTCTATGAAGAAAGCTTCAGAAACCTGAGAAAACATGATATTTCTTTCTGTAAACATGACATTGGATGCATTTGCCGAACAGGAAGCATGAGCTTTTCTCCAAAACCACTTTCACGGTGATTTTTGGTTAAGTTTCACCCGAAATCCACAACATTTTGTCCAGATACTCTGGATGAAAACAAAACTATCTGGTGTGTTGTGGCTATCTCAATCCCACATCTTGCTACAGCCTCTGTGTTTGTTTGTGTTTTCTGGACATTCTCTATGGACTTTACGGTTTTGAATGCATTGTAGCATGTAAGTTTTTTTTTCTGCTGGCAAACGCTAATTGGTTCCACCTGGAGTCTAATTCGCCACACATTCGAGTTTTCTAGGAAGAAAGCTTCAGAAACCTGAGAAAACATGATATTTCCTTCTGTACACATGACATTGGATGCATTTGCAGAACAGGAAGCATGAGCTTTTCTACAAAACCACTTTCACGGTGATTTTTGGTTAAGTTTCACCCGAAATCCACAACAATTTGTCCAGATACTCTGGATGAAAACAAAACTATCTGGTGTGTTGTGGCTATCTCAATCCCACATCTTGCTACAGCCTCTGTGTTTGTTTGTGTTTTCTGGACATTCTCTGTGGACTTTACGGGTTTGAATGCATTTTAGCATGTAAGTTTTTGTTTTCAGCTGGCAAACGCTAATTGGTTCCACCTGGAGTCTAATACGCCACACATTCGAGTTTTCTAGGAAGAAAGCTTCAGAAACCTGAGAAAACATGATATTTCTTTCTGTAAACATGACATTGGATGCATTTGCCGAATAGGAAGCATGAGCTTTTCTTCAAAACCACTTTCACGGTGATTTTCGGTTAAGTTTCACCCGAAATCCACAACAATTTGTCCAGATACTCTGGATGAAAACAAAACTATCTGGTGTGTTGTGGCTATCTCAATCCCACATCTTGCTACAGCCTCTGTGTTTGTTTGTGTTTTCTGGACATTCTCTATGGACTTTACGGTTTTGAATGCATTTTAGCAGGACCCTTTTTGTTTTCTGCTGGCAAACGCTAATTGGTTCCACCTGGAGTCTAATACGCCACACATTCGAGTTTTCTAGGAAGAAAGCTTCAGAAACCTGAGAAAACATGATATTTCTTTCTGTAAACATGACATTGGATGCATTTGCTGAACAGGAAGCATGAGCTTTTCTCCAAAACCACTTTCACGGTGCTTTTTGGTTAAGTTTCACCCGAAATCCACAACATTTTGTCCAGATACTCTGGATGAAAACAAAACTACCTGTTGTGTAGTGGCTATGTCCATCCCAGATCTTGCTACAGCCTCTGTGTTTGTTTGTGTTTTCTGGACATTCTCTATGGACTTTACGGTTTTGAATGCATTTTAGCATGTAAGTTTTTGTTTTCAGCTGGCAAACGCTAATTGGTTCCACCTGGAGTCTAATACGCCACACATTCAAGTTTTCTAGGAAGAAAGCTTCAGAAACCTGAGAAAACATGATATTTCTTTCTGTAAACATGACATTGGAAGCATTTGCCGAACAGGAAGCATGTGCTTTTCTCCAAAACCACTTTCACGGTGTTTTTTGGTTAAATTTCACTGGGATACTACAACATTTTGTCCAGATACTCTGGATGAAAACAAAACTATCTGGTGTGTTGTGGCTATCTCAATCCCACATCTTGCTACAGCCTCTGTGTTTGTTTCTGTTTTCTGGACATTCTCTATGGACTTTACGGGTTTGAATGCATTTTAGCATGTAAGTTTTTGTTTTCAAATGGCAAACGCTAATTGGTTCCTGCTGGAGTCTAATACGCCACACATTCGAGTTTTCTAGGAAGAAAGCTTCAGAAACCTGAGAAAACATGATATTTCTTTCTGTAAACATGACATTGGAAGCATTTGCCGAACAGGAAGCATGAGCTTTTCTCCAAAACCACTTTCACGGTGTTTTTTGGTTAAATTTCACTGGGATACTACAACATTTTGTCCAGATACTCTGGATGAAAACTAAACTATCTGGTGTGTAGTGGCTATCTCAATCCCAGATCTTACTACAGCTTCTCTGTTTGTGTTTTCTGGACATTCTCTATGGACTTTACGGTTTTGAATGCATTTTAGCATGTAAGTTTTTGCTTTCAGCTGGCAAACGCTAATTGGTTCCACCTGGAGTCTAATTCGCCACACATTCGAGTTTTCTAGGAAGAGAGCTTCAGACACCTGAGAAAACATGATATTTCTTTCTGTAAACATGACATTGGATGCATTTGCCGAACAGGAAGCATGAGCTTTTCTCCAAAACCACTTTCACGGTGATTTTTGGTTAAGTTTCACCCAAAATCCACAACATTTGGTCCAGATACTCTGGATGAAAACAAAACTATCTGGTGTGTTGTGGCTATCTCAATCCCACATCTTGCTACAGCCTCTGTGTTTGTTTGTGTTTTCTGGACATTCTCTATGGACTTTACGGGTTTGAATGCATTTTAGCATGTAAGTTTTTGTTTTCAGCTGGCAAACGTTAATTGGTTCCACCTGGAGTCTAATACGCCACACATTCGAGTTTTCTAGGAAGAAAGCTTCAGAAACCTGAGAAAACATGATATTTCTTTCTGTAAACATGACATTGGATGCATTTGCCGAACAGGTATCATGAGCTTTTCTCCAAAACCACTTTCACGGTGATTTTTGGTTAAGTTTCACCTGAAATCCACAACAATTTGTCCAGATACTCTGGATGAAAACAAAACTATCTGGTGTGTTTTGGCTATCTCAATCCCACATCTTGCTACAGCCTCTGTGTTTGTTTGTGTTTTCTGGACATTCTCTATGGACTTTACGGTTTTGAATGCATTTTAGCATGTAAGTTTTTGTTTTCAGCTGGCAAACGCTAATTGGTTCCACCTGGAGTCTAATACGCCACACATTCGAGTTTTCTAGGAAGAAAGCTTCAGAAACCTGAGAAAACATGATATTTCTTTCTGTAAACATGACATTGGATGCATTTGCCGAACAGGAAGCATGAGCTTTTCTCCAAAACCACTTTCACGGTGATTTTTGGTTAAGTTTCACCCGAAATCCACAACATTTTGTCCAGATACTCTGGATGAAAACAAAACTATCTGGTGTGTTGTGGCTATCTCAATCCCACATCTTGCTACAGCCTCTGTGTTTGTTTGTGTTTTCTGGACATTCTCTATGGACTTTATGGTTTTGAATGCATTTTAGCATGTAAGTTTTTGTTTTCTGCTGGCAAACGCTAATTGGTTCCACCTGGAGTCTAATACGCCACACATTCGAGTTTTCTAGGAAGAAAGCTTCAGAAACCTGAGAAAACATGATATTTGTATTTGTAAACATGACATTGGATGCATTTGCCGAACAGGAAGCATGAGCTTTTCTCCAAAACCACTTTCACGGTGATTTTTGGTTAAGTTTCACCCGAAATCCACAATTTGTCCAGATACTCTGGATGAAAACAAAACTATCTGGTGTGTTGTGGCTATCTCAATCCCACATCTTGCTACAACCTCTGTGTTTGTTTGTGTTTTCTGGACATTCTCTATGGACTTTACGGTTTTGAATGCATTTTAGCATGTAAGTTTTTGTTTTCAGATGGCAAACGCTAATTGGTTCCACCTGGAGTCTAATACGCCACACATTCGAGTTTTCTAGGAAGAAAGCTTCAGAAACCTGAGAAAACATGATATTTCCTTCTGTAAACATGACATTGGATGCATTTGCAGAACATGAAGATTGTGCTTTTCTCCAAAACCACTTTCACGGTGATTTTTGGTTAAGTTTCACCCGAAATCCACAACATTTTGTCCAGATACTCTGGATGAAAACAAAACTATCTGGTGTGTTGTGGCTATCTCAATCCCACATCTTGCTACAGCCTCTGTGTTTGTGTTTTCTGGACATTCTCTATGGACTTTACAGTTTTGAATGCATTTTAGCATGTAAGTTTTTGTTTTCAGCTGGCAAACGCTAATTGGTTCCACCTGGAGTCTAATTCGCCACACATTCGAGTTTTCAAGGAAGAAAGCTTCAGAAACCTGAGAAAACATGATATTTCTTTCTGTAAACATGACATTGGAAGCATTTGCCGAACAGGAAGCATGTGCTTTTCTCCAAAACCGCTTTCACGGTGTTTTTTGGTTAAATTTCACCGGGATACTACAACATTTTGTCCAGATACTCTGGATGAAAACTAAACTATCTGGTGTGTAGTGGCTATCTCAATCCCAGATCTTACTACAGCTTCTCTGTTTGTGTTTTCTGGACATTCTCTATGGACTTTACGGGTTTGAATGCATTGTAGCATGTAAGTTTTTGTTTTCAGCTGGCAAACGCTAATTGGTTCCACCTGGAGTCTAATTCGCCACACATTCGAGTTTTCTAGGAAGAAAGCTTCAGAAACCTGAGAAAACATGATATTTCTTTCTGTAAACATGACATTGGATGCATTTGCCGAACAGGAAGCATGAGCTTTTCTCCAAAACCAATTTCACGGTGCTTTTTGGTTAAGTTTCACCCGAAATCCACAACATTTTGTCCAGATACTCTGGATGAAAACAAAACTATCTGGTGTGTTGTGGCTATCTCAATCCCACATCTTGCTACAGCCTCTGTGTTTGTTTGTGTTTTCTGGACATTCTCTATGGACTTTACGGTTTTGAATGCATTTTAGCATGTAAGTTTTTGTTTTCAGCTGGCAAACGCTAATTGGTTGCACCTGGAGTCTAATACGCCACACATTCGAGTTTTCTAGGAAGAAAGCTTCAGAAACCTGAGAAAACATGATATTTCTTTCTGTAAACATGACATTGGAAGCATTTGCCGAACAGGAAGCATGAGCTTTTCTCCAAAACCACTTTCACGGTGTTTTTTGGTTAAATTTCACTGGGATACTACAACATTTTGTCCAGATACTCTGGATGAAAACTAAACTATCTGGTGTGTTTTGGCTATCTCAATCCCAGATCTTACTACAGCTTCTCTGTTTTTGTTTTCTGGACATTCTCTATGGACTTTACGGGTTTGAATGCATTTTAGCATGTAAGTTTTTGTTTTCAAATGGCAAACGCTAATTGGTTCCACCTAGAGTCTAATTCGCCACACATTCGAGTTTTCTAGGAAGAAAGCTTCAGAAACCTGAGAAAACATGATATTTCTTTCTGTGAACATGACATTGGAAGCATTTGCCGAACAGGAGGCATGTGCTTTTCTCCAAAACCACTTTCACGGTGATTTTTGGTTAAGTTTCACCCGAAATCCACAACATTTTGTCCAGATACTCTGGATGAAAACAAAACTCTCTGGTGTGTTGTGGCTATCTCAATCCCACATCTTGCTACAGCCTCTGTGTTTGTTTGTGTTTTCTGGACATTCTCTATGGACTTTACGGTTTTGAATGCATTTTAGCATGTAAGTTTTTGTTTTCCGCTGGCAAACGCTAATTGGTTCCACCTGGAGTCTAATACGCCACACATTCGAGTTTTCTAGGAAGAAAGCTTCAGAAACCTGAGAAAACATGATATTTCTTTCTGTAAACATGACATTGGATGCATTTGCTGAAAAGGAAGCATGTGCTTTTCTCCAAAACCACTTTCACAGTGTTTTTTGGTTAAATTTCACCGGGATACTACAACATTTTGTACAGATACTCTGGATGAAAACAAAACTATCTGGTGTGCAGTGGCTATCTCAATCCCAGATCTTACTACAGCTTCTCTGTTTGTGTTTTCTGGACATTCTCTATGGACTTTACGGTTTTGAATGCATTTTAGCATGTAAGTTTTTGCTTTCAGCTGGCAAACGCTAATTGGTTCCACCTGGAGTCTAATTCGCCACACATTCGAGTTTTCTAGGAAGAAAGCTTCAGAAACCTGAGAAAACATGATATTTCTTTCTGTAAACATGACATTGGATGCATTTGCCGAACAGGAAGCATGAGCTTTTATCCAAAACCACTTTGACGGTTATTTTTGGTTAAGTTTCACCCAAAATCCACAACATTTGGTCCAGATACTCTGGATGAAAACAAAACTATCTGGTGTGATGTGGCTATCTCAATCCCACATCTTTCTACAGCCTCTGTGTTTGTTTGTGTTTTCTGGACATTCTCTATGGACTTTACGGGTTTGAATGCATTTTAGCATGTAAGTTTTTGTTTTCAGCTGGCAAACGTTAATTGGTTCCACCTGGAGTCTAATACGCCACACATTCGAGTTTTCTAGGAAGAAAGCTTCAGAAACCTGAGAAAACATGATATTTCTTTCTGTAAACATGACATTGGATGCATTTGCCGAACAGGTATCATGAGCTTTTCTCCAAAACCACTTTCACGGTGATTTTTGGTTAAGTTTCACCTGAAATCCACAACAATTTGTCCAGATACTCTGGATGAAAACAAAACTATCTGGTGTGTTTTGGCTATCTCAATCCCACATCTTGCTACAGCCTCTGTGTTTGTTTGTGTTTTCTGGACATTCTCTATGGACTTTACGGTTTTGAATGCATTGTAGCATGTAAGTTTTTGTTTTCAGATGGCAAACGCTAATTGGTTCCACCTGGAGTCTAATACGCCACACATTCGAGTTTTCTAGGAAGAAAGCTTCAGAAACCTGAGAAAACATGATATTTCTTTCTGTAAACATGACATTGGATGCATTTGCCGAACAGGAAGCATGAGCTTTTCTCCAAAACCACTTTCACGGTGATTTTTGGTTAAGTTTCACCCGAAATCCACAACATTTTGTCCAGATACTCTGGATGAAAACAAAACTATCTGGTGTGTTGTGGCTATCTCAATCCCACATCTTGCTACAGCCTCTGTGTTTGTTTGTGTTTTCTGGACATTCTCTATGGACTTTATGGTTTTGAATGCATTTTAGCATGTAAGTTTTTGTTTTCTGCTGGCAAACGCTAATTGGTTCCACCTGGAGTCTAATACGCCACACATTCGAGTTTTCTAGGAAGAAAGCTTCAGAAACCTGAGAAAACATGATATTTGTATTTGTAAACATGACATTGGATGCATTTGCCGAACAGGAAGCATGAGCTTTTCTCCAAAACCACTTTCACGGTGATTTTTGGTTAAGTTTCACCCGAAATCCACAACATTTTGTCCAGATACTCTGGATGAAAACAAAACTATCTGGTGTGTTGTGGCTATCTCAATCCCACATCTTGCTACAGCCTCTGTGTTTGTTTGTGTTTTCTGGACATTCTCTATGGACTTTACGGTTTTGAATGCATTTTAGCATGTAAGTTTTTGTTTTCCGCTGGCAAACGCTAATTGGTTCCACCTGGAGTCTAATACGCCACACATTCGAGTTTTCTAGGAAGAAAGCTTCAGAAACCTGAGAAAACATGATATTTCCTTCTGTAAACATGACATTGGATGCATTTGCAGAACATGAAGATTGTGCTTTTCTCCAAAACCACTTTCACGGTGATTTTTGGTTAAGTTTCACCCGAAATCCACAACATTTTGTCCAGATACTCTGGATGAAAACAAAACTATCTGGTGTGTTGTGGCTATCTCAATCCCACATCTTGCTACAGCCTCTGTGTTTGTGATTTCTGGACATTCTCTATGGACTTTACGGTTTTGAATGCATTTTAGCATGTAAGTTTTTGTTTTCAGCTGGCAAACGCTAATTGGTTCCACCTGGAGTCTAATTCGCCACACATTCGAGTTTTCTAGGAAGAAAGCTTCAGAAACCTGAGAAAACATGATATTTCTTTCTGTAAACATGACATTGGATGCATTTACCGAACATGAAGATTGTGCTTTTCTCCAAAACCACTTTCACGGTGATTTTTGGTTAAGTTTCACCCGAAATCCACAATTTGTCCAGATACTCTGGATGAAAACAAAACTATCTGGTGTGTTGTGGCTATCTCAATCCCACATCTTGCTACAACCTCTGTGTTTGTTTGTGTTTTCTGGACATTCTCTATGGACTTTACGGTTTTGAATGCATTTTAGCATGTAAGTTTTTGTTTTCAGCTGGCAAACGCTAATTGGTTCCACCTGGAGTCTAATACGCCACACATTCGAGTTTTCTAGGAAGAAAGCTTCAGAAACCTGAGAAAACATGATATTTCCTTCTGTAAACATGACATTGGATGCATTTGCCGAACAGGAAGCATGAGCTTTTCTCCAAAACCACTTTCACGGTGAGTTTTGGTTAAGTTTCACCCGAAATCCACAACAATTTGTCCAGATACTCTGGATGAAAACAAAACTATCTGGTGTGTTGTGGCTATCTCAATCCCACATCTTGCTACAGCCTCTGTGTTTGTGTTTTCTGGACATTCTCTATGGACTCTACGGTTTTGAATGCATTTTAGCATGTAAGTTTTTGTTTTCTGCTGGCAAACGCTAATTGGTTCCACCTGGAATCTAATACGTCACACATTCGAGTTTTCTAGGAAGAAAGCTTCAGAAACCTGAGAAAACATGATATTACTTTCTGTAAACCTGACATTGGCTACATTTGCTGAAAAGGAAGCATGTGCTTTTCTCCAAAACCACTTTCACAGTGTTTTTTGGTTAAATTTCACCGGGATACTACAACATTTTGTCCAGATACTCTGGATGAAAACAAAACTATCTGGTGTGCAGTGGCTATCTCAATCCCACATCTTACTACAGCTTCTCTGTTTGTGTTTTCTGGACATTCTCTATGGACTTTACGGTTTTGAATGCATTTTAGCATGTAAGTTTTTGCTTTCAGCTGGCAAACGCTAATTGGTTCCACCTGGAGTCTAATTCGCCACACATTCGAGTTTTCTAGGAAGAAAGCTTCAGAAACCTGAGAAAACATGATATTTCTTTCTGTAAACATGACATTGGATGCATTTGCCGAACAGGAAGCATGAGCTTTTCTCCAAAACCACTTTCACGGTGATTTTTGGTTAAGTTTCACCCGAAATCCACAACATTTTGTCCAGATACTCTGGATGAAAACAAAACTATCTGGTGTGTTGTGGCTATCTCAATCCCACATCTTGCTACAACCTCTGTGTTTGTTTGTGTTTTCTGGACATTCTCTATGGACTTTACGGTTTTGAATGCATTTTAGCATGTAAGTTTTTGTTTTCAGCTGGCAAACGTTAATTGGTTCCACCTGGAGTCTAATTCGCCACACATTCGAGTTTTCTAGGAAGAAAGCTTCAGAAAACTGAGAAAACATGATATTTCTTTCTGTAAACATGACATTGGCTGCATTTGCCGAACAGGAAGCATGAGCTTTTCTCCAAAACCACTTTCACGGTGCTTTTTGGTTAAGTTTCACCCGAAATCCACAACAATTTGTCCAGATACTCTGGATGAAAACAAAACTATCTGGTGTGTTTTGGCTATCTCAATCCCACATCTTGCTACAGCCTCTGTGTTTGTTTGTGTTTTCTGGACATTCTCTATGGACTTTACGGTTTTGAATGCATTTTAGCATGTAAGTTTTTGTTTTCAGCTGGCAAACGCTAATTGGTTCCACCTGGAGTCTAATACGCCACACATTCGAGTTTTCTAGGAAGAAAGCTTCAGAAACCTGAGAAAACATGATATTTCCTTCTGTAAACATGACATTGGATGCATTTGCCGAACAGGAAGCATGAGCTTTTCTCCAAAACCACTTTCACGGTGCTTTTTGGTTAAGTTTCACCCGAAATCCACAACAATTTGTCCAGATACTCTGGATGAAAACAAAACTATCTGGTGTGTTGTGGCTATCTCAATCCCACATCTTGCTACAGCCTCTGTGTTTGTTTGTTTTTTCTGGACATTCTCTATGGACTTTACGGTTTTGAATGCATTTTAGCATGTAAGTTTTTGTTTTCTGCTGGCAAACGCTAATTGGTTCCACCTGGAGTCTAATACGCCACACATTCGAGTTTTCTAGCAAGAAAGCTTCGGAAACCTGAGAAAACATGATATTTTATTTGTAAACATGACATTGGATGCATTTGCCGAACAGGAAGCATGAGCTTTTCTCCAAAACCACTTTCACGGTGAGTTTTGGTTAAGTTTCACCCAAAATCCACAATTTGTCCAGATACTCTGGATGAAAACAAAACTATCTGGTGTGTTGTGGCTATCTCAATCCCACATCTTGCTACAGCCTCTGTGTTTGTTTGTGTTTTCTGGACATTCTCTATGGACTTTACAGTTTTGAATGCATTTTAGCATGTAAGTTTTTGTTTTCAGCTGGCAAACGCTAATTGGTTCCACCTGGAGTCTAATTCGCCACACATTCGAGTTTTCTAGGAAGAAAGCTTCAGAAACCTGAGAAAACATGATATTTCTTTCTGTAAACATGACATTGGAAGCATTTGCCGAACAGGAAGCATGTGCTTTTCTCCAAAACCACTTTCACGGTGTTTTTAGGTTAAATTTCACCGGGATACTACAACATTTTGTCCAGATACTCTGGATGAAAACAAAACTATCTGGTGTGTAGTGGCTATCTGAATCCCAGATCTTACTACAGCTTCTCTGTTTGTGTTTTCTGGACATTCTCTATGGACTTTACGGGTTTGAATGCATTTTAGCATGTAAGTTTTTGTTTTCAGCTGGCAAACGCTAATTGGTTCCACCTGGAGTCTAATTCGCCACACATTCGAGTTTTCTAGGAAGAAAGCTTCAGAAACCTGAGAAAACATGATATTTGTATTTGTAAACATGACATTGGATGCATTTGCCGAACAGGAAGCATGAGCTTTTCTCCAAAACCACTTTCACGGTGATTTTTGGTTAAGTTTCACCTGAAATCCACAACAATTTGTCCAGATACTCTGGATGAAAACAAAACTATCTGGTGTGTTGTGGCTATCTCAATCCCACATCTTGCTACAGGCTCTGTGTTTGTTTGTGTTTTCTGGACATTCTCTATGGACTTTACGGGTTTGAATGCATTTTAGCATGTAAGTTTTTGTTTTCAGCTGGCAAACGCTAATTGGTTCCACCTGGAGTCTAATTCGCCACACATTCGAGTTTTCTAGGAAGAAAGCTTCAGAAACCTGAGAAAACATGATATTTCCTTCTGTAAACATGACATTGGCTGCATTTGCAGAACAGGAAGATTGTGCTTTTCTCCAAAACCACTTTCACGGTGATTTTTGGTGAAATTTCACCGGGATTCTACAACATTTTGTCCAGATACTCTGGATGAAAACAAAACTATCTGGTGTGTAGTGGCTATCTCAATCCCAGATCTTACTACAGCTTCTCTGTTTGTGTTTTCTGGACATTCTCTATGGACTTTACGGTTTTGAATGCATTTTAGCAGGACCCTTTTTGTTTTCTGCTGGCAAACGCTAATTGGTTCCACCTGGAGTCTAATACGCCACACATTCGAGTTTTCTAGGAAGAAAGCTTCAGAAACCTGAGAAAACATGATATTTGTATTTGTAAACATGACATTGGATGCATTTGCCGAACAGGAAGCATGAGCTTTTCTCCAAAACCACTTTCACGGTGATTTTTGGTTAAGTTTCACCCGAAATCCACAACATTTTGTCCAGATACTCTGGATGAAAACAAAACTATCTGGTGTGTTGTGGCTATCTCAATCCCACATCTTGCTACAGCCTCTGTGTTTGTTTGTGTTTTCTGGACATTCTCTATGGACTTTACGGTTTTGAATGCATTTTAGCATGTAAGTTTTTGTTTTCAGATGGCAAACGCTAATTGGTTCCACCTGGAGTCTAATACGCCACACATTCGAGTTTTCTAGGAAGAAAGCTTCAGAAACCTGAGAAAACATGATATTTCCTTCTGTAAACATGACATTGGATGCATTTGCAGAACATGAAGATTGTGCTTTTCTCCAAAACCACTTTCACGGTGATTTTTGGTTAAGTTTCACCCGAAATCCACAACATTTTGTCCAGATACTCTGGATGAAAACAAAACTATCTGGTGTGTTGTGGCTATCTCAATCCCACATCTTGCTACAACCTCTGTGTTTGTTTGTGTTTTCTGGACATTCTCTATGGACTTTACGGTTTTGAATGCATTTTAGCATGTAAGTTTTTGTTTTCAGCTGGCAAACGCTAATTGGTTCCACCTGGAGTCTAATACGCCACACATTCGAGTTTTCTAGGAAGAAAGCTTCAGAAACCTGAGAAAACATGATATTTCCTTCTGTAAACATGACATTGGATGCATTTGCCGAACAGGAAGCATGAGCTTTTCTCCAAAACCACTTTCACGGTGAGTTTTGGTTAAGTTTCACCCGAAATCCACAACAATTTGTCCAGATACTCTGGATGAAAACAAAACTATCTGGTGTGTTGTGGCTATCTCAATCCCACATCTTGCTACAGCCTCTGTGTTTGTGTTTTCTGGACATTCTCTATGGACTCTACGGTTTTGAATGCATTTTAGCATGTAAGTTTTTGTTTTCTGCTGGCAAACGCTAATTGGTTCCACCTGGAATCTAATACGTCACACATTCGAGTTTTCTAGGAAGAAAGCTTCAGAAACCTGAGAAAACATGATATTACTTTCTGTAAACCTGACATTGGCTACATTTGCTGAAAAGGAAGCATGTGCTTTTCTCCAAAACCACTTTCACAGTGTTTTTTGGTTAAATTTCACCGGGATACTACAACATTTTGTCCAGATACTCTGGATGAAAACAAAACTATCTGGTGTGCAGTGGCTATCTCAATCCCACATCTTACTACAGCTTCTCTGTTTGTGTTTTCTGGACATTCTCTATGGACTTTACGGTTTTGAATGCATTTTAGCATGTAAGTTTTTGCTTTCAGCTGGCAAACGCTAATTGGTTCCACCTGGAGTCTAATTCGCCACACATTCGAGTTTTCTAGGAAGAAAGCTTCAGAAACCTGAGAAAACATGATATTTCTTTCTGTAAACATGACATTGGATGCATTTGCCGAACAGGAAGCATGAGCTTTTCTCCAAAACCACTTTCACGGTGATTTTTGGTTAAGTTTCACCCGAAATCCACAACATTTTGTCCAGATACTCTGGATGAAAACAAAACTATCTGGTGTGTTGTGGCTATCTCAATCCCAGATCTTGCTACAACCTCTGTGTTTGTTTGTGTTTTCTGGACATTCTCTATGGACTTTACGGTTTTGAATGCATTTTAGCATGTAAGTTTTTGTTTTCAGCTGGCAAACGTTAATTGGTTCCACCTGGAGTCTAATTCGCCACACATTCGAGTTTTCTAGGAAGAAAGCTTCAGAAACCTGAGAAAACATGATATTTCTTTCTGTAAACATGACATTGGCTGCATTTGCCGAACAGGAAGCATGAGCTTTTCTCCAAAACCACTTTCACGGTGCTTTTTGGTTAAGTTTCACCCGAAATCCACAACAATTTGTCCAGATACTCTGGATGAAAACAAAACTATCTGGTGTGTTTTGGCTATCTCAATCCCACATCTTGCTACAGCCTCTGTGTTTGTTTGTGTTTTCTGGACATTCTCTATGGACTTTACGGTTTTGAATGCATTTTAGCATGTAAGTTTTTGTTTTCAGCTGGCAAACGCTAATTGGTTCCACCTGGAGTCTAATTCGCCACACATTCGAGTTTTCTAGGAAGAAAGCTTCAGAAACCTGAGAAAACATGATATTTCCTTCTGTAAACATGACATTGGATGCATTTGCCGAACAGGAAGCATGAGCTTTTCTCCAAAACCACTTTCACGGTGATTTTTGGTTAAGTTTCACCCGAAATCCACAACAATTTGTCCAGATACTCTGGATGAAAACAAAACTATCTGGTGTGTTGTGGCTATCTCAATCCCACATCTTGCTACAGCCTCTGTGTTTGTTTGTTTTTTCTGGACATTCTCTATGGACTTTACGGTTTTGAATGCATTTTAGCATGTAAGTTTTTGTTTTCTGCTGGCAAACGCTAATTGGTTCCACCTGGAGTCTAATACGCCACACATTCGAGTTTTCTAGCAAGAAAGCTTCGGAAACCTGAGAAAACATGATATTTTATTTGTAAACATGACATTGGATGCATTTGCCGAACAGGAAGCATGAGCTTTTCTCCAAAACCACTTTCACGGTGAGTTTTGGTTAAGTTTCACCCAAAATCCACAATTTGTCCAGATACTCTGGATGAAAACAAAACTATCTGGTGTGTTGTGGCTATCTCAATCCCACATCTTGCTACAGCCTCTGTGTTTGTTTGTGTTTTCTGGACATTCTCTATGGACTTTACAGTTTTGAATGCATTTTAGCATGTAAGTTTTTGTTTTCAGCTGGCAAACGCTAATTGGTTCCACCTGGAGTCTAATTCGCCACACATTCGAGTTTTCTAGGAAGAAAGCTTCAGAAACCTGAGAAAACATGATATTTCTTTCTGTAAACATGACATTGGAAGCATTTGCCGAACAGGAAGCATGTGCTTTTCTCCAAAACCACTTTCACGGTGTTTTTAGGTTAAATTTCACCGGGATACTACAACATTTTGTCCAGATACTCTGGATGAAAACAAAACTATCTGGTGTGTAGTGGCTATCTGAATCCCAGATCTTACTACAGCTTCTCTGTTTGTGTTTTCTGGACATTCTCTATGGACTTTACGGGTTTGAATGCATTTTAGCATGTAAGTTTTTGTTTTCAGCTGGCAAACGCTAATTGGTTCCACCTGGAGTCTAATTCGCCACACATTCGAGTTTTCTAGGAAGAAAGCTTCAGAAACCTGAGAAAACATGATATTTGTATTTGTAAACATGACATTGGATGCATTTGCCGAACAGGAAGCATGAGCTTTTCTCCAAAACCACTTTCACGGTGATTTTTGGTTAAGTTTCACCTGAAATCCACAACAATTTGTCCAGATACTCTGGATGAAAACAAAACTATCTGGTGTGTTGTGGCTATCTCAATCCCACATCTTGCTACAGGCTCTGTGTTTGTTTGTGTTTTCTGGACATTCTCTATGGACTTTACGGTTTTGAATGCATTTTAGCATGTAAGTTTTTGTTTTCAGCTGGCAAACGCTAATTGGTTCCACCTGGAGTCTAATTCGCCACACATTCGAGTTTTCTAGGAAGAAAGCTTCAGAAACCTGAGAAAACATGATATTTCCTTCTGTAAACATGACATTGGCTGCATTTGCAGAACAGGAAGATTGTGCTTTTCTCCAAAACCACTTTCACGGTGATTTTTGGTGAAATTTCACCGGGATTCTACAACATTTTGTCCAGATACTCTGGATGAAAACAAAACTATCTGGTGTGTAGTGGCTATCTCAATCCCAGATCTTACTACAGCTTCTCTGTTTGTGTTTTCTGGACATTCTCTATGGACTTTACGGTTTTGAATGCATTTTAGCAGGACCCTTTTTGTTTTCTGCTGGCAAACGCTAATTGGTTCCACCTGGAGTCTAATACGCCACACATTCGAGTTTTCTAGGAAGAAAGCTTCAGAAACCTGAGAAAACATGATATTTGTATTTGTAAACATGACATTGGATGCATTTGCCGAACAGGAAGCATGAGCTTTTCTCCAAAACCACTTTCACGGTGATTTTTGGTTAAGTTTCACCCGAAATCCACAACATTTTGTCCAGATACTCTGGATGAAAACAAAACTATCTGGTGTGTTGTGGCTATCTCAATCCCACATCTTGCTACAGCCTCTGTGTTTGTTTGTGTTTTCTGGACATTCTCTATGGACTTTACGGTTTTGAATGCATTTTAGCATGTAAGTTTTTGTTTTCAGATGGCAAACGCTAATTGGTTCCACCTGGAGTCTAATACGCCACACATTCGAGTTTTCTAGGAAGAAAGCTTCAGAAACCTGAGAAAACATGATATTTCCTTCTGTAAACATGACATTGGATGCATTTGCAGAACATGAAGATTGTGCTTTTCTCCAAAACCACTTTCACGGTGATTTTTGGTTAAGTTTCACCCGAAATCCACAACATTTTGTCCAGATACTCTGGATGAAAACAAAACTATCTGGTGTGTTGTGGCTATCTCAATCCCACATCTTGCTACAACCTCTGTGTTTGTTTGTGTTTTCTGGACATTCTCTATGGACTTTACGGTTTTGAATGCATTTTAGCATGTAAGTTTTTGTTTTCAGCTGGCAAACGCTAATTGGTTCCACCTGGAGTCTAATACGCCACACATTCGAGTTTTCTAGGAAGAAAGCTTCAGAAACCTGAGAAAACATGATATTTCCTTCTGTAAACATGACATTGGATGCATTTGCCGAACAGGAAGCATGAGCTTTTCTCCAAAACCACTTTCACGGTGATTTTTGGTTAAATTTCACCCGAAATCCACAACATTTTGTCCAGATACTCTGGATGAAAGCAAAACTATCTGGTGTGTTGTGGCTATCTCAATCCCACATCTTGCTACAGCCTCTGTGTTTGTGTTTTCTGGACATTCTCTATGGACTTTACGGTTTTGAATGCATTTTAGCAGGACCCTTTTTGTTTTCTGCTGGCAAACGCTAATTTGTTCCACCTGGAATCTAATACGTCACACATTCGAGTTTTCTAGGAAGAAAGCTTCAGAAACCTGAGAAAACATGATATTTCTTTCTGTAAACCTGACATTGGCTACATTTGCTGAAAAGGAAGCATGTGCTTTTCTCCAAAACCACTTTCACAGTGTTTTTTGGTTAAATTTCACCGGGATACTACAACATTTTGTCCAGATACTCTGGATGAAAACAAAACTATCTGGTGTGCAGTGGCTATCTCAATCCCAGATCTTACTACAGCTTCTCTGTTTGTGTTTTCTGGACATTCTCTATGGACTTTACGGTTTTGAATGCATTTTAGCATGTAAGTTTTTGCTTTCAGCTGGCAAACGCTAATTGGTTCCACCTGGAGTCTAATTCGCCACACATTCGAGTTTTCTAGGAAGAAAGCTTCAGAAACCTGAGAAAACATGATATTTCTTTCTGTAAACATGACATTGGATGCATTTGCCGAACAGGAAGCATGAGCTTTTCTCCAAAACCACTTTCACGGTGATTTTTGGTTAAGTTTCACCCAAAATCCACAACAATTGTTCCAGATACTCTGGATGAAAACAAAACTATCTGGTGTGTTGTGGCTATCTCAATCCCACATCTTGCTACAGCCTCTGTGTTTGTTTGTGTTTTCTGGACATTCTCTATGGACTTTACGGTTTTGAATGCATTTTAGCATGTAAGTTTTTGTTTTCTGCTGGCAAACGCTAATTGGTTCCACCTGGAGTCTAATACGCCACACATTCGAGTTTTCTAGCAAGAAAGCTTCGGAAACCTGAGAAAACATGATATTTGTATTTGTAAACATGACATTGGATGCATTTGCCGAACAGGAAGCATGAGCTTTTCTCCAAAACCACTTTCACGGTGAGTTTTGGTTAAGTTTCACCCAAAATCCACAATTTGTCCAGATACTCTGGATGAAAACAAAACTATCTGGTGTGTTGTGGCTATCTCAATCCCACATCTTGCTACAACCTCTGTGTTTGTTTGTGTTTTCTGGACATTCTCTATGGACTTTACAGTTTTGAATGCATTTTAGCATGTAAGTTTTTGTTTTCAGCTGGCAAACGCTAATTGGTTCCACCTGGAGTCTAATTCGCCACACATTCGAGTTTTCTAGGAAGAAAGCTTCAGAAACCTGAGAAAACATGATATTTCTTTCTGTAAACATGACATTGGATGCATTTGCCGAACAGGAAGCATGTGCTTTTCTCCAAAACCACTTTCACGGTGTTTTTAGGTTAAATTTCACCGGGATACTACAACATTTTGTCCAGATACTCTGGATGAAAACAAAACTATCTGGTGTGTAGTGGCTATCTGAATCCCAGATCTTACTACAGCTTCTCTGTTTGTGTTTTCTGGACATTCTCTATGGACTTTACGGGTTTGAATGCATTTTAGCATGTAAGTTTTTGTTTTCAGCTGGAAAACGCTAATTGGTTCCACCTGGAGTCTAATATGCCACACATTAGAGTTTTCTAGGAAGAAAGCTTCAGAAACCTGAGAAAACATGATTTTTCTTTCTGTAAACATGACATTGGATGCATTTGCAGAACATGAAGATTGTGCTTTTCTCCAAAACCACTTTCACGGTGATTTTTGGTTAAGTTTCACCCGAAATCCACAACATTTTGTCCAGATACTCTGGATGAAAACAAAACTATCTGGTGTGTTGTGGCTATCTCAATCCCACATCTTGCTACAACCTCTGTGTTTGTTTGTGTTTTCTGGACATTCTCTATGGACTTTACGGTTTTGAATGCATTTTAGCATGTAAGTTTTTGTTTTCAGCTGGCAAACGCTAATTGGTTCCACCTGGAGTCTAATACGCCACACATTCGAGTTTTCTAGGAAGAAAGCTTCAGAAACCTGAGAAAACATGATATTTCTTTCTGTAAACATGACATTGGAAGCATTTGCCGAACAGGAAGCATGAGCTTTTCTCCAAAACCACTTTCACGGTGATTTTTGGTGAAATTTCACCGGGATTCTACAACATTTTGTCCAGATACTCTGGATGAAAACAAAACTATCTGGTGTGTAGTGGCTATCTCAATCCCAGATCTTACTACAGCTTCTCTGTTTGTGTTTTCTGGACATTCTCTATGGACTTTACGGTTTTGAATGCATTTTAGCATGTAAGTTTTTGTTTTCAGCTGGCAAACGCTAATTGGTTCCACCTGGAGTCTAATACGCCACACATTCGAGTTTTCTAGGAAGAAAGCTTCAGAAACCTGAGAAAACATGATATTTGTATTTGTAAACATGACATTGGATGCATTTGCCGAACAGGAAGCATGAGCTTTTCTCCAAAACCACTTTCACGGTGGTTTTTGGTTAAGTTTCACCCGAAATCCACAACAATTTGTCCAGATAATCTGGATGAAAACAAAACTATCTGGTGTGTTGTGGCTATCTCAATCCCACATCTTGCTACAGCCTCTGTGTTTGTTTGTGTTTTCTGGACATTCTCTATGGACTTTACGGTTTTGAATGCATTTTAGCATGTAAGTTTTTGTTTTCTGCTGACAAAAGCTAATTGGTTCCACCTGGAGTCTAATACGCCACACATTCGAGTTTTCTAGGAAGAAAGCTTCGGAAACCTGAGAAAACATGATATTTGTATTTGTAAACATGACATTGGATGCATTTGCCGAACAGGAAGCATGAGCTTTTCTCCAAAACCACTTTCACGGTGAGTTTTGGTTAAGTTTCACCCAAAATCCACAATTTGTCCAGATACTCTGGATGAAAACAAAACTATCTGGTGTATTGTGGCTATCTCAATCCCACATCTTGCTACAACCTCTGTGTTTGTTTGTGTTTTCTGGACATTCTCTATGGACTTTACAGTTTTGAATGCATTTTAGCATGTAAGTTTTTGTTTTCAGCTGGCAAACGCTAATTGGTTCCACCTGGAGTCTAATTCGCCACACATTCGAGTTTTCTAGGAAGAAAGCTTCAGAAACCTGAGAAAACATGATATTTCTTTCTGTAAACATGACATTGAAAGCATTTGCCGAACAGGAAGCATGTGCTTTTCTCCAAAACCACTTTCACGGTGTTTTTAGGTTAAATTTCACCGGGATACTACAACATTTTGTCCAGATACTCTGGATGAAAACAAAACTATCTGGTGTGTAGTGGCTATCTGAATCCCAGATCTTACTACAGCTTCTCTGTTTGTGTTTTCTGGACATTCTCTATGGACTTTACGGTTTTGAATGCATTTTAGCATGTAAGTTTTTGTTTTCAGATGGCAAACGCTAATTGGTTCCACCTGGAGTCTAATACGCCACACATTCGAGTTTTCTAGGAAGAAAGCTTCAGAAACCTGAGAAAACATGATATTTCCTTCTGTAAACATGACATTGGATGCATTTGCCGAACAGGAAGCATGTGCTTTTCTCCAAAACCACTTTCACGGTGATTTTTGGTTAAGTTTCACCCGAAATCCACAACATTTTGTCCAGATACTCTGGATGAAAACAAAACTATCTGGTGTGTTGTGGCTATCTCAATCCCACATCTTGCTACAACCTCTGTGTTTGTTTGTGTTTTCTGGACATTCTCTATGGACTTTACGGTTTTGAATGCATTTTAGCATGTAAGTTTTTGTTTTCCGCTGGCAAACGCTAATTGGTTCCACCTGGAGTCTAATACGCCACACATTCGAGTTTTCTAGGAAGAAAGCTTCAGAAACCTGAGAAAACATGATATTTCTTTCTATAAACATGACATTGGAAGCATTTGCCGAACAGGAAGCATGAGCTTTTCTCCAAAATAACTTTCACGGTGATTTTTGGTGAAATTTCACCGGGATTCTACAACATTTTGTCCAGATACTCTGGATGAAAACAAAACTATCTGGTGTGTAGTGGCTATCTCAATCCCAGATCTTACTACAGCTTCTCTGTTTGTGTTTTCTGGACATTCTCTATGGACTTTACGGGTTTGAATGCATTGTAGCATGTAAGTTTTTGTTTTCAGCTGGCAAACGCTAATTGGTTCCACCTGGAGTCTAATATGCCACACATTCGAGTTTTCTAGGAAGAAAGCTTCAGAAACCTGAGAAAACATGATATTTCTTTCTGTAAACATGACATTGGAAGCATTTGCCGAACAGGAAGCATGAGCTTTTCTCCAAAACCACTTTCACGGTGATTTTTGGTTAAGTTTCACCCGAAATCCACAACAATTTGTCCAGATACTCTGGATGAAAACAAAACTATCTGGTGTGTTGTGGCTATCTCAATCCCACATCTTGCTACAGGCTCTGTGTTTGTTTGTGTTTTCTGGACATTCTCTATGGACTTTACGGTTTTGAATGCATTTTAGCATGTAAGTTTTTGTTTTCAGCTGGCAAACGCTAATTGGTTCCACCTGGAGTCTAATTCGCCACACATTCGAGTTTTCTAGGAAGAAAGCTTCAGAAACCTGAGAAAACATGATATTTCCTTCTGTAAACATGACATTGGCTGCATTTGCAGAACAGGAAGATTGTGCTTTTCTCCAAAACCACTTTCACGGTGATTTTTGGTTAAGTTTCACCCGAAATCCACAACATTTTGTCCAGATACTCTGAATGAAAACAAAACTATCTGGTGTGTTGTGGCTATCTCAATCCCACATCTTGCTACAACCTCTGTGTTTGTTTGTGTTTTCTGGACATTTTCTATGGACTTTACGGTTTTGAATACATTTTAGCATGTAAGTTTTTGTTTTCAGCTGGCAAACGCTAATTGGTTCCACCTGGAGTCTAATTCGCCACACATTCGAGTTTTCTAGGAAGAAAGCTTCAGAAACCTGAGAAAACATGATATTTCTTTCTGTAAACATGACATTGGAAGCATTTTCCGAACAGGAAGCATGAGCTTTTCTCCAAAACCACTTTCACGGTGATTTTTGGTTAAGTTTCACCCGAAATCCACAACATTTTGTCCAGATACTCTGGATGAAAACAAAACTATCTGGTGTGTTGTGGCTATCTCAATCCCACATCTTGCTACAGCCTCTGTGTTTGTTTGTGTTTTCTGGACATTCTCTATGGACTTTACGGGTTTGAATGCATTTTAGCATGTAAGTTTTTGTTTTCAGCTGGCAAACGCTAATTGGTTCCACCTGGAATCTAATACGTCACACATTCGAGTTTTCTAGGAAGAAAGCTTCAGAAACCTGAGAAAACATGATATTTCTTTCTGTAAACCTGACATTGGCTACATTTGCCGAAAAGGAAGCATGTGCTTTTCTCCAAAACCACTTTCACGGTGTTTTTTGGTTAAATTTCACCGGGATACTACAACATTTTGTCCAGATACTCTGGATGAAAACAAAACTATCTGGTGTGCAGTGGCTATCTCAATCCCAGATCTTACTACAGCTTCTCTGTTTGTGTTTTCTGGACATTCTCTATGGACTTTACGGTTTTGAATGCATTTTAGCATGTAAGTTTTTGCTTTCAGCTGGCAAACGCTAATTGGTTCCACCTGGAGTCTAATACGCCACACATTCGAGTTTTCTAGGAAGAAAGCTTCAGAAACCTGAGAAAACATGATATTTCTTTCTGTAAACATGACATTGGATGCATTTGCCGAACAGGAAGCATGAGCTTTTCTCCAAAACCACTTTCACGGTGATTTTTGGTTAAGTTTCACCCGAAATCCACAACATTTTGTCCAGACACTCTAGATGAAAACAAAACTATCTGGTGTGTTGTGGCTATCTCAATCCCACATCTTGCTACAGCCTCTGTGTTTGTTTGTGTTTTCTGGACATTCTCTATGGACTTTACGGGTTTGAATGCATTTTAGCATGTAAGTTTTTGTTTTCAGCTGGCAAACGTTAATTGGTTCCACCTGGACTCCAATACGCCACACATTCGAGTTTTCTAGGAAGAAAGCTTCAGAAACCTGAGAAAACATGATATTTCTTTCTGTAAACATGACATTGGATGCATTTGCCGAACAGGTAGCATGAGCTTTTCTCCAAAACCACTTTCACGGTGATTTTTGGTTAAGTTTCACCTGAAATCCACAACAATTTGTCAAGATACTCTGGATGAAAACAAAACTATCTGGTGTGTTGTGGCTATCTCAATCCCACATCTTGCTACAGCCTCTGTGTTTGTTTGTGTTTTCTGGACATTCTCTATGGACTTTACGGTATTGAATGCATTGTAGCATGTAAGTTTTTGTTTTCAGATGGCAAACGCTAATTAGTTCCACCTGGAGTCTAATACGCCACACATTCGAGTTTTCTAGGAAGAAAGCTTCAGAAACCTGAGAAAACATGATATTTCTTTCTGTAAACATGACATTGGATGCATTTGCCGAACAGGAAGCATGAGCTTTTCTCCAAAACCACTTTCACGGTGATTTTTGGTTAAGTTTCACCCGAAATCCACAACATTTTGTCCAGATACTCTGGATGAAAACAAAACTATCTGGTGTGTTGTGGCTATCTCAATCCCAGATCTTGCTACAACCTCTGTGTTTGTTTGTGTTTTCTGGACATTCTCTATGGACTTTACGGGTTTGAATGCATTTTAGCATGTAAGATTTTGTTTTCAGCTGGCAAACGCTAATTGGTTCCACCTGGAGTCTAATTCGCCACACATTCGAGTTTTCTAGGAAGAAAGCTTCAGAAACCTGAGAAAACATGATATTTCTTTCTGTAAACATGACATTGGCTGCATTTGCCGAACAGGAAGCATGAGCTTTTCTCCAAAACCACTTTCACGGTGCTTTTTGGTTAAGTTTCACCCGAAATCCACAACAATTTGTCCAGATACTCTGGATGAAAACAAAACTATCTGGTGTGTTTTGGCTATCTCAATCCCACATCTTGCTACAGCCTCTGTGTTTGTTTGTGTTTTCTGGACATTCTCTATGGACTTTACGGGTTTGAATGCATTTTAGCATGTAAGTTTTTGTTTTCAGCTGGCAAACGTTAATTGGTTCCACCTGGAGTCTAATACGCCACACATTCGAGTTTTCTAGGAAGAAAGCTTCAGAAACCTGAGAAAACATGATATTTCTTTCTGTAAACATGACATTGGATGCATTTGCCGAACAGGAAGCATGAGCTTTTCTCCAAAACCACTTTCACGGTGCTTTTTGGTTAAGTTTCACCCGAAATCCACAACAATTTGTCCAGATACTCTGGATGAAAACAAAACTCTCTGGTGTGTTGTGGCTATCTCAATCCCACATCTTGCTACAGCCTCTGTGTTTGTTTGTGTTTTCTGGACATTCTCTATGGACTTTACGGTTTTGAATGCATTTTAGCATGTAAGTTTTTGTTTTCAGCTGGCAAACGCTAATTGGTTCCACCTGGAGTCTAATTCGCCACACATTCGAGTTTTCTAGGAAGAAAGCTTCAGAAACCTGAGAAAACATGATATTTCCTTCTGTAAACATGACATTGCCTGCATTTGCAGAACAGGAAGATTGTGCTTTTCTCCAAAACCACTTTCACAGTGATTTTTGGTTAAGTTTCACCCAAAATCCACAATTTGTCCAGATACTCTGGATGAAAACAAAACTATCTGGTGTGTTGTGGCTATCTCAATCCCACATCTTGCTACAGCCTCTGTGTTTGTTTGTGTTTTCTGGACATTCTCTATGGACTTTACGGTTTTGAATGCATTTTAGCATGTAAGTTTTTGTTTTCAGCTGGCAAACGCTAATTGGTTCCACCTGGAGTCTAATTCGCCACACATTCGAGTTTTCTAGGAAGAAAGCTTCAGAAACCTGAGAAAACATGATATTTCCTTCTGTAAACATGACATTGGCTGCATTTGCAGAACAGGAAGATTGTGCTTTTCTCCAAAACCACTTTCACGGTGATTTTTGGTTAAGTTTCACCCAAAATCCACAATTTGTCCAGATACTCTGGATGAAAACAAAACTATCTGGTGTGTTGTGGCTATCTCAATCCCACATCTTGCTACAGCCTCTGTGTTTGTTTGTGTTTTCTGGACATTCTCTATGGACTTTACACTTTTGAATGCATTTTAGCATGTAAGTTTTTGTTTTCAGCTGGCAAACGCTAATTGGTTCCACCTGGAGTCTAATTCGCCACACATTCGAGTTTTCTAGGAAGAAAGCTTCAGAAACCTGAGAAAACATGATATTTCCTTCTGTAAACATGACATTGGCTGCATTTGCCGAACAGGAAGCATGAGCTTTTCTCCAAAACCACTTTCACGGTGATTTTTGGTTAAGTTTCACCCGAAATCCACAACATTTTGTCCAGATACTCTGGATGAAAACAAAACTATCTGGTGTGTTGTGGCTATCTCAATCCCACATCTTGCTACAGCCTCTGTATTTGTTTGTGTTTTCTGGACATTCTCTATGGACTTTACGGTTTTGAATGCATTTTAGCAGGACCCTTTTTGTTTTCTGCTGGCAAACGCTAATTGGTTCCACCTGGAGTCTTATACGCCACACATTCGAGTTTTCTAGGAAGAAAGCTTCAGAAACCTGAGAAAACATGATATTTCCTTCTGTAAACATGACATTGGAAGCATTTGCCGAACAGAAAGCATGTGCTTTTCTCCAAAACCACTTTCACGGTGATTTTTGGTTAAGTTTCACCCGAAATCCACAACAATTTGTCCAGATACTCTGGATGAAAACAAAACTATCTGGTGTGTTGTGGCTATCTCAATCCCACATCTTGCTACAGCCTCTGTGTTTGTTTGTGTTTTCTGGACATTCTCTATGGACTTTACGGTTTTGAATGCATTTTAGCATGTAAGTTTTTGTTTTCTGCTGGCAAACGCTAATTGGTTCCACCTGGAGTCTAATACGCCACACATTCGAGTTTTCTAAGAAGAAAGCTTCAGAAACCTGAGAAAACATGATATTTCTTTCTGTAAACATGACATTGGAAGCATTTGCCGAACAGAAAGCATGTGATTTTCGCCAAAACCACTTTCACGGTGATTTTTGGTTAAATTTCACCGGGATACTACAACATTTTGTCCAGATACTCTGGATGAAAACAAAACTATCTGGTGTGTTGTGGCTATCTCAATCGCAGATCTTACTACAGCTTCTGTGTTTGTTTGTGTTTTCTGGACATTCTCTATGGACTTTACGGTTTTGAATGCATTTTAGCATGTAAGTTTTTGTTTTCATCTGGCAAACGCTAATTGGTTCCACCTGGAGTCTAATTCGCCACACATTCGAGTTTTCTAGGAAGAAAGCTTCAGAAACCTGAGAAAACATGATATTTCCTTCTGTAAACATGACATTGGATGCATTTGCCGAACAGGAAGCATGAGCTTTTCTCCAAAACCACTTTCACGGTGATTTTTGGTTAAGTTTCACCCGAAATCCACAACAATTTGTCCAGATACTCTGGATGAAAACAAAACTATCTGGTGTGTTGTGGCTATCTCAATTCCACATCTTGCTACAGCCTCTGTGTTTGTTTGTGTTTTCTGGACATTCTCTATGGACTTTACGGTTTTGAATGCATTTTAGCATGTAAGTTTTTGTTTTCAGCTGGCAAACGCTAATTGGTTCCACCTGGAGTCTAATTCGCCACACATTCGAGTTTTCTAGGAAGAAAGCTTCAGAAACCTGAGAAAACATGATAGTTCCTTCTGTAAACATGACATTGCCTGCATTTGCAGAACAGGAAGATTGTGCTTTTCTCCAAAACCACTTTCACGGTGATTTTTGTTAAGTTTCACCAGAAATCCACAACAATTTGTCCAGATACTCTGGATGAAAACAAAACTATCTGGTGTGTTGTGGCTATCTCAATCCCACATCTTGCTACAGCCTCTGTGTTTGTTTGTGTTTTCTGGACATTCTCTATGGACTTTACGGTTTTGAATGCATTTTAGCATGTAAGTTTTTGTTTTCAGCTGGCAAACGCTAATTGGTTCCACCTGGAGTCTAATTCGCCACACATTCGAGTTTTCTAGGAAGAAAGCTTCAGAAACCTGAGAAAACATGATATTTCCTTCTGTAAACATGACATTGGCTGCATTTGCAGAACAGGAAGATTGTGCTTTTCTCCAAAACCACTTTCACGGTGATTTTTGGTTAAGTTTCCCCCAAAATCCACAATTTGTCCAGATACTCTGGATGAAAACAAAACTATCTGGTGTGTTGTGGCTATCTCAATCCCACATCTTGCTACAGCCTCTGTGTTTGTTTGTGTTTTCTGGACATTCTCTATGGACTTTACGGGTTTGAATGCATTTTAGCATGTAAGTTTTTGTTTTCAGCTGGCAAACGCTAATTGGTTCCACCTGGAGTCTAATTCGCCACACATTCGAGTTTTCTAGGAAGAAAGCTTCAGAAACCTGAGAAAACATGATATTTCCTTCTGTAAACATGACATTGGCTGCATTTGCCGAACAGGAAGCATGAGCTTTTCTCCAAAACCACTTTCACGGTGATTTTTGGTTAAGTTTCACCCGAAATCCACAACATTTTGTCCAGATACTCTGGATGAAAACAAAACTATCTGGTGTGTTGTGGCTATCTCAATCCCACATCTTGCTACAGCCTCTGTATTTGTTTGTGTTTTCTGGACATTCTCTATGGACTTTACGGTTTTGAATGCATTTTAGCAGGACCCTTTTTGTTTTCTGCTGGCAAACGCTAATTGGTTCCACCTGGAGTCTAATACGCCACACATTCGAGTTTTCTAGGAAGAAAGCTTCAGAAACCTGAGAAAACATGATATTTCCTTCTGTAAACATGACATTGGAAGCATTTGCCGAACAGAAAGCATGTGCTTTTCTCCAAAACCACTTTCACGGTGATTTTTGGTTAAGTTTCACCCGAAATCCACAACAATTTGTCCAGATACTCTGGATGAAAACAAAACTATCTGGTGTGTTGTGGCTATCTCAATCCCACATCTTGCTACAGCCTCTGTGTTTGTTTGTGTTTTCTGGACATTCTCTATGGACTTTACGGTTTTGAATGCATTTTAGCATGTAAGTTTTTGTTTTCAGCTGGCAAACGCTAATTGGTACCACCTGGAGTCTAATTCGCCACACATTCGAGTTTTCTAGGAAGAAAGCTTCAGAAACCTGAGAAAACATGATATTTCCTTCTGTATACATGACATTGACTGCATTTGCAGAACAGGAAGATTGTGCTTTTCTCCAAAACCACTTTCACAGTGATTTTTGGTTAAGTTTCACCCAAAATCCACAATTTGTCCAGATACTCTGGATGAAAACAAAACTATCTGGTGTGTAGTGGCTATCTCAATCCCAGATCTTACTACAGCTTCTCTGTTTGTGTTTTCTGGACATTCTCTATGGACTTTACGGTTTTGAATGCATTTTAGCATGTAAGATTTTGTTTTCAGCTGGCAAACGCTAATTGGTTCCACCTGGAGTCTAATACGCCACACATTCGAGTTTTCTAGGAAGAAAGCTTCAGAAACCTGAGAAAACATGATATTTCTTTCTGTAAACATGACATTGGATGCATTTGCCGAACAGCAAACATGAGCTTTTCTCCAAAACCACTTTCACGGTGATTTTTGGTGAAGTTTCACCCGAAATCCACAACAATTTGTCCAGATACTCTGGATGAAAACAAAGCTATCTGGTGTGTTGTGGCTATCTCAATCCCACATCTTGCTACAGCCTCTGTGTTTGTTTGTGTTTTCTGGACATTCTCTATGGACTTTACGGTTTTGAATGCATTGTAGCATGTAAGTTTTTGTTTTCAGCTGGCAAACGCTAATTGGTTCCACCTGGAGTCTAATACCCCACACATTCGAGTTTTCTAGGAAGAAAGCTTCAGAAACCTGAGAAAACATGATATTTCTTTCTGTAAACCTGACATTGGCTACATTTGCCGAACAGGAAGCATGTGCTTTTCTCCAAAACCACTTTCACGGTATTTTTGGGTTAAATTTCACCGGGAAACTACAACATTTTGTCCAGATACTCTGGATGAAAACAAAACTATCTGGTGTGTAGTGGCTATCTCAATCCCAGATCTTACTACAGCTTCTCTGTTTGTGTTTTCTGGACATTCTCTATGGATATTTTTGAATGCATTTTGGAATGTAAGTTTTTGTTTTCAGCTGGCAAACGCTAATTGGTTCCACCTGGAGTCTAATACGCCACACATTCGAGTTTTCTAGGAAGAAAGCTTCAGAAACCTGAGAAAACATGATATTTCTTTCGGTAAACATGACATTGGATGCATTTGCCGAACAGGAAGCATGAGCTTTTCTCCAAAACCACTTTCACGGTGCTTTTTGGTTAAGTTTCACCCGAAATCCACAACATTTTGTCCAGATACTCTGGATGAAAGCAAAACTATCTGGTGTGTTGTGGCTATCTCAATCCCACATCTTGCTACAGCCTCTGTGTTTGTTTGTGTTTTCTGGACATTCTCTATGGACTTTACGGGTTTGAATGCATTTTAGCATGTAAGTTTTTGTTTTCAGCTGGCAAACGTTAATTGGTTCCACCTGGAGTCTAATACGCCACACATTCGAGTTTTCTAGGAAGAAAGCTTCAGAAACCTGAGAAAACATGATATTTCTTTCTGTAAACCTGACATTGGCTGCATTTGCCGAACAGGAAGCATGAGCTTTTCTCCAAAACCACTTTCACGGTGCTTTTTGGTTAAGTTTCACCCGAAATCCACAACAATTTGTCCAGATACTCTGGATGAAAACAAAACTATCTGGTGTGTTTTGGCTATCTCAATCCCACATCTTGCTACAGCCTCTGTGTTTGTTTGTGTTTTCTGGACATTCTCTATGGACTTTACGGTTTTGAATGCATTTTAGCATGTAAGATTTTGTTTTCATCTGGCAAACGCTAATTGGTTCCACCTGGAGTCTAATTCGCCACACATTCGAGTTTTCTAGGAAGAAAGCTTCAGAAACCTGAGAAAACATGATATTTCCTTCTGTAAACATGACATTGGATGCATTTGCCGAACAGGAAGCATGAGCTTTTCTCCAAAACCACTTTCACGGTGATTTTTGGTTAAGTTTCACCCGAAATCCACAACAATTTGTCCAGATACTCTGGATGAAAACAAAACTATCTGGTGTGTAGTGGCTATCTCAATCCCAGATCTTGCTACAGCCTCTGTGTTTGTTTGTGTTTTCTGGACATTCTCTATGGACTTTACGGTTTTGAATGCATTTTAGCATGTAAGTTTTTGTTTTCAGCTGGCAAACGCTAATTGGTTCCACCTGGAGTCTAATTCGCCACACATTCGAGTTTTCTAGGAAGAAAGCTTCAGAAACCTGAGAAAACATGATATTTCCTTCTGTAAACATGACATTGGCTGCATTTACCGAACAGGAAGATTGTGCTTTTCTCCAAAACCACTTTCACGGTGATTTTTGGTTAAGTTTCACCCAAAATCTACAACAATTTGTCCAGATACTCTGGATGAAAACAAAACTATCTGGTGTGTTGTGGCTATCTCAATCCCACATCTTGCTACAGCCTCTGTGTTTGTTTGTGTTTTCTGGACATTCTCTATGGACTTTACGGGTTTGAATGCATTTTAGCATGTAAGTTTTTGTTTTCAGCTGGCAAACGCTAATTGGTTCCACCTGGAGTCTAATTCGCCACACATTCGAGTTTTCTAGGAAGAAAGCTTCAGAAACCTGAGAAAACATGATATTTCCTTCTGTAAACATGACATTGGCTGCATTTGCCGAACAGGAAGCATGAGCTTTTCTCCAAAACCACTGTCACCGTGTTTTTTGGTTAAATTTCACCGGGATACTACAACAATTTGTCCTGATACTCTGGATGAAAACAAAACTATCTGGTGTGTAGTGGCTATCTCAATCCCAGATCTTACTACAGCTTCTCTGTTTGTGTTTTCTGGACATTCTCTATGGACTTTACGGTTTTGAATGCATTTAACATGTAAGATTTTGTTTTCATCTGGCAAACGCTAATTGGTTCCACCTGGAGTCTAATACGCCACACATTCGAGTTTTCTAGGAAGAAAGCTTCAGAAACCTGAGAAAACATGATATTTCTTTCTGTAAACATGACATTGGATGCATTTGCCGAACAGCAAGCATGAGCTTTTCTCCAAAACCACTTTCACGGTGATTTTTGGTTAAGTTTCACACGAAATCCACAACAATTTGTCCAGATACTCTGGATGAAAGCAAAACTATCTGGTGTGTTGTGGCTATCTCAATCCCACATCTTGCTACAGCCTCTGTGTTTGTTTGTGTTTTCTGGACATTCTCTATGGACTTTACGGTTTTGAATGCATTTTAGCAGGACCCTTTTTGTTTTCTGCTGGCAAACACTAATTGGTTCCACCTGGAGTCTAATACGCCACACATTCGAGTTTTCTAGGAAGAAAGCTTCAGAAACCTGAGAAAACATGATATTTCTTTCTGTAAACCTGACATTGGCTACATTTGCCGAACAGGAAGCATGTGCTTTTCTCCAAAACCACTTTCACGGTGTTTTTTGGTTAAATTTCACCGGGATACTACAACATTTTGTCCAGATACTCTGGATGAAAACAAAACAATCTGATGTGTAGTGGCTATCTCAATCCCAGATCTTACTAAGCTTCTCTGTTTGTGTTTTCTGGACATTCTCTATGGACTTTACGGGTTTGAATGCATTTTAGCATGTATGTTTTTGTTTTCAGCTGGCAAACGCTAATTGGTTCCAGCTGGAGTCTAATACGCCACGCATTCGAGTTTTCTAGGAAGAAAGATTCAGAAACCTGAGAAAACATGATATTTCTTTATGTAAACATGACATTGGATGCATTTGCCGAACAGGAAGCATGAGCTTTTCTCCAAAACCACTTTCACGGTGATTTTTGGTTAAGTTTCACACGAAATCCACAACAATTTGTCCAGATACTCTGGATGAAAGCAAAACTATCTGGTGTGTTGTGGCTATCTCAATCCCACATCTTGCTACAGCCTCTGTGTTTGTTTGTGTTTTCTGGACATTCTCTATGGACTTTACGGGTTTGAATGCATTTTAGCATGTAAGTTTTTGTTTTCAGCTGGCAAACGCTAATTGGTTCCACCTGGAGTCTAATTCGCCACACATTCGAGTTTTCTAGGAAGAAAGCTTCAGAAACCTGAGAAAACATGATATTTCCTTCTGTAAACATGACATTGGCTGCATTTGCAGAACAGGAAGATTGTGCTTTTCTCCAAAACCACTTTCACAGTGATTTTTGGTTAAGTTTCACCCAAAATCCACAATTTGTCCAGATACTCTGGATGAAAACAAAACTATCTGGTGTGTTGTGGCTATCTCAATCCCACATCTTGCTACAGCCTCTGTGTTTGTTTGTGTTTTCTGGACATTCTCTATGGACTTTACGGTTTTGAATGCATTTTAGCATGTAAGTTTTTGTTTTCAGCTGGCAAACGCTAATTGGTTCCACCTGGAGTCTAATTTGCCACACATTCGAGTTTTCTAGGAAGAAAGCTTCAGAAACCTGAGAAAACATGATATTTCCTTCTGTAAACATGACATTGGCTGCATTTGCAGAACAGGAAGATTGTGCTTTTCTCCAAAACCACTTTCACGGTGTTTTTTGGTTAAATTTCACCGGGATACTACAACATTTTGTCCAGATACTCTGGATGAAAACAAAACTATCTGGTGTGTAGTGGCTATCTCAATCCCAGATCTTACTACAGCTTCTCTGTTTGTGTTTTCTGGACATTCTCTATGGATATTTTTGAATGCATTTTGGAATGTAAGTTTTTGTTTTCAGCTGGCAAACGCTAATTTGTTCCACCTGGAGTCTAATACGCCACACATTCGAGTTTTCTAGGAAGAAAGCTTCAGAAACCTGAGAAAACATGATATTTCTTTCTGTAAACATGACATTGGATGCATTTGCCGAACAGGAAGCATGAGCTTTTCTCCAAAACCACTTTCACGGTGCTTTTTGGTTAAGTTTCACCCGAAATCCACAACAATTTGTCCAGATACTCTGGATGAAAGCAAAACTATCTGGTGTGTTGTGGCTATCTCAATCCCACATCTTGCTACAGCCTCTGTGTTTGTTTGTGTTTTCTGGACATTCTCTATGGACTTTACGGGTTTGAATGCATTTTAGCATGTAAGTTTTTGTTTTCAGCTGGCAAACGCTAATTGGTTCCACCTGGAGTCTAATACGCCACACATTCGAGTTTTCTAGGAAGAAAGCTTCAGAAACCTGAGAAAACATGATATTTCTTTCTGTAAACCTGACATTGGCTGCATTTGCCGAACAGGAAGCATGAGCTTTTCTCCAAAACCACTTTCACGGTGCTTTTTGGTTAAGTTTCACCCGAAATCCACAACAATTTGTCCAGATACTCTGGATGAAAACAAAACTATCTGGTGTGTTTTGGCTATCTCAATCCCACATCTTGCTACAGCCTCTGTGTTTGTTTGTGTTTTCTGGACATTCTCTATGGACTTTACGGTTTTGAATGCATTTTAGCATGTAAGATTTTGTTTTCATCTGGCAAACGCTAATTGGTTCCACCTGGAGTCTAATTCGCCACACATTCGAGTTTTCTAGGAAGAAAGCTTCAGAAACCTGAGAAAACATGATATTTCCTTCTGTAAACATGACATTGGATGCATTTGCCGAACAGGAAGCATGAGCTTTTCTCCAAAACCACTTTCACGGTGATTTTTGGTTAAGTTTCACCCGAAATCCACAACAATTTGTCCAGATACTCTGGATGAAAACAAAACTATCTGGTGTGTAGTGGCTATCTCAATCCCAGATCTTGCTACAGCCTCTGTGTTTGTTTGTGTTTTCTGGACATTCTCTATGGACTTTACGGTTTTGAATGCATTTTAGCATGTAAGTTTTTGTTTTCAGCTGGCAAACGCTAATTGGTTCCACCTGGAGTCTAATTCGCCACACATTCGAGTTTTCTAGGAAGAAAGCTTCAGAAACCTGAGAAAACATGATATTTCCTTCTGTAAACATGACATTGGCTGCATTTACCGAACAGGAAGATTGTGCTTTTCTCCAAAACCACTTTCACGGTGATTTTTGGTTAAGTTTCACCCAAAATCCACAACAATTTGTCCAGATACTCTGGATGAAAACAAAACTATCTGGTGTGTTGTGGCTATCTCAATCCCACATCTTGCTACAGCCTCTGTGTTTGTTTGTGTTTTCTGGACATTCTCTATGGACTTTACGGGTTTGAATACATTTTAGCATGTAAGTTTTTGTTTTCAGCTGGCAAACGCTAATTGGTTCCACCTGGAGTCTAATTCGCCACACATTCGAGTTTTCTAGGAAGAAAGCTTCAGAAACCTGAGAAAACATGATATTTCCTTCTGTAAACATGACATTGGCTGCATTTGCCGAACAGGAAGCATGAGCTTTTCTCCAAAACCACTGTCACCGTGTTTTTTGGTTAAATTTCACCGGGATACTACAACAATTTGTCCTGATACTCTGGATGAAAACAAAACTATCTGGTGTGTAGTGGCTATCTCAATCCCAGATCTTACTACAGCTTCTCTGTTTGTGTTTTCTGGACATTCTCTATGGACTTTACGGTTTTGAATGCATTTTAGCATGTAAGATTTTGTTTTCATCTGGCAAACGCTAATTGGTTCCACCTGGAGTCTAATACGCCACACATTCGAGTTTTCTAGGAAGAAAGCTTCAGAAACCTGAGAAAACATGATATTTCTTTCTGTAAACATGACATTGGATGCATTTGCCGAACAGCAAGCATGAGCTTTTCTCCAAAACCACTTTCACGGTGATTTTTGGTTAAGTTTCACACGAAATCCACAACAATTTGTCCAGATACTCTGGATGAAAGCAAAACTATCTGGTGTGTTGTGGCTATCTCAATCCCACATCTTGCTACAGCCTCTGTGTTTGTTTGTGTTTTCTGGACATTCTCTATGGACTTTACGGTTTTGAATGCATTTTAGCAGGACCCTTTTTGTTTTCTGCTGGCAAACGCTAATTGGTTCCACCTGGAGTCTAATACGCCACACATTCGAGTTTTCTAGGAAGAAAGCTTCAGAAACCTGAGAAAACATGATATTTCTTTCTGTAAACCTGACATTGGCTACATTTGCCGAACAGGAAGCATGTGCTTTTCTCCAAAACCACTTTCACGGTGTTTTTTGGTTAAATTTCACCGGGATACTACAACATTTTGTCCAGATACTCTGGATGAAAACAAAACAATCTGATGTGTAGTGGCTATCTCAATCCCAGATCTTACTACAGCTTCTCTGTTTGTGTTTTCTGGACATTCTCTATGGACTTTACGGGTTTGAATGCATTTTAGCATGTATGTTTTTGTTTTCAGCTGGCAAACGCTAATTGGTTCCAGCTGGAGTCTAATACGCCACGCATTCGAGTTTTCTAGGAAGAAAGCTTCAGAAACCTGAGAAAACATGATATTTCTTTCTGTAAACATGACATTGGATGCATTTGCCGAACAGGAAGCATGAGCTTTTCTCCAAAACCACTTTCACGGTGATTTTTGGTTAAGTTTCACGCGAAATCCACAACAATTTGTCCAGATACTCTGGATGAAAACAAAACTATCTGGTGTGTTGTGGCTATCTCAATCCCACATCTTGCTACAGCCTCTGTGTTTGTTTGTGTTTTCTGGACATTCTCTATGGACTTTACGGGTTTGAATGCATTTTAGCATGTAAGTTTTTGTTTTCAGCTGGCAAACGCTAATTGGTTCCACCTGGAGTCTAATACGCCACACATTCGAGTTTTCTAGGAAGAAAGCTTCAGAAACCTGAGAAAACATGATATTTCCTTCTGTAAACCTGACATTGGCTGCATTTGCCGAACAGGAAGCATGAGCTTTTCTCCAAAACCACTTTCACGGTGATTTTTGGTTAAGTTTCACCCGAAATCCACAACAATTTGTCCAGATACTCTGGATGAAAACAAAACTATCTGGTGTGTTGTGGCTATCTCAATCCCACATCTTGCTACAGCCTCTGTTTTTGTTTGTGTTTTCTGGACATTCTCTATGGACTTTACGGTTTTGAATGCATTTTAGCATGTAAGATTTTGTTTTCAGCTGGCAAACGCTAATTGGTTCCACCTGGAGTCTAATTCGCCACACATTCGAGTTTTCTAGGAAGAAAGCTTCAGAAACCTGAGAAAACATGATATTTCCTTCTGTAAACATGACATTGGATGCATTTGCCGAACAGGAAGCATGAGCTTTTCTCCAAAACCACTTTCACGGTGATTTTTGGTTAAATTTCACCAGGATACTACAACAATTTGTCCAGATACTCTGGATGAAAACAAAACTATCTGGTGTGTTGTGGCTATCTCAATCCCACATCTTGCTACAGCCTCTGTGTTTGTTTGTGTTTTCTGGACATTCTCTATGGACTTTACGGTTTTGAATGCATTTTAGCATGTAAGTTTTTGTTTTCTGCTGGCAAACGCTAATTGGTTCCACCTGGAGTCTAATACGCCACACATTCGAGTTTTCTAGGAAGAAAGCTTCAGAAACCTGAGAAAACATGATATTTCTTTCTGTAAACATGACATTGGATGCATTTGCCGAACAGGAAGCATGAGTTTTTCTCCAAAACCACTTTCACGGTGATTTTTGGTTAAGTTTCACCCGAAATCCACAATTTGTCCAGATACTCTGGATGAAAACAAAACTATCTGGTGTGTTGTGGCTATCTCAATCCCACATCTTGCTACAGCCTCTGTGTTTGTTTGTGTTTTCTGGACATTCTCTATGGACTTTACGGTTTTGAATGCATTTTAGCATGTAAGTTTTTGTTTTCAGCTGGCAAACGCTAATTGGTTCCACCTGGAGTCTAATTCGCCACACATTCGAGTTTTCTAGGAAGAAAGCTTCAGAAACCTGAGAAAACATGATATTTCCTTCTGTAAACATGACATTGGCTGCATTTGCAGAACAGGAAGATTGTGCTTTTCTCCAAAACCACTTTCACAGTGATTTTTGGTTAAGTTTCACCCAAAATCCACAACAATTTGTCCAGATACTCTGGATGAAAACAAAACTATCTGGTGTGTTGTGGCTATCTCAATCCCACATCTTGCTACAGCCTCTGTGTTTGTTTGTGTTTTCTGGACATTCTCTATGGACTTTACGGTTTTGAATGCGTTTTAGCATGTAAGTTTTTGTTTTCAGCTGGCAAACGCTAATTGGTTCCACCTGGAGTCTAATTCGCCACACATTCGAGTTTTCTAGGAAGAAAGCTTCAGAAACCTGAGAAAACATGATATTTCCTTCTGTAAACATGACATTGGCTGCATTTGCAGAACAGGAAGATTGTGCTTTTCTCCAAAACCACTTTCACGGTGTTTTTTGGTTAAATTTCACCGGGATACTACAACATTTTGTCCAGATACTCTGGATGAAAACAAAACTATCTGGTGTGTAGTGGCTATCTCAATCCCAGATCTTACTACAGCTTCTCTGTTTGTGTTTTCTGGACATTCTCTATGGATATTTTTGAATGCATTTTGGAATGTAAGTTTTTGTTTTCAGCTGGCAAACGCTAATTTGTTCCACCTGGAGTCTAATACGCCACACATTCGAGTTTTCTAGGATGAAAGCTTCAGAAACCTGAGAAAACATGATATTTCTTTCTGTAAACATGACATTGGATGCATTTGCCGAACAGGAAGCATGAGCTTTTCTCCAAAACCACTTTCACGGTGCTTTTTGGTTAAGTTTCACCCGAAATCCACAACATTTTGTCCAGATACTCTGGATGAAAGCAAAACTATCTGGTGTGTTGTGGCTATCTCAATCCCAGATCTTGCTACAGCCTCTGTGTTTGTTTGTGTTTTCTGGACATTCTCTATGGACTTTACGGGTTTGAATGCATTTTAGCATGTAAGTTTTTGTTTTCAGCTGGCAAACGTTAATTGGTTCCACCTGGAGTCTAATACGCCACACATTCGAGTTTTCTAAGAAGAAAGCTTCAGAAACCTGAGAAAACATGATATTTCTTTCTGTAAACCTGACATTGGCTGCATTTGCCGAACAGGAAGCATGAGCTTTTCTCCAAAACCACTTTCACGGTTCTTTTTGGTTAAATTTCACCGGGATACTACAACAATTTGTCCTGATACTCTGGATGAAAACAAAACTATCTGGTGTGTAGTGGCTAACTCAATCCCAGATCTTGCTACAGCCTCTGTGTTTGTTTGTGTTTTCTGGACATTCTCTATGGACTTTACGGTTTTGAATGCATTTTAGCATGTAAGATTTTGTTTTCAGCTGGCAAACGCTAATTGGTTCCACCTGGAGTCTAATACGCCTCACATTCGAGTTTTCTAGGAAGAAAGCTTCAGAAACCTGAGAAAACATGATATTTCTTTCTGTAAAGATGACATTGGATGCATTTGCCGAACAGGAAGCATGAGCTTTTCTCCAAAACCACTTTCACGGTGATTTTTGGTTAAGTTTCACACGAAATCCACAACAATTTGTCCAGATACTCTGGATGAAAGCAAAACTATCTGGTGTGTTGTGGCTATCTCAATCCCACATCTTGCTACAGCCTCTGTGTTTGTTTGTGTTTTCTGGACATTCTCTATGGACTTTACGGTTTTGAATGCATTTTAGCAGGACCCTTTTTGTTTTCAGCTGGCAAACGCTAATTGGTTCCACCTGGAGTCTAATACGCCACACATTCGAGTTTTCTAGGAAGAAAGCTTCAGAAACCTGAGAAAACATGATATTTCTTTCTGTAAACCTGACATTGGCTACATTTGCCAAACAGGAAGCATGTGCTTTTCTCCAAAACCACTTTCACGGTGTTTTTTGGTTAAATTTCACCGGGATACTACAACATTTTGTCCAGATACTCTGGATGAAAACAAAACAATCTGATGTGTAGTGGCTATCTCAATCCCAGATCTTACTACAGCTTCTCTGTTTGTGTTTTCTGGACATTCTCTATGGACTTTACGGGTTTGAATGCATTTTAGCATGTATGTTTTTGTTTTCAGCTGGCAAACGCTAATTGGTTCCAGCTGGAGTCTAATACGCCACGCATTCGAGTTTTCTAGGAAGAAAGCTTCAGAAACCTGAGAAAACATGATATTTCTTTCTGTAAACATGACATTGGATGCATTTGCCGAACCGGAAGCATGAGCTTTTCTCCAAAACCACTTTCACGGTGATTTTTGGTTAAGTTTCACCCAAAATCCACAACAATTTGTCCAGATACTCTGGATGAAAACAAAACTATCTGGTGTGTTGTGGCTATCTCAATCCCACATCTTGCTACAGCCTCTGTGTTTGTTTGTGTTTTCTGGACATTCTCTATGGACTTTACGGGTTTGAATGCATTTTAGCATGTAAGTTTTTGTTTTCTGCTGGCAAACGCTAATTGGTTCCACCTGGAGTCTAATTCGCCACACATTCGAGTTTTCTAGGAAGAAAGCTTCAGAAACCTGAGAAAACATGATATTTCCTTCTGTAAACATGACATTGGCTACATTTGCAGAACAGGAAGATTGTGCTTTTCTGCAAAACCACTTTCACGGTGATTTTTGGTTAAGTTTCACCCGAAATCCACAAAATTTTGTCCAGATACTCTGGATGAAAACAAAACTATCTGGTGTGTAGTGGCTATCTCAATCCAACATCTTGCTACAACCTCTGTGTTTGTTTGTGTTTTCTGGACATTTTCTATGGACTTTACGGTTTTGAATGCATTTTAGCATGTAAGTTTTTGTTTTCAGCTGGCAAACGCTAATTGGTTCCACCTGGAGTCTAATTCGCCACACATTCGAGTTTTCTAGGAAGAAAGCTTCAGAAACCTGAGAAAACATGATATTTCCTTCTGTAAACATGACATTGGCTACATTTGCAGAACAGGAAGATTGTGCTTTTCTCCAAAACCACTTTCACGGTGATTTTTGGTTAAGTTTCACCCGAAATCCACAATTTGTCCAGATACTCTGGATGAAAACAAAACTATCTGGTGTGTTGTGGCTATCTCAATCCCACATCTTGCTACAGCCTCTGTGTTTGTTTGTGTTTTCTGGACATTCTCTATGGACTTTACGGTTTTGAATGCATTTTAGCATGTAAGTTTTTGTTTTCAGCTGGCAAACGCTAATTGGTTCCACCTGGAGTCTAATTCGCCACACATTCGAGTTTTCTAGGAAGAAAGCTTCAGAAACCTGAGAAAACATGATATTTCCTTCTGTAAACATGACATTGGCTGCATTTGCAGAACAGGAAGATTGTGCTTTTCTCCAAAACCACTTTCACAGTGATTTTTGGTTAAGTTTCACCCGAAATCCACAACAATTTGTCCAGATACTCTGGATGAAAACAAAACTATCTGGTGTGTTGTGGCTATCTCAATCCCACATCTTGCTACAGCCTCTGTGTTTGTTTGTGTTTTCTGGACATTCTCTATGGACTTTATGGTTTTGAATGCATTTTAGCAGGACCCTTTTTATTTTCTGCTGGCAAACGCTAATTGGTTCCACCTGGAATCTAATACGTCACACATTCGAGTTTTCTAGGAAGAAAGCTTCAGAAACCTGAGAAAACATGATATTTCTTTCTGTAAACCTGACATTGGCTACATTTGCCGAACAGGAAGCATGTGCTTTTCTCCAAAACCACTTTCACGGTGTTTTTTGGTTAAATTTCACTGGGATACTACAACATTTTTTCCAGATACTCTGGATGAAAACAAAACTATCTGGTGTGTTTTGGCTATCTCAATCCCACATCTTGCTACAGCCTCTGTGTTTGTTTGTGTTTTCTGGACATTCTCTATGGACTTTATGGTTTTGAATGCATTTTAGCAGGACCCTTTTTGTTTTCTGCTGGCAAACGCTAATTGGTTCCACCTGGAGTCTAATACGCCACACATTCGAGTTTTCTAGGAAGAAAGCTTCAGAAACCTGAGAAAACATGATATTTCTTTCTGTAAACATGACATTGGATGCATTTGCCGAACAGGAAGCATGAGCTTTTCTCCAAAACCACTTTCACGGTGATTTTTGGTTAAGTTTCACCCGAAATCCACAACATTTTGTCCAGATACTCTGGATGAAAACAAAACTATCTGGTGTGTTTTGGCTATCTCAATCCCACATCTTGCTACAGCCTCTGTGTTTGTTTGTGTTTTCTGGACATTCTCTATGGACTTTACGGTTTTGAATGCATTGTAGCATGTAAGTTTTTGTTTTCAGCTGGCAAACGTTAATTGGTTCCACCTGGAGTCTAATTCGCCACACATTCGAGTTTTCTAGGAAGAAAGCTTCAGAAACCTGAGAAAACATGATATTTCCTTCTGTAAACATGACATTGGATGCATTTGCAGAACAGGAAGCATGAGCTTTTCTACAAAACCACTTTCACGGTGATTTTTGGTTAAGTTTCACCCGAAATCCACAACAATTTGTCCAGATACTCTGGATGAAAACAAAACTATCTGGTGTGTTGTGGCTATCTCAATCCCACATCTTGCTACAGCCTCTGTGTTTGTTTGTGTTTTCTGGACATTCTCTATGGACTTTACGGTTTTGAATGCATTTTAGAATGTAAGTTTTTGTTTTCTGCTGGCAAACGCTAATTGGTTCCACCTGGAGTCTAATTCGCCACACATTCGAGTTTTCTAGGAAGAAAGCTTCAGAAACCTGAGAAAACATATATTTCTTTCTGTAAACATGACATTGGATGCATTTGCCGAACAGCAAGCATGAGCTTTTCTCCAAAACCACTTTCACGGTGATTTTTGGTTAAGTTTCACCCGAAATCCACAACATTTTGTCCAGATACTCTGGATGAAACCAAAACTATCTGGTGTGTAGTGGCTATCTCAATCCCACATCTTGCTACAGCCTCTGTGTGTGTTTGTGTTTTCTGGACATTCTCTATGGACTTTACGGTTTTGAATGCATTTTAGCATGTAAGTTTTTGTTTTCAGCTGGCAAATGCTAATTGGTTCCACCTGGAGTCTAATACGCCACACATTCGAGTTTTCTAGGAAGAAAGCTTCAGAAACCTGAGAAAACATGATATTTCCTTCTGTAAACATGACCTTGGCTGCATTTGCCGAACAGGAAGCATGAGCTTTTCTCCAAAACCACTTTCACGGTGATTTTTGGTTAAATTTCACCCAAAATCCACAACATTTTTTCCAGATACTCTGCATGAAAGCAAAACTATATGGTGTGTTGTGGCTATCACAATCCCACATCTTGCCACAGCCTCTGTGCTTGTTTGTGTTTTCTGGACATTCTCTATGGACTTTACGGTTTTGAATGCATTTTAGCAGGACCGTTTTTGTTTTCAGCTGGCAAACGCTAACTGGTTCCACCTGGAGTCTAATACGCCACACATTCGAGTTTTCTAGGAAGAAAGCTTCAGAAACCTGAGAAAACATGATATTTCTTTCTGTAAACATGACATTGGATGCATTTGCCGAACAGGAAGCATGAGCTTTTCTCCAAAACCACTTTCACGGTGATTTTTGGTTAAGTTTCACCCGAAATCCACAACATTTTGCCCAGATACTCTGGATGAAAACAAAACTATCTGGTGTGTAGTGGCTATGTCCATCCCAGATCTTGCTACAGCCTCTGTGTTTGTTTGTGTTTTCTGGACATTCTCTATGGACTTTACGGGTTTGAATGCATTTTAGCATGTAAGTTTTTGTTTTCTGCTGGCAAACGCTAATTGGTTCCACCTGGAGTCTAATACGCCACACATTCGAGTTTTCTAGGAAGAAAGCTTCAGAAACCTGAGAAAACATGATATTTCTTTCTGTAAACATGACATTGGCTACATTTGCCGAACACGAAGCATGTGCTTTTCTCCAAAACCACTTTCACGGTGATTTTTGGTTAAGTTTCACCCGAAATCCACAACATTTTGTCCAGATACTCTGGATGAAAACAAAACTATCTGGTGTGTAGTGGCTATCTCAATCCCACATCTTGCTACAGCCTCTGTTTTTGTTTTTGTTTTCTGGACATTCTCTATGGACTTTACGGGTTTGAATGCATTTTAGCATGTAAGTTTTTGTTTTCAGCTGGCAAACGCTAATTGGTTCCACCTGGAGTCTAATTCGCCACACATTCGAGTTTTCTAGGAAGAAAGCTTCAGAAACCTGAGAAAACATGATATTTCCTTCTGTAAACATGACATTGGATGCATTTGCAGAACATGAAGATTGTGCTTTTCTCCAAAACCACTTTCACGGTGATTTTTGGTTAAGTTTCACCCGAAATCCACAATTTGTCCAGATACTCTGGATGAAAACAAAACTATCTGGTGTGTTGTGGCTATCTCAATCCCACATCTTGCTACAACCTCTGTGTTTGTTTGTGTTTTCTGGACATTCTCTATGGACTTTACGGTTTTGAATGCATTTTAGCATGTAATTTTTTGTTTTCAGCTGGCAAACGCTAATTGGTTCCACCTGGAGTCTAATACGCCACACATTCGAGTTTTCTAGGAAGAAAGCTTCAGAAACCTGAGAAAACATGATATTTCTTTCTGTAAACATGACATTGGATGCATTTGCCGAACAGGAAGCATGAGCTTTTCTCCAAAACCACTTTCACGGTGATTTTTGGTTAAGTTTCACCCGAAATCCACAACATTTTGTCCAGATACTCTGGATGAAAACAAAACTCTCTGGTGTGTTGTGGCTATCTCAATCCCACATCTTGCTACAGCCTCTGTGTTTGTTTGTGTTTTCTGGACATTCTCTATGGACTTTATGGTTTTGAATGCATTTTAGCAGGACCCTTTTTATTTTCTGCTGGCAAACGCTAATTGGTTCCACCTGGAATCTAATACGTCACACATTCGAGTTTTCTAGGAAGAAAGCTTCAGAAACCTGAGAAAACATGATATTTCTTTCTGTAAACCTGACATTGGCTACATTTGCCGAACAGGAAGCATGTGCTTTTCTCCAAAACCACTTTCACGGTGTTTTTTGGTTAAATTTCACTGGGATACTACAACATTTTTTCCAGATACTCTGGATGAAAACAAAACTATCTGGTGTGTTTTGGCTATCTCAATCCCACATCTTGCTACAGCCTCTGTGTTTGTTTGTGTTTTCTGGACATTCTCTATGGACTTTATGGTTTTGAATGCATTTTAGCAGGACCCTTTTTGTTTTCTGCTGGCAAACGCTAATTGGTTCCACCTGGAGTCTAATACGCCACACATTCGAGTTTTCTAGGAAGAAAGCTTCAGAAACCTGAGAAAACATGATATTTCTTTCTGTAAACATGACATTGGATGCATTTGCCGAACAGGAAGCATGAGCTTTTCTCCAAAACCACTTTCACGGTGATTTTTGGTTAAGTTTCACCCGAAATCCACAACATTTTGTCCAGATACTCTGGATGAAAACAAAACTATCTGGTGTGTTTTGGCTATCTCAATCCCACATCTTGCTACAGCCTCTGTGTTTGTTTGTGTTTTCTGGACATTCTCTATGGACTTTACGGTTTTGAATGCATTGTAGCATGTAAGTTTTTGTTTTCAGCTGGCAAACGTTAATTGGTTCCACCTGGAGTCTAATTCGCCACACATTCGAGTTTTCTAGGAAGAAAGCTTCAGAAACCTGAGAAAACATGATATTTCCTTCTGTAAACATGACATTGGATGCATTTGCAGAACAGGAAGCATGAGCTTTTCTACAAAACCACTTTCACGGTGATTTTTGGTTAAGTTTCACCCGAAATCCACAACAATTTGTCCAGATACTCTGGATGAAAACAAAACTATCTGGTGTGTTGTGGCTATCTCAATCCCACATCTTGCTACAGCCTCTGTGTTTGTTTGTGTTTTCTGGACATTCTCTATGGACTTTACGGTTTTGAATGCATTTTAGAATGTAAGTTTTTGTTTTCTGCTGGCAAACGCTAATTGGTTCCACCTGGAGTCTAATTCGCCACACATTCGAGTTTTCTAGGAAGAAAGCTTCAGAAACCTGAGAAAACATATATTTCTTTCTGTAAACATGACATTGGATGCATTTGCCGAACAGCAAGCATGAGCTTTTCTCCAAAACCACTTTCACGGTGATTTTTGGTTAAGTTTCACCCGAAATCCACAACATTTTGTCCAGATACTCTGGATGAAACCAAAACTATCTGGTGTGTAGTGGCTATCTCAATCCCACATCTTGCTACAGCCTCTGTGTGTGTTTGTGTTTTCTGGACATTCTCTATGGACTTTACGGTTTTGAATGCATTTTAGCATGTAAGTTTTTGTTTTCAGCTGGCAAATGCTAATTGGTTCCACCTGGAGTCTAATACGCCACACATTCGAGTTTTCTAGGAAGAAAGCTTCAGAAACCTGAGAAAACATGATATTTCTTTCTGTAAACATGACATTGGATGCATTTGCCGAACAGGAAGCATGAGCTTTTCTCCAAAACCACTTTCACGGTGATTTTTGGTTAAGTTTCACCCGAAATCCACAACATTTTGCCCAGATACTCTGGATGAAAACAAAACTATCTGGTGTGTAGTGGCTATGTCCATCCCAGATCTTGCTACAGCCTCTGTGTTTGTTTGTGTTTTCTGGACATTCTCTATGGACTTTACGGGTTTGAATGCATTTTAGCATGTAAGTTTTTGTTTTCTGCTGGCAAACGCTAATTGGTTCCACCTGGAGTCTAATACGCCACACATTCGAGTTTTCTAGGAAGAAAGCTTCAGAAACCTGAGAAAACATGATATTTCTTTCTGTAAACATGACATTGGCTACATTTGCCGAACACGAAGCATGTGCTTTTCTCCAAAACCACTTTCACGGTGATTTTTGGTTAAGTTTCACCCGAAATCCACAACATTTTGTCCAGATACTCTGGATGAAAACAAAACTATCTGGTGTGTAGTGGCTATCTCAATCCCACATCTTGCTACAGCCTCTGTTTTTGTTTTTGTTTTCTGGACATTCTCTATGGACTTTACGGGTTTGAATGCATTTTAGCATGTAAGTTTTTGTTTTCAGCTGGCAAACGCTAATTGGTTCCACCTGGAGTCTAATTCGCCACACATTCGAGTTTTCTAGGAAGAAAGCTTCAGAAACCTGAGAAAACATGATATTTCCTTCTGTAAACATGACATTGGATGCATTTGCAGAACATGAAGATTGTGCTTTTCTCCAAAACCACTTTCACGGTGATTTTTGGTTAAGTTTCACCCGAAATCCACAATTTGTCCAGATACTCTGGATGAAAACAAAACTATCTGGTGTGTTGTGGCTATCTCAATCCCACATCTTGCTACAACCTCTGTGTTTGTTTGTGTTTTCTGGACATTCTCTATGGACTTTACGGTTTTGAATGCATTTTAGCATGTAATTTTTTGTTTCCAGCTGGCAAACGCTAATTGGTTCCACCTGGAGTCTAATACGCCACACATTCGAGTTTTCTAGGAAGAAAGCTTCAGAAACCTGAGAAAACATGATATTTCTTTCTGTAAACATGACATTGGATGCATTTGCCGAACAGGAAGCATGAGCTTTTCTCCAAAACCACTTTCACGGTGATTTTTGGTTAAGTTTCACCCGAAATCCACAACATTTTGTCCAGATACTCTGGATGAAAACAAAACTCTCTGGTGTGTTGTGGCTATCTCAATCCCACATCTTGCTACAGCCTCTGTGTTTGTTTGTGTTTTCTGGACATTCTCTATGGACTTTATGGTTTTGAATGCATTTTAGCAGGACCCTTTTTGTTTTCTGCTGGCAAACGCTAATTGGTTCCACCTGGAATCTAATACGTCACACATTCGAGTTTTCTAGGAAGAAAGCTTCAGAAACCTGAGAAAACATGATATTTCTTTCTGTAAACATGACATTGGCTACATTTGCTGAAAAGGAAGCATGTGCTTTTCTCCAAAACCACTTTCACAGTGTTTTTTGGTTAAATTTCACCGGGATACTACAACATTTTGTCCAGATACTCTGGATGAAAACAAAACTATCTGGTGTGCAGTGGCTATCTCAATCCCAGATCTTACTACAGCTTCTCTGTTTGTGTTTTCTGGACATTCTCTATGGACTTTACGGTTTTGAATGCATTTTAGCATGTAAGTTTTTGCTTTCAGCTGGCAAACGCTAATTGGTTCCACCTGGAGTCTAATTCGCCACACATTCGAGTTTTCTAGGAAGAAAGCTTCAGAAACCTGAGAAAACATGATATTTCTTTCTGTAAACATGACATTGGATGCATTTGCCGAACAGGAAGCATGAGCTTTTCTCCAAAACCACTTTCACGGTGATTTTTGGTTAAGTTTCACCCAAAATCCACAACATTTTGTCCAGATACTCTGGATGAAAACAAAACTATCTGGTGTGTTGTGGCTATCTCAATCCCACATCTTGCTACAGCCTCTGTGTTTGTTTGTGTTTTCTGGACATTCTCTATGGACTTTACGGGTTTGAATGCATTTTAGCATGTAAGTTTTTGTTTTCAGCTGGCAAACGCTAATTGGTTCCACCTGGAGTCTAATACGCCACACATTCGAGTTTTATAGGAAGAAAGCTTCAGAAACCTGAGAAAACATGATATTTCCTTCTGTAAACATGACATTGGATGCATTTGCCGAACAGGTATCATGAGCTTTTCTCCAAAACCACTTTCACGGTGATTTTTGGTTAAGTTTCACCTGAAATCCACAACAATTTGTCCAGATACTCTGGATGAAAACAAAACTATCTGGTGTGTTTTGGGTATCTCAATCCCACATCTTGCTACAGCCTCTGTGTTTGTTTGTGTTTTCTGGACATTCTCTATGGACTTTACGGTTTTGAATGCATTTTAGCCTGTAACTTTTTGTTTTCAGCTGGCAAACGCTAATTGGTTCCACCTGGAGTCTAATTCGCCACACATTCGAGTTTTCTAGGAAGAAAGCTTCAGAAACCTGAGAAAACATGATATTTCCTTCTGTAAACATGACATTGGATGCATTTTCCGAACAGGAAGCATGAGCTTTTCTCCAAAACCACTTTCACGGTGATTTTTGGTTAAGTTTCACCCGAAATCCACAACAATTTGTCCAGATACTCTGGATGAAAACAAAACTATCTGGTGTGTTGTGGCTATCTCAATCCCACATCTTGCTACAGCCTCTGTGTTTGTTTGTGTTTTCTGGACATTCTCTATGGACTTTACGGTTTTGAATGCATTTTAGCATGTAAGTTTTTGTTTTCTGCTGGCAAACGCTAATTGGTTCCACCTGGAGTCTAATACACCACACATTCGAGTTTTCTAGGAAGAAAGCTTCGGAAACCTGAGAAAACATGATATTTGTATTTGTAAACATGACATTGGATGCATTTGCCGAACAGGAAGCATGAGCTTTTCTCCAAAACCACTTTCACGGTGATTTTTGGTTAAGTTTCACCCAAAATCCACAATTTGTCCAGATACTCTGGATGAAAACAAAACTATCTGGTGTGTTGTGGCTATCTCAATCCCACATCTTGCTACAACCTCTGTGTTTGTTTGTGTTTTCTGGACATTCTCTATGGACTTTACACTTTTGAATGCATTTTAGCATGTAAGTTTTTGTTTTCAGCTAGCAAACGCTAATTGGTTCCACCCGGAGTCTAATTCGCCACACATTCGAGTTTTCTAGGAAGAAAGCTTCAGAAACCTGAGAAAACATGATATTTCTTTCTGTAAACATGACATTGGAAGCATTTGCCGAACAGGAAGCATGTGCTTTTCTCCAAAACCACTTTCACGGTGTTTTTAGGTTAAATTTCACCGGGATACTACAACATTTTGTCCAGATACTCTGGATGAAAACAAAACTATCTGGTGTGTAGTGGCTATCTGAATCCCAGATCTTACTACAGCTTCTCTGTTTGTGTTTTCTGGACATTCTCTATGGACTTTACGGGTTTGAATGCATTTTAGCATGTAAGTTTTTGTTTTCGGCTGGCAAACGCTAATTGGTTCCACCTGGAGTCTAATTCGCCACACATTCGAGTTTTCTAGGAAGAAAGCTTCAGAAACCTGAGAAAACATGATATTTCCTTCTGTAAACATGACATTGGATGCATTTGCAGAACATGAAGATTGTGCTTTTCTCCAAAACCACTTTCACGGTGATTTTTGGTTAAGTTTCACCCGAAATCCACAACATTTTGTCCAGATACTCTGGATGAAAACAAAACTATCTGGTGTGTTGTGGCTATCTCAATCCCACATCTTGCTACAACCTCTGTGTTTGTTTGTGTTTTCTGGACATTCTCTATGGACTTTACGGGTTTGAATGCATTTTAGCATGTAAGTTTTTGTTTTCCGCTGGCAAACGCTAATTGGTTCCACCTGGAGTCTAATACGCCACACATTCGAGTTTTCTAGGAAGAAAGCTTCAGAAACCTGAGAAAACATGATATTTCTTTCTGTAAACATGACATTGGAAGCATTTGCCGAACAGGAAGCATGAGCTTTTCTCCAAAACCACTTTCACGGTGATTTTTGGTTAAGTTTCACCCGAAATCCACAACATTTTGTCCAGATACTCTGGATGAAAACAAAACTATCTGGTGTGTAGTGGCTATGTCCATCCTAGATCTTGCTACAGCCTCTGTGTTTGTTTGTGTTTTCTGGACATTCTCTATGGACTTTACGGGTTTGAATGCATTTTAGCATGTAAGTTTTTGTTTTCTGCTGGCAAACGCTAATTGGTTCCACCTGGAGTCTAATACGCCACACATTCGAGTTTTCTAGGAAGAAAGCTTCAGAAACCTGAGAAAACATGATATTTCTTTCTGTAAACATGACATTGGCTACATTTGCCGAACACGAAGCATGTGCTTTTCTCCAAAACCACTTTCACGGTGATTTTTTGTTAAGTTTCACCCGAAATCCACAACATTTTGCCCAGATACTCTGGATGAAAACAAAACTATCTGGTGTGTAGTGGCTATCTCAATCCCACATCTTGCTACAGCCTCTGTGTTTGTTTTTGTTTTCTGGACATTCTCTATGGACTTTACGGTTTTGAATGCATTTTAGCATGTAAGTTTTTGTTTTCCGCTGGCAAACGCTAATTGGTTCCACCTGGAGTCTAATTCGCCACACATTCGAGTTTTCTAGGAAGAAAGCTTCAGAAACCTGAGAAAACATGATATTTCTTTCTGTAAACATGACATTGGATGCATTTGCCGAACAGGAAGCATGAGCTTTTCTCCAAAACCACTTTCACGGTGATTTTTGGTTAAGTTTCACCCAAAATCCACAACATTTTGTCCAGATACTCTGGATGAAAACAAAACTATCTGGTGTGTTGTGGCTATCTCAATCCCACATCTTGCTACAGCCTCTGTGTTTGTTTGTGTTTTCTGGACATTCTCTATGGACTTTACGGGTTTGAATGCATTTTAGCATGTAAGTTTTTGTTTTCAGCTGGCAAACGCTAATTGGTTCCACCTGGAGTCTAATACGCCACACATTCGAGTTTTCTAGGAAGAAAGCTTCAGAAACCTGAGAAAACATGATATTTCCTTCTGTAAACATGACATTGGATGCATTTGCCGAACAGGTATCATGAGCTTTTCTCCAAAACCACTTTCACGGTGATTTTTGGTTAAGTTTCACCTGAAATCCACAACAATTTGTCCAGATACTCTGGATGAAAACAAAACTATCTGGTGTGTTTTGGGTATCTCAATCCCACATCTTGCTACAGCCTCTGTGTTTGTTTGTGTTTTCTGGACATTCTCTATGGACTTTACGGTTTTGAATGCATTGTAGCATGTAAGTTTTTGTTTTCAGATGGCAAACGCTAATTAGTTCCACCTGGAGTCTAATACGCCACACATTCGAGTTTTCTAGGAAGAAAGCTTCAGAAACCTGAGAAAACATGATATTTCTTTCTGTAAACATGACATTGGATGCATTTGCCGAACAGGAAGCATGAGCTTTTCTCCAAAACCACTTTCACGGTGATTTTTGGTTAAGTTTCACCCGAAATCCACAACATTTTGTCCAGATACTCTGGATGAAAACAAAACTATCTGGTGTGTTGTGGCTATCTCAATCCCAGATCTTGCTACAACCTCTGTGTTTGTTTGTGTTTTCTGGACATTCTCTATGGACTTTACGGTTTTGAATGCATTTTAGCATGTAAGTTTTTGTTTTCAGCTGGCAAACGCTAATTGGTTCCACCCGGAGTCTAATACGCCACACATTCGAGTTTTCTAGGAAGAAAGCTTCAGAAAACTGAGAAAACATGATATTTCTTTCTGTAAACATGACATTGGATGGATTTGCCGAACAGGAAGCATGAGCTTTTCTCCAAAACCACTTTCACGGTGATTTTTGGTTAAGTTTCACCCGAAATCCACAACAATTGGTCCAGATACTCTGGATGAAAACAAAACTATCTGGTTTGTTTTGGCTATCTCAATCCCACATCTTGCTACAGCCTCTGTGTTTGTTTGTGTTTTCTGGACATTCTCTATGGACTTTACGGGTTTGAATGCATTTTAGCATGTAAGTTTTTGTTTTCAGCTGGCAAACGTTAATTGGTTCCACCTGGAGACTAATACGCCACACATTCGAGTTTTCTAGGAAGAAAGCTTCAGAAACCTGAGAAAACATGATATTTCCTTCTGTAAACATGACATTGGATGCATTTGCCGAACAGGAAGCATGAGCTTTTCTCCAAAACCACTTTCACGGTGATTTTTGGTTAAGTTTCACCCGAAATCCACAACAATTTGTCCTGATACTCTGGATGAAAACAAAACTATCTGGTGTGTTGTGGCTATCTCAATCCCACATCTTGCTACAGCCTCTGTGTTTGTTTGTGTTTTCTGGACATTCTCTATGGACTTTACGGTTTTGAATGCATTTTAGCCTGTAACTTTTTGTTTTCAGCTGGCAAACGCTAATTGGTTCCACCTGGAGTCTAATTCGCCACACATTCGAGTTTTCTAGGAAGAAAGCTTCAGAAACCTGAGAAAACATGATATTTCCTTCTGTAAACATGACATTGGATGCATTTTCCGAACAGGAAGCATGAGCTTTTCTCCAAAACCACTTTCACGGTGATTTTTGGTTAAGTTTCACCCGAAATCCACAACAATTTGTCCAGATACTCTGGATGAAAACAAAACTATCTGGTGTGTTGTGGCTATCTCAATCCCACATCTTGCTACAGCCTCTGTGTTTGTTTGTGTTTTCTGGACATTCTCTATGGACTTTACGGTTTTGAATGCATTTTAGCATGTAAGTTTTTGTTTTCTGCTGGCAAACGCTAATTGGTTCCACCTGGAGTCTAATACACCACACATTCGAGTTTTCTAGGAAGAAAGCTTCGGAAACCTGAGAAAACATGATATTTGTATTTGTAAACATGACATTGGATGCATTTGCCGAACAGGAAGCATGAGCTTTTCTCCAAAACCACTTTCACGGTGATTTTTGGTTAAGTTTCACCCAAAATCCACAATTTGTCCAGATACTCTGGATGAAAACAAAACTATCTGGTGTGTTGTGGCTATCTCAATCCCACATCTTGCTACAACCTCTGTGTTTGTTTGTGTTTTCTGGACATTCTCTATGGACTTTACACTTTTGAATGCATTTTAGCATGTAAGTTTTTGTTTTCAGCTGGCAAACGCTAATTGGTTCCACCTGGAGTCTAATTCGCCACACATTTGAGTTTTCTAGGAAGAAAGCTTCAGAAACCTGAGAAAACATGATATTTCTTTCTGTAAACATGACATTGGAAGCATTTGCCGAACAGGAAGCATGTGCTTTTCTCCAAAACCACTTTCACGGTGTTTTTAGGTTAAATTTCACCGGGATACTACAACATTTTGTCCAGATACTCTGGATGAAAACAAAACTATCTGGTGTGTAGTGGCTATCTGAATCCCAGATCTTACTACAGCTTCTCTGTTTGTGTTTTCTGGACATTCTCTATGGACTTTACGGGTTTGAATGCATTTTAGCATGTAAGTTTTTGTTTTCGGCTGGCAAACGCTAATTGGTTCCACCTGGAGTCTAATTCGCCACACATTCGAGTTTTCTAGGAAGAAAGCTTCAGAAACCTGAGAAAACATGATATTTCCTTCTGTAAACATGACATTGGATGCATTTGCAGAACATGAAGATTGTGCTTTTCTCCAAAACCACTTTCACGGTGATTTTTGGTTAAGTTTCACCCGAAATCCACAACATTTTGTCCAGATACTCTGGATGAAAACAAAACTATCTGGTGTGTTGTGGCTATCTCAATCCCACATCTTGCTACAGCCTCTGTGTTTGTTTGTGTTTTCTGGACATTCTCTATGGACTTTACGGTTTTGAATGCATTTTAGCATGTAAGTTTTTGTTTTCCGCTGGCAAACGCTAATTGGTTCCACCTGGAGTCTAATACGCCACACATTCGAGTTTTCTAGGAAGAAAGCTTCAGAAACCTGAGAAAACATGATATTTCTTTCTGTAAACATGACATTGGAAGCATTTGCCGAACAGGAAGCATGAGCTTTTCTCCAAAACCACTTTCACGGTGATTTTTGGTTAAGTTTCACCCGAAATCCACAACATTTTGTCCAGATACTCTGGATGAAAACAAAACTATCTGGTGTGTAGTGGCTATGTCCATCCCAGATCTTGCTACAGCCTCTGTGTTTGTTTGTGTTTTCTGGACATTCTCTATGGACTTTACGGGTTTGAATGCATTTTAGCATGTAAGTTTTTGTTTTCTGCTGGCAAACGCTAATTGGTTCCACCTGGAGTCTAATACGCCACACATTCGAATTTTCTAGGAAGAAAGCTTCAGAAACCTGAGAAAACATGATATTTCTTTCTGTAAACATGACATTGGCTACATTTGCCGAACACGAAGCATGTGCTTTTCTCCAAAACCACTTTCACGGTGATTTGTGGTTAAGTTTCACCCGAAATCCACAACATTTTGTCCAGATACTCTGGATGAAAACAAAACTATCTGGTGTGTAGTGGCTATCTCAATCCCACATCTTGCTACAGCCTCTGTGTTTGTTTTTGTTTTCTGGACATTCTCTATGGACTTTACGGGTTTGAATGCATTTTAGCATGTAAGTTTTTGTTTTCAGCTGGCAAACGCTAATTGGTTCCACCTGGAGTCTAATTCGCCACACATTCGAGTTTTCTAGGAAGAAAGCTTCAGAAACCTGAGAAAACATGATATTTCCTTCTGTAAACATGACATTGGATGCATTTGCAGAACATGAAGATTGTGCTTTTCTCCAAAACCACTTTCACGGTGATTTTTGGTTAAGTTTCACCCGAAATCCACAATTTGTCCAGATACTCTGGATGAAAACAAAACTATCTGGTGTGTTGTGGCTATCTCAATCCCACATCTTGCTACAACCTCTGTGTTTGTTTGTGTTTTCTGGACATTCTCTATGGACTTTACGGTTTTGAATGCATTGTAGCATGTAAGTTTTTGTTTTCAGCTGGCAAACGCTAATTGGTTCCACCTGGAGTCTAATACGCCACATATTCGAGTTTTCTAGGAAGAAAGCTTCAGAAACCTGAGAAAACATGATATTTCTTTCTGTAAACATGACATTGGATGCATTTGCCGAACAGGAAGATTGTGCTTTTCTCCAAAACCACTTCCACGGTGATTTTTGGTTAAGTTTCACCCGAAATCCACAACATTTTGTCCAGATACTCTGGATGAAAACAAAACTCTCTGGTGTGTTGTGGCTATCTCAATCCCACATCTTGCTACAGCCTCTGTGTTTGTTTGTGTTTTCTGGACATTCTCTATGGACTTTACGGTTTTGAATGCATTTTAGCAGGACCCTTTTTGTTTTCTGCTGGCAAACGCTAATTGGTTCCACCTGGAATCTAATACGTCACACATTCGAGTTTTCTAGGAAGAAAGCTTCAGAAACCTGAGAAAACATGATATTTCTTTCTGTAAACCTGACATTGGATACATTTGCTGAAAAGGAAGCATGTGCTTTTCTCCAAAACCACTTTCACAGTGTTTTTTGGTTAAATTTCACCGGGATACTACAACATTTTGTCCAGATACTCTGGATGAAAACAAAACTATCTGGTGTGCAGTGGCTATCTCAATCCCAGATCTTACTACAGCTTCTCTGTTTGTGTTTTCTGGACATTCTCTATGGACTTTACGGTTTTGAATGCATTTTAGCATGTAAGTTTTTGCTTTCAGCTGGCAAACGCTAATTGGTTCCACCTGGAGTCTAATTCGCCACACATTCGAGTTTTCTAGGAAGAAAGCTTCAGAAACCTGAGAAAACATGATATTTCTTTCTGTAAACATGACATTGGATGCATTTTCCGAACAGGAAGCATGAGCTTTTCTCCAAAACCACTTTCACGGTGATTTTTGGTTAAGTTTCACCCAAAATCCACAACATTTGGTCCAGATACTCTGGATGAAAACAAAACTATCTGGTGTGTTGTGGCTATCTCAATCCCACATCTTGCTACAGCCTCTGTGTTTGTTTGTGTTTTCTGGACATTCTCTATGGACTTTACGGGTTTGAATGCATTTTAACATGCAAGTTTTTGTTTTCAGCTGGCAAACGCTAATTGGTTCCACCTGGAATCTAATACGCCACACATTCGAGTTTTCTAGGAAGAAAGCTTCAGAAACCTGAGGAAACATGATATTTCCTTCTGTAAACATGACATTGGATGCATTTGCCGAACAGGAAGCATGAGCTTTTCTCCAAAACCACTTTCACGGTGATTTTTGGTTAAGTTTCACCCGAAATCCACAACAATTGGTCCAGATACTCTGGATGAAAACAAAACTATCTGGTTTGTTTTGGCTATCTCAATCCCACATCTTGCTACAGCCTCTGTGTTTGTTTGTGTTTTCTGGACATTCTCTATGGACTTTACGGGTTTGAATGCATTTTAGCATGTAAGTTTTTGTTTTCAGCTGGCAAACGTTAATTGGTTCCACCTGGAGACTAATACGCCACACATTCGAGTTTTCTAGGAAGAAAGCTTCAGAAACCTGAGAAAACATGATATTTCCTTCTGTAAACATGACATTGGATGCATTTGCCGAACAGGAAGCATGAGCTTTTCTCCAAAACCACTTTCACGGTGATTTTTGGTTAAGTTTCACCCGAAATCCACAACAATTTGTCCTGATACTCTGGAAGAAAACAAAACTATCTGGTGTGTTGTGGCTATCTCAATCCCACATCTTGCTACAGCCTCTGTGTTTGTTTGTGTTTTCTGGACATTCTCTATGGACTTTACGGTTTTGAATGCATTTTAGCCTGTAACTTTTTGTTTTCAGCTGGCAAACGCTAATTGGTTCCACCTGGAGTCTAATTCGCCACACATTCGAGTTTTCTAGGAAGAAAGCTTCAGAAACCTGAGAAAACATGATATTTCCTTCTGTAAACATGACATTGGATGCATTTTCCGAACAGGAAGCATGAGCTTTTCTCCAAAACCACTTTCACGGTGATTTTTGGTTAAGTTTCACCCGAAATCCACAACAATTTGTCCAGATACTCTGGATGAAAACAAAACTATCTGGTGTGTTGTGGCTATCTCAATCCCACATCTTGCTACAGCCTCTGTGTTTGTTTGTGTTTTCTGGACATTCTCTATGGACTTTACGGTTTTGAATGCATTGTAGCATGTAAGTTTTTGTTTTCAGATGGCAAACGCTAATTAGTTCCACCTGGAGTCTAATACGCCACACATTCGAGTTTTCTAGGAAGAAAGCTTCAGAAACCTGAGAAAACATGATATTTCTTTCTGTAAACATGACATTGGATGCATTTGCCGAACAGGAAGCATGAGCTTTTCTCCAAAACCACTTTCACGGTGATTTTTGGTTAAGTTTCACCCGAAATCCACAACATTTTGTCCAGATACTCTGGATGAAAACAAAACTATCTGGTGTGTTGTGGCTATCTCAATCCCAGATCTTGCTACAACCTCTGTGTTTGTTTGTGTTTTCTGGACATTCTCTATGGACTTTACGGTTTTGAATGCATTTTAGCATGTAAGTTTTTGTTTTCAGCTGGCAAACGTTAATTGGTTCCACCCGGAGTCTAATACGCCACACATTCGAGTTTTCTAGGAAGAAAGCTTCAGAAACCTGAGAAAACATGATATTTCTTTCTGTAAACATGACATTGGATGCATTTGCCGAACAGGAAGCATGAGCTTTTCTCCAAAACCACTTTCACGGTGATTTTTGGTTAAGTTTCACCCGAAATCCACAACAATTGGTCCAGATACTCTGGATGAAAACAAAACTATCTGGTTTGTTTTGGCTATCTCAATCCCACATCTTGCTACAGCCTCTGTGTTTGTTTGTGTTTTCTGGACATTCTCTATGGACTTTACGGGTTTGAATGCATTTTAGCATGTAAGTTTTTGTTTTCAGCTGGCAAACGTTAATTGGTTCCACCTGGAGACTAATACGCCACACATTCGAGTTTTCTAGGAAGAAAGCTTCAGAAACCTGAGAAAACATGATATTTCCTTCTGTAAACATGACATTGGATGCATTTGCCGAACAGGAAGCATGAGCTTTTCTCCAAAACCACTTTCACGGTGATTTTTGAATAAGTTTCACCCGAAATCCACAACAATTTGTCCTGATACTCTGGATGAAAACAAAACTATCTGGTGTGTTGTGGCTATCTCAATCCCACATCTTGCTACAGCCTCTGTGTTTGTTTGTGTTTTCTGGACATTCTCTATGGACTTTACGGTTTTGAATGCATTTTAGCCTGTAACTTTTTGTTTTCAGCTGGCAAACGCTAATTGGTTCCACCTGGAGTCTAATTCGCCACACATTCGAGTTTTCTAGGAAGAAAGCTTCAGAAACCTGAGAAAACATGATATTTCCTTCTGTAAACATGACATTGGATGCATTTTCCGAACAGGAAGCATGAGCTTTTCTCCAAAACCACTTTCACGGTGATTTTTGGTTAAGTTTCACCCGAAATCCACAACAATTTGTCCAGATACTCTGGATGAAAACAAAACTATCTGGTGTGTTGTGGCTATCTCAATCCCACATCTTGCTACAGCCTCTGTGTTTGTTTGTGTTTTCTGGACATTCTCTATGGACTTTACGGTTTTGAATGCATTTTAGCATGTAAGTTTTTGTTTTCTGCTGGCAAACGCTAATTGGTTCCACCTGGAGTCTAATACACCACACATTCGAGTTTTCTAGGAAGAAAGCTTCGGAAACCTGAGAAAACATGATATTTGTATTTGTAAACATGACATTGGATGCATTTGCCGAACAGGAAGCATGAGCTTTTCTCCAAAACCACTTTCACGGTGATTTTTGGTTAAGTTTCACCCGAAATCCACAACAATTTGTCCTGATACTCTGGATGAAAACAAAACTATCTGGTGTGTTGTGGCTATCTCAATCCCACATCTTGCTACAGCCTCTGTGTTTGTTTGTGTTTTCTGGACATTCTCTATGGACTTTACGGTTTTGAATGCATTTTAGCCTGTAACTTTTTGTTTTCAGCTGGCAAACGCTAATTGGTTCCACCTGGAGTCTAATTCGCCACACATTCGAGTTTTCTAGGAAGAAAGCTTCAGAAACCTGAGAAAACATGATATTTCCTTCTGTAAACATGACATTGGATGCATTTTCCGAACAGGAAGCATGAGCTTTTCTCCAAAACCACTTTCACGGTGATTTTTGGTTAAGTTTCACCCGAAATCCACAACAATTTGTCCAGATACTCTGGATGAAAACAAAACTATCTGGTGTGTTGTGGCTATCTCAATCCCACATCTTGCTACAGCCTCTGTGTTTGTTTGTCTTTTCTGGACATTCTCTATGGACTTTACAGGTTTGAATGCATTTTGGCATGTAAGTTTTTGTTTTCTGCTGGCAAACGCTAATTGGTTCCACCTGGAGTCTAATACGCCACACATTCGAGTTTTCTAGGAAGAAAGCTTCAGAAACCTGAGAAAACATGATATTTCTTTCTGTAAACATGACATTGGAAGCATTTGCCGAACAGAAAGCATGTGCTTTTCGCCAAAACCACTTTCACGGTGATTTTTGGTTAAGTTTCACCCGAAATCCACAACAATTTGTCCAGATACTCTGGATGAAAACAAAACTATCTGGTGTGTTTTGGCTATCTCAATCCCACATCTTGCTACAGCCTCTGTGTTTGTTTGTGTTTTCTGGACATTCTCTATGGACTTTACGGTTTTGAATGCATTTTAGCATGTAAGTTTTTGTTTTCTGCTGGCAAACGCTAATTGGTTCCACCTGGAGTCTAATACACCACACATTCGAGTTTTCTAGGAAGAAAGCTTCGGAAACCTGAGAAAACATGATATTTGTATTTGTAAACATGACATTGGATGCATTTGCAGAACAGGAAGCATGAGCTTTTCTCCAAAACCACTTTCACGGTGATTTTTGGTTAAGTTTCACCCAAAATCCACAATTTGTCCAGATACTCTGGATGAAAACAAAACTATCTGGTGTGTTGTGGCTATCTCAATCCCACATCTTGCTACAACCTCTGTGTTTGTTTGTGTTTTCTGGACATTCTCTATGGACTTTACACTTTTGAATGCATTTTAGCATGTAAGTTTTTGTTTTCAGCTGGCAAACGCTAATTGGTTCCACCTGGAGTCTAATTCGCCACACATTCGAGTTTTCTAGGAAGAAAGCTTCAGAAACCTGAGAAAACATGATATTTCTTTCTGTAAACATGACATTGGAAGCATTTGCCGAACAGGAAGCATGTGCTTTTCTCCAAAACCACTTTCACGGTGTTTTTAGGTTAAATTTCACCGGGATACTACAACATTTTGTCCAGATACTCTGGATGAAAACAAAACTATCTGGTGTGTAGTGGCTATCTGAATCCCAGATCTTACTACAGCTTCTCTGTTTGTGTTTTCTGGACATTCTCTATGGACTTTACGGGTTTGAATGCATTTTAGCATGTAAGTTTTTGTTTTCAGCTGGCAAACGCTAATTGGTTCCACCTGGAGTCTAATTCGCCACACATTCGAGTTTTCTAGGAAGAAAGCTTCAGAAACCTGAGAAAACATGATATTTCCTTCTGTAAACATGACATTGGATGCATTTGCAGAACATGAAGATTGTGCTTTTCTCCAAAACCACTTTCACGGTGATTTTTGGTTAAGTTTCACCCGAAATCCACAACATTTTGTCCAGATACTCTGGATGAAAACAAAACTATCTGGTGTGTTGTGGCTATCTCAATCCCACATCTTGCTACAACCTCTGTGTTTGTTTGTGTTTTCTGGACATTCTCTATGGACTTTACGGGTTTGAATGCATTTTAGCATGTAAGTTTTTGTTTTCCGCTGGCAAACGCTAATTGGTTCCACCTGGAGTCTAATACGCCACACATTCGAGTTTTCTAGGAAGAAAGCTTCAGAAACCTGAGAAAACATGATATTTCTTTCTGTAAACATGACATTGGAAGCATTTGCCGAACAGGAAGCATGAGCTTTTCTCCAAAACCACTTTCACGGTGATTTTTGGTGAAATTTCACCGGGATTCTACAACATTTTGTCCAGATACTCTGGATGAAAACAAAACTATCTGGTGTGTAGTGGCTATCTCAATCCCAGATCTTACTACAGCTTCTCTGTTTGTGTTTTCTGGACATTCTCTATGGACTTTACGGTTTTGAATGCATTTTAGCATGTAAGTTTTTGTTTTCAGCTGGCAAACGCTAATTGGTTCCACCTGGAGTCTAATACGCCACACATTCGAGTTTTCTAGGAAGAAAGCTTCAGAAACCTGAGAAAACATGATATTTGTATTTGTAAACATGACATTGGATGCATTTGCAGAACAGGAAGCATGAGCTTTTCTCCAAAACCACTTTCACGGTGATTTTTGGTTAAGTTTCACCCGAAATCCCCAACAATTTGTCCAGATACTCTGGATGAAAACAAAACTATCTGGTGTGTTGTGGCTATCTCCATCCCACATCTTGCTACAGCCTCTGTGTTTGTTTCTGTTTTCTGGACATTCTCTATGGACTTTACGGTTTTGAATGCATTTTAGCAGGACCCTTTTTGTTTTCTGCTGGCAAACGCTAATTGTTTCCACCTGGAGTCTAATACGCCACACATTCGAGTTTTCTAGGAAGAAAGCTTCGGAAACCTGAGAAAACATGATATTTGTATTTGTAAACATGACATTGGATGCATTTGCCGAACAGGAAGCATGAGCTTTTCTCCAAAACCACTTTCACGGTGAGTTTTGGTTAAGTTTCACCCAAAATCCACAATTTGTCCAGATACTCTGGATGAAAACAAAACTATCTGGTGTGTTGTGGCTATCTCAATCCCACATCTTGCTACAACCTCTGTGTTTGTTTGTGTTTTCTGGACATTCTCTATGGACTTTACACTTTTGAATGCATTTTAGCATGTAAGTTTTTGTTTTCAGCTGGCAAACGCTAATTGGTTCCACCTGGAGTCTAATTCGCCACACATTCGAGTTTTCTAGGAAGAAAGCTTCAGAAACCTGAGAAAACATGATATTTCTTTCTGTAAACATGACATTGGAAGCATTTGCCGAACAGGAAGCATGTGCTTTTCTCCAAAACCACTTTCACGGTGTTTTTAGGTTAAATTTCACCGGGATACTACAACATTTTGTCCAGATACTCTGGATGAAAACAAAACTATCTGGTGTGTAGTGGCTATCTGAATCCCAGATCTTACTACAGCTTCTCTGTTTGTGTTTTCTGGACATTCTCTATGGAATTTACGGGTTTGAATGCATTTTAGCATGTAAGTTTTTGTTTTCAGCTGGCAAACGCTAATTGGTTCCACCTGGAGTCTAATTCGCCACACATTCGAGTTTTCTAGGAAGAAAGCTTCAGAAACCTGAGAAAACATGATTTTTCTTTCTGTAAACATGACATTGGATGCATTTGCAGAACATGAAGATTGTGCTTTTCTCCAAAACTACTTTCACGGTGATTTTTGGTTAAGTTTCACCCGAAATCCACAACATTTTGTCCAGATACTCTGGATGAAAACAAAACTATCTGGTGTGTTGTGGCTATCTCAATCCCACATCTTGCTACAACCTCTGTGTTTGTTTGTGTTTTCTGGACATTCTCTATGGACTTTACGGTTTTGAATGCATTTTAGCATGTAAGTTTTTGTTTTCCGCTGGCAAACGCTAATTGGTTCCACCTGGAGTCTAATACGCCACACATTCGAGTTTTCTAGGAAGAAAGCTTCAGAAACCTGAGAAAACATGATATTTCTTTCTGTAAACATGACATTGGAAGCATTTGCCGAACAGGAAGCATGAGCTTTTCTCCAAAACCACTTTCACGGTGATTTTTGGTGAAATTTCACCGGGATTCTACAACATTTTGTCCAGATACTCTGGATGAAAACAAAACTATCTGGTGTGTAGTGGCTATCTCAATCCCAGATCTTACTACAGCTTCTCTGTTTGTGTTTTCTGGACATTCTCTATGGACTTTACGGTTTTGAATGCATTTTAGCATGTAAGTTTTTGTTTTCAGCTGGCAAACGCTAATTGGTTCCACCTGGAGTATAATACGCCACACATTCGAGTTTTCTAGGAAGAAAGCTTCAGAAACCTGAGAAAACATGATATTTGTATTTGTAAACATGACATTGGATGCATTTGCCGAACAGGAAGCATGAGCTTTTCTCCAAAACCACTTTCACGGTGATTTTTGGTTAAGTTTCACCCGAAATCCACAACAATTTGTCCAGATACTCTGGATGAAAACAAAACTATCTGGTGTGTTGTGGCTATCTCAATCCCACATCTTGCTACAGCCTCTGTGTTTGTTTGTGTTTTCTGGACATTCTCTATGGACTTTACGGTTTTGAATGCATTTTAGCATGTAAGTTTTTGTTTTCTGCTGGCAAACGCTAATTGGTTCCACCTGGAGTCTAATACGCCACACATTCGAGTTTTCTAGGAAGAAAGCTTCGGAAACCTGAGAAAACATGATATTTGTATTTGTAATCATGACATTGGATGCATTTGCCGAACAGGAAGCATGAGCTTTTCTCCAAAACCACTTTCACGGTGAGTTTTGGTTAAGTTTCACCCGAAATCCACAACAATTTGTCCAGATACTCTGGATGAAAACAAAACTATCTGGTGTGTTGTGGCTATCTCAATCCCACATCTTGCTACAACCTCTGTGTTTGTTTGTGTTTTCTGGACATTCTCTATGGACTTTACAGTTTTGAATGCATTTTAGCATGTAAGTTTTTGTTTTCAGCTGGCAAACGCTAATTGGTTCCACCTGGAGTCTAATTCGCCACACATTCGAGTTTTCTAGGAAGAAAGCTTCAGAAACCTGAGAAAACATGATATTTCTTTCTGTAAACATGACATTGGCTGCATTTGCCGAACAGGAAGCATGTGCTTTTCTCCAAAACCACTTTCACGGTGTTTTTAGGTTAAATTTCACCGGGATACTACAACATTTTGTCCAGATACTCTGGATGAAAACAAAACTATCTGGTGTGTAGTGGCTATCTGAATCCCAGATCTTACTACAGCTTCTCTGTTTGTGTTTTCTGGACATTCTCTATGGACTTTACGGTTTTGAATGCATTTTAGCATGTAAGTTTTTGTTTTCAGCTGGCAAACGCTAATTGGTTCCACCTGGATTCTAATTCGCCACACATTCGAGTTTTCTAGGAAGAAAGCTTCAGAAACCTGAGAAAACATGATATTTCCTTCTGTAAACATGACATTGGATGCATTTGCCGAACAGCAAGCATGAGCTTTTCTCCAAAACCACTTTCACGGTGATTTTTGGTTAAGTTTCACGCGAAATCCACAACAATTTGTCCAGATACTCTGGATGAAAACAAAACTATCTGGTGTGTTGTGGCTATCTCAATCCCACATCTTGCTACAACCTCTGTGTTTGTTTGTGTTTTCTGGACATTCTCTATGGACTTTACGGTTTTGAATGCATTTTAGCATGTAAGTTTTTGTTTTCCGCTGGCAAACGCTAATTGGTTCCACCTGGAGTCTAATACGCCACACATTCGAGTTTTCTAGGAAGAAAGCTTCAGAAACCTGAGAAAACATGATATTTCTTTCTGTAAACATGACATTGGATGCATTTGCCGAACAGGAAGCATGAGCTTTTCTCCAAAACCACTTTCACGGTGATTTTTGGTGAAATTTCACCGAGATTCTACAACATTTTGTCCAGATACTCTGGATGAAAACAAAACTATCTGGTGTGTAGTGGCTATCTCAATCCCAGATCTTACTACAGCTTCTCTGTTTGTGTTTTCTGGACATTCTCTATGGACTTTACGGTTTTGAATGCATTTTAGCATGTAAGTTTTTGTTTTCAGCTGACAAACGCTAATTGGTTCCACCTGGAGTCTAATACGCCACACATTCGAGTTTTCTAGGAAGAAAGCTTCAGAAACCTGAGAAAACATGATATTTGTATTTGTAAACATGACATTGGATGCATTTGCCGAACAGGAAGCATGAGCTTTTCTCCAAAACCACTTTCACGGTGATTTTTGGTTAAGTTTCACCCGAAATCCACAACAATTTGTCCAGATACTCTGGATGAAAACAAAACTATCTGGTGTGTTGTGGCTATCTCAATCCCACATCTTGCTACAGGCTCTGTGTTTGTTTGTGTTTTCTGGACATTCTCTATGGACTTTACGGTTTTGAATGCATTTTAGCATGTAAGTTTTTGTTTTCAGCTGGCAAACGCTAATTGGTTCCACCTGGAGTCTAATTCGCCACACATTCGAGTTTTCTAGGAAGAAAGCTTCAGAAACCTGAGAAAACATGATATTTCCTTCTGTAAACATGACATTGGCTGCATTTGCAGAACAGGAAGATTGTGCTTTTCTCCAAAACCACTTTCACGGTGATTTTTGGTTAAGTTTCACCCGAAATCCTCAACATTTTGTCCAGATACTCTGAATGAAAACAAAACTATCTGGTGTGTTGTGGCTATCTCAATCCCACATCTTGCTACAACCTCTGTGTTTGATTGTGTTTTCTGGACATTTTCTATGGACTTTACGGTTTTGAATGCATTTTAGCATGTAAGTTTTTGTTTTCAGCAGGCAAACGCTAATTGGTTCCACCTGGAGTCTAATTCGCCACACATTCGAGTTTTCTAGGAAGAAAGCTTCAGAAACCTGAGAAAGCATGATATTTCTTTCTGTAAACATGACATTGGAAGCATTTGCCGAACAGGAAGCTTGAGCTTTTCTCCAAAACCACTTTCACGGTGATTTTTGGTTAAGTTTCACCCGAAATCCACAACATTTTGTCCAGATACTCTGGATGAAAACAAAACTATCTGGTGTGTTGTGGCTATCTCAATCCTAGATCTTGCTACAACCTCTGTGTTTGTTTGTGTTTTCTGGACATTCTCTATGGACTTTACGGTTTTGAATGCATTTTAGCATGTAAGTTTTTGTTTTCACCTGGCAAACGTTAATTGGTTCCACCCGGAGTCTAATACGCCACACATTCGAGTTTTCTAGGAAGAATGCTTCAGAAAACTGAGAAAACATGATATTTCTTTCTGTAAACATGACATTGGATGCATTTGCCGAACAGGAAGCATGAGCTTTTCTCCAAAACCACTTTCACGGTGATTTTTGGTTAAGTTTCACCCGAAATCCACAACAATTGGTCCAGATACTCTGGATGAAAACAAAACTATCTGGTTTGTTTTGGCTATCTCAATCCCACATCTTGCTACAGCCTCTGTGTTTGTTTGTGTTTTCTGGACATTCTCTATGGACTTTACGGGTTTGAATGCATTTTAGCATGTAAGTTTTTGTTTTCAGCTGGCAAACGCTAATTGGTTCCACCTGGAGTCTAATTCGCCACACATTCGAGTTTTCTAGGAAGAAAGCTTCAGAAACCTGAGAAAACATGATATTTCTTTCTGTAAACATGACATTGGATGCATTTGCCGAACAGGAAGCATGAGCTTTTCTCCAAAACCACTTTCACGGTGATTTTTGGTTAAGTTTCACCCGAAATCCACAACAATTGGTCCAGATACTCTGGATGAAAACAAAACTATCTGGTTTGTTTTGGCTATCTCAATCCCACATCTTGCTACAGCCTCTGTGTTTGTTTGTGTTTCCTGGACATTCTCTATGGACTTTACGGGTTTGAATGCATTTTAGCATGTAAGTTTTTGTTTTCAGCTGGCAAACGTTAATTGGTTCCACCTGGAGACTAATACGCCACACATTCGAGTTTTCTAGGAAGAAAGCTTCAGAAACCTGAGAAAACATGATATTTCCTTCTGTAAACATGACATTGGATGCATTTGCCGAACAGGAAGCATGAGCTTTTCTCCAAAACCACTTTCACGGTGATTTTTGGTTAAGTTTCACCCGAAATCCACAACAATTTGTCCTGATACTCTGGATGAAAACAAAACTATCTGGTGTGTTGTGGCTATCTCAATCCCACATCTTGCTACAGCCTCTGTGTTTGTTTGTGTTTTCTGGACATTCTCTATGGACTTTACGGTTTTGAATGCATTTTAGCCTGTAACTTTTTGTTTTCAGCTGGCAAACGCTAATTGGTTCCACCTGGAGTCTAATTCGCCACACATTCGAGTTTTCTAGGAAGAAAGCTTCAGAAACCTGAGAAAACATGATATTTCCTTCTGTAAACATGACATTGGATGCATTTTCCGAACAGGAAGCATGAGCTTTTCTCCAAAACCACTTTCACGGTGATTTTTGGTTAAGTTTCACCCGAAATCCACAACAATTTGTCCAGATACTCTGGATGAAAACAAAACTATCTGGTGTGTTGTGGCTATCTCAATCCCACATCTTGCTACAGCCTCTGTGTTTGTTTGTGTTTTCTGGACATTCTCTATGGACTTTACGGTTTTGAATGCATTTTAGCATGTAAGTTTTTGTTTTCTGCTGGCAAACGCTAATTGGTTCCACCTGGAGTCTAATACACCACACATTCGAGTTTTCTAGGAAGAAAGCTTCGGAAACCTGAGAAAACATGATATTTGTATTTGTAAACATGACATTGGATGCATTTGCCGAACAGGAAGCATGAGCTTTTCTCCAAAACCACTTTCACGGTGATTTTTGGTTAAGTTTCACCCAAAATCCACAATTTGTCCAGATACTCTGGATGAAAACAAAACTATCTGGTGTGTTGTGGCTATCTCAATCCCACATCTTGCTACAACCTCTGTGTTTGTTTGTGTTTTCTGGACATTCTCTATGGACTTTACACTTTTGAATGCATTTTAGCATGTAAGTTTTTGTTTTCAGCTGGCAAACGCTAATTGGTTCCACCTGGAGTCTAATTCGCCACACATTCGAGTTTTCTAGGAAGAAAGCTTCAGAAACCTGAGAAAACATGATATTTCCTTCTGTAAACATGACATTGGAAGCATTTGCCGAACAGGAAGCATGTGCTTTTCTCCAAAACCACTTTCACGGTGTTTTTAGGTTAAATTTCACCGGGATACTACAACATTTTGTCCAGATACTCTGGATGAAAACAAAACTATCTGGTGTGTAGTGGCTATCTGAATCCCAGATCTTACTACAGCTTCTCTGTTTGTGTTTTCTGGACATTCTCTATGGACTTTACGGGTTTGAATGCATTTTAGCATGTAAGTTTTTGTTTTCAGCTGGCAAACGCTAATTGGTTCCACCTGCAGTCTAATTCGCCACACATTCGAGTTTTCTAGGAAGAAAGCTTCAGAAACCTGAGAAAACATGATATTTCCTTCTGTAAACATGACATTGGATGCATTTGCAGAACAGCAAGCATGAGCTTTTCTCCAAAACCACTTTCACGGTGATTTTTGGTTAAGTTTCACGCGAAATCCACAACAATTTGTCCAGATACTCTGGATGAAAACAAAACTATCTGGTGTGTTGTGGCTATCTCAATCCCACATCTTGCTACAACCTCTGTGTTTGTTTGTGTTTTCTGGACATTCTCTATGGACTTTACGGTTTTGAATGCATTTTAGCATGTAAGTTTTTGTTTTCCGCTGGCAAACGCTAATTGGTTCCACCTGGAGTCTAATACGCCACACATTCGAGTTTTCTAGGAAGAAAGCTTCAGAAACCTGAGAAAACATGATATTTCTTTCTGTAAACATGACATTGGATGCATTTGCCGAACAGGAAGCATGAGCTTTTCTCCAAAACCACTTTCACGGTGATTTTTGGTGAAATTTCACCGAGATTCTACAACATTTTGTCCAGATACTCTGGATGAAAACAAAACTATCTGGTGTGTAGTGGCTATCTCAATCCTAGATCTTACTACAGCTTCTCTGTTTGTGTTTTCTGGACATTCTCTATGGACTTTACGGTTTTGAATGCATTTTAGCATGTAAGTTTTTGTTTTCAGCTGACAAACGCTAATTGGTTCCACCTGGAGTCTAATACGCCACACATTCGAGTTTTCTAGGAAGAAAGCTTCAGAAACCTGAGAAAACATGATATTTGTATTTGTAAACATGACATTGGATGCATTTGCCGAACAGGAAGCATGAGCTTTTCTCCAAAACCACTTTCACGGTGATTTTTGGTTAAGTTTCACCCGAAATCCACAACAATTTGTCCAGATACTCTGGATGAAAACAAAACTATCTGGTGTGTTGTGGCTATCTCAATCCCACATCTTGCTACAGGCTCTGTGTTTGTTTGTGTTTTCTGGACATTCTCTATGGACTTTACGGTTTTGAATGCATTTTAGCATGTAAGTTTTTGTTTTCAGCTGGCAAACGCTAATTGGTTCCACCTGGAGTCTAATTCGCCACACATTCGAGTTTTCTAGGAAGAAAGCTTCAGAAACCTGAGAAAACATGATATTTCCTTCTGTAAACATGACATTGGCTGCATTTGCAGAACAGGAAGATTGTGCTTTTCTCCAAAACCACTTTCACGGTGATTTTTGGTTAAGTTTCACCCGAAATCCTCAACATTTTGTCCAGATACTCTGAATGAAAACAAAACTATCTGGTGTGTTGTGGCTATCTCAATCCCACATCTTGCTACAACCTCTGTGTTTGATTGTGTTTTCTGGACATTTTCTATGGACTTTACGGTTTTGAATGCATTTTAGCATGTAAGTTTTTGTTTTCAGCAGGCAAACGCTAATTGGTTCCACCTGGAGTCTAATTCGCCACACATTCGAGTTTTCTAGGAAGAAAGCTTCAGAAACCTGAGAAAGCATGATATTTCTTTCTGTAAACATGACATTGGAAGCATTTGCCGAACAGGAAGCTTGAGCTTTTCTCCAAAACCACTTTCACGGTGATTTTTGGTTAAGTTTCACCCGAAATCCACAACATTTTGTCCAGATACTCTGGATGAAAACAAAACTATCTGGTGTGTTGTGGCTATCTCAATCCCACATCTTGCTACAGCCTCTGTGTTTGTTTGTGTTTTCTGGACATTCTCTATGGACTTTACGGTTTTGAATGCATTTTAGCAGGAACCTTTTTGTTTTCTGCTGGCAAACGCTAATTGGTTCCACCTGGAATCTAATACGTCACACATTCGAGTTTTCTAGGAAGAAAGCTTCAGAAACCTGAGAAAACATGATATTTCTTTCTGTAAACCTGACATTGGCTACATTTGCCGAAAAGGAAACATGTGCTTTTCTCCAAAACCACTTTCACGGTGTTTTTTGGTTAAATTTCACCGGGATACTACAACATTTTGTCCAGATACTCTGGATGAAAACAAAACTATCTGGTGTGCAGTGGCTATCTCAATCCCAGATCTTACTACAGCTTCTCTGTTTGTGTTTTCTGGACATTCTCTATGGACTTTACGGTTTTGAATGCATTTTAGCATGTAAGTTTTTGCTTTCAGCTGGCAAACGCTAATTGGTTCCACCTGGAGTCTAATACGCCACACATTCGAGTTTTCTAGGAAGAAAGCTTCAGAAACCTGAGAAAACATGATATTTCTTTCTGTAAACATGACATTGGATGCATTTGCCGAACAGGAAGCATGAGCTTTTCTCCAAAACCACTTTCACGGTGATTTTTGGTTAAGTTTCACCCGAAATCCACAACATTTTGTCCAGACACTCTAGATGAAAACAAAACTATCTGGTGTGTTGTGGCTATCTCAATCCCACATCTTGCTACAGCCTCTGTGTTTGTTTGTGTTTTCTGGACATTCTCTATGGACTTTACGGGTTTGAATGCATTTTAGCATGTAAGTTTTTGTTTTCAGCTGGCAAACGCTAATTGGTTCCACCTGGAGTCTAATACGCCACACATTCGAGTTTTCTAGGAAGAAAGCTTCAGAAACCTGAGAAAACATGATATTTCCTTCTGTAAACATGACATTGGATGCATTTGCCGAACAGGTATCATGAGCTTTTCTCCAAAACCACTTTCACGGTGATTTGTGGTTAAGTTTCACCTGAAATCCACAACAATTTGTCCAGATACTCTGGATGAAAACAAAACTATCTGGTGTGTTTTGGCTATCTCAATCCCACATCTTGCTACAGCCTCTGTGTTTGTTTGTGTTTTCTGGACATTCTCTATGGACTTTACGGTTTTGAATGCATTGTAGCATGTAAGTTTTTGTTTTCAGATGGCAAACGCTAATTAGTTCCACCTGGAGTCTAATACGCCACACATTCGAGTTTTCTAGGAAGAAAGCTTCAGAAACCTGAGAAAACATGATATTTCTTTCTGTAAACATGACATTGGATGCATTTGCCGAACAGGAAGCATGAGCTTTTCTCCAAAACCACTTTCACGGTGATTTTTGGTTAAGTTTCACCCGAAATCCACAACATTTTGTCCAGATACTCTGGATGAAAACAAAACTATCTGGTGTGTTGTGGCTATCTCAATCCTAGATCTTGCTACAACCTCTGTGTTTGTTTGTGTTTTCTGGACATTCTCTATGGACTTTACGGTTTTGAATGCATTTTAGCATGTAAGTTTTTGTTTTCACCTGGCAAACGTTAATTGGTTCCACCCGGAGTCTAATACGCCACACATTCGAGTTTTCTAGGAAGAATGCTTCAGAAAACTGAGAAAACATGATATTTCTTTCTGTAAACATGACATTGGATGCATTTGCCGAACAGGAAGCATGAGCTTTTCTCCAAAACCACTTTCACGGTGATTTTTGGTTAAGTTTCACCCGAAATCCACAACAATTGGTCCAGATACTCTGGATGAAAACAAAACTATCTGGTTTGTTTTGGCTATCTCAATCCCACATCTTGCTACAGCCTCTGTGTTTGTTTGTGTTTTCTGGACATTCTCTATGGACTTTACGGGTTTGAATGCATTTTAGCATGTAAGTTTTTGTTTTCAGCTGGCAAACGCTAATTGGTTCCACCTGGAGTCTAATTCGCCACACATTCGAGTTTTCTAGGAAGAAAGCTTCAGAAACCTGAGAAAACATGATATTTCCTTCTGTAAACATGACATTGGATGCATTTGCAGAACATGAAGATTGTGCTTTTCTCCAAAACCACTTTCACGGTGATTTTTGGTTAAGTTTCACCCGAAATCCACAACATTTTGTCCAGATACTCTGGATGAAAACAAAACTATCTGGTTTGTTTTGGCTATCTCAATCCCACATCTTGCTACAGCCTCTGTGTTTGTTTGTGTTTTCTGGACATTCTCTATGGACTTTACGGGTTTGAATGCATTTTAGCATGTAAGTTTTTGTTTTCAGCTGGCAAACGTTAATTGGTTCCACCTGGAGACTAATACGCCACACATTCGAGTTTTCTAGGAAGAAAGCTTCAGAAACCTGAGAAAACATGATATTTCCTTCTGTAAACATGACATTGGATGCATTTGCCGAACAGGAAGCATGAGCTTTTCTCCAAAACCACTTTCACGGTGATTTTTGGTTAAGTTTCACCCGAAATCCACAACAATTTGTCCTGATACTCTGGATGAAAACAAAACTATCTGGTGTGTTGTGGCTATCTCAATCCCACATCTTGCTACAGCCTCTGTGTTTGTTTGTGTTTTCTGGACATTCTCTATGGACTTTACGGGTTTGAATGCATTTTAGCATGTAAGTTTTTATTTTCAGCTGGCAAACGTTAATTGGTTCCACCTGGAGACTAATACGCCACACATTCGAGTTTTCTAGGAAGAAAGCTTCAGAAACCTGAGAAAACATGATATTTCCTTCTGTAAACATGACATTGGATGCATTTGCCGAACAGGAAGCATGAGCTTTTCTCCAAAACCACTTTCACGGTGATTTTTGGTTAAGTTTCACCCGAAATCCACAACAATTTGTCCTGATACTCTGGATGAAAACAAAACTATCTGGTGTGTTGTGGCTATCTCAATCCCACATCTTGCTACAGCCTCTGTGTTTGTTTGTGTTTTCTGGACATTCTCTATGGACTTTACGGTTTTGAATGCATTTTAGCCTGTAACTTTTTGTTTTCAGCTGGCAAACGCTAATTGGTTCCACCTGGAGTCTAATTCGCCACACATTCGAGTTTTCTAGGAAGAAAGCTTCAGAAACCTGAGAAAACATGATATTTCCTTCTGTAAACATGACATTGGCTGCATTGGCCGAACAGGAAGCATGAGCTTTTCTCCAAAACCACTTTCACGGTGATTTTTGGTTAAGTTTCACCCGAAATCCACAACAATTTGTCCAGATACTCTGGATGAAAACAAAACTATCTGGTGTGTTGTGGCTATCTCAATCCCACATCTTGCTACAGCCTCTGTGTTTGTTTGTGTTTTCTGGACATTCTCTATGGACTTTACGGTTTTGAATGCATTTTAGCATGTAAGTTTTTGTTTTCTGCTGGCAAACGCTAATTGGTTCCACCTGGAGTCTAATATGCCACACATTCGAGTTTTCTAGGAAGAAAGCTTCGGAAACCTGAGAAAACATGATATTTGTATTTGTAAACATGACATTGGATGCATTTGCCGAACAGGAAGCATGAGCTTTTCTCCAAAACCACTTTCACGGTGATTTTTGGTTAAGTTTCACCCGAAATCCACAATTTGTCCAGATACTCTGGATGAAAACAAAACTATCTGGTGTGTTGTGGCTATCTCAATCCCACATCTTGCTACAACCTCTGTGTTTGTTTGTGTTTTCTGGACATTCTCTATGGACTTTACACTTTTGAATGCATTTTAGCATGTAAGTTTTTGTTTTCAGCTGGCAAACGCTAATTGGTTCCACCTGGAGTCTAATTCGCCACACATTCGAGTTTTCTAGGAAGAAAGCTTCAGAAACCTGAGAAAACATGATATTTCTTTCTGTAAACATGACATTGGAAGCATTTGCCGAACAGGAAGCATGTGCTTTTCTCCAAAACCACTTTCACGGTGTTTTTAGGTTAAATTTCACCGGGATACTACAACATTTTGTCCAGATACTCTGGATGAAAACAAAACTATCTGGTGTGTAGTGGCTATCTGAATCCCAGATCTTACTACAGCTTCTCTGTTTGTGTTTTCTGGACATTCTCTATGGACTTTACGGGTTTGAATGCATTTTAGCATGTAAGTTTTTGTTTTCAGCTGGCAAACGCTAATTGGTTCCACCTGGAGTCTAATTCGCCACACATTCGAGTTTTCTAGGAAGAAAGCTTCAGAAACCTGAGAAAACATGATATTTCCTTCTGTAAACATGACATTGGATGCATTTGCAGAACATGAAGATTGTGCTTTTCTCCAAAACCACTTTCACGGTGATTTTTGGTTAAGTTTCACCCGAAATCCACAACATTTTGTCCAGATACTCTGGATGAAAACAAAACTATCTGGTGTGTTGTGGCTATCTCAATCCCACATCTTGCTACAACCTCTGTGTTTGTTTGTGTTTTCTGGACATTTTCTATGGACTTTACGGTTTTGAATGCATTTTAGCATGTAAGTTTTTGTTTTCCGCTGGCAAACGCTAATTGGTTCCACCTGGAATCTAATACGCCACACATTCGAGTTTTCTAGGAAGAAAGCTTCAGAAACCTGAGAAAACATGATATTTCTTTCTGTAAACATGACATTGGAAGCATTTGCCGAACAGGAAGCATGAGCTTTTCTCCAAAACCACTTTCACGGTGATTTTTGGTGAAATTTCACCGGGATTCTACAACATTTTGTCCAGATACTCTGGATGAAAACAAAACTATCTGGTGTGTAGTGGCTATCTCAATCCCAGATCTTACTACAGCTTCTCTGTTTGTGTTTTCTGGACACTCTCTATGGACTTTACGGTTTTGAATGCATTTTAGCATGTAAGTTTTTGTTTTCAGCTGGCAAACGCTAATTGGTTCCACCTGGAGTCTAATACGCCACACATTCGAGTTTTCTAGGAAGAAAGCTTCAGAAACCTGAGAAAACATGATATTTGTATTTGTAAACATGACATTGGATGCATTTGCAGAACAGGAAGCATGAGCTTTTCTCCAAAACCATTTTCACGGTGATTTTTGGTTAAGTTTCACCCGAAATCCCCAACAATTTGTCCAGATACTCTGGATGAAAACAAAACTATCTGGTGTGTTGTGGCTATCTCCATCCCACATCTTGCTACAGCCTCTGTGTTTGTTTCTGTTTTCTGGACATTCTCTATGGACTTTACGGTTTTGAATGCATTTTAGCATGTAAGTTTTTGTTTTCTGCTGGCAAACGCTAATTGGTTCCACCTGGAGTCTAATACGCCACACATTCGAGTTTTCTAGGAAGAAAGCTTCGGAAACCTGAGAAAACATGATATTTGTATTTGTAAACATGACATTGGATGCATTTGCCGAACAGGAAGCCTGAGCTTTTCTCCAAAACCACTTTCACGGTGAGTTTTGGTTAAGTTTCACCCAAAATCCACAATTTGTCCAGATACTCTGGATGAAAACAAAACTATCTGGTGTGTTGTGGCTATCTCAATCCCACATCTTGCTACAACCTCTGTGTTTGTTTGTGTTTTCTGGACATTCTCTATGGACTTTACACTTTTGAATGCATTTTAGCATGTAAGTTTTTGTTTTCAGCTGGCAAACGCTAATTGGTTCCACCTGGAGTCTAATTCGCCACACATTCGAGTTTTCTAGGAAGAAAGCTTCAGAAACCTGAGAAAACATGATATTTCTTTCTGTAAACATGACATTGGAAGCATTTGCCGAACAGGAAGCATGTGCTTTTCTCCAAAACCACTTTCACGGTGTTTTTAGGTTAAATTTCACCGGGATACTACAACATTTTGTCCAGATACTCTGGATGAAAACAAAACTATCTGGTGTGTAGTGGCTATCTGAATCCCAGATCTTACTACAGCTTCTCTGTTTGTGTTTTCTGGACATTCTCTATGGACTTTACGGGTTTGAATGCATTTTAGCATGTAAGTTTTTGTTTTCAGCTGGCAAACGCTAATTGGTTCCACATGGAGTCTAATTCGCCACACATTCGAGTTTTCTAGGAAGAAAGCTTCAGAAACCTGAGAAAACATGATATTTCCTTCTGTAAACATGACATTGGATGCATTTGCAGAACATGAAGATTGTGCTTTTCTCCAAAACCACTTTCACGGTGATTTTTGGTTAAGTTTCACCCGAAATCCACAACATTTTGTCCAGATACTCTGGATGAAAACAAAACTATCTGGTGTGTTGTGGCTATCTCAATCCCACATCTTGCTACAACCTCTGTGTTTGTTTGTGTTTTCTGGACATTCTCTATGGACTTTACGGTTTTGAATGCATTTTAGCATGTAAGTTTTTGTTTTCCGCTGGCAAACGCTAATTGGTTCCACCTGGAATCTAATACGCCACACATTCGAGTTTTCTAGGAAGAAAGCTTCAGAAACCTGAGAAAACATGATATTTCTTTCTGTAAACATGACATTGAAAGCATTTGCCGAACAGGAAGCATGAGCTTTTCTCCAAAACCACTTTCACGGTGATTTTTGGTGAAATTTCACCGGGATTCTACAACATTTTGTCCAGATACTCTGGATGAAAACAAAACTATCTGGTGTGTAGTGGCTATCTCAATCCCAGATCTTACTACAGCTTCTCTGTTTGTGTTTTCTGGACATTCTCTATGGACTTTACGGTTTTGAATGCATTTTAGCATGTAAGTTTTTGTTTTCAGCTGGCAAACGCTAATTGGTTCCACCTGGAGTCTAATACGCCACACATTCGAGTTTTCTAGGAAGAAAGCTTCAGAAACCTGAGAAAACATGATATTTGTATTTGTAAACATGACATTGGATGCATTTGCAGAACAGGAAGCATGAGCTTTTCTCCAAAACCATTTTCACGGTGATTTTTGGTTAAGTTTCACCCGAAATCCCCAACAATTTGTCCAGATACTCTGGATGAAAACAAAACTATCTGGTGTGTAGTGGCTATCTCAATCCCAGATCTTACTACAGCTTCTCTGTTTGTGTTTTCTGGACACTCTCTATGGACTTTACGGTTTTGAATGCATTTTAGCATGTAAGTTTTTGTTTTCAGCTGGCAAACGCTAATTGGTTCCACCTGGAGTCTAATACGCCACACATTCGAGTTTTCTAGGAAGAAAGCTTCAGAAACCTGAGAAAACATGATATTTGTATTTGTAAACATGACATTGGATGCATTTGCAGAACAGGAAGCATGAGCTTTTCTCCAAAACCATTTTCACGGTGATTTTTGGTTAAGTTTCACCCGAAATCCCCAACAATTTGTCCAGATACTCTGGATGAAAACAAAACTATCTGGTGTGTTGTGGCTATCTCCATCCCACATCTTGCTACAGCCTCTGTGTTTGTTTCTGTTTTCTGGACATTCTCTATGGACTTTACGGTTTTGAATGCATTTTAGCATGTAAGTTTTTGTTTTCTGCTGGCAAACGCTAATTGGTTCCACCTGGAGTCTAATACGCCACACATTCGAGTTTTCTAGGAAGAAAGCTTCGGAAACCTGAGAAAACATGATATTTGTATTTGTAAACATGACATTGGATGCATTTGCCGAACAGGAAGCATGAGCTTTTCTCCAAAACCACTTTCACGGTGAGTTTTGGTTAAGTTTCACCCAAAATCCACAATTTGTCCAGATACTCTGGATGAAAACAAAACTATCTGGTGTGTTGTGGCTATCTCAATCCCACATCTTGCTACAACCTCTGTGTTTGTTTGTGTTTTCTGGACATTCTCTATGGACTTTACACTTTTGAATGCATTTTAGCATGTAAGTTTTTGTTTTCAGCTGGCAAACGCTAATTGGTTCCACCTGGAGTCTAATTCGCCACACATTCGAGTTTTCTAGGAAGAAAGCTTCAGAAACCTGAGAAAACATGATATTTCTTTCTGTAAACATGACATTGGAAGCATTTGCCGAACAGGAAGCATGTGCTTTTCTCCAAAACCACTTTCACGGTGTTTTTAGGTTAAATTTCACCGGGATACTACAACATTTTGTCCAGATACTCTGGATGAAAACAAAACTATCTGGTGTGTAGTGGCTATCTGAATCCCAGATCTTACTACAGCTTCTCTGTTTGTGTTTTCTGGACATTCTCTATGGACTTTACGGGTTTGAATGCATTTTAGCATGTAAGTTTTTGTTTTCAGCTGGCAAACGCTAATTGGTTCCACCTGGAGTCTAATTCGCCACACATTCGAGTTTTCTAGGAAGAAAGCTTCAGAAACCTGAGAAAACATGATATTTCCTTCTGTAAACATGACATTGGATGCATTTGCAGAACATGAAGATTGTGCTTTTCTCCAAAACCACTTTCACGGTGATTTTTGGTTAAGTTTCACCCGAAATCCACAACATTTTGTCCAGATACTCTGGATGAAAACAAAACTATCTGGTGTGTTGTGGCTATCTCAATCCCACATCTTGCTACAACCTCTGTGTTTGTTTGTGTTTTCTGGACATTCTCTATGGACTTTACGGTTTTGAATGCATTTTAGCATGTAAGTTTTTGTTTTCCGCTGGCAAACGCTAATTGGTTCCACCTGGAATCTAATACGCCACACATTCGAGTTTTCTAGGAAGAAAGCTTCAGAAACCTGAGAAAACATGATATTTCTTTCTGTAAACATGACATTGGAAGCATTTGCCGAACAGGAAGCATGAGCTTTTCTCCAAAACCACTTTCACGGTGATTTTTGGTTAAGTTTCACCGGGATACTACAACATTTTGTCCAGATACTCTGGATGAAAACAAAACTATCTGGTGTGTAGTGGCTATCTCAATCCCAGATCTTACTACAGCTTCTCTGTTTGTGTTTTCTGGACATTCTCTATGGACTTTACGGTTTTGAATGCATTTTAGCATGTAAGTTTTTGTTTTCAGCTGGCAAACGCTAATTGGTTCCACCTGGAGTCTAATACGCCACACATTCGAGTTTTCTAGGAAGAAAGCTTCAGAAACCTGAGAAAACATGATATTTGTATTTGTAAACATGACATTGGATGCATTTGCCGAACAGGAAGCATGAGCTTTTCTCCAAAACCATTTTCACGGTGATTTTTGGTTAAGTTTCACCCGAAATCCCCAACAATTTGTCCAGATACTCTGGATGAAAACAAAACTATCTGGTGTGTTGTGGCTATCTCCATCCCACATCTTGCTACAGCCTCTGTGTTTGTTTCTGTTTTCTGGACATTCTCTATGGACTTTACGGTTTTGAATGCATTTTAGCATGTAAGTTTTTGTTTTCAGCTGGCAAACGCTAATTGGTTCCACCTGGAGTCTAATTCGCCACACATTCGAGTTTTCTAGGAAGAAAGCTTCAGAAACCTGAGAAAACATGATATTTCTTTCTGTAAACATGACATTGGAAGCATTTGCCGAACAGGAAGCATGTGCTTTTCTCCAAAACCACTTTCACGGTGTTTTTAGGTTAAATTTCACCGGGATACTACAACATTTTGTCCAGATACTCTGGATGAAAACAAAACTATCTGGTGTGTAGTGGCTATCTGAATCCCAGATCTTACTACAGCTTCTCTGTTTGTGTTTTCTGGACATTCTCTATGGACTTTACGGGTTTGAATGCATTTTAGCATGTAAGTTTTTGTTTTCAGCTGGCAAACGCTAATTGGTTCCACCTGGAGTCTAATTCGCCACACATTCGAGTTTTCTAGGAAGAAAGCTTCAGAAACCTGAGAAAACATGATTTTTCTTTCTGTAAACATGACATTGGATGCATTTGCAGAACATGAAGATTGTGCTTTTCTCCAAAACCACTTTCACGGTGATTTTTGGTTAAGTTTCACCCGAAATCCACAACATTTTGTCCAGATACTCTGGATGAAAACAAAACTATCTGGTGTGTTGTGGCTATCTCAATCCCACATCTTGCTACAACCTCTGTGTTTGTTTGTGTTTTCTGGACATTCTCTATGGACTTTACGGTTTTGAATGCATTTTAGCATGTAAGTTTTTGTTTTCCGCTGGCAAACGCTAATTGGTTCCACCTGGAGTCTAATACGCCACACATTCGAGTTTTCTAGGAAGAAAGCTTCAGAAACCTGAGAAAACATGATATTTCTTTCTGTAAACATGACATTGGAAGCATTTGCCGAACAGGAAGCATGAGCTTTTCTCCAAAACCACTTTCACGGTGATTTTTGGTGAAATTTCACCGGGATTCTACAACATTTTGTCCAGATACTCTGGATGAAAACAAAACTATCTGGTGTGTAGTGGCTATCTCAATCCCAGATCTTACTACAGCTTCTCTGTTTGTGTTTTCTGGACATTCTCTATGGACTTTACGGTTTTGAATGCATTTTAGCATGTAAGTTTTTGTTTTCAGCTGGCAAACGCTAATTGGTTCCACCTAGAGTCTAATACGCCACACATTCGAGTTTTCTAGGAAGAAAGCTTCAGAAACCTGAGAAAACATGATATTTGTATTTGTGAACATGACATTGGATGCATTTGCCGAACAGGAAGCATGAGCTTTTCTCCAAAACCACTTTCACGGTGATTTTTGGTTAAGTTTCACCCGAAATCCACAACAATTTGTCCAGATACTCTGGATGAAAACAAAACTATCTGGTGTGTTGTGGCTATCTCAATCCCACATCTTGCTACAGCCTCTGTGTTTGTTTGTGTTTTCTGGACATTCTCTATGGACTTTACGGTTTTGAATGCATTTTAGCATGTAAGTTTTTGTTTTCTGCTGGCAAACGCTAATTGGTTCCACCTGGAGTCTAATACGTCACACATTCGAGTTTTCTAGGAAGAAAGCTTCGGAAACCTGAGAAAACATGATATTTGTATTTGTAATCATGACATTGGATGCATTTGCCGAACAGGAAGCATGAGCTTTTCTCCAAAACCACTTTCACGGTGAGTTTTGGTTAAGTTTCACCCGAAATCCACAACAATTTGTCCAGATACTCTGGATGAAAACAAAACTATCTGGTGTGTTGTGGCTATCTCAATCCCACATCTTGCTACAACCTCTGTGTTTGTTTGTGTTTTCTGGACATTCTCTATGGACTTTACAGTTTTGAATGCATTTTAGCATGTAAGTTTTTGTTTTCAGCTGGCAAACGCTAATTGGTTCCACCTGGAGTCTAATTCGCCACACATTCGAGTTTTCTAGGAAGAAAGCTTCAGAAACCTGAGAAAACATGATATTTCTTTCTGTAAACATGACATTGGCTGCATTTGCCGAACAGGAAGCATGTGCTTTTCTCCAAAACCACTTTCACGGTGTTTTTAGGTTAAATTTCACCGGGATACTACAACATTTTGTCCAGATACTCTGGATGAAAACAAAACTATCTGGTGTGTAGTGGCTATCTGAATCCCAGATCTTACTACAGCTTCTCTGTTTGTGTTTTCTGGACATTCTCTATGGACTTTACGGTTTTGAATGCATTTTAGCATGTAAGTTTTTGTTTTCAGCTGACAAACGCTAATTGGTTCCACCTGGAGTCTAATACGCCACACATTCGAGTTTTCTAGGAAGAAAGCTTCAGAAACCTGAGAAAACATGATATTTGTATTTGTAAACATGACATTGGATGCATTTGCCGAACAGGAAGCATGAGCTTTTCTCCAAAACCACTTTCACGGTGATTTTTGGTTAAGTTTCACCCGAAATCCACAACAATTTGTCCAGATACTCTGGATGAAAACAAAACTATCTGGTGTGTTGTGGCTATCTCAATCCCACATCTTGCTACAGGCTCTGTGTTTGTTTGTGTTTTCTGGACATTCTCTATGGACTTTACGGTTTTGAATGCATTTTAGCATGTACGTTTTTGTTTTCAGCTGGCAAACGCTAATTGGTTCCACCTGGAGTCTAATTCGCCACACATTCGAGTTTTCTAGGAAGAAAGCTTCAGAAACCTGAGAAAACATGATATTTCCTTCTGTAAACATGACATTGGCTGCATTTGCCGAACAGGAAGATTGTGCTTTTCTCCAAAACCACTTTCACGGTGATTTTTGGTTAAGTTTCACCCGAAATCCACAACATTTTGTCCAGATACTCTGAATGAAAACAAAACTATCTGGTGTGTTGTGGCTATCTCAATCCCACATCTTGCTACAACCTCTGTGTTTGTTTGTGTTTTCTGGACATTTTCTATGGACTTTACGGTTTTGAATGCATTTTAGCATGTAAGTTTTTGTTTTCAGCAGGCAAACGCTAATTGGTTCCACCTGGAGTCTAATTCGCCACACATTCGAGTTTTCTAGGAAGAAAGCTTCAGAAACCTGAGAAAACATGATATTTCTTTCTGTAAACCTGACATTGGCTACATTTGCCGAACAGGAAGCATGTGCTTTTCTCCAAAACCACTTTCACGGTATTTTTTGGTTAAATTTCACCGGGATACTACAACATTTTGTCCAGATACTCTGGATGAAAACAAAACTATCTGGTGTGTAGTGGCTATCTCAATCCCAGATCTTACTACAGCTTCTCTGTTTGTGTTTTCTGGACATTCTCTATGGACTTTACGGTTTTGAATGCATTTTGGAATGTAAGTTTTTGTTTTCAGCTGGCAAACGCTAATTGGTTCCACCTGGAGTCTAATACACCACACATTCGAGTTTTCTAGGAAGAAAGCTTCAGAAACCTGAGAAAACATGATATTTCTTTCTGTAAACATGACATTGGATGCATTTGCCGAACAGGAAGCATGAGCTTTTCTCCAAAACCACTTTCACGGTGATTTTTGGTTAAGTTTCACCCGAAATCCACAACATTTTGTCCAGATACTCTGGATGAAAGCAAAACTATCTGCTGTGTTGTGGCTATCTCAATCCCACATCTTGCTACAGCCTCTGTGTTTGTTTGTGTTTTCTGGACATTCTCTATGGACTTTACGGGTTTGAATGCATTTTAGCATGTAAGTTTTTGTTTTCAGCTGGCAAACGTTAATTGGTTCCACCTGGAGTCTAATTCGCCACACATTCGAGTTTTCTAGGAAGAAAGCTTCAGAAACCTGAGAAAACATGATATTTCTTTCTGTAAACCTGACATTGGCTGCATTTGCCAAACAGGAAGCATGAGCTTTTCTCCAAAACCACTTTCACGGTAATTTTTGGTTAAGTTTCACCCGAAATCCACAACAATTTTCCAGATACTCTGGATGAAAACAAAACTATCTGGTGTGTTGTGGCTATCTCAATCCCACATCTTGCTACAGCCTCTGTGTTTGTTTGTGTTTTCTGGACATTCTCTATGGACTTTACGGTTTTGAATGCATTTTAGCATGTAAGATTTTGTTTTCAGCTGGCAAACGCTAATTGGTTCCACCTGGAGTCTAATTCGCCACACATTCGAGTTTTCTAGGAAGAAAGCTTCAGAAACCTGAGAAAACATGATATTTCCTTCTGTAAACATGACATTGGATGCATTTGCCGAACAGGAAGCATGAGCTTTTCTCCAAAACCACTTTCACGGTGATTTTTGGTTAAGTTTCACCCGAAATCCACAACAATTTGTCCAGATACTCTGGATGAAAACAAAACTATCTGGTGTGTAGTGGCTATCTCAATCCCAGATCTTGCTACAGCCTCTGTGTTTGTTTGTGTTTTCTGGACATTCTCTATGGACTTTACGGGTTTGAATGCATTTTAGCATGTAAGTTTTTGTTTTCAGCTGGCAAACGCTAATTGGTTCCACCTGGAGTCTAATTCGCCACACATTCGAGTTTTCTAGGAAGAAAGCTTCAGAAACCTGAGAAAACATGATATTTCCTTCTGTAAACATGACATTGGCTGCAATTTCCGAACAGGAAGATTGTGCTTTTCTCCAAAACCACTTTCACGGTGATTTTTGGTTAAGTTTCACCCAAAATCCACAACAATTTGTCCAGATACTCTGGATGAAAACAAAACTATCTGGTGTGTTGTGGCTATCTCAATCCCACATCTTGCTACAGCCTCTGTGTTTGTTTGTGTTTTCTGGACATTCTCTATGGACTTTACGGGTTTGAATACATTTTAGCATGTAAGTTTTTGTTTTCAGCTGGCAAACGCTAATTGGTTCCACCTGGAGTCTAATTCGCCACACATTCGAGTTTTCTAGGAAGAAAGCTTCAGAAACCTGAGAAAACATGATATTTCCTTCTGTAAACATGACATTGGCTGCATTTGCCGAACAGGAAGCATGAGCTTTTCTCCAAAACCACTGTCACCGTGTTTTTTGGTTAAATTTCACCGGGATACTACAACAATTTGTCCAGATACTCTGGATGAAAACAAAACTATCTGGTGTGTAGTGGCTATCTCAATCCCAGATCTTGCTACAGCTTCTCTGTTTGTGTTTTCTGGACATTCTCTATGGACTTTACGGTTTTGAATGCATTTTAGCATGTAAGATTTTGTTTTCAGCTGGCAAACGCTAATTGGTTCCACCTGGAGTCTAATACGCCACACATTCGAGTTTTCTAGGAAGAAAGCTTCAGAAACCTGAGAAAACATGATATTTCTTTCTGTAAACATGACATTGGATGCATTTGCCGAACAGCAAGCATGAGCTTTTCTCCAAAACCACTTTCACGGTGATTTTTGGTTAAGTTTCACACGAAATCCACAACAATTTGTCCAGATACTCTGGATGAAAGCAAAACTATCTGGTGTGTTGTGGCTATCTCAATCCCACATCTTGCTACAGCCTCTGTGTTTGTTTGTGTTTTCTGGACATTCTCTATGGACTTTACGGTTTTGAATGCATTTTAGCATGTAAGTTTTTGTTTTCAGCTGGCAAACGCTAATTGGTTCCACCTGGAGTCTAATTCGCCACACATTCTAGTTTTCTAGGAAGAAAGCTTCAGAAACCTGAGAAAACATGATATTTCTTTCTGTAAACCTGACATTGGCTACATTTGCCGAACAGGAAGCATGTGCTTTTCTCCAAAACCACTTTCACGGTGTTTTTTGGTTAAATTTCACCGGGATACTACAACATTTTGTCCAGATACTCTGGATGAAAACAAAACAATCTGATGTGTAGTGGCTATCTCAATCCCAGATCTTACTACAGCTTCTCTGTTTGTGTTTTCTGGACATTCTCTATGGACTTTACGGGTTTGAATGCATTTTAGCATGTATGTTTTTGTTTTCAGCTGGCAAACGCTAATTGGTTCCAGCTGGAGTCTAATACGCCACGCATTCGAGTTTTCTAGGAAGAAAGCTTCAGAAACCTGAGAAAACATGATATTTCTTTCTGTAAACATGACATTGGATGCATTTGCCGAACAGGAAGCATGAGCTTTTCTCCAAAACCACTTTCACGGTGATTTTTGGTTAAGTTTCACCCAAAATCCACAACAATTTGTCCAGATACTCTGGATGAAAACAAAACTATATGGTGTGTTTTGGCTATCTCAATCCCACATCTTGCTACAGCCTCTGTGTTTGTTTGTGTTTTCTGGACATTCTCTATGGACTTTACGGGTTTGAATGCATTTTAGCATGTAAGTTTTTGTTTTCTGCTGGCAAACGCTAATTGGTTCCACCTGGAGTCTAATTCGCCCCACATTCGAGTTTTCTAGGAAGAAAGCTTCAGAAACCTGAGAAAACATGATATTTCCTTCTGTAAACATGACATTGGCTACATTTGAAGAACAGGAAGATTGTGCTTTTCTCCAAAACCACTTTCACAGTGATTTTTGGTTAAGTTTCACCCGAAATCCACAAAATTTTGTCCAGATACTCTGGATGAAAACAAAACTATCTGGTGTGTAGTGGCTATCTCAATCCCACATCTTGCTACAACCTCTGTGTTTGTTTGTGTTTTCTGGACATTTTCTATGGACTTTTCGGGTTTGAATGCATTTTAGCATGTAAGTTTTTGCTTTCAGCTGGCAAACGCTAATTGGTTGCACCTGGAGTCTAATTCGCCACACATTCGAGTTTTCTAGGAAGAAAGCTTCAGAAAACTAAGAAAACATGATATTTCCTTCTGTAAACATGACATTGGATGCATTTGCCGAACAGGAAGCATGAGCTTTTCTCCAAAACCACTTTCACGGTGCTTTTTGGTTAAGTTTCACCCGAAATCCACAACAATTTGTCCAGATACTCTGGATGAAAACAAAACTATCTGGTGTGTTGTGGCTATCTCAATCCCACATCTTGCTACAGCCTCTGTGTTTGTTTGTGTTTTCTGGACATTCTCTATGGACTTTACGGGTTTGAATGCATTTTAGCATGTATGTTTTTGTTTTCAGCTGGCAAACGCTAATTGGTTCCAGCTGGAGTCTAATACGCCACGCATTCGAGTTTTCTAGGAAGAAAGCTTCAGAAACCTGAGAAAACATGATATTTCTTTCTGTAAACATGACATTGGATGCATTTGCCGAACAGGAAGCATGAGCGTTTCTCCAAAACCACTTTCACGGTGATTTTTGGTTAAGTTTCACCCAAAATCCACAACAATTTGTCCAGATACTCTGGATGAAAACAAAACTATCTGGTGTGTTGTGGCTATCTCAATCCCACATCTTGCTACAGCCTCTGTGTTTGTTTGTGTTTTCTGGACATTCTCTATGGACTTTACGGGTTTGAATGCATTTTAGCATGTAAGTTTTTGTTTTCTGCTGGCAAACGCTAATTGGTTCCACCTGGAGTCTAATTCGCCCCACATTCGAGTTTTCTAGGAAGAAAGCTTCAGAAACCTGAGAAAACATGATATTTCCTTCTGTAAACATGACATTGGATGCATTTGCAGAACAGGGAGCATGAGCTTTTCTACAAAACCACTTTCACGGTGAGTTTTGGTTAAGTTTCACCCGAAATCCACAACAATTTGTCCAGATACTCTGGATGAAAACAAAACTATCTGGTGTGTTGTGGCTATCTCAATCCCACATCTTGCTACAGCCTCTGTGTTTGTTTGTGTTTTCTGGACATTCTCTATGGACTTTACTGGTTTGAATGCATTTTAGCATGTAAGTTTTTGTTTTCTGCTGGCAAACGCTAATTGGTACCACCTGGAGTCTAATTCGCCACACATTCGAGTTTTCTAGGAAGAAAGCTTCAGAAACCTGAGAAAACATGATATTTCCTTCTGTAAACATGACATTGGCTACATTTGCAGAACAGGAAGATTGTGCTTTTCTCCAAAACCACTTTCACGGTGATTTTTGGTTAATTTTCACCCGAAATCCACAAAATTTTGTCCAGATACTCTGGATGAAAACAAAACTATCTGGTGTGTAGTGGCTATCTCAATCCCAGATCTTGCTACAACCTCTGTGTTTGTTTGTGTTTTCTGGACATTCTCTATGGACTTTACGGTTTTGAATGCATTTTAGCATGTAAGTTTTTGTTTTCAGCTGGCAAACGCTAATTGGTTCCACCTGGAGTCTAATTCGCCACACATTCGAGTTTTCTAGGAAGAAAGCTTCAGAAACCTGAGAAAACATGATATTTCCTTCTGTAAACATGACATTGGCTACATTTGCAGAACAGGAAGTTTGTGCTTTTCTCCAAAACCACTTTCACGGTGATTTTTGGTTAAGTTTCACCCGAAATCCACAAAATTTTGTCCAGATACTCTGGATGAAAACAAAACTATCTGGTGTGTAGTGGCTATCTCAATCCCACATCTTGCTACAACCTCTGTGTTTGTTTGTGTTTTCTGGACATTTTCTATGGACTTTACGGTTTTGAATGCATTTTAGCATGTAAGTTTTTGTTTTCAGCTGGCAAACGCTAATTGGTTCCACCTGGAGTCTAATTCGCCACACATTCGAGTTTTCTAGGAAGAAAGCTTCAGAAACCTGAGAAAACATGATATTTCCTTCTGTAAACATGACATTGGCTACATTTGCAGAACAGGAAGATTGTGCTTTTCTCCAAAACCACTTTCACGGTGTTTTTTGGTTAAATTTCACCGGGATACTACAACATTTTGTCCAGATACTCTGGATGAAAACAAAACAATCTGATGTGTAGTGGCTATCTCAATCCCAGATCTTACTACAGCTTCTCTGTTTGTGTTTTCTGGACATTCTCTATGGACTTTACGGGTTTGAATGCATTTTAGCATGTATGTTTTTGTTTTCAGCTGGCAAACGCTAATTGGTTCCACCTGGAGTCTAATTCGCCACACATTCGAGTTTTCTAGGAAGAAAGCTTCAGAAACCTGAGAAAACATGATATTTCCTTCTGTAAACATGACATTGGATGCATTTGCAGAACAGGGAGCCTGAGCTTTTCTACAAAACCACTTTCACGGTGATTTTTGGTTAAGTTTCACCCGAAATCCACAACAATTTGTCCAGATACTCTGGATGAAAACAAAACTATCTGGTGTGTTGTGGCTATCTCAATCCCACATCTTGCTACAGCCTCTGTGTTTGTTTGTGTTTTCTGGACATTCTCTATGGACTTTACGGGTTTGAATGCATTTTAGCATGTAAGTTTTTGTTTTCAGCTGGCAAACGCTAATTGGTTCCACCTGGAGTCTAATTCGCCACACATTCGAGTTTTCTAGGAAGAAAGCTTCAGAAACCTGAGAAAACATGATATTTCCTTCTGTAAACATGACATTGGATGCATTTGCCGAACAGGAAGCATGAGCTTTTCTCCAAAACCACTTTCACGGTGATTTTTGGTTAAGTTTCACCCGAAATCCACAACAATTTGTCCAGATACTCTGGATGAAAACAAAACTATCTGGTGTGTTGTGGCTATCTCAATCCCACATCTTGCTACAGCCTCTGTGTTTGTTTGTGTTTTCTGGACATTCTCTATGGACTTTATGGTTTTGAATGCATTTTAGCATGTAAGTTTTTGTTTTCAGCTCGCAAACGCTAATTGGTTCCACCTGGAATCTAATACGTCACACATTCGAGTTTTCCAGGAAGAAAGCTTCAGAAACCTGAGAAAACATGATATTTCTTTCTGTAAACATGACATTGGCTACATTTGCCGAACAGGAAGCATGTGATTTTCTCCAAAACCACTTTCACGGTGTTTTTTGGTTAAATTTCACTGGGATACTACAACATTTTTTCCAGATACTCTGGATGAAAACAAAACTATCTGGTGTGTTTTGGCTATCTCAATCCCACATCTTGCTACAGCCTCTGTGTTTGTTTGTGTTTTCTGGACATTCTCTATGGACTTTATGGTTTTGAATGCATTTATCAGGACCCTTTTTGTTTTCTGCTACCAAACGCTAATTGGTTCCACCTGGAGTCTAATACGCCACACATTCGAGTTTTCTAGGAAGAAAGCTTCAGAAACCTGAGAAAACATGATATTTCTTTCTGTAAACATGACATTGGATGCATTTGCCGAACAGGAAGCATGAGCTTTTCTCGAAAACCACTTTCACGGTGATTTTTGGTTAAGTTTCACCAGAAATCCACAACATTTTGTCCAGATACTCTGGATGAAAGCAAAACTATCTGGTGTGTTGTGGCTATCTCAATCCCACATCTTGCTACAGCCTCTGTGTGTGTTTGTGTTTTCTGGACATTCTCTATGGACTTTACGGGTTTGAATGCATTTTAGCATGTAAGTTTTTGTTTTCAGCTGGCAAACGTTAATTGGTTCCACCTGGAGTCTAATACGCCACACATTCGAGTTTTCTAGGAAGAAAGCTTCAGAAACCTGAGAAAACATGATATTTCTTTCTGTAAACATGACATTGGCTGCATTTGCCGAACAGGAAGCATGAGCTTTTCTCCAAAACCACTTTCACGGTGATTTTTGGTTAAGTTTCACCAGAAATCCACAACATTTTGTCCAGATACTCTGGATGAAACCAAAACTATCTGGTGTGTAGTGGCTATCTCAATCTCACATCTTGCTACAGCCTCTGTGTGTGTTTGTGTTTTCTGGACATTCTCTATGGACTTTACGGTTTTGAATGCATTTTAGCATGTAAGTTTTTGTTTTCAGATGGGAAACGCTAATTGGTTCCACCTGGAGTCTAATACGCCACACATTCGAGTTTTCTAGGAAGAAAGCTTCAGAAACCTGAGAAAACATGATATTTCTATCTGTAAACATGACATTGGATGCATTTGCTGAACAGGAAGCATGAGCTTTTCTCCAAAACCACTTTCACGGTGCTTTTTGGTTAAGTTTCACCCGAAATCCACAACATTTTGTCCAGATACTCTGGATGAAAACAAAACTCTCTGGTGTGTTGTGGCTATCTCAATCCCACATCTTGCTACAGCCTCTGTGTTTGTTTGTGTTTTCTGGACATTCTCTATGGACTTTACGGGTTTGAATGCATTTTAGCATGTAAGTTTTTGTTTTCAGCTGGCAAACGCTAATTGGTTCCACCTGGAGTCTAATACGCCACACATTCGAGTTTTCTAGGAAGAAAGCTTCAGAAACCTGAGAAAACATGATATTTCTTTCTGTAAACATGACATTGGCTACATTTGCCGAACAGGAAGCATGTGCTTTTCTCCAAAACCACTTTCACGGTGATTTTTGGTTAAGTTTCACCCGAAATCCACAACATTTTGTCCAGATACTCTGGATGAAAGCAAAACTATCTGGTGTGTAGTGGCTATCTCAATCCCACATCTTGCTACAGCCTCTGTGTTTGTTTTTGTTTTCTGGACATTCTCTATGGACTTTACGGGTTTGAATGCATTTTAGCATGTAAGTTTTTGTTTTCAGCTGGCAAACGCTAATTGGTTCCACCTGGAGTCTAATACGCCACACATTCGAGTTTTCTAGGAAGAAAGCTTCAGAAACCTGAGAAAACATGATATTTCTTTCTGAAAACATTACATTGGATGCATTTGCCGAACAGGAAGCATGAGCTTTTCTCCAAAACCACTTTCACGGTGATTTTTGGTTAAGTTTCACCCAAAATCCACAATTTGTCCAGATACTCTGGATGAAAACAAAACTATCTGGTGTGTTGTGGCTATCTCAATCCCACATCTTGCTACAGCCTCTGTGTTTGTTTGTGTTTTCTGGACATTCTCTATGGACTTTACGGTTTTGAATGCATTTTAGCATGTAAGTTTTTGTTTTCAGCTGGCAAACGCTAATTGGTTCCACCTGGAGTCTAATTCGCCACACATTCGAGTTTTCTAGGAAGAAAGCTTAAGAAACTTGAGAAAACATGATATTTCCTTCTGTAAACATGACATTGGATGCATTTGCCGAACAGGAAGCATGAGCTTTTCTCCAAAACCACTTTCACGGTGAGTTTTGGTTAAGTTTCACCTGAAATCCACAACAATTTGTTCAGATACTCTGGATGAAAACAAAACTATCTGGTGTGTTTTGGCTATCTCAATCCCACATCTTGCTACAGCCTCTGTGTTTGTGTTTTCTGGACATTCTCTATGGACTTTACAGTTTTGAATGCATTTTAGCTTGTAAATTTTTGTTTTCAGCTGGCAAACGCTAATTGGTTCCACCTGGAGTCTAATACGCCACACATTCGAGTTTTCCAGGAAGAAAGCTTCAGAAACCTGAGAAAACATGATATTTCTTTCTGTAAACATGACATTAGAAGCATTTGCCGAACAGGAAGCATGAGCTTTTCTCCAAAACCACTTTCACGGTGTTTTTTGGTTAAATTTCACCGGGATACTAAAACATTTTGTTCAGATACTCTGGATGAAAGCAAAACTATCTGGTGTGTAGTGGCTATCTCAATCCCAGATCTTACTACAGCTTCTCTGTTTGTGTTTTCTGGACATTCTCTATGGACTTTACGGTTTTGAATGCATTTTAGCATGTAAGTTTTTGTTTTCAGCTGGCAAACGCTAATTGGTTCCACCTGGAGTCTAATTCGCCACACATTCGAGTTTTCTAGGAAGAAAGCTTCAGAAACCTGAGAAAACATGATATTTGTATTTGTAAACATGACATTGGATGCATTTGCAGAACATGAAGATTGTGCTTTTCTCCAAAACCACTTTCACGGTGTTTTTTGGTTAAGTTTCACCCAAAATCCACAATTTTTCCAGATACTCTGGATGAAAACAAAACTATCTGGTGTGTAGTGGCTATCTCAATCCCACATCTTGCTACAGCTTCTCTGTTTGTGTTTTCTGGACATTCTCTATGGACTTTACGGGTTTGAATGCATTTTAGCATGTAAGTTTTTGTTTTCAGCTGGCAAACGCTAATTGGTTCCACCTGGAGTCTAATTCGCCACACATTCGAGATTTCTAGGAAGAAAGCTTCAGAAACCTGAGAAAACATGATATTTCTTTCTGTAAACATGACATTGGATGCATTTGCCGAACAGGAAGCATGAGCTTTTCTCCAAAACCACTTTCACGGTGCTTTTTGGTTAAGTTTCACCCGAAATCCACAACAATTTGTCCAGATACTCTGGATGAAAACAAAACTATCTGGTGTGTTTTGGCTATCTCAATCCCACATCTTGCTACAGCCTCTGTGTTTGTTTGTGTTTTCTGGACATTCTCTATGGACTTTATGGTTTTGAATGCATTTTAGCAGGACCCTTTTTGTTTTCTGCTGGCAAACGCTAATTGGTTCCACCTGGAGTCTAATACGCCACACATTCGAGTTTTCTAGGAAGAAAGCTTCAGAAACCTGAGAAAACATGATATTTCTTTCTGTAAACATGACATTGGATGCATTTGCCGAACAGGAAGCATGAGCTTTTCTCGAAAACCACTTTCACGGTGATTTTTGGTTAAGTTTCACCCGAAATCCACAACATTTTGTCCAGATACTCTGGATGAAAACAAAACTATCTGGTGTGTTTTGGCTATCTCAATCCCACATCTTGCTACAGCCTCTGTGTTTGTTTGTGTTTTCTGGACATTCTCTATGGACTTTACGGTTTTGAATGCATTGTAGCATGTAAGTTTTTGTTTTCAGCTGGCAAACGTTAATTGGTTCCACCTGGAGTCTAATTCGCCACACATTCGAGTTTTCTAGGAAGAAAGCTTCAGAAACCTGAGAAAACATGATATTTCTTTCTGTAAACATGACATTGGATGCATTTGCAGAACAGGAAGCATGTGCTTTTCTCCAAAACCACTTTCACGGTGTTTTTTGGTTAAATTTCACTGGGATACTACAACATTTTTTCCAGATACTCTGGATGAAAACAAAACTATCTGGTGTGTTTTGGCTATCTCAATCCCACATCTTGCTACAGCCTCTGTGTTTGTTTGTGTTTTCTGGACATTCTCTATGGACTTTATGGTTTTGAATGCATTTATCAGGACCCTTTTTGTTTTCTGCTACCAAACGCTAATTGGTTCCACCTGGAGTCTAATACGCCACACATTCGAGTTTTCTAGGAAGAAAGCTTCAGAAACCTGAGAAAACATGATATTTCTTTCTGTAAACATGACACTGGATGCATTTGCCGAACAGGAAGCATGAGCTTTTCTCGAAAACCACTTTCACGGTGATTTTTGGTTAAGTTTCACCAGAAATCCACAACATTTTGTCCAGATACTCTGGATGAAAACAAAACTATCTGGTGTGTTTTGGCTATCTCAATCCCACATCTTGCTACAGCCTCTGTGTTTGTTTGTGTTTTCTGGACATTCTCTATGGACTTTACGGGTTTGAATGCATTTTAGCATGTAAGTTTTTGTTTTCAGCTGGCAAACGTTAATTGGTTCCACCTGGAGTCTAATACGCCACACATTCGAGTTTTCTAGGAAGAAAGCTTCAGAAACCTGAGAAAACATGATATTTCTTTCTGTAAACATGACATTGGCTGCATTTGCCGAACAGGAAGAATGAGCTTTTCTCCAAAACCACTTTCACGGTGATTTTTGGTTAAGTTTCACCCAAAATCCACAACATTTTGTCCAGATACTCTGGATGAAAACAAAACTATCTGGTGTGTTGTGGCTATCTCAATCGCAGATCTTACTACAGCTTCTGTGTTTGTTTGTGTTTTCTGGACATTCTCTATGGACTTTACGGTTTTGAATGCATTGTAGCATGTAAGTTTTTGTTTTCAGCTGGCAAACGCTAATTGGTTCCACCTGCAGTCTAATACGCCACACATTCGAGTTTTCTAGGAAGAAAGCTTCAGAAACCTGAGAAAACATGATATTTCTTTCTGTAAACATGACATTGGATGCATTTGCCGAACAGGAAGCATGAGCTTTTCTCCAAAACCACTTTCACGGTGATTTTTGGTTAAGTTTCACCCAAAATCCACAACATTTGGTCCAGATACTCTGGATGAAAACAAAACTATCTGGTGTGTTGTGGCTATCTCAATCCCACATCTTGCTACAGCCTCTGTGTTTGTTTGTGTTTTCTGGATATTCTCTATGGACTTTACGGTTTTGAATGCATTTTAGCATGTAAGTTTTTGTTTTCAGCTGGCAAACGCTAATTGGTTCCACCTGGAGTCTAATTCGCCACACATTCGAGTTTTCTAGGAAGAAAGCTTCAGAAACCTGAGAAAACATGATATTTCCTTCTGTAAACATGACATTGGATGCATTTGCCGAACAGGAAGCATGAGCTTTTCTCCAAAACCACTTTCACAGTGATTTTTGGTTAAGTTTCACCCAAAATCCACAATTTGTCCAGATACTCTGGATGAAAACAAAACTATCTGGTGTGTTGTGGCTATCTCAATCCCACATCTTGCTACAGCCTCTGTGTTTGTTTGTGTTTTCTGGACATTCTCTATGGACTTTACGGTTTTGAATGCATTTTAGCATGTAAGTTTTTGTTTTCAGCTGGCAAACGCTAATTGGTTCCACCTGGAGTCTAATTCGCCACACATTCGAGTTTTCTAGGAAGAAAGCTTCAGAAACCTGAGAAAACATGATATTTCCTTCTGTAAACATGACATTGGCTGCGTTTGCCGAACAGTAAGCATGAGCTTTTCTCCAAAACCACTTTCACGGTGATTTTTGGTTAAGTTTCACCCGAAATCCACAACAATTTGTCCAGATACTCTGGATGAAAACAAAACTATCTGGTGTGTTGTGGCTATCTCAATCCCACATCTTGCTACAGCCTCTGTGTTTGTTTGTGTTTTCTGGACATTCTCTATGGACTTTACGGTTTTGAATGCATTTTAGCATGTAAGTTTTTGTTTTCATCTGGCAAACGCTAATTGGTTCCACCTGGAGTCTAATTCGCCACACATTCGAGTTTTCTAGGAAGAAAGTTTCAGAAACCTGAGAAAACATGATATTTCCTTCTGTAAACATGACATTGGATGCATTTGCAGAACAGGAAGATTGTGCTTTTCTCCAAAACCACTTTCACAGTGATTTTTGGTTAAGTTTCACCCAAAATCCACAATTTGTCCAGATACTCTGGATGAAAACAAAACTATCTGGTGTGTTGTGGCTATCTCAATCCCACATCTTGCTACAATCTCTGTGTTTGTTTGTGTTTTCTGGACATTCTCTATGGACTTTATGGGTTTGAATGCATTTTAGCATGTAAGTTTTTGTTTTCAGCTGGCAAACGCTAATTGGTTCCACCTGGAGTCTAATACGCCACACATTCGAGTTTTCTAGGAAGAAAGCTTCAGAAACCTGAGAAAACATGATATTTCCTTCTGTAAACATGACATTGGATGCATTTGCCGAACAGGAAGCATGAGCTTTTCTCCAAAACCACTTCCACGGTGATTTTTGGTTAAGTTTCACCCGAAATCCACAACAATTTGTCCAGATACTCTGGATGAAAACAAAACTATCTGGTGTGTTGTGGCTATCTCAATCCCACATCTTGCTACAGCCTCTGTGTTTGTTTGTGTTTTCTGGACATTCTCTATGGACTTTACGGTTTTGAATGCATTTTAGCAGGACCCTTTTTGTTTTCTGCTGGCAAACGCTAATTGGTTCCACCTGGAGTCTAATACGCCACACATTCGAGTTTTCTAGGAAGAAAGCTTCAGAAACCTGAGAAAACATGATATTTCTTTCTGTAAACATGACATTGGAAGCATTTGCCGAACAGAAAGCATGTGCTTTTCTCCAAAACCACTTTCACGGTGATTTTTGGTTAAGTTTCACCCGAAATCCACAACAATTTGTCCTGATACTCTGGATGAAAACAAAACTATCTGGTGTGTAGTGGCTATCTCAATCCCAGATCTTACTACAGCTTCTCTGTTTGTGTTTTCTGGACATTCTCTATGGACGTTACCGTTTTGAATGCATTTTAGCATGTAAGATTTTGTTTTCAGCTGGCAAACGCTAATTGGTTCCACCTGGAGTCTAATACGCCACACATTCGAGTTTTCTAGGAAGAAAGCTTCAGAAACCTGAGAAAACATGATATTTCTTTCTGTAAACATGACATTGGATGCATTTGCCGAACAGGAAGCATGAGCTTTTCTCCAAAACCACTTTCACGGTGATTTTTGGTTAAGTTTCTCGCGAAATCCACAACAGTTTGTCCAGATACTCTGGATGAAAACAAAACTATCTGGTGTGTTGTGGCTATCTCAATCCCACATCTTGCTACAGCCTCTGTGTTTGTTTGTGTTTTCTGGACATTCTCTATGGACTTTACGGTTTTGAATGCATTTTAGCAGGACCCTTTTTGTTTTCTGCTGGCAAACGCTAATTGGTTCCACCTGGAGTCTAATACGCCACACATTCGAGTTTTCGAGGAAGAAAGCTTCAGAAACCTGAGAAAACATGATATTTCTTTCTGTAAACCTGACATTGGCTACATTTGCCGAACAGGAAGCATGTGCTTTTCTCCAAAACGACTTTCACGGTATTTTTTGGTTAAATTTCACCGGGAAACTACAACATTTTGTCCAGATACTCTGGATGAAAACAAAACTATCTGGTGTGTAGTGGCTATCTCAATCCCAGATCTTACTACAACTTCTCTGTTTGTGTTTTCTGGACATTCTCTATGGACTTTACGGTTTTGAATGCATTTTGGCATGTAAGTTTTTGTTTTCAGCTGGCAAACGCTAATTGGTTCCACCTGGAGTCTAATACGCCACACATTCGAGTTTTCTAGGAAGAAAGATTCAGAAACCTGAGAAAACATGATATTTCTTTCTGTAAACATGACATTGGATGTATTTGCCGAACAGGAAGCATGAGCTTTTCTCCAAAACCACTTTCACGGTGCTTTTTGGTTAAGTTTCACCCGAAATCCACAACATTTTGTCCAGATACTCTGGATGAAAACAAAACTATCTGGTGTGTTGTGGCTATCTCAATCCCACATCTTGCTACAGCCTCTGTGTTTGTTTGTGTTTTCTGGACATTCTCTATGGACTTTACGGTTTTGAATGCATTTTAGCATGTAAGTTTTTGTTTTCATCTGGCAAACGCTAATTGGTTCCACCTGGAGTCTAATTCGCCACACATTCGAGTTTTCTAGGAAGAAAGCTTCAGAAACCTGAGAAAACATGATATTTCCTTCTGTAAACATGACATTGGATGCATTTGCAGAACAGGAAGATTGTGCTTTTCTCCAAAACCACTTTCACAGTGATTTTTGGTTAAGTTTCACCCAAAATCCACAATTTGTCCAGATACTCTGGATGAAAACAAAACTATCTGGTGTGTTGTGGCTATCTCAATCCCACATCTTGCTACAATCTCTGTGTTTGTTTGTGTTTTCTGGACATTCTCTATGGACTTTATGGGTTTGAATGCATTTTAGCATGTAAGTTTTTGTTTTCAGCTGGCAAACGCTAATTGGTTCCACCTGGAGTCTAATACGCCACACATTCGAGTTTTCTAGGAAGAAAGCTTCAGAAACCTGAGAAAACATGATATTTCCTTCTGTAAACATGACATTGGATGCATTTGCGGAACAGGAAGCATGAGCTTTTCTCCAAAACCACTTCCACGGTGATTTTTGGTTAAGTTTCACCCGAAATCCACAACAATTTGTCCAGATACTCTGGATGAAAACAAAACTATCTGGTGTGTTGTGGCTATCTCAATCCCACATCTTGCTACAGCCTCTGTGTTTGTTTGTGTTTTCTGGACATTCTCTATGGACTTTACGGTTTTGAATGCATTTTAGCATGTAAGTTTTTGTTTTCAGCTGGCAAACGCTAATTGGTTCCATCTGGAGTCTAATACGCCACACATTCGAGTTTTCTAGGAAGAAAGCTTCAGAAACCTGAGAAAACATGATATTTCTTTCTGTAAACATGACATTGGAAGCATTTGCCGAACAGAAAGCATGTGCTTTTCTCCAAAACCACTTTCACGGTGTTTTTTGGTTAAATTTCACCGGGATACTACAACAATTTGTCCAGATACTCTGGATGAAAACAAAACTATCTGGTGTGTAGTGGCTATCTCAATCCCAGATCTTACTACAGCTTCTCTGTTTGTGTTTTCTGGACATTCTCTATGGACTTTACCGTTTTGAATGCATTTTAGCATGTAAGATTTTGTTTTCAGCTGGCAAACGCTAATTGGTTCCACCTGGAGTCTAATACGCCACACATTCGAGTTTTCTAGGAAGAAAGCTTCAGAAACCTGAGAAAACATGATATTTCTTTCTGTAAACATGACATTGGATGCATTTGCCGAACAGGAAGCATGAGCTTTTCTCCAAAACCACTTTCACGGTGATTTTTGGTTAAGTTTCACCCGAAATCCACAACAATTTGTCCAGATACTCTGGATGAAAACAAAACTATCTGGTGTGTTGTGGCTATCTCAATCCCACATCTTGCTACAGCCTCTGTGTTTGTTTGTGTTTTCTGGACATTCTCTATGGACTTTACGGTTTTGAATGCATTTTAGCAGGACCCTTTTTGTTTTCTGCTGGCAAACGCTAATTGGTTCCACCTGGAGTCTAATACGCCACACATTCGAGTTTTCTAGGAAGAAAGCTTCAGAAACCTGAGAAAACATGATATTTCTTTCTGTAAACCTGACATTGGCTACATTTGCCGAACAGGAAGAATGTGCTTTTCTCCAAAACCACTTTCACGGTATTTTTTGGTTAAATTTCACCGGGAAACTACAACATTTTGTCCAGATACTCTGGATGAAAACAAAATTATCTGGTGTGTAGTGGCTATCTCAATCCCAGATCTTACTACAGCTTCTCTGTTTGTGTTTTCTGGACATTCTCTATGGACTTTACGGTTTTGAATGCATTTTGGCATGTAAGTTTTTGTTTTCAGCTGGCAAACGCTAATTGGTTCCACCTGGAGTCTAATACGCCACACATTCGAGTTTTCTAGGAAGAAAGATTCAGAAACCTGAGAAAACATGATATTTCTTTCTGTAAACATGACATTGGATGCATTTGCCGAACAGGAAGCATGAGCTTTTCTCCAAAACCACTTTCACGGTGCTTTTTGGTTAAGTTTCACCCGAAATCCACAACATTTTGTCCAGATACTCTGGATGAAAGCAAAACTATCTGGTGTGTTGTGGCTATCTCAATCCCACATCTTGCTACAGCCTCTGTGTTTGTTTGTGTTTTCTGGACATTCTCTATGGACTTTACGGTTTTGAATGCATTTTAGCATGTAAGTTTTTGTTTTCAGCTGGCAAACGCTAATTGGTTCCACCTGGAGTCTAATTCGCCACACATTCGAGTTTTCTAGGAAGAAAGCTTCAGAAACCTGAGAAAACATGATATTTCCTTCTGTAAACATGACATTGGATGCATTTGCAGAACAGGAAGATTGTGCTTTTCTCCAAAACCACTTTCACAGTGATTTTTGGTTAAGTTTCACCCGAAATCCACAACAATTTGTCCAGATACTCTGGATGAAAACAAAACTATCTGGTGTGTTGTGGCTATCTCAATCGCAGATCTTACTACAGCTTCTCTGTTTGGGTTTTCTGGACATTCTCTATGGACTTTACCGTTTTGAATGCATTTTAGCATGTAAGATTTTGTTTTCAGCTGGCAAACGCTAATTGGTTCCACCTGGAGTCTAATACGCCACACATTCGAGTTTTCTAGGAAGAAAGCTTCAGAAACCTGAGAAAACATGATATTTCTTTCTGTAAACATGACATTGGATGCATTTGCCGAACAGCAAGCATGAGCTTTTCTCCAAAACCACTTTCACGGTGATTTTTGGTTAAGTTTCACGCGAAATCCACAACAATTTGTCCAGATACTCTGGATGAAAACAAAACTATCTGGTGTGTTGTGGCTATCTCAATCCCACATCTTACTACAGCCACTGTGTTTGTTTGTGTTTTCTGGACATTCTCTATGGACTTTACGGTTTTGAATGCATTTTAGCAGGACCCTTTTTGTTTTCTGCTGGCAAACGCTAATTGGTTCCACCTGGAGTCTAATACGCCACACATTCGAGTTTTCTAGGAAGAAAGCTTCAGAAACCTGAGAAAACATGATATTTCTTTCTGTAAACCTGACATTGGCTACATTTGCCGAACAGGAAGCATGTGCTTTTCTCCAAAACCACTTTCACGGTTTTTTTGGTTAAATTTCACCGGGATACTACAACATTTTGTCCAGATACTCTGGATGAAAACAAAACTATCTGGTGTGTTGTGGCTATCTCAATCCCAGATCTTACTACAGCTTCTCTGTTTGTGTTTTCTGGACATTCTCTATGGACTTTACCGTTTTGAATGCATTTTAGCATGTAAGATTTTGTTTTCAGCTGGCAAACGCTACTTGGTTCCACCTGGAGTCTAATACGCCACACATTCGAGTTTTCTAGGAAGAAAGCTTCAGAAACCTGAGAAAACATGATATTTCTTTCTGTAAACATGACATTGGATGCATTTGCCGAACAGGAAGCATGAGCTTTTCTCCAAAACCACTTTCACGGTGCTTTTTGGTTAAATTTCACCCGAAATCCACAACATTTTGTCCAGATACCCTGGATGAAAGCAAAACTATCTGGTGTGTTGTGGCTATCTCAATCCCACATCTTGCTACAGCCTCTGTGTTTGTTTGTGTTTTCTGGACATTCTCTATGGACTTTACGGTTTTGAATGCATTTTAGCATGTAAGTTTTTGTTTTCAGCTGGCAAACGCTAATTGGTTCCACCTGGAGTCTAATTCGCCACACATTCGAGTTTTCTAGGAAGAAAGCTTCAGAAACCTGAGAAAACATGATATTTCTTTCTGTAAACATGACATTGGATGCATTTGCCGAACAGGAAGCATGTGCTTTTCTCCAAAACCACTTTCACGGTGTTTTTTGGTTAAATTTCACCGGGATACTACAACAATTTGTCCTGATACTCTGGATGAAAACAAAACTATCTGGTGTGTTTTGGCTATCTCAATCCCACATCTTGCTACAGCTTCTCTGTTTGTGTTTTCTGGACATTCTCTATGGACTTTACCGTTTTGAATGCATTTTAGCATGTAAGATTTTGTTTTCAGCTGGCAAACGCTAATTGGTTCCACCTGGAGTCTAATATGCCACACATTCGAGTTTTCTAGGAAGAAAGCTTCAGAAACCTGAGAAAACATGATATTTCTTTCTGTAAAGATGACATTGGATGCATTTGCCGAACAGCAAGCATGAGCTTTTCTCCAAAACCACTTTCACGGTGATTTTTGGTTAAGTTTCACCCGAAATCCACAACAATTTGTCCAGATACTCTGGATGAAAACAAAACTATCTGGTGTGTTGTGGCTATCTCAATCCCACATCTTGCTACAGCCTCTGTGTTTGTTTGTGTTTTCTGGACATTCTCTATGGACTTTACGGTTTTGAATGCATTTTAGCAGGACCCTTTTTGTTTTCTGCTGGCAAACGCTAATTGGTTCCACCTGGAGTCTAATACGCCACACATTCGAGTTTTCTAGGAAGAAAGCTTCAGAAACCTGAGAAAACATGATATTTCTTTCTGTAAACCTGACATTGGCTACATTTGCCGAACAGGAAGCATGTGCTTTTCTCCAAAACCACTTTCACGGTATTTTTTGGTTAAATTTCACCGGGATACTACAACAATTTGTCCAGATACTCTGGATGATAACAAAACTATCTGGTGTGTAGTGGCTATCTCAATCCCAGATCTTACTACAGCTTCTCTGTTTGTGTTTTCTGGACATTCTCTATGGACTTTACCGTTTTGAATGCATTTTAGCATGTAAGATTTTGTTTTCAGCTGGCAAACGCTAATTGGTTCCACCTGGAGTCTAATACGTCACACATTCGAGTTTTCTAGGAAGAAAGCTTCAGAAACCTGAGAAAACATGATATTTCTTTCTGTAAACATGACATTGGATGCATTTGCCGAACAGGAAGCATGAGCTTTTCTCCAAAACCACTTTCACGGTGTTTTTTGGTTAAATTTCACCCGAAATCCACAACATTTTGTCCAGATACCCTGGATGAAAGCAAAACTATCTGGTGTGTTGTGGCTATCTCAATCCCACATCTTGCTACAGCCTCTGTGTTTGTTTGTGTTTTCTGGACATTCTCTATGGACTTTACGGTTTTGAATGCATTTTAGCATGTAAGTTTTTGTTTTCAGCTGGCAAACGCTAATTGGTTCCACCTGGAGTCTAATTCGCCACACATTCGAGTTTTCTAGGAAGAAAGCTTCAGAAACCTGAGAAAACATGATATTTCTTTCTGTAAACATGACATTGGATGCATTTGCCGAACAGGAAGCATGTGCTTTTCTCCAAAACCACTTTCACGGTGTTTTTTGGTTAAATTTCACCGGGATACTACAACAATTTGTCCTGATACTCTGGATGAAAACAAAACTATCTGGTGTGTAGTGGCTATCTCAATCCCAGATCTTACTACAGCTTCTCTGTTTGTGTTTTCTGGACATTCTCTATGGACTTTACCGTTTTGAATGCATTTTAGCATGTAAGATTTTGTTTTCAGCTGGCAAACGCTAATTGGTTCCACCTGGAGTCTAATATGCCACACATTCGAGTTTTCTAGGAAGAAAGCTTCAGAAACCTGAGAAAACATGATATTTCTTTCTGTAAACATGACATTGGATGCATTTGCCGAACAGCAAGCATGAGCTTTTCTCCAAAACCACTTTCACGGTGATTTTTGGTTAAGTTTCACCCGAAATCCACAACAATTTGTCCAGATACTCTGGATGAAAACAAAACTATCTGGTGTGTTGTGGCTATCTCAATCCCACATCTTGCTACAGCCTCTGTGTTTGTTTGTGTTTTCTGGACATTCTCTATGGACTTTACGGTTTTGAATGCATTTTAGCAGGACCCTTTTTGTTTTCTGCTGGCAAACGCTAATTGGTTCCACCTGGAGTCTAATACGCCACACATTCGAGTTTTCTAGGAAGAAAGCTTCAGAAACCTGAGAAAACATGATATTTCTTTCTGTAAACATGACATTGGCTACATTTGCCGAACAGGAAGCATGTGCTTTTCTCCAAAACCACTTTCACGGTATTTTTGGGTTAAATTTCACCGGGAAACTACAACATTTTGTCCAGATACTCTGGATGAAAACAAAACTATCTGGTGTGTAGTGGCTATCTCAATCCCAGATCTTACTACAGCTTCTCTGTTTGTGTTTTCTGGACATTCTCTATGGACTTTACGGTTTTGAATGCATTTTGGCATGTAAGTTTTTGTTTTCAGCTGGCAAACGCTAATTGGTTCCACCTGGAGTCTAATACGCCACACATTCGAGTTTTCTAGGAAGAAAGCTTCAGAAACCTGAGAAAACATGATATTTCTTTCTGTAAACATGACATTGGATGCATTTGCCGAACAGGAAGCATGAGCTTTTCTCCAAAACCACTTTCACGGTGCTTTTTGGTTAAGTTTCACCCGAAATCCACAACATTTTGTCCAGATACTCTGGATGAAAGCAAAACTATCTGGTGTGTTGTGGCTATCTCAATCCCACATCTTGCTACAGCCTCTGTGTTTGTTTGTGTTTTCTGGACATTCTCTATGGACTTTACGGTTTTGAATGCATTTTAGCATGTAAGTTTTTGTTTTCAGCTGGCAAACGCTAATTGGTTCCACCTGGAGTCTAATTCGCCACACATTCGAGTTTTCTAGGAAGAAAGCTTCAGAAACCTGAGAAAACATGATATTTCCTTCTGTAAACATGACATTGGATGCATTTGCAGAACAGGAAGATTGTGCTTTTCTCCAATACCACTTTCACAGTGATTTTTGGTTAAGTTTCACCCAAAATCCACAATTTGTCCAGATACTCTGGATGAAAACAAAACTATCTGGTGTGTTGTGGCTATCTCAATCCCACATCTTGCTACAATCTCTGTGTTTGTTTGTGTTTTCTGGACATTCTCTATGGACTTTATGGGTTTGAATGCATTTTAGCATGTAGGTTTTTGTTTTCAGCTGGCAAACGTTAATTGGTTCCACCTGGAGTCTAATACGCCACACATTCGAGTTTTCTAGGAAGAAAGCTTCAGAAACCTGAGAAAACATGATATTTCCTTCTGTAAACATGACATTGGATGCATTTGCCGAACAGGAAGCATGAGCTTTTCTCCAAAACCACTTCCACGGTGATTTTTGGTTAAGTTTCACCCGAAATCCACAACAATTTGTCCAGATACTCTGGATGAAAACAAAACTATCTGGTGTGTTTTGGCTATCTCAATCCCACATCTTGCTACAGCCTCTGTGTTTGTTTGTGTTTTCTGGACATTCTCTATGGACTTTACGGTTTTGAATGCATTTTAGCATGTAAGTTTTTGTTTTCAGCTGGCAAACGCTAATTGGTTCCACCTGGAGTCTAATACGCCACACATTCGAGTTTTCTAGGAAGAAAGCTTCAGAAACCTGAGAAAACATGATATTTCTTTCTGTAAACATGACATTGGAAGCATTTGCCGAACAGAAAGCATGTGCTATTCTCCAAAACCACTTTCACGGTGTTTTTTGGTTAAATTTCACCGGGATACTACAACAATTTGTCCTGATACTCTGGATGAAAACAAAACTATCTGGTGTGTTGTGGCTATCTCAATCCCACATCTTGCTACAGCTTCTCTGTTTGTGTTTTCTGGACATTCTCTATGGACTTTACCGTTTTGAATGCATTTTAGCATGTAAGATTTTGTTTTCAGCTGGCAAACGCTAATTGGTTCCACCTGGAGTCTAATACGCCACACATTCGAGTTTTCTAGGAAGAAAGCTTCAGAAACCTGAGAAAACATGATATTTCCTTCTGTAAACATGACATTGGATGCATTTGCCGAACAGCAAGCATGAGCTTTTCTCCAAAACCACTTTCACGGTGATTTTTGGTTAAGTTTCACCGGGATACTACAACATTTTGTCCAGATACTCTGGATGAAAACAAAACTATCTGGTGTGTTGTGGCTATCTCAATCCCACATCTTGCTACAGCCTCTGTGTTTGTTTGTGTTTTCTGGACATTCTCTATGGACTTTACGGTTTTGAATGCATTTTAGCATGTAAGTTTTTGTTTTCAGCTGGCAAACGCTAATTGGTTCCACCTGGAGTCTAATACGCCACACATTCGAGTTTTCTAGGAAGAAAGCTTCAGAAACCTGAGAAAACATGATATTTCTTTCTGTAAACCTGACATTGGAAGCATTTGCCGAACAGAAAGCATGTGCTTTTCTCCAAAACCACTTTCACGGTGATTTTTGGTTAAGTTTCACCGGGATACTACAACATTTTGTCCAAATACTCTGGATGAAAACAAAACTATCTGGTGTGTTGTGGCTATCTCAATCCCAGATCTTCCTACAGCCTCTGTGTTTGTTTGTGTTTTCTGGACATTCTCTATGGACTTTACGGTTTTGAATGCATTTTAGCATGTAAGTTTTTGTTTTCAGCTGGCAAACGCTAATTGGTTCCACCTGGAGTCTAATACGCCACACATTCGAGTTTTCTAGGAAGAAAGCTTCAGAAACCTGAGAAAACATGATATTTCCTTCTGTAAACATGACATTGGATGCATTTGCAGAACAGGAAGATTGTGCTTTTCTCCAAAACCACTTTCACAGTGATTTTTGGTTAAGTTTCACTCAAAATCCACAATTTGTCCAGATACTCTGGATGAAAACAAAACTATCTGGTGTGTTGTGGCTATCTCAATCCCACATCTTGCTACAGCCTCTGTGTTTGTTTGTGTTTTCTGGACTTTCTCTATGGACTTTATGGGTTTGAATGCATTTTAGCATGTAAGTTTTTGTTTTCAGCTGGCAAACGCTAATTGGTTCCACCTGGAGTCTAATACGCCACACATTCGAGTTTTCTAGGAAGAAAGCTTCAGAAACCTGAGAAAACATGATATTTCCTTCTGTAAACATGACATTGGATGCATTTGCCGAACAGGAAGCATGAGCTTTTCTCCAAAACCACTTCCACGGTGATTTTTGGTTAAGTTTCACCCGAAATCCACAACAATTTGTCCAGATACTCTGGATGAAAACAAAACTATCTGGTGTGTTTTGGCTATCTCAATCCCACATCTTGCTACAGCCTCTGTGTTTGTTTGTGTTTTCTGGACATTCTCTATGGACTTTACGGTTTTGAATACATTTTAGCATGTAAGATTTTGTTTTCAGATGGCAAACGCTAATTGGTTCCACCTGGAGTCTAATTCGCCACACATTCGAGTTTTCTAGGAAGAAAGCTTCAGAAACCTGAGAAAACATGATATTTCTTTCTGTAAACATGACATTGGAAGCATTTGCCGAACAGAAAGCATGAGCTTTTCTCCAAAACCACTTTCACGGTGTTTTTTGGTTAAATTTCACCGGGATACTACAGCAATTTGTCCTGATACTCTGGATGAAAACAAAACTATCTGGTGTGTAGTGGCTATCTCAATCCCAGATCTTACTACAGCTTCTCTGTTTGTGTTTTCTGGACATTCTCTATGGACTTTACGGTTTTGAATGCATTTTAGCATGTAAGATTTTGTTTTGAGCTGGCAAACGCTAATTGGTTCCACCTGGAGTCTAATACGCCACACATTCGAGTTTTCTAGGAAGAAAGCTTCAGAAACCTGAGAAAACATGATATTTCTTTCTGTAAACATGACATTGGATGCATTTGCCGAACAGCAAGCATGAGCTTTTCTCCAAAACCACTTTCACGGTGATTTTCGGTTAAGTTTCACCCGAAATCCACAACAATTTGTCCAGATACTCTGGATGAAAACAAAACTATCTGGTGTGTTGTGGCTATCTCAATCCCACATCTTGCTACAGCCTCTGTGTTTGTTTGTGTTTTCTGGACATTCTCTATGGACTTTATGGGTTTGAATGCATTTTAGCATGTAAGTTTTTGTTTTCAGCTGGCAAACGCTAATTGGTTCCACCTGGAGTCTAATACGCCACACATTCGAGTTTTCTAGGAAGAAAGCTTCAGAAACCTGAGAAAACATGATATTTCCTTCTGTAAACATGATATTGGATGCATTTGCCGAACAGGAAGCATGAGCTTTTCTCCAAAACCACTTTCACGGTGATTTTTGGTTAAGTTTCACCCGAAATCCCCAACAATTTGTCGAGATACTCTGGATGAAAACAAAACTATCTGGTGTGTTTTGGCTATCTCAATCCCACATCTTGCTACAGCCTCTGTGTTTGTTTGTGTTTTCTGGACATTCTCTATGGACTTTACGGTTTTGAATACATTTTAGCATGTAAGATTTTGTTTTCAGCTGGCAAACGCTAATTGGTTCCACCTGGAGTCTAATTCGCCACACATTCGAGTTTTCTAGGAAGAAAGCTTCAGAAACCTGAGAAAACATGATATTTCTTTCTGTAAACATGACATTGGAAGCATTTGCCGAACAGAAAGCATGTGCTTTTCTCCAAAACCACTTTCACGGTGTTTTTTGGTTAAATTTCACCGGGATACTACAGCAATTTGTCCTGATACTCTGGATGAAAACAAAACTATCTGGTGTGTAGTGGCTATCTCAATCCCAGATCTTACTACAGCTTCTCTGTTTGTGTTTTCTGGACATTCTCTATGGACTTTACGGTTTTGAATGCATTTTAGCATGTAAGATTTTGTTTTGAGCTGGCAAACGCTAATTGGTTCCACCTGGAGTCTACTACGCCACACATTCGAGTTTTCTAGGAAGAAAGCTTCAGAAACCTGAGAAAACATGATATTTCTTTCTGTAAACATGACATTGGATGCATTTGCCGAACAGCAAGCATGAGCTTTTCTCCAAAACCACTTTCACGGTGATTTTCGGTTAAGTTTCACCAGAAATCCACAACATTTTGTCCAGATACTCTGCATGAAAACAAAACTATCTGGTGTGTTGTGGCTATCTCAATCCCACATCTTGCTACAGCCTCTGTGTTTGTTTGTGTTTTCTGGACATTCTCTATGGACTTTACGGTTTTGAATGCATTTTAGCAGGACTCTTTTTGTTTTCTGCTGGCAAACGCTAATTGGTTCCACCTGGAGTCTAATACGTCACACATTCGAGTTTTCTAGGAAGAAAGCTTCAGAAACCTGAGAAAACATGATATTTCTTTCTGTAAACCTGACATTGGCTACATTTGCCGAACAGGAAGCATGTGCTTTTCTCCAAAACCACTTTCACAGTATTTTTTGGTTAAATTTCACCGGGAAACTACAACATTTTGTCCAGATACTCTGGATGAAAACAAAACTATCTGGTGTGTAGTGGCTATCTCAATCCCAGATCTTACTACAGCTTCTCTGTTTGTGTTTTCTGGACATTCTCTATGGACTTTACGGTTTTGAATGCATTTTGGCATGTAAGTTTTTGTTTTCAGCTGGCAAACGCTAATTGGTTCCACCTGGAGTCTAATACGCCACGCATTCGAGTTTTCTAGGAAGAAAGCTTCAGAAACCTGAGAAAACATGATATTTCTTTCTGTAAACATGACATTGGATGCATTTGCCGAACAGGAAGCATGAGCTTTTCTCCAAAACCACTTTCACGGTGCTTTTTGGTTAAGTTTCACCCGAAATCCACAACATTTTGTCCAGATACTCTGGATGAAAGCAAAACTATCTGGTGTGTTGTGGCTATCTCAATCCCACATCTTGCTACAGCCTCTGTGTTTGTTTGTGTTTTCTGGACATTCTCTATGGACTTTACGGGTTTGAATGCATTTTAGCATGTAAGTTTTGGTTTTCAGCTGGCAAACGTTAATTGGTTCCACCTGGAGTCAAATACGCCACACATTCGAGTTTTCTAGGAAGAAAGCTTCAGAAACCTGAGAAAACATGATATTTCTTTCTGTAAACCTGACATTGGCTGCATTTGCCGAACAGGAAGCATGAGCTTTTCTCCAAAACCACTTTCACGGTGATTTTTGGTTAAGTTTCACCCGAAATCCACAACAATTTGTCCAGATACTCTGGATGAAAACAAAACTATCTGCTGTGTTTTGGCTATCTCAATCCCACATCTTGCTACAGCCTCTGTGTTTGTTTGTGTTCTCTGGACATTCTCTATGGACTTTACGGTTTTGAATGCATTTTAGCATGTAAGTTTTTGTTTTCAGCTGGCAAACGCTAATTGGTTCCACCTGGAGTCTAATTCGCCACACATTCGAGTTTTCTAGGAAGAAAGCTTCAGAAACCTGAGAAAACATGATATTTCCTTCTGTAAACATGACATTGGATGCATTTGCCGAACAGGAAGCATGAGCTTTTCTCCAAAACCACTTTCACGGTGATTTTTGGTTAAATTTCACCGGGATACTACAACATTTTGTCCAGATACTCTGGAAGAAAACAAAACTATCTGGTGTGTAGTGGCTATCTCAATCCCACATCTTGCTACAGCCTCTGTGTTTGTTTGTGTTTTCTGGACATTCTCTATGGACTTTACGGGTTTGAATGCATTTTAGCAGGACCCTTTTTGTTTTCAGCTGGCAAACGCTAATTGGTTTCACCTGGAGTCTAATACGCCACACATTCGAGTTTTCTAGGAAGAAAGCTTCAGAAACCTGAGAAAACATGATATTTCCTTCTGTAAACATGACATTGGATGCATTTGCCGAACAGGAAGCATGAGTTTTTCTCCAAAACCACTTTCACGGTGATTTTTGGTTAAGTTTCACCCGAAATCCACAACAATTTGTCCAGATACTCTGGATGAAAACAAAACTATCTGGTGTGTTGTGGCTATCTCAATCCCACATCTTGCTACAGCCTCTGTGTTTGTTTGTGTTTTCTGGACATTCTCTATGGACTTTACGGTTTTGAATGCATTTTAGCAGGACCCTTTTTGTTTTCTGCTGGCAAACGCTAATTGGTTCCACCTGGAGTCTAATTCGCCACACATTCGAGTTTTCTAGGAAGAAAGCTTCAGAAACCTGAGAAAACATGATATTTCCTTCTGTAAACATGACATTGGATGCATTTGCCGAACAGGAAGATTGTGCTTTTCTCCAAAACCACTTTCACAGTGATTTTTGGTTAAGTTTCACCCAAAATCCACAATTTGTCCAGATACTCTGGATGAAAACAAAACTATCTGGTGTGTTGTGGCTATCTCAATCCCACATCTTGCTACAGCCTCTGTGTTTGTTTGTGTTTTCTGGACATTCTCTATGGACTTTACGGTTTTGAATGCATTTTAGCATGTAAGTTTTTGTTTTCTGCTGGCAAACGCTAATTGGTTCCACCTGGAGTCTAATTCGCCACACATTCGAGTTTTCTAGGAAGAAAGCTTCAGAAACCTCAGAAAACATGATATTTCCTTCTGTAAACATGACATTGGCTGCATTTGCTGAACAGGAAGATTGTGCTTTTCTCCAAAACCACTTTCACGGTGATTTTTGGTTAAGTTTCACCAAAAATCCACAATTTGTCCAGATACTCTTGATGAAAACAAAACTATCTGGTGTGTTGTGGCTATCTCAATCCCACATCTTGCTACAGCCTCTGTGTTTGTTTGTGTTTTCTGGACATTCTCTATGGACTTTACGGTTTTGAATGCATTGTAGCATGTAAGTTTTTGTTTTCAGCTGGCAAACGCTAATTGGTTCCACCTGGAGTCTAATACGACACACATTCGAGTTTTCTAGGAAGAAAGCTTCAGAAACCTGAGAAAACATGATATTTCTTTCTGTAAACATGACATTGGCTGCATTTGCCGAACAGGAAGCATGAGCTTTTCTCCAAAACCACTTTCACGGTGTTTTTTGGTTAAATTTCACCGGGATACTACAACAATTTGTCCTGATACTCTGGATGAAAACAAAACTATCTGGTGTGTAGTGGCTATCTCAATCCCAGATCTTACTACAGCTTCTCTGTTTGTGTTTTCTGGACATTCTCTATGGACTTTACGGTTTTGAATGCATTTTGGCATGTAAGTTTTTGTTTTCAGCTGGCAAACGCTAATTGGTTCCACCTGGAGTCTAATACGCCACACATTCGAGTTTTCTAGGAAGAAAGCTTCAGAAACCTGAGAAAACATGATATTTCTTTCTGTAAACATGACATTGGATGCATTTGCCGAACAGGAAGCATGAGCTTTTCTCCAAAACCACTTTCACGGTGCTTTTTGGTTAAGTTTCACCCGAAATCCACAACATTTTGTCCAGATACTCTGGATGAAAGCAAAACTATCTGGTGTGTTTTGGCTATCTCAATCCCACATCTTGCTACAGCCTCTGTGTTTGTTTGTGTTTTCTGGACATTCTCTATGGACTTTACGGGTTTGAATGCATTTTAGCATGTAAGTTTTTGTTTTCAGCTGGCAAACGCTAATTGGTTCCACCTGGAGTCTAATACGCCACACATTCGAGTTTTCTAGGAAGAAAGCTTCAGAAACCTGAGAAAACATGATATTTCTTTCTGTAAACATGACATTGGATGAATTTGCCGAACAGGAAGATTGTGCTTTTCTCCAAAACCACTTTCACGGTGATTTTTGGTTAAGTTTCACCCAAAATCCACAACAATTTGTCCAGATACTCTGGATGAAAACAAAACTATCTGGTGTGTTGTGGCTATCTCAATCCCACATCTTGCTACAGCCTCTGTGTTTGTTTGTGTTTTCTGGACATTCTCTATGGACTTTACGGTTTTGAATGCATTTTAGCAGGACCCTTTTTGTTTTCTGCTGGCAGACGCTAATTGGTTCCACCTGGAGTCTAATACGCCACACATTCGAGTTTTCTAGGAAGAAAGCTTCAGAAACCTGAGAAAACATGATATTTCTTTCTGTAAACCTGACATTGGCTACATTTGCCGAACAGGAAGCATGTGCTTTTCTCCAAAACCACTTTCAGGGTGTTTTTTGGTTAAATTTCACCGGGATACTACAACATTTTGTCCAGATACTCTGGATGAAAACAAAACTATCTGGTGTGTAGTGGCTATCTCAATCCCAGATCTTACTACAGCTTCTCTGTTTGTGTTTTCTGGACATTCTCTATGGACTTTACGGTTTTGAATGCATTTTGGCATGTAAGTTTTTGTTTTCAGCTGGCAAACGCTAATTGGTTCCACCTGGAGTCTAATACGCCACACATTCGAGTTTTCTAGGAAGAAAGCTTCAGAAACCTGAGAAAACATGATATTTCTTTCTGTAAACATGACATTGGCTGCATTTGCCGAACAGGAAGCATGAGCTTTTCTCCAAAACCACTTTCACGGTGTTTTTTGGTTAAATTTCACCGGGATACTACAACAATTTGTCCTGATACTCTGGATGAAAACAAAACTATCTGGTGTGTAGTGGCTATCTCAATCCCAGATCTTACTACAGCTTCTCTGTTTGTGTTTTCTGGACATTATCTATGGACTTTACGGTTTTGAATGCATTTTAGCATGTAAGATTTTGTTTTCAGCTGGCAAACGATAATTGGTTCCACCTGGAGTCTAATACGACACACATTCGAGTTTTCTAGGAAGAAAGCTTCAGAAACCTGAGAAAACATGATATTTCTTTCTGTAAACATGACATTGGATGCATTTGCCGAACAGCAAGCATGAGCTTTTCTCCAAAACCACTTTCACGGTGATTTTTGGTTAAGTTTCACCCGAAATCCACAATAATTTGTCCAGATACTCTGGATGAAAACAAAACTATCTGGTGTGTTGTGGCTATCTCAATCCCACATCTTGCTACAGCCTCTGTGTTTGTTTGTGTTTTCTGGACATTCTCTATGGACTTTACGGGTTTGAATGCATTTTAGCATGTAAGTTTTTGTTTTCTGCTGGCAAACGCTAATTGGTTCCACCTGGAGTCTAATACGCCACACATTCGAGTTTTCTAGGAAGAAAGCTTCAGAAACCTGAGAAAACATGATATTTCTTTCTGTAAACCTGACATTGGCTACATTTGCCGAACAGGAAGCATGTGCTTTTCTCCAAAACCACTTTCACGGTGTTTTTTGGTTAAATTTCACCGGGATACTACAACATTTTGTCCAGATACTCTGGATGAAAACAAAACAATCTTGTGTGTAGTGGCTATCTCAATCCCAGATCTTACTACAGCTTCTCTGTTTGTGTTTTCTGGACATTCTCTATGGACTTTACGGTTTTGAATGCATTTTGGCATGTAAGTTTTTGTTTTCAGCTGGCAAACGCTAATTGGTTCCACCTGGAGTCTAATACGCCACACATTCGAGTTTTCTAGGAAGAAAGCTTCAGAAACCTGAGAAAACATGATATTTCTTTCTGTAAACATGACATTGGATGCATTTGCCGAACAGGAAGCATGAGCTTTTCTCCAAAACCACTTTCACGGTGCTTTTTGGTTAAGTTTCACCCGAAATCCACAACATTTTGTCCAGATACTCTGGATGAAAGCAAAACTATCTGGTGTGTTTTGGCTATCTCAATCCCACATCTTGCTACAGCCTCTGTGTTTGTTTGTGTTTTCTGGACATTCTCTATGGACTTTACGGGTTTGAATGCATTTTAGCATGTAAGTTTTTGTTTTCAGCTGGCAAACGCTAATTGGTTCCACCTGGAGTCTAATACGCCACACATTCGAGTTTTCTAGGAAGAAAGCTTCAGAAACCTGAGAAAACATGATATTTCTTTCTGTAAACATGACATTGGATGCATTTGCCGAACAGCAAGCATGAGCTTTTCTCCAAAACCACTTTCACGGTGATTTTTGGTTAAGTTTCACCCGAAATCCACAACAATTTGTCCAGATACTCTGGATGAAAACAAAACTATCTGGTGTGTTGTGGCTATCTCAATCCCACATCTTGCTACAGCCTCTGTGTTTGTTTGTGTTTTCTGGACATTCTCTATGGACTTTACGGTTTTGAATGCATTTTAGCAGGACCCTTTTTGTTTTCTGCTGGCAAACGCTAATTGGTTCCACCTGGAGTCTAATACGCCACACATTCGAGTTTTCTAGGAAGAAAGCTTCAGAAACCTGAGAAAACATGATATTTCTTTCTGTAAACCTGACATTGGCTACATTTGCCGAACAGGAAGCATGTGCTTTTCTCCAAAACCACTTTCAGGGTGTTTTTTGGTTAAATTTCACCGGGATACTACAACATTTTGTCCAGATACTCTGGATGAAAACAAAACTATCTGGTGTGTAGTGGCTATCTCAATCCCAGATCTTACTACAGCTTCTCTGTTTGTGTTTTCTGGACATTCTCTATGGACTTTACGGTTTTGAATGCATTTTGGCATGTAAGTTTTTGTTTTCAGCTGGCAAACGCTAATTGGTTCCACCTGGAGTCTAATACGCCACACATTCGAGTTTTCTAGGAAGAAAGCTTCAGAAACCTGAGAAAACATGATATTTCTTTCTGTAAACATGACATTGGCTGCATTTGCCGAACAGGAAGCATGAGCTTTTCTCCAAAACCACTTTCACGGTGATTTTTGGTTAAGTTTCACCCGAAATCCACAACATTTTGTCCAGATACTCTGGATGAAAGCAAAACTATCTGGTGTGTTGTGGCTATCTCAATCCCACATCTTGCTACAGCCTCTGTGTTTGTTTGTTTTTTCTGGACATTCTCTATGGACTTTACGGGTTTGAATGCATTTTAGCATGTAAGTTTTTGTTTTCAGCTGGCAAACGTTAATTGGTTCCACCTGGAGTCTAATACGCCACACATTCGAGTTTTCTAGGAAGAAAGCTTCAGAAACCTGAGAAAACATGATATTTCTTTCTGTAAACATGACATTGGCTGCATTTGCCGAACAGGAAGCATGTGCTTTTCTCCAAAACCACTTTCACGGTGATTTTTGGTTAAGTTTCACCCGAAATCCACAACAATTTGTCCAGATACTCTGGATGAAAACAAAACTATCTGGTGTGTTGTGGCTATCTCAATCCCACATCTTGCTACAGCCTCTGTGTTTGTTTGTGTTTTCTGGACATTCTCTATGGACTTTACGGTTTTGAATGCATTTTAGCATGTAAGTTTTTGTTTTCTGCTGGCAAACGCTAATTGGTTCCACCTGGAGTCTAATACGCCACACATTCGAGTTTTCTAGGAAGAAAGCTTCAGAAACCTGAGAAAACATGATATTTCCTTCTGTAAACATACATTGGATGCATTTGCCGATCAGGAAGCATGAGCTTTTCTCCAAAACTACTTTCACGGTGCTTTTTGGTTAAGTTTCACCCGAAATCCACAACATTTTGTCCAGATACTCTGGATGAAAACAAAACTATCTGGTGTGTTGTGGCTATCTCAATCCCACATCTTGCTACAGCCTCTGTGTTTGTTTGTGTTTTCTGGACATTCTCTATGGACTTTACGGGTTTGAATGCATTTTAGCATGTAAGTTTTTGTTTTCAGCTGGCAAACGCTAATTGGTTCCACCTGGAGTCTAATACGCCACACATTCGAGTTTTCTAGGAAGAAAGCTTCAGAAACCTGAGAAAACATGATATTTCTTTCTGTAAACATGACATTGGATGCATTTGCCGAACAGGAAGCATGAGCTTTTCTCCAAAACTACTTTCACGGTGTTTTTTGGTTAAATTTCACCGGGATACTACAACATTTTGTCCAGATACTCTGGATGAAAACAAAACTATCTGGTGTGTTGTGGCTATCTCAATCCCACATGTTACTACAATTTCTCTGTTTGTGTTTTCTGGACATTCTCTATGGACTTTACGGTTTTGAATGCATTTTAGCATGTAAGTTTTTGTTTTCAGCTGGCAAACGCTAATTGGTTCCACCTGGAGTCTAATACGCCACACATTCGAGTTTTCTAGGAAGAAAGCTTCAGAAACCTGAGAAAACATGATATTTCTTTCAGTAAACATGACATTGGATGCATTTGCCGAACAGGAAGCAAGAGCTTTTCTCCAAAACCACTTTCACGGTGCTTTCTGGTTAAGTTTCACCCGAAATCCACAACAACTTGTCCAGATACTCTGGATGAAAACAAAACTATCTGGTGGGTTGTGGCTATCTCAATCCCACATCTTGCTACAGCCTCTGTGTTTGTTTGTGTTTTCTGGACATTCTCTATGGACTTTACGGGTTTGAATGCATTTTAGCAGGACCCTTTTTGTTTTCTGCTGGCAAACGCTAATTGGTTCCACCTGGAGTCTAATACGCCACACATTCGAGTTTTCTAGGAAGAAAGCTTCAGAAACCTGAGAAAACATGATATTTCTTTCTGTAAACCTGACATTGGAAGCATTTGCCGAACAGAAAGCATGTGCTTTTCTCCAAAACCACTTTCACGGTGTTTTTTGGTTAAATTTCACCCGAAATCCACAACATTTTGTCCAGATACTCTGGATGAAAACAAAACTATCTGGTGTGTAGTGGCTATCTCAATCCCAGATCTTACTACAGCTTCTCTGTTTGTGTTTTCTGGACATTCTCTGTGGACTTTACGGTTTTGAATGCATTTTGGCATGTAAGTTTTTGTTTTCAGCTGGCAAACGTTAATTGGTTCCACCTGGAGTCTAATACGCCACACATTCGAGTTTTCTAGGAAGAAAGCTTCAGAAACCTGAGAAAACATGATATTTCTTTCTGTAAACATGACATTGGAAGCATTTGCCGAACAGGAATCATGAGCTTTTCTCCAAAACCACTTTCACGGTGATTTTTGGTTAAGTTTCACCCGAAATCCACAACAACTTGTCCAGATACTCTGGATGAAAACAAAACTATCTGGTGTGTTTTGGCTATCTCAATCCCACATCTTGCTACAGCCTCTGTGTTTGTTTGTGTTTTCTGGACATTCTCTATGGACTTTACGGTTTTGAATGCATTTTAGCATGTAAGTTTTTGTTTTCAGCTGGCAAACGCTAATTGGTTCCACCTGGAGTCTAATATGCCACACATTCGAGTTTTCTAGGAAGAAAGCTTCAGAAACCTGAGAAAACATGATTTTTCTTTCTGTAAACATGACATTGGCTGTATTTGCCATACAGGAAGCATGAGCTTTTCTCCAAAACCACTTTCACGGTGATTTTTGGTTAAGTTTCACCCGAAATCCACAACATTTTGTCCAGATACTCTGGATGAAAACAAAACTATCTGGTGTGTTGTGGCTATCTCAATCCCACATCTTGCTACAGCCTCTTTGTTTGTTTGTCTTTTCTGGACATTCTCTATGGACTTTACGGTTTTGAATGCATTTTAGCATGTAAGTTTTTGTTTTCAGCTGGCAAACGCTAATTGGTTCCACCTGGAGTCTAATACGCCACACATTCGAGTTTTCTAGGAAGAAAGCTTCAGAAACCTGAGAAAACATGATATTTGTATTTCTAAACATGACATTGGATGCATTTCCCCAACAGGAAGCATGAGCTTTTCTCCAAAACCACTTTCACGGTGATTTTTGGTTAAGTTTCACCCGAAATCCACAACAATTTGTCCAGATACTCTGGATGAAAACAAAACTATCTGGTGTGTTGTGGCTATCTCAATCCCAGATCTTGCTACAGCCTCTGTGTTTGTTTGTGTTTTCTGGACATTCTCTATGGACTTTACGGTTTTGAATGCATTGTAGCATGTAAGTTTTTGTTTTCAGCTGGCAAACGCTAATTGGTTCCACCTGGAGTCTAATTCGCCACACATTCGAGTTTTCTAGGAAGAAAGCTTCAGAAACCTGAGAAAACATGATATTTCCTTCTGTAAACATGACATTGGCTGCATTTGCAGAACAGCAAGATTGTGCTTTTCTCCAAAACCACTTTCACGGTGATTTTTGGTTAAGTTTCACCCGAAATCCACAACATTTTGTCCAGATACTCTGGATGAAAACAAAACTATCTGGTGTGTTGTGGCTATCTCAATCCCACATCTTGCTACAGCCTCTGTGTTTGTTTGTGTTTTCTGGACATTCTCTATGGACTTTACGGGTTTGAATGCATTTTAGCATGTAAGTTTTTGTTTTCTGCTGGCAAACGCTAATTGGTTCCACCTGGAGTCTAATACGCCACACATTCGAGTTTTCTAGGAAGAAAGCTTCAGAAACCTGAGAAAACATGATATTTCTTTCTGTAAACCTGACATTGGCTACATTTGCCGAACAGGAAGCATGTGCTTTTCTCCAAAACCACTTTCACGGTGTTTTTTGGTTAAATTTCACCGGGATACTACAACATTTTGTCCAGATACTCTGGATGAAAACAAAACAATCTTGTGTGTAGTGGCTATCTCAATCCCAGATCTTACTACAGCTTCTCTGTTTGTGTTTTCTGGACATTCTCTATGGACTTTACGGTTTTGAATGCATTTTGGCATGTAAGTTTTTGTTTTCAGCTGGCAAACGCTAATTGGTTCCACCTGGAGTCTAATACGCCACACATTCGAGTTTTCTAGGAAGAAAGCTTCAGAAACCTGAGAAAACATGATATTTCTTTCTGTAAACATGACATTGGATGCATTTGCCGAACAGGAAGCATGAGCTTTTCTCCAAAACCACTTTCACGGTGCTTTTTGGTTAAGTTTCACCCGAAATCCACAACATTTTGTCCAGATACTCTGGATGAAAGCAAAACTATCTGGTGTGTTTTGGCTATCTCAATCCCACATCTTGCTACAGCCTCTGTGTTTGTTTGTGTTTTCTGGACATTCTCTATGGACTTTACGTGTTTGAATGCATTTTAGCATGTAAGTTTTTGTTTTCAGCTGGCAAACGCTAATTGGTTCCACCTGGAGTCTAATACGCCACACATTCGAGTTTTCTAGGAAGAAAGCTTCAGAAACCTGAGAAAACATGATATTTCTTTCTGTAAACATGACATTGGATGCATTTGCCGAACAGGAAGATTGTGCTTTTCTCCAAAACCACTTTCACGGTGATTTTTGGTTAAGTTTCACCCAAAATCCACAACAATTTGTCCAGATACTCTGGATGAAAACAAAACTATCTGGTGTGTTGTGGCTATCTCAATCCCAGATCTTGCTACAGCCTCTGTGTTTGTTTGTGTTTTCTGGACATTCTCTATGGACTTTACGGTTTTGAATGCATTTTAGCAGGACCCTTTTTGTTTTCTGCTGGCAGACGCTAATTGGTTCCACCTGGAGTCTAATACGCCACACATTCGAGTTTTCTAGGAAGAAAGCTTCAGAAACCTGAGAAAACATGATATTTCTTTCTGTAAACCTGACATTGGATGCATTTGCCGAACAGGAAGCATGAGCTTTTCTCCAAAACCACTTTCACGGTGCTTTTTGGTTAAGTTTCACCCGAAATCCACAACATTTTGTCCAGATACTCTGGATGAAAGCAAAACTATCTGGTGTGTTTTGGCTATCTCAATCCCACATCTTGCTACAGCCTCTGTGTTTGTTTGTGTTTTCTGGACATTCTCTATGGACTTTACGGGTTTGAATGCATTTTAGCATGTAAGTTTTTGTTTTCAGCTGGCAAACGCTAATTGGTTCCACCTGGAGTCTAATACGCCACACATTCGAGTTTTCTAGGAAGAAAGCTTCAGAAACCTGAGAAAACATGATATTTCTTTCTGTAAACATGACATTGGATGCATTTGCCGAACAGCAAGCATGAGCTTTTCTCCAAAACCACTTTCACGGTGATTTTTGGTTAAGTTTCACCCGAAATCCACAACAATTTGTCCAGATACTCTGGATGAAAACAAAACTATCTGGTGTGTTGTGGCTATCTCAATCCCACATCTTGCTACAGCCTCTGTGTTTGTTTGTGTTTTCTGGACATTCTCTATGGACTTTACGGTTTTGAATGCATTTTAGCAGGACCCTTTTTGTTTTCTGCTGGCAGACGCTAATTGGTTCCACCTGGAGTCTAATACGCCACACATTCGAGTTTTCTAGGAAGAAAGCTTCAGAAACCTGAGAAAACATGATATTTGTTTCTGTAAACCTGACATTGGCTACATTTGCCGAACAGGAAGCATGTGCTTTTCTCCAAAACCACTTTCAGGGTGTTTTTTGGTTAAATTTCACCGGGATACTACAACATTTTGTCCAGATACTCTGGATGAAAACAAAACTATCTGGTGTGTAGTGGCTATCTCAATCCCAGATCTTACTACAGCTTCTCTGTTTGTGTTTTCTGGACATTCTCTATGGACTTTACGGTTTTGAATGCATTTTGGCATGTAAGTTTTTGTTTTCAGCTGGCAAACGCTAATTGGTTCCACCTGGAGTCTAATACGCCACACATTCGAGTTTTCTAGGAAGAAAGCTTCAGAAACCTGAGAAAACATGATATTTCTTTCTGTAAACATGACATTGGATGCATTTGCCGAACAGGAAGCATGAGCTTTTCTCCAAAACCACTTTCACGGTGATTTTTGGTTAAGTTTCACCCGAAATCCACAACATTTTGTCCAGATACTCTGGATGAAAGCAAAACTATCTGGTGTGTTGTGGCTATCTCAATCCCACATCTTGCTACAGCCTCTGTGTTTGTTTGTTTTTTCTGGACATTCTCTATGGACTTTACGGGTTTGAATGCATTTTAGCATGTAAGTTTTTGTTTTCAGCTGGCAAACGCTAATTGGTTCCACCTGGAGTCTAATACGCCACACATTCGAGTTTTCTAGGAAGAAAGCTTCAGAAACCTGAGAAAACATGATATTTCTTTCTGTAAACATGACATTGGATGCATTTGCCGAACAGGAAGCATGAGCTTTTCTCCAAAACTACTTTCACGGTGTTTTTTGGTTAAATTTCACCGGGATACTACAACATTTTGTCCAGATACTCTGGATGAAAACAAAACTATCTGGTGTGTTGTGGCTATCTCAATCCCACATGTTACTACAATTTCTCTGTTTGTGTTTTCTGGACATTCTCTATGGACTTTACGGTTTTGAATGCATTTTAGCATGTAAGTTTTTGTTTTCAGCTGGCAAACGCTAATTGGTTCCACCTGGAGTCTAATACGCCACACATTCGAGTTTTCTAGGAAGAAAGCTTCAGAAACCTGAGAAAACATGATATTTCTTTCAGTAAACATGACATTGGATGCATTTGCCGAACAGGAAGCAAGAGCTTTTCTCCAAAACCACTTTCACGGTGCTTTCTGGTTAAGTTTCACCCGAAATCCACAACAACTTGTCCAGATACTCTGGATGAAAACAAAACTATCTGGTGGGTTGTGGCTATCTCAATCCCACATCTTGCTACAGCCTCTGTGTTTGTTTGTGTTTTCTGGACATTCTCTATGGACTTTACGGGTTTGAATGCATTTTAGCAGGACCCTTTTTGTTTTCTGCTGGCAAACGCTAATTGGTTCCACCTGGAGTCTAATACGCCACACATTCGAGTTTTCTAGGAAGAAAGCTTCAGAAACCTGAGAAAACATGATATTTCTTTCTGTAAACATGACATTGGAAGCATTTGCCGAACAGAAAGCATGTGCTTTTCTCCAAAACCACTTTCACGGTGTTTTTTGGTTAAATTTCACCCGAAATCCACAACATTTTGTCCAGATACTCTGGATGAAAACAAAACTATCTGGTGTGTAGTGGCTATCTCAATCCCAGATCTTACTACAGCTTCTCTGTTTGTGTTTTCTGGACATTCTCTGTGGACTTTACGGTTTTGAATGCATTTTGGCATGTAAGTTTTTGTTTTCAGCTGGCAAACGTTAATTGGTTCCACCTGGAGTCTAATACGCCACACATTCGAGTTTTCTAGGAAGAAAGCTTCAGAAACCTGAGAAAACATGATATTTCTTTCTGTAAACATTTCATTGGAAGCATTTGCCGAACAGGAATCATGAGCTTTTCTCCAAAACCACTTTCACGGTGATTTTTGGTTAAGTTTCACCCGAAATCCACAACAACTTGTCCAGATACTCTGGATGAAAACAAAACTATCTGGTGTGTTTTGGCTATCTCAATCCCACATCTTGCTACAGCCTCTGTGTTTGTTTGTGTTTTCTGGACATTCTCTATGGACTTTACGGTTTTGAATGCATTTTAGCATGTAAGTTTTTGTTTTCAGCTGGCAAACGCTAATTGGTTCCACCTGGAGTCTAATATGCCACACATTCGAGTTTTCTAGGAAGAAAGCTTCAGAAACCTGAGAAAACATGATTTTTCTTTCTGTAAACATGACATTGGCTGTATTTGCCATACAGGAAGCATGAGCTTTTCTCCAAAACCACTTTCACGGTGATTTTTGGTTAAGTTTCACCCGAAATCCACAACATTTTGTCCAGATACTCTGGATGAAAACAAAACTATCTGGTGTGTTGTGGCTATCTCAATCCCACATCTTGCTACAGCCTCTTTGTTTGTTTGTCTTTTCTGGACATTCTCTATGGACTTTACGGTTTTGAATGCATTTTAGCATGTAAGTTTTTGTTTTCAGCTGGCAAACGCTAATTGGTTCCACCTGGAGTCTAATACGCCACACATTCGAGTTTTCTAGGAAGAAAGCTTCAGAAACCTGAGAAAACATGATATTTGTATTTGTAAACATGACATTGGATGCATTTCCCCAACAGGAAGCATGAGCTTTTCTCCAAAACCACTTTCACGGTGATTTTTGGTTAAGTTTCACCCGAAATCCACAACAATTTGTCCAGATACTCTGGATGAAAACAAAACTATCTGGTGTGTTGTGGCTATCTCAATCCCAGATCTTGCTACAGCCTCTGTGTTTGTTTGTGTTTTCTGGACATTCTCTATGGACTTTACGGTTTTGAATGCATTGTAGCATGTAAGTTTTTGTTTTCAGCTGGCAAACGCTAATTGGTTCCACCTGGAGTCTAATTCGCCACACATTCGAGTTTTCTAGGAAGAAAGCTTCAGAAACCTGAGAAAACATGATATTTCCTTCTGTAAACATGACATTGGCTGCATTTGCAGAACAGCAAGATTGTGCTTTTCTCCAAAACCACTTTCACGGTGATTTTTGGTTAAGTTTCACCCGAAATCCACAACATTTTGTCCAGATACTCTGGATGAAAACAAAACTATCTGGTGTGTTGTGGCTATCTCAATCCCACATCTTGCTACAGCCTCTGTGTTTGTTTGTGTTTTCTGGACATTCTCTATGGACTTTACGGTTTTGAATGCATTTTAGCATGTAAGTTTTTGTTTTCAGCTGGCAAACGCTAATTGGTTCCACCTGGAGTCTAATACGCCACACATTCGAGTTTTCTAGGAAGAAAGCTTCAGAAACCTGAGAAAACATGATATTTCTTTCTGTAAACATGACATTGGATGCATTTGCCGAACAGGAAGCATGAGCTTTTCTCCAAAACCACTTTCACGGTGCTTTTTGGTAAAGTTTCACCCGAAATCCACAACATTTTGTCCAGATACTCTGGATGAAAACAAAACTATCTGGTGTGTTGTGGCTATCTCAATCCCACATCTTGCTACAGCCTCTGTGTTTGTTTGTGTTTTCTGGACATTCTCTATGGACTTTACGGTTTTGAATGCATTGTAGCATGTAAGTTTTTGTTTTCAGCTGGCAAACGCTAATTGGTTCCACCTGGAGTCTAATACGCCACACATTCGAGTTTTCTAGGAAGAAAGCTTCAGAAACCTGAGAAAACATGATATTTCTTTCTGTAAACATGACATTGGATGCATTTGCCCAACAGGAATCATGAGCTTTTCTCCAAAACCACTTTCACGGTGCTTTTTGGTTAAGTTTCACCCGAAATCCACAACATTTTGTCCAGATACTCTGGATGAAAACAAAACTATCTGGTGTGTTGTGGCTATCTCAATCCCAGATCTTGCTACAGCCTCTGTGTTTGTTTGTGTTTTCTGGACATTCTCTATGGACTTTACGGGTTTGAATGCATTTTAGCATGTAAGTTTTTGTTTTCAGCTGGCAAACGTTAATTGTTTCCACCTGGAGTCTAATACGCCACACATTCGAGTTTTCTAGGAAGAAAGCTTCAGAAACCTGAGAAAACATGATATTTGTATTTGTAAACATGACATTGGATGCATTTGCCGAACAGGAAGATTGTGCTTTTCTCCAAAACCACTTTCACGGTGTTTTTTGGTTAAATTTCACCGGGATACTACAACATTTTGTCCAGATACTCTGGATGAAAACAAAACCATCTGGTGTGTAGTGGCTATCTCAATCCCAGATCTTACTACAGCTTCTCTGTTTGTGTTTTCTGGACATTCTCTGTGGACTTTACGGTTTTGAATGCATTTTGGCATGTAAGTTTTTGTTTTCAGCAGGCAAACGCTAATTGGTTCCACCTGGAGTCTAATACGCCACACATTCGAGTTTTCTAGGAAGAAAGCTTCAGAAACCTGAGAAAACATGATATTTCTTTCTGTAAACATGACATTGGCTGTATTTGCCATACAGGAAGCATGAGCTTTTCTCCAAAACCACTTTCACGGTGATTTTTGGTTAAGTTTCACCCGAAATCCACAACATTTTGTCCAGATACTCTGGATGAAAACAAAACTATCTGGTGTGTTGTGGCTATCTCAATCCCACATCTTGCTACAGCCTCTGTGTTTGTTTGTGTTTTCTGGACATTCTCTATGGACTTTACGGTTTTGAATGCATTTTAGCATGTAAGTTTTTGTTTTCAGCTGGCAAACGCTAATTGGTTCCACCTGGAGTCTAATACGCCACACATTCGAGTTTTCTAGGAAGAAAGCTTCAGAAACCTGAGAAAACATGATATTTGTATTTGTAAACATGACATTGGATGCATTTGCCCAACAGGAATCATGAGCTTTTCTCCAAAACCACTTTCACGGTGATTTTTGGTTAAGTTTCACCCGAAATCCACAACAATTTGTCCAGATCCTCTGGATGAAAACAAAACTATCTGGTGTGTTTTGGCTATCTCAATCCCACATCTTGCTACAGCCTCTGTGTTTATTTGTGTTTTCTGGACATTCTCTATGGACTTTACGGTTTTGAACGCATTTTAGCAGGACCCTTTTTGTTTTCTGCTGGCAAACGCTAATTGGTTCCACCTGGAGTCTAATACGCCACACATTCGAGTTTTCTAGGAAGAAAGCTTCAGAAACCTGAGAAAACATGATATTTCTTTCTGTAAACCTGACATTGGCTACATTTGCCGAACAGGAAGCATGTGCTTTTCTCCAAAACCACTTTCACGGTTTTTTTGGTTAAATTTCACCGGGATACTACAACATTTTGTCCAGATACTCTGGATGAAAACAAAACTATCTGGTGTGTAGTGGCTATCTCAATCCCAGATCTTACTACAGCTTCTCTGTTTGTGTTTTCTGGACATTCTCTATGGACTTTACGGTTTTGAATGCATTTTAGCATGTAAGTTTTTGTTTTCAGCTGGCAAACGTTAATTGGTTCCACCTGGAGTCTAATACGCCACACATTCGAGTTTTCTAGGAAGAAAGCTTCAGAAACCTGAGAAAACATGATATTTCTTTCTGTAAACCTGACATTGGCTACATTTGCCGAACCGGAAGCATGAGCTTTTCTCCAAAACAACTTTCACGGTGATTTTTGGTTAAGTTTCACCCGAAATCCACAACAATTTGTCCAGATACTCTGGATGAAAACAAAACTATCTGGTGTGTTGTGGCTATCTCAATCCCACATCTTGCTACAGCCTCTGTGTTTGTTTGTGTTTTCTGGACATTCTCTATGGACTTTACGGTTTTGAATGCATTTTAGCATGTAAGTTTTTGTTTTCAGCTGGCAAACGTTAATTGGTTCCACCTGGAGTCTAATACGCCACACATTCGAGTTTTCTAGGAAGAAAGCTTCAGAAACCTGAGAAAACATGATATTTCTTTCTGTAAACATGACATTGGCTGTATTTGCCATACAGGAAGCATGAGCTTTTCTCCAAAACCACTTTCACGGTGATTTTTGGTAAAGTTTCACCCGAAATCTACAACATTTTGTCCAGATACTCTGGATGAAAACAAAACTATCTGGTGTGTTGTGGCTATCTCAATCCCACATCTTGCTACAGCCTCTGTGTTTGTTTGTGTTTTCTGGACATTCTCTATGGACTTTACGGTTTTGAATGCATTTTAGCATGTAAGTTTTTGTTTTCAGCTGGCAAACGCTAATTGGTTCCACCTGGAGTCTAATACGCCACACATTCGAGTTTTCTAGGAAGAAAGCTTCAGAAACCTGAGAAAACATGATATTTCCTTCTGTAAACATGACATTGGATGCATTTGCCGAACAGGAAGCATGAGCTTTTCTCCAAAACCAATTTCACGGTGATTTTTGGTTAAGTTTCACCCAAAATCCACAACATTCTGTCCAGATACTCTGGATGAAAACAAAACTATCTGGTGTGTTGTGGCTATCTCAATCCCACATCTTGCTACAGCCTCTGTGTTTGTTTGTGTTTTCTGGACATTCTCTATGGACTTTACGGTTTTGAATGCATTTTAGCATGTAAGTTTTTGTTTTCAGCTGGCAAACGCTAATTGGTTCCACCTGGAGTCTAATACGCCACACATTCGAGTTTTCTAGGAAGAAAGCTTCAGAAACCTGAGAAAACATGAAATTTGTATTTGTAAACATGACATTGGATGCATTTCCCCAACAGGAAGCATGAGCTTTTCTCCAAAACCACTTTCACGGTGATTTTTGGTTAAGTTTCACCCGAAATCCACAACAATTTGTCCAGATACTCTGGATGAAAACAAAACTATCTGGTGTGTTGTGGCTATCTCAATCCCAGATCTTGCTACAGCCTCTGTGTTTGTTTGTGTTTTCTGGACATTCTCTATGGACTTTACGGTTTTGAATGCATTGTAGCATGTAAGTTTTTGTTTTCAGCTGGCAAACGCTAATTGGTTCCACCTGGAGTCTAATTCGCCACACATTCGAGTTTTCTAGGAAGAAAGCTTCAGAAACCTGAGAAAACATGATATTTCCTTCTGTAAACATGACATTGGCTGCATTTGCAGAACAGCAAGATTGTGCTTTTCTCCAAAACCACTTTCACGGTGATTTTTGGTTAAGTTTCACCCGAAATCCACAACATTTTGTCCAGATACTCTGGATGAAAACAAAACTATCTGGTGTGTTGTGGCTATCTCAATCCCACATCTTGCTACAGCCTCTGTGTTTGTTTGTGTTTTCTGGACATTCTCTATGGACTTTACGGTTTTGAATGCATTTTAGCATGTAAGTTTTTGTTTTCAGCTGGCAAACGCTAATTGGTTCCACCTGGAGTCTAATACGCCACACATTCGAGTTTTCTAGGAAGAAAGCTTCAGAAACCTGAGAAAACATGATATTTCTTTCTGTAAACATGACATTGGATGCATTTGCCGAACAGGAAGCATGAGCTTTTCTCCAAAACCACTTTCACGGTGATTTTTGGTAAAGTTTCACCCGAAATCCACAACATTTTGTCCAGATACTCTGGATGAAAACAAAACTATCTGGTGTGTTGTGGCTATCTCAATCCCACATCTTGCTACAGCCTCTGTGTTTGTTTGTGTTTTCTGGACATTCTCTATGGACTTTACGGTTTTGAATGCATTGTAGCATGTAAGTTTTTGTTTTCAGCTGGCAAACGCTAATTGGTTCCACCTGGAGTCTAATACGCCACACATTCGAGTTTTCTAGGAAGAAAGCTTCAGAAACCTGAGAAAACATGATATTTCTTTCTGTAAACATGACATTGGATGCATTTGCCGAACAGGAAGCATGAGCTTTTCTCCAAAACCACTTTCACGGTGCTTTTTGGTTAAGTTTCACCCGAAATCCACAACATTTTGTCCAGATACTCTGGATGAAAACAAAACTATCTGGTGTGTTGTGGCTATCTCAATCCCAGATCTTGCTACAGCCTCTGTGTTTGTTTGTGTTTTCTGGACATTCTCTATGGACTTTACGGGTTTGAATGCATTTTAGCATGTAAGTTTTTGTTTTCAGCTGGCAAACGTTAATTGTTTCCACCTGGAGTCTAATACGCCACACATTCGAGTTTTCTAGGAAGAAAGCTTCAGAAACCTGAGAAAACATGATATTTGTATTTGTAAACATGACATTGGATGCATTTGCCGAACAGGAAGATTGTGCTTTTCTCCAAAACCACTTTCACGGTGTTTTTTGGTTAAATTTCACCGGGATACTACAACATTTTGTCCAGATACTCTGGATGAAAACAAAACCATCTGGTGTGTAGTGGCTATCTCAATCCCAGATCTTACTACAGCTTCTCTGTTTGTGTTTTCTGGACATTCTCTGTGGACTTTACGGTTTTGAATGCATTTTGGCATGTAAGTTTTTGTTTTCAGCAGGCAAACGCTAATTGGTTCCACCTGGAGTCTAATACGCCACACATTCGAGTTTTCTAGGAAGAAAGCTTCAGAAACCTGAGAAAACATGATATTTCTTTCTGTAAACATGACATTGGCTGTATTTGCCATACAGGAAGCATGAGCTTTTCTCCAAAACCACTTTCACGGTGATTTTTGGTTAAGTTTCACCCGAAATCCACAACATTTTGTCCAGATACTCTGGATGAAAACAAAACTATCTGGTGTGTTGTGGCTATCTCAATCCCACATCTTGCTACAGCCTCTGTGTTTGTTTGTGTTTTCTGGACATTCTCTATGGACTTTACGGTTTTGAATGCATTTTAGCATGTAAGTTTTTGTTTTCAGCTGGCAAACGCTAATTGGTTCCACCTGGAGTCTAATACGCCACACATTCGAGTTTTCTAGGAAGAAAGCTTCAGAAACCTGAGAAAACATGATATTTGTATTTGTAAACATGACATTGGATGCATTTGCCCAACAGGAATCATGAGCTTTTCTCCAAAACCACTTTCACGGTGATTTTTGGTTAAGTTTCACCCGAAATCCACAACAATTTGTCCAGATCCTCTGGATGAAAACAAAACTATCTGGTGTGTTTTGGCTATCTCAATCCCACATCTTGCTACAGCCTCTGTGTTTGTTTGTGTTTTCTGGACATTCTCTATGGACTTTACGGTTTTGAACGCATTTTAGCAGGACCCTTTTTGTTTTCTGCTGGCAAACGCTAATTGGTTCCACCTGGAGTCTAATACGCCACACATTCGAGTTTTCTAGGAAGAAAGCTTCAGAAACCTGAGAAAACATGATATTTCTTTCTGTAAACCTGACATTGGCTACATTTGCCGAACAGGAAGCATGTGCTTTTCTCCAAAACCACTTTCACGGTTTTTTTGGTTAAATTTCACCGGGATACTACAACATTTTGTCCAGATACTCTGGATGAAAACAAAACTATCTGGTGTGTAGTGGCTATCTCAATCCCAGATCTTACTACAGCTTCTCTGTTTGTGTTTTCTGGACATTCTCTATGGACTTTACGGTTTTGAATGCATTTTAGCATGTAAGTTTTTGTTTTCAGCTGGCAAACGTTAATTGGTTCCACCTGGAGTCTAATACGCCACACATTCGAGTTTTCTAGGAAGAAAGCTTCAGAAACCTGAGAAAACATGATATTTCTTTCTGTAAACCTGACATTGGCTACATTTGCCGAACCGGAAGCATGAGCTTTTCTCCAAAACAACTTTCACGGTGATTTTTGGTTAAGTTTCACCCGAAATCCACAACAATTTGTCCAGATACTCTGGATGAAAACAAAACTATCTGGTGTGTTGTGGCTATCTCAATCCCAGATCTTGCTACAGCCTCTGTGTTTGTTTGTGTTTTCTGGACATTCTCTATGGACTTTACGGGTTTGAATGCATTTTAGCATGTAAGTTTTTGTTTTCAGCTGGCAAACGTTAATTGTTTCCACCTGGAGTCTAATACGCCACACATTCGAGTTTTCTAGGAAGAAAGCTTCAGAAACCTGAGAAAACATGATATTTGTATTTGTAAACATGACATTGGATGCATTTGCCGAACAGGAAGATTGTGCTTTTCTCCAAAACCACTTTCACGGTGTTTTTTGGTTAAATTTCACCGGGATACTACAACATTTTGTCCAGATACTCTGGATGAAAACAAAACCATCTGGTGTGTAGTGGCTATCTCAATCCCAGATCTTACTACAGCTTCTCTGTTTGTGTTTTCTGGACATTCTCTGTGGACTTTACGGTTTTGAATGCATTTTGGCATGTAAGTTTTTGTTTTCAGCAGGCAAACGCTAATTGGTTCCACCTGGAGTCTAATACGCCACACATTCGAGTTTTCTAGGAAGAAAGCTTCAGAAACCTGAGAAAACATGATATTTCTTTCTGTAAACATGACATTGGCTGTATTTGCCATACAGGAAGCATGAGCTTTTCTCCAAAACCACTTTCACGGTGATTTTTGGTTAAGTTTCACCCGAAATCCACAACATTTTGTCCAGATACTCTGGATGAAAACAAAACTATCTGGTGTGTTGTGGCTATCTCAATCCCACATCTTGCTACAGCCTCTGTGTTTGTTTGTGTTTTCTGGACATTCTCTATGGACTTTACGGTTTTGAATGCATTTTAGCATGTAAGTTTTTGTTTTCAGCTGGCAAACGCTAATTGGTTCCACCTGGAGTCTAATACGCCACACATTCGAGTTTTCTAGGAAGAAAGCTTCAGAAACCTGAGAAAACATGATATTTGTATTTGTAAACATGACATTGGATGCATTTGCCCAACAGGAATCATGAGCTTTTCTCCAAAACCACTTTCACGGTGATTTTTGGTTAAGTTTCACCCGAAATCCACAACAATTTGTCCAGATCCTCTGGATGAAAACAAAACTATCTGGTGTGTTTTGGCTATCTCAATCCCACATCTTGCTACAGCCTCTGTGTTTGTTTGTGTTTTCTGGACATTCTCTATGGACTTTACGGTTTTGAACGCATTTTAGCAGGACCCTTTTTGTTTTCTGCTGGCAAACGCTAATTGGTTCCACCTGGAGTCTAATACGCCACACATTCGAGTTTTCTAGGAAGAAAGCTTCAGAAACCTGAGAAAACATGATATTTCTTTCTGTAAACCTGACATTGGCTACATTTGCCGAACAGGAAGCATGTGCTTTTCTCCAAAACCACTTTCACGGTTTTTTTGGTTAAATTTCACCGGGATACTACAACATTTTGTCCAGATACTCTGGATGAAAACAAAACTATCTGGTGTGTAGTGGCTATCTCAATCCCAGATCTTACTACAGCTTCTCTGTTTGTGTTTTCTGGACATTCTCTATGGACTTTACGGTTTTGAATGCATTTTAGCATGTAAGTTTTTGTTTTCAGCTGGCAAACGTTAATTGGTTCCACCTGGAGTCTAATACGCCACACATTCGAGTTTTCTAGGAAGAAAGCTTCAGAAACCTGAGAAAACATGATATTTCTTTCTGTAAACCTGACATTGGCTACATTTGCCGAACCGGAAGCATGAGCTTTTCTCCAAAACAACTTTCACGGTGATTTTTGGTTAAGTTTCACCCGAAATCCACAACAATTTGTCCAGATACTCTGGATGAAAACAAAACTATCTGGTGTGTTGTGGCTATCTCAATCCCACATCTTGCTACAGCCTCTGTGTTTGTTTGTGTTTTCTGGACATTCTCTATGGACTTTACGGTTTTGAATGCATTTTAGCATGTAAGTTTTTGTTTTCAGCTGGCAAACGTTAATTGGTTCCACCTGGAGTCTAATACGCCACACATTCGAGTTTTCTAGGAAGAAAGCTTCAGAAACCTGAGAAAACATGATATTTCTTTCTGTAAACATGACATTGGCTGTATTTGCCATACAGGAAGCATGAGCTTTTCTCCAAAACCACTTTCACGGTGATTTTTGGTAAAGTTTCACCCGAAATCTACAACATTTTGTCCAGATACTCTGGATGAAAACAAAACTATCTGGTGTGTTGTGGCTATCTCAATCCCACATCTTGCTACAGCCTCTGTGTTTGTTTGTGTTTTCTGGACATTCTCTATGGACTTTACGGTTTTGAATGCATTTTAGCATGTAAGTTTTTGTTTTCAGCTGGCAAACGCTAATTGGTTCCACCTGGAGTCTAATACGCCACACATTCGAGTTTTCTAGGAAGAAAGCTTCAGAAACCTGAGAAAACATGATATTTCCTTCTGTAAACATGACATTGGATGCATTTGCCGAACAGGAAGCATGAGCTTTTCTCCAAAACCACTTTCACGGTGATTTTTGGTTAAGTTTCACCCAAAATCCACAACATTCTGTCCAGATACTCTGGATGAAAACAAAACTATCTGGTGTGTTGTGGCTATCTCAATCCCACATCTTGCTACAGCCTCTGTGTTTGTTTGTGTTTTCTGGACATTCTCTATGGACTTTACGGTTTTGAATGCATTTTAGCATGTAAGTTTTTGTTTTCAGCTGGCAAACGCTAATTGGTTCCACCTGGAGTCTAATTCGCCACACATTCGAGTTTTCTAGGAAGAAAGCTTCAGAAACCTGAGAAAACATGATATTTGTATTTGTAAACATGACATTGGATGCATTTGCCCAACAGGAAGCATGAGCTTTTCTCCAAAACCACTTTCACGGTGATTTTTGGTTAAGTTTCACCCGAAATCCACAACAATTTGTCCAGATCCTCTGGATGAAAACAAAACTATCTGGTGTGTTTTGGCTATCTCAATCCCACATCTTGCTACAGCCTCTGTGTTTGTTTGTGTTTTCTGGACATTCTCTATGGACTTTACGGTTTTGAACGCATTTTAGCAGGACCCTTTTTGTTTTCTGCTGGCAAACGCTAATTGGTTCCACCTGGAGTCTAATACGCCACACATTCGAGTTTTCTAGGAAGAAAGCTTCAGAAACCTGAGAAAACATGATATTTCTTTCTGTAAACCTGACATTGGCTACATTTGCCGAACAGGAAGCATGTGCTTTTCTCCAAAACCACTTTCACGGTTTTTTTGGTTAAATTTCACCGGGATACTACAACATTTTGTCCAGATACTCTGGATGAAAACAAAACTATCTGGTGTGTAGTGGCTATCTCAATCCCAGATCTTACTACAGCTTCTCTGTTTGTGTTTTCTGGACATTCTCTATGGACTTTACGGTTTTGAATGCATTTTAGCATGTAAGTTTTTGTTTTCAGCTGACAAACGTTAATTGGTTCCACCTGGAGTCTAATACGCCACACATTCGAGTTTTCTAGGAAGAAAGCTTCAGAAACCTGAGAAAACATGATATTTCTTTCTGTAAACCTGACATTGGCTACATTTGCCGAACCAGAAGCATGAGCTTTTCTCCAAAACAACTTTCACGGTGATTTTTGGTTAAGTTTCACCCGAAATCCACAACAATTTGTCCAGATACTCTGGATGAAAACAAAACTATCTGGTGTGTTGTGGCTATCTCAGTCCCACATCTTGCTACAGCCTCTGTGTTTGTTTGTGTTTTCTGGACATTCTCTATGGACTTTACGGTTTTGAATGCATTTTAGCATGTAAGTTTTTGTTTTCAGCTGGCAAACGTTAATTGGTTCCACCTGGAGTCTAATACGCCACACATTCGAGTTTTCTAGGAAGAAAGCTTCAGAAACCTGAGAAAACATGATATTTCTTTCTGTAAACATGACATTGGCTGTATTTGCCATACAGGAAGCATGAGCTTTTCTCCAAAACCACTTTCACGGTGATTTTTGGTAAAGTTTCACCCGAAATCTACAACATTTTGTCCAGATACTCTGGATGAAAACAAAACTATCTGGTGTGTTGTGGCTATCTCAATCCCACATCTTGCTACAGCCTCTGTGTTTGTTTGTGTTTTCTGGACATTCTCTATGGACTTTACGGTTTTGAATGCATTTTAGCATGTAAGTTTTTGTTTTCAGCTGGCAAACGCTAATTGGTTCCACCTGGAGTCTAATACGCCACACATTCGAGTTTTCTAGGAAGAAAGCTTCAGAAACCTGAGAAAACATGATATTTCCTTCTGTAAACATGACATTGGATGCATTTGCCGAACAGGAAGCATGAGCTTTTCTCCAAAACCACTTTCACGGTGATTTTTGGTTAAGTTTCACCCAAAATCCACAACATTCTGTCCAGATACTCTGGATGAAAACAAAACTATCTGGTGTGTTGTGGCTATCTCAATCCCACATCTTGCTACAGCTTCTCTGTTTGTGTTTTCTGGACATTCTCTATGGACTTTACGGTTTTGAATGCATTTTGGCATGTAAGTTTTTGTTTTCAGCTGGCAAACGTTAATTGGTTCCACCTGGAGTCTAATACGCCACACATTCGAGTTTTCTAGGAAGAAAGCTTCAGAAACCTGAGAAAACATGATATTTCTTTCTCTAAACATGACATTGGATGCATTTGCCGAACAGGAAGCATGAGTTTTTCTCCAAAACCACTTTCACGGTGATTTTTGGTTGTTTCACCCGAAATCCACAACATTCTGTCCAGATACTCTGGATGAAAACAAAACTATCTGGTGTGTTGTGGCTATCTCAATCCCACATCTTGCTACAGCCTCTGTGTTTGCTTGTGTTTTCTGGACATTCTCTATGGACTTTACAGTTTTGAATGCATTTTAGCATGTAAGTTTTTGTTTTCAGCTGGCAAACGTTAATTGGTTCCACCTGGAGTCTAATACGTCACACATTTGAGTTTTCTAGGAAGAAAGCATCAGAAACCTGAGAAAACATGATATTTCTTTCTGTAAACATGACATTGGATGCATTTGCCAAACAGGAAGATTGTGCTTTTCTGCAAAACCACTTTCACGGTGATTTTTGGTTAAATTTCACCCGAAATCCACAACATTTTGTCCAGGTACTCTGCATGAAAGCAAAACTATCTGGTGTGTTGTGGCTATCTCAATCCCACATCTTGCTACAGCCTCTGTGTTTGTTTGTGTTTTCTGGACATTCTCTATGGACTTTACGGTTTTGAATGCATTTTAGCATGTAAGTTTTTGTTTTCAGCTGGCAAACGCTAATTGGGTCCACCTGGAGTCTAATACGCCACACATTTGAGTTTTCTAGGAAGAAAGCATCAGAAACCTGAGAAAACATGATATTTCTTTCTGTAAACATGACATTGGATGCATTTGCCAAACAGGAAGATTGTGCTTTTCTCCAAAACCACTTTCACGGTGATTTTTGGTTAAATTTCACCCGAAATCCACAACATTTTGTCCAGGTACTCTGCATGAAAGCAAAACTATCTGGTGTGTTGTGGCTATCTCAATCCCACATCTTGCTACAGCCTCTGTGTTTGTTTGTGTTTTCTGGACATTCTCTATGGACTTTACGGTTTTGAATGCATTTTAACATGCAAGTTTTTGTTTTCAGCTGGCAAACGCTAATTGGTTCCACCTGGAGTCTAATTCGCCACACATTCGAGTTTTCTAGGAAGAAAGCTTCAGAAACCTGAGAAAACATGATATTTGTATTTGTAAACATGACATTGGATGCATTTGCTGAATAGGAAGATTGTGCTTTTCTCCAAAACCACTTTCACGGTGATTTTGGGTTAAATTTCACCGGGATACTACAACATTTTTTCCAGATCCTCTGGATTGAAACAAAGCTATCTGGTGTGTTGTGGCTATCTCAATCCCACATCTTGCTACAGCCTCTGTGTTTGTTTGTGTTTTCTGGACATTCTCTATGGACTTTACCGTTTTGAATGCATTTTAGCATGTAAGTTTTTGTTTTCAGCTGGCAAACGTTAATTGGTTCCACCTGGAGTCTAATACGCCACACATTCGAGTTTTCTAGGAAGAAAGCTTCAGAAACCTGAGAAAACATGATATTTCTTTCTGTAAACCTGACATTGGCTGTATTTGCCATACAGGAAGCATGAGCTTTTCTCCAAAACCACTTTCACGGTGATTTTTGGTAAAGTTTCACCCGAAATCCACAACATTTTGTCCAGATACTCTGGATGAAAACAAAACTATCTGGTGTGTTGTGGCTATCTCAATCCCACATCTTGCTACAGCCTCTGTGTTTGTTTGTGTTTTCTAGACATTCTCTATGGACTTTACGGTTTTGAAAGCATTGTAGCGTGAAAGTTTTTGTTTCCAGCTGGCAAACGCTAATTGGTTCCACCTGGAGTCTAATACACCACACATTCGAGTTTTCTAGGAAGAAAGCTTCAGAAACCTGAGAAAACATGATATTTCTTTCTGTAAACATGACATTTGCTGCATTTGCCGAACAGGTAGCATGAGCTTTTCTCCAAAACCTCTTTCACGGTGATTTTTGGTTAAATTTCACCCGAAATCCACAACATTTTTTCCAGATACTCTGGATGAAAGCAAAACTATCTGGTGTGTTGTGGCTATCTCAATCCCATATCTTGCTACAGCCTCTGTGTTTGTTTGTGTTTTCTGGACATTCTCTATGGACTTTACGGTTTTGAATGCATTGTAGCATGTAAGTTTTTGTTTTCAGCTGGCAAACGCTAATTGGTTCCACCTGGAGTCTAATACGCCACACATTTGAGTTTTCTAGGAAGAAAGCATCAGAAACCTGAGAAAACATGATATTTCTTTCTGTAAACATGACATTGGATGCATTTGCCAAACAGGAAGATTGTGCTTTTCTGCAAAACCACTTTCACGGTGATTTTTGGTTAAATTTCACCCGAAATCCACAACATTTTGTCCAGGTACTCCGCATGAAAGCAAAACTATCTGGTGTGTTGTGGCTATCTCAATCCCACATCTTGCTACAGCCTCTGTGTTTGTTTGTGTTTTCTGGACATTCTCTATGGACTTTACGGATTTGAATGCATTGTAGCATGCAAGTTTTTGTTTTCAGCTTGCAAACGCTAATTGGTTCCACCTGGAGTCTAATACACCACACATTCGAGTTTTCTAGGAAGAAATCTTCAGAAACCTGAGAAAACATGATATTTGTATTTGTAAACATGACATTGGATGCATTTGCCGAACAGGAAGATTGTGCTTTTCTCCAAAACCACTTTCACGGTGATTTTTGGTTAAATTTCACCGAGATAATACAACATTTTGTCCAGATCCTCTGGATGAAAACAAAACCATCTGGTGTGTTTTGGCTATCTCAATCCCACATCTTGCTACAGCCTCTGTGTTTGTTTGTGTTTTCTGGACATTCTCTATGGACTTTACGGTTTTGAATGCATTTTTACATGCAAGTTTTTGTTTTCAGCTGGCAAACGCTAATTGGTTCCACCTGGAGTCTAATACGCCACACATTCGAGTTTTCTAGGAAGAAAGCTTCAGAAACCTGAGAAAACATGATATTTCTTTCTGTGTACCTGACATTGGATGCATTTGCCGAACAGGAAGATTGTGCTTTTCTCCAAAACCACTTTCACGGTGATTTTTGGTTAAATTTCACCGAGATACTACAACATTTTGTCCAGATACTCTGGATGAAAACAAAACTCTCTGGTGTGTTGTGGCTATCTCAATCCCACATCTTGCTACAGCCTCTGTGTTTGTTTGTGTTTTCTAGACATTCTCTATGGACTTTACGGTTTTGAAAGCATTGTAGCGTGTAAGTTTTTGTTTCCAGCTGGCAAACGCTAATTGGTTCCACCTGGAGTCTAATACGCCACACATTCGAGTTTTCTAGGAAGAAAGCTTCAGAAACCTGAGAAAACATGATATTTCTTTCTGTAAACATGACATTTGCTGCATTTGCCGAACAGGTAGCATGAGCTTTTCTCCAAAACCACTTTCACGGTGATTTTTGGTTAAATTTCACCCGAAATCCACAACATTTTGTCCAGATACTCTGGATGAAAGCAAAACTATCTGGTGTGTTGTGGCTATCTCAATCCCACATCTTGCTACAGCCTCTGTGCTTGTTTGTGTTTTCTGGACATTCTCTATGGACTTTACGGTTTTGAATGCATTTTAGCATGTAAGTTTTTGTTTTCAGCTGGCAAACGCTAATTGGTTCCACCTGGAGTCTAAGACGCCACACATTCGAGTTTTCTAGGAAGAAAGCTTCAGAAACCTGAGAAAACATGATATTTGTATTTGTAAACATGACATTGGATGCATTTGCCAAACAGGAAGATTGTGCTTTTCTGCAAAACCACTTTCACGGTGATTTCTGGTTAAATTTCACCCGAAATCCACAACATTTTGTCCAGATACTCTGCATGAAAGCAAAACTATCTGTTGTGTTGTGGCTATCTCAATCCCACATCTTGCTACAGCCTCTGTGTTTGTTTGTGTTTTCTGGACATTCTCTATGGACTTTACGGTTTTGAATGCATTTTAACATGCAAGTTCTTGTTTTCAGCTGGCAAACGCTAATTGGTTCCACCTGGAGTCTAATACGCCACACATTCGAGTTTTCTAGGAAGAAAGCTTCAGAAACCTGAGAAAACATGATATTTGTATTTGTAAACATGACATTGGATGCATTTCCTGAACAGGAAGATTGTGCTTTTCTCCAAAACCACTTTCACCGTGATTTTTGGTTAAATTTCACCGAGATAATACAACATTTTGTCCAGATCCTCTGGATGAAAACAAAACCATCTGGTGTGTTTCGGCTATCTCAATCCCACATCTTGCTACAGCCTCTGTGTTTGTTTGTGTTTTCTGGACATTCTCTATGGACTTTACGGTTTTGAATGCATTTTAGCATGTAAGATTTTGTTTTCAGCTGGCAAACGCTAATTGGTTCCACCTGGAGTCTAATACGCCACACATTCGAGTTTTCTAGGAAGAAAGCTTCAGAAACCTGAGAAAACATGATATTTCTTTCTGTAAACATGACATTGGATACATTGGCCGAACAGGAAGATTGTGCTTTTCTCCAAAACCACTTTCACGGTGATTTTTGGTTAAATTTCACCAGGATACTACAACATTTTGTCCAGATACTCTGGATGAAAGCAAAACTATCTGGTGTGTTGTGGCTATCTCAATCCCACATCTTGCTACAGCCTCTGTGTTTGTTTGTGTTTTCTGGACATTCTCTATGGACTTTACGGTTTTGAATGCATTGTAGCATGTAAGTTTTTGTTTTCAGCTGGCAAACGCTAATTGGTTCCACCTGGAGTCTAATACGCCACACATTCGAGTTTTCTAGGAAGAAAGCTTCAGAAACCTGAGAAAACATGATATTTCCTTCTATAAACATGACATTGGCTGCATTGGCCGAACAGGAAGCATGAGCTTTTCTCCAAAACCACTTTCACGGTGATTTTTGGTTAAATTTCACCCGAAATCCACAACATTTTGTCCAGATACTCTGGATGAAAGCAAAACTATCTGGTGTGTTGTGGCTATCTCAATCCCACATCTTGCTACAGCCTCTGTGTTTGTTTGTGTTTTCTGGACATTCTCTATGGACTTTACGGTTTTGAATGCATTTAAACATGCAAGTTTTTGTTTTCAGATGGCAATAGCTAATTGGTTCCACCTGGAGTCTAATATGCCACACATTCGAGTTTTCTAGGAAGAAAGCTTCAGAAACCTGAGAAAACATGATATTTCTTTCTGTGAACCTGACATTGGATGCATTTGCCGAACAGGAAAATTGTGATTTTCTCCAAATCCACTTTCACGGTGATTTTTGGTTAAATTTCACCGAGATACTACAACATTTTGTCCAGATACTCTGGATGAAAACAAAACTCTCTGGTGTGTTGTGTCTATCTCAATCCCACATCTTGCTACAGCCTCTGTGTTTGTTTGTGTTTTCTAGACATGCTCTATGGACTTTACGGTTTTGAAAGCATTGTAGCATGTAAGTTTTTGTTTCCAGCTGGCAAACGCTAATTGGTTCCACCTGGAGTCTAATACGCCACACATTCGAGTTTTCTAGGAAGAAAGCTTCAGAAACCTGAGAAAACATGATATTTCTTTCTGTAAACATGACATTTGCTGCATTTGCCGAACAGGTAGCATGAGCTTTTCTCCAAAACCTCTTTCACGGTGATTTTTGGATAAATTTCACCCGAAATCCACAACATTTTGTCCAGATACTCTGGATGAAAGCAAAACTATCTGGTGTGTTGTGGCTATCTCAATCCCACATCTTGCTACAGCCTCTGTGTTTGTTTGTGCTTTCTGGACATTCTCTATGGACTTTACGGTTTTGAATGCATTGTAGCATGTAAGTTTTTGTTTTCAGCTGGCAAACGCTAATTGGTTCCACCTGGAGTCTAATACGCCACACATTCGAGTTTTCTAGGAAGAAATCTTCAGAAACCTGAGAAAACATGATATTTGTATTTGTAAACATGACATTGGATGCATTTGCCAAACAGGAAGATTGTGATTTTCACCAAAACCACTTTCACCGTGATTTTTGGTTAAATTTCACCGAGATGATACAACATTTTGTCCAGATCCTCTGGATGAAAACAAAACCATCTGGTGTGTTTTGGCTATTTCAATCCCACATCTTGCTACAGCCTCTGTGTTTGTTTGTGTTTTCTAGACATTCTCTATGGACTTTACGATTTTGAAAGCATTGTAGCATGTAAGTTTTTGTTTTCAGCTGGCAAACGCTAATTGGTTCCACCTGGAGTCTAATACGCCACACATTCGAGTTTTCTAGGAAGAAAGCTTCAGAAACCTGAGAAAACATGATATTTCTTTCTGTAAACATGACATTGGCTGCATTTGCCGAACAGGAAGCATGAGCTTTTCTCCAAAACCACTTTCACGGTGATTTTTGGTTAAATTTCACCCGAAATCCACAACATTTTGTCCAGATACTCTGCATGAAAGCAAAACTATCTGGTGTGTTGTGGCTATCTCAATCCCACATCGTGCTACAGCCTCTGTGTTTGTTTGTGTTTTCTGGACATTCTCTATGGACTTTACGGTTTTGAATGCATTTTAGCATGTAAGTTTTTGTTTTCAGCTGGCAAACGCTAATTGGTTCCACCTGGAGTCTAATACGCCACACATTCGAGTTTTCTAGGAAGAAAGCTTCAGAAACCTGAGAAAACATGATATTTGTATTTGTAAACATGACATTGGATGCATTTGCCGAACAGGAAGATTGTGCTTTTCTCCAAAACCACTTTCACGGTGATTTTTGGTTAAATTTCACTCGAAATCCACAACATTTTGTCCAGATACTCTGGATGAAAGCAAAACTATCTGGTGTGTTGTGGCTATCTCAATCCCACATCTTGCTACAGCCTCTGTGTTTGTTTGTGTTTTCTGGACATTCTCTATGGACTTTACGGTTTTGAATGCATTTTAACATGCAAGTTTTTGTTTTCAGCTGGCAAAAGCTAATTGGTTCCACCTGGAGTCTAATACGCCACACATTCGAGTTTTCTAGGAAGAAAGCTTCAGAAACCTGAGAAAACATGATATTTGTATTTGTAAACATGACATTGGATGCATTTGCCGAACAGGAAGATTGTGCTTTTCTCCAAAACCACTTTCACGGTGATTTTTGGTTAAATTTCACCAGAACACTACAACATTTTGTCCAGATCCTCTGGATGAAAACAAAACTATCTGGTGTGTTGTGTCTATCTCAATCCCACATCTTGCTACAGCCTCTGTGTTTGTTTGTGTTTTCTGGACATTCTCTATGGACTTTATGGGTTTGAATGCATTGTAGCATGTAAGTTTTTGTTTTCAGCTGGCAAACGCTAATTGGTTCCACCTGGAGTCTAATACGCCACACATTCGAGTTTTCTAGGAAGAAAGCTTCAGAAACCTGAGAAAACATGATATTTGTATTTGTAAACATGACATTGGATGCATTTGCTGAACAGGAAGATTGTGCTTTTCTCCAAAACCACTTTCACCGTGATTTTTGGTTAAATTTCACCGAGATAATACAACATTTTGTCCAGATCCTCTGGATGAAAACAAAACCATCTGGTGTGTTTCGGCTATCTCAATCCCACATCTTGCTACAGCCTCTGTGTTTGTTTGTGTTTTCTGGACATTCTCTATGGACTTTACGGTTTTGAAAGCATTGTAGCATGTAAGTTTTTGTTTTCAGCTGGCAAACGCTAATTGGTTCCACCTGGAGTCTAATACGCCACACATTCGAGTTTTCTAGGAAGAAAGCTTCAGAAACCTGAGAAAACATGATATTTCTTTCTGTAAACTTGACATTGGATGCATTGGCCGAACAGGAAGATTGTGCTTTTCTCCAAAACCACTTTCACGGTGATTTTTGGTTAAATTTCACCAGGATACTACAACATTTTGTCCAGATACTCTGGATGAAAGCAAAACTATCTGGTGTGTTGTGGCTATCTCAATCCCACATCTTGCTACAGCCTCTGTGTTTGTTTGTGTTTTCTGGACATTCTCTATGGACTTTACGGTTTTGAATGCATTGTAGCATGTAAGTTTTTGTTTTCAGCTGGCAAACGCTAATTGGTTCCACCTGGAGTCTAATACGCCACACATTCGAGTTTTCTAGGAAGAAAGCTTCAGAAACCTGAGAAAACATGATATTTCCTTCTATAAACATGACATTGGCTGCAGTTGCCGAACAAGAAGCATGAGCTTTTCTCCAAAACCACTTTCACGGTGATTTTTGGTTAAATTTCACCCGAAATCCACAACATTTTGTCCAGATACTCTGCATGAAAGCAAAACTATCTGTTGTGTTGTGGCTATCTCAATCCCAAATCTTGCTACAGCCTCTGTGTTTGTTTGTGTTTTCTGGACATTCTCTATGGACTTTACGGTTTTGAATGCATTTTAACATGCAAGTTCTTGTTTTCAGCTGGCAAACGCTAATTGGTTCCACCTGGAGTCTAATACGCCACACATTCGAGTTTTCTAGGAAGAAAGCTTCAGAAACCTGAGAAAACATGATATTTGTATTTGTAAACATGACATTGGATGCATTTGCTGAACAGGAAGATTGTGCTTTTCTCCAAAACCACTTTCACCGTGATTTTTGGTTAAATTTCACCGAGATAATACAACATTTTGTCCAGATCCTCTGGATGAAAACAAAACCATCTGGTGTGTTTCGGCTATCTCAATCCCACATCTTGCTACAGCCTCTGTGTTTGTTTGTGTTTTCTGGACATTCTCTATGGACTTTACGGTTTTGAATGCATTTTAGCATGTAAGATTTTGTTTTCAGCTGGCAAACGCTAATTGGTTCCACCTGGAGTCTAATACGCCACACATTCGAGTTTTCTAGGAAGAAAGCTTCAGAAACCTGAGAAAACATGATATTTCTTTCTGTAAACATGACATTGGATGCATTGGCCGAACAGGAAGATTGTGCTTTTCTCCAAAACCACTTTCACGGTGATTTTTGGTTAAATTTCACCAGGATACTACAACATTTTGTCCAGATACTCTGGATGAAAGCAAAACTATCTGGTGTGTTGTGGCTATCTCAATCCCACATCTTGCTACAGCCTCTGTGTTTGTTTGTGTTTTCTGGACATTCTCTATGGACTTTACGGTTTTGAATGCATTGTAGCATGTAAGTTTTTGTTTTCAGCTGGCAAACGCTAATTGGTTCCACCTGGAGTCTAATACGCCACACATTCGAGTTTTCTAGGAAGAAAGCTTCAGAAACCTGAGAAAACATGATATTTCCTTCTATAAACATGACATTGGCTGCATTGGCCGAACAGGAAGCATGAGCTTTTCTCCAAAACCACTTTCACGGTGATTTTTGGTTAAATTTCACCCGAAATCCACAACATTTTGTCCAGATACTCTGGATGAAAGCAAAACTATCTGGTGTGTTGTGGCTATCTCAATCCCACATCTTGCTACAGCCTCTGTGTTTGTTTGTGTTTTCTGGACATTCTCTATGGACTTTACGGTTTTGAATGCATTTTAACATGCAAGTTTTTGTTTTCAGATGGCAATAGCTAATTGGTTCCACCTGGAGTCTAATACGCCACACATTCGAGTTTTCTAGGAAGAAAGCTTCAGAAACCTGAGAAAACATGATATTTCTTTCTGTGAACCTGACATTGGATGCATTTGCCGAACAGGAAGATTGTGCTTTTCTCCAAATCCACTTTCACGGTGATTTTTGGTTAAATTTCACCGAGATACTACAACATTTTGTCCAGATACTCTGGATGAAAACAAAACTCTCTGGTGTGTTGTGTCTATCTCAATCCCACATCTTGCTACAGCCTCTGTGTTTGTTTGTGTTTTCTAGACATGCTCTATGGACTTTACGGTTTTGAAAGCATTGTAGCATGTAAGTTTTTGTTTCCAGCTGGCAAACGCTAATTGGTTCCACCTGGAGTCTAATACGCCACACATTCGAGTTTTCTAGGAAGAAAGCTTCAGAAACCTGAGAAAACATGATATTTCTTTCTGTAAACATGACATTTGCTGCATTTGCCGAACAGGTAGCATGAGCTTTTCTCCAAAACCTCTTTCACGGTGATTTTTGGTTAAGTTTCACGCGAAATCCACAACAATTTGTCCAGATACTCTGGATGAAAGCAAAACTATCTGGTGTGTTGTGGCTATGTCAATCCCACATATTGCTACAGCCTCTGTGTTTGTTTGTGCTTTCTGGACATTCTCTATGGACTTTACGGTTTTGAATGCATTGTAGCATGTAAGTTTTTGTTTTCAGCTGGCAAACGCTAATTGGTTCCACCTGGAGTCTAATACGCCACACATTCGAGTTTTCTAGGAAGAAAGCTTCAGAAACCTGAGAAAACATGATATTTGTATTTGTAAACATGACATTGGATGCATTTGCCAAACAGGAAGATTGTGCTTTTCTCCAAAACCACTTTCACGGTGATTTTTGGTTAAATTTCACCCGAAATCCACAACATTTTGTCCAGATACTCTGCATGAAAGCAAAACTATCTGGTGTGTTGTGGCTATCTCAATCCCACATCGTGCTACAGCCTCTGTGTTTGTTTGTGTTTTCTGGACATTCTCTATGGACTTTACGGTTTTGAATGCATTTTAGCATGTAAGATTTTGTTTTCAGCTGGCAAACGCTAATTGGTTCCACCTGGAGTCTAATACGCCACACATTCGAGTTTTCTAGGAAGAAAGCTTCAGAAACCTGAGAAAACATGATATTTGTATTTGTAAACATGACATTGGATGCATTTGCCAAACAGGAAGATTGTGCTTTTCTCCAAAACCACTTTCACGGTGATTTTTGGTTAAATTTCACTCGAAATCCACAACATTTTGTCCAGATACTCTGCATGAAAGCAAAACTATCTGGTGTGTTGTGGCTATCTCAATCCCACATCTTGCTACAGCCTCTGTGTTTGTTTGTGTTTTCTGGACATTCTCTATGGACTTTACGGTTTTGAATGCATTTTAACATGCAAGTTCTTGTTTTCAGCTGGCAAACGCTAATTGGTTCCACCTGGAGTCTAATACGCCACACATTCGAGTTTTCTAGGAAGAAAGCTTCAGAAACCTGAGAAAACATGATATTTGTATTTGTAAACATGACATTGGATGCATTTGCTGAACAGGAAGATTGTGCTTTTCTCCAAAACCACTTTCACCGTGATTTTTGGTTAAATTTCACCGAGATAATACAACATTTTGTCCAGATCCTCTGGATGAAAACAAAACCATCTGGTGTGTTTCGGCTATCTCAATCCCACATCTTGCTACAGCCTCTGTGTTTGTTTGTGTTTTCTGGACATTCTCTATGGACTTTACGGTTTTGAATGCATTTTAGCATGTAAGATTTTGTTTTCAGCTGGCAAACGCTAATTGGTTCCACCTGGAGTCTAATACGCCACACATTCGAGTTTTCTAGGAAGAAAGCTTCAGAAACCTGAGAAAACATGATATTTCTTTCTGTAAACATGACATTGGATGCATTGGCCGAACAGGAAGATTGTGCTTTTCTCCAAAACCACTTTCACGGTGATTTTTGGTTAAATTTCACCAGGATACTACAACATTTTGTCCAGATACTCTGGATGAAAGCAAAACTATCTGGTGTGTTGTGGCTATCTCAATCCCACATCTTGCTACAGCCTCTGTGTTTGTTTGTGTTTTCTGGACATTCTCTATGGACTTTACGGTTTTGAATGCATTGTAGCATGTAAGTTTTTGTTTTCAGCTGGCAAACGCTAATTGGTTCCACCTGGAGTCTAATACGCCACACATTCGAGTTTTCTAGGAAGAAAGCTTCAGAAACCTGAGAAAACATGATATTTCCTTCTATAAACATGACATTGGCTGCATTGGCCGAACAGGAAGCATGAGCTTTTCTCCAAAACCACTTTCACGGTGATTTTTGGTTAAATTTCACCCGAAATCCACAACATTTTGTCCAGATACTCTGGATGAAAGCAAAACTATCTGGTGTGTTGTGGCTATCTCAATCCCACATCTTGCTACAGCCTCTGTGTTTGTTTGTGTTTTCTGGACATTCTCTATGGACTTTACGGTTTTGAATGCATTTTAACATGCAAGTTTTTGTTTTCAGATGGCAATAGCTAATTGGTTCCACCTGGAGTCTAATACGCCACACATTCGAGTTTTCTAGGAAGAAAGCTTCAGAAACCTGAGAAAACATGATATTTCTTTCTGTGAACCTGACATTGGATGCATTTGCCGAACAGGAAGATTGTGCTTTTCTCCAAATCCACTTTCACGGTGATTTTTGGTTAAATTTCACCGAGATACTACAACATTTTGTCCAGATACTCTGGATGAAAACAAAACTCTCTGGTGTGTTGTGTCTATCTCAATCCCACATCTTGCTACAGCCTCTGTGTTTGTTTGTGTTTTCTAGACATGCTCTATGGACTTTACGGTTTTGAAAGCATTGTAGCATGTAAGTTTTTGTTTCCAGCTGGCAAACGCTAATTGGTTCCACCTGGAGTCTAATACGCCACACATTCGAGTTTTCTAGGAAGAAAGCTTCAGAAACCTGAGAAAACATGATATTTCTTTCTGTAAACATGACATTTGCTGCATTTGCCGAACAGGTAGCATGAGCTTTTCTCCAAAACCTCTTTCACGGTGATTTTTGGTTAAGTTTCACGAGAAATCCACAACAATTTGTCCAGATACTCTGGATGAAAGCAAAACTATCTGGTGTGTTGTGGCTATGTCAATCCCACATATTGCTACAGCCTCTGTGTTTGTTTGTGCTTTCTGGACATTCTCTATGGACTTTACGGTTTTGAATGCATTGTAGCATGTAAGTTTTTGTTTTCAGCTGGCAAACGCTAATTGGTTCCACCTGGAGTCTAATACGCCACACATTCGAGTTTTCTAGGAAGAAAGCTTCAGAAACCTGAGAAAACATGATATTTGTATTTGTAAACATGACATTGGATGCATTTGCCAAACAGGAAGATTGTGCTTTTCACCAAAACCACTTTCACCGTGATTTTTGGTTAAATTTCACCGAGATGATACAACATTTTGTCCAGATCCTCTGGATGAAAACAAAACCATCTGGTGTGTTTTGGCTATTTCAATCCCACATCTTGCTACAGCCTCTGTGTTTGTTTGTGTTTTCTAGACATTCTCTATGGACTTTACGATTTTGAAAGCATTGTAGCATGTAAGTTTTTGTTTTCAGCTGGCAAACGCTAATTGGTTCCACCTGGAGTCTAATACGCCACACATTCGAGTTTTCTAGGAAGAAAGCTTCAGAAACCTGAGAAAACATGATATTTCTTTCTGTAAACATGACATTGGCTGCATTTGCCGAACAGGAAGATTGTGCTTTTCTCCAAAACCACTTTCACGGTGATTTTTGGTTAAATTTCACCCGAAATCCACAACATTTTGTCCAGATACTCTGCATGAAAGCAAAACTATCTGGTGTGTTGTGGCTATCTCAATCCCACATCGTGCTACAGCCTCTGTGTTTGTTTGTGTTTTCTGGACATTCTCTATGGACTTTACGGTTTTGAATGCATTTTAGCATGTAAGATTTTGTTTTCAGCTGGCAAACGCTAATTGGTTCCACCTGGAGTCTAATACGCCACACATTCGAGTTTTCTAGGAAGAAAGCTTCAGAAACCTGAGAAAACATGATATTTGTATTTGTAAACATGACATTGGATGCATTTGCCGAACAGGAAGATTGTGCTTTTCTCCAAAACCACTTTCACGGTGATTTTTGGTTAAATTTCACCAGAACTACAACATTTTGTCCAGATACTCTGGATGAAAACAAAACTATCTGGTGTGTTGTGGCTATCTCAATCCCACATCTTGCTACAGCCTCTGTGTTTGTTTGTGTTTTCTGGACATTCTCTATGGACTTTACGGTTTTGAATGCATTTTAACATGCAAGTTTTTGTTTTCAGATGGCAAAAGCTAATTGGTTCCACCTGGAGTCTAATACGCCACACATTCGAGTTTTCTAGGAAGAAAGCTTCAGAAACCTGAGAAAACATGATATTTCCTTCTGTAAACATGACATTGGATGCATTTGCCGAACAGGAAGATTGTGCTTTTCTCCAAAACCACTTTCACGGTGATTTTTGGTTAAATTTCACCAGGATACCACAACATTTTGTCCAGATACTCTGGATGAAAGCAAAACTATCTGGTGTGTTGTGGCTATCTCAATCCCACATCTTGCTACAGCCTCTGTGTTTGTTTGTGTTTTCTGGACATTCTCTATGGACTTTACGGTTTTGAATGCATTGTAGCATGTAAGTTTTTGTTTTCAGCTGGCAAACGCTAATTGGTTCCACCTGGAGTCTAATACGCCACACATTCGAGTTTTCTAGGAAGAAAGCTTCAGAAACCTGAGAAAACATGATATTTGTATTTGTAAACATGACATTGGCTGCATTTGCCGAACAGGAAGATTGTGCTTTTCTCCAAAACCACTTTCACGGTGATTTTTGGTTAAATTTCACCCGAAATCCACAACATTTTGTCCAGATACTCTGCATGAAAGAAAACTATCTGGTGTGTTGTGGCTATCTCAATCCCACATCTTGCTACAGCCTCTGTGTTTGTTTGTGTTTTCTGGACATTCTCTATGGACTTTACGGTTTTGAATGCATTGTAGCATGTAAGTTTTTGTTTTCAGCTGGCAAACGCTAATTGGTTCCACCTGGAGTCTAACACACCACACATTCGAGTTTTCTAGGAAGAAAGCTTCAGAAACCTGAGAAAACATGATATTTGTATTTTTAAACATGACATTGGATGCATTTGCCGAACAGGAAGATTGTGCTTTTCTCCAAAACCACTTTCACGGTGATTTTTGGTTAAATTTCACCAGAACTACAACATTTTGTCCAGATACTCTGGATGAAAACAAAACCATCTCGTGTGTTGTGGCTATCTCAATCCCACATCTTGCTACAGCCTCTGTGTTTGTTTGTGTTTTCTGGACATTCTCTATGGACTTTACGGTTTTGAATGCATTTTAACATGCAAGTTTTTGTTTTCAGCTGGCAATAGCTAATTGGTTCCACCTGGAGTCTAGTACGCCACACATTTGAGTTTTCTAGGAAGAAAGCTTCAGAAACCTGACAAAACATGATATTTCTTTCTGTAAACCTGACATTGGATGCATTTGCCGAACAGGTAGCATGAGCTTTTCTCCAAAACCTATTTCACGGTGATTTTTGGTTAAATTTCACCCGAAATCCACAACATTTTGTCCAGATACTCTGGATGAAAGCAAAACTATCTGGTGTGTTGTGGCTATCTCAATCCCACATCTTGCTACAGCCTCTGTGTTTGTTTGTGTTTTCTGGACATTCTCTATGGACTTTACGGTTTTGAATGCATTTTAGCATGTAAGTTTTTGTTTTCAGCTGGCAAAAGCTAATTGGTTCCACCTGGAGTGTAATTCGCCACATATTCGAGTTTTCTAGGAAGAAAGCTTCAGAAACCTGAGAAAACATGATATTTGTATTTGTAAACATGACATTGGATGCATTTGCCGAACAGGAAGATTGTGCTTTTCTCCAAAACCACTTTCACGGTGATTTTGGGTTAAATTTCACCGGGATACTACAACATTTTGTCCAGATACTCTGGATGAAAACAAAACTATCTGGTGTGTTGTGGCTATCTCAATTCCACTACTTGCTACACCTCTGTGTTTGTTTGTGTTTTCTGGACATTCTCTATGGACTTTACGGGTTTGAATGCATTTTAGCATGTAAGTTTTTGTTTTCAGCTGGCAAATGCTAATTGGTTCCACCTGGAGTCTAATACGCCACACATTCGAGTTTTCTAGGAAGAAAGCTTCAGAAACCTGAGAAAACATGATATTTCCTTCTATAAACATGACATTGGATGCATTTGCCGAACAGGAAGATTGTGCTTTTCTCCAAAACCTCTTTCACGGTGATTTTTGGATAAATTTCACCCGAAATCCACAACATTTTGTCCAGATACTCTGGATGAAAACAAAACTATCTGGTGTGTTGTGGCTATCTCAATCCCAGATCTTGCTACAGCCTCTGTGTTTGTTTGTGTTTTCTGGACATTCTCTATGGACTTTACGGTTTTGAATGCATTGTAGCATGTAAGTTTTTGTTTTCAGCTGGCAAACGCTAATTGGTTCCACCTGGAGACAAATACTCCACACATTCGAGTTTTCTAGGAAGAAAGCTTCAGAAACCTGAGAAAACATGATATTTGTATTTGTAAACATGACATTGGATGCATTTGCCGAACAGGAAGCTTGTGCTTTTATCCAAAACCACTTTCACGGTGATTTTTGGTTAAATTTCACCAGAATACTACAACATTTTGTCCAGATACTCTGGATGAAAACAAAACTATCTGGTGTGTTGTGGCTATCTCAATCCCAGATCTTGCTACAGCCTCTGTGTTTGTTTGTGTTTTCTGGACATTCTCTATGGACTTTACGGTTTTGAATGCATTTTAGCATGTAAGTTTTTGTTTTCAGCTGGCAAACGCTAATTGGTTCCACCTGGAGTCAAATACTCCACACATTCAAGTTTTCTAGGAAGAAAGCTTCAGAAACCTGAGAAAACATGATATTTGTATTTGTAAACATGACATTGGATGCATTTGCCGAACAGGAAGATTGTGCTTTTCTCCAAAACCACTTTCACGGTGATTTTTGGTTAAATTTCACCAGAACTACAACATTTTGTCCAGATACTCTGGATGAAAACAAAACTATCTGGTGTGTTGTGGCTATCTCAATCCCACATCTTGCTACACCTCTGTGTTTGTTTGTGTTTTCTGGACATTCTCTATGGACTTTACGGTTTGGAAAGCATTGTAGCATGTAAGTTTTTGTTTTCAGCTGGCAAACGCTAATTGGTTCCACCTGGAGTCTAATACGCCACACATTCGAGTTTTCTAGGAAGAAAGCTTCAGAAACCTGAGAAAACATGATATTTCTTTCTGTAAACATGACATTGGCTGCATTTGCCGAACAGGAAGATTGTGCTTTTCTCCAAAACCACTTTCACGGTGATTTTTGGTTAAATTTCACCAGGATACTACAACATTTTGTCCAGATACTCTGGATGAAAGCAAAACTATCTGGTGTGTTGTGGCTATCTCAATCCCACATCTTGCTACAGCCTCTGTGTTTGTTTGTGTTTTCTGGACATTCTCTATGGAATTTACGGTTTTGAATGCATTTTAGCAGGACCCTTATTGTTTTCGGCTGGCAAACGCTAATTGGTTCCACCTGGAGTCTAATACGCCACACATTCGAGTTTTCTAGGAAGAAAGCTTCAGAAACCTGAGAAAACATGATATTTCCTTCTGTAAACATGACATTGGATGCATTTGCCGTACAGGAAGATTGTGCTTTTCTCCAAAACCACTTTCACGGTGATTTTTGGTTAAATTTCACCAGAATGCTACAACATTTTGTCCAGATGCTCTGGATGAAAACAAAACTATCTGGTGTGTTGTGGCTATCTCAATCCCAGATCTTGCTACAGCCTCTGTGTTTGTTTGTGTTTTCTGGACATTCTCTATGGACTTTACGGTTTTGAATGCATTTTAGCATGTAAATTTTTGTTTTCAGCTGGCAAACGCTAATTGGTTCCACCTGGAGTCTAATACGCCACACATTCGAGTTTTCTAGGAAGAAAGCTTCAGAAACCTGAGAAAACATGATATTTCTGTCTGTGAACCTGACATTGGCTGCATTTGCCGAACAGGTAGCATGAGCTTTTCTCAAAAACCTCTTTCACGGTGATTTTTGGTTAAATTTCACCCGAAATCCACAACATTTTGTCCAGATACTCTGGATGAAAGCAAAACTATCTGTGTGTTGTGGCTATCTCAATCCCACATCTTGCTACAGCCTCTGTGCTTGTTTGTGTTTTCTGGACATTCTCTATGGACTTTACGGTTTTGAATGCATTTTAGCAGGACCCTTTTTGTTTTCGGCTGGCAAACGCTAATTGGTTCCACCTGGAGTCTAATACGCCACACATTCGAGTTTTCTAGGAAGAAAGCTTCAGAAACCTGAGAAAACATGATATTTGTATTTGTAAACATGACATTGGATGCATTTGCCGAACAGGAAGATTGTGCTTTTCTCCAAAACCACTTTCACGGTGATTTTTGGTTAAATTTCACCAGAATGCTACAACATTTTGTCCAAATGCTCTGGATGAAAACAAAACTATCTGGTGTGTTGTGGCTATCTCAATCCCAGATCTTGCTACAGCCTCTGTGTTTGTTTGTGTTTTCAGGACATTCTCTATGGACTTTACGGTTTTGAATGCATTTTAGCAGGACCCTATTTGTTTTCGGCTGGCAAACGCTAATTGGTTCCACCTGGAGTCTAATACGCCACACATTCGAGTTTTCTAGGAAGAAAGCTTCAGAAACCTGAGAAAACATGATATTTCTTTCTGCAAACATGACATTGGCTGCATTTGCCGAACAGGTAGCATGAGCTTTTCTCCAAAACCTCTTTCACGGTGCTTTTTGGTTAAGTTTCACCCGAAATCCACAACATTTTGTCCAGATACTCTGGATGAAAGCAAAACTATCTGTGTGTTGTGGCTATCTCAATCCCAGATCTTGCTACAGCCTCTGTGTTTGTTTGTGTTTTCTGGACATTCTCTATGGACTTTACGGTTTTGAATGCATTGTAGCATGTAAGTTTTTGTTTTCAGCTGGCAAACGCTAATTGGTTCCACCTGGAGTCTTATACGCCACACATTCGAGTTTTCTAGGAAGAAAGCTTCAGAAACCTGAGAAAACATGATATTTGTATTTGTAAACATGACATTGGATGCATTTGCCGAACAGGAAGATTGTGCTTTTCTCCAAAACCACTTTCACGGTGATTTTTGGTTAAATTTCACCCGAAATCCACAACATTTTGTCCAGATACTCTGGATGAAAACAAAACTATCTGGTGTGTTGTGGCTATCTCAATCCCAGATCTTGCTACAGCCTCTGTGTTTGTTTGTGTTTTCTGGACATTCTCTATGGACTTTACGGTTTTGAATGCATTGTAGCATGTAAGTTTTTGTTTTCAGCTGGCAAACGCTAATTGGTTCCACCTGGAGTCTAATACGGCACACATTCGAGTTTTCTAGGAAGAAAGCTTCAGAAACCTGAGAAAACATGATATTTGTATTTGTAAACATGACATTGGCTGCATTTGCCGAACCGGAAGCATGAGCTTTTCTCCAAAACCACTTTCACGGTGATTTTTGGTTAAATTTCACCAGAATGCTACAACATTTTGTCCAGATGCTCTGGATGAAAACAAAACTATCTGGTGTGTTGTGGCTATCTCAATCCCACATCTTGCTACAGCCTCTGTGTTTGTTTGTGTTTTCTGTACATTCTCTATGGACTTTACGGTTTTGAATGCATTGTAGCATGTAAGTTTTTGTTTTCAGCTGGCAAACGCTAATTGGTTCCACCTGGAGTCTAATACGCCACACATTCGAGTTTTCTAGGAAGAAAGCTTCAGAAACCTGAGAAAACATGATATTTCCTTCTGTAAATATGACATTGGATGCATTTGCCAAACAGGAAGATTGTGCTTTTCTCCAAAACCACTTTCACGGTGATTTTTGGTTAAATTTCACCCGAAATCCACAACACTTTGTCCAGATACTCTGGATGAAAGCAAAACTATCTGGTGTGTTGTGGCTATCTCAATCCCACATCTTGCTACAGCCTCTGTGTTTGTTTGTGTTTTCTGGACATTCTCTATGGACATTACGGTTTTGAATGCATTTTAAGATGCAAGTTCTTGTTTTCAGCTGGCAAACGCTAATTGGTTCCACCTGGAGTCAAGTACTCCACACATTCGAGTTTTCAAGGAAGAAAGCTTCAGAAACCTGAGAAAACATGATATTTGTATTTGTAAACATGACATTGGATGCATTTGCCGAACAGGAAGATTGTGCTTTTCTCCAAAACCACTTTCACGGTGATTTTTGGTTAAATTTCACCAGAACTACAACATTTTGTCCAGATACTCTGGATGAAAACAAAACTATCTGGTGTGTTGTGGCTATCTCAATCCCACATCTTGCTACAGCCTCTGTGTTTGTTTGTGTTTTCTGGACATTCTCTATGGACTTTACGGTTTTGAAAGCATTGTAGCATGTAAGTTTTTGTTTTCAGCTGGCAAACGCTAATTGGTTCCACCTGGAGTCTAATACGCCACACATTCGAGTTTTCTAGGAAGAAAGCTTCAGAAACCTGAGAAAACATGATATTTGTATTTGTGAACATGACATTGGATGCATTTGCCGAACAGGAAGATTGTGCTTTTCTCCAAAACCACTTTCACGGTGATTTTTGGTTAAATTTCACCCGAAATCCACAACATTTTGTCCAGATACTCTGGATGAAAACAAAACCATCTGGTGTGTTTTGGCTATCTCAATCCCACATCTTGCTAAAGCCTCTGTGTTTGTTTGTGTTTTCTGGACATTCTCTATGGACTTTACGGTTTTGAAAGCATTGTAGCATGTAAGTTTTTGTTTTCAGCTGGCAAACGCTAATTGGTTCCACCTGGAGTCTAATACGCCACACATTCGAGTTTTCTAGGAAGAAAGCTTCAGAAACCTGAGAAAACATGATATTTCCTTCTGTAAACATGACATTGGCTGCATTGGCAGAAGAGGAAGATTGTGCTTTTCTCCAAAACCACTTTCACGGTGATTTTTCGTTATATTTCACCAGGATACTACAACATTTTGTCCAGATACTCTGGATGAAAGCAAAACTATCTGGTGTGTTGTGGCTATCTCAATCCCACATCTTGCTACAGCCTCTGTGTTTGTTTGTGTTTTCTGGACATTCTCTATGGACTTTACGGTTTTGAATGCATTTTAGCAGGACCCTTTTTGTTTTCTGCTGGCAAACGCTAATTGGTTCCACCTGGAGTCTAATACGGCACACATTCGAGTTTTCTAGGAAGAAAGCTTCAGAAACCTGAGAAAACATGATATTTGTATTTGTAAACATGACATTGGATGCATTTGCCGAACAGGAAGATTGTGCTTTTCTCCAAAACCACTTTCACGGTGATTTTTGGTTAAATTTCACCCGAAATCCACAACATTTTGTCCAGATGCTCTGGATGAAAACAAAACTATCTGGTGTGTTCTGGCTATCTCAATCACAGATCTTGCTACAGCCTCTGTGTTTGTTTGTGTTTTCTGGACATTCTCTATGGACTTTACGGTTTTGAATGCATTTTAGCATGTAAGTTTTTGTTTTCAGCTGGTAAACGCTAATTGGTTCCACCTGGAGTCTAATACGCCACACATTCGAGTTTTCTAGGAAGAAAGCTTCAGAAACCTGAGAAAACATGATATTTGTATTTGTGAACATGACATTGGATGCATTTGCCGAACAGGAAGATTGTGCTTTTCTCCAAAACCACTTTCACGGTGATTTTTGGTTAAATTTCACCCGAAATCCACAACATTTTGTCCAGATACTCTGGATGAAAACAAAACCATCTGGTGTGTTTTGGCTATCTCAATCCCACATCTTGCTAAAGCCTCTGTGTTTGTTTGTGTTTTCTGGACATTCTCAATGGACTTTACGGTTTTGAATGCATTGTAGCATGTAAGTTTTTGTTTTCAGCTGGCAAACGCTAATTGGTTCCACCTGGAGTCTAATACGCCACACATTCGAGTTTTCTAGGAAGAAAGCTTCAGAAACCTGAGAAAACATGATATTTCCTTCTATAAACATGACATTGGCTGCATTGGCCGAACAGGAAGATTGTGCTTTTCTCCAAAACCACTTTCACGGTGATTTTTGGTTAAATTTCACCCGAAATCCACAACATTTTGTCCAGATACTCTGGATGAAAACAAAACTATCTGGTGTGTTGTGGCTATCTCAATCCCACATCTTGCTACAGCCTCTGTGCTTGTTTGTGTTTTCTGGACATTCTCTATGGACTTTACGGTTTTGAATGCATTTTAACATGCAAGTTTTTGTTTTCAGCTGGCAAAAGCTAATTGGTTCCACCTGGAGTCTAATACGCCACACATTCGAGTTTTCTAGGAAGAAAGCTTCAGAAACCTGAGAAAACATGATATTTCTTTTTGTGAACCTGACATTGGATGCATTTGCCGAACAGGAAGATTGTGCTTTTCTCCAAAACCACTTTCACGGTGATTTTTGGTTAAATTTCACCAGAATACTACAACATTTTGTCCAGATACTCTGGATGAAAACAAAACCATCTCGTGTGTTGTGGCTATCTCAATCCCACATCTTGCTACAGCCTCTGTGTTTGTTTGTGTTTTCTGGACATTCTCTATGGACTTTACGGTTTTGAATGCATTTTAGCATGCAAGTTTTTGTTTTCAGCTGGCAATAGCTAATTGGTTCCACCTGGAGTCTAGTACGCCACACATTCGAGTTTTCTAGGAAGAAAGCTTCAGAAACCTGAGAAAACATGATATTTTTTCTGTGAACCTGACATTGGATGCATTTGCCGAACAGGAAGATTGTGCTTTTCTCCAAAACCACTTTCACGGTAGTTTTTGGTTAAATTTCACCGAGATACTACAACATTTTGTCCAGATACTCTGGATGAAAACAAAACTCTCTGGTGTGTTGTGTCTATCTCAATCCCACATCTTGCTACAGCCTCTCTGTTTGTTTGTGTTTTCTAGACATTCTCTATGGACTTTACGGTTTTGAAATCATTGTAGCGTGTAAGTTTTTGTTTTCAGCTGGCAATAGCTAATTGGTTCCACCTGAAGTCTAATACGCCACACATTCGAGTTTTCTAGGAAGAAAGCTTCAGAAACCTGAGAAAACATGATATTTCTTTCTGTAAACATGACATTGGCTGCATTTGCCGAACAGGAAGATTGTGCTTTTCTCCAAAACCTCTTTGACGGTGATTTTTGGTTAAATTTCACCCGAAATCCACAACATTTTGTCCAGATACTCTGGATGAAAGCAAAGCTATCTGTGTGTTGTGGCAATCTCAATCCCACATCTTGCTACAGCCTCTGTGCTTGTTTGTGTTTTCTGGACATTCTCTATGGACTTTACGGTTTTGAAAGCATTGTAGCATGTAAGTTTTTGTTTTCAGCTGGCAAACGCTAATTGGTTCCACCTGGAGTCTAATACGCCACACATTCGAGTTTTCTAGGAAGAAAGCTTAAGAAACCTGAGAAAACATGATATTTGTATTTGTAAACATGACATTGGATGCATTTACCGAACAGGAAGCATGAGCTTTTCTCCAAAACCACTTTCACGGTGATTTTGGGTTAAATTTCACCAGGATACTACAACATTTTGTCCAGATACTCTGGATGAAAACAAAACTATCTGGTGTGTTGTGGCTATCTCAATCCCAGATCTTGCTACAGCCTCTGTGCTTGTTTGTGTTTTCTGGACATTCTCTATGGACTTTACGGTTTTGAATGCATTGTAGCATGTAAGTTTTTGTTTTCAGCTGGCAAACGCTAATTGGTTCCACCTGGAGTCTAATACGCCACACATTCGAGTTTTCTAGGAAGAAAGCTTCAGAAACCTGAGAAAACATGATATTTGTATTTGTGAACATGACATTGGATGCATTTGCCGAACAGGAAGATTGTGCTTTTCTCCAAAACCACTTTCACGGTGATTTTTGGTTAAATTTCACCCGAAATCCACAACATTTTGTCCAGATACTCTGGATGAAAGCAAAACTATCTGGTGTGTTGTGGCTATCTCAATCCCACATCTTGCTACAGCCTCTGTGTTTGTTTGTGTTTTCTGGACATTCTCTATGGACTTTACGGTTTTGAATGCATTTTAAGATGCAATTTCTTGTTTTCAGCTCGCAAACGCTAATTGGTTCCACCTGGAGTCTAATACGCCACACATTCGAGTTTTCTAGGAAGAAAGCTTCAGAAACCTGAGAAAACATGATATTTGTATTTGTAAACATGACATTGGCTGCATTTGCCGAACAGGAAGATTGTGCTTTTCTCCAAAACCACTTTCACGGTGATTTTTGGTTAAATTTCACCAGAATACTACAACATTTTGTCCAGATACTCTGGATGAAAACAAAACTATCTGGTGTGTTGTGGCTATCTCAATCCCACATCTTGCTACAGCCTCTGTGTTTGTTTGTGTTTTCTAGACATTCTCTATGGACTTTACGGTTTTGAAAGCATTGTAGCGTGTAAGTTTTTGTTTTCAGCTGGCAAACGCTAATTGGTTCCACCTGGAGTCTAATATGCCACACATTCGAGTTTTCTAGGAAGAAAGCTTCAGAAATCTGAGAAAACATGATATTTCTTTCTGTAAACATGACATTTGCTGCATTTGCCGAACAGGTAGCCTGAGCTTTTCTCCAAAACCTCTTTCACGGTGATTTTTGGTTAAATTTCACCCGAAATCCACAACAATTTGTCCGGATACTCTGGATGAAAGCAAAACTATCTGGTGTGTTGTGGCTATCTCAATCCCACATCTTGCTACAGCCTCTGTGTTTGTTTGTGTTTTCTGTACATTCTCTATGGACCTTACGGTTTTGAAAACATTGTAGCATGTAAGTTTTTGTTTTCAGCTGGCAAACGCTAATTGGTTCCACCTGGAGTCTAATACGCCACACATTCGAGTTTTCTAGGAAGAAAGCTTCAGAAACCTGAGAAAACATGATATTTCCTTCTGTAAACATGACATTGGATGCATTTGCCAAACAGGAAGATTGTGCTTTTCTCCAAAACCACTTTCACGGTGATTTTTGGTTAAATTTCACCCGAAATCCACAACACTTTGTCCAGATACTCTGGATGAAAGCAAAACTATCTGGTGTGTTGTGGCTATCTCAATCCCACATCTTGCTACAGCCTCTGTGTTTGTTTGTGTTTTCTGGACATTCTCTATGGACATTACGGTTTTGAATGCATTTTAAGATGCAAGTTCTTGTTTTCAGCTGGCAAACGCTAATTGGTTCCACCTGGAGTCTAATACGCCACACATTCGAGTTTTCTAGGAAGAAAGCTTCAGAAACCTGAGAAAACATGATATTTGTATTTGTAAACATGACATTGGATGCATTTGCCGAACAGGAAGATTGTGCTTTTCTCCAAAACCACTTTCACGGTGATTTTTGGTTAAATTTCACCCGAAATCCACAACATTTTGTCCAGATGCTCTTGATGAAAACAAAACTATCTGGTGTGTTCTGGCTATCTCCATCCCAGATCTTGCTACAGCCTCTGTGTTTGTTTGTGTTTTCTGGACATTCTCTATGGACTTTACGGTTTTGAATGCATTTTAGCATGTAAGTTTTTGTTTTCAGCTGGCAAACGCTAATTGGTTCCACCTGGAGTCTAATACGCCACAAATTCGAGTTTTCTAGGAAGAAAGCTTCAGAAACCTGAGAAAACATGATATTTGTATTTGTGAACATGACATTGGATGCATTTGCCGAACAGGAAGATTGTGCTTTTCTCCAAAACCACTTTCACGGTGATTTTTGGTTAAATTTCACCCGAAATCCACAACATTTTGTCCAGATACTCTGGATGAAAACAAAACCATCTGGTGTGTTTTGGCTATCTCAATCCCACATCTTGCTAAAGCCTCTGTGTTTGTTTGTGTTTTCTGGACATTCTCAATGGACTTTACGGTTTTGAATGCATTGTAGCATGTAAGTTTTTGTTTTCAGCTGGCAAACGCTAATTGGTTCCACCTGGAGTCTAATACGCCACACATTCGAGTTTTCTAGGAAGAAAGCTTCAGAAACCTGAGAAAACATGATATTTCTTTCTGCAAACATGACATTGGCTGCATTGGCCGAACAGGAAGCATGTGCTTTTCTCCAAAACCACTTTCACGGTGATTTTTGGTTAAATTTCACCCGAAATCCACAACATTTTGTCCAGATACTCTGGATGAAAGCAAAGCTATCTGTGTGTTGTGGCTATCTCAATCCCACATCTTGCTACAGCCTCTGTGCTTGTTTGTGTTTTCTGGACATTCTCTATGGACTTTACGGTTTTGAAAGCATTGTAGCATGTAAGTTTTTGTTTTCAGCTGGCAAACGCTAATTGGTTCCACCTGGAGTCTAATACGCCACACATTCGAGTTTTCTAGGAAGAAAGCTTAAGAAACCTGAGAAAACATGATATTTGTATTTGTAAACATGACATTGGATGCATTTACCGAACAGGAAGCATGAGCTTTTCTCCAAAACCACTTTCACGGTGATTTTGGGTTAAATTTCACCAGGATACTACAACATTTTGTCCAGATACTCTGGATGAAAGCAAAACTATCTGGTGTGTTGTGGCTATCTCAATCCCAGATCTTGCTACAGCCTCTGTGCTTGTTTGTGTTTTCTGGACATTCTCTATGGACTTTACGGTTTTGAATGCATTGTAGCATGTAAGTTTTTGTTTTCAGCTGGCAAACGCTAATTGGTTCCACCTGGAGTCTAATACGCCACACATTCGAGTTTTCTAGCAAGAAAGCTTCAGAAACCTGAGAAAACATGATATTTGTATTTGTAAACATGACATTGGATGCATTTGCCGAACAGGAAGATTGTGCTTTTCTCCAAAACCACTTTCACGGTGATTTTTGGTTAAATTTCACCCGAAATCCACAACATTTTGTCCAGATACTCTGGATGAAAGCAAAACTCTCTGGTGTGTTGTGGCTATCTCAATCCCACATCTTGCTACAGCCTCTGTGTTTGTTTGTGTTTTCTGGACATTCTCTATGGACTTTACGGTTTTGAATGCATTGTAGCATGTAAGTTTTTGTTTTCAGCTGGCAAACGCTAATTGGTTCCACCTGGAGTCTAATAGGCCACACATTCGAGTTTTCTAGGAAGAAAGCTTCAGAAACCTGAGAAAACATGATATTTCCTTCTGTAAACATGACATTGGATGCATTTGCCAAACAGGAAGATTGTGCTTTTCTCCAAAACCACTTTCACGGTGATTTTTGGTTAAATTTCACCCGAAATCCACAACATTTTGTCCAGATACTCTGGATGAAAGCAAAACTATCTGGTGTGTTGTGGCTATCTCAATCCCACATCTTGCTACAGCCTCTGTGTTTGTTTGTGTTTTCTGGACATTCTCTATGGACTTTACGGTTTTGAGTGCATTTTAACATGCAAGTTTTTGTTTTCACTGGCAAACGCTAATTGGTTCCACCTGGTGTCTAATACGCCACACATTCGAGTTTTCTAGGAAGAAAGCTTCAGAAACCTGAGAAAACATGATATTTGTATTTGTAAACATGACATTGGATGCATTTGCCGAACAGGAAGATTGTGCTTTTCTCCAAAACCACTTTCACGGTGATTTTTGGTTAAATTTCACCAGAATACTACAACATTTTGTCCAGATACTCTGGATGAAAACAAAACTCTCTGGTGTGTTGTGGCTATCTCAATCCCAGATCTTGCTACAGCCTCTGTGTTTGTTTGTGTTTTCTGGACATTCTCTATGGACTTTTCGGTTTTGAATGCATTTTAGCATGTAAGTTTTTGTTTTCAGCTGGCAAACGCTAATTGGTTCCACCTGGAGTCAAATACTCCACACATTCGTGTTTTCTAGGAAGAAAGCTTCAGAAACCTGAGAAAACATGATATTTGTATTTGTAAACATGACATTGGATGCATTTGCCGAACAGGAAGATTGTGCTTTTCTCCAAAACCACTTTCACGGTGATTTTTGGTTAAATTTCACCAGAATACTACAACATTTTGTCCAGATACTCTGGATGAAAACAAAACTATCTGGTGTGTTGTGGCTATCTCAATCCCAGATCTTGCTACAGCCTCTGTGTTTGTTTGTGTTTTCTGGACATTCTCTATGAACTTTTCGGTTTTGAATGCATTTTAGCATGTAAGTTTTTGTTTTCAGCTGGCAAACGCTAATTGGTTCCACCTGGAGTCTAATACGCCACACATTCGAGTTTTCTAGGAAGAAAGCTTCAGAAACCTGAGAAAACATGATATTTGTATTTGTGAACATGACATTGGATGCATTTGCCGAACAGGAAGATTGTGCTTTTCTCCAAAACCACTTTCACGGTGATTTTTGGTTAAATTTCACCCGAAATCCACAACATTTTGTCCAGATACTCTGGATGAAAGCAAAACTATCTGGTGTGTTGTGGCTATCTCAATCCCACATCTTGCTACAGCCTCTGTGTTTGTTTGTGTTTTCTGGACATTCTCTATGGACTTTACGGTTTTGAATGCATTTTAAGATGCAATTTCTTGTTTTCAGCTCGCAAACGCTAATTGGTTCCACCTGGAGTCTAATACGCCACACATTCGAGTTTTCTAGGAAGAAAGCTTCAGAAACCTGAGAAAACATGATATTTGTATTTGTAAACATGACATTGGCTGCATTTGCCGAACAGGAAGATTGTGCTTTTCTCCAAAACCACTTTCACGGTGATTTTTGGTTAAATTTCACCAGAATACTACAACATTTTGTCCAGATACTCTGGATGAAAACAAAACTATCTGGTGTGTTGTGGCTATCTCAATCCCACATCTTGCTACAGCCTCTGTGTTTGTTTGTGTTTTCTAGACATTCTCTATGGACTTTACGGTTTTGAAAGCATTGTAGCGTGTAAGTTTTTGTTTTCAGCTGGCAAACGCTAATTGGTTCCACCTGGAGTCTAATATGCCACACATTCGAGTTTTCTAGGAAGAAAGCTTCAGAAATCTGAGAAAACATGATATTTCTTTCTGTAAACATGACATTTGCTGCATTTGCCGAACAGGTAGCCTGAGCTTTTCTCCAAAACCTCTTTCACGGTGATTTTTGGTTAAATTTCACCCGAAATCCACAACAATTTGTCCGGATACTCTGGATGAAAGCAAAACTATCTGGTGTGTTGTGGCTATCTCAATCCCACATCTTGCTACAGCCTCTGTGTTTGTTTGTGTTTTCTGTACATTCTCTATGGACCTTACGGTTTTGAAAACATTGTAGCATGTAAGTTTTTGTTTTCAGCTGGCAAACGCTAATTGGTTCCACCTGGAGTCTAATACGCCACACATTCGAGTTTTCTAGGAAGAAAGCTTCAGAAACCTGAGAAAACATGATATTTCCTTCTGTAAACATGACATTGGATGCATTTGCCAAACAGGAAGATTGTGCTTTTCTCCAAAACCACTTTCACGGTGATTTTTGGTTAAATTTCACCCGAAATCCACAACACTTTGTCCAGATACTCTGGATGAAAGCAAAACTATCTGGTGTGTTGTGGCTATCTCAATCCCACATCTTGCTACAGCCTCTGTGTTTGTTTGTGTTTTCTGGACATTCTCTATGGACATTACGGTTTTGAATGCATTTTAAGATGCAAGTTCTTGTTTTCAGCTGGCAAACGCTAATTGGTTCCACCTGGAGTCTAATACGCCACACATTCGAGTTTTCTAGGAAGAAAGCTTCAGAAACCTGAGAAAACATGATATTTGTATTTGTAAACATGACATTGGATGCATTTGCCGAACAGGAAGATTGTGCTTTTCTCCAAAACCACTTTCACGGTGATTTTTGGTTAAATTTCACCCGAAATCCACAACATTTTGTCCAGATGCTCTTGATGAAAACAAAACTATCTGGTGTGTTCTGGCTATCTCCATCCCAGATCTTGCTACAGCCTCTGTGTTTGTTTGTGTTTTCTGGACATTCTCTATGGACTTTACGGTTTTGAATGCATTTTAGCATGTAAGTTTTTGTTTTCAGCTGGCAAACGCTAATTGGTTCCACCTGGAGTCTAATACGCCACAAATTCGAGTTTTCTAGGAAGAAAGCTTCAGAAACCTGAGAAAACATGATATTTGTATTTGTGAACATGACATTGGATGCATTTGCCGAACAGGAAGATTGTGCTTTTCTCCAAAACCACTTTCACGGTGATTTTTGGTTAAATTTCACCCGAAATCCACAACATTTTGTCCAGATACTCTGGATGAAAACAAAACCATCTGGTGTGTTTTGGCTATCTCAATCCCACATCTTGCTAAAGCCTCTGTGTTTGTTTGTGTTTTCTGGACATTCTCAATGGACTTTACGGTTTTGAATGCATTGTAGCATGTAAGTTTTTGTTTTCAGCTGGCAAACGCTAATTGGTTCCACCTGGAGTCTAATACGCCACACATTCGAGTTTTCTAGGAAGAAAGCTTCAGAAACCTGAGAAAACATGATATTTCTTTCTGCAAACATGACATTGGCTGCATTGGCCGAACAGGAAGCATGTGCTTTTCTCCAAAACCACTTTCACGGTGATTTTTGGTTAAATTTCACCCGAAATCCACAACATTTTGTCCAGATACTCTGGATGAAAACAAAACCATCTGGTGTGTTTTGGCTATCTCAATCCCACATCTTGCTACAGCCTCTGTGCTTGTTTGTGTTTTCTGGACATTCTCTATGGACTTTACGGTTTTGAAAGCATTGTAGCATGTAAGTTTTTGTTTTCAGCTGGCAAACGCTAATTGGTTCCACCTGGAGTCTAATACGCCACACATTCGAGTTTTCTAGGAAGAAAGCTTAAGAAACCTGAGAAAACATGATATTTGTATTTGTAAACATGACATTGGATGCATTTACCGAACAGGAAGCATGAGCTTTTCTCCAAAACCACTTTCACGGTGATTTTGGGTTAAATTTCACCAGGATACTACAACATTTTGTCCAGATACTCTGGATGAAAGCAAAACTATCTGGTGTGTTGTGGCTATCTCAATCCCAGATCTTGCTACAGCCTCTGTGCTTGTTTGTGTTTTCTGGACATTCTCTATGGACTTTACGGTTTTGAATGCATTGTAGCATGTAAGTTTTTGTTTTCAGCTGGCAAACGCTAATTGGTTCCACCTGGAGTCTAATACGCCACACATTCGAGTTTTCTAGCAAGAAAGCTTCAGAAACCTGAGAAAACATGATATTTGTATTTGTAAACATGACATTGGATGCATTTGCCGAACAGGAAGATTGTGCTTTTCTCCAAAACCACTTTCACGGTGATTTTTGGTTAAATTTCACCCGAAATCCACAACATTTTGTCCAGATACTCTGGATGAAAGCAAAACTCTCTGGTGTGTTGTGGCTATCTCAATCCCACATCTTGCTACAGCCTCTGTGTTTGTTTGTGTTTTCTGGACATTCTCTATGGACTTTACGGTTTTGAATGCATTGTAGCATGTAAGTTTTTGTTTTCAGCTGGCAAACGCTAATTGGTTCCACCTGGAGTCTAATAGGCCACACATTCGAGTTTTCTAGGAAGAAAGCTTCAGAAACCTGAGAAAACATGATATTTCCTTCTGTAAACATGACATTGGATGCATTTGCCAAACAGGAAGATTGTGCTTTTCTCCAAAACCACTTTCACGGTGATTTTTGGTTAAATTTCACCCGAAATCCACAACATTTTGTCCAGATACTCTGGATGAAAGCAAAACTATCTGGTGTGTTGTGGCTATCTCAATCCCACATCTTGCTACAGCCTCTGTGTTTGTTTGTGTTTTCTGGACATTCTCTATGGACTTTACGGTTTTGAGTGCATTTTAACATGCAAGTTTTTGTTTTCACTGGCAAACGCTAATTGGTTCCACCTGGTGTCTAATACGCCACACATTCGAGTTTTCTAGGAAGAAAGCTTCAGAAACCTGAGAAAACATGATATTTGTATTTGTAAACATGACATTGGATGCATTTGCCGAACAGGAAGATTGTGCTTTTCTCCAAAACCACTTTCACGGTGATTTTTGGTTAAATTTCACCAGAATACTACAACATTTTGTCCAGATACTCTGGATGAAAACAAAACTCTCTGGTGTGTTGTGGCTATCTCAATCCCAGATCTTGCTACAGCCTCTGTGTTTGTTTGTGTTTTCTGGACATTCTCTATGGACTTTTCGGTTTTGAATGCATTTTAGCATGTAAGTTTTTGTTTTCAGCTGGCAAACGCTAATTGGTTCCACCTGGAGTCAAATACTCCACACATTCGTGTTTTCTAGGAAGAAAGCTTCAGAAACCTGAGAAAACATGATATTTGTATTTGTAAACATGACATTGGATGCATTTGCCGAACAGGAAGATTGTGCTTTTCTCCAAAACCACTTTCACGGTGATTTTTGGTTAAATTTCACCAGAATACTACAACATTTTGTCCAGATACTCTGGATGAAAACAAAACTATCTGGTGTGTTGTGGCTATCTCAATCCCAGATCTTGCTACAGCCTCTGTGTTTGTTTGTGTTTTCTGGACATTCTCTATGAACTTTTCGGTTTTGAATGCATTTTAGCATGTAAGTTTTTGTTTTCAGCTGGCAAACGCTAATTGGTTCCACCTGGAGTCAAATACTCCACACATTCGTGTTTTCTAGGAAGAAAGCTTCAGAAAGCTGAGAAAACATGATATTTGTATTTGTAAACATGACATTGGATGCATTTGCCGAACAGGAAGATTGTGCTTTTCTCCATAACCACTTTCACGGTGATTTTGGGTTAAGTTTCACCAGAATACTACAACATTTTGTCCAGATACTCTGGATGAAAACAAAACTATCTGGTGTGTTGTGGCTATCTCAATCCCACATCTTGCTACAGCCTCTGTGTTTGTTTGTGTTTTCTGGACATTCTCTATGGACTTTACGGTTTTGAATGCATTTTAGCATGCAAGTTTTTGTTTTCAGCTGGCAAACGCTAATTGGTTCCACCTGGAGTCTAGTACGCCACACATTCGAGTTTTCTAGGAAGAAAGCTTCAGAAACCTGAGAAAACATGATATTTCTTTCTGTGAACCTGACATTGGCTGAATTTGCCGAACAGGTAGCATGAGCTTTTCTCCAAAACCTCTTTCACGGTGATTTTTGGTTAAATTTCACCCGAAATCCACAACATTTTGTCCAGATACTCTGGATGAAAGCAAAACTATCTGGTGTGTTGTGGCTATCTCAATCCCACATCTTGCTACAGCCTCTGAGTTTGTTTGTGTTTTCTGGACATTCTCTATTGTCTTTACGGTTTTGAATGCATTTTAACATGCAAGTTTTTGTTTTCAGCTGGCAAACGCTAATTGGTTCCACCTGGAGTCTAATACGCCACACATTCGAGTTTTCTAGGAAGAAAACTTCAGAAAACTGAGAAAACATGATATTTCTTTCTGCAAACATGACATTGGCTGCATTGGCCGAACAGGAAGATTGTGCTTTTCTCCAAAACCACTTTCACGGTGATTTTTGGTTAAATTTCACCCGAAATCCACAACATTTTGTCCAGATACTCTGGATGAAAACAAAACTATCTGGTGTGTTGTGGCTATCTCAATCCCACATCTTGCTACAGCCTCTGTGTTTGTTTGTGTTTTCTGGACATTCTCTATGGACTTTACGGTTTTGAATGCATTTTAACATGCAAGTTTTTGTTTTCAGCTGGCAAAAGCTAATTGGTTCCACCTGGAGTCTAATACGCCACACATTCGAGGTTTCTAGGAAGAAAGCTTCAGAAACCTGAGAAAACATGATATTTCTTTTTGTGAACCTGACATTGGATGCATTTGCTGAACAGGAAGATTGTGCTTTTCTCCAAAACCACTTTCACGGTGATTTTTGGTTAAATTTCACCAGAATACTACAACATTTTGTCCAGATACTCTGGATGAAAACAAAACCATCTCGTGTGTTGTGGCTATCTCAATCCCACATCTTGCTACAGCCTCTGTGTTTGTTTGTGTTTTCTGGACATTCTCTATGGACTTTACGGTTTTGAATGCATTTTAGCATGCAAGTTTTTGTTTTCAGCTGGCAATAGCTAATTGGTTCCACCTGGAGTCTAGTACGCCACACATTCGAGTTTTCTAGGAAGAAAGCTTCAGAAACCTGAGAAAACATGATATTTTTTCTGTGAACCTGACATTGGATGCATTTGCCGAACAGGAAGATTGTGCTTTTCTCCAAAACCACTTTCACGGTAGTTTTTGGTTAAATTTCACCGAGATACTACAACATTTTGTCCAGATACTCTGGATGAAAACAAAACTCTCTGGTGTGTTGTGTCTATCTCAATCCCACATCTTGCTACAGCCTCTCTGTTTGTTTGTGTTTTCTAGACATTCTCTATGGACTTTACGGTTTTGAAATCATTGTAGCGTGTAAGTTTTTGTTTTCAGCTGGCAATAGCTAATTGGTTCCACCTGAAGTCTAATACGCCACACATTCGAGTTTTCTAGGAAGAAAGCTTCAGAAACCTGAGAAAACATGATATTTCTTTCTGTAAACATGACATTGGCTGCATTTGCCGAACAGGAAGATTGTGCTTTTCTCCAAAACCTCTTTGACGGTGATTTTTGGTTAAATTTCACCCGAAATCCACAACATTTTGTCCAGATACTCTGGATGAAAGCAAAGCTATCTGTGTGTTGTGGCAATCTCAATCCCACATCTTGCTACAGCCTCTGTGCTTGTTTGTGTTTTCTGGACATTCTCTATGGACTTTACGGTTTTGAAAGCATTGTAGCATGTAAGTTTTTGTTTTCAGCTGGCAAACGCTAATTGGTTCCACCTGGAGTCTAATACGCCACACATTCGAGTTTTCTAGGAAGAAAGCTTAAGAAACCTGAGAAAACATGATATTTGTATTTGTAAACATGACATTGGATGCATTTACCGAACAGGAAGCATGAGCTTTTCTCCAAAACCACTTTCACGGTGATTTTGGGTTAAATTTCACCAGGATACTACAACATTTTGTCCAGATACTCTGGATGAAAACAAAACTATCTGGTGTGTTGTGGCTATCTCAATCCCAGATCTTGCTACAGCCTCTGTGCTTGTTTGTGTTTTCTGGACATTCTCTATGGACTTTACGGTTTTGAATGCATTGTAGCATGTAAGTTTTTGTTTTCAGCTGGCAAACGCTAATTGGTTCCACCTGGAGTCTAATACGCCACACATTCGAGTTTTCTAGGAAGAAAGCTTCAGAAACCTGAGAAAACATGATATTTGTATTTGTGAACATGACATTGGATGCATTTGCCGAACAGGAAGATTGTGCTTTTCTCCAAAACCACTTTCACGGTGATTTTTGGTTAAATTTCACCCGAAATCCACAACATTTTGTCCAGATACTCTGGATGAAAGCAAAACTATCTGGTGTGTTGTGGCTATCTCAATCCCACATCTTGCTACAGCCTCTGTGTTTGTTTGTGTTTTCTGGACATTCTCTATGGACTTTACGGTTTTGAATGCATTTTAAGATGCAATTTCTTCTTTTTAGCTCGCAAACGCTAATTGGTTCCACCTGGAGTCTAATACGCCACACATTCGAGTTTTCTAGGAAGAAAGCTTCAGAAATCTGAGAAAACATGATATTTGTATTTGTAAACATGACATTGGCTGCATTTGCCGAACAGGAAGATTGTGCTTTTCTCCAAAACCACTTTCACGGTGATTTTTGGTTAAATTTCACCAGAATACTACAACATTTTGTCCAGATACTCTGGATGAAAACAAAACTATCTGGTGTGTTGTGGCTATCTCAATCCCACATCTTGCTACAGCCTCTGTGTTTGTTTGTGTTTTCTAGACATTCTCTATGGACTTTACGGTTTTGAAAGCATTGTAGCGTGTAAGTTTTTGTTTTCAGCTGGCAAACGCTAATTGGTTCCACCTGGAGTCTAATATGCCACACATTCGAGTTTTCTAGGAAGAAAGCTTCAGAAATCTGAGAAAACATGATATTTCTTTCTGTAAACATGACATTTGCTGCATTTGCCGAACAGGTAGCCTGAGCTTTTCTCCAAAACCTCTTTCACGGTGATTTTTGGTTAAATTTCACCCGAAATCCACAACAATTTGTCCGGATACTCTGGATGAAAGCAAAACTATCTGGTGTGTTGTGGCTATCTCAATCCCACATCTTGCTACAGCCTCTGTGTTTGTTTGTGTTTTCTGTACATTCTCTATGGACCTTACGGTTTTGAAAACATTGTAGCATGTAAGTTTTTGTTTTCAGCTGGCAAACGCTAATTGGTTCCACCTGGAGTCTAATACGCCACACATTCGAGTTTTCTAGGAAGAAAGCTTCAGAAACCTGAGAAAACATGATATTTCCTTCTGTAAACATGACATTGGATGCATTTGCCAAACAGGAAGATTGTGCTTTTCTCCAAAACCACTTTCACGGTGATTTTTGGTTAAATTTCACCCGAAATCCACAACACTTTGTCCAGATACTCTGGATGAAAGCAAAACTATCTGGTGTGTTGTGGCTATCTCAATCCCACATCTTGCTACAGCCTCTGTGTTTGTTTGTGTTTTCTGGACATTCTCTATGGACATTACGGTTTTGAATGCATTTTAAGATGCAAGTTCTTGTTTTCAGCTGGCAAACGCTAATTGGTTCCACCTGGAGTCTAATACGCCACACATTCGAGTTTTCTAGGAAGAAAGCTTCAGAAACCTGAGAAAACATGATATTTGTATTTGTAAACATGACATTGGATGCATTTACCGAACAGGGAGATTGTGCTTTTCTCCAAAACCACTTTCACGGTGATTTTTGGTTAAATTTCACCCGAAATCCACAACATTTTGTCCAGATGCTCTTGATGAAAACAAAACTATCTGGTGTGTTCTGGCTATCTCCATCCCAGATCTTGCTACAGCCTCTGTGTTTGTTTGTGTTTTCTGGACATTCTCTATGGACTTTACGGTTTTGAATGCATTTTAGCATGTAAGTTTTTGTTTTCAGCTGGCAAACGCTAATTGGTTCCACCTGGAGTCTAATACGCCACAAATTCGAGTTTTCTAGGAAGAAAGCTTCAGAAACCTGAGAAAACATGATATTTGTATTTGTAAACATGACATTGGATGCATTTGCCGAACAGGAAGATTGTGCTTTTCTCCAAAACCACTTTCACGGTGATTTTTGGTTAAATTTCACCCGAAATCCACAACATTTTGTCCAGATACTCTGGATGAAAACAAAACCATCTGGTGTGTTTTGGCTATCTCAATCCCACATCTTGCTAAAGCCTCTGTGTTTGTTTGTGTTTTCTGGACATTCTCAATGGACTTTACGGTTTTGAATGCATTGTAGCATGTAAGTTTTTGTTTTCAGCTGGCAAACGCTAATTGGTTCCACCTGGAGTCTAATACGCCACACATTCGAGTTTTCTAGGAAGAAAGCTTCAGAAACCTGAGAAAACATGATATTTCTTTCTGCAAACATGACATTGGCTGCATTGGCCGAACAGGAAGCATGTGCTTTTCTCCAAAACCACTTTCACGGTGATTTTTGGTTAAATTTCACCCGAAATCCACAACATTTTGTCCAGATACTCTGGATGAAAGCAAAGCTATCTGTGTGTTGTGGCTATCTCAATCCCACATCTTGCTACAGCCTCTGTGCTTGTTTGTGTTTTCTGGACATTCTCTATGGACTTTACGGTTTTGAAAGCATTGTAGCATGTAAGTTTTTGTTTTCAGCTGGCAAACGCTAATTGGTTCCACCTGGAGTCTAATACGCCACACATTCGAGTTTTCTAGGAAGAAAGCTTAAGAAACCTGAGAAAACATGATATTTGTATTTGTAAACATGACATTGGATGCATTTACCGAACAGGAAGCATGAGCTTTTCTCCAAAACCACTTTCACGGTGATTTTGGGTTAAATTTCACCAGGATACTACAACATTTTGTCCAGATACTCTGGATGAAAGCAAAACTATCTGGTGTGTTGTGGCTATCTCAATCCCAGATCTTGCTACAGCCTCTGTGCTTGTTTGTGTTTTCTGGACATTCTCTATGGACTTTACGGTTTTGAATGCATTGTAGCATGTAAGTTTTTGTTTTCAGCTGGCAAACGCTAATTGGTTCCACCTGGAGTCTAATACGCCACACATTCGAGTTTTCTAGCAAGAAAGCTTCAGAAACCTGAGAAAACATGATATTTGTATTTGTAAACATGACATTGGATGCATTTGCCGAACAGGAAGATTGTGCTTTTCTCCAAAACCACTTTCACGGTGATTTTTGGTTAAATTTCACCCGAAATCCACAACATTTTGTCCAGATACTCTGGATGAAAGCAAAACTATCTGGTGTGTAGTGGCTATCTCAATCCCACATCTTGCTACAGCCTCTGTGTTTGTTTGTGTTTTCTGGACATTCTCTATGGACTTTACGGTTTTGAATGCATTGTAGCATGTAAGTTTTTGTTTTCAGCTGGCAAACGCTAATTGGTTCCACCTGGAGTCTAATAGGCCACACATTCGAGTTTTCTAGGAAGAAAGCTTCAGAAACCTGAGAAAACATGATATTTCCTTCTGTAAACATGACATTGGATGCATTTGCCAAACAGGAAGATTGTGCTTTTCTCCAAAACCACTTTCACGGTGATTTTTGGTTAAATTTCACCCGAAATCCACAACATTTTGTCCAGATACTCTGGATGAAAGCAAAACTATCTGGTGTGTTGTGGCTATCTCAATCCCACATCTTGCTACAGCCTCTGTGTTTGTTTGTGTTTTCTGGACATTCTCTATGGACTTTACGGTTTTGAGTGCATTTTAACATGCAAGTTTTTGTTTTCACTGGCAAACGCTAATTGGTTCCACCTGGTGTCTAATACGCCACACATTCGAGTTTTCTAGGAAGAAAGCTTCAGAAACCTGAGAAAACATGATATTTGTATTTGTAAACATGACATTGGATGCATTTACCGAACAGGGAGATTGTGCTTTTCTCCAAAACCACTTTCACGGTGATTTTTGGTTAAATTTCACCCGAAATCCACAACATTTTGTCCAGATGCTCTTGATGAAAACAAAACTATCTGGTGTGTTCTGGCTATCTCCATCCCAGATCTTGCTACAGCCTCTGTGTTTGTTTGTGTTTTCTGGACATTCTCTATGGACTTTACGGTTTTGAATGCATTTTAGCATGTAAGTTTTTGTTTTCAGCTGGCAAACGCTAATTGGTTCCACCTGGAGTCTAATACGCCACAAATTCGAGTTTTCTAGGAAGAAAGCTTCAGAAACCTGAGAAAACATGATATTTGTATTTGTAAACATGACATTGGATGCATTTGCCGAACAGGAAGATTGTGCTTTTCTCCAAAACCACTTTCACGGTGATTTTTGGTTAAATTTCACCCGAAATCCACAACATTTTGTCCAGATACTCTGGATGAAAACAAAACCATCTGGTGTGTTTTGGCTATCTCAATCCCACATCTTGCTAAAGCCTCTGTGTTTGTTTGTGTTTTCTGGACATTCTCAATGGACTTTACGGTTTTGAATGCATTGTAGCATGTAAGTTTTTGTTTTCAGCTGGCAAACGCTAATTGGTTCCACCTGGAGTCTAATACGCCACACATTCGAGTTTTCTAGGAAGAAAGCTTCAGAAACCTGAGAAAACATGATATTTCTTTCTGCAAACATGACATTGGCTGCATTGGCCGAACAGGAAGCATGTGCTTTTCTCCAAAACCACTTTCACGGTGATTTTTGGTTAAATTTCACCCGAAATCCACAACATTTTGTCCAGATACTCTGGATGAAAGCAAAGCTATCTGTGTGTTGTGGCTATCTCAATCCCACATCTTGCTACAGCCTCTGTGCTTGTTTGTGTTTTCTGGACATTCTCTATGGACTTTACGGTTTTGAAAGCATTGTAGCATGTAAGTTTTTGTTTTCAGCTGGCAAACGCTAATTGGTTCCACCTGGAGTCTAATACGCCACACATTCGAGTTTTCTAGGAAGAAAGCTTAAGAAACCTGAGAAAACATGATATTTGTATTTGTAAACATGACATTGGATGCATTTACCGAACAGGAAGCATGAGCTTTTCTCCAAAACCACTTTCACGGTGATTTTGGGTTAAATTTCACCAGGATACTACAACATTTTGTCCAGATACTCTGGATGAAAGCAAAACTATCTGGTGTGTTGTGGCTATCTCAATCCCAGATCTTGCTACAGCCTCTGTGCTTGTTTGTGTTTTCTGGACATTCTCTATGGACTTTACGGTTTTGAATGCATTGTAGCATGTAAGTTTTTGTTTTCAGCTGGCAAACGCTAATTGGTTCCACCTGGAGTCTAATACGCCACACATTCGAGTTTTCTAGCAAGAAAGCTTCAGAAACCTGAGAAAACATGATATTTGTATTTGTAAACATGACATTGGATGCATTTGCCGAACAGGAAGATTGTGCTTTTCTCCAAAACCACTTTCACGGTGATTTTTGGTTAAATTTCACCCGAAATCCACAACATTTTGTCCAGATACTCTGGATGAAAGCAAAACTATCTGGTGTGTAGTGGCTATCTCAATCCCACATCTTGCTACAGCCTCTGTGTTTGTTTGTGTTTTCTGGACATTCTCTATGGACTTTACGGTTTTGAATGCATTGTAGCATGTAAGTTTTTGTTTTCAGCTGGCAAACGCTAATTGGTTCCACCTGGAGTCTAATAGGCCACACATTCGAGTTTTCTAGGAAGAAAGCTTCAGAAACCTGAGAAAACATGATATTTCCTTCTGTAAACATGACATTGGATGCATTTGCCAAACAGGAAGATTGTGCTTTTCTCCAAAACCACTTTCACGGTGATTTTTGGTTAAATTTCACCCGAAATCCACAACATTTTGTCCAGATACTCTGGATGAAAGCAAAACTATCTGGTGTGTTGTGGCTATCTCAATCCCACATCTTGCTACAGCCTCTGTGTTTGTTTGTGTTTTCTGGACATTCTCTATGGACTTTACGGTTTTGAGTGCATTTTAACATGCAAGTTTTTGTTTTCACTGGCAAACGCTAATTGGTTCCACCTGGTGTCTAATACGCCACACATTCGAGTTTTCTAGGAAGAAAGCTTCAGAAACCTGAGAAAACATGATATTTGTATTTGTAAACATGACATTGGATGCATTTGCCGAACAGGAAGATTGTGCTTTTCTCCAAAACCACTTTCACGGTGATTTTTGGTTAAATTTCACCAGAATACTACAACATTTTGTCCAGATACTCTGGATGAAAACAAAACTCTCTGGTGTGTTGTGGCTATCTCAATCCCAGATCTTGCTACAGCCTCTGTGTTTGTTTGTGTTTTCTGGACATTCTCTATGGACTTTTCGGTTTTGAATGCATTTTAGCATGTAAGTTTTTGTTTTCAGCTGGCAAACGCTAATTGGTTCCACCTGGAGTCAAATACTCCACACATTCGTGTTTTCTAGGAAGAAAGCTTCAGAAACCTGAGAAAACATGATATTTGTATTTGTAAACATGACATTGGATGCATTTGCCGAACAGGAAGATTGTGCTTTTCTCCAAAACCACTTTCACGGTGATTTTTGGTTAAATTTCACCAGAATACTACAACATTTTGTCCAGATACTCTGGATGAAAACAAAACTATCTGGTGTGTTGTGGCTATCTCAATCCCAGATCTTGCTACAGCCTCTGTGTTTGTTTGTGTTTTCTGGACATTCTCTATGAACTTTTCGGTTTTGAATGCATTTTAGCATGTAAGTTTTTGTTTTCAGCTGGCAAACGCTAATTGGTTCCACCTGGAGTCAAATACTCCACACATTCGTGTTTTCTAGGAAGAAAGCTTCAGAAACCTGAGAAAACATGATATTTGTATTTGTAAACATGACATTGGATGCATTTGCCGAACAGGAAGATTGTGCTTTTCTCCATAACCACTTTCACGGTGATTTTGGGTTAAGTTTCACCAGAATACTACAACATTTTGTCCAGATACTCTGGATGAAAACAAAACTATCTGGTGTGTTGTGGCTATCTCAATCCCACATCTTGCTACAGCCTCTGTGTTTGTTTGTGTTTTCTGGACATTCTCTATGGACTTTACGGTTTTGAATGCATTTTAGCATGCAAGTTTTTGTTTTCAGCTGGCAAACGCTAATTGGTTCCACCTGGAGTCTAGTACGCCACACATTCGAGTTTTCTAGGAAGAAAGCTTCAGAAACCTGAGAAAACATGATATTTCTTTCTGTGAACCTGACATTGGCTGAATTTGCCGAACAGGTAGCATGAGCTTTTCTCCAAAACCTCTTTCACGGTGATTTTTGGTTAAATTTCACCCGAAATCCACAACATTTTGTCCAGATACTCTGGATGAAAGCAAAACTATCTGGTGTGTTGTGGCTATCTCAATCCCACACTTTGCTACAGCCTCTGAGTTTGTTTGTGTTTTCTGGACATTCTCTATTGTCTTTACGGTTTTGAATGCATTTTAACATGCAAGTTTTTGTTTTCAGCTGGCAAACGCTAATTGGTTCCACCTGGAGTCTAATACGCCACACATTCGAGTTTTCTAGGAGGAAAACTTCAGAAAACTGAGAAAACATGATATTTCTTTCTGTGAACCTGACATTGGATGCATTTGCCGAACAGGAAGATTGTGCTTTTCTCCAAAACCACGTTCACGGTGATTTTTGGTTAAATTTCACCGAGATACTACAACATTTTGTCCAGATACTCTGGATGAAAACAAAACTCTCTGGTGTGTTGTGGCTATCTCAATCCCACATCTTGCTACAGCCTCTGTGTTTGTTTGTGTTTTCTAGACATTTTCTATGGACTTTACGGTTTTGAAAGCATTGTAGCATGTAAGTTTTTGTTTTCAGCTGGCAAACGCTAATTGGTTCCACCTGGAGTCTAATACGCCACACATTCGAGTTTTCTAGGAAGAAAGCTTCAGAAACCTGAGAAAACATGATATTTGTATTTGTAAACATGACATTGGATGCATTTGCCGAACAGGTAGCATGAGCTTTTCTCCAAAACCACTTTCACGGTGATTTTTGGTTAAATTTCACCCGAAATCCACAACATTTTGTCCAGATACTCTGGATGAAAGCAAAACTATCTGGTGTGTTGTGGCTATCTCAATCCCACATCTTGCTACAGCCTCTGTGTTTGTTTGTGTTTTCTGGACATTCTCTATGGACTTTACGGTTTTGAATGCATTTTAGCATGTAAGTTTTTGTTTTCAGCTGGCAAAAGCTAATTGGTTCCACCTGGAGTCTAATACGCCACATATTCGAGTTTTCTAGGAAGAAAGCTTCAGAAACCTGAGAAAACATGATATTTCTTTCTGTAAACATGACATTGGATGCATTTGCCGAACAGGAAGATTGTGCTTTTCTCCAAAACCACTTTCACGGTGATTTTTGGTTAAATTTCACCAGAATACTACAACATTTTGTCCAGATGCTCTGGATGAAAACAAAACTATCTGGTGTGTTGTGGCTATCTCAATCCCACATCTTGCTACAGCCTCTGTGTTTGTTTGTGTTTTCTGGACATTCTCTATGGAATTTACGGTTTTGAATGCATTGTAGCATGTAAGTTTTTGTTTTCAGCTGGCAAACGCTAATTGGTTCCACCTGGAGTCTAATACGCCACACATTCGAGTTTTCAAGGAAGAAAGCTTCAGAAACCTGAGAAATCATGATATTTATATTTGTAAACATGACATTGGCTGCATTTGCTGAACAGGTAGCATGAGCTTTTCTCCAAAACCACTTTCACGGTGATTTTTGGTTAAATTTCACCCGAAATCCACAACATTTTGTCCAGATACTCTGGATGAAAGCAAAACTATCTGGTGTGTTGTGGCTATCTCAATCCCACATCTTGCTACAGCCTCTGTGTGTGTTTGTGTTTTCTGGACATTCTCTATGGACTTTACGGTTTTGAATGCATTTTAGCATGGAAGTTTTTGGTTTCAGCTTGCAAAAGCTAATTGGTTCCACCTGGAGTCTAATACGCCACACATTCGAGTTTTCTAGGAAGAAAGCTTCAGAAACCTGAGAAAACATGATATTTCTTTCTGTAAACATGACATTGGATGCATTTGCCGAACAGGAAGATTGTGCTTTTCTCCATAACCACTTTCACGGTGATTTTTGGTTAAATTTCACCAGAATACTACAACATTTTGTCCAGATGCTCTGGATGAAAACAAAACTTTCTGGTGTGTTGTGGCTATCTCAATCCCACATCTTGCTACAGCCTCTGTGTTTGTTTGTGTTTTCTGGACATTCTCTATGGACTTTACGGTTTTGAATGCATTTTAGCATGTAAGTTTTTGTTTTCAGCTGGCAAACGCTAATTGGTTCCACCTGGAGTCTAATTCGCCACACATTCGAGTTTTCTAGGAAGAAAGCTTCAGAAACCTGAGAAAACATGATATTTCCTTCTATAAACATGACATTGGCTGCATTTGCCGAACAGGAAGCATGAGCTTTTCTCCAAAACCACTTTCACGGTGATTTTTGGTTAAATTTCACCCGAAATCCACAAGATTTTGTCCAGATACTCTGGATGAAAGCAAAACTATCTGGTGTGTTGTGGCTATCTCAATCCCACATCTTGCTACAGCCTCTGTGTTTGTTTGTGTTTTCTGGACATTCTCTATGGACTTTACGGTTTTGAATGCATTTTAACATGCAAGTTTTTGTTTTCAGCTGGCAAACGCTAATTGGTTCCACCTGGAGTCTAATACGCCACACATTCGAGTTTTCTAGGAAGAAAGCTTCAGAAAACTGAGAAAACATGATATTTCTTTCTGTGAACCTGACATTGGATGCATTTGCCGAACAGGAAGATTGTGCTTTTCTCCAAAACCACTTTCACGGTGATTTTTGGTTAAATTTCACCGAGATACTACAACATTTTGTCCAGATACTCTGGATGAAAACAAAACTCTCTGGTGTGTTGTGGCTATCTGAATCCCACATCTTGCTACAGCCTCTGTGTTTGTTTGTGTTTTCTAGACATTCTCTATGGACTTTACGGTTTTGAAAGCATTGTAGCGTGTAAGTTTTTGTTTTCTGCTAGCAAACGTTAATTGGTTCCACTTGGAGTCTAATACGCCACACATTCGAGTTTTCTAGGAAGAAAGCTTCAGAAACCAGAGAAAACATGATATTTGTATTTGTAAACATGACATTGGCTGCGTTTGCCGAACAGGAAGCATAAGCTTTTCTCCAAAACCACTTCCACGGTGATTTTTGGTTAAGTTTCACCCGAAATCCACAACATTTTGTCCAGATACTCTGGATGAAAGCAAAACTATCTGGTGTGTTGTGGCTATCTCAATCCCACATCTTGCTACAGCCTCTGTGTTTGTTTGTGTTTTCTGGACATTCTCTATGGACTTTACGGTTTTGAATGCATTTTAACATGCAAGTTTTTGTTTTCAGCTGGCAAAAGCTAATTGGTTCCACCTGGAGTCTAGTACGCCACACATTCGAGTTTTCTAGGAAGAAAGCTTCAGAAACCTGAGAAAACATGATATTTGTATTTGTAAACATGACATTGGATGCATTTGCCGAACAGGAAGATTGTGCTTTTCTCCAAAACCACTTTCACGGTGATTTTTGGTTAAGTTTCACCCGAAATCCACAACATTTTGTCCAGATACTCTGGATGAAAACAAAACTATCTGGTGTGTTGTGGCTATCTCAATCCCACATCTTGCTACAGCCTCTGTGTTTGTTTGTGTTTTCTGGACATTCTCTATGGACTTTACGGTTTTGAATGCATTTTAGCATGTAAGTTTTTGTTTTCAGCTGGCAAACGCTAATTGGTTCCACCTGGAGTCTAATACGCCACACATTCGAGTTTTCTAGGAAGAAAGCTTCAGAAACCTGAGAAAACATGATATTTCTTTCTGTAAACATGACATTGGCTGCATTTGCCGAACAGGAAGATTGTGCTTTTCTCCAAAACCACTTTCACGGTGATTTTTGGTTAAATTTCACCCGATATCCACAACATTTTGTCCAGATACTCTGGATGAAAGCAAAACTATCTGGTGTGTTGTGGCTATCTCAATCCCACATCTTGCTACAGCCTCTGTGTTTGTTTGTGTTTTCTGGACATTCTCTATGGACTTTACGGTTTTGAATGCATTTTAGCATGTAAGTTTTTGGTTTCAGCTGGCAAAAGCTAATTGGTTCCACCTGGAGTCTAATACGCCACACATTCGAGTTTTCTAGGAAGAAAGCTTCAGAAACCTGAGAAAACATGATATTTCTTTCTGTAAACATGACATTGGATGCATTTGCCGAACAGGAAGATTGTGCTTTTCTCCAAAACCACTTTCACGGTGATTTTTGGTTAAATTTCACCATAATACTACAACATTTTGTCCAGATGCTCTGGATGAAAACAAAACTATCTGGTGTGTTGTGGCTATCTCAATCCCACATCTTGCTACAGCCTCTGTGTTTGTTTGTGTTTTCTGGACATTCTCTATGGACTTTACGGTTTTGAATGCATTGTAGCATGTAAGTTTTTGTTTTCAGCTGGCAAACGCTAATTGGTTCCACCTGGAGTCTAATACGCCACACATTCGAGTTTTCTAGGAAGAAAGCTTCAGAAACCTGAGAAAACATGATATTTGTATTTGTAAACATGACATTGGCTGCATTTGCCGAACAGGAAGATTGTGCTTTTCTCCAAAACCACTTTCACGGTGATTTTTGGTTAAATATCACCAGAATACTACAACATTTTGTCCAGATACTCTGGATGAAAGCAAAACTATCTGGTGTGTTGTGGCTATCTCAATCCCACATCTTGCTACAGCCTCTGTGTTTGTTTGTGTTTTCTGGACAATCTCTATGGACTTTACTGTTTTGGATGCATTTTAGCATGTAAGTTTTTGTTTTCTGCTGGCAAACGCTAATTGGTTCCACCTGGAGTCTAATACGCCACACATTCGAGTTTTCTATGAAGAAAGCTTCAGAAACCTGAGAAAACATGATATTTGTATTTGTAAACATGACATTGGCTGATTTGCCGAACAGGTAGCATGAGCTTTTCTCCAAAACCACTTTCACGGTGATTTTTGGTTAAATTTCACCCGAAATCCACAACATTTTGTCCAGATACTCTGGATGAAAGCAAAACTATCTGGTGTGTTGTGGCTATCTCAATCCCACATCTTGCTACAGCCTCTGTGTTTGTGTTTTCTGGACATTCTCTATGGAGTTTACGGTTTTGAATGCATTTTAACATGCAAGTTTTTGTTTTCAGCAGGCAAAAGCTAATTGGTTCCACCTGGAGTCTAATACGCCACACATTCGAGTTTTCTAGGAAGAAAGCTTCAGAAACCTGAGAAAACATGATATTTCTTTCTGTAAACATGACATTGGATGCATTGGCCGAACAGGAAGATTGTGCTTTTCTCCAAAACCACTTTCACGGTGACTTTTGGTTAAATTTCACCGAGATACTACAACATTTTGTCCAGATACTCTGGATGAAAACAAAACTATCTGGTGTGTTGTGGCTATCTCAATCCCACATCGTGCTACAGCCTCTGTGTTTGTTTGTGTTTTCTAGACATTCTCTATGGACTTTACGGTTTTGAATGCATTGTAGCATGTAAGTTTTTGTTTTCAGCTGGCAAACGCTAATTGGTTCCACCTGGAGTCTAATAGGCCACACATTCGAGTTTTCTAGGAAGAAAGCTTCAGAAACCTGAGAAAACATGATATTTCCTTCTGTAAACATGACATTGGATGCATTTGCCGAACAGGAAGATTGTGCTTTTCTCCAAAACCACTTTCACGGTGATTTTTGGTTAAATATCACCGGAATACTACAACATTTTGTCCAGATACTCTGGATGAAAGCAAAACTATCTGGTGTGTTGTGGCTATCTCAATCCCACATCTTGCTACAGCCTCTGTGTTTGTTTGTGTTTTCTGGACATTCTCTATGGACTTTACGGTTTTGAATGCATTTTAGCATGCCAGTTTTTGTTTTCAGCTGGCAAACGCTAATTGGTTCCACCTGGAGTCTAATACGCCACACATTCGAGTTTTCTAGGAAGAAAGCTTCAGAAACCTGAGAAAACATGATATTTCTTTCTGTAAACATGACATTGGATGCATTTGCTGAACAGGTAGCATGAGCTTTTCTCCAAAACCACTTTCACGGTGATTTTTGGTTAAATTTCACCCGAAATCCACAACATTTTGTCCAAATCCTCTGGATGAAAGCAAAACTATCTGGTGTGTTGTGGCTATCTCAATCCCACATCTTGCTACAGCCTCTGTGTTTGTTTGTGTTTTCTGGACAATCTCTATGGACTTTACTGTTTTGGATGCATTTTAGCATGTAAGTTTTTGTTTTCTGCTGGCAAACGCTAATTGGTTCCACCTGGAGTCTAATACGCCACACATTCGAGTTTTCTATGAAGAAAGCTTCAGAAACCTGAGAAAACATGATATTTGTATTTGTAAACATGACATTGGCTGATTTGCCGAACAGGTAGCATGAGCTTTTCTCCAAAACCACTTTCACGGTGATTTTTGGTTAAATTTCACCCGAAATCCACAACATTTTGTCCAGATACTCTGGATGAAAGCAAAACTATCTGGTGTGTTCTGGCTATCTCAATCCCACATCTTGCTACAGCCTCTGTGTTTGTGTTTTCTGGACATTCTCTATGGAGTTTACGGTTTTGAATGCATTTTAACATGCAAGTTTTTGTTTTCAGCAGGCAAAAGCTAATTGGTTCCACCTGGAGTCTAATACGCCACACATTCGAGTTTTCTAGGAAGAAAGCTTCAGAAACCTGAGAAAACATGATATTTCTTTCTGTAAACATGACATTGGATGCATTTGCCGAACAGGAAGATTGTGCTTTTCTCCAAAACCACTTTCACGGTGATTTTTGGTTAAATTTCACCGAGATACTACAACATTTTGTCCAGATACTCTGGATGAAAACAAAACTATCTGGTGTGTTGTGGCTATCTCAATCCCACATCGTGCTACAGCCTCTGTGTTTGTTTGTGTTTTCTAGACATCCTCTATGGACTTTACGGTTTTGAAAGCATTGTAGCATGTAAGTTTTTGTTCTCAGCTGGCAAACGCTAATTGGTTCCACCTGGAGTCTAATACGCCACACATTCGAGTTTTCTAGGAAGAAAGCTTCAGAAACCTGAGAAAACATGATATTTCCTTCTATAAACATGACATTGGCTGCATTTGCCGAACAGGAAGCATGAGCTTTTCTCCAAAACCACTTTCACGGTGATTTTTGGTTAAGTTTCACCCGAAATCCACAACATTTTGTCCAGATACTCTGGATGAAATCAAAACTATCTGGTGTGTTGTGGCTATCTCAATCCCACATCTTGCTACAGCCTCTGTGTTTGTTTGTGTTTTCTGGACATTCTCTATGGACTTTACGGTTTTGAATGCATTTTAGCATGTAAGTTTTTGTTTTCAGTGGCAAACGCTAATTGGTTCCACCTGGAGTCTAATACGCCACACATTCGAGTTTTCTAGGAAGAAAGCTTCAGAAACCTGAGAAAACATGATATTTGTATTTGTAAACATGACATTGGCTGCATTTGCCGAACAGGAAGATTGTGCTTTTCTCCAAAACCACTTTCACGGTGATTTTTGGTTAAATATCACCGGAATACTACAACATTTTGTCCAGATACTCTGGATGAAAGCAAAACTATCTGGTGTGTTGTGGCTATCTCAATCCCACATCTTGCTACAGCCTCTGTGTTTGTTTGTGTTTTCTGGACATTCTCTATGGACTTTACGGTTTTGAATGCATTTTAGCATGCCAGTTTTTGTTTTCAGCTGGCAAACGCTAATTGGTTCCACCTGGAGTCTAATACGCCACACATTCGAGTTTTCTAGGAAGAAAGCTTCAGAAACCTGAGAAAACATGATATTTCTTTCTGTAAACATGACATTGGATGCATTTGTTGAACAGGTAGCATGAGCTTTTCTCCAAAACCACTTTCACGGTGATTTTTGGTTAAATTTCACCCGAAATCCACAACATTTTGTCCAAATACTCTGGAGGAAAGCAAAACTATCTGGTGTGTTGTGGCTATCTCAATCCCACATCTTGCCACAGCCTCTGTGTTTGTTTGTGTTTTCTGGACAATCTCTATGGACTTTACTGTTTTGAATGCATTTTAGCATGTAAGTTTTTGTTTTCTGCTGGCAAACGCTAATTGGTTCCACCTGGAGTCTAATACGCCACACATTCGAGTTTTCTATGAAGAAAGCTTCAGAAACCTGAGAAAACATGATATTTGTATTTGTAAACATGACATTGGCTGATTTGCCGAACAGGAAGATTGTGCTTTTCTCCAAAACCACTTTCACGGTGATTTTTGGTTAAATTTCACCCGAAATCCACAACATTTTGTCCAGATACTCTGGATGAAAGCAAAACTATCTGGTGTGTTCTGGCTATCTCAATCCCACATCTTGCTACAGCCTCTGTGTTTGTGTTTTCTGGACATTCTCTATGGAGTTTACGGTTTTGAATGCATTTTAACATGCAAGTTTTTGTTTTCAGCAGGCAAAAGCTAATTGGTTCCACCTGGAGTCTAATACGCCACACATTCGAGTTTTCTAGGAAGAAAGCTTCAGAAACCTGAGAAAACATGATATTTCTTTCTGTAAACATGACATTGGATGCATTGGCCGAACAGGAAGATTGTGCTTTTCTCCAAAACCACTTTCACGGTGACTTTTGGTTAAATTTCACCGAGATACTACAACATTTTGTCCAGATACTCTGGATGAAAACAAAACTATCTGGTGTGTTGTGGCTATCTCAATCCCACATCGTGCTACAGCCTCTGTGTTTGTTTGTGTTTTCTGGACATTCTCTATGGACTTTACGGTTTTGAATGCATTTTAGCATGCCAGTTTTTGTTTTCAGCTGGCAAACGCTAATTGGTTCCACCTGGAGTCTAATACGCCACACATTCGAGTTTTCTAGGAAGAAAGCTTCAGAAACCTGAGAAAACATGATATTTCTTTCTGTAAACATGACATTGGATGCATTTGCTGAACAGGTAGCATGAGCTTTTCTCCAAAACCACTTTCACGGTGATTTTTGGTTAAATTTCACCCGAAATCCACAACATTTTGTCCAAATCCTCTGGATGAAAGCAAAACTATCTGGTGTGTTGTGGCTATCTCAATCCCACATCTTGCTACAGCCTCTGTGTTTGTTTGTGTTTTCTGGACAATCTCTATGGACTTTACTGTTTTGGATGCATTTTAGCATGTAAGTTTTTGTTTTCTGCTGGCAAACGCTAATTGGTTCCACCTGGAGTCTAATACGCCACACATTCGAGTTTTCTATGAAGAAAGCTTCAGAAACCTGAGAAAACATGATATTTGTATTTGTAAACATGACATTGGCTGATTTGCCGAACAGGTAGCATGAGCTTTTCTCCAAAACCACTTTCACGGTGATTTTTGGTTAAATTTCACCCGAAATCCACAACATTTTGTCCAGATACTCTGGATGAAAGCAAAACTATCTGGTGTGTTCTGGCTATCTCAATCCCACATCTTGCTACAGCCTCTGTGTTTGTGTTTTCTGGACATTCTCTATGGAGTTTACGGTTTTGAATGCATTTTAACATGCAAGTTTTTGTTTTCAGCAGGCAAAAGCTAATTGGTTCCACCTGGAGTCTAATACGCCACACATTCGAGTTTTCTAGGAAGAAAGCTTCAGAAACCTGAGAAAACATGATATTTCTTTCTGTAAACATGACATTGGATGCATTGGCCGAACAGGAAGATTGTGCTTTTCTCCAAAACCACTTTCACGGTGACTTTTGGTTAAATTTCACCGAGATACTACAACATTTTGTCCAGATACTCTGGATGAAAACAAAACTATCTGGTGTGTTGTGGCTATCTCAATCCCACATCGTGCTACAGCCTCTGTGTTTGTTTGTGTTTTCTAGACATTCTCTATGGACTTTACGGTTTTGAATGCATTGTAGCATGTAAGTTTTTGTTTTCAGCTGGCAAACGCTAATTGGTTCCACCTGGAGTCTAATAGGCCACACATTCGAGTTTTCTAGGAAGAAAGCTTCAGAAACCTGAGAAAACATGATATTTCCTTCTGTAAACATGACATTGGATGCATTTGCCGAACAGGAAGATTGTGCTTTTCTCCAAAACCACTTTCACGGTGATTTTTGGTTAAATATCACCGGAATACTACAACATTTTGTCCAGATACTCTGGATGAAAGCAAAACTATCTGGTGTGTTGTGGCTATCTCAATCCCACATCTTGCTACAGCCTCTGTGTTTGTTTGTGTTTTCTGGACATTCTCTATGGACTTTACGGTTTTGAATGCATTTTAGCATGCCAGTTTTTGTTTTCAGCTGGCAAACGCTAATTGGTTCCACCTGGAGTCTAATACGCCACACATTCGAGTTTTCTAGGAAGAAAGCTTCAGAAACCTGAGAAAACATGATATTTCTTTCTGTAAACATGACATTGGATGCATTTGCTGAACAGGTAGCATGAGCTTTTCTCCAAAACCACTTTCACGGTGATTTTTGGTTAAATTTCACCCGAAATCCACAACATTTTGTCCAAATCCTCTGGATGAAAGCAAAACTATCTGGTGTGTTGTGGCTATCTCAATCCCACATCTTGCTACAGCCTCTGTGTTTGTTTGTGTTTTCTGGACAATCTCTATGGACTTTACTGTTTTGGATGCATTTTAGCATGTAAGTTTTTGTTTTCTGCTGGCAAACGCTAATTGGTTCCACCTGGAGTCTAATACGCCACACATTCGAGTTTTCTATGAAGAAAGCTTCAGAAACCTGAGAAAACATGATATTTGTATTTGTAAACATGACATTGGCTGATTTGCCGAACAGGTAGCATGAGCTTTTCTCCAAAACCACTTTCACGGTGATTTTTGGTTAAATTTCACCCGAAATCCACAACATTTTGTCCAGATACTCTGGATGAAAGCAAAACTATCTGGTGTGTTCTGGCTATCTCAATCCCACATCTTGCTACAGCCTCTGTGTTTGTGTTTTCTGGACATTCTCTATGGAGTTTACGGTTTTGAATGCATTTTAACATGCAAGTTTTTGTTTTCAGCAGGCAAAAGCTAATTGGTTCCACCTGGAGTCTAATACGCCACACATTCGAGTTTTCTAGGAAGAAAGCTTCAGAAACCTGAGAAAACATGATATTTCTTTCTGTAAACATGACATTGGATGCATTTGCCGAACAGGAAGATTGTGCTTTTCTCCAAAACCACTTTCACGGTGATTTTTGGTTAAATTTCACCGAGATACTACAACATTTTGTCCAGATACTCTGGATGAAAACAAAACTATCTGGTGTGTTGTGGCTATCTCAATCCCACATCGTGCTACAGCCTCTGTGTTTGTTTGTGTTTTCTAGACATCCTCTATGGACTTTACGGTTTTGAAAGCATTGTAGCATGTAAGTTTTTGTTCTCAGCTGGCAAACGCTAATTGGTTCCACCTGGAGTCTAATACGCCACACATTCGAGTTTTCTAGGAAGAAAGCTTCAGAAACCTGAGAAAACATGATATTTCCTTCTATAAACATGACATTGGCTGCATTTGCCGAACAGGAAGCATGAGCTTTTCTCCAAAACCACTTTCACGGTGATTTTTGGTTAAGTTTCACCCGAAATCCACAACATTTTGTCCAGATACTCTGGATGAAATCAAAACTATCTGGTGTGTTGTGGCTATCTCAATCCCACATCTTGCTACAGCCTCTGTGTTTGTTTGTGTTTTCTGGACATTCTCTATGGACTTTACGGTTTTGAATGCATTTTAGCATGTAAGTTTTTGTTTTCAGTGGCAAACGCTAATTGGTTCCACCTGGAGTCTAATACGCCACACATTCGAGTTTTCTAGGAAGAAAGCTTCAGAAACCTGAGAAAACATGATATTTGTATTTGTAAACATGACATTGGCTGCATTTGCCGAACAGGAAGATTGTGCTTTTCTCCAAAACCACTTTCACGGTGATTTTTGGTTAAATATCACCGGAATACTACAACATTTTGTCCAGATACTCTGGATGAAAGCAAAACTATCTGGTGTGTTGTGGCTATCTCAATCCCACATCTTGCTACAGCCTCTGTGTTTGTTTGTGTTTTCTGGACATTCTCTATGGACTTTACGGTTTTGAATGCATTTTAGCATGCCAGTTTTTGTTTTCAGCTGGCAAACGCTAATTGGTTCCACCTGGAGTCTAATACGCCACACATTCGAGTTTTCTAGGAAGAAAGCTTCAGAAACCTGAGAAAACATGATATTTCTTTCTGTAAACATGACATTGGATGCATTTGTTGAACAGGTAGCATGAGCTTTTCTCCAAAACCACTTTCACGGTGATTTTTGGTTAAATTTCACCCGAAATCCACAACATTTTGTCCAAATACTCTGGATGAAAGCAAAACTATCTGGTGTGTTGTGGCTATCTCAATCCCACATCTTGCTACAGCCTCTGTGTTTGTTTGTGTTTTCTGGACAATCTCTATGGACTTTACTGTTTTGAATGCATTTTAGCATGTAAGTTTTTGTTTTCTGCTGGCAAACGCTAATTGGTTCCACCTGGAGTCTAATACGCCACACATTCGAGTTTTCTATGAAGAAAGCTTCAGAAACCTGAGAAAACATGATATTTGTATTTGTAAACATGACATTGGCTGATTTGCCGAACAGGAAGATTGTGCTTTTCTCCAAAACCACTTTCACGGTGATTTTTGGTTAAATTTCACCCGAAATCCACAACATTTTGTCCAGATACTCTGGATGAAAGCAAAACTATCTGGTGTGTTCTGGCTATCTCAATCCCACATCTTGCTACAGCCTCTGTGTTTGTGTTTTCTGGACATTCTCTATGGAGTTTACGGTTTTGAATGCATTTTAACATGCAAGTTTTTGTTTTCAGCAGGCAAAAGCTAATTGGTTCCACCTGGAGTCTAATACGCCACACATTCGAGTTTTCTAGGAAGAAAGCTTCAGAAACCTGAGAAAACATGATATTTCTTTCTGTAAACATGACATTGGATGCATTGGCCGAACAGGAAGATTGTGCTTTTCTCCAAAACCACTTTCACGGTGACTTTTGGTTAAATTTCACCGAGATACTACAACATTTTGTCCAGATACTCTGGATGAAAACAAAACTATCTGGTGTGTTGTGGCTATCTCAATCCCACATCGTGCTACAGCCTCTGTGTTTGTTTGTGTTTTCTAGACATCCTCTATGGACTTTACGGTTTTGAAAGCATTGTAGCATGTAAGTTTTTGTTCTCAGCTGGCAAACGCTAATTGGTTCCACCTGGAGTCTAATACGCCACACATTCGAGTTTTCTAGGAAGAAAGCTTCAGAAACCTGAGAAAACATGATATTTCCTTCTATAAACATGACATTGGCTGCATTTGCCGAACAGGTAGCATGAGCTTTTCTCCAAAACCACTTTCACGGTGATTTTTGGTTAAGTTTCACCCGAAATCCACAACATTTTGTCCAGATACTCTGGATGAAATCAAAACTATCTGGTGTGTTGTGGCTATCTCAATCCCACATCGTGCTACAGCCTCTGTGTTTGTTTGTGTTTTCTAGACATCCTCTATGGACTTTACGGTTTTGAAAGCATTGTAGCATGTAAGTTTTTGTTCTCAGCTGGCAAACGCTAATTGGTTCCACCTGGAGTCTAATACGCCACACATTCGAGTTTTCTAGGAAGAAAGCTTCAGAAACCTGAGAAAACATGATATTTCCTTCTATAAACATGACATTGGCTGCATTTGCCGAACAGGTAGCATGAGCTTTTCTCCAAAACCACTTTCACGGTGATTTTTGGTTAAGTTTCACCCGAAATCCACAACATTTTGTCCAGATACTCTGGATGAAATCAAAACTATCTGGTGTGTTGTGGCTATCTCAATCCCACATCTTGCTACAGCCTCTGTGTTTGTTTGTGTTTTCTGGACATTCTCTATGGACTTTACGGTTTTGAATGCATTTTAGCATGTAAGTTTTTGTTTTCAGCTGGCAAACGCTAATTGGTTCCACCTGAAGTCTAATACGCCACACATTCGAGTTTTCTAGGAAGAAAGCTTCAGAAACCTGAGAAAACATGATATTTGTATTTGTAAACATGACATTGGCTGCATTTGCCGAACAGGAAGATTGTGCTTTTCTCCAAAACCACTTTCACGGTGATTTTTGGTTAAATTTCACCAGAATACTACAACATTTTGTCCAGATACTCTGGATGAAAACAAAACTATCTGGTGTGTTGTGGCTATCTCAATCGCACATCTTGCTACAGCCTCTGTGTTTGTTTGTGTTTTCTGGACATTCTCTATGGACTTTACGGTTTTGAATGCATTTTAGCATGTAAGTTCTTGTTTTCAGCTGGCAAACGCTAATTGGTTCCACCTGGAGTCTAATACGCCACACATTCGAGTTTTCTAGGAAGAAAGCTTCAGAAACCTGAGAAAACATGATATTTTTATTTGTAAACATGACATTGGCTGCATTTGCCGAACAGGTAGCATGAGCTTTTCTCCAAATCCACTTTCACTGTGCTTTTTGGTTAAATTTCACCCGAAATCCACAACATTTTGTCCAGATACTCTGGGTGAAAGCAAAACTATCTGGTGTGTTGTGGCTATCTCAATCCCACATCTTGCTACAGCCTCTGTGTTTGTTTGTGTTTTCTGGACATTCTCTATGGACTTTACGGTTTTGAATGCATTTTAGCATGTAAGTTTTTGTTTTCAGCTGGCAAACGCTAATTGGTTCCACCTGAAGTCTAATACGCCACACATTCGAGTTTTCTAGGAAGAAAGCTTCAGAAACCTGAGAAAACATGATATTTCTTTCTGTTAACATGACATTGGATGCATTTGCCGAACAGAAAGATTGTGCTTTTCTCCAAAACCACTTTCACGGTGATTTTTGGTTAAATTTCACCGAGATACTACAACATTTTGTCCAGATAATCTGGATGAAAACAAAACTATCTGGTGTGTTGTGGCTATCTCAATCCCACATCTTGCTGCAGCCTCTGTTTTTTTTGTGTTTTCTGGACATTCTCTATGGACTTTACGGTTTTGAATGCATTGTAGCGTGTAAGTTTTTGTTTTCAGCTGGCAAACGCTAATTGGTTCCACCTGGAGTCTAATACGCCACACATTCGAGTTTTCTAGGAAGAAAGCTTCAGAAACCTGAGAAAACATGATATTTCTTTCTGTAAACATGACATTGGATGCATTTGCCGAACAGGAAGATTGTGCTTTTCCCCAAAACCACTTTCACGGTGACTTTTGGTTAAATTTCACCGGGATACTACAACATTTTGTCCAGATACTCTGGTTGAAAACAAAACTATCTGGTGTGTTGTGGCTATCTCAATCCCACATCGTGCTACAGCCTCTGTGTTTGTTTGTGTTTTCTAGACATTCTCTATGGACTTTACGGTTTTGAAAGCATTGTAGCGTGTAAGTTTTTGTTCTCAGCTGGCAAACGCTAATTGGTTCCACCTGGAGTCTAATACGCCACACATTCGAGTTTTCTAGGAAGAAAGCTTCAGAAACCTGAGAAAACATGATATTTCCTTCTATAAACATGACATTGGCTGCATTTGCCGAATAGGAAGCATGAGCTTTTCTCCAAAACCACTTTCACGGTGATTTTTGGTTAAATTTCACCCGAAATCCACAACATTTTGTCCAGATACTCTGGATGAAATCAAAACTATCTGGTGTGTTGTGGCTATCTCAATCCCACATCTTGCTACAGCCTCTGTGTTTGTTTTTTTTTTTTCTGGACATTCTCTATGGACTTTACGGTTTTGAATGCATTTTAGCATGTAAGTTTTTGTTTTTAGCTGGCAAACGCTAATTGGTTCCACCTGGAGTCTAATACGCCACACATTCGAGTTTTCTAGGAAGAAAGCTTCAGAAACCTGAGAAAACATGATATTTGTATTTGTAAACATGACATTGGATGCATTTGCCGAACAGGAAGATTGTGCTTTTCTCCAAAACCACTTTCACGGTGATTTTTGGTTAAATTTCACCAGAATACTACAACATTTTGTCCAGATACTCTGGATGAAAACAAAACTATCTGGTGTGTTGTGGCTATCTCAATCGCACATCTTGCTACAGCCTCTGTGTTTGTTTGTGTTTTCTGGACATTCTCTATGGACTTTACGGTTTTGAATGCATTTTAGCATGTAAGTTTTTGTTTTCAGCTGGCAAACGCTAATTGGTTCCACCTGGAGTCTAATACGCCACACATTCGAGTTTTCTATGAAGAAAGCTTCAGAAACCTGAGAAAACATGATATTTGTATTTGTAAACATGACATTGGCTGATTTGCCGAACAGGAAGATTGTGCTTTTCTCCAAAACCACTTTCACGGTGATTTTTGGTTAAATTTCACCCGAAATCCACAACATTTTGTCCAGATACTCTGGATGAAAGCAAAACTATCTGGTGTGTTCTGGCTATCTCAATCCCACATCTTGCTACAGCCTCTGTGTTTGTGTTTTCTGGACATTCTCTATGGAGTTTACGGTTTTGAATGCATTTTAACATGCAAGTTTTTGTTTTCAGCAGGCAAAAGCTAATTGGTTCCACCTGGAGTCTAATACGCCACACATTCGAGTTTTCTAGGAAGAAAGCTTCAGAAACCTGAGAAAACATGATATTTCTTTCTGTAAACATGACATTGGATGCATTGGCCGAACAGGAAGATTGTGCTTTTCTCCAAAACCACTTTCACGGTGACTTTTGGTTAAATTTCACCGAGATACTACAACATTTTGTCCAGATACTCTGGATGAAAACAAAACTATCTGGTGTGTTGTGGCTATCTCAATCCCACATCGTGCTACAGCCTCTGTGTTTGTTTGTGTTTTCTAGACATCCTCTATGGACTTTACGGTTTTGAAAGCATTGTAGCATGTAAGTTTTTGTTCTCAGCTGGCAAACGCTAATTGGTTCCACCTGGAGTCTAATACGCCACACATTCGAGTTTTCTAGGAAGAAAGCTTCAGAAACCTGAGAAAACATGATATTTCCTTCTATAAACATGACATTGGCTGCATTTGCCGAATAGGAAGCATGAGCTTTTCTCCAAAACCACTTTCACGGTGATTTTTGGTTAAATTTCACCCGAAATCCACAACATTTTGTCCAGATACTCTGGATGAAATCAAAACTATCTGGTGTGTTGTGGCTATCTCAATCCCACATCTTGCTACAGCCTCTGTGTTTGTTTTTTTTTTTTCTGGACATTCTCTATGGACTTTACGGTTTTGAATGCATTTTAGCATGTAAGTTTTTGTTTTTAGCTGGCAAACGCTAATTGGTTCCACCTGGAGTCTAATACGCCACACATTCGAGTTTTCTAGGAAGAAAGCTTCAGAAACCTGAGAAAACATGATATTTGTATTTGTAAACATGACATTGGATGCATTTGCCGAACAGGAAGATTGTGCTTTTCTCCAAAACCACTTTCACGGTGATTTTTGGTTAAATTTCACCAGAATACTACAACATTTTGTCCAGATACTCTGGATGAAAACAAAACTATCTGGTGTGTTGTGGCTATCTCAATCGCACATCTTGCTACAGCCTCTGTGTTTGTTTGTGTTTTCTGGACATTCTCTATGGACTTTACGGTTTTGAATGCATTTTAGCATGTAAGTTCTTGTTTTCAGCTGGCAAACGCTAATTGGTTCCACCTGGAGTCTAATACGCCACACATTCGAGTTTTCTAGGAAGAAAGCTTCAGAAACCTGAGAAAACATGATATTTTTATTTGTAAACATGACATTGGCTGCATTTGCCGAACAGGTAGCATGAGCTTTTCTCCAAATCCACTTTCACTGTGCTTTTTGGTTAAATTTCACCCGAAATCCACAACATTTTGTCCAGATACTCTGGGTGAAAGCAAAACTATCTGGTGTGTTGTGGCTATCTCAATCCCACATCTTGCTACAGCCTCTGTGTTTGTTTGTGTTTTCTGGACATTCTCTATGGACTTTACGGTTTTGAATGCATTTTAGCATGTAAGTTTTTGTTTTCAGCTGGCAAACGCTAATTGGTTCCACCTGAAGTCTAATACGCCACACATTCGAGTTTTCTAGGAAGAAAGCTTCAGAAACCTGAGAAAACATGATATTTCTTTCTGTTAACATGACATTGGATGCATTTGCCGAACAGGAAGATTGTGCTTTTCTCCAAAACCACTTTCACGGTGATTTTTGGTTAAATTTCACCGAGATACTACAACATTTTGTCCAGATAATCTGGATGAAAACAAAACTATCTGGTGTGTTGTGGCTATCTCAATCCCACATCTTGCTGCAGCCTCTGTTTTTTTTGTGTTTTCTGGACATTCTCTATGGACTTTACGGTTTTGAATGCATTGTAGCGTGTAAGTTTTTGTTTTCAGCTGGCAAACGCTAATTGGTTCCACCTGGAGTCTAATACGCCACACATTCGAGTTTTCTAGGAAGAAAGCTTCAGAAACCTGAGAAAACATGATATTTCTTTCTGTAAACATGACATTGGATGCATTTGCCGAACAGGAAGATTGTGCTTTTCCCCAAAACCACTTTCACGGTGACTTTTGGTTAAATTTCACCGGGATACTACAACATTTTGTCCAGATACTCTGGTTGAAAACAAAACTATCTGGTGTGTTGTGGCTATCTCAATCCCACATCGTGCTACAGCCTCTGTGTTTGTTTGTGTTTTCTAGACATTCTCTATGGACTTTACGGTTTTGAAAGCATTGTAGCGTGTAAGTTTTTGTTCTCAGCTGGCAAACGCTAATTGGTTCCACCTGGAGTCTAATACGCCACACATTCGAGTTTTCTAGGAAGAAAGCTTCAGAAACCTGAGAAAACATGATATTTCCTTCTATAAACATGACATTGGCTGCATTTGCCGAATAGGAAGCATGAGCTTTTCTCCAAAACCACTTTCACGGTGATTTTTGGTTAAATTTCACCCGAAATCCACAACATTTTGTCCAGATACTCTGGATGAAATCAAAACTATCTGGTGTGTTGTGGCTATCTCAATCCCACATCTTGCTACAGCCTCTGTGTTTGTTTTTTTTTTTCTGGACATTCTCTATGGACTTTACGGTTTTGAATGCATTTTAGCATGTAAGTTTTTGTTTTTAGCTGGCAAACGCTAATTGGTTCCACCTGGAGTCTAATACGCCACACATTCGAGTTTTCTAGGAAGAAAGCTTCAGAAACCTGAGAAAACATGATATTTCCTTCTATAAACATGACATTGGCTACATATGCCGAACAGGAAGCATGAGCTTTTCTCCAAATCCACTTTCACAGTGCTTTTTGGTTAAATTTCACCCGAAATCCACAACATTTTGTCCACATACTCTGGATGAAAACAAAACTATCTGGTGTGTTGTGGCTATCTCAATCCCAGATCTTGCTACAGCCTCTGTGTTTGTTTGTGTTTTCTGGACATTCTCTATGGACTTTACGGTTTTGAATGCATTTTAGCATGTAAGTTCTTGTTTTCAGCTGGCAAACGCTAATTGGTTCCACCTGGAGTCTAATACGCCACACATTCGAGTTTTCTAGGAAGAAAGCTTCAGAAACCTGAGAAAACATGATATTTGTATTTGTAAACATGACATTGGATGCATTTGCCGAACAGGAAGCATGAGCTTTTCTCCAAAACCACTTTCACGGTGATTTTTGGTTAAGTTTCACCCGAAATCCACAACATTTTGTCCAGATACTCTGGATGAAATCAAAACTATCTGGTGTGTTGTGGCTATCTCAATCCCACATCTTGCTACAGCCTCTGTGTTTGTTTGTGTTTTCTGGACATTCTCTATGGACTTTACGGTTTTGAATGCATTTTAGCATGTAAGTTTTTGTTTTCAGCTGGCAAACGCTAATTGGTTCCACCTGGAGTCTAATACGCCACACATTCGTGTATTCTAGGAAGAAAGCTTCAGAAACCTGAGAAAACATGATATTTGTATTTGTAAACATGACATTGGCTGCATTTGCCGAACAGGTAGCATGAGCTTTTCTCCAAATCCACTTTCACTGTGCTTTTTGGTTAAATTTCACCCGAAATCCACAACATTTTGTCCAGATACTCTGGGTGAAAGCAAAACTATCTGGTGTGTTGTGGCTATCTCAATCCCACATCTTGCTACAGCCTCTGTGTTTGTTTGTGTTTTCTGGACATTCTCTATGGACTTTACGGTTTTGAATGCATTTTAGCATGTAAGTTTTTGTTTTCAGCTGGCAAACGCTAATTGGTTCCACCTGGAGTCTAATTCGCCACACATTCGAGTTTTCTAGGAAGAAAGCTTCAGAAACCTGAGAAAACATGATATTTCTTTCTGTTAACATGACATTGGATGCATTTGCCGAACAGGAAGATTGTGCTTTTCTCCAAAACCACTTTCACCGTGATTTTTGGTTAAAATTCACCGAGATACTACAACATTTTGTCCAGATAATCTGGATGAAAACAAAACTATCTGGTGTGTTGTGGCTATCTCAATCCCACATCTTGCTGCAGCCTCTGTTTTTTTTGTGTTTTCTAGACATTCTCTATGGAATTTACGGTTTTGAAAGCATTGTAGCGTGTAAGTTTTTGTTTTCAGCTGGCAAACGCTAATTGGTTCCACCTGGAGTCTAATACGCCACACATTCGAGTTTTCTAGGAAGAAAGCTTCAGAAACCTGAGAAAACATGATATTTCCTTCTATAAACATGACATTGGCTGCATTTGCCGAACAGGAAGCATGAGCTTTTCTCCAAATCCACTTTCACTGTGCTTTTTGGTTAAATTTCACCCGAAATCCACAACATTTTGTCCAGATACTCTGGGTGAAAGCAAAACTATCTGGTGTGTTGTGGCTATCTCAATCCCACATCTTGCTACAGCCTCTGTGCTTGTTTGTGTTTTCTGGACATTCTCTATGGACTTTACGGTTTTGAATGCATTTTAGCATGTAAGTTCTTGTTTTCAGCTGGCAAACGCTAATTGGTTCCACCTGGAGTCTAATACGCCACACATTCGAGTTTTCTAGGAAGAAAGCTTCAGAAACCTGAGAAAACATGATATTTGTTTTTGTAAACATGACATTGGATGCATTTGCCGAACAGGAAGATTGTGCTTTTCTCCAAAACCACTTTCACGGTGATTTTTGGTTAAATTTCACCAGAATACTACAACATTTTGTCCAGATACTCTGGATGAAAACAAAACTATCTGGTGTGTTGTGGCTATCTCAATCCCACATCTTGCTACAGCCTCTGTGTTTGTTTGTGTTTTCTGGACATTCTCTATGGACTTTAAGGTTTTGAATGCATTTTAGCATGTAAGTTTTTGTTTTCAGCTGGCAAACGCTAATTGGTTCCACCTGGAGTCTAATACGCCACACATTCGTGTATTCTAGGAAGAAAGCTTCAGAAACCTGAGAAAACATGATATTTGTATTTGTAAACATGACATTGGCTGCATTTGCCGAACAGGTAGCATGAGCTTTTCTCCAAATCCACTTTCACTGTGCTTTTTGGTTAAATTTCACCCGAAATCCACAACATTTTGTCCAGATACTCTGGGTGAAAGCAAAACTATCTGGTGTGTTGTGGCTATCTCAATCCCACATCTTGCTACAGCCTCTGTGTTTGTTTGTGTTTTCTGGACATTCTCTATGGACTTTACGGTTTTGAATGCATTTTAGCATGTAAGTTTTTGTTTTCAGCTGGCAAACGCTAATTGGTTCCACCTGGAGTCTAATTCGCCACACATTCGAGTTTTCTAGGAAGAAAGCTTCAGAAACCTGAGAAAACATGATATTTCTTTCTGTTAACATGACATTGGATGCATTTGCCGAACAGGAAGATTGTGCTTTTCTCCAAAACCACTTTCACCGTGATTTTTGGTTAAATTTCACCGAGATACTACAACATTTTGTCCAGATAATCTGGATGAAAACAAAACTATCTGGTGTGTTGTGGCTATCTCAATCCCACATCTTGCTGCAGCCTCTGTTTTTTTTGTGTTTTCTAGACATTCTCTATGGAATTTACGGTTTTGAAAGCATTGTAGCGTGTAAGTTTTTGTTTTCAGCTGGCAAACGCTAATTGGTTCCACCTGGAGTCTAATACGCCACACATTCGAGTTTTCTAGGAAGAAAGCTTCAGAAACCTGAGAAAACATGATATTTCCTTCTATAAACATGACATTGGCTGCATTTGCCGAACGGGAAGCATGAGCTTTTCTCCAAATCCACTTTCACTGTGCTTTTTGGTTAAATTTCACCCGAAATCCACAACATTTTGTCCAGATACTCTGGGTGAAAGCAAAACTATCTGGTGTGTTGTGGCTATCTCAATCCCACATCTTGCTACAGCCTCTGTGCTTGTTTGTGTTTTCTGGACATTCTCTATGGACTTTACGGTTTTGAATGCATTTTAGCATGTAAGTTCTTGTTTTCAGCTGGCAAACGCTAATTGGTTCCACCTGGAGTCTAATACGCCACACATTCGAGTTTTCTAGGAAGAAAGCTTCAGAAACCTGAGAAAACATGATATTTGTTTTTGTAAACATGACATTGGATGCATTTGCCGAACAGGAAGATTGTGCTTTTCTCCAAAACCACTTTCACGGTGATTTTTGGTTAAATTTCACCAGAATACTACAACATTTTGTCCAGATACTCTGGATGAAAACAAAACTATCTGGTGTGTTGTGGCTATCTCAATCCCACATCTTGCTACAGCCTCTGTGTTTGTTTGTGTTTTCTGGACATTCTCTATGGACTTTACGGTTTTGAATGCATTTTAGCATGTAAGTTTTTGTTTTCAGCTGGCAAACGCTAATTGGTTCCACCTGGAGTCTAATACGCCACACATTCGTGTATTCTAGGAAGAAAGCTTCAGAAACCTGAGAAAACATGATATTTGTATTTGTAAACATGACATTGGCTGCATTTGCCGAACAGGTAGCATGAGCTTTTCTCCAAATCCACTTTCACTGTGCTTTTTGGTTAAATTTCACCCGAAATCCACAACATTTTGTCCAGATACTCTGGGTGAAAGCAAAACTATCTGGTGTGTTGTGGCTATCTCAATCCCACATCTTGCTACAGCCTCTGTGTTTGTTTGTGTTTTCTGGACATTCTCTATGGACTTTACGGTTTTGAATGCATTTTAGCATGTAAGTTTTTGTTTTCAGCTGGCAAACGCTAATTGGTTCCACCTGGAGTCTAATTCGCCACACATTCGAGTTTTCTAGGAAGAAAGCTTCAGAAACCTGAGAAAACATGATATTTCTTTCTGTTAACATGACATTGGATGCATTTGCCGAACAGGAAGATTGTGCTTTTCTCCAAAACCACTTTCACCGTGATTTTTGGTTAAATTTCACCGAGATACTACAACATTTTGTCCAGATAATCTGGATGAAAACAAAACTATCTGGTGTGTTGTGGCTATCTCAATCCCACATCTTGCTGCAGCCTCTGTTTTTTTTTGTGTTTTCTAGACATTCTCTATGGAATTTACGGTTTTGAAAGCATTGTAGCGTGTAAGTTTTTGTTTTCAGCTGGCAAACGCTAATTGGTTCCACCTGGAGTCTAATACGCCACACATTCGAGTTTTCTAGGAAGAAAGCTTCAGAAACCTGAGAAAACATGATATTTCCTTCTATAAACATGACATTGGCTGCATTTGCCGAACAGGAAGCATGAGCTTTTCTCCAAATCCACTTTCACTGTGCTTTTTGGTTAAATTTCACCCGAAATCCACAACATTTTGTCCAGATACTCTGGGTGAAAGCAAAACTATCTGGTGTGTTGTGGCTATCTCAATCCCACATCTTGCTACAGCCTCTGTGCTTGTTTGTGTTTTCTGGACATTCTCTATGGACTTTACGGTTTTGAATGCATTTTAGCATGTAAGTTCTTGTTTTCAGCTGGCAAACGCTAATTGGTTCCACCTGGAGTCTAATACGCCACACATTCGAGTTTTCTAGGAAGAAAGCTTCAGAAACCTGAGAAAACATGATATTTGTATTTGTATACATGACATTGGATGCATTTGCCGAACAGGAAGATTGTGCTTTTCTCCAAAACCACTTTCACCGTGATTTTTGGTTAAATTTCACCAGAATACGACAACATTTTGTCCAGATACTCTGGATGAAAACAAAACTATCTGGTGTGTTGTGGCTATCTCAATCCCAGATCTTGCTACAGCCTCTGTGTTTGTTTGTGTTTTCTGGACATTCTCTATGGACTTTACGGTTTTGAAAGCATTGTAGCATGTAAGTTTTTGTTTTCAGCTGGCAAACGCTAATTGGTTCCACCTGGAGTCTAATACGCCACACATTCGAGTTTTCTAGGAAGAAAGCTTCAGAAACCTGAGAAAACATGATATTTCCTTCTATAAACATGACATTGGCTGCATTTGCCGAACAGGAAGCATGAGCTTTTCTCCAAAACCACTTTCACGGTGATTTATGGTTAAATTTCACCCGAAATCCACAACATTTTGTCCAGATACTCTGGATGAAAGCAAAACTATCTGGTGTGTTGTGGCTATCTCAATCCCACATCTTGCTACAGCCTCTGTGTTTGTTTGTGTTTTCTGGACATTCTCTATGGACTTTACGGTCTTGAATGCATTTTAGCATGTAAGTTTTTGTTCTCAGCTGGCAAACGCTAATTGGTTCCACCTGGAGTCTAATACTCCACACATTCGAGTTTTCTAGGAAGAAAGCTTCAGAAACCTGAGAAAACATGATATTTCCTTCTATAAACATGACATTGGCTGCATTTGCCGAACAGGAAGCATGTGCTTTTCTCCAAAACCACTTTCACGGTGATTTTTGGTTAAATTTCACCCGAAATCCACAACATTTTGTCCAGATACTCTGGATGAATGCAAAACTATCTGGTGTGTTGTGGCTATCTCAATCCCACAACTTGCTACAGCCTCTGTGTTTGTTTGTGTTTTCTGGACATTCTCTATGGACTTTACGGTTTTGAAGGCATTTTAACAATCAAGTTTTGGTTTTCAACTGGCAAAAGCTAATTGGTTCCACCTGGAGTCTAGTACGCCACACATTCGAATTTTCTAGGAAGAAAGCTTCAGAAACCTGAGAAAACATGATATTTCTTTCTGTAAACCTGACATTGGATGCATTTTCCGAACAGGAAGATTGTGCTTTTCTCCAAAACCACTTTCACGGTGATTTTTGGTTAAATTTCACCGAGATACTACAACATTTTGTGCAGATACTCTGGATGAAAACAAAACTATCTGGTGTGTTGTGGCTATCTCAATCCCACATCTTGCTACAGCCTCTGTGTTTGTTTGTGTTTTCTAGACATTCTCTATGGACTTTACGGTTTTGAAAGCATTGTAGCGTGTAAGTTTTTGTTTTCAGCTGGCAAACGCTAATTGGTTCCTCCTGGAGTCTAATACGCCACACATTCGAGTTTTCTAGGAAGAAAGCTTCAGAAACCTGAGGAAACATGATATTTGTATTTGTAAACATGACATTGGCTGCATTTGCCGAACAGGTAGCATGAGCTTTTCTCCAAAACCACTTTCACGGTGATTTTTGGTTAAATTTCACTCGAAATGCACATTTAGTTCCAGATACTCTGGATGAAAACAAAACTATCTGGTGTGTTGTGGCTATCTCAATCCCACATCTTGCTACAGCCTCTGTGTTTGTTTGTGTTTTCTGGACATTCTCTATGGTCTTTACGGTTTTGAATGCATTTTAACAGGCAAGTTTTTGTTTTCAGCTGGCAAAAGCTAATTGGTTCCACCTGGAGTCTAATACGCCACACATTCGAGTTTTCTAGGAAGAAAGCTTCAGAAACCTGAGAAAACATGATATTTGTATTTGTAAACATGACATTGGATGCATTTGCCGAACAGGAAGATTGTGCTTTTCTCCAAAACCACTTTCACGGTGATTTTTGGTTAAATTTCACCCGAAATCCACAACATTTTGTCCAGATACTCTGGATGAAAGCAAAACTATCTGGTGTGTTGTGGCTATCTCAATCCCACATCTTGCTACAGCCTCTGTGTTTGTTTGTGTTTTCTGGACATTCTCTATGGACTTTACGGTTTTGAATGCATTTTAGCATGCCAGTTTTTGTTTTCAGCTGGCAAACGCTAATTGGTTCCACCTGGAGTCTAATACGCCACACATTCGAGTTTTCTAGGAAGAAAGCTTCAGAAACCTGAGAAAACATGATATTTCTTTCTGTAAACATGACATTGGATGCATTTGCCGAAGAGGAAGATTGTGCTTTTCTCCAAAACCACTTTCACCGTGATTTTTGGTTAAATTTCACCGAGATACTACAACATTTTGTCCAGATACTCTGGATGAAAGCAAAACTATCTGGTGTGTTGTGGCTATCTCAATCCCACATCTTGCTACAGCCTCTGTGTTTGTTTGTGTTTTCTAGACATTCTCTATGGACTTTACGGTTTGGAATGCATTTTAGCATGTAAGTTTTTGTTTTCAGCTGGCAAAAGCTAATTGGTTCCACCTGGAGTCTAATACGCCACACATTCGAGTTTTCTAGGAAGAAAGTTTCAGAAACCTGAGAAAACATGATATTTGTATTTGTAAACATGACAATGGATGCATTTGCCGAACAGGAAGATTGTGCTTTTCTCCAAAACCACTGTCACGGTGATTTTTGGTTAAATTTCACCAGAATACTACAACATTTTGTCCAGATACTCTGGATGAAAACAAAACTATCTGGTGTGTTGTGGCTATCTCAATCCCACATCTTGCTACAGCCTCTGTGTTTGTTTGTGTTTTCTGGACATTCTCTATGGACTTTATGGTTTTGAATGCATTTTAGCATGTAAGTTTTTGTTTTCAGCTGGCAAACACTAATTGGTTCCACCTGGAGTCTAATACGCCACACATTCGAGTTTTCTAGGAAGAAAGCTTCAGAAACTTGAGAAAACATGATATTTCCTTCTGTAAAGATGATATTGGATGCATTTGCCGAACAGGAAGCAAGAGCTTTTCTCCAAAACCACTTTCAAGGGTGATTTTTCGTTAAATTTAACCCGAAATCCACAACATTTTGTCCAGATACTCTGGATGAAAGCAAAACTATCTGGTGTGTTGTGGCTATCTCAATCCCACATCTTGCTACAGCCTCTGTGCTTGTTTGTGTTTTCTGGACATTCTCTATGGACTTTACGGTTTTGAATGCATTTTAGCATGTAAGTTTTTGTTTTCAGCTGGCAAACGCTAATTGGTTCCACCTGGAGTCTAATACGCCACACATTCGAGTTTTCTAGGAAGAAAGCTTCAGAAACCTGAGAAAACATGATATTTGTATTTGTAAACATGACATTGGCTGCATTTGCCGAACAGGTAGCATGAGCTTTTCTCCAAAACCACTTTCACAGTGATTTTTGGTTAAATTTCACCCGAAATCCACAACATTTTGTCCAGATACTCTGGATGAAAGCAAAACTATCTGGTGTGTTGTGGCTATCTCAATCCCACAACTTGCTACAGCCTCTGTGTTTGTTTGTGTTTTCTGGACATTCTCTATGGACTTTACGGTTTTGAAGGCATTTTAACAATCAAGTTTTGGTTTTCAGCTGGCAAAAGCTAATTGGTTCCACCTGGAGTCTAATACGCCACACATTCGAGTTTTCTAGGAAGAAAGCTTCAGAAACCTGAGAAAACATGATATTTCTTTCTGTAAACCTGACATTGGATGCATTTTCCGAACAGGAAGATTGTGCTTTTCTCCAAAACCACTTTCACGGTGATTTTTGGTTAAATTTCACCGAGATACTACAACATTTTGTGCAGATACTCTGGATGAAAACAAAACTATCTGGTGTGTTGTGGCTATCTCAATCCCACATCTTGCTACAGCCTCTGTGTTTGTTTGTGTTTTCTAGACATTCTCTATGGACTTTACGGTTTTGAAAGCATTGTAGCGTGTAAGTTTTTGTTTTCAGCTGGCAAACGCTAATTGGTTCCTCCTGGAGTCTAATACGCCACACATTCGAGTTTTCTAGGAAGAAAGCTTCAGAAACCTGAGAAAACATGATATTTCCTTCTGTAAACATGACATTGGCTGCATTAGCCGAACAGGAAGCATGAGCTTTTCTCCAAAACCACTTTCACGGTGATTTTTGGTTAAATTTCACTCGAAATGCACATTTAGTTCCAGATACTCTGGATGAAAGCAAAACTATCTGGTGTGTTGTGGCTATCTCAATCCCACATCTTGCTACAGCCTCTGTGTTTGTTTGTGTTTTCTGGACATTCTCTATGGTCTTTACGGTTTTGAATGCATTTTAACAGGCAAGTTTTTGTTTTCAGCTGGCAAAAGCTAATTGGTTCCACCTGGAGTCTAATACGCCACACATTCGAGTTTTCTAGGAAGAAAGCTTCAGAAACCTGAGAAAACATGATATTTGTATTTGTAAACATGACATTGGATGCATTTGCCGAACAGGAAGATTGTGCTTTTCTCCAAAACCACTTTCACGGTGATTTTTGGTTAAATTTCACCCGAAATCCACAACATTTTGTCCAGATACTCTGGATGAAAGCAAAACTATCTGGTGTGTTGTGGCTATCTCAATCCCACATCTTGCTACAGCCTCTGTGTTTGTTTGTGTTTTCTGGACATTCTCTATGGACTTTACGGTTTTGAATGCATTTTAGCATGTAAGTTTTTGTTTTCAGCTGGCAAACGCTAATTGGTTCCACCTGGAGTCTAATACGCCACACATTCGAGTTTTCTAGGAAGAAAGCTTCAGAAACCTGAGAAAACATGATATTTCTTTCTGTAAACATGACATTGGATGCATTTGCCGAAGAGGAAGATTGTGCTTTTCTCCAAAACCACTTTCACCGTGATTTTTGGTTAAATTTCACCGAGATACTACAACATTTTGTCCAGATACTCTGGATGAAAGCAAAACTATCTGGTGTGTTGTGGCTATCTCAATCCCACATCTTGCTACAGCCTCTGTGTTTGTTTGTGTTTTCTAGACATTCTCTATGGACTTTACGGTTTTGAAAGCATTGTAGCATGTAAGTTTTTGTTTTCAGCTGGCAAAAGCTAATTGGTTCCACCTGGAGTCTAATACGCCACACATTCGAGTTTTCTAGGAAGAAAGTTTCAGAAACCTGAGAAAACATGATATTTGTATTTGTAAACATGACATTGGATGCATTTGCCGAACAGGAAGATTGTGCTTTTCTCCAAAACCACTGTCACGGTGATTTTTGGTTAAATTTCACCAGAATACTACAACATTTTGTCCAGATACTCTGGATGAAAACAAAACTATCTGGTGTGTTGTGGCTATCTCAATCCCACATCTTGCTACAGCCTCTGTGTTTGTTTGTGTTTTCTGGACATTCTCTATGGACTTTATGGTTTTGAATGCATTTTAGCATGTAAGTTTTTGTTTTCAGCTGGCAAACACTAATTGGTTCCACCTGGAGTCTAATACGCCACACATTCGAGTTTTCTAGGAAGAAAGCTTCAGAAACTTGAGAAAACATGATATTTCCTTCTGTAAAGATGATATTGGATGCATTTGCCGAACAGGAAGCAAGAGCTTTTCTCCAAAACCACTTTCAAGGGTGATTTTTCGTTAAATTTAACCCGAAATCCACAACATTTTGTCCAGATACTCTGGATGAAAGCAAAACTATCTGGTGTGTTGTGGCTATCTCAATCCCACATCTTGCTACAGCCTCTGTGCTTGTTTGTGTTTTCTGGACATTCTCTATGGACTTTACGGTTTTGAATGCATTTTAGCATGTAAGTTTTTGTTTTCAGCTGGCAAACGCTAATTGGTTCCACCTGGAGTCTAATACGCCACACATTCGAGTTTTCTAGGAAGAAAGCTTCAGAAACCTGAGAAAACATGATATTTGTATTTGTAAACATGACATTGGCTGCATTTGCCGAACAGGTAGCATGAGCTTTTCTCCAAAACCACTTTCACAGTGATTTTTGGTTAAATTTCACCCGAAATCCACAACATTTTGTCCAGATACTCTGGATGAAAGCAAAACTATCTGGTGTGTTGTGGCTATCTCAATCCCACATCTTGCTACAGCCTCTGTGTTTGTTTGTGTTTTCTGGACATTCTCTATGGACTTTACGGTTTTGAATGCATTTTAGCATGCAAGTTTTTGTTTTCAGCTGGCAAACGCTAATTGGTTCCACCTGGAGTCTAGTACGCCACACATTCGAGTTTTCTAGGAAGAAAGCTTCAGAAACCTGAGAAAACATGATATTTCCTTCTGTAAAGATGACATTGGATGCATTTGCCGAACAGGGAGCATGAGCTTTTCTCCAAAACCACTTTCATGGTGATTTTTGGTTAAATTTCACCCGAAATCCACAACATTTTGTCCAGATACTCTGGATGAAAGCAAAACTATCTGGTGTGTTGTGGCTATCTCAATCCCACATCTTGCTACAGCCTCTGTGCTTGTTTGTGTTTTCTGGACATTCTCTATGGACTTTACGGTTTTGAATGCATTTTAGCATGTAAGTTTTTGTTTTCAGCTGGCAAACGCTAATTGGTTCCACCTGGAGTCTAATACGCCACACATTCGAGTTTTCTAGGAAGAAAGCTTCAGAAACCTGAGAAAACATGATATTTGTATTTGTAAACATGACATTGGATGCATTTGCCGAACAGGAAGATTGTGCTTTTCTTCAAAACCACTTTCACGGTGATTTTTGGTTAAATTTCACCAGAATACTACAACATTTTGTCCAGATACTCTGGATGAAAACAAAACTATCTGTGTGTTGTGGCTATCTCAATCGCACATCTTGCTACAGCCTCTGTGTTTGTTTGTGTTTTCTGGACATTCTCTATGGACTTTATGGTTTTGAATGCATTTTAGCATGTAAGTTTTTGTTTTCAGCTGGCAAACGCTAATTGGTTCCACCTGGAGTCTAATTCGCCACACATTCGAGTTTTCTAGGAAGAAAGCTTCAGAAACCTGAGAAAACATGATATTTCTTTCTGTAAACATGACATTGGATGCATTTGCCGAACAGGAAGCATGAGCTTTTCTCCAAAACCACTTTCACGGTGATTTTTGGTTAAATATCACCGGAATACTACAACATTTTGTCCAGATACTCTGGATGAAAGCAAAACTATCTGGTGTGTTGTGGCTATCTCAATCCCACATCTTGCTACAGCCTCTGTGTTTGTTTGTGTTTTCTGGACATTCTCTATGGACTTTACGGTTTTGAACGCATTTTAGCATGTAAGTTTTTGTTTTCAGCTGGCAAACGCTAATTGGTTCCACCTGGAGTCTAATACGCCACATATTCAAGTTTTCTAGGAAGAAAGCTTCAGAAACCTGAGAAAACATGATATTTGTTTTTGTAAACATGACATTGGATGCATTTGCCGAACAGGAAGATTGTGCTTTTCTCCAAAACCACTTTCACGGTGATTTTTGGTTAAATTTCACCAGAATACTACAACATTTTGTCCAGATACTCTGGATGAAAACAACACCATCTGGTGTGTTGTGGCTATCTCAATCGCACATCTTGCTACAGCCTCTGTGTTTGTTTGTGTTTTCTGGACATTCTCTATGGACTTTAGGGTTTTGAATGCATTTTAGCATGTAAGTTTTTGTTTTCAGCTGGCAAACGCTAATTGGTTCCACCTGGAGTCTAATACGCCACACATTCGAGTTTACTAGGAAGAAAGCTTCAGAAAGCTGAGAAAACATGATATTTGTATTTGTAAACATGACATTGGATGCATTTGCCGAACAGGAAGATTGTGCTTTTCTCCAAAACCACTTTCACGGTGATTTTTGGTTAAATATCACCGTAATACTACAACATTTTGTCCAGATACTCTGGATGAAAGCAAAACTATCTGGTGTGTTGTGGCTATCTCAATCCCACATCTTGCTACAGCCTCTGTGTTTGTTTGTGTTTTCTGGACATTCTCTATGGACTTTACGGTTTTGAATGCATTTTAGCATGTAAGTTTTTGTTTTCAGATGGCAAACGCTAATTGGTTCCACCTGGAGTCTCATACGCCACACATTTGAGTTTTCTAGGAAGAAAGCTTCAGAAACGTGAGAAAACATGATATTTGTTTTTGTAAACATGACATTGGATGCATTTGCCGAACAGGAAGATTGTGCTTTTCTCCAAAACCACTTTCACGGTGATTTTTGGTTAAATTTCACCGAGATACTACAACATTTTGTCCAGATACTCTGGATGAAAACAAAACTATCTGGTGTGTTGTGGCTATCTCAATCCCACATCTTGCTACAGCCTTTGTGTTTGTTTGTGTTTTCTGGACATTCTCTATGGACTTTACGGTTTTGAAAGCATTGTAGCATGTAAGTTTTTGTTTTCAGCTGGCAAACGCTAATTGGTTCCACCTGGAGTCTAATACGCCACACATTCGAGTTTTCTAGGAAGAAAGCTTCAGAAACCTGAGGAAACATGATATTTGTATTTGTAAACATGACATTGGCTGCATTTGCCGAACAGGTAGCATGAGCTTTTCTCCAAAACCACTTTCACGGTGATTTTTGGTTAAATTTCACCCGAAATCCACAACATTTTGTCCAGATACTCTGGATGAAAACAAAACTATCTGGTGTGTTGTGGCTATCTCAATCCCACATCTTGCTACAGCCTCTGTGTTTGTTTGTGTTTTCTGGACATTCTCTATGGACTTTACGGTTTTGAATGCATTTTAGCATGTACGTTTTTGTTTTCAGCTGGCAAACGCTAATTGGTTCCACCTGGAGTCTCATACGCCACACATTCGAGTTTTCTAGGAAGAAAGCTTCAGAAACGTGAGAAAACATGATATTTGTTTTTGTAAACATGACATTGGATGCATTTGCCGAACAGGAAGATTGTGCTTTTCTCCAAAACCACTTTCACGGTGATTTTTGGTTAAATTTCACCAGAATACTACAACATTTTGTCCAGATACTCTGGATGAAAACAAAACTATCTGGTGTGTTGTGGCTATCTCAATCGCACATCTTGCTACAGCCTCTGTGTTTGTTTGTGTTTTCTGGACATTCTCTATGGACTTTACGGTTTTGAATGCATTGTAGCATGTAAGTTTTTGTTTTCAGCTGGCAAACGCTAATTGGTTCCACCTGGAGTCTAATACGCCACACATTCGAGTTTTCTAGGAAGAAAGCTTCAGAAACCTGAGAAAACATGATATTTGTATTTGTAAACATGACATTGGATGCATTTGCCGAACAGGAAGATTGTGCTTTTCTCCAAAACCACTTTCACGGTGATTTTTGGTTAAATTTCACCAGAATACTACAACATTTTGTCCAGATACTCTGGATGAAAACAAAACTATCTGGTGATTTTTAGCTATCTCAATCCCAGATCTTGCTACAGCCTCTGTGTTTGTTTGTGTTTTCTGGACATTCTCTATGGACTTTACGGTTTTGAATGCATTTTAGCATGTAAGTTTTTGTTTTCAGCTGGCAAACGCTAATTGGTTCCACCTGGAGTCTAATACGCCACACTTTCGAGTTTTCTAGGAAGAAAGCTTCAGAAACCTGAGAAAACATGATATTTGTATTTGTAAACATGACATTGGATGCATTTGCCGAACAGGAAGATTGTGCTTTTCTCCAAAACCACTTTCACGGTGATTTTTGGTTAAATTTCACCGGAAATCCACAACATTTGTCCAGATACTCTGGATGAAAGCAAAACTATCTGGTGTGTTGTGGCTATCTCAATCCCACATCTTGCTACAGCCTCTGTGTTTGTTTGTGTTTTCTGGACATTCTCTATGGACTTTACGGTTTTGAATGCATTTTAACATGCAAGATTTTGTTTTCAGCTGGCAAACGCTAATTGGTTCCACCTGGAGTCTAATACGCCACACATTCGAGTTTTCTAGGAAGAAAGCTTCAGAAACCTGAGAAAACATGATATTTGTATTTGTAAACATGACATTGGATGCATTTGCCGAACAGGAAGATTGTGCTTTTCTCCAAAACCACTTTCACGGTGATTTTTGGTTAAATTTCACCAGAATACTACAACATTTTGTCCAGATACTCTGGATGAAAACAAAACTATCTGGTGATTTTTAGCTATCTCAATCCCAGATCTTGCTACAGCCTCTGTGTTTGTTTGTGTTTTCTGGACATTCTCTATGGACTTTACGGTTTTGAATGCATTTTAGCATGTAAGTTTTTGTTTTCAGCTGGCAAACGCTAATTGGTTCCACCTGGAGTCTAATACGCCACACATTCGAGTTTTCTAGGAAGAAAGCTTCAGAAACCTGAGAAAACATGATATTTGTATTTGTAAACATGACATTGGATGCATTTGCCGAACAGGAAGATTGTGCTTTTCTCCAAAACCACTTTCACGGTGATTTTTGGTTAAATTTCACCAGAATACTACAACATTTTGTCCAGATACTCTGGATGAAAACAAAACTATCTGGTGATTTTTAGCTATCTCAATCCCAGATCTTGCTACAGCCTCTGTGTTTGTTTGTGTTTTCTGGACATTCTCTATGGACTTTACGGTTTTGAATGCATTTTAGCATGTAAGTTTTTGTTTTCAGCTGGCAAACGCTAATTGGTTCCACCTGGAGTCTAATACGCCACACTTTCGAGTTTTCTAGGAAGAAAGCTTCAGAAACCTGAGAAAACATGATATTTGTATTTGTAAACATGACATTGGATGCATTTGCCGAACAGGAAGATTGTGCTTTTCTCCAAAACCACTTTCACGGTGATTTTTGGTTAAATTTCACCGGAAATCCACAACATTTGTCCAGATACTCTGGATGAAAGCAAAACTATCTGGTGTGTTGTGGCTATCTCAATCCCACATCTTGCTACAGCCTCTGTGTTTGTTTGTGTTTTCTGGACATTCTCTATGGACTTTACGGTTTTGAATGCATTTTAACATGCAAGATTTTGTTTTCAGCTGGCAAACGCTAATTGGTTCCACCTGGAGTCTAATACGCCACACATTCGAGTTTTCTAGGAAGAAAGCTTCAGAAACCTGAGAAAACATGATATTTCCTTCTATAAACATGACATTGGCTGCATTTTCCGAACAAGAAGCATGAGCTTTTCTCCAAAACCTCTTTCACGGTGATTTTTGGTTAAATTTCACCGAGATACTACAACATTTTGTCCAGATACTCTGGATGAAAACAAAACTATCGGTGTGTTGTGGCTATCTCAATCCCACATCTTGCTACAGCCTCTGTGTTTGTTTGTGTTTTCTAGACATTCTCTATGGACTTTACGGTTTTGAAAGCATTCTAGCATGTAAGTTTTTGTTTTCAGCTGGCAAACGCTAATTGGTTCCACCTGGAGTCTAATACGCCACATATTCGAGTTTTCTAGGAAGAAAGCTTCAGAAACCTGAGAAAACATGATATTTGTATTTGTAAACATGACATTGGCTGCATTTGCCGAACAGGTAGCATGAGCTTTTCTCCAAAACCACTTTCACGGTGATTTTTGGTTAAATTTCACCCGAAATCCACTACATTTTGTCCAGATACTCTGGATGAAAGCAAAACTATCTGGTGTGTTGTGGCTATCTCAATCCCACATCTTGCTACAGCCTCTGTGTTTGTTTGTGTTTTCTGGACATTCTCTATGGACTTTACGGTTTTGAATGCATTTTAGCATGTAAGTTTTTGTTTTCAGCTGGCAAACGCTAATTGGTTCCACCTGGAGTCTAATACGCCACACATTCGAGTTTTCTAGGAAGAAAGCTTCAGAAACCTGAGAAAACATGATATTTCTTTCTGTAAACATGACATTGGATGCATTTGCCGAACAGGAAGATTGTGCTTTTCTCCAAAACCACTTTCACGGTGATTTTTGGTTAAATTTCACCGAGATACTACAACATTTTGTCCAGATACTCTGGATGAAAACAAAACCATCTGGTGTGTTGTGGCTATCTCAATCCCACATCTTGCTACAGCCTCTGTGTTTGTTTGTGTTTTCTGGACATTCTCTATGGACTTTACGGTTTTGAATGCATTTTAGCATGTAAGTTTTTGTTTTCAGCTGGCAAACACTAATTGGTTCCACCTGGAGTCTAATACGCCACACATTCGAGTTTTCTAGGAAGAAAGCTTCAGAAACCTGAGAAAACATGATATTTCCTTCTGTAAAGATGATATTGGATGCATTTGCCGAACAGGAAGCATGAGCTTTTCTCCAAAACCACTTTCACGGTGATTTTTGGTTAAATTTCACCCGAAATCCACAACATTTTGTCCAGATACTCTGGATGAAAGCAAAACTATCTGGTGTGTTGTGGCTATCTCAATCCCACATCTTGCTACAGCCTCTCTGCTTGTTTGTGTTTTCTGGACATTCTCTGTGGACTTTACGGTTTTGAATGCATTTTAGCATGTAAGTTTTTGTTTTCAGCTGGCAAACGCTAATTGGTTCCACCTGGAGTCTAATACGCCACACATTCGAGTTTTCTAGGAAGAAAGCTTCAGGAACCTGAGAAAACATGATATTTGTATTTGTAAACATGACATTGGCTGCATTTGCCGAACAGGAAGATTGTGCTTTTCTCCAAAACCACTTTCACGATGATTTTTGGTTAAATTTCACCCGAAATCCACAACATTTTGTCCAGATACTCTGGATGAAAGCAAAACTCTCTGGTGTGTTGTGGCTATCTCAATCCCACATCTTGCTACAGCCTCTGTGCTTGTTTGTGTTTTCTGGACATTCTCTATGGACTTTACGGTTTTGAAAGCATTGTAGCATGTAAGTTTTTGTTTTCAGCTGGCAAACGCTAATTGGTTCCACCTGGAGTCTAATACGCCACACATTCGAGTTTTCTAGGAAGAAAGCTTCAGAAACCTGAGAAAACATGATATTTGTATTTGTAAACATGACATTGGATGCATTTGCCGAACAGGAAGATTGTGCTTTTCTCCAAAACCACTTTCACGGTGATTTTTGGTTAAATTTCACCAGAATACTACAACATTTTGTCCAGATACTCTGGATGAAAACAAAACTATCTGGTGATTTTTAGCTATCTCAATCCCAGATCTTGCTACAGCCTCTGTGTTTGTTTGTGTTTTCTGGATATTCTCTATGGACTTTACGGTTTTGAATGCATTTTAGCATGTAAGTTTTTGTTTTCAGCTGGCAAACGCTAATTGGTTCCACCTGGAGTCTAATACGCCACACATTCGAGTTTTCTAGGAAGAAAGCTTCAGGAACCTGAGGAAACATGATATTTGTATTTGTAAACATGACATTGGCTGCATTTGCCGAACAGGTAGCATGAGCTTTTCTCCAAAACCACTTTCACGGTGATTTTTGGTTAAATTTCATCGGAAATCCACAACATTTGTCCAGATACTCTGGATGAAAGCAAAACTATCTGGTGTGTTGTGGCTATCTCAATCCCACATCTTGCTACAGCCTCTGTGTTTGTTTGTGTTTTCTGGACATTCTCTATGGACTTTACGGTTTTGAATGCATTTTAGCATGTATGTTTTTGTTTTCAGCTGGCAAACGCTAATTGGTTCCACCTGGAGTCTAATACGCCACACATTCGAGTTTTCTAGGAAGAAAGCTTCAGAAACCTGAGAAAACATGATATTTCCTTCTATAAACATGAAATTGGCTGCATTTTCCGAACAGGAAGCATGAGCTTTTCTCCAAAACCTCTTTCACGGTGATTTTTGGTTAAATTTCACCGAGATACTACAACATTTTGTCCAGATACTCTGGATGAAAACAAAACTATCGGTGTGTTGTGGCTATCTCAATCGCACATCTTGCTACAGCCTCTGTGATTGTTTGTGTTTTCTAGACATTCTCTATGGACTTTACGGTTTTGAAAGCATTGTAGCATGTAAGTTTTTGTTTTCAGCTGGCAAACGCTAATTGGTTCCACCTGGAGTCTAATACGCCACACATTCGAGTTTTCTAGGAAGAAAGCTTCAGAAACCTGAGAAAACATGATATTTCTTTCTGTAAACATAACATTGGATGCATTGGCCGAACAGGAAGATTGTGCTTTTCTCCAAAACCACTTTCACGGTGATTTTTGGTTAAATATCACCGTAATACTACAACATTTTGTCCAGATACTCTGGATGAAAGCAAAACTATCTGGTGTGTTGTGGCTATCTCAATCCCACATCTTGCTACAGCCTCTATGTTTGTTTGTGTTTTCTAGACATTCTCTATGGACTTTACGGTTTTGAAAGCATTGTAGCGTGTAAGTTTTTGTTTTCAGCTGGCAAACGCTAATTGGTTCCTCCTGGAGTCTAATACGCCACACATTCGAGTTTTCTAGGAAGAAAGCTTCAGAAAACTGAGAAAACATGATATTTGTATTTGTAAACATGACATGGGCTGCATTTGCCGAACAGGAAGCATGAGCTTTTCTCCAAAACCACTTTCACGGTGATTTTTGGTTAAATTTCACCCGAAATCCACAACATTTTGTCCAGATACTCTGGATGAAAGCAAAACTATCTGGTGTGTTGTGGCTATCTCAATCCCACATCTTGCTACAGCCTCTGTGTTTGTTTGTGTTTTCTGGACATTCTCTATGGACTTTACGGTTTTGAATGCATTTTAGCATGTACGTTTTTGTTTTCAGCTGGCAAACGCTAATTGGTTCCACCTGGAGTCTAATACGCCACACATTCGAGTTTTCTAGGAAGAAAGCTTCAGAAACCTGAGAAAACATGATATTTGTATTTGTAAACATGACATTGGATGCATTTGCCGAACAGGAAGATTGTGCTTTTCTCCAAAACCACTTTCACCGTGATTTTTGGTTAAATTTCACCGAGATACTACAACATTTTGTCCAGATCCTCTGGATGAAAACAACACCATCTGGTGTGTTGTGGCTATCTCAATCCCACATCTTGCTACAGCCTCTGTGTTTGTTTGTGTTTTCTAGACATTCTCTATGGACTTTACGGTTTTGAAAGCATTGTAGCATGTAAGTTTTTGTTTTCAGCTGGCAAAAGCTAATTGGTTCCACCTGGAGTCTAATACGCCACACATTCGAGTTTTCTAGGAAGAAAGCTTCAGAAACCTGAGAAAACATGATATTTCCTTCTGTAAACATGACATTGGCTGCATGTGCCGAACAGGAAGCATGAGCTTTTCTCCAAAACCACTTTCACGGTGATTTTTGGTTAAATTTCACCGAGATACTACAGCATTTTGTCCAGATACTCTGGATGAAAGCAAAACTATCTGGTGTGTTGTGGCTATCTCAATCCCACATCTTGCTACAGCCTCTGTGTTTGTTTGTGTTTTCTAGACATTCACTATGGACGTTACGGTTTTGAAAGCATTGTAGCATGTAAGTTTTTGTTTTCAGCTGGCAAACGCTAATTGGTTCCACCTGGAGTCTAATACGCCACACATTCGAGTTTTCTAGGAAGAAAGCTTCAGAAACCTGAGAAAACATGATATTTCCTTCTATAAACATGAAATTGGCTGCATTTTCCGAACAGGAAGCATGAGCTTTTCTCCAAAACCTCTTTCACGGTGATTTTTGGTTAAATTTCACCGAGATACTACAACATTTTGTCCAGATACTCTGGATGAAAACAAAACTATCGGTGTGTTGTGGCTATCTCAATCGCACATCTTGCTACAGCCTCTGTGATTGTTTGTGTTTTCTAGACATTCTCTATGGACTTTACGGTTTTGAAAGCATTGTAGCATGTAAGTTTTTGTTTTCAGCTGGCAAACGCTAATTGGTTCCACCTGGAGTCTAATACGCCACACATTCGAGTTTTCTAGGAAGAAAGCTTCAGAAACCTGAGAAAACATGATATTTCTTTCTGTAAACATAACATTGGATGCATTGGCCGAACAGGAAGATTGTGCTTTTCTCCAAAACCACTTTCACGGTGATTTTTGGTTAAATATCACCGTAATACTACAACATTTTGTCCAGATACTCTGGATGAAAGCAAAACTATCTGGTGTGTTGTGGCTATCTCAATCCCACATCTTGCTACAGCCTCTATGTTTGTTTGTGTTTTCTAGACATTCTCTATGGACTTTACGGTTTTGAAAGCATTGTAGCGTGTAAGTTTTTGTTTTCAGCTGGCAAACGCTAATTGGTTCCTCCTGGAGTCTAATACGCCACACATTCGAGTTTTCTAGGAAGAAAGCTTCAGAAAACTGAGAAAACATGATATTTGTATTTGTAAACATGACATGGGCTGCATTTGCCGAACAGGAAGCATGAGCTTTTCTCCAAAACCACTTTCACGGTGATTTTTGGTTAAATTTCACCCGAAATCCACAACATTTTGTCCAGATACTCTGGATGAAAGCAAAACTATCTGGTGTGTTGTGGCTATCTCAATCCCACATCTTGCTACAGCCTCTGTGTTTGTTTGTGTTTTCTGGACATTCTCTATGGACTTTACGGTTTTGAATGCATTTTAGCATGTACGTTTTTGTTTTCAGCTGGCAAACGCTAATTGGTTCCACCTGGAGTCTAATACGCCACACATTCGAGTTTTCTAGGAAGAAAGCTTCAGAAACCTGAGAAAACATGATATTTGTATTTGTAAACATGACATTGGATGCATTTGCCGAACAGGAAGATTGTGCTTTTCTCCAAAACCACTTTCACCGTGATTTTTGGTTAAATTTCACCGAGATACTACAACATTTTGTCCAGATCCTCTGGATGAAAACAACACCATCTGGTGTGTTGTGGCTATCTCAATCCCACATCTTGCTACAGCCTCTGTGTTTGTTTGTGTTTTCTAGACATTCTCTATGGACTTTACGGTTTTGAAAGCATTGTAGCATGTAAGTTTTTGTTTTCAGCTGGCAAAAGCTAATTGGTTCCACCTGGAGTCTAATACGCCACACATTCGAGTTTTCTAGGAAGAAAGCTTCAGAAACCTGAGAAAACATGATATTTCCTTCTGTAAACATGACATTGGCTGCATGTGCCGAACAGGAAGCATGAGCTTTTCTCCAAAACCACTTTCACGGTGATTTTTGGTTAAATTTCACCGAGATACTACAGCATTTTGTCCAGATACTCTGGATGAAAGCAAAACTATCTGGTGTGTTGTGGCTATCTCAATCCCACATCTTGCTACAGCCTCTGTGTTTGTTTGTGTTTTCTAGACATTCACTATGGACGTTACGGTTTTGAAAGCATTGTAGCATGTAAGTTTTTGTTTTCAGCTGGCAAACGCTAATTGGTTCCACCTGGAGTCTAATACGCCACACATTCGAGTTTTCTAGGAAGAAAGCTTCAGAAACCTGAGAAAACATGATATTTCCTTCTATAAACATGACATTGGCTGCATGTGCCGAAGAGGAAGCATGAGCTTTTCTCCAAAACCACTTTCACGGTGATTTTTGGTTAAATTTCACGCGAAATTTACAACATTTTGTCCAGATACTCTGGATGAAAACAAAACCATCTGGTGTGTTGTGGCTATCTCAATCCCACATCTTGCTACAGCCTCTGTGTTTGTTTGTGTTTTCTAGACATTCTCTATGGACTTTACGGTTTTGAAAGCATTGTAGCATGTAAGTTTTTGTTTTCAGCTGGCAAACGCTAATTGGTTCCACCTGGAGTCTAATACGCCACACATTCGAGTTTTCTAGGAAGAAAGCTTCAGAAACCTGAGAAAACATGATATTTGTATTTGTAAACATGACATTGGATGCATTTGCCGAACAGGAAGATTGTGCTTTTCTCCAAAACCACTTTCACGGTGATTTTTGGTTAAATTTCACCCGAAATCCAAAACATTTTGTCCAGATACTCTGGATGAAAGCAAAACTCTCTGGTGTGTTGTGGCTATCTCAATCCCACATCTTGCTACAGCCTCTGTGTTTGTTTGTGTTTTCTGGACATTCTCTATGGACTTTACGGTTTTGAATGCATTTTAGCATGTAAGTTTTTGTTTTCAGCTGGCAAACGCTAATTGGTTCCACCTGGAGTCTAATACGCCACACATTCGAGTTTTCTAGGAAGAAAGCTTCAGAAACCTGAGAAAACATGATATTTATATTTGTAAACATGACATTGGATGCATTTGCCGAACAGGAAGATTGTGCTTTTCTCCAAAACCACTTTCACCGTGATTTTTGGTTAAATTTCACCGAGATACTACAACATTTTGTCCAGATACTCTGGATGAAAACAAAACTATCTGGTGTGTTGTGGCTATCTCAATCCCACATCTTGCTACAGCCTCTGTGTTTGTTTGTGTTTTCTAGACATTCTCTATGGACTTTACGGTTTTGAAAGCATTGTAGCATGTAAGTTTTTGTTTTCAGCTGGCAAACGCTAATTGGTTCCACCTGGAGTCTAATACGCCACACATTCGAGTTTTCTAGGAAGAAAGCTTCAGAAACCTGAGAAAACATGATATTTGTATTTGTAAACATGACATTGAATGCATTTGCCGAACAGGAAGATTGTGCTTTTCTCCAAAACCACTTTCACGGTGATTTTTGGTTAAATTTCACCGAGATAATACAACATTTTGTCCAGATACTCTGGATGAAAGCAAAACTATCTGGTGTGTTGTGGCTATCTCAATCCCACATCTTGCTACAGCCTCTGTGTTTGTTTGTGTTTTCTAGACATTCACTATGGACTTTACGGTTTTGAAAGCATTGTAGCATGTAAGTTTTTGTTTTCAGCTGGCAAACGCTAATTGGTTCCACCTGGAGTCTAATACGCCACACATTCGAGTTTTCTAGGAAGAAAGCTTCAGAAACCTGAGAAAACATGATATTTCCTTCTATAAACATGACATTGGCTGCATGTGCCGAACAGGAAGCATGAGCTTTTCTCCAAAACCACTTTCACGGTGATTTTTGGTTAAATTTCACCCGAAATCCACTACATTTTGTCCAGATACTCTGGATGAAAGCAAAACTATCTGGTGTGTTGTGGCTATCTCAATCCCACATCTTGCTACAGCCTCTGTGTTTGTTTGTGTTTTCTGGACATTCTCTATGGACTTTACGGTTTTGAATGCATTTTAGCATGTAAGTTTTTGTTTTCAGCTGGCAAACGCTAATTGGTTCCACCTGGAGTCTAATACGCCACACATTCGAGTTTTCTAGGAAGAAAGCTTCAGAAACCTGAGAAAACATGATATTTCTTTCTGTAAACATGACATTGGATGCATTTGCCGAACAGGAAGATTGTGCTTTTCTCCAAAACCACTTTCACGGTGATTTTTGGTTAAATTTCACCGAGATAGTACAACATTTTGTCCAGATACTCTGGATGAAAACAAAACCATCTGGTGTGTTGTGGCTATCTCAATCCCACATCTTGCTACAGCCTCTGTGTTTGTTTGTGTTTTCTGGACATTCTCTATGGACTTTACGGTTTTGAAAGCATTGTAGCGTGTAAGTTTTTGTTTTCAGCTGGCAAACACTAATTGGTTCCACCTGGAGTCTAATACGCCACACATTCGAGTTTTCTAGGAAGAAAGCTTCAGAAACCTGAGAAAACATGATATTTCCTTCTGTAAAGATGATATTGGATGCATTTGCCGAACAGGAAGCATGAGCTTTTCTCCAAAACCACTTTCACGGTGATTTTTGGTTAAATTTCACCCGAAATCCACAACATTTTGTCCAGATACTCTGGATGAAAGCAAAACTATCTGGTGTGTTGTGGCTATCTCAATCCCACATCTTGCTACAGCCTCTCTGCTTGTTTGTGTTTTCTGGACATTCTCTATGGACTTTACGGTTTTGAATGCATTTTAGCATGTAAGTTTTTGTTTTCAGCTGGCAAACGCTAATTGGTTCCACCTGGAGTCTAATACGCCACACATTCGAGTTTTCTAGGAAGAAAGCTTCAGGAACCTGAGAAAACATGATATTTGTATTTGTAAACATGACATTGGCTGCATTTGCATAACAGGAAGATTGTGCTTTTCTCCAAAACCACTTTCACGATGATTTTTGGTTAAATTTCACCCGAAATCCACAACATTTTGTCCAGATACTCTGGATGAAAGCAAAACTCTCTGGTGTGTTGTGGCTATCTCAATCCCACATCTTGCTACAGCCTCTGTGCTTGTTTGTGTTTTCTGGACATTCTCTATGGACTTTACGGTTTTGAAAGCATTTTAGCATGTAAGTTTTTGTTTTCAGCTGGCAAACGCTAATTGGTTCCACCTGGAGTCTAATACGCCACACATTCGAGTTTTCTAGGAAGAAAGCTTCAGAAACCTGAGAAAACATGATATTTGTATTTGTAAACATGACATTGGATGCATTTGCCGAACAGGAAGATTGTGCTTTTCTCCAAAACCACTTTCACGGTGATTTTTGGTTAAATTTCACCAGAATACTACAACATTTTGTCCAGATACTCTGGATGAAAACAAAACTATCTGGTGTGTTGTGGCTATCTCAATCCCACATCTTGCTACAGCCTCTGTGTTTGTTTGTGTTTTCTGGACATTCTCTATGGACTTTACGGTTTTGAATGCATTTTAGCATGTAAGTTTTTGTTTTCAGCTGGCAAACGCTAATTGGTTCCACCTGGAGTCTAATACGCCACACATTCGAGTTTTCTAGGAAGAAAGCTTCAGAAACCTGAGAAAACATGATATTTGTATTTGTAAACATGACATTGGATGCATTTGCCGAACAGGAAGATTGTGCTTTTCTCCAAAACCACTTTCACGGTGATTTTTGGTTAAATTTCACCAGAATACTACAACATTTTGTCCAGATACTCTGGATGAAAACAAAACTATCTGGTGATTTTTAGCTATCTCAATCCCAGATCTTGCTACAGCCTCTGTGTTTGTTTGTGTTTTCTGGATATTCTCTATGGACTTTACGGTTTTGAATGCATTTTAGCATGTAAGTTTTTGTTTTCAGCTGGCAAACGCTAATTGGTTCCACCTGGAGTCTAATACGCCACACATTCGAGTTTTCTAGGAAGAAAGCTTCAGAAACCTGAGAAAACATGATATTTGTATTTGTAAACATGACATTGGCTGCATTTGCCGAACAGGTAGCATGAGCTTTTCTCCAAAACCACTTTCACGGTGATTTTTGGTTAAATTTCACCGGAAATCCACAACATTTGTCCAGATACTCTGGATGAAAGCAAAACTATCTGGTGTGTTGTGGCTATCTCAATCCCACATCTTGCTACAGCCTCTGTGTTTGTTTGTGTTTTCTGGACATTCTCTATGGACTTTACGGTTTTGAATGCATTTTAGCATGTAAGTTTTTGTTTTCAGCTGGCAAACGCTAATTGGTTCCACCTGGAGTCTAATACGCCACACATTCGAGTTTTCTAGGAAGAAAGCTTCAGAAACCTGAGAAAACATGATATTTCCTTCTATAAACATGAAATTGGCTGCATTTGCCGAACAGGAAGCATGAGCTTTTCTCCAAAACCTCTTTCACGGTGATTTTTGGTTAAATTTCACCGAGATACTACAACATTTTGTCCAGATACTCTGGATGAAAACAAAACTATCGGTGTGTTGTGGCTATCTCAATCGCACATCTTGCTACAGCCTCTGTGATTGTTTGTGTTTTCTAGACATTCTCTATGGACTTTACGGTTTTGAAAGCATTGTAGCATGTAAGTTTTTGTTTTCAGCTGGCAAACGCTAATTGGTTCCACCTGGAGTCTAATACGCCACACATTCGAGTTTTCTAGGAAGAAAGCTTCAGAAACCTGAGAAAACATGATATTTGTATTTGTAAACATGACATTGGATGCATTTGCCGAACAGGAAGATTGTGCTTTTCTCCAAAACCACTTTCACGGTGATTTTTGGTTAAATATCACCGGAATACTACAACATTTTGTCCAGATACTCTGGATGAAAGCAAAACTATCTGGTGTGTTGTGGCTATCTCAATCCCACATCTTGCTACAGCCTCTATGTTTGTTTGTGTTTTCTAGACATTCTCTATGGACTTTACGGTTTTGAAAGCATTGTAGCGTGTAAGTTTTTGTTTTCAGCTGGCAAACGCTAATTGGTTCCTCCTGGAGTCTAATACGCCACACATTCGAGTTTTCTAGGAAGAAAGCTTCAGAAACCTGAGAAAACATGATATTTGTATTTGTAAACATGACATTGGCTGCATTTGCATAACAGGAAGATTGTGCTTTTCTCCAAAACCACTTTCACGATGATTTTTGGTTAAATTTCACCCGAAATCCACAACATTTTGTCCAGATACTCTGGATGAAAGCAAAACTCTCTGGTGTGTTGTGGCTATCTCAATCCCACATCTTGCTACAGCCTCTGTGCTTGTTTGTGTTTTCTGGACATTCTCTATGGACTTTACGGTTTTGAAAGCATTTTAGCATGTAAGTTTTTGTTTTCAGCTGGCAAACGCTAATTGGTTCCACCTGGAGTCTAATACGCCACACATTCGAGTTTTCTAGGAAGAAAGCTTCAGAAACCTGAGAAAACATGATATTTGTATTTGTAAACATGACATTGGATGCATTTGCCGAACAGGAAGATTGTGCTTTTCTCCAAAACCACTTTCACGGTGATTTTTCGTTAAATTTCACCAGAATACTACAACATTTTGTCCAGATACTCTGGATGAAAACAAAACTATCTGGTGTGTTGTGGCTATCTCAATCCCACATCTTGCTACAGCCTCTGTGTTTGTTTGTGTTTTCTGGACATTCTCTATGGACTTTACGGTTTTGAATGCATTTTAGCATGTAAGTTTTTGTTTTCAGCTGGCAAACGCTAATTGGTTCCACCTGGAGTCTAATACGCCACACATTCGAGTTTTCTAGGAAGAAAGCTTCAGAAACCTGAGAAAACATGATATTTGTATTTGTAAACATGACATTGGCTGCATTTGCCGAACAGGTAGCATGAGCTTTTCTCCAAAACCACTTTCACGGTGATTTTTGGTTAAATTTCACTGGAAATCCACAACATTTGTCCAGATACTCTGGATGAAAGCAAAACTATCTGGTGTGTTGTGGCTATCTCAATCCCACATCTTGCTACAGCCTCTGTGTTTGTTTGTGTTTTCTGGACATTCTCTATGGACTTTACGGTTTTGAATGCATTTTAGCATGTATGTTTTTGTTTTCAGCTGGCAAACGCTAATTGGTTCCACCTGGAGTCTAATACGCCACACATTCGAGTTTTCTAGGAAGAAAGCTTCAGAAACCTGAGAAAACATGATATTTCCTTCTATAAACATGAAATTGGCTGCATTTTCCGAACAGGAAGCATGAGCTTTTCTCCAAAACCTCTTTCACGGTGATTTTTGGTTAAATTTCACCGAGATACTACAACATTTTGTCCAGATACTCTGGATGAAAACAAAACTATCGGTGTGTTGTGGCTATCTCAATCGCACATCTTGCTACAGCCTCTGTGATTGTTTTGTGTTTTCTAGACATTCTCTATGGACTTTACGGTTTTGAAAGCATTGTAGCATGTAAGTTTTTGTTTTCAGCTGGCAAACGCTAATTGGTTCCACCTGGAGTCTAATACGCCACACATTCGAGTTTTCTAGGAAGAAAGCTTCAGAAACCTGAGAAAACATGATATTTGTATTTGTAAACATGACATTGGATGCATTTGCCGAACAGGAAGATTGTGCTTTTCTCCAAAACCACTTTCACGGTGATTTTTGGTTAAATATCACCGGAATACTACAACATTTTGTCCAGATACTCTGGATGAAAGCAAAACTATCTGGTGTGTTGTGGCTATCTCAATCCCACATCTTGCTACAGCCTCTATGTTTGTTTGTGTTTTCTAGACATTCTCTATGGACTTTACGGTTTTGAAAGCATTGTAGCGTGTAAGTTTTTGTTTTCAGCTGGCAAACGCTAATTGGTTCCTCCTGGAGTCTAATACGCCACACATTCGAGTTTTCTAGGAAGAAAGCTTCAGAAACCTGAGAAAACATGATATTTGTATTTGTAAACATGACATGGGCTGCATTTGCCGAACAGGAAGCTTGAGCTTTTCTCCAAAACCACTTTCACGGTGCTTTTTGGTTAAGTTTCACCCGAAATCCACAACATTTTGTCCAGATACTCTGGATGAAAACAAAACTATCTGGTGTGTTGTGGCTATCTCAATCCCACATCTTGCTACAGCCTCTGTGTTTGTTTGTGTTTTCTGGACATTCTCTATGGACTTTACGGTTTTGAATGCATTTTAGCATGTAAGTTTTTGTTTTCAGCTGGCAAACGCTAATTGGTTCCACCTGGAGTCTAATACGCCACACATTCGAGTTTTCTAGGAAGAAAGCTTCAGAAACCTGAGAAAACATGATATTTGTATTTGTAAACATGACATTGGATGCATTTGCCGAACAGGAAGATTGTGCTTTTCTCCAAAACCACTTTCACCGTGATTTTTGGTTAAATTTCACCGAGATACTACAACATTTTGTCCAGATCCTCTGGATGAAAACAACACCATCTGGTGTGTTGTGGCTATCTCAATCCCACATCTTGCTACAGCCTCTGTGTTTGTTTGTGTTTTCTAGACATTCTCTATGGACTTTACGGTTTTGAAAGCATTGTAGCATGTAAGTTTTTGTTTTCAGCTGGCAAAAGCTAATTGGTTCCACCTGGAGTCTAATACGCCACACATTCGAGTTTTCTAGGAAGAAAGCTTCAGAAACCTGAGAAAACATGATATTTCCTTCTGTAAACATGACATTGGCTGCATGTGCCGAACAGGAAGCATGAGCTTTTCTCCAAAACCACTTTCACGGTGATTTTTGGTTAAATTTCACCGAGATACTACAGCATTTTGTCCAGATACTCTGGATGAAAGCAAAACTATCTGGTGTGTTGTGGCTATCTCAATCCCACATCTTGCTACAGCCTCTGTGTTTGTTTGTGTTTTCTAGACATTCACTATGGACGTTACGGTTTTGAAAGCATTGTAGCATGTAAGTTTTTGTTTTCAGCTGGCAAACGCTAATTGGTTCCACCTGGAGTCTAATACGCCACACATTCGAGTTTTCTAGGAAGAAAGCTTCAGAAACCTGAGAAAACATGATATTTCCTTCTATAAACATGACATTGGCTGCATGTGCCGAACAGGAAGCATGAGCTTTTCTCCAAAACCACTTTCACGGTGATTTTTGGTTAAATTTCACGCGAAATTTACAACATTTTGTCCAGATACTCTGGATGAAAACAAAACCATCTGGTGTGTTGTGGCTATCTCAATCCCACATCTTGCTACAGCCTCTGTGTTTGTTTGTGTTTTCTAGACATTCTCTATGGACTTTACGGTTTTGAAAGCATTGTAGCATGTAAGTTTTTGTTTTCAGCTGGCAAACGCTAATTGGTTCCACCTGGAGTCTAATACGCCACACATTCGAGTTTTCTAGGAAGAAAGCTTCAGAAACCTGAGAAAACATGATATTTGTATTTGTAAACATGACATTGGATGCATTTGCCGAACAGGAAGATTGTGCTTTTCTCCAAAACCACTTTCACGGTGATTTTTGGTTAAATTTCACCCGAAATCCAAAACATTTTGTCCAGATACTCTGGATGAAAGCAAAACTATCTGGTGTGTTGTGGCTATCTCAATCCCACATCTTGCTACAGCCTCTGTGTTTGTTTGTGTTTTCTGGACATTCTCTATGGACCTTATGGTTTTGAATGCATTTTAGCATGTAAGTTTTTGTTTTCAGCTGGCAAACGCTAATTGGTTCCACCTGGAGTCTAATACGCCACACATTCGAGTTTTCTAGGAAGAAAGCTTCAGAAACCTGAGAAAACATGATATTTCTTTCTGTAAACATGACATTGGATGCATTTGCCAAACAGGAAGATTGTGCTTTTCTCCAAAACCACTTTCACGGTGATTTTTGGTTAAATTTCACCGAGATACTACAACATTTTGTCCAGATACTCTGGATGAAAACAAAACCATCTGGTGTGTTGTGGCTATCTCAATCCCACATCTTGCTACAGCCTCTGTGTTTGTTTGTGTTTTCTGGACATTCTCTATGGACTTTACGGTTTTGAATGCATTTTAGCATGTAAGTTTTTGTTTTCAGCGGGCAAACACTAATTGGTTCCACCTGGAGTCTAATACGCCACACATTCGAGTTTTCTAGGAAGAAAGCTTCAGAAACCTGAGAAAACATGATATTTCCTTCTGTAAACATGACATTGGCTGCATTTGCCGAACAGGAAGCATGAGCTTTTCTCCAAAACCACTTTCACGGTGATTTTTGGTTAAATTTCACCCGAAATCCACAACATTTTGTCCAGATACTCTGGATGAAAGCAAAACTATCTGGTGTGTTGTGGCTATCTCAATCCCACATCTTGCTACAGCCTCTCTGCTTGTTTGTGTTTTCTGGACATTCTCTATGGACTTTACGGTTTTGAATGCATTTTAGCATGTAAGTTTTTGTTTTCAGCTGGCAAACGCTAATTGGTTCCACCTGGAGTCTAATACGCCACACATTCGAGTTTTCTAGGAAGAAAGCTTCAGAAACCTGAGAAAACATGATATTTCCTTCTATAAACATGACATTGGCTGCATGTGCCGAACAGGAAGCATGAGCTTTTCTCCAAAACCACTTTCACGGTGATTTTTGGTTAAATTTCACGCGAAATTTACAACATTTTGTCCAGATACTCTGGATGAAAACAAAACCATCTGGTGTGTTGTGGCTATCTCAATCCCACATCTTGCTACAGCCTCTGTGTTTGTTTGTGTTTTCTAGACATTCTCTATGGACTTTACGGTTTTGAAAGCATTGTAGCATGTAAGTTTTTGTTTTCAGCTGGCAAACGCTAATTGGTTCCACCTGGAGTCTAATACGCCACACATTCGAGTTTTCTAGGAAGAAAGCTTCAGAAACCTGAGAAAACATGATATTTGTATTTGTAAACATGACATTGGATGCATTTGCCGAACAGGAAGATTGTGCTTTTCTCCAAAACCACTTTCACGGTGATTTTTGGTTAAATTTCACCCGAAATCCAAAACATTTTGTCCAGATACTCTGGATGAAAGCAAAACTATCTGGTGTGTTGTGGCTATCTCAATCCCACATCTTGCTACAGCCTCTGTGTTTGTTTGTGTTTTCTGGACATTCTCTATGGACCTTATGGTTTTGAATGCATTTTAGCATGTAAGTTTTTGTTTTCAGCTGGCAAACGCTAATTGGTTCCACCTGGAGTCTAATACGCCACACATTCGAGTTTTCTAGGAAGAAAGCTTCAGAAACCTGAGAAAACATGATATTTCTTTCTGTAAACATGACATTGGATGCATTTGCCAAACAGGAAGATTGTGCTTTTCTCCAAAACCACTTTCACGGTGATTTTTGGTTAAATTTCACCGAGATACTACAACATTTTGTCCAGATACTCTGGATGAAAACAAAACCATCTGGTGTGTTGTGGCTATCTCAATCCCACATCTTGCTACAGCCTCTGTGTTTGTTTGTGTTTTCTGGACATTCTCTATGGACTTTACGGTTTTGAATGCATTTTAGCATGTAAGTTTTTGTTTTCAGCGGGCAAACACTAATTGGTTCCACCTGGAGTCTAATACGCCACACATTCGAGTTTTCTAGGAAGAAAGCTTCAGAAACCTGAGAAAACATGATATTTCCTTCTGTAAAGATGATATTGGATGCATTTGCCGAACAGGAAGCATGAGCTTTTCTCCAAAACCACTTTCACGGTGATTTTTGGTTAAATTTCACCCGAAATCCACAACATTTTGTCCAGATACTCTGGATGAAAGCAAAACTATCTGGTGTGTTGTGGCTATCTCAATCCCACATCTTGCTACAGCCTCTCTGCTTGTTTGTGTTTTCTGGACATTCTCTATGGACTTTACGGTTTTGAATGCATTTTAGCATGTAAGTTTTTGTTTTCAGCTGGCAAACGCTAATTGGTTCCACCTGGAGTCTAATACGCCACACATTCGAGTTTTCTAGGAAGAAAGCTTCAGGAACCTGAGAAAACATGATATTTGTATTTGTAAACATGACATTGGCTGCATTTGCCGAACAGGAAGATTGTGCTTTTCTCCAAAACCACTTTCACGGTGATTTTTGGTTAAGTTTCACCCGAAATCCACAACATTTTGTCCAGATACTCTGGATGAAAGCAAAACTATCTGGTGTGTTGTGGCTATCTCAATCCCACATCTTGCTACAGCCTCTGTGCTTGTTTGTGTTTTCTGGACATTCTCTATGGACTTTACGGTTTTGAAAGCATTTTAGCATGTAAGTTTTTGTTTTCAGCTGGCAAACGCTAATTGGTTCCACCTGGAGTCTAATACGCCACACATTCGAGTTTTCTAGGAAGAAAGCTTCAGAAACCTGAGAAAACATGATATTTGTATTTGTAAACATGACATTGGATGCATTTGCCGAACAGGAAGATTGTGCTTTTCTCCAAAACCACTTTCACCGTGATTTTTGGTTAAATTTCACCAGAATACTACAACATTTTGTCCAGATACTCTGGATGAAAACAAAACTATCTGGTGATTTTTAGCTATCTCAATCCCAGATCTTGCTACAGCCTCTGTGTTTGTTTGTGTTTTCTGGATATTCTCTATGGACTTTACGGTTTTGAATGCATTTTAGCATGTAAGTTTTTGTTTTCAGCTGGCAAACGCTAATTGGTTCCACCTGGAGTCTAATACGCCACACATTCGAGTTTTCTAGGAAGAAAGCTTCAGAAACCTGAGAAAACATGATATTTGTATTTGTAAACATGACATTGGCTGCATTTGCCGAACAGGTAGCATGAGCTTTTCTCCAAAACCACTTTCACGGTGATTTTTGGTTAAATTTCACCGGAAATCCACAACATTTGTCCAGATACTCTGGATGAAAGCAAAACTATCTGGTGTGTTGTGGCTATCTCAATCCCACATCTTGCTACAGCCTCTGTGTTTGTTTGTGTTTTCTGGACATTCTCTATGGACTTTACGGTTTTGAATGCATTTTAGCATGTATGTTTTTGTTTTCAGCTGGCAAACGCTAATTGGTTCCACCTGGAGTCTAATACGCCACACATTCGAGTTTTCTAGGAAGAAAGCTTCAGAAACCTGAGAAAACATGATATTTCCTTCTATAAACATGAAATTGGCTGCATTTTCCGAACAGGAAGCATGAGCTTTTCTCCAAAACCTCTTTCACGGTGATTTTTGGTTAAATTTCACCGAGATACTACAACATTTTGTCCAGATACTCTGGATGAAAACAAAACTATCGGTGTGTTGTGGCTATCTCAATCGCACATCTTGCTACAGCCTCTGTGATTGTTTGTGTTTTCTAGACATTCTCTATGGACTTTACGGTTTTGAAAGCATTGTAGCATGTAAGTTTTTGTTTTCAGCTGGCAAACGCTAATTGGTTCCACCTGGAGTCTAATACGCCACACATTCGAGTTTTCTAGGAAGAAAGCTTCAGAAACCTGAGAAAACATGATATTTCTTTCTGTAAACCTGACATTGGCTACATTTGCCGAACAGGAAGCATGTGCTTTTCTCCAAAACCACTTTCACGGTGTTTTTTGGTTAAATTTCACCGGGATACTACAACATTTTGTCCAGATACTCTGGATGAAAACAAAACTATCTGGTGTGTAGTGGCTATCTCAATCCCAGATCTTACTACAGCTTCTCTGTTTGTGTTTTCTGGACTTTCTCTATGGACTTTACGGTTTTGAATGCATTTTAGCATGTACGTTTTTGTTTTCAGCTGGCAAACGCTAATTGGTTCCACCTGGAGTCTAATACGCCACACATTCGAGTTTTCTAGGAAGAAAGCTTCAGAAACCTGAGAAAACATGATATTTGTATTTGTAAACATGACATTGAATGCATTTGCCGAACAGGAAGATTGTGCTTTTCTCCAAAACCACTTTCACCGTGATTTTTGGTTAAATTTCACCGAGATACTACAACATTTTGTCCAGATCCTCTGGATGAAAACAACACCATCTGGTGTGTTGTGTGTATCTCAATCCCACATCTTGCTACAGCCTCTGTGTTTGTTTGTGTTTTCTAGACATTCTCTATGGACTTTACGGTTTTGAAAGCATTGTAGCATGTAAGTTTTTGTTTTCAGCTGGCAAACGCTAATTGGTTCCACCTGGAGTCTAATACGCCACACATTCGAGTTTTCTAGGAAGAAAGCTTCAGAAACCTGAGAAAACATGATATTTCCTTCTGTAAACATGACATTGGCTGCATGTGCCGAACAGGAAGCATGAGCTTTTCTCCAAAACCACTTTCACGGTGATTTTTGGTTAAATTTCACCGAGATACTACAGCATTTTGTCCAGATACTCTGGATGAAAGCAAAACTATCTGGTGTGTTGTGGCTATCTCAATCCCACATCTTGCTACAGCCTCTGTGTTTGTTTGTGTTTTCTAGACATTCACTATGGACGTTACGGTTTTGAAAGCATTGTAGCATGTAAGTTTTTGTTTTCAGCTGGCAAACGCTAATTGGTTCCACCTGGAGTCTAATACGCCACACATTCGAGTTTTCTAGGAAGAAAGCTTCAGAAACCTGAGAAAACATGATATTTCCTTCTATAAACATGACATTGGCTGCATGTGCCGAACAGGAAGCATGAGCTTTTCTCCAAAACCACTTTCACGGTGATTTTTGGTTAAATTTCACCCGAAATCCACAACATTTTGTCCAGATACTCTGGATGAAAGCAAAACTATCTGGTGTGTTGTGGCTATCTCAATCCCACATCTTGCTACAGCCTCTCTGCTTGTTTGTGTTTTCTGGACATTCTCTATGGACTTTACGGTTTTGAATGCATTTTAGCATGTAAGTTTTTGTTTTCAGCTGGCAAACGCTAATTGGTTCCACCTGGAGTCTAATACGCCACACATTCGAGTTTTCTAGGAAGAAAGCTTCAGGAACCTGAGAAAACATGATATTTGTATTTGTAAACATGACATTGGCTGCATTTGCCGAACAGGAAGATTGTGCTTTTCTCCAAAACCACTTTCACGGTGATTTTTGGTTAAGTTTCACCCGAAATCCACAACATTTTGTCCAGATACTCTGGATGAAAGCAAAACTCTCTGGTGTGTTGTGGCTATCTCAATCCCACATCTTGCTACAGCCTCTGTGCTTGTTTGTGTTTTCTGGACATTCTCTATGGACTTTACGGTTTTGAAAGCATTTTAGCATGTAAGTTTTTGTTTTCAGCTGGCAAACGCTAATTGGTTCCACCTGGAGTCTAATACGCCACACATTCGAGTTTTCTAGGAAGAAAGCTTCAGAAACCTGAGAAAACATGATATTTGTATTTGTAAACATGACATTGGATGCATTTGCCGAACAGGAAGATTGTGCTTTTCTCCAAAACCACTTTCACGGTGATTTTTGGTTAAATTTCACCAGAATACTACAACATTTTGTCCAGATACTCTGGATGAAAACAAAACTATCTGGTGATTTTTAGCTATCTCAATCCCAGATCTTGCTACAGCCTCTGTGTTTGTTTGTGTTTTCTGGATATTCTCTATGGACTTTACGGTTTTGAATGCATTTTAGCATGTAAGTTTTTGTTTTCAGCTGGCAAACGCTAATTGGTTCCACCTGGAGTCTAATACGCCACACATTCGAGTTTTCTAGGAAGAAAGCTTCAGAAACCTGAGAAAACATGATATTTGTATTTGTAAACATGACATTGGCTGCATTTGCCGAACAGGTAGCATGAGCTTTTCTCCAAAACCACTTTCACGGTGATTTTTGGTTAAATTTCACCGGAAATCCACAACATTTGTCCAGATACTCTGGATGAAAGCAAAACTATCTGGTGTGTTGTGGCTATCTCAATCCCACATCTTGCTACAGCCTCTGTGTTTGTTTGTGTTTTCTGGACATTCTCTATGGACTTTACGGTTTTGAATGCATTTTAGCATGTATGTTTTTGTTTTCAGCTGGCAAACGCTAATTGGTTCCACCTGGAGTCTAATACGCCACACATTCGAGTTTTCTAGGAAGAAAGCTTCAGAAACCTGAGAAAACATGATATTTCCTTCTATAAACATGAAATTGGCTGCATTTTCCGAACAGGAAGCATGAGCTTTTCTCCAAAACCTCTTTCACGGTGATTTTTGGTTAAATTTCACCGAGATACTACAACATTTTGTCCAGATACTCTGGATGAAAACAAAACTATCGGTGTGTTGTGGCTATCTCAATCGCACATCTTGCTACAGCCTCTGTGATTGTTTGTGTTTTCTAGACATTCTCTATGGACTTTACGGTTTTGAAAGCATTGTAGCATGTAAGTTTTTGTTTTCAGCTGGCAAACGCTAATTGGTTCCACCTGGAGTCTAATACGCCACACATTCGAGTTTTCTAGGAAGAAAGCTTCAGAAACCTGAGAAAACATGATATTTCTTTCTGTAAACCTGACATTGGCTACATTTGCCGAACAGGAAGCATGTGCTTTTCTCCAAAACCACTTTCACGGTGTTTTTTGGTTAAATTTCACCGGGATACTACAACATTTTGTCCAGATACTCTGGATGAAAACAAAACTATCTGGTGTGTAGTGGCTATCTCAATCCCAGATCTTACTACAGCTTCTCTGTTTGTGTTTTCTGGACTTTCTCTATGGACTTTACGGTTTTGAATGCATTTTAGCATGTACGTTTTTGTTTTCAGCTGGCAAACGCTAATTGGTTCCACCTGGAGTCTAATACGCCACACATTCGAGTTTTCTAGGAAGAAAGCTTCAGAAACCTGAGAAAACATGATATTTGTATTTGTAAACATGACATTGGATGCATTTGCCGAACAGGAAGATTGTGCTTTTCTCCAAAACCACTTTCACCGTGATTTTTGGTTAAATTTCACCGAGATACTACAACATTTTGTCCAGATCCTCTGGATGAAAACAACACCATCTGGTGTGTTGTGTGTATCTCAATCCCACATCTTGCTACAGCCTCTGTGTTTGTTTGTGTTTTCTAGACATTCTCTATGGACTTTACGGTTTTGAAAGCATTGTAGCATGTAAGTTTTTGTTTTCAGCTGGCAAAAGCTAATTGGTTCCACCTGGAGTCTAATACGCCACACATTCGAGTTTTCTAGGAAGAAAGCTTCAGAAACCTGAGAAAACATGATATTTCCTTCTGTAAACATGACATTGGCTGCATGTGCCGAACAGGAAGCATGAGCTTTTCTCCAAAACCACTTTCACGGTGATTTTTGGTTAAATTTCACCGAGATACTACAGCATTTTGTCCAGATACTCTGGATGAAAGCAAAACTATCTGGTGTGTTGTGGCTATCTCAATCCCACATCTTGCTACAGCCTCTGTGTTTGTTTGTGTTTTCTAGACATTCACTATGGACGTTACGGTTTTGAAAGCATTGTAGCATGTAAGTTTTTGTTTTCAGCTGGCAAACGCTAATTGGTTCCACCTGGAGTCTAATACGCCACACATTCGAGTTTTCTAGGAAGAAAGCTTCAGAAACCTGAGAAAACATGATATTTCCTTCTATAAACATGACATTGGCTGCATGTGCCGAACAGGAAGCATGAGCTTTTCTCCAAAACCACTTTCACGGTGATTTTTGGTTAAATTTCACGCGAAATTTACAACATTTTGTCCAGATACTCTGGATGAAAACAAAACCATCTGGTGTGTTGTGGCTATCTCAATCCCACATCTTGCTACAGCCTCTGTGTTTGTTTGTGTTTTCTAGACATTCTCTATGGACTTTACGGTTTTGAATGCATTTTAGCAGGACCCTTTTTGTTTTCTGCTGGCAAACGCTAATTGGTTCCACCTGGAGTCTAATACGCCACACATTCGAGTTTTCTAGGAAGAAAGCTTCAGAAACCTGAGAAAACATGATATTTGTATTTGTAAACATGACATTGGATGCATTTGCCGAACAGGAAGATTGTGCTTTTCTCCAAAACCACTTTCACGGTGATTTTTGGTTAAATTTCACCCGAAATCCAAAACATTTTGTCCAGATACTCTGGATGAAAGCAAAACTCTCTGGTGTGTTGTGGCTATCTCAATCCCACATCTTGCTACAGCCTCTGTGTTTGTTTGTGTTTTCTGGACATTCTCTATGGACTTTACGGTTTTGAATGCATTTTAGCATGTAAGTTTTTGTTTTCAGCTGGCAAACGCTAATTGGTTCCACCTGGAGTCTAATACGCCACACATTCGAGTTTTCTAGGAAGAAAGCTTCAGAAACCTGAGAAAACATGATATTTATATTTGTAAACATGACATTGGATGCATTTGCCGAACAGGAAGATTGTGCTTTTCTCCAAAACCACTTTCACCGTGATTTTTTGTTAAATTTCACCGAGATACTACAACATTTTGTCCAGATACTCTGGATGAAAACAAAACTATCTGGTGTGTTGTGGCTATCTCAATCCCACATCTTGCTACAGCCTCTGTGTTTGTTTGTGTTTTCTAGACATTCTCTATGGACTTTACGGTTTTGAAAGCATTGTAGCATGTAAGTTTTTGTTTTCAGCTGGCAAACGCTAATTGGTTCCACCTGGAGTCTAATACGCCACACATTCGAGTTTTCTAGGAAGAAAGCTTCAGAAACCTGAGAAAACATGATATTTCTTTCTGTAAACATGACACTGGATGCATTTGCCGAACAGGAAGATTGTGCTTTTCTCCAAAACCACTTTCACGGTGATTTTTGGTTAAATTTCACCGAGATAATACAACATTTTGTCCAGATACTCTGGATGAAAGCAAAACTATCTGGTGTGTTGTGGCTATCTCAATCCCACATCTTGCTACAGCCTCTGTGTTTGTTTGTGTTTTCTAGACATTCACTATGGACTTTACGGTTTTGAAAGCATTGTAGCATGTAAGTTTTTGTTTTCAGCTGGCAAACGCTAATTGGTTCCACCTGGAGTCTAATACGCCACACATTCGAGTTTTCTAGGAAGAAAGCTTCAGAAACCTGAGAAAACATGATATTTCCTTCTATAAACATGACATTGGCTGCATGTGCCGAACAGGAAGCATGAGCTTTTCTCCAAAACCACTTTCACGGTGATTTTTGGTTAAATTTCACGCGAAATTTACAACATTTTGTCCAGATACTCTGGATGAAAGCAAAACTATCTGGTGTGTTGTGGCTATCTCAATCCCACATCTTGCTACAGCCTCTGTGTTTGTTTGTGTTTTCTGGACATTCTCTATGGACTTTACGGTTTTGAATGCATTTTAGCATGTAAGTTTTTGTTTTCAGCTGGCAAACGCTAATTGGTTCCACCTGGAGTCTAATACGCCACACATTCGAGTTTTCTAGGAAGAAAGCTTCAGAAACCTGAGAAAACATGATATTTCTTTCTGTAAACATGACACTGGATGCATTTGCCGAACAGGAAGATTGTGCTTTTCTCCAAAACCACTTTCACGGTGATTTTTGGTTAAATTTCACCGAGATACTACAACATTTTGTCCAGATACTCTGGATGAAAACAAAACCATCTGGTGTGTTGTGGCTATCTCAATCCCACATCTTGCTACAGCCTCTGTGTTTGTTTGTGTTTTCTGGACATTCTCTATGGACTTTACGGTTTTGAATGCATTTTAGCATGTAAGTTTTTGTTTTCAGCTGGCAAACACTAATTGGTTCCACCTGGAGTCTAATACGCCACACATTCGAGTTTTCTAGGAAGAAAGCTTCAGAAACCTGAGAAAACATGATATTTCCTTCTGTAAAGATGATATTGGATGCATTTGCCGAACAGGAAGCATGAGCTTTTCTCCAAAACCACTTTCACGGTGATTTTTGGTTAAATTTCACCCGAAATCCACAACATTTTGTCCAGATACTCTGGATGAAAGCAAAACTATCTGGTGTGTTGTGGCTATCTCAATCCCACATCTTGCTACAGCCTCTCTGCTTGTTTGTGTTTTCTGGACATTCTCTATGGACTTTACGGTTTTGAATGCATTTTAGCATGTAAGTTTTTGTTTTCAGCTGGCAAACGCTAATTGGTTCCACCTGGAGTCTAATACGCCACACATTCGAGTTTTCTAGGAATCAAGCTTCAGGAACCTGAGAAAACATGATATTTGTATTTGTAAACATGACATTGGCTGCATTTGCATAACAGGAAGATTGTGCTTTTCTCCAAAACCACTTTCACGATGATTTTTGGTTAAATTTCACCCGAAATCCACAACATTTTGTCCAGATACTCTGGATGAAAGCAAAACTCTCTGGTGTGTTGTGGCTATCTCAATCCCACATCTTGCTACAGCTTCTGTGCTTGTTTGTGTTTTCTGGACATGCTCTATGGACTTTACGGTTTTGAAAGCATTTTAGCATGTAAGTTTTTGTTTTCAGCTGGCAAACGCTAATTGGTTCCACCTGGAGTCTAATACGCCACACATTCGAGTTTTCTAGGAAGAAAGCTTCAGAAACCTGAGAAAACATGATATTTGTATTTGTAAACATGACATTGGATGCATTTGCCGAACAGGAAGATTGTGCTTTTCTCCAAAACCACTTTCACGGTGATTTTTGGTTAAATTTCACCAGAATACTACAACATTTTGTCCAGATACTCTGGATGAAAACAAAACTATCTGGTGTGTTGTGGCTATCTCAATCCCACATCTTGCTACAGCCTCTGTGTTTGTTTGTGTTTTCTGGACATTCTCTATGGACTTTACGGTTTTGAATGCATTTTAGCATGTAAGTTTTTGTTTTCAGCTGGCAAACGCTAATTGGTTCCACCTGGAGTCTAATACGCCACACATTCGAGTTTTCTAGGAAGAAAGCTTCAGAAACATGAGAAAACATGATATTTGTATTTGTAAACATGACATTGGATGCATTTGCCGAACAGGAAGATTGTGCTTTTCTCCAAAACCACTTTCACGGTGATTTTTGGTTAAATTTCACCAGAATACTACAATATTTTGTCCAGATACTCTGGATGAAAACAAAACTATCTGGTGATTTTTAGCTATCTCAATCCCAGATCTTGCTACAGCCTCTGTGTTTGTTTGTGTTTTCTGGATATTCTCTATGGACTTTACGGTTTTGAATGCATTTTAGCATGTAAGTTTTTGTTTTCAGCTGGCAAACGCTAATTGGTTCCACCTGGAGTCTAATACGCCACACATTCGAGTTTTCTAGGAAGAAAGCTTCAGAAACCTGAGAAAACATGATATTTGTATTTGTAAACATGACATTGGATGCATTTGCCGAACAGGAAGATTGTGCTTTTCTCCAAAACCACTTTCACGGTGATTTTTGGTTAAATTTCACCCGAAATCCACAACATTTTGTCCAGATACTCTGGATGAAAGCAAAACTATCTGGTGTGTTGTGGCTATCTCAATCCCACATCTTGCTACAGCCTCTGTGTTTGTTTGTGTTTTCTGGACATTCTCTATGGACTTTACGGTTTTGAATGCATTTTAGCATGTAAGTTTTTGTTTTCAGCTGGCAAACGCTAATTGGTTCCACCTGGAGTCTAATACGCCACACATTCGAGTTTTCTAGGAAGAAAGCTTCAGAAACCTGAGAAAACATGATATTTCTTTCTGTAAACATGACACTGGATGCATTTGCCGAACAGGAAGATTGTGCTTTTCTCCAAAACCACTTTCACGGTGATTTTTGGTTAAATTTCACCGAGATACTACAACATTTTGTCCAGATACTCTGGATGAAAACAAAACCATCTGGTGTGTTGTGGCTATCTCAATCCCACATCTTGCTACAGCCTCTGTGTTTGTTTGTGTTTTCTGGACATTCTCTATGGACTTTACGGTTTTGAATGCATTTTAGCATGTAAGTTTTTGTTTTCAGCTGGCAAACACTAATTGGTTCCACCTGGAGTCTAATACGCCACACATTCGAGTTTTCTAGGAAGAAAGCTTCAGAAACCTGAGAAAACATGATATTTCCTTCTGTAAAGATGATATTGGATGCATTTGCCGAACAGGAAGCATGAGCTTTTCTCCAAAACCACTTTCACGGTGATTTTTGGTTAAATTTCACCCGAAATCCACAACATTTTGTCCAGATACTCTGGATGAAAGCAAAACTATCTGGTGTGTTGTGGCTATCTCAATCCCACATCTTGCTACAGCCTCTCTGCTTGTTTGTGTTTTCTGGACATTCTCTATGGACTTTACGGTTTTGAATGCATTTTAGCATGTAAGTTTTTGTTTTCAGCTGGCAAACGCTAATTGGTTCCACCTGGAGTCTAATACGCCACACATTCGAGTTTTCTAGGAAGAAAGCTTCAGGAACCTGAGAAAACATGATATTTGTATTTGTAAACATGACATTGGCTGCATTTGCATAACAGGAAGATTGTGCTTTTCTCCAAAACCACTTTCACGATGATTTTTGGTTAAATTTCACCCGAAATCCACAACATTTTGTCCAGATACTCTGGATGAAAGCAAAACTCTCTGGTGTGTTGTGGCTATCTCAATCCCACATCTTGCTACAGCTTCTGTGCTTGTTTGTGTTTTCTGGACATTCTCTATGGACTTTACGGTTTTGAAAGCATTTTAGCATGTAAGTTTTTGTTTTCAGCTGGCAAACGCTAATTGGTTCCACCTGGAGTCTAATACGCCACACATTCGAGTTTTCTAGGAAGAAAGCTTCAGAAACCTGAGAAAACATGATATTTGTATTTGTAAACATGACATTGGATGCATTTGCCGAACAGGAAGATTGTGCTTTTCTCCAAAACCACTTTCACGGTGATTTTTGGTTAAATTTCACCAGAATACTACAACATTTTGTCCAGATACTCTGGATGAAAACAAAACTATCTGGTGTGTTGTGGCTATCTCAATCCCACATCTTGCTACAGCCTCTGTGTTTGTTTGTGTTTTCTGGACATTCTCTATGGACTTTACGGTTTTGAATGCATTTTAGCATGTAAGTTTTTGTTTTCAGCTGGCAAACGCTAATTGGTTCCACCTGGAGTCTAATACGCCACACATTCGAGTTTTCTAGGAAGAAAGCTTCAGAAACATGAGAAAACATGATATTTGTATTTGTAAACATGACATTGGATGCATTTGCCGAACAGGAAGATTGTGCTTTTCTCCAAAACCACTTTCACGGTGATTTTTGGTTAAATTTCACCAGAATACTACAATATTTTGTCCAGATACTCTGGATGAAAACAAAACTATCTGGTGATTTTTAGCTATCTCAATCCCAGATCTTGCTACAGCCTCTGTGTTTGTTTGTGTTTTCTGGATATTCTCTATGGACTTTACGGTTTTGAATGCATTTTAGCATGTAAGTTTTTGTTTTCAGCTGGCAAACGCTAATTGGTTCCACCTGGAGTCTAATACGCCACACATTCGAGTTTTCTAGGAAGAAAGCTTCAGAAACCTGAGAAAACATGATATTTGTATTTGTAAACATGACATTGGATGCATTTGCCGAACAGGAAGATTGTGCTTTTCTCCAAAACCACTTTCACGGTGATTTTTGGTTAAATTTCACCCGAAATCCACAACATTTTGTCCAGATACTCTGGATGAAAGCAAAACTCTCTGGTGTGTTGTGGATATCTCAATCCCACATCTTGCTACAGCCTCTGTGTTTGTTTGTGTTTTCTGGACATTCTCTATGGACTTTACGGTTTTGAATGCATTTTAGCATGTAAGTTTTTGTTTTCAGCTGGCAAACGCTAATTGGTTCCACCTGGAGTCTAATACGCCACACATTCGAGTTTTCTAGGAAGAAAGCTTCAGAAACCTGAGAAAACATGATATTTATATTTGTAAACATGACATTGGATGCATTTGCCGAACAGGAAGATTGTGCTTTTCTCCAAAACCACTTTCACCGTGATTTTTGGTTAAATTTCACCGAGATACTACAACATTTTGTCCAGATACTCTGGATGAAAACAAAACTATCTGGTGTGTTGTGGCTATCTCAATCCCACATCTTGCTACAGCCTCTGTGTTTGTTTGTGTTTTCTAGACATTCTCTATGGACTTTACGGTTTTGAAAGCATTGTAGCATGTAAGTTTTTGTTTTCAGCTGGCAAACGCTAATTGGTTCCACCTGGAGTCTAATACGCCACACATTCGAGTTTTCTAGGAAGAAAGCTTCAGAAACCTGAGAAAACATGATATTTGTATTTGTAAACATGACATTGAATGCATTTGCCGAACAGGAAGATTGTGCTTTTCTCCAAAACCACTTTCACGGTGATTTTTGGTTAAATTTCACCGAGATAATACAACATTTTGTCCAGATACTCTGGATGAAAACAAAACTATCTGGTGTGTTGTGGCTATCTCAATCCCACATCTTGCTACAGCCTCTGTGTTTGTTTGTGTTTTCTAGACATTCACTATGGACTTTACGGTTTTGAAAGCATTGTAGCATGTAAGTTTTTGTTTTCAGCTGGCAAACGCTAATTGGTTCCACCTGGAGTCTAATACGCCACACATTCGAGTTTTCTAGGAAGAAAGCTTCAGAAACCTGAGAAAACATGATATTTCCTTCTATAAACATGACATTGGCTGCATGTGCCGAACAGGAAGCATGAGCTTTTCTCCAAAACCACTTTCACGGTGATTTTTGGTTAAATTTCACCCGAAATCCACTACATTTTGTCCAGATACTCTGGATGAAAGCAAAACTATCTGGTGTGTTGTGGCTATCTCAATCCCACATCTTGCTACAGCCTCTGTGTTTGTTTGTGTTTTCTGGACATTCTCTATGGACTTTACGGTTTTGAATGCATTTTAGCATGTAAGTTTTTGTTTTCAGCTGGCAAACGCTAATTGGTTCCACCTGGAGTCTAATACGCCACACATTCGAGTTTTCTAGGAAGAAAGCTTCAGAAACCTGAGAAAACATGATATTTCTTTCTGTAAACATGACACTGGATGCATTTGCCGAACAGGAAGATTGTGCTTTTCTCCAAAACCACTTTCACGGTGATTTTTGGTTAAATTTCACCGAGATACTACAACATTTTGTCCAGATACTCTGGATGAAAACAAAACCATCTGGTGTGTTGTGGCTATCTCAATCCCACATCTTGCTACAGCCTCTGTGTTTGTTTGTGTTTTCTGGACATTCTCTATGGACTTTACGGTTTTGAATGCATTTTAGCATGTAAGTTTTTGTTTTCAGCTGGCAAACACTAATTGGTTCCACCTGGAGTCTAATACGCCACACATTCGAGTTTTCTAGGAAGAAAGCTTCAGAAACCTGAGAAAACATGATATTTCCTTCTGTAAAGATGATATTGGATGCATTTGCCGAACAGGAAGCATGAGCTTTTCTCCAAAACCACTTTCACGGTGATTTTTGGTTAAATTTCACCCGAAATCCACAACATTTTGTCCAGATACTCTGGATGAAAGCAAAACTATCTGGTGTGTTGTGGCTATCTCAATCCCACATCTTGCTACAGCCTCTCTGCTTGTTTGTGTTTCCTGGACATTCTCTATGGACTTTACGGTTTTGAATGCATTTTAGCATGTAAGTTTTTGTTTTCAGCTGGCAAACGCTAATTGGTTCCACCTGGAGTCTAATACGCCACACATTCGAGTTTTCTAGGAAGAAAGCTTCAGGAACCTGAGAAAACATGATATTTGTATTTGTAAACATGACATTGGCTGCATTTGCATAACAGGAAGATTGTGCTTTTCTCCAAAACCACTTTCACGATGATTTTTGGTTAAATTTCACCCGAAATCCACAACATTTTGTCCAGATACTCTGGATGAAAGCAAAACTCTCTGGTGTGTTGTGGCTATCTCAATCCCACATCTTGCTACAGCCTCTGTGCTTGTTTGTGTTTTCTGGACATTCTCTATGGACTTTACGGTTTTGAAAGCATTTTAGCATGTAAGTTTTTGTTTTCAGCTGGCAAACGCTAATTGGTTCCACCTGGAGTCTAATACGCCACACATTCGAGTTTTCTAGGAAGAAAGCTTCAGAAACCTGAGAAAACATGATATTTGTATTTGTAAACATGACATTGGATGCATTTGCCGAACAGGAAGATTGTGCTTTTCTCCAAAACCACTTTCACGGTGATTTTTGGTTAAATTTCACCAGAATACTACAACATTTTGTCCAGATACTCTGGATGAAAACAAAACTATCTGGTGTGTTGTGGCTATCTCAATCCCACATCTTGCTACAGCCTCTGTGTTTGTTTGTGTTTTCTGGACATTCTCTATGGACTTTACGGTTTTGAATGCATTTTAGCATGTAAGTTTTTGTTTTCAGCTGGCAAACGCTAATTGGTTCCACCTGGAGTCTAATACGCCACACATTCGAGTTTTCTAGGAAGAAAGCTTCAGAAACATGAGAAAACATGATATTTGTATTTGTAAACATGACATTGGATGCATTTGCCGAACAGGAAGATTGTGCTTTTCTCCAAAACCACTTTCACGGTGATTTTTGGTTAAATTTCACCAGAATACTACAATATTTTGTCCAGATACTCTGGATGAAAACAAAACTATCTGGTGATTTTTAGCTATCTCAATCCCAGATCTTGCTACAGCCTCTGTGTTTGTTTGTGTTTTCTGGATATTCTCTATGGACTTTACGGTTTTGAATGCATTTTAGCATGTAAGTTTTTGTTTTCAGCTGGCAAACGCTAATTGGTTCCACCTGGAGTCTAATACGCCACACATTCGAGTTTTCTAGGAAGAAAGCTTCAGAAACCTGAGAAAACATGATATTTCCTTCTATAAACATGAAATTGGCTGCATTTTCCGAACAGGAAGCATGAGCTTTTCTCCAAAACCACTTTCACGGTGATTTTTGGTTAAATTTCACGCGAAATTTACAACATTTTGTCCAGATACTCTGGATGAAAACAAAACCATCTGGTGTGTTGTGGCTATCTCAATCCCACATCTTGCTACAGCCTCTGTGTTTGTTTGTGTTTTCTAGACATTCTCTATGGACTTTACGGTTTTGAAAGCATTGTAGCATGTAAGTTTTTGTTTTCAGCTGGCAAACGCTAATTGGTTCCACCTGGAGTCTAATACGCCACACATTCGAGTTTTCTAGGAAGAAAGCTTCAGAAACCTGAGAAAACATGATATTTGTATTTGTAAACATGACATTGGATGCATTTGCCGAACAGGAAGATTGTGCTTTTCTCCAAAACCACTTTCACGGTGATTTTTGGTTAAATTTCACCCGAAATCCAAAACATTTTGTCCAGATACTCTGGATGAAAGCAAAACTCTCTGGTGTGTTGTGGCTATCTCAATCCCACATCTTGCTACAGCCTCTGTGTTTGTTTGTGTTTTCTGGACATTCTCTATGGACTTTACGGTTTTGAATGCATTTTAGCATGTAAGTTTTTGTTTTCAGCTGGCAAACGCTAATTGGTTCCACCTGGAGTCTAATACGCCACACATTCGAGTTTTCTAGGAAGAAAGCTTCAGAAACCTGAGAAAACATGATATTTATATTTGTAAACATGACATTGGATGCATTTGCCGAACAGGAAGATTGTGCTTTTCTCCAAAACCACTTTCACCGTGATTTTTGGTTAAATTTCACCGAGATACTACAACATTTTGTCCAGATACTCTGGATGAAAACAAAACTATCAGGTGTGTTGTGGCTATCTCAATCCCACATCTTGCTACAGCCTCTGTGTTTGTTTGTGTTTTCTAGACATTCTCTATGGACTTTACGGTTTTGAAAGCATTGTAGCATGTAAGTTTTTGTTTTCAGCTGGCAAACGCTAATTGGTTCCACCTGGAGTCTAATACGCCACACATTCGAGTTTTCTAGGAAGAAAGCTTCAGAAACCTGAGAAAACATGATATTTCCTTCTATAAACATGACATTGGCTGCATGTGCCGAACAGGAAGCATGAGCTTTTCTCCAAAACCACTTTCACGGTGATTTTTGGTTAAATTTCACCCGAAATCCACAACATTTTGTCCAGATACTCTGGATGAAAACAAAACCATCTGGTGTGTTGTGGCTATCTCAATCCCACATCTTGCTACAGCCTCTGTGCTTGTTTGTGTTTTCTGGACATTCTCTATGGACTTTACGGTTTTGAAAGCATTGTAGCATGTAAGTTTTTGTTTTCAGCTGGCAAACGCTAATTGGTTCCACCTGGAGTCTAATACGCCACACATTCGAGTTTTCTAGGAAGAAAGCTTCAGAAACCTGAGAAAACATGATATTTGTATTTGTAAACATGACATTGGATGCATTTGCCGAACAGGAAGATTGTGCTTTTCTCCAAAACCACTTTCACGGTGATTTTTGGTTAAATTTCACCCGAAATCCAAAACATTTTGTCCAGATACTCTGGATGAAAGCAAAACTCTCTGGTGTGTTGTGGCTATCTCAATCCCACATCTTGCTACAGCCTCTGTGTTTGTTTGTGTTTTCTGGACATTCTCTATGGACTTTACGGTTTTGAATGCATTTTAGCATGTACGTTTTTGTTTTCAGCTGGCAAACGCTAATTGGTTCCACCTGGAGTCTAATACGCCACACATTCGAGTTTTCTAGGAAGAAAGCTTCAGAAACCTGAGAAAACATGATATTTCCTTCTATAAACATGACATTGGCTGCATGTGCCGAACAGGAAGCATGAGCTTTTCTCCAAAACCACTTTCACGGTGATTTTTGGTTAAATTTCACCCGAAATCCACAACATTTTGTCCAGATACTCTGGATGAAAACAAAACCATCTGGTGTGTTGTGGCTATCTCAATCCCACATCTTGCTACAGCCTCTGTGCTTGTTTGTGTTTTCTGGACATTCTCTATGGACTTTACGGTTTTGAAAGCATTGTAGCATGTAAGTTTTTGTTTTCAGCTGGCAAACGCTAATTGGTTCCACCTGGAGTCTAATACGCCACACATTCGAGTTTTCTAGGAAGAAAGCTTCAGAAACCTGAGAAAACATGATATTTGTATTTGTAAACATGACATTGGATGCATTTGCCGAACAGGAAGATTGTGCTTTTCTCCAAAACCACTTTCACGGTGATTTTTGGTTAAATTTCACCCGAAATCCAAAACATTTTGTCCAGATACTCTGGATGAAAGCAAAACTCTCTGGTGTGTTGTGGCTATCTCAATCCCACATCTTGCTACAGCCTCTGTGTTTGTTTGTGTTTTCTGGACATTCTCTATGGACTTTACGGTTTTGAATGCATTTTAGCATGTACGTTTTTGTTTTCAGCTGGCAAACGCTAATTGGTTCCACCTGGAGTCTAATACGCCACACATTCGAGTTTTCTAGGAAGAAAGCTTCAGAAACCTGAGAAAACATGATATTTATATTTGTAAACATGACATTGGATGCATTTGCCGAACAGGAAGATTGTGCTTTTCTCCAAAACCACTTTCACCGTGATTTTTGGTTAAATTTCACCGAGATACTACAACATTTTGTCCAGATACTCTGGATGAAAACAAAACTATCTGGTGTGTTGTGGCTATCTCAATCCCACATCTTGCTACAGCCTCTGTGTTTGTTTGTGTTTTCTAGACATTCTCTATGGACTTTACGGTTTTGAAAGCATTGTAGCATGTAAGTTTTTGTTTTCAGCTGGCAAACGCTAATTGGTTCCACCTGGAGTCTAATACGCCACACATTCGAGTTTTCTAGGAAGAAAGCTTCAGAAACCTGAGAAAACATGATATTTGTATTTGTAAACATGACATTGAATGCATTTGCCGAACAGGAAGATTGTGCTTTTCTCCAAAACCACTTTCACGGTGATTTTTGGTTAATTTCACCCGAAATCCACAACATTTTGTCCAGATACTCTGGATGAAAACAAAACCATCTGGTGTGTTGTGGCTATCTCAATCCCACATCTTGCTACAGCCTCTGTGTTTGTTTGTGTTTTCTAGACATTCTCTATGGACTTTACGGTTTTGAAAGCATTGTAGCATGTAAGTTTTTGTTTTCAGCTGGCAAACGCTAATTGGTTCCACCTGGAGTCTAATACGCCACACATTCGAGTTTTCTAGGAAGAAAGCTTCAGAAACCTGAGAAAACATGATATTTGTATTTGTAAACATGACATTGGATGCATTTGCCGAACAGGAAGATTGTGCTTTTCTCCAAAACCACTTTCACGGTGATTTTTGGTTAAATTTCACCCGAAATCCAAAACATTTTGTCCAGATACTCTGGATGAAAGCAAAACTCTCTGGTGTGTTGTGGCTATCTCAATCCCACATCTTGCTAAAGCCTCTGTGTTTGTTTGTGTTTTCTGGACATTCTCTATGGACTTTACGGTTTTGAATGCATTTTAGCATGTAAGTTTTTGTTTTCAGCTGGCAAACGCTAATTGGTTCCACCTGGAGTCTAATACGCCACACATTCGAGTTTTCTAGGAAGAAAGCTTCAGAAACCTGAGAAAACATGATATTTGTTTCTGTAAACATGACATTGGATGCATTTGCCGAACAGGAAGATTGTGCTTTTCTCCAAAACCACTTTCACCGTGATTTTTGGTTAAATTTCACCGAGATACTACAACATTTTGTCCAGATACTCTGGATGAAAACAAAACTATCTGGTGTGTTGTGGCTATCTCAATCCCACATCTTGCTACAGCCTCTGTGTTTGTTTGTGTTTTCTAGACATTCTCTATGGACTTTACGGTTTTGAAAGCATTGTAGCATGTAAGTTTTTGTTTTCAGCTGGCAAACGCTAATTGGTTCCACCTGGAGTCTAATACGCCACACATTCGAGTTTTCTAGGAAGAAAGCTTCAGAAACCTGAGAAAACATGATATTTGTATTTGTAAACATGACATTGAATGCATTTGCCGAACAGGAAGATTGTGCTTTTCTCCAAAACCACTTTCACGGTGATTTTTGGTTAAATTTCACCCGAAATCCACAACATTTTGTCCAGATACTCTGGATGAAAACAAAACTATCTGGTGTGTTGTGGCTATCTCAATCCCACATCTTGCTACAGCCTCTGTGTTTGTTTGTGTTTTCTCGACATTCTCTATGGACTTTACGGTTTTGAAAGCATTGTAGCATGTAAGTTTTTGTTTTCAGCTGGCAAACGCTAATTGGTTCCACCTGGAGTCTAATACGCCACACATTCGAGTTTTCTAGGAAGAAAGCTTCAGAAACCTGAGAAAACATGATATTTGTATTTGTAAACATGACATTGGATGCATTTGCCGAACAGGAAGATTGTGCTTTTCTCCAAAACCACTTTCACGGTGATTTTTGGTTAAATTTCACCCGAAATCCAAAACATTTTGTCCAGATACTCTGGATGAAAGCAAAACTCTCTGGTGTGTTGTGGCTATCTCAATCCCACATCTTACTACAGCCTCTGTGTTTGTTTGTGTTTTCTGGACATTCTCTATGGACTTTACGGTTTTGAATGAATTTTAACATACAAGTTTTTGTTTTCAGCTGGCAAACGCTAATTGGTTCCACCTGGAGTCTAATACGCCACACATTCGAGTTTTCTAGGAAGAAAGCTTCAGAAACCTGAGAAAACATGATATTTATATTTGTAAACATGACATTGGATGCATTTGCCGAACAGGAAGATTGTGCTTTTCTCCAAAACCACTTTCACCGTGATTTTTGGTTAAATTTCACCGAGATACTACAACATTTTGTCCAGATACTCTGGATGAAAGCAAAACTCTCTGGTGTGTTGTGGCTATCTCCATCCCACATCTTGCTACAGCCTCTGTGTTTGTTTGTGTTTTCTGGACATTCTCTATGGACTTTACGGTTTTGAATGCATTTTAGCATGTAAGTTTTTGTTTTCAGCTGGCAAACGCTAATTGGTTCCACCTGGAGTCTAATACGCCACACATTCGAGTTTTCTAGGAAGAAAGCTTCAGAAACCTGAGAAAACATGATATTTGTATTTGTAAACATGACATTGGATGCATTTGCCGAACAGGAAGATTGTGCTTTTCTCCAAAACCACTTTCACGGTGATTTTTGGTTAAATATCACCGGAATACTACAACAATTTGTCCAGATACTCTGGATGAAAGCAAAACTCTCTGGTGTGTTGTGGCTATCTCAATCCCACATCTTACTACAGCCTCTGTGTTTGTTTGTGTTTTCTGGACATTCTCTATGGACTTTACGGTTTTGAAAGCATTGTAGCATGTAAGTTTTTGTTTTCAGCTGGCAAACGCTAATTGGTTCCACCTGGAGTCTAATACGCCACACATTCGAGTTTTCTAGGAAGAAAGCTTCAGAAACCTGAGAAAACATGATATTTATATTTGTAAACATGACATTGGATGCATTTGCCGAACAGGAAGATTGTGCTTTTCTCCAAAACCACTTTCACCGTGATTTTTGGTTAAATTTCACCGAGATACTACAACATTTTGTCCAGATACTCTGGATGAAAACAAAACTCTCTGGTGTGTTGTGGCTATCTCAATCCCACATCTTGCTACAGCCTCTGTGTTTGTTTGTGTTTTCTGGACATTCTCTATGGACTTAACGGTTTTGAATGCATTTTAGCATGTAAGTTTTTGTTTTCAGCTGGCAAACGCTAATTGGTTCCACCTGGAGTCTAATACGCCACACATTCGAGTTTTCTAGGAAGAAAGCTTCAGAAACCTGAGAAAACATGATATTTGTATTTGTAAACATGACATTGGATGCATTTGCCGAACAGGAAGATTGTGCTTATCTCCAAAACTACTTTCATGGTGATTTTTGGTTAAGTTTCACCGGGATACTACAACATTTTGTCCAGATACTCTGGATGAAAACAAAACTATCTGGTGTGTTGTGGCTATCTCAATCCCACATCTTGCTACAGCCTCTGTGTTTGTTTGTGTTTTCTGGACATTCTCTATGGACTTTACGGTTTTGAATGCATTTTAGCATGTAAGTTTTTGTTTTCAGCTGGCAAAGGCTAATTGGTTCCACCTGGAGTCTAATACGCCACACATTCGAGTTTTCTAGGAAGAAAGCTTCAGAAACCTGAGAAAACATGATATTTGTATTTGTAAACATGACATTGGATGCATTTGCCGAACAGGAAGATTGTGCTTTTCTCCAAAACCACTTTCACCGTGATTTTTGGTTAAATTTCACCGAGATACTACAACATTTTGTCCAGATACTCTGGATGAAAACAAAACCATCTGGTGTGTTGTGGCTATCTCAATCCCACATCTTGCTACAGCCTCTGTGTTTGTTTGTGTTTTCTGGACATTCTCTATGGACTTTACGGTTTTGAAAGCATTGTAGCATGTAAGTTTTTGTTTTCAGCTGGCAAACGCTAATTGGTTCCACCTGGAGTCTAATACGCCACACATTCGAGTTTTCTAGGAAGAAAGCTTCAGAAACCTGAGAAAACATGATATTTCCTTCTGTAAACATGACATTGGCTGCATTTGCCGAACAGGAAGCATGAGCTTTTCTCCAAAACCACTTTCACGGTGATTTTTGGTTAAATTTCACTGAGATACTACAACATTTTGTCCAGATACTCTGGATGAAAGCAAAACTATGTGGTGTGTTGTGGCTATCTCAATTCCACATCTTGTTACAGCCTGTGTGTTTGTTTGTGTTTTCTAGACATTCACTATGGACTTTACGGTTTTGAAAGCATTGTAGCATGTAAGTTTTTGTTTTCATCTGGCAAACGCTAATTGGTTCCACCTGGAGTCTAATACGCCACACATTCGAGTTTTCTAGGAAGAAAGCTTCAGAAAGCTGAGAAAACATGATATTTCCTTCTATAAACATGACATTGGCTGCATTTGCCGAACAGGAAGCATGAGCTTTTCTCCTAAACCACTTTCACGGTGATTTTTGGTTAAATTTCACCCGAAATCCACAACATTTTGTCCAGATACTCTGGATGAAAGCAAAACTATCTGGTGTGTTGTGGCTATCTCAATCCCACATCTTGCTACAGCCTCTGTGTTTGTGTTTTCTAGACATTCTCTATGGATTTTACGGTTTTGAAAGCATTGTAGCATGTAAGTTTTTGTTTTCAGCTGGCAAACGCTAATTGGTTCCACCTGGAGTCTAATACGCCACACATTCGAGTTTTCTAGGAAGAAAGCTTCAGAAACCTGAGAAAACATGATATTTGTATTTGTAAACATGACATTGGATGCATTTGCCAAACAGGAAGATTGTGCTTTTCTCCAAAACCACTTTCTCGGTTATTTTTGGTTAAATTTCACCCGAAATCCACCACATTTTGTCCAGATACTCTGGATGAAAGCAAAACTATCTGGTGTGTTGTGGCTATCTCAATCCCACATCTTGCTACAGCCTCTGTGTTTGTTTGTGTTTTCTGGACATTCTCTATGGACTTTACGGTTTTGAATGCATTTTAACATGCAAGTTTTTGTTTTCAGCTGGAAAACGCTAATTGGTTCCACCTGGAGTCTAATACGCCACACATTCGAGTTTTCTAGGAAGAAAGCTTCAGAAACCTGAGAAAACATGATATTTGTATTTGTAAACATGACATTGGATGCATTTGCCGAACAGGAAGATTGTGCTTTTCTCCAAAACCACTTTCACCGTGATTTTTGGTTAAATTTCACCGAGATACTACAACATTTTGTCCAGATCCTCTGGATGAAAACAACACCATCTGGTGTGTTTTGGCGCTCTCAATCCCACATCTTGCTACAGCCTCTGTGTTTGTTTGTGTTTTCTAGACATTCTCTATGGACTTTACGGTTTTGAAAGCATTGTAGCATGTAAGTTTTTGTTTTCAGCTGGCAAACGCTAATTGGTTCCACCTGGAGTCTAATACGCCACACATTCGAGTTTTCTAGGAAGAAAGCTTCAGAAACCTGAGAAACATGATATTTCCTTCTGTAAACATGACATTGGCTGCATGTGCCGAACAGGAAGCATGAGCTTTTCTCCAAAACCACTTTCACGGTGATTTTTGGTTAAATTTCACCGAGATACTACAACATTTGTCCAGATACTCTGGATGAAAGCAAAACTATCTGGTGTGTTGTGGCTATCACAATCCCACATCTTGCTACAGCCTCTGTGTTTGTTTGTGTTTTCTAGACATTCACTATGGACTTTACGGTTTTGAAAGCATTGTAGCATGTAAGTTTTTGTTTTCAGCTGGCAAACGCTAATTGGTTCCACCTGGAGTCTAATACGCCACACATTCGAGTTTTCTAGGAAGAAAGCTTCAGAAACCTGAGAAAACATGATATTTCCTTCTATAAACATGACATTGGCTGCAGTTGCCGAACAGGAAGCATGAGCTATTCTCCTAAACCACTTTCACGGTGATTTTTGGTTAAATTTCACCCGAAATCCACAACATTTTGTCCAGATACTCTGGATGAAAGCAAAACTATCTGGTGTGTTGTGGCTATCTCAATCCCAGATCTTGCTACAGCCTCTGTGTTTGTTTGTGTTTTCTAGACATTCTCTATGGACTTTACGGTTTTGAAAGCATTGTAGCATGTAAGTTTTTGTTTTCAGCTGGCAAACGCTAATTGGTTCCACCTGGAGTCTAATACGCCACACATTCGAGTTTTCTAGGAAGAAAGCTTCAGAAACCTGAGAAAACATGATATTTGTATTTGTAAACATGACATTGGATGCATTTGCCGAACAGGAAGCATGAGCTTTTCTCCAAAACCACTTTCACGGTGATTTTTGGTTAAATTTCACCCGAAATCCACAACATTTTGTCCAGATACTCTGGATGAAAGCAAAACTCTCTGGTGTGTTGTGGCTATCTCAATCCCACATCTTGCTACAGCCTCTGTGTTTGTTTGTGTTTTCTGGACATTCTCTATGGACTTTACGGTTTTGAATGCATTTTAACATGCAAGTTTTTGTTTTCAGCTGGCAAACGCTAATTGGTTCCACCTGGAGTCTAATACGCCACACATTTGAGTTTTCTAGGAAGAAAGCTTCAGAAACCTGAGAAAACATGATATTTGTATTTGTAAACATGACATTGGATGCATTTGCCGAACAGGAAGATTGTGCTTTTCTCCAAAACCACTTTCACGGTGATTTGTGGTTAAATTTCACCGAGATACTACAACATTTTGTCCAGATACTCTGGATGAAAACAACACCATCTGGTGTGTTGTGGCTATCTCAATCCCACATCTTGCTACAGCCTCTGTGTTTGTTTGTGTTTTCTAGACATTCTCTATGGACTTTACGGTTTTGAAAGCATTGTAGCATGTAAGTTTTTGTTTTCAGCTGGCAAAAGCTAATTGGTTCCACCTGGAGTCTAATACGCCACACATTCGAGTTTTCTAGGAAGAAAGCTTCAGAAACCTGAGAAAACATGATATTTCCTTCTGTAAACATGACATTGGCTGCATGTGCCGAACAGGAAGCATGAGCTTTTCTCCTAAACCACTTTCACGGTGATTCTTGGTTAAATTTCACCGAGATACTACAACATTTTGTCCAGATACTCTGGATGAAAGCAAAACTATCTGGTGTGTTGTGGCTATCTCAATCCCACATCTTGCTACAACCTCTGTGTTTGTTTGTGTTTTCTAGACATTCACTATGGACTTTACGGTTTTGAAAGCATTGTAGCATGTAAGTTTTTGTTTTCAGCTGGCAAACGCTAATTGGTTCCACCTGGAGTCTAATACGCCACACATTCGAGTTTTCTAGGAAGAAAGCTTCAGAAACCTGAGAAAACATGATATTTCCTTCTATAAACATGACATTGGCTGCATTTGCCGAAGAGGAAGCATGAGCTTTTCTCCAAAACCACTTTCACGGTGATTTTTGGTTAAATTTCACCCGAAATCCACAACATTTTGTCCAGATACTCTGGATGAAAGCAAAACTATCTGGTGTGTTGTGGCTATCTCAATCCCACATCTTGCTACAGCCTCTGTGCTTGTTTGTGTTTAATGGACATTCTCTATGGACTTTACGGTTTTGAATGCATTTTAACATACAAGTTTTTGTTTTCAGCTGGCAAACGCTAATTGGTTCCACCTGGAGTCTAATACGCCACACATTCGAGTTTTCTAGGAAGAAAGCTTCAGAAACCTGAGAAAACATGATATTTGTATTTGTAAACATGACATTGGATGCATTTGCCGAACAGGAAGATTGTGCTTTTCTCCAAAACCACTTTCACCGTGATTTTTGGTTAAATTTCACCCGAAATCCACAACATTTTGTCCAGATACTCTGGATGAAAGCAAAACTCTCTGGTGTGTTGTGGCTATCTCAATCCCACATCTTGCTACAGCCTCTGTGTTTGTTTGTGTTTTCTGGACATTCTCTATGGACTTTACGGTTTTGAATGCATTTTAACATGCAAGTTTTTGTTTTCAGCTGGCAAACGCTAATTGGTTCCACCTGGAGTCTAATACGCCACACATTCTAGTTTTCTAGGAAGAAAGCTTCAGAAACCTGAGAAAACATGATATTTGTATTTGTAAACATGACATTGGATGCATTTTCCGAACAGGAAGATTGTGCTTTTCTCCAAAACCACTTTCACGGTGATTTTTGGTTAAATTTCAGCCGAAATCCACAACATTTTGTCCAGATACTCTGGATGAAAGCAAAACTATCTGGTGTGTTGTGGCTATCTCAATCCCGCATCTTGCTACAGCCTCTGTGTTTGTTTGTGTTTTCTGGACATTCTCTATGGACTTTACGGTTTTGAATGCATTTTAGCATGTAAGTTTTTGTTTTCAGCTGGCAAAGGCTAATTGGTTCCACCTGGAGTCTAATACGCCACACATTCGAGTTTTCTAGGAAGAAAGCTTCAGAAACCTGAGAAAACATGATATTTGTATTTGTAAACATGACATTGGATGCATTTGCCGAACAGGAAGCATGTGCTTTTCTCCAAAACCACTTTCCCGGTGATTTTGGGTTAAATTTCACCGGGATACTACAACATTTTGTCCAGATACTCTGGATGAAAGCAAAACTATCTGGTGTGTTGTGGATATCTCAATCCCGCATCTTGCTACAGCCTCTGTGTTTGTTTGTGTTTTCTGGACATTCTCTATGGACTTTACGGTTTTGAATGCATTTTAACATGCAAGTTTTTGTTTTCAGCTGGCAAACGCTAATTGGTTCCACCTGGAGTCTAATACGCCACACATTTGAGTTTTCTAGGAAGAAAGCTTCAGAAACCTGAGAAAACATGATATTTGTATTTGTAAACATGACATTGGATGCATTTGCCGAACAGGAAGCATGAGCTTTTCTCCAAAACCACTTTCACGGTGATTTTTCGTTAAATTTCACCCGAAATCCACAACATTTTGTCCAGATACTCTGGATGAAAGCAAAACTATCTGGTGTGTTGTGGCTTTCTCAATCCCACATCTTGCTACAGCCTCTGTGTTTGTTTGTGTTTTCTGGACATTCTCTATGGACTTTACGGTTTTGAATGCATTTTAGCATGTAAGTTTTTGTTTTCAGCTGGCAAACGCTAATTGGTTCCAACTGGAGTCTAATACGCCACACATTCGAGTTTTCTAGGAAGAAAGCTTCAGAAACCTGAGAAAACATGATATTTCCTTCTGCAAACATGACATTGGCTGCATTTGCCGAACAGGAAGATTGTGCTTTTCTCCAAAACTACTTTCACGGTGATTTTTGGTTAAATTTCACCGAGATACTACAACATTTTGTCCAGATACTCTGGATGAAAACAAAACTATCTGGTGTGTTGTGGCTATCTCAATCCCACATCTTGCTACAGCCTCTGTGCTTGTTTATGTTTTCTGGACAATCTCTATGGAATTTACGGTTTTGAAAGCATTTTAGCATGTAAGTTTTTGTTTTAAGCTGGCAAACGCTAATTGGTTCCACCTGGAGTCTAATACACCACACATTCGAGTTTTCTAGGAAGAAAGCTTCAGAAACCTGAGAAAACATGATATTTGTATTTGTAAACATGACATTGGATGCATTTGCCGAACAGGAAGATTGTGCTTTTCTCCAAAACCACTTTCACGGTGATTTTTGGTTAAATTTCACCAGAATACTACAACATTTTGTCCAGATACTCTGGATGAAAACAAAACTATCTGGTGTGTTGTGGCTATCTCAATCCCACATCTTGCTACAGCCTCTGTGTTTGTTTGTGTTTTCTGGACATTCTCTATGGACTTTACGGTTTTGAATGCATTTTAGCATGTAAGTTTTTGTTTTCAGCTGGCAAACGCTAATTGGTTCCACCTGGAGTCTAATACGCCACACATTCGAGTTTTCTAGGAAGAAAGCTTCAGAAACCTGAGAAAACATGATATTTGTATTTGTAAACATGACATTGGATGCATTTGCCAAACAGGAAGATTGTGCTTTTCTCCAAAACCACTTTCACGGTGATTTTTGGTTAAATATCACAGGAAAACTACAACAATTTGTCCAGATACTCTGGATGAAAGCAAAACTATCTGGTGTGTTGTGGCTATCTCAATCCCACATCTTGCTACAGCCTCTGTGCTTGTTTATGTTTTCTGGACAATCTCTATGGAATTTACGGTTTTGAAAGCATTTTAGCATGTAAGTTTTTGTTTTCAGCTGGCAAACGCTAATTGGTTCCACCTGGAGTCTAATACGCCACACATTCGAGTTTTCTAGGAAGAAAGCTTCAGAAACCTGAGAAAACATGATATTTCCTTCTATAAACATGACATTGGCTGCAGTTGCCGAACAGGAAGCATGAGCTATTCTCCTAAACCACTTTCACGGTGATTTTTGGTTAAATTTCACCCGAAATCCACAACATTTTGTCCAGATACTCTGGATGAAAGCAAAACTATCTGGTGTGTTGTGGCTATCTCAATCCCAGATCTTGCTACAGCCTCTGTGTTTGTTTGTGTTTTCTAGACATTCTCTATGGACTTTACGGTTTTGAAAGCATTGTAGCATGTAAGTTTTTGTTTTCAGCTGGCAAACGCTAATTGGTTCCACCTGGAGTCTAATACGCCACACATTCGAGTTTTCTAGGAAGAAAGCTTCAGAAACCTGAGAAAACATGATATTTGTATTTGTAAACATGACATTGGATGCATTTGCCGAACAGGAAGATTGTGCTTTTCTCCAAAACCACTTTCACGGTGATTTTTGGTTAAATTTCACCCGAAATCCACAACATTTTGTCCAGATACTCTGGATGAAAGCAAAACTCTCTGGTGTGTTGTGGCTATCTCAATCCCACATCTTGCTACAGCCTCTGTGTTTGTTTGTGTTTTCTGGACATTCTCTATGGACTTTACGGTTTTGAAAGCATTTTAACATGCAAGTTTTTGTTTTCAGCTGGCAAACGCTAATTGGTTCCACCTGGAGTCTAATACGCCACACATTTGAGTTTTCTAGGAAGAAAGCTTCAGAAACCTGAGAAAACATGATATTTGTATTTGTAAACATGACATTGGATGCATTTGCCGAACAGGAAGATTGTGCTTTTCTCCAAAACCACTTTCACGGTGATTTGTGGTTAAATTTCACCGAGATACTACAACATTTTGTCCAGATACTCTGGATGAAAACAACACCATCTGGTGTGTTGTGGCTATCTCAATCCCACATCTTGCTACAGCCTCTGTGTTTGTTTGTGTTTTCTAGACATTCTCTATGGACTTTACGGTTTTGAAAGCATTGTAGCATGTAAGTTTTTGTTTTCAGCTGGCAAAAGCTAATTGGTTCCACCTGGAGTCTAATACGCCACACATTCGAGTTTTCTAGGAAGAAAGCTTCAGAAACTGAGAAAACATGATATTTCCTTCTGTAAACATGACATTGGCTGCATGTGCCGAACAGGAAGCATGAGCTTTTCTCCTAAACCACTTTCACGGTGATTCTTGGTTAAATTTCACCGAGATACTACAACATTTTGTCCAGATACTCTGGATGAAAGCAAAACTATCTGGTGTGTTGTGGCTATCTCAATCCCACATCTTGCTACAACCTCTGTGTTTGTTTGTGTTTTCTAGACATTCACTATGGACTTTACGGTTTTGAAAGCATTGTAGCATGTAAGTTTTTGTTTTCAGCTGGCAAACGCTAATTGGTTCCACCTGGAGTCTAATACGCCACACATTCGAGTTTTCTAGGAAGAAAGCTTCAGAAACCTGAGAAAACATGATATTTCCTTCTATAAACATGACATTGGCTGCATTTGCCGAAGAGGAAGCATGAGCTTTTCTCCAAAACCACTTTCACGGTGATTTTTGGTTAAATTTCACCCGAAATCCACAACATTTTGTCCAGATACTCTGGATGAAAGCAAAACTATCTGGTGTGTTGTGGCTATCTCAATCCCACATCTTGCTACAGCCTCTGTGCTTGTTTGTGTTTTCTGGACATTCTCTATGGACTTTACGGTTTTGAATGCATTTTAACATACAAGTTTTTGTTTTCAGCTGGCAAACGCTAATTGGTTCCACCTGGAGTCTAATACGCCACACATTCGAGTTTTCTAGGAAGAAAGCTTCAGAAACCTGAGAAAACATGATATTTGTATTTGTAAACATGACATTGGATGCATTTGCCGAACAGGAAGATTGTGCTTTTCTCCAAAACCACTTTCACCGTGATTTTTGGTTAAATTTCACCCGAAATCCACAACATTTTGTCCAGATACTCTGGATGAAAGCAAAACTCTCTGGTGTGTTGTGGCTATCTCAATCCCACATCTTGCTACAGCCTCTGTGTTTGTTTGTGTTTTCTGGACATTCTCTATGGACTTTACGGTTTTGAATGCATTTTAACATGCAAGTTTTTGTTTTCAGCTGGCAAACGCTAATTGGTTCCACCTGGAGTCTAATACGCCACACATTCTAGTTTTCTAGGAAGAAAGCTTCAGAAACCTGAGAAAACATGATATTTGTATTTGTAAACATGACATTGGATGCATTTTCCGAACAGGAAGATTGTGCTTTTCTCCAAAACCACTTTCACGGTGATTTTTGGTTAAATTTCAGCCGAAATCCACAACATTTTGTCCAGATACTCTGGATGAAAGCAAAACTATCTGGTGTGTTGTGGCTATCTCAATCCCGCATCTTGCTACAGCCTCTGTGTTTGTTTGTGTTTTCTGGACATTCTCTATGGACTTTACGGTTTTGAATGCATTTTAGCATGTAAGTTTTTGTTTTCAGCTGGCAAAGGCTAATTGGTTCCACCTGGAGTCTAATACGCCACACATTCGAGTTTTCTAGGAAGAAAGCTTCAGAAACCTGAGAAAACATGATATTTGTATTTGTAAACATGACATTGGATGCATTTGCCGAACAGGAAGCATGTGCTTTTCTCCAAAACCACTTTCCCGGTGATTTTGGGTTAAATTTCACCGGGATACTACAACATTTTGTCCAGATACTCTGGATGAAAGCAAAACTATCTGGTGTGTTGTGGATATCTCAATCCCGCATCTTGCTACAGCCTCTGTGTTTGTTTGTGTTTTCTGGACATTCTCTATGGACTTTACGGTTTTGAATGCATTTTAGCATGTAAGTTTTTGTTTTCAGCTGGCAAACGCTAATTGGTTCCACCTGGAGTCTAATACGCCACACATTCTAGTTTTCTAGGAAGAAAGCTTCAGAAACCTGAGAAAACATGATATTTGTATTTGTAAACATGACATTGGATGCATTTGCCGAACAGGAAGCATGAGCTTTTCTCCAAAACCACTTTCACGGTGATTTTTCGTTAAATTTCACCCGAAATCCACAACATTTTGTCCAGATACTCTGGATGAAAGCAAAACTATCTGGTGTGTTGTGGCTTTCTCAATCCCACATCTTGCTACAGCCTCTGTGTTTGTTTGTGTTTTCTGGACATTCTCTATGGACTTTACGGTTTTGAATGCATTTTAGCATGTAAGTTTTTGTTTTCAGCTGGCAAACGCTAATTGGTTCCACCTGGAGTCTAATACGCCACACATTCGAGTTTTCTAGGAAGAAAGCTTCAGAAACCTGAGAAAACATGATATTTGTATTTGTAAACATGACATTGGATGCATTTGCCGAACAGGAAGATTGTGCTTTTCTCCAAAACCACTTTCACGGTGATTTTTGGTTAAATATCACCGGAATACTACAACAATTTGTCCAGATACTCTGGATGAAAGCAAAACTATCTGGTGTGTTGTGGCTATCTCAATCCCACATCTTGCTACAGCCTCTGTGTTTGTTTGTGTTTTCTGGACATTCTCTATGGACTTTACGGTTTTGAATGCATTTTAGCATGTAAGTTTTTGTTTTCAGCTGGCAAACGCTAATTGGTTCCAACTGGAGTCTAATACGCCACACATTCGAGTTTTCTAGGAAGAAAGCTTCAGAAACCTGAGAAAACATGATATTTCCTTCTGCAAACATGACATTGGCTGCATTTGCCGAACAGGAAGATTGTGCTTTTCTCCAAAACTACTTTCACGGTGATTTTTGGTTAAATTTCACCGAGATACTACAACATTTTGTCCAGATACTCTGGATGAAAACAAAACTATCTGGTGTGTTGTGGCTATCTCAATCCCACATCTTGCTACAGCCTCTGTGCTTGTTTATGTTTTCTGGACAATCTCTATGGAATTTACGGTTCTGAAAGCATTTTAGCATGTAAGTTTTTGTTTTAAGCTGGCAAACGCTAATTGGTTCCACCTGGAGTCTAATACACCACACATTCGAGTTTTCTAGGAAGAAAGCTTCAGAAACCTGAGAAAACATGATATTTGTATTTGTAAACATGACATTGGATGCATTTGCCGAACAGGAAGATTGTGCTTTTCTCCAAAACCACTTTCACGGTGATTTTTGGTTAAATTCCACCAGAATACTACAACATTTTGTCCAGATACTCTGGATGAAAACAAAACTATCTGGTGTGTTGTGGCTATCTCAATCCCACATCTTGCTACAGCCTCTGTGTTTGTTTGTGTTTTCTGGACATTCTCTATGGACTTTACGGTTTTGAATGCATTTTAGCATGTAAGTTTTTGTTTTCAGCTGGCAAACGCTAATTGGTTCCACCTGGAGTCTAATACGCCACACATTCGAGTTTTCTAGGAAGAAAGCTTCAGAAACCTGAGAAAACATGATATTTGTATTTGTAAACATGACATTGGATGCATTTGCCGAACAGGAAGATTGTGCCTTTCTCCAAAACCACTTTCACGGTGATTTTTGGTTAAATATCACAGGAAAACTACAACAATTTGTCCAGATACTCTGGATGAAAGCAAAACTATCTGGTGTGTTGTGGCTATCTCAATCCCACATCTCGCTACAGCCTCTGTGCTTGTTTATGTTTTCTGGACAATCTCTATGGAATTTACGGTTTTGAAAGCATTTTAGCATGTAAGTTTTTGTTTTAAGCTGGCAAACGCTAATTGGTTCCACCTGGAGTCTAATACGCCACACATTCGAGTTCTCTAGGAAGAAAGCTTCAGAAACCTTAGAAAACATGATATTTCTATTTGTAAACATGACATTGGATGCATTTGCCGAACAGGAAGATTGTGCTTTTCTCCAAAACCACTTTCACCGTGATTTTTGGTTAAATTTCACCGAGATACTACAACATTTTGTCCAGATACTCTGGATGAAAACAAAACTATCTGGTGTGTTGTGGCTATCTCAATCCCACATCTTGCTACAGCCTCTGTGTTTGTTTGTGTTTTCTAGACATTCTCTATGGACTTTACGGTTTTGAATGCATTTTAATATGTAAGTTTTTGTTTTCAGCTGGCAAACGCTAATTGGTTCCACCTGGAGTCTAATACGCCACACATTCGAGTTTTCTAGGAAGAAAGCTTCAGAAACCTGAGAAAACATGATATTTGTATTTGTAAACATGACATTGGATGCATTTGCCAAACAGGAAGATTGTGCTTTTCTCCAAAACCACTTTCACGGTGATTTTTGGTTAAATATCACAGGAAAACTACAACAATTTGTCCAGATACTCAGGATGAAAGCAAAACTATCTGGTGTGTTGTGGCTATCTCAATCCCACATCTTGCTACAGCCTCTGTGTTTGTTTGTGTTTTCTGGACATTCTCTATGGACTTTACGGTTTTGAATGCATTTTAGCATATAAGTTTTTGTTTTCAGCTGGCAAACGCTAATTGGTTCCACCTGGAGTCTAATACGCCACACATTCGAGTTTTCTAGGAAGAAAGCTTCAGAAACCTGAGAAAACATGATATTTGTTTTTGTAAACATGACATTGGCTGCATTTGCCGAACAGGAAGATTGTGCTTTTCTCCAAAACCACTTTCACGGTGATTTTTGGTTAAGTTTCACCAGAATACTACAACATTTTGTCCAGATACTCTGGATGAAAACAAAACTATCTGGTGTGTTGTGGCTATCTCAATCCCACATCTTGCTACAGCCTCTGTGTTTGTTTGTGTTTTCTGGACATTCTCTATGGACTTTACGGTTTTGAATGCATTTTAGCATGTAAGTTTTTGTTTTCTGCTGGCAAACGCTAATTGGTTCCACCTGGAGTCTAATACGCCACACATTCGAGTTTTCTAGGAAGAAAGCTTCAGAAGCCTGAGAAAACATGATATTTCTTTCTGTAACCATGACATTGGATGCATTTGCCGAACAGGAAGCATGAGCTTTTCTCCAAAACCACTTTCACGGTGATTTTTGGTTAAATTTCACCCGAAATCCACAACATTTTGTCCAGATACTCTGGATGAAAGCAAAACTATCTGGTGTGTTGTGGCTATCTCAATCCCACATCTTGCTAAAGCCTCTGTGTTTGTGTTTTCTAGACATTCTCTATGGACTTTACGGTTTTGAATGCATTTTAACATGCAAGTTTTTGTTTTCAGCTGGCAAACGCTAATTGGTTCCACCTGGAGTCTAATACGCCACACATTCGAGTTTTCTAGGAAGAAAGCTTCAGAAACCTGAGAAAACATGATATTTCCTTCTGTAAACATGACATTTGCTGCATTTGCCGAACAGGTAGCATGAGCTTTTCTCCAAAACCACTTTCACGGTGATTTTTGGTTAAATTTCACCCGAAATCCACAACATTTTGTCCAGATACTCTGGATGAAAGCAAAACTATCTGGTGTGTTGTGGCTATCTCAATCCCACATCTTGCTACAGCCTCTGTGTTTGTTTGTGTTTTCTGGACATTCTCTATGGACTTTATGGTTTTGAATGCATTGTAGCATGTAAGTTTTTGTTTTCAGCTGGCAAACGCTAATTGGTTCCACCTGGAGTCTAATACGCCACACATTCGAGTTTTCTAGGAAGAAAGCTTCAGAAACCTGAGAAAACATGATATTTGTATTTGTAAACATGACATTGGATGCATTTGCCAAACAGGAAGATTGTGCTTTTCTCCAAAACCACTTTCACGGTGATTTTTGGTTAAATATCACCGGAATACTACAACATTTTGTCCAGATACTCTGGATGAAAGCAAAACTATCTGGTGTGTTGTGGCTATCTCAATCCCACATCTTGCTACAGCCTCTGTGTTTGTTTGTGTTTTCTGGACATTCTCTATGGACTTTACGGTTTTGAATGCATTTTAGCATGTAAGTTTTTGTTTTCAGCTGGCAAACGCTAATTGGTTCCACCTGGAGTCTAATACGCCACACATTCGAGTTTTCTAGGAAGAAAGCTTCAGAAACCTGAGAAAACATGATATTTGTATTTGTAAACATGACCTTGGCTGCATTTCCCGAACAGGTAGCATGAGCTTTTCTCCAAAACCACTTTCACGGTGATTTTTGGTTAAATTTCACCCGAAATCCACAACATTTTGTCCAGATACTCTGGATGAAAGCAAAACTATCTGGTGTGTTGTGGCTATCTCAATCCCACATCTTGCTACAGCCTCTGTGTTTGTTTGTGTTTTCTAGACATTCTCTATGGACTTTACGGTTTTGAATGCATTTTAACATGCAAGTTTTTGTTTTCAGCTGGCAAACGCTAATTGGTTCCACCTGGAGTCTAATACGCCACACATTCGAGTTTTCTAGGAAGAAAGCTTCAGAAACCTGAGAAAACATGATATTTCCTTCTGTAAACATGACATTGGCTGCATTTGCCGAACAGGAAGATTGTGCTTTTCTCCAAAACCACTTTCACGGTGATTTTTGGTTAAATATCACCGGAATACTACAACATTTTGTCCAGATACTCTGGATGAAAGCAAAACTATCTGGTGTGTTGTGGCTATCTCAATCCCACATCTTGCTACAGCCTCTGTGCTTGTTTGTGTTTTCTGGACATTCTCTATGGACTTTACGGTTTTGAAAGCATTTTAGCATGTAAGTTTTTGTTTTAAGCTGGCAAACGCTAATTGGTTCCACCTGGAGTCTAATACGCCACACATTCGAGTTTTCTAGGAAGAAAGCTTTAGAAACCTGAGAAAACATGATATTTGTATTTGTAAACATGACATTGGCTGCATTTGCCGAACAGGAAGATTGTGCTTTTCTCCAAAACCACTTTCACGGTGATTTTTGGTTAAATTTCACCAGGATACTACAACATTTTGTCCAGATACTCTGGATGAAAACAAAACTATCTGGTGTGTTGTGGCTATCTCAATCCCACATCTTGCTACAGCCTCTGTGTTTGTTTGTGTTTTCTGGACATTCTCTATGGACTTTACGGTTTTGAATGCATTTTAGCATGTAAGTTTTTGTTTTAAGCTGGCAAACGCTAATTGGTTCCACCTGGAGTCTAATACGCCACACATTCGAGTTTTCTAGGAAGAAAGCTTCAGAAACCTGAGAAAACATGATATTTGTATTTGTAAACATGACATTGGATGCATTTGCCAAACAGGAAGATTGTGCTTTTCTCTAAAACCACTTTCACGGTGATTTTTGGTTAAATATCACCGGAATACTACAACATTTTGTCCAGATACTCTGGATGAAAGCAAAACTATCTGGTGTGTTGTGGCTATCTCAATCCCACATCTTACTACAGCCTCTGTGTTTGTTTGTGTTTTCTGGACATTCTCTATGGACTTTACGGTTTTGAATGCATTTTAGCATGTAAGTTTTTGTTTTCAGCTGGCAAACGCTAATTGGTTCCACCTGGAGTCTAATACGCCACACATTCGAGTTTTCTAGGAAGAAAGCTTCAGAAACCTGAGAAAACATGATATTTGTATTTGTAAACATGACATTGGCTGCATTTGCCGAACAGGAAGATTGTGCTTTTCTCCAAAACCACTTTCACCGTGATTTGTGGTTAAATTTCACCAGAATACTACAACATTTTGTCCAGATACTCTGGATGAAAACAAAACTATCTGGTGTGATGTGGCTATCTCAATCCCACATCTTGCTACAGCCTCTGTGTTTGTTTGTGTTTTCTAGACATTCTCTATGGACTTTACTGTTTTGAATGCATTTTAACATGCAAGTTTTTGTTTTCAGCTGGCAAACGCTAATTGGTTCCACCTGGAGTCTAATACGCCACACATTCGAGTTTTCTAGGAAGAAAGCTTCAGAAACCTGAGAAAACATGATATTTCCTTCTGTAAACATGACATTGGCTGCATTTGCCGAACAGGAAGATTGTGCTTTTCTCCAAAACCACTTTCACGGTGATTTTTGGTTAAATATCACCGGAATACTACAACATTTTGTCCAGATACTCTGGATGAAAGCAAAACTATCTGGTGTGTTGTGTCTATCTCAATCCCACATCTTGCTACAGCCTCTGTGCTTGTTTGTGTTTTCTGGACATTCTCTATGGACTTTACGGTTTTGAAAGCATTTTAGCATGTAAGTTTTTGTTTTAAGCTGGCAAACGCTAATTGGTTCCACCTGGAGTCTAATACGCCACACATTCGAGTTTTCTAGGAAGAAAGCTTCAGAAACCTGAGAAAACATGATATTTGTATTTGTAAACATGACCTTGGCTGCATTTCCCGAACAGGTAGCATGAGCTTTTCTCCAAAACCACTTTCACGGTGATTTTTGGTTAAATTTCACCCGAAATCCACAACATTTTGTCCAGATACTCTGGATGAAAGCAAAACTATCTGGTGTGTTGTGGCTATCTCAATCCCACATCTTGCTACAGCCTCTGTGCTTGTTTGTGTTTTCTGGACATTCTCTATGGACTTTACGGTTTTGAATGCATTTTAGCATGTAAGTTTTTGTTTTCAGCTGGCAAACGCTAATTGGTTCCACCTGGAGTCTAATACGCCACACATTCGAGTTTTCTAGGAAGAAAGCTTCAGAAACCTGAGAAAACATGATATTTGTATTTGTAAACATGACATTGGCTGCATTTGCCGAACAGGAAGATTGTGCTTTTCTCCAAAACCACTTTCACGGTGATTTGTGGTTAAATTTCACCAGAATACTACAACATTTTGTCCAGATAATCTGGATGAAAACAAAACTATCTGGTGTGATGTGGCTATCTCAATCCCACATCTTGCTACAGCCTCTGTGTTTGTTTGTGTTTTCTAGACCTTCTCTATGGACTTTACTGTTTTGAATGCATTTTAACATGCAAGTTTTTGTTTTCAGCTGGCAAACGCTAATTGGTTCCACCTGGAGTCTAATACGCCACACATTCGAGTTTTCTAGGAAGAAAGCTTCAGAAACCTGAGAAAACATGATATTTCCTTCTGTAAACATGACATTGGCTGCATTTGCCGAACAGGAAGATTGTGCTTTTCTCCAAAACCACTTTCACGGTGATTTTTGGTTAAATATCACCGGAATACTACAACATTTTGTCCAGATACTCTGGATGAAAGCAAAACTATCTGGTGTGTTGTGGCTATCTCAATCCCACATCTTGCTACAGCCTCTGTGCTTGTTTGTGTTTTCTGGACATTCTCTATGGACTTTACGGTTTTGAAAGCATTTTAGCATGTAAGTTTTTGTTTTAAGCTGGCAAACGCTAATTGGTTCCACCTGGAGTCTAATACGCCACACATTCGAGTTTTCTAGGAAGAAAGCTTCAGAAACCTGAGAAAACATGATATTTGTATTTGTAAACATGACATTGGATGCATTTGCTGAACAGGAAGATTGTGCTTTTCTCCAAAACCACTTTCACGGTGATTTTTGGTTAAATTTCACCAGGATACTACAAGATTTTGTCCAGATACTCTGGATGAAAACAAAACTATCTGGTGTGTTGTGGCTATCTCAATCCCACATCTTGCTACAGCCTCTGTGTTTGTTTGTGTTTTCTGGACATTCTCTATGGACTTTACGGTTTTGAATGCATTTTAGCATGTAAGTTTTTGTTTTCAGCTGGCAAACGCTAATTGGTTCCACCTGGAGTCTAATACGCCACACATTCGAGTTTTCTAGGAAGAAAGTTTCAGAAACCTGAGAAAACATGATATTTGTATTTGTAAACATGACATTGGATGCATTTGCCAAACAGGAAGATTGTGCTTTTCTCCAAAACCACTTTCACCGTGATTTTTGGTTAAATATCACCGGAATACTACAACATTTTGTCCAGATACTCTGGATGAAAGCAAAACTATCTGGTGTGTTGTGGCTATCTCAATCCCACATCTTGCTACAGCCTCTGTGTTTGTTTGTGTTTTCTGGACATTCTCTATGGACTTTACGGTTTTGAATGCATTTTAGCATGTAAGTTTTTGTTTTCAGCTGGCAAACGCTAATTGGTTCCACCTGGAGTCTAATACGCCACATATTCGAGTTTTCTAGGAAGAAAGCTTCAGAAACCTGAGAAAACATGATATTTGTATTTGTAAACATGACATTGGCTGCATTTGCCGAACATGAAGATTGTGCTTTTCTCCAAAACCACTTTCACGGTGATTTTTGGTTAAATTTCACCAGAATACTACAACATTTTGTCCAGATACTCTGGATGAAAACAAAACTATCTGGTGTGTTGTGGCTATCTCAATCCCACATCTTGCTACAGCCTCTGTGTTTGTTTGTGTTTTCTGGACATTCTCTATGGACTTTACGGTTTTGAATGCATTTTAACATGCAAGTTTTTGTTTTCAGCTGGCAAACGCTAATTGGTTCCACCTGGAGTCTAATACGCCACACATTCGAGTTTTCTAGGAAGAAAGCTTCAGAAACCTGAGAAAACATGATATTTGTATTTGTAAACATGACATTGGCTGCATTTGCCGAACAGGTAGCATGAGCTTTTCTCCAAAACCACTTTCACGGTGATTTTTGGTTAAATTTCACCCGAAATCCACAACATTTTTTCCAGATACTCTGGATGAAAGCAAAACTATCTGGTGTGTTGTGGCTATCTCAATCCCACATCTTGCTACAGCCTCTGTGTTTGTTTGTGTTTTCTGGACATTCTCTATGGACTTTACGGTTTTGAATGCATTTTAACATGCAAGTTTTTGTTTTCAGCTGGCAAAAGCTAATTGGTTCCACCTGGAGTCTAATACGCCACACATTCGAGTTTTCTAGGAAGAAAGCTTCAGAAACCTGAGAAAACATGATATTTCCTTCTGTAAACATGACATTGGATGCATTTGCCGAACAGGAAGTTTGTGCTTTTCTCCAAAACCACTTTCACGGTGATTTTTGGTTAAATATCACCGAAATACTACAATATTTGTCCAGATACTCTGGATGAAAGCAAAACTATCTGGTGTGTTGTGGCTATCTCAATCCCACATCTTGCTACAGCCTCTGTGCTTGTTTGTGTTTTCTGGACATTCTCTATGGACTTTACGGGTTTGAATGCATTTTAGCATGTAAGTTTTTGTTTTCAGCTGGCAAACGCTAATTGGTTCCACCTGGAGTCTAATACGCCACACATTCGAGTTTTCTAGGAAGAAAGCTTCAGAAACCTGAGAAAACATGATATTTGTATTTGTAAACATGACATTGGATGCATTTGCCAAACAGGAAGATTGTGCTTTTCTCCAAAACCACTTTCACGGTGATTTTTGGTTAAATATCACCGGAATACTACAACATTTTGTCCAGATACTCTGGATGAAAGCAAAACTATCTGGTGTGTTGTGGCTATCTCAATCCCACATCTTGCTACAGCCTCTGTGTTTGTTTGTGTTTTCTGGACATTCTCTATGGACTTTACGGTTTTGAATGCATTTTAGCATGTAAGTTTTTGTTTTCAGCTGGCAAACGCTAATTGGTTCCACCTGGAGTCTAATACGCCACACATTCGAGTTTTCTAGGAAGAAAGCTTCAGAAACCTGAGAAAACATGATATTTGTATTTGTAAACATGACATTGGCTGCATTTGCCGAACAGGAAGATTGTGCTTTTCTCCAAAACCACTTTCACGGTGATTTTTGGTTAAATTTCACCAGGATACTACAACATTTTGTCCAGATACTCTGGATGAAAACAAAACTATCTGGTGTGATGTGGCTATCTCAATCCCACATCTTGCTACAGCCTCTGTGTTTGTTTGTGTTTTCTGGACATTCTCTATGGACTTTACGGTTTTGAATGCATTTTAGCATGTAAGTTTTTGTTTTAAGCTGGCAAACGCTAATTGGTTCCACCTGGAGTCTAATACGCCACACATTCGAGTTTTCTAGGAAGAAAGCTTCAGAAACCTGAGAAAACATGATATTTGTATTTGTAAACATGACATTGGCTGCATTTGCCGAACAGGAAGATTGCGCTTTTCTCCAAAACCACTTTCACGGTGATTTTTGGTTAAATTTCACCAGGATACTACAAGATTTTGTCCAGATACTCTGGATGAAAACAAAACTATCTGGTGTGTTGTGGCTATCTCAATCCCACATCTTGCTACAGCCTCTGTGTTTGTTTGTGTTTTCTGGACATTCTCTATGGACTTTACGGTTTTGAATGCATTTTAGCATGTAAGTTTTTGTTTTCAGCTGGCAAACGCTAATTGGTTCCACCTGGAGTCTAATACGCCACACATTCGAGTTTTCTAGGAAGAAAGCTTCAGAAACCTGAGAAAACATGATATTTGTATTTGTAAACATGACATTGGATGCATTTGCCAAACAGGAAGATTGTGCTTTTCTCCAAAACCACTTTCACGGTGATTTTTGGTTAAATATCACCGGAATACTACAACATTTTGTCCAGATACTCTGGATGAAAGCAAAACTATCTGGTGTGTTGTGGCTATCTCAATCCCACATCTTGCTACAGCCTCTGTGTTTGTTTGTGTTTTCTGGACATTCTCTATGGACTTTACGGTTTTGAATGCATTTTAACATGCAAGTTTTTGTTTTCAGCTGGCAAACGCTAATTGGTTCCACCTGGAGTCTAATACGCCACACATTCGAGTTTTCTAGGAAGAAAGCTTCAGAAACCTGAGAAAACATGATATTTCCTTCTGTAAACATGACATTGGCTGCATTTGCCGAACAGGAAGATTGTGCTTTTCTCCAAAACCACTTTCACGGTGATTTTTGGTTAAATATCACCGGAATACTACAATATTTGTCCAGATACTCTGGATGAAAGCAAAACTATCTGGTGTGTTGTGGCTATCTCAATCCCACATCTTGCTACAGCCTCTGTGCTTGTTTGTGTTTTCTGGACATTCTCTATGGACTTTACGGTTTTGAATGCATTTTAGCATGTAAGTTTTTGTTTTCAGCTGGCAAACGCTAATTGGTTCCACCTGGAGTCTAATACGCCACACATTCGAGTTTTCTAGGAAGAAAGCTTCAGAAACCTGAGAAAACATGATATTTGTATTTGTAAACATGACATTGGATGCATTTGCCAAACAGGAAGATTGTGCTTTTCTCTAAAACCACTTTCACGGTGATTTTTGGTTAAATATCACCGGAATACTACAACATTTTGTCCAGATACTCTGGATGAAAGCAAAACTATCTGGTGTGTTGTGGCTATCTCAATCCCACATCTTGCTACAGCCTCTGTGTTTGTTTGTGTTTTCTGGACATTCTCTATGGACTTTACGGTTTTGAATGCATTTTAGCATGTAAGTTTTTGTTTTCAGCTGGCAAACGCTAATTGGTTCCACCTGGAGTCTAATACGCCACACATTCGAGTTTTCTAGGAAGAAAGCTTCAGAAACCTGAGAAAACATAATATTTGTATTTGTAAACATGACATTGGATGCATTTGCCGAACAGGAAGATTGTGCTTTTCTCCAAAACCACTTTCACGTTGATTTTTGGTTAAATTTCACCAGAATACTACAACATTTTGTCCAGATACTCTGGATGAAAACAAAACTATCTGGTGTGATGTGGCTATCTCAATCCCACATCTTGCTACAGCCTCTGTGTTTGTTTGTGTTTTCTGGACATTCTCTATGGACTTTACGGTTTTGAATGCATTTTAGCATGTAAGTTTTTGTTTTCAGCTGGCAAACGCTAATTGGTTCCACCTGGAGTCTAATACGCCACACATTCGAATTTTCTAGGAAGAAAGCTTCAGAAACCTGAGAAAACATGATATTTGTATTTGTAAACATGACCTTGGCTGCATTTCCCGAATAGGTAGCATGAGCTTTTCTCCAAAACCACTTTCACGGTGATTTTTGGTTAAATTTCACCGGAAATCCACAACATTTTGTCCAGATACTCTGGATGAAAGCAAAACTATCTGGTGTGTTGTGGCTATCTCAATCCCACATCTTGCTACAGCCTCTGTGTTTGTTTGTGTTTTCTAGACATTCTCTATGGACTTTACGGTTTTGAATGCATTTTAACATGCAAGTTTTTGTTTTCAGCTGGCAAACGCTAATTGGTTCCACCTGGAGTCTAATACGCCACACATTCGAGTTTTCTAGGAAGAAAGCTTCAGAAACCTGAGAAAACATGATATTTCCTTCTGTAAACATGACATTGGCTGCATTTGCCGAACAGGAAGATTGTGCTTTTCTCCAAAACCACTTTCACGGTGATTTTTGGTTAAATATCACCGGAATACTACAACATTTTGTCCAGATACTCTGGATGAAAGCAAAACTATCTGGTGTGTTGTGGCTATCTCAATCCCACATCTTGCTACAGCCTCTGTGCTTGTTTGTGTTTTCTGGACATTCTCTATGGACTTTACGGTTTTGAAAGCATTTTAGCATGTAAGTTTTTGTTTTCAGCTGGCAAACGCTAATTGGTTCCACCTGGAGTCTAATACGCCACACATTCGAGTTTTCTAGGAAGAAAGCTTCAGAAACCTGAGAAAACATGATATTTGTATTTGTAAACATGACATTGGATGCATTTGCCAAACAGGAAGATTGTGCTTTTCTCCAAAACCACTTTCACGGTGATTTTTGTTTAAATATCACCGGAATACTACAACATTTTGTCCAGATACTCTGGATGAAAGCAAAACTATCTGGTGTGTTGTGGCTATCTCAATCCCACATCTTGCTACAGCCTCTGTGTTTGTTTGTGTTTTCTGGACATTCTCTATGGACTTTACGGTTTTGAATGCATTTTAGCATGCAAGTTTTTGTTTTCAGCTGGAAAACGCTAATTGGTTCCACCTGGAGTCTAATACGCCACACATTCGAGTTTTCTAGGAAGAAAGCTTCAGAAACCTGAGAAAACATGATATTTCCTTCTGTAAACATGACATTGGCTGCATTTGCCGAACAGGAAGATTGTGCTTTTCTCCAAAACCACTTTCACGGTGATTTTTGGTTAAATATCACCGGAATACTACAATATTTGTCCAGATACTCTGGATGAAAGCAAAACTATCTGGTGTGTTGTGGCTATCTCAATCGCACATCTTGCTACAGCCTCTGTGTTTGTTTGTGTTTTCTGGACATTCTCTATGGACTTTACGGTTTTGAATGCATTTTAGCATGTAAGTTTTTGTTTTCAGCTGGCAAACGCTAATTGGTTCCACCTGGAGTCTAATACGCCACACATTCGAGTTTTCTAGGAAGAAAGCTTCAGAAACCTGAGAAAACATGATATTTTTATTTGTAAACATGACATTGGATGCATTTGCCGAACAGGAAGATTGTGCTTTTCTCCTAAACCACTTTCACGGTGATTTTTTGTTAAATTTCACCAGAATACTACAACATTTTGTCCAGATACTCTGGATGAAAACAAAACTATCTGGTGTGTTGTGGCTATCTCAATCCCACATCTTGCTACAGCCTCTGTGTTTGTTTGTGTTTTCTGGACATTCTCTATGGACTTTACGGTTTTGAATGCATTTTAGCATGTAAGTTTTTGTTTTAAGCTGGCAAACGCTAATTGGTTCCACCTGGAGTCTAATACGCCACACATTCGAGTTTTCTAGGAAGAAAGCTTCAGAAACCTGAGAAAACATGATATTTGTATTTGTAAACATGACATTGGCTGCATTTGCCGAACAGGTAGCATGAGCTTTTCTCCAAAACCACTTTCACGGTGATTTTTGGTTAAATTTCACCCGAAATCCACAACATTTTGTCCAGATACTCTGGATGAAAGCAAAACTATCTGGTGTGTTGTGGCTATCTCAATCCCACATCTTGCTACAGCCTCTGTGTTTGTTTGTGTTTTCTGGACATTCTCTATGGACTTTACGGTTTTGAATGCATTTTAACATGCAAGTTTTTGTTTTCAGCTGGCAAAAGCTAATTGGTTCCACCTGGAGTCTAATACGCCACACATTCGAGTTTTCTAGGAAGAAAGCTTCAGAAACCTGAGAAAACATGATATTTCTTTCTGTAAACATGACATTGGCTGCATTTGCCGAACAGGAAGATTGTGCTTTTCTCCAAAACCACTTTCACGGTGATTTTTGGTTAAATTTCACCAGAATACTACAACATTTTGTCCAGATACTCTGGATGAAAACAAAACTATCTGGTGTGTTGTGGCTATCTCAATCCCACATCTTGCTACAGCCTCTGTGTTTGTTTGTGTTTTCTGGACATTCTCTATGGACTTTACGGTTTTGAATGCATTTTAGCATGTAAGTTTTTGTTTTCAGCTGGCAAACGCTAATTGGTTCCACCTGGAGTCTAATACGCCACACATTCGAGTTTTCTAGGAAGAAAGCTTCAGAAACCTGAGAAAACATGATATTTGTATTTGTAAACATGACATTGGATGCATTTGCAGAACAGGAAGATTGTGCTTTTCTCCAAAACCACTTTCACGGTGATTTTTGGTTAAATTTCACCAGAATACTACAACATTTTGTCCAGATACTCTGGATGAAAACAAAACTATCTGGTGTGTTGTGGCTATCTCAATCCCACATCTTGCTACAGCCTCTGTGCTTGTTTGTGTTTTCTGGACATTCTCTATGGACTTTACGGTTTTGAATGCATTTTAGCATGTAAGTTTTTGTTTTCAGCTGGCAAACGCTAATTGGTTCCACCTGGAGTCTAATACGCCACACATTCGAGTTTTCTAGGAAGAAAGCTTCAGAAACCTGTAAAAACATGATATTTGTATTTGTAAACATGACATTGGCTGCATTTGCCGAACAGGTAGCATGAGCTTTTCTCCAAAACCACTTTCACGGTGATTTTTGGTTAAATTTCACCCGAAATCCACAACATTTTGTCCAGATACTCTGGATGAAAGCAAAACTATCTGGTGTGTTGTGGCTATCTCAATCCCACATCTTGCTACAGCCTCTGTGTTTGTTTGTGTTTTCTGGACATTCTCTATGGACTTTACGGTTTTGAATGCATTTTAACATGCAAGTTTTTGTTTTCAGCTGGCAAACGCTAATTGGTTCCACCTGGAGTCTAATACGCCACACATTCGAGTTTTCTAGGAAGAAAGCTTCAGAAACCTGAGAAAACATGATATTTGTATTTGTAAACATGACATTGGATGCATTTGCCGAACAGGAAGATTGTGCTTTTCTCCAAAACCACTTTCACGGTGATTTTTGGTTAAATTTCACCGGAATACTACAACATTTTGTCCAGATACTCTGGATGAAAACAAAACTATCTGGTGTGTTGTGGCTATCTCAATCCCACATCTTGCTACAGCCTCTGTGTTTGTTTGTGTTTTCTGGACATTCTCTATGGACTTTACGGTTTTGAATGCATTTTAGCATGTATGTTTTTGTTTTCAGCTGGCAAACGCTAATTGGTTCCACCTGGAGTCTAATACGCCACACATTCGAGTTTTCTAGGAAGAAAGCTTCAGAAACCTGAGAAAACATGATATTTGTATTTGTAAACATGACATTGGATGCATTTGCCAACAGGTAGCATGAGCTTTTCTCCAAAACTACTTTCACGGTGATTTTTGGTTAAATATCACCGGAATACTACAACATTTTGTCCAGATACTCTGGATGAAAGCAAAACTATCTGGTGTGTTGTGGCTATCTCAATCCCACATCTTGCTACAGCCTCTGTGTTTGTTTGTGTTTTCTGGACATTCTCTATGGACTTTACGGTTTTGAATGCATTTTAGCATGTAAGTTTTTGTTTTCAGCTGGCAAACGCTAATTGGTTCCACCTGAAGTCTAATACGCCACACATTCGAGTTTTCTAGGAAGAAAGCTTCAGAAACCTGAGAAAACATGATATTTGTATTTGTAAACATGACATTGGATGCATTTGCCGAACAGGAAGATTGTGCTTTTCTCCAAAACCACTTTCACGGTGATTTTTGGTTAAATATCACCGGAATACTACAACATTTTGTCCAGATACTCTGGATGAAAGCAAAACTATCTGGTGTGTTGTGGCTATCTCAATCGCACATCTTGCTACAGCCTCTGTTTTTGTTTGTGTTTTCTGGACATTCTCTATGGACTTTACGGTTTTGAATGCATTTTAGCATGTAAGTTTTTGTTTTCTGCTGGCAAACGCTAATTGGTTCCACCTGGAGTCTAATACGCCACACATTCGAGTTTTCTAGGAAGAAAGCTTCAGAAACATGAGAAAACATGATATTTGTATTTGTAAACATGACATTGGATGCATTTGCCGAACAGGAAGATTGTGCTTTTCTCCAAAACCGCTTTCACGGTGATTTTTGGTTAAATTTCACCCGAAATCCACAACATTTTGTCCAGATACTCTGGATGAAAACAAAACTATCTGGTGTGTTGTGGCTATCTCAATCCCACATCTTGCTACAGCCTCTGTGTTTGTTTGTGTTTTCTAGACATTCACTATGGACGTTACGGTTTTGAAAGCATTGTAGCATGTAAGTTTTTGTTTTCAGCTGGCAAACGCTAATTGGTTCCACCTGGAGTCTAATACGCCACACATTCGAGTTTTCTAGGAAGAAAGCTTCAGAAACCTGAGAAAACATGATATTTCCTTCTATAAACATGACATTGTCTGCATGTGCCGAACAGGAAGCATGAGCTTTTCTCCAAAACCACTTTCACGGTGATTTTTGGTTAAATTTCACGCGAAATTTACAACATTTTGTCCAGATACTCTGGATGAAAACAAAACCATCTGGTGTGTTGTGGCTATCTCAATCCCACATCTTGCTACAGCCTCTGTGTTTGTTTGTGTTTTCTGGACATTCTCTATGGACTTTACGGTTTTGAATGCATTTTAACATGCAAGTTTTTGTTTTCAGCTGGCAAACGCTAATTGGTTCCACCTGGAGTCTAATACGCCACACATTCGAGTTTTCTAGGAAGAAAGCTTCAGAAACCTGAGAAAACATGATATTTGTATTTGTAAACATGTCCTTGGCTGCATTTGCCGAACAGGAAGATTGTGCTTTTCTCCAAAACCACTTTCACGGTGATTTTTGGTTAAATTTCACCAGAATACTACAACATTTTGTCCAGATACTCTGGATGAAAACAAAACTATCTGGTGTGTTGTGGCTATCTCAATCCCACATCTTGCTACAGCCTCTGTGTTTGTTTGTGTTTTCTGGACATTCTCTATGGACTTTACGGTTTTGAATGCATTTTAGCATGTATGTTTTTGTTTTCAGCTGGCAAACGCTAATTGGTTTCACCTGGAGTCTAATACGCCACACATTCGAGTTTTCTAGGAAGAAAGCTTCAGAAACCTGAGAAAACATGATATTTGTATTTGTAAACATGACATTGGATGCATTTGCCAACAGGTAGCATGAGCTTTTCTCCAAAACTACTTTCACGGTGATTTTTGGTTAAATATCACCGGAATACTACAACATTTTGTCCAGATACTCTGGATGAAAGCAAAACTATCTGGTGTGTTGTGGCTATCTCAATCCCACATCTTGCTACAGCCTCTGTGTTTGTTTGTGTTTTCTGGACATTCTCTATGGACTTTACGGTTTTGAATGCATTTTAGCATGTAAGTTTTTGTTTTCAGCTGGCAAACGCTAATTGGTTCCACCTGAAGTCTAATACGCCACACATTCGAGTTTTCTAGGAAGAAAGCTTCAGAAACCTGAGAAAACATGATATTTGTATTTGTAAACATGACATTGGATGCATTTGCCGAACAGGAAGATTGTGCTTTTCTCCAAAACCACTTTCACGGTGATTTTTGGTTAAATATCACCGGAATACTACAACATTTTGTCCAGATACTCTGGATGAAAGCAAAACTATCTGGTGTGTTGTGGCTATCTCAATCGCACATCTTGCTACAGCCTCTGTGTTTGTTTGTGTTTTCTGGACATTCTCTATGGACTTTAGGGTTTTGAATGCATTTTAGCATGTAAGTTTTTGTTTTCTGCTGGCAAACGCTAATTGGTTCCACCTGGAGTCTAATAGGCCACACATTCGAGTTTTCTAGGAAGAAAGCTCCAGAAACCTGAGAAAACATGATATTTGTATTTGTAAACATGACATTGGATGCATTTGCCGAACAGGAAGATTGTGCTTTTCTCCAAAACCACTTTCACGGTGATTTTTGGTTAAATTTCACCCGAAATCCACAACATTTTGTCCAGATACTCTGGATGAAAACAAAACTATCTGGTGTGTTGTGGCTATCTCAATCCCACATCTTGCTACAGCCTCTGTGTTTGTTTGTGTTTTCTGGACATTCTCTATGGACTTTACGGTTTTGAATGCATTGTAGCATGTAAGTTTTTGTTTTCAGCTGGCAAACGCTAATTGGTTCCACCTGGAGTCTAATACGCCACACATTCGAGTTTTCTAGGAAGAAAGCTTCAGAAACCTGAGAAAACATGATATTTCTTTCTGTAAACATGACATTGGCTGCATTTGCCGAACAGGAAGATTGTGCTTTTCTCCAAAACCACTTTCACGTTGATTTTTGGTTAAATTTCACCAGAATACTACAACATTTTGTCCAGATACTCTGGATGAAAGCAAAACTATCTGGTGTGTTTTGGCTATCTCAATCCCACATCTTGCTACAGCCTCTGTGCTTGTTTGTGTTTTCTGGACATTCTCTATGGACTTTACGGTTTTGAATGCATTTTAGCATGTATGTTTTTGTTTTCAGCTGGCAAACGCTAATTGGTTCCACCTGGAGTCTAATACGCCACACATTCGAGTTTTCTAGGAAGAAAGCTTCAGAAACCTGAGAAAACATGATATTTGTATTTGTAAACATGACATTGGATGCATTTGCCGAACAGGTAGCATGAGCTTTTCTCCAAAACCACTTTCACGGTGATTTTTGGTTAAATATCACCGGAATACTACAACATTTTGTCCAGATACTCTGCATGAAAGCAAAACTATCTGGTGTGTTGTGGCTATCTCAATCCCACATCTTGCTACAGCCTCTGTGTTTGTTTGTGTTTTCTGGACATTCTCTATGGACTTTACGGTTTTGAATGCATTTTAGCATGTAAGTTTTTGTTTTTAGCTGGCAAACGCTAATTGGTTCCACCTGGATTGTAATTCGCCACACATTCGAGTTTTCTAGGAAGAAAGCTTCAGAAACCTGAGAAAACATGATATTTGTATTTGTAAACATGACATTGGCTGCATTTGCCGAACAGGTAGCATGAGCTTTTCTCCAAAACCACTTTCACGGTGATTTTTGGTTAAATTTCACCCGAAATCCACAACATTTTGTCCAGATACTCTGGATGAAAGCAAAACTATCTGGTGTGTTGTGGCTATCTCAATCCCACATCTTGCTACAGCCTCTGTGTTTGTTTGTGTTTTCTGGACATTCTCTATGGACTTTACGGTTTTGAATGCATTTTAACATGCAAGTTTTTGTTTTCAGCTGGCAAACGCTAATTGGTTCCACCTGGAGTCTAATACGCCACACATTCGAGTTTTCTAGGAAGAAAGCTTCAGAAACCTGAGAAAACATGATATTTGTATTTGTAAACATGACATTGGATGCATTTGCCGAACAGGAAGATTGTGCTTTTCTCCAAAACCACTTTCACGGTGATTTTTGGTTAAATTTCACCAGAATACTACAACATTTTGTCCAGATACTCTGGATGAAAACAAAACTATCTGGTGTGTTGTGGCTATCTCAATCCCACATCTTGCTACAGCCTCTGTGTTTGTTTGTGTTTTCTGGACATTCTCTATGGACTTTACGGTTTTGAATGCATTTTAGCATGCATGTTTTTGTTTTCAGCTGGCAAACGCTAATTGGTTCCACCTGGAGTCTAATACGCCACACATTCGAGTTTTCTAGGAAAAAAGCTTCAGAAACCTGAGAAAACATGATATTTGTATTTGTAAACATGACATTGGATGCATTTGCCGAACAGGTAGCATGAGCTTTTCTCCAAAACCCTGAAACCTGAGAAAACATGATATTTGTATTTGTAAACATGACATTGGATGCATTTGCCGAACAGGAAGCATGAGCTTTTCTCCAAAACAACTTTCACGTTGATTTTTGGTAAAGTTTCACCCACAATACACAACAATTTGTCCTGATACTCTGGATGAAAACAAAACTATCTGGTGTGTTGTGGCTATCTCAATCCCACATCTTGCTACAGCCTCTGTGTTTGTTTGTGTTTTCTGGACATTCTCTATGGACTTTACGGTTTTGAATGCATTTTAGCATGTAAGTTTTTGTTTTCAGCTGGCAAACGCTAATTGGTTCCACCTGGAGTCTAATTCGCCACACATTCGAGTTTTCTAGGAAGAAAGCTTCAGAAACCTGAGAAAACATGATATTTGTATTTGTAAACATGACATTGGATGCATTTGCCGAACAGGAAGATTGTGCTTTTCTCCAAAACCACTTTCACGGTGATTTTTGGTTAAATTTCTCCCGAAATCCACAACATTTTGTCCAGATACTCTGGATGAAAGCAAAACTATCTGGTGTGTTGTGGCTATCTCAATCCCACATCTTGCTACAGCCTCTGTGTTTGTTTGTGTTTTCTGGACATTCTCTATGGACTTTACGGTTTTGAATGCATTTTAGCATGTAAGTTTTTGTTTTCAGCTGGCAAACGCTATTTGGTTCCACCTGGAGTCTAATACGCCACACATTCGAGTTTTCTAGGAAGAAAGCTTCAGAAACCTGAGAAAACATGATATTTGTATTTGTAAACATGACATTGGCTGCATTTGCCGAACAGGAAGCATGAGCTTTTCTCCAAAACCACTTTCACGGTGATTTTTGGTTAAATTTCACCCGAAATCCACAACATTTTGTCCAGATACTCTGGATGAAATCAAAACTATCTGGTGTGTTGTGGCTATCTCAATCCCACATCTTGCTACAGCCTCTGTGTTTGTTTGTGTTTTCTGGACATTCTCTATGGAATTTACGGTTTTGAAAGCATTGTAGCATGTAAGTTTTTGTTTTCAGCTGGCAAACGCTAATTGGTTCCACCTGGAGTCTAATACGCCACACATTCGAGTTTTCTAGGAAGAAAGATTCAGAAACCTGAGAAAACATGATATTTGTATTTGTAAACATGACATTGGATGCATTTGCCGAACAGGAAGATTGTGCTTTTCTCCAAAACCACTTTCACGGTGATTTTTGGTTAAATATCACCGGAATACTACAACATTTTGTCCAGATACTCTGGATGAAAGCAAAACTATCTGGTGTGTTGTGGCTATCTCAATCCCACATCTTGCTACAGCCTCTGTGCTTGTTTGTGTTTTCTGGACATTCTCTATGGACTTTACGGTTTTGAATGCATTTTAGCATGTAAGTTTTTGTTTTCAGCTGGCAAACGCTAATTGGTTCCACCTGGAGTCTAATACGCCACACAGTCGAGTTTTCTAGGAAGAAAGCTTCAGAAACCTGAGAAAACATGATATTTCCTTCTATAAACATTACATTGGCTGCATTTGCCGAACAGGAAGCATGAGCTTTTCTGCAAAACCACTTTCACGGTGATTTTTGGTTAAATTTCACCCGAAATCCACAACATTTTGTCCAGATACTCTGGATGAAAGCAAAACTATCTGGTGTGTTGTGGCTATCTCAATCCCACATCTTGCTACAGCCTCTGTGTTTGTTTGTGTTTTCTGGACATTCTCTATGGACTTTACGGTTTTGAATGCATTTTAGCATGTAAGATTTTGTTTTCAGCTGGCAAACGCTAATTGGTTCCACCTGGAGTCTAATACGCCACACATTCGAGTTTTCTAGGAAGAAAGCTTCAGAAACCTGAGAAAACATGATATTTCCTTCTGTAAACATGACATTGGCTGCATTTGCCGAACAGGAAGATTGTGCCTTTCTCCAAAACCACTTTCACGGTGATTTTTGGTTAAATATCACCGGAATACTGCAACATTTTGTCCAGATACTCTGGATGAAAGCAAAACTATCTGGTGTGTTGTGGCTATCTCAATCCCATATCTTGCTACAGCCTCTGTGTTTGTTTGTGTTTTCTGGACATTCTCTATCGACTTTACGGTTTTGAATGCATTGTAGCATGTAAGTTTTTGTTTTCAGCTGGCAAACGCTAATTGGTTCCACCTGGAGTCTAATACGCCACACATTCGAGTTTTCTAGGAAGAAAGCTTCAGAAACCTGAGAAAACATGATATTTGTATTTGTAAACATGACATTGGATGCATTTGCCGAACAGGAAGATTGTGCTTTTCTCCAAAACCACTTTCACGGTGATTTTTGGTTAAATTTCACCAGAATACTACAACATTTTGTCCAGATACACTGGATGAAAACAAAACTATCTGGTGTGCTGTGGCTATCTCAATCCCACATCTTGCTACAGCCTCTGTGTTTGTTTGTGTTTTCTGGACATTCTCTATGGACTTTACGGTTTTGAATCCATTTTAGCATGTAAGTTTTTGGTTTCAGCTGGCAAACGCTAATTGGTTCCACCTGGAGTCTAATACGCCACACATTCGAGTTTTCTAGGAAGAAAGCTTCAGAAACCTGAGAAAACATGATATTTGTATTTGTAAACATGACATTGGATGCATTTGCCGAACAGGAAGATTGTGCTTTTCTCCAAAACCACTTTCACGGTGATTTTTGGTTAAATTTCACCCGAAATCCACAACATTTTGTCCAGATACTCTGGATGAAAGCAAAACTATCTGGTGTGTTGTGGCTATCTCAATCCCACATCTTGCTACAGCCTCTGTGTTTGTTTGTGTTTTCTGGACATTCTCTATGGACTTTATGGTTTTGAATGCATTTTAACATGCAAGTTTTTGTTTTCAGCTGGCAAAAGCTAATTGGTTCCACCTGAAGTCTAATACGCCACACATTCGAGTTTTCTAGGAAGAAAGCTTCAGAAACCTGAGAAAACATGATATTTCTATTTGTAAACATGACATTGGATGCATTTGCCGAACAGGAAGATTGTGCTTTTCTCCAAAACCACTTTCACGGTGATTTTTGGTTACATTTCAACCGAAATCCACAACATTTTGTCCAGATACTCTGGATGAAAGCAAAACTATCTGGTGTGTTGTGGCTATCTCAATCCCACATCTTGCTACAGCCTCTGTGCTTGTTTGTGTTTTCTGGACATTCTCTATGGACTTTACGGTTTTGAAAGCATTTTAGCATGTTAGTTTTGTTTTTAGCTGGCTAACGCTAATTGGTTCCACCTGGAGTCTAATACGCCACACATTCGAGTTTTCTAGGAAGAAAGCTTCAGAAACCTGAGAAAACATGATATTTGTATTTGTAAACATGACATTGGATGCATTTGCCGAATAGGAAGATTGTGCTTTTCTCCAAAACTACTTTCACGGTGATTTTTGGTTAAATTTCACCAGGATACTGCAACATTTTGTCCAGATAATCTGGATGAAAACAAAACTATCTGGTGTGCTGTGGCTATCTCAATCCCACATCTTGCTACAGCCTCTGTGTTTGTTTGTGTTTTCTGGACATTCTCTATGGACTTTACGGTTTTGAATGCATTTTAGCATGTAAGTTTTTGGTTTCAGCTGGGAAACGCTAATTGGTTCCACCTGGAGTCTAATACGCCACACATTCGAGTTTTCTAGGAAGAAAGCTTCAGAAACCTGAGAAAACATGATATTTCTTTCTGTAAACATGACATTGGATGCATTTGCCGAACAGGAAGCTTGTGCTTTTATCCAAAACCACTTTCACGGTGATTATTGGTTAAATATCACAGGGATACTACAAAATTTTGTCCAGATACTCTGGATGAAAACAAAACTATCTGGTGTGTTGTGGCTATCTCAATCCCACATCTTGCTACAGCCTCTGTGTTTGTTTGTGTTTTCTGGACATTCTCTATGGACTTTACGGTTTTGAATGCATTTTAGCATGTACGTTTTTGTTTTCAGCTGGCAAACGCTAATTGGTTCCACCTGGAGTCTAATACGCCACACATTCGAGTTTTCTAGGAAGAAAGCTTCAGAAACCTGAGAAAACATGATATTTCCTTCTATACACATGACATTGGATGCATTTGCAGAACAGGAAGCATGAGCTTTTCTCCAAAACCACTTTCACGGTGATTTATGGTTAAATTTCACCAAAAATCCAAAACATTTTGTCCAGATACTCTGGATGAAAGCAAAACTATCTGGTGTGTTGTGGCTATCTCAATCCCACATCTTGCTACAGCCTCTGTGTTTGTGTTTCCTGGACATTATCTATGGACTTTACGGTTTTGAATGCATTTTAGCATGTAAGTTTTTGTTTTCAGCTGGAAAACGCTAATTGGTTCCACCTGGAGTCTAATATGCCACACATTCGAGTTTTCTAGGAAGAAAGCTTCAGAAACCTGAGAAAACATGATATTTGTATTTGTAAACATGACATTGGATGCATTTGCCAAACAGGAAGATTGTGCTTTTCTCCAAAACCACTTTCACGGTGATTTTTGGTTAAATATCACCGGGATACTACAACATTTTGTCTAGATACTCTGGATGAAAGCAAAACTATCTGGTGTGTTGTGGCTATCTCAATCCCAGATCTTGCTACAGCCTCTGTGTTTGTTTGTGTTTTCTGGACATTCTCTATGGACTTTACGGTTTTGAATGCATTTTAGCAGGACCCTTTTGTTTTCTGATGGCAAACGCTAATTGGTTCCACCTGGAGTCTAATACGCCACACATTCGAGTTTTTTAGGAAGAAAGCTTCAGAAACCTGAGAAAACATGATATTTCCTTCTATAAACATGACATTGGCTGCACTTGCCGAACAGGAAGCATGAGCTTTTCTCCAAAACCACTTTCACCGTGATTTTTGGTTAAATTTCACCCGAAATCCACAACATTTTGTCCAGATACTCTGGATGAAAACAAAACTATCTGGTGTGTTGTGGCTATCTCCATCCCACATCTTGCTACAGCCTCTGTGCTTGTTTGTGTTTTCTGGACATTCTCTATGGACTTTACGGTTTTGAATGCATTTTAGCATGTAAGTTTTTGTTTTCAGCTGGCAAACGCTAATTGGTTCCACCTGAAGTCTAATACGCCACACATTCGAGTTTTCTAGGAAGAAAGCTTCAGAAACCTGAGAAAACATGATATTTCTTTCTGTAAACATGGCATTGGCTGCATTTGCCGAACAGGAAGCATGAGCTTTTCTCCAAAACAACTTTCACGTTGATTTTTGGTAAAGTTTCACCCACAATACACAACAATTTGTCCTGATACTCTGGATGAAAACAAAACTATCTGGTGTGCTGTGGCTATCTCCATCCCAGATCTTGCTACAGCCTCTGTGTTTGTTTGTGTTTTCTGGACATTCTCTATGGACTTTACGGTTTTGAATGCATTTTAGCATGTAAGTTTTTGTTTTCAGCTGGCAAACGCTAATTGGTTCCACCTGGAGTGTAATTCGCCACACATTCGAGTTTTCTAGGAAGAAAGCTTCAGAAACCTGAGAAAACATGATATTTCTTTCTGTAAACATGACCTTGGCTGCATTTGCCGAACAGGAAGCATGAGCTTTTCTCCAAAACCACTTTCACCGTGATTTTTGGTTAAATTTCACCCGAAATCCACAACATTTTGTCCAGATACTCTGCATGAAAGCAAAACTATCTGGTGTGTTGTGGCTATCTCAATCCCACATATTGCCACAGCCTCTGTGCTTGTTTGTGTTTTCTGGACATTCTCTATGTACTTTACGGTTTTGAATGCATTTTAGCATGTAAGTTTTTGTTTTCAGCTGGCAAACGCTAATTGGTTCCACCTGGAGTCTAATACGCCACACATTCGAGTTTTCTAGGAAGAAAGCTTCAGAAACCTGAGAAAACATGATATTTCTTTCTGTAAACATGACATTGGCTGTATTTCCCATACAGGAAGCATGAGCTTTTCTCCAAAACCACTTTCACGGTGATTTTTGGTTAATATTCACCAGGATACTACAACATTTTGTCCAGATACTCTGGATGAAAACAAAACTATCTGGTGTGTTGTGGCTATCTCAATCCCACATCTTGCTACAGCCTCTGTGTTTGTTTGTGTTTTCTGGACATTCTCTATGGACTTTACGGTTTTGAATGCATTTTAGCAGGACTCTTTTTGTTTTTAGCTGACAAACGCTAATTGGTTCCACCTGGAGGCTAATTCGCCACACACTCGAGTTTTCTAGGAAGAAAGCTTCAGAAACCTGAGAAAACATGATATTTCTTTCTGTAAACATGACATTGGCTGTATTTGCCATACAGGAAGCATGAGCTTTTCTCCAAAACCACTTTCACGGTGATTTTTGGTAAAGTTTCACCCACAATACACAACAATTTGTCCTGATACTCTGGATGAAAAGAAAACTATCTGGTGTGTTGTGGCTATCTCCATCCCACATCTTGCCACAGCCTCTGTGCTTGTTTGTGTTTTCTGGACATTCTCTATGGACTTTACGGTTTTGAATGCATTTTAGCATGTAAGTTTTTGTTTTCAGCTGGCAAACGCTAATTGGTTCCACCTGGAGTCTAATACGCCACACATTCGAGTTTTCGAGGAAGAAAGCTTCAGAAACCTGAGAAAACATGATATTTCCTTCTGTAAACATGACCTTGGCTGCATTTGCCGAACAGGAAGCATGAGCTTTTCTCCAAAACCACTTTCACGGTGATTTTTGGTTAAATTTCACCCAAAATCCACAACATTTTTTCCAGATACTCTGCATGAAAGCAAAACTATATGGTGTGTTGTGGCTATCACAATCCCACATCTTGCCACAGCCTCTGTGCTTGTTTGTGTTTTCTGGACATTCTCTATGGACTTTACGGTTTTGAATGCATTTTAGCAGGACCGTTTTTGTTTTCAGCTGGCAAACGCTAACTGGTTCCACCTGGAGTCTAATACGCCACACATTCGAGTTTTCTAGGAAGAAAGCTTCAGAAACCTGAGAAAACATGATATTTCTTTCTGTAAACATGACATTGGATGCATTTGCCGAACAGGAAGATTGTGCTTTTCTCCAAAACCACTTTCACGGTGATTTTTGGTTAAATTTCACCAGGATACTACAACATTTTGTCCAGATACTCTGGATGAAAACAAAACTCTCTGGTGTGTTGTGGCTATCTCAATCCCACATCTTGCTACAGCCTCTGTGTTTGTTTGTGTTTTCTGGACATTCTCTATGGACTTTACGGTTTTGAATGCATTTTAGCATGTAAGTTTTTGTTTTCAGCTGGCAAACGCTAATTGGTTCCACCTGGAGTCTAATACGCCACACATTCGAGTTTTCTAGGAAGAAAGCTTCAGAAACCTGAGAAAACATGATATTTCCTTCTATAAACATGACATTGGCTGCACTTGCCGAACAGGAAGCATGAGCTTTTCTCCAAAACCACTTTCACCGTGATTTTTGGTTAAATTTCACCCGAAATCCACAACATTTTGTCCAGATACTCTGGATGAAAACAAAACTATCTGGTGTGTTGTGGCTATCTCCATCTCACATCTTGCTACAGCCTCTGTGTTTGTTTGTGTTTTCTGGACATTCTCTATGGACTTTACGGTTTTGAATGCATTTTAGCATGTAAGTTTTTGTTTTCAGCTGGCAAACGCTAATTGGTTCCACCTGAAGTCTAATACGCCACACATTCGAGTTTTCTAGGAAGAAAGCTTCAGAAACCTGAGAAAACATGATATTTCTTTCTGTAAACATGACATTGGCTGCATTTGCCGAACAGGAAGCATGAGCTTTTCTCCAAAACAACTTTCACGTTGATTTTTGGTAAAGTTTCACCCACAATACACAACAATTTGTCCTGATACTCTGGATGAAAACAAAACTATCTGGTGTGCTGTGGCTATCTCCATCCCAGATCTTGCTACAGCCTCTGTGTTTGTTTGTGTTTTCTGGACATTCTCTATGGACTTTACGGTTTTGAATGCATTTTAGCATGTAAGTTTTTGTTTTCAGCTGGCAAACGCTAATTGGTTCCACCTGGAGTGTAATTCGCCACACATTCGAGTTTTCTAGGAAGAAAGCTTCAGAAACCTGAGAAAACATGATATTTCCTTCTGTAAACATGACCTTGGCTGCATTTGCCGAACAGGAAGCATGAGCTTTTCTCCAAAACCACTTTCACCGTGATTTTTGGTTAAATTTCACCCGAAATCCACAACATTTTGTCCAGATACTCTGCATGAAAGCAAAACTATCTGGTGTGTTGTGGCTATCTCAATCCCACATATTGCCACAGCCTCTGTGCTTGTTTGTGTTTTCTGGACATTCTCTATGGACTTTACGGTTTTGAATGCATTTTAGCATGTAAGTTTTTGTTTTCAGCTGGCAAACGCTAATTGGTTCCACCTGGAGTCTAATACGCCACACATTCGAGTTTTCTAGGAAGAAAGCTTCAGAAACCTGAGAAAACATGATATTTCTTTCTGTAAACATGACATTGGCTGTATTTCCCATACAGGAAGCATGAGCTTTTCTCCAAAACCACTTTCACGGTGATTTTTGGTTAATATTCACCAGGATACTACAACATTTTGTCCAGATACTCTGGATGAAAACAAAACTATCTGGTGTGTTGTGGCTATCTCAATCCCACATCTTGCTACAGCCTCTGTGTTTGTTTGTGTTTTCTGGACATTCTCTATGGACTTTACGGTTTTGAATGCATTTTAGCAGGACTCTTTTTGTTTTTAGCTGGCAAACGCTAATTGGTTCCACCTGGAGGCTAATTCGCCACACATTCGAGTTTTCTAGGAAGAAAGCTTCAGAAACCTGAGAAAACATGATATTTCTTTCTGTAAACATGACATTGGCTGTATTTGCCATACAGGAAGCATGAGCTTTTCTCCAAAACCACTTTCACGGTGATTTTTGGTTAAATATCACCGGGATACTACAACATTTTTTCCAGATACTCTGATGAAAGCAAAACTATCTGGTGTGTTGTGGCTATCTCAATCCCACATCTTGCTACAGCCTCTGTGTTTGTTTGTGTTTTCTGGACATTCTCTATGGACTTTACAGTTTTGAATGCATTGTAGCATGTAAGTTTTTGTTTTCAGCTGGCAAACGCTAATTGGTTCCACTGGTGTCTAATACGCCACACATTCGGGTTTTCTAGGAAGAAAGCTTCAGAAACCTGAGAAAACATGATATTTCTTTCTGTAAACATGACATTGGATGCATTTGCCGAACAGGAAGATTGCGCTTTTCTCCAAAACCACTTCCACGGTGATTTTTGGTTAAATTTCACCCGAAATCCACAACATTTTGTCCAGATACTCTGGATGAAAACAAAACTATCTGGTGTGTTGTGGCTATCTCAATCCCACAACTTGCTACAGCCTCTGTGTTTGTTTGTATTTTCTAGACATTCTCTATGGACTTTACGGTTTTGAATGCATTTTAGCTGGACCCTTTTTGTTTTCAGCTGCCAAACGCTAATAGGTTCCACCTGGAGTCTAATACGCCACACATTCGAGTTTTCTAGGAAGAAAGCTTCAGAAACCTGAGAAAACATGATATTTCTTTCTGTAAACATGACATTGGTTGTATTTGCCATACAGGAAGCATGAGCTTTTCTCCAAAACCACTTTCACGGTGATTTTTGGTAAAGTTTCACCCACAATACACAACAATTTGTCCTGATACTCTGGATGAAAAGAAAACTATCTGGTGTGTTGTGGCTATCTCCATCCCACATCTTGCCATAGCCTCTGTGCTTGTTTGTGTTTTCTGGACATTTTCTATGGACTTTACGGTTTTGAATGCATTTTAGCATGTAAGTTTTTGTTTTCAGCTGGCAAACGCTAATTGGTTCCACCTGGAGTCTAATATGCCACACATTCGAGTTTTCTAGGAAGAAAGCTTCAGAAACCTGAGAAAACATGATATTTCCTTCTGTAAACATGACCTTGGCTGCATTTGCCGAACAGGAAGCATGAGCTTTTCTCCAAAACCACTTTCACCGTGATTTTTGGTTAAATTTCACCCAAAATCCACAACATTTTTTCCAGATACTCTGCATGAAAGCAAAACTATATGGTGTGTTGTGGCTATCACAATCCCACATCTTGCCACAGCCTATGTGCTTGTTTGTGTTTTCTGGACATTCTCTATGGACTTTACGGTTTTGAATGCATTGTAGCATGTAAGTTTTTGTTTTCAGCTGGCAAACGCTAATTGGTTCCACCTGGAGTCTAATACGCCACACATTCGAGTTTTCTAGGAAGAAAGCTTCAGAAACCTGAGAAAACATGATATTTCTTTCTGTAAACATGACATTGGATGCATTTGCCGAACAGGAAGATTGTGCTTTTCTCCAAAACCACTTCCACGGTGATTTTTGGTTAAATTTCACCAGGATACTACAACATTTTGTCCAGATACTCTAGATGAAAACAAAACTATCTGGTGTGTTGTGGCTATCTCAATCCCACATCTTGCTACAGCCTCTGTGTTTGTTTGTGTTTTCTGGACCTTCTCCATGGACTTTACGGTTTTGAATGCATTTTAGCAGGACCCTTTTTGTTTTCAGCTGCCAAACGCTAATAGGTTAAACCTGGAGTCTAATACGCCACACATTCGAGTTTTCTAGGAAGAAAGCTTCAGAAACCTGAGAAAACATGATATTTCCTTCTGTAAACATGACATTGGATGCATTTGCCGAACAGGAAGATTGTGCTTTTCTCCAAAACCACTTTCTCGGTAATTTTTGGTTAAATATCACCGGGATACTACAACATTCTTTCCAGATACTCTGGATGAAAACAAAACTATCTGGTGTGTTGTGGCTATCTCAATCCCACATCTTTCTACAGCCTCTGTGTGTGTTTGTGTTTTCTGGACATTCTCTATGGACTTTACGGTTTTGAATGCATTTTAGCATGTAAGTTTTTGTTCTCAGCTGGCAAACGCTAATTGGTTCCACCTGGAGTCTAATACGCCACACATTCGAGTTTTCTAGGAAGAAAGCTTCAGAAACCTGAGAAAACATCATATTTCTTTCTGTAAACATGACATTGGCTGTATTTGCCGAATAGGAAGATTGTGCTTTTCTCCAAAACCACTTTCACGGTGATTTTTGGTTAAATTTCACCCGAAATCCACAACATTTTGTCCAGATACTCTGGATGAAAGCAAAAGTATCTGTTGTTTTGTGGCTATCTCAATCCCACATATTTCTACAGCCTCTCTGTTTGTGTTTTCTGGATATTCTCTATGGACTTTACAGTTTTGAATGCATTTTAGCAGGACCGTTTTTGTTTTTAGCTGACAAACGCTAATTGGTTCCACCTGGAGTCTAATACGCCACACATTCGAGTTTTCTAGGAAGAAAGCTTCAGAAACCTGAGAAAACATGATATTTCTTTCTGTAAACATGACCTTGGCTGCATTTGCCGAACAGGAAGCATGAGCTTTTCTCCAAAACAACTTTCACGTTGATTTTTGGTAAAGTTTGACCCACAATACACAACAATTTGTCCTGATACTCTGGATGAAAACAAAACTATCTGGTGTGTTGTGGCTATCTCCATCCCACATCTTGCTACAGCCTCTGTGTTTGTTTGTGTTTTCTGGACATTCTCTATGGACTTTACGGTTTTGAATGCATTTTAGCATGTAAGTTTTTGTTTTCAGCTGGCAAACGCTAATTGGTTCCACCTGGAGTCTAATACGCCACACATTCGAGTTTTCTAGGAAGAAAGCTTCAGAAACCTGAGAAAACATGATATTTCCTTCTGTAAACATGACCTTGGCTGCATTTGCCGAACAGGAAGCATGAGCTTTTCTACAAAACCACTTTCACTGTGATTTTTGGTTAAATTTCACCCGAAATCCACAACATTTTGTCCAAATACTCTGCATGAAAGCAAAACTATCTGGTGTGTTGTGGCTATCTCAATCCCACATCTTGCCACAGCCTCTGTGCTTGTTTGTGTTTTCTGGACATTCTTTATGGACTTAACGGTTTTGAATGCATTTTAGCATGTAAGTTTTTGTTTTCAGCTGGCAAACGCTAATTGGTTCCACCTGGAGTCTAATAGGCCACACATTCGAGTTTTCTAGGAAGAAAGCTTCAGAAACCTGAGAAAACATGATATTTGTATTTGTAAACATGACATTGGCTGCATTGGCCGAACAGGAAGATTGTGCTTTTCTCCAAAACCAGTTTCACGGTGATTTTTGGTTAAGTTTCACCGGAAATCCACAACATTTTGTCCAGATACTCTGGATGAAAACAAAACTATCTGGTGTGTTGTGGCTATCTCCATCCCAGATCTTGCTACAGCCTCTGTGTTTGTTTGTGTTTTCTGGACATTCTCTATGGACTTTACGGTTTTGAATGCATTTTAGCATGTAAGTTTTTGTTTTCAGCTGGCAAACGCTAATTGGTTCCACCTGGAGTCTAATACGCCACACATTCGAGTTTTCTAGGAAGAAAGCTTCAGAAACCTGAGAAAACATGATATTTCTTTCTGTAAACATGACATTGGATGCATTTGCCGAACAGGAAGTTTGCGCTTTTCTCCAAAACCACTTCCACGGTGATTTTTGGTTAAATTTCACAAGGAAACTACAACATTTTGTCCAGATACTCTGGATGAAAACAAAACTATCTGGTGTGTTGTGGCTATCTCAATCCCACATCTTGCTACAGCCTCTGTGTTTGTTTGTGTTTTCTAGACATTCTCTATGGACTTTACGGTTTTGAATGCATTTTAGCAGGACCCTTTTTGTTTTCAGCTGGCAAACGCTAATTGGTTCCACCTGGAGTCTAATTCGCCACACATTCGAGTTTTCTAGGAAGAAAGCTTCAGAAACCTGAGAAAACATGATATTTCTTTCTGTAAACATGACATTGGCTGTATTTGCCATACAGTAAGCATGAGCTTTTCTCCAAAACTACTTTCACGGTGATTTTTGGTTAAATTTCACCCAAAATCCACAACATTTTGTCCAGATACTCTGGATGAAAGCAAAACTATCTGGTGTGTTGTGGCTATCTCAATCCCAGATCTTGCCACAGCCTCTGTGTTTGTTTGTGTTTTCTGGACATTCTCTATGGACTTTACGGTTTTGAATGCATTTTAGCATGTAAGTTTTTGTTTTCAGCTGGCAAACGCTAATTGGTTCCACCTGGAGTCTAATATGCCACACATTCGAGTTTTCTAGGAAGAAAGCTTCAGAAACCTGAGAAAACATGATATTTGTATTTGTAAACATGACATTGGATGCATTTGCCGAACAGGAAGATTGCGCTTTTCTCGAAAACCACTTCCACGGTGACTTTTGGTTAAATTTCACCAGGAAACTACAACATTTTGTCCAGATACTCTGGATGAAAACAAAACTCTCTGGTGTGTTGTGGCTATCTCAATCCCAGATCTTGCTACAGCCTCTGTGTTTGTTTGTGTTTTCTAGACATTCTCTATGGACTTTACGGTTTTTAATGCATTTTAGCAGGACGATTTTTGTTTTCAGCTGGCAAACGCTAATTGGTTCCACCTGGAGTTTAATACGCCACACATTCGAGTTTTCTAGGAAGAAAGCTCCAGAAACCTGAGAAAACATGATATTTCTTTCTGTAAACCTGACATTGGCTGCATTTGCCGAACAGGAAGCATGAGCTTTTCTCCAAAACCACTTTCACGGTGATTTTTGGTTAAGTTTCACCCGAAATCCACAATAATTTGTCCAGATACTCTGGATGAAAACAAAACTATCTGGTGTGTTGTGGCTATCTCCATCCCACATCTTGCTACAGCCTCTGTGTTTGTTTGTGTTTTCTGGACATTCTCTATGGACTTTACGGTTTTGAATGCATTGTAGCATGTAAGTTTTTGTTTTCAGCTGGCAAACGCTAATTGGTTCCACCTGGAGTCTAATACGCCACACATTCGAGTTTTCTAGGAAGAAAGCTTCAGAAACCTGAGAAAAATTATATTTGTATTTGTAAACATGACATTGGCTGCATTTGCCGAACAGGAAGATTGTGCTTTTCTCCAAAACCACTTTCACCGTGATTTTTGGTTAAATTTCACCCGAAATCCACAACATTTTGTCCAGATACTCTGCATGAAAGCAAAACTATCTGGTGTGTTGTGGTTATCTCAATCCCACATTTTGCCACAGCCTTTGTGCTTGTTTGTGTTTTCTGGACATTCTCTATGGACTTTACGGTTTTGAATGCATTTTAGCATGTAAGTTTTTGTTTTCAGCTGGCAAACGCTAATTGGTTCCACTTGGAGTCTAATACGCCACACATTCGAGTTTTCTAGGAAGAAAGCTTCAGAAACCTGAGAAAACATGATATTTCTTTCTGTAAACATGACATTGGATGCATTTGCCGAACAGGAAGATTGCGCTTTTCTCCAAAACCACTTTCACGGTGATTTTTGGTTAAATTTCACCAGGATACTACAACATTTTGTCCAGATACTCTGGATGAAAACAAAACTATCTGGTGTGTTGTGGCTATCTCCATCCCACATCTTGCTACAGCCTCTGTGTTTGTTTGTGTTTTCTGGACATTCTCTATGGACTTTACGGTTTTGAATGCATTTTAGCAGTACCCTTTTTGTTTTCAGCTGGCAAACGCTAATTGGTTCCACCTGGAGTCTAATACTCCACACATTCGAGTTTTCTAGGAAGAAAGCTTCAGAAACCTGAGAAAACATGATATTTCTTTCTGTAACATGACATTGGCTGTATTTGCCATACAGGAAGCATGAGCTTTTCTCCAAAACCACATTCACGGTGATTTTTGGTTAAATATCACCGGAATACTACAACATTTTGTCCAGATACTCTGATGAAAGCAAAACTATCTGGTGTGTTGTGGTATCTCAATCCCAGATCTTGCTACAGCCTCTGTGTTTGTTTGTGTTTTCTGGACATTCTCTATGGACTTTACGGTTTTGAATGCATTTTAGCATGTAAGTTTTTGTTTTCAGCTGGCAAACGCTAATTGGTTCCACCTGGAGTCTAATACGCCACACATTCGAGTTTTCTAGGAAGAAAGCTTCAGAAACCTGAGAAAACATGATATTTCTTTCTGTAAACATGACATTGGATGCATTTGCTGAACAGGAAGATTGTGCTTTTCTCCAAAACCACTTCCACGGTGATTTTTGGTTAAATTTCACCAGGATACTACAACATTTTGTCCAGATACTCTGGATGAAAACAAAACTATCTGGTGTGTTGTGGCTATCTCAATCCCACATCTTGCTACAGCCTCTGTGTTTGTTTGTGTTTTCTGGACATTCTCTATGGACTTTACGGTTTTGAATGCATTGTAGCATGTAAGTTTTTGTTTTCAGCTGGCAAACGCTAATTGGTTCCACTGGTGTCTAATACGCCACACATTCGAGTTTTCTAGGAAGAAAGCTTCAGAAACCTGAGAAAACATGATATTTCTTTCTATAAACATGACATAGGCTGCATTTGCCGAACAGGAAGCATGAGCTTTTCTCCAAAACAACTTTCACGTTGATTTTTGGTAAAGTTTCACCCACAATACACAACATTTTGTCCAGATACACTGCATGAAAGCAAAACTATCTGGTGTGTTGTGGCTATCTCAATCACACATCTTGCCACAGCCTCTGTGCTTGTTTGTGTTTTCTGGACATTCTTTATGGACTTTACGGTTTTGAATGCATTTTAGCATGTAAGTTTTTGTTCTCAGCTGGCAAACGCTAATTGGTTCCACCTGGAGTCTAATACGCCACACATTCGAGTTTTCTAGGAAGAAAGCTTCAGAAACCTGAGAAAACATGATATTTCTTTCTGTAAACATGACATTGGATGCATTTGCCGAACAGGAAGATTGTGCTTTTCTCCAAAACCACTTTCACCGTGATTTTTGGTTAAATTTCACCCGAAATTCACAACATTTTGTCCAGATACTCTGCATGAAAGCAAAACTATCTGGTGTGTTGTGGCTATCTCCATCCCAGATGTTGCTACAGCCTCTGTGTTTGTTTGTGTTTTCTGGACATTCTCTATGGACTTTACGGTTTTGAATGCATTTTAGCATGTAAGTTTTTGGTTTCAGCTGGCAAACGCTAATTGGTTCCACCTGGAGTCTAATACGCCACACATTCGAGTTTTTTAGGAAGAAAGCTTCAGAAACCTGAGAAAACATGATATTTCTTTCTGTAAACATGACATTGGATGCATTTGCCGAACAGGAAGATTGTGCTTTTCTCCAAAACCACTTCCACGGTGATTTTTGGTTAAATTTCACCAGGATACTACAACATTTTGTCCAGATACTCTGGATGAAAACAAAACTCTCTGGTGTGTTGTGGCTATCTCAATCCCAGATCTTGCTACAGCCTCTGTGTTTGTTTGTGTTTTCTAGACATTCTCTATGGACTTTACGGTTTTGAATGCATTTTAGCAGGACCCTTTTTGTTTTCAGCTGGCAAACGCTAATTGGTTCCACCTGGAGTCTAATACGCCACACATTCGAGTTTTCTAGGAAGAAAGCTTCAGAAACCTGAGAAAACATGATATTTCTTTCTGTAAACATGACATTGGATGCATTTGCCGAACAGGAAGCATGAGCTTTTCTCCAAAACCACTTTCACGGTGATTTTTGGTAAAGTTTCACCCACAATACACAACAATTTGTCCTGATACTCTGGATGAAAACAAAACTATCTGGTGTGTTGTGGCTATCTCCATCCCACATCTTGCTACAGCCTCTGTGTTTGTTTGTGTTTTCTGGACATTCTCTATGGACTTTACGGTTTTGAATGCATTTTAGCATGTAAGTTTTTGTTTTCAGCTGGCAAACGCTAATTGGTTCCACTGGTGTCTAATACGCCACACATTCGAGTTTTCTAGGAAGAAAGCTTCAGAAACCTGAGAAAACATGATATTTCTTTCTATAAACATGACATAGGCTGCATTTGCCGAACAGGAAGCATGAGCTTTTCTCCAAAACAACTTTCACGTTGATTTTTGGTAAAGTTTCACCCACAATACACAACATTTTGTCCAGATACACTACATGAAAGCAAAACTATCTGGTGTGTTGTGGCTATCTCAATCCCACATCTTGCCACAGCCTCTGTGCTTGTTTGTGTTTTCTGGACATTCTCTATGGACTTTACGGTTTTGAATGCATTTTAGCATGTAAGTTTTTGTTCTCAGCTGGCAAACGCTAATTGGTTCCACCTGGAGTCTAATACGCCACACATTCGAGTTTTCTAGGAAGAAAGCTTCAGAAACCTGAGAAAACATGATATTTCTTTCTGTAAACATGACATTGGATGCATTTGCCGAACAGGAAGATTGTGCTTTTCTCCAAAACCACTTTCACCGTGATTTTTGGTTAAATTTCACCCGAAATCCACAACATTTTGTCCAGATACTCTGCATGAAAGCAAAACTATCTGGTGTGTTGTGGCTATCTCCATCCCAGATGTTGCTACAGCCTCTGTGTTTGTTTGTGTTTTCTGGACATTCTCTATGGACTTTACGGTTTTGAATGCATTTTAGCATGTAAGTTTTTGTTTTCAGCTGGCAAACGCTAATTGGTTCCACCTGGAGTCTAATACGCCACACATTCGAGTTTTTTAGGAAGAAAGCTTCAGAAACCTGAGAAAACATGATATTTCTTTCTGTAAACATGACATTGGATGCATTTGCCGAACAGGAAGATTGTGCTTTTCTCCAAAACCACTTCCACGGTGATTTTTGGTTAAATTTCACCAGGATACTACAACATTTTGTCCAGATACTCTGGATGAAAACAAAACTCTCTGGTGTGTTGTGGCTATCTCAATCCCAGATCTTGCTACAGCCTCTGTGTTTGTTTGTGTTTTCTAGACATTCTCTATGGACTTTACGGTTTTGAATTCATTTTAGCAGGACCCTTTTTGTTTTCAGCTGGCAAACGCTAATTGGTTCCACCTGGAGTCTAATACGCCACACATTCGAGTTTTCTAGGAAGAAAGCTTCAGAAACCTGAGAAAACATGATATTTCTTTCTGTAAACATGACATTGGATGCATTTGCCGAACAGGAAGCATGAGCTTTTCTCCAAAACCACTTTCACGGTGATTTTTGGTAAAGTTTCACCCACAATACACAACAATTTTTCCTGATACTCTGGATGAAAACAAAACTATCTGGTGTGTTGTGGCTATCTCCATCCCACATCTTGCTACAGCCTCTGTGTTTGTTTGTGTTTTCTGGACATTCTCTATGGACTTTACGGTTTTGAATGCATTTTAGCATGTAAGTTTTTGTTTTCAGCTGGCAAACGCTAATTGGTTCCACCTGGAGTCTAATACTCCACACATTCGAGTTTTCTAGGAAGAAAGCTACAGAAACCTGAGAAAACATGATATTTCCTTCTGTAAACATGACCTTGGCTGCATTTGCCGAACAGGAAGCTTGAGCTTTTCTCCAAAACCACTTTCACCACGATTTTTGGTTAAATTTCACCCGAAATCCACAACATTTTGTCCTGATACTCTGCATGAAAGCAAAACTATCTGTTGTTTTGTGGCTATCTCAATCCCACATCTTTCTACAGCCTCTGTGTTTGTGTTTTCTGGATATTCTCTATGGACTTTACGGTTTTGAATGCATTTTAGCAGGACCCTTTTTGTTTTCAGCTGGGAAATGCTAATTGGTTCCACCTGGAGTCTAATACGCCACACATTCGAGTTTTCTAGGAAGACAGCTTCAGAAACCTGAGAAAACATGCTATTTCCTTCTGTAAACATGACCTTGGCTGCATTTGCCGAACAGGAAGATTGTGCTTTTCACCAAAACCACTTCCACGGTGATTTTTGGTTAAATTTCACCAGGATACTACAACATTTTGTCCAAATACTCTGGATGAAAACAAAACTATCTGGTGTGTTGTGGCTATCTCAATCCCAGATCTTGCTACAGCCTCTGTGTTTGTTTGTGGTTTCTATACATTCTCTATGGACTTTACGGTTTTGATTTCATTTTAGCAGGACCATTTTGTTTTCAGCTGGCATACGCTAATTGGTTCCACCTGGAGTCTAATACGCCACACATTCGAGTTTTTTAGGAAGAAAGCTTCAGAAACCTGAGAAAACATGATATTTCTTTCTGTAAACATGACATTGGCTGTATTTGCTATACAGGAAGCATGAGCTTTTCTCCAAAACCACTTTCACGGTGATTTTTGGTTAAGTTTCACCGGAAATCCACAACATTTTGTCCAGATACTCTGGATGAAAACAAAACTATCTGGTGTGTTGTGGCTATCTCCATCCCACATCTTGCTACAGCCTCTGTGTTTGTTTGTGTTTTCTGGACATTCTCTATGACCTTTACGGCTTTGAATGCATTTTAGCATGTAAGTTTTTGGTTTCAGCTGGCAAACGCTAATTGGTTCCACCTGGAGTCTAATACGCCACACATTCGAGTTTTTTAGGAAGAAAGCTTCAGAAACCTGAGAAAACATGATATTTCTTTCTGTAAACATGACATTGGATGCATTTGCCGAACAGGAAGATTGTGCTTTTCTCCAAAACCACTTCCACGGTGATTTTTGGTTAAATTTCACGAGGATACTACAACATTTTGTCCAGATACTCTGGATGAAAACAAAACTATCTGGTGTGTTGTGGCTATCTCAATCCCACATCTTGCTACAGCCTCTGTGTTTGTTTGTGTTTTCTAGACATTCTCTATGGACTTTACGGTTTTGAATGCATTTTAGCATGTAAGTTTTTGTTTTCAGCTGGCAAACTCTAATTGGTTCCACCTGGAGTCTAATACGCCACACATTCGAGTATTCTAGGAAGAAAGCTTCAGAAACCTGAGAAAACATGATATTTCTTTTTGTAAACATGACATTGGCTGTATTTGCCATACAGGAAGCATGAGCTTTTCTCCAAAACCACTTTCACGGTGATTTTTGGTTAAGTTTCACCCGAAATCCACAACATTTTGTCCAGATACTCTGGATGAAAACAAAACTATCTGGTGTCTTGTGGCTATCTCAATCCCACATCTTGCTACAGCCTCTGTGTTTGTTTGTGTTTTCTGGACATTCTCTATGGACTTTACGGTTTTGAATGCATTTTAGCATGTAAGTTTTTGTTTTCAGCTGGCAAACGCTAATTGGTTCCACCTGGAGTCTAATACGCCACACATTCGAGTTTTCTAGGATGAAAGCTTCAGAAACCTGAGAAAACATGATATTTCTTTCTGTAAACATGACATTGGATGCATTTGCCGAACAGGAAGCATGAGCTTTTCTCCAAAACCACTTTCACCGTGATTTTTGGTTAAATTTCACCCGAAATCCACAACATTTCGTCCAGATACTCTGCATGAAAGCAAAACTATCTGGTGTGTTGTGGCTATCTCAATCCCACATCTTGCCACAGCCTCTGTGCTTGTTTGTGTTTTCTGTACATTCTCTATGGACTTTACTGTTTTGAATGCATTTTAGCATGTAAGTTTTTGTTTTCAGCTGGCAAACGCTAATTGGTTCCACCTGGAGTCTAATACGCCACACATTCGAGTTTTCTAGGAAGAAAGCTTCAGAAACCTGAGAAAATATGATATTTCTTTCTGTAAACATGACATTGGATGCATTTGCCGAACAGGAAGATTGTGCTTTTCTCCAAAACCACTTCCACGGTGATTTTTGGTTAAATTTCACCAGGATACTACAACATTTTGTCCAGATACTCTGGATGAAAACAAAACTATCTGGTGTGTTGTGGCTATCTCCATCCCACATCTTGCTACAGCCTCTGTGTTTGTTTGTGTTTTCTGGACACTCTCTATGGACTTTACGGTTTTGAATGCATTTTAGCATGTAAGTTTTTGTTTTCAGCTGGCAAACGCTAATTGGTTCCACCTGGAGTGTAATTCTCCACACATTCGAGTTTTCTAGGAAGAAAGCTTCAGAAACCTGAGAAAACATGATATTTCCTTCTGTAAACATGACCTTGGCTGCATTTGCCGAACAGGAAGCTTGAGCTTTTCTCCAAAACCACTTTCACCGTGATTTTTGGTTAAATTTCACCCGAAATCCACAACATTTTGTCCAGATACTCTGGATGAAAGCAAAACTATCTGGTGTGTTGTGGCTATCTCCATCCCAGATGTTGCTACAGCCTCTGTGTTTGTTTGTGTTTTCTGGACATTCTCTATGGACTTTACGGTTTTGAATGCATTTTAGCATGTAAGTTTTTGCTTTCAGCTGGCAAACGCTAATTGGTTCCACCTGGAGTCTAATACGCCACACATTCGAGTTTTTTAGGAAGAAAGCTTCAGAAACCTGAGAAAACATGACATTTCTTTCTGTAAACATGACATTGGATGCATTTGCCGAACAGGAAGATTGTGCTTTTCTCCAAAACCACTTTCACGGTGATTTTTGGTTAAATTTCACCAGGATACTACAACATTTTGTCCAGATACTCTGGATGAAAACAAAACTCTCTGGTGTGTTGTGGCTATCTCAATCCCACATCTTGCTACAGCCTCTGTGTTTGTTTGTGTTTTCTAGACATTCTCTATGGACTTTACGGTTTTGAATTCATTTTAGCAGGACCCTTTTTGTTTTCAGCTGGCAAACGCTAATTGGTTCCACCTGGAGTCTAATACGCCACACATTCGAGTTTTCTAGGAAGAAAGCTTCAGAAACCTGAGAAAACATGATATTTCTTTCTGTAAACATGACATTGGATGCATTTGCCGAACAGGAAGATTGCGCTTTTCTCCAAAACCACTTCCACGGTGATTTTTGGTTAAATTTCACAAGGAAACTACAACATTTTGTCCAGATACTCTGGATGAAAACAAAACTATCTGGTGTGTTGTGGCTATCTCAATCCCACATCTTGCTACAGCCTCTGTGTTTGTTTGTGTTTTCTAGACATTCTCTATGGACTTTACGGTTTTGAATGCATTTTAGCAGGACCCTTTTTGTTTTCAGCTGGCAAACGCTAATTGGTTCCACCTGGAGTCTAATACGCCACACATTCGAGTTTTCTAGGAAGAAAGCTTCAGAAACCTGAGAAAACATGATATTTCTTTCTGTAAACATGACATTGGATGCATTTGCCGAACAGGAAGATTGTGCTTTTCTCCAAAACCACTTTCACGGTGATTTTTGGTTAAATTTCACCCGAAATCCACAACATTTTGTCCAGATACTCTGCATGAAAGCAAAACTATCTGGTGTGTTGTGGCTATCTCAATCCCACATCTTGCTACAGCCTCTGTGCTTGTTTGTGTTTTCTGGACATTCTCTATGGACTTTACGGTTTTGAATGCATTTTAGCATGTAAGTTTTTGTTTTCAGCTGGCAAACGCTAATTGGTTCCACCTGGAGTCTAATACGCCACACATTCGAGTTTTCTAGGAAGAAAGCTTCAGAAACCTGAGAAAACATGATATTTCTTTCTGTAAACATGACACTGGATGCATTTGCCGAACAGGAAGATTGTGCTTTTCTCCAAAACCACTTCCACGGTGATTTTTGGTTAAATTTCACCGAGATACTACAACAATTTGTCCTGATACTCTGGATGAAAACAAAACCATCTGGTGTGTTGTGGCTATCTCCATCCCACATCTTGCTACAGCCTCTGTGTTTGTTTGTGTTTTCTGGACATTCTCTATGGACTTTACGGTTTTGAATGCATTGTAGCATGTAAGTTTTTGTTTTCAGCTGGCAAACGCTAATTGGTTCCACCTGGAGTGTAATTCTCCACACATTCGAGTTTTCTAGGAAGAAAGCTACAGAAACCTGAAAAAACATGATATTTCCTTCTGTAAACATGACCTTGGCTGCATTTGCCGAACAGGAAGCTTGAGCTTTTCTCCAAAACCACTTTCACCGCGATTTTTGGTTAAATTTCACCCGAAATCCACAACATTTTGTCCTGATACTCTGCATGAAAGCAAAACTATCTGTTTTGTTGTGGCTATCTCAATCCCACATCTTTCTACAGCCTCTGTGTTTGTGTTTTCTGGATATTCTCTATGGACTTTACGGTTTTGAATGCATTTTAGCAGGACCCTTTTTGTTTTCAGCTGGGAAATGCTAATTGGTTCCACCTGGAGTCTAATACGCCACACATTCGAGTTTTCTAGGAAGACAGCTTCAGAAACCTGAGAAAACATGCTATTTCCTTCTGTAAACATGACCTTGGCTGCATTTGCCGAACAGGAAGATTGTGCTTTTCACCAAAACCACTTCCACGGTGATTTTTGGTTAAATTTCACCAGGATACTACAACATTTTGTCCAGATACTCTGGATGAAAACAAAACTATCTGGTGTGTTGTGGCTATCTCAATCCCAGATCTTGCTACAGCCTCTGTGTTTGTTTGTGGTTTCTATACATTCTCTATGGACTTTACGGTTTTGATTTCATTTTAGCAGGACCATTTTGTTTTCAGCTTGCATACGCTAATTGGTTCCACCTGGAGTCTAATACGCCACACATTCGAGTTTTATAGGAAGAAAGCTTCAGAAACCTGAGAAAACATGATATTTCCTTCTATAAACATGACATTGGCTGCATTTGCCGAACAGGAAGCATGAGCTTTTCTCCAAATCCACTTTCACTGTGCTTTTTGGTTAAATTTCACCCGAAATCCACAACATTTTGTCCAGATACTCTGGGTGAAAGCAAAACTATCTGGTGTGTTGTGGCTATCTCCATCCCACATCTTGCTACAGCCTCTGTGTTTGTTTGTGTTTTCTGGACATTCTCTATGACCTTTACGGCTTTGAATGCATTTTAGCATGTAAGTTTTTGTTTTCAGCTGGCAAACGCTAATTGGTTCCACCTGGAGTCTAATACGCCACACATTCGAGTTTTCTAGCAAGAAAGCTTCAGAAACCTGAGAAAACATGATATTTCTTTCTGTAAACATGACATTGGATGCATTTGCCGAACAGGAAGATTGTGCTTTTCTCCAAAACCACTTCCACGGTGATTTTTGGTTAAATTTCACGAGGATACTACAACATTTTGTCCAGATACTCTGGATGAAAACAAAACTATCTGGTGTGTTGTGGCTATCTCAATCCCACATCTTGCTACAGCCACTGTGTTTGTTTGTGTTTTCTAGACATTCTCTATGGACTTTACGGTTTTGAATGCATTTAAGCATGTAAGTTTTTGTTTTCAGCTGGCAAACGCTAATTGGTTCCACCTGGAGTCTAATACGCCACACATTCGAGTATTCTAGGAAGAAAGCTTCAGAAACCTGAGAAAACATTATATTTCTTTTTGTAAACATGACATTGGCTGTATTTGCCATACAGGAAGCATGAGCTTTTCTCCAAAACCACTTTCACGGTGATTTTTGGTTAAGTTTCACCCGAAATCCACAACATTTTGTCCAGATACTCTGGATGAAAACAAAACTATCTGGTGTGTTGTGGCTATCTCCATCCCACATCTTGCTACAGCCTCTGTGTTTGTTTGTGTTTTCTGGACATTCTCTATGGACTTTACGGTTTTGAATGCATTTTAGCATGTAAGTTTTTGTTTTCAGCTGGCAAACGCTAATTGGTTCCACCTGGAGTCTAATACGCCACACATTCGAGTTTTCTAGGAAGAAAGCTTCAGAAACCTGAGAAAACATGATATTTCTTTCTGTAAACATGACATTGGATGCATTTGCCGAACAGGAAGCATGAGCTTTTCTCCAAAACCACTTTCACTGTGATTTTTGGTTAAGTTTCACCCGAAATCCACAACATTTTGTCCAGATACTCTGGATGAAAACAAAACTATCTGGTGTGTTGTGGCTATCTCCATCCCACATCTTGCTACAGCCTCTGTGTTTGTTTGTGTTTTCTGGACATTCTCTATGGACTTTACGGTTTTGAATGCATTTTAGCATGTAAGTTTTTGTTTTCAGCTGGCAAACGCTAATTGGTTCCACCTGGAGTCTAATACGCCACACATTCGAGTTTTCTAGGAAGAAAGCTTCAGAAACCTGAGAAAACATGATATTTCTTTCTGTAAACATGACATTGGATGCATTTGCCGAACAGGAAGCATGAGCTTTTCTCCAAAACCACTTTCACCGTGATTTTTGGTTAAATTTCACCCGAAATCCACAACATTTCGTCCAGATACTCTGCATGAAAGCAAAACTATCTGGTGTGTTGTGGCTATCTCAATCCCACATCTTGCCACAGCCTCTGTGCTGGTTTGTGTTTTCTGTACATTCTCTATGGACTTTACTGTTTTGAATGCATTTTAGCATGTAAGTTTTTGTTTTCAGCTGGCAAACGCTAATTGGTTCCACCTGGAGTCTAATACGCCACACATTCGAGTTTTCTAGGAAGAAAGCTTCAGAAACCTGAGAAAATATGATATTTGTATTTGTAAACATGACATTGGATGCATTTGCCGAACAGGAAGATTGTGCTTTTCTCCAAAACCACTTCCACGGTGATTTTTGGTTAAATTTCACCAGGATACTACAACATTTTGTCCAGATACTCTGGATGAAAACAAAACTATCTGGTGTGTTGTGGCTATCTCCATCCCACATCTTGCTACAGCCTCTGTGTTTGTTTGTGGTTTCTGGACATTCTCTATGGACTTTACGGTTTTGAATGCATTTTAGCATGTAAGTTTTTGGTTTCAGCTGGCAAACGCTAATTGGTTCCACCTGGAGTGTAATTCGCCACACATTCGAGTTTTCTAGGAAGAAAGCTTCAGAAACTTGAGAAAACATGATATTTGTATTTGTAACCATGACCTTGGCTGCATTTGCCGAACAGGAAGCATGAGCTTTTCTCCAAAACAACTTTCACGGTGATTTTTGGTAAAGTTTCACCCACAATTCACAACAATTTGTCCTGATACTCTGGATGAAAACAAAACTATCTGGTGTGTTGTGGCTATCTCCATCCCAGATCTTGCTACAGCCTCTGTGTTTGTTTGTGTTTTCTGGACATTCTCTATGGACTTTACGGTTTTGAATGCATTTTAGCATGTAAGTTTTTGTTTTCAGCTGGCAAACGCTAATTGGTTCCACCTGGAGTGTAATTCGCCACACATTTGAGTTTTCTAGGATGAAAGCTTCAGAAACCTGAGAAAAAATGATATTTCCTTCTGTAAACATGACCTTGGCTGCATTTGCCGAACAGGAAGCATGAGCTTTTCTCCAAAACCACTATCACCGTGATTTTTGGTTAAATTTCACCCGAAATCCACAACATTTTGTCCAGATACTCTGCATGAAAGCAAAACTATCTGGTGTGTTGTGGCTATCTCAATCCCACATCTTGCTACAGCCTCTGTGTTTGTTTGTGTTTTCTGGACATTCTCTATGGACTTTACGGTTTTGAATGCATTTTAGCAGGACCCTTTTTGTTTTCAGCTGGCAAACGCTAATTGGTTCCACCTGGAGTCTAATACGCCACACATTCGAGTTTTCTAGCAAGAAAGCTTCAGAAACCTGAGAAAACATGATATTTCTTTCTGTAAACATGACATTGGATGCATTTGCCGAACAGGAAGATTGTGCTTTTCTCCAAAACCACTTCCACGGTGATTTTTGGTTAAATTTCACCAGGATACTACAACATTTTGTCCAGATATTCTGGATGAAAACAAAACTATCTGGTGTGTTGTGGCTATCTCCATCCCACATCTTGCTACAGCCTCTGTGTTTGTTTGTGTTTTCTGGACACTCTCTATGGACTTTACGGTTTTGAATGCGTTTTAGCATGTAAGTTTTTGTTTTCAGCCTGCAAACACTAATTGGTTCCACCTGGAGTGTAATTCTCCACACATTCGAGTTTTCTAGGATGAAAGCTACAGAAACCTGAGAAAACATGATATTTCCTTCTGTAAACATGACCTTGGCTGCATTTGCCGAACAGGAAGCTTGAGCTTTTCTCCAAAACCACTTTCACCGTGATTTTTGGTTAAATTTCACCCGAAATCCACAACATTTTGTCCAGATACTCTGCATGAAAGCAAAACTATCTGGTGTGTTGTGGCTATCTCAATCCCACATCTTGCCACAGCCTCTGTGCTTGTTTGTGTTTTCTGGACATTCTCTATGGACTTTACGGTTTTGAATGCATTTTAGCATGTAAGTTTTTGTTTTCAGCTGGCAAACGCTAATTGGTTCCACCTGGAGTCTAATAGGCCACACATTCGAGTTTTCTAGGAAGAAAGCTTCAGAAACCTGAGAAAACATGATATTTGTATTTGTGAACATGACATTGCATGCATTTGCCGAACAGGAAGATTGCGCTTTTCTCGAAAACCACTTTCACCGTGATTGTTGGTTAAATTTCACCGGGATACTACAACATTTTGTCCAGATACTCTGGATGAAAGCAAAACTATCTGGTGTGTTGTGGCTATCTCAATCCCACATCTTGCTACAGCCTCTGTGTTTGTTTGTGTTTTCTGGACATTCTCTATGGACTTTACGGTTTTGAATGCATTTTAGCATGTAAGTTTTTGTTTTCAGCTGGAAAACGCTAATTGGTTCCACCTGGAGTCTAATACGCCACACATTCGAGTTTTCTAGGAAGAAAGCTTCAGAAACCTGAGAAAACATGATATTTCTTTCTGTAAACATGACATTGGCTGTATTTGCCATACAGGAAAAATGAGCTTTTCTCCAAAACCACTTTCACGGTGATTTTTGGTTAAGTTTCACCGGAAATCCACAACATTTTGTCCAGATACTCTGGATGAAAACAAAACTATCTGGTGTGTTGTGGCTATCTCCATCCCAGATCTTGCTACAGCCTCTGTGCTTGTTTGTGTTTTCTGGACATTCTCTATGGACTTTACGGTTTTGAATGCATTTTAGCATGTAAGTTTTTGTTTTCAGCTGGCAAACGCTAATTGGTTCCACCTGGAGTCTAATACGCCACACATTCGAGTTTTCTAGGAAGAAAGCTTCAGAAACCTGAGAAAACATGATATTTCCTTCTGTAAACATGTCCTTGGCTGCATTTGCCGAACAGGAAGCATGAGCTTTTCTCCAAAATCACTTTCACCGTGAGTTTTGTTTAAATTTCACCCGAAATCCACAACAATTTGTCCAGATACTCTGGATGAAAACAAAACTATCTGGTGTGTTGTGGCTATCTCCATCCCACATCTTGCTACAGCCTCTGTGTTTGTTTGTGTTTTCTGGACATTCTCTATGGACTTTACGGTTTTGAATGCATTTTAGCAGGACCCTTTTTGTTTTCAGCTGGCAAACGCTAATTGGTTTCACCTGGAGTCTAATACGCCACACATTCCAGTTTTCTAGGAAGAAAGCTTCAGAAACCTGAGAAAACATGATATTTCTTTCTGTAAACATGACATTGGCTGCATTTGCCGAACAGGAAGCATGAGCTTTTCTCCAAAACAACTTTCACGTTGATTTTTGGTAAAGTTTCACCCACAATACACAACAAAATGTCCTGATACTCTGGATGAAAACAAAACTATCTGGTGTGTTGTGGCTATCTCCATCCCAGATCTTGCTACAGCCTCTGTGTTTGTTTGTGTTTTCTGGACATTCTCTATGGACTTTACGGTTTTGAATGCATTTTAGCATGTAAGTTTTTGTTTTCAGCTGGCAAACGCTAATTGGTTCCACCTGGAGTGTAATTCGCCACACATTCGAGTTTTCTAGGAAGAAAGCTTCAGAAACCTGAGAAAAAATGATATTTCCTTCTGTAAACATGACCTTGGCTGCATTTGCCGAACAGGAAGCATGAGCTTTTCTCCAAAACCACTATCACCGTGATTTTTGGTTAAATTTCACCCGAAATCCACAACATTTTGTCCAGATACTCTGCATGAAAGCAAAACTATCTGGTGTGTTGTGGCTATCTCAATCCCACACCTTGCCACAGCCTCTGTGCTTGTTTGTGTTTTCTGGACATTCTCTATGGACTTTACGGTTTTGAATGCATTGTAGCTTGTAAGTTTTTGTTTTCAGCTGGCAAACGCTAATTGGTTCCACCTGGAGTCTAATACGCCACACATTCGAGTTTTCTAGGAAGAAAGCTTCAGAAACCTGAGAAAACATGATATTTCTTTCTGTAGACATGACATTGGATGCATTTGCCGAACAGGAAGATTGCGCTTTTCTCCAAAACCACTTCCACGGTGATTTTTGGTTAAATTTCACCTGAAATCCACAACATTTTGTCCAGATACTCTGCATGGAAGCAAAACTATCTGGTGTGTTGTGGCTATCTCAATCCCACATCTTGCTACAGCCTCTGTGTTTGTTTGTGTTTTCTGGACATTCTCTATGGACTTTACGGTTTTGAATGCATTTTAGCATGTAAGTTTTTGTTCTCAGCTGGCAAAAGCTAATTGGTTCCACCTGGAGTTTAATAGGCCACACATTCGAGTTTTTTAGGAAGAAAGCTTCCAAAACCTGAGAAAACATGATATTTCTTTCTGTAAACATGACATTGGCTGCATTTGCCGAGCAGGAAGCATGAGCTTTTCTCCAAAACCACTTCCACGGTGATTTTTGGTTAAGTTTCGCCCGAAATCCACAACATTTTGTCCAGATACTCTGGATGAAAGCAAAACTATCTGTTGTTTTGTGGCTATCGCAATCCCACATCTTGCTACAGCCTCTGTGTTTGTGTTTTCTGGATATTCTCTATGGACCTTACGGTTTTGAATGCATTTTAGCATGTAAGTTTTTGTTTTCAGCTGGCAAACGCTAATTGGTTCCACCTGGAGTCTAATACGCCACACATTTGAGTTTTCTAGGAAGAAAGCTTCAGAAACCTGAGAAAACATGATACTTCTTTCTGTAAACATGACATTGGCTGTATTTGCCATACAGGAAGAATGAGCTTTTCTCCAAAACCACTTTCACGGGGATTTTTGGTTAAGTTTCACCGGAAATCCACAACATTTTGTCCAGATACTCTGGATGAAAACAAAACTATCTGGTGTGTTGTGGCTATCTCCATCCCAGATCTTGCTACAGCCTCTGTGCTTGTTTGTGTTTTCTGGACATGCTCTATGGACTTTACGGTTTTGAATGCATTTTAGCATGTAAGTTTTTGTTTTCAGCTGGCAAACGCTAATTGGTTCCACCTGGAGTCTAATACGCCACACATTCGAGTTTTCTAGGAAGAAAGCTTCAGAAACCTGAGAAAACATGATATTTCCTTCTGTAAACATGTCCTTGGCTGCATTTGCCGAACAGGAAGCATGAGCTTTTCTCCAAAATCACTTTCACCGTGAGTTTTGTTTAAATTTCACCCGAAATCCACAACAATTTGTCCAGATACTCTGGATGAAAACAAAACTATCTGGTGTGTTGTGGCTATCTCCATCCCACATCTTGCTACAGCCTCTGTGTTTGTTTGTGTTTTCTGGACATTCTCTATGGACTTTACGGTTTTGAATGCATTTTAGCAGGACCCTTTTTGTTTTCAGCTGGCAAACGCTAATTGGTTTCACCTGGAGTCTAATACGCCACACATTCCAGTTTTCTAGGAAGAAAGCTTCAGAAACCTGAGAAAACATGATATTTCTTTCTGTAAACATGACATTGGCTGCATTTGCCGAACAGGAAGCATGAGCTTTTCTCCAAAACAACTTTCACGTTGATTTTTGGTAAAGTTTCACCCACAATACACAACAAAATGTCCTGATACTCTGGATGAAAACAAAACTATCTGGTGTGTTGTGGCTATCTCCATCCCAGATCTTGCTACAGCCTCTGTGTTTGTTTGTGTTTTCTGGACATTCTCTATGGACTTTACGGTTTTGAATGCATTTTAGCATGTAAGTTTTTGTTTTCAGCTGGCAAACGCTAATTGGTTCCACCTGGAGTGTAATTCGCCACACATTCGAGTTTTCTAGGAAGAAAGCTTCAGAAACCTGAGAAAAAATGATATTTCCTTCTGTAAACATGACCTTGGCTGCATTTGCCGAACAGGAAGCATGAGCTTTTCTCCAAAACCACTATCAGCGTGATTTTTGGTTAAATTTCACCCGAAATCCACAACATTTTGTCCTGATACTCTGCATGAAAGCAAAACTATCTGGTGTGTTGTGGCTATCTCAATCCCACACCTTGCCACAGCCTCTGTGCTTGTTTGTGTTTTCTGGACATTCTCTATGGACTTTACGGTTTTGAATGCATTGTAGCTTGTAAGTTTTTGTTTTCAGCTGGCAAACGCTAATTGGTTCCACCTGGAGTCTAATACGCCACACATTCGAGTTTTCTAGGAAGAAAGCTTCAGAAACCTGAGAAAACATGATATTTCTTTCTGTAGACATGACATTGGATGCATTTGCCGAACAGGAAGATTGCGCTTTTCTCCAAAACCACTTCCACGGTGATTTTTGGTTAAATTTCACCTGAAATCCACAACATTTTGTCCAGATACTCTGCATGGAAGCAAAACTATCTGGTGTGTTGTGGCTATCTCAATCCCACATCTTGCTACAGCCTCTGTGTTTGTTTGTGTTTTCTGGACATTCTCTATGGACTTTACGGTTTTGAATGCATTTTAGCATGTAAGTTTTTGTTCTCAGCTGGCAAACGCTAATTGGTTCCACCTGGAGTTTAATAGGCCACACATTCGAGTTTTTTAGGAAGAAAGCTTCCAAAACCTGAGAAAACATGATATTTCTTTCTGTAAACATGACATTGGCTGCATTTGCCGAGCAGGAAGCATGAGCTTTTCTCCAAAACCACTTCCACGGTGATTTTTGGTTAAGTTTCGCCCGAAATCCACAACATTTTGTCCAGATACTCTGGATGAAAGCAAAACTATCTGTTGTTTTGTGGCTATCGCAATCCCACATCTTGCTACAGCCTCTGTGTTTGTGTTTTCTGGATATTCTCTATGGACCTTACGGTTTTGAATGCATTTTAGCATGTAAGTTTTTGTTTTCAGCTGGCAAACGCTAATTGGTTCCACCTGGAGTCTAATACGCCACACATTTGAGTTTTCTAGGAAGAAAGCTTCAGAAACCTGAGAAAACATGATACTTCTTTCTGTAAACATGACATTGGCTGTATTTGCCATACAGGAAGAATGAGCTTTTCTCCAAAACCACTTTCACGGTGATTTTTGGTTAAGTTTCACCGGAAATCCACAACATTTTGTCCAGATACTCTGGATGAAAACAAAACTATCTGGTGTGTTGTGGCTATCTCCATCCCAGATCTTGCTACAGCCTCTGTGCTTGTTTGTGTTTTCTGGACATGCTCTATGGACTTTACGGTTTTGAATGCATTTTAGCATGTAAGTTTTTGTTTTCAGCTGGCAAACGCTAATTGGTTCCACCTGGAGTCTAATACGCCACACATTCGAGTTTTCTAGGAAGAAAGCTTCAGAAACCTGAGAAAACATGATATTTCTTTCTGTAAACATGACCTTGGCTGCATTTGCCGAACAGGAAGCATGAGCTTTTCTCCAAAACAACTTTAACCGTGAGTTTTGGTTAAATTTCACCCGAAATCCACAACAATTTGTCCAGATACTCTGGATGAAAACAAAACTATCTGGTGTGTTGTGGCTATCTCCATCCCACATCTTGCTACAGCCTCTGTGTTTGTTTGTGTTTTCTGGACATTCTCTATGCACTTTACGGTTTTGAATGCATTTTAGCATGTAAGTTTTTGTTTTTAGCTGCCAAACGCTAATTGGTTCCACCTGGAGTCAAATCCTCCACACATTCGAGTTTTCAAGGAAGAAAGCTCCAGAAAGCTGAAAAAACATGATATTTCTTTCTGTAAACCTGACATTGGATGCATTTGCCAAACAGAAAGATTGTGCTTTTCTCCAAAACCACTTTCACGGTGATTTTTCATTAAATTTCACCTGAAATCCACAACAATTTGTCTAGATACTCCTGGATGAAAACAAAACTATCTGGTGTGTTGTGGCTATCTCAATCCCAGATCTTGCTACAGCCTCTGTGTGTGTTTGTGTTTTCTGGACATTCTCTATGGACTTTACGGTTTTGAATGCATTTTAGCAGGACTCTTTTTTTTGTTTTCTGCTGGCAAATGCTAATTGGTTCCACCTGGAGTCAAATCCTCCACACATTCGAGTTTTCTAGGAAGAAAGCTTCAGAAACCTGAGAAAACATGATATTTCTTTCTGTAAACATGACATTGGATACAGTTGCCGAACAGGAAGATTGTGTTTTTCCCCAAAACCACTTTCACGGTGATTTTTTGGTTAAATTTCACTTCAAATCTACAACAATTTGTCTAGATACACCTGCATGAAAACAAAGATATCTGGTGATTTTTAGCTATCTCAATCCCAGATCTTGCTACAGCCTCTGTGTGTGTTTGTGTTTTCTGGACATTCTCTATGGACTTTAAGGTTTTGAATGCATTTTAGCATGTAAGTTATTGTTTTTAGCTAGCAAACGCTAGTTGGTTCCACCTGGAGTCTAATACGCCACATATTCGAGTTTTCTAGGAAGAAAGCTCCAGAAACCTGAAAAAACATGATATTTCTTTCTGTAAACATGGCATTGGATGCATTTGCTGAACAGGAAGATTGTGCTTTTCTTCAAAACCACGTTCACGGTGATTTTTGTTTAAATTTCACCCAAAATCCACAACAATTTGTCCAGATAATCCTGGATGAACACAAAACTCTCTGGTGTGTTGTGGCTATCTCAATCCCAGATCTTGCTACAGCCTCTTTGTGTGTTTGTGTTTTCTGGACATTCTCTATGGACTTTACGGTTTTGAATGCATTTTAGCATGTAAGTTTTTGTTTTTAGCTGCCAAACGCTAATTGGTTCCACCTGGAGTCAAATCATCCACACATTCGAGTTTTCTAGGAAGAAAGCCTCAGAAACCTGAGAAAACATGATATTTCATTCTGTAAACCTGACATTGGAGTCATTTGCCGAACAGAAAGATTGTGCTTTTCTCCAAAACCACTTTCACGGTGATTTTTCATTAAATTTCACCTGAAATCCACAACAATTTGTTAGATACTCCTGGATGAAAACAAAACTATCTGGTGTGTTGTGGCTATCTCAATCTCAGATCTTGCTACAGCCTCTGTGTGTGTTTGTGTTTTCTGGACATTCTCTATGGACTTTACGGTTTTGAATGTATTTTAGCATGTAAGTTTTTGTTTTTAGCTGCCAAACCCTAATTGGTTCCACCTGGAGTCAAATCCTCCACATATTCGAGTTTTCTAGGAAGAAATCTTCAGAAACCTGAGAAACCATGATATTTCTTTCTGTAAACATGACATTGGATGCATTTGCCAAAAAGGAAGATTGTGCTATTCTCCAAAACCGCTTTCACGGTGATTTTTTGGTTAAATTTTATTTCAAAACTACAACAATTTGTTCAGAAACTCCTGTATAAAAACAAAACTATCTGGTGTGTTGTGGCTATCTCAATCCCAGATCTTGCTACAGCCTCTGTGTGTGTTTGTGTTTTCTGGACATTCTCTATGGACTTTACAGTTTTGAATGCATTTTAGCAGGACCCTTTTTGTTTTCTGCTGGCAAACGCTAATTGGTTTCACCTGGAGTCAAATCCTCTTCTCATTGGAGTTTTCTAGGGAGAAAACTTCAGAAACCTGAGAAAACATGATATTTCTTTCTGTAAACAAGACAGTGGATGCATTTGCCGAACAGGAAGATTGTGATTTCTCCAAAACCACTTTCACGGTGATTTTTGGTTAAATTTTAGTTCAAAACTACAACAATTTCTCCAGATACTCCTGGATGAAAACAAAACTATGTGGTGTGTTGTGGCTATCTCAATGCAAGAAATGCTACAGCCTCTGTGTGTGTTTGTGTTTTCTGGACATTCTCTATGGACTTTACGGTTTTGAATGCATTTTAGCATGTAAGGTTTTGTTTTTAGCTGCTAAACGCTAATTGGTTCCACCTGGAGTAAAATCTTCCACTCATTCAGGTTTTCTAGGAAGAAAGCTTCAGAAACCTGAGAAAAGATGATATTTCTTTCTGTAAACATGACATTGGATGCATTTGCCGAACAGGAAGATTGTGCTTTTCTCCAAAACCACTTTCACGGTGATTTTTTGGTTAAATTTCACTTCAAAACTACAAAAATTTGTCCAGATACTCCTGGATGAAAACAAAACTATCTGGTGTGTTGTGGCTATCTCAATCCCAGATCTTGCTACAGCCTCTGTGTGTGTTTGTGTTTTCTGGACATTCTCTATGGACTTTACGGTTTTGAATGCATTTTAGCATGTAAGTTTTTGTTTTTAGCTGCCAAACACTAATTGGTTCCACCTGGAGTCAAATCATCCACACATTCGAGTTTTCTGGGAAGAAAGCTCCAGAAACCTGAGAAAACATGATATTTTTTTCTGTAAACATGACATTGGATGCATTTGCCAAACAGGAAGATTGTGCATTTCTCCAAAACCACGTTCACGGTGATTTTTGGTAAAGTTTCCCCCACAATACAAAACAATTTGTCCTGATACTCTGGATGAAAACAAAACTATCTGGTGTGTTCTGGCTATCTCAATCCCAGATCGTGCCACAGCCTCTGTGTGTGTTTGTGTTTTCTGGACATTCTCTATGGACTTTACGGTTTGGAATACATTTTAGCATGTAAGTTTTCGTTTTTAGCTGCCAAACGCTAATTGGTTCCACCTGGAGTCAAATCCTCCACACATTCGAAATTTCTAGGAAGAAAGCTCCAGAAAGCTGAGAAAACATGATATTTCTTTCTGTAAACATGACATTGGATGCATTTGCCGAACAGGAAGATTGTGCTTTTCTCCAAAACCACTTTCACGGTGATTTTTTGTTAAATTTCACCCAAAATCCACAACAATGTGTCCAGATACTCCTGGATGAAAACAAAACTATCTGGTGAGTTGTGCCTATCTCAGTCCCAGATCTTGCTACAGCCTCTGTGTGTGTTTGTGTTTTCTGGACATTCTCTATGGACTTTATGGTTTTGAATGCATGTTAGCATGTAAGGTTTTGTTTTTGGCTGCTAAACGCTAATTGGTTCCACCTGGAGTCAAATCCTCCACACATTCGAGTTTTCTAGGAAGAAAGCTTCAGAAACCTGAGAAAACATGATATTTCTTTCTGTAAACATGACATTGGATGCATTTGCCGAACAGGAAGATTGTGCTTTTCTCCAAAAACACTTTCACCGTGATTTTTGGTTAAATTTCACCCGAAATCCACAACATTTTGTCCAGATACTCTGCATGAAAGCAAAACTATCTGGTGTGTTGTGGCTATCTCCATCCCAGATGTTGCTACAGCCTCTGTGTTTGTTTGTGTTTTCTGGACATTCTCTATGGACTTTACGGTTTTGAATGCATTTTAGCATGTAAGTTTTTGGTTTCAGCTGGCAAACGCTAATTGGTTCCACCTGGAGTCTAATACGCCACACATTCGAGTTTTTTAGGAAGAAAGCTTCAGAAACCTGAGAAAACATGATATTTCTTTCTGTAAACATGACATTGGATGCATTTGCCGAACAGGAAGATTGTGCTTTTCTCCAAAACCACTTCCACGGTGATTTTTGGTTAAATTTCACCAGGAAACTACAACATTTTGTCCAGATACTCTGGATGAAAACAAAACTCTCTGGTGTGTTGTGGCTATCTCAATCCCAGATCTTGCTACAGCCTCTGTGTTTGTTTGTGTTTTCTAGACATTCTCTATGGACTTTACGGTTTTGAATTCATTTTAGCAGGACCCTTTTTGTTTTCAGCTGGCAAACGCTAATTGGTTCCACCTGGAGTCTAATACGCCACACATTCGAGTTTTCTAGGAAGAAAGCTTCAGAAACCTGAGAAAACATGATATTTCTTTCTGTAAACATGACATTGGATGCATTTGCCGAACAGGAAGCATGAGCTTTTCTCCAAAACCACTTTCACGGTGATTTTTGGTAAAGTTTCACCCACAATACACAACAATTTGTCCTGATACTCTGGATGAAAACAAAACTATCTGGTGTGTTGTGGCTATCTCCATCCCACATCTTGCTACAGCCTCTGTGTTTGTTTGTGTTTTCTAGACATTCTCTATGGACTTTACGGTTTGGAATACATTTTAGCATGTAAGTTTTCGTTTTTAGCTGCCAAACGCTAATTGGTTCCACCTGGAGTCAAATCCTCCACACATTCGAAATTTCTAGGAAGAAAGCTCCAGAAAGCTGAGAAAACATGACATTTCTTTCTGTAAACATGACATTGCATGCATTTGCCGAACAGGAAGATTGTGCTTTTCTCCAAAACCACTTTCACGGTGATTTTTTGTTAAATTTCACCCAAAATCCACAACAATGTGTCCAGATACTCCTGGATGAAAACAAAACTATCTGGTGAGTTGTGCCTATCTCAGTCCCAGATCTTGCTACAGCCTCTGTGTGTGTTTGTGTTTTCTGGACATTCTCTATTGACTTTATGGTTTTGAATGCATTTTAGCATGTAAGGTTTTGTTTTTAGCTGCTAAACGCTAATTGGTTCCACCTGGAGTCAAATCCTCCACACATTCGAGTTTTCTAGGAAGAAAGCTTCAGAAACCTGAGAAAACATGATATTTCTTTCTGTAAACATGACATTGGATGCATTTGCCGAACAGGAAGATTGTGCTTTTCTCCAAAAACACTTTCACGGTGATTTTTTGGTTAAATTTCACTTCAAAACTACAAAAATTTGTCCAGATACTCCTGGATGAAAACAAAACTATCTGGTGTGTTGTGGCTATCACAATCTCAGATCTTGCTACAGCCTCTTTGTGTGTTTGTGTTTTCTGGACATTCTCTATGGACTTGAAAGTTTTGAATGCATTTTAGCAGGGCCCTTTTTGTTTTCTCCTGGCAAACGCTAATTGGTTCCACCTGGAGTCAAATCCACCACACAGTCGAGTTTTCTAGGAAGAAAGCTTCAGAAACCAGAGAAAAGATGATATTTCTTTCTGTAAACATGACATTGGATGCATTTGCCGAACAGGGAGATTGTGCTTTTCTCCAAAACCACTTTCACGGTGATTTTTGATTAAATTTCACTTCAAAACTACAACATTTTGTCTAGATACTAAAGGACGAAAACAAAGCTATCTGGTAATTTTTAGCTATCTCTATCATAGATCTTGCTGAAGCCTCTGTGTGTGTTTGTGTTTTCTGGACATTCTCTATGGACTTTACGGTTTTGAATGCATTTTAGCATGTAAGGTTTTGTTTTTAGCTGCTAAACGCTAATTGGTTCCACCTGGAGTCAAATCCTCCACACATTCGAGTTTTCTAGGAAGAAAGCTTCAGAAACCTGAGAAAACATGATATTTCTTTCTGTAAACATGACATTGGATGCATTTGCCGAACAGGAAGATTGTGCTTTTCTCCAAAAACACTTTCACGGTGATTTTTTGGTTAAATTTCACTTCAAAACTACAAAAATTTGTCCAGATACTCCTGGATGAAAACAAAACTATCTGGTGTGTTGTGGCTATCACAATCTCAGATCTTGCTACAGCCTCTGTGTGTGTTTGTGTTTTCTGGACATTCTCTATGGACTTGAAAGTTTTGAATGCATTTTAGCAGGGCCCTTTTTGTTTTCTCCTGGCAAACGCTAATTGGTTCCACCTGGAGTCAAATCCACCACACAGTCGAGTTTTCTAGGAAGAAAGCTTCAGAAACCAGAGAAAAGATGATATTTCTTTCTGTAAACATGACATTGGATGCATTTGCCGAACAGGGAGATTGTGCTTTTCTCCAAAACCACTTTCACGGTGATTTTTGATTAAATTTCACTTCAAAACTACAACATTTTGTCTAGATACTAAAGGACGAAAACAAAGCTATCTGGTGATTTTTAGCTATCTCTATCATAGATCTTGCTGAAGCCTCTGTGTGTGTTTGTGTTTTCTGGACATTCTCTATGGACTTTACGGTTTTGAATGCATTTTAGCATGTAAGTTTTTGTTTTTAGCTGCCAAACGCTAATTGGTTCCACCTGGAGTCAAATCCTCCACACATTCGAGTTTTCAAGGAAGAAAGCTCCAGAAAGCTGAAAAAACATGATATTTCTTTCTGTAAACCTGACATTGGATGCATTTGCCAAACAGAAAGATTGTGCTTTTCTCCAAAACCACTTTCACGGTGATTTTTCATTAAATTTCACCTGAAATCCACAACAATTTGTCTAGATACTCCTGGATGAAAACAAAACTATCTGGTGTGTTGTGGCTATCTCAATCCCAGATCTTGCTACAGCCTCTGTGTGTGTTTGTGTTTTCTGGACATTCTCTATGGACTTTACGGTTTTGAATGCATTTTAGCAGGACTCTTTTTTTTTGTTTTCTGCTGGCAAATGCTAATTGGTTCCACCTGGAGTCAAATCCTCCACACGTTCGAGTTTTCTAGGAAGAAAGCTTCAGAAACCTGAGAAAACATGATATTTCTTTCTGTAAACATGACATTGGATGCAGTTGCCGAACAGGAAGATTGTGTTTTTCCCCAAAACCACTTTCACGGTGATTTTTTGGTTAAATTTCACTTCAAATCTACAACAATTTGTCTAGATACACCTGCATGAAAACAAAGATATCTGGTGATTTTTAGCTATCTCAATCCCAGATCTTGCTACAGCTTCTGTGTGTGTTTGTGTTTTCTGGACATTCTCTATGGACTTTAAGGTTTTGAATGCATTTTAGCATGTAAGTTATTGTTTTTAGCTAGCAAACGCTAGTTGGTTCCACCTGGAGTCTAATACGCCACATATTCGAGTTTTCTAGGAAGAAAGCTCCAGAAACCTGAAAAAACATGACATTTCTTTCTGTAAACATGGCATTGGATGCATTTGCTGAACAGGAAGATTGTGCTTTTCTTCAAAACCACGTTCCCGGTGATTTTTGTTTAAATTTCACCCAAAATCCACAACAATTTGTCCAGATAATCCTGGATGAACACAAAACTCTCTGGTGTGTTGTGGCTATCTCAATCCCAGATCTTGCTACAGCCTCTTTGTGTGTTTCTGTTTTCTGGACATTCTCTATGGACTTTACGGTTTTGAATGCATTTTAGCATGTAAGTTTTTGTTTTTAGCTGCCAAACGCTAATTGGTTCCACCTGGAGTCAAATCATCCACACATTCGAGTTTTCTAGGAAGAAAGCCTCAGAAACCTGAGAAAACATGATATTTCATTCTGTAAACCTGACATTGGAGTCATTTGCCGAACAGAAAGATTGTGCTTTTCTCCAAAACCACTTTCACGGTGATTTTTCATTAAATTTCACCTGAAATCCACAACAATTTGTCTAGATACTCCTGGATGAAAACAAAACTATCTGGTGTGTTGTGGCTATCTCAATCCCAGATCTTGCTACAGCCTCTGTGTGTGTTTGTGTTTTCTGGACATTCTCTATGGACTTTACGGTTTTGAATGCATTTTAGCAGGACTCTTTTTTTTGTTTTCTGCTGGCAAATGCTAATTGGTTCCACCTGGAGTCAAATCCTCCACACGTTCGAGTTTTCTAGGAAGAAAGCTTCAGAAACCTGAGAAAACATGATATTTCTTTCTGTAAACATGACATTGGATGCAGTTGCCGAACAGGAAGATTGTGTTTTTCCCCAAAACCACTTTCACGGTGATTTTTTGGTTAAATTTCACTTCAAATCTACAACAATTTGTCTAGATACACCTGCATGAAAACAAAGATATCTGGTGATTTTTAGCTATCTCAATCCCAGATCTTGCTACAGCCTCTGTGTGTGTTTGTGTTTTCTGGACATTCTCTATGGACTTTAAGGTTTTGAATGCATTTTAGCATGTAAGTTATTGTTTTTAGCTAGCAAACGCTAGTTGGTTCCACCTGGAGTCTAATACGCCACATATTCGAGTTTTCTAGGAAGAAAGCTCCAGAAACCTGAAAAAACATGATATTTCTTTCTGTAAACATGGCATTGGATGCATTTGCTGAACAGGAAGATTGTGCTTTTCTTCAAAACCACGTTCACGGTGATTTTTGTTTAAATTTCACCCAAAATCCACAACAATTTGTCCAGATAATCCTGGATGAACACAAAACTCTCTGGTGTGTTGTGGCTATCTCAATCCCAGATCTTGCTACAGCCTCTTTGTTTGTTTGTGTTTTCTGGACATTCTCTATGGACTTTACGGTTTTGAATGCATTTTAGCATGTAAGTTTTTGTTTTTAGCTGCCAAACGCTAATTGGTTCCACCTGGAGTCAAATCATCCACACATTCGAGTTTTCTAGGAAGAAAGCCTCAGAAACCTGAGAAAACATGATATTTCATTCTGTAAACCTGACATTGGAGTCATTTGCCGAACAGAAAGATTGTGCTTTTCTCCAAAACCACTTTCACGGTGATTTTTCATTAAATTTCACCTGAAATCCACAACAATTTGTTAGATACTCCTGGATGAAAACAAAACTATCTGGTGTGTTGTGGCTATCTCAATCTCAGATCTTGCTACAGCCTCTGTGTGTGTTTGTGTTTTCTGGACATTCTCTATGGACTTTACGGTTTTGAATGTATTTTAGCATGTAAGTTTTTGTTTTTAGCTGCCAAACCCTAATTGGTTCCACCTGGAGTCAAATCCTCCACATATTCGAGTTTTCTAGGAAGAAATCTTCAGAAACCTGAGAAACCATGATATTTCTTTCTGTAAACATGACATTGGATGCATTTGCCAAAAAGGAAGATTGTGCTATTCTCCAAAACCGCTTTCACGGTGATTTTTTGGTTAAATTTTACTTCAAAACTACAACAATTTGTTCAGAAACTCCTGTATAAAAACAAAACTATCTGGTGTGTTGTGGCTATCTCAATCCCAGATCTTGCTACAGCCTCTGTGTGTGTTTGTGTTTTCTGGACATTCTCTATGGACTTTACAGTTTTGAATGCATTTTAGCAGGACCCTTTTTGTTTTCTGCTGGCAAACGCTAATTGGTTTCACCTGGAGTCAAATCCTCTTCTCATTGGAGTTTTCTAGGGAGAAAACTTCAGAAACCTGAGAAAACATGATATTTCTTTCTGTAAACAAGACAGTGGATGCATTTGCCGAACAGGAAGATTGTGATTTCTCCAAAACCACTTTCACGGTGATTTTTGGTTAAATTTTAGTTCAAAACTACAACAATTTGTCCAGATACTCCTGGATGAAAACAAAACTATGTGGTGTGTTGTGGCTATCTCAATGCAAGAAATGCTACAGCCTCTGTGTGTGTTTGTGTTTTCTGGACATTCTCTATGGACTTTACGGTTTTGAATGCATTTTAGCATGTAAGGTTTTGTTTTTAGCTGCTAAACGCTAATTGGTTCCACCTGGAGTAAAATCTTCCACTCATTTAGGTTTTCTAGGAAGAAAGCTTCAGAAACCTGAGAAAAGATGATATTTCTTTCTGTAAACATGACATTGGATGCATTTGCCGAACAGGAAGATTGTGCTTTTCTCCAAAACCACTTTCACGGTGATTTTTTGGTTAAATTTCACTTCAAAACTACAAAAATTTGTCCAGATACTCCTGGATGAAAACAAAACTATCTGGTGTGTTGTGGCTATCTCAATCCCAGATCTTGCTACAGCCTCTGTGTGTGTTTGTGTTTTCTGGACATTCTCTATGGACTTTACGGTTTTGAATGCATTTTAGCATGTAAGTTTTTGTTTTTAGCTGCCAAACACTAATTGGTTCCACCTGGAGTCAAATCATCCACACATTCGAGTTTTCTGGGAAGAAAGCTCCAGAAACCTGAGAAAACATGATATTTTTTTCTGTAAACATGACATTGGATGCATTTGCCAAACAGGAAGATTGTGCATTTCTCCAAAACCACTTTCACGGTGATTTTTGGTAAAGTTTCCCCCACAATACAAAACAATTTGTCCTGATACTCTGGATGAAAACAAAACTATCTGGTGTGTTCTGGCTATCTCAATCCCAGATCGTGCCACAGCCTCTGTGTGTGTTTGTGTTTTCTGGACATTCTCTATGGACTTTACGGTTTGGAATACATTTTAGCATGTAAGTTTTCGTTTTTAGCTGCCAAACGCTAATTGGTTCCACCTGGAGTCAAATCCTCCACACATTCGAAATTTCTAGGAAGAAAGCTCCAGAAAGCTGAGAAAACATGATATTTCTTTCTGTAAACATGACATTGGATGCATTTGCCGAACAGGAAGATTGTGCTTTTCTCCAAAACCACTTTCACGGTGATTTTTTGTTAAATTTCACCCAAAATCCACAACAATGTGTCCAGATACTCCTGGATGAAAACAAAACTATCTGGTGAGTTGTGCCTATCTCAGTCCCAGATCTTGCTACAGCCTCTGTGTGTGTTTGTGTTTTCTGGACATTCTCTATGGACTTTATGGTTTTGAATGCATTTTAGCATGTAAGGTTTTGTTTTTAGCTGCTAAACGCTAATTGGTTCCACCTGGAGTCAAATCCTCCACACATTCGAGTTTTCTAGGAAGAAAGCTTCAGAAACCTGAGAAAACATGATATTTCTTTCTGTAAACATGACATTGGATGCATTTGCCGAACAGGAAGATTGTGCATTTCTCCAAAAACACTTTCACGGTGATTTTTTGGTTAAATTTCACTTCAAAACTACAAAAATTTGTCCAGATACTCCTGGATGAAAACAAAACTATCTGGTGTGTTGTGGCTATCACAATCTCAGATCTTGCTACAGCCTCTGTGTGTGTTTGTGTTTTCTGGACATTCTCTATGGACTTGAAAGTTTTGAATGCATTTTAGCAGGGCCCTTTTTGTTTTCTCCTGGCAAACGCTAATTGGTTCCACCTGGAGTCAAATCCACCACACAGTCGAGTTTTCTAGGAAGAAAGCTTCAGAAACCAGAGAAAAGATGATATTTCTTTCTGTAAACATGACATTGGATGCATTTGCCGAACAGGGAGATTGTGCTTTTCTCCAAAACCACTTTCACGGTGATTTTTGATTAAATTTCACTTCAAAACTACAACATTTTGTCTAGATACTAAAGGACGAAAACAAAGCTATCTGGTAATTTTTAGCTATCTCTATCATAGATCTTGCTGAAGCCTCTGTGTGTGTTTGTGTTTTCTGGACATTCTCTATGGACTTTACGGTTTTGAATGCATTTTAGCATGTAAGGTTTTGTTTTTAGCTGCTAAACGCTAATTGGTTCCACCTGGAGTCAAATCCTCCACACATTCGAGTTTTCTAGGAAGAAAGCTTCAGAAACCTGAGAAAACATGATATTTCTTTCTGTAAACATGACATTGGATGCATTTGCCGAACAGGAAGATTGTGCTTTTCTCCAAAAACACTTTCACGGTGATTTTTTGGTTAAATTTCACTTCAAAACTACAAAAATTTGTCCAGATACTCCTGGATGAAAACAAAACTATCTGGTGTGTTGTGGCTATCACAATCTCAGATCTTGCTACAGCCTCTGTGTGTGTTTGTGTTTTCTGGACATTCTCTATGGACTTGAAAGTTTTGAATGCATTTTAGCAGGGCCCTTTTTGTTTTCTCCTGGCAAACGCTAATTGGTTCCACCTGGAGTCAAATCCACCACACAGTCGAGTTTTCTAGGAAGAAAGCTTCAGAAACCAGAGAAAAGATGATATTTCTTTCTGTAAACATGACATTGGATGCATTTGCCGAACAGGGAGATTGTGCTTTTCTCCAAAACCACTTTCACGGTGATTTTTGATTAAATTTCACTTCAAAACTACAACATTTTGTCTAGATACTAAAGGACGAAAACAAAGCTATCTGGTGATTTTTAGCTATCTCTATCATAGATCTTGCTGAAGCCTCTGTGTGTGTTTGTGTTTTCTGGACATTCTCTATGGACTTTACGGTTTTGAATGCATTTTAGCATGTAAGTTTTTGTTTTTAGCTGCCAAACGCTAATTGGTTCCACCTGGAGTCAAATCCTCCACACATTCGAGTTTTCAAGGAAGAAAGCTCCAGAAAGCTGAAAAAACATGATATTTCTTTCTGTAAACCTGACATTGGATGCATTTGCCAAACAGAAAGATTGTGCTTTTCTCCAAAACCACTTTCACGGTGATTTTTCATTTAATTTCACCTGAAATCCACAACAATTTGTCTAGATACTCCTGGATGAAAACAAAACTATCTGGTGTGTTGTGGCTATCTCAATCCCAGATCTTGCTACAGCCTCTGTGTGTGTTTGTGTTTTCTGGACATTCTCTATGGACTTTACGGTTTTGAATGCATTTTAGCAGGACTCTTTTTTTTTGTTTTCTGCTGGCAAATGCTAATTGGTTCCACCTGGAGTCAAATCCTCCACACGTTCGAGTTTTCTAGGAAGAAAGCTTCAGAAACCTGAGAAAACATGATATTTCTTTCTGTAAACATGACATTGGATGCAGTTGCCGAACAGGAAGATTGTGTTTTTCCCCAAAACCACTTTCACGGTGATTTTTTGGTTAAATTTCACTTCAAATCTACAACAATTTGTCTAGATACACCTGCATGAAAACAAAGATATCTGGTGATTTTTAGCTATCTCAATCCCAGATCTTGCTACAGCCTCTGTGTGTGTTTGTGTTTTCTGGACATTCTCTATGGACTTTAAGGTTTTGAATGCATTTTAGCATGTAAGTTATTGTTTTTAGCTAGCAAACGCTAGTTGGTTCCACCTGGAGTCTAATATGCCACATATTCGAGTTTTCTAGGAAGAAAGCTCCAGAAACCTGAAAAAACATGACATTTCTTTCTGTAAACATGGCATTGGATGCATTTGCTGAACAGGAAGATTGTGCTTTTCTTCAAAACCACGTTCACGGTGATTTTTGTTTAAATTTCACCCAAAATCCACAACAATTTGTCCAGATAATCCTGGATGAACACAAAACTCTCTGGTGTGTTGTGGCTATCTCAATCCCAGATCTTGCTACAGCCTCTTTGTGTGTTTGTGTTTTCTGGACATTCTCTATGGACTTTACGGTTTTGAATGCATTTTAGCATGTAAGTTTTTGTTTTTAGCTGCCAAACGCTAATTGGTTCCACCTGGAGTCAAATCATCCACACATTCGAGTTTTCTAGGAAGAAAGCCTCAGAAACCTGAGAAAACATGATATTTCATTCTGTAAACCTGACATTGGATGCATTTGCCCAACAGGAAGACTGTGCTTTTCCCCAAAACCACTTTCACGGTGATTTTTCGTTAAATTTCACCTGAAATCCACAACAATTTGTCTAGATACTCCTGGATGAAAACAAAACTATCTGGTGTGTTGTGGCTATCTCAATCCCAGATCTTGCTACAGCCTCTGTGTGTGTTTGTGTTTTCTGGACATTCTCTATGGACTTTACGGTTTTGAATGCATTTTAGCAGGACTCTTTTTTTTGTTTTCTGCTGGCAAATGCTAATTGGTTCCACCTGGAGTCAAATCCTCCACACGTTCGAGTTTTCTAGGAAGAAAGCTTCAGAAACCTGAGAAAACATGATATTTCTTTCTGTAAACATGACATTGGATGCAGTTGCCGAACAGGAAGATTGTGTTTTTCCCCAAAACCACTTTCACGGTGATTTTTTGGTTAAATTTCACTTCAAATCTACAACAATTTGTCTAGATACACCTGCATGAAAACAAAGATATCTGGTGATTTTTAGCTATCTCAATCCCAGATCTTGCTACAGCCTCTGTGTGTGTTTGTGTTTTCTGGAATTTCTCTATGGACTTTAAGGTTTTGAATGCATTTTAGCATGTAAGTTATTGTTTTTAGCTAGCAAACGCTAGTTGGTTCCACCTGGAGTCTAATACGCCACATATTCGAGTTTTCTAGGAAGAAAGCTCCAGAAACCTGAAAAAACATGATATTTCTTTCTGTAAACATGGCATTGGATGCATTTGCTGAACAGGAAGATTGTGCTTTTCTTCAAAACCACGTTCACGGTGATTTTTGTTTAAATTTCACCCAAAATCCACAACAATTTGTCCAGATAATCCTGGATGAACACAAAACTCTCTGGTGTGTTGTGGCTATCTCAATCCCAGATCTTGCTACAGCCTCTTTGTGTGTTTGTGTTTTCTGGACATTCTCTATGGACTTTACGGTTTTGAATGCATTTTAGCATGTAAGTTTTTGTTTTTAGCTGCCAAACGCTAATTGGTTCCACCTGGAGTCAAATCATCCACACATTCGAGTTTTCTAGGAAGAAAGCCTCAGAAACCTGAGAAAACATGATATTTCATTCTGTAAACCTGACATTGGAGTCATTTGCCGAACAGAAAGATTGTGCTTTTCTCCAAAACCACTTTCACGGTGATTTTTCATTAAATTTCACCTGAAATCCACAACAATTTGTTAGATACTCCTGGATGAAAACAAAACTATCTGGTGTGTTGTGGCTATCTCAATCTCAGATCTTGCTACAGCCTCTGTGTGTGTTTGTGTTTTCTGGACATTCTCTATGGACTTTACGGTTTTGAATGTATTTTAGCATGTAAGTTTTTGTTTTTAGCTGCCAAACCCTAATTGGTTCCACCTGGAGTCAAATCCTCCACATATTCGAGTTTTCTAGGAAGAAATCTTCAGAAACCTGAGAAACCATGATATTTCTTTCTGTAAACATGACATTGGATGCATTTGCCAAAAAGGAAGATTGTGCTATTCTCCAAAACCGCTTTCACGGTGATTTTTTGGTTAAATTTTACTTCAAAACTACAACAATTTGTTCAGAAACTCCTGTATAAAAACAAAACTATCTGGTGTGTTGTGGCTATCTCAATCCCAGATCTTGCTACAGCCTCTGTGTGTGTTTGTGTTTTCTGGACATTCTCTATGGACTTTACAGTTTTGAATGCATTTTAGCAGGACCCTTTTTGTTTTCTGCTGGCAAACGCTAATTGGTTTCACCTGGAGTCAAATCCTCTTCTCATTGGAGTTTTCTAGGGAGAAAACTTCAGAAACCTGAGAAAACATGATATTTCTTTCTGTAAACAAGACAGTGGATGCATTTGCCGAACAGGAAGATTGTGATTTCTCCAAAACCACTTTCACGGTGATTTTTGGTTAAATTTTAGTTCAAAACTACAACAATTTGTCCAGATACTCCTGGATGAAAACAAAACTATGTGGTGTGTTGTGGCTATCTCAATGCAAGAAATGCTACAGCCTCTGTGTGTGTTTGTGTTTTCTGGACATTCTCTATGGACTTTACGGTTTTGAATGCATTTTAGCATGTAAGGTTTTGTTTTTAGCTGCTAAACGCTAATTGGTTCCACCTGGAGTAAAATCTTCCACTCATTCAGGTTTTCTAGGAAGAAAGCTTCAGAAACCTGAGAAAAGATGATATTTCTTTCTGTAAACATGACATTGGATGCATTTGCCGAACAGGAAGATTGTGCTTTTCTCCAAAACCACTTTCACGGTGATTTTTTGGTTAAATTTCACTTCAAAACTACAAAAATTTGTCCAGATACTCCTGGATGAAAACAAAACTATCTGGTGTGTTGTGGCTATCTCAATCCCAGATCTTGCTACAGCCTCTGTGTGTGTTTGTGTTTTCTGGACATTCTCTATGGACTTTACGGTTTTGAATGCATTTTAGCATGTAATTTTTTGTTTTTAGCTGCCAAACGCTAACTGGTTCCACCTGGAGTCAAATCCTCCACACATTCGAGTTTTCTAGGACGAAAGCTTCAGAAACCAGAGAAAACATGATATTTCTTTCTGTAAACATGACATTGGATGCACTAGCCAAACAGGAAGATTGTGCTTTTCTCCAAAACCACTTTCACGGTGATTTTTTGGTTGAATTTCACTTCAAAACTACAACAATTTGTCCAGATACTCCTGGATGCAAACAAAGATATCTGGTTGTTTTTTGCTATCTCAATCCCAGATCTTGCTACAGCCTCTGTGTGTGTTTGTGTTTTCTGGACATTCTCTATGGACTTGAAAGTTTTGAATGCATTTTAGCATGTAAGTTTTTGTTTCTAGCTGTCTAAAGCTAATTGGTTCCTCCTGGAGTCAAATACTCCACACATTCGAGTTTTCTAGGAAGAAAGCTTCAGAAACCTGAGAAAACATGATATTTGTATTTGTAAACATGACATTGGATGCATTTGCCGAACAGGAAGATTGTGCTTTTCTCCAAAACCACTTTCACGGTGAGTTTTTGATTAAATTTTACTTCAAAACTACAACAATTTTTCCAGATATTCCTGGATGAAAACAAAACTATCTGGTGTGTTGTGGCTATCTCAATCCCAGATCTTGCTACAGCCTCTGTGTGTGTTTGTGTTTTCTGGACATTCTCTATGGACTTTACGGTTTTGAATGCATTTTAGCATGTAAGGTTTTGTTTTTAGCTGCTAAACGCTAATTGGTTCCACCTGGAGTCAAATACTCCACACATTCAAGTTTTCTAGGAAGAAAGCTTCAGAAACCTGAGAAAACATGATATTTCTTTCTGTAAACATGACATTGGATGCATTTGCCGAACAGGAAGATTGTGCTTTTCTCCAAAACCACTTTCACGGTGATTTTTGGTTAAATTTCACTTCAAAACTACAACAAATTGTCTAGATACTCCTGGATGAAAACAAAGATATCTGGTGTGTTGTGGCTACCTCAATCCCAGATCTTGCTACAGCCTCTGTGTTTGTTTGTGTTTTCTGGACATTCTCTATGGACTTTACGGTTTTGAATGCGTTTTAGCATATAAGGTTTTGTTTTTAGCTGCAAAACACTAATTGGTTCCACCTGGAGTCAAATCCTCCACACATTCGAGTTTTCTAGGAAGAAAGCTCCAGAAACCTGAGAAAACATGATATTTCTTTCTGTAAACATGACATTGGATGCATTTGCTGAACAGGAAGATTGTGCTTTTCTCCAAAACCACTTTCATGTGATTTTTCGTTAAATTTCACCCACAATCCACAACAATTTGTACAGATACTCCTGGATGAACACAAAACTATCTGGTGTGTTGTGGCTATCTCAATCCCAGATCTTGCTACAGCCTCTGTGTATGTTTGTGTTTTCTGGACATTCTCTATGGACTTTATGGTTTTGAATGCATTTTAGCAGGACCCTTTTTGTTTTCAGCTGCCAAACGCTAATTGGTTCCAACTGGAGTCAAATCCTCCTCACATTCGAGTTTTCTAGGAAGAAAGCTCCAGAAACCTGAGAAAACATGATATTTCTTTCTGTAAACATGACATTGGATGCATTTGCCGAACAGGAAGATTGTGCTTTTCTCCAAAACCACTTTCACGGTGATTTTTTGGTTAAATTTCACTTCAAAACTACAACAATTTGTCCAGATACTCCTGGATGAAAACAAAACTATCTGGTGTGTTGTGGCTATCTCAATCCCAGATCTTGCTACAGCCTCTGTGTTTCTGTTTTCTGGACATTCTCTATGGACTTTATGGTTTTGAATGCATTTTAGCATGTAAGGTTTTGTTTTTAGTTGCGAAACGCTAATTGGTTCCACCTGGAGTCAAATCCTCCACACGTTCGAGTTTTCTAGGAAGAAAGCTTCAGAAACCTGAGAAAACATGATATTTCTTTCTGTAAACATGACATTGGATGCAATTGCCAAACAGGAAGATTGTGCTTTTCTCCAAAATCACATTCACGGTGATTTTTTGGTTACATTTCACTTCAAAACTACAACAATTTGTCCAAATACTCCTGGATGAAAACAAAGATATCTGGTAATTTTTAGCTATCTCAATCCCAGATCTTGCTACAGCCTCTGTGTGTGTTTGTGTTTTCTGGACATTCTCTATGGAATTTACGGTTTTGAATGCATTTTAGCATGTAAGTTTTTGTTTTCAGCTGCCAAACGCTAATTGGTTCCACCTGGAGTCAAATCCTCCACACATTCGAGTTTTCTAGGAGGAAAACTCCAGAAACCTGAGAAAACATGATATTTCTTTCTGTAAACATGACATTGGATGCATTTGCCGAACAGGAAGATTGTGCTATTCTCCAAAACCACTTTCCCGGTGATTTTTTGGTTAAACGTCACTTCAAAAGTACAACAATTTGTCCAGATACTCCTGGATGAAAACAAAACTATCTGGTGATTTTTAGCTATCTCAATCCCAGATCTTGCTACAGCCTCTGTGTATATTTGTGTTTTCTGGACATTCTCTATGGACTTTACGGTTTTGAATGCATTTTAGCATGTAACGTTTTGTTTTTAGCTGCCAAACGCTAATTGGTTCCACCTGGAGTCAAACCCTCCAAACATTCGAGTTTTCTAGGAAGAAAGCTCCAGAAACCTGAGAAAATATCATATTTCTTTCTGTAAACATGACATTGGATGCATTTGCCGAACAGGAAGTTTGTGCTTTTCTCCAAAACCACTTTCACGGTGATTTTCGTTGCATTTCACCCGAAATCCACAACAATTTGTCCAGATACTCCTGGATGAAAACAAAACTATCTGGTGTGTTGTGGCTATCTCAATCCCAGAACTTGCTACAGCCTCTGTGTGTGTTTGTGTTTTCTGGACATTCTCTATGGACTTTACGGTTTTGAATGCATTTTAGCATGTAAGGTTTTGTTTTTAGCTGCCAAACGCTAAGTGGTTCCACCTGGAGTCAAATCCTCCACACCTTCGAGTTTTCTAGGAAGAAAGCTTCAGAAACCTGAGAAAACATGATATTTCTTTCTGTAAACATGACATTGGATGCATTTGCCGAACAGGAAGATTGTGCTTTTCTCTAAAACCACTTTCATGGTGATTTTTTGGTTAAATTTCACCCGAAATCCACAACAATTTGTCCAGATACTCCTGTATGAAAACAAAACTATCTGGTGTGTTCTGGCTATCTCAATCCCAGATCTTCTTACAGCCTCTCTGTTTGTGTGTGTTTTCTGGACATTCTCTATGGACTTTACGGTTTTGAATGCATTTTAGCATGTAAGTTTTTGTTTTTGCTACCAAACGCTAATTGATTCCATCTGGAGTCAAATACTCCACACATTCGAGTTTTCTAGGTAGAAAGCTTCAGAAACCTGAGAAAACATGATATTTCTTTCTGTAAACATGACATTGGATGCATTTGCCAAACAGGAAGATTGTGCTTTTCTCCAAAACCACTTTCCGGTGATTTTTTGGTTAAATTTCACTTCAAAACTACGACAATTTGTCCAGATACTCCTGGATGAAAACAAAACTATCTGGTGTGTTGTGGCTATCTCAATCCCAGATCTTGCTACAGCCTCTGTGTGTGTTTGTGTTTTCTGGACATTCTCTATGGACTTTACGGTTTTGAATGCATTTTAGCATGTAAGTTTTAGTTTTTAGCTGCAAAACACTAATTTTCCACCTGGAGTCAAAATTTCCACACATTCGAGTTTTCTAGGAAAAAAGCTTCAGAAACCTGAGAAAACATGATATTTGTATTTGTAAACATGACATTGGATGCGTTTGCCGAACAGGAAGATTGTGCTTTTCTCCAAAATCACTTTCACGGTGATTTTTTGTCAAATTTCACACGAAATCCACAACAATTTGTCCAGATACTCCTGGATGAAAACAAAACTATCTGGTGGGTTGTGGCTATCTCAATCCCAGATCTTGCTACAGCCTCTGTGTGTGGTTGTGTTTTCTGGACATTCTCTATGGACTTTACGGTTTTGAATGCATTTTAGCATGTAAGGTTTTGTTTTTAGCTGCCAAACGCTAATTGGTTCCACCTGGAGTCAAATCCTCCACACATTCGAGTTTTCTAGGAAGAAAGCACCAGAAACCTGAGAAAACATGATATTTCTTTCTGTAAACATGACATTGGACGCATTTCCCGAACAGGTAGATTCTGCTTTTCTCCAAAACCACTTTCACGGTGATTTTTGGTTAAATGTCACCCGAAATCCACAACAATTTGTCCAGATACTCCTGGATGAAAACAAAACTCTCTGGTGTGTTGTGGCTATCTCAATCTCAGATCTTGCTACAGCCTCTGTGTGTGTTTGTGTTTTCTGGACATTCTCTATGGACCTAAGGTTTTCAATGCATTTTAGAGGGATCCTTTTTGTTTTCTGCTGGCAAACGCTAATTGGTACCACCTGGAGTCAAATCCTCCACACATTCGAGTTTTCTAGCAAGAAAGCTTCAGAAACCTGAGAAAACATGATATTTCTTTCTGTAAACATGACATTGGATGCATTTGCCGAACAGGAAGGTTGTGCTTTTCCCCAAAACCACTTTCACGGTGATTTTTTGGTTAAATTTCACTTCAAAACTACAACAATTTGTCCAGATACTCCTGGATGAAAACAAAACTATCTGGTGTGTTGTGGCTATCTCAATCTCAGATCTTGCTACAGCCTCTTTGTGTGTTTGTGTTTTCTGGACATTCTCTATGGACTTGAAAGTTTTGAATGCATTTTAGCATGTAAGGTTTTGTTTTTAGCTGCCAAACGCTAATTGGTTCCACCTGGAGTCAAATATTCCACACATTCGAGTTTTCTTGGAAGAATGCTTCAGAAACCTGAGAACACATGATATTTCTTTCTGTAAACATGACATTGCATGCATTTGCCGAACAGGAAGATTGTGCTTTTCTCCAAAACCACTTTCACGGTGATTTTTTGGTTAAATTTCACTTCAAAACTACAACAATTTTTCTAGATACTCCCGGATGAAAACAAAGATATCTGGTGTGTTGTGGCTATCTCAATCCCAGATCTTGCTACAGCCTCTGTGTTTGTGTTTTCTGGACATATTCTATGGACTTCATGGTTTTGAATGCATTTTAGCATGTAACTTTTTGTTTTTAGCTGCCAAACGCTAATTGGTTCCACCTGGAGTCAAATCCTCCACACATTCGAGTTTTCTAGGAAGAAAGCTCCAGAAACCTGAGAAAACATGACATTTGTATTTGTAAACATTGCATTGGATGCATTTGCTGAACAGGAAGATTGTGCTTTTCTCCAAAACCAATTTCACGGTAATTTTTTGGTTAAATTTCACTTCAAAACTACAACAATTTGTCCAGATTCCCCTGGATGAAAACAAAGATATCTGGTGATTTTTAGCTATCTCAATCCCAGATCTTGCTACAGCCTCTGTGTTTTTGTGTATTCTGTACATTCTCTATGGAGTTTAAGGTTTTGAATGCATTTTCGCAGGACCCTTTTTGTTTTCTGCTGCGAAACGCTAATTGGTTCCACCTGGAGTCAAATCCTCCACACATTCGAGTTTTCTAGGAAGAAAGCTCCAGAAACCTGAGAAAACATGATATTTCTTTCTGTAAACATGACATTGGATTCATTTGCCGAACAGGAAGATTGTGCTTTTCTCTAAAACCACTTTTACGGTGATTTTTGTTAAAATTCTCCCGAAATCCACAACAATTTGTCCAGATACTCCTGGATGAAAACAAAACTATCTGGTGATTTGTAGCTATCACAATCCCAGATCTTGCTACAGCCTCTGTGTGTGTTTGTGTTTTCTGGACCTTCTCTATGGACTTGAAAGTTTTGAATGCATTTTAGCATGTAAGTTTTTGTTTTTAGCTGGCAAACGCTAATTGGTTCCACCTGGAGTCTAATACGCCACACATTCGAGTTTTCTAGGAAGAAAGCTTCAGAAACCTGAGAAAACATGATATTTGTATTTGTAAACATGACATTGGATGCATTTGCCCAACAGGAAGACTGTGCTTTTCCCCAAAACCACTTTCACGGTGATTTTTTGGTTAAATTTCACTTCAAAACTACAACAATTTGTCCAGATACTCCTGGATGAAAACAAAACTATCTGGTGTGTTGTGGCTATCTCAGTCCCAGATCTTGCTACAGCCTCTGTGTTTGTTTGTGTTTTCTGGACATTCTCTATGGACTTTATGGTTTTGAATGCATTTTAGCAGAACATTTTTGTTTTTAGCTGCCAAACGCTAATTGGTTACACCTGGAGTCAAATCCTCCACACATTCGAGTTTTCTAGGAAGAAAGCGTCAGAAACCTGAGAACACATGATATTTCTTTCTGTAAACATGACATTGGATACATTTGACAAACAGGAAGATTGTGCTTTTCTCCAAAACCACTTTCACGGTGATTTTTGGTTAAATTTCACCCGAAATCCAAAACAATTTGTCCAGATACTCCTGGATGAAAACAAAACTATCTGGTGTGTTGTGGCTATCTCAATCCCAGATCTTGCTACAGCCTCTGTGTGTGTTTGTGTTTTCTGGACATTCTCTATGGACTTTACGGTTTTGAATGCATTTTAGCATGTAAGGTTTTGTTTTTAGCTGCATAACACTAATTGGTTCCACCTGGAGTCAAATCCTCCACACATTCGAGTTTTCTAGGAAGAAAGCTCCAGAAACCTGAGAAAACATGATATTTCTTTCTGTAAACATGACATTGGATGCATTTGCCGAACAGGAAGATTGTGCTTTTCTCCAAAACCACTTCACGGTGATTTTTGTTTAAATTTCACTCAAAACTACAACAATTTATCCAGATACTCCTGGATGAAAATAAAACTATCTGGTGTGTTTTGGCTATCTCAATCCCAGATCTAGCTACAGCCTCTGTGTGTGTTTGTGTTTTCTGGACATTCTCTATGGACTTTACGGTTTTGAATGCATTTTATTATGCAAGTTTTTGTTTTCAGCTGGAAAACGCTAATTGGATCACCTGGAGTGAAATGCGCCACACATTGGAGTTTTCTAGGAAGATAGCTTCAAAAACCTGAGAAAACATGACATGTGTATTTGTAAAGATGACATTGGATGCATTTGCCGAACAGGAAGATTGTGCTTTTCTCCAAAAACACTTTCACCGTGATTTTTGGTTAAATTTCACCCAAAATCCACAACAATTTGTCCAGATACTCCTGGATGAAAACAAAACTATCTGGTATGTTGTGGCTATCTCAATCCAAGATCTTTCTACAGCCTCCGTGTGTGTTTGTGTTTTCTGGACATTCTCTATGGACTTTAAGGTTTTGAATGCATTTTAGCATGTAAGTTTTTGTTTTCTGCTGGCAAACGCTAATTGCTTCCACCTGGAGTCAAATACTCCACACATTCGAGTTTTCTAGGAAGAAAGCTTCAGAAACCTGAGAAAACATGATATTTCTTTCTGTAAACATGACATTGGATGCATTTGCCGAACAGGAAGATTGTGCTTTTCTCCAAAACCACTGTCACGGTGATTTTTTGGTTAAATTTCACTTCAAAACTACAACAATTTGTCCAGATACTCCTGGATGAAAACAAAACTATCTGGTGTGTTGTGGCTATCTCAATCCCACATCTTGCTACAGCCTCTGTGTTTGTTTGTGTTTTCTGGACATTCTCTATGGACTTTACGGTTTTGATTGCATTTTAGCAGGACGCTTCTTGTTTTTAGCTGCCAAACGCTAATTGGTTCCACCTGGATCAAATACTCCACACATTCGAGTTTTCTACGAAGAAAGCTTCAGAAACCTGAGAAAACATGATATTTGTATTTGTATACATGACATTGGATGCATTTGCCGAACAGGAAGATTGTGCTTTTCTCCAAAACCACTTTCACGGTGATTTTTTGTTAAATTTCACTTCAAAACTACAACAATTTGACCAGATACTCCTGGATGAAAACAAAACTATCTGGTGTGTTGTGGCTATCTCAATCCCAGATCTTGCTACAGCCTCCGTGTGTGTTTGTGTTTTCTGGACATTCTCTATGGACTTTTCAGGATTTGAATGCATTTTAGCAGGACCCTTTTTGTTTTCTGGTGGCAAACGCTAATTGGTTCCACCTGGAGTCAAATCCTCCACACATTCGAGTTTTCTAGGAAGAAAGCTTCAGAAACCTGAGAAAACATGATATTTGTATTTGTAAACATTACATTGGATGCATTTACCGAACAGGAAGATTGTGCTTTTCGCCAAAACCACTTTCACGGTGATTTTTTGGTTAAATTTCACTTCAAAACTACAACAATTTGTCTAGATACTCCTGGATGAAAACAAAGATATCTGGTGATTTTTAGCTATCTCAATCCCAGATCTTGCTACAGCCTCTGTGTGTGTTTGTGTTTTCTGGACATTCTCTATGGACTTTAAGGTTTTGAATGCATTTTAGCATGTAAGTTTTTGGTTTTAGCTGCCAAACGCTAATTGGTTCCACCTGGAGTCAAATCCTCCTCACATTCGAGTTTTCTAGGAAGAAAGCCTCAGAAACCTGAGAAAACATGATATTTCTTTCTGTAAACATGACATTGGATGCATTTGCCGAACAGGAAGATTGTGCTTTTCTCCAAAACCACTTTCACGGTGATTTTTGGTTAAATTTCACTTCAAAACTACAACAATTTGTCCAGATACTCCTGGATGAAAACAAAACTATCTGGTGTGTTGTGGCTATCTCAATCCCACATCTTGCTACAGCCTCTGTGTTTGTTTGTGTTTTCTGGACATTCTCTATGGACTTTAAGGTTTTGAATGCATTTTAGCAGGACCCTTTTTGTTTTTAGCTGCCAAAAGCTAATTGGTTCCACCTGGAGTCAAATCCTCCACACATTCGAGTTTTCTAGGAAGAAAGCTTCAGAAACATGAGAAAACATGATATTTCTTTCAGGAAACATGACATTGGATGCATTTGCCGAACAGGAAGATTGTGCTTTTCTCCAAAACCACTTTCACGGTGATTTTTTGGTTAAATTTCACTTCAAAACTACAACAATTTGTCCAGATACTCCTGGATGAAAACAAAACTCTCTGATGTGTTTTGGCTATCTCAATCCTAGATCTTGCTACAGCCTCTGTGTGTGTTTGTGTTTTCTGGACGTTCTCTATGGACTTTACGGTTTTGAATGCATTTTATTATGCAAGTTTTTGTTTTCAGCTGGCAAACGCTAATTGGATCCACCTGGAGTGAAATCCGCCACACATTGGAGTTTTCTAGGAAGAAAGCTTCAGAAACCTGAGAAAACATGACATTTGTATTTGTAAAGATGACATTGGATGCATTTGCCGAACAGGAAGATTGTGCTTTTCTCCAAAACCACTTTCAAGGTGATTTTCGGTTAAATTTCACCCGAAATCCACAAGAATTTGTCCAGATACTCCTGGATGAAAACAAAACTATCTGCTGCGTTGTGGCTATCTCAATCCAAGATCTTTCTACAGCCTCTGTGTTTGTTTGTGTTTTCTGGACATTCTCTATGGACTTTACGGTTTTGATTGCATTTTAGCAGGACGCTTCTTGTTTTTAGCTGCCAAACGCTAATTGGTTCCACCTGGATCAAATACTCCACACATTCGAGTTTTCTACGAAGAAAGCTTCAGAAACCTGAGAAAACATGATATTTGTATTTGTATACATGACATTGGATGCATTTGCCGAACAGGAAGATTGTGCTTTTCTCCAAAACCACTTTCACGGTGATTTTTTGTTAAATTTCACTTCAAAACTACAACAATTTGACCAGATACTCCTGGATGAAAACAAAACTATCTGGTGTGTTGTGGCTATCTCAATCCCAGATCTTGCTACAGCCTCCGTGTGTGTTTGTGTTTTCTGGACATTCTCTATGGACTTTTCAGGATTTGAATGCATTTTAGCAGGACCCTTTTTGTTTTCTGGTGGCAAACGCTAATTGGTTCCACCTGGAGTCAAATCCTCCACACATTCGAGTTTTCTAGGAAGAAAGCTTCAGAAACCTGAGAAAACATGATATTTGTATTTGTAAACATTACATTGGATGCATTTACCGAACAGGAAGATTGTGCTTTTCGCCAAAACCACTTTCACGGTGATTTTTTGGTTAAATTTCACTTCAAAACTACAACAATTTGTCTAGATACTCCTGGATGAAAACAAAGATATCTGGTGATTTTTAGCTATCTCAATCCCAGATCTTGCTACAGCCTCTGTGTGTGTTTGTGTTTTCTGGACATTCTCTATGGACTTTAAGGTTTTGAATGCATTTTAGCATGTAAGTTTTTGGTTTTAGCTGCCAAACGCTAATTGGTTCCACCTGGAGTCAAATCCTCCTCACATTCGAGTTTTCTAGGAAGAAAGCCTCAGAAACCTGAGAAAACATGATATTTCTTTCTGTAAACATGACATTGGATGCATTTGCCGAACAGGAAGATTGTGCTTTTCTCCAAAACCACTTTCACGGTGATTTTTGTTAAATTTCACCCAAAATCCACAACAATTTGTCCAGATACTCCTGGATGAAAACAAATCTATCTGGTGTGTTGTGGCTATCTCAATGCCAGATCTTGGTACAGCCTTGGTGTGTGTTTGTGTTTTCTGGACATTCTCTGTGGACTTTACGGTTTTGAATGCATTTTAGCAGGACCCTTATTGTTTTTATTTGCCAAACGCTAATTGGTTCCACCTGAAATGAAATCCTCCACACATTCGAGTTTTCTAGGAATAAAGCTCCAGAAACCTGAGAAAACATGGTATTTCTTTCTGTAAACATGACATTGGATGCATTTGCCGAACAGGAAGATTGTGCTTTTCTCCAAAACGACTTTCAAGGTGATTTTTTGGTTAAATTTCACTTCAAAACTGCAACAATTTTTCTAGATGCTCATGGATGAAAACAAAACTATCTGGTGTGTTGTGGCTATCTCAATCCCAGATCTTGCTACATCCTCTGTGTGTGTTTGTGTTTTCTGGACATTCTCTATGGACTTTACGGTTTTGAATGCATTTTAGCATGTAAGTTTTTGTTCTTAGCTGGCAAACGCTAATTGGTTCCACCTGGAGTCAAATACTCCACACATTTGAGTTTTCTAGGAAGAAAGCTTCAGAAACCTGAGAAAACATGATATTTCTTTCTGTACACATGACATTGGATGCATTTGCTGAACAGGAAGATTGCGCTTTTCCCCAAAAACCACTTTCACGGTGATTTTTGTTTAAATTCTCCCGAAATCCACAACAATTTGTCCAGATACTCCTGGATGAAAACAAAACTATCTGGTGTGTTGTGGCTATCTCAATCCCAGATCTTGCTACAGCCTCTGTGTTTGTTTCTGTTTTCTGGACATTCTCTATGGACTTTATGGTTTTGAATGCATTGAAGCATGTAACTTTTTGTTTTTAGCTGCCAAACGCTAATTGGTTCCACCTGGAGTCAAATCCTCCACACATTCGAGTTTTCTAGGAAGAAAGCTTCAGAAACCTGAGAAAACATGATATTTCTTTCTGTAAACATGACATTGGATGCATTTACCGAACAGGAAGATTGTGCTTTTCGCCAAAACCACTTTCACGGTGATTTTTTGGTTAAATTTCACTTCAAAACTACAACAATTTGTCCAGATACTCCTGGATGAAAACAAAGATATGTGGTGATTTTAGCTATCTCAATCCCAGATCTTGCTACAGCCTCTGTGTGTGTTTGTGTTTTCTGGACATTCTCTATGGACTTTAAGGTTTTGAATGCATTTTAGCATGTAAGTTTTTGTTTTTAGCTGCCAAACGCTAATTGGTTCCACCTGGAGTCAAATCCTCCACACATTCGAGTTTTCTAGGAAGAAAGCTTCAGAAACCTGAGAAAACATGATATTTGTATTTGTAAACATGACATTGGATGCATTTACCGAACAGGAAGATTGTGCTTTTCGCCAAAACCACTTTCACGGTGATTTTTTGGTTAAATTTCACTTCAAAACTACAACAATTTGTCCAGATACTCCTGGATGAAAGCAAAGATATCTGGTGATTTTAGCTATCTCAATCCCAGATCTTGCTACAGCCTCTGTGTGTGTTTGTGTTTTCTGGACATTCTCTATGGACTTTAAGGTTTTGAATGCATTTTAGCATGTAAGTTTTTGTTTTTAGCTGCCAAACGCTAATTGGTTCCACCTGGAGTCAAATCCTCCACACATTCGAGTTTTCTAGGAAGAAAGTTCCAGAAACCTGAGAATACATGATATTTGTATTTGTAAACATGACATTGGATGCATTTTCCGAACAGGAAGATTGTGCTTTTCTCGAAAACCACTTTCACAGTGATTTCTTGGTTAAATTTCACCCGAAATCCACAACAATTTGTCCAGATACTCCTGGATGAAAACAAATCTATCTGGTGTGTTGTGGCTATCTCAATGCCAGATCTTGGTACAGCCTTGGTGTGTGTTTGTGTTTTCTGGACATTCTCTTTGGACTTTACGGTTTTGAATGCATTTTAGCAGGACCCTTATTGTTTTTATTTGCCAAACGCTAATTGGTTCCACCTGAAATGAAATCCTCCACACATTCGAGTTTTCTAGGAATAAAGCTCCAGAAACCTGAGAAAACATGGTATTTCTTTCTGTAAACATGACATTGGATGCATTTGCCGAACAGGAAGATTGTGCTTTTCTCCAAAACGACTTTCAAGGTGATTTTTTGGTTAAATTTCACTTCAAAACTGCAACAATTTTTCTAGATGCTCATGGATGAAAACAAAACTATCTGGTGTGTTGTGGCTATCTCAATCCCAGATCTTGCTACATCCTCTGTGTGTGTTTGTGTTTTCTGGACATTCTCTATGGACTTTACGGTTTTGAATGCATTTTAGCATGTAAGTTTTTGTTCTTAGCTGGCAAACGCTAATTGGTTCCACCTGGAGTCAAATACTCCACACATTTGAGTTTTCTAGGAAGAAAGCTTCAGAAACCTGAGAAAACATGATATTTCTTTCTGTACACATGACATTGGATGCATTTGCTGAACAGGAAGATTGCGCTTTTCCCCAAAAACCACTTTCACGGTGATTTTTGTTTAAATTCTCCCGAAATCCACAACAATTTGTCCAGATACTCCTGGATGAAAACAAAACTATCTGGTGTGTTGTGGCTATCTCAATCCCAGATCTTGCTACAGCCTCTGTGTTTGTTTCTGTTTTCTGGACATTCTCTATGGACTTTATGGTTTTGAATGCATTGAAGCATGTAACTTTTTGTTTTTAGCTGCCAAACGCTAATTGGTTCCACCTGGAGTCAAATCCTCCACACATTCGAGTTTTCTAGGAAGAAAGCTTCAGAAACCTGAGAAAACATGATATTTCTTTCTGTAAACATGACATTGGATGCATTTACCGAACAGGAAGATTGTGCTTTTCGCCAAAACCACTTTCACGGTGATTTTTTGGTTAAATTTCACTTCAAAACTACAACAATTTGTCCAGATACTCCTGGATGAAAACAAAGATATGTGGTGATTTTAGCTATCTCAATCCCAGATCTTGCTACAGCCTCTGTGTGTGTTTGTGTTTTCTGGACATTCTCTATGGACTTTAAGGTTTTGAATGCATTTTAGCATGTAAGTTTTTGTTTTTAGCTGCCAAACGCTAATTGGTTCCACCTGGAGTCAAATCCTCCACACATTCGAGTTTTCTAGGAAGAAAGCTTCAGAAACCTGAGAAAACATGATATTTGTATTTGTAAACATGACATTGGATGCATTTACCGAACAGGAAGATTGTGCTTTTCGCCAAAACCACTTTCACGGTGATTTTTTGGTTAAATTTCACTTCAAAACTACAACAATTTGTCCAGATACTCCTGGATGAAAGCAAAGATATCTGGTGATTTTAGCTATCTCAATCCCAGATCTTGCTACAGCCTCTGTGTGTGTTTGTGTTTTCTGGACATTCTCTATGGACTTTAAGGTTTTGAATGCATTTTAGCATGTAAGTTTTTGTTTTTAGCTGCCAAACGCTAATTGGTTCCACCTGGAGTCAAATCCTCCACACATTCGAGTTTTCTAGGAAGAAAGTTCCAGAAACCTGAGAATACATGATATTTGTATTTGTAAACATGACATTGGATGCATTTTCCGAACAGGAAGATTGTGCTTTTCTCGAAAACCACTTTCACAGTGATTTCTTGGTTAAATTTCACCCGAAATCCACAACAATTTGTCCAGATACTCCTGGATGAAAACAAAACTATCTGGTGATTTTTAGCTGTCTCAATCCCAGATCTTGGTACAGCCTCTGTGTGTGTTTGTGTTTTCTGTACATTCTCTATTTACTTTACGGTTTTGAATGCATTTTAGCAAGTAAGTTTTTGTTTTTAGCTGCCAAACGCTAATTGGTTCCACCTGGAGTCAAATCCTCCACACATTCGAGTTTTCTAGGAAGAAAGCTTCAATAACCTGAGAAAACATGATATTTCTTTCTGTGAACATGACATTGGATGCATTTGACAAACAGTAAGATTGTGCTTTTCTCCAAATGCACTTTAAGGGTGATTTTTGGTTAAATTTCACCCGAAATCCACAACAATTTGTCCAGATACTCCTGGATGAAAACAAAACTATCTGGTGATTTGTAGCTATCTCAATCCCAGATCTTGGTACGGCCTCGGTGTGTGTTTGTGTTTTCTGGACATTCTCTGTGGACTTTACGGTTTTGAATGCATTTTAGCAGGACCCTTATTGTTTTTATCTGCCAAACGCTAATTGGTTCCACCTGAAATGAAATCCTCCACACATTCGAGTTTTCTAGGAAGAAAGCTTCAGAAACCTGAGAAAACATGAATTTTGTATTTGTAAACATAACATTGGATGCATTTGCCGTACAGGAAGATTGTGCTTTTCTCCAAAACCACTTTCACGGTGTTTTTTGGTTAAATTTCACTTCAAAACTACAACAATTTGCCCAGATACTCCTGTATGAAAACAAAACTATCTGGTGTGTTGTGGCTATCTCAATCCCAGATCTTGCTACAGCCTCTGTGTTTGCTTGTGTTTTCTGGACATTCTCTATGGACTTTACGGTTTTGAATGCATTTTAGCATGTAATTTTTTTTTTTTAGCTGGCAAACGCTAATTGGTTCCACCTGGAGTCAAATCCTCCACACATTCGAGTTTTCTAGGAAGAAAGCTTCAGAAACCTGAGAAAACATGATATTTCTTTCAGTAAACATGACATTGGATGCATTTGCCGTACAGGAAGATTGTGCTTTTCTCCAAAACCACTTTCACGGTGTTTTTAGGTTAAATTTCACTTCAAAACTACAACAATTTGTCCAGATACTCATGGATGAAAACAAAACTATCTGGTGTGTTGTGGCTATCTCAATCCCAGATCTTGCTACAGCCTCTGTGTTTGTTTGCGTTTTCTGGACATTCTCTATGGACTTTACAGTTTTGAATGCATTTTAGCATGTAAGTTTTTGTTTTTAGCTGCCAAACGCTAATTGGTTCCACCTGGAGTCAAATCCTCCACACATTCGAGTTTTCTAGGAAGAAAGCTTCAGAAACCTGAGAAAACATGACTTTTGTATTTGTAAACATGACATTGGATGCATTTGCCGTACAGGAAAATTGTGCTTTTCTCCAAAACCACTTTCACGGTGATTTTTTGGTTAAATTTCACTTCAAAACTTCAACAATTTGTCCAGATACTCCTGGATGAAAACAAAACTATCTGGTGATTTGTAGCTATCTCAATCCCAGATCTTGCTACAGCCTCTGTGTTTGTTTGTGTTTTCTGGACAGTCTCTATGGACTTTACGGTTTTGAATGCATTTTAGCATGTAAGGTTTCCTTTTTAGCTGCCAAACGCTAATTGGTTCCACCTGGAGTCAAATCCTCCACACATTCGAGTTTTCTAGGAAGAAAGCTTCAGAAACCTGAGAACACATGACTTTTGTATTTGTAAACATGACATTGGATTCATTTGCCGAACAGGAAGATTGTGCTTTTCTCCAAAACCACTTTCACGGTGATTTTTTGGTTAAATTTCTCTTCAAAACTTCAACAATTTGTTCAGATACTCCTGGATGAAAACAAAACTATCTAGTGTGTTGTGGCTATCTCAATCCCAGATCTTGCTACAGCCTCTGTGTTTGCTTGTGTTTTCTGGACATTCTCTATGGACTTTACGGTTTTGAATGCATTTTAGCATGTAAGTTTTTGTTTTCAGCTGGCAAACGCTAATTGGTTCCACCTGGAGTCAAATACTCCACACATTCGAGTTTTCTAGGAAAAAGCTTCAGAAACCTGAGAAAACATGATATTTCTTTCAGTAAACATGACATTGGATGCATTTGCTGAACAGGAAGATTGTGCTTTTCTCCAAAACCACTTTCACGGTGATTTTTGGTTAAATTTCACTTCAAAACTACAACAATTTGTCCAGATACTCCTGGAGGAAAACAAAACTATCTGGTGTGTTGTGGCTATCTCAATCCCAGATCTTGCTACAGCCTCTGTGTGTGTTTGCGTTTTCTGGACATTCTCTATGGACTTTACGGTTTTGAATGCATTTTAGCATGTAAGTTTTTGTTTTTAGCTGCCAAACGCTAATTGGTTCCACCTGGAGTCAAATCCTCCACACATTCGAGTTTTCTAGGAAGAAAGCTTCAGAAACCTGAGAAAACATGACTTTTGTATTTGTAAACATGACATTGGATGCACTTGCCAAACAGGAAGTTTGTGCTTTTCTCCAAAACCACTTTCACGGTGATTTTTTGGTTAAATTTCACTTCAAAACTACAACAATTTGTCCAGATACTCCTGGATGAAAACAAAACTATCTGGTGATTTTTAGCTATCTCAATCCCAGATCTTGCTACATCCTCTGTGTGTGTTTGTGTTTTCTGGACATTCTCTATGGACTTTACGGTTTTGAATGCATTTTAGCATGTAAGTTTTTGTTCTTAGCTGGCAAACGCTAATTGGTTCCACCTGGAGTCAAATACTCCACACATTTGAGTTTTCTAGGAAGAAAGCTTCAGAAACCTGAGAAAACATGATATTTCTTTCTGTACACATGACATTGGATGCATTTGCTAAACAGGAAGATTGCGCTTTTCCCCAAAAACCACTTTCACGGTGATTTTTGTTTAAATTCTCCCGAAATCCACAACAATTTGTCCAGATACTCCTGGATGAAAACAAAACTATCTGGTGTGTTGTGGCTATCTCAATCCCAGATCTTGCTACAGCCTCTGTGTTTGTTTCTGTTTTCTGGACATTCTCTATGGACTTTATGGTTTTGAATGCATTGAAGCATGTAACTTTTTGTTTTTAGCTGCCAAACGCTAATTGGTTCCAGCTGGAGTCAAATCCTCCACACATTCGAGTTTTCTAGGAAGAAAGCTTCAGAAACCTGAGAAAACATGATATTTCTTTCTGTAAACATGACATTGGATGCATTTACCGAACAGGAAGATTGTGCTTTTCGCCAAAACCACTGTCACGGTGATTTTTTGGTTAAATTTCACTTCAAAACTACAACAATTTGTCCAGATACTCCTGGATGAAAACAAAGATATGTGGTGATTTTAGCTATCTCAATCCCAGATCTTGCTACAGCCTCTGTGTGTGTTTGTGTTTTCTGGACATTCTCTATGGACTTGATGGTTTTGAATGCATTTTAGCATGTAAGTTTTTGTTTTTAGCTGCCAAACGCTAATTGGTTCCACCTGGAGTCAAATCCTCCACACATTCGAGTTTTCTAGGAAGAAAGTTCCAGAAACCTGAGAATACATGATATTTGTATTTGTAAACATGACATTGGATGCATTTTCCGAACAGGAAGATTGTGCTTTTCTCGAAAACCACTTTCACAGTGATTTCTTGGTTAAATTTCACCCGAAATCCACAACAATTTGTCCAGATACTCCTGGATGAAAACAAAACTATCTGGTGATTTTTAGCTGTCTCAATCCCAGATCTTGGTACAGCCTCTGTGTGTGTTTGTGTTTTCTGTACATTCTCTATTTACTTTACGGTTTTGAATGCATTTTAGCAAGTAAGTTTTTGTTTTTAGCTGCCAAACGCTAATTGGTTCCACCTGGAGTCAAATCCTCCACACATTCGAGTTTTCTAGGAAGAAAGCTTCAATAACCTGAGAAAACATGATATTTCTTTCTGTGAACATGACATTGGATGCATTTGACAAACAGTAAGATTGTGCTTTTCTCCAAATGCACTTTAAGGGTGATTTTTGGTTAAATTTCACCCGAAATCCACAACAATTTGTCCAGATACTCCTGGATGAAAACAAAACTATCTGGTGATTTGTAGCTATCTCAATCCCAGATCTTGGTACGGCCTCGGTGTGTGTTTGTGTTTTCTGGACATTCTCTGTGGACTTTACGGTTTTGAATGCATTTTAGCAGGACCCTTATTGTTTTTATCTGCCAAACGCTAATTGGTTCCACCTGAAATGAAATCCTCCACACATTCGAGTTTTCTAGGAAGAAAGCTTCAGAAACCTGAGAAAACATGAATTTTGTATTTGTAAACATAACATTGGATGCATTTGCCGTACAGGAAGATTGTGCTTTTCTCCAAAACCACTTTCACGGTGTTTTTTGGTTAAATTTCACTTCAAAACTACAACAATTTGCCCAGATACTCCTGTATGAAAACAAAACTATCTGGTGTGTTGTGGCTATCTCAATCCCAGATCTTGCTACAGCCTCTGTGTTTGCTTGTGTTTTCTGGACATTCTCTATGGACTTTACGGTTTTGAATGCATTTTAGCATGTACTTTTTTTTTTTAGCTGGCAAACGCTAATTGGTTCCACCTGGAGTCAAATCCTCCACACATTCGAGTTTTCTAGGAAGAAAGCTTCAGAAACCTGAGAAAACATGATATTTCTTTCAGTAAACATGACATTGGATGCATTTTCCGAACAGGAAGATTGTGCTTTTCTCCAAAACCACTTTCACGGTGTTTTTAGGTTAAATTTCACTTCAAAACTACAACAATTTGTCCAGATACTCATGGATGAAAACAAAACTATCTGGTGTGTTGTGGCTATCTCAATCCCAGATCTTGCTACAGCCTCTGTGTTTGTTTGCGTTTTCTGGACATTCTCTCTGGACTTTACAGTTTTGAATGCATTTTAGCATGTAAGTATTTGTTTTTAGCTGCCAAACGCTAATTGGTTCCACCTGGAGTCAAATCCTCCACACATTCGAGTTTTCTAGGAAGAAAGCTTCAGAAACCTGAGAAAACATGACTTTTGTATTTGTAAACATGACATTGGATGCATTTGCCGTACAGGAAAATTGTGCTTTTCTCCAAAACCACTTTCACGGTGATTTTTTGGTTAAATTTCACTTCAAAACTTCAACAATTTGTCCAGATACTCCTGGATGAAAACAAAACTATCTGGTGATTTGTAGCTATCTCAATCCCAGATCTTGCTACAGCCTCTGTGTTTGTTTGTGTTTTCTGGACAGTCTCTATGGACTTTACGGTTTTGAATGCATTTTAGCATGTAAGGTTTTCTTTTTAGCTGCCAAACGCTAATTGGTTCCACCTGGAGTCAAATCCTCCACACATTCGAGTTTTCTAGGAAGAAAGCTTCAGAAACCTGAGAACACATGACTTTTGTATTTGTAAACATGACATTGGATTCATTTGCCGAACAGGAAGATTGTGCTTTTCTCCAAAACCACTTTCACGGTGATTTTTTGGTTAAATTTCTCTTCAAAACTTCAACAATTTGTTCAGATACTCCTGGATGAAAACAAAACTATCTAGTGTGTTGTGGCTATCTCAATCCCAGATCTTGCTACAGCCTCTGTGTTTGCTTGTGTTTTCTGGACATTCTCTATGGACTTTACGGTTTTGAATGCATTTTAGCATGTAAGTTTTTGTTTTCAGCTGGCAAACGCTAATTGGTTCCACCTGGAGTCAAATCCTCCACACATTCGAGTTTTCTAGGAAGAAAGCTTCAGAAACCTGAGAAAACATGATATTTCTTTCAGTAAACATGACATTGGATGCATTTTCCGAACAGGAAGATTGTGCTTTTCTCCAAAACCACTTTCACGGTGTTTTTTGGTTAAATTTCACTTCAAAACTACAACAATTTGTCCAGATACTCCTGGATGAAAACAAAACTATCTGGTGTGTTGTGGCTATCTCAATCCCAGATCTTGCTACAGCCTCTGTGTTTGTTTCTGTTTTCTGGACATTCTCTATGGACTTTATGGTTTTGAATGCATTGAAGCATGTAACTTTTTGTTTTTAGCTGCCAAACGCTAATTGGTTCCACCTGGAGTCAAATCCTCCACACATTCGAGTTTTCTAGGAAGAAAGCTTCAGAAACCTGAGAAAACATGATATTTCTTTCTGTAAACATGACATTGGATGCATTTACCGAACAGGAAGATTGTGCTTTTCGCCAAAACCACTTTCACGGTGATTTTTTGGTTAAATTTCACTTCAAAACTACAACAATTTGTCCAGATACTCCTGGATGAAAACAAAGATATGTGGTGATTTTAGCTATCTCAATCCCAGATCTTGCTACAGCCTCTGTGTGTGTTTGTGTTTTCTGGACATTCTCTATGGACTTTAAGGTTTTGAATGCATTTTACCATGTAAGTTTTTGTTTTTAGCTGCCAAACGCTAATTGGTTCCACCTGGAGTCAAATCCTCCACACATTCGAGTTTTCTAGGAAGAAAGCTTCAGAAACCTGAGAAAACATGATATTTGTATTTGTAAACATGACATTGGATGCATTTACCGATCAGGAAGATTGTGCTTTTCGCCAAAACCACTTTCACGGTGATTTTTTGGTTAAATTTCACTTCAAAACTACAACAATTTGTCTAGATACTCCTGGATGAAAGCAAAGATATCTGGTGATTTTAGCTATCTCAATCCCAGATCTTGCTACAGCCTCTGTGTGTGTTTGTGTTTTCTGGACATTCTCTATGGACTTTAAGGTTTTGAATGCATTTTAGCATGTAAGTTTTTGTTTTTAGCTGCCAAACGCTAATTGGTTCCACCTGGAGTCAAATCCTCCACACATTCGAGTTTTCTAGGAAGAAAGTTCCAGAAACCTGAGAATACATGATATTTGTATTTGTAAACATGACATTGGATGCATTTTCCGAACAGGAAGATTGTGCTTTTCTCGAAAACCACTTTCACAGTGATTTCTTGGTTAAATTTCACCCGAAATCCACAACAATTTGTCCAGATACTCCTGGATGAAAACAAAACTATCTGGTGATTTTTAGCTGTCTCAATCCCAGATCTTGGTACAGCCTCTGTGTGTGTTTGTGTTTTCTGTACATTCTCTATTTACTTTACGGTTTTGAATGCATTTTAGCAAGTAAGTTTTTGTTTTTAGCTGCCAAACGCTAATTGGTTCCACCTGGAGTCAAATCCTCCACACATTCGAGTTTTCTAGGAAGAAAGCTTCAATAACCTGAGAAAACATGATATTTCTTTCTGTGAACATGACATTGGATGCATTTGACAAACAGTAAGATTGTGCTTTTCTCCAAATGCACTTTAAGGGTGATTTTTGGTTAAATTTCACCCGAAATCCACAACAATTTGTCCAGATACTCCTGGATGAAAACAAAACTATCTGGTGATTTGTAGCTATCTCAATCCCAGATCTTGGTACAGCCTCGGTGTGTGTTTGTGTTTTCTGGACATTCTCTGTGGACTTTACGGTTTTGAATGCATTTTAGCAGGACCCTTATTGTTTTTATCTGCCAAACGCTAATTGGTTCCACCTGAAATGAAATCCTCCACACATTCGAGTTTTCCAGGAAGAAAGCTTCAGAAACCTGAGAAAACATGACTTTTGTATTTGTAAACATAACATTGGATGCATTTGCCGTACAGGAAGATTGTGCTTTTCTCCAAAACCACTTTCACGGTGTTTATTGGTTAAATTTCACTTCAAAACTACAACAATTTGCCCAGATACTCCTGGATGAAAACAAAACTATCTGGTGTGTTGTGGCTATCTCAATCCCAGATCTTGCTACAGCCTCTGTGTTTGCTTGTGTTTTCTGGACATTCTCTATGGACTTTACGGTTTTGAATGCATTTTAGCATGTAATTTTTTTTTTAGCTGGCAAACGCTAATTGGTTCCACCTGGAGTCTAATACGCCACACATTCGAGTTTTCTAGGAAGAAAGCTTCAGAAACCTGAGAAAACATGATATTTCTTTCAGTAAACATGACATTGGATGCATTTTCCGAACAGGAAGATTGTGCTTTTCTCCAAAACCACTTTCACGGTGTTTTTTGGTTAAATTTCACTTCAAAACTACAACAATTTGTCCAGATACTCCTGGATGAAAACAAAACTATCTGGTGTGTTGTGGCTATCTCAATCCCAGATCTTGCTACAGCCTCTGTGTGTGTTTGCGTTTTCTGGACATTCTCTATGGACTTTACGGTTTTGAATGCATTTTAGCATGTAAGTTTTTGTTTTTAGCTGCCAAACGCTAATTGGTTCCACCTGGAGTCAAATCCTCCACACATTCGAGTTTTCTAGGAAGAAAGCTTCAGAAACCTGAGAAAACATGACTTTTGTATTTGTAAACATGACATTGGATGCATTTGCCAAACAGGAAGTTTGTGCTTTTCTCCAAAACCACTTTCACGGTGATTTTTTGGTTAAATTTCACTTCAAAACTACAACAATTTGTCCAGATACTCCTGGATGAAAACAAAACTATCTGGTGATTTTTAGCTATCTCAATCCCAGATCTTGCTACATCCTCTGTGTGTGTTTGTGTTTTCTGGACATTCTCTATGGACTTTACGGTTTTGAATGCATTTTAGCATGTAAGTTTTTGTTCTTAGCTGGCAAACGCTAATTGGTTCCACCTGGAGTCAAATACTCCACACATTTGAGTTTTCTAGGAAGAAAGCTTCAGAAACCTGAGAAAACATGATATTTCTTTCTGTACACATGACATTGGATGCATTTGCTGAACAGGAAGATTGCGCTTTTCCCCAAAAACCACTTTCACGGTGATTTTTGTTTAAATTCTCCCGAAATCCACAACAATTTGTCCAGATACTCCTGGATGAAAACAAAACTATCTGGTGTGTTGTGGCTATCTCAATCCCAGATCTTGCTACAGCCTCTGTGTTTGTTTCTGTTTTCTGGACATTCTCTATGGACTTTATGGTTTTGAATGCATTGAAGCATGTAACTTTTTGTTTTTAGCTGCCAAACGCTAATTGGTTCCACCTGGAGTCAAATCCTCCACACATTCGAGTTTTCTAGGAAGAAAGCTTCAGAAACCTGAGAAAACATGATATTTCTTTCTGTAAACATGACATTGGATGCATTTACCGAACAGGAAGATTGTGCTTTTCGCCAAAACCACTTTCACGGTGATTTTTTGGTTAAATTTCACTTCAAAACTACAACAATTTGTCCAGATACTCCTGGATGAAAACAAAGATATGTGGTGATTTTAGCTATCTCAATCCCAGATCTTGCTACAGCCTCTGTGTGTGTTTGTGTTTTCTGGACATTCTCTATGGACTTTAAGGTTTTGAATGCATTTTACCATGTAAGTTTTTGTTTTTAGCTGCCAAACGCTAATTGGTTCCACCTGGAGTCAAATCCTCCACACATTCGAGTTTTCTAGGAAGAAAGCTTCAGAAACCTGAGAAAACATGATATTTGTATTTGTAAACATGACATTGGATGCATTTACCGATCAGGAAGATTGTGCTTTTCGCCAAAACCACTTTCACGGTGATTTTTTGGTTAAATTTCACTTCAAAACTACAACAATTTGTCTAGATACTCCTGGATGAAAGCAAAGATATCTGGTGATTTTAGCTATCTCAATCCCAGATCTTGCTACAGCCTCTGTGTGTGTTTGTGTTTTCTGGACATTCTTTATGGACTTTAAGGTTTTGAATGCATTTTAGCATGTAAGTTTTTGTTTTTAGCTGCCAAACGCTAATTGGTTCCACCTGGAGTCAAATCCTCCACACATTCGAGTTTTCTAGGAAGAAAGTTCCAGAAACCTGAGAATACATGATATTTGTATTTGTAAACATGACATTGGATGCATTTTCCGAACAGGAAGATTGTGCTTTTCTCGAAAACCACTTTCACAGTGATTTCTTGGTTAAATTTCACCCGAAATCCACAACAATTTGTCCAGATACTCCTGGATGAAAACAAAACTATCTGGTGATTTTTAGCTGTCTCAATCCCAGATCTTGGTACAGCCTCTGTGTGTGTTTGTGTTTTCTGTACATTCTCTATTTACTTTACGGTTTTGAATGCATTTTAGCAAGTAAGTTTTTGTTTTTAGCTGCCAAACGCTAATTGGTTCCACCTGGAGTCAAATCCTCCACACATTCGAGTTTTCTAGGAAGAAAGCTTCAATAACCTGAGAAAACATGATATTTCTTTCTGTGAACATGACATTGGATGCATTTGACAAACAGTAAGATTGTGCTTTTCTCCAAATGCACTTTAAGGGTGATTTTTGGTTAAATTTCACCCGAAATCCACAACAATTTGTCCAGATACTCCTGGATGAAAACAAAACTATCTGGTGATTTGTAGCTATCTCAATCCCAGATCTTGGTACAGCCTCGGTGTGTGTTTGTGTTTTCTGGACATTCTCTGTGGACTTTACGGTTTTGAATGCATTTTAGCAGGACCCTTATTGTTTTTATCTGCCAAACGCTAATTGGTTCCACCTGAAATGAAATCCTCCACACATTCGAGTTTTCCAGGAAGAAAGCTTCAGAAACCTGAGAAAACATGACTTTTGTATTTGTAAACATAACATTGGATGCATTTGCCGTACAGGAAGATTGTGCTTTTCTCCAAAACCACTTTCACGGTGTTTATTGGTTAAATTTCACTTCAAAACTACAACAATTTGCCCAGATACTCCTGGATGAAAACAAAACTATCTGGTGTGTTGTGGCTATCTCAATCCCAGATCTTGCTACAGCCTCTGTGTTTGTTTGCGTTTTCTGGACATTCTCTATGGACTTTACGGTTTTGAATGCATTTTAGCATGTAAGTTTTTGTTTTTAGCTGCCAAACGCTAATTGGTTCCACCTGGAGTCAAATCCTCCACACATTCGAGTTTTCTAGGAAGAAAGCTTCAGAAACCTGAGAAAACATGATATTTCTTTCAGTAAACATGACATTGGATGCATTTGCCAAACAGGAAGATTGTGCTTTTCTCCAAAACCACTTTCACGGTGTTTTTAGGTTAAATTTCACTTCAAAACTACAACAATTTGTCCAGATACTCATGGATGAAAACAAAACTATCTGGTGTGTTGTGGCTATCTCAATCCCAGATCTTGCTACAGCCTCTGTGTTTGTTTGCGTTTTCTGGACATTCTCTATGGACTTTACGGTTTTGAATGCATTTTAGCATGTAAGTTTTTGTTTTTAGCTGCCAAACGCTAATTGGTTCCACCTGGAGTCAAATCCTCCACACATTCGAGTTTTCTAGGAAGAAAGCTTCAGAAACCTGAGAAAACATGACTTTTGTATTTGTAAACATGACATTGGATGCATTTGCCGTACAGGAAAATTGTGCTTTTCTCCAAAACCACTTTCACGGTGATTTTTTGGTTAAATTTCACTTCAAAACTTCAACAATTTGTCCAGATACTCCTGGATGAAAACAAAACTATCTGGTGATTTGTAGCTATCTCAATCCCAGATCTTGCTACAGCCTCTGTGTTTGTTTGTGTTTTCTGGACAGTCTCTATGGACTTTACGGTTTTGAATGCATTTTAGCATGTAAGGTTTTCTTTTTAGCTGCCAAACGCTAATTGGTTCCACCTGGAGTCAAATCCTCCACACATTCGAGTTTTCTAGGAAGAAAGCTTCAGAAACCTGAGAACACATGACTTTTGTATTTGTAAACATGACATTGGATTCATTTGCCGAACAGGAAGATTGTGCTTTTCTCCAAAACCACTTTCACGGTGATTTTTTGGTTAAATTTCTCTTCAAAACTTCAACAATTTGTTCAGATACTCCTGGATGAAAACAAAACTATCTAGTGTGTTGTGGCTATCTCAATCCCAGATCTTGCTACAGCCTCTGTGTTTGTTTGTGTTTTCTGGACATTCTCTATGGACTTTACGGTTTTGAATGCATTTTAGCATGTAAGTTTTTGTTTTCAGCAGGCAAACGCTAATTGGTTCCACCTGGAGTCAAATACTCCACACATTCGAGTTTTCTAGGAAAAAGCTTCAGAAACCTGAGAAAACATGATATTTCTTTCAGTAAACATGACATTGGATGCTTTTGCCGAACAGGAAGATTGTGCTTTTCTCCAAAACCACTTTCACGGTGTTTTTTGGTTAAATTTCACTTCAAAACTACAACAATTTGTCCAGATACTCCTGGATGAAAACAAAACTATCTGGTGTGTTGTGGCTATCTCAATCCCAGATCTTGCTACAGCCTCTGTGTGTGTTTGTGTTTTCTGGACATTCTCTATGGACTTTACGGTTTTGAATGCATTTTAGCATGTAAGTTTTTGTTCTTAGCTGGCAAACGCTAATTGGTTCCACCTGGAGTCAAATACTCCACACATTTGAGTTTTCTAGGAAGAAAGCTTCAGAAACCTGAGAAAACATGATATTTCTTTCTGTACACATGACATTGGATGCATTTGCTGAACAGGAAGATTGCGCTTTTCCCCAAAAACCACTTTCACGGTGATTTTTGTTTAAATTCTCCCGAAATCCACAACAATTTGTCCAGATACTCCTGGATGAAAACAAAACTATCTGGTGTGTTGTGGCTATCTCAATCCCAGATCTTGCTACAGCCTCTGTGTTTGTTTCTGTTTTCTGGACATTCTCTATGGACTTTATGGTTTTGAATGCATTGAAGCATGTAACTTTTTGTTTTTAGCTGCCAAACGCTAATTGGTTCCACCTGGAGTCAAATCCTCCACACATTCGAGTTTTCTAGGAAGAAAGCTTCAGAAACCTGAGAAAACATGATATTTCTTTCTGTAAACATGACATTGGATGCATTTACCGAACAGGAAGATTGTGCTTTTCGCCAAAACCACTTTCACGGTGATTTTTTGGTTAAATTTCACTTCAAAACTACAACAATTTGTCCAGATACTCCTGGATGAAAACAAAGATATGTGGTGATTTTAGCTATCTCAATCCCAGATCTTGCTACAGCCTCTGTGTGTGTTTGTGTTTTCTGGACATTCTCTATGGACTTTAAGGTTTTGAATGCATTTTACCATGTAAGTTTTTGTTTTTAGCTGCCAAACGCTAATTGGTTCCACCTGGAGTCAAATCCTCCACACATTCGAGTTTTCTAGGAAGAAAGCTTCAGAAACCTGAGAAAACATGATATTTGTATTTGTAAACATGACATTGGATGCATTTACCGATCAGGAAGATTGTGCTTTTCGCCAAAACCACTTTCACGGTGATTTTTTGGTTAAATTTCACTTCAAAACTACAACAATTTGTCTAGATACTCCTGGATGAAAGCAAAGATATCTGGTGATTTTAGCTATCTCAATCCCAGATCTTGCTACAGCCTCTGTGTGCGTTTGTGTTTTCTGGACATTCTCTATGGACTTTAAGGTTTTGAATGCATTTTAGCATGTAAGTTTTTGTTTTTAGCTGCCAAACGCTAATTGGTTCCACCTGGAGTCAAATCCTCCACACATTCGAGTTTTCTAGGAAGAAAGTTCCAGAAACCTGAGAATACATGATATTTGTATTTGTAAACATGACATTGGATGCATTTTCCGAACAGGAAGATTGTGCTTTTCTCGAAAACCACTTTCACAGTGATTTCTTGGTTAAATTTCACCCGAAATCCACAACAATTTGTCCAGATACTCCTGGATGAAAACAAAACTATCTGGTGATTTTTAGCTGTCTCAATCCCAGATCTTGGTACAGCCTCTGTGTGTGTTTGTGTTTTCTGTACATTCTCTATTTACTTTACGGTTTTGAATGCATTTTAGCAAGTAAGTTTTTGTTTTTAGCTGCCAAACGCTAATTGGTTCCACCTGGAGTCAAATCCTCAACACATTCGAGTTTTCTAGGAAGAAAGCTTCAATAACCTGAGAAAACATGATATTTCTTTCTGTGAACATGACATTGGATGCATTTGACAAACAGTAAGATTGTGCTTTTCTCCAAATGCACTTTAAGGGTGATTTTTGGTTAAATTTCACCCGAAATCCACAACAATTTGTCCAGATACTCCTGGATGAAAACAAAACTATCTGGTGATTTGTAGCTATCTCAATCCCAGATCTTGGTACAGCCTCGGTGTGTGTTTGTGTTTTCTGGACATTCTCTGTGGACTTTACGGTTTTGAATGCATTTTAGCAGGACCCTTATTGTTTTTATCTGCCAAACGCTAATTGGTTCCACCTGAAATGAAATCCTCCACACATTCGAGTTTTCCAGGAAGAAAGCTTCAGAAACCTGAGAAAACATGACTTTTGTATTTGTAAACATAACATTGGATGCATTTGCCGTACAGGAAGATTGTGCTTTTCTCCAAAACCACTTTCACGGTGTTTATTGGTTAAATTTCACTTCAAAACTACAACAATTTGCCCAGATACTCCTGGATGAAAACAAAACTATCTGGTGTGTTGTGGCTATCTCAATCCCAGATCTTGCTACAGCCTCTGTGTTTGCTTGTGTTTTCTGGACATTCTCTATGGACTTTACGGTTTTGAATGCATTTTAGCATGTAATTTTTTTTTTTAGCTGGCAAACGCTAATTGGTTCCACCTGGAGTCAAATCCTCCACACATTCGAGTTTTCTAGGAAGAAAGCTTCAGAAACCTGAGAAAACATGATATTTCTTTCAGTAAACATGACATTGGATGCATTTTCCGAACAGGAAGATTGTGCTTTTCTCCAAAACCACTTTCACGGTGTTTTTTGGTTAAATTTCACTTCAAAACTACAACAATTTGTCCAGATACTCCTGGATGAAAACAAAACTATCTGGTGTGTTGTGGCTATCTCAATCCCAGATCTTGCTACAGCCTCTGTGTGTGTTTGCGTTTTCTGGACATTCTCTATGGACTTTACGGTTTTGAATGCATTTTAGCATGTAAGTTTTTGTTTTTAGCTGCCAAACGCTAATTGGTTCCACCTGGAGTCAAATCCTCCACACATTCGAGTTTTCTAGGAAGAAAGCTTCAGAAACCTGAGAAAACATGACTTTTGTATTTGTAAACATGACATTGGATGCATTTGCCAAACAGGAAGTTTGTGCTTTTCTCCAAAACCACTTTCACGGTGATTTTTTGGTTAAATTTCACTTCAAAACTACAACAATTTGTCCAGATACTCCTGGATGAAAACAAAACTATCTGGTGATTTTTAACTATCTCAATCCCAGATCGTGCTACAGCCTCTGTGTGTGTTTGTGTTTTCTGCACATTCTCTATGGACTTTACGGTTTTGAATGCATTTTAGCATGTAAGTTTTTGTTCTTAGCTGGCAAACGCTAATTGGTTCCACCTGGAGTTAAATACTCCACACATTTGAGTTTTCTAGGAAGAAAGCTTCAGAAACCTGAGAAAACATGATATTTCTTTCTGTACACATGACATTGGATGCATTTGCTGAACAGGAAGATTGCGCTTTTCCCCAAAAACCACTTTCACGGTGATTTTTGTTTAAATTCTCCCGAAATCCACAACAATTTGTCCAGATACTCCTGGATGAAAACAAAACTATCTGGTGTGTTGTGGCTATCTCAATCCCAGATCTTGCTACAGCCTCTGTGTTTGTTTCTGTTTTCTGGACATTCTCTATGGACTTTATGGTTTTGAATGCATTGAAGCATGTAACTTTTTGTTTTTAGCTGCCAAACGCTAATTGGTTCCACCTGGAGTCAAATCCTCCACACATTCGAGTTTTCTAGGAAGAAAGCTTCAGAAACCTGAGAAAACATGATATTTGTATTTGTAAACATGACATTGGATGCATTTACCGATCAGGAAGATTGTGCTTTTCGCCAAAACCACTTTCACGGTGATTTTTTGGTTAAATTTCACTTCAAAACTACAACAATTTGTCTAGATACTCCTGGATGAAAGCAAAGATATCTGGTGATTTTAGCTATCTCAATCCCAGATCTTGCTACAGCCTCTGTGTGTGTTTGTGTTTTCTGGACATTCTTTATGGACTTTAAGGTTTTGAATGCATTTTAGCATGTAAGTTTTTGTTTTTAGCTGCCAAACGCTAATTGGTTCCACCTGGAGTCAAATCCTCCACACATTCGAGTTTTCTAGGAAGAAAGTTCCAGAAACCTGAGAATACATGATATTTGTATTTGTAAACATGACATTGGATGCATTTTCCGAACAGGAAGATTGTGCTTTTCTCGAAAACCACTTTCACAGTGATTTCTTGGTTAAATTTCACCCGAAATCCACAACAATTTGTCCAGATACTCCTGGATGAAAACAAAACTATCTGGTGATTTTTAGCTGTCTCAATCCCAGATCTTGGTACAGCCTCTGTGTGTGTTTGTGTTTTCTGTACATTCTCTATTTACTTTACGGTTTTGAATGCATTTTAGCAAGTAAGTTTTTGTTTTTAGCTGCCAAACGCTAATTGGTTCCACCTGGAGTCAAATCCTCCACACATTCGAGTTTTCTAGGAAGAAAGCTTCAATAACCTGAGAAAACATGATATTTCTTTCTGTGAACATGACATTGGATGCATTTGACAAACAGTAAGATTGTGCTTTTCTCCAAATGCACTTTAAGGGTGATTTTTGGTTAAATTTCACCCGAAATCCACAACAATTTGTCCAGATACTCCTGGATGAAAACAAAACTATCTGGTGATTTGTAGCTATCTCAATCCCAGATCTTGGTACAGCCTCGGTGTGTGTTTGTGTTTTCTGGACATTCTCTGTGGACTTTACGGTTTTGAATGCATTTTAGCAGGACCCTTATTGTTTTTATCTGCCAAACGCTAATTGGTTCCACCTGAAATGAAATCCTCCACACATTCGAGTTTTCCAGGAAGAAAGCTTCAGAAACCTGAGAAAACATGACTTTTGTATTTGTAAACATAACATTGGATGCATTTGCCGTACAGGAAGATTGTGCTTTTCTCCAAAACCACTTTCACGGTGTTTATTGGTTAAATTTCACTTCAAAACTACAACAATTTGCCCAGATACTCCTGGATGAAAACAAAACTATCTGGTGTGTTGTGGCTATCTCAATCCCAGATCTTGCTACAGCCTCTGTGTTTGCTTGTGTTTTCTGGACATTCTCTATGGACTTTACGGTTTTGAATGCATTTTAGCATGTAATTTTTTTTTTAGCTGGCAAACGCTAATTGGTTCCACCTGGAGTCAAATCCTCCACACATTCGAGTTTTCTAGGAAGAAAGCTTCAGAAACCTGAGAAAACATGATATTTCTTTCAGTAAACATGACATTGGATGCATTTGCCAAACAGGAAGATTGTGCTTTTCTCCAAAACCACTTTCACGGTGTTTTTAGGTTAAATTTCACTTCAAAACTACAACAATTTGTCCAGATACTCATGGATGAAAACAAAACTATCTGGTGTGTTGTGGCTATCTCAATCCCAGATCTTGCTACAGCCTCTGTGTTTGTTTGCGTTTTCTGGACATTCTCTATGGACTTTACGGTTTTGAATGCATTTTAGCATGTAAGTTTTTGTTTTTAGCTGCCAAACGCTAATTGGTTCCACCTGGAGTCAAATCCTCCACACATTCGAGTTTTCTAGGAAGAAAGCTTCAGAAACCTGAGAAAACATGACTTTTGTATTTGTAAACATGACATTGGATGCATTTGCCGTACAGGAAAATTGTGCTTTTCTCCAAAACCACTTTCACGGTGATTTTTTGGTTAAATTTCACTTCAAAACTTCAACAATTTGTCCAGATACTCCTGGATGAAAACAAAACTATCTGGTGATTTGTAGCTATCTCAATCCCAGATCTTGCTACAGCCTCTGTGTTTGTTTGTGTTTTCTGGACAGTCTCTATGAACTTTACGGTTTTGAATGCATTTTAGCATGTAAGGTTTTCTTTTTAGCTGCCAAACGCTAATTGGTTCCACCTGGAGTCAAATCCTCCACACATTCGATTTTTCTAGGAAGAAAGCTTCAGAAACCTGAGAACACATGACTTTTGTATTTGTAAACATGACATTGGATTCATTTGCCGAACAGGAAGATTGTGCTTTTCTCCAAAACCACTTTCACGGTGATTTTTTGGTTAAATTTCTCTTCAAAACTTCAACAATTTGTTCAGATACTCCTGGATGAAAACAAAACTATCTAGTGTGTTGTGGCTATCTCAATCCCAGATCTTGCTACAGCCTCTGTGTTTGCTTGTGTTTTCTGGACATTCTCTATGGACTTTACGGTTTTGAATGCATTTTAGCATGTAAGTTTTTGTTTTCAGCAGGCAAACGCTAATTGGTTCCACCTGGAGTCAAATACTCCACACATTCGAGTTTTCTAGGAAAAAGCTTCAGAAACCTGAGAAAACATGATATTTCTTTCAGTAAACATGACATTGGATGCATTTTCCGAACAGGAAGATTGTGCTTTTCTCCAAAACCACTTTCACGGTGTTTTTTGGTTAAATTTCACTTCAAAACTACAACAATTTGTCCAGATACTCCTGGATGAAAACAAAACTATCTGGTGTGTTGTGGCTATCTCAATCCCAGATCTTGCTACAGCCTCTGTGTGTGTTTGCGTTTTCTGGACATTCTCTATGGACTTTACGGTTTTGAATGCATTTTAGCATGTAAGTTTTTGTTTTTAGCTGCCAAACGCTAATTGGTTCCACCTGGAGTCAAATCCTCCACACATTCGAGTTTTCTAGGAAGAAAGCTTCAGAAACCTGAGAAAACATGACTTTTGTATTTGTAAACATGACATTGGATGCATTTGCCAAACAGGAAGTTTGTGCTTTTCTCCAAAACCACTTTCACGGTGATTTTTTGGTTAAATTTCACTTCAAAACTACAACAATTTGTCCAGATACTCCTGGATGAAAACAAAACTATCTGGTGATTTTTAACTATCTCAATCCCAGATCTTGCTACAGCCTCTGTGTGTGTTTGTGTTTTCTGCACATTCTCTATGGACTTTACGGTTTTGAATGCATTTTAGCATGTAAGTTTTTGTTCTTAGCTGGCAAACGCTAATTGGTTCCACCTGGAGTCAAATACTCCACACATTTGAGTTTTCTAGGAAGAAAGCTTCAGAAACCTGAGAAAACATATGTCTTTCAGTAAACATGACATTGGATGCATTTGCTGAACAGGAAGATTGTGCTTTTCTCCAAAACTACTTTCATGGTGATTTTTTGGATAAATTTCACTTCAAAACTACAACAATTTTTCCAGATACTCATGGATGAAAACAAACCTATCTGGTGTGTTGTGGCTATCTCAATCCCAGATCTTGCTACAGACTCTGTGTTTGCATGTGTTTTCTGGACATTCTCTATGGACTTTACGGTTTTGAATGCATTTTAGCATGTAAGTTTTTGTTTTTAGCTGCCAAACGCTAATTGGTTCCACCTGGAGTCAAATCCTCCACACATTCGATTTTTCTAGGAAGAAAGCTTCAGAAACCTGAGAAAACATGACTTTTGTATTTCTAAACATGACATTGGATTCATTTGCCGAACAGGAAGATTGTGCTTTTCTCCAAAACCACTTTCACGGTGATTTTTTGGTTAAATTTCTCTTCAAAACTTCAACAATTTGTTCAGATACTCCTGGATGAAAACAAAACTATCTAGTGTGTTGTGGCTATCTCAATCCCAGATCTTGCTACAGCCTCTGTGTTTGTTTCTGTTTTCTGGACTTTCTCTATGGACTTAACAGTTTTGAATGCATTTTAGCATGTAAGTTTTTGTTTTTAGCTGGCAAACGCTAATTGGTTCCACCTGGAGTCAAATCCTCCACACATTCGAGTTTTCTAGGAAGAAAACTTCAGAAACCTTACAAAACATGACATTTGTATTTGTAAACATGACTTTGGATGCATTTGCCGAACAGGAAGATTGAGCTTTTCTCCAAAACCACTTTCACAGTGATTTTTTGGTTAAATTTCACTTCAAAAGTTCAACAATTTGTCCAGATACTCCTGGATGAAAACAAAATTATCTGGTGTGCTGTGACTATCTCAATCCCAGATCTTGCTACAGCTTCTGTGTTTGTTTCTGTTTTCTGGACATTCTCTATGGACTTTACGGTTTTGAATGCATTTTAGCATGTAAGTTTTTGTTTTCTGCTGGCAAACGCTAATTGGTTCCACCTGGAGTCAAATCCTCCACACATTCGAGTTTTCTAGGAAGAAAGCTTCAGAACCCTGAGAAAACATGATATTTCTTTCTGTAAACATGACATTGGATGCACGGGCCGAACAGGAAGTTTGTGCTTTTCTCCAAAACCACTTTCACGGTGATTTTTTGGTTAAATTTCACTTCAAAACTACAACAATTTTTCCAGATACTCCTGGATGAAAACAAAACTATCTGGTGATTTTTAGCTATCTCAATCCCAGATCTTGCTACAGCCTCTGTGTTTGTTTGTGTTTTCTGGACAGTCTCTATGGACTTTACGGTTTTGAATGCATTTTAGCATGTAAGTTTTTGTTTTTAGCTACCAAACGCTAATTGGTTCCACCTGGAGTCAAATCCTCCACACATTCGAGTTTTCTAGGAAGAAAGCTTCAGAAACCTGAGAAAACATGACTTTTGTATTTGTAAACATGACATTGGATGCATTTGCCGAACAGGAAGATTGTGCTTTTCTCCAAAACCACTTTCACGGTGATTTTTTGGTTAAATTTCTCTTCAAAACTTCAACAATTTGTTCAGATACTCCTGGATGAAAACAAAACTATCTAGTGTGTTGTGGCTATCTCAATCCCAGATCTTGCTACAGCCTCTGTGTTTGTTTCTGTTTTCTGGACTTTCTCTATGGACTTAACAGTTTTGAATGCATTTTAGCATGTAAGTTTTTGTTTTTAGCTGGCAAACGCTAATTGGTTCCACCTGGAGTCAAATCCTCCACACATTCGAGTTTTCTAGGAAGAAAACTTCAGAAACCTTACAAAACATGACATTTGTATTTGTAAACATGAGTTTGGATGCATTTGCCGAACAGGAAGATTGTGCTTTTCTCCAAAACCACTTTCACGGTGATTTTTTGGTGAAATTTCACTTCAAAACTACAACAATTTGTCCAGATACTCCTGGATGAAAACAAAACTATCTGGTGATTTTTAGCTATCTCAATCCCAGATCTTGCTACAGCCTCTGTGTTTGGTTGTGTTTTCTTGACATTCTCTATGGACTTTACGGTTTTGAACGCATTTTAGCATGTAAGGTTTTGTTTTTAGCTGCCAAACGCTAATTGGTTCCACCTGGAGTCAAATACTCCACACATTCGAGTTTTCTAGGAAGAAAGCTTCAGAAACCTGAGAAAACATGATATTTCTTTCAGTCAACATGACATTGGATGCATTTGCCGAACAGGAAGATTGTGCTTTTCTCCAAAACCACTTTCACGGTGATTTTATGGTTAAATTTCACTTCAAAACTACAAAAATTTGTCCATATACTCCTGGATGAAAACAAAACTATCTGGTGATTTGTAGCTATCTCAATCCCAGATCTTGCTACAGCCTCTGTGTTTGTATCTGTTTTCTGGACATTCTCTATGGACTTTACAGTTTTGAATGCATTTTAGCATGTAAGTTTTTGTTTTTAGCTGGTAAACGCTAATTGGTTCCACCTGGAGTCAAATCCTCCATACATTCGAGTTTTCTAGGAAGAAATCTTCAGAAACCTGAGAAAACATGACTTTTGTATTTGTAAACATGACATTGGATGCATTTGCCGAACAGGAAGATTGTGCTTTTCTCCAAAACCACTTTCATGGTGATTTTTTGGTGAAATTTCACTTCAAAACTACAACAATTTTTCCAGATACTCCTGGATGAAAACAAAACTATCTGGTGATTTGTAGCTATGTCAATCCCAGATCTTGCTACAGCCTCTGTGTTTGTTTGTGTTTTCTGGACAGTCTCTTTGGACTTTACAGTTTTGAATGCATTTTAGTATGTAAGGTTTTGTTTTTAGCTGCCAAACGCTAATTGGTTCCACCTGGAGTCAAATCCTCCACACATTCGAGTTTTCTAGGAAGAAAGCTTCAGAAACCTGAGAAAACATGACTTTTGTATTTGTAAACATGACATTGCATGCATTTGCTGAACAGTAAGATTGTGCTTTCCTCGAAAACCACTTTCACGGTGATTTTTTGGTTAAATTTCACTTCAAAACTACAACAATTTGTCCAGATACTCCTGGAGGAAAACAAAACTATCTGGTGATTTGTAGCTATGTCAATCCCAGATCTTGCTACAGCCTCTGTGTTTGTTTCTGTTTTCTGGACTTTCTCTATGGACTTTACGGTTTTGAATGCATTTTAGCATGTAAGTTTTTGTTTTTAGCTGCCAAACGCTAATTGGTTCCACCTGGAGTCAAATCCTTCACACATTCGAGTTTTCTAGGAAGAAAGCTTCAGAAACCTGAGAAAACATGACTTTTGTATTTGTAAACATGACATTGGATGCATTTGCCGAACAGGAAGATTGTGCTTTTCTCCAAAACCACTTTCACGGTGATTTTTTGGTGAAATTTCACTTCAAAACTACAACAATTTGTCCAGATACTCCTGGATGAAAACAAAACTATCTGGTGATTTTCAGCTATCTCAATCCCAGATCTTGCTACAGCCTCTGTGTTTGTTTGTGTTTTCTGGACATTCTCTATGGACTTTACGGTTTTGAATGCATTTTAGCATGTAAGTTTTTGTTTTTAGCTGCCAAACGCTAATTGGTTCCACCTGGAGTCAAATACTTCACACATTCGAGTTTTCTAGGAAGAAAGCTTCAGAAACCTGAGAAAACATGACTTTTGTATTTGTAAACATGACATTGGATGTATTTGCCAAACAGGAAGATTGTGTTTTTCTCCAAAACGACATTCACGTTGATTTTTTTGTTAAATTTCACTTCAAAACTACAACAATTTGTCCAGATACTCCTGGATGAAAACAAAACTATCTGGTGTGTTGTGGCTATCTCAATCCCAGATCTTGCTACAGCCTCTGTGTTTGTTTGTGTTTTCTGGACATTCTCTATGGACTTTACGGTTTTGAATGCATTTTAGCATGTAAGGTTTTGTTTTTAGCTGCCAAACGCTAATTGGTTCCACCTGGAGTCAAATCCTCCACACATTCGAGTTTTCTAGGCAGAAAGCTTCAGAACCCTGAGAAAACATGATATTTCTTTCTGTAAACATGACATTGGATGCATTTGCCACACAGGAAGTTTGTGCTTTTCTCCAAAAGCACTTTCACGGTGATTTTTTGGTTAAATTTCACTTCAAAACTACAACAATTTTTCCAGATACTCCTGGATGAAAACAAAACTATCTGGTGATTTTTATCTATCTCAATCCCAGATCTTGCTATAGCCTCTGTGTTTGTTTCTGTTTTCTGGACATTCTCTATGGACTATACGGTTTTGAATGCATTTCAGCATGTAAGTTTTGTTTTTAGCTCTCAAAGTCTAATTGGTTCCACATGGTGTCAAATCCTCCACACATTCGAGTTTTCTAGGAAGAAAGCTCCAGAAACCTGAGAAAACATGATATTTCTTTCTGTAAACATGACATTGGATGCATTTGCCGAACAGGAAGATTGAGTTTTTCTCCAAAACCACTTTCACGGTGATATTTTGGTTAAAATTCACTTCAAAACTTCAACAATTCGTCCAGATACTCCTGGATGAAAACAAAACTATCTTGTGATTTTTAGCTATCTCAATCCCAGATCTTGCTACAGCCTCTGTGTTTGTTTTTGTTTTCTGGACATTCTCTATGGACTTGAAAGTTTTGAATGCATTGTATCATGTAAGTTTTTGTTTTTAGCTGCCAAACGCTAATTGGTTCCACCTGGAGTCAAATCCTTCACACATTCGAGTTTTCTAGGAAGAAAGCTTCAGAAACCTGAGAAAACATGACTTTTGTATTTGTAAACATGACATTGGATGCATTTGCCGAACAGGAAGATTGTGCTTTTCTCCAAAAGCACTTTCACGGTGATTTTTGGTTAAATTTCACCCAAAATCCACAACAATTTTTCCAGATATTCCTGGATGAAAACAAAACTATCTGGTGTGTTGTGGCTATCTCAATCCCAGATCTTGCTACACCCTCTGTGTTTGTTTGTGTTTTCTGGACATTCTCTATGGACTTTACGGTTTTGAATGCACTTTAGCATGTAAGTTTTTGTTCTTAGCTGCCAAACGCTAATTGGTTCCACCTGGAGTCAAATCCTTCACACATTCCAGTTTTCTAGGAAGAAAGCTTCAGAAACCTGAGAAAACATGATATTTCTTTCTGTAAACATGACATTGGATGCATTTGCCGAACCAGAAGATTGTGCTTTTCTCCAAAAGCACTTTCACGGTGATTTTTTCGTTAAATTTCACTTCAAAACAACAACAATTTGTCTAGATACTCCTGGATGAAAACAAAACTATCTGGTGTGTTGTGGCTATCTCAATCCCAGATCTTGCTACAGCCTCTGTGTTTGTTTCTGTTTTCTGTACATTCTCTATGGACTTTACGGTTTTGAATGCATTTTAGCATGTAAGTTTTTGTTTTTAGGTGCCAAACGCTAATTGGTTCCACCTGGAGTCAAATCCTCCACACATTCGAGTTTTCTAGGAAGAAAGCTCCAGAAACCTGAGAAAACATGATATTTGTATTTGTAAACATGACATTGGATGCATTTGCCGAACAGGAAGATTGTGCTTTTCTCCAAAACCACTTTCACGGTGATTTTTTGGTTAAATTTCACTTCAAAACTACAACAATTTGTCCAGATACTCCTGGATGAAAACAAAACTGTCTGGTGTGTTGCGGCTATCTCAATCCCAGATCTTGCTACAGCCTCTGTGTTTGTTTCTGTTTTCTGGACTTTCTCTATGGACTTAACAGTTTTGAATGCATTTTAGCATGTAAGTTTTTGTTTTTAGCTGGCAAACGCTAATTGGTTCCACCTGGAGTCAAATCCTCCACACATTCGAGTTTTCTAGGAAGAAAGCTTCAGAAACCTGAGAAAACATGACATTTGTATTTGTAAACATGAGTTTGGATGCACTTGCCGAACAGGAAGATTGTGCTTTTCTCCAAAACCACTTTCACAGTGATTTTTTGGTTAAATTTCACTTCAAAACTTCAACAATTTGTCCAGATACTCCTGGATGAAAACAAAATTATCTGGTGTGCTGTGGCTATCTCAATCCCAGATCTTGCTACAGCTTCTGTGTTTGTTTGTGTTTTCTGGACATTCTCTATGGACTTTACGGTTTTGAATGCATTTTAGCATGTAAGTTTTTGTTTTCTGCTGGCAAACGCAAATTGGTTCCACCTGGAGTCAAATCCTCCACACATTCGAGTTTTCTAGGAAGAAAGCTTCAGAAACCTGAGAAAACATGATATTTCTTTCTGTAAACATGACATTGGATGCACGGGCCGAACAGGAAGTTTGTGCTTTTCTCCAAAACCACTTTCACGGTGATTTTTTGGTGAAATTTCACTTCAAAACTACAACAATTTGTCCAGATACTCCTGGATGAAAACAAAACTATCTGGTGATTTTTAGCTATCTCAATCCCAGATCTTGCTACAGCCTCTGTGTTTGTTTGTGTTTTCTGGACATTCTCTATGGACTTTACGGTTTTGAATGCATTTTAGCATGTAAGGTTTTGTTTTTAGCTGGCAAACGCTAATTGGTTCCACCTGGAGTCAAATACTCCACACATTCGAGTTTTCTAGGAAGAAAGCTTCAGAAACCTGAGAAAACATGATATTTCTTTCAGTAAACATGACATTGGATGCATTTGCCGAACAGGAAGATTGTGCTTTTCTCCAAAACCACTTTCACGGTGATTTTTTGGTTAAATTTCACTTCAAAACTACAAAAATTTGTCCAGATACTCCTGGATGAAAACAAAACTATCTGGTGATTTTTAGCTATCTCAATCCCAGATCTTGCTACAGCCTCTGTGTTTGTGTCTGTTTTCTGGACATTCTCTATGGACTTTACAGTTTTGAATGCATTTTAGCATGTAAGTTTTTGTTTTTAGCTGGTAAACGCTAATTGGTTCCACCTGGAGTCAAATCCTCCACACATTCGAGTTTTCTAGGAAGAAAGCTTCAGAAACCTGAGAAAACATGACTTTTGTATTTGTAAACATGACATTGGATGCATTTGCCGAACAGGAAGTTTGTACTTTTCTCCAAAACCACTTTCATGGTGATTTTTTGGTGAAATTTCACTTCAAAACTACAACAATTTTTCCAGATACTCCTGGATGAAAACAAAACTATCTGGTGATTTGTAGCTATGTCAATCCCAGATCTTGCTACAGCCTCTGTGTTTGTTTGTGTTTTCTGGACAGTCTCTATGGACTTTACAGTTTTGAATGCATTTTAGCATGTAAGGTTTTGTTTTTAGCTGCCAAACGCTAATTGGTTCCACCTGGAGTCAAATCCTCCACACATTCGAGTTTTCTAGGAAGAAAGCTTCAGAAACCTGAGAAAACATGACTTTTGTATTTGTAAACATGACATTGCATGCATTTGCCGAACAGGAAGATTGTGCTTTCCTCGAAAACCACTTTCACGGTGATTTTTTGGTTAAATTTCACTTCAAAACTACAACAATTTGTCCAGATACTCCTGGATGAAAACAAAACTATCTGGTGATTTGTAGCTATCTCAATCCCAGATCTTGCTACAGCCTCTGTGTTTGTTTCTGTTTTCTGGACTTTCTCTATGGACTTTACGGTTTTGAATGCATTTTAGCATGTAAGATTTTGTTTTTAGCTGCCAAACGCTAATTGGTTCCACCTGGAGTCAAATCCTTCACACATTCGAGTTTTCTAGGAAGAAAGCTTCAGAAACCTGAGAAAACATGACTTTTGTATTTGTAAACATGACATTGGATGCATTTGCCGAACAGGAAGATTGTGCTTTTCTCCAAAACCACTTTCACTGTGATTTTTTGGTGAAATTTCACTTCAAAACTACAACAATTTTCCAGATACTCCTGGATGAAAACAAAACTATCTGGTGATTTTCAGCTATCTCAATCCCAGATCTTGCTACAGCCTCTGTGTTTGTTTGTGTTTTCTGGACATTCTCTATGGACTTTACGGTTTTGAATGCATTTTAGCATGTAAGTTTTTGTTTTTAGCTGCCAAACGCTAATTGGTTCCACCTGGAGTCAAATACTCCACACATTCGAGTTTTCTAGGAAGAAAGCTTCAGAAACCTGAGAAAACATGACTTTTGTATTTGTGAACATGACATTGGATGTATTTGCCAAACAGGAAGATTGTGCTTTTCTCCAAAACGACATTCACGTTGATTTTTTGTTAAATTTCACTTCAAAACTACAACAATTTGTCCAGATACTCCTGGATGAAAACAAAACTATCTGGTGTGTTGTGGCTATCTCAATCCCAGATCTTGCTACAGCCTCTGTGTTTGTTTGCGTTTTCTGGACATTCTCTATGGACTTTACAGTTTTGAATGCATTTTAGCATGTAAGTTTTTGTTTTTAGCTGCCAAAGGCTAATTGGTTCCCCCTGGAGTCAAATCCTCCACACATTCGAGTTTTCTAGCAGAAAGCTTCAGAACCCTGAGAAAACATGATATTTCTTTCTGTAAACATGACATTGGATGCATTTGCCACACAGGAAGTTTGTGCTTTTCTCCAAAACGACATTCACGTTGATTTTTTGGTTAAATTTCACTTCAAAACTACAACAATTTTTCCAGATACTCCTGGATGAAAACAAAACTATCTGGTGATTTTTATCTATCTGAATCCCAGATCTTGCTATAGCCTCTGTGTTTGTTTCTGTTTTCTGGACATTCTCTATGGACTTTACGGTTTTGAATGCATTTCAGCATGTAAGTTTTTGTTTTTAGCTCTCAAAGGCTAATTGGTTCCACATGGTGTCAAATCCTCCACACATTCGAGTTTTCTAGGAAGAAAGCTCCAGAAACCTGAGAAAACATGATATTTCTTTCTGTAAACATGACATTGGATGCATTTGCCGAACAGGAAGAATGTGCTTTTCTCCATAACCACTTTCGCGGTGATTTTTTGGTTAAATTTCACTTCAAAACTACAACAATTTGTCCAGATACTCCTGGATGAAAACAAAACTATCTGGTGATTTTTAGCTATCTCAATCCCAGATCTTGCTACAGCCTCTGTGTTTGTTTTTGTTTTCTGGACATTCTCTATGGACTTGAAAGTTTTGAATGCATTGTAGCATGTAAGTTTTTGTTTTTAGCTGCCAAACGCTAATTGGTTCCACCTGGAGTCAAATCCTTCACACATTCGAGTTTTCTAGGAAGAAAGCTTCAGAAACCTGAGAAAACATGACTTTTGTATTTGTAAACATGACATTATATGCATTTGCCGAACAGGAAGATTGTGCTTTTCTCCAAAAGCACTTTCACGGTGATTTTTGGTTAAATTTCACCCAAAATCCACAACAATTTTTCCAGATACTCCTGGATGAAAACAAAACTATCTGGTGATTTGTAGCTTTGTCAATCCCAGATCTTGCTACAGCCTCTGTGTTTGTTTGTGTTTTCTGGACAGTCTCTTTGGACTTTACAGTTTTGAATGCATTTTAGCATGTAAGGTTTTGTTTTTAGCTGCCAAACGGTAATTGGTTCCACCTGGAGTCAAATCCTCCACACATTCGAGTTTTCTAGGAAGAAAGCTTCAGAAACCTGAGAAAACATGACTTTTGTATTTGTAAACATGACATTGCATGCATTTGCTGAACAGTAAGATTGTGCTTTCCTCGAAAACCACTTTCACGGTGATTTTTTGGTTAAATTTCACTTCAAAACTACAACAATTTGTCCAGATACTCCTGGAGGAAAACAAAACTATCTGGTGATTTGTAGCTATCTCAATCCCAGATCTTGCTACAGCCTCTGTGTTTGTTTCTGTTTTCTGGACTTTCTCTATGGACTTTACGGTTTTGAATGCATTTTAGCATGTAAGTTTTTGTTTTTAGCTGCCAAACGCTAATTGGTTCCACCTGGAGTCAAATCCTTCACACATTCGAGTTTTCTAGGAAGAAAGCTTCAGAAACCTGAGAAAACATGACTTTTGTATTTGTAAACATGACATTGGATGCATTTGCCGAACAGGAAGATTGTGCTTTTCTCCAAAACCACTTTCACTGTGATTTTTTGGTGAAATTTCACTTCAAAACTACAACAATTTTCCAGATACTCCTGGATGAAAACAAAACTATCTGGTGATTTTCAGCTATCTCAATCCCAGATCTTGCTACAGCCTCTGTGTTTGTTTGTGTTTTCTGGACATTCTCTATGGACTTTACGGTTTTGAATGCATTTTAGCATGTAAGTTTTTGTTTTTAGCTGCCAAACGCTAATTGGTTCCACCTGGAGTCAAATACTCCACACATTCGAGTTTTCTAGGAAGAATGCTTCAGAAACCTGAGAAAACATGACTTTTGTATTTGTAAACATGACATTGGATGTATTTGCCAAACAGGAAGATTGTGCTTTTCTCCAAAACGACATTCACGTTGATTTTTTGTTAAATTTCACTTCAAAACTACAACAATTTGTCCAGATACTCCTGGATGAAAACAAAACTATCTGGTGTGTTGTGGCTATCTCAATCCCAGATCTTGCTACAGCCTCTGTGTTTGTTTGCGTTTTCTGGACATTCTCTATGGACTTTACAGTTTTGAATGCATTTTAGCATGTAAGTTTTTGTTTTTAGCTGCCAAAGGCTAATTGGTTCCCCCTGGAGTCAAATCCTCCACACATTCGAGTTTTCTAGGCAGAAAGCTTCAGAACCCTGAGAAAACATGATATTTCTTTCTGTAAACATGACATTGGATGCATTTGCCACACAGGAAGTTTGTGCTTTTCTCCAAAACGACATTCACGTTGATTTTTTGGTTAAATTTCACTTCAAAACTACAACAATTTTTCCAGATACTCCTGGATGAAAACAAAACTATCTGGTGATTTTTATCTATCTCAATCCCAGATCTTGCTATAGCCTCTGTGTTTGTTTCTGTTTTCTGGACATTCTCTATGGACTTTACGGTTTTGAATGCATTTCAGCATGTAAGTTTTTGTTTTTAGCTCTCAAAGGCTAATTGGTTCCACATGGTGTCAAATCCTCCACACATTCGAGTTTTCTAGGAAGAAAGCTCCAGAAACCTGAGAAAACATGATATTTCTTTCTGTAAACATGACATTGGATGCATTTGCCGAACAGGAAGAATGTGCTTTTCTCCATAACCACTTTCGCGGTGATTTTTTGGTTAAATTTCACTTCAAAACTACAACAATTTGTCCAGATACTCCTGGATGAAAACAAAACTATCTGGTGATTTTTAGCTATCTCAATCCCAGATCTTGCTACAGCCTCTGTGTTTGTTTTTGTTTTCTGGACATTCTCTATGGACTTGAAAGTTTTGAATGCATTGTAGCATGTAAGTTTTTGTTTTTAGCTGCCAAACGCTAATTGGTTCCACCTGGAGTCAAATCCTTCACACATTCGAGTTTTCTAGGAAGAAAGCTTCAGAAACCTGAGAAAACATGACTTTTGTATTTGTAAACATGACATTGGATGCATTTGCCGAACAGGAAGATTGTGCTTTTCTCCAAAAGCACTTTCACGGTGATTTTTGGTTAAATTTCACCCAAAATCCACAACAATTTTTCCAGATACTCCTGGATGAAAACAAAACTATCTGGTGATTTGTAGCTTTGTCAATCCCAGATCTTGCTACAGCCTCTGTGTTTGTTTGTGTTTTCTGGACAGTCTCTTTGGACTTTACAGTTTTGAATGCATTTTAGCATGTAAGGTTTTGTTTTTAGCTGCCAAACGGTAATTGGTTCCACCTGGAGTCAAATCCTCCACACATTCGAGTTTTCTAGGAAGAAAGCTTCAGAAACCTGAGAAAACATGACTTTTGTATTTGTAAACATGACATTGCATGCATTTGCCGAACAGGAAGATTGTGCTTTCCTCGAAAACCACTTTCACGGTGATTTTTTGGTTAAATTTCACTTCAAAACTACAACAATTTGTCCAGATACTCCTGGAGGAAAACAAAACTATCTGGTGATTTGTAGCTATCTCAATCCCAGATCTTGCTACAGCCTCTGTGTTTGTTTCTGTTTTCTGGACTTTCTCTATGGACTTTACGGTTTTGAATGCATTTTAGTATGTAAGTTTTTGTTTTTAGCTGCCAAACGCTAATTGGTTCCACCTGGAGTCAAATCCTTCACACATTCGAGTTTTCTAGGAAGAAAGCTTCAGAAACCTGAGAAAACATGACTTTTGTATTTGTAAACATGACATTGGATGCATTTGCCGAACAGGAAGATTGTGCTTTTCTCCAAAACCACTTTCACTGTGATTTTTTGGTGAAATTTCACTTCAAAACTACAACAATTTTCCAGATACTCCTGGATGAAAACAAAACTATCTGGTGATTTTCAGCTATCTCAATCCCAGATCTTGCTACAGCCTCTGTGTTTGTTTGTGTTTTCTGGACATTCTCTATGGACTTTACGGTTTTGAATGCATTTTAGCATGTAAGTTTTTGTTTTTAGCTGCCAAACGCTAATTGGTTCCACCTGGAGTCAAATACTCCACACATTCGAGTTTTCTAGGAAGAAAGCTTCAGAAACCTGAGAAAACATGATATTTCTTTCTGTAAACATGACATTGGATGCATTTGCCAAACAGGAAGATTGTGCTTTTCTCCAAAACGACATTCACGTTGATTTTTTGTTAAATTTCACTTCAAAACTACAACAATTTGTCCAGATACTCCTGGATGAAAACAAAACTATCTGGTGTGTTGTGGCTATCTCAATCCCAGATCTTGCTACAGCCTCTGTGTTTGTTTGCGTTTTCTGGACATTCTCTATGGACTTTACAGTTTTGAATGCATTTTAGCATGTAAGTTTTTGTTTTTAGCTGCCAAAGGCTAATTGGTTCCCCCTGGAGTCAAATCCTCCACACATTCGAGTTTTCTAGGCAGAAAGCTTCAGAACCCTGAGAAAACATGATATTTCTTTCTGTAAACATGACATTGGATGCATTTGCCACACAGGAAGTTTGTGCTTTTCTCCAAAACGACATTCACGTTGATTTTTTGGTTAAATTTCACTTCAAAACTACAACAATTTTTCCAGATACTCCTGGATGAAAACAAAACTATCTGGTGATTTTTATCTATCTCAATCCCAGATCTTGCTACAGCCTCTGTGTTTGTTTCTGTTTTCTGGACATTCTCTATGGACTTTACGGTTTTGAATGCATTTCAGCATGTAAGTTTTTGTTTTTAGCTCTCAAAGGCTAATTGGTTCCACATGGTGTCAAATCCTCCACACATTCGAGTTTTCTAGGAAGAAAGCTCCAGAAACCTGAGAAAACATGATATTTCTTTCTGTAAACATGACATTGGATGCATTTGCCGAACAGGAAGAATGTGCTTTTCTCCATAACCACTTTCGCGGTGATTTTTTGGTTAAATTTCACTTCAAAACTACAACAATTTGTCCAGATACTCCTGGATGAAAACAAAACTATCTGGTGATTTGTAGCTATCTCAATCCCAGATCTTGCTACAGCCTCTGTGTTTGTTTTTGTTTTCTGGACATTCTCTATGGACTTGAAATTTTTTAATGCATTGTAGCATGTAAGTTTTTGTTTTTAGCTGCCAAACGCTAATTGGTTCCACCTGGAGTCAAATCCTTCACACATTCGAGTTTTCTAGGAAGAAAGCTTCAGAAACCTGAGAAAACATGACTTTTGTATTTGTAAACATGACATTGGATGCATTTGCCGAACAGGAAGATTGTGCTTTTCTCCAAAAGCACTTTCACGGTGATTTTTGGTTAAATTTCACCCAAAATCCACAACAATTTGTCCAGATATTCCTGGATGAAAACAAAACTATCTGGTGTGTTGTGGCTATCTCAATCCCAGATCTTGCTACACCCTCTGTGTTTGTTTGTGTTTTCTGGACATTCTCTATGGACTTTACGGTTTTGAATGCACTTTAGCATGTAAGTTTTTGTTCTTAGCTGCCAAACGCTAATTGGTTCCACCTGGAGTCAAATCCTTCACACATTCCAGTTTTCTAGGAAGAAAGCTTCAGAAACCTGAGAAAACATGATATTTCTTTCTGTAAACATGACATTGGATGCATTTGCCGAACCAGAAGATTGTGCTTTTCTCCAAAAGCACTTTCACGGTGATTTTTTCGTTAAATTTCACTTCAAAACAACAACAATTTGTCTAGATACTCCTGGATGAAAACAAAACTATCTGGTGTGTTGTGGCTATCTCAATCCCAGATCTTGCTACAGCCTCTGTGTTTGTTTCTGTTTTCTGGACTTTCTCTATGGACTTTACGGTTTTGAATGCATTTTAGCATGTAAGTTTTTGTTTTTAGCTGCCAAACGCTAATTGGTTCCACCTGGAGTCAAATCCTCCACACATTCGAGTTTTCTAGGAAGAAAGCTCCAGAAACCTGAGAAAACATGATATTTGTATTTGTAAACATGACATTGGATGCATTTGCCGAACAGGAAGAATGTGCTTTTCTCCATAACCACTTTCACGGTGATTTTTTGGTTAAATTTCACTTCAAAACTACAACAATTTGTCCAGATACTCCTGGATGAAAACAAAACTATCTGGTGATTTTTAGCTATCTCAATCCCAGATCTTGCTACAGCCTCTGTGTGTGTTTGTGTTTTCTGGACATTCTCTATGGACTTTATGGTTTTGAATGCATTTTAGCATGTAAGTTTTAGTTTTTAGCTGCCAAACGCTAATTGGTTCCACCTGGAGTCAAATCCTCCACACATTCGAGTTTTCTAGGAAGAAAGCTTCAGAAACCTGAGAAAACATGACTTTTGTATTTGTAAACATGACATTGGATGCATTTGCCGAACAGGAAGATTGTGCTTTTCTCCAAAACCACTTTCACGGTGATTTTTTGGTGAAATTTCACTTCAAAACTACAACAATTTGTCCAGATACTCCTGGATGAAAACAAAACTATCTGGTGATTTTCAGCTATCTAAATCCCAGATCTTGCTACAGCCTCTGTGTTTGTTTGTGTTTTCTGGACATTCTCTATGGACTTTACGGTTTTGAATGCATTTTAGCATGTAAGTTTTTGTTTTTAGCTGCCAAACGCTAATTGGTTCCACCTGGAGTCGAATACTCCACACATTCGAGTTTTCTAGGAAGAAAGCTTCAGAAACCTGAGAAAACATGACTTTTGTATTTGTAAACATGACATTGGATGTATTTGCCAAACAGGAAGATTGTGCTTTTCTCCAAAACGACATTCACGTTGATTTTTTTGTTAAATTTCACTTCAAAACTACAACAATTTGTCCAGATACTCCTGGATGAAAACAAAACTATCTGGTGTGTTGTGGCTATCTCAATCCCAGATCTTGCTACAGCCTCTGTGTTTGTTTGCGTTTTCTGGACATTCTCTATGGACTTTACAGTTTTGAATGCATTTTAGCATGTAAGTTTTTGTTTTTAGCTGCCAAAGGCTAATTGGTTCCCCCTGGAGTCAAATACTCCACACATTCGAGTTTTCTAGGAAGAAAGCTTCAGAACCCTGAGAAAACATGATAATTCTTTCTGTAAACATGACATTGGATGCATTTGCCACACAGGAAGTTTGTGCTTTTCTCCAAAACCACTTTCACGGTGATTTTTTGGTTAAATTTCACTTCAAAACTACAACAATTTTTCCAGATACTCCTGGATGAAAACAAAACTATCTGGTGATTTGTAGCTTTGTCAATCCCAGATCTTGCTACAGCCTCTGTGTTTGTTTGTGTTTTCTGGACAGTCTCTTTGGACTTTACAGTTTTGAATGCATTTTAGCATGTAAGGTTTTGTTTTTAGCTGCCAAACGCTAATTGGTTCCACCTGGAGTCAAATCCTCCACACATTCGAGTTTTCTAGGAAGAAAGCTTCAGAAACCTGAGAAAACATGATATTTCTTTCTGTAAACATGACATTGGATGCATTTGCCGAACCAGAAGATTGTGCTTTTCTCCAAAAGCACTTTCACGGTGATTTTTTCGTTAAATTTCAATTCAAAACAATAACAATTTGTCTAGATACTCCTGGATGAAAACAAAACTATCTGGTGTGTTGTGGCTATCTCAATCCCAGATCTTGCTACAGCCTCTGTGTTTGTTTCTGTTTTCTGTACATTCTCTATGGACTTTACGGTTTTGAATGCATTTTAGCATGTAAGTTTTTGTTTTTAGCTGCCAAACGCTAATTGGTTCCACCTGGAGTCAAATCCTCCACACATTCGAGTTTTCTAGGAAGAAAGCTCCAGAAACCTGAGAAAACATGATATTTGTATTTGTAAACATGACATTGGATGCATTTGCCGAACAGGAAGATTGTGCTTTTCTTCAAAACCACTTTCACGGTGATTTTTTGGTTAAATTTCACTTCAAAACTACAACAATTTGTCCAGATACTCCTGGATGAAAACAAAACTGTCTGGTGTGTTGCGGCTATCTCAATCCCAGATCTTTCTACAGCCTCTGTGTTTGTTTGCGTTTTCTATACATTATCTATGGACTTTACATTTTTGAATGCATTTTAGCATGTAAGTTTTTGTTTTTAGCTGCCAAACGCTAATTGGTTCCACCTGGAGTCAAATCCTCCACACATTCGAGTTTTCTAGGAAGAAAGCTCCAGAAACCTGAGAAAACATGATATTTCTTTCTGTAAACATGACATTGGATGCATTTGCCGAACAGGAAGAATGTGCTTTTCTCCATAACCACTTTCACGGTGATTTTTTGGTTAAATTTCACTTCAAAACTACAACAATTTGTCCAGATACTCCTGGATGAAAACAAAACTATCTGGTGATTTTCAGCTATCTCAATCCCAGATCTTGCTACAGCCTCTGTGTTTGTTTGTGTTTTCTGGACATTCTCTATGGACTTTACGGTTTTGAATGCATTTTAGCATGTAAGTTTTTGTTTTTAGCTGCCAAACGCTAATTGGTTCCACCTGGAGTCAAATACTCCACACATTCGAGTTTTCTAGGAAGAAAGCTTCAGAAACCTGAGAAAACATGACTTTTGTATTTGTAAACATGACATTGGATGTATTTGCCAAACAGGAAGATTGTGCTTTTCTCCAAAACGACATTCACGTTGATTTTTTTGTTAAATTTCACTTCAAAACTTCAACAATTTGTCCAGATACTCCTGGATGAAAACAAAACTATCTGGTGTGTTGTGGCTATCTCAATCCCAGATCTTGCTACAGCCTTTGTGTTTGTTTGCGTTTTCTGGACATTCTCTATGGACTTTACAGTTTTGAATGCATTTTAGCATGTATGTTTTTGTTTTTAGCTGCCAAAGGCTAATTGGTTCCCCCTGGAGTCAAATCCTCCACACATTCGAGTTTTCTAGGAAGAAAGCTTCAGAAACCTGAGAAAACATGATATTTCTTTCTGTAAACATGACATTGGATGCATTTGCCACACAGGAATTTTGTGCTTTTCTCCAAAAGCACTTTCACGGTGATTTTTTGGTTAAATTTCACTTCAAAACTACAACAATTTTTCCAGATACTCCTGGATGAAAACAAAACTATCTGGTGATTTTTATCTATCTCAATCCCAGATCTTGCTATAGCCTCTGTGTTTGTTTCTGTTTTCTGGACATTCTCTATGGACTTTACGGTTTTGAATGCATTTCAGCATGTAAGTTTTTGTTTTTAGCTCTCAAAGGCTAATTGGTTCCACATGGTGTCAAATCCTCCACACATTCGAGTTTTCTAGGAAAAAAGCTCCAGAAACCTGAGAAAACATGATATTTCTTTCTGTAAACATGACATTGGATGCATTTGCCGAACAGGAAGATTGAGTTTTTCTCCAAAACCACTTTCACGGTGATATTTTGGTTAAAATTCACTTCAAAACTTCAACAATTCGTCCAGATACTCCTGGATGAAAACAAAACTATCTTGTGATTTTTAGCTATCTCAATCCCAGATCTTGCTACAGCCTCTGTGTTTGTTTTTGTTTTCTGGACATTCTCTATGGACTTGAAAGTTTTGAATGCATTTTAGCATGTAAGTTTTTGTTTTTAGCTGCCAAACGCTAATTGGTTCCACCTGGAGTCAAATCCTTCACACATTCGAGTTTTCTAGGAAGAAAGCTTCAGAAACCTGAGAAAACATGACTTTTGTATTTGTAAACATGACATTGGATGCATTTGCCGAACAGGAAGATTGTGCTTTTCTCCAAAAGCACTTTCACGGTGATTTTTGGTTAAATTTCACCCAAAATCCACAACAATTTGTCCAGATATTCCTGGATGAAAACAAAACTATCTGGTGTGTTGTGGCTATCTCAATCCCAGATCTTGCTACACCCTCTGTGTTTGTTTTTGTTTTCTGGACATTTTCTATGGACTTTACGGTTTTGAATGCACTTTAGCATGTAAGTTTTTGTTTTTAGCTGCCAAATGCTAATTGGTTCCACCTGGAGTCAAATCCGCCACACATTCCAGTTTTCTAGGAAGAAAGCTTCAGAAACCTGAGAAAACATGATATTTCTTTCTGTAAACATGACATTGGATGCATTTGCCGAGCCAGAAGATTGTGCTTTTCTCCAAAAGCACTTTCACGGTGATTTTTTCGTTGAATTTCACTTCAAAACAACAACAATTTGTCTAGATACTCCTGGATGAAAACAAAACTATCTGGTGTGTTGTGGCTATCTCAATCCCAGATCTTGCTACAGCCTCTGTGTTTGTTTCTGTTTTCTGTACATTCTCTATGGACTTTATGGTTTTGAATGCATTTTAGCATGTAAGTTTTTGTTTTTAGCTGCCAAACGCTAATTGGTTCCACCTGGAGTCAAATCCTCCACACATTCGAGTTTTCTAGGAAGAAAGCTCCAGAAACCTGAGAAAACATGATATTTGTTTCTGTAAACAGGACTTTGGATGCATTTGCAGAACAGGGAGATTGTGCTTTCCCCAAAACCACTTTCACGGTGATTTTTTGGTTAAATTTCACTTCAAAACTACAACAATTTGTCCAGATACTCCTGGATGAAAACAAAACTGTCTGGTGTGTTGCGGCTATCTCAATCCCAGATCTTTCTACAGCCTCTGTGTTTGTTTGCGTTTTCTGGACATTATCTATGGACTTGAAAGTTTTGAATGCATTTTAGCATGTAAGTTTTTGTTTTTAGCTGCCAAACGCTAATTGGTTCCACCTGGAGTCAAATCCTCCACACATTCGAGTTTTCTAGGAAGAAAGCTTCAGAAACCTGAGAAAACATGATATTTCTTTCTGTAAACATGACATTGGATGCATTTGCCGAACAGGAAGAATGTGCTTTTCTCCATAACCACCTTCACGGTGATTTTTTGGTTAAATTTCACTTCAAAACTACAACAATTTGTCCAGATACTCCTGGATGGAAACAAAACTATCTGGTGTGTTGTGGCTATCTCAATCCCAGATCTTGCTACACCCTCTGTGTTTGTTTGTGTTTTCTGGACATTCTCTATGGACTTTATGGTTTTGAATGCATTTTAGCTTGTAAGGTGTTGTTTTCTGCTGGCAAACGCTAATTGCTACCACCTGGAGTCAAATCCTCCACACATTCGAGTTTTCTAGGAAGAAAGCTTCAAAAACCTGAGAAAACATGACTTTTGTATTTGTAAACATGACATTGGATGCATTTGCCGAACAGGAAGATTGTGCTTTTCTCCAAAACCACTTTCACAGTGATTTTTTGGTTAAATTTCACTTCAAAACTTCAACAATTTGACCAGATACTCCTGGATGAAAACAAAACTATCTGGTGATTTTTAGCTATCTCAATCCCAGATCTTGCTACAGCCTCTGTGTTTGTTTGTGTTTTCTGGACATTCTCTATGGACTTTACAGTTTTGAATGCATTTTAGCATGTAAGTTTTTGTTTTTGGCTACCAAAAGCTAATTGGTTCCACCTGGAGTCAAATCCTCCACACATTCGAGTTTTCTAGGAAGAAAGCTTCAGAAACCTGAGAAAACATGATATTTGTATTTGTAAACATGATATTGGATACATTTCCCAAACAGGAAGATTGTCCTTTTCTACAAAAGCACTTTCACGGTGATTTTTGGTTAAATTTCAGCCGAAAACCACAACAATTTGTCCAGATACTCCTGGATGAAAACAAAACTATCTGGTGTGTTGTGGCTATCTCAATCCCAGATCTTGCTACACCCTCTGTGTTTGTTTGTGTTTTCTGGACATACTCTATGGACTTTACGGTTTTGAATGCACTTTAGCATGTAAGTTTTTGTTTTTAGCTGCCAAACGCTAATTGGTTCCACCTGGAGTCAAATCCGCCACACATTCCAGTTGTCTAGGAAGAAAGCTTCAGAAACCTGAGAAAACATGACTTTTGTATTTGTAAAAATGACATTGGATGCATTTGCCGAACAGAAAGATTGTGCTTTTCTCCAAAACCACTTTCAAGGTGATTTTTTGGTTAAATTTCACTTCAAAACTACAACAATTTGTCTAGATACTCCTGGATGAAAACAAAACTATCTGGTGTGTTGTGGCTATCTCAATCCCAGATCTTGCTACAGCCTCTGTGTTTGTTTGTGTTTTCTGGACATTCTCTATGGACTTTACAGTTTTGAATGCACTTTAGCATGTAAGTTTTTGTTTTTAGTGGCCAAACGCTAATTGGTTCCACCTGGAGTCAAATCCGCCACACATTCGAGTTTTCTAGGAAGAAAGCTTCAGAAACCTGAGAAAACATGACTTTTGTATTTGTAAACATGACATTGGATGCAATTGCCGAACAGGAAGATTGTGCTTTTCTCCAAAACCACTTTCACGGTGATTTTTTGGTTAAATTTCAATTCAAAACAATAACAATTTGTCTAGATACTCCTGGATGAAAACAAAACTATCTGGTGTGTTGTGGCTATCTCAATCCCAGATCTTGCTACAGCCTCTGTGTTTGTTTGTGTTTTCTGGACATTCTCTATGGAATTTACGGTTTTGAATGCATTTTAGCATGTAAGGTTTTGTTTTTAGCTGCCAAACGCTAATTGGTTCCACCTGGATTCACATCCTCCACACATTCGAGTTTTCTAGGAAGAAAGCTTCAGAAACCTGAGAAAACATGACTTTTGTATTTGTAAACATGACATTGGATGCATTTGCCGAACAGGAAGATTGTGCTTTTCTCCAAAACCACTTTCACGGTGATTTTTTGGTTAAATTTCACTTCAAAACTTCAACAATTTGTCCAGATACTCCTGGATGAAAATAAAATTATCTGCTAATTTTTAGCTACCTCAATCCCAGATCTTGCTACAGCCTCTGTGTTTGTTTGTGTTTTCTGGACATTCTCTATGGACTTGAAAGTTTTGAATGCATTTTAGCATGTAAGTTTTTGTTTTTAGCTGGCAAACGCTAATTGGTTCCACCTGGAGTCAAATCCTCCACACATTCGAGTTTTCTAGGAAGAAAGCTTCAGAAACCTGAGAACACATGACTTTTGTATTTGTAAACATGACATTGGATGCATTTGCCGAAAAGGAAGATTGTGCTTTTCTCGAAAACCACTTTCACGGTGATTTTTTGGTTAAATTTTAATTCTAAACTACAACAATTTGTCTAGATACTCCTGGATGAAAACAAAACTATCTGGTGATTTTTAGCTATCTCAATCCCAGATCTTGCTACAGCCTCTGTGTTTGTTTGTGTTTTCTGGACATTCTCTATGGACTTTACGGTTTTGAATGCATTTTAGCATGTAAGGTTTTGTTTTTAGCTGCCAAACGCTAATTGGTTCCACCTGCAGTCAAATCCTCCACACATTTGAGTTTTCTAGGAAGAGCTTCAGAAACCTGAGAAAACATGACTTTTGTATTTGTAAACATGACATTGGATGCATTTGCTGAACAGGAAGATTGTGCTTTTCTCCAAAATAACTTTCAAGGTGATTTTTTGGTTAAATTTCACTTCAAAACTTCAACAATTTGTCCAGATACTCCTGGATGAAAACAAAATTATCTGGTGATTTTTAGCTAACTCAATCCCAGATCTTGCTACAGCCTCTGTGTTTGTTTCTGTTTTCTGGACATTCTCTATGGACTTTACGGTTTTGAATGCATTTTAGCATGTAAGTTTTTGTTTTTAGCTGCCAAACGCTAATTGGTTCCACCTGGAGTCAAATCCGCCACACATTCCAGTTTTCTTGGAAGAAAGCTTCAGAAACCTGAGAAAACATGACATTTGTATTTGTAAACATGACATTGGATGCATTTGCCGAACAGGAAGATTGTGCTTTTCTCCAAAACCACTTTCACGGTGATTTTTTGGTGAAATTTCACTTCAAAACTTCAACAATTTGTCCAGATACTCCTGGATGAAAACAAAACTATCTGGTGATTTTTAGCTATCTCAATCCCAGACCTTGCTACAGCCTCTGTGTTTGTTTGTGTTTTCTGGACATTCTCTATGGACTTGAAAGTTTTGAATGCATTTTAGCATGTAAGTTTTTGTTTTTAGCTGCCAAACGCTAATTGGTTCCACCTGGAGTCAAATCCTCCACACATTCGAGTTTTCTAGGAAGAAAACTCCAGAAACCTGAGAAAACATGATAATTGTATTTGTAAACATGACATTGGATACATTTCCCAAACATTAAGATTGTGCTTTTCTCCAAAACCACTTTCACGGTGATTTTTGGTTAAATTTCACCCGAAATCCACAACAATTTGTCCAGATACTCCTGGATGAAAACAAAACTATCTGGTGTGTTGTGGCTATCTCAATCCCAGATCTTGCTACACCCTCTGTGTTTGTTTGTGTTTTCTGGACATTCTCTATGGACTTTACGGTTTTGAATGCACTTTAGCATGTAAGGTTTTGTTTTTAGCTGCCAAACGCTAATTGGTTCCACTTGGAGTCAAATCCGCCACACATTCCAGTTTTCTAGGAAGAAAGCTTCAGAAACCTGAGAAAACATGATATTTCTTTCTGTAAACATGACATTGGATGCATTTGCCGAACCGGAAGATTGTGCTTTTCTCCAAAAGCACTTTCACGGTGATTTTTTCGTTAAATTTCACTTCAAAACAACAACAATTTGTCTAGATACTCCTGGATGAAAACAAAACTATCTGGTGTGTTGTGGCTATCTCAATCCCAGATCTTGCTACAGCCTCTGTGTTTGTTTGTGTTTTCTGGACATTCTTTATGGACTTTATGGTTTTGAATGCATTTTAGCATGTAAGTTTTTGCTTTCTGCTGGCAAACGCTAATTGGTTCCACCTGGAGTCAAATCCGCCACACATTCCAGTTTACTAGGAAGAAAGCTTCAGAAACCTGAGAAAAAATGACTTTTTTATTTGTAAACATGACATTGGATGCATTTGCCGAACAGGAAGATTGTGCTTTTCTCCAAAACAACTTTCACGGTGTTTTTTGGTTAAATTTCACCCGAAATCCACAACAATTTGTCCAGATACTCCTGGATGAAAACAAAACTATCTGGTGTGTTGTGGCTATCTCAATCCCAGATCTTGCTACAGCCTCTGTGTGTGTTTGTGTTTTCTGGACATTCTCTATGGACTTTACGGTTTTGAATGCATTTTAGCATGTAAGGTTTTGTTTTTAGCTGCCAAACGCTAATTGGTTCCACCTGGAGTCAAATCCTCCACACATTCGAGTTTTCTAGGAAGAAAGCTTCAGAAACCTGAGAACACATGACTTTTGTATTTGTAAACATGACATTGGATGCATTTGCCGAACAGGAAGATTGTGCTTTTCTCCAAAACCACTTTCACGGTGATTTTTTTGGTTAAATTTCACTTCAAAACTTCAACAATTTGTCCAGATACTCCTGGATGAAAACAAAACTATCTGGTGTGTTGTGGCTATCTCAATCCCAGATCTTGCTACAGCCTCTGTGTGTGTTTGTGTTTTCTGGACATTCTCTATGGACTTTACGATTTTGAATGCACTTTAGCATGTAAGTTTTTGTTTTTAGCTGCCAAACGCTAATTGGTTCCACCTGGAGTCAAATCCGCCACACATTCCAGTTTTCTAGGAAGAAAGCTTCAGAAACCTGAGAAAACATGATATTTCTTTCTGTAAACATGACATTGGTGCATTTGCCGAACAGGAAGAATGTGCTTTTCTCCATAACCACTTTCACGGTGATTTTTTGTTAAATTTCACTTCAAAACTACAACAATTTGTCCAGATACTCCTGGATGAAAACAAAACTATCTGGTGATTTTTAGCTATCTCAATCCCAGATCTTGCTACAGCCTCTGTGTTTGTGTTTTCTGGACATTCTCTGGACTTTATGGTTTTGAATGCATTTTAGCATGTAAGGTTTTGTTTTTAGCTGCCAAACGCTAATTGGTTCCACCTGGAGTCAAATCCTCCACACATTCGAGTTTTCTAGGAAGAAAGCTTCAGAAACCTGAGAAAACATGATATTTCTTTCTGTAAACATGACATTGGATGCATTTGCCGAACAGGAAGATTGTGTTTTTCTCCAAAACCACTTTCACCGTGATTTTTTGGTTAAATTTCACTTCAAAACTTCAACAATTCGTCCAGATACTCCTGGATGGAAACAAAACTATCTGGTGTGTTGCGGCTATCTCAATCCCAGATCTTTCTACAGCCTCTGTGTTTATTTTTGTTTTCTGGACATTCTCTATGGACTTTACAGTTTTGAATGCATTTTAGCATGTAAGTTTTTGTTTTTAGCTGCCAAACGCTAATTGGTTCCAGCTGGAGACAAATCCTCCACACATTCGAGTTTTCTAGGAAGAAAGCTTCAGAAACCTGAGAACACATGACTTTTGTATTTGTAAACATGACATTGGATGCATTTGCCGAAAAGGAAGATTGTGCTTTTCTCGAAAACCACTTTCACGGTGATTTTTTGGTTAAAGTTTAATTCTAAACTACAACAATTTTTCTAGATACTCCTGGATGAAAACAAAACTATCTGGTGATTTTTAGCTATCTCAATCCCAGATCTTGCTACAGCCTCTGTGTTTGTTTGTGTTTTCTGGACATTCTCTATGGACTTTACGGTTTTGAATGCATTTTAGCATGTAAGGTTTTGTTTTTAGCTGCCAAACGCTAATTGGTTCCACCTGGAGTCAAATCCTCCACACATTTGAGTTTTCTAGGAAGAAAGCTTCAGAAACCTGAGAAAACATGACTTTTGTATTTGTAAACATGACATTGGATGCATTTGCTGAACAGGAAGATTGTGCTTTTCTCCAAAATAACTTTCAAGGTGATTTTTTGGTTAAATTTCACTTCAAAACTTCAACAATTTGTCCAGATACTCCTGGATGAAAACAAAATTATCTGGTGATTTTTAGCTAACTCAATCCCAGATCTTGCTACAGCCTCTGTGTTTGTTTCTGTTTTCTGGACATTCTCTATGGACTTTACGGTTTTGAATGCATTTTAGCATGTAAGTTTTTGTTTTTAGCTGCCAAACGCTAATTGGTTCCACCTGGAGTCAAATCCGCCACACATTCCAGTTTTCTTGGAAGAAAGCTTCAGAAACCTGAGAAAACATGACATTTGTATTTGTAAACATGACATTGGATGCATTTGCCGAACAGGAAGATTGTGCTTTTCTCCAAAACCACTTTCACGGTGATTTTTTGGTGAAATTTCACTTCAAAACTTCAACAATTTGTCCAGATACTCCTGGATGAAAACAAAACTATCTGGTGATTTTTAGCTATCTCAATCCCAGACCTTGCTACAGCCTCTGTGTTTGTTTGTGTTTTCTGGACATTCTCTATGGACTTGAAAGTTTTGAATGCATTTTAGCATGTAAGTTTTTGTTTTTAGCTGCCAAACGCTAATTGGTTCCACCTGGAGTCAAATCCTCCACACATTCGAGTTTTCTAGGAAGAAAACTCCAGAAACCTGAGAAAACATGATAATTGTATTTGTAAACATGACATTGGATACATTTCCCAAACATTAAGATTGTGCTTTTCTCCAAAACCACTTTCACGGTGATTTTTGGTTAAATTTCACCCGAAATCCACAACAATTTGTCCAGATACTCCTGGATGAAAACAAAACTATCTGGTGTGTTGTGGCTATCTCAATCCCATATCTTGCTACACCCTCTGTGTTTGTTTGTGTTTTCTGGACATTCTCTATGGACTTTACGGTTTTGAATGCACTTTAGCATGTAAGTTTTTGTTTTTAGCTGCCAAACGCTAATTGGTTCCACCTGGAGTCAAATCCGCCACACATTCCAGTTTTCTAGGAAGAAAGCTTCAGAAACCTGAGAAAACATGATATTTCTTTCTGTAAACATGACATTGGATGCATTTGCCGAACCGGAAGATTGTGCTTTTCTCCAAAAGCACTTTCACGGTGATTTTTTCGTTAAATTTCACTTCAAAACAACAACAATTTGTCTAGATACTCCTGGATGAAAACAAAACTATCTGGTGTGTTGTGGCTATCTCAATCCCAGATCTTGCTACAGCCTCTGTGTTTGTTTCTGTTTTCTGGACATTCTTTATGGACTTTATGGTTTTGAATGCATTTTAGCATGTAAGTTTTTGTTTTCTGCTGGCAAACGCTAATTGGTTCCACCTGGAGTCAAATCCGCCACACATTCCAGTTTTCTAGGAAGAAAGCTTCAGAAACCTGAGAAAACATGACTTTTTTATTTGTAAACATGACATTGGATGCATTTGCCGAACAGGAAGATTGTGCTTTTCTCCAAAACAACTTTCACGGTGTTTTTTGGTTAAATTTCACCCGAAATCCACAACAATTTGTCCAGATACTCCTGGATGAAAACAAAACTATCTGGTGTGTTGTGGCTATCTCAATCCCAGATCTTGCTACAGCCTCTGTGTGTGTTTGTGTTTTCTGGACATTCTCTATGGACTTTACGGTTTTGAATGCATTTTAGCATGTAAGGTTTTGTTTTTAGCTGCCAAACGCTAATTGGTTCCACCTGGAGTCAAATCCTCCACACATTCGAGTTTTCTAGGAAGAAAGCTTCAGAAACCTGAGAACACATGACTTTTGTATTTGTAAACATGACATTGGATGCATTTGCCGAACAGGAAGATTGTGCTTTTCTCCAAAACCACTTTCACGGTGATTTTTTTGGTTAAATTTCACTTCAAAACTTCAACAATTTGTCCAGATACTCCTGGATGAAAACAAAACTATCTGGTGTGTTGTGGCTATCTCAATCCCAGATCTTGCTACAGCCTCTGTGTGTGTTTGTGTTTTCTGGACATTCTCTATGGACTTTACGGTTTTGAATGCACTTTAGCATGTAAGTTTTTGTTTTTAGCTGCCAAACGCTAATTGGTTCCACCTGGAGTCAAATCATCCACACATTCGAGTTTTCTAGGAAGAAAGCTTCAGAAACCTGAGAAAACATGATATTTCTTTCTGTAAACATGACATTGGTGCATTTGCCGAACAGGAAGAATGTGCTTTTCTCCATAACCACTTTCACGGTGATTTTTTGTTAAATTTCACTTCAAAACTACAACAATTTGTCCAGATACTCCTGGATGAAAACAAAACTATCTGGTGATTTTTAGCTATCTCAATCCCAGATCTTGCTACAGCCTCTGTGTTTGTGTTTTCTGGACATTCTCTGGACTTTATGGTTTTGAATGCATTTTAGCATGTAAGGTTTTGTTTTTAGCTGCCAAACGCTAATTGGTTCCACCTGGAGTCAAATCCTCCACACATTCGAGTTTTCTAGGAAGAAAGCTTCAGAAACCTGAGAAAACATGATATTTCTTTCTGTAAACATGACATTGGATGCATTTGCCGAACAGGAAGATTGTGTTTTTCTCCAAAACCACTTTCACCGTGATTTTTTGGTTAAATTTCACTTCAAAACTTCAACAATTCGTCCAGATACTCCTGGATGGAAACAAAACTATCTGGTGTGTTGCGGCTATCTCAATCCCAGATCTTTCTACAGCCTCTGTGTTTATTTTTGTTTTCTGGACATTCTCTATGGACTTTACAGTTTTGAATGCATTTTAGCATGTAAGTTTTTGTTTTTAGCTGCCAAACGCTAATTGGTTCCAGCTGGAGACAAATCCTCCACACATTCGAGTTTTCTAGGAAGAAAGCTTCAGAAACCTGAGAAAACATGACTTTTGTATTTGTAAACATAACATTGGATGCATTTGCCGAACAGGAAGATTGTGCTTTTCTCCAAAACCACGTTCACGGTGATTTTTTGGTGAAATTTCACTTCAAAACTACAACAATTTTTCCAGATACTCCTGGATGAAAACAAAACTATCTGGTGATTTTTAGCTATCTCAATCCCAGATCTTGCTACAGCCTCTGTGTTTGTTTCTGTTTTGTGGACATTCTCTATGGACTTTTCAGTTTTCAATGCATTTTAGCATGTAAGTTTTTGTTTTTAGCTGGCAAACGCTAATTGGTTCCACCTGGAGTCAAATCCTCCACACATTCGAGTTTTCTGGGAAGAAAACTTCAGAAACCTGAGAAAACATGATATTTCTTTCAGTAAACATGACATTGGATGCATTTGCCGAACAGGAAGATTGTGCTTTTCTCCAAAACCACTTTCACGGTGATTTTTTGGTTAAATTTCACTTCAAAACTACAACAATTTTTCCAGATACTCCTGGATGAAAACAAAACTATCTGGTGTGTTGTGGCTATCTCAATCCCAGATCTTGCTACAGCCTCTGTGTTTGTTTTTGTTTTCTGGACATTCTCTATGGAATTTAAGGTTTTGAATGCATTTTAGCATGTAAGTTTTTGTTTTTAGCTGCCAAACGCTAATTGGTTCCACCTGGAGTCAAATCCTCCACACATTCGAGTTTTCTAGGAAGAAAGCTTCAGAAACCTTAGAAAAAATGATATTTGTATTTGTAAACATGACATTGGATGCATTTGCCGAACAGGAAGATTGTGCTTTTCTCCAAAACCACTTTCACGGTGATTTTTTGGTTAAATTTCACTTCAAAACTTCAACAATTTGACCAGATACTCCTGGATGAAAACAAAACTATCTGGTGATTTTTACCTACCTCAATCCCAGATATTGCTACAGCCTCTGTGTTTGTTTGTGTTTTCTGGACATTCTCTATGGACTTGAAAGTTGTGAATGCATTTTAGCATGTAAGTTTTTGTTTTTAGCTGGCAAACGCTAATTGGTTCCACCTGGAGTCAAATCCTCCACACATTCGAGTTTTCTAGGAAGAAAACTTCAGAAACCTGAGAAAACATGACTTTTGTATTTGTAAACATGACATTGGATGCATTTGCCGAACAGGAAGATTGTGCTTTTCTCCAAAACCATTTTAACAGTGATTTTTTGGTTAAATTTCACTTCAAAACTTCAACAATTTTTCCAGATACTCCTGGATGAAAACAAAACTATCTGGTGATTTTTAGCTATCTCAATCCCAGATCTTGCTACAGCCTCTGTGTTTGTTTCTGTTTTCTGGACATTCTCTATGGACTTTACGGTTTTGAATGCACTTTAGCATGTAAGTTTTTGTTTTTAGCTGCCAAACGCTAATTGGTTCCACCTGGAGTCAAATAAGCCACACATTCCAGTTGTCTAGGAAGAAAGCTTCAGAAACCTGAGAAAACATGATATTTCTTTCTGTAAACATGACATTGGATGCATTTGCCGAACAGGAAGATTGTGCTTTTCTCCAAAACCACTTTCACGGTGATTTTTTGGTTAAATTTCATTCAAATCTACAACAATTTGTCCATATACTCTTGGATGAAAACAAAACTCTCTGGTGTGTTGTGGCTATCTCAATCCCAGATCTTGCTACAGCCTCTGTGTTTGTTTCTGTTTTCTGGACATTCTCTATGGACTTTAAGGTTTTGAATGCATTTCAGCATGTAAGTTTTTGTTTTTAGCTGCCAAACGCTAATTGGTTGCACCTGGAGTCAAATCCTCCACTCATTCGAGTTTTCTTGGAAGAAAGCTTCAGAAACCTGAGAAAACATAATATTTCTTTCTGTAAACATGACATTGGATGCATTTGCCGAACAGGAACATTGTGCTTTTCTCCAAAACCCCTTTCACGGTGATTTTTTGGTTAAACTTCACCCAAAATCCACAAAAATTTGTCCAGATACTCCTGGATGAAAACAAAACTATCTGGTGTGTTGTGGCTATCTCAATCCCAGATCTTGCTACAGCCTCTGTGTGTGTTTGTGTTTTCTGGACATTCTCTATGGACTTTAAGGTTTTGAATGCATTTTAGCATGTAAGGTTTTGTTTTTAGCTGCGAAACGCTAATTGGTTCCTCCTGGAGTCAAATCCTCCACACATTCGAGTTTTCTAGGAAGAAAGCTTCAGAAACCTGAGAAAACATGATATTGTATTTGTAAACAAAACATTGGATGCAATTGCCAAACAGAAAGATTGTGCTTTTCACCAAAACCACTTTCACGGTGATTTTTTGGTTAAATTTCACTTCAAATCTACAACAATTTTTCCAGATACTCTTGGATGAAAACAAAACAGTCTGGTGTGTTGTGGCTATCTCAATCCCAGATCTTGCTACAGCCTCTGTGTGTGTTTGTGTTTTCTGGACATTCTCTATGGACTTTATGGTTTTGAATGCATTTTAGCATGTAAGTTTTTGTTTTTAGCTGCCAAACGCTAATTGGTTCCACCTGGAGTCAAATCCTCCACACATTCCAGTTTTCTAGGAAGAAAGCTTCAGAAACCTGAGAAAACATGACTTTTGTATTGGTAAACATGACATTGGATGCATTTGCCGAACAGGAAGATTGTGCTTTTCTCCAAAACCACTTTCACGGTGATTTTTTGGTTAAATTTCACTTCAAAACTTCAACAATTTGTCCAGATACTCCTGGAGGAAAACAAAACTATCTGGTTATTTTTAGCTATCTCAATCCCAGATCTTTCTACAGCCTCTGTGTGTGTTTGTGTTTTCTGGACATTCTCTATGGACTTTACGTTTTTGAATGCATTTTAGCATGTAAGGTTTTGTTTTAACTGGCTAACCCTAATTGGTTCCACCTGGAGTCAAATCCTCCACACATTCGAGTTTTCTAGGAAGAAAGCTTCAGAAACCTGAGAAAACATGACTTTTGTATTTGTAAACATGACATTGGATTCATTTGCCGAACAGGAAGATTGTGCTTTTCTCCAAAACCACTTTCACAGTGATTTTTTGGTTCAATTTCACTTCAAAACTACAACAATTTGTCCAGATACTCCTGGATGAAAACAAAACTATCTGGTGATTTTTAGCTATCTCAATCCGAGATCTTGCTACAGCATCTGTGTTTGTGTTTTCTGGACATTCTCTATGGACTTTAAGGTTTTGAATGCATTTTAGCATGTGTTTTCTGCTGACAAACACTAATTGGTTCCACCTGGAGTCAAATTCTCCACACATTCGAGTTTTCTAGGAAGAAAGAATCAGAAACCTGAGAAAAAATGATATTGTATTTGCAAACATGACATTGGATGCAATTGCCGAACAAGAAGATTGTGCTTTTCTCCAAAACCACTTTCACGGTGATTTTTTGGTTAAATTTCATTCAAATCTACAACAATTTGTCCAGATACTCTTGGATGAAAACAAAACTCTCTGGTGTGTTGTGGCTATCTCAATCCCAGATCTTGCTACAGCCTCTGTGTCTGTTTGCGTTTTCTGGACATTCTCTATGGACTTTAAGGTTTTGAATGCATTTCAGCATGTAAGTTTTTGTTTTTAGCTGCCAAACGCTAATTGGTTGCACCTGGAGTCAAATCCTCCACTCATTCGAGTTTTCTTGGAAGAAAGCTTCAGAAACCTGAGAAAACATGATATTTCTTTCTGTAAACATGACATTGGATGCATTTGCCGAACAGGAACATTGTGCTTTTCTCCAAAACCCCTTTCACGGTGATTTTTTGGTTAAACTTCACCCAAAATCCACAAAAATTTGTCCAGATACTCCTGGATGAAAACAAAACTATCTGGTGTGTTGTGGCTATCTCAATCCCAGATCTTGCTACAGCCTCTGTGTGTGTTTGTGTTTTCTGGACATTCTCTATGGACTTTAAGGTTTTGAATGCATTTTAGCATGTAAGATTTTGTTTTTAGCTGCGAAACGCTAATTGGTTCCTCCTGGAGTCAAATCCTCCACACATTCGAGTTTTCTAGGAAGAAAGCTTCAGAAACCTGAGAAAACATGATATTGTATTTGTAAACATGACATTGGATGCAATTGCCGAACAGGAAGATTGTGCTTTTCTCCAAAACCACTTTCACGGTGATTTTTTGGTTAAATTTCACTTCAAATCTACAACAATTTTTCCAGATACTCTTGGATGAAAACAAAACAATCTGGTGTGTTGTGGCTATCTCAATCCCAGATCTTGCTACAGCCTCTGTGTGTGTTTGTGTTTTCTGGACATTCTCTATGGACTTTATGGTTTTGAATGCATTTTAGCATGTAAGTTTTAGTTTTTAGCTGCCAAACGCTAATTGGTTCCACCTGGAGTCAAATCCTCCACACATTCGAGTTTTCTAGGAAGAAAGCTTCAGAAACCTGAGAAAACATGATATTTCTTTCTGTAAACATGACATTGGATGCATTTGCCGAACAGGAAGCATGAGCTTTTCTCCAAAACCACTTTCACGGTTATTGTATGTTAAATTTCACCCAAAATCCACAACAATTTGTACAGATACTCCTGGATGAAAACAAAGATATCTGGTGATTTTTAGCTATGTCAATCCCAGAACTTGCTACAGCCTCTGTGTGTGTTTGTGTTTTCTGGACATTCTCTATGGACATTAAGGTTTTGAATGCATTTTAGCAGGACCCTTTTTGTTTTCTGCTGACAAATGCTAATTGGTTCCACCTGGAGTCAAATCCTCCACACATTCGAGTTTTCCAGGAAGAAAGCTTCAGAAACCTTAGAAAACATGATATTTGTATTTGTAAACATGACATTGGATGCATTTGCCGAACAGGAAGATTGTGCTTTTCTCCAAATCCACTTTTACGTTGATTTTTGGTTAAATTTCACCCGAAATCCACAACAATTTGTCCAGATACTGGATGAAAACAACACTATCTGGTGTGTTGTAGCTACCTCAATCACAGATCTTGTTACAGCCTCTGTGTTTGTGTTTTCTAGACATTCTCTATGGACTTTAAGGTTTTGAATGCACTTTAGCATGTAAGTTTTTGTTTTCAGCTGGCAAAATCTAATTGGTTCCACCTGGAGTCAAATCCGCCACATATTTGAGTTTTCTAGGAAGAAAGCTTCAGAAACCTCAGAAAACATGACTTTTGTATTTGTAAACATGACATTGGATGCATTTGCCGAACAGGAAGATTGTGCTTTTCCCCAAAACCACTTTCACGGTGATTTTTTGGTTAAATTTCACTTCAAACTACAACAATTTGTCCAGATATTCCTGGATGAAAACAAAACTATCTGGTGTGTTCTGGCTATCTCAATCCAAGATCTTGCTGCAGCCTCTGTGTGTGTTTGTATTTTCTGGACATTCTCTATGGACTTTACGGTTTTGAATGCATTTTAGCAGGACCCTTTTTGTTTTTAGCTTCCAAACGCTAATTGGTTCCACCTGGAGTCAAATCCTCCACACATTCGAGTTTTCTAGGAAGAAAGCTTCAGAAACCTGAGAAAACATGATATTTCTTTCTGTAAACATGACATTGGATGCATTTGCTGAACAGGAAGATTGTGCTTTTCTCCAAAATAACTTTCAAAGTGATTTGTTGGTTAAATTTCACTTCAAATCTACAACAATTTGTCCAGATACTCTTGGATGAAAACAAAACTATCTGGTGTGTTGTGGCTATCTCAATCCCAGATCTTGCTACAGCCTCTGTGTGTGTTTGTGTTTTCTGGACATTCTCTATGGACTTGAAAGTTTGGAATGCATTTTAGCATGTAAGTTTTAGTTTTTAGCTGCCAAACGCTAATTGGTTCCACCTGGAGTCAAATCCTCCACACATTCGAGTTTTCTAGGAAGAAAGCTTCAGAAACCTGAGAAAACATGATATTTCTTCCTGGAAACATGACATTGGATGCATTTGCCGAACAGGAAGATTGTGCTTTTCTCCAAAACCACTTTCAATGTGATTTTTGGTTAAATTTCACCCGAAATCCACAACAATTTGTCCAGATACTCCTGGATGAAAACAAAACTATCTGGTGGGTTGTGGCTATCTCAATCCCAGATCTTGCTACAGCCTCTGTGTGTGTTTGTGTTTTCTGGACATTCTCTATGGACTTTATGGTTTTGAATGCATTTTAGCAGGACCCTTTTTGTTTTCTGCTGGCCAACGCTAATTGATTCCACCTGGAGTCAAACACTCCACACATTCGAGTTGTCTAGGAAGAAAGCTTCAGAAACCTGAGAAAACATGATATTTCTTTCTGTAAAGATGACATTGCATGCCTTTGCCGAACAGGAAGATTGTGCTTTTCTCCAAAACCACTTCCACGGTGATTTTTTGGTTAAATTTCACCCGAAATCCACAACAATTTGTCCAGATATACTGGATGAAATTAACACTATCTGGTGTGTTGTAGCTACCTCAATCACAGATCTTGCGACAGCCTCTGTGTTTGTGTTTTCTAGACATTCTCTATGGACTTTAAGGTTTTGAATGCACTTTAGCATGTAAGTTTTTGTTTTCAGCTGGCAAAATCAAATTGCTTCCACCTGGAGTCAAATCCTGAACACAATCGAGTTTTCTAGGAAGAAAGCTTCAGAAACCTCAGAAAACATGACTTTTGTATTTGTAAACATGACATTGGATGCATTTGCCGAACAGGAAGATTGTGCTTTTCTCCAAAACCACTTTCACGGTGATTTTTTGGTTAAATTTCAGTTCAAATCTGCAACAATTTGCCCAGATACTCCTGGACGAAAACAAAGATATCTGGTGATTTTTAGCTATATCAATCCCAGATCGTGCTACAGCCACTGTGTGTGCTTGTGTTTTCTAGACATTCTCTATGGACCTTATAGTTTTGAATGCATTTTAGCAGGACCCTTTTTGTTTTCTGCTGGCAAACGCTAATTGGTTCCACCTGGAGTCAAATACTCCACACATTCGAGTTTTCTAGGAAGAAAGCTTCAGAAACCTGAGAAAACATGATATTATACCTGCAAACATGACATTGGATGCATTTGCCGAACAGGAAGATTGTGCTTTTCCCCAAAACCACTTTCACGGTGATTTTTTGGTTAAATTTCACTTCATAGTACAACAATTTGTCCAGATACTCCTGGATGAAAACAAAACAATCTGGTGTGTTGTGGCTATCTCAAACCCAGATCTTGCTACAGCCTCTGTGTTTGTTTGTGTTTTCTGGACAATCTCTATGGACTTTATGGTTTTGAATGCATTTTACCATGTAAGGTTTTGTTTTTAGCTGCCAAACGCTAATTGGTTCCACCTGGAGTCAAATCCTCCACACATTCGAGTTTTCTAGGAAGAAAGCTTCAGAAACCTGAGAAAACATGACTTTTGTATTTGTCAACATGACATTGGATGCATTTTCTGAACAAGAATATTGTGCTATTCTCCAAAACCACTTTCAATGTGATTTTTTGGTTAAATTTCACTTGAAAGTACAACAATTTTTCCAGATACTACTGGATGAAAACAAAACTATCTGGTGTGTTGTGGCTATATCAATCCGATATTTCGCTACAGCCTCTGTGTTTGTGTTTTCAGGACATTCTCTATGGACTTTATGGTTTTGAATGCATTTTAGCATGTAAGTTTTTGTTTTTAGCTGCCAAACGCTAATTGGTTGCACCTGGTGTCAAATCCTCTACACATTCGAGTTTTCTAGGAAGAAAGTTTCAGAAACCTTAGAAAACATGATATTTCTTTCTGTAAACAAGACATTGGATGCACTTGCCGAACAGGAAGATTGTGCTTTTCTCCAAAACCACTTTCACGGTGATTTTTTGGTTAAATTTCACCCGAAATGCACAAGAATTTGTCCAGATACTCCTAGATGAAAACAAAACTTTCTGGTGATATTTAGCTATCTCAATCCCAGATCTTGCTACAGCCTCTGTGTGTGTTTGTGTTTTCTGGACATTCTCTATGGAGTTTACAGTGTTGAATGTATTTTAGCGTGTAAGTTTTTGTTTTTAGCTGGCAAACGCTAATTGGTTCCACCTGGAGTCAAATCCTCCAAACATTCGAGTTTTCTAGGAAGAAAGCTTCAGAAACCTGAGAAAACATGACTTTTGTATTTGTAAACATGACATTGGATGCATTTGCCGAACAGGAAGATTGTGCTTTTCTCCAAAACCACTTTCACGGTGATTTTTTGATTAAATTTCACTTCAAAACTACAACAATTTGTCCAGATACTCCTGGATGAAAACAAAGATATCTGGTGATTTTTAGCTACCTCAATCCCAGATCTTGCTACAGTCTCTGTGTTTGTTTGTGTTTTCTGGACATTCTGTATGGACTTGAAAGTTTTGAATGCATTTTAGCATGTAAGTTTTTCTTTTTAGCTGCCAAACGCAAATTGGTTCCACCTGGAGTCAAATCCTCCACACATTCGAGTTTTCTAGGAAGAGAGCTTCAGAAACCTGAGAAAACATGATATTTCTTTCTGTAAACATGACATTGGATGCATTTGCCGAACAGGAAGCATGAGCTTTTCTCCAAAACCACTTTCACTGTGATTTTTTGGTTAAATTTCACCCGAAATGCACAAGAATTTGTCCAGATACTCCTAGATGAATACAAAACTTTCTGGTGATTTTTAGCTATCTCAATCCCAGATCTTGCTACAGCCTCTGTGTGTGTTTGTGTTTTCTGGACATTCTCTATGGACTTTACGGTTTTGAATGCATTTTAGCATGCGAGTTTTTGTTTTTAGATGGCAAACGCTAATTGGTTCCACCTGGAGTGAAATCCTCCACACATTCGAGTTTTCTAGGAAGAAAGCTTCAGAAACCTGAGAAAACATGATATTTCTTTCTGTAAACATCACATTGGATGCAATTGCCGAACAGGAAGATTGTGCTTTTCTCCAAAAACACCTTCACGGTGATTTTTTGGTTAAATTTCACTTCAAAACTACAACAATTTGTCCAGATACTCCTGGATGAAAACAAAACTATCTGGTGTGTTGTGGCTATCTCAATCCCAGATCTTGCTACAGCCTCTGTGTGTGTTTGTGTTTTCTGGACATTCTCTATGGACTTGATGGTTTTGAATGCATTTTAGCATGTAAGGTTTTCTTTTTAGCTGCCAAACGCTAATTGGTTCCACCTGGAGTCAAATCCTCCACACATTCGAGTTTTCTAGGAAGAAACCTTCAGAAACCTGAGGAAACATGACTTTTGTATTTGTAAACATGACATTGGATGCATTTGCTGAACAGGAAGATGGTGCTTTTCTCCAAAACCACTTTCACGGTGATTTTTTGGTTAAATTTCACTTCAAATCTACAACAATTTGTCCAGATACTCCTGGATGAAAACAAAACTATTTGGTGTGTTGTGGCTATCTCAGTCCCAGATCTTGCTACAGCCTCTGTGTGTGTTTGTGTTTTCTGGACATTCTCTATGGACTTTACGGTTTTGAATGCATTTTAGCATGTAAGTTTTTGTTTTTAGCTGGCAAAGGCTAATTGGTTCCACCTGGAGTCAAATCCTCCACACATTCGAGTTTTCCAGGAAGAAAGCTTCCGAAACCTGAGAAAACATGACATTTGTATTTGTAAACCTGACATTGGATGCATTTGCCGAACAGGAAGATTGTGCTTTTCCCCAAAACCACTTTCACGGTGATTTTTGATTCAATTTCACCAGAAATCCACAACAATTTGTCCAGATACTCCTGGATGAAAACAAAACTATCTGGTGTGTTGTGGCTATCTCAATCCCAGATCTTGCTACAGCCTCTGTGTGTGTTTGTGTTTTCTGGACATTCTCTATGGACTTTACGGTTTTGAATGCATTTTAGCATGCGAGTTTTTGTTTTTAGCTGGCAAACGCTAATTGGTTCCACCTGGAGTCAAATCCTCACACATTCGAGTTTTCTAGGAAGAAAGCTTCAGAAACCTGAGAAAACATGATATTTCTTTCTGTAAACATCACATTGGATGCAATTGCCGAACAGGAAGATTGTGCTTTTCTCCAAAAACACCTTCACGGTGATTTTTTGGTTAAATTTCAATTCAAAACTACAACAATTTGTCCAGATACTCCTGGATGAAAACAAAACTATCTGGTGTGTTGTGGCTATCTCAATCCCAGATCTTGCTACAGCCTCTGTGTGTGTTTGTGTTTTCTGGACATTCTGTATGGACTTTACGGTTTTGAATGTATTTTAGCATGTAAGTTTTTGTTTTTAGCTGCCAAACGCTAATTGGTTCCACCTGGAGTCAAATCCTCCACACATTCGAGTTTTTTATGAAGAAAGCTTCAGAAGCCTGAGAAAACCTGATATTTCTTTCTGTAAACATGACATTGGATGCATTTGCCGAACAGGAACATTGTGCTTTTCTCCAAAACCACTTTCACGGTGATTTTTTGGTTAAATTTCACTTCAAATCTACAACAATTTGTCCAGATAGTCCTGGATGAAAACAAAACTATCTGGTGTGTTGTGGCTATCTCAATCCCAGATCTTGCTACAGCCTCTGTGTTTGTTTCTGTTTTCTGGACTTTCTCTATGGACTTTACGGTTTTGAATGCACTTTAGCATGTAAGTTTTTGTTTTTAGCTGCCAAACGCTAATTGGTTCCACCTGGAGTCAAATCCTCCACACATTCGAGTTTCCTATGAAGAAAGCTTCAGAAGCCTGAGAAAACCTGATATTTCTTTCTGTAAACATGACATTGGATGCATTTGCCGAACAGGAACATTGTGCTTTTCTCCAAAACTACTTTCACGGTGATTTTTTGGTTAAATTTCACTTCAAAACTACAAAAATTTGTCTAGATACTCCTGGAGGAAAACAAAGATATCTGGTGATTTTTAGCTATCTCAATCCCAGATCTTGCTACAGCCTCTGTGTTTGTTTGTGTTTTCTGGACATTCTCTATGGACTTGATGGTTTTGAATGCATTTTAGCATGTAAGGTTTTCTTTTTAGCTGCCAAACGCTAATTGGTTCCACCTGGAGTCAAATCCTCCACACATTCGAGTTTTCTAGGAAGAAACCTTCAGAAACCTGAGGAAACATGACTTTTGTATTTGTAAACATGACATTGGATGCATTTGCCGAACAGGAACATTATGCTTTTCTCCAAAACCACTTTCACGGTGATTTTTTGGTTAAATTTCACTTCAAATCTACAACAATTTGTCCAGATACTCCTGGATGAAAACAAAACTATTTGGTGTGTTGTGGCTATCTCATTCCCAGATCTTGCTACAGCCTCTGTGTGTGTTTGTGTTTTCTGGACATTCTCTATGGACTTTACGGTTTTGAATGCATTTTAGCATGTAAGTTTTTGTTTTTAGCTGGCAAAGGCTAACTGGTTCCACCTGGAGTCAAATCCTCCACACATTCGAGTTTTCTCGGAAGAAAGCTTCCGAAACCTGAGAAAACATGACATTTGTATTTGTAAACCTGACATTGGATGCATTTGCCGAACAGGAAGATTGTGCTTTTCCCCAAAACCACTTTCACGGTGATTTTTGATTCAATTTCACCAGAAATCCACAACAATTTGTCCAGATACTCCTGGATGAAAACAAAACTATCTGGTGTGTTGTGGCTATCTCAATCCCAGATCTTGCTACAGCCTCTGTGTGTGTTTGTGTTTTCTGGACACTCTCTATGGACTTTACGGTTTTGAATGCATTTTAGCATGCGAGTTTTTGTTTTTAGCTGGCAAACGCTAATTGGTTCCACCTGGAGTCAAATCCTCCACACATTCGAGTTTTCTAGGAAGAAAGCTTCAGAAACCTGAGAAAACATGATATTTCTTTCTGTAAACATCACATTGGATGCAATTGCCGAACAGGAAGATTGTGCTTTTCTCCAAAACCACTTTCACGGTGTTTTTTGGTTAAATTTCAATTCAAAACTACAACAATTTGTCCAGATACTCCTGGATGAAAACAAAACTATCTGGTGTGTTGTGGCTATCTCAATCCCAGATCTTGCTACAGCCTCTGTGTTTGTTTGTGTTTTCTGGACATTCTGTATGGACTTTTTGGTTTTGAATGTATTTTAGCATGTAAGTTTTTGTTTTTAGCTGCCAAACGCTAATTGGTTCCACCTGGAGTCAAATCCTCCACACATTCGAGTTTTCTAAGAAGAAAGCTTCAGAAGCCTGAGAAAACCTGATATTTCTTTCTGTAAACATGACATTGGATGCATTTGCCGAACAGGAAGATTGTGCTTTTCTCCAAAACCACTTTCACGGTGATTTTTTGGTTAAATTTCACTTCAAATCTACAACAATTTGTCCAGATACTCCTGGATGAAAACAAAACTATCTGGTGTGTTGTGGCTATCTCAATCCCAGATCTTGCGACAGCCTCTGTGTTTGTTTCTGTTTTCTGGACTTTCTCTATGGACTTTACGGTTTTGAATGCATTTTAGCATGTAAGTTTTTGTTTTTAGCTGCCAAACGCTAATTGGTTCCACCTGGAGTCAAATACTCCACACATTCGAGTTTTCTAGGAAGAAAGCTTCAGAAACCTGAGAAAACATGATATTTCTTTCTGTAAACATGACATTGGATGCATTTGCCGAACAGGAAGATTGTGCTTTTCTTCAAAATAACTTTCAAGGTGATTTTTTGGTTAAATTTCACATCAAAACTACAAAAATTTGTCTAGATACTCCTGGAGGAAAACAAAGATATCTTGTGATTTTTAGCTATCACAATCCCAGATCTTGCTACAGCCTCTGTGTTTGTTTGTGTTTTCTGGACATTCTCTATGGACTTGATGGTTTTGAATGCATTTTAGCATGTAAGGTTTTCTTTTTAGCTGCCAAACGCTAATTGGTTCCACCTGGAGTCAAATCCTCCACACATTCGAGTTTTCTAGGAAGAAAGCATCAGAAACCTGAGGAAACATGACTTTTGTATTTAAACATGACATTGGATGCATTTGCCGAACAGGAACATTATGCTTTTCTCCAAAACCACTTTCACCGTGATTTTTTGGTTACATTTCACTTCAAATCTACAACAATTTGTCCAGATACTACTGGATGAAAACAAAACTATCTGGTGTGTTGTGGCTATCTCAATCCCACATCTTGCTACAGCCTCTGTGTGTGTTTGTGTTTTCTGGACATTCTCTATGGACTTTATGGTTTTGAATGCATTTTAGCATGTAAGTTTTTGTTTTTAGCTGCCAAACGCTAATTGGTTCCACCTGGAGTCAAATCCTCCACACATTCGAGTTTTCTAGGAAGAAAGCTTCAGAAACCTGAGAGAACATGATATTTCTTTCTGTAAACATGACATTGGATGCATTTGCCGAACAGGAAGATTGTGCTTTTCTCCAAAACCACTGTCACGGTGATTTTTGGTTCAGTTTCTCCCGAAATCCACAACAATTTGTCCAGATACTCCTGGATGAAAACAAAACTATCTGGTGTGTTGTGGCTATCTCAATCCCAGATCTTGCTACAGCCTCTGTGTGTGTTTGTGTTTTCTGGACCTTCTCTATGGACTTTACGGTTTTGAAAGCATTGTAGCATGTAAGTTTTTGTTTTCAGCTGGCAAAGGCTAATTGGTTCCACCTGGAGTCAAATACTCCACACATTCGAGTTTTCTAGGAAGAAAGCTTCAGAAACCTCAGAAAACATGATATTTGTTTCTGTAAACATGACATTGGATGCATTTGCCGAACAGGAAGATTGTGCTTTTCTCCAAAACCACTTTCACGGTGATTTTTTGGTTAAATTTCACTTCAAATCTACAACAATTTGTCCAGATACTCCTGGATGAAAACAAAACTATCTGGTGTGTTGTGGCTATCTGAATCCCACATCTTGCTACAGCCTCTGTGTTTGTTTGTGTTTTCTGGACATTCTCTATGGACTTTATGGTTTTGAATGCATTTTAGCATGTAAGTTTTTGTTTTTAGCTGCCAAACGCTAATTGGTTCCACCTGGAGTCAAATCCTCCACACATTCCAGTTTTCTAGGAAGAAAGCTTCAGAAACCTGAGAACACATGACTTTTGTATTTGTTACCATGACATTGGATGCATTTGCCTTACAGGAAGATTGTGCTTTTCTCCAAAACCACTTTCACGGTGTTTTTTGGTTAAATTTCACTTCAAAACTGCAAGAATTTGTCCAGATACTCCTGGATGAAAACAAAACTATCTGGTGTGTTGTGGCTATCTCAATCCCACATCTTGCTACAGCCTCTGTGTTTGTTTGTTTTTTCTGGACATTCTCTATGTACTTGAAAGTTTTGAATGCATTTTAGCATGTAAGTTTTTGTTTTCAGCTGGCAAACGCTAATTGGTTCCACCTGGAGTCAAATCCTCCACACATTCCAGTTTTCTAGGAAGAAAGCTTCAGAAACTTGAGAAAACATGACATTTGTATTTGGAAACATGACATTGGATGCATTTGCCGAACAGGAAGATTTTGCTTTTCTTCAAAACCTCGTTCACTTGATTTTTTGGTTAAATTTCACTTCAAAACTACAACAATTTGTCCAGATACTCCTGGATGAAAACAAAAGTATCTGGTGTGTTGTGGCTATCTCAATCCCAGATGTTCCTACAGCCTCTGTGTGTGTTTGTGTTTTCTGGACATTCTCTATGGACTTTACGGTTTTGAATGCATTTTAGCATGTAAGGTTTTGTTTTTAGCTGGCAAACGCTAATTGGTTCCACCTGGAGTCAAATCCTCCACACATTCGAGTTTTCTAGGAAGAAAGCTTCAGAAACCTGAGAAAACATGATATTTCTTTCTTTAAACATGACATTGGATGCATTTGCCGAACAGGAAGATTGTGCTTTTCTCCAAAACCACTTTCACAGTGATTTTTTGGTTAAATTTCACTTCAAAACTACAACAATTTGTCCAGATATTCCTGGATGAAAACAAGGATATCTGGTTATTTTTAGCTATCTCAATCCCAGATCTTGCTACAGCCTCTGTGTGTGTTTGTGTTTTCTGGACATTCTCTAAGGACTTTACGGTTTTGAATGCATTTTAGCATGTAAATTTTTGTTTTTAGCTGGCAAACGCTAATTGGTTCCACCTGGAGTCAAATCCTCCACACATTCGAGTTTTCTAGGAAGAAAGCATCAGAAACCTGAGAAAACATGATATTTCTTTCTGTAAACATGACCTTGGATGCATTTGCCGAACAGGAAGATTGTGCTTTTCCCCAAAACCACTTTCACGATGATTTTTTGGTTAAATTTCTCTTCAAAGTACAACAATTTGTCCAGATACTCCTGGATGAAAACAAAACTATCTGGTGTATTGTGGCTATCTCAATCCCAGATCTTGCTACAGCCTCTGTGTGTGTTTGTGTTTTCTGGACATTCTCTATGGACTTTACGGTTTTGAATGCATTTTACCATGCAAGTTTTTGTTTTTAGCTGGCAAACGCTAATTGGTTCCACCTGGAGTTAAATTCTACACACATTCGAGTTTTCTAGGAAGAAAGCTTCAGAAACCCTAGAAAGCATGGTATTTCTTTCTGTAAACATGACATTGGATGCATTTGCTGTAAAGGAAGATTGTGCTTTTCTCCAAAACCACTTTCACGGTGATTTTTTGGTTAAAATTTACTTCAAAACTACAACAATTTGTCCAGATACTCCTGGATGAAAACAAAACTATCTGGTGTGTTGTGGCTATCTCAATCCCAGATCTTGCGACAGCCTCTGTGTTTGTTTGTGTTTTCTGGACATTCTCTATGTACTTGAAAGTTTTGAAAGCATTTTAGCATGTAAGGTTTTGTTTTTAGATGGCAAACGCTAATTGGTTCCACCTGGAGTCAAATCCTCCACACATTCGAGTTTTCTAGGAAGAAAGCTTCAGAAACCTGAGAAAACATGATATTTCTTTCTGTAAACATGACATTGGATGCATTTGCCGAACAGGAAGATCGTGCTTTTCTCCAAAACCACGTTCACGGTCATTTTTTGGTTAAATTTCACTTCAAAACTACAACAATTTGTCCAGATACTCCTGGATGAAAACAAAACTATCTGGTGTGTTGTGGCTATCTCAATCCCAGATCTTGCTACAGCCTCCGTGTTTGTTTGTGTTTTCTGGAAATTCTCTATGGACTTTATGGTTTTGAATGCATGTTAGCAGGACCCTTTTTGTTTTCAGCTGGCAAACTCTAATAGTTCCACCTGGAGTCAAATCCTCCACACATTCGAGTTTTCTAGGAAGAAAGCTTCAGAAACCTGAGAAAACATGATATTTCTTTCTGTAAACATGACATTGGATGCATTTCCTGTAAAGGAAGATTGGGCTTTTCTCCAAAACCACTTTCACGGTGATTTTTTGCTTAAATTTCACTTCAAAACTACAACAATTTGTCCAGATACTCCTGGATGAAAACAAAGATATCTGGTTATTTTTAGCTATCTTAATCCCAGATCTTGCTACAGCCTCTGTGTGTTTTTGTGTTTTCTGGACATTCTCTATGGACTTTATGGTTTTGAATGCATTTTAGCATGTAAATTTTTGTTTTTAGCTGCCAAACGCTAATTGGTTCCACCTGGAATCAAATCCTCCACACATTCGAGTTTTCTAGGAAGAAAGAATCAGTAACCTGGGAAAACATGATATTTCTTTCTGTAAACATGACATTGGATGCATTTACTGTAAAGGAAGATGGTGCTTTTCTCCAAAACCACTTTCACGGTGATTTTTTGGTTAAATTTTACTTCAAAACTACAACAATTTGTCCAGATACTCCTGGATGAAAACAAAACTATCTGGTGTGTTGTGGCTATCTCAATCCCAGATCTTGCTACAGCCTCTGTGTGTGTTTGTGTTTTCTGGACATTCTCTATGGACTTGAAAGTTTTGAATGCATTTTAGCATGTAAGTTTTTGTTTTCAGCTGGCAAACGCTAATTGGTTCCACCTGGAGTCAAATCCTCCACACATTCCAGTTTTCTAGGAAGAAAGCTTCAGAAGCCTGAGAAAACATGACATTTGTATTTGTAAACATGACATTGGATGCATTTGCCGACCTGGAAGATTGTGCTTTTCTCCAAAACCACGTTCACGGTGATTTTTTGGTTACATTTCACATCAAAACTACAACAATTTGTCCAGATACTCCTGGATGAAAACAAAACTATCTGGTGTGTTGTGTCTATCTCAATCCCAGATATTCCTACAGCCTCCGTGTTTGCTTGTGTTTTCTGGACATTCTCTATGGACATTACGGTTTTGAATGCATTTTAGCATGTAAGTTTTTGTTTTCAGCTGGCAAACGCTAATTGGTTCCACCTGGAGTCAAATCCTCCACACATTCGAGTTTTCTAGGAAGAAAGCTTCAGAAACCTGAGAAAACATGATATTTCTTTCCGTGAACATGACATTGGATGCATTTGCTGAACAGGAAGATTGTGCTTTTCTTCAAAACCTCGTTCACTGTGATTTTTTGGTTAAATTTCACTTCAAAACTACAACAATTTGTCCAGATACTCCTGGATGAAAAAAAACTATCTGGTGTGTTGTGGCTATCTCAATCCCAGATCTTGCTACAGCCTCTGTGTTTGTTTGTGTTTTCTGGACATTCTCTATGGACTTTACGGTTTTGAATGCATTTTAGCATGTAAGTTTTTGTTTTTAGCTGGCAAACGCTAATTGGTTCCACCTGGAGTAAAATCCTCCACACATTCGAGTTTTCTAGGCAGAAAGCTTCAGAAATCTGAGAGAACATGATATTTGTATTTGGAAACATGACATTGGATGCATTTGCCGAACAGGAAGATTGTGCTTTTCTCCAAAACCACTTTCACGGTGATTTTTTGGTTACATTTCACTTCAAAACTACAACAATTTGTCCAGATACTCCTGGATGAAAACAAAACTATCTGGTGTGTTGTGTCTATCTGAATCCCAGATATTGGTACAGCATCCGTGTTTGTTTGTGTTTTCTGGACATTCTCTATGGACTTTACGGTTTTGAATGCATTTTAGCATGTAAGTTTTTGTTTTCAGCTGGCAAAATCTAATTGGTTCCACCTGGAGTCAAATACTCCACACATTCGTGTTTCTAGGAAGAAAGCTTCAGAAACCTGAGAAAACATGACATTTATATTTGGAAACATGACATTGGATGCATTTGCCGTACAGGAAGATTGTGCTTTTCTCCAAAACCACTTTCCCGGTGTTTTTTGGTTAAATTTCACTTCAAAACTACAACAAATTGTCCAGATATTCCTGGATGAAAACAAAATTATGTGGTGATTTTTAGTTATCTCAATCCCAGATCTTGCTACAGCCTCTGTGTTTGTTTGTTTTTTCTGGACATTCTCTATGAAGTTTACGGTTTTGAATGCATTTTAGCATGGAAGTTTTTGTTTTTAGCTTGCAAACGCTAATTGGTTCCTCCTGGAGTGAAATCCTCAACACATTCGAGTTTTCTAGGAACAAATCTTCAGAAACCTGAGAAAACATGATATTTCTTTCGGTAAACATGACAATGGATGCATTTGCCGAACAGGAAGCATGAGCTTTTCTCCAAAACCACTTTCACTGTGATTTTTTGGTTAAATTTCACTTCAAAACTACAACAATTTGTCCAGATACTCCTAGATGAAAACAAAACTATCTGGTGTGTTGTGGCTATCTCAATCCCAGATCTTGCTACAGCCTCTGTGTGTGTTTGTGTTTTCTGGACATTCTCTATGGACTTTATGGTTTTGAATGCATTTTAGCATGTAAGTTTTTGTTTTTAGCTGGCAAACGCTAATTGGTTCCACCTGGAGTCAAATCCTCCACACATTCGAGTTTTCTAGGAAGGAAGCTTCAGAAACCTGAGAAAACATGATATTTCTTTCTTTAAACATGACATTGGATGCATTTGCTGAACAGAAAGATTGTGCTTTTCTCCAAAACCACTTTCACTGTGATTTTTGGGTTAAATTTCACTTCAAAACTACAACAATTTGTCCAGATACTCCTGGATGAAAACAAAACTATCTGGTGTGTTGTGGCTATCTCAATCCCAGATCTTGCTAGAGCCTCTGTGTGTGTTTGTGTTTTCTGGACATTCTCTATGGACTTTATGGTTTTGAATGCATTTTAGCATGTATGTTTTTGTTTTAACTGGCAAACCCTAATTGGTTCCACCTGGAGTCAAATACTCCACACATTCGAGTTTTCTAGGAAGAAAGCTTCAGAAACCTGAGAAAACACGATATTTGTTTCTGTAAACATGACATTGGATGCATTTGCCGAACAGGAAGATTGTGCTTTTCTCCAAAACCACTTTCACGGTGATTTTTTGGTTAAATTTCACCCGAAATCCACAACAATTTGTCCAGATACTCCTGGATGAAAAGAAAACTATTTGGTGATTTTTAGCTATCTCAATCCCATATCTTGCTACAGCCTCTGTGTGTGTTTGTGTTTTCTGGACATTCTCTATGGACTTTAAGGTTTTTAATGCAATACATCCTGTAAGTTTTTGTTTTTAACTGGCAAACGCTAATTGGTTCCACCTGGAGTCAAATCCTCCACACATTCGAGTTTTCTAGGAAGAAAGCTTCAGAAACCTGAGAAAACATGACTTTTGTATTTGTAAACATGACATTGGATGCATTTGCCAAACAGGAAGATTGTGCTTTTCTCCAAAACCACTTTCACGGTGATTTTTTGGTTAAATTTCACTTCAAAGTACAACAATTTGTCCAGATAATCCTGGTTGAAAAGAAAACTATCTGGTGTGTTGTGGCTATCTCAATCCCAGTTCTTGCTACAGCCTCTGTGTTTGTTTGTGTTTTCTGGACATTCTCTATGGACTTTACGGTTTTGAATGCATTTTAGCAAGTAAGTTTTTGTTTTCAGTTGGCAAACGCTAATTAGTTCCACCTGCAGTCAAATCCTCCACACATTGGAGTTTTCTAGGAAGAAAGCTTCAGAAACCTGAGAAAACATGATATTTCTTTCTGTATACATGACATTGGATGCAATTGCTGAACAGGAAGTTTGTGCTTTTCTCCAAAACCACTTTCACTGTGATGTTTGTTAAATTTCATCCGAAGTCCACAACAATTTGTCCAGATACTCTGGATGAAAACAAAACTATTTGGTGTGATGTGGCTATCTCAATCCCAGTTCTTGCGACAGCCTCTGTGTGTGTTTGTGTTATCTGGACATTCTCTAAGGACTTTACTGTTTTGAGTGCGTTTTAGCATGTACGTTTTTGTTTTTAGCTGCCAAACGCTAATTGGTTCCACCTGGAGTCAAATCCTCCACACATTCGAGTTTTCTAGGAAGAAAGCTTCAGAAACCTGAGAAAACATGATATTTGTATTTGTAAACATGACATTGGATGCATTTGCCAAACAGGAAGATTGTGCTTTTCCCCAAAATCACTTTCACAGTGATTTTTTGGTTAAATTTCACCCGAAATCCACAAGAATTTGTCCAGATACTCCTGGAAGAAAACAAAACTATCTGGTGTGTTGTGGCTATCTCAATCCCAGATCTTGCTACAGCCTCTGTGTGTGTTTGTGTTTTCTGGACATTCTCTATGGACTTTACGGTTTTGAATGCATTTTAGCATGTAAGGTTTTGTTTTTAGCTGCCAAACGCTAACTGGTTCCACCTGGAGTCAAATCCTCCATACATTCGAGTTTTCTAGGAAGAAAGCTTCAGAAACCTGAGAAAACATGATATTTCTTTCTGTAAACATGACATTGGATGCATTTGCCGAACAGGAAGATTGTGTTTTTCCCCAAAACCACTTTCACGGTGATTTTTTGGTTAAATTTCTCTTCAAAGTACAACAATTTGTCCAGATACTCCTGGATGAAAACAAAACTATCTGGTGTGTTGTGACTATCTCAATCCCAGTTCTTGCTACAGCCTCTGTGTGTCTTTGTGTTTTCTGGACATTCTCTAAGGACTTTACGGTTTTGAATGCGTTTTAGCATGTAAGGTTTTGTTTTTAGCTGGCAAACGCTAATTGGTTCCACCTGGAGTCACATCCTCCACACATTCGAGTTTTCTAGGAAGAAAGCTTCAGAAACCTGAGAAAACATGATATTTCTTTCTGTAAACATGACATTGGATGCATTTGCCGAACAGGAAGATTGTGCTTTTCTCCAAAACCAATTTCACGGTGTTTTTTGGTTAAATTTCTCTTCAAAGTACAACAATTTGTCCAGATACTCCTGGATGAAAACAAAACTATCTGGTGTGTTGTGGCTATCTCAATCCAAGATCTTGCTACAGCCTCTGTGTGTGTTTGTGTTTTCTGGACACTCTCTATGGACTTTAATGTTTTGAATGCATTTTAGGAGGACCCTTTTTGTTAACAGCTGGGAAACGCTAATTGGTTCCACTTGCAGTCAAATCCTCCACACATTCGAGTTTTCTAGGAAGAAAGCTTCAGAAACCTGAGAAAACATGATATTTCTTTCTGTAAACATGACATTGGATGTATTTGCTGAACAGGAAGTTTGTGCTTTTCTCCAAAACCACTTTCACAGTGATTTTTGTTAAATTTCACCCGAAATCCACAACAATTTGTCCAGATACTCCTGGATGAAAACAAAACTATCTGGTGTGTTGTGGCTATCTCAATCCCAGTTCTTGCTACAGCCTCTGTGTGTGTTTGTGTTTTCTGGACATTCTCTATGGACTTTACAGTTTTGAATGCATTTTAGCATGTAAGTTTTTGTTTTTAGCTGGCAAAGGCTCATTGGTTCCACCTGGAGTCAAATCCTCCACACATTCGAGTTTTCTAGGAAGAAAGCTTCAGAAACCTGAGAAAACATGATATTTCTTTCTGTAAACATGACATTGGATGCATTTGCCGAACAGGAAGATTGTGCTTTTCCCTAAAACCACTTTCACCGTGATTTTTGGTTAAATTTCACTTCACAACTACAACAATTTGTCCAGATACTCCTGGATGAAAACAAAACTATCTGGTTATTTTTAGCTATCTCAATCCCAGATATTGCTACAGCCTCTGTGTGTGTTTGTGTTTTCTGGACATTCTCTATGGACTTTACGGTTTTGAATGCATTTTAGCATGTATGTTTTTGTTTTAACTGACAAACGCTAATTGGTTCCACCTGGAGTGAAATCCTCAACACATTCGAGTTTTCTAGGAAGAAAGCTTCAGAAACCTGAGAAAACACGATATTTCTTTCTGTAAACATGACATTGGATGCATTTGCCGAACAGGAAGTTTGTGCTTTTCTCCAAAACCATTTTAAAGGTGATTTTTTGGTTAAATTTCACCCGAAATCCACAACAATTTGTCCAGATACTCCTGGATGAAAACAAAATTATTTGGTGATTTTTAGCTATCTCAATCCCAGATCTTGCTACAGCCTCTGTGTGTGTTTGTGTTTTCTGGACATTCTCTATGGACTTTACGGTTTTGAATGCATTTTAGCAGGACCCTTTTTGTTTTCTGCTGCTAAACGCTAATTGGTTCCACCTGGAGTCAAATCCTCCACACATTCGAGTTTTCTAGTAAGAAAGCTACAGATACCTGAGAAAACATGATATTTCTTTCTTTAAACATGACATTGGTTACATTTGCCGAACAGGAAGATTGTGCCTTTCCCCAAAAGCACTTTCACGGTGATTTTTTGGTTAAATTTCTCTTCAAAGTACAACAATTTGTCCAGATACTCCTGGATGAAACAAATCTATCTGGTGATTTTTAGCTATCTCAATCCCAGATCTTCCTACAGCCTGGGTGTGTGTTTGTGTTTTCTGGATATTCTCTATGGACTTTACGGTTTTGAATGCATTTTAGCATGTATGTTTTTGTTTTAACTGGCAAACGCTAATTGGTTCCACCTGGAGTCAAATCCTCCACACATTCGAGTTTTCTAGGAAGAAAGCTTCAGAAACCTGAGAAAACATGATATTTGTATTTGTAAACATGACATTGGATGCAATTGAAGAACAGGACGATTGGGCTTTTCTCCAAATCCACTTTCACAGTGATTTTTTGGTTAAATTTTACTTCTAAACTACAACAATTTGTCCAGATACTCCTGGATGAAAACAAAACTATCTGGTGTGTTGTGGCCATCTCAATCCCAGATCTTGTTACAGCCTCTGTGTGTGTTTGTGTTTTCTGGACATTCTCTATGGACTTTACGGTTTTGAATGCATTTTAGCAGGACCCTTTTTGTTTTCTGCTGGCCAACGATAATTGCTTCCACCTGGAGTGAAATCCTCCACACAATCGAGTTTTCTAGGAAGAAAGCGTCAGAAACCTGAGAAAACATGATGTTTCTTTCTGTAAACATGACATTGGATGCATTTGCTGAACAGGAAGATTGTGCTTTTCCACAAAACCACTTTCACGGTGATTTTTTGGTTAAATTTCACTTCATAACTACAACAATTTGTCCAGATACACCTGGATTAAAACATAATTATATGGTGAGTTTTGGCTATCTCAATCCGATATGTTGCTACAGCCTCTGTGTTTGTTTGTGTTTTCTGGACATTCTGTATGGAGTTTACGGTTTTGAATGCATTTTAGCATGTAAGTTTTTGTTTTTAGCTGCCAAACGCTAATTGGTTCCACCTGGAGTCAAATCCTCCACACATTCGAATTGTTTAGGAAGAAAGCTTCAGAAACCTGAGAAAACATGATATTTCTTTCTGTAAACATGACATTGGATGCATTTGCCGAACAGGAAGATTGTGCTTTTCTCCAAAACCATTTTCACGGTGATTGTTTGGTTAAATTTCACCCGAAATCCACAAGAATTTGTCCAGATACTCCTGGATGAAAACAAAACTATCTGGTGATTTGTAGCTATCTCAATCGCAGATCTTGCTACAGCCTCTGTGTGTGTGTGTTTTCTGGACATTCTCTATGGACTTTAAGGTTTTGAATGCATTTTAGCAGGACCCTTTTTGTTTTCTGCTGCCAAACGCTAATTGGTTCCACCTGGAGTCAAATCCTCCACACATTCGAGTTTTCTAGGAAGAAAGCTTCAGAAACCTGAGAAAACATGATATTTCTTTCTGTAAACATGACATTGGATGCATTTGCCGAACAGGAAGATTGTGCTTTTCTCCAAAACCACTTTCACGGTGATTTTTTGGTTAAATTTCACTTCAAAACTACAACAATTTGTCTAGATACTCCTGGAGGAAAACAAAGATATCTGGTGATTTTTAGCTATCTCAATCCCAGATCTTGCTACAGCCTCTGTGTGTGTTTGTGTTTTCTGGACATTCTCTATGGACTTTAAGGTTTTGACTGCATTTTAGCAGGACCCTTTTTGTTTTCTGCTGCCAAACGCTAATAGGTTCCAACTGGAGTCAAATCATCCACACATACGAGTTTTCTAGGAAGAAAGCTCCAGAAACCTGAGAAAACATGATATTTCTTTCTGTAAACATGACATTGGATGCATTTGCCGAACAGGAAGATTGTGCTTTTCTCCAAAACCACTTTCATGGTGATTTTTTGGTTAAATTGTACTTCAAATCTACAACAATTTTCCAGATAATCCTGGATGAAAACAAAACTATCTGGTGTGTTGTGGCTATCTCAATCCCAGATCTTGCTACAGCCTCTGTGTTTTTTTGTGTTTTCTGGACATTCTCTATGGAATTTACGGTTTTGAATTCATTTTAGCATGTAAGTTTTTGTTTTTAGCTGCCAAACGCTAATTGGTTCCACCTGGAGTCAAATCCTCCACACATTCGAGTTTTCTAGGAAGAAAGCTTCAGAAACCTGAGAAAACATGATATTTCTTTCTGTAAACATGACACTGGATGCATTTGCCGAACAGGAAGATTGTGCTTTTCACCAAAACCACTTTCACGGTGATTTTTTGGTTAAATTTCACATCAAAACTACAACAATTTGTCCAGATACTCCTGGATGAAAACAAAACTATCTGGTGTGTTGTGGCTATCTCAATCCCAGATCTTGCTACAGCCTCTGTGATTGTTTGTGTTTTCTGGATATTCTCTATGGACTTGAAAGTTTTGAATGCATTTTAGCATGTAAGTTTTTGTTTTTAGCTGCAAAAGGCTCATTGCTTCCACCTGGAGTCAAATCCTCCACACATTCTAGTTTTCTAGGAAGAAAGCTTCAGAAACCTGAGAAAACATGATATTTCTTTCTGTAAACATGACATTGGATGCATTTGCCGAAGAGGAAGATTGTGCTTTCCCCAAAACCACTTTCACGGTGATTTTTGTTAAATTTCACTTCAAAACTGCAACAATTTGTCCAGATACTCCTGCGTGACAACAAAACTATCTGGTGTGTCGTGGCTATCTCAATCCCAGATCTTGCTACAGCCTCTGTGTGTGTTTGTGTTTTCTGGACATTCTCTATGGACTTTACGGTTTTGAATGCATTTAACATGTAAGTTTTTGTTTTTAGCTGCCAAACGCTAATTGGTTCCACCTGGAGTCAAATCCTCCACACATTCGAGTTTTCTAGGAAGAAAGCTTCAGAAACCTGAGAAAACATGATATTTCTTTCTGTAAACATGACATTGGATGCATTTGCCGAACAGGAAGATTGTGCTTTTCTCCAAAACCACTTTCACGGTGATTTTTGGTTAAATTTCACCCAAAATCCACAACAATTTGTCCAGATACTCCTGGATGACAACAAAATTCTCTTGTGTGTTTTGGCTATCTCAATCCCAGATCTTGCTACAGCCTCTGTGTGTTTCTGTTTTCTGGACATTCTCTATGGACTTTACGGTTTTGAATGCATTTTAGCATGTAAGGTTTTGTTTTTAGCTGCCAAACGCTAATTGGTTCCATCTGGAGTCAAATCCTCCACACATTCGAGTTTTCTAGGAAGAAAGCTCCAGAAACCTGAGAAAACATGATATTTCTTTCTGTAAACATGACATTGGATGCATTTGCCGAACAGGAAGATTGTGCTTTTCTCCAAAACCACTTTCACGGTGATTTTTTGGTGAAATTCCACATCAAAACTACAACAATTTGTCCAGATACTCCTGGATGAAAACAAAACTATCTGGTGTGTTGTGGCTATCACAATCCGAGATCTTGCTACAGCCTCTGTGTGTGTTTGTATTTTCTGGACATTCTCTATGGAATTTACAGTTTTGAATGCATTTTAGCATGTAAGTTTTTGTTTTTAGCTGCCAAAGTCTCATTGGTTCCACTTGCAGTCAAATCCTCCACACATTCGAGTTTTTTAGGAAGAAAGCTTCAGAAACCTGAGAATGCATGATATTTCTTTCTGTAAACATGACATTGGATGCATTTGCCGAACAGGAAGATTGTGCTTTTCCCTAAAACCACTTTCACCGTGATTTTTGGTTAAATTTCACTTCACAACTATAACAATTTGTCCAGATACTCCTGGATGAAAACAAAACTATCTGGTGTGTTGTGGCTATCTCAATCCCAGATCTTGCTACAGCCTCTGTGTGTGTTTGTGTTTTCTGGACAGTCTCTATGGACTTTACGGTTTTGAATGCATTTTAGCATGTAAGTTTTTCTTTTTACCTGCCAAAGTCTCATTGGTTCCACCTGGAGTCAAATCCTCCACACATTCGAGTTTTCTAGGAAGAAAGCTTCAGAAACCTGAGAAAACATGATATTTCTTTCTGTAAACATGACATTGGATGCATTTGCCGAACAGGAAGATTGTGCTTTTCTCCAAAAGCACTTTCACGGTGATTGCTGGTTAAATTTTACTTCAAACTACAACAATTTTTCCAGACACTCCTGGATGAAAACAAAACTATCTGGTGTGTTGTGGCTATCTCAATCCCAGATCTTGCTACAGCCTCTGTGTGTGTATGTGTTTTCTGGACATTCTTTATGGACTTGAAAGTTTGAATGCATTTTAGCAGGACCCTTTTTGTTTTCTTCTGGCAAACGCATATTGGTTCCACCTGGAGTCAAACCCTCCTCACATTCGAGTTTTCTAGGAAGAAAGCTTCAGAAACCTGAGAAAACATGATATTTCTTTCTGTAAACATGACATTGGATGCATTGGCCGAACAGGCAGATTGTGCTTTTCTCCAAAACCACTTTCACGGTGATTTTTTGTTTAAATTTCACCCGAAATCCACAAGAATTTGTCCAGATACTCCGGGAGGAAAACAAAGATATCTGGTGATTTTTAGCTATCTCAATCCCAGCTCTTGCTACAGCCTTTGTGTGTGTTTATGTTTTCTGGACATTCACTGTGGACTTTAAGGTTTTGAATGCATTTTAGCAGGACCCTTTTTGTTTTCTTCTGGCAAACGCTAATTGGTTCCACCTGGAGTCAAATCCTCCACACATTCGAGTTTTGTAGGAAGAAAGCATCAGAAACCTGACAAAACATGATATTTCTATTTGTAAACATGACATTGGATGCATTTGCCGAACAGGAAGATTGTGCTTTTCTCCAAAACAACTTTCACGGTGATTTTTGGTTAAATTTTAGTTCAAACTACAACAATTTGTCCAAATACTCCTGGATGAAAACAAAACTATCTGGTGTGTTGTGGCTACCTCAATCCCAGATCTTGCTACAGCCTCTGTGTGTGTTTGTGTTTTCTAGACATTTTCTATGGACTTTACGGTTTTGAATGCATTTTAGCATGTAAGTTTTTGTTTTTAGCTGCCAAACGCTAATTGGTTGCACCTGGATTCAAATCCTCCACACATTCGAGTTTTCTAGGAAGAAAGCTTCAGAAACCTGAGAAAACATGATATTTCTTTCTGTAAACATGACATTGGATGCATGTGCCGAACAGGAAGATTGTGCTTTTCTCCAAAACCACTTTCACGGTGATTTTTTGGTTAAATTTCACCCGAAATCCACAACAATTTGTGCAGATACTCCTGGATGAAAACAAAACTATCTGGTGATTTTTAGCTATGTCAATCCCTGATCTTGCTACAGCCTCTGTGTGTGTTTGTGTTTTCTGGACATTCTCCATGGACTTTACGGTTTTGAATGCATTTTAGCATGTAAGGTTTTGTTTTTAGCTGCCAAACGATAATTGGTTCCACCTGGAGTAAAATACTCAACACATTCGAATTTTCTAAGAAGAAAGCTTCAGAAACCTGAGAAAACATGATATTTCTTTCTGTAAACATGACATTGGATGCATTTGCCGAACAGGAAGATTGTGCTATTCTCCAAAACAACTTTCACGGTGATTTTTTGGTTAAATTTCACTTCAAAACTTCAACAATTTGTCTAGATACTCCTGGATGAAAACAAAACTATCTGGTGTGTTGTGGCTATCTCAATCCCAGATCTTGCTACAGCCTCTGTGTGTGTTTGTGTTTTCTGGACATTCTCCATGGACTTTATGGTTTTGAATGCATTTTAGCATGTAAGTTTTTGTTTTTAGCTGCCAAACGCTAATTGGTTCCACCTGGAGTCAAATCCTCCACACAGTCGAGTTTTCTAGGAAGAAAGCTTCAGAAACCTGAGAAAACATGATATTTCTTTCTGTAAACATGACATTGGATGCATTTGCCGAACAGGAAGATTGTGCTTTTCCACAAAACCACTTTCACGGTGATTTTTTGGTTAAATTTCACCCGAAATCCACAACAATTTGTCCAGATACTCCTGGATGACAACAAAACTATCTGGTGTGTTGTGGCTATCTCAGTCCCAGATCTTACTACAGTCTTTGTGTTTCTTTGTGTTTTCTGGACACTCTCTATGGACTTGAAAGTTTTGAATGCATTTTAGCATGCGAGTTTTTGTTTTCAGCTGGCAAACGCTAATTGGTTCCACCTGGAGTCATATCCGCCACACATTCGAGTTTTCTAGGAAGAAAGCTTCAGAAACCTGAGAAAACATGATATTTCTTTCTGTAAACATGACATTGGATGCATTTGCCGAACAGGAAGATTGTGCTTTTCTCCAAAACCACTCTCACGGTGATTTTTGGTTAAATTTCACTTCAAACTGCAACAATTGGTCCAGATACACCTGGATGAAAACAAAATTATCTGGTGTGTTGTGGCTATCTGAATCCCAGATGTTGCTACAGCCTCTGTGTGTGTTTGTGTTTTCTGGACATTTTCTATGAACTTTACGGTGTTGAATGCATTTTAGCATGTAAGGTTTTGTTTTTGGCTGGCAAACGCTAATTGGTTCCACGTGGAGTCAAATCCTCCACACATTCGAGTTTTCTAGGAAGAAAGCTTCAGAAACCTGAGAAAACATGACATTTCTTTCTGTAAACATGACATTGGATGCAATTGCTGAACAGGAATATTTTGCTTTTCTCCAAAACCACTTTCACAGTGATTTTTGGTTAAATTTCCCCCAAAATCCACAACAATTGTCCAGATACTCCTGGATGAAAAAAAACTATCTGGTGTGTTGTGGCTATCTCAATCCCAGATCTTGTTACAGCCTCTGTGTGTGTTTGTGTTTTCTGGACATTCTCTATGAACTTGAAAGTTTTGAATGCATTTTTGCATGTAAGTTTTTGTTTTTAGCTGCCAAACGCTAATTGGTTCTCCCCTGAGTCAAATCCTCCACACATTCAAGTTTTCTAGGAAGAAAGCTTCAGAAACCTGAGAAAACATGATATTTCTTTCTGTAAACATGACATTGGATGCATGTGCCGAACAGGAAGATTGTGCTTTTCTCCAAAACCACTTTCACGGTGATTTTTTGGTTAAATTTCACCCGAAATCCACAACAATTTGTGCAGATACTCCTGGATGAAAACAAAACTATCTGGTGATTTTTAGCTATCTCAATCCCAGATCTTACTACAGCCTTTGTGTGTGGTTGTGTTTTCTGGTCAATCCCTATGGACTTTATGGTTTTGAATGCATTTTAGCATGTAAGATTTTATTTTTACCTGCCCAAAGCTAATTTGTTCCACCTGGAGTCAAATCCTCCACACATTCCAGTTTTCTAGGAAGAAAGATTCAGAAACCTGAGAAAACATAATATTTCTTTCGGTAAACATGACATTGGATGCATTTGCCAAACAGGAAGATTGTGCTTTTCTCCAATTCCACTTTCACTTTGATTTTTGTTTAATTTCACCCGAAATCCACAACAATTTGTCCAGATACTCCTGGATGAAAACAAAACTATCTGGTGATTTTTAGCTATGTCAATCCCTGATCTTGCTACAGCCTCTGTGTGTGTTTGTGTTTTCTGGACATTCTCCATGGACTTTACGGTTTTGAATGCATTTTAGCATGTAAGGTTTTGTTTTTAGCTGCCAAACGCTAATTGGTTCCACCTGGAGTAAAATACTCAACACATTCGAATTTTCTAAGAAGAAAGCTTCAGAAACCTGAGAAAACATGATATTTCTTTCTGTAAACATGACATTGGATGCATTTGCCGAACAGGAAGATTGTGCTATTCTCCAAAACCACTTTCACGGTGATTTTTTGGTTAAATTTCACTTCAAAACTTCAACAATTTGTCTAGATACTCCTGGATGAAAACAAAACTATCTGGTGTGTTGTGGCTATCTCAATCCCAGATCTTGCTACAGCCTCTGTGTGTGTTTGTGTTTTCTGGACATTCTCCATGGACTTTATGGTTTTGAATGCATTTTAGCAGGACCCTCTTTGTTTTCTGCTGCAAACGCTAATTGGTTCCACCTGGAGTCAAATCCTCCACACATTCGAGTTTTCTAGGAAGAAAGCTTCAGAAACCTGAGAAAATATGATATTTCTTTCTGTAAACATGACATTGGATGCATTTGCCGAACAGGAAGATTGTGCTTTTCTCCAAAACCACTTTCACTGTGATTTTTTGGTTAAATTTCACTTCAAAACTACAACAATTTGTCCAGATACTCCTGGATGAAAACAAAACTATCTGGTGTGTTGTGGCTATCTCAATCCCACATCTTACTACAGCCTCTGTGTGTGTTTGTGTTTTCTGGACATTCTCTATGGACTTTACGGTTTTGAATGTATTTTAGCATTTAAGGTTTTGTTTTTAGCTGGCAAACGCTAATTGGTTCCACCTGGAGTCAAATCCTCCATACATGTGAGTTTTTTAGGAAGAAATCTTCAGAAACCTGAGAAAACATGATATTTCTTTCTGTAAACATGACATTGGATGCATTTGCCGAACAGGAAGCATGAGCTTTTCTCCAAAACCACTTTCACGCTGATTTTTTCGTTAAATTTCACCCGAAATCCACAACAATTTGTCCAGATACTCCTGGATGAAAACAAAACTATCTGGTGTGTTGTGGCTATCTCAATCCCAGATCTTACCACAGCCTTTGTGTGTGTTTGTGTTTTCTGGACATTCTCTATGGACTTGAAAGTTTTGAATGCATTTTAGCATGTAAGATTTTGTTTTTACCTGCCCAAAGCTAAATGGTTCCACCTGGAGTCAAATCCTCCACACATGCGAGTTTTCTAGGAAGAAAGCTTCAGAAACCTGAGAAAACATGATATTTCTTTCTGTAAACATGACATTGGATGCATTTGCCGAACAGGAAGATTGTGCTTTTCTCCAAAACCACTTTCACGGTGATTTTTTGGTTAAATTTCACTTCAAAACTACAACAATTTGTCCAGATACTCCTGGATGAAAACAAAGATTTCTGGTGATTTTTAGCTATCTCAATCCCAGATCTTGCTACAGCCTCTGTGTGTGTTTGTGTTTTCTGGACATTCTCTATGGACTTTACGGTTTTGAATGCATTTTAGCATGTAAGGTTTTATTTTCTGCTGGCAAACGCTAATTGGTTCCACCTGGAGTCAAATCCTCCACACATTCGAGTTTTCTAAGAAGAAAGCTTCAGAAACCTGAAAAAACATGATATTTCTTTCTGTAAACATGACATTGGATGCATGTGCCGAACAGGAAGATTGTGCTTTTCTCCAAAACCACTTTCACGGTGATTTTTTGGTTAAATTTCACTTCAAATGTACAACAATTTGTCCAGATACTCCTGGATGAAAACAAAACTATCTGGTGTGTTGTGGCTATCTCAATCCCAGATCTTGCTACAGCCTCTGTGTGTGTTTGTGTTTTCTGGACATTCTCTATGGACTTTACGGTTTTGAATGCATTTTAGCATGTAAGGTTTTGTTTTTAGCTGCCAAACGCTAATTGGTTCCACCTGGAGTAAAATCCTCCACACATTCGAGTTTTCTAGGAAGAAACCTCCAGAAACCTGAGAAAACATGATATTTGTATTTGTATACATTACATTGGATGCATTTGCCGAACAGGAAGATTGTGCTTTTCTCCAAAACCACTTTCACGCTGATTTTTTGGTGAAATTTCACTTCAAAACTACAACAATTTGTCCAGATACTCCTGGATGAAAACAAAACTATCTGGTGTGTTGTGGCTATCTCAATCCCAGATCTTGCTACAGCCTCTGTGTGTGTTTGTGTTTTCTGGACATTCTCTATGGACTTTAAGGTTTTGAATGCATTTTAGCAGGACCCTCTTAGTTTTCTGATTGCAAACGCTACTTGGTTCCACCTGGAGTCAAATACTCCACACATTCGAGTTTTCTTGGAAAAAAGCTTCAGAAACCTGAGAAAACATGATATTTCTTTCTGTAAACATGACATTGGATGCATTTGCCGAACAGGAAGATTGTGCTTTTCTCCAAAACCACTCTCACGGTGATTTTTGGTTAAATTTCACTTCAAACTGCAACAATTGGTCCAGATACACCTGGATGAAAACAAAATTATCTGGTGTGTTGTGGCTATCTGAATCCCAGATGTTGCTACAGCCTCTGTGTGTGTTTGTGTTTTCTGGACATTTTCTATGAACTTTACGGTGTTGAATGCATTTTAGCATGTAAGGTTTTGTTTTTGGCTGGCAAACGCTAATTGGTTCCACGTGGAGTCAAATCCTCCACACATTCGAATTTTCTAGGAAGAAAGCTTCAGAAACCTGAGAAAACATGACATTTCTTTCTGTAAACATGACATTGGATGCAATTGCTGAACAGGAATATTTTGCTTTTCTCCAAAACCACTTTCACAGTGATTTTTGGTTAAATTTCCCCCAAAATCCACAACAATTGTCCAGATACTCCTGGATGAAAAAAAACTATCTGGTGTGTTGTGGCTATCTCAATCCCAGATCTTGTTACAGCCTCTGTGTGTGTTTGTGTTTTCTGGACATTCTCTATGAACTTGAAAGTTTTGAATGCATTTTTGCATGTAAGTTTTTGTTTTTAGCTGCCAAACGCTAATTGGTTCTCCCCTGAGTCAAATCCTCCACACATTCAAGTTTTCTAGGAAGAAAGCTTCAGAAACCTGAGAAAACATGATATTTCTTTCTGTAAACATGACATTGGATGCATGTGCCGAACAGGAAGATTGTGCTTTTCTCCAAAACCACTTTCACGGTGATTTTTTGGTTAAATTTCACCCGAAATCCACAACAATTTGTGCAGATACTCCTGGATGAAAACAAAACTATCTGGTGATTTGTAGCTATCTCAATCCCAGATCTTGCTACAGCCTCTGTGTGTGTTTGTGTTTTCTGGACATTCTCTATGGACTTTACGGTTTTCAATGCATTTTATCATGTAAGTTTTTGTTTTCGGCTGCCAAACGCTAATTGGTTCCACCTGGAGTCAAATCCTCCACACATTCGAGTTTTCTAGGAAGAAAGCTTCAGAAACCTGAGAAAACATGATATTTCTTTCTGTAAACATGACATTGGATGCATTTGCCGAACAGGAAGATTGTGCTTTTCTCCAAAACCACTTTCACGGTGATTTTTGGTTAAATTTCTCCCAAAATCCACAAAAATTTGTCCAGATACTCCTGGATGTAAACAAAACTATCTGATGATTTGTGGCTATCTCAATCCCAGATCTTGCTACAGCCTCTGTGTGTGTTTGTGTTTTGGGGCATTCTCTATGGACTTTATGGTTTTCAATGCATTTTATCATGTAATTTTTTTTTCGGCTGCCAAACGCTAATTGGTTCCACCTGGAGTCAAATCCTCCACACATTCGAGTTTTCTAGGAAGAAAGCTTCAGAAACCTGAAAAAACATGATATTTGTATTTGTAAACATGACATTGGATGCATTTGCCGAACAGGAAGATTGTGCTTTTCTCCAAAACTTCTTTCACGGTGATTTTTGGTTAAATTTTACTTCAAACTACAACAATTTTTCCAGATACTCATAGATGAAAACAAAACTATCTGGTGTGTTGTGGCTATCTCAATCCCAGATCTTGCTACAGCCTCTGTGTGTGTTTGTGTTTTCTGGACATTCTCTATGGACTTTACGGTTTTGAATGCATTTAAGCATGTAAGTTTTTGTTTTTAGCTGCCAAACGCTAATTGGTTCCACCTGGAGTCAAATCCTCCACACATTCGAGTTTTCTAGGAAGAAAGCTTCAGAAACCTGAGAAAACATGATATTTCTTTCTTTAAACATGACATTGGATGCATTTGCCGAACAGGAAGATTGTGCTTTTCTCCAAAACCACTTTCATGGTGATTTATGGTTAAATTTCACCCAAAATCCACAACAATTTGTCCAGATACTCCTGGATGTAAACAAAATTATCTGGTGTGTTGTGGCTATCTCAATCCCAGATCTTGCTACAGCCTCTGTGTGTGTTTGTGTTTTGGGGCATTCTCTATGGACTTTATGGTTTTCAATGCATTTTATCATGTAAGTTTTAGTTTTTAGCTGCCAAACGCTAATTGGTTCCACCTGGAGTCAAATCCTCCACACATTAGAGTTTTCTAGGAAGAAAGCTTCAGAAACCTGAGAAAACATGATATGTGCATTTGTAAACATGACATTGGATGCATTTGCCGAACAGGAAGATTGTGCTTTTCTCCAAAACCACTTTCACGGTGATTTTTTGGTTAAATTTCACCCAAAATCCACAACAATTTGTCCAGATACTCCTGGATGACAACAAAACTATCTGGTGTGTTGTGGCTATCACAATCCGAGATCTTGCTACAGCCTCTGTGTGTGTTTGTATTTTCTGGACATTCTCTATGGACCTGAAAGTTTTGAATGCATTTTAGCATGTAAGTTTTTGTTTTTAGCTGCCAAAGGCTCATTGTTTCCACCTGGAGTCAAATCCTCCACACATTTGAGTTTTCTAGGAAGAAAGCTTTAGAAACCTGAGAAAACATGATATTTCTTGCTGTAAACATGACATTGGATGCATTTGCCAAACAGGAAGATTGTACTTTTCTCCAATACCACCTTCACGGTGATTTTTTGGTTAAATTTTTCTTCAAAACTACAACAATTTGTCCAGATACTCCTGGATGAAAACAAAACTATCTGGTGTGTTGTGGCTATCTCAATCCCAGATCTTGCTACAGCCTCTGTGTGTGTTTGTGTTTTCTGGACATTCTCCATGGACTTTATGGTTTTGAATGCATTTTAGCATGTAAGTTTTTGTTTTTAGCTGCCAAACGCTAATTGGTTCCACCTGGAGTCAAATCCTCCACACAGTCGAGTTTTCTAGGAAGAAGGCTTCAGAAACCTGAGAAAACATGATATTTCTTTCTGTAAACATGACATTGGATGCATTTGCCGAACAGGAAGATTGTGCTTTTCCACAAAACCACTTTCACGGTGATTTTTTGGTTAAATTTCACCCGAAATCCACAACAATTTGTCCAGATACTCCTGGATGACAACAAAACTATCTGGTGTGTTGTGGCTATCTCAGTCCCAGATCTTACTACAGTCTTTGTGTTTCTTTGTGTTTTCTGGACACTCTCTATGGACTTGAAAGTTTTGAATGCATTTTAGCATGTAAGTTTTTGTTTTCAGCTGGCAAACGCTAATTGGTTCCACCTGGAGTCATATCCGCCACACATTCGAGTTTTCTAGGAAGAAAGCTTCAGAAACCTGAGAAAACATGATATTTCTTTCTGTAAACATGACATTGGATGCATTTGCCGAACAGGAAGATTGTGCTTTTCTCCAAAACCACTCTCACGGTGATTTTTGGTTAAATTTCACTTCAAACTGCAACAATTGGTCCAGATACACCTGGATGAAAACAAAATTATCTGGTGTGTTGTGGCTATCTGAATCCCAGATGTTGCTACAGCCTCTGTGTGTGTTTGTGTTTTCTGGACATTTTCTATGAACTTTACGGTGTTGAATGCATTTTAGCATGTAAGGTTTTGTTTTTGGCTGGCAAACGCTAATTGGTTCCACGTGGAGTCAAATCCTCCACACATTCGAGTTTTCTAGGAAGAAAGCTTCAGAAACCTGAGAAAACATGACATTTCTTTCTGTAAACATGACATTGGATGCAATTGCTGAACAGGAATATTTTGCTTTTCTCCAAAACCACTTTCACAGTGATTTTTGGTTAAATTTCCCCCAAAATCCACAACAATTGTCCAGATACTCCTGGATGAAAAAAAACTATCTGGTGTGTTGTGGCTATCTCAATCCCAGATCTTGTTACAGCCTCTGTGTGTGTTTGTGTTTTCTGGACATTCTCTATGAACTTGAAAGTTTTGAATGCATTTTTGCATGTAAGTTTTTGTTTTTAGCTGCCAAACGCTAATTGGTTCTCCCCTGAGTCAAATCCTCCACACATTCAAGTTTTCTAGGAAGAAAGCTTCAGAAACCTGAGAAAACATGATATTTCTTTCTGTAAACATGACATTGGATGCATGTGCCGAACAGGAAGATTGTGCTTTTCTCCAAAACCACTTTCACGGTGATTTTTTGGTTAAATTTCACCCGAAATCCACAACAATTTGTGCAGATACTCCTGGATGAAAACAAAACTATCTGGTGATTTTTAGCTATCTCAATCCCAGATCTTACTACAGCCTTTGTGTGTGGTTGTGTTTTCTGGTCAATCCCTATGGACTTTATGGTTTTGAATGCATTTTAGCATGTAAGATTTTATTTTTACCTGCCCAAAGCTAATTGGTTCCACCTGGAGTCAAATCCTCCACACATTCCAGTTTTCTAGGAAGAAAGATTCAGAAACCTGAGAAAACATAATATTTCTTTCGGTAAACATGACATTGGATGCATTTGCCAAACAGGAAGATTGTGCTTTTCTCCAAATCCACTTTCACTTTGATTTTTGTTTAATTTCACCCGAAATCCACAACAATTTGTCCAGATACTCCTGGATGAAAACAAAACTATCTGGTGATTTTTAGCTATGTCAATCCCTGATCTTGCTACAGCCTCTGTGTGTGTTTGTGTTTTCTGGACATTCTCCATGGACTTTACGGTTTTGAATGCATTTTAGCATGTAAGGTTTTGTTTTTAGCTGCCAAACGATAATTGGTTCCACCTGGAGTAAAATACTCAACACATTCGTATTTTCTAAGAAGAAAGCTTCAGAAACCTGAGAAAACATGATATTTCTTTCTGTAAACATGACATTGGATGCATTTGCCGAACAGGAAGATTGTGCTATTCTCCAAAACCACTTTCACGGTGATTTTTTGGTTAAATTTCACTTCAAAACTTCAACAATTTGTCTAGATACTCCTGGATGAAAACAAAACTATCTGGTGTGTTGTGGCTATCTCAATCCCAGATCTTGCTACAGCCTCTGTGTGTGTTTGTGTTTTCTGGACATTCTCCATGGACTTTATGGTTTTGAATGCATTTTAGCATGTAAGTTTTTGTTTTTAGCTGCCAAATGATAATTGGTTCCACCTGGAGTCAAATCCTCCACACAGTCGAGTTTTCTAGGAAGAAAGCTTCAGAAACCTGAGAAAACATGATATTTCTTTCTGTAAACATGACATTGGATGCATTTGCCGAACAGGAAGATTGTGCTTTTCCACAAAACCACTTTCACGGTGATTTTTTGGTTAAATTTCACCCGAAATCCACAACAATTTGTCCAGATACTCCTGGATGACAACAAAACTATCTGGTGTGTTGTGGCTATCTCAGTCCCAGATCTTACTACAGTCTTTGTGTTTCTTTGTGTTTTCTGGACACTCTCTGTGGACTTGAAAGTTTTGAATGCATTTTAGCATGTAAGTTTTTGTTTTCAGCTGGCAAACGCTAATTGGTTCCACCTGGAGTCATATCCGCCACACATTCGAGTTTTCTAGGAAGAAAGCTTCAGAAACCTGAGAAAACATGATATTTCTTTCTGTAAACATGACATTGGATGCATTTGCCGAACAGGAAGATTGTGCTTTTCTCCAAAACCACTCTCACGGTGATTTTTGGTTAAATTTCACTTCAAACTGCAACAATTGGTCCAGATACACCTGGATGAAAACAAAATTATCTGGTGTGTTGTGGCTATCTGAATCCCAGATGTTGCTACAGCCTCTGTGTGTGTTTGTGTTTTCTGGACATTTTCTATGAACTTTACGGTGTTGAATGCATTTTAGCATGTAAGGTTTTGTTTTTGGCTGGCAAACGCTAATTGGTTCCACGTGGAGTCAAATCCTCCACACATTCGAGTTTTCTAGGAAGAAAGCTTCAGAAACCTGAGAAAACATGACATTTCTTTCTGTAAACATGACATTGGATGCAATTGCTGAACAGGAATATTTTGCTTTTCTCCAAAACCACTTTCACAGTGATTTTTGGTTAAATTTCCCCCAAAATCCACAACAATTGTCCAGATACTCCTGGATGAAAAAAAACTATCTGGTGTGTTGTGGCTATCTCAATCCCAGATCTTGTTACAGCCTCTGTGTGTGTTTGTGTTTTCTGGACATTCTCTATGAACTTGAAAGTTTTGAATGCATTTTTGCATGTAAGTTTTTGTTTTTAGCTGCCAAACGCTAATTGGTTCTCCCCTGAGTCAAATCCTCCACACATTCAAGTTTTCTAGGAAGAAAGCTTCAGAAACCTGAGAAAACATGATATTTCTTTCTGTAAACATGACATTGGATGCATGTGCCGAACAGGAAGATTGTGCTTTTCTCCAAAACCACTTTCACGGTGATTTTTTGGTTAAATTTCACCCGAAATCCACAACAATTTGTGCAGATACTCCTGGATGAAAACAAAACTATCTGGTGATTTTTAGCTATCTCAATCCCAGATCTTACTACAGCCTTTGTGTGTGGTTGTGTTTTCTGGTCAATCCCTATGGACTTTATGGTTTTGAATGCATTTTAGCATGTAAGATTTTATTTTTACCTGCCCAAAGCTAATTGGTTCCACCTGGAGTCAAATCCTCCACACATTCCAGTTTTCTAGGAAGAAAGATTCAGAAACCTGAGAAAACATAATATTTCTTTCGGTAAACATGACATTGGATGCATTTGCCAAACAGGAAGATTGTGCTTTTCTCCAAATCCACTTTCACTTTGATTTTTGTTTAATTTCACCCGAAATCCACAACAATTTGTCCAGATACTCCTGGATGAAAACAAAACTATCTGGTGATTTTTAGCTATGTCAATCCCTGATCTTGCTACAGCCTCTGTGTGTGTTTGTGTTTTCTGGACATTCTCCATGGACTTTACGGTTTTGAATGCATTTTAGCATGTAAGGTTTTGTTTTTAGCTGCCAAACGATAATTGGTTCCACCTGGAGTAAAATACTCAACACATTCGAATTTTCTAAGAAGAAAGCTTCAGAAACCTGAGAAAACATGATATTTCTTTCTGTAAACATGACATTGGATGCATTTGCCGAACAGGAAGATTGTGCTATTCTCCAAAACCACTTTCACGGTGATTTTTTGGTTAAATTTCACTTCAAAACTTCAACAATTTGTCTAGATACTCCTGGATGAAAACAAAACTATCTGGTGTGTTGTGGCTATCTCAATCCCAGATCTTGCTACAGCCTCTGTGTGTGTTTGTGTTTTCTGGTCATTCCCTATGGACTTTATGGTTTTGAATGCATTTTAGCAGGACCCTCTTTGTTTTCTGCTGCAAACGCTAATTGGTTCCACCTGGAGTCAAATCCTCCACACATTCGAGTTTTCTAGGAAGAAAGCTTCAGAAACCTGAGAAAACATGATATTTGTATTTGTATACATGACATTGGATGCATTTGCCGAACAGGAAGATTGTGCTTTTCTCCAAAACCACTTTCACTGTGATTTTTTGGTTAAATTTCACTTCAAAACTACAACAATTTGTCCAGATACTCCTGGATGAAAACAAAACTATCTGGTGTGTTGTGGCTATCTCAATCCCAGATCTTGCTACAGCCTCTGTGTGTGTTTGTGTTTTCTGGACATTCTCTATGGACTTTACGGTTTTGAATGTATTTTAGCATTTAAGGTTTTGTTTTTAGCTGGCAAACGCTAATTCGTTCCACCTGGAGTCAAATCCTCCATACATGCGAGTTTTCTAGGAAGAAAGCTTCAGAAACCTGAGAAAACATGATATTTCTTTCTGTAAACATGACATTGTATGCATTTGCCGAACAGGAAGGTTGTGCTTTTCTCCAAAACCACTTTCACGCTGATTTTTTCGTTAAATTTCACCCGAAATCCACAACAATTTGTCCAGATACTCCTGGATGAAAACAAAACTATCTGGTGTGTTGTGGCTATCTCAATCCCAGATCTTACCACAGCCTTTGTGTGTGTTTGTGTTTTCCGGACATTCTCTATGGACTTGAAAGTTTTCAATGCATTTTAGCATGTAAGATTTTGTTTTTACCTGCCCAAAGCTAAATGGTTCCACCTGGAGTCAAATCCTCCACACATGCGAGTTTTCTAGGAAGAAAGCTTCAGAAACCTGAGAAAACATGATATTTCTTTCTGTAAACATGACATTGGATGCATTTGCCGAACAGGAAGATTGTGCTTTTCTCCAAAACCACTTTCACGGTGATTTTTTGGTTAAATTTCACTTCAAAAGTACAACAATTTGTCCAGATACTCCTGGATGAAAACAAAACTATCTGGTGTGTTGTGGCTATCTCAATCCCAGATCTTGCTACAGCCTCTGTGTGTGTTTGTGTTTTCTGGACATTCTCTATGGACTTTACGGTTTTGAATGCATTTTAGCATGTAAGGTTTTGTTTTTAGCTGCCAAACGCTAATTGGTTCCACCTGGAGTAAAATCCTCCACACATTCGAGTTTTCTAGGAAGAAACCTCCAGAAACCTGAGAAAACATGATATTTGTATTTGTATACATTACATTGGATGCAATTGCCGAACAGGAAGATTGTGCTTTTCTCCAAAACCACTTTCACGGTGATTTTTTGGTGAAATTTCACTTCAAAACTACAACAATTTGTCCAGATACTCCTGGATGAAAACAAAACTATCTGGTGTGTTGTGGCTATCTCAATCCCAGATCTTGCTACAGCCTCTGTGTGTGTTTGTGTTTTCTGGACATTCTCTATGGACTTTAAGGTTTTGAATGCATTTTAGCAGGACCCTCTTAGTTTTCTGATTGCAAACGCTACTTGGTTCCACCTGGAGTCAAATCCTCCACACATTCCAGTTTTCGAGGAAGAAAGCTTCAGAAACCTGAGAAAACATGATATTTCTTTCTGTAAACATGACATTGGATGCATTTGCCGAACAGGAAGATTGTGCTTTTCTCCAAAACCACTCTCACGGTGATTTTTGGTTAAATTTCACTTCAAACTGCAACAATTGGTCCAGATACACCTGGATGAAAACAAAATTATCTGGTGTGTTGTGGCTATCTGAATCCCAGATGTTGCTACAGCCGCTGTGTGTGTTTGTGTTTTCTGGACATTTTCTATGAACTTTACGGTGTTGAATGCATTTTAGCATGTAAGGTTTTGTTTTTGGCTGGCAAACGCTAATTGGTTCCACGTGGAGTCAAATCCTCCACACATTCGAGTTTTCTAGGAAGAAAGCTTCAGAAACCTGAGAAAACATGACATTTCTTTCTGTAAACATGACATTGGATGCAATTGCTGAACAGGAATATTTTGCTTTTCTCCAAAACCACTTTCACAGTGATTTTTGGTTAAATTTCCCCCAAAATCCACAACAATTGTCCAGATACTCCTGGATGAAAACAAAACTATCTGGTGTGTTGTGGCTATCTCAATCCCAGATCTTGTTACAGCCTCTGTGTGTGTTTGTGTTTTCTGGACATTCTCTATGAACTTGAAAGTTTTGAATGCATTTTAGCATGTAAGTTTTTGTTTTTAGCTGCCAAACGCTAATTGGTTCTCCCCTGAGTCAAATCCTCCACACATTCAAGTTTTCTAGGAAGAAAGCTTCAGAAACCTGAGAAAACATGATATTTCTTTCTGTAAACATGACATTGGATGCATGTGCCGAACAGGAAGATTGTGCTTTTCTCCAAAACCACTTTCACGGTGATTTTTTGGTTAAATTTCACCCGAAATCCACAACAATTTGTGCAGATACTCCTGGATGAAAACAAAACTATCTGGTCATTTGTAGCTATCTCAATCCCAGATCTTACTACAGCCTTTGTGTGTGGTTGTGTTTTCTGGTCAATCCCTATGGACTTTATGGTTTTGAATGCATTTTAGCATGTAAGATTTTATTTTTACCTGCCCAAAGCTAATTGGTTCCACCTGGAGTCAAATCCTCCACACATTCCAGTTTTCTAGGAAGAAAGATTCAGAAACCTGAGAAAACATAATATTTCTTTCGGTAAACATGACATTGGATGCATTTGCCAAACAGGAAGATTGTGCTTTTCTCCAAATCCACTTTCACTTTGATTTTTGTTTAATTTCACCCGAAATCCACAACAATTTGTCCAGATACTCCTGGATGAAAACAAAACTATCTGGTGATTTTTAGCTATGTCAATCCCTGATCTTGCTACAGCCTCTGTGTGTGTTTGTGTTTTCTGGACATTCTCCATGGACTTTACTGTTTTGAATGCATTTTAGCATGTAAGGTTTTGTTTTTAGCTGCCAAACGATAATTGGTTCCACCTGGAGTAAAATACTCAACACATTCGAATTTTCTAAGAAGAAAGCTTCAGAAACCTGAGAAAACATGATATTTCTTTCTGTAAACATGACATTGGATGCATTTGCCGAACAGGAAGATTGTGCTATTCTCCAAAACCACTTTCACGGTGATTTTTTGGTTAAATTTCACTTCAAAACTTCAACAATTTGTCTAGATACTCCTGGATGAAAACAAAACTATCTGGTGTGTTGTGGCTATCTCAATCCCAGATCTTGCTACAGCCTCTGTGTGTGTTTGTGTTTTCTGGACATTCTCCATGGACTTTATGGTTTTGAATGCATTTTAGCATGTAAGTTTTTGTTTTTAGCTGCCAAACGCTAATTGGTTCCACCTGGAGTCAAATCCTCCACACATTCGAGTTTTCTAGGAAGAAAGCTTCAGAAACCTGAGAAAACATGATATTTCTTTCTGTAAACATGACATTGGATGCATTTGCCGAACAGGAAGATTGTGCTTTTCCACAAAACCACTTTCACGGTGATTTTTTTGTTAAATTTCACCCGAAATCCACAACAATTTGTCCAGATACTCCTGGATGACAACAAAACTATCTGGTGTGTTGTGGCTATCTCAGTCCCAGATCTTACTACAGTCTTTGTGTTTCTTTGTGTTTTCTGGACACTCTCTATGGACTTGAAAGTTTTGAATGCATTTTAGCATGTAAGTTTTTGTTTTCAGCTGGCAAACGCTAATTGGTTCCACCTGGAGTCATATCCGCCACACATTCGAGTTTTCTAGGAAGAAAGCTTCAGAAACCTGAGAAAACATGATATTTCTTTCTGTAAACATGACATTGGATGCATTTGCCGAACAGGAAGATTGTGCTTTTCTCCAAAACCACTCTCACGGTGATTTTTGGTTAAATTTCACTTCAAACTGCAACAATTGGTCCAGATACACCTGGATGAAAACAAAATTATCTGGTGTGTTGTGGCTATCTGAATCCCAGATGTTGCTACAGCCTCTGTGTGTGTTTGTGTTTTCTGGACATTTTCTATGAACTTTACGGTGTTGAATGCATTTTAGCATGTAAGGTTTTGTTTTTGGCTGGCAAAGGCTAATTGGTTCCACGTGGAGTCAAATCCTCCACACATTCGAGTTTTCTAGGAAGAAAGCTTCAGAAACCTGAGAAAACATGACATTTCTTTCTGTAAACATGACATTGGATGCAATTGCTGAACAGGAATATTTTGCTTTTCTCCAAAACCACTTTCACAGTGATTTTTGGTTAAATTTCCCCCAAAATCCACAACAATTGTCCAGATACTCCTGGATGAAAAAAAACTATCTGGTGTGTTGTGGCTATCTCAATCCCAGATCTTGTTACAGCCTCTGTGTGTGTTTGTGTTTTCTGGACATTCTCTATGAACTTGAAAGTTTTGAATGCATTTTTGCATGTAAGTTTTTGTTTTTAGCTGCCAAACGCTAATTGGTTCTCCCCTGAGTCAAATCCTCCACACATTCAAGTTTTCTAGGAAGAAAGCTTCAGAAACCTGAGAAAACATGATATTTCTTTCTGTAAACATGACATTGGATGCATGTGCCGAACAGGAAGATTGTGCTTTTCTCCAAAACCACTTTCACGGTGATTTTTTGGTTAAATTTCACTTCAAAAGTACAACAATTTGTCCAGATACTCCTGGATGAAAACAAAACTATCTGGTGTGTTGTGGCTATCTCAATCCCAGATCTTGCTACAGCCTCTGTGTGTGTTTGTGTTTTCTGGACATTCTCTATGGACTTTACGGTTTTGAATGCATTTTAGCATGTAAGGTTTTGTTTTTAGCTGCCAAACGCTAATTGGTTCCACCTGGAGTAAAATCCTCCACACATTCGAGTTTTCTAGGAAGAAACCTCCAGAAACCTGAGAAAACATGATATTTGTATTTGTATACATTACATTGGATGCATTTGCCGAACAGGAAGATTGTGCTTTTCTCCAAAACCACTTTCACGGTGATTTTTTGGTGAAATTTCACTTCAAAACTACAACAATTTGTCCAGATACTCCTGGATGAAAACAAAACTATCTGGTGTGTTGTGGCTATCTCAATCCCAGATCTTGCTACAGCCTCTGTGTGTGTTTGTGTTTTCTGGACATTCTCTATGGACTTTAAGGTTTTGAATGCATTTTAGCAGGACCCTCTTAGTTTTCTGCTTGCAAACGCTACTTGGTTCCACCTGGAGTCAAATACTCCACACATTCGAGTTTTCTTGGAAAAAAGCTTCAGAAACCTGAGAAAACATGATATTTCTTTCTGTAAACATGACATTGGATGCATTTGCCGAACAGGAAGATTGTGCTTTTCTCCAAAACCACTTTCACGGTGATTTTTTGATTAAATTTTACTTTAAAACTACAACAATTATCCAGATACTCCTGGATGAAAACAAGATATTCGGTGATTTTTAGCTATCTCAATCCGAGATCTTGCTACAGCCTCTGAGTGTGTTTGTGTTTTCTGGACATTCTCTATGGACTTTACGGTTTTTAATGCATTTTAGCAAGTAAGTTTTTGTTTTTAGCTGCCAAACGCTAATTGGTTCCACCTGGAGTCAAATCCTCCACACATTCGAGTTTTCAAGGAAGAAAGCTTCAGAAACCTGAGAAAACATGATATTTCTTTCTGTAAACATGACATTGGATGCATTTGTCGAACAGGAAGATGGTGCTTTTCTCCAAAACCACTTTCAAGGTGATTTTTTGGTTAAATTTCACTTCAAAACTACAACAATTGGTCCAGATACTCCTGGATGAAAACAAAACTATCTGGTGACTTTTAGCTATCACAATCCCAGATGTTGCTACAGCCTCTGTGTGTGTTTGTGTTTTCTGGAAATTCTCCATGGACTTTATGGTTTTGAATGCATGTTAGCAGGACGCTTTTTGTTTTCTGCTGGTAAACACTAACTGTTTCCACCTGAAGTCAAATCCTCCACACATTCGAGTTTTCTAGGAAGAAAGCTTCAGAAACCTGAGAAAACATGATATTTCTTTCTGTAAGCATGACATTAGATGCATTTGCCGAACAGGAAGACTGTGCTTTTCTCCAAAACCAATTTCACGGTGATTTTTTGGTTAAATTTCACTTCAAAACTACAACAATTTGTCCAGATACTCCTGGATGAAAACAAAACTATCTGGTGTGTTGTGGCTATCTCAATCCAAGATCTTGCTACAGCCTCTGTGTTTGTTTGCGTTTTCTGGACATTCTCTATGGGCTTTACAGTTTTGAATGCATTTTATCATGTAAGGTTTTGTTTTTAGCTGCCAAACGCTAATTGGTTCCCCCTGGAGTCAAATCCTCTACTCATTCGAGTTTTCTGGGAAGAATGCTTCAGAATCCTGAGAAAACATGATATTTCTTTCTGTAAACATGACATTGGATGCATTTGCCAAACAGGAATATTGTGCTTTTCTCCAAAACCACTTTCACGGTGATTTTTTGATTAAATTTTACTACAAAACTACAACAATTTGTCCAGATACTCCTGTATGAAAACAAAGATATTTGGTGATATTTAGCTATCTCAATCCGAGATCTTGCTACAGCCTATGTGTGTGTTTGTGTTTTCTGGAAATTCTCTATGAACTTTAAGGTTTTGAATGCATTTTAGCAGGACCCTTTTTGTTTTCAGCTGGCAAACGCTAATTGGTTCCACCTGGAGTCAAATCCTCCACACATTCGAGTTTTCTAGGAAGAAAGCTCCAGAAACCTGAGAAAACATGATATTTCTTTCTGTAAACATGACATTGGATGCATTTTCCGATTAGGAAGATTGTGCTTTTCCCCAAAACCACTTTCTCAGTGATTTTTTGGTTAAATTTCACTTCAAAACTTCAACAATTTGTCCAGATACTCCTGGATGAAAACAAAACTATCTGGTGTGTTGTGGCTATCTCAATCCAAGATCTTGCTACAGCCTCTGTGTTTGTTTTTGTTTTCTGGATATTCTCTATGGACTTTACAGTTTTGATTGCATTTTAGCATGTAAGTTTTTGTTTTTAGCTGCCAAACGCTAATTGGTTCCAGCTGGAGTCAAATCCTCCACACATACGAGTTTTCTAGGAAGAAAGCTTCAGAAACCTGAGAAAACATGATATTTCTTTCTGTAAACATGACATTGGATGCATTTGCCAAACAAGAAGATTGTGCTTTTCCCCAAAACCACTTTCACGGTGATTTTTGGTTAAATTTCTCTTCAAAGTACAACAATTTGTCCAGATACTCCTGGATGAAAACAAAGATATCTGGTGATTTTTAGCTATCTCAATCCGAGATCTTGCTACAGCCTCTGTGAGTGTTTGTGTTTCCTGGAAATTCTCTGTAGACTTGAAATTTTGAATGCATTTTAGCATGTAAGTTTTTGTTTTTAGCTGGCAAACGCTAATTGGTTCCACCTGGAGTCAAATCCGGCACACATTCGAGTTTTCTAGGAAGAAAGCTTCAGAAACCTGAGAAAACATGATATTTCTTTCTGTAAACATGACATTGGATGCATTGGCCGAACAGGAAGATTGTGCTTTTCTCCAAAACCACTTTCACGGTGATTTTTGTTAAATTTCACCCGAAATCCACAAAAATTTTTCCAGATACTCCTGGATGAAAATAAAACTATCTGGTGTGTTGTTGCTATCTCAATCCCAGACTTGCTACAGTCTCTGTGTCTGTTTGTGTTTTCTGGACATTCTCTATGGACTTTCCGATTTTGAATGCATTTTAGCATGTAAGGTTTTGTTTTTAGCTGCCAAACGCTAATTGGTTCTACCTGGAGTCAAATCCTCCACACATTCGAATTTTCTAGGAAGAAAGCTTCAGAAACCTGAGAAAACTTGATATTTCTTTCTGTAAACATGATATTTGATGCATTTTCCGATTAGGAATATTGTGCCATTCTCCAAAACCACTTTCAAGGTTATTTTTTGGTTAAATTTCACTTCAAAACTACAACAATTTGTCCAGATACTCCTGGATGAAAACAAAACTATCTGGTGATTTTTAGCTATCTCAATCCGAGATCTTGCTACAGCCTCTGTGTTTGTTTTTGTTTTCTGGATATTCTCTATGGACTTTACAGTTTTGAATGCATTTTAGCATGTAAGTTTTTGTTTTTAGCTGCCAAACGCTAATTGGTTCCACCTGGAGTCAAATCCTCCACACATTCGAGTTTTCTACGAAGAAAGCTCCAGAAACCTGAGAAAACATGATATTTCTTTCTGTAAACATGACATTGGATGCATTTGCCGAACAGGAAGATTGTGCTTTTCTCCAAAACCACTTTCACGGTGTTTTTGGTTAAATTTTACTTCAAATCTACAACAATTTTTCCAGATACTCCTGGATGAAAACAAAACTATCTTGTGTGTTGTGGCTATCTCAATCCCAGATATTGCTACAGCCTCTGTGCTTGTTTCTCTTTTCTGCATATTCTCTAGGGACTTTACAGTTTTGAATGCATTTTAGCATGTAAGGTTTTGTTTTTAGCTGGCAAACGCTAATTGGTTCCACCTGGAGTCAAATCCTCCACACATTCGAGTTTTCTAGGAAGAAAGCTTCAGAAACCTGAGAAAACATGATATTTCTTTCTGTAAGCATGACATTGAATGCATTTGCCAAACAGGAAGATTGTGCTTTTCTCCAAAACCACTTTCAAGGTTATTTTTTGGTTAAATTTCACTTCAAAACTACAACAATTTTTCTAGATACTCCTTTGTGAAAACAAAGTTATCTGGTGATTTTTAGCTATCTCAACCACAGATCTTGCTACAGCCTCTGTGTGTGTTTGTGTTTTCTGGACATTCTCTATGGACTTTACGGTTTTGAATGCATTTTAGCAGGACCCTTTTACTTTTCTGCTGGCAAACGCTAATTGGTTCCACCTGGAGTCAAATCCTCCACACATTCGAGTTTTCTAGGAAGAAAGCTTCAGAAACCTGAGAAAACATGATATTTCTTTCTGTAAAAATGACATTGGATGCATTTGCCGAACAGGAAGATTGTGCTTTTCCGCAAAACCACTCTCACGGTGATTGTTTGGTTAAGATTGACTTCAAAACTACAACAATTTTTCCAGATAATCCTGGATGAAAAGAAAACTATCTGGTGTGTTCTGGATATCTCAATCCCAGATATTGCTACAGCCCTTGTGTGTGTTTGTGTTTTCTGGACATTCTCTATGGACTTTACGGTTTTGAATGCATTTTAGCATGTAAGGTTTTGTTTTTAGCTGCCAAACGCTAATTGGTTCCACCTGGATCGAATACTCCACACATTCGAGTTTTCTAGGAAGAAAGCTTCAGAAACCTGAGAAAACATGATATTTGTATTTGTAAACATGATATTTGATGCATTTTCCGATTAGGAAGATTGTGCTATTCTCCAAAACCACTTTCAAGGTTATTTTTTGGTTAAATTTCACTTCAAAACTACAACAATTTGTCCAGATACTCCTGGATGAAAAGAAAACTATCTGGTGATTTTTAGCTATCTCAATCCGAGATCTTGCTACAGCCTCTGTGTGTGTTTGTGTTTTCTGGACTTTCTCTATGGACTTTACGGTTTTGAATGCATTTTAGCATGTAAGTTTTTGTTTTCTGCTGGCCAACGCTAATTGGTTCCACCTGGAGTCAAATCCTCAACACATTCGAGTTTTCTCGGAAGAAAGCTCCAGAAACCTGAGAAAATATGATATTTGTATTTGTAACATGACATTGGATGCATTTGCCGAACAGGAAGATTGTGCTTTTCTCCAAAACCACTTTCACGGTGATTTTTTGGTTAAATTTCACTTCAAATCTAAAACATTTGTCCTGATACTCCTGGATGAAAATAAAGATATCTGGTAATTTTTAGCTATCTTAATCCGAGATATTGCTACAGTCTCTGTGTGTGTTTGTGTTTTCTGGACATTCTCTATGGACTTTACGGTTTTGAATGCATTTTAGCATGTAAGTTTTTGTTTTCTGCTGCCAAACGCTAATTGGTTCCACCTGGAGTCAAATCCTCCACACATTCGAGTTTTCTGGGAAGAAAGCTTCATAAACCTGAGAAAACATGATATTTCTTTCTGTAAACATGACATTGGATGCATTTGCCGAACAGGAAGATTGTGCTTTTCTCCAAAACCACTTTCACGGTGTTTTTGGTTAAATTTTACTTCAAATCTACAACAATTTTTCCAGATACTCCTGGATGAAAACAAAACTATCTTGTGTGTTGTGGCTATCTCAATCCCAGATATTGCTACAGCCTCTGTGCTTGTTTCTCTTTTCTGAATATTCTCTACGGACTTTACAGTTTTGAATGCATTTTAGCATGTAAGGTTTTGTTTTTAGCTGCCAAACGCTAATTGGTTCCACCTGGAGTCAAATCCTCCACACATTCGAGTTTTCTAGGAAGAAAGCTCCAGAAACCTGAGAAAACATGATATTTCTTTCTGTAAGCATGACATTGAATGCATTTGCCAAACAGGAAGATTGTGCTTTTCTCCAAAACCACTTTCAAGGTTATTTTTTGGTTAAATTTCACTTCAAAACTACAACCATTTGTCCAGATACTCCTGGATGAAAAGAAAACTATCTGGTGATTTTTAGCTATCTCAATCCGAGATCTTGCTACAGCCTCTGTGTGTGTTTGTGTTTTCTGGACTTTCTCTATGGACTTTACGGTTTTGAATGCATTTTAGCATGTAAGTTTTTGTTTTCTGCTGGCCAACGCTAATTGGTTCCACCTGGAGTCAAATCCTCAACACATTCGAGTTTTCTCGGAAGAAAGCTCCAGAAACCTGAGAAAATATGATATTTGTATTTGTAAACATGACATTGGATGCATTTGCCGAACACGAAGATTGTGCTTTTCTCCAAAACCACTTTCAAGGTTATTTTTTGGTTAAATTTCGCATCAAAACTTCAACAATTTGTCCAGATACTCCTGAATGAAAACAAAACTATCTGGTGTGTTGTGGCTATCTCAATCCGAGATCTTGCTACAGCCTCTGTGTTTGCTTTTGTTTTCTGGATATTCTCTATGGACTTTACAGTTTTGAATGCATTTTAGCATGTAAGTTTTTATTTTAGCTGGCAAACGCTAATTGGTTCCACCTGGAGTCAAATCCTCCACACATGCGAGTTTTCTACGAAGAAAGCTCCAGAAACCTGAGAAAACATGATATTTCTTTCTGTAAACATGACATTGGATGCATTTGCCCAACAGGAAGATTGTGCTTTTCTCCAAAACCACTTTCACGGTGATTTCTTGGTTAAATTTCACTTCAAAACTACAACAATTTGTCCTGATACTCCTGGATGAAAATAAAGATATCTGGTTATTTTTAGCTATCTTAATCCGAGATATTGCTACAGTCTCTGTGTGTGTTTGTGTTTTCTGGACATTCTCTATGGACTTTACGATTTTGAATGCATTTTAGCAAGTAAGTTTTTGTTTTCAGTTGGCAAACGCTAATTGGTTCCACCTGGAGTCAAATCCTCCACACATTCGAGTTTTCTAGGAAGAAAGCTCCAGAAACCTGAGAAAACATGATATTTGTATTTGTAAACATGACATTGGATGCATTTGACGAACAGGAAGATTTTGCTTTTCTCCAAAACCACTTTCACCGTGATTTTTTGGTTAAATTTCACTTCACAACTACAACAATTTGTCCAGTTACTCCTCGATGAAAACAAAACTATCTGGTGATTTTTAGCTATCTCAATCCCAGATCTTGCTACAGCCTCTGTGTTTGTTTGTGTTTTCTGGACATTCTCTATGGACTTGAAATTTTGAATGTATTTTAGCATGTAAGTTTTTGTTTTTAGCTGCCAAACGCTACTTGGTTCCACCTGGAGTCAAATCCTCCACACATTCGAGTTTTCTCGGAAGAAAGCTTCAGAAACCTGAGAAAAAAATGATATTTCTTTCTGTAAACATGACATTGGATGCATTTGCCGAACAGGAAGATTGTGCTTTTCTCCAAAACCACTTTCACGGTGATTTCTTGGTTAAATTTCACTTCAAAACTACAACAATTTGTCCAGATACTCCTGGATGAAAACAAAGATATCTGGTGATTTTTAGCTATCTCAATCCGAGATCTTGCTACAGCCTCTGTGAGTGTTTGTGTTTTCTGGAAATTCTCTGTAGACTTGAAATTTTGAATGCATTTTAGCATGTAAGTTTTTGTTTTTAGCTGCCAAACGCTAATTGGTTCCACCTGGAGTCAAATCCTCCACACATTCGAGTTTTCTACAAAGAAAGCTCCAGAAACCTGAGAAAACATGATATTTCTTTCTGGAAACATGACATTGGATGCATTTGCCGAACAGGAAGATTGTGCTTTTCTCCAAAACCACTTTCACGGTGATTTTTTGGTTAAATTTCACTTCAAATCTAAAACATTTCTCCTGATACTCCTGGATGAAAATAAAGATATCTGGTTATTTTTAGCTATCTTAATCTGAGATATTGCTACAGTCTCTGTGTGTGTTTGTGTTTTCTGGACATTCTCTATGAACTTTACGGTTTTGAATGCATTTTAGCAGGACCCTTTTTGTTTTCTGCTGGCCAACGCTAATTGGTTCCACCTGGATTCAAATCCTCAACACATTCGAGTTTTCTCGGAAGAAAGCTCGAGAAACCTGAGAAAACATGATATTTGTATTTGTAAACATGACATTGGATGCATTTGCCGAACACGAAGATTGTGCTTTTCTCCAAAACCACTTTCTCGGTGCTTTTTGGTTAAGTTTCAATTAAAATCCACAACAATTTGTCCAGATACTCCTGGATGAAAACAAAACTATCTGGTGTGGTATGGCTATCTCAATCCGAGATCTTGCTACAGCCTCTGTGTTTGTTTTTGTTTTCTGGAAATTCTCTATGTACTTTACAGTTTTCAATGCATTTTAGCATGTAAGTTTTTGTTTTTTCTGGCAAACGCTAATTGGTTCCACCTGGAGTCAAATCCTCCACACATTCGAGTTTTCTAGGAAGAAAGCTTCAGAAACCTCAGAAAACATGATATTTCTTTCTGTAAACATGACATTGGGTGCATTTGCCGAACAGGAAGTTTGTGCTTTTCTCCAAAACCACTTTCACGGTGATTTTTTTTTAAATTTCACCCAAAATCCACAACAATTTGTCCAGATACTCCTGGATGAAAACAAAATTATCTGGTGTGTTGTGGCTATCTCAATCCCAGATCTTGCTACAGCCTCTGTGTTTGTTTGTGTTTTCTGGACATGCTCTATGGACTTTATGGTTTTCAATGCATTTTAGCATGTAAGGTTTTGTTTTTTGCTGCCATATGCTAATTGGTTCCACCTGGAGTCAAATCCTCCACACATTCGAGTTTTCTAGGAAGAAAGCTCCAGAAACCTGAGAAAACATGATATTTCTTTCTGTAATCATGACAATGGATGCATTTGCCAAACTGGAAGATTGTGCTTTTTTCCAAAACCACTTTCAAGGTGATCTTTTGGTTAAATTTCACTTCAAAACTACAACAATTTGTCTAGATACTCCTGGATGAAAACAAAGATATCTGGTGATTTTTAGCTATCTCAATCCCAGATCTTGCTACAGCCTCTGTGATTGTTCGTGTTTATGGATATTCTCTATGGACTTTACAGTTTTGAATGCATTTTAGCATGTAAGTTTTTGTTTTTAGCTGCCAAAAGCTAATTGATTCCACCTGGAGTCAAATCCGCCACACATTCGAGTTTTCTAGGAAGAAAGTTTCAGAAATCTGAAAAACATGATATTTGTATTTGTAAACATGACATTGGATGCATTTGCCGAACACGAAGATTGTGCTTTTCTCCAAACCCACTTTCACGGTGATTTTTTGGTTAAATCACACCCGAAATCCACAACAATTTTCCAGATACTCCTGGATGACAACAAAACTATCTGGTGCGTTGTGGCTATCTCAATCCCAGATCTTGCTACAGCCTCTGTGTGTGTTTGTGTTTTCTGGCCATTCTCTATGGACTTTAAGGTTTTGAATGCACTTTAGCATGTAAATTTTTGTTTTCAGCTGGCAAACGCTAAGTGGTTCCACCTGGAGTCAAATCCTCCACACATTCGAGTTTTCTAGGAAGAAAGCTTCAGAAACCTGAGAAAACATGATATTTGTATTTGTAAACATGATATTGGATGTATTTGCTGAACAGGAAGATTGTGATTTTCTCCAAAACCACTTTCACGTTGATTTTTGCTTAAATTTTACTTCAAAACTACAACAATTTGTCCAGATACTCCTGGATGAAAACAAAACTCTCTGGTGTGTTGTGGCTATCTCAATCCCAGATCTTGCTACAGCCTCTGTGTGTGTTTGTGTTTTCTGGATATTCTCTATGGACTTGAAAGTTTTGAATGCATTTTAGCATGTAAGTTTTTGTTTTTAGCTTTCAAACGCTAATTGGTTCCACCTGGTTTCAAATCCTCCACACATTCGAGTTTTCTAGGAAGAAAGCTCCAGAAACCTGAGAAAACATGATATTTGTATTTGTAACCATGACATTGGAGGCATTTGCCGAACAGGAAGATTGTGCTTTTCTCCAAAACCACTTTCACGGTGATTTTTTGGTTAAATTTCAATTCAAAACTACAACAATTTGTCCAGATACTCCTGGGTTAAAACAAAGATATCTGGTGATTTTTAGCTATCTCAATCCCAGATCTTGCTACACCCTCTGTGTGTGTTTGTGTTTTCTGGATATCCCTATGGACTTTAAGGTTTTGAATGCATTTTAGCAGGACCCTTTTTGTTTTTAGCTTTCAAACGCTAATTGGTCCACCTGGTTTCAAATACTCCACACATTCGAGTTTTCTAGGAAGAAAGCTTCAGAAACCTGAGAAAACATGATATTTCTTTCTGTACCATGACATTGGATGTATTTTCCGAACAGGAAGATTGTGCTTTTATCCAAAACCACTTTCGCGGTGTTTTTTGGTTAAATTTCACTTCAAAACTACAACAATTTGTCCAGATACTCCTGGAGGAAAACGAAATTATCTGGTGTGTTGTGGCTATCTCAATCCCAGATCTTGCTACAGCCTCTGTGATTGTTTGTGTTTTCTGGACATTCTCTATTGACTTTACGGTTTTGAATGCATTTTAGCAGGACCCTATTTGTTTTCTGCTGCCAAACGCTAATTGGTTCCAGCTGGAGTCAAATCCTCCACACATTCGAGTTTTCTAGGAAGAAAGCTTCAGAAACCTGAGAAAACATGATATTTCTTCCTGTAAACATGACATTGGATGCATTTGCCGAACAGGAAGATTGTGCTTTTCTCCAAAACCACTTTCAAGGTGAGTTTTTGGTTAAATTTCACTTCAAAACTACAACAATTTGTCCAGATACTCCTGGATGAAAACAAAACTATCCGGTGTATTGTGGCTATCTCAATCCCAGATCTTGCTACAGCCTCTGTGTGTGTTTGTGTTTTCTGGACATTCTCTATGGACTTTACGGATTTGAGTGCACTTTAGCATGTAAGCTTTTGTTTTCAGCTTTCAAACGCTAATTGGTTCCACCTGGAGTCAAATCCTGCACACATTCGAGTTTTCTAGGAAGAAAGCTTCAGAAACCTGAGAAAACATGATATTTGTATTTGTAAACATGACATTGGATGCATTTGCCGAACAGGAAGATTGTGCTTTTCTCCAAAAGCACTTTCACGGTGATTTTTTGGTTAAGTTTCACTTCAAAAGTACAACAATTTGTCCAGATACTCCTGGGTGAAAACAAAACTATCTGGTGATTTTTAGCTATCTCAATCGCATATCTTGCTACAGCCTCTGTGTTTGTTTATGTTTTCTGGACATTCTTATGGACTTTAAGGTTTTCAATGCATTTTAGCAAGACCCTTTTTGTTTTCTGCTGGCAAACGCTAATTGGTTCCACCTGGAGTCAAATCCTCCGCACATTCGAGTTTTCTAGGAAGAAAGCTTCAGAAACCTGAGAAAACATGATATTTCTTTCTGTAAACATGACATTGGATGCATTTGCCGAACAGGAAGATTGTGCTTTTCTCCAAATCCACTTTCACGGTGAGTTTTTGGTTAAATTTCACTTCAAATCTACAACAATTTGTCCAGATACTCCTGGATGAAAACAAAGATATCTGGTGATTTTTAGCTATCTCAATCCCAGATCTTGCTACAGCCTCTGTGATTGTTCGTGTTTATGGATATTCTCTATGGACTTTACAGTTTTGAATGCATTTTAGCATGTAAGTTTTTGTTTTTAGCTGCCAAAAGCTAATTGATTCCACCTGGAGTCAAATCCGCCACACATTCGAGTTTTCTAGGAAGAAAGTTTCAGAAATCTGAAAAACATGATATTTGTATTTGTAAACATGACATTGGATGCATTTGCCGAACACGAAGATTGTGCTTTTCTCCAAATCCACTTTCACGGTGATTTTTTGGTTAAATCACACCCGAAATCCACAACAATTTTCCAGATACTCCTGGATGACAACAAAACTATCTGGTGCGTTGTGGCTATCTCAATCCCAGATCTTGCTACAGCCTCTGTGTGTGTTTGTGTTTTCTGGCCATTCTCTATGGACTTTAAGGTTTTGAATGCACTTTAGCATGTAAATTTTTGTTTTCAGCTGGCAAACGCTAAGTGGTTCCACCTGGAGTCAAATCCTCCACACATTCGAGTTTTCTAGGAAGAAAGCTTCAGAAACCTGAGAAAACATGATATTTGTATTTGTAAACATGATATTGGATGTATTTGCTGAACAGGAAGATTGTGATTTTCTCCAAAACCACTTTCACGTTGATTTTTGCTTAAATTTTACTTCAAAACTACAACAATTTGTCCAGATACTCCTGGATGAAAACAAAACTCTCTGGTGTGTTGTGGCTATCTCAATCCCAGATCTTGCTACAGCCTCTGTGTGTGTTTGTGTTTTCTGGATATTCTCTATGGACTTGAAAGTTTTGAATGCATTTTAGCATGTAAGTTTTTGTTTTTAGCTTTCAAACGCTAATTGGTTCCACCTGGTTTCAAATCCTCCACACATTCGAGTTTTCTAGGAAGAAAGCTCCAGAAACCTGAGAAAACATGATATTTGTATTTGTAACCATGACATTGGAGGCATTTGCCGAACAGGAAGATTGTGCTTTTCTCCAAAACCACTTTCACGGTGATTTTTTGGTTAAATTTCAATTCAAAACTACAACAATTTGTCCAGATACTCCTGGGTTAAAACAAAGATATCTGGTGATTTTTAGCTATCTCAATCCCAGATCTTGCTACACCCTCTGTGTGTGTTTGTGTTTTCTGGATATCCCTATGGACTTTAAGGTTTTGAATGCATTTTAGCAGGACCCTTTTTGTTTTTAGCTTTCAAACGCTAATTGGTTCCACCTGGTTTCAAATACTCCACACATTCGAGTTTTCTAGGAAGAAAGCTTCAGAAACCTGAGAAAACATGATATTTCTTTCTGTACCATGACATTGGATGTATTTTCCGAACAGGAAGATTGTGCTTTTATCCAAAACCACTTTCGCGGTGTTTTTTGGTTAAATTTCACTTCAAAACTACAACAATTTGTCCAGATACTCCTGGAGGAAAACGAAATTATCTGGTGTGTTGTGGCTATCTCAATCCCAGATCTTGCTACAGCCTCTGTGATTGTTTGTGTTTTCTGGACATTCTCTATTGACTTTAAGGTTTTGAATGCATTTTAGCAGGACCCTATTTGTTTTCTGCTGCCAAACGCTAATTGGTTCCACCTGGAGTCAAATCCTCCACACATTCGAGTTTTCTAGGAAGAAAGCTTCAGAAACCTGAGAAAACATGATATTTCTTCCTGTAAACATGACATTGGATGCATTTGCCGAACAGGAAGATTGTGCTTTTCTCCAAAACCACTTTCAAGGTGAGTTTTTGGTTAAATTTCACTTCAAAACTACAACAATTTGTCCAGATACTCCTGGATGAAAACAAAACTATCCGGTGTATTGTGGCTATCTCAATCCCAGATCTTGCTACAGCCTCTGTGTGTGTTTGTGTTTTCTGGACATTCTCTATGGACTTTACGGATTTGAGTGCACTTTAGCATGTAAGCTTTTGTTTTCAGCTTTCAAACGCTAATTGGTTCCACCTGGAGTCAAATCCTGCACACATTCGAGTTTTCTAGGAAGAAAGCTTCAGAAACCTGAGAAAACATGATATTTGTATTTGTAAACATGACATTGGATGCATTTGCCGAACAGGAAGATTGTGCTTTTCTCCAAAAGCACTTTCACGGTGATTTTTTGGTTAAGTTTCACTTCAAAAGTACAACAATTTGTCCAGATACTCCTGGATGAAAACAAAACTATCTGGTGATTTTTAGCTATCTCAATCGCATATCTTGCTACAGCCTCTGTGTTTGTTTATGTTTTCTGGACATTCTTATGGACTTTAAGGTTTTCAATGCATTTTAGCAAGACCCTTTTTGTTTTCTGCTGGCAAACGCTAATTGGTTCCACCTGGAGTCAAATCCTCCGCACATTCGAGTTTTCTAGGAAGAAAGCTTCAGAAACCTGAGAAAACATGATATTTCTTTCTGTAAACATGACATTGGATGCATTTGCCGAACAGGAAGATTGTGCTTTTCTCCAAATCCACTTTCACGGTGAGTTTTTGGTTAAATTTCACTTCAAATCTACAACAATTTGTCCAGATACTCCTGGATGAAAACAAAACTATCTGGTGTGTTGTGGCTATCTCAATCCCAGATCTTGCTACAGCCTCTGTGTGTGTTTGTGTTTTCTGGACATTCTCTATGGACTTTACGGTTTTGATGCATTTTAGCATGTAAGTTTTTGTTTTCAGCTTGCAAACGCTAATTGGTTCCACCTGGAGTCAAATCCTCCACACATTCGAGTTTTCTAGGAAGAAAGCTTCAGAAACCTGAGAAAACATGATATTTGTATTTGTAAACATGACATTGGATGCATTTGCCTAACAGGAAGATTGTGCTTTTCTCCAAAACCACTTTCGCGGTGTTTTTTGGTTAAATTTCACTTCAAAACTACAACAATTTGTCCAGATACTCCTGGAGGAAAACAAAACTGTCTGGTGTGTTGTGGCTATCTCAATCCCAGATCTTGCTACAGACTCTGTGATTGTTTGTGTTTTCTGGACATTCTCTATTGACTTTAAGGTTTTGAATGCATTTTAGCAGGACCCTATTTGTTTTCTGCTGCCAAACGCTAATTGGTTCCACCTGGTGTCAAATCCTCCACACATTCGAGTTTTCTAGGAAGAAAGCTTCAGAAACCTGAAAAACATGATATTTCTTTCTGTAACCATGACATTGGATGAATTTTCCGAACAGGAAGATTGTGCTTTTCTCCAAATCCACTTTCACGGTTATCTTTGTTTAAATTTCACCCGAAATCCACAACAATTTGTCCAGATACTCCTGGATGAAAACAAAACTATCTGGTGTGTTGTGGCTATCTCAATCCCAGATCTTGCTACAGCCTCTGTGTTTTTTTGTGTTTTCTGGACATTCTCTATGGACTTTACGGTTTTGAATGCATTTTAGCATGTAAGTTTTTGTTTTCAGCTGGAAAACGCTAATTGGTTCCACCTGGAGTCAAATCCTCCACACATTCGAGTTTTCTAGGAAGAAAGCTTCAGAAACCTGAGAAAACGTGATATTTCTTTCTGTACCATGACATTGGATGAATTTTCCGAACAGGAAGATTGTGCTTTTATCCAAAACCACTTTCGCGGTGTTTTTTGGTTAAATTTCACTTCAAAACTACAACAATTTGTCCAGATACTCATGGAGGAAAACAAAACTATCTGGTGTGTTGTGGCTATCTCAATCCCAGATCTTGCTACAGCCTCTGTGATTGTTTTTGTTTTCTGGACATTCTCTATTCACTTTAAGGTTTTGAATGCATTTTAGCAGGACCCTATTTGTTTTCTTCTGCCAAACTAATTTTTTCCACCTGGAGTCAAATCCTCCACACATTCGAGTTTTCTAGGAAGAAAGCTTCAGAAACCTGAGAAAACATGATATTTCTTCCTGTAAACATGACATTGGATGCATTTGTCAAACAGGAAAATTGTGCTTTTCTCCAAAACCATTTTCAAGGTGAGTTTTTGGTTAAATTTCACTTCAAAACTACAACAATTTGTCCAGATACTCCTGGATGAAAACAAAACTCTCTAGTGTGTTGTGGCTATCTCAATCCGAGATCTTGCTACAGCCTCTGTGATTGTTTGTGTTTTCTGGATATTCTCTATGGACTTTACAGTTTTGAATGCATTTTAGTATGTAAGTCTTAGTGTTTAGCTGGCAAAGGCTAACTGGTTCCACCTGGAGTCAAATCCGCCATACATTCGAGTTTTCTAGGAAGAAAGCTTCAGAAACCTGAGAAAACATGATATTTGTATTTCTAAGCATGACATTGGATGCATTTGCCGAACAGGAAGATTGTGCTTTTCTCCAAATCCACTTTCACGGTGATTTTTTGGTTAAGTTTCACCCGAAATCCACAACAATTGTCCAGATACTCCTGGATGAAAACAAAACTATCTGGTGTGTTGTGGCTATCTCAATCCCAGATCTTGCTTCAGCGTCTGTGTTTGTTTGTGTTTTCTTTACATTCTCTATGGACTTTACGGTTTTGAATGCATTTTAGCATGTAAGTTTTTGTTTTCAGCTGGAAACGCTAATTGATTCCACCTGGAGTCAAATCCACGACACATTCGAGTTTTCTAGGAAGAAAGCTTCAGAAACCTGAGAAGACATGACATTTCTTTCTGTAAACATGACATGGGATGCAATTGCCGAACAGGAAGATTGTGCTTTTCCCCAAAACAAATTTCAAGGTGATTTTTTGATTAAATTTTACTTCAAAACTACAACAATTTGTCCAGATACTCCTGGATGAAAACAAAACTATCTGGGGATTTTTAGCTATCTCAATCGCAGATCTTGCTACAGCCTCGGTGTTTGTGTTTTCCGGACATTCTCTATAGACTTTCCGGTTTTGAATGCATTTTAGCATGTAAGTTTTTGTTTTCAGCTAGCAAACGCTAATTGGTTCCACGTGGAGTCAAATCCGCCACACATTCGAGTTTTCTAGGAAGAAAGCTTCAGTAACCTGAGAAAAGATGATATTTCTTTCTGTAAACATGACATTGGATGCATTTGCCGAACAGGAAGATTGTGCTTTTCTCCAAAACCACTTTCACGGTGATTTTTTAGTTAAATTTCACCCGAAATCCACATCAATTTGTCCAGATACTCCTGGATGAAAACAAAACTATCTGGTGATTTGTAGCTATCTCAATCCCAGATTTTGCTACAGCCTCAGTGTGTTTGTGTTTTCTGGACCTTCTCTATGGACTTTACGGTTTTGAATGCATGTTAGCATGTAAGTTTTTGTTTTCTGCTGGCAGACGCTAATTGGTTCCACTTGTTGTATTTTTGAAGTGAAGTGTAACCAAAAAATCACCGTGAAAGTGGTTTTGGGGAAAAGCACAATCTTCCTGTTGGGCAAATGCAACCAATGTCATGTTTACAGAAAGAAATATCATGTTTTCTCAGGTTTCTGAAGCTTTCTTCCTAGAAAACTCGAATGTGTGGAGTATTTGACTCCAGGTGGAACCAATTAGCGTTTGGCAGCTAAAAACAAAACCTTACATGCTAAAATGCATTCAAAACTCTAAAGTCCATAGAGAATGTCCAGAAAACACAAACACACACAGAGGCTGTAGCAAGATCTGGGATTGAGATGGCCACAACACACCAGATAGTTTTGTTTTCATCCAGGAGTTTCTGGACAAATTATTGTAGTTTTGAAGTGAAATTTAACCAAAAATCAACGTGAAAGTTGTTTTGGAGAATAGCACAATCTTCCTGTTCGGAAAATGCATCCAATGTCATGTTTACAGAAAGAAATATCATGTTTTCTCAGGTTTCTAGAGCTTTCTTCCAAGAAAATTCGAATGTGTGGAGGATTTGACTCCAGGTGGAACAAATTAGCGTTTGGTAGCAGAAAACAAAAAGGGTCCTGCTAAAATGCATTCAAAACCGTAAAGTCCATAGAGAATGTCCAGGAAACACAAAAAAACACAGAGGCTGTAGCAAGATCTGGTATTGAGATAGCTACAAATCACCAGATAGTTTTGTTTTCATCCAGGAGTATCTGGACAAATTGTTGTAGATTTGAAGTGAAATGTAACCAAAAAATCACCGTGAAAGTGGTTTTGGAGAAAAGCACAATCTTCCTGTTCGGCAAATGCATCCAATGTCATGTTTACAGAAAGAAATATCATGTTTTCTCAGCTTTCTTGAGCTTTCTCCCTAGAAAAGTCGAATGTGTGGAGGATTTGACTCCAGGTGGAACCAATTAGTGTTTGGCAGCTAAAAACAAAACCTTATATGCTAAAATGCATTCAAAACTGTAAAGTCCATAGAGAATGTCCAGAAAACACAAACACACACAGAGGTTGTAGCGAGATCTGGGATTGAGATAGAGACAACACACCAGATAGTTTTGTTTTCATCCAGGAGTTTCTGGACAAATTGTTGTAATTTTGAAGTGAAATTTAACCAAAAATCACCGTGAAAGTGGTTTAGGAGAATAGCACAATCTTCCTGTTCGGCAAATGCATCCAATGTCATGTTTACAGAAAGAAATATCATGTTTTCTCAGATTTCAAGAGCTTTCTTCCTAGAAAACTCGAATGTGTGGAGGATTTGACTCCAGGTGGAACCAATTAGCGTTTGGTAGCAAAAACAAAAACTTACATGGTAAAATGCATTCAAAACCGTAAAGTCCATAGAGAATATCCAGAAAACACAAACAAACACAGAGGCTGTAGCAAGATCTCAGATTGAGATAGCCACAACACACCAGATAGTTTTGTTTTCATCCAGGAGTATCTGGACAAATTGTTGTGGATTTCGGACGAAATTTAACAAAAATCACCGTGAAAGTGGTTTTGGAGAAAAGCACAATCTTCCTGTTCGGCAAATGCATCCAATGTCATGTTTACAGAAAGAAATATCATGTTTTCTCAGGTATCTGAAGCTTTCTTCCTAGAAAACTCGAAGGTGTGGAGGATTTGACTCCAGGTGGAACCAATTAGCGTTTGGCAGCTAAAAACAAAAACTTACATGCTAAAATGCATTCAAAACCGTAAAGTCCATAGAGAATGTCCAGAAAACACAAACACAGAGGCTGTAGCAAGATCTCGGATTGAGATAGCTAAAAATCACCAGATATCTTTGTTTTCATCCAGGGTTATCTAGACAAATTGTTGTACATTTGAAGTGAAATTTAACCAAAAAATCACCGTGAAAGTGGTTTTGGAGAAAAGCACAATCTTCCTGTTCGGCAAATGCATCCAATGTCATGTTTACAGAAAGAAATATCATGTTTTCTCAGGTTTCTGAAGCTTTCTTCCTAGAAAACTCGAATGTGTGCCGGAAATGACTCCCGGTGGAACCAATTAGCGTTTGGCAGCTAAAAACAAAAACTTACATGCTAAAATGCATTCAAAACCGTAAAGTCCATAGAGAATGTCCAGAAAACAAAAACAAACACAGAGGCTGTAGCAAGATCTCAGATTGAGAGAGCCACAACACACCAGATAGTTTTGTTTTCATCCAGGAGTATCTGGACAAATTGTTGAAGTTTTGAAGTGAAATGTAACCAAAAAATCACCGTGAAAGTGGTTTTGGGAAAAGCACAATCCTCTTGTTCGGCAAATGCATCCAATGTCATGTTTACAGAAAGAAATATAATGTTTTCTCAGGTTTATGAAGCTTTCTTCCTAGAAAACTCGAATGTGTGGCGGATTTGACTCCAGGTGGAATCAATTAGTGTTTGCCATCTGAAAACAAAAACTTACATGCTAAAATGCATTCAAAACCCTAAGGTCCATAGAGAATGTCCAGAAAACACAAACACACACAGGGGCTGTAGCAAGATCTGGGATTGAGATAGCCACAACACACCAGATAGTTTTGTTTTCATCCAGGAGTATCTGGACAAATTGTTGTGGATTTCGCACGAAATTTATCAAAAATCACCGTGAAAGTGGTTTTGGAGAAAAGCACAATCTTCCTGTTCGGCAAATGCATCCAATGTCATGTTTACAGAAAGAAATATCATGTTTTCTCAGGTTTCTGAAGCTTTCTTCCTAGAAAACTTGAATGTGTGGCGGATTTGACTCCAGGTGGAACCAATTGGCGTTTGGCAGATAAAAACAAAAACTTACATGCTAAAATGCATTCAAACCTGTAAAGTCCATAGAGAATGTCCAGAAAACAAAAACACACACAGAGGCTGTAGCAAGATCTGGGATTGAGATAGCCACAACACACCAGATAATTTTGTTTTCATCCAGGAGTATCTGGACAAATTGTTGTACTTTTGAAGTGAAATGTAACCAAAAAATCACCGTGAAAGTGGTTTTGGGGAAAAGCACAATCTTCCTGTTCGGCAAATGCATCCAATGTCATGTTTACAGAAAGAAATATCATGTTTTCTCAGGTTTCTGAAGCTTTCTTCCTAGAAAACTCGACTGTGTCGCGGATTTGACTCCAGGTGGAAGCAATTAGCGTTTGACAGCTAAAAATAAAAACTTACATGCTAAAATGCATTCAAAACTGTAAAGTCCATAGAGAATATCCAGAAAACACAAACAAACACAGAGGCTGTAGCAAGATCTGGGATTGAGAAAGCTAAAAATCACGAGATAGTTTTGTTTTCATCCAGGAGTATCTGGACAAATTGTTGTAGTTTTGAAGTGAAATGTAACCAAAAAATCACCGTGAAAGTTGTTTTGGAGAATAGCACAATCCTGTTCGGCAAATGAATCCAATGTCATGTTTACAGAATGAAATATCATGTTTTCTCAGGTTTCTGAAGCTTTCTTCCTAGAAAACTCGAATGTGTGGCGGATATGACTCCAGGTGGAACCAATTAGCGTTTGGCAGCTAAAAACAAAACCTTACATGCTAAAATGCATTAAAAACCGTAAAGTCCATAGAGAATGTCCAGAAAACACAAACACACACAGAGGCTGTAGCAAGATCTGGGATTGAGATAGCTAAAAATCACCAGATAATTTTGTTTTCATCCAGGAGTATCTGGACAAATTGTTGTAGTTTTGAAGTAAAATTTAATCAAAAAAACACCGTGAAAGCGGTTTTGAAGAAAAGCACAATCTTCCTGTTCGGAAAGTGCATCCAATGTCATGTTTACAAATACAAATATCATGTTTTCTCGGGTTTCTGAAGCTTTCTTCCTAGAAAACTCGAATGTGTGGAGGATTTGACTCCAGGTGCAACCTGTTAGCGTTTGGCAGCTAAAAACAAAAACTTACATGGTAAAATGCATTCAAAACTGTAAAGTCCATAGAGAATGTCCAGAAAACACAAACACACACAGAGGCTGTAGCAAGATCTGGGATTGAGATAGCCACAACACACCAGATATTTTTGTTTTCATCCAGGAGTATCTGGACAAATTGTTGTGGATTTTGGGAGAAATTTAACAAAAAATCACCGTGAAAGTGGTTTTGGAGAAATGCACAATCTTCCTGTTCGGCAAATGCATCCAATGTCATGTTTACAGAAAGAAATATCATGTTTTCTCAGGTTTCTGAAGCTTTCTTCCTAGAAACTCGAATGTGTGGAGGATTTGACTCCAGGTGGAACCAATTAGCGTTTGGCAGCTAAAAACAAAACCTTACATGCTAAAATGCATTCAAAATCGTAAAGTACATAGAGAATGTCCAGAAAACACAAACACACACAGAGGCTGTAGCAAGATCTGGGATTGAAATAGCCACAACACACCAGATAGTTTTGTTTTCATCCAGGAGTATCTGGACAAATTGTTGTAGATTTGAAGTGAAATTTAACCAAAAAATCACCGTGAAAGTGGTTTTGGGGAAAAGCACAATCTTCCTGTTCGGAAAAATGCATCCAATGTCAAGTTTACAGAAAGAAATATCATGTTTTCTCAGGTTTTTGAAGCTTTCTTCCTAGAAAACTCGAATGTGTGCCGGATTTGACTCCAGGTGGAACCAATTAGCGTTTGGCAGCTTAAAACAAAACCTTACATGCTAAAATGCATTCAAAACCATAAAGTCCATGGAGAATGTCCAGAAAACACAAACACACACAGAGGCTGTAGCAAGATCTGGGATTGAGATAGCTAAAACTCACCAGATAGTTTTGTTTTCATCCAGGAGTATCTGGACAAATTGTTGTACTTTTGAAGTGAAATTTAACCAAAAAATCACCGTGAAAGTGGTTTTGGAGAAAAGCACAATCTTCCTGTTCGGCAAATGCATCCAATGTCATGTTTACAGAAAGGAATATCATGTTTTCTCAGGTTTCTGGAGCTTTCTTCCTAGAAAACTCGAATGTGTGGAGGATTTGACTCCAGGTGGAACCAATTCGCATTTGGCAGCTAAAAACAAAAACTTACATGCTATAATGCATTCAAAAGCGTAAAGTCCATAGAAAATATCCAGAAAACACAAACACACACAGAGGCTGTAGCAAGATCTGGGATTGAGATAGCTAAAAATCAGCAGACATCTTTGTTTTCATCCAGGAGTATCTAGACAAATTGTTGTAGTTTTTAAGTGAAATTTAACAAAAAATCACCGTGAAAGTGGTTTTGGAGAATAGCACAATCTTCCTGTTCGGCAAATGCATCCAATGTCATGTTTACAGAAAGAAATATCATGTTTTCTCAGGTTTCTTAAGCTTTCATCCTAGAAAACTCGAATGTGTGCTGGATTTGATCCAGGTGGAACCAATTAGCGTTTGGAAGCTAAAAACAAAACCTTACATGCTAAAATGCATTCAAAACCGTAAAGTCCATAGAGAATGTCCAGAAAACACAAAAAAACACAGAGGCTGTAGCAAGATCTGGGATTGAGATAGCCACAACACAGCAGATAGTTTTGTTTTCATCCAGGAGTATCTGGACAAATTGTTGTACTTTTGAAGTGAAATTTAACCAAAAATCACCGTGAAAGTGGTTTTGGGGAAAAGCACAATCTTCCTGTTCGGCAAATGCATCCAATGTCAGGTTTACAAATACAAATGTCATGTTTTCTCAGGTTTCTGAAGCTTTCTTCCTGGAAAACTCGAATGTGTGGAGGATTTGACTCCAGGTGGAACCAATTAGCGTTTGGCAGCTAAAAACAAAACCTTACATGCTAAAATGCATTCAAAACTGTAAAGTCCATGGAGAATGTCCAGAAAACACAAACAAACACAGAGGCTGTAGTAAGATCTGGGATTGAGATAGCCACAACACACCAGATAGTTTTGTTTTCATCCAGGAGTATCTGGACAAATTGTTGTACTTTGAAGTGAAATTTAACCAAAAAATCACCGTGAAAGTGGATTTCGGGAAAAACACAATCTTCCTGTTTGGCAAATGCATCCAATGTCATGTTTACACAAAAAAATATCATATTTTCTCAGGTTTCTGGAGCTTTCTCCCTTGAGAAATCGAATGTGTGGAGGATTTGAATCCAGGTGGAACCAATTAGCGTTTGCCACCAGAAAACAAAAAGAGTCCAGCTAAAATGCATTCAAAACCTTAAAGTCCATAGAGAATGTCCACAAAACACAAACACACACAGAGGCTGTAGCAAGATCTGGGATTGAGATAGCTACAAATCACCAGATATCTTTGTTTTCATCCAGGAATATCTGGACAAATTGTTGTGGATTTCAGGTGAAATTAAACCAAAAATCACCGTGAAAGTGGTTTTGGAGAAAAGCACAATCCTCTTGTTCGGCAAATGCATCCAATGTCATGTTTACAGAAAGAAATATCATGTTTTCTCAGCTTTCTGGAGATTTCTTCCTAGAAAACTCGAATGTGTGGAGGATTTGACTCCAGGTGGAATCAATTATCGTTTGGTAGCTAAAAACAAAACCTTACATGCTAAAATGCATTCAAAACCGTAAAGTTCATAGAAGATATCCAGAGAACACAAACACACACAGAGGCTGTAGCAAGATCTGGGATTGAGATAGCTAAAAATCACCAGATAGTTTTGTTTTCATCCAGGAGTATCTGGACAAATTGTTGTACTTTTGAAGTGAAATTTAACCAAAAAATCGCCGTGAACGTGGTTTTGAAAAAAAGCACAATCTTCCTGTTGGGCAAATGCATCCAATGTCATGCTTACAGAAAGAAATATCATGTTTTCTCAGGTTCCTGAAGCTTTCTTCCTAGAAAACTCGAATGTGTGGAGGATTTGACTCCAGGTGGAACCAATTAGCGTTTGGCAGCTAAAAACAAAAACTTACATGCTAAAATGCATTCAAAACTGTAAAGCCCATAGAGAATGTCCAGAAAACACAAACACACACAGAGGCTGTAGCAAGATCTGGGATTGAGATAGCCACAACACACCAGATAGTTTTGTTTTCATCCAGGAGTATCTGGACAAATTGTTGTGGATTTCGGACGAAATTTAACAAAAATCACCGTGAAAGTGGTTTTGGAGAGTAGCGCAATCTTCCTGTTCGGTAAATGCATCCAATGTCATGTTTACAGAAAGAAATATCATGTTTTCTCAGGGTTCTAGAGCTTTCTTCCTAGAAAACTCGAATGTGTGGAGGATTTGACTCCAGGTTGAACCAATTAGCGTTTGGTAGCAAAAACAAAAACTTACATGCTAAAATGCATTCAAAACCGTAAAGTCCATAGAGAATGTCCAGAAAACAGAAACACACAGAGGATGTAGCAAGATCTGGGATTGAGATAGCCACAACACACCAGATAGTTTTGTTTTCATCCAGGAGTATCTGGACAAATTGTTGTACTTTTGAAGTGAAATTTAACCTAAAAATCACCGTGAAAGTGGTTTTGGGGAAAAGCACAATCTTCCTGTTCGGCAAATGCATCCAATGTCATGTTTACAGAAAGAAATATCATGTTTTCTCAGGTTTCTGAAGATTTCTTCCTAGAAAACTCGAATGTGTCGAGGATTTGACTCCAGGTGGAACCAATTAGCGTTTGGCAGCTAAAAACAAAACCTTACATGCTAAAATGCATTCAAAACTATAAAGTCCATAGAGAATGTCCAGAAAACACAAACACACACAGAGGCTGTAGCAAGATCTGGGATTGAGATAGCCACAACACACCAGATAGTTTTGTTTTCATCCAGGAGTATCTGCACAAATTGTTGTGGATTTCAGGTGAAATTTAACAAAAATCACCGTGAAAGTGGTTTTGGAGAAAAGCACAATCTTCCTGTTCGGCAAATGCATCCAATGTCATGTTTACAAATACAAATATCATGTTTTCTCAGGTTTCTGGAGCTTTCCTCATAAAAAACTCAAATGTGTGAAGGATTAGACTCCAGGTGGAATCAAATAGCGTTTGGCACCTGAAAACAAAAACTTACACGCTAAAATGCATTCAAAACCGTAAAACCCATAGAGAATGTCCAGAAAACACAAACACACACAGAGGCTGTAGCAAGATCTGGGATTGAGATAGCTAAAAATCACCAGATAATTTTGTTTTCATCCAGGATTATCTGGACAAATTGTTGTAGTTTTGAAGTGAAATGTAACCAAAAAATCACCGTGAATGTGGTTTTGGAGAATAGCACAATCTTCGTGTTCGGCAAATGCATCCAATGTCATGTTTACAGAAAGAAATATCATGTGTTCTCAGGTTTCTGAAGATTTCTTCCTAGAAAACTCGAATGTGTGGAGGATTTGACTCCAGGTGGACCCAATTAGCGTTTGGCAGCTAAAAACAAAACCTTACATGCTAAAATGCATCAAAACCGTAAAGTCCATAGAGAATGTCCAGAAAACACAAGCACACACAGAGGCTGTAGCAAGATCTGGGATTGAGATAGCCACAACACACCAGATAGTTTTGTTTTCATCCAGGAGTTTCTGGACAAATTGTTGTAGTTTTGAACTGAAATGTAACCAAAATTCACCCTGAAAGTGGTTTTTGAGAAAAGCACAATCTTCCTGTTCGGCAAATGCTTCCAATGTCATGTTTACAGAAAGAAATATCATGTTTTCTCATGTTTCTAGAGCTTTCTTCCTAGAAAACTCGAATGTGTGGAGTATTTGACTCCAGGTGGAACCAATTAGCGTTTGGTAGGAAAAACAAAAACTTACATGCTAAAATGCATTCAAAACTGTAAAGTCCATAGAGAATGTCCATAAAACACAAACACACACAGAGGTTGTAGCAAGATCTGGGATTGAGATTCCCACAACAGACCAGATAGTTATGTTCTCATCCAGGAGTATCTGGACAAATTGTGTGGATTTCAGGTGAAATTTAACAAAAATCACCGTGAAAGTGGTTTTGGGGAAAAGCACAATCTTCCTGTTCGGCAAATGCATCCAATGTAATGTTTACAGAAAGAAATATCATGTTTTCTCAGGTTTCTGAAGCTTTCTTCCAAGAAAACTCGAATTTGTGGAGGATTTGACTTCAGGTGGAACCAATTAGCGTTTGGCAGCTAAAAACAAAAACTTGCATGCTAAAATGCATTCAAAACCGTAAAGTCCATAGAGAATGTTCAGAAAACAGAAACACACACAGAGGCTGTAGCAAGATCTGGGATTGAGATAGCCACAACACACCAGATAGTTTTGTTTTCATCCAGGAGTATCTGGACAAATTGTTGTGGATTTCGGACGAAATTTAACAAAAATCACCGTGAAAGTGGTTTTGGAGAGTAGCGCAATCTTCCTGTTCGGTAAATGCATCCAATGTCATGTTTACAGAAAGAAATATCATGTTTTCTCAGGGTTCTAGAGCTTTCTTCCTAGAAAACTCGAATGTGTGGAGGATTTGACTCCAGGTTGAACCAATTAGCGTTTGGTAGCAAAAACAAAAACTTACATGCTAAAATGCATTCAAAACCGTAAAGTCCATAGAGAATGTCCAGAAAACAGAAACACACACAGAGGATGTAGCAAGATCTGGGATTGAGATAGCCACAACACACCAGATAGTTTTGTTTTCATCCAGGAGTATCTGGACAAATTGTTGTACTTTTGAAGTGAAATTTAACCTAAAAATCACCGTGAAAGTGGTTTTGGGGAAAAGCACAATCTTCCTGTTCGGCAAATGCATCCAATGTCATGTTTACAGAAAGAAATATCATGTTTTCTCAGGTTTCTGAAGATTTCTTCCTAGAAAACTCGAATGTGTCGAGGATTTGACTCCAGGTGGAACCAATTAGCGTTTGGCAGCTAAAAACAAAACCTTACATGCTAAAATGCATTCAAAACTATAAAGTCCATAGAGAATGTCCAGAAAACACAAACACACACAGAGGCTGTAGCAAGATCTGGGATTGAGATAGCCACAACACACCAGATAGTTTTGTTTTCATCCAGGAGTATCTGCACAAATTGTTGTGGATTTCAGGTGAAATTTAACAAAAATCACCGTGAAAGTGGTTTTGGAGAAAAGCACAATCTTCCTGTTCGGCAAATGCATCCAATGTCATGTTTACAAATACAAATATCATGTTTTCTCAGGTTTCTGGAGCTTTCCTCATAAAAAACTCAAATGTGTGAAGGATTAGACTCCAGGTGGAATCAAATAGCGTTTGGCACCTGAAAACAAAAACTTACACGCTAAAATGCATTCAAAACCGTAAAACCCATAGAGAATGTCCAGAAAACACAAACACACACAGAGGCTGTAGCAAGATCTGGGATTGAGATAGCTAAAAATCACCAGATAATTTTGTTTTCATCCAGGATTATCTGGACAAATTGTTGTAGTTTTGAAGTGAAATGTAACCAAAAAATCACCGTGAATGTGGTTTTGGAGAATAGCACAATCTTCGTGTTCGGCAAATGCATCCAATGTCATGTTTACAGAAAGAAATATCATGTGTTCTCAGGTTTCTGAAGATTTCTTCCTAGAAAACTCGAATGTGTGGAGGATTTGACTCCAGGTGGACCCAATTAGCGTTTGGCAGCTAAAAACAAAACCTTACATGCTAAAATGCATCAAAACCGTAAAGTCCATAGAGAATGTCCAGAAAACACAAGCACACACAGAGGCTGTAGCAAGATCTGGGATTGAGATAGCCACAACACACCAGATAGTTTTGTTTTCATCCAGGAGTTTCTGGACAAATTGTTGTAGTTTTGAACTGAAATGTAACCAAAATTCACCCTGAAAGTGGTTTTTGAGAAAAGCACAATCTTCCTGTTCGGCAAATGCTTCCAATGTCATGTTTACAGAAAGAAATATCATGTTTTCTCATGTTTCTAGAGCTTTCTTCCTAGAAAACTCGAATGTGTGGAGTATTTGACTCCAGGTGGAACCAATTAGCGTTTGGTAGGAAAAACAAAAACTTACATGCTAAAATGCATTCAAAACTGTAAAGTCCATAGAGAATGTCCATAAAACACAAACACACACAGAGGTTGTAGCAAGATCTGGGATTGAGATTCCCACAACAGACCAGATAGTTATGTTCTCATCCAGGAGTATCTGGACAAATTGTGTGGATTTCAGGTGAAATTTAACAAAAATCACCGTGAAAGTGGTTTTGGGGAAAAGCACAATCTTCCTGTTCGGCAAATGCATCCAATGTAATGTTTACAGAAAGAAATATCATGTTTTCTCAGGTTTCTGAAGCTTTCTTCCAAGAAAACTCGAATTTGTGGAGGATTTGACTTCAGGTGGAACCAATTAGCGTTTGGCAGCTAAAAACAAAAACTTGCATGCTAAAATGCATTCAAAACCGTAAAGTCCATAGAGAATGTTCAGAAAACAGAAACACACACAGAGGCTGTAGCAAGATCTGGGATTGAGATAGCCACAACACACCAGATAGTTTTGTTTTCATCCAGGAGTATCGGGACAAATTGTTGTGGATTTCGGGTGAAATTTAAGAAAAATCACCGTGAAAGTGGTTTTGGGGAAAAGCACAATCTTCCTGTTCGGCAAATCATCCAATGTCATGTTTCCAGAAAGAAATATCATGTTTTCTCAGGTTTCTGGAGCTTTCTTCCTAGAAAACTCGAATGTGTGGAGGATTTGACTCCAGGTGGAACCAATTCGCATTTGGCAGCTAAAAACAAAAACTTACATGCTATAATGCATTCAAAAGCGTAAAGTCCATAGAAAATATCCAGAAAACACAAACACACACAGAGGCTGTAGCAAGATCTGGGATTGAGATAGCTAAAAATCAGCAGACATCTTTGTTTTCATCCAGGAGTATCTAGACAAATTGTTGTAGTTTTTAAGTGAAATTTAACAAAAAATCACCGTGAAAGTGGTTTTGGAGAATAGCACAATCTTCCTGTTCGGCAAATGCATCCAATGTCATGTTTACAGAAAGAAATATCATGTTTTCTCAGGTTTCTTAAGCTTTCATCCTAGAAAACTCGAATGTGTGCTGGATTTGATCCAGGTGGAACCAATTAGCGTTTGGAAGCTAAAAACAAAACCTTACATGCTAAAATGCATTCAAAACCGTAAAGTCCATAGAGAATGTCCAGAAAACACAAAAAAACACAGAGGCTGTAGCAAGATCTGGGATTGAGATAGCCACAACACAGCAGATAGTTTTGTTTTCATCCAGGAGTATCTGGACAAATTGTTGTACTTTTGAAGTGAAATTTAACCAAAAATCACCGTGAAAGTGGTTTTGGGGAAAAGCACAATCTTCCTGTTGGGCAAATGCATCCAATGTCATGTTTACAGAAAGAAATATCATGCTTTCTCAGGTTTCTGAAGCTTTCTTCCTAGAAAACTCGAATGTGTGGCGCATTTCACTCCAGGTGATCCAATTAGTGTTTGGCAGCTAAAAACAAAACCTTACATGCTAAAATGCATTCAAAACTGTAAAGTCCATGGAGAATGTCCAGAAAACACAAACAAACACAGAGGCTGTAGTAAGATCTGGGATTGAGATAGCCACAACACACCAGATAGTTTTGTTTTCATCCAGGAGTATCTGGACAAATTGTTGTACTTTGAAGTGAAATTTAACCAAAAAATCACCGTGAAAGTGGATTTCGGGAAAAACACAATCTTCCTGTTTGGCAAATGCATCCAATGTCATGTTTACACAAAAAAATATCATATTTTCTCAGGTTTCTGGAGCTTTCTTCCTTGAGAAATCGAATGTGTGGAGGATTTGAATCCAGGTGGAACCAATTAGCGTTTGCCACCAGAAAACAAAAAGAGTCCAGCTAAAATGCATTCAAAACCTTAAAGTCCATAGAGAATGTCCACAAAACACAAACACACACAGAGGCTGTAGCAAGATCTGGGATTGAGATAGCTAAAAATCACCAGATATCTTTGTTTTCATCCAGGAATATCTGGACAAATTGTTGTGGATTTCAGGTGAAATTAAACCAAAAATCACCGTGAAAGTGGTTTTGGAGAAAAGCACAATCTTTCTTTTCGGCAAATGCAACCAATGTCATGTTTACAGAAAGAAATATCATGTTTTCTCAGGTTTCTGGAGATTTCTTCCTAGAAAACTCGAATGTGTGGAGGATTTGACTCCAGGTGGAATCAATTATCGTTTGATAGCTAAAAACAAAACCTTACATGCTAAAATGCATTCAAAACCGTAAAGTTCATAGAAGATATCCAGAAAACACAAACACACACAGAGGCTGTAGCAAGATCTGGGATTGAGTTAGCTAAAAATCACCAGATAGTTTTGTTTTCATCCAGGAGTATCTGGACAAATTGTTGTACTTTTGAAGTGAAATTTAACCAAAAAATCGCCGTGAACGTGGTTTTGAAAAAAAGCACAATCTTCCTGTTGGGCAAATGCATCCAATGTCATGCTTACAGAAAGAAATATCATGTTTTCTCAGGTTCCTGAAGCTTTCTTCCTAGAAAACTCGAATGTGTGGAGGATTTGACTCCAGGTGGAACCAATTAGCGTTTGGCAGCTAAAAACAAAAACTTACATGCTAAAATGCATTCAAAACTGTAAAGTCCATAGAGAATGTCCAGAAAACACAAACACACACAGAGGCTGTAGCAAGATCTGGGATTGAGATAGCCACAACACACCAGATAGTTTTGTTTTCATCCAGGAGTATCTGGACAAATTGTTGTGGATTTCGGACGAAATTTAACAAAAATCACCCTGAAAGTGGTTTTGGAGAGTAGCACAATCTTCCTGTTCGGTAAATGCATCCAATGTCATGTTTACAGAAAGAAATATCATGTTTTCTCAGGGTTCTAGAGCTTTCTTCCTAGAAAACTCGAATGTGTGGAGGATTTGACTCCAGGTTGCACCAATTAGCGTTTGGTAGCAAAAACAAAAACTTACATGCTAAAATGCATTCAAAACCGTAAAGTCCATAGAGAATTTCCAGAAAACACAAACACACACAGAGGATGTAGCAAGATCTGGGATTGAGATAGCCACAACACACCAGATAGTTTTGTTTTCATCCAGGAGTATCTGGACAAATTGTTGTACTTTTGAAGTGAAATTTAACCTAAAAATCACCGTGAAAGTGGTTTTGGGGAAAAGCACAATCTTCCTGTTCGGCAAATGCATCCAATGTCATGTTTACAGAAAGAAATATCATGTTTTCTCAGGTTTCTGAAGATTTCTTCCTAGAAAACTCGAATGTGTCGAGGATTTGACTCCAGGTGGAACCAATTAGCGTTTGGCAGCTAAAAACAAAACCTTACATGCTAAAATGCATTCAAAACTATAAAGTCCATAGAGAATGTCCAGAAAACACAAACACACACAGACGCTATAGCAAGATCTGGGATTGAGATAGCCACAACACACCAGATAGTTTTGTTTTCATCCAGGAGTATCTGCACAAATTGTTGTGGATTTCAGGTGAAATTTAACAAAAATCACCGTGAAAGTGGTTTTGTAGAAAAGCACAATCTTCCTGTTCGGCAAATGCATCCAATGTCATGTTTACAAATACAAATATCATGTTTTCTCAGGTTTCTGGAGCTTTCCTCATAAAAAACTCAAATGTGTGAAGGATTAGACTCCAGGTGGAATCAAATAGCGTTTGGCACCTGAAAACAAAAACTTACACGCTAAAATGCATTCAAAACCGTAAAACCCATAGAGAATGTCCAGAAAACACAAACACACACAGAGGCTGTAGCAAGATCTGGGATTGAGATAGCTAAAAATCACCAGATAATTTTGTTTTCATCCAGGAGTATCTGGACAAATTGTTGTAGTTTTGAAGTGAAATGTAACCAAAAAATCACCGTGAATGTGGTTTTGGAGAATAGCACAATCTTCCTGTTCGGCAAATGCATCCAATGTCATGTTTACAGAAAGAAATATCATGTGTTCTCAGGTTTCTGAAGATTTCTTCCTAGAAAACTCGAATGTGTGGAGGATTTGACTCCAGGTGGACCCAATTAGCGTTTGGCAGCTAAAAACAAAACCTTACATGCTAAAATGCATCAAAACCGTAAAGTCCATAGAGAATGTCCAGAAAACACAAGCACACACAGAGGCTGTAGCAAGATCTGGGATTGAGATAGCCACAACACACCAGATAGTTTTGTTTTCATCCAGGAGTTTCTGGACAAATTGTTGTAGTTTTGAACTGAAATGTAACCAAAATTCACCCTGAAAGTGGTTTTGGAGAAAAGCACAATCTTCCTGTTCGGCAAATGCATCCAATGTCATGTTTACAGAAAGAAATATCATGTTTTCTCATGTTTCTAGAGCTTTCTTCCTAGAAAACTCGAATGTGTGGAGTATTTGACTCCAGGTGGAACCAATTAGCGTTTGGTAGGAAAAACAAAAACTTACATGCTAAAATGCATTCAAAACTGTAAAGTCCATAGAGAATGTCCATAAAACACAAACACACACAGAGGTTGTAGCAAGATCTGGGATTGAGATTCCCACAACAGACCAGATAGTTATGTTTTCATCCAGGAGTATCTGGACAAATTGTGTGGATTTCAGGTGAAATTTAACCAAAAAGCACCGTGAAAGTGGTTTTGGGGAAAAGCACAATCTTCCTGTTCGGCAAATGTATCCAATGTCATGTTTACCGAAAGAAATATCATGTTTTCTCAGGTTTCTGAAGCTTTCTTCCAAGAAAACTCGAATTTGTGGAGGATTTGACTTCAGGTGGAACCAATTAGCGTTTGGCAGCTAAAAACAAAAACTTGCATGCTAAAATGCATTCAAAACCGTAAAGTCCATAGAGAATGTTCAGAAAACAGAAACACACACAGAGGCTGTAGCAAGATCTGGGATTGAGATAGCCACAACACACCAGATAGTTTTGTTTTCATCCAGGAGTATCGGGACAAATTGTTGTGGATTTCGGGTGAAATTTAAGAAAAATCACCGTGAAAGTGGTTTTGGTGAAAAGCACAATCTTCCTGTTCGGCAAATCATCCAATGTCATGTTTCCAGAAAGAAATATCATGTTTTCTCAGGTTTCTGGAGCTTTCTTCCTAGAAAATTCGAATGTGTGGAGGATTTGACTCCAGGTGGAACGAAGTAGCGTTTGGCACCTGAAAACAAAAATTACATGCTAAAATGCATTCAAAACCGTAAAGTCCATAGAGAATGTCCAGAAAACACAAACACAGAGGCTGTAGCGAGATCTGGGATTGAAGATAGCATAAAATCACCAGATATCTTTGTTTTCATCCAGGAGTATCTGGACAAATTGTGTGGATTTCGGGTGAAATTTAACAAAAATCACCGTGAAAGTGGTTTTGGAGAAAAGCACAATCTTCCTGTTCGGCAAATGCATCCAATGAAATGCTTACAGAAAGAAATATCATGTATTTTCAGGTTTCTGAAGCTTTCTTCCTAGAAAACTCGAATGTTTGGAGGATTTGACTCCAGGTGGAACCAAGTAGCGTTTGCCAGCTAAAAACAAAAACTTACATGCTAAAATGCATTCAAAACTATAAAGTACATAGAGAATGTCCCGAAAACACAAACACACACAGACGCTGTAGCAAGATCTGGGATTGAGATAGGCACAACACACCAGATAGTTTTGTTTTCATCCAGGAGTATCTGGACAAATTGTTGTGGAATTCGGGTGAAACTTAACAAAAATCACCGTGAAAGAAGTTTTGGAGAAAAGCACAATCTTCCTGTTGGCCAAATGCATCCAATGTCATGTTTACAAATAAAAATATCATGTTTTCTCAGGTTTCTGAAGCTTTCTTCCTAGAAAACTCGAATGTGTGGAGGATTTGACTCCAGGAGGAACGAATTAGCGTTTGGCAGCTAAAAACAAAACCTTACATGCTAAAATGCATTCAAAACTGTAAAGTCCATAGAGAATGTCCAGAAAACACAAACACACACAGAGGCTGTAGCAAGATCTGGGATTGAGATAGCTAAAAATCTCCAGATAGTTTTGTTTTCATCCAGGAGTATCTGGACAAATTGTTGTACTTTTGAAGTGAAATTTAACCAAAAAATCACCGTGAATGTGGTTTTGGAGAATAGCACAATCTTCCTGTTCGGCAAATGCATCCAATGTCATGTTTACAGAAAGAAATATCATGTTTTCTCAGGTTTCTGAAGATTTCTTCCTAGAAAACTCGAATGTGTGGAGGATTTAACTCCAGGTGGAACCAATTAGCGTTTGGCAGCTAAAAACAAAACCTTACATGCTAAAATGCATTCAAAACCGTAAAGTCCATAGAGAATGTCCAGAAAACACAAGCACACACAGAGGCTGTAGCAAGATCTGGGATTGAGATAGCCACAACACACCAGATAGTTTTGTTTTCATCCAGGAGTTTCTGGACAAATTGTTGTAGATTTGAACTGAAATGTAACCAAAAAATCACCCTGAAAGTGGTTTTGGAGAAAAGCACAATCTTCCTGTTGGCAAATGCATCCAATGTCATGCTTACAGAAAGAAATATCACGTTTTCTCATGTTTCTAGAGCTTTCTTCCTAGAAAACTTGAATGTGTGGAGGATTGAATCCAGGTGGAACCAATTAGCGTTTGGCAGCTAAAAACAAAAACTTACATGCTAAAATGCATTCAAACCCGTAAAGTCCATAGAGAATGTCCCAAAAACACAAACACACACAGAGGCTGTAGCAAGATCTGGGACTGAGATAGCCACAACACACCAGATAGTTTTGTTTTCATCCAGGAGTATCTGGACAATTTGTTGTGGATTTCGGACAAAATTTAACAAAAATCACCGTGAAAGTAGTTTTGGGGAATAGCACAATCTTCCTGTTCGGCAAATCATCCAATGTCATGTTTACAGAAAGAAATATCATGTTTTCTCAGGTTTCTGAATCTTTCTTCCTAGAAAACTCAAATGTGTGGAGGATTTGACTCCAGCTGGAACCAATTAGCGTTTGCCAGCTAAAAACAAAAACTTACATGCTAAAATGCATTCAAAACCGTAAAGTCCATAGAGAATGTCCAGAAAACACAAACACACACAGAGGCTGTAGCAAGATCTGGGATTGAGATAGCCACAACACACCAGATAGTTTTGTTTTCATCCAGGAGTATCTGGACAAATTGTGTGGATTTCGGGTGAAATTTAACAAAAATCACCGTGAAAGTGGTTTTGGAGAAAAGCACAATCTTCCTGTTCGGCAAATGCATCCAATGTCATGTTTACAGAAAGAAATATCATGTTTTCTCAGGTTTCTGGAGCTTTCTTCCTAGAAAACTCGAATGTGTGGAGGATTTGACTCCAGGTGGAACGAATTAGCGTTTGGCACCTGAAAACAAAAACTTACATGCTAAAATGCATTCAAAACCGTAAAGTCCATAGAGAATGTCCAGAAAACACAAACACAGAGGCTGTAGCGAGATCTGGGATTGAAGATAGCTAAAAATCACCAGATATCTTTGTTTTCATCCAGGAGTATCTGGACAAATTGTTGTAGTTTTGAAGTGAAATGTAACCAAAAAATCACCGTGAACATGGTTTTGAAGAAAAGCACAATCTTCCTGTTCGAAGAAATGCATCCAATGAAATGCTTACAGAAAGAAATATCATGTTTTCTCAGGTTTCTGAAACCTTCTTCCTAGAAAACTCGAATGTGTGGAGGATTGACTCCAGGTGGAACCAATTAGCGTTTGGCAGCTAAAAACAAAAACTTACATGCTAAAATGCATTCAAAACTATAAAGTCAATAGAGAATGTCCAGAAAACACAAACACACTCAGAGGCTGTAGCAAGATCTGGGATTGAGATAGCCACAACACACCAGATAATTTTGTTTTCATCCAGGAGTATCTGGACAAATTGTTGTGGATTTCGGGTGAAATTTAACAAAAATCACCGTGAAAGTGGTTTTGGAGAAAAGCACAATCTTCCTGTTCGGCAAATGCATCCAATGTCATGTTTACAGAAAAAAATATCATGTTTTCTCAGGTTTCTGAAGCTTTCTTCCTAGAAAACTCGAATGTGTGGAGTATTTGACTCCAGGTGGACCAATTAGCGTTTGGCAGCTAAAACCAAATCCTTACATGCTAAAATGCATTCAAAACCGTAAAGTCCATAGAGAATGTCCAGAAAACACAAACACACACAGAGGCTGTAGCAACATCTGGGACTGAGATAACCACAACACACCAGATAGTGTTGTTTTCATCCAGGAGTACCTGGACAAATTGTTGTAGTTTTGAAGTGAGATTTAACCAAAAATCACCGTGAAAGTGGTTTTGGAGAAAAGCACAATCTTCCTGTTCTGCAAATGCATCCAATGTCATGTTTACAGAAAGAACTATCATGTTTTCTCAGGTTTCTGAAGCTTTCTTCCTAGAAAACTCGAATGTGTGGAGGATTTGACTCCAGGTGGAACCAATTAGCGTTTGCCAGCAGAAAAGAAAAAGGGTCCTGCTAAAATGCATTCAAAACCTTAAAGTCCATAGAGAATGTCCAGAAAACACAAACACACACAGAGGCTGTAGCAAGATCTGGGATTGAGATAGCCACAACACACCAGATAGTTTTGTTTTCATCCAGGAGTATCTGGACAAATTGTTGTAGTTTTGAAGTGAAATTTAACCAAAAATCACCGTGAAAGTGGTTTTGGAGAAAAGCACAATCTTTCTGTTCAGGAAATGAATCCAATCTCATGCTCACAAATACAAATATCATGTTTTCTCAGGTTTCTGGAGCTTTCTTCCTAGAAAACTCGAATGTGTGGAGGATTTGACTCCAGGTGGAACCAATTAGCGTTTGGCAGCTAAAAACTAAACCTTACATGTTAAAATGCATTCAAAACCATAAAGTCCATAGAGAATGTCCAGAAAACACAAACATACACAGAGGCTGTAGCAAGATCTGGGATTGAGATAGCCACAATACACCAGATAGTTTTGTTTTCATCCAGGAGTATCAGGACAAATTGTAGTAGTTTTGAAGTGAGATTTAACCAAAAACTCACCGTGAAAGTGGTTTTGGAGAAAAGCACAATCTTCCTGTTTGGCATTGCATCCAATGTCATGTTTACAGAAAGAAATATCATGTTTTCTCAGGTTTCTGGAGCTTTCTTCCTAGAAAACTCGAATGTGTGGAGGATTTGACTCCAGGTGGAACCAATTAGTGTTTGGCAGCTAAAAACAAAAACTTACATGCTAAAATGCATTCAAAACCTCAAAGTTTATAGAGAATGTCCAGAAAATACAAACACACACATAGGCTGTAGCAAGATCTGGGAATGAGATAGCTAAAAATCACCAGATATCTTTGTTTTCATCCAGGAGTATCTAGACAAATTGTTGTACTTTTGTAGTGAAATTTAACCAAAAAATCACCGTGAAAGTTGTTTTGGAGAAAAGCACAATCTTCCTGTTCGGCAAATGCATCCAATGTCATGTTTACAGAAAGAAATATCATGTTTTCTCAGGTTTCTGAAACCTTCTTCCTAGAAAACACGAATGTGTGGAGGATTTGACTCCAGGTGGAACCAATTAGCGTTTGGCAGCTAAAAAAAAAACTTACATGCTAAAATGCATTCAAAACTGTAAAGTCCATAGAGAATGTCCAGAAAACACAAACAAACACAGAGGCTGTAGCAAGATCTGGGATTGAGATAGCTAAAAATCACCAGATAGTTTTGTTTTCATCCATGAGTATCTGGACAAATTGTTGTAGTTTTGAAGTGAAATTTAACCAAAAGTCACCGTGAAAGTGGTTTTGGAGAATAGCACAATCTTCCTGTTCGGCAAATACATCCAATGTCATGTTTACAAATACAAATATCATGTTTTCACAGGTTTCTGAAGCTTTCTTCCTAGAAAACTCGAATGTGTGGAGGATTTGACTCCAGGTGGAACCAATTAGCGTTTGCTAGCAAAAACAAAAACTTATATGCTAAAATGCATTTAAAACTGTAAAGTCCATAGAGAATATCCAGAAAACACAAACAAACACAGAGACTGAAGCAAGATCTCAGATTGAGATAGCCACAACACACCAGATAGTTTTGTTTTCATCCAGGAGTATCTGGACAAATTATTGTGGATTTCGGACGAAATTTAACAAAAATCACCGTGAAAGTGGTTTTGGAGAAAAGCACAATCTTCCTGTTTGGGAAATGCATCCAATGTCATGTTTACAGAAAGAAATGTCATGTTTTCTCAGGTTTCTGGAGCTTTCTTCCAAGAATACTCGAATGCGTGGAGGATTTGACTCTAGGTGGAACCAATTAGCGTTTGCCAGCTGAAAACAAAAACTTACATGCTAAAATGCATTCAAAACCGTAAAGTCCATAGAGAATGTCCAGAAAACACAAACACACACAGAGGCTGTAGCAAGATCTGGGAATGAGATAGCTAAAAATCACCAGATATCTTTGTTTTCATCCATGAGTATCTGGAAAAATTGTTGTAGTTTTGAAGTGAAATTTAACCAAAAATCACCGTGAAAGTGGTTTTGGAGAAAAGCACAATCTTCCTGTTGGGCAAATGCATCCAATGTCATGTTTACAGAAATAAATATCATGTTTTCTCAGGTTTCTGAAGCTTTCTTCCTAGAAAGCTCAAATGTGTGGAGTATTTGACTCCAGGAGGAACCAATTAGCGTTTGCCAGCAGAAAACAAAAAGGGTCCTACTAAAATGCATTCAAAACCGTAAAGTCCATAGAGAATGTCCAGAAAACACACACAGAGGCTGTAGCAAGATCTGGGATTGAGATAGCTACAAATCACCAGATAGTTTTGTTTTCATCCATGAGTATCTGGACAAATTTTTGTAGTTTTGAAGTGAAATTTAACCAAAAATCACCGTGAAAGTTGTTTTGGAGAATAGCACAATCTTCCTGTTCGGCAAATGCATCCAATGTCATGTTCACAAATACAAATATCATGTTTTCTTAGGTTTCTGAAGCTTTCTTCCTAGAAAACTCAAATGTGTGGAGGATTTGACTCAGGTGGAACCAATTTGCGTTTGGCAGCTAAAAACAAAAACTAACATGCTAAAATGCATTCAAAACCGTAAAGTCCATAGAGAATGTCCAGAAAACACAAACACACACAGAGGCTGTAGCAAGATCTGGGATTGAGATAGCTACAAATCACCAGATAGTTTTGTTTTCATCCATGAGTATCTGGACAAATTGTTGTAGTTTTGAAGTGAAATTTAACCAAAAATCACCGTGAAAGTGGTTTTGGAGAAAAGCACAATCTTCCTGTTGGGCAAATGCATCCAATGTCATGTTTACAGAAAGAAATATCATGTTTTCTCAGGTTTCTGAAGCTTTCTTCCTAGAAAACTCGAATGTGTTGGGTATTTCACTCCAGGTGGAACCAATTAGCGTTTGCCAGCAGAAAACAAAAAGGGTCCGGCTAAAATGCAGTCAAAACCGTAAAGTCCATAGAGAATGTCCAGAAAACACAAACACACACACAGGCTGTAGCAAGATCTGGGATTGAGATAGCTACAAATCACCAGATAGTTTTGTTTTCATCCAGGAGTATCTGGAGAAATTGTTGTAGTTTGAAGTGAAATTTAACCAAAAAATCACCGTGAACGTGGTTTTGAAGAAAAGCACAATCTTCCTGTTGGCAAATGCATCCAATGTCATGCTTACAGAAAGAAATATCATGTTTTCTCTGGTTTCTGAAGCTTTCTTCCTAGAAAACTCGAATGTGTGGAGGATTTGAATCCAGGTGGAACCAATTAGCGTTTGGCAGCTAAAAACAAAAACTTACATGCTAAAATGCATTCAAAACCGTAAAGTCCATAGAGAATGTCCAGAAAACACAAACACACACAGAGGCTGTAGCAAGATCTGGGAATGAGATAGCTAAAAATCACCAGATATCTTTGTTTTCATCCAGGAGTATCTAGACAAATTGTTGTAGTTTTGAAGTGATTTTTAACCAAAAAATCACCGTGAAAGTGGTTTTGGAGAAAAGCACAATCTTCCTGTTGGGCAAATGCATCCAATGTCATGTTTACAGAAAGAAATATCATGTTTTCTCAGGTTTCTGAAGCTTTCTTCCTAGAAAACTCGAATGTGTGGAGGATTTGACTCCAGGTAGAACCAATTAGCGTTTGCCAGCCTAAAACAAAAACTTACAAGCTAAAATGCATTCAAAACCGTAAAGTCCATAGAGAATGTCCAGAAAACAAAAACACACACAGAGGCTGTAGCAAGATCTGGGGATGAGATAGCTAAATATCACCAGATAGTTTTGTTTTCATCCAGGAATATCTGGACAAATTCTTGTGGATTTCGGGTGAAATTTAACCAAGAATCACTGTGAAAGTGGATTTGGAGAAAACCACCATCTTCCTGTTCGGCAAATGCATCGAATGTCATGTTTACAGAAAGAAATATCATGTTTTCTCAGGTTTCTGAAGCTTTCTTCCTAGAAAACTCGAAGGTGTGGAGTATTTGACTCCAGGTGGATCCAATTAGCGTTTGCCAGCAGAAAACAAAAAGGGTCCTGCTAATGTGCATTCAAAACCGTAAAGTCCATAGAGAATATCCAGAAAACACAAACACACACAGAGGCTGTAGCAAGATCTGGGATTGAGATAGCTAAAAATCACCAGATAGTTTTGTTTTCATCCATGAGTATCTGGACAAATTGTTGTAGTTTTGAAGTGAAATTTAACCAAAAGTCACCGTGAAAGTGGTTTTGGAGAATAGCACAATCTTCCTGTTCGGCAAATGCATCCAATGTCATGTTTACAAATACAAATATCATGTTTTCTCAGGTTTCTGAAGCTTTCTTCCTAGAAAACGCGAATGAGTGGAGGATTTGACTGCAGGTGGAACCAATTAGCGTTTGGCAGCTAAAAACAAAAACTTACATGCTAAAATGCATTCAAAACCATCAAGTCCATAGAGAATGTCCAGAAAACACAAACACACACAGAGGCTGTAGCAAGATCTGGGATTAAGATAGCTAAAAATCACCAGATAGTTTTGTTTTCATCCAGGAGTATCTGGACTAAATGTTGTAGTTTTGAAGTGAAATTTAACCAAAAATTACCGTGAAAGTGGTTTTGGAGAAAAGCACAATCTTTCTGTTCAGCAAATGCATCCAATGTCATGTTTACAAATAAAAATATCATCTTTTCTCATGTTTCTGAAGCTTTCTTCCTAGAAAACCCGAATGTGTAGCGCATTTGACTCCAGGTGGAACCAATTAGCTTTTGCCAGCAGAAAACAAAAAGGGTCCTGCTAAAATGCATTCAAAACTTTAAAGTCCATAGAGAATGTCCAGAAAACACAAACACACACAGAGGCTGTAGCAAGATCTGGGGATGAGATAGCTAAAAATCACCAGATAGTTTTGTTTTCATCCAAGCGTATCTGGATAAATTCTTGTGGATTTCGGGTGAAATTTAACCAAAAATCACAGTGAAAGTGGTTTTGGAGAAAAGCACAATCTTCCTGTTCGGCAAATGCATCCAATGTCATGTTTACAGAAAGAAATATCATGTTTTCTCAGGTTTTTGAAGCTTTCTTCCTAGAAAACTCGAATCTGTGGAGTATTTGACTCCAGGTGGAACCAATTAGCTTTTGCCAGCAGAAAACAAAATCTTACATGCTAAAATGTATTCAAAACCGTAAAGTCCATAGAGAATGTCCAGAAAACACAAACACACACAGAGGCTGTAGCAAGATCTGGGATTGAGATAGCTAAAAATCACCAGATAGTTTTGTTTTCATCCAGGAGTGTCTGGAAAAATTGTTGTAGTTTTGAAGTGAAATGTAAGCAAAAAATAATGGTAAAAGTGGTTCTGGAGAAAAGCACAATCTTCCTGTTCAGCAAATGCATCCAATGTCACGTTTACAGAAAGAAATATCATGTTTTCTCAGGTTTCTGGAGCTTTCTTCCTAGAAAACTCGAATGTGTGGAGGATTTGACTCCAGGTGGAACCAATTAGCGTTTGGCAGATAAAAACAAAAGCTTACATGCTAAAATGCATTCAAAACTGTAAAGTCCATAGAGAATGTCCAGAAAACACAAACAAACACAGAGGCCGTAGCAAGATCGGGGATTGAGATAGCCACAACACACCAGATAGTTTTGTTTTCATGCAGGAGGATCTGGACAAATTGTTGTGGATTTCGGGTGAAATTTAACAAAAAAATCACCGAGAAAGTTTTTTGAAGAAAAGCACAATCTCTCTTTTCAGCAAATGCATCCAATGTCATGTTTACAATACAAATATCATGTTTTCTCAGGTTTCTGAAGCTTTCTTCCTGGAAAACTCGAATGTGTGGAGGATTTGACTCCAGGTGGAACCAATTAGCGTTTGGCAGCTAAAAACAAAAAATTACATGCTAAAATGCATTCAAAACCATAAAGTCCATAGAGAATGTCCAGAAAACACAAACAAGCACAGAGGCTGTACCAAGATCTGGGATTGAGATAGCTAAAAATCACCAGATATCTTTGTTTTCATCCAGTAGTATCTGAACATATTGTTGCAGTTTTGAAGTGCAATTTAACCAAAAACTCACCGTGAAAGTGGTTTTGGAGAAAAGCACAATCTTCCTGTTCGGCAAATGCATCCAATGTCATGTTTACAAATACAAATATCATGTTTTCTCAGGTTTCTGAAGCTTTCTTCCTAGAAAACTCGAATGTGTGGAGGATTTGACTCCAGGTGGAACCAATTAGCGTTTGCCAGCTGAAAACAAAAACTTACATGCTAAAATGAATTCAAAACCTTAAAGCCCATAGAGAATGTCCTCAATACACAAACACAGAGGCTGTAGCAAGATCTGGCATTGAGATAGCGTAAAATCACAGATATTTTTGTTTTCATCCAGGAGTATCGGGACAAAATATAGTTTTGAAGTGAAGTTTAACCAAAAATCACCTTGAAAGTGGTTTGGAGAAAAGCACAATCATTCTGTTCAGCAAATGAATCCAGTGTCATGTTTACAAATACAAATATCATATTTTCTGAGGTTTCTGGAGCTTTCTTCCTAGAAAATTCGAATGTGTGGAGGATTTGACTCCAGGTGGAACCAATTAGCGTTCGCCAGCAGAAAAGAAACAGGGTCCTGCTAAAATGCATTCAAAACCTTAAAGTCCATAGAGAATGTCCAGAAAACACAAACACACACAGAGGCTATAGCAAGATCTGGGATTGAGATAGCTAAAAATCACCAGATAGTTTTGTTTTCATCCAGGAATATCTGGACAAAATTTTGTAGTTTTGAAATGAAATTTAACCAAAAAATCACCGTGAAAGTGGTTTTGGAGAAAATCACCATCTTCCTGTTCGGCAAATGCATCCAATGTCATGTTTACAAATACAAATATCATGCTTTCTCAGGATTCTGAAGCTTTCTTCCTAGAAAACTCGAAGGTGTAGAGGATTTGACTCCAGGTGGATCCAATTAGCGTTTGCCAGCAGAAAACCAAAAGGGTCCTGCTAAAATGCATTCAAAACCTTAAAGTCCATAGAGAATGTCCAGAAAACACAAACACAGAGGCTGTAGCAAGATCTGGGATTGAGATACCAACAACACAGCAGATAGTTTTGTTTTCATCCAGGACAAATTGTTGTAGTTTTGAAGTGAAATGTAACCAAAAAAACTCCATGAAAGTGGTTTTGGGAAAAAGCACAATCTTCCTGTTCGGCAAATGCATCCAATGTCATGTTTACAGAAAGAAATATCAAGTTTTCTCAGGTTTCTGAAGCTTTCTTCCTAGAAAACTCGAAGGTGTGGAGGATTTGACTCCAGGTGGAACCACTTAGCGTTTGCCAGCAGAAAACAAAAAGGGTCCTGCTAAAATGCATTCAAAACCGTAAAGCCCATAGAGAATGTCCAGAAAACACAAACACACTCAGAGGCTGTAGCAAGATCTGGGATTGAGATAGCCACAACACACCAGATAGTTTTGTTTTCATCCAGGAGTATCTGGACAAATTGTGGTAGTTTTCAAGTAAAATTTAACCAAAAAATCACCGTGAAAGTGGTTTTGGAGAAAAGCACAATCTTCCTGTTCGGCAAATGCATCCAATGTCATGTTTAAAGAAAGAAATATCATGTTTTCTCAGGTTTCTGAAGCTTTCTTCGTAGAGAACTCGAATGTGTGGAGGATTTGACTACAGGTGGAACCAATTAGCATTTGGCAGCTAAAAACAAAAAACTTAAATGCTAAAATGCATTCAGAACCGTAAAGTCCACAGAGAATGTCCAGAAAACACAAACACAGAGGCTGTATCAAAATATCACATAGAGATAGCCACAACACACCAGATAATTTTGTTTTCATCCAGGAGTATCTGGACAAATTGTTGTAGTTTTGAAGTGAAATTTATCCAAAAAATCACCCTGACAGAGGTTTTGGAGAAAAGCAAAATCTTCCTGTTCGGCAAATGCATCCAATGTCATGTTTACAGATACAAATATCATGTTTTCTCATGTTTCTAGAGCTTTCTCCCTAGAAAACTCGAATGTGTGGAGGATTTGACTCCAGGTGGAACCAATTAGCGTTTGCCAGCTGAAAACAAAAAACTTACATGCTAAAATGCATTCAAAACTGTAAAGTCCATAGAGAATGTCCAGAAAACACAAACACAGAGGCATTGAAAGATCTGGGATTGAGATAGCTAAAAATCACCAAATAGTTTTGTTTTCATCCAGGAGTATCTGGACAAATTCTTATGGATTTTGGGTGAAATTTAAACAAAAAATCACCGTGAAAGTGGTTTTGGAGAAAAGCACAATCTTCCTGTTCGGCAAATGCATCCAATGCCATGTTTACAGAAAGAAATATCATGTTTTCTCAGGTTTTTGAAGCTTTCTTCCTAGAAAACTCGAATGTGTTGGGTATTTCACTCCAGGTGGAACCAATTAGCGTTTGCCAGCTGAAAACAAAAACTTACATGCTAAAATGCATTCAAAGACATCAAGTCCATAGAGAATTTACAGAAAACACAAACACAGAGGCTGTAGCAAGGTCTGGGATTGAGATAGCTAAAAATGACCAAATAGTTTTGTTTTCATCCAGGAGTATCTGGACAAATTCTCGGGGATTTCGGGTGAAATTTAACCAAAAAATCACCGTGAAAGTGGTTTTGGAGAAAAGCACAATCTTCCTGTTCGGCAAATGCATCCAATGTCATGTTTACAGAAAGAAATATCATGTTTTCTCAGGTTTCTGAAGCTTTCTTCCTAGAAAACTCGAATGTGTGGAGGATTTGACTCCAGGTGGACGCAATTAGCGTTTGCCAGCAAAAAACAAAAACTTACATGCTATAATGCATTCAAAACTGTAAAGTCCATAGAGAATGTCCAGAAAACACAAACACAGAGGCTGTAGCAAGATCTGGGACTGAGGTAGCCACAAAACACCAGATAGTTTTGTTTTCATCCAGGAGTATCTGGCCAAAATGCTGTAGTTTTGAAGTAAAATTTAACCCAAAAATCACCCTGAAAGTGGGTTTGGAGAAAAGCACAATCTTCCTCTTCGGCAAATGCATCCAATATAATGTTTACAGAAAGAAATCTCATGTTTTCTCAGGTTTCTGGAGCTATCTTCCTAGAAAACTCGAATGTGTGGAGTATTTGACTCCAGGTGGAACCAATTAGCGTTTGCCAGGAGAAAACCAAAAGGGTCCTGCTAAAATGCATTCAAAACCATAAAGTCCATAGAGAATGTACAGAAAACACAAACACAGAGGCTGTAACAGGATCTGGGATTGAGATAGCTAAAAATCACCAAATAGTTTTGTTTTCATCCAGGAGTATCTGGACAAATTCTTCTGGATTGCGGGTGAAATTTAACCAAAAAATCAACGTGAAAGTGGTTTTGGAGAAAAGCACAATCTTCCTTTTCAGCAAATGCATCCAATGTCATGTTTACAAATACAAATATCATGTTTTCTCAGGTTTCTGAAGCTTTATTCCCAGAAAACTCGAATGTGTGGAGGATTTGACTCCAGGTGGAACCAATTAGCATTTGCCAGAGGAAAGCAAATACTTACATGCTAAAATGCATTCAAAACGGTAAAGTCCATAGAGAATGTCCAGAAAACACAAACACACACAGAGGCTGTAGCAAGATCTGGGATTGAGATAGCCACAACACACCAGATAGTTTTGTTTTCATCCAGGAGTATCTGGACAAATTGTTGTAGTTTTGAAGTAAAATTTAACCAAAAAATCACCGTGAAAGTGGTTTTGGAGAAAAACACAATCTTCCTGTTCGGCAAATGCATCCAATGTCATGATTACAGAAAGAAATATCATGTTTTCTCAGGATTCTGAAGCTTTCTTCCTAGAAAACTCGAATGTGTGGAGGATTTGACTCCAGGTGGAACCAATTAGCGTTTGCCAGCTGAAAACAAAAACTTACATGCTGAAATGCATTCAAAACCTTAAAGTCCATAGAGAATGTACAGAAAACACAAACACAGAGGCTGTAGCATTATCTGGGATTGAGATAGCTAAAAATCACCAGATAGTTTTGTTTTCATCCAGGAGTATCTGGACAAATTCTTGTGGATTACGGGTGAAATTTAACCAAAAATCACCGTGAAAGTGGTTTTGGAGAAAAGCACAATCTTCCTGTTCGGCAAATGCATCCAATGTCATGTTTACAAATACAAATATCATGTTTTGTCAGCTTTCTGAAGCTTTCTTCCTAGAAAACTCGAATGTGTGGAGGATTTGTTTCCAGGTGGAACCAATTAGCGTTTGCCAGCAGAAAACAAAAACTTACATGCTAAAATGCATTCAAAACTGTAAAGTCCATAGAGAATGTCCAGAAAAAACAAACACAGAGGCTGTAGCAAGATCTGGGACTGAGATAGCCACAACACACCAGATAGTTTTGTTTTCATCCAGGAGTATCTGGACAAATTGTTGTGGATTTCAGGTGAAATTTAACCAAAAAATCACCGTGAAAGTGATTTTGGAGAAAAGCACAATCTTCCTGTTTGGCAAATGCATCCAATGTCATGTTTTCAGAAAGAAATATCATGTTTTCTCAGGTTTCTGAAGCTTTCTTCCTAGAAAACTCGAATGTGTGGAGGATTTTACTCCAGGTGGAACCAGTTAGCATTTGCCAGAGGAAAACAAATACTTACATGCTAAAATGCATTCAAAACGGTAAAGTCCATAGAGAATGTCCAGAAAACACAAACAAACACAGAGGCTGTAGCAAGTTCTGGGATTGAGATAGCCACAACACACCAGATAGTTTTGTTTTCATCCAGGAGTATCTGGACAAATTGTTGTAGTTTTGAAGTAAAATTTAACCAAAAAATCACCGTGAAAGTGGTTTTGGAGAAAAACACAATCTTCCTGTTCGGCAAATGCATCCAATGTCATCATTACAGAAAGAAATATCATGTTTTCTCAGGTTTCTGAAGCTTTCTTCCTAGAAAACTCGAATGTGTGGAGGATTTGACTCCAGGTGGAACCAATTAGCGTTTGCCAGTTAAAAACAAAAACTGACATGCTAAAATGCATTCAAAACCTTAAAGTCCATAGAGAATGTACAGAAAACACAAACACAGAGGCTGTAGCAGGATCTGGGATTGAGATAGCTAAAAATCACCAGATAGTTTTGTTTTCATCCAGGAGTATCTGGACAAATTCTTGTGGATTACGGGTGAAATTTAACCAAAAATCACCGTGAAAGTGGTTTTGGAGAAAAGCACAATCTTCCTGTTCAGCAAATGCATCCAATGTCATGTTAACAGAAAGAAATATCATGTTTTTTCAGGTTTCTGAAGCTTTCTTCCTAGAGAACTCGAATGTGTGGAGGATTTGACCCCAGGTGGAACCAATTAGCGATTGCCAGCAGAAAACAAAAAGAGTCCTACTAAAATGCATTCAAAAACTTAAAGTCCATAGAGAATGTCCAGAAAACACAAACACACACAGAGGCTGTAGCAAGATCTGGGATAGAGATAGCTAAAAATCAGCAGATATCTTTGTTTTCATCCAGGAGTATCTGGACAAATTTTTATAGTTTTGAAGTGAAATTCAACAAAAAATCACCGTGAAAGTGGTTTTGGAGAAAAGCACAATCTTCCTGTTCGGCAAATGCATCCAATATCATGTTTACAAATACAAATATCATGTTTTCTCAGGTTTCTGAAGCTTTCTTCCTAGAAAACTCGAATGTGTGGAGGATTTGTCTCCAGGTGGAACAAATTAGCGTTTGGCAGCTAAAAACAAAACCTTACATGCTGAAATGCATTCAAAACCATAAAGTCCATAGAGAATGTCCAGAAAACACAAACACACACAGAGGCTGTAGCAATATCTGGGATTGAGATAGCTACAAATCACCAGATAGTTTTGTTTTCATCCAGGAGTATCTGGATAAATTTTTGTGGATTTCGGGTGAAATTTAACCAAAAAATCCCCGTTAAAGTTGTTTTGGAGAAAAGCACAATCTTCCTGTTCCACAAGTGCATCCAATGTCATGTTTACAGAAAGAAATATCATGTTTTCTCAGGTTTCTGAAGCTTTATTCCTAGAAAACTCGAATGTGTGGGGGATTTGACTCCAGGTGGAACCAGTTAGCGTTTGGCAGCTAAAAACAAAAACTGACATGCTAAAATGCATTCAAAACCGTAAAGTCCATAGAGAATGTCCAGAAAACACAAACAAACACAGAGGCTGTAGCAAGATCTGGGATTGAGATAGCCACAACACACCAGATAGTTTTGTTTTCATTCAGGAGTATCTGGACAAATTGTTGTAGTTTTGAATTGAAATGTAACAAAAAATCCCCGTTAAAGTGGTTTTGGGGAAAAGCAAAATCTCACTGTTCTGCAAATGCATCCAAAGTCCTGTTTACAGAAAGAAATATCATGTTTTCTCAGGTTTCTGAAGCTTTCTTCCTACAATACTCGAAGGTGTGGAGGAGTTGACTCCTGGTGGAACCAATTAGCGTTTGCCAGCAGAACACAAAAAGAGTCCTGCTAAAATTCATTCAAAACCTTAACGTCCACAGAGAATGCCCAGAAAACTCAAACACACACAGAGGCTGTAGCAAGATCTGGGATTGAGATAGCTAAAAATCACCAGATATCTTTGTTTTCATCCAGGAGTATCTGGACAAATTGTTGTAGTTTTGAAGTGAAATTTAACCAAAAAATCACCGTGAAAGTGGTGTTTGAGAGTAGCACAATCTTCCTGTTTGGCAAATGCATCCAAGGTCATGTTTACAGAAAGAAATATCATGTTTTCTCAGGTTTCTGAAGCTTTCTTCCTAGAAAACTCGAAGGTGTGGAGGATTTAACTCCATGTGGAACCAATTAGCGTTTGGCAGCTAAAAACAAAAACTTACATGCTAAAATGCATTCAAAACCATAAAGTTCATAGAGAATGTCCAGAAAACACAAACACACACAGAGGCTGTAGCAAGATCTGGGATTGAGATAGCCACAACACACCAGATAGTTTTGTTTTCATCCAGCAGTATCTGGACAAATTGTTGTAGTTTTGAAGTGAAATGTAACCAAAAAATCCCCGTTAAAGTGGTTTTGGAGAAAAGCACAATCTTCCTGTTCGGCAAATGCATCCAATGTCAAGTTTACAGAAAGAAATATCATGTTTTCTCAGGTTTCTGAAGCTTTCTTCCTAGAAAACTGGAATGTGTGGAGGATTTGACTCCAGGTGGAACCAATTAGCGTTTTCCAGCAGAACACAAAAAGAGTCCTGCTAAACTGCATTCAAAACCGTAAAGTCCACAGAGAATGCCCAGAAAACACAAACACACACAGAGGCTGTAACAAGATCTGGGATTGAGATAGCTACAAATCACCAGATAGTTTTGTTTTCATCCAGGAGTATCTGGACAAATTGTTGTAGTTTGAAGTGAAATTTAACCAAAAAATCACCGTGAAAGTGGTTTTGGAGAAAAGCACAATCTGCCTGTTCGGCAAATGCATCCAATGTCATGTTTACAGAAAGAAATATCATGTTTTCTCAGGTTTCTGAAGCTTTCTTCCTAGAAAACTGGAATGTGTGGAGGATTTGACTCCAGGTAGAACCAATTAGCGTTTGGCAGCTAAAAACAAAATCTTACATGCTAAAATGCATTCAAACCATAAAGTCCATAGAGAATGTCCAGAAAACACAAACACACACAGAGGCTGTATAAAGATCTGGGATTGAGATAGCCACAACACACCAGATAGTTTTGTTTTCATCCAGGAGTATCTGGACAAATTGTTGCAGTTTTGAAGTGAAATTTAACCAAAAAATAGCCGTGAAAGTAGTTTTGGGGAAAAGCACAATCTTCCTGTTCGGCAAATGCATCCAATGTCATGTTTACAGAAAGAAATATCATGTTTTTTCAGGTTTCTGAAGCTTTCTTCGTAGAGAACTCGAAGGTGTGGAGGATTTGAGCCCAGGTGGAACCAATTAGTGATTGCCAGCAGAAAACAAAAAGAGTTCTACTAAAATGCATTCAAAACCTTAAAGTCCATAGAGAATGTCCAGAAAACACAAACACACACAGAGGCTGTAGCAAGATCTGGGATTGAGATAGCTCAAAATCACCAGATATCTTTATTTTCATCCAAAAGTATCTGGACAAATTGTTGTAGTTTTGAAGTGAAATTTAACCAAAAAATCACCGTGAAAGTGGTCTTGGAGAAAAGCCCAATCTTCCTGTTCGGCAAATGCATCCAATGTCATGTTTACAGAAAGAAATATCATGTTTTCTCAGGTTTCTGAAGCTTTCTTCCTAGAAAACTCGAATGTGTGCCGGAAATGACTCCCGGTGGAACCAATTAGCGTTTGGCAGATTAAAACAAAAGCTTACATGCTAAAATGCATTCAAAACCGTAAAGTCCATAGAGAATGTCCAGAAAACACAAACACACACAGAGGCTGTAGCAAGATCTGGGATTGAGATAGCCACAACACACCAGATAGTTTTGTTTTCATCCAGGAGTATCTGGACAAATTGTTGTGGATTTCGGGTGAAATTTAACAAAAATCACCGTGGAAGTGGTTTTGGAGAAAAGCACAATCTCACTGTTCTGCAAATGCTTCCAAAGTCCTCTTTACAGAAAGAAATATCATGTTTTCTCAGGTTTCTGAAGCTTTCTTCCTAGAATACTTGAAGGTGTGGAGGATTTGACTCCAGGTGGAACCAATTAGCGTTTGCCAGCAGAACACAAAAAGAGTCCTGCTAAAATTCATTCAAAACCTTAAAGTCCACTGAGAATGCCCAGAAAACTCAAACACACACAGTGGCTGTAGCAAGATCTGGGATTGAGATAGCTAAAAATCACCAGATAGTTTTGTTTTCATCCAGGAGTATCTGGACAAATTGTTGTACTTTTGAAGTGAAATTTAACCAAAAAATCACCGTGAAAGTGGTTTTGGAGAAAAGCACAATCTTCCTGTTCAGCAAATGTATCCAATGTCATGTTTACAAATGCAAATATCATGTTTTCTCAGGTTTCTGAAGCTTTCTTCCTAGAAACTCCAAGGTGTGGCGGATTTGACTCCAGGTGGAACCAATTAACATTTGCCAGCAGAAAACAAAAAGGGTCCTGCTAAAATGCATTCGAAAGTTAAAGTCCATAGAGAATGTCCAGAAGACACAAACAAACACAGAGGCAGTAGAAAGATCTGGGAATGAGATAGCCACAACACACCAGATAGTTTTGTTTTCATCCAGGAGTATCTGGACAAATTGTTGTACTTTTGAAGTAAAATTTAACCAAAAATCACCGTGAAAGTGGTTTTGGATAAAAGCACAATCTTCTGTTCGGCAAATGCCTCCAATGTCATGGTTACAGAAAGAAATGTCATGTTTTCTCAGGTATCTGAAGCTTTCTTCCTAGAAAACTCGAATGTGTGGAGGATTTGACTCCAGGTGGAACCAATTAGCGTTTGGCAGCTAAAAACAAAAACTTACATGCTAAAATGCATTCGAAAGTGTAAAGTCCATAGAGAATGTCCAGAAAACACAAACACACACAGAGGCTGGAGCGAAATCTGGGATTGAGATAGCCACAACACACCAGATAGTTTTGTTTTCATCCAGGAGTATCTGGACAAATTGTTGTACTTTTGAAGTGAAATTTAACCAAAAAATCACCGTGAAAGTGATTTTGGAGAAAAGCACAATCTTCCTGTTCGGCAAATGCATCCAATGTCATGTTTACAGAAAGAAATATCATGTTTTCTCAGGTTTCTGAAGCTTTCTTCCTAGAAAACTCGAATGTGTGGCGTATTAGACTCCAGGTGGAACCAATTAGCGTTTGGCAGCTAAAAACAAAACCTTACATGCTAAAATGCATTCAAAACCGTAAAGTCCATAGAGAATGTCCAGAAAACACTAACATACACAGAGGCTGTAGCAAGATCTGGGATTGAGATAGGCACAACACACCAGATAGTTTTGTTTTCATTCAGGAGTATCTGGACAAATTGTTGTATTTTGAACTGAAATGTAACAAAAAATCACCGTGAAAGTGGTTTTGGGGAAAAGCACAATCTCCCTGTTCTGCAAATGCATCCAAAGTCCTGTTTACAGAAAGAAATATCCTGTTTTCTCAGGTTTCTGAAGCTTTCTTCCTAGAATACTGGACTGTGTGGAGGATTTGACTCCAGGTGGAACCAATTAGCGTTTGCCAGCAGAAAACAAAAAGGGTCCTGCTAAAATGCATTCAAAACCTTAAAGTCCACAGAGAATGCCCAGAAAACACAAACACACACAGAGGCTGTAGCAATATCTGGGATTGAGAGAGCTAAATATCACCAGATATCTTTGTTTTCATCCAGGAGTATCTGGACAAATTGTTGTAGTTTTGAAGTGAAATTTAACCAAAAAATCACCGTGAAAGTGGTTTTTGAGAGTAGCACAATCTTCCTGTTCGGCAAATGCATCCAATGTCATGTTTACAGAAAGAAATATCATGTTTTCTCAGGTTTCTGAAGCTTTCTTCCTAGAAAACTCGAAGGTGTGGAGGATTTGACTCCAGGTGGAACCAATTAGCATTTGGCAGTTAAAAACAAAACCTTACATGCTGAAATGCATTCGAAACCGTAAAGTCCATAGAGAATGTCCAGAAAACACAAACACACACAGAGGCTGTAGCAAGATCTGGGATTGAGATAGCTACAAATCACCAGATATCTTTGTTTTCATCCAGGAGTATCTGGACAAATTGTTGTAGTTTTGAAGTGAAATTTAACCAAAAAATCACCGTGAAAGTGGTCTTGGAGAAAAGCACAATCTTCCCGTTCGGCAAATGCATCCAATGTCATGTTTACAGAAAGAAATATCATGTTTTCTCAGGTTTCTGGAGCTTTCTTCCTAGAAAACTCGAATGTGTGGAGGATTTGACTCCAGGTGGAACCAATTAGCGTTTGGCAGATTAAAACAAAAGCTTACATGCTAAAATGCATTCAAAACCGTAAAGTCCATAGAGAATGTCCAGAAAACACAAACACACACAGAGGCTGTAGCAAGATCTGGGATTGAGATAGCCACAACACACCAGATAGTTTTGTTTTCATCCAGGAGTATCTGGACAAATTGTTGTGGATTTCGGGTGAAATTGAACAAAAATCACCGTGGAAGTGGTTTTGGAGAAAAGCCCAAACTTCCTGTTCAGCAAAGGCATCCAATGTCATGTTTACAGAAAGAAATATCATGTTTTCTCAGGTTTCTGGAGGTTTCTTCCTAGAAAACTCGAATGTGTGGAGGATTTGACTCCAGGTGGAACCAATTAGCGTTTGGCAGCTAAAAACAAAAACTTACATGCTAAAATGCATTCAAAACCGTAAAGTCCATAGAGAATGTCCAGAAAACACAAACACACACAGAGGCTGTAGCAAGATCTGGGATTGAGATAGCCACAACACACCAGATAGTTTTGTTTTCATTCAGGAGTATCTGGACAAATTGTTGTAGTTTTGAATTGAAATGTAACAAAAAATCCCCGTTAAAGTGGTTTTGGGGAAAAGCACAATCTCACTGTTCTGCAAATACATCCAAAGTCCTGGTTACAGAAAGAAATATCATGTTTTCTCAGGTTTCTGAAGCTTTCTTCCTAGAATACTCGAAGGTGTGGAGGAGTTGACTCCAGGTGGAACCAATTAGCGTTTGCCAGCAGAACACAAAAAGAGTCCTGCTAAAATTCATGCAAAACCTTAACGTCCACAGAGAATGCCCAGAAAACTCAAACACACACAGAGGCTGTAGCAAGATCTGGGATTGAGATAGCTAAAAATCACCAGATATCTTTGTTTTCATCCAGGAGTATCTGGACAAATTGTTGTAGTTTTGAAGTGAAATTTAACCAAAAAATCACCGTGAAAGTGGTTTTTGAGAGTAGCACAATCTTCCTGTTCGGCAAATGCATCCAATGTCATGTTTACAGAAAGAAATATCATGTTTTCTCAGGTTTCTGAAGCTTTCTTCCTAGAAAACTCGAATGTGTGGAGGATTTGACTCCAGGTGGAACCAATTAGCATTTGGCAGTTAAAAACAAAACCTTACATGCTGAAATGCATTCGAAACCGTAAAGTCCATAGAGAATGTCCAGAAAACACAAACACACACAGAGGCTGTAGCAAGATCTGGGATTGAGATAGCTACAAATCACCAGATATCTTTGTTTTCATCCAGGAGTATCTGGACAAATTGTTGTAGTTTTGAAGTGAAATTTAACCAAAAAATCACCATGAAAGTGGTCTTGGAGAAAAGCACAATCTTCCTGTTCGGCAAATGCATCCAATGTCATGTTTACAGAAAGAAATATCATGTTTTCTCAGGTTTCTGGAGCTTTCTTCCTAGAAAACTCGAATGTGTGGAGGATTTGACTCCAGGTGGAACCAATTAGCGTTTGGCAGATTAAAACAAATGCTTACATGCTAAAATGCATTCAAAACCGTAAAGTCCATAGAGAATGTCCAGAAAACACAAACACACACAGAGGCTGTAGCAAGATCTGGGATTGAGATAGCCACAACACACCAGATAGTTTTGTTTTCATCCAGGAGTATCTGGACAAATTGTTGTGGATTTCGGGTGAAATTTAAGAAAAATCACCGTGGAAGTGGTTTTGGAGAAAAGCCCAAACTTCCTGTTCAGCAAAGGCATCCAATGTCATGTTTACAGAAAGAAATATCATGTTTTCTCAGGTTTCTGGAGGTTTCTTCCTAGAAAACTCGAATGTGTGGAGGATTTGACTCCAGGTGGAACCAATTAGCGTTTGGCAGCTAAAAACAAAAACTTACATGCTAAAATGCATTCAAAACCGTAAAGTCCATAGAGAATGTCCAGAAAACACAAACACACACAGAGGCTGTAGCAAGATCTGGGATTGAGATAGCCACAACACACCAGATAGTTTTGTTTTCATTCAGGAGTATCTGGACAAATTGTTGTAGTTTTGAATTGAAATGTAACAAAAAATCCCCGTTAAAGTGGTTTTGGGGAAAAGCACAATCTCACTGTTCTGCAAATGCATCCAAAGTCCTGGTTACAGAAAGAAATATCATGTTTTCTCAGGTTTCTGAAGCTTTCTTCCTAGAATACTCGAAGGTGTGGAGGAGTTGACTCCTGGTGGAACCAATTAGCGTTTGCCAGCAGAACACAAAAAGAGTCCTGCTAAAATTCATGCAAAACCTTAACGTCCACAGAGAATGCCCAGAAAACTCAAACACACACAGAGGCTGTAGCAAGATCTGGGATTGAGATAGCTAAAAATCACCAGATATCTTTGTTTTCATCCAGGAGTATCTGGACAAATTGTTGTAGTTTTGAAGTGAAATTTAACCAAAAAATCACCGTGAAAGTGGTTTTTGAGAGTAGCACAATCTTCCTGTTCAGCAAATGCATCCAATGTCATGTTTACAGAAAGAAATATCATGTTTTCTCAGGTTTCTGAAGCTTTCTTCCTAGAAAACTCGAATGTGTGGAGGATTTGACTCCAGGTGGAACCAATTAGCGTTTGCCAGCTAAAAACAAAAACTTACATGCTAAAATGCATTCAAAACCATAAAGTCCATAGAGAATGTCCAGAAAACACAAACACACACAGAGGCTGTAGCAAGATCTGGGATTGAGATAGCCACAACACACCAGATAGTTTTGTTTTCATCCAGGAGTATCTGGACAAATTGTTGTACTTTTGAAGTGAAATTTAACCAAAAAATCACCGTGAAAGTGATTTTGGAGAAAAGCACAATCTTCCTGTTCGGCAAATGCATCCAATGTCATGTTTACAGAAAGAAATATCATGTTTTCTCAGGTTTCTGAAGCTTTCTTCCTAGAAAACTCGAATGTGTGGCGTATTAGACTCCAGGTGGAACCAATTAGCGTTTGGCAGCTAAAAACAAAACCTTACATGCTAAAATGCATTCAAAACCGTAAAGTCCATAGAGAATGTCCAGAAAACACTAACATACACAGAGGCTGTAGCAAGATCTGGGATTGAGATAGGCACAACACACCAGATAGTTTTGTTTTCATTCAGGAGTATCTGGACAAATTGTTGTATTTTGAACTGAAATGTAACAAAAAATCACCGTGAAAGTGGTTTTGGGGAAAAGCACAATCTCCCTGTTCTGCAAATGCATCCAAAGTCCTGTTTACAGAAAGAAATATCCTGTTTTCTCAGGTTTCTGAAGCTTTCTTCCTAGAATACTGGACTGTGTGGAGGATTTGACTCCAGGTGGAACCAATTAGCGTTTGCCAGCAGAAAACAAAAAGGGTCCTGCTAAAATGCATTCAAAACCTTAAAGTCCACAGAGAATGCCCAGAAAACACAAACACACACAGAGGCTGTAGCAATATCTGGGATTGAGAGAGCTAAATATCACCAGATATCTTTGTTTTCATCCAGGAGTATCTGGACAAATTGTTGTAGTTTTGAAGTGAAATTTAACCAAAAAATCACCGTGAAAGTGGTTTTTGAGAGTAGCACAATCTTCCTGTTCGGCAAATGCATCCAATGTCATGTTTACAGAAAGAAATATCATGTTTTCTCAGGTTTCTGAAGCTTTCTTCCTAGAAAACTCGAAGGTGTGGAGGATTTGACTCCAGGTGGAACCAATTAGCATTTGGCAGTTAAAAACAAAACCTTACATGCTGAAATGCATTCGAAACCGTAAAGTCCATAGAGAATGTCCAGAAAACACAAACACACACAGAGGCTGTAGCAAGATCTGGGATTGAGATAGCTACAAATCACCAGATATCTTTGTTTTCATCCAGGAGTATCTGGACAAATTGTTGTAGTTTTGAAGTGAAATTTAACCAAAAAATCACCGTGAAAGTGGTCTTGGAGAAAAGCACAATCTTCCCGTTCGGCAAATGCATCCAATGTCATGTTTACAGAAAGAAATATCATGTTTTCTCAGGTTTCTGGAGCTTTCTTCCTAGAAAACTCGAATGTGTGGAGGATTTGACTCCAGGTGGAACCAATTAGCGTTTGGCAGATTAAAACAAAAGCTTACATGCTAAAATGCATTCAAAACCGTAAAGTCCATAGAGAATGTCCAGAAAACACAAACACACACAGAGGCTGTAGCAAGATCTGGGATTGAGATAGCCACAACACACCAGATAGTTTTGTTTTCATCCAGGAGTATCTGGACAAATTGTTGTGGATTTCGGGTGAAATTGAACAAAAATCACCGTGGAAGTGGTTTTGGAGAAAAGCCCAAACTTCCTGTTCAGCAAAGGCATCCAATGTCATGTTTACAGAAAGAAATATCATGTTTTCTCAGGTTTCTGGAGGTTTCTTCCTAGAAAACTCGAATGTGTGGAGGATTTGACTCCAGGTGGAACCAATTAGCGTTTGGCAGCTAAAAACAAAAACTTACATGCTAAAATGCATTCAAAACCGTAAAGTCCATAGAGAATGTCCAGAAAACACAAACACACACAGAGGCTGTAGCAAGATCTGGGATTGAGATAGCCACAACACACCAGATAGTTTTGTTTTCATTCAGGAGTATCTGGACAAATTGTTGTAGTTTTGAATTGAAATGTAACAAAAAATCCCCGTTAAAGTGGTTTTGGGGAAAAGCACAATCTCACTGTTCTGCAAATACATCCAAAGTCCTGGTTACAGAAAGAAATATCATGTTTTCTCAGGTTTCTGAAGCTTTCTTCCTAGAATACTCGAAGGTGTGGAGGAGTTGACTCCAGGTGGAACCAATTAGCGTTTGCCAGCAGAACACAAAAAGAGTCCTGCTAAAATTCATGCAAAACCTTAACGTCCACAGAGAATGCCCAGAAAACTCAAACACACACAGAGGCTGTAGCAAGATCTGGGATTGAGATAGCTAAAAATCACCAGATATCTTTGTTTTCATCCAGGAGTATCTGGACAAATTGTTGTAGTTTTGAAGTGAAATTTAACCAAAAAATCACCGTGAAAGTGGTTTTTGAGAGTAGCACAATCTTCCTGTTCGGCAAATGCATCCAATGTCATGTTTACAGAAAGAAATATCATGTTTTCTCAGGTTTCTGAAGCTTTCTTCCTAGAAAACTCGAATGTGTGGAGGATTTGACTCCAGGTGGAACCAATTAGCATTTGGCAGTTAAAAACAAAACCTTACATGCTGAAATGCATTCGAAACCGTAAAGTCCATAGAGAATGTCCAGAAAACACAAACACACACAGAGGCTGTAGCAAGATCTGGGATTGAGATAGCTACAAATCACCAGATATCTTTGTTTTCATCCAGGAGTATCTGGACAAATTGTTGTAGTTTTGAAGTGAAATTTAACCAAAAAATCACCATGAAAGTGGTCTTGGAGAAAAGCACAATCTTCCTGTTCGGCAAATGCATCCAATGTCATGTTTACAGAAAGAAATATCATGTTTTCTCAGGTTTCTGGAGCTTTCTTCCTAGAAAACTCGAATGTGTGGAGGATTTGACTCCAGGTGGAACCAATTAGCGTTTGGCAGATTAAAACAAATGCTTACATGCTAAAATGCATTCAAAACCGTAAAGTCCATAGAGAATGTCCAGAAAACACAAACACACACAGAGGCTGTAGCAAGATCTGGGATTGAGATAGCCACAACACACCAGATAGTTTTGTTTTCATCCAGGAGTATCTGGACAAATTGTTGTGGATTTCGGGTGAAATTTAAGAAAAATCACCGTGGAAGTGGTTTTGGAGAAAAGCCCAAACTTCCTGTTCAGCAAAGGCATCCAATGTCATGTTTACAGAAAGAAATATCATGTTTTCTCAGGTTTCTGGAGGTTTCTTCCTAGAAAACTCGAATGTGTGGAGGATTTGACTCCAGGTGGAACCAATTAGCGTTTGGCAGCTAAAAACAAAAACTTACATGCTAAAATGCATTCAAAACCGTAAAGTCCATAGAGAATGTCCAGAAAACACAAACACACACAGAGGCTGTAGCAAGATCTGGGATTGAGATAGCCACAACACACCAGATAGTTTTGTTTTCATTCAGGAGTATCTGGACAAATTGTTGTAGTTTTGAATTGAAATGTAACAAAAAATCCCCGTTAAAGTGGTTTTGGGGAAAAGCACAATCTCACTGTTCTGCAAATGCATCCAAAGTCCTGGTTACAGAAAGAAATATCATGTTTTCTCAGGTTTCTGAAGCTTTCTTCCTAGAATACTCGAAGGTGTGGAGGAGTTGACTCCTGGTGGAACCAATTAGCGTTTGCCAGCAGAACACAAAAAGAGTCCTGCTAAAATTCATGCAAAACCTTAACGTCCACAGAGAATGCCCAGAAAACTCAAACACACACAGAGGCTGTAGCAAGATCTGGGATTGAGATAGCTAAAAATCACCAGATATCTTTGTTTTCATCCAGGAGTATCTGGACAAATTGTTGTAGTTTTGAAGTGAAATTTAACCAAAAAATCACCGTGAAAGTGGTTTTTGAGAGTAGCACAATCTTCCTGTTCAGCAAATGCATCCAATGTCATGTTTACAGAAAGAAATATCATGTTTTCTCAGGTTTCTGAAGCTTTCTTCCTAGAAAACTCGAATGTGTGGAGGATTTGACTCCAGGTGGAACCAATTAGCGTTTGCCAGCTAAAAACAAAAACTTACATGCTAAAATGCATTCAAAACCATAAAGTCCATAGAGAATGTCCAGAAAACACAAACACACACAGAGGCTGTAGCAAGATCTGGGATTGAGATAGCCACAACACACCAGATAGTTTTGTTTTCATCCAGGAGTATCTGGACAAATTGTTGTAGTTTTGAAGTGAAATGTAACCAAAAAATCCCCGTTAAAGTGGTTTTGGAGAAAAGCACAATCTTCCTGTTTGGCAAATGCAACCAATGTCAAGTTTACAGAAAGAAATATCATGTTTTCTCAGGTTTCTGAAGCTTTCTTCCTAGAAAACTGGAATGTGTGGAGGATTTGACTCCAGGTCGAACCAATTAGCGTTTGGCAGCTAAAAACAAAAACTTACATGCTAAAATGCATTCAAACCATAAAGTCCATAGAGAATGTCCAGAAAACACAAACACACACAGAGGCTGTAGCAAGATCTGGGATTCAGATTGCTAAAAATCACGATAGTTTTGTTTTCATCCAGGAGTATCTGGACAAATTGTTGCAGTTTTGAAGTGAAATTTAACCAAAAAATCACCGTGAAAGTAGTTTTGGGGAAAAGCACAATCTTCCTGTTCGGCAAATGCATCCAATGTCATGTTTACAGAAAGAAATATCATGTTTTTTTAGGTTTCTGAAGCTTTCTTCCTAGAGAACTCGAATGTGTGGAGGATTTGGCCCCAGGTGGAACCAATTAGCGATTGCCAGCAGAAAACAAAAAGAGTCCTACTAAAATGCATTCAAAACCTTAAAGTCCATAGAGAATGTCCAGAAAACACAAACACACACAGAGGCTGTAGCAAGATCTGGGATTGAGATAGCCACAACACACCAGATAGTTTTGTTTTCATCCAGGAGTATCTGGACAAATTGTTGTAGTTTTGAAGTGAAATGTAACCAAAACATCCCCGTTAAAGTGGTTTTGGAGAAAAGCACAATCTTCCTGTTTGGCAAATGCAACCAATGTCAAGTTTACAGAAAGAAATATCATGTTTTCTCAGGTTTCTGAAGCTTTCTTCCTAGAAAACTGGAATGTGTGGAGGATTTGACTCCAGGTCGAACCAATTAGCGTTTGGCAGCTAAAAACAAAAACTTACATGCTAAAATGCATTCAAACCATAAAGTCCATAGAGAATGTCCAGAAAACACAAACACACACAGAGGCTGTAGCAAGATCTGGGATTCAGATTGCTAAAAATCACGATAGTTTTGTTTTCATCCAGGAGTATCTGGACAAATTGTTGCAGTTTTGAAGTGAAATTTAACCAAAAAATCACCGTGAAAGTAGTTTTGGGGAAAAGCACAATCTTCCTGTTCGGCAAATGCATCCAATGTCATGTTTACAGAAAGAAATATCATGTTTTTTTAGGTTTCTGAAGCTTTCTTCCTAGAGAACTCGAATGTGTGGAGGATTTGACCCCAGGTGGAACCAATTAGCGATTGCCAGCAGAAAACAAAAAGAGTCCTACTAAAATGCATTCAAAACCTTAAAGTCCACAGAGAATGCCCAGAAAACACAAACACACACAGAGGCTGTAGCAAGATCTGGGATTGAGATAGCTCAAAATCACCAGATATCTTTATTTTCATCCAAAAGTATCTGGACAAATTGTTGTAGTTTTGAAGTGAAATTTAACCAAAAAATCACCGTGAAAGTGGTCTTGGAGAGTAGCACAATCTTCCTGTTCGGCAAATGCATCCAATGTCATGTTTACAGAAAGAAATATCATGTTTTCTCAGGTTTCTGGAGCTTTCTTCCTAGAAAACTCGAATGTGTGGAGGATTTGACTCCAGGTGGAACCAATTAGCGTTTGGCAGATTAAAACAAAAGCTTACATGCTAAAATGCATTCAAAACCTTAAAGTCCATAGAGAATGTCCAGAAAACACAAACACACACAGAGGCTGTAGCAAGATCTGGGATTGAGATAGCTCAAAATCACCAGATATCTTTATTTTCATCCAAAAGTATCTGGACAAATTGTTGTGGATTTCGGGTGAAATTTAACAAAAATCACCGTGGAAGTGGTCTTGGAGAAAAGCACAATCTGCCTGTTCGGCAAATGCATCCAATGTTATGTTTACAGAAAGAAATATCATGTTTTCTCAGGTTTCTGAAGCTTTCTTCCTAGAAAAATCGAATGTGTGGAGGATTTGACTCCAGGTGGAACCAATTAGCGTTTGCCAGCAGAAAACAAATGGGTCCTGCTAAAATGCATTCGAAAGTTAAAGTCCATAGAGAATGTTCAGAAGACACAAACAAACACAGAGGCTATAAGAAGATCTGGTATTGTGATAGCCAAAACACACCAGATAGTTTTGTTTTCATCCAGAAATATCTGGACAAATTGATGTAATTTTGAAGTGAAATTTAATGAAAAATCACCGTGAAAGTTGTTTTGGAGAAAAGCACAATCTCCCTGTTTGGCAAATGCATCCAATGTCATGTTTACAGAAAGAAATATCATGTTTTTTTAGGTTTCTGAAGCTTTCTTCCTAGAAAACTCGGAGGTGTAAAGGATTTGACTCCAGGTGGAACCAATTAGCGTTTGGCAGCTAAAAACAAAACCTTACATGCTAAAATGCATTCAAAACCGTAAAGTCCATAGAGAATGTCCAGAAAACACACACAAACACAGAGGCTGTAGCAAGATCTCGGATTGAGAGAGCCACAACACACCAGATAGTTTTGTTTTCATCCAGGAGTATCTGGACAAATTGTTGTGGATTTTGGGAGAAATTTAACCAAAAAATCACCGTGAAAGTTGTTTTGGAGAAAAGCACAATCTGCCTGTTCGGCAAATGCATCCAATGTTATGTTTATAGAAAGAAATATCATGTTTTCTCAGGTTTCTGAAGCTTTCTTCCTAGAAAACTCGAATGTGTGGAGGATTTGACTCCAGGTGGAACCAATTAGCGTTTGGCAGCTAAAAACAAAACCTTACATGCTAAAATGCATTCAAAACCGTAAAGTCCATAGAGAATGTCTAGAAAACACAAACAAACACAGAGGCTGTAGCAAGATCTGGGAATGAGATAGCCACAACACACCAGATAGTTTTGTTTTCATCCAGGAGTACCTGGACAAATTGTTGTACTTTTGAAGTAAAATTTAACCAAAAAATCACCGTGCAAGTGGTTTTGGGGAAAAGCACAATCTTCCTCTTCGGCAAATGCATCCAATGTCATGGTTACAGAAAGAAATATCATGTTTTCTCAGGTATCTGAAGCTTTCTTCCTAGAAAACTGGAATGTGTGGAGGATTTGACTCCAGGTGGAACCAATTAGCGTTTGGCAGCTAAAAACAAAACCTTACATGCTGAAATGCTTTCAAAACCGTAAAGTCCATAGAGAATGTACAGAAAACACAAACACACCGAGGCTGTAGCAAGATCTTGGATTGAGATAGCTAAAAATCACCAGATAGTTTTGTTTTCATCCAGGAGTATCTGGACAAATTGTTGTGGATTTCAAGTGAAATTTAACAAAAAAATCACCGTGAAAGTGATTTTGGAGAAAAGCACAATCTTCCTGTTTGGCAAATGCATCCAATGTCATGTTTACAGAAAGAAATATCATGTTTTCTCAGGTTTCTGAAGCTTTCTTCCTAAAAACTCGAACGTGTGGAGTGTTTGACTCCAGGTGGAACCAATTAGCGTTTGGTAGCAAAAACTAAAACTTACATGCTAAAATGCATTCAAAACCGTAAAGTCCATAGAGAATGTCGAGAAAACAGAAACACAGAGGCTGTAGGAAGATCTGGGATTGAGATAGTCACAACACACCAGATAGTTTTGTTTTCATCCAGGAGTATCTGGAAAAATTGTTGTGGATTTCGGTGAAATTTAACCAAAAAATCACCGTGCAAGTTGTTTTGGAGAAAAGCACAATCTTCCTGTTCGGGAAATGCATCCAATGTTATGTTTGCAGAAAGAAATATCATGTTTTCTCAGGTTTCTGAAGCTTTCTTGCTAGAAAACTCGAATGTGTGGAGGATTTGACTCCAGGTGGAACCAATTAGCGTTTGCCAGCAGAAAACAAATGGGTCCTGCTAAAATGCATTCGAAAGTTAAAGTCCATAGAGAATGTCCAGAAGACACAAAAAAACACAGAGGCTGTAAGAAGATCTGGTATTGTGATAGCCACAACACACCAGATAGTTTTGTTTTCATCCAGAAATATCTCGACAAATTGTTGTAGTTTTGCAGTGAAATTTAACGAAAAATCACCGTGAAAGTGGTTTTCGAGAATAGCACAATATTCCTGTTCGGCAAATGCATCCAATGTCATGTTTACAGAAAGAAATATTATGTTTTCTCAGGTTTCTGAAGCTTTCTTCCTAGAAAACTCAAATGTGTGGAGGATTTGACTCCAGGTGGAACCAATTAGCGTTTGCCAGCAGAAAACAAATGGGTCCTGCTAAAATGCATTCGAAAGTTAAAGTCCATAGAGAATGTCCAGAAGACACAAACAAACACAGAGGCTGTAGAAAGATCTGGGAATGAGATAGCCACAACACACCAGATAGTTTTGTTTTCATCCAGGAGTATCTGGACAAATTGTTGTACTTTTGATGTAAAATTTAACCAAAAATCACCGTGAAAGTGGTTTTCGATAAAAGCACAATCTTCCTGTTCGGCAAATGCATCCAATGTCATGGTTACAGAAAGAAATATCATGTTTTCTCAGGTATCTGAAGCTTTCTTCCTAGAAAACTCGAATGTGTGGAGTATTTGACTCCATGTGGAACCAATTAGCGTTTGGCAGCTAAAAACAAAAACTTACATGCTAAAATGCATTCGAAAGTGTAAAGTCCATAGAGAATGTCCAGAAAACACAAACACACACAGAGGCTGTAGCAAGATGTGGGATTGAGATAGCCACAACACACCAGATAGTTTTGTTTTCATCCAGGAGTATCTGGACAAATTGTTGTAGTTTTGAAGTGTAATTTAACCAAAAAATCACCGGGAAAGTGGTTTTGGGGAAAAGCACAATCTCCCTGTTCTGCAAATGCATCCAAAGTCCTGTTTACAGAAAGAAATATCATGTTTTCTCAGGTTTCTGAAGCTTTCTTCCTAGAATACTCGAAGGTGTGGAGGATTTGACTCCAGGTGGAACCAATTAGCGTTTGCCAGCAGAAAACAAAAAGAGTCCTGCTAAAATTCATTCAAAACCTTAAAGTCCACAGAGAATGCCCAGAAAACACAAACACACACAGAGGCTGTAGCAATATCTGGGATTGAGATAGCTAAAAATCACCAGATATCTTTGTTTTCATCAAGGAGTATCTGGAAAAATTGTTGTAGTTTTGAAGTGAAATTTAACCAAAAAATCACCGTGAAAGTGGTTTTTGAGAGTAGCACAATCTTCCTGTTCGGCAAATGCATCCAATGTCATGTTTACAGAAAGAAATATCATGTTTTCTCAGGTTTCTGAAGCTTTCTTCCTAGAAAACTCGAATGTGTTGGGTATTTGACTCCAGGTGGAACCAATTAGCATTTGGCAGTTAAAAACAAAACCTTACATGCTGAAATGCATTCGAAAGTGTAAAGTCCATAGAGAATGTCCAGAAAACACAAACACACACAGAGGCTGTAGCAAGATCTGGGATTGAGATAGCCACAACACACCAGATAGTTTTGTTTTCATCCAGGAGTATCTGGACAAATTGTTGTAGTTTTGAAGTGAAATTTAACCAAAAAATCACCATGAAAGTGCTTTTGGAGAAAAGCACAATCTTCCTGTTCGGCCAATGCATCCAATGTCATGTTTACAGAAAGAAATATCATGTTTTCTCAGGTTTCTGAAGCTTTCTTCCTAGAAACTCGAAGGTGTGGAGGATTTGACTCCAGGTGGAACCAATTAGCGTTTGGCAGCTAAAAACAAAAACTTACATGCTAAAATGCATTCAAAACCATAAAGTTCATACAGAATGTCCAGAAAACACAAACAAACACAGAGGCTGTATCAAGATCTGGGATTGAGAGAGCCACAACACACCAGATAGTTTTGTTTTCATCCAGGAGTATCTGGACAAATTGTTGTGGATTTCGGGTGAAATTTAACCAAAAAATCACCGTGAAAGTGGTTTTGGAGAAAAGCACAATCTGCCTGTTCGGCAAATGCATCCAATGTCATGTTTACAGAAAGAAATATCATGTTTTCTCAGGTTTCTGAAGCTTTCTTCCTAGAAAAATCGAATGTGTGGAGGACTTGACTCCAGGTGGAACCAATTAGCGTTTGCCAGCAGAAAACAAATGGGTCCTGCTAAAATGCATTGGAAAGTTAAAGTCCATAGAGAATGTCCAGAAGACACAAACAAACACATAGTCTGTAAGAAGATCTGGTATTGTGATAGCCACAACACACCAGATAGTTTTGTTTTCATCCAGGAGTATCTGGACAAATTGATGTAGTTTTGAAGTGAAATTTAATGAAAAATCACCGCGAAAGTTGTTTTGGAGAAAAGCACAATCTCCCTGTTTGGCAAATGCATCCAATGTCATGTTTACAGAAAGAAATATCATGTTTTCTCAGGTTTCTGAAGCTTTCTTCCTAGAAAACTCGAAGGTGTAAAGGATTTGACTCCAGGTGGAACCAATTAGCGTTTGGCAGCTAAAAACAAAACCTTACATGCTAAAATGCTTTCAAAACCGTAAAGTCCATAGAGAATGTACAGAAAACACAAACACACCGAGGCTGTAGCAAGATCTTGGATTGAGATAGCTAAAAATCACCAGATAGTTTTGTTTTCATCCAGGAGTATCTGGACAAATTGTTGTGGATTTCAGGTGAAATTTAACCAAAAAATCACCGTGAAAGTGATTTTGGAGAAAAACACAATCTTCCTGTATGGCAAATGCATCCAATGTCATGTTTACAGAAAGAAATATCATGTTTTCTCAGGTTTCTGAAGCTTTCTTCCTAGAAAACTCGAATGTGTGGAGGATTTGACTCCAGGTGGAACCAATTAGTGTTTGGTAGCAAAAACAAAAACTTACATGCTAAAATGCATTCAAAACCATAAAGTCCATAAAGAATGTCCAGAAAACACAAACACACACAGAGGCTGTAGCAAGATCTGGGATTGAGATAGCTAAAAATCACCAGATAGTTTTGTTTTCATCCAGGAGTATCTGGACAAATTGTTGTAGTTTTGAAGTGAAATTTAACCAAAAAATCACCGTGAAAGTGGTTTTGGGGAAAGCACAATCTCCCTGTTCTGCAAATGCATCCAAAGTCCTGTTTACAGAAAGAAATATCATGTTTTCTCAGGTTTCTGAAGCTTTCTTCGTAGAATACTCGAAGGTGTGGAGGATTTGACTCCAGGTGGAACCAATTAGCGTTTGCCAGCAGAAAACAAAAAGAGTCCTGCTAAAATTCATTCAAAACCTTAAAGTCAACAGAGAATGCCCAGAAAACACAAAAACACACAAAGGCTGTAGCAATATCTGGGATTGAGATAGCTAAAAATCACCAGGTATCTTTGTTTTCATCCAGGAGTATCTGGACAAATTGTTGTAGTTTTCAAGTGAAATGTAACCAAAAATTCACCGTGAAAGTGGTTTTGGAGAAAAGCACAATCTTCCTGCTTGGCAAATGCATCCAATGTCATGTTTACAGAAAGAAATATCATGTTTTCTCAGGTTTCTGAAGCTTTCTTCCTAGAAAACTCGAATGTGTGGAGGATTTGATCCAGGTTGAACCAATTAGCGTTTGGCAGCTAAAAACAAAAACTTACATGCTAAAATGCATTCAAAACCGTAAAGTCCATAGAGAAAGTCCAGAAAACACAAACAAACACAGAGGCTGTAGCAAGATCTGGGATTGAGATAGCTAAAAATCACCAGATAATTTTGTTTTCATCCAGGAGTATCTGGACAAATTGTTGTAGTTTTGAAGTGAAATCTAACCAAAAAATCACCGTGAAAGTGGTTTTGGAGAAAAGCACAATCTTCCTGTTCTGAAAATGCATCCAATGTCATGTTTACAGAAAGAAATATCATGTTTTCTCAGGTTTCTAGAGCTTTCATGCTAGAAAACTCGAAGGTGTGGAGGATTTGACTCCAGGTGGAACCAATTAGCGTTTGGCAGCTAAAAACAAAATCTTACATGCTAAAATGCATTCAAAACCGCAAAGTCCATAGAGAATATCCAGAAAACACAAACAAACACAGAGGCTGTAGCAAGATCTGGGATTGAGATAGCTAAAAATCACCAGATAGTTTTGTTTTCATCCAGGAGTATCTGGACAAATTGTTGTAGTTTTGAAGTGATATTTAACCAAAAAATCACCAAGAACGTGGTTTTGAAGAATAGCACAATCTTCCTGTTCGGCAAATGCATCCTATGTCATGTTTACAGAAAGAAATATCATGTTTTCTGAGGTTTCTGGAGCTTTCTTCCTAGAAAACTCGAATGTTTGAAGGATTTGACTCCAGGTGGAACCAATTAGCGTTTGGCAGCTAAAAACAAAACCTTACATGCTAAAATGCATTCACAACCATAAAGTTCATAGAGAATGTCCTGAAAACTCTAACACAGAGGCTGTAGCAAGATCTGGGATTGAGATAGCCACAACAAACCAAATAGTTTTGTTTTCATACAGGAGTATCGGGACAAATTGTTGTAGTTTTGAAGTGAAATGTAACCAAAAAATCACCGTGAAAGTGATTTTAGAGAAAAGCACAATCTTCCTGTTCGGCAAATGCATCCAATGTCATGTTTACAGAAAGAAATACCATGTTTTCTCAGGTTTCTGAAGCTTTCTTCCTAGAAAACTCGAATGTGTGGAGGATTTGACTCCAGGTGGAACCAATTACTGTTTGCCAGCAGAAAAGAAAACCTTACATACTGAAATGCATTCAAAACCGTAAAGTCCATAGAGAATGTCCAGAAAACACAAACACACACAGAGGCTGTAGCAAGATCTGGGATTGAGATAGCCACAACACACCAGGTAGTTTTGTTTTCATCCAGGAGTATCTGGACAAATTGTTGTAGTTTTTAAGTGAAATTTAACCAAAAAATCACCGTGAAAGTGGTTTTGGGGAAAAGCACAATCTCCCTGTTCTGCAAATGCATCCAAAGTCCTGTTTACAGAAAGAAATATCCTGTTTTCTCAGGTTTCTGAAGCTTTCTTCCTAGAATACTGGACTGTGTGGAGGATTTGACTCCAGGTGGAACCAATTAGCGTTTGCCAGCAGAAAACAAAAAGAGTCCTGCTAAAATTCATTCAAAACTTTAAAGTCCACAGAGAATGCCCAGAAAACACAAACACACACAGAGGCTGTAGCAATATCTGGGATTGAGATAGCTAAAAATCACCAGATATCTTTGTTTTCATCCAGGAGTATCTGTACAAATTGTTGTAGTTTTGAAGTGAAATTTAACCAAAAAATCACCGTGAAAGTGGTTTTTGAGAGTAGCACAATCTTCCTGTTCGGCAAATGCATCCAATGTCATGTTTACAGAAAGAAATATCATGTTTTCTCAGGTTTCTGAAGCTTTCTTCCTAGAAAACTCGAAGGTGTGGAGGATTTGACTCCAGGTGGAACCAATTAGCATTTGGCAGTTAAAAACAAAACCTTACATGCTGAAATGCATTCAAAACCGTAAAGTCCATAGAGAATGTCCAGAAAACACAAACACACACAGAGGCTGTAGCAAGATCTGGGATTGAGATAGCTACAAATCACCAGATATCTTTGTTTTCATCCAGGAGTATCTGGACAAATTGTTGTAGTTTTTAAGTGAAATTTAACCAAAAAATCACCATGAAAGTGGTTTTGGAGAAAAGCACAATCTTCCTGTTCGGCAAATGCATCCAATGTCATGTTTACAGAAAGAAATATCATGTTTTCTCAGGTTTCTGAAGCTTTCTTCCTAGAAACTCGAAGGTGTGGAGGATTTGACTCCAGGTGGAACCAATTAGCGTTTGGCAGCTAAAAACAAAAACTTACATGCTAAAATGCATTCAAAACCATAAAGTTCATAGAGAATGTCCAGAAAACACAAACAAACACAGAGGCTGTATCAAGATCTGGGATTGAGATAGCCACAACACACCAGATAGTTTTGTTTTCATCCAGGAGTATCTGGACAAATTGTTGTGGATTTCGGGTGAAATTTAACCAAAAATTCACCGTGAAAGTTGTTTTGGAGAAAAGCACAATCTTCCTGTTCTGAAAATGCATCCAATGTCATGTTTACAGAAAGAAATATCATGTTTTCTCAGGTTTCTAGGGCTTTCATGCTAGAAAACTCGAAGGTGTGGAGGATTTGACTCCAGGTGGAACCAATTAGCGTTTGGCAGCTAAAAACAAAATCTTACATGCTAAAATGCATTCAAAACCGCAAAGTACATAGAGAATATCCAGAAAACACAAACAAACACAGAGGCTGTAGCAAGATCTCAGATTGAGATAGCCACAACACACCAGATAGTTTTGTTTTCATCCAGGAGTATCTGGACATATTGTTTTAGTTTTGAAGTGAAATTTCACCAAAAAATCACCGTGAAAGTGGTTTGGAGAAAAGCACAATCTTCCTATTCGGCAAATGCATCCAATGTCATGTTTACAGAAAGAAATATCATGTTTTCTCAGGTTTCGGAAGCTTTCTTCATAGAAAACTCGAATGTGTGCCGGATTTGACTCCAGGTGGAACCAATTAGCGTTTGGCAGCTAAAAACAAAAACTTACATGCTAAAATGCATTCATAACCGTAAAGTCCATAGAGAATGTCCAGAAAACACAAACAAACACAGAGGCTGTAGCAAGATCTGGGATTGAGATAGCTAAAAATCACCAGATAGTTTTGTTTTCATCCAGGAGTATCTGGACAAATTGTTGTAGTTTTGAAGTGATATTTAACCAAAAAATCACCAAGAACGTGGTTTTGAAGAATAGCACAATCTTCCTGTTCGGCAAATGCATCCTATGTCATGTTTACAGAAAGAAATATCATGTTTTCTCAGGTTTCTGAAGCTTTCTTCCTAGAAAACTCGAATGTGTGGAGGATTTGACTCCAGGTGGAACCAATTAGCGTTTGGCAGCTAAAAACAAAACCTTACATGCTAAAATGCATTCAAAACCGTAAAGTCCATAGAGAATGTCCAGAAAACACAAACAAACACAGAGGCTGTAGCAAGATCTGGGAATGAGATAGCCACAACTCACCAGATAGTTTTGTTTTCATTCAGGAGTACCTGGACAAATTGTTGTACTTTTGAAGTAAAATTTAACCAAAAAATCACCGTGAAAGTGGTTTTGGAGAAAAGCACAATCTTCCTGTTCGGCAAATGCATCCAATGTCATGGTTACAGAAAGAAATATCATGTTTTCTCAGGTATCTGAAGCTTTCTTCCTAGAAAACTGGAATGTGTGGAGGATTTGACTCCAGGTGGAACCAATTAGCGTTTGGCAGCTAAAAACAAAACCTTACATGCTGAAATGCTTTCAAAACCGTAAAGTCCATAGAGAATGTACAGAAAACACAAACACACTGAGGCTGTAGCAAGATCTTGGATTGAGATAGCTAAAAATCACCAGATAGTTTTGTTTTCATCCAGGAGTATCTGGACAAATTGTTGTGGATTTCAGGTGAAATTTAACCAAAAAATCACCGTGAAAGTGATTTTGGAGAAAAGCACAATCTTCCTGTTTGGCAAATGCATCCAATGTCATGTTTACAGAAAGAAATATCATGTTTTCTCAGGTTTCTGAAGCTTTCTTCCTAGAAAACTCGAACGTGTGGAGTGTTTGACTCCAGGTGGAACCAATTAGCGTTTGGTAGCAAAAACTAAAACTTACATGCTAAAATGCATTCAAAACCGTAAAGTCCATAGAGAATGTCGAGAAAACAGAAACACAGAGGCTGTAGGAAGATCTGGGATTGAGATAGGCACAACACACCAGATAGTTTTGTTTTCATCCAGGAGTATCTGGAAAAATTGTTGTGGATTTCGGTGAAATTTAACCAAAAAATCACCGTGCAAGTTGTTTTGGAGAAAAGCACAATCTTCCTGTTCGGCAAATGCATCCAATGTTATGTTTGCAGAAAGAAATATCATGTTTTCTCAGGTTTCTGAAGCTTTCTTGCTAGAAAACTCGAATGTGTGGAGGATTTGACTCCAGGTGGAACCAATTAGCGTTTGCCAGCAGAAAACAAATGGGTCCTGCTAAAATGCATTCGAAAGTTAAAGTCCATAGAGAATGTCCAGAAGACACAAAAAAACACAGAGGCTGTAAGAAGATCTGGTATTGTGATAGCCACAACACACCAGATAGTTTTGTTTTCATCCAGAAATATCTCGACAAATTGTTGTAGTTTTGCAGTGAAATTTAACGAAAAATCACCGTGAAAGTGGTTTTCGAGAATAGCACAATCTTCCTGTTCGGCAAATGCATCCAATGTCATGTTTACAGAAAGAAATATTATGTTTTCTCAGGTTTCTGAAGCTTTCTTCCTAGAAAACTCAAATGTGTGGAGGATTTGACTCCAGGTGGAACCAATTAGCGTTTGCCAGCAGAAAACAAATGGGTCCTGCTAAAATGCATTCGAAAGTTAAAGTCCATAGAGAATGTCCAGAAGACACAAACAAACACAGAGGCTGTAGAAAGATCTGGGAATGAGATAGCCACAACACACCAGATAGTTTTGTTTTCATCCAGGAGTACCTGGACAAATTGTTGTACTTTTGAAGTAAAATTTAAGCAAAAATCACCGTGAAAGTGGTTTTCGATAAAAGCACAATCTTCCTGTTCGGCAAATGCCTCCAATGTCATGGTTACAGAAAGAAATATCATGTTTTCTCAGGTATCTGAAGCTTTCTTCCTAGAAAACTCGAATGTGTGGAGTATTTGACTCCATGTGGAACCAATTAGCGTTTGGCAGCTAAAAACAAAAACTTACATGCTAAAATGCATTCGAAAGTGTAAAGTCCATAGAGAATGTCCAGAAAACACAAACACACACAGAGGCTGTAGCAAGATGTGGGATTGAGATAGCCACAACACACCAGATAGTTTTGTTTTCATCCAGGAGTATCTGGACAAATTGTTGTAGTTTTGAAGTGAAATTTAACCAAAAAATCACCGTGAAAGTGGTTTTGGGGAAAAGCACAATCTCCCTGTTCTGCAAATGCATCCAAAGTCCTATTTACAGAAAGAAATATCATGTTTTCTCAGGTTTCTGAAGCTTTCTTCCTAGAATACTCGAAGGTGTGGAGGATTTGACTCCAGGTGGAACCAATTAGCGTTTGCCAGCAGAAAACAAAAAGAGTCCTGCTAAAATTCATTCAAAACCTTAAAGTCCACAGAGAATGCCCAGAAAACACAAACACACACAGAGGCTGTAGCAATATCTGGGATTGAGATAGCTAAAAATCACCAGATATCTTTGTTTTCATCCAGGAGTATCTGGACAAATTGTTGTAGTTTTGAAGTGAAATTTAACCAAAAAATCAACGTGAAAGTGGTTTTTGAGAGTAGCACAATCTTCCTGTTCGGCAAATGCATCCAATGTCATGTTTACAGAAAGAAATATCATGTTTTCTCAGGTTTCTGAAGCTTTCTTCCTAGAAAACTCGAATGTGTTGGGTATTTGACTCCAGGTGGAACCAATTAGCATTTGGCAGTTAAAAACAAAACCTTACATGCTGAAATGCATTCGAAAGTGTAAATTCCATAGAGAATGTCCAGAAAACACAAACACACACAGAGGCTGTAGCAAGATCTGGGATTGAGATAGCCACAACACACCAGATAGTTTTGTTTTCATCCAGGAGTATCTGGACAAATTGTTGTGGATTTCGGGTGAAATTTAACCAAAAAATCACCGTGAAAGTGGTTTTGGAGAAAAGCACAATCTGCCTGTTCGGCAAATGCATCCAATGTCATGTTTACAGAAAGAAATATCATGTTTTCTCAGGTTTCTGAAGCTTTCTTCCTAGAAAAATCGAATGTGTGGAGGACTTGACTCCAGGTGGAACCAATTAGCGTTTGCCAGCAGAAAACAAATGGGTCCTGCTAAAATGCATTGGAAAGTTAAAGTCCATAGAGAATGTCCAGAAGACACAAACAAACACAGAGTCTGTAAGAAGATCTGGTATTGTGATAGCCACAACACACCAGATAGTTTTGTTTTCATCCAGAAATATCTGGACAAATTGATGTAGTTTTGAAGTGAAATTTAATGAAAAATCACCGCGAAAGTTGTTTTGGAGAAAAGCACAATCTCCCTGTTTGGCAAATGCATCCAATGTCATGTTTACAGAAAGAAATATCATGTTTTCTCAGGTTTCTGAAGCTTTCTTCCTAGAAAACTCGAAGGTGTAAAGGATTTGACTCCAGGTGGAACCAATTAGCGTTTGGCAGCTAAAAACAAAACCTTACATGCTAAAATGCTTTCAAAACCGTAAAGTCCATAGAGAATGTACAGAAAACACAAACACACCGAGGCTGTAGCAAGATCTTGGATTGAGATAGCTAAAAATCACCAGATAGTTTTGTTTTCATCCAGGAGTATCTGGACAAATTGTTGTGGATTTCAGGTGAAATTTAACCAAAAAATCACCGTGAAAGTTATTTTGGAGAAAAACACAATCTTCCTGTATGGCAAATGCATCCAATGTCAAGTTTACAGAAAGAAATATCATGTTTTCTCAGGTTTCTGAAGCTTTCTTCCTAGAAAACTCGAATGTGTGGAGGATTTGACTCCAGGTGGAACCAATTAGCGTTTGGCAGCTAAAAACAAAAACTTACATGCTAAAATGCATTCACAACCGTAAAGTCCATAGAGAAAGTCCAGAAAACACAAACAAACACAGAGGCTGTAGCAAGATCTGGGATTGAGATAGCTAAAAATCACCAGATAATTTTGTTTTCATCCAGGAGTATCTGGACAAATTGTTGTAGTTTTGAAGTGAAATTTAACCAAAAAATCACCAAGAACGTGGTTTTGAAGAATAGCACAATCTTCCTGTTCGGCAAATGCGTCCTATGTCATGTTTACAGAAAGAAATATCATGTTTTCTCAGGTTTCTGGAGCTTTCTTCCTAGAAAACTCGAATGTTTGGAGGATTTGACTCCAGGTTGAACCAATTAGCGTTTGGCAGCTAAAAACAAAAACTTACATGCTGAAATGAATTCACAGCCATAAAGTTCATAGAGAATGTCCTGAAAACTCAAACACAGAGGCTGTAGCAAGATCTGGGATTGAGATAGCCACAACAAACCAGATAGTTTTGTTTTCATCCAGGAGTATCTGGACAAATTGTTGTAGTTTTGAAGTGAAATCTAACCAAAAAATCACCGTGAAAGTGGTTTTGGAGAAAAGCACAATCTTCCTGTTCTGAAAATGCATCCAATGTCATGTTTACAGAAAGAAATATCATGTTTTCTCAGGTTTCTAGAGCTTTCTTGCTAGAAAACTCGAATGTGTGGAGGATTTGACTCCAGGTGGAACCAATTAGCGTTTGGCAGCTAAAAACAAAATCTTACATGCTAAAATGCATTCAAAACCGCAAAGTCCATAGAGAATATCCAGAAAACACAAACAAACACAGAGGCTGTAGCAAGATCTCAGATTGAGATAGCCACAACACACCAGATAGTTTTGTTTTCATCCAGGAGTATCTGGACAAATTGTTGTAGTTTTGAATTGAAATGTAACCAAAAAATCACCGTGAAAGTGGTTTTGGAGAAAAGCACAATCTTCCTGTTCGGCAAATGCATCCAATGTCATGTTTACTGAAAGAAATATCATGTTTTCTCAGGTTTCTGAAGCTTTCTTCCTAGAAAACTCGAATGTGTGGAGGATTTGACTCCAGGTGGAACCAATTAGCGTTTGGCAGCTAAAAACAAAAATTTACATGCTAAAATGCATTCAAAACCGTAAAGTCCATAGAGAATGTCCAGAAAACACAAACACACACAGAGGCTGTAGCAAGATCTGGGATTGAGATAGCCACAACACACCAGATAGTTTTGTTTTCATCCAGGAGTTTCTGGACAAATTGTTGTAGTTTTGAAGTGAAATGTAACCAAAAAATCACCGTGAAAGTGGTTTTGGAGAAAAGCACAATCTTCCTGTTCGGCAAATGCATCTAATGTCATGTTTACAGAAAGAAATATCATGTTTTCTCAGGTTTCTGAAGCTTTCTTCCTAGAAAACTCGAATGTATTGGGTATTTGACTCCAGGTGGAACCAATTAGCATTTGGCAGTTAAAAACAAAACCTTACATGCTGAAATGCATTCGAAAGTGTAAATTCCATAGAGAATGTCCAGAAAACACAAACACACACAGAGGCTGTAGCAAGATCTGGGATTGAGATAGCCACAACACACCAGATAGTTTTGTTTTCATCCAGGAGTATCTGGACAAATTTTTGTAGTTTTGAAGTGAAATTTAACCAAAAAATCACCGTGAAAGTGGTTTTGGAGAAAAGCACAATCTTCCTGTTCGGCCAATGCATCCAATGTCATGTTTCCAGAAAGAAATATCATGTTTTTTCAGGTTTCTGAAGCTTTCTTCCTAGAAACTCGAAGGTGTGGAGGATTTGACTCCAGGTGGAACCAATTAGCGTTTGGCAGCTAAAAACAAAAACTTACATGCTAAAATGCATTCAAAACCATAAAGTTCATAGAGAATGTCCAGAAAACACAAACAAACACAGAGGCTGTATCAAGATCTGGGATTGAGATAGCCACAACACACCAGATAGTTTTGTTTTCATCCAGGAGTATCTGGACAAATTGTTGTAGTTTTGAAGTGAAATCTAACCAAAAAATCACCGTGAAAGTGGTTTTGGAGAAAAGCACAATCTTCCTGTTCGGCCAATGCATCCAATGTCATGTTTACAGAAAGAAATATCATGTTTTCTCAGGTTTCTGAAGCTTTCTTCCTAGAAAAATCGAATGTGTGGAGGACTTGACTCCAGGTGGAACCAATTAGCGTTTGCCAGCAGAAAACAAATGGGTCCTGCTAAAATGCATTGGAAAGTTAAAGTCCACAGAGAATGTCCAGAAGACACAAACAAACACAGAGTCTGTAAGAAGATCTGGTATTGTGATAGCCACAACACACCAGATAGTTTTGTTTTCATCCAGGAGTATCTGGACAAATTGTTGTAGTTTTGAAGTGAAATTTAACCAAAAAATCACCAAGAACGTGGTTTTGAAGAATAGCACAATCTTCCTGTTCGGCAAATGCGTCCTATGTCATGTTTACAGAAAGAAATATCATGTTTTCTCAGGTTTCTGGAGCTTTCTTCCTAGAAAACTCGAATGTTTGGAGGATTTGACTCCAGGTTGAACCAATTAGCGTTTGGCAGCTAAAAACAAAAACTTACATGCTGAAATGAATTCACAGCCATAAAGTTCATAGAGAATGTCCTGAAAACTCAAACACAGAGGCTGTAGCAAGATCTGGGATTGAGATAGCCACAACAAACCAGATAGTTTTGTTTTCATCCAGGAGTATCTGGACAAATTGTTGTAGTTTTGAAGTGAAATCTAACCAAAAAATCACCGTGAAAGTGGTTTTGGAGAAAAGCACAATCTTCCTGTTCTGAAAATGCATCCAATGTCATGTTTACAGAAAGAAATATCATGTTTTCTCAGGTTTCTAGAGCTTTCTTGCTAGAAAACTCGAAGGTGTGGAGGATTTGACTCCAGGTGGAACCAATTAGCGTTTGGCAGCTAAAAACAAAATCTTACATGCTAAAATGCATTCAAAACCGCAAAGTCCATAGAGAATATCCAGAAAACACAAACAAACACAGAGGCTGTAGCAAGATCTCAGATTGAGATAGCCACAACACACCAGATAGTTTTGTTTTCATCCAGGAGTATCTGGACAAATTGTTGTAGTTTTGAAGTGAAATGTAACCAAAAAATCACCGTGAAAGTGGTTTTGCAGAAAAGCACAATCTTCCTGTTCGGCAAATGCATCCAATGTCATGTTTACTGAAAGAAATATCATGTTTTCTCAGGTTTCTGAAGCTTTCTTCCTAGAAAACTCGAATGTGTGGAGGATTTGAATCCAGGTGGAACCAATTAGCGTTTGGCAGCTAAAAACAAAAACTTACATGCTAAAATGCATTCAAAACGGCAAAGTCCATAGAGAATATCTAGAAAACACAAAGGAACACAGAGGCTGTAGCAAGATCTCAGATTAAGATAGCCACAACACACCAGATAGTTTTGTTTTCATCCAAGAGTATCTGGACAAATTGTTGTAGTTTTGAAGTGAAATTCAACCAAAAAACACCGTGAAAGTGGTTTTGGAGAAAAGCACAATCTTCCTGTTCGGCAAATGCATCCAATGTCATGTTTACAGAAAGAAATACCATGTTTTCTCAGGTTTCTGAAGCTTTCTTCCTAGAAAACTCGAATGTGTGGAGGATTTGACTCCAGGTGGAACCAATTAGCGTTTGGCAGCTAAACACAAAAGCTTGCATGCTAAAATGCATTCAAAACCGTAAAGTCCATAGAGAATGTCCAGAAAACACAAACACACACAGAGGCTGTAGCAATATCTGAGATTGAGATAGCCACAACACACCAGATAATTTTGTTTTCATCCAGGAGTATCTGGACAAATTGTTGTGGATTTTGGAAGAAATTTGACAAAAATCACCGTGAAAGTGGTTTTGGGGAAAAGCACAATCTTCCTGTTCGGCAAATGCATCTAATGTCATGTTTATAGAAAGAAATATCATGTTTTCTCAGGTTTCTGGAGCTTTTTTCCTAGAAAACTCGAAGTTGTGGAGGATGTGACTCCAGGTGGAACCAATTCCTGTTTGGCATCTTAAAACAAAAACTTACATGCTAAAATGCATTCAAAACTGTAAAGTCCATAGAGAATATCTAGAAAACACAAACGAACACAGAGGCTGTAGCAACATCTCAGATTAAGATAGCCACAACTCACCAGATAGTTTTGTTTTCATCCAGGAGTATCTGAACAAATTGTTGTGGATTTCGGGTGAAATTTAAGCAAAAATCACCGTGAAAGTGGTTTTGGAGAAAAGCACAATCTTCCTGTTTGGCAAATGTATCCAATGTCATGTTTATAGAAAGAAATAGGTTTTCTCAGGTTTCTGAAGCTTTCTTCCTAGAAAACTCGAATGTGTGCAGTGTTTGACTCCAGGAGGAACCAATTAGCCTTTGCCTGCAGAAAACAAACAGGGTCCTGCTAAAATGCATTCAAAACCTTAAAGTCCATAGAGAATATACAGAAAACACAAACACACACAGAGGCTGTAGCAAGATCTGGGATTGAGATAGCTACAAATCACCAGATAGTTTTGTTTTCCTCCAGGAGTATCTGGACCAATTGTTGTGGATTTCGGGTGAAATTTAAGCAAAAATCACAGTGAAAGTGGTTTTGGAGAAAAGCACAATATTCCTATTTGGAAAATGTATCCAATGTCATGTTTACAGAAAGAAATATCATGTTTTCTCAGGTTTCTGGAGCTTTCTTCCTAGAAAACTCGAATGTGTGGAGTATTTGACTCCAGGTGGAACCAATTAGCATTTGCCAGCAGAAAACAAAAAGGGTCCTGCTAAAATGCATTCAAAACCTTAAAGTTCATAGAGAATATCCAGAAAACACAAACACACACAGAGGCTGTAGCAAGATCTGGGATTGAGATAGCTACAAATCACCAGATAGTTTTGTTTTCATCCAGGAGTATCTGGACCAATTGTTGTAGTTTTGAAGTGAAATTTAACCAAAAAATCACCGTGAAAGTGGTTTTGGAGACTAGCACAATCTTCCTGTTCAGCAAATGTATCCAATGTCATGTTTACAGAAAGAAATATCATGTTTTCTCAGGTTTCTTAAGCTTTCTTCCTAGAAACCTCCAATGTGTGGAGTATTTGACTCCAGGTGGAACCAATTAGCGTTTGCCAGCAGAAAACAAAAAGGGTCCTGCTAAAATGCATTCAAAACCTTAAAGTCCATAGAGAATATCCAGAAAACACAAACACACACAGAGGCTGTAGCAAGATCTGGGATTGAGATAGCTACAAATCACCAGATAGTTTTGTTTTCATCCAGGAGTATCTGGACAAATTGTTTTAGTTTTCAAGTGAAATTTAACCAAAAAATCACCGTGAGAGTGGTTTTGGAGAAAAGCACAATCTTTCTGTTCGGCAAATGAATCCAATGTCATGTTGGCAAATACAAATATCATGTTTTCTCATATTTCTGAAGCTTTCTTCCTAGAAAACTCGAATGTGTGGAGTATTTGACTCCAGGTGGAACCAATTAGCCTTTGCCAGCAGAAAACAAAAAGGGTCCTGCTTAAATGCATTCAAAACCGTAAAGTCCATAGAGAATGTCCAGAAAACACAAACAAACACAGAGGCTGTAGCAAGATCTGGGATTGAGATAGCTACAAATCACCAGATAGTTTTGTATTCATCCAGAAGTATCTGGACAAATTGCTGTAGTTTTGAAGTGAAATTTAACCAAAAAATCACCGTGAAAGTGGTTTTGGAGAAAAGCACAATCTTTCTGTTCGGCAAATGTGTCCAATGTCATGTTTACATATACACATATCATGTTTTCTCAGGTTTCTGGAGCTTTCTTCCTAGAAAACTCGAACGTGTGGAGTGTTTGACTCCAGGTGGAACCAATTAGCGTTTGCCAGCAGAAAACAAAAAGGGTCCTGCTTAAATGCATTCAAAACCTTAAAGTCCATAGAGAATATCCAGAAAACACAAACACACACAGAGGCTGTAGCAAGATCTGGGATTGAGATTGCTAGAAATCACCAGATAGTTTTGTTTTCATCCAGGAGTATCTGGACAAATTGTTGTGGATTTCGGGTGAAATTTAACCAAAAATCACCGTGAAAGTGGTTTTGGAGAAAAGCACAATCTTCCTGTTTGGCAAATGTATCCAATGTCATGTTTATAGAAAGAAATAGGTTTTCTCAGGTTTCTGAAGCTTTCTTCCTAGAAAACTCGAATGTGTGGAGTGTTTGACTCCAGGAGGAACCAATTAGCCTTTGCCAGCAGAAAACAAACAGGGTCCTGCTAAAATGCATTCAAAACCTTAAAGTCCATAGAGAATACCCAGAAAACACAAACACACACAGAGGCTGTAGCAAGATCTGGGATTGAGATAGCTACAAATCACCAGATAGTTTTGTTTTCATCCAGGAGTATCTGGACAAATTGCTGTATTTTTAACTGAAATTTAACCAAAAAATCACCGTGAAAGTGGTTTTGGAGAAAAGCACAATCTTCCTGTTCGACAAATGTATCCAATGTCATGTTTACAGAAAGAAATATCATGTTTTCTTAGGTTTCTGAAGCTTTCTTCCTAGAAACCTCGAATGTGTGGAGTGTTTGACTCCAGGTGGAACCAATTAGCGTTTGCCAGCAGGAAACAAAATGGGTCCTGCTAAAATGCATTCAAAACCTTAAAGTCCATAGAGAATATCCAGAAAACACAAACACACACAGCGGCTGTAGCAAGATCTGGGATTGAGATAGCTACAAATCACCAGATAGTTTTGTTTTCCTCCAGGAGTATCTGGACAAATTGTTGTGGATTTCGGGTGAAATTTAAGCAAAAATCACCGTGAAAGTGGTTTTGGAGAAAAGCACAATTTTCCTATTTGGAAAATGTATTCAATGTCATGTTTACAGAAAGAAATATCATGTTTTCTCAGGTTTCTGAAGCTTTCTTCCTAGAAAACCCGAATGTGTGGAGTATTTGACTCCAGGTGGAACCAATTAGCATTTGCCAGCAGAAAACAAAAAGGGTCCTGCTAAAATGCATTCAAAACCTTAAAGTCCATAGAGAATATCCAGAAAACACAAACACACACAGAGGCTGTAGCAAGATCTGGGATTGAGATAACTACAAATCACCAGATAGTTTTGTTTTCATCCAGGAGTATCTGGACCAATTGTTGTAGTTTTGAAGTGAAATTTAACCAAAAAATCACCGTGAGAGTGGTTTTGGAGACAAGCACAATCTTCCTGTTCAGCAAATGTATCCAATGTCATGTTTACAGAAAGAAATATCATGTTTTCTCATATTTCTGAAGCTTTCTTCCTAGAAAACCCGAATGTGTGGAGTATTTGACTCCAGGTGGAACCAATTAGCATTTGCCAGCAGAAAACAAAAAGGGTCCTGCTAAAATGCATTCAAAACCGTAAAGTCCATAGAGAATGTCCAGAAAACACAAACAAACACAGAGGCTGTAGCAAGATCTGGGATTGAGATAGCTACAAATCACCAGATAGTTTTGTTTTCATCCAGAAGTATCTGGACAAATTGCTGTAGTTTTGAAGTGAAATTTAACCAAAAAATCACCGTGAAAGTGGTTTTGGAGAAAAGCACAATCTTCCAGTTCGGCAAATGTATCCAATGTCATGTTTACATATACACATATCATGTTTTCTCAGGTTTCTGGAGCTTTCTTCCTAGAAAACTCGAATGTGTGGAGTATTTGACTCCAGGTGGAACCAATTAGCGTTTGCCAGCAGAAAACAAAAAGGGTCCTGCTAAAATGCATTCAAAACCTTAAAGTCCATAGAGAATATCCAGAAAACACAAACACACACAGAGGCTGTAGCAAGATCTGGGATGGAGATAGCCACAACACACCAGATAGTTTTGTTTTCATCCAGGAGTATCTGGACCAATTGTTGTAGTTTTGAAGTGAAATTTAACCAAAAAATCACCGTGAAAGTGGTTTTGGAGACAAGCACAATCTTCCTGTTCAGCAAATGTATCCAATGTCATGTTTACAGAAAGAAATATCATGTTTTCTCAGGTTTCTGAAGCTTTCTTCCTAGAAAACTCCAATGTGTGGAGGATTTGACTCCAGGTGGAACCAATTGGCGTTTGCCAGCAGAAAACAAAAAGGGTCCTGCTAAAATGCATTCAAAACCTTAAAGTCCATAGAGAATATCCAGAAAACACAAACACACACAGAGGCTGTAGCAAGATCTGGGATTGAGATAGCTACAAATCACCAGATAGTTTTGTTTTCATCCAGGAGTATCTGGACAAATTGTTGTAGTTTTCAAGTGAAATTTAACCAAAAAATCACCGTGAGAGTGGTTTTGGAGAAAAGCACAATCTTTCTGTTCGGGAAATGAATCCAATGTCATGTTGGCAAATACAAATATCATGTTTTCTCATATTTCTGAAGCTTTCTTCCTAGAAAACTCGAATGTGTGGAGTATTTGACTCCAGGTGGAACCAATTAGCCTTTGCCAGCAGAAAACAAAAAGGGTCCTGCTTAAATGCATTCAAAACCGTAAAGTCCATAGAGAACATCCCGAAAACACAAAGACACACAGAGGCTGTAGCAAGATCTGGGATTGAGATAGCTACAAATCACCAGATAGTTTTGTTTTCATCCAGGAGCATCTGGACAAATTGCTGTAGTTTTGAAGTGAAATTTAACCGAAAAATCACCGTGAAAGTGGTTTTGGAGAAAAGCACAATCTTCCTGTTTGGCAAATGTATCCAATGTCATGTTTACATATACACATATCATGTTTTCTCAGGTTTCTGGAGCTTTCTTCCTAGAAAACTCGAATGTGTGGAGTATTTGACTCCAGGTGGAACCAATTAGCGTTTGCCAGCAGAAAACAAAAAGGGTCCTGCTAAAATGCATTCAAAACCTTAAAGTCCATAGAGAATATCCAGAAAACACAAACACACACAGAGGCTGTAGCAAGATCTGGGATGGAGATAGCCACCACACACCAGATAGTTTTGTTTTCATCCAGGAGTATCTGGACCAATTGTTGTAGTTTTGAAGTGAAATTTAATCAAAAAATCACCATGAAAGTGGTTTTGGAGAAAAGCACAATCTTCCTGTTCGGCAAATGTATCCAATGTCATGTTTACAGAAAGAAATATCATGTTTTCTCAGGTTTCTGAAGCTTTCTTCCTAGAAAACTCGAATGTGTGGAGTGTTTGACTCCAGGTGGAACCAATTAGCCTTTGCCAGCAGAAAACAAAAAGGGTCCTGCTAAAATGCATTCAAAACCTTAAAGTCCATAGAGAATATCCAGAAAACACAAACACACACAGAGGCTGTAGCAAGATCTGGGATTGAGATAGCTACAAATCACCAGATAGTTTTGTTTTCATCCAGGAGTATCTGGAAAAATTGTTGTAGTTTTGCAGTGAAATTTCACCAAAAAATCACCGTGAAAGTGGTTTTGGAGAAAAGCACAATCTTCCTGTTCGGCAAATGTATGCAAAGTCATGTTTACAGAAAGAAATATCATGTTGTCTCAGGTTTCTGAAGCTTTCTTCCTAGAAAACTCGAATGTGTGGAGTGTTTGACTCCAGGTGGAACCAATTAGTGTTTGCCAGCAGAAAACAAAAAGGGTACTGCTAAAATGCATTCAAAACCTTAAAGTCCATAGAGAATATCCAGAAAAAACAAACACACACAGAGGATGTAGCAAGATCTGGGATTGAGACAGCTACAAATCAGCAGATAGTTTTGTTTTCATCCAGGAGTATCTGGACAAATTGTTGTGGATTTCGGGTGAAATTTAACCAAAAATCACCGTGAAAGTGGTTTTAGAGAAAAGCACAATCTTCCTGTTCGGCAAATGTATCCAATGTCATGTTTCCAGAAAGAAATATCATGTTTTCTCAGGTTTCTGGAGCTTTCTTCCTAGAAAACTCGAATGTGTGGAGTATTTGAGTCCAGGTGGAACCAATTAGCGTTTGCCAGCAGAAAACAAAAAGGGTCCTGCTAAAATGCATTCCAAAGCTTAAAGTCCATAGAGAATATCCAGAAAACACAAACACACACAGAGGCTATAGCAAGATCTGGGATTGAGATAGCTACAAATCACCAGATAGTTTTGTTTTCATCCAGGAGTATCTGGACAAATTGTTGTAGTTTTGAAGTGAAATTTCACCAAAAAATCACCGTGAAAGTGGTTTTGGAGAAAAGCACAATCTTCCTGTTCGGCAAATGTATCTAATCTCATGTTTACAGAAAGAAATATCATGTTTTCTCAGGTTTCTGGAGCTTTCTTCCTAGAAAACTCGAATGTGTGGAGTGTTTGACTCCAGGTGGAACCAATTAGCGTTTGCCAGCAGAAAACAAAAAGGGTCCTCTCCCATTCCCACCACCATGTTCAACAGGGAGAGGGAAGAGATGTATAATTTGGGACATGCTCAGGCTGACTTGCCCCAAGTGGTGGAGTTGGAAGCATACCAGGGGATTCCAATTCAATCCCATCGAGGTGGCATGTACCAATGCCATCTCACTGTTCCAGGTTATCAATTTCAGTTCACAGGTGGTCATGGTGAAGGGACTGGGAGTCAAAGGGAGCACATAGACAAGTCTAGTACCTGCTAATGCTAACTGATGGAGTAAATAAAGGGGAGAGTGATCCAACATGGGAAGTGAGATACTCAGCAGACTCATAGAATGGCAGATGTCCTAAATAGCACTCTGGCCTCAGAATCAGCCCTAAAGGCATTCGGATCTGGCTGAAAAGCTCATGAGAGTATTTCAGGCATGGAAAGCCAAGACACTCTGGCAAAAGATCTCTGTGAGTGAGATCCCGGTGGAAAGAACAGGTCATCAAAGAAGGAGGTACCTTTCTCTGAAGGGAGGAGAGAACCTCCACTTTGACTATGACCTTGTCTAAACAAGATAAGAGTCGGAGAACTCAGAGGGCTTCCATAGCCTTGGAAACTCATGACTGGAGCATAGGGAGATTACTGATGCCATAGACAGGAGTGTCAATTGGTAAAGTCAACAACAGGAGTCACTGTGCACTTACTCCTCATGTAGGATCTCTATCCTTAATGTGCTGTGTATTGAGATTTAATGCTATAACGAGTACTCAAACAATATATTTCACCTTGTGTTTCTATGGGGGTGCAAACTGTTGAAATCCTTACTTAATGCATACTAAACTGATCCTCTGTAAAAAAAAAAAAAAAAGAAATTATCAATTCCCAACTTGACTCTCACTGGGATTAAACATGACAATAGGTCTGCTCTGATTTCATCATCATTTAAAAAAAATCATATATTATTTTTCACTTTATGTTTCTGTGTGGGAGCAAACTGTTGAAATCCATACTTAATATATACTAAGCTGATCTTCTGTATATTAAGCTAATCGAAAATGAATCTTGATGTGAATGGAAGGGGAGAGGGAGTGGGAAAGGGGAGGGTTGTGGGTGGGAGGGATGGTATGGGGGGGAAGCCATTGTAATCCATAAGTCGTACTTTGGAAAATTATATGCATTAAATAAAAGTTTAAAAAATAAATATTTGGTGAATGAACAAGGAAAAGGTATGAAGAGTATACATGACAAAAAGACAAAGGCATTTGTTTTAGTAGAAGTTAAACTTATTTCAAACTGGATTTGATAATATTTATATTTCTTGTCATTGCATGAACATCTATCATTCTTAAAACACTGTAGAGAATGTGACTTTATTACTGTGAATGTGAAGCTCTCTATTCCCTAATTTCTATTTTTTCTATTAAAACGATAATTTTTCAAATGGTAAAAAAAAAAAAAAAAGGTCCTGCTAAAATGCATTCAAAACCTTAAAGTCCATAGAGAATATCCAGAAAACACAAACACACACAGAGGCTGTAGCAAGATCTGGGATTGAGATAGCTACAAATCACCAGATAGTTTTGTTTTCATCCAGGAGTATCTGGACAAATTGTTGTAGTTTTGAAGTGAAATTTAATCAAATAATCACCATGAAAGTGGTTTTGGAGAAAAGCACAATCTTCCTGTTTGGCAAATGTATCCAATGTCATGTTTCCAGAAAGAAATATCATGTTTTCTCAGGTTTCTGAAGCTTTCTTCCTAGAAAACTCGAATGTGTGGAGTGTTTGACTCCAGGTGGAACCAATTAGTGTTTGCCAGCAGAAAACAAAAAGGGTCCTGCTAAAATGCATTCAAAACCTTAAAGTCCATAGAGAATATCCAGAAAACACAAACACACACAGAGGCTGTAGCAAGATCTGGGATTGAGATAGCTACAAATCAGCAGATAGTTTTGTTTTCATCCAGGAGTATCTGGACAAATTGTTGTGGATTTCGGGTGAAATTTAACCAAAAATCACTGTGAAAGTGGTTTTGGAGAAAAGCACAATCTTCCTTGTCGGCAAATGTATCCAATGTCATGTTTACAAATACAAATATCATGTTTTCTCAGGTTTCTGAAGCTTTCTTCCTAGAAAACTCGAATGTGTGGAGGATTTGACTCCAGGTGGAACCAATTACTGTTTGCCAGCAGAAAACAAACTGGGTCCTCCTAAAATGCATTCCAAACCTTAAAGCCCATAGAGAATATCCAGAAAACACAAACACACACAGAGGCTATAGGAAGATCTGGGATTGAGATAGCTACAAATCACCAGATAGTTTTGTTTTCATCGAGGAGTATCTGGACAAATTGTTGTAGTTTTGAAGTGAAATTTCACCAAAAAATCACCGTGAAAGTGGTTTTGGAGAAAAGCACAATCTTCCTGTTCGGCAAATGTATCTAATCTCATGTTTACAGAAAGAAATATCATGTTTTCTCAGGTTTCTGGAGCTTTCTTCCTAGAAAACTCGAATGTGTGGAGTATTTGACTCCAGGTGGAACCAATTAGCGTTTGCCAGCAGAAAACAAAATGGGTCCTCCTAAAATGCATTCCAAACCTTAAAGTCCATAGAGAATATCCAGAAAACACAAACACACACAGAGGCTGTAGCAAGATCTGGGATTGAGATAGCTACAAATCACCAGATAGTTTTGTTTTCATCCAGGAGTATCTGGACAAATTGTTGTAGTTTTGAAGTGAAATTTCACCAAAAAATCACCGTGAAAGTGGTTTTGGAGAAAAGCACAATCTTCCTGTTCGGCAAATGTATCCAATGTCATGTTTACAGAAAGAAATATCATGTTTTCTCAGGTTTCTGAAGCTTTCTTCCTAGAAAACTCGAATGTGTGGAGTATTTGACTCCAGGTGGAACCAATTAGCGTTTGCCAGCAGAAAACAAAAAGGGTCCTGCTAAAATGCATTCAAAACCTTAACGTCCATAGAGAATATCCAGAAAACACAAACACACTCAGAGGCTGTAGCAAGATCTGGGATTGAGATAGCTACAAATTACCAGATAGTTTTGTTTTCATCCAGGAGTATCTGGACAAATTGTTGTGGATATCGGGTGAAATTTAACCAAAAATCACCGTGAAAGTGGTTTTGGAGAAAAGCACAATCTTCCTGTTCGGCAAATGTATCCAATGTCATGTTTACAGAAAGAAATATCATGTTTTCTCATGTTTCTGAAGCTTTCTTCCTAGAAAACTCGAATGTGTGGAGTATTTGACTCCAGGTGGAACCAATTAGCTTTTGGCAGCTAAAAACAAAAACTTACATGCTAAATTGCATTCCAAAACTTAAAGTCCATAGAGAATATCCAGAAAACACAAACACACACAGAGGCTGTAGCAAGATCTGGGATTGAGATAGCTACAAATCACCAGATAGTTTTGTTTCCATCCAGGAGTATCTGGATAAATTGTTGTAGTTTTGAAGTGAAATTGAACCAAAAAATCACCGTGAAAGTGGTTTTGGAGAAAAGCACAATCTTTCTGTTCAGCAAATGAATGCAATGTCATCGTTACAAATACAAATATCACGTTTTCTCAGGGTTCTGGACCTTTCTTCCTAGAAAACTCGAACGTGTGGAGTGTTTGACTCCAGGTGGAACCAATTAGCGTTTGCCAGCAGAAAACAAAAAGGGTCCTGCTAAAATGCATTCAAAACCTTAAAGTCCATAGAGAATATCCAGAAAACACAAACACACTCAGAGGCTGTAGCAAGATCTTGGATTGAGATAGCTACAAATCACCAGATAGTTTTGTTTTCATCCAGGAGTATCTGGACAAATTGTTGTGGATTTCGGGTGAAATTTAACCAAAAATCACCGTGAAAGTGTTATTGGAGAAAAGCACAATCTTCCTGTTCGGCAAATGTATCCAATGTCATGTTTACAGAAAGAAATATCATGTTTTCTCAGGTTTCTGAAGCTTTCTTCCTAGAAAACTCGAATGTGTGGAGTATTTGACTCCAGGTGGAACCAATTAGCGTTTGCCAGCAGAAAACAAAAAGGGTCCTGCTAAAATGCATTCAAAACCTTAAAGTCCATAGAGAATATCCAGAAAACACAAACACACACAGAGGCTGTAGCAAGATCTGGGATTGAGATAGCTACAAATCACCAGATAGTTTTGTTTTCATCCAGGAGTATCTGGACAAATTGTTGTAGATTTGAAGTGAAATTTCACCAAAAAATCACCGTGAAAGTGGTTTTGGAGAAAAGCACAATCTTTCTGTTCAGCAAATGAATCCAATGTCATCGTTACAAATACAAATATCATGTTTTCTCAGGGTTCTGGACCTTTCTTCCTAGAAAACTCGAATGTGTGGAGTATTTGACTCCAGGTGGAACCAATTAGCGTTTGCCAGCAGAAAACAAAAAGGGTCCTGCTAAAATGCATTTCAAACTTTAAAGCCCATAGAGAATATCCAGAAAACACAAACACACACAGAGGCTGTATCAAGATCTGGGATTGAGATAGCTACAAATCACCAGATAATTTTGTTTTCTTCCAGGAGTATCTGGACAATTTGTTGTAGTTTTGAAGTGAAATTTAACCAAAAATCACCGTGAAAGTGGTTTTGGAGAAAAGCACAAACTTCCTGTTCAGCAAATGCATCCAATGTCATGCTTACAGAAAGAAATATCATGTTTTCTCAGGTTTCTGAAGCTCTCTTCCTAGAAAACTCGAATGTGTGGCGTATTTGACTCCAGGTGGAACCAATTAGCGTTTGCCAGCAGAAAACAAAAAGGGTCCTGCTAAAATGCATTCCAAACTTTAAAGCCCATAGAGAATATCCAGAAAACACAAACACACACAGAGGCTGTATCAAGATCTGGGATTGAGATAGCTACAAATCACCAGATAATTTTGTTTTCTTCCAGGAGTATCTGGACAATTTGTTGTAGTTTTGAAGTGAAATTTAACCAAAAATCACCATGAAAGTGGTTTTGGAGAAAAGCACAAACTTCCTGTTCAGCAAATGCATCCAATGTCATGCTTACAGAAAGAAATATCATGTTTTCTCAGGTTTCTGAAGCTCTCTTCCTAGAAAACTCGAATGTGTGGCGTATTTGACTCCAGGTGGAACCAATTAGCGTTTGCCAGCAGAAAACAAAAAGGGTCCTGCTAAACTGCAGTCAAAACCTTAAAGTCCATAGAGAATGTCCAGAAAACACAAACACACACAGAGGCTGTAGCAAGATCTGGGATTGAGATAGCTACAAATCACCAGATAGTTTGTTTTCATCCAGGACAAATTGATGTAGTTTTGAAGTGAAATTTAATCAAAAAATCACCGTGAAAGTGGTTTTGGAGGAAAGCACAATCTTCCTGTTCAGCAAATGCATCCAATGTCATGTTTACAGAAAGAAATATCATGTTTTCTCAGGTTTCTGAAGCTTTCTTCCTAGAAAACCCGAATGTGTGGAGTATTTGACTCCAGGTGGAACCAATTAGCATTTGCCAGCAGAAAACAAAAAGGGTCCTGCTAAAATGCATTCAAAACCGTAAAGTCCATAGAGAATGTCCAGAAAACACAAACACACACAGAGGCTGTAGCAAGATCTGGGATTGAGATAGCTAAAAATCACCAGATAGTTTTGTTTTCATCCAGGAGTATCTGGACAAATTGCTGTAGTTTTGAAGTGAAATTTAACCAAAAAATCACCGTGAAAGTGGTTTTGGAGAAAATCACAATCTTCCAGTTCGGCAAATGTATCCAATGTCATGTTTACATATACACGTATCATGTTTTCTCAGGTTTCTGGAGCTTTCTTCCTAGAAAACTCGAATGTGTGGAGTATTTGACTCCTGGTGGAACCAATTAGCGTTTGCCAGCAGAAAACAAAAAGGGTCCTGCTACAATGCATTCAAAACCTTAAAGTCCATAGAGAATATCCAGAAAACACAAACACACACAGAGGCTGTAGCAAGATCTGGGATGGAGATAGCCACAACACACCAGATAGTTTTGTTTTCATCCAGGAGTATCTGGACCAATTGTTGTAGTTTTGAAGTGAAATTTAACCAAAAAATCACCGTGAAAGTGGTTTTGGAGACAAGCACAATCTTCCTGTTCAGCAAATGTATCCAATGTCATGTTTACAGAAAGAAATATCATGTTTTCTCAGGTTTCTGAAGCTTTCTTCCTAGAAAACTCAAATGTGTGGAGTATTTGACTCCAGGTGGAACCAATTTGCGTTTGCCAGCAGAAAACAAAAAGGGTCCTGCTAAAATGCATTCAAAACCTTAAAGTCCATAGAGAATATCCAGAAAACACAAACACACACAGAGGCTGTAGCAAGATCTGGGATGGAGATAGCCACCACACACCAGATAGTTTTGTTTTCATCCAGGAGTATCTGGACCAATTGTTGTAGTTTTGAAGTGAAATTTAATCAAAAAATCACCATGAAAGTGGTTTTGGAGAAAAGCACAATCTTCCTGTTCGGCAAATGTATCCAATGTCATGTTTACAGAAAGAAATATCATGTTTTCTCAGGTTTCTGAAGCTTTCTTCCTAGAAAACTCGAATGTGTGGAGTGTTTGACTCCAGGTGGAACCAATTAGCGTTTGCCAGCAGAAAACAAAAAGGGTCCTGCTAAAATGCATTCAAAACCTTAAAGTCCATAGAGAATATCCAGAAAACACAAACACACACAGAGGCTGTAGCAAGATCTGCGATTGAGATAGCTACAAATCACCAGATAGTTTTGTTTTCATCCAGGAGTATCTGGACAAATTGTTGTAGTTTTGCAGTGAAATTTCACCAAAAAATCACCGTGAAAGTGGTTTTGGAGAAAAGCACAATCTTCCTGTTCGGCAAATGTATGCAAAGTCATGTTTACAGAAAGAAATATCATGTTGTCTCAGGTTTCTGAAGCTCTCTTCCTAGAAAACTCGAATGTGTGGAGTGTTTGACTCCAGGTGGAACCAATTAGTGTTTGCCAGCAGAAAACAAAAAGGGTACTGCTAAAATGCATTCAAAACCTTAAAGTCCATAGAGAATATCCAGAAAAAACAAACACACACAGAGGATGTAGCAAGATCTGGGATTGAGACAGCTACAAATCAGCAGATAGTTTTGTTTTCATCCAGGAGTATCTGGACAAATTGTTGTGGATTTCGGGTGAAATTTAACCAAAAATCACCGTGAAAGTGGTTTTAGAGAAAAGCACAATCTTCCTGTTCGGCAAATGTATCCAATGTCATGTTTCCAGAAAGAAATATCATGTTTTCTCAGGTTTCTGGAGCTTTCTTCCTAGAAAACTCGAATGTGTGGAGTATTTGAGTCCAGGTGGAACCAATTAGCGTTTGCCAGCAGAAAACAAAAAGGGTCCTGCTAAAATGCATTCCAAAGCTTAAAGTCCATAGAGAATATCCAGAAAACACAAACACACACAGAGGCTATAGCAAGATCTGGGATTGAGATAGCTACAAATCACCAGATAGTTTTGTTTTCATCCAGGAGTATCTGGACAAATTGTTGTAGTTTTGAAGTGAAATTTCACCAAAAAATCACCGTGAAAGTGGTTTTGGAGAAAAGCACAATCTTCCTGTTCGTCAAATGTATCTAATCTCATGTTTACAGAAAGAAATATCATGTTTTCTCAGGTTTCTGGAGCTTTCTTCCTAGAAAACTCGAATGTATGGAGTGTTTGACTCCAGGTGGAACCAATTAGCGTTTGCCAGCAGAAAACAAAAAGGGTCCTCTCCCATTCCCACCACCATGTTCAACAGGGAGAGGGAAGAGATGTATAATTTGGGACATGCTCAGGCTGACTTGCCCCAAGTGGTGGAGTTGGAAGCATACCAGGGGATTCCAATTCAATCCCATCGAGGTGGCATGTACCAATGCCATCTCACTGTTCCAGGTTATCAATTTCAGTTCACAGGTGGTCATGGTGAAGGGACTGGGAGTCAAAGGGAGCACATAGACAAGTCTAGTACCTGCTAATGCTAACTGATGGAGTAAATAAAGGGGAGAGTGATCCAACATGGGAAGTGAGATACTCAGCAGACTCATAGAATGGCAGATGTCCTAAATAGCACTCTGGCCTCAGAATCAGCCCTAAAGGCATTCGGATCTGGCTGAAAAGCTCATGAGAGTATTTCAGGCATGGAAAGCCAAGACACTCTGGCAAAAGATCTCTGTGAGTGAGATCCCGGTGGAAAGAACAGGTCATCAAAGAAGGAGGTACCTTTCTCTGAAGGGAGGAGAGAACCTCCACTTTGACTATGACCTTGTCTAAACAAGATAAGAGTCGGAGAACTCAGAGGGCTTCCATAGCCTTGGAAACTCATGACTGGAGCATAGGGAGATTACTGATGCCATAGACAGGAGTGTCAATTGGTAAAGTCAACAACAGGAGTCACTGTGCACTTACTCCTCATGTAGGATCTCTATCCTTAATGTGCTGTGTATTGAGATTTAATGCTATAACGAGTACTCAAACAATATATTTCACCTTGTGTTTCTATGGGGGTGCAAACTGTTGAAATCCTTACTTAATGCATACTAAACTGAACCTCTGTAAAAAAAAAAAAAAAGAAATTATCAATTCCCAACTTGACTCTCACTGGGATTAAACATGACAATAGGTCTGCTCTGATTTCATCATCATTTAAAAAAATCATATATTATTTTTCACTTTATGTTTCTGTGTGGGAGCAAACTGTTGAAATCCATACTTAATATATACTAAGCTGATCTTCTGTATATTAAGCTAATCGAAAATGAATCTTGATGTGAATGGAAGGGGAGAGGGAGTGGGAAAGGGGAGGGTTGTGGGTGGGAGGGATGGTATGGGGGGGAAGCCATTGTAATCCATAAGTCGTACTTTGGAAAATTATATGCATTAAATAAAAGTTTAAAAAATAAATATTTGGTGAATGAACAAGGAAAAGGTATGAAGAGTATACTTGACAAAAAGACAAAGGCATTTGTTTTAGTAGAAGTTAAACTTATTTCAAACTGGATTTGATAATATTTATATTTCTTGTCATTGCATGAACATCTATCATTCTTAAAACACTGTAGAGAATGTGACTTTATTACTGTGAATGTGAAGCTCTCTATTCCCTAATTTCTATTTTTTCTATTAAAATGATAATTTTTCAAATGGTAAAAAAAAAAGGGTCCTGCTAAAATGCATTCAAAACCTTAAAGTCCATAGAGAATATCCAGAAAACACAAACACACACAGAGGCTGTAGCAAGATCTGGGATTGAGATAGCTACAAATCAGCAGATAGTTTTGTTTTCATCCAGGAGTATCTGGACAAATTGTTGTGGATTTCGGGTGAAATTTAACCAAAAATCACTGTGAAAGTGGTTTTGGAGAAAAGCACAATCTTCCTGTTCGACAAATGTATCCAATGTCATGTTTACAGAAAGAAATATCATGTTTTCTCAGGTTTCTGGAGCTTTCTTCCTAGAAAACTCAAATGTGTGGAGTATTTGACTCCAGGTGGAACCAATTAGCGTTTGCCAGCAGAAAACAAACTGGGTCCTCCTAAAATGCAGTCCAAAACTTAAAGCCCATAGAGAATATCCAGAAAACACAAACACACACAGAGGCTGTAGCAAGATCTGGGATTGAGATAGCTACAAATCACCAGATAGTTTTTTTTTTTTTCATCCAGGAGTATCTGGACAAATTGTTGTAGTATTGAAGTGAAATTTCACCAAAAAATCACCATGAAAGTGGTATTGGAGAAAAGCACAATCTTCCTGTTTGACAAATGCCTCCAATGTCATGCTTACAGAAAGAAATATCATGTTTTCTCAGGTTTCTGAAGCTTTCTTCCTAGAAAACTCGAATCTGTGGAGTATTTGACTACAAGTGGAACCAATTAGCATTTGCCAACAGAAAACAAAAAGGGTCCTCCTAAAATACATTCAAAACCTTAAAGTCCATAGAGAATATCCAGAAAACACAAACACACACAGAGGCTATAGGAAGATCTGGGATTGAGATAGCTACAAATCACCAGATAGTTTTGTTTTCATCGAGGAGTATCTGGACAAATTGTTGTAGTTTTGAAGTGAAATTTCACCAAAAAATCACCGTGAAAGTGGTTTTGGAGAAAAGCACAATCTTCCTGTTCGGCAAATGTATCTAATGTCATGTTTACAGAAAGAAATATCATGTTTTCTCAGGTTTCTGGAGCTTTCTTCCTAGAAAACTCGAATGTGTGGAGTATTTGACTCCAGGTGGAACCAATTAGCGTTTGCCAGCAGAAAACAAAATGGGTCCTCCTAAAATGCATTCCAAACCTTAAAGTCCATAGAGAATATCCAGAAAACACAAACACACACAGAGGCTGTAGCAAGATCTGGGATTGAGATAGCTACAAATCACCAGATAGTTTTGTTTTCATCCAGGAGTATCTGGACAAATTGTTGTAGTTTTGAAGTGAAATTTCACCAAAAAATCACCGTGAAAGTGGTTTTGGAGAAAAGCACAATCTTCCTGTTCGGCAAATGTATCCAATGTCATGTTTACAGAAAGAAATATCATGTTTTCTCAGGTTTCTGAAGCTTTCTTCCTAGAAAACTCGAATGTGTGGAGTATTTGACTCCAGGTGGAACCAATTAGCGTTTGCCAGCAGAAAACAAAAAGGGTCCTGCTAAAATGCATTCAAAACCTTAACGTCCATAGAGAATATCCAGAAAACACAAACACACTCAGAGGCTGTAGCAAGATCTGGGATTGAGATAGCTACAAATTACCAGATAGTTTTGTTTTCATCCAGGAGTATCTGGACAAATTGTTGTGGATATCGGGTGAAATTTAACCAAAAATCACCGTGAAAGTGGTTTTGGAGAAAAGCACAATCTTCCTGTTCGGCAAATGTATCCAATGTCATGTTTACAGAAAGAAATATCATGTTTTCTCATGTTTCTGAAGCTTTCTTCCTAGAAAACTCGAATGTGTGGAGTATTTGACTCCAGGTGGAACCAATTAGCTTTTGGCAGCTAAAAACAAAAACTTAGATGCTAAATTGCATTCCAAAACTTAAAGTCCATAGAGAATATCCAGAAAACACAAACACACACAGAGGCTGTAGCAAGATCTGGGATTGAGATAGCTACAAATCACCAGATAGTTTTGTTTCCATCCAGGAGTATCTGGACAAATTGTTGTAGATTTGAAGTGAAATTTCACCAAAAAATCACCGTGAAAGTGGTTTTGGAGAAAAGCACAATCTTTCTGTTCAGCAAATGAATCCAATGTCATCGTTACAAATACAAATATCATGTTTTCTCAGGGTTCTGGACCTTTCTTCCTGGAAAACTCGAATGTGTGGAGTATTTGACTCCAGGTGGAACCAATTAGCGTTTGCCAGCAGAAAACAAAAAGGGTCCTGCTAAAATGCATTCCAAACTTTAAAGCCCATAGAGAATATCCAGAAAACACAAACACACACAGAGGCTGTATCAAGATCTGGGATTGAGATAGCTACAAATCACCAGATAATTTTGTTTTCTTCCAGGAGTATCTGGACAATTTGTTGTAGTTTTGAAGTGAAATTTAACCAAAAATCACCGTGAAAGTGGTTTTGGAGAAAAGCACAAACTTCCTGTTCAGCAAATGCATCCAATGTCATGCTTACAGAAAGAAATATCATGTTTTCTCAGGTTTCTGAAGCTCTCTTCCTAGAAAACTCGAATGTGTGGCGTATTTGACTCCAGGTGGAACCAATTAGCGTTTGCCAGCAGAAAACAAAAAGGGTCCTGCTAAAATGCATTCCAAAATTTAAAGCCCATAGAGAATACCCAGAAAACACAAACACACACAGAGGCTGTATCAAGATCTGGGATTGAGATAGCTACAAATCACCAGATAATTTTGTTTTCTTCCAGGAGTATCTGGACAATTTGTTGTAGTTTTGAAGTGAAATTTAACCAAAAATCACCGTGAAAGTGGTTTTGGAGAAAAGCACAAACTTCCTGTTCAGCAAATGCATCCAATGTCATGCTTACAGAAAGAAATATCATGTTTTCTCAGGTTTCTGAAGCTCTCTTCCTAGAAAACTCGAATGTGTGGCGTATTTGACTCCAGGTGGAACCAATTAGCGTTTGCCAGCAGAAAACAAAAAGGGTCCTGCTAAACTGCAGTCAAAACCTTAAAGTCCATAGAGAATGTCCAGAAAACACAAACACACACAGAGGCTGTAGCAAGATCTGGGATTGAGATAGCTACAAATCACCAGAGAGTTTGTTTTCATCCAGGACAAATTGATGTAGATTTGAAGTGAAATTTAATCAAAAAATCACCGTGAAAGTGGTTTTGGAGAAAAGCACAATCTTCCTGTTCGGCAAATGCATCCAATGTCATGTTTGCAAATAGAAATATCATGTTTTCTCAGGTTTCTGGAGCTTTCTTCCTAGAAAACTTGAATGTGTGGAGTATTTGACTCCAGGTGGAACCAATTAGCATTTGCCAGCAGAAAACAAAAAGGGTCCTGCTAAAATGCATTCAAAACCTTAAAGTCCATAGAGAATATCCAGAAAACACAAACACACACAGAGGCTGTATCAAGATCTGTGATTGCGATAGCTACAAATCACCAGATAATTTTGTTTTCATCCAGCAGTATCTGGACAAATTGTTGTAGTTTTGAAGTGAAATTTAACCAAAAATCACCGTGAAAGTGGTTTTGGAGAAAAGCAGAATCTTTCTGTTCAACAAATGCATCCAATGTCATGTTTGCAAATAGAAATATCATGTTTTCTCAGGTTTCTGGAGCTTTTTTCCTAGAAAACTCGAATGTGTGGAGTATTTGACTCCAGGTGGAACCAATTAGCTTTTGGCAGCTAAAAACAAAAACTTACATGCTAAAATGCATTCAAAACCTTAAAGTCCATAGAGAATATCCAGAAAGCACAAACACACACAGAGGCTGTAGCAAGATCTGGGATTGAGATAGCTACAAATCACCAGAGAGTTTTGTTTTCATCCAGGAGTATCTGGACAAATTGGTGTCGATTTCGGGTGAAATTTAACCATAAATCACCGTGAAAGTGGTTTTGGAGAAAAGCACAATCTTCCTGTTCGGCAAATGTATCCAATGTCATGTTTACAGAAAGAAATATCATGTTTTCTCATGTTTCTGAAGCTTTCTTCCTAGAAAACTCGAATGTGTGGAGTATTTGACTCCAGGTGGAACCAATTAGCTTTTGGCAGCTAAAAACAAAAACTTACATGCTAAATTGCATTCCAAAACTTAAAGTCCATAGAGAATATCCAGAAAACACAAACACACACAGAGGCTGTAGCAAGATCTGGGATTGAGATAGCTACAAATCACCAGATAGTTTTGTTTCCATCCAGGAGTATCTCGACAAATTGTTGTAGTTTTGAAGTGAAATTGAACCAAAAAATCACCGTGAAAGTGGTTTTGGAGAAAAGCACAATCTTTCTGTTCAGCAAATGAATGCAATGTCATCGTTACAAATACAAATATCACGTTTTCTCAGGGTTCTGGACCTTTCTTCCTAGAAAACTCGAATTTGTGGAGTATTTGACTCCAGGTGGAACCAATTAGCGTTTGCCAGCAGAAAACAAAAAGGGTCCTGCTAAAATGCATTCAAAACCTTAAAGTCCATAGAGAATATCCAGAAAACACAAACACACTCAGAGGCTGTAGCAAGATCTGGGATTGAGATAGCTACAAATCACCAGATAGTTTTGTTTTCATCCAGGAGTATCTGGACAAATTGTTGTGGATTTCGGGTGAAATTTAACCAAAAATCACCGTGAAAGTGTTATTGGAGAAAAGCACAATCTTCCTGTTCGGCAAATGTATCCAATGTCATGTTTACAGAAAGAAATATCATGTTTTCTCAGGTTTCTGAAGCTTTCTTCCTAGAAAACTCGAATGTGTGGAGTATTTGACTCCAGGTGGAACCAATTAGCATTTGCCAGCAGAAAACAAAAAGGGTCCTGCTAAAATACATTCAAAACCTTAAAGTCCATAGAGAATATCCAGAAAACACAAACACACACAGAGGCTGTAGCAAGATCTGGGATTGAGATAGCTACAAATCACCAGATAGTTTTGTTTTCATCCAGGAGTATCTGGACAAATTGTTGTAGATTTGAAGTGAAATTTCACCAAAAAATCACCGTGAAAGTGGTTTTGGAGAAAAGCACAATCTTTCTGTTCAGCCAATGAATCCAATGTCATCGTTACAAATACAAATATCATGTTTTCTCAGGGTTCTGGACCTTTCTTCCTAGAAAACTCGAATGTGTGGAGTATTTGACTCCAGGTGGAACCAATTAGCGTTTGCCAGCAGAAAACAAAAAGGGTCCTGCTAAAATGCATTCCAAACTTTAAAGCCCATAGAGAATATCCAGAAAACACAAACACACACAGAGGCTGTATCAAGATCTGGGATTGAGATAGCTACAAATCACCAGATAATTTTGTTTTCTTCCAGGAGTATCTGGACAATTTGTTGTAGTTTTGAAGTGAAATTTAACCAAAAATCACCGTGAAAGTGGTTTTGGAGAAAAGCACAAACTTCCTGTTCAGCAAATGCATCCATTGTCATGCTTACAGAAAGAAATATCATGTTTTCTCAGGTTTCTGAAGCTCTCTTCCTAGAAAACTCGAATGTGTGGCGTATTTGACTCCAGGTGGAACCATTTAGCGTTTGCCAGCAGAAAACAAAAAGGGTCCTGCTAAAATGCATTCCAAACTTTAAAGCCCATAGAGAATATCCAGAAAACACAAACACACACAGAGGCTGTATCAAGATCTGGGATTGAGATAGCTACAAATCACCAGATAATTTTGTTTTCTTCCAGGAGTATCTGGACAATTTGTTGTAGTTTTGAAGTGAAATTTAACCAAAAATCACCGTGAAAGTGGTTTTGGAGAAAAGCACAAACTTCCTGTTCAGCAAATGCATCCAATGTCATGCTTACAGAAAGAAATATCATGTTTTCTCAGGTTTCTGAAGCTCTCTTCCTAGAAAACTCGAATGTGTGGCGTATTTGACTCCAGGTGGAACCAATTAGCGTTTGCCAGCAGAAAACAAAAAGGGTCCTGCTAAACTGCAGTCAAAACCTTAAAGTCCATAGAGAATATCCAGAAAACACAAACACACACAGAGGCTGTAGCAAGATCTGGGATTGAGATAGCTACAAATCACCAGAGAGTTTGTTTTCATCCAGGACAAATTGATGTAGTTTTGAAGTGAAATTTAATCAAAAAATCACCGTGAAAGTGGTTTTGGAGAAAAGCACAATCTTCCTGTTCAGCAAATGCATCCAATGTCATGTTTGCAAATAGAAATATCATGTTTTCTCAGGTTTCTGGAGCTTTTTTCCTAGAAAACTCGAATGTGTGGAGTATTTGACTCCAGGTGGAACCAATTAGCTTTTGGCAGCTAAAAACAAAAACTTACATGCTAAAATGCATTCAAAACCTTAAAGTCCATAGAGAATATCCAGAAAACACAAACACACACAGAGGCTGTAGCAAGATCTGGGATTGAGATAGCTACAAATCACCAGATAGTTTTGTTTTCATCCAGGGATATCTGTACAAATCGTTGTGGATTTCAGGTGAAATTTTACCAAAAATCACCGTGAAAGTGGTTTTGGAGAAAAGCACAATCTTCCTGTTCGGCAAATGTATCCAATGTCATGTTTACAGAAAGAAATATCATGTTTTCTCAGGTTTCTGAAGCTTTCTTCCTAGAAAACTCGAATGTGTGGAGTATTTGACTCCAGGTGGAACCAATTAGCGTTTGGCAGCTAAAAACAAAAACTTACATGCTAAAATGCATTCAAAACCTTAAAGTCCATAGAGAATATCCAGAAAACACAAACACACACAGAGGCTGTAGCAAGATCTGGGATTGAGATAGCTACAAATCACCAGAGAGTTTTGTTTTCATCCAGCAGTATCTGGACAAATTGTCGTAGTTTTGAAGTGAAATTTAACCAAAAATCACCGTGAAAGTGGTTTTGGAGAAAAGCACAATATTTCTGTTCAGCAAATACATCCAATGTCATGTTTGTAAACACAAATATCATGTTTTCTCAGGTTTCTGGAGCTTTCTTCCTAGAAAACTCGAATGTGGGGCGTATTTGACTCCAGGTGGAACAAATTACGATTGCCAGCAGAAAACAAAAAGGGTCCTGCTAAAATGCATTCAAAACCTTAAAGTCCATAGAGAATATCCAGAAAACACAAACATACACAGAGGCTGTAGCAAGATCTGGGATTGAGATAGCTACAAATCACCAGATAGTTTTGTTTTCATCCAGGAGTATCTGGACAAATTGTTGTAGTTTTGAAGTGAAATTTAACCAAAAAATCACCGTGAAAGTGGTTTTGGAGAAAAGCACAATCTTTCTGTTCACCAAATGAATCCAATGTCATGTTTACAAATACAAATATCATGTTTTCTCAGGTTTCTGGAGGTTTCTTCCTAGAAAAATTGAACGTGTTGAGTATTTGACTCCAGGTGGAACCAATTAACATTTGCCAGCAGAAAACAAAAACTTACATGCTAAAATGCATTCAAAACCTTAAAGTCCATAGAGAATATCCAGAAAACACAAACACACACAGAGGCTGTAGCAAGATCTGGGATTGAGATAGCTACAAATCACCAGATAATTTTGTTTTCATCCAGCAGTATCTGGAAAAATTGTTTTAGTTTTGAAGTGAAATTTAACCAAAAATCACCGTGAAAGTGGTTTTGGAGAAAAGCACAATCTTTCTGTTCAGCAAATGCATCCAATGTCATGTTTGCAAGTAGAAATATCATGTTTTCTCAGGTTTCTGGAGCTTTCTTCCTAGAAAACTCGAATGTGTGGAGTATTTGACTCCAGGTGGAACCAATTAGCATTTGCCAGCAGAAAACAAAAAGGGTCTGCTAAAATGCATTCAAAACCTTAAAGTCCATAGAGAATATCCAGAAAACACAAACACACACAGAGGCTGTATCAAGATCTGGGATTGAGATAGCTACAAATCACCAGATAGTTTTGTTTTCATCCAGGAGTATCTGGACAAATTGTTGTAGTTTTGAAGAGAAATTTAACCAAAAATCACCGTGAAAGTGGTTTTGGAGAAAAGCACAATCTTTCTGTTCAGCAAATGAATCCAATGTCATGTTTACAAATACAAATATCATGTTTTCTCAGGTTTCTGGAGCTTTCTTCCTAGAAAACTCGAATGTGTGGAGTATTTGACTCCAGGTGGAACCAATTAGCATTTGCCAGCAGAAAACAAAAAGGGTCTGCTAAAATGCATTCAAAACCTTAAAGTCCATAGAGAATATCCAGAAAACACAAACACACACAGAGGCTGTAGCAAGATCTGGGATTGAGATAGCTACAAATCACCAGATAGTTTTGTTTTCATCCAGGAGTATCTGGACAAATTGTTGTAGTTTTGAAGTGAAATTCAACCAAAAAATCACTGTGAAAGTGGTTTTGGAGAAAAGCACAATCTTCCTGTTCGGCAAATGCATCCAATGTCATGTTTACAGAAAGAAATATCATGTTTTCTCAGGTTTCTGAAGCTTTCTTCCTAGAAAACTCGAATGTGTGGAGTATTTGACTCCAGGTGGAACCAATTAGCGTTTGCCAGCAGAAAACAAAAAGGGTCCTGCTAAAATGCATTCAAAACCTTAAAGTCCATAGAGAATATCCAGAAAACACAAACACACACAGAGGCTGTAGCAAGATCTGGGATTGAGATAGCTACAAATCACCAGAGAGTTTTGTTTTCATCCAGCAGTATCTGGACAAATTGTCGTAGTTTTGAAGTGAAATTTAACCAAAAATCACCGTGAAAGTGGTTTTGGAGAAAAGCACAATATTTCTGTTCAGCAAATGCATCCAATGTCATGTTTGTAAACACAAATAACATGTTTTCTCAGGTTTCTGAAGCTTTCTTCCTAGAAAACTCGAATGTGGGGCGTATTTGACTCCAGGTGGAACAAATTACGATTGCCAGCAGAAAACAAAAAGGGTCCTGCTAAAATGCATTGAAAACCTTAAAGTCCATAGAGAATATCCAGAAAACACAAACACACACAGAGGCTGTAGCAAGATCTGGGATTGAGATAGCTACAAATCACCAGATAGTTTTGTTTTCATCCAGGAGTATCTGGACAAATTGTTGTAGTTTTGAAGTGAAATTTAACCAAAAAATCACCGTGAAAGTGGTTTTGGAGAAAAGCACAATCTTTCTGTTCGGCAAATGAATCCAATGTCATGTTTACAAATACAAATATCATGTTTTCTCAGGTTTCTGGAGGTTTCTTCCTAGAAAAATTGAACGTGTTGAGTATTTGACTCCAGGTGGAACCAATTAACATTTGCAAGCAGAAAACAAAAACTTACATGCTAAAATGCATTCAAAACCTTAAAGTCCATAGAGAATATCCAGAAAACACAAACACACACAGAGGCTGTAGCAAGATCTGGGATTGAGATAGCTACAAATCACCAGATAATTTTGTTTTCATCCAGCAGTATCTGGAAAAATTGTTTTAGTTTTGAAGTGAAATTTAACCAAAAATCACCGTGAAAGTGGTTTTGGAGAAAAGCACAATCTTTCTGTTCAGCAAATGCATCCAATGTCATGTTTGCAAGTAGAAATATCATGTTTTCTCAGGTTTCTGGAGCTTTCTTCCTAGAAAACTCGAATGTGTGGAGTATTTGACTCCAGGTGGAACCAATTAGCATTTGCCAGCAGAAAACAAAAAGGGTCTGCTAAAATGCATTCAAAACCTTAAAGTCCATAGAGAATATCCAGAAAACACAAACACACACAGAGGCTGTAGCAAGATCTGGGATTGAGATAGCTACAAATCACCAGATAGTTTTGTTTTCATCCAGGAGTATCTGGACAAATTGTTGTAGTTTTGAAGTGAAATTTAACCAAAAATCACCGTGAAAGTGGTTTTGGAGAAAAGCACAATCTTTCTGTTCAGCAAATGAATCCAATGTCATGTTTACAAATACAAATATCATGTTTTCTCAGGTTTCTGGAGCTTTCTTCCTAGAAAACTCGAATGTGTGGAGTATTTGACTCCAGGTGGAACCAATTAGCATTTGCCAGCAGAAAACAAAAAGGGTCTGCTAAAATGCATTCAAAACCTTAAAGTCCATAGAGAATATCCAGAAAACACAAACACACACAGAGGCTGTAGCAAGATCTGGGATTGAGATAGCTACAAATCACCAGAGAGTTTTGTTTTCATCCAGGAGTATCTGGACAAATTGTTGTGGATTTCGGGTGAAATTTAACCAAAAATCACCGTGAAAGTGGTTTTGGAGAAAAGCACAATCTTCCTGTTCGGCAAATGTATCCAATGTCATGTTTACAGAAAGAAATATCATGTTTTCTCAGGTTTCTGAAGCTTTCTTCCTAGAAAACTCGAATGTGTGGAGTATTTGACTCCAGGTGGAACCAATTAGCGTTTGCCAGCAGAAAACAAAAAGGGTCCTGCTAAAATGCATTCAAAACTTTAAAGTCCATAGAGAATATCCAGAAAACACAAACACACACAGAGGCTGTAGCAAGATCTGGGATTGAGATAGCTACAAATAACCAGAGAGTTTTGTTTTCATCCAGCAGTATCTGGACAAATTGTCGTAGTTTTGAAGTGAAATTTAACCAAAAATCACCGTGAAAGTGGTTTTGGAGAAAAGCACAATATTTCTGTTCAGCAAATGCATCCAATGTCATGTTTGTAAACACAAATATCATGTTTTCTCAGGTTTCTGGAGCTTTCTTCCTAGAAAACTCGAATGTGGGGCGTATTTGACTCCAGGTGGAACCAATTAGCTTTGCCAGCAGAAAACAAAAAGGGTCCTGCTAAAATGCATTCAAAACCTTAAAGTCCATAGAGAATATCCAGAAAACACAAACACACACAGAGGCTGTAGCAAGATCTGGGATTGAGATAGCTACAAATCACCAGATAGTTTTGTTTTCATCCAGGAGTATCTGGACAAATTGTCGTAGTTTTGAAGTGAAATTTAACCAAAAATCACCGTGAAAGTGGTTTTGGAGAAAAGCACAATATTTCTGTTCAGAAAATGCATCCAATGTCATGTTTGTATACACAAATATCATGTTTTCTCAGGTTTCTGGAGCTTTCTTCCTAGAAAACTCGAATGTGGGGCGTATTTGACTCCAGGTGGAACAAATTAGCATTTGCCAGCAGAAAACAAAAAGGGTCCTGCTAAAATGCATTCAAAACCTTAAAGTCCATAGAGAATATCCAGAAAACACAAACACACACAGAGGCTGTAGCAAGATCTGGGATTGAGATAGCTACAAATCACCAGATAGTTTTGTTTTCATCCAGGAGTATCTGGACAAATTGTTGTAGTTTTGAAGTGAAATTTAACCAAAAAATCACCGTGAAAGTGGTTTTGGAGAAAAGCACAATCTTTCTGTTCAGCAAATGAATCCAATGTCATGTTTACAAATACAAATATCATGTTTTCTCAGGTTTCTGGAGGTTTCTTCCTAGAAAAATTGAACGTGTTGAGTATTTGACTCCAGGTGGAACCAATTAACATTTGCCAGCAGAAAACAAAAACTTACATGCTAAAATGCATTCAAAACCTTAAAGTCCATAGAGAATATCCAGAAAAAACAAACACACACAGAGGCTGTAGCAAGATCTGGGATTGAGATAGCTACAAAGCACCAGATAGTTTTGTTTTCATCCAGCAGTATCTCGAAAAATTGTTGTAGTTTTGAAGTGAAATTTAACCAAAAATCACCGTGAAAGTGGTTTTGGAAAAAAGCACAATCTTCCTGTTCGGCAAATACATCCAATCTCATGTTTACAGAAAGAAATATCATGTTTTCTCAGGTTTCTGAAGCTTTCTTCCTAGAAAACTCGAATGTGTGGAGGATTTGACTCCAGGTGGAACCAATTAGCGTTTGCCAGCAGAAAACAAAAAGCCTCCTGCTAAAATGCATTCAAAACCTTAAAGTCCATAGAGAATATCCAGAAAACACAAACACACAGAGAGGCTGTAGCAAGATCTGGGATGGAGATAGCTACAAATCACCAGATAGTTTTGTTTTCATCCAGGAGTATCTGGACAAATTGTTGTAGTTTTGAAGTGAAATTTCACCAAAAAATCACCGTGAAAGTGGTTTTGGAGACAAGCACAATCTTCCTGTTCGGCAAATGCAACCAATGTCATGTTTACAGAAAGAAATATCATGTTTTCTCAGGTTTCTGAAGCTTTCTTCCTAGAAAACTTGAATGTGTGGAGTATTTGACTCCAGGTGGAACCAATTCGCGTTTGCTAGCAGAAAACAAAAAGGGTCCTGCTAAAATGCATTGAAAACCTTAAAGTCCATAGAGAATATCCAGAAAACACAAACACACACAGAGGCTGTAGCAAGATCTGGGATTGAGATAGCTACAAATCACCAGATAGTTTTGTTTTCATCCAGGAGTATCTGGACAAATTGTTGTGGATTTCGGGTGAAATTTAACCAAAAATCACCGTGAAAGTGGTTTTGGAGAAAAGCACAATCTTCTTGCTTGGCAAATGCATCCAATGTCATGTTTACAGAAACAAATATCATGTTTTCTCAGGTTTCTGAAGCTTTTTTCCTAGAAAACTCGAATGTGTGGAGTGTTTGACTCCAGGTGCAACAAATTAGCATTTGCCAGCAGGAAACAAAAAGGGTCCTGCTAAAATGCATTCAAAACCTTAAAGTCCATAGAGAATGTCCAGAAAACACAAACACACACAGAGGCTGTAGCAAGATCTGGGATTGAGATAGCTACAAATCACCAGATAGTTTTGTTTTCATCCAGGAGTATCTGGACAAATTGTTGTAGTTTTGAAGTGAAATTTAACCAAAAAATCATCGTGAAAGTGGATTGGGGAAAAGCACAATCTTTCTGTTCAACCAATGCATCCAATGTCAAGTTTGTAAATACAAATATAATATTTTCTCAGGTTTCTGAAGCTTTCTTCCTAGAAAACTTGAATGTGTGGAGTATTTGACTCCAGGTGGAACCAATTAGCATTTGCCAGCAGAAAACAAAAAGCCTCCTGCTAAAATGCATTCAAAACCTTAAAGTCCATAGAGAATGTCCAGAAAACACAAACACACACAGAGGCTGTAGCAAGATCTGGGATTGAGATAGCTACAAATCACCAGATAGTTTTGTTTTCATCCAGGAGTATCTGGACAAATTGTTGTGGATTTCGGGTGAAACTTAACCAAAAATCACCGTGAAAGTGGTTTTGGAGAAAAGCACAATATTCCTGTTCGGCAAATGCAACCAATGTCATGTTTACAGAAAGAAATATCATGTTTTCTCAGGTTTCTGAAGCTTTCTTACTAGAAAACTTGAATGTGTGGAGTATTTGACACCAGGTGGAACCAATTAGCATTTGCCAGCAGAAAACAAAAAGGGTCCTGCTAAAATGCATTCAAAACCTTAAAGTCCATAGAGAATATCCAGAAAACACAAACACACACAGAGGCTGTAGCAAGATCTGGGATTGAGATAGCTACAAATCACCAGATAGTTTTGTTTTCATCCAGGAGTATCTGGACAAATTGTTGTGGATTTCGGGTGAAATTTAACTAAAAATCATCATGAAAGTGGTTTTGGAGAAAAGCACAATCTTCCTGCTCGGCAAATGCATCCAATGTCATGTTTACAGAAAGAAATATCATGTTTTCTCAGGTTTCTGAAGCTTTCTTCCTAGAAAACTCGAATGTGTGGAGTGTTTGACTCCAGGTGCAACAAATTAGCATTTGCCAGCAGGAAACAAAAAGGGTCCTGCTAAAATGCATTCAAAACCTTAAAGTCCATAGAGAATGTCCAGAAAACACAAACACACACAGAGGCTGTAGCAAGATCTGGGATTGAGATAGCTACAAATCACCAGATAGTTTTGTTTTCATCCAGGAGTATCTGGACAAATTGTAGTTTTGAAGTGAAATTCAACCAAAAAATCACCGTGAAATTGGTTTTGGAGAAAAGCACAAGCTTCCTGGTCGGCACATGTATTTAATGTCATGCTTACAGAAAAAAATATCATGTTTTCTCAGGTTTCTGAAGCTTTCTTCCTAGAAAACTCAAATGTGTGGAGTATTTGACTCCAGGTGGAACCAATTAGCGTTTGCCAGCAGAAAACAAAAACTTACATGCTAAAATGCATTCAAAACCTTAAAGTCCATGGAGAATATCCAGAAAACACAAACACACACAGAGGCTGTAGCAAGATCTGGGATTGAGATAGCTACAAATCACCAGATAGTTTTGTTTTCATCCAGGAGTATCTGGACAAATTGTTGTGGATTTCGGGTGAAATTTAACCAAAAATCACCGTGAAAGTGGTTTTGGAGAAAAGCACAATCTTCCTTTTCGGCAAATGCATCCAATGTCATGTTTACAGAAAGAAATATCATGTTTTCTCAGGTTTCTGAAGCTTTCTTCCTAGAAAACTCGAATGTGTGGAGTATTTGACTCCAGGTGGAACCAATTAGCGTTTGCCAGCAGAAAACAAAAAGGGTCCTGCTAAAATGCATTCAAAACCTTAAAGTCCATAGAGAATATCCAGAAAACACAAACACACACAGAGGCTGTAGCAAGATCTGGGATTGAGATAGCTACAAATCACCAGATAGTTTTGTTTTCATCCAGGAGTATGTGGACAAATTGTTGTGGATTTCGGGTGAAATTTAACCAAAAATCACCGTGAAAGTGGTTTTGGAGAAAAGCACGATCTTCCTGTTCAGCAAATGAATCCAATGTCATGTTTACAAATACAAATATCATGTTTTCTCAGGTTTCTGAAGCTTTCTTCCTAGAAAACTCGAAAGTGTGGAGTATTTGACTCCAGGTGGAACCAATTAGCGTTTGCCAGCAGAAAACAAAAAGGGTCCTGCTAAAATGCATTCCAAACCTTAAAGTCCATGGAGAATATCCAGAAAACACAAACACACACAGAGGCTGTAGCAAGATCTGGGATTGAGATAGCTACAAATCACCAGATAGTTTTGTTTTCATCCAGGAGTATCTGGACAAACTGTTGTGGATTTCGGTGAAATTTAACCAAAAATCACCGTGAAAGTGGTTTTGGAGAAAAGCACAATCTTCCTGCTTGGCAAATGCATCCAATGTCATGTTTACAGAAAGAAATATCATGTTTTCTCAGGTTTCTGAAGCTTTCTTCCTAGAAAACTCGAATGTGTGGAGTGTTTGACTCCAGGTGCAACAAATTAGCATTTGCCAGCAGAAAACAAAAAGGGTCCTGCTAAAATGCATTCAAAACCTTAAAGTCCATAGAGAATATCCAGAAAACACAAACACACACAGAGGCTGTAGCAAGATCTGGGATTGAGATAGCTACAAATCACCAGATAGTTTTGTTTTCATCCAGGAGTATCTGGACAAATTGTTGTGGATTTCGGGTGAAATTTAACTAAAAATCATCATGAAAGTGGTTTTGGAGAAAAGCACAATCTTCCTGCTCGGCAAATGCATCCAATGTCATGTTTACAGAAAGAAATATCATGTTTTCTCAGGTTTCTGAAGCTTTCTTCCTAGAAAACTCGAATGTGTGGAGTGTTTGACTCCAGGTGCAACAAATTAGCATTTGCCAGCAGGAAACAAAAAGGGTCCTGCTAAAATGCATTCAAAACCTTAAAGTCCATAGAGAATGTCCAGAAAACACAAACACACACAGAGGCTGTAGCAAGATCTGGGATTGAGATAGCTACAAATCACCAGATAGTTTTGTTTTCATCCAGGAGTATCTGGACAAATTGTAGTTTTGAAGTGAAATTCAACCAAAAAATCACCGTGAAATTGGTTTTGGAGAAAAGCACAAGCTTCCTGGTCGGCACATGTATTTAATGTCATGCTTACAGAAAAAAATATCATGTTTTCTCAGGTTTCTGAAGCTTTCTTCCTAGAAAACTCAAATGTGTGGAGTATTTGACTCCAGGTGGAACCAATTAGCGTTTGCCAGCAGAAAACAAAAACTTACATGCTAAAATGCATTCAAAACCTTAAAGTCCATGGAGAATATCCAGAAAACACAAACACACACAGAGGCTGTAGCAAGATCTGGGATTGAGATAGCTACAAATCACCAGATAGTTTTGTTTTCATCCAGGAGTATCTGGACAAATTGTTGTGGATTTCGGGTGAAATTTAACCAAAAATCACCGTGAAAGTGGTTTTGGAGAAAAGCACAATCTTCCTTTTCGGCAAATGCATCCAATGTCATGTTTACAGAAAGAAATATCATGTTTTCTCAGGTTTCTGAAGCTTTCTTCCTAGAAAACTCGAATGTGTGGAGTATTTGACTCCAGGTGGAACCAATTAGCGTTTGCCAGCAGAAAACAAAAAGGGTCCTGCTAAAATGCATTCAAAACCTTAAAGTCCATAGAGAATATCCAGAAAACACAAACACACACAGAGGCTGTAGCAAGATCTGGGATTGAGATAGCTACAAATCACCAGATAGTTTTGTTTTCATCCAGGAGTATGTGGACAAATTGTTGTGGATTTCGGGTGAAATTTAACCAAAAATCACCGTGAAAGTGGTTTTGGAGAAAAGCACGATCTTCCTGTTCAGCAAATGAATCCAATGTCATGTTTACAAATACAAATATCATGTTTTCTCAGGTTTCTGAAGCTTTCTTCCTAGAAAACTCGAAAGTGTGGAGTATTTGACTCCAGGTGGAACCAATTAGCGTTTGCCAGCAGAAAACAAAAAGGGTCCTGCTAAAATGCATTCCAAACCTTAAAGTCCATGGAGAATATCCAGAAAACACAAACACACACAGAGGCTGTAGCAAGATCTGGGATTGAGATAGCTACAAATCACCAGATAGTTTTGTTTTCATCCAGGAGTATCTGGACAAACTGTTGTGGATTTCGGTGAAATTTAACCAAAAATCACCGTGAAAGTGGTTTTGGAGAAAAGCACAATCTTCCTGCTTGGCAAATGCATCCAATGTCATGTTTACAGAAAGAAATATCATGTTTTCTCAGGTTTCTGAAGCTTTCTTCCTAGAAAACTCGAATGTGTGGAGTGTTTGACTCCAGGTGCAACAAATTAGCATTTGCCAGCAGAAAACAAAAAGGGTCCTGCTAAAATGCATTCAAAACCTTAAAGTCCATAGAGAATATCCAGAAAACACAAACACACACAGAGGCTGTAGCAAGATCTGGGATTGAGATAGCTACAAATCACCAGATAGTTTTGTTTTCATCCAGGAGTATCTGGACAAATTGTTGTGGATTTCGGGTGAAATTTAACTAAAAATCATCATGAAAGTGGTTTTGGAGAAAAGCACAATCTTCCTGCTTGGCAAATGCATCCAATGTCATGTTTACAGAAAGAAATATCATGTTTTCTCAGGTTTCTGAAGCTTTCTTCCTAGAAAACTCGAATGTGTGGAGTGTTTGACTCCAGGTGCAACAAATTAGCATTTGCCAGCAGGAAACAAAAAGGGTCCTGCTAAAATGCATTCAAAACCTTAAAGTCCATAGAGAATGTCCAGAAAACACAAACACACACAGAGGCTGTAGCAAGATCTGGGATTGAGATAGCTACAAATCACCAGATAGTTTTGTTTTCATCCAGGAGTATCTGGACAAATTGTAGTTTTGAAGTGAAATTCAACCAAAAAATCACCGTGAAATTGGTTTTGGAGAAAAGCACAAGCTTCCTGGTCGGCACATGTATTTAATGTCATGCTTACAGAAAAAAATATCATGTTTTCTCAGGTTTCTGAAGCTTTCTTCCTAGAAAACTCAAATGTGTGGAGTATTTGACTCCAGGTGGAACCAATTAGCGTTTGCCAGCAGAAAACAAAAACTTACATGCTAAAATGCATTCAAAACCTTAAAGTCCATGGAGAATATCCAGAAAACACAAACACACACAGAGGCTGTAGCAAGATCTGGGATTGAGATAGCTACAAATCACCAGATAGTTTTGTTTTCATCCAGGAGTATCTGGACAAATTGTTGTGGATTTCGGGTGAAATTTAACCAAAAATCACCGTGAAAGTGGTTTTGGAGAAAAGCACAATCTTCCTTTTCGGCAAATGCATCCAATGTCATGTTTACAGAAAGAAATATCATGTTTTCTCAGGTTTCTGAAGCTTTCTTCCTAGAAAACTCGAATGTGTGGAGTATTTGACTCCAGGTGGAACCAATTAGCGTTTGCCAGCAGAAAACAAAAAGGGTCCTGCTAAAATGCATTCAAAACCTTAAAGTCCATAGAGAATATCCAGAAAACACAAACACACACAGAGGCTGTAGCAAGATCTGGGATTGAGATAGCTACAAATCACCAGATAGTTTTGTTTTCATCCAGGAGTATGTGGACAAATTGTTGTGGATTTCGGGTGAAATTTAACCAAAAATCACCGTGAAAGTGGTTTTGGAGAAAAGCACGATCTTCCTGTTCAGCAAATGAATCCAATGTCATGTTTACAAATACAAATATCATGTTTTCTCAGGTTTCTGAAGCTTTCTTCCTAGAAAACTCGAAAGTGTGGAGTATTTGACTCCAGGTGGAACCAATTAGCGTTTGCCAGCAGAAAACAAAAAGGGTCCTGCTAAAATGCATTCCAAACCTTAAAGTCCATGGAGAATATCCAGAAAACACAAACACACACAGAGGCTGTAGCAAGATCTGGGATTGAGATAGCTACAAATCACCAGATAGTTTTGTTTTCATCCAGGAGTATCTGGACAAACTGTTGTGGATTTCGGTGAAATTTAACCAAAAATCACCGTGAAAGTGGTTTTGGAGAAAAGCACAATCTTCCTGCTTGGCAAATGCATCCAATGTCATGTTTACAGAAAGAAATATCATGTTTTCTCAGGTTTCTGAAGCTTTCTTCCTAGAAAACTCGAATGTGTGGAGTGTTTGACTCCAGGTGCAACAAATTAGCATTTGCCAGCAGGAAACAAAAAGGGTCCTGCTAAAATGCATTCAAAACCTTAAAGTCCATAGAGAATGTCCAGAAAACACAAACACACACAGAGGCTGTAGCAAGATCTGGGATTGAGATAGCTACAAATCACCAGATAGTTTTGTTTTCATCCAGGAGTATCTGGACAAATTGTTGTAGTTTTGAAGTGAAATTTCACCAAAAAATCACCGTGAAAGTGGTTTTGGAGAAAAGCACAATCTTCCTGTTCGGAAAATGCAACCAATGTCATGTTTACAGAAAGAAATATCATGTTTTCTCAGGTTTCTGAAGCTTTCTTCCTAGAAAACTTGAATGTGTGGAGTATTTGACTCCAGGTGGAACCAATTCGCGTTTGCCAGCAGAAAACAAAAAGGGTCCTGCTAAAATGCATTCAAAACCTTAAAGTCCATAGAGAATATCCAGAAAACACAAACACACACAGAGGCTGTAGCAAGATCTGGGATTGAGATAGCTACAAATCACCAGATAGTTTTGTTTTCATCCAGGAGTATCTGGACAAATTGTTGTGGATTTCGGGTGAAATTTAACCAAAAATCACCGTGAAAGTGGTTTTGGAGAAAAGCACAAACTTCCTGTTCAGCAAATGCATCCAATGTCATGCTTACAGAAAGAAATATCATGTTTTCTCAGGTTTCTGAAGCTTTTTTCCTAGAAAACTCGAATGTGTGGAGTGTTTGACTCCAGGTGCAACAAATTAGCATTTGCCAGCAGGAAACAAAAAGGGTCCTGCTAAAATGCATTCAAAACCTTAAAGTCCATAGAGAATGTCCAGAAAACACAAACACACACAGAGGCTGTAGCAAGATCTGGGATTGAGATAGCTACAAATCACCAGATAGTTTTGTTTTCATCCAGGAGTATCTGGACAAATTGTTGTAGTTTTGAAGTGAAATTTAACCAAAAAATCATAGTGAAAGTGGATTGGAGAAAAGCACAATCTTTCTGTTCAGCCAATGCATCCAATGTCATGTTTACAAATACAAATATAATATTTTCTCAGGTTTCTGAAGCTTTCTTCCTAGAAAACTCGAATGTGCGGAGTATTTGACTCCAGGTGGAACCAATTAGCATTTGCCAGCAGAAAACAAAAAGCCTCCTGCTAAAATGCATTCAAAACCTTAAAGTCCATAGAGAATGTCCAGAAAACACAAACACACACAGAGGCTGTAGCAAGATCTGGGATTGAGATAGCTACAAATCACCAGATAGTTTTGTTTTCATCCAGGAGTATCTGGACAAATTGTTGTAGTTTTGAAGTGAAATTCAACCAAAAAATCACTGTGAAAGTGGTTTTGGAGAAAAGCACAATCTTCCTGTTCGGAAAATGCATCCAACGTCAAGTTTACAGAAAGAAATATCATGTTTTCTCAGGTTTCTGAAGTTTTCTTCCTAGAAAACTCGAATGTGTGGCGTATTTGACTCCAGGTGGAACCAATTAGCATTTGCCAGCAGGAAACAAAAAGGGTCCTGCTAAAATGCATTCAAAACCTTAAAGTCCATAGAGAGCGTCCAGAAAACACAAACACACACAGAGGCTGTAGCAAGATCTGGGATTGAGATAGCTACAAATCACCAGATAGTTTTGTTTTCATCCAGGAGTATCTGGACAAATTGTAGTTTTGAAGTGAAATTCAACCAAAAAATCACCGTGAAATTGGTTTTGGAGAAAAGCACAAGCTTCCTGGTCGGCACATGTATTTAATGTCATGCTTACAGAAAAAAATATCATGTTTTCTCAGGTTTCTGAAGCTTTCTTCCTAGAAAACTCAAATGTGTGGAGTATTTGACTCCAGGTGGAACCAATTAGCGTTTGCCAGCAGAAAACAAAAACTTACATGCTAAAATGCATTCAAAACCTTAAAGTCCATGGAGAATATCCAGAAAACACAAACACACACAGAGGCTGTAGCAAGATCTGGGATTGAGATAGCTACAAATCACCAGATAGTTTTGTTTTCATCCAGGAGTATCTGGACAAATTGTTGTGGATTTCGGGTGAAATTTAACCAAAAATCAACGTGAAAGTGGTTTTGGAGAAAAGCACAATCTTCCTGTTCAGCAAATGCATCCAATGTCATGTTTACAGAAAGAAATATCATGTTTTCTCAGGTTTCTGAAGCTTTCTTCCTAGAAAACTCGAATGTGTGGAGTGTTTGACTCCAGGTGGAAACTATTAGCGTTTGCCAGCAGAAAACAAAAAGGGTCCTGCTAAAATGCATTCAAAACCTTAAAGTCCATAGAGAATATCCAGAAAACACAAACACACACAGAGGCTGTAGCAAGATCTGGGATTGAGATAGCTACAAATCACCAGATAGTTTTGTTTTCATCCAGGAGTATCTGGACAAATTGTTGTGGATTTCGGGTGAAATTTAACCAAAAATCACCGTGAAAGTGGTTTTGGAGAAAAGCACAATCTTCCTGTTTGGCAAATGCATCCAATGTCATGTTTACAGAAAGAAATATCATGTTTTCTCAGGTTTCTGATGCTTTCTTCCTAGAAAACTCAAATGTGTGGCGTATTAGACTCCAGGTGGACCCAATTAGCGTTTGCCAGCTGAAAACAAAAACTTACATGCTAAAATGCATTCAAAACCTTAAAGTCCATGGAGAATATCCAGAAAACACAAACACACACAGAGGCTGTAGCAAGATCTGGGATTGAGATAGCTACAAATCACCAGATAGTTTTGTTTTCATCCAGGAGTATCTGGACAAATTGTTGTGGATTTCGGGTGAAATTTAACCAAAAATCACCGTGAAAGTGGTTTTGGAGAAAAGCACAATCTTCCTTTTCGGCAAATGCATCCAATGTCATGTTTACAGAAAGAAATATCATGTTTTCTCAGGTTTCTGAAGCTTTCTTCCTAGAAAACTCGAATGTGTGGAGTGTTTGACTCCAGGTGCAACAAATTAGCATTTGCCAGCAGGAAACAAAAAGGGTCCTGCTAAAATGCATTCAAAACCTTAAAGTCCATAGAGAATGTCCAGAAAACACAAACACACACAGAGGCTGTAGCAAGATCTGGGATTGAGATAGCTACAAATCACCAGATAGTTTTGTTTTCATCCAGGAGTATCTGGACAAATTGTAGTTTTGAAGTGAAATTCAACCAAAAAATCACCGTGAAATTGGTTTTGGAGAAAAGCACAAGCTTCCTGGTCGGCACATGTATTTAATGTCATGCTTACAGAAAAAAATATCATGTTTTCTCAGGTTTCTGAAGCTTTCTTCCTAGAAAACTCAAATGTGTGGAGTATTTGACTCCAGGTGGAACCAATTAGCGTTTGCCAGCAGAAAACAAAAACTTACATGCTAAAATGCATTCAAAACCTTAAAGTCCATGGAGAATATCCAGAAAACACAAACACACACAGAGGCTGTAGCAAGATCTGGGATTGAGATAGCTACAAATCACCAGATAGTTTTGTTTTCATCCAGGAGTATCTGGACAAATTGTTGTGGATTTCGGGTGAAATTTAACCAAAAATCACCGTGAAAGTGGTTTTGGAGAAAAGCACAATCTTCCTTTTCGGCAAATGCATCCAATGTCATGTTTACAGAAAGAAATATCATGTTTTCTCAGGTTTCTGAAGCTTTCTTCCTAGAAAACTCGAATGTGTGGAGTATTTGACTCCAGGTGGAACCAATTAGCGTTTGCCAGCAGAAAACAAAAAGGGTCCTGCTAAAATGCATTCAAAACCTTAAAGTCCATAGAGAATATCCAGAAAACACAAACACACACAGAGGCTGTAGCAAGATCTGGGATTGAGATAGCTACAAATCACCAGATAGTTTTGTTTTCATCCAGGAGTATGTGGACAAATTGTTGTGGATTTCGGGTGAAATTTAACCAAAAATCACCGTGAAAGTGGTTTTGGAGAAAAGCACGATCTTCCTGTTCAGCAAATGAATCCAATGTCATGTTTACAAATACAAATATCATGTTTTCTCAGGTTTCTGAAGCTTTCTTCCTAGAAAACTCGAAAGTGTGGAGTATTTGACTCCAGGTGGAACCAATTAGCGTTTGCCAGCAGAAAACAAAAAGGGTCCTGCTAAAATGCATTCCAAACCTTAAAGTCCATGGAGAATATCCAGAAAACACAAACACACACAGAGGCTGTAGCAAGATCTGGGATTGAGATAGCTACAAATCACCAGATAGTTTTGTTTTCATCCAGGAGTATCTGGACAAACTGTTGTGGATTTCGGTGAAATTTAACCAAAAATCACCGTGAAAGTGGTTTTGGAGAAAAGCACAATCTTCCTGCTTGGCAAATGCATCCAATGTCATGTTTACAGAAAGAAATATCATGTTTTCTCAGGTTTCTGAAGCTTTCTTCCTAGAAAACTCGAATGTGTGGAGTGTTTGACTCCAGGTGCAACAAATTAGCATTTGCCAGCAGGAAACAAAAAGGGTCCTGCTAAAATGCATTCAAAACCTTAAAGTCCATAGAGAATGTCCAGAAAACACAAACACACACAGAGGCTGTAGCAAGATCTGGGATTGAGATAGCTACAAATCACCAGATAGTTTTGTTTTCATCCAGGAGTATCTGGACAAATTGTTGTAGTTTTGAAGTGAAATTTCACCAAAAAATCACCGTGAAAGTGGTTTTGGAGAAAAGCACAATCTTCCTGTTCGGAAAATGCAACCAATGTCATGTTTACAGAAAGAAATATCATGTTTTCTCAGGTTTCTGAAGCTTTCTTCCTAGAAAACTTGAATGTGTGGAGTATTTGACTCCAGGTGGAACCAATTCGCGTTTGCCAGCAGAAAACAAAAAGGGTCCTGCTAAAATGCATTCAAAACCTTAAAGTCCATAGAGAATATCCAGAAAACACAAACACACACAGAGGCTGTAGCAAGATCTGGGATTGAGATAGCTACAAATCACCAGATAGTTTTGTTTTCATCCAGGAGTATCTGGACAAATTGTTGTGGATTTCGGGTGAAATTTAACCAAAAATCACCGTGAAAGTGGTTTTGGAGAAAAGCACAAACTTCCTGTTCAGCAAATGCATCCAATGTCATGCTTACAGAAAGAAATATCATGTTTTCTCATGTTTCTGAAGCTTTTTTCCTAGAAAACTCGAATGTGTGGAGTGTTTGACTCCAGGTTCAACAAATTAGCATTTGCCAGCAGGAAACAAAAAGGGTCCTACTAAAATGCATTCAAAACCTTAAAGTCCATAGAGAATGTCCAGAAAACACAAACACACACAGAGGCTGTAGCAAGATCTGGGATTGAGATAGCTACAAATCACCAGATAATTTTGTTTTCATCCAGGAGTATCTGGACAAATTGTTGTAGTTTTGAAGTGAAATTTAACCAAAAAATCATAGTGAAAGTGGATTGGAGAAAAGCACAATCTTTCTGTTCAGCCAATGCATCCAATGTCATGTTTACAAATACCAATATAATATTTTCTCAGGTTTCTGAAGCTTTCTTCCTAGAAAACTCGAATGTGCGGAGTATTTGACTCCAGGTGGAACCAATTAGCATTTGCCAGCAGAAAACAAAAAGCCTCCTGCTAAAATGCATTCAAAACCTTAAAGTCCATAGAGAATGTCCAGAAAACACAAACACACACAGAGGCTGTAGCAAGATCTGGGATTGAGATAGCTACAAATCACCAGATAGTTTTGTTTTCATCCAGGAGTATCTGGACAAATTGTTGTAGTTTTGAAGTGAAATTCAACCAAAAAATCACTGTGAAAGTGGTTTTGGAGAAAAGCACAATCTTCCTGTTCGGAAAATGCATCCAACGTCAAGTTTACAGAAAGAAATATCATGTTTTCTCAGGTTTCTGAAGTTTTCTTCCTAGAAAACTCGAATGTGTGGCGTATTTGACTCCAGGTGGAACCAATTAGCATTTGCCAGCAGGAAACAAAAAGGGTCCTGCTAAAATGCATTCAAAACCTTAAAGTCCATAGAGAGCGTCCAGAAAACACAAACACACACAGAGGCTGTAGCAAGATCTGGGATTGAGATAGCTACAAATCACCAGATAGTTTTGTTTTCATCCAGGAGTATCTGGACAAATTGTTGTGGATTTCGGGTGAAATTTAACCAAAAATCAACGTGAAAGTGGTTTTGGAGAAAAGCACAATCTTCCTGTTCACCAAATGAATCCAATGTCTTGTTTACAAATACAAATATCATGTTTTCTCAGGTTTCTGAAGCTTTCTTCCTAGAAAACTCGAAAGTGTGGAGTATTTGACTCCAGGTGGAACCAATTAGCGTTTGCCAGCAGAAAACAAAAAGGGTCCTGCTAAAATGCATTCCAAACCTTAAAGTCCATAGAGAATATCCAGAAAACACAAACACACACAGAGGCTGTAGCAAGATCTGGGGTTGAGATAGCTACAAATCACCAGATAGTTTTGTTTTCATCCAGGAGTATCTGGACAAATTGTTGTGGATTTCGGTGAAATTTAACCAAAAATCACCGTGAAAGTGGTTTTGGAGAAAAGCACAATCTTCCTGCTTGGCAAATGCATCCAATGTCATGTTTACAGAAAGAAATATCATGTTTTCTCAGGTTTCTGAAGCTTTCTTCCTAGAAAACTCGAATGTGTGGAGTGTTTGACTCCAGGTGCAACAAATTAGCATTTGCCAGCAGGAAACAAAAAGGGTCCTGCTAAAATGCATTCAAAACCTTAAAGTCCATAGAGAATGTCCAGAAAACACAAACACACACAGAGGCTGTAGCAAGATCTGGGATTGAGATAGCTACAAATCACCAGATAGTTTTGTTTTCATCCAGGAGTATCTGGACAAATTGTTGTAGTTTTGAAGTGAAATTTCACCAAAAAATCACCGTGAAAGTGGTTTTGGAGAAAAGCACAATCTTCCTGTTCGGAAAATGCAACCAATGTCATGTTTACAGAAAGAAATATCATGTTTTCTCAGGTTTCTGAAGCTTTCTTCCTAGAAAACTTGAATGTGTGGAGTATTTGACTCCAGGTGGAACCAATTCGCGTTTGCCAGCAGAAAACAAAAAGGGTCCTGCTAAAATGCATTCAAAACCTTAAAGTCCATAGAGAATATCCAGAAAACACAAACACACACAGAGGCTGTAGCAAGATCTGGGATTGAGATAGCTACAAATCACCAGATAGTTTTGTTTTCATCCAGGAGTATCTGGACAAATTCTTGTGGATTTCGGTGAAATTTAACTAAAAATCACCGTGAAAGTGGTTTTGGAGAAAAGCACAATCTTCCTGCTCGGCAAATGCATCCAATGTCATGTTTACAGAAAGAAATATCATGTTTTCTCAGGTTTCTGAAGTTTTCTTCCTAGAAAACTCGAATGTGTGGCGTATTTGACTCCAGGTGGAACCAATTAGCATTTGCCAGCAGGAAACAAAAAGGGTCCTGCTAAAATGCATTCAAAACCTTAAAGTCCATAGAGAGCGTCCAGAAAACACAAACACACACAGAGGCTGTAGCAAGATCTGGGATTGAGATAGCTACAAATCACCAGATAGTTTTGTTTTCATCCAGGAGTATCTGGACAAATTGTAGTTTTGAAGTGAAATTCAACCAAAAAATCACCGTGAAATTGGTATTGGAGAAAAGCACAAGCTTCCTGGTCGGCACATGTATTTAATGTCATGCTTACAGAAAAACATATCATGTTTTCTCAGGTTTCTGAAGCTTTCTTCCTAGAAAACTCAAATGTGTGGAGTATTTGACTCCAGGTGGAACCAATTAGCGTTTGCCAGCAGAAAACAAAAACTTACATGCTAAAATGCATTCAAAACCTTAAAGTCCATGGAGAATATCCAGAAAACACAAACACACACAGAGGCTGTAGCAAGATCTGGGATTGAGATAGCTACAAATCACCAGATAGTTTTGTTTTCATCCAGGAGTATCTGGACAAATTGTTGTGGATTTCGGGTGAAATTTAACCAAAAATCACCGTGAAAGTGGTTTTGGAGAAAAGCACAATCTTCCTTTTCGGCAAATGCATCCAATGTCATGTTTACAGAAAGAAATATCATGTTTTCTCAGGTTTCTGAAGCTTTCTTCCTAGAAAACTCGAATGTGTGGAGTATTTGACTCCAGGTGGAACCAATTAGCGTTTGCCAGCAGAAAACAAAAAGGGTCCTGCTAAAATGCATTCAAAACCTTAAAGTCCATAGAGAATATCCAGAAAACACAAACACACACAGAGGCTGTAGCAAGATCTGGGATTGAGATAGCTACAAATCACCAGATAGTTTTGTTTTCATCCAGGAGTATCTGGACAAATTGTTGTGGATTTCGGGTGAAATTTAACCAAAAATCAACGTGAAAGTGGTTTTGGAGAAAAGCACAATCTTCCTGTTCACCAAATGAATCCAATGTCTTGTTTACAAATACAAATATCATGTTTTCTCAGGTTTCTGAAGCTTTCTTCCTAGAAAACTCGAAAGTGTGGAGTATTTGACTCCAGGTGGAACCAATTAGCGTTTGCCAGCAGAAAACAAAAAGGGTCCTGCTAAAATGCATTCCAAACCTTAAAGTCCATAGAGAATATCCAGAAAACACAAACACACACAGAGGCTGTAGCAAGATCTGGGGTTGAGATAGCTACAAATCACCAGATAGTTTTGTTTTCATCCAGGAGTATCTGGACAAATTGTTGTGGATTTCGGTGAAATTTAACCAAAAATCACCGTGAAAGTGGTTTTGGAGAAAAGCACAATCTTCCTGCTTGGCAAATGCATCCAATGTCATGTTTACAGAAAGAAATATCATGTTTTCTCAGGTTTCTGAAGCTTTCTTCCTAGAAAACTCGAATGTGTGGAGTGTTTGACTCCAGGTGCAACAAATTAGCATTTGCCAGCAGGAAACAAAAAGGGTCCTGCTAAAATGCATTCAAAACCTTAAAGTCCATAGAGAATGTCCAGAAAACACAAACACACACAGAGGCTGTAGCAAGATCTGGGATTGAGATAGCTACAAATCACCAGATAGTTTTGTTTTCATCCAGGAGTATCTGGACAAATTGTTGTAGTTTTGAAGTGAAATTTCACCAAAAAATCACCGTGAAAGTGGTTTTGGAGAAAAGCACAATCTTCCTGTTCGGAAAATGCAACCAATGTCATGTTTACAGAAAGAAATATCATGTTTTCTCAGGTTTCTGAAGCTTTCTTCCTAGAAAACTTGAATGTGTGGAGTATTTGACTCCAGGTGGAACCAATTCGCGTTTGCCAGCAGAAAACAAAAAGGGTCCTGCTAAAATGCATTCAAAACCTTAAAGTCCATAGAGAATATCCAGAAAACACAAACACACACAGAGGCTGTAGCAAGATCTGGGATTGAGATAGCTACAAATCACCAGATAGTTTTGTTTTCATCCAGGAGTATCTGGACAAATTCTTGTGGATTTCGGTGAAATTTAACTAAAAATCACCGTGAAAGTGGTTTTGGAGAAAAGCACAATCTTCCTGCTCGGCAAATGCATCCAATGTCATGTTTACAGAAAGAAATATCATGTTTTCTCAGGTTTCTGAAGCTTTCTTCCTAGAAAACTCGAATGTGTGGAGTGTTTGACTCCAGGTGCAACAAATTAGCATTTGCCAGCAGGAAACAAAAAGGGTCCTGCTAAAATGCATTCAAAACTTCAAGTCCATAGAGAATGTCCAGAAAACACAAACACACACAGAGGCTGTAGCAAGATCTGGGATTGAGATAGCTACAAATCACCAGATAGTTTTGTTTTCATCCAGGAGTATCTGGACAAATTGTTGTAGTTTTGAAGTGAAATTCAACCAAAAAATCACCGTGAAAGTGGTTTTGGAGAAAAGCACAATCTTCCTGTTCGGAAAATGCATCCAACGTCAAGTTTACAGAAAGAAATATCATGTTTTCTCAGGTTTCTGAAGTTTTCTTCCTAGAAAACTCGAATGTGTGGCGTATTTGACTCCAGGTGGAACCAATTAGCTTTTGGCAGCTAAAAACAAAAACTTACATGCGAAAATGCATTCAAAAACTTAAAGTCCATAGAGAGCGTCCAGAAAACACAAACACACACAGAGGCTGTAGCAAGATCTGGGATTGAGATAGCTACAAATCACCAGAGAGTTTTGCTTACATCCAGGAGTATCTGGACAAATTGTTGTGGATTTTGGGTGAAATTTAACCAAAAATCACCGTGAAAGTGGTTTTCGAGAAAATCACAATCTTCCTGTTCTGGAAATGTATCCAATGTCATGTTTACAGAAAGAAATATCATGTTTTCTCAGGTTTCTGAAGCTTTCTTCCTAGAAAACTCGAATGTGTGGCGTATTTGACTCTAGGTGGAACCAATTAGCGTTTGCCAGCAGAAAACAAAAAGGGTCCTGCTAAAATGCATTCAAAACCTTAAAGTCCATAGAGAATATCCAGAAAACACAAACACACACAGAGGCTGTAGCAAGATCTGGGATTGAGATAGCTACAAATCACCAGATAGTTTTGTTTTCATCCAGGAGTATCTGGACAAATTGTTGTGGATTTCGCATGAAATTTAACCAAAAATCACCGTGAAAGTGGTTTTGGAGAAAAGCACAATCTTCCTGTTCAGCAAATGAATCCAATGTCATGTTTACAAATACAAATATCATGTTTTCACAGGTTTCTGAAGCTTTCTTCCTAGAAAACTCGAAAGTGTGGAGTATTTGACTCCAGGTGGAACCAATTAGCGTTTGCCAGCAGAAAACAAAAAGGGTCCTGCTAAAATGCATTCAAAACCTTAAAGTCCATAGAGAATATCCAGAAAACACAAACACACACAGTGGCTGTAGCAAGATCTGGGATTGAGATAGCTACAAATCACCAGATAGTTTTGTTTTCATCCAGGAGTATGTGGACAAATTGTTGTGGATTTCGGGTGAAATTTAACCAAAAATCACCGTGAAAGTGGTTTTGGAGAAAAGCACAATCTTCCTGTTCAGCAAATGAATCCAATGTCATGTTTACAAATACAAATATCATGTTTTCTCAGGTTTCTGTAGCTTTCTTCCTAGAAAACTCGAAAGTGTGGAGTATTTGACTCCAGGTGGAACCAATTAGCGTTTGCCAGCAGAAAACAAAAAGGGTCCTGCTAAAATGCATTCAAAACCTTAAAGTCCATAGAGAATATCCAGAAAACACAAACACACACAGTGGCTGTAGCAAGATCTGGGATTGAGATAGCTACAAATCACCAGATAGTTTTGTTTTCATCCAGGAGTATGTGGACAAATTGTTTTGGATTTCGGGTGAAATTTAACCAAAAATCACCGTGAAAGTGGTTTTGGAGAAAAGCACAATCTTCCTGTTTGGCAAATGCATCTAATGTCATGTTTACAGAAAGAAATATCATGTTTTCTCAGGTTTCTGGAGCTTTCTTCCTAGAAAACTCGAATGTGTGGAGTATTTGACTCCAGGTGGAACCAATTAGCTTTGCCAGCAGAAAACAAATGGGTCCTGCTAAAATGCATTCAAAACCTTAAAGTCCATAGAGAATATCTAGAAAACACAAACACACTCAGAGGCTGTAGCAAGATCTGGGATTGAGATAGCTACAAATCACCAGATAGTTTTGTTTTCATCCAGGAGTATCTGGACAAATTGCTGTGGATTTCGGGTGAAATTTAACCAAAAATCACCGTGAAAGTGGTTTTGGAGAAAAGCACAAGCTTCCTGTTCGGCACATGTATTCAATGTCATGTTTACAAATACAAATATCATGTTTTCTCAGGTTTCTGGAGCTTTCTTCCTAGAAAACTCGAATGTGTGGAGTATTTGACTCCAGGTGGAACCAATTAGCGTTTGCCAGCAGAAAACAAAAAGGGTCCTGCTAAAATGCATTCAAAACCTTAAAGTCCATAGAGAATATCCAGAAAACACAAACACACACAGAGGCTGTAGCAAGATCTGGGATTGAGATAGCTACAAATCACCAGATAGTTTTGTTTTCATCCAGGAGTATCTGGACAAATTGTTGTAGTTTTTAACTGAAATTTAAACAAAAAATCACCGTGAAAGTGCTTTTGGAGAAAAGCACAATGTTCCTGTTCAGCAAATGCATCCAACGTCAAGTTTACAGAAAGAAATATCATGTTTTCTCAGGTTTCTGAAGTTTTCTTCCTAGAAAACTCGAATGTGTGGCGTATTTGACTCCAGGTGGAACCAATTAACTTTTGGCAGCTAAAAACAAAAACTTACATGCTAAAATGCATTCAAAAACTTAAAGTACATAGAGAGCGTCCAGAAAACACAAACACACACAGAGGCTGTAGCAAGATCTGGGATTGAGATAGCTACAAATCACCAGAGAGTTTTGCTTACATCCAGGAGTATCTGGACAAATTGTTGTGCATTTTGGGTGAAATTAAACCAGAAATCACCGTGAAAGTGGTTTTGGAGAAAAGCACAATCTTTCTGTTCTGCAAATGTATCCAATGTCATGTTTACAGAAAGAAATATCATGTTTTCTCAGGTTTCTGAAGCTTTCTTCCTAGAAATCTCGAATGTGGGGCGTATTTGACTCCAGGTGGAACCAATTAGCGTTTGCCAGCAGAAAACAAAAAGGGTCCTGCTAAAATGCATTCAAAACCTTAAAGTCCATAGAGAATATCCAGAAAACACAAACACACACAGAGGCTGTAGCAAGATCTGGGATTGAGATAGCTACAAATCACCAGATAGTTTTGTTTTCATCCAGGAGTATCTGGACAAATTGTTGTGGATTTCGCATGAAATTTAACCAAAAATCACCGTGAAAGTGGTTTTGGAGAAAAGCACAATATTCCTGTTCAGCAAATGAATCCAATGTCATGTTTACAAATACAAATATCATGTTTTCACAGGTTTCTGAAGCTTTCTTCCTAGAAAACTCGAAAGTGTGGAGTATTTGACTCCAGGTGGAACCAATTAGCGTTTGCCAGCAGAAAACAAAAAGGGTCCTGCTAAAATGCATTCAAAACCTTAAAGTCCATAGAGAATATCCAGAAAACACAAACACACACAGTGGCTGTAGCAAGATCTGGGATTGAGATAGCTACAAATCACCAGATAGTTTTGTTTTCATCCAGGAGTATGTGGACAAATTGTTGTGGATTTCGGGTGAAATTTAACCAAAAATCACCGTGAAAGTGGTTTTGGAGAAAAGCACAATCTTCCTGTTTGGCAAATGCATCTAATGTCATGTTTACAGAAAGAAATATCATGTTTTCTCAGGTTTCTGAAGCTTTCTTCCTAGAAAACTCGAATGTGTGGAGTATTTGACTCCAGGTGGAACCAATTAGCTTTGCCAGCAGAAAACAAAAAGGGTCCTGCTAAAATGCATTCAAAACCTTAAAGTCCATAGAGAATATCCAGAAAACACAAACACTCAGAGGCTGTAGCAAGATCTGGGATTGAGATAGCTACAAATCACCAGATAGTTTTGTTTTCATCCAGGAGTATCTGGACAAATTGTTGTAGCTTTGAAGTGCAATTTCACCAAAAAATCACCGTGAAAGTGGTTTTGGAGAAAAGCACAATCTTCCTGTTCGGAAAATGCATCCAATGTCATGCTTACAGAAAAAAATATCATGTTTTCTCAGGTTTCTGAAGCTTTCTTCCTAGAAAACTCAAATGTGTGGAGTATTTGACTCCAGGTGGAATCAATTAGCGTTTGCCAGCAGAAAACAAAAACTTACATGCTAAAATGCATTCAAAACCTTAAAATCCATGGAGAATATCCAGAAAACACAAAAACACACAGAGGCTGTAGCAAGATCTGGGATTGAGATAGCTACAAATCACCAGATAGTTTTGTTTTCATCCAGGAGTATCTGGACAATTTGTTGTGGATTTCGGGTGAAATTTAACCAAAAATCACCGTGAAAGTGGTTTTGGAGAAAAGCACAAGCTTCCTGTTCGGCAAATGCATCCAATGTCATGTTTACAGAAAGAAATATCATGTTTTCTCAGGTTTCTGAAGCTTTCTTCCTAGAAAACTCGAATGTGTGGAGTGTTTGACTCCAGGTGCAACAAATTAGCATTTGCCAGCAGGAAACAAAAAGGGTCCTGCTAAAATGCATTCAAAACCTTAAAGTCCATAGAGAATATCCAGAAAACACAAACACACACAGAGGCTGTAGCAAGATCTGGGATTGAGATAGCTACAAATCACCAGATAGTTTTGTTTTCATCCAGGAGTATGTGGACAAATTGTTGTGGATTTCGGGTCAAATTTAACCAAAAAATCACCGTGAAAGTGGTTTTGGAGAAAAGCAAAATCTTCCTGTTTGGCAAATGCATCTAATGTCATGTTTACAGAAAGAAATATCATGTTTTCTCAGGTTTCTGAAGCTTTCTTCCTAGAAAACTCGAATGTGTGGAGGATTTGACTCCAGGTGGAACCAATTAGCGTTTGCCAGCAGAAAACAAAAAGGGTCCTGCTAAAATGCATTCAAAACCTTAAAGTCCATAGAGAATATCCAGAAAACACAAACACACTCAGAGGCTGTAGCAAGATCTGGGATTGAGATAGCTACAAATCACCAGATAGTTTTGTTTTCATCCAGGAGTATCTGGACAAATTGTTGTAGTTTTGAAGTGAAATTTCACCAAAAAATCACCGTGAAAGTGGTTTTGGAGAAAAGCACAATCTTCCTGTTCGGCAAATGTATCCAATGTCATGTTTACAGAAAGAAATATCATGTTTTCTCAGGTTTCTGAAGCTTTCTTCCTAGAAAACTCGAATGTGTGGCGTATTTGACTCCAGGTGGAACCTATTAGCGTTTGCCAGCAGAAAACAAAAAGGGTCCTGCTAAAATGCATTCCAAACCTTAAAGTCCATAGAGAATATCCAGAAAACACAAACACACACAGAGGCTGTAGCAAGATCTGGGATTGAGACAGCTACAAATCACCAGATAGTTTTGTTTTCATCCAGGAGTATCTGGACAAATTGCTGTGGATTTCGGGTGAAATTTAACCAAAAATCACCGTGAAAGTGGTTTTGGAGAAAAGCACAAGCTTCCTGTTCGGCACATGTATTCAATGTCATGTTTACAAATACAAATATCATGTATTCTCAGGTTTCTGGAGCTTTCTTCCTAGAAAACTCGAATGTGTGGAGTATTTGACTCCAGGTGGAACCAATTAGCGTTTGCCAGCAGAAAACAAAAAGGGTCCTGCTAAAATGCATTCAAAACCTTAAAGTCCATAGAGAATATCCAGAAAACACAAACACACACAGTGGCTGTAGCAAGATCTGGGATTGAGATAGCTACAAATCACCAGATAGTTTTGTTTTCATCCAGGAGTATGTGGACAAATTGTTGTGGATTTCGGGTGAAATTTAACCAAAAATCACCGTGAAAGTGGTTTTGGAGAAAAGCACAATCTTCCTGTTTGGCAAATGCATCTAATGTCATGTTTACAAATACAAATATCATGTTTTCTCAGGTTTCTGGAGCTTTCTTCCTAGAAAACTCGAATGTGTGGAGGATTTGACTCCAGGTGGAACCAATTAGCGTTTGCCAGCAGAAAACAAAAAGGGTCCTGCTAAAATGCATTCAAAACCTTAAAGTCCATAGAGAATATCCAGAAAACACAAACACACACAGAGGCTGTAGCAAGATCTGGGATTGAGATAGCTACAAATCACCAGATAGTTTTGTTTTCATCCAGGAGTATCTGGACAAATTGTTGTAGTTTTGAAGTGAAATTTAAACAAAAAATCACCGTGAAAGTGGTTTTGGAGAAAAGCACAATCTTCCTGTTCGGCAAATGCATCCAACGTCAAGTTTACAGAAAGAAATATCATGTTTTCTCAGGTTTCTGAAGTTTTCTTCCTAGAAAACTCGAATGTGTGGCGTATTTGACTCCAGGTGGAACCAATTAGCTTTTGGCAGCTAAAAACAAAAACTTACATGCTAAAATGCATTCAAAAACATAAAGTCCATAGAGAGCGTCCAGAAAACACAAACACACACAGAGGCTGTAGCAAGATCTGGGATTGAGATAGCTACAAATCACCAGAGAGTTTTGCTTACATCCAGGAGTATCTGGACAAATTGTTGTGCATTTTGGGTGAAATTTAACCAGAAATCACCGTGAAAGTGGTTTTGGAGAAAATCACAATCTTCCTGTTCTGCAAATGTATCCAATGTCATGTTTACAGAAAGAAATATCATATTTTCTCAGGTTTCTGAAGCTTTCTTCCTTGAAAACTCGAATGTGTGGCGTATTTGACTCCAGGTGGAACCAATTAGCGTTTGCCAGCAGAAAACAAAAAGGGTCCTGCTAAAATGCATTCAAAACCTTAAAGTCCATAGAGAATATCCAGAAAACACAAAGACACACAGAGGCTGTAGCAAGATCTGGGATTGAGATAGCTACAAATCACCAGATAGTTTTGTTTTCATCCAGGAGTATCTGGACAAATTGTTGTGGATTTCGCATGTAATTTAACCAAAAATCACCGTGAAAGTGGTTTTGGAGAAAAGCACAATCTTCCTGTTCAGCAAATGAATCCAATGTCATGTTTAGAAATACAAACATCATGTTTTCACAGGTTTCTGAAGCTTTCTTCCTAGAAAACTCGAAAGTGTGGAGTATTTGACTCCAGGTGGAACCAATTACCGTTTTCCACCTGAAAACAAAAAGGGTCCTGCTAAAATGCATTCCAAACCTTAAAGTCCATAGAGAATATCCAGAAAACACAAACACACACAGTGGCTGTAGCAAGATCTGGGATTGAGATAGCTACAAATCACCAGATAGTTTTGTTTTCATCCAGGAGTATGTGGACAAATTGTTGTGGATTTGGGGTGAAATTTAACCAAAAATCACCGTGAAAGTGGTTTTGGAGAAAAGCACAATCTTCCTGTTTGGCAAATCCATCTAATGTCATGTTTACAGAAAGAAATATCATGTTTTCTCAGGTTTCTGAAGCTTTCTTCCTAGAAAACTCGAGTGTGTGGAGTATTTGACTCCAGGTGGAACCAATTAGCTTTGCCAGCAGAAAACAAATGGGTCCTGCTAAAATGCATTCAAAAACTTAAAGTCCATAGAGAGCGTCCAGAAAACACAAACACACACAGAGGCTGTAGCAAGATCTGGGATTGAGATAGCTACAAATCACCAGATAGTTTTGTTTTCATCCAGGAGTATCTGGACAAATTGTTGTAGTTTTGAAGTGAAATTTCACAAAAAATCACCGTGAAAGTGGTTTTGGAGAAAAGCACAATATTCCTGTTCGGCAAATGTATCCAATGTCATGTTTACAGAAAGAAATATCATGTTTTCTCAGGTTTCTGAAGCTTTCTTCCTAGAAAACTCGAATGTGTGGCGTATTTGACTCCAGGTGGAACCTATTAGCGTTTGCCAGCAGAAAACAAAAAGGGTCCTGCTAAAATGCATTCCAAACCTTAAAGTCCATAGAGAATATCCAGAAAACACAAACACACACAGAGGCTGTAGCAAGATCTGGGATTGAGATAGCTACAAATCACCAGATAGTTTTGTTTTCATCCAGGAGTATCTGGACAAATTGCTGTGGATTTCGGGTGAAATTTAACCAAAAATCACCGTGAAAGTGGTTTTGGAGAAAAGCACAAGCTTCCTGTTCGGCACATGTATTCAATGTCATGTTTACAAATACAAATATCATGTTTTCTCAGGTTTCTGGAGCTTTCTTCCTAGAAAACTCGAATGTGTGGAGTATTTGACTCCAGGTGGAACCAATTAGCGTTTGCCAGCAGAAAACAAAAAGGGTCCTGCTAAAATGCATTCCAAACCTTAAAGTCCATAGAGAATATCCAGAAAACACAAACACACACAGAGGCTGTAGCAAGATCTGGGATTGAGATAGCTACAAATCACCAGATAGTTTTGTTTTCATCCAGGAGTATCTGGACAAATTGTTGTAGTTTTTAACTGAAATTTAAACAAAAAATCACCGTGAAAGTGGTTTTGGAGAAAAGCACAATCTTCCTGTTCGGCAAATGCATCCAACGTCAAGTTTACAGAAAGAAATATCATGTTTTCTCAGGTTTCTGAAGTTTTCTTCCTAGAAAACTCGAATGTGTGGAGTATTTGACTCCAGGTGGAACCAATTAGCGTTTGCCAGCCGAAAATAAAAAGGGTCCTGCTAAAATGCATTCCAAACCTTAAAGTCCATAGAGAATGTCCAGAAAACACAAACACACACAGAGGCTGTAGCAAGATCTGGGATTGAGATAGCTACAAATCACCAGATAGTTTTGTTTTCATCCAGGAGTATCTGGACAAATTGTTGTGGATTTTGGGTGAAATTTAACCAAAAATCACCGTGAAAGTGGTTTTAGAGAAAAGCACAATCTTCCTGTTTGGCAAATGCATCCAATGTCATGTTTACAGAAAGAAATATCATGTTTTCTCAGGTTTCTGAAGCTTTCTTCCTAGAAAACTCGAATGTGTGGCGTATTTAACTCCAGGTGGAACCAATTAGCGTTTGCAGCAGAAAACAAAAAGGGTCCTGCTAAAATGCATTCAAAACCTTAAAGTCCATAGAGAATATCCAGAAAACACAAACACACACAGAGGCTGTAGCAAGATCTGGGATTGAGATAGCTACAAATCACCAGAGAGTTTTGTTTTCATCCAGGAGTATGTGGACAAATTGTTGTAGTTTTGAAGTGAAATTTAACCAAAAAATCACCGTGAAAGTGGTTTTGGAGAAAAGCACAATCTTTCTGTTCAGCAAATGAATCCAATGTCATGTTTACAAATACAAATATAATATTTTCTCAGGTTTCTGAAGCTTTCTTCGTAGAAATCGAATGTGTGGAGGATTTGACTCCAGGTGGAACCAATTAGCGTTTGCCAGCAGAAAACAAAAAGGGTCCTGCTAAAATGCATTCCAAACCTTAAAGTCCATAGAGAATATCCAGAAAACACAAACACACACAGAGGCTGTAGCAAGATCTGGGATTGAGATAGCTACAAATCACCAGAGAGTTTTGCTTACATCCAGGAGTATCTGGACAAATTGTTGTGGATTTCGGGTGAAATTTAACCAAAAATCACCGTGAAAGTGGTTTTGGAGAAAAGCACAATCTTCCTGTTTGGCAAATGCATCTAAGGTCATGTTTACAGAAAGAAATATCATGTTTTCTCAGGTTTCTGAAGCTTTCTTCCTAGAAAACTCGAATGTGTGGAGTATTTGACTCCAGGTGGAACCAATTAGCGTTTGCCAGCAGAAAACAAAAAGGGTCCTGCTAAAATGCATTCAAAACCTTAAAGTCCATAGAGAATATCCAGAAAACACAAACACACACAGAGGCTGTAGCAAGATCTGGGATTGAGATAGCTACAAATCACCAGATAGTTTTGTTTTCATCCAGGAGTATCTGGACAAATTGTTGTAGTTTTGAAGTGAAATTCAACCAAAAAATCACCGTGAAAGTGGTTTTGGAGAAAAGCACAATCTTCCTGTTCAGCAAATGAATCCAATGTCATGTTTACAAATACAAATATCATGTTTTCACAGGTTTCTGAAGCTTTCTTCCTAGAAAACTCGAATGTGTGGCGCATTTGACTCCAGGTGGAACCAATTAGCGTTTGCCAGCAGAAAACAAAAAGGGTCCTGCTAAAATGCATTCAAAACCTTAAAGTCCATAGAGCATATCCAGAAAACACAAACACACACAGAGGCTGTAGCAAGATCTGGGATTGAGATAGCTACAAATCACCAGATAGTTTTGTTTTCATCCAGGAGTATCTGGACAAATTGTTGTGGATTTCGTGTGAAATTTAATCAAAAATCACCATGAAAGTGGTTTTGGAGAAAAGCACAATCTTCCTGTTCAGCAAATGCATATAATGTCATGTTTACAGAAAAAAATATCATGTTTTCTCAGGTTTCTGGAGCTTTCTTCCTAGAAAACTCGAATGTGTGGAGTATTTGACTCCAGGTGGAACCAATTAGCGTTTGCCAGCAGAAAACAAAAAGGGTCCTGCTAAAATGCATTCAAAACCTTAAAGTCCATAGAGAATATCCAGAAAACACAAACACACACAGAGGCCGTAGCAAGATCTGGGATTGAGATAGCTACAAATCACTAGATAGTTTTGTTTTCATCCAGGAGTATCTGGACAAATTGTTGTAGTTTTGAAGTGAAAGTTAACCAAAAAATCACCGTGAAAGTGGTTTTGGAGAAAAGCACAATCTTTCTGTTCAGCAAATGAATCCAATGTCATGTTTGCAAATACAAATATAATATTTTCTCAGGTTTCTGAAGCTTTCTTCCTAGAAAACTCGAATGTGTGGAGGATTTGACTCCAGGTGGAACCAATTAGCGTTTGCCAGCAGAAAACAAAAAGGGTCCTGCTAAAATGCATTCAAAACCTTAAAGTCCATAGAGAATATCCAGAAAACACAAACACACGCAGAGGCTGTAGCAAGATCTGGGATTGAGACAGCTACAAATCACCAGATAGTTTTGTTTTCATCCAGGAGTATCTGGACAAATTGTTGTTGTTTTGAAGTGAAATTCAACCAAAAAATCACCGTGAAAGTGGTTTTGGAGAAAAGCACAATCTTCCTGTTCAGCAAATGAATCCAATGTCATGTTTACAAATACAAATATCATGTTTTCACAGGTTTCTGAAGCTTTCTTCCTAGAAAACTCGAATGTGTGGCGCATTTGACTCCAGGTGGAACCAATTAGCGTTTGCCAGCAGAAAACAAAAAGGGTCCTGCTAAAATGCATTCAAAACCTTCAAGTCCATAGAGAATATCCAGAAAACACAAACACACACAGAGGCTGTAGCAAGATCTGGGATTGAGATAGCTACAAATCACCAGATAATTTTGTTTTCATCCAGGAGTATCTGGACAAATTGTTGTGGATTTCATGTGAAATTTAACCAAAAATCACTGTGAAAGTGGTTTTGGAGAAAAGCACAATCTTCCTGTTCAGCAAATGCATCCAATGTCATGTTTACAGAAAAAAATATCATGTTTTCTCAGGTTTCTGAATCTTTCTTCCTAGAAAACTCGAATGTGTAGAGTATTTGACTCCAGGTGGAACCAATTAGCTTTTGGCAGCTAAAAACAAAAACGTACATGCTAAAATGCATTCAAAACCTTAAAGTCCATAGAGAATATCCAGAAAACACAAACAAACACAGAGGCTGTAGCAAGATCTGGGATTGAGATAGCTACAAATCACTAGATAGTTTTGTTCTCATCCAGGAGTATCTGGACAAATTGTTTTGGATTTCGGGTGAAATTTAACCAAAAATCACCGTGAAAGTGGTTTTGGAGAAAAGCACAATCTTCCTGTTCGGCAAATGCATCCAATCTCATGTTTACAGAAAGAAATATTATGTTTTCTCAGGTTTCTGAAGCTTTCTTCCTAGAAAACTCGAATGTGTGGAGGATTTGACTCCAGGTGGAACCAATTAGCGTTTGCCAGCAGAAAACAAAAACTTACATGCTAAAATGCTTTCAAAACCTTAAAGTCCATAGAGAATATCCAGAAAACACAAACACACACAGCGGCTGTAGCAAGATCTGGGATTGAGATAGCTACAAATTACTAGATAGTTTTGTTTTCATCCAGGAGTATCTGGACAAATTGTTTTGGATTTCGTGTGAAATTTAACCAAAAATCACCGTGAAAGTCGTTTTGGAGAAAAGCACAATCTTCCTGTTCGGCAAATGCATCCAATGTCATGTTTACAGAAAGAAATATCATGTTTTCTCAGGTTTCTGAAGCTTTCTTCCTAGAAAACTCGAATGTGTGGAGTATTTGACTCCAGGTGGAACCAATTAGCTTTTGGCAGCTAAAAACAAAACTTACATGCTAAAATGCATTCCAAACCTTAAAGTCCATAGAGAATATCCAGAAAACACAAACACACACAGAGGCTGCAGCAAGATCTGGGATTGAGATAGCTACAAATCACCAGATAGTTTGTTTTCATCCAGGAGTATCTGGACAAATTGTTGTGGATTTCGGGTGAAATTTAACCAAAAATCACCGTGAAAGTGGTTTTGGAGAAAAGCACAATCTTCCTGTTCGGCAAATGTATCCAATGTCATGTTTACAAATACAAATATCATGTTTTCTCATGTTTCTGGAGCGTTCTTCCTAGAAAACTCGAATGTGTGGAGTATTTGACACCAGGTGGAACCAATTAGCGTTTGCCAGCAGAAAACAAAAAGGGTCCTGCTAAAATGCATTCAAAACCTTAAAGACCATAGGGAATATCCAGAAAACACAAACACACACAGAGGCTGTAGCAAGATCTGGGATTGAGATAGCTACAAATCACCAGATAGTTTTGTTTCCATCCAGGAGTATCTGGACAAATTGTTGTAGTTTTGAAGTGAAATTCAACCAAAAAATCACCGTGAAAGTGGTTTTGGAGAAAAGCACAATCTTCCTGTTCAGCAAATGAATCCACTGTCATGTTTACAAATACAAATATCATGTTTTCACAGGTTTCTGAAGCTTTCTTCCTAGAAAACTCGAATGTGTTGCGTATTTGACTCCAGGTGGAACCAATTAGCGTTTGCCAGCAGAAAACAAAAACTTCCATGCTAAAATGCATTCAAAAACTTAAAGTCCATAGAGAATGTCCAGAAAACACAAACACACACAGAGGCTGTAGCAAGATCTGGGATTGAGATAGCTACAAATCACCAGATAGTTTTGTTTTCATCCAGGAGTATCTGGACAAATTGTTGTGGATTTCGTGTGAAATTTAACCAAAAAATCACCGTGAAAGTGGTTTTGGAGAAAAGCACAATCTTCCTGTTCAGCAAATGCATCCAATGTCATGTTTACAGAAAAAAATATCATGTTTTCTCAGGTTTCTGAATCTTTCTTCCTAGAAAACTCGAATGTGTGGAGTATTTGACTCCAGGTGGAACCAATTAGCTTTTGGCAGCTAAAAACAAAAACTTACATGCTAAAATGCATTCAAAACCTTAAAGTCCATAGAGAATATCCAGAAAACACAAACACACACAGAGGCTGTAGCATGATCTGGGATTGAGATAGCTACAAATCACTAGATAGTTTTGTTTTCATCCAGGAGTATCTGGACAAATTGTTGTGGATTTCGGGTGAAATTTAACCAAAAATCACCGTGAAAGTGGTTTTGGAGAAAAGCACAATCTTCCTGTTCGGCAATTCATCCAATCTCATGTTTACAGAAAGAAATATTATGTTTTCTCAGGTTTCTGAAGCTTTCTTTCTAGAAAACTCGAATGTGTGGAGTATTTGACTCCAGGTGCAACCAATTAGCGTTTGCCAGCAGAAAACAAAAAAGGTCCTTCTAAAATGCATTCAAAACCTTAACGTCCATAGAGAATATCCAGAAAACACAAACACACACAGAGGCTGTAGCAAGATCTGGGATTGAGATAGCTACAAATCACCAGATAGTTTCGTTTTCATCCAGGAGTATCTGGACAAATTGTTGTAGTTTTGAAGTGAAATTTAACCAAAAATCACCGTGAAAGTGGTTTTGGAGAAAAGCACAATCTTCCTGTTTGGCAAATGCATCCAATGTCATGTTTACAGAAAGAAATATCATGTTTTCTCAGGTTTCTGAAGCTTTCTTCCTAGAAAACTCAAATGTGTGGAGGATTTGACTCCAGGTGGAACCAATTAGCTTTGCCACAAGAAAACAAAAAGGGTCCTGCTAAAATGCATTCCAAAACTTAAAGTCCATAGAGAATATCCAGAAAACACAAACACACACAGAGGCTGTAGCAAGATCTGGGATTGAGATAACTACAAATCACTAGATAGTTTTGTTTTCATCCAGGAGTATCTGGACAAATTGTTGTGGATTTCGGGTGAAATTTAACCAAAAATCACCGTGAAAGTGGTTTTGGAGAAAAGCACAATCTTCCTGTTCGGCAAATGCATCCAATGTCATGATTACAGAAAGAAATATCATGTTTTCTCAGGTTTCTGAAGCTTTCTTCCTAGAAAACTCGAATGTGTGGAGTATTTGACTCCAGGTGGAACCAATTAGCTTTTGGCAGCTAAAAACAAAAACTCACATGCTAACATGTATTCAAAAACTTAAAGTCGATAGAGAATGTCCAGAAAACACAAACACACACAGAGGCTGTAGCAAGATCTGGGATTGAGATAGCTACAAATCACCAGATAGTTTTGTTTTCATCCAGGAGTATCTGGACTAATTGTTGTGGATTTAGGGTGAAATTTAACCAAAAATCACCGTGAAAGTGGTTTTGGAGAAAAGCACAATCTTCCTGTTCGGCAAATGCATCCAATGTCATGTTTACAGAAAGAAATATCATGTTTTCTCAGGTTTCTGAAGCTTTCTTCCTAGAAAACTCGAATGTGTGGCGTATTTGACTCCAGGTGGAACCAATTAGCTTTTGGCAGCTAAAAACAAAAACTTACATGCTAAAATGCATTCAAAACCTTAAAGTCCATAGAGAATATCCAGAAAACACAAACACACACAGAGGCTGTAGCAAGATCTGGGATTGAGATAGCTACAAATCACCAGATAGTTTTGTTTTCATCCAGGAGTATCTGGATAAATTGTTGTAGTTTAGAAGTGAAATTGAACCAAAAAATCACTGTGAAAGTGGTTTTGGAGAAAAGCACAATCTTTCTGTTCAGCAAATGAATCCAATGTCATGTTTACAAATACAAATATCATGTTTTCTCAGGTTTCTGGAGCTTTCTTCATAGAAAACTCGAATGTGTGGAGTATTTGACTCCAGGTGGAACCAATTAGCTTTTGGCAGCTAAAAACAAAAACTTACATGCTAAAATGCATTCAAAAGCTTAAAGTGCATAGAGAACGTCCAGAAAACACAAACACACACAGAGGCTGTAGCAAGATCTGGGATTGAGATAGCTACAAATCACCAGATAGTTTTGTTTTCATCCAGGAGTATCTGGACAAATTGTTGTAGTTTTGAAGTGAAATTTAACCAAAAATCACCGTGAAAGTGGTTTTGGAGAAAAGCACAATCTTCCTGTTTGGCAAATGCATCCAATGTCATGTTTACAGAAAGAAATATCATGTTTTCTCAGGTTTCTGAAGCTTTCTTCCTAGAAAACTCGAATGTGTGGAGGATTTGACTCCATGTGGAACCAATTAGCTTTGCCACAAGAAAACAAAAAGGGTCCTGCTAAAATGCATTCCAAACCTTAAATTCCATAGAGAATATCCAGAAAACACAAACACACACAGAGGCTGTAGAAAGATCTGGGATTGAGATAGCTACAAATCACCAGATAGTTTTGTTTTCATCCAGGAGTATCTGGACAAATTGTTGTGGATTTCGGGTGAAATTTAACCAAAAATCACCGTGAAAGTGGTTTTGGAGAAAAGCACAATCTTCCTGTTCTGCAAAGGTATCCAATGTCATGTTTACAGAAAGAAATATCATGTTTTCTAAGGTTTCTGAAGCTTTATTCCTAGAAAGCTCGAATGTGTGGAGTATTTGACTCCAGGTGGAACCAATTAGCGTTTGCAGCAGAAAACAAAAAGGGTCCTGCTAAAATGCATTCAAAACCTTAAAGTCCATAGAGAATATCCAGAAAACACAAACACACACAGAGGCTATAGCAAGATCTGGGATTGAGATAGCTACAAATCACCAGATAGTTTTGTTTTCATCCAGGAGTATCTGGACAAATTTTTGTAGTTCTGAAGTGAAATTTAACCAAAAAATCACCGTGAAAGTGGTTTTGGAGAAAAGCACAATCTTCCTGTTCGGCAAATGCATCCAATGTCATGTTTACAGAAAGAAATATCATGTTTTCTCAGGTTTCTGAAGCTTTCTTCCTAGAAAACTCGAATGTGTGGAGTATTTGACTCCAGGTTGAACCAATTAGCTTTTGGCAGCTAAAAACAAAAAGTGTCCTGCTAAAATGCATTCAAAACCGTAAAGTCCATAGAGAATGTCCAGAAAACACAAACACACACAGAGGCTGTAGCAAGATCTGGGATTGTGATAGCTACAAATCACCACATACTTTCTTGTTTTCATCCATGAGTATCTGGACAAATTGTTGTGGATTTTGGGTGAAATTTAACCAAAAATCACCGTGAAAGTGGTTTTGGAGAAAAGCACAATCTTCCTGTTCGGCAAATGTCTCCAATCTCATGTTTATAGAAAGAAATATCATGTTTTCTCAGGTTTCTGAAGCTTTCTTCCTAGAAAACTCGAATGTGTGGAGTATTTCACTCCAGGTTGAAACTATTAGCGTTTGCCAGCAGAAAACAAAAAGGGTCCTGCTAAAATGCATTCAAAACCTTAAAGTCCATAGAGAATATCCAGAAAACACAAACACACACAGAGGCTGTAGCAAGATCTGGGATTGAGATAGCTACAAATCACCAGATAGTTTTGTTTTCATCCAGGAGTATCTGGACAAATTGCTGTAGTTTTGAAGTGAAATTTAACCAAAAAAATCACCGTGAAAGTGGTTTTGGAGAAAAGCACAATCTTCCTGTTTGACAAATGCATCCAATGTCATGTTTACAGAAAGAAATATCATGTTTTCTCAGGTTTCTGAAGCTTTCTTCCTAGAAAACACGAATGTGTGGAGTATTTGACTCCAGGTGGAACCAATAAGCTTTTGGCAGCTAAAAACAAAAACTTACATGCTAACATGCATTCAAAAACTTAAAGTCGATAGAGAATGTCCAGAAAACACAAACACACACAGAGGGTGTAGCAAGATCTGGGATTGAGATAGCTACAAATCACCAGATAGTTTTGTTTTCATCCAGGAGTATCTGAACAATTTGTTGTAGTTTAGAAGTGAAATTTAACCAAAAAATCACCGTGAAAGTGGTTTTGGAGAAAAGCACAATCTTTCTGTTTAGCAAATGAATCCAATGTCATGTTTACAAATACAAATATCATGTTTTCTGGTTTCTTGAGCTTTCTTCCTAGAAAACTCGAATGTGTGTAGTATTTGACTCCAGGTGGAACCAATTAGCGTTTGCCAGCAGAAAACAAAAAGGGTCCTGCTAAAATGCATTCAAAACCTTAGAGTCCATAGAGAATATCCAGAAAACACAAACACACACAGAGGCTGTAGCAAGATCTGGGATTGAGATAGCTACAAATCACCAGATAGTTTTGATTTCATCCAGGAGTATCTGGACAAATTGTGGTAGTTTTGAAGAGAAATTTAATGAAAAAAAAAAACGCCGTGAAAGTGGATTTGGACAAAAGCACAATCTTACTGATCGTTAAATGTATCCAATGTCATGTTTACAGAAAGAAATATCATGTTTTCTCAGGTTTCTGAAGCTTTCTTCCTAGAAAACTCGAATGTGTGGCGTATTTGACTCCAGGTGGAAACTATTAGCGTTTGCCAGCAGAAAACAAAAAGGGTCCTGCTAAAATGCATTCAAAACCTTAAAGTCCATAGAGAATATCCAGAAAACACAAACACACACAGAGGCTGTAGCAAGATCTGGGATTGAGATAGCTACAAATCACCAGATAGTTTTGTTTTCATCCAGGAGTATCTGGACAAATTGCTGTAGTTTTGAAGTGAAATTTAACCAAAAAAATCACCGTGAAAGTGGTTTTGGAGAAAAGCACAATCTTCCTGTTTGACAAATGCATCCAAAGTCATGTTTACAGAAAGAAATATCATGTTTTCTCAGATTTCTGAAGCTTTCTTCCTAGAAAACACGAATGTGTGGAGTATTTGACTCCAGGTGGAACCAATAAGCTTTTGGCAGCTAAAAACAAAAACTTACATGCTAACATGCATTCCAAACCTTAAAGTCCATAGAGAATATCCAGAAAACACAAACACACACAGAGGCTATAGCAAGATCTGGGATTGAGATAGCTACAAATCACCAGATAGTTTTGTTTTCATCCAGGAGAATCTGGAAAAATTGTTGTAGTTCTGAAGTGAAATTTAACCAAAAAATCCCTGTGAAAGTGGTTTTGGAGAAAAGCACAAGCTTCCTGTTCGGCAATTGCATCCAATGTCATGTTTACAGAAAGAAATATCATGTTTTCTCAGGTTTCTGAAGCTTTCTTCCTAGAAAACTCGAATGTGTGGAGTATTTGACTCCAGGTGGAACCAATTAGCGTTTGCAGCAGAAAACAAAAAGGGTCCTGCTAAAATGCATTCAAAACCTTAAAGTCCATTGAGAATATCCAGAAAACACAAACACACACAGAGGCTGTAGCAAGATCTGGGATTGAGATAGCTACAAATCACCAGATACTTTCTTGTTTTCATCCATGAGTATCTGGACAAATTGTTGTGGATTTTGGGTGAAATTTAACCAAAAATCACCGTGAAAGTGGTTTTGGAGAAAAGCACAATCTTCCTGTTCGGCAAATGTCTCCAATCTCATGTGTATAGAAAGAAATATCATGTTTTCTCAGGTTTCTGAAGCTTTCTTCCTAGAAAACTCGAATGTGTGGCGTATTTGACTCCAGGTGGAACCAATTAGCGTTTGCCAGCAGAAAACAAAAAGGGTCCTGCTAAAATGCATTCAAAACCTTAAAGTCCATAGAGAATATCCAGAAAACACAAACACACACAGAGGCTGTAGCAAGATCTGGGATTGAGATAGCTCAAAATCACCAGAGAGTTTTGTTTTCATCCAGGAGTATCTGGACAAATTGTTGTAGTTTTGAAGTGAAATTTAACCAAAAAATCACCGTGAAAGTGGTTTTGGAGAAAAGCACAATCTTCCTGTTCGGCAAATGCATCCAATGTCATGTTTACAGAAAGAAATATCATGTTTTCTCAGGTTTCTGAAGCTTTCTTCCTAGAAAACTCGAATGTGTGGAGGATTTGAATCCAGGTGGAACCAATTAGCGTTTGCCAGCAGAAAACAAAAACTTCCATGCTTAAATGCATTCAAAAACTTAAAGTCCATAGAGAATGTCCAGAAAACACAAACACACACAGAGGCTGTAGCAAGATCTGGGATTGAGATAGCTACAAATCACCAGATATTTTTGTTTTCATCCAGGAGTATCTGGACAAATTGCTGTGGATTTCGGGTGAAATTTAACCAAAAAATTACCGTGAAAGTAGTTTTGGAGAAAAGCACAATCTTTCTGTTCAGCAAATGAATCCTATGTCATGTTTACAAATACAAATATCATGTTTACACAGGCTTCTGGAGCTTTCTTCCTAGAAAACTAGAATGTGTGGAGTATTTGACTCCAGGTGAAACCAATTAGCGTTTGCCAGCAGAAAACAAAAAGGGTCCTTCTAAAATGCATTCAATACCTTAAAGTCCATAGAGAATATCCAGAAAACACAAACACACACAGAGGCTGTAGCAAGATCTGGGATTGAGATAGCTACAAATCACCAGATAGTTTTGTTTTCATCCAGGAGTATCTGGACAAATTGTTGCAGTTTTGAAGAGAAATTTAACCAAAAAAACGCCGTGAAAGTGGTTTTGGAGAAAAGCACAATCTATCTGTTCAGCAATTGAATCGAACATCATGTTTCCAAATACAAATGTCATGTTTTCTCAGGTTTCTGGAGCTTTATTCCTGGAAAACTCGAATGTGTGGAGTATTTGACTCCAGGTGGAACCAATTAGCGTTTGCCAGCAGAAAACAAAAAGGGTCCTGCTAAAATACATTCTAAAACTTAAAGTCCATAGAGAATATCCAGAAAACACAAACACACACAGAGGCTGTAGCAAGATCTGGGATTGAGATAGCTACAAATCACCAGATAGTTTTGTTTTCATTCAGGAATATCTGGACAAATTGCTGTAGTTTTGAAGTGAAATTTAACCAAAAAATCACCGTGAAAGTGGTTTTGGAGAAAAGCACAAGCTTCCTGTTCGGCAAATCAATCCAATGTCATGTTTACAGAAAGAAATATCATGTTTTCTCAGGTTTCTGGAGCTTTCTTCCTAGAAAACTCGAATGTGTGGGGCATTTGACTCCAGGTGGAACCAATTAGCCTTTGCCAGCAGAAAACAAAAAGGGTCCTGCTAAAATGCATTCAAAACCTTAAATTCCATAGAGAATATCCAGAAAACACAAACACACACAGAGGCTGTAGCAAGATCTGGGATTGAGATAGCTACAAATTACCAGATACTTTCTTGTTTTCATCCATGAGTATCTGGACAAATTGCTGTAGTTTTGAAGTGAAATTTAACCAATAAATCACCGTGAAAGTGGTTTTGGAGAAAAGCACAATCTTCATGTTTGACAAATGCCTCCAATGTCATGTTTACAGAAAGAAATACCATGTTTTCTCAGGTTTCTGAAGCTTTCTTCCTAGAAAACTCGAATGTGTGGAGTATTTGACTCCAGGTGGACCAATAAGCTTTTGGCAGCTAAAAACAAAAACTTACATGCTAACATACATTCAAAAACTTAAAGTCGATAGAGAATGTCCAGAAAACACAAACACACACAGAGGCTGTAGCAAGATCTGGGATTGAGATAGCTACAAATCACCAGATAGTTTTGTTTACATCCAGGAGTATCTGGACAAATTGTTGTGGATTTTGGGTGAAATTTAACCAAAAATCACCGTGAAAGTGGTTTTGGAGAAAAGCACAATCTTCCTGTTCGGCAAATGTCTCCAATCTCATGTGTATAGAAAGAAATACCATGTTTTCTCAGGTTTCTGAAGCTTTCTTCCTAGAAAACTCGAATGTGTGGAGTATTTGACTCCAGGTGGAACCAATTAGTTTATGGCAACTAAAAACAAAAACTTCCATGCTAAAATGCATTCAAAAACTTAAAGTCCATAGAGAATGTCCAGAAAACACAAACACACACAGAGGCTGTAGCAAGATCTGGGATTGAGATAGCTACAAATCACCAGATAGTTTTGTTTTCATCCAGGAGTATCTGGACAAATTGTTGTGGATTTCGGGTGAAATTTAACCAAAAAATCACCGTGAAAGTGGTTTTGGAGAAAAGCACAATCTTTCTGTTCCAAAAATGAATCCAATGTCATGTTTACAAATACAAATATCATGTTTTCTCATGTTTCTGAAGCTTTCTTCCTAGAAAACTCGAATGTGTGGAGTATTTGACTCCAGGTGGAACCAATTAGCTTTGCCACAAGAAAACAAAAAGGGTCCTGCTAAAATGCATTCAAAACCTTAAAGTCCATAGAGAATATCCAGAAAACACAAACACACACAGAGGCTGTAGCAAGATCTGGGATTGAGATAGCTACAAATCACCAGATAGTTTTGCTTTCATCCAGGAGTATCTGGACAAATTGTTGTGGATATCGGGTAAAATTTATCCAAAAATCACCATGAAAGTGGTTTTGGAGAAAATCACAATCTTCTTGTTCTGCAAAAGTATCCAATGTCATGTTTACAGAAAGAAATATCATGTTTTCTCAGGTTTCTGAAGCTTTCTTCCTAGAAAACTTGAATGTGTGGCGTATTGACTCCAGGTGGAACCAATTAGCGTTTGCCAGCAGAAAACAAAAAGGGTCCTGCTAAAATGCATTCAAAACCTTAAAGTCCATAGAGAATATCCAGAAAACACAAACACACACAGAGGCTGTAGCAAGATCTGGGATTGAGATAGCTACAAATCACCAGATAGTTTTGTTTTCATCCAGGAGTATCTGGACAAATTGTTGTGTATTTCGGGTGAAATTTATCCAAAAATCACCGTCAAAGTGGTTTTGGAGAAAAGCACAATCTTCTTGCTCGGCAAATGCATCCAATGTCATGTTTACAGAAAGAAATATCATGTTTTCTCAGGTTTCTAAAGCTTTCTTCCTAGAAATCTCGAATGTGTGGTGTATTTGACTCCAGGTGGAACCAATTAGCGTTTGCCAGCAGAAAGCAAAATGGGTCCTGCTAAAATGCATTCAAAACCTTAATTCCATAGAGAATATCCAGAAAACACAAACACACACAGAGGCTGTAGCAAGATCTGGGATTGAGATAGCTACAAATCACCAGATAGTTTTGTTTTCATCCGGGAGTATCTGCACAAATTATTGTGGATTTCGGGTAAAATTTAACCAAAAGCATCGTGAAAGAGGTTTTGGAGAAAAGCACAATCTTCCTGTTCAGCAAATGTATCCAATGTCATGTTTACAAATACAAATATCATGTTTTCTCAGGTTTCTGAAGCTTTCTTCCTAGCAAACTCGAATGTGTGGAGCATTTGACTCCAGGTGGAACCAATTAGCTTTTGGCAGCTAAAAACAAAAAGGGTCCTGCTAAAATGCATTCAAAACCTTAAATTCCATAGAGAATATCCAGAAAACACAAACACACACAGAGGCTGTAGCAAGATCTGGGATTGTGATAGCTACAAACCACCAGATACTTTTTTGTTTTCATCCATGAGTATCTGGACAAATTGTTGTGGATTTTGGGTGAAATTTAACCAAAAATCACCGTGAAAGTGGTTTTGGAGAAAAGCACAATCTTCCTGTTCGGCAAATGTCTCCAATGTCATGTTTACAGAAAGAAATATCATGTTTTCTCAGGTTTCTGAAGATTTCTTCCTAGAAATCTCGAATGTGTTTAGTGTTTGATTCCAGGTGGAACCAATTAGCGTTTGCCAGCAGAAAGCAAAATGGGTCCTGCTAAAATGCATTCAAAACCTTAAAGTCCATAGAGAATATCCAGAAAACACAAACACACACAGAGGCTGCATCAAGATCTGGTATTGAGATAGCTAAAAATAACCAGATAGTTTTGTTTTCATCCAGGAGTATCTGGACAAATTGTTGTAGTTTTTAAGTGAAATTTAACCAAAAAATCACCGTGAAAGTGGTTTTGGAGAAAAGCACAATGTTTCTGTTTAGCAAATGAATCCAATGTCATGTTTACTGAAAGAAATATGTTTTCTCAGGTTTCTGGAGCTTTCTTCCTAGAAAACTCGAATGTGTGGAGTATTTGACTCCAGGTGGAACCAATTAGCCTTTGCCAGCAGAAAACAAACAGGGTCCTTCTAAAATGCATTCAAAACCTTAAAGTCCATAGAGAATATTCTGAAAACACAAACACACACAGAGGCTGTAGCAAGATCTGGGATTGAGATAGCTACAAATCACCAGATAGTTTTGTTTTCATCCAGGAGTATCTGGAAAAATTGTTATTGTTTTGAAGTGAAATTTAACCAAAAAATCACCGTGAAAGTGGTTTTGGAGAAAAGCACAATCTTTCTGTTCCAAAAATGAATCCAATGTCATGTTTACAAATACAAATATCATGTTTTCTCAGGTTTCTGAAGCTTTCTTCCTAGAAAACTCGAATGTGTGGAGTATTTGACTCCAGGTGGAACCAATTCGCGTTTGCCAGCAGAAAACAAAAAGGGTCCTGCTAAAATGCATTCAAAACCTTAAAGTCCATAGAGAATATCCAGAAAACACAAACACACACAGAGGCTGTAGCAAGATCTGGGATTGAGATAGCTACAAATCACCAGATAGTTTTGCTTTCATCCAGGAGTATCTGGACAAATTGTTGTGGATATCGGGTAAAATTTATCCAAAAATCACCATGAAAGTGGTTTTGGAGAAAATCACAATCTTCTTGTTCTGCAAATGTATCCAATGTCATGTTTACAGAAAGAAATATCATGTTTTCTCAGGTTTCTGAAGCTTTCTTCCTAGAAAACTTGAATGTGTGGCGTATTGACTCCAGGTGGAACCAATTAGCGTTTGCCAGCAGAAAACAAAAAGGGTCCTGCTAAAATGCATTCAAAACCTTAAAGTCCATAGAGAATATCCAGAAAACACAAACACACACAGAGGCTGTAGCAAGATCTGGGATTGAGATAGCTACAAATCACCAGATAGTTTTGTTTTCATCCAGGAGTATCTGGACAAATTGTTGTGTATTTCGGGTGAAATTTATCCAAAAATCACCGTCAAAGTGGTTTTGGAGAAAAGCACAATCTTCTTGTTCGGCAAATGCATCCCATGTCCTGTTTACAGAAAGAAATATCATGTTTTCTCAGGTTTCTAAAGCTTTCTTCCTAGAAATCTCGAATGTGTGGTGTATTTGACTCCAGGTGGAACCAATTAGCGTTTGCCAGCAGAAAGCGAAATGGGTACTGCTAAAATGCATTCAAAACCTTAATTCCATAGAGAATATCCAGAAAACACAAACACACACAGAGGCTGTAGCAAGATCTGGGATTGAGATAGCTACAAATCACCAGATAGTTTTGTTTTCATCCGGGAGTATCTGGACAAATTATTGTGGATTTCGGGTAAAATTTAACCAAAAGCATCGTGAAAGAGGTTTTGGAGAAAAGCACAATCTTCCTGTTCAGCAAATGTATCCAATGTCATGTTTACAAATACAAATATCATGTTTTCTCAGGTTTCTGAAGCTTTCTTCCTAGCAAACTCGAATGTGTGGAGCATTTGACTCCAGGTGGAACCAATTAGCTTTTGGCAGCTAAAAACAAAAAGGGTCCTGCTAAAATGCATTCAAAACCTTAAAGTCAATGGAGAATTTCCAGAAAACACAAACACACACAGAGGCTGTAGCAAGATCTGGGATTGAAATAGCTACAAATCACCAGATAGTTTTGTTTTCATTCAGGAATATCTGGACAAATTGCGGTAGTTTTGAAGTGAAATTTCAACAGAAATCACCGTGAAAGTTGTTTTGGAGAAAAGCACAATCTTTCTGTTCAGCAAATGCATCCAATGTCATGTTTACAAATACAAATATCATGTTTTCTCAGGTTTCTGGAGCTTTCTTCCTAGAAAACTCGAATGTGTGGCATATTTGCCTCCAGGTGGAACCAATTAGCGTTTGCCAGCAGAAAACAAAAAGGGTCCTGCTAAAATGCATTCAAAACCTTCAAGTCCATAGAGAATATCCAGAAAACACAAACACACACAGAGGCTGTAGCAAGATCTGGGATTGAGATAGCTATAAATCACCACATAGTTTTGTTTTCATCCAGCAGCATCTGGACAAATTGTTGTAGTTTTGAAGTGAAATTTAACCAAAAAATCACCGTGAAAGTGGTTTTGGAGAAAAGCACAAGCTTCCTGTTCGGCAAATGTATCCAATGTCATGTTTGCAGAAAGAAATATCATGTTTTCTCAGGTTTCTGGAGCTTTCTTCCTAGAAAACTCGAATGTGTGGAGCATTTGACTCCAGGTGGAACCAGTTAGCGTTTCCAAGCTGAACACAAAAACTTACATGCTAAAATGCATTCAAAACCTTAAAGTCCATAGAGAATATCCAGAAAACACAAACACACACAGAGGCTGTAGCAAGATCTGGGATTGACATAGCTACAAATCACCAGATAGTTTTGTTTTCATCCAGGAGTATCTGGACAAATTGCTGTAGTTTTGAAGTGAAATTTAACCAAAAAATCACCGTGAAAGTGGTTTTGGAGAAAAGCACAATCTTCCTGTTTGACAAATGCCTCCAATGTCATGTTTACAGAAAGAAATATCATGTTTTCTCAGGTTTCTGAATCTTTCTTCCTAGAAAACTCGAATGTGTGGAGTATTTGACTCCAGGTGGAACCAATAAGCTTTTGGCAGCTAAAAACAAAAACTTACATGCTAACATGCATTCAAAAACTTAAAGTCGATAGAGAATGTCCAGAAAACACAAACACACACAGAGGATGTATCAAGATCTGGGATTGAGATAGCTACAAATCACCAGATAATTTTGTTTTCATCCAGGAGTATCTGGACAATTTCTTGTAGTTTAGATGTGAAATTTAACCAAAAATCTCCGTGAAAGTGGTTTTGGAGAAAAGCACAATCTTTCTGTTTAGCAAATGAATCCAATGTCATGTTTACTGAAAGAAATATGTTTTCTCAGGTTTCTGGAGCTTTCTTCCTAGAAAACTCGAATGTGTGGAGTATTTGACTCCAGGTGGAACCAATTAGCGTTTGCCAGCAGAAAACAAAAAGGGTCCTTCTAAAATGCATTCAAAACATTAAAGTCCATAGAGAATATCCTGAAAACACAAACACACACAGAGGCTGTAGCAAGATATGGGATTGAGATAGCTACAAATCACCAGATAGGTTTCTGTTCATCCAGGAGTATCTGGAAAAATTGTTGTAGTTTTGAAGTGAAATTTTACCAAAAAATCACTGTGAAAGTGGTTTTGGAGGAAAAGCACAATCTTCCTGTTCGGCAAATGCATCCAATGTCATGTTTACAGAAAGAAATATCATGTTTTCTCAGGTTTCTGAATCTTTCTTCCTAGAAAACTCGAATGTGTGGAGTATTTGACTCCAGGTGGAACCAATAAGCTTTTGGCAGCTAAAAACAAAAACTTACATGCTAACATGCATTCAAAAACTTAAAGTCGATAGAGAATGTCCAGAAAACACAAACACACACAGAGGATGTATCAAGATCTGGGATTGAGATAGCTACAAATCACCAGATAATTTTGTTTTCATCCAGGAGTATCTGGACAATTTCTTGTAGTTTAGAAGTGAAATTTAACCAAAAATCTCCGTGAAAGTGGTTTTGGAGAAAAGCACAATCTTTCTGTTTAGCAAATGAATCCAATGTCATGTTTACTGAAAGAAATATGTTTTCTCAGGTTTCTGGAGCTTTCTTCCTAGAAAACTCGAATGTGTGGAGTATTTGACTCCAGGTGGAACCAATTAGCGTTTGCCAGCAGAAAACAAAAAGGGTCCTTCTAAAATGCATTCAAAACATTAAAGTCCATAGAGAATATTCTGAAAACACAAACACACACAGAGGCTGTAGCAAGATATGGGATTGAGATAGCTACAAATCACCAGATAGTTTTCTGTTCATCCAGGAGTATCTGGAAAAATTGTTGTAGTTTTGAAGTGAAATTTTACCAAAAAATCACTGTGAAAGTGGTTTTGGAGGAAAAGCACAATCTTCCTGTTCGGCAAATGCATCCAATGTCATGTTTACAGAAAGAAATATCATGTTTTCTCAGGTTTCTGAAGCTTTCTTCCTAGAAAACTCGAATGTGTGGAGTATTTGACTCCAGGTGGAACCAATTAGATTTTGGCAGCAAAAAGCAAAAACTTACATGCTAAAATACATTCAAAAACTTAAAGTCCATAGAGAACGTCCAGAAAACACAAACACACAGAGAGGCTGTAGCAAGATCTGGGATTGAGATAGCTACAAATCACCAGATAGTTTTGTTTTCATCCAGGAGTATCTGGAAAAATTGTTGTAGTTTTGAAGTGAAATTTAACCAAAAAATCACCGTGAAAGTGGTTTTGGAGAAAAGCACAATCTTTCTGTTCCAAAAATGAATCCAATGTCATGTTTACAAATACAAATATCATGTTTTCTCAGGTTTCTGAAGCTTTCTTCCTAGAAAACTCGAATGTGTGGAGTATTTGACTTCAGGTGGAACCAATTAGCGTTTGCCAGCAGAAAACAAACAGGGTCCTGCTAAAATGCATTCAAAACCTTAAAGTCCATAGAGAATATCCAGAAAACACAAACACACACAGAGGCTGTAGCAAGATCTGGGATTGAGATAGCTACAAATCACCAGATAGTTTTGTTTTCGTCCAGGAGTATCTGGACAAATTGTTGTGGATATCGGGTAAAATTTATCGAAAAATCACCATGAAAGTGGTTTTGGAGAAAATCACAATCTTCTTGTTCTGCAAAAGTATCCAATGTCATGTTTACAGAAAGAAATATGATGTTTTCTCAGGTTTTGAAGCTTTCTTCCTAGAAAACTTGAATGTGTGGCGTATTGACTCCAGGTGGAACCAATTAGCGTTTGCCAGCAGAAAACAAAAAGGGTCCTGCTAAAATGCATTCAAAACCTTCAAGTCCATAGAGAATATCCAGAAAACACAAACACACACAGAGGCTGTAGCAAGATCTGGGATTGAGATAGCTACAAATCACCAGAGAGTTTTGTTTTCATCCAGGAGTATCTGGACAAATTGTTGTAGTTTTGAAGTGAAATTTAACCAAAAAATCACCGTGAAAGTGGTTTTGGAGAAAAGCACAATCTTCCTGTTCGGCAAATGTATCCAATGTCATCTTTACAGAAAGAAATATCATGTTTTCTCAGGTTTCTGAAGCTTTCTTCCTAGAAAACTCGAATGTGTGGAGGATTTGACTCCAGGTGGAACCAATTAGCTTTTGGCAGCTAAAAATAAAACTTACATGCTAAAATGCATTCAAAACCTTAAAGTCCATAGAGAATATCCAGAAAACACAAACACACACAGAGGCTGTAGCAAGATCTGGGATTGAGATAGCTACAAATCACCAGATAGTTTTGTTTTCGTCCAGGAGTATCTGGACAAATTGTTGTGGATATCGGGTAAAATTTATCGAAAAATCACCATGAAAGTGGTTTTGGAGAAAATCACAATCTTCTTGTTCTGCAAAAGTATCCAATGTCATGTTTACAGAAAGAAATATGATGTTTTCTCAGGTTTCTGAAGCTTTCTTCCTAGAAAACTTGAATGTGTGGCGTATTGACTCCAGGTGGAACCAATTAGCGTTTGCCAGCAGAAAACAAAAAGGGTCCTGCTAAAATGCATTCAAAACCTTAAAGTCCATAGAGAATATCCAGAAAACACAAACACACACAGAGGCTGTAGCAAGATCTGGGATTGAGATAGCTACAAATCACCAGAGAGTTTTGTTTTCATCCAGGAGTATCTGGACAAATTGTTGTAGTTTTGAAGTGAAATTTAACCAAAAAATCACCGTGAAAGTGGTTTTGGAGAAAAGCACAATCTTCCTGTTCGGCAAATGTATCCAATGTCATCTTTACAGAAAGAAATATCATGTTTTCTCAGGTTTCTGAAGCTTTCTTCCTAGAAAACTCGAATGTGTGGAGGATTTGACTCCAGGTGGAACCAATTAGCTTTTGGCAGCTAAAAATAAAACTTACATGCTAAAATGCATTCAAAACCTTAAAGTCAATAGAGAATATCCAGAAAACACAAACACACACAGAGGCTGTAGCAAGATCTGGGATTGAGATAGCTACAAATCACCAGAGAGTTTTGTTTTCATCCAGGAGTATCTGGACAAATTGTTGTGGATTTCGGGTGAAATTTATCCAAAAATCACCGTGAAAGTGGTTTTGGAGAAAAGCACAATCTTCCTGTTCGGCAAATGCATCCAATGTCATGTTTACAGAAAGAAATATCATGTTTTCTCAGGTTTCTAAAGCGTTCTTCCTAGAAATCTCGAATGTGTGGAGTATTTGACTCCAGGTGGAACCAATTAGCGTTTGCCAGCAGAAAGCAAAATGGGTCCTTCTAAAATGCATTCAAAACCTTAAAGTCCATAGAAAATGTCCAGAAAGCACAAACACACACAGAGGCTGTAGCAAGATCTGGGATTGAGATAGCTAAAAATCACCAGAGAGTTTTCTTTTCATCCAGGAGTATCTGGACAAATTGTTGTGGATTTCGGGTGAAATTTAACCAAAAATCACCGTGAAAGTGGTTTTGGAGAAAAGCACAATCTTTCTGTTCGGCAAATGCATCCAATGTCATGTTTACAGAAAGAAATATCATGTTTTCTCAGATTTCTGGAGCTTTCATCCTAGAAAACTCGAATGTGTGGAGTATTTGACTCCAGCTGGAACCAATTAGCGTTTGCCAGCAGAAAACAAAAAGGGTCCTGCTAAAATGCATTCAAAACCTTAAAGTCCATAGAGAATATCCAGAAAACACAAACACACACAGAGGCTGTAGAAAGATCTGGGATTGAGATAGCTACAAATCACCAGATAGTTTTGTTTTCGTCCAGGAGTATCTGGGCAAATTGTTGTGGCTTTCGGGTGAAATTTATCCAAAAATCACCGTCAAAGTGGTTTTGGAGAAAAGCACAATCTTCTTGTTCGGCAAATGCATCCCATGTCCTGTTTACAGAAAGAAATATCATGTTTTCTCAGGTTTCTAAAGCTTTCTTCCTAGAAATCTCGAATGTGTGGTGTATTTGACTCCAGGTGGAACCAATTAGCGTTTGCCAGCAGAAAGCGAAATGGGTACTGCTAAAATGCATTCAAAACCTTAATTCCATAGAGAATATCCAGAAAACACAAACACACACAGAGGCTGTAGCAAGATCTGGGATTGAGATAGCTACAAATCACCAGATAGTTTTGTTTTCATCCGGGAGTATCTGGACAAATTATTGTGGATTTCGGGTAAAATTTAACCAAAAGCATCGTGAAAGAGGTTTTGGAGAAAAGCACAATCTTCCTGTTCAGCAAATGTATCCAATGTCATGTTTACAAATACAAATATCATGTTTTCTCAGGTTTCTGAAGCTTTCTTCCTAGCAAACTCGAATGTGTGGAGCATTTGACTCCAGGTGGAACCAATTAGCTTTTGGCAGCTAAAAACAAAAAGGGTCCTGCTAAAATGCATTCAAAACCTTAAAGTCAATGGAGAATTTCCAGAAAACACAAACACACACAGAGGCTGTAGCAAGATCTGGGATTGAAATAGCTACAAATCACCAGATAGTTTTGTTTTCATTCAGGAATATCTGGACAAATTGCGGTAGTTTTGAAGTGAAATTTCAACAGAAATCACCGTGAAAGTTGTTTTGGAGAAAAGCACAATCTTTCTGTTCAGCAAATGCATCCAATGTCATGTTTACAAATACAAATATCATGTTTTCTCAGGTTTCTGGAGCTTTCTTCCTAGAAAACTCGAATGTGTGGCATATTTGCCTCCAGGTGGAACCAATTAGCGTTTGCCAGCAGAAAACAAAAAGGGTCCTGCTAAAATGCATTCAAAACCTTCAAGTCCATAGAGAATATCCAGAAAACACAAACACACACAGAGGCTGTAGCAAGATCTGGGATTGAGATAGCTATAAATCACCACATAGTTTTGTTTTCATCCAGCAGCATCTGGACAAATTGTTGTAGTTTTGAAGTGAAATTTAACCAAAAAATCACCGTGAAAGTGGTTTTGGAGAAAAGCACAAGCTTCCTGTTCGGCAAATGTATCCAATGTCATGTTTGCAGAAAGAAATATCATGTTTTCTCAGGTTTCTGGAGCTTTCTTCCTAGAAAACTCGAATGTGTGGAGCATTTGACTCCAGGTGGAACCAGTTAGCGTTTCCAAGCTGAACACAAAAACTTACATGCTAAAATGCATTCAAAACCTTAAAGTCCATAGAGAATATCCAGAAAACACAAACACACACAGAGGCTGTAGCAAGATCTGGGATTGACATAGCTACAAATCACCAGATAGTTTTGTTTTCATCCAGGAGTATCTGGACAAATTGCTGTAGTTTTGAAGTGAAATTTAACCAAAAAATCACCGTGAAAGTGGTTTTGGAGAAAAGCACAATCTTCCTGTTTGACAAATGCCTCCAATGTCATGTTTACAGAAAGAAATATCATGTTTTCTCAGGTTTCTGAATCTTTCTTCCTAGAAAACTCGAATGTGTGGAGTATTTGACTCCAGGTGGAACCAATAAGCTTTTGGCAGCTAAAAACAAAAACTTACATGCTAACATGCATTCAAAAACTTAAAGTCGATAGAGAATGTCCAGAAAACACAAACACACACAGAGGATGTATCAAGATCTGGGATTGAGATAGCTACAAATCACCAGATAATTTTGTTTTCATCCAGGAGTATCTGGACAATTTCTTGTAGTTTAGATGTGAAATTTAACCAAAAATCTCCGTGAAAGTGGTTTTGGAGAAAAGCACAATCTTTCTGTTTAGCAAATGAATCCAATGTCATGTTTACTGAAAGAAATATGTTTTCTCAGGTTTCTGGAGCTTTCTTCCTAGAAAACTCGAATGTGTGGAGTATTTGACTCCAGGTGGAACCAATTAGCGTTTGCCAGCAGAAAACAAAAAGGGTCCTTCTAAAATGCATTCAAAACATTAAAGTCCATAGAGAATATCCTGAAAACACAAACACACACAGAGGCTGTAGCAAGATATGGGATTGAGATAGCTACAAATCACCAGATAGGTTTCTGTTCATCCAGGAGTATCTGGAAAAATTGTTGTAGTTTTGAAGTGAAATTTTACCAAAAAATCACTGTGAAAGTGGTTTTGGAGGAAAAGCACAATCTTCCTGTTCGGCAAATGCATCCAATGTCATGTTTACAGAAAGAAATATCATGTTTTCTCAGGTTTCTGAATCTTTCTTCCTAGAAAACTCGAATGTGTGGAGTATTTGACTCCAGGTGGAACCAATAAGCTTTTGGCAGCTAAAAACAAAAACTTACATGCTAACATGCATTCAAAAACTTAAAGTCGATAGAGAATGTCCAGAAAACACAAACACACACAGAGGATGTATCAAGATCTGGGATTGAGATAGCTACAAATCACCAGATAATTTTGTTTTCATCCAGGAGTATCTGGACAATTTCTTGTAGTTTAGAAGTGAAATTTAACCAAAAATCTCCGTGAAAGTGGTTTTGGAGAAAAGCACAATCTTTCTGTTTAGCAAATGAATCCAATGTCATGTTTACTGAAAGAAATATGTTTTCTCAGGTTTCTGGAGCTTTCTTCCTAGAAAACTCGAATGTGTGGAGTATTTGACTCCAGGTGGAACCAATTAGCGTTTGCCAGCAGAAAACAAAAAGGGTCCTTCTAAAATGCATTCAAAACATTAAAGTCCATAGAGAATATTCTGAAAACACAAACACACACAGAGGCTGTAGCAAGATATGGGATTGAGATAGCTACAAATCACCAGATAGTTTTCTGTTCATCCAGGAGTATCTGGAAAAATTGTTGTAGTTTTGAAGTGAAATTTTACCAAAAAATCACTGTGAAAGTGGTTTTGGAGGAAAAGCACAATCTTCCTGTTCGGCAAATGCATCCAATGTCATGTTTACAGAAAGAAATATCATGTTTTCTCAGGTTTCTGAAGCTTTCTTCCTAGAAAACTCGAATGTGTGGAGTATTTGACTCCAGGTGGAACCAATTAGATTTTGGCAGCAAAAAGCAAAAACTTACATGCTAAAATACATTCAAAAACTTAAAGTCCATAGAGAACGTCCAGAAAACACAAACACACAGAGAGGCTGTAGCAAGATCTGGGATTGAGATAGCTACAAATCACCAGATAGTTTTGTTTTCATCCAGGAGTATCTGGAAAAATTGTTGTAGTTTTGAAGTGAAATTTAACCAAAAAATCACCGTGAAAGTGGTTTTGGAGAAAAGCACAATCTTTCTGTTCCAAAAATGAATCCAATGTCATGTTTACAAATACAAATATCATGTTTTCTCAGGTTTCTGAAGCTTTCTTCCTAGAAAACTCGAATGTGTGGAGTATTTGACTTCAGGTGGAACCAATTAGCGTTTGCCAGCAGAAAACAAACAGGGTCCTGCTAAAATGCATTCAAAACCTTAAAGTCCATAGAGAATATCCAGAAAACACAAACACACACAGAGGCTGTAGCAAGATCTGGGATTGAGATAGCTACAAATCACCAGATAGTTTTGTTTTCGTCCAGGAGTATCTGGACAAATTGTTGTGGATATCGGGTAAAATTTATCGAAAAATCACCATGAAAGTGGTTTTGGAGAAAATCACAATCTTCTTGTTCTGCAAAAGTATCCAATGTCATGTTTACAGAAAGAAATATGATGTTTTCTCAGGTTTTGAAGCTTTCTTCCTAGAAAACTTGAATGTGTGGCGTATTGACTCCAGGTGGAACCAATTAGCGTTTGCCAGCAGAAAACAAAAAGGGTCCTGCTAAAATGCATTCAAAACCTTCAAGTCCATAGAGAATATCCAGAAAACACAAACACACACAGAGGCTGTAGCAAGATCTGGGATTGAGATAGCTACAAATCACCAGAGAGTTTTGTTTTCATCCAGGAGTATCTGGACAAATTGTTGTAGTTTTGAAGTGAAATTTAACCAAAAAATCACCGTGAAAGTGGTTTTGGAGAAAAGCACAATCTTCCTGTTCGGCAAATGTATCCAATGTCATCTTTACAGAAAGAAATATCATGTTTTCTCAGGTTTCTGAAGCTTTCTTCCTAGAAAACTCGAATGTGTGGAGGATTTGACTCCAGGTGGAACCAATTAGCTTTTGGCAGCTAAAAATAAAACTTACATGCTAAAATGCATTCAAAACCTTAAAGTCCATAGAGAATATCCAGAAAACACAAACACACACAGAGGCTGTAGCAAGATCTGGGATTGAGATAGCTACAAATCACCAGATAGTTTTGTTTTCGTCCAGGAGTATCTGGACAAATTGTTGTGGATATCGGGTAAAATTTATCGAAAAATCACCATGAAAGTGGTTTTGGAGAAAATCACAATCTTCTTGTTCTGCAAAAGTATCCAATGTCATGTTTACAGAAAGAAATATGATGTTTTCTCAGGTTTCTGAAGCTTTCTTCCTAGAAAACTTGAATGTGTGGCGTATTGACTCCAGGTGGAACCAATTAGCGTTTGCCAGCAGAAAACAAAAAGGGTCCTGCTAAAATGCATTCAAAACCTTAAAGTCCATAGAGAATATCCAGAAAACACAAACACACACAGAGGCTGTAGCAAGATCTGGGATTGAGATAGCTACAAATCACCAGAGAGTTTTGTTTTCATCCAGGAGTATCTGGACAAATTGTTGTAGTTTTGAAGTGAAATTTAACCAAAAAATCACCGTGAAAGTGGTTTTGGAGAAAAGCACAATCTTCCTGTTCGGCAAATGTATCCAATGTCATCTTTACAGAAAGAAATATCATGTTTTCTCAGGTTTCTGAAGCTTTCTTCCTAGAAAACTCGAATGTGTGGAGGATTTGACTCCAGGTGGAACCAATTAGCTTTTGGCAGCTAAAAATAAAACTTACATGCTAAAATGCATTCAAAACCTTAAAGTCAATAGAGAATATCCAGAAAACACAAACACACACAGAGGCTGTAGCAAGATCTGGGATTGAGATAGCTACAAATCACCAGAGAGTTTTGTTTTCATCCAGGAGTATCTGGACAAATTGTTGTGGATTTCGGGTGAAATTTATCCAAAAATCACCGTGAAAGTGGTTTTGGAGAAAAGCACAATCTTCCTGTTCGGCAAATGCATCCAATGTCATGTTTACAGAAAGAAATATCATGTTTTCTCAGGTTTCTAAAGCGTTCTTCCTAGAAATCTCGAATGTGTGGAGTATTTGACTCCAGGTGGAACCAATTAGCGTTTGCCAGCAGAAAGCAAAATGGGTCCTTCTAAAATGCATTCAAAACCTTAAAGTCCATAGAAAATGTCCAGAAAGCACAAACACACACAGAGGCTGTAGCAAGATCTGGGATTGAGATAGCTAAAAATCACCAGAGAGTTTTCTTTTCATCCAGGAGTATCTGGACAAATTGTTGTGGATTTCGGGTGAAATTTAACCAAAAATCACCGTGAAAGTGGTTTTGGAGAAAAGCACAATCTTTCTGTTCGGCAAATGCATCCAATGTCATGTTTACAGAAAGAAATATCATGTTTTCTCAGATTTCTGGAGCTTTCATCCTAGAAAACTCGAATGTGTGGAGTATTTGACTCCAGCTGGAACCAATTAGCGTTTGCCAGCAGAAAACAAAAAGGGTCCTGCTAAAATGCATTCAAAACCTTAAAGTCCATAGAGAATATCCAGAAAACACAAACACACACAGAGGCTGTAGAAAGATCTGGGATTGAGATAGCTACAAATCACCAGATAGTTTTGTTTTCGTCCAGGAGTATCTGGGCAAATTGTTGTGGCTTTCGGGTGAAATTTAACCAAAAATCACCGTGAAAGTGGTTTTGGAGAAAAGCACAGTCTTCCTGTTAGGCAAATGTATCCAATGTCATGTTTACAGAAAGAAATATCATGTTTTCTCAGGTTTCTGAAGCTTTCTTCCTAGAAAACTCGAATGTGTGGAGTATTTGACTCCAGGTGGAACCAATTAGTGTTTGCCAGCAGAAAACAAAAAGGGTCCTGCTAAAATGCATTCAAAACCTTAAAGTCCATAGAGAATATCCAGAAAACACAAACACACAGAGAGGCTGTAGCAAGATCTGGGGTTGAGATAGCTAGAAATCACCAGGTAGTTTTGTTATCATCCAGGAGTATCTGGACAAATTGTTGTGGATTTCGGGTGCAATTTGACCAAAAATCACAGTGAAAGTGGTTTTGGAGAAAAGCACAATCTTCCTGTTTGACAAATGCCTCCAATGTCATGTTTACAGAAAGAAATATCATGTTTTCTCAGGTTTCTGAATCTTTCTTCCTAGAAAACTCGAATGTGTGGAGTATTTGACTCCAGGTGGAACCAATAAGCTTTTGGCAGCTAAAAACAAAAACTTACATGCTAACATGCATTCAAAAACTTAAAGTCGATAGAGAATGTCCAGAAAACACAAACACACACAGAGGATGTATCAAGATCTGGGATTGAGATAGCTACAAATCACCAGATAATTTTGTTTCATCCAGGAGTATCTGGACAATTTCTTGTAGTTTAGAAGTGAAATTTAACCAAAAATCTCCGTGAAAGTGGTTTTGGAGAAAAGCACAATCTTCCTGTTCGGCAAATGTATCCAATGTCATCTTTACAGAAAGAAATATCATGTTTTCTCAGGTTTCTGAAGCTTTCTTCCTAGAAAACTCGAATGTGTGGAGGATTTGACTCCAGGTGGAACCAATTAGCTTTTGGCAGCTAAAAATAAAACTTACATGCTAAAATGCATTCAAAACCTTAAAGTCCATAGAGAATATCCAGAAAACACAAACACACACAGAGGCTGTAGCAAGATCTGGGATTGAGATAGCTACAAATCACCAGAGAGTTTTGTTTTCATCCAGGAGTATCTGGACAAATTGTTGTGGATTTCGGGTGAAATTTATCCAAAAATCACCGTGAAAGTGGTTTTGGAGAAAAGCACAATCTTCCTGTTCGGCAAATGCATCCAATGTCATGTTTACAGAAAGAAATATCATGTTTTCTCAGATTTCTGGAGCTTTCATCCTAGAAAACTCGAATGTGTGGAGTATTTGACTCCAGCTGGAACCAATTAGCGTTTGCCAGCAGAAAACAAAAAGGGTCCTGCTAAAATGCATTCAAAACCTTAAAGTCCATAGAGAATATCCAGAAAACACAAACACACACAGAGGCTGTAGAAAGATCTGGGATTGAGATAGCTACAAATCACCAGATAGTTTTGTTTTCGTCCAGGAGTATCTGGGCAAATTGTTGTGGCTTTCGGGTGAAATTTAACCAAAAATCACCGTGAAAGTGGTTTTGGAGAAAAGCACAGTCTTCCTGTTAGGCAAATGTATCCAATGTCATGTTTACAGAAAGAAATATCATGTTTTCTCAGGTTTCTGAAGCTTTCTTCCTAGAAAACTCGAATGTGTGGAGTATTTGACTCCAGGTGGAACCAATTAGTGTTTGCCAGCAGAAAACAAAAAGGGTCCTGCTAAAATGCATTCAAAACCTTAAAGTCCATAGAGAATATCCAGAAAACACAAACACACACAGAGGCTGTAGCAAGATCTGGGGTTGAGATAGCTAGAAATCACCAGGTAGTTTTGTTATCATCCAGGAGTATCTGGACAAATTGTTGTGGATTTCGGGTGCAATTTGACCAAAAATCACAGTGAAAGTGGTTTTGGAGAAAAGCACAATCTTCCTGTTTGACAAATGCCTCCAATGTCATGTTTACAGAAAGAAATATCATGTTTTCTCAGGTTTCTGAATCTTTCTTCCTAGAAAACTCGAATGTGTGGAGTATTTGACTCCAGGTGGAACCAATAAGCTTTTGGCAGCTAAAAACAAAAACTTACATGCTAACATGCATTCAAAAACTTAAAGTCGATAGAGAATGTCCAGAAAACACAAACACACACAGAGGATGTATCAAGATCTGGGATTGAGATAGCTACAAATTCCCAGATAATTTTGTTTTCATCCAGGAGTATCTGGACAATTTCTTGTAGTTTAGAAGTGAAATTTAACCAAAAATCTCCGTGAAAGTGGTTTTGGAGAAAAGCACAATCTTCCTGTTCGGCAAATGTATCCAATGTCATCTTTACAGAAAGAAATATCATGTTTTCTCAGGTTTCTGGAGCTTTCTTCCTAGAAAACTCGAATGTGTGGAGTATTTGACTCCAGGTGGAACCAATTAGCGTTTGCCAGCAGAAAACAAAAAGGGTCCTTCTAAAATGCATTCAAAACATTAAAGTCCATAGAGAATATCCTGAAAACACAAACACACACAGAGGCTGTAGCAAGATCTGGGATTGAGATAGCTACAAATCACCAGATAGTTTTCTGTTCATCCAGGAGGATCTGGAAAAATTGTTGTAGTTTTGAAGTGAAATTTTACCAAAAAATCACTGTGAAAGTGGTTTTGGAGGAAAAGCACAATCTTCCTGTTCGGCAAATGCATCCAATGTCATGTTTACAGAAAGAAATATCATGTTTTCTCAGGTTTCTGAATCTTTCTTCCTAGAAAACTCGAATGTGTGGAGTATTTGACTCCAGGTGGAACCAATAAGCTTTTGGCAGCTAAAAACAAAAACTTACATGCTAACATGCATTCAAAAACTTAAAGTCGATAGAGAATGTCCAGAAAACACAAACACACACAGAGGATGTATCAAGATCTGGGATTGAGATAGCTACAAATCACCAGATAATTTTGTTTTCATCCAGGAGTATCTGGACAATTTCTTGTAGTTTAGAAGTGAAATTTAACCAAAAATCTCCGTGAAAGTGGTTTTGGAGAAAAGCACAATCTTTCTGTTTAGCAAATGAATCCAATGTCATGTTTACTGAAAGAAATATGTTTTCTCAGGTTTCTGGAGCTTTCTTCCTAGAAAACTCGAATGTGTGGAGTATTTGACTCCAGGTGGAACCAATTAGCGTTTGCCAGCAGAAAACAAAAAGGGTCCTTCTAAAATGCATTCAAAACATTAAAGTCCATAGAGAATATCCTGAAAACACAAACACACACAGAGGCTGTAGCAAGATCTGGGATTGAGATAGCTACAAATCACCAGATAGTTTTCTGTTCATCCAGGAGTATCTGGAAAAATTGTTGTAGTTTTGAAGTGAAATTTTACCAAAAAATCACTGTGAAAGTGGTTTTGGAGGAAAAGCACAATCTTCCTGTTCGGCAAATGCATCCAATGTCATGTTTACAGAAAGAAATATCATGTTTTCTCAGGTTTCTGAAGCTTTCTTCCTAGAAAACTCGAATGTGTGGAGTATTTGACTCCAGGTGGAACCAATTAGATTTTGGCAGAAAAAAGCAAAAACTTACATGCTAAAATACATTCAAAAACTTAAAGTCCATAGAGAACGTCCAGAAAACACAAACACACACAGAGGCTGTAGCAAGATCTGGGATTGAGATAGCTACAAATCACCAGAGAGTTTTGTTTTCATCCAGGAGTATCTGGAAAAATTGTTGCAGTTTTGAAGTGAAATTTAACCAAAAAATCACCGTGAAAGTGGTTTTGGAGAAAAGCACAATCTTTCTGTTCCAAAAATGAATCCAATGTCATGTTTACAAATACAAATATCATGTTTTCTCAGGTTTCTGAAGCTTTCTTCCTAGAAAACTCGAATGTGTGGAGTATTTGACTTCAGGTGGAACCAACTAGCTTTGCCACAAGAAAACAAAAAGGGTCCTGCTAAAATGCATTCGAAACTTTAGAGTCCATAGAGAATATCCAGAAAACACAAACACACAGAGAGGCTGTAGCAAGATCTGGGATTGAGATAGCTACAAATCACCAGATAGTTTTGTTTTCGTCCAGGAGTATCTGGACAAATTGTTGTGGATATCGGGTAAAATTTATCCAAAAATCACCATGAAAGTGGTTTTGGAGAAAATCACAATCTTCTTCTTCTGCAAAAGTATCCAATGTCATGTTTACAGAAAGAAATATCATGTTTTCTCAGGTTTCTGAAGCTTTCTTCCTAGAAAACTTGAATGTGTGGCGTATTGACTCCAGGTGGAACCAATTAGCGTTTGCCAGCAGAAAACAAAAAGGGTCCTGCTAAAATGCATTCAAAACCTTCAAGTCCATAGAGAATATCCAGAAAACACAAACACACACAGAGGCTGTAGCAAGATCTGGGATTGAGATAGCTACAAATCACCAGAGAGTTTTGTTTTCATCCAGGAGTATCTGGACAAATTGTTGTAGTTTTGAAGTGAAATTTAACCAAAAAATCACCGTGAAAGTGGTTTTGGAGAAAAGCACAATCTTCCTGTTCGGCAAATGTATCCAATGTCATCTTTACAGAAAGAAATATCATGTTTTCTCAGGTTTCTGAAGCTTTCTTCCTAGAAAACTCGAATGTGTGGAGGATTTGACTCCAGGTGGAACCAATTAGCTTTTGTCAGCTAAAAATAAAACTTACATGCTAAAATGCATTCAAAACCTTAAAGTCCATAGAGAATATCCAGAAAACACAAACACACACAGAGGCTGTAGCAAGATCTGGGATTGAGATAGCTACAAATCACCAGAGAGTTTTGTTTTCATTCAGGAGTATCTGGACAAATTGTTGTGGATTTCGGGTGAAATTTATCCAAAAATCACCGTGAAAGTGGTTTTGGAGAAAAGCACAATCTTCCTGTTCGGCAAATGCATCCAATGTCATGTTTACAGAAAGAAATATCATGTTTTCTCAGGTTTCTAAAGCTTTCTTCCTAGAAATCTCGAATGTGTGGAGTATTTGACTCCAGGTGGAACCAATTAGCGTTTGCCATCAGAAAGCAAAATGGGTCCTGCTAAAATGCATTCAAAACCTTAAAGTCCATAGAGAATGTCCAGAAAGCACAAACACACACAGAGGCTCTAGCAAGATCTGGGATTGAGATAGCTAAAAATCACCAGAGAGTTTTCTTTTCATCCAGGAATATCTGGACAAATTGTTGTGGATTTCGGGTGAAATTTAACCAAAAATCACCGTGAAAGTGGTTTTGGAGAAAAGCACAATCTTTCTGTTCGGCAAATGCATCCAATGTCATGTTTACAAATACAAATATCATGTTTTCTCAGGTTTCTGGAGCTTTCTTCCTAGAAAACTCGAATGAGTGGAGGATTTGACTCCAGGTGGAACCAATTAGCGTTTGCCAGCAGAAAACAAAAAGGGTCCTGCTAAAATGCATTCAAAACCTTAAAGTCCATAGAGAATATCCAGAAAACACAAACACACACAGAGGCTGTAGAAAGATCTGGGATTGAGATAGCTACAAATCACCAGATAGTTTTGTTTTCGTTCAGGAGTATCTGGGCAAATTGTTGTGGCTTTCGGGTGAAATTTAACCAAAAATCACCGTGAAAGTGGTTTTGGAGAAAAGCACAGTCTTCCTGTTTGGCAAATGTATCCAATGTCATGTTTACAGAAAGAAATATCATGTTTTCTCAGGTTTCTGAAGCTTTCTTCCTAGAAAACTCGAATGTGTGGAGGATTTGACTCCAGGTGGAACCAATTAGTGTTTGCCAGCAGAAAACAAAAAGGGTCCTGCTAAAATGCATTCAAAACCTTAAAGTCCATAGAGAATATCCAGAAAACACAAACACACACAGAGGCTGTAGCAAGATCTGGGATTGAGATAGCTGCAAACCACCAGATAGTTTTGTTTTCATCCAGGAGTATCTGGACAAATTGTTGTAGTTTTGAAGTGAAATTTAACCAAAAATCACCGTGAAAGTCGTTTTGGAGAAAAGCACAATCTTCCGGTTTTGCAAATGTATCCAATGTCATGTTAACAGAAAGAAATATCATGTTTTCTCAGGTTTCTGAAGCTTTTTTCCTAGAAAACTCGAATGTGTGGAGTACTTGACTCCAGGTGGAACCAATTAGCGTTTGCCAGCAGAAAACAAAAAGGGTCCTGCTAAAATGCATTCACAACCTTAAAGTCCATAGAGAATATCCAGAAAACACAAACACACACAGAGGCTGTAGCAAGATCTGGGATTGAGATAGCTGCAAACCACCAGATAGTTTTGTTTTCATCCAGGAGTATCTGGACAAATTGTTGTAGTTTTGAAGTGAAATTTAACCAAAAAATCACCGTGAAAGTGGTTTTGGAGAAAAGCACAATCTTCCTGTTCGGCAAATGTATCGAATGTCATCTTTACAGAAAGAAATATCATGTTTTCTCAGGTTTCTGAAGTTTTCTTCCTAGAAAACTCGAATGTGTGGAGGATTTGACTCCAGGTGGAACCAATTAGCTTTTGTCAGCTAAAAATAAAACTTACATGCTAAAATGCATTCAAAACCTTAAAGTCCATAGAGAATATCCAGAAAACACAAACACACACAGAGGCTGTAGCAAGATCTGGGATTGAGATAGCTACAAATCACCAGAGAGTTTTGTTTTCATCCAGGAGTATCTGGACAAATTGTTGTGGATTTCGGGTGAAATTTAACCAAAAATCACCGTGAAAGTGGTTTTGGAGAAAAGCACAATCATCCTGTTCGGCAAATGCATCCAATGTCATGTTTACAGAAAGAAATATCATGTTTTCTCAGGTTTCTAAAGCTTTCTTCCTAGAAATCTCGAATGTGTGGAGTATTTGACTCCAGGTGGAACCAATTAGCGTTTGCCAGCAGATAGCAAAATGGGTCCTGCTAAAATGCATTCAAAACCTTAAAGTCCATAGAGAATGTCCAGAAAGCACAAACACACACAGAGGCTATAGCAAGATCTGGGATTGAGATAGCTACAAATCACCAGAGAGTTTTGTTTTCATCCAGGAGTATCTGGACAAATTGTTGTGGATTTCGGGTGAAATTTAACCAAAAATCACCGTGAAAGTGGTTTTGGAGAAAAGCACAATCTTTCTGTTCGGCAAATGCATCCAATGTCATGTTTACAAATACAAATATCATGTTTTCTCAGATTTCTGGAGCTTTCATCCTAGAAAACTCGAATGTGTGGAGGATTTGACTCCAGGTGGAACCAATTAGCGTTTGCCAGCAGAAAACAAAAAGGGTCCTGCTAAAATGCATTCAAAACCTTAAAGTCCATAGAGAATATCCAGAAAACACAAACACACACAGAGGCTGTAGAAAGATCTGGGATTGAGATAGCTACAAATCACCAGATAGTTTTGTTTTCGTCCAGGAGTATCTAGGCAAATTGTTGTGGCTTTCGGGTGAAATTTAACCAAAAATCACCGTGAAAGTGGTTTTGGAGAAAAGCACAGTCTTCCTGTTTGGCAAATGTATCCAATGTCATGTTTACAGAAAGAAATATCATGTTTTCTCAGGTTTCTGAAGCTTTCTTCCTAGAAAATTCGAATGTGTGGAGGATTTGACTCCAGGTGGAACCAATTAGTGTTTGCCAGCAGAAAACAAAAAGGGTCCTGCTAAAATGCATTCAAAACCTTAAAGTCCATAGAGAATATCCAGAAAACACAAACACACACAGAGGCTGTAGCAAGATCTGGGATTGAGATAGCTACAAATCACCAGATATTTTTGTTTTCATCCAGGAGTATCTGGACAAATTGTTGTAGTTTTGAAGTGAAATTTAACCAAAAAATCACCGTGAAAGTCGTTTTGGAGAAAAGCACAATCTTCCGGTTTTGCAAATGTATCCAATGTCATGTTAACAGAAAGAAATATCATGTTTTCTCGGGTTTCTGAAGCTTTTTTCCTAGAAAACTCGAATGTGGGGAGTACTTGACTCCAGGTGGAACCAATTAGCGTTTGCCAGCAGAAAACAAAAAGGGTCCTGCTAAAATGCATTCAAAACCTTCAAGTCCATAGAGAATATCCAGAAAACACAAACACACACAGAGGCTGTAGCAAGATCTGGGATTGAGATAGCTGCAATCCACCAGATAGTTTTGTTTTCATCCAGGAGTATCTGGACAAATTGTTGTAGTTTTGAAGTGAAATTTAACCAAAAAATCACCGTGAAAGTGGTTTTGGAGAAAAGCACAATCTTTCTGTTCAGCAAATGAATCCAATGTCATGTTTACAATACAAATATCATGTTTTCTCAGGTTTCTGGAGCTTTCTTCCTAGAAAACTCGAATGTGTGGCGTATTTGACTCCAGGTGGAACCAATTAGCGTTTGCCAGCAGAAAACAAAAAGGGTCCTGCTAAAATGCATTCAAAACCTTAGAGTCCATAGAGAATGTCCAGAAAACACAAACACACACAGAGGCTGTAGCAAGATCTGGGATTGAGATAGCTACAAATCACCAGATAGTTTTGTTTTCATCCAAGAGTATCTGGACAAATTGTTGTAGTTTTGAAGTGAAATTTAACCAAAAAAATCACCGTGAAAGTGGTTTTGGAGAAAAGCACAATCTTCCTGTTCGGCAAATGTATCCAATGTCATGTTTACAGAAAGAAATATTATGTTTTCTCAGGTTTCTGAAGCTCTCTTCCTAGAAAACTCGAATGTGTGGAGTATTTGACTCCAGGTGGAACCAATTAGCATTTGCCAGCAGAAAACAAAAAGGGTCCTGCTAAAATGCATTCAAAACCTTAAAGTGCATAGAGAATATCCAGAAAACACAAACACACACAGAGGCTGTAGCAAGATCTGGGATTGAGATAGCTACAAATCACCAGATAGTTTTGTTTTCATCCACGAGTATCTGGACAAATTGTTGTGGATTTCTGGTGAAATTTAACCAAAAATCACCGTGAACGTGGTTTTGGAGAAAAGCACAATCTTTCTGTTCAGCAAATGAATCCAAGGTATTGTTTACAAATAGGGAGATTGCTGATGCCATAGACAGGAGTGTCAATTTGTAAAGTCAACAACAGGAGTCACTGTGCACTTACTCCTCATGTAGGATCTCTGTCCTTAATGTGCTGTACGTTGAGATTTAATGCTACAACGAGTACTCAAACAATATATTACACTTTGTGTTTCTGTGGGGGTTCAAACTGTTGAAATCCTTACTTAATGCATACTAAACTGAATCTGTAAAAAAAAAAAAAAAAAGAAATTATCAATTCCCAACTTGACTCTCACTGGGATTAAACATGACAATAGGTCTGCTCTGATTTCATCATCATTTAAAAAAAATCATCTATTATTTTTCACTTCATGTTTCTGTGTGGGAGCAACTGTTGAAATCCATACTTGATGTATACTAAACTGATCTTCTGTATATTAAGATAATCTAAAATGAATCTTGATGTGAATGGAAGGGGAGAGGGAGTGGGAAAGGGGAGGGTTGTGGGTGGGAGGGACGGTATGGGGGGGAAGCCATTGTAATCCATAAGTCGTACTTTGGAAATTTATCTGCATTAACTATAAATATATAATTTAAAAAGATAAAAACAAAACAAAACAAAACAAAAAAAAAAAACAAACACAAATATGTTTTCTCAGGTTTCTGAAGCTTTCTTCCTAGAAAACTCGAATGTGTGGAGGATTTGACTCCAGGTGGAACCAATTAGTGTTTCCCAGCTGAAAACAAAAACTTACATGCTAAAATGCATTCAAAACCTTAAAGTCCATAGAAAATATCCAGAAAACACAAACACACACAGAGGCTGTAGCAAGATCTGGGATTGAGATAGCTACAAATCACCAGATAGTTTTGTTTTCATCCAGGAGTATCTGGACAAATTGTTGTGGATTTCGGGTGAAATTTAACCAAAAATCACCGTGAAAGTGGTTTTGGAGAAAAGCACAATCTTCCTGTTCGGCAAATGCATCCAATGTCATGTTTACAGAAAGAAATATCATGTTTTCTCAGGTTTCTAAAGCTTTCTTCCTAGAAATCTCGAATGTGTGGAGTATTTGACTCCAGGTGGAACCAATTAGCGTTTGCCAGCAGAAAGCAAAATGGGTCCTGCTAAAATGCATTCAAAACCTTAAAGTCCATAGAGAATATCCAGAAAACACAAACACACACAGAGGCTGTAGCAAGATCTGGGATTGAGATAGCTACAAATCACCAGATAGTTTTGTTTTCATCCAGGAGTATCTGGACATATTGTTGTAGTTTTGAAGTGAAATTTAACCAAAAAATCACCGTGAAAGTGGTTTTGGAGAAAAGCACAATCTTTCTGTTCGCCAAATGTATCCAATGTCATCTTTACAGAAAGAAATATCATGTTTTCTAAGGTTTCTGAAGCTTTCTTCCTAGAAAACTCCAATGTGGGGAGTATTGACTCCAGGTGGAACCAATTATCGTTTGCCAGCAGAAAACAAAAAGGGTCCTGCTAAAATGCATTCAAAACCTTAAAGTCCATAGAGAATATCCAGAAAACACAAACACACACAGAGGCTGTAGCAAGATCTGGGATTGAGATAGCTACAAATCACCAGAGAGTTTTGTTTTCATCCAGGAGTATCTGGACAAATTGTTGTAGTTTTGTAGTGAAATTTAACCAAAAAAAAATCACCGTGAAGGTGGTTTTGGAGAAAAGCACAATCTTCCTGTTCGGCAAATGTATCCAATGTCATCTTTACAGAAAGAAATATCATGTTTTCTCAGGATTCTGAAGCTTTCTTCCTAGAAAACTCCAATGTGTGGAGGATTTGACTCCAGATGGAACCAATTAGCGTTTTTCAGCAGAAAACAAAAAGGGTCCTGCCAAAATGCATGCAAAACCTTAGAGTCCATAGAGAATATCCAGAAAACACAAACACACACTGAGGCTGTAGCAAGATCTGGGATTGAGATAGCTACAAATCACCAGAGAGTTTTGTTTTCATCCAGCAGTATCTGGACAAATTGTTGTGGATTTTGGGAGAAATTTAACGAAAATCACCGTGAAAGTGGTTTTGGAGAAAAGCACAATCTTACTGTTTGGCAAATGCATCCAATGTCATGTTTACAGAAAGAAATATCATGTTTTCTCAGGTTTCTGAGGCTTTCTTCCTAGAAAACACGAATGTGTGGAGTATTGACTCCAGGTGGAACCAACTAGCGTTTGCCAGCAGAAAACAAAAAGGGTCCTGCTAAAATGCATTCAAAACCTTAGAGTCCATAGAGAATATCCAGAAAACACAAACACACAGAGAGGCTGTAGCAAGATCTGGGATTGAGATAGCTACAAATCACCAGACAGTTTTGTTTTCATCCAGGAGTATCTGGACAAATTGTTGCAGTTTTGAAGTGAAATTTAACCAAAAAATCACCGTGAAAGTGGTTTTGGAGAAAAGCACAACCTTTCTGTTCAGCAAATGAATCCAATGTCATGTTTACAAATACAAATATCATGTTTTCTCAGGTTTCTGGAGCTTTCTTCCTGGAAAACTCGAATGTATGGATTATTTGACTCCAGGTGGAACCAATTAGCGTTTGCCAGCAGAAAACAAAAAGGGTCCTGCTAAAATGCATTCAAAACCTTAATTCCATAGAGAATATCCAGAAAACACAAACACACACAGAGGCTGTAGCAAGATCTGGGATTGAGATAGCTACAAATTACCATATAGTTTTGTTTTCATCCAGGAGTATCTGGACAAATTGTTGTAGTTTTGAAGTGAAATTTAACTAAAAATCACCGTGAAAGTGGTTTTGGAGAAAAGCACAATGTTTCTGTTCAGCAAATGGATCCTATGTCATGTTTAGAAATACAAATATCATGTTTTCTCAGGTTTCTGGAGCTTTCTTCCTAGAAAACTCGAATGTGGGGAGTATTTGACTCCAATTGGAACCAATTCGCGTTTGCCAGCAGAAAACAAAAAGGGTCCTGCTAAAATGCATTCAAAACCTTAAAGTCCATAGAGAATATCCAGAAAACACAAACACACACAGAGGCTGTAGCAAGATCTAGGATTGAGATAGCTACAAATCACCAGATAGTTTTGTTTTCATCCAGGAGTATCTGGACAAATTGTTGCAGTTTTTGAAGTGAAACTTAACCAAAAAAATCACAGTGAAAGTGGTTTTGGAGAAACGCACAATCTTCCTGTTCGGCAAATGTATCCAATGTCATGTTTACAGAAAGAAATATCATGTTTTCTCAGGTTTCTGAAGCTCTCTTCCTAGAAAACTCGAATGTGTGGAATGTTTGACTCCAGGTGGAACCAATTAGCGTTTGCCAGCAGAAAACAAAAAGGGTCCTGCTAAAATGCATTCAAAACCTTAAAGTCCGTAGAGAATATCCAGAAAACACAAACACACACAGAGGCTGTAGCAAGATCTGGGATTGAGATAGCTACAAATCACCAGATAGTTTTGTTTTCATCCAGGAGTATCTGGAGAAATTGTTGTAGTTTTTGAAGTGAAATTTAACCAAAAAAATCACCGTGAAAGTGGTTTTGGAGAAAAGCACAATCTTCCAGTTCGGCAAATGCATCCAATGTCATGTTTACAGAAAGAAATATCATGTTTTCTAAGGTTTCTGAGGCATTCTTCCTAGAAAACTCGAATGTGTGGAGGATTTGACTCCAGGTGGAACCAATTAGCGTTTGCCAGCAGAAAACAAAAAGGGTCCTGCTAAAATGCATTCAAAACCTTAAAGTCCATAGAGAATATCCAGAACACACAAACACACACAGAGGCTGTAGCAAGATCTGGGATTGAGATAGCTACAAATCACCAGAGAGTTTTGTTTTCATCCAGGAGTATCTGGACAAATTGTTGCAGTTTTTGAAGTGAAACTTAACCAAAAAAATCACAGTGAAAGTGGTTTTGGAGAAACGCACAATCTTCCTGTTCGGCAAATGTATCCAATGTCATGTTTACAGAAAGAAATATCATGTTTTCTCAGGGTTCTGGAGCTTTCTTCCTAAAAAACTCGAATGTGTGGAGGATTTGACTCCAGGTGGAACCAATTAGCTTTGCCAGCAGAAAACAAAAAGGGTCCTGCTAAAATGCATTCAAAACCTTAAAGTCCATAGAGAATATCCAGAAAACACAAACACACACAGAGGCTGTAGCAAGATCTGGGATTGAGATAGCTGCAAATCACCAGACAGTTTTGTTTTCATCCAGGTGTATCTGGACAAATTGTTTTAGTTTTGAAGTGAAATTTAACCAAAAAATCACCGTGAAAGTGGTTTTGGAGAAAAGCACAACCTTTCTGTTCAGCAAATGAATCCAATGTCATGTTTACAAATACAAATATCATGTTTTCTCAGGTTTCTGGAGCTTTCTTCCTGGAAAACTCGAATGTGTGGAGTATTTGACTCCAGGTGGAACCAATTAGTGTTTGCCAGCAGAAAACAAAAAGGGTCCTGCTAAAATGCATTCAAAAACTTAAAGTCCATAGAGAATAACCAGAAAACACAAACACACACAGAGGCTGTAGCAAGATCTGGGATTGAGATAGCTACAAATCACCAGAAAGATTTGTTTTCATCCAGGAGTATCTGGAAAAATTGTTGTAGTTTTGAAGTGAAATTTAACCAAAAAATCACCGTGAAAGTGGTTTTGGAGAAAAGCACAACCTTTCTGTTCAGCAAATGAATCCAATGTCATGTTTACAAATACAAATATCATGTTTTCTCAGGTTTCTGGAGCTTTCTTCCTGGAAAACTCGAATGTGTGGAGTATTTGACTCCAGGTGGAACCAATTAGCGTTTGCCAGCAGAAAACAAAAAGGGTCCTGCTAAAATGCATTCAAAACCTTAAAGTCCATAGAGAATATCCAGAAAACACAAACACACAAAGAGGCTTTAGCAAGATCTGGGATTGAGATAGCTACAAATTACCAGATAGTTTTGTTTTCATCCAGGAGTATCTGGAAAAATTGTTGTAGTTTTGAAGTGAAATTTAACCAAAAATCACCGTGAAAGTGGTTTTGGAGAAAAGCACAATGTTTCTGTTCAGCAAATGGATCCAATGTCATGTTCAGAAATACAAATATCATGTTTTCTCAGGTTTCTGGAGCTTTCTTCCTAGAAAACTTGAATGTGTGGAGTATTTGACTCCAGGTGGAACCAATTAGCTTTTGGCAGCAAAAAAACAAAAACTTACATTATAACATGCATTCAAAAACTTAAAGTCCATAGAGAATGTCCAGAAAACACAAACACACACAGAGGCTGTAGCAAGATCTGGGATTGAGATAGCTACAAATCACCAGATAGTTTTGTTTTCATCCAGGAGTATCTGGACAAATTGTTGTGGATTTCGGTTGAAATTTAACCAAAAAATCACCGTGAGAGTGGTTTTGGAGAAAAGCACAATCTTTCTGTTCAAAAAATGAATCCAATGTCATGTTTACAAATACAAATATCATGTTTTCTCAGGTTTCTGAAGCTTTCTTCCTAGAAAACTCGAATGTGTGGAGTATTTGACTCCAGGTGGAACCAATTAGCTTTTTTTTTTTTTTTTTTTTTTTTTATCTTTTATTTAATGAATATAAATTTCCAAAGTACGACTCATGGGTTACAATGGCTTCCCCCCCCATACCGTCCCTCCCACCAACAACCCTCCCCTTTCCCACTCCCTCTCCCCTTCCATTCACATCAAGATTCATTTTCGATTATCTTAATATACAGAAGATCAGCTTAGTATACCTTAAGTAAGTATTTCAACAGTTTGCTCCCACACAGAAACATAAAGTGAAAAATAATAGATGATTTTTTTAAAATGATGATGAAATCAGATCAGACCTATTGTCATGTTTAATCCCAGTGAGAGTCAAGTTGGGAATTGAAAATTTCTTTCTTTTTTTTTTTTTTTTTTTTTTTTACAGAAGATCAGTTTAGTGTACATTAAGTAAAGATTTCAGTCGTTTGCACCCCCATAGAAACACAAAGTGAAATATACTGTTTGAGTACTCGTTATAGCATTAAGCCTCAGTGTACAGCACGTTAAGGACCGAGATCCTACATGAGGAGTAAGTGCACAGTGACTCCTGTTGTTGACTTTACCAATTGACACTCCTGTTTATGGCATCAGTAATCTCCCTATGCACCAGTTATGAGTTTCCAAGGCTATGGAAGCCCCTTGAGTTCTCCGACTCTTATCTTGTTTAGACACGGTCATAGTCAAAGTGGAGGTTCTCTCCTCCCTTCAGAGAAAGGCACCTCCCTCTTTGAAGACCTGTTCTTTCCACTGGGATCTCACTCACAGAGATCTTTTTGCCAGAGTGTCTTGGCTTTCCATGCCTGAAATACTCTCATGGGCTTTTCAGCCAGATCCGAGTGCCTTTAGGGCTGATTCTGAGGCCAGAGTGCTATTTAGGACATCCGCCATTCTATGTGTCTGCTGAGTATCTCACTTCCCATGTTGGATCACTCTCCCCTTTATTTATTCTATCGGTTGGTGTTAGCAGATACTAGACTTGTTTATGTGCTCCCTTTGACTCTTAGTCCTTTCATTATGATCAATTGTGAACTGAAATTGATCACTTGGAGTAGTGAGATGGCATTGGCACATGCCACCTTGATGGGATTGAATTGGAATCCCCTGGTATGTTTCCAACTCTACCAATTGGGGCAAGTCAGCCCGAGCATGTCCCAAATTATACATCTCTTCCCTCTCTTATTCCCACTCTTATGTTTAACAGGGATCACATTTCGGTTAATTTTCAACACTTAAGAATAACTGTGTGATAATTACAGAATTAAACCAGTCATATTAAGTAGAACAGACAAAAAAAAATACTATGAGGGATAATGTATTAAGTTGTCCATTAGCAGTCAGAGCTATGCTGATCAAGTCACCATTTCTCATAGTGTCCATTTCACTTCAGGAGGTTTCCTTTTTGGTGTTGAGTCAGTTGTCACTGATCAGGGAGAACATATGGTATTTGTCCCTTTGGGACTGGCTTACTTCACTCAGCATGATGTGTTCCAGATTCCTCCATTTTGTTGCAAATGACTGGATTTCGTTGTTTCTTACTGCGGTATAGTACTCTAAAGAATACATATCCCATAATTTCTTTATCCAGTCTACCGTTGATGGGCATTTAGGTTGGTTCCAGGTCTTAGCTATTGTGAATTGTGCTGCAATAAACATTAGGGTGCAGACCGCTTTTTTCTTTATCAATTTAAACTCCTTTGGGTAAATTCCAAGGAGTGGGATGGCTGGGTCGAATGGTAGGGTTATATTCAGGTTTCTGAGGAATCTCCAGACTGATTTCCATAGTGGCTTGACCAGTTTGCATTCCCACCAACAGTGGGTTAGTGTCCCTTTTTCCCCACATCCTCGCCAGCATCTGTTGTTGGTAGATTTCTGTATGTGAGCCATTCTAACCGGGGTGAGGTGAAACCTCATTGTGGTTTTGATTTGCATTTCCCTGATTGCTAGTGACCTTGAACATTTTTTCATGTGCCTGTTGGCCATTTGGATTTCCTCTTTTGAAAAATGTCTATTGAAGTCCTTGGCCCATCTCTTAAGTGGGTTGTTGGTTTTGTTTTTGTGGAGTTTCTTGATCTCTTTGTAGATTCTGGTTATTAACCCTTTATCTGTTGCATAGTTTGCAAATATTTTTTCCCATTCTGTCGGTTGTCTCTTCACTCTCCTGACTGTTTCTTTTGCAGTACAGAAACTTCTCAATTTGATGCAATCCCAATAGTTGATTTTGGCTTTGACTGTCTGTGCCTCCCGGGTCTTTTCCAGAAATTCTTTGCCTGTGCCAATATCTTGAAGGGTTTCTCCAATGTTCTCTAATAACTTAATGGTGTCAGGACGAAGATTTAGGTCTTTAATCCACGTTGAGTGGATTTTTGTGTAAGGTGTAAGGTAGGGGTCTTGCTTCATGCTTCTGCACGTGGAAATCCAGTTTTCCCAGCACCATTTATTGAATAGACTGTCCTTGCTCCAGGAATTAGTTTTAGATCCTTGATCAAATATAAGTTGGCTGTAGATGTTTGGGTTGATTTCTGGTGTTTCAATTCTGTTCCATTGGTCTATCCATCTGTTTCTGTACCAGTACCATGCTGTTTTGATTACAACTGCCCTGTAGTATGTCCTGAAGTCTGGTATTGTGATGCCTCCGGCTTTGTTTTTGTTGTACAAGATTGCTTTAGCTATTCGAGGTCTCTTGTGCCTCCATATGAATTTCAGCATCATTTTTTCTAGATCTGCGAAGAATGTCTTTGGTATCTTGATTGGGATTGCATTGAATCTATAAATTGCTTTTGGGAGAATGGACATTTTGATGATGTTGATTCTTCCAATCCATGAGCATGGAAGATTTTTCCATTTTTTGGTATCCTCTTCTATTTCTTTCTTTAAGGTTTTGTAATTTTCATCGTAGAGATCTTTAACGTCCTTGGTTAAGTTTATTCCAAGGTATTTGATTGTTTTTGTAGCTATTGTGAATGGGATTGACCTTAGCAGCTCTTTCTCAGTCATGGCATTGCTTGTGTATACAAAGGCTGTTGATTTTTGTGCATTGATTTTATATCCTGCCACTTTGCCAAACTCCTCTATGAGTTCCAATAGTCTCTTAGTAGAGTTCTTTGGATCCTCTAAGTACAGAATCATATCGTCTGCAAAGAGGGATAGTTTGACTTCTTCCTTCTTGATTTGTATTCCTTTGATTTCTTTTTCTTGTCTGATGGCTCTGGCTAAAACTTCCAGAACTATGTTAAATAGCAGTGGTGAGAGTGGGCATCCCTGCCTGGTGCCAGATTTCAGTGGAAATGCTTCCAACTTTTCCCCATTCAATAGGATGCTGGCTGTGGGTTTTTTATAAATTGCTTTGATTATATTGAGGAATGTTCCTTCTATACCCAATTTGCTTAGAGTTTTCATCATGAAAGGGTGTTGAATTTTATCAAATGCTTTCTCTGCATCAATTGAGATAATCATATGGTTTTTCTTCTGCAGTCTGTTAATGTGGTGAATCACATTGATTGATTTGCGAATGTTGAACCATCCCTGCATACCAGGGATGAATCCCACTTGGTCTGGGTGGATGATTTTCCTGATGTGTTGTTGTATTCTATTGGCCAGAATTTTATTGAGGATTTTTGCGTCTATGTTCATCAGGGATATTGGTCTGTAATTTTCTTTCAGTGCTGCATCTTTCTCTGGCTTAGGGATTAAGGTGATGCTGGCTTCATAGAAAGAATTTGGGAGGATTCCCTCTTTTTCGATTGTTCTGAATAGTTTGAGAAGAAATGGGATTAGTTCTTCTTTAAATGTCTGGTAGAATTCAGCGGTGAATCCATCTGGTCCTGGGCTTTTCTTTGTTGGGAGGGCCTTTATTACTGTTTCAATTTCTGTTTCAGTTATGGGTCTATTTAGGTTTTCGATGTCTTCATGGTTCAATTTAGGTAGGTTGCATGTGTCCAGGAATCTATCCATTTCTGATAGGTTTTCCTGTTTGCTGGCGTACAGGTCCTTGTAGTAATTTCTGATGATTCTTTTTATTTCTGTGGTGTCTGTTGTTACGTTTCCTTTTTCATCTCTGATTTTATTGATTTGGGTCTTTTCTCTTCTTTTTTTAGTTAGTTGGGCCAATGGGGTGTCAATTTTGTTTATTTTTTCAAAAAACCAGCTTCTCGCTTGGCTGATTTTTTGTAATGTTTTTTTGGATTCAATCCTATTAATTTCTTCTCTGGTTTTAATTATTTCTCTTCTCCTACTAGATTTGGGTTTGGTTTGCTGCAGTTTTTCTAGGTCCTTGAGGTGCGCTGAAAGCTCATTTATTTGGTACCTTTCCAATTTCTTGGTATAGGCACCTATTGCTATAAATTTGCCTCTCAATACTGCTTTTGCTGTATCCCATAAGTTTTGATATGTTGTGTTGTTGTCTTCATTTACTTCCAGAAAGTTTTTGATTTCTCTTTTGATTTCTTGAATGACCCAGTGTTCATTCAGGAGCATGTTGTTCAGTCTCCATGTGTTTGCATACTTTCTGGGGTTTCCTGAGTTGCTAATTTCCAGCTTCATCCCGCTGTGGTCTGAGAAGCTGCATGGTATGATTCTAATTCTTTTAAATTTGCTGAGACTTGCTTTATGGCCTAGTATGTGGTCAATCCTAGAGAAGGTTCCATGCGCTGCTGAGAAGAATGTGAAGTCTGTAGATGTAGGGTTGAAAGTTCTGTATATATCTGTTAGATCCATTTGGGCTATAGTGTCATTTAAATCTGCTGTTTCCTTGTTGATCTTCTGTCCGGATGATCTGTCTATTTCTGAGAGTGGAGTATTGAAGTCCCCCAGTACTATTGTATTGGAATCTAAATCTCCCTTTAAGTCCCTTAACATATCTTTTAAATAGACCGGTGCCCTGTAATTAGGTGCATATACATTTATAATAGTTACATCTTCCTGTTGAATTGAACCCTTAATCATTATATAGTGTCCCTCTTTGTCTCTCTTAACAGTTTTTGTATTAAAGTTTATTTTGTCTGATATTAATATGGCTACACCTGCTTTTTTTTGGTTTCTGTTGGCATGGAATATCTTTTTCCAACCTTTCACTTTCAGTCTGCATGCCTCTTTGTTAGAGAGATGTGTTTCTTGTAGGCAACAAATAGTTGGGTTGTGTTCTGTGAGCCAGTCAGCTAAACGGTGTCTTTTAACTGAAGAATTCAGACCATTAATGTTCAATGTGACTATTGATACGTAGTGACTTTGCCCTGCCATTTTCCCGGAAATATTTTCTAGTATATGCTTTGAGCTTCCCATGCTCTTTTACTGGTAGGTGTTCTTCCCTTCCCTTCTTTCATATTGATGGCCGTGTTTCTGTGTTTCTGAGTGTAGCACATCTTTAAGTATCTTTTGCAGGGCCGGACGAGTGGCCACAAAGTCTTTCAATTTCTGTTTGCTATGAAAGGTCTTTATTTCACCTTCATTCACAAATGAGAGCTTGGCAGGATATAATATTCTGGGCTGGCAATTTTTCTCTCTTAGCACCTGTGCTATGTCTCGCCATTCCCTCCTAGCTTGTAGGGTTTCTGATGAGAAGTCAGCTGTGAGTCTGATTGGAGATCCTCTGAGAGTAATCTGACGTTTCTCTCTTGCACATTTTAGGATCTTTTCTTTATGTTTCACTGTGGTAAGTTTAATTACCACGTGTCGTGGAGAGGATCTCTTTTGGTCATGTTTATTGGGGGTTCTATGAGCTTCCTGTACTAGGATATCTCTGTCCTTCTCCAAACCTGGAAAGTTCTCTGCTAGTATCTCACTAAAAAGGCCTTCCAATCCTTTCTCTCTCTCCATGCCTTCAGGAACTCCTAGAACTCGAATGTTGGTTTTTTTGATAGTATCCTGTAGATTCCCAACAATATTTTTTAGGTTTCTAATTTCCTCTTCTTTTCTTTGGTTTGACTGTATGTTTTCCTGTGCTCTATCTTCTAAGTCCGATATTCTCTCTTCTGCTTCACCCATTCTGTTTTTAAGGCTTTCTAATGTGTTTGTCATTTGATCTATTGAGCTCTTCATTTCATTTTGATTTCTCTTCACTATAACACTTTCCTGTTCTACTAGTTTCTGAGTTTCATTTTGACTCTTCCTTAAAATTTCGTTTTCACGAGAGAGATTTTCAATCTTGTCCATTAAGGATTTCGGTAGTTCAAGGATTTGCTTTTGAAAACTTCTAAATGTTCTTATCATAAATTTTTTGAAATCCGTATCTTGCATTTCTTCTATCTCATCATCTTCATACTCTTGGCTTGGGGTGTTTTGCTTATTTGGAGGCATCATAGCTTTTGGCAGCTAAAAACAAAAACTTACATGCTAACATGCATTCAAAAACTTAAAGTCCATAGAGAATGTCCAGAAAACACAAACACACACAGAGGCTGTAGCAAGATCTGGGATTGAGATAGCTACAAATCACCAGATAGTTTTGTTTTCATCCAGGAGTATCTGGACAAATTGTTGTAGTTTTGAAGTGAAATTTAACCAAAAAATCACCGTGAAAGTGGTTTTGGAGAAAAGCACAATCTTTCTGTTCGGCAAATGTATTCTATGTCATGTTTACAAATACAAATATCATATTTTCTCAGGTTTCTGGAGCTTTCTTCCTAGAAAACTCGAATGTGTGGAGTATTTGACTCCAGGTGGAACCAATTAGCGTTTGCCAGCAGAAAACAAAAAGGGTCCTGCTAAAATGCATTCAAAACCTTAAAGTCCATAGAGAATATCCAGAAAACACAAACACACACAGAGGCTGTAGCAAGATCTGGGATTGAGATAGCTACAAATCACCAGAAAGTTTTGTTTTCATCCAGGAGTATCTGGACAAATTGTTGTGGATTTCAGGCGAAATTTAACCAAAAATCACCGTGAAAGTGGTTTTGGGAAAAGCACAATATTCCTGTTCGGCAAATGTATCCAATGTCATGTTTGCAGAAAGAAATATCATGTTTTCTCAGGTTTCTTGAGATTACTTCCTAGAAAACTCGAATGTGTGGAGGATTTGACTCCAGGTGGAACCAATTAGCGTTTGCCAGCAGAAAACAAAAAGGGTCCTGCTAAAATGCATTCAAAACCTTAAAGTCCATAGAGAATGTCCAGAAAACACAAACACACACAGAGGCTGTAGCAATATCTGGGATTGAGATGGCTACAAATCACCAGATAATTTTGTTTTCATCCAGCAGTATCTGGACAAATTGTTGTGAATTTTGGGTGAAATTTAACCAAAAATCACCGTGAAAGTGGTTTTGGAGAAAAGCACAATCTTCCTGTTCGGCAAATGTATCCAATGTCATTTTACAAATACAAATATCATGTTTTCTCAGGTTTCTGAAGCTTTCTTCCTAGAAAACTCGAATATCTGGAGTATTTGACTCCAGGTGGAACCAATTAGCGTTTGCCAGCAGAAAATAAAAAGGGTCCTGCTAAAATGCATTCAAAACCTTAAAGTCAATAGAGAATATCCAGAAAACACAAACACACACAGAGGCTGTAGCAAGATCTGGGATTGAGATAGCGACAAATCACCAGATAGTTTTGTTTTCATCCAGGAGTATCTGGACAAATTGTTGTGGATTTCGGGTGAAATTTATCCAAAAATCACCGTGAAAGTGGTTTTGGAGAAAAGCACAATCTTCCTGTTCGGCAAATGTATCCAATTTCATGTTTACAGAAAGAAATATCATGTTTTCTCAGGTTTCTGGAGCTTTCTTCCTAGAAAACTCGAATGTGTGGAGTATTTGACTCCAGGTGGAACCAATTAGCGTTTGCCAGCAGAAAACAAAAAGGGTCCTGCTAAAATGCATTCAAAAGTTTAAAGTCCATAAAGAATATCCAGAAAACACAAACACACATAGAGGCTGTAGCAAGATCTGGGATTGAGATAGCTACAAATCACCAGATAGTTTTCTTTTCATCCAGGAGTATCTGCACAAATTGTTGTAGTTTTGAAGTGAAATTTATCCAAAAAATCACCGTGAAAGTGGTTTTGGAGAAAAGCACAATCTTCCTGTTCGGAAAATGCATCCAATGTCATGTTTACAGAAAGAAATATCATGCTTTCTCAGGTTTCTGAAGCTTTCTTCCTAGAAAACTCGAATGTGTGGAGTATTTGACTCCAGGTGGAACCAATTAGCTTTTGGCAGCAAAAAACAAAAACTTACATGCTAACATGCATTCAAAAACTTAAAGTCCATAGAGAATGTCCAGAAAACACAAACACACACAGAGGCTGTAGCAAGATCTGGGATTGAGATAGCTACAAATCACCAGATAGTTTTGTTTTCATCCAGGAGTATCTGGACAAATTGTTGTAGATTTGAAGTGAAATTTAACCAAAAAATCACCGTGAAAGTAGTTTTGGATAAAAGCACAATCTTCCTGTTCTGCAAATGCATCCAATGTCATGTTTACAGAAAGAAATATCATGTTTTCTCAGGTTTCTGAAGCTTTCTTCCTAGAAAACTCGAATGTGTGGAGTATTTGACTCCAGGTGGAACCAATTAGCTTTTGGCAGCTAAAAACAAAAAGGATCCTGCTAAAATGCATTCAAAACCGTAAAGTACATAGAGAATGTCCAGAAAACACAAACACACACAGAGGCTGTAGCAAGATCTGGGATTGAGATGGCTACAAATCACCAGATAGTTTTGTTTTCATCCAGGAGTATCTGAACAAATTGTTGTGGATTTCGGGTGAAATTTAACCAAAAATCATCGTGAAAGTGGTTTTGGAGAAAAGCACAATCTTCCTGTTCGGCAAATGCATCCAATGTCATGTTTACAGAAAGAAATTCCATGTTTTCTCAGGTTTCTGGAGCTTTCTTCCTAGAAAACTCGAATGTGTGGCGTATTTGACTCCAGGTAGAACCAATTAGGGTTTGCCATCAGAAAACAAAAAGGGTCCTGCTAAAATGCATTCAAAAACTTAAAGTCCATAGAGAATATCCAGAACACACAAACACACACAGAGGCTGTAGCAAGTTCTGGGATTGAGATAGCTACAAATCACCAGATAGTTTTGTTTTCATCCAGGAGTATCTGGACAAATTGTTGTAGTTTTGAAGTGAAATTTAACCAAAAATCACGGTGAAAGTGGTTTTGGAGAAAAGCACAATCTTCCTGTTCGGCAAATGTATCCAAGGTCATGTTTACAGAAAGAAATATCATGTTTTCTCAGGTTTCTGAAGCTTTCTTCCTAGAAAACTCGAATGTGTGGAGTATTTGACTCCAGGTGGAACCAATTAGCTTTTGGCAGCTAAAAACAATAACTTACATGCTAAAATGCATTCAAAAACTTAAAGTCCATAGAGAATGTCCAGAAAACACAAACACACACAGAGGCTGTAGCAAGATCTGGGATTGAGATAGCTACAAATCACCAGATAGTTTTGTTTTCATCCAGGAGTATCTGGACAAAATGTTGTAGTTTTGAAGTGAAATTTAACCAAAAATCACCGTGAAAATGGTTTTGGAGAAAAGCAAAATCTTCCTGTTCGGCAAATGTATCCAATGTCATGTTTACAAATACAAATATCATGTTTTCTCAGGTTTCTGGAGCTTTCTTCCTAGAAAACTTGAATGTGTGGACGATTTGACTCCAGGTGGAACCAATTAGCGTTTGCCAGCAGAAAACAAAAAGGGTCCTACTAAAATGCATTCAAAACTTAAAGTCCACAGAGAATATCCAGAAAACACAAACACACACAGAGGCTGTTGCAAGATCTGGGATTGAGATAGCTAAAAATCACCAGAGAGTTTTGTTTTCATCCAGGAGTATCTGGACAAATTGTTGTGGATTTCGGGTGAAATTTAACCAAAAAATCACCGTGAAAGTGGTTTTGGAGAAAAGCACAATCTTCCTGCTTGGCAAATCTATCCAATGTCATGTTTACAGAAAGAAATATCATGTTTTCTCAGGTTCTGAAGCTTTCTTCCTAAAAAACTCGAATGTGTGGCGTATTTGACTCCAGGTGGAACCAATTAGCGTTTGCCAGCAGAAAACAAAAAGGGTCCTGCTAAAATGCATTCAAAACCTTAAAGTCCATAGAGAATGCCCAGAAAACACAAACACACCAGAGGCTGTAGCAAGATCTGGGATTGAGATAGCTACAAATCACCAGATAATTTTGTTTTCATCCAGGAGTATCTGGACAAATTGTTGTAGTTTTCAAGTGAAATTTAACCAAAAATCACCGTGAAAGTGGTTTTGGAGAAAAGCACAATCTTCCTGTTCGGCAAATGCATCCAATGTCTTGTTTACAAATACAAATATCATGTTTTCTCAGGTTTCTGAAGCTTTCTTCCTAGAAAACTCGAATGTGTGGAGGATTTGACTCCAGGTGGAACCAATTAGCGTTTGCCAGCAGAAAACAAAAAGGGTCCTGCTAAAATGCATTCAAAACCTTAAAGTCCATAGAGAATGTCCAGAAAACACAAACACACACAGAGGCTGTAGCAATATCTGGGATTGAGATGGCTACAAATCACCAGATAATTTTGTTTTCATCCAGCAGTATCTGGACAAATTGTTGTGGATTTTGGGTGAAATTTAACCAAAAATCACCGTGAAAGTGGTTTTGGAGAAAAGCACAATCTTCCTGTTCGGCAAATGTATCCAATGTCATTTTACAAATACAAATATCATGTTTTCTCAGGTTTCTGAAGCTTTCTTCCTAGAAAACTCGAATATCTGGAGTATTTGACTCCAGGTGGAACCAATTAGCGTTTGCCAGCAGAAAATAAAAAGGGTCCTGCTAAAATGCATTCAAAACCTTAAAGTCAATAGAGAATATCCAGAAAACACAAACACACACAGAGGCTGTAGCAAGATCTGGGATTGAGATAGCGACAAATCACCAGATAGTTTTGTTTTCATCCAGGAGTTTCTGGACAAATTGTTGTGGATTTCGGGTGAAATTTAACCAAAAATCACCGTGAAAGTGGTTTTGGAGAAAAGCACAATCTTCCTGTTCGGCAAATGTATCCAATTTCATGTTTACAGAAAGAAATATCATGTTTTCTCAGGTTTCTGGAGCTTTCTTCCTAGAAAACTCGAATGTGTGGAGTATTTGACTCCAGGTGGAACCAATTAGCGTTTGCCAGCAGAAAACAAAAAGGGTCCTGCTAAAATGCATTCAAAAGTTTAAAGTCCATAAAGAATATCCAGAAAACACAAACACACATAGAGGCTGTAGCAAGATCTGGGATTGAGATAGCTACAAATCACCAGATAGTTTTCTTTTCATCCAGGAGTATCTGCACAAATTGTTGTAGTTTTGAAGTGAAATTTATCCAAAAAATCACCGTGAAAGTGGTTTTGGATAAAAGCACAATCTTCCTGTTCGGAAAATGCATCCAATGTCATGTTTACAGAAAGAAATATCATGTTTTCTCAGGTTTCTGAAGCTTTCTTCCTAGAAAACTCGAATGTGTGGAGTATTTGACTCCAGGTGGAACCAATTAGCTTTTGGCAGCAAAAAACAAAAACTTACATGCTAACATGCATTCAAAAACTTAAAGTCCATGGAGAATGTCCAGAAAACACAAACACACACAGAGGCTGTAGCAAGATCTGGGATTGAGATAGCTACAAATCACCAGATAGTTTTGTTTTCATCCAGGAGTATCTGGACAAATTGTTGTAGATTTGAAGTGAAATTTAACCAAAAAATCACCGTGAAAGTAGTTTTGGATAAAAGCACAATCTTCCTGTTCTGCAAATGCATCCAATGTCATGTTTACAGAAAGAAATATCATGTTTTCTCAGGTTTCTGAAGCTTTCTTCCTAGAAAACTCGAATGTGTGGAGTATTTGACTCCAGGTGGAACCAATTAGCTTTTGGCAGCTAAAAACAAAAAGGATCCTGCTAAAATGCATTCAAAACCGTAAAGTACATAGAGAATGTCCAGAAAACACAAACACACACAGAGGCTGTAGCAAGATCTGGGATTGAGATGGCTACAAATCACCAGATAGTTTTGTTTTCATCCAGGAGTATCTGAACAAATTGTTGTGGATTTCGGGTGAAATTTAACCAAAAATCATCGTGAAAGTGGTTTTGGAGAAAAGCACAATCTTCCTGTTCGGCAAATGCATCCAATGTCATGTTTACAGAAAGAAATTCCATGTTTTCTCAGGTTTCTGGAGCTTTCTTCCTAGAAAACTCGAATGTGTGGCGTATTTGACTCCAGGTAGAACCAATTAGGGTTTGCCATCAGAAAACAAAAAGGGTCCTGCTAAAATGCATTCAAAAACTTAAAGTCCATAGAGAATATCCAGAACACACAAACACACACAGAGGCTGTAGCAAGATCTGGGATTGAGATAGCTACAAATCACCAGATAGTTTTGTTTTCATCCCGGAGTATCTGGACAAATTGTTGTAGTTTTGAAGTGAAATTTAACCAAAAATCACGGTGAAAGTGGTTTTGGAGAAAAGCACAATCTTCCTGTTCGGCAAATGTATCCAAGGTCATGTTTACAGAAAGAAATATCATGTTTTCTCAGGTTTCTGAAGCTTTCTTCCTAGAAAACTCGAATGTGTGGAGTATTTGACTCCAGGTGGAACCAATTAGCTTTTGGCAGCTAAAAACAATAACTTACATGCTAAAATGCATTCAAAAACTTAAAGTCCATAGAGAATGTCCAGAAAACACAAACACACACAGAGGCTGTAGCAAGATCTGGGATTGAGATAGCTACAAATCACCAGATAGTTTTGTTTTCATCCAGGAGTATCTGGACAAAATGTTGTAGTTTTGAAGTGAAATTTAACCAAAAATCACCGTGAAAATGGTTTTGGAGAAAAGCAAAATCTTCCTGTTCGGCAAATGTATCCAATGTCATGTTTACAAATACAAATATCATGTTTTCTCAGGTTTCTGGAGCTTTCTTCCTAGAAAACTTGAATGTGTGGACGATTTGACTCCAGGTGGAACCAATTAGCGTTTGCCAGCAGAAAACAAAAAGGGTCCTACTAAAATGCATTCAAAACTTAAAGTCCACAGAGAATATCCAGAAAACACAAACACACACAGAGGCTGTTGCAAGATCTGGGATTGAGATAGCTAAAAATCACCAGAGAGTTTTGTTTTCATCCAGGAGTATCTGGACAAATTGTTGTGGATTTCGGGTGAAATTTAACCAAAAAATCACCGTGAAAGTGGTTTTGGAGAAAAGCACAATCTTCCTGCTTGGCAAATCTATCCAATGTCATGTTTACAGAAAGAAATATCATGTTTTCTCAGGTTCTGAAGCTTTCTTCCTAAAAAACTCGAATGTGTGGCGTATTTGACTCCAGGTGGAACCAATTAGCGTTTGCCAGCAGAAAACAAAAAGGGTCCTGCTAAAATGCATTCAAAACCTTAAAGTCCATAGAGAATGCCCAGAAAACACAAACACACCAGAGGCTGTAGCAAGATCTGGGATTGAGATAGCTACAAATCACCAGATAATTTTGTTTTCATCCAGGAGTATCTGGACAAATTGTTGTAGTTTTCAAGTGAAATTTAACCAAAAATCACCGTGAAAGTGGTTTTGGAGAAAAGCACAATCTTCCTGTTCGGCAAATGCATCCAATGTCTTGTTTACAAATACAAATATCATGTTTTCTCAGGTTTCTGAAGCTTTCTTCCTAGAAAACTCGAATGTGTGGAGTATTTGACTCCAGGTGGAACCAATTAGCATTTGCCAGCAGAAAACAAAAGGGTCCTGCTAAAATGCATTCCAAACCTTAAAGTCCATAGAGAATATCCAGAAAACACAAAGACACACAGAGGGTTTAGCAAGATCTGGGATTGAGATAGCTACAAATCACCAGATAGTTTTGTTTTCATCCAGGAGTATCTGGACAAATTGTTGTGGATTTCGGTTGAAATTTAACCAAAAATCACCGTGAAAGTGGTTTTGGAGAAAAGGACAATATTCCTGTTCGGCAAATGTATCGAATGTCATGTTTACAGAAAGAAATATCATGTTTTCTCAGGTTTCTGAAGCTTTCTTCCTAGAAAACTCGAATGTGTGGAGGATTTGACGCCAGGTGGAACCAATTAGCGTTTGCCAGCAGAAAACAAAAAGGGTCCTGCTAAAATGCATTCCAAACCTTAAAGTCCATAGAGAATGTCCAGAAAACACAAACACACACAGAGGCTGTAGCAAGATCTGGGATTGAGATAGCTACAAATCACCAGATAGTTTTGTTTTCATCCAGGAGTATCTGGACAAATTCTTGTAGTTTTGAAGTGAAATTTAACCAAAAAATCTCCGTGAAAGTGGTTTTGGAGAAAAGCACAATCTTCCTGTTCAGCAAATGAATTCAATGTCATGTTTACATATACACATTTCATGTTTTCTCAGGTTTCTGAAGCTTTCTTCCTAGAAAACTCGAATGTGTGGAGGATTTGACTCCAGGTGGAACCAATTGGCGTTTGCCAGCAGAAAACAAAAAGGGTCCTGCTAAAATGCATTCAAAACCTTAAAGTCCATAGAGAATATCCAGAAAACACAAACAAGCACAGAGGCTGTAGCAAGATCTGGGATTGAGATAGCTACAAATCACCAGATAGTTTTGTTTTCATCCAGGAGTATCTGGACAAATTGTTGTGGATTTCGGGTGAAATTTAACCAAAAATCACCGTGAAAGTGGTTTTGGAGAAAAGCACAATCTTCCTGTTCGGCAAATGTCTCCAATGTAATGTTTACAGAAAGAAATATTATGTTTTCTCAGGTTTCTGAAGCTTTCTTCCTAGAAAACTCGAATGTGTGGAGGATTTTCCTCCAGGTGGAACCAATTAGCGTTTGCCAGCAGAAAACAAAAAGGGTCTTGCTAAAATGCATTCAAAACCTTAAAGTCCATAGAGAATATCCAGAAAACACAAACACACACAGAGGCTGTAGCAAGATCTGGGATTGAGATTGCTACAAATCACCAGATAATTTTGTTTGCATCCAGGATTATCTGGACAAATTGTTGTGGATTTTGGGTGAAATACCAAAAATCACCGTGAAAGTGCTTTTGGCGAAAAGCACAATCTTCCTGTTCGGCAAATGCATCCAATGTATGTTTACAGAAAGAAATATCATGTTTTCTCAGGTTTATGAAGCTTTCTTCCTAGAAAACTCGAATGTGTGGAGTATTTGACTCAGGGGGAACCAATTAGTGTTTGCCAGAAGAAAACAAAAAGGGTCCTGCTAAAATGCATTCAAAACATTAAAGTCCAGAGAATATCCAGAAAACACAAACACACCAGAGGCTGTAGCAAGATCTGGGATTGAGATAGCTACAAATCACCAGATAGTTTTGTTTTCATCCAGGAGTATCTGGAAAAATTGTTGTGGATTTTGGGTGAAATTTACCAAAAATCACCGTGAAAGTGGTTTTGGAGAAAAGGACAATCTTCCTGTTCGGCAAATGCATCCAATGTCATGTTTACAGAAAGAAATATGTTTTCTCAGGTTTCTGAAGCTTTCTTCCTAGAAAACTCGAATGTGTGGAGTATTTGAGTCCAGATGGAACCAATTAGCGTTTGCCAGCAGAAAACACAAAGGGTCCTGCTAAAATGCATTCAAAACCTTAAAGGCCATAGAGAATATCCGGAAAATAGAAACACACCAGAGGCTGTAGCAAGATCTGGGATTGAGATAGCTACAAATCACCAGATAGTTTTGTTTTCATCCAGGAGTATCTGGACAAATTGTTGTGGATTTCGGTGAAATTAAACCAAAAAATCACCGTGAAAGTGGTTTTGGAGAAAAGAACAATCTTCCTGCCGGCGCCGCGGCTCACTAGGCTAATCCTCCGCCTAGCGGCGCTGGCACACCGGGTTCTAGTCCCGGTCGGGGCGCCGGATTCTTTCCCGGTTGCCCCTCTTCCAGGCCAGCCCTCTGCTGTGGCCAGGGAGTGCAGTGGAGGATGGCCCAGGTGCTTGGGCCCTGCAGCCCTTGGGAGACCAGGAAAAGCACCTGGCTCCTGGCTCCTGCCATCGGATCAGCGTGGTGCGCCGGCCGCAGCACGCTGGCCGCAGCGGCCATTGGAGGGTGAACCAACAGCAAAGGAAGACCTTTCTCTCTGTCTCTCTCTCTCACTAACCACTCTGCCTATCAAAAATAAAAAAAAATAAAATGAAATAAAAAAATAAATAAAATAAAATAAAAAAGCACAATCTTCCTGTTCGGCAAATGAATCCAATGTCATGCTTACAGAAAGTAATATCATGTTTTCTCAGGTTTCTGAAGCTTTCTTCCTAGAAAACTCGAATGTGTGGAGTATTTGACTCCAGGTGGAACCAATTAGCCTTTGCCAGCAGAAAACAAAAAGGGTTGTGCTAAAATGCATTCAAAACCGTAAAGTCCATAGACAATATCCAGAAAACACAAACACACACAGAGGCTGTAGCAAGATCTGGGATTGAGATAGCTACAAATCACCAGATAGTTTTGTTTTCATCCAGGAGTATCTGGACAAATTGTTGTGGATTTCGGGTGAAATTTAACAAAAATCATCGTGAAAGTGGTTTTGGAGAAAAGCACAATCTTCCTGTTCGGCAAATGCATCCAATGTCATGTTTACAAATACAAATATCATGTTTTCTCAGGTTTCTGAAGCTTTCTTCCTAGAAAACTCGAATGTGTGGAGGATTTGACTCCAGGTGGAACCAATTAGCGTTTGCCAGCAGAGAACAAAAAGGGTCCTGCTAAAATGCATTCAAAACCTTAAAGTCCATAGAGACTATCCAGAAAACACAAACACACACAGAGGCTGTAGCAAGATCTGGGATTGAGATAGCTACAAATCACCAGATAGCTTAGTTTTCATCCAGGAGTATCTCGAGAAATTGTTGTGGATTTCGGGTGAAATCTAACCAAAAATCACCGTGAAAGTGGTTTTGGAGAAAAGCACAATCTTCCTGTTCGGCAAATGCATCCAATGTCATGTTTACAGAAAGAAATATCATGTTTTCTCAGGTTTCTGGAGCTTTCTTCCTAGAAAACTCGAATGTGTGGAGGATTTGACTCCAGGTGGAACCAATTAGTGTTTGCCAGCAGAAAACAAAAAAGGTCCTGCTAAAATGCATTCAAAACCTTAAAGTCCATTGAGAATGTCCAGAAAACACAAACACGCCAGAGGCTGTAGTAAGATCTGGGATTGAGTTAGCTACAAATCACCAGATAGTTTTGTTTTCATCCAGGAATATCTGCACAAATTGTTGTAGTTTTGAAGTGAAATTTAACCAAAAAATCACCGTGAAAGTGGTTTTGGAGAAAAGCACAATCTTCCTGTTCGGCAAATGTATCCAATGTCATGTATATAGAAAGAAATATCATGTTTTCTCAGGTTTCTGGAGCTTTCTTCTTAGAAAACTCGAATGTGTGGAGGAATTGACTCCAGGTGGAACCAATTAGCGTTTGCCAGCAGAAAACAAAAATGGTCCTGCTAAAATGCATTCAAAACCTTAAAGTCCATTGAGAATGTCCAGAAAACACAAACACGCCAGAGGCTGTAGTAAGATCTGGGATTGAGATAGCTACAAATCACCAGATAGTTTTGTTTTCATCCAGGAATATCTGGACAAATTTTTGTAGTTTTGAAGTGATATTTAACCAAAAAATCACCGTGAAAGTGGTTTTGCAGAAAAGCACAATCTTCCTGTTCGGCAAATGTATCCAATGTCATGTTTACAAAAAGAAATATCATGTTTTCTCAGGTTTCTGAAGCTTTCTTCCTAGAAAACTCGAATGTGTGGAGGATTTGACTCCAGGTGGAACCAATTAGCGTTTGCCAGCAGAAAACAAAAAGGGTCCTGCTAAAATGCATTCAAAACCTTAAAGTCCATAGAGAATATCCAGAAAACACAAACACACACAGAGGCTGTAGCAAGATCTGGGATTGAGATAGCTACAAATCACCAGATAGTTTTGTTTTCATCCAGGAGTATCTGGACAAATTGTTGTAGTTTTGAAATGAAATTTAACCAAAAATCACCGTGAAAGTGGTTTTGGAGAAAAGCACAATTTCCTGTTCAGCAAATGAATCCAAGGTCATGTCGACAACTACAAATATCATGTATTCTCAGGTTTCTGGAGCTTTCTTCCTAGAAAACTCGAATGTGTGGAGTATTTGACTCCAGGTGGAACCAATTAGCGTTTGCCAGCAGAAAACAAAAAGGGTCCTGCTAAAATGCATTCAAAACTTAAAGTACATAGAGAATATCCAGAAAACACAAACACACAAAGAGGCTGTAGCAAGATCTGGGATTGAGATAGCTACAAATCACCAGATAGTTTTGTTTTCATCCAGGAGTATCTGGAGAAATTGTTGTGGATTTCGGGTGAAATTTAACCAAAAAATCACCGTGAAAGTGGTTTTCTAGAAAAGCACAATATTTCTGTTCAGCAAATGAATCCAATATCATGTTTACATATACAACTATTATGTTTTCTCAGGTTTCTGAAGCTTTCTTCCTAGAAAACTCGAATGTGTGGAGTATTTGACTGCAGGTGGAACAAATTAGCATTTGCCGGCAGAAAACAAAAAGGGTCCTGCTAAAATGCATTCAAAACCTTAAAGTCCATAGAGAATATCCAGAAAACACAAACACACACAGAGGCTGTAGCAAGATCTGGGATTGAGATAGCTACAAATCACCAGAGAGTTTTGTTTTCATCCAGGAGTATCTGGACAAATTGTTGTGGATTTCGGGTGAAATTTAACCAAAAATCATCGTGAAAGTGGTTTGGAGAAAAGCACAATCTTCCTGTTCGGCAAATGAATCCAAGGTCATGTTGACAACTACAAATATCATGTTTTCTCAGGTTTCTGAAGCTTTCTTCTTAGAAAACTCGAATGTGTGGAGGATTTGACTCCAGGTGGAACCAATTAGCGTTTGCCAGCAGAAAACAAAAAGGGTCCTGCTAAAATGCATTCAATACCTTAAAGTCCATAGAGAATATCCAGAAAACACAAACACACACAGAGACTGCAGCAAGATCTGAGATTGAGCTAGCTACAAACCACCACATAGTTTTGTTTTCATCCAGGAGTATCTGGACAAATTGTTGTAGTTTTGAAGTGAAATTTAACCAAAAATCACCATGAAAGTGGTTTTGGAGAAAAGCAGAATCTTCCTGTTCAGCAAATGAATCCAAGGTCATGTTGACAACTACAAATATCATGTTTTCTCAGGTTTCTGGAGCTTTCTTCCTAGAAAACTCGATTGTGTGGAGGATTTCACTCCAGGTGGAACCAATTAGCGTTTGCCAGCAGAAAACAAAAAGGGTCCTGCTAAAATGCATTCAAAACTGAAAGTCCATAGAGAATATCCAGAAAACACAAACACACACAGAGGCTGTAGCAAGATCTGGGATTGAGATAGCTACAAATCACCAGATAGTTTTGTTTGCATCCAGGAGTATCTGGAGAAATTGTTGTGGATTTTGGGTGAAATTTAACCAAAAATCACCGTGAAAGTGGTTTTGGAGAAAAGCACAATCTTCCTGTTCGGAAAATGTATCCAATGTCATGTTTACAGAAAGAAATAGCATGTTTTCTCAGGTTTCTGAAGCTTTCTTCCTAGAAAACTCGAATGAGTGGAGGATTTGACTCCAGGTGGAACCAATTAGCGTTTCCCAGCAGAAAACAAAAAGGGTCCTGCTAAAATGCATTCAAAACCTTAAAGTCCATAGAGAATATCCAGAAAACACAAACACACACAGAGGCTGTAGCAAGATCTGGGATTGAGATAGCTACAAATCACCGCATAGTTTTCTTTTCATCCAGGAGTATCTGGACAAATTGTTGTAGTTTTGAAGTGAAATTTAACCAAAAAATCACCGTGCAAGTGGTTTTGGAGAAAAGCACAAGCTTCCTGTTCGGCACATGTATTCAATGTCATGTTTACAAATACAAATATCATGTTTTCTCAGGTTTCTGGAGCTTTCTTCCTAGAAAACTCGAATGTGTGGAGTATTTGACTCCAGGTGGAACCAATTAGCGTTTGCCAGCAGAAAACAAAAAGGGTCCTGCTAAAATGCATTCAAAACCTTAAAGTCCATAGAGAATATCCAGAAAACACAAACACACACAGAGGCTGTAGCAAGATCTGGGATTGAGATAGCTACAAACCACATCATAGTTTTGTTTTCATCCAAACTATCTAGACAAAATGTTGTTGTATCCGGGTGAAATTTAACTAAAAAATCACCGTGAAAGTGGTTTTGGAGAAAAGCACAAACTTTCGGTTCAGTAAATTAATCCAATGTCATGTTTACAAATACAAATATTATGTTTTCTCAGGTTTCTGGAGCTTTCTTCCTAGAAAACTTGAATGTGTGGAGGATTTGACTCCAGGTGGAACCAATTAGCGTTTGCCAGCAGAAAACAAAAAGGGTCCTGCTAAAATGCATTCAAAACCTTAAAGTCCATAGAGAATGTCCAGAGAACACAAACACACACAGAGGCTGTAGCAAGATCTGGGATTGAGATAGCTACAAATCACCAGATAGTTTTGTTTTCATCCAGCAGCATCTGGACAAATTGTTGTAGTTTTGAAGTGAAATTTAACCAAAAATCACCGTGAAAGTGGTTTTCTAGAAAAGCACAATCTTCCTGTTCGGCAAATGTATCCAATGTCATGTTTACAGAAAGAAATATCATGTTTTCTCAGGTTTCTGAAGCTTTCTTCCTAGAAAACTCGAATGTGTGGAGTATTTGAGTCCAGATGGAACCATTAGCGTTTGCCAGCAGAAAACAAAAAGAGTCCTGCTAAAATGCGTTCAAAACCTTAAACTCCATAGAGAATATCCAGAAAACACAAACACACACAGAGGCTGTAGCAAGATCTGGGATTGAGATAGCTACAAATCACCAGGTAGTTTTGTTTTCATCCAGGAGCTTCTGGACAAATTGTTGTAGTTTTGAAGTGAAATTTAACCAAAAAATCACCGTGAAAGTGGTTTTCTAGAAAAGCACAATATTTCTGTTCAGCAAATGAATCCAATATCATGTTTACATATACAACTATTATGTTTTCTCAGGTTTCTGAAGCTCTCTTTTAGAAAACTCGAATGTGTGGAGTATTTGACTCCAGGTGCAACCAATTAGCGTTTGCCAGCAGAAAACAAAAAGGGTCCTGCTAAAATGCATTCAAAAGCTTAAAGTCCATAGAGACTATCCAGAAAACACAAACACACACAGAGGCTGTAGCAAGATCTGGGATTGAGATAGCTACAAATCACCAGATAGTTTTGTTTTCATCCAGGAGTATCTGGACAAATTGTTGTGGATTTCGGGTGAAATTTAACCAAAAATCACCGTGAAAGTGGTTTTGGAGAAAAGCACAATCTTCCTGTTCGGCAAATGTATCCAATGTCATGTTTACAGAAAGAAATATCATGTTTTCTCAGGTTTCTGGAGCTTTCTTCCTTGAAAACTCGAATGTGTGGAGTGTTTGACTCCAGGTGGAACCAATTAGTGTTTGCCAGCAGAAAACAAAAAGGGTCCTGCTAAAATGCATTCAAAACCTTAAAGTCCATAGAGAATATCCAGAAAACACAAACACACACAGAGGCTGTAGCAAGATCTGGGATTGAGATAGCTACAAATCACCAGATAGTTTTGTTTTCATCCAGGAGCATCTGGACAAATTGTTGTAGGTTTGAAGTGAAATTTAACCAAAAATCACCGTGAAAGTGGTTATGGAGAAAAGCACAATTTTCCTGATCAGCAAATGAATCCAAGGTCATGTTGAAAACTACAAATATCATGTTTTCTCAGGTTTCTGGAGCTTTCTTCCTAGAAAACTCGAATGTGTGGAGGATTTGACTCCAGGTGGAACCAATTAGCGTGTGCCAGCAGAAAACAAAAAGGGTCCTGCTAAAATGCATTCAAAACTTAAAGTCCATAGAGAATATGCAGAAAACACAAACACACACAGAGGCTGTAGCAAGATCTGGGATTGAGATAGCTACAAATCACCCGATAGTTTTGTTTGCATCCAGGAGTATCAGGACAAATTGTTGTGGATTTTGGGTGAAATTTAACCAAAAATCACCGTGAAAGTGGTTTTGGAGAAAAGCACAATCTTCCTGTTTGGCAAATGAATCCAAGGTCATGTTGACAACTACAAATATCATGTTTTCTCAGGTTTCTGAAGCTTTCTTCCTAGAAAACTCGAATGTGTGGAGGATTTGACTCCAGGTGGAACCAATTAGCGTTTGCCAGCAGAAAACAAAAAGGGTCCTGCTAAAATGCATTCAAAACTTAAAGTCCATAGAGAATATCCAGAAAACACAAATACACAAAGAGGCTGTAGCAAGATCTGGGATTGAGATAGCTACAAATCACCAGATAGTTTTGTTTTCATCCAGGAGTATCTGGACAAATTGTTGTGGATTTTGGGTGAAATTTAACCAAAAATCACCGTGAAAGTGGTTTTGGAGAAAAGCACAATCTTCCTGTTCGGCAAATGTATCCAATGTCATGTTTACAGAAAGAAATATCATGTTTTCTCAGATTTCTGAAGCTTTCTTCCTAGAAAACTCGAATGTGTGGAGTATTTGACTCCAGGTGGAACCAATTAGCGTTTGCCAGCAGAAAACAAAAAGGGTCCTGCTAAAATGCATTCAAAACCTTAAAGTCCATAGAGAATATCCAGAAAACACAAACACACACAGAGGCTGTAGCAAGATCTGGGATTGAGATAGCTACAAATCACCAGATAGTTTTGTTTTCATCCAGGAGTATCTGGACAACTTGTTGTAGTTTTGACGGGAAATTTAACCAAAAATCACCGTGAAAGTGGTTTTGGAGAAAAGCACAATCTTTCTGTCCGTCAAATGCATCCAAAGTCATTTTTACAAATACAAATATCATGTTTTCTCAGGTTTCTGGAGCTTTCTTCCTAGAAAACTCAAATGTGTGGAGGACTTGACTCCAGGTGGAACCAATTAGCGTTTGCCAGCAGAAAACAAAAAGGGTCCTGCAAAAATGCATTCAAAACTTAAAGTCCATAGAGAATATCCAGAAAACACAAACACACACAGAGGCTGTAGCAAGATCTGGGATTGAGATAGCTACAAACCACCACATAGTTTTGTTTTCATCCAGGAGTATCTGCACAAATTGTTGTAGTTTTGAAGTGAAATTTAACCAAAAATCACCGTGAAAGTGGTTTTGGAGAAAAGCACAATTTTCCTGATCAGCAAATGAATCCAAGGTCATGTTGAAAACTATAAATATCATGTTTTCTCAGGTTTCTGGAGCTTTCTTCCTAGAAAACTCGAATGTGTGGAGTATTTGACTCCAGGTGGAACCAATTAGCGTTTGCCAGCAGAAAACAAAAAGGGTCCTGCAAAAATGCATTCAAAACTTAAACTCCATAGAGAATATCCAGAAAACACAAACACACACGGAGGCTGTAGCAATATCTGGGATTGAGATAGCTACAAATCACCAGATAGTTTTGTTTGCATCCAGGATTATCTGGACAAACTGTTGTGGATTTTGGGTGAAATTTAACCAAAAATCACCGTGAAAGTGGTTTTGGAGAAAAGCACAATCTTTCTGTTCAGCAAATGAAACCAATGTGATGTTTACAAATACAAATGTCATGTTTTCTCAGGTTTCTGAAGCTTTCTTCCTAGAAAACTCGAATGTGTGGAGTATTTGACTCCAGGTGGAACCAATTAGCGTTTGCCAGCAGAAAACAAAAAGGGTCCTGCTAAAATGCATTCAAAACCTTAAAGTCCCTAGAGAATATCCAGAAAACATAAACACACACAAAGGCTCTAGCAAGATCTGGGATTGAGATAGTTACAAATCACCAGATAGTTTTGTTTTCATCCAGGAGTATCTGGACAAATTGTTGTAGTTTTGAAGTGAAATTTAACCAAAAAATCACCGTGAAAGTGGTTTTGGAGAAAAGCACAATCTTTCTGTACAGCAAATGCATCCAAGGTTATGATTACAAATACAAATATCATGTTTTCTCAGGTTTCTGGAGCTTTCTTCCTAGAAAACTCGAATGTGTGGAGTATTTGACTCCAGGTGGAACCAATTAGCGTTTGCCAGCAGAAAACAAAAAGGGTCCTACTAAAATGCATTCAAAACCTTAAAGTCCATAGAGAATATCCAGAAAACACAAACACACACAGAGGCTGTAGCAAGATCTGGGATTGAGATAGCTACAAATCACCAGATAGTTTTGTTTTCATCCAGGAGTATCTGGACAAATTGTTGTGGATTTCGGGTGAAATTTAACCAAAAATCACCGTGAAAGTGGTTTTGGAGAAAAGCACAATCTTCCTGTTCGGCAAATGTATCCAATGTCATGTTTACAGAAAGAAATATCATGTTTTCTCAGGTTTCTGGAGCTTTCTTCCTTGAAAACTCGAATGTGTGGAGTGTTTGACTCCAGGTGGAACCAATTAGTGTTTGCCAGCAGAAAACAAAAAGGGTCCTGCTAAAATGCATTCAAAACCTTAAAGTCCATAGAGAATATCCAGAAAACACAAACACACACAGAGGCTGTAGCAAGATCTGGGATTGAGATAGCTACAAATCACCAGATAGTTTTGTTTTCATCCAGGAGCATCTGGACAAATTGTTGTAGGTTTGAAGTGAAATTTAACCAAAAATCACCGTGAAAGTGGTTTTGGAGAAAAGCACAATTTTCCTGATCAGCAAATGAATCCAAGGTCATGTTGAAAACTACAAATATCATGTGTTCTCAGGTTTCTGGAGCTTTCTTCCTAGAAAACTCGAATGTGTGGAGGATTTGACTCCAGGTGGAACCAATTAGCGTGTGCCAGCAGAAAACAAAAAGGGTCCTGCTAAAATGCATTCAAAACTTAAAGTCCATAGAGAATATGCAGAAAACACAAACACACACAGAGGCTGTAGCAAGATCTGGGATTGAGATAGCTACAAATCACCCGATAGTTTTGTTTGCATCCAGGAGTATCAGGACAAATTGTTGTGGATTTTGGGTGAAATTTAACCAAAAATCACGTGAAAGTGGTTTTGGAGAAAAGCACAATCTTCCTGTTTGGCAAATGAATCCAAGGTCATGTTGACAACTACAAATATCATGTTTTCTCAGGTTTCTGGAGCTTTCTTCCTAGAAAACTCTAATGTGTGGAGGATTTGACTCCAGGTGGAACCAATTAGCGTTTGCCAGCAGAAAACAAAAAGGGTCCTGCTAAAATGCATTCAAAACTTAAAGTCCATAGAGAATATCCAGAAAACACAAATACACAAAGAGGCTGTAGCAAGATCTGGGATTGAGATAGCTACAAATCACCAGATAGTTTTGTTTTCATCCAGGAGTATCTGGACAAATTGTTGTGGATTTTGGGTGAAATTTAACCAAAAATCACCGTGAAAGTGGTTTTGGAGAAAAGCACAATCTTCCTGTTCGGCAAATGTATCCAATGTCATGTTTACAGAAAGAAATATCATGTTTTCTCAGGTTTCTGGAGCTTTCTTCCTTGAAAACTCGAATGTGTGGAGTGTTTGACTCCAGGTGGAACCAATTAGTGTTTGCCAGCAGAAAACAAAAAGGGTCCTGCTAAAATGCATTCAAAACCTTAAAGTCCATAGAGAATATCCAGAAAACACAAACACACACAGAGGCTGTAGCAAGATCTGGGATTGAGATAGCTACAAATCACCAGATAGTTTTGTTTTCATCCAGGAGCATCTGGACAAATTGTTGTAGGTTTGAAGTGAAATTTAACCAAAAAATCACCGTGAAAGTGGTTTTGGAGGAAAGCACAATTTTCCTGATCAGCAAATGAATCCAAGGTCATGTTGAAAACTACAAATATCATGTGTTCTCAGGTTTCTGGAGCTTTCTTCCTAGAAAACTCGAATGTGTGGAGGATTTGACTCCAGGTGGAACCAATTAGCGTGTGCCAGCAGAAAACAAAAAGGGTCCTGCTAAAATGCATTCAAAACTTAAAGTCCATAGAGAATATGCAGAAAACACAAACACACACAGAGGCTGTAGCAAGATCTGGGATTGAGATAGCTACAAATCACCCGATAGTTTTGTTTGCATCCAGGAGTATCAGGACAAATTGTTGTGGATTTTGGGTGAAATTTAACCAAAAATCACGTGAAAGTGGTTTTGGAGAAAAGCACAATCTTCCTGTTTGGCAAATGAATCCAAGGTCATGTTGACAACTACAAATATCATGTTTTCTCAGGTTTCTGGAGCTTTCTTCCTAGAAAACTCTAATGTGTGGAGGATTTGACTCCAGGTGGAACCAATTAGCGTTTGCCAGCAGAAAACAAAAAGGGTCCTGCTAAAATGCATTCAAAACTTAAAGTCCATAGAGAATATCCAGAAAACACAAATACACAAAGAGGCTGTAGCAAGATCTGGGATTGAGATAGCTACAAATCACCAGATAGTTTTGTTTTCATCCAGGAGTATCTGGACAAATTGTTGTGGATTTTGGGTGAAATTTAACCAAAAATCACCGTGAAAGTGGTTTTGGAGAAAAGCACAATCTTCCTGTTCGGCAAATGTATCCAATGTCATGTTTACAGAAAGAAATATCATGTTTTCTCAGATTTCTGAAGCTTTCTTCCTAGAAAACTCGAATGTGTGGAGTATTTGACTCCAGGTGGAACCAATTAGCGTTTGCCAGCAGAAAACAAAAAGGGTCCTGCTAAAATGCATTCAAAACCTTAAAGTCCATAGAGAATATCCAGAAAACACAAACACACACAGAGGCTGTAGCAAGATCTGGGATTGAGATAGCTACAAATCACCAGATAGTTTTGTTTTCATCCAGGAGTATCTGGACAACTTGTTGTAGTTTTGACGGGAAATTTAACCAAAAATCACCGTGAAAGTGGTTTTGGAGAAAAGCACAATCTTTCTGTCCGTCAAATGCATCCAAAGTCATTTTGACAACTACAAATATCATGTTTTCTCAGGTTTCTGGAGCTTTCTTCCTAGAAAACTCAAATGTGTGGAGGACTTGACTCCAGGTGGAACCAATTAGCGTTTGTCAGCAGAAAACAAAAAGGGTCCTGCAAAAATGCATTCAAAACTTAAAGTCCATAGAGAATATCCAGAAAACACAAACACACACAGAGGCTGTAGCAAGATCTGGGATTGAGATAGCTACAAACCACCACATAGTTTTGTTTTCAACCAGGAGTATCTGCACAAATTGTTGTAGTTTGTAATTGAAATTTAACCAAAAATCACCGTGAAAGTGGTTTTGGAGAAAAGCACAATTTTCCTGATCAGCAAATGAATCCAAGGTCATGTTGAAAACTATAAATATCATGTTTTCTCAGGTTTCTGGAGCTTTCTTCCTAGAAAACTCGAATGTGTGGAGGATTTGACTCCAGGTGGAACCAATTAGCGTTTGCCAGCAGAAAACAAAAAGGGTCCTGCTAAAATGCATTCAAAACTTAAAGTCCATAGAGAATATCCAGAAAACACAAACACACACGGAGGCTGTAGCAATATCTGGGATTGAGATAGCTACAAATCACCAGATAGTTTTGTTTGCATCCAGGATTATCTGGACAAACTGTTGTGGATTTTGGGTGAAATTTAACCAAAAATCACCGTGAAAGTGGTTTTGGAGAAAAGCACAATCTTTCTGTTCAGCAAATGAAACCAATGTGATGTTTACAAATACAAATATCATGTTTTCTCAGGTTTCTGAAGCTTTCTTCCTAGAAAACTCGAATGTGTGGAGTATTTGACTCCAGGTGGAACCAATTAGCGTTTGCCAGCAGAAAACAAAAAGGGTCCTGCTAAAATGCATTCAAAACCTTAAAGTCCCTAGAGAATATCCAGAAAACATAAACACACACAAAGGCTGTAGCAAGATCTGGGATTGAGATAGTTACAAATCACCAGATAGTTTTGTTTTCATCCAGGAGTATCTGGACAAATTGTTGTAGTTTTGAAGTGAAATTTAACCAAAAAATCACCGTGAAAGTGGTTTTGGAGAAAAGCACAATCTTTCTGTACAGCAAATGCATCCAAGGTTATGATTACAAATACAAATATCATGTTTTCTCAGGTTTCTGGAGCTTTCTTCCTAGAAAACTCGAATGTGTGGAGTATTTGACTCCAGGTGGAACCAATTAGCGTTTGCCAGCAGAAAACAAAAAGGGTCCTACTAAAATGCATTCAAAACCTTAAAGTCCATAGAGAATATCCAGAAAACACAAACACACACAGAGGCTGTAGCAAGATCTGGGATTGAGATAGCTACAAATCACCAGATAGTTTTGTTTTCATCCAGGAGTATCTGGACAAATTGTTGTGGATTTCGGGTGAAATTTAACCAAAAATCACCGTGAAAGTGGTTTTGGAGAAAAGCACAATCTTCCTGTTCGGCAAATGTATCCAATGTCATGTTTACAGAAAGAAATATCATGTTTTCTCAGGTTTCTGGAGCTTTCTTCCTTGAAAACTCGAATGTGTGGAGTGTTTGACTCCAGGTGGAACCAATTAGTGTTTGCCAGCAGAAAACAAAAAGGGTCCTGCTAAAATGCATTCAAAACCTTAAAGTCCATAGAGAATATCCAGAAAACACAAACACACACAGAGGCTGTAGCAAGATCTGGGATTGAGATAGCTACAAATCACCAGATAGTTTTGTTTTCATCCAGGAGCATCTGGACAAATTGTTGTAGGTTTGAAGTGAAATTTAACCAAAAATCACCGTGAAAGTGGTTTTGGAGAAAAGCACAATTTTCCTGATCAGCAAATGAATCCAAGGTCATGTTGAAAACTACAAATATCATGTGTTCTCAGGTTTCTGGAGCTTTCTTCCTAGAAAACTCGAATGTGTGGAGGATTTGACTCCAGGTGGAACCAATTAGCGTGTGCCAGCAGAAAACAAAAAGGGTCCTGCTAAAATGCATTCAAAACTTAAAGTCCATAGAGAATATGCAGAAAACACAAACACACACAGAGGCTGTAGCAAGATCTGGGATTGAGATAGCTACAAATCACCCGATAGTTTTGTTTGCATCCAGGAGTATCAGGACAAATTGTTGTGGATTTTGGGTGAAATTTAACCAAAAATCACGTGAAAGTGGTTTTGGAGAAAAGCACAATCTTCCTGTTTGGCAAATGAATCCAAGGTCATGTTGACAACTACAAATATCATGTTTTCTCAGGTTTCTGGAGCTTTCTTCCTAGAAAACTCTAATGTGTGGAGGATTTGACTCCAGGTGGAACCAATTAGCGTTTGCCAGCAGAAAACAAAAAGGGTCCTGCTAAAATGCATTCAAAACTTAAAGTCCATAGAGAATATCCAGAAAACACAAATACACAAAGAGGCTGTAGCAAGATCTGGGATTGAGATAGCTACAAATCACCAGATAGTTTTGTTTTCATCCAGGAGTATCTGGACAAATTGTTGTGGATTTTGGGTGAAATTTAACCAAAAATCACCGTGAAAGTGGTTTTGGAGAAAAGCACAATCTTCCTGTTCGGCAAATGTATCCAATGTCATGTTTACAGAAAGAAATATCATGTTTTCTCAGATTTCTGAAGCTTTCTTCCTAGAAAACTCGAATGTGTGGAGTATTTGACTCCAGGTGGAACCAATTAGCGTTTGCCAGCAGAAAACAAAAAGGGTCCTGCTAAAATGCATTCAAAACCTTAAAGTCCATAGAGAATATCCAGAAAACACAAACACACACAGAGGCTGTAGCAAGATCTGGGATTGAGATAGCTACAAATCACCAGATAGTTTTGTTTTCATCCAGGAGTATCTGGACAACTTGTTGTAGTTTTGACGGGAAATTTAACCAAAAATCACCGTGAAAGTGGTTTTGGAGAAAAGCACAATTTTCCTGTTCAGCAAATGAATCCAAAGTCATTTTGACAACTACAAATATCATGTTTTCTCAGGTTTCTGGTGCTTTCTTCCTAGAAAACTCAAATGTGTGGAGGACTTGACTCCAGGTGGAACCAATTAGCGTTTGCCAGCAGAAAACAAAAAGGGTCCTGCAAAAATGCATTCAAAACTTAAAGTCCATAGAGAATATCCAGAAAACACAAACACACACAGAGGCTGTAGCAAGATCTGGGATTGAGATAGCTACAAACCACCACATAGTTTTGTTTTCATCCAGGAGTATCTGCACAAATTGTTGTAGTTTTGAAGTGAAATTTAACCAAAAATCACCGTGAAAGTGGTTTTGGAGGAAAGCACAATTTTCCTGATCAGCAAATGAATCCAAGGTCATGTTGAAAACTATAAATATCATGTTTTCTCAGGTTTCTGAAGCTTTCTTCCTAGAAAACTCGAATGTGTGGAGGATTAGACTCCAGGTGGAACCAATTAGCGTTTGCCAGCAGAAAACAAAAAGGGTCCTGCAAAAATGCATTCAAAACTTAAAGTCCATAGAGAATATCCAGAAAACACAAACACACACAGAGGCTGTAGCAATATCTGGGATTGAGATAGCTACAAATCACCAGATAGTTTTGTTTGCATCCAGGATTATCTGGACAAATTGTTGTGGATTTCGGGTGAAATTTAACCAAAAATCACCGTGAAAGTGGTTTTGGAGAAAAGCACAATCTTTCTGTTCAGCAAATGAAACCAATGTGATGTTTACAAATACAAATATCATCTTTTCTCAGGTTTCTGAAGCTTTCTTCCTAGAAAACTCGAATGTGTGGAGTATTTGACTCCAGGTGGAACCAATTAGCGTTTGCCAGCAGAAAACAAAAAGGGTCCTGCTAAAATGCATTTAAAACCTTAAAGTCCATAGAGAATATCCAGAAAACATAAACACACACAAAGGCTGTAGCAAGATCTGGGATTGCGATAGTTACAAATCACCAGATAGTTTTGTTTTCATCCAGGAGTATCTGGACAAATTGTTGTAGTTTTGAAGTGAAATTTAACCAAAAAATCACCGTGAAAGTGGTTTTGGAGAAAAGCACAATCTTTCTGTGCAGCCAATGCATCCAAGGTTATGATTACAAATACAAATATCATGTTTTCTCAGGTTTCTGGAGCTTTCTTCCTAGAAAACTCGAATGTGTGGAGTATTTGACTCCAGGTGGAACCAATTAGCGTTTGCCAGCAGAAAACAAAAAGGGTCCTACTAAAATGCATTCAAAACCTTAAAGTCCATAGAGAATATCCAGAAAACACAAACACACACAGAGGCTGTAGCAAGATCTGGGATTGAGATAGCTACAAATCACCAGATAGTTTTGTTTTCATCCAGGAGTATCTGGACAAATTGTTGTGGATTTCGGGTGAAATTTAACCAAAAATCACCGTGAAAGTGGTTTTGGAGAAAAGCACAATCTTCCTGTTTGGCAAATGAATCCAAGCTCATGTTGACAACTACAAATATCATGTTTTCTCAGGTTTCTGAAGCTTTCTTCCTAGAAAACTCGAATGTGTGGAGGATTTGACTCCAGGTGGAACCAATTAGCGTTTGCCAGCAGAAAACAAAAAGCGTCCTGCTAAAATGCATTCAAAATCTTAAAGTCCATAGAGAATATCCAGAAAACACAAACACACAGAGGCCGTAGCAAGATGTGGGATTGAGATAACTACCAATCACCAGATAGTTTTGTTTTCATCCAGGAGTATCTGGACAAATTGTTGTGGATTTCGTGTGAAATTTAACCAAAAATCACCGTGAAAGTGGTTTTGGAGAAAAGCACAATCTTCCTGTTCAGCAAATGTATCCAATGTCATGTTTACAGAAAGAAATATCATGTTTTCTCAGTTTTCTGAAGCTTTCTTCCTAGAAAACTCGAATGTGTGGAGGATTTGACTCCAGGTGGAACCAATTAGCGTTTGCCAGCAGAAAACAAAAAGGGTCCTGCTAAAATGCATTCAAAACCTTAAAGTCCATAGAGAATATCCAGAAAACACAAACACACACAGAGGCTGTAGCAAGATCTGGGATTGAGATAGCTACAAACCACCAGATAGTTTTGTTTTCATCCAGGAGTATCTGGACAAATTGTTGTAGTTTTGAAGTGAAATTTAACCAAAAATCACCGTGAAAGTGGTTTTGGAGAAAAGCACAATTTTCCTGATCAGCAAATGAATCCAAGGTCATGTTGAAAACTATAAATATCATGTTTTCTCAGGTTTCTGGAGCTTTCTTCCTAGAAAACTCGAATGTGTGGAGGATTTGACTCCAGGTGGAACCAATTACCGTTTCCCAGCAGAAAACAAAAAGGGTCCTGCAAAAATGCATTCAAAACTTAAAGTCCATAGAGAATATCCAGAAAACACAAACACACACAGAGGCTGTAGCAAGATCTGGGATTGAGATAGCTACAAATCACCAGATAGTTTTGTTTGCATCCAGGAGTATCTGGACAAATTGTTGTGGATTTCGGGTGAAATTTAACCAAAAATCACCGTGAAAGTGGTTTTGGAGAGAAGCACAATCTTTCTGTTCAGCAAATGAAACCAATGTGATGTTTACATATACAAATATCATGTTTTCTCAGGTTTCTGAAGCTTTCTTCCTAGAAAACTCGAATGTGTGGAGTATTTGACTCCAGGTGGAACCAATTAGCGTTTGCCAGCAGAAAACAAAAAGGGTCCTGCTAAAATGCATTCAAACCTTAAAGTCCATAGAGAATATCCAGAAAACACAAACACACACAGAGGCTGTAGCAAGATCTGGGATTGAGATAGCTACAAACCACCAGATAGTTTTGTTTTCATCCAGGAGTATCTGGACAAATTGTTGTAGTTTTGAAGTGAAATTTAACCACAAAATCACCGTGAAAGTGGTTTTAGAGAAAAGCACAATCTTTCTGTACAGCAAATGCATCCAAGGTCATGATTACAAATACAAATATCATGTTTTCTAAGGTTTCTGGAGCTTTCTTCCTAGAAAACTCGAATGTGTGGTGTATTTGACTCCAGGTGGAACCAATTAGCGTTTGCCAGCAGAAAACAAAAAGGGTCCTGCTAAAATGCATTCAAAACCTTAAAGTCCATAGAGAATATCCAGAAAACACAAACACACACAGAGGCTGTAGCAAGATCTGGGATTGAGATAGCTACAAATCACCAGATAGTTTTGTTTTCATCCAGGAGTATCTGGACAAATTGTTGTGGATTTCGGGTGAAACTTAACCAAAAATCACCGTGAAAGTGGTTTTGGAGAAAAGCACAATCTTCCTGTTTGGCAAATGAATCCAAGGTCATGTTGACAACTACAAATATGTTTTCTCAGGTTTCTGAAGCTTTCTTCCTAGAAAACTCGAATGTGTGGAGGATTTGACTCCAGGTGGAACCAATTAGCGTTTGCCAGCAGAAAACAAAAAGGGTCCTGCTAAAATGCATTCAAACCTTAAAGTCCATAGAGAATACCAGAAAACACAAACACACACAGAGGCTGTAGCAATATCTGGGATTGAGATAGCTACAAATCACCAGATAGTTTTGTTTTCATCCAGGAGTATCTGGACAAATTGTTGTGGATTTTGGGTGAAATTTAACCAAAAATCACCGTGAAAGTGGTTTTGGAGAAAAGCACAATCTTTCTGTTCAGCAATTGAATCCAATGTCATGTTTACAGAAAGAAATATCATGTTTTCTCAGGTTTCTGAAGCTTTCTTCCTAGAAAAATCGAATGTGTGGAGTAGTTGACTCCAGGTGGAACCAATTAGCGTTTGCCAGCAGAAAACAAAAAGGGTCCTGCTAAAATGCATTCAAAACCGTAAAGTCCATAGAGAATGTCCAGAAAACACAAACACACACAGAGGCTGTAGCAAGATCTGGGATTGAGATAGCTACAAATCACCAGATAGTTTTGTTTACATCCAGGAGTATCTGGACCAATTGTTGTGGATTTCGGGTGAAATTTAACCAAAAATCACTGTGAACGTGGTTTTGGAGAAAAGCACAATCTTCCTGTTCAGCAAATGAATCCAAGTCATGTGAACAACTACAAATATCATGTTTTCTCAGGTTTCTGAAGCTTTCTTCCTAGAAAACTCGAATGTGTGGAGTATTTGACTCCAGGTGGAACCAATTAGCGTTTCCCAGCTTAAAACAAAAAGGGTTCTACTAAAATGCATTCAAAACCTTAAAGTCCATAGAGAATATCCAGAAAACACAAACACACACAGAGGCTGTAGCAAGATCTGGGATTGAGATAGCTACAAATCACCAGATAGTTTTGTTTTCATCCAGGAGTATCTGGACAAATAGTTGTGGATTTTGGGTGAAATTTAACCAAAAATCACCGTGAAAGTGGTTTTGGAGAAAAGCACAATCTTCCTGTTCAGCAAATGAATCCAAGTCATGTGATCAACTTCAAATATCATGTTTTCTCAGGTTTCTGAAGCTTTCTTCCTAGAAAACTCGAATGTGTGGAGGATTTGACTCCAGGTGGAACCAATTAGCGTTTGCCAGCAGAAAACAAAAAGGGTCCTGCTAAAATGCATTCAAAACCTTAAAGTCCATAGAGAATATCCAGAAAACACAAACACACACAGAGGCTGTAGCAAGATCTGGGATTGAGATAGCTACAAACCACCACATAGTTTTGTTTTCATCCAGGAGTATCTGGACAAATTCTTGTAGGTTTGAAGTGAAATTTAACCAAAAATCACCGTGAAAGTGGTTTTGGAGAAAAGCACAATTTTCCTGATCAGCAAATGAATCCAAGGTCATGTTGAAAACTATAAATATCATGTTTTCTCAGGTTTCTGAAGCTTTCTTCCTAGAAAACTCGAATATGTGGAGGATTTGACTCCAGGTGGAACCAATTACCGTTTGCCAGCAGAAAACAAAAAGGGTCCTGCAAAAATGCATTCGAAACTTAAAGTCCATAGAGAGTATCCAGAAAACACAAACACACACAGAGGCTGTAGCAAGATCTGGGATTGAGATAGCTACAAATCACCAGATAGTTTTGTTTTCATCCAGGAGTATCTGGACAAATTGTTGTGGATTTCGGGTGAGATTTAACCAAAAATCACCGTGAAAGTGGTTTTGGAGAAAAGCACAATCTTTCTGTTCAGCAAATGAAACCAATGTGATGTTTACAAATACAAATATCATGTTTTCTCAGGTTTCTGAAGCTTTCTTCCTAGAAAACTCGAATGTGTGGAGTATTTGACTCCAGGTGGAACCAATTAGCGTTTGCCAGCAGAAAACAAAAAGGGTCCTGCTAAAATGCATTCAAAACCTTAAAGTCCATAGAGAATATCCAGAAAACACAAACACACACAGAGGCTGTATCAAGATCTGGGATTGAGATAGCTACAAATCACCAGATAGTTTTGTTTTCATCCAGGAGTATCTGGACAAATTGTTGTGGATTTCGGGTGAAATTTAACAAAAAATCACCGTGAAAGTGGTTTTGGAGAAAAGCACAATCTTTCTGTTCGGCAAATGTATCCAATGTCATGTTTTCAGGAAGAAATATCATGTTTTCTCAGGTTTCTGAAGCGTTCTTCCTAGAAAACTCGAATGTGTGGAGGATTTGACTCCAGGTGGAACCAATTAGCGTTTGCCAGCAGAAAACAAAAAGGGTCCTGCTAAAATGCATTCAAAACCTTAAAGTCCATAGAGAATATCCAGAAAACACAAACACACACAGAGGCTGTAGCAAGATCTGGGATTGAGATAGCTACAAATCACCAGATAGTTTTGTTTTCATCCAGGAGTATCTGGACAAATTGTTGTAGTTTTGAAGTGAAATTTAACCAAAAAATCACCGTGAAAGTGGTTTTGGAGAAAAGCACAATCTTTCTGTTCAGCTAATGAATCCAATGTTATGTTTATAAATACAAATATCATGTTTTCTCAGGTTTCTGGAGCTTTCTTCCTAGAAAACTCGAATGTGTTGAGGATTTGACTCCAGGTGGAACCAATTAGCGTTTGCCCGCAGGAAAAAAAAAGGGTCCTGCTAAAATGTATTCAAAACCATAAAGTCCATAGAGAATATCCAGAAAACACAAACATACACAGAGGCTGTAACAAGATCTGGGATTGAGATAGCTACAAATCACCAGATAGTTTTGTTTGCATCCAGGAGTATCTGGACAAATTGTTGTGGATTTCGGGTGAAATTTAATGAAAAATCACAGTGAAAGTGGTTTTGGAGAAAAGCACAATCTTTCTGTTCATCAAATGAATCCAATGTCATGTTTACAGAAAGAAATACCATGTTTTCTCTGGTTTCTGGAGCTTTCTTCCTAGAAAACTCGAATGTGTGGAGGATTTGACTCCAGGTGGAACCAATTAGCGTTTGCCAGCAGAAAACAAAAGGGTCCTGCTAAAATGCATTCAAAACCTTAAAGTCCATACAGAATATCCAGAAAACACAAACACACACAGAGGCTGTAGCAAGATCTGGGATTGTGATAGCTACAAATCACCAGATAGTTTTGTTTTCATCCAGGAGTATCTGGACAAATTGTTGTAGTTTTGAAGTGAAATTTCACCAAAAAATCACCGTGAAAGTGGTTTTGGAGAAAAGCACAATCTTTCCGTTCAGGAAATGAATCCAAGGTCATGTTTATAAATACAAATATCATGTTTTCTCAGGTTTCTGGAGCTTTCTTCCTAGAAAACTCGAATGTGTGGAGTATTTGACTCCAGGTGGAACCAATTAGCGTTTGCCAGCAGAAAACAAAAACTTACAAGCTAAAATGCATTCCAAACCTTAAAGTCCATAGAGAATATCCAGAAAACACAAACACACACAGAGGCTGTAGCAAGATCTGGGATTGAGATAGCTACAAATCACCAGATAGTTTTGTTTTCATACAGGATATCTGGACAAATTGTTGTAGTTTTGAAGTGAAATTTAACTAAGAAATCACCGTGAAATTTGATTTGGAGAAAAGCAAAATCTTTCGGTTCAGCAAATGATTCCAATGTTGTTTTCAAATACATATACCAAATTTTCTCAGGTTTCTGAAGCTTTCTTCCTAGAAAACTCGAATGTGTGGAGTATTTGACTCCAGGTGGAACCAATTAGCGTTTGCCAGCAGAAAACAAAAACTTACAAGCTAAAATGCATTCCAAACCTTAAAGTCCATAGAGAATATCCAGAAAACACAAACACACACAGAGGCTGTAGCAAGATCTGGGATTGAGATAGCTACAAATCACCAGATAGTTTTTTGTTTTCATCCAGGTGTATCTGCACAAATTGTTGTGGATTTTAGCTGAAATTTAACCAAAAATCACCGTAAAAGTGGTTTTGGAGAAAAGCACAATCTTCGCTTCAGCAAATGAATCCAAGGTCATGTTTATAAATACAAATATCACATTTTCTCTGGTTTCTGGAGCTTTCTTCCTAGAAAACTCAAATGTGTGGAGTATTTGACTCCCAGTGGAACCAATTAGCGTTTGCCAGCAGAAAACAAAAAGGGTCCTGCGAAAATGCATTCAAAACCTTACAGTCCATAGAGAATATCCAGAAAACACAAACATACACAGAGGCTGCAGCAAGATCTGGGATTGAGATAGCTACAAATCACCAGATAGTTTTTTGTTTTCATCCAGGAGTATCTGGACAAATTGTTGTAGTTTTGAAGAGAAATTTCACCAAAAAATCACCGTGAAAGTGGTTTTGGAGAAAAGCACAATCTTTCTGTTCAGCAAATGAATCCAATGTCATGTTTACAAATACAAATATCATGTTTTCTCAGGTTTCTGGAGCTTTCTTCCTAGAAAACTCGAATGTGTGGAGTATTTGACTCCAGGTGGAACCAATTAGCGTTTGCCAGCAGAAAACAAAAAGGGTCCTGCTAAAATGCATTCCAAGCCTTAAAATCCATAGAGAATATCCAGAAAACACAAACACACACAGAGGCTGTAGCAAGATCTGGGATTCAGATGGCTACAAATCACCAGATAGTTTTGTTTTCATCCAGGAGTATCTGGACAAATTGTTGTAGTTTTGAAGGGAAATTTCACCAAAAAATCACCGTGAAAGTGGTTTTGGAGAAAAGCACAATCTTCGGTTCAGCAAATGAATCCAATGTCATGTTTACAAATACAAATATCATGTTTTCTCAGGTTTCTGGAGCTTTCTTCCTAGAAAACTCGAATGTGCGGAGGAATTGACTCCAGGTGGAACCAATTAGCGTTTGCCAGCAGAAAACAAAAAGGGTACTGCTAAAATGCATTCAAAACCTTAAAGTCCATAGAGAATATCCAGAAAACACAAACACACACAGAGGCTGTAGCAAGATCTGGGATTGAGATAGCTACAAATCACCAGATAGTTTTGTTTTCATCTAGGAGTATCTGGACAAATTGTTGTAGTTTTGAAGTGAAATTTCCCCAAAAATCACCGTGAAAGTGGTTTTGGAGAAAAGCACAATCTTTCTGTTCATGAAATGAATCCAAGGACATGTTGACAAATACAAATATCATGTTTTCTCAGGTTTCTGGAGCATTCTTCCTAGAAAACTCGAATGTGTGGAGTATTTGACTCCAGGTGGAACCAATTAGCGTTTGCCAGCAGAAAACAAAAAGGGTCCTGCTAAAATGCATTCCGAACCTTAAAGTCCATAGAGAATATCCAGAAAACACAAACATACACAGAGGCTGCAGCAAGATCTGGGATTGAGATAGCTACAAATCACCAGATAGTTTTTTGTTTTCATCCAGGAGTATCTGGACAAATTGTTGTAGTTTTGAAGAGAAATTTCACCAAAAAATCACCGTGAAAGTGGTTTTGGAGAAAAGCACAATCTTTCTGTTCAGCAAATGAATCCAATGTCATGTTTACAAATACAAATATCATGTTTTCTCAGGTTTCTGGAGCTTTCTTCCTAGAAAACTCGAATGTGTGGAGTATTTGACTCCAGGTGGAACCAATTAGCGTTTGCCAGCAGAAAACAAAAAGGGTCCTGCTAAAATGCATTCCAAGCCTTAAAATCCATAGAGAATATCCAGAAAACACAAACACACACAGAGGCTGTAGGAAGATCTGGGATTCAGATGGCTACAAATCACCAGATAGTTTTGTTTTCATCCAGGAGTATCTGGACAAATTGTTGTAGTTTTGAAGAGAAATTTCACCAAAAAATCACCGTGAAAGTGGTTTTGGAGAAAAGCACAATCTTCGGTTCAGCAAATGAATCCAATGTCATGTTTACAAATACAAATATCATGTTTTCTCAGGTTTCTGGAGCTTTCTTCCTAGAAAACTCGAATGTGCGGAGGAATTGACTCCAGGTGGAACCAATTAGCGTTTGCCAGCAGAAAACAAAAAGGGTACTGCTAAAATGCATTCAAAACCTTAAAGTCCATAGAGAATATCCAGAAAACACAAACACACACAGAGGCTGTAGCAAGATCTGGGATTGAGATAGCTACAAATCACCAGATAGTTTTGTTTTCATCTAGGAGTATCTGGACAAATTGTTGTAGTTTTGAAGTGAAATTTCCCCAAAAATCACCGTGAAAGTGGTTTTGGAGAAAAGCACAATCTTTCTGTTCATGAAATGAATCCAAGGACATGTTGACAAATACAAATATCATGTTTTCTCAGGTTTCTGGAGCATTCTTCCTAGAAAACTCGAATGTGTGGAGTATTTGACTCCAGGTGGAACCAATTAGCGTTTGCCAGCAGAAAACAAAAAGGGTCCTGCTAAAATGCATTCCGAACCTTAAAGTCCATAGAGAATATCCAGAAAACACAAACACACACAGAGGCTGCAGGAAGATCAGGGATTGAGATAGCTACAAATCACCAGATAGTTTTTTGTTTTCCTCCAGGAGTATCTGGACAAATTGTTGTGGATTTTAGGTGAAATTTAACCAAAAATCACCATGAAAGTGGTTTTGGAGAAAAGCACAATCTTCCTGTTCGACAAATGCATGCAATGTCATGTTTACAGAAAGAAATATCATGTTTTCTCAGGTTTCTGAAGCTTTCTTCCTAGAAAACTCGAATGTGTGGAGGATTTGACTCCAGGTGGAACCAATTAGCGTTTGCCAGCAGAAAACAAAAAGGGTCCTGCTAAAATGCATTCCAAACCTTAAAGTCCATAGAGAATATCCAGAAAACACAAACACACACAGAGGCTGCAGCAAGATCTGGGATTGAGATAGCTACAAATCACCAGATAGTTTTTTGTTTTCATCCAGGAGTATCTGGACAAATTGTTGTGGATTTTACGTGAAATTTAACCAAAAATCACCGTGAAAGTGGTTTTGGAGAAAAGCATAATCTTTCTGTTCAGCAAATGAATCCAAGGTCATGTTTATAAATACAAATATCATGTTTTCTCAGGTTTCTGAAGCTTTCTTCCTAGAAAACTCGAATGTGTGGAGGATTTGACTCCAGGTGGAACCAATTAGCGTTTGCCAGCAGAAAACAAAAACTTACAAGCTAAAATGCATTCAAAACCTTAAAGTCCATAGAGAATATCCAGAAAACACAAACACACACAGAGGCTGCAGCAAGATCTGGGATTGAGATAGCTACAAATCACCAGATAGTTTTTTGTTTTCATCCAGGAGTATCTGGACAAATTGTTGTGGATTTTACGTGAAATTTAACCAAAAATCACCGTGAAAGTGGTTTTGGAGAAAAGCATAATCTTTCTGTTCAGCAAATGAATCCAAGGTCATGTTTACAAATACAAATATCATGTTTTCTCAGGTTTCTGGAGCTGTCTTCCTAGAAAACTCGAATGTGTGGAGGATTTGACTCCAGGTGGAACTAATTAGCGTTTGCCAGCAGAAAACAAAAAGGGTCCTGCTAAAATGCATTCAAAACCTTAAAGTCCATAGAGAATATCAAGAAAACACAAACACACACAGAGGCTGTAGCAAGATCTGGGATTGAGATAGCTACAAATCACCAGATAGTTTTGTTTTCATCCAGGATATCTGGACAAATTGTTGTAGTTTTGAAGTGAAATTTAACTAAGATATCACCGTGAAATTTGATTTGGAGAAAAGCAAAATCTTTCGGTTCAGCAAATGATTCCAATGTTGTTTTCAAATACATATATCAAATTTTCTCAGGTTTCTGAAGCTTTCTTCCCAGAAAACTCGAATGTGTGGAGTATTTGACTCCAGGTGGAACCAATTAGCGTTTGCCAGCAGAAAACAAAAACTTACAAGCTAAAATGCATTCAAAACCTTACAGTCCATAGAGAATATCCAGAAAACACAAACACACACAGAGGCTGTAGCAAGATCTGGGATTGAGATAGCTACAAATCACCAGATAGTTTTTTGTTTTCATCCAGGAGTATCTGGACAAATTGTTGTGGATTTTAGGTGAAATTTAACCAAAAATCACCGTGAAAGTGGTTTTGGAGAAAAGCACAATCTTCCTGTTCGACAAATGCATCCAATGTCATGTTTACAGAAAGAAATATCATGTTTTCTCAGGTTTCTGAAGCTTTCTTCCTAGAAAACTCAAATGTGTGGAGGATTTGACTCCAGGTGGAACCAATTAGCGTTTGCCAGCAGAAAACAAAAAGGGTCCTGCTAAAATGCATTCCAAACCTTAAAGTCCATAGAGAATGTCCAGAAAACACAAACACACACAGAGGCTGTAGCAAGATCTGGGATTCAGATGGCTACAAATCACCAGATAGTTTTGTTTTCATCCAGGATTATCTGGACAAATTGTTGTAGTTTTGAAGTAAAATTGAACTAAAAAATCACCGTGAAAGTGGTTTTGGAGAAAAGCACAATCTTCGGTTCAGCAAATGATTCCAATGTCATGTTTACAAATAGAAATGTCATGTTTTCTCAGGTTTCTGGAGCTTTCTTCCTAGAAAACTCGAATGTGTGGAGGATTTGACTCCAGGTGGAACCAATTAGCGTTTGCCAGCAGAAAACAAAAAGGGTCCTGCTAAGATGCATTCAAAACCTTAAAGTCCATAGAGAATATCCAGAAAACACAAACACACACAGAGGCTGCAGCAAGATCTGGGATTCAGATAGCTACCAATCACCAGATAGTTTTGTTTTCATCCAGGAGTATCTGGACAAATTGTTGTAGTTTTGAAGTGAAATTTCACCAAAAAATCACCGTGAAAGTGGTTTTGGAGAAAAGCACAATCTTTCTGTTCAGCAAATGAATCCAAGGACATGTTGACAAATACAAATATCATGTTTTCTCAGGTTTCTGGAGCTTTCTTCCTAGAAAACTCGAATGTGTGGAGGATTTGACTCCAGGTGGAACCAATTAGCGTTTGCCAGCAGAAAACAAAAAGGGTCCTGCTAAAATGCATTCAAAACCTTAAAGTCCATAGAGAATATCCAGAAAACACAAACACACACAGAGGCTGTAGCAAGATGTGGGATTGAGATAGCTACAAATCACAAGATAGTTTTTTGTTTTTATCCAGGAGTATCTGCACAAATTTTTGTAGTTTTGAAGTGAAATTTCACCAAAAATCACCGTGAAAGTGGTTTTGGAGAAAAGCACAATCTTTCTGTTCATGAAATGAATCCAATGTCATGTTTACAGAAAGAAATTTCATGTTTTCTCAGGTTTCTGGAGCTTTCTTACTAGAAAACTCGAATGTGTGGAGTGTTTGACTCCAGGTGGAACCAATTAGCGTTTGCCAGCAGAAAACAAAAAGGGTCCTGCTAAAATGCATTCAAAACCTTAAAGTCCATAGAGAATATCCAGAAAACACAAACACACACAGAGGCTGTAGCAAGATCTGGGATTGAGATAGCTACAAATCACCAGATAGTTTTGTTTTCATCCAGGAGTATCTGGACAAATTGTAGGTTTGAAGTGAAATTTCACCAAAAAATCACCGTGAAAGTGGTTTTGGAGAAAAGCACAATCTTCCTGTTCGACAAATGCATCCAATGTCATGTTTTCAAATACAAATATCATGTTTTCTCAGTTTTCTGGAGCTTTCTTCCTAGAAAACTCGAATGTGTGGAGTATTTGACTCCAAGTGGAACCAATTAGCGTTTGCCAGCAGAAAACAAAAAGGGTCCTGCTAAAATGCATTCAAAACCTTAAAGTCCATAGAGAATATCCAGAAAACACAAACATACACAGAGGCTGTAGCAAGATCTGGGATTGAGATAGCTACAAATCATCAGATAGTTTTGTTTTCATCCAGGAGTATCTGGACAAATTGTTGTGGATTTTGGGTGAAATTCAAGCAAAAATCACCGTGAAAGTAGTTTTGGAGAAAAGCACAATCTTCCAGTTTTGCAAATGCATGCAATGTCATCTTTACAGAAAGAAATATCATGTTTTCTCAGGTTTCTGAAGCTTTCTTACTAGAAAACTCGAATGTGTGGAGGATTTGACTCCAGGTGGAACCAATTAGCGTTTGCCAGCAGAAAACAAAAAGGGTCCTGCTAAAATGCATTCCAAACCTTAAAGTCCATAGAGAATATCCAGAAAACACAAACACACACAGAGGCTGCAGCAAGATCTGGGATTGAGATAGCTACAAATCACCAGATAGTTTTGTTTTCATCCAGGAGTATCTGGACAAATTGTAGTTTTGAAGTGAAATTTCACCAAAAAATCACCGTGAAAGTGGTTTTGGAGAAAAGCACAATCTTTCTGTTCAGCAAATGAATCCAATGTCATGTTTACAAATACAAATATCATGTTTTCTCAGGTTTCTGGAGCTTTCTTACTAGAAAACTCGAATGTGTGGAGTGTTTGACTCCAGGTGGAACCAATTAGCGTTTGCCAGCAGAAAACAAAAAGGGTCCTGCGAAAAGGCATTCAAAACCTTAAAGTCCATAGACAATATCCAGAAAACACAAACACACACAGAGGCTGTAGCAAGATCTGGGATTGAGATAGCTACAAATCACCAGATAGTTTTGTTTTCATCCAGGTGTATCTGGACAAATTGTTGTGGATTTTGGGTGAAATTTCACCAAAAAATCACCGTGAAAGTGGTTTTGGAGAAAAGCACAATCTTTCTGTTCATCAAATGAATCCAAGGACATGTTGACAAATACAAATATCATGTTTTCTCAGGTTTCTGGAGCTTTCTTCCTAGGAAACTCGAATGTGTGGAGGATTTGACTCCAGGTGGAACCAATTAGCGTTTGCCAGCAGAAAACAAAAAGGGTCCTGCTAAAATGCATTCCAAACCTTAAAGTCCATAGAGAATATCCAGAAAACACAAACACACACAGAGGCTGCAGCAAGGTCTGGGATTGAGATAGCTACAAATCACCAGATAGTTTTTTGTTTTCATCCAGGAGTATCTGGACAAATTGTTGTAGTTTTGAAGGGAAATTTCACCAAAAAATCGCAGTGAAAGTGGTTTTGGAGAAAAGCACAAACTTTCTGTTCAGCAAATGAATCCAATGTCATGTTTACAAATACAAATATCATGTTTTCTCAGGTTTCTGGAGCTTTCTTCCTAGAAAACTCGAATGTGTGGAGGATTTGACTCCAGGTGGAACCAATTAGCGTTTGCCAGCAGAAAACAAAAAGGGTCCTGCTAAAATGCATTCCAAACCTTAAAGTCCATAGAGAATATCCAGAAAACACAAACACACACAGAGGCTGTAGCAAGATCTGGGATTGAGATAGCTACAAATCACCAGATAGTTTTGTTTTCATCCAGGAGTATCTGGACAAATTGTTGTAGTTTTGAAGGGAAATTTCACCAAAAAATCGCAGTGAAAGTGGTTTTGGAGAAAAGCACAATCTTTCTGTTCAGCACATGCATCCAATGTCATGTTTACAAATACAAATATCATGTTTTCTCAGGTTTCTGGAGCTTTCTTCCTAGAAAACTCGAATGTGTGGAGGATTTGACTCCAAGTTGAACCAATTAGCGTTTGCCAGCAGAAAACAAAAAGGGTCCTGCTAAAATGCATTCAAAACCTTAAAGTCCATAGAGAATATCCAGAAAACACAAACATACACAGAGGCTGTAGCAAGATCTGGGATTGAGATAGCTACAAATCACCAGATAGTTTTGTTTTCATCCAGGAGTATCTGGACAAATTGTTGTGGATTTCGGGTGAAATTCAATCAAAAATCACCGTGAAAGTAGTTTTGGAGAAAAGCACAATCTTCCAGTTTTGCAAATGCATGCAATGTCATGTTTACAGAAAGAAATATCATGTTTTCTCAGGTTTCTGAAGCTCTCTTCCTAAAAAAGTCGAATGTGTGGAGTGTTTGACTCCAGGTGGAACCAATTAGCGTTTGCCAGCAGAAAACAAAAACTTACAAGCTAAAACACATTGAAAACCTTAAAGTCCATAGAGAATATCCAGAAAACACAAACACACACAGAGGCTGTAGCAAGATCTGGGATTGAGATAGCTACAAATCACCAGATAGTTTTGTTTTCATCCAGGAGTATCTGGACAAATTGTTGTAGTTTTGAAGTGAAATTTCACCAAAAAATCACTGTGAAAGTGGTTTTGGCGAAAAGCACAATCTTTCTGTTCATCAAATGAATCCAAGGACATGTTGACAAATACAAATATCATGTTTTCTCAGGTTTCTGGAGCTTTCTTCCTAGGAAACTCGAATGTGTGGAGGATTTGACTCCAGGTGGAACCAATTAGCGTTTGCCAGCAGAAAACAAAAAGGGTCCTGCTAAAATGCATTCCAAACCTTAAAGTCCATAGAGAATATCCAGAAAACACAAACACACACAGAGGCTGCAGCAAGGTCTGGGATTGAGATAGCTACAAATCACCAGATAGTTTTTTGTTTTCATCCAGGAGTATCTGCACAAATTGTTGTAGTTTTGAAGTGAAATTTCACCAAAAATCACCGTGAAAGTGGTTTTGGAGAAAAGCACAATCTTCCTGTTCGACAAATGCATCCAATGTCATGTTTACAGAAAGAAATATCATGTTTTCTCAGGTTTCAGGAGCTTTCTTACTAGAAAACTCGAATGTGTGGAGTGTTTGACTCCAGGTGGAAGCAATTAGCGTTTGCCAGCAGAAAACAAAAAGGGTCCTGCTAAAATGCATTCCAAACCTTAAAGTCCATAGAGAATATCCAGAAAACACAAACACACACAGAGGCTGCAGCAAGATCTGGGATTGAGATAGCTACAAATCACCAGATAGTTTTGTTTTCATCCAGGAGTATCTGGACAAATTGTTGTAGTTTTGAAGGGAAATTTCACCAAAAAATCGCAGTGAAAGTGGTTTTGGAGAAAAGCACAATCTTTCTGTTCAGCACATGCATCCAATGTCATGTTTACAAATACAAATATCATGTTTTCTCAGGTTTCTGGAGCTTTCTTCCTAGAAAACTTGAATGTGTGGAGGATTTGACTCCAAGTTGAACCAATTAGCGTTTGCCAGCAGAAAACAAAAAGGGTCCTGCTAAAATGCATTCAAAACCTTAAATTCCATAGAGAATATCCAGAAAACACAAACATACACAGAGGCTGTAGCAAGATCTGGGATTGAGATAGCTACAAATCACCAGATAGTTTTGTTTTCATCCAGGAGTATCTGGACAAATTGTTGTGGATTTCGGGTGAAATTCAATCAAAAATCACCGTGAAAGTAGTTTTGGAGAAAAGCACAATCTTCCAGTTTTGCAAATGCATGCAATGTCATGTTTACAGAAAGAAATATCATGTTTTCTCAGGTTTCTGAAGCTCTCTTCCTAAAAAAGTCGAATGTGTGGAGTGTTTGACTCCAGGTGGAACCAATTAGCGTTTGCCAGCAGAAAACAAAAACTTACAAGCTAAAACGCATTGAAAACCTTAAAGTCCATAGAGAATATCCAGAAAACACAAACACACACAGAGGCTGTAGCAAGATCTGGGATTGAGATAGCTACAAATCACCAGATAGTTTTGTTTTCATCCAGGAGTATCTGGACAAATTGTTGTAGTTTTGAAGGGAAATTTCACCAAAAAATCGCAGTGAAAGTGGTTTTGGAGAAAAGCACAATCTTTCTGTTCAGCAAATGTCATGTTTACAAATACAAATATCATGTTTTCTCAGGTTTCTGGAGCTTTCTTCCTAGAAAACTCGAATGTGTGGAGTATTTGACTCCAGGTGCAACCAATTAGCGTTTCCCAGCAGAAAACAAAAAGTGTCCTACTAAAATGCATTCAAAACCTTAAAGTCCATAGAGAATATCCAGAAAACACAAACACACACAGAGGCTGTAGCAAGATCTGGGATTGAGATAGCTACAAATCACCATATAGTTTTGTTTTCATCCAGGAGTATCTGGACAAATTGTTGTAGTTTTGAAGTGAAATTTCACCAAAAAATCACTGTGAAAGTGGTTTTGGAGAAAAGCACAATCTTTCTGTTCATCAAATGAATCCAAGGACATGTTGACAAATACAAATATCATGTTTTCTCAGGTTTCTGGAGCTTTCTTCCTAGGAAACTCGAATGTGTGGAGGATTTGACTCCAGGTGGAACCAATTAGCGTTTGCCAGCAGAAAACAAAAAGGGTCCTGCTAAAATGCATTCCAAACCTTAAAGTCCATAGAGAATATCCAGAAAACACAAACACACACAGAGGCTGCAGCAAGGTCTGGGATTGAGATAGCTACAAATCACCAGATAGTTTTTTGTTTTCATCCAGGAGTATCTGCACAAATTGTTGTAGTTTTGAAGTGAAATTTCACCAAAAATCACCGTGAAAGTGGTTTTGGAGAAAAGCACAATCTTCCTGTTCGACAAATGCATCCAATGTCATGTTTACAGAAAGAAATATCATGTTTTCTCAGGTTTCAGGAGCTTTCTTACTAGAAAACTCGAATGTGTGGAGTGTTTGACTCCAGGTGGAAGCAATTAGCGTTTGCCAGCAGAAAACAAAAAGGGTCCTGCTAAAATGCATTCCAAACCTTAAAGTCCATAGAGAATATCCAGAAAACACAAACACACACAGAGGCTGCAGCAAGATCTGGGATTGAGATAGGTACAAATCACCAGATAGTTTTGTTTTCATCCAGGAGTATCTGGACAAATTGTAGTTTTGAAGTGAAATTTCACCAAAAAATCACCGTGAAAGTGGTTTTGGAGAAAAGCACAATCTTTCTGTTCAGCAAATGAATCCAATGTCATGTTTACAAATACAAATATCATGTTTTCTCAGGTTTCTGGAGCTTTCTTCCTAGAAAACTCGAATGTGTGGAGTATTTGACTCCAGGTGGAACCAATTAGCGTTGCCAGTAGAAAACAAAAAGGGTCCTGCGAAAAGGAATTCAAAACCTTAAAGTCCATAGAGAATATCCAGAAAACACAAACACACACAGAGGCTGTAGCAAGATCTGGGATTGAGATAGCTAAAAATCACCAGATAGTTTTGTTTTCATCCAGGAGTATCTGGACAAATTGTTGTAGATTTCGGGTGAAATTTAACCAAAAATCACCGTGAAAGTAGTTTTGGAGAAAAGCACAATCTTCCTGTTTTGCAAATGCATGCAATGTCATGTTTACAGAAAGAAATATCATGTTTTCTCAGGTTTCTGAAGCTTTCTTCCTAGAAAACTCGAATGTGTGGAGTGTTTGACTCCAGGTGGAACCAATTAGCGTTTGCCAGCAGAAAACAAAAAGGGTCCTGCTAAAATGCATTCAAAACCTTAAAGTCCATAGAGAATATCCAGAAAACACAAACACACACAGAGGCTGTAGCAAGATCTGGGATTGAGATAGCTACAAATCATGAGATAGTTTTGTTTTCATCCAGGAGTATCTGGACAAATTGTTGTGGATTTCGGGTGAAATTCAATCAAAAATCACCGTGAAAGTAGTTTTGGAGAAAAGCACAATCTTCCAGTTTTGCAAATGCATGCAATGTCATGTTTACAGAAAGAAATATCATGTTTTCTCAGGTTTCTGAAGCTTTCTTCCTAAAAAAGTCGAATGTGTGGAGTGTTTGACTCCAGGTGGAACCAATTAGCGTTTGCCAGCAGAAAACAAAAACTTACAAGCTAAAACGCATTGAAAACCTTAAAGTCCATAGAGAATATCCAGAAAACACAAACACACACAGAGGCTGTAGCAAGATCTGGGATTGAGATAGCTACAAATCACCAGATAGTTTTGTTTTCATCCAGGAGTATCTGGACAAATTGTTGTAGTTTTCGGGTGAAATTTAACCAAAAATCACCGTGAAAGTAGTTTTGGAGAAAAGCACAATCTTTCTGTTCAGCAAATGAATCCAATGTCATGTTTACAAATACAAATATCATGTTTTCTCAGGTTTCTGAAGCTTTCTTCCTAGAAAACTCGAATGTGTGGAGGATTTGACTCCAGGTGGAACCAATTAGCGTTTGCCAGCAGAAAACAAAAGGGTCCTGATAAAATGCATTCAAAACCTTAAAGTCCATAGAGAATATCCAGAAAACACAAACACACACAGAGGCTGTAGCAAGATCTGGGATTGAGATAGCTACAAATCTCCAGATAGTTTTGTTCTCATCCAGGAGTATCTGGACAAATTGTTGTAGTTTTGAAGTGAAATTTAACTAAAAAATCACCGTGAAAGTGGTTTTGGAGAAAAGCACAATCTTCCTGTTTGGCAAATGTATCCAATGTCATGTTTACAGAAAGAAATATCATGTTTTCTCAGGTTTCTGGAGCTTTCTTACTAGAAAACTCGAATGTGTGGAGTGTTTGACTCCAGGTGGAAGCAATTAGCGTTTGCCAGCAGAAAACAAAAAGGGTCCTGCTAAAATGCATTCAAAAACTTAAAGTCCATAGAGAATATCCAGAAAACACAAACACACACAGAGGCTGCAGCAAGATCTGGGATTGAGATAGCTAGAAATCACCAGATAGTTTTGTTTTCATCCAGGAGTATCTGGACAGATTGTTGTAGTTTTGAAGTGAAATTTCACCAAAAAATCACCGTGAAAGTGGTTTTGGAGAAAAGCACAATCTTTCTGTTCAGCAAATGAATCCAATGTCATGTTTACAAATACAAATATCATGTTTTGTCAGGTTTCTGAAGCTTTCTTCCTAGAAAACTCGAATGTGTGGAGGATTTGACTCCAGGTGGAACCAATTAGCGTTTGCCAGCAGAAAACAAAAGGGTCCTGCTAAAATGCATTCAAAACCTTAAAGTCCATAGAGAATATCCAGAAAACACAAACACACACAGAGGCTGTAGCAAGATCTGGGATTGAGATAGCTACAAATCACCAGATAGTTTTGTTTTCATCCAGGAGTATGTGGACAAATTGTTGTAGTTTTGAAGTGAAATTTAACTAAAAAATCACCGTGAAAGTGGTTTTGGAGAAAAGCACAATCTTCCTGTTTGGCAAATGTATCCAATGTCATGTTTACAGAAAGATATATCATGTTTTCTCAGGTTTCTGGAGCTTTCTTCCTAGAAAACTCGAATGTGTGGAGTGTTTGACTCCAGGTGGAACTAATAAGCGTTTGCCAGCAGAAAACAAAAAGGGTCCTGCTAAAATGCATTCAAAACCTTAAAGTCCATAGAGAATATCCAGAAAACACAAACACACACAGAGGCTGTAGCAAGATCTGGGATTGAGATAGCTACAAATCACCAGATAGTTTTGTTTTCATCCAGGAGTATCTGGACAAATTGTAGTTTTGAAGTGAAATTTCACCAAAAAATCACCGTGAAAGTGGTTTTGGAGAAAAGCACAATCTTTCTGTTCAGCAAATGAATCCAATGTCATGTTTTCAAATACAAATATCATGTTTTCTCAGGTTTCTGGAGCTTTCTTCCTAGAAAAATCGAATGTGTGGAGGATTTGATTCCAGGTGGAACCAATTAGCGTTGCCAGTGGAAAACAAAAAGGGGCCTGCGAAAAGGCATTCAAAACCTTAAAGTCCATAGAGAATATCCAGAAAACACAAACACACACAGAGGCTGCAGCAAGATCTGGGATTGAGATAGCTACAAATCACCAGATAGTTTTGTTTTCATCCAGGAGTATCTGGACAAATTGTTGTAGATTTCGGGTGAAATTTAACCAAAAATCACCGTGAAAGCAGTTTTGGAGAAAAGCACAATATTCCTGTTTTGCAAATGCATGCAATGTCATGTTTACAGAAAGATATATCATGTTTTCTCAGGTTTCTGGAGCTTTCTTCCTAGAAAACTCGAATGTGTGGAGTGTTTGACTCCAGGTGGAACTAATAAGCGTTTGCCAGCAGAAAACAAAAAGGGTCCTGCTAAAATGCATTCAAAACCTTAAAGTCCATAGAGAATATCCAGAAAACACAAACACACACAGAGGCTGTAGCAAGATCTGGGATTGAGATAGCTACAAATCACCAGATAGTTTTGTTTTCATCCAGGAGTATCTGGACAAATTGTAGTTTTGAAGTGAAATTTCACCAAAAAATCACCGTGAAAGTGGTTTTGGAGAAAAGCACAATCTTTCTGTTCAGCAAATGAATCCAATGTCATGTTTTCAAATACAAATATCATGTTTTCTCAGGTTTCTGGAGCTTTCTTCCTAGAAAAATCGAATGTGTGGAGGATTTGATTCCAGGTGGAACCAATTAGCGTTGCCAGTGGAAAACAAAAAGGGGCCTGCGAAAAGGCATTCAAAACCTTAAAGTCCATAGAGAATATCCAGAAAACACAAACACACACAGAGGCTGCAGCAAGATCTGGGATTGAGATAGCTACAAATCACCAGATAGTTTTGTTTTCATCCAGGAGTATCTGGACAAATTGTTGTAGATTTCGGGTGAAATTTAACCAAAAATCACCGTGAAAGCAGTTTTGGAGAAAAGCACAATATTCCTGTTTTGCAAATGCATGCAATGTCATGTTTACAGAAAGCACTATCATGTTTTCTCAGGTTTCTGAAGCTTTCTTCCTAGAAAACTCGAATGTGTGGAGTGTTTGACTCCAGGTGGAACCAATTAGCGTTTGGCAGCAGAAAACAAAAAGGGTCCTGCTAAAATGCATTCAAAACCTTAAAGTCCATAGAGAATATCCAGAAAACACAAACACACACAGAGGCTGTAGCAAGATCTGGGATTGAGATAGCTACAAATCACCAGATAGTTTTGTTTTCATCCAGGAGTATCTGGACAAATTGTTGTAGTTTTGAAGGGAAATTTCACCAAAAAATCGCAGTGAAAGTGGTTTTGGAGAAAAGCACAATCTTTCTGTTCAGCAAATGAATCCAATGTCATGTTTACAAATACAAATATCATGTTTTCTCAGGTTTCTGGAGCTTTCTTCCTAGAAAACTCGAATGTGTGGAGGATTTGACTGCAGGTGGAACCAATTCGCGTTTGCCAGCAGAATACAAATAGGGTCCTGCTAAAATAAATTCAAAACCTTAAAGTCCATAGAGAATATCCAGAAAACACAAACACACACAGAGACTGTAGCAAGATCTGGGATTGAGATAGCTACAAATCACCAGATAGTTTTGTTTTCATCCAGGAGTATCTGGACAAATTGTTGTAGTTTTGAAGGGAAATTTCACCAAAAAATCGCAGTGAAAGTGGTTTTGGAGAAAAGCACAATCTTTCTGTTCAGCACATGCATCCAATGTCATGTTTACAAATACAAATATCATGTTTTCTCAGGTTTCTGGAGCTTTCTTCCTAGAAAACTCGAATGTGTGGAGGATTTGACTCCAGGTGGAACCAATTAGCGTTTGCCAGCAGAAAACAAAAAGGGTCCTGCTAAAATGCATTCAAAACCTTAAAGTCCATAGAGAATATCCAGAAAACACAAACATACACAGAGGCTGTAGCAAGATCTGGGATTGAGATAGCTACAAATCACCAGATAGTTTTGTTTTCATCCAGGAGTATCTGGACAAATTGTTGTAGTTTTGAAGGGAAATTTCACCAAAAAAACGCAGTGAAAGTGGTTTTGGAGAAAAGCACAAACTTTCTGTTCAGCAAATGCATTAAATGTCATGTTTACAAATACAAATATCATGTTTTCTCAGGTTTCTGGAGCTTTCTTCCTAGAAAACTTGAATGTGTGGAGGATTTGACTCCAGGTGGAACCAATTAGCGTTTGCCACCAGAAAACAAAAAGGGTCCTGCTAAAATGCATTCCAAACATTAAAGTCCATAGAGAATATCCAGAAAACACAAACACACACAGAGGCTGTAGCAAGATCTGGGATTGAGATAGCTACAAATCACCAGATAGTTTTGTTTTCATCCAGGAGTATCTGGACAAATTGTTGTAGTTTTGAAGGTAAATTTCACCAAAAAATCGCAGTGAAAGTGGTTTTGGAGAAAAGCACAATCTTTCTGTTCAGCAAATGAATCCAATGTCATGTTTACAAATACAAATATCATGTTTTCTCAGGTTTCTGGAGCTTTCTTCCTAGAAAACTCGAATGTGTGGAGTATTTGACTCCAGGTGGAACCAATTAGCGTTTGCCAGCAGAAAACAAAAAGGGTCCTGCTAAAATGCATTCCAAACCTTAAAGTCCATAGAGAATATCCAGAAAACACAAACACACACAGAGGCTGTAGCAAGATCTGGGATTGAGATAGCTACAAATGACCAGATAGTTTTGTTTTCATCCAGGAGTATCTGGACAAATTGTTGTAGTTTTGAAGTGAAATTTCACCAAAAAATCACTGTGAAAGTGGTTTTGGAGAAAAGCACAATCTTTCAGTTCAGGAAATGAATCCAATGTCATGTTTACAAATACAAATATCATGTTTTCTCAGGTTTCTGGAGCTTTCTTCCTAGAAAACTCGAATGTGTGGAGTGTTTGACTCCAGGTGGAACCAATTAGCATTTGCCAGCAGAAAACAAAAAGGGTCCTGCTAAAGTGCATTCAAAACCTTAAAGTCCATAGAGAATATCCAGAAAACACAAACACACACAGAGGCTGTAGCAAGATCTGGGATTGAGATAGCTACAAATCACCAGATAGTTTAGTTTTCATCTAGGAATTTCTGTTCAAATTGTTGTGGATTTCGGGTGAAGTTTAACCAAGAATCAGCGTGAAAGTGGTTTTGGAGAAAACCACAATCTTCCTGTTCGGCAAATGCATCCCATGTCATGTTTACAAATACAAATATCATGTTTTCTCTGGTTTCTGAAGCTTTCTTCCTAGAAAACTCGAATGTGTGGAGTATTTGACTCCAGGTGGAACCAATTAGCGTTTGCCAGCAGAAAACAAAAAGGGTCCTGCTAAAATGCATTCAAAACCTTAAAGTCCATAGAGAATATCCAGAAAACACAAACACACACAGAGGCTGTAGCAAGATCTGGGATTGAGATAGCTACAAATCACCAGATAGTTTTGTTTTCATCCAGGAGTATCTGGACAAATTGTTGTGGATTTCTGGTGCAATTTAACCAAAAATCACCGTGAAAGTCGTTTTGGAGAAATCTTCCAGTTCGACAAATGCATCCAATGTTATGTTTACAGAAAGAAATATCATGTTTTCTCATGTTTCTGTAGCTTTCTTCCTAGAATACTCGAATGTGTGGAGTATTTGTCTCCAGGTGGAACCAATTAGCGTTTGCCAGCGGAAAACAAAAAGGGTCCTGCTAAAATGCATTCAAAACCTTAAAGTCCATAGAGAATATCCAGAAAACACAAACACACACAGAGGCTGTAGCAAGATCTGGGATTCAGATGGCTACAAATCACCAGATAGTTTTGTTTTCATCCAGGAGTATCTGGACAAATTGTTGTAGTTTTGAAGTGAAATTTCACAAAAAAATCACCGTGAAAGTGGTTTTGGAGAAAAGCACAAGCTTTCTGTTCATCAAATGAATCCAATGTCATGTTTACAAATACAAATATCATGTTTTCTCAGGTTTCTGGAGCTTTCTTCCTAGAAAACTCGAATGTGTGGAGGATTTGACTCCAGGTGGAACCAATTAGCGTTTGCCAGCAGAAAACAAAAAGGGTCCTGCGAAAATGCATTCAAAACCTTAAAGTCCATAGAGAATATCCAGAAAACACAAACACACACAGAGGCTGTAGCAAGATCTGGGATTGAGATAGCTACAAATCACCAGATAGTTTTTTGTTTTCATCCAGGAGTACCTGGACAAATTGTTGTGGATTTTAGGTGAAATGTAACCAAAAATCACCGTGAAAGTGGTTTTGGAGAAAAGCACAATCTTCCTGTTTGGCAAATGCATGCAATGTCATGTTTACAGAAAGAAATATCATGTTTTCTCAGGTTTCTGAAGCTTTCTTCCTAGAAAACTCAAATGTGTGGAGTATTTGACTCCAGGTGGAACCCATTAGCGTTTGCCAGCAGAAAACAAAAAGGGTCCTTCTAAAATGCATTCAAAACCTTAAAGTCCATAGAGAATATCCAGAAAACACAAACACACACAGAGGCTGCAGCAAGATCTGGGATTGAGATAGCTACAAATCACCAGGTAGTTTTTTGATTTCATCCAGGAGTACCTGGACAAATTGTTGTGGATTTTAGGTGAAATTTAACCAAAAATCACCGTGAAAGTGGTTTTGGAGAAAAGCACAATCTTTCTGTTCAGCAAATGAATCCAATGTCATGTTTACAGAAAGAAATATCATGTTTTCTCAGGTTTCTCAAGCTTTCTTCCAAAAAACTCGAATGTGTGGAGGATTTGACTCCAGGTGGAACCAATTAGCGTTTGCCAGCAGAAAACAAAAAGGGTCCTGCGAAAATGCATTCCAAACCTTAAAGTCCATAGAGAATATCCAGAAAACACAAACACACACAGAGGCTGTAGCAAGATCTGGGATTGAGATAGCTACAAATGACCAGATAGTTTTGTTTTCATCCAGGAGTATCTGGACAAAATGTTGTAATTTTGAAGTGAAATTTAACCAAAAAATCACCGTGAAAGTGGTTTTGGAGAAAAGCACAATCTTTCTGTTCAGCAAATGAATCCAATGTCATGTTTAGAAATACAAATATCATGTTTTCTCAGGTTTTTGGAGCTTTCTTCCTAGAAAACTTGAATGTGTGGAGTGTTTGACTCCAGGTGGAACCAATTAGCGTTTGCCAGCAGAAAAAAAAAGGGTCCTGCTAAAATGCATTCAAAACCTTAAAGTCCATAGAGAATATCCAGAAAACAGAAACACACACAGAGGCTGTAGCAAGATCTGGGATTGATATAGCTACAAATCTCCAGATACTTTTGTTTTCATCCAGGAGTATCTGGACAAATTGTTGTATTTTTGAAGTGAAATTTCACCAAAAAATCACCGTGAAAGTGGTTTTGGAGAAAAGCACAATCTTTCTGTTCAGCAAATGAATCAAATGTCATGTTTACAAATACAAATATCATGTTTTGTCAGGTTTCTGGAGCTTTCTTCCTAGAAAACTCGAATGTGTGGAGGATTTGACTCCAGGTGGAACCAATTAGCGTTTGCCAGCCGAAAACAAAAAGGGTCCTGCTAAAATGCATTCAAAACCTTAAAGTCCATAGAGAATATCCAGAAAACACAAACACACACAGAGGCTGTAGCAAGATCTGGGATTGAGATAGCTACAAATCACCAGATAGTTTTGTTTTCATCAAGGAGTATCTGGATACATTGTTGTAGTTTTGAAGTGAAATTTAACCAAAAAATCACCGTGAAAGTGGTTTTGGAGAAAAGCATAATCTTTCTATTCAGTAAATGAATCAAATGTCATGTTTATAAATACAAATATCATGTTTTCTCAGGTTTTTGGAGCTTTCTTCCTAGAAAACTCGAATGTGTGGAGTATTTGACTCCAGGTGGAACCAATTAGCGTTTGCCAGCAGAAAACAAAAACTTACAAGCTAAAATGCATTGAAAATCTTAAAGTCCATAGAGAATATCCAGAAAACACAAACACACACAGAGGCTGTAGCAAGATCTGCGATTGAGATGGCTACAAATCACCAGATAGTTTTGTTTACATCCAGGAGTATCTGGGCAAATTGTTGTAGTTTTGAAGGGAAATTTAAACAAAAATCACCGTGAAAGTGGTTTTGGAGAAAAGCACAATCTTTCTGTTCAGCAAATGAATCCAATGTCATGTATACAAATACAAATATCATGTTTTCTCAGGTTTCTGGAGCTTTCTTCCTAGAAAACTCGAATGTGTGGAGTGTTTGACTCCAGGTGGAAGCAATTAGCGTTTGCCAGCAGAAAACAAAAAGGGTCCTGCTAAAATGCATTCAAAACCTTAAAGTCCATAGAGAATATCCAGAAAACACAAACACACACAGAGGCTGTAGTAAGATCTGGGATTGAGATAGCTACAAATCACCAGATAGTTTTGTTTTCATCAAGGAGTATCTGGACACATTGTTGTAGTTTTGAAGTGAAATTTAACCAAAAAATCACCGGGAAAGTGGTTTTGCAGAAATGCACAATCTTTCTGTTCAGCAAATGAATCCAATGTCATTTTTAGTAATACAAATAACATGTTTTCTCAGGTTTCTGGAGCTTTCTTCCTAGAAAACTCGAATGTGTGGAGGATTTGACTCCAGGTGAAACCAATTAGCCTTTGCCAGCAGAAAACAAAAAGGGTCCTGCTAAAATGCATTCAAAACTTTAAAGTCCATAGAGAATATCTAGAAAACACAAACACACCATAGGCTGTAGCAAGATCTGGGATTGAGATAGCTACAAATCACCAGATAGTTTTGTTTTCATCCAGGAGTTTCTGGACAAATTGTTGTAGTTTTGAAGTGAAATTTCACCAAAAAATCACCGTGAAAGTGGTTTTGGAGAAAAGAACAATCTTTCTGTTCAGCAAATGAATCAAATGTCATGTTTACAAATACAAATATCATGTTTTCTCAGGTTTCTGGAGCTTCCTTCCTAGAAAACTCGAATGTGTGGAGGATTTGACTCCAGGTGGAACCAATTAGCGTTTGCCAGCTGAAAACAAAAACTTACATGCTAAAATGCATTCAAAACCGTAAAGTCCATAGAGAATATCCAGAAAACACAAACACACACAGAGGCTGTAGCAAGATCTGGGAGTGAGATAGCTACAAATCACCAGATAGCTTTGTTTTCATCCAGGAGTATCTGCACAAATTGTTGTGGATTATAGGTGAAATTTAACCAAAAATCACCGTGAAAGTGGTTTTGGAGAAAAGTACAATCTTCCTGTTCGAAAAATGCATCCAATGTCATGTTTACAGAAAGAAATATCATGTTTTCTCAGGTTTCTGAAGCTTTCTTCCTATAAAACTCGAATGTGTGGAGGATTTGACTCCAGGTGGAACCAATTAGCGTTTGCCAGCAGAAAACAAAAAGGGTCCTGCTAAAATGCATTCCAAACCTTAAAGTCCATAGAGAATATTCAGAAAACACAAACACACACAGAGGCTGTAGCAAGATCTGGGATTCAGATGGCTACAAATCACCAGATAGTTTTGTTTTCATCCAGGAGTATCTGGACAAATTGTTGTAGTTTTGAAGTGAAATCGAACTAAAAAATCACCGTGAAAGTGGTTTTGGAGAAAAGCACAATCTTTCTGTTCAGCAAATGATTCCAATGTCATGTTTACAAATACAAATATCATGTTTTCTCAGGTTTCTGGAGCTTTCTTCCTAGAAAACTCGAATGTGTGGAGGATTTGACTCCAGGTGGAACCAATTAGCGTTTGCCAGCAGAAAACAAAAAGGGTCCTGCTAAAATGCATTCAAATCCTTAAAGTCCATAGAGAATATCCAGAAAACACAAACACACACAGAGGCTGTAGCAAGATCTGGGATTGAGATAGCTACAAATGACCAGATAGTTTTGTTTTCATCCAGGAGTATCTGCACAAATTGTTGTGGATTTTAGGTGAAATTTAATCAAAAATCACCGTGAAAGTGGTTTTGGAGAAAAGCACAATCTTCCTGTTCGACAAATGCATGCAATGTCATGTTTACAGAAAGAAATATCATGTTTTCTCAGGTTTCTGAAGCTTTCTTCCTAGAAAAGTCGAATGTGTGGAGGATTTGACTCCAGGTGGAACCAATTAGCGTTTGCCAGCAGAAAACAAAAAGGGTCCTGCTAAAATGCATTCCAAACCTTAAAGTCCATAGAGAATATCCAGAAAACACAAACACACACAGAGGCTGTAGCAAGATCTGGGATTGAGATAGCTACAAATCACCAGATAGTTTTGTTTTCATCCAGGAGTATCTGGACAAATTGTTGTAGTTTTGAAGTGAAATCGAACTAAAAAATCACCGTGAAAGTGATTTTGGAGAAAAGCACAATCTTTCTGTTCAGGAAATGAATCCAAGGTCATGTTTAAAAATACAAATATCATGTTTTCTCAGGTTTCTGGAGCTTTCTTCCTAGAAAACTCGAAAGTGTGCAGTATTTGACTCCAGGTGGAACCAATTAGCGTTTGCCAGCAGAAAACAAAAAGGGTCCTGCTAAAATGCATTCAAAACCTTAAAGTCCATAGAGAATATCCAGAAAACAGAAACACACACAGAGGCTGCAGCAAGATCTGGGATTGAGATAGCTACAAATCACCAGATAGTTTTTTGTTTTCATCCAGGAGTATTTGCACAAATTGTTGTGGATTTTAGGTGAAATTTAACCAAAAATCACCGTGAAAGTGGTTTTGGAGAAAAGCACAATCTTCCTGTTCGACAAATGAATCCAATGTCATGTTTACAGAAAGAAATATCATGTTTTCTCAGGTTTCTGAAGGTTTCTTCCTAGAAAATTCGAATGTTTGGAGGATTTTACTCCAGGTGGAACCAATTAGCGTTTGCCAGCAGAAAACAAAAAGGGTCCTGCTAAAATGCATTCGAAACCTTAAAGTCCATAGAGAATATCCAGAAAACACAAACACACACAGAGGCTGTAGCAAGATCTGGGATTGAGATAGCTACAAATCACCAGATAGTTTTGTATTCATCTAGGAGTATCTGGACAAATTGTTGTGGATTTCGGGTGAAATTTAACCAAGAAATCACCGAGAAAGTGGTTTTGGAGAAAAGCACAATCGTTCTGTTCCGCAAATGAATCCAATGTCATGTTTACAGAAAGAAATATCATGTTTTCTCAGGTTTCTGAAGCTTTCTTGCTAGAAAACTCGAATGTGTGGAGGATTTTACTACAGGTGGAACCAATTAGCGTTTGCGAGCTGAAAACAAAAACTTACATGCTAAAATGCATTCAAAACCGTAAAGTCCATAGAGAATGTCCAGAAAACACAAACACACACAGAGGCTGTAGCAAGATCTGGGATTGAGATCGCCACAACACACCAGATAGTTTTGTTTTCATCCAGGAGTATCTGCACAAATTGTTGTGGATTTCGGGTGTAATTTAACCAAAAAGCACAGTGAAAGTGGTTTTGGAAAAAAGCACAATCTTCCTGTTTGGCAAATGCATCCAATGTCAGGTTTACAGAAAGAAATATCATGTTTTCTCAGGTTTCTGAAGCTTTCTTCCTAGAAAACTCGAATGTGTGGCGTGTTAGACTCCAGGTGGAACCAATTAGCGTTTGCCAGCTGAAAAAAACGTACATGCTAAAATGCATTCAAAACCGTAAAGTCCATAGAGAATGTCCAGAAAACACAAACAAACACAGAGGTTGTAGCAAGATCTGGGATTGAGATAGCCACAACACACCAGATAGTTTTGCTTTCATCCAGAGTATCTGGACAAAATGTTGTGGATTTCGGGTGAAACTTAACCAAAAATCACCGTGAAAGTGGTTTTGGAGAAAAGCACATGCTTCCTGTTTGGCAAATGCATCCAATGTCATGTTTACAAATACAAATATCATGTTTTTTCAGATTTCTGAAGCTTTCTTCCTAGAAAACTCGAATGTGTGGTGTATTAGACTCCAGGTGGAACCAATTAGCGTTTGCCAGCAGAAAACAAAACTTACATGCTAAAATGCATTCAAAACCGTAAAGTCCATAGAGAATGTCCAGAAAACACAAACACAGAGGCTGTAGCAAGATGTGGGATTTAGATAGCCACAACACACCAGATAGTTTTGTTTTCATCCAGAGTATCTGGTCAAAATGTTGTAGTATCCCGGTGATATTTAACCAAAAATCACCGTGAAAGTGGTTTTGGAGATAGGCACATGCTTCCTGTTTTGCAAATGCATCCAATGTCATGTTTACAGAAAGAAAAATCATGTTTTCTCAGGTTTCTGAAGCTTTCTTCCTAGAAAACTCGAATGTGTGGCGTATTAGACTCCAGGTGGAACCAATTAGCGTTTGCCAGCAGAAAACAAAAAGGGTCCTTCTAAAATGCATTGAAAACCGTAAAGTCCATAGAGAATGTCCAGAAATAAAAAACACACACAGAGGCTGTAGCAAGATCTGGGATTGAGATAGCCACAACACACCAGATAGTTTTGCTTTCATCCAGAGTATCTGGACAAAATGTTGTGGATTTCGGGTGAAATTTAACCAAAAATCACCGTGAAAGTGGTTTTGGAGAAAAGCAAATGCTTCCTTTTCGGCAAATGCATCCAATGTCATGTTTACAAATACAAATATCATGTCTTCTCAGGTTTCTGAAGCTTTCTTCCTAGAAAACTCGAATGTGTGGCGTATTAGACTCCAGGTGGAACCAATTAGCGTTTGCCAGCTGAAAACAAAAACTTACATGCTACAATGCATTCAAAACCGTAAAGTCCATAGAGAATGTCCTTAAACACAAACAAACACAGAGGTTGTAGGAAGATCTGGGATTGAGATAGCCACAACACACCAGATAGTTTTGTTTTCATCTAGAGGATCTGGACAAAATGTTGTAGTATCCCGGTGATATTTAACCAAAAAAAACCGTGAAAGTGGTTTTGGAGAAAAGCACATGCTTCCTGTTTGGCAAATGCATCCAATGTCATGTTTACAGAAAGAAATATCATGTTTTCTCAGGTTTCTGAAGCTTTCTTCCTAGAAAACTCGAATGTGTGGCGTATTAGACTCCAGGTGGAACCAATTAGCGTTTGCTAGCAGAAAACAAAAACTTACATGCTAACATGCATTCAAAACCGTAAAGTCCATAGAGAATGTCCAGAAAACACAAACAGAGAAGCTTTAGCAAGATCTGGGATTGAGATAGCCACAACACACCAGATAGTTTTGTTTTCATCCAGAGTATCTGGACAAAATGTTTTGGATTTCGGGTGAAACTTAACCCAAAATCACCGTGAAAGTGGTTTTGGAGAAAAGCACAATCTTCCTGTTTGGCAAATGCATGCAATGTCATGTTTACAGAAAGAAATATCATGTTTTCTCAGGTTTCTGAAGCTTTCTTCCTAGAAAACTCGAATGTGTGGCGTATTGGACTCCAGGTGGAACCAATTAGCGTTTGCCAGCTGAAAAAAACTTACATGCTAAAATGCATTCAAAACCGTAAAGTCCATAGAGAATGTCCAGAAAACACAAAGAAACACAGAGGTTGTAGCAAGATCTGGGATTGAGATAGCCACAACACACCAGATAGTTTTGCTTTCATCCAGAGTATCTGGACAAAATGTTGTGGATTTCGGGTGAAACTTAACCAAAAATCACCGTGAAAGTGGTTTTGGAGAAAAGCACATGCTTCCTGTTCGGCAAATGCATCCAATGTCATGTTTACAAATACAAATATCATGTTTTCTCAGGTTTCTGAAGCTTTCTTCCTAGAAAACTCGAATGTGTGGCGTATTAGACTCCAGGTGGAACCAATTAGCGTTTGCCAGCTGAAAACAAAAACTTACATGCTAAAATGCATTGAAAACCGTAAAGTCCATAGAGAATGTCCAGAAAACACAAACACAGAGGCTGTAGCAAGATGTGGGATTTAGATAGCCACAACACACCAGATAGTTTTGTTTTCATCCAGAGTATCTGGTCAAAATGTTGTAGTATCCCGGTGATATTTAACCAAAAATCACCGTGAAAGTGGTTTTGGAGAAAAGCACATGCTTCCTGTTTGGCAAATGCATCCAATGTCATGTTTACAGAAAGAAATATCATGTTTTCTCAGGTTTCTGAAGCTTTCTTCCTGAAAAACTCGAATGTGTGGCGTATTAGAATCCAGGTGGAACCAATTAGCGTTTGCCAGCAGAAAACAAAAAGGGTACTTCTAAAATGCATTGAAAACCGTAAAATCCATAGAGAATGTCCAGAAAACACAAACAAACACAGAGGTTGTAGCAAGATCTGGGATTGAGATAGCCACAACACACCAGATAGTTTTGCTTTCATCCAGAGTATCTGGACAAAATGTTGTGGATTTCGGGTGAAACTTAACCAAAAATCACCGTGAAAGTGGTTTTGGAGAAAAGCACATGCTTCCTGTTCCGCAAATGCATCCAATGTCATGTTTTCAAATACAAATATCATGTCTTCTCAGGTTTCTGAAGCTTTCTTCCTAGAAAACTCGAATGTGTGGCGTATTAGACTCCAGGTGGAACCAATTAGCGTTTGCCAGCTGAAAACAAAAACTTACATGCTACAATGCATTCAAAACCGTAAAGTCCATAGAGAATGTCCAGAAAACACAAACAAACACAGAGGTTGTAGCAAGATCTGGGATTGAGATAGCCACAACACACCAGATAGTTTTGTTTTCATCTAGAGGATCTGGACAAAATGTTGTAGTATCCCGGTGATATTTAACCAAAAAAAACCGTGAAAGTGGTTTTGGAGAAAAGCTCATGCTTCCTGTTCGGCAAATGCATCCAATGTCATGTTTACAGAAAGAAATATCATGTTTTCTCAGGTTTCTGAAGCTTTCTTCCTAGAAAACTCGAATGTGTGGCGTATTAGACTCCAGGTGGAACCAATTAGCGTTTGCCAGCTGAAAACAAAAACTTACATGCTAAAATGCATTCAAAACAGTAAAGTCCATAGAGAATGTCCAGAAAACACAAACAGAGAAGCTATAGCAAGATCTGGGATTGAGATAGCCACAACACACCAGATAGTTTTGTTTTCATCCAGAGTATCTGGACAAATTGTTGTAGTATCTCGATGAAATTTAACCAAAAATCACCGTGAAAGTGGTTTTGGAGAAAAGCACAATCTTCCTGTTCGGCAAATGCATCCAATGTCATGTTTAGAGAAAGAAATATCATGTTTTCACAGGTTTCTGAAGCTTTCTTCCTAGAAAACACGAATGTGTGGCGTATTAGACTCCAGGTGGAACCAATTAGCGTTTGTCAGCTGTAAACAAAAACTTACATGCTAAAATGCAATCAAAACCGTCAAGTCCATAGAGAATGTCCAGAAAACACAAACAAACACAGAGGCTGTAGCAAGATGTGGGATTGAGATAGCCACAACACACCAGAGAGATTAGTTTTCATCCAGAGTATCTGGACAAAATGTTGTAGTATCCTGGTGAAATTTAACCAAAAATTACCGTGAAAGTGTTTTTGGAGAAAAGCACAATCTTCCTGTTCGGCAAATGCATCCAATGTCATGTTTACAAATACAAATATCATGTTTTCTCAGGTTTCTGAAGCTTTCTTCCTATAAAACTCGAATGTGTGGAGGATTTGACTCCAGGTGGAACCAATTAGCGTTTGCCAGCAGAAAACAAAAAGGGTCCTGCTAAAATGCATTCAAAACCTTAAAGTCCATAGAGAATCTCCAGAAAACACAAACACACACAGAGGCTGTAGCAAGATCTGGGATTGAGATAGCTACAAATCACCAGATAGTTTTGTTTTCATCCAGGAATATCTGGACAAATTGTTGTGGATTTTGGGTGAAATTTAACCAAAAATCACCGTGAAAGTGGTTTTGGAGAAAATCACAATCTTCCTGTTCTGCAAAGGTATCCAATGTCATGTTTACAGAAAGAAATATCATGTTTTCTCAGGTTTCTGGAGCTTTCTTCCTAGAAAACTCGAATGTGTGGAGGATTTGACTCCAGGTGGAACCAATTAGCGTTTGCCAGCAGAAAACAAAAAGGGTCCTGCTAAAATGCATTCAAAACCTTAAAGTCCATAGAGAATATCCAGAAAACACAAACACACACAGAGGCTGTAGCAAGATCTGGGATTGAGATAGCTACAAATCACCAGATAGTTTTGTTTTCATCCAGGAGTATCTGGACAAATTGTTGTGGATTTTAGGTGAAATTTAACCAAAAAATCACTGTGAAAGTGGTTTTGGAGAAAAGCACATTCTTCCTGTTCGTCAAATGTATCCAATGTCATGTTTATAGAAAGAGATAGCATGTTTTCTCAGGTTTCTGAAGCTTTCTTCCTAGAAAACTCGAATGGGTGGATTGTTGTCTCCAGGTGGAACCAATTAGCGTTTGCCAGCAGAAAACAAAAAGGGTCCTGCTAAAATGCATTCAAAACCTTAAAGTCCATAGAGAATATCCAGAAAACACAAACACACACAGAGGCTGTAGCAAGATCTGGGATTGAGATGGCTACAAATAACCAGATAGTTTTGTTTTCATCCAGGAGTATCTGGACAAATTGTTGTGGATTTCGGGTGAAATTTAACAAAAAATCACCGTGAACGTGGTTTTGGAAAAAAGCACAATCTTCCTGTTTGGCAAATGTATCCGAAATCATGTTTGGAGAAAGAAATATCATGTTTTCTCAGGTTTCTGAAGCTTTCTTCCTAGAAAACTTGAATGTGTGGAGTGTTTGACTCCAGGTGGAACCAATTAGTGTTTGCCAGCAGAAAACAAAAAGGGTCCTGCTAAAATGCATTCAAAACCTTAAAGTCCATAGGGAATATCCAGAAAACACAAACACACACAGAGGCTGTAGCAAGATCTGGGATTGAGAGAGCTACAAATCACCAGATAGTTTTGTTTTCATCCAGGAGTATCTGGACAAATTGTTGTGGATTTCGGGAGAAATTCAACAAAAATCACCGTGAAAGTGGTTTTGGAGAAAAGCACAATCTTCCTGTTCGTCAAATGCATCCAATGTCATGTTTACAAATACAAATATCATGTTTTCTCAGCTTTCTGAAGCTTTCTTCCTAGAAAACTCGAATGTGTGGAGGATTTGACTCCAGATGGAACCAATTAGCGTTTGCCAGCAGAAAACAAAAAGGGTCCTGCTAAAATGCATTCAAAACCTTAAAGTCCATAGAGAATCTCCAGAAAACACAAACACACACAGAGGCTGTAGCAAGATCTGGGATTGAGATAGCTACATATCACCAGATAGTTTTGTTTTCATCCAGGAATATCTGGACAAATTGTTGTCGATTTTGGGTGAAATTTAACCAAAAATCACCGTGAAAGTGGTTTTGGAGAAAATCACAATCTTCCTGTTCTGCAAAGGTATCCAATGTCATGTTTACAGAAAGAAATATCATGTTTTCTCAGGTTTCTGAAGCTTTCTTCCTAGAAAACTCGAATGTGTGGAGTGTTTGACTCCAGGTGGAACCAATTAGCGTTTGGCAGCAGAAAACAAAAAGGGTCCTGCTAAAATGCATTCAAAACCTTAAAGTCCATAGAGAATATCCAGAAAACACAAACACACACAGAGGCTGCAGCAAGATCTGGGATTGAGATAGCTACACATCACCAGATAGTTTTGTTTTCATCCAGGAGTATCTGGACAAATTGTTGTGGATTTCGGGTGAAATTTTACCAAAAAGCACCGTGAAAGTGGTTTTGGAGAAAAGCACAATCTTCCTGTTTGGCAAATGTATCCAAAGTCATTTTTGCATAAAGAAATATCATGTTTTCTCAGGTTTCTGGAGCTTTCTTCCTAGAAAACTCGAATGTGTGGAGGATTTGACTCCAGGTGGAACCAATTAGCGTTTGCCAGCAGAAAACAAAAAGGGTCCTGCTAAAATGCATTCTAAACCTTAAAGTCCAAAGAGAATATCCAGAAAACACAAACACACACAGAGGCTGTAGCAAGATCTGCGATTGAGATAGCCACAAATCACCAGATAGTTTTGTTTTCATCCAGGAATATCTGGACAAATTGTTGTGGATTTCGGGTGAAATTTAACCAAAAATCACCGTGAAAGTGGTTTTGGAGAAAAGCACAATGTTCCTGTTCTGCAAAGGTATCCAATGGCATGTTTACAGAAAGAAATATCATGTTTTCTCAGGTTTCTGAAGCTTTCTTCCTAGAAAACTCGAATGTGTGGAGGATTTGACTCCAGTTGGAACCAATTAGCGTTTGCCAGCAGAAAACAAAAACTTACATGCTAAAATGCATTCAAAACCTTAAAGTCCATCGAGAATATCCAGAAAACACAAACACACACAGAGTCTGTAGCAAAATCTGGGATTTAGATAGCTACAAATCACCAGATAGTTTTGTTTTCATCCAGGAGTATCTGGACAAATTGTTGTGGATTTCGGGTGAAATTTAACCAAAAATCACCGTGAAAGTGGTTTTGGAGAAAAGCACAATCTTTCTGTTCAGCAAATGAATCCATGTCATGTTTACAAATACAAATATCATGTTTTCTCAGGTTTCTGAAGCTTTCTTCCTAGAAAACTCGAATGTGTGGAGGATTTGACTCCAGGTGGAACCAATTAGCGTTTGCCAGCAGAAAACAAAAAGGGTCCTGCTAAAATGCATTCAAAAACTTAAAGTCCATAGAGAATATCCAGAAAACACAAACACACACAGAGGCTGTAGCAAGATCTGGGATTGAGATAGCTACAAATCACCAGATAGTTTTGTTTTCATCCAGGAGTATCTGGACAAATTGTTGTGGATTTTAGGTGAAATTTAACCAAAAAATCACTGTGAAAGTGGTTTTGGAAAAAATCACAATCTTCCTGTTCGGGAAATGCATCCAATGTCATGTTTGCAAACAAAAATATAAAGTTTTCTCAGGTTTCTGAAGCTTTCTTCCTAGAAAACTTGAATGTGTGGAGGATTTGACTCCAGGTGGAACCAATTAGCGTTTGCCAGCAGAAAACAAAAAGGGTCCTGCTAAAATGCATTCAAAACCTTAAAGTCCATAGAGAATATCCAGAAAACACAAACACACACAGAGGCTGCAGCAAGATCTGGGATTGAGATAGCTACACATCACCAGATAGTTTTGTTTTCATCCAGGAGTATCTGGACAAATTGTTGTGGATTTCGGGTGAAATTTAACCAAAAACCACCGTGAACGTGGTTTTGGAGAAAAGCACAATCTTCCTGTTCGGCAAATGTATCCAAAGTCATGTTTGCATAAAGAAATATCATGTTTTCTCAGGTTTCTGGAGCTTTCTTCCTAGAAAACTCGAATGTGTGGAGGATTTGACTCCAGGTGGAACCAATTAGCGTTTGCCAGCAGAAAACAAAAAGGGTCCTGCTAAAATGCATTCAAAACCTTAAAGTCCAAAGAGAATATCCAGAAAACACAAACACACACAGAGGCTGTAGCAAGATCTGGGATTGAGATAGCCACAAATCACCAGATAGTTTTGTTTTCATCCAGGAGTATCTGGACAAATTGTTGTTTATTTCTGGTGAAATTTAACCAAAAATCACCGTGAAAGTGGTTTTGGAAAAAATCATAATCTTCCTGTTCGGGAAATGCATCCAATGTCATGTTTACAAACACAAATATCATGTTTTCTCAGGTTTCTGAAGCTTTCTTCCTAGAAAACTCGAATATGTGAAGTGTTTAATTCCAGGTGGAACAAATTAGTGTTTGCCAGCAGTAAACAAAAACGGTCCTGCTAAAATGCATTCAAAACCTTAAAGTCCATAGAGAATATCCAGAAAACACAAACACACACAGAGACTGTAGCAAGATCTGGGATTGAGATAGCTACAAATCACCAGATAGTTTTGTTTTCATCCAGGAGTATCTGGAAAAATTGTTGTAGTTTTGAAGAGAAATTTAACACAAAAATCACCGTGAAAGTGGTTTTGGAGAAAAGCACAATCTTCCTGTTCGGCAAGTGTATCCAATGTCATGTTAACAAATACATATATCATGTATTCTCAGGTTTCTGAAGCTTTCTTCCAAGAAAACTTGAATGTGTGGAGTATTTGACTCCAGGTGGAACCAATTAGCGTTTGCCAGCAGAAAACAAAAAGAGTCCTGCTAAAATGCATTCAAAACCTTAAAGCCCATAGAGAATATCCAGAAAACACAAACACACACAGAGGCTGTAGCAAGATCTGGGATTGAGATAGCTACAAACCACCAGATAGTTTTGTTTTCATCCAGGAGTATCTGGACAAATTGTTGTGGATTTCGGGTGAAATTTAAACAAAAATCACCGTGAAAGTGGTTTTGGAGAAAAGCACAATTTTCCTGTTGGTAAATGCATCCAATGTCATGTTTACAGAAAGAAATATCATGTTTTCTCAGGTTTCTGAAGCTTTCTTCCTAGAAAACTCGAATGTGTGGAGGATTTGACTCCAGGTGGAACCAATTAGCGTTTGCCAGCAGAAAATAAAAAGGGTCCTGCTAAAATGCATTCAAAACCGTTAAGTCCATAGAGAATATCCAGAAAACACAAACACACACAGAGGCTGTAGCAAGATCTGGGATTGAGATAGCTACAAATCACCAGATAGTTTTGTTTTCATCCAGGAGTATCTGGACAAATTGTTGTGGATTTTGGGTGAAATTTAACCAAAAATCACCGTGAAAGTGGTTTTGGAGAAAAGCACAATCTTCCTCTTCGGCAAATGCATCCAATGTCATATTTACAGAAAGAAATATCATGTTTTCTCAGGTTTCTGAAGCTTTCTTCCTAGAAAACTTGAATGTGTGGAGTATTGACTCCTGGTGGAACCAATTAGCGTTTGCCAGCAGAAAACAAAAAGGGTCCTGCTAAATTGCATTCAAAACCTTAAAGTCCATAGAGAATATCCAGAAAACACAAACACACACAGAGGATGTAGCAAGATCTGGGATTGAGATAGCTACAAATCACTAGATAATTTTGTTTTAATCCAGGAGTATCTGGACAAATTTTTGTAGTTTTGAAGTGAAATTTAACCAAAAATCACCGTGAAAGTGGTTTTGGAGAAAAGCACAAGCTTTCTGCTCAGGAAATGGATCCAAGGTCATGTTTACAAATACAAATATCATGTTTTCTCAGGTTTCTGAAGCTTTCTTCCTAGAAACCTTGAATGTGTGGAGTATTGACTCCAGGTGGAACCAATTAGCGATTGCCAGCAGAAAACAAAAAGGGTCCTGCTAAAATGCATTCAAAACCTTAAAGTCCATAGAGAATATCCAGAAAACACAAACACACACAGAGGCTGTAGCAAGATCTGGGATTGAGATAGCTACAAATCACCAGATAGTTTTGTTTTCATCCAGGAGTATCTGGACAAATTGTTGTGGATTTCGGGTGAAATTTAACCAAAAATCACCGTGAAAGTGGTTTTGGAGAAAAGCACAATCTTCTTGTTTGGCAAATGTATCCAAAGTCATGTTTGCATAAAGAAATATCATGTTTTCTCAGGTTTCTGAAGCTTTCTTCCTAGAAAACTCGAATGTGTGGAGGATTTGACTCCAGGTGGAACCAATTAGCGTTTGCCAGCAGAAAACAAAAAGGGTCCTGCTAAAATGCATTCAAAACCTTAAAGTCCAAAGAGAATATCCAGAAAACACAAACACACACAGAGGCTGTAGCAAGATCTGGGATTGAGATAGCCACAAATCACCAGATAGTTTTGTTTTCATCCAGGAGTATCTGGACAAATTGTTGTGGATTTCGGGTGAAATTTAACCAAAAATCACCGTGAAAGTGGTTTTGGAGAAAAGCACAATCTTCCTGTTCGGTAAATGAATCCAATGTCATGTTTACAGAAAGAAATATCATGTTTTCTCAGGTTTCTGGAGCTTTCTTCCTAGAAAACTCGAATGTGTGGAGGATTTGACTCCAGGTGGAACCAATTAGCGTTTGCCAGCAGAAAAGAAAAAGGGTCCTGCTAAAATGCATTCAAAACTGTAAAGTCCATCGAGAATGTCCAGAAAACACAAACACACACAGAGGCTGTAGCAAGATCTGGGATTGAGATAGCCACAAATCACCAGATAGTTTTGTTTTCATCCAGGAGTTTCTGGACAAATTGTTGTTTATTTCTGGTGAAATTTAACCAAAAATCACCGTGAAAGTGGTTTTGGAAAAAATCATAATCTTCCTGTTCGGGAAATGCATCCAATGTCATGTTTACAAACACAAATATCATGTTTTCTCAGGTTTCTGAAGCTTTCTTCCTAGAAAACTCGAATATGTGAAGTGTTTAATTCCAGGTGGAACCAATTAGTGTTTGCCAGCAGTAAACAAAAACGGTCCTGCTAAAATGCATTCAAAACCTTAAAGTCCATAGAGAATATCCAGAAAACACAAACACACACAGAGGCTGTAGCAAGATCTGGGATTGAGATAGCTACAAATCACCAGATAGTTTTGTTTTCATCCAGGAGTATCTGGACAAATTGTTGTGGATTTCGGGTGAAATTTAACCAAAAATCACCGTGAAAGTGGTTTTGGAAAAAATCACAATGTTCCTGTTCAGGAAATGCATCCAATGTCATGTTTACAAATACAACTATCATGTTTTCTCAGGTTTCTGAAGCTTTCCTCCTAGAAAACTCGAATGTGTCGAGGATTTGACTCCAGGTGGAACCAATTAGCGTTTGCCAGCAGAAAACAAAAAGGGTCCTGCTAAAATGCATTCAAAACCTTAAAGTCCATAGAGAATATCCAGAAAACACAAACACACACAGAGGCTGTAGCAAGATCTGGGATTGAGATAGCTACAAATCACCAGATAGTTTTGTTTTCATCCAGGAGTATCTGGAAAAATTGTTGTAGTTTTGAAGAGAAATTTAACACAAAAATCACCGTGAAAGTGGTTTTGGAGAAAAGCACAATTTTCCTGTTGGTAAATGCATCCAATGTCATGTTTACAGAAAGAAATATCATGTTTTCTCAGGTTTCTGGAGCTTTCTTCCTAGAAAACTCGAATGTGTGGAGGATTTGACTCCAGGTGGAACCAATTAGCGTTTGCCAGCAGAAAATAAAAAGGGTCCTGCTAAAATGCATTCAAAACCGTTAAGTCCATAGAGAATATCCAGAAAACACAAACACACACAGAGGCTGTAGCAAGATCTGGGATTGAGATAGCTACAAATCACCAGATAGTTTTGTTTTCATCCAGGAGTATCTGGACAAATTGTTGTGGATTTTGGGTGAAATTTAACCAAAAATCACCGTGAAAGTGGTTTTGGAGAAAAGCACAATCTTCCTCTTCGGCAAATGCATCCAATGTCATATTTACAGAAAGAAATATCATGTTTTCTCAGGTTTCTGAAGCTTTCTTCCTAGAAAACTTGAATGTGTGGAGTATTGACTCCTGGTGGAACTAATTAGCGTTTGCCAGCAGAAAACAAAAAGGGTCCTGCTAAATTGCATTCAAAACCTTAAAGTCCATAGAGAATATCCAGAAAACACAAACACACACAGAGGATGTAGCAAGATCTGGGATTGAGATAGCTACAAATCACTAGATAATTTTGTTTTAATCCAGGAGTATCTGGACAAATTTTTGTAGTTTTGAAGTGAAATTTAACCAAAAATCACCGTGAAAGTGGTTTTGGAGAAAAGCACAAGCTTTCTGCTCAGGAAATGCATCCAAGGTCATGTTTACAAATACAAATATCATGTTTTCTCAGGTTTCTGAAGCTTTCTTCCTAGAAACCTTGAATGTGTGGAGTATTGACTCCAGGTGGAACCAATTAGCGATTGCCAGCAGAAAACAAAAAGGGTCCTGCTAAAATGCATTCAAAACCTTAAAGTCCATAGAGAATATCCAGAAAACACAAACACACACAGAGGCTGTAGCAAGATCTGGGATTGAGATAGCTACAAATCACCAGATAGTTTTGTTTTCATCCAGGAGTATCTGGACAAATTGTGGATTTCGGGTGAAATTTAACCAAAAATCACCGTGAAAGTGGTTTTGGAGAAAAGCACAATCTTCTTGTTTGGCAAATGTATCCAAAGTCATGTTTGCATAAAGAAATATCATGTTTTCTCAGGTTTCTGAAGCTTTCTTCCTAGAAAACTCGAATGTGTGGAGGATTTGACTCCAGGTGGAACCAATTAGCGTTTGCCAGCAGAAAACAAAAAGGGTCCTGCTAAAATGCATTCAAAACCTTAAAGTCCAAAGAGAATATCCAGAAAACACAAACACACACAGAGGCTGTAGCAAGATCTGGGATTGAGATAGCCACAAATCACCAGATAGTTTTGTTTTCATCCAGGAGTATCTGGACAAATTGTTGTGGATTTCGGGTGAAATTTAACCAAAAATCACCGTGAAAGTGGTTTTGGAGAAAAGCACAATCTTCCTGTTCGGTAAATGAATCCAATGTCATGTTTACAGAAAGAAATATCATGTTTTCTCAGGTTTCTGGAGCTTTCTTCCTAGAAAACTCGAATGTGTGGAGGATTTGACTCCAGGTGGAACCAATTAGCGTTTGCCAGCAGAAAAGAAAAAGGGTCCTGCTAAAATGCATTCAAAACTGTAAAGTCCATCGAGAATGTCCAGAAAACACAAACACACACAGATGCTGTAGCAAGATCTGGGATTGAGATAGCTAAAAATCACCAGATAGTTTTGTTTTCATCCCGGTGTATCTGGACAAATTGTTGTAGTTTTGAAGTGAAATTTAACCAAAAAATCCCCGTGAAAGTGGTTTTGGAGAAAAGCACCATCTTTCTGCTCAGCAAATGAATACATGCCATGTTTACAAATACAAATATCATGTTTTCTCAGGTTTCTGTAGCTTTCTTACTAGAGAGCTCGAATGTGTGGAGTATTTGACTCCAGGTGGAACCAATTAGCGTTTGGCAGCTAAAAATTATCACTTACATGCTAAAATGCGTTCAAAAACATCAAGTACATAGAGAATGTCCAGAAAACACAAACACACACAGAGGCTGTAGCAAGATCTGGGATTGAGATAGTTATAAATCACCAGATACTTTTGTTTTAATCCAGGAGTATCTGGACAAATTTTTGTGGATTTCGGGTGAAATTTAAACAAAAATCACTGTGAAAGTGGTTTTGGGGAAAAGCACAATTTTTCTGTTCAGCAAATGAATCCAATGTCGTTTTTACAAATACAAATATCATGTTTTCTCAGGTTTCTGGAGCTTTCTTCCTAGAAAACTCGAATGTGTGGAGGATTGGACTCCAGGTGCAACGAATTAGCGTTTGCCAGCAGAAATCAAAATGCGTCCTGCTAAAATGCATTCAAAACCGTAAAGTCCATAGAGAATGTCCAGAAAACACAAACACACACAGAGGCTGTTGCAAGATCTGGGATTGAGATAGCTAAAAATCACCAGATAATTTTGATTTCATCCAGAAGTATCTGGACAAATTGTTGTAGATTTGAAGTGAAATTTAACCGAAAAATCACCGTGAAAGTGGTTTTGGAGAAAAGCACAATCTTTCTGTTCAGCAAATGAATCCAATGTCATGTTTACAAATACAAATATCATGTTGTCTCAGGTTTCTGGAGCTTTCTTCCTAGAAAACTCGAATGTGTGGAGGATTTGACTCCAGGTGGAACCAATTAGCGTTTGCCAGCAGAAAACAAAAAGGGTCCTGCTAAAATGCATTCGAAACTGTAAAGTCCATAGAGAATGTCCAGAAAACACAAACACACACAGAGGCTGTAGCAAGATCTGGGATTGAGATAGCTACAAATCACCAGATAGTTTTGTTTTCTTCCAGGAGTATCTGGAAACATTGTTGTGGATTTCGGGTGAAATTTAACCAAAAATCACCGTGAAAGTGGTTTTGGAGAAAAGCACAATCTTCCTGTACTGCAAATGCCTCCAATGTCATGTTTACAAATGCAAATATCATGTTTTCTCAGGTTTCTGGAGCTTTCTTCCTAGAAAACTCGAATGTGTGCAGGATTTGACTCCAGGTGGAACCAATTCGTGTTTGCTAGCAGAAAACAAAAAGGGTCCTGCTAAAATGCATTCAAAACTGTAAAGTCCATAGAGAATGTCCCGAAAACACAAACACACACAGAGGCTGTAGCAAGACCTGGGATTGAGATACCTACAAATCACCAGATAGTTTTGTTTTCATCCCGGAGTATCTGGACAAATTGCTGTAGTTTTGAAGTGAAATTTAACCAACAAATCACCGTGAAAGTGGTTTTGGAGAAAAGCACCATCTTTCTGTTCAGCAAATGAATACAATGTCATGTTTACAAATACAAATATCATGTTTTCTCAGGTTTCTGTAGCTTTCTTACTAGAAAACGCGAATGTGTGGAGTATTTGACTCCAGGTGGAACCAATTAGCGTTTGGCAGCTAAAAATTATCACTTACATGCTAAAATGCATTCAAAACCATCAAGTCCATAGAGAATGTCCAGAAAACACAAACACACACAGAGGCTGTAGCAAGATCTGGGATTGAGATAGCTACAAATCACCAGATAGTTTTGTTTTCATCCAGGAGTATCAGGACAAATTGTTGTGGATTTCGGGTGAAATTTAAACAAAAATCACTGTGAAAGTGGTTTTGGGGAAAAGCACAATTTTTCTGTTCAGCAAATGAATCCAATGTCGTTTTTTTTTTTTTTTTTTTTTTTTTTTTTTTTTACAGGCAGAGTGGACAGTGAGAGAGAGAGACAGAGAGAGAAAGGTCTTCCTTTGCCGTTGGTTCACCCTCCAATGGCCGCCGCTGCAGCCGGCGCACCGCGCTGATCCTGGCAGGAGCCAGGAGCCAGGTGCTTTTCCTGGTCTCCCATGGGGTGCAGGGCCCAAGCACCTGGGCCATCCTCCACTGCACTCCCTGGCCATAGCAGAGAGCTGGCCTGGAAGAGGGGCAACCGGGACAGAATCCGGCGCCCCAACCGGGACTAGAACCCGGTGTGCCGGCGCCGCAAGGTGGAGGATTAGCCTATTGAGCCACGGCGCCGGCTCCAATGTCGTTTTTACAAATACAAATATCATGTTTTCTCAGGTTTCTGGAGCTTTCTTCCCAGAAAACTCGAATGTGTGGAAGATTGGACTCCAGGTGCAACGAATTAGCGTTTGCCAGCAGAAATCAAAATGCATCCTGCTAAAATGCATTCAAAACCGTAAAGTCCATGGAGAATGTCCAGAAAACACAAACAAACACAGAGGCTGTAGCAACATCTGGGATTGAGATAGCTAAAAATCACCAGATAGTTTTGTTTTCATCCAGGAGTATCTGGACAAATTGTTGTAATTTTGAAATGAAATTTAACCAAGAAATCACCTTGAAAGTGGTTTTGGAGAAAAGCACAATGTTTCTGTTCAGCAAATGAATCCAATGTCATGTTTACAAATACAAATATCATGTTTTCTCAGGTTTCTGGAGCTTTCTTCCTAGAAAACTCGAATGTGTCGAGGATTTGACTCCAGGTGGAACCAATTAGCGTTTGCCAGCAGAAATCAAAAAGGGTCCTGCTAAAATGCATTCAAAACTGTAAAGTCCATAGAGAATGTCCAGAAAACACAAACACACACTGAGGCTGTTGCAAGATCTGGGATTGAGATAGCTAAAAATCACCAGATAATTTTGATTTCATCCAGAAGTATCTGGACAAATTGTTGTAGATTTGAAGTGAAATTTAACCAAAAATCACCGTGAAAGTGGTTTTGGAGAAAAGCACAATCTTCCTGTTCAGCAAATGAATCCAATGTCATGTTTACAAATACAAATATCATGTTGTATCAGGTTTCTGGAGCTTTCTTCCTAGAAAACTCGAATGTGTGGAGGATTTGACTCCAGGTGGAACCAATTAGCGTTTGCCAGCAGAAAAGAAAAAGGGTCCTGCTAAAATGCATTCGAAACTGTAAAGTCCATAGAGAATGTCCAGAGAACACAAACACACACAGAGGCTGTCGCAAGATCTGGGATTGAGATAGCTACAAATCACCAGATAGTTTTGATTTCATCCAGAAGTATCTGGACAAATTGTTGTAGATTTGAAGTGAAATTTAACCAAAAATCACCGTGAAAGTGGTTTTGGAGAAAAGCACAATCTTCCTGTTCAGCAAATGAATCCAATGTCATGTTTACAAATACAAATATCATGTTGTATCAGGTTTCTGGAGCTTTCTTCCTAGAAAACTCGAATGTGTGGAGGATTTGACTCCAGGTGGAACCAATTAGCGTTTGCCAGCAGAAAAGAAAAAGGGTCCTGCTAAAATGCATTCGAAACTGTAAAGTCCATAGAGAATGTCCAGAGAACACAAACACACACAGAGGCTGTCGCAAGATCTGGGATTGAGATACCTACAAATCACCAGATAGTTTTGTTTTCATCCAGGAGTATCTGGACAAATTGTTGTAGTTTTGAAGTGAAATTTAACCAAGAAATCACCGTGGAAGTGGTTTTGGGGAAAAGCACAATTTTTCTGTTCAGCAAATGAATCCAATGTCATGTTTACAAATACAAATATCATGTTTTCTCAGGTTTCTGGAGCTTTCTCCTAGAAAACGTGAATGTGTGGAGGATTTGACTCCAGGTGGAACCAATTAGCGTTTGCCAGCAGAAAACAAAAAGGGTCCTGCTAAAATGCATTCAAAACCGTAAAGTCCATAGTGAATGTCCAGAAAACACAAACACACACCAAGGCTGTAGCAAGATCTGGGATTGAGATAGCTAGAAATCACCAGATAGTTTTGTTTTTATCCAGGAGTATCTGGACAAATTGTTGTGGATTTCGGGTGAAATTTAAACAAAAATCACCGTGAAAGTGGTTTTGGAGAAAAGCACAATCTTCCTGTTCGGTAAATGAATCCAATGTCATGTTTACAGTAAGAAATATCATGTTTTCTCAGGTTTCTGGAGCTTTCTTCCTAGAAAACTCGAATGTGTGGAGGATTTGACTCCAGGTGGAACCAATTAGCGTTTGCCAGCAGAAAAGAAAAAGGGTCCTGCTAAAATGCATTCAAAACTGTAAAGTCCATAGAGAATGTCCAGAAAACACAAACACACACAGAGGCTGTACAAGATCTGGGATTGAGATAGCTAAAAATCACCAGATAGTTTTGTTTTCATCCCGGAGTATCTGGACAAATTGTTGTAGTATTGAAGTGAAATTTAACCAAAAAATCACCGTGAAAGTGGTTTTGGAGAAAAGCACCATCTTTCTGTTCAGCAAATGAATACAATGTCATCTTTACAAATACAAATATCATGTTTTCTCAGGTTTCTGGAGCTTTCTTCGTAGAAAACTCGAATGTGTGGAGGATTGGACTCCAGGTGCAACGAATTAGCGTTTGCCAGCAGAAATCAAAATGCGTCCTGCTAAAATGCATTCAAAACCGTAAAGTCCATGGAGAATGTCCAGAAAACACAAACAAACACAGAGGCTGTAGCAAGATCTGCGATTGAGATAGCTACAAATCACCAGATAGTTTTGTTTTCATCCAGGAGTATCTGGACAAATTGTTGTAATTTTGAAGTGAAATTTAACCAAGAAATCACCTTGAAAGTGGTTTTGGGGAAAAGCACAATGTTTCTGTTCAGCAAATGAATCCAATGTCATGTTTACAAATACAAATATCATGTTTTCTCAGGTTTCTGGAGCTTTCTTCCTAGAAAACGCAAATGTGTGGAGGATTTTACTGCAGGGGGAACCAATTAGCGTTTGCCAGCAGAAAACAAAAAGGGTCCTGCTAAAATGCATTCAAAACCTTAAAGTCCATAGAGAATGTCCAGAAAACACAAACACACTCAGAGGCTGTAGCAAGATCTGGGATTGAGATAGCTACAAATCACCAGATAGTTTTGTTTTCATCCAGGAGTATCTGGACAAATTGTTGTGGATTGAAGTGAAATTTAACCAAAAATCACCGTGAAAGTGGTTTTGGAGAAAAGCACAATCTTCCTGTTCGACAAATGAATCCAATGTCATGTTTACAGAAAGAAATATCATGTTTTCTCAGGTTTCTGGAGCTTTCTTCCTAGAAAACGCAAATGTGTGGAGGATTTGACTCCAGGTGGAACCAATTAGCGTTTGCCAGCAGAAATCAAAAAGGGTCCTGCTAAAATGCATTCAAAACCATCAAGTACATAGAGAATGTCCAGAAAACACAAACACACACAGAGGCTGTAGCAAGATCTGGGATTGAGATAGTTATAAATCACCAGATAGTTTTGTTTTCATCCAGGAGTATCAGGACAAATTGTTGTGGATTTCGGGTGAAATTTAAACAAAAATCACTGTGAAAGTGGTTTTGGGGAAAAGCACAATTTTTCTGTTCAGCAAATGAATCCAATGTCGTTTTTACAAATACAAATATCATGTTTTCTCAGGTTTCTGGAGCTTTCTTCCTAGAAAACTCGAATGTGTGGAAGATTGGACTCCAGGTGCAACGAATTAGCGTTTGCCAGCAGAAATCAAAATGCATCCTGCTAAAATGCATTCAAAACCGTAAAGTCCATGGAGAATGTCCAGAAAACACAAACAAACACAGAGGCTGTAGCAAGATCTGGGATTGAGATAGCTACAAATCACCAGATAGTTTTGTTTTCATCCAGGAGTATCTGGACAAATTGTTGTAATTTTGAAGTGAAATTTAACCAAAAAATCACCTTGAAAGTGGTTTTGGAGAAAAGCACAATGTTTCTGTTCAGCAAATGAATCCAATATCATGTTTACAAATACAAATATCATGTTTTCTCAGGTTTCTGGAGCTTTCTTCCTAGAAAACGCAAATGTGTGGAGGATTTGACTGCAGGGGGAACCAATTAGCGTTTGCCAGCAGAAAACAAAAAGCGTCCTGCTAAAACGCATTCAAAACATTAAAGTCCATAGAGAATGTCCAGAAAACACAAACACACACAGAGGCTGTAGCAAGATCTGCGATTGAGATAGCTACAAATCACCAGATAGTTTTGTTTTCATCCAGGAGTATCTGGAAAAATTGTTCTGGATTTCGGGTGAAATTTAACCAAAAATCACCGTGAAAGTGGTTTTGGAAAAAAGCACAATGTTCCTGTTCGGTAAATGAATCCAATGTCATGTTTACAGAAAGAAATATCATGTTTTCTCAGGTTTCTGGAGCTTTCTTCCTAGAAAACTCGAATGTGTCGAGGATTTGACTCCAGGTGGAACCATTAGTGTTTCCCAGCAGAAATCAAAAAGGGTCCTGCTAAAATGCATTCAAAACTGTAAAGTCCATAGAGAATGTCCAGAAAACACAAACACACACAGAGGCTGTTGCAAGATCTGGGATTGAGATAGCTACAAATCACCAGATAATTTTGATTTCATCCAGAAGTATCTGGACAAATTGTTGTAGATTTGAAGTGAAATTTAACCAAAAAATCACCGTGAAAGTGGTTTTGGAGAAAATCACAATCTTTCTGTTCAGCAAATGAATCCAATGTCATGTTTACAAATACAAATATCATGTTGTCTCAGGTTTCTGGAACTTTCTTCCTAGAAAACTCGAATGTGTGGAGTATTTGACTCCAGGTGGAACCAATTAGCGTTTGCCAGCAGAAAAGAAAAAGGGTCCTGCTAAAATGCATTCGAAACTGTAAAGTCCATAGAGAATGTCCAGAGAACACAAACACACACAGAGGCTGTAGCAAGATCTGGGATTGAGATAGCTACAAATCACCAGATAGTTTTGTTTTCATCCAGGAGTATCTGGACAAATTGTTGTAGTTTTGAAGTGAAATTTAACCAAAAAATCACCGTGGAAGTGGTTTTGGGGAAAAGCACAATTTTTCTGTTCAGCAAATGAATCCAATGTCATCTTTACAAATACAAATATCATGTTTTCTCAGGTTTCTGGAGCTTTCATCCTAGAAAACTCAAATGTTTGGAGGATTGGACTCCAGGTGCAACTAATTAGCGTTTGCCAGCAGAAATCAAAAAGGGTCCTGCTAAAATGCATTCAAAACTGTAAAGTCCATAGAGAATGTCCAGAAAACACAAACAAACACAGAGACTTTAGCAACATCTGGGATTGAGATAGCTACAAATCACCAGATAGTTTTGTTTTCATCCAGGAGTATCTGGACAAATTGTTGTAGTTTTGAAGTGAAATTTAACCAAGAAATCACCGTGAAAGTGGTTTTGGAGAAAAACACAATGTTTCTGTTCAGCAAATGAATCCAATGTCATGTTTACAAATACAAATATCATGTTTTCTCAGGTTTCTGGAGCTTTCTTCCTAGAAAACGTGAATGTGTGGAGGATTTGACTCCAGGTGGAACCAGTTAGCGTTTGCCAGCAGAAAACAAAAAGGGTCCTGCTAAAATGCATTCAAAACCGTAAAGTCCATAGTGAATGTCCAGAAAACACAAACACACACCAAGGCTGTAGCAAGATCTGGGATTGAGATAGCTAAAAATCACCAGATAATTTTGTTTTCATCCAGGAGTATCTGGACAAATTGTTGTGGATTTCGGGTGAAATTTAAACAAAAATCACCGTGAAAGTGGTTTTGGAGAAAAGCACAATCTTCCTGTTCGGTAAATGAATCCAATGTCATGTTTACAGAAAGAAATATCATGTTTTCTCAGGTTTCTGGAGCTTTCTTCCTAGAAAACTCGAATGTGTGGAGGATTTGACTCCAGGTGGAACCAATTCGCGTTTGCCAGCAGAAAAGAAAAAGGGTCCTGCTAAAATGCATTCAAAACTGTAAAGTCCATAGAGAATGTCCAGAAAACACAAACACACACAGAGGCTGTAGCAAGATCTGGGATTGAGATAGCTAAAAATCACCAGATAGTTTTGTTTTCATCCCGGAGTATCTGGACAAATTGTTGTAGTTTTGAAGTGAAATTTAACCAAAAAATCACCGTGAAAGTGGTTTTGGAGAAAAGCACCATCTTTCTGTTCAGCAAATGAATACAATGTCATGTTTACAAATACAAATATCATGTTTTCTCAGGTTTCTGGAGCTTTCTTACTACAAAACGCGAATGTGTGGAGTATTTGACTCCAGGTGGAAGCAATTAGCGTTTGGCAGCTAAAAATTATCACTTACATGCTAAAATGCATTCAAAACCATCAAGTACATAGAGAATGTCCAGAAAACACAAACACACACAGAGGCTGTAGCAAGATCTGGGATTGAGATAGTTATAAATCAGCAGATACTTTTGTTTTAATCCAGGAGTATCTGGACAAATTGTTGTGGATTTCGGGTGAAATTTAAACAAAAATCACTGTGAAAGTGGTTTTGGGGAAAAGCACAATTTTTCTGTTCAGCAAATGAATCCAATGTCATCTTTACAAATACAAATATCATGTTTTCTCAGGTTTCTGAACCTTTCTTCCTAGAAAACTCGAATGTGTGGAGGATTGGACTCCAGGTGCAACGAATTAGCGTTTGCCAGCAGAAATCAAAATGCATCCTGCTAAAATGCATTCAAAACCGTAAAGTCCATGGAGAATGTCCAGAAAACACAAACAAACACAGAGGCTGTAGCAACATCTGGGATTGAGATAGCTACAAATCACCAGATAGTTTTGTTTTCATCCAGGAGTATCTGGACAAATTGTTGTAATTTTGAAGTGAAATTTAACCAAGAAATCACCTTGAAAGTGGTTTTGGAGAAAAGCACAATGTTTCTGTTCAGCAAATGAATCCAATGTCATGTTTACAAATACAAATATCATGTTTTCTCAGGTTTCTGGAGCTTTCTTCCTAGAAAACGCAAATGTGTGGAGGATTTGACTCCAGGTGGAACCAATTAGCGTTTGCCAGCAGAAAACAAAAAGGGTCCTGCTAAAACGCATTCAAAACCTTAAAGTCCATAGAGAATGTCCAGAAAACACAAACACACACAGAGGCTGTAGCAAGATCTGGGATTGAGATAGCCACAACACAGCAGATAGTTTTGTTTTCATCCAGGAGTATCTGGACAAATTGTTGTGGATTTCGGGTGAAATTTAACCAAAAATCACCGTGAAAGTGGTTTTGGAGAAAAGCACAATCTTCCTGTTCGACAAATGAATCCAATGTCATGTTTACAGAAAGAAATATCATGTTTTCTCAGGTTTCTGGAGCTTTCTTCCTAGAAAACTCGAATGTGTCGAGGATTTGACTCCAGGTGGAACCAATTAGCGTTTGCCAGCAGAAATCAAAAAGGGTCCTGCTAAAATGCATTCAAAACTGTAAAGTCCATAGAGAATGTCCAGAAAACACAAAAACACACAGAGGCTGTTGCAAGATCTGGGATTGAGATAGCTAAAAATCACCAGATAATTTTGATTTCATCCAGAAGTATCTGGACAAATTGTTGTAGATTTGAAGTGAAATTTAACTGAAAAATCACCGTGAAAGTGGTTTTGGAGAAAAGCACAATCTTTCTGTTCAGCAAATGAATCCAATGTCATGTTTACAAATACAAATATCATGTTGTCTCAGGTTTCTGGAACTTTCTTCCTAGAAAACTCGAATGTGTGGAGTATTTGACTCCAGGTGGAACCAATTAGCGTTTGCCAGCAGAAAAGAAAAAGGGTCCTGCTAAAATGCATTCGAAACTGTAAAGTCCATAGAGAATGTCCAGAGAACACAAACACACACAGAGGCTGTAGCAAGATCTGGGATTGAGATAGCTACAAATCACCAGATAGTTTTGTTTTAATCCAGGAGTATCTGGACAAATTGTTGTGGATTTCGGGTGAAATTTAAACAAAAATCACTGTGAAAGTGGTTTTGGGGAAAAGCACAATTTTTCTGTTCAGCAAATGAATCCAATGTCATCTTTACAAATACAAATATCATGTTTTCTCAGGTTTCTGAACCTTTCTTCCTAGAAAACTCGAATGTGTGGAGGATTGGACTCCAGGTGCAACGAATTAGCGTTTGCCAGCAGAAATCAAAATGCGTCCTGCTAAAATGCATTCAAAACCGTAAAGTCCATGGAGAATGTCCAGAAAACACAAACAAACACAGAGGCTGTAGCAACATCTGGGATTGAGATAGCTACAAATCACCAGATAGTTTTGTTTTCATCCAGGAGTATCTGGACAAATTGTTGTAATTTTGAAGTGAAATTTAACCAAGAAATCACCTTGAAAGTGGTTTTGGAGAAAAGCACAATGTTTCTGTTCAGCAAATGAATCCAATGTCATGTTTACAAATACAAATATCATGTTTTCTCAGGTTTCTGGAGCTTTCTTCCTAGAAAACGCAAATGTGTGGAGGATTTGACTCCAGGTGGAACCAATTAGCGTTTGCCAGCAGAAAACAAAAAGGGTCCTGCTAAAACGCATTCGAAACTGTAAAGTCCATAGAGAATGTCCAGAAAACACAAACACACACAGAGGCTGTAGCAAGATCTGGGATTGAGATAGCCACAACACACCAGATAGTTTTGTTTTCATCCAGGAGTATCTGGACAAATTGTTGTGGATTTCGGGTGAAATTTAACCAAAAATCACCGTGAAAGTGGTTTTGGAGAAAAGCACAATCTTCCTGTTCGACAAATGAATCCAATGTCATGTTTACAGAAAGAAATATCATGTTTTCTCAGGTTTCTGGAGCTTTCTTCCTAGAAAACTCGAATGTGTCGAGGATTTGACTCCAGGTGGAACCAATTAGCGTTTGCCAGCAGAAATCAAAAAGGGTCCTGCTAAAATGCATTCAAAACTGTAAAGTCCATAGAGAATGTCCAGAAAACACAAAAACACACAGAGGCTGTTGCAAGATCTGGGATTGAGATAGCTAAAAATCACCAGATAATTTTGATTTCATCCAGAAGTATCTGGACAAATTGTTGTAGATTTGAAGTGAAATTTAACTGAAAAATCACCGTGAAAGTGGTTTTGGAGAAAAGCACAATCTTTCTGTTCAGCAAATGAATCCAATGTCATGTTTACAAATACAAATATCATGTTGTCTCAGGTTTCTGGAGCTTTCTTCCTAGAAAACTCGAATGTGTGGAGGATTTGACTCCAGGTGGAACCAATTAGCGTTTGCCAGCAGAAAACAAAAAGGGTCCTGCTAAAATGCATTCAAAACCTTAAAGTCCATAGAGAATGTCCAGAAAACACAAACACACACAGAGGCTGTAGCAAGATCTGGCATTGAGATAGCTACAAATCACCAGATAGTTTTGTTTTCATCCAGGAGTATCTGGACAAATTGTTGTGGATTTCGGGTGAAATTTAACCAAAAATCACCGTGAAAGTGGTTTTGGAAAAAAGCACAATCTTCCTGTTCGACAAATGCATCCAATGTCATGTTTACAGAAAGAAATATCATGTTTTCTCAGGTTTCTGGAGCTTTCTTCCTAGAAAACTCGAATGTGTCGAGGATTTGACTCCAGGTGGAACCAATTAGCGTTTGCCAGCAGAAATCAAAAAGGGTCCTGCTAAAATGCATTCAAAACTGTAAAGTCCATAGAGAATGTCCAGAAAACACAAAAACACCCAGAGGCTGTTGCAAGATCTGGGATTGAGATAGCTAAAAATCACCAGATAATTTTGATTTCATCCAGAAGTATCTGGACAAATTGTTGTAGATTTGAAGTGAAATATAACCGAAAAATCACCGTGAAAGTGGTTTTGGAGAAAAGCACAATCTTTCTGTTCTGCAAATGAATCCAATGTCATGTTTACAAATACAAATATCATGTTGTCTCAGGTTTCTGGAGCTTTCTTCCTAGAAAACTCGAATGTGTGGAGGATTTGACTCCAGGTGGAACCAATTAGCGTTTGCCAGCAGAAAAGAAAAAGGGTCCTGCTAAAATGCATTCAAAACTGTAAAGTCCATAGAGTATGTCCAGAAAACACAAACAAACACAGAGACTTTAGCAACATCTGGGATTGAGTTAGTTAAAAATCACCAGATAGTTTTGTTTTCATCCAGGAGTATCTGGACAAATTGTTGTAGTTTTGAAGTGAAATTTAACCAAGAAATCACCATGAAAGTGGTTTTGGAGAAAAACACAATGTTTCTGTTCAGCAAATGAATCCAATGTCATGTTTACAAATACAAATATCATGTTTTCTCAGGTTTCTGGAGCTTTCTTCCTAGAAAACGCGAATGTGTGGAGGATTTGACTCCAGGTGGAACCAATTAGCGTTTGCCAGCAGAAAACAAAAAGGGTCCTGCTAAAATGCATTCAAAACCGTAAAGTCCATAGAGAATGTCCAGAAAACACAAACACACTCAGAGGCTGTAGCAAGATCTGGGATTGAGATATCTAAAAATCACCAGATAGTTTTGTTTTCATCCAGGAGTATCTGGACATATTGTTGTGGATTTCGGGTGAAATTTAACCAAAAATCACCGTGAAAGTGGTTTTGGAGAAAAGCACAATCTTCCTGTTCGGTAAATGAATCCAATGTCATGTTTACAGAAAGAAATATCATGTTTTCTCAGGTTTCTGGAGCTTTCTTCCTAGAAAACTCGAATGTGTGGAGGATTTGACTCCAGGTGGAACCAATTAGCGTTTAGCAGCTAAAAATTATCACTTACATGCTAAAATGCATTCAAAACCATCAAGTACATAGAGAATGTCCAGAAAACACAAACACACACAGAGGCTGTAGCAAGATCTGGGATTGAGATAGTTATAAATCACCAGATACTTTTGTTTTAATCCAGGAGTATCTGGACAAATTGTTGTGGATTTCGAGTGAAATTTAAACAAAAATCACTGTGAAAGTGGTTTTGGGGAAAAGCACAATTTTTCTGTTCAGCAAATGAATCCAATGTCATGTTTACAAATACAAATATCATGTTTTCTCAGGTTTCTGGAGCTTTCTTCCTAGAAAACTCGAATGTGTGGAGGATTGGACTCCAGGTGCAACGAATTAGCGTTTGCCAGCAGAAATCAAAATGCGTCCTGCTAAAATACATTCAAAACCGTAAAGTCCATGGAGAATGTCCAGAAAACACAAACAAACACAGAGGCTGTAGCAAGATCTGGGATTGAGATAGCTACAAATCACCAGATAGTTTTGTTTTCATCCAGGAGTATCTGGACAAATTGTTGTAGTTTTGAAGTGAAATTTAACCAAGAAATCACCTTGAAAGTGGTTTTGGAGAAAAGCACAATGTTTCTGTTCAGCAAATGAATCCAATGTCATGTTTACAAATACAAATATCATGTTGTCTCAGGTTTCTGGAGCTTTCTTCCTAGAATACTCAAATGTGTGGAGGATTTGACTGCAGGGGGAACCAATTAGCGTTTGCCAGCAGAAAACAAAAAGGGTCCTGCTAAAACGCATTCGAAACTGTAAAGTCCATAGAGAATGTCCAGAAAACACAAACACACACAGAGGCTGTAGCAAGATCTGGGATTGAGATAGCTACAAATCACCAGATAGTTTTGTTTTCATCCAGGAGTATCTGGAAAAATTGTTGTGGATTTCGGGTGAAATTTAACCAAAAATCACCGTGAAAGTGGTTTTGGAAAAAAGCACAATCTTCCTGTTCGGTAAATGAATCCAATGTCATGTTTACAGAAAGAAATATCATGTTTTCTCAGGTTTCTGGAGCTTTCTTCCTAGAAAACTCGAATGTGTCGAGGATTTGACTCCAGGTGGAACCAATTAGCGTTTGCAAGCAGAAATCAAAAAGGGTCCTGCTAAAATGCATTCAAAACTGTAAAGTCCATAGAGAATGTCCAGAAAACACAAAAACACACAGAGGCTGTTGCAAGATCTGGGATTGAGATAGCTAAAAATCACCAGATAATTTTGATTTCATCCAGAAGTATCTGGACAAATTGTTGTAGATTTGAAGTGAAATTTAACCAAAAATCACCGTGAAAGTGGTTTTGGAGAAAAGCACAATCTTTCTGTTCAGCAAATGAATCCAATGTCATGTTTACAAATACAAATATCATGTTGTCTCAGGTTTCTGGAGCTTTCTTCCTAGAAAACTCGAATGTGTGGAGGATTTGACTCCAGGTGGAACCAATTAGCGTTTGCCAGCAGAAAAGAAAAAGGGTCCTGCTAAAATGCATTCGAAACTGTAAAGTCCATAGAGTATGTCCAGAAAACACAAACACACACAGAGGCTGTAGCAAGATCTGGGATTGAGATAGCTACAAATCACCAGATAGTTTTGTTTTCATCCAGGAGTATCTGGAAAAATTGTTGTGGACTTCGGGTGAAATTTAACCAAAAATCACCGTGAAAGTGGTTTTGGAGAAAAGCACAATCTTCCTGTTCGGTAAATGAATCCAATGTCATGTTTACAGAAAGAAATATCATGTTTTCTCAGGTTTCTGGAGCTTTCTTCCTAGAAAACTCGAATGTGTCGAGGATTTGACTCCAGGTGGAACCAATTAGCGTTTGTCAGCAGAAATCAAAAAGGGTCCTGCTAAAATGCATTCAAAACTGTAAAGTCCATAGAGAATGTCCAGAAAACACAAAAACACACAGAGGCTGTTGCAAGATCTGGGATTGAGATAGCTAAAAATCACCAGATAATTTTGATTACATCCAGAAGTATCTGGACAAATTGTTGCAGATTTGAAGTGAAATTTAACCGAAAAATCACCGTGAAAGTGGTTTTGGAGAAAAGCACAATCTTTCTGTTCAGCAAATGAATCCAATGTCATGTTTACAAATACAAATATCATGTTGTCTCAGGTTTCTGGAGCTTTCTTCCTAGAAAACTCGAATGTGTCGAGGATTTGACTCCAGGTGGAACCAATTAGCGTTTGCCAGCAGAAAAGAAAAAGGGTCCTGCTAAAATGCATTCAAAACTGTAAAGTCCATAGAGAATGTCCAGAAAACACAAACACACACAGAGGCTGTTGCAAGATCTGGGATTGAGATAGCTACAAATCACCAGATAGTTTTGTTTTCATCCAGGAGTATCGGGACAAATTGTTGTAGTTTTGAAGTGAAATTTCACCAAAGAATCACCTTGAAAGTGGTTTTGGGGAAAAGCACAATTTTTCTGTTCAGCAAATGAATCCAATGTCATCTTTACAAATACAAATATCATGTTTTCTCAGGTTTCTGGAGCTTTCTTCCTAGAAAACTCGAATGTTTGGAGGATTGGACTCCAGGTGCAACTAATTAGCGTTTGCCAGCAGAAATCAAAAAGGGTCCTGCTAAAATGCATTCAAAACTGTAAAGTCCATAGAGTATGTCCAGAAAACACAAACAAACACAGAGACTTTAGCAACATCTGGGATTGAGTTAGTTAAAAATCACCAGATAGTTTTGTTTTCATCCAGGAGTATCTGGACAAATTGTTGTAGTTTTGAAGTGAAATTTAACCAAGAAATCACCATGAAACTGGTTTTGGAGAAAAACACAATGTTTCTGTTCAGCAAATGAATCCAATGTCATGTTTACAAATACAAATATCATGTTTTCTCAGGTTTCTGGAGCTTTCTTCCTAGAAAACGCGAATGTGTGGCGGATTTGACTCCAGGTGGAACCAATTAGCGTTTGCCAGCAGAAAACAAAAAGGGTCCTGCTAAAATGCATTCAAAACCGTAAAGTCCATAGAGAATGTCCAGAAAACACAAACACACACAGAGGCTGTAGCAAGATCTGGGATTGAGATAGCCACAACACACCAGATAGTTTTGTTTTCATCCAGGAGTATCTGGACAAATTGTTGTGGATTTCGGGTGAAATTTAAACAAAAATCACCGTGAAAGTGGTTTTGGAGAAAAGCACAATCTTCCTGTTCGGTAAATGAATCCAATGTCATGTTTACAGAAAGAAATATCATGTTTTCTCAGGTTTCTGGAGCTTTCTTCCTAGAAAACTCGAATGTGTGGAGGATTTGACTCCAGGTGGAACCAATTAGCGTTTGCCAGCAGAAATCAAAAGGGTCCTGCTAAAATGCATTCAAAACTGTAAAGTCCATAGAGAATGTCCAGAAAACACAAACACACACAGAGGCTGTAGCAAGATCTGGGATTGAGATAGCTAAAAATCACCAGATAATTTTGTTTTCATCCAGGAGTATCTGGACAAATTGTTGTAGTTTTGAAGTGAAATTTAACCAAAAAATCACCTTGAAAGTGGTTTTGGTGAAAAGCACCATCTTTCTGTTCAGCAAATGAATACAATGCCATGTTTACAAATACAAATATCATGTTTTCTCAGGTTTCTGTAGCTTTCTTACTAGAAAACGCGAATGTGTGGAGTGTTGACTCCAGGTCGAACCAATTAGCGTTTGGCAGCTAAAAATTATCACTTACATGCTAAAATGCATTCAAAACCATCAATTACATAGAGAATGTCCAGAAAACACAAACACACACAGAGGCTGTAGCAAGATCTGGGATTGAGATAGTTATAAATCACCAGATACTTTTGTTTTAATCCAGGAGTATCTGGACAAATTGTTGTGGATTTCGGGTGAAATTTAAACAAAAATCACTGTGAAAGTGGTTTTGGGGAAAAGCACTATTTTTCTGTTCAGCAAATGAATCCAATGTCGTTTTTACAAATACAAATATCATGTTTTCTCAGGTTTCTGGAGCTTTCTTCCTAGAAAACTCAAATGTGTGGAGGATTGGACTCCAGGTGCAACGAATTAGCGTTTGCCAGCAGAAATCAAAATGCGTCCTGCTAAAATGCATTCAAAACCGTAAAGTCCTTGGAGAATGTCCAGAAAACACAAACATACACAGAGGCTGTAGCAAGATCTGGGATTGAGATAGCTACAAATCACCAGATAGTTTTGTTTTCATCCAGGAGTATCTGGACAAATTGTTGTAATTTTGAAGTGAAATTTAACCAAGAAATCACCTTGAAAGTGGTTTTGGAGAAAAGCACAATGTTTCTGTTCAGCAAATGAATCCAATGTCATGTTTACAAATACAAATATCATGTTTTCTCAGGTTTCTGGAGCTTTCTTCCTAGAAAACGCAAATGTGTGGAGGATTTGACTGCAGGGGGAACCAATTAGCGTTTGCCAGCAGAAAACAAAAAGCGTCCTGCTAAAACGCATTCAAAACATTAAAGTCCATAGAGAATGTCCAGAAAACACAAACAAACACAGAGGTTGTAGCAAGATCTGGGATTGAGATAGCTACAAATCACCAGATAGTTTTGTTTTCATCCAGGAGTATCTGGAAAAATTGTTGTGGATTTCGGGTGAAATTTAACCAAAAATCACCGTGAAAGTGGTTTTGGAAAAAAGCACAATCTTCCTGTTCGGTAAATGAATCCAATGTCATGTTTACAGAAAGAAATATCATGTTTTCTCAGGTTTCTGGAGCTTTCTTCCTAGAAAACTCGAATGTGTCGAGGATTTGACTCCAGGTGGAACCAATTAGCGTTTGCCAGCAGAAAACAAAAAGGGTCCTGCTAAAATGCATTCAAAACTGTAAAGTCCATAGAGAATGTCCAGAAAACACAAAAACACACAGAGGCTGTTGCAAGATCTGGGATTGAGATAGCTAAAAATCACCAGATAATTTTGATTTCATCCAGAAGTATCTGGACAAATTGTTGTAGATTTGAAGTGAAATTTAACTGAAAAATCACCGTGAAAGTGGTTTAGGAGAAAAGCACAATCTTTCTGTTCAGCAAATGAATCCAATGTCATGTTTACAAATACAAATATCATGTTGTCTCAGGTTTCTGGAGCTTTCTTCCTAGAAAACTCGAATGTGTGGAGGATTTGACTCCAGGTGGAACCAATTAGCGTTTGCCAGCAGAAAAGAAAAAGGGTCCTGCTAAAATGCATTCGAAACTGTAAAGTCCATAGAGTATGTCCAGAAAACACAAACACACACAGAGGCTGTAGCAAGATCTGGGATTGAGATAGCTACAAATCACCAGATAGTTTTGTTTTCATCCAGGAGTATCTGGAAAAATTGTTGTGGACTTCGGGTGAAATTTAACCAAAAATCACCGTGAAAGTGGTTTTGGAGAAAAGCACAATCTTCCTGTTCGGTAAATGAATCCAATGTCATGTTTACAGAAAGAAATATCATGTTTTCTCAGGTTTCTGGAGCTTTCTTCCTAGAAAACTCGAATGTGTCAAGGATTTGACTCCAGGTGGAACCAATTAGCGTTTGTCAGCAGAAATCAAAAAGGGTCCTGCTAAAATGCATTCAAAACTGTAAAGTCCATAGAGAATGTCCAGAAAACACAAAAACACACAGAGAGGCTGTTGCAAGATCTGGGATTGAGATAGCTAAAAATCACCAGATAATTTTGATTACATCCAGAAGTATCTGGACAAATTGTTGTAGATTTGAAGTGAAATTTAACCGAAAAATCACCGTGAAAGTGGTTTTGGAGAAAAGCACAATGTTTCTGTTCAGCAAATGAATCCAATGTCATGTTTACAAATACAAATATCATGTTTTCTCAGGTTTCTGGAGCTTTCTTCCTAGAAAACTCGAATGTGTGGAGGATTTGACTCCAGGTGGAACCAATTAGCGTTTGCCAGCAGAAAAGAAAAAGGGTCCTGCTAAAATGCATTCGAAACTGTAAAGTCCATAGAGAATGTCCAGAAAACACAAACACACACAGAGGCTGTAGCAAGATCTGGGATTGAGATAGCTACAAATCACCAGATAGTTTTGTTTTCATCCCGGAGTATCTGGACAAATTGTTGTAGTTTTGAAGTGAAATTTCACCAAAGAATCACCGTGAAAGTGGTTTTGGGGAAAAGCACAATTTTTCTGTTCAGCAAATGAATCCAATGTCATCTTTACAAATACAAATATCATGTTTTCTCAGGTTTCTGGAGCTTTCTTCCTAGAAAACTCGAATGTTTGGAGGATTGGACTCCAGGTGCAACTAATTAGCGTTTGCCAGCAGAAATCAAAAAGGGTCCTGCTAAAATGCATTCAAAACTGTAAAGTCCATAGAGTATGTCCAGAAAGCACAAACAAACACAGAGACTTTAGCAACATCTGGGATTGAGTTAGTTAAAAATCACCAGATAGTTTTGTTTTCATCCAGGAGTATCTGGACAAATTGTTGTAGTTTTGAAGTGAAATTTAACCAAGAAATCACCATGAAACTGGTTTTGGAGAAAAACACAATGTTTCTGTTCAGCAAATGAATCCAATGTCATGTTTACAAATACAAATATCATGTTTTCTCAGGTTTCTGGAGCTTTCTTCCTAGAAAACGCGAATGTGTGGCGGATTTGACTCCAGGTGGAACCAATTAGCGTTTGCCAGCAGAAAACAAAAAGGGTCCTGCTAAAATGCATTCAAAACCGTAAAGTCCATAGAGAATGTCCAGAAAACACAAACACACAAAGAGGCTGTAGCAAGATCTGGGATTGAGATAGCCACAACACACCAGATAGTTTTGTTTTCATCCAGGAGTATCTGGACAAATTGTTGTGGATTTCGGTGAAATTTAACCAAAAATCACCGTGAAAGTGGTTTTGGTGAAAAGCACCATCTTTCTGTTCAGCAAATGAATACAATGCCATGTTTACAAATACAAATATCATGTTTTCTCAGGTTTCTGTAGCTTTCTTACTAGAAAACGCGAATCTGTGGAGGATTTGACTCCAGGTGGAACCAATTAGCGTTTGGCAGCTAAAAATTATCACTTACATGCTAAAATGCATTCAAAACCATCAAGTACATAGAGAATGTCCAGAAAACACAAACACACACAGAGGCTGTAGCAAGATCTGGGATTGAGATAGTTATAAATCACCAGATACTTTTGTTTTAATCCAGGAGTATCTGGACAAATTGTTGTGGATTTCGGGTGAAATTTAAACAAAAATCACTGTGAAAGTGGTTTTGGGGAAAAGCACTATTTTTCTGTTCAGCAAATGAATCCAATGTCGTTTTTACAAATACAAATATCATGTTTTCTCAGGTTTCTGGAGCTTTCTTCCTAGAAAACTCAAATGTGTGGAGGATTGGACTCCAGGTGCAACGAATTAGCGTTTGCCAGCAGAAATCAAAATGCGTCCTGCTAAAATGCATTCAAAACCGTAAAGTCCTTGGAGAATGTCCAGAAAACACAAACATACACAGAGGCTGTAGCAAGATCTGGGATTGAGATAGCTACAAATCACCAGATAGTTTTGTTTTCATCCAGGAGTATCTGGAAAAATTGTTGTGGATTTCGGGTGAAATTTAACCAAAAATCACCGTGAAAGTGGTTTTGGAAAAAAGCACAATCTTCCTGTTCGGTAAATGAATCCAATGTCATGTTTACAAATACAAATATCATGTTTTCTCAGGTTTCTGGAGCTTTCTTCCTAGAAAACTCGAATGTGTCGAGGATTTGACTCCAGGTGGAACCAATTAGCGTTTGCCAGCAGAAATCAAAAAGGGTCCTGCTAAAATGCATTCAAAACTGTAAAGTCCATAGAGAATGTCCAGAAAACACAAACACACACAGAGGCTGTTGCAAGATCTGGGATTGAGATAGCTAAAAATCACCAGATAATTTTGATTTCATCCAGAAGTATCTGGACAAATTGTTGTAGATTTGAAGTGAAATTTAACCGAAAAATCACCGTGAAAGTGCTTTTGGAGAAAAGCACAATCTTTCTGTTCAGCAAATGAATCTAATGTCATGTTTACAAATACAAATATCATGTTGTCTCAGGTTTCTGGAGCTTTCTTCCTAGAAAACTCGAATGTGTGGAGGATTTGACTCCAGGTGGAACCAATTAGCGTTTGCCAGCAGAAATCAAAAAGGGTCCTGCTAAAATGCATTCAAAACTGTAAAGTCCATAGAGAATGTCCAGAAAACACAAACACACACAGAGGCTGTTGCAAGATCTGGGATTGAGATAGCTACAAATCACCAGATAGTTTTGTTTTCATCCAGGAGTATCGGGACAAATTGTTGTAGTTTTGAAGTGAAATTTCACCAAAGAATCACCTTGAAAGTGGTTTTGGGGAAAAGCACAATTTTTCTGTTCAGCAAATGAATCCAATGTCATCTTTACAAATACAAATATCATGTTTTCTCAGGTTTCTGGAGCTTTCTTCCTAGAAAACTCGAATGTTTGGAGGATTGGACTCCAGGTGCAACTAATTAGCGTTTGCCAGCAGAAATCAAAAAGGGTCCTGCTAAAATGCATTCAAAACTGTAAAGTCCATAGAGTATGTCCAGAAAACACAAACAAACACAGAGACTTTAGCAACATCTGGGATTGAGTTAGTTAAAAATCACCAGATAGTTTTGTTTTCATCCAGGAGTATCTGGACAAATTGTTGTAGTTTTGAAGTGAAATTTAACCAAGAAATCACCATGAAACTGGTTTTGGAGAAAAACACAATGTTTCTGTTCAGCAAATGAATCCAATGTCATGTTTACAAATACAAATATCATGTTTTCTCAGGTTTCTGGAGCTTTCTTCCTAGAAAACGCGAATGTGTGGCGGATTTGACTCCAGGTGGAACCAATTAGCGTTTGCCAGCAGAAAACAAAAAGGGTCCTGCTAAAATGCATTCAAAACCGTAAAGTCCATAGAGAATGTCCAGAAAACACAAACACACACAGAGGCTGTAGCAAGATCTGGGATTGAGATAGCCACAACACACCAGATAGTTTTGTTTTCATCCAGGAGTATCTGGACAAATTGTTGTGGATTTCGGGTGAAATTTAAACAAAAATCACCGTGAAAGTGGTTTTGGAGAAAAGCACAATCTTCCTGTTCGGTAAATGAATCCAATGTCATGTTTACAGAAAGAAATATCATGTTTTCTCAGGTTTCTGGAGCTTTCTTCCTAGAAAACTCGAATGTGTGGAGGATTTGACTCCAGGTGGAACCAATTAGCGTTTGCCAGCAGAAATCAAAAGGGTCCTGCTAAAATGCATTCAAAACTGTAAAGTCCATAGAGAATGTCCAGAAAACACAAACACACACAGAGGCTGTAGCAAGATCTGGGATTGAGATAGCTAAAAATCACCAGATAATTTTGTTTTCATCCCGGAGTATCTGGACAAATTGTTGTAGTTTTGAAGTGAAATTTAACCAAAAAATCACCGTGAAAGTGGTTTTGGTGAAAAGCACCATCTTTCTGTTCAGCAAATGAATACAATGCCATGTTTACAAATACAAATATCATGTTTTCTCAGGTTTCTGTAGCTTTCTTACTAGAAAACGCGAATGTGTGGAGTGTTGACTCCAGGTCGAACCAATTAGCGTTTGGCAGTTAAAAATTATCACTTACATGCTAAAATGCATTCAAAACCGTAAAGTCCATAGAGAATGTCCAGAACACACAAACACACACAGAGGCTGTAGCAAGATCTGGGATTGAGATAGTTATAAATCACCAGATACTTTTGTTTTAATCCAGGAGTATCTGGACAAATTGTTGTGGATTTCGGGTGAAATTTAAACAAAAATCACTGTAAAAGTGGTTTTGGGGAAAAGCACTATTTTTCTGTTCAGCAAATGAATCCAATGTCGTTTTTACAAATACAAATATCATGTTTTCTCAGGTTTCTGGAGCTTTCTTCCTAGAAAACTCAAATGTGTGGAGGATTGGACTCCAGGTGCAACGAATTAGCGTTTGCCAGCAGAAATCAAAATGCGTCCTGCTAAAATGCATTCAAAACCGTAAAGTCCTTGGAGAATGTCCAGAAAACACAAACATACACAGAGGCTGTAGCAAGATCTGGGATTGAGATAGCTACAAATCACCAGATAGTTTTGTTTTCATCCAGGAGTATCTGGACAAATTGTTGTAATTTTGAAGTGAAATTTAACCAAGAAATCACCTTGAAAGTGGTTTTGGAGAAAAGCACAATGTTTCTGTTCAGCAAATGAATCCAATGTCATGTTTACAAATACAAATATCATGTTTTCTCAGGTTTCTGGAGCTTTCTTCCTAGAAAACGCAAATGTGTGGAGGATTTGACTGCAGGGGGAACCAATTAGCGTTTGCCAGCAGAAAACAAAAAGCGTCCTGCTAAAACGCATTCAAAACATTAAAGTCCATAGAGAATGTCCAGAAAACACAAACAAACACAGAGGTTGTAGCAAGATCTGGGATTGAGATAGCTACAAATCACCAGATAGTTTTGTTTTCATCCAGGAGTATCTGGAAAAATTGTTGTGGATTTCGGGTGAAATTTAACCAAAAATCACCGTGAAAGTGGTTTTGGAAAAAAGCACAATCTTCCTGTTCGGTAAATGAATCCAATGTCATGTTTACAGAAAGAAATATCATGTTTTCTCAGGTTTCTGGAGCTTTCTTCCTAGAAAACTCGAATGTGTCGAGGATTTGACTCCAGGTGGAACCAATTAGCGTTTGCCAGCAGAAATCAAAAAGGGTCCTGCTAAAATGCATTCAAAACTGTAAAGTCCATAGAGAATGTCCAGAAAACACAAACACACACAGAGGCTGTTGCAAGATCTGGGATTGAGATAGCTAAAAATCACCAGATAATTTTGATTTCATCCAGAAGTATCTGGACAAATTGTTGTAGATTTGAAGTGAAATTTAACTGAAAAATCACCGTGAAAGTGGTTTAGGAGAAAAGCACAATCTTTCTGTTCAGCAAATGAATCCAATGTCATCTTTACAAATACAAATATCATGTTGTCTCAGGTTTCTGGAGCTTTCTTCCTAGAAAACTCGAATGTGTGGAGGATTTGACTCCAGGTGGAACCAATTAGCGTTTGCCAGCAGAAAAGAAAAAGGGTCCTGCTAAAATGCATTCGAAACTGTAAAGTCCATAGAGTATGTCCAGAAAACACAAACACACACAGAGGCTGTAGCAAGATCTGGGATTGAGATAGCTACAAATCACCAGATAGTTTTGTTTTCATCCAGGAGTATCTGGACAAATTGTTGTAGTTTTGAAGTGAAATTTCACCAAAGAATCACCGTGAAAGTGGTTTTGGGGAAAAGCACAATTTTTCTGTTCAGCAAATGAATCCAATGTCATCTTTACAAATACAAATATCATGTTTTCTCAGGTTTCTGGAGCTTTCTTCCTAGAAAACTCGAATGTTTGGAGGATTGGACTCCAGGTGCAACTAATTAGCGTTTGCCAGCAGAAATCAAAAAGGGTCCTGCTAAAATGCATTCAAAACTGTAAAGTCCATAGAGTATGTCCAGAAAGCACAAACAAACACAGAGACTTTAGCAACATCTGGGATTGAGTTAGTTAAAAATCACCAGATAGTTTTGTTTTCATCCAGGAGTATCTGGACAAATTGTTGTAGTTTTGAAGTGAAATTTAACCAAGAAATCACCATGAAAGTGGTTTTGGAGAAAAACACAATGTTTCTGTTCAGCAAATGAATCCAATGTCATGTTTACAAATACAAATATCATGTTTTCTCAGGTTTCTGGAGCTTTCTTCCTAGAAAACGCGAATGTGTGGCGGATTTGTCTCCAGGTGGAACCAATTAGCGTTTGCCAGCAGAAAACAAAAAGGGTCCTGCTAAAATGCATTCAAAACCGTAAAGTCCATAGAGAATGTCCAGAAAACACAAACACACAAAGAGGCTGTAGCAAGATCTGGGATTGAGATAGCCACAACACACCAGATAGTTTTGTTTTCATCCAGGAGTATCTGGACAAATTGTTGTGGATTTCGGTGAAATTTAACCAAAAATCACCGTGAAAGTGGTTTTGGTGAAAAGCACCATCTTTCTGTTCAGCAAATGAATACAATGCCATGTTTACAAATACAAATATCATGTTTTCTCAGGTTTCTGTAGCTTTCTTACTAGAAAACGCGAATCTGTGGAGGATTTGACTCCAGGTGGAACCAATTAGCGTTTGGCAGCTAAAAATTATCACTTACATGCTAAAATGCATTCAAAACCATCAAGTACATAGAGAATGTCCAGAAAACACAAACACACTCAGAGGCTGTAGCAAGATCTGGGATTGAGATAGTTATAAATCACCAGATACTTTTGTTTTAATCCAGGAGTATCTGGACAAATTGTTGTGGATTTCGGGTGAAATTTAAACAAAAATCACTGTGAAAGTGGTTTTGGGGAAAAGCACTATTTTTCTGTTCAGCAAATGAATCCAATGTCGTTTTTACAAATACAAATATCATGTTTTCTCAGGTTTCTGGAGCTTTCTTCCTAGAAAACTCAAATGTGTGGAGGATTGGACTCCAGGTGCAACGAATTAGCGTTTGCCAGCAGAAATCAAAATGCGTCCTGCTAAAATGCATTCAAAACCGTAAAGTCCTTGGAGAATGTCCAGAAAACACAAACATACACAGAGGCTGTAGCAAGATCTGGGATTGAGATAGCTACAAATCACCAGATAGTTTTGTTTTCATCCAGGAGTATCTGGAAAAATTGTTGTGGATTTCGGGTGAAATTTAACCAAAAATCACCGTGAAAGTGGTTTTGGAAAAAAGCACAATCTTCCTGTTCGGTAAATGAATCCAATGTCATGTTTACAAATACAAATATCATGTTTTCTCAGGTTTCTGGAGCTTTCTTCCTAGAAAACTCGAATGTGTCGAGGATTTGACTCCAGGTGGAACCAATTAGCGTTTGCCAGCAGAAATCAAAAAGGGTCCTGCTAAAATGCATTCAAAACTGTAAAGTCCATAGAGAATGTCCAGAAAACACAAACACACACAGAGGCTGTTGCAAGATCTGGGATTGAGATAGCTAAAAATCACCAGATAATTTTGATTTCATCCAGAAGTATCGGGACAAATTGTTGTAGTTTTGAAGTGAAATTTCACCAAAGAATCACCTTGAAAGTGGTTTTGGGGAAAAGCACAATTTTTCTGTTCAGCAAATGAATCCAATGTCATCTTTACAAATACAAATATCATGTTTTCTCAGGTTTCTGGAGCTTTCTTCCTAGAAAACTCGAATGTTTGGAGGATTGGACTCCAGGTGCAACTAATTAGCGTTTGCCAGCAGAAATCAAAAAGGGTCCTGCTAAAATGCATTCAAAACTGTAAAGTCCATAGAGTATGTCCAGAAAACACAAACAAACACAGAGACTTTAGCAACATCTGGGATTGAGTTAGTTAAAAATCACCAGATAGTTTTGTTTTCATCCAGGAGTATCTGGACAAATTGTTGTAGTTTTGAAGTGAAATTTAACCAAGAAATCACCATGAAACTGGTTTTGGAGAAAAACACAATGTTTCTGTTCAGCAAATGAATCCAATGTCATGTTTACAAATACAAATATCATGTTTTCTCAGGTTTCTGGAGCTTTCTTCCTAGAAAACGCGAATGTGTGGCGGATTTGACTCCAGGTGGAACCAATTAGCGTTTGCCAGCAGAAAACAAAAAGGGTCCTGCTAAAATGCATTCAAAACCGTAAAGTCCATAGAGAATGTCCAGAAAACACAAACACACACAGAGGCTGTAGCAAGATCTGGGATTGAGATAGCCACAACACACCAGATAGTTTTGTTTTCATCCAGGAGTATCTGGACAAATTGTTGTGGATTTCGGGTGAAATTTAAACAAAAATCACCGTGAAAGTGGTTTTGGAGAAAAGCACAATCTTCCTGTTCGGTAAATGAATCCAATGTCATGTTTACAGAAAGAAATATCATGTTTTCTCAGGTTTCTGGAGCTTTCTTCCTAGAAAACTCGAATGTGTGGAGGATTTGACTCCAGGTGGAACCAATTAGCGTTTGCCAGCAGAAATCAAAAGGGTCCTGCTAAAATGCATTCAAAACTGTAAAGTCCATAGAGAATGTCCAGAAAACACAAACACACACAGAGGCTGTAGCAAGATCTGGGATTGAGATAGCTAAAAATCACCAGATAATTTTGTTTTCATCCCGGAGTATCTGGACAAATTGTTGTAGTTTTGAAGTGAAATTTAACCAAAAAATCACCGTGAAAGTGGTTTTGGTGAAAAGCACCATCTTTCTGTTCAGCAAATGAATACAATGCCATGTTTACAAATACAAATATCATGTTTTCTCAGGTTTCTGTAGCTTTCTTACTAGAAAACGCGAATGTGTGGAGTGTTGACTCCAGGTCGAACCAATTAGCGTTTGGCAGTTAAAAATTATCACTTACATGCTAAAATGCATTCAAAACCGTAAAGTCCATAGAGAATGTCCAGAACACACAAACACACACAGAGGCTGTAGCAAGATCTGGGATTGAGATAGTTATAAATCACCAGATACTTTTGTTTTAATCCAGGAGTATCTGGACAAATTGTTGTGGATTTCGGGTGAAATTTAAACAAAAATCACTGTAAAAGTGGTTTTGGGGAAAAGCACTATTTTTCTGTTCAGCAAATGAATCCAATGTCGTTTTTACAAATACAAATATCATGTTTTCTCAGGTTTCTGGAGCTTTCTTCCTAGAAAACTCAAATGTGTGGAGGATTGGACTCCAGGTGCAACGAATTAGCGTTTGCCAGCAGAAATCAAAATGCGTCCTGCTAAAATGCATTCAAAACCGTAAAGTCCTTGGAGAATGTCCAGAAAACACAAACATACACAGAGGCTGTAGCAAGATCTGGGATTGAGATAGCTACAAATCACCAGATAGTTTTGTTTTCATCCAGGAGTATCTGGACAAATTGTTGTAATTTTGAAGTGAAATTTAACCAAGAAATCACCTTGAAAGTGGTTTTGGAGAAAAGCACAATGTTTCTTTTCAGCAAATGAATCCAATGTCATGTTTACAAATACAAATATCATGTTTTCTCAGGTTTCTGGAGCTTTCTTCCTAGAAAACGCAAATGTGTGGAGGATTTGACTGCAGGGGGAACCAATTAGCGTTTGCCAGCAGAAAACAAAAAGCGTCCTGCTAAAACGCATTCAAAACATTAAAGTCCATAGAGAATGTCCAGAAAACACAAACAAACACAGAGGTTGTAGCAAGATCTGGGATTGAGATAGCTACAAATCACCAGATAGTTTTGTTTTCATCCAGGAGTATCTGGAAAAATTGTTGTGGATTTCGGGTGAAATTTAACCAAAAATCACCGTGAAAGTGGTTTTGGAAAAAAGCACAATCTTCCTGTTCGGTAAATGAATCCAATGTCATGTTTACAGAAAGAAATATCATGTTTTCTCAGGTTTCTGGAGCTTTCTTCCTAGAAAACTCGAATGTGTCGAGGATTTGACTCCAGGTGGAACCAATTAGCGTTTGCCAGCAGAAATCAAAAAGGGTCCTGCTAAAATGCATTCAAAACTGTAAAGTCCATAGAGAATGTCCAGAAAACACAAACACACACAGAGGCTGTTGCAAGATCTGGGATTGAGATAGCTAAAAATCACCAGATAATTTTGATTTCATCCAGAAGTATCTGGACAAATTGTTGTAGATTTGAAGTGAAATTTAACTGAAAAATCACCGTGAAAGTGGTTTAGGAGAAAAGCACAATCTTTCTGTTCAGCAAATGAATCCAATGTCATCTTTACAAATACAAATATCATGTTGTCTCAGGTTTCTGGAGCTTTCTTCCTAGAAAACTCGAATGTGTGGAGGATTTGACTCCAGGTGGAACCAATTAGCGTTTGCCAGCAGAAAAGAAAAAGGGTCCTGCTAAAATGCATTCGAAACTGTAAAGTCCATAGAGTATGTCCAGAAAACACAAACACACACAGAGGCTGTAGCAAGATCTGGGATTGAGATAGCTACAAATCACCAGATAGTTTTGTTTTCATCCAGGAGTATCTGGAAAAATTGTTGTGGATTTCGGGTGAAATTTAACCAAAAATCACCGTGAAAGTGGTTTTGGAGAAAAGCACAATCTTCCTGTTCGGTAAATGAATCCAATGTCATGTTTACAGAAAGAAATATCATGTTTTCTCAGGTTTCTGGAGCTTTCTTCCTAGAAAACTCGAATGTGTCAAGGATTTGACTCCAGGTGGAACCAATTAGCGTTTGTCAGCAGAAATCAAAAAGGGTCCTGCTAAAATGCATTCAAAACTGTAAAGTCCATAGAGAATGTCCAGAAAACACAAAAACACACAGAGAGGCTGTTGCAAGATCTGGGATTGAGATAGCTAAAAATCACCAGATAATTTTGATTACATCCAGAAGTATCTGGACAAATTGTTGTAGATTTGAAGTGAAATTTAACCGAAAAATCACCATGAAAGTGGTTTTGGAGAAAAGCACAATGTTTCTGTTCAGCAAATGAATCCAATGTCATGTTTACAAATACAAATATCATGTTTTCTCAGGTTTCTGGAGCTTTCTTCCTAGAAAACTCGAATGTGTGGAGGATTTGACTCCAGGTGGAACCAATTAGCGTTTGCCAGCAGAAAAGAAAAAGGGTCCTGCTAAAATGCATTCGAAACTGTAAAGTCCATAGAGAATGTCCAGAAAACACAAACACACACAGAGGCTGTTGCAAGATCTGGGATTGAGATAGCTACAAATCACCAGATAGTTTTGTTTTCATCCAGGAGTATCTGGACAAATTGTTGTAGTTTTGAAGTGAAATTTCACCAAAGAATCACCGTGAAAGTGGTTTTGGGGAAAAGCACAATTTTTCTGTTCAGCAAATGAATCCAATGTCATCTTTACAAATACAAATATCATGTTTTCTCAGGTTTCTGGAGCTTTCTTCCTAGAAAACTCGAATGTTTGGAGGATTGGACTCCAGGTGCAACTAATTAGCGTTTGCCAGCAGAAATCAAAAAGGGTCCTGCTACAATGCATTCAAAACTGTAAAGTCCATAGAGTATGTCCAGAAAGCACAAACAAACACAGAGACTTTAGCAACATCTGGGATTGAGTTAGTTAAAAATCACCAGATAGTTTTGTTTTCATCCAGGAGTATCTGGACAAATTGTTGTAGTTTTGAAGTGAAATTTAACCAAGAAATCACCATGAAAGTGGTTTTGGAGAAAAACACAATGTTTCTGTTCAGCAAATGAATCCAATGTCATGTTTACAAATACAAATATCATGTTTTCTCAGGTTTCTGGAGCTTTCTTCCTAGAAAACGCGAATGTGTGGCGGATTTGTCTCCAGGTGGAACCAATTAGCGTTTGCCAGCAGAAAACAAAAAGGGTCCTGCTAAAATGCATTCAAAACCGTAAAGTCCATAGAGAATGTCCAGAAAACACAAACACACAAAGAGGCTGTAGCAAGATCTGGGATTGAGATAGCCACAACACACCAGATAGTTTTGTTTTCATCCAGGAGTATCTGGACAAATTGTTGTGGATTTCGGTGAAATTTAACCAAAAATCACCGTGAAAGTGGTTTTGGTGAAAAGCACCATCTTTCTGTTCAGCAAATGAATACAATGCCATGTTTACAAATACAAATATCATGTTTTCTCAGGTTTCTGTAGCTTTCTTACTAGAAAACGCGAATCTGTGGAGGATTTGACTCCAGGTGGAACCAATTAGCGTTTGGCAGCTAAAAATTATCACTTACATGCTAAAATGCATTCAAAACCATCAAGTACATAGAGAATGTCCAGAAAACACAAACACACTCAGAGGCTGTAGCAAGATCTGGGATTGAGATAGTTATAAATCACCAGATACTTTTGTTTTAATCCAGGAGTATCTGGACAAATTGTTGTGGATTTCGGGTGAAATTTAAACAAAAATCACTGTGAAAGTGGTTTTGGGGAAAAGCACTATTTTTCTGTTCAGCAAATGAATCCAATGTCGTTTTTACAAATACAAATATCATGTTTTCTCAGGTTTCTGGAGCTTTCTTCCTAGAAAACTCAAATGTGTGGAGGATTGGACTCCAGGTGCAACGAATTAGCGTTTGCCAGCAGAAATCAAAATGCGTCCTGCTAAAATGCATTCAAAACCGTAAAGTCCTTGGAGAATGTCCAGAAAACACAAACATACACAGAGGCTGTAGCAAGATCTGGGATTGAGATAGCTACAAATCACCAGATAGTTTTGTTTTCATCCAGGAGTATCTGGAAAAATTGTTGTGGATTTCGGGTGAAATTTAACCAAAAATCACCGTGAAAGTGGTTTTGGAAAAAAGCACAATCTTCCTGTTCGGTAAATGAATCCAATGTCATGTTTACAAATACAAATATCATGTTTTCTCAGGTTTCTGAAGCTTTCTTCCTAGAAAACTCGAATGTGTCGAGGATTTGACTCCAGGTGGAACCAATTAGCGTTTGCCAGCAGAAATCAAAAAGGGTCCTGCTAAAATGCATTCAAAACTGTAAAGTCCATAGAGAATGTCCAGAAAACACAAACACACACAGAGGCTGTTGCAAGATCTGGGATTGAGATAGCTAAAAATCACCAGATAATTTTGATTTCATCCAGAAGTATCTGGACAAATTGTTGTAGATTTGAAGTGAAATTTAACCGAAAAATCACCGTGAAAGTGCTTTTGGAGAAAAGCACAATCTTTCTGTTCAGCAAATGAATCTAATGTCATGTTTACAAATACAAATATCATGTTGTCTCAGGTTTCTGGAGCTTTCTTCCTAGAAAACTCGAATGTGTGGAGGATTTGACTCCAGGTGGAACCAATTAGCGTTTGCCAGCAGAAAACAAAAAGGGTCCTGCTAAAATGCATTCGAAACTGTAAAGTCCATAGAGAATGTCCAGAAAACACAAACACACACAGAGGCTGTAGCAAGATCTGGGATTGAGATAGCTACAAATCACCAGATAGTTTTGTTTTCATCCAGGAGTATCTGGAAAAATTGTTGTGGATTTCGGGTGAAATTTAACCAAAAATCACCGTGAAAGTGGTTTTGGGAAAAGCACAATTTTTCTGTTCAGCAAATGAATCCAATGTCATCTTTACAAATACAAATATCATGTTTTCTCAGGTTTCTGGAGCTTTCTTCCTAGAAAACTCGAATGTGTGGAGGATTGGACTCCAGGTGCAACTAATTAGCGTTTGCCAGCAGAAATCAAAAAGGGTCCTTCTAAAATGCATTCAAAACCGTAAAGTCCATAGAGAATATCCAGAAAACACAAACACACACAGAGGCTATAGCAAGATCTGGGATTGAGATAGTGAAAAATCATCAGATAGTTTTGTTTTCATCCAGGAGTATCTGGACAAATTGTTGTGGATTTCGGGTGAAATTTCACCAAAAATCACCGTGAAAGAGGTTTTGGAGAAAAGCACAATCTTCCTGTTCGGCAAATGCATCCAATGTCATGTTTACAGAAAGAAATATCATCTTTTCTCAGGTTTCTGAAGCTTTCTTCCTTGAAAACTCGAATGTGTGGAGGGTTTGCTCCATTGGAAGCAATTAGCGTTTGGCAGCTAAAAACTATAACTTACATGCTAAAATTCATTCAAAACCGTAAAGTCCATAGAGAATGTCCAGAAAGCACAAACACACACAGAGGCTGTAGCAAGATCTGGGATTGAGATAGCTAAAAATGACCAGATAATTTTGTTTTCATCCCGGAGTATCTGGACAAATTGTTGTAGTTTTGAAGTGAAATTTAACCAAAAATCACCGTGAAAATGCTTTTGGAGAAAAGCACAATATTTCTGTTCAGCAAATGAATCCAATGCCATGTTTACTAATACAAATATCATGTTTTCTCAGGTTTCTGTAGCTTTCTTCCTAGAAAACGCGAAAGTGTGGAGTATTTGACTCCAGGTGGAACCAATTAGCGTTTGGCAGCTAAAAATTATAACTTACATGCTAAAATGCATACAAAACCGTAAAGTCCATAGAAAATGTCCAGAAAACACAAACACACACAGAGGCTGTAGCAAGATCTGGCATTGAGATAGTTAAAAATCACCAGATAGTTTTGTTTTCATCCAGGAGTATCTGGACAAATTGTTGTGGATTTCGGGTGAAATTTAACCAAAAATCACCGTGAAAGTGGTTTTGGAGAAAAGCACAATCTTCCTGTTCGGCAAATGCATCCAATGTCATGTTTACAAAAAGAAATATCATGTTGTCTCAGGTTTCTGGAGCTTTCTTCCTTGAAAACTCGAATGTGTGGAGGATTTGACTCCAAGTGGAAGCAATTAGCGTTTGGCAGCTAAAAACTATAACTTACATGCTGAAATGCATTCAAAACCGTAAAGTCCATAGAGAATGTCCAGAAAACACAAACACACACAGAGGCTGTAGCAAGATCTGGGACTGAGATAGCTAAAAATCACCAGATAGTTTTGTTTTCATCCGGGAGTATCTGGAAAATTGTTGTGGATTTCAGGTGAAATTTAACCAAAAAATCACCGTGAAAGTGGTTTTGGAGAAAAGCACAATCTTTCTGTTCAGCAAATGAATCCAATGTCATGTTTACAAATACAAATATCATGTTGTCTCAGGTTTCTGGAGCTTTCTTCCTAGAAAACTCGAATGTGTGGAGTATTTGACTCCAGGTGGAACCAATTTGCGTTTGCCAGCAGAAAACAAAAAGGGTCCTGCTAAAATGCATTCGAAACTCTAAAGTCCATAGAGAATGTCCAGAAAACACAAACACCCACAGAGGCTGTAGCAAGATCTGGGATTGAGATAGCTAAAAATCACCAGATAGTTTTGTTTTCATCCAGGAGTATCTGGACAAATTGTTGCAGTATTGAAGTGAAATTTAACCAAAAATCACCGTGAAAGTGGTTTTGGGGAAAAGCACAATTTTTCTGTTCAGCAAATCAATCCAATGTCATGTTTGCAAATACAAATATCATGTTTTCTCAGGTTTCTGGAGCTTTCTTTCTAGAAAATTCGAATGTGTGGAGGATTTGACTCCAGGTGGAACCAATTAGCGTTTGCCAGCAGAAAACAAAAAGGGTCCTGCTAAAATGCATTCAAAACCGTAAAGTCCATAGAGAATGTCCAGAAAACACAAACACACACAGAGGCTGTAGCAAGATCTCGGACTGAGATAGCTAAAAATCACCAGATAGTTTTGTTTCCATCCAGGAGAATGTGGAAAATTTTGGAGACTTGAAGTGAAATTTCACCAAAAAATGACCGTGAAACTGGTTTTGGAGAAAAGCGCAATCTTCCTGTTTGGCAAATGCATCCAATGTCGTGTTTACTAATACGAATATCATGTTTTCTCTGGTTTCTGGAGCTTTCTTCCTAGAAAACTCGAATGTGTGAAGTATTTGACTCCAGGTGGAACCAATTAGCGTTTGGCAGCTAAAAACTAAAACTTACATGCTAAAATGCATTCAAAACCGTAAAGTCCATAGAGAATGTCCAGAAAGCACAAACAAACACAGAGGCTGTAGCAAGATCTGGGATTCAGATAGCCACAACACACCAGATAGTTGTGTTTTCATCCAGGAGTATCTGGACAAATTGTTGTGGATTTCGGGTGAAATTTAACCAGAAATCACCGTGAAAGTGGTTTTGGAGAAAAGCACAACCTTCCTTTTTAGCAAATGTATCCAATGTCATGTTTATAGAAAGAAATATCATGTTTTCTCAGGTTTCTGGAGCTTTCTTCCTAGAAAACTCGAAAGTGTGGAGGATTTGACTTCAAGTGGAACCAATTAGCGTTTGGCAGCTAAAAACTAAAACTTACATGCTAAAATGCATTGAAAACCGTAAAGTCCATAGAGAATGTCCAGAAAACACAAACAGACACAGACGCTGTATCAAGATCTGGGATTGAGATAGCCACAACACACCAGATAGTTTTGTTTTCATCCAGGAGTATCTGGACAAATTGTTGTGGATTTCGGTTGAAATTTAACCAAAAACCACCGTGAACGTGGTTTTGGAGAAAAGCACAATCTTCCTGTATGGCAAATGCATCCAATGTCATGTTTACACAAGGAAATATCATGTTTTCTCAGGTTTCTGAAGCTTTCTTCCTAGAAAACTCGAATGTGTGGAGGATTGGACTCCAGGTGGAACCAATTAGCGTTTGCCAGCAGAAAACAAAAATGGTCCTGCTGAAATGCATTGAAAACCGTAAAGTCCATAGAGAATGTCCAGAAAACACAAACACACACAGAGGCTGTAGCAAGATCTGGGATTGAGATAGCTACAAATCACCAGATTGTTTTGTTTTCATCCAGGAGTATCTGGACAAATTGTTGTAGTTTTGAAGTGAAATTTAACCAAAAAGTCACTGTGAAAATGCTTTTGGAGAAAAGCACAATGTTTCTGTTCAGCAAATGAATCCAATGCCATGTTTACAAATACAAATATCATGTTTTCTCAGGTTTCTGGAGCTTTCTTCCTAGAAAACTCGAAAGTGTGGAGGATTTGACTCCAGGTGGAACCAATTAGCGTTTGCCAGCAGAAAACAAAAAGGGTCCTGCTAAAATGCATTCAAAACCGTAAAGTCCATAGAGAATGTCCAGAAAACACAAACACACACAGAGGCTGTAGCAAGATCTGGGACTGAGATAGCTAAAAATCACCAGATAGTTTTGTTTTCATCCAGGAGTATCTGGACAAATTGTTGTGGATTTCACGTGAAATTTAACCAAAAATCACCGTGAAAGTGGTTTTGGAGAAAAGCACAATCTTTCTGTTCAGCAAATGAATCCAATGTCATGTTTACTATTACAAATATCATGTTTTCTCAGGTTTCTGGAGCTTTCTTCCTAGAAAACTTGAATGTGTGGAGGATTTGACTCCAGGTGGAACCAATAAGTGTTTGGCAGCTAAAAACAAAACTTACATGCTAAAATGCATTCAAAACGTTAAAGTCCATAGAGAATGTCCAGAAAACACAAACAGACACAGACGCTGTAGCAAGATCTGGGATTCAGATAGCTAAAAATCACTAGATATTTTTGTTTCCATCCAGGAGAATCTGGACAAATTGTTATAGATTTGAAGTAAAATTTAACCAAAAATTACCGTGAAAGTGGTTTTGGAGAAAAGCGCAATCTTCCTGTTTGGCAAATGCATCCAATGTCGTGTTTACTAATACGAATATCATGTTTTCTCTGGTTTCTGGAGCTTTCTTCCTAGAAAACTCGAATGTGTGAAGTATTTGACTCCAGGTGGAACCAATTAGCGTTTGGCAGCTAAAAACTAAAACTTACATGCTAAAATGCATTCAAAACCGTAAAGTCCATAGAGAATGTCCAGAAAGCACAAACAAACACAGAGGCTGTAGCAAGATCTGGGATTCAGATAGCCACAACACACCAGATAGTTGTGTTTTCATCCAGGAGTATCTGGACAAATTGTTGTGGATTTCGGGTGAAATTTAACCAGAAATCACCGTGAAAGTGGTTTTGGAGAAAAGCACAACCTTCCTTTTTAGCAAATGTATCCAATGTCATGTTTATAGAAAGAAATATCATGTTTTCTCAGGTTTCTGGAGCTTTCTTCCTAGAAAACTCGAAAGTGTGGAGGATTTGACTTCAAGTGGAACCAATTAGCGTTTGGCAGCTAAAAACTAAAACTTACATGCTAAAATGCATTGAAAACCGTAAAGTCCATAGAGAATGTCCAGAAAACACAAACAGACACAGACGCTGTATCAAGATCTGGGATTGAGATAGCCACAACACACCAGATAGTTTTGTTTTCATCCAGGAGTATCTGGACAAATTGTTGTGGATTTCGGTTGAAATTTAACCAAAAACCACCGTGAACGTGGTTTTGGAGAAAAGCACAATCTTCCTGTATGGCAAATGCATCCAATGTCATGTTTACACAAGGAAATATCATGTTTTCTCAGGTTTCTGAAGCTTTCTTCCTAGAAAACTCGAATGTGTGGAGGATTGGACTCCAGGTGGAACCAATTAGCGTTTGCCAGCAGAAAACAAAAATGGTCCTGCTGAAATGCATTCAAAACCGTAAAGTCCTTGGAGAATGTCCAGAAAACACAAACACACACAGAGGCTGTAGCAAGATCTGGGATTGAGATAGCTACAAATCACCAGATTGTTTTGTTTTCATCCAGGAGTATCTGGACAAATTGTTGTAGTTTTGAAGTGAAATTTAACCAAAAAGTCACTGTGAAAATGCTTTTGGAGAAAAGCACAATGTTTCTGTTCAGCAAATGAATCCAATGCCATGTTTACAAATACAAATATCATGTTTTCTCAGGTTTCTGGAGCTTTCTTCCTAGAAAACTCGAAAGTGTGGAGGATTTGACTCCAGGTGGAACCAATTAGCGTTTGCCAGCAGAAAACAAAAAGGGTCCTGCTAAAATGCATTCAAAACCGTAAAGTCCATAGAGAATGTCCAGAAAACACAAACACACACAGAGGCTGTAGCAAGATCTGGGACTGAGATAGCTAAAAATCACCAGATAGTTTTGTTTTCATCCAGGAGTATCTGGACAAATTGTTGTGGATTTCACGTGAAATTTAACCAAAAATCACCGTGAAAGTGGTTTTGGAGAAAAGCACAATCTTTCTGTTCAGCAAATGAATCCAATGTCATGTTTACTATTACAAATATCATGTTTTCTCAGGTTTCTGGAGCTTTCTTCCTAGAAAACTTGAATGTGTGGAGGATTTGACTCCAGGTGGAACCAATAAGTGTTTGGCAGCTAAAAACAAAACTTACATGCTAAAATGCATTCAAAACGTTAAAGTCCATAGAGAATGTCCAGAAAACACAAACAGACACAGACGCTGTAGCAAGATCTGGGATTCAGATAGCTAAAAATCACTAGATATTTTTGTTTCCATCCAGGAGAATCTGGACAAATTGTTATAGATTTGAAGTAAAATTTAACCAAAAATTACCGTGAAAGTGGTTTTGGAGAAAAGCACAATCTTCCTGTTCAGCAAATGTATCCAATGTCATGTTTACAGAAAGAAATATCATGTTTTCTCAGGTTTCTGGAGCTTTCTTCCTAGAAAACTCGAATGTGTGGAGGATTTGACTCCAGGTGGAACCAATTAGCGTTTGGCAGCTAAAAACTAAAACTTACATGCTAAAATGCATTCAAAACCGTAAAGTCCATAGAGAATGTCCAGAAAACACAAACACACACAGAGGCTGTAGCAAGATCTGGGACTGAGATAGCTAAAAATCACCAGATAGTTTTGTTTCCATCCAGGAGAATGTGGAAAATTTTGGAGACTTGAAGTGAAATTTCACCAAAAAATGACCGTGAAACTGGTTTTGGAGAAAAGCACAATCTTCCTGTTTGGCAAATGCATCCAATGTCGTGTTTACTAATACGAATATCATGTTTTCTCTGGTTTCTGGAGCTTTCTTCCTAGAAAACTCGAATGTGTGAAGTATTTGACTCCAGGTGGAACCAATTAGCGTTTGGCAGCTAAAAACTAAAACTTACATGCTAAAATGCATTCAAAACCTTAAAGTCCATAGAGAATGTCCAGAAAGCACAAACAAACACAGAGGCTGTAGCAAGATCTGGGATTGAGATAGCCACAACACACCAGATAGTTTTGTTTTCATCCAGGAGTATCTGGACAAATTGTTGTGGATTTCGGGTGAAATTTAACCAGAAATCACCGTGAAAGTGGTTTTGGAGAAAAGCACAATCTTCCTGTATGGCAAATGCATCCAATGTCATGTTTACAGAAAGAAATATCATGTTTTCTCAGGTTTCTGGAGCTTTCTTCCTAGAAAACTCGAATGTGTGGAGTATTTGACTCCAGGTGGAACCAATTAGCGTTTGCCAGCAGAAAACAAAAATGGTCCTGCTGAAATGCATTCAAAACCGTAAAGTCCATAGAGAATGTCCAGAAAACACAAACACACACAGAGGCTGTAGCAAGATCTGGGATTGAGATAGCTACAAATCACCAGATTGTTTTGTTTTCATCCAGGAGTATCTGGACAAATTGTTGTAGTTTTGAAGTGAAATTTAACCAAAAAATCACTGTGAAAATGCTTTTGGAGAAAAGCACAATGTTTCTGTTCAGCAAATGAATCCAATGCCATGTTTACAAATACAAATATCATGTTTTCTCAGGTTTCTGGAGCTTTCTTCCTAGAAAACTCGAAAGTGTGGAGGATTTGACTCCAGGTGGAACCAATTAGCGTTTGCCAGCAGAAAACAAAAAGGGTCCTGCTAAAATGCATTCAAAACCGTAAAGTTCATAGAGAATGTCCAGAAAACACAAACACACACAGAGGCTGTAGCAAGATCTGGGACTGAGATAGCTAAAAATCACCAGATAGTTTTGTTTTCATCCAGGAGTATCTGGACAAATTGTTGTGGATTTCACGTGAAATTTAACCAAAAATCACCGTGAAAGTGGTTTTGGAGAAAAGCACAATCTTTCTGTTCAGCAAATGAATCCAATGTCATGTTTACTATTACAAATATCATGTTTTCTCAGGTTTCTGGAGCTTTCTTCCTAGAAAACTTGAATGTGTGGAGGATTTGACTCCAGGTGGAACCAATAAGTGTTTGGCAGCTAAAAACAAAACTTACATGCTAAAATGCATTCAAAACGTTAAAGTCCATAGAGAATGTCCAGAAAACACAAACAGACACAGACGCTGTAGCAAGATCTGGGATTCAGATAGCTAAAAATCACTAGATATTTTTGTTTCCATCCAGGAGAATCTGGACAAATTGTTATAGATTTGAAGTAAAATTTAACCAAAAATTACCGTGAAAGTGGTTTTGGAGAAAAGCACAATCTTCCTGTTCAGCAAATGTATCCAATGTCATGTTTACAGAAAGAAATATCATGTTTTCTCAGGTTTCTGGAGCTTTCTTCCTAGAAAACTCGAATGTGTGGAGGATTTGACTCCAGGTGGAACCAATTAGCGTTTGGCAGCTAAAAACTAAAACTTACATGCTAAAATGCATTCAAAACCGTAAAGTCCATAGAGAATGTCCAGAAAACACAAACACACACAGAGGCTGTAGCAAGATCTGGGACTGAGATAGCTAAAAATCACCAGATAGTTTTGTTTCCATCCAGGAGAATGTGGAAAATTTTGGAGACTTGAAGTGAAATTTCACCAAAAAATGACCGTGAAAGTGGTTTTGGAGAAAAGCACAATCTTCCTGTTTGGCAAATGCATCCAATGTCGTGTTTACTAATACGAATATCATGTTTTCTCTGGTTTCTGGAGCTTTCTTCCTAGAAAACTCGAATGTGTGAAGTATTTGACTCCAGGTGGAACCAATTAGCGTTTGGCAGCTAAAAACTAAAACTTACATGCTAAAATGGATTCAAAACCGTAAAGTCCATAGAGAATGTCCAGAAAGCACAAACAAACACAGAGGCTGTAGCAAGATCTGGGATTGAGATAGCCACAACACACCAGATAGTTTTGTTTTCATCCAGGAGTATCTGGACAAATTGTTGTGGATTTCGGGTGAAATTTAACCAGAAATCACCGTGAAAGTGGTTTTGGAGAAAAGCACAACCTTCCTTTTCAGCAAATGTATCCAATGTCATGTTTATAGAAAGAAATATCATGTTTTCTCAGGTTTCTGGAGCTTTCTTCCTAGAAAACTCGAAAGTGTGGAGGATTTGACTGCAAGTGGAACCAATTAGCGTTTGGCAGCTAAAAACTAAAACTTACATGCTAAAATGCATTGAAAACCGTAAAGTCCATAGAGAATGTCCAGAAAACACAAACAGACACAGACGCTGTATCAAGATCTGGGATTGAGATAGCCACAACACACCAGATAGTTTTGTTTTCATCCAGGAGTATCTGGACAAATTGTTGTGGATTTCAGTTGAAATTTAACCAAAAACCACCGTGAACGTGGTTTTGGAGAAAAGCACAATCTTCCTGTATGGCAAATGCATCCAATGTCATGTTTACAGAAAGAAATATCATGTTTTCTCAGGTTTCTGGAGCTTTCTTCCTAGAAAACTCGAATGTGTGGAGGATTGGACTCCAGGTGGAACCAATTAGCGTTTGCCAGCAGAAAACAAAAATGGTCCTGCTGAAATGCATTCAAAACCGTAAAGTCCATGGAGAATGTCCAGAAAACACAAACACACACAGAGGCTGTAGCAAGATCTGGGATTGAGATAGCTACAAATCACCAGATTGTTTTGTTTTCATCCAGGAGTATCTGGACAAATTGTTGTAGTTTTGAAGTGAAATTTAACCAAAAAATCACTGTGAAAATGCTTTTGGAGAAAAGCACAATGTTTCTGTTCAGCAAATGAATCCAATGCCATGTTTACAAATACAAATATCATGTTTTCTCAGGTTTCTGGAGCTTTTTTCCTAGAAAACTCGAAAGTGTGGAGGATTTGACTCCAGGTGGAACCAATTAGCGTTTGCCAGCAGAAAACAAAAAGGGTCCTGCTAAAATGCATTCAAAACCGTAAAGTCCATAGAGAATGTCCAGAAAACACAAACACACACAGAGGCTGTAGCAAGATCTGGGACTGAGATAGCTAAAAATCACCAGATAGTTTTGTTTTCATCCAGGAGTATCTGGACAAATTGTTGTGGATTTCACGTGAAATTTAACCAAAAATCACCGTGAAAGTGGTTTTGGAGAAAAGCACAATCTTTCTGTTCAGCAAATGAATCCAATGTCATGTTTACTATTACAAATATCATGTTTTCTCAGGTTTCTGGAGCTTTCTTCCTAGAAAACTTGAATGTGTGGAGGATTTGACTCCAGGTGGAACCAATAAGTGTTTGGCAGCTAAAAACAAAACTTACATGCTAAAATGCATTCAAAACGTTAAAGTCCATAGAGAATGTCCAGAAAACACAAACAGACACAGACGCTGTAGCAAGATCTGGGATTCAGATAGCTAAAAATCACTAGATATTTTTGTTTCCATCCAGGAGAATCTGGACAAATTGTTATAGATTTGAAGTAAAATTTAACCAAAAATTACGGTGAAAGTGGTTTTGGAGAAAAGCACAATCTTCCTGTTCAGCAAATGTATCCAATGTCATGTTTACAGAAAGAAATATCATGTTTTCTCAGGTTTCTGGAGCTTTCTTCCTAGAAAACTCGAATGTGTGGAGGATTTGACTCCAGGTGGAACCAATTAGCGTTTGGCAGCTAAAAACTAAAACTTACATGCTAAAATGCATTCAAAACCGTAAAGTCCATAGAGAATGTCCAGAAAACACAAACACACACAGAGGCTGTAGCAAGATCTGGGATTGAGATAGGCACAACACACCAGATAGTTGTGTTTTCATCCAGGAGTATCTGGACAAATTGTTGTGGATTTCGGGTGAAATTTAACCAAAAATCACCGTGAAAGTGGTTTTGGAGAAAAGCACAACCTTCCTTTTCGGCAAATGTATCCAATGTCATGTTTATAGAAAGAAATATCATGTTTTCTCAGGTTTCTGGAGCTTTCTTCCTAGAAAACTCGAATGTGTGGAGGATTGGACTCCAGGTGGAACCAATTAGCGTTTGGCAGCTAAAAACTAAAACTTACATGCTAAAATGCATTCAAAACCGTAAAGTCCATAGAGAATGTCCAGAAAACACAAACAGACACAGACGCTGTAGCAAGATCTGGGATTGAGATAGCCACAACACACCAGATAGTTTTGTTTTCATCCAAGAGTATCTGGACAAATTGTTGTAATTTGAAGTGAAATTTAACCAAAAAATCACCGTGAAAGTGGTTTTGGAGAAAAGCACAATCTTTCTGTTCAGCAAATGAATCCAATGTCATGTTTACAAATACAAATATCATGTTTTCTCAGGTTTCTGGAGCTTTCTTCCTAGAAAACTCGAATGTGTGGAGGATTGGACTCCAGGTGGAAGCAATTAGCGTTTGGCAGCTAAAAACAAAAATCTACAGGCTAAAATGCATTCAAAACCATAAAGTCCATAGAGAATGTCCAGAAAACACAAACACACACAGAGGCTGTAGCAAGATCTGGGATTGAGATAGCTACAAATCACCAGATAGTTTTGTTTCCATCCAGGAGTATCTGGACAAATTGTTGTGGATTTCGGGTGAAATTTAACCAAAAATCACCGTGAAAGTGGTTTTGGAGAAAAGCACAATCTTCCTGTTCAGGAAATGCATCCAATGTCATGTTTACAGAAAGAAATATCATTTTTTCTCAGGTTTCTGCAGCTTTCTTCCTAGAAAACTCGAATGTGTGGAGGATTTGACTCCAGGTGGAACCAATTAGCGTTTGGCAGCTAAAAACTAAAACTTACATGCTAAAATGGATTCAAAACCGTAAAGTCCATAGAGAATGTCCAGAAAGCACAAACAAACACAGAGGCTGTAGCAAGATTTGGGATTGAGATAGCCACAACACACCAGAGAGTTTTGTTTTCATCCAGGAGTATCTGGACAAATTGTTGTGGATTTCGGGTGAAATTTAACAAAAAATCACCGTGAAAGTGGTTTTGGAGAAAAGCACAACCTTCCTTTAAAGCAAATGTATCCAATGTCATGTTTATAGAAAGAAATATCATGTTTTCTCAGGTTTCTGGAGCTTTCTTCCTAGAAAACTCGAAAGTGTGGAGGATTTGACTCCAAGTGGAACCAATTAGCGTTTGGCAGCTAAAAACTAAAACTTACATGCTAAAATGCATTCAAAACCGTAAAGTCCATAGAGAATGTCCAGAAAACACAAACAGACACAGACGCTGTAGCAAGATCTGGGATTGAGATAGCCACAACACACCAGATAGTTGTGTTTTCATCCAGGAGTATCTGGACAAATTGTTGTAGTTTGAAGTGAAATTTAACCAAAAAATCACTGAAAGTGGTTTTGGAGAAAAGCACAATCTTTCTGTTCAGCAAATGAATCCAATGTCATGTTTACAAATACAAATATCATGTTTTCTCAGGTTTCTGGAGCTTTCTTCCTAGAAAACTCGAATGTGTGGAGAATTGGACTCCAGGTGGAAGCAATTAGCGTTTGGCAGCTAAAAACAAAAATCTACAGGCTAAAATGCATTGAAAACCATAAAGTCCATAGAGAATGTCCAGAAAACACAAACACACACAGAGGCTGTAGCAAGATCTGGGATTGAGATAGCTACAAATCACCAGATAGTTTTGTTTCCATCCAGGAGTATCTGGACAAATTGTTGTGGATTTCGGGTGAAATTTAACCAAAAATCACCGTGAAAGTGGTTTTGGAGAAAAGCACAATCTTCCTGTTCAGGAAATGCATCCAATGTCATGTTTACAGAAAGAAATATCATATTTTCTCAGGTTTCTGCAGCTTTCTTCCTAGAAAACTCGAATGTGTGGAGTATTTGACTCCAGGTTGAACCAATTAGCGTTTGGCAGCTAAAAACTAAAACTTACATGCTAAAATGGATTCAAAACCGTAAAGTCCATAGAGAATGTCCAGAAAGCACAAACAAACACAGAGGCTGTAGCAAGATTTGGGATTTTGATAGCCACAACACACCAGAGAGTTTTGTTTTCATCCAGGAGTATCTGGACAAATTGTTGTGGATTTCGGGTGAAATTTAACCAAAAATCACCGTGAAAGTGGTTTTGGAGAAAAGCACAAACTTCCTTTTCAGCAAATGTATCCAATGTCATGTTTATAGAAAGAAATATCATGTTTTCTCAGGTTTCTGGAGCTTTCTTCCTAGAAAACTCGAAAGTGTGGAGGATTTGACTCCAAGTGGAACCAATTAGCGTTTGGCAGCTAAAAACTAAAAGTTACATGCTAAAATGCATTCAAAACCTTACAGTCCATAGAGAATGTCCAGAAAACACAAACAGACACAGACGCTGTATCAAGATCTGGGATTGAGATAGCCACAACACACCAGATAGTTTTGTTTTCATCCAGGAGTATCTGGACAAATTGTTGTGGATTTCGGGTGAAATTTAACCAAAAACCACCGTGAACGTGGTTTTGGAGAAAAGCACAATCTTCCTGTATGGCAAATGCATCCAATGTCATGTTTACAGAAAGAAATATTATGTTTTCTCAGGTTTCTGGAGCTTTCTTCCTAGAAAACTCGAATGTGTGGAGGATTTGACTCCAGGTGGAACCAATTAGCGTTTGCCAGCAGAAAACAAAAAGGGTCCTGCTAAAATGCATTCAAAACCGTAAAGTCCATAGAGAATGTCCAGAAAACACAAACAAACACAGAGGTTGTAGCAAGATTTGGGATTGAGATAGCCACAACACACCAGATAGTTTTGTTTTCATCCAGGAGTATCTGGACAAATTGTTGTAGTTTGAAGTGAAATTTAACCAAAAAATCACCGTGAAAGTGCTTTTGGAGAAAAGCACAATCTTTCTGTTCAGCAAATGAATCCAATGTCATGTTTACAAATACAAATATCATGTTTTCTCAGGTTTCTGGAGCTTTCTTCCTAGAAAACTCGAATGTGTGGAGGATTGGACTCCAGGTGGAAGCAATTAGCGTTTGGCAGCTAAAAACAAAAATCTACAGGCTAAAATGCATTCAAAACCGTAAAGTCCACAGAGAATGTCCAGAAAACACAAACACACACAGAGGCTGTAGCAAGATCTGGGATTGAGATAGCTACAAATCACCAGATAGTTTTGTTTCCATCCAGGAGTATCTGGACAAATTGTTGTGGATTTCGGGTGAAATTTAACCAAAAATCACCGTGAAAGTGGTTTTGGAGAAAAGCACAATCTTCCTGTTCAGGAAATGCATCCAATGTCATGTTTACAGAAAGAAATATCATATTTTCTCAGGTTTCTGCAGCTTTCTTCCTAGAAAACTCGAATGTGTGGAGTATTTGACTCCAGGTTGAACCAATTAGCGTTTGGCAGCTAAAAACTAAAACTTACATGCTAAAATGGATTCAAAACCGTAAAGTCCATAGAGAATGTCCAGAAAGCACAAACAAACACAGAGGCTGTAGCAAGATTTGGGATTGAGATAGCCACAACACACCAGAGAGTTTTGTTTTCATCCAGGAGTATCTGGACAAATTGTTGTGGATTTCGGGTGAAATTTAACAAAAAATCACCGTGAAAGTGGTTTTGGAGAAAAGCACAACCTTCCTTTTCAGCAAATGTATCCAATGTCATGTTTATAGAAAGAAATATCATGTTTTCTCAGGTTTCTGGAGCTTTCTTCCTAGAAAACTCGAAAGTGTGGAGGATTTGACTCCAAGTGGAACCAATTAGCGTTTGGCAGCTAAAAACTAAAACTTACATGCTAAAATGCATTCAAAACCGTACAGTCCATAGAGAATGTCCAGAAAACACAAACAGACACAGACGCTGTATCAAGATCTGGGATTGAGATAGCCACAACACACCAGATAGTTTTGTTTTCATCCAGGAGTATCTGGACAAATTGTTGTGGATTTCGGGTGAAATTTAACCAAAAACCACCGTGAACGTGGTTTTGGAGAAAAGCACAATCTTCCTGTATGGCAAATGCATCCAATGTCATGTTTACAGAAAGAAATATCATGTTTTCTCAGGTTTCTGCAGCTTTCTTCCTAGAAAACTCGAATGTGTGGAGGATTTGTCTCCAGGTGGAAACAATTAGCGTTTGCCAGCAGAAAACAAAAAGGGTCCTTCTAAAATGCTTTCAAAACCGTAAAGTCCATAGAAAATGCCCAGAAAACACAAACACACACAGAGGCTGTAGCAAGATCTTGGATTGAGATAGCTACAAATCACCAGATAGTTTTGTTTTCATCCAGGAGTATCTGGACAAATTGTTGTAGTTTTGAATCGAAATTTAACCAAAAACCACCGTGAAAGTGGTTTTGGAGAAAAGCACAATCTTCCTGTTCGGCAAATGCATCCAATGCCGTGTTTACAAAGACAAATATCATGTTTCTCAGGTTTCTGAAGCTTTCTTCCTAGAAAACTCGAATGTGTGGAGGATTGGACTCCAGGTGGAACCAATTAGCTTTTGGCAGCTAAAAACAAAGACTTGCATGCTAAAATGCATTCAAAACCGTAAAGTCCATAGAGAATGTCCAGAAAACACAAACACACACAGAGGCTGTAGCAAGATATGGGATTGAGATAACTAAAAATCACCAGATAGTTTTGTTTCCATCCAGGAGTATCTGGACAAATTGTTGTGGATTTCGGGTGAAATTTAACCAAAAACCACCGTGAACGTGGTTTTGGAGAAAAGCACAATCTTCCTGTATGGCAAATGCATCCAATGTCATGTTTACAGAAAGAAATATTATGTTTTCTCAGGTTTCTGGAGCTTTCTTCCTAGAAAACTCGAATGTGTGGAGGATTTGACTCCAGGTGGAACCAATTAGCGTTTGCCAGCAGAAAACAAAAAGGGTCCTGCTAAAATGCATTCAAAACCGTAAAGTCCATAGAGAATGTCCAGAAAACACAAACAAACACAGAGGTTGTAGCAAGATTTGGGATTGAGATAGCCACAACACACCAGATAGTTTTGTTTTCATCCAGGAGTATCTGGACAAATTGTTGTAGTTTAAAGTGAAATTTAACCAAAAAATCACTGAAAGTGGTTTTGGAGAAAAGCACAATCTTTCTGTTCAGCAAATGAATCCAATGTCATGTTTACTATTACAAATATCATGTTTTCTCAGGTTTCTGGAGCTTTCTTCCTAGAAAACTCGAATGTGTGGAGGATTGGACTCCAGGTGGAAGCAATTAGCGTTTGGCAGCTAAAAACAAAAATCTACAGGCTAAAATGCATACAAAACCGTAAAGTCCATAGAGAATGTCCAGAAAACACAAACACACACAGAGGCTGTAGCAAGATCTGGGATTGAGATAGCTACAAATCACCAGATAGTTTTGTTTTCATCCAGGAGTATCTGGACAAATTGTTGTGGATTTCGGGTGAAATTTAACCAAAAATCACCGTGAAAGTGGTTTTGGAGAAAAGCACAATCTTCCTGTTCAGGAAATGCATCCAATGTCATGTTTACAGAAAGAAATATCATATTTTCTCAGGTTTCTGCAGCTTTCTTCCTAGAAAACTCGAATATGTGGAGTATTTGACTCCAGGTTGAACCAATTAGCGTTTGGCAGCTAAAAACTAAAACTTACATGCTAAAATGGATTCAAAACCGTAAAGTCCATAGAGAATGTCCAGAAAGCACAAACAAACACAGAGGCTGTAGCAAGATTTGGGATTGAGATAGCTACAAATCACCAGAGAGTTTTGTTTTCATCCAGGAGTATCTGGACAAATTGTTGTGGATTTCGGGTGAAATTTAACAAAAAATCACCGTGAAAGTGGTTTTGGAGAAAAGCACAACCTTCCTTTTCAGCAAATGTATCCAATGTCATGTTTATAGAAAGAAATATCATGTTTTCTCAGGTTTCTGGAGCTTTCTTCCTAGAAAACTCGAAAGTGTGGAGGATTTGACTCCAAGTGGAACCAATTAGCGTTTGGCAGCTAAAAACTAAAACTTACATGCTAAAATGCATTCAAAACCGTAAAGTCTATAGAGAATGTCCAGAAAACACAAACAGACACAGACGCTGTAGCAAGATCTGGGATTGAGATAGCCACAACACACCAGATAGTTTTGTTTCCATCCAGGAGTATCTGGACAAATTGTTGTGGATTTCGGGTGAAATTTAACCAAAAATCACCGTGAAAGTGGTTTTGGAGAAAAGCACAATCTTCCTGTTCGGCAAATGCATCCAATGTCATGTTTACAGAAAGAAATATCATTTTTTCTCAGGTTTCTGGAGCTTTCTTCCTAGAAAACTCGAATGTGTGGAGGATTTGACTCCAGGTGGAACCAATTAGCGTTTGCCAGCAGAAAACAAAAAGGGTCCTGCTAAAATGCATTGAAAACCTTAAAGTCCATAGAGAATGTCCAGAAAACACAAACACACACAGAGGCTGTAGCAAGATCTGGGATTGAGATAGACACAACACACCAGATAGTTGTGTTTTCATCCAGGAGTATCTGGACAAATTGTTGTGGATTTCGGGTGCAATTTAACCAAAAATCACCGTGAAAGTGGTTTTGGAGAAAAGCACAACCTTCCTTTTCGGCAAATGTATCCAATGTCATGTTTATAGAAAGAAATATCATGTTTTCTCAGGTTTCTGCAGCTTTCTTCCTAGAAAACTCGAATGTGTGGAGGATTTGTCTCCAGGTGGAAACAATTAGCGTTTGCCAACAGAAAACAAAAAGGGTCCTGCTAAAATGCTTTCAAAACCGTAAAGTCCATAGAAAATGTCCAGAAAACACAAACACACACAGAGGCTGTAGCAAGATCTGGGATTGAGATAGCTACAAATCACCAGATAGTTTTGTTTTCATCCAGGAGTATCTGGACAAATTGTTGTAGTTTTGAATCGAAATTTAACCAAAAACCACCGTGAAAGTGGTTTTGGAGAAAAGCACAATCTTCCTGTTCGGCAAATGCATCCAATGCCGTGTTTACAAAGACAAATATCATGTTTCTCAGGTTTCTGAAGCTTTCTTCCTAGAAAACTCGAATGTGTGGAGGATTGGACTCCAGGTGGAACCAATTAGCTTTTGGCAGCTAAAAACAAAGACTTGCATGCTAAAATGCATTCAAAACCGTAAAGTCCATAGAGAATGTCCAGAAAACACAAACACACACAGAGGCTGTAGCAAGATATGGGATTGAGATAACTAAAAATCACCAGATAGTTTTGTTTCCATCCAGGAGTATCTGGACAAATTGTTGTGGATTTCGGGTGAAATTTAACCAAAAACCACCGTGAACGTGGTTTTGGAGAAAAGCACAATCTTCCTGTATGGCAAATGCATCCAATGTCATGTTTACAGAAAGAAATATTATGTTTTCTCAGGTTTCTGGAGCTTTCTTCCTAGAAAACTCGAATGTGTGGAGGATTTGACTCCAGGTGGAACCAATTAGCGTTTGCCAGCAGAAAACAAAAAGGGTCCTGCTAAAATGCATTCAAAACCGTAAAGTCCATAGAGAATGTCCAGAAAACACAAACAAACACAGAGGTTGTAGCAAGATTTGGGATTGAGATAGCCACAACACACCAGATAGTTTTGTTTTCATCCAGGAGTATCTGGACAAATTGTTGTAGTTTGAAGTGAAATTTAACCAAAAAATCACTGAAAGTGGTTTTGGAGAAAAGCACAATCTTTCTGTTCAGCAAATGAATCCAATGTCATGTTTACAAATACAAATATCATGTTTTCTCAGGTTTCTGGAGCTTTCTTCCTAGAAAACTCGAATGTGTGGAGGATTGGACTCCAGGTGGAAGCAATTAGCGTTTGGCAGCTGAAAACAAAAATCTACAGGCTAAAATGCATTGAAAACCATAAAGTCCATAGAGAATGTCCAGAAAACACAAACACACACAGAGGCTGTAGCAAGATCTGGGATTGAGATAGCTACAAATCACCAGATAGTTTTGTTTCCATCCAGGAGTATCTGGACAAATTGTTGTGGATTTCGGGTGAAATTTAACCAAAAATCACCGTGAAAGTGGTTTTGGAGAAAAGCACAATCTTCCTGTTCAGGAAATGCATCCAATGTCATGTTTACAGAAAGAAATATCATATTTTCTCAGGTTTCTGCAGCTTTCTTCCTAGAAAACTCGAATGTGTGGAGTATTTGACTCCAGGTTGAACCAATTAGCGTTTGGCAGCTAAAAACTAAAACTTACATGCTAAAATGGATTCAAAACCGTAAAGTCCATAGAGAATGTCCAGAAAGCACAAACAAACACAGAGGCTGTAGCAAGATTTGGGATTGAGATAGCTACAAATCACCAGAGAGTTTTGTTTTCATCCAGGAGTATCTGGACAAATTGTTGTGGATTTCGGGTGAAATTTAACAAAAAATCACCGTGAAAGTGGTTTTGGAGAAAAGCACAACCTTCCTTTTCAGCAAATGTATCCAATGTCATGTTTATAGAAAGAAATATCATGTTTTCTCAGGTTTCTGGAGCTTTCTTCCTAGAAAACTCGAAAGTGTGGAGGATTTGACTCCAAGTGGAACCAATTAGCGTTTGGCAGCTAAAAACTAAAACTTACATGCTAAAATGCATTCAAAACCGTAAAGTCTATAGAGAATGTCCAGAAAACACAAACAGACACAGACGCTGTAGCAAGATCTGGGATTGAGATAGCCACAACACACCAGATAGTTTTGTTTTCATCCAGGAGTATCTGGACAAATTGTTGTGGATTTCGGGTGAAATTTAACCAAAAACCACCGTGAACGTGGTTTTGGAGAAAAGCACAATCTTCCTGTTCGGCAAATGCATCCAATGTCATGTTTACAGAAAGAAATATCATGTTTTCTCAGGTTTCTGGAGCTTTCTTCCTAGAAAACTCGAATGTGTGGAGGATGGGACTCCAGGTGGAACCAATTAGCGTTTGCCAGCAGAAAACAAAAAGGGTCCTGCTAAAATGCATTGAAAATCTTAAAGTCCATAGAGAATGTCCAGAAAACACAAACACACACAGAGGCTGTAGCAAGATCTGGGATTGAGATAGACACAACACACCAGATAGTTGTGTTTTCATCCAGGAGTATCTGGACAAATTGTTGTGGATTTCGGGTGCAATTTAACCAAAAATCACCGTGAAAGTGGTTTTGGAGAAAAGCACAACCTTCCTTTTCGGCAAATGTATCCAATGTCATGTTTATAGAAAGAAATATCATGTTTTCTCAGGTTTCTGCAGCTTTCTTCCTAGAAAACTCGAATGTGTGGAGGATTTGTCTCCAGGTGGAAACAATTAGCGTTTGCCAGCAGAAAACAAAAAGGGTCCTGCTAAAATGCCTTCAAAACCGTAAAGTCCATAGAAAATGTCCAGAAAACACAAACACACACAGAGGCTGTAGCAAGATCTTGGATTGAGATAGCTACAAATCACCAGATAGTTTTGTTTTCATCCAGGAGTATCTGGACAAATTGTTGTAGTTTTGAATCGAAATTTAACCAAAAACCACCGTGAAAGTGGTTTTGGAGAAAAGCACAATCTTCCTGTTCGGCAAATGCATCCAATGCCGTGTTTACAAAGACAAATATCATGTTTCTCAGGTTTCTGAAGCTTTCTTCCTAGAAAACTCGAATGTGTGGAGGATTGGACTCCAGGTGGAACCAATTAGCGTTTGGCAGCTAAAAACAAAGACTTACATGCTAAAATGCATTCAAAACCGTAAAGTCCATAGAGAATGTCCAGAAAACACAAACACACACAGAGGCTGTAGCAAGATATGGGATTGAGATAACTAAAAATCACCAGATAGTTTTGTTTCCATCCAGGAGTATCTGGACAAATTGTTGTGGATTTCGGGTGAAATTTAACCAAAAATCACCGTGAAAGTGGTTTTGGAGAAAAGCACAATCTTCCTGTTCGGCAAATGCATCCAATGTCATGTTTACAGAAAGAAATATCATTTTTTCTCAGGTTTCTGGAGCTTTCTTCCTAGAAAACTCGAATGTGTGGAGGATTTGACTCCAGGTGGAACCAATTAGCGTTTGCCAGCAGAAAACAAAAAGGGTCCTGCTAAAATGCATTGAAAACCTTAAAGTCCATAGAGAATGTCCAGAAAACACAAACACACACAGAGGCTGTAGCAAGATCTGGGATTGAGATAGACACAACACACCAGATAGTTGTGTTTTCATCCAGGAGTATCTGGACAAATTGTTGTGGATTTCGGGTGCAATTTAACCAAAAATCACCGTGAAAGTGGTTTTGGAGAAAAGCACAACCTTCCTTTTCGGCAAATGTATCCAATGTCATGTTTATAGAAAGAAATATCATGTTTTCTCAGGTTTCTGCAGCTTTCTTCCTAGAAAACTCGAATGTGTGGAGGATTTGACTCCAGGTGGAAACAATTAGCGTTTGCCAGCAGAAAACAAAAAGGGTCCTGCTAAAATGCTTTCAAAACCGTAAAGTCCATAGAAAATGTCCAGAAAACACAAACACACACAGAGGCTGTAGCAAGATCTGGGATTGAGATAGCTACAAATCACCAGATTGTTTTGTTTTCATCCAGGAGTATCTGGACAAATTGTTGTAGTTTTGAATCGAAATTTAACCAAAAACCACCGTGAAAGTGGTTTTGGAGAAAAGCACAATCTTCCTGTTCGGCAAATGCATCCAATGTCGTGTTTACAAATACAAATATCATGTTTCTCAGGTTTCTGAAGCTTTCTTCCTAGAAAACTCGAATGTGTGGAGGATTGGACTCCAGGTGGAACCAATTAGCTTTTGGCAGCTAAAAACAAAGACTTGCATGCCAAAATGCATTCAAAACCGTAAAGTCCATAGAGAATGTCCAGAAAACACAAACACACACAGAGGCTGTAGCAAGATATGGGATTGAGATAACTAAAAATCACCAGATAGTTTTGTTTTCATCCAGGAGTATCTGGACAAATTGTTGTGGATTTCGGGTGAAATTTAACCAAAAACCACCGTGAACGTGGTTTTGGAGAAAAGCACAATCTTCCTGTATGGCAAATGCATCCAATGTCATGTTTACAGAAAGAAATATTATGTTTTCTCAGGTTTCTGGAGCTTTCTTCCTAGAAAACTCGAATGTGTGGAGGATTTGACTCCAGGTGGAACCAATTAGCGTTTGCCAGCAGAAAACAAAAAGGGTCCTGCTAAAATGCATTCAAAACCGTAAAGTGCATAGAGAATGTCCAGAAAACACAAACAAACACAGAGGTTGTAGCAAGATTTGGGATTGAGATAGCCACAACACACCAGATAGTTTTGTTTTCATCCAGGAGTATCTGGACAAATTGTTGTAGTTTGAAGTGAAATTTAACCAAAAAATCACTGAAAGTGGTTTTGGAGAAAAGCACAATCTTTCTGTTCAGCAAATGAATCCAATGTCATGTTTACAAATACAAATATCATGTTTTCTCAGGTTTCTGGAGCTTTCTTCCTAGAAAACTCGAATGTGTGGAGGATTGGACTCCAGGTGGAAGCAATTAGCGTTTGGCAGCTGAAAACAAAAATCTACAGGCTAAAATGCATTGAAAACCATAAAGTCCATAGAGAATGTCCAGAAAACACAAACACACACAGAGGCTGTAGCAAGATCTGGGATTGAGATAGCTACAAATCACCAGATAGTTTTGTTTCCATCCAGGAGTATCTGGACAAATTGTTGTGGATTTCGGGTGAAATTTAACCAAAAATCACCGTGAAAGTGGTTTTGGAGAAAAGCACAATCTTCCTGTTCAGGAAATGCATCCAATGTCATGTTTACAGAAAGAAATATCATATTTTCTCAGGTTTCTGCAGCTTTCTTCCTAGAAAACTCGAATGTGTGGAGTATTTGACTCCAGGTTGAACCAATTAGCGTTTGGCAGCTAAAAACTAAAACTTACATGCTAAAATGGATTCAAAACCGTAAAGTCCATAGAGAATGTCCAGAAAGCACAAACAAACACAGAGGCTGTAGCAAGATTTGGGATTGAGATAGCTACAAATCACCAGAGAGTTTTGTTTTCATCCAGGAGTATCTGGACAAATTGTTGTGGATTTCGGGTGAAATTTAACAAAAAATCACCGTGAAAGTGGTTTTGGAGAAAAGCACAACCTTCCTTTTCAGCAAATGTATCCAATGTCATGTTTATAGAAAGAAATATCATGTTTTCTCAGGTTTCTGGAGCTTTCTTCCTAGAAAACTCGAAAGTGTGGAGGATTTGACTCCAAGTGGAACCAATTAGCGTTTGGCAGCTAAAAACTAAAACTTACATGCTAAAATGCATTCAAAACCGTAAAGTCTATAGAGAATGTCCAGAAAACACAAACAGACACAGACGCTGTAGCAAGATCTGGGATTGAGATAGCCACAACACACCAGATAGTTTTGTTTTCATCCAGGAGTATCTGGACAAATTGTTGTGGATTTCGGGTGAAATTTAACCAAAAACCACCGTGAACGTGGTTTTGGAGAAAAGCACAATCTTCCTGTTCGGCAAATGCATCCAATGTCATGTTTACAGAAAGAAATATCATCTTTTCTCAGGTTTCTGGAGCTTTCTTCCTAGAAAACTCGAATGTGTGGAGGATGGGACTCCAGGTGGAACCAATTAGCGTTTGCCAGCAGAAAACAAAAAGGGTCCTGCTAAAATGCATTGAAAATCTTAAAGTCCATAGAGAATGTCCAGAAAACACAAACACACACAGAGGCTGTAGCAAGATCTGGGATTGAGATAGACACAACACACCAGATAGTTGTGTTTTCATCCAGGAGTATCTGGACAAATTGTTGTGGATTTCGGGTGCAATTTAACCAAAAATCACCGTGAAAGTGGTTTTGGAGAAAAGCACAACCTTCCTTTTCGGCAAATGTATCCAATGTCATGTTTATAGAAAGAAATATCATGTTTTCTCAGGTTTCTGCAGCTTTCTTCCTAGAAAACTCGAATGTGTGGAGGATTTGTCTCCAGGTGGAAACAATTAGCGTTTGCCAGCAGAAAACAAAAAGGGTCCTGCGAAAATGCCTTCAAAACCGTAAAGTCCATAGAAAATGTCCAGAAAACACAAACACACACAGAGGCTGTAGCAAGATCTTGGATTGAGATAGCTACAAATCACCAGATAGTTTTGTTTTCATCCAGGAGTATCTGGACAAATTGTTGTAGTTTTGAATCGAAATTTAACCAAAAACCACCGTGAAAGTGGTTTTGGAGAAAAGCACAATCTTCCTGTTCGGCAAATGCATCCAATGCCGTGTTTACAAAGACAAATATCATGTTTCTCAGGTTTCTGAAGCTTTCTTCCTAGAAAACTCGAATGTGTGGAGGATTGGACTCCAGGTGGAACCAATTAGCGTTTGGCAGCTAAAAACAAAGACTTACATGCTAAAATGCATTCAAAACCGTAAAGTCCATAGAGAATGTCCAGAAAACACAAACACACACAGAGGCTGTAGCAAGATATGGGATTGAGATAACTAAAAATCACCAGATAGTTTTGTTTCCATCCAGGAGTATCTGGACAAATTGTTGTGGATTTCGGGTGAAATTTAACCAAAAATCACCGTGAAAGTGGTTTTGGAGAAAAGCACAATCTTCCTGTTCGGCAAATGCATCCAATGTCATGTTTACAGAAAGAAATATCATTTTTTCTCAGGTTTCTGGAGCTTTCTTCCTAGAAAACTCGAATGTGTGGAGGATTTGACTCCAGGTGGAACCAATTAGCGTTTGCCAGCAGAAAACAAAAAGGGTCCTGCTAAAATGCATTGAAAACCTTAAAGTCCATAGAGAATGTCCAGAAAACACAAACACACACAGAGGCTGTAGCAAGATCTGGGATTGAGATAGACACAACACACCAGATAGTTGTGTTTTCATCCAGGAGTATCTGGACAAATTGTTGTGGATTTCGGGTGCAATTTAACCAAAAATCACCGTGAAAGTGGTTTTGGAGAAAAGCACAACCTTCCTTTTCGGCAAATGTATCCAATGTCATGTTTATAGAAAGAAATATCATGTTTTCTCAGGTTTCTGCAGCTTTCTTCCTAGAAAACTCGAATGTGTGGAGGATTTGTCTCCAGGTGGAAACAATTAGCGTTTGCCAGCAGAAAACAAAAAGGGTCCTGCTAAAATGCTTTCAAAACCGTAAAGTCCATAGAAAATGTCCAGAAAACACAAACACACACAGAGGCTGTAGCAAGATCTGGGATTGAGATAGCTACAAATCACCAGATTGTTTTGTTTTCATCCAGGAGTATCTGGACAAATTGTTGTAGTTTTGAATCGAAATTTAACCAAAAACCACCGTGAAAGTGGTTTTGGAGAAAAGCACAATCTTCCTGTTCGGCAAATGCATCCAATGTCGTGTTTACAAATACAAATATCATGTTTCTCAGGTTTCTGAAGCTTTCTTCCTAGAAAACTCGAATGTGTGGAGGATTGGACTCCAGGTGGAACCAATTAGCTTTTGGCAGCTAAAAACAAAGACTTGCATGCCAAAATGCATTCAAAACCGTAAAGTCCATAGAGAATGTCCAGAAAACACAAACACACACAGAGGCTGTAGCAAGATATGGGATTGAGATAACTAAAAATCACCAGATAGTTTTGTTTTCATCCAGGAGTATCTGGACAAATTGTTGTGGATTTCGGGTGAAATTTAACCAAAAACCACCGTGAACGTGGTTTTGGAGAAAAGCACAATCTTCCTGTATGGCAAATGCATCCAATGTCATGTTTACAGAAAGAAATATTATGTTTTCTCAGGTTTCTGGAGCTTTCTTCCTAGAAAACTCGAATGTGTGGAGGATTTGACTCCAGGTGGAACCAATTAGCGTTTGCCAGCAGAAAACAAAAAGGGTCCTGCTAAAATGCATTCAAAACCGTAAAGTGCATAGAGAATGTCCAGAAAACACAAACAAACACAGAGGTTGTAGCAAGATTTGGGATTGAGATAGCCACAACACACCAGATAGTTTTGTTTTCATCCAGGAGTATCTGGACAAATTGTTGTAGTTTGAAGTGAAATTTAACCAAAAAATCACTGAAAGTGGTTTTGGAGAAAAGCACAATCTTTCTGTTCAGCAAATGAATCCAATGTCATGTTTACAAATACAAATATCATGTTTTCTCAGGTTTCTGGAGCTTTCTTCCTAGAAAACTCGAATGTGTGGAGGATTGGACTCCAGGTGGAAGCAATTAGCGTTTGGCAGCTGAAAACAAAAATCTACAGGCTAAAATGCATTGAAAACCATAAAGTCCATAGAGAATGTCCAGAAAACACAAACACACACAGAGGCTGTAGCAAGATCTGGGATTGAGATAGCTACAAATCACCAGATAGTTTTGTTTCCATCCAGGAGTATCTGGACAAATTGTTGTGGATTTCGGGTGAAATTTAACCAAAAATCACCGTGAAAGTGGTTTTGGAGAAAAGCACAATCTTCCTGTTCAGGAAATGCATCCAATGTCATGTTTACAGAAAGAAATATCATATTTTCTCAGGTTTCTGCAGCTTTCTTCCTAGAAAACTCGAATGTGTGGAGTATTTGACTCCAGGTTGAACCAATTAGCGTTTGGCAGCTAAAAACTAAAACTTACATGCTAAAATGGATTCAAAACCGTAAAGTCCATAGAGAATGTCCAGAAAGCACAAACAAACACAGAGGCTGTAGCAAGATTTGGGATTGAGATAGCTACAAATCACCAGAGAGTTTTGTTTTCATCCAGGAGTATCTGGACAAATTGTTGTGGATTTCGGGTGAAATTTAACAAAAAATCACCGTGAAAGTGGTTTTGGAGAAAAGCACAACCTTCCTTTTCAGCAAATGTATCCAATGTCATGTTTATAGAAAGAAATATCATGTTTTCTCAGGTTTCTGGAGCTTTCTTCCTAGAAAACTCGAAAGTGTGGAGGATTTGACTCCAAGTGGAACCAATTAGCGTTTGGCAGCTAAAAACTAAAACTTACATGCTAAAATGCATTCAAAACCGTAAAGTCTATAGAGAATGTCCAGAAAACACAAACAGACACAGACGCTGTAGCAAGATCTGGGATTGAGATAGCCACAACACACCAGATAGTTTTGTTTTCATCCAGGAGTATCTGGACAAATTGTTGTGGATTTCGGGTGAAATTTAACCAAAAACCACCGTGAACGTGGTTTTGGAGAAAAGCACAATCTTCCTGTTCGGCAAATGCATCCAATGTCATGTTTACAGAAAGAAATATCATCTTTTCTCAGGTTTCTGGAGCTTTCTTCCTAGAAAACTCGAATGTGTGGAGGATGGGACTCCAGGTGGAACCAATTAGCGTTTGCCAGCAGAAAACAAAAAGGGTCCTGCTAAAATGCATTGAAAATCTTAAAGTCCATAGAGAATGTCCAGAAAACACAAACACACACAGAGGCTGTAGCAAGATCTGGGATTGAGATAGACACAACACACCAGATAGTTGTGTTTTCATCCAGGAGTATCTGGACAAATTGTTGTGGATTTCGGGTGCAATTTAACCAAAAATCACCGTGAAAGTGGTTTTGGAGAAAAGCACAACCTTCCTTTTCGGCAAATGTATCCAATGTCATGTTTATAGAAAGAAATATCATGTTTTCTCAGGTTTCTGCAGCTTTCTTCCTAGAAAACTCGAATGTGTGGAGGATTTGTCTCCAGGTGGAAACAATTAGCGTTTGCCAGCAGAAAACAAAAAGGGTCCTGCTAAAATGCCTTCAAAACCGTAAAGTCCATAGAAAATGTCCAGAAAACACAAACAAACACAGAGGTTGTAGCAAGATTTGGGATTGAGATAGCCACAACACACCAGATAGTTTTGTTTTCATCCAGGAGTATCTGGACAAATTGTTGTAGTTTGAAGTGAAATTTAACCAAAAAATCACTGAAAGTGGTTTTGGAGAAAAGCACAATATTTCTGTTCAGCAAATGAATCCAATGTCATGTTTACAAATACAAATATCATGTTTTCTCAGGTTTCTGGAGCTTTCTTCCTAGAAAACTCGAATGTGTGGAGGATTGGACTCCAGGTGGAAGCAATTAGCGTTTGGCAGCTGAAAACAAAAATCTACAGGCTAAAATGCATTGAAAACCATAAAGTCCATAGAGAATGTCCAGAAAACACAAACACACACAGAGGCTGTAGCAAGATCTGGGATTGAGATAGCTACAAATCACCAGATAGTTTTGTTTCCATCCAGGAGTATCTGGACAAATTGTTGTGGATTTCGGGTGAAATTTAACCAAAAATCACCGTGAAAGTGGTTTTGGAGAAAAGCACAATCTTCCTGTTCAGGAAATGCATCCAATGTCATGTTTACAGAAAGAAATATCATATTTTCTCAGGTTTCTGCAGCTTTCTTCCTAGAAAACTCGAATGTGTGGAGTATTTGACTCCAGGTTGAACCAATTAGCGTTTGGCAGCTAAAAACTAAAACTTACATGCTAAAATGGATTCAAAACCGTAAAGTCCATAGAGAATGTCCAGAAAGCACAAACAAACACAGAGGCTGTAGCAAGATTTGGGATTGAGATAGCTACAAATCACCAGAGAGTTTTGTTTTCATCCAGGAGTATCTGGACAAATTGTTGTGGATTTCGGGTGAAATTTAACAAAAAATCACCGTGAAAGTGGTTTTGGAGAAAAGCACAACCTTCCTTTTCAGCAAATGTATCCAATGTCATGTTTATAGAAAGAAATATCATGTTTTCTCAGGTTTCTGGAGCTTTCTTCCTAGAAAACTCGAAAGTGTGGAGGATTTGACTCCAAGTGGAACCAATTAGCGTTTGGCAGCTAAAAACTAAAACTTACATGCTAAAATGCATTCAAAACCGTAAAGTCTATAGAGAATGTCCAGAAAACACAAACAGACACAGACGCTGTAGCAAGATCTGGGATTGAGATAGCCACAACACACCAGATAGTTTTGTTTTCATCCAGGAGTATCTGGACAAATTGTTGTGGATTTCGGGTGAAATTTAACCAAAAACCACCGTGAACGTGGTTTTGGAGAAAAGCACAATCTTCCTGTTCGGCAAATGCATCCAATGTCATGTTTACAGAAAGAAATATCATCTTTTCTCAGGTTTCTGGAGCTTTCTTCCTAGAAAACTCGAATGTGTGGAGGATTGGACTCCAGGTGGAACCAATTAGCGTTTGCCAGCAGAAAACAAAAAGGGTCCTGCTAAAATGCATTGAAAATCTTAAAGTCCATAGAGAATGTCCAGAAAACACAAACACACACAGAGGCTGTAGCAAGATCTGGGATTGAGATAGACACAACACACCAGATAGTTGTGTTTTCATCCAGGAGTATCTGGACAAATTGTTGTGGATTTCGGGTGCAATTTAACCAAAAATCACCGTGAAAGTGGTTTTGGAGAAAAGCACAACCTTCCTTTTCGGCAAATGTATCCAATGTCATGTTTATAGAAAGAAATATCATGTTTTCTCAGGTTTCTGCAGCTTTCTTCCTAGAAAACTCGAATGTGTGGAGGATTTGTCTCCAGGTGGAAACAATTAGCGTTTGCCAGCAGAAAACAAAAAGGGTCCTGCTAAAATGCCTTCAAAACCGTAAAGTCCATAGAAAATGTCCAGAAAACACAAACACACACAGAGGCTGTAGCAAGATCTGGGATTGAGATAGCTACAAATCACCAGATAGTTTTGTTTCCATCCAGGAGTATCTGGACAAATTGTTGTAGTTTTGAATCGAAATTTAACCAAAAACCACCGTGAAAGTGGTTTTGGAGAAAAGCACAATCTTCCTGTTTGGCAAATGCATCCAATGCCGTGTTTACAAAGACAAATATCATGTTTCTCAGGTTTCTGAAGCTTTCTTCCTAGAAAACTCGAATGTGTGGAGGATTGGACTCCAGGTGGAACCAATTAGCGTTTGGCAGCTAAAAACAAAGACTTGCATGCTAAAATGCATTCAAAACCGTAAAGTCCATAGAGAATGTCCAGAAAACACAAACACACACAGAGGCTGTAGCAAGATATGGGATTGAGATAACTAAAAATCACCAGATAGTTTTGTTTCCATCCAGGAGTATCTGGACAAATTGTTGTGGATTTCGGGTGAAATTTAACCAAAAATCACCGTGAAAGTGGTTTTGGAGAAAAGCACAATCTTCCTGTTCGGCAAATGCATCCAATGTCATGTTTACAGAAAGAAATATCATTTTTTCTCAGGTTTCTGGAGCTTTCTTCCTAGAAAACTCGAATGTGTGGAGGATTTGACTCCAGGTGGAACCAATTAGCGTTTGCCAGCAGAAAACAAAAAGGGTCCTGCTAAAATGCATTGAAAACCTTAAAGTCCATAGAGAATGTCCAGAAAACACAAACACACACAGAGGCTGTAGCAAGATCTGGGATTGAGATAGACACAACACACCAGATAGTTGTGTTTTCATCCAGGAGTATCTGGACAAATTGTTGTGGATTTCGGGTGCAATTTAACCAAAAATCACCGTGAAAGTGGTTTTGGAGAAAAGCACAACCTTCCTTTTCGGCAAATGTATCCAATGTCATGTTTATAGAAAGAAATATCATGTTTTCTCAGGTTTCTGCAGCTTTCTTCCTAGAAAACTCGAATGTGTGGAGGATTTGTCTCCAGGTGGAAACAATTAGCGTTTGCCAGCAGAAAACAAAAAGGGTCCTGCTAAAATGCTTTCAAAACCGTAAAGTCCATAGAAAATGTCCAGAAAACACAAACACACACAGAGGCTGTAGCAAGATCTGGGATTGAGATAGCTACAAATCACCAGATAGTTTTGTTTTCATCCAGGAGTATCTGGACAAATTGTTGTAGTTTTGAATCGAAATTTAACTAAAAACCACCGTGAAAGTGGTTTTGGAGAAAAGCACAATCTTCCTGTTCGGCAAATGCATCCAATGCCGTGTTTACAAAGACAAATATCATGTTTCTCAGGTTTCTGAAGCTTTCTTCCTAGAAAACTCGAATGTGTGGAGGATTGGACTCCAGGTGCAACTAATTAGCGTTTGGCAGCTAAAAACAAAGACTTGCATGCTAAAATGCATTCAAAACCGTAAAGTCCATAGAGAATGTCCAGAAAACACAAACACACACAGAGGCTGTAGCAAGATATGGGATTGAGATAACTAAAAATCACCAGATAGTTTTGTTACCATCCAGGAGTATCTGGACAAATTGTTGTGGATTTCGGGTGAAATTTAACCAAAAATCACCGTGAAAGTGGTTTTGGAGAAAAGCACAATCTTCCTGTTCGGCAAATGCATCCAATGTCATGTTTACAGAAAGAAATATCATTTTTTCTCAGGTTTCTGGAGCTTTCTTCCTAGAAAACTCGAATGTGTGGAGGATTTGACTCCAGGTGGAACCAATTAGCGTTTGGCAGCTAAAAACAAAAAGGGTCCTCGTAAAATGCATTCAAAACCTTAAAGTCCATAGAGAATGTCCAGAAAACACAAACACACACAGAGGATGCAGCAAGACCTGGGATTGAGATACCTACAAATCACCAGATAGTTTTGTTTTCATCCAGGAGTATCTGGACAAATTGTTGTAGTTTTGAAGTAATTATTAATCCAAAAAATCACCGTGAAAGTGGTTTTGGAGAAAAGCACAATAGTTCTGTACAGCAAATGAATCCAATGCCATGTTTACAAATACAAATATAATGTTTTCTCAGGTTTCTGGAGCTTTCTTCCTAGAAAACTCGAAAGTGTGGAGGATTTGACTCCAGGTGGAACCAATTAGCGTTTGCCAGCAGAAAACAAAAAGGGTCCTGCTAAAATGCATTCAAAACCGTAAAGTCCATAGAGAATGTCCAGAAAACACAAACACACACAGAGGCTGTAGCAAGATCTGGGATTGAAATAGCTAAAAATCACCAGAGAGTTTTGTTTCCATCCAGGAGAATGTGGAAAATTTTGGAGACTTGAAGTGAAATTTCACCAAAAAATGACCGTGAAACTGGTTTTGGAGAAAAGCACAATCTTCCTGTTTGGCAAATGCATCCAATGTCGTGTTTACTAATACGAATATCATGTTTTCTCTGGTTTCTGGAGCTTTCTTCCTAGAAAACTCGAATGTGTGAAGTATTTGTCTCCAGGTGGAACCAATTAGCGTTTGGCAGCTAAAAACAAAGACTTACATGCTAAAATGCATTCAAAACCGTAAAGTCCATAGAGAATGTCCAGAAAACACAAACACACACAGAGGCTGTAGCAAGATCTGGGATTGAGATAGCCACAACACACCAGATAGTTTTGTTTTCATCCAGGAGTTTCTGGACAAATTGTTGTGGATTTCGGGTGAAATTTAACCAAAAATCACCGTGAAAGTGGTTTTGGAGAAAAGCACAATCTTCCTGTTCGGCAAATGAATACAATGTCATGTTTGCTATTACAAATATCATGTTTTCTCAGGTTTCTGAAGCTTTCTACCTAGAAATTCGAATGTGTGGAGTATTTGACTCCAGGTGGAACCAATTAGCGTTTGCTAGCAGAAAACAAAAAGGGTCCTGCTAAAATGCATTCAAAACCGTAAAGTCCATAGAGAATGTCCAGAAAACACAAACACACACAGAGGCTGTAGCAAGATCTGGGACTGAGATAGCTAAAAATCACCAGATAGTTTTGTTTCCATCCAGGAGAATGTGGAAAATTTTGGAGACTTGAAGTGAAATTTCACCAAAAAATGACCGTGAAACTGGTTTTGGAGAAAAGCACAATCTTCCTGTTTGGCAAATGCATCCAATGTCGTGTTTACTAATACGAATATCATGTTTTCTCTGGTTTCTGGAGCTTTCTTCCTAGAAAACTCGAATGTGTGAAGTATTTGTCTCCAGGTGGAACCAATTAGCGTTTGCCAGCAGAAAACAAAAAGGGTCCTGCTAAAATGCATTCAAAACCGTAAAGTCCATAGAGAATGTCCAGAAAACACAAACACACACAGAGGCTGTAGCAAGATCTGGGACTGAGATAGCTAAAAATCACCAGATAATTTTGTTTTCATCCAGGAGTATCTGGACAAATTGTTCTGTATTTCGGGTGAAATTTAACCAGAAATCACCGTGAAAGTGGTTTTGGAGAAAAGCACAACCTTCCTTTTCAGCAAATGTATCCAATGTTATGTTTATAGAAAGAAATATCATGTTTTCTCAGGTTTCTGGAGCTTTCTTCCTAGAAAACTTGAATGCGTGGAGGATTTGACTCCAGGTGGAACCAATTAGCGTTTGGCAGCTAAAAACAAAAACTTACATGCTAAAATGCATTCAAAACCGTAAAGTCCATAGAGAATGTCCAGAAAACACAAACAGACACAGACGCTGTAGCAAGATCTGGGATTGAGATAGCCACAACACACCAGATAGTTTTGTTTTCATCCAGGAGTATCTGGACAAATTGTTGTGGATTTCGGGTGAAATTTAACCAAAAACCACCGTGAACGTGGTTTTGGAGAAAAGCACAATCTTCCTGTATGGCAAATGCATCCAATGTCATGTTTACAGAAAGAAATATCATGTTTTCTCACGTTTCTGCAGCTTTCTTCCTAGAAAACTCGAATGTGTGGAGGATTTGTCTCCAGGTGGAACCAATTAGCGTTTGCCAGCAGAAAAAAAAGGTTCCTGCTAAAATGCATTCAAAACCGTAAAGTCCATAGAGAATGTCCAGAAAACACAAACACACACAGAGGCTGTAGCAAGATCTGGGACTGAGATAGCTAAAAATCACCAGATAGTTTTGTTTCCATCCAGGAGAATGTGGAAAATTTTGGAGACTTGAAGTGAAATTTCACCAAAAAATGACCGTGAAACTGGTTTTGGAGAAAAGCACAATCTTCCTGTTTGGCAAATGCATCCAATGTCGTGTTTACTAATACGAATATCATGTTTTCTCTGGTTTCTGGAGCTTTCATCCTAGAAAACTCGAATGTGTGAAGTATTTGACTCCAGGTGGTACCAATTAGCGTTTGGCAGCTAAAAACAAAGACTTACATGCTAAAATGCATTCAAAACCGTAAAGTCCATAGAGAATGTCCAGAAAACACAAACACACACAGAGGCTGTAGCAAGATCTGGGATTGAGATAACTAAAAATCACCAGATATTTTTGTTTCCATCCAGGAGTATCTGGACAAATTGTTGTGGATTTCGGGTGAAATTTAACGAAAAATCACCGTGAAAGTGGTTTTGGAGAAAAGCACAATCTTCCTGTTCGGCAAATGCATCCAATGTCATGTTTACAGAAAGAAATATCATTTTTTCTCAGGTTTCTGCAGCTTTCTACCTAGAAAACTCGAATGTGTGGAGGATTTGACTCCAGGTGGAACCAATTAGCGTTTGGCAGCTAAAAACTAAAACTTACATGCTAAAATGCATTCAAAACCGTAAAGTCCATAGAGAATGTCCAGAAAACACAAACACACACAGAGGCTGTAGCAAGATTTGGGATTGAGATAACTAAAAATCACCAGATATTTTTGTTTCCATCCAGGAGTATCTGGACAAATTGTTCTGGATTTCGGGTGAAATTATCCAAAAATCACCGTGAAAGTGGTTTTGGAGAAAAGCACAATCTTCCTGTTCGGCAAATGCATCCAATGTCATGTTTACAAATACAAATATCATGTTTCTCAGGTTTCTGAAGCTTTCTTCCTAGAAAACTCGAATGTGTGGAGGATTTGACTCCAGGTGGAACCAATTAGCGTTTGGCAGCTAAAAACAAAGACTTACATGCTAAAATGCATTCAAAACCGTAAAGTCCATAGAGAATGTCCAGAAAACACAAACACACACAGAGGCTGTAGCAAGATCTGGGATTGAGATAACTAAAAATCACCAGATATTTTTGTTTCCATCCAGGAGTATCTGGACAAATTGTTGTGGATTTCGGGTGAAATTTAACCAAAAATCACCGTGAAAGTGGTTTTGCAGAAAAGCACAATCTTCCTGTTCGGCAAATGCATCCAATGTCATGTTTACAGAAAGAAATATCATTTTTTCTCAGGTTTCTGGAGCTTTCTTCCAAGAAAACTCGAATGTGTGGAGGATTTGACTCCAGGTGGAACCAATTAGCGTTTGGCAGCTAAACACTAAAACTTACATGCTAAAATGCATTCAAAACCGTAAAGTCCATAGAGAATGTCCAGAAAACACAAACACACACAGAGGCTGTAGCAAGATCTGGGATTGAGATAACTAAAAATCACCAGATAGTTTTGTTTCCATCCAGGAGTATCTGGACAAATTGTTGTGGATTTCCGGTGAAATTTAACCAAAAATCACCGTGAAAGTGGTTTTGCAGAAAAGCACAATCTTCCTGTTCGGCAAATGCATCCAATGTCATGTTTACAAATACAAATATCATGTTTCTGAGGTTTCTGAAGCTTTCTTCCTAGAAAACTCGAATGTGTGGCGTATTTGACTCCAGGTGGAACCAATTAGCGTTTGGCAGCTAAAAAAAGACTTACATGCTAAAATGCATTCCAAACCGTAAAGTCCATAGTGAATGTCCAGAAAACACAAACACAAACAGAGGCTGTAGCAAGATCTGGGGTTGAGATAGCTAAAATCAACAGATAGTTTTGTTTTCATCCAGGAGTATCTGGACAAATTGTTGTAGTTTTGAAGTGCAATTTAACCAAAAAGTCACCGTGAAAATGCTTTTGGAGAAAAGCACAATCTTTCTGTTCCGCAAATGAATGCAATGTCATGTTTACAAATACAAATATCATGTTTTCTCAGGTTTCTGGAGCTTTCTTCCTAGAAAACTCGAATGTGTGGAGGATTTGACTCCAGGTGGAACCAATTAGCGTTTGCCAGCAGAAAACAAAAAGGGTCCTGCTAAAATGCATTCAAAACCGTAAAGTCCATAGAGAATGTCCAGAAAACACAAACACACACAGAGGCTGTAGCAAGATCTGGGATTGAGATAGCTACAAATCACCAGATAGTTTTGTTTTCTTCCAGGAGTATCTGGACAAATTGTTGTTGAATTCGGGTGAAATTTAACAAAAAATCACCGTGAAAGTGGTTTTGGAGAAAAGCACAATCTTTCTGTTCAGCAAATGAATGCAATGTCATGTTTACAAATACAAATATCATGTTTTCTCAGGTTTCTGGAGCTTTCTTACTAGAAAACTGGAATGTGTGGAGGATTTGACTCCAGGTGGAACCAATTAGCGTTTGCCAGCTAAACACTAAAACTTACATGCTAAAATGCATTCAAAACCGTAAAGTCCATAGAGAATGTCCAGAAAACACAAACACACACAGACGCTGTAGCAAGATCTGGGATTGAGATAGCTACAAATCACCAGATAGTTTTGTTTTCATCCAGGAGTATCTGGACAAATTGTTGTGGATTTCGGGTGAAATTTAACCAAAAATCACCGTGAAAGTGGTTTTGGAGAAAAGCACAATCTTCCTGTTCAGGAAATGCATCCAATGTCATGTTTACAGAAAGAAATATCATGTTTTCTCAAGTTTCTGGAGCTTCCTTCCTAGAAAACTCGAATGTGTGGAGGATTTTACTCCAGGTGGAAGCAACTAGCGTTTGGCAGCTAAAAACGAAAATCTACAGGCTAAAATGCATTCCAAACCGTAAAGTCCACAGAGATTTTCCACAAAACACAAACACACACAGAGGCTGTAGCAAGATCTGGGATTGAGATAGCCACAACACACCAGATAGTTTTGTTTTCATCCAGGAATATATGGACAAATTGTTGTGGATTTCGGGTGAAGTTTATCCAAAAATCACCGTGAAAGTGGTTTTGGAGAAAAGCACAATCTTCCTGTTCAGTAAATGCATCCAATGTCATGTTTACAAATACAAATATCATGTTTTCTCAGGTTTCTGGAGCTTTCTTCCTAGAAAACTCGAATGTGTGGAGGATTTGACTCCAGGTGGAACCAATTAGCGTTTGCCAGCAGAAAACAAAAACGGTCCTGCTAAAATGCATTCAAAACCTTAAAGTCCATAGAGAATGTCCAGAAAACACAAACACACACAGAGGATGCAGCAAGACCTGGGATTGAGATAGCTACAAATCACCAGATAGTTTTGTTTTCATGCAGGAGTATCTGGACAAATTGTTGTAGTTTTGAAGTAATTATTTATCCAAAAAATCACCGTGAAAGTGGTTTTGGAGAAAAGCACAATCTTCCTGTTCAGCAAATGAATCCAATGCCATGTTTACAAATACAAATATCATGTTTTCTCAGGTTTCTGCAGCTTTATTCCTAGAAAACTCGAAAGTGTGGAGGATTTGACTCCAGGTGGAACCAATTAGCGTTTGCCAGCAGCAAACAAAAAGGGTCCTGCTAAAATGTATTCAAAACCGTAAAGTCCATAGAGAAAGTCCAGAAAACACAAACACACACAGAGGCTGTAGCAATATCTGGGATTGAGATAGCTAAAATCAGCAGATAGTTTTGTTTTCATCCAGGAGTATCTGTACAAATTGTTGTAGTTTTGAAGTGAAATTTAACCAAAAAATCACCGTGAAAGTGGTTTTGGAGAAAAGCACAATTTTCCTGTTCAGAAAATGCATCCAATGTCATGTTTAGAAATACATATATCATGTTTTCTCAGGTTTCTGGAGCTTTCTTCCTAGAAAACTCGAATGTGTGGAGGATTTGACTCCAGGTGGAACCAATTAGCGTTTGCCAGCAGAAAACAAAAACGGTCCTGCTAAAATGCATTCAAAACCGTAAAGTCCATAGTGAATGTCAAGAAAACACAAACACACAGAGAGGATACAGCAAGGCCTGGGATTGACATAGCTACAAATCACCAGATAGTTTTGTTTTCATCCAGGAGTATCTGGACAAATTGTTGTAGTTTTGAAGTAATTATTTATCCAAAAAATCACCGTGAAAGTGGTTTTGGAGAAAAGCACAATATTTCTGTTCAGCAAATGAATCCAATGCCATGTTTACAAATACAAATATCATGTTTTCTCAGGTTTCTGCAGCTTTCTTCCTAGAAAACTCGAAAGTGTGGAGGATTTGACTCCAGGTGGAACCAATTAGCGTTTGCCAGCAGAAAACAAAAAGGGTCCTGCTAAAATGTATTCAAAACCGTAAAGTCCATAGAGAATGTCCAGAAAACACAAACACACACAGAGGCTGTAGCAAGATCTGGGATTGAGATAGCTAAAAATCACCAGATAGTTTTGTTTCCATCCAGGAGTATCTGGACAAATTGTTGTGGATTTCGGGTGAAATTTAACCAAAAATCACCGTGAAAGTGGTTTTGGAGAAAAGCACAATCTTCCTGTTTGGAAAATGCATCCTATGTAATGTTTACAGGAAGAAATATCATGTTTTCTCAGGTTTCTGCAGCTTTCTTCCTAGAAAACTCGAATGTGTGGAGGATTTGACTCCAGGTGGAACCAATTAGCGTTTGGCAGCTAAAAACTAAAACTTACATGCGAAAATGCATTCAAAACCGTAAAGTCCATAGAGAATGTCCAGAAAACACAAACACACACAGAGGCTGTAGCAAAATTTGGGATTGAGATATCTAAAATCACCAGATAGTTTTGTTTTCATCCAGGAGTATCTGGACAAATTGTTGTGGTTTTGAAGTGAAATTTAACCAAAAAATCACCGTGAAAGTGGTTTTGGAGAAAAGCACAATTTTTCTGTTCAGTAAATTAATGCAATGTCATGTTTACAAATACAAATATCATGTTTTCTCAGGTTTCTGGAGCTTTCTTCCTAGAAAACTCGAATGTGTGGAGGATTTGACTCTAGGTGGAACCAATTAGCGTTTGCCAGCAGAAAACAAAAAGGGTCCTGCTAAAATGCATTCAAAACCGTAAAGTCCATAGAGAATGTCCAGAAAACACAAACACACACAGAGGCTGTAGCAAGATCTGGGATTGAGATAGCCACAACACACCAGATAGTTTTGTTTTCATCCAGGAGTATCTGGAAAAATTGTTGTGGATTTCGGGTGAAATTTAACCAAAAATCACCGTGAAAGTGGTTTTGGAGAAAAGCACAATCTTCCTGTTCGGCAAATGCATCCAATGTCATGTTTATAGAAAGAAATATCATGTTTTCTCAGGTTTCTGCAGCTTTCTTCCTAGAAAACTCGAATGTGTGGAGGATTTGTCTCCACGTGGAAACAATTAGCGTTTCCCAGCAGAAAACAAAAACGGTCCTGCTAAAATGCATTCAAAACCGTAAAGTCCATAGAGAATGTCCAGAAAACACAAACACACACAGAGGCTGTAGCAAGATCTGGGATTGAGATAGCCACAACACACCAGATAGTTTTGTTTTCATCCAGGAGTATCTGGACAAATTGTTGTGGATTTCGGGTGAAATTTAACCAAAAATCACCGTGAAAGTGGTTTTGGAGAAAAGCACAATCTTCCTGTTCGGCAAATGCATCCAATGTCATGTTTATAGAAAGAAATATCATGTTTTCTCAGGTTTCTGCAGCTTTCTTCCTAGAAAACTCGAATGTGTGGAGGATTTGTCTCCACGTGGAAACAATTAGCGTTTGCCAGCAGAAAACAAAAACGGTCCTGCTAAAATGCATTCAAAACAGTAAAGTCCATAGAAAATGTCCAGAAAACACAAACACACACAGAGGCTGTAGCACTATCTGGGATTGAGATAGCCACAACACACCAGATAGTTTTGTTTTCATCCAGGAGTATCTGGACAAATTGTTGTGGATTTCGGGTGAAATTTAACCAAAAATCACCGTGAAAGTGGTTTTGGAGAAAAGCACAATTTTTCTGTTCAGCAAATGAATCCAATGTCATGTTTACAAATACAAATATCATGTTTTCTCAGGTTTCTGCAGCTTTCTTCCTAGAAAACTCGAATGTGTGGAGGATTTGACTCCATGTGGAACCAATTAGCGTTTGGCAGCTAAAAACTAAAACTTACATGCGAAAATGCATTCAAAACCGTAAAGTCCATAGAGAATGTCCAGAAAACACAAACACACACAGAGGCTGTAGCAAGATCTGGGATTGAGATAGCTAAAAATCACCAGATAGTTTTGTTTTCATCCAGGAGTATCTGGACAAATTGTGGTAGTTTTGAATCGCAATTTAACCAAAAATCACCGTGAAAGTGGTTTTGGAGAAAAGCACAATCTTCCTGTTTGGCAAATGCATCCAATGTCATGTTTACAGATGGAAATATCATGTTTTCTCAGGTTTCTGAAGCTTTCTTCCTAGAAAACTCGAATGTGTGGAGGATTTGACTCCAGGTGGTACCAATTAGCGTTTGGCAGCTTAAAACAAAAACTTACATGCTGAAATGCATTCAAAACCGTAAAGTCCATAGAGAATGTCCAGAAAACACAAACACACACAGAGGCTGTAACAAGATCTGGGATTGAGATACCCACAACACACCAGATAATTTTGTTTTCCTCCAGGAGTATCTGGACAAATTGTTGTAGTTTTGAATCGAAATTTAACCAAAAACCACCGTGAAAGTGGTTTTGGAGAAGAGCACAATATTCGTTTTCGGCAAATGCATCCACTGTCATGTTTACAGAAAGAAATATCATGTTTTCTCAGGTTTCTGAAGCTTTCTTCCTAGAAAACTCGAATGTGTGGAGGATTTGACTCCAGGTAGAACCAATTAGCGTTTGCCAGCTGAAAACAAAAAGGGTCCTGCTAAAATGCATTCAAAACCATAAAGTCCATAGAGAATGTCCAGAAAACACAAACACACACAGAGGCTGTAGCAAGATCTGGGATTGAGATAGCCACAACACACCAGATAGTTTTGTTTTCCTCCAGGAGTATCTGGACAAATTGTTGTGGATTTCGGGTGAAACTTAAAAAAATCACCGTGAAAGTGGTTTTGGAGAAAAGCACAATATTCCTGTTTGGCAAATGCATCCAATGTCCTGTTTACAAATACAAATATCATGTTTTCTCAGGTTTCTGCAGCTTTCTTCCTAGAAAACTCGAATGTGTGGAGGATTTGACTCCAGGTGGAACCAATTAGGGTTTGCCAGCAGAAAACAAAAAGGGTCCTGCTAAAATGCATTCAAAACCGTAAAGTCCATAGAGAATGTCCAGAAAACACAAACACACACAGAGGCTGTAGCAAGATCTGGGATTGAGATAGCCACCACACACCAGATAGTTTTCTTTTCATGCAGGAATATCTGGACAAATTGTTGTGGATTTCGGGTGAAATTTAACCAAAAATCACCGTGAAAGTGGTTTTGGAGAAAAGCACAATCTTCCTGTTCGGCAAATGCATCCAATGTCATGTTTATAGAAAGAAATATCATGTTTTCTCAGGTTTCTGCAGCTTTCTTCCTAGAAAACTCGAATGTGTGGAGGATTTGTCTCCACGTGGAAACAATTAGCGTTTGCCAGCAGAAAACAAAAACGGTCCTGCTAAAATGCATTCAAAACCGTAAAGTCCATAGAAAATGTCCAGAAAACACAAACACACACAGAGGCTGTAGCAAGATCTGGGATTGAGATAGCCACAACACACCAGATAGTTTTGTTTTCATCCAGGAGTATCTGGACAAATTGTTGTGGATTTCGGGTGAAATTTAACCAAAAATCACCGTGAAAGTGGTTTTGGAGAAAAGCACAATTTTTCTGTTCAGCAAATGAATCCAATGTCATGTTTACAAATACAAATATCATGTTTTCTCAGGTTTCTGCAGCTTTCTTCCTAGAAAACTCGAATGTGTGGAGGATTTGACTCCATGTGGAACCAATTAGCGTTTGGCAGCTAAAAACTAAAACTTACATGCGAAAATGCATTCAAAACCGTAAAGTCCATAGAGAATGTCCAGAAAACACAAACACACACAGAGGCTGTAGCAAGATCTGGGATTGAGATAGCTAAAAATCACCAGATAGTTTTGTTTTCATCCAGGAGTATCTGGACAAATTGTGGTAGTTTTGAATCGCAATTTAACCAAAAATCACCGTGAAAGTGGTTTTGGAGAAAAGCACAATCTTCCTGTTTGGCAAATGCATCCAATGTCATGTTTACAGATGGAAATATCATGTTTTCTCAGGTTTCTGAAGCTTTCTTCCTAGAAAACTCGAATGTGTGGAGGATTTGACTCCAGGTGGTACCAATTAGCGTTTGGCAGCTTAAAACAAAAACTTACATGCTGAAATGCATTCAAAACCGTAAAGGCCATAGAGAATGTCCAGAAAACACAAACACACACAGAGGCTGTAGCAAGATCTGGGATTGAGATACCCACAACACACCAGATAATTTTGTTTTCCTCCAGGAGTATCTGGACAAATTGTTGTAGTTTTGAATCGAAATTTAACCAAAAACCACCGTGAAAGTGGTTTTGGAGAAGAGCACAATATTCGTTTTCGGCAAATGCATCCACTGTCATGTTTACAGAAAGAAATATCATGTTTTCTCAGGTTTCTGAAGCTTTCTTCCTAGAAAACTCGAATGTGTGGAGGATTTGACTCCAGGTAGAACCAATTAGCGTTTGCCAGCTGAAATCAAAAAGGGTCCTGCTAAAATGCATTCAAAACCATAAAGTCCATAGAGAATGTCCAGAAAACACAAACACACACAGAGGCTGTAGCAAGATCTGGGATTGAGATAGCCACAACACACCAGATAGTTTTGTTTTCCTCCAGGAGTATCTGGACAAATTGTTGTGGATTTCGGGTGAAACTTAAAAAAATCACCGTGAAAGTGGTTTTGGAGAAAAGCACAATATTCCTGTTTGGCAAATGCATCCAATGTCCTGTTTACAAATACAAATATCATGTTTTCTCAGGTTTCTGCAGCTTTCTTCCTAGAAAACTCGAATGTGTGGAGGATTTGACTCCAGGTGGAACCAATTAGGGTTTGCCAGCAGAAAACAAAAAGGGTCCTGCTAAAATGCATTCAAAACCGTAAAGTCCATAGAGAATGTCCAGAAAACACAAACACACACAGAGGCTGTAGCAAGATCTGGGATTGAGATAGCCACCACACACCAGATAGTTTTCTTTTCATGCAGGAATATCTGGACAAATTGTTGTGGATTTCGTGTGAAATTTAACCAAAAATCACCGTGAAAGTGGTTTTGGAGAAAAGCACAATTTTTCTGTTCAGCAAATGCATCCAATGTCATGTTTACAGAAGAAATATCATGTTTTCTCAGGTTTCTGGAGCTTTCTTCCTAGAAAACTGGAATGTGTGGAGGATTTGACTCCAGGTGGAACCAATTAGTGTTTGCCAGCAGAAAACAAAAAGGGTCCTGTTAAAATGCATTCAAAACCGTGAAGTTCATAGAGAATGTCCAGAAAACACAAACACACACAGAGGCTGTAGCAAGATCTGGGATTGAGATAACTAAAACTCACCAGATATTTTTGTTTCCATCCAGGAGTATCTGGACAAATTGTTGTGGATTTCGGGTGAAATTTAACCAAAAATCACCGTGAAAGTGGTTTTGGAGAAAAGCACAATCTTCCTGTTTGGCAAATGCATCCAATGTCATGTTTACAGAAAGAAATATCAAGTTTTCTCAGGTTTCTGGAACTTTCTTCCTAGAAAACTCGAATGTGTGGAGGATTTGACTCCAGGTGGAACCAATTAGCGTTTGCCAGCTGAAAACAAAAACTTACATGCTAAAATGCATTCAAAACCTTAAAGTCCATAGGGAATGTCCAGAAAACACACACACACACAGAGGCTGCAGCAAGATCTGGGATTGAGATAGCTAAAATCACCAGATAGTTTTGTTTTCATCCAGGAGTATCTGGAGAAATTGTGGTAGTTTTGAATCGAAATTTAACCAAAAATCACCGTGAAAGTAGTTTTGGAGAAAAGCACAATCTTTCTGTTTGGCAAATGCATCCAATGTCATGTTTACAGAAGGAAATATCATGTTTTCTCAGGTTTCTGCAGCTTTCTTCCTAGAAAACTCGAATGCGTGGAGGATTTGACTCCAGGTGGAACCAATTAGTGTTTGCCAGCTTAAAACAAAAACTTACATGCTAAAATGCATTCAAAACCGTAAAGTCCATAGAGAATGTCCAGAAAACACAAACACACACAGAGGCTGTAGCAAGATCTGGGATTGAGATAGCTACAAATCACCAGATAGTTATGTTTTCATCCAGGAGTATCTGGACAAATTGTTGTGAATTTCAGGTGAAATTTAACTAAAGATCACCGTGAAAGTGGTTTTGGAGAAAAGCACAATCTTCCTGTTGGGCAAATGCATCCAATGCCATGTTTACAGAAAGAAATATCATGTTTACTCAGGTTTCTGGTACTTTCTTCCTAGAAAACTGGAATGTGTGGAGGATTTGACTCCAGGTGGAACCAATTAGCGTTTGGCAGCTGAAAACAAAAACTTACATGCTGAAATGCATTCAAAACCGTAAAGTCCATAGAGAATGTCCAGAAAACACAAACACACACAGAGGCTGTAGCAAGATCTGGGATTGAGATAGCCACAACACACCAGATAGTTTTGTTTTCATCCAGGAGTATCTGGACAAATTGTTGTGGATTTCGGGTGAAATTTAACCCAAAATCACCGGGAAAGTGGTTTTGGAGAAAAGCACAATCTTCCTGTTTGGCAAATGCATCCAATGTCATGTTTACAGAAGGAAATATCATGTTTTCTCAGGTTTCTGAAGCTTTCTTCCTAGAAAACTTGAATGTGTGGAGGATTTGACTCCAGGTGGTACCAATTAGCGTTTGCCAGCTAAAACAAAAACTTAAATGCTAAAATGCATTCAAAACCCTAAAGTCCATAGAGAATGTCCAGAAAACACAAGCACACACAGAGGCTGTAGCAAGATCTGGGATTGAGATGGCTAAAAATCACCAGATAGTTTTGTTTTCATCCAGGAGTATCTGGACAAATTGTTGTGGATTTCGGGAGAAATTTAACCAAAAATCACCGTGAAAGTAGTTTTGGAGAAAAGCACAATCTTCCTGTTTGGCAAATGCATCCAATGTCATGTTTACAGAAGGAAATATCATGTTTTCTCAGGTTTCTGAAGCTTTCTTCCTAGAAAACTCGAATCTGTGGAGGATTTGACTCCAGGTGGTACCAATTAGCGTTTGCCAGCTAAAACAAAAACTTACATGCTAAAATGCATTCAAAACCCTAAAGTCCATAGAGGATGTCCAGAAAACACCAGCACACACCGAGGCTGTAGCAAGATCTGGGATTGAGATAGCCACAACACACCAGATAGTTTTGTTTTCATCCAGGAGTATCTGGACAAATTGTTATGAATTTCAGGTGAAATTTAACCAAAAATCACCGTGAAAGTGGTTTTGGAGAAAAGCACAATCTTCCTGTTTGGCAAATGCATCCAATGTCATGTTTACAGAAAGAAAAATCCTGTTTTCTCATGTTTCTGAAGCTTTCTTCCTAGAAAACTCAAATGTGTGGAGGATTTGACTCCAGGTGGTACCAATTAGCGTTTGCCCGCTTAAAACAAAAACTTACATTCTAAAATGCATTCAAAACAGTAAAGTCCATAGAGAATGTCCAGAAAACACAAACACACACAGAGGCTGTAGGAAGATCCGGGATTGAGATAGCTAAAAATCACCAGATAGTTTTGTTTTCATCCAGGAGTATCTGGACAAATTGTTGTGGATTTCGGGTGAAATTTAACTAAAAATCACCGTGAAAGTGGTTTTGGAGAAAAGCACAATCTTCCTGTTTGGCAAATGCATCCAATGTCATGTTTACAGAAGGAAATATCATGTTTTCTCAGGTTTCTGAAGCTTTCTTTCTATCAAACTCGAATGTGTGGAGGATTTGACTCCAGGTGGAAGCAATTAGTGTTTGCCAGCTTAAAACAAAAACTTACATGCTAAAATGCATTCAAAACCGTAAAGTACAGAGAGAATGTCTACAAAACACAAACACAGAGGCTGTAGCCAGATCTGGGATTGAGATAGCCACAACACACCAGATAGTTTTGTTTTCATCCAGGAGTATCTGGACAAATTGTTGTGGATTTCGGGTGAAATTTAACCAAAAATCACCGTGAAAGTGGTTTTGGAGAAAAGCACAATCTTCCTGTTTGGCAAATGCATCCAATGTCATGTTTACAGAAGGAAATATCATGCTTTCTCAGGTTTCTGAAGCTTTCTTCCTAGAAAACTCGAATGTGTGGAGGATTTGACTCCAGGTGGTACCAATTAGCGTTTGCCAGCAGAAAACAAAAAGGGTCCTGCTAAAATGCATTCAAAACCGTAAAGTCCATAGAGAATGTCCAGAAAACACAAACACAGAGGCTGTAGCAAGATCTGGGATTGAGATAGCTACAAATCACCAGATAGTTTTGTTTTCATCCAGGAGTATCTGGACAAATTGTTGTGGATTTTCGGTGAAATTTAACCAAAAATCACCGTGAAAGTGGTTTTGGAGAAAAGCACAATCTTCCTGTTTGGCAAATGCATGCAATGTCATGTTTACAGAAAGAAATATCATGTTTTCTCAGGTTTCTGGAACTTTCTTCCTAGAAAACTCGAATGTGTGGAGGCTTTGACTCCAGGTGGAACCAATTAGAGTTTGCCAGCTTAAAACAAAAACTTACATGCTGAAATGCTTTCAAAACCGTAAAGTCCATAGAGAATGTCCTGAAAACACAAGCACACACAGAGGCTGTAGCAAGATCTGGGATTGAGATAGCTAAAATTCACCAGATAGTTTTGTTTTCATCCAGGAGTATCTGGACAAATTGTTGTGAATTTCAGGTGCAATTCAACCAAAAATCAAAGTGAAAGTGGTTTTGGAGAAAAGCACAATCTTCCTGTTTGGCAAATGCATCCAATGTCATGTTTACAGAAAGAAATATCATGTTTTCTCAGGTTTCTGAAGCTTTCTTCCTAGAAAACTCGAATGTGTGGAGGATTTGACTCCAGGTGGAACCAATTAGCGTTTGCCAGCAGAAAACAAAAAGGGTCCTGCTAAAATGCATTCTAAACCGTAAAGTCCATAGAGAATGTCCAGAAAACACAAACACAGAGGCTGTAGCAAAATCTGGGATTGAGATAGCTAAAAATCACCAGATAGTTTTGTTTTCATCCAGGAGTATCTGGACAAATTGTTGTAGTTTTGAATCGCAATTTAACCAAAAATCACCGTGAAAGTGGTTTTGGAGAAAAGCACAATCTTCCTGTTTGGCAAATGCATCCAATGTCATGTTTACACAAGGAAATATCATGTTTTCTCAGGTTTCTGAAGCTTTCTTCCTAGAAAACTCGAATGCGTGGAGCATTTGACTCCAGGTGGTACCAATTAGCGTTTGCCAGCTTAAAACAAAAACTTACATGCTAAAATGCATTCAAAACTGTAAAGTCCATAGAGAATGTCCAGAAAACACAAACACACACAGAGGCTGTAGCAAGATCTGGGATTGAGATAGCCACAACACACCAGATAGTTTTGTTTTCCTCCAGGAGTATCTGGACAAATTGTTGTGGATTTCGGGTGAAATTTAACTAAAAATCACCGTGAAAGTGGTTTTGGAGAAAAGCACAATCTTCCTGTTTGGCAAATGCATCCAATGTCATGTTTACAGAAGGAAATATCATGTTTTCTCAGGTTTCTGAAGCTTTCTTCCTAGAAAACTCGAATGTGTGGAGGATTTGACTCCAGGTGGTACCAATTAGCGTTTGCCAGCTAAAACAAAAACTTACATGCTAAAATGCATTCAAAACCCTAAAGTCCATAGAGAATGTCCAGAAAACACAAGCACACACAGAGGCTGTAGCAAGATCTGGGATTGAGATAGCTAAAATTCACCAGATAGTTTTGTTTTCATCCAGGAGAATCTGGAAAATTGTTGTGAATTTCAGGTGCAATTTAACCAAAAATCACCGTGAAAGTGGTTTTGGAGAAAAGCACAATCTTCCTGTTTGGCAAATGCATCCAATGTCATGTTTACAGAAAGAAATATCATGTTTTCTCAGGTTTCTGAAGCTTTCTTCCTAGAAAACTCGAATGTGTGGAGGATTTGACTCCAGGTGGAACCAATTAGCGTTTGCCAGTAGAAAACAAAAAGGGTCCTGCTAAAATGCATTCAAAACCTTAAAGTCCATAGGGAATGTCCAGAAAACACAAACACACACAGAGGCTGTAGCAAGATCTGGGATTGAGATAGCTAAAAATCACCAGATAGTTTTGTTTTCATCCAGGAGTATCAGGACAAATTGTGGTAGTTTTGAATCGCAATTTAACCAAAAATCACCGTGAAAGTGGTTTTGGAGAAAAACACAATCTTCCTGTTTGGCAAATGCATCCAATGTCATGTTTACAGATGGAAATATCATGTTTTTCAGGTTTCTGGAACTTTCTTCCTAGAAAACTCGAATGCGTGGAGGATTTGACTCCAGGTGGAAGCAATTAGAGTTTCCAGCATCAAAACAAAAACTTACATGCTAAAATGCATTCAAAACCGTAAAGTCCATAGAGAATGTCCAGAAAACACAAACACAGAGGCTGTAGCAAGATCTGGGATTGAGATAGCCACAACACACCAGACAGTTTTGTTTTCATCCAGGAGTATCTGGACAAATTGATGTGGATTTCGGGTGAAATTTAACCAAAAATCACCGTGAAAGTGGTTTTGGAGAAAAGCACAATCTTCCTGTTTGTCAAATGCATCCAATGTCATGTTTACAGAAGGAAATATCATGTTTTCTCAGGTTTCTGGTACTTTCTTCCTAGAAAACTCGAATGTGTGGAGGATTTGACTCCAGGTGGTACCAATTAGCGTTTGCCAGCTTAAAAGAAAAACTTACATGCTAAAATGCATTCAAAACCCTAAAGTCCATAGAGAATATCCAGAAAACACAAACACACACAGAGGCTGTAGCAAGATCTGGGATTGAGATAGCCACAACACACCAGATAGTTTTGTTTTCATCCAGGAGTATCTGGACAAATTGTTGTGAATTTCAGGTGCAAATTAACCAAAAATCACCGTGAAAGTGTTTGTGGAGAAAAGCACAATCATCCTGTTTTGCAAATGCATCCAATGTCATGTTTACAGAAAGAAATATCATGTTTTCTCAGGTTTCTGAAGCTTTCTTCCTAGAAAACTCGAATGCGTGGAGGATTTGACTCCAGGTGGTACCAATTAGCGTTTGCCAGCTTAAAACAAAAACTTACATGCTAAAATGCATTCAAAACCGTAAAGTCCATAGAGAATGTCCAGAAAACACAAACACACACAGAGGCTGTAGCAAGATCTGGGATTGAGATAGCCACAACACACCAGATAGTTTTGTTTTCATCCAGGAGTATCTGGACAAATTGTTGTGAATTTCAGGTGCAATTTAACCAAAAATCACCGTGAAAGTGGTTTTGGAGAAAAGCACAATCTTCCTGTTTGGCAAATGCATCCAATGTCAGGTTTACAGAAGGAAATATCCTGGTTTCTCAGGTTTCTGAAGCTTTCTTCCTAGCAAACTCGAATGTGTGGAGGATTTGACTCCAGGTGGAACCAATTAGCGTTTGCCAGCAGAAAACAAAAAGGGTCCTGCTAAAATGCATTCTAAACCTTAAAGTCCATAGGGAATGTCCAGAAAACACAAACACACACAGAGGCTGTAGCAAGATCTGGGATTGAGATAGCTAAAAATCACCAGATAGTTTTGTTTTCATCCAGGAGTATCTGGACAAATTGTGGTAGTTTTGAATCGCAATTTAACCAAAAATCACCGTGAAAGTGGTTTTGGAGAAAAGCACAATCTTCCTGTTTGGCAAATGCATCCAATGTCATGTTTACAGATGGAAATATCATGTTTTCTCAGGTTTCTGAAGCTTTCTTCCTAGAAAACTCGAATGTGTGGAGGATTTGACTCCAGGTGGTACCAATTAGCGTTTGGCAGCTTAAAACAAAAACTTACATGCTGAAATGCATTCAAAACCGTAAAGTCCATAGAGAATGTCCAGAAAACACAAACACTCACAGAGGCTGTAGCAAGATCTGGGATTGAGATAGCCACAACACACCAGATAGTTTTGTTTTCATCCAGGACTATCTGGACAAATTGTTGTGAATTTCAGGTGCAATTTAACCAAAAATCACCGTGAAAGTGGTTTTGGAGAAAAGCACAATCTTCCTGTTTGGCAAATGCATCCAATGTCATGTTTACAGAAAGAAATATCATGTTTTCTCAGGTTTCTGAAGCTTTCTTCCTAGAAAACTCGAATGTGTGGAGGATTTGACTCCAGGTGGAACCAATTAGCGTTTGCCAGCAGAAAACAAAAAGGGTCCTGCTAAAATGCATTCAAAAACTTAAAGTCCATAGGGAATGTCCAGAAAACACAAACACACACAGATTCTGTAGCAAGATCTGGGATTGAGATAGCTAAAAATCACCAGATAGTTTTGTTTTCATCCAGGAGTATCTGGACAAATTGTGGTAGTTTTGAATCGCAATTTAACCAAAAATCACCGTGAAAGTGGTTTTGGAGAAAAGCACAATCTTCCTGTTTGGCAAATGCATCCAATGTCACGTTTACAGAAGGAAATATCATGTTTTCTCAGGTTTCTGGTACTTTCTTCCTAGAAAACTGGAATGTGTGGAGCATTTGACTCCAGGTGGAACCAATTAGCGTTTGCCAGCTTAAAACAAAACTTACATGCTAAAATGCATTCAAAACCCTAAAGTCCATAGAGAATTTCCAGAAAACACAAACACACACAGAGGCTGTAGCAAGATCTGGGGATGAGATAGCTAAAAATCACCAGATAGTTTTGTTTTCATCCAGGATTATCTGGACAAATTGTGGTACTTGTGAACCGAAATTTAACCAAGAATCACCGTGAAAGTGGTTTTGGAGAAAAGCACAATCTTCCTGTTTGGCAAATGCATCCAATGTCATGTTTACAGAAGGAAATATCATGTTTTTCAGGTTTCTGAAGCTTTCTTCCTAGAAAACTCGAATGAGTGGAGGATTTGACTCCAGGTGGAACCAATTAGAGTTTGCCAGCTTAAAACAAAAACTTACATGCTAAAATGCATTCAACATCGTAAAGTCCATAGGGAATGTCCAGAAAACACAAACACAGAGGCTGTAGCAAGATCTGGGATTGAGATAGCCACAACACACCAGATAGTTTTGTTTTCATCCAGGAGTATCTGGACAAATTGTTGTGGATTTTGGGTGAAATTTATCCAAAAATCACCGTGAAAGTGGTTTTGGAGAAAAGCACAATCTTCCTGTATGGCAAATGCATCCAATGTCATGTTTACAGAAAGAAATATCATGTTTTCTCAGGTTTATGCAACTTTCCTCCTAGAAAACTCGAATGTGTGGAGGATTTGACTCCAGGTGGAACCAATTAGCGTTTGCCAGCTTAAAACAAAAACTTATATGCTGAAATGCATTCAAAACCGTAAAGTCCATAGAGAATGTCCAGAAAACACAAACACAGAGGCTGTAGCAAGATCTGGGATTGAGATAGCTGCAAAACACCAGATAGTTTTGTTTTCATCCTGGAGTATCCGGAGAAATTGTTGTAGTATTTAATCGAAATTTAACCAAAAATCACCGTTAAAGTGGTTTTGGAGAAAATCACAATCTTCCTGTTTGTCAAATGCATCCAAAGTCATGTTTACAGAAGGAAATATCATGTTTTCTCAGGTTTCTGCAACTTTCCTCCTAGAAAACTCGAATGTGTGGAGGATTTGACTCCAGGTGGAACCAATTAGTGTTTGCCAGCTTAAAACAAAAACTTACATGCTAAAATGCATTCAAAACCGTAAAGTCCATAGAGAATGTCCAGAAAACACAAACACAGAGGCTGTAGCAAGATCTGGGATTGTGATAGCTAAAAATCACCAGATAGTTTTGTTTTCATCCAGGAGCATCTGGACAAATTGTGGTACTTCTGAAACGAAATTTAACCAAAAATCACCGTGAAAGTGGTTTTGGAGAAAAGCACAAACTTCCTGTTTGTCAAATGCATCCAAAGTCAAGTTTACAGAAGGAAATATCATGTTTTCTCAGGTTTCTGAAGCTTTCTTCCTAGAAAACTAGAATGTGTGGAGGATTTGACTCCAGGTGGTACAAATTAGAGTTTGCCAGCTTAAAACAAAAACTTACATGCTAAAATGCATTCAAAACCGTAAAGTCCATAGAGAATGTCCAGAAAACACAAACACACACAGAGGCTGTAGCAAGATCTGGGATTGAGAGAGCCACAACACACCAGATAGTTTTGTTTTCATCCAGGAGTATCTGGACAAATTGTTGTGAATTTCAGGTGCAATTTAACCAAAAATCACCGTGAAAGTGGTTTTGGAGAAAAGCACAATCTTCCTGTTTGGCAAATGCATCCAATGTCATGTTTACAGAAGGAAATATCATGTTTTTCAGGTTTCTGAAGCTTTCTTCCTAGAAAACTCGAATGAGTGGAGGATTTGACTCCAGTTGGAACCAATTAGAGTTTGCCAGCTTAAAACAAAACTTACATGCTAAAATGCATTCAAAACTGTAAAGTCCATAGAGAATGTCCAGAAAACACAAACACACACAGAGGCTGTAGCAAGATCTGGGATTGAGATAGCCACAACACACCAGATAGTTTTGTTTTCCTCCAGGAGTATCTGGACAAATTGTTGTGGATTTCGGGTGAAATTTAACTAAAAATCACCGTGAAAGTGGTTTTGGAGAAAAGCACAATCTTCCTGTTTGGCAAATGCATCCAATGTCATGTTTACAGAAAGCAATATCATGTTTTCTCAGGTTTCTGAAGCTTTCTTCCTAGAAAACTCGAATGTGTGGAGGATTTGACTCCAGGTGGTACCAATTAGCGTTTGCCAGCTAAAACAAAAACTTACATGCTAAAATGCATTCAAAACCCTAAAGTCCATAGAGAATGTCCAGAAAACACAAGCACACACAGAGGCTGTAGCAAGATCTGGGATTGAGATAGCTAAAATTCACCAGATAGTTTTGTTTTCATCCAGGAGAATCTGGAAAATTGTTGTGAATTTCAGGTGCAATTTAACCAAAAATCACCGTGAAAGTGGTTTTGGAGAAAAGCACAATCTTCCTGTTTGGCAAATGCATCCAATGTCATGTTTACAGAAAGAAATATCATGTTTTCTCAGGTTTCTGAAGCTTTCTTCCTAGAAAACTCGAATGTGTGGAGGATTTGACTCCAGGTGGAACCAATTAGCGTTTGCCAGTAGAAAACAAAAAGGGTCCTGCTAAAATGCATTCAAAACCTTAAAGTCCATAGGGAATGTCCAGAAAACACAAACACACACAGAGGCTGTAGCAAGATCTGGGATTGAGATAGCTAAAAATCACCAGATAGTTTTGTTTTCATCCAGGAGTATCAGGACAAATTGTGGTAGTTTTGAATCGCAATTTAACCAAAAATCACCGTGAAAGTGGTTTTGGAGAAAAACACAATCTTCCTGTTTGGCAAATGCATCCAATGTCATGTTTACAGATGGAAATATCATGTTTTTCAGGTTTCTGGAACTTTCTTCCTAGAAAACTCGAATGCGTGGAGGATTTGACTCCAGGTGGAAGCAATTAGAGTTTCCAGCATCAAAACAAAAACTTACATGCTAAAATGCATTCAAAACCGTAAAGTCCATAGAGAATGTCCAGAAAACACAAACACAGAGGCTGTAGCAAGATCTGGGATTGAGATAGCCACAACACACCAGACAGTTTTGTTTTCATCCAGGAGTATCTGGACAAATTGATGTGGATTTCGGGTGAAATTTAACCAAAAATCACCGTGAAAGTGGTTTTGGAGAAAAGCACAATCTTCCTGTTTGTCAAATGCATCCAATGTCATGTTTACAGAAGGAAATATCATGTTTTCTCAGGTTTCTGGTACTTTCTTCCTAGAAAACTCGAATGTGTGGAGGATTTGACTCCAGGTGGTACCAATTAGCGTTTGCCAGCTTAAAAGAAAAACTTACATGCTAAAATGCATTCAAAACCCTAAAGTCCATAGAGAATATCCAGAAAACACAAACACACACAGAGGCTGTAGCAAGATCTGGGATTGAGATAGCCACAACACACCAGATAGTTTTGTTTTCATCCAGGAGTATCTGGACAAATTGTTGTGAATTTCAGGTGCAAATTAACCAAAAATCACCGTGAAAGTGTTTGTGGAGAAAAGCACAATCATCCTGTTTTGCAAATGCATCCAATGTCATGTTTACAGAAAGAAATATCATGTTTTCTCAGGTTTCTGAAGCTTTCTTCCTAGAAAACTCGAATGCGTGGAGGATTTGACTCCAGGTGGTACCAATTAGCGTTTGCCAGCTTAAAACAAAAACTTACATGCTAAAATGCATTCAAAACCGTAAAGTCCATAGAGAATGTCCAGAAAACACAAACACACACAGAGGCTGTAGCAAGATCTGGGATTGAGATAGCCACAACACACCAGATAGTTTTGTTTTCATCCAGGAGTATCTGGACAAATTGTTGTGAATTTCAGGTGCAATTTAACCAAAAATCACCGTGAAAGTGGTTTTGGAGAAAAGCACAATCTTCCTGTTTGGCAAATGCATCCAATGTCAGGTTTACAGAAGGAAATATCCTGGTTTCTCAGGTTTCTGAAGCTTTCTTCCTAGCAAACTCGAATGTGTGGAGGATTTGACTCCAGGTGGAACCAATTAGCGTTTGCCAGCAGAAAACAAAAAGGGTCCTGCTAAAATGCATTCTAAACCTTAAAGTCCATAGGGAATGTCCAGAAAACACAAACACACACAGAGGCTGTAGCAAGATCTGGGATTGAGATAGCTAAAAATCACCAGATAGTTTTGTTTTCATCCAGGAGTATCTGGACAAATTGTGGTAGTTTTGAATCGCAATTTAACCAAAAATCACCGTGAAAGTGGTTTTGGAGAAAAGCACAATCTTCCTGTTTGGCAAATGCATCCAATGTCATGTTTACAGATGGAAATATCATGTTTTCTCAGGTTTCTGAAGCTTTCTTCCTAGAAAACTCGAATGTGTGGAGGATTTGACTCCAGGTGGTACCAATTAGCGTTTGGCAGCTTAAAACAAAAACTTACATGCTGAAATGCATTCAAAACCGTAAAGTCCATAGAGAATGTCCAGAAAACACAAACACTCACAGAGGCTGTAGCAAGATCTGGGATTGAGATAGCCACAACACACCAGATAGTTTTGTTTTCATCCAGGAGTATCTGGACAAATTGTTGTGAATTTCAGGTGCAATTTAACCAAAAATCACCGTGAAAGTGGTTTTGGAGAAAAGCACAATCTTCCTGTTTGGCCAATGCATCCAATGTCATGTTTACAGAAGGAAATATCATGTTTTCTCAGGTTTCTGAAGCTTTCTTCCTAGAAAACTCGAATGTGTGGAGGATTTGACTCCAGGTGGAACCAATTAGCGTTTGCCAGCAGAAAACAAAAAGGGTCCTGCTAAAATGCATTCAAAAACTTAAAGTCCATAGGGAATGTCCAGAAAACACAAACACACACAGATTCTGTAGCAAGATCTGGGATTGAGATAGCTAAAAATCACCAGATAGTTTTGTTTTCATCCAGGAGTATCTGGACAAATTGTGGTAGTTTTGAATCGCAATTTAACCAAAAATCACCGTGAAAGTGGTTTTGGAGAAAAGCACAATCTTCCTGTTTGGCAAATGCATCCAATGTCACGTTTACAGAAGGAAATATCATGTTTTCTCAGGTTTCTGGTACTTTCTTCCTAGAAAACTGGAATGTGTGGAGCATTTGACTCCAGGTGGAACCAATTAGCGTTTGCCAGCTTAAAACAAAACTTACATGCTAAAATGCATTCAAAACCCTAAAGTCCATAGAGAATTTCCAGAAAACACAAACACACACAGAGGCTGTAGCAAGATCTGGGGATGAGATAGCTAAAAATCACCAGATAGTTTTGTTTTCATCCAGGATTATCTGGACAAATTGTGGTACTTGTGAACCGAAATTTAACCAAGAATCACCGTGAAAGTGGTTTTGGAGAAAAGCACAATCTTCCTGTTTGGCAAATGCATCCAATGTCATGTTTACAGAAGGAAATATCATGTTTTTCAGGTTTCTGAAGCTTTCTTCCTAGAAAACTCGAATGAGTGGAGGATTTGACTCCAGGTGGAACCAATTAGAGTTTGCCAGCTTAAAACAAAAACTTACATGCTAAAATGCATTCAAAACTGTAAAGTCTATAGAGAATGTCCAGAAAACACAAACACAGAGGCTGTAGCAAGATCTGGGATTGAGATAGCCACAACACACCAGATAGTTTTGTTTTCATCCAGGAGTATCTGGACAAATTGTTGTGGATTTTGGGTGAAATTTATCCAAAAATCACCGTGAAAGTGGTTTTGGAGAAAAGCACAATCTTCCTGTATGGCAAATGCATCCAATGTCATGTTTACAGAAAGAAATATCATGTTTTCTCAGGTTTCTGCAACTTTCCTCCTAGAAAACTCGAATGTGTGGAGGATTTGACTCCAGGTGGAACCAATTAGCGTTTGCCAGCTTAAAACAAAAACTTATATGCTGAAATGCATTCAAAACCGTAAAGTCCATAGAGAATGTCCAGAAAACACAAACAAACACAGAGGCTGTAGCAAGATCTGGGATTGAGATAGCTGCAAAACACCAGATAGTTTTGTTTTCATCCTGGAGTATCCGGAGAAATTGTTGTAGTATTTAATCGAAATTTAACCAAAAATCACCGTTAAAGTGGTTTTGGAGAAAATCACAATCTTCCTGTTTGTCAAATGCATCCAAAGTCATGTTTACAGAAGGAAATATCATGTTTTCTCAGGTTTCTGCAACTTTCCTCCTAGAAAACTCGAATGTGTGGAGGATTTGACTCCAGGTGGAACCAATTAGTGTTTGCCAGCTTAAAACAAAAACTTACATGCTAAAATGCATTCAAAACCGTAAAGTCCATAGAGAATGTCCAGAAAACACAAACACAGAGGCTGTAGCAAGATCTGGGATTGAGATAGCTAAAATTCACCAGATAGTTTTGTTTTCATCCAGGAGAATCTGGAAAATTGTTGTGAATTTCAGGTGCAATTTAACCAAAAATCACCGTGAAAGTGGTTTTGGAGAAAAGCACAATCTTCCTGTTTGGCAAATGCATCCAATGTCATGTTTACAGAAAGAAATATCATGTTTTCTCAGGTTTCTGAAGCTTTCTTCCTAGAAAACTCGAATGTGTGGAGGATTTGACTCCAGGTGGAACCAATTAGCGTTTGCCAGTAGAAAACAAAAAGGGTCCTGCTAAAATGCATTCAAAACCTTAAAGTCCATAGGGAATGTCCAGAAAACACAAACACACACAGAGGCTGTAGCAAGATCTGGGATTGAGATAGCTAAAAATCACCAGATAGTTTTGTTTTCATCCAGGAGTATCAGGACAAATTGTGGTAGTTTTGAATCGCAATTTAACCAAAAATCACCGTGAAAGTGGTTTTGGAGAAAAACACAATCTTCCTGTTTGGCAAATGCATCCAATGTCATGTTTACAGATGGAAATATCATGTTTTTCAGGTTTCTGGAACTTTCTTCCTAGAAAACTCGAATGCGTGGAGGATTTGACTCCAGGTGGAAGCAATTAGAGTTTCCAGCATCAAAACAAAAACTTACATGCTAAAATGCATTCAAAACCGTAAAGTCCATAGAGAATGTCCAGAAAACACAAACACAGAGGCTGTAGCAAGATCTGGGATTGAGATAGCCACAACACACCAGACAGTTTTGTTTTCATCCAGGAGTATCTGGACAAATTGATGTGGATTTCGGGTGAAATTTAACCAAAAATCACCGTGAAAGTGGTTTTGGAGAAAAGCACAATCTTCCTGTTTGTCAAATGCATCCAATGTCATGTTTACAGAAGGAAATATCATGTTTTCTCAGGTTTCTGGTACTTTCTTCCTAGAAAACTCGAATGTGTGGAGGATTTGACTCCAGGTGGTACCAATTAGCGTTTGCCAGCTTAAAAGAAAAACTTACATGCTAAAATGCATTCAAAACCCTAAAGTCCATAGAGAATATCCAGAAAACACAAACACACACAGAGGCTGTAGCAAGATCTGGGATTGAGATAGCCACAACACACCAGATAGTTTTGTTTTCATCCAGGAGTATCTGGACAAATTGTTGTGAATTTCAGGTGCAAATTAACCAAAAATCACCGTGAAAGTGTTTGTGGAGAAAAGCACAATCATCCTGTTTTGCAAATGCATCCAATGTCATGTTTACAGAAAGAAATATCATGTTTTCTCAGGTTTCTGAAGCTTTCTTCCTAGAAAACTCGAATGCGTGGAGGATTTGACTCCAGGTGGTACCAATTAGCGTTTGCCAGCTTAAAACAAAAACTTACATGCTAAAATGCATTCAAAACCGTAAAGTCCATAGAGAATGTCCAGAAAACACAAACACACACAGAGGCTGTAGCAAGATCTGGGATTGAGATAGCCACAACACACCAGATAGTTTTGTTTTCATCCAGGAGTATCTGGACAAATTGTTGTGAATTTCAGGTGCAATTTAACCAAAAATCACCGTGAAAGTGGTTTTGGAGAAAAGCACAATCTTCCTGTTTGGCAAATGCATCCAATGTCAGGTTTACAGAAGGAAATATCCTGGTTTCTCAGGTTTCTGAAGCTTTCTTCCTAGCAAACTCGAATGTGTGGAGGATTTGACTCCAGGTGGAACCAATTAGCGTTTGCCAGCAGAAAACAAAAAGGGTCCTGCTAAAATGCATTCTAAACCTTAAAGTCCATAGGGAATGTCCAGAAAACACAAACACACACAGAGGCTGTAGCAAGATCTGGGATTGAGATAGCTAAAAATCACCAGATAGTTTTGTTTTCATCCAGGAGTATCTGGACAAATTGTGGTAGTTTTGAATCGCAATTTAACCAAAAATCACCGTGAAAGTGGTTTTGGAGAAAAGCACAATCTTCCTGTTTGGCAAATGCATCCAATGTCATGTTTACAGATGGAAATATCATGTTTTTCAGGTTTCTGGAACTTTCTTCCTAGAAAACTCGAATGTGTGGAGGATTTGACTCCAGGTGGTACCAATTAGCGTTTGGCAGCTTAAAACAAAAACTTACATGCTGAAATGCATTCAAAACCGTAAAGTCCATAGAGAATGTCCAGAAAACACAAACACTCACAGAGGCTGTAGCAAGATCTGGGATTGAGATAGCCACAACACACCAGATAGTTTTGTTTTCATCCAGGAGTATCTGGACAAATTGTTGTGAATTTCAGGTGCAATTTAACCAAAAATCACCGTGAAAGTGGTTTTGGAGAAAAGCACAATCTTCCTGTTTGGCCAATGCATCCAATGTCATGTTTACAGAAAGAAATATCATGTTTTCTCAGGTTTCTGAAGCTTTCTTCCTAGAAAACTCGAATGTGTGGAGGATTTGACTCCAGGTGGAACCAATTAGCGTTTGCCAGCAGAAAACAAAAAGGGTCCTGCTAAAATGCATTCAAAAACTTAAAGTCCATAGGGAATGTCCAGAAAACACAAACACACACAGATTCTGTAGCAAGATCTGGGATTGAGATAGCTAAAAATCACCAGATAGTTTTGTTTTCATCCAGGAGTATCTGGACAAATTGTGGTAGTTTTGAATCGCAATTTAACCAAAAATCACCGTGAAAGTGGTTTTGGAGAAAAGCACAATCTTCCTGTTTGGCAAATGCATCCAATGTCACGTTTACAGAAGGAAATATCATGTTTTCTCAGGTTTCTGGTACTTTCTTCCTAGAAAACTGGAATGTGTGGAGCATTTGACTCCAGGTGGAACCAATTAGCGTTTGCCAGCTTAAAACAAAACTTACATGCTAAAATGCATTCAAAACCCTAAAGTCCATAGAGAATTTCCAGAAAACACAAACACACACAGAGGCTGTAGCAAGATCTGGGGATGAGATAGCTAAAAATCACCAGATAGTTTTGTTTTCATCCAGGATTATCTGGACAAATTGTGGTACTTGTGAACCGAAATTTAACCAAGAATCACCGTGAAAGTGGTTTTGGAGAAAAGCACAATCTTCCTGTTTGGCAAATGCATCCAATGTCATGTTTACAGAAGGAAATATCATGTTTTTCAGGTTTCTGAAGCTTTCTTCCTAGAAAACTCGAATGAGTGGAGGATTTGACTCCAGGTGGAACCAATTAGAGTTTGCCAGCTTAAAACAAAAACTTACATGCTAAAATGCATTCAAAACTGTAAAGTCTATAGAGAATGTCCAGAAAACACAAACACAGAGGCTGTAGCAAGATCTGGGATTGAGATAGCCACAACACACCAGATAGTTTTGTTTTCATCCAGGAGTATCTGGACAAATTGTTGTGGATTTTGGGTGAAATTTATCCAAAAATCACCGTGAAAGTGGTTTTGGAGAAAAGCACAATCTTCCTGTATGGCAAATGCATCCAATGTCATGTTTACAGAAAGAAATATCATGTTTTCTCAGGTTTCTGCAACTTTCCTCCTAGAAAACTCGAATGTGTGGAGGATTTGACTCCAGGTGGAACCAATTAGCGTTTGCCAGCTTAAAACAAAAACTTATATGCTGAAATGCATTCAAAACCGTAAAGTCCATAGAGAATGTCCAGAAAACACAAACAAACACAGAGGCTGTAGCAAGAACTGGGATTGAGATAGCTGCAAAACACCAGATAGTTTTGTTTTCATCCTGGAGTATCCGGAGAAATTCTTGTAGTATTTAATCGAAATTTAACCAAAAATCACCGTTAAAGTGGTTTTGGAGAAAATCACAATCTTCCTGTTTGTCAAATGCATCCAAAGTCATGTTTACAGAAGGAAATATCATGTTTTCTCAGGTTTCTGCAACTTTCCTCCTAGAAAACTCGAATGTGTGGAGGATTTGACTCCAGGTGGAACCAATTAGTGTTTGCCAGCTTAAAACAAAAACTTACATGCTAAAATGCATTCAAAACCGTAAAGTCCATAGAGAATGTCCAGAAAACACAAACACAGAGGCTGTAGCAAGATCTGGGATTGAGATAGCTAAAATTCACCAGATAGTTTTGTTTTCATCCAGGAGAATCTGGAAAATTGTTGTGAATTTCAGGTGCAATTTAACCAAAAATCACCGTGAAAGTGGTTTTGGAGAAAAGCACAATCTTCCTGTTTGGCAAATGCATCCAATGTCATGTTTACAGAAAGAAATATCATGTTTTCTCAGGTTTCTGAAGCTTTCTTCCTAGAAAACTCGAATGTGTGGAGGATTTGACTCCAGGTGGAACCAATTAGCGTTTGCCAGTAGAAAACAAAAAGGGTCCTGCTAAAATGCATTCAAAACCTTAAAGTCCATAGGGAATGTCCAGAAAACACAAACACACACAGAGGCTGTAGCAAGATCTGGGATTGAGATAGCTAAAAATCACCAGATAGTTTTGTTTTCATCCAGGAGTATCAGGACAAATTGTGGTAGTTTTGAATCGCAATTTAACCAAAAATCACCGTGAAAGTGGTTTTGGAGAAAAACACAATCTTCCTGTTTGGCAAATGCATCCAATGTCATGTTTACAGATGGAAATATCATGTTTTTCAGGTTTCTGGAACTTTCTTCCTAGAAAACTCGAATGCGTGGAGGATTTGACTCCAGGTGGAAGCAATTAGAGTTTCCAGCATCAAAACAAAAACTTACATGCTAAAATGCATTCAAAACCGTAAAGTCCATAGAGAATGTCCAGAAAACACAAACACAGAGGCTGTAGCAAGATCTGGGATTGAGATAGCCACAACACACCAGACAGTTTTGTTTTCATCCAGGAGTATCTGGACAAATTGATGTGGATTTCGGGTGAAATTTAACCAAAAATCACCGTGAAAGTGGTTTTGGAGAAAAGCACAATCTTCCTGTTTGTCAAATGCATCCAATGTCATGTTTACAGAAGGAAATATCATGTTTTCTCAGGTTTCTGGTACTTTCTTCCTAGAAAACTCGAATGTGTGGAGGATTTGACTCCAGGTGGTACCAATTAGCGTTTGCCAGCTTAAAAGAAAAACTTACATGCTAAAATGCATTCAAAACCCTAAAGTCCATAGAGAATATCCAGAAAACACAAACACACACAGAGGCTGTAGCAAGATCTGGGATTGAGATAGCCACAACACACCAGATAGTTTTGTTTTCATCCAGGAGTATCTGGACAAATTGTTGTGAATTTCAGGTGCAAATTAACCAAAAATCACCGTGAAAGTGTTTGTGGAGAAAAGCACAATCATCCTGTTTTGCAAATGCATCCAATGTCATGTTTACAGAAAGAAATATCATGTTTTCTCAGGTTTCTGAAGCTTTCTTCCTAGAAAACTCGAATGCGTGGAGGATTTGACTCCAGGTGGTACCAATTAGCGTTTGCCAGCTTAAAACAAAAACTTACATGCTAAAATGCATTCAAAACCGTAAAGTCCATAGAGAATGTCCAGAAAACACAAACACACACAGAGGCTGTAGCAAGATCTGGGATTGAGATAGCCACAACACACCAGATAGTTTTGTTTTCATCCAGGAGTATCTGGACAAATTGTTGTGAATTTCAGGTGCAATTTAACCAAAAATCACCGTGAAAGTGGTTTTGGAGAAAAGCACAATCTTCCTGTTTGGCAAATGCATCCAATGTCAGGTTTACAGAAGGAAATATCCTGGTTTCTCAGGTTTCTGAAGCTTTCTTCCTAGCAAACTCGAATGTGTGGAGGATTTGACTCCAGGTGGAACCAATTAGCGTTTGCCAGCAGAAAACAAAAAGGGTCCTGCTAAAATGCATTCTAAACCTTAAAGTCCATAGGGAATGTCCAGAAAACACAAACACACACAGAGGCTGTAGCAAGATCTGGGATTGAGATAGCTAAAAATCACCAGATAGTTTTGTTTTCATCCAGGAGTATCTGGACAAATTTTGGTAGTTTTGAATCGCAATTTAACCAAAAATCACCGTGAAAGTGGTTTTGGAGAAAAGCACAATCTTCCTGTTTGGCAAATGCATCCAATGTCATGTTTACAGATGGAAATATCATGTTTTTCAGGTTTCTGGAACTTTCTTCCTAGAAAACTCGAATGTGTGGAGGATTTGACTCCAGGTGGTACCAATTAGCGTTTGGCAGCTTAAAACAAAAACTTACATGCTGAAATGCATTCAAAACCGTAAAGTCCATAGAGAATGTCCAGAAAACACAAACACACACAGAGGCTGTAGCAAGATCTGGGATTGAGATAGCCACAACACACCAGATAGTTTTGTTTTCATCCAGGAGTATCTGGACAAATTGTTGTGAATTTCAGGTGCAATTTAACCAAAAATCACCGTGAAAGTGGTTTTGGAGAAAAGCACAATCTTCCTGTTTGGCAAATGCATCCAATGTCATGTTTACAGAAAGAAATATCATGTTTTCTCAGGTTTCTGAAGCTTTCTTCCTAGAAAACTCGAATGTGTGGAGGATTTGACTCCAGGTGGAACCAATTAGCGTTTGCCAGCAGAAAACAAAAAGGGTCCTGCTAAAATGCATTCAAAAACTTAAAGTCCATAGGGAATGTCCAGAAAACACAAACACACACAGATTCTGTAGCAAGATCTGGGATTGAGATAGCTAAAAATCACCAGATAGTTTTGTTTTCATCCAGGAGTATCTGGACAAATTGTGGTAGTTTTGAATCGCAATTTAACCAAAAATCACCGTGAAAGTGGTTTTGGAGAAAAGCACAATCTTCCTGTTTGGCAAATGCATCCAATGTCACGTTTACAGAAGGAAATATCATGTTTTCTCAGGTTTCTGGTACTTTCTTCCTAGAAAACTGGAATGTGTGGAGCATTTGACTCCAGGTGGAACCAATTAGCGTTTGCCAGCTTAAAACAAAACTTACATGCTAAAATGCATTCAAAACCCTAAAGTCCATAGAGAATTTCCAGAAAACACAAACACACACAGAGGCTGTAGCAAGATCTGGGGATGAGATAGCTAAAAATCACCAGATAGTTTTGTTTTCATCCAGGATTATCTGGACAAATTGTGGTACTTGTGAACCGAAATTTAACCAAGAATCACCGTGAAAGTGGTTTTGGAGAAAAGCACAATCTTCCTGTTTGGCAAATGCATCCAATGTCATGTTTACAGAAGGAAATATCATGTTTTTCAGGTTTCTGAAGCTTTCTTCCTAGAAAACTCGAATGAGTGGAGGATTTGACTCCAGGTGGAACCAATTAGAGTTTGCCAGCTTAAAACAAAAACTTACATGCTAAAATGCATTCAAAACTGTAAAGTCTATAGAGAATGTCCAGAAAACACAAACACAGAGGCTGTAGCAAGATCTGGGATTGAGATAGCCACAACACACCAGATAGTTTTGTTTTCATCCAGGAGTATCTGGACAAATTGTTGTGGATTTTGGGTGAAATTTATCCAAAAATCACCGTGAAAGTGGTTTTGGAGAAAAGCACAATCTTCCTGTATGGCAAATGCATCCAATGTCATGTTTACAGAAGGAAATATCATGTTTTCTCAGGTTTCTGCAACTTTCCTCCTAGAAAACTCGAATGTGTGGAGGATTTGACTCCAGGTGGAACCAATTAGCGTTTGCCAGCTTAAAACAAAAACTTATATGCTGAAATGCATTCAAAACCGTAAAGTCCATAGAGAATGTCCAGAAAACACAAACACAGAGGCTGTAGCAAGATCTGGGATTGAGATAGCTGCAAAACACCAGATAGTTTTGTTTTCATCCTGGAGTATCCGGAGAAATTGTTGTAGTATTTAATCGAAATTTAACCAAAAATCACCGTTAAAGTGGTTTTGGAGAAAATCACAATCTTCCTGTTTGTCAAATGCATCCAAAGTCATGTTTACAGAAGGAAATATCATGTTTTCTCAGGTTTCTGCAACTTTCCTCCTAGAAAACTCGAATGTGTGGAGGATTTGACTCCAGGTGGAACCAATTAGTGTTTGCCAGCTTAAAACAAAAACTTACATGCTAAAATGCATTCAAAACCGTAAAGTCCATAGAGAATGTCCAGAAAACACAAACACAGAGGCTGTAGCAAGATCTGGGATTGAGATAGCTAAAAATCACCAGATAGTTTTGTTTTCATCCAGGAGTATCTGGACAAATTGTGGTACTTCTGAAACGAAATTTAACCAAAAATCACCGTGAAAGTGGTTTTGGAGAAAAGCACAAACTTCCTGTTTGTCAAATGCATCCAAAGTCAAGTTTACAGAAGGAAATATCATGTTTTCTCAGGTTTCTGAAGCTTTCTTCCTAGAAAACTAGAATGTGTGGAGGATTTGACTCCAGGTGGTACAAATTAGAGTTTGCCAGCTTAAAACAAAAACTTACATGCTAAAATGCATTCAAAACCGTAAAGTCCATAGAGAATGTCCAGAAAACACAAACACACACAGAGGCTGTAGCAAGATCTGGGATTGAGAGAGCCACAACACACCAGATAGTTTTGTTTTCATCCAGGAGTATCTGGACAAATTGTTGTGAATTTCAGGTGCAATTTAACCAAAAATCACCGTGAAAGTGGTTTTGGAGAAAAGCACAATCTTCCTGTTTGGCAAATGCATCCAATGTCATGTTTACAGAAGGAAATATCATGTTTTTCAGGTTTCTGAAGCTTTCTTCCTAGAAAACTCGAATGAGTGGAGGATTTGACTCCAGGTGGAACCAATTAGAGTTTGCCAGCTTAAAACAAAACTTACATGCTAAAATGCATTCAAAACTGTAAAGTCCATAGAGAATGTCCAGAAAACACAAACACAGAGGCTGTAGCAAGATCTGGGATTGAGATAGCCACAACACACCAGATAGTTTTGTTTTCATCCAGGAGTATCTGGACAAATTGTTGTGGATTTTGGGTGAAACTTAACGAAAAATCACCGTGAAAGTGGTTTTGGAGAAAAGCACAATCTTCCTGTATGGCAAATGCATCCAATGTCATGTTTACAGAAAGAAATCTCATGTTTTCTCAGGTTTCTGCAACTTTCTTCCTAGAAAACTCGAATGTGTGGAGGATTTGACTCCAGGTGGAACCAATTAGCGTTTGCCAGCTTAAAACAAAAACTTATATGTGAAATGCATTCAAAACCGTAAAGTCCATAGGGAATGTCCAGAAAACACAAACACAGAGGCTGTAGCAAGATCTGGGATTGAGATAGCTGCAAAACACCAGATAGTTTTGTTTTCATCCTGGAGTATCCGGAGAAATTGTTGTAGTTTTTAATCGAAATTTAACCAAAAATCACCGTGAAAGTGGTTTTGGAGAAAATCACAATCTTCCTGTTTGTCAAATGCATCCAAAGTCATGTTTACAGAAGGAAATATCATGTTTTCTCAGGTTTCTGAAGCTTTCTTCCTAGAAAACTCGAATGCGTGGAGGATTTGACTGCAGGTGGAAGCAATTAGTGTTTGCCAGCTTAAAACAGAAACTTACATGCTGAAATGCATTCAAAACCGTAAAGTCCACAGAGAATGTCCAGAAAACACAAACACACACAGAGGCTGTAGCAAGATCTGGGATTGAGATAGCTAAAAATCACCAGATAGTTTTGTTTTCATCCAGGAGTATCTGGACAAATCGTTGCGGATTTCGGGTGAAATTTAACCAAAAATCACCGTGAAAGTGGTTTTGGAGAAAAGCACAATCTTCCTGTTCGGCAAATGCATCCAATGTCATGTTTACAAATACAAATATCATGTTTTCTCAGGTTTCTGAAGCTTTCTTCCTAGAAAACTCGAATGTGTGGAGGATTTGACTCCAGGTGGAACCAATTAGCGTTTGCCAGCAGAAAACAAAAAGGGTCCTGCTAAAATGCATTCAAAACCTTAAAGTCCATAGGGAATGTCCAGAAAACACAAACACACACAGAGGCTGTAGCAAGATCTGGGATTGAGATAGCTAAAAATCACCAGATAGTTTTGTTTTCATCCAGGATTATCTGGACAAATTGTGGTAGTTTTGAATCGAAATTTAACCAAAAATCACCGTGAAAGTGGTTTTGGAGAAAAGCACAATCTTCCTGTTTGGCCAATGCATCCAATGTCATGTTTACAGAAGGAAATATCATGTTTTCTCAGGTTTCTGAAGCTTTCTTCCTAGAAAACTCGAATGTGTGGAGGATTTGACTCCAGGTGGTACCAATTAGCGTTTGCCAGCTTAAAACAAAAACTTACAACTAAAATGCATTCAAAACCGTAAAGTCCATAGAGAATGTCCAGAAAACACAAACACACACAGAGGCTGTAGCAAGATGTGGAATTGAGATAGCCACAACACACCAGATAATTTTGTTTTCATCCAGGAGTATCTGGACAAATTGTAGTGGATTTCGTGTGAAATTTAACCAAAAATCACCGTGAAAGTGGTTTTGGAGAAAAGCACAATCTTCCTGTTTGGCAAATGCATCCAATGTCATGTTTACAGAAAGAAATATCATGTTTTCCCAGGTTCTGGAACTTTCTTCCTAGAAAACTCGAATGTGTGGAGGATTTGACTCCAGGTGGAACCAATTAAAGTTTACCAGCTTAAAACAAAAAGTTACATGCTAAAATGCATTCAAAACCATAAAGTCCATAGAGAATGTCCAGAAAACACAAACACACACAGAGGCTGTAGCAAGATCTGGGATTGAGATAGCCACAACACACCAGATAGTTTTGTTTTCATCCAGGAGTATCTGGACAAATTGTTGTGAATTTCAGGTGCAATTTAACCAAAAATCACCGTGAAAGTGGTTTTGGAGAAAAGCACAATCTTCCGGTTTGGCAAATGCATCCAATGTCATGTTTACAGAAAGAAATATCATGTTTTCTCAGGTTTCTGCAGCTTTCTTCCTAGAAAACGCGAATGTGTGGAGGATTTGACTCCAGGTGGAACCAATTAGCGTTTGCCAGCAGAAAACAAAAAGGGTCCTGCTAAAATGCATTCAAAACCTTAAAGTCCATAGGGAATGTCCAGAAAACACAAACACACACAGAGGCTGTAGCAAGATCTGGGATTGAGATAGCTAAAAATCACCAGATAGTTTTGTTTTCATCCAGGAGTATCTGGACAAATTGTGGTAGTTTTGAATCGCAATTTAACCAAAAATCACCGTGAAAGTGGTTTTGGAGAAAAGCACAATCTTCCTGTTTGGCCAATGCATCCAATGTCATGTTTACAGAAGGAAATATCATGTTTTCTCAGGTTTCTGAAGCTTTCTTCCTAGAAAACTCGAATGTGTGCAGGATTTGACTCCAGGTGGTACCAATTAGCGTTTGCCAGCTTAAAACAAAAACTTACAACTAAAATGCATTCAAAACCGTAAAGTCCATAGAGAATGTCCAGAAAACACAAACAAACACAGAGGCTGTAGCAAGATCTGGGATTGAGATAGCCAAAACACACCAGATAGTTTTGTTTTCATCCAGGAGTATCTGGACAAATTGTTGTGAATTTCAGGTGCAATTTAACCAAAAATCACCGTGAAAGTGGTTTTGGAGAAAAGCACAATCTTCCTGTTTGGCAAATGCATCCAATGTCATGTTTACAGAAAGAAATATCATGTTTTCTCAGGTTTCTGAAGCTTTCTTCCTAGAAAACTCGAATGTGTGGAGGATTTGACTCCTGGTGGTACCAATTAGCGTTTGCCAGCTTAAAACAAAAACTTACATGCTAAAATGCATTCAAAACCGTAAAGTCCATAGAGAATGTCCAGAAAACACAAACACACACAGAGGCTGTAGCAAGATCTGGGATTGAGATAGCTAAAAATCACCAGATAGTTTTGTTTTCATCCAGGAGTATCTGGACAAATTGTGGTAGTTTTGAATCGCAATTTAACCAAAAATCACCGTAAAAGTGGTTTTGGAGAAAAGCACAATCTTCCTGTTTGGCCAATGCATCCAATGTCATGTTTACAGAAGGAAATATCATGTTTTCTCAGGTTTCTGAAGCTTTCTTCCTAGAAAACTCGAATGCGTGGAGGATTTGACTCCAGGTGGAACCAATTAGAGTTTGCCAGCATCAAAACAAAAACTTACATGCTAAAATGCATTCAAAACCGTAAAGTCCATAGAGAATGTCCAGAAAACACAAACACACACAGAGGCTGTAGCAAGATCTGGGATTGAGATAGCTAGAAATCACCAGATAGTTTTGTTTTCATCCAGGAATATCTGGAAAAATTGTGGTAGTTTTGAATCGCAATTTAACCAAAAATCACCGTGAAAGTGGTTTTGGAGAAAAGCACAATCTTCCTGTTTGGCAAATGCATCCAATGTCATGTTTACAGAAAGAAATATCATGTTTTCTCAGGTTTCTGGAACTTTCTTCCTAGAAAACTCGAATGTGTGGAGGATTTGACTCCAGGTGGAACCAATTAGCGTTTGCCAGCTTAAAACAAAAACTTACATGCTGAAATGCATTCAAAACCGTAAAGTCCATAGAGAATGTCCAGAAAACACAAACACACACAGAGGCTGTAGCAAGATCTGGGATTGAGATAGCCACAACACACCAGATAGTTTTGTTTTCATCCAGGAGTATCTGGACAAATTGTTGTGGATTTCGGGTGAAATTTAACCAAAAATCACCGTGAAAGTGGTTTTGGAGAAAAGCATAATCTTCCTGTTTGGCAAATGCATCCAATGTCATGTTTACACAAGGAAATATCATGTTTTCTCAGGTTTCTGAAGCTTTCTTCCTAGAAAACTCGAATGCGTGCAGGATTTGACTCCAGGTGGTACCAATTAGCGTTTGCCAGCTTAAAACAAAAACTTACATGCTAAAATGCATTCAAAACCGTAAAGTCCACAGTGAATGTCCAGAAAACACAAACACAGAGGCTGTAGCAAGATCTGGGATTGAGATAGCCACAACACACCAGATAGTTTTGTTTTCATCCAGGAGTATCTGGACAAATTGTAGTGGATTTCGTGTGAAATTTAACCAAAAATCACCGTGAAAGTGGTTTTGGAGAAAAGCACAATCTTCCTGTTTGGCAAATGCATCCAATGTCATGTTTACAGAAGGAAATATCATGTTTTCTCAGGTTTCTGAAGCTTTCTTCCTAGAAAACTCGAATGTGTGGAGGATTTGACTCCAGGTGGTACCAATTAGCGTTTGCCAGCTAAAACAAAAACTTACATGCTAAAATGCATTCAAAACCGTAAAGTCCATAGAGAATGTCCAGAAAACACAAGCACACACAGAGGCTGTAGCAAGATCTGGGATTGAGATAGCCACAACACACCAGATAGTTTTGTTTTCATCCAGGAGTATCTGGACAAATTGTTGTGAATTTCAGGTGCAATTTAACCAAAAATCACCGTGAAAGTGGTTTTGGAGAAAAGCACAATCTTCCGGTTTGGCAAATGCATCCAATGTCATGTTTACAGAAAGAAATATCATGTTTTCTCAGGTTTCTGCAGCTTTCTTCCTAGAAAACTCGAATGTGTGGAGGATTTGACTCCAGGTGGAACCAATTAGCGTTTGCCAGCAGAAAACAAAAAGGGTCCTGCTAAAATGCATTCAAAACCTTAAAGTCCATAGGGAATGTCCAGAAAACACAAACACACACAGAGGCTGTAGCAAGATCTGGGATTGAGATAGCTAAAAATCACCAGATAGTTTTGTTTTCATCCAGGAGTATCTGGACAAATTGTGGTAGTTTTGAATCGCAATTTAACCAAAAATCACCGTGAAAGTGGTTTTGGAGAAAAGCACAATCTTCCTGTTTGGCCAATGCATCCAATGTCATGTTTACAGAAGGAAATATCATGTTTTCTCAGGTTTCTGAAGCTTTCTTCCTAGAAAACTCGAATGTGTGGAGGATTTGACTCCAGGTGGTACCAATTAGCGTTTGCCAGCTTAAAACAAAAACTTACAAGCTAAAATGCATTCAAAACCGTAAAGTCCATAGAGAATGTCCAGAAAACACAAACACACACAGAGGCTGTAGCAAGATGTGGAATTGAGATAGCCACAACACACCAGATAATTTTGTTTTCATCCAGGAGTATCTGGACAAATTGTTGTGAATTTCAGGTGCAATTTAACCAAAAATCACCGTGAAAGTGGTTTTGGAGAAAAGCACAATCTTCCTGTTTGGCAAATGCATCCAATGTCATGTTTACAGAAAGAAATATCATGTTTTCTCAGGTTTCTGAAGCTTTCTTCCTAGAAAACTCGAATGTGTGGAGGATTTGACTCCTGGTGGTACCAATTAGCGTTTGCCAGCTTAAAACAAAAACTTACATGCTAAAATGCATTCAAAACCGTAAAGTCCATAGAGAATGTCCAGAAAACACAAACACACACAGAGGCTGTAGCAAGATCTGGGATTGAGATAGCTAAAAATCACCAGATAGTTTTGTTTTCATCCAGGAGTATCTGGACAAATTGTTGTAGTTTTGAATCGCAATTTAACCAAAAATCACCGTAAAAGTGGTTTTGGAGAAAAGCACAATCTTCCTGTTTGGCCAATGCATCCAATGTCATGTTTACAGAAGGAAATATCATGTTTTCTCAGGTTTCTGAAGCTTTCTTCCTAGAAAACTCGAATGCGTGGAGGATTTGACTCCAGGTGGAACAAATTAGAGTTTGCCAGCATCAAAACAAAAACTTAGATGCTAAAATGCATTCAAAACCGTAAAGTCCATAGAGAATGTCCAGAAAACACAAACACACACAGAGGCTGTAGCAAGATCTGGGATTGAGATAGCTAGAAATCACCAGATAGTTTTGTTTTCATCCAGGAATATCTGGAAAAATTGTGGTAGTTTTGAATCGAAATTTAACCAAAAATCACCGTGAAAGTGGTTTTGGAGAAAAGCACAATCTTCCTGTTTGGCAAATGCATCCAATGTCATGTTTACAGAAAGAAATATCATGTTTTCTCAGGTTTCTGGAACTTTCTTCCTAGAAAACTCGAATGTGTGGAGGATTTGACTCCAGGTGGAACCAATTAGCGTTTGCCAGCTTAAAACAAAAACTTACATGCTGAAATGCATTCAAAACCGTAAAGTCCATAGAGAATGTCCAGAAAACACAAACACACACAGAGGCTGTAGCAAGATCTGGGATTGAGATAGCCACAACACACCAGATAGTTTTGTTTTCATCCAGGAGTATCTGGACAAATTGTTGTGGATTTCGGGTGAAATTTAACCAAAAATCACCGTGAAAGTGGTTTTGGAGAAAAGCATAATCTTCCTGTTTGGCAAATGCATCCAATGTCATGTTTACACAAGGAAATATCATGTTTTCTCAGGTTTCTGAAGCTTTCTTCCTAGAAAACTCGAATGCGTGCAGGATTTGACTCCAGGTGGTACCAATTAGCGTTTGCCAGCTTAAAACAAAAACTTACATGCTAAAATGCATTCAAAACCGTAAAGTCCACAGAGAATGTCCAGAAAACACAAACACAGAGGCTGTAGCAAGATCTGGGATTGAGATAGCCACAACACACCAGATAGTTTTGTTTTCATCCAGGAGTATCTGGACAAATTGTTGTGGATTTCGGGTGAAATTTAACCAAAAATCACCGTGAAAGTGGTTTTGGAGAAAAGCACAATCTTCCTGTTTGGCAAATGCATCCAATGTCATGTTTACAGAAGGAAATATCATGTTTTCTCAGGTTTCTGAAGCTTTCTTCCTAGAAAACTCGAATGTGTGGAGGATTTGACTCCAGGTGGTACCAATTAGCGTTTGCCAGCTAAAACAAAAACTTACATGCTAAAATGCATTCAAAACCGTAAAGTCCATAGAGAATGTCCAGAAAACACAAGCACACACAGAGGCTGTAGCAAGATCTGGGATTGAGATAGCCACAACACACCAGATAGTTTTGTTTTCATCCAGGAGTATCTGGACAAATTGTTGTGGATTTCGCGTGAAATTTAACCAAAAATCACCGTGAAAGTGGTTTTGGAGAAAAGCACAATCTTCCTGTTTGGCAAATGCATCCAATGTCATGTTTACAGAAAGAAATATCATGTTTTCTCAGGTTTCTGGAACTTTCTTCCTAGAAAATTCGAATGCGTGGAGGATTTGACTCCAGGTGGAACCAATTAGCGTTTGCCATCTTAAAACAAAAACTTACATGCTGAAATGCATTCAAAACCGTAATCTCCATAGAGAATGTCCAGAAAACACAAACACACACAGAGGCTGCAGCAAGATCTGGGATTGAGATAGCCACAACACACCAGATAGTTTTGTTTTCATCCAGGAGTATCTGGACAAATTGTTGTGGATTTCGCGTGAAATTTAACTAAAAATCACCGTGAAAGTGGTTTTGGAGAAAAGCACAATCTTCCTGTTTGGCAAATGCATCCAATGTCATGTTTACACAAGGAAATATCATGTTTTCTCAGGTTTCTGAAGCTTTCTTCCTATCAAACTCGAATGCGTGGAGGATTTGACTCCAGGTGGAAGCAATTAGTGTTTGCCAGCTTAAAACAAAAACTTACATGCTAAAATGCATTCAAAACCGTAAAGTCCACAGAGAATGTCTAGAAAACACAAACACAGAGGCTGTAGCAAGATCTGGGATTGAGATAGCCACAACACACCAGATAGTTTTGTTTTCATCCAGGAGTATCTGGACAAATTGTAGTGGATTTCGTGTGAAATTTAACCAAAAATCACCGTGAAAGTGGTTTTGGAGAAAAGCACAATCTTCCTGTTTGGCAAATGCATCCAATGTCATGTTTACAGAAAGAAATATCATGTTTTCTCAGGTTTCTGGAACTTTCTTCCTAGAAAACTCGAATGTGTGGAGGATTTTACTCCAGGTGGAACCAATTAGCGTTTGCCAGCTTAAAACAAAAACTTACATGCTGAAATGCATTCAAAACCGTAATCTCCATAGAGAATGTCCAGAAAACACAAACACACACAGAGGCTGTAGCAAGATCTGGGATTGAGATAGCCACAACACACCAGATAGTTTTGTTTTCATCCAGGAGTATCTGGACAAATTGTTGTGGATTTCGCGTGAAATTTAACTAAAAATCACCGTGAAAGTGGTTTTGGAGAAAAGCACAATCTTCCGGTTTGGCAAATGCATCCAATGTCATGTTTACACAAGGAAATATCATGTTTTCTCAGGTTTCTGAAGCTTTCTTCCTAGAAAACTCGAATGCGTGGAGGATTTGACTCCAGGTGGAAGCAATTAGTGTTTGCCAGCTTAAAACAAAAACCTACATGCTAAAATGCATTCAAAACCGTAAAGTCCACAGAGAATGTCTAGAAAACACAAACACAGAGGCTGTAGCAAGATCTGGAATTGAGATAGCCACAACACACCAGATAGTTTTGTTTTCATCCAGGAGTATCTGGACAAATTGTAGTGAATTTCAGGTGCAATTTAACCAAAAATCACCGTGAAAGTGGTTTTGGAGAAAAGCACAATCTTCCTGTTTGGCAAATGCATCCAATGCCATGTTTACAGAAGGAAATATCATGTTTTCTCAGGTTTCTGAAGCTTTCTTCCTAGAAAACTCGAATGTGTGGAGGATTTGACTCCAGGTGGTACCAATTAGCGTTTGCCAGCTAAAGCAAAAACTTACATGCTAAAATGCATTCAAAACCGTAAAGTCCACAGTGAATGTCCAGAAAACACAAACACAGAGGCTGTAGCAAGATCTGGGATTGAGATAGCCACAACACACCAGATAGTTTTGTTTTCATCCAGGAGTATCTGGACAAATTGTTGTAGTTTTGAATCGCAATTTAACCAAAAATCACCGTGAAAGTGGTTTTGGAGAAAAGCACAATCTTCCTGTTTGGCAAATGCATCCAATGTCATGTTTACAGAAGGAAATATCATGTTTTCTCAGCTTTCTGAAGCTTTCTTCCTAGAAAACTGGAATGTGTGGAGGATTTGACTCCAGGTGGAACCAATTAGAGTTTGCCAGCATCAAAACAAAAACTTACATGCTAAAATGCATTCAAAACCGTAAAGTCCATAGAGAATGTGCAGAAAACACAAACACAGAGGCTGTAGCAAGATCTGGGATTGAGATAGCCACAACACACCAGATAGTTTTGTTTTCATCCAGGAGTATCTGGACAAATTGTAGTGAATTTCAGGTGCAATTTAACCAAAAATAACCGTGAAAGTGGTTTTGGAGAAAAGCACAATCTTCCGGTTTGGCAAATGCATCCAATGTCATGTTTACAGAAAGAAATATCATGTTTTCTCAGGTTTCTGCAGTTTTCTTCCTAGAAAACTCGAATGTGTGGAGGATTTGACTCCAGGTGGTACCAATTAGCGTTTGCCAGCAGAAAACAAAAAGGGTCCTGTTAAAATGCATTCAAAACCTTAAAGTCCATAGGGAATGTCCAGAAAACACAAACACACACAGAGGCTGTAGCAAGATCTGGGATTGAGATAGCTAAAAATCACCAGATAGTTTTGTTTTCATCCAGGAGTATCTGGACAAATTGTTGTAGTTTTGAATCACAATTTAACCAAAAATCACCGTGAAAGTGGTTTTGGAGAAAAGCACAATCTTCCTGTTTGGCAAATGCATCCAATGTCATGTTTACAGAAGGAAATATGATGTTTTCTCAGCTTTCTGAAGCTTTCTTCCTAGAAAACTCGAATGTGTGGAGGATTTGACTCCAGGTGGTACCAATTAGCGTTTGCCAGCAGAAAACAAAAACTTACATGCTAAAATGCATTCAAAACCGTAAAGTCCATAGAGAATGTCCAGAAAACACAAACACACACAGAGGCTGTAGCAAGATCTGGGATTGAGATAGCTAAAAATTACCAGATAGTTTTGTTTTCATCCAGGATTATCTGGAAAAATTGTGGTACTTTTGAATCGAAATTTAACCAAAAATCACCGTGAAAGTGGTTTTGGAGAAAAGCACAATCTTCCTGTTTGTCAAATGCATCCAAAGTCATGTTTACAGAAAGAAATATCATGTTTTCTCAGGTTTCTGAAGCTTTCTTCCTAGGAAACTCGAATGTGTGGAGGATTTGACTCCAGGTGGTACCAATTAGCGTTTGCCAGCTTAAAACAAAAACTTACATGCTAAAATGCATTCGAAACCGTAAAGTCCATAGAGAATGTCCAGAAAACACAAACACACACAGAGGCTGTAGCAAGATCTGGGATTGAGATAGCCACAACACACCAGATAGTTTTGTTTTCTTTTTTTTTTTTTTTTTTTTTTTTTTTTTTTTTTTTTTTTTTTTTTTTACAAACTAGAGATATAAACCTTTATTTCACTTTGTCGTGATTCCCTAAGAAGACACGTACGGGGAGTGGAGAGGAACACGGGACAGGACGCTGGGGAGGCTGGGCTGCTGGGCGTCGTCCATCGGGGTCACGCTGGGCTCACGGGCAGGCAGCGCGGGCCAGATGCACCGTCCTGTCCGGCCCCAGCTTTACTTAGAGCCACCGCCTTTTCTGGGGCCGTTAGTCCTCATTTCATGCCAGATTTTCACCATAGGCTCCCTGTTCTTCCAAATGAGTTCATGACCGTAAGTAATGTACCATATTCCAAAGAGAGCTCCCCCAAGATGTGCTGCATGATCAAAAAATTTCCATCCGAGGATCATTCCCGCTGTATCCATGGCAATAATGGCTTTTAGGGCATTGCCGGCTGTGAAGGTGAACATGGGGAGGAAGATGATGGCGAGCTTCCCATCAGGGATCTTGGTGCAGACAGCAGCAAGGACGGTCATGATGGCGCCGGATGCACCAAGTGATGGTCCATATCTTCCTGTGGCAACTTTACATACATAACTGACAAAATTGGAAATAACACCTGCAGACAGGTACACTGCCATGAACTGCTCTTGACCCAGGATGTTCACTATGCTGGAGGAGAAGCTCCATAAAACATACATATTTGCTGCCATGTGAAATAAGGAGAAATGACTGAATGTTGACAGCAACATTGGAGAACACAGGACCTTTGAGGCTGGATTAGATGTGAAATATTTAATCATTGTCCGCTGTAGAGAAGGTACTCTCCATAAACAGAATACAAATACATTTGCAGCTATGATACCTGTCACAGTCCGCTGGCCATCACTTAGGTTATTCCACCACTTGTTAATCTCCTTTCTGAAGTCTCCTTCTTTTTGTGGCCTTATGCTATCCAACCAATCAGCTTTTATACCATCAAAATAACTCTGGACCCTGGATTTCAGTGATTCATACTGCCAAATAGCAGCTGATCCAAATGCACAGCCTGTAAACCCAACAGTAAAAAACAACGGTTTCACAAGAGTCCTTATAGGATATGGAGATGGATAAAATACTGTTTCTTCCACAGGGGGAATCAAAGCACTTCTCTTGTATGTTTCGCCACTTGTCCCTGTGTCTGATCTTCGAGGTTCAACCTTCCTCGGTGCTTTTCTGAATCCAGATTTTTGCTGAATAAAGAAATTAAACCTGCGTCCGAGCAGCCGCGGCGGGGCCAAGGCTGTAGTGAGTTCCTCGGGGCTGCGGCCCCCCAAAGCCCACGCCTAGCCGCAGCCCCAGCTTCTCTGTGCCCAGCCTCGCCACGCCATCTTCCCAACCTCTGCCCCACCATGGCCCGACCATTAGTTTTGTTTTCATCCAGGAGTATCTGGACAAATTGTTGTGGATTTCGGGTGAAATTTAACCAAAAATCACCGTGAAAGTGGTTTTGGAGAAAAGCACAATCTTCCTGTTTGGCAAATGCATCCAATGTCATGTTTACAGAAAGAAATATCATGTTTTCTCAGGTTTCTGGAACTTTCTTCCTAGAAAACTGGAATGTGTGGAGGATTTGACTCCAGGTGGAACCAATTAGCGTTTGCCAGCTTAAAACAAAAACTTACATGCTGAAATGCATTCAAAACCATAAAGTCCATAGAGAATGTCCACAAAACACAAACACACACAGAGGCTGTAGCAAGATCTGGGATTGAGATAGCCACAACACACCAGATAGTTTTGTTTTCATCCAGGAGTATCTGGACAAATTGTTGTGAATTTCAGGTGCAATTTAACCAAAAGTCACCGTGAAAGTGGTTTTGGAGAAAATCACAATCTTCCTGTTTGGCAAATGCATCCAATGTCATGTTTACAGAAAGAAATATCATGTTTTCTCAGGTTTCTGCAGCTTTCTTCCTAGAAAACTCGAATGTGTGGAGGATTTGACTCCAGGTGGTACCAATTAGCGTTTGCCAGCAGAAAACAAAAAGGGTCCTGCTAAAATGCATTCAAAACCTTAAAGTCCATAGGGAATGTCCAGAAAACACAAACACACACAGAGGTTGAAGCAAGATCTGGGATTGAGATAGCTAAAAATCACCAGATAGTTTTGTTTTCATCCAGGATTATCTGGACAAATTGTTGCAGTTTTGAATCACAATTTAACCAAAAATCACCGTGAAAGTGGTTTTGGAGAAAAGCACAATCTTCCTGTTTGGCAAATGCATCCAATGTCATGTTTACAGAAGGAAATATCATGTTTTCTCAGGTTTCTGAAGCTTTCTTCCTAGAAAACTAGAATGTGTGGAGGATTTGACTCCAGGTGGTACCAATTAGCGTTTGCCAGCTTAAAACAAAAACTTACATGCTAAAATGCATTCAAAACCGTAAAGTCCATAGAGAATGTCCAGAAAACACAAACACACACAGAGGCTGTAGCAAGATCTGGGATTGAGATAGCCACAACACACCAGATAGTTTTGTTTTCATCCAGGAGTATCTGGACAAATTGTTGTGGATTTCGGGTGCAATTTAACCAAAAATCACCGTGAAAGTGGTTTTGGAGAAAAGCACAATCTTCCTGTTTGGCTTATGCATCCAATGTCATGTTTACAGAAAGAAATATCATGTTTTCTCAGGTTTCTGGAACTTTCTTCCTAGCAAACTCGAATGTGTGGAGGATTTGACTCCAGGTGGAACCAATTAGCGTTTGCCAGCAGAAAACAAAAAGGGTCCTGCTAAAATGCATTCAAAACCTTAAAGTCCATAGGGAATGTCCAGAAAACACAAACACACACAGAGGCTGTAGCAAGATCTGGGATTGAGATAGCTACAAATCACCAGATAGTTTTGTTTTCATCCAGGAGTATCTGGACAAATTGTTGTAGTTTTGAATCGCAATTTAACCAAAAATCACCGTGAAAGTGGTTTTGGAGAAAAGCACAATCTTCCTGTTTGGCAAATGCATCCAATGTCATGTTTACAGAAAGAAATATCATGTTTTCTCAGGTTTCTGCAACTTTCCTCCTAGAAAACTCGAATGTGTGGAGGATTTGACTCCAGGTGGTACCAATTAGCGTTTGCCAGCTTAAAACAAAAACTTACATGCTAAAATGCATTCAAAACCGTAAAGTCCATAGAGAATGTCCAGAAAACACAAACACACACAGAGGCTGTAGCAAGATCTGGGATTGAGATAGCCACAACACAACAGATAGTTTTGTTTTCATCCAGGAGTATCTGGACAAATTGTTGTGAATTTCAGGTGCAATTTAACCAAAAATCACCGTGAAAGTGGTTTTGGAGAAAAGCACAATCTTCCTGTTTGGCAAATGCATCCAATGTCATGTTTACAGAAAGAAATATCATGTGTTCTCAGGTTTCTGGTACTTTCTTCCTAGAAAACTCGAATGTGTGGAGGATTTGACTCCAGGTGGAACCAATTAGCGTTTGCCAGCAGAAAACAAAAACTTACATGCTAAAATGCATTCAAAACCGTAAATTTCATAGAGAATGTCCAGAAAACACAAACACACACAGAGGCTGTAGCAAGATCTGGGATTGAGATAGCTAAAAATCACCAGATAGTTTTGTTTTGATCCAGGAGTATCTGGACAAATTGTTGTAGTTTTGAAGTGAAATTTAACCAACAATCACCGTGACAGTGGTTTTGGAGAAAAGCACAATCTTCCTGTTTGGCAAATGCATCCAATGTCATGTTTACAGAAGGAAATATCATGTTTTTCAGGTTTCTGAAGCTTTCTTCCTAGAAAACTCGAATGCGTGGAGGATTTGACTCCAGGTGGAACCAATTAGAGTTTGCCAGCTTAAAACAAAAACTTACATGCTAAAATGCATTCAAAACCGTAAAGTCCATAGAGAATGTCCAGAAAACACAAACAAACACAGAGGCTGTAGCAAGATCTGGGATTGAGATAGCCAAAACACACCAGATAGTTTTGTTTTCATCCAGGAGTATCTGGAAAATTGTTGTGGATTTCGGGGGAAATTTAACCAAAAATCACGGTGAAAGTGGTTTTGGAGAAAAGCACAATCTTCCTGTTTGGCATATGCATCCAATGTCATGTTTACAGAAAGAAATATCATGTTTTCTCAGGTTTCTGGAACTTTCTTCCTAGCAAACTAGAATGTGTGGAGGATTTGACTCCAGGTGGAACCAATTAGCGTTTGCCAGCAGAAAACAAAAAGGGTCCTGCTAAAATGCATTCATAACCGTAAAGTCCATAGGGAATGTCCAGAAAACACAAACACACACAGAGGCTGTAGCAAGATCTGGGACTGAGATAGCTAAAAATCACCAGATAGTTTTGTTTTCATCCAGGATTTTCTGGACAAATTGTGGTACTTTTGAATCGAAATTTAACCAAAAATCACCGTGAAAGTGGTTTTGGAGAAAAGCACAATCTTCCTGTTTGGCAAATGCATCCAATGTCATGTTTACAGAAAGAAATATCATATTTTCTCAGGTTTCTGCAGCTTTCTTCCTAGAAAACTCGAATGTGTGGAGGATTTGACTCCAGGTGGTACCAATTAGCGTTTGCCAGCAGAAAACAAAAAGGGTCCTGTTAAAATGCATTCAAAACCTTAAAGTCCATAGGGAATGTCCAGAAAACACAAACACACACAGAGGCTGTAGCAAGATCTGGGATTGAGATAGCTAAAAATCACCAGATAGTTTTGTTTTGATCCAGGAGTATCTGGACAAATTGTTGTAGTTTTGAATCACAATTTAACCAAAAATCACAGTGACAGTGGTTTTGGAGAAAAGCACAATCTTCCTGTTTGGCAAATGCATCCAAAGTCATGTTTACAGAAAGAAATATCATGTTTTCTCAGGTTTCTGGAACTTTCTTCCTAGAAAACTCGAATGTGTGGAGGATTTGACTCCAGGTGGTACCAATTAGCGTTTGCCAGCTTAAAACAAAAACTTACATGCTGAAATGCATTCAAAACCGTAAAGTCCATAGAGAATGTCCAGAAAACACAAACACACACAGAGGCTGTAGCAAGATCTGGGATTGAGATAGCCACAACACACCAGATAGTTTTGTTTTCATCCAGGAGTATCTGGACAAATTGTTGTGAATTTCAGGTGCAATTTAACCAAAAATCACCGTGAAAGTGGTTTGGGAGAAAAGCACAATCTTCCTGTTTGTCAAATGCATCCAATGTCATGTTTACAGAAAGAAATATCATGTTTTCTCAGGTTTCTGCAGCTTTCTTCCTAGAAAACTCGAATGTGTGGAGGATTTGACTCCAGGTGGTACCAATTAGCGTTTGCCAGCAGAAAACAAAAAGGGTCCTGCTAAAATGCATTCAAAACCGTAAAGTCCATAGAGAATGTCCAGAAAACACAAACACACACAGAGGCTGTAGCAAGATCTGGGATTGAGATAGCTAAAAATCACCAGATAGTTTTGTTTTCATCCAGGAGTATCTGGACAAATTGTTGTAGTTTTGAATCGCAATTTAACCAAAAATCACCGTGAAAGTGGTTTTGGAGAAAAGCACAATCTTCCTGTTTGGCAAATGCATCCAATGTAATGTTTACAGAAAGAAATATCATGTGTTCTCAGGTTTCTGGTACTTTCTTCCTAGAAAACTCGAATGTGTGGAGGATTTGACTCCAGGTGGAACCAATTAGCGTTTGCCAGCAGAAAACAAAAAGGGTCCTGTTAAAATGCATTCAAAACCTTAAAGTCCATAGGGAATGTCCAGAAAACACAAACACACACAGAGGCTGTAGCAAGATCTGGGATTGAGATAGCTAAAAATCACCAGATAGTTTTGTTTTGATCCAGGAGTATCTGGACAAATTGTTGTAGTTTTGAATCACAATTTAACCAAAAATCACAGTGACAGTGGTTTTGGAGAAAAGCACAATCTTCCTGTTTGGCAAATGCATCCAAAGTCATGTTTACAGAAAGAAATATCATGTTTTCTCAGGTTTCTGGAACTTTCTTCCTAGAAAACTCGAATGTGTGGAGGATTTGACTCCAGGTGGTACCAATTAGCGTTTGCCAGCTTAAAACAAAAACTTACATGCTGAAATGCATTCAAAACCGTAAAGTCCATAGAGAATGTCCAGAAAACACAAACACACACAGAGGCTGTAGCAAGATCTGGGATTGAGATAGCCACAACACACCAGATAGTTTTGTTTTCATCCAGGAGTATCTGGACAAATTGTTGTGAATTTCAGGTGCAATTTAACCAAAAATCACCGTGAAAGTGGTTTGGGAGAAAAGCACAATCTTCCTGTTTGTCAAATGCATCCAATGTCATGTTTACAGAAAGAAATATCATGTTTTCTCAGGTTTCTGCAGCTTTCTTCCTAGAAAACTCGAATGTGTGGAGGATTTGACTCCAGGTGGTACCAATTAGCGTTTGCCAGCAGAAAACAAAAAGGGTCCTGCTAAAATGCATTCAAAACCGTAAAGTCCATAGAGAATGTCCAGAAAACACAAACACACACAGAGGCTGTAGCAAGATCTGGGATTGAGATAGCTAAAAATCACCAGATAGTTTTGTTTTCATCCAGGAGTATCTGGACAAATTGTTGTAGTTTTGAATCGCAATTTAACCAAAAATCACCGTGAAAGTGGTTTTGGAGAAAAGCACAATCTTCCTGTTTGGCAAATGCATCCAATGTAATGTTTACAGAAAGAAATATCATGTGTTCTCAGGTTTCTGGTACTTTCTTCCTAGAAAACTCGAATGTGTGGAGGATTTGACTCCAGGTGGAACCAATTAGCGTTTGCCAGCTGAAAACAAAAACTTACATGCTAAAATGCATTCAAAACCGTAAATTTCATAGAGAATGTCCAGAAAACACAAACACACACAGAGGGTGTAGCAAGATCTGGGATTGAGATAGCTAAAAATCACCAGATAGTTTTGTTTTGATCCAGGAGTATCTGGACAAATTCTTGTAGTTTTGAATCGCAATTTAACCAAAAATCACCGTGACAGTGGTTTTGGAGAAAAGCACAATCTTCCTGTTTGGCAAATGCATCCAATGTCATGCTTACAGAAGGAAATATCATGTTTTTCAGGTTTCTGAAGCTTTCTTCCTAGAAAACTCGAATGCGTGGAGGATTTGACTCCAGGTGGAACCAATTAGAGTTTGCCAGCTTAAAACAAAAACTTACATGCTAAAATGCATTCAAAACCGTAAAGTCCATAGAGAATGTCCAGAAAACACAAACAAACACAGAGGCTGTAGCAAGATCTGGGATTGAGATAGCCACAACACACCACATAGTTTTGTTTTCATCCAGGAGTATCTGGACAAATTGTTGTGGATTTCGGGTGAAATGTAACCAAAAATCACCGTGAAAGTGGTTTTGGAGAAAAGCACAATCTTCCTGTTTGGCATATGCATCCAACGTCATGTTTACAGAAAGAAATATCATGTTTTCTCAGGTTTCTGGAACTTTCTTCCTAGCAAACTAGAATGTGTGGAGGATTTGACTCCAGGTGGAACCAATTAGCGTTTGCCAGCAGAAAACAAAAAGGGTCCTGCAAAAATGCATTCATAACCGTAAAGTCCATAGGGAATGTCCAGAAAACACAAACACACACAGAGGCTGTAGCAAGATCTGGGACTGAGATAGCTAAAAATCACCAGATAGTTTTGTTTTCATCCAGGATTATCTGGACAAATTGTGGTACTTTTGAATCGAAATTTAACCAAAAATCACCGTGAAAGTGGTTTTGGAGAAAAGCACAATCTTCCTGTTTGGCAAATGCATCCAATGTCATGTTTACAGAAAGAAATATCATGTTTTCTCAGGTTTCTGAAGCTTTCTTCCTAGAAAACTCGAATGTGTGGAGGATTTGACTCCAGGTGGTACCAATTAGCGTTTGCCAGCAGAAAACAAAAAGGGTCCTGTTAAAATGCATTCAAAACCTTAAAGTCCATAGGGAATGTCCAGAAAACACAAACACACACAGAGGCTGTAGCAAGATCTGGGATTGAGATAGCTAAAAATCACCAGATAGTTTTGTTTTGATCCAGGAGTATCTGGACAAATTGTTGTAGTTTTGAATCACAATTTAACCAAAAATCACAGTGACAGTGGTTTTGGAGAAAAGCACAATCTTCCTGTTTGGCAAATGCATCCAAAGTCATGTTTACAGAAAGAAATATCATTTTTTCTCAGGTTTCTGGAGCTTTCTTCCTAGAAAACTCGAATGTGTGGAGGATTTGACTCCAGGTGGTACCAATTAGCGTTTGCCAGCTTAAAACAAAAACTTACATGCTGAAATGCATTCAAAACCGTAAAGTCCATAGAGAATGTCCAGAAAACACAAACACACACAGAGGCTGTAGCAAGATCTGGGATTGAGATAGCCACAACACACCAGATAGTTTTGTTTTCATCCAGGAGTATCTGGACAAATTGTCGTGAATTTCAGGTGCAATTTAACCAAAAATCACCGTGAAAGTGGTTTTGGAGAAATGCACAATCTTCCTGTTTGTCAAATGCATCCAATGTCATGTTTACAGAAAGAAATATCATGTTTTCTCAGGTTTCTGAAGCTTTCTTCCTAGAAAACTCGAATGTGTGGCGTATTAGACTCCAGGTGGTACCAATTAGCGCTTGCCAGCAGAAAACAAAAAGGGTCCTGCTAAAATGCATTCAAAACCGTAAAGTCCATAGAGAATGTCCAGAAAACACAAACACACACAGAGGCTGTAGCAAGATCTGGGATTGAGATAGCTAAAAATCACCAGATAGTTTTGTTTTCATCCAGGAGTATCTGGACAAATTGTTGTAGTTTTGAATCGCAATTTAACCAAAAATCACCGTGAAAGTGGTTTTGGAGAAAATCACAATCTTCCTGTTTGGCAAATGCATCCAATGTCATGTTTACAGAAGGAAATATCATGTTTTTCAGGTTTCTGAAGCTTTCTTCCTAGAAAACTCGAATGCGTGGAGGGTTTGATTCCAGGTGGAACCAATTAGAGTTTGTCAGCTTAAAACAAAACCTTACAAGCTAAAATGCATTCAAAACCGTAAAGTCCATAGAGAATGTCCAGAAAACACAAACACAGAGGCTGTAGCAAAATCTGGGATTGAGATAGCCACAACACACCAGATAGCTTTGTTTTCATCCAGGATTATCTGGACAAATTGTTGTGAATTTCAGGTGAAATTTAACCAAAAATCACCGTGAAAGTGGTTTTGGAGAAAAGCACAATCTTCCTGTTTGGCAAATGCATCCAATGTCATGTTTACAGAAAGAAATATCATGTTTTCTCAGGTTTCTGCAGCTTTCTTCCTAGAAAACTCGAATGTGTGGAGGATTTGACTCCAGGTGGAACCAATTAGCGTTTGCCAGCTTAAAACAAAAACTTACATGCTAAAATGCATTCAAAACCGTAAATTTCATAGAGAATGTCTAGAAAACACAAACAAACACAGAGGCTGTAGAAAGATCTGGGATTGAGATAGCCACAACACACCAGATAGTTTTGTTTTCATCCAGGAGTATCTGGACAAATTGTTGTGAATTTCAGGTGCAATTTAACCAAAAATCACCGTGAAAATGGTTTTGGAGAAAAGCACAATCTTCCTGTTTGGCAAATGCATCCAATGTCATATTTACAGAAAGAAATATCATGTTTTCTCAGGTTTCTGAAGCTTTCTTCCTAGAAAACTCGAATGTGTGGAGGATTTGACTCCAGGTGGAACCAATTAGCGTTTGCCAGCAGAAAACAAAAAGGATCCTGCTAAAATGCATTCAAAACCTTAAAGTCCATAGGGAATGTCCAGAAAACACAAACACACACAGAGGCTATAGCAAGATCTGGGATTGAGATAGCTAAAAATCACCAGATAGTTTTGTTTTCATCCAGGAGTATCTGGGCAAATTGTAGTACTTTTGAATCGAAATTTAAACAAAAATCACCGTGAAAGTGGTTTTGGAGAAAAGCACAATCTTCCTGTTTGGCAAATGCATCCAAAGTCATGTTTACAGAAAGAAATATCATGTTTTCTCAGGTTTCTGAAGCTTTCTTCCTAGAAAACTCGAATGTGTGGAGGATTTGACTCCAGGTGGAACCAATTAGCGTTTGCCAGCAGAAAACAAAAAGGGTCCTGCTGAAATGCATTCAAAACCTTAAAGTCCATAGAGAATATCCAGAAAACACAAACACACACAGAGGCTGTAGCAAGATCTGGGATTGAGATAGCTACAAATCACCAGATAGTTTTGTTTTCATCCAGGAGTATCTGGACAAATTGTTGTAGTTTTGAAGTGAAATTTAACGAACAAATCACCGTGAAAGTGGTTTTGGAGAAAAGCACAATCTTCCTGTTGGCAAATGCATCCAATGTCATGTTTACAGAAAGAAATATCATGTTTTCTCAGGTTTCTGAAGCTTTCTTCCTAGAAAACTCGAATGTGTGGAGGATTTGACTCCAGGTATAACCAATTAGCGTTTGCCAGCAGAAAATAAAAAGGGTCCTGCTAAAATGCATTCAAAACCGTAAAGTCCATAGAGAATGTCCAGAAAACACAAACACACACAGAGGCTGTAGCAAGATCTGGGATTGAGATAGCCACAACACACCAGATAGTTTTGTTTTCATCCAGGAGTATCTGGACAAATTGTTGTGGAATTCCGGGGAAATTTAACCAAAAATCACCGTGAAAGTGGTTTTGGAGAAAAGCACAATCTTTCTGTTTGGTAAATGCATCCAATGTCATGTTTACAGAAAGAAATATCATGTTTTCTCAGGTTTCTGCAGCTTTCTTCCTAGAAAATTCGAATGTGTGGAGGATTTGACTCCAGGTGGAACCAATTAGCCTTTGCCAGCTTAAAACAAAAACTTACATGCTGAAATGCATTCAAAACCGTAAAGTTCATAGAGAATGTCCAGAAAACACAAACACACACAGAGGCTGTAGCAAGATCTGGGGTTGAGATAGCTACAAATCACCAGATAATTTTGTTTTCATCCAGGAGTATCTGGACAAATTGTTGTAGTTTTGAGTCGAAATTTAACCAAAAATCACCGTGAAAGTGGTTTTGGAGAAAATCACAATCTTCCTGTTTGGCAAATGCATCCAATGTCATGTTTACACAAGGAAATATCATGTTTTCTCAGGTTTCTGAAGCTTTCTTCCTAGAAAACTCGAATGCGTGGAGGATTTGACTCCAGTGGAACTAATTAGTGTTTGCCAGCTTAAAACCAAAACTTACATGCTAAAATGCATTCAAAACCGTAAAGTCCATAGAGAATGTCCAGAAAACACAAACACAGAGGCTATAGCAAGATCTGGGATTGAGATAGCCACAACACACCAGATAGTTTTGTTTTCATCCAGGAGTATCTGGACAAATTGTTGTGGATTTCGGGTGAAATTTAACCAAAAATCACCATGAAAGTGGTTTTGGAGAAAAGCACAAACTTCCTGTTTGGGAAATGCATCCAATGTCATGTTTATAAATACAAATATCATGTTTTCTCATGTTTTTGAAGCTTTCTTCCTAGAAAAATCGAATGTGTGGAGGATTTGACTCCAGGTGGAACCAATTAACATTTGCCAATTGAAAACGAAAACTTACATGCTAAAAGGCATTCAAAACCTTAAAGTCCATAGAGAATGTCCAGAAAACAGAAACACACTCAGAGGCTGTAGCAAGATCTGGGGTTGAGATAGCTACAAATCACCAGATAGTTTTGTTTTCATCCAGGAGTATCTGGACAAATTGTTGTAGTTTTGAATTGAAATTTAACCAAAAATCACCGTGACAGTGGTTTTGGAGAAATGCACAATCTTCCTGTTTGGCAAATGCATCCAATGTCATGTTTACAGAAAGAAAAATCATGTTTTCTCAGGTTTCTGGAACTTTCTTCCTAGAAAACTCGAATGTGTGGAGGATTTGACTCCAGGTGGAACCAAATAGCCTTTGCCAGCAGAAAACAAAAAGGATCCTGCTAAAATGCATTCAACACAGTAAAGTCCATAGAGAATGTCCATAAAACACAAACACACACAGAGGCTGTAGCAAGATCTGGGATTGAGATAGCTACAAAACACCAGATAGTTTTGATTTCATCCAGTAGTATCTGGACAAATTGTTGTAGTTTTGAATCGAAATTTAACCAAAAATCACTGTGAAAGTGGTTTTGGAGAAAATCACAATCTTCCTGTTTGGCAAATGCATCCAAATTCATGTTAACAGAAGGAAATATCATGTTTTCTCAGGTTTCTGAAGCTTTCTTCCTAGAAAACTCGAATGCGTGGAGGATTTGACTGCAGGTGGAACCAATTAGTGTTTGCCATCTTAAAACAAAAACTTACATGTTTAAATGCATTCAAAACCGTAAAGTCCATAGAGAGTGTCCAGAAAACACAAACACAGAGGCTGTAGCAAGATCTGGGATTGAGATAGCCACAACACACCACATAGTTTTGTTTTCATCCAGGAGTATCTGGACAAATTGTTGTGGATTTCGGGTGAAATTTAACCAAAAATCACCGTGAAAGTGGTTTTGGAGAAAAGCACAATCTTCCTGTTTGGGAAATGCATCCAATGTCATGTTTACAGAAAGAAATATCATGTTTTCTCAGGTTTCTGGAACTTTCTTCCTAAAAACTCAAATGTGTGGAGGATTTGACTGCAGGTGGAACCAATTAGCCTTTGCCAGCTTAAAACAAAAACTTACATGCTGAAATGCATTCAAAACCGTAAAGTTCATAGAGAATGTCCAGAAAACACAAACAGACACAGACGCTGTAGCAAGATCTGGGGTTGAGATAGCTACAAATCACCAGATAATTTTGTTTTCATCCAGGAGTATCTGGACAAATTGTTGTAGTTTTGAATTGAAATTTAACCAAAAATCACCGTGACAGTGGTTTTGGAGAAAAGCACAATCTTCCTGTTTGGCAAATGCATCCAATGTCATGTTTACAGAAAGAAATATCATGTTTTCTCAGGTTTCTGGAACTTTCTTCCTAGAAAACTGGAATGTGTGGAGGATTTGACTCCAGGTGGAACCAATTAGCCTTTGCCAGCAGAAAACAAAAAGGGTCCTGCTAAAATGCATTCAAAACTGTAAAGTCCATAGAAAATGTCCAGAAAACACAAACAAACACAGAGGCTGTAGCAAGATCTGGGATTGAGATAGCTACAAATCACCAGATAATTTTGTTTTCATTCAGGAGTATCTGGACAAATTGTTGTAGTTTTGAATCGAAATTTAACCAAAAATCACCGTGAAAGTGGTTTTGGAGAAAAGCACAATCTTCCTGTTCAGCCAATGTATCCAATGTCATGTTTACAGAAAGAAATATCATGTTTTCTCTGCTTTCTGAAGCTTTCTTCCTAGAAAACTCGAATGTGTAGAGTATTTGACTGCAGGTGGAACCAATTAGCGTTTCCCAGCTGAAAACAAAAACTTACATGCTAAAATGCATTCAAAAGCGTAACGTCCATAGAGAATGTCCAGAAAACACAAACACACACAGAGGCTGTAGCAAGATCTGGGATTGAGATAGCCACAACACACAAGATAGTTTTGTTTTCATCCAGGAGTATCTGGACAAATTGTTGTGGATTTCGGGTGAAATTTAACCAAAAATCACCATGAAAGTGGTTTTGGAGAAAAGCACAAACTTCCTGTTTGGGAAATGCATCCAATGTCATGTTTATAAATACAAATATCATGTTTTCTCAGGTTCTTGAAGCTTTCTTCCTAGAAAAATCGAATGTTTGGAGGATTTGACTCCAGGTGGAACCAATTAACATTTGCCAATTGAAAACGAAAACTTACATGCTAAAAGGCATTCAAAATCTTAAAGTCCATAGAGAATGTCCAGAAAACACAAACACACTCAGAGGCTGTAGTAAGATCTGGGGTTGAGATAGCTACAAATCACCAGATAATTTTGTTTTCATCCAGGAGTATCTGGACAAATTGTTGTAGTTTTGAATTGAAATTTAACCAAAAATCACCGTGACAGTGGTTTTGGAGAAAAGCACAATCTTCCTGTTTGGCAAATGCATCCAATGTCATGTTTACAGAAAGAAAAATCATGTTTTCTCAGGTTTCTGGAACTTTCTTCCTAGAAAACTCGAATGTGTGGAGGATTTGACTCCAGGTGGAACCAATTAGCCTTTGCCAGCAGAAAACAAAAAGGATCCTGCTAAAATGCATTCAACACCGTAAAGTCCATAGAGAATGTCGATAAAACACAAACACACACAGAGGCTGTAGCAAGATCTGGGATTGAGATAGCTACAAAACACCAGATAGTTTTGATTTCATCCAGTAGTATCTGGACAAATTGTTGTAGTTTTGAGTCGAAATTTAACCAAAAATCACCGTGAAAGTGGTTTTGGAGAAAATCACAATCTTCCTGTTTGGAAAATGCATCCAAAGTCATGTTAACAGAAGGAAATATCATGTTTTCTCAGGTTTCTGAAGCTTTCTTCCTAGAAAACTCGAATGCGTGGAGGATTTGATTCCAGGTGGAACCAATTAGTGTTTGCCATCTTAAAACAAAAACTTACATGTTTAAATGCATTCAAAACCGTAAAGTCCATAGAGAATGTCCAGAAAACACAAACACAGAGGCTGTAGCAAGATCTGGGATTGAGATAGCCACAACACACCAGATAGTTTTGTTTTCATCCAGGAGTATCTGGACAAATTGTTGTGGATTTCGGGTGAAATTTAACCAAAAATCACCGTGAAAGTGGTTTTGGAGAAAAGCACAATCTTCCTGTTTGGCAAATGCATCCAATGTCATGTTTACAGAAAGAAATATCATGTTTTCTCAGGTTTCTGGAACTTTCTTCCTAAAAACTCGAATGTGTGGAGGCTTTGACTCCAGGTGGAACCAATTAGCGTTTTCCAGCTTATAACAAAAACTTACAAGCTGAAATGCATTCAAAACCGTAAAGTTCATAGAGAATGTCCAGAAAACACAAACACACACAGAGGCTGTAGCAAGATCTGGGGTTGAGATAGCTACAAATCACCAGATAATTTTGTTTTCATCCAGGATTATCTGGACAAATTGTTGTAGTTTTGAATTGAAATTTAACCAAAAATCACCGTGACAGTGGTTTTGGAGAAAAGCACAATCTTCCTGTTTGGCAAATGCATCCAATGTCATGTTTACAGAAAGAAATATCATGTTTTCTCAGGTTTCTGGAACTTTCTTCCTAGAAAACTCGAATGTGTGGAGGATTTGACTCCAGGTGGAACCAATTAGCCTTTGCCAGCAGAAAACAAAAAGGATCCTGCTAAAATGCATTCAACACCGTAAAGTTCACAGAGAATGTCCCTAAAACACAAACACACACAGAGGCTGTAGCAAGATCTGGGGTTGAGATAGCTACAAATCACCAGATAATTTTGTTTTCATCCAGGATTATCTGGACAAATTGTTGTAGTTTTGATTCGAAATTTAACCAAAAATCACCGTGAAAGTGGTTTTGGAGAAAAGCACAATCTTCCTGTTTGGCAAATGCATCCAAAGTCATGTTTACAGAAAGAAATATCATGTTTTCTCAGGTTTCTGAAGCTTTCTTCCTAGAAAACTCGAATGTGTGGAGGATTTGACTCCAGGTGGAACCAATTAGTGTTTGCCAGCTTAAAACAAAAACTTACATGTTTAAATGCATTCAAAACCGTAAAGTCCATAGAGAATTTCCAGAAAACACAAACACAGAGGCTGTAGCAAGATCTGGGATTGAGATAGCCACAACACACCAGATAGTTTTGTTTTCATCCAGGAGTATCTGGACAAATTGTTGTGGATTTCGGGTGAAATTTAACCAAAAATCACCGTGAAAGTGGTTTTGGAGAAAAGCACAATCTTCCTGTTTGGCAAATGCATCCAATGTCATGTTTACAGAAAGAAATATCATGTTTTCTCAGGTTTCTGGAACTTTCTTCCTAAAAACTCAAATGTGTGGAGGATTTGACTCCAGGTGGAACCAATTAGCCTTTGCCAGCTTAAAACAAAAACTTACATGCTGAAATGCATTCAAAACCGTAAAGTTCATAGAGAATGTCCAGAAAACACAAACACACACAGAGGCTGTAGCAAGATCTGGGATTGAGATAGCTACAAATCACCAGATAATTTTGTTTTCATCCAGGAGTATCTGGACAAATTGTTGTAGTTTTGAATCGAAATTTAACCAAAAATCACCGTGAAAGTGGTTTTGGAGAAAAGCACAATCTTCCTGTTTGGCAAATGCATCCAATGTCATGGTTAAAGAAAGAAATATCATGTTTTCTCAGGTTTCTGAAGCTTTCTTCCTAGAAAACTGGAATGTGTGGAGGATTTGACTCCAGGTGGAACCAATTAGCGTTTGCCAGCAGAAAACAAAATGGTCCTGCTAAAATGCATTCAACATCGTAAAGTCCATAGGGAATGTCCAGAAAACACAAACACACACAGAGGCTGTAGCAAGATCTGGGATTGAGATAGCTACAAATCACCAGATAATTTTGTTTTCATCCAGGAGTATCTGGACAAATTGTTGTAGTTTTGAATCGAAATTTAACCAAAAATCACCGTGAAAGTGGTTTTGGAGAAAAGCACAATCTTCCTGTTTGGCAAATGCATCCAATGTCATGTTTACAGAAAGAAATATCATGTTTTCTCAGATTTCTGAAGGTTTATTCCTAGAAAACTCGAATGCGTGGAGGATTTGGCTCCAGGTGGAACCAATTAGTGTTTGCCAGCTTAAAACAAAAACTTACATGCTGAAATGCATTCAAAACCGTAAAGTTCATAGAGAATGTCCAGAAAACACAAACACACACAGAGGCTGTAGCAAGATCTGGGATTGAGATAGCTACAAATCACCAGATAATTTTGTTTTCATCCAGGAGTATCTGGACAAATTGTTGTAGTTTTGAATCGAAATTTAACCAAAAATCACCGTGAAAGTGGTTTTGGAGAAAAGCACAATCTTCCTGTTTGGCAAATGCATCCCAAGTCATGTTTACAGAGAGAAATATCATGTTTTCTCAGGTTTCTGAAGCTTTCTTCCTAGAAAACTTGAATGTGTGGAGGATTTGACTCCAGGTGGTACCAATTAGCGTTTGCCAGCTAAAACAAAAACTTACATGCTGAAATGCATTCAAAACCGTAAAGTTCATAGAGAATGTCCAGAAAACACAAACACACACAGAGGCTGTAGCAAGATCTGGGATTGAGATAGCTACAAATCACCAGATAATTTTGTTTTCATCCAGGAGTATCTGGACAAATTGTTGTACTTTTGAATCGAAATGTAACCAAAAATCACCGTGAATGTGGTTTGGGAGAAAAGCACAATCTTCCTGTTTGTCAAATGCATCCAATGTCATGTTTACAGAAAGAAATATCATGTTTTCTCAGGTTTCTGCAGCTTTCTTCCTAGAAAACTCGAATGTGTGGAGGATTTGACTCCAGGTGGTACCAATTAGCGTTTGCCAGCAGAAAACAAAAAGGGTCCTGCTAAAATGCATTCAAAACCGTAAAGTCCATAGAGAATGTCCAGAAAACACAAACACACACAGAGGCTGTAGCAAGATCTGGGATTGAGATAACTAACAATCACCAGATAGTGTCATTTTCATCCAAGAGTATCTGGAGAAATTGTTGTGGATTTCGGGTGAAATTTAACCAAAAATCACCGTGAAAGTGGTTTTGGAGAAAAGGACAATGTTTCTGTTCTGCAAATGAATCCAATGTCATGTTTACAAATACAAATTTCATGTTTTCTCTGCTTTCTGGAGTTTTTTTCCTAGAAAACTCGAATGTGTGGAGGATTTGACTCCAGGTGGAACCAATTAGCCTTTGCCAGCAGAAAACAAATAATTACATGCTGAAATGCATTCAACACCGTAAAGTCCATAGAGAATGTCCAGAAAACACAAACACACACGGAGGCTGTAGCAAGATCTGGGATTGAGATTGCTAAAAATCACCAGATACTTTTGTTTTCATCCAGGAGTATCTGGACAAATTGTTGTGGATTTGTAGTGAAATTTAACCAAAAATCACCGTGAAAGTGGTTTTGGAGAAAAGCACAATCTTCCTGTTTGGCAAATGCATCCAATGTCATGTTTACAAATACAAATATCATGTTTTCTCAGGTTTCTGGAGCTTTCTTCCTAGAAAACTGGAATGTATGGAGGATTTGAATCCAGGTGGAACCAATTAGCGTTTGGCAGCTAAAAACAAAACGTTGCATGCTAAAATGCATTCAAAAATGTAAAGTCCATAGAGAAAGTCCAGAAAACACAAACACACACAGAGGCTGTAGCAAGATCTGGGATTGAGATAGCCACAACACACCAGATAGTTTTGTTTTCATCCAGGAGTATCTGGACAAATTGTTGCGGATTTCGGGTGAAATTTAAGTAAAAATCACCCTGAAAGTGGTTTTGAAGAAAAGCACAATCTTCCTGTTTGACAAATGAATCCAATGTCATATTTACAAATACACATATCATGTTTTCTCAGGTTTCTGGAGCTTTCTGCCTAGAAAACTCGAATGCATGGAGGATTTGACTCCAGGTGGAACCAATTAGCGTATGCCAGCAGGAAAGAAAAACTTACATGCTAAAATGCATTCAAAACCGTAAAGTCCATAGAGAATGTCCAGAAAACACTAACAAACACAGAGGCTGTAGCAAGATCTGGGATTGAGATAGCCACAACACACCAGATAGTTTTCTTTTCATGCAAGAGTATCTGGACAAATTGTTGTGGATTTTAGGGGAAATTTAACCAAAAATCACCATGAAAGTGGTTTTGGAGAAAAGCACAATCTTCCTGTTCGGCAAATGCATCCAATGTCTTCTTTACAGAAAGAAATATCATGTTTTCTCAGGTTTCTGAAGCTTTCTTCCTAGAAAACTCGAATGTGTGGAGGATTTGACTCCAGGTGTAACCAATTAGCGTTTGCCAGCAGAAAACAAAAAGGGTCCTGCTAAAATGCATTCAAAATCATAAAATCCATAGAGAATGTCCAGAAAACACAAACACACACAGAGGCTGTAGCAAGATCTGGGATTGACATAGCCACAACACACCAGATAGTTTTGTATTCATCCAGGAGTATCTGGACAAATTCTTATAGTTTTGAAGTGAAAGTCAACCAAAAAATCACCGTGAAAGTGGTTTGGGAGAAAAGCACAATCTTCCTGTTCGGCAAATGCATCCAAAGTCATGTTTACAGAATGAAATATCATGTTTTTCAGGTTTCTGACGCTATCTTCCTAGAAAACTCGAATGTGTGGAGGATTTGACTCCAGGTGGAACCAATTAACATTTGCCAATTGAAAACGAAAACTTACATGCTAAAAGGCATTCAAAACCTTAAAGTCCATAGAGAATGTCCAGAAAACACAAACACACTCAGAGGCTGTAGCAAGATCTGGGATTGAGATAGCCACAACACACCAGATAGTTTTGTTTTCATCCAGGAGTATCTGGACAAATTGTTGTGGATTTCGGGTGAAATTTAACCAAAAATCACCCTGAAAGTGGTTTTGGAGCAAAGCACAATCTTCCTGTTTGGCAAATGCATCCAATGTCATGTTTACAGAAAGAAATATCATGTTTTCTCAGGTTTCTGGAACTTTCTTCCTAAAAACTCGAATGTGTGGAGGATTTGACTCCAGGTGGAACCAATTAGCCTTTGCCAGCTTAAAACAAAAACTTACATGCTGAAATGCATTCAAAACCGTAAAGTTCATAGAGAATGTCCAGAAAACACAAACACACACAGAGGCTGTAGCAAGATCTGGGGTTGAGATAGCTACAAATCACCAGATAATTTTGTTTTCATCCAGGAGTATCTGGACAAATTGTTGTAGTTTTGAATTGAAATTTAACCAAAAATCACCTTGACAGTGGTTTTGGAGAAAAGCACAATCTTCCTGTTTGGCAAATGCATCCAATGTCATGTTTACAGAAAGAAATATCATGTTTTCTCAGGTTTCTGGAACTTTCTTCCTAGAAAACTCGAATGTGTGGAGGATTTGACTCCAGGTGGAACCAATTAGCCTTTGCCAGCAGAAAACAAAAAGGATCCTGCTAAAATGCATTCAATATCGTAAAGTCCATAGGGAATGTCCAGAAAACACAAACACACACAGAGGCTGTAGCAAGATCTGGGATTGAGATAGCTACAAATCACCAGATAATTTTGTTTTCATCCAGGAGTATCTGGACAAATTGTTGTAGTTTTGAATCGAAATTTAACCAAAAATCACCGTGAAAGTGGTTTTGGAGAAAAGCACAATCTTCCTGTTTGGCAAATGCATCCAATGTCATGTTTACAGAAAGAAATATCATGTTTTCTCAGGTTTCTGAAGCTTTCTTCCTAGAAAACTCGAATGCGTGGAGGATTTGGCTCCAGGTGGAACCAATTAGTGTTTGCCAGCTTAAAACAAAAACTTACATGCTGAAATGCATTCAAAACCAAAAAGTTCATTGGGAATGTCCAGAAAACACAAACACACACAGAGGCTGTAGCAAGATCTGGGGTTGAGATAGCTACAAATCACTAGATAATTTTGTTTTCATCCAGGAGTATCTGGACAAATTGTTTTAGTTTTGAATCGCAATTTAACCAAAAATCACCGTGAAAGTGGTTTTGGAGAAAAGCACAATCTTCCTGTTTGGCAAATGCATCCAAAGTCATGTTTACAGAGAGAAATATCATGTTTTCTCAGGTTTCTGGAGCTTTCTTCCTAGAAAACTCGAATGTGTGGAGGATTTGACTCCAGGTGGAACCAATTAGCCTTTGCCAGCTTAAATCAAAAACTTACATGCTGAAATGCATTCAAAACCATAAAGTTCATAGAGAATGTCCAGAAAACACAAACACACACAGAGGCTGTAGCAAGATCTGGGATTGAGATAGCTACAAATCACCAGATAATTTTGTTTTCATCCAGGAGTATCTGGACAAATTGTTGTACTTTTGAATCGAAATGTAACCAAAAATCACCGTGAAAGTGGTTTGGGAGAAAAGCACAATCTTCCTGTTTGGCAAATGCATCCAATGTCATGTTTACAAATACATATATCCTGTTTTCTCAGGTTTCTGGAGCTTTCTTCCTAGAAAACTCGAATGTGTGGAGGATTTGACTCCAGGTGGAACCAATTAGCGTTTGCCAGCAGAAAACAAAAAGGGTCCTGCTAAAATGCATTCAAAACCGTAAAGTCCATAGAGAATGTCCAGAAAACACAAACACACACAGAGGCTGTAGCAAGATCTGGGATTGAGCTAACTAACAATCACCAGATAGTGTCATTTTCATACAGGAGTATCTGGAGAAATTGTTGTGGATTTCAGGTGAAATTTAACCAAAAATCACCGTGAAAGTGGTTTTGGAGAAAAGGACAATGTTTCTGTTCAGCAAATGAATTCAATGTCATGTTTACAAATACAAATTTCATGTTATCTCTGCTTTCTGGAGTTTTTTTCCTAGAAAACTCGAATGTGTGGAGGATTTGACTCCAGGTGGAACCAATTAGTTTTTGGCAGCTAAAAACAAAAAATTACATGCTGAAATGCATTCAAAACCATAAAATCCATAGAGAATGTCCAGAAAACACAAACACACACGGAGGCTGTAGCAAGATCTGGGATTGAGATAGCTAAAAATCACCACATAGTTTTGTTTTCATCCAGCAGTATCTGGACAAATTGTTGTGGATTTGTAGTGAAATTTAACCAAAAATCACCGTGAAAGTGGTTTTGGAGAAAAGCACAATCTTCCTGTTTGGCAAATGCATCCAATGTCATGTTTACAAATACAGATATCATCTTTTCTCAGGTTTCTGGAGCTTTCTTCCTAGAAAACTCGAATTTGTGGAGGATTTTACTCCAGGTGGAACCAATTAGCGTTTGCCAGCAGAAAACAAAAAGGGTCCTGCTAAAATGCATTCAAAACCTTAAAGTCCATAGAGAATGTACAGAAAACACAAACACACCGAGGCTGTAGCAAACTCTGGGATTGAGATAGCTACAAATCACCAGATAGTTTTGTTGTCATCCAGGAGTATCTCGACAAATTGTTGTGGATTTCGGGTGAAATTTAACCAAAAATCACCGTGAAAGTTGTTTGGAGAAAAGCACAATCTTCCTGTTTGGCAAATGCATCCAATGTCATGTTTACAAATACAAATATCATGTTTTCTCAGGTTTCTGGAGCTTTCTTCCTAGAAAACTCAAAGTTGTGGAGGATTTGTCTACAGGTGGAACCAATTAGCGTTTGCCAGCAGAAAACAAAAAGGGTCTTGCTAAAATGCATTCAAAACTGTAAAGTACATAGAGAATGTCCAGAAAACACAAACAAACACAGTGGCTGTTGCAAGATCTGGGATTGATATAGCTACAAATCACCAGATAGTTTTGTTTTCATCCACGAGTATCTGGACAAATTGTTGTAATTTTGAAGTGAAATTTAACCAAAAAATCACCGATAAAGTGGATTTGGAGAGAAGCACAATGTTTCAGTTCAGCAAATGAATCCAATGTCATGTTTCCAAATACAAATATCATGTTTTCTCATGTTTCTGGAGCTTTCTTCCTAGAAAACTCGAATGTGTGGAGGATTTGACTCCAGGTGCAACGAATTAGCGTTTGCCAGCAGAAAACGAAAAGGGTCCTGCTAAAATGCATTCAAAACTTGAAGTCCATAGAGAATGTCCAGAAAACACAAACACACACAGAGGCTGTAGCAAGATCTGGGATTGAGATAGCTACAAATCACCAGATAGTTTTGTTTTCATCCAGGAATATCTGGACAAATTGTTGTAGTTTTGCAGTGAAATTTAATGAAAAAATCACCGTGAAAGTGGTTTTGGAGAAAAGCACGATGTTGCTGTTTGGCAAATACAGCCAATGTCATGTTTACAAATACAAATATCATGTTTTCTCAGGTTTCTGTAGCTTTCTTCCTAGAAAACTGGAAGGTGTGGAGGATTTGACTTCAGGTGGAACCAATTAGCGTTTGCCAGCAGAAAACAAAAAGGGTCCTGCTAAAATGCATTCAAAACCGTAAAGTCCATAGAGAATGTCCAGAAAACACAAACACAGAGGCTGTAGCAAGATCTGGGATTGAGATAGCCACAACACACCAGATAGTTTTGTTTTCATCCAGGAGTATCTGGACAAATTGTTGTAGTTTTGAAGTGAAATTTAACGAAAAAATCACCGTGAAAGTTGTTGTGGAGAAAAGCACAATCTTGCTGTTTGGAAAATGCATCCAATGTCATGTTTACAAATACAAATTTCATGTTTTCTCAGGTTTTTGTAGCTTTCTACCTAGAAAACTCGAAGGTGTGGAGGATTTGACTCCAGGTGGAACCAATTAGCGTTTGCCAGCTGAAAACAAAAACTTACATGCTAAAATGCATTCAAAACCGTAAAGTCCATAGAGAAGGTCCAGAAAACACAAACACACACAGAGGCTGTAGCAAGATCTGGGATTGAGATAGCCAAAACACACATGATAGTTTTATTTTCATCCAGGAATATCTGAACAAATTGTTGTTTATTTCGGGTGAAATTTAACCAAAAATCACCGTGAAAGTGGTTTTGGAGAAAAGCACAATCTTCCTGTTTGGCAAATGCATCCAATGTCATGTTTACAGAAAGAAATATCATGTTTTCTCAGGTTTCTGAAGCTTTCTTCCTAGAAAACTGCAATGTGTGGAGGATTTGACTCCAGGTGGAACCAATTAGCGTTTGCCAGCAGAAAACAAAAAGGGTCCGGCTAAAATGCATTCAAAACCGTAAAGTCCATAGAGAATGTCCAGAAAACACAAACACAGAGACTGTAGCAAGATCTGGGATTGAGATAGCCACAACACACCAGATAGTTTTGTTTTCATCCAGGAGTATCTGAACAAATTGTTGTGGGTTTCGCTGAAAAATAAAAAGAAATCACCCTGAAAGTGGTTTTGGAGAATAGCACAATCTTCCTGTTTGGCAAATGCATCCAATGTCATGTTAACAAATACAAATATCATGTTTTCTCAGGTTTCTGAAGCTTTTTTCATAGAAAACTGCAATGTGTGGAGGATTTGACTCCAGGTGGAACCAATTAGCGTTTGCCAGCAGAAAACAAAAAGGGTCCGGCTAAAATGCATTCAAAACCGTAAAGTCCATAGAGAATGTCCAGGAAACACAAACACAGAGGCTGTAGCAAGATCTGGGATTGAGATAGCCACAACACACCAGATAGTTTTGTTTTCATCCAGGAGTATCTGGACAAATTGTTGTGGGTTTCGCTGAAATTTAAAAAGAAATCACCGTGAAAGTGGTTTTGGAGAAAAGCAAAATCTTCCTGTTTGGCAAATGCATCCAATGTCATGTTTACACAAAGAAATATCATGTTTTCTCAGGTTTCTGGAACTTTCTTCCTAAAAACTCGAATGTGTGGAGGATTTGACTCCAGGTGGAAACAATTAGCCTTTGGCAGCTTAAAACAAAACTTATATGCTGAAATATATTCAAAACCGTAAAGTTCATAGAGAATGTCCAGAAAACACAAACACACACAGAGGCTGTAGCAAGATCTGGGATTGAGATAGCTACAAATCACCAGATAATTTTGTTTTCATCCAGGAGTATCTGGACAAATTGTTGTAGTTTTGAATCGAAATGTAACCAAAAATCACCGTGAAAGTGGTTTGGGAGAAAAGCACAATCTTCCTGTTTGGCAAATGCATCCAATGTCATGTTTACAAATACAAATATCCTGTTTTCTCTGGTTTCTGGAGCTTTCTTCCTAGAAAACTCGAATGTGTGCAGGATTTGACTCCAGGTGGAACCAATTAACATTTGCCAGCAGAAAACAAAAAGGGTCCTGCTAAAATGCATTCAAAACCGTAAAGTCCATAGAGAATGTCCAGAAAACACAAACACACACAGAGGCTGTAGCAAGATCTGGGATTGAGATAGCCACAACACACCAGATAGTTTTGTTTTCATCCAGGAGTATCTGGACAAATTGTTGTGGGTTTCGCTGAAATTTAAAAAGAAATCACCGTGAAAGTGGTTTTGGAGAAAAGCAAAATCTTCCTGTTTGGCAAATGCATCCAATGTCATGTTTACACAAAGAAATATCATGTTTTCTCAGGTTTCTGGAACTTTCTTCCTAAAAACTCGAATGTGTGGAGGATTTGACTCCAGGTGGAAACAATTAGCCTTTGGCAGCTTAAAACAAAACTTACATGCTGAAATGCATTCAAAACCGTAAATTTCATAGAGAATGTCCAGAAAACACAAACACACACAGAGGCTGTAGCAAGATCTGGGGTTGAGATAGCTACAAATCACCAGATAATTTTGTTTTCATCCAGGAGTATCTGGACAAATTGTTGTGGATTTCGGGTGAAATTTAACCAAAAATCACCGTGAAAGTCGTTTTGGAGAAAATCACAATCTTCCTGTTCGACAAATGCATCCAATGTCATGTTTACAGAAAGAAATATCATGTTTTCTCAGGTTTCTGGAGCTTTCTTCCTAGAAAACTGGAAGGTGTGGAGGATTTGACTCCAGGTGGAACCAATTAGTATTTGCCAGCAGAAAACAAAAAGGGTCCTGCTAAAATGCATTCAAAACCTTAAAGTCCATAGAGAATATCCAGAAAACACAAACACACACAGAGGCTGTAGCAAGATCTGGGATTGAGATAGCTAAAAATCACCAGATAGTTTTGTTTTCATCCAGGAGTATCTGGACAAATTGTTGTGGATTTCGGGTGAAATTTAACCAAAAATCACCGTGAAAGTGGTTTTGGAGAAAAGCACAATCTTCCTGTTTGGAAAATGCATCCAATGTCATGTTTACAAATACAAATATCATGTTTTCCCAGGTTTCTGGAGCTTTCTTCCTAGAAAACTCGAATGTATGGAAGATTTTACTCCAGGTGGAACCAATTAGCGTTTGCCAGCAGAAAACAAAAAGAGTCCTGCTAAAATGCATTCAAAACCTTAAAGTCCATAGAGAATATCCAGAAAACACAAACACACACAGAGGCTGTAGCAAGATCTGGGATTGAGATGGCTACAAATCACCAGATAGTTTTGTTTTCATCCAGGAGTATCTGGACAAATTGTTGTGGATTTCGGGTGAAATTTAACCAAAAATCACCGTGAAAGTGGTTTTGGAGAAAATCACAATCTCCCTGTATGGCAAATGCATCCAATGTCATGTTTACAGAAAGAAATATCATGTTTTCTCAGGTTTCTGGAGCTTTCTTCCTAGAAAACTCGAATGTGTGGAGTATTTGACTCCAGGTGGAACCAATTAGTGTTTGCCAGCAGAAAACAAAATGGTCCTGCTAAAATGCATTCAAAACCTTAAAGTCCATAGAGAATATCCAGAAAACACAAACACACACGGAGGCTGTAGCAAGATCTGGGATTGAGATAGCCACAACACACCAGATAGTTTTGTTTTCATCCAGGAGTATCTGGACAAATTGTTGTGGGTTTCGGTGAAATTTAAAAAGAAATCACCGTGAAAGTGGTTTTGGAGAAAAGCAAAATCTTCCTGTTTGGCAAATGCATCCAATGTCATGTTTACACAAAGAAATATCATGTTTTCTCAGGTTTCTGGAACTTTCTTCCTTAAAACTGGAATGTGTGGAGGATTTGACTCCAGGTGGAAACAATTAGCCTTTGCCAGCTTAAAACAAAACTTACATGCTGAAATGCATTCAAAACCGTAAATTTCATAGAGAATGTCCAGAAAACACAAACACACACAGAGGCTGTAGCAAGATCTGGGGTTGAGATAGCTACAAATCACCAGATAATTTTGTTTTCATCCAGGAGTATCTGGACAAATTGTTTTAGTTTTGAATCGCAATTTAACCAAAAATCACCGTGAAAGTGGTTTTGGAGAAAAGCACAATCTTCCTGTTTGGCAAATGCATCCAATGTCATGTTTATAGAAAGAAATATCATTTTTTCTCAGGTTTCTAAAGCTTTCTTCCTAGAAAACTGGAATGTGTGGAGGATTTGACTCCAGGTGGAACCAATTAGTGTTTGCCAGCAGAAAACAAAAAGGGTCCTGCTAAAATGCATTCAAAACTGTAAAGTCCATAGAAAATGTCCAGAAAACACAAACAAACACAGAGGCTGTAGCAAGATCTGGGATTGAGATAGCTACAAATCACCAGATAATTTTGTTTTCATTCAGGAGTATCTGGACAAATTGTTGTAGTTTTGAATCGAAATTTAACCAAAAATCACCCTGAAAGTGGTTTTGGAGAATAGCACAATCTTACTGTTTGGCAAATGCATCCAATGTCATGTTTACAAATCAAATATCATGTTTTCTCAGGTTTCTGAAACTTTCTTCCTAGAAAACTCGAAAGTGTGGAGGATTTGACTCCAGGTGGAACCAATTAGCGTTTGCCAGCAGAAAACAAAAAGGGTCCTGCTAAAATGCATTCAAAACCGTCAAGTCCATAGAGAATGTCCAGAAAACACAAACACACACAGAGGCTGTAGCAAGATCTGGGAATGAGATAGCCACAATACACCAGATAGTTTTGTTTTCATCCAGGAGCGTCTGAACAAAATGTTTTAGTTTTGAAGTGAAATTGAACCAAAAAATCACCGTGAAAGTTGTTTTGGAGAAAAGGACAATCTTTCTGTTCAGCAAATGAATCCAATGTCATGTTTACAAATACAAATATCATGTTTTCTCAGGTTTCTGGAGCTTTCTTCCTAGAAAACTCGAATGTGTGGAGGATTTGACTCCAGGTGGAACCAATTAGCGTTTGCCAGCTGAAAACAACAACTTACATTCTAAAATCCATTCAAAACCATAAAGTCCATAGAGAATTCCAGAAAACACAAACATACACAGAGGCTGAAGCAAGATCTGGGATTGAGATAGCCACAACACACCAGATAGTTTTGTTTTCATCCAGGAGTATCTGGACAAATTGTTGTGGGTTTCGGTGAAATTTAAAAAGAAATCACCGTGAAAGTGGTTTTGGAGAAAAGCAAAATCTTCCTGTTTGGCAAATGCATCCAATGTCATGTTTATAGAAAGAAATATCATTTTTTCTCAGGTTTCTAAAGCTTTCTTCCTAGAAAACTGGAATGTGTGGAGGATTTGACTCCAGGTGGAACCAATTAGTGTTTGCCAGCAGAAAACAAAAAGGGTCCTGCTAAAATGCATTCAAAACTGTAAAGTCCATAGAAAATGTCCAGAAAACACAAACAAACACAGAGGCTGTAGCAAGATCTGGGATTGAGATAGCTACAAATCACCAGATAATTTTGTTTTCATTCAGGAGTATCTGGACAAATTGTTGTAGTTTTGAATCGAAATTTAACCAAAAATCACCCTGAAAGTGGTTTTGGAGAATAGCACAATCTTACTGTTTGGCAAATGCATCCAATGTCATGTTTACAAATCAAATATCATGTTTTCTCAGGTTTCTGAAACTTTCTTCCTAGAAAACTCGAAAGTGTGGAGGATTTGACTCCAGGTGGAACCAATTAGCGTTTGCCAGCAGAAAACAAAAAGGGTCCTGCTAAAATGCATTCAAAACCGTCAAGTCCATAGAGAATGTCCAGAAAACACAAACACACACAGAGGCTGTAGCAAGATCTGGGAATGAGATAGCCACAATACACCAGATAGTTTTGTTTTCATCCAGGAGCATCTGAACAAAATGTTTTAGTTTTGAAGTGAAATTGAACCAAATAATCACCGTGAAAGTTGTTTTGGAGAAAAGGACAATCTTTCTGTTCAGCCAATGAATCCAATGTCATGTTTACAAATACAAATATCATGTTTTCTCAGGTTTCTGGAGCTTTCTTCCTAGAAAACTCGAATGTGTGGAGGATTTGACTCCAGGTGGAACCAATTAGCGTTTGCCAGCTGAAAACAACAACTTACATTCTAAAATCCATTCAAAACCATAAAGTCCATAGAGAATTCCAGAAAACACAAACATACACAGAGGCTGAAGCAAGATCTGGGATTGAGATAGCCACAACACACCAGATAGTTTTGTTTTCATCCAGGAGTATCTGGACAAATTTTTGGGGATTTTGCGTGAAATTTAACCAAAAATCACCGTGAAAGTGGTTTTGGAGAAAAGCACAATCTTCCTGTTTGGCAAATGCATCCAATTTCAAGTTTACAAATACAAATATCATGTTTTCTCAGGTTTCTGGAGCTTTCTTCCTAGAAAACTCGAATGTGTGGAGGATTTGACTCCAGGTGGAACCAATTAGCGTTTGCCAGCAGAAAACAAAAAGGGTCCTGCTACAATGCATTCAAAACCGTAAAGTCCATAGAGAATGTCCAGAAAACACAAACACACACAGAGGCTGTAGCAAGATCTGGGATTGGGATAGCTAAAAATCACCAGATAGTTTTATTTTCATCCAGGAGTATCTGGAGAAATTGTTGTGGATTTCGGGTGAAATTTAACCAAAAATCACCGTGAAAGTGGTTTTGGAGAAAAGCACAATTTTCCTGTTTGGCAAATGCATCCAATGTCATGTTTACAAATACTAATATCATGTTTTCTCAGGTTTCTGGAGGTATCTGAGATAGCTAAAAATCACCAGATAGTTTTGTTTTCATCCACGAGTATCTGGACAAATTGTTGTAATTTTGAAGTGATATTTAACCAAAAAATCAACGATAAAGTGGTTTTGGAGAGAAGCACAATGTTTCAGTTCAGCAAATGAATCCAATGTCATGTTTCCAAATACAAATATCATGTTTTCTCAGGTTTCTGGAGCTTTATTCCTAGAAAACTCAAAGTTGTGGAGGATTTGTCTACAGGTGGAACCAATTAGCGTTTGCCAGCAGAAAACAAAAAGGGTCCTGCTAAAATGCATTCAAAACTGTAAAGTACATAGAGAATGTCCAGAAAACACAAACAAACACAGTGGCTGTTGCAAGATCTGGGATTGAGATAGCTACAAATCACCAGATAGTTTTGTTTTCATCCACGAGTATCTGGACAAATTGTTGTAATTTTGAAGTGAAATTTAACCAAAAAATCACCGATAAAGTGGTTTTGGAGAGAAGCACAATGTTTCAGTTCAGCAAATGAATCCAATGTCATGTTTCCAAATACAAATATCATGTTTTCTCATGTTTCTGGAGCTTTCTTCCTAGAAAACTCGAATGTGTGGAGGATTTGACTCCAGGTGCAACGAATTAGCGTTTGCCAGCAGAAAACAAAAAGGGTCCTGCTAAAATGCATTCAAAACTTGAAGTCCATAGAGAATGTCCAGAAAACACAAACACACACAGAGGCTGTAGCAAGATCTGGGATTGAGATAGCTAAAAATCACCAGATAGTTTTGTTTTCATCCAGGAGTATCTGAACAAATTGTTGTAGTTTTGCAGTGAAATTTAACGAAAAAATCACCGTGAAAGTGGTTTTGGAGAAAAGCACGATGTTGCTGTTTGGCAAATGCATCCAATGTCATGTTTACAAATACAAATATCATGTTTTCTCAGGTTTCTGGAGCGTTCTTCCTAGAAAACTGGAAGGTGTGGAGGATTTGACTCCAGGTGGAACCAATTAGCGTTTGCCAGCAGAAAACAAAAAGGGTCCTGCTAAAATGCATTCAAAACCTTAAAGTCCATAGAGAATGTCCAGAAAACACAAACACAGAGGCTGTAGCAAGATCTGGGATTGAGATAGCCACAACACACCAGATAGTTTTGTTTTCATCCACGAGTATCTGGACAAATTGTTGTAGTTTTGAAGTGAAATTTAACCAAAAAATCACCGTGAAAGTTGTTGTGGAGAAAAGCACAATCTTGCTGTTTGGAAAATGCATCCAATGTCATGTTTACAAATACAAATTTCATGTTTTCTCAGGTTTCTGGAGCTTTCTACCTAGAAAACTCGAATGTGTGGAGGATTTGACTCCAGGTGGAACCAATTAGCTTTTGCCAGCTGAAAACAAAAACTTACATGCTAAAATGCATTCAAAACCGTAAAGTCCATAGAGAATGTCCAGAAAACACAAACACACACAGAGGCTGTAGCAAGATCTGGGATTGAGATAGCCAAAACACACATGATAGTTTTGTTTTCATCCAGGAGTATCTGAACAAATTGTTGTTTATTTCGGGTGAAATTTAACCAAAAATCACCGTGAAAGTGGTTTGGGAGAAAAGCACAATCTTCCTGTTTGGCCAATGCATCCAATGTCATGTTTACAGAAAGAAATAACATGTTTTCTCATGTTTCTGGAGCTTTCTTCCTAGAAAACTGGAATGTGTGGAGGATTTGACTCCAGGTGGAACCAATTAGCGTTTGCCAGCAGAAAACAAAAAGGGTCCTGCTGAAATGCATTCAAAACCGTAAAGTCATAGAGAATGGCCAGAAAACACAAACACACACAGAGGCTGTAGCAAGATCTGGGATTGAGATAGCTACAAATCACCAGATAGTTTTGTTTTCATCCAGGAGTATCTGGACAAATTGTTGTGGATTTCGGGTGAAATTTAACCAAAAATCACCCTGAAAGTGGTTTTGGAGAATAGCACAATCTTCCTGTTTGGCAAATGCATCCAATGTCAAGTTAACAAATACAAATATCATGTTTTCTCTGGTTTCTGGAGTTTTCTTCCTAGAAATCTCGAATGTGTGGAGGATATGACTCCAGGTGGAAACAATTAGCGTTTGCCAGCAGAAAACAAAAAGGGTCCTGCTAAAATGCATTCAAACCGTCAAGTTCATAGAGAATGTCCAGAAAACACAAACACACACAGAGGCTGTAGCAAGATCTGGGGTTGAGATAGCTACAAATCACCAGATAATTTTGTTTTCATCCAGGAGAATCTGGACAAATTGTTGTAGTTTTGAATCGCAATTTAACCAAAAATCACCGTGAAAGTGGTTTTGGAGAAAAGCACAATCTTCCTGTTTGGCAAATGCATCCAATGTCATGTTTACACAAAGAAATATCATGTTTTCTCAGGTTTCTGAAGCTTTCTTCCTAGAAAACTGCGATGTGTGGAGGATTTGACTCCAGGTGGAACCAATTAGCGTTTGCCAGCAGAAAACAAAAAGGGTCCGGCTAAAATGCATTCAAAACCGTAAAGTCCATAGAGAATGTCCAGAAAACACAAACACAGAGGCTGTAGCAAGATCTGGGATTGAGATAGCCACAACACACCAGATAGTTTTGTTTTCATCCAGGAGTATCTGGACAAATTGTTGTGGGTTTCGCTGAAATTTAAAAAGAAATCACCGTGAAAGTGGTTTTGGAGAATAGCACAATCTTCCTGTTTGGCAAATGCATCCAATGTCATGTTAACAAATACAAATATCATGTTTTCTCAGGTTTCTGAAGCTTTCTTCCTAGAAAACTGCAATGTGTGGAGGATTTGACTCCAGGTGGAACCAATTAGCGTTTGCCAGCAGAAAACAAAAAGGGTCCGGCTAAAATGCATTCAAAACCGTAAAGTCCATAGAGAATGTCCAGAAATCACAAACACAGAGGCTGTAGCAAGATCTGGGATTGAGATAGCCACAACACACCAGATAGTTTTGTTTTCATCCAGGAGTATCTGTACAAATTGTTGTGGGTTTCGCTGAAATTTAAAAAGAAATCACCGTGAAAGTGGTTTTGGAGAAAAGCAAAATCTTCCTGTTTGGCAAATGCATCCAATGTCATGTTTACACAAAGAAATATCATGTTTTCTCAGGTTTCTGGAACTTTCTTCCTAAAAACTCGAATGTGTGGAGGATTTGACTCCAGGTGGAAACAATTAGCCTTTGGCAGCTTAAAACAAAACTTACATGCTGAAATGCATTCAAAACCGTAAATTTCATAGAGAATGTCCAGAAAACACAAACACACACAGAGGCTGTAGCAAGATCTGGGGTTGAGATAGCTACAAATCACCAGATAATTTTGTTTTCATCCAGGAGTATCTGGACAAATTGTTGTGGATTTCGGGTGAAATTTAACCAAAAATCACCGTGAAAGTCGTTTTGGAGAAAATCACAATCTTCCTGTTCGACAAATGCATCCAATGTCATGTTTACAGAAAGAAATATCATGTTTTCTCAGGTTTCTGGAGCTTTCTTCCTAGAAAACTGGAAGGTGTGGAGGATTTGACTCCAGGTGGAACCAATTAGTATTTGCCAGCAGAAAACAAAAAGGGTCCTGCTAAAATGCATTCAAAACCTTAAAGTCCATAGAGAATATCCAGAAAACACAAACACACACAGAGGCTGTAGCAAGATCTGGGATTGAGATAGCTACAAATCACCAGATAGTTTTGTTTTCATCCACGAGTATCTGGACAAATTGTTGTAATTTTGAAGTGAAATTTAACCTAAAAATCACCGATAAAGTGGTTTTGGAGAGAAGCACAATGTTTCAGTTCAGCAAATGAATCCAATGTCATGTTTCCAAATACAAATATCATGTTTTCTCATGTTTCTGGAGCTTTCTTCCTAGAAAACTCGAATGTGTGGAGGATTTGACTCCAGGTGCAACGAATTAGCGTTTGCCAGCAGAAAACAAAAAGGGTCCTGCTAAAATGCATTCAAAACTTGAAGTCCATAGAGAATGTCCAGAAAACACAAACACACACAGAGGCTGTAGCAAGATCTGGGATTGAGATAGCTAAAAATCACCAGATAGTTTTGTTTTCATCCAGGAGTATCTGAACAAATTGTTGTAGTTTTGCAGTGAAATTTAACGAAAAAATCACCGTGAAAGTGGTTTTGGAGAAAAGCACGATGTTGCTGTTTGGCAAATGCATCCAATGTCATGTTTACAAATACAAATATCATGTTTTCTCAGGTTTCTGGAGCGTTCTTCCTAGAAAACTGGAAGGTGTGGAGGATTTGACTCCAGGTGGAACCAATTAGCGTTTGCCAGCAGAAAACAAAAAGGGTCCTGCTAAAATGCATTCAAAACCTTAAAGTCCATAGAGAATGTCCAGAAAACACAAACACAGAGGCTGTAGCAAGATCTGGGATTGAGATAGCCACAACACACCAGATAGTTTTGTTTTCATCCAGGAGTATCTGGACAAATTGTTGTAGTTTTGAAGTGAAATTTAACCAAAAAATCACCGTGAAAGTTGTTGTGGAGAAAAGCACAATCTTGCTGTTTGGAAAATGCATCCAATGTCATGTTTACAAATACAAATTTCATGTTTTCTCAGGTTTCTGGAGCTTTCTACCTAGAAAACTCGAAGGTGTGGAGGATTTGACTCCAGGTGGAACCAATTAGCTTTTGCCAGCTGAAAACAAAAACTTACATGCTAAAATGCATTCAAAACCGTAAAGTCCATAGAGAATGTCCAGAAAACACAAACACACACAGAGGCTGTAGCAAGATCTGGGATTGAGATAGCCAAAACACACATGATAGTTTTGTTTTCATCCAGGAGTATCTGAACAAATTGTTGTTTATTTCGGGTGAAATTTAACCAAAAATCACCGTGAAAGTGGTTTGGGAGAAAAGCACAATCTTCCTGTTTGGCCAATGCATCCAATGTCATGTTTACAGAAAGAAATAACATGTTTTCTCATGTTTCTGGAGCTTTCTTCCTAGAAAACTGGAATGTGTGGAGGATTTGACTCCAGGTGGAACCAATTAGCGTTTGCCAGCAGAAAACAAAAAGGGTCCTGCTGAAATGCATTCAAAACCGTAAAGTCATAGAGAATGGCCAGAAAACACAAACACACACAGAGGCTGTAGCAAGATCTGGGATTGAGATAGCTACAAATCACCAGATAGTTTTGTTTTCATCCAGGAGTATCTGGACAAATTGTTGTGGATTTCGGGTGAAATTTAACCAAAAATCACCCTGAAAGTGGTTTTGGAGAATAGCACAATCTTCCTGTTTGGCAAATGCATCCAATGTCAAGTTAACAAATACAAATATCATGTTTTCTCTGGTTTCTGGAGTTTTCTTCCTAGAAATCTCGAATGTGTGGAGGATATGACTCCAGGTGGAAACAATTAGCGTTTGCCAGCAGAAAACAAAAAGGGTCCTGCTAAAATGCATTCAAACCGTCAAGTTCATAGAGAATGTCCAGAAAACACAAACACACACAGAGGCTGTAGCAAGATCTGGGGTTGAGATAGCTACAAATCACCAGATAATTTTGTTTTCATCCAGGAGAATCTGGACAAATTGTTGTAGTTTTGAATCGCAATTTAACCAAAAATCACCGTGAAAGTGGTTTTGGAGAAAAGCACAATCTTCCTGTTTGGCAAATGCATCCAATGTCATGTTTACACAAAGAAATATCATGTTTTCTCAGGTTTCTGAAGCTTTCTTCCTAGAAAACTGCGATGTGTGGAGGATTTGACTCCAGGTGGAACCAATTAGCGTTTGCCAGCAGAAAACAAAAAGGGTCCGGCTAAAATGCATTCAAAACCGTAAAGTCCATAGAGAATGTCCAGAAAACACAAACACAGAGGCTGTAGCAAGATCTGGGATTGAGATAGCCACAACACACCAGATAGTTTTGTTTTCATCCAGGAGTATCTGGACAAATTGTTGTGGGTTTCGCTGAAATTTAAAAAGAAATCACCGTGAAAGTGGTTTTGGAGAATAGCACAATCTTCCTGTTTGGCAAATGCATCCAATGTCATGTTAACAAATACAAATATCATGTTTTCTCAGGTTTCTGAAGCTTTCTTCCTAGAAAACTGCAATGTGTGGAGGATTTGACTCCAGGTGGAACCAATTAGCGTTTGCCAGCAGAAAACAAAAAGGGTCCGGCTAAAATGCATTCAAAACCGTAAAGTCCATAGAGAATGTCCAGAAATCACAAACACAGAGGCTGTAGCAAGATCTGGGATTGAGATAGCCACAACACACCAGATAGTTTTGTTTTCATCCAGGAGTATCTGGACAAATTGTTGTGGGTTTCGCTGAAATTTAAAAAGAAATCACCGTGAAAGTGGTTTTGGAGAATAGCACAATCTTCCTGTTTGGCAAATGCATCCAATGTCATGTTAACAAATACAAATATCATGTTTTCTCAGGTTTCTGAAGCTTTCTTCCTAGAAAACTGCAATGTGTGGAGGATTTGACTCCAGGTGGAACCAATTAGCGTTTGCCAGCAGAAAACAAAAAGGGTCCGGCTAAAATGCATTCAAAACCGTAAAGTCCATAGAGAATGTCCAGAAATCACAAACACAGAGGCTGTAGCAAGATCTGGGATTGAGATAGCCACAACACACCAGATAGTTTTGTTTTCATCCAGGAGTATCTGTACAAATTGTTGTGGGTTTCGCTGAAATTTAAAAAGAAATCACCGTGAAAGTGGTTTTGGAGAAAAGCAAAATCTTCCTGTTTGGCAAATGCATCCAATGTCATGTTTACACAAAGAAATATCATGTTTTCTCAGGTTTCTGGAACTTTCTTCCTAAAAACTCGAATGTGTGGAGGATTTGACTCCAGGTGGAAACAATTAGCCTTTGGCAGCTTAAAACAAAACTTACATGCTGAAATGCATTCAAAACCGTAAATTTCATAGAGAATGTCCAGAAAACACAAACACACACAGAGGCTGTAGCAAGATCTGGGGTTGAGATAGCTACAAATCACCAGATAATTTTGTTTTCATCCAGGAGTATCTGGACAAATTGTTGTGGATTTCGGGTGAAATTTAACCAAAAATCACCGTGAAAGTCGTTTTGGAGAAAATCACAATCTTCCTGTTCGACAAATGCATCCAATGTCATGTTTACAGAAAGAAATATCATGTTTTCTCAGGTTTCTGGAGCTTTCTTCCTAGAAAACTGGAAGGTGTGGAGGATTTGACTCCAGGTGGAACCAATTAGTATTTGCCAGCAGAAAACAAAAAGGGTCCTGCTAAAATGCATTCAAAACCTTAAAGTCCATAGAGAATATCCAGAAAACACAAACACACACAGAGGCTGTAGCAAGATCTGGGATTGAGATAGCTACAAATCACCAGATAGTTTTGTTTTCATCCAGGAGTATCTGGACAAATTGTTGTGGATTTCGGGTGAAATTTAACCAAAAATCACCGTGAAAGTGGTTTTGGAGAAAATCACAATCTCCCTGTATGGCAAATGCATCCAATGTCATGTTTACAGAAAGAAATATCATGTTTTCTCAGGTTTCTGGAGCTTTCTTCCTAGAAAACTCGAATGTGTGGAGTATTTGACTCCAGGTGGAACCAATTAGCAATTGCCAGCAGAAAACAAAATGGTCCTGCTAAAATGCATTCAAAACCTTAAAGTCCATAGAGAATATCCAGAAAACACAAACACACACAGACGCTGTATCAAGATCTGGGATTGAGATAGCCACAACACACCAGATAGTTTTGTTTTCATCCAGGAGTATCTGGACAAATTGTTGTGGGTTTTGGTGAAATTTAAAAAGAAATCACCGTGAAAGTGGTTTTGGAGAAAAGCAAAATCTTCCTGTTTGGCAAATGCATCCAATGTCATGTTTACACAAAGAAATATCATGTTTTCTCAGGTTTCTGGAACTTTCTTCCTAAAAACTGGAATGTGTGGAGGATTTGACTCCAGGTGGAAACAATTAGCCTTTGCCAGCTTAAAACAAAACTTACATGCTGAAATGCATTCAAAACCGTAAATTTCATAGAGAATGTCCAGAAAACACAAACACACACAGAGGCTGTAGCAAGATCTGGGGTTGAGATAGCTACAAATCACCAGATAATTTTGTTTTCATCCAGGAGTATCTGGACAAATTGTTTTAGTTTTGAATCGCAATTTAACCAAAAATCACAGTGAAAGTGGTTTTGGAGAAAAGCACAATCTTCCTGTTTGGCAAATGCATCCAATGTCATGTTTACAGAAAGAAATATCATGTTTTATCAGGTTTCTGAAGCTTTCTTCCTAGAAAACTCGAATGTGTGGAGGATTTGACTCCAGGTGGAACCAATTAGCGTTTGCCAGCAGAAAACAAAAAGGGTCCTGCTAAAATGCATTCAAAACTGTAAAGTCCATAGAAAATGTCCAGAAAACACAAACAAACACAGAGGCTGTAGCAAGATCTGGGATTGAGATAGCTACAAATCACCAGATAATTTTGTTTTCATTCAGGAGTATCTGGACAAATTGTTGTAGTTTTGAATCGAAATTTAACCAAAAATCACCCTGAAAGTGGTTTTGGAGAATAGCACAATCTTACTGTTTGGCAAATGCATCCAATGTCATGTTTACAAATACAAATATCATGTTTTCTCAGGTTTCTGAAACTTTCTTCCTAGAAAACTCGAAAGTGTGGAGGATTTGACTCCAGGTGGAAACAATTAGCCTTTGCCAGCAGAAAACAAAAAGGGTCCTGCTAAAATGCATTCAAACCGTCAGGTTCATAGAGAATGTCCAGAAAACACAAACACACACAGAGGCTGTAGCAAGATCTGGGATTGAGATAGCTACAAATCACCAGATAATTTTGTTTTCATCCAGGAGAATCTGGACAAATTGTTGTAGTTTTGAATCGCAATTTAACCAAAAATCACCGTGAAAGTGGTTTTGGAGAAAAGCACAATCTTCCTGTTTGGCAAATGCATCCAATGTCATGTTTACACAAAGAAATATCATGTTTTCTCAGGTTTCTGAAGCTTTCTTCCTAGAAAACTGCGATGTGTTGAGGATTTGACTCCAGGTGGAACCAATTAGCGTTTGCCAGCAGAAAACAAAAAGGGTCCGGCTAAAATGCATTCAAAACCGTAAAGTCCATAGAGAATGTCCAGAAAACACAAACACAGAGGCTGTAGCAAGATCTGGGATTGAGATAGCCACAACACACCAGATAGTTTTGTTTTCATCCAGGAGTATCTGGACAAATTGTTGTGGGTTTCGCTGAAATTTAAAAAGAAATCACCGTGAAAGTGGTTTTGGAGAATAGCACAATCTTCCTGTTTGGCAAATGCATCCAATGTCATGTTAACAAATACAAATATCATGTTTTCTCAGGTTTCTGAAGCTTTCTTCCTAGAAAACTGCAATGTGTGGAGGATTTGACTCCAGGTGGAACCAATTAGCGTTTGCCAGCAGAAAACAAAAAGGGTCCTGCTAAAATGCATTCAAAACCGTAAAGTCCATAGAGAATGTCCAGAAAACACAAACACACACAGAGGCTGTAGCAAGATCTGGGATTGAGATAGCCACAACACACCAGATAGTTTTGTTTTCATCCAGGAGTATCTGGACAAATTGTTGTGGGTTTCGCTGAAATTTAAAAAGAAATCACCGTGAAAGTGGTTTTGGAGAAAAGCAAAATCTTCCTGTTTGGCAAATGCATCCAATGTCATGTTTACAGAAAGAAATATCATGTTTTCTCAGGTTTCTGGAACTTTCTTCCTAAAAACTGGAATGTGTGGAGGATTTGACTCCAGGTGGAAACAATTAGCCTTTGCCAGCTTAAAACAAAACTTACATGCTGAAATGCATTCAAAACCGTAAATTTCATAGAGAATGTCCAGAAAACACAAACACACACAGAGGCTGTAGCAAGATCTGGGGTTGAGATAGCTACAAATCACCAGATAATTTTGTTTTCATCCAGGAGTATCTGGACAAATTGTTTTAGTTTTGAATCGCAATTTAACCAAAAATCACCGTGAAAGTGGTTTTGGAGAAAAGCACAATCTTCCTGTTTGGCAAATGCATCCAATGTCATGTTTACAGAAAGAAATATCATGTTTTATCAGGTTTCTGAAGCTTTCTTCCTAGAAAACTCGAATGTGTGGAGGATTTGACTCCAGGTGGAACCAATTAGCGTTTGCCAGCAGAAAACAAAAAGGGTCCTGCTAAAATGCATTCAAAACCGTAAAGTCCATAGAGAATGTCCAGAAAACACAAACACAGAGGCTGTAGCAAGATCTGGGATTGAGATAGCCACAACACACCAGATAGTTTTGTTTTCATCCAGGAGTATCTGGACAAATTGTTGTGGGTTTCGGTGAAATTTAAAAAGAAATCACCGTGAAAGTGGTTTTGGAGAAAAGCAAAATCTTCCTGTTTGGCAAATGCATCCAATGTCATGTTTACAGAAAGAAATATCATTTTTTCTCAGGTTTCTAAAGCTTTCTTCCTAGAAAACTGGAATGAGTGGAGGATTTGACTCCAGGTGGAACCAATTAGCGTTTGCCAGCAGAAAACAAAAAGGGTCCTGCTAAAATGCATTCAAAACTGTAAAGTCCATAGAAAATGTCCAGAAAACACAAACAAACACAGAGGCTGTAGCAAGATCTGGGATTGAGATAGCTACAAATCACCAGATAATTTTGTTTTCATTCAGGAGTATCTGGACAAATTGTTGTAGTTTTGAATCGAAATTTAACCAAAAATCACCCTGAAAGTGGTTTTGGAGAATAGCACAATCTTACTGTTTGGCAAATGCATCCAATGTCATGTTTACAAATACAAATATCATGTTTTCTCAGGTTTCTGAAACTTTCTTCCTAGAAAACTCGAAAGTGTGGAGGATTTGACTCCAGGTGGAACCAATTAGCGTTTGCCAGCAGAAAACAAAAAGGGTCCTGCTAAAATGCATTCAAAACCGTCAAGTCCATAGAGAATGTCCAGAAAACACAAACACACACAGAGGCTGAAGCAAGATCTGGGATTGAGATAGCCACAACACACCAGATAGTTTTTTTTTCATCCAGGAGTATCTGGACAAATTTTTGGGGATTTTGCGTGAAATTTACGAAAAATCAACGTGAAAGTGGTTTTGGAGAAAAGCACAATCTTCCTGTTTGGCAAATGCATCCAATTTCAAGTTTACAAATACAAATATCATGTTGTCTCAGGTTTCTGGAGCTTTCTTCCTAGAAAACTCGAATGTGTGGAGGATTTGACTCCAGGTGGAACCAATTAGCGTTTGCCAGCAGAAAACAAAAAGGGTCCTGCTAAAATGCATTCAAAACCTTAAAGTCCATAGAGAATATCCAGAAAACACAAACACACACAGAGGCTGTAGCAAGATCTGGGATTGAGATAGCTACAAATCACCAGATAGGTTTGTTTTCATCCACGAGTATCTGGACAAATTGTTGTAATTTTGAAGTGAAATTTAACCAAAAAATCAACGATAAAGTGGTTTTGGAGAGAAGCACAATGTTTCAGTTCAGCAAATGAATCCAATGTCATGTTTCCAAATACAAATATCATGTTTTCTCAGGTTTCTGGAGCTTTCTTCCTAGAAAACTCGAATGTGTGGAGGATTTGACTCCAGGTGCAACGAATTAGCGTTTGCCAGCAGAAAACAAAAAGGGTCCTGCTAAAATGCATTCAAAACTTAAAGTCCATAGAGAATGTCCAGAAAACACAAACACACACAGAGGCTGTAGCAAGATCTGGGATTGAGATAGCTAAAAATCACCAGATAGTTTTGTTTTCATCCAGGAGTATCTGAACAAATTGTTGTAGTTTTGCACTGAAATTTAACGAAAAAATCACCGTGAAAGTGGTTTTGGAGAAAAGCACGATGTTGCTGTTTGGCAAATGCTTCCAATGTCATGTTTACAAATACAAATATCATGTTTTCTCAGGTTTCTGGAGCTTTCTTCCTAGAAAACTCGAATGTGTGGCGGATTTGACTCCAGGTGGAACCAATTAGCCTTTGCCAGCAGAAAACAAAAAGGGTCCTGCTAAAATGCATTCAAAACCTTAAAGTCCATAGAGAATATCCGGAAAACACAAACACACACAGAGGCTGTAGCAAGAACCGTGATTGAGATAGCTACAAATCACCAGATAGTTTTGTTTTCATCCAGGAGTTTCTGGACAAATTGTTGTAGTTTTGAAGTGAAATTTAACCAAAAATCACCGTGAAAGTGGTTTTGGAGAAAAGCACAATCTTCCTGTTCAGCAAATGCATCCAATGTCATGTTTACAGAAAGAAATATCATGTTTTCTCAGGTTACTGAAGCTTTCTTCCTAGAAAACTCGAATGTGTGGAGTATTTGACTCCAGGTGGAACCAATTAGCGTTTGCCAGAAGAAAACAAAAAGGGTCCTGCTAAAATGCATTCAAAACCTTAAAGTCCATAGAGCATATCCAGAAAACACAAACACACACAGAGGCTGTAGCAAGAACCGTGATTGAGATAGCTACAAATCACCAGATAGTTTTGTTTTCATCCAGGAGTATCTGGACAAATTGTTGTGGATTTCGGGTGAAATTTAACCAAAAATCACCGTGAAAGTGGTTTTGTCGAAAAGCACAATCTTCCTGTTCGGCAAATGTATCCAATGTCAAGTTTACAGAAAGAAATATCATGTTTTCTCAGGTTTCTGAAGCTTTCTTCCTAGAAAACTCGAATGTGTGGAGTATTTGACTCCAGGTGGAACCAATTAGCGTTTGCCAGCAGAAATCAAATAGGGTCCTGCTAAAATGCATTCAAAACCTTAAAGTCCATAGAGAATATCCAGAAAACACAAACACACACAGAGGCTGTAGCAAGATCTGGGATTGAGATAGCTACAAATCACCAGATAGTTTTGTTTTCATCCAGGGTTTCTGGACAAATTGTTGTAGTTTTGAAGTAAAATTTAACCAAAAATAACCGTGAAAGTGGTTTTGGAGAAAAGCACAATCTTCCTGTTTGGCAAATGCATCCAATGTCATGTTTACAGAAAGAAATATCATGTTTTCTCAGGTTTCTGGAGCTTTCTTCCTAGAAAACTCGAATGTGTGGCGTATTTGACTCCAGGTGGAACCAATTAGCGTTTGACAGCAGAAAACAAAAAGGGTCCTGCTAAAATGCATTCAAAACCTTAAAGTCCATAGAGAATATCCAGAAAACACAAACACACACAGAGGCTGTAGCAAGATCTCGGATTGAGATAGCTACAAATCACCAGATAGTTTTGTTTTCATCCAGGAGTATCTGGACAAATTGTTGTGGATTTCCGGTGAAATTTAACCAAAAATCACCATGAAAGTGGTTTTGTCGAAAAGCACAATCTTCCTGTTCGGCAAATGCATCCAATGTCATGTTTACAGAAAGAAATATCATGTTTTCTCAGGTTTCTGGAGCTTTCTTCCTAGAAAACTCGAATGTGTGGAGGATTTGACTCCAGGTGGAACCAATTAGCCTTTGCCAGCAGAAAACAAAAAGGGTCCTGCTAAAATGCATTCAAAACCTTAAAGTCCATAGAGAATATCCAGAAAACACAAACACACACAGAGGCTGTAGCAAGATCTGGGATTGAGATAGCTACAAATCACCAGATAGTTTTGTTTTCATCCAGGAGTATTTGGACAAATTGTTGTGGATTTCGGGTGAAATTTAAGCAAAAATCACCGTGAAAGTGGTTTTGGAGAAAAGCACCGTCTTCCTGTTCGGCAAATGCATCCAATGTCATGTTTACAGAAAGAAATATCATGGTTTCTCAGGTTTCTGGAGCTTTCTTCCTAGAAAACTCGAATGTGTGGAGTATTTGACTCCAGGTGGAACCAATTAGCCTTTGCCAGCAGAAAACAAAAAGGGTCCTGCTAAAATGCATTCAAAACCTTAAAGTCCATAGAGAATATCCAGAAAACACAAACACACACAGAGGCTGTAGCAAGATCTGGGATTGAGATAGCTACAAATCACCAGATAGTTTTGTTTACATCCAGGAGTATCTGGACAAATTGTTGTGGATTTCTTGTGAAATTTAACAAAAAATCACCGTGAAAATGGTTTTGGATAAAATCACAATCTTCTGGTTTGTGAAATGTATCCAATGTCATGTTTACAAATGCAAATATCATGTTTTCTCAGGTTTCTGGAGCTTTCTTCCTAGAAAACTCGAATGTGTGGAGTATTTGACTCCAGGTGGAACCAATTAGCCTTTGCCAGCAGAAAACAAAAAGGGTCCTGCTAAAATGCATTCAAAACCTTAAAGTCCATAGAGAATATCCAGAAAACAGAAACACACACAGAGGCTGTAGCAAGATCTGGGATTGAGATAGCTACAAATCACCAGATAGTTTTGTTTTCATCCAGGAGTATCTGGACAAATTGTTGTGGATTTCGGGTGAAATTTCACCAAAAATCACCGTGAAAGTGGTTTTGGAGAAAAGCACAATCTTCCTGTTAGGCAAATGCATCCAATGTCATGTTTACAGAAAGAAATATCATGTTTTCTCAGGTTTCTGGAGCTTTCTTCCTAGAAAACTCGAATGTGTGGCGTATTTGACTCTAGGTGGAACCAATCAGCTTTTGGTAGCGAAAACAAAAACTTACATGCTAAAATGCATTCAAAACCTTAAAGTCCATAGAGAATGTCCAGAAAATATAAACACACACAGAGGCTGTAGCAAGATCTGGGATTGAGATAGCTACAAATCACCAGATAGTTTTGTTTTCATCCAGGAGTATCTGGACAAATTGTTGTGGATTTCGGGTGAAATTTAACCAAAAATCACCGTGAAAGTGGTTTTGGAGAAAAGCACAATCTTCCTGTTCGGCAAATGCATCCAATGTCATGTTTACAGAAAGAAATATCATGTTTTCTCAGGTTTCTGGAGCTTTCTTCCTAGAAAACTCGAATGTGTGGAGGATTTGACTCCAGGTGGAACCAATTAGCGTTTGCCAGCAGAAATCAAAAAGGGTCCTGCTAAAATGCATTCAAAACCTTAAAGTCCATAGAGAATATCCAGAAAACACAAACACACAGAGGCTGTAGCAAGATCTGGGGTTGAGATAGCTACAAATCACCAGATAATTTTGTTTTCATCCAGGAGTATCTGTACAAATTGTTGTGGATTTCGGGTGAAATTTAACCAAAAATCCCCGTGAAAGTGGTTTTGGAGAAAAGCACAATCTTCCTGTTCGGCAAATGCATCCAATGTCATGTTTACAGAAAGAAATATCATGTTTTCTCAGGTTTCTGAAGCTTTCTTCCTAGAAAACTCGAATGTGTGGAGTATTTGAACCAGGAGGATCCATTTAGCGTTTGCCAGCAGAAAACAAAAAGGGTCCTGCTAAAATGCATTCAAAACCTTAAAGTCCATAGAGAATATCCAGAAAACACAAACACACACAGAGGCTGTAGCAAGATCTGGGATTGAGATAGCTACAAATCACCAGATAGTTTTGTTTTCATCCAGGAGTATCTGGACAAATTGTTGTAGTTTTGAAGTGAAATTTAACAAAAAAATCACCGTGAAAGTGGTTTTGGAGAAAAGCACAATCTTCCTGTTCGGCAAGTTTATCCAATGTCATGTTTACAGAAAGAAATATCATGTTTTCTCAGGATTCTGAAGCTTTCTTCCTAGAAAACTCGAATGTGTGGAGGATTTGACTCCAGGTGGAACCAATTAGCCTTTGCCAGCAGAAAACAAAAAGGGTCCTGCTAAAATGCATTCAAAACCTTAAAGTCCATAGAGAATATCCAGAAAACACAAACACACACAGAGGCTGTAGCACGATCTGGGATTGAGATAGCTACAAATCACCAGATAGTTTTGTTTTCATCCAGGAGTATCTTGACAAATTGGTGTAGTTTTGAAGTGAAATTTAACCAAAAAATCACCGTGAAAGTGGTTTTGGAGAAAAGCACAATCTTACTGTTCAGCAAATGAATCCAATGTCTTGTTTACAAATACAAAAATCTTGTTTTCTCAGGTTTCTGGAGCTTTCATCCTAGAAAACTCGAATGTGTGGAGTATTTGACTCCAGGTGGAACCAATTAGCATTTGCCAGCAGAAAACAAAAAGGGTCCTGCTAAAATGCATTCAAAACCTTAAAGTCCATAGAGAATATCCAGAAAACACAAACACACACAGAGGCTGTAGCAAGATCTGGGATTGAGATAGCTACAAATCACCAGATAGTTTTGTTGTCATCCAGGAGTATCTGGACAAATTGTTGTGGATTTCGGGTGAAATTTCACCAAAAATCACCGTGAAAGTGGTTTTGGAGAAAAACACAATCTCCCTGTATGGCAAATGCATCCAATGTCATGTTTACAGAAAGAAATATCATGTTTTCTCAGGTTTCTGGAGCTTTCTTCCTAGAAAACTCGAATGTGTGGCGTATTTGACTCCAGGTGGAACCAATCAGCTTTTGGTAGCGAAAACAAAAACTTACATGCTAAAATGCATTCAAAACCTTAAAGTCCATAGAGAATATCCAGAAAACACAAACACACACAGAGGCTGTAGCAAGATCTGGGATTGAGATAGCTACAAATCACCAGATAGTTTTGTTTTCATCCAGGAGTATCTGGACAGATTGTTGTGGATTTCGGGTGAAATTTTACCAAAAATCACCGTGAAAGTGATTTTGGAGAAAATCACAATCTTCCTGTTCTGCAAAGGCATCCAATGTCATGTTTACAGAAAGAAATATCATGTTTTCTCAGGTTTCTGGAGCTTTCTTCCTAGAAAACTCGAATGTGTGGAGAATTTGAATCCAGGTGGAACCAATTATCATTTGCCAGCTGGAAACAAAAAGGGTCCTGCTAAAATGCATTCAAAACCTTAAAGTCCATAGAGAATATCCAGAAAACACAAACACACACAGAGGCTGTAGCAAGATCTGGGATTGAGATAGCTACAAATCACCAGATAGTTTTGTTTTCATCCAGGAGTATCTGGACAAATTGTTGTGGATTTCGGGTGAAATTTAACCAAAAATCACCGTGAAAGTGGTTTTGGAGAAAAGCACAATCTTCCTGTTCGGCAAATGCATCCAATGTCATGTTTACAGAAAGAAATATCATGTTTTCTCAGGTTTCTGGAGCTTTCTTCCTAGAAAACTCGAATGTGTGGAGTATTTGAACCAGGAAGATCCATTTAGCGTTTGCCAGCAGAAAACAAAAAGGGTCCTGCTAAAATGCATTCAAAACCTTAAAGTCCATAGAGAATATCCAGAAAACACAAACACACACAGAGGCTGTAGCAAGATCTGGGATTGAGATAGCTACAAATCACCAGATAGTTTTGTTTTCATCCAGGAGTATCTGGACAAATTGTTGTGGATTTCGGGTGAAATTTAACCAAAAATCACCGTGAAAGTGGTTTTGGAGAAAAGCACAATCTTCCTGTTCGGCAAATGCATCCAATGTCATGTTTACAGAAAGAAATATCATGTTTTCTCAGGTTTCTGGAGCTTTCTTCCTAGAAAACTCGAATGTGTGGAGTATTTGAACCAGGAAGATCCATTTAGCGTTTGCCAGCAGAAAACAAAAAGGGTCCTGCTAAAATGCATTCAAAACCTTAAAGTCCATAGAGAATATCCAGAAAACACAAACACACACAGAGGCTGTAGCAAGATCTGGGATTGAGATAGCTACATATCACCAGATAGTTTTGTTTTCATCCAGGAGTATCTGGACAAATTGTTGTAGTTTTGAAGTGAAATTTAACCAAAAAATCACCGTGAAAGTAGTTTTGGAGAAAAGCAGAATCTTCCTGTTCGGCAAATGTATCCAATGTCATGTTTACAGAAAGAAATATCATGTTTTCTCAGGATTCTGAAGCTTTCTTGCTAGAAAACTCGAATGTGTGGAGGATTTGACTCCAGGTGGAACCAATTATCATTTGCCAGCAGAAAACAAAAAGGGTCCTGCTAAAATGCATTCAAAACCTTAAAGTCCATAGAGAATATCCAGAAAACACAAACACACACAGAGGCTGTAGCAAGATCTGGGATTGAGATAGCTACAAATCACCAGATAGTTTTGTTGTCATCCAGGAGTATCTCGACAAATTGTTGTGGATTTCGGGTGAAATTTAACCAAAAAATCACCGTGAAAGTGGTTTTGGAGAAAAGCACAATCTTACTGTTCAGCAAATGAATCCAATGTCTTGTTTACAAATACAAAAATCTTGTTTTCTCAGGTTTCTGGAGCTTTCATCCTAGAAAACTCGAATGTGTGGAGTATTTGACTCCAGGTGGAACCAATTAGCATTTGCCAGCAGAAAACAAAAAGGGTCCTGCTAAAATGCATTCAAAACCTTAAAGTCCATAGAGAATATCCAGAAAACACAAACACACACAGAGGCTGTAGCAAGATCTGGGATTGAGATAGCTACAAATCACCAGATAGTTTTGTTGTCATCCAGGAGTATCTGGACAAATTGTTGTGGATTTCGGGTGAAATTTAACCAAAAATCACCGTGAAAGTGGTTTTGGAGAAAAACACAATCTCCCTGTATGGCAAATGCATCCAATGTCATGTTTACAGAAAGAAATATCATGTTTTCTCAGGTTTCTGGAGCTTTCTTCCTAGAAAACTCGAATGTGTGGCGTATTTGACTCCAGGTGGAACCAATCAGCTTTTGGTAGCGAAAACAAAAACTTACATGCTAAAATGCATTCAAAACCTTAAAGTCCATAGAGAATATCCAGAAAACACAAACACACACAGAGGCTGTAGCAAGATCTGGGATTGAGATAGCTACAAATCACCAGATAGTTTTGTTTTCATCCAGGAGTATCTGGACAGATTGTTGTGGATTTCGGGTGAAATTTTACCAAAAATCACCGTGAAAGTGATTTTGGAGAAAATCACAATCTTCCTGTTCTGCAAAGGCATCCAATGTCATGTTTACAGAAAGAAATATCATGTTTTCTCAGGTTTCTGGAGCTTTCTTCCTAGAAAACTCGAATGTGTGGCGTATTTGACTCCAGGTGGAACCAATCAGCTTTTGGTAGCGAAAACAAAAACTTACATGCTAAAATGCATTCAAAACCTTAAAGTCCATAGAGAATATCCAGAAAACACAAACACACACAGAGGCTGTAGCAAGATCTGGGATTGAGATAGCTACAAATCACCAGATAGTTTTGTTTTCATCCAGGAGTATCTGGACAAATTGTTGTGGATTTCGGGTGAAATTTAACCAAAAATCACCGTGAAAGTGGTTTTGGAGAAAAGCACAATCTTCCTGTTCGGCAAATGCATCCAATGTCATGTTTACAGAAAGAAATATCATGTTTTCTCAGGTTTCTGGAGCTTTCTTCCTAGAAAACTCGAATGTGTGGAGTATTTGAACCAGGAAGATCCATTTAGCGTTTGCCAGCAGAAAACAAAAAGGGTCCTGCTAAAATGCATTCAAAACCTTAAAGTCCATAGAGAATATCCAGAAAACACAAACACACACAGAGGCTGTAGCAAGATCTGGGATTGAGATAGCTACAAATCACCAGATAGTTTTGTTTTCATCCAGGAGTATCTGGACAAATTGTTGTGGATTTCGGGTGAAATTTAACCAAAAATCACCGTGAAAGTGGTTTTGGAGAAAAGCACAATCTTCCTGTTCGGCAAATGCATCCAATGTCATGTTTACAGAAAGAAATATCATGTTTTCTCAGGTTTCTGGAGCTTTCTTCCTAGAAAACTCGAATGTGTGGAGTATTTGAACCAGGAAGATCCATTTAGCGTTTGCCAGCAGAAAACAAAAAGGGTCCTGCTAAAATGCATTCAAAACCTTAAAGTCCATAGAGAATATCCAGAAAACACAAACACACACAGAGGCTGTAGCAAGATCTGGGATTGAGATAGCTACAAATCACCAGATAGTTTTGTTTTCATCCAGGAGTATCTGGACAAATTGTTGTAGTTTTGAAGTGAAATTTAACCAAAAAATCACCGTGAAAGTGGTTTTGGAGAAAAGCAGAATCTTCCTGTTCGGCAAATGTATCCAATGTCATGTTTACAGAAAGAAATATCATGTTTTCTCAGGATTCTGAAGCTTTCTTCCTAGAAAACTCGAATGTGTGGAGGATTTGACTCCAGGTGGAACCAATTATCATTTGCCAGCAGAAAACAAAAAGGGTCCTGCTAAAATGCATTCAAAACCTTAAAGTCCATAGAGAATATCCAGAAAACACAAACACACACAGAGGCTGTAGCAAGATCTGGGATTGAGATAGCTACAAATCACCAGATAGTTTTGTTGTCATCCAGGAGTATCTCGACAAATTGTTGTGGATTTCGGGTGAAATTTAACCAAAAATCACCGTGAAAGTGGTTTTGGAGAAAAGCACAATCTTCCTGTTAGGCAAATCCATCCAATGTCATGTTTACAGAAAGAAATATCATGTTTTCTCAGGTTTCTGAAGCTTTCTTCTTAGAAAACTCGAATGTGTGGAGGATTTGACTCCAGGTGGAACCAATTAGCATTTGCCAGCAGAAAACAAAAAGGGTCCTGCTAAAATGCATTCAAAACCTTAAAGTCCATAGAGAATATCCAGAAAACACAAACACACACAGAGGCTGTAGCAAGATCTGGGATTGAGATAGCTACAAATCACCAGATAGTTTTGTTTTCATCCAGGAGTATCTGGACAAATTGTTGTGGATTTCGGGTGAAATTTAACCAAAAATCACCGTGAAAGTGGTTTTGGAGAAAAGCACAATCTTCCTGTTCGGCAAATGCATCCAATGTCATGTTTACAGAAAGAAATATCATGTTTTCTCAGGTTTCTGGAGCTTTCTTCCTAGAAAACTCGAATGTGTGGAGTATTTGAACCAGGAAGATCCATTTAGCGTTTGCCAGCAGAAAACAAAAAGGGTCCTGCTAAAATGCATTCAAAACTTTAAAGTCCAGAGAATATCCAGAAAACACAAACACACACAGAGGCTGTAGCAAGATCTGGGATTGAGATAGCTACAAATCACCAGATAGTTTTGTTTTCATCCAGGAGTATCTGGACAAATTGTTGTGGATTTCGGGTGAAATTTAACCAAAAATCACCGTGAAAGTGGTTTTGGAGAAAAGCACAATCTTCCTGTTCGGCAAATGCATCCAATGTCATGTTTACAGAAAGAAATATCATGTTTTCTCTTGTTTCTGGAGCTTTCTTCCTAGAAAACTCGAATGTGTGGAGTATTTGAACCAGGAAGATCCATTTAGCGTTTGCCAGCAGAAAACAAAAAGGGTCCTGCTAAAATGCATTCAAAACCTTAAAGTCCATAGAGAATATCCAGAAAACACAAACACACACAGAGGCTGTAGCAAGATCTGGGATTGAGATAGCTACAAATCACCAGATAGTTTTGTTTTCATCCAGGAGTATCTGGACAAATTGTTGTAGTTTTGAAGTGAAATTTAACCAAAAAATCACCGTGAAAGTGGTTTTGGAGAAAAGCAGAATATTCCTGTTCGGCAAATGTATCCAATGTCATGTTTACAGAAAGAAATATCATGTTTTCTCAGGATTCTGAAGCTTTCTTCCTAGAAAACTCGAATGTGTGGAGTATTTGACTCCAGGTGGAACCAATTAGCGTTTGGCAGCAGAAAACAAAAAGGGTCCTGCTAAAATGCATTCAAAACCTTAAAGTCCATAGAGAATATCCAGAAAACACAAACACACACAGAGGCTGTAGCAAGATCTGGGATTGAGATAGCTACAAATCACCAGATAGTTTTGTTGTCATCCAGGAGTATCTCGACAAATTGTTGTGGATTTCGGGTGAAATTTAACCAAAAATCACCGTGAAAGTGGTTTTGGAGAAAAGCACAATCTTCCTGTTAGGCAAATCCATCCAATGTCATGTTTACAGAAAGAAATATCATGTTTTCTCAGGTTTCTGAAGCTTTCTTCTTAGAAAACTCGAATGTGTGGAGTATTTGACTCCAGGTGGAACCAATTAGCATTTGCCAGCAGAAAACAAAAAGGGTCCTGCTAAAATGCATTCAAAACTTTAAAGTCCAGAGAATATCCAGAAAACACAAACACACACAGAGGCTGTAGCAAGATCTGGGATTGAGATAGCTACAAATCACCAGATAGTTTTGTTTTCATCCAGGAGTATCTGGACAAATTGGTGTAGTTTTGAAGTGAAATTTAACCAAAAAATCACCGTGAAAGTGGTTTTGGAGAAAAGCACAATCTTACTGTTCAGCAAATGAATCCAATGTCTTGTTTACAAATACAAAAATCTTGTTTTCTCAGGTTTCTGGAGCTTTCATCCTAGAAAACTCGAATGTGTGGAGTATTTGACTCCAGGTGGAACCAATTAGCATTTGCCAGCAGAAAACAAAAAGGGTCCTGCTAAAATGCATTCAAAACCTTAAAGTCCATAGAGAATATCCAGAAAACACAAACACACACAGAGGCTGTAGCAAGATCTGGGATTGAGATAGCTACAAATCACCAGATAGTTTTGTTTTCATCCAGGAGTATCTGGACAAATTGTTGTGGATTTCGGGTGAAATTTAACCAAAAATCACCGTGAAAGTGGTTTTGGAGAAAAGCACAATCTCCCTGTATGGCAAATGCATCCAATGTCATGTTTACAGAAAGAAATATCATGTTTTCTCAGGTTTCTGGAGCTTTCTTCCTAGAAAACTCGAATGTGTGGCGTATTTGACTCCAGGTGGAACCAATCAGTTTTTGGTAGCGAAAACAAAAACTTACATGCTAAAATGCATTCAAAACCTTAAAGTCCATAGAGAATATCCAGAAAACACAAACACACACAGAGGCTGTAGCAAGATCTGGGATTGAGATAGCTACAAATCACCAGATAGTTTTGTTTTCATCCAGGAGTATCTGGACAGATTGTTGTGGATTTCGGGTGAAATTTTACCAAAAATCACCGTGAAAGTGATTTTGGAGAAAATCACAATCTTCCTGTTCTGCAAAGGCATCCAATGTCATGTTTACAGAAAGAAATATCATGTTTTCTCAGGTTTCTGGAGCTTTCTTCCTAGAAAACTCGAATGTGTGGAGAATTTGAATCCAGGTGGAACCAATTATCATTTGCCAGCTGGAAACAAAAAGGGTCCTGCTAAAATGCATTCAAAACCTTAAAGTCCATAGAGAATATCCAGAAAACACAAACACACACAGAGGCTGTAGCAAGATCTGGGATTGAGATAGCTACAAATCACCAGATAGTTTTGTTTTCATCCAGGAGTATCTGGACAAATTGTTGTGGATTTCGGGTGAAATTTAACCAAAAATCACCATAAAAGTGGTTTTGGAGAAAAGCACAATCTTCCTGTTCGGCAAATGCATCCAATGTCACGTTTACAGAAAGAAATATCATGTTTTCTCAGGTTTCTGAAGCTTTCTTCCTAGAAAACTCGAATGTGTGGAGGATTTGACTCCAGGTGGAACCAATTAGCGTTTGTCAGCAGAAAACAAAAAGGGTCCTGCTAAAATGCATTCAAAACCTTAAAGTCCATAGAGAATATCCAGAAAACACAAACACACACAGAGGCTGTAGCAAGATCTGGGACTGAGATAGCTACAAATCACCAGATAGTTTTGTTTTCATCCAGGAGTATCTGGACAAATTGTTGTGGATTCACGGTGAAATTTAACCAAAAATCCCCGTGAAAGTGGTTTTGGAGAAAAGCACAATCTTTCTGTTCGGCAAATGTATCCAATGTCATGTTTACAGAAAGAAATATCATGTTTTCTCAGGTTTCTGAAGCTTTCTTCCTAGAAAACTCGAATGTGTGGAGTATTTTACTCCAGGTGGAAGCAATTAGCCTTTGCCAGCAGAAAACAAAAAGGGTCCTGCTAAAATGCATTCAAAACCTTAAAGTCCATAGAGAATATCCAGAAAACACAAACACACACAGAGGCTGTAGCAAGATCTGGGATTGAGATAGCTACAAATCACCAGATAGTTTTGTTTTCATCCAGGAGTATCTGGACAAATTGTTGTAGTTTTGAAGTGAAATTTAACCAAAAAATCACCGTGAAAGAGGTTTTGGAGAAAACCACAATCTTCCTGTTCGCAAATGCATCCAATGTCATGTTTACAGAAAGAAATATCATGTTTTCTCAGGTTTCTGAAGCTTTCTTCCTAGAAAACTCGAATGTGTGGCGAATTAGACTCCAGGTGGAACCAATTAGCGTTTGCCAGCTGAAAACAAAATCTTACATGCTAAAATGCATTCCAAACCGTAAAGTCCATAGAGAATGTCCAGAAAACACAAACAAACACAGAGGCTGTAGCAAGATCTGGGATGGAGATAGCCACAACACACCAGATAGTTTTGTTTTCATCCAGAGTATCTGGACAAATTGTTGTAGTATCCCGGTGAAATTTAACCAAAAATCACGGTGAAAGTGGTTTTGGAGAAAAGCACAATCTTCCTGTTCGGCAAATGCATCCAATGTCATGTTTACAGAAAGAAATATCATGTTTTCTCAGGTTTCTGAAGCTTTCTTCCTAGAAAACTCGAATGTGTGGCGTATTAGACTCCAGGTGGAACCAATTAGCGTTTGCCAGCTGAAAACAAAAACTTACATGCTAAAATGCATTCAAAACCTTAAAGTCCATAGAGAATGTCCAGAAAACACAAACAAACACAGAGGCTGTAGCAAGATCTGGGATGGAGATAGCCACAACACACCAGATAGTTTTGTTTTCATCCAGAGTATCTGGACAAATTGTTGTGGATTTCAGGTGAAACTTAACCAAAAATCACCGTGAAAGTGGTTTTGGAGAAAAGCACAATCTTCCTGTTCGGCAAATGCATCCAATGTCATGTTTACAGAAAGAAATATCATGTTTTCTCAGGTTTCTGAAGCTTTCTTCCTAGAAAACTCGAATGTGTGGCGAATTAGACTCCAGGTGGAACCAATTAGCGTTTGCCAGCTGAAAACAGAAACTTACATGCTAAAATGCATTCCAAACCGTAAAGTCCATAGAGAATGTCCAGAAAACACAAACAAACACAGAGGCTGTAGCAAGATCTGGGATGGAGATAGCCACAACACACCAGATAGTTTTGTTTTCATCCAGAGTATCTGGACAAATTGTTGTGGATTTCGGGTGAAACTTAACCAAAAATCACGGTGAAAGTGGTTTTGGAGAAAAGCACAATCTTCCTGTTCGGCAAATACATCCAATGTCATGTTTACAGAAAGAAATATCATGTTTTCTCAGTTTTCTGAAGCTTTCTTCCTAGCAAACTCGAATGTGTGGCGTATTAGACTCCAGGTGGAACCAATTAGCGTTTGCCAGCTGAAAACAAAAACTTACATGCTAACATGCATTCAAAACCGTAAAGTCCATAGAGAATGTCCAGAAAACACAAACAAACACAGAGGCTGTAGCAAGATCTGGGATTGAGATAGCCACAACACACCAGATATTTTTGTTTTCATCCAGAGTATCTGGACAAATTGTTGTCGATTTCGGGTGAAACTTAACCAAATATCACCGTGAAAGTGGTTTTGGAGAAAAGCACAATCTTCCTGTTCGGCAAATGCATCCAATGTCATGTTTACAGAAAGAAATATCATGTTTTCTCAGGTTTCTGAAGCTTTCTTCCTAGAAAACTCGAATGTGTGGCGAATTAGACTCCAGGTGGAACCAATTAGCGTTTGCCAGCTGAAAACAAAATCTTACATGCTAAAATGCATTCAAAACCGTAAAGTCCATAGAGAATGTCCAGAAAACACAAACAAACACAGAGGCTGTAGCAAGATCTGGGATGGAGATAGCCACAACACACCAGATAGTTTTGTTTTCATCCAGAGTATCTGGACAAATTGTTGTAGTATCCCGGTGAAATTTAACCAAAAATCACGGTGAAAGTGGTTTTGGAGAAAAGCACAATCTTCCTGTTCGGCAAATGCATCCAATGTCATGTTTACAGAAAGAAATATCATGTTTTCTCAGGTTTCTGAAGCTTTCTTCCTAGAAAACTCGAATGTGTGGCGTATTAGACTCCAGGTGGAACCAATTAGCGTTTGCCAACTGAAAACAAAAACTTACATGCTAAAATGCATTCAAAACCGTAAAGTCCATAGAGAATGTCCAGAAAACACAAACAAACACAGAGGCTGTAGCAAGATCTGGGATTGAGATAGCCACAACACACCAGATAGTTTTGTTTTCATCCAGAGTATCTGGACAAATTGTTGTGGATTTCAGGTGAAACTTAACCAAAAATCACCGTGAAAGTGGTTTTGGAGAAACGCACAATCTTCCTGTTCGGCAAATGCATCCAATGTCATGTTTACAGAAAGAAATATCATGTTTTCTCAGGTTTCTGAAGCTTTCTTCCTAGAAAACTCGAATGTGTGGCGTATTAGACTCCAGGTGGAACCAATTAGCGTTTGCCAGCTGAAAACAAAAACTTACATGCTAAAATGCATTCCAAACCGTAAAGTCCATAGAGAATGTCCAGAAAACACAAACAAACACAGAGGCTGTAGCAAGATCTGGGATGGAGATAGCCACAACACACCAGATAGTTTTGTTTTCATCCAGAGTATCTGGACAAATTGTTGTGGATTTCGGGTGAAACTTAACCAAAAATCACGGTGAAAGTGGTTTTGGAGAAAAGCACAATCTTCCTGTTCGGCAAATACTTCCAATGTCATGTTTACAGAAAGAAATATCATGTTTTCTCAGGTTTCTGAAGCTTTCTTCCTAGAAAACTCGAATCTGTGGCGTATTAGACTCCAGGTGGAACCAATTAGCGTTTCCCAGCTGAAAACAAAAACTTACATGCTAAAATGCATTCAAAACCGTAAAGTCCATAGAGAATGTCCAGAAAACACAAACAAACACAGAGGCTGTAGCAAGATCTGGGATTGAGATAGCCACAACACACCAGATAGTTTTGTTTTCATCCAGAGTATCTGGACAAAATGTTGTGGATTTCGGGTGAAACTTAACCAAAAATCACGGTGAAAGTGGTTTTGGAGAAAAGCACAATCTTCCTGTTCGGCAAATGCATCCAATGTCATGTTTACAGAAAGAAATATCATGTTTTCTCAGGTTTCTGAAGCTTTCTTCCTAGAAAACTCGAATGTGTGGCGTATTAGACTCCAGGTGGAACCAATTAGCGTTTGCCAGCTGAAAACAAAAACTTACATGCTAAAATGCATTCCAAACCGTAAAGTCCATAGAGAATGTCCAGAAAACACAAACAAACACAGAGGCTGTAGCAAGATCTGGGATGGAGATAGCCACAACACACCAGATAGTTTTGTTTTCATCCAGAGTATCTGGACAAATTGTTGTGGATTTCGGGTGAAACTTAACCAAAAATCACGGTGAAAGTGGTTTTGGAGAAAAGCACAATCTTCCTGTTCGGCAAATACTTCCAATGTCATGTTTACAGAAAGAAATATCATGTTTTCTCAGGTTTCTGAAGCTTTCTTCCTAGAAAACTCGAATGTGTGGCGTATTAGACTCCAGGTGGAACCAATTAGCGTTTCCCAGCTGAAAACAAAAACTTACATGATAAAATGCATTCAAAACCGTAAAGTCCATAGAGAATGTCCAGAAAACACAAACAAACACAGAGGCTGTAGCAAGATCTGGGATTGAGATAGCCACAACACACCAGATAGTTTTGTTTTCATCCAGAGTATCTGGACAAATTGTTGTCGATTTCGGGTGAAACTTAACCAAAAATCACGGTGAAAGTGGTTTTGGAGAAAAGCACAATCTTCCTGTTAGGCAAATCCATCCAATGTCATGTTTACAGAAAGAAATATCATGTTTTCTCAGGTTTCTGAAGCTTTCTTCCTAGAAAACTCGAATGTGTGGCGTATTAGACTCCAGGTGGAACCAATTAGCGTTTGCCAGCTGAAAACAAAAACTTACATGCTAACATGCATTCAAAACCGTAAAGTCCATAGAGAATGTCCAGAAAACACAAACAAACACAGAGGCTGTAGCAAGATCTGGGATTGAGATAGCCACAACACACCAGATAGTTTTGTTTTCATCCAGAGTATCTGGACAAATTGTTGTCGATTTCGGGTGAAACTTAACCAAAAATCACCGTGAAAGTGGTTTTGGAGAAAAGCACAATCTTCCTGTTCGGCAAATGCATCCAATGTCATGTTTACAGAAAGAAATATCATGTTTTCTCAGGTTTCTGAAGCTTTCTTCCTAGAAAACTCGAATGTGTGGCGTATTAGACTCCAGGTGGAACCAATTAGCGTTTGCCAGCTGAAAACAAAAACTTACATGCTAAAATGCATTCAAAACCGTAAATTCCATAGAGAATGTCCAGAAAACACAAACAAACACAGAGGCTGTAGCAAGATCTGGGATTGAGATAGCCACAACACACCAGATAGTTTTGTTTTCATCCAGAGTATCTGGACAAATTGTTGTCGATTTCGGGTGAAACTTAACCAAAAATCACCGTGAAAGTGGTTTTGGAGAAAAGCACAATCTTCCTGTTCGGCAAATGCATCCAATGTCATGTTTACAGAAGGAAATATCATGTTTTCTCAGGTTTCTGAAGCTTTCTTCCTAGAAAACTCGAATGTGTGGCGTATTAGACTCCAGGTGGAACCAATTAGCGTTTGCCAGCTGAAAACAAAAACTTACATGCTAAAATGCATTCAAAACCGTAAAGTCCATAGAGAATGTCCAGAAAACACAAACAAACACAGAGGCTGTAGAAAGGTCTGGGATTGAGATAGCCACAACACACCAGATAGTTTTGTTTTCATCCAGAGTATCTGAAGAAAATTTTGTAGTATCCCGGTGAAATTTAACCAAAAATCACCGTGAAAGTGGTTTTGGAGAAAAGCACAATCTTCCTGTTCGGCAGATACATCCAATGTCATGTTTACAGAAAGAAATATCATGTTTTCTCAGGTTTCTGAAGCTTTCTTCCCAGAAAACTCGAATGTGCAGCGTATTAGACTCCAGGTGGAACCAATTAGCGTTTGCCACCTGAAAACAAAAACTTACATGCTAAAATGCATTCAAAACTGTAAAGTCCATAGAGAATGTCCAGAAAACACAAACAAACACAGAGGCTGTAGCAAGATGTGGGATTGAGATAGCCACAACACACCAGATAGTTTTGTTTTCATCCAGAGTATCTGGACAAATTGTTGTCGATTTCGGGTGAAACTTAACCAAAAATCACGGTGAAAGTGGTTTTGGAGAAAAGCACAATCTTCCTGTTCGGCAAATGCATCCAATGTCATGTTTACAGAAAGAAATATCATGTTTTCTCATGTTTCTGGAGCTTTCTTCCTAGAAAACTCGAATGTGTGGAGAATTTGAATCCAGGTGGAACCAATTATCATTTGCCAGCTGGAAACAAAAAGGGTCCTGCTAAAATGCATTCAAAACCTTAAAGTCCATAGAGAATATCCAGAAAACACAAACACACACAGAGGCTGTAGCAAGATCTGGGATTGAGATAGCTACAAATCACCAGATAGTTTTGTTTTCATCCAGGAGTATCTGGACAAATTGTTGTGGATTTCGTGTGAAATTTAAAAAAAATCACCATGAAAGTGGTTTTGGAGAAAAGCAAAATCTTCCTGTTCGGCAAATGCATCCAATGTCATGTTTACAGAAAGAAATATCATGTTTTCTCAGGTTTCTGAAGCTTTCTTCCTAGAAAACTCGAATGTGTGGAGGATTTGACTCCAGGTGGAACCAATTAGCCTTTGCCAGCAGAAAACAAAAAGGGTCCTGCTAAAATGCATTCAAAACCTTAAAGTCCATAGAGAATATCCAGAAAACACAAACACACACAGAGGCTGTAGCAAGATCTGGGATTGAGATAGCTACAAATCACCAGATAGTTTTGTTTTCATCCAGGAGTATCTGGACAAATTGTTGTGGATTTAGGGTGAAATTTAACCAAAAATCCCCGTGAAAGTGGTTTTGGAGAAAAGCACAATCTTTCTGTTCGGCAAATGTATCCAATGTCATGTTTACAGAAAGAAATATCATGTTTTCTCAGGTTTCTGAAGCTTTCTTCCTAGAAAACTTGAATGTGTGGAGTATTTTACTCCAGGTGGAAGCAATTAGCCTTTGCCAGCAGAAAACAAAAAGGTTCCTGCTAAAATGCATTCCAACCCTTAAAGTCCATAGAGAATATCCAGAAAACACAAACACACACAGAGGCTGTAGCAAGATCTGGGATTGAGATAGCTACAAATCACCAGATAGTTTTGTTTTCATCCAGGAGTATCTGGACAAATTGTTGTAGTTTTGAAGTGAAATTTAACCAAAAAAATCACCGTGAAAGTGGTTTTGGAGAAAACCACAATCTTCCTGTTCGCAAATGCATCCAATGTCATGTTTACAGAAAGAAATATCATGTTTTCTCAGGTTTCTGAAGCTTTCTTCCTAGAAAACTCGAATGTGTGGCGAATTAGACTCCAGGTGGAACCAATTAGCGTTTGCCAGCTGAAAACAAAATCTTACATGCTAAAATGCATTCAAAACCGTAAAGTCCATAGAGAATGTCCAGAAAACACAAACAAACACAGAGGCTGTAGCAAGATCTGGGATTGAGATAGCCACAACACACCAGATAGTTTTGTTTTCATCCAGAGTATCTGGACAAATTGTTGTGGATTTCAGGTGAAACTTAACCAAAAATCACCGTGAAAGTGGTTTTGGAGAAAAGCACAATCTTCCTGTTTGGCAAATGCATCCAATGTCATGTTTACAGAAAGAAATATCATGTTTTCTCTGCTTTCTGAAGCTTTCTTCCTAGAAAACTCGAATGTGTGGCGTATTAGACTCCAGGTGGAACCAATTAGCGTTTGCCAGCTGAAAACAAAAACTTACATGCTAAAATGCATTCCAAACCGTAAAGTCCATAGAGAATGTCCAGAAAACACAAACAAACACAGAGGCTGTAGCAAGATCTGGGATTGAGATAGCCACAACACACCAGATAGTTTTGTTTTCATCCAGAGTATCTGGACAAATTGTTGTGGATTTCAGGTGAAACTTAACCAAAAATCACCGTGAAAGTGGTTTTTTAGAAAAGCACAATCTTCCTGTTCGGCAAATGCATCCAATGTCATGTTTACAGAAAGAAATATCATGTTTTCTCAGGTTTCTGAAGCTTTCTTCCTAGAAAACTCGAATGTGTGGCGTATTAGACCCCAGGTGGAACCAATTAGCGTTTGCCAGCTGAAAACAAAAACTTACATGCTAAAATGCATTCAAAACCGTAAAGTCCATAGAGAATGTCCAGAAAACACAAACAAACACAGAGGCTGTAGCAAGATCTGGGATGGAGATAGCCACAACACACCAGATAGTTTTGTTTTCATCCAGAGTATCTGGACAAATTGTTGTGGATTTCGGGTGAAACTTAACCAAAAATCACGGTGAAAGTGGTTTTGGAGAAAAGCACAATCTTCCTGTTCGGCAAATACATCCAATGTCATGTTTACAGAAAGAAATATCATGTTTTCTCAGTTTTCTGAAGCTTTCTTCCTAGAAAACTCGAATGTGTGGCGTATTAGACTCCAGGTGGAACCAATTAGCCTTTGCCAGCTGAAAACAAAAACTTACATGCTAACATGCATTCAAAACCGTAAAGTCCATAGAGAATGTCCAGAAAACACAAACAAACACAGAGGCTGTAGCAAGATCTGGGATTGAGATAGCCACAACACACCAGATAGTTTTGTTTTCATCCAGAGTATCTGGACAAATTGTTGTCGATTTCGGGTGAAACTTAACCAAATATCACCGTGAAAGTGGTTTTGGAGAAAAGCACAATCTTCCTGTTCGGCAAATGCATCCAATGTCATGTTTACAGAAAGAAATATCATGTTTTCTCAGGTTTCTGAAGCTTTCTTCCTAGAAAACTCGAATGTGTGGCGTATTAGACTCCAGGTGGAACCAATTAGCGTTTGCCAGCTGAAAACAAAAACTTACATGCTAAAATGCATTCCAAACCGTAAAGTCCATAGAGAATGTCCAGAAAACACAAACAAACACAGAGGCTGTAGCAAGATCTGGGATGGAGATAGCCACAACACACCAGATAGTTTTGTTTTCATCCAGAGTATCTGGACAAATTGTTGTCGATTTCGGGTGAAACTTAACCAAAAATCACGGTGACAGTGGTTTTGGAGAAAAGCACAATCTTCCTGTTCGGCAAATACTTCCAATGTCATGTTTACAGAAAGAAATATCATGTTTTCTCAGGTTTCTGAAGCTTTCTTCCTAGAAAACTCGAATGTGTGGCGTATTAGACTCCAGGTGGAACCAATTAGCGTTTGCCAGCTGAAAACAAAAACTTACATGCTAACATGCATTCCAAACCGTAGAGTCCATAGAGAATGTCCAGAAAACACAAACAAACACAGAGGCTGTAGCAAGATGTGGGATTTAGATAGCCACAACACACCAGATAGTTTTGTTTTCATCCAGAGTATCTGGACAAATTGTTGTGGATTTCGGGTGAAACTTAACCAAAAATCACGGTGAAAGTGGTTTTGGAGAAAAGCACAATCTTCCTGTTCGGCAAATGCATCCAATGTCATGTTTACAGAAGGTAATATCATGTTTTCTCAGGTTTCTGAAGCTTTCTTCCTAGAAAACTCGAATGTGTGGCGTATTAGACCCCAGGTGGAACCAATTAGCGTTTGCCAGCTGAAAACAAAAACTTACATGCTAAAATGCATTCAAAACCGTAAAGTCCATAGAGAATGTCCAGAAAACACAAACAAACACAGAGGCTGTAGCAAGATCTGGGATTGAGATAGCCACAACACACCAGATAGTTTTGTTTTCATCCAGAGTATCTGGACAAATTGTTGTGGATTTCGGGTGTAACTTAACCAAAAATCACGGTGAAAGTGGTTTTGGAGAAAAGCACAATCTTCATGTTCGGCAAATGCATCCAATGTCATGTTTACAGAAAGAAATATCATGTTTTCTCAGGTTTCTGAAGCTTTCTTCCTAGAAAACTCGAATGTGTGGCGTATTAGACTCCAGGTGGAACCAATTAGCGTTTGCCAGCTGAAAACAAAAACTTACATGCTAAAATGCATTCAAAACCGTAAAGTCCATAGAGAATGTCCAGAAAACACAAACAAACACAGAGGCTGTAGCAAGATCTGGGATTGAGATAGCCACAACACACCAGATAGTTTTGTTTTCATCCAGAGTATCTGAAGAAAATGTTGTCGTATCCTGGTGAAATTTAACCAAAAATCACCGTGAAAGTGGTTTTGGAGAAAAGCACAATCTTCCTGTTCGGCAAATACATCCAATGTCATGTTTACAGAAAGAAATATCATGTTTTCTCAGTTTTCTGAAGCTTTCTTCCTAGAAAACTCGAATGTGTGGCGTATTAGACTCCAGGTGGAACCAATTAGCCTTTGCCAGCTGAAAGCAAAAACTTACATGCTAAAATGCATTCAAAACCTTAAAGTCCATAGAGAATGTCCAGAAAACACAAACAAACACAGAGGCTGTAGCAAGATGTGGGATTGAGATAGCCACAACACACCAGATAGTTTTGTTTTCATCCAGAGTATCTGGACAAATTGTTGTCGATTTCGGTTGAAACTTAACCAAATATCACCGTGAAAGTGGTTTTGGAGAAAAGCACAATCTTCCTGTTCGGCAAATGCATCCAATGTCATGTTTACAGAAAGAAATATCATGTTTTCTCAGGTTTCTGAAGCTTTCTTCCTAGAAAACTCGAATGTGTGGCGTATTAGACTCCAGGTGGAACCAATTAGCGTTTGCCAGCTGAAAACAAAAACTTACATGCTAAAATGCATTCCAAACCGTAAAGTCCATAGAGAATGTCCAGAAAACACAAACAAACACAGAGGCTGTAGCAAGATCTGGGATGGAGATAGCCACAACACACCAGATAGTTTTGTTTTCATCCAGAGTATCTGGACAAATTGTTGTCGATTTCGGGTGAAACTTAACCAAAAATCACGGTGACAGTGGTTTTGGAGAAAAGCACAATCTTCCTGTTCGGCAAATACTTCCAATGTCATGTTTACAGAAAGAAATATCATGTTTTCTCAGGTTTCTGAAGCTTTCTTCCTAGAAAACTCGAATGTGTGGCGTATTAGACTCCAGGTGGAACCAATTAGCGTTTGCCAGCTGAAAACAAAAACTTACATGCTAACATGCATTCCAAACCGTAGAGTCCATAGAGAATGTCCAGAAAACACAAACAAACACAGAGGCTGTAGCAAGATGTGGGATTTAGATAGCCACAACACACCAGATAGTTTTGTTTTCATCCAGAGTATCTGGACAAATTGTTGTCGATTTCGGGTGAAACTTAACCAAAAATCACGGTGAAAGTGGTTTTGGAGAAAAGCACAATCTTCCTGTTTGGCAAATGCATCCAATGTCATGTTTACAGAAAGAAATATCATGTTTTCTCAGGTTTCTGAAGCTTTCTTCCTAGAAAACTCGAATGTGTGGCGTATTAGACCCCAGGTGGAACCAATTAGCGTTTGCCAGCTGAAAACAAAAACTTACATGCTAAAATGCATTCAAAACCGTAAAGTCCATAGAGAATGTCCAGAAAACACAAACAAACACAGAGGCTGTAGCAAGATCTGGGATTGAGATAGCCACAACACACCAGATAGTTTTGTTTTCATCCAGAGTATCTGGACAAATTGTTGTCGATTTCGGGTGAAACTTAACCAAAAATCACGGTGAAAGTGGTTTTGGAGAAAAGCACAATCTTCCTGTTCGGCAAATGCATCCAATGTCATGTTTACAGAAAGAAATATCATGTTTTCTCAGGTTTCTGAAGCTTTCTTCCTAGAAAACTCGAATGTGTGGCGTATTAGACTCCAGGTGGAACCAATTAGCGTTTGCCAGCTGAAAACAAAAACTTACATGCTAACATGCATTCAAAACCGTAAAGTCCATAGAGAATGTCCAGAAAACACAAACAAACACAGAGGCTGTAGCAAGATCTGGGATTGAGATAGCCACAACACACCAGATAGTTTTGTTTTCATCCAGAGTATCTGGAGAAATTGTTGTAGTATCCCGGTGAAACTTAACCAAAAATCACGGTGAAAGTGGTTTTGGAGAAAAGCACAATCTTCCTGTTCGGCAAATGCATCCAATGTCATGTTTACAGAAAGAAATATCATGTTTTCTCAGGTTTCTGAAGCTTTCTTCCTAGAAAACTCGAATGTGTGGCGTATTAGACTCCAGGTGGAACCAATTAGCGTTTGCCAGCTGAAAACAAAAACTTACATGCTAAAATGCATTCAAAACCGTAAAGTCCATAGAGAATGTCCAGAAAACACAAACAAACACAGAGGCTGTAGCAAGATCTGGGATTGAGATAGCCACAACACACCAGATAGTTTTGTTTTCATCCAGAGTATCTGGACAAATTGTTGTCGATTTCGGTAGAAACTTAACCAAAAATCACCGTGAAAGTGGTTTTGGAGAAAAGCACAATCTTCCTGTTCGGCAAATGCATCCAATGTCATGTTTACAGAAGGAAATATCATGTTTTCTCAGGTTTCTGAAGCTTTCTTCCTAGAAAACTCGAATGTGTGGCGTATTAGACTCCAGGTGGAACCAATTAGCGTTTGCCAGCTGAAAACAAAAACTTACATGCTAAAATGCATTCAAAACCGTAAAGTCCATAGAGAATGTCCAGAAAACACAAACAAACACAGAGGCTGTAGCAAGATCTGGGATTGAGATAGCCACAACACACCAGATAGTTTTGTTTTCATCCAGAGTATCTGAAGAAAATGTTGTCGTATCCTGGTGAAATTTAACCAAAAATCACCGTGAAAGTGGTTTTGGAGAAAAGCACAATCTTCCTGTTCGGCAGATACATCCAATGTCATGTTTACAGAAAGAAATATCATGTTTTCTCAGGTTTCTGAAGCTTTCTTCCCAGAAAACTCGAATGTGCGGCGTATTAGACTCCAGGTGGAACCAATTAGCGTTTGCCAGCTGAAAACAAAAACTTACATGCTAAAATGCATTCAAAACTGTAAAGTCCATAGAGAATGTCCAGAAAACACAAACAAACACAGAGGCTGTAGCAAGATGTGGGATTGAGATAGCCACAACACACCAGATAGTTTTGTTTTCATCCAGAGTATCTGGACAAATTGTTGTGGATTTTGGCTGAAACTTAACCAAAAATCACGGTGAAAGTGGTTTTGGAGAAAAGCACAATCTTCCTGTTCGGCAAATGCATCCAATGTCATGTTTACAGAAAGAAATATCATGTTTTCTCAGGTTTCTGAAGCTTTCTTCCTAGAAAACTCGAATGTGTGGCGTATTAGACTCAAGGTGGAACCAATTAGCGTTTGCCAGCTGAAAACAAAAACTTACATGCTAACATGCATTCAAAACCGTAAAGTCCATAGAGAATGTCCAGAAAACACAAACAAACACAGAGGCTGTAGCAAGATCTGGGATTGAGATAGCCACAACACACCAGATAGTTTTGTTTTCATCCAGAGTATCTGGACAAATTGTTGTGGATTTCAGCTGAAGCTTATCCAAAAATCACGGTGAAAGTGGTTTTGGAGAAAAGCACAATCTTCCTGTTCGGCAAATGCATCCAATGTCATGTTTACAGAAAGAAATATCATGTTTTCTCAGGTTTCTGAAGCTTTCATCCTAGAAAACTCGAATGTGTGGCGTATTAGACTCCAGGTGGAACCAATTAGCGTTTGCCAGCTGAAAACAAAAACTTACATGCTAAAATGCATTCAAAACCGTAAAGTCCATAGAGAATGTCCAGAAAACACAAACAAACACAGAGGCTGTAGCAGATCTGGGATTGAGATAGCCACAACACACCAGATAGTTTTGTTTTCATCCAGAGTATCTGGACAAAATGTTGTAGTATCCCGGTGAAACTTAACCAGAAATCACCGTGAAAGTGGTTTTGGAGAAAAGCACAATCTTCTTGTTCGGCAAATGCATCCAATGCCATGTTTACAGAAAGAAATATCATGTTTTCTCAGGTTTCTGAAGCTTTCTTCCTAGAAAACTCGAATGTGTGGCGTATTAGACTCCAGGTGGAATCAATTAGCGTTTGCCAGCTGAAAACAAAATGTTACATGCTAACATGCATTCAAAACCGTAGAGTCCATAGAGAATGTCCAGAAAACACAAACACACACAGAGGCTGTAGCAAGATCTGGGATTGAGATAGCCACAACACACCAGATAGTTTTGTTTTCATCCAGAGTATCTGGACAAATTGTTGTGGATTTCGGGTGAAACTTAACCAAAAATCACCGTGAAAGTGGTTTTGGAGAAAAGCACAATCTTCCTGTTCGGCAAATGCATCCAATGTCATGTTTACAGAAAGAAATATGATGTTTTCTCAGGTTTCTGAAGCTTTCTTCCTAGAAAACTCGAATGTGTGGCGTATTAGACTCCAGGTGGAACCAATTAGCGTTTGCCAGCTGAAAACAAAAACTTACATGCTAACATGCATTCAAAACCGTAAAGTCCATAGAGAATGTCCACAAAACACAAACAAACACAGAGGCTGTAGCAAGATCTGGGATTGAGATAGCCACAACTCACCAGATAGTTTTGTTTTCATCCAGAGTATCTGGACAAATTGTTGTGGATTTCGGCAAACTTAACCAAAAATCACGGTGAAAGTGGTTTTGGAGAAAAGCACAATCTTCCTGTTCGGCAAATGCATCCAATGTCATGTTTACAGAAAGAAATATCATGTTTTCTCAGGTTTCTGAAGCTTTCTTCCTAGAAAACTCGAATGTGTGGCGTATTAGACTCCAGGTGGAACCAATTAGCGTTTGCCAGCTGAAAACAAAAACTTACATGCTAAAATGCATTCAAAACCGTAAAGTCCATAGAGAATGTCCAGAAAACACAAACAAACACAGAGGCTGTAGCAAGATCTGGGATTGAGATAGCCACAACACACCAGATAGTTTTGTTTTCATCCAGAGTATCTGGACAAATTGTTGTAGTATCCCGGTGAAATTTAACCAAAAATCACCGTGAAAGTGGTCTTGCAGAAAAGCACAATCTTCCTGTTTGGCAAATGCATCCAATGTCATGTTTACAGAAAGAAATATCATGTTTTCTCAGGTTTCTGAAGCTTTCTTCCTAGAAAACTCGAATGTGTGGCGTATTAGACTCCAGGTGGAACCAATTAGCGTTTGCCAGCAGAAAACAAAAAGGGTCCTGCTAAAATGCATTCAAAACCTTAAAGTCCATAGAGAATATCCAGAAAACACAAACACACACAGAGGCTGTAGCAAGATCTGGGATTGAGATAGCTACAAATCACCAGATAGTTTTGTTTTCATCCAGAGTATCTGGACAAATTGTTGTGGATTTCGGCTGAAACTTAACCAAAAATCACGGTGAAAGTGGTCTTGGAGAGAAGCACAATCTTCTTGTTCGGCAAATGCATCCAATGTCATGTTTACAGAAAGAAATATCATGTTTTCTCAGGTTTCTGCAGCTTTCTTCCTAGAAAACTCGAATGTGTGGCGTAAGAGACTCCAGGTGGAACCAATTAGCGTTTGCCAGCTGAAAACAAAAAATTACATGCTAACATGCATTCAAAACCGTAAAGTCCATAGAGAATGTCCAGAAAACACAAACAAACACAGAGGCTGTAGCAAGATCTGGGATTGAGATAGCCACAACTCACCAGATAGTTTTGTTTTCATCCAGAGTATCTGGACAAATTGTTGTGGATTTCAGCTGAAACTTAACCAAAAATCACGGTGAAAGTGGTTTTGGAGAAAAGCACAATCTTCCTGTTCGGCAAATGCATCCAATGTCATGTTTACAGAAAGAAATATCATGTTTTCTCAGGTTTCTGAAGCTTTCTTCCTAGAAAACTCGAATGTGTGGCGTATTAGACTCCAGGTGGAACCAATTAGCGTTTGCCAGCTGAAAACAAAAACTTACATGCTAAAATGCATTCAAAACCGTAAAGTCCATAGAGAATGTCCAGAAAACACAAACAAACACAGAGGCTGTAGCAAGATCTGGGATTGAGATAGCCACAACACACCAGATAGTTTTGTTTTCATCCAGAGTATCTGGAGAAATTGTTGTAGTATCCCGGTGAAATTTAAACAAAAATCACGGTGAAAGTGGTCTTGCAGAAAAGCACAATCTTCCTGTTTGGCAAATGCATCCAATGTCATGTTTACAGAAAGAAATATCATGTTTTCTCAGGTTTCTGAAGCTTTCTTCCTAGAAAACTCGAATGTGTGGCGTATTAGACTCCAGGTGGAACCAATTAGCGTTTGCCAGCTGAAAACAAAAACTTACATGCTAAAATGCATTCAAAACCTTAAAGTCCATAGAGAATATCCAGAAAACACAAACACACACAGAGGCTGTAGCAAGATCTGGGATTGAGATAGCTACAAATCACCAGATAGTTTTGTTTTCATCCAGAGTATCTGGACAAATTGTTGTGGATTTCGGGTGAAATTTAACCAAAAATCACCGTGAAAGTGGTTTTGGAGTAAGGCACAATCTTCCTGTTCAGCAAATGTATCCAATGTCATGTTTACAGAAAGAAATATCATGTTTTCTCAGGTTACCAAAGCTTTCTTCCTAGAAAACTCGAATGTGTGGAGTATTTGACTCCAGGTGGAACCAATTAGCGTTTGCCAGCAGAAAACAAAAAGGGTCCTGCTAAAATGCATTCAAAACCTTAAAGTCCATAGAGAATATCCAGAAAACACAAACACACACAGAGGCTGTAGCAAGATCTGGGATTGAGATAGCCACAACACAAAAGATAGTTTTGTTTTCCTCCAGGAGTATCTGGACAAATTGTTGTGGATTTTGGGTGAAATTTAACCAAAAATCACCGTGAAAGTGGTTTTGGAGAAAAGCACAATCTTCCTGTTCGGCAAATGCATCCAATGTCATGTTTACAGAAAGAAATATGATGTTTTCTCAGGTTTCTGAAGCTTTCTTCCTTGAAAACTCGAATGTGTGGAGTATTTGACTCCAGGTGGAACCAATTAGCGTTTGCCAGCAGAAAACAAAAAGGGTCCTGCTAAAATGCATTCAAAACCTTAAAGTCCATAGAGAATATCCAGAAAACACAAACACACACAGAGGCTGTAGCAAGATCTGGGATTGAGATAGCTACAAATCACCAGATGGTTTTGTTTTCATCCAGGAGTATCTGGACAAATTGTTGTGGATTTTGGGTGAAATTTAAAGAAAAATCACCGTGAAAGTTGTTTTGGAGAAAAGCTCAGCCTTCCTTTCGGCAAATGTATCCAATGTCATGTTTACAGAAAGAAATATGTTTTCTCTGCTTTCTGAGGCTTTCTTCCTAGAAAACTCGAATGTGTAGAGTATTTGACTCCAGGTGGAACCAATTAGCGTTTCCCAGCTGAAAACAAAAACTTACATGCTAAAATGCATTCAAAAGCGTAACGTCCATAGAGAATGTCCAGAAAACACAAACACACACAGAGGCTGTAGCAAGATCTGGGATTGAGATAGCCAGAACACACAAGACAGTTTTGTTTTCCTCCAGGAGTATCTGGACAATTTGTTGTAGTTTTGAAGTGAAATTTAACCAAAAAATCACCGTGAAAGTGGTTTTGGAGAAAAGGACAATCTTTCTGTTCGCAAATGAATCCAATGTCATGTTTACAAATACAAATATCATGTTTTCTCAGGTTTCTGGAGCTTTCTTCCTAGAAAACTCGAATGTGTGGAGTATTTGACTCCAGGTGGAACCAATTAGCGTTTGCCAGCAGAAAACAAAAAGGGTCCTGCTAAAATGCATTCAAAACCTTAAAGTCCATAGAGAATATCCAGAAAACACAAACACACACAGAGGCTGTAACAAGATCTGGGATTGAGATAGCTACAAATCACCACATAGCTTTGTTTTCATCCAGGAATATCTGGACAAATTGTTGTGGATTTCGGGTGAAATTTAACCAAAAATCACCGTGAAAGTGGTTTTGGAGTAAGGCACAATCTTCCTGTTCAGCCAATGTATCCAATGTCATGTTTACAGAAAGAAATATCATGTTTTCTCTGCTTTCTGAAGCTTTCTTCCTAGAAAACTCGAATGTGTAGAGTATTTGACTCCAGGTGGAACCAATTAGCGTTTGCCAGCTGAAAACAAAAACTTACATGCTAAAATGCATTCAAAAGCGTAACGTCCATAGAGAATGTCCAGAAAACACAAACACACACAGAGGCTGTAGCAAGATCTGGGATTGAGATAGCCACAACACACAAGATAGTTTTGTTTTCCTCCAGGAGTATCTGGACAAATTGTTGTAGTTTTGAAGTGAAATTTAACCAAAAAATCACCGTGAAAGTGGTTTTGGAGAAAAGGACAATCTTTCTGTTCAGCAAATGAATCCAATGTCATGTTTACAAATACAAATATCATGTTTTCTCAGGTTTCTGAAGCTTTCTTCCTAGAAAACTCGAATGTGTGGAGTATTTGACTCCAGGTGGAACCAATTAGCGTTTGCCAGCAGAAAACAAAAAGGGTCCTGCTAAAATGCATTCAAAAGCTTAAAGTCCATAGAGAATATCCAGAAAACACAAACACACACAGAGGCTGTAACAAGACCTGGGATTGAGATAGCTACAAATCACCAGATAGCTTTGTTTTCATCCAGGAATATCTGGACAAATTGTTGTGGATTTCGGGTGAAATTTAACCAAAAATCAACGTGAAAGTGGTTTTGGAGTAAGGCACAATCTTCCTGTTCAGCAAATGTATCCAATGTCATGTTTACAGAAAGAAATATCATGTTTTCTCTGCTTTCTGAAGCTTTCATCCTAGAAAACTCGAATGTGTGGAGTATTTGACTCCAGGTGGAACCAATTAGCGTTTGCCAGCAGAAAACAAAAAGGGTCCTGCTAAAATGCATTCAAAACCTTAAAGTCCTTAGCGAATATCCAGAAAACACAAACACACACAGAGGCTGTAGCAAGATCTGGGATTGAGATAGCTACAAATCACCAGATGGTTTTGTTTTCATCCAGGAGTATCTGGACAAATTGTTGTGGATTTTGGGTGAAATTTAAGGAAAAATCACCGTGAAAGTTGTTTTGGAGAAAAGCTCAGACTTCCTGTTCGGCAAATGTATCCAATGTCATGTTTACAGAAAGAAATATGTTTTCTCTGCTTTCTGAGGCTTTCTTCCTAGAAAACTCGAATGTGTAGAGTATTTGACTCCAGGTGGAACCAATTAGCGTTTCCCAGCTGAAAACAAAAACTTACATGCTAAAATGCATTCAAAAGCGTAAAGTCCATAGAGAATGTCCAGAAAACACAAACACACACAGAGGCTGTAGCAAGATCTGGGATTGAGATAGCCAGAACACACAAGACAGTTTTGTTTTCCTCCAGGAGTATCTGGACAATTTGTTGTAGTTTTGAAGTGAAATTTAACCAAAAAATCACCGTGAAAGTGGTTTTGGAGAAAAGGACAATCTTTCTGTTCGCAAATGAATCCAATGTCATGTTTACAAATACAAATATCATGTTTTCTCAGGTTTCTGGAGCTTTCTTCCTAGAAAACTCGAATGTATGGAGTATTTGACTCCAGGTGGAACCAATTAGCGTTTGCCAGCAGAAAACAAAAAGGGTCCTGCTAAAATGCATTCAAAACCTTAAAGTCCATAGAGAATATCCAGAAAACACAAACACACACAGAGGCTGTAACAAGATCTGGGATTGAGATAGCTACAAATCACCACATAGCTTTGTTTTCATCCAGGAATATCTGGACAAATTGTTGTGGATTTCGGGTGAAATTTAACCAAAAATCACCGTGAAAGTTGTTTTGGAGAAAAGCTCAATCTTCCTGTTCGGCAAATGTATCCAATGTCATGTTTACAGAAAGAAATATCATGTTTTCTCTGCTTTCTGAAGCTTTCTTCCTAGAAAACTCGAATGTGTAGAGTATTTGACTCCAGGTGGAACCAATTAGCGTTTCCCAGCTGAAAACAAAAACTTACATGCTAAAATGCATTCAAAAGCGTAACGTCCATAGAGAATGTCCAGAAAACACAAACACACACAGAGGCTGTAGCAAGATCTGGGATTGAGATAGCCACAACACACAAGATAGTTTTGTTTTCCTCCAGGAGTATCTGGACAAATTGTTGTAGTTTTGAAGTGAAATTTAACCAAAAAATCACCGTGAAAGTGGTTTTGGAGAAAAGGACAATCTTTCTGTTCAGCAAATGAATCCAATGTCATGTTTACAAATACAAATATCATGTTTTCTCAGGTTTCTGAAGCTTTCTTCCTAGAAAACTCGAATGTGTGGAGTATTTGACTCCAGGTGGAACCAATTAGCGTTTGCCAGCAGAAAACAAAAAGGGTCCTGCTAAAATGCATTCAAAAGCTTAAAGTCCATAGAGAATATCCAGAAAACACAAACACACACAGAGGCTGTAACAAGACCTGGGATTGAGATAGCTACAAATCACCAGATAGCTTTGTTTTCATCCAGGAATATCTGGACAAATTGTTGTGGATTTCGGGTGAAATTTAACCAAAAATCAACGTGAAAGTGGTTTTGGAGTAAGGCACAATCTTCCTGTTCAGCAAATGTATCCAATGTCATGTTTACAGAAAGAAATATCATGTTTTCTCTGCTTTCTGAAGCTTTCATCCTAGAAAACTCGAATGTGTGGAGTATTTGACTCCAGGTGGAACCAATTAGCGTTTGCCAGCAGAAAACAAAAAGGGTCCTGCTAAAATGCATTCAAAACCTTAAAGTCCTTAGCGAATATCCAGAAAACACAAACACACACAGAGGCTGTAGCAAGATCTGGGATTGAGATAGCTACAAATCACCAGATGGTTTTGTTTTCATCCAGGAGTATCTGGACAAATTGTTGTGGATTTTGGGTGAAATTTAAGGAAAAATCACCGTGAAAGTTGTTTTGGAGAAAAGCTCAGACTTCCTGTTCGGCAAATGTATCCAATGTCATGTTTACAGAAAGAAATATGTTTTCTCTGCTTTCTGAGGCTTTCTTCCTAGAAAACTCGAATGTGTAGAGTATTTGACTCCAGGTGGAACCAATTAGCGTTTCCCAGCTGAAAACAAAAACTTACATGCTAAAATGCATTCAAAAGCGTAAAGTCCATAGAGAATGTCCAGAAAACACAAACACACACAGAGGCTGTAGCAAGATCTGGGATTGAGATAGCCAGAACACACAAGACAGTTTTGTTTTCCTCCAGGAGTATCTGGACAAATTGTTGTAGTTTTGAAGTGAAATTTAACCAAAAAATCACCGTGAAAGTGGTTTTGGAGAAAAGGACAATCTTTCTGTTCGCAAATGAATCCAATGTCATGTTTAAAAATACAAATATCATGTTTTCTCAGGTTTCTGGAGCTTTCTTCATAGAAAACTCGAATGTGTGGAGTATTTGACTCCAGGTGGAACCAATTAGCGTTTGCCAGCAGAACACAAAAAGGGTCCTGCTAAAATGCATTCAAAAGCTTAAAGTCCATAGAGAATATCCAGAAAACACAAACACACACAGAGGCTGTAGCAAGATCTGGGATTGAGATAGCTACAAATCACCAGATAGTTTTGTTTTCCTACAGGAGTATCTGGACAAATTGTTGTGGATTTCGGGTGAAATTTAACCAAAAATCACCGTGAAAGTGGTTTTGGAGAAAAGCACAACCTTCCTGTTCGGCAAATGTATCCAATGTCATGTTTACAGAAAGAAATATCATGTTTTCTCAGGTTTCTGGAGCTTTCTTCCTAGAAAACTCGAATGTGTGGAGGATTTGACTCCAGGTGGAACCAATTAGCGTTTGCCAGCAGAAAACAAAAAGGGTCCTGCTAAAATGCATTCAATACCTTAAAGTCCATAGAGAATATCCAGAAAACACAAACACACACAGAGGCTGTAGCAAGATCTGGGATTGAGATAGCTACAAATCACCAGATAGTTTTGTTTTCATCCAGGAGTATCTGGACAAATTGTTGTGGATTTCGGGTGAAATTTAACCAAAAATCACCGTGAAAGTGGTTTTTGAGAAAAGCACAATATTCCTGTTCGGGAAATGTATCCAATGTCATGTTTACGGAAAGAAATATCATGTTTTCTCAGGTTTCTGAAGCTTTCTTCTTAGAAAACTCGAATGTGTTGAGTATTTGACTCCAGGTGGAACCAATTAGCGTTTCCCAGCAGAAATCAAAAAGGGTCCTGCTAAAATGCATTCAAAACCTTAAAGTCCATAGAGAATATCCAGAAAACACAAACACACACAGAGGCTGTAGCAAGATCCGGGATTGAGATAGCTACAAATCACCAGATAGTTTTGTTTTCATCCAGGAGTATCTGGACAAATTGTTGTGGATTTCAGGTGAAATTTAACCAAAAATCACCCTGAAAGTTGTTTTGGAGAAAAGCACAATATTCCTGTTCGGGAAATGTATCCAATGTCATGTTTACAGAAAGAAATATCATGTTTTCTCAGGTTTCTGAAGCTTTCTTCCTGGAAAACTCGAATGTGTGGAGTATTTGACTCCAGGTGGAACCAATTAGCGTTTGCCAGCAGAAAACAAAAAGGGTCCTGCTAAAATGCATTCAAAACCTTAAAGTCCATAGAGAATATCCAGAAAACACAAACACACACAGAGGCTGTAGCAAGATCTGGGACTGAGATAGCTACAAATCACCAGATAGTTTTGTTTTCATCCAGGAGTATCTGGACAAATTGGTGTAGTTTTGAAGTGAAATTTAAGCAAAAAATCACCGTGAAAGTTGTTTTGGAGAAAAGCACAATCTTTCTGTTCAGCAAATGAATCCAATGTCTTGTTTACAAATACAAATATCATGTTTTCTCAGGTTTCTGAAGCTTTCTTCCTAGAAAACTCGAATGTGTTGAGTATTTGACTCCAGGTGGAACCAATTAGCGTTTCCCAGCAGAAATCAAAAAGGGTCCTGCTAAAATGCATTCAAAACCTTAAAGTCCATAGAGAATATCCAGAAAACACAAACACACACAGAGGCTGTAACAAGATCTGGGATTGAGATAGCTACAAATCACCAGATAGTTTTGTTTTCATCCAGGAGTATCTGGACAAATTGTTGTGGATTTTGGGTGAAATTTAACCAAAAATCACCGTGAAAGTTGTTTTGGAGAAAAGCTCAATCTTCCTGTTCGGCAAATGTATCCAATGTAATGTTTACAGAAAGAAATATCATGTTTTCTCTGCTTTCTGAAGCTTTCTTCCTAGAAAACTCGAACGTGTAGATTATTTGACTCCAGGTGGAACCAATTAGCGTTTCCCAGCTGAAAATGCATTCAAAAGCGTAACGTCCATAGAGAATGTCCAGAAAACACAAACACACACAGAGGCTGTAGCAAGATCTGGGATTGAGATAGCCACAACACACAAGATAGTTTTGTTTTCCTCCAGGTGTATCTGGACAAATTGTTGTAGTTTTGAAGTGAAATTTAACCAAAAAATCACCGTGAAAGTGGTTTTGGAGAAACGGACAATCTTTCTGTTCAGCAAATGAATCCAATGTCATGTTCACAGAAAGAAATATCATGTTTTCTCAGGTTTCTGGAGCTTTCTTCCTAGAAAACTCGAATGTGTGGAGTATTTGACTCCAGGTGGAACCAATTAGCGTTTCCCAGCTGAAAACAAAAACTTACATGCTAAAATGCATTCAAAACCTTAAAGTCCATAGAGAATATCCAGAAAACACAAACACACACAGAGGCTGTAGCAAGATCTGGGATTGAGATAGCTACAAATCACCAGATAGTTTTGTTTTCATCCAGGAATATCTGGACAAATTGTTGTGGATTTTGGGTGAAATTTAACCAAAAATCACCGAGAAAGTTGTTTTGGAGAAAAGCCCAATCTTCCTGTTCGGCAAACGTATCCAATGTCATGTTTAAAGAAAGAAATATCATGTTTTCTCTGCTTTCTGAAGCTTTCTTCCTAGAAAACTCGAATGTGTAGAGTATTTGACTCCAGGTGGAACCAATTAGCGTTTCCCAGCTGAAAACAAAAACTTACATGCTAAAATGCATTCAAAAGCGTAACGTCCATAGAGAATGTCCAGAAAACGCAAACACACACAGAGGCTGTAGCAAGATCTGGGATTGAGATAGCCACAACACACAAGATAGTTTTGTTTTCCTCCAGGAGTATCTGGACAAATTGTTGTAGTTTTGAAGTGAAATTTAACCAAAAAATCACCGTGAAAGTGGTTTTGGAGAAAAGGACAATCTTTCTGTTCAGCAAATGAATCCAATGTCATGTTTACAAATACAAATATCATGTTTTCTCAGGTTTCTGGAGCTTTCTTCCTAGAAAACTCGAATGTGTGGCGTATTTGACTCCAGGTGGAACCAATTAGCGTTTGCCAGCAGAAAACAAAAAGGGTCCTGCTAAAATGCATTCAAAACCTTAAAGTCCATAGAGAATATCCAGAAAACACAAACACACACAGAGGCTGTAGCAAGATCTGGGATTGAGATAGCCACAACACACAAGATAGATTTGTTTTCGTCCAGGAGTATCTGGACAAATTATTGTGGATTTTGGGTGAAATTTAACCAAAAATCACCGTGAAAGTGGTTTTGGAGAAAAGCACAATCTTCCTGTTCAGCAAATGAATCCAATGTCATGTTTACAAATACAAATATCATGTTTTCTCAGTTTCTGGAGCTTTCTTCCTAAAAAACTCGAATGTGTGGAGTATTTGACTCCAGGTGGAACCAATTAGCGTTTGCCAGCAGAAAACAAAAAGGGTCCTGCTAAAATGCATTCAAAACCTTAAAGTCCATAGAGAATATCCAGAAAACACAAACACACACAGAGGCTGTAGCAAGATCTGGGATTGAGATAGCTACAAATCACCAGATAGTTTTGTTTTCATCCAGGAGTATCTGGACAAATTGTTGTGGATTTTGGGTGAAATTTAACCAAAAATCACCGAGAAAGTTGTTTTGGAGAAAAGCTCAATCTTCCTGTTCGGCAAACGTATCCAATGTCATGTTTAAAGAAAGAAATATCATGTTTTCTCTGCTTTCTGAAGCTTTCTTCCTAGAAAACTCGAATGTGTAGAGTATTTGACTCCAGGTGGAACCAATTAGCGTTTCCCAGCTGAAAACAAAAACTTACATGCTAAAATGCATTCAAAAGCGTAACGTCCATAGAGAATGTCCTGAAAACACAAACACACACAGAGGCTGTAGCAAGATCTGGGATTGAGATAGCCACAACACACAAGATAGTTTTGTTTTCCTCCAGGAGTATCTGGACAAATTGTTGTAGTTTTGAAGTGAAATTTAACCAAAAAATCACCTTGAAAGTGGTTTTGGAGAAAAGCTCAATCTTTCTGTTCGCAAATGAATCCAATGTCATGTTTACAAATACAAATATCATGTTTTCTCAGGTTTCTGGAGCTTTCTTCCTTGAAAACTCGAATGTGTGGAGTATTTGACTCCAGGTGGAACCAATTAGCGTTTGCCAGCAGAAAACAAAAAGGGTCCTGCTAAAATGCATTCAAAACCTTAAAGTCCATAGAGAATATCCAGAAAACACAAACACACACAGAGGCTGTAACAAGATCTGGGATTGAGATAGCTACAAATCACCAGATAGCTTTGTTTTCATCCAGGAATATCTGGACAAATTGTTGTGGATTTCGGGTGAAATTTAACCAAAAAATCACCGTGAAAGTGGTTTTGGAGTAAGGCACAATCTTCCTGTTCAGCAAATGTATCCAATGTCATGTTTACAGAAAGAAATATCATGTTTTCTCAGGTTACTGAAGCTTTCTTCCTAGAAAACTCGAATGTGTGGAGTATTTGACTCCAGGTGGAACCAATTAGCGTTTGCCAGCAGAAAACAAAAAGGGTCCTGCTAAAATGCATTCAAAACCTTAAAGTCCATGGAGAATACCCAGAAAACACAAACACACACAGAGGCTGTAGCAAGATCTGGGATTGAGATAGCCACAACACAAAAGATAGTTTTGTTTTCCTTCAGGAGTATCTGGACAAATTGTTGTGGATTTCGGGTGAAATTTAAGGAAAAATCACCGTGAAAGTTGTTTTGGAGAAAAGCTCAGTCTTCCTGTTCGGCAAATGTATCCAATGTCATGTTTACAGAAAGAAATATCATGTTTTCTCAGGTTTCTGAAGCTTTCTTCCTAGAAAACACGAATGTGTGGAGTATTTGACTCCAGGTGGAACCAATTAGCGTTTCCCAGCTGAAAACAAAAACTTACATGCTAAAATGCATTCAAAACCTTAAAGTCCATAGAGATTGTCAAGAAAACACAAACACACACAGAGGCTGTAGCAAGATCTGGGATTGAGATAGCCACAACACACAAGATAGATTTGTTTTCCTCCAGGAGTATCTGGACAAATTGTTGTGGATTTCGGGTGAAATTTAACCAAAAATCACCGTGAAAGTGGTTTTGGAGAAAAGCACAACCTTCCTGTTCGGCAAATGTATCCAATGTCATGTTTACAGAAAGAAATATCATGTTTTCTCAGGTTTCTGAAGCTTTCTTCCTAGAAAACTAGAATGTGTGGAGTATTTGAATCAAGGTGGTACCAATTAGCGTTTCTCAGCAGAAAACAAAAAGGGTCCTGCTAAAATGCATTCAAAACCTTAAAGTCCATAGAGAATATCCAGAAAACACAAACACACACAGAGGCTGTAGCAAGATCTGGGATTGAGATAGCTACAAATCACCAGATAGTTTTGTTTTATCAAGGAGTATCTGGACAAATTGTTGTGGATTTCGGGTGAAATTTAACCAAAAAATCACCGTGAAAGTGGTTTTGGAGAAACGGACAATCTTTCTGTTCAGCAAATGAATCCAATGTCATGTTTACAAATACAAATATCATGTTTTCTCAGTTTCTGGAGCTTTCTTCCTAAAAAACTCGAATGTGTGGAGTATTTGACTCCAGGTGGAACCAATTAGCGTTTGCCAGCAGAAAACAAAAAGGGTCCTGCTAAAATGCATTCAAAACCTTAAAGTCCATAGAGAATATCCAGAAAACACAAACACACACAGAGGCTGTAGCAAGATCTGGGATTGAGATAGCTATAAATCACCAGATAGTTTTGTTTTCATCCAGGAGTATCTGGACAAATTGTTGGGGATTTTGGGTGAAATTTAACCAAAAATCACCGAGAAAGTTGTTTTGGAGAAAAGCCCAATCTTCCTGTTCGGCAAACGTATCCAATGTCATGTTTAAAGAAAGAAATATCATGTTTTCTCTGCTTTCTGAAGCTTTCTTCCTAGAAAACTCGAATGTGTAGAGTATTTGACTCCAGGTGGAACCAATTAGCGTTTCCCAGCTGAAAACAAAAACTTACATGCTAAAATGCATTCAAAAGCGTAACGGCCATAGAGAATGTCCAGAAAACGCAAACACACACAGAGGCTGTAGCAAGATCTGGGATTGAGATAGCCACAACACACAAGATAGTTTTGTTTTCCTCCAGGAGTATCTGGACAAATTGTTGTAGTTTTGAAGTGAAATTTAACCAAAAAATCACCGTGAAAATGGTTTTGGAGAAAAGGACAATCTTTCTGTTCAGCAAATGAATCCAATGTCATGTTTACAAATACAAATATCATGTTTTCTCAGGTTTCTGGAGCTTTCTTCCTAGAAAACTCGAATGTGTGGAGTATTTGACTCCAGGTGGAACCAATTAGCGTTTGCCAGCAGAAAACAAAAAGGGTCCTGCTAAAATGCATTCAAAACCTTAAAGTCCATAGAGAATATCCAGAAAACACAAACACACACAGAGGCTGTAACAAGATCTGGGATTGAGATAGCTACAAATCACCAGATAGCTTTGTTTTCATCCAGGAATATCTGGACAAATTGTTGTGGATTTCGGGTGAAATTTAACCAAAAAATCACCGTGAAAGTGGTTTTGGAGTAAGGCACAATCTTCCTGTTCAGCAAATGTATCCAATGTCATGTTTACAGAAAGAAATATCATGTTTTCTCAGGTTACTGAAGCTTTCTTCCTAGAAAACTCGAATGTGTGGAGTATTTGACTCCAGGTGGAACCAATTAGCGTTTGCCAGCAGAAAACAAAAAGGGTCCTGCTAAAATGCATTCAAAACCTTAAAGTCCATAGAGAATATCCAGAAAACACAAACACACACAGAGGCTGTAGCAAGATCTGGGATTGAGATAGCCACAACACACAAGATAGATTTGTTTTCCTCCAGGAGTATCTGGACAAATTGTTGTGGATTTTGGGTGAAATTTAACCAAAAATCACCGTGAAAGTGGTTTTGGAGAAAAGCACAATCTTCCTGTTCAGCAAATGAATCCAATGTCATGTTTACAAATACAAATATCATGTTTTCTCAGTTTCTGGAGCTTTCTTCCTAAAAAACTCGAATGTGTGGAGTATTTGACTCCAGGTGGAACCAATTAGCGTTTGCCAGCAGAAAACAAAAAGGGTCCTGCTAAAATGCATTCAAAACCTTAAAGTCCATAGAGAATATCCAGAAAACACAAACACACACAGAGGCTGTAGCAAGATCTGGGATTGAGATAGCTACAAATCACCAGATAGTTTTGTTTTCATCCAGGAGTATCTGGACAAATTGTTGTGGATTTTGGGTGAAATTTAAGGAAAAATCACCGAGAAAGTTGTTTTGGAGAAAAGCTCAGACTTCCTGTTCGGCAAATGTATCCAATGTCATGTTTACAGAAAGAAATATCATGTTTTCTCTGCTTTCTGAAGCTTTCTTCCTAGAAAACTCGAATGTGTAGAGTATTTGACTCCAGGTGGAACCAATTAGCGTTTCCCAGCTGAAAACAAAAACTTACATGCTAAAATGCATTCAAAAGCGTAACGTCCATAGAGAATGTCCAGAAAACGCAAACACACACAGAGGCTGTAGCAAGATCTGGGATTGAGATAGCCACAACACACAAGATAGATTTGTTTTCCTCCAGGAGTATCTGGACAAATTGTTGTGGATTTCGGGTGAAATTTAACCAAAAATCACCGTGAAAGTGGTTTTGGAGAAAAGCACAATCTTCCTGTTCGGCAAATGTATCCAATGTCATGTTTACGGAAAGAAATATCATGTTTTCTCAGGTTTCTGAAGCTTTCTTCTTAGAAAACTCGAATGTGTTGAGTATTTGACTCCAGGTGGAACCAATTAGCGTTTCCCAGCAGAAATCAAAAAGGGTCCTGCTAAAATGCATTCAAAACCTTAAAGTCCATAGAGAATATCCAGAAAACACAAACACACACAGAGAGTGTAGCAAGATCCGGGATTGAGATAGCTACAAATCACCAGATAGTTTTGTTTTCATCCAGGAGTATCTGGACAAATTGTTGTGGATTTCGGGTGAAATTTAACCAAAAATCTCCGTGAAAGTGGTTTTGGAGAAAAGCACAATATTCCTGTTCGGCAAATGTATCCAATGTCATGTTTACAGAAAGAAATATCATGTTTTCTCAGGTTTCTGAAGCTTTCTTCCTGGAAAACTCGAATGTGTGGAGTATTTGACTCCAGGTGGAACCAATTAGCGTTTGCCAGCAGAAAACAAAAAGGGTCCTGCTAAAATGCATTCAAAACCTTAAAGTCCATAGAGAATATCCAGAAAACACAAACACACACAGAGGCTGTAGCAAGATCTGGGATTGAGATAGCCACAACACACAAGATAGATTTGTTTTCCTCCAGGAGTATCTGGACAAATTGTTGTGGATTTTGGGTGAAATTTAACCAAAAATCACCGTGAAAGTGGTTTTGGAGAAAAGCACAATCTTCCTGTTTGGCAAATGCATCCAATGTCATGTTTACAAATACAAATATCATGTTTTCTCAGGTTTCTGGAGCTTTCTTCCTAGAAAACTCGAATGTGTGGAGTATTTGACTCCAGGTGGAACCAATTAGCGTTTGCCAGCAGAAAACAAAAAGGGTCCTGCTAAAATGCATTCAAAACCTTAAAGTCCATAGAGAATATCCAGAAAACACAAACACACACAGAGGCTGTAGCAAGATCTGGGATTGAGATAGCCACAACACACAAGATAGATTTGTTTTCGTCCAGGAGTATCTGGACAAATTATTGTGGATTTTGGGTGAAATTTAACCAAAAATCACCGTGAAAGTGGTTTTGGAGAAAAGCACAATCTTCCTGTTCAGCAAATGAATCCAATGTCATGTTTACAAATACAAATATCATGTTTTCTCAGTTTCTGGAGCTTTCTTCCTAAAAAACTCGAATGTGTGGAGTATTTGACTCCAGGTGGAACCAATTAGCGTTTGCCAGCAGAAAACAAAAAGGGTCCTGCTAAAATGCATTCAAAACCTTAAAGTCCATAGAGAATATCCAGAAAACACAAACACACACAGAGGCTGTAGCAAGATCTGGGATTGAGATAGCTACAAATCACCAGATAGTTTTGTTTTCATCCAGGAGTATCTGGACAAATTGTTGTGGATTTTGGGTGAAATTTAACCAAAAATCACCGAGAAAGTTGTTTTGGAGAAAAGCTCAATCTTCCTGTTCGGCAAACGTATCCAATGTCATGTTTACAGAAAGAAATATGATGTTTTCTCTGCTTTCTGAAGCTTTCTTCCTAGAAAACTCGAATGTGTAGAGTATTTGACTCCAGGTGGAACCAATTAGCGTTTCCCAGCTGAAAACAAAAACTTACATGCTAAAATGCATTCAAAAGCGTAACGTCCATAGAGAATGTCCTGAAAACACAAACACACACAGAGGCTGTAGCAAGATCTGGGATTGAGATAGCCACAACACACAAGATAGTTTTGTTTTCCTCCAGGAGTATCTGGACAAATTGTTGTAGTTTTGAAGTGAAATTTAACCAAAAAATCACCTTGAAAGTGGTTTTGGAGAAAAGCTCAATCTTTCTGTTCGCAAATGAATCCAATGTCATGTTTACAAATACAAATATCATGTTTTCTCAGGTTTCTGGAGCTTTCTTCCTTGAAAACTCGAATGTGTGGAGTATTTGACTCCAGGTGGAACCAATTAGCGTTTGCCAGCAGAAAACAAAAAGGGTCCTGCTAAAATGCATTCAAAACCTTAAAGTCCATAGAGAATATCCAGAAAACACAAACACACACAGAGGCTGTAACAAGATCTGGGATTGAGATAGCTACAAATCACCAGATAGCTTTGTTTTCATCCAGGAATATCTGGACAAATTGTTGTGGATTTCGGGTGAAATTTAACCAAAAAATCACCGTGAAAGTGGTTTTGGAGTAAGGCACAATCTTCCTGTTCAGCAAATGTATCCAATGTCATGTTTACAGAAAGAAATATCATGTTTTCTCAGGTTACTGAAGCTTTCTTCCTAGAAAACTCGAATGTGTGGAGTATTTGACTCCAGGTGGAACCAATTAGCGTTTGCCAGCAGAAAACAAAAAGGGTCCTGCTAAAATGCATTCAAAACCTTAAAGTCCATGGAGAATACCCAGAAAACACAAACACACACAGAGGCTGTAGCAAGATCTGGGATTGAGATAGCCACAACACAAAAGATAGTTTTGTTTTCCTTCAGGAGTATCTGGACAAATTGTTGTGGATTTCGGGTGAAATTTAAGGAAAAATCACCGTGAAAGTTGTTTTGGAGAAAAGCTCAGTCTTCCTGTTCGGCAAATGTATCCAATGTCATGTTTACAGAAAGAAATATCATGTTTTCTCAGGTTTCTGAAGCTTTCTTCCTAGAAAACACGAATGTGTGGAGTATTTGACTCCAGGTGGAACCAATTAGCGTTTCCCAGCTGAAAACAAAAACTTACATGCTAAAATGCATTCAAAACCTTAAAGTCCATAGAGATTGTCAAGAAAACACAAACACACACAGAGGCTGTAGCAAGATCTGGGATTGAGATAGCCACAACACACAAGATAGATTTGTTTTCCTCCAGGAGTATCTGGACAAATTGTTGTGGATTTCGGGTGAAATTTAACCAAAAATCACCGTGAAAGTGGTTTTGGAGAAAAGCACAACCTTCCTGTTCGGCAAATGTATCCAATGTCATGTTTACAGAAAGAAATATCATGTTTTCTCAGGTTTCTGAAGCTTTCTTCCTGGAAAACTCGAATGTGTGGAGTATTTGACTCCAGGTGGAACCAATTAGCGTTTGCCAGCAGAAAACAAAAAGGGTCCTGCTAAAATGCATTCAAAACCTTAAAGTCCATAGAGAATATCCAGAAAACACAAACACACACAGAGGCTGTAGCAAGATCTGGGATTGAGATAGCCACAACACACAAGATAGATTTGTTTTCCTCCAGGAGTATCTGGACAAATTGTTGTGGATTTTGGGTGAAATTTAACCAAAAATCACCGTGAAAGTGGTTTTGGAGAAAAGCACAATCTTCCTGTTTGGCAAATGCATCCAATGTCATGTTTACAAATACAAATATCATGTTTTCTCAGGTTTCTGGAGCTTTCTTCCTAGAAAACTCGAATGTGTGGAGTATTTGACTCCAGGTGGAACCAATTAGCGTTTGCCAGCAGAAAACAAAAAGGGTCCTGCTAAAATGCATTCAAAACCTTAAAGTCCATAGAGAATATCCAGAAAACACAAACACACACAGAGGCTGTAGCAAGATCTGGGATTGAGATAGCCACAACACACAAGATAGATTTGTTTTCGTCCAGGAGTATCTGGACAAATTATTGTGGATTTTGGGTGAAATTTAACCAAAAATCACCGTGAAAGTGGTTTTGGAGAAAAGCACAATCTTCCTGTTCAGCAAATGAATCCAATGTCATGTTTACAAATACAAATATCATGTTTTCTCAGTTTCTGGAGCTTTCTTCCTAAAAAACTCGAATGTGTGGAGTATTTGACTCCAGGTGGAACCAATTAGCGTTTGCCAGCAGAAAACAAAAAGGGTCCTGCTAAAATGCATTCAAAACCTTAAAGTCCATAGAGAATATCCAGAAAACACAAACACACACAGAGGCTGTAGCAAGATCTGGGATTGAGATAGCTACAAATCACCAGATAGTTTTGTTTTCATCCAGGAGTATCTGGACAAATTGTTGTGGATTTTGGGTGAAATTTAACCAAAAATCACCGAGAAAGTTGTTTTGGAGAAAAGCTCAATCTTCCTGTTCGGCAAACGTATCCAATGTCATGTTTACAGAAAGAAATATGATGTTTTCTCTGCTTTCTGAAGCTTTCTTCCTAGAAAACTCGAATGTGTAGAGTATTTGACTCCAGGTGGAACCAATTAGCGTTTCCCAGCTGAAAACAAAAACTTACATGCTAAAATGCATTCAAAAGCGTAACGTCCATAGAGAATGTCCTGAAAACACAAACACACACAGAGGCTGTAGCAAGATCTGGGATTGAGATAGCCACAACACACAAGATAGTTTTGTTTTCCTCCAGGAGTATCTGGACAAATTGTTGTAGTTTTGAAGTGAAATTTAACCAAAAAATCACCTTGAAAGTGGTTTTGGAGAAAAGCTCAATCTTTCTGTTCGCAAATGAATCCAATGTCATGTTTACAAATACAAATATCATGTTTTCTCAGGTTTCTGGAGCTTTCTTCCTTGAAAACTCGAATGTGTGGAGTATTTGACTCCAGGTGGAACCAATTAGCGTTTGCCAGCAGAAAACAAAAAGGGTCCTGCTAAAATGCATTCAAAACCTTAAAGTCCATAGAGAATATCCAGAAAACACAAACACACACAGAGGCTGTAACAAGATCTGGGATTGAGATAGCTACAAATCACCAGATAGCTTTGTTTTCATCCAGGAATATCTGGACAAATTGTTGTGGATTTCGGGTGAAATTTAACCAAAAAATCACCGTGAAAGTGGTTTTGGAGTAAGGCACAATCTTCCTGTTCAGCAAATGTATCCAATGTCATGTTTACAGAAAGAAATATCATGTTTTCTCAGGTTACTGAAGCTTTCTTCCTAGAAAACTCGAATGTGTGGAGTATTTGACTCCAGGTGGAACCAATTAGCGTTTGCCAGCAGAAAACAAAAAGGGTCCTGCTAAAATGCATTCAAAACCTTAAAGTCCATGGAGAATACCCAGAAAACACAAACACACACAGAGGCTGTAGCAAGATCTGGGATTGAGATAGCCACAACACAAAAGATAGTTTTGTTTTCCTTCAGGAGTATCTGGACAAATTGTTGTGGATTTCGGGTGAAATTTAAGGAAAAATCACCGTGAAAGTTGTTTTGGAGAAAAGCTCAGTCTTCCTGTTCGGCAAATGTATCCAATGTCATGTTTACAGAAAGAAATATCATGTTTTCTCAGGTTTCTGAAGCTTTCTTCCTAGAAAACACGAATGTGTGGAGTATTTGACTCCAGGTGGAACCAATTAGCGTTTCCCAGCTGAAAACAAAAACTTACATGCTAAAATGCATTCAAAACCTTAAAGTCCATAGAGATTGTCAAGAAAACACAAACACACACAGAGGCTGTAGCAAGATCTGGGATTGAGATAGCCACAACACACAAGATAGATTTGTTTTCCTCCAGGAGTATCTGGACAAATTGTTGTGGATTTCGGGTGAAATTTAACCAAAAATCACCGTGAAAGTGGTTTTGGAGAAAAGCACAACCTTCCTGTTCGGCAAATGTATCCAATGTCATGTTTACAGAAAGAAATATCATGTTTTCTCAGGTTTCTGAAGCTTTCTTCCTAGAAAACTAGAATGTGTGGAGTATTTGAATCAAGGTGGTACCAATTAGCGTTTCTCAGCAGAAAACAAAAAGGGTCCTGCTAAAATGCATTCAAAACCTTAAAGTCCATAGAGAATATCCAGAAAACACAAACACACACAGAGGCTGTAGCAAGATCTGGGATTGAGATAGCTACAAATCACCAGATAGTTTTGTTTTATCAAGGAGTATCTGGACAAATTGTTGTGGATTTCGGGTGAAATTTAACCAAAAAATCACCGTGAAAGTGGTTTTGGAGAAACGGACAATCTTTCTGTTCAGCAAATGAATCCAATGTCATGTTTACAAATACAAATATCATGTTTTCTCAGTTTCTGGAGCTTTCTTCCTAAAAAACTCGAATGTGTGGAGTATTTGACTCCAGGTGGAACCAATTAGCGTTTGCCAGCAGAAAACAAAAAGGGTCCTGCTAAAATGCATTCAAAACCTTAAAGTCCATAGAGAATATCCAGAAAACACAAACACACACAGAGGCTGTAGCAAGATCTGGGATTGAGATAGCTATAAATCACCAGATAGTTTTGTTTTCATCCAGGAGTATCTGGACAAATTGTTGTGGATTTTGGGTGAAATTTAACCAAAAATCACCGAGAAAGTTGTTTTGGAGAAAAGCCCAATCTTCCTGTTCGGCAAACGTATCCAATGTCATGTTTAAAGAAAGAAATATCATGTTTTCTCTGCTTTCTGAAGCTTTCTTCCTAGAAAACTCGAATGTGTAGAGTATTTGACTCCAGGTGGAACCAATTAGCGTTTCCCAGCTGAAAACAAAAACTTACATGCTAAAATGCATTCAAAAGCGTAACGGCCATAGAGAATGTCCAGAAAACGCAAACACACACAGAGGCTGTAGCAAGATCTGGGATTGAGATAGCCACAACACACAAGATAGTTTTGTTTTCCTCCAGGAGTATCTGGACAAATTGTTGTAGTTTTGAAGTGAAATTTAACCAAAAAATCACCGTGAAAATGGTTTTGGAGAAAAGGACAATCTTTCTGTTCAGCAAATGAATCCAATGTCATGTTTACAAATACAAATATCATGTTTTCTCAGGTTTCTGGAGCTTTCTTCCTAGAAAACTCGAATGTGTGGAGTATTTGACTCCAGGTGGAACCAATTAGCGTTTGCCAGCAGAAAACAAAAAGGGTCCTGCTAAAATGCATTCAAAACCTTAAAGTCCATAGAGAATATCCAGAAAACACAAACACACACAGAGGCTGTAACAAGATCTGGGATTGAGATAGCTACAAATCACCAGATAGCTTTGTTTTCATCCAGGAATATCTGGACAAATTGTTGTGGATTTCGGGTGAAATTTAACCAAAAAATCACCGTGAAAGTGGTTTTGGAGTAAGGCACAATCTTCCTGTTCAGCAAATGTATCCAATGTCATGTTTACAGAAAGAAATATCATGTTTTCTCAGGTTACTGAAGCTTTCTTCCTAGAAAACTCGAATGTGTGGAGTATTTGACTCCAGGTGGAACCAATTAGCGTTTGCCAGCAGAAAACAAAAAGGGTCCTGCTAAAATGCATTCAAAACCTTAAAGTCCATAGAGAATATCCAGAAAACACAAACACACACAGAGGCTGTAGCAAGATCTGGGATTGAGATAGCCACAACACACAAGATAGATTTGTTTTCCTCCAGGAGTATCTGGACAAATTGTTGTGGATTTTGGGTGAAATTTAACCAAAAATCACCGTGAAAGTGGTTTTGGAGAAAAGCACAATCTTCCTGTTCAGCAAATGAATCCAATGTCATGTTTACAAATACAAATATCATGTTTTCTCAGTTTCTGGAGCTTTCTTCCTAAAAAACTCGAATGTGTGGAGTATTTGACTCCAGGTGGAACCAATTAGCGTTTGCCAGCAGAAAACAAAAAGGGTCCTGCTAAAATGCATTCAAAACCTTAAAGTCCATAGAGAATATCCAGAAAACACAAACACACACAGAGGCTGTAGCAAGATCTGGGATTGAGATAGCTACAAATCACCAGATAGTTTTGTTTTCATCCAGGAGTATCTGGACAAATTGTTGTGGATTTTGGGTGAAATTTAAGGAAAAATCACCGAGAAAGTTGTTTTGGAGAAAAGCTCAGACTTCCTGTTCGGCAAATGTATCCAATGTCATGTTTACAGAAAGAAATATCATGTTTTCTCTGCTTTCTGAAGCTTTCTTCCTAGAAAACTCGAATGTGTAGAGTATTTGACTCCAGGTGGAACCAATTAGCGTTTCCCAGCTGAAAACAAAAACTTACATGCTAAAATGCATTCAAAAGCGTAACGTCCATAGAGAATGTCCAGAAAACGCAAACACACACAGAGGCTGTAGCAAGATCTGGGATTGAGATAGCCACAACACACAAGATAGATTTGTTTTCCTCCAGGAGTATCTGGACAAATTGTTGTGGATTTCGGGTGAAATTTAACCAAAAATCACCGTGAAAGTGGTTTTGGAGAAAAGCACAATCTTCCTGTTCGGCAAATGTATCCAATGTCATGTTTACGGAAAGAAATATCATGTTTTCTCAGGTTTCTGAAGCTTTCTTCTTAGAAAACTCGAATGTGTTGAGTATTTGACTCCAGGTGGAACCAATTAGCGTTTCCCAGCAGAAATCAAAAAGGGTCCTGCTAAAATGCATTCAAAACCTTAAAGTCCATAGAGAATATCCAGAAAACACAAACACACACAGAGAGTGTAGCAAGATCCGGGATTGAGATAGCTACAAATCACCAGATAGTTTTGTTTTCATCCAGGAGTATCTGGACAAATTGTTGTGGATTTCGGGTGAAATTTAACCAAAAATCTCCGTGAAAGTGGTTTTGGAGAAAAGCACAATATTCCTGTTCGGCAAATGTATCCAATGTCATGTTTACAGAAAGAAATATCATGTTTTCTCAGGTTTCTGAAGCTTTCTTCCTGGAAAACTCGAATGTGTGGAGTATTTGACTCCAGGTGGAACCAATTAGCGTTTGCCAGCAGAAAACAAAAAGGGTCCTGCTAAAATGCATTCAAAACCTTAAAGTCCATAGAGAATATCCAGAAAACACAAACACACACAGAGGCTGTAGCAAGATCTGGGATTGAGATAGCCACAACACACAAGATAGATTTGTTTTCCTCCAGGAGTATCTGGACAAATTGTTGTGGATTTTGGGTGAAATTTAACCAAAAATCACCGTGAAAGTGGTTTTGGAGAAAAGCACAATCTTCCTGTTTGGCAAATGCATCCAATGTCATGTTTACAAATACAAATATCCTGTTTTCTCTGGTTTCTGGAGCTTTCTTCCTAGAAAACTCGAATGTGTGCAGGATTTGACTCCAGGTGGAACCAATTAACATTTGCCAGCAGAAAACAAAAAGGGTCCTGCTAAAATGCATTCAAAACCGTAAAGTCCATAGAGAATGTCCAGAAAACACAAACACACACAGAGGCTGTAGCAAGATCTGGGATTGAGATAGCTACAAATAACCAGATAGTTTTGTTTTCATCCAGGAGTATCTGGACAAATTGGTGTAGTTTTGAAGTGAAATTTAAGCAAAAAATCACCGTGAATGTTGTTTTGGAGAAAAGCACAATCTTTCTGTTCAGCAAATGAATCCAATGTCATGTTTACAAATACAAATATCATGTTTTCTCAGGTTTCTTGAGCTTTCTTCCTAGAAAACTCGAATGTGTTGAGTATTTGACTCCAGGTGGAACCAATTAGCGTTTCCCAGCAGAAATCAAAAAGGGTCCTGCTAAAATGCATTCAAAACCTTAAAGTCCATAGAGAATATCCAGAAAACACAAACACACACAGAGGCTGTAACAATATCTGGGTTTGAGATAGCTACAAATCACCAGATAGTTTTGTTTTCATCCAGGAGTATCTGGACAAATTGTTGTGGATTTTGGGTGAAATTTAACCAAAAATCACCGTGAAAGTTGTTTTGGAGAAAAGCTCAGCCTTCCTGTTCGGCAAATGTATCCAATGTCATGTTTACAGAAAGAAATATCATGTTTTCTCTGCTTTCTGAAGCTTTCTTCCTAGAAAACTCGAATGTGTAGATTATTTGACTCCAGGTGGAACCAATTAGCGTTTCCCAGCTGAAAACAAAAACTTACATGCTAAAATGCATTCAAAAGCGTAACGTCCATAGAGAATGTCCAGAAAACACAAACACACACAGAGGCTGTAGCAAGATCTGGGATTGAGATAGCCACAACACACAAGATAGTTTTGTTTTCCTCCAGGAGTATCTGGACAAATTGTTGTAGTATTGAAGTGAAATTTAACCAAAAAATCACCGTGAAAGTGGTTTTGGAGAAACGGACAATCTTTCTGTTCAGCAAATGAATCCAATGTCATGTTCACAGAAAGAAATATCATGTTTTCTCAGGTTTCTGGAGCTTTCTTCCTAGAAAACTCGAATGTGTGGAGTATTTGACTCCAGGTGGAACCAATTAGCGTTTGCCAGCAGAAAACAAAAAGGGTCCTGCTAAAATGCATTCAAAACCTTAAAGTCCATAGAGAATATCCAGAAAACACAAACACACACAGAGGCTGTAGCAAGATCTGGGATTGAGATAGCTACAAATCACCAGATAGCTTTGTTTTCATCCAGGAATATCTGGACAAATTGTTGTGGATTTCGGGTGAAATTTAACCAAAAAATCACCGTGAAAGTGGTTTTGGAGTAAGGCACAATCTTCCTGTTCAGCAAATGTATCCAATGTCATGTTTACAGAAAGAAATATCATGTTTTCTCAGGTTACTGAAGCTTTCTTCCTAGAAAACTCGAATGTGTGGAGTATTTGACTCCAGGTGGAACCAATTAGCGTTTGCCAGCAGAAAACAAAAAGGGTCCTGCTAAAATGCATTCAAAACCTTAAAGTCCATAGAGAATATCCAGAAAACACAAACACACACAGAGGCTGTAGCAAGATCTGGGATTGAGATAGCCACAACACACAAGATAGATTTGTTTTCCTCCAGGAGTATCTGACAAATTGTTGTGGATTTTGGGTGAAATTTAACCAAAAATCACCGTGAAAGTGGTTTTGGAGAAAAGCACAATCTTCCTGTTCAGCAAATGAATCCAATGTCATGTTTACAAATACAAATATCATGTTTTCTCAGTTTCTGGAGCTTTCTTCCTAAAAAACTCGAATGTGTGGAGTATTTGACTCCAGGTGGAACCAATTAGCGTTTGCCAGCAGAAAACAAAAAGGGTCCTGCTAAAATGCATTCAAAACCTTAAAGTCCATAGAGAATATCCAGAAAACACAAACACACACAGAGGCTGTAGCAAGATCTGGGATTGAGATAGCTACAAATCACCAGATAGTCTTGTTTTCATCCAGGAGTATCTGGACAAATTGTTGTGGATTTTGGGTGAAATTTAACCAAAAATCACCGAGAAAGTTGTTTTGGAGAAAAGCTCAATCTTCCTGTTCGGCAAACGTATCCAATGTCATGTTTACAGAAAGAAATATGATGTTTTCTCTGCTTTCTGAAGCTTTCTTCCTAGAAAACTCGAATGTGTAGAGTATTTGACTCCAGGTGGAACCAATTAGCGTTTCCCAGCTGAAAACAAAAACTTACATGCTAAAATGCATTCAAAAGCGTAACGTCCATAGAGAATGTCCAGAAAACACAAACACACACAGAGGCTGTAGCAAGATCTGGGATTGAGATAGCCACAACACACAAGATAGTTTTGTTTTCATCCAGGAGTATCTGGACAAATTGTTGTGGATTTTGGGTGAAATTTAAGGAAAAATCACCGAGAAAGTTGTTTTGGAGAAAAGCTCAGACTTCCTGTTCGGCAAATGTATCCAATGTCATGTTTACAGAAAGAAATATCATGTTTTCTCTGCTTTCTGAAGCTTTCTTCCTAGAAAACTCGAATGTGTAGAGTATTTGACTCCAGGTGGAACCAATTAGCGTTTCCCAGCTGAAAACAAAAACTTACATGCTAAAATGCATTCAAAAGCGTAACATCCATAGAGAATGTCCAGAAAACGCAAACACACACAGAGGCTGTAGCAAGATCTGGGATTGAGATAGCCACAACACACAAGATAGTTTTGTTTTCCTCCAGGAGTATCTGGACAAATTGTTGTAGTATTGAAGTGAAATTTAACCAAAAAATCACCGTGAAAGTGGTTTTGGAGAAACGGACAATCTTTCTGTTCAGCAAATGAATCCAAAGTCATGTTTACAAATACAAATATCATGTTTTCTCAGGTTTCTGGAGCTTTCTTCCTAGAAAACTCGAATGTGTGGAGTATTTGACTCCAGGTGGAACCAATTAGCGTTTGCCAGCAGAAAACAAAAAGGGTCCTGCTAAAATGCATTCAAAACCTTAAAGTCCATAGAGAATATCCAGAAAACACAAACACACACAGAGGCTGTAGCAAGATCTGGGATTGAGATAGCCACAACACAAAAGATAGATTTGTTTTCATCCAGGAGTATCTGGACAAATTGTTGTGGATTTCGGGTGAAATTTAACCAAAAATCACCGAGAAAGTTGTTTTGGAGAAAAGCTCAATCTTCCTGTTCGGCAAACGTATCCAATGTCATGTTTACAGAAAGAAATATCATGTTTTCTCTGCTTTCTGAAGCTTTCTTCCTAGAAAACTCGAATGTGTAGAGTATTTGACTCCAGGTGGAACCAATTAGCGTTTCCCAGCTGAAAACAAAAACTTACATTCTAAAATGCATTCAAAAGCGTAACGTCCATAGAGAATGTCCAGAAAACACAAACACACACAGAGGCTGTAGCAAGATCTGGGATTGAGATAGCCACAACACACAAGATAGCTTTGTTTTCCTCCAGGAGTATCTGGACAAATTGTTGTAGTTTTGAAGTGAAATTTAACCAAAAAATCACCGTGAAAATGGTTTTGGAGAAAAGCACAATCTTCCTGTTCAGCAAATGAATCCAATGTCTTGTTTACAAATACAAATATCATGTTTTCTCAGGTTTCTGGAGCTTTCTTCCTAGAAAACTCGAATGTGTGGAGTATTTGACTCCAGGTGGAACCAATTAGCGTTTGCCAGCAGAAAACAAAAAGGGTCCTGCTAAAATGCATTCAATACCTTAAAGTCCATAGAGAATATCCAGAAAACACAAACACACACAGAGGCTGTAGCAAGATCTGGGATTGAGATAGCTACAAATCACCAGATAGTTTTGTTTTCATCCAGGAGTATCTGGACAAATTGTTGTGGATTTCGGGTGAAATTTAACCAAAAATCACCGTGAAAGTGGTTTTGGAGAAAAGCACAATCTTCCTGTTCGGCAAATGTATCCAATGTCATGTTTACGGAAAGAAATATCATGTTTTCTCAGGTTTCTGAAGCTTTCTTCTTAGAAAACTCGAATGTGTTGAGTATTTGACTCCAGGTGGAACCAATTAGCGTTTCCCAGCAGAAATCAAAAAGGGTCCTGCTAAAATGCATTCAAAACCTTAAAGTCCATAGAGAATATCCAGAAAACACAAACACACACAGAGAGTGTAGCAAGATCCGGGATTGAGATAGCTACAAATCACCAGATAGTTTTGTTTTCATCCAGGAGTATCTGGACAAATTGTTGTGGATTTCGGGTGAAATTTAACCAAAAATCTCCGTGAAAGTGGTTTTGGAGAAAAGCACAATATTCCTGTTCGGCAAATGTATCCAATGTCATGTTTACAGAAAGAAATATCATGTTTTCTCAGGTTTCTGAAGCTTTCTTCCTGGAAAACTCGAATGTGTGGAGTATTTGCCTCCAGGTGGAACCAATTAGCGTTTGCCAGCAGAAAACAAATAGGGTCCTGCTAAAATGCATTCAAAACCTTAAAGTCCATAGAGAATATCCAGAAAACACAAATACACACAGAGGCTGTAGCAAGATCTGGGATTGAGATAGCTACAAATAACCAGATAGTTTTGTTTTCATCCAGGAGTATCTGGACAAATTGGTGTAGTTTTGAAGTGAAATTTAAGCAAAAAATCACCGTGAAAGTTGTTTTGGAGAAAAGCACAATCTTTCTGTTCAGCAAATGAATCCAATGTCTTGTTTACAAATACAAATATCATGTTTTCTCAGGTTTCTTGAGCTTTCTTCCTAGAAAACTCGAATGTGTTGAGTATTTGACTCCAGGTGGAACCAATTAGCGTTTCCCAGCAGAAATCAAAAAGGGTCCTGCTAAAATGCATTCAAAACCTTAAAGTCCATAGAGAATATCCAGAAAACACAAACACACACAGAGGCTGTAACAAGATCTGGGATTGAGATAGCTACAAATCACCGGATAGTTTTGTTTTAATCCAGGATTATCTGGACAAATTGTTGTGGATTTTGGGTGAAATTTAACCAAAAATCACCGTGAAAGTTGTTTTGGAGAAAAGCTCAATCTTCCTGTTCGGCAAATGTATCCAATGTCATGTTTACAGAAAGAAATATCATGTTTTCTCTGCTTTCTGAAGCTTTCTTCCTAGAAAACTCGAATGTGTAGATTATTTGACTCCAGGTGGAACCAATTAGCGTTTCCCAGCTGAAAACAAAAACTTACATGCTAAAATGCATTCAAAAGCGTAACGTCCATAGAGAATGTCCAGAAAACACAAACACACACAGAGGCTGTAGCAAGATCTGGGATTGAGATAGCCACAACACACAAGATAGTTTTGTTTTCCTCCAGGAGTATCTGGACAAATTGTTGTAGTTTTGAAGTGAAATTTAACCAAAAAATCACCGTGAAAGTGGTTTTGGAGAAACGGACAATCTTTCTGTTCAGCAAATGAATCCAATGTCATGTTCACAGAAAGAAATATCATGTTTTCTCAGGTTTCTGGAGCTTTCTTCCTAGAAAACTCGAATGTGTGGAGTATTTGACTCCAGGTGGAACCAATTAGCGTTTGCCAGCAGAAAACAAAAAGGGTCCTGCTAAAATGCATTCAAAACCTTAAAGTCCATAGAGAATATCCAGAAAACACAAACACACACAGAGGCTGTAGCAAGATCTGGGATTGAGATAGCTACAAATCACCAGATAGTTTTGTTTTCATCCAGGAGTATCTGGACAAATAGTTGTGGATTTTGGGTGAAATTTAACCAAAAATCACCGAGAAAGTTGTTTTGGAGAAAAGCCCAATCTTCCTGTTCGGCAAACGTATCCAATGTCATGTTTACAGAAAGAAATATCATGTTTTCTCAGGTTTCTGAAGCTTTCTTCCTAGAAAACTCGAATGTGTAGAGTATTTGACTCCAGGTGGAACCAATTAGCGTTTGCCAGCTGAAAACAAAAACTTACATGCTAAAATGCATTCAAAAGCGTAACGTCCATAGAGAATGTCCAGAAAACGCAAACACACACAGAGGCTGTAGCAAGATCTGGGATTGAGATAGCCACAACACACAAGATAGTTTTGTTTTCCTCCAGGAGTATCTGGACAAATTGTTGTAGTTTTGAAGTGAAATTTAACCAAAAAATCACCGTGAAAGTGGTTTTGGAGAAAAGGACAATCTTTCTGTTCAGCAAATGAATCCAATGTCATGTTTACAAATACAAATATCATGTTTTCTCAGGTTTCTGGAGCTTTCTTCCTAGAAAACTCGAATGTGTGGAGTATTTGACTCCAGGTGGAAGCAATTAGCGTTTGCCAGCAGAAAACAAAAAGGGTCCTGCTAAAATGCATTCAAAACCTTAAAGTCCATAGAGAATATCCAGAAAACACAAACACACACAGAGGCTGTAACAAGACCTGGGATTGAGATAGCTACAAATCACCAGATAGCTTTGTTTTCATCCAGGAATATCTGGACAAATTGTTGTGGATTTCGGGTGAAATTTAACCAAAAAATCACCGTGAAAGTGGTTTTGGAGTAAGGCACAATCTTCCTGTTCAGCAAATGTATCCAATGTCATGTTTACAGAAAGAAATATCATGTTTTCTCAGGTTACTGAAGCTTTCTTCCTAGAAAACTCGAATGTGTGGAGTATTTGACTCCAGGTGGAACCAATTAGCGTTTGCCAGCAGAAAACAAAAAGGGTCCTGCTAAAATGCATTCAAAACCTTAAAGTCCATAGAGAATATCCAGAAAACACAAACACACACAGAGGCTGTAGCAAGATCTGGGATTGAGATAGCCACAACACACAAGATAGATTTGTTTTCCTCCAGGAGTATCTGACAAATTGTTGTGGATTTTGGGTGAAATTTAACCAAAAATCACCGTGAAAGTGGTTTTGGAGAAAAGCACAATCTTCCTGTTCAGCAAATGAATCCAATGTCATGTTTACAAATACAAATATCATGTTTTCTCAGTTTCTGGAGCTTTCTTCCTAAAAAACTCGAATGTGTGGAGTATTTGACTCCAGGTGGAACCAATTAGCGTTTGCCAGCAGAAAACAAAAAGGGTCCTGCTAAAATGCATTCAAAACCTTAAAGTCCATAGAGAATATCCAGAAAACACAAACACACACAGAGGCTGTAGCAAGATCTGGGATTGAGATAGCTACAAATCACCAGATAGTTTTGTTTTCATCCAGGAGTATCTGGACAAATTGTTGTGGATTTTGGGTGAAATTTAACCAAAAATCACCGAGAAAGTTGTTTTGGAGAAAAGCTCAATCTTCCTGTTCGGCAAACGTATCCAATGTCATGTTTACAGAAAGAAATATGATGTTTTCTCTGCTTTCTGAAGCTTTCTTCCTAGAAAACTCGAATGTGTAGAGTATTTGACTCCAGGTGGAACCAATTAGCGTTTCCCAGCTGAAAACAAAAACTTACATGCTAAAATGCATTCAAAAGCGTAAAGTCCATAGAGAATGTCCAGAAAACACAAACACACACAGAGGCTGTAGCAAGATCTGGGATTGAGATAGCTACAAATCACCAGATAGTTTTGTTTTCATCCAGGAGTATCTGGAAAAATTGTTGTGGATTTCCGGTGAAATTTAACCAAAAATCACCGTGAAAGTGGTTTTGGAGAAAAGCACAATCTTCCTGTTCAGCAAATGAATCCAATGTCTTGTTTACAAACACAAATATCATGTTTTCTCAGGTTTCTGAAGCTTTCTTCCTAGAAAACTCGAATGTGTGGAGTATTTGACTCCAGGTGGAACCAATTAGCGTTTCCCAGCAGAAATCAAAAAGGGTCCTGTTAAAATGCATTCAAAACCTTAAAGTCCATAGAGAATATCCAGAAAACACAAACACACACAGAGGCTGTAGCAAGATCTGGGATTGAGATAGCTACAAATCACCAGATAATTTTCTTTTCCTCCAGGAGTATCTGGAAAAATTGTTGTGGATTTCGGGTGAAATTTAACCAAAAAAAAACCCTGAAATTGGTTTTGGAGAAAAGCACAATCTTCCTGTTCGGCAAATGTATCCAATGTCATGTTTAGAAATACAAATATCATGTTTTCTCAGGTTTCTTAAGCTTTCTTCCTAGAAAACTCGAATGTGTGGAGGATTTGCCTCCAGGTGGAACCAATTAGCGTTTGCCAGCAGAAATCAAAAAGGGTCCTGCTAAAATGCATTCAAAACCTTAAAGTCCATAGAGAATATCCAGAAAACACAAACACACACAGAGGCTGTAGCAAGATCTGGGATTGAGATAGCTACAAATCACCAGATAGTTTTGTTTTCATCCAGGAATATCTGGACAAATTGTTGTGGATTTCGGGTGAAATTTAACCAAAAATCACCGTGAAAGTGGTTTTGGAGAAAAGCACAATCTTCCTGTTCGGCAAATGTATCCAATGTCATGTTTAGAAATACAAATATCATGTTTTCTCAGGTTTCTGAAGCTTTCTTCCTAGAAAACTCGAATGTGTGGAGGATTTGACTCCAGGTGGAACCAATTAGCGTTTGCCAGCAGAACACAAAAAGGGTCCTGCTAAAATGCATTCAAAACCTTAAAGTCCGTAGAGAATATCCAGAAAACACAAACACACACAGAGGCTGTAGCAAGATCTGGGATTGAGATAGCTACAAATCACCAGATATTTTTGTTTTCATCCAGGAGTATCTGGACAAATTGTTGTAGTTTTGAAGTGAAATTTAACCAAAAAATCACCGTGAAAGTGCTTTTGGAGAAAAGCACAATCTTTCTGTTCAGCAAATGAATCCAATGTCATGTTTACAAATACAAATATCATGTTTTCTCAGGTTTCTGAAGCTTTCTTCCTGGAAAACTCGAATGTGTGGAGTATTTGACTCCAGGTGGAACCAATTAGCGTTTGCCAGCAGAAAACAAAAAGGGTCCTGTTAAAATGCATTCAAAACCTTAAAGTCCATAGAGAATGTCCAGAAAACACAAACACTCACAGAGGCTGTAGCAAGATCTGGGATTGAGATAGCTCAAATCACCAGATAGTTTTGTTTTCCTCCAGGAGTATCTGGACAAATTGTTGTGGATTTCGGGTGAAATTTAACCAAAAATCACCGTGAAAGTGGTTTTGGAAAAGAGCACAATCTTCCTGTTCGGCAAATGTATCCAATGTCATGTTTACAGAAAGAAATATCATGTTTTCTCAGGTTTCTGAAGCTTGCTTTCTAGAAAACTCGAATGTGTGGAGTATTTGACTCCAGGTGGAACCAATTAGCGTTTGCCAGCAGAAATCAAAAAGGGTCCCGCTAAAATGCATTCAAAATCTTAAAGTCCATAGAGAATGTCCAGAAAACACAAACACACACAGAGGCTGTAGCAAGATCTGGGATTGAGATAGCTACAAATCACCAGATAGTTTTGTTTTCATCCAGGAGTATCTGGACAAATTGTTGTGGATTTCGGGTGAAATTTATCCAAAAATCACCGTGAAAGTGGTTTTGGAGGAAAGCACAATCTTTCTGTTCTGCAAATGAATCCAATGTCATGTTTACAAATACAAATATCATGTTTTCTAAGGTTTCTGGAGCTCTCTTCCTAGAAAACTCGAATGTGTGGAGGATTTGACTCCAGGTGGAACCAATTAGCCTTTGCCAGCAGAAATCCAAAAGGGTCCTGCTAAAATGCATTCAAAGCGTTAAAGTCCATAGAGAATATCCAGAAAACACCAACACAAACAGAGGCTGTAGCAAGATCTGGGATTGAGATAGCTACAAATCACCAGATAATTTTGTTTTCCTCCAGGAGTAACTGGACAAATTGTTGTGGATTTCGGGTGAAATTTAACCAAAAATCACCGTGAAAGTGGTTTTGTAGCAAGGCACAATCTTCCTGTTCTTCAAATGTATCCAATGTCATGTTTAGAAATACAAATATCATGATTTCTCAGGTTTCTGGAGCTTTCTTCCTAGAAAACTCGAATGTGTGGAGGATTTGACTCCAGGTGGAACCAATTAGCGTTTTCCAGCAGAACACAAAAAGGGTCCTGCTAAAATGCATTCAAAACCTTAAAGTCCATAGAGAATATCCAGAAAACACAAACACACACAGAGGCTGTAGCAAGATCTGGTTTGAGATAGCTACAAATCACCAGATAGTTTTGTTTTCCTCCAGGAGATCCTGGACAAATTGTTGTGGATTTCGGGTGAAATTTAACCAAAAATCACAGTGAAAGTGGTTTTGGAGAAAAGCACAATCTTCCTGTTCGGCAAATGTATCCAATGTCATGTTTACAGAAAGAAATATCATGTTTTCTCTGGTTTCTGAAGCTTTCTTCCTAGAAAACTTGAATGTGTGGAGTATTTGACTCCAGGTGGAACCAATTAGCGTTTGCCAGCTGAAAAGAAAAACTTACATGCTAAAATGCATTCAAAACCGTAAAGTCCATAGAGAATGTCCAGAAAACACAAACACACACAGAGGCTGTAGCAAGATCTGGGATTGAGATAGCCACAACACAAAAGATAGTTTTGTTTTCCTCCAGGAGTATCTGGACAAATTGTTGTGGATTTCGGGTGAAATTTAACCAAAAAACATTGTGAAAGTGTTTTTGGAGAAAAGCACAATCTTCCTGTTCGGCACGTGTATCCAATGTCATGTTTAGTAATACAAATATCATGTTTTCTCAGGTTTCTGAAGCTTTCTTTCTAGAAATCTCGAATGTGTGGAGTATTTGACTCCAGGTGGAACCAATTAGCGTTTGCCAGCAGAAAACAAAAAGGGTCCTGCTAAAATGCATTCAAAACCTTAAAGTCCATAGAGAATATCCAGAAAACACAAACACACACAGAGGCTGTAGCAAGATCTGGGATTGAGATAGCTACAAATCACCAGATAGGTTTGTTTTCATCCAGGAGTATCTGGACAAATTGTGGTGGATTTCGGGTGAAATTTAACCAAAAATCACCGTGAAAGTGGTTTTGGAGAAAAGCACAATCTTCCTGTTCAGCAAATGTATCCAATGTCATGTTTACAAAAGGAATATCATGTTTTCTCAGGTTTCTGAAGCTTTCTTCCTAGAAAACTCGAATGTGTGGAGTATTTGACTCCAGGTGGAACCAATTAGCGTTTAGCAGCAGAAATCAAAAAGGGTCCTGTTAAAATGCATTCAAAACCTTAAAGTGCATAGAGAATATCCAGAAAACACAAACACACACAGAGGCTGTAGCAAGATCTGGGATTGAGATAGCTACAAATCACCAGATAGTTTTGTTTTCATCCAGGAGTTTCTGGACAAATTGGTGTAGTTTTGAAGTGAAATTTAACCAAAAAATCACTGATAAAGTGGTTTTGGAGAAAAGCACAATCTTCCTGTTCGGCAAATGAATCCAATGTCATGTTTAGAAATACAAATATCATGTTTTCTCAGGTTTCTGGAGATTTCTTCCTAGAAAACTCGAATGTGTGGAGGATTTGACTCCAGGTGGAAACAATTAGTGTTTTCCAGCAGTAATCAAAAAGGGTCCTGCTAAAATGCATTCAAAACCTTAAAGTCCATAGAGAATATCCAGAAAACACAAACACACACAGAGGCTGTAGCAAGATCTGGGATTGAGATAGCTACAAATCACCAGATAGTTTTGTTTTCATCCAGGAGTATCTGGAGAAATTGTTGTGGATTTTCTGTGAAATTTAACCAAAAATCACCGTGAAAGTCGTTTTGGAGAAAAGCACAATGTTCCTGTTCGGCTAATGTACCCAATGTCATGTTTACAGAAAGAAATATCATGTTTTCTCAGGTTTCTGAAGCTTTCTTCCTAGAAAACTCGAATGTGTGGAGTATTTGACTCCACTTGGAACCAATTAGCGTTTGCCAGCAGAAAACAAAGAGGGTCCTGCTAAAATGCATTCCAAACCTTGAAGTCCATAGAGAATATCCAGAAAACACAAACACACACAGAGGCTGTAGCAAGATCTGGGATTGAGATAGCTACAAATCACCAGATAGGTTTGTTTTCATCCAGGAGTATCTGGACAAATTGTTGTGGATTTCAGGTGAAATTTAACCAAAAATAACCGTGAAAGTGGTTTTGGAGAAAAGCACAATCTTCCTGTTCGGAAAATGTATCCAATGTCATGTTTACAGAAAGAAATATCATGTTTTCTCAGGTGTCTGAAGCTTTCTCCCTACAAAACTCGAATGTGTGTAGTATTTGACTCCAGGTGTAACCAATTAGCCTTTGCCAGCAGAAAACAAAAAGGGTCCTGCTAAAATGCATTCAAAACCTTAAAGTCCATAGAGAATATCCAGAAAACACAAACACACACAGAGGCTGAGGCAAGATCTGGGATTGAGATAGGTACAAATTACCAGATAGTTTTGTTTTCATCCATGAGTATCTGGATGAATTGTTGTGGATTTTGTGTGAAATTTAACCAAAAATCACCGAGAAAGTGCTTTTGGAGAAAAGCACAATCTTCCTGTTCGGCAAATATATCCAATGTCATGTTTACAGAAAGAAATATCATGTTTTCTCAGGTTTCTGGAGCTTTCTTCCTAGAAAACTCGAATGTGTGGAGTATTTGACTCCAGGTGGAACCAATTAGCGTTTGCCAGCTGAAAAGAAAAACTTACATGCTAAAATGCATTCAAAACCGTAAAGTCCATAGAGAATGTCCAGAAAACACAAACACACACAGAGGCTGCAGCAAGATCTGGGATTGAGATAGCAACAACACACAACACAGTTTTGTTTTCCTCCAGCAGTATCTGGACAAATTGTTGTGGATTTCGGGTGAAATTTAACCAAAAATCACCGTGAAAGTGGTTTTGGAGAAAAGCACAATCTTCCTGTTTGGCAAATGTATCCAATGTCATGTTTACAGAAAGAAATATCATGGTTTCTCAGGTTTCTGAAGCTTTCTACCTAGAACACTCGAATGTATGGAGTACTAGACTCCAGGTGGAACCAATTAGCGTTTGCCAGCAGAAAACAAAAAGGGTCCTGCTAAAATGCATTCAAAACCTTAAAGTCCATAGAGAATATCCAGAAAACACAAACACACACAGAGGCTGTAGCAAGATATGGGATTGAGATAGCTACAAATCACCAGATAGTTTTGTTTTCATCCAGGAGTATCTGGACAAATTGTTGTGGATTTCGGGTGAAATTTAACCAAAAATCACTGTGAAAGTGGTTTTGGAGAAAAGCACAATCTTCCTGTTTGGCAAATGTATCCAATGTCATGTTTACAGAAAGAAATACCATGTTTTCTCAGGTTTCTGAAGCTTTCTTCCTAGAAAACTCGAATGTGTGGAGGATATGACTCCAGGTGGAACCAATTAGTGTTTGCCAGCAGAAAACAAAAAGGATCCTGCTAAAATGCATTCAAAACCTTAAAGTCCATAGAGAATATCCAGCAAACACAAACACACACAGAGGCTGTAGCAAGATCTGGGATTGAGATAGCTACAAATCACCAGGTAGTTTTGTTTTCATCCAGGAGTATCTGGAGAAATTGTTGTGGATTTTGGGTGAAATTTAACCAAAAATCACCGTGAAAGTGGTTTTGGAGAAAAGCACAATCTTCCTGTTTGGCAAATGTATCCAATGTCATGTTTACAGAAAGAAATATCATGTTTTCTCAGGTTTCTGAAGCTTTCTTCCTAGAAAACTCGAATGTGTGGAGGATTTGACTCCAGGTGGAACCAATTAGCGTTTGCCAGCAAAAAACAAAAAGGGTCCTGCTAAAATGCATTCAAAACCTTAAAGTCCATAGAGAATATCCAGAAAACACAAACACACACAGAGGCTGTAGCAAGATTTGGGATTGAGATGGCTACAAATCACCAGATAGTTTTGTTTTCATCCAGGAGTATCTGGACAAATCGTTGTGGATTTCGGGTGAAATTTAACCAAAAATCACCGTGAAAGTGGTTTTGGAGAAAAGCACAATCTTCCTGTTCGGCAAATGTATCCAATGTCATGTTTACAGAAAGAAATATCATGTTTTCTCAGGTTTCTGAAGATTTCTTCCTAGAACACTCGAATGTGTGGAGTACTTGACTCCAGGTGGAACCAATTAGCGTTTGCCAGCAGAAAACAAAAAGGGTCCTGCTAAAATGCATTCAAAACCTTAAAGTCCATAGAGAATATCCAGAAAACACAAACACACACAGAGGCTGTAGCAAGATCTGGGATTGAGATAGCTACAAATCACCAGATAGTTTTGTTTTCATCCAGGAGTATCTGGACAAATTGTTATGGATTTCGGGTGAAATTTAACCAAAAATCACCGGGAAAGTGGTTTTGGAGAAAAGCACAATCTTTCTGTTCAGCAAATGAATCCAATGTCATGTTTACAAATACAAATATCATGTTTTCTCAGGTTTCTGGAGCTTTCTTCCTAGAAAACTCGAATGTGTGGAGGATTTGACTCCAGGTGGAACCAATTAGCGTTTGCCAGCAGAAAACAAAAAGGGTCCTGCTAAAATGCATTCAAAACCTTAATGTCCATAGAGAATATCCAGAAAACACAAACACACACAGAGGCTATAGCAAGATCTGGGATTGAGATAGCTACAAATCACCAGGTAGTTTTGTTTTCATCCAGGAGTATCTGGAAAAATTGTTGTGGATTTCGAGTGAAATTTAACCAAAAATCACCGTGAAAGTGGTTTTGGAGAAAAGCACAATCTTCCTGTTCGGCAAATGTATCCAATGTCATGTTTACAGAAAAATATCATGTTTTCTCTGCTTTCTGAAACTTTCTTCCTAGAAAACTCGAATGTGTTGAGGATTTAACTCCAGGTGGAAGCAATTAGCGTTTGCCAGCAGAAAACAAAAAGGGTCCTGCTAAAATGCATTCAAAACCTTAAAGTCCATAGAGAATATCCAGAAAACACAAACACACACAGAGGCTGTAGCAAGATCTGGGATTGAGATAGCTACAAATCACCAGATAGTTTTGTTTTCATCCAGGAGTATCTGGACAAATTGTTGTGGATTTCGGGTGAAATTTAACCAAAAATCACCGGGAAAGTGGTTTTGGAGAAAAGCACAATCTTTCTGTTCAGCAAATGAATCCAATGTCATGTTTACAAATAAAAATATGTTTTCTCAGGTTTCTGGAGCTTTCTTCCTAGAAAACTCGAATGTGTGGAGGATTTGACTCCAGGTGGAACCAATTAGCGTTTGCCAGCAGAAAACAAAAAGGGTCATGCTAAAATACATTCAAAACCTTAAAGTCCATAGAGAATATCCAGAAAACACAAACACACACAGAGGCTGTAGCAAGATCTGGGATTGAGATAGCTACAAATCACCAGATAGTTTTGTTTTCATCCAGGAGTATCTGGACCAATTGTTGTGGATTTCGGGAGAAATTTAACCAAAAATCACCATGAAAGTGGTTTTGGAGAAAAGCACAATCTTCCTGTTCGGCAAATGTATCCAATGTCATGTTTACCGAAAGAAATATCATGTTTTCTCAGGTTTCTGAAGCTTTCTTCCTAGAAAACTCGAATGTGTGGAGTATTTGACTCCAGGTGGAACCAATTAGCGTTTGCCAGCAGAAAACAAAAAGGGTCCTGCTAAAATGCATTCAAAACCTTAAAGTCCATAGAGAATATCCAGAAAACACAAACACACACAGAGGGTGTAGCAAGATCTGGGATTGAGATAGCTACAAATCACCAGATAGTTTTGTTTTCATCCAGGAGTATCTGGACACATTGTTGTAGTTTTGAAGTGAAATTTAACCAAAAAATCACCGTGAAAGTGGTTTTGGAGAAAAGCACAATCTTTCTGTTCAGCAAATGAATCCAATGTCATGTTTACAAATACAAATATGTTTTCTCAGGTTTCTGGAGCTTTCTTCCTAGAAAACTCGAATGTGTGGAGGATTTGACTCCAGGTGGAACCAATTAGCGTTTGCTAGCAGAAAACAAAAAGGGTCCTGCTAAAATGCATTCAAAACCTTAAAGTCCATAGAGAATATCCAGAAAACACAGACACACAGAGATGCTCTAGCAAGATCTGGGATTGACATGCCTACAAATCACCAGATAGTTTTGTTTTCATCCAGGAGTATCTGGACAAATTGTTGTGGATTTTGGTTGAAATTTAACAAAAAATCACCGTGAAAGTGGTTTTGGAGAAAAGCACAATCTTCCTGTTTGGCAAATGTATCCAATGTCATGTTTACAGAAAGAAATATCATGTTTTCTCAGGTTTCTGAAGCTTTCTTCCTAGAAAACTCGAATGTGTGGAGTACTTGACTCCAGGTGGAACCAATTAGCGTTTGCTAGCAGAAAACAAAAAGGGTACTGCAAAAATGCATTCAAAACCTTAAAGTCCATAAAGAATATCCAGAAAACACAAACACACACAGAGGCTGTAGCAAGATCTGGGATTGAGATAGCTACAAATCACCAGATAGTTTTGTTTTCATCCAGGAGTATCTGGACAAATTATTGTAGTTTTGAAGTGAAATTTAACCAAAAAATCACCGTGAAAGTGGTTTTGGAGAAAAGCGCAATCTTCCTGTTAGCAAATGAATCCAATGTCATGTTTAAAAATACAAATATCATGTTTTCTCAGGTTTCTGGAGCTTTCTTCATAGAAAACTCGAATGTGTGGAGTATTTGACTCCAGGTGGAACCAATTAGCGTTTGCCAGCAGAACACAAAAAGGGTCCTGCTAAAATGCATTCAAAAGCTTAAAGTGCATAGAGAATATCCAGAAAACACAAACACACACAGAGGATGTAGCAAGATCTGGGATTGAGATAGCTACAAATCACCAGATAGTTTTGTTTTCATCCAGGAGTATCTGGACAAATTTTTGTGTATTTTGGGTGAAATTTAACCAAAAATCCCCGTCAAAGTGGTTTTGGAGAAAAGCACAATCTTCCTGTTCGGCAAATGTATCCAATGTCATGTTTACAGAAAGAAATATCATGTTTTCTCAGGTTTCTGGAGCTTTCTTCCTAGAAAACTCGAATGTGTGGAGGATTTGACTCCAGGTGGAACCAATTAGCGTTTGCCAGCAGAAAACAAAAAGGGTCCTGCTAAAATGCATTCAAATCCTTAAGGCCCATCGAGAATATCCAGAAAACACAAACACCACAGAGGCTGTAGCAAGTTCTGGGGTTGAGATAGCTACAAATCACCAGATAGTTTTGTTTTCATCCAGGAGTACCTGGACAAACTGTTGTGGATTTCGGGTGAAATTTAACCAAAAATCACCGGGAAAGTTGTTTTGGAGAAAAGCACAATCTTCCTGTTCGGCACGTGTATCCAATGTCATGTTTACAAATACAAATATCATGTTTTCTCAGGTTTCTGAAGCTTTCTTCCTGGAAAACTCGAATGTGTGGAGGATTTGACTCCAGGTGGAACCAATTAGCGTTTGCCAGCAGAAAACTAAATGGGTCCTGCTAAAATGCATTCAAAACCTTAAAGTCCATAGAGAATATCCAGAAAACACAAACACACACAGAGGCTGTAGGAAGATCTGGGATTGAGATAGCTACAAATCACCAGATAGTTTTGTTTTCATCCAGGAGTATCTGGACAAATTTTTGCAGTTGAAGTGAAATTTAACCAAAAAATCACCGTGAAAGTGGTTTTGGAGAAAAGCACAATCTTCCTGTTCGGCAAATGTATCCAATGTCATGTTTACAAATACAAATATCCTGTTTTCTCAGGTTTCTGAAGCTTTCTTCCTAGAAAACTCGAATGTGTGGAGTATTTGACTCCAGGTGGAAACAATTAGCGTTTGCCAGCAGAAAACAAAAAGGGTCCTGCTAAAATGCATTCAAAACCTTAAAGTCCATAGAGAATATCCAGAAAACACAAACACACACAGAGGCTGTAGCAAGATCTGGGATTGAGATAGCTACAAATCACCAGATAGTTTTGTTTTCATCCAGGAGTAACTGGACAAATTGTTGTGGATTTCGGGTGAAATTTAACCAAAAATCTCCGTGAAAGTGGTTTTGGAGAAAAGCACAATCTTCCTGTTTGGCAAATGTATCCAATGTCATGTTTACAGGAAGAAATATCATGTTTTCTCAGGTTTCTGAAGCTTTCTTCCTAGAAAACTCGAATGTGTGGAGTATTTGACTCCAGTTGGAACCAATTAGCGTTTGCCAGCAGAAAACAAAAAGGGTCCTGCTAAAATGCATTCAAAACCTTAAAGTCCATAGAGAATATCCAGAAAACACAAACACACACAGAGGCTGTAGGAAGATCAGGGATTGAGATAGCTACAAATCACCAGATAGTTTTGTTTTCATCCAGGTGTATCTGGACAAATTGTTGTGTATTTTGGGTGAAATTTAACCAAAAATCCCCGTCAAAGTGGTTTTGGAGAAAAGCACAATCTTCCTGTTCGGCAAATGTATCCAATGTCATGTTTACAAATACAAATATCCAGTTTTCTCAGGTTTCTGAAGCTTTCTTCCTAGAAAACTCGAATGTGTGGAGGATTTGACTCCAGGTGGAACCAATTAGCGTTTGCCAGCAGAAAACAAAAAGGGTCCTGCTAAAATGCATTCCAAACCTTAAAGTCCATAGAGAATATCCAGAAAACACAAACACACACAGAGGCTGTAGCAAGATCTGGGATTGAGATAGCTACAAATCACCAGATAGTTTTGTTTTCATCCAGGAGTATCTGGACAAATTGTTGCAGTTGAAGTGAAATTTAACCAAAAAATCACCGTGAAAGTGGTTTTGGAGAAAAGCACAATCTTCCTGTTCGGCAAATGTATCCAATGTCATGTTTACAAATACAAATATCCTGTTTTCTCAGGTTTCTGAAGCTTTCTTCCTAGAAAACTTGAATGTGTGGAGTATTTGACTCCAGGTGGAACCAATTAGCGTTTGCCAGCAGAAAACAAAAAGGGTCCTGCTAAAATTCATTCAAAACCTTAAAGTCCATAGAGAATATCCAGAAAACACAAACACACACAGAGGCTGTAGGAAGATCTGGGATTGAGATAGCTACAAATCACCAGATAGTTTTGTTTTCATCCAGGAGTATCTGGACAAATTGTTGTGTATTTTGGGTGAAATTTAACCAAAAATCACCGTGAAAGTGGTTTTGGAGAAAAGCACAATCTTCCTGTTCGGCACGTGTATCCAATGTCATGTTTACAAATACAAATATCATGTTTTCTCAGGTTTCTGAAGCTTTCTTCCTAGAAAACTCGAATGTGTGGAGGATTTGACTCCAGGTGGAACCAATTAGCGTTTGCCAGCAGAAAACTAAATGGGTCCTGCTAAAATGCATTCAAAACCTTAAAGTGCATAGAGAATATCCAGAAAACACAAACACACACAGAGGCTGTAGCAAGATCTGGGATTGAGATAGCTACAAATCACCAGATAGTTTTGTTTTCATCCAGGAGTATCTGGAAAAATTGTTGCAGTTGAAGTGAAATTTAACCAAAAAATCACAGTGAAAGTGGTTTTGGAGAAAAGCACAATCTTCCTGTTTGGCAAATGTATCCAATGTCATGTTTACAGGAAGAAATATCATGTTTTCTCAGGTTTCTGAAGCTTTCTTCCTAGAAAACTCGATTGTGTGGAGTATTTGACTCCAGGTGGAACCAATTAGCGTTTGCCAGCAGAAAACAAAAAGGGTCCTGCTAAAATGCATTCAAATCCTTAAAGTCCATAGAGAATATCCAGAAAACACAAACACACACAGAGGCTGTAGCAAGTTCTGGGGTTGAGTTAGCTACAAATAACCAGATAGTTTTGTTTTCATCCAGGAGTATCTGGACAAACTGTTGTGGATTTCCGGTGAAATTTAACCAAAAATCACCGTCAAAGTGTTTTTGGAGAAAAGCACAATCTTCCTGTTCGGCACGTGTATCCAATGTCATGTTTACAAATACAAATATCATGTTTTCTCAGGTTTCTGAAGCTTTCTTCCTAGAAAACTCGAATGTGTGGAGGATTTGACTCCAAGTGGAACCAATTAGCGTTTGCCAGCAGAAAACTAAATGGGTCCTGCTAAAATGCATTCAAAACCTTAAAGTGCATAGAGAATATCCAGAAAACACAAACACACACAGAGGCTGTAGGAAGATCTGGGATTGAGATAGCTACAAATCACCAGATAGTTTTGTTTTCATCCAGGAGTATCTGGACAAATTGTTGCAGTTGAAGTGAAATTTAACCCAAAATCACCGTGAAAGTGGTTTTGGAGAAAAGCACAATCTTCCTGTTCGGCAAATGTATCCAATGTCATGTTTATAGAAAGAGATATCATGTTTTCTCAGGTTTCTGAAGCTTTCTTCCTAGAAAACTCGAATGTGTGGAGGATTTGACTCCAGGTGGAACCAATTAGCGTTTGCCAGCAGAAAACAAAAAGGGTCCTGCTAAAATGCATTCAAATCCTTAAAGTCCATAGAGAATATCCAGAAAACACAAACACACACAGAGGCTGTAGTAAGTTCTGGGGTTGAGATAGCTACAAGTCACCAGATAATTTTGTTTTCATCCAGGAGTATCTGGACAAATTGTTGTGGATTTCGGGTGAAATTTAACCAAAAATCTCCGAGAAAGTGGTTTTGGAGAAAAGCACAATCTTCCTGTTCGGCACGTGTATCCAATGTCATGTTTACAAATACAAATATCCTGTTTTCTCAGGTTTCTGAAGCTTTCTTCCTAGAAAACTCGAATGTGTGGAGGATTTGACTCCAGGTGGAACCAATTAGCGTTTGCCAGCAGAAAACTAAATGGGTCCTGCTAAAATGCATTCAAAACCTTAAAGTGCATAGAGAATATCCAGAAAACACAAACACACACAGAGGCTGTAGCAAGATCTGGGATTGAGATAGCTACAAATCACCAGATAGTTTTCTTTACATCCAGGAGTATCTGGACAAATTGTTATAGTTTTGAAGTGAAATTTAACCAAAAAATCACCGTGAAAGTGGTTTTGAAGAGAAGCACAATCTTTCTGTTCAGCAAATGAATCCAATGTCATGTTTCCAAATACAAATATCATGTTATCACAGGTTTCTGGAGCTTTCTTCCTAGAAAACTCGAATGTGTGGAGTATTTGACTCCAGGTGGAACCAATTAGCGTTTGCCAGCAGAAAACAAAAAGGGTCCTGCTAAAATGCATTCAAATCCTTAAGGTCCATAGAGAATATCCAGAAAACACAAACACACACAGAGGCCGTAGCAAGTTCTGGGTTTGAGATAGCTACAAATCACCAGATAATTTTGTTTTCATCCAGGAGTATCTGGACAAATTGTTGTCGATTTCGGGTGCAATTTAACCAAAAATCACGGTGAAAGTGGTTTTGGAGAAAAGCACAATCTTCCTGTTCGGCAAGTGTATCCAATGTCATGTTTACAAATACAAATATCATGTTTTCTCAGGTTTCTGAAACTTTCTTCCTAGGAAACTCGAATGTGTGGAGTATTTGACTCCAGGTGGAACCAATTAGCATTTGCCAGCAGAAAACTAAATGGGTCCTGCTAAAATGCATTCAAAACCTTAAAGTCCATAGAGAATTTCCAGAAAACACAAACACACACAGAGGCTGTAGCAAGATCTGGGATTGAGATAGCTACAAATCACCAGATAGTTTTGTTTTCATCCAGGAGTATCTGGACAAATTGTTGCAGTTGAAGTGAAATTTAACCAAAAAATCACCGTGAAAGTGGTTTTGGAGAAAAGCACAATCTTCCTGTTCGGCAAATGTATCCAATGTCATGTTTACAAATACAAATATCATGTTTTCTCAGGTTTCTGAAGCTTTCTTCCTAGAAAACTCGAATGTGTGGAGGATTTGACTGCAGGTGGAACCAGTTAGCATTTGCCAGCAGAAAACTAAATGGGTCCTGCTAAAATGCATTCAAAACCTTAAAGTCCATAGAGAATATCCAGAAAACAGAAACACACACAGACGCTGTAGCAAGATCTGGGATTGAGATAGCTACAAATCACCAGATAGTTTTGTTTTCATCCAGGAGTATCTGGACAAATTGTTGTGGATTTCGGGTGACATTTAACCAAAAATCTCCGTGAAAATGGTTTTGGAGAAAAGCACAATCTTCCTGTTCGAAAAATGCATCCAATGTCATGTTAATAAATACATATATATTGTTTTCTCAGGTTTCTGAAGCTTTCTTCCTAGAAAACTCGAATGTGTGGAGGATTTGACTCCAGGTGGAATCAATTAGCGTTTGCCAGCAGAAAACAAAAAGGGTCCTGCTAAAATGCATTCAAACCCTTTAAGTCCAGAGAGAATATCCAGAGAACACAAACACACACAGAGGCTGTAGCAAGATCTGGGATTGAGATAGCTACAAATCACCAGATAGTTTTGTTTTCATCCAGGAGTATCTGGACAAATTGTTGTGGATTTCCGGTGAAATTTAACCAAAAATCACCGTGAAAGTGGTTTTGGAGAAAAGCACAATCTTCCTGTTCGGCAAGTACATCCAATGTCATGTTTACAAATACAAATATCATGTTTTCTCAGGTTTCTGAAGCTTTCTTCCTAGTAAACTCGAATGTGTGGAGGATTTGACTCCAGGTGGAACCAATTAGCGTTTGCTAGCAGAAAACAAAAAGGGTCCTGCTAAAATGCATTCAAAACTTTAAAGTCCATAGAGAATATCCAGAAAACACAAACACACACAGAGGCTGTAGCAAGATCTGGGATTGAGATAGCTACAAATCACCAGATAGTTTTGTTTTCATCCAGGAGTATCTGGACAAATTGTTGTGGATTTCCGGTGAAATTTAACCAAAAATCACCGTGAAAGTGGTTTTGGAGAAAAGCACAATCTTCCTGTTCGGCAAGTACATCCAATGTCATGTTTACAAATACAAATATCATGTTTTCTCAGGTTTCTGAAGCTTTCTTCCTAGAAAACTCGAATGTGTGGAGGATTTGACTCCAGGTGGAACCAATTAGCATTTGCCAGCAGAAAACTAAATGGGTCCTGCTAAAATGCATTCAAAACCTTAAAGTCCATAGAGAATATCCAGAAAACAAAAACACACACAGAGGCTGTAGCAAGATCTGGGGTTGTGATAGCTACAAATCACCAGATAGTTTTGTTTTCATCCAGGAGTATCTGGACAAATTGTTGTGGATTTCGGGTGAAATTTAACCAAAAATCTCCGTTAAAGTGGTTTTGGAGAAAAGCACAATCTTCCTGTTCGGCAAGTGTATCCAATGTCATGTTTACAAATACAAATACTATGTTTTCTCAGGTTTCTGAAGCTTTCTTCCTAGAAAACTCGAATGTGTGGAGGATTTGACTCCAGGTGGAACCAATTAGCGTTTGCCAGCAGAAAACAAAAACTTACATGCTAAAATGCATTCAAAACCTTAAAGTCCATAGAGAATATCCAGAAAACACAAACACACACAGAGGCTGTAACAAGATCTGGGATTGAGATAGCTACAAATCACCAGATAGTTTTGTTTTCATCCAGGAGTATCTGGACAAATTGTTGTGCATTTCGGGTGAAATTTAACCAAAAATCTCCGTGAACGTGGTTTTTGAGAAAAGCACAATCTTCCTGTTCGGCAAATGTATCCAATGTCATGTTTACAGAAAGAAATATCATGTTTTCTCAGGTTTCTGAAGCTTTCTTCCTAGAAAACTCGAATGTGTGGAGTATTTGACTCCAGGTGGAACCAATTAGCGTTTGCCAGCAGAAAACAAAAAGGGTCCTGCTAAAATGCATTCAAAACCTTGAAGTCCATAGAGAATATCCAGAAAACACAAACACACACAGAGGCTGTAGCAAGATCTGGGATTGAGATAGCTACAAATCTCCAGATAGGTTTGTTTTCACCAAGGAGTATCTGGACAAATTGTTGTGGATTTCGGGTGAAATTTAACCTAAAATCACCGTGAAAGTGGTTTTGGAGAAAAGCACAATCTTCGTGTTCAGCTAATGAATCCAATGTCATGTTTACAAATACAAACATGTTTTCTCAGATGTCTGGAGCTTTCTTCCTAGAAAACTCGAATGTGTGGAGGATTTGACTCCAGGTGGAACCAATTAGCGTTTGCCAGCAGAAAACAAAAAGGGTCCTGCTAAAATGCATTCAAAACCTTAAAGTCCATAGAGAATATCCAGAAAACACAAACACACACAGAGGCTGTAGCAAGATCTGGGATTGAGATAGCTACAAATCCCCAGATAGTTTTGTTTTCATCCACGAGTATCTGGACAAATTGTTGTAGTTTGAAGTGAAATTTAACCAAAAAATCACCATGAAAGTGGTTTTGGAGGAAAGCACAATCTTTCTGTTCAGCTAATGAATCCAATGTCATGTTTACAAACACAAATAAGTTTTCTCAGCTTTCTGAAGCTTTCTTCCTAGAAAACTCGAATGTGTGGAGGATTTGACTCCAGGTGGAACCAATGAGCGTTTGCCAGCAGAAAACAAAAAGGGTCCTGCTAAAATGCATTCAAAACCTAAAGTCCATAGAGAATGTCCAGAAAACACAAACACACACAGAGGCTGTAGCAAGATCTGGGATTGAGATAGCTACAAATCACCAGATAGTTTTGTTTTCATCCAGGAGTATCTGGTCAAATTGTTGTGGATTTCAGGTGAAATTTAACCAAAAATCACCGTGAAAGTGGTTTTGGAGAAAAGCACAATCTTCCTGTTATGCAAATGTATCCAATGTCATGTTTACAGAAAGAAATATCATGTTTTCTCAGGTTTCTGTACCTTTCTTCCTAGTAAACTCGAATGTGTGGAGTATTTGACTCCAGGTGGAACCAATTAGCGTTTGCCAGCAGAAAACAAAAAGGGTCCTGCTAAAATGCATTCAAAACCTTAAAGTCCATAGAGAATATCCAGAAAACACAAACACACACAGAGGCTGTAGCAAGATCTGGGATTGAGATAGCTACAAATCACCAGATAGTTTTGTTTTAAATCCAGGAGTATCTGGACAAATTGTTGTGGATTTCGGGTGAAATTTAACCAAAAATCACCGTGAAAGTGGTTTTGGAGAAAAGCACGATCTTCCTGTTCGGCAAGTACATCCAATGTCATGTTTACAAATACAAATATCATGTTTTCTCAGGTTTCTGAAGCTTTCTTCCTAGAAAATTCGAATGTGTGGAGGATTTGATTCGAGGTGGAACCAAATAGCATTTGCCAGCAGAAAACTAAATGGGACCTGCTAAAATGCATTCAAAACCTTAAAGTCCATAGAGAATATCCAGAAAACACAAACACACACAGAGGATGTAGCAAGATCTGGGATTGAGATAGCTACAAATCACCAGATAGTTTTGTTTTCATCCAGGAGTATCTGGACAAATTGTTGTGGATTTCGGGTGAAATTTAACCAAAAATCACCGTGAAAGTGGTTTTGGAGAAAAGCACATGCTTCCTGTTCGGCAAATGCATCCAATGTCATGTTTACAGAAAGAAATATCATGTTTTCTCAGGTTTCTGAAGCTTTCTTCCTTGAAAACTCGAATGTGTGGAGGATTTGACTCCAGGTGGAACCAATTAGCGTTTGCCAGCAGAAAACAAAAAGGGTCCTGCTAAAATGCATTCAAAACCTTAAAGTCCATAGAGAATATCCAGAAAACACAAACACACACAGAGGATGTAGCAAGATCTGGGATTGAGATAGCTACAAATCACCAGATAGTTTTGTTTTCATCCAGGAGTATCTGGACAAATTGTTGTGGATTTCGGGTGAAATTTAACCAAAAATCACCGTGAAAGTGGTTTTGGAGAAAAGCACAATCTTCCTGTTCGGCAAGTACATCCAATGTCATGTTTACAAATACAAATATCATGTTTTCTCAGGTTTCTGAAGCTTTCTTCCTAGAAAACTCGAATGTGTGGAGGATTTGACTCCAGGTGGAACCAATTAGCGTTTGCCAGCAGAAAACAAAAAGGGTCCTGCTAAAATGCATTCAAAACCTTAAAGTCCATAGAGAATATCCAGAAAACACAAACACACACAGAGGCTGTAGCAAAATCTGGGATTCAATAGCTACAAATCTCCAGATAGGTTTGTTTTCACCCAGGAGTATCTGGACAAATTGTTGTGGATTTCGAGAGAAATTTAACCAAAAATCACCGTGAAAGTGGTTTTGGAGAAAAGCACAATCTTCCTGTTCAAAAAATGCATCCAATGTCATGTTTACAGAAAGAAATAGCATGTTTTCTCAGTTTTCTGAAGCTTTCTTCCTAGAAAACTCGAATGTGTGGAGCATTTGACTCCAGGTGGAACCAATTAGCGTTTGCCAGCAGAAAACAAAAAGGGTCCTGCTAAAATGCATTCAAAACCTTAAAGTCCATAGAGAATATCCAGAAAACACAAACACACACAGAGGCTGTAGCAAGATCTGCGGTTGAGATAGCTACAAATCACCAGGTAGTTTTGTTTTAAATCCAGGAGTATCTGGACAAATTGTTGTGGATTTCGGGTGAAATTTAACCAAAAATCACCGTGAAAGTGGTTTTGAAGAAAAGCACAATCTTCCTGTTCGGCAAGTACATCCAATGTCATGTTTACAAATACAAATATCATGTTTTCTCAGGTTTCTGAAGCTTTCTTCCTAGAAAACTCGAATGTGTGGAGTATTTGACTCCAGGTGGAACCAATTAGCGTTTGCCAGCAGAAGACAAAAAGGGTCCTGCTAAAATGCATTCAAAATCTTAAAGTCCATAGAGAATATCCAGAAAACACAAACACACACAGAGGCTGTAGCAAGATCTGGGATTGAGATAGCTACAAATCACCAGATAGTTTTGTTTTCATCCAGGAGTATCTGGACAAATTGTTGTGGATTTCGGGTGAAATTTAACCAAAAATCTCCGTGAAAGTGGTTTTGGAGAAAAGCACAATCTTCCTGTTCGGCAAATGTATCCAATGTCATGTTTACAGAAAGAAATATCATGTTTTCTCAGGTTTCTGAAGCTTTCTTCCTAGAAAACTCGAATGTGTGGAGGCTTTGACTCCAGGTGGAACCAATTAGCGTTTGCTAGCAGTAAACAAAAAGGGTCCTGCTAAAATGCATTCAAAACCTTAAAGTCCATAGAGAATATCCAGAAAACACAAACACACACAGAGGCTGTAGCAAGATCTGGGGTTGAGATAGCTACAAATCACCAGATAGTTTTGTTGTCATCCAGGAGTATCTCGACAAATTGTTGTGGATTTCGGGTGCAATTTAACCAAAAATCACCGTGAAAGTGGTTTTGGAGAAATGCACAATCTTCTTGTTTGGCAAATGTATCCAATGTCATGTTTACAGAAAGAAATATCATGTTTTCTCAGGTTTCTGAAGCTTTCTTCCTAGAAAACTCGAATGTGTGGAGGATTTGACTCCAGGTGGAACCAATTAGCATTTGCCAGCAGAAAACAAAAAGGGTCCTGCTAAAATGCATTCAAACCCTTTAAGTCCAGAGAGAATATCCAGAAAACACAAACACACACAGAGGCTGTAGCAAGATCTGGGATTGAGATAGCTACAAATCACCAGATAGTTTTGTTTTCATCCAAGAGTATCTGGACAAATTGGTGGGGATTTCGGGTGAAATTTGACCAAAAATCACCGTGAAAGTGGTTTTGGAGAAAAGCACAATCTTCCTGTTCGGCAAATGTATCCAATGTCATGTTTACAAATACAAATATCATGTTTTCTCAGGTTTCTGAAGCTTTCTTCCTAGAAAACTCGAATGTGTGGAGTATTTGACTCCAGGTAGAACCAATTAGCGTGTGCCAGCACAAAAAAAAAGGGTCCTGCTAAAATGCATTCAAAACCTTAAAGTGCATAGAGAATATCTAGAAAACACAAACACACACAGAGGCTGTAGCAAGATCTGGGATTGAGATAGCTACAAATCGCCATATAATTTTGTTTTCATCCAGGAGTATCTGGACAAATTGTTGTGGATTTCGGGTGAAATTTAACCAAAAATCACCGTGAAAGTGGTTTTCGAGAAAAGCACAATCTTCCTGTTTGGCAAGTGTATCCAATGTCATGTTTACAAATACAAATATCATGTTTTCTCAGGTTTCTGAAGCTTTCTTCCTAGAAAACTCGAATGTGTGGAGTATTTGACTCCAGGTGGAACCAATTGGCGTTTGCCAGCAGAAAGCAAAAAGGGTCCTGCTAAAATGCATTCAAAACCTTAAAGTCCATAGAGAATATCCAGAAAACACAAACACACACAGAGGCTGTAGCAAGATCTGCGGTTGAGATAGCTACAAATCACCAGATAATTTTGTTTTAAATCCAGGAGTATCTGGACAAATTGTTGTGGATTTCGGGTGAAATTTAACCAAAAATCACCGTGAAAGTGGTTTTGGAGAAAAGTACAATCTTCCTGTTCGGCAAGTACATCCAATGTCATGTTTACAAATACAAATATCATGTTTTCTCAGGTTTCTGAAGCTTTCTTCCTAGAAAACTCGAATGTGTGGAGGATTTGACTCCAGGTGGAACCAATTAGCAATTGCCAGCAGAAAACTAAATGGGTCCTGCTAAAATGCATTCAAAACCTTAAAGTCCATAGAGAATATCCAGAAAACACAAACACACACAGAGGCTGTAGCAAGATCTGGGATTGAGATAGCTACAAATCACCAGATAGGTTTGTTTTCATCCAGGAGTATCTGGACAAATTGTTTTGGTTTCGGGTGAAATTTAACCAAATATCACCGTGAAAGTGGTTTTGGAGAAAAGCACAATCTTCCTGTTCGGCAAATGTATCCAATGTCATGTTTACAGAAAGAAATATCATGTTTTCTCAGGTTTCTGAAGCTTTCTTCCTAGAAAACTCGAATGTGTGGAGGATTTGACTCCAGGTGGAACCAATTAGCCTTTGCCAGCAGAAAACAAAAAGGGTCCTGCTAAAATGCATTCAAAATCTTAAAGTCCATAGAGAATATCCAGAAAACACAAACACACACAGAGGCTGTAGCAAGATCTGGGATAGAGATAGCTACAAATCACCAGATAGTTTTGTTTTCATCCAGGAGTATCTGGACAAATTGTGGATTTTGGGTGAAATTTAACCAAAAATCTCCGTGAAAGTGGTTTTGGAGAAAAGCACAATCTTCCTGTTCGGCAAATGTATCCAATGTCATTTTTACAGAAAGAAATATCATGTTTTCTCAGGTTTCTGAAGCTTTCTTCCTAGAAAACTCGAATGTGTGGAGGCTTTGACTCCAGGTTGAACCAATTAGCGTTTGCTAGCAGAAAACAAAAAGGGTCCTGCTAAAATGCATTCAAAACCTTAAAGTCCATAGAGAATATCCAGAAAACACAAACACACACAGAGGCTGTAGCAAGATCTGGGATTGAGATAGCTACAAATCACCAGATAGTTTTGTTTTCATCCAGGAGTATCTGGACAAATTGTTGTGGATTTCGGGTGCAATTTAACCAAAAATCACCGTGAAAGTGGTTTTGGAGAAATGCACAATCTTCCTGTTTGGCAAATGTATCCAATGTCATGTTTACAGAAAGAAATATCATGTTTTCTCAGGTTTCTGAAGCTTTCTTCCTAGAAAACTCGAATGTGTGGAGGATTTGACTCCAGGTGGAACCAATTAGCATTTGCCAGCAGAAAACAAAAAGGGTCCTGCTAAAATGCATTCAAACCCTTTAAGTCCAGAGAGAATATCCAGAAAACACAAACACACACAGAGGCTGTAGCAAGATCTGGGATTGAGATAGCTACAAATCACCAGATAGTTTTGTTTTCATCCAGGAGTATCTGGACAAATTGTTGTGGATTTCGGGTGAAATTTAACCAAAAATCTCCGTGAAAGTGGTTTTGGAGAAAAGCACAATCTTCCTGTTCGGCAAATGTATCCAATGTCATGTTTACAAATACAAATATCATGTTTTCTCAGGTGTCTGAAGCTTTATGCCTAGAAAACTCGAATGTGTGGAGTATTTGACTCCAGGTAGAACCAACTAGCGTTTGCCAGCACAAAACAAAAAGGGTCCTGCTAAAATGCATTCAAAACCTTAAAGTCCATAGAGAATATCCAGAAAACACAAACACACACAGAGGCTGTAGCAAGATCTGGGATTGAGATAGCTACAAATCACCAGATAGTTTTGTTTTCATCCAGGAGTATCTGGAAAATTGTTGTGGATTTTGGGTGAAATTTAACCAAAAATCACCGTGAAAGTGGTTTTGTAGAAAAGCACAATCTTCCTGTTCGGCAAGTACATCCAATGTCATGTTCACAAATACAAATATCATGTTTTCTCAGGTTTCTGAAGCTTTCTTCCTAGAAAACTCGAATGTGTGGAGGATTTGACTCCAGGTGGAACCAATTAGCAATTGCCAGCAGAAAACAAAAAGGGTCCTGCTAAAATGCATTCAACACCTTAAAGTCCATAGAGAATATGCAGAAAACACAAACACACACAGAGGCTGTAGCAAGATCTGGGGTTGAGATAGCTAGAAATCACCAGATAGTTTTGTTTTAAATCCAGGAGTATCTGGACAAATTGTTGTGGATTTCGGGTGAAATTTAACCAAAAATCACCGTGAAAGTGGTTTTGGAGAAAAGCACAATCTTCCTGTTCGGCAAGTACATCCAATGTCATGTTTACAAATACAAATATCATGTTTTCTCAGGTTTCTGAAGCTTTCTTCCTAGAAAACTTGAATGTGTGGAGTATTTGACTCCAGGTGGAACCAATTAGCATTTGCCAGCAGAAAATTAAATGGGTCCTGCTAAAATGCATTCAAAACCTTAAAGTCCATAGAGAATATCCAGAAAACACAAACACACACAGAGGCTGTAGCAAGATCTGGTATTGAGATAGCTACAAATCACCAGATAGGTTTGTTTTCATCCGGGAGTATCTGGACAAATTGTTGTGGATTTTGGGTGAAATTTAACCAAATATCACCGTGAAAGTGGTTTTGGAGAAAAGCACAATCTTCCTGTTCTTCAAATGTATCCAATGTCATGTTTACAGAAAGAAATATCATGTTTTCTCAGGTTTCTGAAGCTTTCTTCCTAGAAAACTCGAATGTGTGGAGGATTTGACTCCAGGTGGAACCAATTAGCGTTTGCCAGCAGAAAACAAAAAGGGTCCTGCTAAAATGCATTCAAAACCTTAAAGTGCATAGAGAATATCCAGAAAACACAAACACACACAGAGGCTGTAGGAATATCAGGGATTGAGATAGCTACAAATCCCCAGATAGGTTTGTTTTCATCCAGGAGTATCTGGACAAATTGTTGTGGATTTTGGGTGAAATTTAACCAAAAATCACCGTGAAAGTGGTTTTGTAGAAAAGCACAATCTTCCTGTTCGGCAAGTACATCCAATGTCATGTTCACAAATACAAATATCATGTTTTCTCAGGTTTCTGAAGCTTTCTTCCTAGAAAACTCGAATGTGTGGAGGATTTGACTCCAGGTGGAACCAATTAGCGTTTGCCAGTAGAAAACAAAAAGGGTCCTGCTAAAATGCATTCCAAACCTTAAAGTCCATAGAGAATATCCAGAAAACACAAACACACACAGAGGCTGTAACAAGGTCTGGGATTGAGACAGCTACAAATCACCAGATAGTTTTGTTTTCATCCAGGAGTATCTGGACAAATGGTTGTGGATTTCGGGTGAAATTTAACCAAAAATCTCCGTGAACGTGGTTTTGGAGAAAAGCACAATCTTCCTGTTCGGCAAATGTATCCAATGTCATGTTTACAGAAATAAATATCATGTTTTCTCAGGTTTCTGAAGCTTTCTTCCTAGTAAACTCGAATGTGTGGAGTATTTGACTCCAGGTGGAACCAATTAGCGTTTGCCAGCAGAAAACAAAAAGGGTCCTGCTAAAATGCATTCAAAACCTTAAAGTCCATAGAGGATATTCAGAAAACACAAACACACACAGAGGCTGTAGCAAGATCTGGGATTGAGATAGCTACAAATCACCAGATAGGTTTGTTTTCATCCAGGAGTATCTGGACAAATTGTTGTGGATTTCGGGTGAAATTTAACCAAAAATCACAGTGAAAGTGGTTTTGTAGAAAAGCACAATCTTCCTGTTCGGCAAATGTATCCAATGTCATGTATACAAAAACATATATCATGTTTTCTCAGTTTTCTGAAGCTTTCTTCCTAGAAAACTCGAATGTGTGGAGTATTTGACTCCAGGTGGAACCAATTAGCGTTTGCCAGCAGAACACAAAAAGGGTCCTGCTAAAATACATTCAAAACCTTAAAGTGCATAGAGAATATCCAGAAAACACAAACACACACAGAGGCTGTAGGAAGATCTGGGATTGAGATAGCTACAAATCCCCAGATAGGTTTGTTTTCATCCAGGAGTATCTGGACAAATTGTTGTGGATTTCGGGTGAAATTTAACCAAAAATCACCGTGAAAGTGGTTTTGGAGAAAATCACAATCTTCCTGATCAGCAAATGTATCCAATGTCATGTTCAAAAATACAAATATCATGTTTTCTCAGGTTTCTGAAGCTTTCTTCCTAGAAAACTCGAATGTGTGGAGGATTTGACTCCAGGTGGAACCGATTAGCGTTTGCCAGCAGAAAACAAAAAGGGTCCTGCTAAAATGCATTCAAAACCTTAAAGTCCATAGAGAATATCCAGAAAACACAAACACACACAGAGGCTGTAACAAGATCTGGGATTGAGATAGCTACAAATCACCAGATAGTTTTGTTTTCATCCAGGAGTATCTGGACAAATGGTTGTGGATTTCGGGTGAAATTTAACGACAAATCTTGGTGAACGTGGTTTTGGAGAAAAGCACAATCTTCCTGTTCGGCAAATGTATCCAATGTCATGTTTACAGAAATAAATATCATGTTTTCTCAGGTTTCTGAAGGTTTCTTCCTAGAAAACTCGAATGTGTGGAGTATTTGACTCCAGGTGGAACCAATTAGCGTTTGCCAGCAGAAAACAAAAAGGGTCCTGCTAAAATGCATTCAAAAACTTAAAGTCCATAGAGAATATCCAGAAAACACAAACACACACAGAGGCTGTAGCAAGATCTGGGATTGAGATAGCTACAAATCACCAGATAGTTTTGTTTTCATCCAGGAGTATCTGGACAAATTGTTGTGGATTTCGGGTGAAATTTAACCAAAAATCACCGGGAAAGTGGTTTTGGGGAAAATCACAATCCTCCTGATCAGCAAATGTATCCAATGTCATGTTTACAGAAAGAAATATCATGTCTTCTCAGGTTTCTGAAGCTTTCTTCCTAGAAAACTCGAATGTGTGGAGGATTTGACTCCAGGTGGAACCAATTAGCGTTTGCCAGCAGAAAACAAAAAGGGTCCTGCTAAAATGCATTCCAAACCTTAAAGTCCATAGAGAATATCCAGAAAACACAAACACACACAGAGGCTGTAACAAGGTCTGGGATTGAGACAGCTACAAATCACCAGATAGTTTTGTTTTCATCCAGGAGTATCTGGACAAATGGTTGTGGATTTCGGGTGAAATTTAACCAAAAATCACCGTGAAAGTGGTTTTGAAGAAAAGCACAATCTTCCTGTTCGGCAAGTACATCCAATGTCATGTTTACAAATACAAATATCATGTTTTCTCAGGTTTCTGAAGCTTTCTTCCTAGAAAACTCGAATGTGTGGAGGATTTGACTCCAGGTGGAACCAATTAGCGTTTGCCAGCAGAAAACAAAAAGGGTCCTGCTAAAATGCATTCAAAACATTAAAGTCCATAGAGAATATCCAGAAAACACAAACACACACAGAGGCTGTAGCAAGATCTGGGATTGAGATAGCTACAAATCACCAGATAGGTTTGTTTTCATCCAGGAGTATCTGGACAAATTGTTGTGGATTTCGGTTGAAATTTAACCAAAAATCACCGTGAAAGTGGTTTTGTAGAAAAGCACAATCTTCCTGTTCGGCAAATGTATCCAATGTCATGTTTACAAAAACATATATCATGTTTTCTCAGTTTTCTGAAGCTTTCTTCCTAGAAAACTCGAATGTGTGGAGTATTTGACTCCAGGTGGAACCAATTAGCGTTTGCCAGCAGAACACAAAAAGGGTCCTGCTAAAATACATTCAAAACCTTAAAGTGCATAGAGAATATCCAGAAAACACAAACACACACAGAGGCTGTAGGAAGATCTGGGATTGAGATAGCTACAAATCCCCAGATAGGTTTGTTTTCATCCAGGAGTATCTGGACAAATTGTTGTGGATTTCGGGTGAAATTTAACCAAAAATCACCGTGAAAGTGGTTTTGGAGAAAATCACAATCTTCCTGATCAGCAAATGTATCCAACGTCATGTTCAAAAATACAAATATCATGTTTTCTCAGGTTTCTGAAGCTTTCTTCCTAGAAAACTCGAATGTGTGGAGGATTTGACTCCAGGTGGAACCAATTAGCATTTGCCAGCAGAAAACTAAATGGGTCCTGCTAAAATGCATTCAAAACCTTAAAGTCCATAGAGAATATCCAGAAAACACAAACACACACAGAGGCTGTAGCAAGATCTGGTATTGAGATAGCTACAAATCACCAGATAGGTTTGTTTTCATCCGGGAGTATCTGGACAAATTGTTGTGGATTTTGGGTGAAATTTAACCAAATATCACCGTGAAAGTGGTTTTGGAGAAAAGCACAATCTTCCTGTTCTTCAAATGTATCCAATGTCATGTTTACAGAAAGAAATATCATGTTTTCTCAGGTTTCTGAAGCTTTCTTCCTAGAAAACTCGAATGTGTGGAGGATTTGACTCCAGGTGGAACCAATTAGCAATTGCCAGCAGAAAACAAAAAGGGTCCTGCTAAAATGCATTCAACACCTTAAAGTCCATAGAGAATATGCAGAAAACACAAACACACACAGAGGCTGTAGCAAGATCTGGGGTTGAGATAGCTAGAAATCACCAGATAGTTTTGTTTTAAATCCAGGAGTATCTGGACAAATTGTTGTGGATTTCGGGTGAAATTTAACCAAAAATCACCGTGAAAGTGGTTTTGGAGAAAAGCACAATCTTCCTGTTCGGCAAGTACATCCAATGTCATGTTTACAAATACAAATATCATGTTTTCTCAGGTTTCTGAAGCTTTCTTCCTAGAAAACTTGAATGTGTGGAGTATTTGACTCCAGGTGGAACCAATTAGCATTTGCCAGCAGAAAACTAAATGGGTCCTGCTAAAATGCATTCAAAACCTTAAAGTCCATAGAGAATATCCAGAAAACACAAACACACACAGAGGCTGTAGCAAGATCTGGTATTGAGATAGCTACAAATCACCAGATAGGTTTGTTTTCATCCGGGAGTATCTGGACAAATTGTTGTGGATTTTGGGTGAAATTTAACCAAATATCACCGTGAAAGTGGTTTTGGAGAAAAGCACAATCTTCCTGTTCTTCAAATGTATCCAATGTCATGTTTACAGAAAGAAATATCATGTTTTCTCAGGTTTCTGAAGCTTTCTTCCTAGAAAACTCGAATGTGTGGAGGATTTGACTCCAGGTGGAACCAATTAGCGTTTGCCAGCAGAAAACAAAAAGGGTCCTGCTAAAATGCATTCAAAACCTTAAAGTGCATAGAGAATATCCAGAAAACACAAACACACACAGAGGCTGTAGGAATATCAGGGATTGAGATAGCTACAAATCCCCAGATAGGTTTGTTTTCATCCAGGAGTATCTGGACAAATTGTTGTGGATTTCGGGTGAAATTTAACCAAAAATCACCGGGAAAGTGGTTTTGGGGAAAATCACAATCCTCCTGATCAGCAAATGTATCCAATGTCATGTTTACAGAAAGAAATATCATGTCTTCTCAGGTTTCTGAAGCTTTCTTCCTAGAAAACTCGAATGTGTGGAGGATTTGACTCCAGGTGGAACCAATTAGCGTTTGCCAGCAGAAAACAAAAAGGGTCCTGCTAAAATGCATTCCAAACCTTAAAGTCCATAGAGAATATCCAGAAAACACAAACACACACAGAGGCTGTAACAAGGTCTGGGATTGAGACAGCTACAAATCACCAGATAGTTTTGTTTTCATCCAGGAGTATCTGGACAAATGGTTGTGGATTTCGGGTGAAATTTAACCAAAAATCTCCGTGAACGTGGTTTTGGAGAAAAGCACAATCTTCCTGTTCGGCAAATGTATCCAATGTCATGTTTACAGAAATAAATATCATGTTTTCTCAGGTTTCTGAAGGTTTCTTCCTAGAAAACTCGAATGTGTGGAGTATTTGACTCCAGGTGGAACCAATTAGCGTTTGCCAGCACAAAACAAAAAGGGTCCTGCTAAAATGCATTCAAAAACTTAAAGTCCATAGAGAATATCCAGAAAACACAAACACACACAGAGGCTGTAGCAAGATCTGGGGTTGAGATAGCTACAAATCACCAGATAGTTTTGTTTTAAATCCAGGAGTATCTGGACAAATTGTTGTGGATTTCGGGTGAAATTTAACCAAAAATCACCGTGAAAGTCGTTTTGGAGAAAAGCACAATCTTCCTGTTCGGCAAATGTATCCAATGTCATGTTTACAGAAAGAAATATCATGTTTTCTCAGGTTTCTGAAGCTTTCTTCCTAGAAAACTCGAATGTGTGGAGTATTTGACTCCAGGTGGAACCAATTAGCATTTCCCGGCAGAAAACTAAATGGGTCCTGCTAAAATGCATTCAAAACCTTAAAGTCCATAGAGAATATCCAGAAAACACAAACACACACAGATGCTGTAGCAAGATCTGGGATTGAGATAGCTACAAATCACCAGATAGTTTTGTTTTCATCCAGGAGTATCTGGACAAATTGTTGTGGATTTCGGGTGAAATTTAACCAAAAATCACCGGGAAAGTGGTTTTGGGGAAAATCACAATCCTCCTGATCAGCAAATGTATCCAATGTCATGTTTACAGAAAGAAATATCATGTCTTCTCAGGTTTCTGAAGCTTTCTTCCTAGAAAACTCGAATGTGTGGAGGATTTGACTCCAGGTGGAACCAATTAGCGTTTGCCAGCAGAAAACAAAAAGGGTCCTGCTAAAATGCATTCCAAACCTTAAAGTCCATAGAGAATATCCAGAAAACACAAACACACACAGAGGCTGTAGGAAGATCTGGGATTGAGATAGCTACAAATCCCCAGATAGGTTTGTTTTCATCCAGGAGTATCTGGACAAATTGTTGTGGATTTCGGGTGAAATTTAACCAAAAATCACCGTGAAAGTGGTTTTGGAGAAAATCACAATCTTCCTGATCAGCAAATGTATCCAACGTCATGTTCAAAAATACAAATATCATGTTTTCTCAGGTTTCTGAAGCTTTCTTCCTAGAAAACTCGAATGTGTGGAGGATTTGACTCCAGGTGGAACCAATTAGCGTTTGCCAGCAGAAAACTAAATGGGTCCTGCTAAAATGCATTCAAAACCTTAAAGTCCATAGAGAATATCCAGAAAACACAAACACACACAGAGGCTGTAGCAAGATCTGGTATTGAGATAGCTACAAATCACCAGATAGGTTTGTTTTCATCCGGGAGTATCTGGACAAATTGTTGTGGATTTTGGGTGAAATTTAACCAAATATCACCGTGAAAGTGGTTTTGGAGAAAAGCACAATCTTCCTGTTCTTCAAATGTATCCAATGTCATGTTTACAGAAAGAAATATCATGTTTTCTCAGGTTTCTGAAGCTTTCTTCCTAGAAAACTCGAATGTGTGGAGGATTTGACTCCAGGTGGAACCAATTAGCAATTGCCAGCAGAAAACAAAAAGGGTCCTGCTAAAATGCATTCAACACCTTAAAGTCCATAGAGAATATGCAGAAAACACAAACACACACAGAGGCTGTAGCAAGATCTGGGGTTGAGATAGCTAGAAATCACCAGATAGTTTTGTTTTAAATCCAGGAGTATCTGGACAAATTGTTGTGGATTTCGGGTGAAATTTAACCAAAAATCACCGTGAAAGTGGTTTTGGAGAAAAGCACAATCTTCCTGTTCGGCAAGTACATCCAATGTCATGTTTACAAATACAAATATCATGTTTTCTCAGGTTTCTGAAGCTTTCTTCCTAGAAAACTTGAATGTGTGGAGTATTTGACTCCAGGTGGAACCAATTAGCATTTGCCAGCAGAAAACTAAATGGGTCCTGCTAAAATGCATTCAAAACCTTAAAGTCCATAGAGAATATCCAGAAAACACAAACACACACAGAGGCTGTAGCAAGATCTGGTATTGAGATAGCTACAAATCACCAGATAGGTTTGTTTTCATCCGGGAGTATCTGGACAAATTGTTGTGGATTTTGGGTGAAATTTAACCAAATATCACCGTGAAAGTGGTTTTGGAGAAAAGCACAATCTTCCTGTTCTTCAAATGTATCCAATGTCATGTTTACAGAAAGAAATATCATGTTTTCTCAGGTTTCTGAAGCTTTCTTCCTAGAAAACTCGAATGTGTGGAGGATTTGACTCCAGGTGGAACCAATTAGCGTTTGCCAGCAGAAAACAAAAAGGGTCCTGCTAAAATGCATTCAAAACATTAAAGTCCATAGAGAATATCCAGAAAACACAAACACACACAGAGGCTGTAGCAAGATCTGGGATTGAGATAGCTACAAATCACCAGATAGGTTTGTTTTCATCCAGGAGTATCTGGACAAATTGTTGTGGATTTCGGGTGAAATTTAACCAAAAATCACCGTGAAAGTGGTTTTGTAGAAAAGCACAATCTTCCTGTTCGGCAAATGTATCCAATGTCATGTTTACAAAAACATATATCATGTTTTCTCAGTTTTCTGAAGCTTTCTTCCTAGAAAACTCGAATGTGTGGAGTATTTGACTCCAGGTGGAACCAATTAGCGTTTGCCAGCAGAACACAAAAAGGGTCCTGCTAAAATACATTCAAAACCTTAAAGTGCATAGAGAATATCCAGAAAACACAAACACACACAGAGGCTGTAGGAAGATCTGGGATTGAGATAGCTACAAATCCCCAGATAGGTTTGTTTTCATCCAGGAGTATCTGGACAAATTGTTGTGGATTTCGGGTGAAATTTAACCAAAAATCACCGTGAAAGTGGTTTTGGAGAAAATCACAATCTTCCTGATCAGCAAATGTATCCAACGTCATGTTCAAAAATACAAATATCATGTTTTCTCAGGTTTCTGAAGCTTTCTTCCTAGAAAACTTGAATGTGTGGAGTATTTGACTCCAGGTGGAACCAATTAGCATTTGCCAGCAGAAAACTAAATGGGTCCTGCTAAAATGCATTCAAAACCTTAAAGTCCATAGAGAATATCCAGAAAACACAAACACACACAGAGGCTGTAGCAAGATCTGGTATTGAGATAGCTACAAATCACCAGATAGGTTTGTTTTCATCCGGGAGTATCTGGACAAATTGTTGTGGATTTTGGGTGAAATTTAACCAAATATCACCGTGAAAGTGGTTTTGGAGAAAAGCACAATCTTCCTGTTCTTCAAATGTATCCAATGTCATGTTTACAGAAAGAAATATCATGTTTTCTCAGGTTTCTGAAGCTTTCTTCCTAGAAAACTCGAATGTGTGGAGGATTTGACTCCAGGTGGAACCAATTAGCGTTTGCCAGCAGAAAACAAAAAGGGTCCTGCTAAAATGCATTCAAAACCTTAAAGTGCATAGAGAATATCCAGAAAACACAAACACACACAGAGGCTGTAGGAATATCAGGGATTGAGATAGCTACAAATCCCCAGATAGGTTTGTTTTCATCCAGGAGTATCTGGACAAATTGTTGTGGATTTCGGGTGAAATTTAACCAAAAATCACCGGGAAAGTGGTTTTGGGGAAAATCACAATCCTCCTGATCAGCAAATGTATCCAATGTCATGTTTACAGAAAGAAATATCATGTCTTCTCAGGTTTCTGAAGCTTTCTTCCTAGAAAACTCGAATGTGTGGAGGATTTGACTCCAGGTGGAACCAATTAGCGTTTGCCAGCAGAAAACAAAAAGGGTCCTGCTAAAATGCATTCCAAACCTTAAAGTCCATAGAGAATATCCAGAAAACACAAACACACACAGAGGCTGTAACAAGGTCTGGGATTGAGACAGCTACAAATCACCAGATAGTTTTGTTTTCATCCAGGAGTATCTGGACAAATGGTTGTGGATTTCGGGTGAAATTTAACCAAAAATCTCCGTGAACGTGGTTTTGGAGAAAAGCACAATCTTCCTGTTCGGCAAATGTATCCAATGTCATGTTTACAGAAATAAATATCATGTTTTCTCAGGTTTCTGAAGGTTTCTTCCTAGAAAACTCGAATGTGTGGAGTATTTGACTCCAGGTGGAACCAATTAGCGTTTGCCAGCACAAAACAAAAAGGGTCCTGCTAAAATGCATTCAAAAACTTAAAGTCCATAGAGAATATCCAGAAAACACAAACACACACAGAGGCTGTAGCAAGATCTGGGGTTGAGATAGCTACAAATCACCAGATAGTTTTGTTTTAAATCCAGGAGTATCTGGACAAATTGTTGTGGATTTCGGGTGAAATTTAACCAAAAATCACCGTGAAAGTCGTTTTGGAGAAAAGCACAATCTTCCTGTTCGGCAAATGTATCCAATGTCATGTTTACAAATACAAATATCATGTTTTCTCAGGTTTCTGAAGCTTTCTTCCTAGAAAACTCGAATGTGTGGAGTATTTGACTCCAGGTGGAACCAATTAGCATTTCCCGGCAGAAAACTAAATGGGTCCTGCTAAAATGCATTCAAAACCTTAAAGTCCATAGAGAATATCCAGAAAACACAAACACACACAGATGCTGTAGCAAGATCTGGGATTGAGATAGCTACAAATCACCAGATAGTTTTGTTTTCATCCAGGAGTATCTGGACAAATTGTTGTGGATTTCGGGTGAAATTTAACCAAAAATCACCGGGAAAGTGGTTTTGGGGAAAATCACAATCCTCCTGATCAGCAAATGTATCCAATGTCATGTTTACAGAAAGAAATATCATGTCTTCTCAGGTTTCTGAAGCTTTCTTCCTAGAAAACTCGAATGTGTGGAGGATTTGACTCCAGGTGGAACCAATTAGCGTTTGCCAGCAGAAAACAAAAAGGGTCCTGCTAAAATGCATTCCAAACCTTAAAGTCCATAGAGAATATCCAGAAAACACAAACACACACAGAGGCTGTAGGAAGATCTGGGATTGAGATAGCTACAAATCCCCAGATAGGTTTGTTTTCATCCAGGAGTATCTGGACAAATTGTTGTGGATTTCGGGTGAAATTTAACCAAAAATCACCGTGAAAGTGGTTTTGGAGAAAATCACAATCTTCCTGATCAGCAAATGTATCCAACGTCATGTTCAAAAATACAAATATCATGTTTTCTCAGGTTTCTGAAGCTTTCTTCCTAGAAAACTCGAATGTGTGGAGGATTTGACTCCAGGTGGAACCAATTAGCGTTTGCCAGCAGAAAACTAAATGGGTCCTGCTAAAATGCATTCAAAACCTTAAAGTCCATAGAGAATATCCAGAAAACACAAACACACACAGAGGCTGTAGCAAGATCTGGTATTGAGATAGCTACAAATCACCAGATAGGTTTGTTTTCATCCGGGAGTATCTGGACAAATTGTTGTGGATTTTGGGTGAAATTTAACCAAATATCACCGTGAAAGTGGTTTTGGAGAAAAGCACAATCTTCCTGTTCTTCAAATGTATCCAATGTCATGTTTACAGAAAGAAATATCATGTTTTCTCAGGTTTCTGAAGCTTTCTTCCTAGAAAACTCGAATGTGTGGAGGATTTGACTCCAGGTGGAACCAATTAGCGTTTGCCAGCAGAAAACAAAAAGGGTCCTGCTAAAATGCATTCAAAACCTTAAAGTGCATAGAGAATATCCAGAAAACACAAACACACACAGAGGCTGTAGGAATATCAGGGATTGAGATAGCTACAAATCCCCAGATAGGTTTGTTTTCATCCAGGAGTATCTGGACAAATTGTTGTGGATTTCGGGTGAAATTTAACCAAAAATCACCGGGAAAGTGGTTTTGGGGAAAATCACAATCCTCCTGATCAGCAAATGTATCCAATGTCATGTTTACAGAAAGAAATATCATGTCTTCTCAGGTTTCTGAAGCTTTCTTCCTAGAAAACTCGAATGTGTGGAGGATTTGACTCCAGGTGGAACCAATTAGCGTTTGCCAGCAGAAAACAAAAAGGGTCCTGCTAAAATGCATTCCAAACCTTAAAGTCCATAGAGAATATCCAGAAAACACAAACACACACAGAGGCTGTAACAAGGTCTGGGATTGAGACAGCTACAAATCACCAGATAGTTTTGTTTTCATCCAGGAGTATCTGGACAAATGGTTGTGGATTTCGGGTGAAATTTAACCAAAAATCTCCGTGAACGTGGTTTTGGAGAAAAGCACAATCTTCCTGTTCGGCAAATGTATCCAATGTCATGTTTACAGAAATAAATATCATGTTTTCTCAGGTTTCTGAAGGTTTCTTCCTAGAAAACTCGAATGTGTGGAGTATTTGACTCCAGGTGGAACCAATTAGCGTTTGCCAGCACAAAACAAAAAGGGTCCTGCTAAAATGCATTCAAAAACTTAAAGTCCATAGAGAATATCCAGAAAACACAAACACACACAGAGGCTGTAGCAAGATCTGGGGTTGAGATAGCTACAAATCACCAGATAGTTTTGTTTTAAATCCAGGAGTATCTGGACAAATTGTTGTGGATTTCGGGTGAAATTTAACCAAAAATCACCGTGAAAGTCGTTTTGGAGAAAAGCACAATCTTCCTGTTCGGCAAATGTATCCAATGTCATGTTTACAAATACAAATATCATGTTTTCTCAGGTTTCTGAAGCTTTCTTCCTAGAAAACTCGAATGTGTGGAGTATTTGACTCCAGGTGGAACCAATTAGCATTTCCCGGCAGAAAACTAAATGGGTCCTGCTAAAATGCATTCAAAACCTTAAAGTCCATAGAGAATATCCAGAAAACACAAACACACACAGATGCTGTAGCAAGATCTGGGATTGAGATAGCTACAAATCACCAGATAGTTTTGTTTTCATCCAGGAGTATCTGGACAAATTGTTGTGGATTTCGGGTGAAATTTAACCAAAAATCACCGGGAAAGTGGTTTTGGGGAAAATCACAATCCTCCTGATCAGCAAATGTATCCAATGTCATGTTTACAGAAAGAAATATCATGTCTTCTCAGGTTTCTGAAGCTTTCTTCCTAGAAAACTCGAATGTGTGGAGGATTTGACTCCAGGTGGAACCAATTAGCGTTTGCCAGCAGAAAACAAAAAGGGTCCTGCTAAAATGCATTCCAAACCTTAAAGTCCATAGAGAATATCCAGAAAACACAAACACACACAGAGGCTGTAGGAAGATCTGGGATTGAGATAGCTACAAATCCCCAGATAGGTTTGTTTTCATCCAGGAGTATCTGGACAAATTGTTGTGGATTTCGGGTGAAATTTAACCAAAAATCACCGTGAAAGTGGTTTTGGAGAAAATCACAATCTTCCTGATCAGCAAATGTATCCAACGTCATGTTCAAAAATACAAATATCATGTTTTCTCAGGTTTCTGAAGCTTTCTTCCTAGAAAACTCGAATGTGTGGAGGATTTGACTCCAGGTGGAACCAATTAGCGTTTGCCAGCAGAAAACTAAATGGGTCCTGCTAAAATGCATTCAAAACCTTAAAGTCCATAGAGAATATCCAGAAAACACAAACACACACAGAGGCTGTAGCAAGATCTGGTATTGAGATAGCTACAAATCACCAGATAGGTTTGTTTTCATCCGGGAGTATCTGGACAAATTGTTGTGGATTTTGGGTGAAATTTAACCAAATATCACCGTGAAAGTGGTTTTGGAGAAAAGCACAATCTTCCTGTTCTTCAAATGTATCCAATGTCATGTTTACAGAAAGAAATATCATGTTTTCTCAGGTTTCTGAAGCTTTCTTCCTAGAAAACTCGAATGTGTGGAGGATTTGACTCCAGGTGGAACCAATTAGCGTTTGCCAGCAGAAAACAAAAAGGGTCCTGCTAAAATGCATTCAAAACCTTAAAGTGCATAGAGAATATCCAGAAAACACAAACACACACAGAGGCTGTAGGAATATCAGGGATTGAGATAGCTACAAATCCCCAGATAGGTTTGTTTTCATCCAGGAGTATCTGGACAAATTGTTGTGGATTTCGGGTGAAATTTAACCAAAAATCACCGGGAAAGTGGTTTTGGGGAAAATCACAATCCTCCTGATCAGCAAATGTATCCAATGTCATGTTTACAGAAAGAAATATCATGTCTTCTCAGGTTTCTGAAGCTTTCTTCCTAGAAAACTCGAATGTGTGGAGGATTTGACTCCAGGTGGAACCAATTAGCGTTTGCCAGCAGAAAACAAAAAGGGTCCTGCTAAAATGCATTCCAAACCTTAAAGTCCATAGAGAATATCCAGAAAACACAAACACACACAGAGGCTGTAACAAGGTCTGGGATTGAGACAGCTACAAATCACCAGATAGTTTTGTTTTCATCCAGGAGTATCTGGACAAATGGTTGTGGATTTCGGGTGAAATTTAACCAAAAATCTCCGTGAACGTGGTTTTGGAGAAAAGCACAATCTTCCTGTTCGGCAAATGTATCCAATGTCATGTTTACAGAAATAAATATCATGTTTTCTCAGGTTTCTGAAGCTTTCTTCCTAGTAAACTCGAATGTGTGGAGTATTTGACTCCAGGTGGAACCAATTAGCGTTTGCCAGCAGAAAACAAAAAGGGTCCTGCTAAAATGCATTCAAAACCTTAAAGTCCATAGAGGATATCCAGAAAACACAAACACACACAGAGGCTGTAGCAAGATCTGGGATTGAGATAGCTACAAATCACCAGATAGGTTTGTTTTCATCCAGGAGTATCTGGACAAATTGTTGTGGATTTCGGGTGAAATTTAACCAAAAATCACAGTGAAAGTGGTTTTGTAGAAAAGCACAATCTTCCTGTTCGGCAAATGTATCCAATGTCATGTTTACAAAAACATATATCATGTTTTCTCAGTTTTCTGAAGCTTTCTTCCTAGAAAACTCGAATGTGTGGAGTATTTGACTCCAGGTGGAACCAATTAGCGTTTGCCAGCAGAACACAAAAAGGGTCCTGCTAAAATACATTCAAAACCTTAAAGTGCATAGAGAATATCCAGAAAACACAAACACACACAGAGGCTGTAGGAAGATCTGGGATTGAGATAGCTACAAATCCCCAGATAGGTTTGTTTTCATCCAGGAGTATCTGGACAAATTGTTGTGGATTTCGGGTGAAATTTAACCAAAAATCACCGTGAAAGTGGTTTTGGAGAAAATCACAATCTTCCTGATCAGCAAATGTATCCAATGTCATGTTCAAAAATACAAATATCATGTTTTCTCAGGTTTCTGAAGCTTTCTTCCTAGAAAACTCGAATGTGTGGAGGATTTGACTCCAGGTGGAACCGATTAGCGTTTGCCAGCAGAAAACAAAAAGGGTCCTGCTAAAATGCATTCAAAACCTTAAAGTCCATAGAGAATATCCAGAAAACACAAACACACACAGAGGCTGTAACAAGATCTGGGATTGAGATAGCTACAAATCACCAGATAGTTTTGTTTTCATCCAGGAGTATCTGGACAAATGGTTGTGGATTTCGGGTGAAATTTAACGACAAATCTTGGTGAACGTGGTTTTGGAGAAAAGCACAATCTTCCTGTTCGGCAAATGTATCCAATGTCATGTTTACAGAAATAAATATCATGTTTTCTCAGGTTTCTGAAGGTTTCTTCCTAGAAAACTCGAATGTGTGGAGTATTTGACTCCAGGTGGAACCAATTAGCGTTTGCCAGCACAAAACAAAAAGGGTCCTGCTAAAATGCATTCAAAAAATTAAAGTCCATAGAGAATATCCAGAAAACACAAACACACACAGAGGCTGTAGCAAGATCTGGGGTTGAGATAGCTACAAATCACCAGATAGTTTTGTTTTAAATCCAGGAGTATCTGGACAAATTGTTGTGGATTTCGGGTGAAATTTAACCAAAAATCACCGTGAAAGTCGTTTTGGAGAAAAGCACAATCTTCCTGTTCGGCAAATGTATCCAATGTCATGTTTACAGAAAGAAATATCATGTTTTCTCAGGTTTCTGAAGCTTTCTTCCTAGAAAACTCGAATGTGTGGAGTATTTGACTCCAGGTGGAACCAATTAGCATTTCCCGGCAGAAAACTAAATGGGTCCTGCTAAAATGCATTCAAAACCTTAAAGTCCATAGAGAATATCCAGAAAACACAAACACACACAGATGCTGTAGCAAGATCTGGGATTGAGATAGCTACAAATCACCAGATAGTTTTGTTTTCATCCAGGAGTATCTGGACAAATTGTTGTGGATTTCGGGTGAAATTTAACCAAAAATCACCGGGAAAGTGGTTTTGGGGAAAATCACAATCCTCCTGATCAGCAAATGTATCCAATGTCATGTTTACAGAAAGAAATATCATGTCTTCTCAGGTTTCTGAAGCTTTCTTCCTAGAAAACTCGAATGTGTGGAGGATTTGACTCCAGGTGGAACCAATTAGCGTTTGCCAGCAGAAAACAAAAAGGGTCCTGCTAAAATGCATTCCAAACCTTAAAGTCCATAGAGAATATCCAGAAAACACAAACACACACAGAGGCTGTAACAAGGTCTGGGATTGAGACAGCTACAAATCACCAGATAGTTTTGTTTTCATCCAGGAGTATCTGGACAAATGGTTGTGGATTTCGGGTGAAATTTAACCAAAAATCTCCGTGAACGTGGTTTTGGAGAAAAGCACAATCTTCCTGTTCGGCAAATGTATCCAATGTCATGTTTACAGAAATAAATATCATGTTTTCTCAGGTTTCTGAAGCTTTCTTCCTAGTAAACTCGAATGTGTGGAGTATTTGACTCCAGGTGGAACCAATTAGCGTTTGCCAGCAGAAAACAAAAAGGGTCCTGCTAAAATGCATTCAAAACCTTAAAGTCCATAGAGAATATCCAGAAAACACAAACACACACAGAGGCTGTAGCAAGATCTGGGATTGAGATAGCTACAAATCACCAGATAGGTTTGTTTTCATCCAGGAGTATCTGGACAAACTGTTGTGGATTTCGGGTGAAATTTAACCAAAAATCACCGTGAAAGTGGTTTTGTAGAAAAGCACAATCTTCCTGTTCGGCAAATGTATCCAATGTCATGTTTACAAAAACATATATCATGTTTTCTCAGTTTTCTGAAGCTTTCTTCCTAGAAAACTCGAATGTGTGGAGTATTTGAGTCCAGGTGGAACTAATTAGCGTTTGCCAGCAGAACACAAAAAGGGTCCTGCTAAAATACATTCAAAACCTTAAAGTGCATAGAGAATATCCAGAAAACACAAACACACACAGAGGCTGTAGGAAGATCTGGGATTGAGATAGCTACAAATCCCCAGATAGGTTTGTTTTCATCCAGGAGTATCTGGACAAATTGTTGTGGATTTCGGGTGAAATTTAACCAAAAATCACCGTGAAAGTGGTTTTGGAGAAAATCACAATCTTCCTGATCAGCAAATGTATCCAACGTCATGTTCAAAAATACAAATATCATGTTTTCTCAGGTTTCTGAAGCTTTCTTCCTAGAAAACTCGAATGTGTGGAGGATTTGACTCCAGGTGGAACCGATTAGCGTTTGCCAGCAGAAAACAAAAAGGGTCCTGCTAAAATGCATTCAAAACCTTAAAGTCCATAGAGAATATCCAGAAAACACAAACACACACAGAGGCTGTAACAAGATCTGGGATTGAGATAGCTACAAATCACCAGATAGTTTTGTTTTCATCCAGGAGTATCTGGACAAATGGTTGTGGATTTCGGGTGAAATTTAACGACAAATCTTGGTGAACGTGGTTTTGGAGAAAAGCACAATCTTCCTGTTCGGCAAATGTATCCAATGTCATGTTTACAGAAATAAATATCATGTTTTCTCAGGTTTCTGAAGGTTTCTTCCTAGAAAACTCGAATGTGTGGAGTATTTGACTCCAGGTGGAACCAATTAGCGTTTGCCAGCACAAAACAAAAAGGGTCCTGCTAAAATGCATTCAAAACCTTAAAGTCCATAGAGAATATCCAGAAAACACAAACACACACAGAGGCTGTAGCAAGATCTGGGGTTGAGATAGCTACAAATCACCAGATAGTTTTGTTTTAAATCCAGGAGTATCTGGACAAATTGTTGTGGATTTCGGGTGAAATTTAACCAAAAATCACCGTGAAAGTCGTTTTGGAGAAAAGCACAATCTTCCTGTTCGGCAAATGTATCCAATGTCATGTTTACAAATACAAATATCATGTTTTCTCAGGTTTCTGAAGCTTTCTTCCTAGAAAACTCGAATGTGTGGAGTATTTGACTCCAGGTGGAACCAATTAGCATTTCCCGGCAGAAAACTAAATGGGTCCTGCTAAAATGCATTCAAAACCTTAAAGTCCATAGAGAATATCCAGAAAACACAAACACACACAGATGCTGTAGCAAGATCTGGGATTGAGATAGCTACAAATCACCAGATAGTTTTGTTTTCATCCAGGAGTATCTGGACAAATTGTTGTGGATTTCTTGTAAAATTACCAAAAATCACCGTGAAAGTGGTTTTGGAGAAAAGCACAATCTTCCTGTTCGGCAAATGTATCTAATGTCATGTTTACAAATACAAATATCATTTTTTCTCAGGTTTCTGAAGATTTCTTCCAAGAAAACTCGAATGTGTGGAGGATTTGACTCCAGGTGGAACCAATTAGCGTTTGCCAGCAGAAAACAAAAAGGGTCCTGCTAAAATGCATTTAAAACCATAAAGTCTATAGAGAATGTCCAGAAAACACAAACACACACAGAGGCTGTAGAAAGATCTGGGATTGAGATACTACAAATCACCAGATAGTTTTGTTTTCATCCAGGAGTATCTGGACAAATTGTTGTGGATTTCGGGTGAAATTTAACCACAAATCACCGTGAAAATGGTTTTCGAGAAAATCACAATATTCCTTCTTGGAAAATTTATCCAATGTCATGTTTACAAATACAAATATCATGTTTTCTCAGGTGTCTGAAGCTTTCTGCCTAGAAAACTCGAATGTGTGGAGTATTTGACTCCAGGGGGAACCAATTAGCGTTTGCCAGCAGAAAACAAAAAGGGTCCTGCTAAAATGCATTCAAAACCTTAAAGTCCATAGAGAATATCCAGAAAACACAAACACACACAGAGGCTGTAGCAAGATCTGGGATTGACATAGCTACAAATCACCAGATAGTTTTGTTTTCATCCAGGAGTATCTGGACAAATTGTTGTGGATTTCGGGTGAAATTTAACCAAAAATCACCGTGAAAGTGGTTTTGGAGAAAAGCACAATATTCCTATTCGGCAAGTGTATCCAATGTCATGTTAACAAATACATATATCATGTATTCTCAGGTTTCTGAAGCTTTCTTCCTAGAAAACTCGAATGTGTGGAGTATTTGACTCCAGGTGGAACCAATTAGCACTTGCCAGCAGAAAACTAAATGGGTCCTGCTAAAATGCATTCAAAACCTTTAAGTCCAGAGAGAATATCCAGAAAACACAAACACACACAGAGGCTGTAGCAAGATCTGGGATTGAGATAGCTACAAATCACCAGATCGTTTTGTTTTCATCCAGGAGTATCTGGAAAAATTGTTGTGGATTTCGGGTGAAATTTAACCAAAAATCACCGTGAAAGTGGTTTTGGAGAAAAGCACAATCTTCCTGTTCGGCAAATGTATCCAATGTCATGTTTACAGAAAGAAATATCATGTTTTCTAAGGTGTCTTAAGCTTTCTTCCTAGAAAACTTGAATGTGTGGAGGATTTGACTCCAGGTGGAACCAATTAGCGTTTGCCAGCACAAAACACAAAGTGTCCAGCTATAATGCATTCAAAACCGTAAAGTCCATAGAAAATATCCAGAAAACACAAACACACACAGAGGCTGTAGCAAGATCTGGGATTGAGACAGCTACAAATCACCAGATAGTTTTGTTTTCACCCAGAAGTATCTGGACAAATTGTTGTGGATTTCGGGTGAAATTTAACCAAAAATCACCGTGAAAGTGGTTTTGGAGAAAACACAATCTTCCTGTTCAGAAAGTGTATCCAGTGTCATGTTTACAAACACAAATATCATGTTTTCTCCGGTTTCTGAAGCTTTCTTCCTAGAAAACTCGAATGTGTGGAGTGTTTGACTCCAGGTGGAACCAATTAGCATTTCCCGGCAGAAAACTAAATGGGTCGTGCTAAAATGCATTCAAAACTTTAAGTCCATAGAGAATATCCAGAAAACACAAACACACACAGATGCTGTAGCAAGATCTGGGATTGAGATAGCTACAAATCACCAGATAGTTTTGTTTTCATCCAGGAGTATCTGGACAAATTGTTGTGGATTTCTTGTAAAATTACCAAAAATCACCGTGAAAGTGGTTTTGGAGAAAAGCACAATCTTCCTGTTCGGCAAATGTATCTAATGTCATGTTTACAAATACAAATATCATTTTTTCTCAGGTTTCTGAAGCTTTCTTCCAAGAAAACTCGAATGTGTGGAGTATTTGACTCCAGGGGGAACCAATTAGCGTTTGCCAGCAGAAAACAAAAAGGGTCCTGCTAAAATGCATTTAAAACCATAAAGTCTATAGAGAATGTCCAGAAAACACAAACACACACTGAGGCTGTAGAAAGATCTGGGATTGAGATACTACAAATCACCAGATAGTTTTGTTTTCATCCAGGAGTATCTGGACAAATTGTTGTGGATTTCGGGTGAAATTTAACCACAAATCTCCGTGAAAATGGTTTTCGAGAAAATCACAATATTCCTTCTTGGAAAATTTATCCAATGTCATGTTTACAAATACAAATATCATGTTTTCTCAGGTGTCTGAAGCTTTCTGCCTAGAAAACTCGAATGTGTGGAGTATTTGACTCCAGGGGGAACCAATTAGCGTTTGCCAGCAGAAAACAAAAAGGATCCTGCTAAAATGCATTCAAACCTTAAAGTCCATAGAGAATGTCAAGAAAACACAAACACACACAGAGGCTGTAGCAAGATCTGGGATTGACATAGCTACAAATCACCAGATAGTTTTGTTTTCATCCAGGAGTATCTCGACAAATTGTTGTGGATTTCGGGTGAAATTTAACCAAAAATCACCGTGAAAGTGGTTTTGGAGAAAAGCACAATATTCCTGTTCGGCAAGTGTATCCAATGTCATGTTAACAAATACATATATCATGTATTCTCAGGTTTCTGAAGCTTTCTTCCTAGAAAACTTGAATGTGTGGAGTATTTGACTCCAGGTGGAACCAATTAGCGTTTGCCAGCAGAAAACAAAAAGGGTCCTGCTAAAATGCATTCAAAACCTTAAACTCCATAGAGAATATCCAGAAAACACAAACACACAGAGGCTGTAGCAAGATCTTGGATTGAGATAGCTACAAATCACCAGATCGTTTTTTTTTCATCCAGGAGTATCTGGACAAATTGTTGTGGATTTCGGGTGAAATTTAACCAAAAATCACCGTGAAAGTGGTTTTGGAGAAAAGCACAATCTTCCTGTTCGGCAAATGTATCCAATGTCATGTTTACAGAAAGAAATATCATGTTTTCTCAGGTGTCTGAAGCTTTCTGCCTAGAAAACTCGAATGTGTGGAGGATTTGACTCCAGGTGGAACCAATTAGCGTTTGCCAGCAGAAATCAAAAAGGGTCCTGCTAAAATGCATTCAATACCTTAAAGTCCATAGAGAATATCCAGAAAACAAAAACACACACAGAGGCTGTAGCAAGATCTGGGATTGAAATAGCTACAAATCACCAGATAATTTTGTTTTCATCCAGGAATATCTGGACAAATTGTTGTGGATTTCGGTTGAAATTTAACCAAAAATCACCGTGAAAGTGGTTTTGGAGGAAAGCACAATCTTCCTGTTCGGCAAATGTATCCAATGTCATGTTTACAGAAAGAAATATCATGTTTTCTCAGGTTTCTGGAACTTTCTTCCAAGAATACTCGAATGTGTGGAGTATTTGACTCCAGGTGGAACCAATTAGCTTTTGCCAGCAGAAAACAAAAAGGGTCCTGCGAAAATGCATTCCAAACCTTAAAGTCCATAGAGAATATCCAGAAAACACAAACACACACAGAGGCTGTAGCAAGGTCTGGGATTGAGATAGCTACAAATCATCAGATAGTTTTGTTTTCATCTAGTAGTATCTGGACAAAATGTTGTGGATTTCAGCTGAAATTTAACCAAAAATCACAATGAAAGTGGTTTTGGAGAAAAGCACAATCTTCCTGTTCGTCAAGTGTATCCAATGTCATGTTTACAAATACAAATATCATGTTTTCTCAGGTTTCTGAAGCTTTCTTCCTAGAAAACTCGAATGTGTGGAGTATTTGACTCCAGGTGGAACCAATTAGCATTAGCCAGCAGAAAACTAAATGGGTCCTGCTAAAATGCATTCAAACCTTAAAGTCCATAGAGAATATCCAGAAAACACAAACACACACAGAAGCTGTAGCAAGATCTGGGATTGAGATAGCTACAAATCACCAGATAGTTTTGTTTTCACCCAGAAGTATCTCGACAAATTGTTGTGGATTTCGGGTGAAATTTAACCAAAAATCACCGTGAAAGTGGTTTTGGAGAAAACACAATCTTCCTGTTCAGAAAGTGTATCCAGTGTCATGTTTACAAATACAAATATCATGTTTTCTCAGGTTTCTGAAGCTTTCTTCCTAGAAAACTCGAATGTTTGGAGTATTTGACTCCAGGTGGAACCAATTAGCATTTCCCGGCAGAAAACTAAATGGGTCGTGCTAAAATGCATTCAAAACTTTAAGTCCATAGAGAATATCCAGAAAACACAAACACACACAGATGCTGTAGCAAGATCTGGGATTGAGATAGCTACAAATCACCAGATAGTTTTGTTTTCATCCAGGAGTATCTGGACAAATTGTTGTGGATTTCTTGTAAAATTACCAAAAATCACCGTGAAAGTGGTTTTGGAGAAAAGCACAATCTTCCTGTTCGGCAAATGTATCAAATGTCATGTTTACAAATACAAATATCATTTTTTCTCAGGTTTCTGAAGCTTTCTTCCAAGAAAACTCGAATGTGTGGAGTATTTGACTCCAGGGGGAACCAATTAGCGTTTGCCAGCAGAAAACAAAAAGGGTCCTGCTAAAATGCATTTAAAACCATAAAATCTATAGAGAATGTCCAAAAAACACAAACACACACAGAGGCTGTAGAAAGATCTGGGATTGAGATACTACAAATCACCAGATAGTTTTGTTTTCATCCAGGAGTATCTGGACAAATTGTTGTGGATTTCGGGTGAAATTTAACCACAAATCACCGTGAAAATGGTTTTCGAGAAAATCACAATATTCCTTCTTGGAAAATTTATCCAATGTCATGTTTACAAATACAAATATCATGTTTTCTCAGGTGTCTGAAGCTTTCTGCCTAGAAAACTCGAATGTGTGTAGTATTTGACTCCAGGTGGAACCAATTAGCGTTTGCCAGCAGAAAACAAAAAGGGTCCTGCTAAAATGCATTCAAAACCTTAAAGTCCATAGAGAATATCCAGAAAACACAAACACACACAGAGGCTGTAGCAAGATCTGGGATTGACATAGCTACAAATCACCAGATAGTTTTGTTTTCATCCAGGAGTATCTCGACAAATTGTTGTGGATTTCGGGTGAAATTTAACCAAAAATCACCGTGAAAGTGGTTTTGGAGAAAAGCACAATATTCCTGTTCGGCAGTGTATCCAATGTCATGTTAACAAATACATATATCATGTATTCTCAGGTTTCTGAAGCTTTCTTCCTAGAAAACTTGAATGTGTGGAGTATTTGACTCCAGGTGGAACCAATTAGCACTTGCCAGCAGAAAACTAAATGGGTCCTGCTAAAATGCATTCAAAACCTTAAAGTCCATAGAGAATATCCAGAAAACACAAACACACAGAGGCTGTAGCAAGATCTGGGATTGAGATAGCTACAAATCACCAGATCGTTTTGTTTTCATCCAGGAGTATCTGGACAAATTGTTGTGGATTTCGGGTGAAATTTAACCAAAAGTCACCGTGAAAGTGGTTTTGGAGAAAAGCACAATCTTCCTGTTCAGCAAATGTATCCAATGTCATGTTTACAGAAAGAAATATCATGTTTTCTCAGGTGTCTGAAGCTTTCTTCCTAGAAAACTCGAATGTGTGGAGGATTTGACTCCAGGTGGAACCAATTAGCGTTTGCCAGCAGAAAACAAAAAGGGTCCTGCTAAAATGCATTCAAAACCTTAAAGTCCATAGAGAATATCCAGAAAACACCAACACACACAGAGGCTGTAGCAAGATCTGGGATTGAGATAGCTACAAATCACCAGATAGGTTTGTTTTCATCCAGGAGTATCTGGACAAATTGTTGTGGATTTCGGGTGAAATTTAACCAAAAATCACCGTGAAAGTGGTTTTGGAGGAAAGCACAATCTTCCTGTTCGGCAAATGTATCCAATGTCATGTTTACAGAAAGAAATATCATGTTTTCTCAGGTTTCTGAAGCTTTCTTCCTAGAATACTCGAATGTGTGGAGTATTTGGCTCCAGGTGGAACCAATTAGCGTTTGCCAGCAGAAAACAAAAAGGGTCCTGCTAAAATGCATTCAAAACCTTAAAGTCCATAGAGAATATCCAGAAAACACAAACACACACAGAGGCTGTAGCAAGATCTGGGATTGAGATAGCTACAAATCACCAGATAATTTTGTTTTCATCCAGGAGTATCTGGACAAATTGTTATGGATTTCGGGTGAAATTTAACCAAAAATCACCGGGAAAGTGGTTTTGGAGAAAAGCACAATCTTTCTGTTCAGCAAATGAATCCAATGTCATGTTTACAAATACAAATATCATGTTTTCTCAGGTTTCTGGAGCTTTCTTCCTAGAAAACTCGAATGTGTGGAGGATTTGACTCCAGGTGGAACCAATTAGCGTTTGCCAGCAGAAAACAAAAAGGGTCCTGCTAAAATGCATTCAAAACCTTAATGTCCATAGAGAATATCCAGAAAACACAAACACACACAGAGGCTATAGCAAGATCTGGGATTGAGATAGCTACAAATCACCAGGTAGTTTTGTTTTCATCCAGGAGTATCTGGAAAAATTGTTGTGGATTTCGGGTGAAATTTAACCAAAAATCACCGTGAAAGTGGTTTTGGAGAAAAGCACAATCTTCCTGTTCGGCAAATGTATCCAATGTCATGTTTACAGAAAAATATCATGTTTTCTCTGCTTTCTGAAACTTTCTTCCTAGAAAACTCGAATGTGTTGAGGATTTAACTCCAGGTGGAAGCAATTAGCGTTTGCCAGCAGAAAACAAAAAGGGTCCTGCTAAAATGCATTCAAAACCTTAAAGTCCATAGAGAATATCCAGAAAACACAAACACACACAGAGGCTGTAGCAAGATCTGGGATTGAGATAGCTACAAATCACCAGATAGTTTTGTTTTCATCCAGGAGTATCTGGACAAATTGTTGTGGATTTCGGGTGAAATTTAACCAAAAATCACCGGGAAAGTGGTTTTGGAGAAAAGCACAATCTTTCTGTTCAGCAAATGAATCCAATGTCATGTTTACAAATACAAATATGTTTTCTCAGGTTTCTGGAGCTTTCTTCCTAGAAAACTCGAATGTGTGGAGGATTTGACTCCAGGTGGAACCAATTAGCGTTTGCTAGCAGAAAACAAAAAGGGTCCTGCTAAAATGCATTCAAAACCTTAAAGTCCATAGAGAATATCCAGAAAACACAGACACACAGAGATGCTCTAGCAAGATCTGGGATTGACATGCCTACAAATCACCAGATAGTTTTGTTTTCATCCAGGAGTATCTGGACAAATTGTTGTGGATTTTGGTTGAAATTTAACAAAAAATCACCGTGAAAGTGGTTTTGGAGAAAAGCACAATCTTCCTGTTTGGCAAATGTATCCAATGTCATGTTTACAGAAAGAAATATCATGTTTTCTCAGGTTTCTGAAGCTTTCTTCCTAGAAAACTCGAATGTGTGGAGTACTTGACTCCAGGTGGAACCAATTAGCGTTTGCTAGCAGAAAACAAAAAGGGTACTGCAAAAATGCATTCAAAACCTTAAAGTCCATAAAGAATATCCAGAAAACACAAACACACACAGAGGCTGTAGCAAGATCTGGGATTGAGATAGCTACAAATCACCAGATAGTTTTGTTTTCATCCAGGAGTATCTGGACAAATTATTGTAGTTTTGAAGTGAAATTTAACCAAAAAATCACCGTGAAAGTGGTTTTGGAGAAAAGCGCAATCTTCCTGTTAGCAAATGAATCCAATGTCATGTTTAAAAATACAAATATCATGTTTTCTCAGGTTTCTGGAGCTTTCTTCATAGAAAACTCGAATGTGTGGAGTATTTGACTCCAGGTGGAACCAATTAGCGTTTGCCAGCAGAACACAAAAAGGGTCCTGCTAAAATGCATTCAAAAGCTTAAAGTGCATAGAGAATATCCAGAAAACACAAACACACACAGAGGATGTAGCAAGATCTGGGGTTGAGATAGCTACAAATCACCAGATAGTTTTGTTTTCATCCAGGAGTATCTGGACAAATTTTTGTGTATTTTGGGTGAAATTTAACCAAAAATCCCCGTCAAAGTGGTTTTGGAGAAAAGCACAATCTTCCTGTTCGGCAAATGTATCCAATGTCATGTTTACAGAAAGAAATATCATGTTTTCTCAGGTTTCTGGAGCTTTCTTCCTAGAAAACTCGAATGTGTGGAGGATTTGACTCCAGGTGGAACCAATTAGCGTTTGCCAGCAGAAAACAAAAAGGGTCCTGCTAAAATGCATTCAAATCCTTAAGGCCCATCGAGAATATCCAGAAAACACAAACACCACAGAGGCTGTAGCAAGTTCTGGGGTTGAGATAGCTACAAATCACCAGATAGTTTTGTTTTCATCCAGGAGTACCTGGACAAACTGTTGTGGATTTCGGGTGAAATTTAACCAAAAATCACCGGGAAAGTTGTTTTGGAGAAAAGCACAATCTTCCTGTTCGGCACGTGTATCCAATGTCATGTTTACAAATACAAATATCATGTTTTCTCAGGTTTCTGAAGCTTTCTTCCTGGAAAACTCGAATGTGTGGAGGATTTGACTCCAGGTGGAACCAATTAGCGTTTGCCAGCAGAAAACTAAATGGGTCCTGCTAAAATGCATTCAAAACCTTAAAGTCCATAGAGAATATCCAGAAAACACAAACACACACAGAGGCTGTAGGAAGATCTGGGATTGAGATAGCTACAAATCACCAGATAGTTTTGTTTTCATCCAGGAGTATCTGGACAAATTGTTGTGTATTTTGGGTGAAATTTAACCAAAAATCACCGTGAAAGTGGTTTTGGAGAAAAGCACAATCTTTCTGTTCGGCACGTGTATCCAATGTCATGTTTACAAATACAAATATCATGTTTTCTCAGGTTTCTGAAGCTTTCTTCCTAGAAAACTCGAATGTGTGGAGGATTTGACTCCAGGTGGAAGCAATTAGCGTTTGCCAGCAGAAAACTAAATGGGTCCTGCTAAAATGCATTCAAAACCTTAAAGTGCATAGAGAATATCCAGAAAACACAAACACACACAGAGGCTGTAGCAAGATCTGGGATTGAGATAGCTACAAATCACCAGATAGTTTTGTTTTCATCCAGGAGTATCTGGACAAATTGTTGCAGTTGAAGTGAAATTTAACCAAAAAATCACAGTGAAAGTGGTTTTGGAGAAAAGCACAATCTTCCTGTTCGGCAAATGTATCCAATGTCATGTTTACAAATACAAATATCCTGTTTTCTCAGGTTTCTGGAGCTTTCTTCCTAGAAAACTCGAATGTGTGGAGTATTTGACTCCAGGTGGAATCAATTAGCGTTTGCCAGCACAAAACAAAAAGGGTCCTGCTAAAATGCATTCAAAAACTTAAAGTCCATAGAGAATATCCAGAAAACACAAACACACACAGAGGCTGTAGCAAGATCTGGGATTGAGATAGCTACAAATCACCAGATAGTTTTGTTTTCATCCAGGAGTAACTGGACAAATTGTTGTGGATTTCGGGTGAAATTTAACCAAAAATCTCCGTGAAAGTGGTTTTGGAGAAAAGCACAATCTTCCTGTTTGGCAAATGTATCCAATGTCATGTTTACAGGAAGAAATATCATGTTTTCTCAGGTTTCTGAAGCTTTCTTCCTAGAAAACTCGATTGTGTGGAGTATTTGACTCCAGGTGGAACCAATTAGCGTTTGCCAGCAGAAAACAAAAAGGGTCCTGCTAAAATGCATTCAAATCCTTAAAGTCCATAGAGAATATCCAGAAAACACAAACACACACAGAGGCTGTAGCAAGGTCTGGGATTGAGATAGCTACAAATCATCAGATAGTTTTGTTTTCATCTAGTAGTATCTGGACAAAATGTTGTGGATTTCAGCTGAAATTTAACCAAAAATCACAATGAAAGTGGTTTTGGAGAAAAGCACAATCTTCCTGTTCGTCAAGTGTATCCAATGTCATGTTTACAAATACAAATATCATGTTTTCTCAGGTTTCTGAAGCTTTCTTCCTAGAAAACTCGAATGTGTGGAGTATTTGACTCCAGGTGGAACCAATTAGCATTAGCCAGCAGAAAACTAAATGGGTCCTGCTAAAATGCATTCAAACCTTAAAGTCCATAGAGAATATCCAGAAAACACAAACACACACAGAAGCTGTAGCAAGATCTGGGATTGAGATAGCTACAAATCACCAGATAGTTTTGTTTTCACCCAGAAGTATCTCGACAAATTGTTGTGGATTTCGGGTGAAATTTAACCAAAAATCACCGTGAAAGTGGTTTTGGAGAAAACACAATCTTCCTGTTCAGAAAGTGTATCCAGTGTCATGTTTACAAATACAAATATCATGTTTTCTCAGGTTTCTGAAGCTTTCTTCCTAGAAAACTCGAATGTTTGGAGTATTTGACTCCAGGTGGAACCAATTAGCATTTCCCGGCAGAAAACTAAATGGGTCGTGCTAAAATGCATTCAAAACTTTAAGTCCATAGAGAATATCCAGAAAACACAAACACACACAGATGCTGTAGCAAGATCTGGGATTGAGATAGCTACAAATCACCAGATAGTTTTGTTTTCATCCAGGAGTATCTGGACAAATTGTTGTGGATTTCTTGTAAAATTACCAAAAATCACCGTGAAAGTGGTTTTGGAGAAAAGCACAATCTTCCTGTTCGGCAAATGTATCAAATGTCATGTTTACAAATACAAATATCATTTTTTCTCAGGTTTCTGAAGCTTTCTTCCAAGAAAACTCGAATGTGTGGAGTATTTGACTCCAGGGGGAACCAATTAGCGTTTGCCAGCAGAAAACAAAAAGGGTCCTGCTAAAATGCATTTAAAACCATAAAATCTATAGAGAATGTCCAGAAAACACAAACACACACAGAGGCTGTAGAAAGATCTGGGATTGAGATACTACAAATCACCAGATAGTTTTGTTTTCATCCAGGAGTATCTGGACAAATTGTTGTGGATTTCGGGTGAAATTTAACCACAAATCACCGTGAAAATGGTTTTCGAGAAAATCACAATATTCCTTCTTGGAAAATTTATCCAATGTCATGTTTACAAATACAAATATCATGTTTTCTCAGGTGTCTGAAGCTTTCTGCCTAGAAAACTCGAATGTGTGGAGTATTTGACTCCAGGTGGAACCAATTAGCGTTTGCCAGCAGAAAACAAAAAGGGTCCTGCTAAAATGCATTCAAAACCTTAAAGTCCATAGAGAATATCCAGAAAACACAAACACACACAGAGGCTGTAGCAAGATCTGGGATTGACATAGCTACAAATCACCAGATAGTTTTGTTTTCATCCAGGAGTATCTCGACAAATTGTTGTGGATTTCGGGTGAAATTTAACCAAAAATCACCGTGAAAGTGGTTTTGGAGAAAAGCACAATATTCCTGTTCGGCAAGTGTATCCAATGTCATGTTAACAAATACATATATCATGTATTCTCAGGTTTCTGAAGCTTTCTTCCTAGAAAACTTGAATGTGTGGAGTATTTGACTCCAGGTGGAACCAATTAGCACTTGCCAGCAGAAAACTAAATGGGTCCTGCTAAAATGCATTCAAAACCTTAAAGTCCATAGAGAATATCCAGAAAACACAAACACACAGAGGCTGTAGCAAGATCTGGGATTGAGATAGCTACAAATCACCAGATCGTTTTGTTTTCATCCAGGAGTATCTGGACAAATTGTTGTGGATTTCGGGTGAAATTTAACCAAAAGTCACCGTGAAAGTGGTTTTGGAGAAAAGCACAATCTTCCTGTTCAGCAAATGTATCCAATGTCATGTTTACAGAAAGAAATATCATGTTTTCTCAGGTGTCTGAAGCTTTCTTCCTAGAAAACTCGAATGTGTGGAGGATTTGACTCCAGGTGGAACCAATTAGCGTTTGCCAGCAGAAAACAAAAAGGGTCCTGCTAAAATGCATTCAAAACCTTAAAGTCCATAGAGAATATCCAGAAAACACCAACACACACAGAGGCTGTAGCAAGATCTGGGATTGAGATAGCTACAAATCACCAGATAGGTTTGTTTTCATCCAGGAGTATCTGGACAAATTGTTGTGGATTTCGGGTGAAATTTAACCAAAAATCACCGTGAAAGTGGTTTTGGAGGAAAGCACAATCTTCCTGTTCGGCAAATGTATCCAATGTCATGTTTACAGAAAGAAATATCATGTTTTCTCAGGTTTCTGAAGCTTTCTTCCTAGAATACTCGAATGTGTGGAGTATTTGGCTCCAGGTGGAACCAATTAGCGTTTGCCAGCAGAAAACAAAAAGGGTCCTGCAAAAATGCATTCCAAACCTTAAAGTCCATAGAGAATATCCAGAAAACACGAACACACACAGAGGCTGTAGCAAGGTCTGGGATTGAGATAGCTACAAATCATCAGATAGTTTTGTTTTCATCCAGTAGTATGTGGACAAATTGTTGTGGATTTCAGCTGAAATTTAACCAAAAATCACCATGAAAGTGGTTTTGGAGAAAAGCACAATCTTCCTGTTCGTCAAGTGTATCCAATGTCATGTTTACAAATACAAATATCATGTTTTCTCAGGTTTCTGAAGCTTTCTTCCTAGAAAACTCGAATGTGTGGAGGATTTGACTCCAGGTGGAACCAATTAGCATTTGCCAGCAGAAAACTAAATGGGTCCTGCTAAAATGCATTCAAAACCTTAAAGTCCATAGAGAATATGCAGAAAACACAAACACACACAGAGGCTGTAGCAAGATCTGGGATTGAGATAGCTACAAATCACCAGATAGTTTTGTTTTCATCCAGGAGTATCTGGACAAATTGCTGTGGATTTCGGTTGAAATTTAACCAAAAATCACGGTGAAAGTGGTTTTGGAGAAAAGCACAATCTTCCTGTTCGGAAATGTATCCAATGTCATGTTAACAAATACAAATATCATGTTTTCTCAGGTTACTGAAGCTTTCTTCCTAGAAAACTCGAATGTGTGGAGTATTTGACTTCAGGTGGAAACAATTAGCGTTTGCCAGCAGAAAACAAAAAGGGTCCTGCTAAAATGCATTCAAACCTTAAAGTCCATAGAGAATATCCAGAAAACACAAACACACACAGAGGCTGTAGCAAGATCTGGGATTGAGACAGCTACAAATCACCAGATAATTTTGTTTTCATCCAGGAGTATCTGGACAAATTGTTGTGGATTTCGGGTGAAATTTAACCAAAAATCACCGTGAAAGTGGTTTTGGAGAAAAGCACAATCTTCCTGTTCGGCAAGTGTATCCAATGTCATGTTTACAAATACAAATATCATGTTTTGTCAGGTTTCTGAAGCTTTCTTCTGAGAAAACTCGAATGTGTGGAGTATTTGACTCAAGGTGGAAGCAATTAGCATTTGCCAGCACAAAACTAATTGGTTCCTGCTTAAATGCATTCAAAACCTTAAAGTCCATAGAGAATATCCAGAAAACACAAACACACACAGAGGCTGTAGCAAGATCTGGGATTGAGATAGCTACAAATCACCAGATAGTTTTGTTTTCATCCAGGAGTATCTGGACAAATTGTTGTGGATTTCGGGTGAAATTTAACCAAAAATCACCGTGAAAGTGGTTTTGGAGAAAAGCACAATCTTCCTGTTCGTCAAGTGTATCCAATGTCATGTTTACAAATACAAATATCATGTTTTCTCAGGTTTCTGAAGCTTTCTTCCTAGAAAACTCGAATGTGTGGAGTATTTGACTCCAGGTGGAACCAATTAGCATTTGCCAGCAGAAAACTAAATGGGTCCTGCTAAAATGCATTCAAAACCTTAAAGTCCATAGAGAATATGCAGAAAACACAAACACACACAGAGGCTGTAGCAAGATCTGGGATTGAGATAGCTACAAATCACCAGGTAGTTTTGTTTTCATCCAGGAGTATCTGGACAAATTGTTGTGGATTTCGGGTGAAATTTAACCAAAAATCACCGTGAAAGTGGTTTTGGAGAAAAGCACAATCTTCCTGTTTGGCAAATGTATCCAATGTCATGTTTACAGAAAGAAATATCATGTTTTCTCAGGTTTCTGAAGCTTTCTTCCTAGAAAACTCGAATGTGTGGAGGATTTGACTCCAGGTGGAACCAATTAGCGTTTGCCAGCAAAAAACAAAAAGGGTCCTGCTAAAATGCATTCAAAACCTTAAAGTCCATAGAGAATATCCAGAAAACACAAACACACACAGAGGCTGTAGCAAGATTTGGGATTGAGATGGCTACAAATCACCAGATAGTTTTGTTTTCATCCAGGAGTATCTGGACAAATCGTTGTGGATTTCGGGTGAAATTTAACCAAAAATCACCGTGAAAGTGGTTTTGGAGAAAAGCACAATCTTCCTGTTCGGCAAATGTATCCAATGTCATGTTTACAGAAAGAAATATCATGTTTTCTCAGGTTTCTGAAGATTTCTTCCTAGAACACTCGAATGTGTGGAGTACTTGACTCCAGGTGGAACCAATTAGCGTTTGCCAGCAGAAAACAAAAAGGGTCCTGCTAAAATGCATTCAAAACCTTAAAGTCCATAGAGAATATCCAGAAAACACAAACACACACAGAGGCTGTAGCAAGATCTGGGATTGAGATAGCTACAAATCACCAGATAATTTTGTTTTCATCCAGGAGTATCTGGACAAATTGTTATGGATTTCGGGTGAAATTTAACCAAAAATCACCGGGAAAGTGGTTTTGGAGAAAAGCACAATCTTTCTGTTCAGCAAATGAATCCAATGTCATGTTTACAAATACAAATATCATGTTTTCTCAGGTTTCTGGAGCTTTCTTCCTAGAAAACTCGAATGTGTGGAGGATTTGACTCCAGGTGGAACCAATTAGCGTTTGCCAGCAGAAAACAAAAAGGGTCCTGCTAAAATGCATTCAAAACCTTAATGTCCATAGAGAATATCCAGAAAACACAAACACACACAGAGGCTATAGCAAGATCTGGGATTGAGATAGCTACAAATCACCAGGTAGTTTTGTTTTCATCCAGGAGTATCTGGAAAAATTGTTGTGGATTTCGGGTGAAATTTAACCAAAAATCACCGTGAAAGTGGTTTTGGAGAAAAGCACAATCTTCCTGTTCGGCAAATGTATCCAATGTCATGTTTACAGAAAAATATCATATTTTCTCTGCTTTCTGAAACTTTCTTCCTAGAAAACTCGAATGTGTTGAGGATTTAACTCCAGGTGGAAGCAATTAGCGTTTGCCAGCAGAAAACAAAAAGGGTCCTGCTAAAATGCATTCAAAACCTTAAAGTCCATAGAGAATATCCAGAAAACACAAACACACACAGAGGCTGTAGCAAGATCTGGGATTGAGATAGCTACAAATCACCAGATAGTTTTGTTTTCATCCAGGAGTATCTGGACAAATTGTTGTGGATTTCGGGTGAAATTTAACCAAAAATCACCGGGAAAGTGGTTTTGGAGAAAAGCACAATCTTTCTGTTCAGCAAATGAATCCAATGTCATGTTTACAAATACAAATATGTTTTCTCAGGTTTCTGGAGCTTTCTTCCTAGAAAACTCGAATGTGTGGAGGATTTGACTCCAGGTGGAACCAATTAGCGTTTGCTAGCAGAAAACAAAAAGGGTCCTGCTAAAATGCATTCAAAACCTTAAAGTCCATAGAGAATATCCAGAAAACACAGACACACAGAGATGCTCTAGCAAGATCTGGGATTGACATGCCTACAAATCACCAGATAGTTTTGTTTTCATCCAGGAGTATCTGGACAAATTGTTGTGGATTTTGGTTGAAATTTAACAAAAAATCACCGTGAAAGTGGTTTTGGAGAAAAGCACAATCTTCCTGTTTGGCAAATGTATCCAATGTCATGTTTACAGAAAGAAATATCATGTTTTCTCAGGTTTCTGAAGCTTTCTTCCTAGAAAACTCGAATGTGTGGAGTACTTGACTCCAGGTGGAACCAATTAGCGTTTGCTAGCAGAAAACAAAAAGGGTACTGCAAAAATGCATTCAAAACCTTAAAGTCCATAAAGAATATCCAGAAAACACAAACACACACAGAGGCTGTAGCAAGATCTGGGATTGAGATAGCTACAAATCACCAGATAGTTTTGTTTTCATCCAGGAGTATCTGGACAAATTATTGTAGTTTTGAAGTGAAATTTAACCAAAAAATCACCGTGAAAGTGGTTTTGGAGAAAAGCGCAATCTTCCTGTTAGCAAATGAATCCAATGTCATGTTTAAAAATACAAATATCATGTTTTCTCAGGTTTCTGGAGCTTTCTTCATAGAAAACTCGAATGTGTGGAGTATTTGACTCCAGGTGGAACCAGTTAGCGTTTGCCAGCAGAACACAAAAAGGGTCCTGCTAAAATGCATTCAAAAGCTTAAAGTGCATAGAGAATATCCAGAAAACACAAACACACACAGAGGATGTAGCAAGATCTGGGGTTGAGATAGCTACAAATCACCAGATAGTTTTGTTTTCATCCAGGAGTATCTGGACAAATTTTTGTGTATTTTGGGTGAAATTTAACCAAAAATCCCCGTCAAAGTGGTTTTGGAGAAAAGCACAATCTTCCTGTTCGGCAAATGTATCCAATGTCATGTTTACAGAAAGAAATATCATGTTTTCTCAGGTTTCTGGAGCTTTCTTCCTAGAAAACTCGAATGTGTGGAGGATTTGACTCCAGGTGGAACCAATTAGCGTTTGCCAGCAGAAAACAAAAAGGGTCCTGCTAAAATGCATTCAAATCCTTAAGGCCCATCGAGAATATCCAGAAAACACAAACACCACAGAGGCTGTAGCAAGTTCTGGGGTTGAGATAGCTACAAATCACCAGATAGTTTTGTTTTCATCCAGGAGTACCTGGACAAACTGTTGTGGATTTCGGGTGAAATTTAACCAAAAATCACCGGGAAAGTTGTTTTGGAGAAAAGCACAATCTTCCTGTTCGGCACGTGTATCCAATGTCATGTTTACAAATACAAATATCATGTTTTCTCAGGTTTCTGAAGCTTTCTTCCTGGAAAACTCGAATGTGTGGAGGATTTGACTCCAGGTGGAACCAATTAGCGTTTGCCAGCAGAAAACTAAATGGGTCCTGCTAAAATGCATTCAAAACCTTAAAGTCCATAGAGAATATCCAGAAAACACAAACACACACAGAGGCTGTAGGAAGATCTGGGATTGAGATAGCTACAAATCACCAGATAGTTTTGTTTTCATCCAGGAGTATCTGGACAAATTGTTGTGTATTTTGGGTGAAATTTAACCAAAAATCACCGTGAAAGTGGTTTTGGAGAAAAGCACAATCTTCCTGTTCGGCACGTGTATCCAATGTCATGTTTACAAATACAAATATCATGTTTTCTCAGGTTTCTGAAGCTTTCTTCCTAGAAAACTCGAATGTGTGGAGGATTTGACTCCAGGTGGAAGCAATTAGCGTTTGCCAGCAGAAAACTAAATGGGTCCTGCTAAAATGCATTCAAAACCTTAAAGTGCATAGAGAATATCCAGAAAACACAAACACACACAGAGGCTGTAGCAAGATCTGGGATTGAGATAGCTACAAATCACCAGATAGTTTTGTTTTCATCCAGGAGTATCTGGACAAATTGTTGCAGTTGAAGTGAAATTTAACCAAAAAATCACAGTGAAAGTGGTTTTGGAGAAAAGCACAATCTTCCTGTTCGGCAAATGTATCCAATGTCATGTTTACAAATACAAATATCCTGTTTTCTCAGGTTTCTGGAGCTTTCTTCCTAGAAAACTCGAATGTGTGGAGTATTTGACTCCAGGTGGAATCAATTAGCGTTTGCCAGCACAAAACAAAAAGGGTCCTGCTAAAATGCATTCAAAAACTTAAAGTCCATAGAGAATATCCAGAAAACACAAACACACACAGAGGCTGTAGCAAGATCTGGGATTGAGATAGCTACAAATCACCAGATAGTTTTGTTTTCATCCAGGAGTAACTGGACAAATTGTTGTGGATTTCGGGTGAAATTTAACCAAAAATCTCCGTGAAAGTGGTTTTGGAGAAAAGCACAATCTTCCTGTTTGGCAAATGTATCCAATGTCATGTTTACAGGAAGAAATATCATGTTTTCTCAGGTTTCTGAAGCTTTCTTCCTAGAAAACTCGATTGTGTGGAGTATTTGACTCCAGGTGGAACCAATTAGCGTTTGCCAGCAGAAAACAAAAAGGGTCCTGCTAAAATGCATTCAAATCCTTAAAGTCCATAGAGAATATCCAGAAAACACAAACACACACAGAGGCTGTAGCAAGTTCTGGGGTTGAGTTAGCTACAAATCACCAGATAGTTTTGTTTTCATCCAGGAGTATCTGGACAAACTGTTGTGGATTTCCGGTGAAATTTAACCAAAAATCACCGTCAAAGTGGTTTTGGAGAAAAGCACAATCTTCCTGTTCGGCACGTGTATCCAATGTCATGTTTACAAATACAAATATCATGTTTTCTCAGGTTTCTGAAGCTTTCTTCCTAGAAAACTCGAATGTGTGGAGGATTTGACTCCAGGTGGAACCAATTAGCGTTTGCCAGCAGAAAACTAAATGGGTCCTGCTAAAATGCATTCAAAACCTTAAAGTGCATAGAGAATATCCAGAAAACACAAACACACACAGAGGCTGTAGGAAGATCTGGGATTGAGATAGCTACAAATCACCAGATAGTTTTGTTTTCATCCAGGAGTATCTGGACAAATTGTTGCAGTTGAAGTGAAATTTAACCCAAAATCACCGTGAAAGTGGTTTTGGAGAAAAGCACAATCTTCCTGTTCGGCAAATGTATCCAATGTCATGTTTATAGAAAGAGATATCATGTTTTCTCAGGTTTCTGAAGCTTTCTTCCTAGAAAACTCGAATGTGTGGAGGATTTGACTCCAGGTGGAACCAATTAGCGTTTGCCAGCAGAAAACAAAAAGGGTCCTGCTAAAATGCATTCAAATCCTTAAAGTCCATAGAGAATATCCAGAAAACACAAACACACACAGAGGCTGTAGTAAGTTCTGGGGTTGAGATAGCTACAAGTCACCAGATAATTTTGTTTTCATCCAGGAGTATCTGGACAAATTGTTGTGGATTTCGGGTGAAATTTAACCAAAAATCTCCGTGAAAGTGGTTTTGGAGAAAAGCACAATCTTCCTGTTCGGCACGTGTATCCAATGTCATGTTTACAAATACAAATATACTGTTTTCTCAGGTTTCTGAAGCTTTCTTCCTAGAAAACTCGAATGTGTGGAGGATTTGACTCCAGGTGGAACCAATTAGCGTTTGCCAGCAGAAAACTAAATGGGTCCTGCTAAAATGCATTCAAAACCTTAAAGTGCATAGAGAATATCCAGAAAACACAAACACACACAGAGGCTGTAGCAAGATCTGGGATTGAGATAGCTACAAATCACCAGATAGTTTTGTTTACATCCAGGAGTATCTGGACAAATTGTTATAGTTTTGAAGTGAAATTTAACCAAAAAATCACCGTGAAAGTGGTTTTGAAGAGAAGCACAATCTTTCTGTTCAGCAAATGAATCCAATGTCATGTTTCCAAATACAAATATCATGTTATCACAGGTTTCTGGAGCTTTCTTCCTAGAAAACTCGAATGTGTGGAGTATTTGACTCCAGGTGGAACCAATTAGCGTTTGCCAGCAGAAAACAAAAAGGGTCCTGCTAAAATGCATTCAAATCCTTAAGGTCCATAGAGAATATCCAGAAAACACAAACACACACAGAGGCCGTAGCAAGTTCTGGGTTTGAGATAGCTACAAATCACCAGATAATTTTGTTTTCATCCAGGAGTATCTGGACAAATTGTTGTCGATTTCGGGTGCAATTTAACCAAAAATCACGGTGAAAGTGGTTTTGGAGAAAAGCACAATCTTCCTGTTCGGCAAGTGTATCCAATGTCATGTTTACAAATACAAATATCATGTTTTCTCAGGTTACTGAAGCTTTCTTCCTAGAAAACTCGAATGTGTGGAGGATTTGACTCCAGGTGGAACCAATTAGCGTTTGCCAGCAGAAAACAAAAAGGGTCCTGCTGAAATTCATTCAAACCTTAAAGTCCATAGGGAATATTCAGAAAACACAAACACACACAGAGGCTGTAGCAAGATCTGGGATTGAGATAGCTACAAATCACCAGATAGTTTTGTTTTCATCCAGGAGTATCTGGACAAATTGTTGTGGATTTCGGGTGAAATTTAACCAAAAATCACCGTGAAAGTGGTTTTGGAGAAAAGCACAATCTTCCTGTTCGTCAAGTGTATCCAATGTCATGTTTACAAATACAAATATCATGTTTTCTCAGGTTTCTGAAGCTTTCTTCCTAGAAAACTCGAATGTGTGGAGTATTTGACTCCAGGTGGAACCAACTAGCATTTGCCAGCAGAAAACTAAATGGGTCCTGCTAAAATGCATTCAAAACCTTAAAGTCCATAGAGAATATGCAGAAAACACAAACACACACAGAGGCTGTAGCAAGGTCTGGGATTGAGATAGCTACAAATCACCAGGTAGTTTTGTTTTCATCCAGGAGTATCTGGACAAATTGTTGTGGATTTCGGGTGAAATTTAACCAAAAATCACCGTGAAAGTGGTTTTGGAGAAAAGCACAATCTTCCTTTTCGGCAAATGTATCCAATCTCATGTTTACAGAAAAAAATATCATGTTTTCTCAGGTGTCTGAAGCTTTCTTCCTAGAAAACTCGAATGTGTGGAGTATTTGACTCCAGGTGGAACCAATTAGCATTTGCCAGCAGAAAACTAAATGGGTCCTGCTAAAATGCATTCAAAACCTTTAAGTCCAGAGAGAATATCCAGAAAACACAAACACACACAGAGGCTGTAGCAAGATCTGGGATTGAGATAGCTACAAATCACCAGATAGGTTTGTTTTCATCCAGGAATATCTGGACAAATTGTTGTGGATTTCGGGTGAAATTTAAGCAAAAATCACGGTGAAAGTGGTTTTGGAGAAAAGCACAATCTTCCTGTTCGGAAATGTATCCAATGTCATGTTAACAAATACAAATATCATGTTTTCTCAGGTTTCTGAAGCTTTCATCCTAGAAAACTCGAATGTGTGGAATATTTGACTCCAGGTGGAACCAATTAGCGTTTGCCAGCAGAGAACAAAAAGGGTCCTGCTAAAATGCATTCAAAACCTTAAAGTCCATAGAGAATGTCCAGAAAACACAAATGCACACAGAGGCTGTAGCAAGATCTGGGATTGAGATAGCTGCAAATCACCAGATAGTTTTGTTTTCATCCAGGACTATCTGGACAGACTGTTGTGGATTTCGGGTGAAATTTAACCACAAATCACCGTGAAAACGGTTTTCGAGAAAATCACAATATTCCTTCTTGGCAAATTTATCCAATGTCATGTTTACAGAAAGAAATATCATGTTTTCTCAGGTTTCTGGAGCTTTCTTCCTGGAAAACTCGAATGTGTGGAATATTTGACTCCTGGTGGAACCAATTAGCGTTTGCCAGCAGAAAACTAAAAGGGTCCTGCTGAAATTCATTCAAAATCTTAAAGTCCATAGAGAATATTCAGAAAACACAAACACACACAGAGGCTATAGCAAGATCTGGGATTGAGATAGCTACAAATCACCAGATAGTTTTGTTTTCATCCAGGAGTATCAGGACAATTTGTTGCAGTTTTCAAGTGAAATTTAACCAAAAAATCACCGTGAAAGTGGTTTTGGAGAAAAGCACAATCTTCCTGTTCGGCAAATGCATCCAATGTCATGTTTACAGAAAGAAATATCATGTTTTCTCAGGTATCTGAAGCTTTCTTCCTAGAAAACTCGAATGTGTGGAGGAATTGACTCCAGGTGGAACCAATTAGCGTTTGCCAGCCGAAAACAAAAAGGGTCCTGCTGAAATGCATTCAAAACCTTAAAGTCCATAGAGAATATCCAGAAAACACAAACACACAAAGAGGCTGTAGCAAGATCTTGGGTTGAGATAGCTACAAATCACCAGAGAGTTCTGCTTTCATCCAGGAGTATCTGGACAAATTGTTGTGGATTTCGGGTGAAATTTAACCAAAAATCACCGTGAAAGTGGTTTTGGAGAAAAGCACAATCTTCCTGTTTGGCAAATGTATCCAATGTCATGTATAGAAATACAAATATCATGTTTTCTCAGGTATCTGAAGCTTTCTTCCTAGAAAACTCGAATGTGTGGAGGATTTGACTCCAGGTGGAACTAATTAGTGTTTTCCAACAGAAAACAATAAGGGTCGTGCTAAAATGCATTTAAAACCATAAAGTCTATAGAGAATGTCCAGAAAACACAAACGCACACAGAGGCTGTAGCAAGATCTGGGATTGAGATAGCTGCAAATCACCAGATAGTTTTGTTTTCATCCAGGACTATCTGGACAGACTGTTGTGGATTTCGGGTGAAATTTAACCACAAATCACCGTGAAAATGTTTTTCGAGAAAATCACAATATTCCTTCTTGGCAAATTTATCCAATGTCATGTTTACAGAAAGAAATATCATGTTTTCTCAGGTTTCTGGAGCTTTCTTCCTGGAAAACTCGAATGTGTGGAATATTTGACTCCAGGTGGAACCAATTAGCGTTTGCCAGCAGAAAACTAAAAGGGTCCTGCTGAAATTCATTCAAAATCTTAAATTCCATAGAGAATATTCAGAAAACACAAACACACACAGAGGCTATAGCAAGATCTGGGATTGAGATAGCTACAAGTCACCAGATAGTTTTGTTTAATCCAGAAGTATCAGGACAATTTGTTGTAGATTTCAAGTGAAATTTAACCAAAAAATCACCGTGAAAGTCGTTTTGGAGAAAAGCACAATCTTCCTGTTCGGCAAATGCATCCAATGTCATGTTTACAGAAAGAAATATCATGTTTTCTCAGGTTTCTGAAGCTTTCTTCCTAGAAAACTCGAATGTGTGGAGGATTTGACTCCAGGTGGAACCAATTAGCGTTTGCCAGCAGAAAACAAAAAGGGTCCTGCTAAAATGCATTCAAAACCTTAAAGTCCATAGAGAATATCCAGAAAACACAAACACACAAAGAGGCTGTAGCAAAATCTTGGGTTGAGATAGCTACAAATCACCAGAGAGTTTTGTTTTCATCCAGGAGTATCTGGACAAATTGTTGTGGATTTCGGGTGAAATTTAACCAAAAATCACCGTGAAAGTGCTTTTGGAGAAAAGCACAATTTTCCTGTTTGGCACATGTATCCAATGTCATGTTTACAAATACAAATATCATGTTTTCTCAGGTTTCTGAAGCTTTCTTCCTAGAAAACTCGAATGTGTGGAGGATTTGACTCCAGGTGGAACCAATTAGCGTTTGCCAGCAGAAAACAAAAAGGGTCCTGGTAAAATGCATTCAAAACCTTAAAGTCAATAAAGAATATCCAGAAAATACAAACACACACAGAGGCTGTAGCAAGATCTGGGATTGAGATAGCTACAAATCACCAGATAGTTTTGTTTTCACCCTGGAGTATCTGGACAAATTGTTGTGGATTTCGGGTGAAATTTAACCAAAAATCACCGTGAAAGTGGTTTTGGAGAAAAGCACAATCTTCCTGTTCGACAAATGCATCCAATGTCATGTTTACAGAAAGAAATATCATGTTTTCTCAGGTTTCTGAAGCTTTCATCCTAGAAAACTCGAATGTGTGGAGTATTTGACTCCAGGTGGAACCAGTTAGCCTTTGAAAGCAGAAAACAAGAAGGGTCCTGCTAAAATGCATTCAAAACCTTAAAGTCCATAGAGAATATCCAGAAAACACAAACACACACAGAGGCTGTAGCAAGATCTGGGATTGAGATAGCTACAAATCACCAGATAGTTTTGTTTTCATCCAAGAGTATCTGGACAAATGGTTGTGGATTTCGGGTGAAATTTAACCAAAAATCACCGTGAAAGTGGTTTTCGAGAAAATCACAATCTTCCTGTTCGACAAATGCATCCAATGTCATGTTTACAGAAAGAAATATCATGTTTTCTCAGGTTTCTGAAGCTTTCTTCCTAGAAAACTCGTATGTGTGGAGGATTTGACTCCAGGTGGAACCAATTAGCGTTAGCCAGCAGAAAACAAAAAGGGTCCTGCTAAAATGCATTCAAAACCTTAAAGTCCATAGAGAATATCCAGAAAACACAAACACACACAGAGGCTGTAGCAAGATCTATGATTGTGATAGCTACCAATCACCAGATAGTTTTGTTTTCATCCAGGAGTATCTGGACAAATTGTTGTGGATTTCGGGAGAAATTTAACCAAAAATCACCGTGAAAGTGGTTTTGGAGAAAAGCACAATCTTCCTGTTCGGCAAGTGTATCCAATGTCATGTTTACAGAAAGAAACATCATGTTTTCTCAGGTTTCTGAAGCTTTCTTCCTAGAAAACTCGAATGTGTGGAGGATTTGACTCCAGGTGGAACCAATTAGCATTTGCCAGCACAAAACAAAAAGGGTCCTGCTAAAATGCATTCAAAAACTTAAAGTCCATAGAGAATATCCAGAAAACACAAACACACAAAGAGGCTGTAGCAAGATCTTGGGTTGAGATAGCTACAAATCACCAGAGAGTTCTGTTTTCATCCAGGAGTATCTGGACAAATTGTTGTGGATTTCGGGTGAAATTTAACCAAAAATCACCGTGAAAGTGGTTTTGGAGAAAAGCACAATCTTCCTGTTTGGCACATGTATCCAATGTCATGTTTACAAATACAAATATCATGTTTTCTCAGGTTTCTGAAGCTTTCTTCCTAGAAAACTCGAATGTGTGGAGGATTTGACTCCAGGTGGAACCAATTAGCGTTTGCCAGCAGAAAACAAAAACTTACATGCTAAAATGCATTCAAAACCTTAAAGTCCATAGAGAATATTCAGAAAACACAAACACTCACAGATGCTGTAGCAAGATCTGGGGTTGAGATAGCTACAAATCACCAGATAGTTCTGTTTTCATCCAGGAGTATCTGGACAAATTGTTGTGGATTTCGGGTGAAATTTAACCAAAAATCACCGTGAAAGTGGTTTTGGAGAAAAGCACAATCTTACTGTTCAGCAAATGTATCCAATGTCATGTTTACAGAAATAAATATCATGTTTTCTCAGGTTTCTGAAGCTTTCTTCCTAGAAAACTCGAATGTGTGGAGGATTTGACTCCAGGTGGAAGCAATTAGCATTTGCCAGCAGAACAAAATGGGTCCTGCTAAAATGCATTCAAAAACTTAAAGTCCATAGAGAATATCCAGAAAACACAAACACACACAGAGGCTGTGGCAAGATCTGGGATTGAGATAGCTACAAATCACCAGATAGTTTTGTTTTCATCCAGGAGTATCTGGACAAATTGTTGTGTATTTCGGGTGAAATTTAACCAAAAATCACCGTGAAAGTGGTTTTGGAGAAAAGCACAATCTTCCTGTTCGGCAAATGTATCCAATGTCATGTTTACAGAAAGAAATATCATGTTTTCTCAGGTATCTGAAGCTTTCTTCCTAGAAAACTCGAATGTGTGGAGAATTTGACTCCAGGTGGAACTAATTAGTGTTTTCCAACAGAAAACAATAAGGGTCGTGCTAAAATGCATTTAAAACCATAAAGTCTATAGAGAATGTCCAGAAAACACAAACGCACACAGAGGCTGTAGCAAGATCTGGGATTGAGATAGCTGCAAATCACCAGATAGTTTTGTTTTCATCCAGGACTATCTGGACAGACTGTTGTGGATTTCGGGTGAAATTTAACCACAAATCACCGTGAAAATGGTTTTCGAGAAAATCACAATATTCCTTCTTGGCAAATTTATCCAATGTCATGTTTACAGAAAGAAATATCATGTTTTCTCAGGTTTCTGGAGCTTTCTTCCTGGAAAACTCGAATGTGTGGAATATTTGACTCCAGGTGGAACCAATTAGCGTTTGCCAGCAGAAAACTAAAAGGGTCCTGCTGAAATTCATTCAAAATCTTAAATTCCATAGAGAATATTCAGAAAACACAAACACACACAGAGGCTATAGCAAGATCTGGGATTGAGATAGCTACAAGTCACCAGATAGTTTTGTTTAATCCAGAAGTATCAGGACAATTTGTTGTAGTTTTCAAGTGAAATTTAACCAAAAAATCACCGTGAAAGTCGTTTTGGAGAAAAGCACAATCTTCCTGTTCGGCAAATGCATCCAATGTCATGTTTACAGAAAGAAATATCATGTTTTCTCAGGTTTCTGAAGCTTTCTTCCTAGAAAACTCGAATGTGTGGAGGATTTGACTCCAGGTGGAACCAATTAGCGTTTGCCAGCAGAAAACAAAAAGGGTCCTGCTAAAATGCATTCAAAACCTTAAAGTCCATAGAGAATATCCAGAAAACACAAACACACAAAGAGGCTGTAGCAAAATCTTGGGTTGAGATAGCTACAAATCACCAGAGAGTTTTGTTTTCATCCAGGAGTATCTGGACAAATTGTTGTGGATTTCGGGTGAAATTTAACCAAAAATCACCGTGAAAGTGCTTTTGGAGAAAAGCACAATCTTCCTGTTTGGCACATGTATCCAATGTCATGTTTACAAATACAAATATCATGTTTTCTCAGGTTTCTGAAGCTTTCTTCCTAGAAAACTCGAATGTGTGGAGTATTTGACTCCAGGTGGAACCAATTAGCGTTTGCCAGCAGAAAACAAAAAGGGTCCTGGTAAAATGCATTCAAAACCTTAAAGTCAATAAAGAATATCCAGAAAATACAAACACACACAGAGGCTGTAGCAAGATCTGGGATTGAGATAGCTACAAATCACCAGATAGTTTTGTTTTCAAACTGGAGTATCTGGACAAATTGTTGTGGATTTCGGGTGAAATTTAACCAAAAATCACCGTGAAAGTGGTTTTGGAGAAAAGCACAATCTTTCTGTTCAGCAAATGCATCCAATGTCATGTTTACAGAAAGAAATATCATGTTTTCTCAGGTTTCTGAAGCTTTCATCCTAGAAAACTCGAATGTGTGGAGTATTTGACTCCAGGTGGAACCAGTTAGCCTTTGAAAGCAGAAAACAAGAAGGGTCCTGCTAAAATGCATTCAAAACCTTAAAGTCCATAGAGAATATCCAGAAAACACAAACACACACAGAGGCTGTAGCAAGATCTCGGATTGAGATAGCTACAAATCACCAGATAGTTTTGTTTTCATCCAGGAGTATCTGGACAAATGGTTGTGGATTTCGGGTGAAATTTAACCAAAAATCACCGTGAAAGTGGTTTTCGAGAAAATCACAATCTTCCTGTTCGACAAATGCATCCAATGTCATGTTTACAGAAAGAAATATCATGTTTTCTCAGGTTTCTGGAGCTTTCTTCCTAGAAAACTCGAATGTGTGGAGTATTTGACTCCAGGTGGAACCAATTAGCGTTTGCCAGCAGAAAACAAAAAGGGTCCTGCTAAAATGCATTCAAAACCTTAAAGTCCATAGAGAATATCCAGAAAACACAAACACACACAGAGGCTGTAGCAAGATCTATGATTGTGATAGCTACCAATCACCAGATAGTTTTGTTTTCATCCAGGAGTATCTGGACAAATTGTTGTGGATTTCGGGAGAAATTTAACCAAAAATCACCGAGAAAGTGGTTTTGGAGAAAAGCACAATCTTCCTGTTCGGCAAGTGTATCCAATGTCATGTTTACAGAAAGAAACATCATGTTTTCTCAGGTTTCTGAAGCTTTCTTCCTAGAAAACTCGAATGTGTGGAGTATTTGACTCCAGGTGGAACCAATTAGCGTTTGCCAGCAGAGAACAAAAAGGGTCCTGCTAAAATGCATTCAAAACCTTAAAGTCCATAGAGAATATCCAGAAAACACAAACACACACAGAGGCTGTAGCAAGATCTGGGGTTGAGATAGCTACAAATCACCAGATAGTTTTGTTTTCATCCAGGAGTATCTGGACAAATTGTTGTAGTTTTGAAGTGAAATTTAATCAAAAATTCACCGTGAAAGTGGTTATGGAGGAAAGCACAATCTTTCTGTTCAGCAAATGCATCCAATGTCATGTTTACAGAAAGAAATATCATGTTTTCTCAGGTGTCTGGAGCTTTCTTCCTAGAAAACTCGAATGTGTGGAGTATTTGACTCCAGGTGGAACCAATTAGCGTTTGCCAGCAGAAAACAAAAAGGATCTTGCTAAAATGCATTCAAAACCTTAAAGTCCATAGAGAATATCCAGAAAACACAAACACACACAGAGGCTGTAGCAAGATCTGGGATTGAGATAGCTACAAATCACCAGATAGTTTTGTTTTCACCCAGGAGTATCTGGACAAATTGTTGTGGATTTCGGGAGAAATTTAACCAAAAATCACCGTGAAAGTGGTTTTGGAGAAAAGCACAATTTTCCTGTTCGACAAATGCATCAAATGTCATGTTTACAGGAAGAAATATCATGTTTTCTCAGGTTTCTGAAGCTTTCTTCCTAGAAAACTCGAATGTGTGGAGGATTTGCCTCCAGGTGGAACCAATTAGCGTTTGCCAGCACAAAACAAAAAGGGTCCTGCTAAAATGCATTCAAAACCTTAAAGTCCATAGAGAATATCCAGAAAACACAAACACACACAGAGGCTGTAGCAAGATCTGGGATTGAGATAGGTACAAATCACCAGATAGTTTTGTTTTCATCCAGGAGTATCTGGACAAATTGTTTTGGATTTCGGGTGAAATTTAACCAAAAATCACCGTGAAAGTGGTTTTGGAGAAAAGCACAATCTTCCTGTTCAGGAAATGCTTCCAATGTCATGTTTACAGAAAGAAATATCATGTTTTCTCAGGTTTCTGAAGCTTTCTTCCTAGAAAACTCGAATGTGTGGAGGATTTGACTCCAGGTGGAACCAATTAGCGTTTGCCAGCCGAAAACAAAAAGGGTCCTGCTAAAATGCATTCAAAACCTTAAAGTCCATAGAGAATATCCAGAAAACACAAACACACACAGAGGCTGTAGCAAGATCTGGGATTGAGATAGCTACAAATCACCAGATAGTTTTGTTTTCATCCAGGAGTATCTGGACAAATTGTTGTAGTTTTGAAGTGAAATTTAACCAAAATTCACCGTGAAAGTGGTTTTGGAGAAAAGCACAATCTTCCTGTTCAGCAAATGCATCCAATGTCATGTTTACAGAAAGAAATATCATGTTTTCTCAGGTTTCTGGAGCTTTCTTCCTAGAAAACTCGAATGTGTGGAGTATTTGACTCCAGGTGGAACCAATTAGCGTTTGCCAGCAGAAAAGAAAAAGGGTCCTGCTAAAATGCCTTCAAAACCTTAAAGTCCATAGAGAATATCCAGAAAACACAAACACACACAGAGGCTGTAGCAAGATCTGGGATTGAGATAGCTACAAATCACCAGATAGTTTTGTTTTCATCCAGGAGTATCTGGACAAATTGTTTTGGATTTCGGGTGAAATTTAACCAAAAATCACCGTGAAAGTGGTTTTGGAGAAAAGCACAATCTTTCTCTTCGGCAAATGAATCCAGTGTTATGTTTATAAATACAAATATCATGTTTTCTCAGGTTTCTGGAGCTTTCTTCCTAGAAAACTGGAATGTGTGGAGGATTTGACTCCAGGTGGAACCAATTAGCGTTTGCCAGCAGAAAACAAAAAGGGTCCTGCTAAAATGCATTCAAAACCTTAAAGTCCATAGAGAATATCCAGAAAACACAAACACACACAGAGGCTGTAGCAAGATCTGGGATTGAGATAGCTACAAATCACCAGATAGTTTTGTTTTCATCCAGGAGTATCTGGACAAATTGTTGTAGTTTTGAAGTGAAATTTAACCAAAATTCACCGTGAAAGTGGTTTTGGAGAAAAGCACAATCTTCCTGTTCAGCAAATGCATCCAATGTCATGTTTACAGAAAGAAATATCATGTTTTCTCAGGTTTCTGGAGCTTTCTTCCTAGAAAACTCGAATGTGTGGAGTATTTGACTCCAGGTGGAACCAATTAGCGTTTGCCAGCAGAAAAGAAAAAGGGTCCTGCTAAAATGCCTTCAAAACCTTAAAGTCCATAGAGAATATCCAGAAAACACAAACACACACAGAGGCTGTAGCAAGATCTGGGATTGAGATAGCTACAAATCACCAGATAGTTTTGTTTTCATCCAGGAGTATCTGGACAAATTGTTTTGGATTTCGGGTGAAATTTAACCAAAAATCACCGTGAAAGTGGTTTTGGAGAAAAGCACAATCTTCCTGTTCGGGAAATGCTTCCAATGTCATGTTTACAGAAAGAAATATCATGTTTTCTCAGGTTTCTGAAGCTTTCTTCCTAGAAAACTCGAATGTGTGGAGGATTTGACTTCAGGTGGAACCAATTAGCGTTTGCCAGCACAAAACAAAAAGGGTCCTGCTAAAATGCATTCAAAACCTTAAAGTCCATAGAGAATATCCAGAAAACACAAACACACACAGAGGCTGTAGCAAGATCTGGGATTGAGATAGCTACAAATCACCAGATAGTTTTGTTTTCATCCAGGAGTATCTGGACAAATTGTTGTAGTTTTGAAGTGAAATTTAACCAAAATTCACCGTGAAAGTGGTTTTGGAGAAAAGCACAATCTTCCTGTTCAGCAAATGCATCCAATGTCATGTTTACAGAAAGAAATATCATGTTTTCTCAGGTTTCTGGAGCTTTCTTCCTAGAAAACTCGAATGTGTGGAGTATTTAACTCCAGGTGGAACCAATTAGCGTTTGCCAGCAGAAAACAAAAAGGGTCCTGCTAAAATGCATTCAAAACCTTAAAGTCCATAGAGAATATCCAGAAAACACAAACACACACAGAGGCTGTAGCAAGATCTGGGATTGAGATAGCTACAAATCACCAGATAGTTTTGTTTTCATCCAGGAGTATCTGGACAAATTGTTGTAGTTTTGAAGTGAAATTTAACCAAAAAATCACCGTGAAAGTGGTTTTGGAGAAAAGCGCAATCTTTCTGTTCAGCAAATGCAACCAATGTTATGTTTATAAATAAAAATATCATGTTTTCTCAGGTTTCTGGAGCTTTCTTCCTAGAAAACTCGAATGTGTGGAGGATTTGCCTCCAGGTGGAACCAATTAGCGTTTGCCAGCAGAAAACAAAAAGGGTCCTGCTAAAATGCATTCAAAACCTTAAAGTCCATAGAGAATATCCAGAAAACACAAACACACACAGAGGCTGTAGCAAGATCTGGGATTGAGATAGCTACAAATCACCAGATAGTTTTGTTTTCACCCAGGAGTATCTGGACAAATTGTTGTGGATTTCGGGAGAAATTTAACCAAAAATCACCGTGAAAGTGGTTTTGGAGAAAAGCACAATTTTCCTGTTCGACAAATGCATCAAATGTCATGTTTACAGGAAGAAATATCATGTTTTCTCAGGTTTCTGGAACTTTCTTCCTAGAAAACTCGAATGTGTGGAGTGTTTGACTCCAGGTGGAACAAAATAGCGTTTGCCAGCAGAAAACAAAAAGGGTCCTGCTAAAATGCATTCAAAAACTTAAAGTCCATAGAGAATATCCAGAAAACACAAACACACACAGAGGCTGTAGCAAGATCTGGGATTGAGATAGCTACAAATCACCAGATAGTTTTGTTTTCATCCAGGAGTATCTGGACAGATTGTTGTGGATTTCGGGTGAAATTTAACCAAAAATCACCGTGAAAGTGGTTTTGGAGAAAAGCACAATCTTCCTGTTCAGCAAATGTATCCAATGTCATGTTTACAGAAAGAAATATCATGTTTTCTCAGGTTTCTGAAGCTTTCTTCCTAGAAAACTCGAATGTGTGGAGGATTTGACTCCAGGTGGAACCAATTAGCGTTTGCCAGCAGAAAAGAAAAAGGGTCCTGCTAAAATGCATTCAAAACCTTAAAGTCCATAGAGAATATCCAGAAAACACAAACACACACAGAGGCTGTAGCAAGATCTGGGATTGAGATAGCTACAAATCACCAGATAGTTTTGTTTTCATCCAGGAGTATCTGGACAAATTGTTGTAGTTTTGAAGCGAAATTTAATCAAAAAATCACCGTGAAAGTGGTTTTGGGGAAAAGCGCAATCTTTCTGTTCAGGAAATGCATCCAATGTCATGTTTACAGAAAGAAATATCATGTTTTCTCAGGTTTCTGGAACTTTCTTCCTAGAAAACTCAAATGTGTGGAGTATTTGACTCCAGGTGGAACCAATTAGCGTTTGCCAGCAGAAAACAAAAAGGGTCCTGCTAAAATGCATTCAAAACCTTAAAGTCCATAGAGAATATCCAGAAAACACAAACACACACAGAGGCTGTAGCAAGATCTGGGATTGAGATAGCTACAAATCACCAGATAGTTTTGTTTTCATCCAGGAGTATCTGGACAAATTGTTGTAGTTTTGAAGCGAAATTTAATCAAAAAATCACCGTGAAAGTGGTTTTGGGGAAAAGCGCAATCTTTCTGTTCAGCAAATGCATCCAATGTCATGTTTACAGAAAGAAATATCATGTTTTCTCAGGTTTGTGGAACTTTCTTCCTAGAAAACTCAAATGTGTGGAGTATTTGACTCCAGGTGGAACGAAACAATGTTTGCCAGCAGAAAACAAAAAGGGTCCTGCTAAAATGCATTCAAAACCTTAAAGTCCATAGAGAATATCCAGAAAACACAAACACACACAGAGGCTGTAGCAAGATCTGGGATTGAGATAGCTACAAATCACCAGATAGTTTTGTTTTCATCCAGGAGTATCTGGACAGATTGTTGCGGATTTTGGGTGAAATTTAACCAAAAGTCACCGTGAAAGTGGTTTTGGAGAAAAGCACAATCTTCCTGTTAGGCAAATGCATCCAATGTCATGTTTACAGAAAGAAATATCATGTTTTCTCAGGTTTCTGAAGCTTTCTTCCTAGAAAACTCGAATGTGTGTAGTATTTGACTCCAGGTGGAACCAATTAGCGTTTGCAAGCACAAAACAAAAAGGGTCCTGCTAAAATGCATTCAAAACCTTAAAGTCCATAGAGAATATCCAGAAAACACAAACACACACAGAGGCTGTAGCAAGATCTGGGATTAGATAGCTACAAATCACCAGATAGTTTTGTTTTCATCCAGGAGTATCTGGACAAATTGTTGTAGTTTTGAAGTGAAATTTAACCAAAAAATCACCGTGAAAGTGGTTTTGGAGAAAAGCGCAATCTTTCTGTTCAGCAAATGCATCCAATGTTATGTTTATAAATACAAATATCATGTTTTCTCAGGTTTCTGGAGCTTTCTTCCTAGAAAACTCGAATGTGTGGAATATTTGACTCCAGATGGAACCAAATAGCGTTTGCCAGGAGAACACAAAAAGGGTCCTGCTAAAATGCATTCAAAATATTAAAGTCCATAGAGAATATCCAGAAAACACAAACACACACAGAGGCTGTAGCAAGATCTGGGATTGAGATAGCTACAAATCACCAGATAGTTTTGTTTTCATCCAGGAGTATCTGGACAAATTGTTGTAGTTTTGAAGTGAAATTTAATCAAAAATTCACCGTGAAAGTGGTTTTGGAGAAAAGCACAATCTTTCTGTTCAGCAAATGCATCCAATGTCATGTTTACAGAAAGAAATATCATGTTTTCTCAGGTTTCTGGAGCTTTCTTCCTAGAAAACTCGAATGTGTGGAGGATTTGACTCCAGGTGGAACCAATTAGCGTTTGCCAGCAGAAAACAAAAAGGGTCCTGCTAAAATGCATTCAAAATCTTAAAGTCCATAGAGAATATCCAGAAAACACAAACACACACAGAGGCTGTAGCAAGATCTGGGATTGAGATAGCTACAAATCACCAGATAGTTTTGTTTTCATCCAGGAGTATCTGGACAAATTTTTGTAGTTTTGAAGTGAAATTTAACCAAAAAATCACGGTGAAAGTGGTTTTGGAGAAAAGCGCAATCTTTCTGTTCAGCAAATGCAACCAATGTTATGTTTATAAATAAAAATATCATGTTTTCTCAGGTTTCTGGAGCTTTCTTCCTAGAAAACTCGAATGTGTGGAATATTTGACTCCAGGTGGAAAAAATTAGCGTTTGCCAGCAGAAAACAAAAAGGGTCCTGCTAAAATGCATTCAAAACCTTAAAGTCCATAGAGAATATCCAGAAAACACAAACACACACAGAGGCTGTAGCAAGATCTGGGATTGAGATAGCTACAAATCACCAGATAGTTTTGTTTTCATCCAGGAGTATCTGGACAAATTGTTGTAGTTTTGAAGTGAAATTTAACCAAAAAATCACCGTGAAAGTCGTTTTGGAGAGAAGCACAATCTTTCCGTTCAGCAAATGCATCCAATGTCATGTTTACAGAAAGAAATACCATGTTTTCTCAGGTTTCTGGAGCTTTCTTCCTAGAAAACTCGAATGTGTGGAGGATTTGACTCCAGGTGGAACCAATTAGCGTTTGCCAGCAGAAAACAAAAAGGGTCCTGCTAAAATGCATTCAAAACCGTAAAGTCCATAGAGAATATCCAGAAAACACAAACACACACACAGGCTGTAGCAAGATCTGGGATTGAGATAGCTACAAATCACCAGATAGTTTTGTTTTCATCCAGGAGTATCTGGACAAATTGTTGTAGTTTTGAAGTAAAATTTAACCAAAAAATCACCGTGAAAGTGGTTTTGGAGAAAAGCGCAATCTTTCTGTTCAGCAAATGCATCCAATGTTATGTTTATAAATACAAATATCATGTTTTCTCAGGTTTCTGGAGCTTTCTTCCTAGAAAACTCGAATGTGTGGAGTATTTGACTCCAGGTGGAACCAATTAACCTTTGCCAGCAGAAAACAAAAAGGGTCCTGCTAAAATGCATTCAAAACCTTAAAGTCCATAGAGAATATCCAGAAAACACAAACACACACAGAGGCTGTAGCAAGATCTGGGATTGAGATAGCTACAAATCACCAGATAGTTTTGTTTTCATCCAGGAGTATCTGGACAAATTGTTGTAGTTTTGAAGTTAAATTTAATCAAAAAATCACCGTGAAAGTGGTTTTGGAGAAAAGCACAATCTTTCTGTTCAGCAAATGCATCCAATGTCATGTTTACAGAAATAAATATCATGTTTTCTCAGGTTTCTGGAACTTTCTTCCTAGAAAACTCGAATGTGTGGAGTGTTTGACTCCAGGTGGAACAAAATAGCGTTTGCCAGCAGAAAACAAAAAGGGTCCTGCTAAAATGCATTCAAAACCTTAAAGTCCATAGAGAATATCCAGAAAACACAAACACACACAGAGGCTGTAGCAAGATCTGGGATTGAGATAGCTACAAATCACCAGATAGTTTTGTTTTCATCCAGGAGTGTCTAGACAAATTGTTGTAGTTTTGAAGTGAAAGTTAACCAAAAAATCACGGTGAAAGTGGTTTTGGAGAAAAGCACAATCTTTCTGTTCAGCAAATGCATCCAATGTCATGTTTACAGAAAGAAATATCATGTTTTCTCAGGTTTCTGGAACTTTCTTCCTAGAAAACTCGAATGTGTGGAGTATTTGACTCCAGGTGGAACGAAATAGCGTTTGCCAGCAGAAAACAAAAAGGGTCCTGCTAAAATGCATTCAAAACCTTAAAGTCCATAGAGAATATCCAGAAAACACAAACACACACAGAGGCTGTAGCAAGATCTGGGATTGAGATAGCTACAAATCACCAGATAGTTTTGTTTTCATCCAGGAGTATCTGGACAAATTGTTGTAGTTTTGAAGTGAAATTTAACCAAAAAATCACCGTGAAAGTGGTTTTGGAGAAAAGCGCAATCTTTCTGTTCAGGAAATGCATCCAATGTTATGTTTATAAATACAAATATCATGTTTTCTCAGGTTTCTGGAGCTTTCTTCCTAGAAAACTCGAATGTGTGGAATATTTGACTCCAGGTGGAATCAATTAACCTTTGCCAGCAGAAAACAAAAAGGGTCCTGCTAAAATGCATTCAAAACCTTAAAGTCCATAGAGAATATCCAGAAAACACAAACACACACAGAGGCTGTAGCAAGATCTGGGATTGAGATAGCTACAAATCACCAGATAGTTTTGTTTTCATCCAGGAGTATCTGGACAGATTGTTGTGGATTTCGGGTGAAATTTAACCAAAAATCACCGTGAAAGTGGTTTTGGAGAAAAGCACAATCTTCCTCTTCGGCAAATGTATCCAATGTCATGTTTACAGAAAGAAATATCATGTTTTCTCAGGTTTCTGGAACTTTCTTCCTAGAAAACTCGAATGTGTGGAGTATTTGACTCCAGGTGGAACCAATTAGCGTTTGCCAGCAGAAAACAAAAAGGGTCCTGCTAAAATGCATTCAAAACCTTAAAGTCCATAGAGAATATCCAGAAAACACAAACACACACAGAGGCTGTAGCAAGATCTGGGATTGAGATAGCTACAAATCACCAGATAGTTTTGTTTTCATCCAGGAGTATCTGGACAAATTGTTGTAGTTTTGAAGCGAAATTTAATCAAAAAATCACCGTGAAAGTGGTTTTGGGGAAAAGCGCAATCTTTCTGTTCAGCAAATGCATCCAATGTCATGTTTACAGAAAGAAATATCATGTTTTCTAAGGTTTGTGGAACTTTCTTCCTAGAAAACTCAAATGTGTGGAGTATTTGACTCCAGGTGGAACGAAATAGCGTTTGCCAGCAGAAAACAAAAAGGGTCCTGCTAAAATGCATTCAAAACCTTAAAGTCCATAGAGAATATCCAGAAAACACAAACACACACAGAGGCTGTAGCAAGATCTGGGATTAAGATAGCTACAAATCACCAGATAGTTTTGTTTTCATCCAGGAGTATCTGGACAGATTGTTGTGGATTTTGGGTGAAATTTAACCAAAAGTCACCGTGAAAGTGGTTTTGGAGAAAAGCACAATCTTCCTGTTCGGCAAATGCATCCAATGTCATGTTTACAGAAAGAAATATCATGTTTTCTCAGGTTTCTGAAGCTTTCTTCCTAGAAAACTCGAATGTGTGTAGTATTTGACTCCAGGTGGAACCAATTAGCGTTTGCCAGCAGAAAAAAAAAGGGTCCTGCTAAAATGCATTCAAAACCTTAAAGTCCATAGAGAATATCCAGAAAACACAAACACACACAGAGGCTGTAGCAAGATCTGGGATTGAGATAGCTACAAATCACCAGATAGTTTTGTTTTCATCCAGGAGTATCTGGACAAATTGTTGTAGTTTTGAAGTGAAATTTAACCAAAAAATCACCGTGAAAGTGGTTTTGGAGAAAAGCGCAATCTTTCTGTTCAGCAAATGCATCCAATGTTATGTTTATAAATACAAATATCATGTTTTCTCAGGTTTCTGGAGCTTTCTTCCTAGAAAACTCGAATGTGTGGAATATTTGACTCCAGATGGAACCAAATAGCGTTTGCCAGGAGAACACAAAAAGGGTCCTGCTAAAATGCATTCAAAACATTAAAGTCCATAGAGAATATCCAGAAAACACAAACACACACAGAGGCTGTAGCAAGATCTGGGATTGAGATAGCTACAAATCACCAGATAGTTTTGTTTTCATCCAGGAGTGTCTGGACAAATTGTTGTAGTTTTGAAGTGAAAGTTAACCAAAAAATCACGGTGAAAGTGGTTTTGGAGAAAAGCACAATCTTTCTGTTCAGCAAATGCATCCAATGTCATGTTTACAGAAAGAAATATCATGTTTTCTCAGGTTTCTGGAACTTTCTTCCTGGAAAACTCGAATGTGTGGAGTATTTGACTCCAGGTGGAACGAAATAGCGTTTGCCAGCAGAAAACAAAAAGGGTCCTGCTAAAATGCATTCAAAACCTTAAAGTCCATAGAGAATATCCAGAAAACACAAACACACACAGAGGCTGTAGCAAGATCTGGGATTGAGATAGCTACAAATCACCAGATAGTTTTGATTTCATCCAGGAGTATCTGGACAAATTGTTGTGGATTTCAGGTGAAATTTAACCAAAAATCACCGTGAAAGTGGTTGTGGAGAAAAGCACAATCTTCCTGTTCGGCAAATGTATCCAATGTCATGTTTACAGAAAGAAATACCATGTTTTCTCAGGTTTCTGGAGCTTTCTTCCTAGAAAACTCGAATGTGTGGAGTATTTGACTGCAGGTGGAACCAAATAGCGTTTGCCAGCAGAAAACAAAAAGGGTCCTGCTAAAATGCATTCAAAACCTTAAAGTCCATAGAGAATATCCAGAAAACACAAACACACACAGAGGCTGTAGCAAGATCTGGGATTGAGATAGCTACAAATCACCAGATAGTTTTGTTTTCATCCAGGAGTATCTGGACAAATTGTTGTAGTTTTGAAGTTAAATTTAATCAAAAATTCACCGTGAAAGTGGTTTTGGAGAAAAGCACAATCTTTCTTTTCAGCAAATGCATCCAATGTCATGTTTACAGAAAGAAATATCATGTTTTCTCAGGTTTCTGGAACTTTCTTCCTAGAAAACTCGAATGTGTGGAGTATTTGACTGCAGGTGGAACCAAATAGCGTTTGCCAGCAGAAAACAAAAAGGGTCCTGCTAAAATTCATTCAAAACCTTAAAGTCCATAGAGAATATCCAGAAAACACAAACACACACAGAGGCTGTAGAAAGATCTGGGATTGAGATAGCTACAAATCACCAGATAGTTTTGTTTTCATCCAGGAGTATCTGGACAAATTGTTGTAGTTTTGAAGTGAAATTTAACCAAAAAATCACGGTGAAAGTGGTTTTGGAGAAAAGCGCAATCTTTCTGTTCAGCAAATGCATCCAATGTTATGTTTATAAATACAAATATCATGTTTTCTCAGGTTTCTGGAGCTTTCTTCCTAGAAAACTCGAATGTGTGGAGGATTTGACTCCAGATGGAACCAAATAGCGTTTGCCAGGAGAACACAAAAAGGGTCCTGCTAAAATGCATTCAAAACATTAAAGTCCATAGAGAATATCCAGAAAACACAAACACACACAGAGGCTGTAGCAAGATCTGGGATTGAGATAGCTACAAATCACCAGATAGTTTTGTTTTCATCCAGGAGTGTCTGGACAAATTGTTGTAGTTTTGAAGTGAAAGTTAACCAAAAAATCACGGTGAAAGTGGTTTTGGAGAAAAGCACAATCTTTCTGTTCAGCAAATGCATCCAATGTCATGTTTACAGAAAGAAATATCATGTTTTCTCAGGTTTCTGGAACTTTCTTCCTAGAAAACTCGAATGTGTGGAGTATTTGACTCCAGGTGGAACGAAATAGCGTTTGCCAGCAGAAAACAAAAAGGGTCCTGCTAAAATGCATTCAAAACCTTAAAGTCCATAGAGAATATCCAGAAAACACAAACACACACAGAGGCTGTAGCAAGATCTGGGATTGAGATAGCTACAAATCACCAGATAGTTTTGTTTTCATCCAGGAGTATCTGGACAACTTGTTGTGGATTTTCGGTGAAATTTAACCAAAAATCACCGTGAAAGTGGTTTTGGAGAAAAGCACAATCTTCCTGGTCGGCAAATGTATCCAATGTCATGTTTACAAATACAAATATCATGTTTTCTCAGGTTTCTGAAGCTTTCTTCCTAGAAAACTCGAATGTGTGGAGGCTTTGACTCCAGGTGGAACCAATTAGCGTTTGCCAGCAGAAAACAAAAAGGGTCCTGCTAAAATGCATTCAAAACCTTAAAGTCCATAGAGAATATCCAGAAAACACAAACACACACAGAGGCTGTAGCAAGATCTGGGATTGAGATAGCTACAAATCACCAGATAGTTTTGTTTTCATCCAGGAGTGTCTGGACAAATTGATGTAGTTTTGAAGTGAAAGTTAACCAAAAAATCACTGTGAAAGTGGTTTTGGAGAAAAGCACAATCTTTCTGTTCAGCAAATGTATCCAATGTCATGTTTACAGAAAGAAATACCATGTTTTCTCAGGTTTCTGGAGCTTTCTTCCTAGAAAACTCGAATGTGTGGAGTATTTGACTGCAGGTGGAACCAAATAGCGTTTGCCAGCAGAAAACAAAAAGGGTCCTGCTAAAATGCATTCAAAACCTTAAAGTCCATAGAGAATATCCAGAAAACACGAACACACACAGAGGCTGTAGCAAGATCTGGGATTGAGATAGCTACAAATCACCAGATAGTTTTGTTTTCCTCCAGGAGTATCTGCACAAATTGTTGTAGTTTTGAAGTGAAATTTAACCAAAAATCACCGTGAAAGTGGTTTTGGAGAAAAGGACAATCTTTCTGTTCAGCAAATGAATCCAATGTCATGTTTACAAATACAAATATCATGTTTTCTCAGGTTTCTGAAGCTTTCTTCCTAGGAAACTCGAATGTGTGGAGTATTTGACTCCAGGTGGAACCAATTAGCGTTTGCCAGCAGAAAACAAAAAGGGTCCTGCTAAAATGCATTCAAAACCTTAAAGTCCATAGAGAATATCCTGAAAACACAAACACACACAGAGGCTGTAGCAAGATCTGGGATTGAGATAGCTACAAATCACCAGATAGTTTTGTTTTCATCCAGGAGTATCTGGACAAATTGTTGTAGTTTTGAAGTGAAATTTAACCAAAAAATCACGGTGAAAGTGGTTTTGGAGAAAAGCGCAATCTTTCTGTTCAGCAAATGCATCCAATGTTATGTTTATAAATACAAATATCATGTTTTCTCAGGTTTCTGGAGCTTTCTTCCTAGAAAACTCGAATGTGTGGAATATTTGACTCCAGATGGAACCAAATAGCGTTTGCCAGGAGAACACAAAAAGGGTCCTGCTAAAATGCATTCAAAACATTAAAGTCCATAGAGAATATCCAGAAAACACAAACACACACAGAGGCTGTAGCAAGATCTGGGATTGAGATAGCTACAAATCACCAGATAGTTTTGTTTTCATCCAGGAGTATCTGGACAAATTGTTGTAGTTTTGAAGTGAAATTTAACCAAAAAATCACCGTGAAAGTGGTTTTGGAGAAAAGCGCAATCTTTCTGTTCAGCAAATGCATCCAATGTTATGTTTATAAATACAAATATCATGTTTTCTCAGGTTTCTGGAGCTTTCTTCCTAGAAAACTCGAATGTGTGGAGGATTTGACTCCAGATGGAACCAAATAGCGTTTGCCAGGAGAAAACAAAAAGGGTCCTGCTAAAATGCATTCAAAACATTAAAGTCCATAGAGAATATCCAGAAAACACAAACACACACAGAGGCTGTAGCAAGATCTGGGATTGAGATAGCTACAAATCACCAGATAGTTTTGTTTTCATCCAGGAGTGTCTGGACAAATTGTTGTAGTTTTGAAGTGAAAGTTAACCAAAAAATCACGGTGAAAGTGGTTTTGGAGAAAAGCACAATCTTTCTGTTCAGCAAATGCATCCAATGTCATGTTTACAGAAAGAAATATCATGTTTTCTCAGGTTTCTGGAACTTTCTTCCTAGAAAACTCGAATGTGTGGAGTATTTGACTCCACGTGGAACGAAATAGCGTTTGCCAGCAGAAAACAAAAAGGGTCCTGCTAAAATGCATTCAAAACCTTAAAGTCCATAGAGAATATCCAGAAAACACAAACACACACAGAGGCTGTAGCAAGATCTGGGATTGAGATAGCTACAAATCACCAGATAGTTTTGTTTTCATCCAGGAGTATCTGGACAACTTGTTGTGGATTTTCGGTGAAATTTAACCAAAAATCACCGTGAAAGTGGTTTTGGAGAAAAGCACAATCTTTCTGTTCAGCAAATGCATCCAATGTCATGTTTAGAAATACAAATATCATGTTTTCTCAGGTTTCTGGAGCTTTCTTCCTAGAAAACTCGAATGTGTGGAGGATTTGACTCCAGGTGGAACCAGTTAGCGTTTGCCAGCAGAAAACAAAAAGGGTCCTGCTAAAATGCATTCAAAACCTTAAAGTCCATAGAGAATATCCAGAAAACACAAACACACACAGACGCTGTAGCAAGATCTGGGATTGAGATAGCTACAAATCACCAGATAGTTTTGTTTTCATCCAGGAGTATCTGGACAAAATGTTGTAGTTTTGAAGTGAAATTTAACCCAAAATCACCGTGAAAGTGGTTTTGGAGAAAAGCACAATCTTCCTGTTCAGCAAATGCATCCAATGTCATGTTTACAGAAAGAAATACCATGTTTTCTCAGGTTTCTGGAGCTTTCCTCCTAGAAAACTCGAATGTGTGGAGTATTTGACTGCAGGTGGAACCAATTAGCGTTTCCCAGCTGAAAACAAAAACTTACATGCTAAAATGCATTCAAAAGCGTAACGTCCATAGAGAATGTCCAGAAAACACAAACACACACAGAGGCTGTAGCAAGATCTGGGATTGAGATAGCCACAACACACAAGATAGTTTTGTTTTCCTCCAGGAGTATCTGGACAAATTGTTGTAGTTTTGAAGTGAAATTTAACCAAAAAATCACCGTGAAAGTGGTTTTGGAGAAAAGCACAATCTTTCTGCTCAGCAAAAGAATCCAATGTTATGTTTATAAATACAAATATCATGTTTTCTCAGGTTTCTGGAGCTTTCTTCCTAGAAAACTCGAATGTGTGGAGGATTTGACTCCAGGTGGAACCAATTAACGTTTGCCAGCAGAAAACAAAAAGGGTCCTGCTAAAATGCATTCGAAACCTTAAAGTCCATAGAGAATATCCAGAAAACACAAACACACACAGAGGCTGTAGCAAGATCTGGGATTGAGATAGCTACAAATCACCAGATAGTTTTGTTTTCATCCAGGAGTATCTGGACATATTGTTGAAGTTTTGAAGTTAAATTTAATCAAAAATTCACCGTGAAAGTGGTTTTGGAGAAAAGCACAATCTTTCTGTTCAGCAAATGCATCCAATGTCATGTTTACAGAAAGAAATATCATGTTTTCTCAGGTTTCTGGAACTTTCTTCCTAGAAAACTCGAATGTGTGGAGTATTTGACTGCAGGTGGAACCAAATAGCGTTTGCCAGCAGAAAACGAAAAGGGTCCTGCTAAAATGCATTCAAAACCTTAAAGTCCATAGAGAATATCCAGAAAACACAAACACACACAGAGGCTGTAGCAAGATCTGGGATTGAGATAGCTACAAATCACCAGATAGTTTTGTTTTCATCCAGGAGTATCTGGACAACTTGTTGTGGATTTTCGGTGAAATTTAACCAAAAATCACCGTGAAAGTGGTTTTGGAGAAAAGCACAATCTTTCTGTTCAGCAAATGCATCCAATGTCATGTTTAGAAATACAAATATCATGTTTTCTCAGGTTTCTGGAGCTTTCTTCCTAGAAAACTCGAATGTGTGGAGGATTTGACTCCAGGTGGAAAAAATTAGCGTTTGCCAGCAGAAAACAAAAAGGGTCCTGCTAAAATGCATTCAAAACCTTAAAGTCCATAGAGAATATCCAGAAAACACAAACACACACAGACGCTGTAGCAAGATCTGGGATTGAGATAGCTACAAATCACCAGATAGTTTTGTTTTCATCCAGGAGTATCTGGACAAATTGTTGTAGTTTTGAAGTGAAATTTAACCCAAAATCACCGTGAAAGTGGTTTTGGAGAAAAGCACAATCTTCCTGTTCGGCAAATGCATCCAATGTCATGTTTACAGAAAGAAATACCATGTTTTCTCAGGTTTCTGGAGCTTTCCTCCTAGAAAACTCGAATGTGTGGAGTATTTGACTGCAGGTGGAACCAATTAGCGTTTCCCAGCTGAAAACAAAAACTTACATGCTAAAATGCATTCAAAAGCGTAACGTCCATAGAGAATGTCCAGAAAACGCAAACAAACACAGAGGCTGTAGCAAGATCTGGGATTGAGATAGCCACAACACACAAGATAGTTTTGTTTTCCTCCAGGAGTATCTGGACAAATTGTTGTAGTTTTGAAGTGAAATTTAACCAAAAAATCACCGTGAAAGTGGTTTTGGAGAAAAGCACAATCTTTCTGTTCAGCAAAAGAATCCAATGTTATGTTTATAAATACAAATTTCATGTTTTCTCAGGTTTCTGGAGCTTTCTTCCTAGAAAACTCGAATGTGTGGAGGATTTGACTCCAGGTGGAACCAATTAACGTTTGCCAGCAGAAAACAAAAAGGGTCCTGCTAAAATGCATTCGAAACCTTAAAGTCCATAGAGAATATCCAGAAAACACAAACACACACAGAGGCTGTAGCAAGATCTGGGATTGAGATAGCTACAAATCACCAGATAGTTTTGTTTTCATCCAGGAGTATCTGGACAAATTGTTGTGGATTTTCGGTGAAATTTAACCAAAAATCACCGTGAAAGTGGTTTTGGAGAAAAGCACAATCTTCCTGTTCGGCAAATGTATCCAATGTCATGTTTACAAATACAAATATCATGTTTTCTCAGGTTTCTGAAGCTTTCTTCCTAGAAAACTCGAATGTGTGGAGGATTTGACTCCAGGTGGAACCAATTAGCGTTTGCCAGCAGAAAACAAAAAGGGTCCTGCTAAAATGCATTCAAAACCTTAAAGTCCATAGAGAACATCCAGAAAACCCAAACACACACAGAGGCTGTAGCAAGATCTGGGATTGAGATAGCTACAAATCACCAGAAAGTTTTGTTTTCATCCAGGAGTATCTGGACAAATTGTTGTAGTTTTGAAGTGAAATTTAACCAAAAAATCACCGTGAAAGTGGTTTTGGAGAAAAGCACAATCTTCCTGTTCAGCAAATGCATGCAATGTCATGTTTACAGAAAGAAATATCATGTTTTCTCAGGTTTCTGAAGCTTTCTTCCTAGAAAACTCGAATGTGTGGAGGATTTGACTCCAGGTGGAACCAATTAGCGTTTGCCAGCAGAAAACAAAAAGGTTCCTGCTAAAATGCATTCAAAACCTTAAAGTCCATAGAGAATATCCAGAAAACACAAACACACACAGAGGCTGTAGCAAGATCTGGGATTGAGATAGCTACAAATCACCAGATAGTTTTGTTTTCATCCAGGAGTATCTGGACAAATTGTTGTAGTTTTGAAGTGAAATTTAACCAAAATATGACCCTGAAAGTGGTTTTGGAGAAAAGCACAATCTTCCTCTTCGGTAAATGCATCCAATGTCATGTTTACAAATACAAATATCACGTTTTCTCAGGTTTCTGAAGCTTTCTTCCTAGAAAACTCGAATGTGTGGAGTATTTGACACCATGTGGGACCAATTAGCGTTTGCTAGCCAAAAACAAAAAGGGTCCTGCTAAAATGCATTCAAAACCTTAAAGTCCATAGAGAATATCCAGAAAACACAAACACACACAGAGGCTGTAGCAAGATCTGGGATTGAGATAGCTACAAATCACCAGATAGTTTTGTTTTCATCCAGGAGTATCTGGACAAATTGTTGTGGATTTTGGGTGAAATTTAACCAAAAATCACCGTGAAAGTGGTTTTGGAGAAAAGCACAATCTTCCTGTTCAGCAAATGAATCCAATGTTATGTTTATAAATACAAATATCATGTTTTCTCAGGTTTCTGGAGCTTTCTTCCTAGAAAACTCGAATGTGTGGAGGATTTGACTCCAGGTGGAACCAATTAGCAATTGCCAGCAGAAAACAAAAAGGGTCCTGCTAAAATGCATTCAAAACCTTAAAGTCCATAGAGAATGTCCAGAAAACACAAACACACACAGAGGCTGTAGCAAGATCTGGGATTGAGATAGCTACAAATCACCAGATAGTTTTGTTTTCATCCAGGAGTATCTGGACAAATTGTTGTAGTTTTGAAGTGAAATTTAATCAAAAATTCAAAGTCAAAGTGGTTTTGGAGAAAAGCACAATCTTCCTGTTCGGCAAATGTATCCAATGTCATGTTTACAAATACAAATATCATGTTTTCTCAGGTTTCTGAAGCTTTCTACCTAGAAAGCTCGAATGTGTGGAGTATTTGACACCAGGTGGAACCAATTAGCGTTTGCCAGCAGAAAACAAAAAGGGACCTGCTAAATTGCATTCAAAACCTTAAAGTCCATAGAGAATATCCAGAAAACACAAACACACAGAGGCTGTAGCAAGATCTGGGATTGAGATAGCTACAAATCACCAGATCGTTTTGTTTTCATCCAGGAGTATCTGGACAAATTATTGTGGATTTCGGGTGAAATTTAACCAAAAATCACCGTGAAAGTGGTTTTGGAGAAAAGCACAATCTTCCTGTTCGGCAAATGCATCCAATGTCATGTTTACAGAAAGAAATATCATGTTTTCTCAGGTTTCTGAAGCTTTCTTCCTAGAAAGCTCGAATGTGTGGAGTATTTGACACCAGGTGGAACCAATTAGCGTTTGCCAGCAGAAAACAAAAAGGGTCCTGCTAAAATGCATTCAAAACCTTAAAGTCCATAGAGAATATCCAGAAAACACAAACACACACAGAGGCTGTAGCAAGATCTGGGATTGAGATAGCTACAAATCACCAGATAGTTTTGTTTTCATCCAGGATTATCTGGACAAATTGTTGTGGATTTCGGGTGAAATTAAACCAAAAATCACCGTGAAAGTGGTTTTGGAGAAAAGCACAATCTTCCTGTTCGGCAAATGTATCCAATGTCATGTTTACAGAAAGAAATACCATGTTTTCTCAGGTTTCTGGAGCTTTCTTCCTAGAAAACTCGAATGTGTGGAGGATTTGACTCCAGGTGGAACCAATTAGCGTTTGCCAGCAGAAAACAAAAAGGGTCCTGCTAAAATGCATTCAAAACCTTAAAGTCCATAGAGAATATCCAGAAAACACAAACACACACAGAGGCTGTAGCAAGATCTGGGATTGACATAGCGACAAATCACCAGATAGTTTTGTTTTCATCCAGGAGTATCTGGACAAATTGTTGTGGATTTCGGGTAAAATTTAAACAAAAAATCACCGTGAAAGTTTTTTTGGAGAAAAGCACAATCTTTCTGTTCAGCAAATGAATCCAATGTTATGTTTATAAATACAAATATCATGTTTTCTCAGGTTTCTGGAGCTTTCTTCCTAGAAAACTCGAATGCGTGGAGGATTTGACTCCAGGTGGAACCAATTAGCGTTTGCCAGCAGCAAACAAAAAGGGACCTGCTAAAATGCATTCAAAACCTTAAAGTCCATAGAGAATATCCAGAAAACACAAACACACACAGAGGCTGTAGCAAGATCTGGGATTGAGATAGCTACAAATCACCAGATAGTTTTGTTTTCATCCAGGAGTATCTGGACAAATTGTTGTAGTTTTGAAGTGAAATTTAATCAAAAATTCACCGTGAAAGTGGTTTTGGAGAAAAGCACAATCTTCCTATTCGGCAAATGCATCCAATGTCATGTTTACAAATACAAATATCATGTTTTCTCAGGTTTCTGGAGCTTTCTTCCTAGAAAACTCGAATGCGTGGAGTATTTGACACCAGGTGGAACCAATTAGCGTTTGCCAGCAGAAAACAAAAATGGACCTGCTAAATTGCATTCAAAACCTTAAAGTCCATAGAGAATATCCAGAAAACACAAACACACAGAGGCTGTAGCAAGATCTGGGATTGAGATAGCTACAAATCACCAGATAGTTTTGTTTTCATCCAGGAGTATCTGGACAAATTGTTGTGGATTTCGGGTGAAATTTAACCAAAAATCACCGTGAAAGTGGTTTTGGAGAAAAGCACAATCTTCCTGTTCGGCAAATGTATCCAATGTCATGTTTACAGAAAGAAATACCATGTTTTCTCAGGTTTCAGGAGCTTTCTTCCTAGAAAACTCGAATGTGTGGAGTATTTGACTCCAGGTGGAACCAATTAGCGTTTGCCAGCAGAAAACAAAAGGGTCCTGCTAAAATGCATTCCAAACCTTAAAGTCCATAGAGAATATCCAGAAAACACAAACACACACAGAGGCTGTAGCAAGATCTGGGATTGACATAGCTACAAATCACCAGATAGTTTTGTTTTCATCCAGGAGTATCTGGACAAATAGTTGTAGTTTTGAAGTGAAATTTAACCAAAAAATCACCGTGAAAGTGGTTTTGGAGAAAAGCACAATCTTTCTGTTCAGGAAATGAATCCAATGTTATGTTTATAAATTCAAATATCATTTTTTCAGAGGTTTCTGGAGCTTTCTTCCTAGAAAACTCGAATGTGTGGAGGATTTGACTCCAGGTGGAACCAATTAGCGTTTGCCAGCAGAAAACAAAAAGGGTCCTGCTAAAATGCATTCAAAACCTTAAAGTCCATAGAGAATATCCAGAAAACACAAACACACACAGAGGCTGTAGCAAGATCTGGGATTGAGATAGCTACAAATCACCAGATAGTTTTGTTTTCATCCAGGAGTATCTGGACAAATTGTTGTAGTTTTGAAATTAAATTTAATCAAAAATTCACCGTGAAAGTCGTTTTGGAGAAAAGCACAATCTTTCTGTTCAGCAAATGCATCCAATGTCATGTTTACAGAAAGAAATATCATGTTTTCTCAGGTTTCTGGAACTTTCTTCCTAGAAAACTCGAATGTGTGGAGGATTTGACTCCAGGTGGAACCAAATAGCGTTTGTCCGCAGAAAACGAAAAGGGTCCTGCTAAAATGCATTCAAAACCTTAAAGTCCATAGAGAATATCCAGAAAACACAAACACACACAGAGGCTGTAGCAAGATCTGGGATTGAGATACCTACAAATCACCAGATAGTTTTGTTTTCATCCAGGAGTATCTGGACAAATTGTTGTGGATTTCAGGTGAAATTCAACCAAAAATCACCGTGAAAGTGGTTTTGGAGAAAAGCACAATCTTCCTGTTCGGCAAATGTATCCAATGTCATGTTTACAGAAAGAAATACCATGTTTTCTCAGGTTTCTATAGCTTTCTTCCTAGAAAACTCGAATGTGTGGAGGATTTGACTCCAGGTGGAACCAATTAGCCTTTGCCAGCAGAAAACAAAAAGGGTCCTGCTAAAATGCATTCAAAACCTTAAAGTCCATAGAGAATATCCAGAAAACACAAACACACACAGAGGCTGTAGCAAGATCTGGGATTGAGATAGCTACAAATCACCGGATAGTTTTGTTTTCATCTAGGAGTATCTGGACAAATTGTTGTGGATTTTCTGTGAAATTTAACCAAAAATCACCGTGAAAGTGGTTTTGGAGAAAAGCACAATCTTCCTGTTCGGCAAATGTATCCAATGTCATGTTTACAAATACAAATATCATGTTTTCTCAGGTTTCTGGAGCTTTCTTCCTAGAAAACTCGAATGTGTGGAGGATTTGACTCCAGGTGGAACCAATTAGCGTTTGCCAGCAGAAAACAAAAAGGGTCCTGCTAAAATGCATTCCAAACCTTAAAGTCCATAGAGAATATCCAGAAAACACAAACACACACAGAGGCTGTAGCAAGATCTGGGATTGAGATAGCTACAAATCACCAGATAGTTTTGTTTTCATCCAGGAGTATCTCGAAAAATTGTTGTGGATTTTCGGTGAAATTTATCCAAAAATCACCGTGAAAGTGGTTTTGGAGAAAAGCACAATCTTCCTGTTCGGCAAATGTATCCAATGTCATGTTTACAAATACAAATATCATGTTTTCTCAGGTTTCTGGAGCTTTCTTCCTAGAAAACTCGAATGTGTGGAGGATTTGACTCCAGGTGGAACCAATTAGCGTTTGCCAGCAGAAAACAAAAAGGGTCCTGCTAAAATGCATTCAAAACCTTAAAGTCCATAGAGAATATCCAGAAAACACAAACACACACAGAGGCTGTAGCAAGATCTGGGATTGAGATAGCTACAAATCACCAGATAGTTTTGTTTTCATCCAGGAGTATCTGGACAAATTGTTGTAGTTTTGAAGTTAAATTTAATCAAAAATTCACAGTGAAAGTCGTTTTGGAGAAAAGCACAATCTTTCTGTTCAGCAAATGCATCCAATGTCATGTTTACAGAAAGAAATATCATGTTTTCTCAGGTTTCTGGAACTTTCTTCCTAGAAAACTCGAATGTGTGGAGTATTTGACTCCAGGTGGAACCAAATAGCGTTTGTCAGCAGAAAACGAAAAGGGTCCTGCTAAAATGCATTCAAAACCTTAAAGTCCATAGAGAATATCCAGAAAACACAAACACACACAGAGGCTGTAGCAAGATCTGGGATTGAGATACCTACAAATCACCAGATAGTTTTGTTTTCATCCAGGAGTATCTGGACAAATTGTTGTGGATTTTGGGTGAAATTTAACCAAAAATCACCGTGAAAGTGGTTTTGGAGAAAAGCACAATCTTCCTGTTCGGCAAATGTATCCAATGTCATGTTTACAGAAAGAAATACCATGTTTTCTCAGGTTTCAGGAGCTTTCTTCCTAGAAAACCCGAATGTGTGGAAGATTTGACTCCAGGTGGAACCAGTTAGCGTTTGCCAGCAGAAAACAAAAAGGGTCCTGCTAAAATGCATTCAAAACCTTAAAGTCCATAGAGAATATCCAGAAAACACAAACACACACAGAGGCTGTAGCAAGATCTGGGATTGAGATAGCTACAAATCACCAGATAGTTTTGTTTTCATCTAGGAGTAATTGGACAAATTGTTGTGGATTTTCTGTGAAATTTAACCAAAAATCACCGTGAAAGTGGTTTTGGAGAAAAGCACAATCTTCCTGTTCGGCAAATGTATCCAATCTCATGTTTACAGAAAAAAATATCATGTTTTCTCAGGTTTCTGAAGCTTTCTTCCTAGAAAACTCGAATGTGTGGAGGATTTGACTCCAGGTGGAACCAATTAGCGTTTGCCAGGAGAACACAAAAAGGGTCCTGCTAAAATGCATTCAAAACCTTAAAGTCCATAGAGAATATCCAGAAAACACAAACACACACAGAGGCTGTAGCAAGATCTGGGATTGAGATAGCTACAAAACACCAGATAGTTTTGTATTCATCCAGGAGTATCTGGACAAATTGTTGTAGTTTTGAAGTGAAATTTAATCAAAAATTAACCCTGAAAGTGGTTTTGGAGAAAAGCACAATCTTTCTGTTCAGCAAATGCATCCAATGTCATGTTTACAGAAAGAAATATCATGTTTTCTCAGGTTTCTGGAACTTTCTTCCTAGAAAACTCGAATGTGTGGAGTATTTGACTCCAGGTGGAACCAAATAGCGTTTGCCAGCAGAAAACGAAAAGGGTCCTGCTAAAATGCATTCAAAACCTTAAAGTCCATAGAGAATATCCAGAAAACACAAACACACACAGAGGCTGTAGCAAGATCTGGGATTGAGATAGCTACAAATCACCGGATGGTTTTGTTTTCATCCAGGAGTATCTGGACAAATTGTTGTAGTTTTGAAGTGAAATTTAACCAAAAATCACCGTGAAAGCGGTTTTGGAGAAAAGCACAATCTTCCTGTTCGGCAAATGCATCCAATGTCATGTTTACAGAAAGAAATAACATGTTTTCTCAGGTTTCTGGAGCTTTCTTCCTAGAAAACTCGAATGTGTGGAGGATTTGATTCGAGGTGGAACCAATTAGCGTTTGCCAGCAGAAAACAAAAAGGGTCCTGATAAAATGCATTCAAAACCTTAAAGTCCATAGAGAATATCCAGAAAACACAAACACACACAGAGGCTGTAGCAAGATCTGGGATTGAGATAGCTACAAATCACCAGATAGTTTTGTTTTCATCCAGGAGTATCTGGACAAATTGTTGTAGTTTTGAAGTGAAATTTAACCAAAAATCACCGTGAAAGTGGTTTTGGAGAAAAGCACAATCTTCCTGTTCGGCAAATGTATCCAATGTCATGTTTACAAATACAAATATCATGTTTTCTCAGGTTTCTGAAGCTTTCTTCCTAGAAAACTCGAATGTGTGGAGGATTTGACTCCAGGTGGAACCAATTAGCGTTTGCCAGCAGAAAACAAAAAGGGTCCTGCTAAAATGCATTCAAAACCGTAAAGTCCATAGAGAATATCCAGAAAACACAAACACACACAGAGGCTGTAGCAAGATCTGGGATTGAGATAGCTACAAATCACCAGATAGTTTTGTTTTCATCCAGGAGTATCTGGACAAATTGTTGTGGATTTTGGGTGAAATTTAACCAAAATATGACCCTGAAAGTGGTTTTGGAGAAAAGCACAATCTTCCTGTTCAGTAAATGAATCCAATGTTATGTTTATAAATACAAATATCATGTTTTCTCAGGTTTCTATAGCTTTCTTCCTAGAAAACTCGAATGTGTGGAGGATTTGACTCCAGGTGGAACCAATTAGCAATTGCCAGCAGAAAACAAAAAGGGTCCTGCTAAAATGCATTCAAAACCTTAAAGTCCATAGAGAATATCCAGAAAACACAAACACACAAAGAGGCTGTAGCAAGATCTGGGATTGAGATAGCTACAAATCACCAGATAGTTTTGTTTTCATCCAGGAGTATCTGGACAAATAGTTGTAGTTTTGAAGTGAAATTTAACCAAAAAATCACCGTGAAAGTGGTTTTGGAGAAAAGCACAATCTTCCTGTTCGGCAAATGTATCCAATGTCATGTTTACAAATACAAATATCATGTTTTCTCAGGTTTCTGAAGCTTTCTTCCTAGAAATCTCGAATGTGTGGAGGATTTGACTCCAGGTGGAACCAATTAGCGTTTGCCAGCAGAAAACAAAAAGGGTCCTGCTAAAATGCATTCAAAACCTTAAAGTCCATAGAGAATATCCAGAAAACACAAACACACACAGAGGCTGTAGCAAGATCTGGGATTGAGATAGCTACAAATCACCAGATAGTTTTGTTTTCATCCAGGAGTATCTGGACAAATTGTTGTGGATTTCGGGTGAAATTTAACCAAAAATCACCGTGAAAGTGGTTTTGGAGAAAAGCACAATCTTCCTGTTCGGCAAATGTATCCAATGTCATGTTTACAGAAAGAAATATGTTTTCTCAGGTTTCTGAAGCTTTCTTCCTAGGAAACTCGAATGTGTGGAGGATTAGACTCCAGGTGGAACCAGTTAGCGTTTGCCAGCAGAAAACAAAAAGGGTCCTGCTAAAATGCATTCAAAACCTTAAAGTCCATAGAGAATATCCAGAAAACACAAACACACACAGAGGCTGTAGCAAGATCTGGGATTGTGATAGCTACAAATCACCAGATAGTTTTGTTTTCATCCAGGAGTATCTGGACAAATTGTTGTAGTTTTGAAGTGAAATTTAATAAAAAATCACCGTGAAAGTGGTTTTGGAGAAAAGCACAATCTTTCTGTTCAGCAAATGCATCCAATGTCATGTTTAGAAATACAAATATCATGTTTTCTCAGGTTTCTGAAGCTTTCTTCCTAGAAAACTCGAATGTGTGGAGGATTTGACTCCAGGTGGAACCAATTAGCGTTTGCCAGCAGAAAACAAAAAGGGTCCTGCTAAAATTCATTCAAAACCTTAAAGTCCATAGAGAATATCCAGAAAACACAAACACACACAGAGGCTGTAGGAAGATCTGGGATTGAGATAGCTACAAATCACCAGATAGTTTTGTTTTCATCCAGGAGCCTCTCGACAAATTGTTGTGGATTTTGGGTGAAATTTAACCAAAAATCACCGTGAAAGTGGTTTTGGAGAAAAGCACAATCTTCCTGTTCGGCAAATGTATCCAATGTCATGTTTACAGAAAGAAATATCATGTTTTCTCAGGTTTCTGAAGCTTTCTTCCTAGAAAACCCGAATGTGTGGAAGATTTGACTCCAGGTGGAACCAGTTAGCGTTTGCCAGCAGAAAACAAAAAGGGTCCTGCTAAAATGCATTCAAACCCTTAAAGTCCATAGAAAATATCCAGAAAACACAAACACACACAGAGGCTGTAGCACGACCTGGGATTGACATAGCTACAAATCACCAGATAGTTTTGTTTTCATCCAGGAGTATCTGGACAAATTGTTGTGGATTTTGGGTGAAATTTAACCAAAAATCACCGTGAAAGTGGTTTTGGAGGAAAGCACAATCTTCCTGTTCGGCAAATGCATCCAATGTCATGTTTACAAATCAAATATCATGTTTTCCCAGGTTTCTGGAGCTTTCTTCCTAGAAAACTCGAATGTGTGGAGGATTTGACTCCAGGTGGAACCAGTTAGCGTTTGCCAGCAGAAAACTAAATGGGTCCTGCTAAAATTCATTCAAAACCTTAAAGTGCATAGAGAATATCCAGAAAACACAAACACACACAGAGGCTGTAGGAAGATCTGGGATTGAGATAGCTACAAATCACCAGATAGTTTTGTTTTCATCCAGGAGTATCTGGACAAATTGTTGTGGATTTCGGGTGAAATTTAACCAAAAATCACCATGAAAGTGGTTTTGGAGAAAAGCACAATCTTCCTGTTCAGTAAATGAATCCAATGTTATGTTTATAAATACAAATATCATGTTTTCTCAGGTTTCTATAGCTTTCTTCCTAGAAAACTCGAATGTGTGGAGTATTTGACTCCAGGTGGAACCAATTAGCAATTGCCAGCAGAAAACAAAAAGGGTCCTGCTAAAATGCATTCAAAACCTTAAAGTCCATAGAGAATATCCAGAAAACACAAACACACAAAGAGGCTGTAGCAAGATCTGGGATTGAGATAGCTACAAATCACCAGATAGTTTTGTTTTCATCCAGGAGTATCTGGACAAATAGTTGTAGTTTTGAAGTGAAATTTAACCAAAAAATCACCGTGAAAGTGGTTTTGGAGAAAAGCACAATCTTCCTGTTCGGCAAATGTATCCAATGTCATGTTTACAAATACAAATATCATGTTTTCTCAGGTTTCTGAAGCTTTCTTCCTAGAAATCTCGAATGTGTGGAGGATTTGACTCCAGGTGGAACCAATTAGCGTTTGCCAGCAGAAAACAAAAAGGGTCCTGCTAAAATGCATTCAAAACCTTAAAGTCCATAGAGAATATCCAGAAAACACAAACACACACAGAGGCTGTAGCAAGATCTGGGATTGAGATAGCTACAAATCACCAGATAGTTTTGTTTTCATCCAGGAGTATCTGGACAAATTGTTGTGGATTTCGGGTGAAATTTAACCAAAAATCACCGTGAAAGTGGTTTTGGAGAAAAGCACAATCTTCCTGTTCGGCAAATGTATCCAATGTCATGTTTACAGAAAGAAATATGTTTTCTCAGGTTTCTGAAGCTTTCTTCCTAGGAAACTCGAATGTGTGGAGGATTAGACTCCAGGTGGAACCAGTTAGCGTTTGCCAGCAGAAAACAAAAAGGGTCCTGCTAAAATGCATTCAAAACCTTAAAGTCCATAGAGAATATCCAGAAAACACAAACACACACAGAGGCTGTAGCAAGATCTGGGATTGTGATAGCTACAAATCACCAGATAGTTTTGTTTTCATCCAGGAGTATCTGGACAAATTGTTGTAGTTTTGAAGTGAAATTTAATAAAAAATCACCGTGAAAGTGGTTTTGGAGAAAAGCACAATCTTTCTGTTCAGCAAATGCATCCAATGTCATGTTTAGAAATACAAATATCATGTTTTCTCAGGTTTCTGAAGCTTTCTTCCTAGAAAACTCGAATGTGTGGAGGATTTGACTCCAGGTGGAACCAATTAGCGTTTGCCAGCAGAAAACAAAAAGGGTCCTGCTAAAATTCATTCAAAACCTTAAAGTCCATAGAGAATATCCAGAAAACACAAACACACACAGAGGCTGTAGGAAGATCTGGGATTGAGATAGCTACAAATCACCAGATAGTTTTGTTTTCATCCAGGAGCCTCTCGACAAATTGTTGTGGATTTTGGGTGAAATTTAACCAAAAATCACCGTGAAAGTGGTTTTGGAGAAAAGCACAATCTTCCTGTTCGGCAAATGTATCCAATGTCATGTTTACAGAAAGAAATATCATGTTTTCTCAGGTTTCTGAAGCTTTCTTCCTAGAAAACCCGAATGTGTGGAAGATTTGACTCCAGGTGGAACCAGTTAGCGTTTGCCAGCAGAAAACAAAAAGGGTCCTGCTAAAATGCATTCAAAACCTTAAAGTCCATAGAAAATATCCAGAAAACACAAACACACACAGAGGCTGTAGCACGACCTGGGATTGACATAGCTAAAAATCACCAGATAGTTTTGTTTTCATCCAGGAGTATCTGGACAAATTGTTGTGGATTTTGGGTGAAATTTAACCAAAAATCACCGTGAAAGTGGTTTTGGAGGAAAGCACAATCTTCCTGTTCGGCAAATGCATCCAATGTCATGTTTACAAATCAAATATCATGTTTTCCCAGGTTTCTGGAGCTTTCTTCCTAGAAAACTCGAATGTGTGGAGGATTTGACTCCAGGTGGAACCAGTTAGCGTTTGCCAGCAGAAAACTAAATGGGTCCTGCTAAAATGCATTCAAAACCTTAAAGTGCATAGAGAATATCCAGAAAACACAAACACACACAGAGGCTGTAGCAAGATCTGGGATTGAGATAGCTACAAATCACCAGATAGTTTTGTTTTCATCCAGGAGTATCTGGACAAATTGTTGTGGATTTCGGGTGAAATTTAACCAAAAATCACCATGAAAGTGGTTTTGGAGAAAAGCACAATCTTCCTGTTCGGCAAATGCGTCCAATGTCATGTTTACAAATACAAATATCATGTTTTCTCAGGTTTCTGGAGCTTTCTTCCTAGAAAACTCGAATGTGTGGAAGATTTGACTCCAGGTGGAACCAATTAGCGTTTGCCAGCAGAAAACAAAAAGGGTCCTGCTTAAATGCATTCAAAACCTTAAAGTCCATAGAAAATATCCAGAAAACACAAACACACACAGAGGCTGTAGCACGACTTGGGATTGACATAGCTACAAATCACCAGATAGTTTTGTTTTCATCCAGGAGTATCTGGACAAATTGTTGTGGATTTTGGGTGAAATTTAACCAAAAATCACCGTGAAAGTTGTTTTGGAGGAAAGCACAATCTTCCTGTTCGGCAAATGCATCCAATGTCATGTTTACAAATCAAATATCATGTTTTCCCAGGTTTCTGGAGCTTTCTTCCTAGAAAACTCGAATGTGTGGAGGATTTGACTCCAGGTGGAACCAGTTAGCGTTTGCCAGCAGAAAACTAAATGGGTCCTGCTAAAATGCATTCAAAACCTTAAAGTGCATAGAGAATATCCAGAAAACACAAACACACACAGAGGCTGTAGGAAGATCTGGGATTGAGATAGCTACAAATCACCAGATAGTTTTGTTTTCATCCAGGAGTATCTGGACAAATTGTTGTGGATTTCGGGTGAAATTTAACCAAAAATCACCATGAAAGTGGTTTTGGAGAAAAGCACAAACTTCCTGTTCGGCAAATGCGTCCAATGTCATGTTTACAGAAAGAAATATTATGTTTTCTCAGGTTTCTGAAGCTTTCTTCCTAGAAAACTCGAATGTGTGGAGTATTTGACTCCAGGTGGAACCAATTAGCGTTTGCCAGCAGAAAACAAAAAGGGTCCTGCTAAAATGAATTCAAAACCTTAAAGTCCATAGAGAATATCCAGAAAACACAAACACACACAGAGGCTGTAGCAAGATCTGGGATTGAGATAGCTACAAATCACCAGATAGTTTTGTATTCATCTAGGAGTATCTGGACAAATTGTTGTGGATTTCAGGTGAAATTTAACGAAAAATCACCGTGAAAGTGGTTTTGGAGAAAAGCACAATCTTCCTGTTCGAAAAATGCATCCAATGTCATGTTTACAGAAAGAAATATCATGTTTTCTCAGGTTTCTGAAGCTTTCTTCCTAGAAAACTCGAATGTGTGGAGTATTAGACTCCAGGTGGAACCAATTAGCGTTTGCCAGCAGAAAACAAAAAGGATCCTGCTAAAATGCATTCAAAACCTTAAAGTCCATAGAGAATATCCAGAAAACACAAACACACACAGAGGCTGTAGCAAGATCTGGGATTGAGATAGCTACAAATCACCAGATAGTTTTGTTTTCATCCAGGAGTATCTGGACAAATTGTTGTGGATTTCGGGTGAAATTTAACCAAAAATCACCGTGAAAGTGGTTTTGGAGAAAAGCACAATCTTCCTGTTCGGCAAATGTATCCAATGTCATGTTTACAGAAAGAAATATCATGTTTTCTCAGGTTTCTGAAGCTTTCTTCCTAGGAAACTCGAATGTGTGGAGGATTTGACTCCAGGTGGAACCAATTAGCGTTTGCCAGCAGAAAACAAAAAGGGTCCTGCTAAAATGCATTCAAAACCTTAAAGTCCATAGAGAATATCCAGAAAACACAAACACACACAGAGGCTGTAGCAAGATCTGGGATTGTGATAGCTACAAATCACCAGATAGTTTTGTTTTCATCCAGGAGTATCTGGACAAATTGTTGTGGATTTCAGGTGAAATTTAACCAAAAATCACCGTGAAAGTGGTTTTGGAGAAAAGCACAATCTTCCTGTTCGAAAAATGCATCCAATGTCATGTTTACAGAAAGAAATATCATGTTTTCTCAGGTTTCTGAAGCTTTCTTCCTAGAAAACTCGAATGTGTGGAGTATTAGACTCCAGGTGGAACCAATTAGCGTTTGCCAGCAGAAAACAAAAAGGATCCTGCTAAAATGCATTCAAAACCTTAAAGTCCATAGAGAATATCCAGAAAACACAAACACACACAGAGGCTGTAGCAAGATCTGGGATTGAGATAGCTACAAATCACCAGATAGTTTTGTTTTCATCCAGGAGTATCTGGACAAATTGTTGTGGATTTCGGGTGAAATTTAACCAAAAATCACCGTGAAAGTGGTTTTGGAGAAAAGCACAATCTTCCTGTTCGGCAAATGTATCCAATGTCATGTTTACAGAAAGAAATATCATGTTTTCTCAGGTTTCTGAAGCTTTCTTCCTAGGAAACTCGAATGTGTGGAGGATTTGACTCCAGGTGGAACCAGTTAGCGTTTGCCAGCAGAAAAGAAAAAGGGTCCTGCTAAAATGCATTCAAAACCTTAAAGTCCATAGAGAATATCCAGAAAACACAAACACACACAGAGGCTGTAGCAAGATCTGGGATTGTGATAGCTACAAATCACCAGATAGTTTTGTTTTCATCCAGGAGTATCTGGACAAATTGTTGTAGTTTTGAAGTGAAATTTAACCAAAAATCACCGTGAAAGTGGTTTTGGAGAAAAGCACAATCTTTCTGTTCAGCAAATGCATCCAATGTCATGTTTAGAAATACAAATATCATGTTTTCTCAGGTTTCTGAAGCTTTCTTCCTAGAAAACTCGAATGTGTGGAGGATTTGACTCCAGGTGGAACCAATTAGCGTTTGCCAGCAGAAAACAAAAAGGGTCCTGCTAAAATGCATTCAAAACCTTAAAGTCCATAGAGAATATCCAGAAAACACAAACACACACAGAGGCTGTAGCAAGATCTGGGATTGAGATAGCTACAAATCACCAGATAGTTTTGTTTTCATCCAGGAGCCTCTCGACAAATTGTTGTGGATTTTGGGTGAAATTTAACCAAAAATCACCGTAAAAGTGGTTTTGGAGAAAAGCACAATCTTCCTGTTCGGCAAATGTATCCAATGTCATGTTTACAGAAAGAAATATCATGTTTTCTCAGGTTTCTGAAGCTTTCTTCCTAGAAAACTCGAATGTGTGGAAGATTTGACTCCAGGTGGAACCAATTAGCGTTTGCCAGCAGAAAACAAAAAGGGTCCTGCTTAAATGCATTCAAAACCTTAAAGTCCATAGAAAATATCCAGAAAACACAAACACACACAGAGGCTGTAGCACGACCTGGGATTGACATAGCTACAAATCACCAGATAGCTTTGTTTTCATCCAGGAGTATCTGGACAAATTGTTGTGGATTTTGGGTGAAATTTAACCAAAAATCACCGTGAAAGTTGTTTTGGAGGAAAGCACAATCTTTCTGTTCGGCAAATGCATCCAATGTCATCTTTACAAATCAAATATCATATTTTCCCAGGTTTCTGGAGCTTTCTTCCTAGAAAACTCGAATGTGTGGAGGATTTGACTCCAGGTGGAACCAATTAGCGTTTGCCAGCAGAAAACAAAAAGGGTCCTCCTAAAATGCATTCAAAACCTTAAAGTCCATAGAGAATATCCAGAAAACACAAACACACACAGAGGCTGTAGCAAGATCTGGGATTGAGATAGCTACAAATCACCAGATAGCTTTGTTTTCATCCAGGAGTATCTGGACAAATTGTTGTGGATTTCGGGTGAAATTTAACCAAAAATCAACGTGAAAGTGGTTTTGGAGAAAAGCACAATCTTCCTGTTCGGGAAATGCTTCCAATGTCATGTTTACAGAAAGAAATATCATGTTTTCTCAGGTTTCTGAAGCTTTCTTCCTAGAAAACTCGAATGTGTGGAGGATTTGACTCCAGGTGGAACCAGTTAGCGTTTGCCAGCAGAAAACAAAAGGGGTCCTGCTAAAATGCATTCAAACCCTTAAAGTCAATAGAGAATATCCAGAAAACACAAACACACACAGAGGCTGTAGCAATATCTGGGATTGAGATAGCTACAAATCACCAGATAGTTTTGTTTTCATCCAGGAGTATCTGGACAAATTGTTGTGGATTTCGGGTGAAATTTAACCAAAAATCACCATGAAAGTGGTTTTGGAGAAAAGCACAATCTTCCTGTTCGGCAAATGTGTCCAATGTCATGTTTACAGAAAGAAATATTATGTTTTCTCAGGTTTCTGAAGTTTCTTCCTAGAAAACTCGAATGTGTGGAGTATTTGACTCCAGGTGGAACCAATTAGCGTTTGCCAGCAGAAAACAAAAAGGGTCCTGCTAAAATGCATTCAAAACCTTAAAGTCCATAGAGAATATCCAGAAAACACAAACACACACAGAGGCTGTAGCAAGATCTGGGATTGAGATAGCTACAAATCACCAGATAGTTTTGTTTTCATCCAGGAGTATCTGGACAAATTGTTGTGGATTTCAGGTGAAATTTAACCAAAAATCACCGTGAAAGTGGTTTTGGAGAAAAGCACAATCTTCCTGTTCGAAAAATGCATCCAATGTCATGTTTACAGAAAGAAATATCATGTTTTCTCAGGTTTCTGAAGCTTTCTTCCTAGAAAACTCGAATGTGTGGAAGATTTGACTCCAGGTGGAACCAATTAGCGTTTGCCAGCAGAAAACAAAAAGGGTCCTGCTTAAATGCATTCAAAACCTTAAAGTCCATAGAGAATATCCAGAAAACACAAACACACACAGAGGCTGTAGCAAGACCTGGGATTGACATAGCTACAAATCACCAGATAGTTTTGTTTTCATCCAGGAGTATCTGGACAAATTGTTGTAGTTTTGAAGTGAAATTTAACAAAAAATCACCGTGAAAGTGGTTTTGGAGAAAAGCACAATCTTTCTGTTCGTCAAATGCATTCAATGTCATGTTTAGAAATACAAATATCATGTTTTCTCAGGTTTCTGGAGCTTTCTTCCTAGAAAACTCGAATGTGTGGAGGATTTGACTCTAGGTGGAACCAATTAGCGTTTGCCAGCAGAAAACAAAAAGGGTCCTGCTAAAATGCATTCAAAACCTTCAAGTCCATAGAGAATATCCAGAAAACACAAACACACACAGAGGCTATAGCAAGATCTGGTATTGAGATAGCTACAAATCACCAGATAGTTTTGTTTTCATCCAGGAGTATCTGGACAAATTGTTGTGGATTTCGGGTGAAATTTAACCAAAAATCACCGTGAAAGTGGTTTTGGAGAAAAGCACAATCTTCCTGTTCTGCAAATGCATCCAATGTCATGTTTGCAAATACAAATATCATGTTTTCTCAGGTTTCTGAAGCTTTCTTCCTAGAAAACTCGAATGTGTGGAGGATTTGACTCCAGGTGGAACCAATTAGCGTTTGCCAGCAGAAAACAAAAGGGGTTCTGCTAAAATGCAATCAGAACCTTAAAGTCCATAGAGAATATCCAGAAAACACAAACACACACAGAGGCTGTAGCAAGATCTGGGATTGAGATAGCTACAAATCACCAGATAGTTTTCTTTTCATCCAGGAGTATCTGGACAAATTGTTGTAGTTTTGAAGTGAAATTTAAACAAAAAATCACCGTGAAAGTGGTTTGGAGAAAAGCACAATCTTTCTATTAGCAAATGAATCCAATGTCATGTTTACAAATACAAATATCATGTTTTCTCAGGTTTCTGGAGCTTTCTTCCTAGAAAACTCGAATGTGTGGAGTATTAGACTCCAGGTGGAACCAATTAGCGTTTGCCAGCAGAAAACAAAAAAGGATCCTGCTAAAATGCATTCAAAACCTTAAAGTCCATAGAGAATATCCAGAAAACACAAACACACACAGAGGCTGTAGCAAGATCTGGGATTGAGATAGCTACAAATCACCAGATAGTTTTGTTTTCATCCAGGAGTATCTGGACAAATTGTTGTGGATTTCGGGTGAAATTTAACCAAAAATCACCGTGAAAGTGGTTTTGGAGAAAAGCACAATCTTCCTGTTCGGCAAATGTATCCAATGTCATGTTTACAGAAAGAAATATCATGTTTTCTCAGGTTTTTGGAGCTTTCTTCCTAGAAAACTCGAATGTGTGGAGTATTTGACTCCAGGTGGAACCAATTAGCGTTTGCCAGCAGAAAACAAAAAGGGTCCTGCTAAAATGCATTCAAAACCTTAAAGTCCATAGAGAATATCCAGAAAACACAAACACACACAGAGGCTGTAGCAAGATCTGGGATTGAGATAGCCACAACACACCAGATAGTTTTGTTTTCCTCCAGGAGTATCTGGACAAATTGTTGTGGATTTTGGGTGAAATTTAACCAAAAATCACCGTGAAAGTGGTTTTGGAGAAAAGCACAATATTCCTGTTCGGCAAATGTATCCAATGTCATGTTTACAAATACAAATATCATGTTTTCTCAGGTTTCTGAAGCTTTCTTCCTAGAAAACTCGAATGTGTGGAGTATTGACTCCAGGTGGAACCAGTTAGCGTTTGCCAGCAGAAAACAAAAGGGGTCCTGCTAAAATGCATTCAAACCCTTAAAGTCCATGGAGAATATCCAGAAAACACAAACACACACAGAGGCTGTAGCAAGATCTGGGATTGAGATAGCTACAAATCACCAGATAGTTTTGTTTTCATCCAGGAGTATCTGGACAAATTGTTGTAGTTTTGAAGTGAAATTTAACAAAAAATCACCGTGAAAATGGTTTTGGAGAAAAGCACAATCTTTCTGTTCAGCAAATGCATCCAATGTCATGTTTAGAAATACAAATATCATGTTTTCTCAGGTTTCTGAAGCTTTCTTCCTAGAAAACTCGAATGTGTGGAGGATTTGACTCCAGGTGGAACCAATTAGCGTTTGCCAGCAGAAAACAAAAAGGGTCCTGCTAAAATGCATTGCAAACCTTAAAGTCCATAGAGAATATCCAGAAAACACAAACACACACAGAGGCTGTAGCAAGATCTGGGATTGAGATAGCTACAAATCACCAGATAGTTTTGTTTTCATCCAGGAGCCTCTCGACAAATTGTTGTAGTTTTGAAGTGAAATTTAACCAAAAATCACCGTGAAAGTGGTTTTGGAGAAAAGCACAATCTTCCTGTTCGGCAAATGTATCCAATGTCATGTTTACAGAAAGAAATATCATGTTTTCTCAGGTTTCTGAAGCTTTCTTCCTAGAAAACTCGAATGTGTGGAAGATTTGACTCCAGGTGGAACCAATTAGCGTTTGCCAGCAGAAAACAAAAAGGGTCCTGCTTAAATGCATTCAAAACCTTAAAGTCCATAGAAAATATCCAGAAAACACAAACACACACAGAGGCTGTAGCACGACCTGGGATTGACATAGCTACAAATCACCAGATAGTTTTGTTTTCATCCAGGAGTATCTGGACAAATTGTTGTGGATTTTGGGTGAAATTTAACCAAAAATCACCGTGAAAGTTGTTTTGGAGGAAAGCACAATCTTCCTGTTCGGCAAATGCATCCAATGTCATCTTTAAAAATCAAATATCATGTTTTCCCAGGTTTCTGGAGCTTTCTTCCTAGAAAACTCGAATGTGTGGAGGATTTGACTCCAGGTGGAACCAGTTAGCGTTTGCCAGCAGAAAACAAAAGGGGTCCTGCTAAAATGCATTCAAAACCTTAAAGTCCATGGAGAATATCCAGAAAACACAAACACACACAGAGGCTGTAGCAAAATCTGGGATTGAGATAGCTACAAATCACCAGATAGTTTTGTTTTCATCCAGGAGTATCTGGACAAATTGTTGTAGTTTTGAAGTGAAATTTAACCAAAAAATCACCGTGAAAGTGGTTTTGGAGAAAAGCACAATCTTCCTGTTCGGCAAATGTATCCAATGTCATGTTTAGAAATACAAATATCATGTTTTCTCAGGTTTCTGGAGCTTTCTTCCTAGAAAACTCGAATGTGTGGAGTATTTGACTCCAGGTGGAACCAATTAGCGTTTGCCAGCAGAAAACAAAAAGGGTCCTGCTAAAATGCATTCAAAACCTTAAAGTCCATAGAGAATATCCAGAAAACACAAACACACACAGAGGCTGTAGCAAGATCTGGGATTGAGATAGCTACAAATCACCAGATAGTTTTCTTTTCATCCAGGAGTATCTGGACAAATTGTTGTGGATTTTGGGTGAAATTTAACCAAAAATCACCATGAAAGTGGTTTTGGAGGAAAGCAGAATCTTCCTGTTCGGCAAATGCCTCCAATGTCATGTTTAAAAATACAAATATCATGTTTTCTCAGGTTTCTGAAGCTTTCTTCCTAGAAAACTCGAATGTGTGGAGGATTTGACTCCAGGTGGAACCAATTAGCGTTTGCCAGCAGAAAACAAAAAGGGTCCTGCTAAACTGCATTCAAAACCTTAAAGTCCATAGAGAATATCCAGAAAACACAAACACACACAGAGGCTGTAGCAAGATCTGGGATTGAGATAGCCACAACACAAAAGATAGTTTTGTTTTCCTCCAGGAGTATCTGGACAAGTTGTTGTGGATTTTGGGTGAAATTTGACCAAAAATCACCGTGAAAGTGGTTGTGGAGAAAAGCACAATATTCCTGTTCGGCAAATGTATCCAATGTCATGTTTACAAATACAAATATCATGTTTTCTCAGGTTTCTGAAGCTTTCTTCCTAGAAAACTCGAATGTGTGGAGTATTGACTCCAGGTGGAACCAGTTAGCGTTTGCCAGCAGAAAACAAAAGGGGTCCTGCTAAAATGCATTCAAACCCTTAAAGTCCATAGAGAATATCCAGAAAACACAAACACACACAGAGGCTGTAGCAATATCTGGGATTGAGATAGCTACAAATCACCAGATAGTTTTGTTTTCATCCAGGAGTACCTGGACAAATTGTTGTGGATTTCGGGTGAAATTTAACCAAAAATCACCGTGAAAGTGGTTGTGGAGAAAAGCACAATCTTCCTGTTCGGCAAATGTATCCAATGTCATGGTTACAAATACAAATATCATGTTTTCTCAGGTTTCTGAAGCTTTCTTCCTAGAAAACTCGAATGTGTGGCGTATTAGACTTCAGGTGGAACCAATTAGCGTTTGCCAGCAGAAAACAAAAAGGGTCCTGCTAAAATGCATTCAAAACCTTAAAGTCCATAGAGAATATCCAGAAAACACAAACACACACAGAGGCTGTAGCAAGATCTGGGATTGACATAGCTACAAATCACCAGATAGTTTTGTTTTCATCCAGGAGTATCCGGACCAATTGTTGTGGATTTCGGGTGAAATTTAACCAAAAATCACCGTGAAAGTGGTTTTGGAGAAAAGCACAATCTTCCTGTTCGGCAAATGTATCCAATGTCATGTTTGCAGAAAGAAATATTATGTTTTCTCAGGTTTCTGAAGCTTTCTTCCTAGAAAACTCGAATGTGTGGAGTATTTGACTCCAGGTGGAACCAATTAGCGTTTGCCAGCAGAAAACAAAAAGGGTCCTGCTAAAATGCATTCAAAACCTTAAAGTCCATAGAGAATATCCAGAAAACACAAACACACACAGAGGCTGTAGCAAGATCTGGGATTGAGATAGCTACAAATCACCAGATAGTTTTGTTTTCATCCAGGAGTATCTGGACAAATTGTTGTGGATTTCAGGTGAAATTTAACCAAAAATCACCGTGAAAGTGGTTTTGGAGAAAAGCACAATCTTCCTGTTCGAAAAATGCATCCAATGTCATGTTTACACAAAGAAATATCATGTTTTCTCAGGTTTCTGAAGCTTTCTTCCTAGAAAACTCGAATGTGTGGAGTATTTGACTCCAGGTGGAACCAATTAGTGTTTGCCAGCAGAAAACAAAAAGGGTCCTGCTAAAATGCATTCAAAAACTTAAAGTCCATAGAGAATAACCAGAAAACACAAACACACACAGAGGCTGTAGCAAGATCTGGGATTGACATAGCTACAAATCACCAGAAAGATTTGTTTTCATCCAGGAGTATCTGGAAAAATTGTTGTCGTTTTGAGGTGAAATTTAACCAAAAAATCACCGAGAAATTCGTTTTGGAGTAAAGCACAATCTTTCTGTTCAGCAAATGAATCCAATGTCATGTTTACAAATGCAAATATCATGTTTTCTCAGGTTTCTGGAGCTTTCTTCCTAGAAAACTCGAATGTGTGGAGTATTGACTCCAGGTGGAACCAATTAGCGTTTGCCAGCAGAAAACAAAAAGGGTCCTGCTAAAATGCATTCCAAACCTTAAAGTCCATAGAGAATATCCAGCAAACACAAACACACACAGAGGCTGTAGCAAGATCTGGGATTGAGATAGCTACAAATCACCAGATAGTTTGGTTTTCATCCAGGAGTATCTGGAAAAATTTTTGTGGATTTCCGGTGAAATTTAACCAAAAATCACCGTGAAAGTGGTTTTGGAGAAAAGCACTATCTTCCTGTTTGGCCAATGTATCCAATCTCATGTTTACAGAAAGAAATATCATGTTTTCTCAGGTTTCTGAAGCTTTCTTCCTAGAAAACTCAAATGTGTGGAGGATTTGACTCCAGGTGGAACCAATTAGCGTTTGCCAGCAGAAAACAAAAATGGTCCTGCTAAAATGCATTCAAAACCTTAAAGTCCATAGAGAATATCCAGAAAACACAAACACACACAGAGGCTGTAGCAAGATCTGGGATTGAGATAGCTACAAATCACCAGATAGTTTTGTTTTCATCCAGGAGTTTCTGGACATATTGTTGTAGTTTTGAAGTGAAATTTAACCAAAAAATCACCGTGAAAGTGGTTTTGGAGAAAAGCACAATCTTTCTGTTCTGCAAATGAATCCAATGTCATGTTTACAAATGCAAATATCATGTTTTCTCAGGTTTCTGGAGCTTTCTTCCTAGAAAACTCGAATGTGTGGAGTATTTACTCCAGGTGGAACCAGTTAGCGTTTGCCAGCAGAAAACAAAAGGGGTCCTGCTAAAATGCATTCAAACCCTTAAAGTCCATGGAGAATATCCAGAAAACACAAACACACACAGAGGCTGTAGCAAGATCTGGGATTGAGATAGCTACAAATCACCAGATAGTTTTGTTTTCATCCAGGAGTATCTGGACAAATTGTTGTGGATTTTGGGTGAAATTTAACCAAAAATCACCGTGAAAGTGGTTTTGGAGGAAAGCACAATCTTCCTGTTCGGCAAATGTATCCAATGTCATGGTTACAAATACAAATATCATGTTTTCTCAGGTTTCTGAAGCTTTCTTCCTAGAAAACTCGAATGTGTGGCGTATTAGACTCCAGGTGGAACCAATTAGCGTTTGCCAGGAGAACACAAAAAGGGTCCTGCTAAAATGCATTCAAAACCTTAAAGTCCATAGAGAATATCCAGAAAACACAAACACACACAGAGGCTGTAGCAAGATCTGGGATTGACATAGCTACAAATCACCAGATAGTTTTGTTTTCATCCAGGAGTATCCGGACCAATTGTTGTGGATTTCGGGTGTAATTTAACCAAAAATCACCGTGAAAGTGGTTTTGGAGAAAAGCACAATCTTCCTGTTCGGCAAATGTATCCAATGTCATGTTTACAGAAAGAAATATCATGTTTTCTCAGGTTTCTGAAGCTTTCTTCCTAGAAAACTCGAATGTGTGGAGGATTTGACTCCAGGTGGAACCAATTAGCGTTTGCCAGCAGAAAACAAAAAGGGTCCTGCTAAAATGCATTCCAAACCTTAAAGTCCATAGAGAATATCCAGAAAACACAAACACACACAGAGGCTGTAGCAAGATCTGGGATTGAGATAGCTACCAATCACCAGATAGTTTTGTTTTCATTCAGGAGTATCTGGACAAATTGTTGTGGATTTCGGGTGAAATTTAACCAAAAATCACCGTGAAAGTGGTTTTGGAGAAAAGCACAATCTTCCTGTTTGGCAAATGTATCCAATGTCATGTTTACAGAAAGAAATATCATGTTTTCTCAGGTTTCTGAGGCTTTCTTCCTAGAAAACTCGAATGTGTGGAGTATTTGACTCCAGGTGGAACCAATTAGCGTTTGCCAGCAGAAAACAAAAAGGGTCCTGCTAAAATGCATTCAAAACCTTAAAGTCCATAGAGAATATCCAGAAAACACAAACACACACAGAGGCTGTAGCAAGATCTGGGATTGAGATAGCTACAAATCACCAGATAGTTTTGTTTTCATCCAGGAGTATCTGGACAAATTGTTGTGGATTTTGGGTGAAATTTAACCAAAAATCACCGTGAAAGTGGTTTTGGAGAAAACCACAATCTTCCTGTTCGGCAAATGCATCCAATGTCATGTTTACAAATACAAATATCATGTTTTCTCAGGTTTCTGAAGCTTTCTTCCTAGAAAACTCGAATGTGTGGAGTATTGACTCCAGGTGGAACCAGTTAGCGTTTGCCAGCAGAAAACAAAAGGGGTCCTGCTAAAATGCATTCAAACCCTTAAAGTCCATGGAGAATATCCAGAAAACACAAACACACACAGAGGCTGTAGCAAGATCTGGGATTGAAATAGCTACAAATCACCAGATAGTTTTGTTTTCATCCAGGAGTATCTGGACAAACTGTTGTGGATTTCGGGTGAAATTTAACCAAAAATCACCGTGAAAGTGGTTTTGGAAGAAAGCACAATCTTCGTGTTCGGCAAATGTATCCAATGTCATGTTTACAGAAAGAAATATTATGTTTTCTCAGGTTTCTGAAGCTTTCTTCCTAGAAAACTCGAATGTGTGGAGTATTTGACTCCAGGTGGAACCAATTAGCGTTTGCCAGCAGAAAACAAAAAGGGTCCTGCTAAAATGCATTCAAAACCTTCAAGTCCATAGAGAATATCCAGAAAACACAAACACACACAGAGGCTGTAGCAAGATCTGGGATTGAGATAGCTACAAATCACCAGATAGTTTTGTTTTCATCCAGGAGTATCTGGACAAATTGTTGTGGATTTCAGGTGAAATTTAACCAAAAATCACCGTGAAAGTGGATTTGGAGAAAAGCACAATCTTCCTGTTTGGCAAATGAATCCAATGTCATGTTTACAAATGCAAATATCATGTTTCCCCAGGTTTCTGAAGCTTTCTTCATAGAAAACTCGAATGTGTGGAGTATTTGACTCCAGGTGGAACCAATTAGTGTTTGCCAGCAGGAAACAAAAAGGGTCCTGCTAAAATGCATTCAAAAACTTAAAGTCCATAGAGAATAACCAGAAAACACAAACACACACAGAGGCTGTAGCAAGATCTGGGATTGAGATAGCTACAAATCACCAGATAGATTTGTTTTCATCAAGGAGTATCTGGACAAATTGTTGTAGTTTTGAAGTGAAATTTAACCAAAAAATCACCGTGAAATTCGTTTTGGAGTAAAGCAAAATCTTTCTCTTCAGCAAATGTATCCAATGTCATGTTTACAAATGCAAATATCATGTTTTCTCAGGTTTCTGGAGCTTTCTTCCTAGAAAACTCGAATGTGTGGAGTATTGACCCCAGGTGGAACCAATTAGCGTTTGCCAGCAGAAAACAAAAAGGGTCCTGCTAAAATGCATTCAAAACCTTAAAGTCCATAGAGAATATCCAGAAAACACAAACACACACAGAGGCTGTAGCAAGATCTGGGATTGAGATAGCTACCAATCACCAGATAGTTTTGTTTTCATCCAGGAGTATCTGGACAAATTGTTGTGGATTTCGGGTGAAATTTAACCAAAAATCACCGTGAAAGTGGTTTTGGAGAAAAGCACAATCTTCCTGTTTGGCAAATGTATCCAATGTCATGTTTACAGAAAGAAATATCATGTTTTCTCAGGTTTCTGAGGCTTTCTTCCTAGAAAACTCGAATGTGTGGAGTATTTGACTCCAGGTGGAACCAATTAGCGTTTGCCAGCAGAAAACAAAAAGGGTCCTCCTAAAATGCATTCAAAACCTTAAAGTCCATAGAGAATGTCCAGAAAACACAAACACACACAGAGGCTGTAGCAAGATCTGGGATTGAGATAGCTACAAATCACCAGATAGTTTTGTTTTCATCCAGGAGTATCTGGACAAATTGTTGTGGATTTCGGGTGAAATTTAACCAAAAATCACCGTGAAAGTGGTTTTGGAGAAAACCACAATCTTCCTGTTCGGCAAATGCATCCAATGTCATGTTTACAAATACAAATATCATGTTTTCTCAGGTTTCTGAAGCTTTCTTCCTAGAAAACTCGAATGTGTGTAGTATTGACTCCAGGTGGAACCAGTTAGCGTTTGCCAGCAGAAAACAAAAGGGGTCCTGCTAAAATGCATTCAAACCCTTAAAGTCCATGGAGAATATCCAGAAAACACAAACACACACAGTGGCTGTAGCAAGATCTGGGATTGAGATAGCTACCAATCACCAGATAGTTTTGTTTTCATCCAGGAGTATCTGGACAAACTGTTGTGGATTTCGGGTGAAATTTAACCAAAAATCACCGTGAAAGTGGTTTTGGAAGAAAGCACAATCTTCGTGTTCGGCAAATGTATCCAATGTCATGTTTACAGAAAGAAATATTATGTTTTCTCAGGTTTCTGAAGCTTTCTTCCTAGAAAACTCGAATGTGTGGAGGATTTGACTCCAGGTGGAACCAATTAGCGTTTGCCAGCAGAAAACAAAAAGGGTCCTGCTAAAATGCATTCAAAACCTTAAAGTCCATAGAGAATATCCAGAAAACACAAACACACACAGCGGCTGTAGCAAGATCTGGGATTGACATAGCTACAAATCACCAGATAGATTTGTTTTCATCCAGGAGTATCTGGAAAAATTGTTGTAGTTTTGAAGTGAAATTTAACCAAAAAATCACCGTGAAATTCGTTTTGGAGTAAAGCAAAATCTTTCTGTTCAGCAAATGAATCCAATGTCATGTTTGCAAATGCAAATATCATGTTTTCTCAGGTTTCTGGAGCTTTCTTCCTAGAAAACTCGAATGTGTGGAGGATTGACTCCAGGTGGAACCAATTAGCGTTTGCCAGCAGAAAACAAAAAGGGTCCTGCTAAAATGCATTCAAAACCTTAAAGTCCATAGAGAATATCCAGAAAACACAAACACACACAGAGGCTGTAGCAAGATCTGGGATTGAGATAGCTACAAATCACCAGATAGTTTTGTTTTCATCCAGGAGTTTCTGGACATATTGTTGTAGTTTTGAAGTGAAATTTAACCAAAAAATCACCGTGAAAGTGGTTTTGGAGAAAAGCACAATCTTTCTGTTCTGCAAATGAATCCAATGTCATGTTTACAAATGCAAATATCATGTTTTCTCAGGTTTCTGGAGCTTTCTTCCTAGAAAACTCGAATGTGTGGAGTATTTACTCCAGGTGGAACCAGTTAGCGTTTGCCAGCAGAAAACAAAAGGGGTCCTGCTAAAATGCATTCAAACCCTTAAAGTCCATGGAGAATATCCAGAAAACACAAACACACACAGAGGCTGTAGCAAGATCTGGGATTGAGATAGCTACCAATCACCAGATAGTTTTGTTTTCATCCAGGAGTATCTGGACAAATTGTTGTGGATTTCAGGTGAAATTTAACCAAAAATCACCGTGAAAGTGGATTTGGAGAAAAGCACAATCTTCCTGTTTGGCAAATGAATCCAATGTCATGTTTACAAATGCAAATATCATGTTTCCCCAGGTTTCTGAAGCTTTCTTCCTAGAAAACTCGAATGTGTGGAGTATTTGACTCCAGGTGGAACCAATTAGTGTTTGCCAGCAGGAAACAAAAAGGGTCCTGCTAAAATGCATTCAAAAACTTAAAGTCCATAGAGAATAACCAGAAAACACAAACACACACAGAGGCTGTAGCAAGATCTGGGATTGAGATAGCTACAAATCACCAGATAGATTTGTTTTCATCAAGGAGTATCTGGACAAATTGTTGTAGTTTTGAAGTGAAATTTAACCAAAAAATCACCGTGAAATTCGTTTTGGAGTAAAGCAAAATCTTTCTCTTCAGCAAATGAATCCAATGTCATGTTTACAAATGCAAATATCATGTTTTCTGAGGTTTCTGGAGCTTTCTTCCTAGAAAACTCGAATGTGTGGAGTATTGACCCCAGGTGGAACCAATTAGCGTTTGCCAGCAGAAAACAAAAAGGGTCCTGCTAAAATGCATTCAAAACCTTAAAGTCCATAGAGAATATCCAGAAAACACAAACACACACAGAGGCTGTAGCAAGATCTGGGATTGAGATAGCTACCAATCACCAGATAGTTTTGTTTTCATTCAGGAGTATCTGGACAAATTGTTGTGGATTTCGGGTGAAATTTAACCAAAAATCACCGTGAAAGTGGTTTTGGAGAAAAGCACAATCTTCCTGTTTGGCAAATGTATCCAATGTCATGTTTGCAGAAAGAAATATTATGTTTTCTCAGGTTTCTGAAGCTTTCTTCCTAGAAAACTCGAATGTGTGGAGGATTTGACTCCAGGTGGAACCAATTAGCGTTTGCCAGCAGAAAACAAAAAGGGTCCTGCTAAAATGCATTCAAAACCTTAAAGTCCATAGAGAATATCCAGAAAACACAAACACACACAGAGGCTGTAGCAAGATCTGGGATTGAGATAGCTACAAATCACCAGATAGTTTTGTTTTCATCCAGGAGTATCTGGACAGATTGTTGTGGATTTCAGGTGAAATTTAACCAAAAATCACCGTGAAAGTGGTTTTGGAGAAAAGCACAATCTTCCTGTTCGAAAAATGCATCCAATGTCATGTTTACACAAAGAAATATCATGTTTTCTCAGGTTTCTGAAGCTTTCTTCCTAGAAAACTCGAATGTGTGGAGTATTTGACTCCAGGTGGAACCAATTAGTGTTTGCCAGCAGAAAACAAAAAGGGTCCTGCTAAAATGCATTCAAAAACTTAAAGTCCATGGAGAATATCCAGAAAACACAAACACACACAGAGGCTGTAGCAAGATCTGGGATTGAGATAGCTACAAATCACCAGATAGTTTTGTTTTGATCCAGGAGTATCCGGACCAATTGTTGTGGATTTCGGGTGTAATTTAACCAAAAATCACCGTGAAAGTGGTTTTGGAGAAAAGCACAATCTTCCTGTTCGGCAAATGTATCCAATGTCATGTTTACAGAAAGAAATATCATGTTTTCTCAGGTTTCTGAAGCTTTCTTCCTAGAAAACTCGAATGTGTGGAGGATTTGACTCCAGGTGGAACCAATTAGCGTTTGCCAGCAGAAAACAAAAAGGGTCCTGCTAAAATGCATTCCAAACCTTAAAGTCCATAGAGAATATCCAGAAAACACAAACACACACAGAGGCTGTAGCAAGATCTGGGATTGAGATAGCTACCAATCACCAGATAGTTTTGTTTTCATTCAGGAGTATCTGGACAAATTGTTGTGGATTTCGGGTGAAATTTAACCAAAAATCACCGTGAAAGTGGTTTTGGAGAAAAGCACAATCTTCCTGTTTGGCAAATGTATCCAATGTCATGTTTACAGAAAGAAATATCATGTTTTCTCAGGTTTCTGAGGCTTTCTTCTTAGAAAACTCGAATGTGTGGAGTATTTGACTCCAGGTGGAACCAATTAGCGTTTGCCAGCAGAAAACAAAAAGGGACCTGCTAAAATGCATTCAAAACCTTAAAGTCCATAGAGAATATCCAGAAAACACAAACACACACAGAGGCTGTAGCAAGATCTGGGATTGAGATAGCTACAAATCACCAGATAGTTTTGTTTTCATCCAGGAGTATCTGGACAAATTGTTGTGGATTTTGGGTGAAATTTAACCAAAAATCACCGTGAAAGTGGTTTTGGAGAAAACCACAATCTTCCTGTTCGGCAAATGCATCCAATGTCATGTTTACAAATACAAATATCATGTTTTCTCAGGTTTCTGAAGCTTTCTTCCTAGAAAACTCGAATGTGTGGAGTATTGACTCCAGGTGGAACCAATTAGCGTTTGCCAGCAGAAAACAAAAGGGGTCCTGCTAAAATGCATCCAAACCCTTAAAGTCCATGGAGAATATCCAGAAAACACAAACACACACAGAGGCTGTAGCAAGATCTGGGATTGAAATAGCGACAAATCACCAGATAGTTTTGTTTTCATCCAGGAGTATCTGGACAAACTGTTGTGGATTTCGGGTGAAATTTAACCAAAAATCACCGTGAAAGTGGTTTTGGAAGAAAGCACAATCTTCGTGTTCGGCAAATGTATCCAATGTCATGTTTACAGAAAGAAATATTATGTTTTCTCAGGTTTCTGAAGCTTTCTTCCTAGAAAACTCGAATGTGTGGAGTATTTGACTCCAGGTGGAACCAATTAGCGTTTGCCAGCAGAAAACAAAAAGGGTCCTGCTAAAATGCATTCAAAACCTTAAAGTCCATAGAGAATATCCAGAAAACACAAACACACACAGAGGCTGTAGCAAGATCTGGGATTGAGATAGCTACAAATCACCAGATAGTTTTGTTTTCATCCAGGAGTATCTGGACAAATTGTTGTGGATTTCAGGTGAAATTTAACCAAAAATCACCGTGAAAGTGGATTTGGAGAAAAGCACAATCTTCCTGTTTGGCAAATGAATCCAATGTCATGTTTACAAATGCAAATATCATGTTTCCCCAGGTTTCTGAAGCTTTCTTCATAGAAATCTCGAATGTGTGGAGTATTTGACTCCAGGTGGAACCAATTAGTGTTTGCCAGCAGGAAACAAAAAGGGTCCTGCTAAAATGCATTCAAAAACTTAAAGTCCATAGAGAATAACCAGAAAACACAAACACACACAGAGGCTGTAGCAAGATCTGGGATTGAGATAGCTACAAATCACCAGATAGATTTGTTTTCATCAAGGAGTATCTGGACAAATTGTTGTAGTTTTGAAGTGAAATTTAACCAAAAAATCACCGTGAAATTCGTTTTGGAGTAAAGCAAAATCTTTCTCTTCAGCAAATGAATCCAATGTCATGTTTACAAATGCAAATATCATGTTTTCTCAGGTTTCTGGAGCTTTCTTCCTAGAAAACTCGAATGTGTGGAGTATTGACCCCAGGTGGAACCAATTAGCGTTTGCCAGCAGAAAACAAAAAGGGTCCTGCTAAAATGCATTCAAAACCTTAAAGTCCATAGAGAATATCCAGAAAACACAAACACACACAGAGGCTGTAGCAAGATCTGGGATTGAGATAGCTACCAATCACCAGATAGTTTTGTTTTCATTCAGGAGTATCTGGACAAATTGTTGTGGATTTCGGGTGAAATTTAACCAAAAATCACCGTGAAAGTGGTTTTGGAGAAAAGCACAATCTTCCTTTTTGGCAAATGTATCCAATGTCATGTTTACAGGAAGAAATATCATGTTTTCTCAGGTTTCTGAAGCTTTCTTCCTAGAAAACTCGAATGTGTGGAGTATTTGACTCCAGGTGGAACCAATTAGCGTTTGCCAGCAGAAAACAAAAAGGGTCCTCCTAAAATGCATTCAAAACCTTAAAGTCCATAGAGAATATCCAGAAAACACAAACACACACAGAGGCTGGAGCAAGATCTGGGATTGAGATAGCTACAAATCACCAGATAGTTTTGTTTTCATCCAGGAGTATCTGGACAAATTGTTGTGGATTTTGGGTGAAATTTAACCAAAAATCACCGTGAAAGTGGTTTTGGAGAAAACCACAATCTTCCTGTTCGGCAAATGCATCCAATGTCATGTTTACAAATACAAATATCATGTTTTCTCAGGTTTCTGAAGCTTTCTTCCTAGAAAACTCGAATGTGTGTAGTATTGACTCCAGGTGGAACCAGTTAGCGTTTGCCAGCAGAAAACAAAAGGGGTCCTGCTAAAATGCATTCAAACCCTTAAAGTCCATGGAGAATATCCAGAAAACACAAACACACACAGAGGCTGTAGCAAGATCTGGGATTGAAATAGCGACAAATCACCAGATAGTTTTGTTTTCATCCAGGAGTATCTGGACAAACTGTTGTGGATTTCGGGTGAAATTTAACCAAAAATCACCGTGAAAGTGGTTTTGGAAGAAAGCACAATCTTCGTGTTCGGCAAATGTATCCAATGTCATGTTTACAGAAAGAAATATTATGTTTTCTCAGGTTTCTGAAGCTTTCTTCCTAGAAAACTCGAATGTGTGGAGGATTTGACTCCAGGTGGAACCAATTGGCGTTTGCCAGCAGAAAACAAAAAGGGTCCTGCTAAAATGCATTCAAAACCTTAAAGTCCATAGAAAATATCCAGAAAACACAAACACACACAGAGGCTGTAGCAAGATCTGGGATTGACATAGCTACAAATCACCAGATAGATTTGTTTTCATCCAGGAGTATCTGGAAAAATTGTTGTAGTTTTGAAGTAAAATTTAACCAAAAAATCACCGTGAAATTCGTTTTGGAGTAAAGCAAAATCTTTCTGTTCAGCAAATGATTCCAATGTCATGTTTACAAATGCAAATATCATGTTTTCTCAGGTTTCTGGAGCTTTCTTCCTAGAAAACTCGAATGTGTGGAGTATTGACTCCAGGTGGAACCAATTAGCGTTTGCCAGCAGAAAACAAAAAGGGTCCTGCTAAAATGCATTCAAAACCTTAAAGTCCATAGAGAATATCCAGAAAACACAAACACACACAGAGGCTGTAGCAAGATCTGGGATTGAGATAGCTACAAATCACCAGATAGTTTTGTTTTCATCCAGGAGCTTCTGGACATATTGTTGTAGTTTTGAAATGAAATGTAACCAAAAAATCGCCGTGAAAGTGGTTTTGGAGAAAAGCACAATCTTTCTGTTCTGCAAATGAATCCAAGGTCATGTTTACAAATACAAATATCATGTTTTCTCAGGTTTCTGAAGCTTTCTTCCTAGAAAACTCGAATGTGTGGAGGATTTGACTCCAGGTGGAACCAATTAGCGTTTGCCAGCAGAAAACAAAAAGGGTCCTGCTAAACTGCATTCAAAACCCTAAAGTCCATAGAGAATATCCAGAAAACACAAACACACACAGAGGCTGTAGCAAGATCTGGGATTGAGATAGCTACAAATCACCAGATAGTTTTGTTTTCATCCAGGAGTATCTGGACAAATTGTTGTAGTTTTGCATTGAAATTTGACAAAAAATCACCGGGAAAGTGGTTTTGGAGAAAAGCACAATCTTCCTCTTTGGCAAATGAATCCAATGTCATGTTTACAAATACAAATATCATGTTTTCTCAGGTTTCTGGAGCTTTCTTCCTAGAAAACTCGAATGTGTGGAGGATTTGACTCCAGGTGGAACCAATTAGCGTTTGCCAGCAGAAAACAAAAAGGGTCCTCCTAAACTGCATTCAAAACCCTAAAGTCCATAGAGAATATCCAGAAAACACAAACACACACAGAGGCTGTAGCAAGATCTGGGATTGAGATAGCTACAAATCACCAGATAGTTTTGTTTTCATCCAGGAGTATCTGGAAATATTGTTGTAGTTTTGAAGTGAAATTTAACCAAAAAATCACCATGAAAGTGGTTTTGGAGAAAAGCATAATCTTTCTATTCTGCAAATGTATCCAAGGTCATGTTTACAAATACAAATATCATGTTTTCTCAGGTTTCTGAAGCTTTCTTCCTAGAAAACTCGAATGTGTGGAGTATTTGACTCCAGGTTGAACCAATTAGCGTTTGCCAGCAGAAAACAAAAAGGGTCCTGCTAAAATGCATTCAAAACCTTAAAGTCCATAGAGAATATCCAGAAAACACAAACACACACAGAGGCTGTAGCAAGATCCGGGATTGAGATAGCTAAAAATCACCAGATAGTTTTGTTTTCATCCAGGAGTATCTGGATATATTGTTGTAGTTTTGAAGTGAAATTTAACCAAAAAATCACCGTGAAAGTGGTTTTGGAGAAAAGCACAATCTTTCTGTTCTGCAAATGAATCCAAGTTCATGTTTACAAATACAAATATCATGTTTTCTCAGGTTTCTGGAGCTTTCTTCATAGAAAACTCGAATGTGTGGAGGATTTGACTCCAGGTGGAACCAATTAGCGTTTGCCAGCAGAAAACAAAAAGGGTCCTGCGAAAATGCATTCAAAACCTTAAAGTCCATAGAGAATGTCCAGAAAACAGAAACACACAAAGAAGCTGTAGCAAGATCTGGAATTGAGATAGCCACAACACAGCAGATAGTTTTCTTTTCATCCAGGAGTATCTGAACATATTGTTGTAGTTTTGAAGTGAAATTTAACCAAAAAATCACCGTGAAAGTGGTTTTGGAGAAAAGCACAATCTTTCTTTTCAGCAAATGAATCCAAGGTCATGCTTACAAATGCAAATATCATGTTTTCTCAGGTTTCTGAAGCTTTCTTCCTAGAAAACTCAAATGTGTGGAGGATTTGACTCCGGGTGGAACCAATTAGCTTTTGCCAGCAGAAAACAAAAAGGGGCCTGCTAAAATGCATTCAAAACCTTAAAGTCCATAGAGAATAACCAGAAAACACAAACACACACAGAGGCTGTAGCAAGATCTGGGATTGAGATAGCTACAAATCACCAGAGAGTTCTGTTTTCATCCAGGAGTATCTGGACAAATTGTTGTGGATTTCGGGTGAAATTTAACCAAAAAATCACCGTGAAAGTGGTTTTGGAGAAAAGCACAATCTTTCTGTTCTGCAAATGAATCCAAGGTCATATTTACAAATACAAATATCATGTTTTCTCAGGTTTCTGAAGCTTTCTTCCTAGAAAACTCGAATGTGTGGAGGATTTGACTCCAGGTGGAACCAATTTGCGTTTATTAGCAGAAAACAAAAAGGGTCCTGCTAAAATGCATTCAAAACCTTAAAGTCCATAGAGAATATCCAGAAAACACAAACACACACAGAGGCTGCAGCAAGATCTGGGATTGAGATAGCTACAAATCACCAGATAGTTTTGTTTTCATCCAGGAGTATCTGGACAAATTGTTGTGGATTTCGGGTGAAATTTAACCAAAAATCACCGTGAAAGTGGTTTTGGAGAAAAGCACAATCCTCCTGTTCGGCAAATGCATCCAATGTCATGTTTACAGAAAGAAATATCATGTTTTCTCAGGTTTCTGGAGCTTTCTTCCTAGAAAACTCGAATGTGTGGAGGATTTGACTCCAGGTGGAACCAATTAGCGTTTGCCAGCAGAAAACAAAAAAGGTCCTGCTAAAATGCATTCAAAACCTTAAAGTCCATAGAGAATATCCAGAAAACACAAACACACACAGAGGCTGTAGCAAGATCTGGGATTCAGATAGCTACAAATCACCAGATAGTTTTGTTTTCATCCAGGAGTATCTGGACAAATTGTTGTAGTTTTGAAGTGAAATTTAACCAAGAAATCACCGTGAAAGTGGTTTTGGAGAAAAGCACAATCTTTCTGTTCGGCAAATGTATCCAATGTCATGTTTACAGAAAGAAATATCATGTTTTCTCAGGTTTCTGAAACTTTCTTCCTAGAAAACTCGAATGTGTGGAGGATTTGACTCCAGGTGGAACGAATTAGCGTTTGCCAGCAGAAAACAAAAACTTACATGCTAAAATGCATTCAAAACCTTAAAGTCCATAGAGAATATCCAGAAAACACAAACACACACAGAGGCTGTAGCAAGATCTGGGATTGAGATACCTACAAATCACCAGATAGTTTTGTTTTCATCCAGGAGTATCTGGACAAATTGTTGTGGATTTCGGGTGAAATTTAACCAAAAATCTCCGTGAAAGTGGTTTTGGAGAAAAGCACAATCTTCCTGTTCGGCAAATGTATCCAATGTCATGTTTACAGAAAGAAATGTCATGTTTTCTCAGGTTTCTGAAGCTTTCTTCCTAGAAAACTCGAATGTGTGGAGTATTTGACTCCAGGTGGAACCAGTTACCGTTTGCCAGCAGAAAACAAAAAGGGTCCTGCTAAAATGCATTCAAAACCTTAAAGTCCATAGAGAATATCCAGAAAACACAAACACACACAGAGGCTGTAGCAAGATCTGGGGTTGAGATAGCTACAAATCACCAGATAGTTTTGTTTTCATCCAGGAATTTCTGAACAAATTGTTGTGGATTTCGGGTCAAGTTTAACCAAAAATCACCGTGAAAGTGGTTTTGGAGAAAAGCACAATCTTCCTGTTCGGCAAATGTATCCAATGTCATGTTTACAGAAAGAAATATCATGTTTTCTCAGGTTTCTGGAGCTTTCTTCCTAGAAAACTCGAATGTGTGGAGCATTTGACTCCAGGTGGAACCAATTAGCGTTTGCCAGCAGAAAACAAAAAGGGTCCTGCTAAAATGCATTCAAAACCTTAAAGTCCATAGAGAATATCCAGAAAACACAAACACACACAGAGGCTGTAGCAAGATCTGGGATTGAGATAGCTACAAATCACCAGATAGTTTTGTTGTCATCCAGGAGTATCTGGACAAATTGTTGTGGATTTCGGGTGATATTTAACCAAAAATCACCGTGAAATTGGTTTTGGAGAAAAGCACAATCTTCCTGTTCGGCAAATGTATCCAATGTCATGTTTACAGAAAGAAATACCATGGTTTCTCAGGTTTCTGGAGCTTTCTTCCTAGAAAACTCGAATGTGTGGAGGATTTGACTCCAGGTGGAACCAATTAGCGTTTGCCAGCTGAAAACAAAAAGGGTCCTGCTAAAATGCATTCAAAACCTTAAAGTCCATAGAGAATATCCGGAAAACACAAACACACACAGAGGCTGTAGCAAGATCTGGAATTGAGATAGCCACAACACAGCAGATAGTTTTGTTTTCATCCAGGAGTATATGAACATATTGTTGTAGTTTTGAAGTGAAATTTAACCAAAAAATCACCGTGAAAGTGGTTTTGGAGAAAAGCACAATCTTTCTTTTCAGCAAATGAATCCAAGGTCATGCTTACAAATACAAATATCATGTTTTCTCAGGTTTCTGAAGCTTTCTTCCTAGAAAACTCGAATGTGTGGAGGATTTGACTCCAGGTGGAACCTATTAGCTTTTGCCAGCAGAAAACAAAAAGGGTCTTGCTTAAATGCATTCAAAACCTTAAAGTCCATAGAGAATATCCAGAAAACACAAACACACACAGAGGCTGTAGCAAGATCTGGGATTGAGATAGCTACAAATCACCAGATAGTTTTGTTTTCATCCGGGAGTATCTGGACATATTGTTGTAGTTTTGAAGTGAAATTTAACCAAAAAATCACCGTGAAAGTGGTTTTGGAGAAAAGCACAATCTTTCTGTTCAGCAAATGAATCCAAGTTCATGTTTACAAATACAAATATCATGTTTTCTCAGGTTTCTGAAGCTTTCTTCCTACAAAACTCGAATGTATGGAGGATTTGACTCCAGGTGGGACCAATTAGCGTTTGCCAGCAGAAAACAAAAAGGGTCCTGCTAAATTGCATTCAAAACCTTAAAGTCCATAGAGAATATCCAGAAAATACAAACACACACAGAGGCTGTAGCAAGATCTGGGATTGAGATAGCTACAAATCACCAGATAGTTTTGTTTTCATCCAGGAGTATCTGGACAAATTGTTGTGGATTTCGGGTGAAATTTAACCAAAAATCACCGTGAAAGTGGTTTTGGAGAAAAGCACAATCCTCCTGTTCGGCAAATGCATCCAATGTCATGTTTACAGAAAGAAATATCATGTTTTCTCAGGTTTCTGGAGCTTTCTTCCTAGAAAACTCGAATGTGTGGAGGATTTGACTCCAGGTGGAACCAATTAGTGTTTGCCAGCAGAAAACAAAAAGGGTCCTGCTTTAGCATTTTAATGCATTCAAAACCTTAAAGTCCATAGAGAATGTCCAGAAAACAGAAACACACACAGAAGCTGTAGCAAGATCTGGAATTGAGATAGCTACAAATCACCAGATAGTTTTGTTTTCATCCAGGAGTATCTGGACATATTGTTGTAGTTTTGAAGTGAAATTTAACCAAAAAATTACCGTGAAAATGGTTTTGGAGAAATGCACAATCTTCCTGTTCGGCAAATGTATCCAATGTCATGTTTACAGAAAGAAATATCATGTTTTCTCAGGTTTCTGAAGCTTTCTTCCTAGAAAACTCGAATGTGTGGAGGATTTGACTCCAGGTGGAACCAAGTAGCGTTTGCCAGCAGAAAACAAAAAAGGTCCTGCTAAAATGCATTCAAAACCTTAAAGTCCATAGAGAATATCCAGAAAACACAAACACACACAGAGGCTGTAGCAAGATCTGGGATTCAGATAGCTACAAATCACCAGATAGTTTTGTTTTCATCCAGGAGTATCTGGACAAATTGTTGTAGTTTTGAAGTGAAATTTAACCAAGAAATCACCGTGAAAGTGGTTTTGGAGAAAAGCACAATCTTTCTGTTCGGCAAATGTATCCAATGTCATGTTTACAGAAAGAAATATCATGTTTTCTCAGGTTTCTGAAGCTTTCTTCCTAGAAAACTCGAATGTATGGAGGATTTGACTCCAGGTGGGACCAATTAGCGTTTGCCAGCAGAAAACAAAAAGGGTCCTGCTAAATTGCATTCAAAACCTTAAAGTCCATAGAGAATATCCAGAAAACACAAACACACACAGAGGCTGTAGCAAGATCTGGGATTGAGATAGCTACAAATCACCAGATAGTTTTGTTTTCATCCAGGAATTTCTGAACAAATTGTTGTGGATTTCGGGTCAAGTTTAACCAAAAATCACCGTGAAAGTGGTTTTGGAGAAAAGCACAATCTTCCTGTTCGGCAAATGTATCCAATGTCATGTTTACAGAAAGAAATATCATGTTTTCTCAGGTTTCTGGAGCTTTCTTCCTAGAAAACTCGAATGTGTGGAGGATTTGACTCCAGGTGGAACCAATTAGCGTTTGCCAGCTGAAAACAAAAAGGGTCCTGCTAAAATGCATTCAAAACCTTAAAGTCCATAGAGAATATCCGGAAAACACAAACACACACAGAGGCTGTAGCAAGATCTGGAATTGAGATAGCCACAACACAGCAGATAGTTTTGTTTTCATCCAGGAGTATATGAACATATTGTTGTAGTTTTGAAGTGAAATTTAACCAAAAAATCACCGTGAAAGTGGTTTTGGAGAAAAGCACAATCTTTCTTTTCAGCAAATGAATCCAAGGTCATGCTTACAAATACAAATATCATGTTTTCTCAGGTTTCTGAAGCTTTCTTCCTAGAAAACTCGAATGTGTGGAGGATTTGACTCCAGGTGGAACCTATTAGCTTTTGCCAGCAGAAAACAAAAAGGGTCTTGCTTAAATGCATTCAAAACCTTAAAGTCCATAGAGAATATCCAGAAAACACAAACACACACAGAGGCTGTAGCAAGATCTGGGATTGAGATAGCTACAAATCACCAGATAATTTTGTTTTCATCCGGGAGTATCTGGACATATTGTTGTAGTTTTGAAGTGAAATTTAACCAAAAAATCACCGTGAAAGTGGTTTTGGAGAAAAGCACAATCTTTCTGTTCAGCAAATGAATCCAAGTTCATGTTTACAAATACAAATATCATGTTTTCTCAGGTTTCTGAAGCTTTCTTCCTACAAAACTCGAATGTATGGAGGATTTGACTCCAGGTGGGACCAATTAGCGTTTGCCAGCAGAAAACAAAAAGGGTCCTGCTAAATTGCATTCAAAACCTTAAAGTCCATAGAGAATATCCAGAAAACACAAACACACACAGAGGCTGTAGCAAGATCTGGGATTGAGATAGCTACAAATCACCAGATAGTTTTGTTTTCATCCAGGAGTATCTGGACAAATTGTTGTGGATTTCGGGTGATATTTAACCAAAAATCACCGTGAAATTGGTTTTGGAGAAAAGCACAATCTTCCTGTTCGGCAAATGTATCCAATGTCATGTTTACAGAAAGAAATACCATGGTTTCTCAGGTTTCTGGAGCTTTCTTCCTAGAAAACTCGAATGTGTGGAGCATTTGACTCCAGGTGGAACCAATTAGCGTTTGCCAGCTGAAAACAAAAAGGGTCCTGCTAAAATGCATTCAAAACCTTAAAGTCCATAGAGAATATCCGGAAAACACAAACACACACAGAGGCTGTAGCAAGATCTGGAATTGAGATAGCCACAACACAGCAGATAGTTTTGTTTTCATCCAGGAGTATATGAACATATTGTTGTAGTTTTGAAGTGAAATTTAACCAAAAAATCACCGTGAAAGTGGTTTTGGAGAAAAGCACAATCTTTCTTTTCAGCAAATGAATCCAAGGTCATGCTTACAAATGCAAATATCATGTTTTCTCAGGTTTCTGAAGCTTTCTTTCTAGAAAACTCAAATGTGTGGAGGATTTGACTCCGGGTGGAACCAATTAGCTTTTGCCAGCAGAAAACAAAAAGGGTCCTGCTAAAATGCATTCCAAACCTTAAAGTCCATAGAGAATATTCAGAAAACACAAACACACACAGAGGCTGTAGCAAGATCTGGGATTGAGATAGCTACAAATCACCAGATAGTTTTGTTTTCATCCAGGAGTATCTGGACAAATTGTTGTAGATTTGAAGTGAAATTTAACCAAAAAATCACCGTGAAAGTGGTTTTGGAGAAAAGCACAATCTTTCTGTTCTGCAAATGAATCCAAGGTCATATTTACAAATACAAATATCATGTTTTCTCAGGTTTCTGAAGCTTTCTTCCTAGAAAACTCGAATGTGTGGAGGATTTGACTCCAGGTGGAACCAATTTGCGTTTGCCAGCAGAAAACAAAAACTTACATGCTAAAATGCATTCAAAACCTTAAAGTCCATAGAGAATATCCAGAAAACACAAACACACACAGAGGCTGCAGCAAGATCTGGGATTGAGATAGCTACAAATCACCAGATAGTTTTGTTTTCATCCAGGAGTATCTGGACAAATTGTTGTGGATTTCGGGTGAAATTTAACCAAAAATCACCGTGAAAGTGGTTTTGGAGAAAAGCACAATCCTCCTGTTCGGCAAATGTATCCAATGTCATGTTTACAGAAAGAAATATCATGTTTTCTCAGGTTTCGGAAGCTTTCTTCCTAGAAAACTAGAATGTGTGGAGGATTTGACTCCAGGTGGAACCAATTAGCGTTTGCCAGCAGAAAACAAAAAAGGTCCTGCTAAAATGCATTCAAAACCTTAAAGTCCATAGAGAATATCCAGAAAACACAAACACACACAGAGGCTGCAGCAAGATCTGGGATTGAGATACCTACAAATGACCAGATAGTTTTGTTTTCCTCCAGCAGTATCTGGACAAATTGTTGTGGATTTCGGGTGAAATTTAACCAAAAATCACCGTGAAAGTGGTTTTGGAGAAAAGCACAATCTTCCTGTTCGGCAAATGTATCCAATGTCATGTTTACAGAAAGAAATGTCATGTTTTCTCAGGTTTCTGAAGCTTTCTTCCTAGAAAACTCGAATGTGTGGAGTATTTGACTCCAGGTGGAACCAGTTACCGTTTGCCAGCAGAAAACAAAAAGGGTCCTGCTAAAATGCATTCAAAACCTTAAAGTCCATAGAGAATATCCAGAAAACACAAACACACACAGAGGCTGTAGCAAGATCTGGGGTTGAGATAGCTACAAATCACCAGATAGTTTTGTTTTCATCCAGGAATTTCTGAACAAATTGTTGTGGATTTCGGGTCAAGTTTAACCAAAAATCACCGTGAAAGTGGTTTTGGAGAAAAGCACAATCTTTCTGTTCTGCAAATGAATCCAAGGTCATATTTACAAATACAAATATCATGTTTTCTCAGGTTTCTGAAGCTTTCTTCCTAGAAAACTCGAATGTGTGGAGGATTTGACTCCAGGTGGAACCAATTTGCGTTTGCCAGCAGAAAACAAAAACTTACATGCTAAAATGCATTCAAAACCTTAAAGTCCATAGAGAATATCCAGAAAACACAAACACACACAGAGGCTGCAGCAAGATCTGGGATTGAGATAGCTACAAATCACCAGATAGTTTTGTTTTCATCCAGGAGTATCTGGACAAATTGTTGTGGATTTCGGGTGAAATTTAACCAAAAATCACCGTGAAAGTGGTTTTGGAGAAAAGCACAATCCTCCTGTTCGGCAAATGTATCCAATGTCATGTTTACAGAAAGAAATATCATGTTTTCTCAGGTTTCGGAAGCTTTCTTCCTAGAAAACTAGAATGTGTGGAGGATTTGACTCCAGGTGGAACCAATTAGCGTTTGCCAGCAGAAAACAAAAAAGGTCCTGCTAAAATGCATTCAAAACCTTAAAGTCCATAGAGAATATCCAGAAAACACAAACACACACAGAGGCTGCAGCAAGATCTGGGATTGAGATACCTACAAATCACCAGATAGTTTTGTTTTCATCCAGGAGTATCTGGATATATTGTTGTAGTTTTGAAGTGAAATTTAACCAAAAAATCACCGTGAAAGTGGTTTTGGAGAAAAGCACAATCTTCCTGTTCGGCAAATGTATCCAATGTCATGTTTACAGAAAGAAATGTCATGTTTTCTCAGGTTTCTGAAGCTTTCTTCCTAGAAAACTCGAATGTGTGGAGTATTTGACTCCAGGTGGGACCAATTAGCGTTTGCCAGCAGAAAACAAAAAGGGTCCTGCTAAATTGCATTCAAAACCTTAAAGTCCATAGAGAATATCCAGAAAACACAAACACACACAGAGGCTGTAGCAAGATCTGGGATTGAGATAGCTACAAATCACCAGATAGTTTTGTTTTCATCCAGGAATTTCTGAACAAATTGTTGTGGATTTCGGATCAAGTTTAACCAAAAATCACCGTGAAAGTGGTTTTGGAGAAAAGCACAATCTTCCTGTTCGGCAAATGTATCCAATGTCATGTTTACAGAAAGAAATATCATGTTTTCTCAGGTTTCTGGAGCTTTCTTCCTAGAAAACTCGAATGTGTGGAGCATTTGACTCCAGGTGGAACCAATTAGCGTTTGCCAGCAGAAAACAAAAAGGGTCCTGCTAAAATGCATTCAAAACCTTAAAGTCCATAGAGAATATCCAGAAAACACAAACACACACAGAGGCTGTAGCAAGATCTGGGATTGAGATAGCTACAAATCACCAGATAGTTTTGTTGTCATCCAGGAGTATCTGGACAAATTGTTGTGGATTTCGGGTGATATTTAACCAAAAATCACCGTGAAAGTGGTTTTGGAGAAAAGCACAATCTTCCTGTTCGGCAAATGTATCCAATGTCATGTTTACAGAAATAAATACCATGGTTTCTCAGGTTTCTGGAGCTTTCTTCCTAGAAAACTCGAATGTGTGGAGGATTTGACTCCAGGTGGAACCAATTAGCGTTTGCCAGCTGAAAACAAAAAGGGTCCTGCTAAAATGCATTCAAAACCTTAAAGTCCATAGAGAATATCCGGAAAACACAAACACACACAGAGGCTGTAGCAAGATCTGGAATTGAGATAGCCACAACACAGCAGATAGTTTTGTTTTCATCCAGGAGTATATGAACATATTGTTGTAGTTTTGAAGTGAAATTTAACCAAAAAATCACCGTGAAAGTGGTTTTGGAGAAAAGCACAATCTTTCTTTTCAGCAAATGAATCCAAGGTCATGCTTACAAATACAAATATCATGTTTTCTCAGGTTTCTGAAGCTTTCTTCCTAGAAAACTCGAATGTGTGGAGGATTTGACTCCAGGTGGAACCTATTAGCTTTTGCCAGCAGAAAACAAAAAGGGTCTTGCTTAAATGCATTCAAAACCTTAAAGTCCATAGAGAATATCCAGAAAACACAAACACACACAGAGGCTGTAGCAAGATCTGGGATTGAGATAGCTACAAATCACCAGATAGTTTTGTTTTCATCCGGGAGTATCTGGACATATTGTTGTAGTTTTGAAGTGAAATTTAACCAAAAAATCACCGTGAAAGTGGTTTTGGAGAAAAGCACAATCTTTCTGTTCAGCAAATGAATCCAAGTTCATGTTTACAAATACAAATATCATGTTTTCTCAGGTTTCTGAAGCTTTCTTCCTACAAAACTCGAATGTATGGAGGATTTGACTCCAGGTGGGACCAATTAGCGTTTGCCAGCAGAAAACAAAAAGGGTCCTGCTAAATTGCATTCAAAACCTTAAAGTCCATAGAGAATATCCAGAAAACACAAACACACACAGAGGCTGTAGCAAGATCTGGGATTGAGATAGCTACAAATCACCAGATAGTTTTGTTTTCATCCAGGAATTTCTGAACAAATTGTTGTGGATTTCGGGTCAAGTTTAACCAAAAATCACCGTGAAAGTGGTTTTGGAGAAAAGCACAATCTTCCTGTTCGGCAAATGTATCCAATGTCATGTTTACAGAAAGAAATATCATGTTTTCTCAGGTTTCTGGAGCTTTCTTCCTAGAAAACTCGAATGTGTGGAGGATTTGACTCCAGGTGGAACCAATTAGCGTTTGCCAGCTGAAAACAAAAAGGGTCCTGCTAAAATGCATTCAAAACCTTAAAGTCCATAGAGAATATCCGGAAAACACAAACACACACAGAGGCTGTAGCAAGATCTGGAATTGAGATAGCCACAACACAGCAGATAGTTTTGTTTTCATCCAGGAGTATATGAACATATTGTTGTAGTTTTGAAGTGAAATTTAACCAAAAAATCACCGTGAAAGTGGTTTTGGAGAAAAGCACAATCTTTCTTTTCAGCAAATGAATCCAAGGTCATGCTTACAAATACAAATATCATGTTTTCTCAGGTTTCTGAAGCTTTCTTCCTAGAAAACTCGAATGTGTGGAGGATTTGACTCCAGGTGGAACCTATTAGCTTTTGCCAGCAGAAAACAAAAAGGGTCTTGCTTAAATGCATTCAAAACCTTAAAGTCCATAGAGAATATCCAGAAAACACAAACACACACAGAGGCTGTAGCAAGATCTGGGATTGAGATAGCTACAAATCACCAGATAGTTTTGTTTTCATCCGGGAGTATCTGGACATATTGTTGTAGTTTTGAAGTGAAATTTAACCAAAAAATCACCGTGAAAGTGGTTTTGGAGAAAAGCACAATCTTTCTGTTCAGCAAATGAATCCAAGTTCATGTTTACAAATACAAATATCATGTTTTCTCAGGTTTCTGAAGCTTTCTTCCTACAAAACTCGAATGTATGGAGGATTTGACTCCAGGTGGGACCAATTAGCGTTTGCCAGCAGAAAACAAAAAGGGTCCTGCTAAATTGCATTCAAAACCTTAAAGTCCATAGAGAATATCCAGAAAACACAAACACACACAGAGGCTGTAGCAAGATCTGGGATTGAGATAGCTACAAATCACCAGATAGTTTTGTTTTCATCCAGGAGTATCTGGACAAATTGTTGTGGATTTCGGGTGATATTTAACCAAAAATCACCGTGAAATTGGTTTTGGAGAAAAGCACAATCTTCCTGTTCGGCAAATGTATCCAATGTCATGTTTACAGAAAGAAATACCATGGTTTCTCAGGTTTCTGGAGCTTTCTTCCTAGAAAACTCGAATGTGTGGAGCATTTGACTCCAGGTGGAACCAATTAGCGTTTGCCAGCTGAAAACAAAAAGGGTCCTGCTAAAATGCATTCAAAACCTTAAAGTCCATAGAGAATATCCGGAAAACACAAACACACACAGAGGCTGTAGCAAGATCTGGAATTGAGATAGCCACAACACAGCAGATAGTTTTGTTTTCATCCAGGAGTATATGAACATATTGTTGTAGTTTTGAAGTGAAATTTAACCAAAAAATCACCGTGAAAGTGGTTTTGGAGAAAAGCACAATCTTTCTTTTCAGCAAATGAATCCAAGGTCATGCTTACAAATGCAAATATCATGTTTTCTCAGGTTTCTGAAGCTTTCTTTCTAGAAAACTCGAATGTGTGGAGGATTTGACTCCGGGTGGAACCAATTAGCTTTTGCCAGCAGAAAACAAAAAGGGTCCTGCTAAAATGCATTCAAAACCTTAAAGTCCATAGAGAATATTCAGAAAACACAAACACACACAGAGGCTGTAGCAAGATCTGGGATTGAGATAGCTACAAATCACCAGATAGTTTTGTTTTCATCCAGGAGTATCTGGACAAATTGTTGTAGATTTGAAGTGAAATTTAACCAAAAAATCACCGTGAAAGTGGTTTTGGAGAAAAGCACAATCTTTCTGTTCTGCAAATGAATCCAAGGTCATATTTACAAATACAAATATCATGTTTTCTCAGGTTTCTGAAGCTTTCTTCCTAGAAAACTCGAATGTGTGGAGGATTTGACTCCAGGTGGAACCAATTTGCGTTTGCCAGCAGAAAACAAAAACTTACATGCTAAAATGCATTCAAAACCTTAAAGTCCATAGAGAATATCCAGAAAACACAAACACACACAGAGGCTGCAGCAAGATCTGGGATTGAGATAGCTACAAATCACCAGATAGTTTTGTTTTCATCCAGGAGTATCTGGACAAATTGTTGTGGATTTCGGGTGAAATTTAACCAAAAATCACCGTGAAAGTGGTTTTGGAGAAAAGCACAATCCTCCTGTTCGGCAAATGTATCCAATGTCATGTTTACAGAAAGAAATATCATGTTTTCTCAGGTTTCTGGAGCTTTCTTCCTAGAAAACTCAAATGTGTGGAGTGTTTGACTCCAGGTGGAACCAATTAGCGTTTGCCAGCAGAAAACAAAAAGGGTCCTGCTAAAATGCATTCAAAACCTTAAAGTCCATAGAGAATATCCACAAAACACAAACACACACAGAGGCTGTAGCAAGATATGGGATTGAGATAGCTACAAATCACCAGATAGTTTTGCTTTCATGCAGGAGTATCTGGACAAATTGTAGGTTTGAAGTGAAATTTCACCAAAAAATCACCGTGAAAGTGGTTTTGGAGAAAAGCACAATCTTCCTGTTCTACAAATGCATCCAATGTCATGTTTTCAAATACAAATATCATGTTTTCTCAGGTTTCTGGAGCTTTCTTCCTAGAAAACTCGAATGTGTGGAGTATTTGACTCCAAGTGGAACCAATTAGCGTTTGCCAGTAGAAAACAAAAAGGGTCCTGCTAAAATGCATTCCAAACCTTAAAGTCCATAGAGAATATCCAGAAAACACAAACATACACAGAGGCTGTAGCAAGATCTGGGATTGAGATAGCTACAAATCACCAGATAGTTTTGTTTTCATCCAGGAGTATCTGGACAAATTGTTGTGGATTTTGGGTGAAATTCAATCAAAAATCACCGTGAAAGTAGTTTTGGAGAAAAGCACAATCTTCCAGTTTTGCAAATGCATGCAATGTCATCTTTACAGAAAGAAATATCATGTTTTCTCAGGTTTCTGAATCTTTCTTCCTAAAAAAGTCGAATGTGTGGAGTGTTTGACTCCAGGTGGAACCAATTAGCGTTTGCCAGCAGAAAACAAAAACTTACAAGCTAAAACGCATTGAAAACCTTAAAGTCCATAGAGAATATCCAGAAAACACAAACACACACAGAGGCTGTAGCAAGATCTAGGATTGAGATAGCTACAAATCATGAGATAGTTTTGTTTTCATCCAGGAGTATCTGGACAAATTTTTGTAGTTTTGAAGGGAAATTTCACCAAAAAATCGCAGTGAAAGTGGTTTTGGAGAAAAGCACAATCTTTCTGTTCAGCAAATGTCATGTTTACAAATACAAATATGATGTTTTGTCAGGTTTCTGGAGCTTTCTTCCTAGAAAACTCGAATGTGTGGAGTATTTGACTCCAGGTGGAACCAATTAGCGTTTGCCAGCAGAAAACAAAAAGGGTCCTGCTAAAATGCATTCCAAACCTTAAAGTCCATAGAGAATATCCAGAAAACACAAACACACACAGAGGCTGTAGCAAGATCTGGGATTGAGATAGCTACAAATCATGAGATAGTTTTGTTTTCATCCAGGAGTATCTGGACAAATTGTTGTAGTTTTGAAGGGAAATTTCACCAAAAAATCGCAGTGAAAGTGGTTTTGGAGAAAAGCACAAACTTTCTGTTCAGCAAATGAATCCAATGTCATGTTTACAAATACAAATATCATGTTTTCTCAGGTTTCTGGAGCTTTCTTCCTAGAAAACTCGAATGTGTGGAGTATTTGACTCCAGGTGGAACCAATTAGCGTTTGCCAGCAGAAAACAAAAAGGGTCCTGCTAAAATGCATTCGAAACCTTAAAGTCCATAGAGAATATCCAGAAAACACAAACACACACAGAGGCTGTAGCAAGATCTGGGATTGAGATAGCTACAAATCACCAGATAGTTTTGTTTTCATCCAGGAGTATCTGGACAAATTGTTGTAGTTTTGAAGGGAAATTTCACAAAAAAATCGCAGTGAAAGTGGTTTTGGAGAAAAGCACAATCTTTCTGTTCAGCACATGCATCCAATGTCATGTTTACAAATACAAATATCATGTTTTCTCAGGTTTCTGGAGCTTTCTTCCTGGAAAACTCGAATGTGTGGAGTGTTTGACTCGAGGTGGAAGCAATTAGCGTTTGCCAGCAGAAAACAAAAAGGGTCCTGCTAAAATGCATTCAAAAACTTAAAGTCCATAGAGAATATCCAGAAAACACAAACACACACAGAGGCTGCAGCAAGATCTGGGATTGAGATAGCTACAAATCACCAGATAGTTTTGTTTTCATCCAGGAGTATCTGGACAAATTGTTGTAGTTTTGAAGTGAAATTTAACCAAAAAATCACCGTGAAAGTGGTTTAGGAGAAAAGCACAATCTTTCTGTTCAGCAAATGAATCCAATGTCATGGTTACAAATACAAATATCATGTTTTCTCAGGTTTCTGAAGCTTTCTTCCTAGAAAACTCGAATGTGTGGAGGATTTGACTCCAGGTGGAACCAATTAGCGTTTGCCAGCAGAAAACAAAAGGGTCCTGCTAAAATGCATTCAAAACCTTAAAGTCCATAGAGAATATCCAGAAAACACAAACACACACAGAGGCTGTAGCAAGATCTGGGATTGAGATAGCTACAAATCACCAGATAGTTTTGTTTTCATCCAGGAGTATCTGGACTAATTGTTGTAGTTTTGAAGTGAAATTTAACTAAAAAATCACCGTGAAAGTGGTTTTGGAGAAAAGCACAATCTTCCTATTTGGCAAATGTATCCAATGTCATGTTTACAGAAAGATATATCATGTTTTCTCAGGTTTCTGGAGCTTTCTTCCTAGAAAACTCGAATGTGTGGAGTGTTTGACTCCAGGTGGAACTAATAAGCGTTTGCCAGCAGAAAACAAAAAGGGTCCTGCTAAAATGCATTCAAAACCTTAAAGTCCATAGAGAATATCCAGAAAACACAAACACACACAGAGGCTGTAGCAAGATCTGGGATTGAGATAGCTACAAATCACCAGATAGTTTTGTTTTCATCCAGGAGTATCTGGACAAATTGTAGTTTTGAAGTGAAATTTCACCAAAAAATCACCGTGAAAGTGGTTTTGGAGAAAAGCACAATCTTTCTGTTCAGCAAATGAATCCAATGTCATGTTTTCAAATACAAATATCATGTTTTCTCAGGTTTCTGGAGCTTTCTTCCTAGAAAACTCGAATGTGTGGAGGATTTGATTCCAGGTGGAACCAATTAGCGTTGCCAGTGGAAAACAAAAAGGGTCCTGCGAAAAGGCATTCAAAACCTTAAAGTCCATAGAGAATATCCAGAAAACACAAACACACACAGAGGCTGTAGCAAGATCTGGGATTGAGATAGCTAAAAATCACCAGATAGTTTTGTTTTCATCCAGGAGTATCTGGACAAATTGTTGTAGATTTCGGGTGAAATTTAACCAAAAATCACCGTGAAAGTAGTTTTGGAGAAAAGCACAATCTTCCAGTTTTGCAAATGCATGCAAAGTCATGTTTACAGAAAGCACTATCATGTTTTCTCAGGTTTGTGAAGCTTTCTTCCTAGAAAACTCGAATGTGTGGAGTGTTTGACTCCAGGTGGAACCAATTAGCGTTTGCCAGCAGAAAACAAAAAGGGTCCTGCTAAAATGCATTCCAAACCTTAAAGTCCATAGAGAATATCCAGAAAACACAAACACACACAGAGGCTGTAGCAAGATCTGGGATTGAGATAGCTACAAATCATGAGATAGTTTTGTTTTCATCCAGGAGTATCTGGACAAATTGTTGTAGTTTTGAAGGGAAATTTCACCAAAAAATCGCAGTGAAAGTGGTTTTGGAGAAAAGCACAATCTTTCTGTTCAGCAAATGAATCCAATGTCATGTTTACAAATACAAATATCATGTTTTCTCAGGTTTCTGGAGCTTTCTTCCTAGAAAACTCGAATGTGTGGAGGATTTGACTGCAGGTGGAACCAATTCGCGTTTGCCAGCAGAATACAAATAGGGTCCTGCTAAAATGCATTCAAAACCTTAAAGTCCATAGAGAATATCCAGAAAACACAAACACACACAGAGGCTGTAGCAAGATCTGGGATTGAGATAGCTAAAAATCACCAGATAGTTTTGTTTTCATCCAGGAGTATCTGGACAAATTGTTGTAGATTTCGGGTGAAATTTAACCAAAAATCACCGTGAAAGTGGTTTTGGAGAATAGCACAATCTTCCTGTTCTGCAAATGCATCCAATGTCATGTTTACAAATACAGATATCATGTTTTCTCAGGTTTCTGGAGCTTTCTTCCTAGAAAACTCCAATGTGTGGAGTATTTGACTCCAGGTGGAACCAATTAGCGTTTGCCAGCAGAAAACAAAAAGGGTCCTGCTAAAATGGATTCAAAACCTTAAAGTCCATAGAGAATATCCAGAAAACACAAACACACACAGAGGCTGTAGCAAGATCTGGGATTGAGATAGCTACAAATCACCAGATAGTTTTGTTTTCATCCAGGAGTATCTGGACAAATTGTTGTAGTTTTGAAGGGAAATTTCACCAAAAAATCGCAGTGAAAGTGGTTTTGGAGAAAAGCACAATCTTTCTGTTCAGCACATGCATCCAATGTCATGTTTACAAATACAAATATGATGTTTTGTCAGGTTTCTGGAGCTTTCTTCCTAGAAAACTCGAATGTGTGGAGTATTTGACTCCAGGTGGAACCAATTCGCGTTTGCCAGCAGAATACAAATAGGGTCCTGCTAAAATAAATTCAAAACCTTGAAGTCCATAGAGAATATCCAGAAAACACAAACACACACAGAGGCTGTAGCAAGATCTGGGATTGAGATAGCTACAAATCACCAGATAGTTTTGTTTTCATCCAGGAGTATCTGGACAAATTGTTGTGGATTTCGGGTGAAATTCAATCAAAAATCACCGTGAAAGTAGTTTTGGAGAAAAGCACAATCTTCCTGTTTTGCAAATGCATGTGATGTCATGTTTACAGAAAGAAATATCATGTTTTCTCAGGTTTCTGGAGCTTTCTTCCTAGAAAAGTCGAATGTGTGGAGTGTTTGACTCCAGGTGGAACCAATTAGCCTTTGCCAGCAGAAAACAAAAAGGGTCCTGCTAAAATGCATTCAAAACCTTAAAGTCCATAGAGAATATCCAGAAAACACAAACACACACAGAGGCTGTAGCAAGATCTGGGATTGAGATAGCTACAAATCACCAGATAGTTTTGTTTTCATCCAGGAGTATCTGGACAAATTGTTGTAGTTTTGAAGGGAAATTTCACCAAAAAAACGCAGTGAAAGTGGTTTTGGAGAAAAGCACAAACTTTCTGTTCAGCAAATGCATTAAATGTCATGTTTACAAATACAAATATCATGTTTTCTCAGGTTTCTGGAGCTTTCTTCCTAGAAAACTCGAATGTGTGGAGGATTTGACTCCAGGTGGAACCAATTAGCGTTTGCCACCAGAAAACAAAAAGGGTCCTGCTAAAATGCATTCCAAACCTTAAAGTCCATAGAGAATATCCAGAAAACACAAACACACACAGAGGCTGTAGCAAGATCTGGGATTGAGATAGCTACAAATCACCAGATAGTTTTGTTTTCATCCAGGAGTATCTGGACAAATTGTTGTAGTTTTGAAGGGAAATTTCACCAAAAAATCGCAGTGAAAGTGGTTTTGGAGAAAAGCACAATCTTTCTGTTCAGCAAATGAATCCAATGTCATGTTTACAAATACAAATATCATGTTTTCTCAGATTTCTGGAGCTTTCTTCCTAGAAAACTCGAATGTGTGAGGATTTGACTCCAGGTGGAACCAATTAGCGTTTGTCAGCAGAAAACAAAAAGGGTCCTGCTAAAATGCATTCCAAACCTTAAAGTCCATAGAGAATATCCAGAAAACACAAACACACACAGAGGCTGTAGTAAGATCTGGGATTGAGATAGCTACAAATCACCAGATAGTTTTGTTTTCATCCAGGAGTATCTGGACAAATTGTTGTAGTTTTGAAGGTAAATTTCACCAAAAAATCGCAGTGAAAGTGGTTTTGGAGAAAAGCACAATCTTTCTGTTCAGCAAATGAATCCAATGTCATGTTTACAAATACAAATATCATGTTTTCTCAGGTTTCTGGAGCTTTCTTCCTAGAAAACTCGAATGTATGGAGTATTTGACTCCAGGTGGAACCAATTAGCGTTTGCCAGCAGAAAACAAAAAGGGTCCTGCTAAAATGCATTCCAAACCTTAAAGTCCATAGAGAATATCCAGAAAACACAAACACACACAGAGGCTGTAGCAAGATCTGGGATTGAGATAGCTACAAATCACCAGATAGTTTTGTTTTCATCCAGGAGTATCTGGACAAATTGTTGTAGTTTTGAAGTGAAATTTCACCAAAAAATCACTGTGAAAGTGGTTTTGGAGAAAAGCACAATCTTTCAGTTCAGGAAATGAATCCAATGTCATGTTTACAAATACAAATATCATGTTTTCTCAGGTTTCTGGAGCTTTCTTCCTAGAAAACTCGAATGTGTGGAGTATTTGACTCCAGGTGGAACCAATTAGCATTTGCCAGCAGAAAACAAAAAGGGTCCTGCTAAAGTGCATTCAAAACCTTAAAGTCCATAGAGAATATCCAGAAAACACAAACACACACAGAGGCTCTAGCAAGATCTGGGATTGAGATAGCTACAAATCACCAGATAGTTTAGTTTTCATCTAGGAATTTCTGTTCAAATTGTTGTGGATTTCGGGTGAAGTTTAACCAAGAATCAGCGTGAAAGTGGTTTTGGAGAAAACCACAATCTTCCTGTTCGGCAAATGCATCCCATGTCATGTTTACAAATACAAATATCATGTTTTCTCTGGTTTCTGAAGCTTTCTTCCTAGAAAACTCGAATGTGTGGAGTATTTGACTCCAGGTGGAACCAATTAGCGTTTGCCAGCAGAAAACAAAAAGGGTCCTGCTAAAATGCATTCAAAACCTTAAAGTCCATAGAGAATATCCAGAAAACACAAACACACACAGAGGCTGTAGCAAGATCTGGGATTGAGATAGCTACAAATCACCAGATAGTTTTGTTTTCATCCAGGAGTATCTGGACAAATTGTTGTGGATTTCGGGTGAAATTTAACCAAAAATCACCGTGAAAGTCGTTTTGGAGAAATCTTCCTGTTCGACAAATGCATCCAATGTCATGTTTACAGAAAGAAATATCATGTTTTCTCTGGTTTCTGAAGCTTTCTTCCTAGAATACTCGAATGTGTGGAGTATTTGTCTCCAGGTGGAACCAATTAGCGTTTGCCAGCGGAAAACAAAAAGGGTCCTGCTAAAATGCATTCAAAACCTTAAAGTCCATAGAGAATATCCAGAAAACACAAACACACACAGAGGCTGTAGCAAGATCTGGGATTCAGATGGCTACAAATCACCAGATAGTTTTGTTTTCATCCAGGAGTATCTGGACAAATTGTTGTAGTTTTGAAGTGAAATTTCACAAAAAAATCACCGTGAAAGTGGTTTTGGAGAAAAGCACAATCTTTCTGTTCATCAAATGAATCCAATGTCATGTTTACAAATACAAATATCATGTTTTCTCAGGTTTCTGGAGCTTTCTTCCTAGAAAACTTGAATGTGTGGAGTATTTGACTCCAGGTGGAACCAATTAGCGTTTGCCAGCAGAAAACAAAAAGGGTCCTGCGAAAATGCATTCCAAACCTTAAAGTCCATAGAGAATATCCAGAAAACACAAACACACACAGAGGCTGTAGCAAGATCTGGGATTGAGATAGCTACAAATCACCAGATAGTTTTGTTTTCATCCAGGAGTATCTGGACAAATTGTTGTAGTTTTGAAGTGAAATTTCACCAAAAAATCACCGTGAAAGTGGTTTTGGAGAAAAGCACAATCTTTCTGTTCAGCAAATGAATCAAACGTCATGTTTATAAATACAAAAATCATATTTTCTCAGGTTTCTGGAGCTTTTTTCCTAGAAAACTCGAATGTGTGGAGGATTTGACTCCAGGTGGAACCAATTAGCGTTTGCCAGCAGAAAACAAAAACTTACAAGCTAAAATGCATTGAAAACCTTAAAGTCCATAGAGAATATCCAGAAAACACAAACACACAGAGAGGCTGCATCAAGATCTGGGATTGAGATAGCTACAAATCAGCAGATAGTTTTTTGTTTTCATCCAGGAGTACCTGGACAAATTGTTGTGGATTTTAGGTGAAATGTAACCAAAAATCACCGTGAAAGTGGTTTTGGAGAAAAGCACAATCTTCCTGTTCTGCAAAGGTATCCAATGTCATGTTTACAGAAAGAAATATCATGTTTTCTCAGGTTTCTGAAGCTTTCTTCCTAGAAAACTCAAATGTGTGGAGGATTTGACTCCAGGTGGAACCCATTAGCGTTTGCCAGCAGAAAACAAAAAGGGTCCTGCTAAAATGCATTCCAAGCCTTAAAATCCATAGAGAATATCCAGAAAACACAAACACACACAGAGGCTGCAGCAAGATCTGGGATTGAGATAGCTACAAATCACCAGGTAGTTTTTTGTTTTCATCCAGGAGTACCTGGACAAATTGTTGTGGATTTTAGGTGAAATTTAACCAAAAATCACCGTGAAAGTGGTTTTGGAGAAAAGCACAATCTTCCTGTTTGGCAAATGCATCCAATGTCATGTTTACAGAAAGAAATATCATGTTTTCTCAGGTTTCTGAAGCTTTCTTCCTAGAAAACTCGAATGTGTGGAGTATTTGACTCCAGGTGGAACCAATTAGCGTTTGCCAGCAGAAAACAAAAAGGGTCCTGCGAAAATGCATTCCAAACCTTAAAGTCCATAGAGAATATCCAGAAAACACAAACACACACAGAGGCTGTAGCAAGATCTGGGATTGAGATAGCTACAAATGACCAGATAGTTTTGTTTTCATCCAGGAGTATCTGGACAAAATGTTGTAATTTTGAAGTGAAATTTAACCAAAAAATCACCGTGAAAGTGGTTTTGGAGAAAAGCACAATCTTTCTATTCAGCAAATGAATCAAATGTCATGTTTACAAATACAAATATCATGTTTTCTCAGGTTTTTGGAGCTTTCTTCCTAGAAAACTCGAATGTGTGGAGTGTTTGACTCCAGGTGGAACCAATTAGCGTTTGCCAGCAGAAAAAAAAAGGGTCCTGCTAAAATGCATTCAAAAACTTAAAGTCCATAGAGAATATCCAGAAAACACAAACACACACAGAGGCTGTAGCAAGATCTGGGATTGATATAGCTACAAATCTCCAGATACTTTTGTTTTCATCCAGGAGTATCTGGACAAATTGTTCTAGTTTTGAAGTGAAATTTCACCAAAAAATCACCGTGAAAGTGGTTTTGGAGAAAAGCACAATCTTTCTGTTCTGCAAATGAATCAAATGTCATGTTTACAAATACAAATATCATGTTTTCTCAGGTTTCTGGAGCTTTCTTCCTAGAAAACTCGAATGTGTGGAGGATTTGACCCCAGGTGGAACCAATTAGCGTTGCCAGTGGAAAACAAAAAGGGTCCAGTGAAAATGCATTCAATACCTTAAAGTCCATAGAGAATATCCAGAAAACACAAACACACACAGAGGCTGTAGCAAGACCTGGGATTGAGATAGCTACAAATCACCAGATAGTTTTGTTTTCATCCAGGAGTATCTGGACAAATTGTTGTAGTTTTGAAGTGAAATTTAACTAAAAAATCACCGTGAAAGTGGTTTTGGAGAAAAGCACAATCTTCCTGTTTGGTAAATGTATCCAATGTCATGTTTACAGAAAGAAATATCATGTTTTCTCAGGTTTCTGAAGCTTTCTTCCTAGAAAACTCGAATGTGTGGAGGATTTGACTCCAGGTGGAACCAATTAGCGCTTCCCAGCCGAAAACAAAAAGGGTCCTGCTAAAATGCATTCAAAACCTTAAAGTCCATAGAAAATATCCAGAAAACACAAACACACACAGAGGCTGTAGCAAGATCTGGGATTGAAATAGCTACAAATCACCAGATAGTTTTGTTTTCATCTAGGAGTATCTGGATACATTGTTGTAGTTTTGAAGTGAAATTTAACCAAAAAATCACCGTGAAAGTGGTTTTGGAGAAAAGCATAATCTTTCTAATCAGTAAATGAATCAAATGTCATGTTTATAAATACAAATATCATGTTTTCTCAGGTGTTTGGAGCTTTCTTCCTAGAAAACTCGAATGTGTGGAGTATTTGACTCCAGGTGGAACCAATTAGCGTTTGCCAGCAGAAAACAAAAACTTACAAGCTAAAATGCATTGAAAATCTTAAAGTCCATAGAGAATATCCAGAAAACACAAACACACACAGAGGCTGTAGCAAGATGTGCGATTGAGATGGCTACAAATCACCAGATAGTTTTGTTTACATCCAGGAGTATCTGGGCAAATTGTTGTAGTTTTGAAGAGAAATTTAACCAAAAATCACCGTGAAAGTAGTTTTGGAGAAAAGCACAATCTTTCTGTTCAGCAAATGAATCCAATGTCATGTATACAAATACAAATATCATGTTTTCTCAGGTTTCTGGAGCTTTCTTCCTAGAAAACTCGAATGTGTGGAGTGTTTGACTCCAGGTGGAACCAATTAGCGTTTGCCAGCAGAAAACAAAAAGGGTCCTGCTAAAATGCATTCGAAACCTTAAAGTCCATAGAGAATATCCAGAAAACACAAACACACACAGAGGCTGTAGTAAGATCTGGGATTGAGATAGCTACAAATCACCAGATAGTTTTGTTTTCATCCAGGAGTATCTGGACACATTGTTGTAGTTTTGAAGTGAAATTTAACCAAAAAATCACCGGGAAAGTGGTTTTGCAGAAATGCACAATCTTTCTGTTCAGCAAGTGAATCCAATGTCATTTTTAGAAATACAAATAACATGTTTTCTCAGGTTTCTGGAGCTTTCTTCCTAGAAAACTCGAATGTGTGGAGGATTTGACTCCAGGTGAAACCAATTAGCCTTTGCCAGCAGAAAACAAAAAGGGTCCTGCTAAAATGCATTCAAAACTTTAAAGTCCATAGAGAATATCTAGAAAACACAAACACACCATAGGCTGTAGCAAGATCTGGGATTGAGATAGCTACAAATCACCAGATAATTTTGTTTTCATCCAGGAGTTTCTGGACAAATTGTTGTAGTTTTGAAGTGAAATTTCACCAAAAAATCACCGTGAAAGTGGTTTTGGAGAAAAGAACAATCTTTCTGTTCAGCAAATGAATCAAATGTCATGTTTACAAATACAAATATCATGTTTTCTCAGGTTTCTGGAGCTTTCTTCCTAGAAAACTCGAATGTGTGGAGGATTTGACTCCAGGTGCAACCAATTAGCGTTTGCCAGCAGAAAACAAAAAGGGTCCGGCTAAAATGCATTCCAAACCTTAAAGTCCATAGAGAATATCCAGAAAACACAAACGCAAACAGAGGCTGTAGCAAGATCTGGGATTGAGATAGCTACAAATCACCAGATAGTTTTGTTTTCATCCAGGAGTATCTGGACAAGTTGTTGTAGTTTTGAAGTGAAATTTCACCAAAAAATCACCATGAAAGTGGTTTTGGAGAAAAGCACCATCTTTCTGTTCAGCAAATGAATCCAATGTCATCTTTATAAATACAAATATCATGTTTTCTCAGGTTTCTGGAGCTTTCTTCCTAGAAAACTCGAATGTGTGGAGGATTTGACTCCAGGTGGAACCAACTAGCGTTTGCCAGCAGAAAACAAAAAGGGTCCTGCTAAAATGCATTCCAAACCTTAAACTCCATAGAGAATATCCAGAAAACACAAACACACACAGAGGCTCTAGCAAGATCTGGGATTCAGATGGCTAGAAATCACCAGATAGTTTTGTTTTCATCCAGGAGTATCTGGAAAAATTGTTGTAGTTTTGAAGTGAAATTTCACCAAAAAATCACCGTGAAAGTGGTTTTGGAGAAAAGCACAATCTTTCGGTTCAGCAAATGATTCCAATGTCATGTTTACAAATACAAATATCATGTTTTCTCAGGTTTCTGGAGCTTTCTTCCTAGAAAACTCGAATGTGTGGAGTATTTGACTCCAGGTGGAATTAATTAGCATTTGCCAGCAGAAAACAAAAAGGGTCCTGCTAAAATGGATTCAAAACCTTAAAGTCCATAGAGAATATCCATAAAACACAAACACACACAGAGGCTGTAGTAAGATCTGGGATTGAGATAGCTACAAATCACCAGATACTTTTGTTTTCATCCAGGAGTATCTGGACAAATTGTTGTAGTTTTGAAGTGAAATTTAACCAAAAAATCACCATGAAAGTTGTTTTGGAGAAAAGCAAATCTTTCTGTTCAGCAAATGATTCCAAGGTCATCTTTATAAATACAAATATCATGTTTTCTCAGGTTTCTGGAGCTTTCTTCCTAGAAAACTCGAATGTGTGGAGGATTTGACTCCAGGTGGAACCAATTAGCGTTTGCCAGCTGAAAACAAAAACTTACATGCTTAAATGCATTCAAAACCGTAAAGTCCATAGAGAATATCCAGAAAACACAAACACACACAGAGGCTGTAGCAAGATCTGGGAGTGAGATAGCTACAAATCACCAGATAGCTTTGTTTTCATCCAGGAGTATCTGCACAAATTGTTGTGGATTATAGGTGAAATTTAACCAAAAATCACCGTGAAAGTGGTTTTGGAGAAAAGCACAATCTTCCTGTTCGACAAATGCATCCAATGTCATGTTTACAGAAAGAAATATCATGTTTTCTCAGGTTTCTGAAGCTTTCTTCCTAGAAAACTCGAATGTGTGGAGGATTTGACTCCAGGTGGAACCAATTAGCGTTTGCCAGCAGAAAACAAAAAGGGTCCTGCTAAAATGCTTCCAAACCTTAAAGTCCATAGAGAATATTCAGAAAACACAAACACACACAGAGGCTGTAGCAAGATCTGGGATTGAGATAGCTACAAATCACCAGATAGTTTTTATCTTTTGATCCAGGAGTATCTGCACAAATTGTTGTGGATTTTAGGTGAAATTTAAGCAAAAATCACCGTGAAAGTGGTTTTGGAGAAAAGCACAATCTTTCTGTTCAGCAAATGAATCCAATGTCATGTTTACAAATACAAATATCATGTTTTATCAGGTTTCTGGAGCTTTCTTCCTAGAAAACTCGAATGTGTGGAGGATTTGACTCCAGGTGGAACCAATTAGCGTTTGCCAGCAGAAAACAAAAAGGGTCCTGCTAAAATGCATTCCAAACCTTAAAGTCCATAGAGAATATTCAGAAAACACAAACACACACAGAGGCTGTAGCAAGATCTGGGATTCAGATGGCTACAAATCACCAGATACTTTTGTTTTCATCCAGGAGTATCTGGACAAATTGTTGTAGTTTTCAAGTGAAATCGAACTAAAAAATAACCGTGAAAGTGGTTTTGGAGAAAAGCACAATCTTTCTGTTCAGGAAATGAATCCAAGGACATGTTGACAAATACAAATATCATGTTTTCTCAGGTTTCTGGAGCATTCTTCCTAGAAAACTCGAATGTGTGGAGTATTTGACTCCAGGTGGAACCAATTAGCGTTTGCCAGCAGAAAACAAAAAGGGTCCTGCTAAAATGCATTCAAAACCTTAAAGTCCATAGAGAATATCCAGAAAACAGAAACACACACAGAGGATGCAGCAAGATCTGGGATTGAGATAGCTACAAATCACCAGATAGTTTTTTGTTTTCATCCAGGAGTATTTGCACAAATTGTTGTGGATTTTAGGTGAAATTTAACCAAAAATCACCGTGAAAGTGGTTTTGGAGAAAAGCACAATCTTCCTGTTCGACAAATGCATCCAATGTCATGTTTACAGAAAGAAATATCATGTTTTCTCAGGTTTCTGAAGGTTTCTTCCTAGAAAATTCGAATGTTTGGAGGATTTTACTCCAGGTGGAACCAATTAGCGTTTGCCAGCAGAAAACAAAAAGGGTCCTGCTAAAATGCATTCGAAACCTTAAAGTCCATAGAGAATATCCAGAAAACACAAACACACACAGAGGCTGTAGCAAGATCTGGGATTGAGATAGCTACAAATCACCAGATAGTTTTGTATTCATCTAGGAGTATCTGGACAAATTGTTGTGGATTTCGGGTGAAATTTAACCAAGAAATCACTGTGAAAGTGGTTTGGAGAAAAGCACAATCGTTCTGTTCCGCAAATGAATCCAATGTCATGTTTACAGAAAGAAATATCATCTTTTCTCAGGTTTCTGAAGCTTTCTTGCTAGAAAACTCGAATGTGTGGAGGATTTTACTACAGGTGGAACCAATTAGCGTTTGCGAGCTGAAAACAAAAACTTACATGCTAAAATGCATTCAAAACAGTAAAGTCCATAGAGAATGTCCAGAAAACACAAACACACACAGAGGCTGTAGCAAGATCTGGGATTGAGATCGCCACAACACACCAGATAGTTTTGTTTTCATCCAGGAGTATCTGCACAAATTGTTGTGGATTTCGGGTGTAATTTAACCAAAAAGCACAGTGAAAGTGGTTTTGGAAAAAAGCACAATCTTCCTGTTTGGCAAATGCATCCAATGTCAGGTTTACAGAAAGAAATATCATGTTTTCTCAGGTTTCTGAAGCTTTCTTCCTAGAAAACTCGAATGTGTGGCGTATTAGACTCCAGGTGGAACCAATTAGCGTTTGCCAGCTGAGAAAAACTTACATGCTAAAATGCATTCAAAACCGTAAAGTCCATAGAGAATGTCCAGAAAACACAAACAAACACAGAGGTTGTAGCAAGATCTGGGATTGAGATAGCCACAACACACCAGATAGTTTTGCTTTCATCCAGAGTATCTGGACAAAATGTTGTGGATTTCGGGTGAAACTTAACCAAAAATCACCGTGAAAGTGGTTTTGGAGAAAAGCACATGCTTCCTGTTTGGCAAATGCATCCAATGTCATGTTTACAAATACAAATATCATGTTTTTTTCAGATTTCTGAAGCTTTCTTCCTAGAAAACTCGAATGTGTGGCGTATTAGACTCCAGGTGGAACCAATTAGCGTTTGCCAGCAGAAAACAAAACTTACATGCTAAAATGCATTCAAAACCGTAAAGTCCATAGAGAATGTCCAGAAAACACAAACACAGAGGCTGTAGCAAGATGTGGGATTTAGATAGCCACAACACACCAGATAGTTTTGTTTTCATCCAGAGTATCTGGTCAAAATGTTGTAGTATCCCGGTGATATTTAACCAAAAATCACCGTGAAAGTGGTTTTGGAGAAAAGCACATGCTTCCTGTTTTGCAAATGCATCCAATGTCATGTTTACAGAAAGAAATATCATGTTTTCTCAGGTTTCTGAAGCTTTCTTCCTAGAATACTCGAATGTGTGGCGTATTAGACTCCAGGTGGAACCAATTAGCGTTTGCCAGCAGAAAACAAAAAGGGTCCTTCTAAAATGCATTGAAAACCGTAAAGTCCATAGAGAATGTCCAGAAAACACAAACACACACAGAGGCTGTAGCAAGATCTGGGATTGAGATAGCCACAACACACCAGATAGTTTTGCTTTCATCCAGAGTATCTGGACAAAATGTTGTGGATTTCGGGTGAAACTTAACCAAAAATCACCGTGAAAGTGGTTTTGGAGAAAAGCACAATCTTCCTGTTCGGCAAATGCATCCAATGTCATGTTTACAAATACAAATATCATGTCTTCTCAGGTTTCTGAAGCTTTCTTCCTAGAAAACTCGAATGTGTGGCGTATTAGACTCCAGGTGGAACCAATTAGCGTTTGCCAGCTGAAAACAAAAACTTACATGCTACAATGCATTCAAAACCGTAAAGTCCATAGAGAATGTCAAGAAAACACAAACAAACACAGAGGTTGTAGCAACATCTGGGATTGAGATAGCCACAACACACCAGATAGTTTTGTTTTCATCTAGAGGATCTGGACAAAATGTTGTAGTATCCCGGTGATATTTAACCAAAAAAAACCGTGAAAGTGGTTTTGGAGAAAAGCACATGCTTCCTGTTTGGCAAATGCATCCAATGTCATGTTTACAGAAAGAAATATCATGTTTTCTCAGGTTTCTGAAGCTTTCTTCCTAGAAAACTCGAATGTGTGGCGTATTAGACTCCAGGAGGAACCAATTAGCGTTTGCTAGCAGAAAACAAAAACTTAAATGCTAACATGCATTCAAAACCGTAAAGTCCATAGAGAATGTCCAGAAAACACAAACACAGAAGCTATAGCAAGATCTGGGATTGAGATAGCCACAACACACCAGATAGTTTTGTTTTCATCCAGAGTATCTGGACAAAATGTTTTGGATTTCGGGTGAAACTTAACCCAAAATCACCGTGAAAGTGGTTTTGGAGAAAAGCACAATCTTCCTGTTTGGCAAATGCATGCAATGTCATGTTTACAGAAAGAAATATGTTTTCTCAGGTTTCTGAAGCTTTCTTCCTAGAAAACTCGAATGTGTGCCGTATTAGACTCCAGGTGGAACCAATTAGCGTTTGCCAGCTGAGAAAAACTTACATGCTAAAATGCATTCAAAACCGTAAAGTCCATAGAGAATGTCCAGAAAACACAAACAAACACAGAGGTTGTAGCAAGATCTGGGATTGAGATAGCCACAACACACCAGATAGTTTTGTTTTCATCTAGAGGATCTGGACAAAATGTTGTAGTATCCCGGTGATATTTAACCAAAAAAAACCGTGAAAGTGGTTTTGGAGAAAAGCTCATGCTTCCTGTTCGGCAAATGCATCCAATGTCATGTTTACAGAAAGAAATATCATGTTTTCTCAGGTTTCTGAAGCTTTCTTCCTAGAAAACGCGAATGTGTGGCGTATTAGACTCCAGGTGGAACCAATTAGCGTTTGCCAGCTGAAAACAAAAACTTACATGCTAAAATGCATTCAAAACCGTAAAGTCCATAGAGAATGTCCAGAAAACACAAACAGAGAAGCTACAGCAAGATCTGGGATTGAGATAGCCACAACACACCAGATAGTTTTGTTTTCATCCAGAGTATCTGGACAAAATGTTGTAGTATCTCGGTGAAATTTAACCAAAAATCACCGTGAAAGTAGTTTTGGAGAAAAGCACAATCTTCCTGTTCGGCAAATGCATCCAATGTTATGTTTACAGAAAGAAATATCATGTTTTCACAGGTTTCTGAAGCTTTCTTCCTAGAAAACTCGAATGTGTGGCGTATGAGACTCCAGGTGGAACCAATCAGCGTTTGCCAGCTGAAAACAAAAACTTACATGCTAAAATGCATTCAAAACCGTAAAGTCCATAGAGAATGTCCAGAAAACACAAACAGAGAAGCTGTAGTAAGATCTGGGATTGAGATAGCCACAACACAGCAGATAGTTTTGTTTTCATCCAGAGGATCTGGACAAAATGTTGTAGTATCCCGGTGAAATTTAACCAAAAAACAGCGTGAAAGTGGTTTTGGAGAAAAGCTCATGCTTCCTGTTCGGCAAATGCAGCCAATGTCATGTTTACAGAAGGAAATATCATGTTTTCTCAGGTTTCTGAAGCTTTCTTCCTAGAAAACTCGAATGTGTGGCGAATTAGACTCCAGGTGGAACCAATTATCGTTTGCCAGCAGAAAACAAAAGCTTACATGCTAAAATGCATTGAAAACCGTAAAGCCCATAGAGAATGTCCAGAAAACACAAACCGAGAAGCTGTAGTAAGATCTGGGATTGAGATAGCCACAACACACCAGATAGTTTTGTTTTCATCCAGAGTATCTGGACAAAAGGTTGTGGATTTCGGGTGAAACTTAACCAAAAATCACCGTGAAAGTGGTTTTGGAGAAAAGCTCATGCTTCCTGTTCGGCAAATGCATCCAATGTCATGTTTACAGAAGGAAATATCATGTTTTCTCAGGTTTCTGAAGCTTTCTTCCTAGAAAACTCGAATGTGTGGCGTATTAGACTAAAGGTGGAACCAATTAGCGTTTGCCAGCTGAAAACAAAAACTTACATGCTAAAATGCATTGAAAACCGTAAAGCCCATAGAGAATGTCCAGAAAACACAAACCGAGAAGCTGTAGTAAGATCTGGGATTGAGATAGCCACAACACACCAGATAGTTTTGTTTTCATCCAGAGTATCTGGACAAAATGTTGTAGTATCCCGGTGAAATTTAACCAAAAAACACCGTGGAAGTGGTTTTGGAGAAAAGCACATGCTTCCTGTTCGGCAAATGCATCCAATGTCACGTTTAAAGAAGGAAATATCATGTTTTCTCAGGTTTCTGAAGGTTTCTTCCTAGAAAACTCGAATGTGTGGCGTATTAGACTAAAGGTGGAACCAATTAGCGTTTGCCAGCTGAAAACAAAAACTTACATGCTAAAATGCATTCAAAACCGTAAAGCCCATAGAGAATGTCCAGAAAACACAAACAGAGAAGCTGTAGTAAGATCTAGGATTGAGATAGCCACAACACACCAGATAGTTTTGTTTTCATCCAGAGTATCTGGACAAAATGTTGTAGTATCCCGGTGAAATTTAACCAAAAAACACCGTGAAAGTGGTTTTGGAGAAAAGAACATGCTTCCTGTTCGGCAAATGCATCAAATGTCATGTTTACAGAAAGAAATATCATGTTTTCTCAGGTTTCTGAAGCTTTCTTCCTAGAAAACTCGAATGTGTGGCGTATTAGACTCCAGGTGGAACCAATTAGCGTTTGCCAGCAGAAAACAAAAAGGGTCCTTCTAAAATGCATTGAAAACCGTAAAGTCCATAGAGAATGTCCAGAAAACACAAACACACACAGAGGCTGTAGCAAGATCTGGGATTGAGATAGCCACAACACACCAGATAGTTTTGCTTTCATCCAGAGTATCTGGACAAAATGTTGTGGATTTCGGGTGAAACTTAACCAAAAATCACCGTGAAAGTGGTTTTGGAGAAAAGCACAATCTTCCTGTTCGGCAAATGTATCCAATGTCATGTTTACAGAAAGAAATATCATGTTTTCTCAGGTTTCGGAAGCTTTCTTCCTAGAAAACTAGAATGTGTGGAGGATTTGACTCCAGGTGGAACCAATTAGCGTTTGCCAGCAGAAAACAAAAAAGGTCCTGCTAAAATGCATTCAAAACCTTAAAGTCCATAGAGAATATCCAGAAAACACAAACACACACAGAGGCTGCAGCAAGATCTGGGATTGAGATACCTACAAATGACCAGATAGTTTTGTTTTCCTCCAGCAGTATCTGGACAAATTGTTGTGGATTTCGGGTGAAATTTAACCAAAAATCACCGTGAAAGTGGTTTTGGAGAAAAGCACAATCTTCCTGTTCGGCAAATGTATCCAATGTCATGTTTACAGAAAGAAATGTCATGTTTTCTCAGGTTTCTGAAGCTTTCTTCCTAGAAAACTCGAATGTGTGGAGTATTTGACTCCAGGTGGAACCAGTTACCGTTTGCCAGCAGAAAACAAAAAGGGTCCTGCTAAAATGCATTCAAAACCTTAAAGTCCATAGAGAATATCCAGAAAACACAAACACACACAGAGGCTGTAGCAAGATCTGGGGTTGAGATAGCTACAAATCACCAGATAGTTTTGTTTTCATCCAGGAATTTCTGAACAAATTGTTGTGGATTTCGGGTCAAGTTTAACCAAAAATCACCGTGAAAGTGGTTTTGGAGAAAAGCACAATCTTTCTGTTCTGCAAATGAATCCAAGGTCATATTTACAAATACAAATATCATGTTTTCTCAGGTTTCTGAAGCTTTCTTCCTAGAAAACTCGAATGTGTGGAGGATTTGACTCCAGGTGGAACCAATTTGCGTTTGCCAGCAGAAAACAAAAACTTACATGCTAAAATGCATTCAAAACCTTAAAGTCCATAGAGAATATCCAGAAAACACAAACACACACAGAGGCTGCAGCAAGATCTGGGATTGAGATAGCTACAAATCACCAGATAGTTTTGTTTTCATCCAGGAGTATCTGGACAAATTGTTGTGGATTTCGGGTGAAATTTAACCAAAAATCACCGTGAAAGTGGTTTTGGAGAAAAGCACAATCCTCCTGTTCGGCAAATGTATCCAATGTCATGTTTACAGAAAGAAATATCATGTTTTCTCAGGTTTCGGAAGCTTTCTTCCTAGAAAACTAGAATGTGTGGAGGATTTGACTCCAGGTGGAACCAATTAGCGTTTGCCAGCAGAAAACAAAAAAGGTCCTGCTAAAATGCATTCAAAACCTTAAAGTCCATAGAGAATATCCAGAAAACACAAACACACACAGAGGCTGCAGCAAGATCTGGGATTGAGATACCTACAAATCACCAGATAGTTTTGTTTTCATCCAGGAGTATCTGGATATATTGTTGTAGTTTTGAAGTGAAATTTAACCAAAAAATCACCGTGAAAGTGGTTTTGGAGAAAAGCACAATCTTCCTGTTCGGCAAATGTATCCAATGTCATGTTTACAGAAAGAAATGTCATGTTTTCTCAGGTTTCTGAAGCTTTCTTCCTAGAAAACTCGAATGTGTGGAGTATTTGACTCCAGGTGGGACCAATTAGCGTTTGCCAGCAGAAAACAAAAAGGGTCCTGCTAAATTGCATTCAAAACCTTAAAGTCCATAGAGAATATCCAGAAAACACAAACACACACAGAGGCTGTAGCAAGATCTGGGATTGAGATAGCTACAAATCACCAGATAGTTTTGTTTTCATCCAGGAATTTCTGAACAAATTGTTGTGGATTTCGGATCAAGTTTAACCAAAAATCACCGTGAAAGTGGTTTTGGAGAAAAGCACAATCTTCCTGTTCGGCAAATGTATCCAATGTCATGTTTACAGAAAGAAATATCATGTTTTCTCAGGTTTCTGGAGCTTTCTTCCTAGAAAACTCGAATGTGTGGAGCATTTGACTCCAGGTGGAACCAATTAGCGTTTGCCAGCAGAAAACAAAAAGGGTCCTGCTAAAATGCATTCAAAACCTTAAAGTCCATAGAGAATATCCAGAAAACACAAACACACACAGAGGCTGTAGCAAGATCTGGGATTGAGATAGCTACAAATCACCAGATAGTTTTGTTTTCATCCAGGAGTATCTGGACAAATTGTTGTGGATTTCGGGTGATATTTAACCAAAAATCACCGTGAAAGTGGTTTTGGAGAAAAGCACAATCTTCCTGTTCGGCAAATGTATCCAATGTCATGTTTACAGAAATAAATACCATGGTTTCTCAGGTTTCTGGAGCTTTCTTCCTAGAAAACTCGAATGTGTGGAGGATTTGACTCCAGGTGGAACCAATTAGCGTTTGCCAGCTGAAAACAAAAAGGGTCCTGCTAAAATGCATTCAAAACCTTAAAGTCCATAGAGAATATCCGGAAAACACAAACACACACAGAGGCTGTAGCAAGATCTGGAATTGAGATAGCCACAACACAGCAGATAGTTTTGTTTTCATCCAGGAGTATATGAACATATTGTTGTAGTTTTGAAGTGAAATTTAACCAAAAAATCACCGTGAAAGTGGTTTTGGAGAAAAGCACAATCTTTCTTTTCAGCAAATGAATCCAAGGTCATGCTTACAAATACAAATATCATGTTTTCTCAGGTTTCTGAAGCTTTCTTCCTAGAAAACTCGAATGTGTGGAGGATTTGACTCCAGGTGGAACCTATTAGCTTTTGCCAGCAGAAAACAAAAAGGGTCTTGCTTAAATGCATTCAAAACCTTAAAGTCCATAGAGAATATCCAGAAAACACAAACACACACAGAGGCTGTAGCAAGATCTGGGATTGAGATAGCTACAAATCACCAGATAGTTTTGTTTTCATCCGGGAGTATCTGGACATATTGTTGTAGTTTTGAAGTGAAATTTAACCAAAAAATCACCGTGAAAGTGGTTTTGGAGAAAAGCACAATCTTTCTGTTCAGCAAATGAATCCAAGTTCATGTTTACAAATACAAATATCATGTTTTCTCAGGTTTCTGAAGCTTTCTTCCTACAAAACTCGAATGTATGGAGGATTTGACTCCAGGTGGGACCAATTAGCGTTTGCCAGCAGAAAACAAAAAGGGTCCTGCTAAATTGCATTCAAAACCTTAAAGTCCATAGAGAATATCCAGAAAACACAAACACACACAGAGGCTGTAGCAAGATCTGGGATTGAGATAGCTACAAATCACCAGATAGTTTTGTTTTCATCCAGGAATTTCTGAACAAATTGTTGTGGATTTCGGGTCAAGTTTAACCAAAAATCACCGTGAAAGTGGTTTTGGAGAAAAGCACAATCTTCCTGTTCGGCAAATGTATCCAATGTCATGTTTACAGAAAGAAATATCATGTTTTCTCAGGTTTCTGGAGCTTTCTTCCTAGAAAACTCGAATGTGTGGAGGATTTGACTCCAGGTGGAACCAATTAGCGTTTGCCAGCTGAAAACAAAAAGGGTCCTGCTAAAATGCATTCAAAACCTTAAAGTCCATAGAGAATATCCGGAAAACACAAACACACACAGAGGCTGTAGCAAGATCTGGAATTGAGATAGCCACAACACAGCAGATAGTTTTGTTTTCATCCAGGAGTATATGAACATATTGTTGTAGTTTTGAAGTGAAATTTAACCAAAAAATCACCGTGAAAGTGGTTTTGGAGAAAAGCACAATCTTTCTTTTCAGCAAATGAATCCAAGGTCATGCTTACAAATACAAATATCATGTTTTCTCAGGTTTCTGAAGCTTTCTTCCTAGAAAACTCGAATGTGTGGAGGATTTGACTCCAGGTGGAACCTATTAGCTTTTGCCAGCAGAAAACAAAAAGGGTCTTGCTTAAATGCATTCAAAACCTTAAAGTCCATAGAGAATATCCAGAAAACACAAACACACACAGAGGCTGTAGCAAGATCTGGGATTGAGATAGCTACAAATCACCAGATAGTTTTGTTTTCATCCGGGAGTATCTGGACATATTGTTGTAGTTTTGAAGTGAAATTTAACCAAAAAATCACCGTGAAAGTGGTTTTGGAGAAAAGCACAATCTTTCTGTTCAGCAAATGAATCCAAGTTCATGTTTACAAATACAAATATCATGTTTTCTCAGGTTTCTGAAGCTTTCTTCCTACAAAACTCGAATGTATGGAGGATTTGACTCCAGGTGGGACCAATTAGCGTTTGCCAGCAGAAAACAAAAAGGGTCCTGCTAAATTGCATTCAAAACCTTAAAGTCCATAGAGAATATCCAGAAAACACAAACACACACAGAGGCTGTAGCAAGATCTGGGATTGAGATAGCTACAAATCACCAGATAGTTTTGTTTTCATCCAGGAGTATCTGGACAAATTGTTGTGGATTTCGGGTGATATTTAACCAAAAATCACCGTGAAATTGGTTTTGGAGAAAAGCACAATCTTCCTGTTCGGCAAATGTATCCAATGTCATGTTTACAGAAAGAAATACCATGGTTTCTCAGGTTTCTGGAGCTTTCTTCCTAGAAAACTCGAATGTGTGGAGCATTTGACTCCAGGTGGAACCAATTAGCGTTTGCCAGCTGAAAACAAAAAGGGTCCTGCTAAAATGCATTCAAAACCTTAAAGTCCATAGAGAATATCCGGAAAACACAAACACACACAGAGGCTGTAGCAAGATCTGGAATTGAGATAGCCACAACACAGCAGATAGTTTTGTTTTCATCCAGGAGTATATGAACATATTGTTGTAGTTTTGAAGTGAAATTTAACCAAAAAATCACCGTGAAAGTGGTTTTGGAGAAAAGCACAATCTTTCTGTTCTGCAAATGAATCCAAGGTCATATTTACAAATACAAATATCATGTTTTCTCAGGTTTCTGAAGCTTTCTTCCTAGAAAACTCGAATGTGTGGAGGATTTGACTCCAGGTGGAACCAATTTGCGTTTGCCAGCAGAAAACAAAAACTTACATGCTAAAATGCATTCAAAACCTTAAAGTCCATAGAGAATATCCAGAAAACACAAACACACACAGAGGCTGCAGCAAGATCTGGGATTGAGATAGCTACAAATCACCAGATAGTTTTGTTTTCATCCAGGAGTATCTGGACAAATTGTTGTGGATTTCGGGTGAAATTTAACCAAAAATCACCGTGAAAGTGGTTTTGGAGAAAAGCACAATCCTCCTGTTCGGCAAATGTATCCAATGTCATGTTTACAGAAAGAAATATCATGTTTTCTCAGGTTTCGGAAGCTTTCTTCCTAGAAAACTAGAATGTGTGGAGGATTTGACTCCAGGTGGAACCAATTAGCGTTTGCCAGCAGAAAACAAAAAAGGTCCTGCTAAAATGCATTCAAAACCTTAAAGTCCATAGAGAATATCCAGAAAACACAAACACACACAGAGGCTGCAGCAAGATCTGGGATTGAGATACCTACAAATGACCAGATAGTTTTGTTTTCCTCCAGCAGTATCTGGACAAATTGTTGTGGATTTCGGGTGAAATTTAACCAAAAATCACCGTGAAAGTGGTTTTGGAGAAAAGCACAATCTTCCTGTTCGGCAAATGTATCCAATGTCATGTTTACAGAAAGAAATGTCATGTTTTCTCAGGTTTCTGAAGCTTTCTTCCTAGAAAACTCGAATGTGTGGAGTATTTGACTCCAGGTGGAACCAGTTACCGTTTGCCAGCAGAAAACAAAAAGGGTCCTGCTAAAATGCATTCAAAACCTTAAAGTCCATAGAGAATATCCAGAAAACACAAACACACACAGAGGCTGTAGCAAGATCTGGGGTTGAGATAGCTACAAATCACCAGATAGTTTTGTTTTCATCAAGGAATTTCTGAACAAATTGTTGTGGATTTCGGGTCAAGTTTAACCAAAAATCACCGTGAAAGTGGTTTTGGAGAAAAGCACAATCTTTCTGTTCTGCAAATGAATCCAAGGTCATATTTACAAATACAAATATCATGTTTTCTCAGGTTTCTGAAGCTTTCTTCCTAGAAAACTCGAATGTGTGGAGGATTTGACTCCAGGTGGAACCAATTTGCGTTTGCCAGCAGAAAACAAAAACTTACATGCTAAAATGCATTCAAAACCTTAAAGTCCATAGAGAATATCCAGAAAACACAAACACACACAGAGGCTGCAGCAAGATCTGGGATTGAGATAGCTACAAATCACCAGATAGTTTTGTTTTCATCCAGGAGTATCTGGACAAATTGTTGTGGATTTCGGGTGAAATTTAACCAAAAATCACCGTGAAAGTGGTTTTGGAGAAAAGCACAATCCTCCTGTTCGGCAAATGTATCCAATGTCATGTTTACAGAAAGAAATATCATGTTTTCTCAGGTTTCGGAAGCTTTCTTCCTAGAAAACTAGAATGTGTGGAGGATTTGACTCCAGGTGGAACCAATTAGCGTTTGCCAGCAGAAAACAAAAAAGGTCCTGCTAAAATGCATTCAAAACCTTAAAGTCCATAGAGAATATCCAGAAAACACAAACACACACAGAGGCTGCAGCAAGATCTGGGATTGAGATACCTACAAATGACCAGATAGTTTTGTTTTCCTCCAGCAGTATCTGGAAAAATTGTTGTGGATTTCGGGTGAAATTTAACCAAAAATCACCGTGAAAGTGGTTTTGGAGAAAAGCACAATCTTCCTGTTCGGCAAATGTATCCAATGTCATGTTTACAGAAAGAAATGTCATGTTTTCTCAGGTTTCTGAAGCTTTCTTCCTAGAAAACTCGAATGTGTGGAGTATTTGACTCCAGGTGGAACCAGTTACCGTTTGCCAGCAGAAAACAAAAAGGGTCCTGCTAAAATGCATTCAAAACCTTAAAGTCCATAGAGAATATCCAGAAAACACAAACACACACAGAGGCTGTAGCAAGATCTGGGGTTGAGATAGCTACAAATCACCAGATAGTTTTGTTTTCATCCAGGAATTTCTGAACAAATTGTTGTGGATTTCGGGTCAAGTTTAACCAAAAATCACCGTGAAAGTGGTTTTGGAGAAAAGCACAATCTTCCTGTTCGGCAAATGTATCCAATGTCATTTTTACAGAAAGAAATATCATGTTTTCTCAGGTTTCTGGAGCTTTCTTCCTAGAAAACTCGAATGTGTGGAGCATTTGACTCCAGGTGGAACCAATTAGCGTTTGCCAGCAGAAAACAAAAAGGGTCCTGCTAAAATGCATTCAAAACCTTAAAGTCCATAGAGAATATCCAGAAAACACAAACACACACAGAGGCTGTAGCAAGATCTGGGATTGAGATAGCTACAAATCACCAGATAGTTTTGTTTTCATCCAGGAGTATCTGGACAAATTGTTGTGGATTTCGGGTGATATTTAACCAATAATCACCGTGAAATTGGTTTTGGAGAAAAGCACAATCTTCCTGTTCGGCAAATGTATCCAATGTCATGTTTACAGAAAGAAATACCATGGTTTCTCAGGTTTCTGGAGCTTTCTTCCTAGAAAACTCGAATGTGTGGAGGATTTTACTCCAGGTGGAACCAATTAGCGTTTGCCAGCTGAAAACAAAAAGGGTCCTGCTAAAATGCATTCAAAACCTAAAAGTCCATAGAGAATATCCGGAAAACACAAACACACACAGAGGCTGTAGCAAGATCTGGAATTGAGATAGCCACAACACAGCAGATAGTTTTGTTTTCATCCAGGAGTATATGAACATATTGTTGTAGTTTTGAAGTGAAATTTAACCAAAAAATCACCGTGAAAGTGGTTTTGGAGAAAAGCACAATCTTTCTTTTCAGCAAATGAATCCAAGGTCATGCTTACAAATACAAATATCATGTTTTCTCAGGTTTCTGAAGCTTTCTTCCTAGAAAACTCGAATGTGTGGAGGATTTGACTCCAGGTGGAACCTATTAGCATTTGCCAGCAGAAAACAAAAAGGGTCTTGCTTAAATGCATTCAAAACCTTAAAGTCCATAGAGAATATCCAGAAAACACAAACACACACAGAGGCTGTAGCAAGATCTGGGATTGAGATAGCTACAAATCACCAGATAGTTTTGTTTTCATCCGGGAGTATCTGGACATATTGTTGTAGTTTTGAAGTGAAATTTAACCAAAAAATCACCGTGAAAGTGGTTTTGGAGAAAAGCACAATCTTTCTGTTCAGCAAATGAATCCAAGTTCATGTTTACAAATACAAATATCATGTTTTCTCAGGTTTCTGAAGCTTTCTTCCTACAAAACTCGAATGTATGGAGGATTTGACTCCAGGTGGGACCAATTAGCGTTTGCCAGCAGAAAACAAAAAGGGTCCTGCTAAAATGCATTCAAAACCTTAAAGTCCATAGAGAATATCCAGAAAACACAAAAACACACAGAGGCTGTAGCAAGATCTGGGATTGAGATAGCTACAAATCACCAGATAGTTTTGTTTTCATCCGGGAGTATCTGGACATATTGTTGTAGTTTTGAAGTGAAATTTAACCAAAAAATCACCGTGAAAGTGGTTTTGGAGAAAAGCACAATCTTTCTGTTCAGCAAATGAATCCAAGTTCATGTTTACAAATACAAATATCATGTTTTCTCAGGTTTCTGAAGCTTTCTTCCTACAAAACTCGAATGTATGGAGGATTTGACTCCAGGTGGGACCAATTAGCGTTTGCCAGCAGAAAACAAAAAGAATCCTGCTAAAATGCATTCAAAACCTTAAAGTCCATAGAGAATATCCAGAAAATACAAACACACACAGAGGCTGTAGCAAGATCTGTGATTGAGATAGCTACAAATCACCAGATAGTTTTGTTTTCATCCAGGAGTATCTGGACAAATTGTTGTGGATTTCGGGTGAAATTTAACCAAAAATCACCGTGAAAGTGGTTTTGGAGAAAAGCACAATCTTTCTGATCGACAAATGTATCCAATGTCATGTTTACAGAAAGAAATATCATGTTTTCTCAGGTTTCTGAAGCTTTCTTCCTAGAAAACTCGAATGTGTGGAGGATTTGACTCTAGGTGGAACCAATTAGCGTTTGCCAGCAGAAAACAAAAAGGGTCCTGCTAAAATGCATTCAAAACCTTAAAGTCCATAGAGAATATCCAGAAAACACAAACACACACAGAGGCTGTAGCAAGATCTGGGATTGAGATAGCTACAAATCACCAGATAGTAGTTTTCATCCAGGAATTTCTGAACCAATTGTTGTGGATTTCGGGTGAAGTTTAACCAAAAATCACCGTGAAAGTGGTTTTGGAGAAAAGCACAATCTTCCTGTACGGCAAATGTATCCAATGTCATGTTTACAGAAAGAAATATCATGTTTTCTCAGGTTTCTGGAGCTTTCTTCCTAGAAAACTCGAATGTGTGGAGTATTTGACTCCAGGTGGAACCAATTAGCGTTTGCCAGCAGAAAACAAAAAGGGTCCTGCTAAAATGCATTCAAAACCTTAAAGTCCATAGAGAATATCCAGAAAACACAAACACACACAGAGGCTGTAGCAAGATCTGGGATTGAGATAGCTACAAATCACCAGATAGTTTTGTTTTTATCCAGGACTAACTGGAAAATTTGTTGTAGTTTGAAGTGAAATTTAACCAAAAAATCACCGTGAAAGTGGTTTTGGAGAAAAGCACAATCTTTCTGTTCAGCAAATGAATCCAAGGTCATGCTTACAAATGCAAATATCATGTTTTCTCAGTTTTCTGAAGCTTTCTTCCTAGAAAACTCGAATGTGTGGAGGATTTGACTCCAGGTGGAACCAATTAGGGTTTGCCAGCAGAAAACAAAAAGGGTCCTGCTAAAATGCATTCACAATCTTAAAGTCCATAGAGAATATCCAGAAAACAAAAACACACACAGAGGCTGCAGCGAGATCTGGGATTGAGATAGCTACAAATCACCAGATAATTTTGTTTTCATCTAGGAGTATCTGGACAAATTGTTGTGGATTTCGGCTGAAATTTAACCAAAAAATCACGGTGAAAGTGGTTTTGGAGAAAAGCACAATCTTCCTGTTCGGCAAATGTATCCAATGTCATGTTTACAGAAAGAAATATCATGTTTTTTCAGGTTTCTGAAGCTTTCTTCCTAGAAAACTCCAATGTGTGGAGGATTTGACTCCAGCTGGTACCAATTAGCGTTTGCCAGCAGCAAACAAAAAGGGTCCTGCTAAAATGCATTCAAAACCTTAAAGTCCATAGAGAATATCCAGAAAACACAAACACACACAGAGGCTGTAGCAAGATCTGGGATTGAGATAGCTACAAATCACCAGATAGTTTTGTTTTCAACCAGGACTATCTGGACATATTGTGGTAGTTTTGAAGTGAAATTTAACCAAAAAATCACCGTGAAAGTGGTTTTGGAGAAAAGCACAATCTTTCTATTCTGCAAAGGAATCCAAGGTCATGTTTACAAATAAAAATATCATGTTTTCTCAGGTTTCTGAAGCTTTCTTCCTAGAAAACTCGAATGTGTGGAGGATTTGACTCCAGGTGGAACCAATTAGCGTTTGCAGCAGAAAACAAAAAGGGTCCTGCAGTAATGCATTCAAAACCTTAAAGTCCATAGAGAATATCCAGAGAACACAAACACACACAGAGGCTGTAGCAAGATCTGGGATTGAGATAGCTACCAATCACCAGATAGTTTTGTTTTCATCCAGGAGTATCTGGACAAATTGTAGTGGATTTCGGGTGAAATTTAACCAAAAATCACCGTGAAAGTGGCTTTGGAGAAAAGCACAATATTTCTGTTCAGCAAATGAATCCAGTGTCATGTTTACAAATACAAATATCATCTTTTCTCAGGTTTCTGAAGCTTTCTTCCTAGAAAACTCGAATGTGTGGAGGATTTGACTCCAGGTGGAACCAATTAGCGTTTGCCAGCAGAAAACAAAAAGGGTCCTGCTAAAATGCATTCAAAACCTTAAAGTCCATAGAGAATATCCAGAAAACACAAACACACACAGAGGCTGTAGCAAGATCTGGGATTGAGATAGCTACAAATCACCAGATAGTTTTGTTTTCATCCAGGAGTATCTGGACAAATTGTTGTAGTTTTGAAGTGAACTTTAACCAAAAATCACCGTGCAAGTGGATTTGGAGAAAAGCACAATCTTTCTGTTCAGCAAATGAATCCAATGTCTTGTTTACAAATACAAATATCATGTTTTCTCAGGTTTCTGAAGCTTTCTTCCTAGAAAACTCGAATGTGTGGAGTATTTGACTCCAGGTGGAACCAGTTACCGTTTTTGCCAGCAGAAAATAAAAAGGATCCTGCTAAAATGCATTCAAAACCTTAAAGTCCATAGAGACTGTCCAGAAAACACAAACACACACAGAGGCAGTAGCAAGATCTGGGATTGAGATAGCTACAAATCACCAGATAGTTTTGTTTTCATCCAGGAGTATCTGGACAAATTGTTGTAGTTTTGAAGTGAAATTTAACCAAAAATCACCGTGAAAGTGGTTTTGGAGAAAAGCACAATATTCCTGTTCGGGAAATGTATCCAATGTCATGTTTACAGAAAGAAATATCATGTTATCTCAGGTTTCTGAAGCTTTCTTCCTAGAAAACTCGAATGTGTGGAGGATTTGACTCCAGGTGGAACCAATTAGCGTTTGCCAGGAGAAAACAAAAAGGGTCCTGCTAAAATGCATTCAAAACCGTAAAGTCCATACAGAATATCCAGAAAACACAAACACACACAGAGGCTGTAGCAAGATCTGGGATTGAGATAGCTACAAATCACCAGATAGTTTTGTTTTCATCCAGGAGTATCTGGACAAATTGTTGTAGTTTTGAAGTGAAATTTAACCAAAAAATCACCGTGAAAGTGGTTTTGGAGAAAAGCACAATCTTTCTATTCTGCAAATGAATCCAAGGTCATGTTTACAAATAAAAATATCATGTTTTCTCAGTTTTCTGAAGCTTTCTTCCTAGAAAACTCGAATGTGTGGAGGATTTGACTCCAGGTGGAACCAATTAGCTTTTGCCAGCAGAAAACAAAAAGTGTCCTGTTAAAATGCATTCAAAACCTTAAAGTCCATAGAGAATATCCAGAAAACACAAACACACACAGAGGCTGTAGCAAGATCTGGGATTGAGATAGCTACAAATCACCAGATAGTTTTGTTTTCATCCAGGAGTATCTGGACATATTGTTGTAGTTTTGAAGTGAAATTTAACCAAAAATCACGGTGAAAGTGGTTTTGGAGAAAAGCACAATCTTTCTGTTCAGCAAATGAATCCAAGTTCATGTTTACAAATACAAATATCTTGTTTTCTCTGGTTTCTGAAGGTTTCTTACAAGAAAACTTGAATGTGTGGAGTGTTTGACTCCAGGTGGAACCAATTAGCGTTTGGCAGCAGAAAACAAAAAGGGTCCTGCTAAAATGCATTCAAAACCCTAAAGTCCATAGAGAATATCCAGAAAACACAAACACACACAGAGGCTGTAGCAAGATCTGGGATTGAGATAGCTACAAATCACCAGATAGTTTTGTTTTCATCCAGGAGTATCTGGACATATTGTTGTAGTTTTGAAGTGAAATTTAACCAACAATCACGGTGAAAGTGGTTTTGGAGAAAAGCACAATCTTTCTGTTCAGCAAATGAATCCAAGTTCATGTTTACAAATACAAATATCTTGTTTTCTCAGATTTCTGAAGGTTTCTTACTAGAAAACTTGAATGTGTGGAGTGTTTGACTCCAGGTGGAACCAATTAGCGTTTGCCAGCAGAAAACAAAAAGCGTCCTGCTAAAATGCATTCAAAACCTTAAAGTCCATAGAGAATATCCAGAAAACACAAGCACACACAGAGGCTGTAGCAAGATCTGGGATTGAGATAGCTACAAATCACCAGATAGTTTTGTTTTCATCCAGGAGTATCTGGACAAATTGTTGTGGATTTCGGGTGATATTTAACCAAAAATCACTGTTAACGTGGTTTTGGAGAAAAGCACAATCTTCCTGTTCGACAAATGTATCCAATGTCATGTTTACAGAAAGAAATATCATGTTTTCTCAGGTTTCTGAAGCTTTCTTCCTAGAAAACTCGAATGTGTGGAGTATTTGACTCCAGGTGCAACCAATTAGCGTTTGCCAGCAGAAAACAAAAAACTTACATGCTAAAATGCATTCAAAACCTTAAAGTATATAGAGAATATCCAGAAAACACAAACACACACAGAGGCTGTAGCAAGATCTGGGATTGAGATAGCTACAAATCACCAGATAGTTTTATTTTCATCCAGGAGTATCTGGACAAATTGTTGTAGTTTTGAAGTGAAATTTAACCAAAAAATCACCGTGAAAGTGGATTTGGAGAAAAGCACAATCTTTCTGTTCTGCAAATGTATGCAATGTCATGTTTACAGAAAGAAATATCATGTTTTCTCAGGTTTCTGAAGCTTTCTTCCTAGTAAACTTGAATGTGTGGAGGATTTGACTCCAGGTAGAACCAATTAGCGTTTGCCAGCAGAAAACAAAAAGGGTCCTGCTAAAATGCATTCCAAACCTTAAAGTCCATAGAGAATATCCAGAAAACACAAACACACACAGAGGCTGTAGCAAGACCTGGGATTGAGATAGCTACAAATCACCAGATAGTTTTGTTTTCATCCAGGAGTTTCTGGACAAATTGTTGTAGTTTTGAAGTGAAATTTAACCAAAAAATCACCGTGAAAGTGGTTTTGGAGAAAAGCACAATCTTTCTGTTCAGCAAATGAATCCAATGTCATGTTTAGAAATACAAATATCATGTTTTCTCAGGTTTCGGAAGATTTCTTCCTAGAAAACTCGAATGTGTGGAGGATTTGACTCCAGGTGGAACCAGTTACCGTTTGCCAGCAGAAAACAAAAAGGGTCCTGCTAAAATGCATTCAAAACCTTAAAGTCCATAGAGAATATCCAGAAAACACAAACACACACAGAGGCTGGAGCAAGATCTGGGATTGAGATAGCTACAAATCACCAGATAGTTTTGTTTTCATCCAGGAGTTTCTGGACAAATTGTTGTGGATTTCGGGTGAAATTTAACCAAAAATCTCCGTGAAAGTGGTTTTGGAGAAAAGCACAATGTTCCTGTTCAGCAAATGAATGCAATGTCATGTTTACAGAAAGAAACATCATGTTTTCTCATGTTTCTGGAGCTTTCTTAATAGAAATCTCGAATGTGTGGAGGATTTGACTCCAGGTGGAACCAATTAGCGTTTGCCAGCAGAAAACAAAAAGGGTCCTGCTAAAATGCATTCAAAACCTTAAAGTCCATAGAGAATATCCAGAAAACACAAACACACACAGAGGCTGTAGCAAGATCTGGGATTGAGATAGCTACAAATCACCAGATAGTTCTGTTTTCATCCAGGAGCCTCTCGACAAATTGTTGTAGTTTTGAAGTGAAATTTAACCAAAAATCACCGTGAAAGTGGTTTTGGAGAAAGGCACAATCTTTCTGTTCAGCAAATGAATCCAATGTCATGTTTACAGAAAGAAATATCATGTTTTCTCAGGTTTCTGGAGCTTTCTTAATAGAAATCTGGATTGTGTGGAGGATTTGATTCCACGTGGAACAAATTAGCGTTTGCCAGCAGAATACAAAAAGGGTCCTGCTAAAATGCATTCAAAACCTTAAAGTCCATAGAGAATTTCCAGAAAACACAAACACACACAGAGGCTGTAGCAAGATCTGGGATTGAGATAGCTACAAATCACCAGATAGTTTTGTTTTCATCCAGGAGTATCTGGACAAATTGTTGTGGATTTCGGGTGAAATTTAACCAAAAATCACCGTGAAAGTGGTTTTGGAGAAAAGCACAATCTTCCTGTTCGGCAAATGAATCCAATGTCATGTTTAGAAATACAAATATCATGTTTTCTCAGGTTTCTGAAGCTTTCTTCCTAGAAAACTTGAATGTGTGGAGTGTTTGACTCCAGGTGGAACCAATTAGCGTTTCCCAGCTGAAAACAAAAAGGGTCCTGCTAAAATGCATTCAAAACCTTAAAGTCCATAGAGAATATCCAGAAAACACAAACACACACAGAGGCTGTAGGAAGATCTGGGATTGAGATAGCTACAAATCACCAGATAGTTTTGTTTTCATCCAGGAGTATCTGGACAAATTGTTGTGGATTTCGGGTGAAATTTAACCAAAAATCCCTGTGAACGTGGTTTTGGAGAAAAGCACAATGTTCCTGTTCGGCAAATGTATCCAATGTCATGTTTACAGAAAGAAATATCATGTTTTCTCAGGTTTCTGAAGCTTTCTTCCTAGAAAACTCGAATGTTTTGAGTATTTGACTCCAGGTGGAACCAATTAGCGTTTGCCAGCAGAAAACAAAAACTTACATGCTAAAATGCATTCAAAACCTTAAAGTCCATAGAGAATATCCAGAAAACACAAACACACACAGAGGCTGTAGCAAGATCTGGGATTGAGATAGGTACAAATCACCAGATAGTTCTGTTTTCATCCAGGAGTATCTGGACAAATTGTTGTAGTTTTGAAGTGAAATTTAACCAAAAATCTCCGTGAAAGTGGTTTTGGAGAAAAGCACAATCTTTCTGTTCAGCAAATGAATCCAATGTCATGTTTAGAAATATAAATATCATGTTTTCTCATGTTTCGGAAGATTTCTTCCTAGAAAACTCGAATGTGTGGAGGATTTGACTCCAGGTGGAACCAATTAGCGTTTGCCAGCAGAAAACAAAAAGGGTCCTGCTAAAATGCATTCAAAACCTTAAAGTCCATAGAGAATATCCAGAAAACACAAACACACACAGAGGCTGTAGCAAGATCTGGTTTGAGATAGCTACAAATCACCAGATAGTTTTGTTTTCCTACAAGAGAACCTGGACAAATTGTTGTGGATTTCGGGTGAAATTTAACCAAAAATCACAGTGAAAGTGGTTTTGGAGAAAAGCTCAACCTTCCTGTTCGGCAAATGTATCCAATGTCATGTTTACAGAAAGAAATATCATGTTTTCTCAGGTTTCTGAAGCTTTCTTCCTAGAAAACTTGAATGTGTGGAGTATTTGACTCCAGGTGGAACGAATTAGCGTTTGCCAGCTGAAAAGAAAAACTTACATGCTAAAATGCATTCAAAACCGTAAAGTCCATAGAGAATGTCCAGAAAAGACAAACACGCACAGAGGCTGTAGCAAGATCTGGGATTGAGATAGCCACAACACACAAGATAGTTTTGTTTTCCTCCAGGAGTATCTGGACAAATTGTTGTGAATTTCGGGTGAAATTTAACCAAAAATCACCGTGAAAGTGGTTTTGGAGAAAAGCACAATCTTCCTGTTCGGCAAATGTACCCAATGTCATGTTTGCAGAAAGAAATATCATGTTATCTCAGGTTTCTGAAGCTTTCTTTCTAGAAATCTCGAATGTGTGGAGTATTTGACTCCAGGTGGAACTAATTAGCGTTTTCCAGCAGAAATCAAAAAGGGTCCTGCTAAAATGCTTTCAAAACCTTAAAGTCCATAGAGAATATCCAGCAAACACAAACACACACAGAGGCTGTAGCAAGATCTGGGATTGAGATAGCTACAAATCACCAGATCGTTTTGTTTTCATCCAGGAGTATCTGGACAAATTGTTATGGATTTCGAGTGAAATTTAACCAAAAATCACCGGGAAAGTGGTTTTTGAGAAAAGCACAATCTTTCTGTTCAGGAAATGAATCCAATGTCATGTTTACAAATACAAATATGTTTTCTCAGGTTTCTGGAGTTTTCTTCCTAGAAAACTCGAATGTGTGGAGTATTTGACTCCAGGTGGAACCAATTAGCGTTTGCCAGCAGAAAACAAAAAGGGTCCTGCTAAAATGCATTCAAAACCTTAAAGTCCATAGAGAATATCCAGAAAACACAAACACACACAGAGGCTATAGCAAGATCTGGGATTGAGATAGCTACAAATCACCAGGTAGTTTTGTTTTCATCCAGGAGTATCTGGAAAAATTGTTGTGGATTTCGGGTGAAATTTAACCAAAAATCACCGTGAAAGTGGTTTTGGAGAAAAGCACAATCTTCCTGTTCGGCAAATGTATCCAATGTCATGTTTACAAATAAAAATATGTTTTCTCAGGTTTCTGGAGCTTTCTTCCTAGAAAACTTGAATGTGTGGAGGATTTGACTCCAGGTGGAACCAATTAGCGTTTGCCAGCAGAAAACAAAAAGGGTCCTGCTAAAATACATTCAAAACCTTAAAGTCCATAGATAATATCCAGAAAACACAAACACACACAGAGGCTGTAGCAAGATCTGGGATTGAGATAGCTACAAATCACCAGATAGTTTTGTTTTCATCCAGGAGTATCTGGACCAATTGTTGTGGATTTCGGGAGAAATTTAACCAAAAATCACCATGAAAGTGGTTTTGGAGAAAAGCACAATCTTCCTGTTCGGCAAATGTATCCAATGTCATGTTTACCGAAAGAAATATCATGTTTTCTCAGGTTTCTGAAGCTTTCTTCCTAGAAAACTCGAATGTGTGGAGTATTTGACTCCAGGTGGAACCAATTAGCGTTTGCCAGCAGAAAACAAAAAGGGTCCTGCTAAAATGCATTCAAAACCTTAAAGTCCATAGAGCATATCCAGAAAACACAAACACACACAGAGGGTGTAGCAAGATCTGGGATTGAGATAGCTACAAATCACCAGATAGTTTTGTTTTCATCCAGGAGTATCTGGACACATTGTTGTAGTTTTGAAGTGAAATTTAACCAAAAAATCACCGTGAAAGTGGTTTTGGAGAAAAGCACAATCTTTCTGTTCAGCAAATGAATCCAATGTCATGTTTACAAATACAAATATGTTTTCTCAGGTTTCTGGAGCTTTCTTCCTAGAAAACTCGAATGTGTGGAGGATTTGACTCCAGGTGGAACCAATTAGCGTTTGCTAGCAGAAAACAAAAAGGGTCCTGCTAAAATGCATTCAAAACCTTAAAGTCCATAGAGAATATCCAGAAAACACAGACACACAGAGATGCTCTAGCAAGATCTGGGATTGACATGCCTACAAATCACCAGATAGTTTTTTTTTCATCCAGGAGTATCTGGACAAATTGTTGTGGATTTTGGGTGAAATTTAACCAAAAATCCCCGTCAAAGTGGTTTTGGAGAAAAGCACAATCTTCCTGTTCGGCAAATGTATCCAATGTCATGTTTACAGAAAGAAATATCATGTTTTCTCAGGTTTCTGAAGCTTTCTTCCTAGAAAACTCGAATGTGTGGAGGATTTGACTCCAGGTGGAACCAATTAGCGTTTGCTAGCAGAAAACAAAAAGGGTACTGCAAAAATGCATTCAAAACCTTAAAGTCCATAGAGAATATCCAGAAAACACAAACACACACAGAGGCTGTAGCAAGATCTGGGATTGAGATAGCTACAAATCACCAGATAGTTTTGTTTTCATCCAGGAGTATCTGGACAAATTGTTGTAGTTTTGAAGTGAAATTTAACCAAAAAATCACCGTGAAAGTGGTTTTGGAGAAAAGCGCAATCTTCCTGTTAGCAAATGAATCCAATGTCATGTTTAAAAATACAAATATCATGTTTTCTCAGGTTTCTGGAGCTTTCTTCATAGAAAACTCGAATGTGTGGAGTATTTGACTCCAGGTGGAACCAATTAGCGTTTGCCAGCAGAACACAAAAAGGGTCCTGCTAAAATGCATTCAAAAGCTTAAAGTCCATAGAGAATATCCAGAAAACACAAACACACACAGAGGCTGTAGCAAGATCTGGGATTGAGATAGCTACAAATCACCAGATAGTTTTGTTTTCATCCAGGAGTATCTGGACAAATTGTTGTGTATTTTGGGTGAAATTTAACCAAAAATCCCCGTCAAAGTGGTTTTGGAGAAAAGCACAATCTTCCTGTTCGGCAAATGTATCCAATGTCGTGTTTACAGAAAGAAATATCATGTTTTCTCAGGTTTCTGAAGCTTTCTTCCTAGAAAACTCGAATGTGTGGAGGATTTGACTCCAGGTGGAACCAATTAGCGTTTGCCAGCAGAAAACAAAAAGGGTCCTGCTAAAATGCATTCAAATCCTTAAGGCCCATCGAGAATATCCAGAAAACACAAACACACACAGAGGCTGTAGCAAGTTCTGGGGTTGAGATAGCTACAAATCACCAGATAGTTTTGTTTTCATCCAGGAGTATCTGGACAAACTGTTGTGGATTTCCGGTGAAATTTAACCAAAAATCACCGTGAAAGTGGTTTTGGAGAAAAGCACAATCTTCCTGTTCGGCACGTGTATCCAATGTCATGTTTACAAATACAAATATCATGTTTTCTCAGGTTTCTGAAGCTTTCTTCCTAGAAAACTCGAATGTGTGGAGGATTTGACTCCAGGTGGAACCAATTAGCGTTTGCCAGCAGAAAACTAAATGGGTCCTGCTAAAATGCATTCAAAACCTTAAAGTGCATAGAGAATATCCAGAAAACACAAACACACACAGAGGCTGTAGGAAGATCTGGGATTGAGATAGCTACAAATCACCAGATAGTTTTGTTTTCATCCAGGAGTATCTGGACACATTGTTGTAGTTTTGAAGTGAAATTTAACCAAAAAATCACCGTGAAAGTGGTTTTGGAGAAAAGCACAATCTTTCTGTTCAGCAAATGAGTCCAATGTCATGTTTACAAATACAAATATGTTTTCTCAGGTTTCTGGAGCTTTCTTCCTAGAAAACTCGAATGTGTGGAGGATTTGACTCCAGGTGGAACCAATTAGCGTTTGCTAGCAGAAAACAAAAAGGGTCCTGCTAAAATGCATTCAAAACCTTAAAGTCCATAGAGAATATCCAGAAAACACAGACACACAGAGATGCTCTAGCAAGATCTGGGATTGACATGCCTACCAATCACCAGATAGTTTTTTTTTTCATCCAGGAGTATCTGGACAAATTGTTGTGGATTTTGGTTGAAATTTAACAAAAAATCACCGTGAAAGTGGTTTTGGAGAAAAGCACAATCTTCCTGTTTGGCAAATGTATCCAATGTCATGTTTACAGAAAGAAATATCATGTTTTCTCAGGTTTCTGAAGCTTTCTTCCTAGAAAACTCGAATGTGTGGAGGATTTGACTCCAGGTGGAACCAATTAGCGTTTGCTAGCAGAAAACAAAAAGGGTACTGCAAAAATGCATTCAAAACCTTAAAGTCCATAGAGAATATCCAGAAAACACAAACACACACAGAGGCTGTAGCAAGATCTGGGATTGAGATAGCTACAAATCACCAGATAGTTTTGTTTTCATCCAGGAGTATCTGGACAAATTGTTGTAGTTTTGAAGTGAAATTTAACCAAAAAATCACCGTGAAAGTGGTTTTGGAGAAAAGCGCAATCTTCCTGTTAGCAAATGAATCCAATGTCATGTTTAAAAATACAAATATTATGTTTTCTCAGGTTTCTGTAGCTTTCTTCATAGAAAACTCGAATGTGTGGAGTATTTGACTCCAGGTGGAACCAATTAGCGTTTGCCAGCAGAACACAAAAAGGGTCCTGCTAAAATGCATTCAAAAGCTTAAAGTCCATAGAGAATATCCAGAAAACACAAACACACACAGAGGCTGTAGCAAGATCTGGGATTGAGATAGCTACAAATCACCAGATAGTTTTGTTTTCATCCAGGAGTATCTGGACAAATTGTTGTGTATTTTGGGTGAAATTTAACCAAAAATCACCGTCAAAGTGGTTTTGGAGAAAAGCACAATCTTCCTGTTCGGCAAATGTATCCAATGTCATGTTTACAGGAAGAAATATCATGTTTTCTCAGGTTTCTGAAGCTTTCTTCCTAGAAAACTTGAATGTGTGGAGGATTTGACTCCAGGTGGAACCAATTAGCGTTTGCCAGCAGAAAACAAAAAGGGTCCTGCTAAAATTCATTCAAAACCTTAAAGTCCATAGAGAATATCCAGAAAACACAAACACACACAGAGGCTGTAGCAAGATCTGGGATTGAGATAGCTACAAATCACCAGATAGTTTTGTTTTCATCCAGGAGTATCTGGACAAATTGTTGGGTATTTTGGGTGAAATTTAACCAAAAATCCCCGTCAAAGTGGTTTTGGAGAAAAGCACAATCTTCCTGTTCGGCAAATGTATCCAATGTCATGTTTACAGAAAGAAATATCATGTTTTCTCAGGTTTCTGAAGCTTTCTTCCTAGAAAACTCGAATGTGTGGAGTATTTGACTCCAGGTGGAACCAATTAGCGTTTGCCAGCAGAAAACAAAAAGGGTCCTGCTAAAATGCATTCAAATCCTTAAGGCCCATAGAGAATATCCAGAAAACACAAACACACACAGAGGCTGTAGCAAGTTCTGGGGTTGAGATAGCTACAAATCACCAGATAGTTTTGTTTTCATCCAGGAGTATCTGGACAAACTGTTGTGGATTTCCGGTGAAATTTAACCAAAAATCACCGTGAAAGTGGTTTTGGAGAAAAGCACGATCTTCCTGTTCGGCACGTGTATCCAATGTCATGTTTACAAATACAAATATCATGTTTTCTCAGGTTTCTGAAGCTTTCTTCCTAGAAAACTCGAATGTGTGGAGGATTTGACTCCAGGTAGAACCAATTAGCGTTTGCCAGCAGAAAACAAAAAGGGTCCTGCTAAAATGCATTCAAAACCTTAAAGTCCATAGAGAATATCCAGAAAACACAAACACACACATAGGCTGTAGCAAGATCTGGGATTGAGATAGCTACAAATCACCAGATAGTTTTGTTTTCATCCAGGAGTATCTGGACAAATTATTGTAGTTTTGAAGTGAAATTTAACCAAAAAATCACCGTGAAAGTGGTTTTGGAGAAAAGCACAATCTTCCTGTTAGCAAATGAATCCAATGTCATGTTTAAAAATACAAATATTATGTTTTCTCAGGTTTCTGGAGCTTTCTTCATAGAAAACTCGAATGTGTGGAGTATTTGACTCCAGGTGGAACCAATTAGCGTTTGCCAGCAGAACACAAAAAGGGTCCTGCTAAAATGCATTCAAAAGCTTAAAGTCCATAGAGAATATCCAGAAAACACAAACACACACAGAGGCTGTAGCAAGATCTGGGATTGAGATAGCTACAAATCACCAGATAGTTTTGTTTTCATCCAGGAGTATCTGGACAAATTGTTGTGTATTTTGTGTGAAATTTAACCAAAAATCCCCGTCAAAGTGGTTTTGGAGAAAAGCACAATCTTCCTGTTCGGCAAATGTATCCAATGTCATGTTTACAGAAAGAAATATCATGTTTTCTCAGGTTTCTGAAGCTTTCTTCCTAGAAAACTCGAATGTGTGGAGGATTTGACTCCAGGTGGAACCAATTAGCGTTTGCCAGCAGAAAACAAAAAGGGTCCTGCTAAAATGCATTCAAATCCTTAAGGCCCATCGAGAATATCCAGAAAACACAAACACACACAGAGGCTGTAGCAAGTTCTGGGGTTGAGATAGCTACAAATCACCAGATAGTTTTGTTTTCATCCAGGAGTACCTGGACAAACTGTTGTGGATTTCCTGTGAAATTTAACCAAAAATCACCGTGAAAGTGGTTTTGGAGAAAAGCACAATCTTCCTGTGCGGCACGTGTATCCAATGTCATGTTTACAAATACAAATATCATGTTTTCTCAGGTTTCTGAAGCTTTCTTCCTAGAAAACTCGAATGTGTGGAGGATTTGACTCCAGGTGGAACCAATTAGCGTTTGCCAGCAGAAAACTAAATGGGTCCTGCTAAAATGCATTCAAAACCTTAAAGTGCATAGAGAATATCCAGAAAACACAAACACACACAGAGGCTGTAGGAAGATCTGGGATTGAGATAGCTACAAATCACCAGATAGTTTTGTTTTCATCCAGGAGTATCTGGACAAATTGTTGCAGTTGAAGGGAAATTTAACCAAAAAATCACCGTGAAAGTGGTTTTGGAGAAAAGCACAATCTTCCTGTTCGGCAAATGTATCCAATGTCATGTTTACAAATACAAATATCCTGTTTTCTCAGGTTTCTGAAGCTTTCTTCCTAGAAAACTCGAATGTGTGGAGTATTTGACTCCAGGTGGAAACAATTAGCGTTTGCCAGCAGAAAACAAAAAGGGTCCTGCTAAAATTCATTCAAAACCTTAAAGTCCATAGAGAATATCCAGAAAACACAAACACACACAGAGGCTGTAGCAAGATCTGGGATTGAGATAGCTACAAATCACCAGATAGTTTTGTTTTCATCCAGGAGTAACTGGACAAATTGTTGTGGATTTCGGGTGAAATTTAACCAAAAATCTCCGTGAAAGTGGTTTTGGAGAAAAGCACAATCTTCCTGTTTGGCAAAGGTATCCAATGTCATGTTTACAGGAAGAAATATCATGTTTTCTCAGGTTTCTGAAGCTTTCTTCCTAGAAAACTCGAATGTGTGGAGTATTTGACTCCAGGTGGAACCAATTAGCGTTTGCCAGCAGAAAACAAAAAGGGTCCTGCTAAAATGCATTCAAAACCTTAAAGTCCATAGAGAATATCCAGAAAACACAAACACACACAGAGGCTGTAGCAAGATCTGGGATTGAGATAGCTACAAATCACCAGATAGGTTTGTTTTCATCCAGGAGTATCTGGACAAATTGTTGTGGATTTTGGGTGAAATTTAACCAAATATCACCGTGAAAGTGGTTTTGGAGAAAAGCACAATCTTCCTGTTCGGCAAATGTATCCAATGTCATGTTTACAGAAAGAAATATCATGTTTTCTCAGGTTTCTGAAGCTTTCTTCCTAGAAAACTCGAATGTGTGGAGTATTTGACTCCAGGTGGAACCAATTAGCGTTTGCCAGCAGAAAACAAAAAGGGTCCTGCTAAAATGCATTCAAATCCTTAAGGTCCATAGAGAATATCCAGAAAACACAAACACACACAGAGGCTGTAGCAAGTTCTGGGGTTGAGATAGCTACAAATCACCAGATAGTTTTGTTTTCATCCAGGAGTATCTGGACAAACTGTTGTGGATTTCCGGTGAAATTTAACCAAAAATCACCGTGAAAGTGGTTTTGGAGAAAAGCACAATCTTCCTGTTCGGCACGTGTATCCAATGTCATGTTTACAAATACAAATATCATGTTTTCTCAGGTTTCTGAAGCTTTCTTCCTAGAAAATTCGAATGTGTGGAGGATTTGACTCCAGGTGGAACCAATTAGCGTTTGCCAGCAGAAAACTAAATGGGTCCTGCTAAAATGCATTCAAAACCTTAAAGTGCATAGAGAATATCCAGAAAACACAAACACACACAGAGGCTCTAGCAAGATCTGGGCTTGAGATAGCTACAAATCACCAGATAGTTTTGTTTACATCCAGGAGTATCTGGACAAATTGTTGTAGTTTTGAAGTGAAATTTAACCAAAAAATCACCGTGAAAGTGGTTTTGAAGAGAAGCACAATCTTTCTGTTCAGCAAATGAATCCAATGTCATGTTTCCAAATACAAATATCATGTTTTCTCAGGTTTCTGGAGCTTTCTTCCTAGAAAACTCGAATGTGTGGAGGATTTGACTCCAGGTGGTACCAATTAACGTTTGCCAGTAGAACACAAAAAGGGTCCTGCTAAAATGCATTCAAAACCTTAAAGTCCATAGAGAATATCCAGAAAACACAAACACACACAGAGGCTGTAGCAAGATCTGGGATTGAGATAGCTACAAATCACCAGATAGTTTTGTTTTCATCCAGGAGTATCTGGACAAATTGTTGTGGATTTCGGGTGACATTTAACCAAAAATCACCGTGAAAGTGGTTTTGGAGAAAAGCACAATATTCCTGTTCGGCAAATGTATCCAATGTCATGTTTACAGAAAGAAATATCATGTCTTCTCAGGTTTCTGAAGCTTTCTTCCTAGAAAACTCGAATGTGTGGAGGATTTGACTCCAGGTGGAACCAATTAGCGTTTGCCAGCAGAAAACAAAAAGGGTCCTGCTAAAATGCATTCAAATCCTTAAGGTCCATAGAGAATATCCAGAAAACACAAACACACACAGAGGCCGTAGCAAGTTCTGGGTTTGAGATAGCTACAAATCACCAGATAATTTTGTTTTCATCCAGGAGTATCTGGACAAATTGTTGTCGATTTCGGGTGCAATTTAACCAAAAATCACGGTGAAAGTGGTTTTGGAGAAAAGCACAATCTTCCTGTTCGGCAAGTGTATCCAATGTCATGTTTACAAATACAAATATCATGTTTTCTCAGGTTTCTGAAACTTTCTTCCTAGAAAACTTGAATGTGTGGAGTATTTGACTCCAGGTGGAACCAATTAGCATTTGCCAGCAGAAAACTAAATGGGTCCTGCTAAAATGCATTCAAAACCTTAAAGTCCATAGAGAATTTCCAGAAAACACAAACACACACAGAGGCTGTAGCAAGATCTGGGATTGAGATAGCTACAAATCACCAGATAGTTTTGTTTTCATCCAGGAGTATCTGGACAAATTGTTGCAGTTGAAGTGAAATTTAACCAAAAAATCACCGTGAAAGTGGTTTTGGAGAAAAGCACAATCTTCCTGTTCGGCAAATGTATCCAATGTCATGTTTACAAATACAAATATCATGTTTTCTCAGGTTTCTGAAGCTTTCTTCCTAGAAAACTCGAATGTGTGGAGGATTTGACTGCAGGTGGAACCAGTTAGCATTTGCCAGCAGAAAACTAAATGGGTCCTGCTAAAATGCATTCAAAACCTTAAAGTCCATAGAGAATATCCAGAAAACAGAAACACACACAGACGCTGTAGCAAGATCTGGGATTGAAATAGCTACAAATCACCAGATAGTTTTGTTTTCATCCAGGAGTATCTGGACAAATTGTTGTGGATTTCGGGTGACATTTAACCAAAAATCTCCGTGAAAATGGTTTTGGAGAAAAGCACAATCTTCCTGTTCGGCAAGTACATCCAATGTCATGTTTACAAATACAAATATCATGTTTTCTCAGGTTTCTGAAGCTTTCTTCCTAGAAAACTCGAATGTGTGGAGGATTTGACTCCAGGTGGAACCAATTAGCGTTTGCCAGCAGAAAACAAAAAGGGTCCTGCTAAAATGCATTCAAACCCTTTAAGTCCAGAGAGAATATCCAGAGAACACAAACACACACAGAGGCTGTAGCAAGATCTGGGATTGAGATAGCTACAAATCACCAGATAGTTTTGTTTTCATCCAGGAGTATCTGGACAAATTGTTGTGTATTTCGGGTGAAATTTAACCCAAAATCACCGTGAAAGTGGTTTTGGAGAAAAGCACAATCTTCCTGTTCGGCAAATGTATCCAATGTCATGTTTACAAATACAAATATCATGTTTTCTCAGGTTTCTGAAGCTTTCTTGCTAGAAAACTCAAATGTGTGGAGGATTTGACTCCAGGTGGAACGAATTAGCGTTTGCTAGCACAAAACAAAAAGGGTCCTGCTAAAATGCATTCAAAACCTTAAAGTCCAGAGAGAATATCCAGAAAACACAAACACACACAGAGGCTGTAGCAAGATCTGGGATTGAGATAGCTACAAATCACCAGACAGGTTTGTTTTCATCCAGGAGTATCTGGACAAATTGTTGTGGATTTCGGGTAAAATTTAACCAAAAATCTCCGTGAAAGTGGTTTTGGAGAAAAGCACAATCTTCCTGTTCAGCAAATGTATCCAATGTCATGTTTACAGAAAGAAATATCATGTTTTCTCAGGTTTCTGAAGCTTTCTTCCTAGTAAACTCGAATGTGTGGAGGATTTGACTCCAGGTGGAACCAATTAGCGTTTGCTAGCAGAAAACAAAAAGGGTCCTGCTAAAATGCATTCAAAACCTTAAAGTCCATAGAGAATATCCAGAAAACACAAACACACACAGAGGCTGTAGCAAGATCTGGGTTTGTGATAGCTACAAATCACCAGATAGTTTTGTTTTCATCCAGGAGTATCTGGACAAATTGTTGTGGATTTCGGGTGAAATTTAACCAAAAATCTCCGTGAAAGTGGTTTTGGAGAAAAGCACAATCTTCCTGTTCGGCAAATGTATCCAATGTCATGTTTACAGAAAGAAATATCATGTTTTCTCAGGTTTCTGAAGCTTTCTTCCTAGAAAACTCGAATGTGTGGAGGATTTGACTCCAGGTGGAACCAATTAGCGTTTGCCAGCAGAAAACAAAAAGGGTCCTGCTAAAATGCATTCAAAACCTTAAAGTCCATAGAGAATATCCAGAAAACACAAACACACACAGAGGCTGTAACAAGAATTGGGATTGAGATAGCTACAAATCACCAGATAGTTTTGTTTTCATCCAGGAGTATCTGGACAAATTGTTGTGGATTTCGGGTGAAATTTAACCAAAAATCTCCGTGAATGTGGTTTTTGAGAAAAGCACAATCTTCCTGTTCGGCAAATGTATCCAATGTCATGTTTACAGAAAGAAATATCATGTTTTCTCAGGTTTCTGAAGCTTTCTTCCTAGTAAACTCGAATGTGTGGAGTATTTGACTGCAGGTGGAACCAAATAGCGTTTGCCAGCAGAAAACAAAAAGGGTCCTGCTAAAATGCATTCAAAACCTTAAAGTCCATAGAGAATATCCAGAAAACACAAACACACACAGAGGCTGTAGCAAGATCTGGGGTTGAGATAGCTACAAATCACCAGATAGTTTTGTTTTAAATCCAGGAGTATCTGGACAAATTGTTGTGCATTTCGGGTGAAATTTATCCAAAAATCACGGTGAACGTGGTTTTGGAGAAAAGCACAATCTTCCTGTTCGGCAAGTACATCCAATGTCATGTTTACAAATACAAATATCATGTTTTCTCTGGTTTCTGAAGCTTTCTTCCTAGAAAACTCGAATGTGTGGAGTATTTGACTCCAGGTGGAACCAATTAGCGTTTGCCAGCAGAAAACGAAAAGGGTCCTGCTAAAATGCATTCAAACCCTTTAAGTCCAGAGAGAATATCCAGAGAACACAAACACACACAGAGGCTGTAGCAAGATCTGGGATTGAGATAGCTACAAATCACCAGATAGTTTTGTTTTCATCCAGGAGTATCTGGACAAATTGTTGTGTATTTCAGGTGAAATTTAACCCAAAATCACCGTGAAAGTGGTTTTGGAGAAAAGCACAATCTTCCTGTTCGGCAAATGTATCCAATGTCATGTTTACAAATACAAATATCATGTTTTCTCAGGTTTCTGAAGCTTTCTTGCTAGAAAACTCAAATGTGTGGAGGATTTGACTCCAGGTGGAACCAATTAGCGTTTGCTAGCACAAAACAAAAAGGGTCCTGCTAAAATGCATTCAAAACCTTAAAGTCCAGAGAGAATATCCAGAAAACACAAACACACACAGAGGCTGTAGCAAGATCTGGGATTGAGATAGCTACAAATCACCAGACAGATTTGTTTTCATCCAGGAGTATCTGGACAAATTGTTGTGGATTTCGGGTAAAATTTAACCAAAAATCTCCGTGAAAGTGGTTTTGGAGAAAAGCACAATCTTCCTGTTCAGCAAATGTATCCAATGTCATGTTTACAAATACAAATATCATGTTTTCTCAGGTTTCTGAAACTTTCTTCCTAGAAAACTTGAATGTGTGGAGTATTTGACTCCAGGTGGAACCAATTAGCATTTGCCAGCAGAAAACTAAATGGGTCCTGCTAAAATGCATTCAAAACCTTAAAGTCCATAGAGAATTTCCAGAAAACACAAACACACACAGAGGCTGTAGCAAGATCTGGGATTGAGATAGCTACAAATCACCAGATAGTTTTGTTTTCATCCAGGAGTATCTGGACAAATTGTTGCAGTTGAAGTGAAATTTAACCAAAAAATCACCGTGAAAGTGGTTTTGGAGAAAAGCACAATCTTCCTGTTCGGGAAATGTATCCAATGTCATGTTTACAAATACAAATATCATGTTTTCTCAGGTTTCTGAAGCTTTCTTCCTAGAAAACTCGAATGTGTGGAGGATTTGACTGCAGGTGGAACCAGTTAGCATTTGCCAGCAGAAAACTAAATGGGTCCTGCTAAAATGCATTCAAAACCTTAAAGTCCATAGAGAATATCCAGAAAACAGAAACACACACAGACGCTGTAGCAAGATCTGGGATTGAGATAGCTACAAATCACCAGATAGTTTTGTTTTCATCCAGGAGTATCTGGACAAATTGTTGTGGATTTCGGGTGACATTTAACCAAAAATCTCCGTGAAAATGGTTTTGGAGAAAAGCACAATCTTCCTGTTCGAAAAATGCATCCAATGTCATGTTAACAAATACATATATCATGTTTTCTCAGGTTTCTGAAGCTTTCTTCCTAGAAAACTCGAATGTGTGGAGTATTTGACTCCAGGTGGAACCAATTAGCGTTTGCCAGCAGAAAACAAAAAGGGTCCTGCTAAAATGCATTCAAACCCTTTAAGTCCAGAGAGAATATCCAGAGAACACAAACACACACAGAGGCTGTAGCAAGATCTGGGATTGAGATAGCTACAAATCCCCAGATAGTTTTGTTTTCATCCAGGAGTATCTGGACAAATTGTTGTGTATTTCGGGTGAAATTTAACCAAAAATCACCGTGAAAGTGGTTTTGGAGAAAAGCACAATCTTCCTGTTCGGCAAATGTATCCAATGTCATGTTTACAAATACAAATATCATGTTTTCTCAGGTTTCTGAAGCTTTCTTCCTAGAAAACTCAAATGTGTGGAGGATTTGACTCCAGGTGGAACCAATTAGCGTTTGCTAGCACAAAACAAAAAGGGTGCTGCAAAAATGCATTCAAAACCTTAAAGACCAGAGAGAATATCCAGAAAACACAAACACACACAGAGGCTGTAGCAAGATCTGGGATTGAGATAGCTACAAATCACCAGACAGGTTTGTTTTCATCCAGGAGTATCTGGACAAATTGTTGTGGATTTCGGGTAAAATTTAACCAAAAATCTCCGTGAAAGTGCTTTTGGAGAAAAGCACAATCTTCCTGTTCAGCAAATGTATCCAATGTCATGTTTACAGAAAGAAATATCATGTTTTCTCAGGTTTCTGAAGCTTTCTTCCTAGTAAATTCGAATGTGTGGAGGATTTGACTCCAGGTGGAACCAATTAGCGTTTGCTAGCAGAAAACAAAAAGGGTCCTGCTAAAATGCATTCAAAACCTTAAAGTCCATAGAGAATATCCAGAAAACACAAACACACACAGAGGCTGTAGCAAGATCTGGGATTGAGATAGCTACAAATCACCAGATAGTTTTGTTTTCATCCAGGAGTATCTGGACAAATTGTTGTGGATTTCGGGTGACATTTAACCAAAAATCACCGTGAAAGTGGTTTTGGAGAAAAGCACAATCTTCCTGTTCGGCAAGTACATCCAATGTCATGTTTACAAATACAAATATCATGTTTTCTCAGGTTTCTGAAGCTTTCTTCCTAGAAAACTCGAATGTGTGGAGGATTTGACTCCAGGTGGAACCAATTAGCGTTTGCCAGCAGAAAACAAAAAGGGTCCTGCTAAAATGCATTCAAACCCTTTAAGTCCAGAGAGAATATCCAGAGAACATAAACACACACAGAGGCTGTAGCAAGATCTGGGATTGAGATAGCTACAAATCACCAGATAGTTTTGTTTTCATCCAGGAGTATCTGGACAAATTGTTGTGTATTTCGGGTGAAATTTAACCCAAAATCACGGTGAAAGTGGTTTTGGAGAAAAGCATAATCTTCCTGTTCGGCAAATGTATCCAATGTCATGTTTACAAATACAAATATCATGTTTTCTCAGGTTTCTGAAGCTTTCTTGCTAGAAAACTCAAATGTGTGGAGGATTTGACTCCAGGTGGAACCAATTAGCGTTTGCTAGCACAAAACAAAAAGGGTCCTGCTAAAATGCATTCAAAACCTTAAAGTCCAGAGAGAATATCCAGAAAACACAAACACACACAGAGGCTGTAGCAAGATCTGGGATTGAGATAGCTACAAATCACCAGACAGGTTTGTTTTCATCCAGGAGTATCTGGACAAATTGTTGTGGATTTCGGGTAAAATTTAACCAAAAATCTCCGTGAAAGTGGTTTTGGAGAAAAGCACAATCTTCCTGTTCAGCAAATGTATCCAATGTCATGTTTACAGAAAGAAATATCATGTTTTCTCAGGTTTCTGAAGCTTTCTTCCTAGTAAACTCGAATGTGTGGAGGATTTGACTCCAGGTGGAACCAATTAGCGTTTGCTAGCAGAAAACAAAAAGGGTCCTGCTAAAATGCATTCAAAACCTTAAAGTCCATAGAGAATATCCAGAAAACACAAACACACACAGAGGCTGTAGCAAGATCTGGGATTGAGATAGCTACAAATCACCAGATAGTTTTGTTTTCATCCAGGAGTATCTGGACAAATTGTTGTGGATTTCCGGTGAAATTTAACCAAAAATCACCGTGAAAGTGGTTTTGGAGAAAAGCACAATCTTCCTGTTCGGCAAGTACATCCAATGTCATGTTTACAAATACAAATATCATGTTTTCTCAGGTTTGTGAAGCTTTCTTCCTAGAAAACTCGAATGTGTGGAGGATTTGACTCCAGGTGGAATCAATTAGCATTTGCCAGCAGAAAACTAAATGGGTCCTGCTAAAATGCATTCAAAACCTTAAAGTCCATAGAGAATATCCAGAAAACACAAACACACACAGAGGCTGTAGCAAGATCTGGGTTTGTGATAGCTACAAATCACCAGATAGTTTTGTTTTCATCCAGGAGTATCTGGACAAATTGTTGTGGATTTCGGGTGAAATTTAACCAAAAATCTCCGTGAAAGTGGTTTTGGAGAAAAGCACAATCTTCCTGTTCGGCAAATGTATCCAATGTCATGTTTACAGAAAGAAATATCATGTTTTCTCAGGTTTCTGAAGCTTTCTTCCTAGAAAACTCGAATGTGTGGAGGATTTGACTCCAGGTGGAACCAATTAGCGTTTGCCAGCAGAAAACAAAAAGGGTCCTGCTAAAATGCATTCAAAACCTTAAAGTCCATAGAGAATATCCAGAAAACACAAACACACACAGAGGCTGTAACAAGATCTGGGATTGAGATAGCTACAAATCACCAGATAGTTTTGTTTTCATCCAGGAGTATCTGGACAAATTGTTGTGGATTTCGGGTGAAATTTAACCAAAAATCTCCGTGAATGTGGTTTTTGAGAAAAGCACAATCTTCCTGTTCGGCAAATGTATCCAATGTCATGTTTACAGAAAGAAATATCATGTTTTCTCAGGTTTCTGAAGCTTTCTTCCTAGTAAACTCGAATGTGTGGAGTATTTGACTGCAGGTGGAACCAAATAGCGTTTGCCAGCAGAAAACAAAAAGGGTCCTGCTAAAATGCATTCAAAACCTTAAAGTCCATAGAGAATATCCAGAAAACACAAACACACACAGAGGCTGTAGCAAGATCTGGGGTTGAGATAGCTACAAATCACCAGATAGTTTTGTTTTAAATCCAGGAGTATCTGGACAAATTGTTGTGCATTTCGGGTGAAATTTATCCAAAAATCACGGTGAACGTGGTTTTGGAGAAAAGCACAATCTTCCTGTTCGGCAAGTACATCCAATGTCATGTTTACAAATACAAATATCATGTTTTCTCTGGTTTCTGAAGCTTTCTTCCTAGAAAACTCGAATGTGTGGAGTATTTGACTCCAGGTGGAACCAATTAGCGTTTGCCAGCAGAAAACGAAAAGGGTCCTGCTAAAATGCATTCAAACCCTTTAAGTCCAGAGAGAATATCCAGAGAACACAAACACACACAGAGGCTGTAGCAAGATCTGGGATTGAGATAGCTACAAATCACCAGATAGTTTTGTTTTCATCCAGGAGTATCTGGACAAATTGTTGTGTATTTCGGGTGAAATTTAACCCAAAATCACCGTGAAAGTGGTTTTGGAGAAAAGCACAATCTTCCTGTTCGGCAAATGTATCCAATGTCATGTTTACAAATACAAATATCATGTTTTCTCAGGTTTCTGAAGCTTTCTTGCTAGAAAACTCAAATGTGTGGAGGATTTGACTCCAGGTGGAACCAATTAGCGTTTGCTAGCACAAAACAAAAAGGATCCTGCTAAAATGCATTCAAAACCTTAAAGTCCAGAGAGAATATCCAGAAAACACAAACACACACAGAGGCTGTAGCAAGATCTGGGATTGAGATAGCTACAAATCACCAGACAGGTTTGTTTTCATCCAGGAGTATCTGGACAAATTGTTGTGGATTTCGGGTAAAATTTAACCAAAAATCTCCGTGAAAGTGGTTTTGGAGAAAAGCACAATCTTCCTGTTCAGCAAATGTATCCAATGTCATGTTTACAGAAAGAAATATCATGTTTTCTCAGGTTTCTGAAGCTTTCTTCCTAGTAAACTCGAATGTGTGGAGGATTTGACTCCAGGTGGAACCAATTAGCGTTTGCTAGCAGAAAACAAAAAGGGTCCTGCTAAAATGCATTCCAAACCTTAAAGTCCATAGAGAATATCCAGAAAACACAAACACACACAGAGGCTGTAGCAAGATCTGGGATTGAGATAGCTACAAATCACCAGATAGTTTTGTTTTCATCCAGGAGTATCTGGACAAATTGTTGTGGATTTCCGGTGAAATTTAACCAAAAATCACCGTGAAAGTGGTTTTGGAGAAAAGCACAATCTTCCTGTTCGGCAAGTACATCCAATGTCATGTTTACAAATACAAATATCATGTTTTCTCAGGTTTCTGAAGCTTTCTTCCTAGAAAACTCGAATGTGTGGAGGATTTGACTCCAGGTGGAATCAATTAGCATTTGCCAGCAGAAAACTAAATGGGTCCTGCTAAAATGCATTCAAAACCTTAAAGTCCATAGAGAATATCCAGAAAACACAAACACACACAGAGGCTGTAGCAAGATCTGGGTTTGTGATAGCTACAAATCACCAGATAGTTTTGTTTTCATCCAGGAGTATCTGGACAAATTGTTGTGGATTTCGGGTGAAATTTAACCAAAAATCTCCGTGAAAGTGGTTTTGGAGAAAAGCACAATCTTCCTGTTCGGCAAATGTATCCAATGTCATGTTTACAGAAAGAAATATCATGTTTTCTCAGGTTTCTGAAGCTTTCTTCCTAGAAAACTCGAATGTGTGGAGGATTTGACTCCAGGTGGAACCAATTAGCGTTTGCCAGCAGAAAACAAAAAGGGTCCTGCTAAAATGCATTCCAAACCTTAAAGTCCATAGAGAATATCCAGAAAACACAAACACACACAGAGGCTGTAACGTGATCTGGGATTGAGATAGCTACAAATCACCAGACAGGTTTGTTTTCATCCAGGAGTATCTGGACAAATTGTTGTGGATTTCGGGTGAAATTTATCCAAAAATCACGGTGAACGTGGTTTTGGAGAAAAGCACAATCTTCCTGTTCGGCAAATGTATCCAATGTCATGTTTACAGAAAGAAATATCATGTTTTTTCAGCTTCTGAAGCTTTCTTCCTAGAAAACTCGAATGTGTGGAGTATTTGACTCCAGGTGGAACCAATTAGCGTTTGCCAGCAGAAAACAAAAAGGGTCCTGCTAAAATGCATTCAAAACCTTGAAGTCCATAGAGAATATCCAGAAAACACAAACACACACAGAGGCTGTAGCAAGATCTGGGGTTGAGATAGCTACAAATCACCAGATAATTTTGTTTTAAATCCAGGAGTATCTGGACAAATTGTTGTGCATTTCGGGTGAAATTTAACGAAAAATCACGGTGAAAGTGGTTTTGGAGAAAAGCACAATCTTCCTGTTCGGCAAGTACATCCAATGTCATGTTTACAAATACAAATATCATGTTTTCTCAGGTTTCTGAAGCTTTCTTCCTAGAAAACTCTAATGTGTGGAGTATTTGACTCCAGGTGGAACCAATTAGCATTTGCCAGCAGAAAACTAAATGGTTCCTGCTAAAATGTATTCAAAACCTTAAAGTCCATAGAGAATATCCAGAAAACACAAACACACACAGAGGCTGTAGCAAGATCTGGGATTGAGATAGCTACAAATCACCAGATAGGTTTGTTTTCATCCAGGAGTATCTGGACAAATTGTGGTGGATTTCGGGTGAAATTTAACCAAAAATCACCGTGAAAGTGGTTTTGGAGAAAAGCACAATCTTCCTGTTCGGCAAATGTATCCAATGTCATGTTTACAGAAAGAAATATCATGTTTTCTCAGGTTTCTGAAGCTTTCTTCCTAGAAAACTCGAATATGTGGAGGATTTCACTCCAGGTGGAACCAATTAGCGTTTGCTAGCAGAAAACAAAAAGGGTCCTGCTAAAATGCATTCAAAACCTTAAAGTCCATAGAGAATATCCAGAAAACACAAACACACACAGAGGCTGTAACAAGATCTGGGATTGAGATAGCTACAAATCACCAGATAGTTTTGTTTTCATCCAGGAGTATCTGGACAAATTGTTGTGGATTTCGGGTGAAATTTAACCAAAAATCTCCGTGAATGTGGTTTTTGAGAAAAGCACAATCTTCCTGTTCGGCAAATGTATCCAATGTCATGTTTACAGAAAGAAATATCATGTTTTCTCAGGTTTCTGAAGCTTTCTTCCTAGTAAACTCGAATGTGTGGAGTATTTGACTGCAGGTGGAACCAAATAGCGTTTGCCAGCAGAAAACAAAAAGGGTCCTGCTAAAATGCATTCAAAACCTTAAAGTCCATAGAGAATATCCAGAAAACACAAACACACACAGAGGCTGTAGCAAGATCTGGGGTTGAGATAGCTACAAATCACCAGATAGTTTTGTTTTAAATCCAGGAGTATCTGGACAAATTGTTGTGCATTTCGGGTGAAATTTATCCAAAAATCACGGTGAACGTGGTTTTGGAGAAAAGCACAATCTTCCTGTTCGGCAAGTACATCCAATGTCATGTTTACAAATACAAATATCATGTTTTCTCTGGTTTCTGAAGCTTTCTTCCTAGAAAACTCGAATGTGTGGAGTATTTGACTCCAGGTGGAACCAATTAGCGTTTGCCAGCAGAAAACGAAAAGGGTCCTGCTAAAATGCATTCAAACCCTTTAAGTCCAGAGAGAATATCCAGAGAACACAAACACACACAGAGGCTGTAGCAAGATCTGGGATTGAGATAGCTACAAATCACCAGATAGTTTTGTTTTCATCCAGGAGTATCTGGACAAATTGTTGTGTATTTCGGGTGAAATTTAACCCAAAATCACCGTGAAAGTGGTTTTGGAGAAAAGCACAATCTTCCTGTTCGGCAAATGTATCCAATGTCATGTTTACAAATACAAATATCATGTTTTCTCAGGTTTCTGAAGCTTTCTTGCTAGAAAACTCAAATGTGTGGAGGATTTGACTCCAGGTGGAACCAATTAGCGTTTGCTAGCACAAAACAAAAAGGATCCTGCTAAAATGCATTCAAAACCTTAAAGTCCAGAGAGAATATCCAGGAAACACAAACACACACAGAGGCTGTAGCAAGATCTGGGATTGAGATAGCTACAAATCACCAGACAGGTTTGTTTTCATCCAGGAGTATCTGGACAAATTGTTGTGGATTTCGGGTAAAATTTAACCAAAAATCTCCGTGAAAGTGGTTTTGGAGAAAAGCACAATCTTCCTGTTCAGCAAATGTATCCAATGTCATGTTTACAGAAAGAAATATCATGTTTTCTCAGGTTTCTGAAGCTTTCTTCCTAGTAAACTCGAATGTGTGGAGGATTTGACTCCAGGTGGAACCAATTAGCGTTTGCTAGCAGAAAACAAAAAGGGTCCTGCTAAAATGCATTCAAAACCTTAAAGTCCATAGAGAATATCCAGAAAACACAAACACACACAGAGGCTGTAGCAAGATCTGGGATTGAGATAGCTACAAATCACCAGATAGTTTTGTTTTCATCCAGGAGTATCTGGACAAATTGTTGTGGATTTCCGGTGAAATTTAACCAAAAATCACCGTGAAAGTGGTTTTGGAGAAAAGCACAATCTTCCTGTTCGGCAAGTACATCCAATGTCATGTTTACAAATACAAATATCATGTTTTCTCAGGTTTCTGAAGCTTTCTTCCTAGAAAACTCGAATGTGTGGAGGATTTGACTCCAGGTGGAATCAATTAGCATTTGCCAGCAGAAAACTAAATGGGTCCTGCTAAAATGCATTCAAAACCTTAAAGTCCATAGAGAATATCCAGAAAACACAAACACACACAGAGGCTGTAGCAAGATCTGGGTTTGTGATAGCTACAAATCACCAGATAGTTTTGTTTTCATCCAGGAGTATCTGGACAAATTGTTGTGGATTTCGGGTGAAATTTAACCAAAAATCTCCGTGAAAGTGGTTTTGGAGAAAAGCACAATCTTCCTGTTCGGCAAATGTATCCAATGTCATGTTTACAGAAAGAAATATCATGTTTTCTCAGGTTTCTGAAGCTTTCTTCCTAGAAAACTCGAATGTGTGGAGGATTTGACTCCAGGTGGAACCAATTAGCGTTTGCCAGCAGAAAACAAAAAGGGTCCTGCTAAAATGCATTCCAAACCTTAAAGTCCATAGAGAATATCCAGAAAACACAAACACACACAGAGGCTGTAACGTGATCTGGGATTGAGATAGCTACAAATCACCAGACAGGTTTGTTTTCATCCAGGAGTATCTGGACAAATTGTTGTGGATTTCGGGTGAAATTTATCCAAAAATCACGGTGAACGTGGTTTTGGAGAAAAGCACAATCTTCCTGTTCGGCAAATGTATCCAATGTCATGTTTACAGAAAGAAATATCATGTTTTTTCAGCTTCTGAAGCTTTCTTCCTAGAAAACTCGAATGTGTGGAGTATTTGACTCCAGGTGGAACCAATTAGCGTTTGCCAGCAGAAAACAAAAAGGGTCCTGCTAAAATGCATTCAAAACCTTGAAGTCCATAGAGAATATCCAGAAAACACAAACACACACAGAGGCTGTAGCAAGATCTGGGGTTGAGATAGCTACAAATCACCAGATAATTTTGTTTTAAATCCAGGAGTATCTGGACAAATTGTTGTGCATTTCGGGTGAAATTTAACGAAAAATCACGGTGAAAGTGGTTTTGGAGAAAAGCACAATCTTCCTGTTCGGCAAGTACATCCAATGTCATGTTTACAAATACAAATATCATGTTTTCTCAGGTTTCTGAAGCTTTCTTCCTAGAAAACTCTAATGTGTGGAGTATTTGACTCCAGGTGGAACCAATTAGCATTTGCCAGCAGAAAACTAAATGGTTCCTGCTAAAATGTATTCAAAACCTTAAAGTCCATAGAGAATATCCAGAAAACACAAACACACACAGAGGCTGTAGCAAGATCTGGGATTGAGATAGCTACAAATCACCAGATAGGTTTGTTTTCATCCAGGAGTATCTGGACAAATTGTGGTGGATTTCGGGTGAAATTTAACCAAAAATCACCGTGAAAGTGGTTTTGGAGAAAAGCACAATCTTCCTGTTCGGCAAATGTATCCAATGTCATGTTTACAGAAAGAAATATCATGTTTTCTCAGGTTTCTGAAGCTTTCTTCCTAGAAAACTCGAATATGTGGAGGATTTCACTCCAGGTGGAACCAATTAGCGTTTGCTAGCAGAAAACAAAAAGGGTCCTGCTAAAATGCATTCAAAACCTTAAAGTCCATAGAGAATATCCAGAAAACACAAACACACACAGAGGCTGTAGCAAGATCTGGGATTGAGATAGCTACAAATCTCCAGATAGGTTTGTTTTCACCAAGGAGTATCTGGACAAATTGTTGTGGATTTCGGGTGAAATTTAACCTAAAATCACGGTGAAAGTGGTTTTGGAGAAAAGCACAATTTTCCTGTTCAGCTAATGAATCCAATGTCATGTTTACAAATACAAACATGTTTTCTCAGGTGTCTGGAGCTTTCCTCCTAGAAAACTCGAATGTGTGGAGGATTTGACTCCAGGTGGAACCAATTAGCGTTTGCCAGCAGAAAACAAAAAGGGTCCTGTTAAAATGCATTCAAAACCTTAAAGACCATAGAGAATATCCAGAAAACACAAACACACACAGAGGCTGTAGCAAGATCTGGGATTGAGATAGCTACAAATCCCCAGATAGTTTTGTTTTCATCCAGGAGTATCTGGACAAATTGTTGTAGTTTGAAGTGAAATTTAACCAAAAAATCACCATGAAAGTGGTTTTGGAGGAAAGCACAATATTTCTGTTCAGCTAATGAATCCAATGTCTTGTTTACAAACACAAATAAGTTTTCTCAGGTTTCTGAAGCTTTCTTCCTAGAAAACTCGAATGTGTGGAGGATTTGACTCCAGGTGGAACCAATGAGCGTTTGCCAGCAGAAAACAAAAAGGGTCCTGCTAAAATGCATTCAAAACCTAAAGTCCATAGAGAATATCCAGCAAACACAAACACACACAATGGCTGTAGCAAGATCTAGGATTGAGATAGCTACAAATCACCAGGTAGTTTTGTTTTCATCCAGGAGTGTCTGGACTAATTGTTGTGGATTTCGGGTGACATTTAACCAAAAATCACCGTGAAAGTGGTTTTGGAGAAAAGCACAATCTTCCTGTTCGGCAAATGTATCCAATGTCATGTTTACTGAAAGAAATATCATGTTTTCTCAGGTTTCTGAAGCTGTCTTCCTAGAATACTCGAATGTGTGGAGGATTTGACTCCAGGTGGAACCAATTAGTGTTTGCCAGCAGAAAACAAAAAGGGCCCTGCTAAAACGCATTCAGAACCTTAAAGTCCATAGAGAATGTCCAGAAAACACAAACACACACAGAGGATGTAGCAAGATCTGGGATTGAGATAGCTACAAATCACCAGATAGTTTTGTTTTCATCCAGGAGTATCTGGTCAAATTGTTGTGGATTTCAGGTGAAATTTAACCAAAAATTCACCGTGAAAGTGGTTTTGGAGAAAAGCACAATATTCCTGTTCGGCAAATGTATCCAATGTCATGTTTACAGAAAGAAATATCATGTTTTCTCAGGTTTCTGAAGCTTTCTTCCTAGTAAACTCGAATGTGTGGAGTATTTGACTCCAGGTGGAACCAATTAGCGTTTGCCAGCAGAAAACAAAAAGGGTCCTGCTAAAATGCATTCAAAACCTTAAAGTCCATAGAGAATATCCAGAAAACACAAACACACACAGAGGCTGTAGCAAGATCTGGGATTGAGATAGCTACAAATCACCAGATTGTTTTGTTTTCATCAAGGAATATCTAGACAAATTGTTGTGGATTTCGGGTGAAATTTAACCAAAAATCACGGTGAAAGTGGTTTTGGAGAAAAGCACAATCTTCCTGTTCAGCAAATGTATCCAAGGGCATGTTTACAGAAAGAAATATCATGTTTTCTCAGGTTTCTGTACCTTTCTTCCTAGAAAACTCGAATGTGTGGAGGATTTGACTCCAGGTGGAAACAATTAGTGTTTGCCAGCAGAAAACAAAAAGGGCCCTGCTAAAACGCATTCAAAACCTTAAAGTCCATAGAGGATATCCAGAAAACACAAACACACAGAGGCTGTGGCAAGATCTGGGATTGAGATAGCTACAAATCACCAGATAGTTTTGTTTTCATCCAGGAGTATCTGGACAAATTGTTGTGGATTTCGGGTGAAGTTTAACCAAAAATCACCGTGAACGTGGTTTTGGAGAAAAGCACAATCTTCCTGTTCGGCAAATGTATCCAATGTCATGTTTACAAATACAAATATCATGTTTTCTCAGGTTTCTGAAGCTTTCTTCCTAGAAAACTCGAATGTGTGGAGGATTTGACTGCAGGTGGAACCAGTTAGCATTTGCCAGCAGAAAACTAAATGGGTCCTGCTAAAATGCATTCAAAACCTTAAAGTCCATAGAGAATATCCAGAAAACAGAAACACACACAGACGCTGTAGCAAGATCTGGGATTGATATAGCTACAAATCACCAGATAGTTTTGTTTTCATCCAGGAGTATCTGGACAAATTGTTGTGAATTTCGGGTGACATTTAACCAAAAATCTCCGTGAAAATGGTTTTGGAGAAAAGCACAATCTTCCTGTTCGAAAAATGCATCCAATGTCATGTTAACAAATACATATATCATGTTTTCTCAGGTTTCTGAAGCTTTCTTCCTAGAAAACTCGAATGTGTGGAGTATTTGACTCCAGGTGGAACTAATTAGCGTTTGCCAGCAGAAAACAAAAAGGGTCCTGCTAAAATGCATTCAAACCCTTTAAGTCCACAGAGAATATCCAGAGAACACAAACACACACAGAGGCTGTAGCAAGATCTGGGATTGAGATAGCTACAAATCACCAGATAGTTTTGTTTTCATCCAGGAGTATCTGGACAAATTGTTGTGGATTTCGGGTGAAATTTAACCAAAAATCTCCGTGAAAGTGGTTTTGGAGAAAAGCACAATCTTCCTGTTCAGCAAATGTATCCAATGTCATGTTTACAGAAAGAAATATCATGTTTTCTCAGGTTTCTGAAGCTTTCTTCCTAGAAAACTCGAATGTGTGGAGGATTTGACTCCAGGTGGAACCAATTAGCGTTTGCTAGCAGAAAACAAAAAGGGTCCTGCTAAAATGCATTCAAAACCTTAAAGTCCATAGAGAATATCCAGAAAACACAAACACACACAGAGGCTGTAGCAAGATCTGGGATTGAGATAGCTACAAATCACCAGATAGTTTTGTTTTCATCCAGGAGTATCTGGACAAATTGTTGTGGATTTCCGGTGAAATTTAACCAAAAATCACCGTGAAAGTGGTTTTGGAGAAAAGCACAATCTTCCTGTTCGGCAAGTACATCCAATGTCATGTTTACAAATACAAATATCATGTTTTCTCAGGTTTCTGAAGCTTTCTTCCTAGAAAACTCGAATGTGTGGAGGATTTGACTCCAGGTGGAACCAATTAGCGTTTGCCAGCAGAAAACAAAAAGGGTCCTGCTAAAATGCATTCAAACCCTTTAAGTCCAGAGAGAATATCCAGAGAACACAAACACACACAGAGGCTGTAGCAAGATCTGGGATTGAGATAGCTACAAATCACCAGATAGTTTTGTTTTCATCCAGGAGTATCTGGACAAATTGTTGTGGATTTCGGGTGAAATTTAACCCAAAATCACGGTGAAAGTGGTTTTGGAGAAAAGCACAATCTTCCTGTTCGGCAAATGTATCCAATGTCATGTTTACAAATACAAATATCATGTTTTCTCAGGTTTCTGAAGCTTTCTTCCTAGAAAACTCAAATGTGTGGAGGATTTGACTCCAGGTGGAACCAATTAGCGTTTGCTAGCACAAAACAAAAAGGGTCCTGCAAAAATGCATTCAAAACCTTAAAGTCCAGAGAGAATATCCAGAAAACACAAACACCCACAGAGGCAGTAGCAAGATCTGGGATTGAGATAGCTACAAATCACCAGACAGGTTTGTTTTCATCCAGGAGTATCTGGACAAATTGTTGTGGATTTCGGGTAAAATTTAACCAAAAATCTCCGTGAAAGTGGTTTTGGAGAAAAGCACAATCTTCCTGTTTGGCAAGTGTATCCAATGTGATGTTTACAAATACAAATATCATGTTTTCTCAGGTTTCTGAAGCTTTCTTCCTAGTAAACTCGAATGTGTGGAGGATTTGACTCCAGGTGGAACCAATTAGCGTTTGCTAGCAGAAAACAAAAAGGGTCCTGCTAAAATGCATTCAAAACCTTAAAGTCCATAGAGAATATCCAGAAAACACAAACACACACAGAGGCTGTAGCAAGATCTGGGATTGAGATAGCTACAAATCACCAGATAGTTTTGTTTTCATCCAGGAGTATCTGGACAAATTGTTGTGGATTTCCGGTGAAATTTAACCAAAAATCACCGTGAAAGTGGTTTTGGAGAAAAGCACAATCTTCCTGTTCGGCAAGTACATCCAATGTCATGTTTACAAATACAAATATCATGTTTTCTCAGGTTTCTGAAGCTTTCTTCCTAGAAAACTCGAATGTGTGGAGGATTTGACTCCAGGTGGAACCAATTAGCATTTGCCAGCAGAAAACTAAATGGGTCCTGCTAAAATGCATTCAAAACCTTAAAGTCCATAGAGAATATCCAGAAAACACAAACACACACAGAGGCTGTAGCAAGATCTGGGGTTGAGATAGCTACAAATCACCAGATAGTTTTGTTTTAAATCCAGGAGTATCTGGACAAATTGTTGTGCATTTCGGGTGAAATTTATCCAAAAATCACGGTGAACGTGGTTTTGGAGAAAAGCACAATCTTCCTGTTCGGCAAGTACATCCAATGTCATGTTTACAAATACAAATATCATGTTTTCTCTGGTTTCTGAAGCTTTCTTCCTAGAAAACTCGAATGTGTGGAGGATTGACTCCAGGTGGAACCAATTAGCGTTTGCCAGCAGAAAACAAAAAGGGTCCTGCTAAAATGCATTCAAAACCTTAAAGTGCATAGAGAATATCCAGAAAACACAAACACACACAGAGGCTGTAGCAAGATCTGGGTTTGAGATAGCTACAAATCACCAGATAGTTTTGTTTTCATCCAGGAGTATCTGGACAAATGTTGTGAATTTCGGGTGAAATTTAACCAAAAATCACGGTGAAAGTGGTTTTGGAGAAAAGCACAATCTTCCTGTTCGGCAAGTGTATCCAATGTCATGTTTACAAATACAAATATCATGTTTTCTCAGGTTTCTGAAGCTTTCTTCCTAGAAAACTCGAATGTGTGGAGGATTTGACTCCAGGTGGAACCAATTAGCGTTTGCCAGCAGAAAACAAAAAGGGTCCTGCTAAAATGCATTCAAAACCTTAAAGTCCATAGAGAATATCCAGAAAACACAAACACACACAGAGGCTGTAACAAGATCTGGGATTGAGATAGCTACAAATCACCAGATAGTTTTGTTTTCATCCAGGAGTATCTGGACAAATTGTTGTGGATTTCGGGTGAAATTTAACCTAAAATCTCCGTGAACGTGGTTTTTGAGAAAAGCACAATCTTCCTGTTCGGCAAATGTATCCAATGTCATGTTTACAGAAAGAAATATCATGTTTTCTCAGGTTTCTGAAGCTTTCTTCCTAGAAAACTCGAATGTGTGGAGTATTTGACTCCAGGTGGAACCAATTAGCGTTTGCCAGCAGAAAACAAAAAGGGTCCTGCTAAAATGCATTCAAAACCTTAAAGTCCATAGAGAATATCCAGAAAACACAAACACACACAGAGGCTGTAGCAAGATCTGGGGTTGAGATAGCTACAAATCACCAGATAGTTTTGTTTTAAATCCAGGAGTATCTGGACAAATTGTTGTGCATTTTGGGTGAAATTTATCCAAAAATCACGGTGAACGTGGTTTTGGAGAAAAGCACAATCTTCCTCTTCGGCAAGTACATCCAATGTCATGTTTACAAATACAAATATCATGTTTTCTCAGGTTTCTGAAGCTTTCTTCCTAGAAAACTCTAATGTGTGGAGTATTTGACTCCAGGTGGAACCAATTAGCATTTGCCAGCAGAAAACTAAATGGTTCCTGCTAAAATGCATTCAAAACCTTAAAGTCCATAGAGAATATCCAGAAAACACAAACACACACAGAGGCTGTAGCAAGATCTGGGATTGAGATAGCTACAAATCACCAGATAGGTTTGTTTTCATCCAGGAGTATCTGGACAAATTGTGGTGGATTTCGGGTGAAATTTAACCAAAAATCACCGTGAAAGTGGTTTTGGAGAAAAGCACAATCTTCCTGTTCGGCAAATGTATCCAATGTCATGTTTACAGAAAGAAATATGTTTTCTCAGGTTTCTGAAGCTTTCTTCCTAGAAAACTCGAATGTGTGGAGGATTTCACTCCAGGTGGAACCAATTAGCGTTTGCTAGCAGAAAACAAAAAGGGTCCTGCTAAAATGCATTCAAAACCTTAAAGTCCATAGAGAATATCCAGAAAACACAAACACACACAGAGGCTGTAGCAAGATCTGGGATTGAGATAGCTACAAATCTCCAGATAGGTTTGTTTTCACCAAGGAGTATCTGGACAAATTGTTGTGGATTTCGGGTGAAATTTAACCTAAAATCACGGTGAAAGTGGTTTTGGAGAAAAGCACAATCTTCCTGTTCAGCTAATGAATCCAATGTCATGTTTACAAATACAAACATGTTTTCTCAGGTGTCTGGAGCTTTCCTCCTAGAAAACTCGAATGTGTGGAGGATTTGACTCCAGGTGGAACCAATTAGCGTTTGCCAGCAGAAAACAAAAAGGGTCCTGCTAAAATGCATTCAAAACCTTAAAGTCCATAGAGAATATCCAGAAAACACAAACACACACAGAGGCTGTAGCAAGATCTGGGATTGAGATAGCTACAAATCACCAGGTACTTTTGTTTTCAACCAGGAGTATCTGGACAAATTGTTGTGGATTTCGGGTGAAATTTCATCAAAAATCACCGTGAAAGTGGTTTTGGAGAAAAGCACAATCTTCCTGTTCGAAAAATGCATCCAATGTCATGTTTACAGAAAGAAATATCATGTTTTCTCAGGTTTCTGAAGCTTTCTTCCTAGAAAACTCGAATGTGTGGAGTATTTGACTCCAGGTGGAACCAATTAGCGTTTGCCAGCAGAAAACAAAAAGGGTCCTGCTAAAATGCATTCAAAACCTTAAAGTCCATAGAGAATATCCAGAAAACACAAACACACACAGAGGCTGTAGCAAGATCTGGGATTGAGATAGCTACAAATCCCCAGATAGTTTTGTTTTCATCCAGGAGTATCTGGACAAATTGTTGTAGTTTGAAGTGAAATTTAACCAAAAAATCACCATGAAAGTGGTTTTGGAGGAAAGCACAATATTTCTGTTCAGCTAATGAATCCAATGTCTTGTTTACAAACACAAATAAGTTTTCTCAGGTTTCTGAAGCTTTCTTCCTAGAAAACTCGAATGTGTGGAGGATTTGACTCCAGGTGGAACCAATGAGCGTTTGCCAGCAGAAAACAAAAAGGGTCCTGCTAAAATGCATTCAAAACCTAAAGTCCATAGAGAATATCCAGCAAACACAAACACACACAATGGCTGTAGCAAGATCTAGGATTGAGATAGCTACAAATCACCAGGTAGTTTTGTTTTCATCCAGGAGTGTCTGGACTAATTGTTGTGGATTTCGGGTGAAATTTAACAAAAAATCACCGTGAAAGTGGTTTTGGAGAAAAGCACAATCTTCCTGTTCGGCAAATGTATCCAATGTCATGTTTACTGAAAGAAATATCATGTTTTCTCAGGTTTCTGAAGCTGTCTTCCTAGAATACTCGAATGTGTGGAGGATTTGACTCCAGGTGGAACCAATTAGTGTTTGCCAGCAGAAAAAAAAAGGGCCCTGCTAAAATGCATTCAGAACCTTAAAGTCCATAGAGAATGTCCAGAAAACACAAACACACACAGAGGCTGTAGCAAGATCTGGGATTGAGATAGCTACAAATCACCAGATAGTTTTGTTTTCATCCAGGAGTATCTGGTCAAATTGTTGTGGATTTCAGGTGAAATTTAACCAAAAATTCACCGTGAAAGTGGTTTTGGAGAAAAGCACAATATTCCTGTTCGGCAAATGTATCCAATGTCATGTTTACAGAAAGAAATATCATGTTTTCTCAGGTTTCTGAAGCTTTCTTCCTAGTAAACTCGAATGTGTGGAGTATTTGACTCCAGGTGGAACCAATTAGCGTTTGCCAGCAGAAAACAAAAAGGGTCCTGCTAAAATGCATTCAAAACCTTAAAGTCCATAGAGAATATCCAGAAAACACAAACACACACAGAGGCTGTAGCAAGATCTGGGATTGAGATAGCTACAAATCACCAGATTGTTTTGTTTTCATCAAGGAATATCTAGACAAATTGTTGTGGATTTCGGGTGAAATTTAACCAAAAATCACGGTGAAAGTGGTTTTGGAGAAAAGCACAATCTTCCTGTTCAGCAAATGTATCCAAGGGCATGTTTACAGAAAGAAATATCATGTTTTCTCAGGTTTCTGTACCTTTCTTCCTAGAAAACTCGAATGTGTGGAGTATTTGACTCCAGGTGGAAACAATTAGTGTTTGCCAGCAGAAAACAAAAAGGGCCCTGCTAAAACGCATTCAAAACCTTAAAGTCCATAGAGGATATCCAGAAAACACAAACACACAGAGGCTGTGGCAAGATCTGGGATTGAGATAGCTACAAATCACCAGATAGTTTTGTTTTCATCCAGGAGTATCTGGACAAATTGTTGTGGATTTCGGGTGAAGTTTAACCAAAAATCACCGGGAAAGTGGTTTTGGAGAAAAGCACAATCTTCCTGTTCGGCAAATGCATCCAATGTCATGTTTACAGAAAGAAATATCATGTTTTCTCAGGTTTCTAAAGCGTTCTTCCTAGAAAACTCGAATGTGTGGAGTATTTGACTCCAGGTGGAACCAATTAGCGTTTGCCAGGAGAAAACAAAAAGGGTCCTGCTAAAATGCATTCAAAACCTTAAAGTCCATAGAGAATATCCAGAAAACACAAACACACACAGAGTCTGTAGCAAGATCTGGGATTGAGATACCTACAAATCACCAGATAGTTTTGTTTTCATCCAGGAGTATCTGGACAAATTGTTGTGGATTTCCGGTGAAATTTCATCAAAAATCACCGTGAAAGTGGTTTTGGAGAAAAGCACAATCTTCCTGTTCGGCAAATGCATCCAATGTCATGTTTACAGAAAGAAATATCATGTTTTCTCAGGTTTCTGAAGCTTTCTTCCTAGAAAACTCGAATGTGTGGATGATTTGACTCCAGGTGGAACCAATTAGCGTTTGCCAGCAGAAAACAAAAAGGGTCCTGCTAAAATGCATTCAAAACCTTAAAGTCCATAGAGAATATCCAGAAAACACAAACACACACAGAGGCTGTAGCAAGATCTGGGATTGAGATAGCTACAAATCACCAGATAGTTTTGTTTTCATCCAGGAGTATCTGGACAAATTGTTGTAGTTTGAAGTGAAATTTAACCAAAAAATCACCATGAAAATGGTTTTGGAGGAAAGCACAATCTTTCTGTTCAGCTAATGAATCCAATGTCATGTTTACAAACACAAATAAGTTTTCTCAGGTTTCTGAAGCTTTCTTCCTAGAAAACTCGAATGTGTGGAGGATTTGACTCCAGGTGGAACCAATGAGCGTTTGCCAGCAGAAAACAAAAAGGGTCCTGCTAAAATGCATTCAAAACCTAAAGTCCATAGAGAATATCCAGCAAACGCAAACACACACAATGGCTGTAGCAAGATCTAGGATTGAGATAGCTACAAATCACCAGATAGTTTTGTTTTCATCCAGGAGTGTCTGGACTAATTGTTGTGGATTTCGGGTGAAATTTAAAAAAAGTCACCATGAAAGTGGTTTTGGAGAAAAGCACAATCTTCCTGTTCGGCAAATGTATCCAATCTCATGTTTACTGAAAGAAATATCATGTTTTCTCAGTTTTCTGAAGCTGTCTTCCTAGAAAACTCGAATGTGTGGAGGATTTGACTCCAGGTGGAACCAATTAGTGTTTTCCAGCAGAAAACAAAAAGGGCCCTGCTAAAACGCATTCAGAACCTTAAAGTCCATAGAGAATGTCCAGAAAACACAAACACACACAGAGGCTGTAGCAAGATCTGGGATTGAGATAGCTACAAATCACCAGATAGTTTTGTTTTCATCCAGGAGTATCTGGTCAAATTGTTGTGGATTTCAGGTGAAATTTAACCAAAAATTCACCGTGAAAGTGGTTTTGGAGAAAAGCACAATCTTCCTATTCGGCAAATGTATCCAATGTCATGTTTACAGAAAGAAATATCATGTTTTCTCAGGTTTCTGAAGCTTTCTTCCTAGTAAACTCGAATGTGTGGAGTATTTGACTCCAGGTGGAACCAATTAGCGTTTGCCAGCAGAAAACAAAAAGGGTCCTGCTAAAATGCATTCAAAACCTTAAAGTCCATAGAGAATATCCAGAAAACACAAACACACACAGAGGCTGTAGCAAGATCTGGGATTGAGATAGCTACAAATCACCAGATTGTTTTGTTTTCATCAAGGAATATCTGGACAAATTGTTGTGGATTTAGGGTGAAATTTAACCAAAAATCACGGTGAAAGTGGTTTTGGAGAAAAGCACAATCTTCCTGTTCAGCAAATGTATCCAAGGGCATGTTTACAGAAAGAAATATCATGTTTTCTCAGGTTTCTGTACCTTTCTTCCTAGAAAACTCGAATGTGTGGAGTATTTGACTCCAGGTGGAAACAATTAGTGTTTGCCAGCAGAAAACAAAAAGGGCCCTGCTAAAACGCATTCAAAACCTGAAAGTCCATAGAGGATATCCAGAAAACACAAACACACATAGGCTGTGGCAAGATCTGGGATTGAGATAGCTACAAATCACCAGATAGTTATGTTTTAAATCCAGGAGTATCTGGACAAATTGTTGTGGATTTCGGGTGAAATTTAACCAAAAATCACCGTGAAAGTGGTTTTGGAGAAAAGCACAATCTTCCTGTTCGGCAAGTACATCCAATGTCATGTTTACAAATACAAATATCATGTTTTCTCAGGTTTCTGAAGCTTTCTTCCTTGAAAACTCGAATCTGTGGAGGATTTGACTCCAGGTGGAACCAATTAGCGTTTGCAGCAGAAAAGAAAAAGGGTCCTGCTAAAATGCATTCAAAACCTTAAAGTCCATAGAGAATATCCAGAAAACACAAACACACACAGAGGCTGTAGCAAGATCTGGGATTGAGATAGCTACAAATCACCAGATAGTTTTGTTTTCATCCAGGAGTATCTGGACAAATTGTTGTCGATTTCGGGTGCAATTTAACCAAATATCACCGTGAAAGTGGTTTTGGAGAAAAGCATAATCTTCCCGTTCGGCAAGTGTATCCAATGTCATGTTTACAAATACAAATATCATGTTTTCTCAGGTTTCTGAAGCTTTCTTCCTAGAAAACTCGAATGTGTGGAGTATTTGACTCCAGGTGGAACCAATTAGCATTTGCCAGCAGAAAACTAAATGGGTCTTGCTAAAATGCATTCAAAACCTTAAAGTCCATAGAGAATGTCCAGAAAACACAAACACACACAGAGGCTGTAGCAAGATCTGGGATTGAGATAGCTACAAATCACCAGATAGTTTTGTTTTCATCCAGGAGTATCTGGTCAAATTGTTGTGGATTTCAGGTGAAATTTAACCAAAAATCACCGTGAAAGTGGTTTTGGAGAAAAGCACAATCTTCCTGTTCGGCAAATGTATCCAATGTCATGTTTTCAGAAAGAAATATCATGTTTTCTCAGGTTTCTGAAGCTTTCTTCCTAGAAAACTCGAATGTGTGGAGGATTTGACTCCAGGTGGAACCAATTAGCGTTTGCCAGCAGAAAACAAAAAGGGTCCTGCTAAAATGCATTCAAAACCTTAAAGTCCATAGAGAATATCCAGAAAACACAAACACACACAGAGGCTGTAGCAAGATCTGGGATTCAATAGCTACAAATCTCCAGATAGGTTTGTTTTCACCCAGGAGTATCTGGACAAATTGTTGTGGATTTCGAGAGAAATTTAACCTAAAATCACCGTGAAAGTGGTTTTGGAGAAAAGCACAATCTTCCTGTTCAAAAAATGCATCCAATGTCATGTTTACAGAAAGAAATAGCATGTTTTCTCAGGTTTCTGAAGCTTTCTTCCTAGAAAATTCGAATGTGTGGAGTATTTGACTCCAGGTGGAACCAATTAGCGTTTGCCAGCAGAAAACAAAAAGGGTCCTGCTAAAATGCATTCAAAACCTTAAAGTCCATAGAGAATATCCAGAAAACACAAACACACACAGAGGCTGTAGCAAGATCTGGGATTGAGATAGCTACAAATCACCAGATAGTTTTGTTTTCATCCAGGAGTATCTGGACAAATTGTTGTCGATTTCGGGTGCAATTTAACCAAATATCACCGTGAAAGTGGTTTTGGAGAAAAGCACAATCTTCCCGTTCGGCAAGTGTATCCAATGTCATGTTTACAAATACAAATATCATGTTTTCTCAGGTTTCTGAAGCTTTCTTCCTAGAAAACTCGAATGTGTGGAGTATTTGACTCCAGGTGGAACCAATTAGCATTTGCCAGCAGAAAACTAAATGGGTCTTGCTAAAATGCATTCAAAACCTTAAAGTCCATAGAGAATGTCCAGAAAACACAAACACACACAGAGGCTGTAGCAAGATCTGGGATTGAGATAGCTACAAATCACCAGATAGTTTTGTTTTCATCCAGGAGTATCTGGTCAAATTGTTGTGGATTTCAGGTGAAATTTAACCAAAAATCACCGTGAAAGTGGTTTTGGAGAAAAGCACAATCTTCCTGTTCGGCAAATGTATCCAATGTCATGTTTTCAGAAAGAAATATCATGTTTTCTCAGGTTTCTGAAGCTTTCTTCCTAGAAAACTCGAATGTGTGGAGGATTTGACTCCAGGTGGAACCAATTAGCGTTTGCCAGCAGAAAACAAAAAGGGTCCTGCTAAAATGCATTCAAAACCTTAAAGTCCATAGAGAATATCCAGAAAACACAAACACACACAGAGGCTGTAGCAAGATCTGGGATTCAATAGCTACAAATCTCCAGATAGGTTTGTTTTCACCCAGGAGTATCTGGACAAATTGTTGTGGATTTCGAGAGAAATTTAACCTAAAATCACCGTGAAAGTGGTTTTGGAGAAAAGCACAATCTTCCTGTTCAAAAAATGCATCCAATGTCATGTTTACAGAAAGAAATAGCATGTTTTCTCAGGTTTCTGAAGCTTTCTTCCTAGAAAACTCGAATGTGTGGAGGATTTGACTCCAGGTGGAACCAATTAGCGTTTGCCAGCAGAAAACAAAAAGGGTCCTGCTAAAATGCATTCAAAACCTTAAAGTCCATAGAGAATATCCAGAAAACACAAACACACACAGAGGCTGTAGCAAGATCTGGGATTGAGATAGCTACAAATCACCAGATAATTTTGTTTTAAATCCAGGAGTATCTGGACAAATTGTTGTGGATTTCGGGTGAAATTTAACCAAAAATCACCGTGAAAGTGGTTTTGGAGAAAAGCACAATCTTCCTGTTCGGCAAATGTATCCAATGTCATGTTTACAGAAAGAAATATCATGTTTTCTCAGGTTTCTGAAGCTTTCTTCCTAGAAAACTCGAATGTGTGGAGAATTTGACTCCAGGTGGAACCAATTAGCGTTTGCCAGCAGAAGACAAAAAGGGTCCTGCTAAAATGCATTCAAAATCTTAAATTCCATAGAGAATATCCAGAAAACACAAACACACACAGAGGCTGTAGCAAGATCTGGGATTGAGATAGCTACAAATCACCAGATAGTTTTGTTTTCATCCAGGAGTATCTGGACAAATTGTTGTGGATTTCGGGTGAAATTTAACCAAAAATCTCCGTGAAAGTGGTTTTGGAGAAAAGCACAATCTTCCTGTTTGGCAAATGTATCCAATGTCATGTTTACAGAAAGAAATATCTTGTTTTCTCAGGTTTCTGGAGCTTTCTTCCTAGAAAACTCGAATGTGTGGAGGATTTGACTCGAGGTGGAACCAATTAGCATTTGCCAGCAGAAAACAAAAAGGGTCCTGCTAAAATGCATTCAAAATCTTAAAGTCCATAGAGAATATCCAGAAAACACAAACACACACAGAGGCTGTAGCAAGATCTGGGATTGAGATAGCTACAAATCACCAGATAGTTTTGTTTTCATCCAGGAGTATCTGGACAAATTGTTGTGGATTTCGGGTGAAATTTAACCAAAAATCTCCGTGAAAGTGGTTTTGGAGAAAAGCACAATCTTCCTGTTCGGCAAATGTATCCAATGTCATGTTTACAGAAAGAAATATCATGTTTTCTCAGGTTTCTGAAGCTTTCTTCCTAGAAAACTCGAATGTGTGGAATGTTTGACTCCAGGTGGAACCAATTAGCGTTTGCTAGCAGAAAACAAAAAGGGTCCTGCTAAAATGCATTCAAAATCTTAAAGTCCATAGAGAATATCCAGAAAACACAAACACACACAGAGGCTGTAGCAAGATCTGGGATTGAGATAGCTACAAATCACCAGATAGTTTTGTTTTCATCCAGGAGTATCTGGACAAATTGTTGTGGATTTCGGGTGAAATTTAACCAAAAATCTCCGTGAAAGTGGTTTTGGAGAAAAGCACAATCTTCCTGTTTGGCAAATGTATCCAATGTCATGTTTACAGAAAGAAATATCTTGTTTTCTCAGGTTTCTGGAGCTTTCTTCCTAGAAAACTCGAATGTGTGGAGGATTTGACTCGAGGTGGAACCAATTAGCATTTGCCAGCAGAAAACAAAAAGGGTCCTGCTAAAATGCATTCAAAATCTTAAAGTCCATAGAGAATATCCAGAAAACACAAACACACACAGAGGCTGTAGCAAGATCTGGGATTGAGATAGCTACAAATCACCAGATAGTTTTGTTTTCATCCAGGAGTATCTGGACAAATTGTTGTGGATTTCGGGTGAAATTTAACCAAAAATCTCCGTGAAAGTGGTTTTGGAGAAAAGCACAATCTTCCTGTTCGGCAAATGTATCCAATGTCATGTTTACAGAAAGAAATATCATGTTTTCTCAGGTTTCTGAAGCTTTCTTCCTAGAAAACTCGAATGTGTGGAATGTTTGACTCCAGGTGGAACCGATTAGCGTTTGCCAGCAGAAAACAAAAAGGGTCCTGCTAAAATGCATTCAAAACCTTAAAGTCCATAGAGAATATCCAGAAAACACAATCACACACAGAGGCTGTAACAAGATCTGGGATTGAGATAGCTACAAATCACCAGATAGTTTTGTTTTCATCCAGGAGTATCTGGACAAATGGTTGTGGATTTCGGGTGAAATTTAACGAAAAATCTCCGTGAACGTGGTTTTGGAGAAAAGCACAATCTTCCTGTTCGGCAAATGTATCCAATGTCATGTTTACAGAAAGAAATATCATGTTTTCTCAGGTTTCTGAAGCTTTCTTCCTAGAAAACTCGAATGTGTGGAGGATTTGACTCCAGGTGGAACCAATTAGCGTTTGCCAGCAGAAAACAAAAAGGGTCCTGCTAAAATGCATTCAAAAACTTAAAGTCCATAGAGAATATCCAGAAAACACAAACACACACAGAGGCTGTAGCAACAATTGGGGTTGAGATAGCTAGAAATCACCAGATAGTTTTGTTTTAAATCCAGGAGTATCTGGACAAATTGTTGTGGATTTCGGGTGAAATTTAATGAAAAATCACCGGGAAAGTGGTTTTGGAGAAAAGCACAATCTTCCTGTTCGGCAAGTACATCCAATGTCATGTTTACAAATACAAATATCATGTTTTCTCAGGTTTCTGAAGCTTTCTTCCTAGAAAACTCGAATGTGTGGAGTATTTGACTCCAGGTGGAACCAATTAGCGTTTGCCAGCAGAGAACAAAAAGGGTCCTGCTAAAATGCATTCAAAACCTTAAAGTCCATAGAGAATATCCAGAAAACACAAACACACACAGAGGCTGTAGCAAGATCTGGGATTGAGATAGCTACAAATCACCAGATAGTTTTTTGTTTTCATCCAGGAGTATCTCGACAAATTGTTGTGGATTTCGGGTGAAATTTAACCAAAAATCACCGTGAAAGTGGTTTTGGAGAAAAGCACAATCTTCCTGTTCGGCAAATGTATCCAATGTCATGTTTACAGAAAGAAATATCATGTTTTCTCAGGTTTCTGAAGATTTCTTCCTAGAAAACTCGAATGTGTGGAGGATTTGACTCCAGGTGGAACCAATTAGCGTTTGCCAGCAGAAAACAAAAAGGGTCCTGCTAAAATGCATTCAAAACCTTAAAGTCCATAGAGAATATCCAGAAAACACAAACACACACAGAGGCTGTAGCAAGATCTGGGATTGAGATAGCTACAAATCACCAGATAGTTTTTTGTTTTCATCCAGGAGTATCTCGACAAATTGTTGTGGATTTCGGGTGAAATTTAACCAAAAATCTCCGTGAAAGTGGTTTTGGAGAAAAGCACAATCTTCCTGTTCGTCAAGTGTATCCAATGTCATGTTTACAAATACAAATATCATGTTTTCTCAGGTTTCTGAAGCTTTCTTCCTAGAAAACTCGAATGTGTGGAGTGTTTGACTCCAGGTGGAACTAATTAGCGTTTGCTAGCAGAAAACAAAAAGGGTCCTGCTAAAATGCATTCAAAACCTTAAAGTCCATAGAGAATATCCAGAAAACACAAACACACACAGAGGCTGTAGCAAGATCTGGGATTGAGATAGCTACAAATCACCAGATAGTTTTGTTTTCATCCAGGAGTATCTGGACAAATTGTTGTGGATTTCGGGTGCAATTTAACCAAAAATCACCGTGAAAGTGGTTTTTGGAGAAAATCACAATCTTCCTGATCAGCAAATGTATCCAATGTCATGTTCAAAAATACAAATATCATGTTTTCTCAGGTTTCTGAAGCTTTCTTCCTAGAACTCGAATGTGTGGAGGATTAGACTCCAGGTGGAACCGATTAGCGTTGGCAAGCAGAAAACAAAAAGGGTCCTGCTAAAATGCATTCAAAACCTTAAAGTCCATAGAGAATATCTAGAAAACACAATCACACACAGAGGCTGTAACAAGATCTGGGATTGAGATAGCTACAAATCACCAGATAGTTTTGTTTTCATCCAGGAGTATCTGGATAAATGGTTGTGGATTTCGGGTGAAATTTAACGAAAAATCTCCGTGAACGTGGTTTTGGAGAAAAGCACAATCTTCCTGTTCGGCAAATGTATCCAATGTCATGTTTACAGAAAGAAATATCATGTTTTCTCAGGTTTCTGAAGCTTTCTTCCTAGAAAACTCGAATGTGTGGAGTATTTGACTCCAGGTGGAACCAATTAGCGTTTGCCAGCAGAAAACAAAAAGGGTCCTGCTAAAATGCATTCAAAAACTTAAAGTCCATAGAGAATATCCAGAAAACACAAACACACACAGAGGCTGTAGCAACATCTGGGGTTGAGATAGCTAGAAATCACCAGATAGTTTTGTTTTAAATCCAGGAGTATCTGGACAAATTGTTGTGGATTTCGGGTGAAATTTAATGAAAAATCACCGGGAAAGTGGTTTTGGAGAAAAGCACAATCTTCCTGTTCGGCAAGTACATCCAATGTCATGTTTACAAATACAAATATCATGTTTTCTCAGGTTTCTGAAGCTTTCTTCCTAGAAAACTCGAATGTGTGGAGTATTTGACTCCAGGTGGAACCAATTAGCGTTTGCCAGCAGAGAACAAAAAGGGTCCTGCTAAAATGCATTCAAAACCTTAAAGTCCATAGAGAATATCCAGAAAACACAAACACACACAGAGGCTGTAGCAAGATCTGGGATTGAGATAGCTACAAATCACCAGATAGTTTTTTGTTTTCATCCAGGAGTATCTCGACAAATTGTTGTGGATTTCGGGTGAAATTTAACCAAAAATCACCGTGAAAGTGGTTTTGGAGAAAAGCACAATCTTCCTGTTCGGCAAATGTATCCAATGTCATGTTTACAGAAAGAAATATCATGTTTTCTCAGGTTTCTGAAGATTTCTTCCTAGAAAACTCGAATGTGTGGAGGATTTGACTCCAGGTGGAACCAATTAGCGTTTGCCAGCAGAAAACAAAACGGGTCCTGCTAAAATGCATTCAAAACCTTAAAGTCCATAGAGAATATCCAGAAAACACAAACACACACAGAGGCTGTAGCAAGATCTGGGATTGAGATAGCTACAAATCTCCAGATAGGTTTGTTTTCACCCAGGAGTATCTGGACAAATTGTTGTGGATTTCGAGAGAAATTTAACCTAAAATCACCGTGAAAGTGGTTTTGGAGAAAAGCACAATCTTCCTGTTCGCAAAATGCATCCAATGTCATGTTTACAGAAAGAAATATTATGTTTTCTCAGGTTTCTGAAGCTTTCTTCCTAGAAAACTCGAATGTGTGGAGGCTTTGACTCCAGGTGGAACCAATTAGCGTTTGCTAGCAGAAAACAAAAAGGGTCCTGCTAAAATGCATTCAAAACCTTAAAGTCCATAGAGAATATCCAGAAAACACAAACACACACAGAGGCTGTAGCAAGATCTGGGATTGAGATAGCTACAAATCACCAGATAGTTTTGTTTTCACCCAGGAGTATCTGGACAAATTGTTGTGGATTTCGGGTGCAATTTAACCAAAAATCACCGTGAAAGTGGTTTTGGAGAAATGCACAATCTTCCTGTTTGGCAAATGTATCCAATGTCATGTTTACAGAAAGAAATATCATGTTTTCTCAGGTTTCTGAAGCTTTCTTCCTAGAAAACTCGAATGTGTGGATGATTTGACTCCAGGTGGAACCAATTAGCATTTGCCAGCAGAAAACAAAAAGGGTCCTGCTAAAATGCATTCAAACCCTTTAAGTCCAGAGAGAATATCCAGAAAACACAAACACACACAGAGGCTGTAGCAAGATCTGGGATTGAGATAGCTACAAATCACCAGATAGTTTTGTTTTCATCCAGGAGTATCTGGACAAATTGTTGTGGATTTCGGGTGAAATTTGACCAAAAATCACCGTGAACGTGGTTTTGGAGAAAAGCACAATCTTCCTGTTCGGCAAATGTATCCAATGTCATGTTTACAAATACAAATATCATGTTTTCTCAGGTTTCTGAAGCTTTCTTCCTAGAAAACTCGAATGTGTGGAGTATTTGACTCCGGGTAGAACCAACTAGCGTTTGCCAGCACAAAACAAAAAGGGTCCTGCTAAAATGCATTCAAAACCTTAAAGTCCATAGAGAATATCCAGAAAACACAAACACACACAGAGGCTGTAGCAAGATCTGGGGTTGAGATAGCTAGAAATCACCAGATAGTTTTGTTTTCATCCAGGAGTATCTGGACAATTGTTGTGGATTTTGGGTGAAATTTAACCAAAAATCACCGTGAAAGTGGTTTTGGAGAAAAGCACAATCTTCCTGTTCGGCAAGTACATCCAATGTCATGTTTACAAATACAAATATCATGTTTTCTCAGGTTTCTGAAGCTTTCTTCCTAGAAAACTCGAATGTGTGGAGTATTTGACTCCAGGTGGAACCAATTAGCATTTCCCGGCAGAAAACTAAATGGGTCGTGCTAAAATGCATTCAAAACTTTAAGTCCATAGAGAATATCCAGAAAACACAAACACACACAGATGCTGTAGCAAGATCTGGGATTGAGATAGCTACAAATCACCAGATAGTTTTGTTTTCATCCAGGAGTATCTGGACAAATTGTTGTGGATTTCTTGTAAAATTACCAAAAATCACCGTGAAAGTGGTTTTGGAGAAAAGCACAATCTTCCTGTTCGGCAAATGTATCTAATGTCATGTTTACAAATACAAATATCATTTTTTCTCAGGTTTCTGAAGATTTCTTCCAAGAAAACTCGAATGTGTGGAGGATTTGACTCCAGGTGGAACCAATTAGCGTTTGCCAGCAGAAAACAAAAAGGGTCCTGCTAAAATGCATTTAAAACCATAAAGTCTACAGAGAATGTCCAGAAAACACAAACACACACAGAGGCTGTAGAAAGATCTGGGATTGAGATACTACAAATCACCAGATAGTTTTGTTTTCATCCAGGAGTATCTGGACAAATTGTTGTGGATTTCGGGTGAAATTTAACCACAAATCACCGTGAAAATGGTTTTCGAGAAAATCACAATATTCCTTCTTGGAAAATTTATCCAATGTCATGTTTACTAATACAAATATCATGTTTTCTCAGGTGTCTGAAGCTTTCTGCCTAGAAAACTCGAATGTGTGGAGTATTTGACTCCAGGTGGAACCAATTAGCGTTTGCCAGCAGAAAACAAAAAGGGTCCTGCTAAAATGCATTCAAAACCTTAAAGTCCATAGAGAATATCCAGAAAACACAAACACACACAGAGGCTGTAGCAAGATCTGGGATTGACATAGCTACAAATCACCAGATAGTTTTGTTTTCATCCAGGAGTATCTCGACAAATTGTTGTGGATTTCGGGTGAAATTTAACCAAAAATCACCGTGAAAGTGGTTTTGGAGAAAAGCACAATATTCCTGTTCGGCAAGTGTATCCAATGTCATGTTAACAAATACATATATCATGTATTCTCAGGTTTCTGAAGCTTTCTTCCTAGAAAACTTGAATGTGTGGAGTATTTGACTCCAGGTGGAACCAATTAGCACTTGCCAGCAGAAAACTAAATGGGTCCTGCTAAAATGCATTCAAAACCTTAAACTCCATAGAGAATATCCAGAAAACACAAACACACAGAGGCTGTAGCAAGATCTGGGATTGAGATAGCTACAAATCACCAGATCGTTTTGTTTTCATCCAGGAGTATCTGGACAAATTGTTGTGGATTTCGGGTGAAATTTAACCAAAAATCACCGTGAACGTGGTTTTGGAGAAAAGCACAATCTTCCTGTTCGTCAAGTGTATCCAATGTCATGTTTACAAATACAAATATCATGTTTTCTCAGGTTTCTGAAGCTTTCTTCCTAGAAAACTCGAATGTGTGGAGTGTTTGACTCCAGGTGGAACTAATTAGCGTTTGCTAGCAGAAAACAAAAAGGGTCCTGCTAAAATGCATTCAAAACCTTAAAGTCCATAGAGAATATCCAGAAAACACAAACACACACAGAGGCTGTAGCAAGATCTGGGATTGAGATAGCTACAAATCACCAGATAGTTTTGTTTTCATCCAGGAGTATCTGGACAAATTGTTGTGGATTTCGGGTGCAATTTAACCAAAAATCACCGTGAAAGTGGTTTTTGGAGAAAATCACAATCTTCCTGATCAGCAAATGTATCCAATGTCATGTTCAAAAATACAAATATCATGTTTTCTCAGGTTTCTGAAGCTTTCTTCCTAGAAAACTCGAATGTGTGGAGGATTTGACTCCAGGTGGAACCGATTAGCGTTGGCAAGCAGAAAACAAAAAGGGTCCTGCTAAAATGCATTCAAAACCTTAAAGTCCATAGAGAATATCTAGAAAACACAATCACACACAGAGGCTGTAACAAGATCTGGGATTGAGATAGCTACAAATCACCAGATAGTTTTGTTTTCATCCAGGAGTATCTGGACAAATGGTTGTGGATTTCGGGTGAAATTTAACGAAAAATCTCCGTGAACGTGGTTTTGGAGAAAAGCACAATCTTCCTGTTCGGCAAATGTATCCAATGTCATGTTTACAGAAAGAAATATCATGTTTTCTCAGGTTTCTGAAGCTTTCTTCCTAGAAAACTCGAATGTGTGGAGTATTTGACTCCAGGTGGAACCAATTAGCGTTTGCCAGCAGAAAACAAAAAGGGTCCTGCTAAAATGCATTCAAAAACTTAAAGTCCATAGAGAATATCCAGAAAACACAAACACACACAGAGGCTGTAGCAACATCTGGGGTTGAGATAGCTAGAAATCACCAGATAGTTTTGTTTTAAATCCAGGAGTATCTGGACAAATTGTTGTGGATTTCGGGTGAAATTTAATGAAAAATCACCGGGAAAGTGGTTTTGGAGAAAAGCACAATCTTCCTGTTCGGCAAGTACATCCAATGTCATGTTTACAAATACAAATATCATGTTTTCTCAGGTTTCTGAAGCTTTCTTCCTAGAAAACTCGAATGTGTGGAGTATTTGACTCCAGGTGGAACCAATTAGCGTTTGCCAGCAGAGAACAAAAAGGGTCCTGCTAAAATGCATTCAAAACCTTAAAGTCCATAGAGAATATCCAGAAAACACAAACACACACAGAGGCTGTAGCAAGATCTGGGATTGAGATAGCTACAAATCACCAGATAGTTTTTTGTTTTCATCCAGGAGTATCTCGACAAATTGTTGTGGATTTCGGGTGAAATTTAACCAAAAATCACCGTGAAAGTGGTTTTGGAGAAAAGCACAATCTTCCTGTTCGGCAAATGTATCCAATGTCATGTTTACAGAAAGAAATATCATGTTTTCTCAGGTTTCTGAAGATTTCTTCCTAGAAAACTCGAATGTGTGGAGGATTTGACTCCAGGTGGAACCAATTAGCGTTTGCCAGCAGAAAACAAAAAGGGTCCTGCTAAAATGCATTCAAAACCTTAAAGTCCATAGAGAATATCCAGAAAACACAAACACACACAGAGGCTGTAGCAAGATCTGGGATTGAGATAGCTACAAATCTCCAGATAGGTTTGTTTTCACCCAGGAGTATCTGGACAAATTGTTGTGGATTTCGAGAGAAATTTAACCTAAAATCACCGTGAAAGTGGTTTTGGAGAAAAGCACAATCTTCCTGTTCGCAAAATGCATCCAATGTCATGTTTACAGAAAGAAATATTATGTTTTCTCAGGTTTCTGAAGCTTTCTTCCTAGAAAACTCGAATGTGTGGAGGCTTTGACTCCAGGTGGAACCAATTAGCGTTTGCTAGCAGAAAACAAAAAGGGTCCTGCTAAAATGCATTCAAAACCTTAAAGTCCATAGAGAATATCCAGAAAACACAAACACACACAGAGGCTGTAGCAAGATCTGGGATTGAGATAGCTACAAATCACCAGATAGTTTTGTTTTCACCCAGGAGTATCTGGACAAATTGTTGTGGATTTCGGGTGCAATTTAACCAAAAATCACCGTGAAAGTGGTTTTGGAGAAATGCACAATCTTCCTGTTTGGCAAATGTATCCAATGTCATGTTTACAGAAAGAAATATCATGTTTTCTCAGGTTTCTGAAGCTTTCTTCCTAGAAAACTCGAATGTGTGGAGGATTTGACTCCAGGTGGAACCAATTAGCATTTCCCAGCAGAAAACAAAAAGGGTCCTGCTAAAATGCATTCAAACCCTTTAAGTCCAGAGAGAATATCCAGAAAACACAAACACACACAGAGGCTGTAGCAAGATCTGGGATTGAGATAGCTACAAATCACCAGATAGTTTTGTTTTCATCCAGGAGTATCTGGACAAATTGTTGTGGATTTCGGGTGAAATTTGACCAAAAATCACCGTGAACGTGGTTTTGGAGAAAAGCACAATCTTCCTGTTCGGCAAATGTATCCAATGTCATGTTTACAAATACAAATATCATGTTTTCTCAGGTTTCTGAAGCTTTCTTCCTAGAAAACTCGAATGTGTGGAGTATTTGACTCCGGGTAGAACCAACTAGCGTTTGCCAGCACAAAACAAAAAGGGTCCTGCTAAAATGCATTCAAAACCTTAAAGTCCATAGAGAATATCCAGAAAACACAAACACACACAGAGGCTGTAGCAAGATCTGGGGTTGAGATAGCTAGAAATCACCAGATAGTTTTGTTTTCATCCAGGAGTATCTGGACAATTGTTGTGGATTTTGGGTGAAATTTAACCAAAAATCACAGTGAAAGTGGTTTTGGAGAAAAGCACAATCTTCCTGTTCGGCAAGTACATCCAATGTCATGTTTACAAATACAAATATCATGTTTTCTCAGGTTTCTGAAGCTTTCTTCCTAGAAAACTCGAATGTGTGGAGTATTTGACTCCAGGTGGAACCAATTAGCATTTGCCAGCAGAAAACTAAATGGGTCCTGCTAAAATGCATTCAAAACCTTAAAGTCCATAGAGAATGTCCAGAAAACACAAACACACACAGAGGCTGTAGCAAGATCTGGTATTGAGATAGCTACAAATCACCAGATAGGTTTGTTTTCATCCAGGAGTATCTGGACAAATTGTTGTGGATTTTGGGTGAAATTTAACCAAATATCACCGTGAAAGTGGTTTTGGAGAAAAGCACAATCTTCCTGTTCGCAAAATGCATCCAATGTCATGTTTACAGAAAGAAATATCATGTTTTCTCAGGTGTCTGAAGCTTTCTTCCTAGAAAACTCGAATGTGTGGAGGATTTGACTCCAGGTGGAACCAATTAGCGTTTGCCAGCACAAAACAAAAAGGGTCCTGCTAAAATGCATTCAAAACCGTAAAGTCCATAGAAAATATCCAGAAAACACAAACACACACAGAGGCTGTAGCAAGATCTGGGATTGAGATAGCTACAAATCACCAGATAGTTTTGTTTTCACCCAGAAGTATCTGGACAAATTGTTGTGGATTTCGGGTGAAATTTAACCAAAAATCACCGTGAAAGTGGTTTTGGAGGAAAGCACAATCTTCCTGTTCAGAAAGTGTTTCCAGTGTCATGTTTACAAATACAAATATCATGTTTTCTCCGGTTTCTGAAGCTTTCTTCCTAGAAAACTCGAATGTGTGGAGTATTTGACTCCAGGTGGAACCAATTAGCATTTCCCGGCAGAAAACTAAATGGGTCGTGCTAAAATGCATTCAAAACTTTAAGTCCATAGAGAATATCCAGAAAACACAAACACACACAGATGCTGTAGCAAGATCTGGGATTGAGATAGCTACAAATCACCAGATAGTTTTGTTTTCATCCAGGAGTATCTGGACAAATTGTTGTGGATTTCTTGTAAAATTACCAAAAATCACCGTGAAAGTGGTTTTGGAGAAAAGCACAATCTTCCTGTTCGGCAAATGTATCTAATGTCATGTTTACAAATACAAATATCATTTTTTCTCAGGTTTCTGAAGATTTCTTCCAAGAAAACTCGAATGTGTGGAGGATTTGACTCCAGGTGGAACCAATTAGCGTTTGCCAGCAGAAAACAAAAAGGGTCCTGCTAAAATGCATTTAAAACCATAAAGTCTACAGAGAATGTCCAGAAAACACAAACACACACAGAGGCTGTAGAAAGATCTGGGATTGAGATACTACAAATCACCAGATAGTTTTGTTTTCATCCAGGAGTATCTGGACAAATTGTTGTGGATTTCGGGTGAAATTTAACCACAAATCACCGTGAAAATGGTTTTCGAGAAAATCACAATATTCCTTCTTGGAAAATTTATCCAATGTCATGTTTACTAATACAAATATCATGTTTTCTCAGGTGTCTGAAGCTTTCTGCCTAGAAAACTCGAATGTGTGGAGTATTTGACTCCAGGTGGAACCAATTAGCGTTTGCCAGCAGAAAACAAAAAGGGTCCTGCTAAAATGCATTCAAAACCTTAAAGTCCATAGAGAATATCCAGAAAACACAAACACACACAGAGGCTGTAGCAAGATCTGGGATTGACATAGCTACAAATCACCAGATACTTTTGTTTTCATCCAGGAGTATCTCGACAAATTGTTGTGGATTTCGGGTGAAATTTAACCAAAAATCACCGTGAAAGTGGTTTTGGAGAAAAGCACAATATTCCTGTTCGGCAAGTGTATCCAATGTCATGTTAACAAATACATATATCATGTATTCTCAGGTTTCTGAAGCTTTCTTCCTAGAAAACTTGAATGTGTGGAGTATTTGACTCCAGGTGGAACCAATTAGCACTTGCCAGCAGAAAACTAAATGGGTCCTGCTAAAATGCATTCAAAACCTTAAACTCCATAGAGAATATCCAGAAAACACAAACACACAGAGGCTGTAGCAAGATCTGGGATTGAGATAGCTACAAATCACCAGATCGTTTTGTTTTCATCCAGGAGTATCTGGACAAATTGTTGTGGATTTCGGGTGAAATTTAACCAAAAATCACCGTGAACGTGGTTTTGGAGAAAAGCACAATCTTCCTGTTCGGCAAATGTATCCAATGTCATGTTTACAGAAAGAAATATCATGTTTTCTCAGGTGTCTGAAGCTTTCTTCCTAGAAAACTCGAATGTGTGGAGGATTTGACTCCAGGTGGAACCAATTAGCGTTTGCCAGCAGAAATCAAAAAGGGTCCTGCTAAAATGCATTCAATACCTTAAAGTCCATAGAGAATATCCAGAAAACAAAAACACACACAGAGGCTGTAGCAAGATCTGGGATTGAGATAGCTACAAATCACCAGATAATTTTGTTTTCATCCAGGAGTATCTGGACAAATTGTTTTGGATTTCGGTTGAAATTTAACCAAAAATCACCGTGAAAGTGGTTTTGGAGGAAAGCACAATCTTCCTGTTCGGCAAATGTATCCAATGTCATGTTTACAGAAAGAAATATCATGTTTTCTCAGGTTTCTGAAGCTTTCTTCCAAGAATACTCGAATGTGTGGAGTATTTGACTCCAGGTGGAACCAATTAGCGTTTGCCAGCAGAAAACAAAAAGGGTCCTGCGAAAATGCATTCCAAACCTTAAAGTCCATAGAGAATATCCAGAAAACACGAACACACACAGAGGCTGTAGCAAGGTCTGGGATTGAGATAGCTACAAATCATCAGATAGTTTTGTTTTCATCCAGTAGTATCTGGACAAAATGTTGTGGATTTCAGCTGAAATTTAACCAAAAATCACAATGAAAGTGGTTTTGGAGAAAAGCACAATCTTCCTGTTCGTCAAGTGTATCCAATGTCATGTTTACAAATACAAATATCATGTTTTCTCAGGTTTCTGAAGCTTTCTTCCTAGAAAACTCGAATGTGTGGAGGATTTGACTCCAGGTGGAACCAATTAGCGTTTGCCAGCACAAAACAAAAAGGGTCCTGCTAAAATGCATTCAAAACCTTAAAGTCCATAGAGAATATCCAGAAAACACAAACACACACAGAAGCTGTGGCAAGATCTGGGATTGAGATAGCTACAAATCACCAGATAGTTTTGTTTTCACCCAGAAGTATCTCGACAAATTGTTGTGGATTTCGGGTGAAATTTAACCAAAAATCACCGTGAAAGTGGTTTTGGAGAAAACACAATCTTCCTGTTCAGAAAGTGTATCCAGTGTCATGTTTACAAATACAAATATCATGTTTTCTCCGGTTTCTGAAGCTTTCTTCCTAGAAAACTCGAATGTGTGGAGTATTTGACTCCAGGTGGAACCAATTAGCATTTCCCGGCAGAAAACTAAATGGGTCCTGCTAAAATGCATTCAAAACTTTAAGTCCATAGAGAATATCCAGAAAACACAAACACACACAGATGCTGTAGCAAGATCTGGGATTGAGATAGCTACAAATCACCAGATAGTTTTGTTTTCATCCAGGAGTATCTGGACAAATTGTGGATTTCTTGTAAAATTACCAAAAATCACCGTGAAAGTGGTTTTGGAGAAAAGCACAATCTTCCTGTTTGGCAAATGTATCTAATGTCATGTTTACAAATACAAATATCATTTTTTCTCAGGTTTCTGAAGCTTTCTTCCAAGAAAACTCGAATGTGTGGAGTATTTGACTCCAGGTGGAACCAATTAGCGTTTGCCAGCAGAAAACAAAAAGGGTCCTGCTAAAATGCATTTAAAACCATAAAGTCTATAGAGAATGTCCAGAAAACACAAACACACACAGAGGCTGTAGAAAGATCTGGTATTGAGATACTACAAATCACCAGATAGTTTTGTTTTCATCCAGGAGTATCTGGACAAATTGTTGTGGATTTCTTGTAAAATTACCAAAAATCACCGTGAAAGTGGTTTTGGAGAAAAGCACAATCTTCCTGTTCGGCAAATGTATCTAATGTCATGTTTACAAATACAAATATCATTTTTTCTCAGGTTTCTGAAGCTTTCTTCCAAGAAAACTCGAATGTGTGGAGTATTTGACTCCAGGTGGAACCAATTAGCGTTTGCCAGCAGAAAACAAAAAGGGTCCTGCTAAAATGCATTTAAAACCATAAAGTCTATAGAGAATGTCCAGAAAACACAAACACACACTGAGGCTGTAGAAAGATCTGGGATTGAGATACTACAAATCACCAGATAGTTTTGTTTTCATCCAGGAGTATCTGGACAAATTGTTGTGGATTTCGGGTGAAATTTAACCACAAATCACCGTGAAAATGGTTTTCGAGAAAATCACAATATTCCTTCTTGGAAAATTTATCCAATGTCATGTTTACAAATACAAATATCATGTTTTCTCAGGTGTCTGAAGCTTTCTTCCTAGAAAACTCGAATGTGTGGAGGATTTGACTCCAGGGGGAACCAGTTAGCGTTTGCCAGCAGAAAACAAAAAGGGTCCTGCTAAAATGCATTCAAAACCTTAAAGTCCATTGAGAATATCCAGAAAACACAAACACACACAGAGGCTGTAGCAAGATCTGGGATTGACATAGCTACAAATCACCAGATAGTTTTGTTTTCATCCAGGAGTATCTGGACAAATTGTTGTGGATTTCGGGTGAAATTTAACCAAAAATCACCGTGAAAGTGGTTTTGGAGAAAAGCACAATATTCCTGTTCGGCAAGTGTATCCAATGTCATGTTAACAAATACATATATCATGTATTCTCAGGTTTCTGAAGCTTTCTTCCTATAAAACTTGAATGTGTGGAGTATTTGACTCCAGGTGGAACCAATTAGCACTTGCCAGCAGAAAACTAAATGGGTCCTGCTAAAATGCATTCAAAACCTTAAACTCCATAGAGAATATCCAGAAAACAGAAACACACAGAGGCTGTAGCAAGATCTGGGATTGAGATAGCTACAAATCACCAGATCGTTTTGTTTTCATCCAGGAGTATCTGGACAAATTGTTGTGGATTTCGGCTGAAATTTAACCAAAAAATCACGGTGAAAGTGGTTTTGGAGAAAAGCACAATCTTCCTGTTCAGCAAATGTATCCAATGTCATGTTTACAGAAAGAAATATCATGTTTTCTCAGGTGTCTGAAGCTTTCTTCCTAGAAAACTCGAATGTGTGGAGGATTTGACTCCAGGTGGAACCAATTAGCGTTTGCCAGCACAAAACAAAAAGGGTCCTGCTAAAATGCATTCAATACCTTAAAGTCCATAGAGAATATCCAGAAAACACAAACACACACAGAGGCTGTAGCAAGATCTGGGATTGAGATAGCTACAAATCACCAGATAAGTTTGTTTTCATCCAGGAGTATCTGGACAAATTGTTGTGGATTTCGGTTGAAATTTAACCAAAAATCACCGTGAAAGTGGTTTTGGAGAAAAGCACAATCTTCCTGTTCAGCAAATGTATCCAATGTCATGTTTACAGAAAGAAATATCATGTTTTCTCAGGTGTCTGAAGCTTTCTTCCTAGAAAACTCGAATGTGTGGAGGATTTGACTCCAGGTGGAACCAATTAGCGTTTGCTAGCAGAAAACAAAAAGGGTCCTGCTAAAATGCATTCAAAACCTTAAAGTCCATAGAGAATATCCAGAAAACACAAACACACACAGAGGCTGTAGCAAGATCTGGGATTGAGATAGCTACAAATCACCAGATAGTTTTGTTTTCATCCAGGAGTATCTGGACAAATTGTTGTGGATTTTGGTTGAAATTTAACAAAAAATCACCGTGAAAGTGGTTTTGGAGGAAAGCACAATCTTCCTGTTCGGCAAATGTATCCAATGTCATGTTTACAGAAAGAAATATCATGTTTTCTCAGGTTTCTGAAGCTTTCTTCCTAGAATACTCGAATGTGTGGAGTATTTGACTCCAGGTGGAACCAATTAGCGTTTGCCAGCAGAAAACAAAAAGGGTCCTGCGAAAATGCATTCCAAACCTTAAAGTCCATAGAGAATATCCAGAAAACACGAACACACACAGAGGCTGTAGCAAGGTCTGGGATTGAGATAGCTACAAATCATCAGATAGTTTTGTTTTCATCCAGTAGTATCTGGACAAAATGTTGTGGGTTTCAGCTGAAATTTAACCAAAAATCACAATGAAAGTGGTTTTGGAGAAAAGCACAATCTTCCTGTTCGTCAAGTGTATCCAATGTCATGTTTACAAATACAAATATCATGTTTTCTCAGGTTTCTGAAGCTTTCTTCCTAGAAAACTCGAATGTGTGGAGTATTTGACTCCAGGTGGAACCAATTAGCGTTTGCCAGCAGAAAACAAAAAGGGTCCTGCTAAAATGCATTCAAAACCTTAAAGTCCATAGAGAATATCCAGAAAACACAAACACACACAGAAGCTGTGGCAAGATCTGGGATTGAGATAGCTACAAATCACCAGATAGTTTTGTTTTCACCCAGAAGTATCTCGACAAATTGTTGTGGATTTCGGGTGAAATTTAACCAAAAATCACCGTGAAAGTGGTTTTGGAGAAAACACAATCTTCCTGTTCAGAAAGTGTATGCAGTGTCATGTTTACAAATACAAATATCATGTTTTCTCCGGTTTCTGAAGCTTTCTTCCTAGAAAACTCGAATGTGTGGAGTATTTGACTCCAGGTGGAACCAATTAGCATTTCCCGGCAGAAAACTAAATGGGTCCTGCTAAAATGCATTCAAAACTTTAAGTCCATAGAGAATATCCAGAAAACACAAACACACACAGATGTTGTAGCAAGATCTGGGATTGAGATAGCTACAAATCACCAGATAGTTTTGTTTTCATCCAGGAGTATCTGGACAAATTGTTGTGGATTTCTTGTAAAATTACCAAAAATCACCGTGAAAGTGGTTTTGGAGAAAAGCACAATCTTCCTGTTCGGCAAATGTATCTAATGTCATGTTTACAAATACAAATATCATTTTTTCTCAGGTTTCTGAAGCTTTCTTCCAAGAAAACTCGAATGTGTGGAGTATTTGACTCCAGGTGGAACCAATTAGCGTTTGCCAGCAGAAAACAAAAAGGGTCCTGCTAAAATGCATTTAAAACCATAAAGTCTATAGAGAATGTCCAGAAAACACAAACACACACAGAGGCTGTAGAAAGATCTGGTATTGAGATACTACAAATCACCAGATAGTTTTGTTTTCATCCAGGAGTATCTGGACAAATTGTTGTGGATTTCTTGTAAAATTACCAAAAATCACCGTGAAAGTGGTTTTGGAGAAAAGCACAATCTTCCTGTTCGGGTAAATGTATCTAATGTCATGTTTACAAATACAAATATCATTTTTTCTCAGGTTTCTGAAGCTTTCTTCCAAGAAAACTCGAATGTGTGGAGTATTTGACTCCAGGTGGAACCAATTAGCGTTTGCCAGCAGAAAACAAAAAGGGTCCTGCTAAAATGCATTTAAAACCATAAAGTCTATAGAGAATGTCCAGAAAACACAAACACACACTGAGGCTGTAGAAAGATCTGGGATTGAGATACTACAAATCACCAGATAGTTTTGTTTTCATCCAGGAGTATCTGGACAAATTGTTGTGGATTTCGGGTGAAATTTAACCACAAATCACCGTGAAAATGGTTATCGAGAAAATCACAATATTCCTTCTTGGAAAATTTATCCAATGTCATGTTTACAAATACAAATATCATGTTTTCTCAGGTGTCTGAAGCTTTCTGCCTAGAAAACTTGAATGTGTGGAGTATTTGACTCCAGGTGGAACCAATTCGCGTTTGCCAGCAGAAAACAAAAAGGGTCCTGCTAAAATGCATTCAAAACCTTAAAGTCCATAGAGAATATCCAGAAAACACAAACACACACAGAGGCTGTAGCAAGATCTGTGATTGACATAGCTACAAATCACCAGATAGTTTTGTTTTCATCCAGGAGTATCTCGACAAATTGTTGTGGATTTCAGCTGAAATTTAACCAAAAATCACCGTGAAAGTGGTTTTGGAGAAAAGCACAATATTTCTGTTCGGCAAGTGTATCCAATGTCATGTTAACAAATACATATATCATCTATTCTCAGGTTTCTGAAGCTTTCTTCCTATAAAACTTGAATGTGTGGAGTATTTGACTCCAGGTGGAACCAATTAGCTCTTGCCAGCAGAAAACTAAATGGGTCCTGCTAAAATGCATTCAAAACCTTAAACTCCATAGAGAATATCCAGAAAACACAAACACACAGAGGCTGTAGCAAGATCTGGGATTGAGATAGCTACAAATCACCAGATCGTTTTGTTTTCATCCAGGAGTATCTGGACAAATTGTTGTGGATTTCGGCTGAAATTTAACCAAAAAATCACGGTGAAAGTGGTTTTGGAGAAAAGCACAATCTTCCTGTTCAGCAAATGTATCCAATGTCATGTTTACAGAAAGAAATATCATGTTTTCTCAGGTGTCTGAAGCTTTCTTCCTAGAAAACTCGAATGTGTGGAGGATTTGACTCCAGGTGGAACCAATTAGCGTTTGCCAGCACAAAACAAAAAGGGTCCTGCTAAAATGCATTCAATACCTTAAAGTCCATAGAGAATATCCAGAAAACACAAACACACACAGAGGCTGTAGCAAGATCTGGGATTGAGATAGCTACAAATCACCAGATAAGTTTGTTTTCATCCAGGAGTATCTGGACAAATTGTTGTGGATTTCGGTTGAAATTTAACCAAAAATCACCGTGAAAGTGGTTTTGGAGGAAAGCACAATCTTCCTGTTCGGCAAGTGTATCCAATGTCATGTTTACAGAAAGAAATATCATGTTTTCTCAGGTTTCTGAAGCTTTCTTCCTAGAATACTCGAATGTGTGGAGTATTTGACTCCAGGTGGAACCAATTAGCGTTTGCCAGCAGAAAACAAAAAGGGTCCTGCGAAAATGCATTCCAAACCTTAAAGTCCATAGAGAATATCCAGAAAACACGAACACACACAGAGGCTGTAGCAAGGTCTGGGATTGAGATAGCTACAAATCATCAGATAGTTTTGTTTTCATCCAGTAGTATCTGGACAAATTGTTGTGGATTTCAGCTGAAATTTAACCAAAAATCACCATGAAAGTGGTTTTGGAGAAAAGCACAATCTTCCTGTTCGTCAAGTGTATCCAATGTCATGTTTACAAATACAAATATCATGTTTTCTCAGGTTTCTGAAGCTTTCTTCCTAGAAAACTCGAATGTGTGGAGTATTTGACTCCAGGTGGAACCAATTAGCATTTGCCAGCAGAAAACAAAAAGGGTCCTGCTAAAATGCATTCAAAACCTTAAAGTCCATAGAGAATATCCAGAAAACACAAGCACACACAGAGGCTGTAGCAAGATCTGGGATTGAGATAGCTACAAATCACCAGATAGTTTTGTTTTCATCCAGGAGTATCTGGACAAATTGTTGTGGATTTCGGGTGAAATTTAACCAAAAATCACCGTGAAAGTGGTTTTGGAGAAAAGCACAATCTTCCTGTTCGGCAAATGCATCCAATGTCATGTTTACAGAAAGAAATATCATGTTTTCTCAGGTTTCTGAAGCTTTCTTCCTAGAAAACTCGAATGTGTGCAGGATTTGACTCCAGGTGGAACCAATTAGCGTTTGCCAGCAGAAAACAAAAAGGGTCCTGCTAAAATGCATTTAAAACCATAAAGTCTATAGAGAATGTCCAGAAAACACAAACACACACAGAGGCTGTAGAAAGATCTGGTATTGAGATACTACAAATCACCAGATAGTTTTGTTTTCATCCAGGAGTATCTGGACAAATTGTTGTGGATTTCTTGTAAAATTACCAAAAATCACCGTGAAAGTGGTTTTGGAGAAAAGCACAATCTTCCTGTTCGGCAAATGTATCTAATGTCATGTTTACAAATACAAATATCATTTTTTCTCAGGTTTCTGAAGCTTTCTTCCAAGAAAACTCGAATGTGTGGAGTATTTGACTCCAGGTGGAACCAATTAGCGTTTGCCAGCAGAAAACAAAAAGGGTCCTGCTAAAATGCATTTAAAACCATAAAGTCTATAGAGAATGTCCAGAAAACACAAACACACACTGAGGCTGTAGAAAGATCTGGGATTGAGATACTACAAATCACCAGATAGTTTTGTTTTCATCCAGGAGTATCTGGACAAATTGTTGTGGATTTCGGGTGAAATTTAACCACAAATCACCGTGAAAATGGTTATCGAGAAAATCACAATATTCCTTCTTGGAAAATTTATCCAATGTCATGTTTACAAATACAAATATCATGTTTTCTCAGGTGTCTGAAGCTTTCTGCCTAGAAAACTTGAATGTGTGGAGTATTTGACTCCAGGTGGAACCAATTCGCGTTTGCCAGCAGAAAACAAAAAGGGTCCTGCTAAAATGCATTCAAAACCTTAAAGTCCATAGAGAATATCCAGAAAACACAAACACACACAGAGGCTGTAGCAAGATCTGGGATTGACATAGCTACAAATCACCAGATAGTTTTGTTTTCATCCAGGAGTATCTGGACAAATTGTTGTGGATTTCAGCTGAAATTTAACCAAAAATCACCGTGAAAGTGGTTTTGGAGAAAAGCACAATATTCCTGTTCGGCAAGTGTATCCAATGTCATGTTAACAAATACATATATCATCTATTCTCAGGTTTCTGAAGCTTTCTTCCTATAAAACTTGAATGTGTGGAGTATTTGACTCCAGGTGGAACCAATTAGCACTTGCCAGCAGAAAACTAAATGGGTCCTGCTAAAATGCATTCAAAACCTTAAACTCCATAGAGAATATCCAGAAAACACAAACACACAGAGGCTGTAGCAAGATCTGGGATTGAGATAGCTACAAATCACCAGATCGTTTTGTTTTCATCCAGGAGTATCTGGACAAATTGTTGTGGATTTCGGCTGAAATTTAACCAAAAAATCACGGTGAAAGTGGTTTTGGAGAAAAGCACAATCTTCCTGTTCAGCAAATGTATCCAATGTCATGTTTACAGAAAGAAATATCATGTTTTCTCAGGTGTCTGAAGCTTTCTTCCTAGAAAACTCGAATGTGTGGAGGATTTGACTCCAGGTGGAACCAATTAGCGTTTGCCAGCACAAAACAAAAAGGGTCCTGCTAAAATGCATTCAATACCTTAAAGTCCATAGAGAATATCCAGAAAACACAAACACACACAGAGGCTGTAGCAAGATCTGGGATTGAGATAGCTACAAATCACCAGATAAGTTTGTTTTCATCCAGGAGTATCTGGACAAATTGTTGTGGATTTCGGTTGAAATTTAACCAAAAATCACCGTGAAAGTGGTTTTGGAGGAAAGCACAATCTTCCTGTTCGGCAAGTGTATCCAATGTCATGTTTACAGAAAGAAATATCATGTTTTCTCAGGTTTCTGAAGCTTTCTTCCTAGAATACTCGAATGTGTGGAGTATTTGACTCCAGGTGGAACCAATTAGCGTTTGCCAGCAGAAAACAAAAAGGGTCCTGCGAAAATGCATTCCAAACCTTAAAGTCCATAGAGAATATCCAGAAAACACGAACACACACAGAGGCTGTAGCAAGGTCTGGGATTGAGATAGCTACAAATCACCAGATAGTTTTGTTTTCATCCAGGAGTATCTGGACAAATTGTTGTGGATTTCGGGTGCAATTTAACCAAAAATCACCGTGAAAGTGGTTTTGGAGAAAAGCACAATCTTCCTGTTCGCCAAATGTATCCAATCTCATGTTTACAGAAAAAAATATCATGTTTTCTCAGGTGTCTGAAGCTTTCTTCCTAGAAAACTCGAATGTGTGGAGTATTTGACTCCAGGTGGAACCAATTAGCATTTGCCAGCAGAAAACTAAATGGGTCCTGCTAAAATGCATTCAAAACCTTTAAGTCCAGAGAGAATATCCAGAAAACACAAACACACACAGAGGCTGTAGCAAGATCTGGGATTGAGATAGCTACAAATCACCAGATAGGTTTGTTTTCATCCAGGAGTATCTGGACAAATTGTTGTGGATTTCGGGTGAAATTTAAGCAAAAATCACGGTGAAAGTGGTTTTGGAGAAAAGCTCAATCTTCCTGTTCGGAAATGTATCCAATGTCATGTTAACAAATACAAATATCATGTTTTCTCAGGTTACTGAAGCTTTCTTCCTAGAAAACTCGAATGTGTGGAGGATTTGTCTCCAGGTGGAACCAATTAGCGTTTGCCAGCAGAAAACAAAAAGGGTCCTGCTAAAATGCATTCAAACCTTAAAGTCCATAGGGAATATTCAGAAAACACAAACACACACAGAGGCTGTAGCAAGATCTGGGATTGAGATAGCTACAAATCACCAGATAGGTTTGTTTTCATCCAGGAGTATCTGGACAAATTGTTGTGGATTTCGGGTGAAATTTAACCAAAAATCACCGTGAAAGTGGTTTTGGAGAAAAGCACAATCTTCCTGTTCGGCAAGTGTATCCAATGTCATGTTTACAAATACAAATATCATGTTTTCTCAGGTTTCTTAAGCTTTCTTCTGAGAAAACTCGAATGTGTGGAGTATTTGACTCAAGGTGGAAGCAATTAGCATTTGCCAGCAGAAAACTAAATGGTTCCTGCTAAAATGCATTCAAAACCTTAAAGTCCATAGAGAATATCCAGAAAACACAAACACACACAGAGGCTGTAGCAAGATCTGGGATTGAGATAGCTACAAATCACCAGATAGTTTTGTTTTCATCCAGGAGTATCTGGACAAATTGTTGTGGATTTCGGGTGAAATTTAACCAAAAATCACCGTGAAAGTGGTTTTGGAGAAAAGCACAATCTTCCTGTTCGACAAATCCATCCAATGTCATGTTTACAGAAAGAAATATTATGTTTTCTCAGGTTTCTGAAGCTTTCTTCCTAGAAAACTCAAATATGTGAAGTATTTGACTCCAGGTGGAACCAATTAGCGTTTGCCAGCAGAAAACAAAAACTTACATGCTAAAATGCATTCAAAACCTTAAAGTCCATAGAGAATATTCAGAAAACACAAACACTCACAGATGCTGTAGCAAGATCTGGGGTTGAGATAGCTACAAATCACCAGATAGTTTTGTTTTCATCCAGGAGTATCTGGACAAATTGTTGTAGTTTTGAAGTGAAATTTAATCAAAAATTCAAAGTGAAAGTGGTTTTGGAGAAAAGCACAATCTTCCTGTTCGGCAAATGTATCCAATGTCATGTTTACAGAAAGGAATATCATGTTTTCTCAGGTTTCTGAAGCTTTCTTCCTAGAAAACTCGAATGTGTGGAGGATTTGACTCCAGGTGGAACTAATTATTGTTTTCCAACAGAAAACAATAAGGGTCCTGCTAAAATGCATTTAAAACCATAAAGTCTATAGAGAATGTCCAGAAAACACAAACGCACACAGAGGCTGTAGCAAGATCTGGGATTGAGATAGCTACAAATCACCAGATAGTTTTGTTTTCATCCAGGAGTATGTGGACCAATTGTTGTGGATTTCGGGTGAAATTTAACCAAAAATGACCGTGAAAGTTGTTTTGGAGAAAAGCATAATCTTCCTGTTCGGCAAATGAATGTAATGTCATATTTACAGAAAGAAATATCATGTTTTCTCAGGTTTTTGATGCTTTCTTCCTAGAAAACTCGAATGTGTAGAGGGTTTGACTCCAGGTGGAACCAATTAGCGTTTGCCAGCAGAAAACAAAAAGGGTCCTGCTAAAATACATTCAAAACCTTAAAGTCCATAGAGAATATCCAGAAAACACAAACACACACAGAGGCTGTAGCAAGATCTGGGATTGAGATAGCTACAAATCACCAGATAGTTTTGTTTTCATCCAGGAGTATCTGGACAAATTGTTGTGGATTTCGGGTGAAATTTAACCAAAAATCACCGTGAAAGTGGTTTTGGAGAAAAGCACAATCTTCCTGTTCGACAAATCCATCCAATCTCAGGTTTACAGAAAGAAATATTATGTTTTCTCAGGTTTCTGAAGCTTTCTTCCTAGAAAACTCGAATATGTGAAGTATTTGACTCCAGGTGGAACCAATTAGCGCTTGCCAGCAGAAAACAAAAAGGGTCCTGCTAAAATGCATTCAAAACCTTAAAGTCCATAGAGAATATTCAGAAAACACAAACACTCACAGATGCTGTAGCAAGATCTGGGGTTGAGATAGCTACAAATCACCAGATAGTTTTGTTTTCATCCAGGAGTATCTGGACAAATTGTTGTAGTTTTGAAGTGAAATTTAATCAAAAATTCAAAGTGAAAGTGGTTTTGGAGAAAAGCACAATCTTCCTGTTCGGCAAATGTATCCAATGTCATGTTTACAGAAAGGAATATCATGTTTTCTCAGATTTCTGAAGCTTTCTTCCTAGAAAACTCGAATGTGTGGAGGATTTGACTCCAGGTGGAACTAATTAGTGTTTTCCAACAGAAAACAATAAGGGTCCTGCTAAAATGCATTTAAAACCATAAAGTCTATAGAGAATGTCCAGAAAACACAAACGCACACAGAGGCTGTAGCAAGATCTGGGATTGAGATAGCTGCAAATCACCAGATAGTTTTGTTTTCATCCAGGACTATCTGGACAGACTGTTGTGGATTTCGGGTGAAATTTAACCACAAATCACCGTCAAAATGGTTTTCGAGAAAATCACAATTTTCCTTCTTGGCAAATTTATCCAATGTCATGTTTCCAGAAAGAAATATCATGTTTTCTTAGGTTTCTGGAGCTTTCTTCCTGGAAAACTCGAATGTGTGGAATATTTGACTCCTGGTGGAACCAATTAGCGTTCGCCAGCAGAAAACTAAAAGGGTCCTGCTGAAATTCATTCAAAATCTTAAAGTCCATAGAGAATATTCAGAAAACACAAACACACACAGAGGCTATAGCAAGATCTGGGATTGAGATAGCTACAAGTCACCAGATAGTTTTGTTTAATCCAGGAGTATCAGGACAATTTGTTGTAGTTTTCAAGTGAAATTTCACCAAAAAATCACCGTGAAAGTGGTTTTGGAGAAAAGAACAATCTTCCTGTTCGGCAAATGCATCCAATGTCATGTTTACAAATACAAATATCATGTTTTCTCAGGTTTCTGAAGCTTTCTTCTGAGAAAACTCGAATGTGTGGAGGATTTGACTCCAGGTGGTACCAATCAGCGTTTGCCAGCAGAAAACAAAAAGGGTCCTGCTAAAATGCATTCAAAACCTTAAAGTCAATAAAGAATATCCAGAAAATACAAACACACACAGAGGCTGTAGCAAGATCTGGGATTGAGATAGCTACAAATCACCAGATAGTTTTGTTTTCACCCTGGAGTATCTGGACAAATTGTTGTGGATTTCGGGAGAAATTTAACCAAAAATCACCGTGAAAGTGGTTTTGGAGAAAAGCACAATCTTCCTGTTCGACAAATGCATCCAATGTCATGTTTACAGAAAGAAATATCATGTTTTCTCAGGTTTCTGAAGCTTTCATCCTAGAAAACTCGAATGTGTGGAGGATTTGACTCCAGGTGGAACCAATTAGCGTTTGCCAGCAGAAAACAAAAAGGGTCCTGCTAAAATGCATTCAAAACCTTAAAGTCCATAGAGAATATCCAGAAAACACAAACACACACACAGGCTGTAGCAAGATCTATGATTGTGATAGCTACCAATCACCAGATAGTTTTGTTTTCATCCAGGAGTATCTGGACAAATTGTTTTGGATTTCGGGTGAAATTCATCCGAAAATCACCGTGAAAGTGGTTTTGGAGAAAAGCACAATCTTCCTGTTCGGCAAATGTATCCAATGTCATGTTTACAGAAAGAAATATCATGTTTTCTCAGGTTTCTGAAGCTTTCATCCTAGAAAACTCGTATGTGTGTAGTATTTGACTCCAGGTGGAAGCAATTAGCGTTTGCCAGCAGAGAACTAAAAGGGTCCTGCTAAAATGCATTCAAAACCTTAAAGTCCATAGAGAATGTCCAGAAAACCCAAATGCACACAGAGGCTGTAGCAAGATCTGGGATTGAGATAGCTGCAAATCACCAGATAGTTTTGTTTTCATCCAGGAGTATCAGGACAATTTGTTGTAGTTTTCAAGTGAAATTTAACCAAAAAATCACCGTGAAAGTGGTTTTGGAGAAAAGCACAATCTTCCTGTTCGGCAAATGCATCCAATGTCATGTTTACAGAAAGAAATATCATGTTTTCTCAGGTTTCTGAAGCTTTCTTCCTAGAAAACTCGAATGTGTGGAGGATTTGACTCCAGGTGGAACCAATTAGCGTTTGCCAGCAGAAAACAAAAAGGGTCCTGCTAAAATGCATTCAAAACCTTAAAGTCCATAGAGAATATCCAGAAAACACAAACACACAAAGAGGCTGTAGCAAGATCTTGGGTTGAGATAGCTACAAATCACCAGAGAGTTCTGTTTTCATCCAGGAGTATCTGGACAAATTGTTGTGGATTTCGGGTGAAATTTAACCAAAAATCACCGTGAAAGTGGTTTTGGAGAAAAGCACAATCTTCCTGTTTGGCACATGTATCCAATGTCATGTTTACAAATACAAATATCATGTTTTCTCAGGTTTCTGAAGCTTTCTTCCTAGAAAACTCGAATGTGTGGAGGATTTGACTCCAGGTGGAACCAATTAGCGTTTTCCAGCAGAAAACAAAAAGGGTCCTGCTAAAATGCATTCAAAACCTTAAAGTCCATAGAGAATATCCAGAAAATACAAACACACACAGAGGCTGTAGCAAGATCTGGGATTGAGATAGCTACAAATCACCAGATAGTTTTGTTTTCACCCTGGAGTATCTGGACAAATTGTTGTGGATTTCGGGAGAAATTTAACCAAAAAGCACCGTGAAAGTGGTTTTGGAGAAAAGCACAATCTTCCTGTTCGACAAATGCATCCAATGTCATGTTTACAGAAAGAAATATCATGTTTTCTCAGGTTTCTGAAGCTTTCATCCTAGAAAACTCGAATGTGTGGAGGATTTGACTCCAGGTGGAACCAATTAGCGTTTGCCAGCAGAAAACAAAAAGGGTCCTGCTAAAATGCATTCAAAACCTTAAAGTCCGTAGAGAATATCCAGAAAACACAAACACACACACAGGCTGTAGCAAGATCTATGATTGTGATAGCTACCAATCACCAGATAGTTTTGTTTTCATCCAGGAGTATCTGGACAAATTGTTGTGGATTTCGGGTGAAATTCATCAGAAAATCACCGTGAAAGTGGTTTTGGAGAAAAGCACAATCTTCCTGTTCGGCAAATGTATCCAATGTCATGTTTACAGAAAGAAATATCATGTTTTCTCAGGTTTCTGAAGCTTTCATCCTAGAAAACTCGAATGTGTGGAATATTTGACTCCAGGTGGAACCAATTAGCGTTTGCCAGCAGAGAACTAAAAGGGTCCTGCTAAAATGCATTCAAAACCTTAAAGTCCATAGAGAATGTCCAGAAAACACAAATGCACACAGAGGCTGTAGCAAGATCTGGGATTGAGATAGCTGCAAATCACCAGATAGTTTTGTTTTCATCCAGGAGTATCAGGACAATTTGTTGTAGTTTTCAAGTGAAATTTAACCAAAAAATCACCGTGAAAGTGGTTTTGGAGAAAAGCACAATCTTCCTGTTCGGCAAATGCATCCAATGTCATGTTTACAGAAAGAAATATCATGTTTTCTCAGGTTTCTGAAGCTTTCTTCCTAGAAAACTCGAATGTGTGGCGGATTTGACTCCAGGTGGAACCAATTAGCGTTTGCCAGCAGAAAACAAAAAGGGTCCTGCTAAAATGCATTCAAAACCTTAAAGTCCATAGAGAATATCCAGAAAACACAAACACACACAGAGGCTGTAGCAAGATCTTGGGTTGAGATAGCTACAAATCACCAGAGAGTTCTGTTTTCATCCAGGAGTATCTGGACAAATTGTTGTGGATTTCGGGTGAAATTTAACCAAAAATCACCGTGAAAGTGGTTTTGGAGAAAAGCACAATCTTCCTGTTTGGCACATGTATCCAATGTCATGTTTACAAATACAAATATCATGTTTTCTCAGGTTTCTGAAGCTTTCTTCCTAGAAAACTCGAATGTGTGGAGGATTTGACTCCAGGTGGAACCAATTAGCGTTTTCCAGCAGAAAACAAAAAGGGTCCTGCTAAAATGCATTCAAAACCTTAAAGTCCATAGAGAATATCCAGAAAATACAAACACACACAGAGGCTGTAGCAAGATCTGGGATTGAGATAGCTACAAATCACCAGATAGTTTTGTTTTCATCCAGGAGTATCTGGACAAATTGTTGTGGATTTTCGGTGAAATTTAACCAAAAATCACCGTGAAAGTGGTTTTGGAGAAAAGCACAATCTTCCTTTTCGGCAAGTGTATCCAATGTCATGTTTACAAATACAAATATCATGTTTTCTCAGGTTTCTGAAGCTTTCTTCCTAGAAAACTCGAATGTGTGGAGGATTTGACTCCAGGTGGAAGCAATTAGCATTTGCCAGCAGAACTAAATGGGTCCTGCTAAAATGCATTCAAAAACTTAAAGTCCATAGAGAATATCCAGAAAACACAAACACACACAGAGGCTGTGGCAAGATCTGGGATTGAGATAGCTACAAATCACCAGATAGTTTTGTTTTCATCCAGGAGTATCTGGACAAATTGTTGTGGATTTCGGGTGAAATTTAACCCAAAATCACCGTGAAAGTGGTTTTGGAGAAAAGCACAATCTTCCTGTTCGGCAAATGTATCCAATGTCATGTTTACAGAAAGAAATATCATGTTTTCTCAGGTATCTGAAGCTTTCTTCCTAGAAAACTCGAATGTGTGGAGGATTTGACTCCAGGTGGAACTAATTAGTGTTTTCCAACAGAAATCAATAACGGTCGTGCTAAAATGCATTTAAAACCATAAAGTCTATAGAGAATGTCCAGAAAACACAAACGCACACAGAGGCTGTAGCAAGATCTGGGATTGAGATAGCTGCAAATCACCAGATAGTTTTGTTTTCATCCAGGACTATCTGGACAGACTGTTGTGGATTTCGGGTGAAATTTAACCACAAATCACCGTGAAAATGGTTTTCGAGAAAATCACAATATTCCTTCTTGGCAAATTTATCCAATGTCATGTTTACAGAAAGAAATATCATGTTTTCTCAGGTTTCTGGAGCTTTCTTCCTGGAAAACTCGAATGTGTGGAATATTTGACTCCAGGTGGAACCAATTAGCGTTTGCCAGCAGAAAACTAAAAGGGTCCTGCTGAAATTCATTCAAAATCTTAAAGTCCATAGAGAATATTCAGAAAACACAAACACACACAGTGGCTATAGCAAGATCTGGGATTGAGATAGCTACAAGTCACCAGATAGTTTTGTTTAATCCAGAAGTATCAGGACAATTTGTTGTAGTTTTCAAGTGAAATTTAACCAAAAAATCACCGTGAAAGTGGTTTTGGAGAAAAGCACAATTTTCCTGTTCGACAAATGCATCCAATGTCATGTTTACAGGAAGAAATATCATGTTTTCTCAGGTTTCTGAAGCTTTCTTCCTAGAAAACTCGAATGTGTGGAGGATTTGACTCCAGGTGGAACCAATTAGCGTTTGCCAGCAGAAAACAAAAAGGGTCCTGCTAAAATGCATTCAAAACCTTAAAGTCCATAGAGAATATCCAGAAAACACAAACACACACAGAGGCTGTAGCAAGATCTGGGATTGAGATAGCTACAAATCACCAGATAGTTTTGTTTTCATCCAGGAGTATCTGGACAAATTGTTTTGGATTTCGGGTGAAATTTAACCAAAAATCACCGTGAAAGTGGTTTTGGAGAAAAACACAATCTTCCTGTTCGGGAAATGCTTCCAATGTCATGTTTACAGAAAGAAATATCATGTTTTCTCAGGTTTCTGAAGCTTTCTTCCTAGAAAACTCGAATGTGTGGAGGATTTGACTCCAGGTGGAACCAATTAGCGTTTTCCAGCACAAAACAAAAAGGGTCCTGCTAAAATGCATTCAAAACCTTAAAGTCCATAGAGAATATCCAGAAAACACAAACACACACAGAGGCTGTAGCAAGATCTGGGGTTGAGATAGCTACAAATCACCAGATAGTTTTGTTTTCATCCAGGAGTATCTGGACAAATTGTTGTAGTTTTGAAGTGAAATTTAATCAAAAATTCACCGTGAAAGTGGTTATGGAGGAAAGCACAATCTTTCTGTTCAGCAAATGCATCCAATGTCATGTTTACAGAAAGAAATATCATGTTTTCTCAGGTGTCTGGAGCTTTCTTCCTAGAAAACTCGAATGTGTGGAGTATTTGACTCCAGGTGGAACCAATTAGCGTTTGCCAGCAGAAAACAAAAAGGGTCCTGCTAAAATGCATTCAAAACCTTAAAGTCCATAGAGAATATCCAGAAAACACAAACACACACAGAGGCTGTAGCAAGATCTGGGATTGAGATAGCTACAAATAAACAGATAGTTTTGTTTTCATCCAGGAGTATCTGGACATATTGTTGTGGATTTTGGGTGAAATTTAACCAAAAGTCACCGTGAAAGTGGTTTTGGAGAAAAGCACAATCTTCCTGTTCGGCAATTGCATCCAATGTCATGTTTTCAGAAAGAAATATCATGTTTTCTCAGGTTTCTGAAGCTTTCTTCCTAGAAAACTCGTATGTGTGTAGTATTTGACTCCAGGTGGAAGCAATTAGCGTTTGCCAGCAGAAAACAAAAAGGGTCCTGCTAAAATGCATTCAAAACCTTAAAGTCCATAGAGAATATCCAGAAAACACAAACACACACAGAGGCTGTAGCAAGATCTGGGATTGAGATAGCTACAAATCACCAGATAATTTTGTTTTCATCCAGGAGTATCTGGACAAATTGTTGTAGTTTTGAAGTGAAATTTAACCAAAAAATCACCGTGAAAGTTGTTTTGGAGAAAAGCGCAATCTTTCTGTTCAGCAAATGCATCCAATGTTATGTTTATAAATACAAATATCATGTTTTCTCAGGTTTCTGGAGCTTTCTTCCTAGAAAACTCGAATGTGTGGAATATTTGACTCCAGATGGAACCAAATAGCGTTGGCCAGGAGAACACAAAAAAGGTCCTGCTAAAATGCATTCAAAACATTAAAGTCCATAGAGAATATCCAGAAAACACAAACACACACAGAGGCTGTAGCAAGATCTGGGATTGAGATAGCTACAAATCACCAGATAGTTTTGTTTTCATCCAGGAGTGTCTGGACAAATTGTTGTAGTTTTGAAGTGAAAGTTAACCAAAAAATCACGGTGAAAGTGGTTTTGGAGAAAAGCACAATCTTTCTGTTCAGCAAATGCATCCAATGTCATGTTTACAGAAAGAAATATCATGTTTTCTCAGGTTTCTGGAACTTTCTTCCTAGAAAACTCGAATGTGTGGAGTATTTGACTCCAGGTGGAACGAAATAGCGTTTGCCAGCAGAAAACAAAAAGGGTCCTGCTAAAATGCATTCAAAACCTTAAAGTCCATAGAGAATATCCAGAAAACACAAACACACACAGAGGCTGTAGCAAGATCTGGGATTGAGATAGCTACAAATCACCAGATAGTTTTGTTTTCATCCAGGAGTATCTGGACAAATTGTTGTAGTTTTGAAGTGAAATTTAACCAAAAAATCACCGTGAAAGTGGTTTTGGAGAAAAGCGCAATATTTCTGTTCAGCAAATGCATCCAATGTTATTTTTATAAATACAAATATCATGTTTTCTCAGGTTTCTGGAGATTTCTTCCTAGAAAACTCGAATGTGTGGAATATTTGACTCCAGGTGGAACGAAATAGCGTTTGCCAGCAGAAAACAAAAAGGGTCCTGCTAAAATGCATTCAAAACCTTAAAGTCCATAGAGAATATCCAGAAAACACAAACACACACAGAGGCTGTAGCAAGATCTGGGATTGAGATAGCTACAAATCACCAGATAGTTTTGTTTTCATCCAGGAGTATCTGGACAAATTCTTGTGGATTTCGGGTGAAATTTAACCAAAAATCACCGTGAAAGTGGTTTTCGAGAAAATCACAATCTTCCTGTTCGGCAAATGTATCCAATGTCATGTTTACAGGAAGAAATATCATGTTTTCTCAGGTTTCTGAAGCTTTCTTCCTAGAAAACTCGAATGTGTGGAGGATTTGACTCCAGGTGGAACCAATTAGCGTTTGCCAGCAGAAAACAAAAAGGGCCCTGCTAAAATGCATTCAAAACCTTAAAGTCCATAGAGAATATCCAGAAAACACAAACACACACAGAGGCTGTAGCAAGATCTGGGATTGAGATAGCTACAAATCACCAGATAGTTTTGTTTTCACCCAGGAGTATCTGGACAAATTGTTGTGGATTTCGGGAGAAATTTAACCAAAAATCACCCTGAAAGTGGTTTTGGAGAAAAGCACAATTTTCCTGTTCGACAAATGCATCCAATGTCATGTTTACAGGAAGAAATATCATGTTTTCTCAGGTTTCTGAAGCTTTCTTCCTAGAAAACTCGAATGTGTGGAGGATTTGACTCCAGGTGGAACCAATTAGCGTTTGCCAGCAGAAAACAAAAAGGGTCCTGCTAAAATGCATTCAAAACCTTAAAGTCCATAGAGAATATCCAGAAAACACAAACACACACAGAGGCTGTAGCAAGATCTGGGATTGAGATAGCTACAAATAACCAGATAGTTTTGTTTTCATCCAGGAGTATCTGGACAAATTGTTTTGGATTTCGGGTGAAATTTAACCAAAAATCACCGTGAAAGTGGTTTTGGAGAAAAACACAATCTTCCTGTTCGGGAAATGCTTCCAATGTCATGTTTACAGAAAGAAATATCATGTTTTCTCAGGTTTCTGAAGCTTTCTTCCTAGAAAACTCGAATGTGTGGAGGATTTGACTCCAGGTGGAACCAATTAGCGTTTTCCAGCACAAAACAAAAAGGGTCCTGCTAAAATGCATTCAAAACCTTAAAGTCCATAGAGAATATCCAGAAAACACAAACACACACAGAGGCTGTAGCAAGATCTGGGGTTGAGATAGCTACAAATCACCAGATAGTTTTGTTTTCATCCAGGAGTATCTGGACAAATTGTTGTAGTTTTGAAGTGAAATTTAATCAAAAATTCACCGTGAAAGTGGTTATGGAGGAAAGCACAATCTTTCTGTTCAGCAAATGCATCCAATGTCATGTTTACAGAAAGAAATATCATGTTTTCTCAGGTGTCTGGAGCTTTCTTCCTAGAAAACTCGAATGTGTGGAGTATTTGACTCCAGGTGGAACCAATTAGCGTTTGCCAGCAGAAAACAAAAAGGGTCCTGCTAAAATGCATTCAAAACCTTAAAGTCCATAGAGAATATCCAGAAAACACAAACACACACAGAGGCTGTAGCAAGATCTGGGATTGAGATAGCTACAAATAAACAGATAGTTTTGTTTTCATCCAGGAGTATCTGGACAAATTGTTTTGGATTTCGGGTGAAATTTAACCAAAAGTCACCGTGAAAGTGGTTTTGGAGAAAAGCACAATCTTCCTGTTCGGCAATTGCATCCAATGTCATGTTTTCAGAAAGAAATATCATGTTTTCTCAGGTTTCTGAAGCTTTCTTCCTAGAAAACTCGTATGTGTGTAGTATTTGACTCCAGGTGGAAGCAATTAGCGTTTGCCAGCAGAAAACAAAAAGGGTCCTGCTAAAATGCATTCAAAACCTTAAAGTCCATAGAGAATATCCAGAAAACACAAACACACACAGAGGCTGTAGCAAGATCTGGGATTGAGATAGCTACAAATCACCAGATAATTTTGTTTTCATCCAGGAGTATCTGGACAAATTGTTGTAGTTTTGAAGTGAAATTTAACCAAAAAATCACCGTGAAAGTTGTTTTGGAGAAAAGCGCAATCTTTCTGTTCAGCAAATGCATCCAATGTTATGTTTATAAATACAAATATCATGTTTTCTCAGGTTTCTGGAGCTTTCTTCCTAGAAAACTCGAATGTGTGGAATATTTGACTCCAGATGGAACCAAATAGCGTTGGCCAGGAGAACACAAAAAAGGTCCTGCTAAAATGCATTCAAAACATTAAAGTCCATAGAGAATATCCAGAAAACACAAACACACACAGAGGCTGTAGCAAGATCTGGGATTGAGATAGCTACAAATCACCAGATAGTTTTGTTTTCATCCAGGAGTGTCTGGACAAATTGTTGTAGTTTTGAAGTGAAAGTTAACCAAAAAATCACGGTGAAAGTGGTTTTGGAGAAAAGCACAATCTTTCTGTTCAGCAAATGCATCCAATGTCATGTTTACAGAAAGAAATATCATGTTTTCTCAGGTTTCTGGAACTTTCTTCCTAGAAAACTCGAATGTGTGGAGTATTTGACTCCAGGTGGAACGAAATAGCGTTTGCCAGCAGAAAACAAAAAGGGTCCTGCTAAAATGCATTCAAAACCTTAAAGTCCATAGAGAATATCCAGAAAACACAAACACACACAGAGGCTGTAGCAAGATCTGGGATTGAGATAGCTACAAATCACCAGATAGTTTTGTTTTCATCCAGGAGTATCTGGACAAATTGTTGTAGTTTTGAAGTGAAATTTAACCAAAAAATCACCGTGAAAGTGGTTTTGGAGAAAAGCGCAATATTTCTGTTCAGCAAATGCATCCAATGTTATTTTTATAAATACAAATATCATGTTTTCTCAGGTTTCTGGAGCTTTCTTCCTAGAAAACTCGAATGTGTGGAATATTTGACTCCAGGTGGAACGAAATAGCGTTTGCCAGCAGAAAACAAAAAGGGTCCTGCTAAAATGCATTCAAAACCTTAAAGTCCATAGAGAATATCCAGAAAACACAAACACACACAGAGGCTGTAGCAAGATCTGGGATTGAGATAGCTACAAATCACCAGATAGTTTTGTTTTCATCCAGGAGTATCTGGACAGATTGTTGTGGATTTCGGGTGAAATTTAACCAAAAATCACCTTGAAAGTGGTTTTGGAGAAAAGCACAATCTTCCTGTTCGGCAAATGTATCCAATGTCATGTTTACAGAAAGAAATATCATGTTTTCTCAGGTTTCTGGAGCTTTCTTCCTAGAAAACTCGAATGTGTGGAGTATTTGACTAAAGGTGGAACCAATTAGCGTTTGCCAGCAGAAAACAAAAAGGGTCCTGCTAAAATGCATTCAAAACCTTAAAGTCCATAGAGAATATCCAGAAAACACAAACACACACAGAGGCTGTAGCAAGATCTGGGATTGAGATAGCTACAAATCACCAGATAGTTTTGTTTTCATCCAGGAGTATCTGGACAAATTGTTGTAGTTTTGAAGCGAAATTTAATCAAAAAATCACCGTGAAAGTGGTTTTGGGGAAAAGCGCAATCTTTCTGTTCAGGAAATGCATCCAATGTCATGTTTACAGAAAGAAATATCATGTTTTCTCAGGTTTCTGGAACTTTCTTCCTAGAAAACTCAAATGTGTGGAGTATTTGACTCCAGGTGGAACCAATTAGCGTTTGCCAGCAGAAAACAAAAAGGGTCCTGCTAAAATGCATTCAAAACCTTAAAGTCCATAGAGAATATCCAGAAAACACAAACACACACAGAGGCTGTAGCAAGATCTGGGATTGAGATAGCTACAAATCACCAGATAGTTTTGTTTTCATCCAGGAGTATCTGGACAAATTGTTGTAGTTTTGAAGCGAAATTTAATCAAAAAATCACCGTGAAAGTGGTTTTGGGGAAAACCGCAATCTTTCTGTTCAGCAAATGCATCCAATGTCATGTTTACAGAAAGAAATATGATGTTTTCTCAGGTTTCTGAAGCTTTCTTCCTAGAAAACTCAAATGTGTGGAGTATTTGACTCCAGGTGGAACGAAATAGCGTTTGCCAGCAGAAAACAAAAAGGGTCCTGCTAAAATGCATTCAAAACCTTAAAGTCCATAGAGAATATCCAGAAAACACAAACACACACAGAGGCTGTAGCAAGATCTGGGATTGAGATAGCTACAAATCACCAGATAGTTTTGTTTTCATCCAGGAGTATCTGGACAAATTGTTGTAGTTTTGAAGTGAAATTTAACCAAAAAATCACCGTGAAAGTGGTTTTGGAGAAAAGCGCAATCTTTCTGTTCAGCAAATGCATCCAATGTTATGTTTATAAATACAAATATCATGTTTTCTCAGGTTTCTGGAGCTTTCTTCCTAGAAAACTCGAATGTGTGGAGTATTTGACTCCAGGTGGAACCAATTAGCGTTTGCCAGCAGAAAACAAAAAGGGTCCTGCTAAAATGCATTCAAAACCTTAAAGTCCATAGAGAATATCCAGAAAACACAAACACACACAGAGGCTGTAGCAAGATCTGGGATTGAGATAGCTACAAATCACCAGATAGTTTTGTTTTCATCCAGGAGTATCTGGACAAATTGTTGTAGTTTTGAAGTGAAATTTAACCAAAAAATCACCGTGAAAGTGGTTTTGGAGAAAAGCGCAATCTTTCTGTTCAGCAAATGCATCCAATGTTATGTTTATAAATACAAATATCATGTTTTCTCAGGTTTCTGGAGCTTTCTTCCTAGAAAACTCGAATGTGTGGAATATTTGACTCCAGATGGAACCAAATAGCGTTGGCCAGGAGAACACAAAAAGGGTCCTGCTAAAATGCATTCAAAACATTAAAGTCCATAGAGAATATCCAGAAAACACAAACACACACAGAGGCTGTAGCAAGATCTGGGATTGAGATAGCTACAAATCACCAGATAGTTTTGTTTTCATCCAGGAGTGTCTGGACAAATTGTTGTAGTTTTGAAGTGAAAGTTAACCAAAAAATCACGGTGAGAGTGGTTTTGGAGAAAAGCACAATCTTTCTGTTCAGCAAATGCATCCAATGTCATGTTTACAGAAAGAAATATCATGTTTTCTCAGGTTTCTGGAACTTTCTTCCTAGAAAACTCGAATGTGTGGAGTATTTCACTCCAGGTGGAACGAAATAGCGTTTGCCAGCAGAAAACAAAAAGGGTCCTGCTAAAATGCATTCAAAACCTTAAAGTCCATAGAGAATATCCAGAAAACACAAACACACACAGAGGCTGTAGCAAGATCTGGGATTGAGATACCTACAAATCACCAGATAGTTTTGTTTTCATCCAGGAGTATCTGGACAAATTGTTGTGGATTTCAGGTCAAATTTAACCAAAAATCACCGTGAAAGTGGTTGTGGAGAAAAGCACAATCTTCCTGTTCGGCAAATGTATCCAATGTCATGTTTACAGAAAGAAATACCATGTTTTCTCAGGTTTCTGGAGCTTTCTTCCTAGAAAACTCGAATGTGTGGAGTATTTGACTCAAGGTGGAACCAAATAGCGTTTGCCAGCAGAAAACAAAAAGGGTCCTGCTAAAATGCATTCAAAACCTTAAAGTCCATAGAGAATATCCAGAAAACACGAACACACACAGAGGCTGTAGCAAGATCTGGGATTGAGATAGCTACAAATCACCAGATAGTTTTGTTTTCATCCAGGAGTATCTGGACAACTTGTTGTGGATTTTCGGTGAAATTTAACCAAAAATCACCGTGAAAGTGGTTTTGGAGAAAAGCACAATCTTCCTGGTCGGCAAATGTATCCAATGTCATGTTTACAAATACAAATATCATGTTTTCTCAGGTTTCTGAAGCTTTCTTCCTAGAAAACTCGAATGTGTGGAGTATTTGACTCAAGGTGGAACCAATTAGCGTTTGCCAGCAGAAAACAAAAAGGGTCCTGCTAAAATGCATTCAAAACCTTAAAGTCCATAGAGAATATGCAGAAAACACAAACACACACAGAGGCTGTAGCAAGATCTGGGATTGAGATAGCTACAAATCACCAGATAGTTTTGTTTTCATCCAGGAGTGTCTGGACAAATTGTTGTAGTTTTGAAGTGAAATTTAACCAAAAAATCACCGTGAAAGTGGTTTTGGAGAAAAGCGCAATCTTTCTGTTCAGCAAATGCATCCAATGTTATGTTTATAAATACAAATATCATGTTTTCTCAGGTTTCTGGAGCTTTCTTCCTAGAAAACTCGAATGTGTGGAATATTTGACTCCAGATGGAACCAAATAGCGTTTGCCAGGAGAACATAAAAAGGGTCCTGCTAAAATGCATTCAAAACATTAAAGTCCATAGAGAATATCCAGAAAACACAAACACACACAGAGGCTGTAGCAAGATCTGGGATTGAGATAGCTACAAATCACCAGATAGTTTTGTTTTCATCCAGGAGTGTCTGGACAAATTGTTGTAGTTTTGAAGTGAAAGTTAACCAAAAAATCACCGTGAAAGTGGTTTTGGAGAAAAGCACAATCTTTCTGTTCAGCAAATGCATCCAATGTCATGTTTACAGAAAGAAATATCATGTTTTCTCAGGTTTCTGGAACTTTCTTCCTAGAAAACTCGAATGTGTGGAGTATTTGACTCCAGGTGGAACGAAATAGCGTTTGCCAGCAGAAAACAAAAAGGGTCCTGCTAAAATGCATTCAAAACCTTAAAGTCCATAGAGAATATCCAGAAAACACAAACACACACAGAGGCTGTAGCAAGATCTGGGATTGAGATAGCTGCAAATCACCAGATAGTTTTGTTTTCATCCAGGAGTATCTGGACAAATTGTTGTAGTTTTGAAGTGAAATTTAACCAAAAAATCACCGTGAAAGTGGTTTTGGAGAAAAGCGCAATCTTTCTGTTCAGCAAATGCATCCAATGTTATGTTTATAAATACAAATATCATGTTTTCTCAGGTTTCTGGAGCTTTCTTCCTAGAAAACTCGAATGTGTGGAATATTTGACTCCAGATGGAACCAAATAGCGTTTGCCAGGAGAACATAAAAAGGGTCCTGCTAAAATGCATTCAAAACATTAAAGTCCATAGAGAATATCCAGAAAACACAAACACACACAGAGGCTGTAGCAAGATCTGGGATTGAGATAGCTACAAATCACCAGATAGTTTTGTTTTCATCCAGGAGTGTCTGGACAAATTGTTGTAGTTTTGAAGTGAAAGTTAACCAAAAAATCACCGTGAAAGTGGTTTTGGAGAAAAGCACAATCTTTCTGTTCAGCAAATGCATCCAATGTCATGTTTACAGAAAGAAATATCATGTTTTCTCAGGTTTCTGGAACTTTCTTCCTAGAAAACTCGAATGTGTGGAGTATTTGACTCCAGGTGGAACGAAATAGCGTTTGCCAGCAGAAAACAAAAAGGGTCCTGCTAAAATGCATTGAAAACCTTAAAGTCCATAGAGAATATCCAGAAAACACAAACACACACAGAGGCTGTAGCAAGATCTGGGATTGAGATAGCTACAAATCACCAGATAGTTTTGTTTTCTTCCAGGAGTATCTGGACAAATTGTTGTGGATTTCAGGTGAAATTTAACCAAAAATCATCGTGAAAGTGGTTGTGGAGAAAAGCACAATCTTCCTGTTCGGCAAATGTATCCAATGTCATGTTTACAGAAAGAAATACCATGTTTTCTCAGGTTTCTGGAGCTTTCTTCCTAGAAAACTCGAATGTGTGGAGTATTTGACTGCAGGTAGAACCAAATAGCGTTTGCCAGCAGAAAACAAAAAGGGTCCTGCTAAAATGCATTCAAAACCTTAAAGTCCATAGAGAATATCCAGAAAACACGAACACACACAGAGGCTGTAGCAAGATCTGGGATTGAGATAGCTACAAATCACCAGATAGTTTTGTATTCATCCAGGAGTATCTGGACAACTTGTTGTGGATTTTCGGTGAAATTTAACCAAAAATCCCCGTGAAAGTGGTTTTGGAGAAAAGCACAATCTTCCTGGTCGGCAAATGTATCCAATGTCATGTTTACAAATACAAATATCATGTTTTCTCAGGTTTCTGAAGCTTTCTTCCTAGAAAACTCGAATGTGTGGAGTATTTGACTCCAGGTGGAACCAATAAGCGTTTGTCAGCAGAAAACAAAAAGGGTCCTGCTAAAATGCATTCAAAACCTTAAAGTCCATAGAGAATATCCAGAAAACACAAACACACACAGAGGCTGTAGCAAGATCTGGGATTGAGATAGCTACAAATCACCAGATAGTTTTGTTTTCATCCAGGAGTGTCTGGACAAATTGTTGTAGTTTTGAAGTGAAATTTAACCAAAAAATCACCGTGAAAGTGGTTTTGGAGAAAAGCGCAATCTTTCTGTTCAGCAAATGCATCCAATGTTATGTTTATAAATACAAATATCATGTTTTCTCAGGTTTCTGGAGCTTTCTTCCTAGAAAACTCGAATGTGTGGAATATTTGACTCCAGATGGAACCAAATAGCGTTTGCCAGGAGAACACAAAAAGGGTCCTGCTAAAATGCATTCAAAACATTAAAGTCCATAGAGAATATCCAGAAAACACAAACACACACAGAGGCTGTAGCAAGATCTGGGATTGAGATAGCTACAAATCACCAGATAGTTTTGTTTTCATCCAGGAGTGTCTGGACAAATTTTTGTAGTTTTGAAGTGAAAGTTAACCAAAAAATCACGGTGAAAGTGGTTTGGGAGAAAAGCACAATCTTTCTGTTCAGCAAATGCATCCAATGTCATGTTTACAGAAAGAAATATCATGTTTTCTCAGGTTTCTGGAACTTTCTTCCTAGAAAACTCGAATGTGTGGAGTATTTGACTCCAGGTGGAACGAAATAGCGTTTGCCAGCAGAAAACAAAAAGGGTCCTGCTAAAATGCATTCAAAACCTTAAAGTCCATAGAGAATATCCAGAAAACACAAACACACACAGAGGCTGTAGCAAGATCTGGGATTGAGATAGCTACAAATCACCAGATAGTTTTGTTTTCTTCCAGGAGTATCTGGACAAATTGTTGTGGATTTCAGGTGAAATTTAACCAAAAATCACCGTGAAAGTGGTTGTGGAGAAAAGCACAATCTTCCTGTTCGGCAAATGTATCCAATGTCATGTTTACAGTAAGAAATATCATGTTTTCTCAGGTTTCTGGAGCTTTCTTCCTAGAAAACTCGAATGTGTGGAGTATTTGACTGCAGGTGGAACCAAATAGCGTTTGCCAGCAGAAAACAAAAAGGGTCCTGCTAAAATGCATTCAAAACCTTAAAGTCCATAGAGAATATCCAGAAAACACGAACACACACAGAGGCTGTAGCAAGATCTGGGATTGAGATAGCTACAAATCACCAGATAGTTTTGTTTTCATCCAGGAGTATCTGGACAACTTGTTGTGGATTTTCGGTGAAATTTAACCAAAAATCACCGTGAAAGTGGTTTTGGAGAAAAGCACAATCTTCCTGGTCGGCAAATGTATCCAATGTCATGTTTACAAATACAAATATCATGTTTTCTCAGGTTTCTGAAGCTTTCTTCCAAGAAAACTCGAATGTGTGGAGTATTTGACTCCAGGTGGAACCAATTAGCGTTTGTCAGCAGAAAACAAAAAGGGTCCTGCTAAAATGCATTCAAAACCTTAAAGTCCATAGAGAATATCCAGAAAACACAAACACACACAGAGGCTGTAGCAAGATCTGGGATTGAGATAGCTACAAATCACCAGATAGTTTTGTTTTCATCCAGGAGTGTCTGGACAAATTGTTGTAGTTTTGAAGTGAAATTTAACCAAAAAATCACCGTGAAAGTGGTTTTGGAGAAAAGCGCAATCTTTCTGTTCAGCAAATGCATCCAATGTTATGTTTATAAATACAAATATCATGTTTTCTCAGGTTTCTGGAGCTTTCTTCCTAGAAAACTCGAATGTGTGGAATATTTGACTCCAGATGGAACCAAATAGCGTTTGCCAGGAGAACACAAAAAGGGTCCTGCTAAAATGCATTCAAAACATTAAAGTCCATAGAGAATATCCAGAAAACACAAACACACACAGAGGCTGTAGCAAGATCTGGGATTGAGATAGCTACAAATCACCAGATAGTTTTGTTTTCATCCAGGAGTGTCTGGACAAATTGTTGTAGTTTTGAAGTGAAAGTTAACCAAAAAATCACGGTGAAAGTGGTTTTGGAGAAAAGCACAATCTTTCTGTTCAGCAAATGCATCCAATGTCATGTTTACAGAAAGAAATATCATGTTTTCTCAGGTTTCTGGAACTTTCTTCCTAGAAAACTCGAATGTGTGGAGTATTTGACTCCAGGTGGAACGAAATAGCGTTTGCCAGCAGAAAACAAAAAGGGTCCTGCTAAAATGTATTCAAAACCTTAAAGTCCATAGAGAATATCCAGAAAACACAAACACACACAGAGGCTGTAGCAAGATCTGGGATTGAGATAGCTACAAATCACCAGATAGTTTTGTTTTCTTCCAGGAGTATCTGGACAAATTGTTGTGGATTTCAGGTGAAATTTAACCAAAAATCACCGTGAAAGTGGTTGTGGAGAAAAGCACAATCTTTGTGTTCAGCAAATGCATCCAATGTCATGTTTACCGAAAGAAATATCATGTTTTCTCAGGTTTCTGGAACTTTCTTCCTAGAAAACTCGAATGTGTGGAGTATTTGACTCCAGGTGGAACGAAATAGCGTTTGCCAGCAGAAAACAAAAAGGGTCCTGCTAAAATGCATTCAAAACCTTAAAGTCCATAGAGAATATCCAGAAAACACAAACACACACAGAGGCTGTAGCAAGATCTGGGATTGAGATAGCTACAAATCACCAGATAGTTTTGTTTTCATCCAGGAGTATCTGGACAAATTGTTGTAGTTTTGAAGTGAAATTTAACCAAAAAATCACGGTGAAAGTGGTTTTGGAGAAAAGCGCAATCTTTCTGTTCAGCAAATGCATCCAATGTTATGTTTATAAATACAAATATCATGTTTTCTCAGGTTTCTGGAGCTTTCTTCCTAGAAAACTCGAATGTGTGGAATATTTGACTCCAGATGGAACCAAATAGCGTTTGCCAGGAGAACACAAAAAGGGTCCTGCTAAAATGCATTCAAAACATTAAAGTCCATAGAGAATATCCAGAAAACACAAACACACACAGAGGCTGTAGCAAGATCTGGGATTGAGATAGCTACAAATCACCAGATAGTTTTGTTTTCATCCAGGAGTGTCTGGACAAATTGTTGTAGTTTTGAAGTGAAAGTTAACCAAAAAATCACGGTGAAAGTGGTTTTGGAGAAAAGCACAATCTTTCTGTTCAGCAAATGCATCCAATGTCATGTTTACAGAAAGAAATATCATGTTTTCTCAGGTTTCTGGAACTTTCTTCCTAGAAAACTCGAATGTGTGGAGTATTTGACTCCAGGTGGAACGAAATAGCGTTTGCCAGCAGAAAACAAAAAGGGTCCTGCTAAAATGCATTGAAAACCTTAAAGTCCATAGAGAATATCCAGAAAACACAAACACACACAGAGGCTGTAGCAAGATCTGGGATTGAGATAGCTACAAATCACCAGATAGTTTTGTTTTCTTCCAGGAGTATCTGGACCAATTGTTGTGGATTTCAGGTGAAATTTAACCAAAAATCACCGTGAAAGTGGTTGTGGAGAAAAGCACAATCTTCCTGTTCGGCAAATGTATCCAATATCATGTTTACAGAAAGAAATACCATGTTTTCTCAGGTTTCTGGAGCTTTCTTCCTAGAAAACTCGAATGTGTGGAGTATTTGACTGCAGGTGGAACCAAATAGCGTTTGCCAGCAGAAAACAAAAAGGGTCCTGCTAAAATGCATTCAAAACCTTAAAGTCCATAGAGAATATCCAGAAAACACGAACACACACAGAGGCTGTAGCAAGATCTGGGATTGAGATAGCTACAAATCACCAGATAGTTTTGTTTTCATCCAGGAGTATCTGGACAACTTGTTGTGGATTTTCGGTGAAATTTAACCAAAAATCACCGTGAAAGTGGTTTTGGAGAAAAGCACAATCTTCCTGGTCGGCAAATGTATCCAATGTCATGTTTACAAATACAAATATCATGTTTTCTCAGGTTTCTGAAGCTTTCTTCCAAGAAAACTCGAATGTGTGGAGTATTTGACTCCAGGTGGAACCAATTAGCGTTTGTCAGCAGAAAACAAAAAGGGTCCTGCTAAAATGCATTCAAAACCTTAAAGTCCATAGAGAATATGCAGAAAACACAAACACACACAGAGGCTGTAGCAAGATCTGGGATTGAGATAGCTACAAATCACCAGATAGTTTTGTTTTCATCCAGGAGTGTCTGGACAAATTGTTGTAGTTTTGAAGTGAAATTTAACCAAAAAATCACCGTGAAAGTGGTTTTGGAGAAAAGCGCAATCTTTCTGTTCAGCAAATGCATCCAATGTTATGTTTATAAATACAAATATCATGTTTTCTCAGGTTTCTGGAGCTTTCTTCCTAGAAAACTCGAATGTGTGGAATATTTGACTCCAGATGGAACCAAATAGCGTTTGCCAGGAGAACACAAAAAGGGTCCTGCTAAAATGCATTCAAAACATTAAAGTCCATAGAGAATATCCAGAAAACACAAACACACACAGAGGCTGTAGCAAGATCTGGGATTGAGATAGCTACAAATCACCAGATAGTTTTGTTTTCATCCAGGAGTGTCTGGACAAATTGTTGTAGTTTTGAAGTGAAAGTTAACAAAAAATCACGGTGAAAGTGGTTTTGGAGAAAAGCACAATCTTTCTGTTCAGCAAATGCATCCAAAGTCATGTTTACAGAAAGAAATATCATGTTTTCTCAGGTTTCTGAAGCTTTCTTCCTAGAAAACTCGAATGTGTGGAGTATTTGACTCCAGGTGGAACGAAATAGCGTTTGCCAGCAGAAAACAAAAAGGGTCCTGCTAAAATGCATTCAAAACCTTAAAGTCCATAGAGAATATCCAGAAAACACAAACACACACAGAGGCTGTAGCAAGATCTGGGATTGAGATAGCTACAAATCACCAGATAGTTTTGTTTTCTTCCAGGAGTATCTGGACAAATTGTTGTGGATTTCAGGTGAAATTTAACCAAAAATCACCGTGAAAGTGGTTGTGGAGAAAAGCACAATCTTCCTGTTCGGCAAATGTATCCAATGTCATGTTTACAGAAAGAAATACCATGTTTTCTCAGGTTTCTGGAGCTTTCTTCCTAGAAAACTCGAATGTGTGGAGTATTTGACTGCAGGTGGAACCAAATAGCGTTTGCCAGCAGAAAACAAAAAGGGTCCTGCTAAAATGCATTCAAAACCTTAAAGTCCATAGAGAATATCCAGAAAACACGAACACACACAGAGGCTGTAGCAAGATCTGGGATTGAGATAGCTACAAATCACCAGATAGTTTTGTTTTCATCCAGGAGTATCTGGACAACTTGTTGTGGATTTTCGGTGAAATTTAACCAAAAATCACCGTGAAAGTGGTTTTGGAGAAAAGCACAATCTTCCTGGTCGGCAAATGTATCCAATGTCATGTTTACAAATACAAATATCATGTTTTCTCAGGTTTCTGAAGCTTTCTTCCTAGAAAACTCGAATGTGTGGAGTATTTGACTCCAGGTGGAACCAATTAGCGTTTGTCAGCAGAAAACAAAAAGGGTCCTGCTAAAATGCATTCAAAACCTTAAAGTCCATAGAGAATATCCAGAAAACACAAACACACACAGAGGCTGTAGCAAGATCTGGGATTGAGATAGCTACAAATCACCAGATAGTTTTGTTTTCATCCAGGAGTGTCTGGACAAATTGTTGTAGTTTTGAAGTGAAATTTAACCAAAAAATCACCGTGAAAGTGGTTTTGGAGAAAAGCGCAATCTTTCTGTTCAGCAAATGCATCCAATGTTATGTTTATAAATACAAATATCATGTTTTCTCAGGTTTCTGGAGCTTTCTTCCTAGAAAACTCGAATGTGTGGAATATTTGACTCCAGATGGAACCAAATAGCGTTTGCCAGGAGAACACAAAAAGGGTCCTGCTAAAATGCATTCAAAACATTAAAGTCCATAGAGAATATCCAGAAAACACAAACACACACAGAGGCTGTAGCAAGATCTGGGATTGAGATAGCTACAAATCACCAGATAGTTTTGTTTTCATCCAGGAGTGTCTGGACAAATTGTTGTAGTTTTGAAGTGAAAGTTAACCAAAAAATCACGGTGAAAGTGGTTTTGGAGAAAAGCACAATCTTTCTGTTCAGCAAATGCATCCAATGTCATGTTTACAGAAAGAAATATCATGTTTTCTCAGGTTTCTGGAACTTTCTTCCTAGAAAACTCGAATGTGTGGAGTATTTGACTCCAGGTGGAACGAAATAGCGTTTGCCAGCAGAAAACAAAAAGGGTCCTGCTAAAATGCATTCAAAACCTTAAAGTCCATAGAGAATATCCAGAAAACACAAACACACACAGAGGCTGTAGCAAGATCTGGGATTGAGATAGCTACAAATCACCAGATAGTTTTGTTTTCTTCCAGGAGTATCTGGACAAATTGTTGTGGATTTCAGGTGAAATTTAACCAAAAATCACCGTGAAAGTGGTTGTGGAGAAAAGCACAATCTTCCTGTTCGGCAAATGTATCCAATGTCATGTTTACAGAAAGAAATACCATGTTTTCTCAGGTTTCTGGAGCTTTCTTCCTAGAAAACTCGAATGTGTGGAGTATTTGACTGCAGGTGGAACCAAATAGCGTTTGCCAGCAGAAAACAAAAAGGGTCCTGCTAAAATGCATTCAAAACCTTAAAGTCCATAGAGAATATCCAGAAAACACGAACACACACAGAGGCTGTAGCAAGATCTGGGATTGAGATAGCTACAAATCACCAGATAGTTTTGTTTTCATCCAGGAGTATCTGGACAACTTGTTGTGGATTTTCGGTGAAATTTAACCAAAAATCACCGTGAAAGTGGTTGTGGAGAAAAGCACAATCTTCCTGGTCGGCAAATGTATCCAATGTCATGTTTACAAATACAAATATCATGTTTTCTCAGGTTTCTGAAGCTTTCTTCCTAGAAAACTCGAATGTGTGGAGTATTTGACTCCAGGTGGAACCAATTAGCGTTTGCCAGCAGAAAACAAAAAGGGTCCTGTTAAAATGCATTCAAAACCTTAAAGTCCATAGAGAATATCCAGAAAACACAAACACACACAGAGGCTGTAGCAAGATCTGGGATTGAGATAGCTACAAATCACCAGATAGTTTTGTTTTCATCCAGGAGTATCTGGACAAATTGTTGTAGTTTTGAAGTGAAATTTAACCAAAAAATCACCGTGAAAGTGGTTTTGGAGAAAAGCGCAATCTTTCTGTTCAGCAAATGCATCCAATGTTATGTTTATAAATACAAATATCATGTTTTCTCAGGTTTCTGGAGCTTTCTTCCTAGAAAACTCGAATGTGTGGAATATTTGACTCCAGATGGAACCAAATAGCGTTTGCCAGGAGAACACAAAAAGGGTCCTGCTAAAATGCATTCAAAACATTAAAGTCCATAGAGAATATCCAGAAAACACAAACACACACAGAGGCTGTAGCAAGATCTGGGATTGAGATAGCTACAAATCACCAGATAGTTTTGTTTTCATCCAGGAGTGTCTGGACAAATTGTTGTAGTTTTGAAGTGAAAGTTAACAAAAAATCACGGTGAAAGTGGTTTTGGAGAAAAGCACAATCTTTCTGTTCAGCAAATGCATCCAATGTCATGTTTACAGAAAGAAATATCATGTTTTCTCAGGTTTCTGGAACTTTCTTCCTAGAAAACTCGAATGTGTGGAGTATTTGACTCCAGGTGGAACGAAATAGCGTTTGCCAGCAGAAAACAAAAAGGGTCCTGCTAAAATGCATTCAAAACCTTAAAGTCCATAGAGAATATCCAGAAAACACAAACACACACAGAGGCTGTAGCAAGATCTGGGATTGAGATAGCTACAAATCACCAGATAGTTTTGTTTTCATCCAGGAGTATCTGGACAAATTGTTGTGGATTTCAGGTGAAATTTAACCAAAAATCACCGTGAAAGTGGTTGTGGAGAAAAGCACAATCTTCCTGTTCGGCAAATGTATCCAATGTCATGTTTACAGAAAGAAATACCATGTTTTCTCAGGTTTCTGGAGCTTTCTTCCTAGAAAACTCGAATGTGTGGAGTATTTGACTGCAGGTGGAACCAAATAGCGTTTGCCAGGAGAACACAAAAAGGGTCCTGCTAAAATGCATTCAAAACATTAAAGTCCATAGAGAATATCCAGAAAACACAAACACACACAGAGGCTGTAGCAAGATCTGGGATTGAGATAGCTACAAATCACCAGATAGTTTTGTTTACATCCAGGAGTATCTGGACAAATTGTTGTGGATTTTCGGTGAAATTTAACCAAAAATCACCGTGAAAGTGGTTTTGGAGAAAAGCACAATCTTCCTGGTCGGCAAATGTATCCAATGTCATGTTTACAGAAAGAAATATCATGTTTTCTCAGGTTTCTGAAGCTTTCTTCCTAGAAAACTAGAATGTGTGGAGTATTTGAATCAAGGTGGTACCAATTAGCGTTTCTCAGCAGAAAACAAAAAGGGTCCTGCTAAAATGCATTCAAAACCTTAAAGTCCATAGAGAATATCCAGAAAACACAAACACACACAGAGGCTGTAGCAAGATCTGGGATTGAGATAGCTACAAATCACCAGATAGTTTTGTTTTCATCCAGGAGTATCTGGACATATTGTTGAAGTTTTGAAGTTAAATTTAATCAAAAATTCACCGTGAAAGTGGTTTTGGAGAAAAGCACAATCTTTCTGTTCAGCAAATGCATCCAATGTCATGTTTACAGAAAGAAATATCATGTTTTCTCAGGTTTCTGGAACTTTCTTCCTAGAAAACTCGAATGTGTGGAGTTTTTGACTGCAGGTGGAACCAAATAGCGTTTGCCAGCAGAAAACGAAAAGGGTCCTGCTAAAATGCATTCAAAACCTTAAAGTCCATAGAGAATATCCAGAAAACACAAACACACAGAGGCTGTAGCAAGATCTGGGATTGAGATAGCTACAAATCACCAGATAGTTTTGTTTTCATAAAGGAGTATCTGGACAAATTGTTGTAGTTTTGAAGTGAAAGTTAACCAAAAAATCACGGTGAAAGTGGTTTTGGAGAAAAGCACAATCTTCCTGGTCGGCAAATGTATCCAATGTCATGTTTACAAATACAAATATCATGTTTTCTCAGGTTTCTGAAGCTTTCTTCCTAGAAAACTCGAATGTGTGGAGTATTTGACTCCAGGTGGAACCAATTAGCGTTTGCCAGCAGAAAACAAAAAGGGTCCTGCTAAAATGCATTCAAAACCTTAAAGTCCATAGAGAATATCCAGAAAACACAAACACACACAGAGGCTGTAGCAAGATCTGGGATTGAGATAGCTACAAATCACCAGATAGTTTTGTTTTCATCCAGGAGTATCTGGACATATTGTTGTAGTTTTGAAGTTAAATTTAATCAAAAATTCACCGTGAAAGTGGTTTTGGAGAAAAGCACAATCTTTCTGTTCAGCAAATGCATCCAATGTCATGTTTACAGAAAGAAATATCATGTTTTCTCAGGTTTCTGAAGCTTTCTTCCTAGAAAACTCGAATGTGTGGAGGATTTGACTCCAGGTGGAACCAATTAGCGTTAGCCAGCAGAAAACAAAAAGGGTCCTGCGAAAATGCATTCAAAACCTTAAAGTCCATAGAGAATATCCAGAAAACACAAACACACACAGAGGCTGTAGCAAGATCTGGGATTGAGATAGCTACAAATCACCAGATAGTTTTGTTTTCATCCAGGAGTATCTGGACAAATTGTTGTAGTTTTGAAGTGAAATTTAACCAAAAAATCACCGTGAAAGTGGTTTTGGAGAAAAGCACAATCTTTCTGTTCAGCAAGTGCATCCAATGTCATGTTTAGAAATACAAATATCATGTTTTCTCAGGTTTCTGGAGCTTTCTTCCTAGAAAACTCGAATGTGTGGAGGATTTGACTCCAGGTGGAAAAAATTAGCGTTTGCCAGCAGAAAACAAAAAGGGTCCTGCTAAAATGCATTCCAAACCTTAAAGTCCATAGAGAATATCCAGAAAACACAAACACACACAGACGCTGTAGCAAGATCTGGGATTGAGATAGCTACAAATCACCAGATAGTTTTGTTTTCATCCAGGAGTATCTGGACAAATTGTTGTAGTTTTGAAGTGAAATTTAACCCAAAATCACGGTGAAAGTGGTTTTGGAGAAAAGCACAATCTTCCTGTTCGGCAAATGCATGCAATGTCATGTTTACAGAAAGAAATACCATGTTTTCTCAGGTTTCTGGAGCTTTCCTCCTAGAAAACTCGAATGTGTGGAGTATTTGACTGCAGGTGGAACCAATTAGCGTTTCCCAGCTGAAAACAAAAAGGGTCCTGCTAAAATGCATTCGAAACCTTAAAGTCCATAGAGAATATCCAGAAAACACAAACACACACAGAGGCTGTAGCAGGATCTGGGATTGGGATAGCTACAAATCACCAGATAGTTTTGTTTTCATCCAGGAGTATCTGGACATATTGTTGAAGTTTTGAAGTTAAATTTAATCAAAAATTCACTGTGAATGTGGTTTTGGAGAAAAGCACAATCTTTCTGTTCAGCAAATGCATCCAATGTCATGTTTACAGAAAGAAATATCATGTTTTCTCAGGTTTCTGGAACTTTCTTCCTAGAAAACTCGAATGTGTGGAGTATTTGACTGCAGGTGGAACCAAATAGCGTTTGCCAGCAGAAAACGAAAAGGGTCCTGCTAAAATGCATTCAAAACCTTAAAGTCCATAGAGAATATCCAGAAAACACAAACACACACAGAGGCTGTAGCAAGATCTGGGATTGAGATAGCTACAAATCACCAGATAGTTTTGTTTTCATCCAGGAGTATCTGGACAACTTGTTGTGGATTTTCGGTGAAATTTAACCAAAAATCACCGTGAAAGTGGTTTTGGAGAAAAGCACAATCTTCCTGTTCGGCAAATGTATCCAATGTCATGTTTACAAATACAAATATCATGTTTTCTCAGGTTTCTGAAGCTTTCTTCCTAGAAAACTCAAATGTGTGGAGTATTTGACTCCAGGTGGAACCAATTAGCGTTTGCCAGCAGAAAACAAAAAGGGTCCTGCTAAAATGCATTCAAAACCTTAAAGTCCATAGAGAATATCCAGAAAACACAAACACACACAGAGGCTGTAGCAAGATCTGGGATTGAGATAGCTACAAATCACCAGATAGTTTTGTTTTCATCCAGGAGTATCTGGACATATTGTTGTAGTTTTGAAGTTAAATTTAATCAAAAATTCACCGTGAAAGTGGTTTTGGAGAAAAGCACAATCTTTCTGTTCAGCAAATGCATCCAATGTCATGTTTACAGAAAGAAATATCATGTTTTCTCAGGTTTCTGGAACTTTCTTCCTAGAAAACTCGAATGTGTGGAGTATTTGACTCCAGGTGGAACCAAATAGCGATTGCCAGCAGAAAACGAAAAGGGTCCTGCTAAAATGCATTCAAAACCTTAAAGTCCATAGAGAATATCCAGAAAACACAAACACACACAGAGGCTGTAGCAAGATCTGGGATTGAGATAGCTACAAATCACCAGATAGTTTTGTTTTCATCCAGGAGTATCTGGACAAATTGTTGTAGTTTTGAAGTGAAATTTAACCAAAAAATCACCGTGAAAGTGGTTTTGGAGAAAAGCACAATCTTTCTGTTCAGCAAATGCATCCAATGTCATGTTTAGAAATACAAATATCATGTTTTCTCAGGTTTCTGGAGCTTTCTTCCTGGAAAACTCGAATGTGTGGAGGATTTGACTCCAGGTGGAAAAAATTAGCGTTTGCCAGCAGAAAACAAAAAGGGTCCTGCTAAAATGCATTCAAAACCTTAAAGTCCATAGAGAATATCCAGAAAACACAAACACACACAGACGCTAGGCAAGATCTGGGATTGAGATAGCTACAAATCACCAGATAGTTTTGTTTTCATCCAGGAGTATCTGGACAAATTGTTGTAGTTTTGAAGTGAAATTTAACCCAAAATCACCGTGAAAGTGGTTTTGGAGAAAAGCACAATCTTCCTGTTCGGCAAATGCATCCAATGTCATGTTTACAGAAAGAAATACCATGTTTTCTCAGGTTTCAGGAGCTTTCCTCCTAGAAAACTCGAATGTGTGGAGTATTTGACTGCAGGTGGAACCAATTAGCGTTTCCCAGCTGAAAACAAAAACTTACATGCTAAAATGCATTCAAAAGCGTAACGTCCATAGAGAATGTCCAGAAAACACAAACACACACAGAGGCTGTAGCAAGATCTGGGATTGAGATAGCCACAACACACAAGATAGTTTTGTTTTCCTCCAGGAGTATCTGGACAAATTGTTGTAGTTTTGAAGTGAAATTTAACCAAAAAATCACCGTGAAAGTGGTTTTGGAGAAAAGCACAATCTTTCTGTTCAGCAAAAGAATCCAATGTTATGTTTATAAATACAAATATCATGTTTTCTCAGGTTTCTGGAGCTTTCTTCCTAGAAAACTCCAATGTGTGGAGGATTTGACTCCAGGTGGAACCAATTAACGTTTGCCAGCAGAAAACAAAAAGGGTCCTGCTAAAATGCATTCAAAACCTTAAAGTCCATAGAGAATATCCAGAAAACACAAACACACACAGAGGCTGTAGCAAGATCTGGGATTGAGATAGCTACAAATCACCAGATAGTTTTGTTTTCATCCAGGAGTATCTGGACAAATTGTTGTGGATTTTCGGTGAAATTTAACGAAAAATCACCGTGAAAGTGGTTTTGGAGAAAAGCACAATCTTCCTGTTCGGCAAATGTATCCAATGTCATGTTTAGAAATACAAATATCATGTTTTCTCAGGTTTCTGAAGCTTTCTTCCTAGAAAACTCGAATGTGTGGAGGATTTGACTCCAGGTGGAACCAATTAGCGTTTGCCAGCAGAAAACAAAAAGGGTCCTGCTAAAATGCATTCAAAACCTTAAAGTCCATAGAGAACATCCAGAAAACACAAACACACACAGAGGCTGTAGCAAGATCTGGGATTGAGATAGCTACAAATCACCAGAAAGTTTTGTTTTCTTCCAGGAGTATCTGGACAAATTGTTGTAGTTTTGAAGTGAATTTTAACCAAAAAATCACCGTGAAAGTGGTTTTGGAGAAAAGCACAATCATCCTGTTCAGCAAATGCATGCAATGTCATGTTTACAGAAAGAAATATCATGTTTTCTCAGGTTTCTGAAGCTTTCTTCCTAGAAAACTCGAATGTGTGGAGTATTTGACTCCAGGTGGAACCAATTAGCGTTTGCCAGCAGAAAACAAAAAGGGTCCTGCTAAAATGCATTCAAAACCTTAAAGTCCATAGAGAATATCCAGAAAACACAAACACACACAGAGGCTGTAGCAAGATCTGGGATTGAGATAGCTACAAATCACCAGATAGTTTTGTTTTCATCCAGGAGTATCTGGACATATTGTTGTAGTTTTCAAGTTAAATTTAATCAAAAATTCACCGTGAAAGTGGTTTTGGAGAAAAGCACAATCTTTCTGTTCAGCAAATGCATCCAATGTCATGTTTACAGAAAGAAATATCATGTTTTCTCAGGTTTCTGGAACTTTCTTCCTAGAAAACTCGAATGTGTGGAGTTTTTGACTCCAGGTGGAACCAAATAGCGATTGCCAGCAGAAAACGAAAAGGGTCCTGCTAAAATGCATTCAAAACCTTAAAGTCCATAGAGAATATCCAGAAAACACAAACACACACAGAGGCTGTAGCAAGATCTGGGATTGAGATAGCTACAAATCACCAGATAGTTTTGTTTTCATCCAGGAGTATCTGGACATATTGTTGAAGTTTTGAAGTTAAATTTAATCAAAAATTCACCGTGAAAGTGGTTTTGGAGAAAAGCACAATCTTTCTGTTCAGCAAATGCATCCAATGTCATGTTTACAGAAAGAAATATCATGTTTTCTCAGGTTTCTGGAACTTTCTTCCTAGAAAACTCGAATGTGTGGAGTTTTTGACTGCAGGTGGAACCAAATAGCGTTTGCCAGCAGAAAACGAAAAGGGTCCTGCTAAAATGCATTCAAAACCTTAAAGTCCATAGAGAATATCCAGAAAACACAAACACACAGAGGCTGTAGCAAGATCTGGGATTGAGATAGCTACAAATCACCAGATAGTTTTGTTTTCATAAAGGAGTATCTGGACAAATTGTTGTAGTTTTGAAGTGAAAGTTAACCAAAAAATCACGGTGAAAGTGGTTTTGGAGAAAAGCACAATCTTCCTGGTCGGCAAATGTATCCAATGTCATGTTTACAAATACAAATATCATGTTTTCTCAGGTTTCTGAAGCTTTCTTCCTAGAAAACTCGAATGTGTGGAGTATTTGACTCCAGGTGGAACCAATTAGCGTTTGCCAGCAGAAAACAAAAAGGGTCCTGCTAAAATGCATTCAAAACCTTAAAGTCCATAGAGAATATCCAGAAAACACAAACACACACAGAGGCTGTAGCAAGATCTGGGATTGAGATAGCTACAAATCACCAGATAGTTTTGTTTTCATCCAGGAGTATCTGGACATATTGTTGTAGTTTTCAAGTTAAATTTAATCAAAAATTCACCGTGAAAGTGGTTTTGGAGAAAAGCACAATCTTTCTGTTCAGCAAATGCATCCAATGTCATGTTTACAGAAAGAAATATCATGTTTTCTCAGGTTTCTGAAGCTTTCTTCCTAGAAAACTCGAATGTGTGGAGGATTTGACTCCAGGTGGAACCAATTAGCGTTAGCCAGCAGAAAACAAAAAGGGTCCTGCGAAAATGCATTCAAAACCTTAAAGTCCATAGAGAATATCCAGAAAACACAAACACACACAGAGGCTGTAGCAAGATCTGGGATTGAGATAGCTACAAATCACCAGATAGTTTTGTTTTCATCCAGGAGTATCTGGACAAATTGTTGTAGTTTTGAAGTGAAATTTAACCAAAAAATCACCGTGAAAGTGGTTTTGGAGAAAAGCACAATCTTTCTGTTCAGCAAGTGCATCCAATGTCATGTTTAGAAATACAATATCATGTTTTCTCAGGTTTCTGGAGCTTTCTTCCTAGAAAACTCGAATGTGTGGAGGATTTGACTCCAGGTGGAAAAAATTAGCGTTTGCCAGCAGAAAACAAAAAGGGTCCTGCTAAAATGCATTCCAAACCTTAAAGTCCATAGAGAATATCCAGAAAACACAAACACACACAGACGCTGTAGCAAGATCTGGGATTGAGATAGCTACAAATCACCAGATAGTTTTGTTTTCATCCAGGAGTATCTGGACAAATTGTTGTAGTTTTGAAGTGAAATTTAACCCAAAATCACGGTGAAAGTGGTTTTGGAGAAAAGCACAATCTTCCTGTTCGGCAAATGCATGCAATGTCATGTTTACAGAAAGAAATACCATGTTTTCTCAGGTTTCTGGAGCTTTCCTCCTAGAAAACTCGAATGTGTGGAGTATTTGACTGCAGGTGGAACCAATTAGCGTTTCCCAGCTGAAAACAAAAAGGGTCCTGCTAAAATGCATTCGAAACCTTAAAGTCCATAGAGAATATCCAGAAAACACAAACACACACAGAGGCTGTAGCAGGATCTGGGATTGGGATAGCTACAAATCACCAGATAGTTTTGTTTTCATCCAGGAGTATCTGGACATATTGTTGAAGTTTTGAAGTTAAATTTAATCAAAAATTCACTGTGAATGTGGTTTTGGAGAAAAGCACAATCTTTCTGTTCAGCAAATGCATCCAATGTCATGTTTACAGAAAGAAATATCATGTTTTCTCAGGTTTCTGGAACTTTCTTCCTAGAAAACTCGAATGTGTGGAGTATTTGACTGCAGGTGGAACCAAATAGCGTTTGCCAGCAGAAAACGAAAAGGGTCCTGCTAAAATGCATTCAAAACCTTAAAGTCCATAGAGAATATCCAGAAAACACAAACACACACAGAGGCTGTAGCAAGATCTGGGATTGAGATAGCTACAAATCACCAGATAGTTTTGTTTTCATCCAGGAGTATCTGGACAACTTGTTGTGGATTTTCGGTGAAATTTAACCAAAAATCACCGTGAAAGTGGTTATCGAGAAAAGCACAATCTTCCTGGTCGGCAAATGTATCCAATGTCATGTTTACAAATACAAATATCATGTTTTCTCAGGTTTCTGAAGCTTTCTTCCTAGAAAACTCAAATGTGTGGAGTATTTGACTCCAGGTGGAACCAATTAGCGTTTGCCAGCAGAAAACAAAAAGGGTCCTGCTAAAATGCATTCAAAACCTTAAAGTCCATAGAGAATATCCAGAAAACACAAACACACACAGAGGCTGTAGCAAGATCTGGGATTGAGATAGCTACAAATCACCAGATAGTTTTGTTTTCATCCAGGAGTATCTGGACATATTGTTGTAGTTTTGAAGTTAAATTTAATCAAAAATTCACCGTGAAAGTGGTTTTGGAGAAAAGCACAATCTTTCTGTTCAGCAAATGCATCCAATGTCATGTTTACAGAAAGAAATATCATGTTTTCTCAGGTTTCTGGAACTTTCTTCCTAGAAAACTCGAATGTGTGGAGTTTTTGACTCCAGGTGGAACCAAATAGCGATTGCCAGCAGAAAACGAAAAGGGTCCTGCTAAAATGCATTCAAAACCTTAAAGTCCATAGAGAATATCCAGAAAACACAAACACACACAGAGGCTGTAGCAAGATCTGGGATTGAGATAGCTACAAATCACCAGATAGTTTTGTTTTCATCCAGGAGTATCTGGACAAATTGTTGTAGTTTTGAAGTGAAATTTAACCAAAAAATCACCGTGAAAGTGGTTTTGGAGAAAAGCACAATCTTTCTGTTCAGCAAATGCATCCAATGTCATGTTTAGAAATACAAATATCATGTTTTCTCAGGTTTCTGGAGCTTTCTTCCTGGAAAACTCGAATGTGTGGAGGATTTGACTCCAGGTGGAAAAAATTAGCGTTTGCCAGCAGAAAACAAAAAGGGTCCTGCTAAAATGCATTCAAAACCTTAAAGTCCATAGAGAATATCCAGAAAACACAAACACACACAGACGCTAGGCAAGATCTGGGATTGAGATAGCTACAAATCACCAGATAGTTTTGTTTTCATCCAGGAGTATCTGGACAAATTGTTGTAGTTTTGAAGTGAAATTTAACCCAAAATCACCGTGAAAGTGGTTTTGGAGAAAAGCACAATCTTCCTGTTCGGCAAATGCATCCAATGTCATGTTTACAGAAAGAAATACCATGTTTTCTCAGGTTTCAGGAGCTTTCCTCCTAGAAAACTCGAATGTGTGGAGTATTTGACTGCAGGTGGAACCAATTAGCGTTTCCCAGCTGAAAACAAAAACTTACATGCTAAAATGCATTCAAAAGCGTAACGTCCATAGAGAATGTCCAGAAAACACAAACACACACAGAGGCTGTAGCAAGATCTGGGATTGAGATAGCCACAACACACAAGATAGTTTTGTTTTCCTCCAGGAGTATCTGGACAAATTGTTGTAGTTTTGAAGTGAAATTTAACCAAAAAATCACCGTGAAAGTGGTTTTGGAGAAAAGCACAATCTTTCTGTTCAGCAAAAGAATCCAATGTTATGTTTATAAATACAAATATCATGTTTTCTCAGGTTTCTGGAGCTTTCTTCCTAGAAAACTCCAATGTGTGGAGGATTTGACTCCAGGTGGAACCAATTAACGTTTGCCAGCAGAAAACAAAAAGGGTCCTGCTAAAATGCATTCAAAACCTTAAAGTCCATAGAGAATATCCAGAAAACACAAACACACACAGAGGCTGTAGCAAGATCTGGGATTGAGATAGCTACAAATCACCAGATAGTTTTGTTTTCATCCAGGAGTATCTGGACAAATTGTTGTGGATTTTCGGTGAAATTTAACGAAAAATCACCGTGAAAGTGGTTTTGGAGAAAAGCACAATCTTCCTGTTCGGCAAATGTATCCAATGTCATGTTTAGAAATACAAATATCATGTTTTCTCAGGTTTCTGAAGCTTTCTTCCTAGAAAACTCGAATGTGTGGAGGATTTGACTCCAGGTGGAACCAATTAGCGTTTGCCAGCAGAAAACAAAAAGGGTCCTGCTAAAATGCATTCAAAACCTTAAAGTCCATAGAGAACATCCAGAAAACACAAACACACACAGAGGCTGTAGCAAGATCTGGGATTGAGATAGCTACAAATCACCAGAAAGTTTTGTTTTCTTCCAGGAGTATCTGGACAAATTGTTGTAGTTTTGAAGTGAAATTTAACCAAAAAATCACCGTGAAAGTGGTTTTGGAGAAAAGCACAATCATCCTGTTCAGCAAATGCATGCAATGTCATGTTTACAGAAAGAAATATCATGTTTTCTCAGGTTTCTGAAGCTTTCTTCCTAGAAAACTCGAATGTGTGGAGTATTTGACTCCAGGTGGAACCAATTAGCGTTTGCCAGCAGAAAACAAAAAGGGTCCTGCTAAAATGCATTCAAAACCTTAAAGTCCATAGAGAATATCCAGAAAACACAAACACACACAGAGGCTGTAGCAAGATCTGGGATTGAGATAGCTACAAATCACCAGATAGTTTTGTTTTCATCCAGGAGTATCTGGACATATTGTTGTAGTTTTCAAGTTAAATTTAATCAAAAATTCACCGTGAAAGTGGTTTTGGAGAAAAGCACAATCTTTCTGTTCAGCAAATGCATCCAATGTCATGTTTACAGAAAGAAATATCATGTTTTCTCAGGTTTCTGGAACTTTCTTCCTAGAAAACTCGAATGTGTGGAGTTTTTGACTCCAGGTGGAACCAAATAGCGATTGCCAGCAGAAAACGAAAAGGGTCCTGCTAAAATGCATTCAAAACCTTAAAGTCCATAGAGAATATCCAGAAAACACAAACACACACAGAGGCTGTAGCAAGATCTGGGATTGAGATAGCTACAAATCACCAGATAGTTTTGTTTTCATCCAGGAGTATCTGGACAAATTGTTGTAGTTTTGAAGTGAAATTTAACCAAAAAATCACCGTGAAAGTGGTTTTGGAGAAAAGCACAATCTTTCTGTTCAGCAAATGCATCCAATGTCATGTTTAGAAATACAAATATCATGTTTTCTCAGGTTTCTGGAGCTTTCTTCCTGGAAAACTCGAATGTGTGGAGGATTTGACTCCAGGTGGAAAAAATTAGCGTTTGCCAGCAGAAAACAAAAAGGGTCCTGCTAAAATGCATTCAAAACCTTAAAGTCCATAGAGAATATCCAGAAAACACAAACACACACAGACGCTAGGCAAGATCTGGGATTGAGATAGCTACAAATCACCAGATAGTTTTGTTTTCATCCAGGAGTATCTGGACAAATTGTTGTAGTTTTGAAGTGAAATTTAACCCAAAATCACCGTGAAAGTGGTTTTGGAGAAAAGCACAATCTTCCTGTTCGGCAAATGCATCCAATGTCATGTTTACAGAAAGAAATACCATGTTTTCTCAGGTTTCAGGAGCTTTCCTCCTAGAAAACTCGAATGTGTGGAGTATTTGACTGCAGGTGGAACCAATTAGCGTTTCCCAGCTGAAAACAAAAACTTACATGCTAAAATGCATTCAAAAGCGTAACGTCCATAGAGAATGTCCAGAAAACACAAACACACACAGAGGCTGTAGCAAGATCTGGGATTGAGATAGCCACAACACACAAGATAGTTTTGTTTTCCTCCAGGAGTATCTGGACAAATTGTTGTAGTTTTGAAGTGAAATTTAACCAAAAAATCACCGTGAAAGTGGTTTTGGAGAAAAGCACAATCTTTCTGTTCAGCAAAAGAATCCAATGTTATGTTTATAAATACAAATATCATGTTTTCTCAGGTTTCTGGAGCTTTCTTCCTAGAAAACTCCAATGTGTGGAGGATTTGACTCCAGGTGGAACCAATTAACGTTTGCCAGCAGAAAACAAAAAGGGTCCTGCTAAAATGCATTCAAAACCTTAAAGTCCATAGAGAATATCCAGAAAACACAAACACACACAGAGGCTGTAGCAAGATCTGGGATTGAGATAGCTACAAATCACCAGATAGTTTTGTTTTCATCCAGGAGTATCTGGACAAATTGTTGTGGATTTTCGGTGAAATTTAACCAAAAATCACCGTGAAAGTGGTTTTGGAGAAAAGCACAATCTTCCTGTTCGGCAAATGTATCCAATGTCATGTTTACAAATACAAATATCATGTTTTCTCAGGTTTCTGAAGCTTTCTTCCTAGAAAACTCGAATGTGTGGAGGATTTGACTCCAGGTGGAACCAATTAGCGTTTGCCAGCAGAAAACAAAAAGGGTCCTGCTAAAATGCATTCAAAACCTTAAAGTCCATAGAGAACATCCAGAAAACACAAACACACACAGAGGCTGTAGCAAGATCTGGGATTGAGATAGCTACAAATCACCAGAAAGTTTTGTTTTCTTCCAGGAGTATCTGGACAAATTGTTGTAGTTTTGAAGTGAAATTTAACCAAAAAATCACCGTGAAAGTGGTTTTGGAGAAAAGCACAATCATCCTGTTCAGCAAATGCATGCAATGTCATGTTTACAGAAAGAAATATCATGTTTTCTCAGGTTTCTGAAGCTTTCTTCCTAGAAAACTCGAATGTGTGGAGTATTTGACTCCAGGTGGAACCAATTAGCGTTTGCCAGCAGAAAACAAAAAGGGTCCTGCTAAAATGCATTCCAAACCTTAAAGTCCATAGAGAATATCCAGAAAACACAAACACACACAGAGGCTGTAGCAAGATCTGTGATTGAGATAGCTACAAATCACCAGATAGTTTTGTTTTCATCCAGGAGTATCTGGACAAATTGTTGTGGATTTTCGGTGAAATTTAACCAAAAATCACCGTGAAAGTGGTTTTGGAGAAAAGCACAATCTTCCTGTTCGGCAAATGTATCCAATGTCATGTTTACAAATACAAATATCATGTTTTCTCAGGTTTCTGAAGCTTTCTTCCTAGAAAACTCGAATGTGTGGAGGATTTGACTCCAGGTGGAACCAATTAGCGTTTGCCAGCAGAAAACAAAAAGGGTCCTGCTAAAATGCATTCAAAACCTCAAAGTCCATAGAGAACATCCAGAAAACACAAACACACACAGAGGCTGTAGCAAGATCTGGGATTGAGATAGCTACAAATCACCAGATAGTTTTGTTTTCATCCAGGAGTATCTGGACAAATTGTTGTAGTTTTGAAGTGAAATTTAACCAAAATATGACCCTGAAAGTGGTTTTGGAGAAAAGCACAATCTTCCTGTTCGGTAAATGCATCCAATGTCATGTTTACAAATACAAATATCATATTTTCTCAGGTTTCTGAAGCTTTCTTCCTAGAAAACTCGAATGTGTGGAGTATTTGACACCATGTGGGACCAATTAGCGTTTGCTAGCCAAAAACAAAAAGGGTCCTGCTAAAATGCATTCAAAACCTTAAAGTCCATAGAGAATATCCAGAAAACACAAACACACACAGAGGCTGTAGCAAGATCTGGGATTGAGATAGCTACAAATCACCAGATAGTTTTGTTTTCATCCAGGAGTATCTGGACAAATTGTTGTGGATTTCAGGTGAAATTTAACCAAAAATCACCGTGAAAGTGGTTTTGGAGAAAAGCACAATCTTCCTGTTCGGCAAATGAATCCAATGTTATGTTTATAAATACAAATATCATGTTTTCTCAGGTTTCTGGAGCTTTCTTCCTAGAAAACTCGAATGTGTGGAGGATTTGACTCCAGGTGGAACCAATTAGCGTTTGCCAGCAGAAAACAAAAAGGGTCCTGCTAAAATGCATTCAAAACCTTAAAGTCCATAGAGAATATCCAGAAAACACAAACACACAAAGAGGCTGTAGCAAGATCTGGGATTGAGATAGCTACAAATCACCAGATAGTTTTGTTTTCATCCAGGAGTATCTGGACAAATTGTTGTAGTTTTGAAGTGAAATTTAATCAAAAATTCAAAGTGAAAGTGGTTTTGGAGAAAATCACAATCTTCCTGTTCGGCAAATGTATCCAATGTCATGTTTACAAATACAAATATCATGTTTTCTCAGGTTTCTGGAACTTTCTTCCTAGAAAACTCGAATGTGTGGAGGATTTGACTCCAGGTGGAACCAATTAGCGTTTGCCAGCAGAAAACAAAAAGGGTCCTGCTAAAATGCATTCAAAATCTTAAAGTCCATAGAGAATATCCAGAAAACACAAACACACACAGAGGCTGTAGCAAGATCTGGGATTGAGATAGCTACAAATCACCAGATAGTTTTGTTTTCATCCAGGAGTATCTGGACAAATTGTTGTAGTTTTGAAGTAAAATTTAACCAAAAAATCACCGTGAAAGTGGTTTTGGAGAAAAGCACAATCTTCCTGTTCGGCAAATGCATCCAATGTCATGTTTACAAATACAAATATCATGTTTTCTCAGGTTTCTGAAGCTTTCTTCCTAGAAAGCTCGAATGTGTGGAGTATTTGACACCAGGTGGAACCAATTAGCGTTTGCCAGCAGAAAACAAAAAGGGACCTGCTAAATTGCATTCAAAACCTTAAAGTCCATACAGAATATCCAGAAAACACAAACACACAGAGGCTGTAGCAAGATCTGGGATTGAGATAGCTACAAATCACCAGATCGTTTTGTTTTCATCCAGGAGTATCTGGACAAATTGTTGTGGATTTCGGGTGAAATTTAACCAAAAATCACCGTGAAAGTGGTTTTGGAGAAAAGCACAATCTTCCTGTTCGGCAAATGTATCCAATGTCATGTTTACAGAAAGAAATACAATGTTTTCTCAGGTTTCTGGAGCTTTCTTCCTAGAAAACTCGAATGTGTGGAGTATTTGATTCCAGGTGGAACCAATTAGCGTTTGCCAGCAGAAAACAAAAAGGGTCCTGCTAAAATGCATTCAAAACCTTAAAGTCCATAGAGAACATCCAGAAAACACAAACACACACAGAGGCTGTAGCAAGATCTGGGATTGAGATAGCTACAAATCACCAGAAAGTTTTGTTTTCATCCAGGAGTATCTGGACAAATTGTTGTAGTTTTGAAGTGAAATTTAACCAAAAAATCACCGTGAAAGTGGTTTTGGAGAAAAGCACAATCTTCCTGTTCAGCAAATGCATGCAATGTCATGTTTACAGAAAGAAATATCATGTTTTCTCAGGTTTCTGAAGCTTTCTTCCTAGAAAACTCGAATGTGTGGAGGATTTGACTCCAGGTGGAACCAATTAGCCTTTGCCAGCAGAAAACAAAAAGGGTCCTGCTAAAATGCATTCCAAACCTTAAAGTCCATAGAGAATATCCAGAAAACACAAACACACACAGAGGCTGTAGCAAGATCTGGGATTGAGATAGCTACAAATCACCAGATAATTTTGTTTTCATCCAGGAGTATCTGGACAAATTGTTGTGGATTTTCGGTGAAATTTAACCAAAAATCACCGTGAAAGTGGTTTTGGAGAAAAGCACAATCTTCCTGTTCGGCAAATGTATCCAATGTCATGTTTACAAATACAAATATCATGTTTTCTCAGGTTTCTGAAGCTTTCTTCCTAGAAAACTCGAATGTGTGGAGGATTTGACTCCAGGTGGAACCAATTAGCGTTTGCCAGCAGAAAACAAAAAGGGTCCTGCTAAAATGCATTCAAAACCTTAAAGTCCATAGAGAACATCCAGAAAACACAAACACACACAGAGGCTGTAGCAAGATCTGGGATTGAGATAGCTACAAATCACCAGATAGTTTTGTTTTCATCCAGGAGTATCTGGACAAATTGTTGTAGTTTTGAAGTGAAATTTTACCAAAAAATCACCGTGAAAGTGGTTTTGGAGAAAAGCACAATCTTCCTGTTCAGCAAATGCATGCAATGTCATGTTTACAGAAAGAAATATCATGTTTTCTCAGGTTTCTGAAGCTTTCTTCCTAGAAAACTCGAATGTGTGGAGGATTTGACTCCAGGTGGAACCAATTAGCGTTTGCCAGCAGAAAACAAAAAGGGTCCTGCTAAAATGCATTCAAAACCTTAAAGTCCATAGAGAATATCCAGAAAACACAAACACACACAGAGGCTGTAGCAAGATCTGGGATTGAGATAGCTACAAATCACCAGATAGTTTTGTTTTCATCCAGGAGTATCTGGACAAATTGTTGTAGTTTTGAAGTGAAATTTAACCAAAATATGACCCTGAAAGTGGTTTTGGAGAAAAGCACAATCTTCCTGTTCGGTAAATGCATCCAATGTCATGTTTACAAATACAAATATCATATTTTCTCAGGTTTCTGAAGCTTTCTTCCTAGAAAACTCGAATGTGTGGAGTATTTGACACCATGTGGGACCAATTAGCGTTTGCTAGCCAAAAACAAAAAGGGTCCTGCTAAAATGCATTCAAAACCTTAAAGTCCATAGAGAATATCCAGAAAACACAAACACACACAGAGGCTGTAGCAAGATCTGGGATTGAGATAGCTACAAATCACCAGATAGTTTTGTTTTCATCCAGGAGTATCTGGACAAATTGTTGTGGATTTCAGGTGAAATTTAACCAAAAATCACCGTGAAAGTGGTTTTGGAGAAAAGCACAATCTTCCTGTTCGGCAAATGAATCCAATGTTATGTTTATAAATACAAATATCATGTTTTCTCAGGTTTCTGGAGCTTTCTTCCTAGAAAACTCGAATGTGTGGAGGATTTGACTCCAGGTGGAACCAATTAGCAATTGCCAGCAGAAAACAAAAAGGGTCCTGCTAAAATGCATTCAAAACCTTAAAGTCCATAGAGAATATCCAGAAAACACAAACACACACAGAGGCTGTAGCAAGATCTGGGATTGAGATAGCTACAAATCACCAGATAGTTTTGTTTTCATCCAGGAGTATCTGGACAAATTGTTGTAGTTTTGAAGTGAAATTTAATCAAAAATTCAAAGTGAAAGTGGTTTTGGAGAAAATCACAATCTTCCTGTTCGGCAAATGTATCCAATGTCATGTTTACAAATACAAATATCATGTTTTCTCAGGTTTCTGGAACTTTCTTCCTAGAAAACTCGAATGTGTGGAGGATTTGACTCCAGGTGGAACCAATTAGCGTTTGCCAGCAGAAAACAAAAAGGGACCTGCTAAATTGCATTCAAAACCTTAAAGTCCATACAGAATATCCAGAAAACACAAACACACAGAGGCTGTAGCAAGATCTGGGATTGAGATAGCTACAAATCACCAGATCGTTTTGTTTTCATCCAGGAGTATCTGGACAAATTGTTGTGGATTTCGGGTGAAATTTAACCAAAAATCACCGTGAAAGTGGTTTTGGAGAAAAGCACAATCTTCCTGTTCGGCAAATGTATCCAATGTCATGTTTACAGAAAGAAATACAATGTTTTCTCAGGTTTCTGGAGCTTTCTTCCTAGAAAACTCGAATGTGTGGAGTATTTGACTCCAGGTGGAACCAATTAGCGTTTGCCAGCAGAAAACAAAAAGGGTCCTGCTAAAATGCATTCAAAACCTTAAAGTCCATAGAGAATATCCAGAAAACACAAACACACACAGAGGCTGTAGCAAGATCTGGGATTGAGATAGCTACAAATCACCAGATAGTTTTGTTTTCATCCAGGAGTATCTGGACAAATTGTTGTGGATTTCGGGTGAAATTTAAACAAAAAATCACCTTGAAAGTGGTTTTGGAGAAAAGCACAATCTTTCTGTTCAGCAAATGAATCCAATGTTATGTTTATAAATACAAATATCATGTTTTCTCAGGTTTCTGGAGCTTTCTTCCTAGAAAGCTAGAATGTGTGGAGTATTTGACACCAGGTGGAACCAATTAGCGTTTGCCAGCAGAAAACAAAAAGGGACCTGCTAAATTGCATTCAAAACCTTAAAGTCCATAGAGAATATCCAGAAAACACAAACTCACAGAGGCTGTAGCAAGATCTGGGATTGAGATAGCTACAAATCACCAGATAGTTTTGTTTTCATCCAGGAGTATCTGGACAAATTGTTGTGGATTTCGGGTGAAATTTAACCAAAAATCACCGTGAAAGTGGTTTTGGAGAAAAGCACAATCTTCCTGTTTGGCAAATGTATCCAATACCATGTTTACAGAAAGAAATACCATGTTTTCTCAGGTTTCTGGAGCTTTCTTCCTAGAAAACTCGAATGTGTGGAGGATTTGACTCCAGGTGGAACCAATTAGCGTTTGCCAGCAGAAAACAAAAAGGGTCCTGCTTAAATGCATTCAAAACCTTAAAGTCCATAGAAAATATCCAGAAAACACAAACACACACAGAGGCTGTAGCACTACCTGGGATTGAGATAGCTACAAATCACCAGATAGTTTTGTTTTCATCCAGGAGTATCTGGACAAATTGTTGTGGATTTTGGGTGAAATTTAACCAAAAATCACCGTGAAAGTTGTTTTGGAGGAAAGCACAATCTTCCTGTTCGGCAAATGCATCCAATGTCATCTTTACAAATCAAATATCATGTTTTCCCAGGTTTCTGGAGCTTTCTTCCTAGAAAACTCGAATGTGTGGAGGATTTGACTCCAGGTGGAACCAGTTAGCGTTTGCCAGCAGAAAACAAAAAGGATCCTGCTAAAATGCATTCAAAACCTTAAAGTCCATAGAGAATATCCAGAAAACACAAACACACACAGAGGCTGTAGCAAGATCTGGGATTGAGATAGCTACAAATCACCAGATAGCTTTGTTTTCATTCAGGAGTATCTGGACAAATTGTTGTGGATTTCGGGTGAAATTTAACCAAAAATCAACGTGAAAGTGGTTTTGGAGAAAAGCACAATCTTCCTGTTCGGCAAATGAATCCAATGTCATGTTTACAGAAAGAAATATCATGTTTTCTCAGGTTTCTGAAGCTTTCTTCCTAGAAAACTCGAATGTGTGGAGGATTTGACTCCAGGTGGAACCAGTTAGCGTTTGCCAGCAGAAAACAAAAGGGGTCCTGCTAAAATGCATTCAAAACCTTAAAGTCCATGGAGAATATCCAGAAAACACAAACACACACAGAGGCTGTAGCAAAATCTGGGATTGAGATAGCTACAAATCACCAGATAGTTTTGTTTTCATCCAGGAGTATCTGGACAAATTGTTGTAGTTTTGAAGTGAAATTTAACCAAAAAATCACCGTGAAAGTGGTTTTGGAGAAAAGCACAATCTTCCTGTTTTGCAAATGTATCCAATGTCATGTTTACAGAAAGAAATACCATGTTTTCTCAGGTTTCAGGAGCTTTCTTCCTAGAAAACTCGAATGTGTGGAGGATTTGACTCCAGGTGGAACCAATTAGCCTTTGCCAGCAGAAAACAAAAAGGGTCCTGCTAAAATGCATTCAAAACCTTAAAGTCCATAGAGAATATCCAGAAAACACAAACACACACAGAGGCTGTAGCAAGATCTGGGATTGAGATAGCTACAAATCACCAGATAGTTTTGTTTTCATCTAGGAGTATCTGGACAAATTGTTGTGGATTTTCTGTGAAATTTAACCAAAAATCACCGTGAAAGTGGTTTTGGAGAAAAGCACAATCTTCCTGTTCGGCAAATGTATCCAATGTCATGTTTACAAATACAAATATCATGTTTTCTCAGGTTTCTGGAGCTTTCTTCCTAGAAAACTCGAATGTGTGGAATATTTGACTCCAGGTGGAACCAATTAGCGTTTGCCAGCAGAAAACAAAAAGGGTCCTGCTAAAATGCATTCCAAACCTTAAAGTCCATAGAGAATATCCAGAAAACACAAACACACACAGAGGCTGTAGCAAGATCTGGGATTGAGATAGCTACAAATCACCAGGTAGTTTTGTTTTCATCCAGGAGTATCTCGAAAAATTGTTGTGGATTTTCGGTGAAATTTATCCAAAAATCACCGTGAAAGTGGTTTTGGAGAAAAGCACAATCTTCCTGTTCGGCAAATGTATCCAATGTCATGTTTACAAATACAAATATCATGTTTTCTCAGGTTTCTGGAGCTTTCTTCCTAGAAAACTCGAATGTGTGGAGGATTTGACTCCAGGTGGAACCAATTAGCGTTTGCCAGCAGAAAACAAAAAGGGTCCTGCTAAAATGCATTCAAAACCTTAAAGTCCATAGAGAATATCCAGAAAACACAAACACACACAGAGGCTGTAGCAAGATCTGGGATTGAGATAGCTACAAATCACCAGATAGTTTTGTTTTCATCCAGGAGTATCTGGACCAATTGTTGTGGATTTTGGGTGAAATTTAACCAAAAATTCACCGTGAAAGTCGTTTTGGAGAAAAGCAGAATCTTTCTGTTCAGCAAATGCATCCAATGTCATGTTTACAGAAAGAAATATCATGTTTTCTCAGGTTTCTGGAACTTTCTTTCTAGAAAACTCGAATGTGTGGAGTATTTGACTCCAGGTGGAACCAAATAGCGTTTGTCAGCAGAAAACGAAAAGGGTCCTGCTAAAATGCATTCAAAACCTTAAAGTCCATAGAGAATATCCAGAAAACACAAACACACACAGAGGCTGTAGCAAGATCTGGGATTGAGATACCTACAAATCACCAGATAGTTTTGTTTTCATCCAGGAGTATCTGGACAAATTGTTGTGGATTTCAGGTGAAATTTAACCAAAAATCACCGTGAAAGTGGTTTTGGAGAAAAGCACAATCTTCCTGTTCGGCAAATGTATCCAATGTCATGTTTACAGAAAGAAATACCATGTTTTCTCAGGTTTCAGGAGCTTTCTTCCTAGAAAACTCGAATGTGTGGAGGATTTGACTCCAGGTGGAACCAATTAGCCTTTGCCAGCAGAAAACAAAAAGGGTCCTGCTAAAATGCATTCAAAACCTTAAAGTCCATAGAGAATATCCAGAAAACACAAACACACACAGAGGCTGTAGCAAGATCTGGGATTGAGATAGCTACAAATCACCAGATAGTTTTGTTTTCATCTAGGAGTATCTGGACAAATTGTTGTGGATTTTCTGTGAAATTTAACCAAAAATCACCGTGAAAGTGGTTTTGGAGAAAAGCACAATCTTCCTGTTCGGCAAATGTATCCAATGTCATGTTTACAAATACAAATATCATGTTTTCTCAGGTTTCTGAAGCTTTCTTCCTAGAAAACTCGAATGTGTGGAGTATTAGACTCCAGGTGGAACCAATTAGCGTTTGCCAGGAGAACACAAAAAGGGTCCTGCTAAAATGCATTCAAAACCTTAAAGTCCATAGAGAATATCCAGAAAACACAAACACACACAGAGGCTGTAGCAAGATCTGGGATTGAGATAGCTACAAATCACCAGATAGTTTTGTATTCATCCAGGAGTATCTGGACAAATTGTTGTAGTTTTGAAGTGAAATTTAATCAAAAATTAACCCTGAAAGTGGTTTTGGAGAAAAGCACAATCTTTCTGTTCAGCAAATGCATCCAATGTCATGTTTACAGAAAGAAATATCATGTTTTCTCAGGTTTCTGGAACTTTCTTCCTAGAAAACTCGAATGTGTGGAGTATTTGACTCCAGGTGGAACCAATTAGCGTTTGCCAGCAGAAAACGAAAAGGGTCCTGCTAAAATGCATTCAAAACATTAAAGTCCATAGAGAATATCCAGAAAACACAAACACACACAGAGGCTGTAGCAAGATCTGGGATTGAGATAGCTACAAATCACCGGATAGTTTTGTTTTCATCCAGGAGTATCTGGACAAATTGTTGTGGATTTCAGGTGAAATTTAACCAAAAATCACCGTGAAAGCGGTTTTGGAGAAAAGCACAATCTTCCTGTTCGGCAAATGCATCCAATGTCATGTTTACAGAAAGAAATACCATGTTTTCTCAGGTTTCTGAAGCTTTCTTCCTAGAAAACTCCAATGTGTGGAGGATTTCACTCCAGGTGGAACCAATTAGCGTTTGCCAGCAGAAAACAAAAAGGGTCCTGCTAAAATGCTTTCAAAACCGTAAAGTCCATAGAGAATACCCAGAAAACACAAACACACACAGAGGCTGTAGCAAGATCTGGGATTGAGATAGCTACAAATCACCAGATAGTTTTGTTTACATCCAGGAGTATCTGGACAAATTGTTGTAGTTTTGAAGTGAAATTTATCCAAAATATGACCCTGAAAGTGGTTTTGGAGAAAATCACAATCTTCCTGTTCGGCAAATGTATCCAATGTCATGTTTACAAATACAAATATCATGTTTTCTCAGGTTTCTGAAGCTTTCTTCCTAGAAAACTCGAATGTGTGGAGTATTTGACTCCAGGTGGAAACAATTAGCGTTTGCCAGCAGAAAACAAAAAGGGTCCTGCTAAAATGCATTCAAAATCTTAAAGTCCATAGAGAATATCCAGAAAACACAAACACACACAGAGGCTGTAGCAAGATCTGGGATTGAGATAGCTACAAATCACCAGATAGTTTTGTTTTCATCCAGGAGTATCTGGACAAATAGTTGTAGTTTTGAAGTAAAATTTAACCAAAAAATCACCGTGAAAGTGGTTTTGGAGAAAAGCACAATCTTCCTGTTCGGCAAATGCATCCAATGTCATGTTTACAAATACATATATCATGTTTTCTCAGGTTTCTGAAGCTTTCTTCCTAGAAAACTCGAATGTGTGGAGGATTTGACACCAGGTGGAACCAATTAGCGTTTGCCAGCAGAAAACAAAAAGGGACCTGCTAAAATGCATTCAAAACCTTAAAGTCCATAGAGAATATCCAGAAAACACAAACACACACAGAGGCTGTAGCAAGATCTGGGATTGAGATAGCTACAAATCACCAGATAGTTTTGTTTTCATCCAGGAGTATCTGGACAAATTGTTGTGGATTTCGGGTGAAATTTAACCAAAAATCACCGTGAAAGTGGTTTTGGAGAAAAGCACAATCTTCCTGTTCTGCAAATGCATCCAATGTCATGTTTACAAATACAAATATCATGTTTTCTCAGGTTTCTGAAGCTTTCTTCCTAGAAAACTCGAATGTGTGGAGGATTTGACTCCAGGTGGAACCAATTAGCGTTTGCCAGCAGAAAACAAAAGGCGTCCTGCTAAAATGCAATCAGAACCTTAAAGTCCATAGAGAATATCCAGAAAACACAAACACACACAGAGGCTGAAGCAAGATCTGGGATTGAGATAGCTACAAATCACCAGATAGTTTTGTTTTCATCCAGGAGTATCTGGACAAATTGTTGTAGTTTTGAAGTGAAATTTAACCAAAAAATCACCGTGAAAGTGGTTTGGAGAAAAGCACAATCTTTCTATTAGCAAATGAATCCAATGTGATGTTTACAAATACAAATATCATGTTTTCTCAGGTTTCTGGAGCTTTCTTCCTAGAAAACTCGAATGTGTGGAGTATTAGACTCCAGGTGGAACCAATTAGCGTTTGCCAGCAGAAAACAAAAAGGATCGTGCTAAAATGCATTCAAAACCTTAAAGTCCATAGAGAATATCCAGCAAGCACAAACACACACAGAGGCTGTAGCAAGATCTGGGATTGAGATAGCTACAAATCACCAGATAGTTTTGTTTTCATCCAGGAGTATCTGGACAAATTGTTGTGGATTTCGGGTGAAATTTAACCAAAAATCACCGTGAAAGTGGTTTTGGAGAAAAGCACAATCTTCCTGTTTGGCAAATGTATCCAATGTCAAGTTTACAAATACAAATATCATGTTTTCTCAGGTTTCTGAAGCTTTCTTCCTAGAAAACTCGAATGTGTGGAGGATTTGACTCCAGGTGGAACCTATTAGCTTTTGCCAGCAGAAAACAAAAAGGGTCTTGCTTAAATGCATTCAAAACCTTAAAGTCCATAGAGAATATCCAGAAAACACAAACACACACAGAGGCTGTAGCAAGATCTGGGATTGAGATAGCTACAAATCACCAGATAGTTTTGTTTTCATCCGGGAGTATCTGTACATATTGTTGTAGTTTTGAAGTGAAATTTAACCAAAAAATCACCGTGAAAGTGGTTTTGGAGAAAAGCACAATCTTTCTGTTCAGCAAATGAATCCAAGTTCATGTTTACAAATACAAATATCATGTTTTCTCAGGTTTCTGAAGCTTTCTTCCTAGAAAACTCGAATGTATGGAGGATTTGACTCCAGGTGGGACCAATTAGCGTTTGCCAGCAGAAAACAAAAAGGGTCCTGCTAAAATGCATTCAAAACCTTAAAGTCCATAGAGAATATCCAGAAAATACAAACACACACAGAGGCTGTAGCAAGATCTGGGATTGAGATAGCTACAAATCACCAGATAGTTTTGTTTTCATCCAGGAGTATCTGGACAAATTGTTGTGGATTTCGGGTGAAATTTAACCAAAAATCACCGTGAAAGTGGTTTTGGAGAAAAGCACAATCTTTCTGATAGACAAATGTATCCAATGTCATGTTTACAGAAAGAAATATCATGTTTTCTCAGGTTTCTGAAGCTTTCTTCCTAGAAAACTCGAATGTGTGGAGGATTTGACTCTAGGTGGAACCAATTAGCGTTTGCCAGCAGAAAACAAAAAGGGTCCTGCTGAAATGCATTCAAAACCTTAAAGTCCATAGAGAATATCCAGAAAACACAAACACACACAGAGGCTGTAGCAAGATCTGGGATTGAGATAGCTACAAATCACCAGATAGTTTTGTTTTTATCCAGGACTAACTGGAAAATTTGTTGTAGTTTGAAGTGAAATTTAACCAAAAAATCACCGTGAAAGTGGTTTTGGAGAAAAGCACAATCTTTCTGTTCAGCAAATGAATCCAAGGTCATGCTTACAAATACAAATATCATGTTTTCTCAGTTTTCTGAAGCTTTCTTCCTAGAAAACTCGAATGTGTGGAGGATTTGACTCCAGGTGGAACCAATTAGGGTTTGCCAGCAGAAAACAAAAAGGGTCCTGCTAAAGTGCATTCACAATCTTAAAGTCCATAGAGAATATCCAGAAAACACAAACACACACAGAGGCTGTAGCAAGATCTGGGATTGAGATAGCTACAAATCACCAGATAATTTTGTTTTCATCTAGGAGTATCTGGACAAATTGTTGTGGATTTCGGCTGAAATTTAACCAAAAAATCACCGTGAAAGTGGTTTTGGAGAAAAGCACAATCTTCCTGTTCGGCAAATGTATCCAATGTCATGTTTACAGAAAGAAATATCATGTTTTCTCAGGTTTCTGGAGCTTTCATCCTAGAAAACTCGAATGTGTGGAGTATTTGACTCCAGGTGGAACCAATTAGCGTTTGCCAGCAGAAAACAAAAAGGGTCCTGCTAAAATGCATTCAAAACCTTAAAGTCCATAGAGAATATCCAGAAAACACAAACACACACAGAGGCTGTAGCAAGATCTGGGATTGAGATAGCTACAAATCACCAGATAGTTTTGTTTTCAACCAGGACTATCTGGACATATTGTTGTAGTTTTGAAGTGAAATTTAACCAAAAAATCACCGTGAAAGTGGTTTTGGAGAAAAGCACAATCTTTCTATTCTGCAAAGGAATCCAAGGTCATGTTTACAAATAAAAATATCATGTTTTCTCAGTTTTCTGAAGCTTTCTTCCTAGAAAACTCGAATGTGTGGAGGATTTGACTCCAGGTGGAACCAATTAGCGTTTGCAGCAGAAAACAAAAAGGGTCCTGCTGAAATGCATTCAAAACCTTAAAGTCCATAGAGAATATCCAGAAAACACAAACACACACAGAGGCTGTAGCAAGATCTGGGATTGAGATAGCTACAAATCACCAGATAGTTTTGTTTTCATCCAGGAGTATCTGGACAAATTGTTGTAGTTTTGAAGTGAAATTTAACCAAAAATCACCGTGAAAGTGGTTTTGGAGAAAAGCACAATCTTTCTGTTCAGCAAATGAATCCAAGTTCATGTTTACAAATACAAATATCATGTTTTCTCAGGTTTCTGAAGCTTTCTTCCTAGAAAACTCGAATGTATGGAGGATTTGACTCCAGGTGGAACCAATTAGCGTTTGCCAGCAGAAAACAAAAAGGGTCCTGCTAAAATGCATTCAAAACCTTAAAGTCCATAGAGAATATCCAGAAAATACAAACACACACAGAGGCTATAGCAAGATCTGGGAATGAGATAGCTACAAATCACCAGATAGTTTTGTTTTCATCCAGGAGTATCTGGACAAATTGTTGTGGATTTTGGGTGAAATTTAACCAAAAATCACCGTGAAAGTGGTTTTGGAGAAAAGCACAATCTTTCTGTTCGGCAAATGTCTCCAATGTCATGTTTACAGAAAGAAATATCCTGTTTTCTCAGGTTTCTGAAGCTTTCTTCCTAGAAAACTCGAATGTGTGGAGGATTTGACTCTAGGTGGAACCAATTAGCGTTTGCCAGCAGAAAACAAAAAGTGTCCTGCTAAAATGCATTCAAAACCTTAAAGTCCATAGAGAATATCCAGAAAACACAAACACACACAGAGGCTGTAGCAAGATCTGGGATTGAGATAGCTACAAATCACCAGATAGTTTTGTTTTTATCCAGGAATTTCTGAACAAATTGTTGTGGATTTCGGGTGAAGTTTAACCAAAAATCACCGTGAAAGTGGTTTTGAAGAAAAGCACAATCTTCCTGTACGGCAAATGCATCCAATGTCATGTTTACAGAAAGAAATATCATGTTTTCTCAGGTTTCTGGAGCTTTCATCCTAGAAAACTCGAATGTGTGGAGTATTTGACTCCAGGTGGAACCAATTAGCGTTTGCCAGCAGAAAACAAAAAGGGTCCTGCTAAAATGCATTCAAAACCTTAAAGTCCATAGAGAATATCCAGAAAACACAAACACACACAGAGGCTGTAGCAAGATCTGGGATTGAGATAGCTACAAATCACCAGATAGTTTTGTTTTCATCCAGGAGTATCTGGACAAATTGTAGTGGATTTCGGGTGAAATTTAACCAAAAATCACCATGAAAATGGCTTTGGAGAAAAGCACAATCTTTCTGTTCAGCAAATGAATCCAGTGTCATGTTTACAAATACAAATATCATCTTTTCTCAGGTTTCTGAAGCTTTCTTCCTAGAAAACTCGAATGTGTGGAGGATTTGACTCCAGGTGGAACCAATTAGCGTTTGCCAGCAGAAAACAAAAAGGGTCCTGCTAAAATGCATTCAAAACCTTAAAGTCCATAGAGAATATCCAGAAAACACAAACACACACAGAGGCTGTAGCAAGATCTGGGATTGAGATAGCTACAAATCACCAGATAGTTTTGTTTTCATCCAGGAGTATCTGGACAAATTGTTGTAGTTTTGAAGTGAAATTTAACCAAAAATCACCGTGAAAGTGGTTTTGGAGAAAAGCACAATCTTTCTGTTCAGCAAATGAATCCAAGTTCAAGTTTACAAATACAAATATCATGTTTTCTCAGGTTTCTGAAGCTTTCTTCCTAGAAAACTCGAATTTATGGAGGATTTGACTCCAGGTGGAACCAATTAGCGTTTGCCAGCAGAAAACAAAAAGGGTCCTGCTAAAATGCATTCAAAACCTTAAAGTCCATAGAGAATATCCAGAAAATACAAACACACACAGAGGCTATAGCAAGATCTGGGATTGAGATAGCTACAAATCACCAGATAGTTTTGTTTTCATCCAGGAGTATCTGGACAAATTGTTGTGGATTTTGGGTGAAATTTAACCAAAAATCACCGTGAAAGTGGTTTTGGAGAAAAGCACAATCATTCTGTTCAGCAAATGAATCCAAGTTCAAGTTTACAAATACAAATATCATGTTTTCTCAGGTTTCTGAAGCTTTCTTCCTAGAAAACTCGAATGTGTGGAGGATTTGACTCTAGGTGGAACCAATTAGCGTTTGCCAGCAGAAAACAAAAAGTGTCCTGCTAAAATGCATTCAAAACCTTAAAGTCCATAGAGAATATCCAGAAAACACAAACACACACAGAGGCTGTAGCAAGATCTGGGATTGAGATAGCTACAAATCACCAGATAGTTTTGTTTTCATCCAGGAATTTCTGAACAAATTGTTGTGGATTTCGGGTGAAGTTTAACCAAAAATCACCGTGAAAGTGGTTTTGAAGAAAAGCACAATCTTCCTGTACGGCAAATGCATCCAATGTCATGTTTACAGAAAGAAATATCATGTTTTCTCAGGTTTCTGAAGCTTTCTTCCTAGAAAACTCGAATGTGTGGAGTATTTGACTCCAGGTGGAACCAATTAGCGTTTGCCAGCAGAAAACAAAAAGGGTCCTGCTAAAATGCATTCAAAACCTTAAAGTCCATAGAGAATATCCAGCAAACACAAACACACACAGAGGCTGTAGCAAGATCTGGGATTGAGATAGCTACAAATCACCAGATAGTTTTGTTTTCAACCAGGACTATCTGGACATATTGTTGTAGTTTTGAAGTGAAATTTAACCAAAAAATCACCGTGAAAGTGGTTTTGGAGAAAAGCACAATCTTTCTATTCTGCAAAGGAATCCAAGGTCATGTTTACAAATAAAAATATCATGTTTTCTCAGTTTTCTGAAGCTTTCTTCCTAGAAAACTCGAATGTGTGGAGGATTTGACTCTAGGTGGAACCAATTAGCGTTTGCAGCAGAAAACAAAAAGGGTCCTGCTGAAATGCATTCAAAACCTTAAAGTCCATAGAGAATATCCAGAAAACACAAACACACACAGAGGCTGTAGCAAGATCTGGGATTGAGATAGCTACAAATCACCAGATAGTTTTGTTTTCATCCAGGAGTATCTGGACAAATTGTTGTAGTTTTGAAGTGAAATTTAACCAAAAATCACCGTGAAAGTGGTTTTGGAGAAAAGCACAATCTTTCTGTTCAGCAAATGAATCCAAGTTCATGTTTACAAATACAAATATCATGTTTTCTCAGGTTTCTGAAGCTTTCTTCCTAGAAAACTCGAATGTATGGAGGATTTGACTCCAGGTGGAACCAATTAGCGTTTGCCAGCAGAAAACAAAAAGGGTCCTGCTAAAATGCATTCAAAACCTTAAAGTCCATAGAGAATATCCAGAAAATACAAACACACACAGAGGCTATAGCAAGATCTGGGATTGAGATAGCTACAAATCACCAGATAGTTTTGTTTTCATCCAGGAGTATCTGGACAAATTGTTGTGGATTTTGGGTGAAATTTAACCAAAAATCACCGTGAAAGTGGTTTTGGAGAAAAGCACAATCTTTCTGTTCGGCAAATGTCTCCAATATCATGTTTACAGAAAGAAATATCCTGTTTTCTCAGGTTTCTGAAGCTTTCTTCCTAGAAAACTCGAATGTGTGGAGGATTTGACTCTAGGTGGAACCAATTAGCGTTTGCCAGCAGAAAACAAAAAGTGTCCTGCTAAAATGCATTCAAAACCTTAAAGTCCATAGAGAATATCCAGAAAACACAAACACACACAGAGGCTGTAGCAAGATCTGGGATTGAGATAGCTACAAATCACCAGATAGTTTTGTTTTCATCCAGGAGTATCTGGACAAATTGTAGTGGATTTCGGGTGAAATTTAACCAAAAATCACCATGAAAATGGCTTTGGAGAAAAGCACAATCTTTCTGTTCAGCAAATGAATCCAGTGTCATGTTTACAAATACAAATATCATCTTTTCTCAGGTTTCTGAAGCTTTCTTCCTAGAAAACTCGAATGTGTGGAGGATTTGACTCCAGGTGGAACCAATTAGCGTTTGTCAGCAAAAAAACAAAAAGGGTCCTGCTGAAATGCATTCAAAACCTTAAAGTCCATAGAGAATATCCAGAAAACACAAACACACACAGAGGCTGTAGCAAGATCTGGGATTGAGATAGCTACAAATCACCAGATAGTTTTGTTTTCATCCAGGAGTATCTGGACAAATTGTTGTAGTTTTGAAGTGAAATTTAACCAAAAATCACCGTGAAAGTGGTTTTGGAGAAAAGCACAATCTTTCTGTTCAGCAAATGAATCCAAGTTCAAGTTTACAAATACAAATATCATGTTTTCTCAGGTTTCTGAAGCTTTCTTCCTAGAAAACTCGAATTTATGGAGGATTTGACTCCAGGTGGAACCAATTAGCGTTTGCCAGCAGAAAACAAAAAGGGTCCTGCTAAAATGCATTCAAAACCTTAAAGTCCATAGAGAATATCCAGAAAATACAAACACACACAGAGGCTATAGCAAGATCTGGGATTGAGATAGCTACAAATCACCAGATAGTTTTGTTTTCATCCAGGAGTATCTGGACAAATTGTTGTGGATTTTGGGTGAAATTTAACCAAAAATCACCGTGAAAGTGGTTTTGGAGAAAAGCACAATCTTTCTGTTCGGCAAATGTCTCCAATGTCATGTTTACAGAAAGAAATATCCTGTTTTCTCAGGTTTCTGAAGCTTTCTTCCTAGAAAACTCGAATGTGTGGAGGATTTGACTCTAGGTGGAACCAATTAGCGTTTGCCAGCAGAAAACAAAAAGTGTCCTGCTAAAATGCATTCAAAACCTTAAAGTCCATAGAGAATATCCAGAAAACACAAACACACACAGAGGCTGTAGCAAGATCTGGGATTGAGATAGCTACAAATCACCAGATAGTTTTGTTTTCATCCAGGAATTTCTGAACAAATTGTTGTGGATTTCGGGTGAAGTTTAACCAAAAATCACCGTGAAAGTGGTTTTGAAGAAAAGCACAATCTTCCTGTACGGCAAATGCATCCAATGTCATGTTTACAGAAAGAAATATCATGTTTTCTCAGGTTTCTGGAGCTTTCATCCTAGAAAACTCGAATGTGTGGAGTATTTGACTCCAGGTGGAACCAATTAGCGTTTGCCAGCAGAAAACAAAAAGGGTCCTGCTAAAATGCATTCAAAACCTTAAAGTCCATAGAGAATATCCAGCAAACACAAACACACACAGAGGCTGTAGCAAGATCTGGGATTGAGATAGCTACAAATCACCAGATAGTTTTGTTTTCAACCAGGACTATCTGGACATATTGTTGTAGTTTTGAAGTGAAATTTAACCAAAAAATCACCGTGAAAGTGGTTTTGGAGAAAAGCACAATCTTTCTATTCTGCAAAGGAATCCAAGGTCATGTTTACAAATAAAAATATCATGTTTTCTCAGTTTTCTGAAGCTTTCTTCCTAGAAAACTCGAATGTGTGGAGGATTTGACTCCAGGTGGAACCAATTAGCGTTTGCAGCAGAAAACAAAAAGGGTCCTGCTGAAATGCATTCAAAACCTTAAAGTCCATAGAGAATATCCAGAAAACACAAACACACACAGAGGCTGTAGCAAGATCTGGGATTGAGATAGCTACAAATCACCAGATAGTTTTGTTTTCATCCAGGAGTATCTGGACAAATTGTTGTAGTTTTGAAGTGAAATTTAACCAAAAATCACCGTGAAAGTGGTTTTGGAGAAAAGCACAATCTTTCTGTTCAGCAAATGAATCCAAGTTCATGTTTACAAATACAAATATCATGTTTTCTCAGGTTTCTGAAGCTTTCTTCCTAGAAAACTCGAATGTATGGAGGATTTGACTCCAGGTGGAACCAATTAGCGTTTGCCAGCAGAAAACAAAAAGGGTCCTGCTAAAATGCATTCAAAACCTTAAAGTCCATAGAGAATATCCAGAAAATACAAACACACACAGAGGCTATAGCAAGATCTGGGATTGAGATAGCTACAAATCACCAGATAGTTTTGTTTTCATCCAGGAGTATCTGGACAAATTGTTGTGGATTTTGGGTGAAATTTAACCAAAAATCACCGTGAAAGTGGTTTTGGAGAAAAGCACAATCTTTCTGTTCGGCAAATGTCTCCAATGTCATGTTTACAGAAAGAAATATCCTGTTTTCTCAGGTTTCTGAAGCTTTCTTCCTAGAAAACTCGAATGTGTGGAGGATTTGACTCTAGGTGGAACCAATTAGCGTTTGCCAGCAGAAAACAAAAAGTGTCCTGCTAAAATGCATTCAAAACCTTAAAGTCCATAGAGAATATCCAGAAAACACAAACACACACAGAGGCTGTAGCAAGATCTGGGATTGAGATAGCTACAAATCACCAGATAGTTTTGTTTTCATCCAGGAATTTCTGAACAAATTGTTGTGGATTTCGGGTGAAGTTTAACCAAAAATCACCGTGAAAGTGGTTTTGAAGAAAAGCACAATCTTCCTGTACGGCAAATGCATCCAATGTCATGTTTACAGAAAGAAATATCATGTTTTCTCAGGTTTCTGGAGCTTTCATCCTAGAAAACTCGAATGTGTGGAGTATTTGACTCCAGGTGGAACCAATTAGCGTTTGCCAGCAGAAAACAAAAAGGGTCCTGCTAAAATGCATTCAAAACCTTAAAGTCCATAGAGAATATCCAGAAAACACAAACACACACAGAGGCTGTAGCAAGATCTGGGATTGAGATAGCTACAAATCACCAGATAGTTTTGTTTTCATCCAGGAGTATCTGGACAAATTGTAGTGGATTTCGGGTGAAATTTAACCAAAAATCACCATGAAAATGGCTTTGGAGAAAAGCACAATCTTTCTGTTCAGCAAATGAATCCAGTGTCATGTTTACAAATACAAATATCATCTTTTCTCAGGTTTCTGAAGCTTTCTTCCTAGAAAACTCGAATGTGTGGAGGATTTGACTCCAGGTGGAACCAATTAGCGTTTGCCAGCAGAAAACAAAAAGGGTCCTGCTAAAATGCATTCAAAACCTTAAAGTCCATAGAGAATATCCAGAAAACACAAACACACACAGAGGCTGTAGCAAGATCTGGGATTGAGATAGCTACAAATCACCAGATAGTTTTGTTTTCATCCAGGAGTATCTGGACAAATTGTTGTAGTTTTGAAGTGAAATTTAACCAAAAATCACCGTGAAAGTGGTTTTGGAGAAAAGCACAATCTTTCTGTTCAGCAAATGAATCCAATGTCATGTTTACAAATACAAATATCATGTTTTCTCAGGTTTCTGAAGCTTTCTTCCTAGAAAACTCGAATGTATGGAGGATTTGACTCCAGGTGGGACCAATTAGCGTTTGCCAGCAGAAAACAAAAAGGGTCCTGCTAAAATGCATTCAAAACCTTAAAGTCCATAGAGAATATCCAGAAAACACAAACACACACAGAGGCTGTAGCAAGATCTGGGATTGAGATAGCTACAAATCACCAGATAGTTTTGTTTTCATCCAGGAATTTCTGAACAAATTGTTGTGGATTTCGGGTGAAGTTTAACCAAAAATCACCGTGAAAGTGGTTTTGGAGAAAAGCACAATCTTCCTGTACGGCAAATGTATCCAATGTCATGTTTACAGAAAGAAATATCATGTTTTCTCAGGTTTCTGGAGCTTTCTTCCTAGAAAACTCGAATGTGTGGAGTATTTGACTCCAGGTGGAACCAATTAGCGTTTGCCAGCAGAAAACAAAAAGGGTCCTGCTAAAATGCATTCAAAACCTTAAAGTCCATAGAGAATATCCAGAAAACACAAACACACACAGAGGCTGTAGCAAGATCTGGGATTGAGATAGCTACAAATCACCAGATAGTTTTGTTTTTATCCAGGACTAACTGGAAAATTTGTTGTAGTTTGAAGTGAAATTTAACCAAAAAATCACCGTGAAAGTGGTTTTGGAGAAAAGCACAATCTTTCTGTTCAGCAAATGAATCCAAGGTCATGCTTACAAATACAAATATCATGTTTTCTCAGGTTTCGGAAGCTTTCTTCCTAGAAAACTCGAATGTGTGGAGTATTTGACTCCAGGTGGAACCAATTAGCGTTTGCCAGCAGAAAACAAAAAGGGTCCTGCTAAAATGCATTCACAATCTTAAAGTCCATAGAGAATATCCAGAAAACACAAACACACACAGAGGCTGTAGCAAGATCTGGGATTGAGATAGCTACAAATCACCAGATAATTTTGTTTTCACCTAGGAGTATCTGGACAAATTGTTGTGGATTTCGGCTGAAATTTAACCAAAAAATCAAGGTGAAAGTGGTTTTGGAGAAAAGCACAATATTCCTGTTCAGCAAATGTATCCAATGTCATGTTTACAGAAAGAAATATCATGTTTTTTCAGGTTTCTGAAGCTTTCTTCCTAGAAAACTTGAATGTGTGGAGTGTTTGACTCCAGGTGGAACCAATTAGCGTTTGCCAGGAGAAAACAAAAAGGGTCCTGCTAAAATGCATGACAAATTGTTGTGGATTTCGGGTGAAATTTAACCAAAAATCACTGTTAACGTGGTTTTGGAGAAAAGCACAATCTTCCTGTTCGACAAATGTATCCAATGTCATGTTTACAGAAAGAAATATCATGTTTTCTCAGGTTTCTGAAGCTTTCTTCCTAGAAAACTCGAAAGTGTGGAGTATTTGACTCCAGGTGCAACCAATTAGCGTTTGCCAGCAGAAAACAAAAAACTTACATGCTAAAATGCATTCAAAACCTTAAAGTATATAGAGAATATCCAGAAAACACAAACACACACAGAGGCTGTAGCAAGATCTGGGATTGAGATAGCTACAAATCACCAGATAGTTTTATTTTCATCCAGGAGTATCTGGACAAATTGTTGTAGTTTTGAAGTGAAATTTAACCAAAAATATCCGTGAAAGTGGATTTGGAGAAAAGCACAATCTTTCTGTTCTGCAAATGTATGCAATGTCATGTTTACAGAAAGAAATATCATGTTTTCTCAGGTTTCTGAAGCTTTCTTCCTAGAAAACTTGAATGTGTGGAGGATTTGACTCCAGGTGGAACCAATTAGCGTTTGCCAGCAGAAAACAAAAAGGGTCCTGCTAAAATGCATTCAAAACCTTAAAGTCCATAGAGAATATCCAGAAAACACAAACACACACAGAGGCTGTAGCAAGACCTGGGATTGAGATAGCTACAAATCACCAGATAGTTTTGTTTTCATCCAGGAGTTTCTGGACAAATTGTTGTAGTTTTGAAGTGAAATTTAACCAAAAAATCACCGTGAAAGTGGTTTTGGAGAAAAGCACAATGTTTCTGTTCAGCAAATGGATCCAATGTCATGTTTAGAAATACAAATATCATGTTTTCTCAGGTTTCGGAAGATTTCTTCCTAGAAAACTCGAATGTGTGGAGGATTTGACTCCAGGTGGAACCAATTAGCGTTTGCCAGCAGAAAACAAAAAGTGTCCTGCTAAAATGCATTCAAAACCTTAAAGTCCATAGAGAATATCCAGAAAACACAAACACACACAGAGGCTGTAGCAAGATCTGGGATTGAGATAGCTACAAATCACCAGATAGTTCTGTTTTCATCCAGGAGTATCTGGACAAATTGTTGTAGTTTTGAAGTGAAATTTAACCAAAAATCTCCGTGAAAGTGGTTTTGGAGAAAGGCACAATCTTTCTGTTCAGCAAATGAATCCAATGTCATGTTTACAGAAAGAAATATCATGTTTTCTCAGGTTTCTGGAGCTTTCTTAATAGAAATCTGGATTGTGTGGAGGATTTGATTCCACGTGGAACAAATTAGTGTTTGCCAGCAGAATACAAAAAGGGTCCTGCTAAAATGCATTCAAAACCTTAAAGTCCATAGAGAATTTCCAGAAAACACAAACACACACAGAGGCTGTAGCAAGATCTGGGATTGAGATAGCTACAAATCACCAGATAGTTTTGTTTTCATCCAGGAGTATCTGGACAAATTGTTGTGGATTTCGGGTGAAATTTAACCAAAAATCACCGTGAAAGTGGTTTTGGAGAAAAGCACAATCTTCCTGTTCGGCAAATGAATCCAATGTCATGTTTAGAAATACAAATATCATGTTTTCTCAGGTTTCTGAAGCTTTCTTCCTAGAAAACTTGAATGTGTGGAGTGTTTGACTCCAGGTGGAACCAATTAGCGTTTGCCAGCAGAAAACAAAAAGGGTCCTGCTAAAATGCATTCAAAACCTTAAAGTCCATAGAGAATTTCCAGAAAACACAAACACACACAGAGGCTGTAGCAAGATCTGGGATTGAGATAGCTACAAATCACCAGATAGCTTTGTTTTCATCCAGGAGTAACTGGACAAATTGTTGTGGATTTCGGGTGCAATTTAACCAAAAATCACCGAGAAAGTGGTTTTGGAGAAAAGCACAATCTTCCTGTTCGGCAATTGTATCCAATGTCATGTTTACAGAAAGAAATATCATGTTTTCTCAGGTTCCTGAAGCTTTCTTCCCAGAAAACTCGAATGTGTGGAGTATTTGACTCCAGGTGGAACCAATTAGCGTTTGCCAGCAGAAAACAAAAAGGGTGCTGCTAAAATGCATTCAAAATCTTAAAGTCCATAGAGAAAATCCAGAAAACACAAACACACACAGAGGCTGTAGCAAGATCTGGGATTGAGATAGCTACAAATCACCAGATAGTTTTGTTTTCATCCAGGAGTATCTGGACAAACTGTTGTGGATTTCAGGTGAAATGTAACAAAAAATCACCGTGAAAGTGGTTTTGGAGAAAAGCACAATCTTCCTGTTCGGCAAATGTATCCAATGTCATGTTTACAGAAAGAAACATCATGTTTTCTCAGGTTTCTGAAGCTTTCTTCCTAGAAAACTCGAATGTGTGGAGTGTTTGACTCCAGGTGGAACCAATTAGCGTTTGCTAGCCAAAAACAAAAAGGGTCCTGCTAAAATGCATTCAAAACCGTAAAGTCCATAGAGAATATCCAGAAAACACAAACACACACAGAGGCTGTAGCAAGATCTGGGATTGAGATAGCTACAAATCACCAGATAGTTTTGTTTTCATCCAGGAGTATCTGGACAAATTGTTGTAGTGTTGAAGTGAAATTTAACCAAAAAATCACCGTGAAAGTGGTTTTGGAGAAGAGCACAATCTTTCTGTTCAGCAAATAAATCCAATGTCATGTTTACAGAAAGAAATATCATGTTTTCTCAGGTTTCTGCAGCTTTCTTCCTAGAAAACTCGAATGTGTGGAGGATTTGACTCCAGGTGGAACCAATTAGCGTTTGCCAGCAGAAAACAAAAAGGGTCCCGCTAAAATGCATTCAAAACCTTAAAGTCCATAGAGAATATCCAGAAAACACAAACACACACAGAGGCTGTAGGAAGATTTGGGATTTAGATAGCTACAAATCACCAGATAGTTTTGTTTTCATCCAGGAGTTTCTGGACAAATTGTTGTAGTTTTGAAGTGAAATTTAACCAAAAATCTCCGTGAAAGTGGTTTTGGAGAAAAGCACAATCTTCCTGTTCAGCAAATGAATCCAATGTCATGTTTACAGAAAGAAACATCATGTTTTCTGAGGTTTCTGAAGCTTCCTTCCTAGAAAACTCGAATGTGTGGAGGATTTGACTCCAGGTGGAACCAATTAGCGTTTGCCAGCAGAAAACAAAAACTTACATGCTAAAATGCATTCAAAACCTTAAAGTCCATAGAGAATATCCAGAAAACACAAACACACACAGAGGCTGTAGCAAGATCTGGGATTGAGATAGCTACAAATCACCAGATAGTTTTGTTTTCATCCAGGAGTATCTGGACATATTGCTGTAGTTTTGAAGTGAAATTTAACCAAAAATCACCGTGAAAGTGGTTTTGGAGAAAAGCACAATCTTCCTGTTCGACAAATGTATCCAATGTCATGTTTACAGAAAGAAACATCATGTTTTCTCAGGTTTCTGAAGCTTTCTTCCTAGAAAACTTGAATGTGTGGAGTGTTTGACTCCAGGTGGATCCAATTAGCGTTTGCCAGCAGAAAACAAAAAGGGTCCTGCTAAAATGCATTCAAAATCTTAAAGTCCATAGAGAATATCCAGAAAACACAAACACACACAGAGGCTGTAGCAAGATCTGGGATTGAGATAGCTACAAATCACCAGATAGTTTTGTTTTCATCCAGGAGTATCTGGACAAATTGTTGTGGATTTCGGGTGAAATTTAACCAAAAATCACTGTGAACGTGGTTTTGGAGAAAAGCACAATCTTCCTGTTCGACAAATGTATCCAATGTCATGTTTACAGAAAGAAATATCATGTTTTCTCAGGTTTCTGAAGCTTTCTTCCTTGAAAACTCGAATGTGTGGAGTATTTGACTCCAGGTGCAACCAATTAGCGTTTGCCAGCAGAAAACAAAAAACTTACATGCTAAAATGCATTCAAAACCTTAAAGTATATAGAGAATATCCAGAAAACACAAACACACACAGAGGCTGTAGCAAGATCTGGGATTGAGATAGCTACAAATCACCAGATAGTTTTATTTTCATCCAGGAGTATCTGGACAAATTGTTGTAGTTTTGAAGTGAAATTTAACCAAAAAATCACCGTGAAAGTGGATTTGGAGAAAAGCACAATCTTTCTGTTCTGCAAATGTATGCAATGTCATGTTTACAGAAAGAAATATCATGTTTTCTCAGGTTTCTGAAGCTTTCTTCCTAGAAAACTTGAATTTGTGGAGGATTTGACTCCAGGTGGAACCAATTAGCGTTTGCCAGCAGAAAACAAAAAGGGTCCTGCTAAAATGCATTCAAAACCTTAAAGTCCATAGAGAATATCCAGAAAACACAAACACACACAGAGGCTGTAGCAAGACCTGGGATTGAGATAGCTACAAATCACCAGATAGTTTTGTTTTCATCCAGGAGTTTCTGGACAAATTGTTGTAGTTTTGAAGTGAAATTTAACCAAAAAATCACCGTGAAAGTGGTTTTGGAGAAAAGCACAATCTTTCTGTTCAGCAAATGAATCCAATGTCATGTTTAGAAATACAAATATCATGTTTTCTCAGGTTTCGGAAGATTTCTTCCTAGAAAACTCGAATGTGTGGAGGATTTGACTCCAGGTGGAACCAATTAGCGTTTGGCAGCAGAAAACAAAAAGGGTCCTGCTAAAATGCATTCAAAACCTTAAAGTCCATAGAGAATATCCAGAAAACACAAACACACACAGAGGCTGTAGCAAGATCTGGGATTGAGATAGCTACAAATCACCAGATAGTTCTGTTTTCATCCAGGAGTATCTGGACAAATTGTTGTAGTTTTGAAGTGAAATTTAACCAAAAATCTCCGTGAAAGTGGTTTTGGAGAAAGGCACAATCTTTCTGTTCAGCAAATGAATCCAATGTCATGTTTACAGAAAGAAATATCATGTTTTCTCAGGTTTCTGGAGCTTTCTTAATAGAAATCTGGATTGTGTGGAGGATTTGATTCCACGTGGAACAAATTAGCGTTTGCCAGCAGAATACAAAAAGGGTCCTGCTAAAATGCATTCAAAACCTTAAAGTCCATAGAGAATTTCCAGAAAACACAAATACACACAGAGGCTGTAGCAAGATCTGGGATTGAGATAGCTACAAATCACCAGATAGTTTTGTTTTCATCCAGGAGTATCTGGACAAATTGTTGTGGATTTCGGGTGAAATTTAACCAAAAATCACCGTGAAAGTGGTTTTGGAGAAAAGCACAATCTTCCTGTTCGGCAAATGAATCCAATGTCATGTTTAGAAATACAAATATCATGTTTTCTCAGGTTTCTGAAGCTTTCTTCCTAGAAAACTTGAATGTGTGGAGTGTTTGACTCCAGGTGGAACCAATTAGCGTTTCCAGCTGAAAACAAAAAGGGTCCTGCTAAAATGCATTCAAAACCTTAAAGTCCATAGAGAATATCCAGAAAACACAAACACACACAGAGGCTGTAGCAAGATCTGGGATTGAGATAGCTACAAATCACCAGATAGTTTTGTTTTCATCCAGGAGTATCTGGACAAACTGTTGTGGATTTCGGGTGAAATTTAACCAAAAATCACGGTGAAAGTGGTTTTGGAGAAAAGCACAATGTTCCTGTTCGGCAAATGTATCCAATGTCATGTTTACAGAAAGAAATATCATGTTTTCTCAGGTTTCTGAACCTTTCTTCCTAGAAAACTCGAATGTTTTGAGTATTTGACTCCAGGTGGAACCAATTAGCGTTTGCCAGCAGAAAACAAAAACTTACATGCTAAAATGCATTCAAAACCTTAAAGTCCATAGAGAATATCCAGAAAACACAAACACACACAGAGGCTGGAGCAAGATCTGGGATTGAGATAGCTACAAATCACCAGATAGTTTTGTTTTCATCCAGGAGTTTCTGGACAAATTGTTGTGGATTTCGGGTGAAAATTAAACAAAAATCTCCGTGAAAGTAGTTTTGGAGAAAAGCACAATGTTCCTGTTCAGCAAATGAATGCAATGTCATGTTTACAGAAAGAAACATCATGTTTTCTCATGTTTCTGGAGCTTTCTTAATAGAAATCTCGAATGTGTGGAGGATTTGACTCCAGGTGGAACCAATTAGCGTTTGCCAGCAGAAAACAAAAAGGGTCCTGCTAAAATGCATTCAAAACCTTAAAGTCCATAGAGAATTTCCAGAAAACACAAACACACACAGAGGCTGTAGCAAGATCTGGGATTGAGATAGCTACAAATCACCAGATAGTTTTGTTTTCATCCAGGAGTAACTGGACAAATTGTTGTGGATTTCGGGTGCAATTTAACCAAAAATCACAGAGAAAGTGGTTTTGGAGAAAAGCACAATCTTCCTGTTCGGCAATTGTATCCAATGTCATGTTTACAGAAAGAAATATCATGTTTTCTCAGGTTCCTGAAGCTTTCTTCCCAGAAAACTCGAATGTGTGGAGTATTTGACTCCAGGTGGAACCAATTAGCGTTTGCCAGCAGAAAACAAAAAGGGTGCTGCTAAAATGCATTCAAAATCTTAAAGTCCATAGAGAATATCCAGAAAACACAAACACACACAGAGGCTGTAGCAAGATCTGGGATTGAGATAGCTACAAATCACCAGATAGTTTTGTTTTCATCCAGGAGTATCTGGACAAACTGTTGTGGATTTCAGGTGAAATGTAACAAAAAATCACCGTGAAAGTGGTTTTGGAGAAAAGCACAATCTTCCTGTTCGGCAAATGTATCCAATGTCATGTTTACCGAAAGAAATAGCATGTTTTCTCAGGTTTCTGAAGCTTTTTCCTAGAAAGCTCGAATGTGTGGGTTATTTGACTCCAGGTGGAACCAATTAGCGTTTGCCAGCAGAACACAAAAGGGGTCCTGCTAAAATGCATTCAAAACCTTAAAGTCCATAGAGAATATCCAGAAAACACAAACACACACAGAGGCTGTAGCAAGATCTGGGATTGAGATAGCTACAAATCACCAGATATTTTTGTTTTCATCCAGTAGTATCTGGACAAATTGTTGTAGTTTTGAAGTGAAATTTAACCAAAAAATCACCGTGAAAGTTGTTTTGGAGAAAAGAACAATCTTTCTGTTCAGCAAATGCATCCAATGTCATGTTTACAGAAAGAAATATCATGTTTTCTCAGGTTTCTGAAGCTTTCTTCCTAGAAAACTCGAATGTGTGGAGGATTTGACTCCAGGTGGAACCAATTAGCGTTTGCCAGCAGCAAACAAAAAGAGTCCTGCTAAAATGCATTCAAAACATTAAAGTCCATAGAGAATATCCAGAAAACACAAACACACACAGAGGCTGTAGCAAGACCTGGGATTGAGATAGCTACAAATCACCAGATAGTTCTGTTTTCATCCAGGAGTATCTGGACAAATTGTTGTAGTTTTGAAGTGAAATTTAACCAAAAATCTCCGTGAAAGTGGTTTTGGAGAAAAGCACAATCTTTCTGTTCAGCAAATGAATCCAATGTCATGTTTAGAAATACAAATATCATGTTTTCTCAGGTTTCGGAAGATTTCTTCCTAGAAAACTCAAATGTGTGGAGGATTTGACTCCAGGTGGAACCAATTAGCGTTTGCCAGCAGCAAACAAAAAGGGTCCTGCTAAAATGCATTCAAAACCTTAAAGTCCATAGAGAATATCCAGAAAACACAAACACACACAGAGGCTGTAGCAAGATCTGGGATTGAGATAGCTACAAATCACCAGATAGTTTTATTTTCATCCAGGAGTATCTGGACAAATTGTTGTAGTTTTGAAGTGAAATTTAACCAAAAAATCACCGTGAAAGTGGATTTGGAGAAAAGCACAATCTTCCTGTTCGGCAAATGCATCCAATGTCATGTTTACAGAAAGAAATATCATGTTTTCTCAGGTTTCTGAAGCTTTCTTCCTAGAAAACTTGAATGTGTGGAGGATTTGACTCCAGGTGGAACCAATTAGCGTTTGCCAGCAGAAAACAAAAAGGGTCCTGCTAAAATGCATTCAAAACCTTAAAGTCCATAGAGAATATCCAGAAAACACAAACACACACAGAGGCTGTAGCAAGACCTGGGATTGAGATAGCTACAAATCACCAGATAGTTTTGTTTTCATCCAGGAGTTTCTGGACAAATTGTTGTAGTTTTGAAGTGAAATTTAACCAAAAAATCACCGTGAAAGTGGTTTTGGAGAAAAGCACAATCTTTCTGTTCAGCAAATGAATCCAATGTCATGTTTAGAAATACAAATATCATGTTTTCTCAGGTTTCGGAAGATTTCTTCCTAGAAAACTCGAATGTGTGGAGGATTTGACTCCAGGTGGAACCAATTAGCGTTTGCCAGCTGAAAACAAAAAGGGTCCTGCTAAAATGCATTCAAAACCTTAAAGTCCATAGAGAATATCCAGAAAACACAAACACACACAGAGGCTGTAGCAAGATCTGGGATTGAGATAGCTACAAATCACCAGATAGTTCTGTTTTCATCCAGGAGTATCTGGACAAATTGTTGTAGTTTTGAAGTGAAATTTAACCAAAAATCTCCGTGAAAGTGGTTTTGGAGAAAGGCACAATCTTTCTGTTCAGCAAATGAATCCAATGTCATGTTTACAGAAAGAAATATCATGTTTTCTCAGGTTTCTGGAGCTTTCTTAATAGAAATCTGGATTGTGTGGAGGATTTGATTCCACGTGGAACAAATTAGCGTTTGCCAGCAGAATACAAAAAGGGTCCTGCTAAAATGCATTCAAAACCTTAAAGTCCATAGAGAATTTCCAGAAAACACAAATACACACAGAGGCTGTAGCAAGATCTGGGATTGAGATAGCTACAAATCACCAGATAGTTTTGTTTTCATCCAGGAGTATCTGGACAAATTGTTGTGGATTTCGGGTGAAATTTAACCAAAAATCACCGTGAAAGTGGTTTTGGAGAAAAGCACAATCTTTCTGTTCGGCAAATGAATCCAATGTCATGTTTAGAAATACAAATATCATGTTTTCTCAGGTTTCTGAAGCTTTCTTCCTAGAAAACTTGAATGTGTGGAGTGTTTGACTCCAGGTGGAACCAATTAGCGTTTCCCAGCTGAAAACAAAAAGGGTCCTGCTAAAATGCATTCAAAACCTTAAAGTCCATAGAGAATATCCAGAAAACACAAACACACACAGAGGCTGTAGCAAGATCTGGGATTGAGATAGCTACAAATCACCAGATAGTTTTGTTTTCATCCAGGAGTATCTGGACAAACTGTTGTGGATTTCGGGTGAAATTTAACCAAAAATCACTGTGAACGTGGTTTTGGAGAAAAGCACAATGTTCCTGTTCGGCAAATGTATCCAATGTCATGTTTACAGAAAGAAATATCATGTTTTCTCAGGTTTCTGAAGCTTTCTTCCTAGAAAACTCGAATGTTTTGAGTATTTGACTCCAGGTGGAACCAATTAGCGTTTGCCTGCAGAAAACAAAAACTTACATGCTAAAATGCATTCAAAACCTTAAAGTCCATAGAGAATATCCAGAAAACACAAACACACACAGAGGCTGGAGCAAGATCTGGGATTGAGATAGCTACAAATCACCAGATAGTTTTGTTTTCATCCAGGAGTTTCTGGACAAATTGTTGTGGATTTCGGGTGAAAATTAAACAAAAATCTCCGTGAAAGTGGTTTTGGAGAAAAGCACAATGTTCCTGTTCAGCAAATGAATGCAATGTCATGTTTACAGAAAGAAACATCATGTTTTCTCATGTTTCTGGAGCTTTCTTAATAGAAATCTCGAATGTGTGGAGGATTTGACTCCAGGTGGAACCAATTAGCGTTTGCCAGCAGAAAACAAAAAGGGTCCTGCTAAAATGCATTCAAAACCTTAAAGTCCATAGAGAATTTCCAGAAAACACAAACACACAGAGGCTGTAGCAAGATCTGGGATTGAGATAGCTACAAATCACCAGATAGCTTTGTTTTCATCCAGGAGTAACTGGACAAATTGTTGTGGATTTCGGGTGCAATTTAACCAAAAATCACAGAGAAAGTGGTTTTGGAGAAAAGCACAATCTTCCTGTTCGGCAATTGTATCCAATGTCATGTTTACAGAAAGAAATATCATGTTTTCTCAGGTTTCTGAAGCTTTCTTCCCAGAAAACTCGAATGTGTGGAGTATTTGACTCCAGGTGGAACCAATTAGCGTTTGCCAGCAGAAAACAAAAAGGGTGCTGCTAAAATGCATTCAAAATCTTAAAGTCCATAGAGAAAATCCAGAAAACACAAACACACACAGAGGCTGTAGCAAGATCTGGGATTGAGATAGCTACAAATCACCAGATAGTTTTGTTTTCATCCAGGAGTATCTGGACAAACTGTTGTGGATTTCAGGTGAAATGTAACAAAAAATCACCGTGAAAGTGGTTTTGGAGAAAAGCACAATCTTCCTGTTCGGCAAATGTATCCAATGTCATGTTTACCGAAAGAAATAGCATGTTTTCTCAGGTTTCTGAAGCTTTTTCCTAGAAAGCTCGAATGTGTGGGTTATTTGACTCCAGGTGGAACCAATTAGCGTTTGCCAGTAGAACACAAAAGGGGTCCTCCTAAAATGCATTCAAAACCTTAAAGTCCATAGAGAATATCCAGAAAACACAAACACACACAGAGGCTGTAGCAAGATCTGGGATTGAGATAGCTACAAATCACCAGATAGTTTTGTTTTCATCCAATAGTATCTGGACAAATTGTTGTAGTTTTGAAGTGAAATTTAACCAAAAAATCACCGTGAAAGTTGTTTTGGAGAAAAGAACAATCTTTCTGTTCAGCAAATGCATCCAATGTCATGTTTACAGAAAGAAATATCATGTTTTCTCAGGTTTCTGAAGCTTTCTTCCTAGAAAACTCGAATGTGTGGAGGATTTGACTCCAGGTGGAACCAATTAGCGTTTGCCAGCAGCAAACAAAAAGAGTCCTGCTAAAATGCATTCAAAACCTTAAAGTCCATAGAGAATATCCAGAAAACACAAACACACACAGAGGCTGTAGCAAGACCTGGGATTGAGATAGCTACAAATCACCAGATAGTTCTGTTTTCATCCAGGAGTATCTGGACAAATTGTTGTAGTTTTGAAGTGAAATTTAACCAAAAATCTCCGTGAAAGTGGTTTTGGAGAAAAGCACAATCTTTCTGTTCAGCAAATGAATCCAATGTCATGTTTAGAAATACAAATATCATGTTTTCTCAGGTTTCGGAAGATTTCTTCCTAGAAAACTCGAATGTGTGGAGTATTTGACTCCAGGTGGAACCAATTAGCGTTTGCCAGCAGAAAACAAAAAGGGTCCTGCTAAAATGCATTCAAAACCTTAAAGTCCATAGAGAATATCCAGAAAACACAAACACACACAGAGGCTGTAGCAAGATCTGGGATTGAGATAGCTACAAATCACCAGATAGTTCTGTTTTCATCCAGGAGTATCTGGACAAATTGTTGTAGTTTTGAAGTGAAATTTAACCAAAAATCTCCGTGAAAGTGGTTTTGGAGAAAAGCACAATCTTCCTGTTCGACAAATGTATCCAATGTCATGTTTACAGAAAGAAACATCATGTTTTCTCAGGTTTCTGAAGCTTTCTTCCTAGAAAACTTGAATGTGTGGAGTGTTTGACTCCAGGTGGAACCAATTAGCGTTTGCCAGCAGAAAACAAAAAGGGTCCTGCTAAAATGCATTCAAAACCGTAAAGTCCATAGAGAATATCCAGAAAACACAAACACACACAGAGGCTGTAGCAAGATCTGGGATTGAGATAGCTACAAATCACCAGATAGTTTTGTTTTCATCCAGGAGTATCTGGACAAATTGTTGTAGTGTTGAAGTGAAATTTAACCAAAAAATCACCGTGAAAGTGGTTTTGGAGAAGAGCACAATCTTTCTGTTCAGCAAATAAATCCAATGTCATGTTTACAGAAAGAAATATCATGTTTTCTCAGGTTTCTGGAGCTTTCTTAATAGAAATCTGGATTGTGTGGAGGATTTGATTCCACGTGGAACAAATTAGCGTTTGCCAGCAGAATACAAAACGGGTCCTGCTAAAATGCATTCAAAACCGTAAAGTCCATAGAGAATTTCCAGAAAACACAAACACACACAGAGGCTGTAGCAAGATCTGGGATTGAGATAGCTACAAATCACCAGATAGTTTTGTTTTCATCCAGGAGTATCTGGACAAATTGTTGTGGATTTCGGGTGAAATTTAACCAAAAATCACCGTGAAAGTGGTTTTGGAGAAAAGCACAATCTTCCTGTTCGGCAAATGAATCCAATGTCATGTTTAGAAATACAAATATCATGTTTTCTCAGGTTTCGGAAGATTTCTTCCTAGAAAACTCGAATGTGTGGAGGATTTGACTCCAGGTGGAACCAATTAGCGTTTGGCAGCAGAAAACAAAAAGGGTCCTGCTAAAATGCATTCAAAACCTTAAAGTCCATAGAGAATATCCAGAAAACACAAACACACACAGAGGCTGTAGCAAGATCTGGGATTGAGATAGCTACAAATCACCAGATAGTTCTGTTTTCATCCAGGAGTATCTGGACAAATTGTTGTAGTTTTGAAGTGAAATTTAACCAAAAATCTCCGTGAAAGTGGTTTTGGAGAAAGGCACAATCTTTCTGTTCAGCAAATGAATCCAATGTCATGTTTACAGAAAGAAATATCATGTTTTCTCAGGTTTCTGGAGCTTTCTTAATAGAAATCTGGATTGTGTGGAGGATTTGATTCCACGTGGAACAAATTAGCGTTTGCCAGCAGAATACAAAAAGGGTCCTGCTAAAATGCATTCAAAACCTTAAAGTCCATAGAGAATTTCCAGAAAACACAAATACACACAGAGGCTGTAGCAAGATCTGGGATTGAGATAGCTACAAATCACCAGATAGTTTTGTTTTCATCCAGGAGTATCTGGACAAATTGTTGTGGATTTCGGGTGAAATTTAACCAAAAATCACCGTGAAAGTGGTTTTGGAGAAAAGCACAATCTTTCTGTTCGGCAAATGAATCCAATGTCATGTTTAGACATACAAATATCATGTTTTCTCAGGTTTCTGAAGCTTTCTTCCTAGAAAACTTGAATGTGTGGAGTGTTTGACTCCCGGTGGAACCAATTAGCGTTTCCCAGCTGAAAACAAAAAGGGTCCTGCTAAAATGCATTCAAAACCTTAAAGTCCATAGAGAATATCCAGAAAACACAAACACACACAGAGGCTGTAGCAAGATCTGGGATTGAGATAGCTACAAATCACCAGATAGTTTTGTTTTCATCCAGGAGTATCTGGACAAACTGTTGTGGATTTCGGGTGAAATTTAACCAAAAATCACTGTGAACGTGGTTTTGGAGAAAAGCACAATGTTCCTGTTCGGCAAATGTATCCAATGTCATGTTTACAGAAAGAAATATCATGTTTTCTCAGGTTTCTGAAGCTTTCTTCCTAGAAAACTCGAATGTTTTGAGTATTTGACTCCAGGTGGAACCAATTAGCGTTTGCCTGCAGAAAACAAAAACTTACATGCTAAAATGCATTCAAAACCTTAAAGTCCATAGAGAATATCCAGAAAACACAAACACACACAGAGGCTGGAGCAAGATCTGGGATTGAGATAGCTACAAATCACCAGATAGTTTTGTTTTCATCCAGGAGTTTCTGGACAAATTGTTGTGGATTTCGGGTGAAAATTAAACAAAAATCTCCGTGAAAGTGGTTTTGGAGAAACGCACAATGTTCCTGTTCAGCAAATGAATGCAATGTCATGTTTACAGAAAGAAACATCATGTTTTCTCATGTTTCTGGAGCTTTCTTAATAGAAATCTCGAATGTGTGGAGGATTTGACTCCAGGTGGAACCAATTAGCGTTTGCCAGCAGAAAACAAAAAGGGTCCTGCTAAAATGCATTCAAAACCTTAAAGTCCATAGAGAATTTCCAGAAAACACAAACACACAGAGGCTGTAGCAAGATCTGGGATTGAGATAGCTACAAATCACCAGATAGCTTTGTTTTCATCCAGGAGTAACTGGACAAATTGTTGTGGATTTCGGGTGCAATTTAACCAAAAATCACAGAGAAAGTGGTTTTGGAGAAAAGCACAATCTTCCTGTTCGGCAATTGTATCCAATGTCATGTTTACAGAAAGAAATATCATGTTTTCTCAGGTTTCTGAAGCTTTCTTCCCAGAAAACTCGAATGTGAGGAGTATTTGACTCCAGGTGGAACCAATTAGCGTTTGCCAGCAGAAAACAAAAAGGGTGCTGCTAAAATGCATTCAAAATCTTAAAGTCCATAGAGAAAATCCAGAAAACACAAACACACACAGAGGCTGTAGCAAGATCTGGGATTGAGATAGCTACAAATCACCAGATAGTTTTGTTTTCATCCAGGAGTATCTGGACAAACTGTTGTGGATTTCAGGTGAAATGTAACAAAAAATCACCGTGAAAGTGGTTTTGGAGAAAAGCACAATCTTCCTGTTCGGCAAATGTATCCAATGTCATGTTTACCGAAAGAAATAGCATGTTTTCTCAGGTTTCTGAAGCTTTTTCCTAGAAAGCTCGAATGTGTGGGTTATTTGACTCCAGGTGGAACCAATTAGCGTTTGCCAGCAGAACACAAAAGGGGTCCTCCTAAAATGCATTCAAAACCTTAAAGTCCATAGAGAATATCCAGAAAACACAAACACACACAGAGGCTGTAGCAAGATCTGGGATTGAGATAGCTACAAATCACCAGATAGTTTTGTTTTCATCCAATAGTATCTGGACAAATTGTTGTAGTTTTGAAGTGAAATTTAACCAAAAAATCACCGTGAAAGTTGTTTTGGAGAAAAGAACAATCTTTCTGTTCAGCAAATGCATCCAATGTCATGTTTACAGAAAGAAATATCATGTTTTCTCAGGTTTCTGAAGCTTTCTTCCTAGAAAACTCGAATGTGTGGAGGATTTGACTCCAGGTGGAACCAATTAGCGTTTGCCAGCAGAAAACAAAAAGGGTCCTGCTAAAATGCATTCCAAACCTTAAAGTCCATAGAGAATATCCAGAAAACACAAACACACACAGAGGCTGTAGCAAGATCTGGGATTGAGATAGCTACAAATCACCAGATAGTTCTGTTTTCATCCAGGAGTATCTGGACAAATTGTTGTAGTTTTGAAGTGAAATTTAACCAAAAATCTCCGTGAAAGTGGTTTTGGAGAAAAGCACAATCTTTCTGTTCAGCAAATGAATCCAATGTCATGTTTAGAAATACAAATATCATGTTTTCTCAGGTTTCGGAAGATTTCTTCCTAGAAAACTCGAATGTGTGGAGTATTTGACTCCAGGTGGAACCAATTAGCGTTTGCCAGCAGAAAACAAAAAGGGTCCTGCTAAAATGCATTCAAAACCTTAAAGTCCATAGAGAATATCCAGAAAACACAAACACACACAGAGGCTGTAGCAAGATCTGGGATTGAGATAGCTACAAATCACCAGATAGTTCTGTTTTCATCCAGGAGTATCTGGACAAATTGTTGTAGTTTTGAAGTGAAATTTAACCAAAAATCTCCGTGAAAGTGGTTTTGGAGAAAAGCACAATCTTCCTGTTCGACAAATGTATCCAATGTCATGTTTACAGAAAGAAACATCATGTTTTCTCAGGTTTCTGAAGCTTTCTTCCTAGAAAACTTGAATGTGTGGAGTGTTTGACTCCAGGTGGAACCAATTAGCGTTTGCCAGCAGAAAACAAAAAGGGTCCTGCTAAAATGCATTCAAAACCGTAAAGTCCATAGAGAATATCCAGAAAACACAAACACACACAGAGGCTGTAGCAAGATCTGGGATTGAGATAGCTACAAATCACCAGATAGTTTTGTTTTCATCCAGGAGTATCTGGACAAATTGTTGTAGTGTTGAAGTGAAATTTAACCAAAAAATCACCGTGAAAGTGGCTTTGGAGAAGAGCACAATCTTTCTGTTCAGCAAATAAATCCAATGTCATGTTTACAGAAAGAAATATCATGTTTTCTCAGGTTTCTGGAGCTTTCTTAATAGAAATCTGGATTGTGTGGAGGATTTGATTCCACGTGGAACAAATTAGCGTTTGCCAGCAGAATACAAAACGGGTCCTGCTAAAATGCATTCAAAACCGTAAAGTCCATAGAGAATTTCCAGAAAACACAAACACACACAGAGGCTGTAGCAAGATCTGGGATTGAGATAGCTACAAATCACCAGATAGTTTTGTTTTTATCCAGGAGTATCTGGACAAATTGTTGTGGATTTCGGGTGAAATTTAACCAAAAATCACCGTGAAAGTGGTTTTGGAGAAAAGCACAATCTTCCTGTTCGGCAAATGAATCCAATGTCATGTTTAGAAATACAAATATCATGTTTTCTCAGGTTTCTGAAGCTTTCTTCCTAGAAAACTTGAATGTGTGGAGTGTTTGACTCCAGGTGGAACCAATTAGCGTTTCCCAGCTGAAAACAAAAAGGTTCCTGCTAAAATGCATTCAAAATCTTAAAGTCCATAGAGAATATCCAGAAAACACAAACACACACAGAGGCTGTAGGAAGATCTGGGATTGAGATAGCTACAAATCACCAGATAGTTTTGTTTTCATCCAGGAGTATCTGGACAAATTGTTGTGGATTTCGGGTGAAATTTAACCAAAAATCACCGTGAAAGTGGTTTTGGAGAAAATCACAATCTTCCTGTTCGGCAAATGCATCCAATGTCATGTTTACAGAAAGAAATATCATGTTTTCTCAGGTTTCTGCAGCTTTCTTCCTGGAAAACTAGAATGTGTGGAGGATTTGACTCCAGGTGGAACCAATTAGCGTTTGCCAGCAGAAAACAAAAACTTACATGCTAAAATGCATTCAAAACCTTAAAGTCCATAGAGAATATCCAGAAAACACAAACACACACAGAGGCTGTAGCAAGATCTGGGATTGAGATACCTACAAATCACCAGATAGTTTTGTTTTCATCCAGAGTATCTGGACAAATTGTTGTGGATTTCGGGTGAAATTTAACCAAAAATCACCGTGAAAGTGGTTTTGGAGAAAAGCACAATCTTCCTGTTCGGCAAATGTATCCAATGTCATGTTTACAGAAAGAAATGTCATGTTATCACAGGTTTCTGAAGCTTTCTTCCTAGAAAACTCGAATGTGTGGAGTATTTGACTCCAGGTGGAACCAGTTACCGTTTGCCAGCAGAAAACAAAAAGGGTCCTGCTAAAATGCATTCAAAACCTTAAAGTCCATAGAGAATATCCAGAAAACACAAACACACACAGAGGCTGTAGCAAGATCTGGGATTTAGATAGCTACAAATCACCAGATAGTTTTGTTTTCATCCAGGAGTATCTGGACAAATTGTTGTAGTTTTGAAGTGAAATTTAACCAAAAATCACCGTGAAAGTGGTTTTGGAGAAAAGCACAATCTTTCTGTTCAGCAAATGAATCCAATGTCTTGTTTACAAATACAAATATCATGTTTTCTCAGGTCTCTGGAGCTTTCTTCCTAGAAAACTCGAATGTGTGGGTTATTTGACTCCAGGTGGAACCAATTAGCGTTTGGCAGCTAAAAACAAAAACTCACATGCTAAAATGCATTCAAAACCTTAAAGTCCATAGAGAATATCCAGAAAACACAAACACACACAGAGGCTGTAGCAAGATCTGGGATTGAGATAGCTACAAATCACCAGATAGTTTTGTTTTCATCCAGGAGTATCTGGACAAATTGTTGTGGATTTCGGGTGAAATTTAACCAAAAATCACCGTGAAAGTGGTTTTGGAGAAAAGCACAATCTTTCTGTTCAGCAAATGAATCCAATGTCATGTTTACATATGCAAATATCATGTTTTCTCAGGTTTCTGAAGCTTTCTTCCTAGAAAACTCGAATGTGTGGAGGATTTGACTCCAGGTGGAACTATTCAGCGTGTGCCAGCAGCAAACAAAAAGGGTCCTGCTAAAATGCATTCCAAACCTTAAAGTCCATAGAGAATATCCAGAAAACACAAACAGACACAGAGGCTGTAGCAAGATCTGGGATTCTGATAGCTACAAATCAACAGATAATTTTGTTTTCATCCAGGAGTATCTGGACAAATTGTTGTAGTTTTGAAGTGAAATTTAACCCAAAAAATCACCGTGAAAGTGGTTTTGGAGAAAAGCACAATCTTTCTGTTCGGCAAATGTTTCCAATGTCATGATTAGAGAAAGAAATATCATGTTTTCTCAGGTTTCTGAAGCTTTCTTCCTAGAAAACTCGAATGTGTGGATTATTTGACTCCAGGTGGAACCAATTAGCGTTTTCCAGCTGAAAACAAAAAGGGTCCTGCTAAAATGCATTCAAAACCTTAAAGTCCATAGAGAATATCCAGAAAACACAAACACACACAGAGGCTGTAGCAAGATCTGGGATTGAGATAGCTACAAATCACCAGATAGTTTTGTTTTCATCCAGGAGTATCTGGACAAATTGTTGTAGTTTTGAAGTGAAATTTAACCAAAAATCACCGTGAAAGTGGTTTTGGAGAAAAGCACAATCTTTCTGTTCCGCAAATGAATCTAATGTCATGTTTACAAATACAAATATCATGTTTTCTCAGGTTTCTGGAGCTTTCTTCCTACAAAACTCGAATGTGTGGAGGATTTGACTCCAGGTGGAACCAATTAGCGTTTGCCAGCTGAAAACAAAAACTTACATGCTAAAATGCATTCAAAACCTTAAAGTCCATAGAGAATATCCAGAAAACACAAACACACACAGAGGCTGTAGCAAGATCTGGGATTGAAATAGCTACAAATCAACAGAGAGTTTTCTTTTCATCCAGGAGTATGTGAACAAATTGTTATGGATTTCGGGTGAAATTTAACCAAAAATCACCGTGAAAGCGGTTTTGGAGAAAAGCACGATCTTCCTGTTCCGCAAATGTATCCAATGTCATGTTTACAGAAAGAAATATCATGTTTTCTCAGGTTTCTGAAGCTTTCTTCCTAGAAAACTCGAATGTGTGGAGGATTTGACTCCAGGTGGAGCCAATTAGCGTTTGCCAGCAGAAAACAAAAAGGGTCCTGCTAAAATGCATTCAAAACCTTAAAGTCCATAGAGAATATCCAGAAAACACAAACACACACAGAGGCTGTAGCAAGATCTGGGATTGAGATAGCTACAAATCACCAGATAGTTTTGTTTTCATCCAGGAGTATCTGGACAAATTGTTGTAGTTTTGAAGTGAAATTTAACCAAAAATCACCGTGAAAGTGGTTTTGGAGAAAAGCACAATCTTTCTGTTCAGCAAATGAATCCAATGTCATGTTTACAAATACAAATATCATGTCTTCTCAGGTTTCTGAAGCTTTCTTCCTAGAAAACTCAAATGTGTGTAGGATTTGACTCCAGGTGGAACCAATTAGCGTTTGCCAGCAGCAAACAAAAATGGTCCTGCTAAAATGGTTTCAAAACCTTAAAGTCCATAGAGAATATCCAGAAAACACAAACACACACAGAAGCTGTAGCAAGATCTGGGATTGAGATAGCTACAAATCACCAGATAGTTTTGTTTTCATCCAGGAGTATCTGGACAAATTGTTGTAGTGTTGAAGTGAAATTTAATCAAAAAATCACTGTGAAAGTGGTTTTGGAGAAAAGCACAATCTTTCTGTTCAGCAAATGAATCCAATGTCATGTTTACAAATACAAATATCATGTCTTCTCAGGTTTCTGAAGCTTTCTTCCTAGAAAACTCAAATGTGTGGAGGATTTGACTCCAGGTGGAACCAATTAGCGTTTGCCAGCAGAATATAAAAAGGGTCCTGCTAAAATGCATTCAAAACCTTAAAGTCCATAGAGAATATCCAGAAAATACAAACACACACAGAGGCTATAGCAAGATCTGGGATTGAGATAGCTACAAATCACCAGATAGTTTTGTTTTCATCCAGGAGTATCTGGACACATTGTTGTGGATTTCGGGTGAAATTTAACCGAAAATCACCGTGAAAGTGGTTTTGGAGAAAAGCACAATCTTTCTGTTCAGCAAATGAATCCAATGTGATGTTTACAAATACAAATATCCTGTTTTCTCAGGTTTCTGGAGCTTTCTTCCTAGAAAACTCAAATGTGTGGAGGATTTGACTCCAGGTGGAACCAATTAGCGTTTGCCAGCAGCAAACAAAAAGGGTCCTGCTAAAATGCATTCAAAACCTTAAAGTCCATAGAGAATATCCAGAAAACACAAACACACACAGAGGCTGTAGCAAGATCTGGGATTGAGATAGCTACAAATCACCAGATAGTTTTGTTTTCATCCAGGATTATCTGGACAAATTGTTGTAGTGTTGAAGTGAAATTTAACCAAAAAATCACCGTGAAAGTGGTTTTGGAGAAAAGCACAATCTTTCTGTTCAACAAATGAATCCAATGTCATGTTTACAAATACAAATATCATGTTTTCTCAGGTTTCTGGAGCTTTCTTCCTAGAAAACTCGAATGTGTGGAGGATTTGACTCCAGGTGGAACCAATTAGCGTTTGCCAGCAGAAAAATAAAACTTACATACTAAAATGGTTTCAAAACCGTAAAGTCCATAGAGAATGTCCCGAAAACACAAACAAACTCAGAGGCTGTAGCAAGATCTGGGATTGAGATAGCTACAAATCACCAGATAGTTTTGTTTTCATCCAGGAGTATCTGGACAAATTGTTGTGGATTTCGAGTGAAATTTAAACAAAAATCACCATGAAAGTGGTTTTGGAGAAAAGCACAATCTTCCTGTTCAGCAAATGTATCCAATGACATGTTTACAGAAAGAAATATCATGTTTTCTCAGGTTTCTGAAGCTTTCTTCCTAGAAAACTCGAAAGTGTGGAGGATTTGACTCCAGGTGGAACCAATTAGCATTTGCCAGCAGCAAACAAAAAGGGTCCTGCTAAAATGCATTCCAAACCTTAAAGTCCATAGAGAATATCCAGAAAACACAAACACACACAGAGGCTGTAGCAAGATCTGGGATTGAGACAGCTACAAATCACCAGATAGTTTTGTTTTCATCCAGGAGTATCTGGACAAATTGTTGTAGTTTTGAAGTGAAATTTCATCAAAAAATCACTGTGAAAGTGGTTTTGGAGAAAAGCACAATCTTTCTGTTCAGCAAATGAATCCAATGTCATGTTTACAAATACAAATATCATGTCTTCTCAGGTTTCTGAAGCTTTCTTCCTAGAAAACTCAAATGTGTGGAGGATTTGACTCCAGGTGGAACCAATTAGCGTTTGCCAGCAGCAAACAAAAAGGGTCCTGCTAAAATGCATTCAAAACCTTAAAGTCCATAGAGAATATCCAGAAAACACAAACACACATAGAGGCTGTAGCAAGATCTGGGATTGAGATAGCTACAAATCACCAGATAGTTTTGTTTTCATCCAGGAGTATCTGGACAAATTGTTGTAGTTTTGAAGTGAAATTTAACCAAAAAATCACCGTGAAAGTGGTTTTGGAGAAAAGCACAATCTTTCTGTTCAGCAAATGAATCCAATGTCATGTTTACAAATACAAATATCCTGTTTTCTCAGGTTTCTGGAGCTTTCTTCCTAGAAAACTCAAATGTATGGAGGATTTGACTCCAGGTGGAACCAATTAGCGTTTGCCAGCAGCAAACAAAAAGGGTCCTGGTAAAATGCATTCAAAACCTTAAAGTCCATAGAGAATATCCAGAAAACACAAACACACACAGAGGCTGTAGCAAGATCTGGGATTGAGATAGCTACAAATCACCAGATAGTTTTGTTTTCATCCAGGAGTATCTGGACAAATTGTTGTGGATTTCGGGTGAAATTTAACCTAAAATCACCGTGAAAGTGGTTTTGGAGAAAAGCACAATCTTTCTGTTCAGCAAATGAATCCAATGTCATGTTTACAAATACAAATATCCTGTTTTCTCAGGTTTCTGGAGCTTTCTTCCTAGAAAACTCAAATGTATGGAGGATTTGACTCCAGGTGGAACCAATTAGCGTTTGCCAGCAGCAAACAAAAAGGGTCCTGGTAAAATGCATTCAAAACCTTAAAGTCCATAGAGAATATCCAGAAAACACAAACACACACAGAGGCTGTAGCAAGATCTGGGATTGAGATAGCTACAAATCACCAGATAGTTTTGTTTTCATCCAGGAGTATCTGGACAAATTGTTGTAGTGTTGAAGTGAAATTTAACCAAAAAATCACCGTGAAAGTGGTTTTGGAGAAAAGCACAATCTTTCTGTTCAACAAATGAATCCAATGTCATGTTTAGAAATACAAATATCATGTTTTCTCAGGTTTCTGGAGCTTTCTTAATAGAAAACTCGAATGTGTGTAGGATTTGACTCCAGGTGGAACCAATTAGCGTTTGCCAGCAGAAAACTAAAACTTACATACTAAAATGGTTTCAAAACCTTAAAGTCCATAGAGAATGTCCAGAAAACACAAACAAACTCAGAGGCTGTAGCAAGATCTGGGATTGAGATAGCTACAAATCACCAGATAGTTTTGTTTTCATCCAGGAGTATCTGGACAAATTGTTGTTGTTTTGAAGTGAAATTTAACCAAAAACTCACCGTGAAAGTGGTTTTGGAGAAAAGCACAATCTTTCTGTTCAGCAAATGAATCCAATGTCATGTTTACAAATACAAATATCATGTCTTCTCAGGTTTCTGAAGCTTTCTTCCTAGAAAACTCAAATGTGTGGAGGATTTGACTCCAGGTGGAACCAATTAGCGTTTGCCAGCAGCAAACAAAAAGGGTCCTGCTAAAATGCATTCAAAACCTTAAAGTCCATAGAGAATATCCAGAAAACACAAACACACACAGAGGCTGTAGCAAGATCTGGGATTGAGATAGCTACAAATCACCAGATAATTTTGTTTTCATCCAGGAGTATCTGGACAAATTGTTGTGGATTTCGAGTGAAATTTAACCAAAAAATCACCGTGAAAGTGGTTTTGGAGAAAAGCACAATCTTCCTGTTCGGCAAATATATCCAATGTCATGTTTACAGAAAGAAATATCATGTTTTCTCAGGTTTCTGAAGCGTTCTTCCTAGAAAACTCGAATGTGTGGAGTATTTGACTCCAGGTGGAACCAATTAGCGTTTGCCAGCAGAAAACAAAAAGGGTCCTGCTAAAATGCATTCAAAACCTTAAAGTCCATAGAGAATATCCAGAAAACACAAACACACACAGAGGCTGTAGCAAGATCTGGGATTGAGATAGCTACAAATCACCAGATAGTTTTGTTTTCATCCAGGAGTATCTGGACAAATTGTTGTGGATTTCGGGTGAAATTTAACCTAAAATCACCGTGAAAGTGGTTTTGGAGAAAAGCACAATCTTTCTGTTCAGCAAATGAATCCAATGTCATGTTTACAAATACAAATATCCTGTTTTCTCAGGTTTCTGGAGCTTTCTTCCTAGAAAACTCAAATGTATGGAGGATTTGACTCCAGGTGGAACCAATTAGCGTTTGCCAGCAGCAAACAAAAAGGGTCCTGGTAAAATGCATTCAAAACCTTAAAGTCCATAGAGAATATCCAGAAAACACAAACACACACAGAGGCTGTAGCAAGATCTGGGATTGAGATAGCTACAAATCACCAGATAGTTTTGTTTTCATCCAGGAGTATCTGGACAAATTGTTGTAGTGTTGAAGTGAAATTTAACCAAAAAATCACCGTGAAAGTGGTTTTGGAGAAAAGCACAATCTTTCTGTTCAACAAATGAATCCAATGTCATGTTTAGAAATACAAATATCATGTTTTCTCAGGTTTCTGGAGCTTTCTTAATAGAAAACTCGAATGTGTGTAGGATTTGACTCCAGGTGGAACCAATTAGCGTTTGCCAGCAGAAAACTAAAACTTACATACTAAAATGGTTTCAAAACCTTAAAGTCCATAGAGAATGTCCAGAAAACACAAACAAACTCAGAGGCTGTAGCAAGATCTGGGATTGAGATAGCTACAAATCACCAGATAGTTTTGTTTTCATCCAGGAGTATCTGGACAAATTGTTGTTGTTTTGAAGTGAAATTTAACCAAAAACTCACCGTGAAAGTGGTTTTGGAGAAAAGCACAATCTTTCTGTTCAGCAAATGAATCCAATGTCATGTTTACAAATACAAATATCATGTCTTCTCAGGTTTCTGAAGCTTTCTTCCTAGAAAACTCAAATGTGTGAAGGATTTGACTCCAGGTGGAACCAATTAGCGTTTGCCAGCAGAAAACAAAAAGGGTCCTGCTAAAATGCATTCAAAACTTTAAAGTCCATAGAGAATATCCAGAAAACACAAACACACACAGAGGCTGTAGCAAGATCTGGGATTGAGATAGCTACAAATCACCAGATAATTTTGTTTTCATCCAGGAGTATCTGGACCAATTGTTGTAGTTTTGAAGTGAAATTTAACCAAAAAATCACCGTGAAAGTGGTTTTGGAGAAAAGCACAATCTTTCTGTTCAGCAAATGAATCCAATGTCATGTTTTCAAATACAAATATTATGTATTCTCAGGTTTCTGGAGCTTTCTTCCTAGAAAACTCGAATGTGTGGAGTATTTGGCTCCAGGTGGAACCAATTAGCGTTTGCCAGCAGAAAATAAAAAGGGTCCTGCTAAAATGCATTCAAAACCGTAAAGTCCATAGAGAATATCCAGAAAATACAAACACACACAGAGGCTGTAGCAAGATCTGGGACTGAGATAGCTACAAATCACCAGATAGTTTTTTTTTTTTTCATCCTTGAGTATCGGGATAAATTGTTGTAGTTTTGAAGAGAAATGTAACCAAAAAATCACCGTGAAAGTGGTTTTGGAGAAAAGCACAATCTTTCTGTTCAGCAAATGAATCCAATGTCATATTTAGAAATACAAATATCATGTTTTCTCAGGTTTCTGTAGCTTTCTTCCTAGAAAACTCGAATGTGTGGAGGATTTGACTCCAGGTCTAACCAATTAGCGTTTGCCAGCTGAAAACAAAAACTTACATGCTAAAATGCATTCAAAACCATAAAGTTCATAGAGACTGTCCAGACAACACAAACACACACAGAGGCTGTAGCAAGATCTGGGATTGAGATAGCTACAAATCACCAGATAATTTTGTTTTCATCCAGGAGTATCGGGACAAATTGTTGTAGTTTTGAAGTGAAATTTAACCAAAAAATGACCGTGAAAGTGGTTTTGGAGAAAAGCACAATCTTTCTGTTCAGGAAATGAATCCAATGTCATGTTTACAAATGCAAATATCATGTTTTCTCAGGTTTCTGGAGCTTTCTTCCTAGAAAACTCAAATGAGTGGAGGATTTGACTCCAGGTGGTACCAATCAGCGTTTGCCAGCAGAAAACAAAAAGGGTCCTGCTAAAATGCATTCAAAACCTTAAAGTCCATAGAGAATATCCAGAAAACACAAACACACACAGAGGCTGTAGCAAGATCTGGGATTGAGATAGCTACAAATCACCAGATAGTTTTGTTTTCATCCAGGTGAATCTGGACAAATTGTTGTGGATTTCGGGTGAAATTTAACCAAAAAATCACCGTGAAAGTGGTTTTGGATAAAAGCACAATCTTTCTGTTCAGCAAATGAATCCAATGTCATGTTTACAAATACAAATATCATGTTTTCTCAGGTTTCTGGAGCTTTCTTCCTAGAAAACTCGAATGTGTGTAGGATTTGACTCCAGGTGGAACCAATTAGCGTTTGCCAGCAGAAAACTAAAACTTACATACTAAAATGGTTTCAAAACCGTAAAGTCCGTAGAGAATGTCCAGAAAACACAAACAAAATCAGAGGCTGTAGCAAGATCTGGGATTGAGATAGCTACAAATCACCAGATAGTTTTGTTTTCATCCAGGAGTATCTGGACAAATTGTTGTGGATTTCGAGTGAAATTTAAACAAAAATCACCATGAAAGTGCTTTTGGAGAAAAGCACAATCTTCCTGTTCGGCAAATGTATCCAATGACATGTTTACCGAAAGAAATATCATGTTTTCTCAGGTTTCTGAAGCTTTCTTCCTAGAAAATTCGAATGTGTGGAGTATTTGACTCCAGGTGGAACCAATTAGCGTTTGCCAGCAGAAAACAAAAGGGTCCTGCTAAAATGCATTCAAAACCATAAAGTCCATAGAGAATATCCAGAAAACACAAACACACACAGAGGCTGTAGCAAGATCTGGGATTCAGATAGCTACAAATCACCAGATAGTTTTGTTTTCATCCAGGAGTATCGGGACAAATTGTTGTAGTTTTGAAGTGAAATGTAACCAAAAAATCACGGTGAAAGTGGTTTTGGAGAAAAGCACAATCTTTCTGTTCAGCAAATGAATCCAATGTCATGTTTACAAATACAAATATCCTGTTTTCTCAGGTTTCTGAAGCTTTCTTCCTAGAAAACTCGAATGTGTGAACTATTTGACTCCAGGTGGAACCAATTAGCGTTTGCCAGCTGAAAACAAAAAGGGTCCTGCTAAAATGCATTCAAAACCTTAAAGTCCATAGAGAATATCCAGAAAACACAAACACACACAGAGGCTGTAGCAAGATCTGGGATTGAGATAGCTAAAAATCACCAGATAGTTTTGTTTTCATCCAGGAGTATCTGGACAAATTGTTGTAGTTTTGAAGTGAAATTTAACCAAAAAATCACCGTGAAAGTGGTTTTGGAGAAAAGCACAATCTTTCTGTTCAGCAAATGAATCCAATGTCATGTTTACAGAAAGAAATATCCTGTTTTCTCAGGTTTCTGGAGCTTTCTTCCTAGAAAACTCGAATGTGTGGAGGATTTGACTCCAGGTGGTACCAATCAGCGTTTGCCAGCAGAAAACAAAAAGGGTCCTGCTAAAATGCATTCAAAACCTTAAAGTCCATAGAGAATATCCAGAAAACACAAACACACACAGAGGCTGTAGCAAGATGTGAGATTGAGATAGCTACAAATCACCAGATAGTTTTTTGTTTTCATCCAGGAGTATCTGGACAAATTTTAGTGGATTTTAGGTGAAATTTAACCAAAAATCACCCTGAAAGTGGTTTTGGAGAAAAGCACAATCTTCCTCTTCGACAAATGCATCCAATGTCATGTTTACAGAAAGAAATATCATGTTTTCTCAGGTTTCTGAAGCTTTCTTCCTAGAAAACTCGAATGTGTGGAGGATTTGACTCCAGGTGGAACCAATTAGCGTTTGCCAGCAGAAAACAAAAAGGGTCCTGCTAAAATGCATTCAAAACCGTAAAGTCCATAGAGAATGTCCAGAAAACACAAACAAACTCAGAGGGTGTAGCAAGATTTGGGATGGAGATACCCACAACACACCACATAGTTTTGTTTTCATCCAGGAGTATCTGGACAAATTGTTGTGGGTTTCGGGTGAAATTTTACAAAAAATCACCGTGAAAGTGGTTTTGGAGAAAAGCACAATCTTCCTGTTCGGCAAATGTATCCAATGTCATGTTTACAGAAAGAAATATCATGTTTTCTCAGGTTTCTGGAGCTTTCTTCCTAGAAAACTCGATTGTGTGGAGTATTTGACTCCAGGTGGAAGTAATCAGCGTTTGCCAGCAGATAACAAAAAGGGTCCTACTAAAATGCATTCAAAACCGTAAAGTCCATTGAGAATATCCAGAAAACACAAACACACACAGAGGCTGTAGCAAGATCTGGGATAGAGATAGCTACAAATCACCAGATAGTTTTGTTTTAATCCAGGAGTATGTGGACAAACTGTTGTGGATTTCAGGTGAAATTTAACAAAAAATCACCGTGAAAGTGGTTTTGGAGAAAAGCACAATCTTTCTGTTCAGCAAATGAATCCAATGTCATGTTTACAAATACCAATATCCTGTTTATTCAGGTTTCTGGAGCTTTCTTCCTAGAAAACTCGAATGTGTGGAGTATTTGACTCTAGGTGGAACCAATTAGGGTTTGCCAGCAGAAAACAAAAGGGTCCTGCTAAAATGCATTCAAAACCATAAAGTCCATAGAGAATATCCAGAAAACACAAACACACACAGAGGCTGTAGCAAGATCTGGGATTGAGATAGCTACAAATCACCAGATAATTTTGTTTTCATCCAGGAGTTTCTGGACAAATTGTTGTAGTTTTGAAGTGAAATTTAACCAAAAAATCACCGTGAAAGTGGTTTTGGAGAAAAGCACAATCTTTCTGTTCAGCAAATGAATCCAATGTCATGTTTAGAAATACAAATATCATGTTTTCTCAGGTTTCTGAAGATTTCTTCCTAGAAAACTCGAATGTGTGGAGGATTTGACTCCAGGTGGAACCAATTAGCGTTTGCCAGCAGAAAACAAAAAGGGTCCTGCTAAAATGCATTCAAAACCTTAAAGTCCATAGAGAATATCCAGAAAACACAAACACACACAGAGGCTGTAGCAAGATCTCGGATTCAGATAGCTACAAATCACCAGATAGTTTTGTTTTCATCCAGGAGTATCTGGACAAATTGTTGTAGTTTTGAAGTGAAATGTAACCAAAAAATCACGGTGAAAGTGGTTTTGGAGAAAAGCACAATCTTTCTGTTCAGCAAATGAATCCAATGTCATGTTTACAAATACAAATATCCTGTTTTCTCAGGTTTCTGGAGCTTTCTTCCTAGAAAACTTGAATGTGTGAAGTATTTGACTCCAGGTGGAACCAATTAGCGTTTGCCAGCAGAAAACAAAAAGGGTCCTGCTAAAATGCATTCAAAACCTTAAAGTCCATAGAGACTGTCCAGACAACACCAACACACACAGAGGCTGTAGCAAGATCTGGGATTGAGATAGCTACAAATCACCAGATAGTTTTGTTTTCATCCAGGAGTATCTGGACAAATTGTTGTAGTTTTGAAGCGAAATTTAACCAAAAAATCACCGTGAAAGTGGTTTTGGAGAAAAGCACAATCTTTCTGTTCAGCAAATGAATCCAATGTCATGTTTACAGAAAGAAATATCCTGTTTTCTCAGGTTTCTGGAGCTTTCTTCCTAGAAAACTCAAATGTGTGGAGGATTTGAAACCAGGTGGAACCAATTAGCGTTTGCCAGCAGCAAACAAAAAGGGTCCTGCTAAAATGCATTCAAAACCTTAAAGTCCATAGAGAATATCCAGAAAACACAAACACACACAGAGGCTGTAGCAAGATCTGGGATTGAGATAGCTACAAATCACCAGATAGTTTTGTATTCATCCAGGAGTATCTGGACAAATTGTTGTGGATTTCGGGTGAAATTTAACCTAAAATCACCGTGAAAGTGGTTTTGGAGAAAAGCACAATCTTTCTCTTCAGCAAATGAATCCAATGTCATGTTTACAAATACAAATATCAAGCTTTCTCAGTTTTCTGGAGCTTTCTTCCTAGAAAACTCGAATGTGTGGAGGATTTGACTCCAGGTGGAACCAATCAGCGTTTGCCAGCAGCAAACAAAAAGGGTCCTGCTAAAATGCATTCCAAACCTTAAAGTCCATAGAGAATATCCAGAAAACACAAACACACACAGAGGCTGTAGCAAGATCTGGGACTGAGATAGCTACAAATCACCAGATAGTTTTTTTTTTTTCATCCTGGAGTATCGGGACAAATTGTTGTAGTTTTGAAGAGAAATGTAACAAAAAAAATCACCGTGAAAGTGGTTTTGGAGAAAAGCACAATCTTTCTGTTCAGCAAATGAATCCAATGTCATATTTACAAATACAAATATCATGTTTTCTCAGGTTTCTGGAGCTTTCTTCCTAGAAAACTCGAATGTGTGGAGGATTTGACTCCAGGTGGAACCAATTAGCGTTTGCCAGCTGAAAACAAAAACTTACATGCTAAAATGCATTCAAAACCATAAAGTCCATGGAGACTGTCCAGACAACACAAACACACACAGAGGCTGTAGCAAGATCTGGGATTGAGATAGCTACAAATCACCAGATAATTTTGTTTTCATCCAGGAGTATCTGGACAAATTGTTGTAGTTTTGAAGTGAAATTTAACCAAAAAATGACCGTGAAAGTGGTTTTGGAGAAAAGCACAATCTTCCTGTTCAGCAAATGAATCCAATGTCATGTTTACAAATGCAAATATCATGTTTTCTCAGGTTTCTGGAGCTTTCTTCCTAGAAAACTAGAATGTGTGGGGGATTTGACTCCTGGTGGTACCAATCAGCGTTTGCCAGCAGAAAACAAAAAGGGTCCTGCTAAAATGCATCCAAAACCTTAAAGTCCATAGAGAATATCCAGAAAACACAAACACACACAGAGGCTGTAGCAAGATCTGGGATTGAGATAGCTACAAATCACCAGATAGTTTTGTTTTCATCCAGGAGTATCTGGACAAATTGCTGTGGATTTCGGGTGAAATTTAACCAAAAATCACCATGAAACTGCTTATGGAGAAAAGCACAATCTTCCTGTTCGGGAAATGTATCCAATGTCATGTTTACAGAAAGAAATATCATGGTTTCTCAGGTTTCTGAAGCTTTCTTCCTAGAAAACTCGAATGTGTGGAGAATTTGACTCCAGGTGGAACCAATTAGCGTTTGCCAGCAGAAAACCAAAACTTACATGCTAAAATGCTTTCAAAACCATAAAGTCCATTAGAATGTCCAGAAAACACAAACAAACTCAGAGGCTGTAGCAAGATCTGGGATTGAGATAGCCACAACACACCATATAGTTTTTTATTCATCCAGGAGTATCTGGGCAAATGGTTGTGGATTTCGGTGAATTTTAACCAAAAATCACCGTGAAACTAGTTTTGGAGAAAAGCACAATCTTCCTGTTCGGCAAATGAATCCAATGTCATGTTTACAAATACAAATATCCTGTTTTCTCAGGTTTCTGGAGCTTTCTTCCTAGAAAACTCGAATGTGTGTAGGATTTGACTCAAGGTGGAACTAATTAGCGTTTGCCAGCAGAAAACAAAAAGGGTCCTGCTAAAATGCATTCAAAACCGTAAAGTCCATAGAGAATGTCCAGAAAACACAAACAAACTCAGAGGGTGTAGCAAGATTTGGGATGGAGATACCCACAACACACCACATAGTTTTGTTTTCATCCAGGAGTATCTGGGCTAATGGTTGTGGATTTCGGGTGAAATTTAACCAAAAATCACCGTGAAAGTGGTTTTGGAGAAAAGCACAATCTTTCTGTTCAGCAAATGAATCCAATGTCATGTTTAAACAAAGAAATATCATGTTTTCTCAGGTTTCTGGAGCTTTCTTCCTAGAAAACTCGAATGTGTGGAGTATTTGACTGCAGGTGGAACCAATTAGTGTTTGCCAGCAGAAAACAAAAAGGGTCCTGCTAAAATGCATTCAAAACCTTAAAGTCCATAGAGACTGTCCAGAAAACACAAACACACACAGAGGCTGTAGCAAGATCTGGGATTGAGATAGCTACAAATCACCAGATAGTTTTGTTTTCATCCAGGAGTATCTGGACAAATTTTTGTAGTTTTGAAGTGAAATTTAACCAAAAAATCACCGTGAAAGTGGTTTTGGAGAAAAGCACAATCTTTCTGTTCAGCAAATGCATCCAATGTCATGTTTACAAATACAAATATCATGTTTTCTCAGGTTTCTGAAGCTTTCTTCCTAGAAAACTCGAATGTGTGGCGTATTAGACTCCAGGGGGAACCAGTTAGCGTTTGCCAGCAGAAAACAAAAAGGGTCCTGCTAAAATGCATTCAAAACCTTAAAGTCCATAGAGAATATCCAGAAAACACAAACACACACAGAGGCTGTAGCAAGATCTGGGATTGAGAAGGCTACAAATCACCAGGTAGTTTTGTTTTCATCCAGAGTATCTGGACAAATTGTTGTGGATTTCGTGTGAAATTTAAAAAAAAAATCACCGTGAAAGTGGTTTTGGAGAAAAGCACAATCTTCCTGTTCGGCAAATGTATCCAATGTCATGTTTACAAATACAAATATCATGTTTATTCAGGTTTCTGTAACTTTCTTCCTAGAAAACTCGAATGTGTGGAGGATTTGACTCCAGGTGGAACCAATTAGCGTTTGCCAGCAGAAAACAAAAAGGGTCCTGCTAAAATGCATTCAAAACCTTAAAGTCCATAGAGAATGTCCAGAAAACACAAACACACACAGAGGCTGTAGCAAGATCTGGGATTGAGATAGCTACAAATCACCAGGTAGTTTTGTTTTCATCCAGGAGTATCTGGACAAATTGTTGTGGATTTTGGGTGAAATTTAACCAAAAATCACCGTGAAAGTGGTTTTGGAGGAAAGCACAACCTTCCTGTTCGGCAAATGTATCCAAAGTCATGTTTACAGAAAGAAATATCATGTTTTCTCAGGTTTCTGAAGCTTTCTTCCTAGAAAACTCGAATGTGTGGAGTATTTGACTCCAGGTGGAACCAATTAGCGTTTGCCAGCAGAAAACAAAAAGGGTCCTGCTAAAATGCATTCAACACCTTAAAGTCCAGAGAGAATATCTAGCAAACACAAACACACACAGAGGCTGTAGCAAGATCTGGGATTGAGATAGCTACAATTCACCAGGTACTTTTGTTTTCATCCAGGAGTATCTGGACAAATTGTTGTGGATTTTGGGTGAAATTTAACCAAAAATCACCGTGAAAGTGGTTTTGGAGAAAAGCACAATCATCCTGTTCGGCAAATGTATCCAATGTCATGTTTACACAAAGAAATATCATGTTTTCTCAGGTTTCTGAAGCTTTCTTCCTAGAAAACTCGAATGTGTGGACGATTTGACTCCAGGTGGAACCAATTAGCGTTTGCCAGCAGAAAACAAAAAGGGTCCTGCTAAAATGCATTCAAAACCTTAAAGTCCATAGAGAATATCCAGCAAACAGAAACACACACAGAGGCTGTAGCAAGATCTGGGATTGAGATAGCTACAAATCACCAGGTAGTTTTGTTTTCATCCAGGAGTTTCGGGACAAATTGTTGTGGATTTCGGGTGAAATTTAACCAAAAATCACCGTGAAAGTGGTTTTGGAGAAAAGCACAATCTTTCTGTTCAGCAAATGAATCCAATGTCATGTTTACATATACAAATATGTTTTCTCAGGTTTCTGGAGCTTTCTTCCTAGAAAACTCGAATGTGTGGAGGATTTGACTCCAGGTGGAACCAATTAGCGTTTGCCAGCAGAAAACAAAAAGGGTCCTGCTAAAATGCATTCAAAACCTTAAAGTCCATAGAGAATATCCAGAAAACACAAACACACACAGAGGCTCTAGCAAGAACTGGGATTGAGATAGCTACAAATCACCAGGTAGTTTTGTTTTCATCCAGGAATATCTGGACAAATTGTTGTGGATTTCGGGTGAAATTTAACCAAAAATCACCGTGAAAGTGGTTTTGGAGAAAAGCACAATCTTCCTGTTCGGCAAATGCATCCAATGTCATGTTTACAAATACAAATATCATGTTTTCTCAGGTTTCTGAAGCTTTCTTCCTAGAAAACTCGAATGTGTGGAGGATTTGACTCCAGGTGGAACCAATTAGCGTTTGCCAGCAGAAAACAAAAAGGGTCCTGCTAAAATGCATTCAAAACCTTAAAGTCCAGAGAGAATATCCAGCAAACAGAAACACACACAGAGACTGTAGCAAGATCTGGGATTGAGATAGCTACAAATCACCAGGTAGTTTTGTTTTCATCCAGGAGTATCTGGAGAAATGGTTGTGGATTTCGGGTGAAATTTAACCAAAAATCACCGTGAAAGTGGTTTTGGAGAAAAGCACAATCTTTCTGGTCAGCAAATGAATCCAATGTCATGTTTACAAATACAAATATGCTTTCTCAGGTTTCTGGAGCTTTCTTCCTAGAAAACTCGAATGTGTGGAGGATTTGACTCCAGGTGGAACCAATTAGTGTTTGCCAGCAGAAAACAAAAAGGGTCCTGCTAAAATGCATTCAAAACCTTAAAGTCCATAGAGAATATCCAGAAAACACAAACACACACAGAGGCTGTAGCAAGATCTGGGATTGAGATAGCTAGAAATCACCAGGTAGTTTTGTTTTCATCCAGGAGTATCTGGACAAATGGTTGTGGATTTCGTGTGAAATTTAACCAAAAATCACCGGGAAAGTGGTTTTGGAGAAAAGCACAATCTTCCTGTTCGGCAAATGTATCCAGTGTCATGTATACAGAAAGAAATATCATGTTTTCTCAGGATTCTGTTCTTTCATCCTAGAAAACTCGAATATGTGGAGGATTTGACTCCAGGTGGAACCAATTATTGTTTGCCAGCAGAAAACAAAAAGGGTCCTGCTAAAATGCATTCAAAACCTTAAAGTCCATAGAGAATATCCAGCAAACAGAAACACACTCAGAGGCTGTAGCAAGATCTGGGATTGAGATAGCTACAAATCACCAGGTAGTTTTGTTTTCATCCAGGAGTATCTGGACAAATGGTTGTGGATTTCGGGTGAAATTTAACCAAAAATCACCGTGAAAGTGGTTTTGGAGAAAATCACAATCTTCCTGTTCGGCAAATGCATCCAATGTCATGTTTACAGAAAGAAATATCATGTTTTCTCAGGTTTCTGCAGCTTTCTTCCTAGAAAACTCGAATGTGTGGAGGATTTGACTCCAGGTGGAACCAATTAGCGTTTGCCAGCAGAAAACAAAAAGGGTCCTGCTAAAATGCATTCAAAACCTTAAACTCCAGAGAGAATATCTAGCAAACACAAACACACACAGAGGCTGTAGCAAGATCTGGGATTGAGATAGCTACAAATCACCAGGTAGTTTTGTTTTCATCCAGGAATATCTGGACAAATTGTTGTGGATTTCGGGTGAAATTTAAGCAAAAATCACCGAGAAAGTGGTTTTGGAGAAAAGCACAGTCTTCCTGTTCGGCAAATGCATCCAATGTCATGTTTACAAATACAAATATCATGTTTTCTCAGGTTTCTGAAGCTTTCTTCCTAGAAAACTCGAATGTGTGGAGGATTTGACTCCAGGTGGAACCAATTAGTGTTTGCCAGCAGAAAACAAAAAGGGTCCTGCTAAAATGCATTCAAAACCTTAAAGTCCATAGAGAATATCCAGAAAACACAAACACACACAGAGGCTGTAGCAAGATCTGGGATTGAGATAGCTAGAAATCACCAGGTAGTTTTGTTTTCATCCAGGAGTATCTGGACAAATGGTTGTGGATTTCGTGTGAAATTTAACCAAAAATCACCGGGAAAGTGGTTTTGGAGAAAAGCACAATCTTCCTGTTCGGCAAATGTATCCAGTGTCATGTATACAGAAAGAAATATCATGTTTTCTCAGGATTCTGTTCTTTCATCCTAGAAAACTCGAATATGTGGAGGATTTGACTCCAGGTGGAACCAATTATTGTTTGCCAGCAGAAAACAAAAAGGGTCCTGCTAAAATGCATTCAAAACCTTAAAGTCCATAGAGAATATCCAGCAAACAGAAACACACTCAGAGGCTGTAGCAAGATCTGGGATTGAGATAGCTACAAATCACCAGGTAGTTTTGTTTTCATCCAGGAGTATCTGGACAAATGGTTGTGGATTTCGGGTGAAATTTAACCAAAAATCACCGTGAAAGTGGTTTTGGAGAAAATCACAATCTTCCTGTTCGGCAAATGCATCCAATGTCATGTTTACAGAAAGAAATATCATGTTTTCTCAGGTTTCTGAAGCTTTCTTCCTAGAAAACTCGAATGTGTGGAGGATTTGACTCCAGGTGGAACCAATTAGCGTTTGCCAGCAGAAAACAAAAAGGGTCCTGCTAAAATGCATTCAAAACCTTAAACTCCAGAGAGAATATCTAGCAAACACAAACACACACAGAGGCTGTAGCAAGATCTGGGATTGAGATAGCTACAAATCACCAGGTAGTTTTGTTTTCATCCAGGAATATCTGGACAAATTGTTGTGGATTTCGGGTGAAATTTAAGCAAAAATCACCGAGAAAGTGGTTTTGGAGAAAAGCACAGTCTTCCTGTTCGGCAAATGCATCCAATGTCATGTTTACAAATACAAATATCATGTTTTCTCAGGTTTCTGAAGCTTTCTTCCTAGAAAACTCGAATGTGTGGAGGATTTGACTCCAGGTGGAACCAATTAGCGTTTGCCAGCAGAAAACAAAAAGGGTCCTGCTAAAATGCATTCAAAACCTTAAAGTCCATAGAGAATATCCAGCAAACAGAAACACACACAGAGGCTGTAGCAAGATCTGGGATTGAGATAGCTACAAATCACCAGGTAGTTTTGTTTTCATCCAGGAGTATCTGGACCAATTGTTGTGGATTTCGGGTGAAATTTAACCAAAAATCACCGTGAAAGTGGTTTTGGAGAAAAGCACAATATTTCTGGTCAGCAAATGAATCCAATGTCATGTTTACAAATACAAATATGTTTTCTCAGGTTTCTGGAGCTTTCTTCCTAGAAAACTCGAATGTGTGGAGGATTTGACTCCAGGTGGAACCAATTAGCGTTTGCCAGCAGAAAACAAAAAGGGTCCTGCTAAAATACATTCAAAACCTTAAAGTCCATAGAGAATATCCAGCAAACACAAACACACACAGAGGCTGTAGTAAGATCTGGGATTGAGATAGCTAGAAATAACCAGGCAGTTTTGTTTTCATCCAGGAGTATCTGGACAAATGGTTGTGGATTTCGTGTGAAATTTAACCAAAAATCACCGGGAAAGTGGTTTTGGAGAAAAGCACAATCTTCCTGTTCGGCAAATGTATCCAGTGTCATGTATACAGAAAGAAATATCATGTTTTCTCAGGAATCTGTTCTTTCGTCCTAGAAAACTCGAATGTGTGGAGGATTTGACTCCAGGTGGAACCAATTAGCGTTTGCCAGCAGAAAACAAAAAGGGTCCTGCTAAAATGCATTCAAAACCTTAAAGTCCATAGAGAATATCCAGAAAACACAAACACACACAGAGGCTGTAGCAAGATCTGGGATTGAGATAGCTACAAATCACCAGGTAGTATTGTTTTCATCCAGGAGTATCTGGACAAATTGTTGTGGATTTCGGGTGAAATTTAACCAAAAATCACCGTGAAAGTGGTTTTGGAGAAAAGCACAATCTTCCTGTTCGGCAAATGTATCCAATGTCATGTTTACAGAAAGAAATATCATGTTTTCTCAGGTTTCTGAAGCTTTCTTCCTAGAAAAGTCGAATGTGTGGAGGATTTGATTCCAGGTGGAACCAATTAGCGTTTGCCAGCAGAAAACAAAAAGGGTCCTGCTAAAATGCATTCAAAACCTTAAAGTCCATAGAGAGTGTCCAGAAAACACAAACACACACAGAGGCTGTAGCAAGATCTGGGATTGAGATAGCTACAAATCACCAGGTAGTTTTGTTTTCATCCAGCAGTCTCTAGACAAATTGTTGTAGTTTTGAAGTGAAATTTAAACAAAAAATCACCGTGAAAGTGGTTTTGGAGAAAAGCACAATCTTCCTGTTCGGCAAATGTATCCAATGTCATGTTTACAAATACAAATATCATGTTTTCTCAGGTTTCTGAAGCTTTCTTCCTAGAAAACTCGAATGTGTGGCGTATTAGACTCCAGGGGGAACCAATTAGCTTTTGCCAGCAGAAAACAAAAAGGGTCCTGCTAAAATGCATTCAAAACCTTAAAGTCCATAGAGAATTTCCAGAAAACACAAACACACACAGAGGCTATAGCAAGATCTGGGAATGAGATAGCTACAAATCACCAGATAGTTTTGTTTTCATCCAGGAGTATCTGCACAAATTGTTGTAGTTTTGAAGTGAAATTTAACCAAAAAATCACCGTGAAAGTGCTTTTGGAGAAAAGCACAATCTTTCTGTTCCGCAAATGAATCTAATGTCATGTTTACAAATACAAATATGTTTTCTCAGGTTTCTGGAGCTTTCTTTATAAAAAACTCGAATGTGTGGAGTATTTGACTCCAGGTGGAACCAATTAGCGTTTGCCAGCAGAAAACAAAAAGGGTCCTGCTAAAATGCATTCAAAACCTTAAAGTCCATAGAAAATATCCAGAAAACACAAACACACACAGAGGCTGTAGCAAGATCTGGGATTGAGAAGGCTACAAATACCAGGTAGTTTTGTTTTCATGCAGGAGTATCTGGACAAATTGTTGTGGATTTCGGGTGAAATTTAACCAAAACTCTGCGTGAAAGTGGTTTTGGAGAAATGCACAATCTTCCTGTTCGGCAAATGTATCCAATGTCATGTTTACAAAAGAAATATCATGTTTTCTCAGGTTTCTGAAGCTTTCTTCCTAGAAAACTCGAATGTGTGGAGGATTTGACTCCAGGTGGAACCAATTAGCGTTTGCCAGCAGAGAACAAAAAGGGTCCTGTTAAAATGCATTCAAAAACTTAAAGTCCATAGAGAATATCCAGAAAACACAAACACACACAGAGGCTGTAGCAAGATCTGGGATTGAGATAGCTACAAATCACCAGGTAGTTTTGTTTTCATCCAGGAGTATCTGGACAAATTGTTGTAGTTTTGAAGTGAAATTTAAACAAAAAATCACCGTGAAAGTGGTTTTGGAGAAAAGCACAATCTTCCTGTTCGGCAAATGTATCCAATGTCATGTTTACAAATACAAATATCATGTTTTCTCAGGTTTCTGAAGCTTTCTTCCTAGAAAACTCGAATGTGTGGCGTATTAGACTCCAGGGGGAACCAATTAGCGTTTGCCAGCAGAAAACAAAAAGGGTCCTGCTAAAATGCATTCAAAACCTTAAAGTCCATAGAGAATATCCAGAAAACACAAACACACACAGAGGCTGGAGCAAGATCTGGGAATGAGATAGCTACAAATCACCAGATAGTTTTGTTTTCATCCAGGAGTATCTGTACAAATTGTTGTAGTTTTGAAGTGAAATTTAACCAAAAAATCACCGTGAAAGTGCTTTTGGAGAATAGCACAATCTTTCTGTTCAGCAAATGAATCTAATGTCATGTTTACAAATACAAATATGTTTTCTCAGGTTTCTGGAGCTTTCTTTATAAAAAACTCGAATGTGTGGAGTATTTGACTCCAGGTGGAACCAATTAGCGTTTGCCAGCAGAAAACAAAAAGGGTCCTGCTAAAATGCATTCAAAACCTTAAAGTCCATAGAGAATATCCAGAAAACACAAACACACACAGAGGCTGTGGCAAGATCTGGGATTGAGAAGGCTACAAATACCAGGTAGTTTTGTTTTCATCCAGGAGTATCTGGACAAATTGCTGTGGATTTCGGGTGAAATTTAACCAAAACTCAGCGTGAAAGTGGTTTTGGAGAAATGCACAATCTTCCTGTTCGGCAAATGTATCCAATGTCATGTTTACAGAAAGAAATATCATGTTTTCTCAGGTTTCTGAAGCTTTCTTCCTAGAAAACTCGAATGTGTGGAGGATTTGACTCCAGGTGGAACCAATTAGCGTTTGCCAGCAGAGAACAAAAAGGGTCCTGTTAAAATGCATTCAAAAATTTAAAGTCCATAGAGAATATCCAGAAAACACAAACACACACAGAGGCTGTAGCAAGATCTGGGATTGAGATAGCTACACATTACCAGATAGTTTTGTTTTCATCCAGGAGTGTCTGGACAAATTGTTGTGGATTTCGGGTGAAATTTAACCAAAAATCACCGGGAAAGTGGTTTTGGAGAGAAGCACAATCTTCCTGTTCAGCAAATGTATCCAATGTCATGTTTACAGAAAGAAATATCATGTTTTCTGAGGTTTCTGGAGCTTTCTTCCTAGAAAACTCGAATGTGTGGAGGATTTGACTCCAGGTGGAACCCATTAGCGTTTGCCAGCAGAAAACAAAAAGGGTCCTGCTAAAATGCATTCAAAACCTTAAAGTCCATAGAGAATATCCAGAAAACACAAACACACACAGAGGCTGTAGCAAGATCTGGGATTGAGATAGCTACAAATCACCAGGTAGTTTTGTTTTCATCCAGCAGTATCTGGACAAATTGTTGTGGATTTCGGGTGAAATTTTACCAAAAATCACCGTAAAAGTGGTTTTGGACAAATTGTTGTGCATTTCGGGTGAAACTTAACCAAAAATCACCGTGAAAGTGGTTTTGGAGAAAAGCACAATCTTCTTGTTCGGCAAATGTATCCAATGTCATGTTTACAGAAAGAAATATCATGTTTTCTCAGGTTTCTGAAGCTTTCTTCCTGGAAAACTCCAATGTGTGGAGTATTTGACTCCAGGTGGAACCAATTAGTGTTTGCAGGCAGAAAATAAAAAGGGTCCTGCTAAAATGCATTCAAAACCTTAAAGTCCATAGAGAATATCCAGAAAACACAAACACACACAGAGGCTGTAGCAAGATCTGGGATTGAGATAGCTACAAATCACCAGATAGGTTTGTTTTCATCCAGGAGTATCTGGACAAATTGTTGTGGATTTCGGGTGAAATTTAACCAAAAATCACCGTGAAAGTGGTTTTGGAGAAAAGCACAATCTTTCTGTTAGGAAATGAATCTAATGTCATGTTTACAAATACAAATATCATGTTTTCTCAGGTTTCTGAAGCTTTCTTCCTAGAAAACTCGAATGTGTGGTGTATTTGACTCCAGGTGGAACCAATTAGCGTTTGCCAGCAGAAAAGAAAAAGGGTCCTGCTAAAATGCATTCAAAACCTTAAAGTCCATAGAGAATATCCAGAAAACACAAACACACACAGAGGCTGTAGCAAGATCTGGGATTGAGATAGCTACAAATCACCAGATAGTTTTGTTTTCATCCAGGAGTATCTGGACAAATTGTTGTGGATTTCGGGTGAAATTTAACCAAAAATCACCGTAAAAGTGGTTTGGGAGAAAAGCACACTCTTCCTGTTCGGCAAATGCATCCAATGTCATGTTTACAGAAAGAAATATCATGTTTTCTCAGGTTTCTGAAGCTTTCTTCCTAGAAAACTCAAATGTGTGGAGTATTTGACTCCAGGTGGAACCAATTAGCGTTTGCCAGCAGAAAACAAAAAGGGTCCTGCTAAAATGCATTCAAAACCTTAAAGTCCATAGAGAATATCCAGAAAACACAAACACACACAGAGGCTGTAGCAAGATCTGGGATTGAGATAGCTACAAATCACCAGATAGTTTTGTTTTCATCCAGGAGTATCTGGACAAATTGTTGTAGTTTTGAAGTGAAATTTAACCAAAAAATCACCGTGAAAGTGCTTTTGGAGAAAAGCACAATCTTTCTGTTCAGCAAATGAATCTAATGTCATGTTTACAAATACAAATATCATGTTTTCTCAGGTTTCTGAAGCTTTCTTCCTAGAAAACTCGAATGTGTGGCGTATTAGACTCCAGTTGGATCCAATTAGCGTTTGCCAGCAGAAAACAAAAAGGGTCCTGCTAAAATACATTCAAAACCTTAAAGTCCATAGAGAATATCCAGCAAACACAAACACACACAGAGGCTGTAGGAAGATCTGGGATTGAGAAAGCTACAAATCACCAGGTAGTTTTGTTTTCATCCAGGAGTATCTGGACAAATTGTTGTGGATTTCGGGTGAAATTTAACCAAAAATCACCGTGAAAGTGGTTTTGGACAACTTGTTGTGGATTTCGGGTGAAACTTAACCAAAAATCACCGTGAAAGTGGTTTTGGAGAAAAGCACAATCTTCCTGTTCGGCAAATGTATCCAATGTCATGTTTACAGAAAGAAATATCATTTTTTCTCAGGTTTCTGAAGCTTTCTTCCTAGAAAACTCGAATGTGTGGAGTATTTGACTCCAGGTGGAACCAATTAGTGTTTGCCAGCAGAAAACAAAAAGAGTCCTGCTAAAATGCATTCAAAACCTTAAAGTCCATAGAGAATATCCAGAAAACACAAACACACACAGAGGCTGTAGTAAGATCTGGGATTGAGATAGCTACAAATCACCAGGTAGTTTTGTTTTCATCCAGGAGAATCTAGACCAATTGTTGTGGATTTCGGGTGAAATTTCAGAAAAAATCACCGTGAAAGTGGTTTTGGAGAAAAGCACAATCTTCCTGTTCGGCAAATGTATGAAATGTCATGTTTACAGAAAGAAATATCATGTTTTCTCAGGTTTCTGAAGCTTTCTTCCTAGAAAACTCGAATGTGTGGAGGATTTGACTCCAGGTGGAACCAATTAGCGTTTGCCAGCAGAAAACAAAAAGGGTCCTGCTAAAATGCATTCAAAACCTTAAAGTCCATAGAGAATATCCAGAAAACACAAACACACACAGAGGCTGTAGCAAGATCTGGGATTGAGATAGCTACAAATCACCAGATAGTTTTGTTTTCATCCAGCAGTATCTGGACAAATTGTTGTGGATTTCGGGTGCAATTTAACCAAAAATCACCGTGAAAGTGGTTTTGGAGAAAAGCACAATCTTTCTGTTCAGCAAATGAATCCAATGTCATGTTTACAGAAAGAAATATCATGTTTTCTCAGGTTTCTGGAGCTTTCTTCCTAGAAAACTCGAATGTGTGGAGTATTTGACTCCAGGTGGAACCAATTAGTGTTTGCCAGCAGAAAACAAAAAGGGTCCTGCTAAAATGCATTCAAAACCTTAAAGTCCATAGAGAATATCCAGAAAACACAAACACACACAGAGGCTGTAGCAAGATCTGGGATTGAGATAGCTACAAATCACCAGATAGTTTTGTTTTCATCCAGGAGTATCTGGACAAATTGTTGTAGTTTTCAAGTGAAATTTAACCAAAAAATCACCGTGAAAGTGGTTTTGGAGAAAAGCACATTCTTTCTGTTCAGCTAATGTATCCAATGTCATGTTTACAAATACAAATATGTTTTCTCAGGTGTCTGGAGCTTTCTTCATAGAAAACTCGTATGTGTGGAGGATTTAACTCCAGGTGGAACCAATTAGTGTTTGCCAGCAGAAAACAAAAAGGGTCCTGCTAAAATGCATTCAAAAACTTAAAGTCCATAGAGAATATCCAGAAAACACAAACACACACAGAGGCTGTAGCAAGATCTGGGATTGAGATAGCTACAAATCACCAGATAGTTTTGTTTTCATCCAGGAGTATCTGTACAAACTGTTGAGGATTTCGGGTGAAATTTAACCAAATATCACCGTGAAAGTGGTTTTGGACAACTTGTTGTGGATTTCGGGTGAAATTTTACCAAAAATCACCGTGAAAGTGGTGTGGACAAATTGTTGTGGATTTCGGGTGAAATTTAACCAAAAATCACCGGGAAAGTGGTTTTGGAGAAAAGCACAATCTTCCGGTTCGGCAAATGTATCCAAGGTCATGTTTACAGAAAGAAATATCATGTTTTCTCAGGTTTCTGAAGCTTTCTTCCTAAAAAACTCGAATGTGTGGAGTATTTGACTCCAGGTGGAACCATTTAGCGTTTGCCAGCAGAAAACAAAAAGGGTCCTGCTAAAATGCATTCAAAACCTTAAAGTCCATAGAGAATATCCAGAAAACACAAACACACACAGAGGCTGTAGAAAGATCTGGGATTGAGATAGCTACAAATCACCAGATAGTTTTGTTTTCATCCAGGAGTATCTGGACAAACTGTTGTAGATTGAAGTGAAATTTAACTAAAAAATCACCGTGAAAGTGGTTTTGGGTAAAAGCACAATCTTTCTGTTCAGCAAATGATTCCAATGTCATGTTTATAAATACAAATATCATGTTTTCTCAGGTTTCTGAAGCTTTCTTCCTAGAAAACTCGAATGTGTGGAGGATTTGACTCCAGGTGGAACCAATTAGTGTTTGCCAGCAGAAAACAAAAAGGGTCCTGCTAAAATGCATTCAAAACCTTAAAGTCCATAGAGAATATCCAGAAAACACAAACACACACAGAGGCTGTAGCAAGATCTGGGATTCAGATAGCTACAAATCACCAGATAGTTTTGTTTTCATCCAGGAGTATCAGGACAAATTGTTGCTGTTTTGAATTAAAATTTAACCAAAAAATCACTGTGAAAGTGGTTTTGGAGAAAAGCACAATCTTTCTGTTCAGCTAATGAATCCAATGTCGTGTTTACAAATGCAAATATGTTTTCTCAGGTTTCTGGAGCTTTCTTCCTAGAAAACTCGAATGTGTGGAGGATTTGACTCCAGGTGGAACCAATTAGCGTTTGCCAGCAGAAAACAAAAAGGGTCCTGCTAAAATGCATTCAAAACCTTAAAGTCCATAGAGAATATCCAGAAAACACAAACACACACAGAGGCTGTAGCAAGATCTGGGATTGAGACAGCTACAAATCACCAGATAGTTTTGTTTTCATCCAGGAGTATCTGGACAATTGGTTGTGGATTTCGGGTGAAATTTAACCAAAAATCACCGTGAAAGTGGTTTTGGAGAAAAGCACAATCTTCCTGTTCGTGAAATGTATCCAATGTGATGTTTACAGAAAGAAATATCATGTTTTCTCAGGTTTCTGAAGCTTTCCTCCTAGAAAACTCGAAAGTGTGTAGGATTTGACTCCAGGTGGAACCAATTAGCGTTTGCCAGCAGAAAACAAAAAGGGTCCTGCTAAAATGCATTCAAAACCTTAAAGTCCATAGAGAATATCCAGAAAACACAAACACACACAGAGGCTGTACCAAGATCTGGGATTGAGATAGCTACAAATCACCAGGTAGTTTTGTTTTCATCCAGGAGTATCTGGACAAACTGTTGAGGATTTCGGGTGAAATTTAACCAAAAATCACCGTCAAAGTGGTTTTGGACAACTTGTTGTGGATTTCGGGTGAAATTTTACCAAAAATCACCGTGAAAGTGGTTTTGGACAAATTGTTGTGGATTTTGGGTGAAATTTAACCAAAAATCACCGTGAAAGTGGTTTTGGAGAAAAGCACAATCTTCCTGTTCGTCAAATGTATCCAATGTGATGTTTACAGAAAGAAATATCATGTTTTCTCAGGTTTCTGAAGCTTTCTTCCTAGAAAACTCGAAAGTGTGTAGGATTTGACTCCAGGTGGAACCAATTAGCGTTTGCCAGCAGAAAACAAAAAGGGTCCTGCTAAAATGCATTCAAAACCTTAAAGTCCATAGAGAATATCCAGAAAACACAAACACACACAGAGGCTGTAGCAAGATTTGGGATTGAGATAGCTACAAATCACCAGATAGTTTTGTTTTCATCCAGGAGTATCTGGACAAACTGTAGAGGATTTCGGGTGAAATTTAACCAAAAATCACCGTGAAAGTGGTTTTGGACAACTTGTTGTGGATTTCGGGTGAAATTTTACCAAAAATCACCGTGAAAGTGGTTTTGGACAAATTGTTGTGGATTTCGGGTGAAATTTAACCAAAAATCACCGTGAAAGTGCTTTTGGAGAAAAGCACAATCTTCCTGTTCGGCAAATGTATCCAAGGTCATGTTTACAGAAAGAAATATCATGTTTTCTCAGGTTTCTGAAGCTTTCTTCCTAAAAAACTCGAATGTGTGGAGTATTTGACTCCAGGTGGAACCATTTAGCGTTTTCCAGCAGAAAACAAAATGGGTCTTGCTAAAATGCATTCAAAACCTTAAAGTCCATAGAGAATATCCAGAAAACACAAACACACACAGAGGCTGTAGCAAGATCTGGGATTGAGATAGCTACAAATCACCAGATAGTTTTGTTTTCATCCAGGAGTATCTGGACAAATTGTTGTGGATTTCGGGTGCAATTTAACCAAAAATCACCGTGAAAGTGGTTTTGGAGAAAAGCACAATCTTTCTGTTCAGCAAATGAATCCAATGTCATGTTTACAGAAAGAAATATCATGTTTTCTCAGGTTTCTGGAGCTTTCTTCCTAGAAAACTCGAATGTGTGGAGTATTTGACTCCAGGTGGAACCAATTTGTGTTTGCCAGCAGAAAACAAAAAGGGTCCTGCTAAAATGCATTCAAAACCTTAAAGTCCATAGAGAATATCCAGAAAACACAAACACACACAGAGGCTGTAGCAAGATCTGGGATTGAGATAGCTACAAATCACCAGATAGTTTTGTTTTCATCCAGGAGTATCTGGACCAATTGTTGTAGTTTTGAAGTGAAATTTAACCAAAAAATCACCGTGAAAGTGGTTTTGGAGAAAAGCACAATCTTTCTGTTAGCAAATGAATCCAATGTCATGTTTACAAATACAAATATGATGTTTTCTCAGGTTTCTGGAGCTTTCTTCCTAGAAAACTCGAATGTGTGGAGTATTTGACTCCAGGTAGAACCAATGAGCGTTTGCCAGCAGAAAACAAAAAGGGTCCTGCTAAAATGCATTCAAAACCGTAAAGTCCATAGAGAATATCCAGAAAACACAAACACACACAAGGCTGTAGCAAGATCTGGGATTGAGATAGCTACAAATCACCAGATAGTTTTGTTTTCATCCAGGAGTATCTGGACAAATTGTTGTGGATTTCGGGTGAAATTTAACCAAAAATCACCGTGAAAGTGGTTTTGGAGAAAAGCACAATCTTCCTGTTTGGCAAATGTATCCGATGTCATGTTTACAGAAAGAACGATCATGTTTTCTCAGGTTTCTGAAGCTTTCTTCCTAGAAAACTCGAATGTGTGGAGGATTTGACTCCAGGTGGAACCAATTAGCGTTTGCCAGGAGAAAACAAAAAGGGTCCTGCTAAAATGCATTCAAAACCTTAAAGTCCATAGAGAATGTTCAGAAAACACAAACACACACAGAGGCTGTAGCAAGATCTGGGATTGAGATAGCTACAAATCACCAGATAGTTTTGTTTTCATCCAGGAGTATCTGGACAAATTGTTGTAGTTTTTAAGTGAAATTTAAACAAAAAATCACCGTGAAAGTGGTTTTGGAGAAAAGCACAATCTTTCTGTTAGCAAATGAATCCAATGTCATGTTTAGAAATGCAAATATCATGTTTTCTCAGGTTTCTGGAGCTTTCTTCCTAGAAAACTCGAATGTGTGGGGTATTTGACTTCAGGTGGAACCAATTAGCGTTTGCCAGCAGAAAACAAAAAGGGTCCTGCTAAAATGCATTCAAAACCTTAATGTCCATAGAGAATATCCAGAAAACACAAACACACACAGAGGCTGTAGCAAGATCTGGGATTGAGATAGCTACAAATCACCAGGTAGTTTTGCTTTCATCCAGGAGTATCTGGACAAATTGTTGTGGATTTCGGGTGAAATTTAACCAAAAATCACCGTGAAAGTGGTTTTGGAGAAAAGCACAATTTCCCTGTTCTGCAAATGTATCCAATGTCATGTTTACAAATACAAATATCATGTTTTCTCAGGTTTCTGAAGCTTTCTTCCTAGAAAACTCGAATGTGTGGAGTATTTGACTCCAGGTGGAACCAATTAGCGTTTGCCAGTAGAAAACAAAAAGGGTCCTGCTAAAATGCATTCAAAACCTTAAAGTCCATAGAGAATATCCAGAAAACACAAACGCACACAGAGGCTGTAGCAAGATCTGGGATTGAGATAGCTACAAATCACCAGGTAGTTTTGCTTTCATCCAGGAGTATCTGGACCAATTTTTGTGGATTTCGGGTGAAATTTAACCAAAAATCACCATGAAAGTGGTTTTGGAGAAAAGCACAATCTTCCTATTCGGCAAATGTATCCAATGTCATGTTTACAAATACAAATATCATGTTTTCTGAGGTTTCTGAAGCTTTCTTCCTAGAAAACTCGAATGTGTGGAGGATTTGACTCCAGGTGGAACCAATTAGCGTTTGCCAGCAGAAAACAAAAAGGGTCCTGCTAAAATGCATTCAAAACCTTAAGGTCCATAGAGAATATCCAGAAAACACAAACACACACAGAGGCTATAGCAAGATCTGGGATTGAGATAGCTACAAATCACCAGATAGTTTTCTTTTCATCCTGGAGTATCTGGACAATTTGTTGTTGAATTCGGGTGAAATTTAACCAAAAATCACCGTGAAAGTGGTTTTGGAGAAAAGCACAATCTTCCTGTTCGTCAAATGTATCCAATGTGATGTTTAAAGAAAGAAATATCATGTTTTCTCAGGTTTCTGAAGCTTTCTTCCTAGAAAACTCGAATGTGTGGAGTATTTTACTCCAGGTGGAACCAATTAGTGTTTGCCAGCTGAAAACAAAAAGGGTCCTGCTAAAATGCATTCAAAACCTTAAAGTCCATAGAGAATATCCAGCAAACACAAACACACACAGAGGCTGTAGCAAGATCTGGGATTGAGATAGCTACAAATCACCAGATAGTTTTGTTTTCATCCAGGAGTATCAGGACAAATTGTTGCTGTTTTGAATTAAAATTTAACCAAAAAATCACTGTGAAAGTGGTTTTGGAGAAAAGCACAATCTTCCTGTTCAGCTAATGAATCCAATGTCGTGTTTACAAATGCAAATATGTTTTCTCAGGTATCTGGAGCTTTCTTCCTAGAAAACTCGAATGTGTGGAGGATTTGACTCCAGGTGGAACCAATTAGCGTTTGCCAGCAGAAAACAAAAAGGGTCCTGCTAAAATGCATTCAAAACCTTAAAGTCCATAGAGAATATCCAGAAAACACAAACACACACAGAGGCTGTAGCAAGATCTGGGATTGAGACAGCTACAAATCACCAGATAGTTTTGTTTTCATCCAGGAGTATCTGGACAATTGGTTGTGGATTTCGGGTGAAATTTAACCAAAAATCACCGTGAAAGTGGTTTTGGAGAAAAGCACAATCTTCCTGTTCGTGAAATGTATCCAATGTGATGTTTACAGAAAGAAATATCATGTTTTCTCAGGTTTCTGAAGCTTTCTTCCTAGAAAACTCGAAAGTGTGTAGGATTTGACTCCAGGTGGAACCAATTAGCGTTTGCCAGCAGAAAACAAAAAGGGTTCTGCTAAAATGCATTCAAAACCTTAAAGTCCATAGAGAATATCCAGAAAACACAAACACACACAGAGGCTGTAGCAAGATCTGGGATTGAGATAGCTACAAATCACCAGATAGTTTTGTTTTCATCCAGGAGTATCTGGACAAACTGTTGAGGATTTCGGGTGAAATTTAACCAAAAATCACCGTCAAAGTGGTTTTGGACAACTTGTTGTGGATTTCGGGTGAAATTTTACCAAAAATCACCGTGAAAGTGGTTTTGGACAAATTGTTGTGGATTTCGGGTGAAATTTAACCAAAAATCACCGTGAAAGTGCTTTTGGAGAAAAGCACAATCTTCCTGTTCGTCAAATGTATCCAATGTGATTTTTACAGAAAGAAATATCATGTTTTCTCAGGTTTCTGAAGCTTTCTTCCTAGAAAACTCGAAAGTGTGTAGGATTTGACTCCAGGTGGAACCAATTAGCGTTTGCCAGCAGAAAACAAAAAGGGTCCTGCTAAAATGCATTCAAAACCTTAAAGTCCATAGAGAATATCCAGAAAACACAAACACACACAGAGGCTGTAGCAAGATCTGGGATTGAGATAGCTACAAATCACCAGATAGTTTTGTTTTCATCCAGGAGTATCTGGACAAACTGTAGAGGATTTCGGGTGAAATTTAACCAAAAATCACCGTGAAAGTGGTTTTGGACAACTTGTTGTGGATTTCGGGTGAAATTTTACCAAAAATCACCGTGAAAGTGGTTTTGGACAAATTGTTGTGGATTTCGGGTGAAATTTAACCAAAAATCACTGTGAACGTGCTTTTGGAGAAAAGCACAATCTTCCTGTTCGGCAAATGTATCCAAGGTCATGTTTACAGAAAGAAATATCATGTTTTCTCAGGTTTCTGAAGCTTTCTTCCTAAAAAACTCGAATGTGTGGAGTATTTGACTCCAGGTGGAACCATTTAGCGTTTGCCAGCAGAAAACAAAATGGGTCTTGCTAAAATGCATTCAAAACCTTAAAGTCCATAGAGAATATCCAGAAAACACAAACACACACAGAGGCTGTAGCAAGATCTGGGATTGAGATAGCTACAAATCACCAGATAGTTTTGTTTTCATCCAGGAGTATCTGGACAAATTGTTGTGGATTTCGGGTGCAATTTAACCAAAAATCACCGTGAAAGTGGTTTTGGAGAAAAGCACAATCTTTCTGTTCAGCAAATGAATCCAATGTCATGTTTACAGAAAGAAATATCATGTTTTCTCAGGTTTCTGAAGCTTTCTTCCTAGAAAACTCGAATGTGTGGACGATTTGACTCCAGGTAGAACCAATGAGCGTTTGCCAGCAGAAAACAAAAAGGGTCCTGCTAAAATGCATTCAAAACCTTAAAGTCCATAGAGAATATCCAGAAAACACAAACACACACAAGGCTGTAGCAAGATCTGGGATTGAGATAGCTACAAATCACCAGATAGTTTTGTTTTCATCCAGGAGTATCTGGACAAATTGTTGTGGATTTCGGGTGAAATTTAACCAAAAATCACCGTGAAAGTGGTTTTGGAGAAAAGCACAATCTTCCTGTTTGGCAAATGTATCCGATGTCATGTTTACAGAAAGAACGATCATGTTTTCTCAGGTTTCTGAAGCTTTCTTCCTAGAAAACTCGAATGTGTGGAGGATTTGACTCCAGGTGGAACCAATTAGCGTTTGCCAGGAGAAAACAAAAAGGGTCCTGCTAAAATGCATTCAAAACCTTAAAGTCCATAGAGAATGTTCAGAAAACACAAACACACACAGAGGCTGTAGCAAGATCTGGGATTGAGATAGCTACAAATCACCAGATAGTTTTGTTTTCATCCAGGAGTATCTGGACCAATTGTTGTAGTTTTGAAGTGAAATTTAACCAAAAAATCACCGTGAAAGTGGTTTTGGAGAAAAGCACAATCTTTCTGTTAGCAAATGAATCCAATGTCATGTTTACAAATACAAATATGATGTTTTCTCAGGTTTCTGGAGCTGTCTTCCTAGAAAACTCGAATGTGTGGACGATTTGACTCCAGGTAGAACCAATGAGCGTTTGCCAGCAGAAAACAAAAAGGGTCCTGCTAAAATGCATTCAAAACCGTAAAGTCCATAGAGAATATCCAGAAAACACAAACACACACAAGGCTGTAGCAAGATCTGGGATTGAGATAGCTACAAATCACCAGATAGTTTTGTTTTCATCCAGGAGTATCTGGACAAATTGTTGTGGATTTCGGGTGAAATTTAACCAAAAATCACCGTGAAAGTGGTTTTGGAGAAAAGCACAATCTTCCTGTTTGGCAAATGTATCCGATGTCATGTTTACAGAAAGAACGATCATGTTTTCTCAGGTTTCTGAAGCTTTCTTCCTAGAAAACTCGAATGTGTGGAGGATTTGACTCCAGGTGGAACCAATTAGCGTTTGCCAGGAGAAAACAAAAAGGGTCCTGCTAAAATGCATTCAAAACCTTAAAGTCCATAGAGAATGTTCAGAAAACACAAACACACACAGAGGCTGTAGCAAGATCTGGGATTGAGATAGCTACAAATCACCAGATAGTTTTGTTTTCATCCAGGAGTATCTGGACAAATTGTTGTAGTTTTTAAGTGAAATTTAAACAAAAAATCACCGTGAAAGTGGTTTTGGAGAAAAGCACAATCTTTCTGTTAGCAAATGAATCCAATGTCATGTTTAGAAATGCAAATATCATGTTTTCTCAGGTTTCTGGAGCTTTCTTCCTAGAAAACTCGAATGTGTGGGGTATTTGACTTCAGGTGGAACCAATTAGCGTTTGCCAGCAGAAAACAAAAAGGGTCCTGCTAAAATGCATTCAAAACCTTAATGTCCATAGAGAATATCCAGAAAACACAAACACACACAGAGGCTGTAGCAAGATCTGGGATTGAGATAGCTACAAATCACCAGGTAGTTTTGCTTTCATCCAGGAGTATCTGGACAAATTGTTGTGGATTTCGGGTGAAATTTAACCAAAAATCACCGTGAAAGTGGTTTTGGAGAAAAGCACAATTTCCCTGTTCTGCAAATGTATCCAATGTCATGTTTACAAATACAAATATCATGTTTTCTCAGGTTTCTGAAGCTTTCTTCCTAGAAAACTCGAATGTGTGGAGTATTTGACTCCAGGTGGAACCAATTAGCGTTTGCCAGTAGAAAACAAAAAGGGTCCTGCTAAAATGCATTCAAAACCTTAAAGTCCATAGGGAATATCCAGAAAACACAAACGCACACAGAGGCTGTAGCAAGATCTGGGATTGAGATAGCTACAAATCACCAGGTAGTTTTGCTTTCATCCAGGAGTATCTGGACCAATTTTTGTGGATTTCGGGTGAAATTTAACCAAAAATCACCATGAAAGTGGTTTTGGAGAAAAGCACAATCTTCCTATTCGGCAAATGTATCCAATGTCATGTTTACAAATACAAATATCATGTTTTCTGAGGTTTCTGAAGCTTTCTTCCTAGAAAACTCGAATGTGTGGAGAATTTGACTCCAGGTGGAACCAATTCGCGTTTGCCAGCAGAAAACAAAAAGGGTCCTGCTAAAATGCATTCAAAACCTTAAGGTCCATAGAGAATATCCAGAAAACACAAACACACACAGAGGCTATAGCAAGATCTGGGATTGAGATAGCTACAAATCACCAGATAGTTTTCTTTTCATCCTGGAGTATCTGGACAATTTGTTGTTGAATTCGGGTGAAATTTAACCAAAAATCACCGTGAAAGTGGTTTTGGAGAAAAGCACAATCTTCCTGTTCGTCAAATGTATCCAATGTGATGTTTAAAGAAAGAAATATCATGTTTTCTCAGGTTTCTGAAGCTTTCTTCCTAGAAAACTCGAATGTGTGGAGTATTTTACTCCAGGTGGAACCAATTAGTGTTTGCCAGCTGAAAACAAAAAGGGTCCTGCTAAAATGCATTCAAAACCTTAAAGTCCATAGAGAATATCCAGCAAACACAAACACACACAGAGGCTGTAGCAAGATCTGGGATTGAGATAGCTACAAATCACCAGATAGTTTTGTTTTCATCCAGGAGTATCAGGACAAATTGTTGCTGTTTTGAATTAAAATTTAACCAAAAAATCACTGTGAAAGTGGTTTTGGAGAAAAGCACAATCTTCCTGTTCAGCTAATGAATCCAATGTCGTGTTTACAAATGCAAATATGTTTTCTCAGGTTTCTGGAGCTTTCTTCCTAGAAAACTCGAATGTGTGGAGGATTTGACTCCAGGTGGAACCAATTAGCGTTTGCCAGCAGAAAACAAAAAGGGTCCTGCTAAAATGCATTCAAAACCTTAAAGTCCATAGAGAATATCCAGAAAACACAAACACACACAGAGGCTGTAGCAAGATCTGGGATTGAGACAGCTACAAATCACCAGATAGTTTTGTTTTCATCCAGGAGTATCTGGACAATTGGTTGTGGATTTCGGGTGAAATTTAACCAAAAATCACCGTGAAAGTGGTTTTGGAGAAAAGCACAATCTTCCTGTTCGTGAAATGTATCCAATGTGATGTTTACAGAAAGAAATATCATGTTTTCTCAGGTTTCTGAAGCTTTCTTCCTTGAAAACTCGAAAGTGTGTAGGATTTGACTCCAGGTGGAACCAATTAGCGTTTGCCAGCAGAAAACAAAAAGGGTCCTGCTAAAATGCATTCAAAACCTTAAAGTCCATAGAGAATGTTCAGAAAACACAAACACACACAGAGGCTGTAGCAAGATCTGGGATTGAGATAGCTACAAATCACCAGATAGTTTTGTTTTCATCCAGGAGTATCTGGACCAATTGTTGTAGTTTTGAAGTGAAATTTAACCAAAAAATCACCGTGAAAGTGGTTTTGGAGAAAAGCACAATCTTTCTGTTAGCAAATGAATCCAATGTCATGTTTACAAATACAAATATGATGTTTTCTCAGGTTTCTGGAGCTGTCTTCCTAGAAAACTCGAATGTGTGGACGATTTGACTCCAGGTAGAACCAATGAGCGTTTGCCAGCAGAAAACAAAAAGGGTCCTGCTAAAATGCATTCAAAACCGTAAAGTCCATAGAGAATATCCAGAAAACACAAACACACACAAGGCTGTAGCAAGATCTGGGATTGAGATAGCTACAAATCACCAGATAGTTTTGTTTTCATCCAGGAGTATCTGGACAAATTGTTGTGGATTTCGGGTGAAATTTAACCAAAAATCACCGTGAAAGTGGTTTTGGAGAAAAGCACAATCTTCCTGTTTGGCAAATGTATCCGATGTCATGTTTACAGAAAGAACGATCATGTTTTCTCAGGTTTCTGAAGCTTTCTTCCTAGAAAACTCGAATGTGTGGAGGATTTGACTCCAGGTGGAACCAATTAGCGTTTGCCAGGAGAAAACAAAAAGGGTCCTGCTAAAATGCATTCAAAACCTTAAAGTCCATAGAGAATGTTCAGAAAACACAAACACACACAGAGGCTGTAGCAAGATCTGGGATTGAGATAGCTACAAATCACCAGATAGTTTTGTTTTCATCCAGGAGTATCTGGACAAATTGTTGTAGTTTTTAAGTGAAATTTAAACAAAAAATCACCGTGAAAGTGGTTTTGGAGAAAAGCACAATCTTTCTGTTAGCAAATGAATCCAATGTCATGTTTAGAAATGCAAATATCATGTTTTCTCAGGTTTCTGGAGCTTTCTTCCTAGAAAACTCGAATGTGTGGGGTATTTGACTTCAGGTGGAACCAATTAGCGTTTGCCAGCAGAAAACAAAAAGGGTCCTGCTAAAATGCATTCAAAACCTTAATGTCCATAGAGAATATCCAGAAAACACAAACACACACAGAGGCTGTAGCAAGATCTGGGATTGAGATAGCTACAAATCACCAGGTAGTTTTGCTTTCATCCAGGAGTATCTGGACAAATTGTTGTGGATTTCGGGTGAAATTTAACCAAAAATCACCGTGAAAGTGGTTTTGGAGAAAAGCACAATTTCCCTGTTCTGCAAATGTATCCAATGTCATGTTTACAAATACAAATATCATGTTTTCTCAGGTTTCTGAAGCTTTCTTCCTAGAAAACTCGAATGTGTGGAGTATTTGACTCCAGGTGGAACCAATTAGCGTTTGCCAGTAGAAAACAAAAAGGGTCCTGCTAAAATGCATTCAAAACCTTAAAGTCCATAGGGAATATCCAGAAAACACAAACGCACACAGAGGCTGTAGCAAGATCTGGGATTGAGATAGCTACAAATCACCAGGTAGTTTTGCTTTCATCCAGGAGTATCTGGACCAATTTTTGTGGATTTCGGGTGAAATTTAACCAAAAATCACCATGAAAGTGGTTTTGGAGAAAAGCACAATCTTCCTATTCGGCAAATGTATCCAATGTCATGTTTACAAATACAAATATCATGTTTTCTGAGGTTTCTGAAGCTTTCTTCCTAGAAAACTCGAATGTGTGGAGAATTTGACTCCAGGTGGAACCAATTCGCGTTTGCCAGCAGAAAACAAAAAGGGTCCTGCTAAAATGCATTCAAAACCTTAAGGTCCATAGAGAATATCCAGAAAACACAAACACACACAGAGGCTATAGCAAGATCTGGGATTGAGATAGCTACAAATCACCAGATAGTTTTCTTTTCATCCTGGAGTATCTGGACAATTTGTTGTTGAATTCGGGTGAAATTTAACCAAAAATCACCGTGAAAGTGGTTTTGGAGAAAAGCACAATCTTCCTGTTCGTCAAATGTATCCAATGTGATGTTTAAAGAAAGAAATATCATGTTTTCTCAGGTTTCTGAAGCTTTCTTCCTAGAAAACTCGAATGTGTGGAGTATTTTACTCCAGGTGGAACCAATTAGTGTTTGCCAGCTGAAAACAAAAAGGGTCCTGCTAAAATGCATTCAAAACCTTAAAGTCCATAGAGAATATCCAGCAAACACAAACACACACAGAGGCTGTAGCAAGATCTGGGATTGAGATAGCTACAAATCACCAGATAGTTTTGTTTTCATCCAGGAGTATCAGGACAAATTGTTGCTGTTTTGAATTAAAATTTAACCAAAAAATCACTGTGAAAGTGGTTTTGGAGAAAAGCACAATCTTCCTGTTCAGCTAATGAATCCAATGTCGTGTTTACAAATGCAAATATGTTTTCTCAGGTTTCTGGAGCTTTCTTCCTAGAAAACTCGAATGTGTGGAGGATTTGACTCCAGGTGGAACCAATTAGCGTTTGCCAGCAGAAAACAAAAAGGGTCCTGCTAAAATGCATTCAAAACCTTAAAGTCCATAGAGAATATCCAGAAAACACAAACACACACAGAGGCTGTAGCAAGATCTGGGATTGAGACAGCTACAAATCACCAGATAGTTTTGTTTTCATCCAGGAGTATCTGGACAATTGGTTGTGGATTTCGGGTGAAATTTAACCAAAAATCACCGTGAAAGTGGTTTTGGAGAAAAGCACAATCTTCCTGTTCGTGAAATGTATCCAATGTGATGTTTACAGAAAGAAATATCATGTTTTCTCAGGTTTCTGAAGCTTTCTTCCTTGAAAACTCGAAAGTGTGTAGGATTTGACTCCAGGTGGAACCAATTAGCGTTTGCCAGCAGAAAACAAAAAGGGTCCTGCTAAAATGCATTCAAAACCTTAAAGTCCATAGAGAATATCCAGAAAACACAAACACACACAGAGGCTGTAGCAAGATCTGGGATTGAGATAGCTACAAATCACCAGATAGTTTTGTTTTCATCCAGGAGTATCTGGACAAACTGTTGAGGATTTCGGGTGAAATTTAACCAAAAATCACCGTCAAAGTGGTTTTGGACAACTTGTTGTGGATTTCGGGTGAAATTTTACCAAAAATCACCGTGAAAGTGGTTTTGGACAAATTGTTGTGGATTTCGGGTGAAATTTAACCAAAAATCACCGTGAAAGTGCTTTTGGAGAAAAGCACAATCTTCCTGTTCGTCAAATGTATCCAATGTGATGTTTACAGAAAGAAATATCATGTTTTCTCAGGTTTCTGAAGCTTTCTTCCTAGAAAACTCGAAAGTGTGTAGGATTTGACTCCAGGTGGAACCAATTAGCGTTTGCCAGCAGAAAACAAAAAGGGTCCTGCTAAAATGCATTCAAAACCTTAAAGTCCATAGAGAATATCCAGAAAACACAAACACACACAGAGGCTGTAGCAAGATTTGGGATTGAGATAGCTACAAATCACCAGATAGTTTTGTTTTCATCCAGGAGTATCTGGACAAACTGTAGAGGATTTCGGGTGAAATTTAACCAAAAATCACCGTGAAAGTGGTTTTGGACAACTTGTTGTGGATTTCGGGTGAAATTTTACCAAAAATCACCGTGAAAGTGGTTTTGGACAAATTGTTGTGGATTTCGGGTGAAATTTAACCAAAAATCACTGTGAACGTGCTTTTGGAGAAAAGCACAATCTTCCTGTTCGGCAAATGTATCCAAGGTCATGTTTACAGAAAGAAATATCATGTTTTCTCAGGTTTCTGAAGCTTTCTTCCTAAAAAACTCGAATGTGTGGAGTATTTGACTCCAGGTGGAACCATTTAGCGTTTGCCAGCAGAAAACAAAATGGGTCTTGCTAAAATGCATTCAAAACCTTAAAGTCCATAGAGAATATCCAGAAAACACAAACACACACAGAGGCTGTAGCAAGATCTGGGATTGAGATAGCTGCAAATCACCAGATAGTTTTGTTTTCATCCAGGAGTATCTGGACAAATTGTTGTGGATTTCGGGTGCAATTTAACCAAAAATCACCGTGAAAGTGGTTTTGGAGAAAAGCACAATCTTTCTGTTCAGCAAATGAATCCAATGTCATGTTTACAGAAAGAAATATCATGTTTTCTCAGGTTTCTGAAGCTTTCTTCCTAGAAAACTCGAATGTGTGGACGATTTGACTCCAGGTAGAACCAATGAGCGTTTGCCAGCAGAAAACAAAAAGGGTCCTGCTAAAATGCATTCAAAACCTTAAAGTCCATAGAGAATATCCAGAAAACACAAACACACACAAGGCTGTAGCAAGATCTGGGATTGAGATAGCTACAAATCACCAGATAGTTTTGTTTTCATCCAGGAGTATCTGGACAAATTGTTGTGGATTTCGGGTGAAATTTAACCAAAAATCACCGTGAAAGTGGTTTTGGAGAAAAGCACAATCTTCCTGTTTGGCAAATGTATCCGATGTCATGTTTACAGAAAGAACGATCATGTTTTCTCAGGTTTCTGAAGCTTTCTTCCTAGAAAACTCGAATGTGTGGAGGATTTGACTCCAGGTGGAACCAATTAGCGTTTGCCAGGAGAAAACAAAAAGGGTCCTGCTAAAATGCATTCAAAACCTTAAAGTCCATAGAGAATGTTCAGAAAACACAAACACACACAGAGGCTGTAGCAAGATCTGGGATTGAGATAGCTACAAATCACCAGATAGTTTTGTTTTCATCCAGGAGTATCTGGACAAATTGTTGTAGTTTTTAAGTGAAATTTAAACAAAAAATCACCGTGAAAGTGGTTTTGGAGAAAAGCACAATCTTTCTGTTAGCAAATGAATCCAATGTCATGTTTAGAAATGCAAATATCATGTTTTCTCAGGTTTCTGGAGCTTTCTTCCTAGAAAACTCGAATGTGTGGGGTATTTGACTTCAGGTGGAACCAATTAGCGTTTGCCAGCAGAAAACAAAAAGGGTCCTGCTAAAATGCATTCAAAACCTTAATGTCCATAGAGAATATCCAGAAAACACAAACACACACAGAGGCTGTAGCAAGATCTGGGATTGAGATAGCTACAAATCACCAGGTAGTTTTGCTTTCATCCAGGAGTATCTGGACAAATTGTTGTGGATTTCGGGTGAAATTTAACCACAAATCACCGTGAAAGTGGTTTTGGAGAAAAGCACAATTTCCCTGTTCTGCAAATGTATCCAATGTCATGTTTACAAATACAAATATCATGTTTTCTCAGGTTTCTGAAGCTTTCTTCCTAGAAAACTCGAATGTGTGGAGTATTTGACTCCAGGTGGAACCAATTAGCGTTTGCCAGTAGAAAACAAAAAGGGTCCTGCTAAAATGCATTCAAAACCTTAAAGTCCATAGAGAATATCCAGAAAACACAAACGCACACAGAGGCTGTAGCAAGATCTGGGATTGAGATAGCTACAAATCACCAGGTAGTTTTGCTTTCATCCAGGAGTATCTGGACCAATTTTTGTGGATTTCGGGTGAAATTTAACCAAAAATCACCATGAAAGTGGTTTTGGAGAAAAGCACAATCTTCCTATTCGGCAAATGTATCCAATGTCATGTTTACAAATACAAATATCATGTTTTCTGAGGTTTCTGAAGCTTTCTTCCTAGAAAACTCGAATGTGTGGAGGATTTGACTCCAGGTGGAACCAATTAGCGTTTGCCAGCAGAAAACAAAAAGGGTCCTGCTAAAATGCATTCAAAACCTTAAGGTCCATAGAGAATATCCAGAAAACACAAACACACACAGAGGCTATAGCAAGATCTGGGATTGAGATAGCTACAAATCACCAGATAGTTTTCTTTTCATCCTGGAGTATCTGGACAATTTGTTGTTGAATTCGGGTGAAATTTAACCAAAAATCACCGTGAAAGTGGTTTTGGAGAAAAGCACAATCTTCCTGTTAGTCAAATGTATCCAATGTGATGTTTAAAGAAAGAAATATCATGTTTTCTCAGGTTTCTGAAGCTTTCTTCCTAGAAAACTCGAATGTGTGGAGTATTTTACTCCAGGTGGAACCAATTAGTGTTTGCCAGCTGAAAACAAAAAGGGTCCTGCTAAAATGCATTCAAAACCTTAAAGTCCATAGAGAATATCCAGCAAACACAAACACACACAGAGGCTGTAGCAAGATCTGGGATTGAGATAGCTACAAATCACCAGATAGTTTTGTTTTCATCCAGGAGTATCTGGACCAATTGTTGTAGTTTTGAAGTGAAATTTAACCAAAAAATCACCGTGAAAGTGGTTTTGGAGAAAAGCACAATCTTTCTGTTAGCAAATGAATCCAATGTGATGTTTACAAATACAAATATTATGTTTTCTCAGGTTTCTGAAGCTTTCTTCCTAGAAAACTCGAATGTGTGGAGGATTTGACTCCAGGTGGATCCAATTAGCGTTTGCCAGCAGAAAACAAAAAGGGTCCTGCTAAAATGCATTCAAAACCTTAAAGTCCATAGAGAATATCCAGAAAACACAAACACACACAGAGGCTGTAGCAAGATCTGGGATTGAGATAGCTACAAATCACCAGATAGTTTTGTTTTCATCCAGGAGTATCTGGACAAATTGTTGTGGATTTCGGGTGAAATTTAACCAAAAATCACCGTGAAATTGGTTTTGGAGAAAAGCACAATCTTCCTGTTCGGCAAATGTATCCAATGTCATGTTTACAAATACAAATATCATGTTTTCTAAGGTTTCTGAAACTTTCTTCCTAGAAAACTCGAATGTGTGGAGTATTTGACTCCAGGTGGAACCAATTAGCGTTTGCCAGCAGAAAACAAAAAGGGTCCTGCTAAAATGCATTCAAAACCTTAAAGTCCATAGAGAATATCCAGAAAACACAAACACACACAGAGGCTGTAGCAAGATCTGGGATTGAGAGAGCTACTAATAACCAGATAGTTTTGTTTTCATCCAGGAGTATCTGGACAAATTGTTGTCGTTTTGAAGTGAAATTTAACCAAAAAATCACCATGAAAGAGGTTTTGGAGAAAAGCACAATCTTCCTGTTCAGCAATTCATCCAATGTGATGTTTACAGAAAGAAATATCATGTTTTCTCAGGTTTCTGGAGCTTTCTTCCTAGAAAACTCGAATGTGTGGAGGATTTCACTCCAGGTGGAACCAATTAGCGTTTGCCAGCAGAAAACAAAAAGGGTTCTGATAAAATGCATTCAGAAACTAAAAGTGCATAGAGAATATCCAGAAAACACAAACACACACAGAGGCTGTAGCAAGATCTGGGATTGAGATAGCTACAAATCACCAGATAGTTTTGTTTTCATCCAGGAGTATCTGAACAAATTGTTGTGGATTTCTGGTGAAATTTACCAAAAATCACCGTAAAAGTGCTTTTGGAGAAAAGCACAATCTTCCTGTTCAGCAAATGCATCCAATGTCATGTTTACAAATACAAATATCATGTTTTCTCAGGTTTCTGAAGCTTTCTTCCTAGAAAACTCGAATGTGTGGAGTATTTGACTCCAGGTGGAACCAATTAGCGTTTGCCAGCAGAAAACTAAAAGCGTTCTGCTAAAATGCATTCAGAAACTAAAAGTCCATAGAGAATATCCAGAAAACACAAACACACACAGAGGCTGTAGCAAGATCTGGGATTGAGAGAATTACTAATCACCAGATAGTTTTGTTTTCATCCAGGAGTATCTGGACAAATTGTTGTGGATTTCGGGTGCAATTTAACCAAAAATCACCGTGAAAGTGGTTTTGGAGAAAAGCACAATCTTCCTGTTCGGCAAATGTATCCAATGTCATGTTCACAAATACGAATATCATGTTTTCTAAGGTTTCTGAAGCTTTCTTCCTAGAAAACTCGAATGTGTGGAGGATTTGACTCCAGGTGGAACCAATTAGCGTTTGCCAGCAGAAAACAAAAAGGGTCCTGCTAAAATGCATTCAAAACCTTAAAGTCCATAGAGAATATCCAGAAAACACAAACACACACAGAGGCTGTAGCAAGATCTGGGATTGAGAGAGCTACTAATCACCAGATAGTTTTGTTTTCATCCAGGAGTATCTGGACAAATTGTTGTGGATTTCGGGTGAAATTTAACCAAAAATCACCGTGAAAGTGTTTTTGGAGAAAAGCACAATCTTCCTGTTTGGCAAATGTATCCAATGTGATGGTTACAGAAGGAAATATCATGTTTTCTCAGGTTTCTGAAGCTTTCTTCCTAGAAAACTCGAATGTGTGGAGGATTTGACTCCAGGTGGAACGAAATAGCGTTTGCCAGCAGAAAACAAAAAGGGTCCTGCTAAAATGCATTCAAAACCTTAAAGTCCATAGAGAATATCCAGAAAACACAAACACACACAGAGGCTGTAGCAAGATCTGGGATTGAGATAGCTACAAATCACCAGATAGTTTTGTTTTCATCCAGGAGTATCTGCACAAATTGTTGTAGTTTTGAAGTGAAATTTAACCAAAAAATCACCATGAAAGTGGTTTTGGAGAAAAGCACAATCTTCCTGTTCAGCAATTCATCCAATGTGATGTTTACAGAAAGAAATATCATGTTTTCTCAGGTTTCTGGAGCTTTCTTCCTAGAAAACTCGAATGTGTGGAGGATTTGACTCCAGGTGGAACCAATTAGCGTTTGCCAGCAGAAAACAAAAAGGGTTCTGCTGAAATGCATACAAAACCTTAAAGTCCATAGAGAATATCCAGAAAACACAAACACACACAGAGGCTGTAGCAAGATCTGGGATTGAGATAGCTACAAATCACCAGATAGTTTTGTTTTCATCCAGCAGTATCTGGACAAATTGTTGTAGTTTTGAAGTGAAATTTAACCAAAAAATCACCGTGAAAGTGGTTTTGGAGAAAAGCACAATGTTTCTGTTCAGCAAATGAATACAATGTCATGTTTACAAATACAAATATCATGTTTTCTCAGTTTTCTGGAGCTTTCTTCCCAGAAATCTCGAATGTGTGGAGTATTTGACTCCAGGAGGAACCAATTAGTGTTTGCCAGCTGAAAACAAAAAGGGTCCTGCTAAAATGCATTCAAAACCTTAAAGTCCATAGAGAATATCCAGAAAACACAAACACACACAGAGGCTGTAGCAAGATCTGGGATTGAGATAGCTACAAATCACCAGGTAGTTTTGCTTTCATCCAGGAGTATCTGGACAAATTGTTGTGGATTTCGGGTGAAATTTACCAAAAATCACCGTGAAAGTGGTTTTGGAGAAAAGCACAATCTTCCTGTTCGGCAAGTGTATCCAATGTGATGTTTACAAATACAAATATCATGTTTTCTCAGGTTTCTGACGCTTTCTTCCTAGAAAACTCGAATGTGTGGAGGATTTGACTCTAGGTGGAACCAATTAGCGTTTGCCAGCAGAAAACAAAAAGGGTCCTGCTAAAATGCATTCAAAACCTTAAAGTCCATAGAGAATGTTCAGAAAACACAAACACACACAGAGGCTGTAGCAAGATCAGGGATTGAGATAGCTACAAATCACCAGATAGTTTTGTTTTCATCCAGGAGTATCTGGACAAATTGTTGTGGATTTCGGTTGAAATTTACCAAAAATCACCGTGAAATTAGTTTTGGAGAAAAGCACAATCTTCCTGTTCGGCAAATGTATCCAATGTCATGTTCACAAATACAAATATCATGTTTTCTAAGGTTTCTGAAGCTTTCTTCCTAGAAAACTCGAATGTGTGGAGGATTTGACTCCAGGTGGAACCAATTAGCGTTTGCCAGCAGAAAACAAAAAGGGTCCTGCTAAAATGCATTCAAAACCTTAAAGTCCATAGAGAATATCCAGAAAACACAAACACACACAGAGGCTGTAGCAAGATCTGGGATTGAGAGAGCTACTAATCACCAGATAGTTTTGTTTTCATCCAGGAGTATCTGGACAAATTGTTGTGGATTTCGGGTGAAATTTAACCAAAAATCACCGTGAAAGTGTTTTTGGAGAAAAGCACAATCTTCCTGTTTGGCAAATGTATCCAATGTGATGGTTACAGAAGGAAATATCATGTTTTCTCAGGTTTCTGAAGCTTTCTTCCTAGAAAACTCGAATGTGTGGAGGATTTGACTCTAGGTGGAACCAATTAGCGTTTGCCAGCAGAAAACAAAAAGGGTCCTGCTAAAATGCATACAAAACCTTAAAGTCCATAGAGAATGTTCAGAAAACACAAACACACACAGAGGCTGTAGCAAGATCTGGGATTGAGATAGCTACAAATCACCAGATAGTTTTGTTTTCATCCAGGAGTATCTGGACAAATTGTTGTAGTTTTGAAGTGAAATTTAACCAAAAAATCACCATGAAAGTGGTTTTGGAGAAAAGCACAATCTTCCTGTTCAGCAATTCATCCAATGTGATGTTTACAGAAAGAAATATCATGTTTTCTCAGGTTTCTGGAGCTTTCTTCCTAGAAAACTCGAATGTGTGGAGTATTTGACTCCAGGTGGAACCAATTAGTGTTTGCCAGCTGAAAACAAAAAGGGTCCTGCTAAAATGCATTCAAAACCTTAAAGTCCATAGAGAATATCCAGAAAACACAAACACACACAGAGGCTGTAGCAAGATCTGGGATTGAGATAGCTACAAATCACCAGATAGTTTTGTTTTCATCCAGGAGTATCTGCACAAATTGTTGTAGTTTTGAAGTGAAATTTAACCAAAAAATCACCATGAAAGTGGTTTTGGAGAAAAGCACAATCTTCCTGTTCAGCAATTCATCCAATGTGATGTTTACAGAAAGAAATATCATGTTTTCTCAGGTTTCTGGAGCTTTCTTCCTAGAAAACTCGAATGTGTGGAGGATTTGACTCCAGGTGGAACCAATTAGCGTTTGCCAGCAGAAAACAAAAAGGGTTCTGCTGAAATGCATACAAAACCTTAAAGTCCATAGAGAATGTTCAGAAAACACAAACACACACAGAGGCTGTAGCAAGATCTGGGATTGAGATAGCTACAATTCACCAGATAGTTTTGTTTTCATCCAGCAGTATCTGGACAAATTGTTGTAGTTTTGAAGTGAAATTTAACCAAAAAATCACCGTGAAAGTGGTTTTGGAGAAAAGCACAATGTTTCTGTTCAGCAAATGAATACAATGTCATGTTTACAAATACAAATATCATGTTTTCTCAGTTTTCTGGAGCTTTCTTCCCAGAAATCTCGAATGTGTGGAGTATTTGACTCCAGGTGGAACCAATTAGTGTTTGCCAGCTGAAAACAAAAAGGGTCCTGCTAAAATGCATTCAAAACCTTAAAGTCCATAGAGAATATCCAGAAAACACAAACACACACAGAGGCTGTAGCAAGATCTGGGATTGAGATAGCTACAAATCACCAGGTAGTTTTGCTTTCATCAAGGAGTATCTGGACAAATTGTTGTGGATTTCGGGTGAAATTTACCAAAAATCACCGTGAAAGTGGTTTTGGAGAAAAGCACAATCTTCCTGTTCGGCAAGTGTATCCAATGTGATGTTTACAAATACAAATATCATGTTTTCTCAGGTTTCTGACGCTTTCTTCCTAGAAAACTCGAATGTGTAGAGGATTTGACTCTAGGTGGAACCAATTAGCGTTGGCCAGCAGAAAACAAAAAGGGTCCTGCTAAAATGCATTCAAAACCTTAAAGTCCATAGAGAATGTTCAGAAAACACAAACACACACAGAGGCTGTAGCAAGATCTGGGATTGAGATAGCTACAAATCACCAGATAGTTTTGTTTTCATCCAGGAGTATCTGGACAAATTGTTGTGGATTTCGGGTGAAATTTACCAAAAATCACCGTGAAAGTGGTTTTGGAGAAAAGCACAATCTTCCTGTTCGGCAAGTGTATCCAATGTGATGTTTACAAATACAAATATCATGTTTTCTCAGGTTTCTGAAGCTTTCTTCCTAGAAAACTCGAATGTGTGGAGGATTTGACTCTAGGTGGAACCAATTAGCGTTTGCCAGCAGAAAACAAAAAGGGTCCTGCTAAAATGCATTCAAAACCTTAAAGTCCATAGAGAATATCCAGAAAACACAAACACACACAGAGGCTGTAGCAAGATCTGGGATTGAGAGAGCTACTAATCACCAGATAGTTTTGTTTTCATCCAGGAGTATCTGGACAAATTGTTGTGGATTTCGGGTGAAATTTAACCAAAAATCACCGTGAAAGTGTTTTTGGAGAAAAGCACAATCTTCCTGTTTGGCAAATGTATCCAATGTGATGGTTACAGAAGGAAATATCATGTTTTCTCAGGTTTCTGAAGCTTTCTTCCTAGAAAACTCGAATGTGTGGAGGATTTGACTCTAGGTGGAACCAATTAGCGTTTGCCAGCAGAAAACAAAAAGGGTCCTGCTAAAATGCATACAAAACCTTAAAGTCCATAGAGAATGTTCAGAAAACACAAACACACACAGAGGCTGTAGCAAGATCTGGGATTGAGAGAGCTACAAATCACCAGATAGTTTTGTTTTCATCCAGGAGTATCTGGACAAATTGTTGTAGTTTTGAAGTGAAATTTAACCAAAAAATCACCATGAAAGTGGTTTTGGAGAAAAGCACAATCTTCCTGTTCAGCAATTCATCCAATGTGATGTTTACAGAAAGAAATATCATGTTTTCTCAGGTTTCTGGAGCTTTCTTCCTAGAAAACTCGAATGTGTGGAGGATTTGACTCCAGGTGGAACCAATTAGTGTTTGCCAGCTGAAAACAAAAAGGGTCCTGCTAAAATGCATTCAAAACCTTAAAGTCCATAGAGAATATCCAGAAAACACAAACACACACAGAGGCTGTAGCAAGATCTGGGATTGAGATAGCTACAAATCACCAGATAGTTTTGTTTTCATCCAGGAGTATCTGGACAAATTGTTGTGGATTTCGGGTGAAATTTACCAAAAATCACCGTGAAAGTGTTTTTGGAGAAAAGCACAATATTCCTGTTCGGCAAGTGTATCCAATGTGATGTTTACAAATACAAATATCATGTTTTCTCAGGTTTCTGACGCTTTCTTCCTAGAAAACTCGAATGTGTGGAGGATTTGACTCCAGGTGGAACCAATTAGCGTTTGCCAGCAGAAAACAAAAAGGGTCCTGCTAAAATGCATTCAAAACCTTAAAGTCCATAGAGAATGTTCAGAAAACACAAACACACACAGAGGCTGTAGCAAGATCTGGGATTGAGATAGCTACAAATCACCAGATAGTTTTGTTTTCATCCAGGAGTATCTGGACAAATTGTTGTGGATTTCGGTTGAAATTTACCAAAAATCACCGTGAAATTAGTTTTGGAGAAAAGCACAATCTTCCTGTTCGGCAAATGTATCCAATGTCATGTTCACAAATACAAATATCATGTTTTCTAAGGTTTCTGAAGCTTTCTTCCTAGAAAACTCGAATGTGTGGAGGATTTGACTCCAGGTGGAACCAATTAGCGTTTGCCAGCAGAAAACAAAAAGGCTCCTGCTAAAATGCATTCAAAACCTTAAAGTCCATAGAGAATATCCAGAAAACACAAACACACACAGAGGCTGTAGCAAGATCTGGGATTGAGAGAGCTACTAATCACCAGATAGTTTTGTTTTCATCCAGGAGTATCTGGACAAATTGTTGTGGATTTCGGGTGAAATTTAACCAAAAATCACCGTGAAAGTGTTTTTGGAGAAAAGCACAATCTTCCTGTTTGGCAAATGTATCCAATGTGATGGTTACAGAAGGAAATATCATGTTTTCTCAGGTTTCTGAAGCTTTCTTCCTAGAAAACTCGAATGTGTGGAGGATTTGACTCTAGGTGGAACCAATTGGCGTTTGCCAGCAGAAAACAAAAAGGGTCCTGCTAAAATGCATACAAAACCTTAAAGTCCATAGAGAATGTTCAGAAAACACAAACACACACAGAGGCTGTAGCAAGATCTGGGATTGAGATAGCTACAAATCACCAGATAGTTTTGTTTTCATCCAGGAGTATCTGGACAAATTGTTGTAGTTTTGAAGTGAAATTTAACCAAAAAATCACCATGAAAGTGGTTTTGGAGAAAAGCACAATCTTCCTGTTCAGCAATTCATCCAATGTGATGTTTACAGAAAGAAATATCATGTTTTCTCAGGTTTCTGGAGCTTTCTTCCTAGAAAACTCGAATGTGTGGAGGATTTGACTCCAGGTGGAACCAATTAGCGTTTGCCAGCAGAAAACAAAAAGGGTTCTGCTAAAATGCATTCAGAAACTAAAAGTCCATAGAGAATATCCAGAAAACACAAACACACACAGAGGCTGTAGCAAGATCTGGGATTGAGATAGCTACAAATCACCAGATAGTTTTGTTTTCATCCAGGAGTATCTGGACAAATTGTTGTGGATTTCGGGTGAAATTTACCAAAAATCACCGTGAAAGTGTTTTTGGAGAAAAGCACAATATTCCTGTTCGGCAAGTGTATCCAATGTGATGTTTACAAATACAAATATCATGTTTTCTCAGGTTTCTGACGCTTTCTTCCTAGAAAACTCGAATGTGTGGAGGATTTGACTCCAGGTGGAACCAATTAGCGTTTGCCAGCAGAAAACAAAAAGGGTCCTGCTAAAATGCATTCAAAACCTTAAAGTCCATAGAGAATGTTCAGAAAACACAAACACACACAGAGGCTGTAGCAAGATCTGGGATTGAGATAGCTACAAATCACCAGATAGTTTTGTTTTCATCCAGGAGTATCTGGACAAATTGTTGTGGATTTCGGTTGAAATTTACCAAAAATCACCGTGAAATTAGTTTTGGAGAAAAGCACAATCTTCCTGTTCGGCAAATGTATCCAATGTCATGTTCACAAATACAAATATCATGTTTTCTAAGGTTTCTGAAGCTTTCTTCCTAGAAAACTCGAATGTGTGGAGGATTTGACTCCAGGTGGAACCAATTAGCGTTTGCCAGCAGAAAACAAAAAGGCTCCTGCTAAAATGCATTCAAAACCTTAAAGTCCATAGAGAATATCCAGAAAACACAAACACACACAGAGGCTGTAGCAAGATCTGGGATTGAGAGAGCTACTAATCACCAGATAGTTTTGTTTTCATCCAGGAGTATCTGGACAAATTGTTGTGGATTTCGGGTGAAATTTAACCAAAAATCACCGTGAAAGTGTTTTTGGAGAAAAGCACAATCTTCCTGTTTGGCAAATGTATCCAATGTGATGGTTACAGAAGGAAATATCATGTTTTCTCAGGTTTCTGAAGCTTTCTTCCTAGAAAACTCGAATGTGTGGAGGATTTGACTCTAGGTGGAACCAATTGGCGTTTGCCAGCAGAAAACAAAAAGGGTCCTGCTAAAATGCATACAAAACCTTAAAGTCCATAGAGAATGTTCAGAAAACACAAACACACACAGAGGCTGTAGCAAGATCTGGGATTGAGATAGCTACAAATCACCAGATAGTTTTGTTTTCATCCAGGAGTATCTGGACAAATTGTTGTAGTTTTGAAGTGAAATTTAACCAAAAAATCACCATGAAAGTGGTTTTGGAGAAAAGCACAATCTTCCTGTTCAGCAATTCATCCAATGTGATGTTTACAGAAAGAAATATCATGTTTTCTCAGGTTTCTGGAGCTTTCTTCCTAGAAAACTCGAATGTGTGGAGGATTTGACTCCAGGTGGAACCAATTAGCGTTTGCCAGCAGAAAACAAAAAGGGTTCTGCTAAAATGCATTCAGAAACTAAAAGTCCATAGAGAATATCCAGAAAACACAAACACACACAGAGGCTGTAGCAAGATCTGGGATTGAGATAGCTACAAATCACCAGATAGTTTTGTTTTCATCCAGGAGTATCTGGACAAATTGTTGTGGATTTCGGGTGAAATTTACCAAAAATCACCGTGAAAGTGTTTTTGGAGAAAAGCACAATATTCCTGTTCGGCAAGTGTATCCAATGTGATGTTTACAAATACAAATATCATGTTTTCTCAGGTTTCTGACGCTTTCTTCCTAGAAAACTCGAATGTGTGGAGGATTTGACTCCAGGTGGAACCAATTAGCGTTTGCCAGCAGAAAACAAAAAGGGTCCTGCTAAAATGCATTCAAAACCTTAAAGTCCATAGAGAATGTTCAGAAAACACAAACACACACAGAGGCTGTAGCAAGATCTGGGATTGAGATAGCTACAAATCACCAGATAGTTTTGTTTTCATCCAGGAGTATCTGGACAAATTGTTGTGGATTTCGGTTGAAATTTACCAAAAATCACCGTGAAATTAGTTTTGGAGAAAAGCACAATCTTCCTGTTCGGCAAATGTATCCAATGTCATGTTCACAAATACAAATATCATGTTTTCTAAGGTTTCTGAAGCTTTCTTCCTAGAAAACTCGAATGTGTGGAGGATTTGACTCCAGGTGGAACCAATTAGCGTTTGCCAGCAGAAAACAAAAAGGCTCCTGCTAAAATGCATTCAAAACCTTAAAGTCCATAGAGAATATCCAGAAAACACAAACACACACAGAGGCTGTAGCAAGATCTGGGATTGAGAGAGCTACTAATCACCAGATAGTTTTGTTTTCATCCAGGAGTATCTGGACAAATTGTTGTGGATTTCGGGTGAAATTTAACCAAAAATCACCGTGAAAGTGTTTTTGGAGAAAAGCACAATCTTCCTGTTTGGCAAATGTATCCAATGTGATGGTTACAGAAGGAAATATCATGTTTTCTCAGGTTTCTGAAGCTTTCTTCCTAGAAAACTCGAATGTGTGGAGGATTTGACTCTAGGTGGAACCAATTGGCGTTTGCCAGCAGAAAACAAAAAGGGTCCTGCTAAAATGCATACAAAACCTTAAAGTCCATAGAGAATGTTCAGAAAACACAAACACACACAGAGGCTGTAGCAAGATCTGGGATTGAGATAGCTACAAATCACCAGATAGTTTTGTTTTCATCCAGGAGTATCTGGACAAATTGTTGTAGTTTTGAAGTGAAATTTAACCAAAAAATCACCATGAAAGTGGTTTTGGAGAAAAGCACAATCTTCCTGTTCAGCAATTCATCCAATGTGATGTTTACAGAAAGAAATATCATGTTTTCTCAGGTTTCTGGAGCTTTCTTCCTAGAAAACTCGAATGTGTGGAGGATTTGACTCCAGGTGGAACCAATTAGCGTTTGCCAGCAGAAAACAAAAAGGGTTCTGCTAAAATGCATTCAGAAACTAAAAGTCCATAGAGAATATCCAGAAAACACAAACACACACAGAGGCTGTAGCAAGATCTGGGATTGAGATAGCTACAAATCACCAGATAGTTTTGTTTTCATGCAGGAGTATCTGGACAAATTGTTGTGGATTTCGGGTGAAATTTAACCAAAAATCACCGTGAAAGTGGTTTTGGAGAAAAGCACAATCTTCCTGTTCGGCAAATGTATCCAATGTCATGTTTACAAATACAAATATCATGTTTTCTCAGGTTTCTGAAGCTTTCTTCCTAGAGAACTCGAATGTGTGGAGTATTTTACTCCAGGTGGAACCAATTAGTGTTTGCCAGCTGAAAACAAAAAGGGTCCTGCTAAAATGCATTCAAAACCTTAAAGTCCATAGAGAATATCCAGAAAACACAAACACACACAGAGGCTGTAGCAAGATCTGGGATTGAGAGAGCTACAAATCACCAGATAGTTTTGTTTTCATGCAGGAGTATCTGGACAAATTGTTGTGGATTTCGGGTGAAATTTAACCAAAAATCACCGTGAAAGTGGTTTTGGAGAAAAGCACAATCTTCCTGTTCGGCAAATGTATCCAATGTCATGTTTACAAATACAAATATCATGTTTTCTCAGGTTTCTGAAGCTTTCTTCCTAGAGAACTCGAATGTGTGGTGTATTTTACTCCAGGTGGAACCAATTAGTGTTTGCCAGCTGAAAACAAAAAGGGTCCTGCTAAAATGCATTCAAAACCTTAAAGTCCATAGAGAATATCCAGAAAACACAAACACACACAGAGGCTGTAGCAAGATCTGGGATTGAGAGAGCTACAAATCACCAGATAGTTTTGTTTTCATCCAGGAGTATCTGGACAAATTGTTGTAGTTTTGAAGTGAAATTTAACCAAAAAATCACCGTGAAAGTGTTTTTGGAGAAAAGCACAATCTTCCTGTTTGGCAAATGTATCCAATGTGATGGTTACAGAAGGAAATATCATGTTTTCTCAGGTTTCTGAAGCTTTCTTCCTAGAAAACTCAAATGTGTGGAGGATTTGACTCTAGGTGGAACCAATTAGCGTTTGCCAGCAGAAAACAAAAAGGGTCCTGCTAAAATGCATACAAAACCTTAAAGTCCATAGAGAATGTTCAGAAAACACAAACACACACAGAGGCTGTAGCAAGATCTGGGATTGAGATAGCTAAAATCACCAGATAGTTTTGTTTTCATGCAGGAGTATCTGGACAAATTGTTGTGGATTTCGGGTGAAATTTAACCAAAAATCACCGTGAAAGTGGTTTTGGAGAAAAGCACAATCTTCCTGTTCGGCAAATGTATCCAATGTCATGTTTACAGAAAGAAATATCATGTTTTCTCAGGTTTCTGAAGCTTTCTTCCTAGAAAACTCGAATGTGTGGAGTATTTGACTCCAGGTGGAACCAATTAGTGTTTGCCAGCTGAAAACAAAAATGGTCCTGCTAAAATGCATTCAAAACCTTAAAGTCCATAGAGAATATCCAGAAAACACAAACACACACAGAGGCTGTAGCAAGATCTGGGATTGAGATAGCTACAAATCACCAGATAGTTTTGTTTTCATCCAGGAGTATCTGGACAAATTGTTGTGGATTTCGGGTGAAATTTACCAAAAATCACCGTGAAAGTGGTTTTGGAGAAAAGCACAATCTTCCTGTTCGGCAAGTGTATCCAATGTGATGTTTACAAATACAAATATCATGTTTTCTCAGGTTTCTGAAGCTTTCTTCCTAGAAAACTCGAATGTGTGGAGGATTTGACTCTAGGTGGAACCAATTAGCGTTTGCCAGCAGAAAACAAAAAGAGTCCTGCTAAAATGCATTCAAAACCTTAAAGTCCATAGAGAATGTTCAGAAAACACAAACACACACAGAGGCTGTAGCAAGATCTGGGATTGAGATAGCTACAAATCACCAGATAGTTTTGTTTTCATCCAGGAGTATCTGGACAAATTTTTGTGGATTTCGGGTGAAATTTAGCCAAAAATCACCGTGAAATTGGTTTTGGAGAAAAGCACAATCTTCCTGTTCGGCAAATGTATCCAATGTCATGTTTACAAATACAAATATCATGTTTTCTCAGGTTTCTGAAGCTTTCTTCCTCGAAAACTGGAATGTGTGGAGGATTTGACTCCAGGTGGAACCAATTAGCGTTTGGCAGCAAAAAAACAAAAAGGGTCCTGCTAAAATGCATTCAAAACCTTAAAGTCCATAGAGAATATCCAGAAAACACAAACACACACAGAGGCTGTAGCAAGATCTGGGATTGAGAGAGCTACTAATCACCAGATAGTTTTGTTTTCATCCAGGAGTATCTGGACAAATTGTTGTGGATTTCGGGTGAAATTTAACCAAAAATCACCGTGAAAGTGTTTTTGGAGAAAAGCACAATCTTCCTGTTCGGCAAATGTATCCAATGTGATGGTTACAGAAGGAAATATCATGTTTTCTCAGGTTTCTGAATCTTTCTTCCTAGAAAACTCGAATGTGTGGAGGATTTGACTCTAGGTGGAACCAATTAGCGTTTGCCAGCAGAAAACAAAAAGGGTCCTGCTAAAATGCATACAAAACCTTAAAGTCCATAGAGAATGTTCAGAAAACACAAGCAGACACAGAGGCTGTAGCAAGATCTGGGATTGAGATAGCTACAAATCACCAGATAGTTTTGTTTTCATCCAGGAGTATCTGGACAAATTGTTGTAGTTTTGAAGTGAAATTTAACCAAAAAATCACCATGAAAGTGGTTTTGGAGAAAAGCACAATCTTCCTGTTCAGCAATTCATCCAATGTGATGTTTACAGAAAGAAATATCATGTTTTCTCAGGTTTCTGGAACTTTCTTCCTAGAAAACTCGAATGTGTGGAGGATTTGACTCCAGGTGGAACTAATTAGCCTTTGCCAGCAGAAAACAAAAAGGGTCCTGCTAAAATGCATTCAAAACCTTAAAGTCCATAGAGAATATCCAGAAAACACAAACACACACAGAGGCTGTAGCAAGATCTGGGATTGAGATAGCTACAAATCACCAGATAGTTTTGTTTTCATGCAGGAGTATCTGGACAAATTGTTGTGGATTTCGGGTGAAATTTAACCAAAAATCACCGTGAAAGTGGTTTTGGAGAAAAGCACAATCTTCCTGTTCGGCAAATGTATCCAATGTCATGTTTACAAATACAAATATCATGTTTTCTCAGGTTTCTGAAGCTTTCTTCCTAGAGAACTCGAATGTGTGGAGTATTTTACTCCAGGTGGAACCAATTAGTGTTTGCCAGCTGAAAACAAAAAGGGTCCTGCTAAAATGCATTCAAAACCTTAAAGTCCATAGAGAATATCCAGAAAACACAAACACACACAGAGGCTGTAGCAAGATCTGGGATTGAGATAGCTACAAATCACCAGATAGTTTTGTTTTCATCCAGGAGTATCTGGACAAATTGTTGTAGTTTTGAAGTGAAATTTAACCAAAAAATCACCGTGAAAGTGTTTTTGGAGAAAAGCACAATCTTCCTGTTTGGCAAATGTATCCAATGTGATGGTTACAGAAGGAAATATCATGTTTTCTCAGGTTTCTGAAGCTTTCTTCCTAGAAAACTCGAATGTGTGGAGGATTTGACTCTAGGTGGAACCAATTAGCGTTTGCCAGCAGAAAACAAAAAGGGTCCTGCTAAAATGCATACAAAACCTTAAAGTCCATAGAGAATGTTCAGAAAACACAAACACACACAGAGGCTGTAGCAAGATCTGGGATTGAGATAGCTACAAATCACCAGATAGTTTTGTTTTCATCCAGGAGTATCTGGACAAATTGTTGTAGTTTTGAAGTGAAATTTAACCAAAAAATCACCATGAAAGTGGTTTTGGAGAAAAGCACAATCTTCCTGTTCAGCAATTCATCCAATGTGATGTTTACAGAAAGAAATATCATGTTTTCTCAGGTTTCTGGAGCTTTCTTCCTAGAAAACTCGAATGTGTGGAGGATTTGACTCCAGGTGGAACCAATTAGCGTTTGCCAGCAGAAAACAAAAAGGGTTCTGCTAAAATGCATTCAGAAACTAAAAGTCCATAGAGAATATCCAGAAAACACAAACACACACAGAGGCTGTAGCAAGATCTGGGATTGAGATAGCTACAAATCACCAGATAGTTTTGTTTTCATGCAGGAGTATCTGGACAAATTGTTGTGGATTTCGGGTGAAATTTAACCAAAAATCACCGTGAAAGTGGTTTTGGAGAAAAGCACAATCTTCCTGTTCGGCAAATGTATCCAATGTCATGTTTACAGAAAGAAATATCATGTTTTCTCAGGTTTCTGAAGCTTTCTTCCTAGAAAACTCGAATGTGTGGAGTATTTGACTCTAGGTGGAACCAATTAGTGTTTGCCAGCTGAAAACAAAAATGGTCCTGCTAAAATGCATTCAAAACCTTAAAGTCCATAGAGAATATCCAGAAAACACAAACACACACAGAGGCTGTAGCAAGATCTGGGATTGAGATAGCTACAAATCACCAGATAGTTTTGTTTTCATCCAGGAGTATCTGGACAAATTGTTGTGGATTTCGGGTGAAATTTACCAAAAATCACCGTGAAAGTGGTTTTGGAGAAAAGCACAATCTTCCTGTTCGGCAAGTGTATCCAATGTGATGTTTACAAATACAAATATCATGTTTTCTCAGGTTTCTGAAGCTTTCTTCCTAGAAAACTCGAATGTGTGGAGGATTTGACTCTAGGTGGAACCAATTAGCGTTTGCCAGCAGAAAACAAAAAGAGTCCTGCTAAAATGCATTCAAAACCTTAAAGTCCATAGAGAATGTTCAGAAAACACAAACACACACAGAGGCTGTAGCAAGATCTGGGATTGAGATAGCTACAAATCACCAGATAGTTTTGTTTTCATCCAGGAGTATCTGGACAAATTGTTGTGGATTTCGGGTGAAATTTAGCCAAAAATCACCGTGAAATTGGTTTTGGAGAAAAGCACAATCTTCCTGTTCGGCAAATGTATCCAATGTCATGTTTACAAATACAAATATCATGTTTTCTCAGGTTTCTGAAGGTTTCTTCCTAGAAAACTCGAATGTGTGGAGGATTTGACTCCAGGTGGAACCAATTAGCGTTTGTCAGCAAAAAAACAAAAAGGGTCCTGCTAAAATGCATTCAAAACCTTAAAGTCCATAGAGAATATCCAGAAAACACAAACACACACAGAGGCTGTAGCAAGATCTGGGATTGAGATAGCTACAAATCACCAGATAGTTTTGTTTTCATCCAGGAGTATCTGGACAAATTGTTGTGGATTTCGGGTGAAATTTAACCAAAAATCACCGTGAAAGTGTTTTTGGAGAAAAGCACAATCTTCCTGTTCGGCAAATGTATCCAATGTGATGGTTACAGAAGGAAATATCATGTTTTCTCAGGTTTCTGAAGCTTTCTTCCTAGAAAACTCGAATGTGTGGAGGATTTGACTCTAGGTGGAACCAATTAGCGTTTGCCAGCAGAAAACAAAAAGGGTCCTGCTAAAATGCATACAAAACCTTAAAGTCCATAGAGAATGTTCAGAAAACACAAGCAGACACAGAGGCTGTAGCAAGATCTGGGATTGAGATAGCTACAAATCACCAGATAGTTTTGTTTTCATCCAGGAGTATCTGGACAAATTGTTGTAGTTTTGAAGTGAAATTTAACCAAAAAATCACCATGAAAGTGGTTTTGGAGAAAAGCACAATCTTCCTGTTCAGCAATTCATCCAATGTGATGTTTACAGAAAGAAATATCATGTTTTCTCAGGTTTCTGAAGCTTTCTTCCTAGAAAACTCAAATGTGTGGAGGATTTGACTCCAGGTGGAACCAATTAGCGTTTGCCAGCAGAAAACAAAAAGGGTCCTGCTAAAATGCATTCAAAACTTTAAAGTCCATAGAGAATATCCAGAAAACACAAACACACACAGAGGCTGTAGCAAGATCTGGGATTGACATAGCTATAAATCACGAGATAGTTTTGTTTTCATCCAGGAGTATCTGGAGAAATTGTTGTAATTTTTAAGTGAAATTTAACAAAAAATCACCGTGAAAGTGGTTTTGGAGAAAAGCACAATCTTTCTGTTAGCAAATGAATCCAATGTCATGTTTACAAATACAAATATCATGTTTTCTAAGGTTTCTGAAGCTTTCTTCCTAGAAAACTCGAATGTGTGGAGGATTTGACTCCAGGTGGAACCAATTAGCGTTTTCCAGCAGAAAACAAAAAGGGTCCTGCTAAAATGCATTCAAAACCTTAAAGTCCATAGAGAATATCCAGAAAACACAAACACACACAGAGGCTGTAGCAAGATCTGGGATTGAGATAGCTACAAATCACCAGATAGTTTTGTTTTCATCCAGGAGTATCTGGACAAATTGTTGTAGTTTTGAAGTGAAATTTAACCAAAAAATCACCGTGAAAGTGGTATTGGAGAAAAGCACAATCTTCCTGTTCAGCAATTCATCCAATGTGATGTTTACAGAAATAAATATCATGTTTTCTCCGGTTTCTGAAGCTTTCTTCCTAGAAAACTCGAATGTGTGGAGGATTTGACTCCAGGTGGAACCAATTAGAGTTTGCCAGTAGAAAAGAAAAAGGGTCCTGCTAAAATGCATTCAAAACCTTAAAGTCCATAGAGAATATCCAGAAAACACAAACACACACAGAGGCTGTAGCAAGATCTGGGATTGAGATAGCTACAAATCACCAGATAGTTTTGTTTTCATCCAGGAGTATCTGGACAAATTGTTGTGGATTCGGGTGAAATTTAGCCAAAAATCACTGTGAAAGTGGTTTTGGAGAAAAGCACAATCTTCCTGTTTGGCAAATGCATCCAATGTCATGTTTACAGAAAGAAATATCATGTTTTCTCAGGTTTCTGAAGCTTTCTTCCTAGTAAACTCGAATGTGTGGAGGATTTGACTCCAGGTGGAACCAATTAGCGTTTGCCAGCAGAAAACAAAAAGGGTCCTGCTAAAATGCATTCAAAACCTTAAAGTCCATAGAGAATATCCAGAAAACACAAACACACACAGAGGCTGTAGCAAGATCTTGGATTGACACAGCTATAAATCACCAGATAGTTTTGTTTTCATCCAGGAGTATCTGGACAAATTGTTGTAATTTTTAAGTGAAATTTAACCAAAAAATCACCGTGAAAGTGGTTTTGGAGAAAAGCATAATCTTTCTGTTAGCAAATGAATCCAATGTCATGTTTACAAAAACAAATATCATGTTTTCTAAGGTTTCTGAAGCTTTCTTCCTAGAAAACTCGAATGTGTGGAGTATTTGACTCCAGGTGGAACCAATTAGCGTTTGCCAGCAGAAAACAAAAAGGGTCCTGCTAAAATGCATTCAAAACCTTAAAGTCCATAGAGAATATCCAGAAAATACAAACACACACAGAGGCTGTAACAAGATGTGGGATTGAGATAGCTACTAATCACCAGATAGTTTTCTTTTCATCCAGGAGTATCTGGACAAATTGTTGTGGATTTCGGGTGAAATTTAACCAAAAATCACCGTGAAAGTGGTTTTGGAGAAAAGCACAATCTTCCTGTTCGGCAAATGCATCCAATGTCATGTTTAGAAATACAAATATCATGTTTTCTCAGGTTTCGGAAGCTTTCTTCCTAGAAAACTCGAATTTGTGGAGGATTTGACTCTAGGTGGAACCAATTAGCGTTTTCCAGCAGAAAACAAAAAGGGTCCTGCTAAAATGCATTCAAAACCTTAAAGTCCATAGAGAATATCCAGAAAACACAATCACACACAGAGGCTGTAGCAAGATCTGGGATTGAGATAGCTACAAATCACCAGATAGTTTTGTTTTCATCCAGGAGTATCTGGACAAATTGTTGTAGTTTTGAAGTGAAATTTAACAAAAAATCACCCGGAAAGTGGTTTTGGAGAAAAGCACAATCTTTCTGTTAGCAAATGAATCCAATGTCATGTTTAGAAATGCAAATATCATGTTTTTTCAGGTTTCTGGAGCTTTCTTCCCAGAAAACTCGAATGTGTGGAGTATTTGTCTCCAGGTGGAACCAATTAGCGTTTGCCAGCAGAAAACAAAAAGGGTCCTGCTAAAATGCATTCAAAACCTTAAAGTCCATAGAGAATATCCAGAAAACACAAACACACACAGAGGCTGTAGCAAGATCTGGGATTGAGATAGCTACAAATCACCAGATAGTTTTGTTTTCATCCAGGAGTATCTGGACAAATTGTTGTGGATTCGGGTGAAATTTAGCCAAAAATCACCGTGAAAGAGGTTTTGGAGAAAAGCACAGTCTTCCTGTTCGGCAAAGTGTATCCAATGTCATGTTGACAGAAAGAAATATCATGTTTTCTCAGGTTTCTGAAGGTTTCTTCCTAGAAAACTCGAATGTGTGGAGGATTTGACTCCAGGTGGAACCAATTAGTGTTTGCCAGCAGAAAACAAAAAGGGTCCTGCTAAAATGCATTCAAAACCTTAAAGTCCATAGAGAATATCCAGAAAACACAATCACACACAGAGGCTGTAGCAAGATCTGGGATTGAGATAGGTACAAATCACCAGATAGTTTTGTTTTCATCCAGGAGTATCTGGACAAAGTGTTGTAGTTTTGAAGTGAAATTTAACCAAAAAATCACCGTTAAAGTCGTTTTGGAGAAAAGCACAATCTTCCTCTTCAGCAATTCATCCAATGTGATGTTTACAGAAAGAAATATCATGTTTTCTCAGGTTTCTGAAGCTTTCTTCCTAGAAAACTCGAATGTGTGGAGGATTTGACTCCAGGTGGAACGAATTAGCGTTTGCCAGCAGAAAACAAAAAGGGTCCTGCTAAAATGCATTCAAAACCTTAAAGTCCATAGAGAATATCCAGAAAACACAAACACACACAGAGGCTGTAGCAAGATCTGGGATTGAGATAGCTACAAATCACCACATAGTTTTGTTTTCATCCAGGAGTATCTGGACAAATTGTTTTGGATTTCGGGTGAAATTTAGCCAAAAATCACCGTGAAAGTGGTTTTGGAGAAAAGCACTATCTTTCTGTTAGCTAATGAATCCAATGTCATGTTTACAAATACAAATATCATGTTTTCTCAGGTTTCTAAAGCTTTCTTCCTAGAAAACTCGAATGTGTGGAGGATTTGACTCCAGGTGGAACCAATTAGTGTTTGCCAGTAGAAAAAAAAAGGGTCCTGCTAAAATGCATTCAAAACATTAAAGTCCATAGAGAATATCCAGAAAACACAAACAGACACAGAGGCTGTAGCAAGATCTGGGATTGAGATAGCTACAAATCACCAGATAGTTTTGTTTTCATCCAGGAGTATCTGGACAAATTGTTGTAGTTTTGAAGTGAAATTTAACCAAAAATCACCGTGAAAGTGGTTTTGGAGAAAAGCACAATCTTCCTGTTTGGCAAATGTATCCAATGTGATATTTACAGAAAGAAATATCATGTTTTCTCAGGTTTCTGGAGCTTTCTTCCTAGAAAACTCGAATGTGTGGAGGATTTGACTCCAGGTGGAACCAATTAGTGTTTGCCAGCTGAAAACAAAAAGGGTCCTGCTAAAATGCATTCAAAACCTTAAAGTCCATAGAGAATATCCAGAAAACACAAACACACACAGAGGCTGTAGCAAGATCTGGGATTGAGATAGCTACAAATCACCAGATAGTTTTGTTTTCATCCAGGAGTATCTGGACAAATTGTTGTGGATTTCGGGTGAAATTTACCAAAAATCACCGTGAAAGTGGTTTTGGAGAAAAGCACAATCTTCCTGTTCGGCAAGTGTATCCAATGTGATGTTTACAAATACAAATATCATGTTTTCTCAGGTTTCTGAAGCTTTCTTCCTAGAAAACTCGAATGTGTGGAGGATTTGACTCTAGGTGGAACCAATTAGCGTTTGCCAGCAGAAAACAAAAAGAGTCCTGCTAAAATGCATTCAAAACCTTAAAGTCCATAGAGAATGTTCAGAAAACACAAACACACACAGAGGCTGTAGCAAGATCTGGGATTGAGATAGCTACAAATCACCAGATAGTTTTGTTTTCATCCAGGAGTATCTGGACAAATTTTTGTGGATTTCGGGTGAAATTTAGCCAAAAATCACCGTGAAATTGGTTTTGGAGAAAAGCACAATCTTCCTGTTCGGCAAATGTATCCAATGTCATGTTTACAAATACAAATATCATGTTTTCTAAGGTTTCTGAAGCTTTCTTCCTAGAAAACTCGAATGTGTGGAGGATTTGACTCCAGGTGGAACCAATTAGCGTTTGTCAGCAAAAAAACAAAAAGGGTCCTGCTAAAATGCATTCAAAACCTTAAAGTCCATAGAGAATATCCAGAAAGCACAAACACACACAGAGGCTGTAGCAAGATCTGGGATTGAGAGAGCTACTAATCACCAGATAGTTTTGTTTTCATCCAGGAGTATCTGGACAAATTGTTGTGGATTTCGGGTGAAATTTAACCAAAAATCACCGTGAAAGTGTTTTTGGAGAAAAGCACAATCTTCCTGTTCGGCAAATGTATCCAATGTGATGGTTACAGAAGGAAATATCATGTTTTCTCAGGTTTCTGAAGCTTTCTTCCTAGAAAACTCGAATGTGTGGAGGATTTGACTCTAGGTGGAACCAATTAGCGTTTGCCAGCAGAAAACAAAAAGGGTCCTGCTAAAATGCATACAAAACCTTAAAGTCCATAGAGAATGTTCAGAAAACACAAGCAGACACAGAGGCTGTAGCAAGATCTGGGATTGAGATAGCTACAAATCACCAGATAGTTTTGTTTTCATCCAGGAGTATCTGGACAAATTGTTGTAGTTTTGAAGTGAAATTTAACCAAAAAATCACCATGAAAGTGGTTTTGGAGAAAAGCACAATCTTCCTGTTCAGCAATTCATCCAATGTGATGTTTACAGAAATAAATATCATGTTTTCTCAGGTTTCTGAAGCTTTCTTCCTAGAAAACTCAAATGTGTGGAGGATTTGACTCCAGGTGGAACCAATTAGCGTTTGCCAGCAGAAAACAAAAAGGGTCCTGCTAAAATGCATTCAAAACTTTAAAGTCCATAGAGAATATCCAGAAAACACAAACACACACAGAGGCTGTAGCAAGATCTGGGATTGACATAGCTATAAATCACGAGATAGTTTTGTTTTCATCCAGGAGTATCTGGAGAAATTGTTGTAATTTTTAAGTGAAATTTAACAAAAAATCACCGTGAAAGTGGTTTTGGAGAAAAGCACAATCTTTCTGTTAGCAAATGAATCCAATGTCATGTTTACAAAAACAAATATCATGTTTTCTAAGGTTTCTGAAGCTTTCTTCCTAGAAAACTCGAATGTGTGGAGTATTTGACTCCAGGTGGAACCAATTAGCGTTTTCCAGCAGAAAACAAAAAGGGTCCTGCTAAAATGCATTCAAAACCTTAAAGTCCATAGAGAATATCCAGAAAACACAAACACACACAGAGTCTGTAGCAAGATCTGGGATTGAGATAGCTACAAATCACCAGATAGTTTTGTTTTCATCCAGGAGTATCTGGACAAATTGTTGTAGTTTTGAAGTGAAATTTAACCAAAAAATCACCGTGAAAGTGGTATTGGAGAAAAGCACAATCTTCCTGTTCAGCAATTCATCCAATGTGATGTTTACAGAAAGAAATATCATGTTTTCTCAGGTTTCTGAAGCTTTCTTCCTAGAAAACTCGAATGTGTGGAGGATTTGACTCCAGGTGGAACCAATTAGAGTTTGCCAGTAGAAAAGAAAAAGGGTCCTGCTAAAATGCATTCAAAACCTTAAAGTCCATAGAGAATATCCAGAAAACACAAACACACACAGAGGCTGTAGCAAGATCTGGGATTGAGATAGCTACAAATCACCAGAGAGTTTTGTTTTCATCCAGGAGTATCTGGACAAATTGTTGTGGATTCGGGTGAAATTTAGCCAAAAATCACTGTGAAAGTGCTTTTGGAGAAAAGCACAATCTTCCTGTTTGGCAAATGTATCCAATGTCATGTTTACAGAAAGAAATATCATGTTTTCTCAGGTTTCTGAAGCTTTCTTCCTAGTAAACTCGAATGTGTGGAGGATTTGACTCCAGGTGGAACCAATTAGCGTTTGCCAGCAGAAAACAAAAAGGGTCCTGCTAAAATGCATTCAAAACCTTAAAGTCCATAGAGAATATCCAGAAAACACAAACACACACAGAGGCTGTAGCAAGATCTTGGATTGACACAGCTATAAATCACCAGATAGTTTTGTTTTCATCCAGGAGTATCTGGACAAATTGTTGTAATTTTTAAGTGAAATTTAACCAAAAAATCACCGTGAAAGTGGTTTTGGAGAAAAGCATAATCTTTCTGTTAGCAAATGAATCCAATGTCATGTTTACAAAAACAAATATCATGTTTTCTAAGGTTTCTGAAGCTTTCTTCCTAGAAAACTCGAATGTGTGGAGGATTTGACTCCAGGTGGAACCAATTAGCGTTTGCCAGCAGAAAACAAAAAGGGTCCTGCTAAAATGCATTCAAAACCTTAAAGTCCATAGAGAATATCCAGAAAACACAAACACACACAGAGGCTGTAGCAAGATCTGGGATTGAGATAGCTACAAATCACCAGATAGTTTTGTTTTCATCCAGGAGTATCTGGACAAATTGTTGTAGTTTTGAAGTGAAATTTAACAAAAAATCACCCTGAAAGTGGTTTTGGAGAAAAGCACAATCTTTCTGTTAGCAAATGAATCCAATGTCATGTTTAGAAATGCAAATATCATGTTTTTTCAGGTTTCTGGAGCTTTCTTCCCAGAAAACTCGAATGTGTGGAGTATTTGACTCCAGGTGGAACCAATTAGCGTTTGCCAGCAGAAAACAAAAAGGGTCCTGCTAAAATGCATTCAAAACCTTAAAGTCCATAGAGAATATCCAGAAAACACAAACACACACAGAGGCTGTAGCAAGATCTGGGATTGAGATAGCTACAAATCACCAGATAGTTTTGTTTTCATCCAGGAGTATCTGGACAAAGTGTTGTAGTTTTGAAGTGAAATTTAACCAAAAAATCACCATGAAAGTGGTTTTGGAGAAAAGTACAATCTTCCTGTTCAGCAGTTCATCCAATGTGATGTTTACAGAAAGAAATATCATGTTTTCTCAGGTTTCTGAAGCTTTCTTCCTAGAAAACTCGAATGTGTGGAGGATTTCACTCCAGGTGGAACCAATTAGCGTTTGCCAGCAGAAAACAAAAAGGGTCCTGCTAAAATGCATTCAAAACCTTAAAGTCCATAGAGAATATCCAGAAAACACAAACACACACAGAGGCTGTAGCAAGATCTGGGATTGAGATAGCTACAAATCACCAGATAGTTTTGTTTTCATCCAGGAGTATCTGGACAAATTGTTGTGGATTCGGGTGAAATTTAGCCAAAAATCACCGTGAAAGTGGTTTTGGAGAAAAGCACAATCTTCCTGTTCGGCAAAGTGTATCCAATGTCATGTTGACAGAAAGAAATATCATGTTTTCTCAGGTTTCTGAAGGTTTCTTCCTAGAAAACTCGAATGTGTGGAGGATTTGACTCTAGGTGGAACCAATTAGCGTTTGCCAGCAGAAAACAAAAAGGGTCCTGCTAAAATGCATTCAAAACCTTAAAGTCCATAGAGAATATCCAGAAAACACAATCACACACAGAGGCTGTAGCAAGATCTGGGATTGAGATAGCTACAAATCACCAGATAGTTTTGTTTTCATCCAGGAGTATCTGGACAAAGTGTTGTAGTTTTGAAGTGAAATTTAACCAAAAAATCACCGTTAAAGTCGTTTTGGAGAAAAGCACAATCTTCCTCTTCAGCAATTCATCCAATGTGATGTTTACAGAAAGAAATATCATGTTTTCTCAGGTTTCTGAAGCTTTCTTCCTAGAAAACTCGAATGTGTGGAGGATTTGACTCCAGGTGGAACGAATTAGCGTTTGCCAGCAGAAAACAAAAAGGGTCCTGCTAAAATGCATTCAAAACCTTAAAGTCCATAGAGAATATCCAGAAAACACAAACACACACAGAGGCTGTAGCAAGATCTGGGATTGAGATAGCTACAAATCACCACATAGTTTTGTTTTCATCCAGGAGTATCTGGACAAATTGTTTTGGATTTCGGGTGAAATTTAGCCAAAAATCACCGTGAAAGTGGTTTTGGAGAAAAGCACTATCTTTCTGTTAGCTAATGAATCCAATGTCATGTTTACAAATACAAATATCATGTTTTCTCAGGTTTCTGAAGCTTTCTTCCTAGAAAACTCGAATGTGTGGAGGATTTGACTCCAGGTGGAACCAATTAGTGTTTGCCAGTAGAAAACAAAAAGGGTCCTGCTAAAATGCATTCAAAACATTAAAGTCCATAGAGAATATCCAGAAAACACAAACAGACACAGAGGCTGTAGCAAGATCTGGGATTGAGATAGCTACAAATCACCAGATAGTTTTGTTTTCATCCAGGAGTATCTGGACAAATTGTTGTAGTTTTGAAGTGAAATTTAACCAAAAATCACCGTGAAAGTGGTTTTGGAGAAAAGCACAATCTTCCTGTTTGGCAAATGTATCCAATGTGATATTTACAGAAAGAAATATCATGTTTTCTCAGGTTTCTGGAGCTTTCTTCCTAGAAAACTCGAATGTGTGGAGGATTTGACTCCAGGTGGAACCAATTAGCGTTTGCCAGCAGAAAACAAAAAGGGTCCTGCTAAAATGCATTCAAAACCTTAAAGTCCATAGAGAATGTTCAGAAAACACAAACAGACACAGAGGCTGTAGCAAGATCTGGGATTGAGATAGCTACAAATCACCAGATAGTTTTGTTTTCATCCAGGAGTATCTGGACAAATTGTTGTAGTTTTGAAGTGAAATTTAACCAAAAAATCACCGTGAAAGTGGTTTTGGAGAAAAGCACAATCTTCCTGTTCAGCAATTCATCCAATGTGATGTTTACAGAAAGAAATATCATGTTTTCTCAGGTTTCTGAAGCTTTCTTCCTAGAAAACTCGAATGTGTGGAGGATTTGACTCCAGGTGGAACCAATTAGCGTTTGCCAGCAGAAAACAAAAAGGGTCCTGCTAAAATGCATTCAAAACTTTAAAGTCCATAGAGAATATCCAGAAAACACAAACACACACAGAGGCTGTAGCAAGATCTGGGATTGACATAGCTATAAATCACGAGATAGTTTTGTTTTCATCCAGGAGTATCTGGAGAAATTGTTGTAATTTTTAAGTGAAATTTAACAAAAAATCACCGTGAAAGTGGTTATGGAGAAAAGCACAATCTTTCTGTTAGCAAATGAATCCAATGTCATGTTTACAAATACAAATATCATGTTTTCTAAGGTTTCTGAAGCTTTCTTCCTAGAAAACTCGAATGTGTGGAGGATTTGACTCCAGGTGGAACCAATTAGCGTTTTCCAGCAGAAAACAAAAAGGGTCCTGCTAAAATGCATTCAAAACCTTAAAGTCCATAGAGAATATCCAGAAAACACAAACACACACAGAGGCTGTAGCAAGATCTGGGATTGAGATAGCTACAAATCACCAGATAGTTTTGTTTTCATCCAGGAGTATCTGGACAAATTGTTGTAGTTTTGAAGTGAAATTTAACCAAAAAATCACCGTGAAAGTGGTATTGGAGAAAAGCACAATCTTCCTGTTCAGCAATTCATCCAATGTGATGTTTACAGAAAGAAATATCATGTTTTCTCAGGTTTCTGAAGCTTTCTTCCTAGAAAACTCGAATGTGTGGAGGATTTGACTCCAGGTGGAACCAATTAGAGTTTGCCAGTAGAAAAGAAAAAGGGTCCTGCTAAAATGCATTCAAAACCTTAAAGTCCATAGAGAATATCCAGAAAACACAAACACACACAGAGGCTGTAGCAAGATCTGGGATTGAGATAGCTACAAATCACCAGATAGTTTTGTTTTCATCCAGGAGTATCTGGACAAATTGTTGTGGATTCGGGTGAAATTTAGCCAAAAATCACTGTGAAAGTGGTTTTGGAGAAAAGCACAATCTTCCTGTTTGGCAAATGTATCCAATGTCATGTTTACAGAAAGAAATATCATGTTTTCTCAGGTTTCTGAAGCTTTCTTCCTAGTAAACTCGAATGTGTGGAGGATTTGACTCCAGGTGGAACCAATTAGCGTTTGCCAGCAGAAAACAAAAAGGGTCCTGCTAAAATGCATTCAAAACCTTAAAGTCCATAGAGAATATCCAGAAAACACAAACACACACAGAGGCTGTAGCAAGATCTTGGATTGACACAGCTATAAATCACCAGATAGTTTTGTTTTCATCCAGGAGTATCTGGACAAATTGTTGTAATTTTTAAGTGAAATTTAACCAAAAAATCACCGTGAAAGTGGTTTTGGAGAAAAGCATAATCTTTCTGTTAGCAAATGAATCCAATGTCATGTTTACAAAAACAAATATCATGTTTTCTAAGGTTTCTGAAGCTTTCTTCCTAGAAAACTCGAATGTGTGGAGTATTTGACTCCAGGTGGAACCAATTAGCGTTTTCCAGCAGAAAACAAAAAGGGTCCTGCTAAAATGCATTCAAAACCTTAAAGTCCATAGAGAATATCCAGAAAATACAAACACACACAGAGGCTGTAACAAGATGTGGGATTGAGATAGCTACTAATCACCAGATAGTTTTCTTTTCATCCAGGAGTATCTGGACAAATTGTTGTGGATTTCGGGTGAAATTTAACCAAAAATCACCGTGAAAGTGGTTTTGGAGAAAAGCACAATCTTCCTGTTCGGCAAATGCATCCAATGTCATCTTTAGAAATACAAATATCATGTTTTCTCAGGTTTCGGAAGCTTTCTTCCTAGAAAACTCGAATTTGTGGAGGATTTGACTCTAGGTTGAACCAATTAGCGTTTTCCAGCAGAAAACAAAAAGGGTCCTGCTAAAATGCATTCAAAACCTTAAAGTCCATAGAGAATATCCAGAAAACACAATCACACACAGAGGCTGTAGCAAGATCTGGGATTGAGATAGCTACAAATCACCAGATAGTTTTGTTTTCATCCAGGAGTATCTGGACAAATTGTTGTAGTTTTGAAGTGAAATTTAACAAAAAATCACCCTGAAAGTGGTTTTGGAGAAAAGCACAATCTTTCTGTTAGCAAATGAATCCAATGTCATGTTTAGAAATGCAAATATCATGTTTTTTCAGGTTTCTGGAGCTTTCTTCCCAGAAAACTCGAATGTGTGGAGTATTTGACTCCAGGTGGAACCAATTAGCGTTTGCCAGCAGAAAACAAAAAGGGTCCTGCTAAAATGCATTCAAAACCTTAAAGTCCATAGAGAATATCCAGAAAACACAAACACACACAGAGGCTGTAGCAAGATCTGGGATTGAGATAGCTACAAATCACCAGATAGTTTTGTTTTCATCCAGGAGTATCTGGACAAAGTGTTGTAGTTTTGAAGTGAAATTTAACCAAAAAATCACCATGAAAGTGGTTTTGGAGAAAAGTACAATCTTCCTGTTCAGCAATTCATCCAATGTGATGTTTACAGAAAGAAATATCATGTTTTCTCAGGTTTCTGAAGCTTTCTTCCTAGAAAACTCGAATGTGTGGAGGATTTGACTCCAGGTGGAACCAATTAGCGTTTGCCAGCAGAAAACAAAAAGGGTCCTGCTAAAATGCATTCAAAACCTTAAAGTCCATAGAGAATATCCAGAAAACACAAACACACACAGAGGCTGTAGCAAGATCTGGGATTGAGATAGCTACAAATCACCAGATAGTTTTGTTTTCATCCAGGAGTATCTGGACAAATTGTTGTGGATTCGGGTGAAATTTAGCCAAAAATCACCGTGAAAGTGGTTTTGGAGAAAAGCACAATCTTCCTGTTCGGCAAAGTGTATCCAATGTCATGTTGACAGAAAGAAATATCATGTTTTCTCAGGTTTCTGAAGCTTTCTTCCTAGAAAACTCGAATGTGTGGAGGATTTGACTCCAGGTGGAAGCAATTAGCGTTTGCCAGCAGAAAACAAAAAGGGTCCTGCTAAAATGCATTCAAAACCTTAAAGTCCATAGAGAATATCCAGAAAACACAATCACACACAGAGGCTGTAGCAAGATCTGGGATTGAGATAGCTACAAATCACCAGATAGTTTTGTTTTCATCCAGGAGTATCTGGACAAAGTGTTGTAGTTTTGAAGTGAAATTTAACCAAAAAATCACCGTTAAAGTCGTTTTGGAGAAAAGCACAATCTTCCTCTTCAGCAATTCATCCAATGTGATGTTTACAGAAAGAAATATCATGTTTTCTCAGGTTTCTGAAGCTTTCTTCCTAGAAAACTCGAATGTGTGGAGGATTTGACTCCAGGTGGAACGAATTAGCGTTTGCCAGCAGAAAACAAAAAGGGTCCTGCTAAAATGCATTCAAAACCTTAAAGTCCATAGAGAATATCCAGAAAACACAAACACACACAGAGGCTGTAGCAAGATCTGGGATTGAGATAGCTACAAATCACCACATAGTTTTGTTTTCATCCAGGAGTATCTGGACAAATTGTTTTGGATTTCGGGTGAAATTTAGCCAAAAATCACCGTGAAAGTGGTTTTGGAGAAAAGCACTATCTTTCTGTTAGCTAATGAATCCAATGTCATGTTTACAAATACAAATATCATGTTTTCTCAGGTTTCTGAAGCTTTCTTCCTAGAAAACTCGAATGTGTGGAGGATTTGACTCCAGGTGGAACCAATTAGTGTTTGCCAGTAGAAAACAAAAAGGGTCCTGCTAAAATGCATTCAAAACATTAAAGTCCATAGAGAATATCCAGAAAACACAAACAGACACAGAGGCTGTAGCAAGATCTGGGATTGAGATAGCTACAAATCACCAGATAGTTTTGTTTTCATCCAGGAGTATCTGGACAAATTGTTGTAGTTTTGAAGTGAAATTTAACCAAAAATCACCGTGAAAGTGGTTTTGGAGAAAAGCACAATCTTCCTGTTTGGCAAATATATCCAATGTGATATTTACAGAAAGAAATATCATGTTTTCTCAGGTTTCTGGAGCTTTCTTCCTAGAAAACTCGAATGTGTGGAGGATTTGACTCCAGGTGGAACCAATTAGCGTTTGCCAGCAGAAAACAAAAAGGGTCCTGCTAAAATGCATTCAAAACCTTAAAGTCCATAGAGAATATCCAGAAAACACAATCACACACAGAGGCTGTAGCAAGATCTGGGATTGAGATAGCTACAAATCACCAGATAGTTTTGTTTTCATCCAGGAGTATCTGGACAAATTGTTGTAGTTTTGAAGTGAAATTTAACCAAAAAATCACCGTGAAAGTGGTTTTGGAGAAAAGCACAATCTTCCTGTTCGGCAAATGTATCCAATGTGATGGTTACAGAAGGAAATATCATGTTTTCTCAGGTTTCTGAAGCTTTCTTCCTAGAAAACTCGAATGTGTGGAGGATTTGACTCTAGGTGGAACCAATTAGCGTTTGCCAGCAGAAAACAAAAAGGATCCTGCTAAAATGCATTCAAAACCTTAAAGTCCATAGAGAATGTTCAGAAAACACAAACACACACAGAGGCTGTAGCAAGATCTGGGATTGAGATAGCTACAAATCACCAGATAGTTTTGTTTTCATCCAGGAGTATCTGGACAAATTGTTGTAGTTTTGAAGTGAAATTTAACCAAAAATCACCGTGAAAGTGGTTTTGAGAAAAGCACAATCTTCCTATTTGGCAAATGTATCCAATGTCATGTTTACAGAAAGAAATATCATGTTTTCTCAGGTTTCTGAAGCTTTCTTCCTGGAAAACTCAAATGTGTGGAGGATTTGACTCCAGGTGGAAGCAATTAGCGTTTGCCAGCAGAAAACAAAAAGGGTCCTGCTAAAATGCATTCAAAACCTTAAAGTCCATAGAGAATATCCAGAAAACACAAACACACACAGAGACTGTAGCAAGATCTGGGATTGACATAGCTACAAATCACCAGATAGTTTTGTTTTCATCCAGGAGTATCTGGACAAATGGTTGTAGTTTTGAAGTGAAATTTAACAAAAAATCACCGTGAAAGTGGGTTTGGAGAGAAGCACAATCTTTCTGATCAGCAAATGAATCCAATGTCATGTTTAGAAATGCAAATATCATGTTTTCTCAGGTTTCTGGAGCTTTCTTCCCAGAAAACTCGAATGTGTGGAGTATTTGACTCCAGGTGGAACCAATTAGCGTTTGCCAGCAGAAAACAAAAAGGGTCCTGCTAAAATGCATTCAAAACCTTAAAGTCCATAGAGAATATCCAGAAAACACAAACACACACAGAGGCTGTAGCAAGATCTGGGATTGAGATAGCTACAAATCACCAGATAGTTTTGTTTTCATCCAGGAGTATCTGGACAAATTGTTGTAGTTTTGAAGTGAAATTTAACCAAAAAATCACCATGAAAGTGGTTTTGGAGAAAAGTACAATCTTCCTGTTCAGCAATTCATCCAATGTGATGTTTACAGAAAGAAATATCATGTTTTCTCAGGTTTCTGAAGCTTTCTTCCTAGAAAACTCGAATGTGTGGAGGATTTGACTCCAGGTGGAACCAATTAGCGTTTGCCAGCAGAAAACAAAAAGGGTCCTGCTAAAATGCATTCAAAACCTTAAAGTCCATAGAGAATATCCAGAAAACACAAACACACACAGAGGCTGTAGCAAGATCTGGGATTGAGATAGCTACAAATCACCAGATAGTTTTGTTTTCATCCAGGAGTATCTGGACAAATTGTTGTGGATTCGGGTGAAATTTAGCCAAAAATCACCGTGAAAGTGGTTTTGGAGAAAAGCACAATCTTCCTGTTCGGCAAAGTGTATCCAATGTCATGTTGACAGAAAGAAATATCATGTTTTCTCAGGTTTCTGAAGGTTTCTTCCTAGAAAACTCGAATGTGTGGAGGATTTGACTCTAGGTGGAACCAATTAGCGTTTGCCAGCAGAAAACAAAAAGGGTCCTGCTAAAATGCATTCAAAACCTTAAAGTCCATAGAGAATATCCAGAAAACACAATCACACACAGAGGCTGTAGCAAGATCTGGGATTGAGATAGCTACAAATCACCAGATAGTTTTGTTTTCATCCAGGAGTATCTGGACAAATTGTTGTAGTTTTGAAGTGAAATTTAACCAAAAAATCACCGTGAAAGTGGTTTTGGAGAAAAGCACAATCTTCCTCTTCAGCAATTCATCCAATGTGATGTTTACAGAAAGAAATATCATGTTTTCTCAGGTTTCTGAAGCTTTCTTCCTAGAACACTCGAATGTGTGGAGGATTTGACTCCAGGTGGAACGAATTAGCGTTTGCCAGCAGAAAACAAAAAGGGTCCTGCTAAAATGCATTCAAAACCTTAAAGTCCATAGAGAATATCCAGAAAACACAAACACACACAGAGGCTGTAGCAAGATCTGGGATTGAGATAGCTACAAATCACCACATAGTTTTGTTTTCATCCAGGAGTATCTGGACAAATTGTTTTGGATTTCGGGTGAAATTTAGCCAAAAATCACCGTGAAAGTGGTTTTGGAGAAAAGCACTATCTTTCTGTTAGCTAATGAATCCAATGTCATGTTTACAAATACAAATATCATGTTTTCTCAGGTTTCTGAAGCTTTCTTCCTAGAAAACTCGAATGTGTGGAGGATTTGACTCCAGGTGGAACCAATTAGTGTTTGCCAGTAGAAAACAAAAAGGGTCCTGCTAAAATGCATTCAAAACATTAAAGTCCATAGAGAATATCCAGAAAACACAAACAGACACAGAGGCTGTAGCAAGATCTGGGATTGAGATAGCTACAAATCACCAGATAGTTTTGTTTTCATCCAGGAGTATCTGGACAAATTGTTGTAGTTTTGAAGTGAAATTTAACCAAAAATCACCGTGAAAGTGGTTTTGAGAAAAGCACAATCTTCCTATTTGGCAAATGTATCCAATGTCATGTTTACAGAAAGAAATATCATGTTTTCTCAGGTTTCTGAAGCTTTCTTCCTAGAAAACTCGAATGTGTGGAGGATTTGACTCCAGGTGGAACGAATTAGCGTTTGCCAGCAGAAAACAAAAAGGGTCCTGCTAAAATGCATTCAAAACCTTAAAGTCCATAGAGAATATCCAGAAAACACAATCACACACAGAGGCTGTAGCAAGATCTGGGATTGAGATAGCTACAAATCACCAGATAGTTTTGTTTTCATCCAGGAGTATCTGGACAAATTGTTGTAGTTTTGAAGTGAAATTTAACCAAAAAATCACCGTGAAAGTGGTTTTGGAGAAAAGCACAATCTTCCTCTTCAGCAATTCATCCAATGTGATGTTTACAGAAAGAAATATCATGTTTTCTCAGGTTTCTGAAGCTTTCTTCCTAGAACACTCGAATGTGTGGAGGATTTGACTCCAGGTGGAACGAATTAGCGTTTGCCAGCAGAAAACAAAAAGGGTCCTGCTAAAATGCATTCAAAACCTTAAAGTCCATAGAGAATATCCAGAAAACACAAACACACACAGAGGCTGTAGCAAGATCTGGGATTGAGATAGCTACAAATCACCACATAGTTTTGTTTTCATCCAGGAGTATCTGGACAAATTGTTTTGGATTTCGGGTGAAATTTAGCCAAAAATCACCGTGAAAGTGGTTTTGGAGAAAAGCACTATCTTTCTGTTAGCTAATGAATCCAATGTCATGTTTACAAATACAAATATCATGTTTTCTCAGGTTTCTGAAGCTTTCTTCCTAGAAAACTCGAATGTGTGGAGGATTTGACTCCAGGTGGAACCAATTAGTGTTTGCCAGTAGAAAACAAAAAGGGTCCTGCTAAAATGCATTCAAAACATTAAAGTCCATAGAGAATATCCAGAAAACACAAACAGACACAGAGGCTGTAGCAAGATCTGGGATTGAGATAGCTACAAATCACCAGATAGTTTTGTTTTCATCCAGGAGTATCTGGACAAATTGTTGTAGTTTTGAAGTGAAATTTAACCAAAAATCACCGTGAAAGTGGTTTTGAGAAAAGCACAATCTTCCTATTTGGCAAATGTATCCAATGTGATGTTTACAGAAAGAAATATCATGTTTTCTCAGGTTTCTGAAGCTTTCTTCCTAGAAAACTCGAATGTGTGGAGGATTTGACTCCAGGTGGAACCAATTAGCGTTTGCCAGCAGAAAACAAAAAGGGTCCTGCTAAAATGCATTCAAAACCTTAAAGTCCATAGAGAATATCCAGAAAACACAAACACACACAGAGACTGTAGCAAGATCTGGGATTGACATAGCTACAAATCACCAGATAGTTTTGTATTCATCCAGGAGTATCTGGACAAATTGTTGTAGTTTTTAAGTGAAATTTAACCAAAAAATCACCGTGAAAGTGGTTTTGGAGAAAAGCACAATCTTTCTGTTAACAAATGAATCCAATGTCATGTTTAGAAATGCAAATATCATGTTTTCTCAGGTTTCTGGAGCTTTCTTCCTAGAAAACTCGAATGTGTGGAGGATTTGACTCCAGGTGGAACCAATTAGTGTTTCCAGCAGAAAACAAAAAGGGTCCTGCTAAAATGCATTCAAAAACTTAAAGTCCATAGAGAATATCCAGAAAACACAAACACACACAGAGGCTGTAGCAAGATCTGGGATTGAGATAGCTACAAATCACCAGATAGTTTTGTTTTCATCCAGGAGTGTCTGGACAAATTGTTGTGGATTTCGGGTGAAATTTACAAAAAATCACCGTGAAATTGGTTTTGGAGAAAAGCACAATCTTCCTGTTCGGCAAGTGTATCCAATGTCATGTTTACAAATACAAATATCATGTTTTCTCAGGTTTCTGGAGCTTTCTTCCTAGAAAACTCGAATGTGTGGAGTATTTTACTCCAGGTTGAACCAATTAGTGTTTGCAGCAAAAAACAAAAAGGGTCCTGCTAAAATGCATTCAAAAACGTAAAGTCCATAGAGAATATCCAGAAAACACAAACACACACAGAGGCTGTAGCAAGATCTGGGATTGAGATAGCTACAAATCACCAGATAGTTTTGTTTTCATCCAGGAGTATCTGGACAAATTGTTGTGGATTTCGGTTGAAATTTACCAAAAATCGCCGTGAAATTGGTTTTGGAGAAAAGCACAATCTTCCTGTTCGGCAAATGTATCCAATGTCATGTTTACAAATACAAATATCATGTTTTCTCAGGTTTCTGAAGCTTTCTTCCTAGAAAACTCGAATGTGTGGAGGATTTGACTCTAGGTGGAACCAATTAGCGTTTGCCAGCAGAAAACAAAAAGGGTCCTGCTAAAATGCATTCAAAACCTTAAAGTCCATAGAGAATATCCAGAAAACACAAACACACACAGAGGCTGTAGCAAGATGTGGGATTGAGATAGCTACTAATCACCAGATAGTTTTGTTTTCATCCAGGAGTATCTGGACAAATTGTTGTGGATTTCGGGTGAAATTTAACCAAAAATCTCCGTGAAAGTGGTTTTGGAGAAAAGCACAATCTTCCTGTTCGGGAAATGTATCCAATGTGATGGTTACAGAAGGAAATATCATGTTTTCTCAGGTTTCTGAAGCTTTCTTCCTAGAAAACTCGAATGTGTGGAGGATTTGACTCTAGGTGGAACCAATTAGCGTTTGCCAGCAGAAAACAAAAAGGGTCCTGCTAAAATGCATTCAAAACCTTAAAGTCCATAGAGAATGTTCAGAAAACACAAACAGACACAGAGGCTGTAGCAAGATCTGGGATTGACATAGCTACAAATCACCAGATAGTTTTGTTTTCATCCAGGAGTATCTGGACAAATTGTTGTTGCTTTGAAGTGAAATTTAACCAAAAATCACCGTGAAAGTGGTTTTGGAGAAAAGCACAATCTTCCTGTTTGGCAAATGTATCCAATGTCAGGTTTACAGAAAGAAATATCATGTTTTCTCAGGTTTCTGAAGCTTTCTTCCTAGAAAACTCGAATGTGTGGAGGATTTGACTCCAGGTGGAAGCAATTAGCGTTTGCCAGCAGAAAACAAAAAGGGTCCTGCTAAAATGCATTCAAAACCTTAAAGTCCATAGAGAATGTTCAGAAAACACAAACAGACACAGAGGCTGTAGCAAGGTCTGGGATTGAGATAGCTACAAATCACCAGATAGTTTTGTTTTCATCCAGGAGTATCTGGACAAATTGTTGTAGTTTTTAAGTGAAATTTAACCAAAAATCACCGTGAAAGTGGTTTTGGAGAAAAGCACAATCTTTCTCTTCGGCAAATGAATCCAATCTTATGTTTATAAATACAAATATCATGTTTTCTCAGGTTTCTGGAGCTTTCTTCCTAGAAAACTGGAATGTGTGGAGGAGTTGACTCCAGGTGGAACCAATTAGCGTTTGCCAGCAGAAAACAAAAAGGGTCCTGCTAAAATGCATTCAAAACCTTAAAGTCCATAGAGAATATCCAGAAAACACAAACACACACAGAGGCTGTAGCAAGATCTGGGATTGAGATAGCTACTAATCACCAGATAGTTTTGTGTTCATCCAGGAGTATCTGGACAAATTGTTGTGGATTTCGGGTGAAATTTAACCAAAAATCACCGTGAAAGTGGTTTTTGAGAAAAGCACAATCTGCCTGTTCGGCAAATGTGTCCAATGTCATGTTTACAGAAAGAAATATCATGTTTTCTCAGGTTTCTGAAGCTTTCTTCCTAGAAAACTCGAATGTGTGGAGGATTTGACTCCAGGTGGAACCAATTAGCGTTTGCCAGCAGAAAACAAAAAGGGTCCTGCTAAAATGCATTCAAAACCTTAAAGTCCATAGAGAATATCCAGAAAACACAAACACACACAGAGGCTGTAGCAAGATCTGGGATTGAGATAGCTACAAATCACCAGACAGTTTGTTTTCATCCAGGAGTATCTGGACAAATTGTTGTGGATTTCGGGTGAAATTTAACCAAAAATCACCGTGAAAGTGGTTTTGGAGAAAAGCACAATCTTCCTGTTCGGCAAATGAATCCAATGTCATGTTTACAGAAAGAAATATCAAGTTTTCTCAGGTTTCTGAAGCTTTCTTCCTCGAATGTGTGGAGTATTTGACTCCAGGTATAACCAATTAGCGTTTGCCAGCAGAAAACAAAAAGGGTCCTGCTAAAATGCATTCAAAACCTTAAAGTCCATAGAGAATATCCAGAAAACACAAACACACACAGAGGCTGTAGCAAGATCTGGGATTGAGATAGCTACAAATCACCAGATAGTTTTGTTTTCATCCAGGAGTATCTGGACCAATTGATGTGGATTTCGGGTGAAATTTAACCAAAAATCACCGTGAAAGTGGTTTTGGAGAATAGCACAATCTTCATGTTCAGCAAATGTATCCAATGTCATGTTTACAGAAAGAAATATCATGTTTTCTCAGGTTTCTGGAGCTTTCTTCCTAGAAAACTGGAATGTGTGGAGGAGTTGACTCCAGGTGGAACCAATTAGCGTTTGCCAGCAGAAAACAAAAAGGGTCCTGCTAAAATGCATTCAAAACCTTAAAGTCCATAGAGAATATCCAGAAAACACAAACACACACAGAGGCTGTAGCAAGATCTGGGATTGAGATAGCTACTAATCACCAGATAGTTTTGTGTTCATCCAGGAGTATCTGGACAAATTGTTGTGGATTTCGGGTGAAATTTAACCAAAAATCACCGTGAAAGTGGTTTTTGAGAAAAGCACAATCTGCCTGTTCGGCAAATGTGTCCAATGTCATGTTTACAGAAAGAAATATCATGTTTTCTCAGGTTTCTGAAGCTTTCTTCCTAGAAAACTCGAATGTGTGGAGGATTTGACTCCAGGTGGAACCAATTAGCGTTTGCCAGCAGAAAACAAAAAGGGTCCTGCTAAAATGCATTCAAAACCTTAAAGTCCATAGAGAATATCCAGAAAACACAAACACACACAGAGGCTGTAGCAAGATCTGGGATTGAGATAGCTACAAATCACCAGACAGTTTGTTTTCATCCAGGAGTATCTGGACAAATTGTTGTGGATTTCGGGTGAAATTTAACCAAAAATCACCGTGAAAGTGGTTTTGGAGAAAAGCACAATCTTCCTGTTCGGCAAATGAATCCAATGTCATGTTTACAGAAAGAAATATCAAGTTTTCTCAGGTTTCTGAAGCTTTCTTCCTCGAATGTGTGGAGTATTTGACTCCAGGTATAACCAATTAGCGTTTGCCAGCAGAAAACAAAAAGGGTCCTGCTAAAATGCATTCAAAACCTTAAAGTCCATAGAGAATATCCAGAAAACACAAACACACACAGAGGCTGTAGCAAGATCTGGGATTGAGATAGCTACAAATCACCAGATAGTTTTGTTTTCATCCAGGAGTATCTGGACCAATTGATGTGGATTTCGGGTGAAATTTAACCAAAAATCACCGTGAAAGTGGTTTTGGAGAATAGCACAATCTTCATGTTCAGCAAATGTATCCAATGTCATGTTTACAGAAAGAAATATCATGTTTTCTCAGGTTTCTGAAGCTTTCTTCCTAAAAAACTTGAATGTGTGGAGGATTTGACTCCAGGTGGAACCAATTAGCGTTTGCAAGCAGAACACAAAAACGGTCCTGCTAAAATGCATTCAAAATCTTAAAGTCCATAGAGAATATCCAGAAAACACAAACACACACAGAGGCTGTAGCAAGATCTGGGATTGAGATAGCTACAAATCTCCAGATAGTTTTGTTTTCATCCAGGAGTATCTGGACCAATTGTTGTAGCTTTTAAGTGAAATTTAACCAAAAAATCACCATTAAAGTGGTTTTGGAGAGAAGCACAATCTTTCTGATCAGCAAATGGATCCAATGTCATGTTCACAAATACAAATATCATGTTTTCTCAGGTTTCTGGAGCTTTCTTCCTAGAAAACTCGAATGTGTGGAGGATTTGACTCCAGGTGGAACCAATTAGCGTTTGCCAGCAGAAAACAAAAAAGGGTCCTGCTAAAATGCATTCAAAACCTTAAAGTCCATAGAGAATATCCAGAAAACACAAACACACACAGAGGCTGTAGCAAGATCTGGGATTGAGATAGTTACACATCACCAGAGAGTTTTGTTTTCATCCAGGAGTATCTGGACAAATTGTTGTGGATTTCGGGTGAAATTTAACCAAAAATGACCGTGAAAGTGGTTTTGGAGAAAAGCACAATCTTCCTGTTCGGCAAATGTATCCAATGTCATGTTTACAGAAAGAAATATCATGTATTGTCAGGTTTCTGAAGCTTTCTTCCTAGAAAACTCGAATGTGTGGAGGATTTGACTCCAGGTGGAACCAATTAGCGTTTGCCAGCAGAAAACAAAAAGGGTCCTGCTAAAATGCATTCAAAACCTTAAAGTCCATAGAGAATATCCAGAAAACACAAACACACACAGAGGCTGTAGCAATATCTGGGATTGAGATAGCTACTAATCACCAGATAGTTTTGTTTTCATCCAGGAGTATCTGGACAAATTGTTGTAGTTTTGAAGTGAAATTTAACCAAAAAATCACCGTGAAAGTGGTTTTTGAGAAAAGCACAATCTTTCTGTTCAGCAAATGAATCCAATGTCATGTTTACAAATACAAATATCAGGTTTTCTCAGGTTTCTGGAGATTTCTTCCTAGAAAACTGGAATGTGTGGAGGATTTGACTCCAGGTGGAACCAATTAGCGTTTGCCAGCAGAAAACAAAAAGGGTGCTGCTAAAATGCATTCAAAACCTTAAAGTCCATAGAGAATATCCAGAAAACACAAACACACACAGAGGCTGTTGGAAGATCTGGGATTGAGATAGCTACAAATCACCAGATAGTTTTGTTTTCATCCAGGAGTATCTGGACCAATTGTTGTGGATTTCGGGTGAAATTTAACCAAAAAATCACCGTGAAAGTGGTTTTGGAGAAAAGCACAATCTTTCTCTTCGGCAAATGAATCCAATGTTATGTTTATAAATACAAATATCATGTTTTCTCAGGTTTCTGGAGCTTTCTTCCTAGAAAACTCGAATGTGTGGAGAATTTGACTCCAGGTGGAACCAATTAGCGTTTGCCAGCAGAAAACAAAAAAGGGTCCTGCTAAAATACATTCAAAACCTTAAAGTCCATAGAGAATATCCAGAAAACACAAACGCACACAGAGGATGTAGCAAGATCTGGGATTGAGATAGTTACACATCACCAGATAGTTTTGTTTTCATCCAGGAGTATCTGGACCAATTGTTGTGGATTTCGGGTGAAATTTAACCAAAAATGACCATGAAAGTGGTTTTGGAGAAAAGCACAATCTTCCTGTTCGGCAAATGCATCCAATGTCATGTTTACAGAAAGAAATATCATGTTGTCTCAGCTTTCTGAAGCTTTCTTCCTAGAAAACTCGAATGTGTGGAGGATTTGACTCCAGGTGGAACCAATTAGCGTTTGCAAGCAGAAAACAAAAAGGGTCCTGCTAAAATGCATTCAAAACCTTAAAGTCCATAGAGAATATCCAGAAAACACAAACACACACAGAGGCTGTAGCAAAATCTGGGATTGAGATACCTACACATCACCAGATAGTTTTGTTTTCATCCAGGAGTATCTGGACAAATTGTTGTGGATTTCGGGTGAAATTTAACCAAAAATCACCGTGAAAGTGGTTTTGGAGAAAAGCACAATCTTCCTGTTCGGCAAACGTGTCCAATGTCATGTTTACAGAAAGAAATATCATGTTTTCTCAGGTTTCTAAAGCTTTCTTCCTAGAAAACTCGAATGTGTGGAGGATTTGACTCCAGGTGGAACCAATTAGCGTTTGCCAGCTGAAAACAAAAAGGGTCCTGCTAAAATGCATTCAAAACCTTAAAGTCCATAGAGAATATCCAGAAAACACAAACACACACAGAGGCTGTAGCAAGATCTGGGATTGAGATAGCTACAAATCACCAGATAGTTTTGTTTTCATCCAGGAGTATCTGGACAAATTGTTGTAGTTTTGAAGTGAAATTTAACCAAAAAATCACCGTGAAAGTGGTTTTGGAGAAAAGCACAATCTTTCTGTTCAGCAAATGAATCCAATGTCATGTTTACAAATACAAATATCATGTTTTCTCAGGTTTCTGGAGCTTTCTTCCTAGAAAACTGGAATGTGTGGAGGATTTGACTCCAGGTGGAACCAATTAGCGTTTGCCAGCAGAAAACAAAAAGGGTGCTGCTAAAATGCATTCAAAACCTTAAAGTCCATAGAGAATATCCAGAAAACACAAACACACACAGAGGCTGTTGGAAGATCTGGGATTGAGATAGCTACAAATCACCAGATAGTTTTGTTTTCATCCAGGAGTATCTGGACCAATTGTTGTGGATTTCGGGTGAAATTTAACCAAAAAATCACCGTGAAAGTGGTTTTGGAGAAAAGCACAATCTTTCTCTTCGGCAAATGAATCCAATGTTATGTTTATAAATACAAATATCATGTTTTCTCAGGTTTCTGGAGCTTTCTTCCTAGAAAACTCGAATGTGTGGAGGATTTGACTCCAGGTGGAACCAATTAGCGTTTGCCAGCAGAAAACAAAAAAGGGTCCTGCTAAAATACATTCAAAACCTTAAAGTCCATAGAGAATATCCAGAAAACACAAACACACACAGAGGATGTAGCAAGATCTGGGATTGAGATAGTTACACATCACCAGATAGTTTTGTTTTCATCCAGGAGTATCTGGACCAATTGTTGTGGATTTCGGGTGAAATTTAACCAAAAATGACCATGAAAGTGGTTTTGGAGAAAAGCACAATCTTCCTGTTCGGCAAATGCATCCAATGTCATGTTTACAGAAAGAAATATCATGTTGTCTCAGCTTTCTGAAGCTTTCTTCCTAGAAAACTCGAATGTGTGGAGGATTTGACTCCAGGTGGAACCAATTAGCGTTTGCAAGCAGAAAACAAAAAGGGTCCTGCTAAAATGCATTCAAAACCTTAAAGTCCATAGAGAATATCCAGAAAACACAAACACACACAGAGGCTGTAGCAAGATCTGGGATTGAGATAGCTACACATCACCAGATAGTTTTGTTTTCATCCAGGAGTATCTGGACAAATTGTTGTGGATTTCGGGTGAAATTTAACCAAAAATCACCGTGAAAGTGGTTTTGGAGAAAAGCACAATCTTCCTGTTCGGCAAACGTGTCCAATGTCATGTTTACAGAAAGAAATATCATGTTTTCTCAGGTTTCTAAAGCTTTCTTCCTAGAAAACTCGAATGTGTGGAGGATTTGACTCCAGGTGGAACCAATTAGCGTTTGCCAGCTGAAAACAAAAAGGGTCCTGCTAAAATGCATTCAAAACCTTAAAGTCCATAGAGAATATCCAGAAAACACAAACACACACAGAGGCTGTAGCAAGATCTGGGATTGAGATAGCTACAAATCACCAGATAGTTTTGTTTTCATCCAGGAGTATCTGGACAAATTGTTGTAGTTTTGAAGTGAAATTTAACCAAAAAATCACCGTGAAAGTGGTTTTGGAGAAAAGCACAATCTTTCTGTTCAGCAAATGAATCCAATGTCATGTTTACAAATACAAATATCATGTTTTCTCAGGTTTCTGGAGCTTTCTTCCTAGAAAACTGGAATGTGTGGAGGATTTGACTCCAGGTGGAACCAATTAGCGTTTGCCAGCAGAAAACAAAAAGGGTGCTGCTAAAATGCATTCAAAACCTTAAAGTCCATAGAGAATATCCAGAAAACACAAACACACACAGAGGCTGTTGGAAGATCTGGGATTGAGATAGCTACAAATCACCAGATAGTTTTGTTTTCATCCAGGAGTATCTGGACAAATTGTTGTGGATTTCGGGTGAAATTTAACCAAAAAATCACCGTGAAAGTGGTTTTGGAGAAAAGCACAATCTTTCTCTTCGGCAAATGAATCCAATGTTATGTTTATAAATACAAATATCATGTTTTCTCAGGTTTCTGGAGCTTTCTTCCTAGAAAACTCGAATGTGTGGAGGATTTGACTCCAGGTGGAACCAATTAGCGTTTGCCAGCAGAAAACAAAAAAGGGTCCTGCTAAAATACATTCAAAACCTTAAAGTCCATAGAGAATATCCAGAAAACACAAACACACACAGAGGATGTAGCAAGATCTGGGATTGAGATAGTTACACATCACCAGATAGTTTTGTTTTCATCCAGGAGTATCTGGACCAATTGTTGTGGATTTCGGGTGAAATTTAACCAAAAATGACCATGAAAGTGGTTTTGGAGAAAAGCACAATCTTTCTGTTAACAAATGCATCCAATGTCATGTTTACAGAAAGAAATATCATGTTGTCTCAGCTTTCTGAAGCTTTCTTCCTAGAAAACTCGAATGTGTGGAGGATTTGACTCCAGGTGGAACCAATTAGCGTTTGCAAGCAGAAAACAAAAAGGGTCCTGCTAAAATGCATTCAAAACCTTAAAGTCCATAGAGAATATCCAGAAAACACAAACACACACAGAGGCTGTAGCAAGATCTGGGATTGAGATAGCTACACATCACCAGATAGTTTTGTTTTCATCCAGGAGTATCTGGACAAATTGTTGTGGATTTCGGGTGAAATTTAACCAAAAATCACCGTGAAAGTGGTTTTGGAGAAAAGCACAATCTTCCTGTTCGGCAAACGTGTCCAATGTCATGTTTACAGAAAGAAATATCATGTTTTCTCAGGTTTCTAAAGCTTTCTTCCTAGAAAACTCGAATGTGTGGAGGATTTGACTCCAGGTGGAACCAATTAGCGTTTGCCAGCTGAAAACAAAAAGGGTCCTGCTAAAATGCATTCAAAACCTTAAAGTCCATAGAGAATATCCAGAAAACACAAACACACACAGAGGCTGTAGCAAGATCTGGGATTGAGATAGCTACAAATCACCAGATAGTTTTGTTTTCATCCAGGAGTATCTGGACAAATTGTTGTAGTTTTGAAGAGAAATTTAACCAAAAAATCACCGTGAAAGTGGTTTTGGAGAAAAGCACAATCTTTCTGTTCAGCAAATGAATCCAATGTCATGTTTACAAATACAAATATCATGTTTTCTCAGGTTTCTGGAGCTTTCTTCCTAGAAAACTGGAATGTGTGGAGGATTTGACTCCAGGTGGAACCAATTAGCGTTTGCCAGCAGAAAACAAAAAGGGTGCTGCTAAAATGCATTCAAAACCTTAAAGTCCATAGAGAATATCCAGAAAACACAAACACACACAGAGGCTGTTGGAAGATCTGGGATTGAGATAGCTACAAATCACCAGATAGTTTTGTTTTCATCCAGGAGTATCTGGACCAATTGTTGTGGATTTCGGGTGAAATTTAACCAAAAAATCACCGTGAAAGTGGTTTTGGAGAAAAGCACAATCTTTCTCTTCGGCAAATGAATCCAATGTTATGTTTATAAATACAAATATCATGTTTTCTCAGTTTTCTGGAGCTTTCTTCCTAGAAAACTCGAATGTGTGGAGGATTTGACTCCAGGTGGAACCAATTAGCGTTTGCCAGCAGAAAACAAAAAAGGGTCCTGCTAAAATACATTCAAAACCTTAAAGTCCATAGAGAATATCCAGAAAACACAAACACACACAGAGGATGTAGCAAGATCTGGGATTGAGATAGTTACACATCACCAGATAGTTTTGTTTTCATCCAGGAGTATCTGGACCAATTGTTGTGGATTTCGGGTGAAATTTAACCAAAAATGACCATGAAAGTGGTTTTGGAGAAAAGCACAATCTTCCTGTTCGGCAAATCCATCCAATGTCATGTTTACAGAAAGAAATATCATGTTTTCTCAGGTTTCTGAAGCTTTCTTCCTAGAAAACTCGAATGTGTGGAGGATTTGACTCCAGGTGGAACCAATTAGCGTTTGCCAGCAGAAAACAAAAAAGGGTCCTGCTAAAATGCATTCAAAACCTTAAAGTCCATAGAGAATATCCAGAAAACACAAACACACACAGAGGCTGTAGCAAGATCTGGGATTGAGATAGCTACAAATCACCAGATAGTTTTGTTTTCATCCAGGAGTATCTGGACAAATTGTAGATTTGAAGTGAAATTTAACCAAAAAATCACCGTGAAAGTGGTTTTGGAGAAAAGCACAATCTTTCTGTTCAGCAAATGAATCCAATGTTATGTTTATAAATACAAATATCATGTTTTCTCAGGTTTCTGGAGCTTTCTTCCTAGAAAACTGGAATGTGTGGAGTATTTGACTCCAGGTGGAACCAATTAGCGTTTGCTAGCAGAAAACAAAAATTTACATGCTAAAATGCATTCAAAACGTTAAAGTCCATAGAGAATATCCAGAAAACACAAACACACACAGAGGCTGTAGCAAGATCTGAGATTGAGATAGCTACAAATCACCAGATAGTTTTGTTTTCATCCAGGAGTATCTGGACAAATTGTTGTGGATTTCGGGTGAAATTTAACCAAAAATCACCGTGAAAGTCGTTTTGGAGAAAAGCACAATCTTCCTGTTCGGCAAAGGTATCCAATATCATGTTTACAAATACAAATATCATGTTTTCTAAGGTTTCTGAAGCTTTCTTCCTAGAAAACTCGAATGTGTGGAGGATTTGACTCCAGGTGGAACCAATTAGTGTTTGCCAGCAGAAAATAAAAAGGGTCCTGCTAAAATGCATTCAAAACCTTAAAGTCCATAGAGAATATCCAGAAAACACAAACACACACAGAGGCTGTAGCAAAATCTGGGATTGAGATAGCTACAAATCACCAGATAGTTTTGTTTTCATCCAGGAGTATCTGGACCAATTGTTGTGGATTTCGGGTGAAATTTAACCAAAAATGACCGTGAAAGTGGTTTTGGAGAAAAGCACAATCTTCCTGTTCGGCAAATCTTTCCAATGTCATGTTTACAAATACAAATATCATGTTTTCTCAGGTTTCTGAAGCTTTCCTCCTAGAAAACTCGAAGGTGTGGAGGATTTGACTCCAGGTGGAACCAATTAGCGTTTTCCAACAGAAAACAATAAGTGTCCTGCTAAAATGCATTCAAAACCTTAAAGTCCATAGAGAATATCCAGAAAACACAAACACACACAGAGGCTGTAGCAAGATCTGGGATTGAGATAGCTACAAATCACCAGATAGTTTTGTTTTCATCCAGGAGTTTCTGGACAAATTGTTGTGGATTTCGGGTGAAATTTAACCAAAAATCACCGTGAAAGTAGTTTTCGAGAAAATCACAATATTCCTTCTTTGCAAATGTATCCAATGTCATGTTTACAGAAAGAAATATCATGTTTTCTCAGCTTTCTGGAGCTTTCTTCCTAGAAAACTCGAATGTGTGGAGGATTTGACTCCAGGTGGAACCAATTAGCGTTTGCCAGCAGAAAACAAAAAAGGGTCCTGCTAAAATACATTCAAAACCTTAAAGTCCATAGAGAATATCCAGAAAACACAAACGCACACAGAGGATGTAGCAAGATCTGGGATTGAGATAGTTACACATCACCAGATAGTTTTGTTTTCATCCAGGAGTATCTGGACCAATTGTTGTGGATTTCGGGTGAAATTTAACCAAAAATGACCATGAAAGTGGTTTTGGAGAAAAGCACAATCTTCCTGTTCGGCAAATGCATCCAATGTCATGTTTACAGAAAGAAATATCATGTTGTCTCAGCTTTCTGAAGCTTTCTTCCTAGAAAACTCGAATGTGTGGAGGATTTGACTCCAGGTGGAACCAATTAGCGTTTGCAAGCAGAAAACAAAAAGGGTCCTGATAAAATGCATTCAAAACCTTAAAGTCCATAGAGAATATCCAGAAAACACAAACACACACAGAGGCTGTAGCAAGATCTGGGATTGAGATAGCTACACATCACCAGATAGTTTTGTTTTCATCCAGGAGTATCTGGACAAATTGTTGTGGATTTCGGGTGAAATTTAACCAAAAATCACCGTGAAAGTGGTTTTGGAGAAAAGCACAATCTTCCTGTTCGGCAAACGTGTCCAATGTCATGTTTACAGAAAGAAATATCATGTTTTCTCAGGTTTCTAAAGCTTTCTTCCTAGAAAACTCGAATGTGTGGAGGATTTGACTCCAGGTGGAACCAATTAGCGTTTGCCAGCTGAAAACAAAAAGGGTCCTGCTAAAATGCATTCAAAACCTTAAAGTCCATAGAGAATATCCAGAAAACACAAACACACACAGAGGCTGTAGCAAGATCTGGGATTGAGATAGCTACAAATCACCAGATAGTTTTGTTTTCATCCAGGAGTATCTGGACAAATTGTTGTAGTTTTGAAGTGAAATTTAACCAAAAAATCACCGTGAAAGTGGTTTTGGAGAAAAGCACAATCTTTCTGTTCAGCAAATGAATCCAATGTCATGTTTACAAATACAAATATCATGTTTTCTCAGGTTTCTGGAGCTTTCTTCCTAGAAAACTGGAATGTGTGGAGGATTTGACTCCAGGTGGAACCAATTAGCGTTTGCCAGCAGAAAACAAAAAGGGTCCTGCTAAAATGCATTCAAAACCTTAAAGTCCATAGAGAATATCCAGAAAACACAAACACACACAGAGGCTGTTGGAAGATCTGGGATTGAGATAGCTACAAATCACCAGATAGTTTTCTTTTCATCCAGGAGTATCTGGACCAATTGTTGTGGATTTCGGGTGAAATTTAACCAAAAAATCACCGTGAAAGTGGTTTTGGAGAAAAGCACAATCTTTCTCTTCGGCAAATGAATCCAATGTTATGTTTATAAATACAAATATCATGTTTTCTCAGGTTTCTGGAGCTTTCTTCCTAGAAAACTCGAATGTGTGGAGGATTTGACTCCAGGTGGAACCAATTAGCGTTTGCCAGCAGAAAACAAAAAAGGGTCCTGCTAAAATACATTCAAAACCTTAAAGTCCATAGAGAATATCCAGAAAACACAAACACACACAGAGGATGTAGCAAGATCTGGGATTGAGATAGTTACACATCACCAGATAGTTTTGTTTTCATCCAGGAGTATCTGGACCAATTGTTGTGGATTTCGGGTGAAATTTAACCAAAAATGACCATGAAAGTGGTTTTGGAGAAAAGCACAATCTTCCTGTTCGGCAAATCCATCCAATGTCATGTTTACAGAAAGAAATATCATGTTTTCTCAGGTTTCTGAAGCTTTCTTCCTAGAAAACTCGAATGTGTGGAGGATTTGACTCCAGGTGGAACCAATTAGTGTTTGCCAGCAGAAAATAAAAAGGGTCCTGCTAAAATGCATTCAAAACCTTAAAGTCCATAGAGAATATCCAGAAAACACAAACACACACAGAGGCTGTAGCAAGATCTGGGATTGAGATAGCTACAAATCACCAGATAGTTTTGTTTTCATCCAGGAGTATCTGGACAAATTGTAGATTTGAAGTGAAATTTAACCAAAAAATCACCGTGAAAGTGGTTTTGGAGAAAAGCACAATCTTTCTGTTCAGCAAATGAATCCAATGTTATGTTTATAAATACAAATATCATGTTTTCTCAGGTTTCTGGAGCTTTCTTCCTAGAAAACTGGAATGTGTGGAGTATTTGACTCCAGGTGGAACCAATTAGCGTTTGCTAGCAGAAAACAAAAATTTACATGCTAAAATGCATTCAAAACGTTAAAGTCCATAGAGACTATCCAGAAAACACAAACACACACAGAGGCTGTAGCAAGATCTGAGATTGAGATAGCTACAAATCACCAGATAGTTTTGTTTTCATCCAGGAGTATCTGGACAAATTGTTGTGGATTTCGGGTGAAATTTAACCAAAAATCACCGTGAAAGTCGTTTTGGAGAAAAGCACAATCTTCCTGTTCGGCAAAGGTATCCAATATCATGTTTACAAATACAAATATCATGTTTTCTAAGGTTTCTGAAGCTTTCTTCCTAGAAAACTCGAATGTGTAGAGGATTTGACTCCAGGTGGAACCAATTAGTGTTTGCCAGCAGAAAATAAAAAGGGTCCTGCTAAAATGCATTCAAAACCTTAAAGTCCATAGAGAATATCCAGAAAACACAAACACACACAGAGGCTGTAGCAAAATCTGGGATTGAGATAGCTACAAATCACCAGATAGTTTTGTTTTCATCCAGGAGTATCTGGACCAATTGTTGTGGATTTCGGGTGAAATTTAACCAAAAATGACCGTGAAAGTGGTTTTGGAGAAAAGCACAATCTTCCTGTTCGGCAAATCTTTCCAATGTCATGTTTACAAATACAAATATCATGTTTTCTCAGGTTTCTGAAGCTTTCCTCCTAGAAAACTCGAAGGTGTGGAGGATTTGACTCCAGGTGGAACCAATTAGCGTTTTCCAACAGAAAACAATAAGTGTCCTGCTAAAATGCATTCAAAACCTTAAAGTCCATAGAGAATATCCAGAAAACACAAACACACACAGAGGCTGTAGCAAGATCTGGGATTGAGATAGCTACAAATCACCAGATAGTTTTGTTTTCATCCAGGAGTATCTGGACAAATTGTTGTAGTTTTGAAGTGAAATTTAACCAAAAAATCACCGTGAAAGTGGTTTTGGAGAAAAGCACAATCTTTCTCTTCGGCAAATGAATCCAATGTTATGTTTATAAATACAAATATCATGTTTTCTCAGGTTTCTGGAGCTTTCTTCCTAGAAAACTCGAATGTGTGGAGGATTTGACTCCAGGTGGAACCAATTAGCGTTTGCCAGCAGAAAACAAAAAAGGGTCCTGCTAAAATACATTCAAAACCTTAAAGTCCATAGAGAATATCCAGAAAACACAAACACACACAGAGGATGTAGCAAGATCTGGGATTGAGATAGTTACACATCACCAGATAGTTTTGTTTTCATCCAGGAGTATCTGGACCAATTGTTGTGGATTTCGGGTGAAATTTAACCAAAAATGACCATGAAAGTGGTTTTGGAGAAAAGCACAATCTTCCTGTTCGGCAAATGCATCCAATGTCATGTTTACAGAAAGAAATATCATGTTGTCTCAGCTTTCTGAAGCTTTCTTCCTAGAAAACTCGAATGTGTGGAGGATTTGACTCCAGGTGGAACCAATTAGCGTTTGCAAGCAGAAAACAAAAAGGGTCCTGCTAAAATGCATTCAAAACCTTAAAGTCCATAGAGAATATCCAGAAAACACAAACACACACAGAGGCTGTAGCAAGATCTGGGATTGAGATAGCTACACATCACCAGATAGTTTTGTTTTCATCCAGGAGTATCTGGACAAATTGTTGTGGATTTCGGGTGAAATTTAACCAAAAATCACCGTGAAAGTGGTTTTGGAGAAAAGCACAATCTTCCTGTTCGGCAAACGTGTCCAATGTCATGTTTACAGAAAGAAATATCATGTTTTCTCAGGTTTCTAAAGCTTTCTTCCTAGAAAACTCGAATGTGTGGAGGATTTGACTCCAGGTGGAACCAATTAGCGTTTGCCAGCTGAAAACAAAAAGGGTCCTGCTAAAATGCATTCAAAACCTTAAAGTCCATAGAGAATATCCAGAAAACACAAACACACACAGAGGCTGTAGCAAGATCTGGGATTGAGATAGCTACAAATCACCAGATAGTTTTGTTTTCATCCAGGAGTATCTGGACAAATTGTTGTAGTTTTGAAGTGAAATTTAACCAAAAAATCACCGTGAAAGTGGTTTTGGAGAAAAGCACAATCTTTCTGTTCAGCAAATGAATCCAATGTCATGTTTACAAATACAAATATCATGTTTTCTCAGGTTTCTGGAGCTTTCTTCCTAGAAAACTGGAATGTGTGGAGGATTTGACTCCAGGTGGAACCAATTAGCGTTTGCCAGCAGAAAACAAAAAGGGTCCTGCTAAAATGCATTCAAAACCTTAAAGTCCATAGAGAATATCCAGAAAACACAAACACACACAGAGGCTGTTGGAAGATCTGGGATTGAGATAGCTACAAATCACCAGATAGTTTTCTTTTCATCCAGGAGTATCTGGACCAATTGTTGTGGATTTCGGGTGAAATTTAACCAAAAAATCACCGTGAAAGTGGTTTTGGAGAAAAGCACAATCTTTCTCTTCGGCAAATGAATCCAATGTTATGTTTATAAATACAAATATCATGTTTTCTCAGGTTTCTGGAGCTTTCTTCCTAGAAAACTCGAATGTGTGGAGGATTTGACTCCAGGTGGAACCAATTAGCGTTTGCCAGCAGAAAACAAAAAAGGGTCCTGCTAAAATACATTCAAAACCTTAAAGTCCATAGAGAATATCCAGAAAACACAAACACACACAGAGGATGTAGCAAGATCTGGGATTGAGATAGTTACACATCACCAGATAGTTTTGTTTTCATCCAGGAGTATCTGGACCAATTGTTGTGGATTTCGGGTGAAATTTAACCAAAAATGACCATGAAAGTGGTTTTGGAGAAAAGCACAATCTTCCTGTTCGGCAAATCCATCCAATGTCATGTTTACAGAAAGAAATATCATGTTTTCTCAGGTTTCTGAAGCTTTCTTCCTAGAAAACTCGAATGTGTGGAGGATTTGACTCCAGGTGGAACCAATTAGTGTTTGCCAGCAGAAAATAAAAAGGGTCCTGCTAAAATGCATTCAAAACCTTAAAGTCCATAGAGAATATCCAGAAAACACAAACACACACAGAGGCTGTAGCAAGATCTGGGATTGAGATAGCTACAAATCACCAGATAGTTTTGTTTTCATCCAGGAGTATCTGGACAAATTGTTGTAGTTTTGAAGTGAAATTTAACCAAAAAAATCACCGTGAAAGTGGTTTTGGAGAAAAGCACAATTTTTCTGTTCAGCAAATGCATCCAATGTCATGTTTACAGAAAGAAATATCATGTTTACTCAGGTTTCTGGAGCTTTCTTCCTAGAAAACTCGAATGTGTGGAGTATTTGACTCCAGGTGGAATCAATTAGCCTTTGCCAGCAGAAAACAAAAAGGGTCCTTTTAAAATGCATTCAAAACCTTAAAGTCCATAGAGAATATCCAGAAAACACAAACACACACAGAGGCTGTAGCAAGATCTGGGATTGAGATAGTTACACATCACCAGATAGTTTTCTTTTCATCCAGGAGTATCTGGACCAATTGTTGTGGATTTCGGGAGAAATGTAACCAAAAATCACCGTGAAAGTGGTTTTGGAGAAAAGCACAATCTTCCTGTTCGGCAAATGTATCCAATGTCATGTTTACAGAAAGAAATATCATGTTTTCTCAGGTTTCTGGAGCTTTCTTCCTAGAAAACTCGAATGTGTGGAGGATTTGACTCCAGGTGGAATCAATTAGCGTTTGCCAGCAGAAAACAAAAAGGGTCCTTTTAAAATGCATTCAAAACCTTAAAGTCCATAGAGAATATCCAGAAAACACAAACACACACAGAGGCTGTAGCAAGATCTGGGATTGAGATAGCTACTGATCACCAGATAGTTTTGTTTTCATCCAGGAGTATCTGGACAAATTGTAGATTTGAAGTGAAATTTAACCAAAAAATCACCGTGAAAGTGGTTTTGGAGAAAAGCACAATCTTTCTGTTCAGCAAATGAATCCAATGTTATGTTTATAAATACAAATATCATGTTTTCTCAGGTTTCTGGAGCTTTCTTCCTAGAAAACTGGAATGTGTGGAGTATTTGACTCCAGGTGGAACCAATTAGCGTTTGCTAGCAGAAAACAAAAATTTACATGCTAAAATGCATTCAAAACGTTAAAGTCCATAGAGAATATCCAGAAAACACAAACACACACAGAGGCTGTAGCAAGATCTGAGATTGAGATAGCTACAAATCACCAGATAGTTTTGTTTTCATCCAGGAGTATCTGGACAAATTGTTGTGGATTTCGGGTGAAATTTAACCAAAAATCACCGTGAAAGTCGTTTTGGAGAAAAGCACAATCTTCCTGTTCGGCAAATCTTTCCAATGTCATGTTTACAAATACAAATATCATGTTTTCTCAGGTTTCTGAAGCTTTCCTCCTAGAAAACTCGAAGGTGTGGAGGATTTGACTCCAGGTGGAACCAATTAGCGTTTTCCAACAGAAAACAATAAGTGTCCTGCTAAAATGCATTCAAAACCTTAAAGTCCATAGAGAATATCCAGAAAACACAAACACACACAGAGGCTGTAGCAAGATCTGGGATTGAGATAGCTACAAATCACCAGATAGTTTTGTTTTCATCCAGGAGTTTCTGGACAAATTGTTGTGGATTTCGGGTGAAATTTAACCAAAAATCACCGTGAAAGTAGTTTTCGAGAAAATCACAATATTCCTTCTTTGCAAATGTATCAAATGTCATGTTTACAGAAAGAAATATCATGTTTTCTCAGCTTTCTGAAGCTTTCTTCCTAGAAAACTCGAAGGTGTGGAGGATTTGACTCCAGGTGGAACCAATTAGCGTTTTCCAACAGAAAACAATAAGTGTCCTGCTAAAATGCATTCAAAACCTTAAAGTCCATAGAGAATATCCAGAAAACACAAACACACACAGAGGCTGTAGCAAGATCTGGGATTGAGATAGCTACAAATCACCAGGTAGTTTTGTTTTCATCCAGGAGTATCTGGAAAAATTGTTGTGGATTTCGGGTGAAATTTAACCAAAAATCACCGTGAAAGTAGTTTTCGAGAAAATCACAATATTCCTTCTTTGCAAATGTATCCAATGTCATGTTTACAGAAAGAAATATCATGTTTTCTCAGGTTTCTGAAGCTTTCTTCCTATAAAACTCGAAAGTGTGGAGGATTTGACTCCAGGTGGAACCAATTAGCGTTTGCCAGCAGAAAACAAAAAGGGTCCTGCTAAAATGCATTCAAAACCTTAAAGTCCATAGAGAATATCCAGAAAACACAAACACACACAGAGGCTGTAGCAAGATCTGGGATTGAGATAGCTACAAATCACCAGATAGTTTTGTTTTCATGCAGGAGTATCTGGACAAATTGTTGTGTATTTCAGATGAAATTTAACCAAAAATCACCGTGAAAATGGTTTTGGAGAAAAGCACAATCTTCCTGTTCGGGAAATGTATCCAATGTCATGTTTACAGAAAGAAATATCATGTTTTCTCAGGTTTCTGGAGCTTTCTTCCTAGAAAACTCGAATGTGTGGAGGATATGACTCCAGGTGGAACCGATTAGCCTTTGCCAGCAGAAAACAAAAAGGGTCCTGCTAAAATGCATTCAAAACCTTAAAGTCCATAGAGAATATCCAGAAAACACAAACACACGCATAGGCTGTAGCAAGATCTGGGATTGAGATAGCTACAAATCACCAGATAGTTTTGTTTTCATCCAGGAGTATCTGGACAAATTGTTGTGGATTTCGGGTGAAATTTAACCAAAAATCACCGTGAAAGTCGTTTTGGAGAAAAGCACAATCTTCCTGTTCGGCAAATATTTCCAATGTTATGTTTATAAATACAAATATCATGTTTTCTCAGGTTTCTGAAGCTTTCTTCCTAGAAAACTCGAAGGTGTGGAGGATTTGACTCCAGGTGGAACCAATTAGCGTTTTCCAACAGAAAACAATAAGTGTCCTGCTAAAATGCATTCAAAACCTTAAAGTCCATAGAGAATATCCAGAAAACACAAACACACACAGAGGCTGTAGCAAGATCTGGGATTGAGATAGCTACAAATCACCAGATAGTTTTGTTTTCATCCAGGAGTATCTGGACAAATTGTTGTGGATTTCGGGTGAAATTTAACCAAAAATCACCGTGAAAGTAGTTTTCGAGAAAATCACAATATTCCTACTTTGCAAATGTATCCAATGTCATGTTTACAGAAAGAAATATCATGTTTTCTCAGGTTTCTGAAGCTTTCTTCCTATAAAACTCGAAAGTGTGGAGGATTTGACTCCAGGTGGAACCAATTAGCGTTTGCCAGCAGAAAACAAAAAGGGTCCTGCTAAAATGCATTCAAAACCTTAAAGTCCATAGAGAATATCCAGAAAACACAAACACACACAGAGGCTGTAGCAAGATCTGGGATTGAGATAGCTACAAATCACCAGATAGTTTTGTTTTCATCCAGGAGTATCTGGACAAATTGTTGTGTATTTCAGATGAAATTTAACCAAAAATCACCGTGAAAATGGTTTTGGAGAAAAGCACAATCTTCATGTTCGGGAAATGTATCCAATGTCATGTTTACAGAAAGAAATATCATGTTTTCTCAGGTTTCTGGAGCTTTCTTCCTAGAAAACTCGAATGTGTGGAGGATATGACTCCAGGTGGATCCGATTAGCCTTTGCCAGCAGAAAACAAAAAGGGTCCTGCTAAAATGCATTCAAAACCTTAAAGTCCATAGAGAATATCCAGAAAACACAAACACACACAGAGGCAGTAGCAAGATCTGGGATTGAGATAGCTACAAATCACCAGATAGTTTTGTTTTCATCCAGGAGTATCTGGACCAATTGTTGTGGATTTCGGGTGAAATTTAACCAAAAATCATCGTGAAAGTGGTTTTGGAGAAAAGCACAATCTTCCTGTTTGGCAAGTGTATCCAATGTCATGTTTACAAATACAAATATCATCTTTTCTCAGGTTTCTGAAGCTTTCTTCCTAGAAAACTCGAATGTGTTGAGGATTTGACTCCAGGTGGAACCAATTAGCGTTTGCCAGCGGAAAACTTAATGGGTCCTGCTAAAATGCATTCAAACCATTAAACTCCATAGAGAATATCCAGAAAACACAAACACACACAGAGGCTGTAGCAAGATCTGGGATTGAGATAGCTTCAAATCACCAGATAGTTTTGTTTTCATCCAGGAGTATCTGGACAAATTGTTGTGGATTTCGGGTGAAATTTAAACAAAAATCACCGTGAAAGTGGTTTTGGAGAAAAGCACAATCTTCCTGTTCGGCAAATGTATCCAATGTCATGTTTACAGAAAGAAATATCATGTTTTCTCAGGTTTCTGAAGCTTTCTTCCTAGAAAACTCGAATGTGTGGAGGATTTGACTCCAGGTGGAACCAATTAGCGTTTGCAGGCAGAAAACAAAAAGGGTCCTGCTAAAATGCATTCAAAACCTTAAAGTCCATAGAGAATGTTCAGAAAACACTAACAGTCACAGAGGCTGTAGCAAGATCTGGGATTGAGATAGCTACAAATCACCAGATAGTTTTGTTTTCATCCAGGAGTATCTGGACAAATTGTAGTGGATTTCGGATGAAATTTCACCAAAAATCACCGGGAAAATGGTTTTGGAGAAAAGCACAATCTTCCTGTTCGGCAAATGTATCCAATGTCATGTTTACAGAAAGAAATATCATGTTTTCTCAGGTCAATGAAGCTTTCTTCCTAGAAAACTCGAATGTGTGGAGGATTTGACTCCAGGTGGAACCAATTAGTGTTTTCCAGCAGAAAATAAAAAGGGACTTGCTAAAATGCTTTCAAAACCTTAAAGTCCATAGAGAATATCCAGAAAACACAAACACACACAGAGGCTGTAGCAAGATCTGGGATTGAGATAGCTACAAATCACCAGATAGTTTTGTTTTCATCCAGGAGTATCTGGACCAATTGTTGTGGATTTCGGGTGAAATTTAACCAAAAATGACCGTGAAAGTGGTTTTGGAGAAAAGCATAATCTTCCTGTTCGGCAAATGAATGTAATGTCATATTTACAGAAAGAAATATCATGTTTTCTCAGGTTTTTGATGCTTTCTTCCTAGAAAACTCGAATGTGTGGAGGGTTTGACTCCAGGTGGAACCAATTAGCGTTTGCCAGCAGAAAACAAAAAGGGTCCTGCTAAAATGCATTCAAAACCTTAAAGTCCATAGAGAATATCCAGAAAACACAAACACACACAGAGGCTGTAGCAAGATCTGGGATTGAGATAGCTACAAATCACCAGATAGTTTTGTTTTCATCCAGGAGTATCTGGACCAATTGTTGTAGTTTTGAAGTGAAATTTAATCCAAACTTCACCGTGAAAGTTGTTTTGGAGAAAAGCACAATCTTTCTGTTCAGCAAATGCATCCAATGTCATGTTTACAAATACAAATATCATGTTTTCTCAGGTTTCTGGAGCTTTCTTCCTAGAAAACTCGAATGTGTGGAGGATTTGACTCCAGGTGGAATCAATTAGCGTTTGCCAGCAGAAAACAAAAAGGGTGCTGCTAAAATGCATTCAAAACCTTAAAGTCCATAGAGAATATCCAGAAAACACAAACACACACAGAGGCTGTAGCAAGATCTGGGATTGAGATAGCTACAAATCACCAGATAGTTTTGTTTTCATCCAGGAGTATCTGGACCAATTGTTGTGGATTTCGGGAGAAATTTAACCTAAAATCACCGTGAAAGTGGTTTTGGAGAAAAGCACAATCTTTCTGTTCAGCAAATGAATCCAATGTTATGTTTATAAATACAAATATCATGTTTTCTCAGGTTTCTGAAGCTTTCTTCCTAGAAAACTCGAATGTGTGGAGGATTTGACTCCAGGTGGAACCAATTAGCGTTTGCCAGCAGAAAACAAAAAGGGTCCTGCTAAAATGCATTCAAAACCTTAAAGTCCATAGAGAATATCCAGAAAACACAAACACACACAGAGGCTGTAGCAAGATCTGGGATTGAGATAGCTACAAATCACCAGATAGTTTTGTTTTCATCCAGGAGTATCTGGACAAATTGTTGTGGATTTCGGGTGAAATTTAACCAAAAATCACCGTGAAAGTGGTTTTGGAGAAAAGCACAATCGTCCTGTTCGGCAAAGGTATCCAATATCATGTTTACAGAAAGAAATATCATGTTTTCTCAGGTTTCTGAAGCTTTCTTCCTAGAAAACTCGAATGTGTGGAGGATTTGACTCCAGGTGGAACCAATTAGTGTTTGCCAGCAGAAAATAAAAAGGGTCCTGCTAAAATGCATTCAAAACCTTAAAGTCCATAGAGAATATCCAGAAAACACAAACACACACAGAGGCTGTAGCAAGATCTGGGATTGAGATAGCTACAAATCACCAGATAGTTTTGTTTTCATCCAGGAGTATCTGGACAAATTGTTGTAGTTTTGAAGTGAAATTTAACCAAAAAAATCACCGTGAAAGTGGTTTTGGAGAAAAGCACAATTTTTCTGTTCAGCAAATGCATCCAATGTCATGTTTACAGAAAGAAATATCATGTTTACTCAGGTTTCTGGAGCTTTCTTCCTAGAAAACTCGAATGTGTGGAGTATTTGATTCCAGGTGGAATCAATTAACCTTTGCCAGCAGAAAACAAAAAGCGTCCTTTTAAAATGCATTCAAAACCTTAAAGTTCATAGAGAATATCCAGAAAACACAAACACACACAGAGGCTGTAGCAAGATCTGGGATTTAGATAGCTATAAATCACCAGATAGTTTTGTTTTCATCCAGGAGTATCTGGACCAATTGTTGTGGATTTCGGGAGAAATGTAACCAAAAATCACCGTGAAAGTGGTTTTGGAGAAAAGCACAATCTTCCTGTTCGGCAAATGCATCCAATGTCATGTTTACAGAAAGAAATATCATGTTTTCTCAGGTTTCTGGAGCTTTCTTCCTAGAAAACTCGAATGTGTGGAGGATTTGACTCCAGGTGGAATCAATTAGCGTTTGCCAGCAGAAAACAAAAAGGGTGCTGCTAAAATGCATTCAAAACCTTAAAGTCCATAGAGAATATCCAGAAAACACAAACACACACAGAGGCAGTAGCAAGATCTGGGATTGAGATAGCTACTAATCACCAGATAGTTTTGTTTTCATCCAGGAGTATCTGGACAAATTGTAGATTTGAAGTGAAATTTAACCAAAAAATCACCGTGAAAGTGGTTTTGGAGAAAAGCACAATCTTTCTGTTCAGCAAATGAATCCAATGTTATGTTTATAAATACAAATATCATGTTTTCTCAGGTTTCTGAAGCTTTCTTCCTAGAAAACTCGAATGTGTGGAGGATTTGACTCCAGGTGGAACCAATTAGCGTTTGCCAGCAGAAAACAAAAAGGGTCCTGCTAAAATGCATTCAAACCCTTTAAGTCCAGAGAGAATATCCAGAAAACACAAACACACACAGAGGCTGTAGCAAGATCTGAGATTGAGATAGCTACAAATCACCAGGTAGTTTTGCTTTCATCCAGGAGTATCTGGACAAATTGTTGTGGATTTCGGGTGAAATTTAACCAAAAATCACCGTGAAAGTGGTTTTGGAGAAAAGCACAATCTTCCTGTTCGGCAAAGGTATCCAATATCATGTTTACAGAAAGAAATATCATGTTTTCTCAGGTTTCTGAAGCTTTCTTCCTAGAAAACTCGAATGTGTGGAGGATTTGACTCCAGGTGGAACCAATTAGTGTTTGCCAGCAGAAAATAAAAAGGGTCCTGCTAAAATGCATTCAAAACCTTAAAGTCCATAGAGAATATCCAGAAAACACAAACACACACAGAGGCTGTAACAAGATCTGGGATTGAGATAGCTACAAATCACCAGATAGTTTTGTTTTCATCCAGGAGTATCTGGACCAATAATGTGGATTTCGGGTGAAATTTAACCAAAAATCACCGTGAAAGTGGTTTTGGAGAAAAGCACAATCTTCCTTTTCGGCAAATGAATGCAATGTCATATTTACAGAAAGAAATATCATGTTTTCTCAGGTTTTTGATGCTTTCTTCCTAGAAAACTCGAAGGTGTGGAGGATTTGACTCCAGGTGGAACCAATTAGCGTTTGCCAGCAGAAAACAAAAAGGGTCCTGCTAAAATGCATTCAAAACCTTAAAGTCCATAGAGAATATCCAGAAAACACAAACACACACAGAGGCTGTAGCAAGATCTGGGATTGAGATAGCTACAAATCACCAGATAGTTTTGTTTTCATCCAGGAGTATCTGGACAAATTGTTGTGGATTTCGGGTGAAATTTAACCAAAAATCACCGTGAAAGTGGTTTTGGAGAAAAGCACAATCTTCCTGTTCGGCAAATCTTTCCAATGTCATGTTTACAAATACAAATATCATGTTTTCTCAGGTTTCTGAAGCTTTCTTCCTAGAAAACTCGAAGGTGTGGAGGATTTGACTCCAGGTGGAACCAATTAGCGTTTTCCAACAGAAAACAATAAGTGTCCTGCTAAAATGCATTCAAAACCTTAAAGTCCATAGAGAATATCCAGAAAACACAAACACACACAGAGGCTGTAGCAAGATCTGGGATTGAGATAGCTACAAATCACCAGGTAGTTTTGTTTTCATCCAGGAGTATCTGGACAAATTGTTGTGGATTTCGGGTGAAATTTAACCAAAAATCACCGTGAAAGTGGTTTTCGAGAAAATCACAATATTCCTTCTTTGCAAATGTATCCAATGTCATGTTTACAGAAAGAAATATCATGTTTTCTCAGGTTTCTGGAGCTTTCTTCCTAGAAAACTCGAATGTGTGGAGGATATGACTCCAGGTGGAACCGATTAGCCTTTGCCAGCAGAAAACAAAAAGGGTCCTGCTAAAATGCATTCAAAACCTTAAAGTCCATAGAGAATATCCAGAAAACACAAACACACACAGAGGCTGTAGCAAGATCTGGGATTGAGATAGCTACAAATCACCAGATAGTTTTGTTTTCATCCAGGAGTATCTGGACAAATGGTTGTGGATTTCGGGTGAAATTTAACCAAAAATCATCGCGAAAGTGGTTTTGGAGAAAAGCACAATCTTCCTGTTTGGCAAGTGTATCCAATGCCATGTTTACAAATACAAATATCATCTTTTCTCAGGTTTCTGGAGCTTTCTTCCTAGAAAACTCGAATGTGTGGAGGATTTGACTCCAGGTGGAACCAATTAGCGTTTCCCAGCGGAAAACTTAATGGGTCCTGCTAAAATGCATTCAAACCATTAAAGTCCATAGAGAATATCCAGAAAACACAAACACACACAGAGGCTGTAGCAAGATCTGGGATTGAGATAGCTTCAAATCACCAGATAGTTTTGTTTTCATCCAGGAGTATCTGGACAAATTGTTGTGGATTTCGGGTGAAATTTAACCAAAAATCTCCGTGAAAGTGGTTTTGGAGAAAAGCACAATCTTCCTGTTCGGCAAATGTATCCAATGTCATGTTTACAGAAAGAAATATCATGTTTTCTCAGGTTTCTGAAGCTTTCTTCCTAGAAAACTCGAATGTGTGGAGGATTTGACTCCAGGTGGAACCAATTAGCGTTTGCCAGCAGAAAACAAAAAGGGTCCTGCTAAAATACATTCAAAACCTTAAAGTCCATAGAGAATATCCAGAAAACACAAACACACACAGAGGCTGTAGCAAGATCTGGGATTGAGATAGCTACAAATCACCAGATAGTTTTGTTTTCATCCAGGAGTATCTGGACAAATTGTTGTGGATTTCGGGTGAAATTTAACAAAAATCACCGTGAAAGTGGTTTTGGAGAAAAGCACAATCTTCATGTTCGGGAAATGTATCCAATGTCATGTTTACAAATACAAATATCATGTTTTCTCAGGTTTCTGAAGCTTTCTTCCTAGAAAACTCGAATGTGTGGAGGATTTGACTCCAGGTGGAACCAATTAGTGTTTGCCAGCAGAAAATAAAAAGGGTCCTGCTAAAATGCATTCAAAACCTTAAAGTCCATAGAGAATATCCAGAAAACACAAACACACACAGAGGCTGTAACAAGATCTGGGATTGAGATAGCTACAAATCACCAGATAGTTTTGTTTTCATCCAGGAGTATCTGGACCAATAATGTGGATTTCGGGTGAAATTTAACCAAAAATCACCGTGAAAGTGGTTTTGGAGAAAAGCACAATCTTCCTTTTCGGCAAATGAATGCAATGTCATATTTACAGAAAGAAATATCATGTTTTCTCAGGTTTTTGATGCTTTCTTCCTAGAAAACTCGAAGGTGTGGAGGATTTGACTCCAGGTGGAACCAATTAGCGTTTGCCAGCAGAAAACAAAAAGGGTCCTGCTAAAATGCATTCAAAACCTTAAAGTCCATAGAGAATATCCAGAAAACACAAACACACACAGAGGCTGTAGCAAGATCTGGGATTGAGATAGCTACAAATCACCAGATAGTTTTGTTTTCATCCAGGAGTATCTGGACAAATTGTTGTGGATTTCGGGTGAAATTTAACCAAAAATCACCGTGAAAGTGGTTTTGGAGAAAAGCACAATCTTCCTGTTCGGCAAATCTTTCCAATGTCATGTTTACAAATACAAATATCATGTTTTCTCAGGTTTCTGAAGCTTTCTTCCTAGAAAACTCGAAGGTGTGGAGGATTTGACTCCAGGTGGAACCAATTAGCGTTTTCCAACAGAAAACAATAAGTGTCCTGCTAAAATGCATTCAAAACCTTAAAGTCCATAGAGAATATCCAGAAAACACAAACACACACAGAGGCTGTAGCAAGATCTGGGATTGAGATAGCTACAAATCACCAGGTAGTTTTGTTTTCATCCAGGAGTATCTGGACAAATTGTTGTGGATTTCGGGTGAAATTTAACCAAAAATCACCGTGAAAGTGGTTTTCGAGAAAATCACAATATTCCTTCTTTGCAAATGTATCCAATGTCATGTTTACAGAAAGAAATATCATGTTTTCTCAGGTTTCTGGAGCTTTCTTCCTAGAAAACTCGAATGTGTGGAGGATATGACTCCAGGTGGAACCGATTAGCCTTTGCCAGCAGAAAACAAAAAGGGTCCTGCTAAAATGCATTCAAAAACTTAAAGTCCATAGAGAATATCCAGAAAACACAAACACACACAGAGGCTGCAGCAAGATCTGGGATTGAGATAGCTACAAATCACCAGATAGTTTTGTTTTCATCCAGGAGTATCTGGACAAATTGTTGTGGATTTCGGGTGAAATTTAACAAAAATCACCGTGAAAGTGGTTTTGGAGAAAAGCACAATCTTCATGTTCGGGAAATGTATCCAATGTCATGTTTACAGAAAGAAATATCATGTTTTCTCAGGTTTCTGAAGCTTTCTTCCTAGAAAACTCGAATGTGTGGAGGATTTGACTCCAGGTGGAACCAATTAACGTTTTCCAACAGAAAACAATAAGTGTCCTGCTAAAATGCATTCAAAACCTTAAAGTCCATAGAGAATATCCAGAAAACACAAACACACACAGAGGCTGTAGCAAGATCTGAGATTGAGATAGCTACAAATCACCAGATAGTTTTGTTTTCATCCAGGAGTATCTGGACAAATTGTTGTGGATTTCGGGTGAAATTTAACCAAAAATCACCGTGAAAGTGGTTTTCGAGAAAATCACAATATTCCTTCTTTGCAAATGTATACAATGTCATGTTTACAGAAAGAAATATCATGTTTTCTCAGGATTCTGAAGCTTTCTTCCTAGAAAACTCGAATGTGTGGAGGATTTGACTCCAGGTGGAACCAATTAGCGTTTGCCAGCAGAAAACAAAAAGGGTCCTGCTAAAATGCATTCAAAAACTTAAAGTCCATAGAGAATATCCAGAAAACACAAACACACACAGAGGCTGCAGCAAGATCTGGGATTGAGATAGCTACAAATCACCAGATAGTTTTGTTTTCATCCAGGAGTATCTGGACAAATTGTTGTGTATTTCAGATGAAATTTAACCAAAAATCACCGTGAAAGTGGTTTTGGAGAAAAGCACAATCTTCCTGTTTGGCAAGTGTATCCAATGTCATGTTTACAAATACAAATATCATGTTTTCTCAGGTTTCTGAAGCTTTCTTCCTAGAAAACTCGAATGTGTGGAGGATTTGACTCCAGGTGGAACCAATTAGCGTTTCCCAGCGGAAAACTTAATGGGTCCTGCTAAAATGCATTCAAACCATTAAAGTCCATAGAGAATATCCAGAAAACACAAACACACACAGAGGCTGTAGCAAGATCTGGGATTGAGATAGCTACACATCACCAGATAGTTTTGTTTTCATCCAGGAGTATCTGGACAAATTGTAGTTTTGAAGTGAAATTGAATCAAAAATTCACCGTGAAAGTGGTTTTGGAGAAAAGCACAGTCTTTCTGTTCAGCAAATGGATCCAATGTCATGTTTACAGAAAGAAATACCATGTTTACTCAGGTTTCTGGAGCTTTCTTCCTAGAAACTCGAATGTGTGGAGTATTTGACTAGAGGTGGAATCAATTAGCGTTTGCCAGCAGAAAACAAAAAGGGTCCTGCTAAAATGCATTCAAAACCTTAAAGTCCATAGAGAATGTCCAGAAAACACAAACACACACAGAGGCTGTAGCAAGATCTGGGATTGAGATAGCTATAAATCACCAGATAGTTTTGTTTTCATCCAGGAGTATCTGGACAAATTGTTGTGGATTTCGGGTGAAATTTAACCAAAAATCACCGTGAAAGTGTTTTTGGAGAAAAGCACAATCTTTCTGTTCAGCAAATGCATCCAATGTCATGTTTACAAATACAAATATCATGTTTTCTCAGGTTTCTGGAGCTTTTTTCCTAGAAAAGTTGAATGTGTGGAGCATTTGACTCCATGTGGAACCAATTAGCGTGTACCAGCAGATAACAAAAAGGGTCCTGCTAAAATGCATTCAAAACCTTAAAGTCCATAGAGAATATCCAGAAAACACAAACACACACAGAGGCTGTAGCAAGATCTGAGATTGAGATAGCTACAAATCACCAGATAGTTTTGTTTTCATCCAGGAGTATCTGGACAAATTGTTGTGGATTTCGGGTGAAATTTAACCAAAAATCACCGTGAAAGTGGTTTTCGAGAAAATCACAATATTCCTTCTTTGCAAATGTATACAATGTCATGTTTACAGAAAGAAATATCATGTTTTCTCAGGATTCTGAAGCTTTCTTCCTAGAAAACTCGAATGTGTGGAGGATTTGACTCCAGGTGGAACCAATTAGCGTTTGCCAGCAGAAAACAAAAAGGGTCCTGCTAAAATGCATTCAAAACCTTAAAGTCCATAGAGAATATCCAGAAAACACAAACACACACAGAGGCTGCAGCAAGATCTGGGATTGAGATAGCTACAAATCACCAGATAGTTTTGTTTTCATCCAGGAGTATCTGGACAAATTGTTGTGTATTTCAGATGAAATTTAACCAAAAATCACCGTGAAAGTGGTTTTGGAGAAAAGCACAATCTTCCTGTTTGGCAAGTGTATCCAATGTCATGTTTACAAATACAAATATCATGTTTTCTCAGGTTTCTGAAGCTTTCTTCCTAGAAAACTCGAATGTGTGGAGGATTTGACTCCAGGTGGAACCAATTAGCGTTTCCCAGCGGAAAACTTAATGGGTCCTGCTAAAATGCATTCAAACCATTAAAGTCCATAGAGAATATCCAGAAAACACAAACACACACAGAGGCTGTAGCAAGATCTGGGATTGAGATAGCTACACATCACCAGATAGTTTTGTTTTCATCCAGGAGTATCTGGACAAATTGTAGTTTTGAAGTGAAATTGAATCAAAAATTCACCGTGAAAGTGGTTTTGGAGAAAAGCACAGTCTTTCTGTTCAGCAAATGCATCCAATGTCATGTTTACAGAAAGAAATACCATGTTTACTCAGGTTTCTGGAGCTTTCTTCCTAGAAACTCGAATGTGTGGAGTATTTGACTCCAGGTGGAATCAATTAGCGTTTGCCAGCAGAAAACAAAAAGGGTCCTGCTAAAATGCATTCAAAACCTTAAAGTCCATAGAGAATGTCCAGAAAACACAAACACACACAGAGGCTGTAGCAAGATCTGGGATTGAGATAGCTATAAATCACCAGATAGTTTTGTTTTCATCCAGGAGTATCTGGACCAATTGTTGTGGATTTCGGGTGAAATTTAACCAAAAATCACCGTGAAAGTGTTTTTGGAGAAAAGCACAATCTTTCTGTTCAGCAAATGCATCCAATGTCATGTTTACAAATACAAATATCATGTTTTCTCAGGTTTCTGGAGCTTTTTTCCTAGAAAAGTTGAATGTGTGGAGCATTTGACTCCAGGTGGAACCAATTAGCGTGTACCAGCAGATAACAAAAAGGGTCCTGCTAAAATGCATTCAAAAACTTAAAGTCCATAGAGAATATCCAGAAAACACAAACACACACAGAGGCTGTAGCAAGATCTGGGATTGAGATAGCTATAAATCACCAGATAGTTTTGTTTTCATCCAGGAGTATCTGGACCAATTGTTGTGGATTTCGGGAGAAATGTAACCAAAAATCACCGTGAAAGTGGTTTTGGAGAAAAGCACAATCTTCCTGTTCGGCAAATGCATCCAATGTCATGTTTACAGAAAGAAATATCATGTTTTCTCAGGTTTCTGGAGCTTTCTTCCTAGAAAACTCGAATGTGTGGAGGATTTGACTCCAGGTGGAATCAATTAGCGTTTGCCAGCAGAAAACAAAAAGGGTCCTTTTAAAATGCATTCAAAACCTTAAAGTCCATAGAGAATATCCAGAAAACACAAACACACACAGAGGCAGTACCAACATCTGGGATTGAGATAGCTACTAATCACCAGATAGTTTTGTTTTCATCCAGGAGTATCTGGACAAATTGTAGATTTGAAGTGAAATTTAACCAAAAAATCACCGTGAAAGTGGTTTTGGAGAAAAGCACAATCTTTCTGTTCAGCAAATGAATCCAATGTTATGTTTATAAATACAAATATCATGTTTTCTCAGGTTTCTGGAGCTTTTTCCTAGAAAACTGGAATGTGTGGAGGATTTGACTCCAGGTGGAACCAATTAGCGTTTGCCAGCAGAAAACAAAAAGGGTCCTGCTAAAATGCATTCAAAACCTTAAAGTCCATAGAGAATGTCCAGAAAACACAAACACACACAGAGGCTGTAGCAAGATCTGGGATTGAGATAGCTATAAATCACCAGATAGTTTTGTTTTCATCCAGGAGTATCTGGACAAATTGTTGTGGATTTCGGGTGAAATTTAACCAAAAATCACCGTGAAAGTGGTTTTGGAGAAAAGCACAATATTCCTGTTCGGCAAATCTTTCCAATGTCATGTTTACAAATACAAATATCATGTTTTCTCAGGTTTCTGAAGCTTTCTTCCTAGAAAACTCGAAGGTGTGGAGGATTTGACTCCGGGTGGAACCAATTAGCGTTTTCCAACAGAAAACAATAAGTGTCCTGCTAAAATGCATTCAAAACCTTAAAGTCCATAGAGAATATCCAGAAAACACAAACACACACAGAGGCTGTAGCAAGATCTGGGATTGAGATAGCTACAAATCACCAGATAGTTTTGTTTTCATCCAGGAGTATCTGGACAAATGGTTGTAGTTTTTAAGTGAAATTTAACCAAAAATCACCGTGAAAGTGGTTTTGGAGAAAAGCACAATCTTCATGTTCGGGAAATGTATCCAATGTCATGTTTACAGAAAGAAATATCATGTTTTCTCAGGTTTCTGGAGCTTTCTTCCTAGAAAACTCGAATGTGTGGAGGATATGACTCCAGGTGGAACCGATTAGCCTTTGCCAGCAGAAAACAAAAAGGGTCCTGCTAAAATGCATTCAAAACCTTAAAGTCCATAGAGAATATCCAGAAAACACAAACACACACAGAGGCTGTAGCAAGATCTGGGATTGAGATAGCTACAAATCACCAGATAGTTTTGTTTTCATCCAGGAGTATCTGGACAAATTGTTGTGGATTTCGGGTGAAATTTAACCAAAAATCATCGTGAAAGTGGTTTTGGAGAAAAGCACAATCTTCCTGTTTGGCAAGTGTATCCAATGTCATGTTTACAAATACAAATATCATCTTTTCTCAGGTTTCTGAAGCTTTCTTCCTAGAAAACTCGAATGTGTGGAGGATTTGACTCCAGGTGGAACCAATTAGCGTTTGCCAGCAGAAAACAATAAGGGTCCTGCTAAAATGCATTCAAAACCTTAAAGTCCATAGAGAATGTTCAGAAAACACTAACAGACACAGAGGCTGTAGCAAGATCTGGGATTGAGATAGCTACAAATCACCAGATAGTTTTGTTTTCATCCAGGAGTATCTGGACAAATTGTAGTGGATTTCGGATGAAATTTCACCAAAAATCACCGGGAAAATGGTTTTGGAGAAAAGCACAATCTTCCTGTTCGGCAAATGTATCCAATGTCATGTTTACAAATACAAATATCATGTTTTCTAAGGTCTGAATCTTTCTTCCTAGAAAACTCGAATGTGTGGAGGATTTGACTCCAGGTGGAACCAATTAGTGTTTTCCAGCAGAAAATAAAAAGGGTCCTGCTAAAATGCTTTCAAAACCTTAAAGTCCATAGAGAATATCCAGAAAACACAAACACACACAGAGGCTGTAGCAAAATCTGGGATTGAGATAGCTACAAATCACCAGATAGTTTTGTTTTCATCCAGGAGTATCTGGACCAATTGTTGTGGATTTCGGGTGAAATTTAACCAAAAATGACCGTGAAAGTGGTTTTGGAGAAAAGCACAATCTTCCTGTTCGGGAAATGAATGTAATGTCATATTTACAGAAAGAAATATCATGTTTTCTCAGGTTTTTGATGCTTTCTTCCTAGAAAACTCGAATGTGTAGAGGGTTTGACTCCAGGTGGAATCAATTAGCGTTTGCCAGCAGAAAACAAAAAGGTTCCTGCTAAAATACATTCAAAACCTTAAAGTCCATAGAGAATATCCAGAAAACACAAACACACACAGAGGCTGTAGCAAGATCTGGGATTGAGATAGCTACAAATCACCAGGTAGTTTTGTTTTCATCCAGGAGTATCTGGACAAATTGTTGTGGATTTCGGGTGAAATTTAACCAAAAATCATCGTGAAAGTGGTTTTGGAGAAAAGCACAATCTTCCTGTTTGGCAAGTGTATCCAATGTCATGTTTACAAATACAAATATCATCTTTTCTCAGGTTTCTGAAGCTTTCTTCCTAGAAAACTCGAATGTGTGGAGGATTTGACTCCAGGTGGAACCAATTAGCGTTTGCCAGCGGAAAACTTAATGGGTCCTGCTAAAATGCATTCAAACCATTAAAGTCCATAGAGAATATCCAGAAAACACAAACACACACAGAGGCTGTAGCAAGATCTGGGATTGAGATAGCTTCAAATCACCAGATAGTTTTGTTTTCATCCAGGAGTATCTGGACAAATTGTTGTGGATTTCGGGTGAAATTTAAACAAAAATCACAGTGAAAGTGGTTTTGGAGAAAAGCACAATCTTCCTGTTCGGCAAATGTATCCAATGTCATGTTTACAGAAAGAAATATCATGTTTTCTCAGGTTTCTGAAGCTTTCTTCCTCGAAAACTGGAATGTGTGGAGGATTTGACTCCAGGTGGAACCAATTAGCGTTTGCCAGCAGAAAACAAAAAGGGTCCTGCTAAAATGCATTCAAAACCTTAAAGTCCATAGAGAATGTTCAGAAAACACTAACAGACACAGAGGCTGTAGCAAGATCTGGGATTGAGATAGCTACAAATCACCAGATAGTTTTGTTTTCATCCAGGAGTATCTGGACAAATTGTAGTGGATTTCGGATGAAATTTCACCAAAAATCACCGGGAAAATGGTTTTGGAGAAAAGCACAATCTTCCTGTTCGGCAAATGTATCCAATGTCATGTTTACAAATACAAATATCATGTTTTCTAAGGTCTGAAGCTTTCTTCCTAGAAAACTCGAATGTGTGGAGGATTTGACTCCAGGTGGAACCAATTAGTGTTTTCCAGCAGAAAATAATAAGGGTCCTGCTAAAATGCTTTCAAAACCTTAAAGTCCATAGAGAATATCCAGAAAACACAAACACACACAGAGGCTGTAGCAAAATCTGGGATTGAGATAGCTACAAATCACCAGATAGTTTTGTTTTCATCCAGGAGTATCTGGACCAATTGTTGTGGATTTCGGGTGAAATTTAACCAAAAATGACCGTGAAAGTGGTTTTGGAGAAAAGCATAATCTTCCTGTTCGGCAAATGAATGTAATGTCATATTTACAGAAAGAAATATCATGTTTTCTCAGGTTTTTGATGCTTTCTTCCTAGAAAACTCGAATGTGTAGAGGGTTTGACTCCAGGTGGAACCAATTAGCGTTTGCCAGCAGAAAACAAAAAGGGTCCTGCTAAAATACATTCAAAACCTTAAAGTCCATAGAGAATATCCAGAAAACACAAACACACACAGAGGCTGTAGCAAGATCTGGGATTGAGATAGCTACAAATCACCAGATAGTTTTGTTTTCATCCAGGAGTATCTGGACAAATTGTTGTGGATTTCGGGTGAAATTTAACCAAAAATGACCGTGAAAGTGGTTTTGGAGAAAAGCACAATCTTCCTGTTCGGCAAATGTATCCAAAGTCATGTTTACAGAAAGAAATATCATGTTTTCTCAGGTTTCTGAAGCTTTCTTCCTAGAAAACTCGAATGTGTGGAGGATTTGACTCCAGGTGGAACCAATTAACGTTTTCCAACAGAAAACAATAAGTGTCCTGCTAAAATGCATTCAAAACCTTAAAGTCCATAGAGAATATCCAGAAAACACAAACACACACAGAGGCTGTAGCAAGATCTGAGATTGAGATAGCTACAAATCACCAGATAGTTTTGTTTTCATCCAGGAGTATCTGGACAAATTGTTGTGGATTTCGGGTGAAATTTAACCAAAAATCACCGTGAAAGTGGTTTTCGAGAAAATCACAATATTCCTTCTTTGCAAATGTATACAATGTCATGTTTACAGAAAGAAATATCATGTTTTCTCAGGATTCTGAAGCTTTCTTCCTAGAAAACTCGAATGTGTGGAGGATTTGACTCCAGGTGGAACCAATTAGCGTTTGCCAGCAGAAAACAAAAAGGGTCCTGCTAAAATGCATTCAAAACCTTAAAGTCCATAGAGAATATCCAGAAAACACAAACACACACAGAGGCTGCAGCAAGATCTGGGATTGAGATAGCTACAAATCACCAGATAGTTTTGTTTTCATCCAGGAGTATCTGGACAAATTGTTGTGGATTTCAGATGAAATTTAACCAAAAATCACCGTGAAAGTGGTTTTGGAGAAAAGCACAATCTTCCTGTTTGGCAAGTGTATCCAATGTCTTGTTTACAAATACAAATATCATGTTTTCTCAGGTTTCTGAAGCTTTCTTCCTAGAAAACTCGAATGTGTGGAGGATTTGACTCCAGGTGGAACCAATTAGCGTTTCCCAGCGGAAAACTTAATGGGTCCTGCTAAAATGCATTCAAACCATTAAAGTCCATAGAGAATATCCAGAAAACACAAACACACACAGAGGCTGTAGCAAGATCTGGGATTGAGATAGCTACACATCACCAGATAGTTTTGTTTTCATCCAGGAGTATCTGGACAAATTGTAGTTTTGAAGTGAAATTGAATCAAAAATTCACCGTGAAAGTGGTTTTGTAGAAAAGCACAGTCTTTCTGTTCAGCAAATGCATCCAATGTCATGTTTACAGAAAGAAATATCATGTTTTCTCAGGTTTCTGGAGCTTTCTTCCTAGAAAACTCGAATGTGTGGAGTATTTGACTAGAGGTGGAATCAATTAGCGTTTGCCAGCAGAAAACAAAAAGGGTCCTGCTAAAATGCATTCAAAACCTTAAAGTCCATAGAGAATGTCCAGAAAACACAAACACACACAGAGGCTGTAGCAAGATCTGGGATTGAGATAGCTACAAATCACCAGGTAGTTTTGTTTTCATCCAGGAGTATCTGGACAAATTGTTGTGGATTTCGGGTGAAATTTAACCAAAAATCATCGTGAAAGTGGTTTTGGAGAAAAGCACAATCTTCCTGTTTGGCAAGTGTATCCAATGTCATGTTTACAAATACAAATATCATCTTTTCTCAGGTTTCTGAAGCTTTCTTCCTAGAAAACTCGAATGTGTGGAGGATTTGACTCCAGGTGGAACCAATTAGCGTTTGCCAGCGGAAAACTTAATGGGTCCTGCTAAAATGCATTCAAACCATTAAAGTCCATAGAGAATATCCAGAAAACACAAACACACACAGAGGCTGTAGCAAGATCTGGGATTGAGATAGCTTCAAATCACCAGATAGTTTTGTTTTCATCCAGGAGTATCTGGACAAATTGTTGTGGATTTCGGGTGAAATTTAAACAAAAATCACAGTGAAAGTGGTTTTGGAGAAAAGCACAATCTTCCTGTTCGGCAAATGTATCCAATGTCATGTTTACAGAAAGAAATATCATGTTTTCTCAGGTTTCTGAAGCTTTCTTCCTCGAAAACTGGAATGTGTGGAGGATTTGACTCCAGGTGGAACCAATTAGCGTTTGCCAGCAGAAAACAAAAAGGGTCCTGCTAAAATGCATTCAAAACCTTAAAGTCCATAGAGAATGTTCAGAAAACACTAACAGACACAGAGGCTGTAGCAAGATCTGGGATTGAGATAGCTACAAATCACCAGATAGTTTTGTTTTCATCCAGGAGTATCTGGACAAATTGTAGTGGATTTCGGATGAAATTTCACCAAAAATCACCGGGAAAATGGTTTTGGAGAAAAGCACAATCTTCCTGTTCTGCAAATGTATCCAATGTCATGTTTACAAATACAAATATCATGTTTTCTAAGGTCTGAAGCTTTCTTCCTAGAAAACTCGAATGTGTGGAGGATTTGACTCCAGGTGGAACCAATTAGTGTTTTCCAGCAGAAAATAATAAGGGTCCTGCTAAAATGCTTTCAAAACCTTAAAGTCCATAGAGAATATCCAGAAAACACAAACACACACAGAGGCTGTAGCAAAATCTGGGATTGAGATAGCTACAAATCACCAGATAGTTTTGTTTTCATCCAGGAGTATCTGGACCAATTGTTGTGGATTTCGGGTGAAATTTAACCAAAAATGACCGTGAAAGTGGTTTTGGAGAAAAGCATAATCTTCCTGTTCGGCAAATGAATGTAATGTCATATTTACAGAAAGAAATATCATGTTTTCTCAGGTTTTTGATGCTTTCTTCCTAGAAAACTCGAATGTGTAGAGGGTTTGACTCCAGGTGGAACCAATTAGCGTTTGCCAGCAGAAAACAAAAAGGGTCCTGCTAAAATACATTCAAAACCTTAAAGTCCATAGAGAATATCCAGAAAACACAAACACACACAGAGGCTGTAGCAAGATCTGGGATTGAGATAGCTACAAATCACCAGATAGTTTTGTTTTCATCCAGGAGTATCTGGACAAATTGTTGTGGATTTCGGGTGAAATTTAACCAAAAATGACCGTGAAAGTGGTTTTGGAGAAAAGCACAATCTTCCTGTTCGGCAAATGTATCCAAAGTCATGTTTACAGAAAGAAATATCATGTTTTCTCAGGTTTCTGAAGCTTTCTTCCTAGAAAACTCGAATGTGTGGAGGATTTGACTCCAGGTGGAACCAATTAACGTTTTCCAACAGAAAACAATAAGTGTCCTGCTAAAATGCATTCAAAACCTTAAAGTCCATAGAGAATATCCAGAAAACACAAACACACACAGAGGCTGTAGCAAGATCTGAGATTGAGATAGCTACAAATCACCAGATAGTTTTGTTTTCATCCAGGAGTATCTGGACAAATTGTTGTGGATTTCGGGTGAAATTTAACCAAAAATCACCGTGAAAGTGGTTTTCGAGAAAATCACAATATTCCTTCTTTGCAAATGTATACAATGTCATGTTTACAGAAAGAAATATCATGTTTTCTCAGGATTCTGAAGCTTTCTTCCTAGAAAACTCGAATGTGTGGAGGATTTGACTCCAGGTGGAACCAATTAGCGTTTGCCAGCAGAAAACAAAAAGGGTCCTGCTAAAATGCATTCAAAACCTTAAAGTCCATAGAGAATATCCAGAAAACACAAACACACACAGAGGCTGCAGCAAGATCTGGGATTGAGATAGCTACAAATCACCAGATAGTTTTGTTTTCATCCAGGAGTATCTGGACAAATTGTTGTGGATTTCAGATGAAATTTAACCAAAAATCACCGTGAAAGTGGTTTTGGAGAAAAGCACAATCTTCCTGTTTGGCAAGTGTATCCAATGTCTTGTTTACAAATACAAATATCATGTTTTCTCAGGTTTCTGAAGCTTTCTTCCTAGAAAACTCGAATGTGTGGAGGATTTGACTCCAGGTGGAACCAATTAGCGTTTCCCAGCGGAAAACTTAATGGGTCCTGCTAAAATGCATTCAAACCATTAAAGTCCATAGAGAATATCCAGAAAACACAAACACACACAGAGGCTGTAGCAAGATCTGGGATTGAGATAGCTACACATCACCAGATAGTTTTGTTTTCATCCAGGAGTATCTGGACAAATTGTAGTTTTGAAGTGAAATTGAATCAAAAATTCACCGTGAAAGTGGTTTTGGAGAAAAGCACAGTCTTTCTGTTCAGCAAATGCATCCAATGTCATGTTTACAGAAAGAAATATCATGTTTTCTCAGGTTTCTGGAGCTTTCTTCCTAGAAAACTCGAATGTGTGGAGTATTTGACTAGAGGTGGAATCAATTAGCGTTTGCCAGCAGAAAACAAAAAGGGTCCTGCTAAAATGCATTCAAAACCTTAAAGTCCATAGAGAATGTCCAGAAAACACAAACACACACAGAGGCTGTAGCAAGATCTGGGATTGAGATAGCTATAAATCACCAGATAGTTTTGTTTTCATCCAGGAGTATCTGGACAAATTGTTGTAGTTTTGAAGTGAAATTTAACAAAAAATCACCGTGAAAGGGGTTTTGGAGAAAAGCACAATCTTTCTGTTCAGCAAATGCATCCAATGTCATGTTTACAAATACAAATATCATGTTTTCTCAGGTTTCTGGAGCTTTTTTCCTAGAAAAGTTGAATGTGTGGAGTATTTGACTCCAGGTGGAACCAATTAGCGTATACCAGCAGATAACAAAAAGGGTCCTGCTAAAATGCATTCAAAACCTTAAAGTCCATAGAGAATATCCAGAAAACACAAACACACACAGAGGCTGTAGCAAGATCTGGGATTGAGATAGCTACAAATCACCAGATAGTTTTGTTTTCATCCAGGAGAATCTGGACAAATTGTTTTGGATTTCGGGAGAAATTTAACCAAAAATCACCGTGAAAGTGGTTTTGGAGAAAAGCACAATCTTCCTGTTCAGCAAATGAATCCAATGTCATGTTCACAGAAAGAAATATCATGTTTTCTCAGGTTTCTGAAGCTTTCTTCCTAGAAAACTCGAATGTGTGGAGTATTTGACTCCAGGTGGAACCAATTAGCGTTTGCCAGCAGAAAACAAAAAGGGTCCTGCTAAAATGCATTCAAAACCTTAAAGTCCATAGAGAATATCCAGAAAACACAAACACACACAGAGGCTGTAGCAAGATCTGGGATTGAGACAGCTACAAATCACCAGATAGTTTTGTTTTCATCCAGGAGTTTCTGGACAAATTGTTGTGGATTTCGGGTGAAATTTAACCAAAAATGACCGTGAAAGTGGTTTTGGAGAAAAGCACAATCTTCCTGTTCGGCAAAGGTATCCAATATTATGTTTACAGAAAGAAATATCATGTTTTCTCAGGTTTCTGAAGCTTTCTTCCTCGAAAACTGGAATTTGTGGAGGATTTGACTCCAGGTGGAACCAATTAGTGTTTGCCAGCAGAAAATAAAAAGGGTCCTGCTAAAATGCATTCAAAACCTTAAAGTCCATAGAGAATATCCAGAAAACACAAACACACACAGAGGCTGTAGCAAGATCTGGGATTGAGATAGCTACAAATCACCAGATAGTTTTGTTTTCATCCAGGAGTATCTGGACAAATTGTAGTGGATTTTGGATGAAATTTCACCAAAAATCACCGGGAAAATGGTTTTGGAGAAAAGCACAATCTTCCTGTTCGGCAAATGTATCCAATGTCATGTTTACAAATACAAATATCATATTTTCTAAGGTCTGAAGCTTTCTTCCTAGAAAACTCGAATGTGTGGAGGATTTGACTCCAGGTGGAACCAATTAGTGTTTTCCAGCAGAAAATAAAAAGGGTCCTGCTAAAATGCTTTCAAAAACTTAAAGTCCATAGAGAATATCCAGAAAACACAAACACACACAGAGGCTGTAGCAAGATCTGGGATTGAGATAGCTACAAATCACCAGATAGTTTTGTTTTCATCCAGGAGTATCTGGACAAATTGTTGTAGTTTTGAAGCGAAATTTAATCAAAAAATCACCGTGAAAGTGGTTTTGGGGAAAAGCGCAATCTTTCTGTTCAGGAAATGCATCCAATGTCATGTTTACAGAAAGAAATATCATGTTTTCTCAGGTTTCTGGAACTTTCTTCCTAGAAAACTCAAATGTGTGGAGTATTTGACTCCAGGTGGAACCAATTAGCGTTTGCCAGCAGAAAACAAAAAGGGTCCTGCTAAAATGCATTCAAAACCTTAAAGTCCATAGAGAATATCCAGAAAACACAAACACACACAGAGGCTGTAGCAAGATCTGGGATTGAGATAGCTACAAATCACCAGATAGTTTTGTTTTCATCCAGGAGTATCTGGACAAATTGTTGTAGTTTTGAAGCGAAATTTAATCAAAAAATCACCGTGAAAGTGGTTTTGGGGAAAAGCGCAATCTTTCTGTTCAGCAAATGCATCCAATGTCATGTTTACAGAAAGAAATATCATGTTTTCTCAGGTTTCTTAAGCTTTCTTCCTAAAAAACTCAAATGTGTGGAGTATTTGACTCCAGGTGGAACGAAATAGCGTTTGCCAGCAGAAAACAAAGAGGGTCCTGCTAAAATGCATTCAAAACCTTAAAGTCCATAGAGAATATCCAGAAAACACAAACACACACAGAGGCTGTAGCAAGATCTGGGATTGAGATACTACAAATCACCAGATAGTTTTGTTTTCATCCAGGAGTATCTGGACAAATTGTTGTAGTTTTGAAGTGAAATTTAACAAAAAAATCACCGTGAAAGTGGTTTTGGAGAAAAGCACAATCTTTCTGTTCGGCAAATGCATCCAATGTCATGTTTACAAATACAAATATCATGTTTTCTCAGGTTTCTGGAGCTTTCTTCCTAGAAAACTCGAATGTGTGGAGTATTTGACTCCAGGTGGAACCAATTAGCTTTTGCCAGCAGAAAACAAAAAGGGTCCTGCTAAAATGCATTCAAAACCTTAAAGTCCATAGAGAATATCCAGAAAACACAAACAGACACAGAGGCTGTAGCAAGATCTGGGATTGAGATAGCTACAAATCACCAGATAGTTTTGTTTTCATCCAGGAGTATCTGGACCAATTGTTGTGGATTTTGGGTGAAATTTAACCAAAAATCACCGTGAAATTGGTTTTGGAGAAAAGCACAATCTTCCTGTTCAGCAAATGTATCCAATGTCATGTTTACAGAAAGAAATATCATGTTTTCTCAGGTTTCTGAAGCTTTCTTCCTAGAAAACTCGAATGTGTGGAGGATTTGACTCCAGGTGGAACCAATTAGCGTTTGCCAGCAGAAAACAAAAAGGGTCCTGCTAAAATGCATTCAAAACCTTAAAGTCCATAGAGAGTGTCCAGAAAACAAAAACGCACACAGAGGCTGTAGCAAGATCTGGGATTGAGATAGCTACACATCGCCAGATAGTTTTGTTTTCATCCAGGAGTATCTGGACAAATTGTTGTGGATTTCGGGTGAAATTTAACCAAAAATCACCGTGAAAGTGGTTTTGGAGAAAAGCACAATCTTCCTGTTCGGCAAATGTATCCAATGTCATGTTTACAGAAAGAAATATCATGTTTTCTCAGGTTTCTGAAGCTTTCTTCCTAGAAAACTCGAATGAGTGGAGGATTTGACTCCAGGTGGAACCAATTAGCGTTTGCCAGCAGAAAACAAAAAGGGTCCTGCTAAAATGCATTCAAAACCTTAAAGTCCATAGAGAATATCCAGAAAACACAAACACACACAGAGGCTCTAGCAAGATCTGGGATTGAGATAGCTACAAATCACCAGATAGTTTTGTTTTCATCCAGGAGTATCTGGACAAATTGTTGTGGATTTCGGGTGAAATTTAACCAAAAAATCACCGTGAAAGTGGTTTTGGAGAAAAGCACAATCTTCCTGTTCTGCAAATGCATCCAATGTCATGTTTACAAATACAAATATCATGTTTTCTCAGGTTTCTGAAGCTTTCTTCCTAGAAAACTCGAATGTGTGGAGGATTTGACTCCAGGTGGAACCAATTAGCGTTTGCCAGCAGAAAACAAAAAGGGTCCTGCTAAAATGCATTCAAAACCTTAAAGTCCATAGAGAATATCCAGAAAACACAAACACACACAGAGGCTGTAGCAAGATCTGGGATTGAGATAGCTACAAATCACCAGATAGTTTTGTTTTCATCCAGGAGTATCTGGACCAATTGTTGTGGATTTCGGGTGAAATTTAACCAAAAATCACCGTGAAAGTGGTTTTGGAGAAAAGCACAATCTTCCTGTTCGGCAAATGTATCCAATGTCATGTTTACAGAAAGAAATATCATGTTTTCTCAGGTTTCTGAAGCTTTCTTCCTAGAAAACTCGAATGTGTGGAGGAAATTGTTGTGGATTTCGGGTGAAATTTAACCAAAAATCACCGTGAAAGTGGTTTTCGAGAATAGCACAATCTTCCTGTTCAGCAAATGTATCCAATGTCATGTTTACAGAAAAAAATATCATGTTTTCTCAGGTTTCTGAAGCTTTCTTACTAGAAAACTTGAATGTGTGGAGGATTTGACTCCAGGTGGAACCAATTAGCGTTTGCAAGCAGAACACAAAAACGGTCCTGCTAAAATGCATTCAAAACCTTAAAGTCCATAGAGAATATCCAGAAAACACAAACACACACAGAGGCTGTAGCAAGATCTGGGATTGAGACAGCTACAAATCTCCAGATAGTTTTGTTTTCATCCAGGAGTATCTGGACAAATTGTAGTGGATTTCGGGTGAAATTTAACCAAAAATCACCATGAAAATGGCTTTGGAGAAAAGCACAATCTTTCTGTTCAGCAAATGAATCCAGTGTCATGTTTACAAATACAAATATCATCTTTTCTCAGGTTTCTGAAGCTTTCTTCCTAGAAAACTCGAATGTGTGGAGGATTTGACTCCAGGTGGAACCAATTAGCGTTTGCCAGCAGAAAACAAAAAGGGTCCTGCTAAAATGCATTCAAAACCTTAAAGTCCATAGAGAATATCCAGAAAACACAAACACACACAGAGGCTGTAGCAAGATCTGGGATTGAGATAGCTACAAATCACCAGATAGTTTTGTTTTCATCCAGGAGTATCTGGACAAATTGTTGTAGTTTTGAAGTGAAATTTAACAAAAAATCACCGTGAAAGTGGTTTTGGAGAAAAGCACAATCTTTCTCTTCGGCAAATGAATCCAATGTCATGTTTACAGAAAGAAATATCATGTTTTCTCAGGTTTCTGAAGCTTTCTTCCTAGAAAACTCGAATGTGTGGAGGATTTGACTCCAGGTGGAACCAATTAGCGTTTGCCAGCAGAAAACAAAAAGGGTCCTGCTAAAATGCATTCAAAACCTTAAAGTCCATAGAGAATATCCAGAAAACACAAACACACACAGAGGCTGTAGCAAGATCTGGGATTGAGATAGCTACAAATCACCAGATAGTTTTGTTTTCATCCAGGAGTATCTGGACAAATTGTTGTGGATTTCGGGTGAAATTTAACCAAAAATCACCGTGAAAGTGGTTTTGGAGAAAAGCACAATCTTTCTCTTCGGCAAATGAATCCAGTGTCATGTTTACAAATACAAATATCATGTTTTCTCAGGTTTCTGAAGCTTTCTTCCTAGAAAACTGGAATGTGTGGAGTATTTGACTCCAGGTGGAACCAATTAGCGTTTGCCAGCAGAAAACAAAAAGGGTCCTGCTAAAATGCATTCAAAACCTTAAAGTCCATAGAGAATATCCAGAAAACACAAACACACACAGAGGCTGTAGCAAGATCTGGGATTGAGATAGCTACAAATCACCAGATAGTTTTGTTTTCATCCAGGAGTATCTGGACAAATTGTTGTAGTTTTGAAGTGAAATTTAACCAAAAATCACCGTGAAAGTGGTTTTGGAGAAAAGCACAATCTTTCTCTTCGGCAAATGAATCCAATGTCATGTTTACAGAAAGAAATATCATGTTTTCTCAGGTTTCTGAAGCTTTCTTCCTAGAAAACTCGAATGTGTGGAGGATTTGACTCCAGGTGGAACGAAATAGCGTTTGCCAGCAGAAAACAAAAAGGGTCCTGCTAAAATGCATTCAAAACCTTAAAGTCCATAGAGAATATCCAGAAAACACAAACACACACAGAGGCTGTAGCAAGATCTGGGATTGAGATAGCTACAAATCACCAGATAGTTTTGTTTTCATCCAGGAGTATCTGGACAAATTGTTGTGGATTTCGGGTGAAATTTAACCAAAAATCACCGTGAAAGTGGTTTTGGAGAAAAGCACAATCTTTCTCTTCGGCAAATGAATCCAGTGTCATGTTTACAAATACAAATATCATGTTTTCTCAGGTTTCTGAAGCTTTCTTCCTAGAAAACTGGAATGTGTGGAGGATTTGACTCCAGGTGGAACCAATTAGCGTTTGCCAGCAGAAAACAAAAAGGGTCCTGCTAAAATGCATTCAAAACCTTAAAGTCCATAGAGAATATCCAGAAAACACAAACACACACAGAGGCTGTAGCAAGATCTGGGATTGAGATAGCTACAAATCACCAGATAGTTTTGTTTTCATCCAGGAGTATCTGGACAAATTATAGTTTTGAAGTGAAATTTAACCAAAAAATCACCGTGAAAGTGGTTTTGGAGAAAAGCACAATCTTTCTGTTCAGCAAATGAATCCAATGTTATGTTTATAAATACAAATATCATGTTTTCTCAGGTTTCTGGAGCTTTCTTCCTAGAAAACTGGAATGTGTGGAGGATTTGACTCCAGGTGGAACCAATTAGCGTTTGCCAGCAGAAAACAAAAAGAGTCCTGCTAAAATGCATTCAAAACCTTAAAGTCCATAGAGAATATCCAGAAAACACAAACACACACAGAGGCTGTAGCAAGATCTGGGATTGAGATAGCTACAAATCACCAGATAGTTTTGTTTTCATCCAGGAGTATCTGGACAAATTGTTGTAGTTTTGAAGTGAAATTTAACCAAAAAAATCACCCTGAAAGTGGTTTTGGAGAAAAGCACAATCTTTCTGTTCAGCAAATTCATCCAATGTCATGTTTACAGAAAGAAATATCATGTTTTCTCAGGTTTCTGGAGCTTTCTTCCTAGAAAACTCGAATGTGTGGAGTATTTGACTCCAGGTGGAATCAATTAGCCTTTGCCAGCAGGAAACAAAAAGGGTCCTGCTAAAATGCATTCAGAAACTAAAAGTCCATAGAGAATATCCAGAAAACACAAACACACACAGAGGCTGTAGCAAGATCTGGGATTGAGATAGCTACAAATCACCAGATAGTTTTGTTTTCATCCAGGAGTATCTGGACCAATTGTTGTGGATTTCGGGTGAAATTTAACCAAAAATTACCGTGAAATTGGTTTTGGAGAAAAGGACAATCTTCCTGTTCAGCAAATGTATCCAATGTCATGTTTACAGAAAGAAATATCATGTTTTCTCAGGTTTCTGAAGCTTTCTTCCTAGAAAACTCGAATGTGTGGAGTATTTCACTCCAGGTGGAACCAATTAGCGTTTTCCAACAGAAAACAATAAGGGTCCTGCTAAAATGCATTGAAAACCATAAAGTCTATAGAGAGCGTCCAGAAAACAAAAACGCACACAGAGGCTGTAGCAAGATCTGGGATTGAGATAGCTACACATCACCAGATAGTTTTGTTTTCATCCAGGAGTATCTGGACCAATTGTTGTGGATTTCGGGTGAAATTTAACCAAAAATTACCGTGAAAGTGGTTTTGGAGAAAAGCACAATCTTCCTGTTCGGCAAATGTATCCAATGTCATGTTTACAGAAAGAAATATCATGTTTTCTCAGGTTACTGAAGCTTTCTTCCTATAAAACTCGAATGTGTGGAGGATTTGACTGCAGGTGGAACTAATTAGCGTTTGCCAGCAGAAAACAAAAAGGGTCCTGCTAAAATGCATTCAAAACCTTAAAGTCCATAGAGAATATCCAGAAAACACAAACACACACAGAGGCTGTAGCAAGATCTGGGATTGAGATAGCTACAAATCACCAGATAGTTTTGTTTTCATCCAGGAGTATCTGGACCAATTGTTGTGGATTTCAGGTGAAATTTAACCAAAAATGACAGTGAAAGTGGTTTTGGAGAAAAGCACAATCTTTCTGTTCAGCAAATGTATCCAATGTCATGTTTACAAAAAGAAATATCATGTTTTCTAAGCTTTCTGAAGCTTTCTTCTTAGAAAACTTGAATGTGTGGAGGATTTGACTCCAGGTGGAACCAATTAGCGTTTGCAAGCAGAACACAAAAACGGTCCTGCTAAAATGCATTCAAAATCTTAAAGTCCATAGAGAATATCCAGAAAACACAAACACACACAGAGGCTGTAGCAAGATCTGGGATTGAGATAGCTACAAATCACCAGATAGTTTTGTTTGCATCCAGGAGTATCTGGACAAATTGTTGTGGATTTCGGGTGAAATTTAACCAAAAAACCACCGTGAAAGTGGTTTTGGAGAAATGCACAATCTTCCTGTTCAGCAAGTGTATCCAATGTCATATTTACAAATACAAATATCATGTTTTCTCAGGTTTCTGGAGCTTTCTTCCTAGAAAACTCGAATGTGTGGAGTATTTGACTCCAGGTGGAACCAATTAGCGTTTGCCAGCAGAAAACAAAAAGGGTCCTGCTAAAATGCATTCAAAACCTTAAAGTCCATAGAGAATATCCAGAAAACACAAACACACACAGAGGCTGTAGCAAGATCTGGGATTGAGATAGCTACAAATCACCAGATAGTTTTGTTTTCATCCAGGAGTATCTGGACAAATTGTTGTGGATTTCGGGTGAAATTTAACCAAAAAATCACCGTGAAAGTGGTTTTGGAGAAAAGCACAATCTTCCTGTTCGGCAAATGCATCCAATGTCATGTTTACAACTACAAATATCATGTTTTCTCAGGTTTCTGGAGCTTTCTTCCTAGAAAACTCGAATGTGTGGAGTATTTGACTCCAGGTGGAACCAATTAGCTTTTGCCAGCAGAAAATAAAAAGGGTCCTGCTAAAATGCATTCAAAACCTTAAAGTCCATAGAGAATATCCAGAAAACACAAACACACACAGAGGCTGTAGCAAGATCTGGGATTGAGATAGCTACAAATCACCAGATAGTTTTGTTTTCATCCAGGAGTATCTGGACAAATTGTTGTGGATTTCGGGTGAAATTTAACCAAAAATCACCGTGAAAGTGGTTTTGGAGAAAAGCACAATCTTCCTGTTCGGCAAATGTATCCAATGTCATGTTTACAGAAAGAAAAATCATGTTTTCTCAGGTTTCTGAAGCTTTCTTCCTAGAAAACTCGAATGTGTGGAGGAAATTGTTGTGGATTTCGGGTGAAATTTAACCAAAAATCACCGTGAAAGTGGTTTTCGAGAATAGCACAATCTTCCTGTTCAGCAAATGTATCCAATGTCATGTTTACAGAAAGAAATATCATGTTTTCTCAGGTTTCTGAAGCTTTCTTCCTAGAAAACTCGAATGTGTGGAGGATTTGACTCCAGGTGGAACCAATTAGCGTTTGCAAGCAGAACACAAAAACGGTCCTGCTAAAATGCATTCAAAACCTTAAAGTCCATAGAGAATATCCAGAAAACACAAACACACACAGAGGCTGTAGCAAGATCTGGGATTGAGATAGCTACAAATCACCAGATAGTTTTGTTTTCATCCAGGAGTATCTGGACAAATTGTTGTAGTTTTGAAGTGAAATTTAACAAAAAATCACCGTGAAAGTGGTTTTGGAGAAAAGCACAATCTTTCTCTTCGGCAAATGAATCCAATGTCATGTTTACAGAAAGAAATATCATGTTTTCTCAGGTTTCTGAAGCTTTCTTCCTAGAAAACTCGAATGTGTGGAGGATTTGACTCCAGGTGGAACCAATTAGCGTTTGCCAGCAGAAAACAAAAAGGGTCCTGCTAAAATGCATTCAAAACCATAAAGTCCATAGAGAATATCCAGAAAACACAAACACACACAGAGGCTGTAGCAAGATCTGGGATTGAGATAGCTACAAATCACCAGATAGTTTTGTTTTCATCCAGGAGTATCTGGACAAATTGTTGTGGATTTCGGGTGAAATTTAACCAAAAATCACCGTGAAAGTGGTTTTGGAGAAAAGCACAATCTTTCTCTTCGGCAAATGAATCCAGTGTCATGTTTACAAATACAAATATCATGTTTTCTCAGGTTTCTGAAGCTTTCTTCCTAGAAAACTGGAATGTGTGGAGTATTTGACTCCAGGTGGAACCAATTAGCGTTTGCCAGCAGAAAACAAAAAGGGTCCTGCTAAAATGCATTCAAAACCTTAAAGTCCATAGAGAATATCCAGAAAACACAAACACACACAGAGGCTGTAGCAAGATCTGGGATTGAGATAGCTACAAATCACCAGATAGTTTTGTTTTCATCCAGGAGTATCTGGACAAATTGTTGTAGTTTTGAAGTGAAATTTAACCAAAAATCACCGTGAAAGTGGTTTTGGAGAAAAGCACAATCTTTCTCTTCGGCAAATGAATCCAATGTCATGTTTACAGAAAGAAATATCATGTTTTCTCAGGTTTCTGAAGCTTTCTTCCTAGAAAACTCGAATGTGTGGAGGATTTGACTCCAGGTGGAACGAAATAGCGTTTGCCAGCAGAAAACAAAAAGGGTCCTGCTAAAATGCATTCAAAACCTTAAAGTCCATAGAGAATATCCAGAAAACACAAACACACACAGAGGCTGTAGCAAGATCTGGGATTGAGATAGCTACAAATCACCAGATAGTTTTGTTTTCATCCAGGAGTATCTGGACAAATTGTTGTGGATTTCGGGTGAAATTTAACCAAAAATCACCGTGAAAGTGGTTTTGGAGAAAAGCACAATCTTTCTCTTCGGCAAATGAATCCAGTGTCATGTTTACAAATACAAATATCATGTTTTCTCAGGTTTCTGAAGCTTTCTTCCTAGAAAACTGGAATGTGTGGAGGATTTGACTCCAGGTGGAACCAATTAGCGTTTGCCAGCAGAAAACAAAAAGGGTCCTGCTAAAATGCATTCAAAACCTTAAAGTCCATAGAGAATATCCAGAAAACACAAACACACACAGAGGCTGTAGCAAGATCTGGGATTGAGATAGCTACAAATCACCAGATAGTTTTGTTTTCATCCAGGAGTATCTGGACAAATTATAGTTTTGAAGTGAAATTTAACCAAAAAATCACCGTGAAAGTGGTTTTGGAGAAAAGCACAATCTTTCTGTTCAGCAAATGAATCCAATGTTATGTTTATAAATACAAATATCATGTTTTCTCAGGTTTCTGGAGCTTTCTTCCTAGAAAACTGGAATGTGTGGAGGATTTGACTCCAGGTGGAACCAATTAGCGTTTGCCAGCAGAAAACAAAAAGAGTCCTGCTAAAATGCATTCAAAACCTTAAAGTCCATAGAGAATATCCAGAAAACACAAACACACACAGAGGCTGTAGCAAGATCTGGGATTGAGATAGCTACAAATCACCAGATAGTTTTGTTTTCATCCAGGAGTATCTGGACAAATTGTTGTAGTTTTGAAGTGAAATTTAACCAAAAAAATCACCCTGAAAGTGGTTTTGGAGAAAAGCACAATCTTTCTGTTCAGCAAATTCATCCAATGTCATGTTTACAGAAAGAAATATCATGTTTTCTCAGGTTTCTGGAGCTTTCTTCCTAGAAAACTCGAATGTGTGGAGTATTTGACTCCAGGTGGAATCAATTAGCCTTTGCCAGCAGGAAACAAAAAGGGTCCTGCTAAAATGCATTCAGAAACTAAAAGTCCATAGAGAATATCCAGAAAACACAAACACACACAGAGGCTGTAGCAAGATCTGGGATTGAGATAGCTACAAATCACCAGATAGTTTTGTTTTCATCCAGGAGTATCTGGACCAATTGTTGTGGATTTCGGGTGAAATTTAACCAAAAATTACCGTGAAATTGGTTTTGGAGAAAAGGACAATCTTCCTGTTCAGCAAATGTATCCAATGTCATGTTTACAGAAAGAAATATCATGTTTTCTCAGGTTTCTGAAGCTTTCTTCCTAGAAAACTCGAATGTGTGGAGTATTTCACTCCAGGTGGAACCAATTAGCGTTTTCCAACAGAAAACAATAAGGGTCCTGCTAAAATGCATTGAAAACCATAAAGTCTATAGAGAGCGTCCAGAAAACAAAAACGCACACAGAGGCTGTAGCAAGATCTGGGATTGAGATAGCTACACATCACCAGATAGTTTTGTTTTCATCCAGGAGTATCTGGACCAATTGTTGTGGATTTCGGGTGAAATTTAACCAAAAATTACCGTGAAAGTGGTTTTGGAGAAAAGCACAATCTTCCTGTTCGGCAAATGTATCCAATGTCATGTTTACAGAAAGAAATATCATGTTTTCTCAGGTTACTGAAGCTTTCTTCCTATAAAACTCGAATGTGTGGAGGATTTGACTGCAGGTGGAACTAATTAGCGTTTGCCAGCAGAAAACAAAAAGGGTCCTGCTAAAATGCATTCAAAACCTTAAAGTCCATAGAGAATATCCAGAAAACACAAACACACACAGAGGCTGTAGCAAGATCTGGGATTGAGATAGCTACAAATCACCAGATAGTTTTGTTTTCATCCAGGAGTATCTGGACCAATGGTTGTGGATTTCAGGTGAAATTTAACCAAAAATGACAGTGAAAGTGGTTTTGGAGAAAAGCACAATCTTTCTGTTCAGCAAATGTATCCAATGTCATGTTTACAAAAAGAAATATCATGTTTTCTAAGCTTTCTGAAGCTTTCTTCTTAGAAAACTTGAATGTGTGGAGGATTTGACTCCAGGTGGAACCAATTAGCGTTTGCAAGCAGAACACAAAAACGGTCCTGCTAAAATGCATTCAAAATCTTAAAGTCCATAGAGAATATCCAGAAAACACAAACACACACAGAGGCTGTAGCAAGATCTGGGATTGAGATAGCTACAAATCACCAGATAGTTTTGTTTGCATCCAGGAGTATCTGGACAAATTGTTGTGGATTTCGGGTGAAATTTAACCAAAAAACCACCGTGAAAGTGGTTTTGGAGAAATGCACAATCTTCCTGTTCAGCAAGTGTATCCAATGTCATATTTACAAATACAAATATCATGTTTTCTCAGGTTTCTGGAGCTTTCTTCCTAGAAAACTCGAATGTGTGGAGTATTTGACTCCAGGTGGAACCAATTAGAGTTTGCCAGCAGAAAACAAAAAGGGTCCTGCTAAAATGCATTCAAAACCTTAAAGTCCATAGAGAATATCCAGAAAACACAAACACACACAGAGGCTGTAGCAAGATCTGGGATTGAGATAGCTACAAATCACCAGATAGTTTTGTTTTCATCCAGGAGTATCTGGACAAATTGTTGTGGATTTCGGGTGAAATTTAACCAAAAAATCACCGTGAAAGTGGTTTTGGAGAAAAGCACAATCTTCCTGTTCGGCAAATGCATCCAATGTCATGTTTACAAATACAAATATCATGTTTTCTCAGGTTTCTGGAGCTTTCTTCCTAGAAAACTCGAATGTGTGGAGTATTTGACTCCAGGTGGAACCAATTAGCTTTTGCCAGCAGAAAACAAAAAGGGTCCTGCTAAAATGCATTCAAAACCTTAAAGTCCATAGAGAATATCCAGAAAACACAAACACACACAGAGGCTGTAGCAAGATCTGGGATTGAGATAGCTACAAATCACCAGATAGTTTTGTTTTCATCCAGGAGTATCTGGACAAATTGTTGTGGATTTCGGGTGAAATTTAACCAAAAATCACCGTGAAAGTGGTTTTGGAGAAAAGCACAATCTTCCTGTTCGGCAAATGTATCCAATGTCATGTTTACAGAAAGAAAAATCATGTTTTCTCAGGTTTCTGAAGCTTTCTTCCTAGAAAACTCGAATGTGTGGAGGAAATTGTTGTGGATTTCGGGTGAAATTTAACCAAAAATCACCGTGAAAGTGGTTTTCGAGAATAGCACAATCTTCCTGTTCAGCAAATGTATCCAATGTCATGTTTACAGAAAGAAATATCATGTTTTCTCAGGTTTCTGAAGCTTTCTTCCTAGAAAACTCGAATGTGTGGAGGATTTGACTCCAGGTGGAACCAATTAGCGTTTGCAAGCAGAACACAAAAACGGTCCTGCTAAAATGCATTCAAAACCTTAAAGTCCATAGAGAATATCCAGAAAACACAAACACACACAGAGGCTGTAGCAAGATCTGGGATTGAGAAAGCTACAAATCACCAGATAGTTTTGTTTTCATCCAGGAGTATCTGGACAAATTGTTGTAGTTTTGAAGTGAAATTTAACCAAAAAATCACCATTAAAGTGGGTTTGGAGAGAAGCACAATCTTTCTGATCAGCAAATGAATCCAATGTCATGTTTACAAAAACAAATATCATGTTTTCTCAGGTTTCTGGAGCTTTCTTCCTAGAAAACTCGAATGTGTGGAGTATTTGACTCCAGGTGGAACCAATTAGCGTTTGCCAGCAGAAAACAAAAAGGGTCCTGCAAAAATGCATTCAAAACCTTAAAGTCCATAGAGAATATCCAGAAAACACAAACACACACAGAGGCTGTAGCAATATCTGGGATTGAGATAGCTACTAATCACCAGATAGTTTTGTTTTCATCCAGGAGTATCTGGACAAATTGTTGTGGATTTCGGGTGAAATTTAACCAAAAATCACCGTGAAAGTGGTTTTGGAGAAAAGCACAATCTTTCTCTTCGGCAAATGAATCCAGTGTTATGTTTATAACTACAAATATCATGTTTTCTCAGGTTTCTGGAGCTTTCTTCCTAGAAAACTGGAATGTGTGGAGGATTTGACTCCAGGTGGAACCAATTAGCGTTTGCCAGCAGAAAACAAAAAGGGTCCTGCTAAAATGCATTCAAAACCTTAAAGTCCATAGAGAATATCCAGAAAACACAAACACACACAGAGGCTGTAGCAAGATCTGGGATTGAGATAGCTACAAATCACCAGATAGTTTTGTTTTCATCCAGGAGTATCTGGACAAATTGTTGTGGATTTCGGGTGAAATTTAACCAAAAATGACCGTGAAAGTGGTTTTGGAGAAAAGCACAATCTTCCTGTTCGGCAAATGTATCCAATGTCATGTTTACAGAAAGAAAAATCATGTTTTCTCAGGTTTCTGAAGCTTTCTTCCTAGAAAACTCGAATGTGTGGAGGAAATTGTTGTGGATTTCGGGTGAAATTTAACCAAAAATCACCGTGAAAGTGGTTTTCGAGAATAGCACAATCTTCCTGTTCAGCAAATGTATCCAATGTCATGTTTACAGAAAGAAATATCATGTTTTCTCAGGTTTCTGAAGCTTTCTTCCTAGAAAACTCGAATGTGTGGAGGATTTGACTCCAGGTGGAACCAATTAGCGTTTGCAAGCAGAACACAAAAACGGTCCTGCTAAAATGCATTCAAAACCTTAAAGTCCATAGAGAATATCCAGAAAACACAAACACACACAGAGGCTGTAGCAAGATCTGGGATTGAGATAGCTACAAATCACCAGATAGTTTTGTTTTCATCCAGGAGTATCTGGACAAATTGTTGTGGATTTCGGGAGAAATTTAACCTAAAATCACCGTGAAAGTGGTTTTGGAGAAAAGCACAATCTTTCTGTTCAGCAAATGAATCCAATGTTATGTTTATAAATACAAATATCATGTTTTCTCAGGTTTCTGAAGCATTCTTCCTAGAAAACTCGAATGTGTGGAGGATTTGACTCCAGGTGGAACCAATTAGCGTTTGCCAGCAGAAAACAAAAACTTACATGCTAAAATGCATTCAAAACGTTAAAGTCCATAGAGAATATCCAGAAAACACAAACACACACAGAGGCTGTAGCAAGATCTGGGATTGAGAAGGCTACAAATACCAGGTAGTTTTGTTTTCATCCAGGAGTATCTGGACAAATTGTTGTGGATTTCGGGTGAAATTTAACCAAAAATCACCATGAAAGTGGTTTTGGAGAAAAGCACAATCTTTCTGGTCAGCAAATGAATCCAATGTCATATTTAGAGAAAGAAATATCATGTTTTCTAAGGTTTTTGATGCTTTCTTCCTAGAAAACTCGAATGTGTGGAGTATTTGACTCCAGATGGAACCAATTAGCGTTTGCAAGCAGAAAACAAAAAGGGTCCTGCTAAAATGCATTCAAAACCTTAAAGTCCATAGAGAATATCCAGAAAACACAAACACACACAGAGGCTGTAGCAAGATCTGGGATTGAGATAGCTACAAATCACCAGATAGTTTTGTTTAAATCCAGGAGTATCTGGACAAATTGTTGTGGATTTCGGGTGAAATTTAACCAAAAATCACCATGAAAGTGGTTTTGGAGAAAAGCACAATCTTTCTGTTCGGCAAAGGTATCCAATGTCATGTTTACAGAAAGAAAAATCATGTTTTCTCAGGTTTCTTAAGCTTTCTTCCTCGAAAACTGGAATGTGTGGAGGATTTGACTCCAGGTGGAACCAATTAGTGTTTGCCAGCAGAAAATAAAAAGGGTCCTGCTAAAATGCATTCAAAACCTTAAAGTCCATAGAGAATATCCAGAAAACACAAACACACACAGAGGCTGTAGCAAGATCTGGGATTGAGATAGCTACAAATCACCAGATAGTTTTGTTTTCATCCAGGAGTATCTGGACAAATTGTTGTAGTTTTGAAGTGAAATTTAACCAAAAAAATCACCGTGAAAGTGGTTTTGGAGAAAAGCACAATCTTTCTGTTCAGCAAATTCATCCAATGTCATGTTTACAGAAAGAAATATCATGTTTTCTCAGGTTTCTGGAGCTTTCTTCCTAGAAAACTCGAATGTGTGGAGTATTTGACTCCAGGTGGAATCAATTAGCCTTTGCCAGCAGAAAACAAAAAGGATCCTGCTAAAATGCATTGAAAACCTTAAAGTCCATAGAGAATATCCAGAAAACACAAACACACACAGAGGCTGTAGCAAGATCTGGGATTTAGATAGCTATAAATCACCAGATAGTTTTGTTTTCATCCAGGAGTATCTGGACAAATTGTTGTGGATTTCGGGAGAAATTTAACCTAAAATCACCGTGAAAGTGGTTTTGGAGAAAAGCACAATCTTTCTGTTCAGCAAATGAATCCAATGTTATGTTTATAAATACAAATATCATGTTTTCTCAGGTTTCTGAAGCATTCTTCCTAGAAAACTCGAATGTGTGGAGGATTTGACTCCAGGTGGAACCAATTAGTGTTTGCCAGCAGAAAACAAAAACTTACATGCTAAAATGCATTCAAAACGTTAAAGTCCATAGAGAATATCCAGAAAACACAAACACACACAGAGGCTGTAGCAAGATCTGGGATTGAGAAGGCTACAAATACCAGGTAGTTTTGTTTTCATCCAGGAGTATCTGGACAAATTGTTGTAGTTTTGAAGTGAAATTTAACCAAAAAAATCACCGTGAAAGTGGTTTTGGAGAAAAGCACAATCTTTCTGGTCAGCAAATGAATCCAATGTCATATTTACAGAAAGAAATATCATGTTTTCTAAGGTTTTTGATGCTTTCTTCCTAGTAAACTCGAATGTGTGGAGTATTTGACTCCAGGTGTAACCAATTAGCGTTTGCCAGCAGAAAACAAAAAGGGTCCTGCTAAAATGCATTCAAAACCTTAAAGTCCATAGAGAATATCCAGAAAACACAAACACACACAGAGGCTGTAGCAAGATCTGGGATTGAGATAGCTACAAATCACCAGATAGTTTTGTTTTCATCCAGGAGTATCTGGACAAATTGTTGTGGATTTCGGGTGAAATTTAACCAAAAAATCACCGTGAAAGTGGTTTTGGAGAAAAGCACAATCTTCCTGTTCGGCAAATGCATCCAATGTCATGTTTACAAATACAAATATCATGTTTTCTCAGGTTTCTGGAGCTTTCTTCCTAGAAAACTCGAATGTGTGGAGTATTTGACTCCAGGTGGAACCAATTAGCTTTTGCCAGCAGAAAACAAAAAGGGTCCTGCTAAAATGCATTCAAAACCTTAAAGTCCATAGAGAATATCCAGAAAACACAAACACACACAGAGGCTGTAGCAAGATCTGGGATTGAGATAGCTACAAATCACCAGATAGTTTTGTTTTCATCCAGGAGTATCTGGACAAATTGTTGTGGATTTCGGGTGAAATTTAACCAAAAATCACCGTGAAAGTGGTTTTGGAGAAAAGCACAATCTTCCTGTTCGGCAAATGTATCCAATGTCATGTTTACAGAAAGAAAAATCATGTTTTCTCAGGTTTCTGAAGCTTTCTTCCTAGAAAACTCGAATGTGTGGAGGAAATTGTTGTGGATTTCGGGTGAAATTTAACCAAAAATCACCGTGAAAGTGGTTTTCGAAAATAGCACAATCTTCCTGTTCAGCAAATGTATCCAATGTCATGTTTACAGAAAGAAATATCATGTTTTCTCAGGTTTCTGAAGCTTTCTTCCTAGAAAACTCGAATGTGTGGAGGATTTGACTCCAGGTGGAACCAATTAGCGTTTGCAAGCAGAACACAAAAACGGTCCTGCTAAAATGCATTCAAAACCTTAAAGTCCATAGAGAATATCCAGAAAACACAAACACACACAGAGGCTGTAGCAAGATCTGGGATTGAGAAAGCTACAAATCACCAGATAGTTTTGTTTTCATCCAGGAGTATCTGGACAAATTGTTGTAGTTTTGAAGTGAAATTTAACCAAAAAATCACCATTAAAGTGGGTTTGGAGAGAAGCACAATCTTTCTGATCAGCAAATGAATCCAATGTCATGTTTACAAAAACAAATATCATGTTTTCTCAGGTTTCTGGAGCTTTCTTCCTAGAAAACTCGAATGTGTGGAGTATTTGACTCCAGGTGGAACCAATTAGCGTTTGCCAGCAGAAAACAAAAAGGGTCCTGCAAAAATGCATTCAAAACCTTAAAGTCCATAGAGAATATCCAGAAAACACAAACACACACAGAGGCTGTAGCAATATCTGGGATTGAGATAGCTACTAATCACCAGATAGTTTTGTTTTCATCCAGGAGTATCTGGACAAATTGTTGTGGATTTCGGGTGAAATTTAACCAAAAATCACCGTGAAAGTGGTTTTGGAGAAAAGCACAATCTTTCTCTTCGGCAAATGAATCCAGTGTTATGTTTATAAATACAAATATCATGTTTTCTCAGGTTTCTGGAGCTTTCTTCCTAGAAAACTGGAATGTGTGGAGGATTTGACTCCAGGTGGAACCAATTAGCGTTTGCCAGCAGAAAACAAAAAGGGTCCTGCTAAAATGCATTCAAAACCTTAAAGTCCATAGAGAATATCCAGAAAACACAAACACACACAGAGGCTGTAGCAAGATCTGGGATTGAGATAGCTACAAATCACCAGATAGTTTTGTTTTCATCCAGGAGTATCTGGACAAATTGTTGTGGATTTCGGGTGAAATTTAACCAAAAATCACCGTGAAAGTGGTTTTGGAGAAAAGCACAATCTTCCTGTTCGGCAAATGTATCCAATGTCATGTTTACAGAAAGAAAAATCATGTTTTCTCAGGTTTCTGAAGCTTTCTTCCTAGAAAACTCGAATGTGTGGAGGAAATTGTTGTGGATTTCGGGTGAAATTTAACCAAAAATCACCGTGAAAGTGGTTTTCGAGAATAGCACAATCTTCCTGTTCAGCAAATGTATCCAATGTCATGTTTACAGAAAGAAATATCATGTTTTCTCAGGTTTCTGAAGCTTTCTTCCTAGAAAACTCGAATGTGTGGAGGATTTGACTCCAGGTGGAACCAATTAGCGTTTGCAAGCAGAACACAAAAACGGTCCTGCTAAAATGCATTCAAAACCTTAAAGTCCATAGAGAATATCCAGAAAACACAAACACACACAGAGGCTGTAGCAAGATCTGGGATTGAGATAGCTACAAATCACCAGATAGTTTTGTTTAAATCCAGGAGTATCTGGACAAATTGTTGTGGATTTCGGGTGAAATTTAACCAAAAATCACCGTGAAAGTGGTTTTGGAGAAAAGCACAATCTTCCTGTTCGGCAAAGGTATCCAATGTCATGTTTACAGAAAGAAATATCATGTTTTCTCAGGTTTCTTAAGCTTTCTTCCTCGAAAACTGGAATGTGTGGAGGATTTGACTCCAGGTGGAACCAATTAGTGTTTGCCAGCAGAAAATAAAAAGGGTCCTTCTAAAATACATTCAAAACCTTAAAGTCCATAGAGAATATCCAGAAAACACAAACACACACAGAGGCTGTAGCAAGATCTGGGATTGAGAAGGCTACAAATACCAGGTAGTTTTGTTTTCATCCAGGAGTATCTGGACAAATTGTTGTGGATTTCGGGTGAAATTTAACCAAAAATCACCGTGAAAGTGGTTTTGGAGAAAAGCACAATCTTCCTGTTCGGCAAATGAATGCAATGTCATATTTACAGAAAGAAATATCATGTTTTCTAAGGTTTTTGATGCTTTCTTCCTAGTAAACTCGAATGTGTGGAGGATTTGACTCCAGGTGGAACCAATTAGCGTTTGCCAGCAGAAAACAAAAAGGGTCCTGCTAAAATGCATTCAAAACCTTAAAGTCCATAGAGAATATCCAGAAAACACAAACACACACAGAGGCTGTAGCAAGATCTGGGATTGAGATAGCTACAAATCACCAGATAGTTTTGTTTTCATCCAGGAGTATCTGGACTAATTGTTGTGGATTTCGGGTGAAATTTAACCAAAAATCACCGTGAAAGTGGTTTTGGAGAAAAGCACAATCTTCCTGATCGGCAAATGAATGCAATGTCATATTTACAGAAAGAAATATCATGTTTTCTCAGGTTTCTGGAGCTTTCTTCCTAGAAAACTCGAATGTGTGGAGTATTTGACTCCAGGTGGAACCAATTAGCATTTGCCAGCAGAAAACAAAAAGGGTCCTGCTAAAATGCATTCAAAACCTTAAAGTCCATAGAGAATATCCAGAAAACACAAACAGACACAGAGGCTGTAGCAAGATCTGGGATTGAGATAGCTACAAATCTCCAGATAGTTTTGTTTTCATCCAGGAGTATCTGGACAAATTGTTGTAGTTTTGAAGTGAAATTTAACCAAAAAATCACCATTAAAGTGGGTTTGGAGAGAAGCACAATCTTTCCGATCAGCAAATGAATCCAATGTCATGTTTACAAAAACAAATATCATGTTTTCTCAGGTTTCTGGAGCTTTCTTCCTAGAAAACTCGAATGTGTGGAGTATTTGACTCCAGGTGGAACCAATTAGCGTTTGCCAGCAGAAAACAAAAAAGGGTCCTGCTAAAATGCATTCAAAACCTTAAAGTCCATAGAGAATATCCAGAAAACACAAACACACACAGAGGCTGTAGCAAGATCTGGGATTGAGATAGTTACACATCACCAGATAGTTTTGTTTTCATCCAGGAGTATCTGGACAAATTATTGTGGATTTCGGGAGAAATTTAACCTAAAATCACCGTGAAAGTGGTTTTGGAGAAAAGCACAATCTTCCTGTTCGGCAAATGTATCCAATGTCATGTTTACAAATACAAATATCATGTTTTCTCAGGTTTCTGAAGCTTTCTTCCTAGAAACCTGGAATGTGTGGAGGATTTGACTCCAGGTGGAACCAATTAGCGTTTGCCAGCAGAAAACAAAAAGGGTCCTGCTAAAATGCATTCAAAACCTTAAAGTCCATAGAGAATATCCAGAAAACACAAACACACACAGAGGCTGTAGCAAGATCTGGGATTGAGATAGCTACAAATCACCAGATAGTTTTGTTTTCATCCAGGAGTATCTGGACAAATTGTAGTTTTGAAGTGAAATTTAACCAAAAAATCACCGTGAAAGTGGTTTTGGAGAAAAGCACAATCTTTCTGTTCAGCAAATGAATCCAATGTTATGTTTATAAATACAAATATCATGTTTTCTCAGGTTTCTGGAGCTTTCTTCCTAGAAAACTGGAATGTGTGGAGGATTTGACTCCAGGTGGAACCAATTAGCGTTTGCCAGCAGAAAACAAAAAGGGTCCTGCTAAAATGCATTCAAAACCTTCAAGTCCATAGAGAATATCCAGAAAACACAAACACACACAGAGGCTGTAGCAAGATCTGGGATTGAGATAGCTACAAATCACCAGATAGTTTTGTTTTCATCCAGGAGTATCTGGACAAATTGTTGTGTATTTCAGGTGAAATTTAACCAAAAATCACCATGAAAGTGGTTTTGGAGAAAAGCACAATCTTCCTGTTCGGCAAACGTATCCAATATCATGTTTACAGAAAGAAATATCATGTTTTCTCAGGTTTCTTAAGCTTTCTTCCTCGAAAACTGGAATGTGTGGAGGATTTGACTCCAGGTGGAACCAATTAGTGTTTGCCAGCAGAAAATAAAAAGGGTCCTTCTAAAATACATTCAAAACCTTAAAGTCCATAGAGAATATCCAGAAAACACAAACACACACAGAGGCTGTAGCAAGATCTGGGATTGAGAAGGCTACAAATACCAGGTAGTTTTGTTTTCATCCAGGAGTATCTGGACAAATTGTTGTGGATTTCGGGTGAAATTTAACCAAAAATCACCGTGAAAGTGGTTTTGGAGAAAAGCACAATCTTCCTGTTCGGCAAATGAATGCAATGTCATATTTACAGAAAGAAATATCATGTTTTCTAAAGTTTTTGATGCTTTCTTCCTAGTAAACTCGAATGTGTGGAGGATTTGACTCCAGGTGGAACCAATTAGCGTTTGCCAGCAGAAAACAAAAAGGGTCCTGCTAAAATGCATTCAAAACCTTAAAGTCCATAGAGAATATCCAGAAAACACAAACACACACAGAGGCTGTAGCAAGATCTGGGATTGAGATAGCTACAAATCACCAGATAGTTTTGTTTTCATCCAGGAGTATCTGGACTAATTGTTGTGGATTTCGGGTGAAATTTAACCAAAAATCACCGTGAAAGTGGTTTTGGAGAAAAGCACAATCTTCCTGATCGGCAAATGAATGCAATGTCATATTTACAGAAAGAAATATCATGTTTTCTCAGGTTTCTGGAGCTTTCTTCCTAGAAAACTCGAATGTGTGGAGTATTTGACTCCAGGTGGAACCAATTAGCTTTTGCCAGCAGAAAACAAAAAGGGTCCTGCTAAAATGCATTCAAAACCTTAAAGTCCATAGAGAATATCCAGAAAACACAAACACACACAGAGGCTGTAGCAAGATCTGGGATTGAGATAGCTACAAATCACCAGATAGTTTTGTTTTCATCCAGGAGTATCTGGACAAATGGTTGTTGATTTCGTTTGAAATTTAACCAAAAATCACCGTGAAAGTGGTTTTGGAAAAAAGCACAATCTTCCTGTTCGGCAAATGTATCCAATGTCATGTTTACAGAAAGAAAAATCATGTTTTCTCAGGTTTCTGAAGCTTTCTTCCTAGAAAACTCGAATGTGTGGAGGAAATTGTTGTGGATTTCGGGTGAAATTTAACCAAAAATCACCATGAAAGTGGTTTTCGAGAATAGCACAATCTTCCTGTTCAGCAAATGTATCCAATGTCATGTTTACAGAAAGAAATATCATGTTTTCTCAGGTTTCTGAAGCTTTCTTCCTAGAAAACTCGAATGTGTGGAGGATTTGACTCCAGGTGGAACCAATTAGCGTTTGCAAGCAGAACACAAAAACGGTCCTGCTAAAATGCATTCAAAACCTTAAAGTCCATAGAGAATATCCAGAAAACACAAACACACACAGAGGCTGTAGCAAGATCTGGGATTGAGAAAGCTACAAATCACCAGATAGTTTTGTTTTCATCCAGGAGTATCTGGACAAATTGTTGTAGTTTTGAAGTGAAATTTAACCAAAAAATCACCATTAAAGTGGGTTTGGAGAGAAGCACAATCTTTCTGATCAGCAAATGAATCCAATGTCATGTTTACAAAAACAAATATCATGTTTTCTCAGGTTTCTGGAGCTTTCTTCCTAGAAAACTCGAATGTGTGGAGTATTTGACTCCAGGTGGAACCAATTAGCGTTTGCCAGCAGAAAACAAAAAGGGTCCTTCTAAAATGCATTCAAAACCTTAAAGTCCATAGAGAATATCCAGAAAACACAAACACACACAGAGGCTGTAGCAATATCTGGGATTGAGATAGCTACTAATCACCAGATAGTTTTGTTTTCATCCAGGAGTATCTGGACAAATTGTTGTGGATTTCGGGTGAAATTTAACCAAAAATCACCGTGAAAGTGGTTTTGGAGAAAAGCACAATCTTTCTCTTCGGCAAATGAATCCAGTGTTATGTTTATAAATACAAATATCATGTTTTCTCAGGTTTCTGGAGCTTTCTTCCTAGAAAACTGGAATGTGTGGAGGATTTGACTCCAGGTGGAACCAATTAGCGTTTGCCAGCAGAAAACAAAAAGGGTCCTGCTAAAATGCATTCAAAACCTTAAAGTCCATAGAGAATATCCAGAAAACACAAACACACACAGAGGCTGTAGCAAGATCTGGGATTGAGATAGCTACAAATCACCAGATAGTTTTGTTTTCATCCAGGAGTATCTGGACAAATTGTTGTGGATTTCGAGTGAAATTTAACCAAAAATGACCGTGAAAGTGGTTTTGGAGAAAAGCACAATCTTCCTGTTCGGCAAATGTATCCAATGTCATATTTACAGAAAGAAAAATCATGTTTTCTCAGGTTTCTGAAGCTTTCTTCCTAGAAAACTCGAATGTGTGGAGGAAATTGTTGTGGATTTCGGGTGAAATTTAACCAAAAATCACCGTGAAAGTGGTTTTCGAGAATAGCACAATCTTCCTGTTCAGCAAATGTATCCAATGTCATGTTTACAGAAAGAAATATCATGTTTTCTCAGGTTTCTGAAGCTTTCTTCCTAGAAAACTCGAATGTGTGGAGGATTTGACTCCAGGTGGAACCAATTAGCGTTTGCAAGCAGAACACAAAAACGGTCCTGCTAAAATGCATTCAAAACCTTAAAGTCCATAGAGAATATCCAGAAAACACAAACACACACAGAGGCTGCAGCAAGATCTGGGATTGAGATAGCTACAAATCACCAGATAGTTTTGTTTAAATCCAGGAGTATCTGGACAAATTGTTGTGGATTTCGGGTGAAATTTAACCAAAAATCACCGTGAAAGTGGTTTTGGAGAAAAGCACAATCTTCCTGTTTGGCAAAGGTATCCAATGTCATGTTTACAGAAAGAAATATCATGTTTTCTCAGGTTTCTTAAGCTTTCTTCCTCGAAAACTGGAATGTGTGGAGGATTTGACTCCAGGTGGAACCAATTAGTGTTTGCCAGCAGAAAATAAAAAGGGTCCTTCTAAAATGCATTCAAAACCTTAAAGTCCATAGAGAATATCCAGAAAACACAAACACACACAGAGGCTGTAGCAAGATCTGGGATTGAGATAGCTACAAATCACCAGATAGTTTTGTTTTCATCCAGGAGTATCTGGACAAATTGTTGTAGTTTTGAAGTGAAATTTAACCAAAAAAATCACCGTGAAAGTGGTTTTGGAGAAAAGCACAATCTTTCTGTTCAGCAAATTCATCCAATGTCATGTTTACAGAAAGAAATATCATGTTTTCTCAGGTTTCTGGAGCTTTCTTCCTAGAAAGCTCGAATGTGTGGAGTATTTGACTCCAGGTGGAATCAATTAGCCTTTGCCAGCAGAAAACAAAAAGGATCCTGCTAAAATGCATTGAAAACCTTAAAGTCCATAGAGAATATCCAGAAAACACAAACACACACAGAGGCTGTAGCAAGATCTGGGATTTAGATAAATATAAATCACCAGATAGTTTTGTTTTCATCCAGGAGTATCTGGACAAATTGTTGTGGATTTCGGGAGAAATTTAACCTAAAATCACCGTGAAAGTGGTTTTGGAGAAAAGCACAATCTTTCTGTTCAGCAAATGAATCCAATGTTATGTTTATAAATACAAATATCATGTTTTCTCAGGTTTCTGAAGCATTCTTCCTAGAAAACTCGAATGTGTGCAGGATTTGACTCCAGGTGGAACCAATTAGCGTTTGCCAGCAGAAAACAAAAACTTACATGCTAAAATGCATTCAAAACGTTAAAGTCCATAGAGAATATCCAGAAAACACAAACACACACAGAGGCTGTAGCAAGATCTGGGATTGAGAAGGCTACAAATACCAGGTAGTTTTGTTTTCATCCAGGAGTATCTGGACAAATTGTTGTGGATTTCGGGTGAAATTTAACCAAAAATCACCGTGAAAGTGGTTTTGGAGAAAAGCACAATCTTCCTGTTCGGCAAATGAATGCAATGTCATATTTACAGAAAGAAATATCATGTTTTCTATTGTTTTTGATGCTTTCTTCCTATTAAACTCGAATGTGTGGAGTATTTGACTCCAGGTGGAACCAATTAGAGTTTGCCAGCAGAAAACAAAAAGGGTCCTGCTAAAATGCATTCAAAACCTTAAAGTCCATAGAGAATATCCAGAAAACACAAACACACACAGAGGCTGTAGCAAGATCTGGGATTGAGATAGCTACAAATCACCAGATAGTTTTGTTTTCATCCAGGAGTATCTGGACTAATTGTTGTGGATTTCGGGTGAAATTTAACCAAAAATCACCGTGAAAGTGGTTTTGGAGAAAAGCACAATCTTCCTGATCGGCAAATGTATCCAACGTCATGTTTACAGAAAGAAATATCATGTTTTCTCAGGTTTCTGGAGCTTTCTTCCTAGAAAACTCGAATGTGTGGAGGATTTGACTCCAGGTGGAACCAATTAGCGTTTGCCAGCAGAAAACAAAAAGGGTCCTGCTAAAATGCATTCAAAACCTTCAAGTCCATAGAGAATATTCAGAAAACACAAACACACACAGAGGCTGTAGCAAGATCTGGGATTGAGATAGCTACAAATCACCAGATAGTTTTGTTTTCATCCAGGATATCTGGACAAATTGTTGTGGATTTCGGGTGAAATTTAACCAAAAAATCACCGTGAAAGTGGTTTTGGAGAAAAGCACATTCTTCCTGTTCGGCAAATGCATCCAATGTCATGTTTACAAATACAAATATCATGTTTTCTCAGGTTTCTGGAGCTTTCTTCCTAGAAAACTCGAATGTGTGGAGTATTTGACTCCAGGTGGAACCAATTAGCGTTTGCCAGCAGAAAACAAAAAGGGTCCTGCTAAAATGCATTCAAAACCTTAAAGTCCATAGAGAATATCCAGAAAACACAAACACACACAGAGGTTGTAGCAAGATCTGGGATTGAGATAGCTACAAATCACCAGATAGTTTTGTTTTCATCCAGGAGTATCTGGACAAATTGTTGTGGATTTCGGGTGAAATTTAACCAAAAATCACCGTGAAAGTGGTTTTGGAGAAAAGCACAATCTTCCTGTCCGGCAAATGTATCCAATGTCATGTTTACAGAAAGAAAAATCATGTTTTCTCAGGTTTCTGAAGCTTTCTTCCTAGAAAACTCGAATGTGTGGAGGAAATTGTTGTGGATTTCGGGTGAAATTTAACCAAAAATCACCGTGGAAGTGGTTTTCGAGAATAGCACAATCTTCCTGTTCAGCAAATGTATCCAATGTCATGTATACAGAAAGAAATATCATGTTTTCTCAGATTTCTGAAGCTTTCTTCCTAGAAAACTCGAATGTGTGGAGGATTTGACTCCAGGTGGAACCAATTAGCGTTTGCAAGCAGAACACAAAAACGGTCCTGCTACAATGCATTCAAAACCGTAAAGTCCATAGAGAATATCCAGAAAACACAAACAGACACAGAGGCTGTAGCAAGATCTGGGATTGAGATAGCTACAAATCTCCAGATAGTTTTGTTTTCATCCAGGAGTATCTGGACAAATTGTTGTAGTTTTGAAGTGAAATTTAACCAAAAAATCACCATTAAAGTGGGTTTGGAGAGAAGCACAATCTTTCCGATCAGCAAATGAATCCAATGTCATGTTTACAAAAACAAATATCATGTTTTCTCAGGTTTCTGGAGCTTTCTTCCTAGAAAACTCGAATGTGTGGAGTATTTGACTTTAGGTGGAACCAATTAGCGTTTGCCTGCAGAAAACAAAAAAGGGTCCTGCTAAAATGCATTCAAAACCTTAAAGTCCATAGAGAATATCCAGAAAACACAAACACACACAGAGGCTGTAGCAAGATCTGGGATTGAGATAGTTACACATCACCAGATAGTTTTGTTTTCATCCAGGAGTATCTGGACAAATTATTGTGGATTTCGGGAGAAATTTAACCTAAAATCACCGTGAAAGTGGTTTTGGAGAAAAGCACAATCTTCCTGTTCGGCAAATGTATCCAATGTCATGTTTACAAATACAAATATCATGTTTTCTCAGGTTTCTGAAGCTTTCTTCCTAGAAACCTGGAATGTGTGGAGGATTTGACTCCAGGTGGAACCAATTAGCGTTTGCCAGCAGAAAACAAAAAGGGTCCTGCTAAAATGCATTCAAAACCTTAAAGTCCATAGAGAATATCCAGAAAACACAAACACACACAGAGGCTGTAGCAAGATCTGGGATTGAGATAGCTACAAATCACCAGATAGTTTTGTTTTCATCCAGGAGTATCTGGACAAATTGTAGTTTTGAAGTGAAATTTAACCAAAAAATCACCGTGAAAGTGGTTTTGGAGAAAAGCACAATCTTTCTGTTCAGCAAATGAATCCAATGTTATGTTTATAAATACAAATATCATGTTTTCTCAGGTTTCTGGAGCTTTCTTCCTAGAAAACTGGAATGTGTGGAGGATTTGACTCCAGGTGGAACCAATTAGCGTTTGCCAGCAGAAAACAAAAAGGGTCCTGCTAAAATGCATTCAAAACCTTCAAGTCCATAGAGAATATCCAGAAAACACAAACACACACAGAGGCTGTAGCAAGATCTGGGATTGAGATAGCTACAAATCACCAGATAGTTTTGTTTTCATCCAGGAGTATCTGGACAAATTGTTGTGTATTTCAGGTGAAATTTAACCAAAAATCACCATGAAAGTGGTTTTGGAGAAAAGCACAATCTTCCTGTTCGGCAAACGTATCCAATATCATGTTTACAGAAAGAAATATCATGTTTTCTCAGGATTCTGAAGCTTTCTTCCTCGAAAACTGGAATGTGTGGAGGATTTGACTCCAGGTGGAACCAATTAGTGTTTGCCAGCAGAAAATAAAAAGGGTCCTGCTAAAATGCATTCAAAACCTTAAAGTCCATAGAGAATATCCAGAAAACACAAACACACACAGAGGCTGTAGCAAGATCTGGGATTGAGATAGCTACAAATCACCAGATAGTTTTGTTTTCATCCAGGAGTATCTGGACAAATTGTTGTAGTTTTGAAGTGAAATTTAACCAAAAAAATCACCGTGAAAGTGGTTTTGGAGAAAAGCACAATCTTTCTGTTCAGCAAATTCATCCAATGTCATGTTTACAGAAAGAAATATCATGTTTTCTCAGGTTTCTGGAGCTTTCTTCCTAGAAAACTCGAATGTGTGGAGTATTTGACTCCAGGTGGAATCAATTAGCCTTTGCCAGCAGAAAACAAAAAGGGTCCTGCTAAAATGCATTCAAAACCTTAAAGTCCATAGAGAATATCCAGAAAACACAAACACACACAGAGGCTGTAGCAAGATCTGGGATTTAGATAGCTATAAATCACCAGATAGTTTTGTTTTCATCCAGGAGTATCCTGACCAATTGTTGTGGATTTCGGGAGAAATTTAACCAAAAATCACCGTGAAAGTGGTTTTGGAGAAAAGCACAATCTTTCTGTTCAGCAAATGAATCCAATGTTATGTTTATAAATACAAATATCATGTTTTCTCAGGTTTCTGAAGCTTTCTTCCTAGAAAACTCGAATGTGTGGAGGATTTGACTCCAGGTGGAACCAATTAGCGTTTGCCAGCAGAAAACAAAAACTTACATGCTAAAATGCATTCAAAACGTTAAAGTCCATAGAGAATATCCAGAAAACACAAACACACACAGAGGCTGTAGCAAGATCTGGGATTGAGATAGCTACAAATCACCAGATAGTTTTTTTTTCATCCAGGAGTATCTGGACAAATTGTTGTGGATTTCGGGTGAAATTTAACCAAAAATCACCGTGAAAGTGGTTTTGGAGAAAAGCACAATCTTCCTGTTCGGCAAACGTATCCAATATCATGTTTACAGAAAGAAATATCATGTTTTCTCAGGTTTCTGAAGCTTTCTTCCTCGAAAACTGGAATGTGTGGAGGATTTGACTCCAGGTGGAACCAATTAGCGTTTGCCAGCAGAAAATAAAAAGGTTCCTGCTAAAATGCATTCAAAACCTTAAAGTCCATAGAAAATATCCAGAAAACACAAACACACACAGAGGCTGGAACAAGATCTGGGATTGAGATAGCTACAAATCACCAGACAGTATGTTTTCATCCAGGAGTATCTGGACCAATTGTTGTGGATTTCGGGTGAAATTTAACCAAAAATGACCGTGAAAGAGGTTTTGGAGAAAAGCACAATCTTCCTGTTCGGCAAATGCATCCAATGTCATGGTTGCAGAAAGAAATATCATGTTTTCTCAGGTTTCTGAAGCTTTCTTCCTAGAAAACTCGAATGTGTGGAGGATTTGACTCCAGGTGGAACCAATTAGCGTTTGGCAGCTCAAAACAAAAACTTGCATGCTAAAATGCATTCAAAACCGTAAAGTCCATAGAGAATGTCCAGAAAACACAAACAAACACAGAGGCTGTAGCAAGATCTGGGATTTAGATAGCACAACACACCAGATAGTTTTGTTTTCTTCCAGGAGTATCTGGACAAATTCTTGTGGATTTCGGGTGAAATTTAACCAAAAAATCACCGTGAAAGTGGTTTTGGAGAAAAGCACAATCTTCCTGTTCGGCAAATGCATCCAATGTCATGTTTACAGAAAGAAATATCATGTTTTCTCAGGTTTCTGGAGCTTTCTTCCTAGAAAACTCGAATGTGGAGGATTTGACTCCAGGTGGAACCAATTAGCATTTGCCAGCAGAAAACAAAAACTTACATGCTGAAATGCATTCAAAACCGTAAAGTCCATAGAGAATGTCCAGAAACCACAAGCAAACACAGAGGCTGTAGCAAGATCTGGGATTGAGATAGCACAACACACCAGATAGTTTTGTTTTCATCCTGGAGTATCTGGACATATTGTTGAACTTTGAAGTGAAATTTAACCAAAAAATCACCGTGAAAGTGGTTTTGGGGAAAAGCACAATCTTCCTGTTCAGAAAATGCATCCAATGTCATGTTTACAGAAAGAAATATCCAGTCATTTGCAACAAAATGGAGGAATCTGGAACACATCATGCTGAGTGAAATAAGCCAGTCCCAAAGGGACAAATACCATATGTTCTCCCTGATCGGTGACGACTGACTGAACACCAAGAGGGAAACCTGTTGAGTGAGGTGGACACTATGGGAAATGGTGGCTTGATCAGCATAGCCCTGACTGTTAATGAACAACTTAATACATTATCCCTCTTAGTAGTTTTTTTATCTGTTCTACTTAATATGACTGGTTTAGATCTGTAATTGATGCACAGTTATTCTTAAGTGTTGAAAATTAACTGAAATGTGATCCCTGTTGAACATGGTGGTGGGAATGGGAGAGGGAAGAGATGTATAATTTAGGACATGCTCAGGCTGACTTGCCCCAAGTGGTGGAGTTGGAAGCATACCAGGGGATTCCAATTCAATCCCATCGAGGTGGCATGTACCAATGCCATCTCACTGTTCCAGGTGATCAATTTCAGTTCACAGTTGGTCATGGTGAAGGGACTGGGAGTCAAAGGGAGCACTTAGACAAGTCTAGTACCTGCTAACGCTAACTGATGGAGTAAATAAAGGGGAGAGTGATCCAACATGGGAAGTGAGATACTCAGCAGACTCATAGAATGGCAGATGTCCTAAATAGCACTCTGGCCTCAGAATCAGCCCTAAAGGCATTCGGAGCTGGCTGAAGAGCTCATGAGAGTATTTCAGGCATGGAAAGCCAAGACACTCTGGCAAAAGATCTCTGTGAGATCCCAGTGGAAAGAACAGGTCATCAAAGAAGGAGGTACCTTTCTCTGAAGGGAGGAGAGAACCTCCACTTTGACTATGACCTTGTCTAAACAAGATAAGAGTCGGAGAACTCAGAGGGCTTCCATAGCCTTGGAAACTCATGACTAGAGCATAGGGAGATTACTGATGCCATAGACAGGAGTGTCAATTGGTAAAGTCAACAACAGGAGTCACTGTGCACTTACTCCTCATGTAGGATCTCTATCCTTAATGTGCTGTACATTGAGATTTAATGCTATAACGAGTACTCAAACAATATATTTCACTTTGTGTTTCTATGGGGGTGCAAACTGTTGAAATCCTTACTTAATGCATACTAAACTGATCCTCTGTAAAAAAAAAAAAAAAATTATCAATTCCCAACTTGACTCTCACTGGGATTAAACATGACAATAGGTCTGCTCTGATTTCATCATCATTTAAAAAAATCATCTATTATTTTTCACTTTATGTTTCTGTGTGGGAGCAAACTGTTGAAATCCATACTTAATGTATACTAAGCTGATCTTCTGTATATTAAGATAATCGAGAATGAATCTTGATGTGAATGGAAGGGGAGAGGGAGTGGGACAGGGGAGGGTTGTGGGTGGGAGGGACGGTATGGGGGGGAAGCCATTGTAATCCATAAGTCGTACTTTGGAAAATTATATGCATTAAATAAAAGTCTAAAAAAAAAAAAAAAAAAAGTGGTTTTGGAGAAAAGCTCATGCTTCCTGTTCGGCAAATGCAGCCAAGGTCATGTTTACAGAAGGAAATATCATGTTTTCTCAGGTTTCTGAAGCTTTCTTCCTAGAAAACTCGAATGTGTGGCGAATTACACTCCAGGTGGAACCAATTAGCGTTTGCCAGCTGAAACCAAAAACTTACATGCTAAAATGCATTCAAAACCGTAAAGTCCATAGAGAATGTCCAGAAAACACAAACAAACACAGAGGCTGTAGCAAGATGTGGGATTGAGATAGCCACAACACACCAGATAGTTTTGCTTTCATCCAGAGGATCTGGACAAAATGTTGTAGTATCCCGGTGATATTTAACCAAAAATCACCGTGAAAGTGGTTTTGGAGAAAAGCACAATCTTCCTGTTCGGCAAATGCATCCAATGTCATGTTTACAAATACAAATATCATGTTTTCTCAGGTTTCTGAAGCTTTCTTCCTAGAAAGCTCGAATGTGTGGCATATTAGACTCCAGGTGGAACCAATTAGCGTTTGCAGCTGAAAACAAAAACTTACATGCTAAAATGCATTCAAAACCGTAAAGTCCATAGAGAATGTCCAGAAAACACAAACACAGAGGCTGTAGCAAGATGTGGGATTGAGATTGCCACAACACACCAGATAGTTTTGCTTTCATCCAGAGTATCTGCACAAAATGTTGTAGTATCGCGGTGATATTTAACCAAAAATCACCGTGAAAGTGGTTTTGGAGAAAAGCACAATCTTCGTGTTCGGCAAATGCAGCCAATGTCATGTTTTCAGAAGGAAATATCATGTTTTCTCAGGTTTCTGAAGCTTTCTTCCTAGAAAACTCGAATGTGTGGCGAATTACACTCCAGGTGGAACCAATTAGCGTTTGCCAGCAGAAAACAAAAACTTACATGCTAAAATGCATTCAAAACCGTAAAGTCCATAGAGAATGTCCAGAAAACACAAACAAACAGAGAGGCTGTAGCAAGATGTGGGATTCAGATAGCCACAACACACCAGAGAGTTTTGCATTCATGCAGAGTATCTGGACAAAATGTTGTGGATTTCGAGTGAAATTTAACCGGAAATCACCGTGAAAGTGGTTTTGGAGAAAAGCTCATGCTTCCTGTTCGGGAAATGCAGCCAGTGTCATGTTTACAGAAGGAAATATCATGTTTTCTCAGGTTTCTGAAGCTTGCTACCTAGAAAACTCGAATGTGTGGCGTATTAGACTCCAGGTGGAACCAATTAGCGTTTGCCAGCTGAAAACAAAAACTTACATGCTAAAATGCATTCAAAACCGTAAAGTCCATAGAGAATGTCCAGAAAACACAAACAAACACAGAGGCTGTAGCAAGATGTGGGATTGAGATAGCCACAACACACCAGATAGTTTTGTTTTCATCCAGAGTATCTGCAGAAAATGTTGTAGTATCCCGGTGATATTTAACCAAATATCACCGTGAAAGTGGTTTTGGAGAAAAGCACAATCTTCCTGTTCGGCAAATGCAGCCAATGTCATGTTTACAGAAAGAAATATCATGTTTTCTCAGGTTTCTGAAGCTTTCTTCCTAGAAAACTCGAATGTGTGGCGTATTAGACTCCAGGTGGAACCAATTAGCGTTTGCCAGCTGAAAACAAGAACTTACATGCTAAAATGCATTCAAAACCGTAAAGTCCATAGAGAATGTCCAGAAAACACAAACAAACACAGAGGCTGTAGCAAGATGTGGGATTGAGATAGCCAAAACACACCAGATGGTTTTGTTTTCATCCAGAGGATCTGGACAAAATGTTGTAGTATCCTGGTGAAATTTAACCAAAAATAAGGTGAAAGTGGTTTTGGAGAAAAGCACAATCTTCCTGTTCAGCAAATGCAGCCAATGTCATGCTTACAGAAAGAAATATCATGTTTTCTCAGGTTTCTGAAGCTTTCTTCCTAGAAAACTCGAATGTGTGGCGTATTAGACTCCAGGTGGAACCAATTAGCGTTTGCCAGCTGAAACCAAAAACTTACATGCTAAAATGCATTCAAAACCGTAAAGTCCATAGAGAATGTCCAGAAAACACAAACAAGCACAGAGGCTGTGGCAAGATGTGGGATTGAGATAGCCAAACACACCAGATAGTTTTTCTTTCATGCATAGTATCTGGACAAAATGTTGTGGATTTCGGGTGAAATTTAACCAAAAATCACGGTGAAAGTGGTTTTGGAGAAAAGCTCATGCTTCCTGTTCGGCACATGCAGCCAAGGTCATGTTTACAGAAGGAAATATCATGTTTTCTCAGGTTTCAGAAGCTTTCTTCCTAGAAAACTCGAATGTGTGGCGAATTACACTCCAGGTGGAACCAATTATCGTTTGCCAGCTGAAAACAAAATGGGTCCTGCTAAAATGCATTCAAAACCGTAAAGTCCATAGAGAATGTCCAGAAAACACAAACAAACACAGAGGCTGTAGCAAGATCTGGGATGGAGATAGCCACAACACACCAGATAGTTTTGCTTTCATCCTGAGTATCTGGACAAAATGTTGTGGATTTCGGGTGAAACTTAACCAAAAATCACCGTGAAAGTGGTTTTGGAGAAAAGCACAATCTTCCTGTTCGGCAAATGTATCCAATGTCATGTTTACAAATACAAATATCATATTTTCTCAGGTTTCTGAAGCTTTCTTCCTAGAAAACTCGAATGTGTGGCGTATTAGACTCCAGGTGGAACCAATTAGCGTTTGCCAGCTGAAAACAAAAACTTACATGCTAAAATGCATTCAAAACCGTAAAGTCCATAGAGAATGTCCAGAAAACACAAACAAACACAGAGGCTGTAGCAAGATCTGGGATGGAGATAGCCACAACACACCAGATAGTTTTGCTTTCATGCAGAGTATCTGGACAAAATGTTGTGGATTTCGAGTGAAATTTAACAAAAAATCACGGTGAAAGTGGTTTTGGAGAAAAGCACAATCTTCCTGTTCGGCAAATGCATCCAATGTCATGTTTACAAATACAAATATCATGTTTTCTCAGGTTTCTGAAGCTTTCTTCCTAGAAAACTCGAATGTGTGGCGTATTAGACTCCAGGTGGAACCAATTAGCGTTTGCCAGCTGAAAACAAAAACTTACATGCTACAATGCATTCAAAACCGTAAAGTCCATAGAGAATGTCCAGAAAACACAAACAAACACAGAGGCTGTAGCAAGATGTGGGATTGAGACAGCCACAACACACCAGATAGTTTTGCTTTCATGCAGAGTATCTGGACAAAATGTTGTGGATTTTGGGTGAAACTTAACCAAAAATCACCGTGAAAGTGGTTTTGGAGAAAAGCTCATGCTACCTGTTCGGCAAATGCAGCCAATGTCATGTTTACAGAAAGAAATATCATGTTTTCTCAGGTTTCTGAAGCTTTCTTCCTAGAAAACTCGAATGTGTGGCGTATTAGACTCCAGGTGGAACCAATTAGCGTTTGCCAGCTGAAACCAAAAACTTACATGCTAAAATGCATTCAAAACCGTAAAGTCCATAGAGAATGTCCAGAAAACACAAACAAACACAGAGGCTGTAGCAAGATCTGGGATTGAGATAGCCAAACACACCAGATAGTTTTTCTTTCATGCAGAGTATCTGGACAAAATGTTGTGGATTTCGGGTGAAATTTAACCAAAAATCACGGTGAAAGTGGTTTTGGAGAAAAGCTCATGCTTCCTGTCCGGCAAATGCAGCCAAGGTCATGTTTACAGAAGGAAATATCATGTTTTCTCTGATTTCTGAAGCTTTCTTCCTAGAAAACTCGAATGTGTGGCGTATTAGACTCCAGGTGGAACCAATTAGCGTTTGCCAGCAGAAAACAAAAACTTACATGCTAAAATGCATTCAAAACCGTAAAGTCCATAGAGAATGTCCAGAAAACACAAACAAACACAGAGGCTGTAGCAAGATGTGGGATTGAGATAGCCACAACACACCAGATAGTTTTGCTTTCATCCAGAGTATCTGGACAAAATGTTGTGGATTTCGGGTGAAACTTAACCAAAAATCACGGTGAAAGTGGTTTTGGAGAAAAGCTCATGCTTCCTGTTCGGCAAATGCTGCCAAGGTCATGTTTACAGAAGGAAATATCATGTTTTCTCAGGTTTCTGAAGCTTTCTTCCTAGAAAACTCAAATGTGTGGCGTATTAGACTCCAGGTGGAACCAATTAGCGTTTGCCAGCTGAAACCAAAAACTTACATGCTAAAATGCATTCAAAACCGTAAAGTCCATAGAGAATGTCCAGAAAACACAAACAATCCCAGAGGCTGTAGCAAGATGTGGGATTGAGATAGCCACAACACACCAGATAATTTTGTTTTCATCCAGAGTATCTGGACAAAATGTTGTAGTATCCCGGTGATATTTAACCAAAAATCACGGTGAAAGTGGTTTTGGAGAAAAGCACAATATTCCTGTTCTGCAAATGCATCCAATGTCATGTTTACAAATACAAATATCATGTTTTCTCAGGTTTCTGAAGCTTTCTTCCTAGAAAACTCGAATGTGTGGCGTATTAGACTCCAGGTGGAACCAATTAGCGTTTGCCAGCTGAAAACCAAAACTTACATGCTACAATGCATTCAAAACCGTAAAGTCCATAGAGAATGTCCAGAAAACACAAACAAATACAGAGGCTGTAGCAAGATGTGGGATTGAGATAGCCACAACACACCAGATAGTTTTGCTTTCATGCAGAGTATCTGGACAAAATGTTGTGGATTTTGGGTGAAACTTAACCAAAAATCACCGTGAAAGTGGTTTTGGAGAAAAGCTCATGCTACCTGTTCGGCAAATTCAGCCAATGTCATGTTTACAGAAAGAAATATCATGTTTTCTCAGGTTTCTGAAGCTTTCTTCCTAGAAAACTCGAATGTGTGGCGTATTAGACTCCTGGTGGAACCAATTAGCGTTTGCCAGCTGAAAACAAAAACTTACATGCTAAAATGCATTCAAAACCATAAAGTCCATAGAGAATGTCCAGAAAACACAAACAAACACAGAGGCTGTAGCAAGATGTGGGATTGAGATAGCCACAACACACCAGATAGTTTTGCTTTCATCCAGAGTATCTGGACAAAATGTTGTGGATTTTGGGTGAAACTTAACCAAAAATCACCGTGAAAGTGGTTTTGGAGAAAAGCTCATGCTACCTGTTCGGCAAATGCAGCCAATGTCATGTTTACAGAAAGAAATATCATGTTTTCTCAGGTTTCTGAAGCTTTCTTCCTAGAAAACTCGAATGTGTGGCGTATTAGACTCCAGGTGGAACCAATTAGCGTTTGCCAGCTGAAACCAAAAACTTACATGCTAAAATGCATTCAAAACCGTAAAGTCCATAGAGAATGTCCAGAAAACACAAACAAGCACAGAGGCTGTGGCAAGATGTGGGATTGATATAGCCACAACACACCAGATAGTTTTGCTTTCATCCAGAGTAACTGGACAAAATGTTGTGGATTTCGGGTGAAATTTATCCAAAAATCACGGTGAAAGTGGCTTTGGAGAAAAGCTCATGCTTCCTGTTCGGCACATGCAGCCAAGGTCATGTTTACAGAAGGAAATATCATGTTTTCTCAGGTTTCAGAAGCTTTCTTCCTAGAAAACTCGAATGTGTGGCGTATTAGACTCCAGGTGGAACCAATTAGCGTTTGCCAGTTGAAAACAAAATGGGTCCTGCTAAAATGCATTCAAAACCGTAAAGTCCATAGAGAATGTCCAGAAAACACAAACAAACACAGAGGCTGTAGCAAGATCTGGGATGGAGATATCCACAACACACCAGATAGTTTTGCTTTCATCCAGAGTATCTGGACAAAATGTTGTGGATTTCGGGTGAAACTTAACCAAAAATCACCGTGAAAGTGGTTTTGGAGAAAAGCACAATCTTCCTGTTCGGCAAATGCAGCCAATGTCATGTTTACAAATACAAATATCATGTTTTCTCAGGTTTCTGAAGCTTTCTTCCTAGAAAACTCGAATGTGTGGCGTATTAGACTCCAGGTGGAACCAATTAGCGTTTTCCAGCTGAAAACAAAAGCTTACATGCTAAAATGCATTCAAAACCGTAAAGTCCGTAGAGAATGTCCAGAAAACACAAACAAACACAGAGGCTGTAGCAAGATGTGGGATTGAGATAGCCACAACACACCAGATAGTTTTGCTTTCATCCAGAGTATCTGGACAAAATGTTGTAGTATCCCGGTGATATTTAACCAAAAATCCCGGTGAAAGTGGTTTTGGAGAAAAGCACAATCTTCCTGTTCGGCAAATGCATCCAATGTCATGTTTACAAATACAAATATCATGTTTTCTCAGGTTTCTGAAGCTTTCTTCCTAGAAAACTCGAATGTGTGGCGTATTAGACTCCAGGTGGAACCAATTAGCGTTTGCCAGCTGAAAACAAAAACTTACATGCTAAAATGCATTCAAAACCGTAAAGTCCATAGAGAATGTCCAGAAAACACAAACAAACACAGAGGCTGTAGCAAGATGTGGGATTGAGATAGCCACAACACACCAGATAGTTTTGCTTTCATGCAGAGTATCTGGACAAAATGTTGTGGATTTCGGGTGAAACTTAACCAAAAATCACGGTGAAAGTGGTTTTGGAGAAAAGCACAATCTTCCTGTTCGGCAAATGCACCAATGTCATGTTTACAAATACAAATATCATGTTTTCTCAGGTTTCTGAAGCTTTCTTCCTAGAAAACTCGAATGTGTGGCGTATTAGACTCCAGGTGGAACCAATTAGCGTTTGCCAGCAGAAAACAAAAACTTACATGCTAAAATGCATTCAAAACCGTAAAGTCCATAGAGAATGTCCAGAAAACACAAACAAACACAGAGGCTGTAGCAAGATGTGGGATTGAGATAGCCACAACACACCAGATAGTTTTGCTTTCATCCAAAGTATCTGCACAAAATGTTGTAGTATCCCGGTGATATTTAACCAAAAATCACCGTGAAAGTGGTTTTGGAGAAAAGCACAATCTTCCTGTAAGGCAAATGCAGCCAATGGCATGTTTACAGAAAGAAATATCATGTTTTCTCAGGTTTCAGAAGCTTTCTTCCTAGAAAACTCGAATGTGTGGCGTATTAGACTCCAGGTGGAACCAATTAGCGTTTGCCAGCTGAAACCAAAAACTTACATGCTAAAATGCATTCAAAACCGTAAAGTCCATAGAGAATGTCCAGAAAACACAAACAAACACAGAGGCTGTAGCAAGATGTGGGATTGAGATAGCCACAACACACCAGATAGTTTTGCTTTCATCCAGAGTATCTGGACAAAATGTTGTGGATTTCGAGTGAAATTTAACCAAAAATCACCGTGAAAGTGGTTTTGGAGAAAAGCTCATGCTTCCTGTTCGGCAAATGCAGCCAACGTCATGTTTACAGAAGGAAATATCATGTTTTCTCAGGTTTCTGAAGCTTTCTTCCTAGAAAACTCGAATGTGTGGCGTATTAGACTCCAGGTGGAACCAATTAGCGTTTGCCAGCTGAAAACAAAAACTTACATGCTAAAATGCATTCAAAACCGTAAAGTCCATAGAGAATGTCCAGAAAACACAAACAAGCACAGAGGCTGTGGCAAGATGTGGGATTGAGATAGCCACAACACACCAGATAGTTTTGCTTTCATGCAGAGTATCTGGACAAAATGTTGTGGATTTCGGGTGAAATTTAACCAAAAATCACGGTGAAAGTGGTTTTGGAGAAAAGCTCATGCTTCCTGTTCGGCAAATGCAGCCAAGGTCATGTTTACAGAAGGAAATATCATGTTTTCTCAGGTTTCTGAAGCTTTCTTCCTAGAAAACTCCAATGTGTGGCGTATTAGACTCCAGGTGGAACCAATTAGCGTTTGCCAGCTGAAAACAAAAACTTACATGCTAAAATGCATTCAAAACCGTAAAGTCCATAGAGAATGTCCAGAAAACACAAACAGACACAGAGGCTGTAGCAAGATGTGGGATTGAGATAGCCACAACACACCAGATAGTTTTGCTTTCATCCAGAGTATCTGGACAAAATGTTGTGGATTTCGGGTGAAACTTAACCAAAAATCACGGTGAAAGTGGTTTTAGAGAAAAGCTCATGCTTCCTGTTCGGCAAATGCAGCCAAGGTCATGTTTACAGAAGGAAATATCATGTTTTCTCAGGTTTCTGAAGCTTTCTTCCTAGAAAACTCGAATGTGTGGCGTATTAGACTCCAGGTGGAACCAATTAGCGTTTGCCAGCTGAAAACAAAAACTTACATGCTACAATGCATTCAAAACCGTAAAGTCCATAGAGAATGTCCAGAAAACACAAACAATCCCAGAGGCTGTAGCAAGATGTGGGATTGAGATAGCCACAACACACCAGATAGTTTTGTTTTCATCCAGAGTATCTGGACAAAATGTTGTAGTATCCCGGTGATATTTAACCAAAAATCACGGTGAAAGTGGTTTTGGAGAAAAGCACAATCTTCCTGTTCTGCAAATGCATCCAATGTCATGTTTACAAATGCAAATATCATGTTTTCTCAGGTTTCTGAAGCTTTCTTCCTAGAAAACTCGAATGTGTGGCGTATTAGACTCCAGGTGGAACCAATTAGCGTTTGCCAGCTGAAAACAAAAACTTACATGCTAAAATGCATTCAAAACCTTAAAGTCCATAGAGAATGTCCAGAAAACACAAACACACACAGAGGCTGCAGCAAGATCTGGGATTGAGATAACTACAAATCACCAGATAGTTTTGTTTTCATCCAGGAGTATCTGGACAAATTGTTGTAGTATTGAAGTGAAATTTAACCTAAAATCACCGTGAAAGTGGTTTTGGAGAGAAGCGCAATCTTTCTGTTCAGCAAATGAATCCAATGTCATGTTTGCAAATACAAATATCATGTTTTCTCAGGTTTTTGGAGCTTTCTTCCTAGAAAACTCGAATGTATGGAGGATTTGACTCCAGGTGGAACCAATTAGCGTTTGCCAGCAGAAAATAAAAAGGGTCCTGCTAACATGCATTCAATACCGTAAAGTCCATAGAGAATGTCCAGAAAACACAAACACACACAGAGGCTGTAGCAAGATCTGGGATTGAGATAGCTACAACACATCAGATGGTTTTGTTTTCATCCAGAGGATCTGGACAAAATGTTGTAGTATCTCGGTGAAATTTAACCAAAAATCACCGTGGAAGTGGTTTTGGAGAAAAGCACAATCTTCCTGTTCTGCAAATGCATCCAATGTCATGTTTACAAATACAAATATCATGTTTTCTCAGGTTTCTGAAGCTTTCTTCCTTGAAAACTCGAATGTGTGGCATATTAGACTCCAGGTGGAACCAATTAGCGTTTGCCAGCTGAAACCAAAAACTTACATGCTAAAATGCATTCAAAACCGTAAAGTCCATAGAGAATGTCCAGAAAACACAAACAAACACAGAGGCTGTAGCAAGATGTGGGATTGAGATAGCCACAACACACCAGATAGTTTTGCTTTCATCCAGAGTATCTGCACAAAATGTTGTGGATTTCGGGTGAAATTTAACCAAAAATCACCGTGAAAGTGGTTTTGGAGAAAAGCTCATGCTTCCTGTTCGGCAAATGCAGCCAATGTCATGTTTACAGAAGGAAATATCATGTTTTCTCAGGTTTCTGAAGCTTTCTTCCTAGAAAACTCGAATGTGTGGCGTATTAAACTCCAGGTGGAACCAATTAGCGTTTGCCAGCTGAAAACAAAAACTTACATGCTAAAATGCATTCAAAACCGTAAAGTCCATAGAGAATGTCCAGAAAACACAAACAAGCACAGAGGCTGTGGCAAGATGTGGGATTGAGATAGCCACAACACACCAGATAGTTTTGCTTTCATGCAGAGTATCTGGACAAAATGTTGTGGATTTCGGGTGAAATTTAACCAAAAATCACGGTGAAAGTGGTTTTGGAGAAAAGCTCATGCTTCCTGTTCGGCAAATGCAGCCAAGGTCATGTTTACAGAAGGAAATATCATGTTTTCTCAGGTTTCTGAAGCTTTCTTCCTAGAAAACTCGAATGTGTGGCGTATTAGACTCCAGGTGGAACCAATTAGCGTTTGCCAGCTGAAAACAAAAACTTACATGCTAAAATGCATTCAAAACCGTAAAGTCCATAGAGAATGTCCAGAAAACACAAACAGACACAGAGGCTGTAGCAAGATGTGGGATTGAGATAGCCACAACACACCAGATAGTTTTGCTTTCATCCAGAGTATCTGGACAAAATGTTGTGGATTTCGGGTGAAACTTAACCAAAAATCACGGTGAAAGTGGTTTTGGAGAAAAGCTCATGCTTCCTGTTCGGCAAATGCAGCCAAGGTCATGTTTACAGAAGGAAATATCATGTTTTCTCAGGTTTCTGAAGCTTTCTTCCTAGAAAACTCGAATGTGTGGCGTATTAGACTCCAGGTGGAACCAATTAGCGTTTGCCAGCTGAAAACAAAAACTTACATGCTACAATGCATTCAAAACCGTAAAGTCCATAGAGAATGTCCAGAAAACACAAACAATCCCAGAGGCTGTAGCAAGATGTGGGATTGAGATAGCCACAACACACCAGATAGTTTTGTTTTCATCCAGAGTATCTGGACAAAATGTTGTAGTATCCCGGTGATATTTAACCAAAAATCACGGTGAAAGTGGTTTTGGAGAAAAGCACAATCTTCCTGTTCTGCAAATGCATCCAATGTCATGTTTACAAATACAAATATCATGTTTTCTCAGGTTTCTGAAGCTTTCTTCCTAGAAAACTCGAATGTGTGGCGTATTAGACTCCAGGTGGAACCAATTAGCGTTTGCCAGCAGAAAACAAAAACTTACATGCTAAAATGCATTCAAAACCGTAAAGTCCATAGAGAATGTCCAGAAAACACAAACAAACCCAGAGGCTGTAGCAAGATGTGGGATTGAGATAGCCACAACACACCAGATAGTTTTGCTTTCATCCAGAGTATCTGGACAAAATGTTGTGGATTTCAGGTGAAACTTAACCAAAAATCACCGTGAAAGTGGTTTTGGTGAAAAGCTTATGCTACCTGTTCGGCAAATGCAGCCAATGTCATGTTTACAGAAGGAAATATCATGTTTTCTCAGGTTTCTGAAGCTTTCTTCCTAGAAAACTCGAATGTGTGGCGTATTAGACTCCAGGTGGAACCAATTAGCGTTTGCCAGCTGAAAACAAAAACTTACATGCTACAATGCTTTCAAAACCGTAAAGTCCATAGAGAATGTCCAGAAAACACAAACAATCCCAGAGGCTGTAGCAAGATGTGGGATTGAGATAGCCACAACACACCAGATAGTTTTGTTTTCATCCAGAGTATCTGGACAAAATGTTGTAGTATCCCGGTGATATTTAACCAAAAATCACGGTGAAAGTGGTTTTGGAGAAAAGCACAATCTTCCTGTTCTGCAAATGCATCCAATGTCATGTTTACAAATACAAATATCATGTTTTCTCAGGTTTCTGAAGCTTTCTTCCTAGAAAACTCGAATGTGTGGCGTATTAGACTCCAGGTGGAACCAATTAGCGTTTGCCAGCAGAAAACAAAATCTTACATGCTAAAATGCATTCAAAACCGTAAAGTCCATAGAGAATGTCCAGAAAACACAAACAAACCCAGAGGCTGTAGCAAGCTCTGGGATTGAGATAGCTACAAATCACCAGATAGTTTTGTTTTCATCCAGGAGTATCTGGACAAATTGTTGTAGTTTTGAAGTGAAATTTAACCAAAAAATCACCGTGAAAGTGGTTTTGGAGGAAAGCACAATCTTAATGTTCAGCAAATAAATCCAATGCCATGTTTACAAATGCAAATATCATGTTTTCTCAGGTTTCTGAAGCTTTCTTCCCAGAAAACTCGAATGTGTGGAGTATTTGACTCCAGGTGGAACCAATTAGCGTTTTCCAGCAGAAAACAAAAAGGGTCCTGCTAAAATGCATTCAAAACCTTAAAGTCCATAGAGAATATCCAGAAAACACAAACACACACAGAGGCTGCAGCAAGATCTGGGATTGAGATAACTACAAATCACCAGATAGTTTTGTTTTCATCCAGGAGTATCTGGACAAATTGTTGTAGTATTGAAGTGAAATTTAACCTAAAATCACCGTGAAAGTGGTTTTGGAGAGAAGCGCAATCTTTCTGTTCAGCAAATGAATCCAATGTCATGTTTGCAAATACAAATATCATGTTTTCTCAGGTTTTTGGAGCTTTCTTCCTAGAAAACTCGAATGTATGGAGGATTTGACTCCAGGTGGAACCAATTAGCGTTTGCCAGCAGAAAATAAAAAGGGTCCTGCTAACATGCATTCAATACCGTAAAGTCCATAGAGAATGTCCAGAAAACACAAACACACACAGAGGCTGTAGCAAGATCTGGGATTGAGATAGCTACAAATCACCAGATAGTTTTGTTTTCATCCAGGAGTATCTGGACAAATTGTTGTGGAATTCGGGTGAAATTTAACCAAAAATCACCGTGAAAGTGGTTTTGGAGAAAAGCACAATCTTCCTGTTCGGCAAATGTATCCAATGTCATGTTTACAGAAGGAAATATCATGTTTTCTCAGGTTTCTGAAGCTTTCTTCCTAGAAAACTCCAATGTGTGGCGTATTAGACTCCAGGTGGAACCAATTAGCGTTTGCCAGCTGAAAACAAAAACTTACATGCTAAAATGCATTCAAAACCGTAAAGTCCATAGAGAATGTCCAGAAAACACAAACAAGCACAGAGGCTGTGGCAAGATGTGGGATTGAGATAGCCACAACACACCAGATAGTTTTGCTTTCATCCAGAGTATCTGGACAAAATGTTGTGGATTTCGGGTGAAACTTAACCAAAAATCACGGTGAAAGTGGTTTTGGAGAAAAGCTCATGCTTCCTGTTCGGCAAATGCAGCCAAGGTCATGTTTACAGAAGGAAATATCATGTTTTCTCAGGTTTCTGAAGCTTTCTTCCTAGAAAACTCGAATGTGTGGCGTATTAGACTCCAGGTGGAACCAATTAGCGTTTGCCAGCTGAAAACAAAAACTTACATGCTACAATGCATTCAAAACCGTAAAGTCCATAGAGAATGTCCAGAAAACACAAACAATCCCAGAGGCTGTAGCAAGATGTGGGATTGAGATAGCCACAACACACCAGATAGTTTTGTTTTCATCCAGAGTATCTGGACAAAATGTTGTAGTATCCCGGTGATATTTAACCAAAAATCACGGTGAAAGTGGTTTTGGAGAAAAGCACAATCTTCCTGTTCTGCAAATGCATCCAATGTCATGTTTACAAATACAAATATCATGTTTTCTCAGGTTTCTGAAGCTTTCTTCCTAGAAAACTCGAATGTGTGGCGTATTAGACTCCAGGTGGAACCAATTAGCGTTTGCCAGCAGAAAACAAAAACTTACATGCTAAAATGCATTCAAAACCGTAAAGTCCATAGAGAATGTCCAGAAAACACAAACAAACCCAGAGGCTGTAGCAAGATGTGGGATTGAGATAGCCACAACACACCAGATAGTTTTGCTTTCATCCAGAGTATCTGGACAAAATGTTGTGGATTTCAGGTGAAACTTAACCAAAAATCACCGTGAAAGTGGTTTTGGTGAAAAGCTTATGCTACCTGTTCGGCAAATGCAGCCAATGTCATGTTTACAGAAGGAAATATCATGTTTTCTCAGGTTTCTGAAGCTTTCTTCCTAGAAAACTCGAATGTGTGGCGTATTAGACTCCAGGTGGAACCAATTAGCGTTTGCCAGCTGAAAACAAAAACTTACATGCTACAATGCTTTCAAAACCGTAAAGTCCATAGAGAATGTCTAGAAAACACAAACAAACACAGAGGCTGTATTAAGATGTGGGATTGAGATAGCCACAACACATCAGATGGTTTTGTTTTCATCCAGAGGATCTGGACAAAATGTTGTAGTATCTCGGTGAAATTTAACCAAAAATCACCGTGGAAGTGGTTTTGGAGAAAAGCACAATCTTCCTGTTCTGCAAATGCATCCAATGTCATGTTTACAAATACAAATATCATGTTTTCTCAGGTTTCTGAAGCTTTCTTCCTTGAAAACTCGAATGTGTGGCATATTAGACTCCAGGTGGAACCAATTAGCGTTTGCCAGCTGAAACCAAAAACTTACATGCTAAAATGCATTCAAAACCGTAAAGTCCATAGAGAATGTCCAGAAAACACAAACAAACACAGAGGCTGTAGCAAGATGTGGGATTGAGATAGCCACAACACACCAGATAGTTTTGCTTTCATCCAGAGTATCTGCACAAAATGTTGTGGATTTCGGGTGAAATTTAACCAAAAATCACCGTGAAAGTGGTTTTGGAGAAAAGCTCATGCTTCCTGTTCGGCAAATGCAGCCAATGTCATGTTTACAGAAGGAAATATCATGTTTTCTCAGGTTTCTGAAGCTTTCTTCCTAGAAAACTCGAATGTGTGGCGTATTAAACTCCAGGTGGAACCAATTAGCGTTTGCCAGCTGAAAACAAAAACTTACATGCTAAAATGCATTCAAAACCGTAAAGTCCATAGAGAATGTCCAGAAAACACAAACAAACACAGAGGCTGTAGCAAGATGTGGGATTGAGATAGCCACAACACACCAGATAGTTTTGTTTTCATCCAGAGAATCTGGACAAAATGTTGTAGTATCCCGGTGATATTTAACCAAAATTCACCGTGAAAGTGGTTTTGGAGAAAAGCACAATCTTCCTGTTCGGCAAATGCAGCCAATGTCATGTTTCCAGAAAGAAATATCATGTTTTCTCAGGTTTCTGAAGCTTTCTTCCTAGAAAACTCGAATGTGTGGAGTATTAGACTCCAGGTGGAACCAATTAGCGTTTGCCAGCTGAAAACAAAAACTTACATGCTACAATGCTTTCAAAACCGTAAAGTCCATAGAGAATGTCCAGAAAACACAAACCCAGAGGCTGTAGCAAGATGTGGGATTGAGATAGCCACAACACACCAGATAGATTTGCTTTCATCCAGAGTATCTGGACAAAATGTTGTAGTATCCCGGTGATATTTAACCAAAAATCACCGTGAAAGTGGTTTTGGAAAAAAGCACAATCTTCCTGTTCGGCAAATGCAGCCAATGTCATGTTTAGAGAAGGAAATATCATGTTTTCTCAGGTTTCTGAAGCTTTCTTCCTAGAAAACTCGAATGTGTGGCGTATTAGACTCCAGGTGGAACCAATTAGCGTTTGCCAGCTGAAAACAAAATCTTACATGCTAAAATGCATTCAAAACCGTAAAGTCCATAGAGAATGTCCAGAAAACAAAAACAAACACAGAGGCTGTAGCAAGATCTGGGATGGAGATAGCCACAACACACCAGATAGTTTTGCTTTCATCCAGAGTATCTGGACAAAATGTTGTGGATTTTGAGTGAAATTTAACCAAAAATCACCGTGAAAGTGGTTTTGGAGAAAAGCTCATGCTTCCTGTTCGGCAAATGCAGCCAAGGTCATGTTTACAGAAGGAAATATCATGTTTTCTCAGGTTTCTGAAGCTTTCTTCCTAGAAAACTCGAATGTGTGGCGTATTAGACTCCAGGTGGAACCAATTAGCGTTTGCCAGCAGAAAACAAAAACTTACATGCTAAAATGCATTCAAAACCGTAAAGTCCATAGAGAATGTCCAGAAAACACAAACAAACACAGAGGCTGTAGCAAGATGTGGGATTGAGATAGCCACAACACACCAGATAGTTTTGCTTTCATCCAGAGTATCTGGACAAAATGTTGTGGATTTTGGGTGAAACTTAACCAAAAATCACCGTGAAAGTGGTTTTGGAGAAAAGCTCATGCTTCCTGTATGGGAAATACAGCCAATGTCATGTTTACAGAAAGAAATATCATGTTTTCTCAGGTTTCTGAAGCTTTCTTCCTAGAAAACTCGAATGTGTGGCGTATTAGACTCCAGGTGGAACCAATTAGCGTTTGCCAGCAGAAAACAAAAACTTACATGCTACAATGCTTTCAAAACCGTAAAGTCAATAGAGAATGTCTAGAAAACACAAACACAGAGGCTGTAGCAAGATGGGGGATTGAGATAGCCACAACACACCAGAGAGTTTTGTTTTCATCCAGAGTATCTGGACAAAATGTTGTAGTATCTCGGTGAAATTTAACCAAAAATCACGGTGAAAGTGGTTTTGGAGAAAAGCACAATCTTCCTGTTCGGCAAATGCATCCAATGTCATGTTTACAAATACAAATATCATGTTTTCTCAGGTTTCTGAAGCTTTCTTCCTAGAAAACTCGAATGTGTGGCGTATTAGACTCCAGGTGGAACCAATTAGCGTTTGCCAGCAAAAAACAAAAAGGGTCCTGCTAAAATGCATTCAAAACCGTAAAGTCCATAGAGAATGTCCAGAAAACACAAACAAACACAGAGGCTGTAGCAAGATGTGGGATTGAGATAGCCACAACACACCAGATAGTTTTGCTTTCATCCAGAGTATCTGGACAAAATGTTGTGGATTTCGGGTGAAATTTAACCAAAAATCACCGTGAAAGTGGTTTTGGAGAAAAGCTCATGCTACCTGTTCGGCAAATGCAGCCAATGTCATGTTTACAGAAAATAATATAATGTTTTCTCAGGTTTCTGAAGCTTTCTTCCTAGAAAACTCGAATGTGTGGCGTATTAGACTCCAGGTGGAACCAATTAGCGTTTGCCAGCTGAAAACAAAAACTTACATGCTACAATGCTTTCAAAACCGTAAAGTCCATAGAGAATGTCCAGAAAACACAAACCCAGAGGCTGTAGCAAGATGTGGGATTGAGATAGCCACAACACACCAGATAGTTTTGCTTTCATCCAGAGTATCTGGACAAAATGTTGTAGTATCCCGGTGATATTTAACCAAAAATCACCGTGAAAGTGGTTTTGGAGAAAAGCACAATCTTCCTGTTCGGCAAATGCAGCCAATGTCATGTTTACAGAAGGAAATATCATGTTTTCTCAGGTTTCTGAAGCTTTCTTCCTAGAAAACTCGAATGTGTGGCGTATTAGACTCCAGGTGGAACCAATTAGCGTTTGCCAGCTGAAACCAAAAACTTACATGCTAAAATGCATTCAAAACCGTAAAGTCCATAGAGAATGTCCAGAAAACACAAACAAACACAGAGGCTGTAGCAAGATGGGGGATGGAGATAGCCACAACACACCAGATAGTTTTGCTTTCATGCAGAGTATCTGGACAAAATGTTGTGGATTTTGAGTGAAATTTAACCAAAAATCACCGTGAAAGTGGTTTTGGAGAAAAGCTCATGCTTCCTGTTCGGCAAATGCAGCCAACGTCATGTTTACAGAAGGAAATATCATGTTTTCTCAGGTTTCTGAAGCTTTCTTCCTAGAAAACTCGAATGTGTGGCGTATTAGACTCCAGGTGGAACCAATTAGCGTTTGCCAGCAGAAAACAAAAAGGGTCCTACTAAAATGCATTCAAAACCGTAAAGTCCATAGAGAATGTCCAGAAAACACAAACAAACACAGAGGCTGTAGCAAGATGTGGGATTGAGATAGCCACAACACACCAGATAGTTTTGCTTTCATCCAGAGTATCTGGACAAAATGTTGTAGTATCCCGGTGATATTTAACCAAAAATCACCGTGAAAGTGGTTTTGGAGAAAAGCACAATCTTCCTGTTCGGCACATGCAGCCAATGTCATGTTTACAGAAGGAAATATCATGTTTTCTCAGGTTTCTGAAGCTTTCTTCCTAGAAAACTCGAAGGTGTGGCGTATTAGACTCCAGGTGGAACCAATTAGCGTTTGCCAGCTGAAAACAAAAACTTACATGCTAAAATGCATTCAAAACCGTAAAGTCCATAGAGAATGTCCAGAAAACACAAACAAACACAGAGGCTGTAGCAAGATGTGGGATTGAGATAGCCACAACACACCAGATAGTTTTGCTTTCATCCAGAATATCTGGACAAAATGTTGTGGATTTCGGGTGAAACTTAACCAAAAATCACCGTGAAAGTGGTTTTGGAGAAAAGCTCATGCTTCCTGTTCGGCAAATGCAGCCAATGTCATGTTTACAGAAAGAAATATCATGTTTTCTCAGGTTTCTGAAGCTTTCTTCCTAGAAAACTCGAATGTGTGGCGTATTAGACTCCAGGTGGAACCAATTAGCGTTTGCCAGCTGAAAACAAAAACTTACATGCTACAATGCTTTCAAAACCATAAAGTCCATAGAGAATGTCCAGAAAACACAAACAAACACAGAGGCTGTAGCAAGATGTGGGATTGAGATAGCCACAACACACCAAATGGTTTTGTTTTCATCCAGAGGATCTGGACAAAATGTTGTAGTATCTCGGTGAAATTTAACCAAAAATCACGGTGAAAGTGGTTTTGGAGAAAAGTACAATCTTCCTGTTCGGCAAATGCATCCAATGTCATGTTTACAAATACAAATATCATGTTTTCTCAGGTTTCTGAAGCTTTCTTCCTAGAAAACTCGAATGTGTGGCGTATTAGACTCCAGGTGGAACCAATTAGCGTTTGCCAGCTGAAAAAAAAACTTACATGCTAAAATGCATTCAAAACCGTAAAGTCCATAGAGAATGTCCAGAAAACACAAACAAACACAGAGGCTGTAGCAAGATGGGGGATTGAGATAGCCACAACACAACAGATAGTTTTGTTTTCATCCAGAGTATCTGGACAAAATGTTGTAGTATCCTGGTGAAATTTAACCAAAAATCACCGTAAAAGTGGTTTTGGAGAAAAGCACAATCTTCCTGTTCGGCAAATGCATCCAATGTCATGTTTTCAGAAAGAAATATCATGTTTTCTCAGGTTTCTGAAGCTTTCTTCCTAGAAAACTCGAATGTGTGGCGTATTAGACTCCAGGTGGAACCAATTAGCGTTTGCCAGCTGAAAACAAAAAGGGTCCTGCTAAAATGCATTCAAAACCGTAAAGTCCATAGAGAATGTCCAGAAAACACAAACAAACACAGAGGCTGTAGCAAGATGTGGGATTGAGATAGCCACAACACAACAGATAGTTTTGTTTTCATCCAGAGGATCTGGACAAAATGTTGTGGATTTCGGGTGAAACTTAACCAAAAATCACCGTGAAAGTGGTTTTGGAGAAAAGCACAATCTTCCTGTTCGGCAAATGCATCCAATGTCATGTTTACAAATACAAATATCATGTTTTCTCAGGTTTCTGAAGCTTTCTTCCTAGAAAACTCGAATGTGTGGCGTATTAGACTCCAGGTGGAACCAATTAGCGTTTGCCTGCTGAAACCAAAAACTTACATGCTACAATGCATTCAAAACCGTAAAGTCCATAGAGAATGTCCAGAAAACACAAACAAACACAGAGGCTGTAGCAAGATGTGGGATTGAGATAGCCACAACACACCAGATAGTTTTGTTTTCATCCAGAGTATCTGGACAAATTGTTGTAGTATCCCGGTGATATTTAACCAAAATTCACCGTGAAAGTGGTTTTGGAGAAAAGCACAATCTTCCTGTTCGGGAAATGCATCCAATGTTATGTTTACAGAAAGAAATATCATGTTTTCTCAGGTTTCTGAAGCTTTCTTCCTAGAAAACTCGAATGTGTGGCGTATTAGACTCCAGGTGGAACCAATTAGCGTTTGCCAGCAGAAAACAAAAAGGGTCCTGCTAAAATGCATTCAAAACCGTAAAGTCCATAGAGAATGTCCAGAAAACAAAAACACAGAGGCTGTAGCAAGATGTGGGATTGAGATAGCCACAACACACCAGATAGTTTTGCTTTCATGCAGAGTATCTGGACAAAATGTTGTGGATTTCGGGTGAAATTTAACCAAAAATCACGGTGAAAGTGGTTTTGGAGAAAAGCACAATCTTCCTGTTCGGCAAATGCAGCCAATGTCATGTTTACAGAAGGAAATATCATGTTTTCTCAGGTTTCTGAAGCTTTCTTCCTAGAAAACTCAAATGTGTGGCGTATTAGACTCCAGGTGGAACCAATTAGCGTTTGCCAGCTGAAAACAAAAACTTACATGCTAAAATGCATTCAAAACCGTAAAGTCCATAGAGAATGTCCAGAAAACACAAACAAACACAGAGGCTGTAGCAAGATGTGGGATTGAGATAGCCACAACACACCAGATGGTTTTCTTTTCATCCAGAGTATCTGGACAAAATGTTGTAGTATCCTGGTGAAATTTAACCAAAAATCACCGTGAAAGTGGTTTTGGAGAAAAGCACAATCTTCCTGTTCGGCAAATGCATCCAATGTCATGTTTACAAATACAAATATCATGTTTTCTCAGGTTTCTGAAGCTTTCTTCCTAGTAAACTCGAATGTGTGGCGTATTAGACTCCAGGTGGAACCAATTAGCGTTTGCCAGCTGAAACCAAAAACTTACATGCTAAAATGCATTCAAAACCGTAAAGTCCATAGAGAATGTCCAGAAAACACAAACAAACACAGAGGCTGTAGCAAGATGGGGAATTGAGATAGCCACAACACACCAGATGGTTTTGTTTTCATCCAGAGTATCTGGACAAAATGTTGTACTATCCTGGTGAAATTTAACCAAAAATCACCGTGGAAGTGGTTTTGGAGAAAAGCTCATGCTTCCTGTTCGGCAAATGCAGCCAATGTCATGTTTACAGAAAGAAATATCATGCTTTCTCAGGTTTCTGAAGCTTTCTTCCTAGAAAACTCGAATGTGTGGCGTATTAGACTCCAGGTGGAACCAATTAGCGTTTGCCAGCAGAAAACAAAAACTTACATGCTAAAATGCATTCAAAACCGTAAAGTCCATAGAGAATGTCCAGAAAACACAAACAAAGACAGAGGCTGTAGCAAGATCTGGGATGGAGACAGCCACAACACACCAGATAGTTTTGTTTTCATCCAGAGTATCAGGACAAATTGTTGTGTATTGTGGGTGAAACTTTACCAAAAATCACCGTGAAAGTGGTTTTGGAGAAAAGCTCATGCTTCCTGTATGGGAAATACAGCCAATGTCATGTTTACAGAAAGAAATATCATGTTTTCTCAGGTTTCAGAAGCTTTCTTCCTAGAAAACTCGAATGTGTGGCGTATTAGACTCCAGGTGGAACCAATTAGCGTTTGCCAGCTGAAAACAAAAACTTACATGCTAAAATGCATTCAAAACCGTAAAGTCCATAGAGAATGTCTAGAAAACACAAACAAACACAGAGGCTGTAGCAAGATGTGGGATGGAGATAGCCACAACACACCAGATAGTTTTGTTTTCATCCAGAGTATCTGGACAAAATGTTGTAGTATCCTGGTGAAATTTCAACAAAAATCACCGTGGAAGTGGTTTTGGAGAAAAGCGCAATCTTCCTGTTCGGCAAATGCATCCAATGTCATGTTTACAGAAAGAAATATCATGTTTTCTCAGGTTTCTGAAGCTTTCTTCCTAGAAAACTCGAATGTGTGGCGTATTAGACTTCAGGTGGAACCAATTAGCGTTTGCCAGCTGAAAACAAAAACTTACATGCTGAAATGTATTCAAAACCGTAAAGTCCATAGAGAATGTCCAGAAAACACAAACAAACACAGAGGCTGTAGCAAGATGTGGGATGGAGATAGCCACAACACACCAGATAGTTTTGCTTTCATCCAGAGTATCTGGACAAAATGTTGTGGATTTCGAGTGAAATTTAACCAAAAATCACGGTGAAAGTGGTTTTGGAGAAAAGCTCATGCTTCCTGTTCGGCAAATGCAGCCAAGGTCATGTTTACAGAAGGAAATATCATGTTTTCTCAGGTTTCTGAAGCTTTCTTCCTAGAGAACTCGAATGTGTGGCGAATTATACTCCAGGTGGAACCAATTAGCGTTTGCCAGCTGAAAACAAAAACTTACATGCTACAATGCATTCAAAACCGTAAAGTCCATAGAGAATGTCTAGAAAACGCAAACAAACACAGAGGCTGAAGCAAGATATGGGATTGAGATAGCCACAACACACCAGATGGTTTTGTTTTCATCCAGAGGATCTGGAAAAATGTTGTAGTATCTCGGTGAAATTTAACGAAAAATCACGGTGAAAGTGGTTTTGGAGAAAAGCACAATCTTCCTGTTCGGCAAATGCATCCAATGTCATGTTTACAAATACAAATATCATGTTTTCTCAGGTTTCTGAAGCTTTCTTCCTAGAAAACTCGAATGTGTGGTGTATTAGACTCCAGGTGGAACCAATTAGCGTTTGCCAGCTGAAAACAAAAACTTACATGCTAAAATGCATTCAAAACCGTAAAGTCCATAGAGAATGTCCAGAAAACACAAACAAGCACAGAGTCTGTGGCAAGATCTGGGATTGAGATAGCCACAGCACACCACATAGTTTTGTTTTCATCCTAGAGTATCTGGACAAATTGTTGTAGTTTTGACGTGAAATTTAACCAAAAAATCACCGTGAAAGTGGTTTTGGAGAAAAGCTCATGCTTCCTGTTCGGCAAATGCAGCCAAGGTCATGTTAACAGAAGGAAATATCATGTTTTCTCAGGTTTCTGAAGCTTTCTTCCTAGAAAACTCGAATGTGTGGCGAATTACACTCCAGGTGGAACCACTTAGCGTTTGCCAGCTGAAACCAAAAACTTTCATGCTAAAATGCATTCAAAACCGTAAACTCCATAGAGAATGTCCTGAAAACACAAACAAACACAGAGGCTGTAGCAAGATCTGGGATGGAGATAGCCACAACACACCAGAGAGTTTTGTTTTCATCCAGAGTATCTGCACAAAATGTTGTAGTATCCTGGTGAAATTTAACCAAAAATCACCGTGAAAGTGGTTTTGGAGAAAAGCACAATCTTCCTATTCGGCAAATGCATCCAATGTCATGTTTACTGAAAGAAATATCATGTTTTCTCAGGTTTCTGAAGCTTTCTTCCTAGAAAACTCGAATGTGTGGTGTATTAGACTCCAGGTGGAACCAATTAGCGTTTGCCAGCTGAAAACAAAAACTTACATGCTAAAATGCATTCAAAACCGTAAAGTCCATAGAGAATGTCCAGAAAACACAAACAAGCACAGAGTCTGTGGCAAGATCTGGGATTGAGATAGCCACAGCACACCACATAGTTTTGTTTTCATCCTAGAGTATCTGGACAAATTGTTGTAGTTTTGAAGTGAAATTTAACCAAAAAATCACCGTGAAAGTGGTTTTGGAGAAAAGCTCATGCTTCCTGTTCGGCAAATGCAGCCAAGGTCATGTTTACAGAAGGAAATATCATGTTTTCTCAGGTTTCTGAAGCTTTCTTCCTAGAAAACTCGAATGTGTGGCGAATTACACTCCAGGTGGAACCACTTAGCGTTTGCCAGCTGAAACCAAAAACTTTCATGCTAAAATGCATTCAAAACCGTAAACTCCATAGAGAATGTCCTGAAAACACAAACAAACACAGAGGCTGTAGCAAGATCTGGGATGGAGATAGCCACAACACACCAGAGAGTTTTGTTTTCATCCAGAGTATCTGCACAAAATGTTGTAGTATCCTGGTGAAATTTAACCAAAAATCACCGTGAAAGTGGTTTTGGAGAAAAGCACAATCTTCCTGTTCGGCAAATGCATCCAATGTCATGTTTACAGAAAGAAATATCATGTTTTCTCAGGTTTCTGAAGCTTTCTTCCTAGAAAACTCGAATGTGTGGCGTATTAGACTCCAGGTGGAACCAATTAGCGTTTGCCAGCTGAAAACAAAACTTACATGCTAAAGTGCATTCAAAACCGTAAAGTCCATAGAGAATGTCCAGAAAACACAAACACAGAGGCTGTAGCAAGATGTGGGATTGAGATAGCCACAACACACCAGATAGTTTTGCTTTCATCCAGAGTATCTGGACAAAATGTTGTAGTATCCCGGTGATATTTAACCAAAAATCACCGTGAAAGTGGTTTTGGAGAAAAGCACAATCTTCCTATTCGGCAAATGCATCCAATGTCATGTTTACAGAAAGAAATATCATGTTTTCTCAGGTTTCTGTAGCTTTCTTCCTAGAAAACTCGAATGTGTGGCGTATTAGACTCCAGGTGGAACCAATTAGCGTTTGCCAGCTGAAAACAAAAACTTACATGCTAAAATGCATTCAAAACCGTAAAGTCCATAGAGAATGTCCAGAAAACACAAACAAACACAGAGGCTGTAGCAAGATGTGGGATTGAGATAGCCACAACACACCAGAGAGTTTTGCTTTCATGCAGAGTATCTGGACAAAATGTTATGGATTTCGGGTGAAATTTAACCAAAAATCACGGTGAAAGTGGTTTTGGAGAAAAGCTCATGCTTCCTGTTCGGCAAATGCAGCCAAGGTCATGTTTACAGAAGGAAATATCATGTTTTCTCAGGTTTCTGAAGCTTTCTTCCTAGAAAACTCGAATGTGTGGCGAATTACACTCCAGGTGGAACCAATTAGCGTTTGCCAGCTGAAACCAAAAACTTTCATGCTAAAATGCATTCAAAACCGTAAAGTCCATAGAGAATGTCCTGAAAACACAAACAAACACAGAGGCTGTAGCAAGATCTGGGATGGAGATAGCCACAACACACCAGATAGTTTTGTTTTCATCCAGAGTATCAGGACAAATTGTTGTGTATTGTGGCTGAATCTTTACCAAAAATCACCGTGAAAGTGGTTTTGGAGAAAAGCTCATGCTTCCTGTATGGGAAATACAGCCAATGTCATGTTTACAGAAAGAAATATCATGTTTTCTCAGGTTTCTGAAGCTTTCTTCCTAGAAAACTCGAATGTGTGGCGTATTAGACTCCAGGTGGAACCAATTAGCGTTTGCCAGCTGTAAACAAAAACTTACATGCTAAAATGCATTCAAAACCGTAAAGTCCATAGAGAATGTCCAGAAAACACAAACAAACACAGAGGCTGTAGCAAGATCTGGGATGGAGATAGCCACAACACACCAGAGAGTTTTGTTTTCATCCAGAGTATCTGGACAAAATGTTGTAGTATCCTGGTGAAATTTAACCAAAAATCACCGTGAAAGTGGTTTTGGAGAAAAGCACAATCTTCCTGTTCGGCAAATGCATCCAATGTCATGTTTACAGAAAGAAATATCATGTTTTCTCAGGTTTCTGAAGCTTTCTTCCTAGAAAACTCAAATGTGTGGCGTATTAGACTCCAGGTGGAACCAATTAGCGTTTGCCAGCTGAAAACAAAAACTTACATGCTAAAGTGCATTCAAAACCGTAAAGTCCATAGAGAATGTCCAGAAAACACAAACACAGAGGCTGTAGCAAGATGTGGGATTGAGATAGCCACAACACACCAGATAGTTTTGCTTTCATCCAGAGTATCTGGACAAAATGTTGTAGTATCCCGGTGATATTTAACCAAAAATCACCGTGAAAGTGGTTTTGGAGAAAAGCACAATCTTCCTATTTGGCAAATGCATCCAATGTCATGTTTACAGAAAGAAATATCATGTTTTCTCAGGTTTCTGTAGCTTTCTTCCTAGAAAACTCGAATGTGTGGCGTATTAGACTCCAGGTGGAACCAATTAGCGTTTGCCAGCTGAAAACAAAAACTTACATGCTACAATGCATTCAAAACCGTAAAGTCCATAGAGAATGTCCAGAAAACACAAACAAACACAGAGGCTGTAGCAAGATGTGGGATTGAGATAGCCACAACACACCAGATAGTTTTGTTTTCATCCAGAGTATCTGGACAAAATGTTGTAGTATCCTGGTGAAATTTAACCAAAAATCACCGTGAAAGTGGTTTTGGAGAAAAGCACAATCTTCCTGTTCGGCAAATGCATCCAATGTCATGTTTACAGAAAGAAATATCATGTTTTCTCAGGTTTCTGAAGCTTTCTTCCTAGAAAACTCGAATGTGTGGCGTATTAGACTCCAGGTGGAACCAATTAGCGTTTGCCAGCTGAAAACAAAAACTTACATGCTAAAATGCATTCAAAACCGTAAAGTCCATAGAGAATGTCCAGAAAACACAAACAAACACAGAGGCTGTAGCAAGATGTGGGATTGAGATAGCCACAACACACCAGAGAGTTTTGCTTTCATGCAGAGTATCTGGACAAAATGTTATGGATTTCGGGTGAAATTTAACCAAAAATCACGGTGAAAGTGGTTTTGGAGAAAAGCACAATCTTCCTATTCGGCAAATGCATCCAATGTCATGTTTACAGAAAGAAATATCATGTTTTCTCAGGTTTCTGTAGCTTTCTTCCTAGAAAACTCGAATGTGTGGCGTATTAGACTCCAGGTGGAACCAATTAGCGTTTGCCAGCTGAAAACAAAAACTTACATGCTAAAGTGCATTCAAAACCGTAAAGTCCATAGAGAATGTCCAGAAAACACAAACACAGAGGCTGTAGCAAGATGTGGGATTGAGATAGCCACAACACACCAGATAGTTTTGCTTTCATCCAGAGTATCTGGACAAAATGTTGTAGTATCCCGGTGATATTTAACCAAAAATCACCGTGAAAGTGGTTTTGGAGAAAAGCACAATCTTCCTATTTGGCAAATGCATCCAATGTCATGTTTACAGAAAGAAATATCATGTTTTCTCAGGTTTCTGTAGCTTTCTTCCTAGAAAACTCGAATGTGTGGCGTATTAGACTCCAGGTGGAACCAATTAGCGTTTGCCAGCTGAAAACAAAAACTTACATGCTACAATGCATTCAAAACCGTAAAGTCCATAGAGAATGTCCAGAAAACACAAACAAACACAGAGGCTGTAGCAAGATGTGGGATTGAGATAGCCACAACACACCAGATAGTTTTGTTTTCATCCAGAGTTTATCAGGACAAATTGTTGTGTATTGTGGCTGAATCTTTACCAAAAATCACCGTGAAAGTGGTTTTGGAGAAAAGCTCATGCTTCCTGTATGGGAAATACAGCCAATGTCATGTTTACAGAAAGAAATATCATGTTTTCTCAGGTTTCTGAAGCTTTCTTCCTAGAAAACTCGAATGTGTGGCGTATTAGACTCCAGGTGGAACCAATTAGCGTTTGCCAGCTGAAAACAAAAACTTACATGCTAAAATGCATTCAAAACCGTAAAGTCCATAGAGAATGTCCAGAAAACACAAACAAACACAGAGGCTGTAGCAAGATGTGGGATGGAGATAGCCACAACACACCAGAGAGTATTGTTTTCATCCAGAGTATCTGGACAAAATGTTGTAGTATCCTGGTGAAATTTAACCAAAAATCACCGTGAAAGTGGTTTTGGAGAAAAGCACAATCTTCCTGTTCGGCAAATGCATCCAATGTCATGTTTACAGAAAGAAATATCATGTTTTCTCAGGTTTCTGAAGCTTTCTTCCTAGAAAACTCGAATGTGTGGCGTATTAGACTCCAGGTGGAACCAATTAGCGTTTGCCAGCTGAAAACAAAAACTTACATGCTAAAGTGCATTCAAAACCGTAAAGTCCATAGAGAATGTCCAGAAAACACAAACACAGAGGCTGTAGCAAGATGTGGGATTGAGATAGCCACTACACACCAGATAGTTTTGCTTTCATCCAGAGTATCTGGACAAAATGTTGTAGTATCCCGGTGATATTTAACCAAAAATCACCGTGAAAGTGGTTTTGGAGAAAAGCACAATCTTCCTATTCGGCAAATGCATCCAATGTCATGTTTACAGAAAGAAATATCATGTTTTCTCAGGTTTCTGTAGCTTTCTTCCTAGAAAACTCGAATGTGTGGCGTATTAGACTCCAGGTGGAACCAATTAGCGTTTGCCAGCTGAAAACAAAAACTTACATGCTACAATGCATTCAAAACCGTAAAGTCCATAGAGAATGTCCAGAAAACACAAACAAACACAGAGGCTGTAGCAAGATGTGGGATTGAGATAGCCACAACACACCAGAGAGTTTTGCTTTCATGCAGAGTATCTGGACAAAATGTTATGGATTTCGGGTGAAATTTAACCAAAAATCACGGTGAAAGTTGTTTTGGAGAAAAGCTCATGCTTCCTGTTCGGCAAATGCAGCCAAGGTCATGTTTACAGAAGGAAATATCATGTTTTCTCAGGTTTCTGAAGCTTTCTTCCTAGAAAACTCGAATGTGTGGCGAATTACACTCCAGGTGGAACCAATTAGCGTTTGCCAGCTGAAACCAAAAACTTTCATGCTAAAATGCATTCAAAACCGTAAAGTCCATAGAGAATGTCCTGAAAACACAAACAAACACAGAGGCTGTAGCAAGATCTGGGATGGAGATAGCCACAACACTCCAGATAGTTTTGTTTTCATCCAGAGTATCTGGACAAATTGTTGAGTATTGTGGCTGAATCTTTACCAAAAATCACCGTGAAAGTGGTTTTGGAGAAAAGCTCATGCTTCCTGTATGGGAAATACAGCCAATGTCATGTTTACAGAAAGAAATATCATGTTTTCTCAGGTTTCTGAAGCTTTCTTCCTAGAAAACTCGAATGTGTGGCGTATTAGACTCCAGGTGGAACCAATTAGCGTTTGCCAGCAGAAAACAAAAACTTACATGCTAAAATGCATTCAAAACCGTAAAGTCCATAGAGAATGTCCAGAAAACACAAACACAGAGGCTGTAGCAAGATCTGGGATTGAGATAGCCACAACACACCAGATAGTTTTGTTTTCATCCAGAGTATCTGGACAAAATGTTGTAGTATCCTGGTGAAATTTAACCAAAAATCACCGTGAAAGTGGTTTTGGAGAAAAGCACAATCTTCCTGTTCGGCAAATGCATCCAATGTCATGGTTACAGAAAGAAATATCAAGTTTTCTCAGGTTTCTGAAGCTTTCTTCCTAGAAAACTCGAATGTGTGGCGTATTAGACTCCAGGTGGAACCAATTAGCGTTTGCCAGCTGAAACCAAAAACTTTCATGCTAAAATGCATTCAAAACCGTAAAGTCCATAGAGAATGTCCAGAAAACACAAACAAACACAGATGCTGTAGCAAGATGTGGGATTGAGATAGCCACAACACACCAGAGAGTTTTGTTTTCATCCAGAGTATCTGGACAAAATGTTGTAGTATCCCGGTGATATTTAACCAAAAATCACCGTGAAAGTGGTTTTGGAGAAAAGCACAATCTTCCTGTTCGGCAAATGCATCCAATGTCATGTTTACAGCAAGAAATATCATGTTTTCTCAGGTTTCTGAAGCTTTCTTCCTAGAAAACTCGAATGTGTGGCGTATTAGACTCCAGGTGGAACCAATTAGCGTTTGCCAGCAGAAAACAAAAACTTACATGCTAAAATGCATTCAAAACCGTAAAGTCCATAGAGAATGTCCAGAAAACACAAACACAGAGGCTGTAGCAAGATCTGGGATTGAGATAGCCACAACACACCAGATAGTTTTGTTTTCATCCAGAGTATCTGGACAAAATGTTGTAGTATCCTGGTGAAATTTAACCAAAAATCACCGTGAAAGTGGTTTTGGAGAAAAGCACAATCTTCCTGTTCGGCAAATGCATCCAATGTCATGGTTACAGAAAGAAATATCAAGTTTTCTCAGGTTTCTGAAGCTTTCTTCCTAGAAAACTCGAATGTGTGGCGTATTAGACTCCAGGTGGAACCAATTAGCGTTTGCCAGCTGAAACCAAAAACTTTCATGCTAAAATGCATTCAAAACCGTAAAGTCCATAGAGAATGTCCAGAAAACACAAACAAACACAGATGCTGTAGCAAGATGTGGGATTGAGATAGCCACAACACACCAGAGAGTTTTGTTTTCATCCAGAGTATCTGGACAAAATGTTGTAGTATCCCGGTGATATTTAACCAAAAATCACCGTGAAAGTGGTTTTGGAGAAAAGCACAATCTTCCTGTTCGGCAAATGCATCCAATGTCATGTTTACAGCAAGAAATATCATGTTTTCTCAGGTTTCTGAAGCTTTCTTCCTAGAAAACTCGAATGTGTGGCGTATTAGACTCCAGGTGGAACCAATTAGCGTTTGCCAGCTGAAACCAAAAACTTTCATGCTAAAATGCATTCAAAACCGTAAAGTCCATAGAGAATGTCCAGAAAACACAAACAAACACAGAGGCTGTAGCAAGATCTGGGATGGAGATAGCCACAACACACCAGATAGTTTTGTTTTCATCCAGAGTATCTGGACAAAATGTTGTAGTATCCCGGTGATATATAACCAAAAATCACCGTGAAAGTGGTTTTGGAGAAAAGCACAATCTTCCTATTCGGCAAATGCATCCAATGTCATGTTTACTGAAAGAAATATCATGTTTTCTCAGGTTTCTGAAGCTTTCTTCCTAGAAAACTCGAATGTGTGGCGAATTAGACTCCAGGTGGAACCAATTAGCGTTTGCCAGCTGAAAACAAAAACTTACATGCTAAAATGCATTCAAAACCGTAAAGTCCATAGAGAATGTCCAGAAAACACAAACAAACACAGAGGCTGTAGCAAGATGTGGGATTGAGATAGCCACAACACACCAGAGAGTTTTGTTTTCATCCAGAGTATCTGGACAAAATGTTGTAGTATCCTGGTGAAATTTAACCAAAAATCACCGTGAAAGAGGTTTTGGAGAAAAGCACAATCTTCATGTTCGGCAAATGCATCCAATGTCATGTTTACAAATACAAATATCATGTTTTCTCAGGTTTCTGAAGCTTTCTTCCTAGAAAACTCGAATGTGTGGCGTATTAGACTCCAGGTGGAACCAATTAGCGTTTGCCAGCTGAAAACAAAAAGGGTCCTGCTAAAATGCATTCAAAACCGTAAAGTCCATAGAGAATGTCTAGAAAACACAAACAAACACAGAGGCTGTAGCAAGATGTGGGATTGAGATAGCCACAACACACCAGAGAGTTTTGTTTTCATCCAGAGTATCTGGACAAAATGTTGTAGTATCCTGGTGAAATTTAACCAAAAATCACCGTGAAAGTGGTTTTGGAGAAAAGCACAATCTTCCTGTTCGGCAAATGCATCCAATGTCATGTTTACAGAAAGAAATATCATGTTTTCTCAGGTTTCTGAAGCTTTCTTCCTAGAAAACTCGAATGTGTGGCGTATTAGACTCCAGGTGGAACCAATTAGCGTTTGCCAGCTGAAAACAAAAACTTACATGCTAAAATGCATTCAAAACCGTAAAGTCCATAGAGAATGTCCAGAAAACACAAACAAACACAGAGGCTGTAGCAAGATGTGGGATTGAGATAGCCACAACACACCAGAGAGTTTTGTTTTCATCCAGAGTATCTGGACAAAATGTTGTAGTATCCTGGTGAAATTTAACCAAAAATCACGGTGAAAGTGGTTTTGGAGAAAAGCACAATCTTCCTGTTCGGCAAATGCATCCAATGTCATGTTTACAAATACAAATATCATGTTTTCTCAGGTTTCTGAAGCTTTCTTCCTAGAAAACTCGAATGTGTGGCGTATTAGACTCCAGGTGGAACCAATTAGCGTTTGCCAGCTGAAAACAAAAACTTACATGCTAAAGTGCATTCAAACCGTAAAGTCCATAGAGAATGTCCAGAAAACACAAACACAGAGGCTGTAGCAAGATGTGGGATTGAGATAGCCACAACACACCAGATAGTTTTGTTTTCATCCAGAGTATCTGGACAAAATGTTGTAGTATCCCGGTGATATTTAACCAAAAATCACCGTGAAAGTGGTTTTGGAGAAAAGCACAATCTTTCTGTTCGGCAAATGCATCCAATGTCATGTTTACAGAAAGAAATATCATGTTTTCTCAGGTTTCTGAAGCTTTCTTCCTAGAAAACTCAAATGTGTGGCGCATTAGACTCCAGGTGGAACCAATTAGCGTTTGCCAGCTGAAAACAAAAACTTACATGCTACAATGCATTCAAAACCGTAAAGTCCATAGAGAATGTCCAGAAAACACAAACAAACACAGAGGCTGTAGCAAGATCTGGGATGGAGATAGCCACAACACACCAGATAGTTTTGTTTTCATCCAGAGTATCTGGACAAAATGTTGTAGTATCCTGGTGAAATTTAACCAAAAATCACCGTGAAAGTGGTTTTGGAGAAAAGCACAATCTTCCTGTTCGGCAAATGCATCCAATGTCATGTTTACAGAAAGAAATATCATGTTTTCTCAGGTTTCTGAAGCTTTCTTCCTAGAAAACTCGAATGTGTGGCGTATTAGACTCCAGGTGGAACCAATTAGCGTTTGCCAGCTGAAAACAAAAACTTACATGCTAAAATGCATTCAAAACCGTAAAGTCCATAGAGAATGTCCAGAAAACACAAACAAACACAGAGGCTGTAGCAAGATGTGGGATTGAGATAGCCACAACACACCAGAGAGTTTTGTTTTCATCCAGAGTATCTGGACAAAATGTTGTAGTATCCTGGAGAAATTTAACCAAAAATCACGGTGAAAGTGGTTTTGGAGAAAAGCACAATCTTCCTGTTCGGCAAATGCATCCAATGTCATGTTTACAAATACAAATATCATGTTTTCTCAGGTTTCTGAAGCTTTCTTCCTAGAAAACTCGAATGTGTGGCGTATTAGACTCCAGGTGGAACCAATTAGCGTTTGCCAGCTGAAAACAAAAACTTACATGCTAAAGTGCATTCAAACCGTAAAGTCCATAGAGAATGTCCAGAAAACACAAACACAGAGGCTGTAGCAAGATGTGGGATTGAGATAGCCACAACACACCAGATAGTTTTGTTTTCATCCAGAGTATCTGGACAAAATGTTGTAGTATCCCGGTGATATTTAACCAAAAATCACCGTGAAAGTGGTTTTGGAGAAAAGCACAATCTTCCTGTTCGGCAAATGCATCCAATGTCATGTTTACAGAAAGAAATATCATGTTTTCTCAGGTTTCTGAAGCTTTCTTCCTAGAAAACTCAAATGTGTGGCGTATTAGACTCCAGGTGGAACCAATTAGCGTTTGCCAGCTGAAAACAAAAACTTACATGCTACAATGCATTCAAAACCGTAAAGTCCATAGAGAATGTCCAGAAAACACAAACAAACACAGAGGCTGTAGCAAGATCTGGGATGGAGATAGCCACAACACACCAGATAGTTTTGTTTTCATCCAGAGTATCTGGACAAAATGTTGTAGTATCCTGGTGAAATTTAACCAAAAATCACCGTGAAAGTGGTTTTGGAGAAAAGCACAATCTTCCTGTTCGGCAAATGCATCCAATGTCATGTTTACAGAAAGAAATATCATGTTTTCTCAGGTTTCTGAAGCTTTCTTCCTAGAAATCTCGAATGTGTGGCGTATTAGACTCCAGGTGGAACCAATTAGCGTTTGCCAGCTGAAACCAAAAACTTTCATGCTAAAATGCATTCAAAACCGTAAAGTCCATAGAGAATGTCCAGAAAACACAAACAAACAAAGAGGCTATAGCAAGATCTGGGATGGAGATAGCCACAACACACCAGATAGTTTTGTTTTCATCCAGAGTATCTGGACAAAATGTTGTAGTAACCCGGTGATATTTAACCAAAAATCACGGTGAAAGTGGTTTTGGAGAAAAGCACAATCTTCCTATTCGGCAAATGCATCCAATGTCATGTTTACTGAAAGAAATATCATGTTTTCTCAGGTTTCTGAAGCTTTCTTCCTAGAAAACTCGAATGTGTGGCGAATTACACTCCAGGTGGAACCAATTAGCGTTTGCCAGCTGAAAACAAAAACTTACATGCTAAAATGCATTCAAAACCGTAAAGTCCATAGAGAATGTCCAGAAAACACAAACAAACACAGAGGCTGTAGCAAGATGTGGGATTGAGATAGCCACAACACACCAGAGAGTTTTGTTTTCATCCAGAGTATCTGGACAAAATGTTGTAGTATCCTGGTGAAATTTAACCAAAAATCACCGTGAAAGAGGTTTTGGAGAAAAGCACAATCTTCCTGTTTGGCAAATGCATCCAATGTCATGTTTACAAATACAAATATCATGTTTTCTCAGGTTTCTGAAGCTTTCTTCCTAGAAAACTCGAATGTGTGGCGTATTAGACTCCAGGTGGAACCAATTAGCGTTTGCCAGCTGAAAACAAAAACTTACATGCTACAATGCATTCAAAACCGTAAAGTCCATAGAGAATGTCCAGAAAACACAAACAAACACAGAGGCTGTAGCAAGATGTGGGATTGAGATAGCCACAACACACCAGAGAGTTTTGTTTTCATCCAGAGTATCTGGACAAAATGTTGTAGTATCCTGGTGAAATTTAACCAAAAATCACCGTGAAAGTGGTTTTGGAGAAAAGCACAATCTTCCTGTTCGGCAAATGCATCCAATGTCATGTTTACAGAAAGAAATATCATGTTTTCTCAGGTTTCTGAAGCTTTCTTCCTAGAAAACTCGAATGTGTGGCGTATTAGACTCCAGGTGGAACCAATTAGCGTTTGCCAGCTGAAAACAAAAACTTACATGCTAAAATGCATTCAAAACCGTAAAGTCCATAGAGAATGTCCAGAAAACACAAACAAACACAGAGGCTGTAGCAAGATGTGGGATTGAGATAGCCACAACACACCAGAGAGTTTTGTTTTCATCCAGAGTATCTGGACAAAATGTTGTAGTATCCTGGTGAAATTTAACCAAAAATCACGGTGAAAGTGGTTTTGGAGAAAAGCACAATCTTCCTGTTCGGCAAATGCATCCAATGTCATGTTTACAAATACAAATATCATGTTTTCTCAGGTTTCTGAAGCTTTCTTCCTAGAAAACTCGAATGTGTGGCGTATTAGACTCCAGGTGGAACCAATTAGCGTTTGCCAGCTGAAAACAAAAATTTACATGCTAAAGTGCATTCAAACCGTAAAGTCCATAGAGAATGTCCAGAAAACACAAACACAGAGGCTGTAGCAAGATCTGGGATGGAGATAGCCACAACACACCAGATAGTTTTGTTTTCATCCAGAGTATCTGGACAAAATGTTGTAGTATCCTGGTGAAATTTAACCAAAAATCACCGTGAAAGTGGTTTTGGAGAAAAGCACAATCTTCCTGTTCGGCAAATGCATCCAATGTCATGTTTACAGAAAGAAATATCATGTTTTCTCAGGTTTCTGAAGCTTTCTTCCTAGAAAACTCGAATGTGTGGCGAATTAGACTCCAGGTGGAACCAATTAGCGTTTGCCAGCTGAAACCAAAAACTTTCATGCTAAAATGCATTCAAAACCGTAAAGTCCATAGAGAATGTCCAGAAAACACAAACAAACACAGAGGCTGTAGCAAGATGTGGGATGGAGATAGCCACAACACACCAGATAGTTTTGTTTTCATCCAGAGTATCTGGACAAAATGTTGTAGTATCCCGGTGATATTTAACCAAAAATCACCGTGAAAGTGGTTTTGGAGAAAAGCACAATCTTCCTATTCGGCAAATGCATCCAATGTCATGCTTACTGAAAGAAATATCATGTTTTCTCAGGTTTCTGAAGCTTTCTTCCTAGAAAACTCGAATGTGTGGCGAATTACACTCCAGGTGGAACCAATTAGCGTTTGCCAGCTGAAAACAAAAACTTACATGCTAAAATGCATTCAAAACCGTAAAGTCCATAGAGAATGTCCAGAAAACACAAACAAACACAGAGGCTGTAGCAAGATGTGGGATTGAGATAGCCACAACACACCAGAGAGTTTTGTTTTCATCCAGAGTATCTGGACAAAATGTTGTAGTATCCTGGTGAAATTTAACCAAAAATCACCGTGAAAGTGGTTTTGGAGAAAAGCACAATCTTCCTGTTCGGCAAATGCAGCCAATGTCATGTTTACAGAAAGAAATATCATGTTTTCTCAGGTTTCTGAAGCTTTCTTCCTAGAAAACTCGAATGTGTGGCGTATTAGACTCCAGGTGGAACCAATTAGCGTTTGCCAGCTGAAAACAAAAACTTACATGCTAAAATGCATTCAAAACCGTAAAGTCCATAGAGAATGTCCAGAAAACACAAACAAACACAGAGGCTGTAGCAAGATGTGGGATGGAGATAGCCACAACACACCAGAGAGTTTTGTTTTCATCCAGAGTATCTGGACAAAATGTTGTGGATTTCCGGTGAAATTTAACCAAAAATCACCGTGAAAGTGGTTTTGGAGAAAAGCACAATCTTCCTGTTCGGCAAATGCATCCAATGTCATGTTTACAAATACAAATATCATGTTTTCTCAGGTTTCTGAAGCTTTCTTCCTAGAAAACTCGAATGTGTGGCGTATTAGACTCCAGGTGGAACCAATTAGCGTTTGCCAGCTGAAAACAAAAACTTACATGCTAAAGTGCATTCAAACCGTAAAGTCCATAGAGAATGTCCAGAAAACACAAACACAGAGGCTGTAGCAAGATGTGGGATTGAGATAGCCACAACACACCAGAGAGTTTTGTTTTCATCCAGAGTATCTGGACAAAATGTTGTAGTATCCTGGTGAAATTTAACCAAAAATCACCGTGAAAGTGGTTTTGGAGAAAAGCACAATCTTCCTGTTCGGCAAATGCATCCAATGTCATGTTTACAGAAAGAAATATCATGTTTTCTCAGGTTTCTGAAGCTTTCTTCCTAGAAAACTCGAATGTGTGGCGTATTAGACTCCAGGTGGAACCAATTAGCGTTTGCCAGCTGAAAACAAAAACTTACATGCTACAATGCATTCAAAACCGTAAAGTCCATAGAGAATGTCCAGAAAACACAAACACACACAGAGGCTGTAGCAAGATCTGGGATGGAGATAGCCACAACACACCAGATAGTTTTGTTTTCATCCAGAGTATCTGGACAAAATGTTGTAGTATCCTGGTGAAATTTAACCAAAAATCACCGTGAAAGTGGTTTTGGAGAAAAGCACAATCTTCCTGTTCGGCAAATGCATCCAATGTCATGTTTACAGAAAGAAATATCATGTTTTCTCAGGTTTCTGAAGCTTTCTTCCTAGAAAACTCGAATGTGTGGCGTATTAGACTCCAGGTGGAACCAATTAGCGTTTGCCAGCTGAAACCAAAAACTTTCATGCTAAAATGCATTCAAAACCGTAAAGTCCATAGAGAATGTCCAGAAAACACAAACAAACACAGAGGCTGTAGCAAGATCTGGGATGGAGATAGCCACAACACACCAGATAGTTTTGTTTTCATCCAGAGTATCTGGACAAAATGTTGTAGTATCCCGGTGATATTTAACCAAAAATCACCGTGAAAGTGGTTTTGGAGAAAAGCACAATCTTCCTATTCGGCAAATGCATCCAATGTCATGTTTACAGAAAGAAATATCATGTTTTCTCAGGTTTCTGAAGCTTTCTTCCTAGAAAACTCGAATGTGTGGCGAATTAGACTCCAGGTGGAACCAATTAGCGTTTGCCAGCTGAAACCAAAAACTTTCATGCTAAAATGCATTCAAAACCGTAAAGTCCATAGAGAATGTCCAGAAAACACAAACAATCCCAGAGGCTGTAGCAAGATCTGGGATGGAGATAGCCACAACACACCAGAGAGTTTTGTTTTCATCCAGAGTATCTGGACAAAATGTTGTAGTATCCTGGTGAAATTTAACCAAAAATCACCGTGAAAGAGGTTTTGGAGAAAAGCACAATCTTCCTGTTTGGCAAATGCATCCAATGTCATGTTTACAAATACAAATATCATGTTTTCTCAGGTTTCTGAAGCTTTCTTCCTAGAAAACTCGAATGTGTGGCGTATTAGAACCAGTTGGATCCAATTAGCGTTTGCCTGCTGAAAACAAAAAGGGTCCAGCTAAAATGCATTCAAAACCGTAAAGTCCACAGAGAATGTCTAGAAAACACAAATAAACACAGAGGCTGTAGCAAGATGTGGGATGGAGATAGCCACAACACACCAGAGAGTTTTGTTTTCATCCAGAGTATCTGGACAAAATGTTGTAGTATCCTGGTGAAATTTAACCAAAAATCACCGTGAAAGTGGTTTTGGAGAAAAGCACAATCTTCCTGTTCGGCAAATGCATCCAATGTCATGTTTACAGAAAGAAATATCATGTTTTCTCAGGTTTCTGAAGCTTTCTTCCTAGAAAACTCGAATGTGTGGCGTATTAGACTCCAGGTGGAACCAATTAGCGTTTGCCAGCTGAAACCAAAAACTTTCATGCTAAAATGCATTCAAAACCGTAAAGTCCATAGAGAATGTCCAGAAAACACAAACAAACACAGAGGCTGTAGCAAGATCTGGGATGGAGATAGCCACAACACACCAGAGAGTTTTGTTTTCATCCAGAGTATCTGGACAAAATGTTGTAGTATCCCGGTGATATTTAACCAAAAATCACCGTGAAAGTGGTTTTGGAGAAAAGCACAATCTTCCTGTTCGGCAAATGTATCCAATGTCATGTTTACAGAAAGAAATATCATGTTTTCTCAGGTTTCTGAAGCTTTCTTCCTAGAAAACTCGAATGTGTGGCGAATTAGACTCCAGGTGGAACCAATTAGCGTTTGCCAGCTGAAACCAAAAACTTTCATGCTAAAATGCATTCAAAACCGTAAAGTCCATAGAGAATGTCCAGAAAACACAAACAAACACAGAGGCTGTAGCAAGATCTGGGATGGAGATAGCCACAACACACCAGAGAGTTTTGTTTTCATCCAGAGTATCTGGACAAAATGTTGTAGTATCCTGGTGAAATTTAACCAAAAATCACCGTGAAAGAGGTTTTGGAGAAAAGCACAATCTTCCTGTTTGGCAAATGCATCCAATGTCATGTTTACAAATACAAATATCATGTTTTCTCAGGTTTCTGAAGCTTTCTTCCTAGAAAACTCGAATGTGTGGCGTATTAGAACCAGTTGGATCCAATTAGCGTTTGCCAGCTGAAAACAAAAAGGGTCCAGCTAAAATGCATTCAAAACCGTAAAGTCCACAGAGAATGTCTAGAAAACACAAATAAACACAGAGGCTGTAGCAAGATGTGGGATGGAGATAGCCACAACACACCAGAGAGTTTTGTTTTCATCCAGAGTATCTGGACAAAATGTTGTAGTATCCTGGTGAAATTTAACCAAAAATCACCGTGAAAGTGGTTTTGGAGAAAAGCACAATCTTCCTGTTCGGCAAATGCATCCAATGTCATGTTTACAGAAAGAAATATCATGTTTTCTCAGGTTTCTGAAGCTTTCTTCCTAGAAAACTCGAATGTGTGGCGTATTAGACTCCAGGTGGAACCAATTAGCGTTTGCCAGCTGAAACCAAAAACTTTCATGCTAAAATGCATTCAAAACCGTAAAGTCCATAGAGAATGTCCAGAAAACACAAACAAACACAGAGGCTGTAGCAAGATCTGGGATGGAGATAGCCACAACACACCAGAGAGTTTTGTTTTCATCCAGAGTATCTGGACAAAATGTTGTAGTATCCCGGTGATATTTAACCAAAAATCACCGTGAAAGTGGTTTTGGAGAAAAGCACAATCTTCCTATTCGGCAAATGCATCCAATGTCATGTTTACAGAAAGAAATATCATGCTTTCTCAGGTTTCTGAAGCTTTCTTCCTAGAAAACTCGAATGTGTGGCGAATTAGACTCCAGGTGGAACCAATTAGCGTTTGCCAGCTGAAACCAAAAACTTTCATGCTAAAATGCATTCAAAACCGTAAAGTCCATAGAGAATGTCCAGAAAACACAAACAAACACAGAGGCTGTAGCAAGATCTGGGATGGAGATAGCCACAACACACCAGAGAGTTTTGTTTTCATCCAGAGTATCTGGACAAAATGTTGTAGTATCCTGGTGAAATTTAACCAAAAATCACCGTGAAAGAGGTTTTGGAGAAAAGCACAATCTTCCTGTTTGGCAAATGCATCCAATGTCATGTTTACAAATACAAATATCATGTTTTCTCAGGTTTCTGAAGCTTTCTTCCTAGAAAACTCGAATGTGTGGCGTATTAGAACCAGTTGGATCCAATTAGCGTTTGCCAGCTGAAAACAAAAAGGGTCCAGCTAAAATGCATTCAAAACCGTAAAGTCCATAGAGAATGTCCAGAAAACACAAACAAACACAGAGGCTGTAGCAAGATGTGGGATTGAGATAGCCACAACACACCAGATAGTTTTGCTTTCATGCAGAGTATCTGGACAAAATGTTGTGGATTTCGGGTGAAATTTAACCAAAAATCACCGTGAAAGTGGTTTTGGAGAAAAGCTCATGCTTCCTGTTCGGCAAATGCAGCCAAGGTCATGTTTACAGAAGAAAATATCATGTTTTCTCAGGTTTCTGAAGCTTTCTTCCTAGAAAACTCGAATGTGTGGCGAATTACACTCCAGGTGGAACTAATTAGCGTTTGCCAGCTGAAAACAAAAACTTACATGCTAAAATGCATTCAAAACCGTAAAGTCCATAGAGAATGTCCAGAAAACACAAACAAACACAGAGGCTGTAGCAAGATGTGGGATTGAGATAGCCACAACACACCAGATAGTTTTGCTTTCATCCAGAGTATCTGGACAAAATGTTGTAGTATCCTGGTGATATTTAACCAAAAATCACCGTGAAAGTGGTTTTGGAGAAAAGCACAATCTTCCTGTTCGGCAAATGCATCCAATGTCATGTTTACAAATACAAATATCATGTTTTCTCAGGTTTCTGAAGCTTTCTTCCTAGAAAACTCGAATGTGTGGCGTATTAGACTCCAGGTGGAACCAATTAGCGTTTGCCAGCTGAAACCAAAAACTTACATGCTAAAATGCATTCAAAACCGTAAAGTCCATAGAGAATGTCCAGAAAACACAAACAAACACAGAGGCTGTAGCAAGATGTGGGATTGAGATAGCCACAACACACCAGATAGTTTTGCTTTCATCCAGAGTATCTGGACAAAATGTTGTAGTATCCCGGTGATATTTAACCAAAAATCACGGTGAGAGTGGTTTTGGAGAAAAGCACAATCTTCCTGTTCGGCAAATGCATCCAATGTCATGCTTACAGAAAGAAATATCATGTTTTCTCAGGTTTCTGAAGCTTTCTTCCTAGAAAACTCGAATGTGTGGCGTATTAGACTCCAGGTGGAACCAATTAGCATTTGCCAGCTGAAAACAAAAACTTACATGCTAAAATGCATTCAAAACCGTAAAGTCCATAGAGAATGTCCAGAAAACACAAACAAACACAGAGGCTGTAGCAAGATCTGGGATTGAGATAGCCACAACACACCAGAGAGTTTTGTTTTCATCCAGAGTATCTGGACAAAATGTTGTAGTATCCTGGTGAAATTTAACCAAAAATCACCGTGGAAGTGGTTTTGGAGAAAAGCTCATGCTTCCTGTTCGGCAAATGCAGCCAATGTCATGTTTCCAAATACAAATATCATGTTTTCACAGGTTTCTGAAGCTTTCTTCCTAGAAAACTCGAATGTGTGGCGTATTAGACTCCAGGTGGAACCAATTAGCGTTTGCCAGCTGAAACCAAAAACTTACATGCTAAAATGCATTCAAAACCGTAAAGTCCATAGAGAATGTCCAGAAAACACAAACAAACACAGAGGCTGTAGCAAGATCTGGGATTGAGATAGCCACAACACACCAGAGAGTTTTGTTTTCATCCAGAGTATCTGGACAAAATGTTGTAGTATCCTGGTGAAATTTAACCAAAAATCACTGTGAAAGTGGTTTTGGAGAAAAGCGCAATCTTCCTGTTCGGCAAATGCATCCAATGCCATGTTTACAGAAAGAAATATCATGTTTTCTCAGGTTTCTGAAGCTTTCTTCCTGGAAAACTCGAATGTGTGGCGTATTAGACTCCAGGTGGAACCAATTAGCGTTTGCCAGCTGAAAACAAAAACTTACATGCTAAAATGCATTCAAAACCGTAAAGTCCATAGAGAATGTCCAGAAAACACAAACACAGAGGCTGTAGCAAGATGTGGGATTGAGATAGCCACAACACACCAGATAGTTTTGTTTCATCCAGAGGATCTGGACAAATTGTTGTAGTATCTCGGTGTTATTTAACCAAAAATCACCGTGAAAGTGGTTTTGGAGAAAAGCACAATCTTCCTGTTCGGCAAATGCATCCAATGTCATGTTTACAAATACAAATATCATGTTTTCTCAGGTATCTGAAGCTTTCTTCCTAGAAAACTCGAATGTGTGGCGTATTAGAACCAGTTGGAACCAATTAGCGTTTGCCAGCTGAAAACAAAAAGGGTCCTGCTAAAATGCATTCAAAACCGTAAAGTCCATAGAGAATGTCCAGAAAACACAAACAAACACAGAGGCTGTAGCAAGATCTGGGATGGAGATAGACACAACACACCAGATAGTTTTGTTTTCATCCAGAGTATCAGGACAAATTGCTGTGTATTGTGGGTGAAACTTTACCAAAAATCACGGTGAAAGTGGTTTTGGAGAAAAACTCATGCTTCCTGTATGGGAAATACAGCCAATGTCAGGTTTCCAGAAAGGAATATCATGTTTTCTCAGGTTTCTGAAGCTTTCTTCCTAGAAAACTCGAATGTGTGGCGTATTAGACTCCAGGTGGAACCAATTAGCGTTTGCCAGCAGAAAACAAAAACTTACATGCTAAAATGCATTCAAAAACGTAAAGTCCATAGAGAATGTCCAGAAAACACAAACAAACACAGAGGCTGTAGCAAGATCTGGGATTGAGATAGCCACAACACACTAGATAGTTTTGCTATCATCCTGAGTATCTGGACAAAATGTTTTGGATTTCGGGTGAAATTTAACCAAAAATCACCGTGAAAGTGGTTTTGGAGAAAAACTCATGCTTCCTGTATGGCAAATACAGCCAATGTCATGTTTACAGAAAGAAATATCATGTTTTCTCAGGTTTCTGAAGCTTTCTTCCTAGAAAACTCGAATGTGTGGCGTATTAGACTCCAGGTGGAACCAATTAGCGTTTGCCAGCTGAAAACAAAAACTTACATGCTAAAATGCATTCAAAACCGTAAAGTCCATAGAGAATGTCTAGAAAACACAAACAAACACAGAGGCTGTAGCAAGATGTGGGATGGAGATAGCCACAACACACCAGAGAGTTTTGTTTTCATCCAGAGTATCTGGACAAAATGTTGTAGTATCCCGGTGATATTTAACCAAAAATCACCGTGGAAGTGGTTTTGGAGAAACGCGCAATCTTCCTGTTTGGCAAATGCATCCAATGTCATGTTTACAGAAAGAAATATCATGTTTTCTCAGGTTTCTGAAGCTTTCTTCCTAGAAAACTCGAATGTGTGGCGTATTAGACTCCAGGTGGAACCAATTAGCGTTTGCCAGCTGAAAACAAAAACTTACATGCTAAAATGCATTCAAAACCGTAAAGTCCATAGAGAATGTCCAGAAAACACAAACAAGCACAGAGGCTGTGGCAAGATGTGGGATTGAGATAGCCACAACACACCAGATAGTTTTGCTTTCATGCAGAGTATCTGGACAAAATGTTGTGGATTTCGGGTGAAATCTAACCAAAAATCACGGTGAAAGTGGTTTTGGAGAAAAGCTCATGCTTCCTGTTCGGCAAATGCAGCCAAGGTCATGTTTACAGAAGGAAATATCATGTTTTCTCAGCTTTCTGAAGCTTTCTTCCTAGAAAACTCGAATATGTGGCGAATTACACCCCAGGTGGAACTAATTAGCGTTTGCCAGCTGAAAACAAAAACTTACATGCTAAAATGCATTCAAAACCGTAAAGTCCATAGAGAATGTCCAGAAAACACAAAGAAACACAGAGGCTGTAGCAAGATGTGGGATTGAGATAGCCACAACACACCAGATAGTTTTGCTTTCATGCAGAGTATCTGGACAAAATGTTGTAGTATCCCGGTGATATTTAACCAAAAATCACCGAGAAAGTGGTTTTGGAGAAAAGCACAATCTTCCTGTTCGGCAAATGCATCCAATGTCATGTTTACAAATACAAATATCATCTTTTCTCAGGTTTCTGAAGCTTTCTTCCTAGAAAACTCGAATGTGTGGCGTATTAGACTCCAGGTGGAACCAATTAGCGTTTGCCATCTGAAAACAAAAACTTACATGCTAAAATGCATTCAAAACCGTAAAGTCCATAGAGAATGTCCAGAAAACACAAACAAACACAGAGGCTGTAGCAAGATCTGGGATGGAGATAGACACAACACACCAGATAGTTTTGTTTTCATCCAGAGTATCAGGACAAATTGTTGTGTATTGTGGGTGAAACTTTACCAAAAATCACCGTGAAAGTGGTTTTGGAGAAAAGCTCATGCTTCCTGTATGGGAAATACAGCCAATGTCATGTTTACAGAAAGGAATATCATGTTTTCTCAGGTTTCTGAAGCTTTCTTCCTAGAAAACTCGAATGTGTGGCGTATTAGACTCCAGGTGGAACCAATTAGCGTTTGCAAGCAGAAAACAAAAACTTACATGCTAAAATGCATTCAAAACCGTAAAGTCCATAGAGAATGTCCAGAAAACACAAACAAACACAGAGGCTGTAGCAAGATGTGGGATTGAGATAGCCACAACTCACCAGATAGTTTTGCTATCATCCAGAGTATCTGGACAAAATGTTTTGGATTTCGGGTGAAATTTAACTAAAAATCACCGTGAAAGTGGTTTTGGAGAAAAGATCATGCTTCCTGTATGGCAAATACAGCCAATGTCATGTTTACAGAAAGAAATATCATGTTTTCTAAGGTTTCTGAAGCTTTCTTCCTAGAAAACTCGAATGTGTGGCGTATTAGGCTCCAGGTGGAACCAATTAGCGTTTGCCAGCTGAAAACAAAAACTTACATGCTAAAATGCATTGAAAACCGTAAAGTCCATAGAGAATGTCCAGAAAACACAAACAAACACAGAGGCTGTAGCAAGATGTGGGATTGAGATAGCCACAACACACCAGATAGTTTTGCTTTCATCCAGAGTATCTGGACAAAATGCTGTAGTATCCCGGTGATATTTAACCAAAAATCACCGTGGAAGTGGTTTTGGAGAAAAGCACAATCTTCCTGTTCGGCAAATGCATCCAATGTCATGTTTACAGAAAGAAATGTCATGTTTTATCAGGTTTCTGAAGCTTTCTTCCTAGAAAACTCGAATGTGTGGCGTATTAGACTCCAGGTGGAACCAATTAGCGTTTGCCAGCTGAAAACAAAAACTTACATGCTAAAGTGCATTCAAACCGTAAAGTCCATAGAGAATGTCTAGAAAACACAAACACAGAGGCTGTAGCAAGATGTGGGATTGAGATAGCCACAACACACCAGATAGTTTTGCTTTCATCCAGAGTATCTGGACAAAATGTTGTAGTATCCCGGTGATATTTAACCAAAAATCACCGTGAAAGTGGTTTTGGAGAAAAGCAGAATCTTCCTGTTCGGCAAATGCATCCAATGTCATGTTTACAGAAAGAAATATCATGTTTTCTCAGGTTTCTGAAGCTTTCTTCCTAGAAAACTCGAATGTGTGGCGTATTAGACTCCAGGTGGAACCAATTAGCGTTTGCCAGCTGAAAACAAAAAGGGTCCTGCTAAAATGCATTCAAAACCGTAAAGTCCATAGAGAATGTCCAGAAAACACAAAGAAACACAGAGGCTGTAGCAAGATGTGGGATTGAGATAGCCACAACACACCAGATAGTTTTGCTTTCATGCAGAGTATCTGGACAAAATGTTGTAGTATCCCGGTGATATTTAACCAAAAATCACCGAGAAAGTGGTTTTGGAGAAAAGCACAATCTTCCTGTTCGGCAAATGCATCCAATGTCATGTTTACAAATACAAATATCATCTTTTCTCAGGTTTCTGAAGCTTTCTTCCTAGAAAACTCGAATGTGTGGCGTATTAGACTCCAGGTGGAACCAATTAGCGTTTGCCATCTGAAAACAAAAACTTACATGCTAAAATGCATTCAAAACCGTAAAGTCCATAGAGAATGTCCAGAAAACACAAACAAACACAGAGGCTGTAGCAAGATCTGGGATGGAGATAGACACAACACACCAGATAGTTTTGTTTTCATCCAGAGTATCAGGACAAATTGTTGTGTATTGTGGGTGAAACTTTACCAAAAATCACCGTGAAAGTGGTTTTGGAGAAAAGCTCATGCTTCCTGTATGGGAAATACAGCCAATGTCATGTTTACAGAAAGGAATATCATGTTTTCTCAGGTTTCTGAAGCTTTCTTCCTAGAAAACTCGAATGTGTGGCGTATTAGACTCCAGGTGGAACCAATTAGCGTTTGCAAGCAGAAAACAAAAACTTAAATGCTAAAATGCATTCAAAACAGTAAAGTCCATAGAGAATGTCCAGAAAACACAAACAAACACAGAGGCTGTAGCAAGATGTGGGATTGAGATAGCCACAACTCACCAGATAGTTTTGCTATCATCCAGAGTATCTGGACAAAATGTTTTGGATTTCGGGTGAAATTTAACTAAAAATCACCGTGAAAGTGGTTTTGGAGAAAAGATCATGCTTCCTGTATGGCAAATACAGCCAATGTCATGTTTACAGAAAGAAATATCATGTTTTCTAAGGTTTCTGAAGCTTTCTTCCTAGAAAACTCGAATGTGTGGCGTATTAGACTCCAGGTGGAACCAATTAGCGTTTGCCAGCTGAAAACAAAAACTTACATGCTAAAATGCATTGAAAACCGTAAAGTCCATAGAGAATGTCCAGAAAACACAAACAAACACAGAGGCTGTAGCAAGATGTGGGATTGAGATAGCCACAACACACCAGATAGTTTTGCTTTCATCCAGAGTATCTGGACAAAATGCTGTAGTATCCCGGTGATATTTAACCAAAAATCACCGTGGAAGTGGTTTTGGAGAAAAGCACAATCTTCCTGTTCGGCAAATGCAGCCAATGTCAGGTTTACAGAAAGAAATATCATGTTTTCTCAGGTTTCTGAAGCTTTCTTCCTAGAAAACTCGAATGTGTGGCGTATTAGACTCCAGGTGGAACCAATTAGCGTTTGCCAGCTGAAAACAAAAACTTACATGCTAAAGTGCATTCAAACCGTAAAGTCCATAGAGAATGTCTAGAAAACACAAACACAGAGGCTGTAGCAAGATGTGGGATTGAGATAGCCACAACACACCAGATAGTTTTGCTTTCATCCAGAGTATCTGGACAAAATGTTGTAGTATCCCGGTGATATTTAACCAAAAATCACCGTGAAAGTGGTTTTGGAGAAAAGCTCATGCTTCCTGTTCGGCAAATGCAGCCAATGTCATGTTTACAGAAAGAAATATCATGTTTTCTCAGGTTTCTGAAGCTTTCTTCCTAGAAAACTCGAATGTGTGGCGTATTAGACTCCAGGTGGAACCAATTAGCGTTTGCCAGCTGAAAACAAAAAGGGTCCTGCTAAAATGCATTCAAAACCGTAAAGTCCATAGAGAATGTCCAGAAAACACAAACACAGAGGCTGTAGCAAGATGTGGGATTGAGATAGCCACAACACACCAGATAGTTTTGTTTCATCCAGAGTATCTGGACAAAATGTTGTAGTATCCCGGTGATATTTAACTAAAAATCACCGTGAAAGTGGTTTTGGAGAAAAGCACAATCTTCCTGTTCGGCAAATGCATCCAATGTCATGTTTACAGAAAGAAATATCATGTTTTCTCAGGTTTCTGAAGCTTTCTTCCTAGAAAACTCGAATGTGTGGAGGATTTGACTCCAGGTGGAACCAATTAGCGTTTGCCAGCTGAAAACAAAAACTTACATGCTAAAATGCATTCAAAACCGTAAAGTCCATAGAGAATGTCCAGAAAACACAAACAAACACAGAGGCTGTAGCAAGATGTGGGATTGAGATAGCCACAACACACCAGATAGTTTTGCTTTCATCCAGAGTATCTGGACAAAATGTTGTGGATTTCGGGTGAAACTTAACCAAAAATCACCGTGAAAGTGGTTTTGGAGAAAAGCACAATCTTCCTGTTCGGCAAATGCATCCAATGTCATATTTTCAAATACAAATATCATGTTTTCTCAGGTTTCTGAAGCTTTCTTCCTAGAAAACTCGAATGTGTGGCGTATTAGACTCCAGGTGGAACCAATTAGCGTTTGCCAGCTGAAACCAAAAACTTACATGCTAAAATGCATTCAAAACCGTAAAGTCCATAGAGAATGTCCAGAAAACACAAACAAACACAGAGGCTGTAGCAAGATCTGGCATTGAGATAGCCACAACACACCAGAGAGTTTTGTTTTCATCCAGAGTATCTGGACAAAATGTTGTAGTATCCTGGTGAAATTTAACCAAAAATCACTGTGAAAGTGGTTTTGGAGAAAAGCACACTCTTCCTGTTCGGTAAATGCATCCAATGTCATGTTTACAGAAAGAAATATCATGTTTTCTCAGGTTTCTGAAGCTTTCTTCCTAGAAAACTCGAATGTGTGGCGTATTAGACTCCAGGTGGAACCAATTAGCGTTTGCCAGCTGAAAACAAAAACTTACATGCTAAAATGCATTCAAAACCGTAAAGTCCATAGAGAATGTCCAGAAAACACAAACAAGCACAGAGGCTGTGGCAAGATGTGGGATTGAGATAGCCACAACACACCAGATAGTTTTGCTTTCATCCAGAGTATCGGGACAAAATGTTGTGGATTTCGGGTGAAACTTAACCAAAAATCACCGTGGAAGTGGTTTTGGAGAAAAGCTCATGCTACCTGTTCGGCAAATGCATCCAATGTCATATTTACAGAAGGAAATATCATGTTTTCTCAGGTTTCTGAAGCTTTCTTCCTAGAAAACTCGAATGTGTGGCGTATTAGACTCCAGGTGGAACCAATTAGCGTTTGCCAGCTGAAAACAAAAACTTACATGCTACAATGCATTCAAAACCGTAAAGTCCATAGAGAATGTCCAGAAAACACAAGCAAACACAGAGGCTGTAGCAAGATCTGGGATGGAGATAGCCACAACACACCAGATAGTTTTGTTTTCATCCAGAGTATCTGGACAAAATGTTGTAGTATCCCGGTGATATTTAACCAAAAATCACCGTGGAAGTGGTTTTGGAGAAAAGCTCATGCTTCCTGTATGGGAAATACAGCCAATGTCATGTTTACAGAAGGAAATATCATGTTTTCTCAGGTTTCTGAAGCTTTCTTCCTAGAAAACTCGAATGTGTGGCGTATTAGACTCCAGGTGGAACCAATTAGCGTTTGCCAGCTGAAAACAAAAACTTACATGCTAAAATGCATTCAAAACCGTAAAGTCCATAGAGAATGTCCAGAAAACACAAACAAACACAGAGGCTGTAGCAAGATGTGGGATTGAGATAGCCACAACACACCTGATAGTTTTGCTATCATCCAGAGTATCTGGACAAAATGTTGTGGATTTCGGGTGAAATTTAACTAAAAATCACCGTGAAAGTGGTTTTGGAGAAAAGCTCATGCTTCCTGTTCGGCAAATGCAGCCAATGTCATGTTTACAGAAAGAAATATCATGTTTTCTAAGGTTTCTGAAGCTTTCTTCCTAGAAAACTCGAATGTGTGGCGTATTAGACTCCAGGTGGAACCAATTAGCGTTTGCCAGCTGAAAACAAAAACTTACATGCTAAAATGCATTCAAAACCGTAAAGTCCATAGAGAATGTCCAGAAAACACAAACAAGCACAGAGGCTGTGGCAAGATGTGGGATTGAGATAGCCACAACACACCTGATAGTTTTGCTATCATCCAGAGTATCTGGACAAAATGTTGTGGATTTCGGGTGAAATTTAACCAAAAATCACCGAGAAAGTTGTTTTGGAGAAAAGCCCAATCTTCCTGTTCGGCAAACGTATCCAATGTCATGTTTAAAGAAAGAAATATCATGTTTTCTCTGCTTTCTGAAGCTTTCTTCCTAGAAAACTCGAATGTGTAGAGTATTTGACTCCAGGTGGAACCAATTAGCGTTTGCCAGCTGAAAACAAAAAGGGTCCTGCTAAAATGCATTCAAAACCGTAAAGTCCATAGAGAATATCCAGAAAACACAAACACAGAGGCTGTAGAAAGATGTGGGATTGAGATAGCCACAAAACAACAGATAGTTTTGCTTTCATCCACAGTATCTGGACAAAATGTTGAGGATTTCTGGTGAAATTTAACCAAAAATCACCGTGGAAGTGGTTTTGGAGAAAAGCTCATGCTTCCTGTATGGCAAATGCAGCCAATGTCATGTTTACAGAAAGAAATATCATGTTTTCTCAGGTTTCTGAAGCTTTCTTCCTAAAAAACTCGAATGTGTGGCGTATTACACTCCAGGTGGAACCAATTAGCGTTTGCCAGCTGAGAACAAAAACTTACATGCTAAAATGCATTCAAAACCGTAAAGTCCATAGAGAATGTCCAGAAAACACAAACAAACACAGAGGCTGTAGCAAGATGTGGGATTGAGATAGCCACAACACACCAGATAGTTTTGTTTTCATCCAGAGTATCTGGACAAAATGTTGTAGTATCCCGGTGAAATTTAACCAAAAATCACCGTGAAAGTGGTTTTGGAGAAAAGCACATACTTCCTGTTCGGCAAATGCAGCCAATGTCAGGTTTACAGAAAGAAATATCATGTTTTCTCAGGTTTCTGAAGCTTTCTTCCTAGAAAACTCCAATGTGTGGCGTATTAGACTCCAGGTGGAACCAATTAGCGTTTGCCAGCAGAAAACAAAAACTTACATGCTAAAATGCATTCAAAACCGTAAAGTCCATAGAGAATGTCCAGAAAACACAAACAAACACAGAGGCTGTAGCAAGATGTGGGATTGAGATAGCCACAACACACTAGATAGTTTTGTTTCATCCAGAGTATCTGGACAAAATGTTGTAGTATCCCGGTGATATTTAACTAAAAATCACCGTGAAAGTGGTTTTGGAGAAAAGCACAATCTTCCTGTTCGGCAAATGCATCCAATGTCATGTTTACAGAAAGAAATATCATGTTTTCTCAGGTTTCTGAAGCTTTCTTCCTAGAAAACTCGAATGTGTGGAGGATTTGACTCCAGGTGGAACCAATTAGCGTTTGCCAGCTGAAAACAAAAACTTACATGCTAAAATGCATTCAAAACCGTAAAGTCCATAGAGAATGTCCAGAAAACACAAACAAACACAGAGGCTGTAGCAAGATGTGGGATTGAGATAGCCACAACACACCAGATAGTTTTGCTTTCATCCAGAGTATCTGGACAAAATGTTGTGGATTTCGGGTGAAACTTAACCAAAAATCACCGTGAAAGTGGTTTTGGAGAAAAGCACAATCTTCCTGTTCGGCAAATGCATCCAATGTCATATTTTCAAATACAAATATCATGTTTTCTCAGGTTTCTGAAGCTTTCTTCCTAGAAAACTCGAATGTGTGGCGTATTAGACTCCAGGTGGAACCAATTAGCGTTTGCCAGCTGAAACCAAAAACTTACATGCTAAAATGCATTCAAAACCGTAAAGTCCATAGAGAATGTCCAGAAAACACAAACAAACACAGAGGCTGTAGCAAGATCTGGCATTGAGATAGCCACAACACACCAGAGAGTTTTGTTTTCATCCAGAGTATCTGGACAAAATGTTGTAGTATCCTGGTGAAATTTAACCAAAAATCACTGTGAAAGTGGTTTTGGAGAAAAGCACCCTCTTCCTGTTCGGTAAATGCATCCAATGTCATGTTTACAGAAAGAAATATCATGTTTTCTCAGGTTTCTGAAGCTTTCTTCCTAGAAAACTCGAATGTGTGGCGTATTAGACTCCAGGTGGAACCAATTAGCGTTTGCCAGCTGAAAACAAAAACTTACATGCTAAAATGCATTCAAAACCGTAAAGTCCATAGAGAATGTCCAGAAAACACAAACAAGCACAGAGGCTGTGGCAAGATGTGGGATTGAGATAGCCACAACACACCAGATAGTTTTGCTTTCATCCAGAGTATCGGGACAAAATGTTGTGGATTTCGGGTGAAACTTAACCAAAAATCACCGTGGAAGTGGTTTTGGAGAAAAGCTCATGCTACCTGTTCGGCAAATGCATCCAATGTCATATTTACAGAAGGAAATATCATGTTTTCTCAGGTTTCTGAAGCTTTCTTCCTAGAAAACTCGAATGTGTGGAGGATTTGACTCCAGGTGGAACCAATTAGCGTTTGCCAGCTGAAAACAAAAACTTACATGCTAAAATGCATTCAAAACCGTAAAGTCCATAGAGAATGTCCAGAAAACACAAACAAACACAGAGGCTGTAGCAAGATGTGGGATTGAGATAGCCACAACACACCAGATAGTTTTGTTTTCATCCAGAGTATCTGGACAAAATGTTGTAGTATCCCGGTGATATTTAACCAAAAATCACCGTGAAAGTGGTTTTGGAGAAAAGCTCATGCTTCCTGTATGGGAAATACAGCCAATGTCATGTTTACAGAAGGAAATATCATGTTTTCTCAGGTTTCTGAAGCTTTCTTCCTAGAAAACTCGAATGTGTGGCGTATTAGACTCCAGGTGGAACCAATTAGCGTTTGCCAGCTGAAAACAAAAACTTTCATGCTAAAATGCATTCAAAACCGTAAAGTCCATAGAGAATGTCCAGAAAACACAAACAAACACAGAGGCTGTAGCAAGATGTGGGATTGAGATAGCCACAACACACCTGATAGTTTTGCTATCATCCAGAGTATATGGACAAAATGTTGTGGATTTCGGGTGAAATTTAACTAAAAATCACCGTGAAAGTGGTTTTGGAGAAAAGCTCATGCTTCCTGTTCGGCAAATGCAGCCAATGTCATGTTTACAGAAAGAAATATCATGTTTTCTCAGGTTTCTGAAGCTTTCTTCCTAGAAAACTCGAATGTGTGGCGTATTAGACTCCAGGTGGAACCAATTAGCGTTTGCCAGCTGAAAACAAAAACTTACATGCTAAAATGCATTCAAAACCGTAAAGTCCATAGAGAATGTCCAGAAAACACAAACACACACAGAGGCTGTGGCAAGATGTGGGATTGAGATAGCCACAACACACCTGATAGTTTTGCTATCATCCAGAGTATCTGGACAAAATGTTGTGGATTTCGGGTGAAATTTAACCAAAAATCACCGAGAAAGTTGTTTTGGAGAAAAGCCCAATCTTCCTGTTCGGCAAACGTATCCAATGTCATGTTTAAAGAAAGAAATATCATGTTTTCTCTGCTTTCTGAAGCTTTCTTCCTAGAAAACTCGAATGTGTAGAGTATTTGACTCCAGGTGGAACCAATTAGCGTTTGCCAGCTGAAAACAAAAAGGGTCCTGCTAAAATGCATTCAAAACCGTAAAGTCCATAGAGAATATCCAGAAAACACAAACACAGAGGCTGTAGAAAGATGTGGGATTGAGATAGCCACAAAACAACAGATAGTTTTGCTTTCATCCACAGTATCTGGACAAAATGTTGAGGATTTCTGGTGAAATTTAACCAAAAATCACCGTGGAAGTGGTTTTGGAGAAAAGCTCATGCTTCCTGTATGGCAAATGCAGCCAATGTCATGTTTACAGAAAGAAATATCATGTTTTCTCAGGTTTCTGAAGCTTTCTTCCTAAAAAACTCGAATGTGTGGCGTATTAGACTCCAGGTGGAACCAATTAGCGTTTGCCAGCTGAGAACAAAAACTTACATGCTAAAATGCATTCAAAACCGTAAAGTCCATAGAGAATGTCCAGAAAACACAAACAAACACAGAGGCTGTAGCAAGATGTGGGATTGAGATAGCCACAACACAACAGATAGTTTTGTTTTCATCCAGAGTATCTGGACAAAATGTTGTAGTATCCCGGTGAAATTTAACCAAAAATCACCGTGAAAGTGGTTTTGGAGAAAAGCACATACTTCCTGTTCGGCAAATGCAGCCAATGTCAGGTTTACAGAAAGAAATATCATGTTTTCTCAGGTTTCTGAAGCTTTCTTCCTAGAAAACTCCAATGTGTGGCGTATTAGACTCCAGGTGGAACCAATTAGCGTTTGCCAGCAGAAAACAAAAACTTACATGCTAAAATGCATTCAAAACCGTAAAGTCCATAGAGAATGTCCAGAAAACACAAACAAACACAGAGGCTGTAGCAAGATCTGGGATGGAGATAGCCACAACACACCAGATAGTTTTGTTTTCATCCAGAGTATCTGGACAAAATGTTGTGGATTTCCGGTGAAACTTAACCAAAAATCACCGTGAAAGTGGTTTTGGAGAAAAGCACAATCTTCCTGTTTGGCAAATGCATCCAATGTCATGTTACAGAAAGAAATATCATGTTTTCTCAGGTTTCTGAAGCTTTCTTCCTAGAAAACTCGAATGTGTGGCGTATTAGACTCCAGGTGGAACCAATTAGCGTTTGCCAGCTGAAAACAAAAAGGGTCCTGCTAAAATGCATTCAAAACCGTAAAGTCCATAGAGAATGTCTAGAAAACACAAACAAACACAGAGGCTGTAGCAAGATGTGGGATTGAGATAGCCACAACACACCAGATAGTTTTGTTTTCATCCAGAGTATCTGGACAAAATGTTGTAGTATCCTGGTGAAATTTAACCAAAAATCACCGTGGAAGTGGTTTTGGAGAAAAGCGCAATCTTCCTGTTTGGCAAATGCATCCAATGTCATGTTTACAGAAAGAAATATCATGTTTTCTCAGGTTTCTGAAGCTTTCTTCCTAGAAAACTCGAATGTGTGGCGTATTAGACTCCAGGTGGAACCAATTAGCGTTTGCCAGCTGAAAACAAAAACTTACATGCTAAAATGCATTCAAAACCGTAAAGTCCATAGAGAATGTCCAGAAAACACAAACAAGCACAGAGGCTGTGGCAAGATGTGGGATTGAGATAGCCACAACACACCAGATAGTTTTGCTTTCATGCAGAGTATCTGGACAAAATGTTGTGGATTTCCCGTGAAACTTAACCAAAAATCACGGTGAAAGTGGTTTTGGAGAAAAGCTATGCTTCCTGTATGGCAAATACAGCCAATGTCATGTTTACAGAAAGAAATATCATGTTTACTCAGGTTTCTGAAGCTTTCTTCCTAGAAAACTCGAATGTGTGGCGTATTAGACTCCAGGTGGAACCAATTAGCATTTGCTAGCTGAAAACAAAAACTTACATGCTAAAATGCATTCAAAACCGTAAAGTCCATAGAGAATGTCCAGAAAACACAAACAAACACAGAGGCTGTAGCAAGATGTGGGATGGAGATAGCCACAACACACCAGATAGTTTTGTTTTCATCCAGAGTATCAGGACAAATTGTTCTGTATTGTGGGTGAAACTTTACCAAAAATCACCGTGAAAGTGGTTTTGGAGAAAAGCTCATGCTTCCTGTATGGGAAATACAGCCAATGTCATGTTTACAGAAAGAAATATCATGTTTTCTCAGGTTTCTGAAGCTTTCTTCCTAGAAAACTCGAATGTGTGGCGTATTAGACTCCAGGTGGAACCAATTAGCGTTTGCCAGCAGAAAACAAAAACTTACATGCTAAAATGCATTCAAAACCGTAAAGTCCATAGAGAATGTCCAGAAAACACAAACAAACACAGAGGCTGTAGCAAGATGTGGGATTGAGATAGCCACAACACACCTGATAGTTTTGCTATCATCCAGAGTATCTGGACAAAATGTTGTGGATTTCGGGTGAAATTTAACTAAAAATCTCCGTGAAAGTGGTTTTGGAGAAAAGCACATACTTCCTGTTCGGCAAATGCAGCCAATGTCAGGTTTACAGAAAGAAATATCATGTTTTCTCAGGTTTCTGAAGCTTTCTTCCTAGAAAACTCCAATGTGTGGCGTATTAGACTCCAGGTGGAACCAATTAGCGTTTGCCAGCTGAAAACAAAAACTTACATGCTAAAATGCATTCAAAACCGTAAAGTCCATAGAGAATATCCAGAAAACACAAACACAGAGGCTGTAGAAAGATGTGGGATTGAGATAGCCACAAAACAACAGATAGTTTTGCTTTCATCCACAGTATCTGGACAAAATGTTGAGGATTTCTGGTGAAATTTAACCAAAAATCACCGTGGAAGTGGTTTTGGAGAAAAGCTCATGCTTCCTGTATAGCAAATGCAGCCAATGTCATGTTTACAGAAAGAAATATCATGTTTTCTCAGGTTTCTGAAGCTTTCTTCCTAAAAAACTCGAATGTGTGGCGTATTAGACTCCAGGTGGAACCAATTAGCGTTTGCCAGCTGAGAACAAAAACTTACATGCTAAAATGCATTCAAAACCGTAAAGTCCATAGAGAATGTCCAGAAAACACAAACAAACACAGAGGCTGTAGCAAGATGTGGGATTGAGATAGCCACAACACACCAGATAGTTTTGTTTTCATCCAGAGTATCTGGACAAAATGTTGTAGTATCCCGGTGATATTTAACCAAAAATCACCGTGAAAGTGGTTTTGGAGAAAAGCACAATCTTCCTGTTCGGCAAATGCATCCAATGTCATGTTTACAGAAAGAAATATCATGTTTTCTCAGGTTTCTGAAGCTTTCTTCCTAGAAAACTCGAATGTGTGGCGTATTAGACTCCAGGTGGAACCAATTAGCGTTTGCCAGCAGAAAACAAAAACTTACATGCTAAAATGCATTCAAAACCGTAAAGTCCATAGAGAATGTCCAGAAAACACAAACAAACACAGAGGCTGTAGCAAGATCTGGGATGGAGATAGCCACAACACACCAGAGAGTTTTGTTTTCATCCAGAGTATCTGGACAAAATGTTGTGGATTTCCGGTGAAACTTAACCAAAAATCAACGTGAAAGTGGTTTTGGAGAAAAGCACAATCTTCCTGTATGGGAAATACAGCCAATGTCATGTTTACAGAAAGAAATATTATGTTTTCTCAGGTTTCTGAAGCTTTCTTCCTAGAAAACTCGAATGTGTGGCGTATTAGAATCCAGGTGGAACCAATTACCGTTTGCCAGCTGAAAACAAAATCTTACATGCTAAAATGCATTCAAAACCGTAAAGTCCATAGAGAATGTCCAGAAAACACAAACAAACACAGAGGCTGTAGCAAGATGTGGGATTGAGATAGCCACAACACACCAGATAGTTTTGTTTTCATCCAGAGTATCTGGACAAAATGTTGTAGTATCCCGGTGAAATTTAACCAAAAATCACCGTGGAAGTGGTTTTGGAGAAAAGCGCAATCTTCCTGTTCGGCAAATGCATCCAATGTCATGTTTACAGAAAGAAATATCATGTTTTCTCAGGTTTCTGAAGCTTTCTTCCTAGAAAACTCGAATGTGTGGCGTATTAGACTCCAGGTGGAACCAATTAGCGTTTGCCAGCTGAAAACAAAAACTTACATGCTAAAATGCATTCAAAACCGTAAAGTCCATAGAGAATGTCCAGAAAACACAAACAAGCACAGAGGCTGTGGCAAGATGTGGGATTGAGATAGCCACAACACACCAGATAGTTTTGCTTTCATGCAGAGTATCTGGACAAAATGTTGTGGATTTCGGGTGAAATTTAACCAAAAATCACGGTGAAAGTGGTTTTGGAGAAAAGCTCATGCTTCCTGTACGGGAAATGCAGCCAAGGTCATGTTTACAGAAGGAAATATCATGTTTTCTCAGGTTTCTGAAGCTTTCTTCCTAGAAAACTCGAATGTGTGGCGAATTACACTCCAGGTGGAACTAATTAGCGTTTGCCAGCTGAAAACAAAAACTTACATGCTAAAATGCATTCAAAACCGTAAAGTCCATAGAGAATGTCCAGAAAACACAAACAAACACAGAGGCTGTAGCAAGATGTGGGATGGAGATAGCCACAACACACCAGATAGTTTTGTTTTCATCCAGAGTATCAGGACAAATTGTTCTGTATTGTGGGTGAAACTTTACCAAAAATCACCGTGAAAGTGGTTTTGGAGAAAAGCTCATGCTTCCTGTATGGGAAATACAGCCAATGTCATGTTTACAGAAAGAAATATTATGTTTTCTCAGGTTTCTGAAGCTTTCTTCCTAGAAAACTCGAATGTGTGGCGTATTAGACTCCAGGTGGAACCAATTAGCGTTTGCCAGCAGAAAACAAAAACTTACATGCTAAAATGCATTCAAAACCGTAAAGTCCATAGAGAATGTCCAGAAAACACAAACAAACACAGCGGCTGTAGCAAGATGTGGGATTGAGATAGCCACAACACACCTGATAGTTTCGCTATCATCCAGAGTATCTGGACAAAATGTTGTGGATTTCGGGTGAAATTTAACCAAAAATCACCGTGAAAGTGGTTTTGGAGAAAAGGACAATCTTCCTGTTCGGCAAATGCATCCAATGTCATGTTTACAGAAAGAAATATCATGTTTTCTCAGGTTTCTGAAGCTTTCTTCCTAGAAAACTCCAATGTGTGGCGTATTAGACTCCAGGTGGAACCAATTAGCGTTTGCCAGCTGAAAACAAAAACTTACATGCTAAAATACATTCAAAACTGTAAAGTCCATAGAGAATATCCAGAAAACACAAACACAGAGGCTGTAGAAAGATGTGGGATTGAGATAGCCACAACACACCAGATAGTTTTGTTTTCATCCAGAGTATCTGGACAAATTCTTGTGGATTTCGGGTGAAATTTAACCAAAAAATCACCGTGAAAGTGGTTTTGGAGAAAAGCACAATCTTCCTGTTCGGCAAATGCATCCAATGTCATGTTTACAGAAAGAAATATCATGTTTTCTCAGGTTTCTGAAGCTTTCTTCCTAAAAAACTCGAATGTGTGGCGTATTAGACTCCAGGTGGAACCAATTAGCGTTTGCCAGCTGAGAACAAAAACTTACATGCTAAAATGCATTCAAAACCGTAAAGTCCATAGAGAATGTCCAGAAAACACAAACAAACACAGAGGCTGTAGCAAGATGTGGGATTGAGATAGCCACAACACACCAGATAGTTTTGTTTTCATCCAGAGTATCTGGACAAAATGTTGTAGTATCCCGGTGATATTTAACCAAAAATCACCGTGAAAGTGGTTTTGGAGAAAAGGACAATCTTCCTGTTCGGCAAATGCATCCAATGTCATGTTTACAGAAAGAAATATCATGTTTTCTCAGGTTTCTGAAGCTTTCTTCCTAGAAAACTCGAATGTGTGGCGTATTAGACTCCAGGTGGAACCAATTAGCGTTTGCCAGCAGAAAACAAAAACTTACATGCTAAAATGCATTCAAAACCGTAAAGTCCATAGAGAATGTCTAGAAAACACAAACAAACACAGAGGCTGGAGCACGATGTGGGATTGAGATAGCCACAACACACCAGATAGTTTTGTTTTCATCCAGAGTATCTGGACAAAATGTTGTAGTATCCTGGTGAAATTTAAGCAAAAATCACCGTGAAAGTGGTTTTGGAGAAAAGGACAATCTTCCTGTTCGGCAAATGCATCCAATGTCATGTTTACAGAAAGAAATATCATGTTTTCTCAGGTTTCTGAAGCTTTCTTCCTAGAAAACTCCAATGTGTGGCGTATTAGACTCCAGGTGGAACCAATTAGCGTTTGCCAGCTGAAAACAAAAACTTACATGCTAAAATGCATTCAAAACCGTAAAGTCCATAGAGAATGTCCAGAAAACACAAACAAGCACAGAGGCTGTGGCAAGATGTGGGATTGAGATAGCCACAACACACCAGATAGTTTTGCTTTCATGCAGAGTATCTGGACAAAATGTTGTGGATTTCCCGTGAAACTTAACCAAAAATCACGGTGAAAGTGGTTTTGGAGAAAAGCTATGCTTCCTGTATGGCAAATACAGCCAATGTCATGTTTACAGAAAGAAATATCATGTTTACTCAGGTTTCTGAAGCTTTCTTCCTAGAAAACTCGAATGTGTGGCGTATTAGACTCCAGGTGGAACCAATTAGCATTTGCTAGCTGAAAACAAAAACTTACATGCTAAAATGCATTCAAAACCGTAAAGTCCATAGAGAATGTCCAGAAAACACAAACAAACACAGAGGCTGTAGCAAGATGTGGGATGGAGATAGCCACAACACACCAGATAGTTTTGTTTTCATCCAGAGTATCAGGACAAATTGTTCTGTATTGTGGGTGAAACTTTACCAAAAATCACCGTGAAAGTGGTTTTGGAGAAAAGCTCATGCTTCCTGTATGGGAAATACAGCCAATGTCATGTTTACAGAAAGAAATATCATGTTTTCTCAGGTTTCTGAAGCTTTCTTCCTAGAAAACTCGAATGTGTGGCGTATTAGACTCCAGGTGGAACCAATTAGCGTTTGCCAGCAGAAAACAAAAACTTACATGCTAAAATGCATTCAAAACCGTAAAGTCCATAGAGAATGTCCAGAAAACACAAACAAACACAGAGGCTGTAGCAAGATGTGGGATTGAGATAGCCACAACACACCTGATAGTTTTGCTATCATCCAGAGTATCTGGACAAAATGTTGTGGATTTCGGGTGAAATTTAACTAAAAATCTCCGTGAAAGTGGTTTTGGAGAAAAGCACATACTTCCTGTTCGGCAAATGCAGCCAATGTCGGGTTTACAGAAAGAAATATCATGTTTTCTCAGGTTTCTGAAGCTTTCTTCCTAGAAAACTCGAATGTGTGGCGTATTAGACTCCAGGTGGAACCAATTAGCGTTTGCCAGCTGAAAACAAAAACTTACATGCTAAAATGCATTCAAAACCGTAAAGTCCATAGAGAATATCCAGAAAACACAAACACAGAGGCTGTAGAAAGATGTGGGATTGAGATAGCCACAAAACAACAGATAGTTTTGCTTTCATCCACAGTCTCTGGACAAAATGTTGAGGATTTCTGGTGAAATTTAACCAAAAATCACCGTGGAAGTGGTTTTGGAGAAAAGCTCATGCTTCCTGTATAGCAAATGCAGCCAAAGTCATGTTTACAGAAAGAAATATCATCTTTTCTCAGGTTTCTGAAGCTTTCTTCCTAAAAAACTCGAATGTGTGGCGTATTAGACTCCAGGTGGAACCAATTAGGGTTTGCCAGCTGAGAACAAAAACTTACATGCTAAAATGCATTCAAAACCGTAAAGTCCATAGAGAATGTCCAGAAAACACAAAGAAGCACAGAGGCTGTAGCAAGATGTGGGATTGAGATAGCCACAACACACCAGATAGTTTTGTTTTCATCCAGAGTATCTGGACAAAATGTTGTAGTATCCCGGTGATATTTAACCAAAAATCACCGTGAAAGTGGTTTTGGAGAAAAGCACAATCTTCCTGTTCGGCAAATGCATCCAATGTCATGTTTACAGAAAGAAATATCATGTTTTCTCAGGTTTCTGAAGCTTTCTTCCTAGAAAACTCGAATGTGTGGCGTATTAGACTCCAGGTGGAACCAATTAGCGTTTGCCAGCAGAAAACAAAAACTTACATGCTAAAATGCATTCAAAACCGTAAAGTCCATAGAGAATGTCCAGAAAACACAAACAAACACAGAGGCTGTAGCAAGATCTGGGATGGAGATAGCCACAACACACCAGAGAGTTTTGTTTTCATCCAGAGTATCTGGACAAAATGTTGTGGATTTCCGGTGAAACTTAACCAAAAATCACCGTGAAAGTGGTTTTGGAGAAAAGCTCATGCTTCCTGTATGGGAAATACAGCCAATGTCATGTTTACAGAAAGAAATATCATGTTTTCTCAGGTTTCTGAAGCTTTCTTCCTAGAAAACTCGAATGTGTGGCGTATTAGACTCCAGGTGGAACCAATTAGCGTTTGCCAGCTGAAAACAAAAACTTACATGCTAAAATGCATTCAAAACCGTAAAGTCCATAGAGAATGTCCAGAAAACACAAACAAACACAGAGGCTGTAGCAAGATGTGGGATTGAGATAGCCACAACACACCAGATAGCTTTGTTTTCATCCAGAGTATCTGGACAAAATGTTGTAGTATCCTGGTGAAATTTAACCAAAAATCACCGTGGAAGTGGTTTTGGAGAAAAGCGCAATCTTCCTGTTCGGCAAATGCATCCAATGTCATGTTTACAGAAAGAAATATCATGTTTCCTCAGGTTTCTGAAGCTTTCTTCCTAGAAAACTCGAATGTGTGGCGTATTAGACTCCAGGTGGAACCAATTAGCGTTTGCCAGCTGAAAACAAAAACTTACATGCTAAAATGCATTCAAAACCGTAAAGTCCATAGAGAATGTCCAGAAAACACAAACAAGCACAGAGGCTGTGGCAAGATGTGGGATTGAGATAGCCACAACACACCAGATAGTTTTGCTTTCATCCAGAGTATCTGGACAAAATGTTGTGGATTTCGGGTGAAATTTAACCAAAAATCACCGTGGAAGTGGTTTTGGAGAAAAGCTCATGCTTCCTGTACGGCAAATGCAGCCAAGGTCATGTTTACAGAAGGAAATATCATGTTTTCTCAGGTTTCTGAAGCTTTCTTCCTAGAAAACTCGAATGTGTGGCGAATTACACTCCAGGTGGAACTAATTAGCGTTTGCCAGCTGAAAACAAAAACTTACATGCTAAAATGCATTCAAAACCGTAAAGTCCATAGAGAATGTCCAGAAAACACAAACAAACACAGAGGCTGTAGCAAGATGTGGGATTGAGACAGCCACTACACACCAGATAGTTTTGCTTTCATCCAGAGTATCTGGACAAAATGTTGTAGTATCCCGGTGATATTTAACCAAAAATCACCGTGGAAGTGGTTTTGGAGAAAAGCACAATCTTCCTGTTCGGCAAATGCATCCAATGTCATGTTTACAAATACAAATATCATGTTTTCTCAGGTTTCTGAAGCTTTCTTCCTAGAAAACTCGAATGTGTGGCGTATTAGACTCCAGGTGGAACCAAATAGCGTTTCCAGCTGAAAACAAAAACTTACATGCTAAAGTGCATTCAAAACCGTAAAGTCCATAGAGAATGTCCAGAAAACACAAACAAGCACAGAGGCTGTGGCAAGATGTGGGATTGAGATAGCCACAACACACCAGATAGTTTTGCTTTCATGCAGAGTATCTGGACAAAATGTTGTGGATTTCCGGTGAAACTTAACCAAAAATCACCGTGAAAGTGGTTTTGGAGAAAAGCTATGCTTCCTGCATGGCAAATACAGCCAATGTCATGTTTACAGAAAGAAATATCATGTTTACTCAGGTTTCTGAAGCTTTCTTCCTAGAAAACTCGAATGTGTGGCTTATTAGACTCCAGGTGGAACCAATTAGCATTTGCTAGCTGAAAACAAAAACTTACATGCTAAAATGCATTCAAAACCGTAAAGTCCATAGAGAATGTCCAGAAAACACAAACAAACACAGAGGCTGTAGCAAGATGTGGGATGGAGATAGCCACAACACACCAGATAGTTTTGTTTTCATCCAGAGTATCAGGACAAATTGTTCTGTATTGTGGGTGAAACTTTACCAAAAATCACCGTGAAAGTGGTTTTGGAGAAAAGCTCATGCTTCCTGTATGGGAAATACAGCCAATGTCATGTTTACAGAAAGAAATATTATGTTTTCTCAGGTTTCTGAAGCTTTCTTCCTAGAAAACTCGAATGTGTGGCGTATTAGACTCCAGGTGGAACCAATTAGCGTTTGCCAGCAGAAAACAAAAACTTACATGCTAAAATGCATTCAAAACCGTAAAGTCCATAGAGAATGTCCAGAAAACACAAACAAACACAGAGGCTGTAGCAAGATGTGGGATTGAGATAGCCACAACACACCTGATAGTTTTGCTATCATCCAGAGTATCTGGACAAAATGTGGTGGATTTCGGGTGAAATTTAACTAAAAATCTCCGTGAAAGTGGTTTTGGAGAAAAGCACATACTTCCTGTTCGGCAAATGCAGCCAATGTCAGGTTTACAGAAAGAAATATCATGTTTTCTCAGGTTTCTGAAGCTTTCTTCCTAGAAAACTCCAATGTGTGGCGTATTAGACTCCAGGTGGAACCAATTAGCGTTTGCCAGCTGAAAACAAAAACTTACATGCTAAAATGCATTCAAAACCCTAAAGTCCATAGAGAATATCCAGAAAACACAAACACAGAGGCTGTAGAAAGATGTGGGATTGAGATAGCCACAAAACAACAGATAGTTTTGCTTTCATCCACAGTATCTGGACAAAATGTTGAGGATTTCTGGTGAAATTTAACCAAAAATCACCGTGGAAGTGGTTTTGGAGAAAAGCTCATGCTTACTGTATAGCAAATGCAGCCAATGTCATGTTAACAGAAAGAAATATCATGTTTTCTCAGGTTTCTGAAGCTTTCTTCCTAAAAAACTCGAATGTGTGGCGTATTAGACTCCAGGTGGAACCAATTAGAGTTTGCCAGCTGAGAACAAAAACTTACATGCTAAAATGCATTCAAAACCGTAAAGTCCATAGAGAATGTCCAGAAAACACAAACAAACACAGAGGCTGTAGCAAGATGTGGGATTGAGATAGCCACAACACACCAGATAGTTTTGCTTTCATCCAGAGTATCTGGACAAAACGTTGTAGTATCCCGGTGATATTTAACCAAAAATCACCGTGAAAGTGGTTTTGGAGAAAAGGACAATCTTCCTGTTCGGCAAATGCATCCAATGTCATGTTTACAGAAAGAAATATCATGTTTTCTCAGGTTTCTGAAGCTTTCTTCCTAGAAAACTCGAATGTGTGGCGTATTAGACTCCAGGTGGAACCAATTAGCGTTTGCCAGCAGAAAACAAAAACTTACATGCTAAAATGCATTCAAAACCGTAAAGTCCATAGAGAATGTCCAGAAAACACAAACAAACACAGAGGCTGTAGCAAGATCTGGGATGGAGATAGCCACAACACACCAGATAGTTTTGTTTTCATCCAGAGTATCTGGACAAAATGTTGTGGATTTCCGGTGAAACTTAACCAAAAATCACCGTGAAAGTGGTTTTGGAGAAAAGCTCATGCTTCATGTATGGGAAATACAGCCAATGTCATGTTTACAGAAAGAAATATCATGTTTTCTCAGGTTTCTGAAGCTTTCTTCCTAGAAAACTCGAATGTGTGTCGTATTAGACTCCAGATGGAACCAATTAGCGTTTGCCAGCTGAAAACAAAAACTTACATGCTAAAATGCATTCAAAACCGTAAAGTCCATAGAGAATGTCCAGAAAACACAAACAAACACAGAGGCTGTAGCAAGATGTGGGATTGAGATAGCCACAACACACCAGATAGTTTTGTTTTCATCCAGAGTATCTGGACAAAATGTTGTAGTATCCTGGTGAAATTTAACCAAAAATCACCGTGGACGTGGTTTTGGAGAAAAGCGCAATCTTCCTGTTCGGCAAATGCATCCAATGTCATGTTTACAGAAAGAAATATCATGTTTTCTCAGGTTTCTGAAGCTTTCTTCCTAGAAAACTCGAATGTGTGGCGTATTAGACTCCAGGTGGAACCAATTAGCGTTTGCCAGCTGAAAACAAAAACTTACATGCTAAAATGCATTCAAAACCGTAAAGTCCATAGAGAATGTCCAGAAAACACAAACAAACACAGAGGCTGTAGCAAGATGTGGGATTGAGATAGCCACAACACACCAGATAGTTTTGCTTTCATCCAGAGTTTCTGGACAAAATGTTGTGGATTTCGGGTGAAACTTAACCAAAAATCACCGTGAAAGTGGTTTTGGAGAAAAGCACAATCTTCCTGTTCGGCAAATGCATCCAATGTCATGTTTACAAATACAAATATCATGTTTTCTCAGGTTTCTGAAGCTTTCTTCCTAGAAAACTCGAATGTGTGGCGTATTAGACTCCAGGTGGAACCAATTAGCGTTTGCCAGCTGAAACCAAAAACTTACATGCTAAAATGCATTCAAAACCGTAAAGTCCATAGAGAATGTCCAGAAAACACAAACAAACACAGAGGCTGTAGCAAGATCTGGGATTGAGATAGCCACAATACACCAGAGAGTTTTGTTTTCATCCAGAGTATCTGGACAAAATGTTGTAGTATCCTGGTGAAATTTAACCAAAAATCACTGAGAAAGTGGTTTTGGAGAAAAGCGCAATCTTCCTGTTCGGCAAATGCATCCAATGTCATGTTTACAGAAAGAAATATCATGTTTTCTCAGGTTTCTGAAGCTTTCTTCCTAGAAAACTCGAATGTGTGGCGTATTAGACTCCAGGTGGAACCAATTAGCGTTTGCCAGCTGAAAACAAAAACTTACATGCTAAAATGCATTCAAAACCGTAAAGTCCATAGAGAATGTCCAGAAAACACAAACAAACACAGAGGCTGTAGCAAGATGTGGGATGGAGATAGCCACAACACACCAGATAGTTTTGCTTTCATCCAGAGTATCGGGACAAAATGTTGTGGATTTCGGGTGAAACTTAACCAAAAATCACCGTGGAAGTGGTTTTGGAGAAAAGCTCATGCTTCCTGTTCGGCAAATGCAGCCAATGTCAGGTTTACAGAAAGAAATATCATGTTTTCTCAGGTTTCTGAAGCTTTCTTCCTAGAAAACTCGAATGTGTGGCGTATTAGACTCCAGGTGGAACCAATTAGCGTTTGCCAGCTGAAAACAAAAACTTACATGCTAAAATGCATTCAAAACCGTAAAGTCCATAGAGAATGTCCAGAAAACACAAACAAACACAGAGGCTGTAGCAAGATGTGGGATTGAGATAGCCACAACACACCAGATAGTTTTGCTTTCATCCAGAGTATCGGGACAAAATGTTGTGGATTTCGGGTGAAACTTAACCAAAAATCACGGTGAAAGTGGGTTTGGAGAAAAGCTCATGCTACCTGTTCGGCAAATGCATCCAATGTCATGTTTACAGAAGGAAATATCATGTTTTCTCAGGTTTCTGAAGCTTTCTTCCTAGAAAACTCGAATGTGTGGCGTATTAGACTCCAGGTGGAACCAATTAGCGTTTGCCAGCTGAAAACAAAAACTTACATGCTAAAATGCATTCAAAACCGTAAAGTCCATAGAGAATGTCCAGAAAACACAAACAAACACAGAGGCTGTAGCAAGATGTGGGATTGAGATAGCCACAACACACCTGATAGTTTTGCTATCATCCAGAGTATCTGGACAAAATGTTGTGGATTTCGGGTGAAATTTAACTAAAAATCACCGTGAAAGTGGTTTTGGAGAAAAGCACCTACTTCCTGTTCGGCAAATGCAGCCAATGTCAGGTTTACAGAAAGAAATATCATGTTTTCTCAGGTTTCTGAAGCTTTCTTCCTAGAAAACTCGAATGTGTGGCATATTAGACTCCAGGTGGAACCAATTAGCGTTTGCCAGCTGAAAACAAAAACTTACATGCTAAAATGCATTCAAAACCGTAAAGTCCATAGAGAATGTCCAGAAAACACAAACAAGCACAGAGGCTGTGGCAAGATGTGGGATTGCGATAGCCACAACACACCAGATAGTTTTGCTTTCATGCAGAGTATCTGGACAAAATGTTGTGGATTTCGGGTGAAATTTAACCAAAAATCACGGTGAAAGTGGTTTTGCAGAAAAGCTCATGCTTCCTGTTCGGCAAATGCAGCCAAGGTCATGTTTACAGAAGGAAATATCATGTTTTCTCAGGTTTCTGAAGCTTTCTTCCTAGAAAACTCGAATGTGTGGCGTATTACACTCCAGGTGGAACCAATTAGCGTTTGCCAGCAGAAAACAAAAACTTACATGCTAAAATGCATTCAAAACCGTAAAGTCCATAGAGAATGTCCAGAAAACACAAACAAACACAGAGGCTGTAGCAAGATGTGGGATGGAGATAGCCACAACACACCTGACAGTTTTGCTATCATCCAGAGTATCTGGACAAAATGTTGTGGATTTCGGGTGAAATTTAAACAAAAATCACCGTGAAAGTGGTTTTGGAGAAAAGCACATACTTCCTGTTCGGCAAATGCAGCCAATGTCAGGTTTACAGAAAGAAATATCATGTTTTCTCAGGTTTCTGAAGCTTTCTTCCTAGAAAACTCCAATGTGTGGCGTATTAGACTCCAGGTGGAACCAATTAGCGTTTGCCAGCTGAAAACAAAAACTTACATGCTAAAATGCATTCAAAACCGTAAAGTCCATAGAGAATGTCCAGAAAACACAAACAAGCACAGAGGCTGTGGCAAGATGTGGGATTGCGATAGCCACAACACACCAGATAGTTTTGCTTTCATGCAGAGTATCTGGACAAAATGTTGTGGATTTCGGGTGAAATTTAACCAAAAATCACGGTGAAAGTGGTTTGCAGAAAAGCTCATGCTTCCTGTTCGGCAAATGCAGCCAAGGTCATGTTTACAGAAGGAAATATCATGTTTTCTCAGGTTTCTGAAGCTTTCTTCCTAGAAAACTCGAATGTGTGGCAAATTACACTCCAGGTGGAACCAATTAGCGTTTGCCAGCAGAAAACAAAAACTTACATGCTAAAATGCATTCAAAACCGTAAAGGCCATAGAGAATGTCCAGAAAACACAAACAAACACAGAGGCTGTAGCAAGATGTGGGATTGAGATAGCCACAACACACCTGATAGTTTTGCTATCATCCAGAGTATCTGGACAAAATGTTGTGGATTTCGGGTGAAATTTAAACAAAAATCACCGTGGAAGTGGTTTTGGAGAAAAGCACATACTTCCTGTTCGGCAAATGCAGCCAATATCAGGTTTACAGAAAGAAATATCATGTTTTCTCAGGTTTCTGAAGCTTTCTTCCTAGAAAACTCGAATGTGTGCCGTATTAGACTCCAGGTGGAACCAATTAGCGTTTGCCAGCTGAAAACAAAAACTTACATGCTAAAATGCATTCAAAACCGTAAAGTCCATAGAGAATGTCCAGAAAACACAAACAAACACAGAGGCTGTAGCAAGATGTGGGATTGAGATAGCCACAACACACCAGATAGTTTTGTTTTCATCCAGAGTATCTGGACAAAATGTTGTAGTATCCCGGTGATATTTAACCAAAAATCACCGTGAAAGTGGTTTTGGAGAAAAGCACAATCTTCCTGTTCGGCAAATGCATCCAATGTCATGTTTACAGAAAGAAATATCATGTTTTCTCAGGTTTCTGAAGCTTTCTTCCTAAAAAACTCGAATGTGTGGCGTATTAGACTCCAGGTGGAACCAATTAGCGTTTGCCAGCTGAAAACAAAAACTTACATGCTAAAATGCATTCAAAACCGTAAAGTCCATAGAGAATGTCCAGAAAACACAAACAAACACAGAGGCTGTAGCAAGATCTGGGATGGAGATAGCCACAACACACCAGATAGTTTTGTTTTCATCCAGAGTATCTGGACAAAATGTTGTGGATTTCCGGTGAAACTTAACAAAAAATCACCGTGAAAGTGGTTTTGGAGAAAAGCTCATGCTTCTTGTATGGCAAATACAGCCAATGTCATGTTTACAGAAAGAAATATCATGTTTTCTCAGGTTTCTGAAGCTTTCTTCCTAGAAAACTCGAATGTGTGGCGTATTAGACTCCAGGTGGAACCAATTAGCGTTTGCCAGCTGAAAACAAAAACTTACATGCTAAAATGCATTCAAAACCGTAAAGTCCATAGAGAATGTCTAGAAAACACAAACAAACACAGAGTCTGTAGCAAGATGTGGGATTTAGATAGCCACAACACACCAGATAGTTTTGTTTTCATCCAGAGTATCTGGACAAAATGTTGTAGTATCCTGGTGAAATTTAACCAAAAATCACCGTGGAAGTGGTTTTGGAGAAAAGCGCAATCTTCCTGTTCGGCAAATGCATCCAATGTCATGTTTACAGAAAGAAATATCATGTTTCCTCAGGTTTCTGAAGCTTTCTTCCTAGAAAACTCGAATGTGTGGCGTATTAGACTCCAGGTGGAACCAATTAGCGTTTGCCAGCTGAGAACAAAAACTTACATGCTAAAATGCATTCAAAACCGTAAAGTCCATAGAGAATGTCCAGAAAACACAAACAAACACAGAGGCTGTAGCAAGATGTGGGATGGAGATAGCCACAACACACCAGAGAGTTTTGTTTTCATCCAGAGTATCTGGACAAAATGTTGTGGATTTCGGGTGAAATTTAACTAAAAATCACCGTGAAAGTGGTTTTGGAGAAAAGCACATACTTCCTGTTCGGCAAATGCAGCCAATGTCAGGTTTACAGAAAGAAATATCATGTTTTCTCAGGTTTCTGAAGCTTTCTTCCTAGAAAACTCGAATGTGTGGCGTATTAGACTCCAGGTGGAACCAATTAGCGTTTGCCAGCTGAAAACAAAAACTTACATGCTAAAATGCATTGAAAACCGTAAAGTCCATAGAGAATGTCCAGAAAACACAAACAAGCACAGAGGCTGTGGCAAGATGTGGGATTGCGATAGCCACAACACACCAGATAGTTTTGCTTTCATGCAGAGTATCTGGACAAAATGTTGTGGATTTCGGGTGAAATTTAACCAAAAATCACGGTGAAAGTGGTTTTGCAGAAAAGCTCCTGCTTCCTGTTCGGCAAATGCAGCCAAGGTCATGTTTACAGAAGGAAATATCATGTTTTCTCAGGTTTCTGAAGCTTACTTTCTAGAAAACTCGAATGTGTGGCGAATTACACTCCAGGTGGAACCAAATAGCGTTTGCCAGCTGAAAACAAAAACTTACATGCTAAAATGCATTCAAAACCGTAAAATCCATAGAGAATGTCCAGAAAACACAAACAAACACAGAGGCTGTAGCACGATCTGGGATGGAGATAGCCACAACACACCAGATAGTTTTGTTTTCATCCAGAGTATCAGGACAAATTGTTGTGTATTGTGGGTGAAACTTTACCAAAAATCACCGTGAAAGTGGTTTTGGAGAAAAGCACAATCTTCCTGTTCGGCAAATGCATCCAATGTCATGTTTACAGAAAGAAATATCATGTTTTCTCAGGTTTCTGAAGCTTTCTTCCTAGAAAACTCGAATGTGTGGCGTATTAGACTCCAGGTGGAACCAATTAGCGTTTGCCAGCAGAAAACAAAAACTTACATGCTAAAATGCATTCAAAACCGTAAAGTCCATAGAGAATGTCCAGAAAACACAAACAAACACAGAGGCTGTAGCAAGATGTGGGATTGAGATAGCCACAACACACCTGATAGTTTTGCTATCATCCAGAGTATCTGGACAAAATGTTGTGGATTTCGGGTGAAATTTAACTAAAAATCACCGTGAAAGTGGTTTTGGAGAAAAGCACATACTTCCTGTTCGGCAAATGCAGCCAATGTCAGGTTTACAGAAAGAAATATCATGTTTTCTCAGGTTTCTGAAGCTTTCTTCCTAGAAAACTCGAATGTGTGGCGTATTAGACTCCAGGTGGAACCAATTAGCGTTTGCCAGCTGACAACAAAAACTTACATGCTAAAATGCATTCAAAACCGTAAAGTCCATAGAGAATGTCCAGAAAACACAAACACACACAGAGGCTGTAGCAAGATCTGGGATTGAGATAGCCACAAAACAACAGATAGTTTTGCTTTCATCCAGAGTATCTGGACAAAATGTTGAGGATTTCTGGTGAAATTTAACCAAAAATCACCGTGGAAGTGGTTTCGGAGAAAAGCACATACTTCCTGTTCGGCAAATGCAGCCAATGTCATGTTTCCAGAAAGAAATATCATGTTTTCTCAGGTTTCTGAAGCTTTCTTCCTAGAAAACTCGAATGTGTGGCGTATTAGACTCCAGGTGGAACCAATTAGCGTTTGCCAGCTGAGAACAAAAACTTACATGCTAAAATGCATTCAAAACCGTAAAGTCCATAGAGAATGTCCAGAAAACACAAACAAACACAGAGGCTGTAGCAAGATGTGGGATTGAGATAGCCACAACACACCAGATAGTTTTGTTTTCATCCAGAGTATCTGGACAAAATGTTGTAGTATCCTGGTGAAATTTAACCAAAAATCACCGTGGAAGTGGTTTTGGAGAAAAGCGCAATCTTCCTGTTCGGCAAATGCATCCAATGTCATGTTTACAGAAAGAAATATCATGTTTTCTCAGGTTTCTGAAGCTTTCTTCCTAGAAAACTCGAATGTGTGGCGAATTACACTCCAGGTGGAACAAATTAGCGTTTGCCAGCTGAAAACAAAAACTTACATGCTAAAATGCATTCAAAACCGTAAAGTCCATAGAGAATGTCCAGAAAACACAAACAAGCACAGAGGCTGTGGCAAGATGTGGGATTGAGATAGCCACAACAAACCAGATAGTTTTGCTTTCATGCAGAGTATCTGGACAAAATGTTGAGGATTTCGGGTGAAATTTAACCAAAAATCACGGTGAAAGTGGTTTTGGAGAAAAGCTCATGCTTCCTGTTTGGCAAATGCAGCCAAGGTCATGTTTACAGAAGGAAATATCATGTTTTCTCAGGTTTCTGAAGCTTTCTTCCTAGAAAACTCGAATGTGTGGCGTATTAGACTCCAGGTGGAACCAATTAGCGTTTGCCAGCTGAAAACAAAAGCTTACATGCTAAAATGCATTCAAAACCGTAAAGTCCATAGAGAATGTCCAGAAAACACAAACAAACACAGAGGCTGTAGCAAGATCTGGGATGGAGATAGCCACAACACACCAGATAGTTTTGTTTTCATCCAGAGTATCAGGACAAATTGTTGTGTATTGTGGGTGAAACTTTACCACAAATCAACGTGAAAGTTGTTTTGGAGAAAAGCTCATGCTTCCTGTTCGGCAAATGCAGCCAATGTCATGTTTACAGAAAGAAATATCATGTTTTCTCAGGTTTCTGAAGCTTTCTTCCTAGAAAACTCGAATGTGTGGCGTATTAGACTCCAGGTGGAACCAATTAGCGTTTGCCATCTGAAAACAAAAACTTACATGCTAAAATGCATTGAAAACCGTAAAGTCCATAGAGAATATCCAGAAAACACAAACACAGAGGCTGTAGCAAGATGTGGGATTGAGATAGCCACAACACACCAGATAGTTTTGTTTTCATCCAGAGTATCTGGACAAAATGTTGTAGTATCCTGGTGAAATTTAACCAAAAATCACCGTGGAAGTGGTTTTGGAGAAAAGCGCAATCTTCCTGTTCGGCAAATGCATCCAATGTCATGTTTACAGAAAGAAATATCATGTTTTCTCAGGTTTCTGAAGCTTTCTTCCTTGAAAACTCGAATGTGTGGCGTATTAGACTCCAGGTGGAACCAATTAGCGTTTGCCAGCTGAAAAAAAAACTTACATGGTAAAATGCATTCAAAACCGTAAAGTCCATAGAGAATGTCCAGAAAACACAAAGAAGCACAGAGGCTGTGGCAAGATGTGGGATTGAGATAGCCACAACACACCAGATAGTTTTGCTTTCATGCAGAGTATCTGGACAAAATGTTGTGGATTTCCGGTGAAACTTAACCAAAAATCACGGTGAAAGTAGTTTTGGAGAAAAGCTCATGCTTCCTGTTCGGCAAATGCAGCCAAGTTCATGTTTACAGAAAGAAAAATCATGTTTTCTCAGGTTTCTGAAGCTTTCTTCCTAGAAAACTCGAATGTGTGGAGTATTTGACTCCAGGTGGAACCAATTAGCGTTTGCCAGCTGAAAACAAAAACTTACATGCTAAAATGCATTCCAAACCGTAAAGTCCATAGAGAATGTCCAGAAAACACAAACAAACACAGAGGCTGTAGCAAGATCTGGGATGGAGATAGCCACAACACACCAGATAGTTTTGTTTTCATCCAGAGTATCTGGACAAAATGTTGTGGATTTCCGGTGAAACTTAACAAAAAATCACCGTGAAAGTGGTTTTGGAGAAAAGCTCATGCTTCCTGTATGGCAAATACAGCCAATGTCATGTTTACAGAAAGAAATATCATGTTTTCTCAGGTTTCTGAAGCTTTCTTCCTAGAAAACTCGAATGTGTGGCGAATTACACTGCAGGTGGAACCAATTAGCGTTTGCCAGCTGAAAACAAAAACTTACATGCTAAAATGCATTCAAAACCGTAAAGTCCATAGAGAATGTCTAGAAAACACAAACAAACACAGAGGCTGTAGCAAGATGTGGGATTGAGATAGCCACAACACAACAGATAGTTTTGTTTTCATCCAGAGTATCTGGACAAAATGTTGTAGTATCCTGGTGAAATTTAACCAAAAATCACCGTGGAAGTGGTTTTGGAGAAAAGCTCATGCTTCCTGTTTGGCAAATGCAGCCAAGGTCATGTTTACAGAAGGAAATATCATGTTTTCTCAGGTTTCTGAAGCTTTCTTCCTAGAAAACTCGAATGTGTGGCGAATTACACTCCAGGTGGAACCAATTAGCGTTTGCCAGCAGAAAACAAAAACTTACATGCTAAAATGCTTTCAAAACCGTAAAGTCCATAGAGAATGTCCAGAAAACACAAACAAACACAGAGGCTGTAGCAAGATGTGGGATTGAGATAGCCACAACACACCAGATAGTTTTGCTTTCATCCAGAGTATCTGGACAAAATGTTGTGGATTTCGGGTGAAACTTAACCAAAAATCACCGTGAAAGTGGTTTTGGAGAAAAGCTCATGCTACCTGTTCGGCAAATGCAGCCAATGTCATGTTTACAGAAGGAAATATCATGTTTTCTCAGGTTTCTGAAGCTTTCTTCCTAGAAAACTCGAAGGTGTGGCGTATTAGACTCCAGGTGGAACCAATTAGCGTTTGCCAGCTGAAAAAAAAACTTACATGATAAAATGCATTCAAAACCGTAAAGTCCATAGAGAATGTCCAGAAAACACAAACAAGCACAGAGGCTGTGGCAAGATGTGGGATTGCGATAGCCACAACACACCAGATAGTTTTGTTTTCATCCAGAGTATCTGGACAAAATGTTGTGGATTTCGGGTGAAATTCAACCAAAAATCACGGTGAAAGTGGTTTTGGAGAAAAGCTCATGCTTCCTGTTTGGCAAATGCAGCCAATGTCATGTTTACAGAAGGAAATATCATGTTTTCTCAGGTTTCTGAAGCTTTCTTCCTAGAAAACTCGAATGTGTGGCGTATTAGACTCCAGGTGGAACCAATTAGCGTTTGCCAGCTGACAACAAAAACTTACATGCTAAAATGCATTCAAAACCGTAAAGTCCATATAGAATATCCAGAAAACACAAACAAGGAGGCTGTAGAAAGATGTGGGATTGAGATAGCCACAAAACAACAGATAGTTTTGCTTTCATCCAGAGTATCTGGACAAAATGTTCTGGATTTCGGGTGAAACTTAACCAAAAATCACCGTGGAAGTGGTTTTGCAGAAAAGCTCATGCTTCCTGCTCGGCAAATGCAGCCAAGGTCATGTTTACAGAAAGAAATATCATGTTTTCTCAGGTTTCTGAAGCTTTCTTCCTAAAAAACTCGAATGTGTGGCGTATTAGACTCCAGGTCTAACCAATTAGCGTTTGCCAGCTGAAAACAAAAACTTACATGCTAAAATGCATTCAAAACCGTAAAGTCCATAGAGAATGTCCAGAAAACACAAACAAGCACAGAGGCTGTGGCAAGATGTGGGATTGATATAGCCACAACACACCACATAGTTTTGTTTTCATCCAGAGTATCTGGACAAAATGTTGTAGTATCCCGGTGATATTTAACCAAAAATCACCGTGAAAGTGGTTTTGGAGAAAAGCACAATCTTTCTGTTCGGCAAATGCATCCAATGTCATGTTTACAGAAAGAAATATCATGTTTTCTCAGGTTTCTGAAGCTTTCTTCCTAGAAAACTCGAATGTGTGGCGTATGAGACTCCAGGTGGAACCAATTAGCGTTTGCCAGCTGAAAACAAAAACTTACATGCTAAAATGCATTCAAAACCGTAAAGTCCATAGAGAATGTCCAGAAAACACAAACAAACACAGAGGCTGTAGCAAGATCTGGGATGGAGATAGCCACAACACACCAGATAGTTTTGTTTTCATCCAGAGTATCTGGACAAAATGTTGTGGATTTCTGGTGAAACTTAACCAAAAATCACCGTGAAAGTGGTTTTGGAGAAAAGCTCATGCTTCCTGCTCGGCAAATGCAGCCAATGTCATGTTTACAGAAAGAAATATCATGTTTTCTCAGGTTTCTGAAGCTTTCTTCCTAAAAAACTCGAATGTGTGGCGTATTAGACTCCAGGTGGAACCAATTAGCGTTTGCCAGCTGAAAACAAAAACTTACATGCTAAAATGCATTCAAAACCGTAAAGTCCATAGAGAATGTCTAGAAAACACAAACAAACACAGAGGCTGTAGCAAGATGTGGGATTGAGATAGCCACAACACACCAGATAGTTTTGTTTTCATCCAGAGTATCTGGACAAAATGTTGTAGTATCCTGGTGAAATTTAACCAAAAATCACCGTGAAAGTGGTTTTGGAGAAAAGCACAATCTTCCTGTTCGGCAAATGCATCCAATGTCATGTTTACAAATACAAATATCATGTTTTCTCAGGTTTCTGAAGCTTTCATCCTAGAAAACTCGAATGTGTGGCGTATTAGACTCCAGGTGGAACCAATTAGCGTTTGCCAGCTGAAAACAAAAAGGGTCCTGCTAAAATGCATTCAAAACCGTAAGGTCCATAGAGAATATCCAGAAAACACAAACACAGAGGCTGTAGAAACAATGTGGGATTGAGATAGCCACAAAAGAACAGATAGTTTTGCTTTCATCCAGAGTATCTGGACAAAATGTTGTGGATTTCGGGCAAAACTTAACCAAAAATCACCGTGGAAGTGGTTTTGGAGAAAAGCTCATGCATCCTGCTCCGCAAATGCAGCCAATGTCATGTTTACAGAAAGAAATATCATGTTTTCTCAGGTTTCTGAAGTTTTCTTCCGAAAAAACTCGAATGTGTGGCGTATTAGACTCCAGGTGGAACCAATTAGCGTTTGCCAGCTGAAAACAAAAACTTACATGCTAAAATGCATTCAAAACCGTAAAGTCCATAGAGAATGTCCAGAAAACACAAAGAAACACAGAGGCTGTAGCAAGATGTGGGATTGAGATAGCCACAACACACCAGATAGTTTTGCTTTCATCCAGAGTGTCTGGACAAAATGTTGTGGATTTCCGGTGAAACTTAACCAAAAATCACCGTGAAAGTGGTTTTGGAGAAAAGCTCATGCTTCCTGTTCGGCAAATGCAGCCAAGGTCATGTTTACAGAAGGAAATATCATGTTTTCTCAGGTTTCTGAAGCTTTCTTCCTAGAAAACTCGAATGTGTGGCGTATTAGACTCCAGGTGGAACCAATTAGCGTTTGCCAGCTGAAAACAAAAACTTACATGCTAAAATGCATTCAAAACCGTAAAGTCCATAGAGAATGTCCAGAAAACACAAACAAACACAGAGGCTGTAGCAAGATCTGGGATGGAGATAGCCACAACACACCAGATAGTTTTGTTTTCATCCAGAGTATCTGGACAAAATGTTGTGGATTTCCGGTGAAACTTAACCAAAAATCACCGTGAAAGTGGTTTTGGAGAAAAGCTCATGCTTCCTGTATGGCAAATACAGCCAATGTCATGTTTACAGAAAGAAATATCATGTTTTCTCAGGTTTCTGAAGCTTTCTTCCTAGAAAACTCGAATGTGTGGCGTATTAGACTCCAGGTGGAACCAATTAGCGTTTGCCAGCAGAAAACAAAAAGGGTCCTGCTAAAATGAATTCAAAACCGTAAAGTCCATAGAGAATGTCTAGAAAACACGAACAAACACAGAGGCTGTAGCAAGATGTGGGATTGAGATAGCCACAACACACCAGATAGTTTTGTTTTCATCCAGAGTATCTGGACAAAATGTTGTAGTATCCTGGTGAAATTTAACCAAAAATCACCGTGGAAGTGGTTTTGGAGAAAAGCACAATCTTCCTGTTCGGCAAATGCATCCAATGTCATGTTACAGAAAGAAATATCATGTTTTCTCAGGTTTCTGAAGCTTTCTTCCTAGAAAACTCGAATGTGTGGCGTATTAGACTCCAGGTGGAACCAATTAGCGTTTGCCAGCTGAAAACAAAAACCTACATGCTAAAATGCATTCAAAACCGTAAAGTCCATAGAGAATGTCCAGAAAACACAAACAAACACAGAGGCTGTAGCAAGATGTGGGATTGAGATAGCCACAACACACCAGATAGTTTTGTTTTCATCCAGAGTATCTGGACAAAATGTTGTGGATTTCGGGTGAAATTTAACCAAAAATCACCGTGGAAGTGGTTTTGGAGAAAAGCTCATGCTTCCTGTTCGGCAAATGCAGCCAAGGTCATGTTTACAGAAGGAAATATCATGTTTTCTCAGGTTTCTGAAGCTTTCGTCCTAGAAAACTCGAATGTGCGGCGTATTAGACTCCAGGTGGAACCAATTAGCGTTTGCCATCTGAAAACAAAAACTTACATGCTAAAATGCATTCAAAACCGTAAAGTCCATAGAGAATGTCCAGAAAACACAAACAAACACAGAGGCTGTAGCAAGATCTGGGATGGAGATAGCCACAACACACCAGATAGTTTTGTTTTCATCCAGAGTATCTGGACAAAATGTTGTGGATTTCGGGTGAAACTTAACTGAAAATCACCGTGGAAGTGGTTTTGGAGAAACGCTCATGCTTCCTGTATGGCAAATACAGCCAATGTCATGTTTACAGAAAGAAATATCATGTTTTCTCAGGTTTCTGAAGCTTTCTTCCTAGAAAACTCGAATGTGTGGCGTATTAGACTCCAGGTGGAATCAATTAGCGTTTGCCAGCTGAAAAAAAAGGGTCCTGCTAAAATGCATTCAAAACCGTAAGGTCCATAGAGAATAACCAGAAAACACAAACACAGAGGCTGTAGAAAGATGTGGGATTGAGATAGCCACAAAACAACAGATAGTTTTGTTTTCATCCAGAGTATCTGGACAAAATGTTGTAGTATCCCGGTGATATTTAACCAAAAATCACGGTGAAAGTGGTTTTGGAGAAAAGCTTATGCTTCCTGTTCGGCAAATGCATCCAATGTCATGTTTACAGAAAGAAATATCATGTTTTCTCAGGTTTCTGAAGCTTTCTTCCTAGAAAACTCGAATGTGTGGCGTATTAGACTCCAGGTGGAACCAATTAGCGTTTGCCAGCTGAAAACAAAAACTTACATGCTAAAATGCATTCAAAACCGTAAAGTCCATAGAGAATGTCCAGAAAACACAAACAAACACAGAGGCTGTAGCAAGATCTGGGATGGAGATAGCCACAACACACCAGATAGTTTTGTTTTCATCCAGATTATCTGGACAAAATGTTGTGGATTTCGGGTGAAACTTAACTGAAAATCACCGTGGAAGTGGTTTTGGAGAAACGCTCATGCTTCCTGTATGACAAATACAGCCAATGTCATGTTTACAGAAAGAAATATCATGTTTTCTCAGGTTTCTGAAGCTTTCTTCCTAGAAAACTCGAATGTGTGGCGTATTAGACTCCAGGTGGAACCAATTAGCGTTTGCCAGCTGAAAACAAAAAGGGTCCTGCTAAAATGCATTCAAAACCGTAAAGTCCATAGAGAATGTCTAGAAAACACAAACAAACACAGAGGCTGTAGCAAGATGTGGGATTGAGATAGCCACAACACACCAGATAGTTTTGTTTTCATCCAGAGTATCTGGACAAAATGTTGTAGTATCCTGGTGAAATTTAACCAAAAATCACCGTGGAAGTGGTTTTGGAGAAAAGCACAATCTTCCTGTTCGGCAAATGCATCCAATGTCATGTTTACAGAAAGAAATATCATGTTTTCTCAGGTTTCTGAAGCTTTCTTCCTAGAAAACTCGAATGTGTGGCGTATTAGACTCCAGGTGGAACCAATTAGCGTTTGCCAGCTGAAAACAAAAACTTACATGCTAAAATGCATTCAAAACCGTAAAGTCCATAGAGAATGTCCAGAAAACACAAACAAACACAGAGGCTGTAGCAAGATCTGGGATGGAGATAGCCACAACACACCAGATAGTTTTGTTTTCATCCAGATTATCTGGACAAAATGTTGTGGATTTCGGGTGAAACTTAACTGAAAATCACCGTGGAAGTGGTTTTGGAGAAACGCTCATGTTTCCTGTATGGCAAATACAGCCAATGTCATGTTTACAGAAAGAAATATCATGTTTTCTCAGGTTTCTGAAGCTTTCTTCCTAGAAAACTCGAATGTGTGGCGTATTAGACTCCAGGTGGAACCAATTAGCGTTTGCCAGCTGAAAACAAAAAGGGTCCTGCTAAAATGCATTCAAAACCGTAAAGTCCATAGAGAATGTCTAGAAAACACAAACAAACACAGAGGCTGTAGCAAGATGTGGGATTGAGATAGCCACAACACACCAGATAGTTTTGTTTTCATCCAGGAGTATCTGGACAAATTGTTGTAGTTTTGAAGTGAAATTTAACCAAAAAATCACCGTGAAAGTGGTTTTGGAGAAAAGCACAATCTTCCTGTTCGGCAAATGCATCCAATGTCATGTTTACAAATACAAATATCATGTTTTCTCAGGTTTCTGAAGCTTTCTTCCTAGAAAACTCGAATGTGTGGCATATTAGACTCCAGGTGGAACCAATTAGCGTTTGCCAGCTGAAAACAAAAACTTACATGCTAAAATGCATTCAAAACCGTAAAGTCCATAGAGAATGTCCAGAAAACACAAACAAGCACAGAGGCTGTGGCAAGATGTGGGATTGAGATAGCCACAACACACCAGATAGTTTTGCTTTCATGCAGAGTATCTGGAAAAAATGTTGTGCATTTCGGGTGAAATTTAACCAAAAATCACGGTGAAAGTGGTTTTGGAGAAAAGCTTATGCTTCCTGTTCGGCAAATGCAGCCAATGTCATGTTTACAGAAAGAAATATCATGTTTTCTCAGGTTTCTGAAGCTTTCTTCCTAGAAAACTCGAATGTGTGGCGTATTAGACTCCAGGTGGAACCAATTAGCGTTTGCCAGCTGAAAACAAAAACTTACATGCTAAAATGCATTCAAAACCGTAAAGTCCATAGAGAATGTCCAGAAAACACAAACAAACACAGAGGCTGTAGCAAGATCTGGGATGGAGATAGCCACAACACACCAGATAGTTTTGTTTTCATCCAGATTATCTGGACAAAATGTTGTGGATTTCGGGTGAAACTTAACTGAAAATCACCGTGGAAGTGGTTTTGGAGAAACGCTCATGCTTCCTGTATGACAAATACAGCCAATGTCATGTTTACAGAAAGAAATATCATGTTTTCTCAGGTTTCTGAAGCTTTCTTCCTAGAAAACTCGAATGTGTGGCGTATTAGACTCCAGGTGGAACCAATTAGCGTTTGCCAGCTGAAAACAAAAAGGGTCCTGCTAAAATGCATTCAAAACCGTAAAGTCCATAGAGAATGTCTAGAAAACACAAACAAACACAGAGGCTGTAGCAAGATGTGGGATTGAGATAGCCACAACACACCAGATAGTTTTGTTTTCATCCAGAGTATCTGGACAAAATGTTGTAGTATCCTGGTGAAATTTAACCAAAAATCACCGTGGAAGTGGTTTTGGAGAAAAGCACAATCTTCCTGTTCGGCAAATGCATCCAATGTCATGTTTACAGAAAGAAATATCATGTTTTCTCAGGTTTCTGAAGCTTTCTTCCTAGAAAACTCGAATGTGTGGCGTATTAGACTCCAGGTGGAACCAATTAGCGTTTGCCAGCTGAAAACAAAAACTTACATGCTAAAATGCATTCAAAACCGTAAAGTCCATAGAGAATGTCCAGAAAACACAAACAAACACAGAGGCTGTAGCAAGATCTGGGATGGAGATAGCCACAACACACCAGATAGTTTTGTTTTCATCCAGATTATCTGGACAAAATGTTGTGGATTTCGGGTGAAACTTAACTGAAAATCACCGTGGAAGTGGTTTTGGAGAAACGCTCATGCTTCCTGTATGACAAATACAGCCAATGTCATGTTTACAGAAAGAAATATCATGTTTTCTCAGGTTTCTGAAGCTTTCTTCCTAGAAAACTCGAATGTGTGGCGTATTAGACTCCAGGTGGAACCAATTAGCGTTTGCCAGCTGAAAACAAAAAGGGTCCTGCTAAAATGCATTCAAAACCGTAAAGTCCATAGAGAATGTCTAGAAAACACAAACAAACACAGAGGCTGTAGCAAGATGTGGGATTGAGATAGCCACAACACACCAGATAGTTTTGTTTTCATCCAGGAGTATCTGGACAAATTGTTGTAGTTTTGAAGTGAAATTTAACCAAAAAATCACCGTGAAAGTGGTTTTGGAGAAAAGCAGAATCTTCCTGTTCGGCAAATGCATCCAATGTCATGTTTACAAATACAAATATCATGTTTTCTCAGGTTTCTGAAGCTTTCTTCCTAGAAAACTCGAATGTGTGGCATATTAGACTCCAGGTGGAACCAATTAGCGTTTGCCAGCTGAAAACAAAAACTTACATGCTAAAATGCATTCAAAACCGTAAAGTCCATAGAGAATGTCCAGAAAACACAAACAAGCACAGAGGCTGTGGCAAGATGTGGGATTGAGATAGCCACAACACACCAGATAGTTTTGCTTTCATGCAGAGTATCTGGAAAAAATGTTGTGCATTTCGGGTGAAATTTAACCAAAAATCACGGTGAAAGTGGTTTTGGAGAAAAGCTTATGCTTCCTGTTCGGCAAATGCAGCCAATGTCATGTTTACAGAAAGAAATATCATGTTTTCTCAGGTTTCTGAAGCTTTCTTCCTAGAAAACTCGAATGTGTGGCGTATTAGACTCCAGGTGGAACCAATTAGCGTTTGCCAGCTGAAAACAAAAACTTACATGCTAAAATGCATTCAAAACCGTAAAGTCCATAGAGAATGTCCAGAAAACACAAACAAACACAGAGGCTGTAGCAAGATGTGGGATTGAGATAGCCACAACACACCAGATAGTTTTGTTTTCATCCAGAGTATCTGGACAAAATGTTGTGGATTTCGGGTGAAATTTAACCAAAAATCACCGTGGAAGTGGTTTTGGAGAAAAGCTCATGCTTCCTGTTCGGCAAATGCAGCCAAGGTCATGTTTACAGAAGGAAATATCATGTTTTCTCAGGTTTCTGAAGCTTTCGTCCTAGAAAACTCGAATGTGTGGCGTATTAGACTCCAGGTGGAACCAATTAGCGTTTGCCATCTGAAAACAAAAACTTACATGCTAAAATGCATTCAAAACCGTAAAGTCCATAGAGAATGTCCAGAAAACACAAACAAACACAGAGGCTGTAGCAAGATCTGGGATGGAGATAGCCACAACACACCAGATAGTTTTGTTTTCATCCAGAGTATCTGGACAAAATGTTGTGGATTTCGGGTGAAACTTAACTGAAAATCACCGTGGAAGTGGTTTTGGAGAAACGCTCATGCTTCCTGTATGGCAAATACAGCCAATGTCATGTTTACAGAAAGAAATATCATGTTTTCTCAGGTTTCTGAAGCTTTCTTCCTAGAAAACTCGAATGTGTGGCGTATTAGACTCCAGGTGGAACCAATTAGCGTTTGCCAGCTGAAAAAAAAAGGGTCCTGCTAAAATGCATTCAAAACCGTAAGGTCCATAGAGAATATCCAGAAAACACAAACACAGAGGCTGTAGAAAGATGTGGGATTGAGATAGCCACAAAACAACAGATAGTTTTGTTTTCATCCAGAGTATCTGGACAAAATGTTGTAGTATCCCGGTGATATTTAACCAAAAATCACGGTGAAAGTGGTTTTGGAGAAAAGCTTATGCTTCCTGTTCGGCAAATGCATCCAATGTCATGTTTACAGAAAGAAATATCATGTTTTCTCAGGTTTCTGAAGCTTTCTTCCTAGAAAACTCGAATGTGTGGCGTATTAGACTCCAGGTGGAACCAATTAGCGTTTGCCAGCTGAAAACAAAAACTTACATGCTAAAATGCATTCAAAACCGTAAAGTCCATAGAGAATGTCCAGAAAACACAAACAAACACAGAGGCTGTAGCAAGATCTGGGATGGAGATAGCCACAACACACCAGATAGTTTTGTTTTCATCCAGATTATCTGGACAAAATGTTGTGGATTTCGGGTGAAACTTAACTGAAAATCACCGTGGAAGTGGTTTTGGAGAAACGCTCATGCTTCCTGTATGACAAATACAGCCAATGTCATGTTTACAGAAAGAAATATCATGTTTTCTCAGGTTTCTGAAGCTTTCTTCCTAGAAAACTCGAATGTGTGGCGTATTAGACTCCAGGTGGAACCAATTAGCGTTTGCCAGCTGAAAACAAAAAGGGTCCTGCTAAAATGCATTCAAAACCGTAAAGTCCATAGAGAATGTCTAGAAAACACAAACAAACACAGAGGCTGTAGCAAGATGTGGGATTGAGATAGCCACAACACACCAGATAGTTTTGTTTTCATCCAGAGTATCTGGACAAAATGTTGTAGTATCCTGGTGAAATTTAACCAAAAATCACCGTGGAAGTGGTTTTGGAGAAAAGCACAATCTTCCTGTTCGGCAAATGCATCCAATGTCATGTTTACAGAAAGAAATATCATGTTTTCTCAGGTTTCTGAAGCTTTCTTCCTAGAAAACTCGAATGTGTGGCGTATTAGACTCCAGGTGGAACCAATTAGCGTTTGCCAGCTGAAAACAAAAACTTACATGCTAAAATGCATTCAAAACCGTAAAGTCCATAGAGAATGTCCAGAAAACACAAACAAACACAGAGGCTGTAGCAAGATCTGGGATGGAGATAGCCACAACACACCAGATAGTTTTGTTTTCATCCAGATTATCTGGACAAAATGTTGTGGATTTCGGGTGAAACTTAACTGAAAATCACCGTGGAAGTGGTTTTGGAGAAACGCTCATGCTTCCTGTATGACAAATACAGCCAATGTCATGTTTACAGAAAGAAATATCATGTTTTCTCAGGTTTCTGAAGCTTTCTTCCTAGAAAACTCGAATGTGTGGCGTATTAGACTCCAGGTGGAACCAATTAGCGTTTGCCAGCTGAAAACAAAAAGGGTCCTGCTAAAATGCATTCAAAACCGTAAAGTCCATAGAGAATGTCTAGAAAACACAAACAAACACAGAGGCTGTAGCAAGATGTGGGATTGAGATAGCCACAACACACCAGATAGTTTTGTTTTCATCCAGAGTATCTGGACAAAATGTTGTAGTATCCTGGTGAAACTTAACCAAAAATCACCGTGGAAGTGGTTTTGGAGAAAAGCACAATCTTCCTGTTCGGCAAATGCATCCAATGTCATGTTTACAGAAAGAAATATCATGTTTTCTCAGGTTTCTGAAGCTTTCTTCCTAGAAAACTCGAAGGTGTGGCGTATTAGACTCCAGGTGGAACCAATTAGCGTTTGCCAGCTGAAAACAAAAAGGGTCCTGCTAAAATGCATTCAAAACCGTAAAGTCCATAGAGAATGTCCAGAAAACATAAACAAGCACAGAGGCTGTGGCAAGATGTGGGATTGAGATAGCCACAAAACAACAGATAGTTTTGCTTTCATGCAGAGTATCTGGACAAAATGTTGTGGATTTCGGGTGAAATTTAACCAAAAATCACGGTGAAAGTGGTTTTGGAGAAAAGCTCATGCTTCCTGTTTGGCAAATGCAGCCAAGGTCATGTTTACAGAAGGAAATATCATGTTTTCTCAGGTTTCTGAAGCTTTCTTCCTAGAAAACTCGAATGTGTGGCGAATTACACTCCAGGTGGAACCAATTAGCGTTTGCCATCTGAAAACAAAAACTTACATGCTAAAATGCATTCAAAACCGTAAAGTCCATAGAGAATGTCCAGAAAACACAAACAAACACAGAGGCTGTAGCAAGATGTGGGATGGAGATAGCCACAACACACCAGATAGTTTTGTTTTCATCCAGATTATCAGGACAAATTGTTGTGTATTGTGGGTGAAACTTTACCAAAAATCACCGTGAAAGTTGTTTTGGAGAAAAGCTCATGCTTCCTGTTCGGCAAATGCAGCCAATGTCATGTTTACAGAAAGAAATATCATGTTTTCTCAGGTTTCTGAAGCTTTCTTCCTAGAAAACTCGAATGTGTGGAGGATTTGACTCCAGGTGGAACCAGTTAGCATTTGGCAGCTAAAAACAAAAACTTACATGCTAAAATGCATTCAAAACCGTAAAGTCCATAGAGAATGTCCAGAAAACACAAACACACACAGAGGCTGTAGCAAGATCTGGGATTGAGATAGCCACAACACACCAGATAGTTTTGTTTTCATCCAGGAGTATCTGGACAAATTGTTGAGGATTTCAGGTGAAATTTAACCAAAAATCACCGTGAAAGTGGTTTTGGAGAAATGCACAATCTTCCTGTTTGGCAAATGCATGCAATGTCATGTTTCCAGAAAGAAATATCATGTTTTCTCAGGTTTCTTGAGCTTTCTTCCTAGAAAACTCGAATGTGTGGAGTATTTGACTCCAGGTGGAACCAATTAGCGTTTGGCAGCTAAAAACAAAACCTTACATGCTAAAATTCATTCAAAACTTTCAAATCTATAGAGAATGTCCAGAAAACACAAACAAACACAGAGGCTGTAGCAAGATCTGGGATTGAGGTAGCCACAACACACCAGATATCTTTGTTTTCATCCAGGAGTATCTAGACAATTTGTTGTAGTTTTGAAGTGAAATTTAACCAAAAATCACCGTGAAAGTGGTTTTGGAGAAATGCACAATCTTCCTGTTCAGCAAATACATCCAATGTGATGTTTACAGAAAGAAATATCATGTTTTCTCAGGTTTCTGAAGCTTTCTTCCTAGAAAACTCGAATGTGTAGAGTATTTGACTCCAGATGGAACCAATTAGCGTTTGGCAGCTAAAAACAAAACCTTACATGCTAAAATGCATTCAAAACCTAAAAGTCCATAGAGAATGTCCAGAAAACACAAACACACACAGAGGCTGTAGCAAGATCTGGGATTGAGATAGCCACAACACACCAGATCGTTTTGTGTTCATCCAGGAGTATGTGGACAAATTGTTGTGGATTTCGGGTGAAATTTAACCAAAAATCACCGTGAAAGTGGTATGGGAGAAAAGCACAATCTTCCAGTTCAGCAAATGCATCCAATGTCATGTTTACAGAAAGAAATATCATGTTTTCTCAGGTTTCTGAAGCTTTCTTCCTAGAAAACTCGAATGTGTGGCGTATTAGACTCCAGGTGGAACCAATTAGCGTTTGCCAGCTGAAAACAAAAAGGGTCCTGCTAAAATGCATTCAAAACCGTAAAGTCCATAGAGAATGTCTAGAAAACACAAACAAACACAGAGGCTGTAGCAAGATGTGGGATTGAGATAGCCACAACACACCAGATAGTTTTGTTTTCATCCAGGAGTATCTGGACAAATTGTTGTAGTTTTGAAGTGAAATTTAACCAAAAAATCACCGTGGAAGTGGTTTTGGAGAAAAGCACAATCTTCCTGTTCGGCAAATGCATCCAATGTCATGTTTACAAATACAAATATCATGTTTTCTCAGGTTTCTGAAGCTTTCTTCCTAGAAAACTCGAATGTGTGGCATATTAGACTCCAGGTGGAACCAATTAGCGTTTGCCAGCTGAAAACAAAAACTTACATGCTAAAATGCATTCAAAACCGTAAAGTCCATAGAGAATGTCCAGAAAACACAAACAAGCACAGAGGCTGTGGCAAGATGTGGGATTGAGATAGCCACAACACACCAGATAGTTTTGCTTTCATGCAGAGTATCTGGAAAAAATGTTGTGCATTTCGGGTGAAATTTAACCAAAAATCACGGTGAAAGTGGTTTTGGAGAAAAGCTTATGCTTCCTGTTCGGCAAATGCAGCCAATGTCATGTTTACAGAAAGAAATATCATGTTTTCTCAGGTTTCTGAAGCTTTCTTCCTAGAAAACTCGAATGTGTGGCGTATTAGACTCCAGGTGGAACCAATTAGCGTTTGCCAGCTGAAAACAAAAACTTACATGCTAAAATGCATTCAAAACCGTAAAGTCCATAGAGAATGTCCAGAAAACACAAACAAACACAGAGGCTGTAGCAAGATGTGGGATTGAGATAGCCACAACACACCAGATAGTTTTGTTTTCATCCAGAGTATCTGGACAAAATGTTGTGGATTTCGGGTGAAATTTAACCAAAAATCACCGTGGAAGTGGTTTTGGAGAAAAGCTCATGCTTCCTGTTCGGCAAATGCAGCCAAGGTCATGTTTACAGAAGGAAATATCATGTTTTCTCAGGTTTCTGAAGCTTTCGTCCTAGAAAACTCGAATGTGTGGCGTATTAGACTCCAGGTGGAACCAATTAGCGTTTGCCATCTGAAAACAAAAACTTACATGCTAAAATGCATTCAAAACCGTAAAGTCCATAGAGAATGTCCAGAAAACACAAACAAACACAGAGGCTGTAGCAAGATCTGGGAAGGAGATAGCCACAACACACCAGATAGTTTTGTTTTCATCCAGAGTATCTGGACAAAATGTTGTGGATTTCGGGTGAAACTTAACTGAAAATCACCGTGGAAGTGGTTTTGGAGAAACGCTCATGCTTCCTGTATGGCAAATACAGCCAATGTCATGTTTACAGAAAGAAATATCATGTTTTCTCAGGTTTCTGAAGCTTTCTTCCTAGAAAACTCGAATGTGTGGCGTATTAGACTCCAGGTGGAACCAATTAGCGTTTGCCAGCTGAAAACAAAAACTTACATGCTAAAATGCATTCAAAACCGTAAGGTCCATAGAGAATATCCAGAAAACACAAACACAGAGGCTGTAGAAAGATGTGGGATTGAGATAGCCACAAAACAACAGATAGTTTTGTTTTCATCCAGAGTATCTGGACAAAATGTTGTAGTATCCCGGTGATATTTAACCAAAAATCACGGTGAAAGTGGTTTTGGAGAAAAGCTTATGCTTCCTGTTCGGCAAATGCATCCAATGTCATGTTTACAGAAAGAAATATCATGTTTTCTCAGGTTTCTGAAGCTTTCTTCCTAGAAAACTCGAATGTGTGGCGTATTAGACTCCAGGTGGAACCAATTAGCGTTTGCCAGCTGAAAACAAAAAGGGTCCTGCTAAAATGCATTCAAAACCGTAAAGTCCATAGAGAATGTCTAGAAAACACAAACAAACACAGAGGCTGTAGCAAGATGTGGGATTGAGATAGCCACAACACATCAGATAGTTTTGTTTTCATCCAGAGTATCTGGACAAAATGTTGTAGTATCCTGGTGAAATTTAACCAAAAATCACCGTGGAAGTGGTTTTGGAGAAAAGCACAATCTTCCTGTTCGGCAAATGCATCCAATGTCATGTTTACAGAAAGAAATATCATGTTTTCTCAGGTTTCTGAAGCTTTCTTCCTAGAAAACTCGAAGGTGTGGCGTATTAGACTCCAGGTGGAACCAATTAGCGTTTGCCAGCTGAAAACAAAAACTTACATGCTAAAATGCATTCAAAACCGTAAAGTCCATAGAGAATGTCCAGAAAACACAAACAAACACAGAGGCTGTAGCAAGATCTGGGATGGAGATAGCCACAACACACCAGATAGTTTTGTTTTCATCCAGATTATCTGGACAAAATGTTGTGGATTTCGGGTGAAACTTAACTGAAAATCACCGTGGAAGTGGTTTTGGAGAAACGCTCATGCTTCCTGTATGACAAATACAGCCAATGTCATGTTTACAGAAAGAAATATCATGTTTTCTCAGGTTTCTGAAGCTTTCTTCCTAGAAAACTCGAATGTGTGGCATATTAGACTCCAGGTGGAACCAATTAGCGTTTGCCAGCTGAAAACAAAAAGGGTCCTGCTAAAATGCATTCAAAACCGTAAAGTCCATAGAGAATGTCTAGAAAACACAAACAAACACAGAGGCTGTAGCAAGATGTGGGATTGAGATAGCCACAACACACCAGATAGTTTTGTTTTCATCCAGAGTATCTGGACAAAATGTTGTAGTATCCTGGTGAAATTTAACCAAAAATCACCGTGGAAGTGGTTTTGGAGAAAAGCACAATCTTCCTGTTCGGCAAATGCATCCAATGTCATGTTTACAGAAAGAAATATCATGTTTTCTCAGGTTTCTGAAGCTTTCTTCCTAGAAAACTCGAAGGTGTGGCGTATTAGACTCCAGGTGGAACCAATTAGCGTTTGCCAGCTGAAAACAAAAACTTACATGCTAAAATGCATTCAAAACCGTAAAGTCCATAGAGAATGTCCAGAAAACATAAACAAGCACAGAGGCTGTGGCAAGATGTGGGATTGAGATAGCCACAAAACAACAGATAGTTTTGCTTTCATGCAGAGTATCTGGACAAAATGTTGTGGATTTCGGGTGAAATTTAACCAAAAATCACGGTGAAAGTGGTTTTGGAGAAAAGCTCATGCTTCCTGTTTGGCAAATGCAGCCAAGGTCATGTTTACAGAAGGAAATATCATGTTTTCTCAGGTTTCTGAAGCTTTCTTCCTAGAAAACTCGAATGTGTGGCGAATTACACTCCAGGTGGAACCAATTAGCGTTTGCCATCTGAAAACAAAAACTTACATGCTAAAATGCATTCAAAACCGTAAAGTCCATAGAGAATGTCCAGAAAACACAAACAAACACAGAGGCTGTAGCAAGATGTGGGATGGAGATAGCCACAACACACCAGATAGTTTTGTTTTCATCCAGATTATCAGGACAAATTGTTGTGTATTGTGGGTGAAACTTTACCAAAAATCACCGTGAAAGTTGTTTTGGAGAAAAGCTCATGCTTCCTGTTCGGCAAATGCAGCCAATGTCATGTTTACAGAAAGAAATATCATGTTTTCTCAGGTTTCTGAAGCTTTCTTCCTAGAAAACTCGAATGTGTGGAGGATTTGACTCCAGGTGGAACCAGTTAGCATTTGGCAGCTAAAAACAAAAACTTACATGCTAAAATGCATTCAAAACCGTAAAGTCCATAGAGAATGTCCAGAAAACACAAACACACACAGAGGCTGTAGCAAGATCTGGGATTGAGATAGCCACAACACACCAGATAGTTTTGTTTTCATCCAGGAGTATCTGGACAAATTGTTGAGGATTTCAGGTGAAATTTAACCAAAAATCACCGTGAAAGTGGTTTTGGAGAAATGCACAATCTTCCTGTTTGGCAAATGCATGCAATGTCATGTTTCCAGAAAGAAATATCATGTTTTCTCAGGTTTCTTGAGCTTTCTTCCTAGAAAACTCGAATGTGTGGAGTATTTGACTCCAGGTGGAACCAATTAGCGTTTGGCAGCTAAAAACAAAACCTTACATGCTAAAATTCATTCAAAACTTTCAAATCTATAGAGAATGTCCAGAAAACACAAACAAACACAGAGGCTGTAGCAAGATCTGGGATTTAGGTAGCCACAACACACCAGATATCTTTGTTTTCATCCAGGAGTATCTAGACAATTTGTTGTAGTTTTGAAGTGAAATTTAACCAAAAATCACCGTGAAAGTGGTTTTGGAGAAATGCACAATCTTCCTGTTCAGCAAATACATCCAATGTGATGTTTACAGAAAGAAATATCATGTTTTCTCAGGTTTCTGAAGCTTTCTTCCTAGAAAACTCGAATGTGTAGAGTATTTGACTCCAGATGGAACCAATTAGCGTTTGGCAGCTAAAAACAAAACCTTACATGGTAAAATGCATTCAAAACCTAAAAGTCCATAGAGAATGTCCAGAAAACACAAACACACACAGAGGCTGTAGCAAGATCTGGGATTGAGATAGCCACAACACACCAGATCGTTTTGTGTTCATCCAGGAGTATGTGGACATATTGTTGTGGATTTCGGGTGAAATTTAACCAAAAATCACCGTGAAAGTGGTATGGGAGAAAAGCACAATCTTCCAGTTCAGCAAATGCATCCAATGTCATGTTTACAGAAAGAAATATCATGTTTTCTCAGGTTTCTGAAGCTTTCTTCCTAGAAAACTCGAATGTGTGGAGCATTTGACTCCAGGTGGAACCAATTAGCATTTGGCAGCTAAAACAGAACCTTACATGCTAAAATGCATTCAAAACCGTAAAGTCCATAGACAATGTACAGAAAACACAAACACACACAGCGGCTGTAGCAAGATCTGGGATTGAGATAGCCACAACACACCAGATAGTTCTGTTTTCATCCAGGAGTATCTGGACAAATTGTTGTAGTTTTGAAGTAAAATTTAATCAAAAAATCACCGTGAAAGTGGTTTTGGAGAAATGCACAATCTTCCTGTTCAGCAAATGCATCCAATGTCATGTGTACAGAAAGAAATATCATGTTTTCTCAGGTTTCTGGAGCTTTCTTCCCAAAAAACTCGAATGTGTGGATGATTTGACTCCAGGTGGAACCAATTAGCGTTTGGAGGCTAAAAACAAAAACTTACATGCTAAAATGCATTCAAAACTTTCAAGTCTATAGAGAATGTCCAGAAAACACAAACAAACACAGAGGCTATAGCAAGATCTGGGATTGAGTTAGCCACAACACACCAGATATCTTTGTTTTCATCCAGGAGTATCTAGACAATTTGTTGTAGTTTTGAAGTGAAATTTAACCAAAAATCACCGTGAAAGTGGTTTTGGAGAAATGCACAATCTTCCTGTTCAGCAAATGCATCCAATGTCATGTTTACAGAAAGAAATATCATGTTTTCTCAGGTTTCTGAAGCTTTCTTCCTAGAAAACTCGAATGTGTGGAGGATTTGACTCCAGGTGGAACCAGTTAGCGTTTGGCAGCTAAAAACAAAACCTTACATGCTAAAATGCATTCAAAACCGTAAAGTCCATAGAGAATGTCCAGAAAACACAAACACACACAGAGGCTGTAGCAAGATCTGGGATTGAGGTAGCCACAACACACCAGATAGTTTTGTGTTCATCCAGGAGTATCTGGACAAATAGTTGTGGATTTCGGGTGAAATTTAACCAAAAATCACCGTGAAAGTGGTTTTGGAGAAAAGCACAATCTTCCAGTTCAGCAAATGCATCCAATGTCATGTTTACAGAAAGAAATATCATGTTTTCTCAGGTTTCTGGAGCTTTCTTCCTAGAAAACTCGAATGTGTGGAGGATTTGACTCCAGGTGGAACCAATTAGTGTTTGGCAGCTAAAAACAAAACCTTACATGCTAAAACGCATTCAAAACCGTAAAGTCCATAGAGAATGTCCATAAAACACAAACAAACACAGAGGCTGTAGCAAGATCTGGGATTGAGGTAGCCACAACTCACCAGATATCTTTGTTTTCATCCAGGAGTATCTAGACAATTTGTTGTAGTTTTGAAGTGAAATTTAACCAAAAATCACCGTGAAAGTGGTATGGGAGAAATGCACAATCTTCCTGCTCAGCAAATGCATCCAATGTCATGTTTACAGAAAGAAATATCATGTTTTCTCAGGTTTCTGAAGCTTTCTTCCTAGAAAACTCGAATGTGTGGAGTATTTGACTCCAGATGGAACCAATTAGCGTTTGGCAGCTGAAAACAAAAACTTACATGCTAAAATGCATTCAAAACCGTAAAGTCCATAGAGAATGTCCAGAAAACACAAACACACACAGAGGCTGTAGCAAGTTCTGGGATTGAGATAGCCACAACACACCAGATAGTTTTGTTTTCATCCAGGAGTATCTGGCTAAATTGTTGTAGTTTTGAAGTAAAATTTAATCAAAAAATCACAGTGAAAGTGGTTTTGGAGAAAAGCACAATCTTCCTGTTTGGCAAATGCATCCAATGTCATGTTTACAAATACAAATATCATGTTTTCTCAGGTTTCTGAAGCTTTCTTCCTAGAAAACTCGAATGTGTGGAGTATTTGTCTCCAGGAGGAACCAATTAGCGTTTCACAGCTAAAAACAAAAACTTACATGCTAAAATGCATTCAAAACCATAAAGTCCATAGAGAATGTCCAGAAAACACAAACACACACAGAGGCTGTAGCAAGATCTGGGATTGAGATAGCTAAAAACAACCAGATATCTTTGTTTTCATCCAGGAGTATCTGGACAAATTGTTGTAGTTTTGATGTCAAATTTAACCAAAAAATCACCGTGAATGTGGTTTTGGAGAAAAGCACAATCTTCCTGTTTGGCTAGTGCATCCAATGTCATGTTTACAGAAAGAAATATCATGTTTTCTCAGGTTTCTGAAGCTTTCTTCCTAGAAAACTCGAATGTGTGGAGGATTTGACTCCAGGTGGAACCAGTTAGCGTTTGGCAGCTAAAAACAAAAAATTACATGCTAAAATGCATTCAAAACCGTAAAGTCCATAGAGAATGTCCAGAAAACACAAACACACACAGAGGCTGTAGCAAGATCTGGGATTGAGATAGCCACAACACACCAGATAGTTTTGTTTTCATCCAGGAGTATCTGGACAAATTGTTGAGGATTTCAGGTGAAATTTAACCAAAAATCACCGTGAAAGTGGTTTTGGAGAAATGCACAATCTTCCTGTTCGGCAAATGCATCCAATGTCATGTTTACAGAAAGAAATATCATGTTTTCTCAGGTTTCTGGAGCTTTCTTCCTAGAAAACTCGAATGTGTGGATGATTTGACTCCAGGTGGAACCAATTAGCGTTTGGCATCTAAAAACAAAAACTTACATTCTAAAATGAATTCAAAATTTTCATGTCTATAGAGAATGTCCAGAAAACACAAACACACAGAGGCTGTAGCAAGATCTGGGATTCAGGTAGCCACAACACACCAGATATCTTTGTTTTCATCCAGGAGTATCTAGACAATTTGTTGTAGTTTTGAAGTGAAATTTAACCAAAAATCACAGTGACAGTGGTATTGGAGAAATGCACAATCTTCCTGTTCAGCAAATGCATCCAATGTCATGTTTACAGAAAGAAATATCATGTTTTCTCAGGTTTCTGAAGCTTTCTTCCTAGAAAACTCGAATGTGTGGAGGATTTGACTCCAGGTGGAACCAATTAGCATTTGGCAGCTAAAAACAGAACCTTACATGGTAAAATGCATTCAAAACCGTAAAGTCCATAGAGAATGTCCAGAAAACACAAACACACACAGCGGCTGTAGCAAGATCTGGGATTGAGATAGCCACAACACACCAGATAGTTCTGTTTTCATCCAGGAGTATCTGGAAAAATTGTTGTAGTTTTGAAGTAAAATTTAATCAAAAAATCACCGTGAAAGTGGTTTTGGAGAAAAGCACAATCTTCCTGTTCGGCAAATGCATCCAATGTCATGTTTACAGAAAGAAATATCATGTTTTCTCAGGTTTCTGGAGCTTTCTTCCCAAAAAACTCGACTGTGTGGATGATTTGACTCCAGGTGGAACCTATTATCGTTTGGAGGCTAAAAACAAAAACTGACATGCTAAAATGCATTCAAAACTTTCAAGTCTATAGAGAATGTCCAGAAAACACAAACAAACACAGAGGCTGTAGCAAGATCTGGGATTGAGGTAGCCACAACACACCAGATATCTTTGTTTTCATCCAGGAGTATCTAGACAATTTGTTGTAGTTTTGAAGTGAAATTTAACCAAAAATCACCGTGAAAGTGGTTTTGGAGAAATGCACAATCTTCCTGTTCAGCAAATGCATCCAATGTCATGTTTACAGAAAGAAATATCATGTTTTCTCAGGTTTCTGAAGCTTTCTTCCTAGAAAACTCGAATGTGTGGAGGATTTGACTCCAGGTGGAACCAATTAGCGTTTGGCAGCTAAAAACAAAACCTTACATGCTAAAATGCATTCAAAACCGTAAAGTCCATAGAGAATGTCCAGAAAACACAAACACACACAGAGGCTGTAGCAAGATCTGGGATTGAGGTAGCCACAACACACCAGATAGTTTTGTGTTCATCCAGGAGTATCTGGACAAAATGCTGTGGATTTCGGGTGAAATTTAAACAAAAATCACCGTGTAAGTGGTTTTGGAGAAAAGCACAATCTTCCAGTTCAGCAAATGCATCCAATGTCATGTTTACAGAAAGAAATATCATGTTTTCTCAGGTTTCTGGAGCTTTCTTCCTAGAAAACTCGAATGTGTGGAGGATTTGACTCCAGGTGGAACCAATTAGCGTTTGCCAGCTAAAAACAAAACCTTACATGCTAAAACGCATTCAAAACCGTAAAGTCCATAGAGAATGTCCAGAAAACACAAACACACAGAGAGGCTGTAGCAAGATCTGGGATTGAGGTAGCCACAACACACCAGATATCTTTGTTTTCATCCAGGAGTATCTAGACAATTTGTTGTAGTTTTGAAGTAAAATTTAATCAAAAAATCACCGTGAAAATGGTTTTGGAGAAAAGCACAATCTTCCTGTTTGGCAAATTCATCCAATGTCATGTTTACAAATACAAATATCATGTTTTCTCAGGTTTCTGAAGCTTTCTTCCTAGAAAACTCGAATGTGTGGAGTATTTGTCTCCAGGAGGAACCAATTAGCGTTTCACAGCTAAAAACAAAAACTTACATGCTAAAATGCATTCAAAACTTTCAAGTCCATAGAGAATGTCCAGAAAACACAAACACACACAGAGGCTGTAGCAAGATCTGGGATTGAGATAGCTAAAAACAACCAGATATCTTTGTTTTCATCCAGGAGTATCTGGACAAATTGTTGTAGTTTTGATGTCAAATTTAACCAAAAAATCACCGTGAATGTGGTTTTGGAGAAAAGCACAATCTTCCTGTTTGGCTAGTGCATCCAATGTCATGTTTACAGAAACAAATATCATGTTTTCTCAGGTTTCTGAAGCTTTCTTCCTAGAAAACTCGAATGTGTGGCGTATTAGACTCCAGGTGGAACCAGTTAGCGTTTGGCAGCTAAAAACAAAACCTTACATGCTAAAATGCATTCAAAACCGTAAAGTCCATAGAGAATGTCCAGAAAACACAAACACACACAGAGGCTGTAGCAAGATCTGGGATTGAGGTAGCCACAACACACCAGATAGTTTTGTGTTCATCCAGGAGTATCTGGACAAATAGTTGTGGATTTCGGGTGAAATTTAAACAAAAATCACCGTGAAAGTGGTTTTGGAGAAAAGCACAATCTTCCAGTTCAGCAAATGCATCCAATGTCATGTTTACAGAAAGAAATATCATGTTTTCTCAGGTTTCTGAAGCTTTCTTCCTAGAAAACTCGAATGTGTGGAGTATTTGACTCCAGATGGAACCAATTAGCGTTTGGCAGCTAAAAACAAAACCTTACATGCTAAAATGCATTCAAAACCGTAAAGTCCATAGAGAATGTCCAGAAAACACAAACACACACAGAGGCTGTAGCAAGTTCTGGGGTTGAGATAGCCACAACACACCAGATAGTTTTGTTTTCATCCAGGAGTATTTGGCCAAATTGTTGTAGTTTTGAAGTAAAATTTAATCAAAAAATCACCGTGAAAATGGTTTTGGAGAAAAGCACAATCTTCCTGTTTGGCAAATGCATCCAATGTCATGTTTACAAATACAAATATCATGTTTTCTCAAGTTTCTGAAGCTTTCTTCCTAGAAAACTCGAATGTGTGGAGTATTTGTCTCCAGGAGGAACCAATTAGCGTTTCACAGCTAAAAACAAAAACTTACATGCTAAAATGCATTCAAACTTTCAAGTACATAGAGAATGTCCAGAAAACACAAACACACACAGAGGCTGTAGCAAGATCTGGGATTGAGATAGCTAAAAACAACCAGATATCTTTGTTTTCATCCAGGAGTATCTGGACAAATTGTTGTAGTTTTGATGTCAAAAATAACCAAAAAATCACCGTGAATGTGGTTTTGGAGAAAAGCACAATTTCCTGTTTGGCTAGTGCATCCAATGTCATGTTTACAGAAAGAAATATCATGTTTTCTCAGGTTTCTGAAGCTTTCTTCCTAGAAAACTCGAATGTGTGGATGATTTGACTCCAGGTGGAACCAGTTAGCGTTTGGCAGCTAAAAACAAAACCTTACATGCTAAAATGCATTCAAAACCGTAAAGTCCATAGAGAATGTCCAGAAAACACAAACACACACAGAGTCTGTAGCAAGATCTGGGATTGAGGTAGCCACAACACACCAGATAATTTTGTGTTCATCCAGGAGTATCTGGACAAATAGTTGTGGATTTCGGGTGAAATTTAACCAAAAATCACCGTGTAAGTGGTTTTGGAGAAAAGCACAATCTTCCTGTTCTGCAAATGCATCCAATGTCATGTTTACAGAAAGAAATATCATGTTTTCTCAGGTTTCTGGAGCTTTCTTCCTAGAAAACTCGAATGTGTGGAGGATTTGACTCCAGGTGGAACCAATTAGTGTTTGGCAGCTAAAAACAAAACCTTACATGCTAAAACGCATTCAAAACCGTAAAGTCCATAGAGAATGTCCAGAAAACACAAACACACACAGAGGATGTACCAAGATCTGGGATTGAGGTAGCCACAACACACCAGATATCTTTGTTTTCATCCAGGAGTATCTAGACAATTTGTTGTAGTTTTGAAGTGAAATTTAACCAAAAATCACCGTGAAAGTGGTATTGGAGAAATGCACAATCTTCCTGTACAGCAAATGCATCCAATGTCATGTTTACAGAAAGAAATATCATGTTTTCTCAGGTTTCTGAAGCTTTCTTCCTAGAAAACTCGAATGTGTGGTGTATTTGACTCCAGATGGAACCAATTAGCGTTTGGCAGCTAAAAACAAAACCTTACATGCTAAAATGCATTCAAAACCTTAAAGTCCATAGAGAATGTCCAGAAAACACAAACACACACAGAGGCTGTAGCAAGTTCTGGGATTGAGATAGCCACAACACACCAGATAGTTTTGTTTTCATCCAGGAGTACCTGGCCAAATTGTTGTAGTTTTGAAGTAAAATTTAATCAAAAAATCACCGTGAAAATGGTTTTGGAGAAAAGCACAATCTTCCTGTTTGGCAAATGCATCCAATGTCATGTTTACAAATACAAATATCATGTTTTCTCAGGTTTCTGAAGCTTTCTTCCTAGAAAACTCGAATGTGTGGAGTATTTGTCTCCAGGAGGAACCAATTAGCGTTTCACAGCTAAAAACAAAAACTTACATGCTAAAATGCATTCAAAACTTTCAAGTCCATAGAGAATGTCCAGAAAACACAAACACACACAGAGGCTGTAGCAAGATCTGGGATTGAGATAGCTAAAAACAACCAGATATCTTTGTTTTCATCCAGGAGTATCTGGACAAATTGTTGTAGTTTTGATGTCAAATTTAACCAAAAAATCACCGTGAATGTGGTTTTGGAGAAAAGCACAATCTTCCTGTTTGGCTAGTGCATCCAATGTCATGTTTACAGAAAGAAATATCATGTTTTCTCAGGTTTCTGAAGCTTTCTTCCTAGAAAACTCGAATGTGTGGAGGATTTGACTCCAGGTGGAACCAGTTAGCGTTTGGCAGCTAAAAACAAAAAATTACATGCTAAAATGCATTCAAAACCGTAAAGTCCATAGAGAATGTCCAGAAAACACAAACACACACAGAGGCTGTAGCAAGATCTGGGATTGAGATAGCCACAACACACCTGATAGTTTTGTTTTCATCCAGGAGTATCTGGACAAATTGTTGAGGATTTCAGGTGAAATTTAACCAAAAATCACCGTGAAAGTGGTTTTGGAGAAATGCACAATCTTCCTGTTCGGCAAATGCATCCAATGTCATGTTTCCAGAAAGAAATATCATGTTTTCTCAGGTTTCTGGAGCTTTCTTCCTAGAAAACTCGAATGTGTGGATGATTTGACTCCAGGTGGAACCAATTAGCGTTTGGCATCTAAAAACAAAAACTTACATTCTAAAATGCATTCAAAATTTTCAAGTCTATAGAGAATGTCCAGAAAACACAAACAAACACAGAGGCTGTAGCAAGATCTGGGATTGAGGTAGCCACAACACACCAGATATCTTTGTTTTCATCCAGGAGTATCTAGACAATTTGTTGTAGTTTTGAAGTGAAATTTAACCAAAAATCACCGTGAAAGTGGTTTTGGAGAAATGCACAATCTTCCTGTTCAGCAAATGCATCCAATGTGATGTTTCCAGAAAGAAATATCATGTTTTCTCAGGTTTCTGGAGCTTTCTTCCCAAAAAACTCGAATGTGTGGATGATTTGACTCCAGGTGGAACCAATTAGCGTTTGGCGGCTAAAAACAAAACCTTACATGCTAAAATGCATTCAAAACCGTAAAGTCCATAGAGAATGTCCAGAAAACACAAACACACACAGAGGCTGTAGCAAGATCTGGGATTGAGATAGCCACAACACACCAGATAGTTTTGTGTTCATCCAGGAGTATCTGGACAAATTGTTGTAGTTTTGAAGTAAAATTTAATCAAAAAATCACCGTGAAAGTGGTTTTGGAGAAAAGCACAATATTCCTGTTTGGCAAATGCATCCAATGTCATGTTTACAAATACAAATATCATGTTTTCTCAGGTTTCTGAAGCTTTCTTCCTAGAAAACTCGAATGTGTGGAGTATTTGACTCCAGGAGGAACCAGTTAGCGTTTCACAGCTAAAAACAAAACCTTACATGCTAAAATGCATTCAAAACTTTCAAGTCCATAGAGAATGTCCAGAAAACACAAACACACACAGAGGCTGTAGCAAGATCTGGGATTGAGATAGCTGAAAACAACCAGATATCTTTGTTTTCCTCCAGGAGTATCTGGACAAATTGTTGTAGTTTTGAAGTGAAATTTAACCAAAAAATCACCGTGAAAGTGGTTTTGGAGAAAAGCACAATCTTCCTGTTCGGCAAATGCATCCAATGTCATGTTTACAGAAAGAAATATCATGTTTTCTCAGGTTTCTGGAGCTTTCGTCCTAGAAAACTCGAATGTGTGGATGATTTGACTCCAGGTGGAACCAATTAGCGTTTGGCAGCTAAAAACAAAACCTTACATGCTAAAATGCATTCAAAACCGTAAAGTCCATAGAGAATGTCCAGAAAACACAAACACACACAGAGGCTGTAGCAAGATCTGGGATTGAGATAGCCACAACACACCAGATAGTTTTGTTTTCATCCAGGAATATCTGGACAAATTGTTGTATTTTTGAAGTAAAATTTAATCAAAAACTCACCGTGAAAGTGGTTTTGGAGAAAAGCACAATCTTCTTGTTTGGCAAATGCATCCAATGTCATGTTTACAAATACAAATATCATGTTTTCTCAGGTTTCTGAAGCTTTCTTCCTAGAAAACTCGAATGTGTGGAGTTTTTGACTCCAGGAGGAAGCAATTAGCTTTTCATAGCTAAAAACAAAAACTTACATGCAAAAATGCATTCAAAACTTTCAATTCCATAGAGAATGTCCAGAAAACACAAACACACATAGAGGCTGTAGCAAGATCTGGGATTGAGATAGCTAAAAACAACCAGTTATCTTTGTTTGCATCCAGGAGTATCTGGACAAATTGTTGTAGTTTTGAATTGAAATTTAACCAAAAAATCACCGTGAAAGTGGTTTTGGAGAAAAGCACAATCTTCCTGTTTGGCTAGTGCATCCAATGTCATGTTTACAGAAAGAAATATCATGTTTTCTCTGGTTTCTGAAGCTTTCTTCCTAGAAAACTCGAATGTGTGCAAGATTTGACTCCAGGTGGAACCAGTTAGCGTTTGGCAGCTAAAAACAAAAAATTACATGCTAAAATGCATTCAAAACCTTAAAGTCCATAGAGAATGTCCAGAAAACACAAACACACACAGAGGCTGTAGCAAGATCTGGGATTGAGATAGCCACAACACACCAGATAGTTTTGTTTTCATCCAGGAGTATCTGGACAAATTGTTGAGGATTTCAGGTGAAATTTAACCAAAAATCACCGTGAAAGTGGTTTTGGAGAAATGCACAATCTTCCTGTTCGGCAAATGCATCCAATGTCATGTTTACAGAAAGAAATATCATGTTTTCTGAGGTTTCTGGAGCTTTCTTCCTAGAAAACTCGAATGTGTGGAGTATTTGACTCCAGGTGGAACCAATTAGCGTTTGGCGGCTAAAAACAAAACCTTACATGCTAAAATGCATTCAAAACCGTAAAGTCCATAGAGAATGTCCAGAAAACACAAACACACACAGAGGCTGTAGCAAGATCTGGGATTGAGATAGCCACAACACACCAGATAGTTTTGTGTTCATCCAGGAGTATCTGGACAAATTGTTGTAGTTTTGAAGTAAAATTTAATCAAAAAATCACCGTGAAAGTGGTTTTGGAGAAAAGCACAATCTTCCTGTTTGGCAAATGCATCCAATGTCATGTTTACAAATACAAATATCATGTTTTCTCAGGTTTCTGAAGCTTTCTTCCTAGAAAACTCGAATGTGTGGAGTATTTGACTCCAGGAGGAACCAGTTAGCGTTTCACAGCTAAAAACAAAAACTTACATGCTAAAATGCATTCAAAACTTTCAAGTCCATAGAGAATGTCCAGAAAACACAAACACACACAGAGGCTGTAGCAAGATCTGGGATTGAGATAGCTAAAAACAACCAGATATCTTTGTTTGCATCCAGGAGTATCTGGACAAATTGTTGTAGTTTTGAAGTGAAATTTAACCAAAAAATCACCGTGAAAGTGGATTTGGAGAAAAGCACAATCTTCCTGTTCGGCAAATGCATCCAATGTCATGTTTACAGAAAGAAATATCATGTTTTCTCAGGTTTCTGGAGCTTTCTTCCTAGAAAACTCGAATGTGTGGATGATTTGACTCCAGGTGGAACCAATTAGCGTTTGGCATCTAAAAACAAAAACTTACATGCTAAAATGCATTCAAAATTTTCAAGTCTATAGAGAATGTCCAGAAAACACAAACACACACAGAGGCTGTAGCAAGATCTGGGATTGAGGTAGCCACAACACACCAGATATCTTTGTTTTCATCCAGGAGTATCTAGACAATTTGTTGTAGTTTTGAAGTGAAATTTAACCAAAAATCACCGTGAAAGTGGTATTGGAGAAATGCACAATCTTCCTGTTCAGCAGATGCATCCAATATGATGTTTACAGAAAGAAATATCATGTTTTCTCAGGTTTCTGAAGCTTTCTTCCTAGAAAACTCGAATGTGTGGAGTATTTGACTCCAGATGGAACCAATTAGCGTTTGGCAGCTAAAAACAAAACCTTACATGCTAAAATGCATTCGAAACCGTAAAGTCCATACAGAATGTCCAGAAAACACAAACACACACAGAGGCTGTAGCAAGATCTGGGATTGAGATAGCCACAACACACCAGATAGTTTTGTTTTCATCCAGGAATATCTGGACAAATTGTTGTAGTTTTGAAGTAAAATTTAATCAAAAACTAACCGTGAAAGTGGTTTTGGAGAAAAGCACAATCTTCCTGTTTGGCAAATGCATCCAATGTCATGTTTACAAATACAAATATCATGTTTTCTGAGGTTTCTGAAGCTTTCTTCCTAGAAAACTCGAATGTGTGGAGTATATTTGACTCCAGGAGGAACCAATTAGCTTTTCATAGCTAAAAACAAAAACTTACATGCTAAAATGCATTCAAAACTTTCAAGTCCATAGAGAATGTCCAGAAAACACAAACACACAGAGAGGCTGTAGCAAGATCTGGGATTGAGATAGCTAAAAACAACCAGATATCTTTGTTTGCATCCAGGAGTATCTGGACAAATTGTTGTAGTTTTGAAGTGAAATTTAACCAAAAAATCACCGTGAAAGTGGTTTTGGAGAAAAGCACAATCTTCCTGTTTGGCTAGTGCATCCAATGTCATGTTTACAGAAAGAAATATCATGTTTTCTCTGGTTTCTGAAGCTTTCTTCCTAGAAAACTCGAATGTGTGCAGGATTTGACTCCAGGTGGAACCAGTTAGCGTTTGGCAGCTAAAAACAAAAAATTACATGCTAAAATGCATTCAAAACCTTAAAGTCCATAGAGAATGTCCAGAAAACACAAACACACACAGAGGCTGTAGCAAGATCTGGGATTGAGATAGCCACAACACACCAGATAGTTTTGTTTTCATCCCGGAGTATCTGGACAAATTGTTGAGGATTTCAGGTGAAATTTAACCAAAAATCACCGTGAAAATGGTTTTGGAGAAAAGCACAATCTTCCTGTTCGGCAAATGCATCCAATGTCATGTTTACAGAAAGAAATATCATGTTTTCTCAGGTTTCTGGAGCTTTCTTCCCAGAAAACTCGAATGTGTGGATGATTTGACTCCAGGTGGAACCAATTAGCGTTTGGCAGCTAAAAACAAAAACTTACATGCTAAAATGCATTCAAAACTTTCAAGTATATAGAGAATGTCCAGAAAACACAAACAAACACAGAGGCTGTAGCAAGATCTGGGATTGCGGTAGCCACAACACACCAGATATCTTTGTTTTCATCCAGGAGTATCTAGACAATTTGTTGTAGTTTTGAAGTGAAATTTAACCAAAAATCACCGTGAAAGTGGTTTTCGAGAAATGCACAATCTTCCTGTTTGGCTACTGCATCCAATGTCATGTTTACAGAAAGAAATATCATGTTTTCTCTGGTTTCTGAAGCTATCTTCCTAGAAAACTCGAATGTGTGGAGGATTTGACTCCAGGTGGAACCAGTTAGCGTTTGGCAGCTAAAAACAAAAAATTACATGCTAAAATGCATTCAAAACCGTAAAGTCCATAGAGAATGTCCAGAAAACACAAACACACACAGAGGCTGTAGCAAGATCTGGAATTGAGATAGCCACAACACACCAGATAGTTTTGTGTTCCTCCAGGAGTATCTGGGCAAATTGTTGTGGATTTCGGGTGAAATTTAACCAAAAATCACCGTGAAAGTGGTTTTGGAGAAAAGCACAATCTTCCTCTTTGGCAAATGCATCCAATCTCATGTTTACAGAAAGAAATATCATGTTTTCTCAGGTTTCTGAAGCTTTCTTCCTAGAAAACTCGAATGTGTGGAGTATTTGACTCCGGGTGGAACCAATTAGCGTTTCACAGCTAAAAACAAAACCTTACATGCTAAAATGCATTCAAAACTTTCAAGTCCATAGAGAATGTCCAGAAAACACAAACACACACAGAGGCTGTAGCAAGATCTGGGATTGAGATAGCTAAAAACAACCAGATATCTTTGTTTTCATCCAGGAGTATCTGGACAAATTGTTGTAGTTTTGAATTGAAATTTAACCAAAAAATCACCGTGAAAGTGGTTTTGGAGAAAAGCACAATCTTCCTGTTCGGCAAATGCATCCAATGTCATGTTTACAGAAAGAAATATCATGTTTTCTCAGGTTTCTGAAGATTTCTTCCTAGAAAACTGGAATGTGTGGAGGATTTGACTCCAGGTGGAACCAGTTAGCGTTTGGCAGCTAAAAACAAAAAATTACATGCTAAAATGCATTCAAAACCTTAAAGTCCATAGAGAATGTCCAGAAAACACAAACACACACAGAGGCTGTAGAAAGATCTGGGATTGAGATAGCCACAACACACCAGATAGTTTTGTTTTCATCCAGGAGTATCTGGACAAATTGTTGTAGTTTTGAACTAAAATTTAACCAAAAATAATTGTGAAAGTGGTATTGGAGAAAAGCACAATATTCTTCTTCAGCAAATGCATCCAATGTCATGTTTACCGAAAGAAATATCATGTTTTCTCAGGTTTCTGAAGCTTTCTTCCTAGAAAACTCGAACGTGTGGAGTATTTGACTCCAGGTGGAACCAATTAGCGTTTAGCAGCTAAAAACAAAACCTTACATGCTAAAATGCATTCAAAACCGTAAAGTCCATAGAGAATGTCCAGAAAACACAAACACACACAGAGGCTGTAGCAAGATCTGGGATTGAGATAATCACAACACACAAGATAGTTTTGTTTTCATCCAGGAGTATCTGGACAAATTTTTGTAGATTTGAAGTGAAATTTAACCAAAAAATCACCGTGAAAGTGGTTTTGGAGAAAAGCACAATCTTCCTGTTTGGCAAATGCATCCAATGTCATGTTTACAGAAAGAAATATCATCTTTTCTCAGGTTTCTGAAGCTTTCTTCCTAGAAAGCTCGAATGTGTGGAGGATTTCACTCCAGGTGGAACGAACTAGCGTTTTCTAGCTAAAAACAATAACTTACATGCTAAAATGCATTCAAAAGCTTAAAGTCCATAGAGAATGTCCAGAAAACACAAACACACACAGAGGCTGTAGCAAGATCTGGGATTGAGATAGCCACAACACACCAGATAGTTTTCTTTTCATCCAGGAGTATCTGGACAAATTGTTGTAGTTTTGAACTAAAATTGAACCAAAAATCACCGTGAAAGTGGTTTTGGAGAAAAGCACAATCTTCTTGGTCGGCAAATGCATCCAATGTCATGTTTACAAATACAAATATCATGTTTTCTCAGGTTTCTGAAGTTTTCTCCCTAGAAAACTCCAATGAGAAGAGGATTTGACTCCAGGTGAAACCAATTAGCGTTTTCCAGCAGAAAACAAAAAGGGTCCTGCTAAAATGCATTCAAAACCGTAAAGTCCATAGAGAATGTCCAGAAAACACAAACACACACAGAGGCTGTAGCAAGATCTCGGATTGAGATAGCCACAACACACCAGATAGTTTTGTTTTCATCCAGGAGTATCTTGACAAATTGTGGAGGATTTCAGGTGAAATTTAACCAAAAATCACCTTGAAAGTGGTTTTGGAGAAATGCACAATCTTCCTGTTCGGCAAATGCATCCAATGTCATGTTTAAAGAAAGAAATATCATGTTTTCTCAGGTTTCTGGAGCTTTCTTCCCAGAAAACCCGAATGTGTGGATGATTTGACTCCAGGTGGAACCAATTAGCGTTTGGCAGCTAAAAACAAAAACTTACATGCTAAAATGCATTCAAAACTTTCATGTCTATAGAGAATGTCCAGAAAACACAAACAAACACAGAGGCTGTAGCAAGATCTGGGATTGATGTAGCCACAACACACCAGATATCTTTGTTTTCATCCAGGAGTATCTAGACAAATTGTTGTGGATTTCGGGTGAAATTTAACCAAAAATCACCGTGAAAGTGGTTTTGGAGAAAAGCACAATCTTCCAGTTGAGCAAATGCATCCAATGTCATGTTTACAGAAAGAAATATCATGTTTTCTCAGGTTTCTGGAGTTTTCTTCCTAGAAAACTCGAATGTGTGGAGGATTTGACTCCAGGAGGAACCAATTAGCGTTTGCCAGCAGAAAACAAAAAAAAAGAGTCCTGCTAAAATGCATTGAAAACCGTAAAGTCCATAGAGAATGTCCAGAAAACACAAACACACACAGAGGCTGTAGCAAGATGTGGTATTGAGATAGCCACAACACACCAGATAGTTTTGCTTTCATCCAGAGTATCGGGACAAAATGTTGTGGATTTCCGGTGAAACTTAACCAAAAATCACCGTGAAAGTGGTTTTGGAGAAAAGCTCATGCTTCCTGCTCGGCAAATGCAGCCAATGTCATGTTTACAGATCTGAGATTGAGATAGCCACAACAGACAAGATAGTTTTGTTTTCATCCAGGAGTATCTGGACAAATTGTTGTAGATTTGAAGTGAAATTTAACCAAAAATCACCGTGAAAGTGGTTTTAGGGAAAGCACAATCTTCCTGTTTAGCAAATGCATCCAATGTCATGTTTACAAATACAAATATCATGTTTTCTCAGGTTTCTGAAGCTTTCTTCCTTGAAAACTCGAATGTGTGGCGGATTTCACTCCAGGTGGAACCAACTAGCGTTTGGCAGCTGAAAGCAAAAACTTACATGCTAAAATTCAATCAAAACCGTAAAGTCCATAGAGAATGTCCAGAAAACACAAACACACACAGAGGCTGTAGCAAGATCTGGGATTGAGATAGCCACAACACACCAGATAGTTTTGTTTTCATCCAGGAGTATCTGGACAAATTGTTGTAGTTTTGAAGAGAAATTTAATCAAAAATCACCGTGAAAGTGGTTTTGGAGAAAAGCACAATCTTCCTGTTCAGCAAATGAATCGAATGTCATGTTTACAGAAAGAAATATCATGTTTTCTCAGGTTTCTGAAGCTTTCTTCCTAGAAAACTCGAATGTGTGGAGGATTAGACACCAGGTGGAACCAGTTAGCGTTTGGCAGCTAAAAACAAAAAATTACATGCTAAAATGCATTCAAAACCTTAAAGTCCATAGAGAATGCCCAGAAAACACAAACACACAAAGAGGCTGTAGCAAGATCTGGGATTGAGATAGCCACAATACACCAGAGAGTTTTGTTTTCATCCAGGATTATCTGGACAAATTGTTGTGGATTTTGGGTGAAATTTAAACAAAAATCACCGTGAACGTGGTTTTGAAGAAAAGCACAATCTTCCTGTTCGGCAAATGCATCCAATGTCATGTTTACAGAAAGAAATATCATGTTTTCTCAGGTTTCTGGAGCTTTCTTCCTAGAAAACTCAAATGTGTGGAGGATTTCACTCCAGGTGGAACCAACTAGCGTTTGCTAGCTAAAAACAATAACTTACATGCTAAAATGCATTCAAAACCTTAAAGTCCATAGAGAATGTCCAGAAAACACAAACACACACAGAGGCTGTAGCAAGATCTGGGATTGAGATAGCTAAAAATCACCAGATATCTTTGTTTTCATGGGAGGTGTATCTAGACAAATTGTTGTAGTTTTGAAGTAAAATTTAACCAAAAAATCACCGTGAAAGTGGTTTTGGGGAAAAACACAGTCTTCCTGTTCGGCAACTGCATCCAATGTCATGTTTACAGAAAGAAATATCATGTTTTCTCAGGTTTCTGAAGCTTTCTTCCTAGATAACTCGAATGTGTGGAGGATTTGACTCCAGGTGGAACCAATTAGCATTTGCCAGCAGAAAACAAAAAAAAAAGAGTCCTGCTAAAATGCATTCAAAACCTTAAAGTCCATAGAGAATGTCCAGAAAACACAAACACACAAAGAGGCTGTAGCAAGATCTGGGATTGAGATAGCCACAACACACCAGAGAGTTTTGTTTTCATCCAGGATTATCTGGACAAATTGTTGTGGATTTTGGGTGAAATTTAAACAAAAATCACCGTGAACGTGGTTTTGAAGAAAAGCACAATCTTCCTGTTCGGCAAATGCATCCAATGTCATGTTTACAGAAAGAAATATCATGTTTTCTCAGGTTTCTGGAGCTTTCTTCCTAGAAAACTCAAATGTGTGGAGGATTTCACTCCAGGTGGAACCAACTAGCGTTTGCTAGCTAAAAACAATAACTTACATGCTAAAATGCATTCAAAATTTAAAGTCCATAGAGAATGTCCAGAAAACACAAACACACACAGAGGCTGTAGCAAGATCTGGGATTGAGATAGCTAAAAATCACCAGATATCTTTGTTTTCATGCAGGTGTATCTAGACAAATTGTTGTAGTTTTGAAGTGAAATTTAACCAAAAAATCACCGTGAAAGTGGTTTTGGGGAAAAACACAATCTTCCTGTTCGGCAACTGCATCCAATGTCATGTTTACAGAAAGAAATATCATGTTTTCTCAGGTTTCTGAAGCTTTCTTCCTAGAAAACTCGAATGTGTGGAGGATTTGACTCCAGGTGGAACCAATTAGCGTTTGACAGCTGAGAACAAAAAAAAAAGAGTCCTGCTAAAATGCATTCAAAACGGTAAAGTCCATAGATTATGTCCAGAAAACACAAACACACACAGAGGCTGTAGCAAGATCTGGGATTGAGATAGCCACAACACACCAGATAGTTTTGTTTTCATCCTGGAGTATCTGGACAAATTGTTGTAGTTTTGAAGTGAAATTTAACCAAAAATCACCGTGAAAGTGGTTTTAGGGAAAGCACAATCTTCCTGTTCGGCAAATGCATCCAATGTCATGTTTACAGAAAGAAATATCATGTTTTCTCAGGTTTCTGAAGCTTTCTTCCTAGAAAACTCGAATGTGTGGAGGATTTGACTCCAGGTGGAACCAATTAGCATTTGCCAGCAGAAAACAAAAAAAAAAGAGTCCTGCTAAAATGCATTCAAAACCTTAAAGTCCATAGAGAATGTCCAGAAAACACAAACACACAAAGAGGCTGTAGCAAGATCTGGGATTGAGATAGCCACAACACACCAGAGAGTTTTGTTTTCATCCAGGATTATCTGGACAAATTGTTGTGGATTTTGGGTGAAATTTAAACAAAAATCACCGTGAAAGTGGTTTTGAAGAAAAGCACAATCTTCCTGTTCGGCAAATGCATCCAATGTCATGTTTACAGAAAGAAATATCATGTTTTCTCAGGTTTCTGGAGTTTTCTTCCTAGAAAACTCGAATGTGTGGAGGATTTGACTCCAGGAGGAACCAATTAGCGTTTGCCAGCAGAAAACAAAAAAAAAGAGTCCTGCTAAAATGCATTGAAAACCGTAAAGTCCATAGAGAATGTCCAGAAAACACAAACACACACAGAGGCTGTAGCAAGATGTGGTATTGAGATATCCACAACACACCAGATAGTTTTGCTTTCATCCAGAGTATCGGGACAAAATGTTGTGGATTTCCGGTGAAACTTAACCAAAAATCACCGTGAAAGTGGTTTTGGAGAAAAGCTCATGCTTCCTGCTCGGCAAATGCAGCCAATGTCATGTTTACAGATCTGAGATTGAGATAGCCACAACAGACAAGATAGTTTTGTTTTCATCCAGGAGTATCTGGACAAATTGTTGTAGATTTGAAGTGAAATTTAACCAAAAATCACCGTGAAAGTGGTTTTAGGGAAAGCACAATCTTCCTGTTTAGCAAATGCATCCAATGTCATGTTTACAGAAAGAAATATCATGTTTTCTCAGGTTTCTGAAGCTTTCTTCCTTGAAAACTCGAATGTGTGGCGGATTTCACTCCAGGTGGAACCAACTAGCGTTTGGCAGCTGAAAGCAAAAACTTACATGCTAAAATTCAATCAAAACCGTAAAGTCCATAGAGAATGTCCAGAAAACACAAACACACACAGAGGCTGTAGCAAGATCTGGGATTGAGATAGCCACAACACACCAGATAGTTTTGTTTTCATCCAGGAGTATCTGGACAAATTGTTGTAGTTTTGAAGTGAAATTTAATCAAAAAATCACCGTGAAAGTGGTTTTGGAGAAAAGCACAATCTTCCTGTTCGGCAAATGAATCGAATGTCATGTTTACAGAAAGAAATATCATGTTTTCTCAGGTTTCTGAAGCATTCTTCCTAGAAAACTCGAATGTGTGGAGGATTAGACACCAGGTGGAACCAGTTAGCGTTTGGCAGCTAAAAACAAAAAATTACATGCTAAAATGCATTCAAAACCTTAAAGTCCATAGAGAATGCCCAGAAAACACAAACACACAAAGAGGCTGTAGCAAGATCTGGGATTGAGATAGCCACAACACACCAGAGAGTTTTGTTTTCATCCAGGATTATCTGGACAACTTGTTGTGGATTTTGGGTGAAATTTAAACAAAAATCACCGTGAACGTGGTTTTGAAGAAAAGCACAATCTTCCTGTTCGGCAAATGCATCCAATGTCATGTTTACAGAAAGAAATATCATGTTTTCTCAGGTTTCTGGAGCTTTCTTCCTAGAAAACTCAAATGTGTGGAGGATTTCACTCCAGGTGGAACCAACTAGCGTTTGCTAGCTAAAAACAATAACTTACATGCTAAAATGCATTCAAAACCTTAAAGTCCATAGAGAATGTCCAGAAAACACAAACACACACAGAGGCTGTAGCAAGATCTGGGATTGAGATAGCTAAAAATCACCAGATATCTTTGTTTTCATGCAGGTGTATCTAGACAAATTGTTGTAGTTTTGAAGTGAAATTTAACCAAAAAATCACCGTGAAAGTGGTTTTGGGGAAAAACACAATCTTCCTGTTCGGCAACTGCATCCAATGTCATGTTTACAGAAAGAAATATCATGTTTTCTCAGGTTTCTGAAGCTTTCTTCCTAGAAAACTCGAATGTGTGGAGGATTTGACTCCAGGTGGAACCAATTAGCGTTTGACAGCTGAGAACAAAAAAAAAAGAGTCCTGCTAAAATGCATTCAAAACGGTAAAGTCCATAGATTATGTCCAGAAAACACAAACACACACAGAGGCTGTAGCAAGATCTGGGATTGAGATAGCCACAACACACCAGATAGTTTTGTTTTCATCCTGGAGTATCTGGACAAATTGTTGTAGTTTTGAAGTGAAATTTAACCAAAAATCACCGTGAAAGTGGTTTTAGGGAAAGCACAATCTTCCTGTTCGGCAAATGCATCCAATGTCATGTTTACAGAAAGAAATATCATGTTTTCTCAGGTTTCTGAAGCTTTCTTCCTAGAAAACTCGAATGTGTGGAGGATTTGACTCCAGGTGGAACCAATTAGCATTTGCCAGCAGAAAACAAAAAAAAAAGAGTCCTGCTAAAATGCATTCAAAACCTTAAAGTCCATAGAGAATGTCCAGAAAACACAAACACACAAAGAGGCTGTAGCAAGATCTGGGATTGAGATAGCCACAACACACCAGAGAGTTTTGTTTTCATCCAGGATTATCTGGACAAATTGTTGTGGATTTTGGGTGAAATTTAAACAAAAATCACCGTGAAAGTGGTTTTGAAGAAAAGCACAATCTTCCTGTTCGGCAAATGCATCCAATGTCATGTTTACAGAAAGAAATATCATGTTTTCTCAGGTTTCTGGAGTTTTCTTCCTAGAAAACTCGAATGTGTGGAGGATTTGACTCCAGGAGGAACCAATTAGCGTTTGCCAGCAGAAAACAAAAAAAAAGAGTCCTGCTAAAATGCATTGAAAACCGTAAAGTCCATAGAGAATGTCCAGAAAACACAAACACACACAGAGGCTGTAGCAAGATGTGGTATTGAGATATCCACAACACACCAGATAGTTTTGCTTTCATCCAGAGTATCGGGACAAAATGTTGTGGATTTCCGGTGAAACTTAACCAAAAATCACCGTGAAAGTGGTTTTGGAGAAAAGCTCATGCTTCCTGCTCGGCAAATGCAGCCAATGTCATGTTTACAGATCTGAGATTGAGATAGCCACAACAGACAAGATAGTTTTGTTTTCATCCAGGAGTATCTGGACAAATTGTTGTAGATTTGAAGTGAAATTTAACCAAAAATCACCGTGAAAGTGGTTTTAGGGAAAGCACAATCTTCCTGTTTAGCAAATGCATCCAATGTCATGTTTACAGAAAGAAATATCATGTTTTCTCAGGTTTCTGAAGCTTTCTTCCTTGAAAACTCGAATGTGTGGCGGATTTCACTCCAGGTGGAACCAACTAGCGTTTGGCAGCTGAAAGCAAAAACTTACATGCTAAAATTCAATCAAAACCGTAAAGTCCATAGAGAATGTCCAGAAAACACAAACACACACAGAGGCTGTAGCAAGATCTGGGATTGAGATAGCCACAACACACCAGATAGTTTTGTTTTCATCCAGGAGTATCTGGACAAATTGTTGTAGTTTTGAAGTGAAATTTAATCAAAAAATCACCGTGAAAGTGGTTTTGGAGAAAAGCACAATCTTCCTGTTCGGCAAATGAATCGAATGTCATGTTTACAGAAAGAAATATCATGTTTTCTCAGGTTTCTGAAGCATTCTTCCTAGAAAACTCGAATGTGTGGAGGATTAGACACCAGGTGGAACCAGTTAGCGTTTGGCAGCTAAAAACAAAAAATTACATGCTAAAATGCATTCAAAACCTTAAAGTCCATAGAGAATGCCCAGAAAACACAAACACACAAAGAGGCTGTAGCAAGATCTGGGATTGAGATAGCCACAACACACCAGAGAGTTTTGTTTTCATCCAGGATTATCTGGACAACTTGTTGTGGATTTTGGGTGAAATTTAAACAAAAATCACCGTGAACGTGGTTTTGAAGAAAAGCACAATCTTCCTGTTCGGCAAATGCATCCAATGTCATGTTTACAGAAAGAAATATCATGTTTTCTCAGGTTTCTGGAGCTTTCTTCCTAGAAAACTCAAATGTGTGGAGGATTTCACTCCAGGTGGAACCAACTAGCGTTTGCTAGCTAAAAACAATAACTTACATGCTAAAATGCATTCAAAACCTTAAAGTCCATAGAGAATGTCCAGAAAACACAAACACACACAGAGGCTGTAGCAAGATCTGGGATTGAGATAGCTAAAAATCACCAGATATCTTTGTTTTCATGGGAGGTGTATCTAGACAAATTGTTGTAGTTTTGAAGTAAAATTTAACCAAAAAATCACCGTGAAAGTGGTTTTGGAGAAAAACACAGTCTTCCTGTTCGGCAACTGCATCCAATGTCATGTTTACAGAAAGAAATATCATGTTTTCTCAGGTTTCTGAAGCTTTCTTCCTAGAAAACTCGAATGTGTGGAGGATTTGACTCCAGGTGGAACCAATTAGCATTTGCCAGCAGAAAACAAAAAAAAAAGAGTCCTGCTAAAATGCATTCAAAACCTTAAAGTCCATAGAGAATGTCCAGAAAACACAAACACACAAAGAGGCTGTAGCAATTTCTGGTATTGAGATAGCCACAACACACCAGAGAGTTTTGTTTTCATCCAGGATTATCTGGACAAATTGTTGTGGATTTTGGGTGAAATTTAAACAAAAATCACCGTGAACGTGGTTTTGAAGAAAAGCACAATCTTCCTGTTCGGCAAATGCATCCAATGTCATGTTTACAGAAAGAAATATCATGTTTTCTCAGGTTTCTGGAGCTTTCTTCCTAGAAAACTCGAATGTGTGGAGGATTTCACTCCAGGTGGAACCAACTAGCGTTTGCTAGCTAAAAACAATAACTTACATGCTAAAATGCATTCAAAATTTAAAGTCCATAGAGAATGTCCAGAAAACACAAACACACACAGAGGCTGTAGCAAGATCTGGGATTGAGATAGCTACAAATCACCAGATAGTTTTGTTTTCATCCAGGAGTATCTGGACAAATTGTTGTGGATTTCGGGTGAAATTTAACCAAAAAATCACCGTGAAAGTGGTTTGGAGAAAAGCACAATCTTCCTGTTCGGCAAATGCATCCAATGTCATGGTTGCAGAAAGAAATATCATGTTTTCTCAGGTTTCTGAAGCTTTCTTCCTAGAAAACTCGAATGTGTGGAGGATTTGACTCCAGGTGGAACCAATTAGCGTTTGGCAGCTCAAAACAAAAACTTGCATGCTAAAATGCATTCAAAACCGTAAAGTCCATAGAGAATGTCCAGAAAACACAAACAAACACAGAGGCTGTAGCAAGATCTGGGATTTAGATAGCACAACACACCAGATAGTTTTGTTTTCTTCCAGGAGTATCTGGACAAATTCTTGTGGATTTCGGGTGAAATTTAACCAAAAAATCACCGTGAAAGTGGTTTTGGAGAAAAGCACAATCTTCCTGTTCGGCAAATGCATCCAATGTCATGTTTACAGAAAGAAATATCATGTTTTCTCAGGTTTCTGGAGCTTTCTTCCTAGAAAACTCGAATGTGGAGGATTTGACTCCAGGTGGAACCAATTAGCGTTTGACAGCTGAGAACAAAAAAAAAAGAGTCCTGCTAAAATGCATTCAAAACGGTAAAGTCCATAGATTATGTCCAGAAAACACAAACACACACAGAGGCTGTAGCAAGATCTGGGATTGAGATAGCCACAACACACCAGATAGTTTTGTTTTCATCCTGGAGTATCTGGACAAATTGTTGTAGTTTTGAAGTGAAATTTAACCAAAAATCACCGTGAAAGTGGTTTTAGGGAAAGCCAATCTTCCTGTTCGGCAAATGCATCCAATGTCATGTTTACAGAAAGAAATATCATGTTTTCTCAGGTTTCTGAAGCTTTCTTCCTAGAAAACTCGAATGTGTGGAGGATTTGACTCCAGGTGGAACCAATTAGCATTTGCCAGCAGAAAACAAAAAAAAAAGAGTCCTGCTAAAATGCATTCAAAACCTTAAAGTCCATAGAGAATGTCCAGAAAACACAAACACACAAAGAGGCTGTAGCAAGATCTGGGATTGAGATAGCCACAACACACCAGAGAGTTTTGTTTTCATCCAGGATTATCTGGACAAATTGTTGTGGATTTTGGGTGAAATTTAAACAAAAATCACCGTGAACGTGGTTTTGGAGAAAAGCACAATCTTCCTGTTCGGCAAATGCATCCAATGTCATGTTTACAGAAAGAAATATCATGTTTTCTCAGGTTTCTGGAGCTTTCTTCCTAGAAAACTCGAATGTGTGGAGGATTTCACTCCAGGTGGAACCAACTAGCGTTTGCTAGCTAAAAACAATAACTTACATGCTAAAATGCATTCAAAATTTAAAGTCCATAGAGAATGTCCAGAAAACACAAACACACACAGAGGCTGTAGCAAGATCTGGGATTGAGATAGCTAAAAATCACCAGATATCTTTGTTTTCATGCAGGTGTATCTAGACAAATTGTTGTAGTTTTGAAGTGAAATTTAACCAAAAAATCACCGTGAAAGTGGTTTTGGGGAAAAACACAATCTTCCTGTTCGGCAACTGCATCCAATGTCATGTTTACAGAAAGAAATATCATGTTTTCTCAGGTTTCTGAAGCTTTCTTCCTAGAAAACTCGAATGTGTGGAGGATTTGACTCCAGGTGGAACCAATTAGCGTTTGACAGCTGAGAACAAAAAAAAAAGAGTCCTGCTAAAATGCATTCAAAACGGTAAAGTCCATAGATTATGTCCAGAAAACACAAACACACACAGAGGCTGTAGCAAGATCTGCGATTGAGATAGCCACAACACACCAGATAGTTTTGTTTTCATCCTGGAGTATCTGGACAAATTGTTGAAGTTTTGAAGTGAAATTTAACCAAAAATCACCGTGAAAGTGGTTTTAGGGAAAGCACAATCTTCCTGTTCGGCAAATGCAGCCAATGTCATGTTTACAAATACAAATATCCTGTTTTCTCAGGTTTCTGAAGCTTTCTTCCTTGAAAACTCGAATGTGTGGCGGATTTCACTCCAGGTGGAACCAACTAGCATTTGGCAGCTGAAAGCTAAAACTTACATGCTAAAATGCATTCAAAACCGTAAAGTCCATAGAGAATGTCCAGAAAACACAAACACACACAGAGGCTGTAGCAAGATCTGGGATTGAGATAGCTAAAAATCACCAGATATCTTTGTTTTCATCCAGGTGTATCTGGACAAATTGTTGTAGTTTTGAAGTGAAATTTAACCAAAAAATCACCGTGAAAGTGGTTTTGGATAAAAGCACAATCTTCCTGTTCGGCAAATGCATCCAATGTCATGTTTTCAGAAAGAAATATCATGTTTTCTCAGGTTTCTGAAGCTTTCTTCCTAGAAAACTCGAATGTGTGGAGGATTTGACTCCAGGTGGAACCAATTAGCGTTTGGCAGCTAAAAACAAAACCTTACATGCTAAAATGCATTCAAAACCATAAAGTCCATAGAGAATGTCCAGAAAACACAAACACACACAGAGGCTGTAGCAAGATCTGGGATTGAGATAGCTAAAAATCACCAGATATCTTTGTTTTCATGCAGGTGTATCTAGACAAATTGTTGTAGTTTTGAAGTAAAATTTAACCAAAAAATCACCGTGAAAGTGGTTTTGGGGAAAAACACAGTCTTCCTGTTCGGCAACTGCATCCAATGTCATGTTTACAGAAAGAAATATCATGTTTTCTCAGGTTTCTGAAGCTTTCTTCCTAGAAAACTCGAATGTGTGGAGGATTTGACTCCAGGTGGAACCAATTAGCATTTGCCAGCAGAAAACAAAAAAAAAAGAGTCCTGCTAAAATGCATTCAAAACCTTAAAGTCCATAGAGAATGTCCAGAAAACACAAACACACAAAGAGGCTGTAGCAAGATCTGGGATTGAGATAGCCACAACACACCAGAGAGTTTTGTTTTCATCCAGGATTATCTGGACAAATTGTTGTGGATTTTGGGTGAAATTTAAACAAAAATCACCGTGAACGTGGTTTTGAAGAAAAACACAATCTTCCTGTTCGGCAAATGCATCCAATGTCATGTTTACAGAAAGAAATATCATGTTTTCTCAGGTTTCTGGAGCTTTCTTCCTAGAAAACTCGAATGTGTGGAGGATTTCACTCCAGGTGGAACCAACTAGCGTTTGCTAGCTAAAAACAATAACTTACATGCTAAAATGCATTCAAAATTTAAAGTCCATAGAGAATGTCCAGAAAACACAAACACACACAGAGGCTGTAGCAAGATCTGGGATTGAGATAGCTAAAAATCACCAGATATCTTTGTTTTCATGCAGGTGTATCTAGACAAATTGTTGTAGTTTTGAAGTGAAATTTAACCAAAAAATCACCGTGAAAGTGGTTTTGGGGAAAAACACAATCTTCCTGTTCGGCAACTGCATCCAATGTCATGTTTACAGAAAGAAATATCATGTTTTCTCAGGTTTCTGAAGCTTTCTTCCTAGAAAACTCGAATGTGTGGCGTATTAGACTCCAGGTGGAACCAATTAGCGTTTGACAGCTGAGAACAAAAAAAAAAGAGTCCTGCTAAAATGCATTCAAAACGGTAAAGTCCATAGATTATGTCCAGAAAACACAAACACACACAGAGGCTGTAGCAAGATCTGCGATTGAGATAGCCACAACACACCAGATAGTTTTGTTTTCATCCTGGAGTATCTGGACAAATTGTTGTAGTTTTGAAGTGAAATTTAACCAAAAATCACCGTGAAAGTGGTTTTAGGGAAAGCACAATCTTCCTGTTCGGCAAATGCATCCAATGTCATGTTTACAAATACAAATATCCTGTTTTCTCAGGTTTCTGAAGCTTTCTTCCTTGAAAACTCGAATGTGTGGCGGATTTCACTCCAGGTGGAACCAACTAGCATTTGGCAGCTGAAAGCTAAAACTTACATGCTAAAATGCATTCAAAACCGTAAAGTCCATAGAGAATGTCCAGAAAACACAAACACACACAGAGGCTGTAGCAAGATCTGGGATTGAGATAGCTAAAAATCACCAGATATCTTTGTTTTCATCCAGGTGTATCTGGACAAATTGTTGTAGTTTTGAAGTGAAATTTAACCAAAAAATCACCGTGAAAGTGGTTTTGGAGAAAAGCACAATCTTCCTGTTCAGCAAATGCATCCAATGTCATGTTTACAGAAAGAAATATCATGTTTTCTCAGGTTTCTGAAGCTTTCTTCCTAAAAGACTCGACTGTGTGGTGGATTTGACTGCAGGTGAAACCAATTAGCGTTTGCCAGGAGAAAACAAAAAGGCCCGGCTAAAATGCATTCAAAACTTTCAAGTCCATAGTGAATGTCCAGAAAACACAAACACACACAGAGGCTGTAGCAAGATCTGGGATTGAGATAGGCACAACACACTAGATAGTTTAGTTTTCATCTAGGAGTATCTGGACAAATTCTTGTGGATTTCGGGTGAAATTTAACCAAAAAATCACCGTGAAAGTGGTTTTGGAGAAAAGCACAATCTTCCTGTTCGGAAAATGCATCCAATGTCATGTTTACAGAAAGAAATATCATGTTTCCTCAGGTTTCTGAAGCTTTCTTCCTAGAAAACTCGAATGTGTGGAGGATTTGACTCCAGGTGGAACCAATTAGCGTTTGGCAGCTGAAAACAAAAACTTACATGCTAAAATGCATTCCAAACGGTAAAGTCCATAGAGAAGGCCCAGAAAACACAAACACACACAGAGGCTGTAGCAAGATCTGGGATTGAGATAGCTAAAAATCACCAGATATCTTTATTTTCATCCAGGAGTATCTGGACACATTTGTAGTTTTGATGTCAAATTTAAAAAAAAAAATCACAGTGAAAGTGGTTTTGGAGAATAGAACAATCTTCCTGTTCGGCAAAGCATCCACTGTCATGTTTACAGAAAGAAATACCATGTTTTCTCAGGTTTCTGAAGCTTTCTTCCTAGAAAACTCGAATGTGTGGCGGATTTGACTCCAGGTGGAATCAATTAGCGTTTGGCAGCTAAAAACGAAAACTTACATGCTAAAATGCATTCAAAACCGTAAAGTCCATAGAGAATGCCCAGAAAAAGCAAACACACACAGAGGCTGTAGCAAGATCTGGGATTGAGATAGCCACAACACACCAGATAGTTTGGTTTTCATCCAGGAATATCTGGACAAATTGTTGTAGTTTTGAAGTGAAATTTAACCAAAAAGTCACCGTGAAACTGGTTTTGGAGAAAAGCACAATCTTCCTGTTCGGCAAATGCATCCAATGTCATGTTTACAGAAAGAAATATCATGTTTTCTCAGGTTTCTGAAGCTTTCTTCCTAGAAAACTCGAATGTGTGGAGTATTTGACTCCAGGTGGAAACAATTAGCGTTTGGCAGTTGAAAACCAAAACTTACATGCTAAAATGCATTCAAAACCGTAAAGTCCATAGAGAATGTCCAGAAAACACAAACACACACAGAGGCTGTAGCAAGATCTGGGATTGAGATAGCTAAAAATCACCAGATAGTTTTGTTTTCATCCAGCAGTATCTGGACAAATTGTTGTGGATTCTGAGTGAAATTTAACCAAAAAATCACCGTGACAGTGGTTTTGGAGAAAAGCACAATCTTCCTGTTCGGCAAATGCATCCAATGCCATGTTTCCAGAAAGAAATATCATGTTTTCTCAGGTTTCTGAAGCTTTCTTTATAGAAAACTCGAATGTGTGGAGGATTTGACTCCAGGTGGAACCAATTAGCGTTTGCCAGCTGAAAACCAAAACTTACATGCTAAAATGCATTCAAAACCGTAAAGTCCATAGAGAATCTCCAGAAAACACAAACACACACAGAGGCTGTAGCAAGATCTGGGATTGAGATAGCCACAACACACCAGACAGTTTAGTTTTCATCCAGGAGTATCTGGACAAATTGTTGTGGATTTCGGGTGAAATTTAACCAAAAATCACCGTGAAAGGCGGTTTTGGAGAAAAGCACAATCTTCCTGTTTGGCAAATGCATCCAATGTCATGTTTACAGAAAGAAATATCATGTTTTCTCAGGTTTCTGAAACTTTCTTCCTAGAAAACTCGAATGTGTGGCGGATTTGATTCCAGGTGGAACCAATTAGCGTTTGCCAGCTGACAACAAAAACTTACATGCTAAAATGCATTCAAAACCGTAAAGTCCATAGAGAATGTCCAGAAAACACAAACACACACAGAGGCTGTAGCAAGATCTGGGATTGAGATAGCTACAAATCACCAGATAGTTTTGTTTTCATCCAGGAGTATCTGGACAAATTGTTGTAGTTTTGAAGTGAAATTTAACCAAAAATCACCGTGAAAGTGGTTTTGGAGAATAGCACAATCTTCCTGTTCAGCAAAGCACCCAATGTCATGTTTACAGAAAGAAATATCATGTTTTCTCAGGTTTCTGAAGCTTTCTTCCTAGAAAACTCGAATGTGTGGAGGATTTGACTCCAGGTGGAATCAATTAGCGTTTGGCAGCTAAAAACGAAAACTTACATGCTAAAATGCATTCAAAACCGTAAAGTCCATAGAGAATGCCCAGAAAACACAAACACACACAGAGGCTGTAGCAAGATCTGGGATTGAGATAGCTACAAATCACCAGATAGTTTTGTTTTCATCCAGGAGTATCTGGACAAATTGTTGTAGTTTTGAAGTGAAATTTAACCAAAAAATCACCATGAAAGTGGTTTTGGAGAAAAGCACAATCTTCCTGTTCGGCAAATGCATCCAATGTCATGTTTCCAGAAAGAAATATCATGTTTTCTCAGGTTTCTGAAGCTTTCTTCCTAGAAAACTCGAATGTGTGGAGGATTTGACTCCAGGTGGAACCAATTAGCGTTTTGCAGCTAAAAACAAAACCTTACATGCTAAAATGCATTCAAAACCATAAAGTCCATAGAGAATGTCCAGAAAACACACACAAACACAGAGGCTGTAGCAAGATCTGGGATTGAGATAGCCACCACACACCAGATAGTTTTGTTTTCATCCAGGAGTATCTGGACAAATTGTTGTAGTTTTGAAGTGAAATTTAACCAAAAAATCACCGTGAACGTGGTTTTGGAGAAAAGCACAATCTTTCTGTTTGGCAAATGCATCCAATGTCATGTTTACAGAAAGAAATATCATGTTTTCTCAGGTTTCTGAAGCTTTCTTTATAGAAAACTCGAATATGTGGCGTATTTCACTCCAGGTAGAACCAATTAGCGTTTGCCAGCAGAAAACAAAAAGGGTCCTGCTAAAATGCATTCAAAACCGTAAAGTCCATAGAGAATGCCCAGAAAACACAAACACACACAGAGGCTGTAGCAAGATCTGGGATTGAGATAGCCACAACACACCAGATAGTTTTGTTTTCACCCAGTAGTATTTGGACAAATTGTTGTAGTTTTGAAGTGAAATTTAACCAAAAAGTCACCGTGAAACTGGTTTTGGAGAAAAGCACAATCTTCCTGTTCGGCAAATGCATCCAATGTCATGTTTCCAGAAAGAAATATCATGTTTTCTCAGGTTTCTGAAGCTTTCTTCCTCGAGAACTCGAATGTGTGGAGTATTTGACTCCAGGTGGAAACAATTAGCGTTTGGCAGTTGAAAACCAAAACTTACATGCTAAAATGCATTCAAAACCGTAAAGTCCATAGAAAATGTCCAGAAAACACAAACACACACAGAGGCTGTAGCAAGATCTGGGATTGAGATAGCTAAAAATCACCAGATAGTTTTGTTTTCATCCAGCAGTATCTGGACAAATTGTTGTGGATTTTGAGTGAAATTTAACCAAAAAATCACCGTGACAGTGGTTTTGGAGAAAAGCACAATCTTCCTGTTCGGCAAATGCATGCAATGTCATGTTTACAGAAAGAAATATCATGTGTTCTCAGGTTTCTGAAGCATTCTTCCAAGAAAACTCGAATGTGTGGAATATTTGACTCCAGGTGGAACCAATTAGCGTTTGCCAGCTGAAAACCAAAACTTACATGCTAAAATGCATTCAAAACCGTAAAGTCCATAGAGAACCTCCAGAAAACACAAACACACACAGAGGCTGTAGCAAGATCTGGGATTGAGATAGCCACAACACACCAGATAGTTTTGTTTTCACCCAGTAGTATTTGGACAAATTCTTGTGGATTTCGGGTGAAATTTAACCAAAAATCACCGTGAAAGTGGTTTTGGAGAAAAGCACAATCTTCCTGTTCGGCAAATGCATCCAATGTCATGTTTACAGAAAGAAATATCATGTTTTCTCAGGTTTCTGGAGCTTTCTTCCTAGAAAACTCGAATGTGTGGCGGATTTGACTCCAGGTGGAACCAATTAGCGTTTGGCAGCTAAAAACAAATCCTTACATGCTAAAATGCATTCAAAACCGTAAAGTCCATAGAGAATGTCCAGAAAACACACACAAACACAGAGGCTGTAGCAAGATCTGGGATTGAGATAGCCACCACACACCAGATAGTTTTGTTTTCATCCAGGAGTATCTGGACAAATTGTTGTAGTTTTGAAGTGAAATTTAACCAAAAATCACCGTGAAAGTGGTTTTGGAGAATAGCACAATCTTCCTGTTCAGCAAAGCACCCAATGTCATGTTTACAGAAAGAAATATCATGTTTTCTCAGGTTTCTGAAGCTTTCTTCCTAGAAAACTCGAATGTGTGGAGGATTTGACTCCAGGTGGAATCAATTAGCGTTTGGCAGTTGAAAACCAAAACTTACATGCTAAAATGCATTCAAAACCGTAAAGTCCATAGAGAATGTCCAGAAAACACAAACACACACAGAGGCTGTAGCAAGATCTGGGATTGAGATAGCCACTACACACCAGATAGTTTTGTTTTCATCCAGGAGTATCTGGACAAATTGTTGTAGTTTTGAAGTGAAATTTAACCAAAAAATCACGGTGAACGTGGTTTTGGAGAAAAGCACAATCTTCCTGTTCGGCAAATGCATCCAATGTCATGTTTCCAGAAAGAAATATCATGTTTTCTCAGGTTTCTGAAGCTTTCTTCCTAGAAAACTCGAATGTGTGGAGGATTTGCCTCCAGGTGGAACCAATTAGCGTTTTGCAGCTAAAAACAAAACCTTACATGCTAAAATGCATTCAAAACCATAAAGTCCATAGAGAATGTCCAGAAAACACACACAAACACAGAGGCTGTAGCAAGATCTGGGATTGAGATAGCCACCAAACACCAGATAGTTTTGTTTTCATCCAGGAGTATCTGGACAAATTGTTGTAGTTTTGAAGTGAAATTTAACCAAAAAATCACCGTGAACGTGGTTTTGGAGAAAAGCACAATCTTTCTGTTTGGCAAATGCATCCAATGTCATGTTTACAGAAAGAAATATCATGTTTTCTCAGGTTTCTGAAGCTTTCTTTATAGAAAACTCGAATGTGTGGCGGATTTCACTCCAGGTGGAACCAATTAGCGTTTGCCAGCAGAAAACAAAAAGGGTCCTGCTAAAATGCATTCAAAACCGTAAAGTCCATAGAGAATGTCCAGAAAACACAAACACACACAGAGGCTGTAGCAAGATCTGGGATTGAGATAGCTAAAAATCACCAGATAGTTTTGTTTTCATCCAGCAGTATCTGGACAAATTGTTGTGGATTTTGAGTGAAATTTAACCAAAAAATCACCGTGACAGTGGTTTTGGAGAAAAGCACAATCTTCCCGTTCGGCAAATGCATCCAATGTCATGTTTCCAGAAAGAAATATCATGTTTTCTCAGGTTTCTGAAGCTTTCTTCCTAGAAAACTCGAATGTGTGGAGTATTTGACTCCAGGTGGAACCAATTAGCGTTTGGCAGCTGAAAACCAAAACTTACATGCTAAAATGCATTCAAAACCGTAAAGTCCATAGAGAATCTCCAGAAAACACAAACACACACAGAGGCTGTAGCAAGATCTGGGATTGAGATAGCCACAACACACCAGATAGTTTTGTTTTCACCCATTAGTATTTGGACAAATTCTTGTGGATTTCGGGTGAAATTTAACCAAAAATCACCGTGAAAGTGGTTTTGGAGAAAAGCACAATCTTCCTGTTCGGCAAATGCATCCAATGTCATGTTTCCAGAAAGAAATATCATGTTTTCTCAGGTTTCTGAAGCTTTCTTCCTAGAAAACTCGAATGTGTGGCGGATTTGACTCCAGGTGGAACCAATTAGCGTTTGGCAGCTAAAAACAAAACCTTACATGCTAAAATGCATTCAAAACCGTAAAGTCCATAGAGAATGTCCAGAAAACACACACAAACACAGAGGCTGTAGCAAGATCTGGGATTGAGATAGCCACCACACACCAGATAGTTTTGTTTTCATCCAGGAGTATCTGGAAAAATTGTTGTAGATTTGAAGTGAAATTTAACCAAAAAATCACGGTGAACGTGGTTTTGGAGAAAAGCACAATCTTTCTGTTTGGCAAATGCATCCAATGTCATGTTTCCAAAAAGAAATATCATGTTTTCTCAGGTTTCTGAAGCTTCTTTATAGAAAACTCGAATGTGTGGCGGAATTCACTCCAGGTGGAACCAATTAGCGTTTGCCAGCAGAAAACAAAAAGGGTCCTGCTAAAATGCATTCAAAACCGTAAAGTCCATAGAGAATGCCCAGAAAACACAAACACACACAGAGGCTGTAGCAAGATCTGGAATTGAGATAGCCACAACACACCAGATAGTTTTGTTTCACCCAGTAGTATTTGGACAAATTGTTGTAGTTTTGAAGTGAAATTTAACCAAAAAGTCACCGTGAAACTGGTTTTGGAGAAAAGCACAATCTTCCTGTTCGGCAAATGCATCCAATGTCATGTTTCCAGAAAGAAATATCATGTTTTCTCAGGTTTCTGAAGCTTTCTTCCTCGAGAACTCGAATGTGTGGAGTATTTGACTCCAGGTGGAAACAATTAGCGTTTGGCAGTTGAAAACCAAAACTTACATGCTAAAATGCATTCAAAACCGTAAAGTCCATAGAGAATGTCCAGAAAACACAAACACACACAGAGGCTGTAGCAAGATCTGGGATTGAGATAGCTAAAAATCACCAGATAGTTTTGTTTTCATCCAGCAGTATCTGGACAAATTGTTGTGGATTTTGAGTGAAATTTAACCAAAAAATCACCGTGACAGTGGTTTTGGAGAAAAGCACAATCTTCCTGTTCGGCAAATGCATCCAATGTCATGTTTCCAGAAAGAAATATCATGTTTTCTCAGGTTTCTGAAGCTTTCTTCCTAGAAAACTCGAATGTGTGGAGTATTTGACTCCAGGTGGAACCAATTAGCGTTTGCCAGCTGAAAACCAAAACTTACATGCTAAAATGCATTCAAAACCGTAAAGTCCATAGAGAATCTCCAGAAAACACAAACACACACAGAGGCTGTAGCAAGATCTGGGATTGAGATAGCCACAACACACCAGATAGTTTTGTTTTCACCCAGTAGTATTTGGACAAATTCTTGTGGATTTCGGGTGAAATTTAACCAAAAATCACCGTGAAAGTGGTTTTGGAGAAAAGCACAATCTTCCTGTTCGGCAAATGCATCCAATGTCATGTTTCCAGAAAGAAATATCATGTTTTCTCAGGTTTCTGAAGCTTTCTTCCTAGAAAACTCGAATGTGTGGCGGATTTGACTCCAGGTGGAACCAATTAGCGTTTGGCAGGTAAAAACAAAACCGTACATGCTAAAATGCATTCAAAACAGTAAAGTCCATAGAGAATGTCCAGAAAACACACACAAACACAGAGGCTGTAGCAAGATCTGGGATTGAGATAGCCACCACACACCAGATAGTTTTGTTTTCATCCAGGAGTATCTGGACAAATTGTTGTAGATTTGAAGTGAAATTTAACCAAAAAATCACCGTGAAAGTGGTTTTGGAGAAAAGCACAATCTTTCTGTTTGGCAAATGCATCCAATGTCATGTTTACAGAAAGAAATATCATGTTTTCTCAGGTTTCTGAAGCTTTCTTTATAGAAAACTCGAATGTGTGGAGGATTTGACTCCAGGTGGAACCAATTAGCGTTTGCCAGCAGAAAACAAAAAGGGTCCTGCTAAAATGCATTCACAACCGTAAAGTCCATAGAGAATGTCCAGAAAACACAAACACACACAGAGGCTGTAGCAAGATCTGGGATTGAGATAGCCACAACACATCAGATAGTTTTGTTTTCATCCAGAAGTTTTTGGACAAATTGTTGTGGATTTCGGGTAAAATTTAACCAAAAAATCACAGTGAAAGTGGTTTTGGAGAAAAGCACAATCTTCCTGTTCAGCAAATGCATCCAATGTCGTGTTTACCGAAAGAAATATCATGTTTTCTCAGGTTTCTGAAGCTTTCTTCCTAGAAAACTCGAATGTGTGGCGTATTTGACTCCAGGTGGAACCAATTAGCGTTTGGCAGCTGAAAACAAAAACTTACATGCTAAAATGCATTCAAAACTGTAAAGTCCATAGAGAATCTCCAGAAAACACAAACACACACAGAGGCTGTAGCAAGATCTGGGATTGAGATAGCCACAACACACCAGATAGTTTTGTTTTCACCCAGTAGTATTTGGACAAATTCTTGTGGATTTCGGGTGAAATTTAACCAAAAATCACAGTGAAAGTGGTTTTGGAGAAAAGCACAATCTTCCTGTTCGGCAAATGCATCCAATGTCATGTTTCCAGAAAGAAATATCATGTTTACTCAGGTTTCTGAAGCTTTCTTCCTAGAAAACTCGAATGTGTGGCGGATTTGACTCCAGGTGGAACCAATTAGCGTTTTGCAAGTAAAAACAAAACCGTACATGCTAAAATGCATTCAAAACCGTAAAGTCCATAGAGAATGTCCAGAAAACACACACAAACACAGAGGCTGTAGCAAGATCTGGGATTGAGATAGCCAGAACACACCAGATAGTTTTGTTTTCATCCAGGAGTATCTGGACAAATTGTTGTAGTTTTGAAGTGAAATTTAACCAAAAAATCACCGTGAACGTGGTTTTGGAGAAAAGCACAATCTTCCTATTTGGCAAATGCATCCAATGTCATGTTTACAGAAAGAAATATCATGTTTTCTCAGGTTTCTGAAGCTTTCTTTATAGAAAACTCGAATGTGTGGCGGATTTGACTCCAGGTGGAACCAATTAGCGTTTGCCAGCAGAAAACAAAAAGGGTCCTGCTAAAATGCATTCACAACATTAAAGTCCATAGAGAATGTCCAGAAAACACAAACACACACAGAGGCTGTAGCAAGATCTGGGATTGAGATAGTCACAACACATCAGATAGTTTTGTTTTCATCCAGAAGTTTTTGGACAAATTGTTGTGGATTTCGGGTGAAATTTAACCAAAAAATCACCGTGAAAGTGGTTTTGGAGAAAAGCACAATCTTCCTGTTCAGTAAATGCATCCAATGTCTTGATTACCGAAAGAAATATCATGTTTTCTCAGGTTTCTGAAGCTTTCTTTATAGAAAACTCGAATGTGTGGCGTATTTGACTCCAGGTGGAACCAATTAGCGTTTGCCAGCTGAAAACAAAAACTTACATGCTAAAATGCATTCACAACCGTAAAGTCCATAGAGAATGTCCAGAAAACACAAACACACACAGAGGCTGTAGCAAGATCTGGGATTGAGATAGCTACAAATCACCAGATAGTTTTGTTTTCATCCAGGAGTATCTGGACAAATTGTTGTAGTTTTGAAGTGAAATTTAACTGAAAAAATCTCAGTGAAAATGGTTTTGGAGAATAGCACAATCTTCCTGTTCAGCAAAGCACCGAATGTCATGTTTACAGAAAGAAATATCATGTTTTCTCAGGTTTCTGAAGCTTTCTTCCTAGAAAACTCGAATGTCTGGAGGGTTTGACTCCAGGTGGAACCAATTAGCGTTTGGCAGCTGAAAACAAAAACTTACATGCTAAAATGCATTCAAAACCATAAAGTCCATAGAGAATGCCCAGAAAACACAAACACACACAGAGGCTGTAGCAAGATCTGGGATTGAGATAGCCACAACACACCAGATAGTTTTGTTTTCACCCAGTAGTATTTGGACAAATTCTTGTGGATTTCGGGTGAAATTTAACCAAAAATCACCGTGAATGTGGTTTTGGAGAATAGCACAATCTTCCTGTTCAGCAAAGCACCCAATGTCATGTTTACAGAAAGAAATATCATGTTTTCTCAGGTTTCTGAAGCTTTCTTCCTAGAAAACTAGAATGTCTGGAGGATTTGACTCCAGGTGGAACCAATTAGCGTTTGCCAGCTGAAAACAAAACCTTACATGCTAAAATGCATTAAAACCGTAAAGTCCATAGAGAAAGTCCAGAAAACACAAACAAATACAAAGGCTGTAGCAATATCTGGGATTGAGATAGCTAAAAATCCCCAGATAGTTTTGTTTTCATCCAGGAGTATCTGGACAACTTCTTGTGGATTTCCGTTGAAATTTAACCAAAAAATCACCGTGAAAGTGGTTTTGGAGAAAAGCACAATCTTCCTGTCGGCAAATGAACCCAAAGTCAAGTTTACAGAAAGAAATATCATGTTTTCTCAGGTTTCTGAAGCTTTCTACCTAGAAAACTCGAATGTGTGGAGTATTTGACTCCAGGTGGAACCAATTAGCGTTTGCCAGCAGAAAACAAGAAGGGTCCTGCTAAAATGCATTCAAAACCTTAAAGTTCATAGAGAATGTCCAGAAAACACAAACACACACAGAGGCTGTAGCAAGATCTGGGATTGAGATAGCCACAACACACCAGATAGTTTTGTTTTCATCCAGGTGTATCTGGATAAATTGTTGTAGCTTTGAAATAAAATTTATAAAACATCATTGTGAAAGTGGTCTTGGAGAAAAGCACAATCTTCCTTTTCAGCAAATGAATCCAATGTCATGTTTACAGAAAGAAATATCATGTTTTCTCAGGTTTCTGAAGCTTTCTTCCTAGAAAACTCGAATATGTGGAGGATTTGACTCCAGGTGGAACCAATTAGCGTTTGGCAGCTAAAACCAAAACTTACATGCTAAAATGCATTCAAAACCGTAAAGTCCATAGAGAATCTCCAGAAAACACAAACAAACACAAAGGCTGTAGCAATATCTGTGAGTGAGATAGTCACAACACACCAGATAATTTTGTTTTCATCCAGGAGAATCTGGACAAATTGTTGTAGTTTTGAAGTGAAATTTAACAAAAACATCACCCTAAAAGTGGTTTTGGAGAAAAGCACAATTTTCCTGTTTGGAAAATGCATCCAATGTCATGTTTCCAGAAAGAAATATCATGTTTTCTCAGGATTCTGGAGCTTTCTTCCTAGAAAACTCGAATGTGTGGAGGATTTGACTCCAGGTGGAACCAATTAGAATTTGCCAGTTAAAAACAAAAACTTACATGCTAAAATGCATTCAAAACCGTAAAGTCCATAGAGAATGTCCAGAAAACACAAACACACACAGAGGCTGTAGCAAGATCTGGGATTGAGATAGCCACAACACACCAGATAGTTTTGTTTTCATCCAGGAGTATCTGGACAAATTGTTGTAGTTTTGAAGTGAAATTTAACCAAAAAATCACCGTGAACGTGGTTTTGGAGAAAAGCACAATGTTCCTGTTCGGCAAATGCATCCAATGTCATGTTTACAGAAAGAAATATCATGTTTTCTCAGGTTTCTGGAGCTTTCTTCCTAGAAAACTCGACTGTGTGGCGGATTTGACTCCAGGTGGAACCAATTAGCGTTTGCCAGGAGAAAACAAAATGGGCCCTGCTAAAATGCGTTCAAAACTTTCAAGTCCATAGAGAATGTCCAGAAAACACAAACACACACAGAGGCTGTAGCAAGATCTGGGATTGAGATAGCCACAACACCCCAGATAGTTTTGTTTTCATCCAGGAGTATCTGGACAAATTGTTGTGGATTTCGGGTGAAATTTAACCAAAAATCACCGTGAAAGTGGTTTTGGAGAAAAGCACAATGTTCCTGTTCGGCAAATGCATCCAATGTCATGTTTACAGATAGAAATATCATGTTTTCTCAGGTTTCTGGAGCTTTCTTCCTAGAAAACTCGAATGTGTAGAGGATTTGACTCCAGGTGGAAGCAATTAGCGTTTGCCAGCTAGAAACAAAAACTTACATGCAAAAACGCATTCAAAACCATAAAGTCCATAGAGAATGTCCAGAAAACACAAACACACACAGAGGCTGTAGCAAGATCTGGGATTGAGATAGCCAGAACACACCAGATAGTTTTGTTTTCATCCAGGAGTATCTGGACAAATTGTTGTAGTTTTGAAGTGAAATTTAACCAAAAATCACCGTGAAAGTGGTTTTAGGGAAAAGCACAATCTTCCTGTTCAGCAAATGCATCCAATGTCATGTTTACAGAAAGAAATATCATGTTTTCTCAGGTTTCTGAAGCTTTCTTCCTAGAAAACTCGAATGTGTGGAGGATTTGAGTCCAGGTGGAACCAATTAGCGTTTGCCAGCTAAAAACAAAAACTTACATGCTAAAATGCATTCAAAACCGTAAAGTCCATAGAGAATGTCCAGAAAACACAAACACACACAGAGGTTGTAGCAAGATATGGGATTGAGATAGCCACAACACACCAGATAGTTTTGTTTTCACCCAGTAGTATTTGGACAAATTCTTGTGGATTTCGGGTGAAATTTAACCAAAAATCACCGTGAAAGTGGTTTTGGAGAAAATCACAATCTTCCTGTTCGGCAAATGCATCCATTGTCATGTTTACAGAAAGAAATATCATGTTTTCTCAGGATTCTGGAGCTTTCTTCCTAGAAAACTCGAATGTGTGGCGTATTAGACTCCAGGTGGAACCAATTAGCGTTTGGCAGCTGAAAACCAAAACTTACATGTAAAATGCATTCAAAACCGTAAAGTCCATAGAGAATCTCCAGAAAACACACACAAACACAGAGGCTGTAGCAAGATCTGGGATTGAGATAGGCACAACACACCAGATAGTTTAGTTTTCATCCAGGAGTATCTGGACAAATTCTTGTGGATTTCGGGTGAAATTTAACCAAAAAATCACCGTGAAAGTGGTTTTGGAGAAAAGCACAATCTTCCTGTTCGGCAAATGCATCCAATGTCATGTTTCCAGAAAGAAATATCATGTTTCCTCAGGTTTCTGAAGCTTTCTTCCTAGAAAACTCGAATGTGTGGAGGATTTGACTCCAGGTGGAACCAATTAGCGTTTGGCAGCTGAAAACAAAAACTTACATGCTAAAATGCATTCAAAACCTTAAAGTCCATAGAGAATGCCCAGAAAACACAAACACACACAGAGGCTGTAGCAAGATCTGGGATTGAGATAGCCACAACACACCAGATAGTTTGGTTTTCACCCAGTAGTATTTGGACAAATTCTTGTGGATTTCCGGTGAAATTTAACCAAAAAATCACCGTGAGAGTGGTTTTGGAGATAATCACAATCTTCCTGTTCGGCAAATGCATCCAATGGCATGTTTACAGAAAGAAATATCATGTATTCTCAGGTTTCTGAAGCTTTCTACCTAGAAAACTCGAATGTGTGGCGTATTTGACTCCAGGTGGAACCAATTAGCGTTTGGCAGCTGAAACCAAAAACTTACATGCTAAAATGCATTCAAATCCGTAAAGTCCATAGAGAATGTCCAGAAAACACAAACACACACAGAGGCTGTAAATCCTGTAAGCTGCTTCTCTTTTACTCAGACTACTGAAACCCGCATAGTGCGTAAGACTACTCCCGTGCTACAGAACTCCGTAGAGTTTTTCCTACACTCAGGATGCAGAACTCCTGTAAACTGCCTCTCACTACTTCCAATGTACAGAAATCCTTTAAGCTGCTTCTCTTTTACTCAGACTACTGAAAACCCGCATAGTGTGTAAAACTACTCCCATGCTACAGAACTCCTGTAAAGTGTTTCCTACACTCAGGATGCAGAACTCCTGTAAACTGCCTCTCACTACTTCCAATGTACAGAAATCCTGTAAGCTGCTTCTCTTTTACTCAGACAACTGAAACCCCGCATAGTGCGTAAGACTACTCCCATGTACAGAACTCCTGTAAAGTGTTTCCTACACTGGATGCAGAAATCCTTTAAACTGCCTCTCACTACTTCCAATGTACAGAAATCCTGTAAGCTGCTACTCTTTTACTGAGACTACTGAAAACCGGCATGGTGCGTAAGACTACTCCCATGCTACAGAACTCCCGTAAAGTGTTTCCTACACTCAGGATGCAGAACTCCTGTAAACTGCCTCTCACTACTTCCAATGTACAGAAATCCTGTAAGCTGCTTCTCTTTTACTCAGACTGCTGAAAACCCGCATAATGCGTAAGAGTACTCCCATGCTACAGAACTCCCGTAAAGTGTTTCCTACACTCAGGATGCAGAACTCATGTAAACTGCCTCTCACTACTTCCAATGTACAGAAATCCTGTAAGCTGCTTCTCTTTTACTCAGACTACTGAAAACCTGCATAGTACGTAAGACTACTCCCATGCTACAGAACTCCCGTAAAGTGTTTCCTACACTCAGGATACAGAACTCCTGTAAACTGCCTCTCACTACTTCCAATGGACAGAAATCCTGTAAGCTGCTTCTCTTTTACTCAGACTACTGAAAACCCGCATAGTGTGTAAGACTACTCCCATGCTACAGAACTCCCATAAAGTGTTTCCTACACTGAGGATGGAGAACTCCTGTAAACTGCCTCTCACTACTTCCAATGTACAGAAATCCTGTAAGCTGCTTCGCTTTTACTCAGACAACTGAAAACCCGCATAGTGCGTAAGACTACTCCCATGCTACAGAACTCCTGTAAAGTATTTCCTACACTCAGGATGCAGAACTCCTATAAACTGCCTCTCAGTGCTTCCAATGTACAGAAAACCTGTAAGCTGCTTCTCTTTTACAAAGACTGCTGAAAACCCTCATAGTGCGTAAGACTACTCCCATGCTACAGAACTCCCCTAAAGTGTTTCCTACCCTCAGGATGCAGGACTCCTTTAAACTGCCTCTCCCTACTTCCAATGTACAGAAATCCTGTAAGCTGCTTCTCTTTTATTCAGACTACTAAAAACCCGCATAGTGTGTAAAACTACTCCCATGGTACAGAACTCCCGTAAAGTGTTTCCTACACTCAGGATGCAGAACTCCTGTAAACTGCCGTTCACTACTTCCAATGTACAGAAATCCTGTAAGCTGCTTCTCTTTTACTCAGACTACTGAAAACCCACATAGTGCGTAAGACTATTCCCATATTACAGAACTCCCGTAAAGTATTTCCTTCACTCAGGATGCAGAACAGCTTTAAACAGCCTCTCACTACTTCTAATGTACAGAAATCCTGTAAGTTGCATCTCTTTTACTCAGACTACTCAAAACCCGCATAGTGCGAAAGATTTCTCCCATGCGACAGAACTCCCGTAAAGTGTTTCCTACACTCAGGATGCAGAACTTCTGTAAACTGCCTCTCACTACTTCCAATGTACAGAAATCCTGTAAGCTGCTTCTCTTTTACTCAGACTACTGAAAACCTGCATAGTGCGTAAGACTAATCCCATGCTACACAACTCCCGTAGAGTGTTTCCTACACTCAGGATGCAGGACTCATTTAAACTGCCTCTCACTACTTCCAATGTACAGAAATCCTGTAAGCTGCTTCACTTTTACTCAGACTACTGAAAACCCGCATAGTGCGTAAGACTACTCCCATGCTACAGAACTCCCGTAAAGTATTTCCTACACTCAGGATACAGAACTCCTGTAAACTGCCTCTCACTACTTCCAATGTACAGAAATCCTGTAAGCTGCTTCTCTTTTACTCAGACTACTGAAAACCCGCATAGTTTGTAAGACTACTCCCATGCTACAGAACTCCCGTAAAGTGTTTCCTACACTCAGCATGCAGGATTCCTGTAAACTGCCTCTCACTACTTCCAATGTACAGAAATCCTGTAAGCTGCTTCTCTTTTACTCAGACTACTGAAACCCCGCATAGTGTGTAAGACTACTCCCATGCTACAGAACTCCCATAAAGTGTTTCCTACACTTAGGATGGAGAACTCTTGTATACTGCCTCTCACTACTTCCAACGTACAGAAATCCTGTAAGCTGCTTCGCTTTTACTCAGACAACTGAAAACCCGCATAGTGCGTAAGACTACTCCCATGCTACAGAACTCCTGTAAAGTATTTCCTACCCTCAGGATGCAGAACTCCTATAAACTGTCTCTCAGTGCTTCCAATGTACAGAAAACCTGTAAGCTACTTCTCTTTTACAAAGACTGCTGAAAACCCGCACAGTGTGTAAAACTACTCCCATGCTACAGAACTCCTGTAAAGTGTTTCCTACACTCAGGATGCAGAACTCCTGTAAATTGCCTCTCACTACTTCCAATGTACTGAAATCCTGTAAGCTGCTTCTCTTTTACTCACACTACTGAAAACCCGCATTGTGCGTAAGACTACTCCCATGCTACAGAACTCCTGTAAAGTGTTTTCTACACTCAGGAATCAGAACTCCTGTAAACTGCATCTCACTACTTCCAATGTACAGAAATCCTGTAAGCTGCTTCTCTTTTACTCAGACTACTGAAAACCCGCATAGTGTGTAAAACTACTCCCATGCTACAGAACTCCGTAGAGTGTTTGCTACACTCAGGACGCAGGACTCCTTTAAACTGCCTCTCACTACTTCCAATGTACAGAAATCCTGTAAGCTGCTTCTCTTTTATTCAGACTACTAAAAACCCGCATAGTGTGTAAGACTAATCCCATGCTCCAGAACTCCCGTAAAGTGTTTCCTACACTCAGGATGCAGATCTCCTGTAAACTGCCTCTCACTACTTCCAATGTACAGAAATCCTGTAAGCTGCTTCTCTTTTACTCAGACTACTGAAAACCCGCATAGTGTGTACGACTACTCCCATGCTACAGAACTCCCGTAAAGTGTTTCCTACACTCAGGATGCAGAACACCTGTAAACTGCCTCTCACTACTTCCAATGTACAGAAATCCTGTAAGCTGCTTCTCTTTTACTCAGACTACTGAAAACCCGCATAGTGCGTAAGACTACTCCCATGCTACAGAACTCCCGTAAAGTGTTTTCTACACTCAGGACGCAGAACTCCTGTACACTGCCTCTCACTACTTCCAATGTACAGAAGTCCTGTAAGCTGCTTCTCTTTTACTCAGAATACTGAAAACCCGCATAGTGCTTAAAACTACTCCCATGCTACAGAACTCGCGTAAAGTGTTTCTTACCCTCAGGATGCAGGACTCCTTTAAATTGTCACTCACTACTTCCAATATACAGAATTCCTGTAAGCTGCTTCTCTTTTACTCAGACTACTGAAAACCCGCATAAAGAGTAAGAATTCTCCCATGCGAGAGAACTCCCGTAAAGTGTTTCCTACCCTCAGGATGCAGAACTCCTGTAAACTGCCTCTCACTACTTCCAATGTACAGAAATCCTGTAAGCTGCTTCCCTTTTACTCAGACTACTGAAAACCCACACAGTGTGTACGACTACTCCCATGCTACAGCACTCCCGTAGAGTGTTTCCTACACTCAGGATGCAGAACTACTTTAAACTACCTCTCACTGCTTCCACTGTACAGAAATCCTGTAAGCTGTTTCTCTCTTACTTAGACTACTGAAAACCTGCATAGTTGCTCAAGACTACTCCCAAATTACAGAACTCCTGTAAAGTGTTTCCTACACTCAGGATGCAGAACTCCTGTAAACTGCCTCTCACTACTTCCAATGTACAGAAATCCTGTAAGCTGCTTCTCTTTTACTCAGACTACTGAAAACCCACATAGTGAGTAAGAATTCTCCCATGCGACAGAACTCCCGTAAAGTGCTTCCTACACTCAGGATGCAGAACTCCTGTAAACTGCCTCTCACTCTTTCCAATGCACAGAAATCCTGTAAGCTGCTTCTCTTTTACTCAGACTACTGAAAACCCGCATAGTGCGTAAGACAACTCACATGCTACAGAACTCCCGTAAAGTGTTTCCTACACTCAGGATGCAGAACTCCTTTAAACTACCTCTCATTACTTCCAATGTACGGAAATCCTGTTACCAGTTTTACTAAGACTACTTAAAACCCGCATAGTGAGTAAGACTACTCCCATGCTACAGAACTCCCGTAAAGTGTTTCTACACTCAGGATGCAGAACTCCTGTAAACTGCCTGTCACTACTTCCAATGTACAGAAATCCTATAAGCTGCTTCTCTTTTACTCAGACTACTGAAAACCCGCATAGTGCGTAAGACTACTCCCATGCTACAGAACTCCCGTAAATTGTTTGCTACACTGGATGCAGAAATCCTGTAAACTGCCTCTCACTACTTCCAATGTACAGAAATCCTGTAAGCTGCTTCTCTTTTACTCAGACTACTGAAAACCCGCATAGTGCGTAAGACTACTCCCATGCTAAAGAACTCCCGTTAAGTGTTTTCTACACTCAGGATGCGGCACTCCTGTAAACTGCCCCTTTCTACTTCCAATGTACAGAAATCCTGTAAGCTGCTTCTCTTTTACTCAGACTACTGAAAACCCGCATAGTGCGTAAGACTACTCCCATGCTACAGAACTCCCTTAAAGTGTTTTCTACACTCAGGATGCAGAACACCTGTAAACTGTCTCTCACTACTTCCAATGTACAGAAATCCTGTAAGCTGCTTCTCTTTTACTCAGACTACTGAAAACCCGCTTAGTGCGTAAGACTACTCCCATGCTACAGAACTCCCGTAAAATGTTTTCTACACTCAGGACGCAGAACTCCTGTACACTGCCTCTCACTACTTCCAATGTACAGAAATCCTGTAAGCTGCTTCTCTTTTACTCAGACTACTGAAAACCCGCATAGTGCGTAAGACTACTCCCATGCTACAGAACTCCCGTAAAGTGTTTCTTACCCTCAGGATGCAGGACTCCTTTAAATTGTCACTCACTACTTCCAATATACAGAATTCCTGTAAGCTGCTTCTCTTTTACTCAGACTACTGAAAACCCGCATAAAGAGTAAGAATTCTCCCATGCGACAGAACTCCCGTAAAGTGTTTCCTACCCTCAGGATGCAGAACTCCTGTAAACTGCCTCTCACTACTTCCAATGTACAGAAATCCTGTAAGCTGCTTCCCTTTTACTCAGACTACTGAAAGCCCGCATAGTTCGTAAGACTACTCCCATGCTACAGCACTCCCGTAGAGTGTTTCCTACACTCAGGATGCAGAACTACTTTAAACTACCTCTCACTGCTTCCACTGTACAGAAATCCTGTAAGCTGTTTCTCTTTTACTTAGACTACTGAAAACCTGCATAGTTGCTCAAGACTACTCCCAAACTACAGAACTCCTGTAAAGTGTTTCCTACACTCAGGATGCAGAACTCCTGTAAACTGCCTCTCACTACTTCCAATGTACAGAAGTCCTGTAAGCTGCTTCTCTTTTACTCAGACTACTGAAAACCCGCATAGTGAGTAAGAATTCTCCCATGCGACAGAACTCCCTTAAAGTGCTTCCTACACTCAGGATGCAGAACTCCTGTAAACTGCCTCTCACTATTTCCAATGTACAGAAATCCTGTAAGCTGCTTCTCTTTTACTCAGACTAGTGAAAACCCGCATAGTGCGTAAGACTACTGCCATGCTACAGAACTCCCGTAAAGTGTTTCCTACACTCAGGATGCAGAACTCCTTTAAACTACCTCTCATTACTTCCAATGTACGGAAATCCTGTTACCAGTTTTACTAAGACTACTTAAAACCCGCATAGTGAGTAAGACTACTCCCATGCTACAGAACTCCCATAAAGTGTTTCCTACACTCAGGATGCAGAACTCCTGTAAACTGCCTCTCACTACTTCCAATGTACAGAAATCCTATATGGTGCTTCTCTTTTACGCAGACTACTGAAAACCCGCATAGTGCGTAAGACTACTCCATTGCTACAGAACTCCCGTAAAGTGTTTGCTACCCTAAGGATGCAGAACTCCTGTAAACTGCCTCTCACTACTTCCAATGTACAGAAATCCTGTAAGCTGCTTCTCTTTTACTCAGACTACTGAAAACCCACACAGTGTGTAAGACTACTCCCATGGTACAGAACTCCCGTAAAGTGTTTCCTACACTCAGGATGCAGAACTCCTGTAAACTGCCTCTCACTACTTCCAATGTACAGAAATCCTGTAGGCTGCTTCTCTTTTACTCAGACTACTGAAAACCCGCATAGTGCGTAAGACTACTCCCATGCTACAGAAATCCCGTAAAGTGTTTCCTACACTCAGGATGCAGGACTCCTTTAAATTGTCACTCACTACTTCCAATATACAGAATTACTGTAAGCTGCTTCTCTTTTACTCAGACTCCTGAAAAACCGCATAAAGAGTAAGAATTCTCCCATGCGACAGAACTCCCGTAAAGTGTTTCCTACCCTCAGGATGCAGAACTCCTGTAAACTGCCTCTCACTACTTCCAATGTACTGAAATCCTGTAAGCTGCTTCCCTTTTACTCAGACTACTGAAAACCCGCATAGTTCGTAAGACTACTCCCATGCTACAGCACTCCCGTAGATTGTTTCCTACACTCAGGATGCAGAACTACTTTAAACTACCTCTCACTGCTTCCACTGTACAGAAATCCTGTAAGCTGTTTCTCTTTTACTTAGACTACTGAAAACCTGCATAGTTGCTCAAGACTACTCCCAAACTACAGAACTCCTGTAAAGTGTTTCCTGCACTCAGGATGCAGAACTCCTGTAAACTGCCTCTCACTACTTCCAATGTACAGAAGTCCTGTAAGCTGCTTCTCTTTTACTCAGACTACTGAAAACCCGCATAGTGAGTAAGAATTCTCCCATGAGACAGAACTCCCGTAAAGTGCTTCCTACACTCAGGATGCAGAACTCCTGTAAACTGCCTCTCACTATTTCCAATGTACAGAAATCCTGTAAGCTGCTTCTCTTTTACTGAGACTAGTGAAAACCCGCATAGCGCGTAAGACTACTGCCATGCTACACAAATCCCGTAAAGTGTTTCCTACACTCAGGATGCAGAACTCCTTTAAACTACCTCTCATTACTTCCAATGTACGGAAATCCTGTTACCAGTTTTACTAAGACTACTTAAAACCCGCATAGTGAGTAAGACTACTCCCATTCTACAGAACTCCCGTAAAGTGTTTCCTACACTCAGGATGCAGAACTCCTGTAAACTGCCTCTCACTACTTCCAATGTACAGAAATCCTGTAAGCTGCTTCTCTTTTACTCAGACTACTGAAAACCCGCATAGTGCGTAAGACTACTCCCATGCTACAGAACTCCCGTAAAGTGTTTGCTACCCTAAGGATGCAGAACTCCTGTAAACTGCCTCTCACTACTTCCAATGTACAGAAATCCTGTAAGCTGCTTCTCTTTTACTCAGACTACTGAAAACCCACACAGTGTGTAAGACTACTCCCATGGTACAGAACTCCCGTAAAGTGTTTCCTACACTCAGGATGCAGAACTCCTGTAAACTGCCTCTCACTATTTCCAATGTACAGAAATCCTGTAAGCTGCTTCTCTTTTACTCAGACTACTGAAAACCCGCATAGTGCGTAAGACTACTCCCATGCTACAGAACTCCCGTAAAGTGATTTCTACACTGGATGCAGAAATCCTGTAAACTGCCTCTCACTACTTCCAATGTACAGAAATCCTGTAAGGTGCTTCTCTTTTACTCAGACTACTGAAAACCCGCATAGTGCGTAAGACTACTCCCATGCCACAACTCCCGTAAAGTGTTTCCTACACTGGATGCAGAACTCCTGTAAACTGCCTCTCACTACTTCCAATGTACAGAAATCCTGTAAGGTGCTTCTATTTTACTCAGACTACTGAAAACCCGCATAGTGCGTAAGACTACTCCCATGCTACAGAACTCCCGTAAAATGTTTTGAACACTCAGGATGCAGAACTCCTGTAAACTGCCTCTCACTACTTCCAATGTACAGAAATCCTGTAAGCTGCTTCTCTTTTACACAGACTACTGAAAACCCGCATAGTGCGTAAGACTACTCCCATGCTACAGAACTCCCATAAAGTGTTTCCTACACTCAGGATACAGAACTCCTGTAAACTGCCTCTCACTACTTCCAATGTACAGAAATCCTGTAAGCTGCTTCTCTTTTACTCAGACTACTGAAAACCCGCATAGTGCGTAAGACTACTCCCATGCTACAGAACTCCCGTAAAGTGTTTCCTACACTAGATGCAGAACTCCTGTAAACTGCCTCTCACTACTTCCAATGTACAGAAATCCTGTAAGCTGCTTCTCTTTACTCAGACTACTGAAAACCCGCACAGTGCGTAAGACTACTCCCATGCTACAGAACTCCCATAAAGTGTTTCCTACACTCAGGATACAGAACTCCTGTAAACTGCCTCTCACTACTTCCAATGTACAGAAATCCTGTAAGCTGCTTCTCTTTTACTCAGACTACTGAAAACCCGCATAGTGCGTAAGACTACTCCCATGCTACAGAACTCCTGTAAAGTGTTTTCTACACTCAGGATGCAGAACTCCTGTAAACTGCCTCTCACTACTTCCAATGTACAGAAGTCCTTTAAGCTGCTTCTCTTTTACTCAGACTACTGAAAACCCGCATAGTGAGTAAGAATTCTCCCATGTGACAGAACTCCCGTAAAGTGTTTGCTACCCTCAGGATGCAGAACTCCTGTAAATTGCCTCTCACTACTTCCAATGTACAGAAATCCTGTAAGCTGCTTCTCTTTTACTCAGACTACTGAAAACCCGCATAGTGCGTAAGACTACTCCCATGCTACAGAACTCCTGTAAAGTGTTTTCTACACACAGGATGCAGAACTCCTGTAAACTGCCTCTCACTACTTCCAATGTACAGAAGTCCTGTAAGCTGCTTCTCTTTTACTCAGACTACTGAAAACCCGCATAGTGCGTAAGACTACTCCCATGCTACAGAACTCCTGTAAAGTGTTTTCTACACTCAGGATGCGGAACTCCTGTAAACTGCCTCTCACTACTTCCAATGTACAGCAATCATGTAAGCTGCTTCTCTTTTACTCAGACTACTGAAAACCCGCATAGTCAGTAAGAATTCTCCCATGCGACAGAACTCCCGTAAAGTGTTTCCTACCCTCAGGATGCAGAACTCCATTAAACTGCCTTTCACTACTTCCAATGTACAGAAATCCTGTAAGCTGCTTCTCTTTTACTCAGACAACTGAAAACCCGCATAGTGCGTAAGACTACTCCCATGGTACAGAACTCCCATAAAGTGTTTAATACACTCAGGATGCAGAACTCCTTTAAACTACCTCTCATTACTTCCAATGTACAGAAATCCTGTTACCAGTTTTACTAAGACTACTTAAAACCCGCATAGTGAGTAAGAATTCTCCCATGCTACAGAACTCCCATAAAGTATTTCCTACACTCAGGATGCAGAACTCCTGTGAACTGCCTCTCACTACTTCCAATGTACAGAAATCCTGTAAGCTGCTTCTCTTTTACTCTGACTACTGAAAACCCTCATAGTGCATAAGACTACACCCATGCTACAGAACTCCCGTAAAGTGTTTGCTACCCTCAGGATGCAGAACTCCTGTAAACTGCCTCTCACTACTTCCAATGTACAGAAATCCTGTAAGCTGCTTCTCTTTTACCCAGACTACTGAAAACCCGCATAGTGCGTAAGACTACTCCCATGCTACAGAACTCCCGTAAAGTGTTTCCTACTTTAGGGATGCAGGACTCCTTTAAACTGCCTCTCACTACTTCCAATGTACAGAAATCCTGAAAGCTGCTTCTCTTTTACACAGACTACTGAAAACCCGCATAGTGCGTAAGACTACTCCCATGCTACAGAACTCCTGTAAAGTGTTTCCTACTTTAGGGATGCAGGACTCCTTTAAACTGCCTCTCACTACTTCCAATGTACAGAAATCCTGAAAGCTGCTTCTCTTTTACACAGACTACTGAAAACCCGCATAGTGCGTAAGACTACTCCCATGCTACAGAACTCCTGTAAAGTGTTTCCTACACTCAGGATGCAGAACTCCTGTAAACTGCCTCTCACTACTTCCAATGTACAGAAATCCTGTAAGCTGCTTCTCTTTTACTCAGACTACTGAAAACCCGCATAGTGCGTAAGAATACTCCATTGCTACAGAACTCCCGTAAAGTGTTTCCTACACTCAGGATGCAGAACTCCTGTAAACTGCCCCTTTCTAATTCCAATATACAGAAATCCTGTAAGCTGCTTCTCTTTTATTCAGACTACTAAAAACCCGCATAGTGCATAAGACTACTCCCATGCTACAGAACTCCCGTAAAGTGTTTCCTACACTCAGGATGCAGAACTCCTGTAAACTGCCTCTCACTACTTCCAATGTACAGAAATCCTGAAAGCTGCTTCTTTTTTACTTAGACTACTGAAAACCTGCATAGTTGCTTAAGACTACTCCGAAGATACAGAACTCCCGTAAAGTGTTTCCTACACTCAGGATGCAGAACTCCTGTAAACTGCCTCTCACTACTTCCAATGTACAGAAATCCTGTAAGCTGTTTCTCTTTTACTCAGACTACTGAAAACCCGCATAGTGCGTAAGACTACTCCCATGCTACAGAACTCCCGTAAAGTGTTTCCTACCCTCAGGATGCAGAACAGCTTTAAATTGCCTCTCACTACTTCCAGTGTACAGAAATCCTGTAAGATGCTTCTCTTTTACTCAGACTACTGAAAACCCGCATAGTGCGTAAGAATACTCCCATGCTACAGAACTCCTGTAAAGTGTTTCCTACACTGGATGCAGAACTCCTGTAAACTGCCTCTCACTACTTCCAGTGTACAGAAATCCGGTAAGCTGCTTCTCTTTTACTCAGGCTACTGAAAACCCGCATAAAGAATAAAAATTCTCCCATGCTACAGAACTCCCGTAAAGCGTTTCCTACACTCAGGATACAGAACTCCTGTAAACTGCCTCTCACTACTTCCAATGTACAGAAATCCTGTAAGCTGCTTCTCTTTTAATCAGACAACTGAAAACCCGCATAGTGCGTAAGACTACTCCTATGCTACAGAACTCCCATAAAGTGTTTCCTACACTGGATGCAGAAATCCTGTAAAATGCCTGTCACTACTTCCAATGTACAGAAATCCTGTAAGCTGCTTCTCTTTTACTCAGACTACTGAAAACCCGCATAGTGCGTAAGACTACTCCCATGCTACAGAACTCCCGTAAAGTGTTTCCTACACTCAGGATACAGTACTCCTGTAAACTGCCTCTCACTACTTCCAATGTACAGAAATCCTGTAAGCTGCTTCTCTTTACTCAGACTACTGAAAACCCGCATAGTGTGTAAGACTACTCCCATGCTACAGAACTCCCGTAAAGGGTTTCCTACACTGGATGCAGAACTCCTGTAAACTGCCTCTCACTACTTCCAATGTACAGAAATCCTGTAAGCTGCTTCTCTTTTACTCAGACTACTGAAAACCCGCATAGTGCATAAGACTACTCCCATGCTACAGAACTCCCATAAAGTGTTTCCTACACTCAGGATACAGAACTCCTGTAAACTGCCTCTCACTACTTCCAATGTACAGAAATCCTGTAAGCTGCTTCTCTTTTACTCAGACTACTGAAAACCCGCATAGTGCGTAAGACTACTCCCATGTTACAGAACTCCTGTAAAGTGTTTCCTACACTCAGGATGCAGAACTCCTGTAAACTGCCTCTCACTACTTCCAATGTACAGAAGTCCTTTAAGCTGCTTCTCTTTTACTCAGACTACTGAAAACCCGCATAGTGAGTAAGAATTCTCCCATGCGACAGAACTCCCGTAAAGTGTTTCCTACCCTCAGGATGCAGAACTCCTGTAAACTGCCTCTCACTACTTCCAATGTACAGAAATCCTGTAAGCTGCTTCTCTTTTACTCAGACTACTGAAAACCCGCATAGTGCGTAAGACTACTCCCATGCTACAAAACTCCTGTAAAGTGTTTTCTACCCTCAGGATGCAGAACTCCTGTAAACTGCCTCTCACTACTTCCAATGTACAGAAGTCCTGTAAGCTGCTTCTCTTTTACTCAGACTACTGAAAACCCGCATAGTGCGTAAGACTACTCCCATGCTACAGAACTCCTGTAAAGTGTTTTCTACACTCAGGATGCGGAACTCCTGTAAACTGCCTCTCACTACTTCCAATGTACAGCAATCATGTAAGCTGCTTCTCTTTTACTCAGACTACTGAAAACCCGCATAGTGTGTAAGACTACTCCCATGCTACAGACCTCCCGTAAAGTGTTTCCTACACTGGATGCAGAACTCCTGTAAACTGCCTCTCACTACTTCCAATGTACAGAAATCCTGTAAGCTGCTTCTCTTTTACTCAGACAACTGAAAACCCGCATAGTGCATAAGACTACTCCCATGCTACAGAACTCCCATAAAGTGTTTCCTACACTCAGGATACAGAACTCCTGTAAACTGCCTCTCACTACTTCCAATGTACAGAAATCCTGTAAGCTGCTTCTCTTTTACTCAGACTACTGAAAACCCGCATAGTGCGTAAGACTACTCCCATGCTACAGAACTCCCGTAAAGTATTTCCTACACTCAGGATGCAGAACTCCTGTAAACTGCCTCTCACTACTTCCAATGTACAGAAGTCCTTTAAGCTGCTTCTCTTTTACTCTGACTACTGAAAACCCGCATAGTGAGTAAGAAATCTCCCATTCGACAGAACTCCCGTAAAGTGTTTCCTACCCTCAGGATGCAGAACTCCTGTAAACTGCCTCTCACTACTTCCAATGTACAGAAATCCTGTAAGCTGCTTCTCTTTTACTCAGACTACTGAAAACCCGCATAGTGCGTAAGACTACTCCCATGCTACAGAACTCCTGTAAAGTGTTTTCTACACTCAGGATGCAGAACTCCTGTAAACTGCCTCTCACTACTTCCAATGTACAGAAGTCCTGTAAGCTGCTTCTCTTTTACTCAGACTACTGAAAACCCGCATAGTGCGTAAGACTACTCCCATGCTACAGAACTCCTGTAAAGTGTTTTCTACACTCAGGATGCAGAACTCCTATAAACTGCCTCTCACTACTTCCAATGTACAGCAATCATGTAAGCTGCTTCTCTTTTACTCAGACTACTGAAAACCCGCATAGTGAGTAAGAATTCTCCCATGCGACAGAACTCCCGTAAAGTGTTTCCTACCCTCAGGATGCAGAACTCCATTAAACTGCCTTTCACTACTTCCAATGTACAGAAATCCTGTAAGCTGCTTCTCTTTTACTCAGACAACTGAAAACCCGCATAGTGCGTAGACTACTCCCATGGTACAGAACTCCCATAAAGTGTTTCCTACACTCAGGATGCAGAACTCCTTTAAACTACCTCTCATTACTTCCAATGTACAGAAATCCTGTTACCAGTTTTACTAAGACTATTAAAACCCGCATAGTGAGTAAGAATTCTCCCATGCTTCAGAGCTCCCGTAAAGTATTTCCTACACTCAGGATGCAGAACTCCTGTAAACTGCCTCTCACTACTTCCAATGTACAGAAATCCTGTAAGCTGCTTCTCTTTTACTCTGACTACTGAAAACCCTCATAGTGCATAAGACTACTCCTATGCTACAGAACTCCCGTAAAGTGTTTGCTACCCTCAGGATGCAGAACTCCTGTAAACTGCCTCTCACTAATTCCAATGTACAGAAATCCTGTAAGCTGCTTCTCTTTTACCCAGACTTCTGAAAACCCGCATAGTGCGTAACACTACTCCCATGCTACAGAACTCCCGTAAAGTGTTTCCTACACTCAGGATGCAGAACTCCTGTAAACTGCCTCTCACTACTTCCAATGTACAGAAATCCTGTAAGCTGCTTCTCTTTTACTCAGACTACTGAAAACCCGCATAGTGCGTAAGACTACTCCCATGCTACAGAACTCCTGTAAAGTGTTTTCTACACTCAGGATGCAGAACTCCTATAAACTGCCTCTCACTACTTCCAATGTACAGAAGTCCTGTAAGCTGCTTCTCTTTTACTCAGACTACTGAAAACCCGCATAGTGCGTAAGACTACTCCCATGCTACAGAACTCCTGTAAAGTGTTTTCTACTCTCAGGATGCGGAACTCCTGTAAACTGCCTCTCACTACTTCCAATGTACAGCAATCATGTAAGCTGCTTCTCTTTTACTCAGACTACTGAAAACCCGCATAGTCAGTAAGAATTCTCCCATGCGACAGAACTCCCGTAAAGTGTTTCCTACCCTCAGGATGCAGAACTCCATTAAACTACCTTTCACTACTTCCAATGTACAGAAATCCTGTAAGCTGCTTCTCTTTTACTCAGACAACTGAAAACCCGCATAGTGCGTAAGACTACTCCCATGGTACAGAACTCCCATAAAGTGTTTCCTACACTCAGGATGCAGAACTCCTTTAAACTAACTCTCATTACTTCCAATGTACAGAAATCCTGTTACCAGTTTTACTAAGACTACTTAAAACCCGCATAGTGAGTAAGAATTCTCCCATGCTACAGAGCTCCCGTAAAGTATTTCCTACACTCAGGATGCAGAACTCCTGTAAACTGCCTCTCACTACTTCCAATGTACAGAAGTCCTTTAAGCTGCTTCTCTTTTACTCTGACTACTGAAAACCCGCATAGTGAGTAAGAATTCTCCCATTCGACAGAACTCCCGTAAAGTGTTTCCTACCCTCAGGATGCAGAACTCCTGTAAACTGCCTCTCACTACTTCCAATGTACAGAAATCCTGTAAGCTGCTTCTCTTTTACTCAGACTACTGAAAACCCGCATAGTGCGTAAGACTACTCCCATGCTACAGAACTCCTGTAAAGTGTTTTCTACACTCAGGATGCAGAACTCCTGTAAACTGCCTCTCAATACTTCCAATGTACAGAAGTCCTGTAAGCTGCTTCTCTTTTACTCAGACTACTGAAAACCCGCATAGTGCGTAAGACTACTCCCATGCTACAGAACTCCTGTAAAGTGTTTTCTACACTCAGGATGCGGAACTCCTGTAAACTGCCTCTCACTACTTCCAATGTACAGCAATCATGTAAGCTGCTTCTCTTTTACTCAGACTACTGAAAACCCGCATAGTGAGTAAGAATTCTCCCATGCGACAGAACTCCCGTAAAGTGTTTCCTACCCTCAGGATGCAGAACTCCATTAAACTGCCTTTCACTACTTCCAATGTACAGAAATCCTGTAAGCTGCTTCTCTTTTACTCAGACAACTGAAAACCCGCATAGTGCGTAGACTACTCCCATGGTACAGAACTCCCATAAAGTGTTTCCTACACTCAGGATGCAGAACTCCTTTAAACTACCTCTCATTACTTCCAATGTACAGAAATCCTGTTACCAGTTTTACTAAGACTACTTAAAACCCGCATAGTGAGTAAGAATTCTCCCATGCTTCAGAGCTCCCGTAAAGTATTTCCTACACTCAGGATGCAGAACTCCTGTAAACTGCCTCTCACTACTTCCAATGTACAGAAATCCTGTAAGCTGCTTCTCTTTTACTCTGACTACTGAAAACCCTCATAGTGCATAAGACTACTCCTATGCTACAGAACTCCCGTAAAGTGTTTGCTACCCTCAGGATGCAGAACTCCTGTAAACTGCCTCTCACTAATTCCAATGTACAGAAATCCTGTAAGCTGCTTCTCTTTTACCCAGACTTCTGAAAACCCGCATAGTGCGTAACACTACTCCCATGCTACAGAACTCCCGTAAAGTGTTTCCTACACTCAGGATGCAGAACTCCTGTAAACTGCCTCTCACTACTTCCAATGTACAGAAATCCGGTAAGCTGCTTCTCTTTTACTCAGACTACAGAAAACCTGCATAGTGCGTAAGACTACTCCCATGCTACAGAACTCCCGTAAAGTGTTTCCTACTTTAAGGATGCAGTACTCCATTAAACTGCCTTTCACTACTTCCAATGTACAGAAATCCTGTAAGCTGCTTCTCTTTTACTCAGACTACTGAAAACCCGCATAGTGCGTAAGACTACTCCCATGCTACAGAACTCCCGTAAAGTGTTTCCTACTTTAGGGATGCAGGACTCCCTTAAACTGCCTCTCACTACTTCCAATGTACAGAAATCCTGAAAGCTGCTTCTCTTTTACTCAGACAACTGAAAACCCGCATAGTGCGTAAGACTACTCCCATGCTAGAGAACTCCCGTAAAGTGTTTCCTACCCTCAGGATGCAGAACAGCTTTAAATTTCCTCTCACTAATTCCAGTGTACAGAAATCCTGTAAAATGCTTCTCTTTTACTCAGACTACTGAAAACCCGCATAGTGCGTAAGACTACTTCCATGCTAGAGAACTCCCGTAAAGTGTTTCCTACCCTCAGGATGCAGAACAGCTTTAAATTGCCTCTCACTACTTCCAATGTACTGAAATCCTGAAAGCTGCTTCTCTTTTACACAGACTACTGAAAACCCGCATAGTGCGTAAGACTACTCCCATGCTACAGAACTCCTGTAAAGTGTTTCCTACACTGGATGCAGAACTCCTGTAAACTGCCTCTCACTACTTCCAGTGTACAGAAATCCTGTAAGCTGCTTCTCTTTTACTCAGACTACTGAAAACCCGCATAAAGAATAAGAATTCTACCATGGTACAGAACTCCCGAAAAGTGTTTCCTACACTCAGGATGCAGAACTCCTGTAAACTGCCTCTCACTACTTCCAATGTACAGAAATCCTGTAAGCTGCTTCTCTTTTACTCAGAGAAGTGAAAACCCGCATAGTGCGTAAGACTACTCCCATGCTACAGAACTCCCGTAAAGTGTTTCCTACACTGGATGCAGAACTCCTGTAAACTGCCTCTCACTACTTCCAATATACAGAAATCCTGTAAGCTGCTTCTCTTTTACTCAGACTACTGAAAACCCGCATAGTGCGTAAGACTACTCCCATGCTACAGAACTCCTGTAAAGTGATTTCTACACTCAGGATGCAGAACTCCTGTAAACTGCCTCTCACTAATTCCAATGTACAGAAGTCCTGTAAGCTGCTTCTCTTTTACTCAGACTACTGAAAACCCGCATAGTGCGTAAGACTACTCCCATGCTACAGAACTCCTGTAAAGTGTTTTCTACACTCAGGATGCACAACTGTTGTAAACTGCCTCTCACTACTTCCAATGTACAGAAATCATGTAAGCTGCTTCTCTTTTACTCAGACTACTGAAAACCCGCATAAAGAATAAGAATTCTCCCATGCTACAGAACTCCCGTAAAGTGTTTCCTACCCTCAGGATGCAGAACTCCTGTAAACTGCCTCTCACTACTTCCAATGTACAGAAATCCTGTAAGCTGCTTCTCTTTTACTCAGACTACTGAAAACCCGCATAGTGCGTAAGACTACTCCCATGCTACAGAACTCCTGTAAAGTGTTTTCTACACTCAGGATGCGGAACTCCTGTAAACTGCCTCTCACTACTTCCAATGTACAGCAATCATGTAAGCTGCTTCTCTTTTACTCAGACTACTGAAAACCCGCATAGTGAGTAAGAATTCTCCCATGCGACAGAACTCCCGTAAAGTGTTTCCTACCCTCAGGATGCAGAACTCCATTAAACTGCCTTTCACTACTTCCAATGTACAGAAATCCTGTAAGCTGCTTCTCTTTTACTCAGACAACTGAAAACCCGCATAGTGCGTAGACTACTCCCATGGTACAGAACTCCCATAAAGTGTTTCCTACACTCAGGATGCAGAACTCCTTTAAACTACCTCTCATTACTTCCAATGTACAGAAATCCTGTTACCAGTTTTACTAAGACTACTTAAAACCCGCATAGTGAGTAAGAATTCTCCCATGCTTCAGAGCTCCCGTAAAGTATTTCCTACACTCAGGATGCAGAACTCCTGTAAACTGCCTCTCACTACTTCCAATGTACAGAAATCCTGTAAGCTGCTTCTCTTTTACTCTGACTACTGAAAACCCTCATAGTGCATAAGACTACTCCTATGCTACAGAACTCCCGTAAAGTGTTTGCTACCCTCAGGATGCAGAACTCCTGTAAACTGCCTCTCACTAATTCCAATGTACAGAAATCCTGTAAGCTGCTTCTCTTTTACCCAGACTTCTGAAAACCCGCATAGTGCGTAACACTACTCCCATGCTACAGAACTCCCGTAAAGTGTTTCCTACACTCAGGATGCAGAACTCCTGTAAACTGCCTCTCACTACTTCCAATGTACAGAAATCCTGTAAGCTGCTTCTCTTTTACTCAGACTACTGAAAACCCGCATAGTGCGTAAGACTACTCCCATGCTACAGAACTCCTGTAAAGTGTTTTCTACACTCAGGATGCAGAACTCCTATAAACTGCCTCTCACTACTTCCAATGTACAGAAGTCCTGTAAGCTGCTTCTCTTTTACTCAGACTACTGAAAACCCGCATAGTGCGTAAGACTACTCCCATGCTACAGAACTCCTGTAAAGTGTTTTCTACTCTCAGGATGCGGAACTCCTGTAAACTGCCTCTCACTACTTCCAATGTACAGCAATCATGTAAGCTGCTTCTCTTTTACTCAGACTACTGAAAACCCGCATAGTCAGTAAGAATTCTCCCATGCGACAGAACTCCCGTAAAGTGTTTCCTACCCTCAGGATGCAGAACTCCATTAAACTACCTTTCACTACTTCCAATGTACAGAAATCCTGTAAGCTGCTTCTCTTTTACTCAGACAACTGAAAACCCGCATAGTGCGTAAGACTACTCCCATGGTACAGAACTCCCATAAAGTGTTTCCTACACTCAGGATGCAGAACTCCTTTAAACTAACTCTCATTACTTCCAATGTACAGAAATCCTGTTACCAGTTTTACTAAGACTACTTAAAACCCGCATAGTGAGTAAGAATTCTCCCATGCTACAGAGCTCCCGTAAAGTATTTCCTACACTCAGGATGCAGAACTCCTGTAAACTGCCTCTCACTACTTCCAATGTACAGAAGTCCTTTAAGCTGCTTCTCTTTTACTCTGACTACTGAAAACCCGCATAGTGAGTAAGAATTCTCCCATTCGACAGAACTCCCGTAAAGTGTTTCCTACCCTCAGGATGCAGAACTCCTGTAAACTGCCTCTCACTACTTCCAATGTACAGAAATCCTGTAAGCTGCTTCTCTTTTACTCAGACTACTGAAAACCCGCATAGTGCGTAAGACTACTCCCATGCTACAGAACTCCTGTAAAGTGTTTTCTACACTCAGGATGCAGAACTCCTGTAAACTGCCTCTCAATACTTCCAATGTACAGAAGTCCTGTAAGCTGCTTCTCTTTTACTCAGACTACTGAAAACCCGCATAGTGCGTAAGACTACTCCCATGCTACAGAACTCCTGTAAAGTGTTTTCTACACTCAGGATGCGGAACTCCTGTAAACTGCCTATCACTACTTCCAATGTACAGCAATCATGTAAGCTGCTTCTCTTTTACTCAGACTACTGAAAACCCGCATAGTGAGTAAGAATTCTCCCATGCGACAGAACTCCCGTAAAGTGTTTCCTACCCTCAGGATGCAGAACTCCATTAAACTGCCTTTCACTACTTCCAATGTACAGAAATCCTGTAAGCTGCTTCTCTTTTACTCAGACAACTGAAAACCCGCATAGTGCGTAGACTACTCCCATGGTACAGAACTCCCATAAAGTGTTTCCTACACTCAGGATGCAGAACTCCTTTAAACTACCTCTCATTACTTCCAATGTACAGAAATCCTGTTACCAGTTTTACTAAGACTACTTAAAACCCGCATAGTGAGTAAGAATTCTCCCATGCTTCAGAGCTCCCGTAAAGTATTTCCTACACTCAGGATGCAGAACTCCTGTAAACTGCCTCTCACTACTTCCAATGTACAGAAATCCTGTAAGCTGCTTCTCTTTTACTCTGACTACTGAAAACCCTCATAGTGCATAAGACTACTCCTATGCTACAGAACTCCCGTAAAGTGTTTGCTACCCTCAGGATGCAGAACTCCTGTAAACTGCCTCTCACTAATTCCAATGTACAGAAATCCTGTAAGCTGCTTCTCTTTTACCCAGACTTCTGAAAACCCGCATAGTGCGTAACACTACTCCCATGCTACAGAACTCCCGTAAAGTGTTTCCTACACTCAGGATGCAGAACTCCTGTAAACTGCCTCTCACTACTTCCAATGTACAGAAATCCGGTAAGCTGCTTCTCTTTTACTCAGACTACAGAAAACCTGCATAGTGCGTAAGACTACTCCCATGCTACAGAACTCCCGTAAAGTGTTTCCTACTTTAAGGATGCAGTACTCCATTAAACTGCCTTTCACTACTTCCAATGTACAGAAATCCTGTAAGCTGCTTCTCTTTTACTCAGACTACTGAAAACCCGCATAGTGCGTAAGACTACTCCCATGCTACAGAACTCCCGTAAAGTGTTTCCTACTTTAGGGATGCAGGACTCCCTTAAACTGCCTCTCACTACTTCCAATGTACAGAAATCCTGAAAGCTGCTTCTCTTTTACTCAGACAACTGAAAACCCGCATAGTGCGTAAGACTACTCCCATGCTAGAGAACTCCCGTAAAGTGTTTCCTACCCTCAGGATGCAGAACAGCTTTAAATTTCCTCTCACTAATTCCAGTGTACAGAAATCCTGTAAAATGCTTCTCTTTTACTCAGACTACTGAAAACCCGCATAGTGCGTAAGACTACTTCCATGCTAGAGAACTCCCGTAAAGTGTTTCCTACCCTCAGGATGCAGAACAGCTTTAAATTGCCTCTCACTACTTCCAATGTACTGAAATCCTGAAAGCTGCTTCTCTTTTACACAGACTACTGAAAACCCGCATAGTGCGTAAGACTACTCCCATGCTACAGAACTCCTGTAAAGTGTTTCCTACACTGGATGCAGAACTCCTGTAAACTGCCTCTCACTACTTCCAGTGTACAGAAATCCTGTAAGCTGCTTCTCTTTTACTCAGACTACTGAAAACCCGCATAAAGAATAAGAATTCTACCATGGTACAGAACTCCCGAAAAGTGTTTCCTACCCTCAGGATGCAGAACTCCTGTAAACTGCCTCTCACTACTTCCAATGTACAGAAATCCTGTAAGCTGCTTCTCTTTTACTCAGAGAAGTGAAAACCCGCATAGTGCGTAAGACTACTCCCATGCTACAGAACTCCCGTAAAGTGTTTCCTACACTGGATGCAGAACTCCTGTAAACTGCCTCTCACTACTTCCAATATACAGAAATCCTGTAAGCTGCTTCTCTTTTACTCAGACTACTGAAAACCCGCATAGTGCGTAAGACTACTCCCATGCTACAGAACTCCTGTAAAGTGATTTCTACACTCAGGATGCAGAACTCCTGTAAACTGCCTCTCACTAATTCCAATGTACAGAAGTCCTGTAAGCTGCTTCTCTTTTACTCAGACTACTGAAAACCCGCATAGTGCGTAAGACTACTCCCATGCTACAGAACTCCTGTAAAGTGTTTTCTACACTCAGGATGCACAACTGTTGTAAACTGCCTCTCACTACTTCCAATGTACAGAAATCATGTAAGCTGCTTCTCTTTTACTCAGACTACTGAAAACCCGCATAAAGAATAAGAATTCTCCCATGCTACAGAACTCCCGTAAAGTGTTTCCTACCCTCAGGATGCAGAACTCCTGTAAACTGCCTCTCACTACTTCCAATGTACAGAAATCCTGTAAGCTGCTTCTCTTTTACTCAGACTACTGAAAACCCGCATAGTGCGTAAGACTACTCCCATGCTACAGAACTCCCATAAAGTGTTTCCAACACACAGGATGCAGAACTCCTGTAAACTACCTCTCACTACTTCCAATGTACAGAAATCCTGTAAGCTGCTTCTCTTTTACACAGACTACTGAAAACCCGCATTGTGCGTAAGACTACTCCCATGCTACAGAACTCCCGTAAAGTGTTTCCTACACTGGATGCAGAACTCCTGCAAACTGCCTCTCACTACTTCCAATGTACAGAAATCCTGTAAGCTGCTTCTCTTTTACTCAGACTACTGAAAACCCGCATAGTGCGTAAGACTACTCCCATGCTACAGAACTCCCGTAAAGTGTTTCCTACACTGGATGCAGAACTCCTGAAAACTGCCTCTCACTACTTCCAATGTACAGAAATCCTGTAAGCTGCTTCTCTTTTACTCAGACAACTGAAAACCCGCATAGTGCGTAAGACTACTCCCATGCTACAGAACTCCCGTGAAGTGTTTCCTACACTGGATGCAGAACTCCTGTAAACTGCCTCTCACTACTTCCAATGTACAGAAATCCTGTAAGCTGCTTCTCTTTTACTCAGACTACTGAAAACCCGCATAGTGCGTAAGACTACTAACATGCTACAGAACTCCTGTAAAGTGTTTCCTGCACTGGAAGCAGAACTCCTGTAAACTGCCTCTCACTACTTCCAATGTACAGAAGTCCTGTAAGCTGCTTCTCTTTTACTCAGACTACTGAAAACCCGCATAGTGCGTAAGACTACTCCCATGCTACAGAACTCCTGTAAAGTGTTTTCTACACTCAGGATGCACAACTCCTGTAAACTGCCTCTCACTACTTCCAATGTACAGAAATCATGTAAGCTGCTTCTCTTTTACTCAGACTACTGAAAACCCGCATAAAGAATAAGAATTCTCCCATGCTACAGAACTCCCGTAAAGTGTTTCCTACCCTCAGGATGCAGAACTCCTTTAAACTGCCTCTTACTACTTCCAATGTACAGAAATCCTGTAACCTGCTTCTGTTTTAATCAGACTACTGAAAACCAGCATAGTGCTTAAGACTAGTCCCATGCTACAGAAATCCCGTAAAGTGTTTCCTACACTCAGGATGCAGAACTCCTGTTAACTGCCTCTCACTACTTCCAATGTACAGAAATCCTGTAAGCTGCTTCTCTTTTACTCAGACTACTGAAAACCCGCATAGTGCGTAAGACTACTCCCATGCTACAGAACTCCCGTAAAGTGTTTCCTACCCTCAGGATGCAGGACTCCTGTAACTGCCTCTCACTACTTCCAATGTACAGAAATCCTGTAAGCTGCTTCTCTTTTACTCAGACTACTGAAAACCCGCATAGTGCGTAAGACTACTCCCATGCTACAGAACTCCCGTAAAGTGTTTCCTACAGTGGATGCAGAACTCCTGTAAACTGCCTCTCACTACTTCCAAGTACAGAAATCCTGTAAGCTGCTTCTCTTTTATTCAGACTACTGAAAACCCGCATAGTGAGTAAGAATTCTCCCATGCTACAGAACTCCCGTAAACTGTCTCCTACACTCAGGATGCAGAACTCCTTTAAACTACCTCTCATTACTTCCAATGTACAGAAATCCTGTTACCAGTTTTACTAAGACTACTTAAAACCCGCATAGTGAGTAAGAATTCTCCCATGCTACAGAACTCCCGTAAAGTGTTTCCTACACTGGATGCAGAACTCCTGTAAACTGCCTGTCACTACTTCCAATGTACAGAAATCCTGTAAGCTGCTTCTCTTTTACTCAGACTACTGAAACCCGCATAGTGCGTAAGACTACTCCCATGCTACAGAACTCCTGTAAAGTGTTTCCTACATGGAAGCAGAACTCCTGTAAACTGCCTCTCACTACTTCCAATGTACAGAAATCCTGTAAGCTGCTTCTCTTTTACTCAGACTACTGAAAACCCGCATAGTGCGTAAGACTACTCCCATGCTACAGAACTCCCGTAAAGTGATTTCTACACTCAGGATGCAGAACACCTGTAAACTGCCTCTCACTACTTCCAATGTACAGAAATCATGTAAGCTGCTTCTCTTTTACTCAGACTACTGAAAACCCGCATAGTGCGTAAGACTACTCACATGCTACTGAACTCCCGTAAACTGTTTGCTACACTGGATGCAGAACTCCTGTAAACTACCTCTCACTAGTTCCAATGTAAAGAAATCCTGTATCCTGCTTCTCTTTTAGTCAGAATACTGAAAACCCGCATAGTGCGTAAGACTACTCCCATGCTACAGAACTCCCGTAAAGTGTTTCCTACACTCAGGATGCAGAACTCCTGTAAACTGCCTCTCACTACTTCCAATGTACAGAAATCCTGTAAGCTGCTTCTCTTTTACTAAGACTGCTGAAAACCCGCATAGTGCGTAAGACTACTCCCATACTACAGAATTCCCGTAAAGTGTTTCCTACCCTCAGGCTGCAGAACTCCTTTAAACTGCCTCATACTACTTCCAATGTACAGAAATCCTGTAACCTGCTTCTGTTTTAATCAGACTACTGAAAACCAGCATAGTGCTTAAGACTAGTCCCATGCTACAGAAATCCCGTAAAGTGTTTCCTACACTCAGGATGCAGAACTCCTGTAAACTGCCTCTCACTACTTCCAATGTACAGAAATCCTGAAAGCTGCTTCTTTTTTACTTAGACTACTGAAAACCCGCATAGTGCGTAAGACTACTCCCATGCTACAGAACTCCCGTAAAGTGTTTCCTACACTCAGGATGCAGAACTCCTGTAAACTGCCTCTCACTACTTCCAATGTACTGAAATCCTGTAAGCTGCTTCTCTTTTACTCAGACTACTGAAAACCCGCAGAGTGTGTAAGACTACTGCCATGCTACAGAACTCACGTAAAGTGTTTCCTACACTGGATGCAGAACTCCTGTAAACTGCCTCTCACTACTTCCAATGTGCAGAAATCCTGTAAGCTGCTTCTCCTTTACTCAGACTACTGAAAACCCGCATAGTGCGTAAGACTCCTCCCATGCTACAGAACTCCCGTAAAGTGTTTGCTACCCTCAGGATGCAGAACTCCTGTAAACTGCCTCTCACTGCTTCCAATGTACAGAAATCCTGTAAGCTGCTTCTCTTTTACTCAGACTACTGAAAACCCGCTTAGTGCGTAAGACTACTCCCATGCTACACAACTCCCGTAAAGTGTTTTCTACCCTCAGGATGCAGGACTGCTTTAAACTGCCTCTCACTACTTCCAATGTACAGAAATCCTGTAAGCTGCTTCTCTTTTACTCAGACTACTGAAAACCCGCATAAAGAGTAAGAATTCTCCCATGCTACAGAACTCCCGTAAAGTGTTTCCTACACTCAGGATGCAGAACTCCTGTAAACTGCCTCTCACTACTTCCAATGTACAGAAATCCTGTAAGCTGCTTCTCTTTTACTCAGACTACTGAAACCCCGCGAAGTGCGTAAGACTATTCCCATGCTAAAGAACTCCCGTAAAGTGTTTCCTACACTTAGGATGCAGAACTCCTGTGAACTGCCTCTCACTACTTCCAATGTACAGAAATCCTGTAAGCTGCTTCTCTTTTACTCAGACTACTGAAAACACACATAGTGCGTAAGACTACTCCCATGCTACAGAAATCCCGTAAAGTGTTTTCTACCCTCAGGATGCAGGACTGCTTTAAACTGCCTCTCACTACTTCCAATGTACAGAAATCCTTTAAGCTGCTTCTCTTTTACTCAGACTACTGAAAACCCGCATAGTGCGTAAGACTACTCCCACGCTACAGAACTCCTGTAAAGTGTTTTTTACACTCAGGATGCGGAACACCTGTAAACTGCCTCTCACTACTTCCAATGTACAGCAATCCTGTAAGCTGCTTCTCTTTTACTCAGACTACTGAAAACCTGCATAGTGCGTAAGACTACTCCCATGCTACAGAATTCCTGTAAAGTGTTTCCTACCCTCAGGATGCAGAACTCCTGTAAACTGCCTCTCACTACTTCCAATGTACAGAAGTCCTGTAAGCTGCTTCTCTTTTACTCAGACTACTGAAAACCCGCATAGTGCGTAAGACTACTCCCATGCTACAGAACTCCCGTAAAGTGTTTTCTACACTCAGGATGCAGAACACCTGTAAACTGCCTCTCACTACTTCCAATGTACAGCAATCATGTAAGCTGCTTCTCTTTTACTCAGACTACTGAAAACCCGCATTGTGCGTAAGACTACTCCCTTGCTACAGAACTCCCGTAAAGTGATTCCTACACTCAGGATGCAGAACTCCTGTAAACTGCCTCTCACTACTTCCAATGTACAGACATCCTGTAAGCTGCTTCTCTTTTACTCAGACTACTGAAAACCCGCATAGTGCGTAAGACTACTCCTATGCAACAGAACTCCCGTAAAGTGTTTTCTACCCTCAGTATGCAGGACTCCTTTAAACTGCCTCTCACTACTTCCAATGTACAGAAATCCTGTAAGCTGCTTCTCTTTTACCCAGACTACTGAAAACCCGCATAGTGCGTAAGACTACTCCCATGCTACTGAACTCCCGTAAAGTGTTTCCTACACTGAGGATGCAGAACTCCTGTAAACTGCCTCTCACTACTTCCAATGTACTGAAATCCTGTAAGCTGCTTCTCTTTTACTCAGACTACTGAAAACCCGCGGAGTGTGTAAGACTACTCCCATGCTACAGAACTCCCATAAAGTGTTTCGTACACTGGATGCAGAACTCCTGTAAACTGCCTCTCACTACTTCCAATGTGCAGAAATCCTGTAAGCTGCTTCTCTTTTACTCAGACTACTGAAAACCCGCATAGTGCGTAAGACTCCTCCCATGCTACAGAACTCCCAAGTGTTTGCTACCCTCAGGATGCAGAACTCCTGTAAACTGCCTCTCACTACTTCCAATGTACAGAAATCCTGTAAGCTGCTTCTCTTTTACTCAGACTACTGAAAACCCGCATAGTGCGTAAGACTACTCCCATGCTACACAACTCCCGTAAAGTGTTTTCTACCCACAGGATGCAGGACTGCTTTAAACTGCCTCTCACTACTTCCAATGTACAGAAATCCTGTAAGCTGCTTCTCTTTTACTCAGACTACTGAAAACCCGCATAGTGCGTAAGACTACTCCCATGCTACAGAACTCCCGTTAAGTGTTTCCTACACTCAGGATGCAGAACTCCTGTAAACTGCCTCTCACTACTTCCAATGTACAGAAATCCTGTAAGCTGCTTCTCTATTACTCAGACTACTGAAAACCCGCATATTTCGTAAGTCTACTCCCATGCTACAGAACTCCCGTAAAGTGTTTCCTACACTTAGGAGGCAGAACACCTGTAAACTGCCTCTCACTACTTCCAATGTACAGAAATCCTGTAAGCTGCTTCTCTTTTACTCAGACTACTGAAAACTCGCATAGTGCGTAAGACTACTCCCATGCTACAGAACTCCCGTAAAGTGTTTTCTACACTCAGGATGCAGAACTCCTGTAAACTGCCTCTCAATACTTCCAATATACAGAAGTCCTGTAAGCTGCTTCTCTTTTACTCAGACTACTGAAAACCCGCATAGTGCGTAAGACTACTCCCATGCTACTGAACTCCCGTAAAGTGTTTCCTACCCTCAGGATGCAGAACTCCTTTAAACTGCCTCTTACTACTTCCAATGTACAAAAATCCTGTAACCTGCTTCTGTTTTAATCAGACTCCTGAAAACCCGCATAGTGCGTAAGACTACTCCCATGCTACAGAACTCCCGTAAAGTGTTTCCTACACTCAGGATGCAGAACTCCTGTAATCTGCGTCTCACTACTTCCAATGTGCAGAAATCCTGTAAGCTGCTTCTCTTTTACTCAGACTACTGAAAACCCGCATAGTGCGTAAGACTAACCCCATGCTACAGAACTCCCGTAAAGTGTTTCCTACACTCAGGATGCAGAACTCCTGTAAACTGCCTCTCACTACTTCCAATGGACAGAAATCCTGTAAGCTGCTTTTCTTTTACTCAGACTACTGAAAACCCGCATAGTGCGTAAGACTACTCCCATGCTACAGAACACCCGTAAAGTGTTTCCTACCCTCAGGATGCAGAACTCCTGTAAACTGACTCTCACTGCTTCCAATGTACAGAAATCCTGTAAGCTGCTTCTGTTTTACTCAGACTACTGAAAACCCGCATAGTGCGTAAGACTACTCCCATGCTACTGAACTCCCGTAAAGTGTTTCCTACACTTAGGATGCAGAACTCCTGTAAACTGCCTCTCACTACTTCCAATGTACAGAAATCCTGTAAGCTGCTTCTCTTTTACTCAGACTACTGAAAACCCGCATTGTTGCGTAAGACTACCCCCATGCTACAGAACTCCCATAAAGTGTTTCCAAAACTGGATGCAGAACTCCAGTAAACTGCCTCTCACTACTTCCAATGTACAGAAATCCTGTAAGCTGCTTCTCTTTTTTCAGACTACTGAAAACCCGCATTGTGTGTAAGATTCCTCCCATGCTACAGAACTCCCGTAAAGTGTTTCCTACCCTCAGGATGCAGAACTCCTGTAAACTGCCTCTCACTACTTACAATGTGCAGAAATCCTGTAAGCTGCTTCTCTTTTACTCAGACTACTGAAAACCCGCATAAAGAGTAAGAATTCTCCCATGCTACAGAACTCCCGTAAAGTGTTTCCTACACTCAGGATGCAGAACTCCTGTAAACTGCCTCTCACTACTTCCAATGTACAGAAATCCTGTAAGCTGCTTCTCTTTTACTCAGACTACTGAAACCCCGCGAAGTGCGTAAGACTATTCCCATGCTAAAGAACTCCCGTAAAGTGTTTCCTACACTTAGGATGCAGAACTCCTGTGAACTGCCTCTCACTACTTCCAATGTACAGAAATCCTGTAAGCTGCTTCTCTTTTACTCAGACTACTGAAAACACACATAGTGCGTAAGACTACTCCCATGCTACAGAAATCCCGTAAAGTGTTTTCTACCCTCAGGATGCAGGACTGCTTTAAACTGCCTCTCACTACTTCCAATGTACAGAAATCCTTTAAGCTGCTTCTCTTTTACTCAGACTACTGAAAACCCGCATAGTGCGTAAGACTACTCCCACGCTACAGAACTCCTGTAAAGTGTTTTTTACACTCAGGATGCGGAACACCTGTAAACTGCCTCTCACTACTTCCAATGTACAGCAATCCTGTAAGCTGCTTCTCTTTTACTCAGACTACTGAAAACCTGCATAGTGCGTAAGACTACTCCCATGCTACAGAATTCCTGTAAAGTGTTTCCTACCCTCAGGATGCAGAACTCCTGTAAACTGCCTCTCACTACTTCCAATGTACAGAAGTCCTGTAAGCTGCTTCTCTTTTACTCAGACTACTGAAAACCCGCATAGTGCGTAAGACTACTCCCATGCTACAGAACTCCCGTAAAGTGTTTTCTACACTCAGGATGCAGAACACCTGTAAACTGCCTCTCACTACTTCCAATGTACAGCAATCATGTAAGCTGCTTCTCTTTTACTCAGACTACTGAAAACCCGCATTGTGCGTAAGACTACTCCCTTGCTACAGAACTCCCGTAAAGTGATTCCTACACTCAGGATGCAGAACTCCTGTAAACTGCCTCTCACTACTTCCAATGTACAGACATCCTGTAAGCTGCTTCTCTTTTACTCAGACTACTGAAAACCCGCATAGTGCGTAAGACTACTCCTATGCAACAGAACTCCCGTAAAGTGTTTTCTACCCTCAGTATGCAGGACTCCTTTAAACTGCCTCTCACTACTTCCAATGTACAGAAATCCTGTAAGCTGCTTCTCTTTTACCCAGACTACTGAAAACCCGCATAGTGCGTAAGACTACTCCCATGCTACTGAACTCCCGTAAAGTGTTTCCTACACTGAGGATGCAGAACTCCTGTAAACTGCCTCTCACTACTTCCAATGTACTGAAATCCTGTAAGCTGCTTCTCTTTTACTCAGACTACTGAAAACCCGCGGAGTGTGTAAGACTACTCCCATGCTACAGAACTCCCATAAAGTGTTTCGTACACTGGATGCAGAACTCCTGTAAACTGCCTCTCACTACTTCCAATGTGCAGAAATCCTGTAAGCTGCTTCTCTTTTACTCAGACTACTGAAAACCCGCATAGTGCGTAAGACTCCTCCCATGCTACAGAACTCCCAAGTGTTTGCTACCCTCAGGATGCAGAACTCCTGTAAACTGCCTCTCACTACTTCCAATGTACAGAAATCCTGTAAGCTGCTTCTCTTTTACTCAGACTACTGAAAACCCGCATAGTGCGTAAGACTACTCCCATGCTACACAACTCCCGTAAAGTGTTTTCTACCCACAGGATGCAGGACTGCTTTAAACTGCCTCTCACTACTTCCAATGTACAGAAATCCTGTAAGCTGCTTCTCTTTTACTCAGACTACTGAAAACCCGCATAGTGCGTAAGACTACTCCCATGCTACAGAACTCCCGTTAAGTGTTTCCTACACTCAGGATGCAGAACTCCTGTAAACTGCCTCTCACTACTTCCAATGTACAGAAATCCTGTAAGCTGCTTCTCTATTACTCAGACTACTGAAAACCCGCATATTTCGTAAGTCTACTCCCATGCTACAGAACTCCCGTAAAGTGTTTCCTACACTTAGGAGGCAGAACACCTGTAAACTGCCTCTCACTACTTCCAATGTACAGAAATCCTGTAAGCTGCTTCTCTTTTACTCAGACTACTGAAAACTCGCATAGTGCGTAAGACTACTCCCATGCTACAGAACTCCCGTAAAGTGTTTTCTACACTCAGGATGCAGAACTCCTGTAAACTGCCTCTCAATACTTCCAATATACAGAAGTCCTGTAAGCTGCTTCTCTTTTACTCAGACTACTGAAAACCCGCATAGTGCGTAAGACTACTCCCATGCTACTGAACTCCCGTAAAGTGTTTCCTACCCTCAGGATGCAGAACTCCTTTAAACTGCCTCTTACTACTTCCAATGTACAAAAATCCTGTAACCTGCTTCTGTTTTAATCAGACTCCTGAAAACCCGCATAGTGCGTAAGACTACTCCATGCTACAGAACTCCCGTAAAGTGTTTCCTACACTCAGGATGCAGAACTCCTGTAATCTGCGTCTCACTACTTCCAATGTGCAGAAATCCTGTAAGCTGCTTCTCTTTTACTCAGACTACTGAAAACCCGCATAGTGCGTAAGACTAACCCCATGCTACAGAACTCCCGTAAAGTGTTTCCTACACTCAGGATGCAGAACTCCTGTAAACTGCCTCTCACTACTTCCAATGGACAGAAATCCTGTAAGCTGCTTTTCTTTTACTCAGACTACTGAAAACCCGCATAGTGCGTAAGACTACTCCCATGCTACAGAACACCCGTAAAGTGTTTCCTACCCTCAGGATGCAGAACTCCTGTAAACTGACTCTCACTGCTTCCAATGTACAGAAATCCTGTAAGCTGCTTCTGTTTTACTCAGACTACTGAAAACCCGCATAGTGCGTAAGACTACTCCCATGCTACTGAACTCCCGTAAAGTGTTTCCTACACTTAGGATGCAGAACTCCTGTAAACTGCCTCTCACTACTTCCAATGTACAGAAATCCTGTAAGCTGCTTCTCTTTTACTCAGACTACTGAAAACCCGCATTGTTGCGTAAGACTACCCCCATGCTACAGAACTCCCATAAAGTGTTTTCAAAACTGGATGCAGAACTCCAGTAAACTGCCTCTCACTACTTCCAATGTACAGAAATCCTGTAAGCTGCTTCTCTTTTTTCAGACTACTGAAAACCCGCATTGTGTGTAAGATTCCTCCCATGCTACAGAACTCCCGTAAAGTGTTTCCTACCCTCAGGATGCAGAACTCCTGTAAACTGCCTCTCACTACTTACAATGTGCAGAAATCCTGTAAGCTGCTTCTCTTTTACTCAGACTACTGAAAACCCGCATAGTGCGTAAGACTACTCCCATGCTACAGAACTCCCGTAAAGCGTTTCCTACACTCAGGATGCAGAACTCCTGTAAACTGCCTCTCACTACTTCCAATGTACATAAATCCTGTAAGCTGCTTCTCTTTTACTCAGACTTCTGAAAACCCGCATAGCGCGTAAGACTACTCCCATGCTACAGAATTCCCGTAAAGTTTTGCCTACCCTCAGGATGCAGGACTCCTGTAAACTGCCTCTCACTACTTCCAATGTACAGAAATCCTGTAAGCTGCTTCTCTTTTACTCAGACTACTGAAAACCCGCATAGTGCGTAAGACTACTCCCATGCTACTGAACTCCCGTAAAGTGTTTCCTACACTCAGGATGCAGAACTCCTGTAAACTGCCTCTCACTACTTCCAATGTGCAGAAATCCTGTAAGCTGCTTCTCTTTTACTCAGACTACTGAAAACCCGCATAGTGAGTAAGACTACTCCCATGCTACAGAACTCCCGTAAAGTGTTTCCTACACTAGATTCAGAACTGCTGTAAACTGCCTCTCACTACTTCCAATGTACAGAAATCCTGTAAGCTGCTTCTCTTTTACTCAGACTACTGAAAACCCGCATAGTGCGTAAGACTACTCCCATGCTACAGAACTCCCGTAAATTTTTTCCTACTCTCAGGATGCAGAACTCCTGTAAACTGCCTCTCACTACTTCCAATGTACAGAAATCCTGTAAGCTGCTTCTCTTTTACTCAGACTACTGAAAACCCGCATAGTGTGTAAGACTACTCCCATGCTACAGAACTCCCATAAAGTGTTTCCTACCTTCAGGATGCAGAACTCCTGTAAACTGCCTCTTAGTACTTCCAATGTACAGAAATCCTGTAAGCTGCTTCTCTTTTACTCAGACTACTGAAAACCCTATAGTGCGTAAGACTACTCCCATGCTAGAGAACTCCAGTAAATTTTTTCCTACACTAAGGATGCAGGACTCCTTTAAACTGCCTCTCACTACTTCCAATGTACAGAAATCCTGAAAGCTGCTTCTTTTTTACAAAGACTACTGAAAACCCGCATAGTGCGTAAGACTACTCTCATGCTACAGAACTCCCGTAAAGTGTTTCCTACACTCAGGATGCAGAACTCCTGTAAACAGCCTCTCACTACTTCCAATGTACAGAAATCCTGTAAGCTGCTTCTCTTTTACTCAGACTAGTGAAAACACGCATTGTTGCGTAAGACTACCCCCATGCTACAGAACTCCCGTAAAGTGTTTCCTACACTCAGGATGCAGAACTCCTGTAAACTGCCTCTCACTACTTCCAATGTACAGAAATCCTGTAAGCTGCTTCTCTTTTACTCAGACTACTGAAAACCCGCATAGTGCGTAAGACTACTCCCATGCTACAGAACTCCCGTAAAGTGTTTCCTACACTCAGGATGCAGAACTCCTGTAAACTGCCTCTTTCTAATTCCAATATACAGAAATCCTGTAAGCTGCTTCTCTTTTACTCAGACTACTAAAAACCCGCATAGTGCGTAAGACTACTCCCATGCTACAGAACTCCCATAAAGTGTTTCCTACACTCAGGATGCAGAACTCCTGTAAACTGCCTCTCACTACTTCCAATGTACAGAAATCCTGAAAGCTGCTTCTTTTTTACAAAGACTACTGAAAACCCGCATAGTGCGTAAAACTACTCCCATGCTACAGAACTCCCGTAAAGTGTTTGCTACCCTCAGGATGCAGAACTCCTGTAAACTGCCTCTCACTACTTCCAATGTACAGAAATCCTGTAAGCTGCTTCTCTTTTACTCAGACTACTGAAAACCCGCATAGTGCGTAAGACTACTCCCATGCTACAGAACTATCGTAAAGTGTTTCCTACCCTCAGGATGAAGAACTGTAAGCTGCCTCTCACTACTTCCAATGTATAGAAATCCTGTAAGCTGCTTCTCTTTTACTCAGACTACTGAAAACCCGCATAGTGCGTAAGACTACGCCAATGCTACAGAACTCCTGTAAAGTGTTTCGTACCCTCAGGCTGCAGAACTCCTTTAAACTGCCTCTTACTACTTCCAGTGTACAAAAATCCTGTAACCTGCTTCTGTTTTAATCAGACTACTGAAAACCCGCATAGTGCTTAAGACTACTCCCATGCTACAGAAATCCCGTAAAGTGTTTCCTACACTGGATACAGAACTCCTGTAAACTGCCTCTCACTACTTCCAATGTACAGAAATCCTGTAAGCTCCTTACTTATACTCAGACTACTGAAAACCCGCATAGTGCGTAAGACTATTCCCATGCTACAGAAATCCCGTAAAGTGTTTCCTACTTTAAGGATGCAGAACTCCATTAAACTGCCTTTCACTACTTCCAATGTAGAGAAATCCTGGAAGCTGCTTCTCTTTTACTCAGACTACTGAAAACCCGCATAGTGCGTAAGACTACTCCCATGCTACAGAACTCCCGTAAAGTGTTTCCTACCCTCAGGATGCAGAACTCCATTAAACTACCTTTCACTACTTCCAATGTACAGAAATCCTGTAAGCTGCTTCTCTTTTACTCAGACAACTGAAAACCCGCATAGTGCGTAAGACTACTCCCATGGTACAGAACTCCCATAAAGTGTTTCCTACACTCAGGATGCAGAACTCCTTTAAACTAACTCTCATTACTTCCAATGTACAGAAATCCTGTTACCAGTTTTACTAAGACTACTTAAAACCCGCATAGTGAGTAAGAATTCTCCCATGCTACAGAGCTCCCGTAAAGTATTTCCTACACTCAGGATGCAGAACTCCTGTAAACTGCCTCTCACTACTTCCAATGTACAGAAGTCCTTTAAGCTGCTTCTCTTTTACTCTGACTACTGAAAACCCGCATAGTGAGTAAGAATTCTCCCATTCGACAGAACTCCAGTAAAGTGTTTCCTACCCTCAGGATGCAGAACTCCTGTAAACTGCCTCTCACTACTTCCAATGTACAGAAATCCTGTAAGCTGCTTCTCTTTTACTCAGACTACTGAAAACCCGCATAGTGCGTAAGACTACTCCCATGCTACAGAACTCCTGTAAAGTGTTTTCTACACTCAGGATGCAGAACTCCTGTAAACTGCCTCTCACTACTTCCAATGTACAGAAGTCCTGTAAGCTGCTTCTCTTTTACTCAGACTACTGAAAACCCGCATAGTGCGTAAGACTACTCCCATGCTACAGAATTCCTGTAAAGTGTTTTCTACACTCAGGATGCGGAACTCCTGTAAACTGCCTCTCACTACTTCCAATGTACAGCAATCATGTAAGCTGCTTCTCTTTTACTCAGACTACTGAAAACCCGCATAGTGAGTAAGAATTCTCCCATGCGACAGAACTCCCGTAAAGTGTTTCCTACCCTCAGGATGCAGAACTCCATTAAACTGCCTTTCACTACTTCCAATGTACAGAAATCCTGTAAGCTGCTTCTCTTTTACTCAGACAACTGAAAACCCGCATAGTGCGTAGACTACTCCCATGGTACAGAACTCCCATAAAGTGTTTCCTACACTCAGGATGCAGAACTCCTTTAAACTACCTCTCATTACTTCCAATGTACAGAAATCCTGTTACCAGTTTTACTAAGACTACTTAAAACCCGCATAGTGAGTAAGAATTCTCCCATGCTTCAGAGCTCCCGTAAAGTATTTCCTACACTCAGGATGCAGAACTCCTGTAAACTGCCTCTCACTACTTCCAATGTACAGAAATCCTGTAAGCTGCTTCTCTTTTACTCTGACTACTGAAAACCCTCATAGTGCATAAGACTACTCCTATGCTACAGAACTCCCGTAAAGTGTTTGCTACCCTCAGGATGCAGAACTCCTGTAAACTGCCTCTCACTAATTCCAATGTACAGAAATCCTGTAAGCTGCTTCCCTTTTACCCAGACTTCTGAAAACCCGCATAGTGCGTAACACTACTCCCCTGCTACAGAACTCCCGTAAAGTGTTTCCTACACTCAGGATGCAGAACTCCTGTAAACTGCCTCTCACTACTTCCAATGTACAGAAATCCGGTAAGCTGCTTCTCTTTTACTCAGACTACAGAAAACCTGCATAGTGCGTAAGACTACTCCCATGCTACAGAAATCCCGTAAAGTGTTTCCTACTTTAAGGATGCAGTACTCCATTAAACTGCCTTTCACTACTTCCAATGTACAGAAATCCTGTAAGCTGCTTCTCTTTTACTCAGACTACTGAAAACCCGCATAGTGCGTAAGACTACTCCCATGCTACAGAACTCCCGTAAAGTGTTTCCTACTTTAGGGATACAGGACTCCCTTAAACTGCCTCTCACTACTTCCAATGTACAGAAATCCTGAAAGCTGCTTCTCTTTTACACAGACTACTGAAAACCCGCATAGTGCATAAGACTACTCCAATGCTACAGAACTCCCGTAAAGTGTTTCCTACACTCAGGATGCAGAACTCCTGTAAACTGCCTCTCACTGCTTCCAATGTACAGAAATCCTGTAAGCTGCTTCTCTTTTACTCAGACTACTGAAAACCCGCATAGTGCGTAAGTCTACTCCCATGCTACAGAACTCCCGTAAAGTGTTTCCTACTTTAGGGATACAGGACTCCCTTAAACTGCCTCTCACTACTTCCAATGTACAGAAATCCTGAAAGCTGCTTCTTTTTTACTTAGACTACTGAAAACCTGCATAGTTGCTTAAGACTACTCCGAAGCTACAGAACTCCCGTAAAGTGTTTCCTACACTCAGGATGCAGAACTCCTGTAAACTGCCTCTCACTACTTCCAATGTACAGAAATCCTGTAAGCTGTTTCTCTTTTACTCAGACAACTGAAAACCCGCATAGTGCGTAAGACTACTCCCATGCCAGAGAACTCCCGTAAAGTGTTTCCTACCCTCAGGATGCAGAACAGCTTTAAATTTCCTCTCACTAATTCCAGTGTACAGAAATCCTGTAAAATGCTTCTCTTTTACTCAGACTACTGAAAACCCGCATAGTGCGTAAGACTACTTCCATGCTAGAGAACTCCCGTAAAGTGTTTCCTACCCTCAGGATGCAGAACAGCTTTAAATTGCCTCTCACTACTTCCAATGTACTGAAATCCTGAAAGCTGCTTCTCTTTTACACAGACTACTGAAAACCCGCATAGTGCGTAAGACTACTCCCATGCTACAGAACTCCTGTAAAGTGTTTCCTACACTGGATGCAGAACTCCTGTAAACTGCCTCTCACTACTTCCAGTGTACAGAAATCCTGTAAGCTGCTTCTCTTTTACTCAGACTACTGAAAACCCGCATAAAGAATAAGAATTCTACCATGCTACAGAACTCCCGAAAAGTGTTTCCTACACTCAGGATGCAGAACTCCTGTAAACTGCCTCTCACTACTTCCAATGTACAGAAATCCTGTAAGCTGCTTCTCTTTTACTCAGACTACTGAAAACCCGCATAGTGCGTAAGACTACTCCCATGCTACAGAACTCCTGTAAAGTGATTTCTACACTCAGGATGCAGAACTCCTGTAAACTGCCTCTCACTAATTCCAATGTACAGAAGTCCTGTAAGCTGCTTCTCTTTTACTCAGACTACTGAAAACCCGCATAGTGCGTAAGACTACTCCCATGCTACAGAACTCCTGTAAAGTGTTTTCTACACTCAGGATGCACAACTCCTGTAAACTGCCTCTCACTACTTCCAATGTACAGAAATCATGTAAGCTGCTTCTCTTTTACTCAGACTACTGAAAACCCGCATAAAGAATAAGAATTCTCCCATGCTACAGAACTCCCGTAAAGTGTTTCCTACCCTCAGGATGCAGAACTCCTGTAAACTGCCTCTCACTACTTCCAATGTACAGAAATCCTGTAAGCTGCTTCTCTTTTACTCAGACTACTGAAAACCCGCATAGTGCGTAAGACTACTCCCATGCTACAGAACTCCCATAAAGTGTTTCCAACACTCAGGATGCAGAACTCCTGTAAACTACCTCTCATTAGTTCCAATGTGCAGAAATCCTGTAAGCTGCTTCTCTTTTACACAGACTACTGAAAACCCGCATTGTGCGTAAGACTACTCCCATGCTACAGAACTCCCGTAAAGTGTTTCCTACCCTCAGGATGCAGGACTCCTGTAACTGCCTCTCACTACTTCCAATGTACAGAAATCCTGTAAGCTGCTTCTCTTTTACTCAGACTACTGAAAACCCGCATAGTGTGTAAGACTACTCCCATGCTACAGAACTCCCGTAAAGTGTTTCCTACAGTGGATGCAGAACTCCTGTAAACTGCCTCTCACTACTTCCAAGTACAGAAATCCTGTAAGCTGCTTCTCTTTTATTCAGACTACTGAAAACCCGCATGGTGAGTAAGAATTCTCCCATGCTACAGAACTCCCGTAAACTGTCTCCTACACTCAGGATGCAGAACTCCTGTAAACTGCCTCTCACTACTTCCAATGTACAGAAATCCTGTAAGCTGCTTCTCTTTTACTCAGACTACTGAAAACCCGCATAGTGCGTAAGACTACTAACATGCTACAGAACTCCTGTAAAGTGTTTCCTGCACTGGAAGCAGAACTCCTGTAAACTGCCTCTCACTACTTCCAATGTACAGAAGTCCTGTAAGCTGCTTCTCTTTTACTCAGACTACTGAAAACCCGCATAGTGCGTAAGACTACTCCCATGCTACAGAACTCCTGTAAAGTGTTTTCTACACTCAGGATGCACAACTCCTGTAAACTGCCTCTCACTACTTCCAATGTACAGAAATCATGTAAGCTGCTTCTCTTTTACTCAGACTACTGAAAACCCGCATAAAGAATAAGAATTCTCCCATGCTACAGAACTCCCGTAAAGTGTTTCCTACCCTCAGGATGCAGAACTCCTTTAAACTGCCTCTTACTACTTCCAATGTACAGAAATCCTGTAACCTGCTTCTGTTTTAATCAGACTACTGAAAACCAGCATAGTGCTTAAGACTAGTCCCATGCTACAGAAATCCCGTAAAGTGTTTCCTACACTCAGGATGCAGAACTCCTGTTAACTGCCTCTCACTACTTCCAATGTACAGAAATCCTGTAAGCTGCTTCTCTTTTACTCAGGCTACTGAAAACCCGCATAGTGCGTAAGACTACTCCCATGCTACAGAACTCCCGTAAAGTGTTTCCTACCCTCAGGATGCAGGACTCCTGTAACTGCCTCTCACTACTTCCAATGTACAGAAATCCTGTAAGCTGCTTCTCTTTTACTCAGACTACTGAAAACCCGCATAGTGCGTAAGACTATTCCCATGCTACAGAACTCCCGTAAAGTGTTTCCTACAGTGGATGCAGAACTCCTGTAAACTGCCTCTCACTACTTCCAAGTACAGAAATCCTGTAAGCTGCTTCTCTTTTATTCAGACTACTGAAAACCCGCATGGTGAGTAAGAATTCTCCCATGCTACAGAACTCCCGTAAACTGTCTCCTACACTCAGGATGCAGAACTCCTTTAAACTACCTCTCATTACTTCCAATGTACAGAAATCCTGTTACCAGTTTTACTAAGACTACTTAAAACCCGCATAGTGAGTAAGAATTCTCCCATGCTACAGAACTCCCGTAAAGTGTTTCCTACACTGGATGCAGAACTCCTGTAAACTGCCTCTCACTACTTCCAATGTACAGAAATCCTGTAAGCTGCTTCTCTTTTACTCAGACTACTGAAACCCGCATAGTGCGTAAGACTACTCCCATGCTACAGAACTCCTGTAAAGTGTTTCCTACATGGAAGCAGAACTCCTGTAAACTGCCTCTCACTACTTCCAATGTACAGAAATCCTGTAAGCTGCTTCTCTATTACTCAGACTACTGAAAACCCGCATAGTGCGTAAGACTACTCCCATGCTACAGACCTCCTGTAAAGTGATTTCTACACTCAGGATGCAGAACACCTGTAAACTGCCTCTCACTACTTCCAATGTACAGAAATCATGTAAGCTGCTTCTCTTTTACTCAGACTACTGAAAACCCGCATAGTGCGTAAGACTACTCACATGCTACTGAACTCCCGTAAACTGTTTGCTACACTGGATGCAGAACTCCTGTAAACTACCTCTCACTAGTTCCAATGTAAAGAAATCCTGTAAGCTGCTTCTCTTTTAGTCAGAATACTGAAAACCCGCATAGTGCGTAAGACTACTCCCATGCTACAGAACTCCCGTAAAGTGTTTCCTACCCTCAGGCTGCAGAACTCCTTTAAACTGCCTCTTACTACTTCCAATGTACAGAAATCCTGTAACCTGCTTCTCTTTTACTCAGACTACTGAAAACCCGCATAGTGCGTAAGACTACTCCCATGCTACAGAACTCCTGTAAAGTGTTTTTTACACTCAGGATGCGGAACACCTGTAAACTGCCTCTCACTACTTCCAATGTACAGCAATCCTGTAAGCTGCTTCTCTTTTACTAGACTACTGAAAACCTGCATAGTGCGTAAGACTACTCCCATGCTACAGAATTCCTGTAAAGTGTTTCCTACCCTCAGGATGCAGAACTCCTGTAAACTGCCTCTCACTACTTCCAATGTACAGAAGTCCTGTAAGCTGCTTCTCTTTTACTCAGACTACTGAAAACCCGCATAGTGCGTAAGACTACTCCCATGCTACAGAACTCCCGTAAAGTGTTTTCTACACTCAGGATGCAGAACACCTGTAAACTGCCTCTCACTACTTCCAATGTACAGCAATCATGTAAGCTGCTTCTCTTTTACTCAGACTACTGAAAACCCGCATAGTGCGTAAGACTACTCCCATGCTACAGAACTCCTGTAAAGTGTTTTCTACACTCAGGATGCGGAACACCTGTAAAATGCCTCTCACTACTTCCAATGTACAGCAATCATGTAAGCTGCTTCTCTTTTACTCAGACTACTGAAAACACGCATAGTGAGTAAGAATTCTCCCATGCGACAGAACTCCCGTAAAGTGTTTCCTACCCTCAGGATCCAGAACTCCTGTAAACTGCCTCTCACTACTTCCAATGTACAGAAATCCTGTAAGCTGCTTCTCTTTTACTCAGACTACTGAAAACCCGCATAGTGCGTAAGACTACTCCCATGCTACAGAACTCCCATAAAGTGTTTCCTACTTTAAGGATGCAGAACTCCATTAAACTGCCTTTCACTAATTCCAATGTACAGAAATCCTGTAAGCTGCTTCTCTTTTACCCAGACTACTGAAAACCCGCATAGTGCGTAAGACTACTCCCATGCTACAGAACTCCCGTAAAGTGTTTCCTACTTTAAGGATGCAGGACTCCTTTAAACTGCCTCTCACTACTTCCAATGTACAGAAATCCTGAAAGCTGCTTCTCTTTTACACAGACTACTGAAAACCCGCATTGTGCGTAAGACTACTCCCTTGCTACAGAACTCCCGTAAAGTGATTCCTACACTCAGGATGCAGAACTCCTGTAAACTGCCTCTCACTACTTCCAATGTACAGACATCCTGTAAGCTGCTTCTCTTTTACTCAGACTACTGAAAACCCGCGTAGTGCGTAAGACTACTCCTATGCAACAGAACTCCCGTAAAGTGTTTTCTACCCTCAGTATGCAGGACTCCTTTAAACTGCCTCTCACTACTTCCAATGTACAGAAATCCTGTAAGCTGCTTCTCTTTTACCCAGACTACTGAAAACCCGCATAGTGCGTAAGACTACTCCCATGATACAGAACTCCCGTAAAGTGTTTCCTACACTGAGGATGCAGAACTCCTGTAAACTGCCTCTCACTACTTCCAATGTACAGAAATCCTGTAAGCTGCTTCTCTTTTACTCAGACTACTGAAAACCCGCAGAGTGTGTAAGACTACTCCCATGCTACAGAACTCCCGTAAAGTGTTTCCTACACTGGATGCAGAACTCCTGTAAACTGCCTCTCACTACTTCCAATGTGCAGAAATCCTGTAAGCTGCTTCTCTTTTACTCAGACTACTGAAAACCCGCATAGTGCGTAAGACTCCTCCCATGCTACAGAACTCCCAAGTGTTTGCTACCCTCAGGATGCAGAACTCCTGTAAACTGCCTCTCACTACTTCCAATGTACAGAAATCCTGTAAGCTGCTTCTCTTTTACTCAGACAACTGAAAACCCGCATAGTGCGTAAGACTACTCCCATGCTACACAACTCCCGTAAAGTGTTTTCTACCCACAGGATGCAGGACTGCTTTAAACTGCCTCTCACTACTTCCAATGTACAGAAATCCTGTAAGCTGCTTCTCTTTTACTCAGACTACTGAAAACCCGCGAAGTGCGTAAGACTACTCCCATGCTATAGAACTCCCGTAAAGTGCTTCCTACACTTAGGATGCAGAACTCCTGTAAACAGCCTCTCACTACTTCCAATGTACAGAAATCCTGTAAGCTGCTTCTCTTTTACTCAGACTACTGAAAACCCGCATTGCTGCGTAAGACTACTCCCATGCTACAGAACTCCCGTAAAGTGATTTCTACCCTCAGGATGCAGAACTCCTGTAAACTGCCTCTCACTACTTCCAATGTACAGAAGTCCTGTAAGATGCTTCTCTTTTACTCAGACTACTGAAAACCCGCTTAGTGCGTAAGACTACTCCCATGCTACAGAACTCCCGAAAAGTGTTTGCTACCCTCAGGATGCAGAACTCCTGTAAACTGCCTCTCACTACTTCCAATGTACAGAAATCCTGTAAGCTGCTTCTCTTTTACTCAGACTACTAAAAACCCGCATATTGCGTAAGTCTACTCCCATGCTACAGAACTCCCGTAAACTGTTTCCTACACTCAGGATGCAGAAGACCTGTAAACTGCCTCTCACTACTTCCAATGTACAGAAATCCTGTAAGCTGCTTCTCTTTTACTCAGACTACTGAAAACTAGCATAGTGCGTAAGACTACTCCCATGCTACAGTACTCTCGTAAAGTGTTTCCTACACTGGATGCAGAACTCTTGTAAACTGCCTCTCACTACTTCCAATGTACAGAAATCCTGTAAGCTGCTTCTCTTTTACTCAGACTACTGAAAACTCGCATAGTGCGTAAGACTACTCCCATGCTACAGAACTCCCGTAAAGTGTTTCCTACACTGGATGCAGAACTCTTGTAAACTGCCTCTCAATACTTCCAATGTACAGAAGTCCTGTAAGCTGCTTCTCTTTTACTCAGACTACTGAAAACCCGCATAGTGCGTAAGACTACTCCCATGCTACAGAACTCCCGGTAAGTGTTTCCTACACTCAGGATGCAGAACTCCTGTAAACTGCCTCTCACTACTTCCAATGTACAGAAATCCTGTAAGCTGCTTCTCTGTTACTCAGACTACTGAAAACCCGCATATTTCGTAAGTCTACTCCCATGCTACAGAACTCCCGTAAAGTGTTTCCTACACTTAGGATGCAGAACACCTGTAAACTGCCTCTCACTACTTCCAATATACAGAAATCCTGTAAGCTGCTTCTCTTTTACTCAGACTACTGAAAACTCGCATAGTGCGTAAGACTACTCCCATGCTACAGAACTCCCGTAAAGTGTTTTCTACACTCAGGATGCAGAACTCCTGTAAACTGCCTCTCACTACTTCCAATATACAGAAGTCCTGTAAGCTGCTTCTCTTTTACTCAGACTACTGAAAACCCGCATAGTGCGTAAGACTACTCCCATGCTACTGAACTTCCGTAAAGTGTTTCCTACCCTCAGGATGCAGAACTCCTTTAAACTGCCTCTTACTACTTCCAATGTACAAAAATCCTGTAACCTGCTTCTGTTTTAATCAGACTCCTGAAAACCCGCATAGTGCGTAAGACTACTCCCATGCTACAGAACTCCCGTAAAGTGTTTCCTACACTCAGGATGCAGAACTCCTGTAATCTGCGTCTCACTACTTCCAATGTGCAGAAATCCTGTAAGCTGCTTCTCTTTTACTCAGACTACTGAAAACCCGCATAGTGCGTAAGACTACCCCCATGCTACAGAACTCCCGTAAAGTGTTTCCTACACTCAGGATGCAGAACTCCTGTAAACTGCCTCTCACTACTTCCAATGGACAGAAATCCTGTAAGCTGCTTTTCTTTTACTCAGACTACTGAAAACCCGCATAGTGCGTAAGACTACTCCCATGCTACAGAACACCCGTAAAGTGTTTCCTACCCTCAGGATGCAGAACTCCTGTAAACTGACTCTCACTGCTTCCAATGTACAGAAATCCTGTAAGCTGCTTCTGTTTTACTCAGACTACTGAAAACCCGCATAGTGCGTAAGACTACTCCCATGCTACTGAACTCCCGTAAAGTGTTTCCTACACTTAGGATGCAGAACTCCTGTAAACTGCCTCTCACTACTTCCAATGTACAGAAATCCTGTAAGCTGCTTCTCTTTTACTCAGACTACTGAAAACCCGCATTGTTGCGTAAGACTACCCCCATGCTACAGAACTCCCATAAAGTGTTTCCAAAACTGGATGCAGAACTCCAGTAAACTGCCTCTCACTACTTCCAATGTACAGAAATCCTGTAAGCTGCTTCTCTTTTTTCAGACTACTGAAAACCCGCATTGTGTGTAAGATTCCTCCCATGCTACAGAACTCCCGTAAAGTGTTTCCTACCCTCAGGATGCAGAACTCCTGTAAACTGCCTCTCACTTCTTCCAATGTGCAGAAATCCTGTAAGCTGCTTCTCTTTTACTCAGACTACTGAAAACCCGCATAGTGCGTAAGACTACTCCCATGCTACAGAACTCCCGTAAAGCGTTTCCTACACTCAGGATGCAGAACTCCTGTAAACTGCCTCTCACTACTTCCAATGTACATAAATCCTGTAAGCTGCTTCTCTTTTACTCAGACTTCTGAAAACCCGCATAGTGCGTAAGACTACTCCCATGCTACAGAATTCCCGTAAAGTTTTGCCTACCCTCAGGATGCAGGACTCCTGTAAACTGCCTCTCACTACTTCCAATGTACAGAAATCCTGTAAGCTGCTTCTCTTTTACTCAGACTACTGAAAACCCGCATAGTGCGTAAGACTACTCCCATGCTACTGAACTCCCGTAAAGTGTTTCCTACACTCAGGATGCAGAACTCCTGTAAACTGCCTCTCACTACTTCCAATGTGCAGAAATCCTGTAAGCTGCTTCTCTTTTACTCAGACTACTGAAAACCCGCATAGTGAGTAAGACTACTCCCATGCTACAGAACTCCCATAAAGTGTTTCCTACACTAGATTCAGAACTGCTGTAAACTGCCTCTCACTACTTCCAATGTACAGAAATCCTGTAAGCTGCTTCTCTTTTACTCAGACTACTGAAAACCCTATAGTGCGTAAGACTACTCCCATGCTACAGAACTCCCGTAAATTTTTTCCTACTCTCAGGATGCAGAACTCCTGTAAACTGCCTCTCACTACTTCCAATGTACAGAAATCCTGTAAGCTGCTTCTCTTTTACTCAGACTACTGAAAACCCGCATAGTGCGTAAGACTACTCCCATGCTACACAACTCCCGTAAAGTGTTTTCTACCCACAGGATGCAGGACTGCTTTAAACTGCCTCTCACTACTTCCAATGTACAGAAATCCTGTAAGCTGCTTCTCTTTTACTCAGACTACTGAAAACCCGCGAAGTGCGTAAGACTACTCCCATGCTATAGAACTCCCGTAAAGTGCTTCCTACACTTAGGATGCAGAACTCCTGTAAACAGCCTCTCACTACTTCCAATGTACAGAAATCCTGTAAGCTGCTTCTCTTTTACTCAGACTACTGAAAACCCGCATTGCTGCGTAAGACTACTCCCATGCTACAGAACTCCCGTAAAGTGATTTCTACCCTCAGGATGCAGAACTCCTGTAAACTGCCTCTCACTACTTCCAATGTACAGAAGTCCTGTAAGCTGCTTCTCTTTTACTCAGACTACTGAAAACCCGCTTAGTGCGTAAGACTACTCCCATGCTACAGAACTCCCGAAAAGTGTTTGCTACCCTCAGGATGCAGAACTCCTGTAAACTGCCTCTCACTACTTCCAATGTACAGAAATCCTGTAAGCTGCTTCTCTTTTACTCAGACTACTAAAAACCCTCATATTGCGTAAGTCTACTCCCATGCTACAGAACTCCCGTAAACTGTTTCCTACACTCAGGATGCAGAAGACCTGTAAACTGCCTCTCACTACTTCCAATGTACAGAAATCCTGTAAGCTGCTTCTCTTTTACTCAGACTACTGAAAACTAGCATAGTGCGTAAGACTACTCCCATGCTACAGTACTCTCGTAAAGTGTTTCCTACACTGGATGCAGAACTCTTGTAAACTGCCTCTCACTATTTCCAATGTACAGAAATCCTGTAAGCTGCTTCTCTTTTACTCAGACTACTGAAAACTCGCATAGTGCGTAAGACTACTCCCATGCTACAGAACTCCCGTAAAGTGTTTCCTACACTGGATGCAGAACTCTTGTAAACTGCCTCTCACTACTTCCAATGTACAGAAATCCTGTAAGCTGCTTCTCTTTTACTCAGACTACTGAAAACCCGCATAGTGCGTAAGACTACTCCCATGCTACAGAACTCCCGTAAAGTGTTTGCTACCCTCAGGATGCAGAACTCCTGTAAACTGCCTCTCACTACTTCCAATGTGCAGAAATCCTGTAAGCTGCTTCTCTTTTACTCAGACTACTGAAAACCCGCATAGTGAGTAAGACTACTCCCATGCTACAGAACTCCCATAAAGTGTTTCCTACACTAGATTCAGAACTGCTGTAAACTGCCTCTCACTACTTCCAATGTACAGAAATCCTGTAAGCTGCTTCTCTTTTACTCAGACTACTGAAAACCCTATAGTGCGTAAGACTACTCCCATGCTACAGAACTCCCGTAAATTTTTTCCTACTCTCAGGATGCAGAACTCCTGTAAACTGCCTCTCACTACTTCCAATGTACAGAAATCCTGTAAGCTGCTTCTCTTTTACTCAGACTACTGAAAACCCGCATAGTGCGTAAGACTACTCCCATGCTACACAACTCCCGTAAAGTGTTTTCTACCCACAGGATGCAGGACTGCTTTAAACTGCCTCTCACTACTTCCAATGTACAGAAATCCTGTAAGCTGCTTCTCTTTTACTCAGACTACTGAAAACCCGCGAAGTGCGTAAGACTACTCCCATGCTATAGAACTCCCGTAAAGTGCTTCCTACACTTAGGATGCAGAACTCCTGTAAACAGCCTCTCACTACTTCCAATGTACAGAAATCCTGTAAGCTGCTTCTCTTTTACTCAGACTACTGAAAACCCGCATTGCTGCGTAAGACTACTCCCATGCTACAGAACTCCCGTAAAGTGATTTCTACCCTCAGGATGCAGAACTCCTGTAAACTGCCTCTCACTACTTCCAATGTACAGAAGTCCTGTAAGCTGCTTCTCTTTTACTCAGACTACTGAAAACCCGCTTAGTGCGTAAGACTACTCCCATGCTACAGAACTCCCGAAAAGTGTTTGCTACCCTCAGGATGCAGAACTCCTGTAAACTGCCTCTCACTACTTCCAATGTACAGAAATCCTGTAAGCTGCTTCTCTTTTACTCAGACTACTAAAAACCCTCATATTGCGTAAGTCTACTCCCATGCTACAGAACTCCCGTAAACTGTTTCCTACACTCAGGATGCAGAAGACCTGTAAACTGCCTCTCACTACTTCCAATGTACAGAAATCCTGTAAGCTGCTTCTCTTTTACTCAGACTACTGAAAACTAGCATAGTGCGTAAGACTACTCCCATGCTACAGTACTCTCGTAAAGTGTTTCCTACACTGGATGCAGAACTCTTGTAAACTGCCTCTCACTATTTCCAATGTACAGAAATCCTGTAAGCTGCTTCTCTTTTACTCAGACTACTGAAAACTCGCATAGTGCGTAAGACTACTCCCATGCTACAGAACTCCCGTAAAGTGTTTCCTACACTGGATGCAGAACTCTTGTAAACTGCCTCTCACTACTTCCAATGTACAGAAATCCTGTAAGCTGCTTCTCTTTTACTCAGACTACTGAAAACCCGCATAGTGCGTAAGACTACTCCCATGCTACAGAACTCCCGTAAAGTGTTTGCTACCCTCAGGATGCAGAACTCCTGTAAACTGCCTCTCACTACTTCCAATGTACAGAAATCCTGTAAGCTGCTTCTCTGTTACTCAGACTACTGAAAACCCGCATATTTCGTAAGTCTACTCCCATGCTACAGAACTCCCGTAAAGTGTTTCCTACACTTAGGATGCAGAACACCTGTAAACTGCCTCTCACTACTTCCAATGTACAGAAATCCTGTAAGCTGCTTCTCTTTTACTCAGACTACTGAAAACTCGCATAGTGCGTAAGACTACTCCCATGCTACAGAACTCCCGTAAAGTGTTTCCTACACTCAGGATGCAGAACTCCTGTAAAATGCCTCTCACTACTTCCAATATACAGAAGTCCTGTAAGCTGCTTCTCTTTTACTCAGACTACTGAAAACCCGCATAGTGCGTAAGACTACTCCCATGCTACTGAACTCCCGTAAAGTGTTTCCTACCCTCAGGATGCAGAACTCCTTTAAACTGCCTCTTACTACTTCCAATGTACAAAAATCCTGTAACCTGCTTCTGTTGTAATCAGACTCCTGAAAACCCGCATAGTGCGTAAGACTACTCCCATGCTACAGAACTCCCGTAAAGTGTTTCCTACACTCAGGATGCAGAACTCCTGTAATCTGCGTCTCACTACTTCCAATGTACAGAAATCCTGTAAGCTGCTTCTCTTTTACTCAGACTACTGAAAACCCGCATAGTGCGTAAGACTACCCCCATGCTACAGAACTCCCGTAAAGTGTTTCCTACACTCAGGATGCAGAACTCCTGTAAACTGCCTCTCACTACTTCCAATGGACAGAAATCCTGTAAGCTGCTTTTCTTTTACTCAGACTACTGAAAACCCGCATAGTGCGTAAGACTACTCCCATGCTACAGAACACCCGTAAAGTGTTTCCTACCCTCAGGATGCAGAACTCCTGTAAACTGACTCTCACTGCTTCCAATGTACAGAAATCCTGTAAGCTGCTTCTGTTTTACTCAGACTACTGAAAACCCGCATAGTGCGTAAGACTACTCCCATGCTACTGAACTCCCGTAAAGTGTTTCCTACACTTAGGATGCAGAACACCTGTAAACTGCCTCTCACTACTTCCAATGTACAGAAATCCTGTAAGCTGCTTCTCTTTTACTCAGACTACTGAAAACCCGCATTGTTGCGTAAGACTACCCCCATGCTACAGAACTCCCATAAAGTGTTTCCAAAACTGGATGCAGAACTCCAGTAAACTGCCTCTCACTACTTCCAATGTACAGAAATCCTGTAAGCTGCTTCTCTTTTTTCAGACTACTGAAAACCCGCATTGTGTGTAAGATTCCTCCCATGCTACAGAACTCCCGTAAAGTGTTTCCTACCCTCAGGATGCAGAACTCCTGTAAACTGCCTCTCACTACTTACAATGTGCAGAAATCCTGTAAGCTGCTTCTCTTTTACTCAGACTACTGAAAACCCGCATAGTGCGTAAGACTACTCCCATGCTACAGAACTCCCGTAAAGCGTTTCCTACACGCAGGATGCAGAACTCCTGTAAACTGCCTCTCACTACTTCCAATGTACATAAATCCTGTAAGCTGCTTCTCTTTTACTCAGACTTCTGAAAACCCGCATAGCGCGTAAGACTACTCCCATGCTACAGAATTCCCGTAAAGTTTTGCCTACCCTCAGGATGCAGGACTCCTGTAAACTGCCTCTCACTACTTCCAATGTACAGAAATCCTGTAAGCTGCTTCTCTTTTACTCAGACTACTGAAAACCCGCATAGTGCGTAAGACTACTCCCATGCTACTGAACTCCCGTAAAGTGTTTCCTACACTCAGGATGCAGAACTCCTGTAAACTGCCTCTCACTACTTCCAATGTGCAGAAATCCTGTAAGCTGCTTCTCTTTTACTCAGACTACTGAAAACCCGCATAGTGAGTAAGACTACTCCCATGCTACAGAACTCCCGTAAAGTGTTTCCTACACTAGATTCAGAACTGCTGTAAACTGCCTCTCACTACTTCCAATGTACAGAAATCCTGTAAGCTGCTTCTCTTTTACTCAGACTACTGAAAACCCTATAGTGCGTAAGACTACTCCCATGCTACAGAACTCCCGTAAATTTTTTCCTACTCTCAGGATGCAGAACTCCTGTAAACTGCCTCTCACTACTTCCAATGTACAGAAATCCTGTAAGCTGCTTCTCTTTTACTCAGACTACTGAAAACCCGCATAGTGTGTAAGACTACTCCCATGCTACAGAACTCCCATAAAGTGTTTCCTACCCTCAGGATGCAGAACTCCTGTAAACTGCCTCTTAGTACTTCCAATGTACAGAAATCCTGTAAGCTGCTTCTCTTTTACTCAGACTACTGAAAACCCTATAGTGCGTAAGACTACTCCCATGCTAGAGAACTCCAGTAAATTTTTTCCTACACTAAGGATGCAGGAATCCTTTAAACTGCCTCTCACTACTTCCAATGTACAGAAATCCTGAAAGCTGCTTCTTTTTTACAAAGACTACTGAAAACCCGCATAGTGCGTAAAACTACTCTCATGCTACAGAACTCCCGTAAAGTGTTTCCTACACTCAGGATGCAGAACTCCTGTAAACAGCCTCTCACTACTTCCAATGTACAGAAATCCTGTAAGCTGCTTCTCTTTTACTCAGACTAGTGAAAACACGCATTGTTGCGTAAGACTACCCCCATGCTTCAGAACTCCCGTAAAGTGTTTCCTACACTCAGGATGCAGAACTCCTGTAAACTGCCTCTCACTACTTCCAATGTACAGAAATCCTGTAAGCTGCTTCTCTTTTACTCAGACTACTGAAAACCCGCATAGTGCGTAAGACTACTCCCATGCTACAGAACTCCCGTAAAGTGTTTCCTACACTCAGGATGCAGAACTCCTGTAAACTGCCCCTTTCTAATTCCAATATACAGAAATCCTGTAAGCTGCTTCTCTTTTACTCAGACTACTAAAAACCCGCATAGTGCGTAAGACTACTCCCATGCTACAGAACTCCCATAAAGTGTTTCCTACACTCAGGATGCAGAACTCCTGTAAACTGCCTCTCACTACTTCCAATGTACAGAAATCCTGAAAGCTGCTTCTTTTTTACAAAGACTACTGAAAACCCGCATAGTGCGTAAAACTACTCCCATGCTACAGAACTCCCGTAAAGTTTTTGCTACCCTCAGGATGCAGAACTCCTGTAAACTGCCTCTCACTACTTCCAATGTACAGAAATCCTGTAAGCTGCTTCTCTTTTACTCAGACTACTGAAAACCCGCATAGTGCGTAAGACTACTCCCATGCTACAGAACTATCGTAAAGTGTTTCCTACCCTCAGGATGAAGAACGGTAAGCTGCCTCTCACTACTTCCAATGTATAGAAATCCTGTAAGCTGCTTCTCTTTTACTCAGACTACTGAAAACCCGCATAGTGCGTAAGACTACTCCAATGCTACAGAACTCCTGTAAAGTGTTTCGTACCCTCAGGCTGCAGAACTCCTTTAAACTGCCTCTTACTACTTCCAGTGTACAAAATCCTGTAACCTGCTTCTGTTTTAATCAGACTACTGAAAACCCGCATAGTGCTTAAGACTAGTCCCATGCTACAGAAATCCCGTAAAGTGTTTCCTACACTGGATACAGAACTCCTGTAAACTGCCTCTCACTACTTCCAATGTACAGAAATCCTGTAAGCTCCTTACTTATACTCAGACTACTGAAAATCCGCATAGTGCGTAAGACTATTCCCATGCTACAGAAATCCCGTAAAGTGTTTCCTACTTTAAGGATGCAGAACTCCATTAAACTGCCTTTCACTACTTCCAATGTAGAGAAATCCTGGAAGCTGCTTCTCTTTTACTCAGACTACTGAAAACCCGCATAGTGCGTAAGACTACTCCCATGCTACAGAACTCCCGTAAAGTGTTTCCTACACTCAGGATGCAGAACTCCTGTAAACTGCCTCTCACTACTTCCAATGTACAGAAATCCTGTAAGCTGCTTCTCTTTTAATCAGACAAGTGAAAACCCGCATAGTGCGTAAGACTACTCCCATGCTACTGAACTCCCTTAAAGTGTTTCCTACACTGGATGCAGAACTCCTGTAAACTGCCTCTCACTACTTCCAATGTACAGAAATCCTGTAAGCTGCTTCTCTTTTACTCAGGCTACTGAAAACCCGCATAGTGCGTAAGACTACTCCCATGCTACAGAACTCCCGTAAAGTGTTTCTTACACTCAGGATGCAGAACTCCTGAAAACTGCCTCTCACTACTTCCAATATTCTGAAATCCTGTAAGCTGCTTCTCTTTTACACAGACTACAGAAAACCCGCATAGTGCGTAAGACTACTCGCATGCTACAGAACTCCCATAAAGTGTTTCCTACACTCAGGATGCAGGACTCCTGTAAACTGCCTCTCACTACTTCCAATGTAGAAAAATCCTGTAACCTGCTTCTCTTTTACTCAGACTACTGAAAACCCGCATAGTGCGTAAGACTACTCCCATGCTACAGAACTCCCGTAAAGTGTTTCCTACACTCAGGATACAGAACTCCTGTAAACTGCCTCTCACTACTTCCAATGTACAGAAATCCTGTAAGCTGCTTCTCTTTTACTCAGACTACTGAAAACCCGCATAATGCGTATGACTACTCCCATGCTAAAGAACTCCCGTAAAATGTTTCCTACACTTAGGAGGCAGAACTCCTGTAAACTGCCTCTCACTACTTCCAATGTGCAGAAATCGTGTAAGCTGCTTCTCTTTTACTCAGACTACTGAAAACCCACATAGTGCGTAAGACTACTCCCATGCTACAGAACTCCCGTAAAGTGTTTCCTACACTCAGGATGCAGAACTCCTGTAAACTGCCTCTCACTACTTCCAATGTGCATAAATCCTGTAAGCTGCTTCTCTTTTACTCAGACTACTGAAAACCCGCATAGTGCGTAAGACTACTCCCATGCTATAGAACTCCCGTAAAGTGTTTCCTACCCTCAGGATGCAGAACTCCTGTAAACTGCCTCTCACTACTTCCAATGTACAGAAATCCTGTAAGCTCCTTACTTTTACTCAGACTACTGAAAACCCGCATAGTGCGTAAGACTACTCCCATGCTACAGAACTCCCGTAAAGTGTTTCCTATTTTAAGGATGCAGAACTCCATTAAACTGCCTTTAACTACTTCCAATGTACAGAAATCCTGTAAGATGCTTCTCTTTTACTCAGACTACTGAAAACCCGCATAGTGCGTAAGACTACTCCCATGCTACAGAACTCCCGTAAAGTGTTTCCTACTTTAAGGATGCAGGACTCCTTTAAACTGCCTCTCACTACTTCCAATGTACAGAAATCCTGTAAGCTGCTTCTCTTTTACACAGACTACTGAAAACCCGCATAGTGCGTAAGACTACTCCCATGCTACAGAACTACCGTAAAGTGTTTCCTACACTCAGGATGCAGAACTCCTGTAAACTGCCTCTCACTACTTCCAATGTACAGAAATCCTGTAAGCTGCTTCTCTTTTACTCAGACTACTGAAAACCCGCATAGTGCGTAAGACTACTCCCATGCTACAGAACTCCCGTAAAGTGTTTTCTACCCTCAGTATGCAGGACTCCTTTAAACTGCCTCTCACTACTTCCAATGTACAGAAATCCTGTAAGCTGCTTCTCTTTTACCCAGACTACTGAAAACCCGCATAGTGCGTAAGACTACTCCCATGCTACAGAACTCCCGTAAAGTGTTTCCTACACTGAGGATGCAGAACTCCTGTAAACTGCCTCTCACTACTTCCAATGTACAGAAATCCTGTAAGCTGCTTCTCTTTTACTCAGACTACTGAAAACCCGCGTAGTGCGTAAGACTATTCCATGCTACAGAACTCCCGTAAAGTGTTTCCTACACTCAGGATGCAGAACTCCTGTAAACTGCCTCTCACTACTTCCAATGTGCATAAATCCTGTAAGCTGCTTCTCTTTTACTCAGACTACTGAAAACCCGCATAGTGCGTAAGACTACTCCCATGCTATAGAACTCCCGTAAAGTGTTTCCTACCCTCAGGATGCAGAACTCCTGTAAACTGCCTCTCACTACTTCCAATGTACAGAAATCCTGTAAGCTCCTTACTTTTACTCAGACTACTGAAAACCCGCATAGTGCGTAAGACTACTCCCATGCTACAGAACTCCCGTAAAGTGTTTCCTACACTCAGGATGCAGAACTCCTGTAAACTGCCCCTTTCTAATTCCAATATACAGAAATCCTGTAAGCTGCTTCTCTTTTACTCAGACTACTAAAAACCCGCATAGTGCGTAAGACTACTCCCATGCTACAGAACTCCCATAAAGTGTTTCCTACACTCAGGATGCAGAACTCCTGTAAACTGCCTCTCACTACTTCCAATGTACAGAAATCCTGAAAGCTGCTTCTTTTTTACAAAGACTACTGAAAACCCGCATAGTGCGTAAAACTACTCCCATGCTACAGAACTCCCGTAAAGTTTTTGCTACCCTCAGGATGCAGAACTCCTGTAAACTGCCTCTCACTACTTCCAATGTACAGAAATCCTGTAAGCTGCTTCTCTTTTACTCAGACTACTGAAAACCCGCATAGTGCGTAAGACTACTCCCATGCTACAGAACTATCGTAAAGTGTTTCCTACCCTCAGGATGAAGAACGGTAAGCTGCCTCTCACTACTTCCAATGTATAGAAATCCTGTAAGCTGCTTCTCTTTTACTCAGACTACTGAAAACCCGCATAGTGCGTAAGACTACTCCAATGCTACAGAACTCCTGTAAAGTGTTTCGTACCCTCAGGCTGCAGAACTCCTTTAAACTGCCTCTTACTACTTCCAGTGTACAAAAATCCTGTAACCTGCTTCTGTTTTAATCAGACTACTGAAAACCCGCATAGTGCTTAAGACTAGTCCCATGCTACAGAAATCCCGTAAAGTGTTTCCTACACTGGATACAGAACTCCTGTAAACTGCCTCTCACTACTTCCAATGTACAGAAATCCTGTAAGCTCCTTACTTATACTCAGACTACTGAAAACCCGCATAGTGCGTAAGACTATTCCCATGCTACAGAAATCCCGTAAAGTGTTTCCTACTTTAAGGATGCAGAACTCCATTAAACTGCCTTTCACTACTTCCAATGTAGAGAAATCCTGGAAGCTGCTTCTCTTTTACTCAGACTACTGAAAACCCGCATAGTGCGTAAGACTACTCCCATGCTACAGAACTCCCGTAAAGTGTTTCCTACACTCAGGATGCAGAACTCCTGTAAACTGCCTCTCACTACTTCCAATGTACAGAAATCCTGTAAGCTGCTTCTCTTTTAATCAGACAAGTGAAAACCCGCATAGTGCGTAAGACTACTCCCATGCTACTGAACTCCCTTAAAGTGTTTCCTACACTGGATGCAGAACTCCTGTAAACTGCCTCTCACTACTTCCAATGTACAGAAATCCTGTAAGCTGCTTCTCTTTTACTCAGGCTACTGAAAACCCGCATAGTGCGTAAGACTACTCCCATGCTACAGAACTCCCGTAAAGTGTTTCTTACACTCAGGATGCAGAACTCCTGAAAACTGCCTCTCACTACTTCCAATATTCTGAAATCCTGTAAGCTGCTTCTCTTTTACACAGACTACAGAAAACCCGCATAGTGCGTAAGACTACTCGCATGCTACAGAACTCCCATAAAGTGTTTCCTACACTCAGGATGCAGGACTCCTGTAAACTGCCTCTCACTACTTCCAATGTAGAAAAATCCTGTAACCTGCTTCTCTTTTACTCAGACTACTGAAAACCCGCATAGTGCGTAAGACTACTCCCATGCTACAGAACTCCCGTAAAGTGTTTCCTACACTCAGGATACAGAACTCCTGTAAACTGCCTCTCACTACTTCCAATGTACAGAAATCCTGTAAGCTGCTTCTCTTTTACTCAGACTACTGAAAACCCGCATAATGCGTATGACTACTCCCATGCTAAAGAACTCCCGTAAAATGTTTCCTACACTTAGGAGGCAGAACTCCTGTAAACTGCCTCTCACTACTTCCAATGTGCAGAAATCGTGTAAGCTGCTTCTCTTTTACTCAGACTACTGAAAACCCACATATTGCGTAAGTCTACTCCCATGCTACAGAACTCCCGTAAAGTGTTTCCTACACTCAGGATGCAGAACTCCTGTAAACTGCCTCTCACTACTTCCAATGTGCATAAATCCTGTAAGCTGCTTCTCTTTTACTCAGACTACTGAAAACCCGCATAGTGCGTAAGACTACTCCCATGCTATAGAACTCCCGTAAAGTGTTTCCTACCCTCAGGATGCAGAACTCCTGTAAACTGCCTCTCACTACTTCCAATGTACAGAAATCCTGTAAGCTCCTTACTTTTACTCAGACTACTGAAAACCCGCATAGTGCGTAAGACTACTCCCATGCTACAGAACTCCCGTAAAGTGTTTCCTATTTTAAGGATGCAGAACTCCATTAAACTGCCTTTAACTACTTCCAATGTACAGAAATCCTGTAAGATGCTTCTCTTTTACTCAGACTACTGAAAACCCGCATAGTGCGTAAGACTACTCCCATGCTACAGAACTCCCGTAAAGTGTTTCCTACTTTAAGGATGCAGGACTCCTTTAAACTGCCTCTCACTACTTCCAATGTACAGAAATCCTGTAAGCTGCTTCTCTTTTACACAGACTACTGAAAACCCGCATAGTGCGTAAGACTACTCCCATGCTACAGAACTACCGTAAAGTGTTTCCTACACTCAGGATGCAGAACTCCTGTAAACTGCCTCTCACTACTTCCAATGTACAGAAATCCTGTAAGCTGCTTCTCTTTTACTCAGACTACTGAAAACCCGCATAGTGCGTAAGACTACTCCCATGCTACAGAACTCCCGTAAAGTGTTTTCTACCCTCAGTATGCAGGACTCCTTTAAACTGCCTCTCACTACTTCCAATGTACAGAAATCCTGTAAGCTGCTTCTCTTTTACCCAGACTACTGAAAACCCGCATAGTGCGTAAGACTACTCCCATGCTACAGAACTCCCGTAAAGTGTTTCCTACACTGAGGATGCAGAACTCCTGTAAACTGCCTCTCACTACTTCCAATGTACAGAAATCCTGTAAGCTGCTTCTCTTTTACTCAGACTACTGAAAACCCGCGTAGTGCGTAAGACTATTCCATGCTACAGAACTCCCGTAAAGTGTTTCCTACACTCAGGATGCAGAACTCCTTTAAACTGCCTCTCACTACTTCCAATGTGCAGAAATCCTGTAAGCTGCTTCTCTTTTACACAGACTACTGAAAACCCGCATAGTGCGTAAGACTACTCCCATGCTACAGAACTCCCGTAAAGTGTTTGCTACCCTCAGGATGCAGAACTCCTGTAAACTGCCTCTCACTACTTCCAATGTACAGAAATCCTGTAAGCTGCTTCTCTTTTACTCAGACTACTGAAAACCCGCATAGTGCGTAAGACTACTCGCATGCTACAGAACTCCCGTAAAGTGTTTCCTACCCTCAGGATGCAGGACTGCTTTAAACTGCCTCTCACTACTTCCAATGTACAGAAATCCTGTAAGCTGCTTCTCTTTTACTCAGACTACTGAAAACCCGCATAAAGAGTAAGAATTCTCCCAGGCTACAGAACTCCCGTAAAGTGTTTCCTACACTCAGGATGCAGAACTTCTGTAAACTGCCTCTCACTACTTCCAATGTACAGAAATCCTGTAAGCTGCTTCTCTTTTTTCAGATTACTGAAAACCCGCATTGTGTGTAAGACTACTCCCATGCTACAGAACTCCCGTAAAGTGTTTCCTACACTCAGGATGCAGAACTCCTGTAAACTGCCTCTCACTTCTTCCAATGTGCAGAAATCCTGTAAGCTGCTTCTCTTTTACTCAGACTACTGAAAACCCGCATTGTTGCGTAAGACTACCCCCATGCTATAGAACTCCCGTAAAGTGTTTCCTACACTGGATGCAGAACTCCTGTAAACTGCCTCTCACTACTTCCAATGTACAGAAATCCTGTAAGCTGCTTCTCTTTTTTCAGACTACTGAAAACCCGCATTGTGTGTAAGACTACTCCCATGCTACAGAACTCCCGTAAAGGGTTTCCTACACTCAGGATGCAGAACTCCTGTAAACTGCCTCTCACTTCTTCCAATGTGCAGAAATCCTGTAAGCTGCTTCTCTTTTACTCAGACTACTGAAAACCCGCATTGTTGCGTAAGACTACCCCCATGCTATAGAATTCCCGTAAAGTGTTTCCTACACTGGATGCAGAACTCCTGTAAACTGCCTCTCACTACTTCCAATGTACAGAAATCCTGTAAGCTGCTTCTCTTTTTTCAGACTACTGAAAACCCGCATTGTGTGTAAGACTACTCCCATGCTACAGAACTCCTGTAAAGTGTTTCCTACACTGGATGCAGAACTCCTGTAAACTGCCTCTCACTACTTCCAATGTACAGAAATCCTGTAAGCTGCTTCTCTTTTACTCAGACTACTGAAAACCCGCATAGTGCGTAAGACTACTCCCATGCTACAGACCTCCCGTAAAGTGTTTCCTACCCTCAGGATGCAGGACTCCTTAAAACTGCCTCTCCCCTCTTCCAGTGTACAGAAATCCTGTAAGCTGCTTCTCTTTTACTCAGACTACTGAAAACCCGCATAGTGCGTAAGACTACTGCCATGCTACAGAACTCCCGTAAAGTGTTTCCTACCCTCAGGATGCAGAACTCCTGTAAACTGCCTCTCACTACTTCCAATGTACAGAAATCCTGTAAGCTGCTTCTCTTTTACTCAGACTACTGAAAACCCGCATAGGGCGTAAGACTACTCCCATGCTACAGAACTCCTGTAAAGTCTTTCCTACACTGGATGCAGAACTCCTGTAAACTGCCTCTCACTACTTCCAATGTACAGAAATTCTGTAAGCTGCTTCTCTTTTACTCAGACTACTGAAAACCCGCATAGTGCGTAAGACTACTCCCATGCTACAGACCTCTCGTAAAGTGTTTCCTACCCTCAGGATGCAGGACTCCTTTAAACTGCCTCTCCCTACTTCCAGTGTACAGAAATCCTGTAAGCTGCTTCTCTTTTACTCAGGCTACTGAAAACCCGCATAAAGAATAAGAATTCTCCCATGCTACAGAACTCCCGTAAAGCGTTTCCTACACTCAGGATGCAGAACTCCTGTAAACTGCCTCTCACTACTTCCAATGTACAGAAATCCTGTAAGCTGCTTCTCTTTTAATCAGACAAGTGAAAACCCGCATAGTGCGTAAGACTACTCCCACGCTACTGAACTCCCTTAAAGTGTTTCCTACACTGGATGCAGAACTCCTGTAAACTGCCCCTTTCTACTTCCAATGTACAGAAATCCTGTAAGCTGCTTCTCTTTTACTTAGACTACTGAAAACCCGCATAGTGCGTAAGACTACTCCAATGCTACAGACCTCCCGTAAAGTGTTTCCTACACTAAGGATGCAGAACTCCTGAAAACTGCCTCTCACTACTTCCAATATACTGAAATCCTGTAAGCTGCTTCTCTTTTACACAGACTGCAGAAAACCCGCATAGTGCGTAAGACTACTCGCATGCTACAAAACTCCCATAAAGTGTTTCCTACACTCAGGATGCAGGACTCCTTTAAACTGCCTCTCACTGCTTCCAATGTAGAAAAATCCTGTAACCTGCTTCTCTTTTACTCAGACTACTGAAAACCAGCATAGTGCGTAAGACTACTCCCATGCTACAGAACTCCCGTAAACTGTTTCCTACCCTCAGGATGCAGGAATCCTATAAACCGCCTCTCACTACTTCCAATGTACAGAAATCCTGTAAGCTGCTTCTCTTTTACTCAGACTACTGAAAACCCGCATAGTGCGTAAGACTACTCTCATGCTAAAGAACTCCCGTAAAATGTTTCCTACACTTAGGAGGCAGAACTCCTGTAAACTGCCTCTCACTACTTCCAATGTACAGAAATCGTGTAAGCTGCTTCTCTTTTACTCAGACTACTGAAAACCCGCATAGTGCGTAAGACTACCCCCATGCTACTGAACTCCCGTAAAGTGTTTCCTACACTTAGGATGCAGAACTCCTGTAAACTGACTCTCACTACTTCCAATGTACAGAAATCCTGTAAGCTGCTTCTCTTTTACTCAGACTACTGAAAACCCGCATTGTTGCGTAAGACTACCCGCATGCTATAGAACTCCCGTAAAGTGTTTGCTACCCTCAGGATGCAGAACTCCTGTAAACTGCCTCTCACTACTTCCAATGTACAGAAATCCTGTAAGCTACTTCTCTTTTTTCAGACTACTGAAAACCCGCATTGTGTGTAAGACTACACCCATGCTACAGAACTCCCGTAAAGTGTTTCCTACACTCAGGATGCAGAACTCCTGTAAACTGCCTCTCACTACTTCCAATGTACAGAAATCCTGTAAGCTGCTTCTCTTTTACTTAGACTACTGAAAACCCGCATAGTGCGTAAGACTACTCCCATGCTACAGACCTCCCGTAAAGTGTTTCCTACACTAAGGATGCAGAACTCCTGAAAACTGCCTCTCACTACTTCCAATATACTGAAATCCTGTAAGCTGCTTCTCTTTTACACAGACTACAGAAAACCCGCATAGTGCGTAAGACTACTCGCATGCTACAGAACTCCCATAAAGTGTTTCCTACACTCAGGATGCAGGACTCCTTTAAACTGCCTCTCACTACTTCCAATGTAGAAAAATCCTGTAACCTGCTTCTCTTTTACTCAGACTACTGAAAACCAGCATAGTGCGTAAGACTACTCCCATGCTACAGAACTCCCGTAAACTGTTTCCTACCCTCAGGATGCAGGAATCCTGTAAACCGCCTCTCACTACTTCCAATGTACAGAAATCCTGTAAGCTGCTTCTCTTTTACTCAGACTACTGAAAACCCGCATAGTGCGTAAGACTACTCTCATGCTAAAGAACTCCCGTAAAATGTTTCCTACACTTAGGAGGCAGAACTCCTGTAAACTGCCTCTCACTACTTCCAATGTGCAGAAATCGTGTAAGCTGCTTCTCTTTTACTCAGACTACTGAAAACCCGCATAGTGCGTAAGACTACTCCCATGCTACAGAACTCCCGTAAAGTGTTTCCTACACTCAGGATGCAGAACTCCTGTAAACTGCCTCTCACTACTTCCAATGTACATAAATCCTGTAAGCTGCTTCTCTTTTACTCAGACTACTGAAAACCCGCATAGTGCGTAAGACTACTCCCATGCTACAGAACTCCCGTAAAGTGTTTCCTACACTGGATGCAGAACTCATTTCAACTGCCTCTCACTACTTCCAATGTACAGAAATCCTGTAAGCTGCTTCTCTTTTTTCAGACTACTGAAAACCCGCATTGTGTGTAAGTCTCCTCCCATGCTACAGGACTCCCGTAAAGTGTTTCCTACACTCAGGATGCAGAACTCCTGTAAACTGCCTCTCACTACTTCCAATGTACAGAAATCCTGTAAGCTGCTTCTCTTTTACTCAGACTAGTGAAAACCCGCATTGTTGCGTAAGACTACCCCCATGCTACAGAACTCCCGTAAAGTGTTTCCTACACACAGGATGCAGAACTCCTGTAAACTGCCTCTCACTACTTCCAATGTACAGAAATCCTGTAAGCTGCTTCTATTTTACTCAGACTACTGAAAACCCACATAGTGCGTAAGACTACTCCCATGCTACAGAAATCCCGTAAAGTGTTTCCTACACTCAGGATGCAGAACTCCTGTAAACTGCCCCTTTCTAATTCCAATATACAGAAATCCTGAAAGCTGCTTCTCTTTTACTCAGACTACTAAAAACCCGCATAGTGCGTAAGACTACTCCCATGCTACAGAACTCCCGTAAAGCGTTTCCTACACTCAGGATGCAGAACTCCTGTAAACTGCCTCTCACTACTTCCAATGTACAGATTTCCTGAAAGCTGCTTCTTTTTTACAAAGACTACTGAAAACCCGCATAGTGCGTAAGACTACTCCCAAGCTACAGAACTCCCGTAAAGTGTTTCCTACACTGGATGCAGAACTCCTGTAAACTGCCTCTCACTACTTCCAAAGTACAGAAATCCTGTAAGCTGCTTCTCTTTTTTCAGACTACTGAAAACTCGCATTGTGTGTAAGTCTCCTCCCATGCTACAGAACTCCCGTAAAGTGTTTCCTACACTCAGGATGCAGAACTCCTGTAAACTGCCTCTCACTACTTCCAATGTGCAGAAATCCTGTAAGCTGCTTCTCTTTTACTCAGACTACTGAAAACACGCATAGTGCGTAAGACTACTCCCATGCTACAGAACTCCCGTAAAGCGTTTCCTACACTCAGGAATCAGAACTCCTGTAAACTGCCTCTCACTACTTCCAATGTACAGAAATCCTGTAGGCTGCTTCTCTTTTACTCAGACTACTGAAAACCCGCATAGTGCGTAAGACTACTCCCATGCTACAGAACTCCCGTAAAGTGTTTCCTACCCTCAGGATGGAGGACTCCTGTAAACTGCCTCTCACTACTTCCAATGTACAGAAATCCTGTAAGCTGCTTCTCTTTTACTCAGACTACTGAGAACACGCATAGTGTGTAAGACTACTCCCATGCTACAGAACTCCCGTAAAGTGTTTCCTACCCTCAGGATGCAGGACTCCTCTAAACTGCCTCTCTCTACATCCAATGTACAGAAATCCTGTAAGCTGCTTCTCTTTTACTTAGACTACTGAAGACACGCATAGTGCGTAAGACTACTCCCATGCTACAGAACTCCCGTAAAGTGTTTCCTACACTGAGGATGCAGAACTCCTGCAAACTGCCTCTTAGTACTTCCAATGCATAGAAATCCTGTAAGCTGCTTCTCTTTTACTCAGACTACTGAAAACCCGCATAGTGCGTAAGACTACTCCCATGCTACAGAACTCCCGCAAAGTATTTCCTACCCTCAGGATGCAGGACTCCTTTAAACTGCCTCTCACTACATCCAATGTACAGAAATCCTGTAAGCTGCTTCTCTTTTACTTAGACTACTGAAAACCTGCATAGTTGCGTAAGACTACTCCCATGCTACAGAACTCCCTTAAAGTGTTTCCTACACTCAGGATGCAGAACTCCTGTAAACTGCCTCTCACTACTTCCAATGTACAGAAATCCTGTAAGCTGCTTCTCTTTTACTCAGACTACTGAAAACCCGCATAGTGCGTAAGACTACTCCCATGCTACAGAACTCCCATAAAGTGTTTCCTACACTCAGGATACAGAACTCCTGTAAACTGACTCTCACTACTTCCAATGTACAGAAATCCTGTAAGCTGCTTCTCTTTTACTCAGACTACTGAAAACCCGCATAGTGCGTAAGACTACTCCCATGCTACAGAACTCCCGTAAAGTGTTTCCTACCCTCAGGATGAAGAACTGTAAGCTGCCTCTCACTACTTCCAATGTACAGAAATCCTGAAAGCTGCTTCTCTTTTACAGAGACTACTGAAAACCCGCATAGTGCGTAAGAATACTCCCATGCTACAGAACTCCCGTAAAGTGTTTCCTACCCTCAGGATGCAGAACTCCTGTAAACTGCCTCTCACTACTTCCAATGTACAGAAATCCTGTAAGCTGCTTCTCTTTTACTCAGACTACTGAAAACCCGCATAGTGCGTAAGACTTCTCCCATGCTACAGAACTCCCGTAAAGTGTTTCCTACACTCAGGATGCAGAACTCCTGTAAACTGCCTCTCACTACTTCCAATGTGCAGAAATCCTGTAAGCTGCTTCTCTTTTACTCAGACTACTGAAAACCCGCATAGTGCGTAAGACTACTCCCATGCTACAGAACTCCCGTAAAGTGTTTGCTACCCTCAGGATGCAGAACTCCTGTAAACTGCCTCTCACTACTTCCAATGTACAGAAATCCTGTAAGCTGCTTCTCTTTTACTCAGACTACTGAAAACCCGCATAGTGCGTAAGACTACTCCCATGCTACAGAACTCCCGTAAAGTGTTTCCTACCCTCAGGATGCAGGACTGCTTTAAACTACCTCTCACTTCTTCCAATCTACAGAAATCCTGTAAGCTGCTTCTCTTTTACTCAGACTACTGAAAACCCGCATAAAGAGTAAGAATTCTCCCATGCTACAGAACTCCCGTAAAGTGTTTCCTACACTCAGTATGCAGAACTCCTGTAAACTGCCTCTCACTACTTCCAATGTACAGAAATCCTGTAAGCTGCTTCTCTTTTACTCAGACTACTGAAAACCCGCGTAGTGCGTAAGACTACTCCCATGCTACAGAACTCCCGTAAAGTGTTTCCTACACTCAGGATGCAGAACTCCTGTAAACTGCCTCTCACTACTTCCAATGTACAGAAATCCTGTAAGCTGCTTCTCTTTTACTCAGACTAGTGAAAACCCGCATTGTTGCGTAAGACTACCCCCATGCTACAGAACTCCCGTAAAGTGTTTCCTACACTCAGGATGCAGAACTACTGTAAACTGCCTCTCACTACTTCCAATGTACAGAAATCCTGTAAGCTGCTTCTATTTTACTCAGACTACTGAAAACCCACATAGTGCGTAAGACTACTCCCATGCTATAGAAATCCCGTAAAGTGTTTCCTACACTCAGGATGCAGAACTCCTGTAAACTGCCCCTTTCTAATTCCAATATACAGAAATCCTGAAAGCTGCTTCTCTTTTACTCAGACTACTAAAAACCCGCATAGTGCGTAAGACTACTCCCATGCTACAGAACTCCCGTAAAGTGTTTCCTACACTCAGGGTGCAGAACTCCTGTAAACTGCCTCTCACTACTTCCAATGTACAGAAATCCTGTAGGCTGCTTCTCTTTTACTCAGACTACTGAAAACCCGCATAGTGCGTAAGACTACTCCCATGCTACAGAACTCCAGTAAAGTGTTTCCTACCCTCAGGATGGAGGACTCCTGTAAACTGCCTCTCACTACTTCCAATGTACAGAAATCCTGTAAGCTGCTTCTCTTTTACTCAGACTACTGAGAACACGCATAGTGTGTAAGACTACTCCCATGCTACAGAACTCCCGTAAAGTGTTTCCTACCCTCAGGATGCAGGACTCCTCTAAACTGCCTCTCTCTACATCCAATGTACAGAAATCCTGTAAGCTGCTTCTCTTTTACTTAGACTACTGAAAACACGCATAGTGCGTAAGACTACTCCCATGCTACAGAACTCCCGTAAAGTGTTTCCTACACTGAGGATGCAGAACTCCTGCAAACTGCCTCTTAGTACTTCCAATGCATAGAAATCCTGTAAGCTGCTTCTCTTTTACTCAGACTACTGAAAACCCGCATAGTGCGTAAGACTACTCCCATGCTACAGAACTCCCGCAAAGTATTTCCTACCCTCAGGATGCAGGACTCCTTTAAACTGCCTCTCACTACATCCAATGTACAGAAATCCTGTAAGCTGCTTCTCTTTTACTTAGACTACTGAAAACCTGCATAGTTGCGTAAGACTACTCCCATGCTACAGAACTCCCTTAAAGTGTTTCCTACACTCAGGATGCAGAACTCCTGTAAACTGCCTCTCACTACTTCCAATGTACAGAAATCCTGTAAGCTGCTTCTCTTTTACTCAGACTACTGAAAACCCGCATAGTGCGTAAGACTACTCCCATGCTACAGAACTCCCATAAAGTGTTTCCTACACTCAGGATACAGAACTCCTGTAAACTGACTCTCACTACTTCCAATGTACAGAAATCCTGTAAGCTGCTTCTCTTTTACTCAGACTACTGAAAACCCGCATAGTGCGTAAGACTACTCCCATGCTACAGAACTCCCGTAAAGTGTTTCCTACCCTCAGGATGAAGAACTGTAAGCTGCCTCTCACTACTTCCAATGTATAGAAATCCTGTAAGCTGCTTCTCTTTTACTCAGACTACTGAAAACCCGCATAGTGCGTAAGACTACTCCCATGCTACAGAACTCCTGTAAAGTGTTTCCTACCCTCAGGCTGCAGAACTCCTTTAAACTGCCTCTTACTACTTCCAATGTACAAAAATCCTGTAACTTGCTTCTGTTTTAATCAGACTACTGAAAACCCGCATAGAGCTTAAGACTAGTCCCATGCTACAGAAATCCCGTAAAGTGTTTCCTACACTGGATATAGAACTCCTGTAAACTGCCTCTCACTACTTCCAATGTACAGAAATCCTGTAAGCTGCTTCTCTTTTTTCAGACTACTGAAAACCCGCATAGTGCGTAAGACTACTCCCATGCTACAGAAATCCCGTAAAGTGTTTCCTACTTTAAGGATGCAGAACTCCATTAAACTGCCTTTCACTACTTCCAATGTAGAGAAATCCTGTAAGCTGCTTCTCTTTTACTCAGACTACTGAAAACCCGCATAGTGCGTAAGACTACTCCCATGCTACAGAACTCCCGTAAAGTGTTTCCTACTTTAAGGATGCAGGACTCCTTTAAACTGCCTCTCACTACTTCCAATGTACAGAAATCCTGAAAGCTGCTTCTCTTTTACAGAGACTACTGAAAACCCGCATAGTGCGTAAGAATACTCCCATGCTACAGAACTCCCGTAAAGTGTTTCCTACACTCAGGATGCAGAACTCCTGTAAACTGCCTCTCACTACTTCCAATGTACAGAAATCCTGTAAGCTGCTTCTCTTTTACTCAGACTACTGAAAACCCGCATAGTGCGTAAGACTTCTCCCATGCTACAGAACTCCCGTAAAGTGTTTCCTACACTCAGGATGCAGAACTCCTGTAAACTGCCTCTCACTACTTCCAATGTGCAGAAATCCTGTAAGCTGCTTCTCTTTTACTCAGACTACTGAAAACCCGCATAGTGCGTAAGACTACTCCCATGCTACAGAACTCCCGTAAAGTGTTTGCTACCCTCAGGATGCAGAACTCCTGTAAACTGCCTCTCACTACTTCCAATGTACAGAAATCCTGTAAGCTGCTTCTCTTTTACTCAGACTACTGAAAACCCGCATAGTGCGTAAGACTACTCCCATGCTACAGAACTCCCGTAAAGTGTTTCCTACCCTCAGGATGCAGGACTGCTTTAAACTACCTCTCACTTCTTCCAATCTACAGAAATCCTGTAAGCTGCTTCTCTTTTACTCAGACTACTGAAAACCCGCATAAAGAGTAAGAATTCTCCCATGCTACAGAACTCCCGTAAAGTGTTTCCTACACTCAGGGTGCAGAACTCCTGTAAACTGCCTCTCACTACTTCCAATGTACAGAAATCCTGAAAGCTGCTTCTTTTTTACAAAGACTACTGAAAACCCGCATAGTGCGTAAGACTACTCCCATGCTACAGAACTCCCGTAAAGTGTTTCCTACACTCAGGATGCAGAACTCCTGTAAACTGCCTCGCACTACTTCCAATGTACAGAAATCCTGTAAGCTGCTTCTCTTTTACTCAGACTACTGAGAACACGCATAGTGTGTAAGACTACTCCCATGCTACAGAACTCCCGTAAAGTGTTTCCTACCCTCAGGATGCAGGACTCCTCTAAACTGCCTCTCGCTACATCCAATGTACAGAAATCCTGTAAGCTGCTTCTCTTTTACTTAGACTACTGAAAACACGCATAGTGCGTAAGACTACTCCCATGCTACAGAACTCCCGTAAAGTGTTTCCTACACTGAGGATGCAGAACTCCTGCAAACTGCCTCTTAGTACTTCCAATGCATAGAAATCCTGTAAGCTTCTTCTCTTTTACTCAGACTACTGAAAACCCGCATAGTGCGTAAGACTACTCCCATGCTACAGAACTCCCGCAAAGTATTTCCTACCCTCAGGATGCAGGACTCCTTTAAACTGCCTCTCACTACATCCAATGTACAGAAATCCTGTAAGCTGCTTCTCTTTTACTTAGACTACTGAAAACCTGCATAGTTGCGTAAGACTACTCCCATGCTACAGAACTCCCTTAAAGTGTTTCCTACACTCAGGATGCAGAACTCCTGTAAACTGCCTCTCACTACTTCCAATGTACAGAAATCCTGTAAGCTGCTTCTCTTTTACTCAGACTACTGAAAACCCGCATAGTGCGTAAGACTACTCCCATGCTACAGAACTCCCATAAAGTGTTTCCTACACTCAGGATACAGAACTCCTGTAAACTGACTCTCACTACTTCCAATGTACAGAAATCCTGTAAGCTGCTTCTCTTTTACTCAGACTACTGAAAACCCGCATAGTGCGTAAGACTACTCCCATGCTACAGAACTCCCGTAAAGTGTTTCCTACCCTCAGGATGAAGAACTGTAAGCTGCCTCTCACTACTTCCAATGTATAGAAATCCTGTAAGCTGCTTCTCTTTTACTCAGACTATTGAAAACCCGCATAGTGCGTAAGACTACTCCCATGCTACAGAACTCCTGTAAAGTGTTTCCTACCCTCAGGCTGCAGAACTCCTTTAAACTGCCTCTTACTACTTCCAATGTACAAAAATCCTGTAACTTGCTTCTGTTTTAATCAGACTACTGAAAACCCGCATAGAGCTTAAGACTAGTCCCATGCTACAGAAATCCCGTAAAGTGTTTCCTACACTGGATATAGAACTCCTGTAAACTGCCTCTCACTACTTCCAATGTACAGAAATCCTGTAAGCTGCTTCTCTTTTTTCAGACTACTGAAAACCCGCATAGTGCGTAAGACTACTCCCATGCTACAGAAATCCCGTAAAGTGTTTCCTACTTTAAGGATGCAGAACTCCATTAAACTGCCTTTCACTACTTCCAATGTAGAGAAATCCTGTAAGCTGCTTCTCTTTTAGTCAGACTACTGAAAACCCGCATAGTGCGTAAGACTACTCCCATGCTACAGAACTCCCGTAAAGTGTTTCCTACTTTAAGGATGCAGGACTCCTTTAAACTGCCTCTCACTACTTCCAATGTACAGAAATCCTGAAAGCTGCTTCTCTTTTACAGAGACTACTGAAAACCCGCATAGTGCGTAAGAATACTCCCATGCTACAGAACTCCCGTAAAGTGTTTCCTACACTCAGGATGCAGAACTCCTCTAAACTGCCTCTCACTACTTCCAATGTACAGAAATCCTGTAAGCTGCTTCTCTTTTACTCAGGCTACTGAAAACCCGCATAGTGCGTAAGACTTCTCCCATGCTACAGAACACCCGTAAAGTGTTTCCTACACTCAGGATGCAGAACTCCTGTAAACTGCCTCTCACTACTTCCAATGTGCAGAAATCCTGTAAGCTGCTTCTCTTTTACTCAGACTACTGAAAACCCGCATAGTGCGTAAGACTACTCCCATGCTACAGAACTCCCGTAAAGTGTTTCCTACTTTAAGGATGCAGAACTCCTGTAAACTGCCTCTCACTACTTCCAATGTACAGAAATCCTGTAAGCTGCTTCTCTTTTTTCAGACTACTGAAAACCCGCATTGTGTGTAAGACTACTCCCATGCTACAGAACTCCCGTAAAGTGTTTCCTACACTCAGGATGCAGAACTCCTGTAAACTGCCTCTCACTACTTCCAATGTACAGAAATCCTGTAAGCTGCTTCTCTTTTACTCAGACTACTGAAAACCCGAATAGTGCGTAAGACTACTCCTATGCAACAGAACTCCCGTAAAGTGTTTTCTACCCTCAGTATGCAGGACTCCTTTAAACTGCCTCTCACTACTTTCAATGTACAGAAATCCTGTAAGCTGCTTCTCTTTTTCCCAGACTACTGAAACCCGAATAGTGCGTAAGACTACTCCCATGCTACAGAACTCCCGTAAAGTGTTTCCTACACTAAGGATGCAGAACTCCTGCAAACTGCCTCTCACTACTTCCAATGTACAGAAGTCCTGTAAGCTGCTTCTCTTTTACTCAGACTACTGAAAACCCGCATAGTGCGTAAGACTACTCCCATGCTACAGAACTCCCGTAAAGTGTTTCCTACCCTCAGGATGCAGGACTTCTTTAAACTGCCTCTCACTATTTCCAATGTACAGAAATCCTGAAAGCTGCTTCTCTTTTACACAGACTACTGAAAACCCGCATAGTGCGTAAGACTACTCAAATGCTACAGAACTCCCGTAAAGTGTTTGCTACCCTCAGGATGCAGAACTCCTGTAAACTGCCTCTCACTACTTCCAATGTACAGAAATCCTGTAAGCTGCTTCTCTTTTACTCAGACTACTGAAAACCCGCATAGTGCGTAAGACTACTCCCATGCTACAGAAATCCCGTAAAGTGTTTCCTACACTCAGGATGCAGAACTCGTGTAAACTGCCCCTTTCTAATTCCAATATACAGAAATCCTGTAAGCTGCTTCTCTTTTACTCTGACTACTAAAAACCCGCATAGTGCGTAAGACTACTCCCATGCTACAGAACTCCTGTAAAGTGTTTCCTACACTGGATGTAGAACTCCTGTAAACTGCCTCTCACTACTTCCAATGTACAGAAATCCTGAAAGCTGCTTCTTTTTTACTCAGACTACTGAAAACCCGCATAGTGCGTAAGACTACTCCCATGCTACAGAACTCCCGTAAAGTGTTTCCTACACTCAGGATGCAGAACTCCTGTAAACTGCCTCTCACTACTTCCAATGTACAGAAATCCTGTATGCTGCTTCTCTTTTACTCAGACTACTGAAAACACGCATAGTGCGTAAGACTACTCCCATGCTAGAGAACTCCCGTAAATTGTTTCTTACCCTCAGGATGCAGAACTCCTGTAAACTGCCTCTTACTACTTCCAATGTACAGAAATCCTGTAAGCTGCTTCTCTTTTACTCAGACTACTGAAAACCCGCATAGGGCGGAAGACTTATCGCATGCTACAGAACTCCCGTAAAGTGTTTCCTACACTCAGGATGCAGAACTCCTGTAAACTGCCTCTCACTACTTCCAATGTGCAGAAATCCTGTAAGCTGCTTCTCTTTTACTCAGACTACTGAAAACCCGCATAGTGCGTAAGACTACTCCCATGCTACAGAACTCCCATAAATTTTTTCCTACACTCAGGATACAGAACTCCTGTAAACTGCCTCACACTAGTGAAAATGTACAGAAATCCTGTAAGCTGCTTCTCTTTTACACAGACTACTGAAAACCCGCATAGTGCGTAAGACTACTCCCATGCTACAGAACTCCCGTAAAGTGTTTCCTACCCTCAGGATGAAGAACTGTAAACTGCCTCTCACTACTTCCAATGTATAGAAATCCTATAAGCTGCTTCTCTTTTACTCAGACTACTGAAAACCCGCATAGTGCGTAAGACTAATCCCATGCTACAGAACTCCTAAAGTGTTTCCTACACTGGATGCAGAACTCCTGTAAACTGCCTCTCACTACTTCCAATGTACAGAAATCCTGTAAGCTGCTTCTCTTTTACTCAGACTACTGAAAACCCGCATAGTGCGTAAGACTACTCCCCTGCTACAGACCTCCCGTAAAGTGTTTCCTACCCTCAGGATGCAGGACTCCTTTAAACTGCCTCTCCCCACTTCCAGTGTACAGAAATCCTGTAAGCTGCTTCTCTTTTACTCAGACTACTGAAAACCCGCATAAAGAATAAGAATTCTCCCATGCTACAGAACTCCCGTAAAGTGTTTCCTACCCTCAGGATGCAGAACTCCTGTAAACTGCCTCTCACTACTTCCAATGTACAGAAATCCTGTAAGCTTCCTCTCTGTTACTCAGACTACTGAAAACCCGCATAGTACGTAAGACTACTCCCATGCTACAGAACTCCTGTAAAGTGTTTCCTACACTGGATGCAGAACTCCTGTAAACTGCCTCTCACTACTTCCAATGTACAGAAATCCTGTAAGCTGCTTCTCTTTTACTCAGACTACTGAAAACCCGCATAGTAAGTAAGACTACTCCCATGCTACAGACCTCCCGTGAAGTGTTTCCTACCCTCAGGATGCAGGACTCCTTTAAACTGCCTCTCCCTACTTCCAGTGTACAGAAATCCTGTAAGCTGCTTCTCTTTTACTCAGGCTACTGAAAACCCGCATAAAGAATAAGAATTTTCCCATGCTACAGAACTCCCGTAAAGCGTTTCCTACACTCAGGATGCAGAACTCCTGTAAACTGCCTCTCACTACTTCCAATGTACAGAAATCCTGTAAGCTGCTTCTCTTTTACTCAGACAACTGAAAACCCGCATAGTGCGTAAGACTACCCCCATGCTACAGAACTCCCGTAAAGTGTTTCCAACAATGGATGCAGAACTCCTGTAAACTGCCCCTTTCTACTTCCATTGTACAGAAATCCTGTAAGCTGCTTCTCTTTTACTCAGACTACTGAAAACCCGCATAGTGCGTAAGACTACTCCCATGCTACAGAACTCCCGTAAAGTGTTTTCTACACTCGGGATGCAGAACACCTGTAAACTGCCTCTCACTACTTCCAATGTACAGAAATCCTGTAAGCTGCTTCTCTTTTACTCAGACTACTGAAAACCCGCATAGTGCGTAAGACTACTGCCATGCTACAGAACTCCCGTTAAGTGTTTCCTACACTCAGGATGCAGAACTCCTGTAAACTGCCTCTCACTACTTCCAATGTACAGAAATCCTGTAAGCTGCTTCTCTTTAACTCAGACTACTTAAAACCCGCATAGTGCGTAAGACTACTCCCATGCTACAGAACTCCCATAACGTGTTTCCTACACTCAGGATACAGAACTCCTGTAAACTGACTCTCACTACTTCCAATGTACAGAAATCCTGTAAGCTGCTTCTCTTTTACACAGACTACTGAAAACACGCATAGTGCGTAAGACTACTCCCATGCTACAGAACTCCCGTAAAGTGTTTCCTACCCTCAGGATGAAGAACTGTAAACTGCCTCTCACTACTTCCAATGTATAGAAATCCTGTAAGCTGCTTCTCTTTTACTAAGACTACTGAAAACCCACATAGTGCGTAAGACTACTCCCATGCTACAGAACTCCTGTAAAGTGTTTCCTACCCTCAGGCTGCAGAACTCCTGTAAACTGCCTCTCACTACTTCCAATGTACAGAAATCCTGTAAGCTGCTTCTCTTTTACTCAGACTACTGAAAACCCGCATAGTGCGTAAGACTACTCCCCTGCTACAGACCTCCCGTAAAGTGTTTCCTGCCCTCAGGATGCAGGACTCCTTTAAACTGCCTCTCCCCACTTCCAGTGTACAGAAATCCTGTAAGCTGCTTCTCTTTTACACAGACTACTGAAAACCCCCATAAAGAATAAGAATTCTGCCATGCTACAGAACTCCCGTAAAGTGTTTCCTACCCTCAGGATGCAGAACTCCTGTAAACTGCCTCTCACTACTTCCAATGTACAGAAATCCTGTAAGCTACTTCTCTTTTACACAGACTACTGAAAACCAGCATAGTGCGTAAGACTACTCCCATGCTACAGAACTCCCGTAAAGTGTTTCCTACCCTCAGGATGAAGAACTGTAAACTGCCTCTCACTACTTCCAATGTATAGAAATCCTATAAGCTGCTTCTCTTTTAATCAGACTACTGAAAACCCGCATAGTGCGTAAGACTACTCCCATACTACAGACCTCCCGTGAAGTGTTTCCTACCCTCAGGATGCAGGACTCCTTTAAACTGCCTCTCCCTACTTCCAGTGTACAGAAATCCTGTAAGCTGCTTCTCTTTTACTCAGGCTACTGAAAACCCGCATAGTACGTAAGACTACTCCCATGCTACAGAACTCCTGTAAAGTGTTTCCTACACTGGATGCAGAACTCCTGTAAACTGCCTCTCACTACTTCCAATGTACAGAAATCCTGTAAGCTGCTTCTCTTTTACTCAGACTACTGAAAACCCGCATAGTGAGTAAGACTACTCCCATGCTACAGACCTCCCGTGAAGTGTTTCCTACCCTCAGGATGCAGGACTCCTTTAAACTGCCTCTCCCTACTTCCAGTGTACAAAAATACTGTAACCTGCTTCTGTTTTAATCAGACTACTGAAAACCCGCATAGTGCTTAAGACTAGTCCCATGCTACAGAAATACCGTAAAGTGTTTCCTACACTGGATACAGAACTCCTGTAAACTGCCTCTCACTACTTCCAATGTACAGAAATCCTGTAAGCTCCTTACTTATACTCAGACTACTGAAAACCCGCATAGTGCGTAAGACTACTCCCATGCTACTGAACTCCCGTAAAGTGTTTCCTATACTTAGGATGCAGAACTCCTGTAAACTACCTCTCACTAATTCCAATGTACAGAAATCCTGTAAGCTGCTTCTCTTTTACTCAGACTACTGAAAACCCGCATTGTTGCGTAAGACTACCCCCATGCTACAGAACTCCCGTAAAGTGTTTCCTTCACTGGATGCAGAACTCCTGTAAACTGCCTCTCACTACTTCCAATGTACAGAAATCCTGTAAGCTGCTTCTCTTTTACTCAGACTACTGAAAACCCGCATAGTGCGTAAGACTACCCCCATGCTACAGAACTCCCGTAAAGTGTTTCCAACAATGGATGCAGAACTCCTGTAAACTGCCCCTTTCTACTTCCAATGTACAGAAATCCTGTAATCTGCTTCTCTTTTACTCAGACTACTGAAAACCCGCATAGTGCGTAAGACTACTCCCATGCTACAGAACTCCCGTAAAGTGTTTTCTACACTCAGGATGCAGAACACCTGTAAACTGCCTCTAACTACTTCCAATGTACAGAAATCTTGTAAGCTGCTTCTCTTTTACTCAGACTACTGAAAACCCGCATAGTGCGTAAGACTACTCCTATGCTACAGAACTCCCGTTAAGTGTTTCCTACACTCAGGATGCAGAACTCCTGTAAACTGCCTCTCACTACTTCCAATATACAGAAATCCTGTAAGCTGCTTCTCTTTTACTCAGACTACTGAAAACCCGCATAGTGCGTAAGACTACTCCCATGCTACAGAACTCCCATAAAGTGTTTCCTACACTCAGGATACAGAACTCCTGTAAACTGACTCTCACTACTTCCAATGTACAGAAATCCTGTAAGCTGCTTCTCTTTTACTCAGACTACTGAAAACCCGCATAGTGCGTAAGACTACTCCCATGCTACAGAACTCCCGTAAAGTGTTTCCTACCCTCAGGATGCAGAACTCCTGTAAACTGCCTCTCACTACTTCCAATGTACAGAAATCCTGTAAGCTGCTTCTCTTTTACTCAGACTACTGAAAACCCGCATAGTGCATAAGACTACTCCCATGCTACAGAACTCCTGTAAAGTGTTTCCTACACTTAGGATTGAGAACTCCTGTAAACTGCCTCTCACTACTTCCAATGTACAGAAATCCTGTATGCTGCTTCTCTTTTACTCAGACTACTGAAAACACGCATAGTGCGTAAGACTACTCCCATGCTAGAGAACTCCCGTAAATTGTTTCTTACCCTCAGGATGCAGAACTCCTGTAAACTGCCTCTTACTACTTCCAATGTACAGAAATCCTGTAAGCTGCTTCTCTTTTACTCAGACTACTGAAAACCCGCATAGTGCGTAAGACTACTCCCATGCTACAGAACTCCCGTAAAGTGTTTCCTACACTCAGGATGCAGAACTCCTGTAAACTGCCTCTCACTACTTCCAATGTGCAGAAATCCTGTAAGCTGCTTCTCTTTTACTCAGACTACTGAAAACCCGCATAGTGCGTAAGACTACTCCCATGCTACAGAACTCCCATAAATTTTTTCCTACACTCAGGATACAGAACTCCTGTAAACTGCCTCACACTAGTGAAAATGTACAGAAATCCTGTAAGCTGCTTCTCTTTTACACAGACTACTGAAAACCCGCATAGTGCGTAAGACTACTCCCATGCTACAGAACTCCCGTAAAGTGTTTCCTACCCTCAGGATGAAGAACTGTAAACTGCCTCTCACTACTTCCAATGTATAGAAATCCTATAAGCTGCTTCTCTTTTACTCAGACTACTGAAAACCCGCATAGTGCGTAAGACTAATCCCATGCTACAGAACTCCTAAAGTGTTTCCTACACTGGATGCAGAACTCCTGTAAACTGCCTCTCACTACTTCCAATGTACAGAAATCCTGTAAGCTGCTTCTCTTTTACTCAGACTACTGAAAACCCGCATAGTGCGTAAGACTACTCCCCTGCTACAGACCTCCCGTAAAGTGTTTCCTACCCTCAGGATGCAGGACTCCTTTAAACTGCCTCTCCCCACTTCCAGTGTACAGAAATCCTGTAAGCTGCTTCTCTTTTACTCAGACTACTGAAAACCCGCATAAAGAATAAGAATTCTCCCATGCTACAGAACTCCCGTAAAGTGTTTCCTACCCTCAGGATGCAGAACTCCTGTAAACTGCCTCTCACTACTTCCAATGTACAGAAATCCTGTAAGCTTCCTCTCTGTTACTCAGACTACTGAAAACCCGCATAGTACGTAAGACTACTCCCATGCTACAGAACTCCTGTAAAGTGTTTCCTACACTGGATGCAGAACTCCTGTAAACTGCCTCTCACTACTTCCAATGTACAGAAATCCTGTAAGCTGCTTCTCTTTTACTCAGACTACTGAAAACCCGCATAGTGAGTAAGACTACTCCCATGCTACAGACCTCCCGTGAAGTGTTTCCTACCCTCAGGATGCAGGACTCCTTTAAACTGCCTCTCCCTACTTCCAGTGTACAGAAATCCTGTAAGCTGCTTCTCTTTTACTCAGGCTACTGAAAACCCGCATAAAGAATAAGAATTTTCCCATGCTACAGAACTCCCGTAAAGCGTTTCCTACACTCAGGATGCAGAACTCCTGTAAACTGCCTCTCACTACTTCCAATGTACAGAAATCCTGTAAGCTGCTTCTCTTTTACTCAGACAACTGAAAACCCGCATAGTGCGTAAGACTACCCCCATGCTACAGAACTCCCGTAAAGTGTTTCCAACAATGGATGCAGAACTCCTGTAAACTGCCCCTTTCTACTTCCATTGTACAGAAATCCTGTAAGCTGCTTCTCTTTTACTCAGACTACTGAAAACCCGCATAGTGCGTAAGACTACTCCCATGCTACAGAACTCCCGTAAAGTGTTTTCTACACTCGGGATGCAGAACACCTGTAAACTGCCTCTCACTACTTCCAATGTACAGAAATCCTGTAAGCTGCTTCTCTTTTACTCAGACTACTGAAAACCCGCATAGTGCGTAAGACTACTGCCATGCTACAGAACTCCCGTTAAGTGTTTCCTACACTCAGGATGCAGAACTCCTGTAAACTGCCTCTCACTACTTCCAATGTACAGAAATCCTGTAAGCTGCTTCTCTTTAACTCAGACTACTTAAAACCCGCATAGTGCGTAAGACTACTCCCATGCTACAGAACTCCCATAACGTGTTTCCTACACTCAGGATACAGAACTCCTGTAAACTGACTCTCACTACTTCCAATGTACAGAAATCCTGTAAGCTGCTTCTCTTTTACACAGACTACTGAAAACACGCATAGTGCGTAAGACTACTCCCATGCTACAGAACTCCCGTAAAGTGTTTCCTACCCTCAGGATGAAGAACTGTAAACTGCCTCTCATTACTTCCAATGTATAGAAATCCTGTAAGCTGCTTCTCTTTTACTAAGACTACTGAAAACCCACATAGTGCGTAAGACTACTCCCATGCTACAGAACTCCTGTAAAGTGTTTCCTACCCTCAGGCTGCAGAACTCCTGTAAACTGCCTCTCACTACTTCCAATGTACAGAAATCCTGTAAGCTGCTTCTCTTTTACTCAGACTACTGAAAACCCGCATAGTGCGTAAGACTACTCCCCTGCTACAGACCTCCCGTAAAGTGTTTCCTGCCCTCAGGATGCAGGACTCCTTTAAACTGCCTCTCCCCACTTCCAGTGTACAGAAATCCTGTAAGCTGCTTCTCTTTTACACAGACTACTGAAAACCCCCATAAAGAATAAGAATTCTGCCATGCTACAGAACTCCCGTAAAGTGTTTCCTACCCTCAGGATGCAGAACTCCTGTAAACTGCCTCTCACTACTTCCAATGTACAGAAATCCTGTAAGCTACTTCTCTTTTACACAGACTACTGAAAACCAGCATAGTGCGTAAGACTACTCCCATGCTACAGAACTCCCGTAAAGTGTTTCCTACCCTCAGGATGAAGAACTGTAAACTGCCTCTCACTACTTCCAATGTATAGAAATCCTATAAGCTGCTTCTCTTTTAATCAGACTACTGAAAACCCGCATAGTGCGTAAGACTACTCCCATACTACAGACCTCCCGTGAAGTGTTTCCTACCCTCAGGATGCAGGACTCCTTTAAACTGCCTCTCCCTACTTCCAGTGTACAGAAATCCTGTAAGCTGCTTCTCTTTTACTCAGGCTACTGAAAACCCGCATAGTACGTAAGACTACTCCCATGCTACAGAACTCCTGTAAAGTGTTTCCTACACTGGATGCAGAACTCCTGTAAACTGCCTCTCACTACTTCCAATGTACAGAAATCCTGTAAGCTGCTTCTCTTTTACTCAGACTACTGAAAACCCGCATAGTGAGTAAGACTACTCCCATGCTACAGACCTCCCGTGAAGTGTTTCCTACCCTCAGGATGCAGGACTCCTTTAAACTGCCTCTCCCTACTTCCAGTGTACAAAAATACTGTAACCTGCTTCTGTTTTAATCAGACTACTGAAAACCCGCATAGTGCTTAAGACTAGTCCCATGCTACAGAAATACCGTAAAGTGTTTCCTACACTGGATACAGAACTCCTGTAAACTGCCTCTCACTACTTCCAATGTACAGAAATCCTGTAAGCTCCTTACTTATACTCAGACTACTGAAAACCCGCATAGTGCGTAAGACTACTCCCATGCTACTGAACTCCCGTAAAGTGTTTCCTATACTTAGGATGCAGAACTCCTGTAAACTGCCTCTCACTACTTCCAATGTACAGAAATCCTGTAAGCTGCTTCTCTTTTACTCAGACTACTGAAAACCCGCATAGTGCGTAAGACTACCCCCATGCTACAGAACTCCCGTAAAGTGTTTCCAACAATGGATGCAGAACTCCTGTAAACTGCCCCTTTCTACTTCCAATGTACAGAAATCCTGTAATCTGCTTCTCTTTTACTCAGACTACTGAAAACCCGCATAGTGCGTAAGACTACTCCCATGCTACAGAACTCCCGTAAAGTGTTTTCTACACTCAGGATGCAGAACACCTGTAAACTGCCTCTAACTACTTCCAATGTACAGAAATCTTGTAAGCTGCTTCTCTTTTACTCAGACTACTGAAAACCCGCATAGTGCGTAAGACTACTCCTATGCTACAGAACTCCCGTTAAGTGTTTCCTACACTCAGGATGCAGAACTCCTGTAAACTGCCTCTCACTACTTCCAATATACAGAAATCCTGTAAGCTGCTTCTCTTTTACTCAGACTACTGAAAACCCGCATAGTGCGTAAGACTACTCCCATGCTACAGAACTCCCATAAAGTGTTTCCTACACTCAGGATACAGAACTCCTGTAAACTGACTCTCACTACTTCCAATGTACAGAAATCCTGTAAGCTGCTTCTCTTTTACTCAGACTACTGAAAACCCGCATAGTGCGTAAGACTACTCCCATGCTACAGAACTCCCGTAAAGTGTTTCCTACCCTCAGGATGAAGAACTGTAAACTGCCTCTCACTACTTCCAATGTATAGAAATCCTGTAAGCTGCTTCTCTTTTAATCAGACTACTGAAAACCCGCATAGTGCGTAAGACTACTCACATGCTACAGAACTCCTGTAAAGTGTTTCCTACCCTCAGGCTGCAGAACTCCTTTAAACTGCCTCTTACTACTTCCAATGTACAAAAATCCTGTAACCTGCTTCTGTTTTAATCAGACTACTGAAAACCCGCATAGTGCTTAAGACTAGTCCCATGCTGCAGAAATACCGTAAAGTGTTTCCTACACTGGATACAGAACTCCTGTAAACTGCCTCTCACTACTTCCAATGTACAGAAATCCTGTAAGCTGCTTCTCTTTTTTCAGACTACTGAAAACCCGCATAGTGCGTAAGACTACTCCCATGCTACAGAACTCCTGTAAAGTGTTTTCTACACTCAGGATGCAGAACACCTGTAAACTGCCTCCCACTACTTCCAATGTACAGAAATCATGTAAGCTGCTTCTCTTTTACTCAGACTACTGAAAACCCGCATAGTGCGTAAGACTACTCCCATGCTACAGAACTCCCGTAAACTGTTTGCTACACTGGATGCAGAACTCCTGTAAACTACCTCTCACTAGTTCCAATGTAAAGAAATCCTGTAAGCTGCTTCTCTTTTACTCAGACTACTGAAAACCCGCATAGTGCGTAAGACTACTCCCATGCTACAGAACTCCCTTAAAGTTTTTCCTACCCTCAGGCTGCAGAACTCCTTTAAACTGCCTCTCCCTACTTACAATGTACAAAAATCCTGTAACCTGCTTCTGTTTTAATCAGACTACTGAAAACCCGCATAGTGCTTAAGACTAGTCCCATGCTACAGAAATCCCGTAAAGTGTTTCCTACACTGGATGCAGAACTCCTGTAAACTGCCTCTCACTACTTCCAATGTACAGAAATCCTGTAAGCTGCTTCTCTTTTTTCAGACTACTGAAAACCCGCATTGTGTGTAAGACTACTCCCATGCTACAGAACTCCCGTAAAGTGTTTCCTACACTCAGGATGCAGAACTCCTGTAAACTGCCTCTCACTACTACCAATGTGCAGAAATCCTGTAAGCTGCTTCTCTTTTACTCAGACTACTGAAAACCCGCATAGTGCGTAAGACTACTCCCATGCTACAGAACTCCCGTAAAGTGTTTCCTACCCTCAGGATGCAGAACTCCTGTAAACTGCCTCTCACTACTTCCAATGTACAGAAATCCTGTAAGCTGCTTCTCTTTTACTCAGACTACTGAAAACCCGCATAGTGCGTAAGACTACTCCCATGCTACAGAACTCCCGTAAAGTGTTTCCTACCCTCAGGATGCAAGACTCCTGTAAACTGCCTCTCACTACTTCCAATGTACAGAAATCCTGTAAGCTGCTTCTCTTTTACAGAGACTACTGAAAACCCGCATAGTGCGTAAGACTACTCCCATGCTACTGAACTCCCGTAAAGTGTTTCCTACACTTAGGATGCAGAACTCCTGTAAACTGCCTCTCACTACTTCCAATGTACAGAAATCCTGTAAGCTGCTTCTCTTTTACTCAGACTACTGAAAACCCGCATTGTTGCGTAAGACTACCCCCATGCTACAGAACTCCCGTAAAGTGTTTCCTACACTGGATGCAGAACTCCTGTAAACTGCCTCTCACTACTTCCAATGTACAGAAATCCTGTAAGCTGCTTCTCTTTTTTCAGACTACTGAAAATCCGCATTGTGTGTAAGACTACTCCCATGCTACAGAACTCCCGTAAAGTGTTTCCTACACTCAGGATGCAGAACTCCTGTAAACTGCCTCTCACTACTACCAATGTGCAGAAATCCTGTAAGCTGCTTCTCTTTTACACAGACTACTGAAAACCCGCATAGTGCGTAAGACTACTCCCATGCTACAGAACTCCCGTAAAGTGTTTCCTACTTTAAGGATGCAGGACTCCTTTAAACTGCCTCTCACTACTTCAAATGTACAGAAATCCTGAAAGCTGCTTCTCTTTTACACAGACTACTGAAAACCCACATAGTGCGTAAGACTACTCCCATGCTACAGAACTCCCGTAAAGTGTTTCCTACACTCAGGATGCAGAACTCCTGTAAACTGCCTCTCACTACTTCCAATGTACAGAAATCCTGTAAGCTGCTTCTCTTTTACTCAGACTACTGAAAACCCGCATAGTGCGTAAGACTACTCCTATGCAACAGAACTCCCGTAAAGTGTTTTCTACCCTCAGTATGCAGGACTCCTTTAAACTGCCTCTCACTACTTCCAATGTACAGAAATCCTGTAAGCTGCTTCTCTTTTACCCAGACTACTGAAAACCCGCATAGTGCGTAAGACTACTCCCATGCTACAGAACTCCCGTAAATTGTTTCCTAACCTCAGGATGCAGAACTCCTGCAAACTGCCTCTCACTACTTCCAATGTACAGAAATCCTGTAAGCTGCTTCTCTTTTACTCAGACTACTGAAATCCCGCAGAGTGTGTAAGACTACTCCCATGCTACAGAACTCCCGTAAAGTGTTTCCTACACTCAGGATGCAGAACTCCTGTAAACTGCCTCTCACTACTTCCAATGTGCAGAAATCCTGTAAGCTGCTTCTCTTTTACTCAGACTACTGAAAACCCGCATAGTGCGTAAGACTACTCCCATGCTACAGAACTCCCGTAAAGTGTTTGCTACCCTCAGGATGCAGAACTCCTGTAAACTGCCTCTCACTACTTCCAATGTACAGAAATCCTGTAAGCTGCTTCTCTTTTACTCAGACTACTGAAAACCCGCATAGTGCGTAAGACTACTCCCATGCTACAGAACTCCCGTAAAGTGTTTCCTATCCTCAGGATGAAGAACTGTAAACTGCCTCTCACTACTTCCAATGTACAGAAATCCTGTAAGCTGCTTCTCTTTTACTCAGACTACTGAAAACCCGCATAAAGAGTAAGAATTCTCCCATGCTACTGAACTCCCGTAAAGTGTTTCCTACACTCAGGATGCAGAACTCCTGTAAACTGCCTCTCACTACTTCCAATGTACAGAAATCCTGTAAGCTGCTTCTCTTTTACTCTGACTACTGAAAACCCGCGTAGTGCGTAAGACTACTCCCATGCTACTGAACTCCCTTAAAGTGTTTCCTACACTCAGGATGCAGAACTCCTGTAAACTGCCTCTCACTACTTCCAATGTACAGAAATCCTGTAAGCTGCTTCTCTTTTACTCAGACTACTGAAAACCCGCATAGTGCGCAAGACTACTCCCATGCTACAGAACTCCCATAAAGTGTTTCCAACACTCAGGATACAGAACTCCTGTAAACTGACTCTCACTACTTCCAATGTACAGAAATCCTGTAAGCTGCTTCTCTTTTACACAGACTACTGAAAACCCGCATAGTGCGTAAGACTACTCCCATGCTACAGAACTCCCGTAAAGTGTTTCCTACCCTCAGGATGAAGAACTGTAAACTGCCTCTCACTACTTCCAATGTATAGAAATCCTGTAAGCTGCTTCTCTTTTAATCAAACTACTGAAAACCCGCATAGTGCGTAAGACTACTCACATGCTACAGAACTCCTGTAAAGTGTTTCCTACCCTCAGGCTGCAGAACTCCTTTAAACTGCCTCTTACTACTTCCAATGTACAAAAATCCTGTAACCTGCTTCTGTTTTAATCAGACTACTGAAAACCCGCATAGTGCTTAAGACTAGTCCCATGCTACAGAAATACCGTAAAGTGTTTCCTACACTGGATACAGAACTCCTGTAAACTGCCTCTCACTACTTCCAATGTACAGAAATCCTGTAAGCTGCTTCTCTTTTTTCAGACTACTGAAAACCCGCATAGTGCGTAAGACTACTTCCATGCTACAGAACTCCTGTAAAGTGTTTTCTACACTCAGGATGCAGAACACCTGTAAACTGCCTCTCACTACTTCCAATGTACAGAAATCATGTAAGCTGCTTCTCTTTTACTCAGACTACTGAAAACCCGCATAGTGCGTAAGACTACTCCCATGCTACAGAACTCCCGTAAACTGTTTGCTACACTGGATGCAGAACTCCTGTAAACTACCTCTCACTAGTTCCAATGTAAAGAAATCTTGTAAGCTGCTTCTCTTTTACTCAGACTACTGAAAACCCGCATAGTGCGTAAGACTACTCCCATGCTACAGAACTCCCGTAAAGTTTTTCCTACCCTCAGGCTGCAGAACTCCTTTAAACTGCCTCTCCCTACTTACAATGTACAAAAATCCTGTAACCTGCTTCTGTTTTAATCAGACTACTGAAAACCCGCATAGTGCTTAAGACTAGTCCCATGCTACAGAAATCCCGTAAAGTGTTTCCTACACTGGATGCAGAACTCCTGTAAACTGCCTCTCACTACTTCCAATGTACAGAAATCCTGTAAGCTGCTTCTCTTTTTTCAGACTACTGAAAACCCGCATTGTGTGTAAGACTACTCCCATGCTACAGAACTCCCGTAAAGTGTTTCCTACACTCAGGATGCAGAACTCCTGTAAACTGCCTCTCACTACTACCAATGTGCAGAAATCCTGTAAGCTGCTTCTCTTTTACTCAGACTACTGAAAACCCGCATAGTGCGTAAGACTACTCCCATGCTACAGAACTCCCGTAAAGTGTTTCCTACCCTCAGGATGCAGAACTCCTGTAAACTGCCTCTCACTACTTCCAATGTACAGAAATCCTGTAAGCTGCTTCTCTTTTACTCAGACTACTGAAAACCCGCATAGTGCGTAAGACTACTCCCATGCTACAGAACTCCCGTAAAGTGTTTCCTACCCTCAGGATGCAAGACTCCTGTAAACTGCCTCTCACTACTTCCAATGTACAGAAATCCTGTAAGCTGCTTCTCTTTTACTCAGACTACTGAAAACCCGCATAGTGCGTAAGACTACTCCCATGCTACTGAACTCCCGTAAAGTGTTTCCTACACTTAGGATGCAGAACTCCTGTAAACTGCCTCTCACTACTTCCAATGTACAGAAATCCTGTAAGCTGCTTCTCTTTTACTCAGACTACTGAAAACCCGCATTGTTGCGTAAGACTACCCCCATGCTACAGAACTCCCGTAAAGTGTTTCCTACACTGGATGCAGAACTCCTGTAAACTGCCTCTCACTACTTCCAATGTACAGAAATCCTGTAAGCTGCTTCTCTTTTTTCAGACTACTGAAAATCCGCATTGTGTGTTAGACTACTCCCATGCTACAGAACTCCCGTAAAGTGTTTCCTACACTCAGGATGCAGAACTCCTGTAAACTGCCTCTCACTACTTCCAATGTACAGAAATCCTGTAAGCTGCTTCTCTTTTACTCTGACTACTGAAAACCCTCATAGTGCGTAAGACTACTCCCATGCTACAGAACTCCCATAAAGTGTTTGCTACCCTCAGGATGCAGAACTCCTGTAAACTGCCTCTCACTACTTCCAATGTACAGAATTCCTGTAAGCTGCTTCTCTTTTACTCAGACTACTGAAAACCCACACAGTGCGTAAGACTACTCCCATGCTACAGAACTCCCGTAAAGTGTTTGCTACCCTCAGGATGCAGAACTCCTGTAAACTGCCTCTCACTACTTCCAATGTACAGAAATCCTGTAAGCTGCTTCTCTTTTACTCAGACTACTGAAAACCCACACAGTGTGTAAGACTACTCCCATGCTACAGAACTCCCGTAAAGTGTTTCCTACACTCAGGATGCAGAACTCCTGTAAACTGCCTCTCACTACTTCCAATGTACACAAATCCTGTAAACTCCTTACTTTTACTCAGACTACTGAAAACCCGCATAGTGCGTAAGACTACTCCCATGCTACAGAACTCCCGTAAAGTGTTTCCTACTTTAAGGATGCAGGACTCCTTTAAACTGCCTCTCACTACTTCCAATGTACAGAAATCCTGAAAGCTGCTTCTCTTTTACACAGACTACTGAAAACCCACATAGTGCGTAAGACTACTCCCATGCTACAGAACTCCCGTAAAGTGTTTCCTACACTCAGGATGCAGAACTCCTGTAAACTGCCTCTCACTACTTCCAATGTACAGAAATCCTGTAAGCTGCTTCTCTTTTACTCAGACTACTGAAAACCCGCATAGTGCGTAAGACTACTCCTATGCAACAGAACTCCCGTAAAGTGTTTTCTACCCTCAGTATGCAGGACTCCTTTAAACTGCCTCTCACTACTTCCAATGTACAGAAATCCTGTAAGCTGCTTCTCTTTTACCCAGACTACTGAAAACCCGCATAGTGCGTAAGACTACTCCCATGCTACAGAACTCCCGTAAATTGTTTCCTAACCTCAGGATGCAGAACTCCTGCAAACTGCCTCTCACTACTTCCAATGTACAGAAATCCTGTAAGCTGCTTCTCTTTTACTCAGACTACTGAAATCCCGCAGAGTGTGTAAGACTACTCCCATGCTACAGAACTCCCGTAAAGTGTTTCCTACACTCAGGATGCAGAACTCCTGTAAACTGCCTCTCACTACTTCCAATGTGCAGAAATCCTGTAAGCTGCTTCTCTTTTACTCAGACTACTGAAAACCCGCATAGTGCGTAAGACTACTCCCATGCTACAGAACTCCCGTAAAGTGTTTGCTACCCTCAGGATGCAGAACTCCTGTAAACTGCCTCTCACTACTTCCAATGTACAGAAATCCTGTAAGCTGCTTCTCTTTTACTCAGACTACTGAAAACCCGCATAGTGCGTAAGACTACTCCCATGCTACAGAACTCCCGTAAAGTGTTTCCTATCCTCAGGATGAAGAACTGTAAACTGCCTCTCACTACTTCCAATGTACAGAAATCCTGTAAGCTGCTTCTCTTTTACTCAGACTACTGAAAACCCGCATAAAGAGTAAGAATTCTCCCATGCTACTGAACTCCCGTAAAGTGTTTCCTACACTCAGGATGCAGAACTCCTGTAAACTGCCTCTCACTACTTCCAATGTACAGAAATCCTGTAAGCTGCTTCTCTTTTACTCTGACTACTGAAAACCCGCGTAGTGCGTAAGACTACTCCCATGCTACTGAACTCCCTTAAAGTGTTTCCTACACTCAGGATGCAGAACTCCTGTAAACTGCCTCTCACTACTTCCAATGTACAGAAATCCTGTAAGCTGCTTCTCTTTTACTCAGACTACTGAAAACCCGCATAGTGCGCAAGACTACTCCCATGCTACAGAACTCCCATAAAGTGTTTCCTACACTCAGGATACAGAACTCCTGTAAACTGACTCTCACTACTTCCAATGTACAGAAATCCTGTAAGCTGCTTCTCTTTTACACAGACTACTGAAAACCCGCATAGTGCGTAAGACTACTCCCATGCTACAGAACTCCCGTAAAGTGTTTCCTACACTCAGGATGCAGAACTCCTGTAAACTACCTCTCACTACTTCCAATGTACAGAAATCCTGTAAGCTGCTTCTCTTTTACTCAGACTACTGAAAACCCGCATTGTTGCGTAAGACTACCCCCATGCTACAGAACTCCCGTAAAGTGTTTCCTACACTGGATGCAGAACTCCTGTAAACTGCCTCTCACTACTTCCAATGTACAGAAATCCTGTAAGCTGCTTCTCTTTTACTCAGACTACTGAAAACCCGCATAGTGCGTAAGACTATCCCCATGCTACAGAACTCCCTTAAAGTGTTTCCAACAATGGATGCAGAACTCCTGTAAACTGCCCCTTTCTACTTCCAATGTACAGAAATCCTGTAATCTGCTTCTCTTTTACTCAGACTACTGAAAACCCGCATAGTGCGTAAGACTACTCCCATGCTACAGAACTCCCGTAAAGTGTTTTCTACACTCAGGATGCAGAACACCTGTAAACTGCCTCTAACTACTTCCAATGTACAGAAATCTTGTAAGCTGCTTCTCTTTTACTCAGACTACTGAAAACCCGCATAGTGCGTAAGACTACTCCTATGCTACAGAACTCCCGTTAAGTGTTTCCTACACTCAGGATGCAGAACTCCTGTAAACTGCCTCTCACTACTTCCAATGTACAGAAATCCTGTAAGCTGCTTCTCTTTTACTCAGACTACTGAAAACCCGCATAGTGCGTAAGACTACTCCCATGCTACAGAACTCCCGTAAACTGTTTGCCACACTGGATGCAGAACTCCTGTAAACTGCCTCTCACTAGTTCCAATGTAAAGAAATCCTGTAAGCTGCTTCTGTTTTAATCAGACTACTGAAAACCCGCATAGTGCTTAAGACTAGTCCCATGCTACAGAAATACCGTAAAGTGTTTGCTACCCTCAGGATGCAGAACTCCTGTAAACTGCCTCTCACTACTTCCAATGTACAGAAATCCTGTAAGCTGCTTCTCTTTTTTCAGACTACTGAAAACCCGCATAGTGCGTAAGACTACTCCCATGCTACAGAACTCCTGTAAAGTGTTTTCTACACTCAGGATGCAGAACACCTGTAAACTGCCTCTCACTACTTCCAATGTACAGAAATCATGTAAGCTGCTTCTCTTTTACTCAGACTACTGAAAACCCGCATAGTGCGTAAGACTACTCCCATGCTACAGAACTCCCGTAAACTGTTTGCCACACTGGATGCAGAACTCCTGTAAACTACCTCTCACTAGTTCCAATGTAAAGAAATCCTGTAAGCTGCTTCTCTTTTACTCAGACTACTGAAAACCCGCCTAGTGCGTAAGACTACTCCCATGCTACAGAACTCCCGTAAAGTTTTTCCTACCTTCAGGCTGCAGAACTCCTTTAAACTGCCTCTCCCTACTTACAATGTACAAAAATCCTGTAACCTGCTTCTGTTTTAATCAGACTACTGAAAACCCGCATAGTGCTTAAGACTAGTCCCATGCTACAGAAATCCCGTAAAGTGTTTCCTACACTGGATGCAGAACTCCTGTAAACTGCCTCTCACTACTTCCAATGTACAGAAATCCTGTAAGCTGCTTCTCTTTTTTCAGACTACTGAAAACCCGCATTGTGTGTAAGACTACTCCCATGCTACAGAACTCCCGTAAAGTGTTTCCTACACTCAGGATGCAGAACTCCTGTAAACTGCCTCTCACTACTACAAATGTGCAGAAATCCTGTAAGCTGCTTCTCTTTTACTCAGACTACTGAAAACCCGCGTAGTGCGTAAGACTACTCCCATGCTACAGAACTCCCGTAAAGTGTTTCCTACACTCAGGATGCAGAACTCCTGTAAACTGCCTCTCACTACTTCCAATGTACAGAAATCCTGTAAGCTGCTTCTCTTTTACTCAGACTACTGAAAACCCGCATAGTGCGTAAGACTACTCCCATGCTACAGAACTCCCGTAAAGTGTTTCCTACCCTCAGGATGCAAGACTCCTGTAAACTGCCTCTCACTACTTCCAATGTACAGAAGTCCTGTAAGCTGCTTCTCTTTTACTCAGACTACTGAAAACCCGCATAGTGCGTAAGACTACTCCCATGCTACTGAACTCCCGTAAAGTGTTTCCTACATTAGGATGCAGAACTCCTGTAAACTGCCTCTCACTACTTCCAATGTACAGAAATCCTGTAAGCTGCTTCTCTTTTACTCAGACTACTGAAAACCCGCATTGTTGCGTAAGACTACCCCCATGCTACAGAACTCCCGTAAAGTGTTTCCTACACTGGATGCAGAACTCCTGTAAACTGCCTCTCACTACTTCCAATGTACAGAAATCCTGTAAGCTGCTTCTCTTTTTTCAGACTACTGAAAACCCGCATTGTGTGTAAGACTACTCCCATGCTACAGAACTCCCGTAAAGTGTTTCCTACACTCAGGATGCAGAACTCCTGTAAACTGCCTCTCACTACTTCCAATGTACAGAAATCCTGTAAGCTGCTTCTCTTTTACTCTGACTACTGAAAACCCGCATAGTGCGTAAGACTACTCCCATGCTACAGAACTCCCGTAAACTGTTTGCTACACTGGATGCAGAACTCCTGTAAACTACCTCTCACTAGTTCCAATGTAAAGAAATCCTGTAAGCTGCTTCTCTTTTACTCAGACTACTGAAAACCCGCATAGTGCGTAAGACTACTCCCATGCTACAGAACTCCCGTAAAGTTTTTCCTACCCTCAGGCTGCAGAACTCCTTTAAACTGCCTCTCCCTACTTACAATGTACAAAAATCCTGTAACCTGCTTCTGTTTTAATCAGACTACTGAAAACCCGCATAGTGCTTAAGACTAGTCCCATGCTACAGAAATCCCGTAAAGTGTTTCCTACACTGGATGCAGAACTCCTGTAAACTGCCTCTCACTACTTCCAATGTACAGAAATCCTGTAAGCTGCTTCTCTTTTTTCAGACTACTGAAAACCCGCATTGTGTGTAAGACTACTCCCATGCTACAGAACTCCCGTAAAGTGTTTCCTACACTCAGGATGCAGAACTCCTGTAAACTGCCTCTCACTACTACCAATGTGCAGAAATCCTGTAAGCTGCTTCTCTTTTACTCAGACTACTGAAAACCCGCATAGTGCGTAAGACTACTCCCATGCTACAGAACTCCCGTAAAGTGTTTCCTACACTCAGGATGCAGAACTCCTGTAAACTGCCTCTCACTACTTCCAATGTACAGAAATCCTGTAAGCTGCTTCTCTTTTACTCAGACTACTGAAAACCTGCATAGTGCGTAAGACTACTCCCATGCTACAGAACTCCCGTAAAGTGTTTCCTACCCTCAGGATGCAAGACTCCTGTAAACTGCCTCTCACTACTTCCAATGTACAGAAATCCTGTAAGCTGCTTCTCTTTTACTCAGACTACTGAAAACCCGCATAGTGCGTAAGACTACTCCCATGCTACTGAACTCCCGTAAAGTGTTTCCTACACTTAGGATGCAGAACTCCTGTAAACTGCCTCTCACTACTTCCAATGTACAGAAATCCTGTAAGCTGCTTCTCTTTTACTCAGACTACTGAAAACCAGCATTGTTGCGTAAGACTACCCCCATGCTACAGAACTCCCGTAAAGTGTTTCCTACACTGGATGCAGAACTCCTGTAAACTGCCTCTCACTACTTCCAATGTACAGAAATCCTGTAAGCTGCTTCTCTTTTTTCAGACTACTGAAAACCCGCACTGTGTGTAAGACTACTCCCATGCTACAGAACTCCCGTAAAGTGTTTCCTACACTCAGGATGCAGAACTCCTGTAAACTGCCTCTCACTACTTCCAATGTACAGAAATCCTGTAAGCTGCTTCTCTTTTACTCTGACTACTGAAAACACTCATAGTGCGTAAGACTACTCCCATGCTACAGAACTCCCGTAAAGTGTTTGCTACCCTCAGGATGCAGAACTCCTGTAAACTGCCTCTCACTACTTCCAATGTACAGAATTCCTGTAAGCTGCTTCTCTTTTACTCAGACTACTGAAAACCCACACAGTGCGTAAGACTACTCCCATGCTACAGAACTCCCGTAAAGTGTTTGCTACCCTCAGGATGCAGAACTCCTGTAAACTGCCTCTCACTACTTCCAATGTACAGAAATCCTGTAAGCTGCTTCTCTTTTACTCAGACTACTGAAAACCCACACAGTGTGTAAGACTACTCCCATGCTACAGAACTCCCGTAAAGTGTTTCCTACACTCAGGATGCAGAACTCCTGTAAACTGCCTCTCACTACTTCCAATGTACACAAATCCTGTAAGCTCCTTACTTTTACTCAGACTACTGAAAACCCGCATAGTGCGTAAGACTACTCCCATGCTACAGAACTCCCGTAAAGTGTTTCCTACTTTTAGGATGCAGAACTCCATTAAACTGCCTTTCACTACTTCAATGTATAGAAATCCTGTAAGCTGCTTCTCTTTTACTGAGATTACTGAAAACCCGCATAGTGCGTAAGACTACTCCCATGCTACAGAACTCCCGTAAAGTGTTTCCTACTTTAAGGATGCAGGACTCCTTTAAACTGCCTCTCACTACTTCCAATGTACAGAAATCCTGAAAGCTGCTTCTCTTTTACACAGACTACTGAAAACCCACATAGTGCGTAAGACTACTCCCATGCTACAGAACTCCCGTAAAGTGTTTCCTACACTCAGGATGCAGAACTCCTGTAAACTGCCTCTCACTACTTCCAATGTACAGAAATCCTGTAAGCTGCTTCTCTTTTACTCAGACTACTGAAAACCCGCCTAGTGCGTAAGACTACTCCCATGCTACAGAACTCCCGTAAAGTTTTTCCTACCTTCAGGCTGCAGAACTCCTTTAAACTGCCTCTCCCTACTTACAATGTACAAAAATCCTGTAACCTGCTTCTGTTTTAATCAGACTACTGAAAACCCGCATAGTGCTTAAGACTAGTCCCATGCTACAGAAATCCCGTAAAGTGTTTCCTACACTGGATGCAGAACTCCTGTAAACTGCCTCTCACTACTTCCAATGTACAGAAATCCTGTAAGCTGCTTCTCTTTTTTCAGACTACTGAAAACCCGCATTGTGTGTAAGACTACTCCCATGCTACAGAACTCCCGTAAAGTGTTTCCTACACTCAGGATGCAGAACTCCTGTAAACTGCCTCTCACTACTACAAATGTGCAGAAATCCTGTAAGCTGCTTCTCTTTTACTCAGACTACTGAAAACCCGCGTAGTGCGTAAGACTACTCCCATGCTACAGAACTCCCGTAAAGTGTTTCCTACACTCAGGATGCAGAACTCCTGTAAACTGCCTCTCACTACTTCCAATGTACAGAAATCCTGTAAGCTGCTTCTCTTTTACTCAGACTACTGAAAACCCGCATAGTGCGTAAGACTACTCCCATGCTACAGAACTCCCGTAAAGTGTTTCCTACCCTCAGGATGCAAGACTCCTGTAAACTGCCTCTCACTACTTCCAATGTACAGAAGTCCTGTAAGCTGCTTCTCTTTTACTCAGACTACTGAAAACCCGCATAGTGCGTAAGACTACTCCCATGCTACTGAACTCCCGTAAAGTGTTTCCTACATTAGGATGCAGAACTCCTGTAAACTGCCTCTCACTACTTCCAATGTACAGAAATCCTGTAAGCTGCTTCTCTTTTACTCAGACTACTGAAAACCCGCATTGTTGCGTAAGACTACCCCCATGCTACAGAACTCCCGTAAAGTGTTTCCTACACTGGATGCAGAACTCCTGTAAACTGCCTCTCACTACTTCCAATGTACAGAAATCCTGTAAGCTGCTTCTCTTTTTTCAGACTACTGAAAACCCGCATTGTGTGTAAGACTACTCCCATGCTACAGAACTCCCGTAAAGTGTTTCCTACACTCAGGATGCAGAACTCCTGTAAACTGCCTCTCACTACTTCCAATGTACAGAAATCCTGTAAGCTGCTTCTCTTTTACTCTGACTACTGAAAACCCGCATAGTGCGTAAGACTACTCCCATGCTACAGAACTCCCGTAAACTGTTTGCTACACTGGATGCAGAACTCCTGTAAACTACCTCTCACTAGTTCCAATGTAAAGAAATCCTGTAAGCTGCTTCTCTTTTACTCAGACTACTGAAAACCCGCATAGTGCGTAAGACTACTCCCATGCTACAGAACTCCCGTAAAGTTTTTCCTACCCTCAGGCTGCAGAACTCCTTTAAACTGCCTCTCCCTACTTACAATGTACAAAAATCCTGTAACCTGCTTCTGTTTTAATCAGACTACTGAAAACCCGCATAGTGCTTAAGACTAGTCCCATGCTACAGAAATCCCGTAAAGTGTTTCCTACACTGGATGCAGAACTCCTGTAAACTGCCTCTCACTACTTCCAATGTACAGAAATCCTGTAAGCTGCTTCTCTTTTTTCAGACTACTGAAAACCCGCATTGTGTGTAAGACTACTCCCATGCTACAGAACTCCCGTAAAGTGTTTCCTACACTCAGGATGCAGAACTCCTGTAAACTGCCTCTCACTACTACCAATGTGCAGAAATCCTGTAAGCTGCTTCTCTTTTACTCAGACTACTGAAAACCCGCATAGTGCGTAAGACTACTCCCATGCTACAGAACTCCCGTAAAGTGTTTCCTACACTCAGGATGCAGAACTCCTGTAAACTGCCTCTCACTACTTCCAATGTACAGAAATCCTGTAAGCTGCTTCTCTTTTACTCAGACTACTGAAAACCTGCATAGTGCGTAAGACTACTCCCATGCTACAGAACTCCCGTAAAGTGTTTCCTACCCTCAGGATGCAAGACTCCTGTAAACTGCCTCTCACTACTTCCAATGTACAGAAATCCTGTAAGCTGCTTCTCTTTTACTCAGACTACTGAAAACCCGCATAGTGCGTAAGACTACTCCCATGCTACTGAACTCCCGTAAAGTGTTTCCTACACTTAGGATGCAGAACTCCTGTAAACTGCCTCTCACTACTTCCAATGTACAGAAATCCTGTAAGCTGCTTCTCTTTTACTCAGACTACTGAAAACCAGCATTGTTGCGTAAGACTACCCCCATGCTACAGAACTCCCGTAAAGTGTTTCCTACACTGGATGCAGAACTCCTGTAAACTGCCTCTCACTACTTCCAATGTACAGAAATCCTGTAAGCTGCTTCTCTTTTTTCAGACTACTGAAAACCCGCACTGTGTGTAAGACTACTCCCATGCTACAGAACTCCCGTAAAGTGTTTCCTACACTCAGGATGCAGAACTCCTGTAAACTGCCTCTCACTACTTCCAATGTACAGAAATCCTGTAAGCTGCTTCTCTTTTACTCTGACTACTGAAAACACTCATAGTGCGTAAGACTACTCCCATGCTACAGAACTCCCGTAAAGTGTTTGCTACCCTCAGGATGCAGAACTCCTGTAAACTGCCTCTCACTACTTCCAATGTACAGAATTCCTGTAAGCTGCTTCTCTTTTACTCAGACTACTGAAAACCCACACAGTGCGTAAGACTACTCCCATGCTACAGAACTCCCGTAAAGTGTTTGCTACCCTCAGGATGCAGAACTCCTGTAAACTGCCTCTCACTACTTCCAATGTACAGAAATCCTGTAAGCTGCTTCTCTTTTACTCAGACTACTGAAAACCCACACAGTGTGTAAGACTACTCCCATGCTACAGAACTCCCGTAAAGTGTTTCCTACACTCAGGATGCAGAACTCCTGTAAACTGCCTCTCACTACTTCCAATGTACACAAATCCTGTAAGCTCCTTACTTTTACTCAGACTACTGAAAACCCGCATAGTGCGTAAGACTACTCCCATGCTACAGAACTCCCGTAAAGTGTTTCCTACTTTTAGGATGCAGAACTCCATTAAACTGCCTTTCACTACTTCAATGTATAGAAATCCTGTAAGCTGCTTCTCTTTTACTGAGATTACTGAAAACCCGCATAGTGCGTAAGACTACTCCCATGCTACAGAACTCCCGTAAAGTGTTTCCTACTTTAAGGATGCAGGACTCCTTTAAACTGCCTCTCACTACTTCCAATGTACAGAAATCCTGAAAGCTGCTTCTCTTTTACACAGACTACTGAAAACCCACATAGTGCGTAAGACTACTCCCATGCTACAGAACTCCCGTAAAGTGTTTCCTACACTCAGGATGCAGAACTCCTGTAAACTGCCTCTCACTACTTCCAATGTACAGAAATCCTGTAAGCTGCTTCTCTTTTACTCAGACTACTGAAAACCCGCATAGTGCGTAAGACTACTCCTATGCAACAGAACTCCCGTAAAGTGTTTTCTACCCTCAGTATGCAGGACTCCTTTAAACTGCCTCTCACTACTTCCAATGTACAGAAATCCTGTAAGCTGCTTCTCTTTTACCCAGACTACTGAAAACCCGCATAGTGCGTAAGACTACTCCCATGCTACAGAACTCCCGTAAATTGTTTCCTAACCTCAGGATGCAGAACTCCTGCAAACTGCCTCTCACTACTTCCAATGTACAGAAATCCTGTAAGCTGCTTCTCTTTTACTCAGACTACTGAAAACCCGCAGAGTGTGTAAGACTACTCCCATGCTACAGAACTCCCGTAAAGTGTTTCCTACACTCAGGATGCAGAACTCCTGTAAACTGCCTCTCACTACTTCCAATGTGCAGAAATCCTGTAAGCTGCTTCTCTTTTACTCAGACTACTGAAAACCCGCATAGTGCGTAAGACTACTCCCATGCTACAGAACTCCCGTAAAGTGTTTGCTACCCTCAGGATGCAGAACTCCTGTAAACTGCCCCTTTCTAATTCCAATATACAGAAATCCTGTAAGCTGCTTCTCTTTTACTCAGACTACTAAAAACCCGCATAGTGCGTAAGACTACTAACATGCTACAGAACTCCCGTAAAGTGTTTCCTACACTCAGGATGCAGAACTCCTGTAAACTGCCTCTCACTACTTCCAATGTACAGAAATCCTGAAAGCTGCTTCTTTTTTACAAAGACTACTGAAAACCCGCATAGTGCGTAAGACTACTCCCATGCTACAGGACTCCTGTAAAGTGTTTCCTACACTCAGGATGCAGAACTCCTGTAAACTGCCTCTCACTACTTCCAATGTACAGAAATCCTGTAAGCTGCTTCTCTTTTACTCAGACTACTGAAAACCCGCAGAGTGTGTAAGACTACTCCCATGCTACAGAACTCCCGTAAAGTGTTTCCTACACTCAGGATGCAGAACTCCTGTAAACTGCCTCTCACTACTTCCAATGTGCAGAAATCCTGTAAGCTGCTTCTCTTTTACTCAGACTACTGAAAACCCTCATAGTGCGTAAGACTACTCCCATGCTACAGAACTCCCGTAAAGTGTTTGCTACCCTCAGGATGCAGAACTCCTGTAAACTGCCTCTCACTACTTCCAATGTACAGAAATCCTGTAAGCTGCTTCTCTTTTACTCAGACTACTGAAAACCCGCATCGTGCGTAAGACTACTCCCATGCTACAGAACTCCCGTAAAGTGTTTCCTATCCTCAGGATGAAGAACTGTAAACTGCCTCTCACTACTTCCAATGTACAGAAATCCTGTAAGCTGCTTCTCTTTTACTCAGACTACTGAAAACCCGCATAAAGAGTAAGAATTCTCCCATGCTACAGAACTCCCGTAAAGTGTTTCCTACACTCAGGATGCAGAACTCCTGTAAACTGCCTCTCACTACTTCCAATGTACAGAAATTCTGTAAGCTGCTTCTCTTTTACTCAGACTACTGAAAACCCGCGTAGTGCGTAAGACTACTCCCATGCTACTGAACTCCCTTAAATTGTTTCCTGCACTCAGGATGCAGAACTCCTGTAAACAGCCTCTCACTACTTCCAATGTACAGAAATCCTGTAAGCTGCTTCTCTTTTACTCAGACTACTGAAAACCCGCATAGTGCGTAAGACTACTCCCATGCTACAGAACTCCCGTAAAGTGTTTCCTACACTCACGATGCAGAACTCCTGTAAACTGCCTCTCACTACTTCCAATGTACAGAAATCCTGTAAGCTGCATCTCTTTTACTCAGACTACTGAAAACCCGCATTGTGCGTAAGACTACTCCCATGCTACAGAACTCCCGTAAAGTGTTTCCTATCCTCAGGATGCAGAACTCCTGTAAACTGCCCCTTTCTAATTCCAATGTACAGAAATCCTGTAAGCTGCTTCTCTTTTACTCAGACTACTGAAAACCCGCAGAGTGTGTAAGACTACTCCCATGCTACAGAACTCCCGTAAAGTGTTTCCTACACTCAGGATGCAGAACTCCTGTAAACTGCCTCTCACTACTTCCAATGTGCAGAAATCCTGTAAGCTGCTTCTCTTTTACTCAGACTACTGAAAACCCTCATAGTGCGTAAGACTACTCCCATGCTACAGAACTCCCGTAAAGTGTTTGCTACCCTCAGGATGCAGAACTCCTGTAAACTGCCTCTCACTACTTCCAATGTACAGAAATCCTGTAAGCTGCTTCTCTTTTACTCAGACTACTGAAAACCCGCATCGTGCGTAAGACTACTCCCATGCTACAGAACTCCCGTAAAGTGTTTCCTATCCTCAGGATGAAGAACTGTAAACTGCCTCTCACTACTTCCAATGTACAGAAATCCTGTAAGCTGCTTCTCTTTTACTCAGACTACTGAAAACCCGCAGAGTGTGTAAGACTACTCCCATGCTACAGAACTCCCGTAAAGTGTTTCCTACACTCAGGATGCAGAACTCCTGTAAACTGCCTCTCACTACTTCCAATGTGCAGAAATCCTGTAAGCTGCTTCTCTTTTACTCAGACTACTGAAAACCCTCATAGTGCGTAAGACTACTCCCATGCTACAGAACTCCCGTAAAGTGTTTGCTACCCTCAGGATGCAGAACTCCTGTAAACTGCCTCTCACTACTTCCAATGTACAGAAATCCTGTAAGCTGCTTCTCTTTTACTCAGACTACTGAAAACCCGCATCGTGCGTAAGACTACTCCCATGCTACAGAACTCCCGTAAAGTGTTTGCTACCCTCACGATGCAGAACTCCTGTAAACTGCCTCTCACTACTTCCAATGTACAGAAATCCTGTAAGCTGCTTCTCTTTTACTCAGACTACTGAAAACCCGCATTGTGCGTAAGACTACTCCCATGCTACAGAACTCCCGTAAAGTGTTTCCTATCCTCAGGATGAAGAACTGTAAACTGCCTCTCACTACTTCCAATGTACAGAAATCCTGTAAGCTGCTTCTCTTTTACTCAGACTACTGAAAACCCGCATAAAGAGTAAGAATTCTCCCATGCTACAGAACTCCCGTAAAGTGTTTCCTACACTCAGGATGCAGAACTCCTGTAAACTGCCTCTCACTACTTCCAATGTACAGAAATTCTGTAAGCTGCTTCTCTTTTACTCAGACTACTGAAAACCCGCGTAGTGCGTAGGACTACTCCCATGCTACTGAACTCCCTTAAATTGTTTCCTGCACTCAGGATGCAGAACTCCTGTAAACAGCCTCTCACTACTTCCAATGTACAGAAATCCTGTAAGCTGCTTCTCTTTTACTCAGACTACTGAAAACCCGCAGAGTGTGTAAGACTACTCCCATGCTACAGAACTCCCTTAAAGTGTTTCCTACACTCAGGATGCAGAACTCCTGTAAACTGCCTCTCACTACTTCCAATGTGCAGAAATCCTGTAAGCTGCTTCTCTTTTACTCAGACTACTGAAAACCCTCATAGTGCGTAAGACTACTCCCATGCTACAGAACTCCCGTAAAGTGTTTGCTACCCTCAGGATGCAGAACTCCTGTAAACTGCCTCTCACTACTTCCAATGTACAGAAATCCTGTAAGCTGCTTCTCTTTTACTCAGACTACTGAAAACCCGCATAGTGCGTAAGACTACTCCCATGCTACAGAACTCCCGTAAAGTGTTTCCTACCCTCAGGATGAAGAACTGTAAACTGCCTCTCACTACTTCCAATGTACAGAAATCCTGTAAGCTGCTTCTCTTTTACTCAGACTACTGAAAACCCGCATAAAGAGTAAGAATTCTCCCATGCTACAGAACTCCCGTAAAGAGTTTCCTACACTCAGGATGCAGAACTCCTGTAAACTGCCTCTCACTACTTCCAATGTACAGAAATCCTGTAACCTGCTTCTCTTTTACTCAGACTACTGAAAACCCGCATAGTGCGTAAGACTACTAACATGCTACAGAACTCCCGTAAAGTGTTTCCTACCCTCAGGATGCAGGACTCCTGTAAACTGCCTCTCACTACTTCCAATGTACAGAAATCCTGTAAGCTGCTTCTCTTTTACTCAGACTACTTAAAACCCGCATAGTGCGTAAGACTACTCCCATGCTACAGAACTCCCGTAAAGTGTTTGCTACCCTCAGGATGCAGAACTCCTGTAAACTGCCTCTCACTACTTCCAATGTATAGAAATCCTGTAAGCTGCTTCTCTTTTACTCAGACTACTGAAAACCAGCCTAGTGCGTAAGACTACTCCCATGCTACAGAACTCCTGTAAAGTGTTTCCTACCCTCAGGCTGCAGAACTCCTTTAAACTGCCTCTTACTACTTCCAATATACAAAAATCCTGTAACCTGCTTCTGTTTTAATCAGACTACTGAAAACCCGCATAGTGCTTAAGACTAGTCCCATGCTACAGAATTCCCGTAAAGTGTTTCCTACACTGGATACAGAACTCCTGTAAACTGCCTCTCACTACTTCCAATGTACAGAAATCCTGTAAGCTGCTTCTCTTTTACTCAGACTACTGAAAACCCGCATAGTGCGTAAGACTACTCCCATGCTACAGAACTCCCGTAAAGTGTTTGCTACCCTCAGGATGCAGAACTCCTGTAAACTGCCTCTCACTACTTCCAATGTACAGAAATCCTGTAAGCTGCTTCTCTTTTACTCAGACTACTGAAAACCCACGCAGTGTGTAAGACTACTCCCATGCTACTGAACTCCCGTGAAGTGTTTCCTACACTCAGGATGCAGAACTCCTGTAAACTGCCTCTCACTACTTCCAATGTACAGAAATCCTGTAAGCTCCTTACTTTTCCTCAGACTACTGAAAACCCGCATAGTGCGTAAGACTACTCCCATGCTACAGAACTCCCGTAAAGTGTTTCCTACACTCAGGATGCAGAACTCCATTAAACTGCCTTTCACTACTTCCAATGTACAGAAATCCTGTAAGCTGCTTCTCTTTTACTCAGACTACTGAAAACCCGCATAGTGCGTAGGACTACTGCCATGCTACAGAACTCCCGTAAAGTGTTTCCTACACTCAGGATGCAGAACTCCTGCAAACTGCCTCTCACTACTTCCAACGTACAGAAATCCTGTAAGCTGCTTCTCTTTTACTCAGACTACTGAAAACCCGCATAGTGCGTAAGACTACTCCCATGCTACAGAACTCCCGTAAAGTGTTTGCTACACTCAGGATGCAGAACTACTGTAAACTGCCTCTCACTACTTCCAATGGACAGAAATCCTGTAAGCTGCTTCTCTTTTACTCAGACTACTGAAAACCCGCATAGTGCATAAGACTACTCCCCTGCTACAGACCTCCCGTAAAGTGTTTCCTACCCTCAGGATGCAGGACTCCTTTAAACTGCCTCTCCCCACTTCCAGTGTACAGAAATCCTGTAAGCTGCTCCTCTTTTACTGACTACTGAAAACCCGCATAAAGAATAAGAATTCTCCCATGCTACAGAACTCCCGAGAAGTGTTTCCTACACTCAGGATGCAGAACTCCTGTAAACTGCCTCTCACTACTTCCAATGTACAGAAATCCTGTAAGCTGCTTCTCTTTTACTCAGACTACTGAAAACCCGCATAGTGCGTAAGACTACTCCCATGCTACAGAACTCCCGTAAAATGTCTCCTACACTGGATGCACAAATCCTGTAAACTGCCTCTCACTACTTCCAATGTACAGAAATCCTGTAAGCTGCTTCTCTTTTACTCAGACTACTGAAAACCCGCATAGTGCGTAAGACTACTCCCATGCTACAGAACTCCTGTAAAGTGTTTCCTACCCTCAGGATGCAGAACTCCTGTAAACTGCCTCTCACTACTTCCAATGTACAGAAATCCTGTAAGCTGCTTCTCTTTTACTCAGACTACTGAAAACCCGCATAGTGCGTAAGACTACTCCAATGGTACAGAACTCCTGGAAAGTGTTTCCTACACTCAGGATGCAGAACTCCTTTAAACTACCTCTCATTACTTCCAATGTATAGAAATCCTGTTACCAGTTTTACTAAGACTACTTAAAACCCGCATAGTGAGTAAGAATTCTCCCATGCGACGGAACTCCCGTAAAGTGTTTCCTACCCTCAGGATGCAGGACTCCTTTAAACTGCCTCTCCCCACTTCCAGTGTACAGAAATCCTGTAAGCTGCTTCTCTTTTACTCAGACTACTGAAAACCCGCATAAAGAATAAGAATTCTCCCATGCTACAGAACTCCCGTAAAGTGTTTCCTACCGTCAGGATGCAGAACTCCTGTAAACTGCCTCTCACTACTTCCAATGTACAGAAATCCTGTAAGCTGCTTCTCTTTTACTCAGACTACTGAAAACCCGCATAGTGCGTAAGACTACTCCCATGCTACAGAACTCCCATAAAGTGTTTCCTACACTCAGGATGCAGAACTCCTGTAAACTGCCTCTCACTACTTCCAATGTACAGAAATCCTGTAAGCTGCTTCTCTTTTACTCAGACTACTGAAAACCCGCATAGTGCGTAAGACTACTCCCATGCTACAGAACTCCCATAAAGTGTTTCCTACACTCAGGATGCAGAACTCCTGTAAACTACCTCTCACTAGTTCCAATGTGCAGAAATCCTGTAAGCTGCTTCTCTGTTGCTCAGACTACTGAAAACCCGCATAGTGCGTAAGACTACTCCCATGCTACAGAACTCCCGTAAAGTGTTTGCTACCCTCAGGATGCAGGACTCCTGTAAACTGCCTCTCACGACTTCCAATGTACAAAAATCCTGTAAGCTGCTTCTTTTTTACTCAAACTGCTGAAAACCCGCATAGTGCGTAAGACTACTCCCATGCTACAGAACTCCCTTAAAGTGTTTCCAACACTGGATGCAGAACTCCTGCAAACTGCCTCTCACTACTTCCAACGTACAGAAATCCTGTAAGCTGCTTCTCTTTTACTCAGACTACTGAAAACCCGCATAGTGCGTAAGACTACTGCCATGCTACAGAACTCCCGTAAAGTGTTTCCTACACTCAGAATGCAGAACTCCTGTAAACTGACTCTCACTACTTCCAATGTACAGAAATCCTGTAAGCTGCTTTTCTTTTACTCAGACTACTGAAAACCTGCATAGTGCGTAAGACTACTCCCATGCTACAGAACTCCCGTAAAGTGTTTCCTACACTCAGGATGCAGAACTCCTGTAAACTGCCTCTCACTACTTCCAATGTACAGAAATCCTGTAAGCTGCTTCTCTTTTACTCAGACTACTGAAAACCTGCATAGTGCGTAAGACTACTCCCATGCTACAGAACTCCCGTAAAGTGTTTCCTACACTGGATGCAGAACTCCTGTAAACTGCCTCTCACTACTTCCAATGTACAGAAATCCTGTAAGCTGCTTCTCTTTTACTCAGACTACTGAAAACCCGCATAGTGCATAAGACTACTCCCCTGCTACAGACCTCCCGTAAAGTGTTTCCTACCCTCAGGATGCAGGACTCCTTTAAACTGCCTCTCCCCACTTAAAGTGTACAGAAATCCTGTAAGCTGCTTCTCTTTTACTGACTACTGAAAACCCGCATAAAGAATAAGAATTCTCCCATGCTACAGAACTCCCGAGAAGTGTTTCCTACACTCAGGATGCAGAACTCCTGTAAACTGCCTCTCCCCACTTCCAATGTACAGAAATCCTGTAAGCTGCTTCTCTTTTACTCAGACTACTGAAAACCCGCATAGTGCGTAAGACTACTCCCATGCTACAGAACTCCCGTAAAATGTCTCCTACACTGGATGCACAAATCCTGTAAACTGCCTCTCACTACTTCCAATGTACAGAAATCCTGTAAGCTGCTTCTCTTTTACTCAGACTACTGAAAACCCGCATAGTGCGTAAGACTACTCCCATGCTACAGAACTCCTGTAAAGTGTTTCCTACCCTCAGGATGCAGAACTCCTGTAAACTGCCTCTCACTACTTCCAATGTACAGAAATCCTGTAAGCTGCTTCTCTTTTACTCAGACTACTGAAAACCCGCATAGTGCGTAAGACTACTCCAATGGTACAGAACTCCTGTAAAGTGTTTCCTACACTCAGGATGCAGAACTCCTTTAAACTACCTCTCATTACTTCCAATGTATAGAAATCCTGTTACCAGTTTTACTAAGACTACTTAAAACCCGCATAGTGAGTAAGAATTCTCCCATGCGACAGAACTCCCGTAAAGTGTTTCCTACCGTCAGGATGCAGGACTCCTTTAAACTGCCTCTCCCCACTTCCAGTGTACAGAAATCCTGTAAGCTGCTTCTCTTTTACTCAGACTACTGAAAACCCGAATAAAGAATAAGAATTCTCCCATGCTACAGAACTCCCGTAAAGTGTTTCCTACCCTCAGGATGCAGAACTCCTGTAAACTGCCTCTCACTACTTCCAATGTACAGAAATCCTGTAAGCTGCTTCTCTTTTACTCAGACTACTGAAAACCCGCATAGTGCGTAAGACTACTCCCATGCTACAGAACTCCTGTAAAGTGTTTCCTACACTGGATGCAGAACTCCTGTAAACTGCCTCTCACTACTTCCAATGTACAGAAATCCTGTAAGCTGCTTCTCTTTTACTCAGACTACTGAAAACCTGCATAGTGCGTAAGACTACTCCCATGCTACAGAACTCCCGTAAAGTGTTTCCTGCACTGGATGCAGAACTCCTGTAAGCTGCCTCTCACTACTTCCAATGTACAGAAATCCTGTAAGCTGCTTCTCTTTTACTCAGACTACTGAAAACCCGCATAGTGCATAAGACTACTCCCCTGCTACAGACCTCCCGTAAAGTGTTTCCTACCCTAAGGATGCAGGACTCCTTTAAACTGCCTCTCCCCACTTCCAGTGTACAGAAATCCTGTAAGCTGCTTCTCTTTTACTGACGACTGAAAACCCGCATAAAGAATAAGAATTCTCCCATGCTACAGAACTCCCGAGAAGTGTTTCCTACACTCAGGATGCAGAACTCCTGTAAACTGCCTCTCACTACTTCCAATGTACAGAAATCCTGTAAGCTGCTTCTCTTTTACTCAGACTACTGAAAACCCGCATAGTGCGTAAGACTACTCCCATGCTACAGAACTCCCGTAAAATGTCTCCTACACTGGATGCACAAATCCTGTAAACTGCCTCTCACTACTTCCAATGTACAGAAATCCTGTAAGCTGCTTCTCTTTTACTCAGACTACTGAAAACCCGCATAGTGCGTAAGACTACTCCCATGCTACAGAACTCCTGTAAAGTGTTTCCTACCCTCAGGATGCAGAACTCCTGTAAACTGCCTCTCACTACTTCCAATGTACAGAAATCCTGTAAGCTGCTTCTCTTTTACTCAGACTACTGAAAACCCGCATAGTGCGTAAGACTACTCCAATGGTACAGAACTCCTGTAAAGTGTTTCCTACACTCAGGATGCAGAACTCCTTTAAACTACCTCTCATTACTTCCAATGTATAGAAATCCTGTTACCAGTTTTACTAAGACTACTTAAAACCCGCATAGTGAGTAAGAATTCTCCCATGCGACAGAACTCCCGTAAAGTGTTTCCTACCCTCAGGATGCAGGACTCCTTTAAACTGCCTCTGCCCACTTCCAGTGTACAGAAATCCTGTAAGCTGCTTCTCTTTTACTCAGACTACTGAAAACCCGCATAAAGAATAAGAAATCTCCCATGCTACAGAACTCCCGTAAAGTGTTTCCTACCCTCAGGATGCAGAACTCCTGTAAACTGCCTCTCACTACTTCCAATGTACAGAAATCCTGTAAGCTGCTTCTCTTTTACTCAGACTACTGAAAACCCGCATAGTGCGTAAGACTACTCCGATGCTACAGAACTCCTGTAAAGTGTTTCCTACACTGGATGCAGAAATCCTGTAAACTGCCTCTCACTACTTCCAATGTACAGAAATCCTGTAAGCTGCTTCTCTTTTACTCAGACTACTGAAAACCCGCATAGTGCGTAAGACTACTCCCATGCTCCAGAACTCCCGTAAAGTGTTTGCTACCCTCAGGATGCAGGACTCCTGTAAACTGCCTCTCACGACTTCCAATGTACAAAAATCCTGTAAGCTGCTTTTCTTTTACTCAGACTACTGAAAACCTGCATAGTGCGTAAGACTACTCCCATGCTACAGAACTCCCGTAAAGTGTTTCCTACACTGGATGCAGAACTCCTGTAAACTGCCTCTCACTACTTCCAATGTACAGAAATCCTGTAAGCTGCTTCTCTTTTACTCAGACTACTGAAAACCTGCATAGTGCGTAAGACTACTCCCATGCTACAGAACTCCCGTAAAGTGTTTCCTGCACTGGATGCAGAACTCCTGTAAGCTGCCTCTCACTACTTCCAATGTACAGAAATCCTGTAAGCTGCTTCTCTTTTACTCAGACTACTGAAAACCCGCATAGTGCATAAGACTACTCCCCTGCTACAGACCTCCCGTAAAGTGTTTCCTACCCTAAGGATGCAGGACTCCTTTAAACTGCCTCTCCCCACTTCCAGTGTACAGAAATCCTGTAAGCTGCTTCTCTTTTACTGACGACTGAAAACCCGCATAAAGAATAAGAATTCTCCCATGCTACAGAACTCCCGAGAAGTTTTTCCTACACTCAGGATGCAGAACTCCTGTAAACTGCCTCTCACTACTTCCAATGTACAGAAATCCTGTAAGCTGCTTCTCTTTTACTCAGACTACTGAAAACCCGCATAGTGCGTAAGACTACTCCCATGCTACAGAACTCCCGTAAAATGTCTCCTACACTGGATGCACAAATCCTGTAAACTGCCTCTCACTACTTCCAATGTACAGAAATCCTGTAAGCTGCTTCTCTTTTACTCAGACTACTGAAAACCCGCATAGTGCGTAAGACTACTCCCATGCTACAGAACTCCTGTAAAGTGTTTCCTACCCTCAGGATGCAGAACTCCTGTAAACTGCCTCTCACTACTTCCAATGTACAGAAATCCTGTAAGCTGCTTCTCTTTTACTCAGACTACTGAAAACCCGCATAGTGCGTAAGACTACTCCAATGGTACAGAACTCCTGTAAAGTGTTTCCTACACTCAGGATGCAGAACTCCTTTAAACTACCTCTCATTACTTCCAATGTATAGAAATCCTGTTACCAGTTTTACTAAGACTACTTAAAACCCGCATAGTGAGTAAGAATTCTCCCATGCGACAGAACTCCCGTAAAGTGTTTCCTACCCTCAGGATGCAGGACTCCTTTAAACTGCCTCTGCCCACTTCCAGTGTACAGAAATCCTGTAAGCTGCTTCTCTTTTACTCAGACTACTGAAAACCCGCATAAAGAATAAGAAATCTCCCATGCTACAGAACTCCCGTAAAGTGTTTCCTACCCTCAGGATGCAGAACTCCTGTAAACTGCCTCTCACTACTTCCAATGTACAGAAATCCTGTAAGCTGCTTCTCTTTTACTCAGACTACTGAAAACCCGCATAGTGCGTAAGACTACTCCGATGCTACAGAACTCCTGTAAAGTGTTTCCTACACTGGATGCAGAACTCCTGTAAACTGCCTCTCACTACTTCCAATGGACAGAAATCCTGTAAGCTGCTTCTCTTTTAATCAGACAACTGAAAACCCGCATAGTGCGTAAGACTACCCCCATGCTACAGAACTCCCGTAAAGTGTTTCCTACACTGGATGCAGAACTCCTGTAAACTGCCTCTCACTACTTCCAATGTACAGAAATCCTGTAAGCTCCTACTCTTTTACTCAGACTACTGAAAACCCGCATAGTGCGTAAGACTACTCCCATGCTACAGAACTCCCGTAAAGTGTTTTCTACACTCAGGATGCAGAACTACTGTAAACTGCCCCTTTCTACTTCCAATGTACAGAAATCCTGTAAGCTGCTTCTCTTTTACTCAGAGTACTGAAAACCCGCATAGTGCGTAAGACTACTCCCATGCTACAGAACTCCTGTAAAGTGTTTTCTACACTCAGAATGCAGAACACCTGTAAACTGCCTCTAATTACTTCCAATGTACAGAAATCCTGTAAGCTGCTTTTCTTTTACTCAGACTACTGAAAACCCGCATAGTGCGTAAGACTACTCCCATGCTACAGAACTCCCATAAAGTGTTTCCTACACTCAGGATGCAGAACTCCTGTAAACTACCTCTCACTAATTCCAATGTGCAGAAATCCTGTAATCTGCTTCTCTTTTACTCAGACTACTGAAAACCCGCATAGTGCGTAAGACTACTCCCATGCTACAGAACTCCCGTAAATTGTTTGCTACCCTCAGGATGCAGGACTCCTGTAAACTGCCTCTCACGACTTCCAATGTACAAAAATCCTGTAAGCTGCTTCTTTTTTACTCAGACTGCTGAAAACCCGCATAGTGCGTAAGACTACTCCCATGATACAGAAATCCCGTAAAGTGTTTCCTACACTGGATGCAGAACTCCTGTAAACTGCCTCTCACTACTTCCAATGTACAGAAATCCTGTAAGCTGCTTCTCTTTTACTCAGACTACTGAAAACCCGCATAGTGCATAAGACTACTCCCCTGCTACAGACCTCCCGTAAAGTGTTTCCGACCCTCAGGATGAAGGACTACTTTAAACTGCCTTTCCCCACTTCCAGTGTACAGAAATCCTGTAAGCTGCTTCTCTTTTACTCAGACTACTGAAAACCCGCATAAAGAATAAGAATTCTCCCATGCTACAGAACTCCCGAAAAGTGTTTCCTACACTCAGGATGCAGAACTCCTGTAAACTGCCTCTCACTACTTCCAATGTACCGAAATCCTGTAAGCTGCTTCTCTTTTACTCAGACTACTGAAAACCCGCGTAGTGCGTAAGACTACTCCCATGCTACAGAACTCCCGTAAAGTGTTTCCTACACTCAGGATGCAGAAATCCTGTAAACTGCCTCTCACTACTTCCAATGTACAGAAATCCTGTAAGCTGCTTCTTTTTACTCAGACTACTGAAAACCCGCATAGTGCGTAAGACTACTCCCATGCTACAGAACTCCTGTAAAGTGATTTCTACACTCAGGATGCAGAACTCCTGTAAACTGCCTCTCACTACTTCCAATGTACAGAAGTCCTGTAAGCTGCTTCTCTTTTACTCAGACTACTGAAAACCCGCATAGTGCGTAAGACTACTCTCATGCTACAGAACTCCTGTAAAGTGTTTTCTACACTCAGGATGCGGAACACCTGTAAACTGCCTCTCACTACTTCCAATGTACAGCAATCATGTAAGCTGCTTCTCTTTTACTCAGACTACTGAAAACCCGCATAGTGAGTAAGAATTCTCCCATGCGACAGAACTCCCCTAAAGTGTTTCCTACACTGGATGCAGAACTCCTGTAAACTGCCTCTCACTACTTCCAATGTACAGAAATCCTGTAAGCTGCTTTTCTTTTACTCAGACTCCTGAAAACCCGCATAGTGCTTAAGACTACTCCAATGGTACAGAACTCCTGTAAAGTGTTTCCTACACTCAGGATGCAGAACTCCTTTAAACTACCTCTCATTACCTCCAATGTATAGAAATCCTGTTACCAGTTTTACTAAGACTACTTAAAACCCGCATAGTGAGTAAGAATTCTCCCATGGGACAAAACTCCCGTAAAGTGTTTCCTACCCTCAGGATGCAGGACTCTTTAAACTGCCTCTCCCCACTTCCAGTGTACAGAAATCCTGTAAGCTGCTTCTCTTTTACCCAGACTACTGAAAACCCGCATAAAGAATAAGAATTCTCCCATGCTACAGAACTCCCGTAAAGTGTTTCCTACCCTCAGGATGCAGAACTCCTGTAAACTGCCTCTCACTACTTCCAATGTACAGAAATCCTGTAAGCTGCTTCTCTTTTACTCAGACTACTGAAAACCCGCATAGTGCATAAGACTACTCCCATGCTACAGAACTCCTGTAAAGTGTTTCCTACACTTAGGATTGAGAACTCCTGTAAACTGCCTCTCACTACTTCCAATGTACAGAAATCCTGTAAGCTGCTTCTCTTTTACTCAGACTACTGAAAACCCGCATAGTGAGTAAGACTACTCTCATGCTACAGACCTCCCGTAAAGTGTTTCTTACCCTCAGGATGCAGGACTCCTTTAAACTGCCTCTCCCTACTTCCAGTGTACAGAAATCCTGTAAGCTGCTTCTCTTTTACTCAGGCTACTGAAAACCCGCATAAAGAATAAGAATTCTCCCATGCTACAGAACTCCCGTAAAGCGTTTCCTACACTCAGGATGCAGAACTCCTGTAAACTGCCTCTCACTACTTCCAATGTACAGAAATCCTGTAAGCTGCTTCTCTTTTACTCAGACTACTGAAAACCCGCATAGTGCGTAAGACTACTCCCATGCTACAGAACTCCTGTAAAGTGTTTCCTACACTTAGGATTCAGAACTCCTGTAAACTGCCTCTCACTACTTCCAATGTACAGAAATCCTGTAAGCTGCTTCTCTTTTACTCAGACTACTGAAAACCCGCATAGTGAGTAAGAATTCTCCCATGCGACAGAACTCCCGTAAAGTGTTTCCTACCCTCAGGATGCAGAACTCCTGTAAACTGCCTCTCACTACTTCCAATGTACAGAAATCCTGTAAGCTGCTTTTCTTTTACTCAGAATCCTGAAAACCCGCATAGTGCGTAAGACTACTCCAATGGTACAGAACTCCTGTAAAGTGTTTCCTACACTCAGGATGCAGAACTCCTTTAAACTACCTCTCATTACTTCCAATGTATAGAAATCCTGTTACCAGTTTTACTAAGACTACTTAAAACCCGCATAGTGAGTAAGAATTCTCCCATGCGACAGAACTCCCGTAAAGTGTTTCCTACCCTCAGGATGCAGGACTCTTTAAACTGCCTCTCCCCACTTCCAGTGTACAGAAATCCTGTAAGCTGCTTCTCTTTTACTCAGACTACTGAAAACCCGCATAAAGAATAAGAATTCTCCCATGCTACAGAACTCCCGTAAAGTGTTTCCTACCCTCAGGATGCAGAACTCCTGTAAACTGCCTCTCACTACTTCCAATGTACAGAAATCCTGTAAGCTGCTTCTCTTTTACTCAGACTACTGAAAACCCGCATAGTGCGTAAGACTACTCCCATGCTACAGAACTCCTGTAAAGTGTTTCCTACACTTAGGATTGAGAACTCCTGTAAACTGCCTCTCACTACTTCCAATGTACAGAAATCCTGTAAGCTGCTTCTCTTTTACTCAGACTACTGAAAACCCGCATAGTGAGTAAGACTACTCTCATGCTACAGACCTCCCGTAAAGTGTTTCTTACCCTCAGGATGCAGGACTCCTTTAAACTGCCTCTCCCTACTTCCAGTGTACAGAAATCCTGTAAGCTGCTTCTCTTTTACTCAGGCTACTGAAAACCCGCATAAAGAATAAGAATTCTCCCATGCTACAGAACTCTCGTAAAGCGTTTCCTACACTCAGGATGCAGAACTCCTGTAAACTGCCTCTCACTACTTCCAATGTACAGAAATCCTGTAAGCTGCTTCTCTTTTACTCAGACTACTGAAAACCCGCATAGTGCATAAGACTACTCCCCTGCTACAGACCTCCCGTAAAGTGTTCCCTACCCTCAGGATGCAGGACTCCTTTAAACTGCCTCTCCCCACTTCCAGTGTACAGAAATCCTGTAAGCTGCTTCCTTTCACTCAGACTACTGAAAACCCGCATAATGAATAAGAATTCTCCCATGCTACAGAACTCCCGAAAAGTGTTTCCTACACTCAGGATGCAGAACTCCTGTAAACTGCCTCTCACTACTTCCAATGTACAGAAATCCTTCAAGCTGCTTCTCTTTTACTCAGAGAAGTGAAAACCCGCATAGTGCGAAAGACTACTCCCATGCTACAGAACTCCCGTAAAGTGTTCCCTACACTGGATGCAGAACTCCTGTAAACTGCCTCTCACTACTTCCAATGTACAGAAATCCTGTAAGCTGCTTCTCTTTTACTCAGACTACTGAAAACCCGCATAGTGCGTAAGACTACTCCCATGCTACAGAACTCCTGTAAAGTGATTTCTACACTCAGAATGCAGAACTCCTGTAAACTGCCTCTCACTACTTCCAATGTACAGAAGTCCTGTAAGCTGCTTCTCTTTTACTCAGACTACTGAAAACCCGCATAGTGCGTAAGACTACTCCCATGCTACAGAACTCCTGTAAAGTGTTTTCTACACTCAGGATGCAGAACACCTGTAAACTGCCTCTCACTACTTCCAATGTACAGAAATCATGTAAGCTGCTTCTCTTTTACTCAGACTACTGAAAACCCGCATAGTGCGTAAGACTACTCCCATGCTACAGAACTCCCGTAAACTGTTTGCTACACTGGATGCAGAACTCCTGTAAACTACCTCTCACTAGTTCCAATGTAAAGAAATCCTGTAAGCTGCTTCTCTTTTACTAAGAATACTGAAAACCCGCATAGTGCGTAAGACTACTCCCATGCTAGAGAACTCCCGTAAAGTGTTTCCTACCCTCAGGATGCAGAACTCCTTTAAACTGCCTCTTACTACTTCCAATGTACAAAAATCCTGTAACCTGCTTCTGTTTTAATCAGACTACTGAAAACCCGCATAGTGCTTAAGACTAGTCCCATGCTACAGAAATCCCGTAAAGTGTTTCCTACACTGGATACAGAACTCCTGTAAACTGCCTCTCACTACTTCCAATGTACAGAAATCCTGTAAGCTGCTTCTCTTTTACTCAGACTACTGAAAACCCGCATAGTGCGTAAGACTACTCCCATGCTACAGAACTCCCGTAAAGTGTTTCCTACCCTCAGGATGCAGGACTCCTGTAGCTGCCTCTCACTACTTCCAATGTACAGAAATCCTGTAAGCTGCTTCTCTTTTACTCAGACTACTGAAAACCTGCATAGTGCGTAAGACTACTCCCATGGTACTGAACTCCCGTAAACTGTTTCCTACACTGGATGCAGAACTCCTGTAAACTGCCTCTCACTACTTCCAATGTACAGAAATCCTGTAAGCTGCTTCTCTTTTACTCAGACTACTGAAAACCCGCATAATGCGTACGACTACTCTCATGCTACAGAACTCCCGTAAAGTGTTTCCTACACTCAGGATGCAGAACTCCTGTAAACTGCCTCTCACTACTTCCAATGTACAGAAATCCTGTAAGCTGCTTCTCTTTTACTCAGACTACTGAAAACCCGCATAGTGCATAAGACTACTCCCCTGCTACAGACCTCCCGTAAAGTGTTCCCTACCCTCAGGATGCAGGACTCCTTTAAACTGCCTCTCCCCACTTCCAGTGTACAGAAATCCTGTAAGCTGCTTGTCTTTCACTCAGACTACTGAAAACCCGCATAATGAATAAGAATTCTCCCATGCTACAGAACTCCCGAAAAGTGTTTCCTACACTCAGGATGCAGAACTCCTGTAAACTGCCTCTCACTACTTCCAATGGACAGAAATCCTGTAACCTGCTTCTGTTTTAATCAGACTACTGAAAACCCGCATAGTGCTTAAGACTAGTCCCATGCTACAGAAATCCCGTAAAGTGTTTCCTACACTGGATACAGAACTCCTGTAAGCTGCCTCTCACTACTTCCAATGTGAAGAAATCCTGTAAGCTGCTTCTCTTTTTTCAGACTACTGAAAACCAGCATTGTGTGTAAGACTACTCCCATGCTACAGAACTCCCGTAAAGTGTTTCCTACACTGGATGCAGAACTCCTGTAAACTGCCTCTCACTACTTCCAATGTGCAGAAATCCTGTAAGCTGCTTCTCTTTTACTCAGACTACTGAAAACCCGCATAGTGCGTAAGACTACTCCCATGCTACAGAATTCCCGTAAAGCGTTTCCTACCCTCAGGATGCAGGATTCCTGTAAACTGACTCTCACTACTTCCAATGTACAGAAATCCTGTAAGCTGCTTCTCTTTTACTCAGACTACTGAAAACCCGCATAGTGCGTAAGACTACTCCCATGCTACTGAACTCCCGTAAAGTGTTTCCTACACTGGATGCAGAACTCCTGTAAACTGCCTCTCACTACTTCCAATGTGCAGAAATCCTGTAAGCTGCTTCTCTTTTACTCAGACTACTGAAAACCCACATAGTGCGTAAGACTACTCCCATGCTACGGAAATCCCGTAAAATGTTTCCTACACTCAGAATGCAGAACTCCTGTAAACTGCCTCTCACTATTCCAATGAACAGAAATCCTGTAAGCTGCTTCTCTTTTACTCAGACTACTGAAAACTTGCATAGGGTGTAAGATTTATCCCATGCTACAGAACTCCCGTAAAGTGTTTCCTACACTCAGGATGCAGAACTCTTGTAAACTGCCTCTCACTACTTCCAATGTACAGAAATCCTGTAAGCTGCTTCTCTTTTACTCAGACTACTGAAAAGGAGCGTAGTGCGTATGATTTCTCCCATGCTACAGAACTCCCGTAAAGTGTTTCCTACACTCAGGATGCAGAACTGCTTTAAACTGCCTCTCACTTCTTCCAATGTACAGAAATCTTGTAAGCTGCTTCTCTTTTACTCAGACTACTGAAAACCCGCATAGTGCGTAAGACTACTCCCATGCTACAGAACCCCCGTAAATTGTTTCCTACACTCAGGATGCAGAACTCCTGTAAACTGCCTCTCACTACTTCCAATGTACAGAAATCCTGTAAGCTGCTTCTCTTTTACTCAGACTACTGAAAACCCGCATAGTGAGTAAGACTACTCCCTTGCTACAGAACTCCGTAAAGTGTTTCCTACACTCAGGATGCAGAACTCCTGAAAACTGCCTCTCACTACTTCCAATGTACACAAAACCTGTAAGCTGCTTCTCTTTTACTCAGACTACTGAAAACCCGCATAGTGCGTTAAGACTACTCCCATTCTGAAGAAATCCCGTAAAGTGTTTCCTACACTCAGGATGCAGTACACCTGGAAACTGCCTCTCACTACTTCCAATGTACAGAAATCCTGTAAGCTGCTTCTCTTTTACTCAGACTACTGAAAACCTGATTAGTTGCGTAAGACTACTCCGAAGCTACAGAACTCCCGAAAAGTGTTTCCTACACTCAGGATGCAGAACTCCTGTTAACTGCCTCTCACTAGTTCCAATGTACACAAATCCTGTAAGCTGCTTCTCTTTTACTCAGACTACTGAAAACCCGCATAGTGCGTAAGACTACTCCCATGCTACAGAACCCCCGTAAATTGTTTCCTACACTCAGGATGCAGAACTCCTGTAAACTGCCTCTCACTACTTTTAATGTACAGAAATCCTGTAAGCTGCTTCTCTTTTACTCAGACTACTGAAAACTTGCATAGGGCGTAAGATTTATCCCATGCTACAGAACTCCCGTAAACTGTTTCCTACACTCAGGATGCAGAACTCTTGTTAACTGCCTCTCACTACTTCCAATGTACAGAAATCCTGTAAGCTGTTTCTCTTTTACTCAGACTACTGAAAACCCGCATACTACATAAGACTATTCCCATGCTACAGAACTCCTGTAAAGTGTTTACTACTGGATGCAGAACTCCTTTAAACTGCCTCTCACTACTTCCAATGTACAGAAATCCTGTAAGCTGCTTCTCTTTTACTCAGACTACTGAAAACCCGCATAGTGCGTAAGACTACTCCCATGCTACTGAACTCCCGTAAAGTGTTTCCTACACTGAATGCAGAATTCCTGTAAACTGCCTCTCACTACTTCCAATGTGCAGAAATCCTGTAAGCTGCTTCTCTTTTACTCAGACTACTGAAAACCCACATAGTGCGTAAGACTACTCCCATGCTACGGAAATCCCGTAAAATGTTTCCTACACTCAGAATGCAGAACTCCTGTAAACTGCCTCTCACTATTCCAATGAACAGAAATCCTGTAAGCTGCTTCTCTTTTACTCAGACTACTGAAAACTTGCATAGGGCGTAAGATTTATCCCATGCTACAGAACTCCCGTAAACTGTTTCCTACACTCAGGATGCAGAACTCTTGTAAACTGCCTCTCACTACTTCCAATGTACAGAAATCCTGTAAGCTGCTTCTCTTTTACTCAGACTACTGAAAAGGAGCGTAGTGCGTATGATTTCTCCCATGCTACAGAACTCCCGTAAAGTGTTTCCTACACTCAGGATGCAGAACTGCTTTAAACTGCCTCTCACTTCTTCCAATGTACAGAAATCTTGTAAGCTGCTTCTCTTTTACTCAGACTACTGAAAACCCGCATAGTGCGTAAGACTACTCCCATGCTACAGAACCCCCGTAAATTGTTTCCTACACTCAGGATGCAGAACTCCTGTAAACTGCCTCTCACTACTTCCAATGTACAGAAATCCTGTAAGCTGCTTCTCTTTTACTCAGACTACTGAAAACCCGCATAGTGAGTAAGACTACTCCCATGCTACAGAACTCCGTAAAGTGTTTCCTACACTCAGGATGCAGAACTCCTGAAAACTGCCTCTCACTACTTCCAATGTACACAAAACCTGTAAGCTGCTTCTCTTTTACTCAGACTACTGAAAACCCGCATAGTGCGTTAAGACTACTCCCATTCTGAAGAACTCCCGTAAAGTGTTTCCTACACTCAGGATGCAGTACACCTGTAAACTGCCTCTCACTACTTCCAATGTACAGAAATCCTGTAAGCTGCTTCTCTTTTACTTTGACTACTGAAAACCTGATTAGTTGCGTAAGACTACTCCGAAGCTACAGAACTCCCGAAAAGTGTTTCCTACACTCAGGATGCAGAACTCCTGTTAACTGCCTCTCACTAGTTCCAATGTACACAAATCCTGTAAGCTGCTTCTCTTTTACTCAGACTACTGAAAACCCGCATAGTGCGTAAGACTACTCCCATGCTACAGAACCCCCGTAAATTGTTTCCTACACTCAGGATGCAGAACTCCTGTAAACTGCCTCTCACTACTTTCAATGTACAGAAATCCTGTAAGCTGCTTCTCTTTTACTCAGACTACTGAAAACTTGCATAGGGTGTAAGATTTATCCCATGCTACAGAACTCCCGTAAACTGTTTCCTACACTCAGGATGCAGAACTCTTGTTAACTGCCTCTCACTACTTCCAATGTACAGAAATCCTGTAAGCTGTTTCTCTTTTACTCAGACTACTGAAAACCCGCATACTACATAAGACTATTCCCATGCTACAGAACTCCTGTAAAGTGTTTACTACTGGATGCAGAACTCCTTTAAACTGCCTCTCACTACTTCCAATGTACAGAAATCCTGTAAGCTGCTTCTCTTTTACTCAGATTACTGAAAAGGAGCGTAGTGCGTATGATTTCTCCCATGCTACAGAACTCCCGTAAAGTGTTTCCTACACTCAGGATGCAGAACTCCTTTAAACTGCCTCTCACTTCTTCCAATGTACAGAAATCTTGTAAGCTGCTTCTCTTTTACTCAGACTACTGAAAACCTGCATAGTGCGTAAGACTACTCCCATGCTGAAGAACTCCCGTAAAGTGTTTCCTACACTGAGGATGCAGAACTCCTGTAAACTGCCTCTCACTACTTCCAATGTACAGAAATCCTGTAAGCTGCTTCTCTTTTACTCAGACTACTGAAAACCCGCATAGGGCGTAAGACTTATCCCATTCTACAGAATTCCCGTTAAGTGTTTCCTACACTCAGGATGCAGAACTCCTGTAAACTGCCTCTCACTACTTCCAATGGACAGAAATCCTGTAAGCTGCTTCTCTTTTACTCAGACTACTGAAAACACGCATAGTGCGTAAGACTACTCCCATGCTACTGAACTCCCGTAAAGTGTTTCCTACACTCAAGATGCAGAACTATTGTAAACTGCCTCTCACTACTTCCAATGTACAGAAATCCTGTAAGCTGCTTCTGTTTTACTCAGACTACTGAAAACCCGAATAGTGCGTAAGACTGCTCCCATGCTACAGAACTCCCTTAAAATGTTTCCTACACTGGTTGCAGAACTCTTTTAAACTGCCTCTCACTACTTCCAATGTACAGAAATCCTATAAGCTGCTCCTCTTTTACTCAGACTACAGAAAACCCGCATAGTGCGTAAGATTTCTCCCATGCTACAGAACTCCCGTAAAGTGTTTCCTACACTGAATGCAGAACTCCTGTAAACTGCCTCTCCCTACTTCCAATGTACAGAAATCCTGTAAGCTGCTTCTCTTTTACTCAGACTACTGAAAACCCGCATAGTGCGTAAGACTACTCCCATGCTACAGAACCCCCGTAAATTGTTTCCTACACTCAGGATGCAGAACTCCTGTAAACTGCCTCTCACTACTTTCAATGTACAGAAATCCTGTAAGCTGCTTCTCTTTTACTCAGACTACTGAAAACCCGCATAGTGAGTAAGACAACTCCCATGCTACAGAACTCCGTAAAGTGTTTCCTACACTCAGGATGCAGAACTCCTGAAAACTGCCTCTCACAACTTCCAATGTACACAAACCCTGTAAGCTGCTTCTCTTTTACTCAGACTACTGAAAACCCGCATAGTGCGTAAGACTACTCCCATGCTACAGAACTCCCGTAAAGTGTTTCCTACACTCAGGATGCAGAACTCCTGTAAACTGCCTCACACTAATTCCAATGTACAGAAATCCTGTAAGGTGCTTCTATTTTACTCAGACTACTGAAAACCCGCATAGTGCGTAAGACTAATCCCATGCTACAGAACTCCTGTAAAGTGTTTCCTACACTGGATGCAGAACTCCTGTAAACTGCCTCTCACTACTTCCAATGTACAAAAATCCTGTAACCTGCTTCTGTTTTAATCAGACTACTGAAAACTCGCATTGTGCGTAAGACTACTCCCATGCTACAGAAATACCATAAAGTGTTTCCTACACTGGATGCAGAACTCCTGTAAACTGCCTCTCACTACTTCCAATGTACAGAAATCCTGTAAGCTGCTTCTCTTTTACTCAGACAACTGAAAACCCGCATACTGTGTAAGACTACTCCCATGCTACAGTACTCCCGTAAAGTGTTTCCTACACTGGATGCAGAACTCCTGTCAACTGCCTCTCACTAATTCCAATGAACAGAAATCCTGTAAGCTGCTTCTCTTTTACTCAGACTACTGAAAACCCGCATAGTGCGTTAAGACTAATCCCATTCTAAAGAACTCCCGTAAAGTGTTTCCTACACTCAGGATGCAGAACTCCTGAAAACTGCCTCTCACAACTTCCAATGTACACAAACCCTGTAAGCTGCTTCTCTTTTACTCAGACTACTGAAAACCCGCATAGTGCGTAAGACTACTCCCATGCTACTGAACTCCCGTAAAGTGTTTCCTACACTCAGGATGCAGAACTCCTGTTAACTGCCTCTCACTAGTTCCAATGTACACAAATCCTGTAAGCTGCTTCTCTTTTACTCAGACTACTGAAAACCCGCATAGTGCGTAAGACTACTCCCATGCTACAGAACCCCCGTAAATTGTTTCCTACACTCAGGATGCAGAACTCCTGTAAACTGCCTCTCACTACTTTCAATGTACAGAAATCCTGTAAGCTGCTTCTCTTTTACTCAGACTACTGAAAACTTGCATAGGGTGTAAGATTTATCCCATGCTACAGAACTCCCGTAAACTGTTTCCTACACTCAGGATGCAGAACTCTTGTTAACTGCCTCTCACTACTTCCAATGTACAGAAATCCTGTAAGCTGTTTCTCTTTTACTCAGACTACTGAAAACCCGCATACTACATAAGACTATTCCCATGCTACAGAACTCCTGTAAAGTGTTTACTACTGGATGCAGAACTCCTTTAAACTGCCTCTCACTACTTCCAATGTACAGAAATCCTGTAAGCTGCTTCTCTTTTACTCAGACTACTGAAAAGGAGCGTAGTGCGTATGATTTCTCCCATGCTACAGAACTCCCGTAAAGTGTTTCCTACACTCAGGATGCAGAACTCCTTTAAACTGCCTCTCACTTCTTCCAATGTACAGAAATCTTGTAAGCTGCTTCTCTTTTACTCAGACTACTGAAAACCTGCATAGTGCGTAAGACTACTCCCATGCTGCAGAACTCCCGTAAAGTGTTTCCTACACTCAGGATGCAGAACTCCTGTAAACTGCCTCTCACTACTTCCAATGTACAGAAATCCTGTAAGCTGCTTCTCTTTTACTCAGACTACTGAAAACCCGCATAGTGAGTAAGACTACTCCCATGCTACAGAACTCCGTAAAGTGTTTCCTACACTCAGGATGCAGAACTCCTGAAAACTGCCTCTCACTACTTCCAATGTACAGAAATCCTGTAAGCTGCTTCTCTTTTACTCAGGCTACTGAAAACCAGCATACTGCGTAAGACTACTCCCATGCTACAGAACTCCCGTAAAGTGTTTCCTAACCTCAGGATGCAGAACTCCTGTAAACTGCCTCTCACTACTTCCAATGTACAGAAATCCTGTAAGGTGCTTCTCTTTTACTCAGACTACTGAAAACCCGCATAGTGCGTAAGACTACTCCCATGCTACAGAACTCCCGTAAAGTGTTTCCTACACTCAGGATACAGAACTCCTGTAAACTGCGTCTCACTACTTGCAGCTAAGAGAAATCCTGTAAGCTGCTTCTCTTTTACTCAGACTACTGAAAACTCGCATATTGCATAAGATTACTCAAATGCTACAGAACTCCTGTAAAGTTTTTCTACACTCAAGATGCAGAACTTCTGTAAAGTGCCTCTCGCTACTTCCAATGTACATAAATCCAGTAAGCTGCTTCTCTTTTACTCAGACTACTGACAACCCGCATAGTGCGAAAGACTACTCCCATGCTACAGAACTCCCGTAAATTGTTTCCTACCCTCAGGATGCAGAACTCCTGTAAACTGTCTCTCACTACTTCCAATGTACAGAAATCCTGTAAGCTGCTTCTCTTTTACTCAGACTACTGAAAACCCACATAGTGCGTAAGACTAATCCCATGCTACGGAAATCCCGTAAAGTGTTTCCTACACTCAGAATGCAGAACTCCTGTAAACTGCCTCTCACTACTTCCAATGTACAGAAATCCTGTAAGCTGCTTCTCTTTTACTCAGACTACTGAAAACTTGCATAGGGCGTAAGATTTATCCCATGCTACAGAACTCCCGTAAACTCTTTCCTACACTCAGGATGCAGAACTCTTGTAAACTGCCTCTCACTACTTCCAATGTACAGAAATCCTGTAAGCTGCTTCTCTTTTACTCAGACTACTGAAAACCCGCATAGTGCATAAGACTACTCCCATGCTACGGAAATCCCGTAAAGTGTTTCCTACACTCAGAATGCAGAATTCCTGTAAACTGCCTCTCACTACTTCCAATGTACAGAAATCCTGTAAGCTGCTTCTCTTTTACTCAGACTACTGAAAACACGCATAGTGCGTAAGACTACTCCCATGCTACAGAACTCCCGTAATGTGTTTCCTACACTCAGGATGCAGAACTCCTGTAAACTTCCTCTCACTACTTCCAATGTACAGAAATCCTGTAAGCTGCTTCTCTTTTACTCAGACTACTGCAATCCCACATAGTGCCTAAGACTACTCCATGCTACAGAACTCCCGTAAAGTGTTTCCTGCACTCAGGATGCAGAACTCCTGTAAACTACCTCTCACTACTTCCAATGTACAGAAATCCTGTAAGCTGCTTCTCTTTTACTCAGACTACTGAAAACCCGAATAGTGCGTAAGACTGCTCCCATGCTACAGAACTCCCGTAAACTGTTCGCACTCTGAGGATGCAGAACTCCTGTAAACTGCCTCTCACTACTTCCAATGTACAGAAATCCTGTAAGCTGCTTCTCTGTTACTCAGACTACTGAAAACACGCATAGTGCGTAAGACTACTCCCATGCTACAGAACTCACGTAAACTGTCTCCTACACTCAGGATGCAAAACTCCTTTTAACTGCGTCTTTCTACTTCCAGCTAACAGAAATCCTGTAAGCTGCTTCCCTTTTACTCAGACTACTGAAAACCCGCATAGTGCGTAAGACTATTCCCATGCTACAGAACTCCGTAAAGTGTTTCCTACACTCAGGATGCAGAACTCCTGTAAACTGCCTCTGACTACTTCTAATGTACAGAAATCCTGTAACCTGCTTCTCTTTTACTCAGACTACTGAAAACCCGCATAGTGAGTAAGACTACTCCCATGCTACAGAACCCCCGTAAATTGTTTCCTACACTCAGGATGCAGAACTCCTGTAAACTGCCTCTGACTACTTTCAGTATACAGAAATCCTGTAAGCTGCTTCTCTTTTACTCAGACTACTGAAAACCCGCATAGTGAGTAAGACTACTCCCATGCTACAGAACTCCGTAAAGTGTTTCCTACACTCAGGATGCAGAACTCCTGAAAACTGCCTCTCACTACTTCCAATGTACAGAAATCCTGTAAGCTGCTTCTCTTTTACTCAGACTACTGAAAACCCGCATAGTGCGTAAGACTACTCCCATGCTACAGAACTCCCGTAAATTTTTTCCTACACTAAGGATGCAGAACTCCTGTAAACTGCCTCACACTAATTCCAATGTACAGAAATCCTGTAAGGTGCTTCTCTTTTACTCAGACTACTGAAAACCCGCATAGTGCGTAAGACTACTCCCATGCTACAGAACTCCCGTAAAGTGTTTCCTACCCTCAGGATGCAGGACTCCTTTAAAGTGCCTCTCACTACTTCCAATGTACAAAAATCCTGTAACCTGCTTCTGTTTTAATCAGACTACTGAGAACTCGCATTGTGCGTAAGACTACTCCCATGCTACCGAAATCCCATAAAATGTTTCCTACACTGGATGCAGAACTCCTGTAAACTGCCTCTCACTACTTCCAATGTACAGAAATCCTGTAAGCTGCTTCTCTTTTTTCAGTCTACTGAAAACCCGCATACTGTGTAAGACTACTCCCATGCTACAGAACTCACGTAAACTGTCTCCTACACTCAGGATGCAAAACTCCTTTTAACTGCGTCTTTCTACTTCCAGCTAACAGAAATCCTGTAAGCTGCTTCCCTTTTACTCAGACTACTGAAAACCCGCATAGTGCGTAAGACTATTCCCATGCTACAGAACTCCGTAAAGTGTTTCCTACACTCAGGATGCAGAACTCCTGTAAACTGCCTCACTACTTCCAAAGTACAAAAATCCTGTAAGCTGCTTCTCTTTTACTCAGACTACTGAAAACCGGTATAGTGCGTAAGACTACTCCCATGCTACAGAACTCCCGTAAAGTGTTTCCTTCACTCAGGATGCAGAACTCTTGTAAACTGCCTCTCACTACTTCCAATGTACAGAAATCCTGTAAGCTGCTTCTCTTTTACTCAGGCTACTGAAAACCAGCATACTGCGTAAGACTACTCCCATGCTACAGAACTCCCGTAAAGTGTTTCCTAACCTCAGGATGCAGAACTCCTGTAAACTGCCTCTCACTACTTCCAATGTACAGAAATCCTGTAAGCTGCTTCTCTTTTACTCAGACTACTGAAAACCCGCATAGTGCGTAAGACTACTCCCATGCTACAGAACTCCCGTAAAGTGTTTCCTACACTCAGGATACAGAACTCCTGTAAACTGCGTCTCACTACTTGCAGCTAAGAGAAATCCTGTAAGCTGCTTCTCTTTTACTCAGACTACTGAAAACTCGCATATTGCATAAGATTACTCAAATGCTACAGAACTCCTGTAAAGTTTTTCTACACTCAAGATGCAGAACTTCTGTAAAGTGCCTCTCGCTACTTCCAATGTACATAAATCCTGTAAGCTGCTTCTCTTTTACTCAGACTACTGAAAACCCGCATAGTGCGAAAGACTACTCCCATGCTACAGAACTCCCGTAAAGTGTTTCCTACCCTCAGGATGCAGAACTCCTGTAAACTGCCTCTCACTACTTCCAATGTACAGAAATCCTGTAAGCTGCTTCTCTTTTATTCAGACTACTGAAAACCCACATAGTGCGTAAGACTACTCCCATGCTACGGAAATCCCGTAAAGTGTTTCCTACACTCAGAATGCAGAACTCCTGTAAACTGCCTCTCACTACTTCCAATGTACAGAAATCCTGTAAGCTGCTTCTCTGTTACTCAGACTACTGAAAACTCGCATAGGGCGTAAGACTTCTCCCCTGCTACAGAACTCCCGTAAAGTGTTTTGTACACTCAAGATGCAGAACTCTTGTAAACTGCCTCTCACTACTTCCAATGGACAGAAATCCTGTTAGCTGCTTCTCTTTTACTCAGACTACTGAAAACCCGCATAGTGCGTAAGATTTCTCCCATGCTACAGAACTCCCGTAAAGTGTTTCTTACACTCAAGATTTAGAACTCTTGTAAACTGCCTCTCACTACTTCCAATGTACAGAAATCCTGTAAGCTGCTTCTCTTTTACTCAGACTACTGAAAACCCGCATAGTGCGTAAGACTACTCCCATGCTACAGAACTCCCGTAAAGTGTTTCCTACACTGGATGCAGAACTCCTGTAAACTGCCTCTCACTACTTCCAATGTACAGAAATCCTGTAAGCTGCTTCTCTTTTACTCAGACTACTGAAAACCCGCATAATGCGTAAGGCTACTCAAATGCTACACAACTCCAATAAAAGGTTTCCTACACTCAGGAAGCAGAACTCCTGTGAACTGACTCTCACTACTTCCAATGTACAGAAATCCTGTAAGCTGCTTCTCTTTTACTCAGACTACTGAAAACCCGCATAGTGCGTAAGACTACTCCCATGCTACAGAACTCCCGTAAATTTTTTCCTACACTAAGGATGCAGAACTCCTGTAAACTGCCTCACACTAATTCCAATGTACAGAAATCCTGTAAGGTGCTTCTCTTTTACTCAGACTACTGAAAACCCGCATACTGCGTAAGACTACTCCCATGCTACAGAACTCCCGTAAAGTGTTTCCTACCCTCAGGATGCAGGACTCCTTTAAACTGCCTCTCACTACTTCCAATGTACAAAAATCCTGTAACCTGCTTCTGTTTTAATCAGACTACTGAGAACTCGCATTGTGCGTAAGACTACTCCCATGCTACAGTAATCCCATAAAATGTTTCCTATACTGGATGCAGAACTCCTGTAAACTGCCTCTCACTACTTCCAATGTACAGAAATCCTGTAAGCTGCTTCTCTTGTACTCAGATGACTGAAAACCCGCATACTGTGTAAGACTACTCCCATGCTACAGAACTCACGTAAACTGTCTCCTACACTCAGGATGCAAAACTCCTTTTAACTGCGTCTTTCTACTTCCAGCTAACAGAAATCCTGTAAGCTGCTTCCCTTTTACTCAGACTACTGAAAACCCGCATAGTGCGTAAGACTATACCCATGCTACAGAACTCCGTAAAGTGTTTCCTACACTCAGGATGCAGAACTCCTGTAAACTGCCTCACTACTTCCAAAGTACAAAAATCCTGTAAGCTGCTTCTCTTTTACTCAGACTACTGAAAACCGGTATAGTGCGTAAGACTACTCCCATGCTACAGAACTCCCGTAAAGTGTTTCCTTCACTCAGGATGCAGAACTCTTGTAAACTGCCTCTCACTACTTCCAATGTACAGAAATCCTGTAAGCTGCTTCTCTTTTACTCAAGCTACTGAAAACCCGCATACTGCGTAAGACTACCCCCATGCTACAGAACTCCCGTAAAGTGTTTCCTACCCTCAGGATGCAGAACTCCTGTAAACTGCCTCTCACTACTTCCAATGTACAGAAATCCTGTAAGCTGCTTCTCTTTTACTCAGACTACTGAAAATCCGCATAGTGCGTAAGACTACTCCCATGCTACAGAACTCCCGTAAAGTGTTTCCTACACTCAGGATACAGAACTCCTGTAAACTGCGTCTCACTACTTGCAGCTAAGAGAAATCCTGTAAGCTGCTTCTCTTTTACTCAGACTACTGAAAACTCGCATATTGCATAAGATTACTCAAATGCTACAGAACTCCTGTAAAGTTTTTCTACACTCAAGATGCAGAACTTCTGTAAAGTGCCTCTCGCTACTTCCAATGTACATAAATCCTGTAAGCTGCTTCTCTTTTACTCAGACTTCTGCAATCCCACATAGTGCCTAAGACTACTCCATGCTACAGAACTCCCGTAAAGTGTTTCCTACACTCAGGATGCAGAACTCCTGTAAACTGCCTCTCATTACTTCCAATGTACAGAAATCCTGTAAGCTGCTTCTCTTTTACTCAGACTACTGAAAACCCGAATAGTGCGTAAGACTGCTCCCATGCTACAGAACTCCCGTAAACTGTTCGCACTCTGAGGATGCAGAACTCCTGTAAACTGCCTCTCACTACTTCCAATGTACAGAAATCCTGTAAGCTGCTTCTCTGTTACTCAGACTACTGAAAACTCGCATAGGGCGTAAGACTTCTCCCCTGCTACAGAACTCCCGTAAAGTGTTTTGTACACTCAAGATGCAGAACTCTTGTAAACTGCCTCTCACTACTTCCAATGGACAGAAATCCTGTTAGCTGCTTCTCTTTTACTCAGACTACTGAAAACCCGCATAGTGCGTAAGATTTCTCCCATGCTACAGAACTCCCGTAAAGTGTTTCTTACACTCAAGATTTAGAACTTTTGTAAACTGCCTCTCACTACTTCCAATGTACAGAAATCCTGTAAGCTGCTTCTCTTTTACTCAGACTACTGAAAACCCGCATAGTGCGTAAGACTACTCCCATGCTACAGAACTCCCGTAAAGTGTTTCCTACACTGGATGCAGAACTCCTGTAAACTGCCTCTCACTACTTCCAATGTACAGAAATCCTGTAAGCTGCTTCACTTTTACTCAGACTACTGAAAACCCGCATAGTGCGTAAGACTACTCCCATGTTACAGAACTCCCTTAAAATGTTTTCTACACCCAGGATGCAGAATTCTTTTAAACTGCCTCTCACTACTTCCAATGTACAGAAATCCTGTAAGCTGCTTCTCTTTTACTCAGACTACTGAAAACCCGCATATGGCGGAAGACTTATCGCATGCTACAGAAGTCCCGTAAAGTGTTTCCTACACTGGATGCAGAACTCCTGTAAACTGCCTCTCACTACTTCCAATGTACAGAAATCCTGTAAGCTGCTTCTCTTTTACTCAGACTACTGAAAACCCGCATAATGCGTAAGACTACTCCAATGCTACACAACTCCCATAAAGGGTTTCCTACACTCAGGATGCAGAACTCCTGTGAACTGCCTCTCACTACTTCCAATGTACAGAAATCCTGTAAGCTGCTTCTCTTTTACTCAGACTACTGCAATCCCACATAGTGCCTAAGACTACTCCATGCTACAGAACTCCCGTAAAGTGTTTCCTGCACTCAGGATGCAGAACTCCTGTAAACTGCCTCTCATTACTTCCAATGTACAGAAATCCTGTAAGCTGCTTCTCTTTTACTCAGACTACTGCAATCCCACATAGTGCCTAAGACTACTCCATGCTACAGAACTCCCGTAAAGTGTTTCCTGCACTCAGGATGCAGAACTCCTGTAAACTGCCTCTCATTACTTCCAATGTACAGAAATCCTGTAAGCTGCTTCTCTTTTACTCAGACTACTGAAAACCCGAATAGTGCGTAAGACTGCTCCCATGCTACAGAACTCCCGTAAACTGTTCGCACTCTGAGGATGCAGAACTCCTGTAAACTGCCTCTCACTACTTCCAATGTACAGAAATCCTGTAAGCTGCTTCTCTGTTACTCAGACTACTGAAAACTCGCATAGGGCGTAAGACTTCTCCCCTGCTACAGAACTCCCGTAAAGTGTTTTGTACACTCAAGATGCAGAACTCTTGTAAACTGCCTCTCACTACTTCCAATGGACAGAAATCCTGTTAGCTGCTTCTCCTTTACTCAGACTACTGAAAACCCGCATAGTGCGTAAGATTTCTCCCATGCTACAGAACTCCCGTAAAGTGTTTCTTACACTCAAGATTTAGAACTCTTGTAAACTGCCTCTCACTACTTCCAATGTACAGAAATCCTGTAAGCTGCTTCTCTTTTACTCAGACTACTGAAAACCCGCATAGTGCGTAAGACTACTCCCATGCTACAGAACTCCCCTAAAGTGTTTCCTACACTGGATGCAGAACTCCTGTAAACTGCCTCTCACTACTTCCAATGTACAGAAATCCTGTAAGCTGCTTCACTTTTACTCAGACTACTGAAAACCCGCATAGTGCGTAAGACTACTCCCATGTTACAGAACTCCCTTAAAATGTTTTCTACACCCAGGATGCAGAATTCTTTTAAACTGCCTCTCACTACTTCCAATGGACAGAAATCCTGTTAGCTGCTTCTCTTTTACTCAGACTACTGAAAACCCGCATAGTGCGTAAGATTTCTCCCATGCTACAGAACTCCCTTAAAGTGTTTCCTACACTCAGAATGCAGAACTCGTGTAAACTGCCTCTCACTACTTCCAATGTACAGAAATCCTATAAGCTGCTTCTCTTTTACTCAGACTACTGAAAACCCGCATAGTGCGTAAGACTACTCCCATGCTACAGAACTCCCGTAAAGTGTTTCCTACACTGGATGCAGAACTCCTGTAAACTGCCTCTCACTACTTCCAATGTACAGAAATCCTGTAAGCTGCTTCACTTTTACTCAGACTACTGAAAACCCGCATAGTGCGTAAGACTACTCCCATGTTACAGAACTCCCTTAAAATGTTTTCTACACCCAGGATGCAGAATTCTTTTAAACTGCCTCTCACTACTTCCAATGTACAGAAATCCTGTAAGCTGCTTCTCTTTTACTCAGACTACTGAAAACCCGCATAGTGTGTACGACTGCTCCCATGCTACAGAACTCCCGTAAACTGTTCGCACTCTGAGGATGCAGAACTCCTGTAAACTGCCTCTCACTACTTCCAATGTACAGAAATCCTGTAAGCTGCTTCTCTGTTACTGAGACTACTGAAAACTCGCATAGGGCGTAAGACTTCTCCCCTGCTACAGAACTCCCGTAAAGTGTTTTGTACACTCAAGATGCAGAACTCTTGTAAACTGCCTCTCACTACTTCCAATGGACAGAAATCCTGTTAGCTGCTTCTCCTTTACTCAGAATACTGAAAACCCGCATAGTGCGTAAGATTTCTCCCATGCTACAGAACTCCCGTAAAGTGTTTCTTACACTCAAGATTTAGAACTCTTGTAAACTGCCTCTCACTACTTCCAATGTACAGAAATCCTGTAAGCTGCTTCTCTTTTACTCAGACTACTGAAAACCCGCATAGTGCGTAAGACTACTCCCATGCTACAGAACTCCCGTAAAGTGTTTCCTACACTGGATGCAGAACTCCTGTAAACTGCCTCTCACTACTTCCAATGTACAGAAATCCTGTAAGCTGCTTCACTTTTACTCAGACTACTGAAAACCCGCATAGTGCGTAAGACTACTCCCATGTTACAGAACTCCCTTAAAATGTTTTCTACACCCAGGATGCAGAATTCTTTTAAACTGCCTCTCACTACTTCCAATGTACAGAAATCCTGTAAGCTGCTTCTCTTTTACTCAGACTACTGAAAACCCGCATATGGCGGAAGACTTATCGCATGCTACAGAAGTCCCGTAAAGTGTTTCCTACACTCAGGATGCAGAACTCCTGTAAACTGCCTCTCACTACTTCCAATGTACAGAAATCCTGTAAGCTGCTTCTCTTTTACTCAGACTACTGAAAACCCGCATAATGCGTAAGACTACTCCAATGCTACACAACTCCCATAAAGGGTTTCCTACACTCAGGATGCAGAACTCCTGTGAACTGCCTCTCACTACTTCCAATGTACAGAAATCCTGTAAGCTGCTTCTCTTTTACTCAGACTACTGCAATCCCACATAGTGCCTAAGACTACTCCATGCTACAGAACTCCCGTAAAGTGTTTCCTGCACTCAGGATGCAGAACTCCTGTAAACTGCCTCTCATTACTTCCAATGTACAGAAATCCTGTAAGCTGCTTCTCTTTTACTCAGACTACTGAAAACCCGAATAGTGCGTAAGACTGCTCCCATGCTACAGAACTCCCGTAAACTGTTCGCACTCTGAGGATGCAGAACTCCTGTAAACTGCCTCTCACTACTTCCAATGTACAGAAATCCTGTAAGCTTCTTCTCTGTTACTCAGACTACTGAAAACTCGCATAGGGCGTAAGACTTCTCCCCTGCTACAGAACTCCCGTAAAGTGTTTTGTACACTCAAGATGCAGAACTCTTGTAAACTGCCTCTCACTACTTCCAATGGACAGAAATCCTGTTAGCTGCTTCTCTTTTACTCAGACTACTGAAAACCCGCATAGTGCGTAAGATTTCTCCCATGCTACAGAACTCCCTTAAAGTGTTTCCTACACTCAGAATGCAGAACTCGTGTAAACTGCCTCTCACTACTTCCAATGTACAGAAATCCTGTAAGCTGCTTCTCTTTTACTCAGACTACTGAAAACCCGCATAGTGCGTAAGACTACTCCCATGCTACAGAACTCCCGTAAAGTGTTTCCTACACTGGATGCAGAACTCCTGTGAACTGACTCTCACTACTTCCAATGTACAGAAATCCTGTAAGCTGCTTCTCTTTTACTCAGATTACTGAAAACCCGCATAATGCGTAAGACTACTCCCATGCTACAGAATTCCCGTAAAGTGTCTCCTACACTGGATCTAGAACTCATTTAACCTGCCTCTCACTACTTCCAATGTACAGAAATCCTGTAAGCTGCTTCTCTTTTACTCAGACTACTGAAAACCCGCATAGTGCGTAAGACTACTCCCATGCTACAGAACTCCCGTAAAGTGTCTCCTATACTGAATGCAGAACTCTTGTAAACTGCCTCTCACTACTTCCAATGGACAGAAATCCTGTTAGCTGCTTCTCTTTTACTCAGACTACTGAAAACCCGCATAGTGCGTAAGATTTCTCCCATGCTGCAGAACTCCCGTAAAGTGTTTCTTACACTCAAGATTTAGAACTCTTGTAAACTGCCTCTCACTACTTCCAATGTACAGAAATCCTGTAAGCTGCTTCTCTTTTACTCAGACTACTGAAAACCCGCATAGTGCGTAAGACTACTCCCATGCTACAGAACTCCCGTAAAGTGTTTCCTACACTGGATGCAGAACTCTTGTAAACTGCCTCTCACTACTTCCAATGTACAGAAATCCTGTAAGCTGCTTCACTTTTACTCAGACTACTGAAAACCCGCATAGTGCGTAAGACTACTCCCATGTTACAGAACTCCCTTAAAATGTTTTCTACACCCAGGATGCAGAATTCTTTTAAACTGCCTCTCACTACTTCCAATGTACAGAAATCCTGTAAGCTGCTTCTCTTTTACTCAGACTACTGAAAACCCGCATAGGGCGGAAGACTTATCGCATGCTAAAGAAGTCCCATAAAGTGTTTCCTACACTCAGGATGCAGAACTCCTGTAAACTGCCTCTCACTACTTCCAATGTTCAGAAATCCTGTAAGCTGCTTCTCTTTTACTCAGACTACTGAAAACCCGCATAATGCGTAAGACTACTCCAATGCTACACAACTCCCATAAAGGGTTTCCTACACTCAGGATGCAGAACTCCAGTGAACTGACTCTCACTACTTCCAATGTACAGAAATCCTGTAAGCTGCTTCTCTTTTACTCAGACTACTGAAAACCCGCATAGTGCGTAAGACTACTCCCATGCTACAGAACTCCCGTAAAGTGTCTCCTATACTGAATGCAGAACTCATTTAAACTGCCTCTCACTACTTCCAATGTACAGAAATCTTGTAAGCTGCTTCTCTTTTACTCAGACTACTGAAAACCCGCATAGTGCGTAAGACTACTCCCATGCTACAGAACTCCCGTAAAGTGTTTCCTACACTCAGGATGCAAAACTCCTGTAAACTCCCTCTCACTACTTCCAATGTATAGATATCCTGTAAGCTGCTTCTCTTTTACTCAGGCTACTGAAAACCCGCATAGTGCGTAAGACTACTCCCATGCTACGGAAATCCCGTAAAGTGTTTCCTACACTCAGAATGCAGAACTCCTGTAAACTGCCTCTCACTACTTCCAATGTACAGAAATCTTGTAAGCTGCTTCTCTTTTACTCAGACTACTGAAAACTTGCATAGGGCGTAAGATTTATCCCATGCTACAGAACTCCCGTAAACTGTTTCCTACACTCAGGATGCAGAACTCCTGTAAACTGCCTCTCATTACTTCCAATGTACAGAAATCCTGTAAGCTGCTTCTCTTTTACTCAGACTACTGAAAACCCGCATAGTGCGTAAGACTACTCCCATGCTACAGAACTCCCATAAAGTGTATCCTATACTGAATGCAGAACTCATTTAAACTGCCTCTCACTACTTCCAATGTACAGAAATCCTGTAAGCTGCTTCTCTTTTACTCAGACTACTGAAAACCCGCAGAGTGCGTAAGACTACTCCCATGCTACAGAACTCCCGTAAAGTGTTTCCTACACTCAGGATGCAAAACTCCTGTAAACTCCCTCTCACTACTTCCAATGTATAGATATCCTGTAAGCTGCTTCTCTTTTACTCAGGCTACTGAAAACCCGCATAGTGCGTAAGACTGCTCCCATGCTACAGAACTCCCGTAAACTGTTCGCACTCTGAGGATGCAGAACTCCTGTAAACTGCCTCTCACTACTTCCAATGTACAGAAATCCTGTAAGCTGCTTCTCTGTTACTCAGACTACTGAAAACTCGCATAGGGCGTAAGACTTCTCCCCTGCTACAGAACTCCCGTAAAGTGTTTTGTACACTCAAGATGCAGAACTCTTGTAAACTGCCTCTCACTACTTCCAATGGACAGAAATCCTGTTAGCTGCTTCTCTTTTACTCAGACTACTGAAAACCCGCATAGTGCGTAAGATTTCTCCCATGCTACAGAACTCCCTTAAAGTGTTTCCTACACTCAGAATGCAGAACTCGTGTAAACTGCCTCTCACTACTTCCAATGTACAGAAATCCTGTAAGCTGCTTCTCTTTTACTCAGACTACTGAAAACCCGCATAGTGCGTAAGACTACTCCCATGCTACAGAACTCCCGTAAAGTGTTTCCTACACTGGATGCAGAACTCCTGTGAACTGACTCTCACTACTTCCAATGTACAGAAATCCTGTAAGCTGCTTCTCTTTTACTCAGATTACTGAAAACCCGCATAATGCGTAAGACTACTCCCATGCTACAGAATTCCCGTAAAGTGTCTCCTACACTGGATCTAGAACTCATTTAACCTGCCTCTCACTACTTCCAATGTACAGAAATCCTGTAAGCTGCTTCTCTTTTACTCAGACTACTGAAAACCCGCATAGTGCGTAAGACTACTCCCATGCTACAGAACTCCCGTAAAGTGTCTCCTATACTGAATGCAGAACTCTTGTAAACTGCCTCTCACTACTTCCAATGGACAGAAATCCTGTTAGCTGCTTCTCTTTTACTCAGACTACTGAAAACCCGCATAGTGCGTAAGATTTCTCCCATGCTGCAGAACTCCCGTAAAGTGTTTCTTACACTCAAGATTTAGAACTCTTGTAAACTGCCTCTCACTACTTCCAATATACAGAAATCCTGTAAGCTGCTTCTCTTTTACTCAGACTACTGAAAACCCGCATAGTGCGTAAGACTACTCCCATGCTACAGAACTCCCGTAAAGTGTTTCCTACACTGGATGCAGAACTCCTGTAAACTGCCTCTCACTACTTCCAATGTACAGAAATCCTGTAAGCTGCTTCACTTTTACTCAGACTACTGAAAACCCGCATAGTGCGTAAGACTACTCCCATGTTACAGAACTCCCTTAAAATGTTTTCTACACCCAGGATGCAGAATTCTTTCAAACTGCCTCTCACTACTTCCAATGTACAGAAATCCTGTAAGCTGCTTCTCTTTTACTCAGACTACTGAAAACCCGCATAGGGCGGAAGACTTATCGCATGCTAAAGAAGTCCCGTAAAGTGTTTCCTACACTCAGGATGCAGAACTCCTGTAAACTGCCTCTCACTACTTCCAATGTTCAGAAATCCTGTAAGCTGCTTCTCTTTTACTCAGACTACTGAAAACCCGCATAATGCGTAAGACTACTCCAATGCTACACAACTCCCATAAAGGGTTTCCTACACTCAGGATGCAGAACTCCAGTGAACTGACTCTCACTACTTCCAATGTACAGAAATCCTGTAAGCTGCTTCTCTGTTACTCAGACTACTGAAAACTCGCATAGGGCGTAAGACTTCTCCCCTGCTACAGAACTCCCGTAAAGTGTTTTGTACACTCAAGATGCAGAACTCTTGTAAACTGCCTCTCACTACTTCCAATGGACAGAAATCCTGTTAGCTGCTTCTCTTTTACTCAGACTACTGAAAACCCGCATAGTGCGTAAGATTTCTCCCATGCTACAGAACTCCCGTAAAGTGTTTCTTACACTCAAGATTTAGAACTTTTGTAAACTGCCTCTCACTACTTCCAATGTACAGAAATCCTGTAAGCTGCTTCTCTTTTACTCAGACTACTGAAAACCCGCATAGTGCGTAAGACTACTCCCATGCTACAGAACTCCCGTAAAGTGTTTCCTACACTGGATGCAGAACTCCTGTAAACTGCCTCTCACTACTTCCAATGTACAGAAATCCTGTAAGCTGCTTCACTTTTACTCAGACTACTGAAAACCCGCATAGTGCGTAAGACTACTCCCATGTTACAGAACTCCCTTAAAATGTTTTCTACACCCAGGATGCAGAATTCTTTTAAACTGCCTCTCACTACTTCCAATGTACAGAAATCCTGTAAGCTGCTTCTCTTTTACTCAGACTACTGAAAACCCGCATATGGCGGAAGACTTATCGCATGCTACAGAAGTCCCGTAAAGTGTTTCCTACACTGGATGCAGAACTCCTGTAAACTGCCTCTCACTACTTCCAATGTACAGAAATCCTGTAAGCTGCTTCTCTTTTACTCAGACTACTGAAAACCCGCATAATGCGTAAGACTACTCCAATGCTACACAACTCCCATAAAGGGTTTCCTACACTCAGGATGCAGAACTCCTGTGAACTGCCTCTCACTACTTCCAATGTACAGAAATCCTGTAAGCTGCTTCTCTTTTACTCAGACTACTGCAATCCCACATAGTGCCTAAGACTACTCCATGCTACAGAACTCCCGTAAAGTGTTTCCTGCACTCAGGATGCAGAACTCCTGTAAACTGCCTCTCATTACTTCCAATGTACAGAAATCCTGTAAGCTGCTTCTCTTTTACTCAGACTACTGCAATCCCACATAGTGCCTAAGACTACTCCATGCTACAGAACTCCCGTAAAGTGTTTCCTGCACTCAGGATGCAGAACTCCTGTAAACTGCCTCTCATTACTTCCAATGTACAGAAATCCTGTAAGCTGCTTCTCTTTTACTCAGACTACTGAAAACCCGAATAGTGCGTAAGACTGCTCCCATGCTACAGAACTCCCGTAAACTGTTCGCACTCTGAGGATGCAGAACTCCTGTAAACTGCCTCTCACTACTTCCAATGTACAGAAATCCTGTAAGCTGCTTCTCTGTTACTCAGACTACTGAAAACTCGCATAGGGCGTAAGACTTCTCCCCTGCTACAGAACTCCCGTAAAGTGTTTTGTACACTCAAGATGCAGAACTCTTGTAAACTGCCTCTCACTACTTCCAATGGACAGAAATCCTGTTAGCTGCTTCTCCTTTACTCAGACTACTGAAAACCCGCATAGTGCGTAAGATTTCTCCCATGCTACAGAACTCCCGTAAAGTGTTTCTTACACTCAAGATTTAGAACTCTTGTAAACTGCCTCTCACTACTTCCAATGTACAGAAATCCTGTAAGCTGCTTCTCTTTTACTCAGACTACTGAAAACCCGCATAGTGCGTAAGACTACTCCCATGCTACAGAACTCCCCTAAAGTGTTTCCTACACTGGATGCAGAACTCCTGTAAACTGCCTCTCACTACTTCCAATGTACAGAAATCCTGTAAGCTGCTTCACTTTTACTCAGACTACTGAAAACCCGCATAGTGCGTAAGACTACTCCCATGTTACAGAACTCCCTTAAAATGTTTTCTACACCCAGGATGCAGAATTCTTTTAAACTGCCTCTCACTACTTCCAATGGACAGAAATCCTGTTAGCTGCTTCTCTTTTACTCAGACTACTGAAAACCCGCATAGTGCGTAAGATTTCTCCCATGCTACAGAACTCCCTTAAAGTGTTTCCTACACTCAGAATGCAGAACTCGTGTAAACTGCCTCTCACTACTTCCAATGTACAGAAATCCTATAAGCTGCTTCTCTTTTACTCAGACTACTGAAAACCCGCATAGTGCGTAAGACTACTCCCATGCTACAGAACTCCCGTAAAGTGTTTCCTACACTGGATGCAGAACTCCTGTAAACTGCCTCTCACTACTTCCAATGTACAGAAATCCTGTAAGCTGCTTCACTTTTACTCAGACTACTGAAAACCCGCATAGTGCGTAAGACTACTCCCATGTTACAGAACTCCCTTAAAATGTTTTCTACACCCAGGATGCAGAATTCTTTTAAACTGCCTCTCACTACTTCCAATGTACAGAAATCCTGTAAGCTGCTTCTCTTTTACTCAGACTACTGAAAACCCGCATAGTGTGTACGACTGCTCCCATGCTACAGAACTCCCGTAAACTGTTCGCACTCTGAGGATGCAGAACTCCTGTAAACTGCCTCTCACTACTTCCAATGTACAGAAATCCTGTAAGCTGCTTCTCTGTTACTGAGACTACTGAAAACTCGCATAGGGCGTAAGACTTCTCCCCTGCTACAGAACTCCCGTAAAGTGTTTTGTACACTCAAGATGCAGAACTCTTGTAAACTGCCTCTCACTACTTCCAATGGACAGAAATCCTGTTAGCTGCTTCTCCTTTACTCAGAATACTGAAAACCCGCATAGTGCGTAAGATTTCTCCCATGCTACAGAACTCCCGTAAAGTGTTTCTTACACTCAAGATTTAGAACTCTTGTAAACTGCCTCTCACTACTTCCAATGTACAGAAATCCTGTAAGCTGCTTCTCTTTTACTCAGACTACTGAAAACCCGCATAGTGCGTAAGACTACTCCCATGCTACAGAACTCCCGTAAAGTGTTTCCTACACTGGATGCAGAACTCCTGTAAACTGCCTCTCACTACTTCCAATGTACAGAAATCCTGTAAGCTGCTTCACTTTTACTCAGACTACTGAAAACCCGCATAGTGCGTAAGACTACTCCCATGTTACAGAACTCCCTTAAAATGTTTTCTACACCCAGGATGCAGAATTCTTTTAAACTGCCTCTCACTACTTCCAATGTACAGAAATCCTGTAAGCTGCTTCTCTTTTACTCAGACTACTGAAAACCCGCATATGGCGGAAGACTTATCGCATGCTACAGAAGTCCCGTAAAGTGTTTCCTACACTCAGGATGCAGAACTCCTGTAAACTGCCTCTCACTACTTCCAATGTACAGAAATCCTGTAAGCTGCTTCTCTTTTACTCAGACTACTGAAAACCCGCATAATGCGTAAGACTACTCCAATGCTACACAACTCCCATAAAGGGTTTCCTACACTCAGGATGCAGAACTCCTGTGAACTGCCTCTCACTACTTCCAATGTACAGAAATCCTGTAAGCTGCTTCTCTTTTACTCAGACTACTGCAATCCCACATAGTGCCTAAGACTACTCCATGCTACAGAACTCCCGTAAAGTGTTTCCTGCACTCAGGATGCAGAACTCCTGTAAACTGCCTCTCATTACTTCCAATGTACAGAAATCCTGTAAGCTGCTTCTCTTTTACTCAGACTACTGAAAACCCGAATAGTGCGTAAGACTGCTCCCATGCTACAGAACTCCCGTAAACTGTTCGCACTCTGAGGATGCAGAACTCCTGTAAACTGCCTCTCACTACTTCCAATGTACAGAAATCCTGTAAGCTTCTTCTCTGTTACTCAGACTACTGAAAACTCGCATAGGGCGTAAGACTTCTCCCCTGCTACAGAACTCCCGTAAAGTGTTTTGTACACTCAAGATGCAGAACTCTTGTAAACTGCCTCTCACTACTTCCAATGGACAGAAATCCTGTTAGCTGCTTCTCTTTTACTCAGACTACTGAAAACCCGCATAGTGCGTAAGATTTCTCCCATGCTACAGAACTCCCTTAAAGTGTTTCCTACACTCAGAATGCAGAACTCGTGTAAACTGCCTCTCACTACTTCCAATGTACAGAAATCCTGTAAGCTGCTTCTCTTTTACTCAGACTACTGAAAACCCGCATAGTGCGTAAGACTACTCCCATGCTACAGAACTCCCGTAAAGTGTTTCCTACACTGGATGCAGAACTCCTGTGAACTGACTCTCACTACTTCCAATGTACAGAAATCCTGTAAGCTGCTTCTCTTTTACTCAGATTACTGAAAACCCGCATAATGCGTAAGACTACTCCCATGCTACAGAATTCCCGTAAAGTGTCTCCTACACTGGATCTAGAACTCATTTAACCTGCCTCTCACTACTTCCAATGTACAGAAATCCTGTAAGCTGCTTCTCTTTTACTCAGACTACTGAAAACCCGCATAGTGCGTAAGACTACTCCCATGCTACAGAACTCCCGTAAAGTGTCTCCTATACTGAATGCAGAACTCTTGTAAACTGCCTCTCACTACTTCCAATGGACAGAAATCCTGTTAGCTGCTTCTCTTTTACTCAGACTACTGAAAACCCGCATAGTGCGTAAGATTTCTCCCATGCTGCAGAACTCCCGTAAAGTGTTTCTTACACTCAAGATTTAGAACTCTTGTAAACTGCCTCTCACTACTTCCAATGTACAGAAATCCTGTAAGCTGCTTCTCTTTTACTCAGACTACTGAAAACCCGCATAGTGCGTAAGACTACTCCCATGCTACAGAACTCCCGTAAAGTGTTTCCTACACTGGATGCAGAACTCTTGTAAACTGCCTCTCACTACTTCCAATGTACAGAAATCCTGTAAGCTGCTTCACTTTTACTCAGACTACTGAAAACCCGCATAGTGCGTAAGACTACTCCCATGTTACAGAACTCCCTTAAAATGTTTTCTACACCCAGGATGCAGAATTCTTTTAAACTGCCTCTCACTACTTCCAATGTACAGAAATCCTGTAAGCTGCTTCTCTTTTACTCAGACTACTGAAAACCCGCATAGGGCGGAAGACTTATCGCATGCTAAAGAAGTCCCATAAAGTGTTTCCTACACTCAGGATGCAGAACTCCTGTAAACTGCCTCTCACTACTTCCAATGTTCAGAAATCCTGTAAGCTGCTTCTCTTTTACTCAGACTACTGAAAACCCGCATAATGCGTAAGACTACTCCAATGCTACACAACTCCCATAAAGGGTTTCCTACACTCAGGATGCAGAACTCCAGTGAACTGACTCTCACTACTTCCAATGTACAGAAATCCTGTAAGCTGCTTCTCTTTTACTCAGACTACTGAAAACCCGCATAGTGCGTAAGACTACTCCCATGCTACAGAACTCCCGTAAAGTGTCTCCTATACTGAATGCAGAACTCATTTAAACTGCCTCTCACTACTTCCAATGTACAGAAATCTTGTAAGCTGCTTCTCTTTTACTCAGACTACTGAAAACCCGCATAGTGCGTAAGACTACTCCCATGCTACAGAACTCCCGTAAAGTGTTTCCTACACTCAGGATGCAAAACTCCTGTAAACTCCCTCTCACTACTTCCAATGTATAGATATCCTGTAAGCTGCTTCTCTTTTACTCAGGCTACTGAAAACCCGCATAGTGCGTAAGACTACTCCCATGCTACGGAAATCCCGTAAAGTGTTTCCTACACTCAGAATGCAGAACTCCTGTAAACTGCCTCTCACTACTTCCAATGTACAGAAATCTTGTAAGCTGCTTCTCTTTTACTCAGACTACTGAAAACTTGCATAGGGCGTAAGATTTATCCCATGCTACAGAACTCCCGTAAACTGTTTCCTACACTCAGGATGCAGAACTCCTGTAAACTGCCTCTCATTACTTCCAATGTACAGAAATCCTGTAAGCTGCTTCTCTTTTACTCAGACTACTGAAAACCCAAATAGGGCGTAAGACTGCTCCCATGCTACAGAACTCCCGTAAACTGTTCGCACTCTGAGGATGCAGAACTCCTGTAAACTGCCTCTCACTACTTCCAATGTACAGAAATCCTGTAAGCTGCTTCTCTGTTACTCAGACTACTGAAAACTCGCATAGTGCGTAAGACTTCTCCCCTGCTACAGAACTCCCGTAAAGTGTTTTGTACACTCAAGATGCAGAACTCTTGTAAACTGCCTCTCACTACTTCCAATGGACAGAAATCCTGTTAGCTGCTTCTCTTTTACTCAGACTACTGAAAACCCGCATAGTGCGTAAGATTTCTCCCATGCTACAGAACTCCCGTAAAGTGTTTCTTACTCTCAAGATTTAGAACTCTTGTAAACTGCCTCTCACTACTTCCAATGTACAGAAATCCTGTAAGCTGCTTCTCTTTTACTCAGACTACTGAAAACCCGCATAGTGCGTAAGACTACTCCCATGCTACAGAACTCCCGTAAAGTGTTTCCTACACTGGATGCAGAACTCCTGTAAACTGCCTCTCACTACTTCCAATGTACAGAAATCCTGTAAGCTGCTTCACTTTTACTCAGACTACTGAAAACCCGCATAGTGCGTAAGACTACTCCCATGTTACAGAACTCCCTTAAAATGTTTTCTACACCCAGGATGCAGATTTCTTTTAAACTGCCTCTCACTACTTCCAATGTACAGAAATCCTGTAAGCTGCTTCTCTTTTACTCAGACTACTGAAAACCCGCATAGGGCGGAAGACTTATCGCATGCTACAGAAGTCCCGTAAAGTGTTTCCTACACTCAGGATGCAGAACTCCTGTAAACTGCCTCTCACTACTTCCAATGTACAGAAATCCTGTAAGCTGCTTCTCTTTTACTCAGACTACTGAAAACCCGCATAATGCGTAAGACTACTCCAATGCTACACAACTCCCATAAAGGGTTTCCTACACTCAGGATGCAGAACTCCTGTGAACTGACTCTCACTACTTCCAATGTACAGAAATCCTGTAAGCTGCTTCTCTTTTACTCAGACTACTGAAAACCCGCATAGTGCGTAAGACTACTCCCATGCTACAGAATTCCCGTAAAGTGTCTCCTACACTGGATCTAGAACTCATTTAAACTGCCTCTCACTACTTCCAATGTACAGAAATCCTGTAAGCTGCTTCTCTTTTACTCAGACTACTGAAAACCCGCATAGTGCGTAAGACTACTCCCATGCTACAGAACTCCCGTAAAGTGTATCCTATACTGAATGCAGAACTCATTTAAACTGCCTCTCACTACTTCCAATGTACAGAAATCCTGTAAGCTGCTTCTCTTTTACTCAGACTACTGATAACCCACAGAGTGCGTAAGACTACTCCCATGCTACAGAACTCCCGTAAAGTGTTTCCTACACTCAGGATGCAAAACTCCTGTAAACTCCCTCTCACTACTTCCAATGTATAGATATCCTGTAAGCTGCTTCTCTTTTACTCAGACTACTGAAAACCTGCATAGTGCGTAAGACTACTCCCATGCTGCAGAACTCCTGTAAAGTGTTTTCTACACTCAGGATGCAGAACTCCTGTAAACTGCCTCTCACTACTTCCAATGTACAGAAATCCTGTAAGCTGCTTCACTTTTACTTAGAGTACTGAAAACCCGCATAGGGCGTAAGACTTATCCCATACTACAGAATTCCCGTTAGGTGTTTCCTACACTCAGGATGCAGAACTCCTGTAAACTGCCTCTCACTACTTCCAATGGACAGAAATCCTGTAAGCTGCTTCTCTTTTACTCAGACTACTGAAAACCCGCATAGTCCGAAAGACTACTCCCATGCTACTGAACTCCCGTAAAGTGTTTCCTACATTGGATGCAGAACTTCTTTAAACTGCGTGTCACTACTTCCAATGTACAGAAATCCTGTAAGCTGCTTCTCTTTTACTCAGACTACTGAAAATCCGCATAGTGCGAAAGAATACTCCCATGCTACAGAACTCCCGTAAGGATTTCCTACCCTCAGGATGCAAAACTCCTGTAAACTGCCTCTCACTACTTCCAATGTACAGAAATCCTGTAAGCTGCTTCTCTTTTACTCAGACTACTGAAAACTCACATAGTGCGTAAGACTACTCCCATGCTACAGAACTCCCGTAAAGTGTTTCCTACACTCATTATGCAGAACTCCTTTAAACTGCCTCTCACTGCTTCCAATGTACAGAAATCCTGTAAGCTGCTTCTCTTTTACTCAGACTACTGAAAACACGCATAGTGCGTAAGACTACTCCCATGCTACGGAAATCCCGTAAAGTGTTTCCTACACTCAGAATGCAGAACTCCTGTAAACTGCCTCTCACTACTTCCAATGTACAGAAATCCTGTAAGCTGCTTCTCTTTTACTCAGACTACTGAAAACTTGCATAGGGCGTAAGACTTATCCCATGCTACAGAACTCCGTAAAGTGTTTCCTACACTCAGGATGCAGAACTCCTGAAAACTGCCTCTCACTACTTCCAATGTACAGAAATCCTGTAAGCTGCTTCTCTTTTACTCAGACTACTGAAAACCCGCATAATGCGTAAGACTACTCCAATGCTACACAACTCCCATAAAGGGTTTCCTATACTCAGGATGCAGAACTCCTGTGAACTGACTCTCACTACTTCCAATGTACAGAAATCCTGTAAGCTGCTTCTCTTTTACTCAGACTACTGAAAACGCGCATAGTGCGTAAGACTACTCCCATGCTACAGAATTCCCGTAAAGTGTCTCCTACACTGGATCTAGAACTCATTTAAACTGCCTCTCACTACTTCCAATGTACAGAAATCCTGTAAGCTGCTTCTCTTTTACTCAGACTACTGAAAACCCGCATAGTGCGTAAGACTACTCCCATGCTACAGAACTCCCGTAAAGTGTCTCCTATACTGAATGCAGAACTCATTTAAACTGCCTCTCACTACTTCCAATGTACAGAAATCCTGTAAGCTGCTTCTCTTTTACTCAGACTACTGAAAACCCGCAGAGTGCGTAAGACTACTCCCATGCTACAGAACTCCCGTAAAGTGTTTCCTACACTCAGGATGCAAAACTCCTGTAAACTCCCTCTCACTACTTCCAATGTATAGATATCCTGTAAGCTGCTTCTCTTTTACTCAGGCTACTGAAAACCCGCATAGTGCGTAAGACTACTCCCATGCTACAGAACTCCCGTAAAGTGTATCCTATACTGAATGCAGAACTCATTTAAACTGCCTCTCACTACTTCCAATGTACAGAAATCCTGTAAGCTGCTTCTCTTTTACTCAGACTACTGATAACCCGCAGAGTGCGTAAGACTACTCCCATGCTACAGAACTCCCGTAAAGTGTTTCCTACACTCAGGATGCAAAACTCCTGTAAACTCCCTCTCACTACTTCCAATGTATAGATATCCTGTAAGCTGCTTCTCTTTTACTCAGACTACTGAAAACCCGCATAATGCGTAAGACTACTCCCATGCTGCACAACTCCTGTAAAGTGTTTTCTACACTCAGGATGCAGAACTCCTGTAAACTCCCTCTCACTACTTCCAATGTACAGAAATCCTGTAAGCTGCTTCTCTTTTACTCAGACTACTGAAAACCCACATAGTGCGTAAGACTACTCCCATGCTACGCAAATCCCGTAAAGTGTTTCCTACACTCAGGATGCAGAACTCCTGTAAACTGCCTCTCACTACTTCCAATGGACAGAAATCCTGTAAGCTGCTTCTCTTTTACTCAGACTACTGAAAAATTGCATAGGTCGTAAGACTTATCCCATGCTACAGAACTCCCGTAAAATGTTTCCTACACTCAGGATGCAGAACTCCTGTAAACTGCCTCTCACTACTTCCAATGTACAGAAATCCTGTAAGCTGCTTCACTTTTACTTAGAGTACTGAAAACCCGCATAGGGCGTAAGACTTATCCCATGCTACAGAATTCCCGTTAGGTGTTTCCTACACTCAGGATGCAGAACTCCTGTAAACTGCCTCTCACTACTTCCAATGGACAGAAATCCTGTAAGCTGCTTCTCTTTTACTCAGACTACTGAAAACCCGCATAGTCCGAAAGACTACTCCCATGCTACTGAACTCCCGTAAAGTGTTTCCTACATTGGATGCAGAACTTCTTTAAACTGCGTGTCACTACTTCCAATGTACAGAAATCCTGTAAGCTGCTTCTCTTTTACTCAGACTACTGAAAATCCGCATAGTGCGAAAGAATACTCCCATGCTACAGAACTCCCGTAAGGATTTCCTACCCTCAGGATGCAAAACTCCTGTAAACTGCCTCTCACTACTTCCAATGTACAGAAATCCTGTAAGCTGCTTCTCTTTTACTCAGACTACTGAAAACTCACATAGTGCGTAAGACTACTCCCATGCTACAGAACTCCCGTAAAGTGTTTCCTACACTCATTATGCAGAACTCCTTTAAACTGCCTCTCACTGCTTCCAATGTACAGAAATCCTGTAAGCTACTTCTCTTTTACTCAGACTACTGAAAACACGCATAGTGCGTAAGACTACTCCCATGCTACGGAAATCCCGTAAAGTGTTTCCTACACTCAGAATGCAGAACTCCTGTAAACTGCCTCTCACTACTTCCAATGTACAGAAATCCTGTAAGCTGCTTCTCTTTTACTCAGACTACTGAAAACTTGCATAGGGCGTAAGACTTATCCCATGCTACAGAACTCCGTAAAGTGTTTCCTACACTCAGGATGCAGAACTCCTGTAAACTGCCTCTCACTACTTCCAATGTACAGAAATCCTGTAAGCTGCTTCTCTTTTACTCAGACTACTGAAAACCCGCATAATGCGTAAGACTACTCCAATGCTACACAACTCCCATAAAGGGTTTCCTATACTCAGGATGCAGAACTCCTGTGAACTGACTCTCACTACTTCCAATGTACAGAAATCCTGTAAGCTGCTTCTCTTTTACTCAGACTACTGAAAACGCGCATAGTGCGTAAGACTACTCCCATGCTACAGAATTCCCGTAAAGTGTCTCCTACACTGGATCTAGAACTCATTTAAACTGCCTCTCACTACTTCCAATGTACAGAAATCCTGTAAGCTGCTTCTCTTTTACTCAGACTACTGAAAACCCGCATAGTGCGTAAGACTACTCCCATGCTACAGAACTCCCGTAAAGTGTCTCCTATACTGAATGCAGAACTCATTTAAACTGCCTCTCACTACTTCCAATGTACAGAAATCCTGTAAGCTGCTTCTCTTTTACTCAGACTACTGAAAACCCGCAGAGTGCGTAAGACTACTCCCATGCTACAGAACTCCCGTAAAGTGTTTCCTACACTCAGGATGCAAAACTCCTGTAAACTCCCTCTCACTACTTCCAATGTATAGATATCCTGTAAGCTGCTTCTCTTTTACTCAGACTACTGAAAACCCGCATAATGCGTAAGACTACTCCAATGCTACACAACTCCCATAAAGGGTTTCCTACACTCAGGATGCAGAACTCCTCTGAACTGACTCTCACTACTTCCAATGTACAGAAATCCTGTAAGCTGCTTCTCTTTTACTCAGACTACTGAAAACGCGCATAGTGCGTAAGACTACTCCCATGCTACAGAATTCCCGTAAAGTGTCTCCTACACTGGATCTAGAACTCATTTAAACTGCCTCTCACTACTTCCAATGTACAGAAATCCTGTAAGCTGTTTCTCTTTTACTCAGACTACTGAAAACCCGCATACTACATAAGACTATTCCCATGCAACAGAACTCCTGTAAAGTGTTTACTACTGGATGCAGAACACCTTTAAACTGCCTCTCACTACTTCCAATGAACAGAAATCCTGTAAGCTGCTTCTCTTTTACTCAGACTACTGAAAAGAAGCATAGTGCGTATGATTTCTCCCATGCTACAGAACTCCCGTAAAGTGTTTCCTACACTCAGGATGCAGAACTCCTGTAAACTGCCTCTCACTACTTCCAATGTACAGAAATCCTGTAAGCTGCTTCCCTTTTACTTAGAGTACTGAAAACCCGCATAGGGCGTAAGACTTATCCCATGCTAGAGAATTCCCGTTAAGTGTTTCCTACACTCAGGATGCAGAACTCCTGTAAACTGCCTCTCACTACTTCCAATGGACAGAAATCCTGTAAGCTGCTTCTCTTTTACTCAGACTACTGAAAACCCGCATAGTCCGAAAGACTACTCCCATGCTACTGAACTCCCGTAAAGTGTTTCCTACATTGGATGCAGAACTTCTTTAAACTGCCTGTCACTACTTCCAATGTACAGAAATCCTGTAAGCTGCTTCTCTTTTACTCAGACTACTGAAAACCCGCATAGGGCGTAAGACTTATCCCATGCTACAGAACTCCGTAAAGTGTTTCCTACACTCAGGATGCAGAACTCCTGAAAACTGCCTCTCACTACTTCCAATGTACAGAAATCCTGTAAGCTGCTTCTCTTTTACTCAGACTACTGAAAACCCGCATAATGCGTAAGACTACTCCAATGCTACACAACTCCCATAAAGGGTTTCCTATACTCAGGATGCAGAACTCCTGTGAACTGACTCTCACTACTTCCAATGTACAGAAATCCTGTAAGCTGCTTCTCTTTTACTCAGACTACTGAAAACGCGCATAGTGCGTAAGACTACTCCCATGCTACAGAATTCCCGTAAAGTGTCTCCTACACTGGATCTAGAACTCATTTAAACTGCCTCTCACTACTTCCAATGTACAGAAATCCTGTAAGCTGCTTCTCTTTTACTCAGACTACTGAAAACCCGCATAGTGCGTAAGACTACTCCCATGCTACAGAACTCCCGTAAAGTGTCTCCTATACTGAATGCAGAACTCATTTAAACTGCCTCTCACTACTTCCAATGTACAGAAATCCTGTAAGCTGCTTCTCTTTTACTCAGACTACTGAAAACCCGCAGAGTGCGTAAGACTACTCCCATGCTACAGAACTCCCGTAAAGTGTTTCCTACACTCAGGATGCAAAACTCCTGTAAACTCCCTCTCACTACTTCCAATGTATAGATATCCTGTAAGCTGCTTCTCTTTTACTCAGGCTACTGAAAACCCGCATAGTGCGTAAGACTGCTCCCATGCTACAGAACTCCCGTAAACTGTTCGCACTCTGAGGATGCAGAACTCCTGTAAACTGCCTCTCACTACTTCCAATGTACAGAAATCCTGTAAGCTGCTTCTCTGTTACTCAGACTACTGAAAACTCGCATAGGGCGTAAGACTTCTCCCCTGCTACAGAACTCCCGTAAAGTGTTTTGTACACTCAAGATGCAGAACTCTTGTAAACTGCCTCTCACTACTTCCAATGGACAGAAATCCTGTTAGCTGCTTCTCTTTTACTCAGACTACTGAAAACCCGCATAGTGCGTAAGATTTCTCCCATGCTACAGAACTCCCTTAAAGTGTTTCCTACACTCAGAATGCAGAACTCGTGTAAACTGCCTCTCACTACTTCCAATGTACAGAAATCCTGTAAGCTGCTTCTCTTTTACTCAGACTACTGAAAACCCGCATAGTGCGTAAGACTACTCCCATGCTACAGAACTCCCGTAAAGTGTTTCCTACACTGGATGCAGAACTCCTGTGAACTGACTCTCACTACTTCCAATGTACAGAAATCCTGTAAGCTGCTTCTCTTTTACTCAGATTACTGAAAACCCGCATAATGCGTAAGACTACTCCCATGCTACAGAATTCCCGTAAAGTGTCTCCTACACTGGATCTAGAACTCATTTAACCTGCCTCTCACTACTTCCAATGTACAGAAATCCTGTAAGCTGCTTCTCTTTTACTCAGACTACTGAAAACCCGCATAGTGCGTAAGACTACTCCCATGCTACAGAACTCCCGTAAAGTGTCTCCTATACTGAATGCAGAACTCTTGTAAACTGCCTCTCACTACTTCCAATGGACAGAAATCCTGTTAGCTGCTTCTCTTTTACTCAGACTACTGAAAACCCGCATAGTGCGTAAGATTTCTCCCATGCTGCAGAACTCCCGTAAAGTGTTTCTTACACTCAAGATTTAGAACTCTTGTAAACTGCCTCTCACTACTTCCAATATACAGAAATCCTGTAAGCTGCTTCTCTTTTACTCAGACTACTGAAAACCCGCATAGTGCGTAAGACTACTCCCATGCTACAGAACTCCCGTAAAGTGTTTCCTACACTGGATGCAGAACTCCTGTAAACTGCCTCTCACTACTTCCAATGTACAGAAATCCTGTAAGCTGCTTCACTTTTACTCAGACTACTGAAAACCCGCATAGTGCGTAAGACTACTCCCATGTTACAGAACTCCCTTAAAATGTTTTCTACACCCAGGATGCAGAATTCTTTCAAACTGCCTCTCACTACTTCCAATGTACAGAAATCCTGTAAGCTGCTTCTCTTTTACTCAGACTACTGAAAACCCGCATAGGGCGGAAGACTTATCGCATGCTAAAGAAGTCCCGTAAAGTGTTTCCTACACTCAGGATGCAGAACTCCTGTAAACTGCCTCTCACTACTTCCAATGTTCAGAAATCCTGTAAGCTGCTTCTCTTTTACTCAGACTACTGAAAACCCGCATAATGCGTAAGACTACTCCAATGCTACACAACTCCCATAAAGGGTTTCCTACACTCAGGATGCAGAACTCCAGTGAACTGACTCTCACTACTTCCAATGTACAGAAATCCTGTAAGCTGCTTCTCTGTTACTCAGACTACTGAAAACTCGCATAGGGCGTAAGACTTCTCCCCTGCTACAGAACTCCCGTAAAGTGTTTTGTACACTCAAGATGCAGAACTCTTGTAAACTGCCTCTCACTGCTTCCAATGGACAGAAATCCTGTTAGCTGCTTCTCTTTTACTCAGACTACTGAAAACCCGCATAGTGCGTAAGATTTCTCCCATGCTACAGAACTCCCGTAAAGTGTTTCTTACTCTCAAGATTTAGAACTCTTGTAAACTGCCTCTCACTACTTCCAATGTACAGAAATCCTGTAAGCTGCTTCTCTTTTACTCAGACTACTGAAAACCCGCATAGTGCGTAAGACTACTCCCATGCTACAGAACTCCCGTAAAGTGTTTCCTACACTGGATGCAGAACTCCTGTAAACTGCCTCTCACTACTTCCAATGTACAGAAATCCTGTAAGCTGCTTCACTTTTACTCAGACTACTGAAAACCCGCATAGTGCATAAGACTACTCCCATGTTACAGAACTCCCTTAAAATGTTTTCTACACCCAGGATGCAAAATTCTTTTAAACTGCCTCTCACTACTTCCAATGTACAGAAATCCTGTAAGCTGCTTCTCTTTTACTCAGACTACTGAAAACCCGCAGAGTGCGTAAGACTACTCCCATGCTACAGAACTCCCGTAAAGTGTCTCCTATACTGAATGCAGAACTCATTTAAACTGCCTCTCACTACTTCCAATGTACAGAAATCCTGTAAGCTGCTTCTCTTTTACTCAGACTACTGAAAACCCGCAGAGTGCGTAAGACTACTCCCATGCTACAGAACTCCCGTAAAGTGTTTCCTACACTCAGGATGCAAAACTCCTGTAAACTCCCTCTCACTACTTCCAATGTATAGATATCCTGTAAGCTGCTTCTCTTTTACTCAGGCTACTGAAAACCCGCATACTGCGTAAGACTACTCCCATGCTACGGAAATCCCGTAAAGTGTTTCCTACACTCAGAATGCAGAACTCCTGTAAACTGCCTCTCACTACTTCCAATGTACAGAAATCCTGTAAGCTGCTTCTCTTTTACTCAGACTACTGAAAACTTGCATAGGGCGTAAGATTTATCCCATGCTACAGAACTCCCGTAAACTGTTCGCACTCTGAGGATGCAGAACTCCTGTAAACTGCCTCTCACTACTTCCAATGTACAGAAATCCTGTAAGCTGCTTCTCTGTTACTCAGACTACTGAAAACTCGCATAGGGCGTAAGACTTCTCCCCTGCTACAGAACTCCCGTAAAGTGTTTTGTACACTCAAGATGCAGAACTCTTGTAAACTGCCTCTCACTACTTCCAATGGACAGAAATCCTGTTAGCTGCTTCTCTTTTACTCAGACTACTGAAAACCCGCATAGTGCGTAAGATTTCTCCCATGCTACAGAACTCCCGTAAAGTGTTTCTTACTCTCAAGATTTAGAACTCTTGTAAACTGCCTCTCACTACTTCCAATGTACAGAAATCCTGTAAGCTGCTTCTTTTACTCAGACTACTGAAAACCCGCATAGTGCGTAAGACTACTCCCATGCTACAGAACTCCCGTAAAGTGTTTCCTACACTGGATGCAGAACTCCTGTAAACTGCCTCTCACTGCTTCCAATGTACAGAAATCCTGTAAGCTGCTTCACTTTTACTCAGACTACTGAAAACCCGCATAGTGCGTAAGACTACTCCCATGTTACAGAACTCCCTTAAAATGTTTTCTACACCCAGGATGCAGAATTCTTTTAAACTGCCTCTCACTACTTCCAATGTACAGAAATCCTGTAAGCTGCTTCTCTTTTACTCAGACTACTGAAAACCCGCATAGGGCGGAAGACTTATCGCATGCTACAGAACTCCCGTAAAGTGTTTCCTACACTCAGGATGCAGAACTCCTGTAAACTGCCTCTCACTACTTCCAATGTACAGAAATCCTGTAAGCTGCTTCTCTTTTACTCAGACTACTGAAAACCCGCATAATGCGTAAGACTACTCCAATGCTACACAACTCCCATAAAGGGTTTCCTACACTCAGGATGCAGAACTCCTGTGAACTGACTCTCACTACTTCCAATGTACAGAAATCCTGTAAGCTGCTTCTCTTTTACTCAGACTACTGAAAACCCGCATAGTGCGTAAGACTACTCCCATGCTACAGAATTCCCGTAAAGTGTCTCCTACACTGGATCTAGAACTCATTTAAACTGCCTCTCACTACTTCCAATGTACAGAAATCCTGTAAGCTGCTTCTCTTTTACTCAGACTACTGAAAACCCGCATAGTGCGTAAGACTACTCCCATGCTACAGAACTCCCATAAAGTGTATCCTATACTGAATGCAGAACTCATTTAAACTGCCTCTCACTACTTCCAATGTACAGAAATCCTGTAAGCTGCTTCTCTTTTACTCAGACTACTGATAACCCGCATAGTGCGTAAGACTACTCCCATGCTACAGAACTCCCGTAAAGTGTTTCCTACACTCAGGATGCAAAACTCCTGTAAACTCCCTCTCACTACTTCCAATGTATAGATATCCTGTAAGCTGCTTCTCTTTTACTCAGACTACTGAAAACCTGCATAGTGCGTAAGATTACTCCCATGCTGCAGAACTCCTGTAAAGTGTTTTCTACACTCAGGATGCAGAACTCCTGTAAACTCCCTCTCACTACTTCCAATGTACAGAAATCCTGTAAGCTGCTTCTCTTTTACTCAGACTACTGAAAACCCACATAGTGCGTAAGACTACTCCCATGCTACGCAAATCCCGTAAAGTGTTTCCTACACTCAGGATGCAGAACTCCTGTAAACTGCCTCTCACTACTTCCAATGGACAGAAATCCTGTAAGCTGCTTCTCTTTTACTCAGACTACTGAATAATTGCATAGGTCGTAAGACTTATCCCATGCTACAGAACTCCCGTAAAGTGTTTCCTACACTCAGGATGCAGAACTCCTGTAAACTGCCTCTCACTACTTCCAATGTACAGAAATCCTGTAAGCTGCTTCACTTTTACTTAGAGTACTGAAAACCCGCATAGGGCGTAAGACTTATCCCATGCTACAGAATTCCCGTTAGGTATTTCCTACACTCAGGATGCAGAACTCCTGTAAACTGCCTCTCACTACTTCCAATGGACAGAAATCCTGTAAGCTGCTTCTCTTTTACTCAGACTACTGAAAACCCGCATAGTCCGAAAGACTACTCCCATGCTACTGAACTCCCGTAAAGTGTTTCCTACATTGGATGCAGAACTTCTTTAAACTGCGTGTCACTACTTCCAATGTACAGAAATCCTGTAAGCTGCTTCTCTTTTACTCAGACTACTGAAAATCCGCATAGTGCGAAAGAATACTCCCATGCTACAGAACTCCCGTAAGGATTTCCTACCCTCAGGATGCAAAACTCCTGTAAACTGCCTCTCACTACTTCCAATGTACAGAAATCCTGTAAGCTGCTTCTCTTTTACTCAGACTACTGAAAACCCGCATAGTGCGTAAGACTACTCCCATGCTACAGAACTCCCGTAAAGTGTTTCCTACACTCATTATGCAGAACTCCTTTAAACTGCCTCTCACTGCTTCCAATGTACAGAAATCCTGTAAGCTGCTTCTCTTTTACTCAGACTACTGAAAACACGCATAGTGCGTAAGACTACTCCCATGCTACGGAAATCCCGTAAAGTGTTTCCTACACTCAGAATGCAGAACTCCTGTAAACTGCCTCTCACTACTTCCAATGTACAGAAATCCTGTAAGCTGCTTCTCTTTTACTCAGACTACTGAAAACTTGCATAGGGCGTAAGACTTATCCCATGCTACAGAACTCCGTAAAGTGTTTCCTACACTCAGGATGCAGAACTCCTGTAAACTGCCTCTCACTACTTCCAATGGACAGAAATCCTGTAAGCTGCTTCTCTTTTACTCAGACTACTGAAAACCCGCATAGTCCGAAAGACTACTCCCATGCTACTGAACTCCCGTAAAGTGTTTCCTACATTGGATGCAGAACTTCTTTAAACTGCCTGTCACTACTTCCAATGTACAGAAATCCTGTAAGCTGCTTCTCTTTTACTCAGACTACTGAAAACCCGCATAGGGCGTAAGACTTATCCCATGCTACAGAACTCCGTAAAGTGTTTCCTACACTCAGGATGCAGAACTCCTGAAAACTGCCTCTCACTACTTCCAATGTACAGAAATCCTGTAAGCTGCTTCTCTTTTACTCAGACTACTGAAAACCCGCATAATGCGTAAGACTACTCCAATGCTACACAACTCCCATAAAGGGTTTCCTATACTCAGGATGCAGAACTCCTGTGAACTGACTCTCACTACTTCCAATGTACAGAAATCCTGTAAGCTGCTTCTCTTTTACTCAGACTACTGAAAACGCGCATAGTGCGTAAGACTACTCCCATGCTACAGAATTCCCGTAAAGTGTCTCCTACACTGGATCTAGAACTCATTTAAACTGCCTCTCACTACTTCCAATGTACAGAAATCCTGTAAGCTGCTTCTCTTTTACTCAGACTACTGAAAACCCGCATAGTGCGTAAGACTACTCCCATGCTACAGAACTCCCGTAAAGTGTCTCCTATACTGAATGCAGAACTCATTTAAACTGCCTCTCACTACTTCCAATGTACAGAAATCCTGTAAGCTGCTTCTCTTTTACTCAGACTACTGAAAACCCGCAGAGTGCGTAAGACTACTCCCATGCTACAGAACTCCCGTAAAGTGTTTCCTACACTCAGGATGCAAAACTCCTGTAAACTCCCTCTCACTACTTCCAATGTATAGATATCCTGTAAGCTGCTTCTCTTTTACTCAGGCTACTGAAAACCCGCATAGTGCGTAAGACTGCTCCCATGCTACAGAACTCCCGTAAACTGTTCGCACTCTGAGGATGCAGAACTCCTGTAAACTGCCTCTCACTACTTCCAATGTACAGAAATCCTGTAAGCTGCTTCTCTGTTACTCAGACTACTGAAAACTCGCATAGGGCGTAAGACTTCTCCCCTGCTACAGAACTCCCGTAAAGTGTTTTGTACACTCAAGATGCAGAACTCTTGTAAACTGCCTCTCACTACTTCCAATGGACAGAAATCCTGTTAGCTGCTTCTCTTTTACTCAGACTACTGAAAACCCGCATAGTGCGTAAGATTTCTCCCATGCTACAGAACTCCCTTAAAGTGTTTCCTACACTCAGAATGCAGAACTCGTGTAAACTGCCTCTCACTACTTCCAATGTACAGAAATCCTGTAAGCTGCTTCTCTTTTACTCAGACTACTGAAAACCCGCATAGTGCGTAAGACTACTCCCATGCTACAGAACTCCCGTAAAGTGTTTCCTACACTGGATGCAGAACTCCTGTGAACTGACTCTCACTACTTCCAATGTACAGAAATCCTGTAAGCTGCTTCTCTTTTACTCAGATTACTGAAAACCCGCATAATGCGTAAGACTACTCCCATGCTACAGAATTCCCGTAAAGTGTCTCCTACACTGGATCTAGAACTCATTTAACCTGCCTCTCACTACTTCCAATGTACAGAAATCCTGTAAGCTGCTTCTCTTTTACTCAGACTACTGAAAACCCGCATAGTGCGTAAGACTACTCCCATGCTACAGAACTCCCGTAAAGTGTCTCCTATACTGAATGCAGAACTCTTGTAAACTGCCTCTCACTACTTCCAATGGACAGAAATCCTGTTAGCTGCTTCTCTTTTACTCAGACTACTGAAAACCCGCATAGTGCGTAAGATTTCTCCCATGCTGCAGAACTCCCGTAAAGTGTTTCTTACACTCAAGATTTAGAACTCTTGTAAACTGCCTCTCACTACTTCCAATATACAGAAATCCTGTAAGCTGCTTCTCTTTTACTCAGACTACTGAAAACCCGCATAGTGCGTAAGACTACTCCCATGCTACAGAACTCCCGTAAAGTGTTTCCTACACTGGATGCAGAACTCCTGTAAACTGCCTCTCACTACTTCCAATGTACAGAAATCCTGTAAGCTGCTTCACTTTTACTCAGACTACTGAAAACCCGCATAGTGCGTAAGACTACTCCCATGTTACAGAACTCCCTTAAAATGTTTTCTACACCCAGGATGCAGAATTCTTTCAAACTGCCTCTCACTACTTCCAATGTACAGAAATCCTGTAAGCTGCTTCTCTTTTACTCAGACTACTGAAAACCCGCATAGGGCGGAAGACTTATCGCATGCTAAAGAAGTCCCGTAAAGTGTTTCCTACACTCAGGATGCAGAACTCCTGTAAACTGCCTCTCACTACTTCCAATGTTCAGAAATCCTGTAAGCTGCTTCTCTTTTACTCAGACTACTGAAAACCCGCATAATGCGTAAGACTACTCCAATGCTACACAACTCCCATAAAGGGTTTCCTACACTCAGGATGCAGAACTCCAGTGAACTGACTCTCACTACTTCCAATGTACAGAAATCCTGTAAGCTGCTTCTCTGTTACTCAGACTACTGAAAACTCGCATAGGGCGTAAGACTTCTCCCCTGCTACAGAACTCCCGTAAAGTGTTTTGTACACTCAAGATGCAGAACTCTTGTAAACTGCCTCTCACTGCTTCCAATGGACAGAAATCCTGTTAGCTGCTTCTCTTTTACTCAGACTACTGAAAACCCGCATAGTGCGTAAGATTTCTCCCATGCTACAGAACTCCCGTAAAGTGTTTCTTACTCTCAAGATTTAGAACTCTTGTAAACTGCCTCTCACTACTTCCAATGTACAGAAATCCTGTAAGCTGCTTCTCTTTTACTCAGACTACTGAAAACCCGCATAGTGCGTAAGACTACTCCCATGCTACAGAACTCCCGTAAAGTGTTTCCTACACTGGATGCAGAACTCCTGTAAACTGCCTCTCACTACTTCCAATGTACAGAAATCCTGTAAGCTGCTTCACTTTTACTCAGACTACTGAAAACCCGCATAGTGCATAAGACTACTCCCATGTTACAGAACTCCCTTAAAATGTTTTCTACACCCAGGATGCAAAATTCTTTTAAACTGCCTCTCACTACTTCCAATGTACAGAAATCCTGTAAGCTGCTTCTCTTTTACTCAGACTACTGAAAACCCGCAGAGTGCGTAAGACTACTCCCATGCTACAGAACTCCCGTAAAGTGTCTCCTATACTGAATGCAGAACTCATTTAAACTGCCTCTCACTACTTCCAATGTACAGAAATCCTGTAAGCTGCTTCTCTTTTACTCAGACTACTGAAAACCCGCAGAGTGCGTAAGACTACTCCCATGCTACAGAACTCCCGTAAAGTGTTTCCTACACTCAGGATGCAAAACTCCTGTAAACTCCCTCTCACTACTTCCAATGTATAGATATCCTGTAAGCTGCTTCTCTTTTACTCAGGCTACTGAAAACCCGCATACTGCGTAAGACTACTCCCATGCTACGGAAATCCCGTAAAGTGTTTCCTACACTCAGAATGCAGAACTCCTGTAAACTGCCTCTCACTACTTCCAATGTACAGAAATCCTGTAAGCTGCTTCTCTTTTACTCAGACTACTGAAAACTTGCATAGGGCGTAAGATTTATCCCATGCTACAGAACTCCCGTAAACTGTTCGCACTCTGAGGATGCAGAACTCCTGTAAACTGCCTCTCACTACTTCCAATGTACAGAAATCCTGTAAGCTGCTTCTCTGTTACTCAGACTACTGAAAACTCGCATAGGGCGTAAGACTTCTCCCCTGCTACAGAACTCCCGTAAAGTGTTTTGTACACTCAAGATGCAGAACTCTTGTAAACTGCCTCTCACTACTTCCAATGGACAGAAATCCTGTTAGCTGCTTCTCTTTTACTCAGACTACTGAAAACCCGCATAGTGCGTAAGATTTCTCCCATGCTACAGAACTCCCGTAAAGTGTTTCTTACTCTCAAGATTTAGAACTCTTGTAAACTGCCTCTCACTACTTCCAATGTACAGAAATCCTGTAAGCTGCTTCTTTTACTCAGACTACTGAAAACCCGCATAGTGCGTAAGACTACTCCCATGCTACAGAACTCCCGTAAAGTGTTTCCTACACTGGATGCAGAACTCCTGTAAACTGCCTCTCACTGCTTCCAATGTACAGAAATCCTGTAAGCTGCTTCACTTTTACTCAGACTACTGAAAACCCGCATAGTGCGTAAGACTACTCCCATGTTACAGAACTCCCTTAAAATGTTTTCTACACCCAGGATGCAGAATTCTTTTAAACTGCCTCTCACTACTTCCAATGTACAGAAATCCTGTAAGCTGCTTCTCTTTTACTCAGACTACTGAAAACCCGCATAGGGCGGAAGACTTATCGCATGCTACAGAACTCCCGTAAAGTGTTTCCTACACTCAGGATGCAGAACTCCTGTAAACTGCCTCTCACTACTTCCAATGTACAGAAATCCTGTAAGCTGCTTCTCTTTTACTCAGACTACTGAAAACCCGCATAATGCGTAAGACTACTCCAATGCTACACAACTCCCATAAAGGGTTTCCTACACTCAGGATGCAGAACTCCTGTGAACTGACTCTCACTACTTCCAATGTACAGAAATCCTGTAAGCTGCTTCTCTTTTACTCAGACTACTGAAAACCCGCATAGTGCGTAAGACTACTCCCATGCTACAGAATTCCCGTAAAGTGTCTCCTACACTGGATCTAGAACTCATTTAAACTGCCTCTCACTACTTCCAATGTACAGAAATCCTGTAAGCTGCTTCTCTTTTACTCAGACTACTGAAAACCCGCATAGTGCGTAAGACTACTCCCATGCTACAGAACTCCCATAAAGTGTATCCTATACTGAATGCAGAACTCATTTAAACTGCCTCTCACTACTTCCAATGTACAGAAATCCTGTAAGCTGCTTCTCTTTTACTCAGACTACTGATAACCCGCATAGTGCGTAAGACTACTCCCATGCTACAGAACTCCCGTAAAGTGTTTCCTACACTCAGGATGCAAAACTCCTGTAAACTCCCTCTCACTACTTCCAATGTATAGATATCCTGTAAGCTGCTTCTCTTTTACTCAGACTACTGAAAACCTGCATAGTGCGTAAGACTACTCCCATGCTGCAGAACTCCTGTAAAGTGTTTTCTACACTCAGGATGCAGAACTCCTGTAAACTCCCTCTCACTACTTCCAATGTACAGAAATCCTGTAAGCTGCTTCTCTTTTACTCAGACTACTGAAAACCCACATAGTGCGTAAGACTACTCCCATGCTACGCAAATCCCGTAAAGTGTTTCCTACACTCAGGATGCAGAACTCCTGTAAACTGCCTCTCACTACTTCCAATGGACAGAAATCCTGTAAGCTGCTTCTCTTTTACTCAGACTACTGAATAATTGCATAGGTCGTAAGACTTATCCCATGCTACAGAACTCCCGTAAAGTGTTTCCTACACTCAGGATGCAGAACTCCTGTAAACTGCCTCTCACTACTTCCAATGTACAGAAATCCTGTAAGCTGCTTCACTTTTACTTAGAGTACTGAAAACCCGCATAGGGCGTAAGACTTATCCCATGCTACAGAATTCCCGTTAGGTATTTCCTACACTCAGGATGCAGAACTCCTGTAAACTGCCTCTCACTACTTCCAATGGACAGAAATCCTGTAAGCTGCTTCTCTTTTACTCAGACTACTGAAAACCCGCATAGTCCGAAAGACTACTCCCATGCTACTGAACTCCCGTAAAGTGTTTCCTACATTGGATGCAGAACTTCTTTAAACTGCGTGTCACTACTTCCAATGTACAGAAATCCTGTAAGCTGCTTCTCTTTTACTCAGACTACTGAAAACCCGCATAGTGCGTAAGACTACTCCCATGCTACAGAATTCCCGTAAAGTGTCTCCTACACTGGATCTAGAACTCATTTAAACTGCCTCTCACTACTTCCAATGTACAGAAATCCTGTAAGCTGCTTCTCTTTTACTCAGACTACTGAAAACCCGCAGAGTGCGTAAGACTACTCCCATGCTACAGAACTCCCGTAAAGTGTTTCCTACACTCAGGATGCAAAACTCCTGTAAACTCCCTCTCACTACTTCCAATGTATAGATATCCTGTAAGCTGCTTCTCTTTTACTCAGGCTACTGAAAACCCGCATACTGTGTAAGACTACTCCCATGCTACGGAAATCCCGTAAAGTGTTTCCTACACTCAGGATGCAGAACTCCTGTAAACTCCCTCTCACTACTTCCAATGTACAGAAATCCTGTAAGCTGCTTCTCTTTTACTCAGACTACTGAAAACTTGCATAGGGCGTAAGATTTATCCCATGCTACAGAACTCCCGTAAACTGTTTCCTACACTCAGGATGCAGAACTCCTGTAAACTGCCTCTCATTACTTCCAATGTACAGAAATCCTGTAAGCTGCTTCTCTTTTACTCAGACTACTGAAAACCCGAATAGGGCGTAAGACTGCTGCCATGCTACAGAACTCCCCTAAACTGTTCGCACTCTGAGGATGCAGAACTCCTGTAAACTGCCTCTCACTACTTCCAATGTACAGAAATCCTGTAAGCTGCTTCTCTGTTACTCAGACTACTGAAAACTCGCATAGGGCGTAAGACTTCTCCCCTGCTACAGAACTCCCGTAAAGTGTTTTGTACACTCAAGATGCAGAACTCTTGTAAACTGCCTCTCACTACTTCCAATGGACAGAAATCCTGTTAGCTGCTTCTCTTTTACTCAGACTACTGAAAACCCGCATAGTGCGTAAGATTTCTCCCATGCTACAGAACTCCCGTAAAGTGTTTCTTACTCTCAAGATTTAGAACTCTTGTAAACTGCCTCTCACTACTTCCAATGTACAGAAATCCTGTAAGCTGCTTCACTTTTACTCAGACTACTGAAAACCCGCATAGTGCGTAAGACTACACCCATGTTACAGAACTCCCTTAAAATGTTTTCTACACCCAGGATGCAGAATTCTTTTAAACTGCCTCTCACTACTTCCAATGTACAGAAATCCTGTAAGCTGCTTCTCTTTTACTCAGACTACTGAAAACCCGCATAGGGCGGAAGACTTATCGCATGCTACAGAACTCCCATAAAGTGTTTCCTACACTCAGGATGCAGAACTCCTGTAAACTGCCTCTCACTACTTCCAATGTACAGAAATCCTGTAAGCTGCTTCTCTTTTACTCAGACTACTGAAAACCCGCATAATGCGTAAGACTACTCCAATGCTACACAACTCCCATAAAGGGTTTCCTACACTCAGGATGCAGAACTCCTGTGAACTGACTCTCACTACTTCCAATGTACAGAAATCCTGTAAGCTGCTTCTCTTTTACTCAGACTACTGAAAACGCGCATAGTGCGTAAGACTACTCCCATGCTACAGAATTCCCGTAAAGTGTCTCCTACACTGGATCTAGAACTCATTTAAACTGCCTCTCACTACTTCCAATGTACAGAAATCCTGTAAGCTGTTTCTCTTTTACTCAGACTACTGAAAACCCGCATACTACATAAGACTATTCCCATGCAACAGAACTCCTGTAAAGTGTTTACTACTGGATGCAGAACTCCTTTAAACTGCCTCTCACTACTTCCAATGTACAGAAATCCTGTAAGCTGCTTCTCTTTTACTCAGACTACTGAAAAGAAGCATAGTGCGTATGATTTCTCCCATGCTACAGAACTCCCGTAAAGTGTTTCCTACACTCAGGATGCAGAACTCCTGTAAACTGCCTCTCACTACTTCCAATGTACAGAAATCCTGTAAGCTGCTTCCCTTTTACTTAGAGTACTGAAAACCCGCATAGGGCGTAAGACTTATCCCATGCTAGAGAATTCCCGTTAAGTGTTTCCTACACTCAGGATGCAGAACTCCTGTAAACTGCCTCTCACTACTTCCAATGGACAGAAATCCTGTAAGCTGCTTCTCTTTTACTCAGACTACTGAAAACCCGCATAGTCCGAAAGACTACTCCCATGCTACTGAACTCCCGTAAAGTGTTTCCTACATTGGATGCAGAACTTCTTTAAACTGCCTGTCACTACTTCCAATGTACAGAAATCCTGTAAGCTGCTTCTCTTTTACTCAGACTACTGAAAACCCGCATAGTGCGAAAGAATACTCCCATGCTACAGAACTCCCTTAAGGATTTCCTACCCTCAGGATGCAAAACTCCTGAAAACTGCCTCTCACTACTTCCAATGTACAGAAATCCTGTAAGCTGCTTCTCTTTTACTCAGACTACTGAAAACCCACATAGTGCGTAAGACTACTCCCATGCTACAGAACTCCCGTAAAGTGTTTCCTACACTCATTATGCAGAACTCCTTTAAACTGCCTCTCACTACTTCCAATGTACAGAAATCCTGTAAGCTGCTTCTCTTTTACTCAGACTACTGAAAACACGCATAGTGCGTAAGACTACTCCCATGCTACAGAACTCCCGTAAAGTGTTTCCTACACTCAGGATGCAGAACTCCTGTAAACTGCGTCTCACTACTTGCAGCGAAGAGAAATCCTGTAAGCTGCTTCTCTTTTACTCAGACTACTGAAAACTCGCATATTGCATAAGATTACTCAAATGCTACAGAACTCCTGTAAAGTTTTTCTACACTCAAGATGCAGAACTTCTGTAAAGTGCCTCTCGCTACTTCCAATGTACATAAATCCAGTAAGCTGCTTCTCTTTTACTCAGACTACTGACAACCCGCATAGTGCGAAAGACTACTCCCATGCTACAGAACTCCCGTAAATTGTTTCCTACCCTCAGGATGCAGAACTCCTGTAAACTGCCTCTCACTACTTCCAATGTACAGAAATCCTGTAAGCTGCTTCTCTTTTATTCAGACTTCTGAAAACCCGCATAGTGCGAAGGACTACTCCCATGCTACGGAAATCCCGTAAAGTGTTTCCTACACTCAGAATGCAGAACTCCTGTAAACTGCCTCTCACTACTTCCAATGTACAGAAATCCTGTAAGCTGCTTCTCTTTTACTCAGACTACTGAAAACTTGCATAGGGCGTAAGACTTATCCCATGCTACAGAACTCCGTAAAGTGTTTCCTACACTCAGGATGCAGAACTCCTGAAAACTGCCTCTCACTACTTCCAATGTACAGAAATCCTGTAAGCTGCTTCTCTTTTACTCAGACTACTGAAAACCCGCATAGTGCGTAAGACTACTCCCATGCTACAGAACTCCCGTAAAGTGTCTCCTATACTGAATGCAGAACTCATTTAAACTGCCTCTCACTACTTCCAATGTACAGAAATCCTGTAAGCTGCTTCTCTTTTACTCAGACTACTGAAAACCCGCATAGTGCGTAAGACTACTCCCATGCTACAGAACTCCCGTAAACTGTTCGCACTCTGAGGATGCAGAACTCCTGTAAACTGCCTCTCACTACTTCCAATGTACAGAAATCCTGTAAGCTGCTTCTCTGTTACTCAGACTACTGAAAACTCGCATAGGGCGTAAGACTTCTCCCCTGCTACAGAACTCCCGTAAAGTGTTTTGTACACTCAAGATGCAGAACTCTTGTAAACTGCCTCTCACTACTTCCAATGGACAGAAATCCTGTTAGCTGCTTCTCTTTTACTCAGACTACTGAAAACCCGCATAGTGCGTAAGATTTCTCCCATGCTACAGAACTCCCGTAAAGTGTTTCTTACACTCAAGATTTAGAACTCTTGTAAACTGCCTCTCACTACTTCCAATGTACAGAAATCCTGTAAGCTGCTTCTCTTTTACTCAGACTACTGAAAACCCGCATAGTGCGTAAGACTACTCCCATGCTACAGAACTCCCGTAAAGTGTTTCCTACACTCAGGATGCAAAACTCCTGTAAACTCCCTCTCACTACTTCCAATGTATAGATATCCTGTAAGCTGCTTCTCTTTTACTCAGACTACTGAAAACCTGCATAGTGCGTAAGACTACTCCCATGCTGCAGAACTCCTGTAAAGTGTTTTCTACACTCAGGATGCAGAACTCCTGTAAACTCCCTCTCACTACTTCCAATGTACAGAAATCCTGTAAGCTGCTTCTCTTTTACTCAGACTACTGAAAACCCACATAGTGCGTAAGACTACTCCCATGCTACGCAAATCCCGTAAAGTGTTTCCTACACTCAGGATGCAGAACTCCTGTAAACTGCCTCTCACTACTTCCAATGGACAGAAATCCTGTAAGCTGCTTCTCTTTTATTCAGACTTCTGAAAACCCGCATAGTGCATAAGACTACTCCCATGCTACAGAACTCCCGAAAAGTGTTTTCTACACTGGATGCAGAACTCCTGTAAACTACCTCTCACTACTTCCAATGTACAGAAATCCTGTAAGCTGCTTCTCTTTTACTCAGACTACTGAAAACCGGCATAGTGCGTAAGACTACTGCCATGCTACAGAACTCCCGTAAATTGTTTCCTAACGTCAGGATGCAGAACTCCTGTAAACTTCCTCTCACTACTTCCAATGTACAGAAATCCGGTAAGATGCTTCTCTTATACTCAGACTACTGAAAACCCGCATAGTGCGTAAGACTATTCCCATGCTACAGAACTCCCCTAAGTGTTTCCTACACTCAGGATGCAGAACTCCTGTAACCTCTCTCTCACTACTTCCAGTGTACAGAAATCCTGTAAGCTGCTTCTCTTTTACTCAGACTACTGAAAATCCGCATAGTGCGTAAGACTACTCCCATGCTACAGAACTCCCATAAAGTGTTTCCTACACTCAGGATGCAGAACTCCTGTAAACTGCTTCTCACTACTTGCAGCTAAGAGAAATCCTGTAAGCTGCTTCTCTTTTACTCAGACTACTGAAAACTCGCATATTGCATAAGATTACTCAAATGCTACAGAACTCCTGTAAAGTTTTTCTACACTCAAGATGCAGAACTTCTGTAAAGTGCCTATCGCTACTTCCAATGTACATAAATCCTGTAAGCTGCTTCTCTTTTACTCAGACTACTGACAACCCGCATAGTGCGAAAGACTACTCCCATGCTACAGAACTCCCGTAAATTGTTTCCTACCCTCAGGATGCAGAACTCCTGTAAACTGCCTCTCACTACTTCCAATGTACAGAAATCCTGTAAGCTGCTTCTCTTTTATTCAGACTACTGAAAACCCGCATAGTGCGTAAGACTACTCCCATGCTACGGAAATCCCGTAACGTGTTTCCTACACTCAGAATGCAGAACTCCTGTAAACTGCCTCTCACTACTTCCAATGTACAGAAATCCTGTAAGCTGCTTCTCTTTTACTCAGACTACTGAAAACTTGCATAGGGCGTAAGACTTATCCCATGCTACAGAACTCCCGTAAACTGTTTCCTACACTCAGGATGCAGAACTCTTGTAAACTGCCTCTCACTACTTCCAATGTACAAATATCCTGTAAGCTGGTTCTCTTTTACTCAGACTACTGAAAACCCGCATAGTGCATAAGACTACTCCCATGCTACAGAACTCCCGTAAAGTGTTTTGTACACTGAGGCGTCAGAATTCCTTTAAACTGCCTCTCACTACTTCCAATGTACAGAAATCCTGTAAGCTGCTTCTCTTTTACTCAGACGACTGGAAACCCGCATACTGTGTAAGACTACTCCCATGCTACAGAACTCCCGTAAATTGTCTCCTACACTCAGGATGCAAAACTCCATTTAACTGCGTCTTTCTACTTCCAGCTAACAGAAATTCTGTAAGCTGCTTCTCTTTTACTCAGACTACTGAAAACTTGCATAGGTTGTAAGACTTATCCCATGCTACAGAACTCCCGTAAAGTGTTTCCTGCCCTCAGGATGCAGAACTCCTGTAAACTGCCTCTCACTACTTCCAATGTACAGAAATCCTGTAAGCTGCTTCTCTTTTACTCAGACTACAGAAAACCCGCATAGTGCGTAAGACTACTCCCATGCTACAGAACGCCCGTAAAGTGTTTCCTACACTCAGGATGCAGAACTCCTGTAAACTGCCTCTCACTACTTCCAATGTACAGAAATCCCGTAAGCTGCTTCACTTTTACTCAGGCTACTGAAAACTCGCATACTGCGTAAGACTACTCCCATGCTACAGAACTCCCGTAAAGTGTATCCTACACTCAGGATGCAAAACTCCTGTAAACTGCCTCTCACTACTTCCAATGTACAGAAATCCTGTAAGCTGCTTCTCTTTTACTCAGACTACTGAAAACCCGCATAGTGCGAAAGACTACTCCCATGCTACAGAACTCCGTAAAGTGTTTCCTACACTCAAGGTGCAGAACTACTGTAAACTGCCTCTCACTACTTCCAATGTACAGAAATCCTGTAAGCTGCTTCCCTTTTACTCAGACTACTGAAAACCCGCATAGTCCGTAAGACTACTCCCATGCTACCGAACTCCCGTAAAGTGTTTCCTACACTCAGGATGCAGAACTCCTGTAAACTGCCTCTCACTACTTGCAGCTAAGAGAAATCCTGTAAGCTGCTTCTCTTTTACTCAGACTACTGAAAACTCGCATATTGCATAAGATTACTCAAATGCTACAAAATTCCTGTAAAGTTTTTCTACACTCAAGATGCAGAACTCCTGTAAAGTGTCTCTCGCTACTTCCAATGTACATAAATCCTGTAAGCTGCTTCTCTTTTACTCAGACTACTGACAACCCGCATAGTGCGAAAGACTACTCCCATGCTACAGAACTCCCGTAAATTGTTTCCTACCCTCAGGATGCAGAACTCCTGTAAACTGCCTCTCACTACTTCCAATGTACAGAAATCCTGTAAGCTGCTTCTCTTTTATTCAGACTACTGAAAACCCACATAGTGCGTAAGACTACTCCCATGCTACGGAAATCCCGTAAAGTGTTTCCTACACTCAGAATGCAGAACTCCTGTAAACTGCCTCTCACTACTTCCAATGTACAGAAATCCTGTAAGCTGCTTCTCTTTTACTCAGACTACTGAAAACTTGCATAGGGTCTAAGACTTATCCCATGCTACAGAACTCCCGTAAACTGTTTCCTACACTCAGGATGCAGAACTCTTGTAAACTGCCTCTCACTACTTCCAATGTACAGAAATCCTGTAAGCTGGTTCTCTTTTACTCAGACTACTGAAAACCCGCATAGTGCATAAGACTACTCACATGTTACAGAACTCCCGTAAAGTGTTTTGTACACTCAGGAGTCAGAATTCCTTTAAACTGCCTCTCACTACATTCAATGTACAGAAATCCTGTAAGCTGCTTCTCTTTTACTCAGACAACTGAAAACAAGCATAGCTAGTAAGACTACTCCCATGCTACAGAACTCCCCTAAGTGTTTCCTACACTCAGGATGCAGAACTCCTGTAAACTGCCTCTCACTACTTCCAATGAACAGAAATCCTGTAAGCTGCTTCTCTTTTACTCAGACTACTGCAATCCCACATAGTGCATAAGACTACTCCATGCTAAAGAACTCCCGTAAAGTGTTTCTTACACTCAGGATGCAGAACTCCTGTAAACTGCCTCTCACTACTTCCAATGTAAAGAAATCCTGTAAGCTGCTTCTCTGTTACTGAGACTACTGAAAACTCGCATAGGGCGTAAGACTTCTCCCCTGCTACAGAACTCCCGTAAAGTGTTTCTTACACTCAAGATGCAGAACTCTTGTAAACTGCCTCTCACTACTTCCAATGGACAGAAATCCTGTTAGCTGCTTCTCTGTTACTCAGACTACTGAAAACCCGCATAGTGCGTAAGATTTCTCCCATGCTACAGAACTCCCGTAAAGTGTTTCTTACACTCAAGATTTATAACTCTTGTAAACTGCCTCTCACTACTTCCAATGTACAGAAATCCTGTAAGCTGCTTCTCTTTTACTTAGACTACTGAAAACCCGCATAGGGCATAAGACTACTCCCATGTTGCAGAACTCCAGTAAAGTGTTTCCTTCACTCAGGATGCAGAACTCTCGTAAACTGCCTCTCACTACTTCCAATGTACAGAAATCCTGTAAGCTACTTCTCTTTTACTCAGGCTACTGAAAACCCGCATTCTGCGTAAGACTACTCCCATGCTACAGAACTCCCGTAAAGTGTTTCCTACACTGGATGCAGAACTCCTGTAAACTGCCTCTCACTACTTCCAATGTACAGAAATCCTGTAAGCTGCTTCACTTTTACTCAGACTACTGAAAACCCGCATAGTGCGTAAGACTACTCCCATGTTACAGAACTCCCTTAAAATGTTTTCTACACCCAGGATGCAGAATTCTTTTAAACTGCCTCTCACTACTTCCAATGTACAGAAATCCTGTAAGCTGCTTCTCTTTTACTCAGACTACTGAAAACCCGCATAGTGCGTAAGACTACTCCCATGCTACAGAACTCCCGTAAAGTGTTTCCTACACTCAGGATGCAAAACTCCTGTAAACTCCCTCTCACTACTTCCAATGTATAGATATCCTGTAAGCTGCTTCTCTTTTACTCAGACTACTGAAAACCCGCATAGTGCTTAAGACTACTCCCATGCTACAGAACTCCCGTAAAGTGTTTCCTACACTCAGGATGCAAAACTCCTGTAAACTCCCTCTCACTACTTCCAATGTATAGATATCCTGTAAGCTGCTTCTCTTTTACTCAGACTACTGAAAACCCGCATAGTGCGTAAGACTACTCCCATGCTACGGAAACCCCGTAAAGTGTTTCCTACACTCAGAATGCAGAACTCCTGTAAACTGCCTCTCACTACTTCCAATGTACAGAAATCCTGTAAGCTGCTTCTCTTTTACTCAGACTAATGAAAACTTGCATAGGGCGTAAGATTTATCCCATGCTACAGAACTCCCGTAAACTGTTTCCTACACTCAGGATGCAGAACTCTTGTAAACTGCCTCTCACTACTTCCAATGTACAGAAATCCTGTAAGCTGTTTCTCTTTTACTCAGACTACTGAAAATCCGCATACTACATAAGACTATTCCCATGCAACAGAACTCCTGTAAAGTGTTTACTACTGGATGCAGAACTCCTTTAAACTGCCTCTCACTACTTCCAATGTACAGAAATCCTGTAAGCTGCTTCTCTTTTACTCAGACTACTGAAAAGAAGCATAGTGCGTATGATTTCTCCCATGCTACAGAACTCCCGTAAAGTGTTTCCTACACTCAGGATGCAGAACTCCTGTAAACTGCCTCTCACTACTTCCAATGTACAGAAATCCTGTAAGCTGCTTCCCTTTTACTTAGAGTACTGAAAACCCGCATAGGGCGTAAGACTTATCCCATGCTACAGAATTCCCGTTAAGTGTTTCCTACACTCAGGATGCAGAACTCCTGTAAACTGCCTCTCACTACTTCCAATGTACAGAAATCCTGTAAGCTGCTTCTGTTTTACTCAGACTACTGAAAACCCGCATAGTCCGAAAGACTATTCCCATGCTACTGAACTCCCGTAAAGTGTTTCCTACATTGGATGCAGAACTTCTTTAAACTGCCTGTCACTACTTCCAATGTACAGAAATCCTGTAAGCTGCTTCTCTTTTACTCAGACTACTGAAAATCCGCATAGTGCGAAAGAATACTCCCATGCTACAGAACTCCCGTAAGGATTTCCTACCCTCAGGATGAAGAACTCCTGAAAACTGCCTCTCACTACTTCCAATGTACAGAAATCCTGTAAGCTGCTTCTCTTTTACTCAGACTACTGAAAACCCACATAGTGCGTAAGACTACTCCCATGCTACAGAACTCCCGTAAAGTGTTTCCTACACTCATTATGCAGAACTCCTTTAAACTGCCTCTCACTGCTTCCAATGTACAGAAATCCTGTAAGCTGCTTCTCTTTTACTCAGACTACTGAAAACACGCATAGTGCGTAAGACTACTCCCATGCTACAGAACTCCCGTAAAGTGTTTCCTACACTCAGGATGCAGAACTCCTGTAAACTGCGTCTCACTACTTGCAGCTAAGAGAAATCCTGTAAGCTGCTTCTCTTTTACTCAGACTACTGAAAACTCGCATATTGCATAAGATTACTCAAATGCTACAGAAGTCCTGTAAAGTTTTTCTACACTCAAGATGCAGAACTTCTGTAAAGTGCCTCTCGCTACTTCCAATGTACATAAATCCAGTAAGCTGCTTCTCTTTTACTCAGACTACTGACAACCCGCATAGTGCGAAAGACTACTCCCATGCTACAGAACTCCCGTAAAGTGTTTCCTACCCTCAGGATGCAGAACTCCTGTAAACTGCCTCTCACTACTTCCAATGTACAGAAATCCTGTAAGCTGCTTCTCTTTTATTCAGACTTCTGAAAACCCGCATAGTGCGTAAGACTACTCCCATGCTACGGAAATCCCGTAAAGTGTTTCCTACACTCAGAATGCAGAACTCCTGTAAACTGCCTCTCACTACTTCCAATGTACAGAAATCCTGTAAGCTGCTTCTCTTTTACTCAGACTACTGAAAACTTGCATAGGGCGTAAGACTTATCCCATGCTACAGAACTCCGTAAAGTGTTTCCTACACTCAGGATGCAGAACTCCTGAAAACTGCCTCTCACTGCTTCCAATGTACACAAATCCTGTAAGCTGCTTCTCTGTTACTCAGACCACTGAAAACCCGCATAGTGCGTAAGACTACTCCCATGCTACAGAACTCCCGTAAACTGTCTCCTACACTCAGGATGCAAAACTCCATTTAACTGCGTCTTTCTACTTCCAGCTAACAGAAATCCTGTAAGCTGCTTCTCTTTTACTCAGACTACTGAAAACCCGCATAGTGCGTTAAGACTACTCCCATTCTAAAGAACTCCCGTAAAGTGTTTCCTACACTCAGGATGCAGTACACCTGTAAACTGCCTCTCACTACTTCCAATGTACAGAAATCCTGTAAGCTGCTTCCCTTTTACTCAGACTGCTGAAAACCCGCATAGTGCCTAAGACTACTCCCATGCTACAGAACTCCGGTAAAGTGTATCCTACACTCAGGATGAAGAACTCCTGCAAACTGCCTCTCACTACTTCCAAAGTACAGAAATCCTGTAAGCTGCTTCTCTTTTACTTAGACTACTGAAAACCTGCATAGTTGCGTAAGACTACTCCGAAGCTACAGAACTCCCGTAAAGTGTTTTCTACACTCAGGATGCAGAACTCCTGTTAACTGCCTCTCACTAGTTCCAATGTACACAAACCCTGTAAGCTGCTTCTCTTTTACTCAGACTACTGAAAACCCGCATAGTGCGTAAGACTACTCCCATGCTACAGAACTCCCGAAAAGTGTTTTCTACACTGGATGCAGAACTCCTGTAAACTACCTCTCACTACTTCCAATGTACAGAAATCCTGTAAGCTGCTTCTCTTTTACTCAGACTACTGAAAACCTGCATAGTGCGTAAGACTACTCCCATGCTACAGAACTCCCGTAAATTGTTTCCTAACGTCAGGATGCAGAACTCCTGAAAACTGCCTCTCACTACTTCCAATGTACAGAAATCCTGTAAGCTGCTTCTCTTTTACTCAGACTACTGAAAACCCGCATAGTGCGTAAGACTACTCCCATGCTACAGAACTCCCGTAAAGTGTTTCCTACACTCAGGATGCAGAACTCCTGTAAACTGCCTCTCCCTACTTCCAATGTACAGAAATCCGGTAAGATGCTTCTCTTTTACTCAGACTACTGAAAACCCGCATAGTGCGAAAGACTACTCCCATGCTACAGAACTCCGTAAACTGTTTCCTACACTCAAGGTGCAGAACTACTGTAAACTGCCTCTCACTACTTCCAATGTACAGAAATCCTGTAAGCTGCTTCCCTTTTACTCAGACTACTGAAAACCCGCATAGTGCGTAAGACTATTCCCATGCTACAGAACTCCGTAAAGTGTTTCCTACACTGGATCTAGAACTCATTTAAACTGCCTCACTACTTCCAAAGTATAAAAATCCTGTAAGCTGCTTCTCTTTTACTCAGACTACTGAAAACCGGTATAGTGCGGAAGACTACTCCCATGTTGCAGAACTCCAGTAAAGTGTTTCCTTCACTCAGGATGCAGAACTCTTGTAAACTGCCTCTCACTACTTCCAATGTACAGAAATCCTGTAAGCTGCTTCTCTTTTACTCAGGCTACTGAAAACCCGCATAGTGCGTAAGACTACTCCCATGCTACAGAACTCCCGTAAAGTGTTTCCTACACTCAGGATGCAAAACTCCTGTAAACTGCCTCTCACTACTTCCAATGTACAGAAATCCGGTAAGATGCTTCTCTTATACTCAGACTACTGTAAACCCGCATAGTGCGTAAGACTATTCCCATGCTACAGAACTCCCCTAAGTGTTTCCTACACTCAGGATGCAGAACTCCTGTAACCTCTCTCTCACTACTTCCAGTGTACAGAAATCCTGTAAGCTGCTTCTCTTTTACTCAGACTACTGAAAATCCGCATAGTGCGTAAGACTACTCCCATGCTACAGAACTCCCGTAAAGTGTTTCCTACACTCAGGATGCAGAACTCCTGTAAACTGCTTCTCACTACTTGCAGCTAAGAGAAATCCTGTAAGCTGCTTCTCTTTTACTCAGACTACTGAAAATTCGCATATTGCATAAGATTACTCAAATGCTACAGAACTCCTGTAAAGTTTTTCTACACTCAAGATGCAGCACTTCTGTAAAGTGCCTATCGCTACTTCCAATGTACACAAATCCTGTAAGCTGCTTCTCTTTTACTCAGACTACTGACAACCCGCATAGTGCGAAAGACTACTCCCATGCTACAGAACTCCCGTAAATTGTTTCCTACCCTCAGGATACAGAACTCCTGTAAACTGCCTCTCACTACTTCCAATGTACAGAAATCCTGTAAGCTGCTTCTCTTTTATTCAGACTACTGAAAACCCGCATAGTGCGTAAGACTACTCCCATGCTACGGAAATCCCATAAAGTGTTTCCTACACTCAGAATGCAGAACTCCTGTAAACTGCCTCTCACTACTTCCAATGTACAGAAATCCTGTAAGCTGCTTCTCTTTTACTCAGACTACTGAAAACTTGCATAGGGCGTAAGACTTATCCCATGCTACAGAACTCCCGTAAACTGTTTCCTACACTCAGGATGCAGAACTCTTGTAAACTGCCTCTCACTACTTCCAATGTACAGAAATCCTGTAAGCTGGTTCTCTTTTACTCAGACTACTGAAAACCCGCATAGTGCATAAGACTACTCCCATGCTACAGAACTCCCGTAAAGTGTTTTGTACACTGAGGCGTCAGAATTCCTTTAAACTGCCTCTCACTACTTCCAATGTACAGAAATCCTGTAAGCTGCTTCTCTTTTACTCAGACTACTGAAAACTTGCATAGGGCGTAAGACTTATCCCATGCTACAGAACTCCCGTAAACTGTTTCCTACACTCAGGATGCAGAACTCTTGTAAACTGCCTCTCACTACTTCCAATGTACAGAAATCCTGTAAGCTGCTTCTCTTTTATTCAGACTACAGAAAACCCGCATAGTGCGTAAGACTACTCCCATGCTACAGAACGCCCGTAAAGTGTTTCCTACACTCAGGATGCAGAACTCCTGTAAACTGCCTCTCACTACTTCCAATGTACAGAAATCCCGTAAGCTGCTTCACTTTTACTCAGGCTACTGAAAACCCGCATACTGCGTAAGACTACTCCCATGCTACAGAACTCCCGTAAAGTGTATCCTACACTCAGGATGCAAAACTCCTGTAAACTGCCTCTCACTACTTCCAATGTACAGAAATCCTGTAAGCTGCTTCTCTTTTACTCAGACTACTGAAAACCCGCATAGTGCGAAAGACTACTCCCATGCTACAGAACTCCGTAAAGTGTTTCCTACACTCAAGGTGCAGAACTACTGTAAACTGCCTCTCACTACTTCCAATGTACAGAAATCCTGTAATCTGCTTCCCTTTTACTCAGACTACTGAAAACCCGCATAGTCCGTAAGACTACTCCCATGCTACAGAACTCCCGTAAAGTGTTTCCTACACTCAGGATGCAGAACTCCTGTAAACTGCCTCTCACTACTTGCAGCTAAGAGAAATCCTGTAAGCTGCTTCTCTTTTACTCAGACTACTGAAAACTCGCATATTGCATAAGATTACTCAAATGCTACAGAATTCCTGTAAAGTTTTTCTACACTCAAGATGCAGAACTCCTGGAAACTGCCTCTCGCTACTTCCAATGTACATAAATCCTGTAAGCTGCTTCTCTTTTACTCAGACTACTGACAACCCGCATAGTGCGAAAGACTACTCCCATGCTACAGAACTCCCGTAAATTGTTTCCTACCCTCAGGATGCAGAACTCCTGTAAACTGCCTCTCACTACTTCCAATGTACAGAAATCCTGTAAGCTGCTTCTCTTTTATTCAGACTACTGAAAACCCACATAGTGCGTAAGACTACTCCCATGCTACGGAATTCCCGTAAAGTGTTTCCTACACTCAGAATGCAGAACTCCTGTAAACTGCCTCTCACTACTTCCAATGTACAGAAATCCTGTAAGCTGCTTCTCTTTTACTCAGACTACTGAAAACTTGCATAGGGTCTAAGACTTATCCCATGCTACAGAACTCCCGTAAACTGTTTCCTACACTCAGGATGCAGAACTCTTGTAAACTGCCTCTCACTACTTCCAATGTACAGAAATCCTGTAAGCTGGTTCTCTTTTACTCAGACTACTGAAAACCCGCATAGTGCATAAGACTACTCCCATGTTACAGAACTCCGTAAAGTGTTTTGTACACTCAGGAGTTAGAATTCCTTTAAACTGCCTCTCACTACATTCAATGTACAGAAATCCTGTAAGCTGCTTCTCTTTTACTCAGACAACTGAAAACAAGCATAGCTAGTAAGACTACTCCCATGCTACAGAACTCCCCTAAGTGTTTCCTACACTCAGGATGCAGAACTCCTGTAAACTGCATCTCACTACTTCCAATGAACAGAAATCCTGTAAGCTGCTTCTCTTTTACTCAGACTACTGCAATCCCACATAGTGCCTAAGACTACTCCATGCTAAAGAACTCCCGTAAAGTGTTTCCTACGCTCAGGATGCAGAACTCCTGTAAACTGCCTCTCACTACTTCCAATGTAAAGAAATCCTGTAAGCTGCTTCTCTGTTACTGAGACTACTGAAAACTCGCATAGGGCGTAAGACTTCTCCCCTGCTACAGAACTCCCGTAAAGTGTTTCTTACACTCAAGATGCAGAACTCTTGTAAACTGCCTCTCACTACTTCCAATGGACAGAAATCCTGTTAGCTGCTTCTCTGTTACTCAGACTACTGAAAACCCGCATAGTGCGTAAGATTTTTCCCATGCTACAGAACTCCCGTAAAGTGTTTCTTACACTCAAGATTTAGAACTCTTGTAAACTGCCTCTCACTACTTCCAATGTACAGAAATCCTGTAAGCTGCTTCTCTTTTACTTAGACTACTGAAAACCCGCATAGGGCGTAAGACTACTCCCATGTTGCAGAACTCCAGTAAAGTGTTTCCTTCACTCAGGATGCAGAACTCTCGTAAACTGCCTCTCACTACTTCCAATGTACAGAAATCCTGTAAGCTGCTTCTCTTTTACTCAGGCTACTGAAAACCCGCATTCTGCGTAAGACTACTCCCATGCTACAGAACTCCCGTAAAGTGTTTCCTACACTGGATGCAGAACTCCTGTAAACTGCCTCTCACTACTTCCAATGTACAGAAATCCTGTAAGCTGCTTCACTTTTACTCAGACTACTGAAAACCCGCATAGTGCGTAAGACTACTCCCATGTTACAGAACTCCCTTAAAATGTTTTCTACACCCAGGATGCAGAATTCTTTTAAACTGCCTCTCACTACTTCCAATGGACAGAAATCCTGTAAGCTGCTTCTCTTTTACTCAGACTACTGAAAACCCGCATAGTCCGTAAGACTACTCCCATGCTACAGAACTCCCGTAAAGTGTCTCCTATACTGAATGCAGAACTCATTTAAACTGCCTCTCACTACTTCCAATGTACAGAAATCCTGTAAGATGCTTCTTTTTTACTCAGACTACTGAAAACCCGCATAGTGCGTAAGACTACTCCCATGCTACAGAACTCCCGTAAAGTGTTTCCTACACTCAGGATGCAAAACTCCTGTAAACTCCCTCTCACTACTTCCAATGTATAGATATCCTGTAAGCTGCTTCTCTTTTACTCAGACTACTGAAAACCCGCATAGTGCGTAAGACTACTCCCATGCTACGGAAACCCCGTAAAGTGTTTCCTACACTCAGAATGCAGAACTCCTGTAAACTGCCTCTCACTACTTCCAATGTACAGAAATCCTGTAAGCTGCTTCTCTTTTACTCAGACTACTGAAAACTTGCATAGGGCGTAAGATTTATCCCATGCTACAGAACTCCCGTAAAGTGTTTGCTACCCTCAGGATGCAGAACTCTTGTAAACTGCCTCTCACTACTTCCAATGTACAGAAATCCTGTAAGCTGCTTCACTTTTACTCAGACTACTGAAAACCCGCATAGTGCGTAAGACTACACCCATGTTACAGAACTCCCTTAAAATGTTTTCTACACCCAGGATGCAGAATTCTTTTAAACTGCCTCTCACTACTTCCAATGTACAGAAATCCTGTAAGCTGCTTCTCTTTTACTCAGACTACTGAAAAGAAGCATAGTGCGTATGATTTCTCCCATGCTACAGAACTCCCGTAAAGTGTTTCCTACACTCAGGATGCAGAACTCCTGTAAACTGCCTCTCACTACTTCCAATGTACAGAAATCCTGTAAGCTGCTTCCCTTTTACTTAGAGTACTGAAAACCCGCATAGGGCGTAAGACTTATCCCATGCTACAGAATTCCCGTTAAGTGTTTCCTACACTCAGGATGCAGAACTCCTGTAAACTGCCTCTCACTACTTCCAATGGACAGAAATCCTGTAAGCTGCTTCTCTTTTACTCAGACTACTGAAAACCCGCATAGTCCGAAAGACTACTCCCATGCTACTGAACTCCCGTAAAGTGTTTCCTACATTGGATGCAGAACTTCTTTAAACTGCCTGTCACTACTTCCAATGTACAGAAATCCTGTAAGCTGCTTCTCTTTTACTCAGACTACTGAAAATCCGCATAGTGCGAAAGAATACTCCCATGCTACAGAACTCCCGTAAGGATTTCCTACCCTCAGGATGCAGAACTCCTGTAAACTGCCTCTCACTACTTCCAATGTACAGAAATCCTGTAAGCTGCTTCTCTTTTACTCAGACTACTGAAAACCCACATAGTGCGTGAGACAACTCCCATGCTACAGAACTCCCGTAAAGTGTTTCCTACACTCATTATGCAGAACTCCTTTAAACTGCCTCTCACTGCTTCCAATGTACAGAAATCCTGTAAGCTGCTTCTCTTTTACTCAGACTACTGAAAACACGCATAGTGCGTAAGACTACTCCCATGCTACAGAACTCCCGTAAAGTGTTTCCTACACTCAGGATGCAGAACTCCTGTAAACTGCGTCTCACTACTTGCAGCTAAGAGAAATCCTGTAAGCTGCTTCTCTTTTACTCAGACTACTGAAAACTCTCATATTGCATTAGATTACTCAAATGCTACAGAACTCCTGTAAAGTTTTTCTACACTCAAGATGCAGAACTTCTGTAAAGTGCCTCTCGCTACTTCCAATGTACATAAATCCAGTAAGCTGCTTCTCTTTTACTCAGACTACTGACAACCCGCATAGTGCGAAAGACTACTCCCATGCTACAGAACTCCCGTAAAGTGTTTCCTACCCTCAGGATGCAGAACTCCTGTAAACTGCCTCTCACTACTTCCAATGTACAGAAATCCTGTAAGCTGCTTCTCTTTTATTCAGACTTCTGAAAACCCGCATAGTGCGTAAGACTACTCCCATGCTACGGAAATCCCGTAAAGTGTTTCCTACACTCAGAATGCAGAACTCCTGTGAACTGCCTCTCACTACTTCCAATGTACAGAAATCCTGTAAGCTGCTTCTCTTTTACTCAGACTACTGAAAACTTGCATAGGGCGAAAGACTTATCCCATGCTACAGAACTCCGTAAAGTGTTTCCTACACTCAGGATGCAGAACTCCTGAAAACTGCCTCTCACTACTTCCAATGTACACAAATCCTGTAAGCTGCTTCTCTTTTACTCAGACTACTGAAAACCCGCATAGTGCGTAAGACTACTCCCATGCTACAGAACTCCCGTAAACTGTCTCCTACACTCAGGATGCAAAACTCCATTTAACTGCGTCTTTCTACTTCCAGCTAACAGAAATCCTGTAAGCTGCTTCTCTTTTACTCAGACTACTGAAAACCCGCATTGTGCGTTAAGACTACTCCCATTCTAAAGAACTCCCGTAAAGTGTTTCCTACACTCAGGATGCAGTACACCTGTAAACTGCCTCTCACTACTTCCAATGTACAGAAATCCTGTAAGCTGCTTCTCTTTTACTCAGACTGCTGAAAACCCGCATAGTGCCTAAGACTACTCCCATGCTACAGAACTCCGGTAAAGTGTTTCCTACACTCAGGATGCAGAACTCCTGTAAACTGCCTCTCACTACTTCCAATGTACAGAAATCCTGTAAGCTGCTTCTCTTTTACTCAGACTACTGAAAACCCGCATAGTGCGTAAGACTACTAACATGCTACAGAACTCCCGTAAAGTGTTTCCTACACTCAGGATGCAGAAGTCCTGTAAACTGCTTCTCACTACTTGCAGCTAAGAGAAATCCTGTAAGCTGCTTCTCTTTTACTCAGACTACTGAAAACTCGCATATTGCATAAGATTACTCAAATGCTACAGAACTCCTGTAAAGTTTTTCTACACTCAAGATGCAGAACTTCTGTAAAGTGCCTATCGCTACTTCCAATGTACACAAATCCTGTAAGCTGCTTCTCTTTTACTCAGACTACTGAAAACCCGCATAGTGCGTAAGACTACTCCCATGCTACGGAAATCCCGTAAAGTGTTTCCTACACTCAGAATGCAGAACTCCTGTAAACTGCCTCTCACTACTTCCAATGTACAGAAATCCTGTAAGCTGCTTCTCTTTTACTCAGCCTACTGAAAACTTGCATAGGGCGTAAGACTTATCCCATGCTACAGAACTCCCGTAAACTGTTTCCTACACTCAGGATGCAGAACTCTTGTAAACTGCCTCTCACTACTTCCAATGTACAGAAATCCTGTAAGCTGGTTCTCTTTTACTCAGACTACTGAAAACCCGCATAGTGCATAAGACTACTCCCATGCTACAGAACTCCCGTAAAGTGTTTTGTACACTGAGGCGTCAGAATTCCTTTAAACTGCCTCTCACTACTTCCAATGTACAGAAATCCTGTAAGCTGCTTCTCTTTTACTCAGACAACTGAAAACAAGCATAGCTCGTAAGACTACTCCCATGCTACAGAACTCCCGTAAATGTTTCCTACACTCAGGATGCAGAACTCCTGTAAACTGCCTCTCACTACTTCCAATGTACAGAAATCCTGTAAGCTGCTTCTCTTTTACTCAGACGACTGAAAACCCGCATACTGTGTAAGACTACTCCCATGCTACAGAACTCCCGTAAATTGTCTCCTACACTCAGCATGCAAAACTCCATTTAACTGCGTCTTTCAACTTCCAGCTAACAGAAATCCTGTAAGCTGCTTCTCTTTTACTCAGACTACTGAAAACTTGCATAGGTTGTAAGACTTATCCCATGCTACAGAACTCCCATAAAGTGTTTCCTACACTGGATGCAGAACTCCTGTAAACTGCCTCTCACTACTTCCAATGTACAGAAATCCTGTAAGCTGCTTCTCTGTTACTCAGACTACTGAAAACCCGCATAGGGCTTAAGACTTATCCCATGGTACAAAACTCCCATAAAGTGTTTCCTACACTCAGGATGCAGAACTCCTGTAAACTGCCTCTCACTACTTCCAATGTACAGAAATCCTGTAAGCTGCTTCTCTTTTACTCAGACTACTGAAAACCCGCATAGTGCGTAAGACTACTCCCATGCTACAGAACTCCCGTAAAGTGTTTCCTACACTGGATGCAGAACTCCTGTAAACTGCCTCTCACTAATTCCAATGTACAGAAATCCTGTAAGCTGCTTCACTTTTACTCAGACTACTGAAAACCCGCATAGTGTGTAAGACTACTCCCATGTTACAGAACTCCCTTAAAATGTTTTCTACACCTAGGATGCAGAATTCTTTTTAACTGCCTCTCACTACTTCCAATGTACAGAAATCCTGTAAGCTGCTTCTCTTTTACTCAGACTACTGAAAACCCGCATAGGGCGGAAGACTTATCGCATGCTACAGAACTCCCGTAAAGTGTTTCCTACACTCAGGATGCAGAACTCCTGTAAACTGCCTCTCACTACTTCCAATGGACAGAAATCCTGTAAGCTGCTTCTCTTTTACTCAGACTACTGAAATCACGCATAGTGCGTAAGACTACTCCCATGCTGCAGAACTGCTGTAAAGTGTTTTCTACACTCAGGATGCAGAACTCCTGTAAAGTGCCTCTCGCTACTTCCAATGTACATAAATCCTGTAAGCTGCTTCTCTTTTACTCAGACTACTGAAAACCCACATAGTGCGTAAGACTACTCCCATGCTACGGAAATCCCGTAAAGTGTTTCCTACACTCAGGATGCAGAACTCCTGTAAACTGCCTCTCACTACTTCCAATGGACAGAAATCCTGTAAGCTGCTTCTCTTTTACTCAGACTACTGAAAAATTGCATAGGTTGTAAGACTTATCCCATGCTACAGAACTCCCGTAAAGTGTTTCCTGCCCTCAGGATGCAGAACTCCTGTAAACTGCCTCTCACTACTTCCAATGAACAGAAATCCTGTAAGCTGCTTCTCTTTTACTCAGACTACAGAAAACCCGCATAGTGCATAAGACTACTCCCATGCTACAGAACGCCCGTAAAGTGTTTCCTACACTCAGGATGCAGAACTCCTGTAAACTGCCTCTCACTACTTCCAATGTACAGAAATCCCGTAAGCTGCTTCACTTTTACTCAGGCTACTGAAAACTCGCATACTGCGTAAGACTACTCCCATGCTACAGAACTCCCGTAAAGTGTATCCTACACTCAGGATGCAAAACTCCTGTAAACTGCCTCTCACTACTTCCAATGTACAGAAATCCTGTAAGCTGCTTCTCTTTTACTCAGACTACTGAAAACCCGCATAGTGCGAAAGACTACTCCCATGCTACAGAACTCCCGTAAAGTGTTTCCTACACTCAAGGTGCAGAACTACTGTAAACTGCCTCTCACTACTTCCAATGTACAGAAATCCTGTAATCTGCTTCCATTTTACTCAGACTACTGAAAACCCGCATAGTCCGTAAGACTACTCCCATGCTACAGAACTCCCGTAAAGTGTTTCCTACACTCAGGATGCAGAACTCCTGTAAACTGCCTCTCACTACTTGCAGCTAAGAGAAATCCTGTAAGCTGCTTCTCTTTTACTCAGACTACTGAAAACTCGCATATTGCATAAGATTACTCAAATGCTACAGAATTCCTGTAAAGTTTTTCTACACTCAAGATGCAGAACTCCTGTAAACTGCCTCTCACTACTTCCAATGTACAGAAATCCTGTAAGCTGGTTCTCTTTTACTCAGACTACTGAAAACCCGCATAGTGCATAAGACTACTCCCATGTTACAGAACTCCCGTAAAGTGTTTTGTACACTCAGGAGTCAGAACTCATTTAAACTGCCTCTCACTACTTCCAATGTACAGAAATCCTGTAAGCTGCTTCTCTTTTACTCAGACTACTGAAAACCCGCATAGTGCGTAAGACTACTCCCATGCTACAGAACTCCCGTAAAGTGTCTCCTATACTGAATGCAGAACTCATTTAAACTGCCTCTCACTACTTCCAATGTACAGAAATCCTGTAAGATGCTTCTTTTTTACTCACACTATTGAAAACCCGCATAGTGCGTAAGACTACTCCCATGCTACAGAACTCCCGTAAAGTGTTTCCTACACTCAGGATGCAAAACTCCTGTAAACTCCCTCTCACTACTTCCAATGTATAGATATCCTGTAAGCTGCTTCTCTTTTACTCAGATTACTGAAAACCCGCATAGTGCGTAAGACTACTCCGATGCTACGGAAACCCCGTAAAGTGTTTCCTACACTCAGAATGCAGAACTCCTGTAAACTGCCTCTCACTACTTCCAATGTACAGAAATCCTGTAAGCTGCTTCTCTTTTACTCAGACTACTGAAAACCCGCATAGTGCGTAAGACTACTCCCATGCTACAGAACTCCCGTAAAGTGTCTCCTATACTGAATGCAGAACTCATTTAAACTGCCTCTCACTACTTCCAATGTACAGAAATCCTGTAAGATGCTTCTTTTTTACTCAGACTACTGAAAACCCGCATAGTGCGTAAGACTACTCCCATGCTACAGAACTCCCGTAAAGTGTTTCCTACACTCAGGATGCAAAACTCCTGTAAACTGCCTCTCATTACTTCCAATGTACAGAAATCCTGTAAGCTGCTTCTCTTTTACTCAGACTACTGAAAACCCGCATAGTGCGTAAGACTACTCCCATGCTACGGAAACCCCGTAAATTGTTTCCTACACTCAGAATGCAGAACTCCTGTAAACTGCCTCTCACTACTTCCAATGTACAGAAATCCTGTAAGCTGCTTCTCTTTTACTCAGACTACTGAAAACCCGCATAGTGCGTAAGACTACTCCCATGCTACGGAAACCCCGTAAATTGTTTCATACACTCAGAATGCAGAACTCCTCTAAACTGCCTCTCACTACTTCCAATGTACAGAAATCCTGTAAGCTGCTTCTCTTTTACTCAGACTACTGAAAACCCGCATAGTGCATAAGACTACTCCCATGCTACAGAACTCTGTAAAGTGTTTCCTACACTCAGGATGCAGAACTCCTTTAAACTGCCTCTCACTACTTCCAATGTACAGAAATCCTGTAAGCTGCTTCTCTTTTACTCAGACTACTGAAAACACGCATAGTGTGTAAGACTACTCCCATGCTACAGAACTCCCGTAATGTGTTTCCTACACTCAGGATGCAGAACTCCTGTAAACTGCCTCTCACTACTTCCAATGTACAGAAATCCTGTAAGCTGCTTCTCTTTTACTCAGACTACTGCAATCCCACATAATGCCTAAGACTACTCCATGCTACAGAACTCCCGTAAAGTGTTCCCTACACTCAGGATGCAGAACTCCTGTAAACTGCCTCTCATTACTTCCAATGTACAGAAATCCTGTAAGCTGCTTCTCTTTTACTCAGACTACTGAAAACCGAATAGTGCGTAAGACTGCTCCCATGCTACAGAACTCCCGTAAACTGTTCGCACTCTGAGGATGCAGAACTCCTGTAAACTGCCTCTCACTACTTCCAATGTACAGAAATCCTGTAAGCTGCTTCTCTGTTACTCAGACTACTGAAAACTCGCATAGGGCGTAAGACTTCTCCCCTGCTACAGAACTCCCGTAAAGTGTTTTGTACACTCAAGATGCAGAACTCTTGTAAACTGCCTCTCACTACTTCCAATGGACAGAAATCCTGTTAGCTGCTTCTCTTTTACTCAGACTACTGAAAACCCGCATAGTGCGTAAGATTTCTCCCATGCTACAGAACTCCCGTAAAGTGTTTCTTACACTCAAGATTTAGAACTCTTGTAAACTGCCTCTCACTACTTCCAATGTACAGAAATCCTGTAAGCTGCTTCTCTTTTACTCAGACTACTGAAAACCCGCATAGTGCGTAAGACTACTCCCATGCTACAGAACTCCCGTAAAGTGTTTCCTACACTGGATGCAAAACTCCTGTAAACTGCCTCTCACTACTTCCAATGTACAGAAATCCTGTAAGCTGCTTCACTTTTACTCAGACTACTGAAAACCCGCATAGTGCGTAAGACTACTCCCATGTTACAGAACTCCCTTAAAATGTTTTCTACACCCAGGATGCAGAATTCTTTTAAACTGCCTCTCACTACTTCCAATGTACAGAAATCCTGTAAGCTGCTTCTCTTTTACTCAGACTACTGAAACCCGCATAATGCGTAAGACTACTCCAATGCTACACAACTCCCATAAAGGGTTTCCTACACTCAGGATGCAGAACTCCTGTGAACTGACTCTCACTACTTCCAATGTACAGAAATCCTGTAAGCTGCTTCTCTTTTACTCAGACTACTGAAAACCCGCATAGTGCGTAAGACTACTCCCATGCTACAGAATTCCCGTAAAGTGTCTCCTATACTGGATCTAGAACTCATTTAACCTGCCTCTCACTACTTCCAATGTACAGAAATCCTGTAAGCTGCTTCTCTTTTACTCAGACTACTGAAAACCCGCATAGTGCGTAAGACTACTCCCATGCTACAGAACTCACGTAAAGTGTCTCCTATACTGAATGCAGAACTCATTTAAACTGCCTCTCACTACTTCCAATGTACAGAAATCCTGTAAGCTGCTTCTCTTTTACTCAGACTACTGAAAACCCGCATAGTGCGTAAGACTACACCCATGCTACAGAACTCCCGTAAAGTGTTTCCTACACTCAGGATGCAAAACTCCTGTAAACTCCCTCTCACTACTTCCAATGTATAGATATCCTGTAAGCTGCTTCTCTTTTACTCAGGCTACTGAAAACCCGCATAGTGCGTAAGACTACTCCCATGCTACGGAAATCCCGTAAAGTGTTTCCTACACTCAGAATGCAGAACTCCTGTAAACTTCCTCTCACTACTTCCAATGTGCAGAAATCCTGTAAGCTGCTTCTCTTTTACTCAGACTACTGAAAACTTGCATAGGGCATAAGATTTATCCCATGCTACAGAACTCCCGTAAACTGTTTCCTACCCTCAGGATGCAGAACTCTTGTAAGCTGCCTCTCACTACTTCCAATGTACAGAAATCCTGTAAGCTGGTTCTCTTTTACTCAGACTACTGAAAACCCGCATAGTGCATAAGATTTCTCCCATGCTACAGAACTCCCGTAAAGTGTTTCTTACACTCAAGATTTAGAACTCTTGTAAACTGCCTCTCACTACTTCCAATGTACAGAAATCCTGTAAGCTGCTTCTCTTTTACTCAGACTACTGAAAACCCGCATAGTGCGTAAGACTACTCCCATGCTACAGAACTCCCGTAAAGTGTTTCCTACACTGGATGCAGAACTCCTGTAAACTGCCTCTCACTACTTCCAATGTACAGAAATCCTGTAAGCTGCTTCACTTTTACTCAGACTACTGAAAACCCGCATAGTGCGTTAGACTACTCCCATGTTACAGAACTCCCTTAAAATGTTTTCTACACCCAGGATGCAGAATTCTTTTAAACTGCCTCTCACTACTTCCAATGTACAGAAATCCTGTAAGCTGCTTCTCTTTTACTCAGACTACTGAAAACCCGCATAGTCCGTAAGACTACTCCCATGCTACAGAACTCCCGTAAAGTGTCTCCTATACTGAATGCAGAACTCATTTAAACTGCCTCTCACTACTTCCAATGTACAGAAATCCTGTAAGCTGCTTCTCTTTTACTCAGACTACTGAAAACCCGCATAGGGCGGAAGACTTATCGCATGCTACAGAACTCCCGTAAAGTGTTTCCTACACTCAGGATGCAGAACTCCTGTAAACTGCCTCTCACTACTTCCAATGTACAGAAATCCTGTAAGCTGCTTCTCTTTTACTCAGACTACTGAAAACCCGCATAATGCGTAAGACTACTCCAATGCTACACAACTCCCATAAAGGGTTTCCTATACTCAGGATGCAGAACTCCTGTGAACTGACTCTCACTACTTCCAATGTACAGAAATCCTGTAAGCTGCTTCTCTTTTACTCAGACTACTGAAAACGCGCATAGTGCGTAAGACTACTCCCATGCTACAGAATTCCCGTAAAGTGTCTCCTACACTGGATCTAGAACTCATTTAAACTGCCTCTCACTACTTCCAATGTACAGAAATCTTGTAAGCTGCTTCTCTTTTACTCAGACTACTGAAAACCCGCATAGTGCGTAAGACTACTCCCATGCTACAGAACTCCCGTAAAGTGTTTCCTACACTCAGGATGCAAAACTGCTGTAAACTCCCTCTCACTACTTCCAATGTATAGATATCCTGTAAGCTGCTTCTCTTTTACTCAGACTACTGAAAACTTGCATAGGGCGTAAGATTTATCCCATGCTACAGAACTCCCGTAAACTGTTTCCTACACTCAGGATGCAGAACTCTTGTAAACTGCCTCTCACTACTTCCAATGTACAGAAATCCTGTAAGCTGGTTCTGTTTTACTCAGACTACTGAAAACCCGCATAGTGCATAAGACTACTCCCATGCTACAGAACTCTGTAAAGTGTTACCTACACTCAGGATGCAGAACTCCTTTTAACTGCCTCTCACTACTTCCAATGTACAGAAATCCTGTAAGCTGCTTCTCTTTTACTCAGACTACTGAAAACACGCATAGTGCGTAAGACTACTCCAATGCTACAGAACTCCCGTAATGTGTTTCCTACACTCAGGATGCAGAACTCCTGTAAACTGCCTCTCACTACTTCCAATGTACAGAAATCCTGTAAGCTGCTTCTCTTTTACTCAGACTACTGCAATCCCACATAGTGCCTAAGACTACTCCATGCTACAGAACTCCCGTAAAATGTTTCCTACACTCAGGATGCAGAACTCCTGTAAACTGCCTCTCATTACTTCCAATGTACAGAAATCCTGTAAGCTGCTTCTCTTTTACTCAGACTACTGAAAACCCGAATAGTGCGTAAGACTGCTCCCATGCTACAGAACTCCCGTAAACTGTTCGCACTCTGAGGATGCAGAACTCCTGTAAACTGCCTCTCACTACTTCCAATGTACAGAAATCCTGTAAGCTGCTTCTCTGTTACTCAGACTACTGAAAACTCGCATAGGGCGTAAGACTTCTCCCCTGCTACAGAACTCCCGTAAAGTGTTTTGTACACTCAAGATGCAGAACTCTTGTAAACTGCCTCTCACTACTTCCAATGGACAGAAATCCTGTTAGCTGCTTCTCTTTTACTCAGACTACTGAAAACCCGCATAGTGCGTAAGATTTCTCCCATGCTACAGAACTCCCGTAAACTGTTTCTTACACTCAAGATTTAGAACTCTTGTAAACTGCCTCTCACTACTTCCAATGGACAGAAATCCTGTAAGCTGCTTCTCTTTTACTCAGACTACTGAAAACCCGCATAGGGCGGAAGACTTATCGCATGCTACAGAACTCCCGTAAAGTGTTTCCTACACTCAGGATGCAGAACTCCTGTAAACTGCCTCTCACTACTTCCAATGTACAGAAATCCTGTAAGCTGCTTCTCTTACTCAGACTACTGAAAACCCGCATAATGCGTAAGACTACTCCAATGCTACACAACTCCCATAAAGGGTTTACTATACTCAGGATGCAGAACTCCTGTGAACTGACTCTCACTACTTCCAATGTACAGAAATCCTGTAAGCTGCTTCACTTTTACTCAGACTACTGAAAACGCGCATAGTGCGTAAGACTACTCCCATGCTACAGAATTCCCGTAAAGTGTCTCCTACACTGGATCTAGAACTCATTTAAACTGCCTCTCACTACTTCCAATGTACAGAAATCTTGTAAGCTGCTTCTCTTTTACTCAGACTACTGAAAACCCGCATAGTGCGTAAGACTACTCCCATGCTACAGAACTCCCGTAAAGTGTTTTCTACACTCAGGATGCAAAACTCCTGTAAACTCCCTCTCACTACTTCCAATATACAGAAATCCTGTAAGCTGCTTCTCTTTTACTCAGACTACTGAAAACCTGCATAGTGCGTAAGACTACTACCATGCTGCAGAACTCCTGTAAAGTGTTTTCTACACTCAGGATGCAGAACTCCTGTGAACTCCCTCTCACTACTTCCAATGTACAGAAATCCTGTAAGCTGCTTCTCTTTTACTCAGACTACTGAAAACACGCATAGGGCGTAAGATTTATCCCATGCTACAGAACTCCCGTAAACTGTTTCCTACACTCAGGATGCAGAACTCTTGTAAACTGCCTCTCACTACTTCCAATGTACAGAAATCCTGTAAGCTGGTTCTCTTTTACTCAGACTACTGAAAACCCGCATAGTGCATAAGACTACTCCCATGCTACAGAACTCTGTAAAGTGTTTCCTACACTCAGGATGCAGAACTCCTTTAAACTGCCTCTCACTACTTCCAATGTACAGAAATCCTGTAAGCTGCTTCTCTTTTACTCAGACTACTGAAAACACGCATAGTGCGTAAAACTACTAACATGCTGCAGAACTCCCGTAATGTGTTTCCTACACTCAGGATGCAGAACTCCTGTAAACTGCCTCTCACTACTTCCAATGTACAGAAATCCTGTAAGCTGCTTCTCTGTTACTCAGACTACTGAAAACTCGCATAGGGCGTAAGACTTCTCCCCTGCTACAGAACTCCCGTAAAGTGTTTTGTACACTCAAGATGCAGAACTCTTGTAAACTGCCTCTCACTACTTCCAATGGACAGAAATCCTGTTAGCTGCTTCTCTTTTACTCAGACTACTGCAATCCCACATAGTGCCTAAGACTACTCCATGCTACAGAACTCCCGTAAAGTGTTTCCTACACTCAGGATGCAGAACTCCTGTAAACTGCCTCTCATTACTTCCAATGTACAGAAATCCTGTAAGCTGCTTCTCTTTTACTCAGACTACTGAAAACCCGAATAGTGCGTAAGACTGCTCCCATGCTACAGAACTCCCGTAAACTGTTCGCACTCTGAGGATGCAGAACTCCTGTAAACTGCCTCTCACTACTTCCAATGTACAGAAATCCTGTAAGCTGCTTCTCTGTTACTCAGACTACTGAAAACTCGCATAGGGCGTAAGACTTCTCCCCTGCTACAGAACTCCCGTAAAGTGTTTTGTACACTCAAGATGCAGAACTCTTGTAAACTGCCTCTCACTACTTCCAATGGACAGAAATCCTGTTAGCTGCTTCTCTTTTACTCAGACTACTGAAAACCCGCATAGTGCGTAAGATTTCTCCCATGCTACAGAACTCCCGTAAAGTGTTTCTTACACTCAAGATTTAGAACTCTTGTAAACTGCCTCTCACTACTTCCAATGGACAGAAATCCTGTAAGCTGCTTCTCTTTTACTCAGACTACTGAAAACCCGCATAGGGCGGAAGACTTATCGCATGCTACAGAACTCCCGTAAAGTGTTTCCTACACTCAGGATGCAGAACTCCTGTAAACTGCCTCTCACTACTTCCAATGTACAGAAATCCTGTAAGCTGCTTCTCTTTTACTCAGACTACTGAAAACCCGCATAATGCGTAAGACTACTCCAATGCTACACAACTCCCATAAAGGGTTTACTATACTCAGGATGCAGAACTCCTGTGAACTGACTCTCACTACTTCCAATGTACAGAAATCCTGTAAGCTGCTTCACTTTTACTCAGACTACTGAAAACGCGCATAGTGCGTAAGACTACTCCCATGCTACAGAATTCCCGTAAAGTGTCTCCTACACTGGATCTAGAACTCATTTAAACTGCCTCTCACTACTTCCAATGTACAGAAATCTTGTAAGCTGCTTCTCTTTTACTCAGACTACTGAAAACCCGCATAGTGCGTAAGACTACTCCCATGCTACAGAACTCCCGTAAAGTGTTTTCTACACTCAGGATGCAAAACTCCTGTAAACTCCCTCTCACTACTTCGAATGTATAGATATCCTGTAAGCTGCTTCTCTTTTACTCAGACTACTGAAAACCTGCATAGTGCGTAAGACTACTACCATGCTGCAGAACTCCTGTAAAGTGTTTTCTACACTCAGGATGCAGAACTCCTGTAAACTCCCTCTCACTACTTCCAATGTACAGAAATCCTGTAAGCTGCTTCTCTTTTGCTCAGACTACTGAAAACTTGCATAGGGCGTAAGATTTATCCCATGCTACAGAACTCCCGTAAACTGTTTCCTACACTCAGGATGCAGAACTCTTGTAAACTGCCTCTCACTACTTCCAATGTACAGAAATCCTGTAAGCTGGTTCTCTTTTACTCAGACTACTGAAAACCCGCATAGTGCATAAGACTACTCCCATGCTACAGAACTCTGTAAAGTGTTTCCTACACTCAGGATGCAGAACTCCTGTAAACTGCCTCTCACTACTTCCAATGTACAGAAATCCTGTAAGCTGCTTCACTTTTACTCAGACTACTGAAAACCCGCATAGTGCGTAAGACTACTCCCATGTTACAGAACTCCCTTAAAATGTTTTCTACACCCAGGATGCAGAATTCTTTTAAACTGCCTCTCACTACTTCCAATGTACAGAAATCCTGTAAGCTGCTTCTCTTTTACTCAGACTACTGAAAACCCGCATAGTCCGTAAGACTATTCCCATGCTACAGAACTCCCGTAAAGTGTCTCCTATACTGAATGCAGAACTCATTTAAACTGCCTCTCACTACTTCCAATGTACAGAAATCCTGTAAGCTGCTTCTCTTTTACTCAGACTACTGAAAACCCGCATATTGCGTAAGACTACTCCAATGCTACACAACTCCCATAAAGGGTTTCCTATACTCAGGATGCAGAACTCCTGTGAACTGACTCTCACTACTTCCAATGTACAGAAATCCTGTAAGCTGCTTCTCTTTTACTCAGACTACTGAAAACGCGCATAGTGCGTAAGACTACTCCCATGCTACAGAATTCCCGTAAAGTGTCTCCTACACTGGATCTAGAACTCATTTAAACTGCGTCTCTCTACTTCCAATGTACAGAAATCCTGTAAGCTGCTTCTCTTTTACTCAGACTACTGAAAACCCGCATAGTGCGTAAGACTACTCCCATGCTACAGAACTCCCGTAAAGTGTCTCCTATACTGAATGCAGAACTCATTTAAACTGCCTCTCACTACTTCCAATGTACAGAAATCCTGTAAGCTGCTTCTCTTTTACTCAGACTACTGAAAACCCGCATAGTGCGTAAGACTACTCCCATGCTACAGAACTCCCGTAAAGTGTTTCCTATACTCAGGATGCAGAACTCCTGTGAACTGACTCTCACTACTTCCAATGTACAGAAATCCTGTAAGCTGCTTCTCTTTTACTCAGACTACTGAAAACCCGCATAGTGCGTAAGACTACTCCCATGCTACAGAACTCCCGTAAAGTGTTTCCTACACTCAGGATGCAAAACTCCTGTAAACTCCCTCTCACTACTTCCAATGTATAGATATCCTGTAAGCTGCTTCTCTTTTACTCAGGCTACTGAAAACCCGCATAGTGCGTAAGACTACTCCCATGCTACGGAAATCCCGTAAAGTGCTTCCTATACTCAGAATGCAGAACTCCTGTAAACTGCCTCTCACTACTTCCAATGTACAGAAATCCTGTAAGCTGCTTCTCTTTTACTCAGACTACTGAAAACTTGCATAGGGCGTAAGATTTATCCCATGCTACAGAACTCCCGTAAACTGTTTCCTACACTCAGGATGCAGAACTCTTGTAAACTGCCTCTCACTACTTCCAATGTACAGAAATCCTGTAAGCTGGTTCTCTTTTACTCAGACTACTGAAAACCCGCATAGTGCATAAGACTACTCCCATGCTACAGAACTCTGTAAAGTGTTTCCTACACTCAGGATGCAGAACTCTTTTTAACTGCCTCTCACTACTTCCAATGTACAGAAATCCTGTAAGCTGCTTCTCTTTTACTCAGACTACTGAAAACACGCATAGTGCGTAAGACTACTCCCATGCTACAGAACTCCCGTAATGTGTTTCCTACACTCAGGATGCAGAACTCCTGTAAACTGCCTCTCACTACTTCCAATGTACAGAAATCCTGTAAGCTGCTTCTCTTTTACTCAGACTACTGAAAACACGCATAGTGCGTAAGACTACTCCAATGCTAGAGAACTCCCGTAATGTGTTTCCTACACTCAGGATGCAGAACTCCTGTAAACTGCCTCTCACTACTTCCAATGTACAGAAATCCTGTAAGCTGCTTCTCTTTTACTCAGACTACTGAAAACCCGTATAATGCGTAAGACTACTCCAATGCTACACAACTCCCATAAAGGGTTTACTATACTCAGGATGCAGAACTCCTGTGAACTGACTCTCACTACTTCCAATGTACAGAAATCCTGTAAGCTGCTTCACTTTTACTCAGACTACTGAAAACGCGCATAGTGCGTAAGACTACTCCCATGCTACAGAATTCCCGTAAAGTGTCTCCTACACTGGATCTAGAACTCATTTAAACTGCCTCTCACTACTTCCAATGTACAGAAATCTTGTAAGCTGCTTCTCTTTTACTCAGACTACTGAAAACCCGCATACTGCGTAAGACTACTCCCATGCTACAGAACTCCCGTAAAGTGTTTTCTACACTCAGGATGCAAAACTCCTGTAAACTCCCTCTCACTACTTCCAATGTATAGATATCCTGTAAGCTGCTTCTCTTTTACTCAGACTACTGAAAACGCGCATAGTGCGTAAGACTACTACCATGCTGCAGAACTCCTGTAAAGTGTTTTCTACACTCAGGATGCAGAACTCCTGTAAACTCCCTCTCACTACTTCCAATGTACAGAAATCCTGTAAGCTGCTTCTCTTTTGCTCAGACTACTGAAAACTTGCATAGGGCGTAAGATTTATCCCATGCTACAGAACTCCCGTAAACTGTTTCCTACACTCAGGATGCAGAACTCTTGTAAACTGCCTCTCACTACTTCCAATGTACAGAAATCCTGTAAGCTGGTTCTCTTTTACTCAGACTACTGAAAACCCGCATAGTGCATAAGACTACTCCCATGCTACAGAACTCTGTAAAGTGTTTCCTACACTCAGGATGCAGAACTCCTTTAAACTGCCTCTCACTACTTCCAATGTACAGAAATCCTGTAAGCTGCTTCTCTGTTACTCAGACTACTGAAAACTCGCATAGGGCGTAAGACTTCTCCCATGCTACAGAACTCCCGTAATGTGTTTCCTACACTCAGGATGCAGAACTCCTGTAAACTGCCTCTCACTACTTCCAATGGACAGAAATCCTGTTAGCTGCTTCTCTTTTACTCAGACTACTGAAAACCCGCATATTGCGTAAGACTACTCCAATGCTACACAACTCCCATAAAGGGTTTCCTATACTCAGGATGCAGAACTCCTGTGAACTGACTCTCACTACTTCCAATGTACAGAAATCCTGTAAGCTGCTTCTCTTTTACTCAGACTACTGAAAACGCGCATAGTGCGTAAGATTACTCCCATGCTACAGAATTCCCGTAAAGTGTCTCCTACACTGGATCTAGAACTCATTTAAACTGCGTCTCTCTACTTCCAATGTACAGAAATCCTGTAAGCTGCTTCTCTTTTACTCAGACTACTGAAAACCCGCATAGTGCGTAAGACTACTCCCATGCTACAGAACTCCCGTAAAGTGTCTCCTATACTGAATGCAGAACTCATTTAAACTGCCTCTCACTACTTCCAATGTACAGAAATCCTGTAAGCTGCTTCTCTTTTACTCAGACTACTGAAAACCCGCATAGTGCGTAAGACTACTCCCATGCTACAGAACTCCCGTAAAGTGTTTCCTATACTCAGGATGCAGAACTCCTGTGAACTGACTCTCACTACTTCCAATGTACAGAAATCCTGTAAGCTGCTTCTCTTTTACTCAGACTACTGAAAACCCGCATAGTGCGTAAGACTACTCCCATGCTACAGAACTCCCGTAAAGTGTTTCCTACACTCAGGATGCAAAACTCCTGTAAACTCCCTCTCACTACTTCCAATGTATAGATATCCTGTAAGCTGCTTCTCTTTTACTCAGGCTACTGAAAACCCGCATAGTGCGTAAGACTACTCCCATGCTACGGAAATCCCGTAAAGTGCTTCCTATACTCAGAATGCAGAACTCCTGTAAACTGCCTCTCACTACTTCCAATGTACAGAAATCCTGTAAGCTGCTTCTCTTTTACTCAGACTACTGAAAACTTGCATAGGGCGTAAGATTTATCCCATGCTACAGAACTCCCGTAAACTGTTTCCTACACTCAGGATGCAGAACTCTTGTAAACTGCCTCTCACTACTTCCAATGTACAGAAATCCTGTAAGCTGGTTCTCTTTTACTCAGACTACTGAAAACCCGCATAGTGCATAAGACTACTCCCATGCTACAGAACTCTGTAAAGTGTTTCCTACACTCAGGATGCAGAACTCTTTTTAACTGCCTCTCACTACTTCCAATGTACAGAAATCCTGTAAGCTGCTTCTCTTTTACTCAGACTACTGAAAACACGCATAGTGCGTAAGACTACTCCCATGCTACAGAACTCCCGTAATGTGTTTCCTACACTCAGGATGCAGAACTCCTGTAAACTGCCTCTCACTACTTCCAATGTACAGAAATCCTGTAAGCTGCTTCTCTTTTACTCAGACTACTGAAAACACGCATAGTGCGTAAGACTACTCCAATGCTAGAGAACTCCCGTAATGTGTTTCCTACACTCAGGATGCAGAACTCCTGTAAACTGCCTCTCACTACTTCCAATGTACAGAAATCCTGTAAGCTGCTTCTCTTTTACTCAGACTACTGAAAACCCGTATAATGCGTAAGACTACTCCAATGCTACACAACTCTCATAAAGGGTTTACTATACTCAGGATGCAGAACTCCTGTGAACTGACTCTCACTACTTCCAATGTACAGAAATCCTGTAAGCTGCTTCACTTTTACTCAGACTACTGAAAACGCGCATAGTGCGTAAGACTACTCCCATGCTACAGAATTCCCGTAAAGTGTCTCCTACACTGGATCTAGAACTCATTTAAACTGCCTCTCACTACTTCCAATGTACAGAAATCTTGTAAGCTGCTTCTCTTTTACTCAGACTACTGAAAACCCGCATACTGCGTAAGACTACTCCCATGCTACAGAACTCCCGTAAAGTGTTTTCTACACTCAGGATGCAAAACTCCTGTAAACTCCCTCTCACTACTTCCAATGTATAGATATCCTGTAAGCTGCTTCTCTTTTACTCAGACTACTGAAAACCCGCATAGTGCGTAAGACTACTACCATGCTGCAGAACTCCTGTAAAGTGTTTTCTACACTCAGGATGCAGAACTCCTGTAAACTCCCTCTCACTACTTCCAATGTACAGAAATCCTGTAAGCTGCTTCTCTTTTGCTCAGACTACTGAAAACTTGCATAGGGCGTAAGATTTATCCCATGCTACAGAACTCCCGTAAACTGTTTCCTACACTCAGGATGCAGAACTCTTGTAAACTGCCTCTCACTACTTCCAATGTACAGAAATCCTGTAAGCTGGTTCTCTTTTACTCAGACTACTGAAAACCCGCATAGTGCATAAGACTACTCCCATGCTACAGAACTCTGTAAAGTGTTTCCTACACTCAGGATGCAGAACTCCTTTAAACTGCCTCTCACTACTTCCAATGTACAGAAATCCTGTAAGCTGCTTCTCTGTTACTCAGACTACTGAAAACTCGCATAGGGCGTAAGACTTCTCCCATGCTACAGAACTCCCGTAATGTGTTTCCTACACTCAGGATGCAGAACTCCTGTAAACTGCCTCTCACTACTTCCAATGGACAGAAATCCTGTTAGCTGCTTCTCTTTTACTCAGACTACTGAAAACCCGCATATTGCGTAAGACTACTCCAATGCTACACAACTCCCATAAAGGGTTTCCTATACTCAGGATGCAGAACTCCTGTGAACTGACTCTCACTACTTCCAATGTACAGAAATCCTGTAAGCTGCTTCTCTTTTACTCAGACTACTGAAAACGCGCATAGTGCGTAAGATTACTCCCATGCTACAGAATTCCCGTAAAGTGTCTCCTACACTGGATCTAGAACTCATTTAAACTGCGTCTCTCTACTTCCAATGTACAGAAATCCTGTAAGCTGCTTCTCTTTTACTCAGACTACTGAAAACCCGCATAGTGCGTAAGACTACTCCCATGCTACAGAACTCCCGTAAAGTGTCTCCTATACTGAATGCAGAACTCATTTAAACTGCCTCTCACTACTTCCAATGTACAGAAATCCTGTAAGCTGCTTCTCTTTTACTCAGACTACTGAAAACCCGCATAGTGCGTAAGACTACTCCCATGCTACAGAACTCCCGTAAAGTGTTTCCTATACTCAGGATGCAGAACTCCTGTGAACTGACTCTCACTACTTCCAATGTACAGAAATCCTGTAAGCTGCTTCTCTTTTACTCAGACTACTGAAAACCCGCATAGTGCGTAAGACTACTCCCATGCTACAGAACTCCCGTAAAGTGTTTCCTACACTCAGGATGCAAAACTCCTGTAAACTCCCTCTCACTACTTCCAATGTATAGATATCCTGTAAGCTGCTTCTCTTTTACTCAGGCTACTGAAAACCCGCATAGTGCGTAAGACTACTCCCATGCTACGGAAATCCCGTAAAGTGCTTCCTATACTCAGAATGCAGAACTCCTGTAAACTGCCTCTCACTACTTCCAATGTACAGAAATCCTGTAAGCTGCTTCTCTTTTACTCAGACTACTGAAAACTTGCATAGGGCGTAAGATTTATCCCATGCTACAGAACTCCCGTAAACTGTTTCCTACACTCAGGATGCAGAACTCTTGTAAACTGCCTCTCACTACTTCCAATGTACAGAAATCCTGTAAGCTGGTTCTCTTTTACTCAGACTACTGAAAACCCGCATAGTGCATAAGACTACTCCCATGCTACAGAACTCTGTAAAGTGTTTCCTACACTCAGGATGCAGAACTCTTTTTAACTGCCTCTCACTACTTCCAATGTACAGAAATCCTGTAAGCTGCTTCTCTTTTACTCAGACTACTGAAAACACGCATAGTGCGTAAGACTACTCCCATGCTACAGAACTCCCGTAATGTGTTTCCTACACTCAGGATGCAGAACTCCTGTAAACTGCCTCTCACTACTTCCAATGTACAGAAATCCTGTAAGCTGCTTCTCTTTTACTCAGACTACTGAAAACACGCATAGTGCGTAAGACTACTCCAATGCTACAGAACTCCCGTAATGTGTTTCCTACACTCAGGATGCAGAACTCCTGTAAACTGCCTCTCACTACTTCCAATGTACAGAAATCCTGTAAGCTGCTTCTCTTTTACTCAGACTACTGCAATCCCACATAGTGCCTAAGACTACTCCATGCTACAGAACTCCCGTAAAGTGTTTCCTACACTCAGGATGCAGAACTCCTGTAAACTGCCTCTCATTACTTCCAATGTACAGAAATCCTGTAAGCTGCTTCTCTTTTACTCAGACTACTGAAAACCCGAATAGTGCGTAAGACTGCTCCCATGCTACAGAACTCCCGTAAACTGTTCGCACTCTGAGGATGCAGAACTCCTGTAAACTGCCTCTCACTACTTCCAATGTACAGAAATCCTGTAAGCTGCTTCTCTGTTACTCAGACTACTGAAAACTCGCATAGGGCGTAAGACTTCTCCCCTGCTACAGAACTCCCGTAAAGTGTTTTGTACACTCAAGATGCAGAACTCTTGTAAACTGCCTCTCACTACTTCCAATGGACAGAAATCCTGTTAGCTGCTTCTCTTTTACTCAGACTACTGAAAACCCGCATAGTGCGTAAGATTTCTCCCATGCTACAGAACTCCCGTAAAGTGTTTCTTACACTCAAGATTTAGAACTCTTGTAAACTGCCTCTCACTACTTCCAATGGACAGAAATCCTGTAAGCTGCTTCTCTTTTACTCAGACTACTGAAAACCCGCATAGGGCGGAAGACTTATCGCATGCTACAGAACTCCCGTAAAGTGTTTCCTACACTCAGGATGCAGAACTCCTGTAAACTGCCTCTCACTACTTCCAATGTACAGAAATCCTGTAAGCTGCTTCTCTTTTACTCAGACTACTGAAAACGCGCATAGTGCGTAAGACTACGCCAATGCTACACAACTCCCATAAAGGGTTTACTATACTCAGGATGCAGAACTCCTGTGAACTGACTCTCACTACTTCCAATGTACAGAAATCCTGTAAGCTGCTTCACTTTTACTCAGACTACTGAAAACGCGCATAGTGCGTAAGACTACTCCCATGCTACAGAACTCCCGTAAAGTGTCTCCTATACTGAATGCAGAACTCATTTAAACTGCCTCTCACTACTTCCAATGTACAGAAATCCTGTAAGCTGCTTCTCTGTTACTCAGACTACTGAAAACCCGCATATTGCGTAAGACTACTCCAATGCTACACAACTCCCATAAAGGGTTTCCTATACTCAGGATGCAGAACTCCTGTGAACTGACTCTCACTACTTCCAATGGACAGAAATCCTGTAAGCTGCTTCTCTTTTACTCAGACTACTGAAAACCCGCATAGTGCGTAAGACTACTCCCATGCTACAGAATTCCCGTAAAGTGTCTCCTACACTGGATCTAGAACTCATTTAAACTGCGTCTCTCTACTTCCAATGTACAGAAATCCTGTAAGCTGCTTCTCTTTTACTCAGACTACTGAAAACCCGCATAGTGCGTAAGACTACTCCCATGCTACAGAACTCCCGTAAAGTGTCTCCTATACTGAATGCAGAACTCATTTAAACTGCCTCTCACTACTTCCAATGTACAGAAATCCTGTAAGCTGCTTCTCTTTTACTCAGACTACTGAAAACCCGCATAGTGCGTAAGACTACTCCCATGCTACAGAACTCCCGTAAAGTGTTTCCTATACTCAGGATGCAGAACTCCTGTGAACTGACTCTCACTACTTCCAATGTACAGAAATCCTGTAAGCTGCTTCTCTTTTACTCAGACTACTGAAAACCCGCATAGTGCGTAAGACTACTCCCATGCTACAGAACTCCCGTAAAGTGTTTCCTACACTCAGGATGCAAAACTCCTGTAAACTCCCTCTCACTACTTCCAATGTATAGATATCCTGTAAGCTGCTTCTCTTTTACTCAGGCTACTGAAAACCCGCATAGTGCGTAAGACTACTCCCATGCTACGGAAATCCCGTAAAGTGCTTCCTATACTCAGAATGCAGAACTCCTGTAAACTGCCTCTCACTACTTCCAATGTACAGAAATCCTGTAAGCTGCTTCTCTTTTACTCAGACTACTGAAAACTTGCATAGGGCGTAAGATTTATCCCATGCTACAGAACTCCCGTAAACTGTTTCCTACACTCAGGATGCAGAACTCTTGTAAACTGCCTCTCACTACTTCCAATGTACAGAAATCCTGTAAGCTGGTTCTCTTTTACTCAGACTACTGAAAACCCGCATAGTGCATAAGACTACTCCCATGCTACAGAACTCTGTAAAGTGTTTCCTACACTCAGGATGCAGAACTCTTTTTAACTGCCTCTCACTACTTCCAATGTACAGAAATCCTGTAAGCTGCTTCTCTTTTACTCAGACTACTGAAAACACGCATAGTGCGTAAGACTACTCCCATGCTACAGAACTCCCGTAATGTGTTTCCTACACTCAGGATGCAGAACTCCTGTAAACTGCCTCTCACTACTTCCAATGTACAGAAATCCTGTAAGCTGCTTCTCTTTTACTCAGACTACTGAAAACACGCATAGTGCGTAAGACTACTCCAATGCTACAGAACTCCCGTAATGTGTTTCCTACACTCAGGATGCAGAACTCCTGTAAACTGCCTCTCACTACTTCCAATGTACAGAAATCCTGTAAGCTGCTTCTCTTTTACTCAGACTACTGCAATCCCACATAGTGCCTAAGACTACTCCATGCTACAGAACTCCCGTAAAGTGTTTCCTACACTCAGGATGCAGAACTCCTGTAAACTGCCTCTCATTACTTCCAATGTACAGAAATCCTGTAAGCTGCTTCTCTTTTACTCAGACTACTGAAAACCCGAATAGTGCGTAAGACTGCTCCCATGCTACAGAACTCCCGTAAACTGTTCGCACTCTGAGGATGCAGAACTCCTGTAAACTGCCTCTCACTACTTCCAATGTACAGAAATCCTGTAAGCTGCTTCTCTGTTACTCAGACTACTGAAAACTCGCATAGGGCGTAAGACTTCTCCCCTGCTACAGAACTCCCGTAAAGTGTTTTGTACACTCAAGATGCAGAACTCTTGTAAACTGCCTCTCACTACTTCCAATGGACAGAAATCCTGTTAGCTGCTTCTCTTTTACTCAGACTACTGAAAACCCGCATAGTGCGTAAGATTTCTCCCATGCTACAGAACTCCCGTAAAGTGTTTCTTACACTCAAGATTTAGAACTCTTGTAAACTGCCTCTCACTACTTCCAATGGACAGAAATCCTGTAAGCTGCTTCTCTTTTACTCAGACTACTGAAAACCCGCATAGGGCGGAAGACTTATCGCATGCTACAGAACTCCCGTAAAGTGTTTCCTACACTCAGGATGCAGAACTCCTGTAAACTGCCTCTCACTACTTCCAATGTACAGAAATCCTGTAAGCTGCTTCTCTTTTACTCAGACTACTGAAAACCCGCATAATGCGTAAGACTACTCCAATGCTACACAACTCCCATAAAGGGTTTACTATACTCAGGATGCAGAACTCCTGTGAACTGACTCTCACTACTTCCAATGTACAGAAATCCTGTAAGCTGCTTCACTTTTACTCAGACTACTGAAAACGCGCATAGTGCGTAAGACTACTCCCATGCTACAGAATTCCCGTAAAGTGTCTCCTACACTGGATCTAGAACTCATTTAAACTGCCTCTCACTACTTCCAATGTACAGAAATCTTGTAAGCTGCTTCTCTTTTACTCAGACTACTGAAAACCCGCATAGTGCGTAAGACTACTCCCATGCTACAGAACTCCCGTAAAGTGTTTTCTACACTCAGGATGCAAAACTCCTGTAAACTCCCTCTCACTACTTCGAATGTATAGATATCCTGTAAGCTGCTTCTCTTTTACTCAGACTACTGAAAACCTGCATAGTGCGTAAGACTACTACCATGCTGCAGAACTCCTGTAAAGTGTTTTCTACACTCAGGATGCAGAACTCCTGTAAACTCCCTCTCACTACTTCCAATGTACAGAAATCCTGTAAGCTGCTTCTCTTTTGCTCAGACTACTGAAAACTTGCATAGGGCGTAAGATTTATCCCATGCTACAGAACTCCCGTAAACTGTTTCCTACACTCAGGATGCAGAACTCTTGTAAACTGCCTCTCACTACTTCCAATGTACAGAAATCCTGTAAGCTGGTTCTCTTTTACTCAGACTACTGAAAACCCGCATAGTGCATAAGACTACTCCCATGCTACAGAACTCTGTAAAGTGTTTCCTACACTCAGGATGCAGAACTCCTGTAAACTGCCTCTCACTACTTCCAATGTACAGAAATCCTGTAAGCTGCTTCACTTTTACTCAGACTACTGAAAACCCGCATAGTGCGTAAGACTACTCCCATGTTACAGAACTCCCTTAAAATGTTTTCTACACCCAGGATGCAGAATTCTTTTAAACTGCCTCTCACTACTTCCAATGTACAGAAATCCTGTAAGCTGCTTCTCTTTTACTCAGACTACTGAAAACCCGCATAGTCCGTAAGACTACTCCCATGCTACAGAACTCCCGTAAAGTGTCTCCTATACTGAATGCAGAACTCATTTAAACTGCCTCTCACTACTTCCAATGTACAGAAATCCTGTAAGCTGCTTCTCTTTTACTCAGACTACTGAAAACCCGCATATTGCGTAAGACTACTCCAATGCTACACAACTCCCATAAAGGGTTTCCTATACTCAGGATGCAGAACTCCTGTGAACTGACTCTCACTACTTCCAATGTACAGAAATCCTGTAAGCTGCTTCTCTTTTACTCAGACTACTGAAAACGCGCATAGTGCGTAAGACTACTCCCATGCTACAGAATTCCCGTAAAGTGTCTCCTACACTGGATCTAGAACTCATTTAAACTGCGTCTCTCTACTTCCAATGTACAGAAATCCTGTAAGCTGCTTCTCTTTTACTCAGACTACTGAAAACCCGCATAGTGCGTAAGACTACTCCCATGCTACAGAACTCCCGTAAAGTGTCTCCTATACTGAATGCAGAACTCATTTAAACTGCCTCTCACTACTTCCAATGTACAGAAATCCTGTAAGCTGCTTCTCTTTTACTCAGACTACTGAAAACCCGCATAGTGCGTAAGACTACTCCCATGCTACAGAACTCCCGTAAAGTGTTTCCTATACTCAGGATGCAGAACTCCTGTGAACTGACTCTCACTACTTCCAATGTACAGAAATCCTGTAAGCTGCTTCTCTTTTACTCAGACTACTGAAAACCCGCATAGTGCGTAAGACTACTCCCATGCTACAGAACTCCCGTAAAGTGTTTCCTACACTCAGGATGCAAAACTCCTGTAAACTCCCTCTCACTACTTCCAATGTATAGATATCCTGTAAGCTGCTTCTCTTTTACTCAGGCTACTGAAAACCCGCATAGTGCGTAAGACTACTCCCATGCTACGGAAATCCCGTAAAGTGCTTCCTATACTCAGAATGCAGAACTCCTGTAAACTGCCTCTCACTACTTCCAATGTACAGAAATCCTGTAAGCTGCTTCTCTTTTACTCAGACTACTGAAAACTTGCATAGGGCGTAAGATTTATCCCATGCTACAGAACTCCCGTAAACTGTTTCCTACACTCAGGATGCAGAACTCTTGTAAACTGCCTCTCACTACTTCCAATGTACAGAAATCCTGTAAGCTGGTTCTCTTTTACTCAGACTACTGAAAACCCGCATAGTGCATAAGACTACTCCCATGCTACAGAACTCTGTAAAGTGTTTCCTACACTCAGGATGCAGAACTCTTTTTAACTGCCTCTCACTACTTCCAATGTACAGAAATCCTGTAAGCTGCTTCTCTTTTACTCAGACTACTGAAAACACGCATAGTGCGTAAGACTACTCCCATGCTACAGAACTCCCGTAATGTGTTTCCTACACTCAGGATGCAGAACTCCTGTAAACTGCCTCTCACTACTTCCAATGTACAGAAATCCTGTAAGCTGCTTCTCTTTTACTCAGACTACTGAAAACACGCATAGTACGTAAGACTACTCCAATGCTAGAGAACTCCCGTAATGTGTTTCCTACACTCAGGATGCAGAACTCCTGTAAACTGCCTCTCACTACTTCCAATGTACAGAAATCCTGTAAGCTGCTTCTCTTTTACTCAGACTACTGCAATCCCACATAGTGCCTAAGACTACTCCATGCTACAGAACTCCCGTAAAGTGTTTCCTACACTCAGGATGCAGAACTCCTGTAAACTGCCTCTCATTACTTCCAATGTACAGAAATCCTGTAAGCTGCTTCTCTTTTACTCAGACTACTGAAAACCCGAATAGTGCGTAAGACTGCTCCCATGCTACAGAACTCCCGTAAACTGTTCGCACTCTGAGGATGCAGAACTCCTGTAAACTGCCTCTCACTACTTCCAATGTACAGAAATCCTGTAAGCTGCTTCTCTGTTACTCAGACTACTGAAAACTCGCATAGGGCGTAAGACTTCTCCCCTGCTACAGAACTCCCGTAAAGTGTTTTGTACACTCAAGATGCAGAACTCTTGTAAACTGCCTCTCACTACTTCCAATGGACAGAAATCCTGTTAGCTGCTTCTCTTTTACTCAGACTACTGAAAACCCGCATAGTGCGTAAGATTTCTCCCATGCTACAGAACTCCCGTAAAGTGTTTCTTACACTCAAGATTTAGAACTCTTGTAAACTGCCTCTCACTACTTCCAATGGACAGAAATCCTGTAAGCTGCTTCTCTTTTACTCAGACTACTGAAAACCCGCATAGGGCGGAAGACTTATCGCATGCTACAGAACTCCCGTAAAGTGTTTCCTACACTCAGGATGCAGAACTCCTGTAAACTGCCTCTCACTACTTCCAATGTACAGAAATCCTGTAAGCTGCTTCTCTTTTACTCAGACTACTGAAAACCCGCATAATGCGTAAGACTACTCCAATGCTACACAACTCCCATAAAGGGTTTACTATACTCAGGATGCAGAACTCCTGTGAACTGACTCTCACTACTTCCAATGTACAGAAATCCTGTAAGCTGCTTCACTTTTACTCAGACTACTGAAAACGCGCATAGTGCGTAAGACTACTCCCATGCTACAGAATTCCCGTAAAGTGTCTCCTACACTGGATCTAGAACTCATTTAAACTGCCTCTCACTACTTCCAATGTACAGAAATCTTGTAAGCTGCTTCTCTTTTACTCAGACTACTGAAAACCCGCATACTGCGTAAGACTACTCCCATGCTACAGAACTCCCGTAAAGTGTTTTCTACACTCAGGATGCAAAACTCCTGTAAACTCCCTCTCACTACTTCCAATGTATAGATATCCTGTAAGCTGCTTCTCTTTTACTCAGACTACTGAAAACGCGCATAGTGCGTAAGACTACTACCATGCTGCAGAACTCCTGTAAAGTGTTTTCTACACTCAGGATGCAGAACTCCTGTAAACTCCCTCTCACTACTTCCAATGTACAGAAATCCTGTAAGCTGCTTCTCTTTTGCTCAGACTACTGAAAACTTGCATAGGGCGTAAGATTTATCCCATGCTACAGAACTCCCGTAAACTGTTTCCTACACTCAGGATGCAGAACTCTTGTAAACTGCCTCTCACTACTTCCAATGTACAGAAATCCTGTAAGCTGGTTCTCTTTTACTCAGACTACTGAAAACCCGCATATTGCGTAAGACTACTCCAATGCTACACAACTCCCATAAAGGGTTTCCTATACTCAGGATGCAGAACTCCTGTGAACTGACTCTCACTACTTCCAATGTACAGAAATCCTGTAAGCTGCTTCTCTTTTACTCAGACTACTGAAAACGCGCATAGTGCGTAAGACTACTCCCATGCTACAGAACTCCCGTAAAGTGTCTCCTATACTGAATGCAGAACTCATTTAAACTGCCTCTCACTACTTCCAATGTACAGAAATCCTGTAAGCTGCTTCTCTTTTACTCAGACTACTGAAAACCCGCATAGTGCGTAAGACTACTCCCATGCTACAGAACTCCCGTAAAGTGTTTCCTATACTCAGGATGCAGAACTCCTGTGAACTGACTCTCACTACTTCCAATGTACAGAAATCCTGTAAGCTGCTTCTCTTTTACTCAGACTACTGAAAACCCGCATAGTGCGTAAGACTACTCCCATGCTACAGAACTCCCGTAAAGTGTTTCCTACACTCAGGATGCAAAACTCCTGTAAACTCCCTCTCACTACTTCCAATGTATAGATATCCTGTAAGCTGCTTCTCTTTTACTCAGGCTACTGAAAACCCGCATAGTGCGTAAGACTACTCCCATGCTACGGAAATCCCGTAAAGTGCTTCCTATACTCAGAATGCAGAACTCCTGTAAACTGCCTCTCACTACTTCCAATGTACAGAAATCCTGTAAGCTGCTTCTCTTTTACTCAGACTACTGAAAACTTGCATAGGGCGTAAGATTTATCCCATGCTACAGAACTCCCGTAAACTGTTTCCTACACTCAGGATGCAGAACTCTTGTAAACTGCCTCTCACTACTTCCAATGTACAGAAATCCTGTAAGCTGGTTCTCTTTTACTCAGACTACTGAAAACCCGCATAGTGCATAAGACTACTCCCATGCTACAGAACTCTGTAAAGTGTTTCCTACACTCAGGATGCAGAACTCTTTTTAACTGCCTCTCACTACTTCCAATGTACAGAAATCCTGTAAGCTGCTTCTCTTTTACTCAGACTACTGAAAACACGCATAGTGCGTAAGACTACTCCCATGCTACAGAACTCCCGTAATGTGTTTCCTACACTCAGGATGCAGAACTCCTGTAAACTGCCTCTCACTACTTCCAATGTACAGAAATCCTGTAAGCTGCTTCTCTTTTACTCAGACTACTGAAAACACGCATAGTGCGTAAGACTACTCCAATGCTAGAGAACTCCCGTAAAGTGTTTCCTACACTCAGGATGCAGAACTCCTGTAAACTGCCTCTCACTACTTCCAATGTACAGAAATCCTGTAAGCTGCTTCTCTTTTACTCAGACTACTGCAATCCCACATAGTGCCTAAGACTACTCCATGCTACAGAACTCCCGTAAAGTGTTTCCTACACTCAGGATGCAGAACTCCTGTAAACTGCCTCTCATTACTTCCAATGTACAGAAATCCTGTAAGCTGCTTCTCTTTTACTCAGACTACTGAAAACCCGAATAGTGCGTAAGACTGCTCCCATGCTACAGAACTCCCGTAAACTGTTCGCACTCTGAGGATGCAGAACTCCTGTAAACTGCCTCTCACTACTTCCAATGTACAGAAATCCTGTAAGCTGCTTCTCTGTTACTCAGACTACTGAAAACTCGCATAGGGCGTAAGACTTCTCCCCTGCTACAGAACTCCCGTAAAGTGTTTTGTACACTCAAGATGCAGAACTCTTGTAAACTGCCTCTCACTACTTCCAATGGACAGAAATCCTGTTAGCTGCTTCTCTTTTACTCAGACTACTGAAAACCCGCATAGTGCGTAAGATTTCTCCCATGCTACAGAACTCCCGTAAAGTGTTTCTTACACTCAACATTTAGAACTCTTGTAAACTGCCTCTCACTACTTCCAATGGACAGAAATCCTGTAAGCTGCTTCTCTTTTACTCAGACTACTGAAAACCCGCATAGGCCGGAAGACTTATCGCATGCTACAGAACTCCCGTAAAGTGTTTCCTACACTCAGGATGCAGAACTCCTGTAAACTGCCTCTCACTACTTCCAATGTACAGAAATCCTGTAAGCTGCTTCTCTTTTACTCAGACTACTGAAAACTTGCATAATGCGTAAGACTACTCCAATGCTACACAACTCCCATAAAGGGTTTACTATACTCAGGATGCAGAACTCCTGTGAACTGACTCTCACTACTTCCAATGTACAGAAATCCTGTAAGCTGCTTCACTTTTACTCAGACTACTGAAAACGCGCATAGTGCGTAAGACTACTCCCATGCTACAGAATTCCCGTAAAGTGTCTCCTACACTGGATCTAGAACTCATTTAAACTGCCTCTCACTACTTCCAATGTACAGAAATCTTGTAAGCTGCTTCTCTTTTACTCAGACTACTGAAAACCCGCATAGTGCGTAAGACTACTCCCATGCTACAGAACTCCCGTAAAGTGTTTTCTACACTCAGGATGCAAAACTCCTGTAAACTCCCTCTCACTACTTCCAATGTATAGATATCCTGTAAGCTGCTTCTCTTTTACTCAGACTACTGAAAACCTGCATAGTGCGTAAGACTACTACCATGCTGCAGAACTCCTGTAAAGTGTTTTCTACACTCAGGATGCAGAACTCCTGTAAACTCCCTCTCACTACTTCCAATGTACAGAAATCCTGTAAGCTGCTTCTCTTTTGCTCAGACTACTGAAATCTTGCATAGGGCGTAAGATTTATCCCATGCTACAGAACTCCCGTAAACTGTTTCCTACACTCAGGATGCAGAACTCTTGTAAACTGCCTCTCACTACTTCCAATGTACAGAAATCCTGTAAGATGCTTCTCTTTTACTCAGACTACTGAAAACTCGCATAGGGCGTAAGACTTCTCCCATGCTGCAGAACTCCCGTAATGTGTTTCCTACACTCAGGATGCAGAACTCCTGTAAACTGCCTCTCACTACTTCCAATGTACAGAAATCCTGTAAGCTGCTTCTCTGTTACTCAGACTACTGAAAACTCGCATAGGGCGTAAGACTTCTCCCATGCTACAGAACTCCCGTAAAGTGTTTTGTACACTCAAGATGCAGAACTCTTGTAAACTGCCTCTCACTACTTCCAATGGACAGAAATCCTGTTAGCTGCTTCTCTTTTACTCAGACTACTGAAAACCCGCATAGTGCGTAAGATTTCTCCCATGCTACAGAACTCCCGTAAAGTGTTTCTTACACTCAAGATTTAGAACTCTTGTAAACTGCCTCTCACTACTTCCAATGGACAGAAATCCTGTAAGCTGCTTCTCTTTTACTCAGACTACTGAAAACCCGCATAGGGCGGAAGACTTATCGCATGCTACAGAACTCCCGTAAAGTGTTTCCTACACTCAGGATGCAGAACTCCTGTAAACTGCCTCTCACTACTTCCAATGTACACAAATCCTGTAAGCTGCTTCTCTTTTACTCAGACTACTGAAAACCCGCATAGTGCGTAAGACTACTCCCATGCTACAGAACTCCCGTAAACTGTCTCCTACACTCAGGATGCAAAACTCCATTTAACTGCGTCTTTCTACTTCCAGCTAACAGAAATCCTGTAAGCTGCTTCTCTTTTACTCAGACTACTGAAAACCCGCATTGTGCGTTAAGACTACTCCCATTCTAAAGAACTCCCGTAAAGTGTTTCCTACACTCAGGATGCAGTACACCTGTAAACTGCCTCTCACTACTTCCAATGTACAGAAATCCTGTAAGCTGCTTCTCTTTTACTCAGACTGCTGAAAACCCGCATAGTGCCTAAGACTACTCCCATGCTACAGAACTCCGGTAAAGTGTTTCCTACACTCAGGATGAAGAACTCCTGCAAACTGCCTCTCACTACTTCCAAAGTGCAGAAATCCTGTAAGCTGCTTCTCTTTTACTTAGACTACTGAAAACCTGCATAGTTGCGTAAGACTACTCCGAAGCTACAGAACTCCCGTAAAGTGTTTTCTACACTCAGGATGCAGAACTCCTGTTAACTGCCTCTCACTAGTTCCAATGTACACAAACCCTGTAAGCTGCTTCTCTTTTACTCAGACTACTGAAAACCCGCATAGTGCGTAAGACTACTCCCATGCTACAGAACTCCCGAAAAGTGTTTTCTACACTGGATGCAGAACTCCTGTAAACTACCTCTCACTACTTCCAATGTACAGAAATCCTGTAAGCTGCTTCTCTTTTACTCAGACTACTGAAAACCCGCATAGTGCGTAAGACTACTCCCATGCTACAGAACTCCCGTAAAGTGTTTCCTACACTCAGGATGCAGAAGTCCTGTAAACTGCTTCTCACTACTTGCAGCTAAGAGAAATCCTGTAAGCTGCTTCTCTTTTACTCAGACTACTGAAAACTCGCATATTGCATAAGATTACTCAAATGCTACAGAACTCCTTTAAAGTTTTTCTACACTCAAGATGCAGAACTTCTGTAAAGTGCCTATCGCTACTTCCAATGTACACAAATCCTGTAAGCTGCTTCTCTTTTACTCAGACTACTGACAACCCGCATAGTGCGAAAGACTACTCCCATGCTACAGAACTCCCGTAAATTGTTTCCTACCCTCAGGATGCAGAACTCCTGTAAACTGCCTCTCACTACTTCCAATGTACAGAAATCCTGTAAGCTGCTTCTCTTTTATTCAGACTACTGAAAACCCGCATAGTGCGTAAGACTACTTCCATGCTACGGAAATCCCGTAAAGTGTTTCCTACACTCAGAATGCAGAACTCCTGTAAACTGCCTCTCACTACTTCCAATGTACAGAAATCCTGTAAGCTGCTTCTCTTTTACTCAGACTACTGAAAACTTGCATACTGTGTAAGACTACTCCCATGCTACAGAACTCCCGTAAATTGTCTCCTCATTCAGCATGCAAAACTCCATTTAACTGCGTCTTTCAACTTCCAGCTAACAGAAATCCTGTAAGCTGCTTCTCTTTTACTCAGACTACTGAAAACTTGCATAGGTTGTAAGACTTATCCCATGCTACAGAACTCCCATAAAGTGTTTCCTACACTGGATGCAGAACTCCTGTAAACTGCCTCTCACTACTTCCAATGTACAGAAATCCTGTAAGCTGCTTCTCTTTTACTCAGACTACTGAAAACCCGCATAGGGCGGAAGACTTATCGCATGCTACAGAACTCCCGTAAAGTGTTTCCTACACTCAGGATGCAGAACTCCTGTAAACTGCCTCTCACTACTTCCAATGGACTGAAATCCTGTAAGCTGCTTCTCTTTTACTCAGACTACTGAAATCACGCATAGTGCGTAAGACTACTCCCATGCTGCAGAACTCCTGTAAAGTGTTTTCTACACTCAGGATGCAGAACTCCTGTAAACTGCCTCTCACTACTTCCAATGTACAGAAATCCTGTAAGCTGCTTCTCTTTTACTCAGACTACTGAAAACCCACATAGTGCGTAAGACTACTCCCATGCTACGGAAATCCCGTAAAGTGTTTCCTACACTCAGGATGCAGAACTCCTGTAAACTGCCTCTCACTACTTCCAATGGACAGAAATCCTGTAAGCTGCTTCTCTTTTACTCAGACTACTGAAAAATTGCATAGGTTGTAAGACTTATCCCATGCTACAGAACTCCCGTAAAGTGTTTCCTGCCCTCAGGATGCAGAACTCCTGTAAACTGCCTCTCACTACTTCCAATGTACAGAAATCCTGTAAGCTGCTTCTCTTTTACTCAGACTACTGAAAACCCGCATAGTGCATAAGACTACTCCCATGCTACAGAACGCCCGTAAAGTGTTTCCTACACTCAGGATGCAGAACTCCTGTAAACTGCCTCTCACTACTTCCAATGTACAGAAATCCCGTAAGCTGCTTCACTTTTACTCAGGCTACTGAAAACTCGCATACTGCGTAAGACTACTCCCATGCTACAGAACTCCCGTAAAGTGTCTCCTATACTGAATGCAGAACTCATTTAAACTGCCTCTCACTACTTCCAATGTACAGAAATCCTGTAAGCTGCTTCTCTTTTACTCAGACTACTGAAAACCCGCATAGTGCGTAAGACTACACCCATGCTACAGAACTCCCGTAAAGTGTTTCCTACACTCAGGATGCAAAACTCCTGTAAACTCCCTCTCACTACTTCCAATGTATAGATATCCTGTAAGCTGCTTCTCTTTTACTCAGGCTACTGAAAACCCGCATAGTGCATAAGACTACTCCCATGCTACGGAAATCCCGTAAAGTGTTTCCTACACTCAGAATGCAGAACTCCTGTAAACTGCCTCTCACTACTTCCAATGTGCAGAAATCCTGTAAGCTGCTTCTCTTTTACTCAGACTACTGAAAACTTGCATAGGGCATAAGATTTATCCCATGCTACAGAACTCCCGTAAACTGTTTCCTACCCTCAGGATGCAGAACTCTTGTAAACTGCCTCTCACTACTTCCAATGTACAGAAATCCTGTAAGCTGGTTCTCTTTTACTCAGACTACTGAAAACCCGCATAGTGCATAAGATTTCTCCCATGCTACAGAACTCCCGTAAAGTGTTTCTTACACTCAAGATTTAGAACTCCTTTAAACTGCCTCTCACTACTTCCAATGTACAGAAATCCTGTTAGCTGCTTCTCTTTTACTCAGACTACTGAAAACCCGCATAGTGCGTAAGATTTCTCCCATGCTACAGAACTCCCGTAAAGTGTTTCTTACACTCAAGATTTAGAACTCTTGTAAACTGCCTCTCACTACTTCCAATGGACAGAAATCCTGTAAGCTGCTTCTCTTTTACTCAGACTCTTGAAAACCCGCATAGGGCGGAAGACTTATCGCATGCTACAGAACTCCCGTAAAGTGTTTCCTACACTCAGGATGCAGAACTCCTGTAAACTGCCTCTCACTACTTCCAATGTACACAAATCCTGTAAGCTGCTTCTCTTTTACTCAGACTACTGAAAACCCGCATAGTGCGTAAGACTACTACCATGCTACAGAACTCCCGTAAACTGTCTCCTACACTCAGGATGCAAAACTCCATTTAACTGCGTCTTTCTACTTCCAGCTAACAGAAATCCTGTAAGCTGCTTCTCTTTTACTCAGACTACTGAAAACCCGCATTGTGCGTTAAGACTACTCCCATTCTAAAGAACTCCCGTAAAGTGTTTCCTACACTCAGGATGCAGTGCACCTGTAAACTGCCTCTCACTACTTCCAATGTACAGAAATCCTGTAAGCTGCTTCTCTTTTACTCAGACTGCTGAAAACCCGCATAGTGCCTAAGACTACTCCCATGCTACAGAACTCCGGTAAAGTGTTTCCTACACTCAGGATGAAGAACTCCTGCAAACTGCCTCTCACTACTTCCAAAGTACAGAAATCCTGTAAGCTGCTTCTCTTTTACTTAGACTACTGAAAACCTGCATAGTTGCGTAAGACTACTCCGAAGCTACAGAATTCCGGTAAAGTGTTTTCTACACTCAGGATGCAGAACTCCTGTTAACTGCCTCTCACTAGTTCCAATGTACACAAACCCTGTAAGCTGCTTCTCTTTTACTCAGACTACTGAAAACCCGCATAGTGCGTAAGACTACTCCCATGCTACAGAACTCCCGAAAAGTGTTTTCTACACTGGATGCAGAACTCCTGTAAACTACCTCTCACTACTTCCAATGTACAGAAATCCTGTAAGCTGCTTCTCTTTTACTCAGACTACTGAAAACCCGCATAGTGCGTAAGACTACTCCCATGCTACAGAACTCCCGTAAAGTGTTTCCTACACTCAGGATGCAGAAGTCCTGTAAACTGCTTCTCACTACTTGCAGCTAAGAGAAATCCTGTAAGCTGCTTCTCTTTTACTCAGACTACTGAAAACTCGCATATTGCATAAGATTACTCAAATGCTACAGAACTCCTGTAAAGTTTTTCTACACTCAAGATGCAGAACTTCTGTAAAGTGCCTATCGCTACTTCCAATGTACACAAATCCTGTAAGCTGCTTCTCTTTTACTCAGACTACTGACAACCCGCATAGTGCGAAAGACTACTCCCATGCTACAGAACTCCCGTAAATTGTTTCCTACCCTCAGGATGCAGAACTCCTGTAAACTGCCTCTCACTACTTCCAATGTACAGAAATCCTGTAAGCTGCTTCTCTTTTATTCAGACTACTGAAAACCCGCATAGTGCGTAAGACTACTCCCATGCTACGGAAATCCCGTAAAGTGTTTCCTACACTCAGAATGCAGAACTCCTGTAAACTGCCTCTCACTACTTCCAATGTACAGAAATCCTGTAAGCTGCTTCTCTTTTACTCAGACTACTGAAAACTTGCATAGGGCGTAAGACTTATCCCATGCTACAGAACTCCCGTAAACTGTTTCCTACACTCAGGATGCAGAACTCTTGTAAACTGCCTCTCACTACTTCCAATGTACAGAAATCCTGTAAGCTGGTTCTCTTTTACTCAGACTACTGAAAACCCGCATAGTGCATAAGACTACTCCCATGCTACAGAACTCCCGTAAAGTGTTTTGTACACTGAGGCGTCAGAATTCCTTTAAACTGCCTCTCACTACTTCCAATGTACAGAAATCCTGTAAGCTGCTTCTCTTTTACTCAGACAACTGAAAACAAGCATAGCTCGTAAGACTACTCCCATGCTACAGAACTCCCGTAAATGTTTCCTACACTCAGGATGCAGAACTCCTGTAAACTGCATCTCACTACTTCCAATGTACAGAAATCCTGTAAGCTGCTTCTCTTTTACTCAGACGACTGAAAACTTGCATAGGTTGTAAGACTTATCCCATGCTACAGAACTCCCATAAAGTGTTTCCTACACTCAGGATGCAGAACTCCTGTAAACTGCCTCTCACTACTTCCAATGTACAGAAATCCTGTAAGCTGCTTCTCTGTTACTCAGACTACTGAAAACCCGCATAGGGCTTAAGACTTATCCCATGGTACAAAACTCCCATAAAGTGTTTCCTACACTCAGGATGCAGAACTCCTGTAAACTGCCTCTCACTACTTCCAATGTACAGAAATCCTGTAAGCTGCTTCTCTTTTACTCGGACCACTGAAAACCCGCATAGTGCGTAAGACTACTCCCATGCTACAGAACTCCCGTAAAGTGTTTCCTACACTGGATGCAGAACTCCTGTAAACTGCCTCTCACTAATTCCAATGTACAGAAATCCTGTAAGCTGCTTCACTTTTACTCAGACTACTGAAAACCCGCATAGTGTGTAAGACTACTCCCATGTTACAGAACTCCCTTAAAATGTTTTCTACACCCAGGATGCAGAATTCTTTTAAACTGCCTCTCACTACTTCCAATGTACAGAAATCCTGTAAGCTGCTTCTCTTTTACTCAGACTACTGAAAACCCGCATAGGGCGGAAGACTTATCGCATGCTACAGAACTCCCGTAAAGTGTTTCCTACACTCAGGATGCAGAACTCCTGTAAACTGCCTCTCACTACTTCCAATGGACAGAAATCCTGTAAGCTGCTTCTCTTTTACTCAGACTACTGAAATCACGCATAGTGCGTAAGACTACTCCCATGCTGCAGAACTCCTGTAAAGTGTTTTCTACACTCAGGATGCAGAACTCCTGTAAACTGCCTCTCACTACTTCCAATGTACAGAAATCCTGTAAGCTGCTTCTCTTTTACTCAGACTACTGAAAACCCACATAGTGCGTAAGACTACTCCCATGCTACGGAAATCCCGTAAAGTGTTTCCTACACTCAGGATGCAGAACTCCTGTAAACTGCCTCTCACTACTTCCAATGGACAGAAATCCTGTAAGCTGCTTCTCTTTTACTCAGACTACTGAAAAATTGCATAGGTTGTAAGACTTATCCCATGCTACAGAACTCCCGTAAAGTGTTTCCTGCCCTCAGGATGCAGAACTCCTGTAAACTGCCTCTCACTACTTCCAATGTACAGAAATCCTGTAAGCTGCTTCTCTTTTACTCAGACTACAGAAAACCCGCATAGTGCATAAGACTACTCCCATGCTACAGAACGCCCGTAAAGTGTTTCCTACACTCAGGATGCAGAACTCCTGTAAACTGCCTCTCACTACTTCCAATGTACAGAAATCCCGTAAGCTGCTTCACTTTTACTCAGGCTACTGAAAACTCGCATACTGCGTAAGACTACTCCCATGCTACAGAACTCCCGTAAAGTGTCTCCTATACTGAATGCAGAACTCATTTAAACTGCCTCTCACTACTTCCAATGTACAGAAATCCTGTAAGCTGCTTCTCTTTTACTCAGACTACTGAAAACCCGCATAGTGCGTAAGACTACACCCATGCTACAGAACTCCCGTAAAGTGTTTCCTACACTCAGGATGCAAAACTCCTGTAAACTCCCTCTCACTACTTCCAATGTATAGATATCCTGTAAGCTGCTTCTCTTTTACTCAGGCTACTGAAAACCCGCATAGTGCGTAAGACTACTCCCATGCTACGGAAATCCCGTAAAGTGTTTCCTACACTCAGAATGCAGAACTCCTGTAAACTGCCTCTCACTACTTCCAATGTGCAGAAATCCTGTAAGCTGCTTCTCTTTTACTCAGACTACTGAAAACTTGCATAGGGCATAAGATTTATCCCATGCTACAGAACTCCCGTAAACTGTTTCCTACCCTCAGGATGCAGAACTCTTGTAAACTGCCTCTCACTACTTCCAATGTACAGAAATCCTATAAGCTGGTTCTCTTTTACTCAGACTACTGAAAACCCGCATAGTGCATAAGATTTCTCCCATGCTACAGAACTCCCGTAAAGTGTTTCTTACACTCAAGATTTAGAACTCTTGTAAACTGCCTCTCACTACTTCCAATGTACAGAAATCCTGTAAGCTGCTTCTCTTTTACTCAGACTACTGAAAACCCGCATAGTGCGTAAGACTACTCCCATGCTACAGAACTCCCGTAAAGTGTTTCCTACACTGGATGCAGAACTCCTGTAAACTGCCTCTCACTACTTCCAATGTACAGAAATCCTGTAAGCTGCTTCACTTTTACTCAGACTACTGAAAACCCGCATAGTGCGTAAGACTACTCCCATGTTACAGAACTCCCTTAAAATGTTTTCTACACCCAGGATGCAGAATTCTTTTAAACTGCCTCTCACTACTTCCAATGTACAGAAATCCTGTAAGCTGCTTCTCTTTTACTCAGACTACTGAAAAATTGCATAGGTTGTAAGACTTATCCCATGATACAGAACTCCCGTAAAGTGTTTCCTGCCCTCAGGATGCAGAACTCCTGTAAACTGCCTCTCACTACTTCCAATGTACAGAAATCCTGTAAGCTGCTTCTCTTTTACTCAGACTACAGAAAACCCGCATAGTGCATAAGACTACTCCCATGCTACAGAACGCCCGTAAAGTGTTTCCTACACTCAGGATGCAGAACTCCTGTAAACTGCCTCTCACTACTTCCAATGTACAGAAATCCCGTAAGCTGCTTCACTTTTACTCAGGCTACTGAAAACTCGCATACTGCGTAAGACTACTCCCATGCTACAGAACTCCCGTAAAGTGTCTCCTATACTGAATGCAGAACTCATTTAAACTGCCTCTCACTACTTCCAATGTACAGAAATCCTGTAAGCTGCTTCTCTTTTACTCAGACTACTGAAAACCCGCATAGTGCGTAAGACTACACCCATGCTACAGAACTCCCGTAAAGTGTTTACTACACTCAGGATGCAAAACTCCTGTAAACTCCCTCTCACTACTTCCAATGTATAGATATCCTGTAAGCTGCTTCTCTTTTACTCAGGCTACTGAAAACCCGCATAGTGCGTAAGACTACTCCCATGCTACGGAAATCCCGTAAAGTGTTTCCTACACTCAGAATGCAGAACTCCTGTAAACTGCCTCTCACTACTTCCAATGTGCAGAAATCCTGTAAGCTGCTTCTCTTTTACTCAGACTACTGAAAACTTGCATAGGGCATAAGATTTATCCCATGCTACAGAACTCCCGTAAACTGTTTCCTACCCTCAGGATGCAGAACTCTTGTAAACTGCCTCTCACTACTTCCAATGTACAGAAATCCTATAAGCTGGTTCTCTTTTACTCAGACTACTGAAAACCCGCATAGTGCATAAGATTTCTCCCATGCTACAGAACTCCCGTAAAGTGTTTCTTACACTCAAGATTTAGAACTCTTGTAAACTGCCTCTCACTACTTCCAATGTACAGAAATCCTGTAAGCTGCTTCTCTTTTACTCAGACTACTGAAAACCCGCATAGTGCGTAAGACTACTCCCATGCTACAGAACTCCCGTAAAGTGTTTCCTACACTGGATGCAGAACTCCTGTAAACTGCCTCTCACTACTTCCAATGTACAGAAATCCTGTAAGCTGCTTCACTTTTACTCAGACTACTGAAAACCCGCATAGTGCGTAAGACTACTCCCATGTTACAGAACTCCCTTAAAATGTTTTCTACACCCAGGATGCAGAATTCTTTTAAACTGCCTCTCACTACTTCCAATGTACAGAAATCCTGTAAGCTGCTTCTCTTTTACTCAGACTACTGAAAACCCGCATAGTCCGTAAGACTACTCCCATGCTACAGAACTCCCGTAAAGTGTCTCCTATACTGAATGCAGAACTCATTTAAACTGCCTCTCACTACTTCCAATGTACAGAAATCCTGTAAGCTGCTTCTCTTTTACTCAGACTACTGAAAACCCGCATATTGCGTAAGACTACTCCAATGCTACACAACTCCCATAAAGGGTTTCCTATACTCAGGATGCAGAACTCCTGTGAACTGACTCTCACTACTTCCAATGTACAGAAATCCTGTAAGCTGCTTCTCTTTTACTCAGACTACTGAAAACGCGCATAGTGCGTAAGACTACTCCCATGCTACAGAATTCCCGTAAAGTGTCTCCTACACTGGATCTAGAACTCATTTAAACTGCGTCTCTCTACTTCCAATGTACAGAAATCCTGTAAGCTGCTTCTCTTTTACTCAGACTACTGAAAACCCGCATAGTGCGTAAGACTACTCCCATGCTACAGAACTCCCGTAAAGTGTCTCCTATACTGAATGCAGAACTCCTGTGAACTGACTCTCACTACTTCCAATGTACAGAAATCCTGTAAGCTGCTTCTCTTTTACTCAGACTACTGAAAACCCACATAGTGCGTAAGACTACTCCCATGCTACGGAAATCCCGTAAAGTGTTTCCTACACTCAGGATGCAGAACTCCTGTAAACTGCCTCTCACTACTTCCAATGGACAGAAATCCTGTAAGCTGCTTCTCTTTTACTCAGACTACTGAAAAATTGCATAGGTTGTAAGACTTATCCCATGCTACAGAACTCCCGTAAAGTGTTTCCTATACTCAGGATGCAGAACTCCTGTGAACTGACTCTCACTACTTCCAATGTACAGAAATCCTGTAAGCTGCTTCTCTTTTACTCAGACTACTGAAAACCCGCATAGTGCGTAAGACTACTCCCATGCTACAGAACTCCCGTAAAGTGTTTCCTACACTCAGGATGCAAAACTCCTGTAAACTCCCTCTCACTACTTCCAATGTATAGATATCCTGTAAGCTGCTTCTCTTTTACTCAGGCTACTGAAAACCCGCAAAGTGCGTAAGACTACTCCCATGCTACGGAAATCCCGTAAAGTGCTTCCTATACTCAGAATGCAGAACTCCTGTAAACTGCCTCTCACTACTTCCAATGTACAGAAATCCTGTAAGCTGCTTCTCTTTTACTCAGACTACTGAAAACTTGCATAGGGCGTAAGATTTATCCCATGCTACAGAACTCCCGTAAACTGTTTCCTACACTCAGGATGCAGAACTCTTGTAAACTGCCTCTCACTACTTCCAATGTACAGAAATCCTGTAAGCTGGTTCTCTTTTACTCAGACTACTGAAAACCCGCATAGTGCATAAGACTACTCCCATGCTACAGAACTCTGTAAAGTGTTTCCTACACTCAGGATGCAGAACTCTTTTTAACTGCCTCTCACTACTTCCAATGTACAGAAATCCTGTAAGCTCCTTCTCTTTTACTCAGACTACTGAAAACACGCATAGTGCGTAAGACTACTCCCATGCTACAGAACTCCCGTAATGTGTTTCCTACACTCAGGATGCAGAACTCCTGTAAACTGCCTCTCACTACTTCCAATGTACAGAAATCCTGTAAGCTGCTTCTCTTTTACTCAGACTACTGAAAACACGCATAGTGCGTAAGACTACTCCAATGCTACATAACTCCCGTAATGTGTTTCCTACACTCAGGATGCAGAACTCCTGTAAACTGCCTCTCACTACTTCCAATGTACAGAAATCCTGTAAGCTGCTTCTCTTTTACTCAGACTACTGCAATCCCACATAGTGCCTAAGACTACTCCATGCTACAGAACTCCCGTAAAATGTTTCCTACACTCAGGATGCGGAACTCCTGTAAACTGCCTCTCATTACTTCCAATGTACAGAAATCCTGTAAGCTGCTTCTCTTTTACTCAGACTACTGAAAACCCGAATAGTGCGTAAGACTGCTCCCATGCTACAGAACTCCCGTAAACTGTTCGCACTCTGAGGATGCAGAACTCCTGTAAACTGCCTCTCACTACTTCCAATGTACAGAAATCCTGTAAGCTGCTTCTCTGTTACTCAGACTACTGAAAACTCGCATAGGGCGTAAGACTTCTCCCCTGCTACAGAACTCCCGTAAAGTGTTTTGTACACTCAAGATGCAGAACTCTTGTAAACTGCCTCTCACTACTTCCAATGGACAGAAATCCTGTTAGCTGCTTCTCTTTTACTCAGACTACTGAAAACCCGCATTGTGCGTAAGATTTCTCCCATGCTACAGAACTCCCGTAAAGTGTTTCTTACACTCAAGATTTAGAACTCTTGTAAACTGCCTCTCACTACTTCCAATGGACAGAAATCCTGTAAGCTGCTTCTCTTTTACTCAGACTACTGAAATCCCGCATAGGGCGGAAGACTTATCGCATGCTACAGAACTCCCGTAAAGTGTTTCCTACACTCAGGATGCAGAACTCCTGTAAACTGCCTCTCACTACTTCCAATGGACAGAAATCCTGTAAGCTGCTTCTCTTTTACTCAGACTACTGAAAACCCGCATAATGCGTAAGACTACTCCAATGCTACACAACTCCCATAAAGGGTTTACTATACTCAGGATGCAGAACTCCTGTGAACTGACTCTCACTACTTCCAATGTACAGAAATCCTGTAAGCTGCTTCACTTTTACTCAGACTACTGAAAACGCGCATAGTGCGTAAGACTACTCCCATGCTACAGAATTCCCGTAAAGTGTCTCCTACACTGGATCTAGAACTCATTTAAACTGCCTCTCACTACTTCCAATGTACAGAAATCTTGTAAGCTGCTTCTCTTTTACTCAGACTACTGAAAACCCGCATAGTGCGTAAGACTACTCCCATGCTACAGAACTCCCGTAAAGTGTTTTCTACACTCAGGATGCAAAACTCCTGTAAACTCCCTCTCACTACTTCCAATGTATAGATATCCTGTAAGCTGCTTCTCTTTTACTCAGACTACTGAAAACCTGCATAGTGCGTAAGACTACTACCATGCTGCAGAACTCCTGTAAAGTGTTTTCTACACTCAGGATGCAGAACTCCTGTAAACTCCCTCTCACTACTTCCAATGTACAGAAATCCTGTAAGCTGCTTCTCTTTTACTCAGACTACTGAAAACTTGCATAGGGCGTAAGATTTATCCCATGCTACAGAACTCCCGTAAACTGTTTCCTACACTCAGGATGCAGAACTCTTGTAAACTGCCTCTCACTACTTCCAATGTACAGAAATCCTGTAAGCTGGTTCTCTTTTACTCAGACTACTGAAAACCCGCATAGTGCATAAGACTACTCCCATGCTACAGAACTCTGTAAAGTGTTTCCTACACTCAGGATGCAGAACTCCTTTAAACTGCCTCTCACTACTTCCAATGTACAGAAATCCTGTAAGCTGCTTCTCTTTTACTCAGACTACTGAAAACACGCATAGTGCGTAAGACTACTCCCATGCTGCAGAACTCCCGTAATGTGTTTCCTACACTCAGGATGCAGAACTCCTGTAAACTGCCTCTCACTACTTCCAATGTACAGAAATCCTGTAAGCTGCTTCTCTGTTACTCAGACTACTGAAAACTCGCATAGGGCGTAAGACTTCTCCCATGCTACAGAACTCCCGTAAAGTGTTTTGTACACTCAAGATGCAGAACTCTTGTAAACTGCCTCTCACTACTTCCAATGGACAGAAATCCTGTTAGCTGCTTCTCTTTTACTCAGACTACTGAAAACCCGCATAGTGCGTAAGATTTCTCCCATGCTACAGAACTCCCGTAAAGTGTTTCTTACACTCAAGATTTAGAACTCTTGTAAACTGCCTCTCACTACTTCCAATGGACAGAAATCCTGTAAGCTGCTTCTCTTTTACTCAGACTACTGAAAACCCGCATAGGGCGGAAGACTTGTCGCATGCTACAGAACTCCCGTAAAGTGTTTCCTACACTCAGGATGCAGAACTCCTGTAAACTGCCTCTCACTACTTCCAATGTACACAAATCCTGTAAGCTGCTTCTCTTTTACTCAGACTACTGAAAACCCGCATAGTGCGTAAGACTACTCCCATGCTACAGAACTCCCGTAAACTGTCTCCTACACTCAGGATGCAAAACTCCATTTAACTGCGTCTTTCTACTTCCAGCTAACAGAAATCCTGTAAGCTGCTTCTCTTTTACTCAGACTACTGAAAACCCGCATTGTGCGTTAAGACTACTCCCATTCTAAAGAACTCCCGTAAAGTGTTTCCTACACTCAGGATGCAGTACACCTGTAAACTGCCTCTCACTACTTCCAATGTACAGAAATCCTGTAAGCTGCTTCTCTTTTACTCAGACTGCTGAAAACCCGCATAGTGCCTAAGACTACTCCCATGCTACAGAACTCCGGTAAAGTGTTTCCTACACTCAGGATGAAGAACTCCTGCAAACTGCCTCTCACTACTTCCAAAGTACAGAAATCCTGTAAGCTGCTTCTCTTTTACTTAGACTACTGAAAACCTGCATAGTTGCGTAAGACTACTCCGAAGCTACAGAACTCCCGTAAAGTGTTTTCTACACTCAGGATGCAGAACTCCTGTTAACTGCCTCTCACTAGTTCCAATGTACACAAACCCTATAAGCTGCTTCTCTTTTACTCAGACTACTGAAAACCCGCATAGTGCGTAAGACTACTCCCATGCTACAGAACTCCCGAAAAGTGTTTTCTACACTGGATGCAGAACTCCTGTAAACTACCTCTCACTACTTCCAATGTACAGAAATCCTGTAAGCTGCTTCTCTTTTACTCAGACTACTGAAAACCCGCATAGTGCGTAAGACTACTCCCATGCTACAGAACTCCCGTAAAGTGTTTCCTACACTCAGGATGCAGAAGTCCTGTAAACTGCTTCTCACTACTTGCAGCTAAGAGAAATCCTGTAAGCTGCTTCTCTTTTACTCAGACTACTGAAAACTCGCATATTGCATAAGATTACTCAAATGCTACAGAACTCCTGTAAAGTTTTTCTACACTCAAGATGCAGAACTTCTGTAAAGTGCCTATCGCTACTTCCAATGTACACAAATCCTGTAAGCTGCTTCTCTTTTACTCAGACTACTGAAAACTTGCATAGGTTGTAAGACTTATCCCATGCTACAGAACTCCCATAAAGTGTTTCCTACACTGGATGCAGAACTCCTGTAAACTGCCTCTCACTACTTCCAATGTACAGAAATCCTGTAAGCTGCTTCTCTGTTACTCAGACTACTGAAAACCCGCATAGGGCTTAAGACTTATCCCATGGTACAAAACTCCCATAAAGTGTTTCCTACACTCAGGATGCAGAACTCCTGTAAACTGCCTCTCACTACTTCCAATGTACAGAAATCCTGTAAGCTGCTTCTCTTTTACTCAGACTACTGAAAACACGCATAGTGCGTAAGACTACTCCCATGCTACAGAACTCCCGTAAAGTGTTTCCTACACTCAGGATGCAGAACTCCTGTAAACTGCCTCTCACTACTTCCAATGTACAGAAATCCTGTAAGCTGCTTCTCTTTTACTCAGACTACTGAAAACCCACATAGTGCGTAAGACTACTCCCATGCTACGGAAATCCCGTAAAGTGTTTCCTACACTCAGGATGCAGAACTCCTGTAAACTGCCTCTCACTACTTCCAATGGACAGAAATCCTGTAAGCTGCTTCTCTTTTACTCAGACTACTGAAAAATTGCATAGGTTGTAAGACTTATCCCATGCTACAGAACTCCCGTAAAGTGTTTCCTGCCCTCAGGATGCAGAAATCCTTTAAACTGCCTCTCACTACTTCCAATGTACAGAAATCCTGTAAGCTGCTTCTCTTTTACTCAGACTACAGAAAACCCGCATAGTGCATAAGACTACTCCCATGCTACAGAACGCCCGTAAAGTGTTTCCTACACTCAGGATGCAGAACTCCTGTAAACTGCCTCTCACTACTTCCAATGTACAGAAATCCCGTAAGCTGCTTCACTTTTACTCAGGCTACTGAAAACTCGCATACTGCGTAAGACTACTCCCATGCTACAGAACTCCCGTAAAGTGTCTCCTATACTGAATGCAGAACTCATTTAAACTGCCTCTCACTACTTCCAATGTACAGAAATCCTGTAAGCTGCTTCTCTTTTACTCAGACTACTGAAAACCCGCATAGTGCGTAAGACTACACCCATGCTACAGAACTCCCGTAAAGTGTTTCCTACACTCAGGATGCAAAACTCCTGTAAACTCCCTCTCACTACTTCCAATGTATAGATATCCTGTAAGCTGCTTCTCTTTTACTCAGGCTACTGAAAACCCGCATAGTGCGTAAGACTACTCCCATGCTACGGAAATCCCGTAAAGTGTTTCCTACACTCAGAATGCAGAACTCCTGTAAACTGCCTCTCACTACTTCCAATGTGCAGAAATCCTGTAAGCTGCTTCTCTTTTACTCAGACTACTGAAAACTTGCATAGGGCATAAGATTTATCCCATGCTACAGAACTCCCGTAAACTGTTTCCTACCCTCAGGATGCAGAACTCTTGTAAACTGCCTCTCACTACTTCCAATGTACAGAAATCCTATAAGCTCGTTCTCTTTTACTCAGACTACTGAAAACCCGCATAGTGCATAAGATTTCTCCCATGCTACAGAACTCCCGTAAAGTGTTTCTTACACTCAAGATTTAGAACTCTTGTAAACTGCCTCTCACTACTTCCAATGTACAGAAATCCTGTAAGCTGCTTCTCTTTTACTCAGACTACTGAAAACCCGCATAGTGCGTAAGACTACTCCCATGTTACAGAACTCCCTTAAAATGTTTTCTACACCCAGGATGCAGAATTCTTTTAAACTGCCTCTCACTACTTCCAATGTACAGAAATCCTGTAAGCTGCTTCTCTTTTACTCAGACTACTGAAAACCCGCATAGTCCGTAAGACTACTCCCATGCTACAGAACTCCCGTAAAGTGTCTCCTATACTGAATGCAGAACTCATTTAAACTGCCTCTCACTACTTCCAATGTACAGAAATCCTGTAAGCTGCTTCTCTTTTACTCAGACTACTGAAAACCCGCATATTGCGTAAGACTACTCCAATGCTACACAACTCCCATAAAGGGTTTCCCATACTCAGGATGCAGAACTCCTGTGAACTGACTCTCACTACTTCCAATGTACAGAAATCCTGTAAGCTGCTTCTCTTTTACTCAGACTACTGAAAACGCGCATAGTGCGTAAGACTACTCCCATGCTACAGAATTCCCGTAAAGTGTCTCCTACACTGGATCTAGAACTCATTTAAACTGCGTCTCTCTACTTCCAATGTACAGAAATCCTGTAAGCTGCTTCTCTTTTACTCAGACTACTGAAAACCCGCATAGTGCGTAAGACTACTCCCATGCTACAGAACTCCCGTAAAGTGTCTCCTATACTGAATGCAGAACTCCTGTGAACTGACTCTCACTACTTCCAATGTACAGAAATCCTGTAAGCTGCTTCTCTTTTACTCAGACTACTGAAAACCCACATAGTGCGTAAGACTACTCCCATGCTACAGAAATCCCGTAAAGTGTTTCCTACACTCAGGATGCAGAACTCCTGTAAACTGCCTCTCACTACTTCCAATGGACAGAAATCCTGTAAGCTGCTTCTCTTTTACTCAGACTACTGAAAAATTGCATAGGTTGTAAGACTTATCCCATGCTACAGAACTCCCGTAAAGTGTTTCCTATACTCAGGATGCAGAACTCCTGTGAACTGACTCTCACTACTTCCAATGTACAGAAATCCTGTAAGCTGCTTCTCTTTTACTCAGACTACTGAAAACCCGCATAGTGCGTAAGACTACTCCCATGCTACAGAACTCCCGTAAAGTGTTTCCTACACTCAGGATGCAAAACTCCTGTAAACTCCCTCTCACTACTTCCAATGTATAGATATCCTGTAAGCTGCTTCTCTTTTACTCAGGCTACTGAAAACCCGCATAGTGCGTAAGACTACTCCCATGCTACGGAAATCCCGTAAAGTGCTTCCTATACTCAGAATGCAGAACTCCTGTAAACTGCCTCTCACTACTTCCAATGTACAGAAATCCTGTAAGCTGCTTCTCTTTTACTCAGACTACTGAAAACTTGCATAGGGCGTAAGATTTATCCCATGCTACAGAACTCCCGTAAACTGTTTCCTACACTCAGGATGCAGAACTCTTGTAAACTGCCTCTCACTACTTCCAATGTACAGAAATCCTGTAAGCTGGTTCTCTTTTACTCAGACTACTGAAAACCCGCATAGTGCATAAGACTACTCCCATGCTACAGAACTCTGTAAAGTGTTTCCTACACTCAGGATGCAGAACTCTTTTTACCTGCCTCTCACTACTTCCAATGTACAGAAATCCTGTAAGCTCCTTCTCTTTTACTCAGACTACTGAAAACACGCATAGTGCGTAAGACTACTCCCATGCTACAGAACTCCCGTAATGTGTTTCCTACACTCAGGATGCAGAACTCCTGTAAACTGCCTCTCACTACTTCCAATGTACAGAAATCCTGTAAGCTGCTTCTCTGTTACTCAGACTACTGAAAACACGCATAGTGCGTAAGACTACTCCAATGCTACAGAACTCCCGTAATGTGTTTCCTACACTCAGGATGCAGAACTCCTGTAAACTGCCTCTCACTACTTCCAATGTACAGAAATCCTGTAAGCTGCTTCTCTTTTACTCAGACTACTGCAATCCCACATAGTGCCTAAGACTACTCCATGCTACAGAACTCCCGTAAAGTGTTTCCTACACTCAGGATGCAGAACTCCTGTAAACTGCCTCTCATTACTTCCAATGTACAGAAATCCTGTAAGCTGCTTCTCTTTTACTCAGACTACTGAAAACCCGAATAGTGCGTAAGACTGCTCCCATGCTAGAGAACTCCCGTAAACTGTTCGCACTCTGAGGATGCAGAACTCCTGTAAACTGCCTCTCACTACTTCCAATGTACAGAAATCCTGTAAGCTGCTTCTCTGTTACTCAGACTACTGAAAACTCGCATAGGGCGTAAGACTTCTCCCCTGCTACAGAACTCCCGTAAAGTGTTTTGTACACTCAAGATGCAGAACTCTTGTAAACTGCCTCTCACTACTTCCAATGGACAGAAATCCTGTTAGCTGCTTCTCTTTTACTCAGACTACTGAAAACCCGCATAGTGCGTAAGATTTCTCCCATGCTACAGAACTCCCGTAAAGTGTTTCTTACACTCAAGATTTAGAACTCTTGTAAACTGCCTCTCACTACTTCCAATGGACAGAAATCCTGTAAGCTGCTTCTCTTTTACTCAGACTACTGAAAACCCGCATAGGGCGGAAGACTTATCGCATGCTACAGAACTCCCGTAAAGTGTTTCCTACACTCAGGATGCAGAACTCCTGTAAACTGCCTCTCACTACTTCCAATGTACAGAAATCCTGTAAGCTGCTTCTCTTTTACTCAGACTACTGAAAACCCGCATAATGCGTAAGACTACTCCAATGCTACACAACTCCCATAAAGGGTTTACTATACTCAGGATGCAGAACTCCTGTGAACTGACTCTCACTACTTCCAATGTACAGAAATCCTGTAAGCTGCTTCACTTTTACTCAGACTACTGAAAAAGCGCATAGTGCGTAAGACTACTCCCATGCTACAGAATTCCCATAAAGTGTCTCCTACACTGGATCTAGAACTCATTTAAACTGCCTCTCACTACTTCCAATGTACAGAAATCTTGTAAGCTGCTTCTCTTTTACTCAGACTACTGAAAACCCGCATAGTGCGTAAGACTACTACCATGCTGCAGAACTCCTGTAAAGTGTTTTCTACACTCAGGATGCAGAACTCCTGTAAACTCCCTCTCACTACTTCCAATGTACAGAAATCCTGTAAGCTGCTTCTCTTTTACTCAGACTACTGAAAACTTGCATAGGGCGTAAGATTTATCCCATGCTACAGAACTCCCGTAAACTGTTTCCTACACTCAGGATGCAGAACTCTTGTAAACTGCCTCTCACTACTTCCAATGTACAGAAATCCTGTAAGCTGGTTCTCTTTTACTCAGACTACTGAAAACCCGCATCGTGCATAAGACTACTCCCATGCTACAGAACTCTGTAAAGTGTTTCCTACACTCAGGATGCAGAACTCCTTTAAACTGCCTCTCACTACCTCCAATGTACAGAAATCCTGTAAGCTGCTTCTCTTTTACTCAGACTACTGAAAACAGGCATAGTGCGTAAGACTACTCCCATGCTGCAGAACTCCCGTAATGTGTTTCCTACACTCAGGATGCAGAACTCCTGTAAACTGCCTCTCACTACTTCCAATGTACAGAAATCCTGTAAGCTGCTTCTCTGTTACTCAGACTACTGAAAACTCGCATAGGGCGTAAGACTTCTCCCATGCTACAGAACTCCCGTAAAGTGTTTTGTACACTCAAGATGCAGAACTCTTGTAAACTGCCTCTCACTACTTCCAATGGACAGAAATCCTGTTAGCTGCTTCTCTTTTACTCAGACTACTGAAAACCCGCATAGTGCGTAAGATTTCTCCCATGCTACAGAACTCCCGTAAAGTGTTTCTTACACTCAAGATTTAGAACTCTTGTAAACTGCCTCTCACTACTTCCAATGGACAGAAATCCTGTAAGCTGCTTCTCTTTTACTCAGACTACTGAAAACCCGCATAGGGCGGAAGACTTATCGCATGCTACAGAACTCCCGTAAAGTGTTTCCTACACTCAGGATGCAGAACTCCTGTAAACTGCCTCTCACTACTTCCAATGTACACAAATCCTGTAAGCTGCTTCTCTTTTACTCAGACTACTGAAAACCCGCATAGTGCGTAAGACTACTCCCATGCTACAGAACTCCCGTAAACTGTCTCCTACACTCAGGATGCAAAACTCCATTTAACTGCGTCTTTCTACTTCCAGCTAACAGAAATCCTGTAAGCTGCTTCTCTTTTACTCAGACTACTGAAAATCCGCATAGTGCGTAAGACTACTCCCATGCTACAGAACTCCCGTAAAGTGTTTCCTACACTCAGGATGCAGTACACCTGTAAACTGCCTCTCACTACTTCCAATGTACAGAAATCCTGTAAGCTGCTTCTCTTTTACTCAGACTGCTGAAAACCCGCATAGTGCCTAAGACTACTCCCATGCTACAGAACTCCGGTAAAGTGTTTCCTACACTCAGGATGAAGAACTCCTGCAAACTGCCTCTCACTACTTCCAAAGTACAGAAATCCTGTAAGCTGCTTCTCTTTTACTTAGACTACTGAAAACCTGCATAGTTGCGTAAGACTACTCCGAAGCTACAGAACTCCCGTAAAGTGTTTTCTACACTCAGGATGCAGAACTCCTGTTAACTGCCTCTCACTAGTTCCAATGTACACAAACCCTGTAAGCTGCTTCTCTTTTACTCAGACTACTGAAAACCCGCATAGTGCGTAAGACTACTCCCATGCTACAGAACTCCCGAAAAGTGTTTTCTACACTGGATGCAGAACTCCTGTAAACTACCTCTCACTACTTCCAATGTACAGAAATCCTGTAAGCTGCTTCTCTTTTACTCAGACTACTGAAAACCCGCATAGTGCGTAAGACTACTCCCATGCTACAGAACTCCCGTAAAGTGTTTCCTACACTCAGGATGCAGAAGTCCTGTAAACTGCTTCTCACTACTTGCAGCTAAGAGAAATCCTGTAAGCTGGTTCTCTTTTACTCAGACTACTGAAAACTCGCATATTGCATAAGATTACTCAAATGCTACAGAACTCCTGTAAAGTTTTTCTACACTCAAGATGCAGAACTTCTGTAAAGTGCCTATCGCTACTTCCAATGTACACAAATCCTGTAAGCTGCTTCTCTTTTACTCAGACTACTGAAAACTTGCATAGGTTGTAAGACTTATCCCATGCTACAGAACTCCCATAAAGTGTTTCCTACACTGGATGCAGAACTCCTGTAAACTGCCTCTCACTACTTCCAATGTACAGAAATCCTGTAAGCTGCTTCTCTGTTACTCAGACTACTGAAAACCCGCATAGGGCTTAAGACTTATCCCATGGTACAAAACTCCCATAAAGTGTTTCCTACACTCAGGATGCAGAACTCCTGTAAACTGCCTCTCACTACTTCCAATGTACAGAAATCCTGTAAGCTGCTTCTCTTTTACTCAGACTACTGAAAACCCGCATAGTGCGTAAGACTACTCCCATGCTACAGAACTCCCGTAAAGTGTTTCCTACACTGGATGCAGAACTCCTGTAAACTGCCTCTCACTAATTCCAATGTACAGAAATCCTGTAAGCTGCTTCTCTTTTACTCAGACTACTGAAAACCCGCATAATGCGTAAGACTACTCCAATGCTACACAACTCCCATAAAGGGTTTCCTATACTCAGGATGCAGAACTCCTGTGAACTGACTCTCACTACTTCCAATGTACAGAAATCCTGTAAGCTGCTTCTCTTTTACTCAGACTACTGAAAACGCGCATAGTGCGTAAGACTACTCCCATGCTACAGAATTCCCGTAAAGTGTCTCCTACACTGGATCTAGAACTCATTTAAACTGCCTCTCACTACTTCCAATGTACAGAAATCCTGTAAGCTGCTTCTCTTTTACTCAGACTACTGAAAACCCGCATAGTGCGTAAGACTACTCCCATGCTACAGAACTCCCGTAAAGTGTTTCCTACACTCAGGATGCAAAACTGCTGTAAACTCCCTCTCACTACTTCCAATGTATAGATATCCTGTAAGCTGCTTCTCTTTTACTCAGGCTACTGAAAACCCGCATAGTGCGTAAGACTACTCCCATGCTACGGAAATCCCGTAAAGTGTTTCCTACACTCAGAATGCAGAACTCCTGTAAACTGCTTCTCACTACTTCCAATGTACAGAAATCCTGTAAGCTGCTTCTCTTTTACTCAGACTACTGAAAACTTGCATAGGGCGTAAGATTTATCCCATGCTACAGAACTCCCGTAAACTGTTTCCTACACTCAGGATGCAGAACTCCTGTAAACTCCCTCTCACTACTTCCAATGTACAGAAATCCTGTAAGCTGCTTCTCTTTTACTCAGACTACTGAAAACTTGCATAGGGCGTAAGATTTATCCCATGCTACAGAACTCCCGTAAACTGTTTCCTACACTCAGGATGCAGAACTCTTGTAAACTGCCTCTCACCACTTCCAATGTACAGAAATCCTGTAAGCTGCTTCTCTTTTACTCAGACTACTGAAAACCCGCATAGTGCATAAGACTACTCCCATGCTACAGAACTCTGTAAAGTGTTTCCTACACTCAGGATGCAGAACTCCTTTAAACTGCCTCTCACTACTTCCAATGTACAGAAATCCTGTAAGCTGCTTCTCTTTTACTCAGACTACTGAAAACACGCATAGTGCGTAAGACTACTCCCATGCTGCAGAACTCCCGTAATGTGTTTCCTACACTCAGGATGCAGAACTCCTGTAAACTGCCTCTCACTACTTCCAATGTACAGAAATCCTGTAAGCTGCTTCTCTGTTACTCAGACTACTGAAAACTCGCATAGGGCGTAAGACTTCTCCCCTGCTACAGAACTCCCGTAAAGTGTTTTGTACACTCAAGATGCAGAACTCTTGTAAACTGCCTCTCACTACTTCCAATGGACAGAAATCCTGTTAGCTGCTTCTCTTTTACTCAGACTACTGAAAACCCGCATAGTGCGTAAGATTTCTCCCATGCTACAGAACTCCCGTAAAGTGTTTCTTACACTCAAGATTTAGAACTCTTGTAAACTGCCTCTCACTACTTCCAATGGACAGAAATCCTGTAAGCTGCTTCTCTTTTACTCAGACTACAGAAAACCCGCATAGGGCGGAAGACTTATCGCATGCTACAGAACTCCCGTAAAGTGTTTCCTACACTCAGGATGCAGAACTCCTGTAAACTGCCTCTCACTACTTCCAATGTACAGAAATCCTGTAAGCTGCTTCTCTTTTACTCAGACTACTGAAAAATTGCATAGGTTGTAAGACTTATCCCATGCTACAGAACTCCCGTAAAGTGTTTCCTGCCCTCAGGATGCAGAACTCCTGTAAACTGCCTCTCACTACTTCCAATGTACAGAAATCCTGTAAGCTGCTTCTCTTTTACTCAGACTACAGAAAACCCGCATAGTGCATAAGACTACTCCCATGCTACAGAACGCCCGTAAAGTGTTTCCTACACTCAGGATGCAGAACTCCTGTAAACTGCCTCTCACTACTTCCAATGTACAGAAATCCCGTAAGCTGCTTCACTTTTACTCAGGCTACTGAAAACTCGCATACTGCGTAAGACTACTCCCATGCTACAGAACTCCCGTAAAGTGTCTCCTATACTGAATGCAGAACTCATTTAAACTGCCTCTCACTACTTCCAATGTACAGAAATCCTGTAAGCTGCTTCTCTTTTACTCAGACTACTGAAAACCCGCATAGTGCGTAAGACTACACCCATGCTACAGAACTCCCGTAAAGTGTTTCCTACACTCAGGATGCAAAACTCCTGTAAACTCCCTCTCACTACTTCCAATGTATAGATATCCTGTAAGCTGCTTCTCTTTTACTCAGGCTACTGAAAACCCGCATAGTGCGTAAGACTACTCCCATGCTACGGAAATCCCGTAAAGTGTTTCCTACACTCAGAATGCAGAACTCCTGTAAACTGCCTCTCACTACTTCCAATGTGCAGAAATCCTGTAAGCTGCTTCTCTTTTACTCAGACTACTGAAAACTTGCATAGGGCATAAGATTTATCCCATGCTACAGAACTCCCGTAAACTGTTTCCTACCCTCAGGATGCAGAACTCTTGTAAACTGCCTCTCACTACTTCCAATGTACAGAAATCCTATAAGCTGGTTCTCTTTTACTCAGACTACTGAAAACCCGCATAGTGCATAAGATTTCTCCCATGCTACAGAACTCCCGTAAAGTGTTTCTTACACTCAAGATTTAGAACTCTTGTAAACTGCCTCTCACTACTTCCAATGTACAGAAATCCTGTAAGCTGCTTCTCTTTTACTCAGACTACTGAAAACCCGCATAGTGCGTAAGACTACTCCCATGCTACAGAACTCCCGTAAAGTGTTTCCTACACTGGATGCAGAACTCCTGTAAACTGCCTCTCACTACTTCCAATGTACAGAAATCCTGTAAGCTGCTTCACTTTTACTCAGACTACTGAAAACCCGCATAGTGCGTAAGACTACTCCCATGTTACAGAACTCCCTTAAAATGTTTTCTACACCCAGGATGCAGAATTCTTTTAAACTGCCTCTCACTACTTCCAATGTACAGAAATCCTGTAAGCTGCTTCTCTTTTACTCAGACTACTGAAAACCCGCATAGTCCGTAAGACTACTCCCATGCTACAGAACTCCCGTAAAGTGTCTCCTATACTGAATGCAGAACTCATTTAAACTGCCTCTCACTACTTCCAATGTACAGAAATCCTGTAAGCTGCTTCTCTTTTACTCAGACTACTGAAAACCCGCATATTGCGTAAGACTACTCCAATGCTACACAACTCCCATAAAGGGTTTCCTATACTCAGGATGCAGAACTCCTGTGAACTGACTCTCACTACTTCCAATGTACAGAAATCCTGTAAGCTGCTTCTCTTTTACTCAGACTACTGAAAACGCGCATAGTGCGTAAGACTACTCCCATGCTACAGAATTCCCGTAAAGTGTCTCCTACACTGGATCTAGAACTCATTTAAACTGCGTCTCTCTACTTCCAATGTACAGAAATCCTGTAAGCTGCTTCTCTTTTACTCAGACTACTGAAAACCCGCATAGTGCGTAAGACTACTCCCATGCTACAGAACTCCCGTAAAGTGTCTCCTATACTGAATGCAGAACTCCTGTGAACTGACTCTCACTACTTCCAATGTACAGAAATCCTGTAAGCTGCTTCTCTTTTACTCAGACTACTGAAAACCCACATAGTGCGTAAGACTACTCCCATGCTACGGAAATCCCGTAAAGTGTTTCCTACACTCAGGATGCAGAACTCCTGTAAACTGCCTCTCACTACTTCCAATGGACAGAAATCCTGTAAGCTGCTTCTCTTTTACTCAGACTACTGAAAAATTGCATAGGTTGTAAGACTTATCCCATGCTACAGAACTCCCGTAAAGTGTTTCCTATACTCAGGATGCAGAACTCCTGTGAACTGACTCTCACTACTTCCAATGTACAGAAATCCTGTAAGCTGCTTCTCTTTTACTCAGACTACTGAAAACCCGCATAGTGCGTAAGACTACTCCCATGCTACAGAACTCCCGTAAAGTGTTTCCTACACTCAGGATGCAAAACTCCTGTAAACTCCCTCTCACTACTTCCAATGTATAGATATCCTGTAAGCTGCTTCTCTTTTACTCAGGCTACTGAAAACCCGCAAAGTGCGTAAGACTACTCCCATGCTACGGAAATCCCGTAAAGTGCTTCCTATACTCAGAATGCAGAACTCCTGTAAACTGCCTCTCACTACTTCCAATGTACAGAAATCCTGTAAGCTGCTTCTCTTTTACTCAGACTACTGAAAACTTGCATAGGGCGTAAGATTTATCCCATGCTACAGAACTCCCGTAAACTGTTTCCTACACTCAGGATGCAGAACTCTTGTAAACTGCCTCTCACTACTTCCAATGTACAGAAATCCTGTAAGCTGGTTCTCTTTTACTCAGACTACTGAAAACCCGCATAGTGCATAAGACTACTCCCATGCTACAGAACTCTGTAAAGTGTTTCCTACACTCAGGATGCAGAACTCTTTTTAACTGCCTCTCACTACTTCCAATGTACAGAAATCCTGTAAGCTCCTTCTCTTTTACTCAGACTACTGAAAACACGCATAGTGCGTAAGACTACTCCCATGCTACAGAACTCCCGTAATGTGTTTCCTACACTCAGGATGCAGAACTCCTGTAAACTGCCTCTCACTACTTCCAATGTACAGAAATCCTGTAAGCTGCTTCTCTTTTACTCAGACTACTGAAAACACGCATAGTGCGTAAGACTACTCCAATGCTACAGAACTCCCGTAATGTGTTTCCTACACTCAGGATGCAGAACTCCTGTAAACTGCCTCTCACTACTTCCAATGTACAGAAATCCTGTAAGCTGCTTCTCTTTTACTCAGACTACTGCAATCCCACATAGTGCCTAAGACTACTCCATGCTACAGAACTCCCGTAAAGTGTTTCCTACACTCAGGATGCGGAACTCCTGTAAACTGCCTCTCATTACTTCCAATGTACAGAAATCCTGTAAGCTGCTTCTCTTTTACTCAGACTACTGAAAACCCGAATAGTGCGTAAGACTGCTCCCATGCTACAGAACTCCCGTAAACTGTTCGCACTCTGAGGATGCAGAACTCCTGTAAACTGCCTCTCACTACTTCCAATGTACAGAAATCCTGTAAGCTGCTTCTCTGTTACTCAGACTACTGAAAACTCGCATAGGGCGTAAGACTTCTCCCCTGCTACAGAACTCCCGTAAAGTGTTTTGTACACTCAAGATGCAGAACTCTTGTAAACTGCCTCTCACTACTTCCAATGGACAGAAATCCTGTTAGCTGCTTCTCTTTTACTCAGACTACTGAAAACCCGCATTGTGCGTAAGATTTCTCCCATGCTACAGAACTCCCGTAAAGTGTTTCTTACACTCAAGATTTAGAACTCTTGTAAACTGCCTCTCACTACTTCCAATGGACAGAAATCCTGTAAGCTGCTTCTCTTTTACTCAGACTACTGAAAACCCGCATAGGGCGGAAGACTTATCGCATGCTACAGAACTCCCGTAAAGTGTTTCCTACACTCAGGATGCAGAACTCCTGTAAACTGCCTCTCACTACTTCCAATGGACAGAAATCCTGTAAGCTGCTTCTCTTTTACTCAGACTACTGAAAACCCGCATAATGCGTAAGACTACTCCAATGCTACACAACTCCCATAAAGGGTTTACTATACTCAGGATGCAGAACTCCTGTGAACTGACTCTCACTACTTCCAATGTACAGAAATCCTGTAAGCTGCTTCACTTTTACTCAGACTACTGAAAACGCGCATAGTGCGTAAGACTACTCCCATGCTACAGAATTCCCGTAAAGTGTCTCCTACACTGGATCTAGAACTCATTTAAACTGCCTCTCACTACTTCCAATGTACAGAAATCTTGTAAGCTGCTTCTCTTTTACTCAGACTACTGAAAACCCGCATAGTGCGTAAGACTACTCCCATGCTACAGAACTCCCGTAAAGTGTTTTCTACACTCAGGATGCAAAACTCCTGTAAACTCCCTCTCACTACTTCCAATGTATAGATATCCTGTAAGCTGCTTCTCTTTTACTCAGACTACTGAAAACCTGCATAGTGCGTAAGACTACTACCATGCTGCAGAACTCCTGTAAAGTGTTTTCTACACTCAGGATGCAGAACTCCTGTAAACTCCCTCTCACTACTTCCAATGTACAGAAATCCTGTAAGCTGCTTCTCTTTTACTCAGACTACTGAAAACTTGCATAGGGCGTAAGATTTATCCCATGCTACAGAACTCCCGTAAACTGTTTCCTACACTCAGGATGCAGAACTCTTGTAAACTGCCTCTCACTACTTCCAATGTACAGAAATCCTGTAAGCTGGTTCTCTTTTACTCAGACTACTGAAAACCCGCATAGTGCATAAGACTACTCCCATGCTACAGAACTCTGTAAAGTGTTTCCTACACTCAGGATGCAGAACTCCTTTAAACTGCCTCTCACTACTTCCAATGTACAGAAATCCTGTAAGCTGCTTCTCTTTTACTCAGACTACTGAAAACACGCATAGTGCGTAAGACTACTCCCATGCTGCAGAACTCCCGTAATGTGTTTCCTACACTCAGGATGCAGAACTCCTGTAAACTGCCTCTCACTACTTCCAATGTACAGAAATCCTGTAAGCTGCTTCTCTGTTACTCAGACTACTGAAAACTCGCATAGGGCGTAAGACTTCTCCCATGCTACAGAACTCCCGTAAAGTGTTTTGTACACTCAAGATGCAGAACTCTTGTAAACTGCCTCTCACTACTTCCAATGGACAGAAATCCTGTTAGCTGCTTCTCTTTTACTCAGACTACTGAAAACCCGCATAGTGCGTAAGATTTCTCCCATGCTACAGAACTCCCGTAAAGTGTTTCTTACACTCAAGATTTAGAACTCTTGTAAACTGCCTCTCACTACTTCCAATGGACAGAAATCCTGTAAGCTGCTTCTCTTTTACTCAGACTACTGAAAACCCGCATAGGGCGGAAGACTTATCGCATGCTACAGAACTCCCGTAAAGTGTTTCCTACACTCAGGATGCAGAACTCCTGTAAACTGCCTCTCACTACTTCCAATGTACACAAATCCTGTAAGCTGCTTCTCTTTTACTCAGACTACTGAAAACCCGCATAGTGCGTAAGACTACTCCCATGCTACAGAACTCCCGTAAACTGTCTCCTACACTCAGGATGCAAAACTCCATTTAACTGCGTCTTTCTACTTCCAGCTAACAGAAATCCTGTAAGCTGCTTCTCTTTTACTCAGACTACTGAAAACCCGCATTGTGCGTTAAGACTACTCCCATTCTAAAGAACTCCCGTAAAGTGTTTCCTACACTCAGGATGCAGTACACCTGTAAACTGCCTCTCACTACTTCCAATGTACAGAAATCCTGTAAGCTGCTTCTCTTTTACTCAGACTGCTGAAAACCCGCATAGTGCCTAAGACTACTCCCATGCTACAGAACTCCGGTAAAGTTTTCCTACACTCAGGATGAAGAACTCCTGCAAACTGCCTCTCACTACTTCCAAAGTACAGAAATCCTGTAAGCTGCTTCTCTTTTACTTAGACTACTGAAAACCTGCATAGTTGCGTAAGACTACTCCGAAGCTACAGAACTCCCGTAAAGTGTTTTCTACACTCAGGATGCAGAACTCCTGTTAACTGCCTCTCACTAGTTCCAATGTACACAAACCCTATAAGCTGCTTCTCTTTTACTCAGACTACTGAAAACCCGCATAGTGCGTAAGACTACTCCCATGCTACAGAACTCCCGAAAAGTGTTTTCTACACTGGATGCAGAACTCCTGTAAACTACCACTCACTACTTCCAATGTACAGAAATCCTGTAAGCTGCTTCTCTTTTACTCAGACTACTGAAAACCCGCATAGTGCGTAAGACTACTCCCATGCTACAGAACTCCCGTAAAGTGTTTCCTACACTCAGGATGCAGAAGTCCTGTAAACTGCTTCTCACTACTTGCAGCTAAGAGAAATCCTGTAAGCTGCTTCTCTTTTACTCAGACTACTGAAAACTCGCATATTGCATAAGATTACTCAAATGCTACAGAACTCCTGTAAAGTTTTTCTACACTCAAGATGCAGAACTTCTGTAAAGTGCCTATCGCTACTTCCAATGTACACAAATCCTGTAAGCTGCTTCTCTTTTACTCAGACTACTGAAAACTTGCATAGGTTGTAAGACTTATCCCATGCTACAGAACTCCCATAAAGTGTTTCCTACACTGGATGCAGAACTCCTGTAAACTGCCTCTCACTACTTCCAATGTACAGAAATCCTGTAAGCTGCTTCTCTGTTACTCAGACTACTGAAAACCCGCATAGGGCTTAAGACTTATCCCATGGTACAAAACTCCCATAAAGTGTTTCCTACACTCAGGATGCAGAACTCCTGTAAACTGCCTCTCACTACTTCCAATGTACAGAAATCCTGTAAGCTGCTTCTCTTTTACTCAGACTACTGAAAACACGCATAGTGCGTAAGACTACTCCCATGCTACAGAACTCCCGTAAAGTGTTTCCTACACTGGATGCAGAACTCCTGTAAACTGCTTCTCACTAATTCCAATGTACAGAAATCCTGTAAGCTGCTTCACTTTTACTCAGACTACTGAAAACCCGCATAGTGTGTAAGACTACTCCCATGTTACAGAACTCCCTTAAAATGTTTTCTACACCCAGGATGCAGAATTCTTTTAAACTGCCTCTCACTACTTCCAATGTACAGAAATCCTGTAAGCTGCTTCTCTTTTACTCAGACTACTGAAAACCCGCATAGGGCGGAAGACTTATCGCATGCTACAGAACTCCCGTAAAGTGTTTCCTACACTCAGGATGCAGAACTCCTGTAAACTGCCTCTCACTACTTCCAATGGACAGAAATCCTGTAAGCTGCTTCTCTTTTACTCAGACTACTGAAATCACGCATAGTGCGTAAGACTACTCCCATGCTGCAGAACTCCTGTAAAGTGTTTTCTACACTCAGGATGCAGAACTCCTGTAAACTGCCTCTCACTACTTCCAATGTACAGAAATCCTGTAAGCTGCTTCTCTTTTACTCAGACTACTGAAAACCCACATAGTGCGTAAGACTACTCCCATGCTACGGAAATCCCGTAAAGTGTTTCCTACACTCAGGATGCAGAACTCCTGTAAACTGCCTCTCACTACTTCCAATGGACAGAAATCCTGTAAGCTGCTTCTCTTTTACTCAGACTACTGAAAAATTGCATAGGTTGTAAGACTTATCCCATGCTACAGAACTCCCGTAAAGTGTTTCCTGCCCTCAGGATGCAGAAATCCTTTAAACTGCCTCTCACTACTTCCAATGTACAGAAATCCTGTAAGCTGCTTCTCTTTTACTCAGACTACAGAAAACCCGCATAGTGCATAAGACTACTCCCATGCTACAGAACGCCCGTAAAGTGTTTCCTACACTCAGGATGCAGAACTCCTGTAAACTGCCTCTCACTACTTCCAATGTACAGAAATCCCGTAAGCTGCTTCACTTTTACTCAGGCTACTGAAAACTCGCATACTGCGTAAGACTACTCCCATGCTACAGAACTCCCGTAAAGTGTCTCCTATACTGAATGCAGAACTCATTTAAACTGCCTCTCACTACTTCCAATGTACAGAAATCCTGTAAGCTGCTTCTCTTTTACTCAGACTACTGAAAACCCGCATAGTGCGTAAGACTACACCCATGCTACAGAACTCCCGTAAAGTGTTTCCTACACTCAGGATGCAAAACTCCTGTAAACTCCCTCTCACTACTTCCAATGTATAGATATCCTGTAAGCTGCTTCTCTTTTACTCAGGCTACTGAAAACCCGCATAGTGCGTAAGACTACTCCCATGCTACGGAAATCCCGTAAAGTGTTTCCTACACTCAGAATGCAGAACTCCTGTAAACTGCCTCTCACTACTTCCAATGTGCAGAAATCCTGTAAGCTGCTTCTCTTTTACTCAGACTACTGAAAACTTGCATAGGGCATAAGATTTATCCCATGCTACAGAACTCCCGTAAACTGTTTCCTACCCTCAGGATGCAGAACTCTTGTAAACTGCCTCTCACTACTTCCAATGTACAGAAATCCTATAAGCTCGTTCTCTTTTACTCAGACTACTGAAAACCCGCATAGTGCATAAGATTTCTCCCATGCTACAGAACTCCCGTAAAGTGTTTCTTACACTCAAGATTTAGAACTCTTGTAAACTGCCTCTCACTACTTCCAATGGACAGAAATCCTGTAAGCTGCTTCTCTTTTACTCAGACTACTGAAAAATTGCATAGGTTGTAAGACTTATCCCATGCTACAGAACTCCCGTAAAGTGTTTCCTATACTCAGGATGCAGAACTCCTGTGAACTGACTCTCACTACTTCCAATGTACAGAAATCCTGTAAGCTGCTTCTCTTTTACTCAGACTACTGAAAACCCGCATAGTGCGTAAGACTACTCCCATGCTACAGAACTCCCGTAAAGTGTTTCCTACACTCAGGATGCAAAACTCCTGTAAACTCCCTCTCACTACTTCCAATGTATAGATATCCTGTAAGCTGCTTCTCTTTTACTCAGGCTACTGAAAACCCGCATAGTGCGTAAGACTACTCCCATGCTACGGAAATCCCGTAAAGTGCTTCCTATACTCAGAATGCAGAACTCCTGTAAACTGCCTCTCACTACTTCCAATGTACAGAAATCCTGTAAGCTGCTTCTCTTTTACTCAGACTACTGAAAACTTGCATAGGGCGTAAGATTTATCCCATGCTACAGAACTCCCGTAAACTGTTTCCTACACTCAGGATGCAGAACTCTTGTAAACTGCCTCTCACTACTTCCAATGTACAGAAATCCTGTAAGCTGGTTCTCTTTTACTCAGACTACTGAAAACCCGCATAGTGCATAAGACTACTCCCATGCTACAGAACTCTGTAAAGTGTTTCCTACACTCAGGATGCAGAACTCTTTTTACCTGCCTCTCACTACTTCCAATGTACAGAAATCCTGTAAGCTCCTTCTCTTTTACTCAGACTACTGAAAACACGCATAGTGCGTAAGACTACTCCCATGCTACAGAACTCCCGTAATGTGTTTCCTACACTCAGGATGCAGAACTCCTGTAAACTGCCTCTCACTACTTCCAATGTACAGAAATCCTGTAAGCTGCTTCTCTGTTACTCAGACTACTGAAAACACGCATAGTGCGTAAGACTACTCCAATGCTACAGAACTCCCGTAATGTGTTTCCTACACTCAGGATGCAGAACTCCTGTAAACTGCCTCTCACTACTTCCAATGTACAGAAATCCTGTAAGCTGCTTCTCTTTTACTCAGACTACTGCAATCCCACATAGTGCCTAAGACTACTCCATGCTACAGAACTCCCGTAAAGTGTTTCCTACACTCAGGATGCAGAACTCCTGTAAACTGCCTCTCATTACTTCCAATGTACAGAAATCCTGTAAGCTGCTTCTCTTTTACTCAGACTACTGAAAACCCGAATAGTGCGTAAGACTGCTCCCATGCTAGAGAACTCCCGTAAACTGTTCGCACTCTGAGGATGCAGAACTCCTGTAAACTGCCTCTCACTACTTCCAATGTACAGAAATCCTGTAAGCTGCTTCTCTGTTACTCAGACTACTGAAAACTCGCATAGGGCGTAAGACTTCTCCCCTGCTACAGAACTCCCGTAAAGTGTTTTGTACACTCAAGATGCAGAACTCTTGTAAACTGCCTCTCACTACTTCCAATGGACAGAAATCCTGTTAGCTGCTTCTCTTTTACTCAGACTACTGAAAACCCGCATAGTGCGTAAGATTTCTCCCATGCTACAGAACTCCCGTAAAGTGTTTCTTACACTCAAGATTTAGAACTCTTGTAAACTGCCTCTCACTACTTCCAATGGACAGAAATCCTGTAAGCTGCTTCTCTTTTACTCAGACTACTGAAAACCCGCATAGGGCGGAAGACTTATCGCATGCTACAGAACTCCCGTAAAGTGTTTCCTACACTCAGGATGCAGAACTCCTGTAAACTGCCTCTCACTACTTCCAATGTACAGAAATCCTGTAAGCTGCTTCTCTTTTACTCAGACTACTGAAAACCCGCATAATGCGTAAGACTACTCCAATGCTACACAACTCCCATAAAGGGTTTACTATACTCAGGATGCAGAACTCCTGTGAACTGACTCTCACTACTTCCAATGTACAGAAATCCTGTAAGCTGCTTCACTTTTACTCAGACTACTGAAAAAGCGCATAGTGCGTAAGACTACTCCCATGCTACAGAATTCCCGTAAAGTGTCTCCTACACTGGATCTAGAACTCATTTAAACTGCCTCTCACTACTTCCAATGTACAGAAATCTTGTAAGCTGCTTCTCTTTTACTCAGACTACTGAAAACCCGCATAGTGCGTAAGACTACTCCCATGCTACAGAACTCCCGTAAAGTGTTTTCTACACTCAGGATGCAAAACTCCTGTAAACTCCCTCTCACTACTTCCAATGTATAGATATCCTGTAAGCTGCTTCTCTTTTACTCAGACTACTGAAAACCTGCATAGTGCGTAAGACTACTACCATGCTGCAGAACTCCTGTAAAGTGTTTTCTACACTCAGGATGCAGAACTCCTGTAAACTCCCTCTCACTACTTCCAATGTACAGAAATCCTGTAAGCTGCTTCTCTTTTACTCAGACTACTGAAAACTTGCATAGGGCGTAAGATTTATCCCATGCTACAGAACTCCCGTAAACTGTTTCCTACACTCAGGATGCAGAACTCTTGTAAACTGCCTCTCACTACTTCCAATGTACAGAAATCCTGTAAGCTGGTTCTCTTTTACTCAGACTACTGAAAACCCGCATCGTGCATAAGACTACTCCCATGCTACAGAACTCTGTAAAGTGTTTCCTACACTCAGGATGCAGAACTCCTTTAAACTGCCTCTCACTACCTCCAATGTACAGAAATCCTGTAAGCTGCTTCTCTTTTACTCAGACTACTGAAAACAGGCATAGTGCGTAAGACTACTCCCATGCTGCAGAACTCCCGTAATGTGTTTCCTACACTCAGGATGCAGAACTCCTGTAAACTGCCTCTCACTACTTCCAATGTACAGAAATCCTGTAAGCTGCTTCTCTGTTACTCAGACTACTGAAAACTCGCATAGGGCGTAAGACTTCTCCCATGCTACAGAACTCCCGTAAAGTGTTTTGTACACTCAAGATGCAGAACTCTTGTAAACTGCCTCTCACTACTTCCAATGGACAGAAATCCTGTTAGCTGCTTCTCTTTTACTCAGACTACTGAAAACCCGCATAGTGCGTAAGATTTCTCCCATGCTACAGAACTCCCGTAAAGTGTTTCTTACACTCAAGATTTAGAACTCTTGTAAACTGCCTCTCACTACTTCCAATGGACAGAAATCCTGTAAGCTGCTTCTCTTTTACTCAGACTACTGAAAACCCGCATAGGGCGGAAGACTTATCGCATGCTACAGAACTCCCGTAAAGTGTTTCCTACACTCAGGATGCAGAACTCCTGTAAACTGCCTCTCACTACTTCCAATGTACACAAATCCTGTAAGCTGCTTCTCTTTTACTCAGACTACTGAAAACCCGCATAGTGCGTAAGACTACTCCCATGCTACAGAACTCCCGTAAACTGTCTCCTACACTCAGGATGCAAAACTCCATTTAACTGCGTCTTTCTACTTCCAGCTAACAGAAATCCTGTAAGCTGCTTCTCTTTTACTCAGACTACTGAAAATCCGCATAGTGCGTAAGACTACTCCCATGCTACAGAACTCCCGTAAAGTGTTTCCTACACTCAGGATGCAGTACACCTGTAAACTGCCTCTCACTACTTCCAATGTACAGAAATCCTGTAAGCTGCTTCTCTTTTACTCAGACTGCTGAAAACCCGCATAGTGCCTAAGACTACTCCCATGCTACAGAACTCCGGTAAAGTGTTTCCTACACTCAGGATGAAGAACTCCTGCAAACTGCCTCTCACTACTTCCAAAGTACAGAAATCCTGTAAGCTGCTTCTCTTTTACTTAGACTACTGAAAACCTGCATAGTTGCGTAAGACTACTCCGAAGCTACAGAACTCCCGTAAAGTGTTTTCTACACTCAGGATGCAGAACTCCTGTTAACTGCCTCTCACTAGTTCCAATGTACACAAACCCTGTAAGCTGCTTCTCTTTTACTCAGACTACTGAAAACCCGCATAGTGCGTAAGACTACTCCCATGCTACAGAACTCCCGAAAAGTGTTTTCTACACTGGATGCAGAACTCCTGTAAACTACCTCTCACTACTTCCAATGTACAGAAATCCTGTAAGCTGCTTCTCTTTTACTCAGACTACTGAAAACCCGCATAGTGCGTAAGACTACTCCCATGCTACAGAACTCCCGTAAAGTGTTTCCTACACTCAGGATGCAGAAGTCCTGTAAACTGCTTCTCACTACTTGCAGCTAAGAGAAATCCTGTAAGCTGGTTCTCTTTTACTCAGACTACTGAAAACTCGCATATTGCATAAGATTACTCAAATGCTACAGAACTCCTGTAAAGTTTTTCTACACTCAAGATGCAGAACTTCTGTAAAGTGCCTATCGCTACTTCCAATGTACACAAATCCTGTAAGCTGCTTCTCTTTTACTCAGACTACTGAAAACTTGCATAGGTTGTAAGACTTATCCCATGCTACAGAACTCCCATAAAGTGTTTCCTACACTGGATGCAGAACTCCTGTAAACTGCCTCTCACTACTTCCAATGTACAGAAATCCTGTAAGCTGCTTCTCTGTTACTCAGACTACTGAAAACCCGCATAGGGCTTAAGACTTATCCCATGGTACAAAACTCCCATAAAGTGTTTCCTACACTCAGGATGCAGAACTCCTGTAAACTGCCTCTCACTACTTCCAATGTACAGAAATCCTGTAAGCTGCTTCTCTTTTACTCAGACTACTGAAAACCCGCATAGTGCGTAAGACTACTCCCATGCTACAGAACTCCCGTAAAGTGTTTCCTACACTGGATGCAGAACTCCTGTAAACTGCCTCTCACTAATTCCAATGTACAGAAATCCTGTAAGCTGCTTCTCTTTTACTCAGACTACTGAAAACCCGCATAATGCGTAAGACTACTCCAATGCTACACAACTCCCATAAAGGGTTTCCTATACTCAGGATGCAGAACTCCTGTGAACTGACTCTCACTACTTCCAATGTACAGAAATCCTGTAAGCTGCTTCTCTTTTACTCAGACTACTGAAAACGCGCATAGTGCGTAAGACTACTCCCATGCTACAGAATTCCCGTAAAGTGTCTCCTACACTGGATCTAGAACTCATTTAAACTGCCTCTCACTACTTCCAATGTACAGAAATCCTGTAAGCTGCTTCTCTTTTACTCAGACTACTGAAAACCCGCATAGTGCGTAAGACTACTCCCATGCTACAGAACTCCCGTAAAGTGTTTCCTACACTCAGGATGCAAAACTGCTGTAAACTCCCTCTCACTACTTCCAATGTATAGATATCCTGTAAGCTGCTTCTCTTTTACTCAGGCTACTGAAAACCCGCATAGTGCGTAAGACTACTCCCATGCTACGGAAATCCCGTAAAGTGTTTCCTACACTCAGAATGCAGAACTCCTGTAAACTGCTTCTCACTACTTCCAATGTACAGAAATCCTGTAAGCTGCTTCTCTTTTACTCAGACTACTGAAAACTTGCATAGGGCGTAAGATTTATCCCATGCTACAGAACTCCCGTAAACTGTTTCCTACACTCAGGATGCAGAACTCCTGTAAACTCCCTCTCACTACTTCCAATGTACAGAAATCCTGTAAGCTGCTTCTCTTTTACTCAGACTACTGAAAACTTGCATAGGGCGTAAGATTTATCCCATGCTACAGAACTCCCGTAAACTGTTTCCTACACTCAGGATGCAGAACTCTTGTAAACTGCCTCTCACTACTTCCAATGTACAGAAATCCTGTAAGCTGCTTCTCTTTTACTCAGACTACTGAAAACCCGCATAGTGCATAAGACTACTCCCATGCTACAGAACTCTGTAAAGTGTTTCCTACACTCAGGATGCAGAACTCCTTTAAACTGCCTCTCACTACTTCCAATGTACAGAAATCCTGTAAGCTGCTTCTCTTTTACTCAGACTACTGAAAACACGCATAGTGCGTAAGACTACTCCCATGCTGCAGAACTCCCGTAATGTGTTTCCTACACTCAGGATGCAGAACTCCTGTAAACTGCCTCTCACTACTTCCAATGTACAGAAATCCTGTAAGCTGCTTCTCTGTTACTCAGACTACTGAAAACTCGCATAGGGCGTAAGACTTCTCCCCTGCTACAGAACTCCCGTAAAGTGTTTTGTACACTCAAGATGCAGAACTCTTGTAAACTGCCTCTCACTACTTCCAATGGACAGAAATCCTGTTAGCTGCTTCTCTTTTACTCAGACTACTGAAAACCCGCATAGTGCGTAAGATTTCTCCCATGCTACAGAACTCCCGTAAAGTGTTTCTTACACTCAAGATTTAGAACTCTTGTAAACTGCCTCTCACTACTTCCAATGGACAGAAATCCTGTAAGCTGCTTCTCTTTTACTCAGACTACAGAAAACCCGCATAGGGCGGAAGACTTATCGCATGCTACAGAACTCCCGTAAAGTGTTTCCTACACTCAGGATGCAGAACTCCTGTAAACTGCCTCTCACTACTTCCAATGTACAGAAATCCTGTAAGCTGCTTCTCTTTTACTCAGACTACTGAAAACCCGCCTAGTGCGTAAGACTACTCCAATGCTACACAACTCCCATAAAGGGTTTCCTATACTCAGGATGCAGAACTCCTGTGAACTGACTCTCACTACTTCCAATGTACAGAAATCCTGTAAGCTGCTTCACTTTTACTCAGACTACTGAAAACGCGCATAGTGCGTAAGACTACTCCCATGCTACAGAATTCCCGTAAAGTGTCTCCTACACTGGATCTAGAACTCATTTAAACTGCCTCTCACTACTTCCAATGTACAGAAATCTTGTAAGCTGCTTCTCTTTTACTCAGACTACTGAAAACCCGCATAGTGCGTAAGACTACTCCCATGCTACAGAACTCCCGTAAAGTGTTTTCTACACTCAGGATGCAAAACTCCTGTAAACTCCCTCTCACTACTTCCAATATACAGAAATCCTGTAAGCTGCTTCTCTTTTACTCAGACTACTGAAAACCTGCATAGTGCGTAAGACTACTACCATGCTGCAGAACTCCTGTAAAGTGTTTTCTACACTCAGGATGCAGAACTCCTGTAAACTGCCTCTCATTACTTCCAATGTACAGAAATCCTGTAAGCTGCTTCTCTTTTACTCAGACTACTGAAAACCCGAATAGTGCGTAAGACTGCTCCCATGCTAGAGAACTCCCGTAAACTGTTCGCACTCTGAGGATGCAGAACTCCTGTAAACTGCCTCTCACTACTTCCAATGTACAGAAATCCTGTAAGCTGCTTCTCTGTTACTCAGACTACTGAAAACTCGCATAGGGCGTAAGACTTCTCCCCTGCTACAGAACTCCCGTAAAGTGTTTTGTACACTCAAGATGCAGAACTCTTGTAAACTGCCTCTCACTACTTCCAATGGACAGAAATCCTGTTAGCTGCTTCTCTTTTACTCAGACTACTGAAAACCCGCATAGTGCGTAAGATTTCTCCCATGCTACAGAACTCCCGTAAAGTGTTTCTTACACTCAAGATTTAGAACTCTTGTAAACTGCCTCTCACTACTTCCAATGGACAGAAATCCTGTAAGCTGCTTCTCTTTTACTCAGACTACTGAAAACCCGCATAGGGCGGAAGACTTATCGCATGCTACAGAACTCCCGTAAAGTGTTTCCTACACTCAGGATGCAGAACTCCTGTAAACTGCCTCTCACTACTTCCAATGTACAGAAATCCTGTAAGCTGCTTCTCTTTTACTCAGACTACTGAAAACCCGCATAATGCGTAAGACTACTCCAATGCTACACAACTCCCATAAAGGGTTTACTATACTCAGGATGCAGAACTCCTGTGAACTGACTCTCACTACTTCCAATGTACAGAAATCCTGTAAGCTGCTTCACTTTTACTCAGACTACTGAAAAAGCGCATAGTGCGTAAGACTACTCCCATGCTACAGAATTCCCGTAAAGTGTCTCCTACACTGGATCTAGAACTCATTTAAACTGCCTCTCACTACTTCCAATGTACAGAAATCTTGTAAGCTGCTTCTCTTTTACTCAGACTACTGAAAACCCGCATAGTGCGTAAGACTACTCCCATGCTACAGAACTCCCGTAAAGTGTTTTCTACACTCAGGATGCAAAACTCCTGTAAACTCCCTCTCACTACTTCCAATGTATAGATATCCTGTAAGCTGCTTCTCTTTTACTCAGACTACTGAAAACCTGCATAGTGCGTAAGACTACTACCATGCTGCAGAACTCCTGTAAAGTGTTTTCTACACTCAGGATGCAGAACTCCTGTAAACTCCCTCTCACTACTTCCAATGTACAGAAATCCTGTAAGCTGCTTCTCTTTTACTCAGACTACTGAAAACTTGCATAGGGCGTAAGATTTATCCCATGCTACAGAACTCCCGTAAACTGTTTCCTACACTCAGGATGCAGAACTCTTGTAAACTGCCTCTCACTACTTCCAATGTACAGAAATCCTGTAAGCTGGTTCTCTTTTACTCAGACTACTGAAAACCCGCATCGTGCATAAGACTACTCCCATGCTACAGAACTCTGTAAAGTGTTTCCTACACTCAGGATGCAGAACTCCTTTAAACTGCCTCTCACTACCTCCAATGTACAGAAATCCTGTAAGCTGCTTCTCTTTTACTCAGACTACTGAAAACAGGCATAGTGCGTAAGACTACTCCCATGCTGCAGAACTCCCGTAATGTGTTTCCTACACTCAGGATGCAGAACTCCTGTAAACTGCCTCTCACTACTTCCAATGTACAGAAATCCTGTAAGCTGCTTCTCTGTTACTCAGACTACTGAAAACTCGCATAGGGCGTAAGACTTCTCCCATGCTACAGAACTCCCGTAAAGTGTTTTGTACACTCAAGATGCAGAACTCTTGTAAACTGCCTCTCACTACTTCCAATGGACAGAAATCCTGTTAGCTGCTTCTCTTTTACTCAGACTACTGAAAACCCGCATAGTGCGTAAGATTTCTCCCATGCTACAGAACTCCCGTAAAGTGTTTCTTACACTCAAGATTTAGAACTCTTGTAAACTGCCTCTCACTACTTCCAATGGACAGAAATCCTGTAAGCTGCTTCTCTTTTACTCAGACTACTGAAAACCCGCATAGGGCGGAAGACTTATCGCATGCTACAGAACTCCCGTAAAGTGTTTCCTACACTCAGGATGCAGAACTCCTGTAAACTGCCTCTCACTACTTCCAATGTACACAAATCCTGTAAGCTGCTTCTCTTTTACTCAGACTACTGAAAACCCGCATAGTGCGTAAGACTACTCCCATGCTACAGAACTCCCGTAAACTGTCTCCTACACTCAGGATGCAAAACTCCATTTAACTGCGTCTTTCTACTTCCAGCTAACAGAAATCCTGTAAGCTGCTTCTCTTTTACTCAGACTACTGAAAATCCGCATAGTGCGTAAGACTACTCCCATGCTACAGAACTCCCGTAAAGTGTTTCCTACACTCAGGATGCAGTACACCTGTAAACTGCCTCTCACTACTTCCAATGTACAGAAATCCTGTAAGCTGCTTCTCTTTTACTCAGACTGCTGAAAACCCGCATAGTGCCTAAGACTACTCCCATGCTACAGAACTCCGGTAAAGTGTTTCCTACACTCAGGATGAAGAACTCCTGCAAACTGCCTCTCACTACTTCCAAAGTACAGAAATCCTGTAAGCTGCTTCTCTTTTACTTAGACTACTGAAAACCTGCATAGTTGCGTAAGACTACTCCGAAGCTACAGAACTCCCGTAAAGTGTTTTCTACACTCAGGATGCAGAACTCCTGTTAACTGCCTCTCACTAGTTCCAATGTACACAAACCCTGTAAGCTGCTTCTCTTTTACTCAGACTACTGAAAACCCGCATAGTGCGTAAGACTACTCCCATGCTACAGAACTCCCGAAAAGTGTTTTCTACACTGGATGCAGAACTCCTGTAAACTACCTCTCACTACTTCCAATGTACAGAAATCCTGTAAGCTGCTTCTCTTTTACTCAGACTACTGAAAACCCGCATAGTGCGTAAGACTACTCCCATGCTACAGAACTCCCGTAAAGTGTTTCCTACACTCAGGATGCAAAACTGCTGTAAACTCCCTCTCACTACTTCCAATGTATAGATATCCTGTAAGCTGCTTCTCTTTTACTCAGGCTACTGAAAACCCGCATAGTGCGTAAGACTACTCCCATGCTACGGAAATCCCGTAAAGTGTTTCCTACACTCAGAATGCAGAACTCCTGTAAACTGCTTCTCACTACTTCCAATGTACAGAAATCCTGTAAGCTGCTTCTCTTTTACTCAGACTACTGAAAACTTGCATAGGGCGTAAGATTTATCCCATGCTACAGAACTCCCGTAAACTGTTTCCTACACTCAGGATGCAGAACTCCTGTAAACTCCCTCTCACTACTTCCAATGTACAGAAATCCTGTAAGCTGCTTCTCTTTTACTCAGACTACTGAAAACTTGCATAGGGCGTAAGATTTATCCCATGCTACAGAACTCCCGTAAACTGTTTCCTACACTCAGGATGCAGAACTCTTGTAAACTGCCTCTCACTACTTCCAATGTACAGAAATCCTGTAAGCTGCTTCTCTTTTACTCAGACTACTGAAAACCCGCATAGTGCATAAGACTACTCCCATGCTACAGAACTCTGTAAAGTGTTTCCTACACTCAGGATGCAGAACTCCTTTAAACTGCCTCTCACTACTTCCAATGTACAGAAATCCTGTAAGCTGCTTCTCTTTTACTCAGACTACTGAAAACACGCATAGTGCGTAAGACTACTCCCATGCTGCAGAACTCCCGTAATGTGTTTCCTACACTCAGGATGCAGAACTCCTGTAAACTGCCTCTCACTACTTCCAATGTACAGAAATCCTGTAAGCTGCTTCTCTGTTACTCAGACTACTGAAAACTCGCATAGGGCGTAAGACTTCTCCCCTGCTACAGAACTCCCGTAAAGTGTTTTGTACACTCAAGATGCAGAACTCTTGTAAACTGCCTCTCACTACTTCCAATGGACAGAAATCCTGTTAGCTGCTTCTCTTTTACTCAGACTACTGAAAACCCGCATAGTGCGTAAGATTTCTCCCATGCTACAGAACTCCCGTAAAGTGTTTCTTACACTCAAGATTTAGAACTCTTGTAAACTGCCTCTCACTACTTCCAATGGACAGAAATCCTGTAAGCTGCTTCTCTTTTACTCAGACTACAGAAAACCCGCATAGGGCGGAAGACTTATCGCATGCTACAGAACTCCCGTAAAGTGTTTCCTACACTCAGGATGCAGAACTCCTGTAAACTGCCTCTCACTACTTCCAATGTACAGAAATCCTGTAAGCTGCTTCTCTTTTACTCAGACTACTGAAAACCCGCCTAGTGCGTAAGACTACTCCAATGCTACACAACTCCCATAAAGGGTTTCCTATACTCAGGATGCAGAACTCCTGTGAACTGACTCTCACTACTTCCAATGTACAGAAATCCTGTAAGCTGCTTCACTTTTACTCAGACTACTGAAAACGCGCATAGTGCGTAAGACTACTCCCATGCTACAGAATTCCCGTAAAGTGTCTCCTACACTGGATCTAGAACTCATTTAAACTGCCTCTCACTACTTCCAATGTACAGAAATCTTGTAAGCTGCTTCTCTTTTACTCAGACTACTGAAAACCCGCATAGTGCGTAAGACTACTCCCATGCTACAGAACTCCCGTAAAGTGTTTTCTACACTCAGGATGCAAAACTCCTGTAAACTCCCTCTCACTACTTCCAATATACAGAAATCCTGTAAGCTGCTTCTCTTTTACTCAGACTACTGAAAACCTGCATAGTGCGTAAGACTACTACCATGCTGCAGAACTCCTGTAAAGTGTTTTCTACACTCAGGATGCAGAACTCCTGTGAACTCCCTCTCACTACTTCCAATGTACAGAAATCCTGTAAGCTGCTTCTCTTTTACTCAGACTACTGAAAACTTGCATAGGGCGTAAGATTTATCCCATGCTACAGAACTCCCGTAAACTGTTTCCTACACTCAGGATGCAGAACTCTTGTAAACTGCCTCTCACTACTTCCAATGTACAGAAATCCTGTAAGCTGGTTCTCTTTTACTCAGACTACTGAAAACCCGCATAGTGCATAAGACTACTCCCATGCTACAGAACTCTGTAAAGTGTTTCCTACACTCAGGATGCAGAACTCCTTTAAACTGCCTCTCACTACTTCCAATGTACAGAAATCCTGTAAGCTGCTTCTCTTTAACTCAGACTACTGAAAACACGCATAGTGCGTAAGACTACTCCCATGCTGCAGAACTCCCGTAATGTGTTTCCTACACTCAGGATGCAGAACTCCTGTAAACTGCCTCTCATTACTTCCAATGTACAGAAATCCTGTAAGCTGCTTCTCTTTTACTCAGACTACTGAAAACCCGAATAGTGCGTAAGACTGCTCCCATGCTACAGAACTCCCGTAAACTGTTCGCACTCTGAGGATGCAGAACTCCTGTAAACTGCCTCTCACTACTTCCAATGTACAGAAATCCTGTAAGCTGCTTCTCTGTTACTCAGACTACTGAAAACTCGCATAGGGCGTAAGACTTCTCCCCTGCTACAGAACTCCCGTAAAGTGTTTCTTACACTCAAGATTTACAACTCTTGTAAACTGCCTCTCACTACTTCCAATGTACAGAAATCCTGTAAGCTGCTTCTCTTTTACTCAGACTACTGAAAACCCGCATAGTGCGTAAGACTACTCCCATGTTACAGAACTCCCTTAAAATGTTTTCTACACCCAGGATGCAGAATTCTTTTAAACTGCCTCTCACTACTTCCAATGTACAGAAATCCTGTAAGCTGCTTCTCTTTTACTCAGACTACTGAAAACCCGCATAGGGCGGAAGACTTATCGCATGCTACAGAACTCCCGTAAAGTGTTTCCTACACTCAGGATGCAGAACTCCTGTAAACTGCCTCTCACTACTTCCAATGTACAGAAATCCTGTAAGCTGCTTCTCTTTTACTCAGACTACTGAAAACCCGCATAATGCGTAAGACTACTCCAATGCTACACAACTCCCATAAAGGGTTTCCTATACTCAGGATGCAGAACTCCTGTGAACTGACTCTCACTACTTCCAATGTACAGAAATCCTGTAAGCTGCTTCTCTTTTACTCAGACTACTGAAAACGCGCATAGTGCGTAAGACTACTCCCATGCTACAGAATTCCCGTAAAGTGTCTCCTACACTGGATCTAGAACTCATTTAAACTGCCTCTCACTACTTCCAATGTACAGAAATCCTGTAAGCTGCTTCTCTTTTACTCAGACTACTGAAAACCCGCATAGTGCGTAAGACTACTCCCATGCTACAGAACTCCCGTAAAGTGTTTCCTACACTCAGGATGCAAAACTGCTGTAAACTCCCTCTCACTACTTCCAATGTATAGATATCCTGTAAGCTGCTTCTCTTTTACTCAGGCTACTGAAAACCCGCATAGTGCGTAAGACTACTCCCATGCTACGGAAATCCCGTAAAGTGTTTCCTACACTCAGAATGCAGAACTCTTGTAAACTGCTTCTCACTACTTCCAATGTACAGAAATCCTGTAAGCTGCTTCTCTTTTACTCAGACTACTGAAAACTTGCATAGGGCGTAAGATTTATCCCATGCTACAGAACTCCCGTAAACTGTTTCCTACACTCAGGATGCAGAACTCTTGTAAACTGCCTCTCACTACTTCCAATGTACAGAAATCCTGTAAGCTGGTTCTGTTTTACTCAGACTACTGAAAACCCGCATAGTGCATAAGACTACTCCCATGCTACAGAACTCTGTAAAGTGTTACCTACACTCAGGATGCAGAACTCCTTTTAACTGCCTCTCACTACTTCCAATGTACAGAAATCCTGTAAGCTGCTTCTCTTTTACTCAGACTACTGAAAACACGCATAGTGCGTAAGACTACTCCAATGTTACAGAACTCCCGTAATGTGTTTCCTACACTCAGGATGCAGAACTCCTGTAAACTGCCTCTCACTACTTCCAATGTACAGAAATCCTGTAAGCTGCTTCTCTTTTACTCAGACTACTGCAATCCCACATAGTGCCTAAGACTACTCCATGCTACAGAACTCCCGTAAAGTGTTTCCTACACTCAGGATGCAGAACTCCTGTAAACTGCCTCTCATTACTTCCAATGTACAGAAATCCTGTAAGCTGCTTCTCTTTTACTCAGACTACTGAAAACCCGAATAGTGCGTAAGACTGCTCCCATGCTACAGAACTCCCGTAAACTGTTCGCACTCTGAGGATGCAGAACTCCTGTAAACTGCCTCTCACTACTTCCAATGTACAGAAATCCTGTAAGCTGCTTCTCTGTTACTCAGACTACTGAAAACTCGCATAGGGCGTAAGACTTCTCCCCTGCTACAGAACTCCCGTAAAGTGTTTTGTACACTCAAGATGCAGAGCTCTTGTAAACTGCCTCTCACTACTTCCAATGGACAGAAATCCTGTTAGCTGCTTCTCTTTTACTCAGACTACTGAAAACCCGCATAGTGCGTAAGATTTCTCCCATGCTACAGAACTCCCGTAAAGTGTTTCTTACACTCAAGATTTAGAACTCTTGTAAACTGCCTCTCACTACTTCCAATGGACAGAAATCCTGTAAGCTGCTTCTCTTTTACTCAGACTACTGAAAACCCGCATAGGGCGGAAGACTTATCGCATGCTACAGAACTCCCGTAAAGTGTTTCCTACACTCAGGATGCAGAACTCCTGTAAACTGCCTCTCACTACTTCCAATGGACAGAAATCCTGTAAGCTGCTTCTCTTTTACTCAGACTACTGAAAACCCGCATAATGCGTAAGACTACTCCAATGCTACACAACTCCCATAAAGGGTTTCCTATACTCAGGATGCAGAACTCCTGTGAACTGACTCTCACTACTTCCAATGTACAGAAATCCTGTAAGCTGCTTCACTTTTACTCAGACTACTGAAAACGCGCATAGTGCGTAAGACTACACCCATGCTACAGAATTCCCGTAAAGTGTCTCCTACACTGGATCTAGAACTCATTTAAACTGCCTCTCACTACTTCCAATGTACAGAAATCTTGTAAGCTGCTTCTCTTTTACTCAGACTACTGAAAACCCGCATAGTGCGTAAGACTACTCCCATGCTACAGAACTCCCGTAAAGTGTTTTCTACACTCAGGATGCAAAACTCCTGTAAACTCCCTCTCACTACTTCCAATGTATAGATATCCTGTAAGCTGCTTCTCTTTTACTCAGACTACTGAAAACCTGCATAGTGCGTAAGACTACTACCATGCTGCAGAACTCCTGTAAAGTGTTTTCTACACTCAGGATGCAGAACTCCTGTAAACTCCCTCTCACTACTTCCAATGTACAGAAATCCTGTAAGCTGCTTCTCTTTTACTCAGACTACTGAAAACTTGCATAGGGCGTAAGATTTATCCCATGCTACAGAACTCCCGTAAACTGTTTCCTACACTCAGGATGCAGAACTCTTGTAAACTGCCTCTCACTACTTCCAATGTACAGAAATCCTGTAAGCTGGTTCTCTTTTACTCAGACTACTGAAAACCCGCATAGTGCATAAGACTACTCCCATGCTACAGAACTCTGTAAAGTGTTTCCTACACTCAGGATGCAGAACTCCTTTAAACTGCCTCTCACTACTTCCAATGTACAGAAATCCTGTAAGCTGCTTCTCTTTTACTCAGACTACTGAAAACACGCATAGTGCGTAAGACTACTCCCATGCTACAGAATTCCCGTAAAGTGTCTCCTACACTGGATCTAGAACTCATTTAAACTGCCTCTCACTACTTCCAATGTACAGAAATCTTGTAAGCTGCTTCTCTTTTACTCAGACTACTGAAAACCCGCATGGTGCGTAAGACTACTCCCATGCTACAGAACTCCCGTAAAGTGTTTTCTACACTCAGGATGCAAAACTCCTGTAAACTCCCTCTCACTACTTCCAATATACAGAAATCCTGTAAGCTGCTTCTCTTTTACTCAGACTACTGAAAACCTGCATAGTGCGTAAGACTACTACCATGCTGCAGAACTCCTGTAAAGTGTTTTCTACACTCAGGATGCAGAACTCCTGTGAACTCCCTCTCACTACTTCCAATGTACAGAAATCCTGTAAGCTGCTTCTCTTTTACTCAGACTACTGAAAACTTGCATAGGGCGTAAGATTTATCCCATGCTACAGAACTCCCGTAAACTGTTTCCTACACTCAGGATGCAGAACTCTTGTAAACTGCCTCTCACTACTTCCAATGTACAGAAATCCTGTAAGCTGGTTCTCTTTTACTCAGACTACTGAAAACCCGCATAGTGCATAAGACTACTCCCATGCTACAGAACTCTGTAAAGTGTTTCCTACACTCAGGATGCAGAACTCCTTTAAACTGCCTCTCACTACTTCCAATGTACAGAAATCCTGTAAGCTGCTTCTCTTTTACTCAGACTACTGAAAACACGCATAGGGCGTAAGACTTCTCCCCTGCTACAGAACTCCCGTAAAGTGTTTTGTACACTCAAGATGCAGAACTCTTGTAAACTGCCTCTCACTACTTCCAATGGACAGAAATCCTGTTAGCTGCTTCTCTTTTACTCAGACTACTGAAAACCTGCATAGTGCGTAAGATTTCTCCCATGCTACAGAACTCCCGTAAAGTGTTTCTTACACTCAAGATTTAGAACTCTTGTAAACTGCCTCTCACTACTTCCAATGGACAGAAATCCTGTAAGCTGCTTCTCTTTTACTCAGACTACTGAAAACACGCATAGGGCGGAAGACTTATCGCATGCTACAGAACTCCCGTAAAGTGTTTCCTACACTCAGGATGCAGAACTCCTGTAAACTGCCTCTCACTACTTCCAATGTACAGAAATCCTGTAAGCTGCTTCTCTTTTACTCAGACTACTGAAAACCCGCATAATGCGTAAGACTACTCCAATGCTACACAACTCCCATAAAGGGTTTCCTATACTCAGGATGCAGAACTCCTGTGAACTGACTCTCACTACTTCCAATGTACAGAAATCCTGTAAGCTGCTTCACTTTTACTCAGACTACTGAAAACGCGCATAGTGCGTAAGACTACTCCCATGCTACAGAATTCCCGTAAAGTGTCTCCTACACTGGATCTAGAACTCATTTAAACTGCCTCTCACTACTTCCAATGTACAGAAATCTTGTAAGCTGCTTCTCTTTTACTCAGACTACTGAAAACCCGCATAGTGCGTAAGACTATTCCCATGCTACAGAACTCCCGTAAAGTGTTTTCTACACTCAGGATGCAAAATTCCTGTAAACTCCTTCTCACTACTTCCAATGTATAGATATCCTGTAAGCTGCTTCTCTTTTACTCAGACTACTGAAAACGCGCATAGTGCGTAAGACTACTACCATGCTGCAGAACTCCTGTAAAGTGTTTTCTACACTCAGGATGCATAAAGGGTTTCCTATACTCAGGATGCAGAACTCCTGTGAACTGACTCTCACTACTTCCAATGTACAGAAATCCTGTAAGCTGCTTCTCTTTTACTCAGACTACTGAAAACCCGCATAGTGCGTAAGACTACTCCCATGCTACAGAACTCCCGTAAAGTGTTTCCTACACTCAGGATGCAAAACTCCTGTAAACTCCCTCTCACTACTTCCAATGTATAGATATCCTGTAAGCTGCTTCTCTTTTACTCAGGCTACTGAAAACCCGCATAGTGCGTAAGACTACTCCCATGCTACGGAAATCCCGTAAAGTGCTTCCTATACTCAGAATGCAGAACTCCTGTAAACTGCCTCTCACTACTTCCAATGTACAGAAATCCTGTAAGCTGCTTCTCTTTTACTCAGACTACTGAAAACTTGCATAGGGCGTAAGATTTATCCCATGCTACAGAACTCCCGTAAACTGTTTCCTACACTCAGGATGCAGAACTCTTGTAAACTGCCTCTCACTACTTCCAATGTACAGAAATCCTGTAAGCTGGTTCTCTTTTACTCAGACTACTGAAAACCCGCATAGTGCATAAGACTACTCCCATGCTACAGAACTCTGTAAAGTGTTTCCTACACTCAGGATGCAGAACTCTTTTTAACTGCCTCTCACTACTTCCAATGTACAGAAATCCTGTAAGCTGGTTCTCTTTTACTCAGACTACTGAAAACACGCATAGTGCGTAAGACTACTCCCATGCTACAGAACTCCCGTAATGTGTTTCCTACACTCAGGATGCAGAACTCCTGTAAACTGCCTCTCACTACTTCCAATGGACAGAAATCCTGTAAGCTGCTTCTCTTTTACTCAGACTACTGAAAACACGCATAGTGCGTAAGACTACTCCAATGCTACAGAACTCCCGTAATGTGTTTCCTACACTCAGGATGCAGAACTCCTGTAAACTGCCTCTCACTACTTCCAATGTACAGAAATCCTGTAAGCTGCTTCTCTTTTACTCAGACTACTGCAATCCCACATAGTGCCTAAGACTACTCCATGCTACAGAACTCCCGTAAAGTGTTTCCTACACTCAGGATGCAGAACTCCTGTAAACTGCCTCTCATTACTTCCAATGTACAGAAATCCTGTAAGCTGCTTCTCTTTTACTCAGACTACTGAAAACCCGAATAGTGCGTAAGACTGCTCCCATGGTACAGAACTCCCGTAAACTGTTCGCACTCTGAGGATGCAGAACTCCTGTAAACTGCCTCTCACTACTTCCAATGTACAGAAATCCTGTAAGCTGCTTCTCTGTTACTCAGACTACTGAAAACTCGCATAGGGCGTAAGACTTCTCCCATGCTACAGAACTCCCGTAAAGTGTTTTGTACACTCAAGATGCAGAACTCTTGTAAACTGCCTCTCACTACTTCCAATGGACAGAAATCCTGTTAGCTGCTTCTCTTTTACTCAGACTACTGAAAACCCGCATAGTGCGTAAGATTTCTCCCATGCTACAGAACTCCCGTAAAGTGTTTCTTACACTCAAGATTTAGAACTCTTGTAAACTGCCTCTCACTACTTCCAATGGACAGAAATCCTGTAAGCTGCTTCTCTTTTACTCAGACTACTGAAAACCCGCATAGGGCGGAAGACTTATCGCATGCTACAGAACTCCCGTAAAGTGTTTCCTACACTCAGGATGCAGAACTCCTGTAAACTGCCTCTCACTACTTCCAATGTACAGAAATCCTGTAAGCTGCTTCACTTTTACTCAGACTACTGAAAACCCGCATAATGCGTAAGACTACTCCAATGCTACACAACTCCCATAAAGGGTTTCCTATACTCAGGATGCAGAACTCCTGTGAACTGACTCTCACTACTTCCAATGTACAGAAATCCTGTAAGCTGCTTCACTTTTACTCAGACTACTGAAAACGCGCATAGTGCGTAAGACTACTCCCATGCTACAGAATTCCCGTAAAGTGTCTCCTACACTGGATCTAGAACTCATTTAAACTGCCTCTCACTACTTCCAATGTACAGAAATCTTGTAAGCTGCTTCTCTTTTACTCAGACTACTGAAAACCCGCATAGTGCGTAAGACTACTCCCATGCTACAGAACTCCCGTAAAGTGTTTTCTACACTCAGGATGCAAAACTCCTGTAAACTCCCTCTCACTACTTCCAATATACAGAAATCCTGTAAGCTGCTTCTCTTTTACTCAGACTACTGAAAACCTGCATAGTGCGTAAGACTACTACCATGCTGCAGAACTCCTGTAAAGTGTTTTCTACACTCAGGATGCAGAACTCCTGTAAACTCCCTCTCACTACTTCCAATGTACAGAAATCCTGTAAGCTGCTTCTCTTTTACTCAGACTACTGAAAACTTGCATAGGGCGTAAGATTTATCCCATGCTACAGAACTCCCGTAAACTGTTTGCTACACTCAGGATGCAGAACTCTTGTAAACTGCCTCTCACTACTTCCAATGTACAGAAATCCTGTAAGCTGGTTCTCTTTTACTCAGACTACTGAAAACCCGCATAGTGCATAAGACTACTCCCAGGCTACAGAACTCTGTAAAGTGTTTCCTACACTCAGGATGCAGAACTCCTTTAAACTGCCTCTCACTACTTCCAATGTACAGAAATCCTGTAAGCTGCTTCTCTTTTACTCAGACTACTGAAAACACGCATAGTGCGTAAGACTACTCCCATGCTGCAGAACTCCCGTAATGTGTTTCCTACACTCAGGATGCAGAACTCCTGTAAACTGCCTCTCACTACTTCCAATGTACAGAAATCCTGTAAGCTGCTTCTCTGTTACTCAGACTACTGAAAACTCGCATAGGGCGTAAGACTTCTCCCCTGCTACAGAACTCCCGTAAAGTGTTTCTTACACTCAAGATTTAGAACTCCTTTAAACTGCCTCTCACTACTTCCAATGGACAGAAATCCTGTAAGCTGCTTCTCTTTTACTCAGACTACTGAAAACCCGCATAGGGCGGAAGACTTATCGCATGCTACAGAACTCCCGTAAAGTGTTTCCTACACTCAGGATGCAGAACTCCTGTAAACTGCCTCTCACTACTTCCAATGTACAGAAATCCTGTAAGCTGCTTCTCTTTTACTCAGACTACTGAAAACCCGCATAATGCGTAAGACTACTCCAATGCTACACAACTCCCATAAAGGGTTTCCTATACTCAGGATGCAGAACTCCTGTGAACTGACTCTCACTACTTCCAATGTACAGAAATCCTGTAAGCTGCTTCTCTTTTACTCAGACTACTGAAAACACGCATAGTGCGTAAGACTACTCCCATGCTGCAGAACTCCCGTAATGTGTTTCCTACACTCAGGATGCAGAACTCCTGTAAACTGCCTCTCACTACTTCCAATGTACAGAAATCCTGTAAGCTGCTTCTCTTTTACTCAGACTACTGCAATCCCACATAGTGCCTAAGACTACTCCATGCTACAGAACTCCCGTAAAGTGTTTCCTACACTCAGGATGCAGAACTCCTGTAAACTGCCTCTCATTACTTCCAATGTACAGAAATCCTGTAAGCTGCTTCTCTTTTACTCAGACTACTGAAAACCCGAATAGTGCGTAAGACTGCTCCCATGCTACAGAACTCCCGTAAACTGTTCGCAATCTGAGGATGCAGAACTCCTGTAAACTACCTCTCACTACTTCCAATGTACAGAAATCCTGTAAGCTGCGTCTCTGTTACTCAGACTACTGAAAACTCGCATAGGGCGTAAGACTTCTCCCCTGCTACAGAACTCCCGTAAAGTGTTTTGTACACTCAAGATGCAGAACTCTTGTAAACTGCCTCTCACTACTTCCAATGGACAGAAATCCTGTTAGCTGCTTCTCTTTTACTCAGACTACCGAAAACCCGCATAGTGCGTAAGATTTCTCCCATGCTACAGAACTCCCGTAAAGTGTTTCTTACACTCAAGATTTAGAACTCTTGTAAACTGCCTCTCACTACTTCCAATGGACAGAAATCCTGTAAGCTGCTTCTCTTTTACTCAGACTACTGAAAACCCGCATAGTCCGTAAGACTACTCCCATGTTACAGAACTCCCTTAAAATGTTTTCTACACCCAGGATGCACAATTCTTTTAAACTGCCTCTCACTACTTCCAATGTACAGAAATCCTGTAAGCTGCTTCTCTTTTACTCAGACTACTGAAAACCCGCATAGGGCGGACGACTTATCGCATGCTACAGAACTCCCGTAAAGTGTTTCCTACACTCAGGATGCAGAACTCCTGTAAACTCCCTCTCACTACTTCCAATGTACAGAAATCCTGTAAGCTGCTTCTCTTTTACTCAGACTACTGAAAACTTGCATAGGGCGTAAGATTTATCCCATGCTACAGAACTCCCGTAAACTGTTTCCTACACTCAGGATGCAGAACTCTTGTAAACTGCCTCTCACTACTTCCAATGTACAGAAATCCTGTAAGCTGGTTCTCTTTTACTCAGACTACTGAAAACCCGCATAGTGCATAAGACTACTCCCATGCTACAGAACTCTGTAAAGTGTTTCCTACACTCAGGATGCAGAACTCCTTTAAACTGCCTCTCACTACTTCCAATGTACAGAAATCCTGTAAGCTGCTTCTCTTTTACTCAGACTACTGAAAACACGCATAGTGCGTAAGACTACTCCCATGCTGCAGAACTCCCGTAATGTGTTTCCTACACTCAGGATGCAGAACTCCTGTAAACTGCCTCTCACTACTTCCAATGTACAGAAATCCTGTAAGCTGCTTCTCTGTTACTCAGACTACTGAAAACTCGCATAGGGCGTAAGACTTCTCCCATGCTACAGAACTCCCGTAAAGTGTTTTGTACACTCAAGATGCAGAACTCTTGTAAACTGCCTCTCACTACTTCCAATGGACAGAAATCCTGTTAGCTGCTTCTCTTTTACTCAGACTACTGAAAACCCGCATAGTGCGTAAGATTTCTCCCATGCTACAGAACTCCCGTAAAGTGTTTCTTACACTCAAGATTTAGAACTCTTGTAAACTGCCTCTCACTACTTCCAATGGACAGAAATCCTGTAAGCTGCTTCTCTTTTACTCAGACTACTGAAAACCCGCATAGGGCGGAAGACTTATCGCATGCTACAGAACTCCCGTAAAGTGTTTCCTACACTCAGGATGCAGAACTCCTGTAAACTGCCTCTCACTACTTCCAATGTACAGAAATCCTGTAAGCTGCTTCTCTTTTACTCAGACTACTGAAAACACGCATAGTGCGTAAGACTACTCCCATGCTACACAACTCCCATAAAGGGTTTCCTATACTCAGGATGCAGAACTCCTGTGAACTGACTCTCACTACTTCCAATGTACAGAAATCCTGTAAGCTGCTTCACTTTTACTCAGACTACTGAAAACGCGCATAGTGCGTAAGACTACTCCCATGCTACAGAATTCCCGTAAAGTGTCTCCTACACTGGATCTAGAACTCATTTAAACTGCCTCTCACTACTTCCAATGTACAGAAATCTTGTAAGCTGCTTCTCTTTTACTCAGACTACTGAAAACCCGCATAGTGCGTAAGACTACTCCCATGCTACAGAACTCCCGTAAAGTGTTTTCTACACTCAGGATGCAAAACTCCTGTAAACTCCCTCTCACTACTTCCAATATACAGAAATCCTGTAAGCTGCTTCTCTTTTACTCAGACTACTGAAAACCTGCATAGTGCGTAAGACTACTACCATGCTGCAGAACTCCTGTAAAGTGTTTTCTACACTCAGGATGCAGAACTCCTGTGAACTCCCTCTCACTACTTCCAATGTACAGAAATCCTGTAAGCTGCTTCTCTTTTACTCAGACTACTGAAAACTTGCATAGGGCGTAAGATTTATCCCATGCTACAGAACTCCCGTAAACTGTTTCCTACACTCAGGATGCAGAACTCTTGTAAACTGCCTCTCACTACTTCCAATGTACAGAAATCCTGTAAGCTGGTTCTCTTTTACTCAGACTACTGAAAACCCGCATAGTGCATAAGACTACTCCCATGCTACAGAACTCTGTAAAGTGTTTCCTACACTCAGGATGCAGAACTCCTTTAAACTGCCTCTCACTACTTCCAATGTACAGAAATCCTGTAAGCTGCTTCTCTTTAACTCAGACTACTGAAAACACGCATAGTGCGTAAGACTACTCCCATGCTGCAGAACTCCCGTAATGTGTTTCCTACACTCAGGATGCAGAACTCCTGTAAACTGCCTCTCATTACTTCCAATGTACAGAAATCCTGTAAGCTGCTTCTCTTTTACTCAGACTACTGAAAACCCGAATAGTGCGTAAGACTGCTCCCATGCTACAGAACTCCCGTAAACTGTTCGCACTCTGAGGATGCAGAACTCCTGTAAACTGCCTCTCACTACTTCCAATGTACAGAAATCCTGTAAGCTGCTTCTCTGTTACTCAGACTACTGAAAACTCGCATAGGGCGTAAGACTTCTCCCCTGCTACAGAACTCCCGTAAAGTGTTTCTTACACTCAAGATTTACAACTCTTGTAAACTGCCTCTCACTACTTCCAATGTACAGAAATCCTGTAAGCTGCTTCTCTTTTACTCAGACTACTGAAAACCCGCATAGTGCGTAAGACTACTCCCATGTTACAGAACTCCCTTAAAATGTTTTCTACACCCAGGATGCAGAATTCTTTTAAACTGCCTCTCACTACTTCCAATGTACAGAAATCCTGTAAGCTGCTTCTCTTTTACTCAGACTACTGAAAACCCGCATAGGGCGGAAGACTTATCGCATGCTACAGAACTCCCGTAAAGTGTTTCCTACACTCAGGATGCAGAACTCCTGTAAACTGCCTCTCACTACTTCCAATGTACAGAAATCCTGTAAGCTGCTTCTCTTTTACTCAGACTACTGAAAACCCGCATAATGCGTAAGACTACTCCAATGCTACACAACTCCCATAAAGGGTTTCCTATACTCAGGATGCAGAACTCCTGTGAACTGACTCTCACTACTTCCAATGTACAGAAATCCTGTAAGCTGCTTCTCTTTTACTCAGACTACTGAAAACGCGCATAGTGCGTAAGACTACTCCCATGCTACAGAATTCCCGTAAAGTGTCTCCTACACTGGATCTAGAACTCATTTAAACTGCCTCTCACTACTTCCAATGTACAGAAATCCTGTAAGCTGCTTCTCTTTTACTCAGACTACTGAAAACCCGCATAGTGCGTAAGACTACTCCCATGCTACAGAACTCCCGTAAAGTGTTTCCTACACTCAGGATGCAAAACTGCTGTAAACTCCCTCTCACTACTTCCAATGTATAGATATCCTGTAAGCTGCTTCTCTTTTACTCAGGCTACTGAAAACCCGCATAGTGCGTAAGACTACTCCCATGCTACGGAAATCCCGTAAAGTGTTTCCTACACTCAGAATGCAGAACTCTTGTAAACTGCTTCTCACTACTTCCAATGTACAGAAATCCTGTAAGCTGCTTCTCTTTTACTCAGACTACTGAAAACTTGCATAGGGCGTAAGATTTATCCCATGCTACAGAACTCCCGTAAACTGTTTCCTACACTCAGGATGCAGAACTCTTGTAAACTGCCTCTCACTACTTCCAATGTACAGAAATCCTGTAAGCTGGTTCTGTTTTACTCAGACTACTGAAAACCCGCATAGTGCATAAGACTACTCCCATGCTACAGAACTCTGTAAAGTGTTACCTACACTCAGGATGCAGAACTCCTTTTAACTGCCTCTCACTACTTCCAATGTACAGAAATCCTGTAAGCTGCTTCTCTTTTACTCAGACTACTGAAAACACGCATAGTGCGTAAGACTACTCCAATGTTACAGAACTCCCGTAATGTGTTTCCTACACTCAGGATGCAGAACTCCTGTAAACTGCCTCTCACTACTTCCAATGTACAGAAATCCTGTAAGCTGCTTCTCTTTTACTCAGACTACTGCAATCCCACATAGTGCCTAAGACTACTCCATGCTACAGAACTCCCGTAAAGTGTTTCCTACACTCAGGATGCAGAACTCCTGTAAACTGCCTCTCATTACTTCCAATGTACAGAAATCCTGTAAGCTGCTTCTCTTTTACTCAGACTACTGAAAACCCGAATAGTGCGTAAGACTGCTCCCATGCTACAGAACTCCCGTAAACTGTTCGCACTCTGAGGATGCAGAACTCCTGTAAACTGCCTCTCACTACTTCCAATGTACAGAAATCCTGTAAGCTGCTTCTCTGTTACTCAGACTACTGAAAACTCGCATAGGGCGTAAGACTTCTCCCCTGCTACAGAACTCCCGTAAAGTGTTTTGTACACTCAAGATGCAGAGCTCTTGTAAACTGCCTCTCACTACTTCCAATGGACAGAAATCCTGTTAGCTGCTTCTCTTTTACTCAGACTACTGAAAACCCGCATAGTGCGTAAGATTTCTCCCATGCTACAGAACTCCCGTAAAGTGTTTCTTACACTCAAGATTTAGAACTCTTGTAAACTGCCTCTCACTACTTCCAATGGACAGAAATCCTGTAAGCTGCTTCTCTTTTACTCAGACTACTGAAAACCCGCATAGGGCGGAAGACTTATCGCATGCTACAGAACTCCCGTAAAGTGTTTCCTACACTCAGGATGCAGAACTCCTGTAAACTGCCTCTCACTACTTCCAATGGACAGAAATCCTGTAAGCTGCTTCTCTTTTACTCAGACTACTGAAAACCCGCATAATGCGTAAGACTACTCCAATGCTACACAACTCCCATAAAGGGTTTCCTATACTCAGGATGCAGAACTCCTGTGAACTGACTCTCACTACTTCCAATGTACAGAAATCCTGTAAGCTGCTTCACTTTTACTCAGACTACTGAAAACGCGCATAGTGCGTAAGACTACACCCATGCTACAGAATTCCCGTAAAGTGTCTCCTACACTGGATCTAGAACTCATTTAAACTGCCTCTCACTACTTCCAATGTACAGAAATCTTGTAAGCTGCTTCTCTTTTACTCAGACTACTGAAAACCCGCATAGTGCGTAAGACTACTCCCATGCTACAGAACTCCCGTAAAGTGTTTTCTACACTCAGGATGCAAAACTCCTGTAAACTCCCTCTCACTACTTCCAATGTATAGATATCCTGTAAGCTGCTTCTCTTTTACTCAGACTACTGAAAACCTGCATAGTGCGTAAGACTACTACCATGCTGCAGAACTCCTGTAAAGTGTTTTCTACACTCAGGATGCAGAACTCCTGTAAACTCCCTCTCACTACTTCCAATGTACAGAAATCCTGTAAGCTGCTTCTCTTTTACTCAGACTACTGAAAACTTGCATAGGGCGTAAGATTTATCCCATGCTACAGAACTCCCGTAAACTGTTTCCTACACTCAGGATGCAGAACTCTTGTAAACTGCCTCTCACTACTTCCAATGTACAGAAATCCTGTAAGCTGGTTCTCTTTTACTCAGACTACTGAAAACCCGCATAGTGCATAAGACTACTCCCATGCTACAGAACTCTGTAAAGTGTTTCCTACACTCAGGATGCAGAACTCCTTTAAACTGCCTCTCACTACTTCCAATGTACAGAAATCCTGTAAGCTGCTTCTCTTTTACTCAGACTACTGAAAACACGCATAGTGCGTAAGACTACTCCCATGCTACAGAATTCCCGTAAAGTGTCTCCTACACTGGATCTAGAACTCATTTAAACTGCCTCTCACTACTTCCAATGTACAGAAATCTTGTAAGCTGCTTCTCTTTTACTCAGACTACTGAAAACCCGCATGGTGCGTAAGACTACTCCCATGCTACAGAACTCCCGTAAAGTGTTTTCTACACTCAGGATGCAAAACTCCTGTAAACTCCCTCTCACTACTTCCAATATACAGAAATCCTGTAAGCTGCTTCTCTTTTACTCAGACTACTGAAAACCTGCATAGTGCGTAAGACTACTACCATGCTGCAGAACTCCTGTAAAGTGTTTTCTACACTCAGGATGCAGAACTCCTGTGAACTCCCTCTCACTACTTCCAATGTACAGAAATCCTGTAAGCTGCTTCTCTTTTACTCAGACTACTGAAAACTTGCATAGGGCGTAAGATTTATCCCATGCTACAGAACTCCCGTAAACTGTTTCCTACACTCAGGATGCAGAACTCTTGTAAACTGCCTCTCACTACTTCCAATGTACAGAAATCCTGTAAGCTGGTTCTCTTTTACTCAGACTACTGAAAACCCGCATAGTGCATAAGACTACTCCCATGCTACAGAACTCTGTAAAGTGTTTCCTACACTCAGGATGCAGAACTCCTTTAAACTGCCTCTCACTACTTCCAATGTACAGAAATCCTGTAAGCTGCTTCTCTTTTACTCAGACTACTGAAAACACGCATAGGGCGTAAGACTTCTCCCCTGCTACAGAACTCCCGTAAAGTGTTTTGTACACTCAAGATGCAGAACTCTTGTAAACTGCCTCTCACTACTTCCAATGGACAGAAATCCTGTTAGCTGCTTCTCTTTTACTCAGACTACTGAAAACCTGCATAGTGCGTAAGATTTCTCCCATGCTACAGAACTCCCGTAAAGTGTTTCTTACACTCAAGATTTAGAACTCTTGTAAACTGCCTCTCACTACTTCCAATGGACAGAAATCCTGTAAGCTGCTTCTCTTTTACTCAGACTACTGAAAACACGCATAGGGCGGAAGACTTATCGCATGCTACAGAACTCCCGTAAAGTGTTTCCTACACTCAGGATGCAGAACTCCTGTAAACTGCCTCTCACTACTTCCAATGTACAGAAATCCTGTAAGCTGCTTCTCTTTTACTCAGACTACTGAAAACCCGCATAATGCGTAAGACTACTCCAATGCTACACAACTCCCATAAAGGGTTTCCTATACTCAGGATGCAGAACTCCTGTGAACTGACTCTCACTACTTCCAATGTACAGAAATCCTGTAAGCTGCTTCACTTTTACTCAGACTACTGAAAACGCGCATAGTGCGTAAGACTACTCCCATGCTACAGAATTCCCGTAAAGTGTCTCCTACACTGGATCTAGAACTCATTTAAACTGCCTCTCACTACTTCCAATGTACAGAAATCTTGTAAGCTGCTTCTCTTTTACTCAGACTACTGAAAACCCGCATAGTGCGTAAGACTATTCCCATGCTACAGAACTCCCGTAAAGTGTTTTCTACACTCAGGATGCAAAATTCCTGTAAACTCCTTCTCACTACTTCCAATGTATAGATATCCTGTAAGCTGCTTCTCTTTTACTCAGACTACTGAAAACGCGCATAGTGCGTAAGACTACTACCATGCTGCAGAACTCCTGTAAAGTGTTTTCTACACTCAGGATGCATAAAGGGTTTCCTATACTCAGGATGCAGAACTCCTGTGAACTGACTCTCACTACTTCCAATGTACAGAAATCCTGTAAGCTGCTTCTCTTTTACTCAGACTACTGAAAACCCGCATAGTGCGTAAGACTACTCCCATGCTACAGAACTCCCGTAAAGTGTTTCCTACACTCAGGATGCAAAACTCCTGTAAACTCCCTCTCACTACTTCCAATGTATAGATATCCTGTAAGCTGCTTCTCTTTTACTCAGGCTACTGAAAACCCGCATAGTGCGTAAGACTACTCCCATGCTACGGAAATCCCGTAAAGTGCTTCCTATACTCAGAATGCAGAACTCCTGTAAACTGCCTCTCACTACTTCCAATGTACAGAAATCCTGTAAGCTGCTTCTCTTTTACTCAGACTACTGAAAACTTGCATAGGGCGTAAGATTTATCCCATGCTACAGAACTCCCGTAAACTGTTTCCTACACTCAGGATGCAGAACTCTTGTAAACTGCCTCTCACTACTTCCAATGTACAGAAATCCTGTAAGCTGGTTCTCTTTTACTCAGACTACTGAAAACCCGCATAGTGCATAAGACTACTCCCATGCTACAGAACTCTGTAAAGTGTTTCCTACACTCAGGATGCAGAACTCTTTTTAACTGCCTCTCACTACTTCCAATGTACAGAAATCCTGTAAGCTGGTTCTCTTTTACTCAGACTACTGAAAACACGCATAGTGCGTAAGACTACTCCCATGCTACAGAACTCCCGTAATGTGTTTCCTACACTCAGGATGCAGAACTCCTGTAAACTGCCTCTCACTACTTCCAATGGACAGAAATCCTGTAAGCTGCTTCTCTTTTACTCAGACTACTGAAAACACGCATAGTGCGTAAGACTACTCCAATGCTACAGAACTCCCGTAATGTGTTTCCTACACTCAGGATGCAGAACTCCTGTAAACTGCCTCTCACTACTTCCAATGTACAGAAATCCTGTAAGCTGCTTCTCTTTTACTCAGACTACTGCAATCCCACATAGTGCCTAAGACTACTCCATGCTACAGAACTCCCGTAAAGTGTTTCCTACACTCAGGATGCAGAACTCCTGTAAACTGCCTCTCATTACTTCCAATGTACAGAAATCCTGTAAGCTGCTTCTCTTTTACTCAGACTACTGAAAACCCGAATAGTGCGTAAGACTGCTCCCATGGTACAGAACTCCCGTAAACTGTTCGCACTCTGAGGATGCAGAACTCCTGTAAACTGCCTCTCACTACTTCCAATGGACAGAAATCCTGTAAGCTGCTTCTCTGTTACTCAGACTACTGAAAACTCGCATAGGGCGTAAGACTTCTCCCATGCTACAGAACTCCCGTAAAGTGTTTTGTACACTCAAGATGCAGAACTCTTGTAAACTGCCTCTCACTACTTCCAATGGACAGAAATCCTGTTAGCTGCTTCTCTTTTACTCAGACTACTGAAAACCCGCATAGTGCGTAAGATTTCTCCCATGCTACAGAACTCCCGTAAAGTGTTTCTTACACTCAAGATTTAGAACTCTTGTAAACTGCCTCTCACTACTTCCAATGGACAGAAATCCTGTAAGCTGCTTCTCTTTTACTCAGACTACTGAAAACCCGCATAGGGCGGAAGACTTATCGCATGCTACAGAACTCCCGTAAAGTGTTTCCTACACTCAGGATGCAGAACTCCTGTAAACTGCCTCTCACTACTTCCAATGTACAGAAATCCTGTAAGCTGCTTCTCTTTTACTCAGACTACTGAAAACCCGCATAATGCGTAAGACTACTCCAATGCTACACAACTCCCATAAAGGGTTTCCTATACTCAGGATGCAGAACTCCTGTGAACTGACTCTCACTACTTCCAATGTACAGAAATCCTGTAAGCTGCTTCACTTTTACTCAGACTACTGAAAACGCGCATAGTGCGTAAGACTACTCCCATGCTACAGAATTCCCGTAAAGTGTCTCCTACACTGGATCTAGAACTCATTTAAACTGCCTCTCACTACTTCCAATGTACAGAAATCTTGTAAGCTGCTTCTCTTTTACTCAGACTACTGAAAACCCGCATAGTGCGTAAGACTACTCCCATGCTACAGAACTCCCGTAAAGTGTTTTCTACACTCAGGATGCAAAACTCCTGTAAACTCCCTCTCACTACTTCCAATATACAGAAATCCTGTAAGCTGCTTCTCTTTTACTCAGACTACTGAAAACCTGCATAGTGCGTAAGACTACTACCATGCTGCAGAACTCCTGTAAAGTGTTTTCTACACTCAGGATGCAGAACTCCTGTAAACTCCCTCTCACTACTTCCAATGTACAGAAATCCTGTAAGCTGCTTCTCTTTTACTCAGACTACTGAAAACTTGCATAGGGCGTAAGATTTATCCCATGCTACAGAACTCCCGTAAACTGTTTGCTACACTCAGGATGCAGAACTCTTGTAAACTGCCTCTCACTACTTCCAATGTACAGAAATCCTGTAAGCTGGTTCTCTTTTACTCAGACTACTGAAAACCCGCATAGTGCATAAGACTACTCCCAGGCTACAGAACTCTGTAAAGTGTTTCCTACACTCAGGATGCAGAACTCCTTTAAACTGCCTCTCACTACTTCCAATGTACAGAAATCCTGTAAGCTGCTTCTCTTTTACTCAGACTACTGAAAACACGCATAGTGCGTAAGACTACTCCCATGCTGCAGAACTCCCGTAATGTGTTTCCTACACTCAGGATGCAGAACTCCTGTAAACTGCCTCTCACTACTTCCAATGTACAGAAATCCTGTAAGCTGCTTCTCTGTTACTCAGACTACTGAAAACTCGCATAGGGCGTAAGACTTCTCCCCTGCTACAGAACTCCCGTAAAGTGTTTCTTACACTCAAGATTTAGAACTCCTTTAAACTGCCTCTCACTACTTCCAATGGACAGAAATCCTGTAAGCTGCTTCTCTTTTACTCAGACTACTGAAAACCCGCATAGGGCGGAAGACTTATCGCATGCTACAGAACTCCCGTAAAGTGTTTCCTACACTCAGGATGCAGAACTCCTGTAAACTGCCTCTCACTACTTCCAATGTACAGAAATCCTGTAAGCTGCTTCTCTTTTACTCAGACTACTGAAAACCCGCATAATGCGTAAGACTACTCCAATGCTACACAACTCCCATAAAGGGTTTCCTATACTCAGGATGCAGAACTCCTGTGAACTGACTCTCACTACTTCCAATGTACAGAAATCCTGTAAGCTGCTTCTCTTTTACTCAGACTACTGAAAACACGCATAGTGCGTAAGACTACTCCCATGCTGCAGAACTCCCGTAATGTGTTTCCTACACTCAGGATGCAGAACTCCTGTAAACTGCCTCTCACTACTTCCAATGTACAGAAATCCTGTAAGCTGCTTCTCTTTTACTCAGACTACTGCAATCCCACATAGTGCCTAAGACTACTCCATGCTACAGAACTCCCGTAAAGTGTTTCCTACACTCAGGATGCAGAACTCCTGTAAACTGCCTCTCATTACTTCCAATGTACAGAAATCCTGTAAGCTGCTTCTCTTTTACTCAGACTACTGAAAACCCGAATAGTGCGTAAGACTGCTCCCATGCTACAGAACTCCCGTAAACTGTTCGCAATCTGAGGATGCAGAACTCCTGTAAACTACCTCTCACTACTTCCAATGTACAGAAATCCTGTAAGCTGCGTCTCTGTTACTCAGACTACTGAAAACTCGCATAGGGCGTAAGACTTCTCCCCTGCTACAGAACTCCCGTAAAGTGTTTTGTACACTCAAGATGCAGAACTCTTGTAAACTGCCTCTCACTACTTCCAATGGACAGAAATCCTGTTAGCTGCTTCTCTTTTACTCAGACTACTGAAAACCCGCATAGTGCGTAAGATTTCTCCCATGCTACAGAACTCCCGTAAAGTGTTTCTTACACTCAAGATTTAGAACTCTTGTAAACTGCCTCTCACTACTTCCAATGGACAGAAATCCTGTAAGCTGCTTCTCTTTTACTCAGACTACTGAAAACCCGCATAGTCCGTAAGACTACTCCCATGTTACAGAACTCCCTTAAAATGTTTTCTACACCCAGGATGCACAATTCTTTTAAACTGCCTCTCACTACTTCCAATGTACAGAAATCCTGTAAGCTGCTTCTCTTTTACTCAGACTACTGAAAACCCGCATAGGGCGGACGACTTATCGCATGCTACAGAACTCCCGTAAAGTGTTTCCTACACTCAGGATGCAGAACTCCTGTAAACTCCCTCTCACTACTTCCAATGTACAGAAATCCTGTAAGCTGCTTCTCTTTTACTCAGACTACTGAAAACTTGCATAGGGCGTAAGATTTATCCCATGCTACAGAACTCCCGTAAACTGTTTCCTACACTCAGGATGCAGAACTCTTGTAAACTGCCTCTCACTACTTCCAATGTACAGAAATCCTGTAAGCTGGTTCTCTTTTACTCAGACTACTGAAAACCCGCATAGTGCATAAGACTACTCCCATGCTACAGAACTCTGTAAAGTGTTTCCTACACTCAGGATGCAGAACTCCTTTAAACTGCCTCTCACTACTTCCAATGTACAGAAATCCTGTAAGCTGCTTCTCTTTTACTCAGACTACTGAAAACACGCATAGTGCGTAAGACTACTCCCATGCTGCAGAACTCCCGTAATGTGTTTCCTACACTCAGGATGCAGAACTCCTGTAAACTGCCTCTCACTACTTCCAATGTACAGAAATCCTGTAAGCTGCTTCTCTGTTACTCAGACTACTGAAAACTCGCATAGGGCGTAAGACTTCTCCCATGCTACAGAACTCCCGTAAAGTGTTTTGTACACTCAAGATGCAGAACTCTTGTAAACTGCCTCTCACTACTTCCAATGGACAGAAATCCTGTTAGCTGCTTCTCTTTTACTCAGACTACTGAAAACCCGCATAGTGCGTAAGATTTCTCCCATGCTACAGAACTCCCGTAAAGTGTTTCTTACACTCAAGATTTAGAACTCTTGTAAACTGCCTCTCACTACTTCCAATGGACAGAAATCCTGTAAGCTGCTTCTCTTTTACTCAGACTACTGAAAACCCGCATAGGGCGGAAGACTTATCGCATGCTACAGAACTCCCGTAAAGTGTTTCCTACACTCAGGATGCAGAACTCCTGTAAACTGCCTCTCACTACTTCCAATGTACAGAAATCCTGTAAGCTGCTTCTCTTTTACTCAGACTACTGAAAACACGCATAGTGCGTAAGACTACTCCCATGCTACACAACTCCCATAAAGGGTTTCCTATACTCAGGATGCAGAACTCCTGTGAACTGACTCTCACTACTTCCAATGTACAGAAATCCTGTAAGCTGCTTCACTTTTACTCAGACTACTGAAAACGCGCATAGTGCGTAAGACTACTCCCATGCTACAGAATTCCCGTAAAGTGTCTCCTACACTGGATCTAGAACTCATTTAAACTGCCTCTCACTACTTCCAATGTACAGAAATCTTGTAAGCTGCTTCTCTTTTACTCAGACTACTGAAAACCCGCATAGTGCGTAAGACTACTCCCATGCTACAGAACTCCCGTAAAGTGTTTTCTACACTCAGGATGCAAAACTCCTGTAAACTCCCTCTCACTACTTCCAATATACAGAAATCCTGTAAGCTGCTTCTCTTTTACTCAGACTACTGAAAACCTGCATAGTGCGTAAGACTACTACCATGCTGCAGAACTCCTGTAAAGTGTTTTCTACACTCAGGATGCAGAACTCCTGTGAACTCCCTCTCACTACTTCCAATGTACAGAAATCCTGTAAGCTGCTTCTCTTTTACTCAGACTACTGAAAACTTGCATAGGGCGTAAGATTTATCCCATGCTACAGAACTCCCGTAAACTGTTTCCTACACTCAGGATGCAGAACTCTTGTAAACTGCCTCTCACTACTTCCAATGTACAGAAATCCTGTAAGCTGGTTCTCTTTTACTCAGACTACTGAAAACCCGCATAGTGCATAAGACTACTCCCATGCTACAGAACTCTGTAAAGTGTTTCCTACACTCAGGATGCAGAACTCCTTTAAACTGCCTCTCACTACTTCCAATGTACAGAAATCCTGTAAGCTGCTTCTCTTTTACTCAGACTACTGAAAACACGCATAGTGCGTAAGACTACTCCCATGCTGCAGAACTCCCGTAATGTGTTTCCTACACTCAGGATGCAGAACTCCTGTAAACTGCCTCTCACTACTTCCAATGTACAGAAATCCTGTAAGCTGCTTCTCTGTTACTCAGACTACTGAAAACTCGCATAGGGCGTAAGACTTCTCCCCTGCTACAGAACTCCCGTAAAGTGTTTTGTACACTCAAGATGCAGAACTCTTGTAAACTGCCTCTCACTACTTCCAATGGACAGAAATCCTGTTAGCTGCTTCTCTTTTACTCAGACTACTGAAAACCCGCATAGTGCGTAAGATTTCTCCCATGCTACAGAACTCCCGTAAAGTGTTTCTTACACTCAAGATTTAGAACTCTTGTAAACTGCCTCTCACTACTTCCAATGGACAGAAATCCTGTAAGCTGCTTCTCTTTTACTCAGACTACTGAAAACCCGCATAGGGCGGAAGACTTATCGCATGCTACAGAACTCCCGTAAAGTGTTTCCTACACTCAGGATGCAGAACTCCTGTAAACTGCCTCTCACTACTTCCAATGTACAGAAATCCTGTAAGCTGCTTCTCTTTTACTCAGACTACTGAAAACCCGCATAATGCGTAAGACTACTCCAATGCTACACAACTCCCATAAAGGGTTTCCTATACTCAGGATGCAGAACTCCTGTGAACTGACTCTCACTACTTCCAATGTACAGAAATCCTGTAAGCTGCTTCACTTTTACTCAGACTACTGAAAACGCGCATAGTGCGTAAGACTACTCCCATGCTACAGAATTCCCGTAAAGTGTCTCCTACACTGGATCTAGAACTCATTTAAACTGCCTCTCACTACTTCCAATGTACAGAAATCTTGTAAGCTGCTTCTCTTTTACTCAGACTACTGAAAACCCGCATAGTGCGTAAGACTACTCCCATGCTACAGAACTCCCGTAAAGTGTTTTCTACACTCAGGATGCAAAACTCCTGTAAACTCCCTCTCACTACTTCCAATGTATAGATATCCTGTAAGCTGCTTCTCTTTTACTCAGACTACTGAAAACCTGCATAGTGCGTAAGACTACTACCATGCTGCAGAACTCCTGTAAAGTGTTTTCTACACTCAGGATGCAGAACTCCTGTAAACTCCCTCTCACTACTTCCAATGTACAGAAATCCTGTAAGCTGCTTCTCTTTTACTCAGACTACTGAAAACTTGCATAGGGCGTAAGATTTATCCCATGCTACAGAACTCCCGTAAACTGTTTGCTACACTCAGGATGCAGAACTCTTGTAAACTGCCTCTCACTACTTCCAATGTACAGAAATCCTGTAAGCTGGTTCTCTTTTACTCAGACTACTGAAAACCCGCATAGTGCATAAGACTACTCCCATGCTACAGAACTCTGTAAAGTGTTTCCTACACTCAGGATGCAGAACTCCTTTAAACTGCCTCTCACTACTTCCAATGTACAGAAATCCTGTAAGCTGCTTCTCTTTTACTCAGACTACTGAAAACACGCATAGTGCGTAAGACTACTCCCATGCTGCAGAACTCCCGTAATGTGTTTCCTACACTCAGGATGCAGAACTCCTGTAAACTGCCTCTCACTACTTCCAATGTACAGAAATCCTGTAAGCTGCTTCTCTTTTACTCAGACTACTGCAATCCCACATAGTGCCTAAGACTACTCCATGCTACAGAACTCCCGTAAAGTGTTTCCTACACTCAGGATGCAGAACTCCTGTAAACTGCCTCTCATTACTTCCAATGTACAGAAATCCTGTAAGCTGCTTCTCTTTTACTCAGACTACTGAAAACCCGAATAGTGCGTAAGACTGCTCCCATGCTACAGAACTCCCGTAAACTGTTCGCAATCTGAGGATGCAGAACTCCTGTAAACTACCTCTCACTACTTCCAATGTACAGAAATCCTGTAAGCTGCGTCTCTGTTACTCAGACTACTGAAAACTCGCATAGGGCGTAAGACTTCTCACCTGCTACAGAACTCCCGTAAAGTGTTTTGTACACTCAAGATGCAGAACTCTTGTAAACTGCCTCTCACTACTTCCAATGGACAGAAATCCTGTTAGCTGCTTCTCTTTTACTCAGACTACTGAAAACCCGCATAGTGCGTAAGATTTCTCCCATGCTACAGAACTCCCGTAAAGTGTTTCTTACACTCAAGATTTAGAACTCTTGTAAACTGCCTCTCACTACTTCCAATGTACAGAAATCCTGTAAGCTGCTTCTCTTTTACTCAGACTACTGAAAACCCGCATAGTCCGTAAGACTACTCCCATGTTACAGAACTCCCTTAAAATGTTTTCTACACCCAGGATGCAGAATTCTTTTAAACTGTCTCTCACTACTTCCAATGTACAGAAATCCTGTAAGCTGCTTCTCTTTTACTCAGACTACTGAAAACCCGCATAGGGCGGAAGACTTATCGCATGCTACAGAACTCCCGTAAAGTGTTTCCTACACTCAGGATGCAGAACTCCTTTAAACTGCCTCTCACTACTTCCAATGTACAGAAATCCTGTAAGCTGCTTCTCTTTTACTCAGACTACTGAAAACCGGCATAGTGCGTAAGACTACTCCCATGCTACAGAAAACCCATAAAGTGTTTCCTACACTCAGGATGCAGAACTCCTGTGAACTGCCTCTCACTTCTTCCAATGGTCAGAAATCCTGTAAGCTGCTTCTCTTTTACTCAGACTACTGAAAACGCGCATAGTGCGTAAGACTACTCCCATGCTACAGAATTCCCGTAAAGTGTCTCCTACACTGGATCTAGAACTCATTTAAACTGCCTCTCACTACTTCCAATGTACAGAAATCTTGTAAGCTGCTTCTCTTTTACTCAGACTACTGAAAACCCGCATAGTGCGTAAGACTACTCCCATGCTACAGAACTCCCGTAAAGTGTTTTCTACACTCAGGATGCAAAACTCCTGTAAACTCCCTCTCACTACTTCCAATGTATAGATATCCTGTAAGCTGCTTCTCTTTTACTCAGACTACTGAAAACCTGCATAGTGCGTAAGACTACTACCATGCTGCAGAACTCCTGTAAAGTGTTTTCTACACTCAGGATGCAGAACTCCTGTAAACTCCCTCTCACTACTTCCAATGTACAGAAATCCTGTAAGCTGCTTCTCTTTTACTCAGACTACTGAAAACTTGCATAGGGCGTAAGATTTATCCCATGCTACAGAACTCCCGTAAACTGTTTGCTACACTCAGGATGCAGAACTCTTGTAAACTGCCTCTCACTACTTCCAATGTACAGAAATCCTGTAAGCTGGTTCTCTTTTACTCAGACTACTGAAAACCCGCATAGTGCATAAGACTACTCCCATGCTACAGAACTCTGTAAAGTGTTTCCTACACTCAGGATGCAGAACTCCTTTAAACTGCCTCTCACTACTTCCAATGTACAGAAATCCTGTAAGCTGCTTCTCTTTTACTCAGACTACTGAAAACACGCATAGTGCGTAAGACTACTCCCATGCTGCAGAACTCCCGTAATGTGTTTCCTACACTCAGGATGCAGAACTCCTGTAAACTGCCTCTCACTACTTCCAATGTACAGAAATCCTGTAAGCTGCTTCTCTTTTACTCAGACTACTGCAATCCCACATAGTGCCTAAGACTACTCCATGCTACAGAACTCCCGTAAAGTGTTTCCTACACTCAGGATGCAGAACTCCTGTAAACTGCCTCTCATTACTTCCAATGTACAGAAATCCTGTAAGCTGCTTCTCTTTTACTCAGACTACTGAAAACCCGAATAGTGCGTAAGACTGCTCCCATGCTACAGAACTCCCGTAAACTGTTCGCACTCTGAGGATGCAGAACTCCTGTAAACTACCTCTCACTACTTCCAATGTACAGAAATCCTGTAAGCTGCGTCTCTGTTACTCAGACTACTGAAAACTCGCATAGGGCGTAAGACTTCTCACCTGCTACAGAACTCCCATAAAGTGTTTTGTACACTCAAGATGCAGAACTCTTGTAAACTGCCTCTCACTACTTCCAATGGACAGAAATCCTGTTAGCTGCTTCTCTTTTACTCAGACTACTGAAAACCCGCATAGTGCGTAAGATTTCTCCCATGCTACAGAACTCCCGTAAAGTGTTTCTTACACTCAAGATTTAGAACTCTTGTAAACTGCCTCTCACTACTTCCAATGTACAGAAATCCTGTAAGCTGCTTCTCTTTTACTCAGACTACTGAAAACCCGCATAGTCCGTAAGACTACTCCCATGTTACAGAACTCCCTTAAAATGTTTTCTACACCCAGGATGCAGAATTCTTTTAAACTGTCTCTCACTACTTCCAATGTACAGAAATCCTGTAAGCTGCTTCTCTTTTACTCAGACTACTGAAAACCCGCATAGGGCGGAAGACTTATCGCATGCTACAGAACTCCCGTAAAGTGTTTCCTACACTCAGGATGCAGAACTCCTGTAAGCTGCCTCTCACTACTTCCAATGTACAGAAATCCTGTAAGCTGCTTCTCTTTTACTCAGACTACTGAAAACCGGCATAGTGCGTAAGACTACTCCCATGCTACAGAAAACCCATAAAGTGTTTCCTACACTCAGGATGCAGAACTCCTGTGAACTGCCTCTCACTTCTTCCAATGGTCAGAAATCCTGTAAGCTGCTTCTCTTTTACTCAGACTACTGAAAACGCGCATAGTGCGTAAGACTACTCCCATGCTACAGAATTCCCGTAAAGTGTCTCCTACACTGGATCTAGAACTCATTTAAACTGCCTCTCACTACTTCCAATGTACAGAAATCTTGTAAGCTGCTTCTCTTTTACTCAGACTACTGAAAACCCGCATAGTGCGTAAGACTACTCCCATGCTACAGAACTCCCGTAAAGTGTTTTCTACACTCAGGATGCAAAACTCCTGTAAACTCCCTCTCACTACTTCCAATGTATAGATATCCTGTAAGCTGCTTCTCTTTTACTCAGACTACTGAAAACCTGCATAGTGCGTAAGACTACTACCATGCTGCAGAACTCCTGTAAAGTGTTTTCTACACTCAGGATGCAGAACTCCTGTAAACTCCCTCTCACTACTTCCAATGTACAGAAATCCTGTAAGCTGCTTCTCTTTTACTCAGACTACTGAAAACTTGCATAGGGCGTAAGATTTATCCCATGCTACAGAACTCCCGTAAACTGTTTGCTACACTCAGGATGCAGAACTCTTGTAAACTGCCTCTCACTACTTCCAATGTACAGAAATCCTGTAAGCTGGTTCTCTTTTACTCAGACTACTGAAAACCCGCATAGTGCATAAGACTACTCCCATGCTACAGAACTCTGTAAAGTGTTTCCTACACTCAGGATGCAGAACTCCTTTAAACTGCCTCTCACTACTTCCAATGTACAGAAATCCTGTAAGCTGCTTCTCTTTTACTCAGACTACTGAAAACACGCATAGTGCGTAAGACTACTCCCATGCTGCAGAACTCCCGTAATGTGTTTCCTACACTCAGGATGCAGAACTCCTGTAAACTGCCTCTCACTACTTCCAATGTACAGAAATCCTGTAAGCTGCTTCTCTTTTACTCAGACTACTGCAATCCCACATAGTGCCTAAGACTACTCCATGCTACAGAACTCCCGTAAAGTGTTTCCTACACTCAGGATGCAGAACTCCTGTAAACTGCCTCTCATTACTTCCAATGTACAGAAATCCTGTAAGCTGCTTCTCTTTTACTCAGACTACTGAAAACCCGAATAGTGCGTAAGACTGCTCCCATGCTACAGAACTCCCGTAAACTGTTCGCACTCTGAGGATGCAGAACTCCTGTAAACTACCTCTCACTACTTCCAATGTACAGAAATCCTGTAAGCTGCGTCTCTGTTACTCAGACTACTGAAAACTCGCATAGGGCGTAAGACTTCTCACCTGCTACAGAACTCCCGTAAAGTGTTTTGTACACTCAAGATGCAGAACTCTTGTAAACTTCCTCTCACTACTTCCAATGGACAGAAATCCTGTTAGCTGCTTCTCTTTTACTCAGACGACTGAAAACCCGCATAGTGCGTAAGATTTCTCCCATGCTACAGAACTCCCGTAAAGTGTTTCTTACACTCAAGATTTAGAACTCTTGTAAACTGCCTCTCACTACTTCCAATGTACAGAAATCCTGTAAGCTGCTTCTCTTTTACTCAGACTACTGAAAACCCGCATAGTCCGTAAGACTACTCCCATGTTACAGAACTCCCATAAAGGGTTTCCTACACCCAGGATGCAGAATTCTTTTAAACTGCCTCTCACTACTTCCAATGTACAGAAATCCTGTAAGCTGCTTCTCTTTTACTCAGACTACTGAAAACCCGCATAGGGCGGAAGACTTATCGCATGCTACAGAACTCCCGTAAAGTGTTTCCTATACTGAATGCAGAACTCATTTAAACTGCCTCTCACTACTTCCAATGTACAGAAATCCTGTAAGCTGCTTCTCTTTTACTCAGACTACTGAAAACGCGCATAGGGCGGAAGACTACTCCCATTCTACAGAACTCCCGTAAAGTGTCTCATATACTGAATGCAGAACTCATTTAAACTGCCTCTCACTACTTCCAATGTACAGAAATCCTGTAAGCTGCTTCTCTTTTACTCAGACTACTGAAAACCCGCATAGTGCGTAAGACTACTCCCATGCTACAGAACTCCCGTAAAGTGTTTCCTATACTCAGGATGCAGAACTCCTGTGAACTGCCTCTCACTACTTCCAATGTACAGAAATCCTGTAAGCTGCTTCTCTTTTACTCAGACTACTGAAAACCCGCATAGTGCGTAAGACTACTCCCATGCTACAGAACTCCCGTAAAGTGTTTCCTACACTCAGGATGCAAAACTCCTGTAAACTCCCTCTCACTACTTCCAATGTATAGATATCCTGTAAGCTGCTTCTCTTTTACTCAGGCTACTGAAAACCCGCATAGTGCGTAAGACTACTCCCATGCTACGGAAATCCCGTAAAGTGTTTCCTACACTCAGAATGCAGAACTCCTGTAAACTGCCTCTCACTACTTCCAATGTACAGAAATCCTGTAAGCTGCTTCTCTTTTACTCAGACTACTGAAAACTTGCATAGGGCGTAAGATTTATCCCATGCTACAGAACTCCCGTAAACTGTTTCCTACACTCAGGATGCAGAACTCTTGTAAACTGCCTCTCACTACTTCCAATGTACAGAAATCCTGTAAGCTGGTTCTCTTTTACTCAGACTACTGAAAACCCGCATAGTGCATAAGACTACTCCCATGCTACAGAACTCTGTAAAGTGTTTCCTACACTCAGGATGCAGAACTCCTTTAAACTGCCTCTCACTACTTCCAATGTACAGAAATCCTGTAAGCTGCTTCTCTTTTACTCAGACTACTGAAAACACGCATAGTGCGTAAGACTACTCCCATGCTACAGAACTCCCGTAATGTGTTTCCTACACTCAGGATGCAGAACTCCTGTAAACTGCCTCTCACTACTTCCAATGTACAGAAATCCTGTAAGCTGCTTCTCTTTTACTCAGACTACTGCAATCCCACATAGTGCCTAAGACTACTCCATGCTACAGAACTCCCGTAAAGTGTTCGCACTCTGAGGATGCAGAACTCCTGTAAACTGCCTCTCACTACTTCCAATGTACAGAAATCCTGTAAGCTGCTTCTCTGTTACTCAGACTACTGAAAACTCGCATAGGGCGTAAGACTTCTCCCCTGCTACAGAACTCCCGTAAAGTGTTTTGTACACTCAAGATGCAGAACTCTTGTAAACTGCCTCTCACTACTTCCAATGGACAGAAATCCTGTTAGCTGCTTCTCTTTTACTCAGACTACTGAAAACCCGCATAGTGCGTAAGATTTCTCCCATGCTACAGAACTCCCGTAAAGTGTTTCTTACACTCAAGATTTAGAACTCTTGTAAACTGCCTCTCACTACTTCCAATGTACAGAAATCCTGTAAGCTGCTTCTCTTTTACTCAGACTACTGAAAACCCGCATAGGGCGGAAGACTTATCGCATGCTACAGAACTCCCGTAAAGTGTTTCCTACACTCAGGATGCAGAACTCCTGTAAACTGCCTCTCACTACTTCCAATGTACAGAAATCCTGTAAGCTGCTTCTCTTTTACTCAGACTACTGAAAACCCGCATAATGCGTAAGACTACTCCAATGCTACACAACTCCCATAAAGGGTTTCCTATACTCAGGATGCAGAACTCCTGTGAACTGACTCTCACTACTTCCAATGTACAGAAATCCTGTAAGCTGCTTCTCTTTTACTCAGACTACTGAAAACGCGCATAGTGCGTAAGACTACTCCCATGCTACAGAATTCCCGTAAAGTGTCTCCTACACTGGATCTAGAACTCATTTAAACTGCCTCTCACTACATCCAATGTACAGAAATCCTGTAAGCTGCTTCTCTTTTACTCAGACTACTGAAAACCCGCATAGTGCGTAAGACTACTCCCATGCTACAGAACTCCCGTAAAGTGTTTTCTACACTCAGGATGCAAAACTCCTGTAAACTCCCTCTCACTACTTCCAATGTATAGATATCCTGTAAGCTGCTTCTCTTTTACTCAGACTACTGAAAACCTGCATAGTGCGTAAGACTACTCCCATGCTGCAGAACTCCTGTAAAGTGTTTTCTACACTCAGGATGCAGAACTCCTGTAAACTCCCTCTCACTACTTCCAATGTACAGAAATCCTGTAAGCTGCTTCTCTTTTACTCAGACTACTGAAAACTTGCATAGGGCGTAAGATTTATCCCATGCTACAGAACTCCCGTAAACTGTTTCCTACACTCAGGATGCAGAACTCTTGTAAACTGCCTCTCACTACTTCCAATGTACAGAAATCCTGTAAGCTGGTTCTCTTTTACTCAGACTACTGAAAACCCGCATAGTGCATAAGACTACTCCCATGCTACAGAACTCTGTAAAGTGTTTCCTACACTCAGGATGCAGAACTCCTTTAAACTGCCTCTCACTACTTCCAATGTACAGAAATCCTGTAAGCTGCTTCTCTTTTACTCAGACAACTGAAAACACGCATACTGCGTAAGACTACTCCCATGCTGCAGAACTCCCGTAATGTGTTTCCTACACTCAGGATGCAGAACTCCTGTAAACTGCCTCTCACTACTTCCAATGTACAGAAATCCTGTAAGCTGCTTCTCTGTTACTCAGACTACTGAAAACTCGCATAGGGCGTAAGACTACTCCCCTGCTACAGAACTCCCGTAAAGTGTTTTGTACACTCAAGATGCAGAACTCTTGTAAACTACCTCTCACTACTTCCAATGGACAGAAATCCTGTTAGCTGCTTCTCTTTTACTCAGACTACTGAAAACCCGCATAGTGCGTAAGATTTCTCCCATGCTACAGAACTCCCGTAAAGTGTTTCTTACACTCAAGATTTAGAACTCTTGTAAACTGCCTCTCACTACTTCCAATGTACAGAAATCCTGTAAGCTGCTTCTCTTTTACTCAGACTACTGAAAACCCGCATAGGGCGGAAGACTTATCGCATGCTACAGAACTCCCGTAAAGTGTTTCCTACACTCAGGATGCAGAACTCCTGTAAACTGCCTCTCACTACTTCCAATGTACAGAAATCCTGTAAGCTGCTTCTCTTTTACTCAGACTACTGAAAACCCGCATAATGCGTAAGACTACTCCAATGCTACACAACTCCCATAAAGGGTTTCCTATACTCAGGATGCAGAACTCCTGTGAACTGACTCTCACTACTTCCAATGTACAGAAATCCTGTAAGCTGCTTCTCTTTTACTCAGACTACTGAAAACGCGCATAGTGCGTAAGACTACTCCCATGCTACAGAATTCCCGTAAAGTGTCTCCTACACTGGATCTAGAACTCATTTAAACTGCCTCTCACTACTTCCAATGTACAGAAATCCTGTAAGCTGCTTCTCTTTTACTCAGACTACTGAAAACCCGCATAGTGCGTAAGACTACTCCCATGCTACAGAACTCCCGTAAAGTGTTTTCTACACTCAGGATGCAAAACTCCTGTAAACTCCCTCTCACTACTTCCAATGTATAGATATCCTGTAAGCTGCTTCTCTTTTACTCAGACTACTGAAAACACGCATAGTGCGTAAGACTACTCCCATGCTGCAGAACTCCTGTAAAGTGTTTTCTACACTCAGGATGCAGAACTCCTGTAAACTGCCTCTCACTACTTCCAATGTACAGAAATCCTGTAAGCTGCTTCTCTTTTACTCAGACTACTGAAAACCCACATAGTGCGTAAGACTACTCCCATGCTACGGAAATCCCGTAAAGTGTTTCCTACACTCAGGATGCAGAACTCCTGTAAACTGCCTCTCACTACTTCCAATGGACAGAAATCCTGTAAGCTGGTTCTCTTTTACTCAGACTACTGAAAACCCGCATAGTGCATAAGACTACTCCCATGCTACAGAACTCTGTAAAGTGTTTCCTACACTCAGGATGCAGAACTCCTTTAAACTGCCTCTCACTACTTCCAATGTACAGAAATCCTGTAAGCTGCTTCTCTTTTACTCAGACTACTGAAAACACGCATAGTGCGTAAGACTACTCCCATGCTGCAGAACTCCCGTAATGTGTTTCCTACACTCAGGATGCAGAACTCCTGTAAACTGCCTCTCACTACTTGCAATGTACAGAAATCCTGTAAGCTGCTTCTCTTTTACTCAGACTACTGAAAACCCGAATAGTGCGTAAGACTGCTCCCATGCTACAGAACTCCCGTAAACTGTTCGCACTCTGAGGATGCAGAACTCCTGTAAACTGCCTCTCACTACTTCCAAGGTACAGAAATCCTGTAAGCTGCTTCTCTGTTACTCAGACTACTGAAAACTCGCATAGGGCGTAAGACTTCTCCCATGCTACAGAACTCCCGTAAAGTGTTTTGTACACTCAAGATGCAGAACTCTTGTAAACTGCCTCTCACTACTTCCAATGGACAGAAATCCTGTTAGCTGCTTCTCTTTTACTCAGACTACTGAAAACCCGCATAGTGCGTAAGATTTCTCCCATGCTACAGAACTCCCGTAAAGTGTTTCTTACACTCAAGATTTAGAACTCTTGTAAACTGCCTCTCACTACTTCCAATGGACAGAAATCCTGTAAGCTGCTTCTCTTTTACTCAGACTACTGAAAACCCGCATAGGGCGGAAGACTTATCGCATGCTACAGAACTCCCGTAAAGTGTTTCCTACACTCAGGATGCAGAACTCCTGTAAGCTGCCTCTCACTACTTCCAATGTACAGAAATCCTGTAAGCTGCTTCTCTTTTACTCAGACTACTGAAAACCCGCATAATGCGTAAGACTACTCCAATGCTACACAACTCCCATAAAGGGTTTCCTATACTCAGGATGCAGAACTCCTGTGAACTGACTCTCACTACTTCCAATGTACAGAAATCCTGTAAGCTGCTTCACTTTTACTCAGACTACTGAAAACGCGCATAGTGCGTAAGACTACTCCCATGCTACAGAATTCCCGTAAAGTGTCTCCTACACTGGATCTAGAACTCATTTAAACTGCCTCTCACTACTTCCAATGTACAGAAATGTTGTAAGCTGCTTCTCTTTTACTCAGACTACTGAAAACCGGCATAGTGCGTAAGACTACTCCCATGCTACAGAACTCCCGTAAAGTGTTTTCTACACTCAGGATGCAAAACTCCTGTAAACTCCCTCTCACTACTTCCAATATACAGAAATCCTGTAAGCTGCTTCTCTTTTACTCAGACTACTGAAAACCTGCATAGTGCGTAAGACTACTACCATGCTGCAGAACTCCTGTAAAGTGTTTTCTACACTCAGGATGCAGAACTCCTGTAAACTCCCTCTCACTACTTCCAATGTACAGAAATCCTGTAAGCTGCTTCTCTTTTACTCAGACTACTGAAAACTTGCATAGGGCGTAAGATTTATCCCATGCTACAGAACTCCCGTAAACTGTTTGCTACACTCAGGATGCAGAACTCTTGTAAACTGCCTCTCACTACTTCCAATGTACAGAAATCCTGTAAGCTGGTTCTCTTTTACTCAGACTACTGAAAACCCGCATAGTGCATAAGACTACTCCCAGGCTACAGAACTCTGTAAAGTGTTTCCTACACTCAGGATGCAGAACTCCTTTAAACTGCCTCTCACTACTTCCAATGTACAGAAATCCTGTAAGCTGCTTCTCTTTTACTCAGACTACTGAAAACACGCATAGTGCGTAAGACTACTCCCATGCTGCAGAACTCCCGTAATGTGTTTCCTACACTCAGGATGCAGAACTCCTGTAAACTGCCTCTCACTACTTCCAATGTACAGAAATCCTGTAAGCTGCTTCTCTGTTACTCAGACTACTGAAAACTCGCATAGGGCGTAAGACTTCTCCCCTGCTACAGAACTCCCGTAAAGTGTTTCTTACACTCAAGATTTAGAACTCTTGTAAACTGCCTCTCACTACTTCCAATGGACAGAAATCCTGTAAGCTGCTTCTCTTTTACTCAGACTACTGAAAACCCGCATAGGGCGGAAGACTTATCGCATGCTACAGAACTCCCGTAAAGTGTTTCCTACACTCAGGATGCAGAACTCCTGTAAACTGCCTCTCACTACTTCCAATGTACAGAAATCCTGTAAGCTGCTTCTCTTTTACTCAGACTACTGAAAACCCGCATAATGCGTAAGACTACTCCAATGCTACACAACTCCCATAAAGGGTTTCCTATACTCAGGATGCAGAACTCCTGTGAACTGACTCTCACTACTTCCAATGTACAGAAATCCTGTAAGCTGCTTCACTTTTACTCAGACTACTGAAAACGCACATAGTGCGTAAGACTACTCCCATGCTACAGATTTCCCGTAAAGTGTCTCCTACACTGGATCTAGAACTCATTTAAACTGCCTCTCACTACTTCCAATGTACAGAAATCTTGTAAGCTGCTTCTCTTTTACTCAGACTACTGAAAACCCGCATAGTGCGTAAGACTACTCCCATGCTACAGAACTCCCGTAAAGTGTTTTCTACACTCAGGATGCAAAACTCCTGTAAACTCCCTCTCACTACTTCCAATGTATAGATATCCTGTAAGCTGCTTCTCTTTTACTCAGACTACTGAAAACCTGCATAGTGCGTAAGACTACTACCATGCTGCAGAACTCCTGTAAAGTGTTTTCTACACTCAGGATGCAGAACTCCTGTAAACTCCCTCTCACTACTTCCAATGTACAGAAATCCTGTAAGCTGCTTCTCTTTTACTCAGACTACTGAAAACTTGCATAGGGCGTAAGATTTATCCCATGCTACAGAACTCCCGTAAACTGTTTGCTACACTCAGGATGCAGAACTCTTGTAAACTGCCTCTCACTACTTCCAATGTACAGAAATCCTGTAAGCTGGTTCTCTTTTACTCAGACTACTGAAAACCCGCATAGTGCATAAGACTACTCCCATGCTACAGAACTCTGTAAAGTGTTTCCTACACTCAGGATGCAGAACTCCTTTAAACTGCCTCTCACTACTTCCAATGTACAGAAATCCTGTAAGCTGCTTCTCTTTTACTCAGACTACTGAAAACACGCATAGTGCGTAAGACTACTCCCATGCTGCAGAACTCCCGTAATGTGTTTCCTACACTCAGGATGCAGAACTCCTGTAAACTGCCTCTCACTACTTCCAATGTACAGAAATCCTGTAAGCTGCTTCTCTTTTACTCAGACTACTGCAATCCCACATAGTGCCTAAGACTACTCCATGCTACAGAACTCCCGTAAAGTGTTTCCTACACTCAGGATGCAGAACTCCTGTAAACTGCCTCTCATTACTTCCAATGTACAGAAATCCTGTAAGCTGCTTCTCTTTTACTCAGACTACTGAAAACCCGAATAGTGCGTAAGACTGCTCCCATGCTACAGAACTCCCGTAAACTGTTCGCAATCTGAGGATGCAGAACTCCTGTAAACTACCTCTCACTACTTCCAATGTACAGAAATCCTGTAAGCTGCGTCTCTGTTACTCAGACTACTGAAAACTCGCATAGGGCGTAAGACTTCTCCCCTGCTACAGAACTCCCGTAAAGTGTTTTGTACACTCAAGATGCAGAACTCTTGTAAACTGCCTCTCACTACTTCCAATGGACAGAAATCCTGTTAGCTGCTTCTCTTTTACTCAGACTACTGAAAACCCGCATAGTGCGTAAGATTTCTCCCATGCTACAGAACTCCCGTAAAGTGTTTCTTACACTCAAGATTTAGAACTCTTGAAAACTGCCTCTCACTACTTCCAATGGACAGAAATCCTGTAAGCTGCTTCTCTTTTACTCAGACTACTGAAAACCCGCATAGTCCGTAAGACTACTCCCATGTTACAGAACTCCCTTAAAATGTTTTCTACACCCAGGATGCACAATTCTTTTAAACTGCCTCTCACTACTTCCAATGTACAGAAATCCTGTAAGCTGCTTCTCTTTTACTCAGACTACTGAAAACCCGCATAGGGCGGAAGACTTATCGCATGCTACAGAACTCCCGTAAAGTGTTTCCTACACTCAGGATGCAGAACTCCTGTAAACTCCCTCTCACTACTTCCAATGTACAGAAATCCTGTAAGCTGCTTCTCTTTTACTCAGACTACTGAAAACTTGCATAGGGCGTAAGATTTATCCCATGCTACAGAACTCCCGTAAACTGTTTCCTACACTCAGGATGCAGAACTCTTGTAAACTGCCTCTCACTACTTCCAATGTACAGAAATCCTGTAAGCTGGTTCTCTTTTACTCAGACTACTGAAAACCCGCATAGTGCATAAGACTACTCCCATGCTACAGAACTCTGTAAAGTGTTTCCTACACTCAGGATGCAGAACTCCTTTAAACTGCCTCTCACTACTTCCAATGTACAGAAATCCTGTAAGCTGCTTCTCTTTTACTCAGACTACTGAAAACACGCATAGTGCGTAAGACTACTCCCATGCTGCAGAACTCCCGTAATGTGTTTCCTACACTCAGGATGCAGAACTCCTGTAAACTGCCTCTCACTACTTCCAATGTACAGAAATCCTGTAAGCTGCTTCTCTGTTACTCAGACTACTGAAAACTCGCATAGGGCGTAAGACTTCTCCCCTGCTACAGAACTCCCGTAAAGTGTTTTGTACACTCAAGATGCAGAACTCTTGTAAACTGCCTCTCACTACTTCCAATGGACAGAAATCCTGTTAGCTGCTTCTCTTTTACTCAGACTACTGAAAACCCGCATAGTGCGTAAGATTTCTCCCATGCTACAGAACTCCCGTAAAGTGTTTCTTACACTCAAGATTTAGAACTCTTGTAAACTGCCTCTCACTACTTCCAATGGACAGAAATCCTGTAAGCTGCTTCTCTTTTACTCAGACTACTGAAAACCCGCATAGGGCGGAAGACTTATCGCATGCTACAGAACTCCCGTAAAGTGTTTCCTACACTCAGGATGCAGAACTCCTGTAAACTGCCTCTCACTACTTCCAATGTACAGAAATCCTGTAAGCTGCTTCTCTTTTACTCAGACTACTGAAAACTCGCATAGTGCGTAAGACTACTCCCATGCTACACAACTCCCATAAAGGGTTTCCTATACTCAGGATGCAGAACTCCTGTGAACTGACTCTCACTACTTCCAATGTACAGAAATCCTGTAAGCTGCTTCACTTTTACTCAGACTACTGAAAACGCGCATAGTGCGTAAGACTACTCCCATGCTACAGAATTCCCGTAAAGTGTCTCCTACACTGGATCTAGAACTCATTTAAACTGCCTCTCACTACTTCCAATGTACAGAAATCTTGTAAGCTGCTTCTCTTTTACTCAGACTACTGAAAACCCGCATAGTGCGTAAGACTACTCCCATGCTACAGAACTCCCGTAAAGTGTTTTCTACACTCAGGATGCAAAACTCCTGTAAACTCCCTCTCACTACTTCCAATATACAGAAATCCTGTAAGCTGCTTCTCTTTTACTCAGACTACTGAAAACCTGCATAGTGCGTAAGACTACTACCATGCTGCAGAACTCCTGTAAAGTGTTTTCTACACTCAGGATGCAGAACTCCTGTAAACTCCCTCTCACTACTTCCAATGTACAGAAATCCTGTAAGCTGCTTCTCTTTTACTCAGACTACTGAAAACTTGCATAGGGCGTAAGATTTATCCCATGCTACATAACTCCCGTAAACTGTTTCCTACACCCAGGATGCAGAACTCTTGTAAACTGCCTCTCACTACTTCCAATGTACAGAAATCCTGTAAGCTGGTTCTCTTTTACTCAGACTACTGAAAACCCGCATAGTGCATAAGACTACTCCCATGCTACAGAACTCTGTAAAGTGTTTCCTACACTCAGGATGCAGAACTCCTTTAAACTGCCTCTCACTACTTCCAATGTACAGAAATCCTGTAAGCTGCTTCTCTTTTACTCAGACTACTGAAAACACGCATAGTGCGTAAGACTACTCCCATGCTGCAGAACTCCCGTAATGTGTTTCCTACACTCAGGATGCAGAACTCCTGTAAACTGCCTCTCACTACTTCCAATGTACAGAAATCCTGTAAGCTGCTTCTCTGTTACTCAGACTACTGAAAACTCGCATAGGGCGTAAGACTTCTCCCCTGCTACAGAACTCCCGTAAAGTGTTTTGTACACTCAAGATGCAGAACTCTTGTAAACTGCCTCTCACTACTTCCAATGGACAGAAATCCTGTTAGCTGCTTCTCTTTTACTCAGACTACTGAAAACCCGCATAGTGCGTAAGATTTCTCCCATGCTACAGAACTCCCGTAAAGTGTTTCTTACACTCAAGATTTAGAACTCTTGTAAACTGCCTCTCACTACTTCCAATGGACAGAAATCCTGTAAGCTGCTTCTCTTTTACTCAGACTACTGAAAACCCGCATAGGGCGGAAGACTTATCGCATGCTACAGAACTCCCGTAAAGTGTTTCCTACACTCAGGATGCAGAACTCCTGTAAACTGCCTCTCACTACTTCCAATGTACAGAAATCCTGTAAGCTGCTTCTCTTTTACTCAGACTACTGAAAACCCGCATAATGCGTAAGACTACTCCAATGCTACACAACTCCCATAAAGGGTTTCCTATACTCAGGATGCAGAACTCCTGTGAACTGACTCTCACTACTTCCAATGTACAGAAATCCTGTAAGCTGCTTCACTTTTACTCAGACTACTGAAAACCCGCATAGGGCGGAAGACTTATCGCATGCTACAGAACTCCCGTAAAGTGTTTCCTACACTCAGGATGCAGAACTCCTGTAAGCTGCCTCTCACTACTTCCAATGTACAGAAATCCTGTAAGCTGCTTCTCTTTTACTCAGACTACTGAAAACCGGCATAGTGCGTAAGACTACTCCCATGCTACAGAAAACCCATAAAGTGTTTCCTACACTCAGGATGCAGAACTCCTGTGAACTGCCTCTCACTTCTTCCAATGGTCAGAAATCCTGTAAGCTGCTTCTCTTTTACTCAGACTACTGAAAACGCGCATAGTGCGTAAGACTACTCCCATGCTACAGAATTCCCGTAAAGTGTCTCCTACACTGGATCTAGAACTCATTTAAACTGCCTCTCACTACTTCCAATGTACAGAAATCTTGTAAGCTGCTTCTCTTTTACTCAGACTACTGAAAACCCGCATAGTGCGTAAGACTACTCCCATGCTACAGAACTCCCGTAAAGTGTTTTCTACACTCAGGATGCAAAACTCCTGTAAACTCCCTCTCACTACTTCCAATGTATAGATATCCTGTAAGCTGCTTCTCTTTTACTCAGACTACTGAAAACCTGCATAGTGCGTAAGACTACTACCATGCTGCAGAACTCCTGTAAAGTGTTTTCTACACTCAGGATGCAGAACTCCTGTAAACTCCCTCTCACTACTTCCAATGTACAGAAATCCTGTAAGCTGCTTCTCTTTTACTCAGACTACTGAAAACTTGCATAGGGCGTAAGATTTATCCCATGCTACAGAACTCCCGTAAACTGTTTGCTACACTCAGGATGCAGAACTCTTGTAAACTGCCTCTCACTACTTCCAATGTACAGAAATCCTGTAAGCTGGTTCTCTTTTACTCAGACTACTGAAAACCCGCATAGTGCATAAGACTACTCCCATGCTACAGAACTCTGTAAAGTGTTTCCTACACTCAGGATGCAGAACTCCTTTAAACTGCCTCTCACTACTTCCAATGTACAGAAATCCTGTAAGCTGCTTCTCTTTTACTCAGACTACTGAAAACACGCATAGTGCGTAAGACTACTCCCATGCTGCAGAACTCCCGTAATGTGTTTCCTACACTCAGGATGCAGAACTCCTGTAAACTGCCTCTCACTACTTCCAATGTACAGAAATCCTGTAAGCTGCTTCTCTTTTACTCAGACTACTGCAATCCCACATAGTGCCTAAGACTACTCCATGCTACAGAACTCCCGTAAAGTGTTTCCTACACTCAGGATGCAGAACTCCTGTAAACTGCCTCTCATTACTTCCAATGTACAGAAATCCTGTAAGCTGCTTCTCTTTTACTCAGACTACTGAAAACCCGAATAGTGCGTAAGACTGCTCCCATGCTACAGAACTCCCGTAAACTGTTCGCACTCTGAGGATGCAGAACTCCTGTAAACTACCTCTCACTACTTCCAATGTACAGAAATCCTGTAAGCTGCGTCTCTGTTACTCAGACTACTGAAAACTCGCATAGGGCGTAAGACTTCTCACCTGCTACAGAACTCCCATAAAGTGTTTTGTACACTCAAGATGCAGAACTCTTGTAAACTGCCTCTCACTACTTCCAATGGACAGAAATCCTGTTAGCTGCTTCTCTTTTACTCAGACTACTGAAAACCCGCATAGTGCGTAAGATTTCTCCCATGCTACAGAACTCCCGTAAAGTGTTTCTTACACTCAAGATTTAGAACTCTTGTAAACTGCCTCTCACTACTTCCAATGTACAGAAATCCTGTAAGCTGCTTCTCTTTTACTCAGACTACTGAAAACCCGCATAGTCCGTAAGACTACTCCCATGTTACAGAACTCCCTTAAAATGTTTTCTACACCCAGGATGCAGAATTCTTTTAAACTGTCTCTCACTACTTCCAATGTACAGAAATCCTGTAAGCTGCTTCTCTTTTACTCAGACTACTGAAAACCCGCATAGGGCGGAAGACTTATCGCATGCTACAGAACTCCCGTAAAGTGTTTCCTACACTCAGGATGCAGAACTCCTGTAAGCTGCCTCTCACTACTTCCAATGTACAGAAATCCTGTAAGCTGCTTCTCTTTTACTCAGACTACTGAAAACCGGCATAGTGCGTAAGACTACTCCCATGCTACAGAAAACCCATAAAGTGTTTCCTACACTCAGGATGCAGAACTCCTGTGAACTGCCTCTCACTTCTTCCAATGGTCAGAAATCCTGTAAGCTGCTTCTCTTTTACTCAGACTACTGAAAACGCGCATAGTGCGTAAGACTACTCCCATGCTACAGAATTCCCGTAAAGTGTCTCCTACACTGGATCTAGAACTCATTTAAACTGCCTCTCACTACTTCCAATGTACAGAAATCTTGTAAGCTGCTTCTCTTTTACTCAGACTACTGAAAACCCGCATAGTGCGTAAGACTACTCCCATGCTACAGAACTCCCGTAAAGTGTTTTCTACACTCAGGATGCAAAACTCCTGTAAACTCCCTCTCACTACTTCCAATGTATAGATATCCTGTAAGCTGCTTCTCTTTTACTCAGACTACTGAAAACCTGCATAGTGCGTAAGACTACTACCATGCTGCAGAACTCCTGTAAAGTGTTTTCTACACTCAGGATGCAGAACTCCTGTAAACTCCCTCTCACTACTTCCAATGTACAGAAATCCTGTAAGCTGCTTCTCTTTTACTCAGACTACTGAAAACTTGCATAGGGCGTAAGATTTATCCCATGCTACAGAACTCCCGTAAACTGTTTGCTACACTCAGGATGCAGAACTCTTGTAAACTGCCTCTCACTACTTCCAATGTACAGAAATCCTGTAAGCTGGTTCTCTTTTACTCAGACTACTGAAAACCCGCATAGTGCATAAGACTACTCCCATGCTACAGAACTCTGTAAAGTGTTTCCTACACTCAGGATGCAGAACTCCTTTAAACTGCCTCTCACTACTTCCAATGTACAGAAATCCTGTAAGCTGCTTCTCTTTTACTCAGACTACTGAAAACACGCATAGTGCGTAAGACTACTCCCATGCTGCAGAACTCCCGTAATGTGTTTCCTACACTCAGGATGCAGAACTCCTGTAAACTGCCTCTCACTACTTCCAATGTACAGAAATCCTGTAAGCTGCTTCTCTTTTACTCAGACTACTGCAATCCCACATAGTGCCTAAGACTACTCCATGCTACAGAACTCCCGTAAAGTGTTTCCTACACTCAGGATGCAGAACTCCTGTAAACTGCCTCTCATTACTTCCAATGTACAGAAATCCTGTAAGCTGCTTCTCTTTTACTCAGACTACTGAAAACCCGAATAGTGCGTAAGACTGCTCCCATGCTACAGAACTCCCGTAAACTGTTCGCACTCTGAGGATGCAGAACTCCTGTAAACTACCTCTCACTACTTCCAATGTACAGAAATCCTGTAAGCTGCGTCTCTGTTACTCAGACTACTGAAAACTCGCATAGGGCGTAAGACTTCTCACCTGCTACAGAACTCCCGTAAAGTGTTTTGTACACTCAAGATGCAGAACTCTTGTAAACTTCCTCTCACTACTTCCAATGGACAGAAATCCTGTTAGCTGCTTCTCTTTTACTCAGACGACTGAAAACCCGCATAGTGCGTAAGATTTCTCCCATGCTACAGAACTCCCGTAAAGTGTTTCTTACACTCAAGATTTAGAACTCTTGTAAACTGCCTCTCACTACTTCCAATGTACAGAAATCCTGTAAGCTGCTTCTCTTTTACTCAGACTACTGAAAACCCGCATAGTCCGTAAGACTACTCCCATGTTACAGAACTCCCATAAAGGGTTTCCTACACCCAGGATGCAGAATTCTTTTAAACTGCCTCTCACTACTTCCAATGTACAGAAATCCTGTAAGCTGCTTCTCTTTTACTCAGACTACTGAAAACCCGCATAGGGCGGAAGACTTATCGCATGCTACAGAACTCCCGTAAAGTGTTTCCTATACTGAATGCAGAACTCATTTAAACTGCCTCTCACTACTTCCAATGTACAGAAATCCTGTAAGCTGCTTCTCTTTTACTCAGACTACTGAAAACGCGCATAGGGCGGAAGACTACTCCCATTCTACAGAACTCCCGTAAAGTGTCTCATATACTGAATGCAGAACTCATTTAAACTGCCTCTCACTACTTCCAATGTACAGAAATCCTGTAAGCTGCTTCTCTTTTACTCAGACTACTGAAAACCCGCATAGTGCGTAAGACTACTCCCATGCTACAGAACTCCCGTAAAGTGTTTCCTATACTCAGGATGCAGAACTCCTGTGAACTGCCTCTCACTACTTCCAATGTACAGAAATCCTGTAAGCTGCTTCTCTTTTACTCAGACTACTGAAAACCCGCATAGTGCGTAAGACTACTCCCATGCTACAGAACTCCCGTAAAGTGTTTCCTACACTCAGGATGCAAAACTCCTGTAAACTCCCTCTCACTACTTCCAATGTATAGATATCCTGTAAGCTGCTTCTCTTTTACTCAGGCTACTGAAAACCCGCATAGTGCGTAAGACTACTCCCATGCTACGGAAATCCCGTAAAGTGTTTCCTACACTCAGAATGCAGAACTCCTGTAAACTGCCTCTCACTACTTCCAATGTACAGAAATCCTGTAAGCTGCTTCTCTTTTACTCAGACTACTGAAAACTTGCATAGGGCGTAAGATTTATCCCATGCTACAGAACTCCCGTAAACTGTTTCCTACACTCAGGATGCAGAACTCTTGTAAACTGCCTCTCACTACTTCCAATGTACAGAAATCCTGTAAGCTGGTTCTCTTTTACTCAGACTACTGAAAACCCGCATAGTGCATAAGACTACTCCCATGCTACAGAACTCTGTAAAGTGTTTCCTACACTCAGGATGCAGAACTCCTTTAAACTGCCTCTCACTACTTCCAATGTACAGAAATCCTGTAAGCTGCTTCTCTTTTACTCAGACTACTGAAAACACGCATAGTGCGTAAGACTACTCCCATGCTACAGAACTCCCGTAATGTGTTTCCTACACTCAGGATGCAGAACTCCTGTAAACTGCCTCTCACTACTTCCAATGTACAGAAATCCTGTAAGCTGCTTCTCTTTTACTCAGACTACTGCAATCCCACATAGTGCCTAAGACTACTCCATGCTACAGAACTCCCGTAAAGTGTTCGCACTCTGAGGATGCAGAACTCCTGTAAACTGCCTCTCACTACTTCCAATGTACAGAAATCCTGTAAGCTGCTTCTCTGTTACTCAGACTACTGAAAACTCGCATAGGGCGTAAGACTTCTCCCCTGCTACAGAACTCCCGTAAAGTGTTTTGTACACTCAAGATGCAGAACTCTTGTAAACTGCCTCTCACTACTTCCAATGGACAGAAATCCTGTTAGCTGCTTCTCTTTTACTCAGACTACTGAAAACCCGCATAGTGCGTAAGATTTCTCCCATGCTACAGAACTCCCGTAAAGTGTTTCTTACACTCAAGATTTAGAACTCTTGTAAACTGCCTCTCACTACTTCCAATGTACAGAAATCCTGTAAGCTGCTTCTCTTTTACTCAGACTACTGAAAACCCGCATAGGGCGGAAGACTTATCGCATGCTACAGAACTCCCGTAAAGTGTTTCCTACACTCAGGATGCAGAACTCCTGTAAACTGCCTCTCACTACTTCCAATGTACAGAAATCCTGTAAGCTGCTTCTCTTTTACTCAGACTACTGAAAACCCGCATAATGCGTAAGACTACTCCAATGCTACACAACTCCCATAAAGGGTTTCCTATACTCAGGATGCAGAACTCCTGTGAACTGACTCTCACTACTTCCAATGTACAGAAATCCTGTAAGCTGCTTCTCTTTTACTCAGACTACTGAAAACGCGCATAGTGCGTAAGACTACTCCCATGCTACAGAATTCCCGTAAAGTGTCTCCTACACTGGATCTAGAACTCATTTAAACTGCCTCTCACTACATCCAATGTACAGAAATCCTGTAAGCTGCTTCTCTTTTACTCAGACTACTGAAAACCCGCATAGTGCGTAAGACTACTCCCATGCTACAGAACTCCCGTAAAGTGTTTTCTACACTCAGGATGCAAAACTCCTGTAAACTCCCTCTCACTACTTCCAATGTATAGATATCCTGTAAGCTGCTTCTCTTTTACTCAGACTACTGAAAACCTGCATAGTGCGTAAGACTACTCCCATGCTGCAGAACTCCTGTAAAGTGTTTTCTACACTCAGGATGCAGAACTCCTGTAAACTCCCTCTCACTACTTCCAATGTACAGAAATCCTGTAAGCTGCTTCTCTTTTACTCAGACTACTGAAAACTTGCATAGGGCGTAAGATTTATCCCATGCTACAGAACTCCCGTAAACTGTTTCCTACACTCAGGATGCAGAACTCTTGTAAACTGCCTCTCACTACTTCCAATGTACAGAAATCCTGTAAGCTGGTTCTCTTTTACTCAGACTACTGAAAACCCGCATAGTGCATAAGACTACTCCCATGCTACAGAACTCTGTAAAGTGTTTCCTACACTCAGGATGCAGAACTCCTTTAAACTGCCTCTCACTACTTCCAATGTACAGAAATCCTGTAAGCTGCTTCTCTTTTACTCAGACAACTGAAAACACGCATACTGCGTAAGACTACTCCCATGCTGCAGAACTCCCGTAATGTGTTTCCTACACTCAGGATGCAGAACTCCTGTAAACTGCCTCTCACTACTTCCAATGTACAGAAATCCTGTAAGCTGCTTCTCTGTTACTCAGACTACTGAAAACTCGCATAGGGCGTAAGACTACTCCCCTGCTACAGAACTCCCGTAAAGTGTTTTGTACACTCAAGATGCAGAACTCTTGTAAACTGCCTCTCACTACTTCCAATGGACAGAAATCCTGTTAGCTGCTTCTCTTTTACTCAGACTACTGAAAACCCGCATAGTGCGTAAGATTTCTCCCATGCTACAGAACTCCCGTAAAGTGTTTCTTACACTCAAGATTTAGAACTCTTGTAAACTGCCTCTCACTACTTCCAATGTACAGAAATCCTGTAAGCTGCTTCTCTTTTACTCAGACTACTGAAAACCCGCATAGGGCGGAAGACTTATCGCATGCTACAGAACTCCCGTAAAGTGTTTCCTACACTCAGGATGCAGAACTCCTGTAAACTGCCTCTCACTACTTCCAATGTACAGAAATCCTGTAAGCTGCTTCTCTTTTACTCAGACTACTGAAAACCCGCATAATGCGTAAGACTACTCCAATGCTACACAACTCCCATAAAGGGTTTCCTATACTCAGGATGCAGAACTCCTGTGAACTGACTCTCACTACTTCCAATGTACAGAAATCCTGTAAGCTGCTTCTCTTTTACTCAGACTACTGAAAACGCGCATATGCGTAAGACTACTCCCATGCTACAGAATTCCCGTAAAGTGTCTCCTACACTGGATCTAGAACTCATTTAAACTGCCTCTCACTACTTCCAATGTACAGAAATCCTGTAAGCTGCTTCTCTTTTACTCAGACTACTGAAAACCCGCATAGTGCGTAAGACTACTCCCATGCTACAGAACTCCCGTAAAGTGTTTTCTACACTCAGGATGCAAAACTCCTGTAAACTCCCTCTCACTACTTCCAATGTATAGATATCCTGTAAGCTGCTTCTCTTTTACTCAGACTACTGAAAACACGCATAGTGCGTAAGACTACTCCCATGCTGCAGAACTCCTGTAAAGTGTTTTCTACACTCAGGATGCAGAACTCCTGTAAACTGCCTCTCACTACTTCCAATGTACAGAAATCCTGTAAGCTGCTTCTCTTTTACTCAGACTACTGAAAACCCACATAGTGCGTAAGACTACTCCCATGCTACGGAAATCCCGTAAAGTGTTTCCTACACTCAGGATGCAGAACTCCTGTAAACTGCCTCTCACTACTTCCAATGGACAGAAATCCTGTAAGCTGGTTCTCTTTTACTCAGACTACTGAAAACCCGCATAGTGCATAAGACTACTCCCATGCTACAGAACTCTGTAAAGTGTTTCCTACACTCAGGATGCAGAACTCCTTTAAACTGCCTCTCACTACTTCCAATGTACAGAAATCCTGTAAGCTGCTTCTCTTTTACTCAGACTACTGAAAACACGCATAGTGCGTAAGACTACTCCCATGCTGCAGAACTCCCGTAATGTGTTTCCTACACTCAGGATGCAGAACTCCTGTAAACTGCCTCTCACTACTTGCAATGTACAGAAATCCTGTAAGCTGCTTCTCTTTTACTCAGACTACTGAAAACCCGAATAGTGCGTAAGACTGCTCCCATGCTACAGAACTCCCGTAAACTGTTCGCACTCTGAGGATGCAGAACTCCTGTAAACTGCCTCTCACTACTTCCAATGTACAGAAATCCTGTAAGCTGCTTCTCTGTTACTCAGACTACTGAAAACTCGCATAGGGCGTAAGACTTCTCCCATGCTACAGAACTCCCGTAAAGTGTTTTGTACACTCAAGATGCAGAACTCTTGTAAACTGCCTCTCACTACTTCCAATGGACAGAAATCCTGTTAGCTGCTTCTCTTTTACTCAGACTACTGAAAACCCGCATAGTGCGTAAGATTTCTCCCATGCTACAGAACTCCCGTAAAGTGTTTCTTACACTCAAGATTTAGAACTCTTGTAAACTGCCTCTCACTACTTCCAATGGACAGAAATCCTGTAAGCTGCTTCTCTTTTACTCAGACTACTGAAAACCCGCATAGGGCGGAAGACTTATCGCATGCTACAGAACTCCCGTAAAGTGTTTCCTACACTCAGGATGCAGAACTCCTGTAAGCTGCCTCTCACTACTTCCAATGTACAGAAATCCTGTAAGCTGCTTCTCTTTTACTCAGACTACTGAAAACCCGCATAATGCGTAAGACTACTCCAATGCTACACAACTCCCATAAAGGGTTTCCTATACTCAGGATGCAGAACTCCTGTGAACTGACTCTCACTACTTCCAATGTACAGAAATCCTGTAAGCTGCTTCACTTTTACTCAGACTACTGAAAACGCGCATAGTGCGTAAGACTACTCCCATGCTACAGAATTCCCGTAAAGTGTCTCCTACACTGGATCTAGAACTCATTTAAACTGCCTCTCACTACTTCCAATGTACAGAAATCTTGTAAGCTGCTTCTCTTTTACTCAGACTACTGAAAACCCGCATAGTGCGTAAGACTACTCCCATGCTACAGAACTCCCGTAAAGTGTTTTCTACACTCAGGATGCAAAACTCCTGTAAACTCCCTCTCACTACTTCCAATATACAGAAATCCTGTAAGCTGCTTCTCTTTTACTCAGACTACTGAAAACCTGCATAGTGCGTAAGACTACTACCATGCTGCAGAACTCCTGTAAAGTGTTTTCTACACTCAGGATGCAGAACTCCTGTAAACTCCCTCTCACTACTTCCAATGTACAGAAATCCTGTAAGCTGCTTCTCTTTTACTCAGACTACTGAAAACTTGCATAGGGCGTAAGATTTATCCCATGCTACAGAACTCCCGTAAACTGTTTGCTACACTCAGGATGCAGAACTCTTGTAAACTGCCTCTCACTACTTCCAATGTACAGAAATCCTGTAAGCTGGTTCTCTTTTACTCAGACTACTGAAAACCCGAATAGTGCGTAAGACTGCTCCCATGCTACAGAACTCCCGTAAACTGTTCGCACTCTGAGGATGCAGAACTCCTGTAAACTGCCTCTCACTACTTCCAATGTACAGAAATCCTGTAAGCTGCTTCTCTTTTACTCAGACTACTGCAATCCCACATAGTGCCTAAGACTACTCCATGCTACAGAACTCCCGTAAAGTGTTTCCTACACTCAGGATGCAGAACTCCTGTAAACTGCCTCTCATTACTTCCAATGTACAGAAATCCTGTAAGCTGCTTCTCTTTTACTCAGACTACTGAAAACCCGAATAGTGCGTAAGACTGCTCCCATGCTACAGAACTCCCGTAAACTGTTCGCACTCTGAGGATGCAGAACTCCTGTAAACTACCTCTCACTACTTCCAATGTACAGAAATCCTGTAAGCTGCGTCTCTGTTACTCAGACTACTGAAAACTCGCATAGGGCGTAAGACTTCTCACCTGCTACAGAACTCCCATAAAGTGTTTTGTACACTCAAGATGCAGAACTCTTGTAAACTGCCTCTCACTACTTCCAATGGACAGAAATCCTGTTAGCTGCTTCTCTTTTACTCAGACTACTGAAAACCCGCATAGTGCGTAAGATTTCTCCCATGCTACAGAACTCCCGTAAAGTGTTTCTTACACTCAAGATTTAGAACTCTTGTAAACTGCCTCTCACTACTTCCAATGTACAGAAATCCTGTAAGCTGCTTCTCTTTTACTCAGACTACTGAAAACCCGCATAGTCCGTAAGACTACTCCCATGTTACAGAACTCCCTTAAAATGTTTTCTACACCCAGGATGCAGAATTCTTTTAAACTGTCTCTCACTACTTCCAATGTACAGAAATCCTGTAAGCTGCTTCTCTTTTACTCAGACTACTGAAAACCCGCATAGGGCGGAAGACTTATCGCATGCTACAGAACTCCCGTAAAGTGTTTCCTACACTCAGGATGCAGAACTCCTGTAAGCTGCCTCTCACTACTTCCAATGTACAGAAATCCTGTAAGCTGCTTCTCTTTTACTCAGACTACTGAAAACCGGCATAGTGCGTAAGACTACTCCCATGCTACAGAAAACCCATAAAGTGTTTCCTACACTCAGGATGCAGAACTCCTGTGAACTGCCTCTCACTTCTTCCAATGGTCAGAAATCCTGTAAGCTGCTTCTCTTTTACTCAGACTACTGAAAACGCGCATAGTGCGTAAGACTACTCCCATGCTACAGAATTCCCGTAAAGTGTCTCCTACACTGGATCTAGAACTCATTTAAACTGCCTCTCACTACTTCCAATGTACAGAAATCTTGTAAGCTGCTTCTCTTTTACTCAGACTACTGAAAACCCGCATAGTGCGTAAGACTACTCCCATGCTACAGAACTCCCGTAAAGTGTTTTCTACACTCAGGATGCAAAACTCCTGTAAACTCCCTCTCACTACTTCCAATGTATAGATATCCTGTAAGCTGCTTCTCTTTTACTCAGACTACTGAAAACCTGCATAGTGCGTAAGACTACTACCATGCTGCAGAACTCCTGTAAAGTGTTTTCTACACTCAGGATGCAGAACTCCTGTAAACTCCCTCTCACTACTTCCAATGTACAGAAATCCTGTAAGCTGCTTCTCTTTTACTCAGACTACTGAAAACTTGCATAGGGCGTAAGATTTATCCCATGCTACAGAACTCCCGTAAACTGTTTGCTACACTCAGGATGCAGAACTCTTGTAAACTGCCTCTCACTACTTCCAATGTACAGAAATCCTGTAAGCTGGTTCTCTTTTACTCAGACTACTGAAAACCCGCATAGTGCATAAGACTACTCCCATGCTACAGAACTCTGTAAAGTGTTTCCTACACTCAGGATGCAGAACTCCTTTAAACTGCCTCTCACTACTTCCAATGTACAGAAATCCTGTAAGCTGCTTCTCTTTTACTCAGACTACTGAAAACACGCATAGTGCGTAAGACTACTCCCATGCTGCAGAACTCCCGTAATGTGTTTCCTACACTCAGGATGCAGAACTCCTGTAAACTGCCTCTCACTACTTCCAATGTACAGAAATCCTGTAAGCTGCTTCTCTTTTACTCAGACTACTGCAATCCCACATAGTGCCTAAGACTACTCCATGCTACAGAACTCCCGTAAAGTGTTTCCTACACTCAGGATGCAGAACTCCTGTAAACTGCCTCTCATTACTTCCAATGTACAGAAATCCTGTAAGCTGCTTCTCTTTTACTCAGACTACTGAAAACCCGAATAGTGCGTAAGACTGCTCCCATGCTACAGAACTCCCGTAAACTGTTCGCACTCTGAGGATGCAGAACTCCTGTAAACTACCTCTCACTACTTCCAATGTACAGAAATCCTGTAAGCTGCGTCTCTGTTACTCAGACTACTGAAAACTCGCATAGGGCGTAAGACTTCTCACCTGCTACAGAACTCCCGTAAAGTGTTTTGTACACTCAAGATGCAGAACTCTTGTAAACTTCCTCTCACTACTTCCAATGGACAGAAATCCTGTTAGCTGCTTCTCTTTTACTCAGACGACTGAAAACCCGCATAGTGCGTAAGATTTCTCCCATGCTACAGAACTCCCGTAAAGTGTTTCTTACACTCAAGATTTAGAACTCTTGTAAACTGCCTCTCACTACTTCCAATGTACAGAAATCCTGTAAGCTGCTTCTCTTTTACTCAGACTACTGAAAACCCGCATAGTCCGTAAGACTACTCCCATGTTACAGAACTCCCATAAAGGGTTTCCTACACCCAGGATGCAGAATTCTTTTAAACTGCCTCTCACTACTTCCAATGTACAGAAATCCTGTAAGCTGCTTCTCTTTTACTCAGACTACTGAAAACCCGCATAGGGCGGAAGACTTATCGCATGCTACAGAACTCCCGTAAAGTGTTTCCTATACTGAATGCAGAACTCATTTAAACTGCCTCTCACTACTTCCAATGTACAGAAATCCTGTAAGCTGCTTCTCTTTTACTCAGACTACTGAAAACGCGCATAGGGCGGAAGACTACTCCCATTCTACAGAACTCCCGTAAAGTGTCTCATATACTGAATGCAGAACTCATTTAAACTGCCTCTCACTACTTCCAATGTACAGAAATCCTGTAAGCTGCTTCTCTTTTACTCAGACTACTGAAAACCCGCATAGTGCGTAAGACTACTCCCATGCTACAGAACTCCCGTAAAGTGTTTCCTATACTCAGGATGCAGAACTCCTGTGAACTGCCTCTCACTACTTCCAATGTACAGAAATCCTGTAAGCTGCTTCTCTTTTACTCAGACTACTGAAAACCCGCATAGTGCGTAAGACTACTCCCATGCTACAGAACTCCCGTAAAGTGTTTCCTACACTCAGGATGCAAAACTCCTGTAAACTCCCTCTCACTACTTCCAATGTATAGATATCCTGTAAGCTGCTTCTCTTTTACTCAGGCTACTGAAAACCCGCATAGTGCGTAAGACTACTCCCATGCTACGGAAATCCCGTAAAGTGTTTCCTACACTCAGAATGCAGAACTCCTGTAAACTGCCTCTCACTACTTCCAATGTACAGAAATCCTGTAAGCTGCTTCTCTTTTACTCAGACTACTGAAAACTTGCATAGGGCGTAAGATTTATCCCATGCTACAGAACTCCCGTAAACTGTTTCCTACACTCAGGATGCAGAACTCTTGTAAACTGCCTCTCACTACTTCCAATGTACAGAAATCCTGTAAGCTGGTTCTCTTTTACTCAGACTACTGAAAACCCGCATAGTGCATAAGACTACTCCCATGCTACAGAACTCTGTAAAGTGTTTCCTACACTCAGGATGCAGAACTCCTTTAAACTGCCTCTCACTACTTCCAATGTACAGAAATCCTGTAAGCTGCTTCTCTTTTACTCAGACTACTGAAAACACGCATAGTGCGTAAGACTACTCCCATGCTACAGAACTCCCGTAATGTGTTTCCTACACTCAGGATGCAGAACTCCTGTAAACTGCCTCTCACTACTTCCAATGTACAGAAATCCTGTAAGCTGCTTCTCTTTTACTCAGACTACTGCAATCCCACATAGTGCCTAAGACTACTCCATGCTACAGAACTCCCGTAAAGTGTTCGCACTCTGAGGATGCAGAACTCCTGTAAACTGCCTCTCACTACTTCCAATGTACAGAAATCCTGTAAGCTGCTTCTCTGTTACTCAGACTACTGAAAACTCGCATAGGGCGTAAGACTTCTCCCCTGCTACAGAACTCCCGTAAAGTGTTTTGTACACTCAAGATGCAGAACTCTTGTAAACTGCCTCTCACTACTTCCAATGGACAGAAATCCTGTTAGCTGCTTCTCTTTTACTCAGACTACTGAAAACCCGCATAGTGCGTAAGATTTCTCCCATGCTACAGAACTCCCGTAAAGTGTTTCTTACACTCAAGATTTAGAACTCTTGTAAACTGCCTCTCACTACTTCCAATGTACAGAAATCCTGTAAGCTGCTTCTCTTTTACTCAGACTACTGAAAACCCGCATAGGGCGGAAGACTTATCGCATGCTACAGAACTCCCGTAAAGTGTTTCCTACACTCAGGATGCAGAACTCCTGTAAACTGCCTCTCACTACTTCCAATGTACAGAAATCCTGTAAGCTGCTTCTCTTTTACTCAGACTACTGAAAACCCGCATAATGCGTAAGACTACTCCAATGCTACACAACTCCCATAAAGGGTTTCCTATACTCAGGATGCAGAACTCCTGTGAACTGACTCTCACTACTTCCAATGTACAGAAATCCTGTAAGCTGCTTCTCTTTTACTCAGACTACTGAAAACGCGCATAGTGCGTAAGACTACTCCCATGCTACAGAATTCCCGTAAAGTGTCTCCTACACTGGATCTAGAACTCATTTAAACTGCCTCTCACTACATCCAATGTACAGAAATCCTGTAAGCTGCTTCTCTTTTACTCAGACTACTGAAAACCCGCATAGTGCGTAAGACTACTCCCATGCTACAGAACTCCCGTAAAGTGTTTTCTACACTCAGGATGCAAAACTCCTGTAAACTCCCTCTCACTACTTCCAATGTATAGATATCCTGTAAGCTGCTTCTCTTTTACTCAGACTACTGAAAACCTGCATAGTGCGTAAGACTACTCCCATGCTGCAGAACTCCTGTAAAGTGTTTTCTACACTCAGGATGCAGAACTCCTGTAAACTCCCTCTCACTACTTCCAATGTACAGAAATCCTGTAAGCTGCTTCTCTTTTACTCAGACTACTGAAAACTTGCATAGGGCGTAAGATTTATCCCATGCTACAGAACTCCCGTAAACTGTTTCCTACACTCAGGATGCAGAACTCTTGTAAACTGCCTCTCACTACTTCCAATGTACAGAAATCCTGTAAGCTGGTTCTCTTTTACTCAGACTACTGAAAACCCGCATAGTGCATAAGACTACTCCCATGCTACAGAACTCTGTAAAGTGTTTCCTACACTCAGGATGCAGAACTCCTTTAAACTGCCTCTCACTACTTCCAATGTACAGAAATCCTGTAAGCTGCTTCTCTTTTACTCAGACAACTGAAAACACGCATACTGCGTAAGACTACTCCCATGCTGCAGAACTCCCGTAATGTGTTTCCTACACTCAGGATGCAGAACTCCTGTAAACTGCCTCTCACTACTTCCAATGTACAGAAATCCTGTAAGCTGCTTCTCTGTTACTCAGACTACTGAAAACTCGCATAGGGCGTAAGACTACTCCCCTGCTACAGAACTCCCGTAAAGTGTTTTGTACACTCAAGATGCAGAACTCTTGTAAACTGCCTCTCACTACTTCCAATGGACAGAAATCCTGTTAGCTGCTTCTCTTTTACTCAGACTACTGAAAACCCGCATAGTGCGTAAGATTTCTCCCATGCTACAGAACTCCCGTAAAGTGTTTCTTACACTCAAGATTTAGAACTCTTGTAAACTGCCTCTCACTACTTCCAATGTACAGAAATCCTGTAAGCTGCTTCTCTTTTACTCAGACTACTGAAAACCCGCATAGGGCGGAAGACTTATCGCATGCTACAGAACTCCCGTAAAGTGTTTCCTACACTCAGGATGCAGAACTCCTGTAAACTGCCTCTCACTACTTCCAATGTACAGAAATCCTGTAAGCTGCTTCTCTTTTACTCAGACTACTGAAAACCCGCATAATGCGTAAGACTACTCCAATGCTACACAACTCCCATAAAGGGTTTCCTATACTCAGGATGCAGAACTCCTGTGAACTGACTCTCACTACTTCCAATGTACAGAAATCCTGTAAGCTGCTTCTCTTTTACTCAGACTACTGAAAACGCGCATAGTGCGTAAGACTACTCCCATGCTACAGAATTCCCGTAAAGTGTCTCCTACACTGGATCTAGAACTCATTTAAACTGCCTCTCACTACTTCCAATGTACAGAAATCCTGTAAGCTGCTTCTCTTTTACTCAGACTACTGAAAACCCGCATAGTGCGTAAGACTACTCCCATGCTACAGAACTCCCGTAAAGTGTTTTCTACACTCAGGATGCAAAACTCCTGTAAACTCCCTCTCACTACTTCCAATGTATAGATATCCTGTAAGCTGCTTCTCTTTTACTCAGACTACTGAAAACACGCATAGTGCGTAAGACTACTCCCATGCTGCAGAACTCCTGTAAAGTGTTTTCTACACTCAGGATGCAGAACTCCTGTAAACTGCCTCTCACTACTTCCAATGTACAGAAATCCTGTAAGCTGCTTCTCTTTTACTCAGACTACTGAAAACCCACATAGTGCGTAAGACTACTCCCATGCTACGGAAATCCCGTAAAGTGTTTCCTACACTCAGGATGCAGAACTCCTGTAAACTGCCTCTCACTACTTCCAATGGACAGAAATCCTGTAAGCTGGTTCTCTTTTACTCAGACTACTGAAAACCCGCATAGTGCATAAGACTACTCCCATGCTACAGAACTCTGTAAAGTGTTTCCTACACTCAGGATGCAGAACTCCTTTAAACTGCCTCTCACTACTTCCAATGTACAGAAATCCTGTAAGCTGCTTCTCTTTTACTCAGACTACTGAAAACACGCATAGTGCGTAAGACTACTCCCATGCTGCAGAACTCCCGTAATGTGTTTCCTACACTCAGGATGCAGAACTCCTGTAAACTGCCTCTCACTACTTGCAATGTACAGAAATCCTGTAAGCTGCTTCTCTTTTACTCAGACTACTGAAAACCCGAATAGTGCGTAAGACTGCTCCCATGCTACAGAACTCCCGTAAACTGTTCGCACTCTGAGGATGCAGAACTCCTGTAAACTGCCTCTCACTACTTCCAATGTACAGAAATCCTGTAAGCTGCTTCTCTGTTACTCAGACTACTGAAAACTCGCATAGGGCGTAAGACTTCTCCCATGCTACAGAACTCCCGTAAAGTGTTTTGTACACTCAAGATGCAGAACTCTTGTAAACTGCCTCTCACTACTTCCAATGGACAGAAATCCTGTTAGCTGCTTCTCTTTTACTCAGACTACTGAAAACCCGCATAGTGCGTAAGATTTCTCCCATGCTACAGAACTCCCGTAAAGTGTTTCTTACACTCAAGATTTAGAACTCTTGTAAACTGCCTCTCACTACTTCCAATGGACAGAAATCCTGTAAGCTGCTTCTCTTTTACTCAGACTACTGAAAACCCGCATAGGGCGGAAGACTTATCGCATGCTACAGAACTCCCGTAAAGTGTTTCCTACACTCAGGATGCAGAACTCCTGTAAGCTGCCTCTCACTACTTCCAATGTACAGAAATCCTGTAAGCTGCTTCTCTTTTACTCAGACTACTGAAAACCCGCATAATGCGTAAGACTACTCCAATGCTACACAACTCCCATAAAGGGTTTCCTATACTCAGGATGCAGAACTCCTGTGAACTGACTCTCACTACTTCCAATGTACAGAAATCCTGTAAGCTGCTTCACTTTTACTCAGACTACTGAAAACGCGCATAGTGCGTAAGACTACTCCCATGCTACAGAATTCCCGTAAAGTGTCTCCTACACTGGATCTAGAACTCATTTAAACTGCCTCTCACTACTTCCAATGTACAGAAATCTTGTAAGCTGCTTCTCTTTTACTCAGACTACTGAAAACCCGCATAGTGCGTAAGACTACTCCCATGCTACAGAACTCCCGTAAAGTGTTTTCTACACTCAGGATGCAAAACTCCTGTAAACTCCCTCTCACTACTTCCAATATACAGAAATCCTGTAAGCTGCTTCTCTTTTACTCAGACTACTGAAAACCTGCATAGTGCGTAAGACTACTACCATGCTGCAGAACTCCTGTAAAGTGTTTTCTACACTCAGGATGCAGAACTCCTGTAAACTCCCTCTCACTACTTCCAATGTACAGAAATCCTGTAAGCTGCTTCTCTTTTACTCAGACTACTGAAAACTTGCATAGGGCGTAAGATTTATCCCATGCTACAGAACTCCCGTAAACTGTTTGCTACACTCAGGATGCAGAACTCTTGTAAACTGCCTCTCACTACTTCCAATGTACAGAAATCCTGTAAGCTGGTTCTCTTTTACTCAGACTACTGAAAACCCGCATAGTGCATAAGACTACTCCCAGGCTACAGAACTCTGTAAAGTGTTTCCTACACTCAGGATGCAGAACTCCTTTAAACTGCCTCTCACTACTTCCAATGTACAGAAATCCTGTAAGCTGCTTCTCTTTTACTCAGACTACTGAAAACACGCATAGTGCGTAAGACTACTCCCATGCTGCAGAACTCCCGTAATGTGTTTCCTACACTCAGGATGCAGAACTCCTGTAAACTGCCTCTCACTACTTCCAATGTACAGAAATCCTGTAAGCTGCTTCTCTGTTACTCAGACTACTGAAAACTCGCATAGGGCGTAAGACTTCTCCCCTGCTACAGAACTCCCGTAAAGTGTTTCTTACACTCAAGATTTAGAACTCTTGTAAACTGCCTCTCACTACTTCCAATGGACAGAAATCCTGTAAGCTGCTTCTCTTTTACTCAGACTACTGAAAACCCGCATAGGGCGGAAGACTTATCGCATGCTACAGAACTCCCGTAAAGTGTTTCCTACACTCAGGATGCAGAACTCCTGTAAACTGCCTCTCACTACTTCCAATGTACAGAAATCCTGTAAGCTGCTTCTCTTTTACTCAGACTACTGAAAACCCGCATAATGCGTAAGACTACTCCAATGCTACACAACTCCCATAAAGGGTTTCCTATACTCAGGATGCAGAACTCCTGTGAACTGACTCTCACTACTTCCAATGTACAGAAATCCTGTAAGCTGCTTCACTTTTACTCAGACTACTGAAAACGCACATAGTGCGTAAGACTACTCCCATGCTACAGATTTCCCGTAAAGTGTCTCCTACACTGGATCTAGAACTCATTTAAACTGCCTCTCACTACTTCCAATGTACAGAAATCTTGTAAGCTGCTTCTCTTTTACTCAGACTACTGAAAACCCGCATAGTGCGTAAGACTACTCCCATGCTACAGAACTCCCGTAAAGTGTTTTCTACACTCAGGATGCAAAACTCCTGTAAACTCCCTCTCACTACTTCCAATGTATAGATATCCTGTAAGCTGCTTCTCTTTTACTCAGACTACTGAAAACCTGCATAGTGCGTAAGACTACTACCATGCTGCAGAACTCCTGTAAAGTGTTTTCTACACTCAGGATGCAGAACTCCTGTAAACTCCCTCTCACTACTTCCAATGTACAGAAATCCTGTAAGCTGCTTCTCTTTTACTCAGACTACTGAAAACTTGCATAGGGCGTAAGATTTATCCCATGCTACAGAACTCCCGTAAACTGTTTGCTAGACTCAGGATGCAGAACTCTTGTAAACTGCCTCTCACTACTTCCAATGTACAGAAATCCTGTAAGCTGGTTCTCTTTTACTCAGACTACTGAAAACCCGCATAGTGCATAAGACTACTCCCATGCTACAGAACTCTGTAAAGTGTTTCCTACACTCAGGATGCAGAACTCCTTTAAACTGCCTCTCACTACTTCCAATGTACAGAAATCCTGTAAGCTGCTTCTCTTTTACTCAGACTACTGAAAACACGCATAGTGCGTAAGACTACTCCCATGCTGCAGAACTCCCGTAATGTGTTTCCTACACTCAGGATGCAGAACTCCTGTAAACTGCCTCTCACTACTTCCAATGTACAGAAATCCTGTAAGCTGCTTCTCTTTTACTCAGACTACTGCAATCCCACATAGTGCCTAAGACTACTCCATGCTACAGAACTCCCGTAAAGTGTTTCCTACACTCAGGATGCAGAACTCCTGTAAACTGCCTCTCATTACTTCCAATGTACAGAAATCCTGTAAGCTGCTTCTCTTTTACTCAGACTACTGAAAACCCGAATAGTGCGTAAGACTGCTCCCATGCTACAGAACTCCCGTAAACTGTTCGCAATCTGAGGATGCAGAACTCCTGTAAACTACCTCTCACTACTTCCAATGTACAGAAATCCTGTAAGCTGCGTCTCTGTTACTCAGACTACTGAAAACTCGCATAGGGCGTAAGACTTCTCCCCTGCTACAGAACTCCCGTAAAGTGTTTTGTACACTCAAGATGCAGAACTCTTGTAAACTGCCTCTCACTACTTCCAATGGACAGAAATCCTGTTAGCTGCTTCTCTTTTACTCAGACTACTGAAAACCCGCATAGTGCGTAAGATTTCTCCCATGCTACAGAACTCCCGTAAAGTGTTTCTTACACTCAAGATTTAGAACTCTTGAAAACTGCCTCTCACTACTTCCAATGGACAGAAATCCTGTAAGCTGCTTCTCTTTTACTCAGACTACTGAAAACCCGCATAGTCCGTAAGACTACTCCCATGTTACAGAACTCCCTTAAAATGTTTTCTACACCCAGGATGCACAATTCTTTTAAACTGCCTCTCACTACTTCCAATGTACAGAAATCCTGTAAGCTGCTTCTCTTTTACTCAGACTACTGAAAACCCGCATAGGGCGGAAGACTTATCGCATGCTACAGAACTCCCGTAAAGTGTTTCCTACACTCAGGATGCAGAACTCCTGTAAACTCCCTCTCACTACTTCCAATGTACAGAAATCCTGTAAGCTGCTTCTCTTTTACTCAGACTACTGAAAACTTGCATAGGGCGTAAGATTTATCCCATGCTACAGAACTCCCGTAAACTGTTTCCTACACTCAGGATGCAGAACTCTTGTAAACTGCCTCTCACTACTTCCAATGTACAGAAATCCTGTAAGCTGGTTCTCTTTTACTCAGACTACTGAAAACCCGCATAGTGCATAAGACTACTCCCATGCTACAGAACTCTGTAAAGTGTTTCCTACACTCAGGATGCAGAACTCCTTTAAACTGCCTCTCACTACTTCCAATGTACAGAAATCCTGTAAGCTGCTTCTCTTTTACTCAGACTACTGAAAACACGCATAGTGCGTAAGACTACTCCCATGCTGCAGAACTCCCGTAATGTGTTTCCTACACTCAGGATGCAGAACTCCTGTAAACTGCCTCTCACTACTTCCAATGTACAGAAATCCTGTAAGCTGCTTCTCTGTTACTCAGACTACTGAAAACTCGCATAGGGCGTAAGACTTCTCCCCTGCTACAGAACTCCCGTAAAGTGTTTTGTACACTCAAGATGCAGAACTCTTGTAAACTGCCTCTCACTACTTCCAATGGACAGAAATCCTGTTAGCTGCTTCTCTTTTACTCAGACTACTGAAAACCCGCATAGTGCGTAAGATTTCTCCCATGCTACAGAACTCCCGTAAAGTGTTTCTTACACTCAAGATTTAGAACTCTTGTAAACTGCCTCTCACTACTTCCAATGGACAGAAATCCTGTAAGCTGCTTCTCTTTTACTCAGACTACTGAAAACCCGCATAGGGCGGAAGACTTATCGCATGCTACAGAACTCCCGTAAAGTGTTTCCTACACTCAGGATGCAGAACTCCTGTAAACTGCCTCTCACTACTTCCAATGTACAGAAATCCTGTAAGCTGCTTCTCTTTTACTCAGACTACTGAAAACTCGCATAGTGCGTAAGACTACTCCCATGCTACACAACTCCCATAAAGGGTTTCCTATACTCAGGATGCAGAACTCCTGTGAACTGACTCTCACTACTTCCAATGTACAGAAATCCTGTAAGCTGCTTCACTTTTACTCAGACTACTGAAAACGCGCATAGTGCGTAAGACTACTCCCATGCTACAGAATTCCCGTAAAGTGTCTCCTACACTGGATCTAGAACTCATTTAAACTGCCTCTCACTACTTCCAATGTACAGAAATCTTGTAAGCTGCTTCTCTTTTACTCAGACTACTGAAAACCCGCATAGTGCGTAAGACTACTCCCATGCTACAGAACTCCCGTAAAGTGTTTTCTACACTCAGGATGCAAAACTCCTGTAAACTCCCTCTCACTACTTCCAATATACAGAAATCCTGTAAGCTGCTTCTCTTTTACTCAGACTACTGAAAACCTGCATAGTGCGTAAGAATACTACCATGCTGCAGAACTCCTGTAAAGTGTTTTCTACACTCAGGATGCAGAACTCCTGTAAACTCCCTCTCACTACTTCCAATGTACAGAAATCCTGTAAGCTGCTTCTCTTTTACTCAGACTACTGAAAACTTGCATAGGGCGTAAGATTTATCCCATGCTACAGAACTCCCGTAAACTGTTTCCTACACTCAGGATGCAGAACTCTTGTAAACTGCCTCTCACTACTTCCAATGTACAGAAATCCTGTAAGCTGGTTCTCTTTTACTCAGACTACTGAAAACCCGCATAGTGCATAAGACTACTCCCATGCTACAGAACTCTGTAAAGTGTTTCCTACACTCAGGATGCAGAACTCCTTTAAACTGCCTCTCACTACTTCCAATGTACAGAAATCCTGTAAGCTGCTTCTCTTTTACTCAGACTACTGAAAACACGCATAGTGCGTAAGACTACTCCCATGCTGCAGAACTCCCGTAATGTGTTTCCTACACTCAGGATGCAGAACTCCTGTAAACTGCCTCTCACTACTTCCAATGTACAGAAATCCTGTAAGCTGCTTCTCTGTTACTCAGACTACTGAAAACTCGCATAGGGCGTAAGACTTCTCCCCTGCTACAGAACTCCCGTAAAGTGTTTTGTACACTCAAGATGCAGAACTCTTGTAAACTGCCTCTCACTACTTCCAATGGACAGAAATCCTGTTAGCTGCTTCTCTTTTACTCAGACTACTGAAAACCCGCATAGTGCGTAAGATTTCTCCCATGCTACAGAACTCCCGTAAAGTGTTTCTTACACTCAAGATTTAGAACTCTTGTAAACTGCCTCTCACTACTTCCAATGGACAGAAATCCTGTAAGCTGCTTCTCTTTTACTCAGACTACTGAAAACCCGCATAGGGCGGAAGACTTATCGCATGCTACAGAACTCCCGTAAAGTGTTTCCTACACTCAGGATGCAGAACTCCTGTAAACTGCCTCTCACTACTTCCAATGTACAGAAATCCTGTAAGCTGCTTCTCTTTTACTCAGACTACTGAAAACCCGCATAATGCGTAAGACTACTCCAATGCTACACAACTCCCATAAAGGGTTTCCTATACTCAGGATGCAGAACTCCTGTGAACTGACTCTCACTACTTCCAATGTACAGAAATCCTGTAAGCTGCTTCACTTTTACTCAGACTACTGAAAACACGCATAGTGCGTAAGACTACTCCCATGCTACAGAATTCCCGTAAAGTGTCTCCTACACTGGATCTAGAACTCATTTAAACTGCCTCTCACTACTTCCAATGTACAGAAATCCTGTAAGCTGCTTCTCCTTTACTCAGACTACTGAAAACCCGCATAGGGCGGAAGACTTATCGCATGCTACAGAACTCCCGTAAAGTGTTTCCTACACTCAGGATGCAGAACTCCTGTAAACTGCCTCTCACTACTTCCAATGTACAGAAATCCTGTAAGCTGCTTCTCTTTTACTCAGACTACTGAAAACACGCATAGTGCGTAAGACTACTCCCATGCTGCAGAACTCCCGTAATGTGTTTCCTACACTCAGGATGCAGAACTCCTGTAAACTGCCTCTCACTACTTCCAATGTACAGAAATCCTGTAAGCTGCTTCTCTTTTACTCAGACTACTGCAATCCCACATAGTGCCTAAGACTACTCCATGCTACAGAACTCCCGTAAAGTGTTTCCTACACTCAGGATGCAGAACTCCTGTAAACTGCCTCTCATTACTTCCAATGTACAGAAATCCTGTAAGCTGCTTCTCTTTTACTCAGACTACTGAAAACCCGAATAGTGCGTAAGACTGCTCCCATGCTACAGAACTCCCGTAAACTGTTCGCAATCTGAGGATGCAGAACTCCTGTAAACTACCTCTCACTACTTCCAATGTACAGAAATCCTGTAAGCTGCGTCTCTGTTACTCAGACTACTGAAAACTCGCATAGGGCGTAAGACTTCTCACCTGCTACAGAACTCCCGTAAAGTGTTTTGTACACTCAAGATGCAGAACTCTTGTAAACTGCCTCTCACTACTTCCAATGGACAGAAATCCTGTTAGCTGCTTCTCTTTTACTCAGACTACTGAAAACCCGCATAGTGCGTAAGATTTCTCCCATGCTACAGAACTCCCGTAAAGTGTTTCTTACACTCAAGATTTAGAACTGTTGTAAACTGCCTCTCACTACTTCCAATGGACAGAAATCCTGTAAGCTGCTTCTCTTTTACTCAGACTACTGAAAACCCGCATAGTCCGTAAGACTACTCCCATGTTACAGAACTCCCTTAAAATGTTTTCTACACCCAGGATGCAGAATTCTTTTAAACTGTCTCTCACTACTTCCAATGTACAGAAATCCTGTAAGCTGCTTCTCTTTTACTCAGACTACTGAAAACCCGCATAGGGCGGAAGACTTATCGCATGCTACAGAACTCCCGTAAAGTGTTTCCTACACTCAGGATGCAGAACTCCTGTAAGCTGCCTCTCACTACTTCCAATGTACAGAAATCCTGTAAGCTGCTTCTCTTTTACTCAGACTACTGAAAACCGGCATAGTGCGTAAGACTACTCCCATGCTACAGAAAACCCATAAAGTGTTTCCTACACTCAGGATGCAGAACTCCTGTGAACTGCCTCTCACTTCTTCCAATGGTCAGAAATCCTGTAAGCTGCTTCTCTTTTACTCAGACTACTGAAAACCCGCATAGTGCGTAAGACTACTCCCATGCTACAGAACTCCCGTAAAGTGTTTTCTACACTCAGGATGCAAAACTCCTGTAAACTCCCTCTCACTACTTCCAATATACAGAAATCCTGTAAGCTGCTTCTCTTTTACTCAGACTACTGAAAACCTGCATAGTGCGTAAGACTACTACCATGCTGCAGAACTCCTGTAAAGTGTTTTCTACACTCAGGATGCAGAACTCCTGTAAACTCCCTCTCACTACTTCCAATGTACAGAAATCCTGTAAGCTGCTTCTCTTTTACTCAGACTACTGAAAACTTGCATAGGGCGTAAGATTTATCCCATGCTACAGAACTCCCGTAAACTGTTTGCTACACTCAGGATGCAGAACTCTTGTAAACTGCCTCTCACTACTTCCAATGTACAGAAATCCTGTAAGCTGGTTCTCTTTTACTCAGACTACTGAAAACCCGCATAGTGCATAAGACTACTCCCATGCTACAGAACTCTGTAAAGTGTTTCCTACACTCAGGATGCAGAACTCCTTTAAACTGCCTCTCACTACTTCCAATGTACAGAAATCCTGTAAGCTGCTTCTCTTTTACTCAGACTACTGAAAACACGCATAGTGCGTAAGACTACTCCCATGCTGCAGAACTCCCGTAATGTGTTTCCTACACTCAGGATGCAGAACTCCTGTAAACTGCCTCTCACTACTTCCAATGTACAGAAATCCTGTAAGCTGCTTCTCTTTTACTCAGACTACTGCAATCCCACATAGTGCCTAAGACTACTCCATGCTACAGAACTCCCGTAAAGTGTTTCCTACACTCAGGATGCAGAACTCCTGTAAACTGCCTCTCATTACTTCCAATGTACAGAAATCCTGTAAGCTGCTTCTCTTTTACTCAGACTACTGAAAACCCGAATAGTGCGTAAGACTGTTCCCATGCTACAGAACTCCCGTAAACTGTTCGCACTCTGAGGATGCAGAACTCCTGTAAACTACCTCTCACTACTTCCAATGTACAGAAATCCTGTAAGCTGCGTCTCTGTTACTCAGACTACTGAAAACTCGCATAGGGCGTAAGACTTCTCACCTGCTACAGAACTCCCGTAAAGTGTTTTGTACACTCAAGATGCAGAACTCTTGTAAACTTCCTCTCACTACTTCCAATGGACAGAAATCCTGTTAGCTGCTTCTCTTTTACTCAGACGACTGAAAACCCGCATAGTGCGTAAGATTTCTCCCATGCTACAGAACTCCCGTAAAGTGTTTCTTACACTCAAGATTTAGAACTCTTGTAAACTGCCTCTCACTACTTCCAATGTACAGAAATCCTGTAAGCTGCTTCTCTTTTACTCAGACTACTGAAAACCCGCATAGTCCGTAAGACTACTCCCATGTTACAGAACTCCCATAAAGGGTTTCCTACACCCAGGATGCAGAATTCTTTTAAACTGCCTCTCACTACTTCCAATGTACAGAAATCCTGTAAGCTGCTTCTCTTTTACTCAGACTACTGAAAACCCGCATAGGGCGGAAGACTTATCGCATGCTACAGAACTCCCGTAAAGTGTTTCCTATACTGAATGCAGAACTCATTTAAACTGCCTCTCACTACTTCCAATGTACAGAAATCCTGTAAGCTGCTTCTCTTTTACTCAGACTACTGAAAACGCGCATAGTGCGTAAGACTACTCCCATTCTACAGAACTCCCGTAAAGTGTCTCATATACTGAATGCAGAACTCATTTAAACTGCCTCTCACTACTTCCAATGTACAGAAATCCTGTAAGCTGCTTCTCTTTTACTCAGACTACTGAAAACCCGCATAGTGCGTAAGACTACTCCCATGCTACAGAACTCCCGTAAAGTGTTTCCTATACTCAGGATGCAGAACTCCTGTGAACTGCCTCTCACTACTTCCAATGTACAGAAATCCTGTAAGCTGCTTCTCTTTTACTCAGACTACTGAAAACCCGCATAGTGCGTAAGACTACTCCCATGCTACAGAACTCCCGTAAAGTGTTTCCTACACTCAGGATGCAAAACTCCTGTAAACTCCCTCTCACTACTTCCAATGTATAGATATCCTGTAAGCTGCTTCTCTTTTACTCAGGCTACTGAAAACCCGCATAGTGCGTAAGACTACTCCCATGCTACGGAAATCCCGTAAAGTGTTTCCTACACTCAGAATGCAGAACTCCTGTAAACTGCCTCTCACTACTTCCAATGTACAGAAATCCTGTAAGCTGCTTCTCTTTTACTCAGACTACTGAAAACTTGCATAGGGCGTAAGATTTATCCCATGCTACAGAACTCCCGTAAACTGTTTCCTACACTCAGGATGCAGAACTCTTGTAAACTGCCTCTCACTACTTCCAATGTACAGAAATCCTGTAAGCTGGTTCTCTTTTACTCAGACTACTGAAAACCCGCATAGTGCATAAGACTACTCCCATGCTACAGAACTCTGTAAAGTGTTTCCTACACTCAGGATGCAGAACTCCTTTAAACTGCCTCTCACTACTTCCAATGTACAGAAATCCTGTAAGCTGCTTCTCTTTTACTCAGACTACTGAAAACACGCATAGTGCGTCAGACTACTCCCATGCTACAGAACTCCCGTAATGTGTTTCCTACACTCAGGATGCAGAACTCCTGTAAACTGCCTCTCACTACTTCCAATGTACAGAAATCCTGTAAGCTGCTTCTCTTTTACTCAGACTACTGCAATCCCACATAGTGCCTAAGACTACTCCATGCTACAGAACTCCCGTAAAGTGTTCGCACTCTGAGGATGCAGAACTCCTGTAAACTGCCTCTCACTACTTCCAATGTACAGAAATCCTGTAAGCTGCTTCTCTGTTACTCAGACTACTGAAAACTCGCATAGGGCGTAAGACTTCTCCCCTGCTACAGAACTCCCGTAAAGTGTTTTGTACACTCAAGATGCAGAACTCTTGTAAACTGCCTCTCACTACTTCCAATGGACAGAAATCCTGTTAGCTGCTTCTCTTTTACTCAGACTACTGAAAACCCGCATAGTGCGTAAGATTTCTCCCATGCTACAGAACTCCCGTAAAGTGTTTCTTACACTCAAGATTTAGAACTCTTGTAAACTGCCTCTCACTACTTCCAATGTACAGAAATCCTGTAAGCTGCTTCTCTTTTACTCAGACTACTGAAAACCCGCATAGGGCGGAAGACTTATCGCATGCTACAGAACTCCCGTAAAGTGTTTCCTACACTCAGGATGCAGAACTCCTGTAAACTGCCTCTCACTACTTCCAATGTACAGAAATCCTGTAAGCTGCTTCTCTTTTACTCAGACTACTGAAAACCCGCATAATGCGTAAGACTACTCCAATGCTACACAACTCCCATAAAGGGTTTCCTATAGTCAGGATGCAGAACTCCTGTGAACTGACTCTCACTACTTCCAATGTACAGAAATCCTGTAAGCTGCTTCTCTTTTACTCAGACTACTGAAAACGCGCATAGTGCGTAAGACTACTCCCATGCTACAGAATTCCCGTAAAGTGTCTCCTACACTGGATCTAGAACTCATTTAAACTGCCTCTCACTACATCCAATGTACAGAAATCCTGTAAGCTGCTTCTCTTTTACTCAGACTACTGAAAACCCGCATAGTGCGTAAGACTACTCCCATGCTACAGAACTCCCGTAAAGTGTTTTCTACACTCAGGATGCAAAACTCCTGTAAACTCCCTCTCACTACTTCCAATGTATAGATATCCTGTAAGCTGCTTCTCTTTTACTCAGACTACTGAAAACCTGCATAGTGCGTAAGACAGAACTCCTGTAAACTCCCTCTCACTACTTCCAATGTACAGAAATCCTGTAAGCTGCTTCTCTTTTACTCAGACTACTGAAAACTTGCATAGGGCGTAAGATTTATCCCATGCTACAGAACTCCCGTAAACTGTTTCCTACACTCAGGATGCAGAACTCTTGTAAACTGCCTCTCACTACTTCCAATGGACAGAAATCCTGTTAGCTGCTTCTCTTTTACTCAGACTACTGAAAACCCGCATAGTGCGTAAGATTTCTCCCATGCTACAGAACTCCCGTAAAGTGTTTCTTACACTCAAGATTTAGAACTCTTGTAAACTGCCTCTCACTACTTCCAATGTACAGAAATCCTGTAAGCTGCTTCTCTTTTACTCAGACTACTGAAAACCCGCATAGTCCGTAAGACTACTCCCATGTTACAGAACTCCCTTAAAATGTTTTCTACACCCAGGATGCAGAATTCTTTTAAACTGTCTCTCACTACTTCCAATGTACAGAAATCCTGTAAGCTGCTTCTCTTTTACTCAGACTACTGAAAACCCGCATAGGGCGGAAGACTTATCGCATGCTACAGAACTCCCGTAAAGTGTTTCCTACACTCAGGATGCAGAACTCCTGTAAGCTGCCTCTCACTACTTCCAATGTACAGAAATCCTGTAAGCTGCTTCTCTTTTACTCAGACTACTGAAAACCGGCATAGTGCGTAAGACTACTCCCATGCTACAGAAAACCCATAAAGTGTTTCCTACACTCAGGATGCAGAACTCCTGTGAACTGCCTCTCACTTCTTCCAATGGTCAGAAATCCTGTAAGCTGCTTCTCTTTTACTCAGACTACTGAAAACCCGCATAGTGCGTAAGACTACTCCCATGCTACAGAACTCCCGTAAAGTGTTTTCTACACTCAGGATGCAAAACTCCTGTAAACTCCCTCTCACTACTTCCAATATACAGAAATCCTGTAAGCTGCTTCTCTTTTACTCAGACTACTGAAAACCTGCATAGTGCGTAAGACTACTACCATGCTGCAGAACTCCTGTAAAGTGTTTTCTACACTCAGGATGCAGAACTCCTGTAAACTCCCTCTCACTACTTCCAATGTACAGAAATCCTGTAAGCTGCTTCTCTTTTACTCAGACTACTGAAAACTTGCATAGGGCGTAAGATTTATCCCATGCTACAGAACTCCCGTAAACTGTTTGCTACACTCAGGATGCAGAACTCTTGTAAACTGCCTCTCACTACTTCCAATGTACAGAAATCCTGTAAGCTGGTTCTCTTTTACTCAGACTACTGAAAACCCGCATAGTGCATAAGACTACTCCCATGCTACAGAACTCTGTAAAGTGTTTCCTACACTCAGGATGCAGAACTCCTTTAAACTGCCTCTCACTACTTCCAATGTACAGAAATCCTGTAAGCTGCTTCTCTTTTACTCAGACTACTGAAAACACGCATAGTGCGTAAGACTACTCCCATGCTGCAGAACTCCCGTAATGTGTTTCCTACACTCAGGATGCAGAACTCCTGTAAACTGCCTCTCACTACTTCCAATGTACAGAAATCCTGTAAGCTGCTTCTCTTTTACTCAGACTACTGCAATCCCACATAGTGCCTAAGACTACTCCATGCTACAGAACTCCCGTAAAGTGTTTCCTACACTCAGGATGCAGAACTCCTGTAAACTGCCTCTCATTACTTCCAATGTACAGAAATCCTGTAAGCTGCTTCTCTTTTACTCAGACTACTGAAAACCCGAATAGTGCGTAAGACTGCTCCCATGCTACAGAACTCCCGTAAACTGTTCGCACTCTGAGGATGCAGAACTCCTGTAAACTACCTCTCACTACTTCCAATGTACAGAAATCCTGTAAGCTGCGTCTCTGTTACTCAGACTACTGAAAACTCGCATAGGGCGTAAGACTTCTCACCTGCTACAGAACTCCCGTAAAGTGTTTTGTACACTCAAGATGCAGAACTCTTGTAAACTTCCTCTCACTACTTCCAATGGACAGAAATCCTGTTAGCTGCTTCTCTTTTACTCAGACGACTGAAAACCCGCATAGTGCGTAAGATTTCTCCCATGCTACAGAACTCCCGTAAAGTGTTTCTTACACTCAAGATTTAGAACTCTTGTAAACTGCCTCTCACTACTTCCAATGTACAGAAATCCTGTAAGCTGCTTCTCTTTTACTCAGACTACTGAAAACCCGCATAGTCCGTAAGACTACTCCCATGTTACAGAACTCCCATAAAGGGTTTCCTACACCCAGGATGCAGAATTCTTTTAAACTGCCTCTCACTACTTCCAATGTACAGAAATCCTGTAAGCTGCTTCTCTTTTACTCAGACTACTGAAAACCCGCATAGGGCGGAAGACTTATCGCATGCTACAGAACTCCCGTAAAGTGTTTCCTATACTGAATGCAGAACTCATTTAAACTGCCTCTCACTACTTCCAATGTACAGAAATCCTGTAAGCTGCTTCTCTTTTACTCAGACTACTGAAAACGCGCATAGTGCGTAAGACTACTCCCATTCTACAGAACTCCCGTAAAGTGTCTCATATACTGAATGCAGAACTCATTTAAACTGCCTCTCACTACTTCCAATGTACAGAAATCCTGTAAGCTGCTTCTCTTTTACTCAGACTACTGAAAACCCGCATAGTGCGTAAGACTACTCCCATGCTACAGAACTCCCGTAAAGTGTTTCCTATACTCAGGATGCAGAACTCCTGTGAACTGCCTCTCACTACTTCCAATGTACAGAAATCCTGTAAGCTGCTTCTCTTTTACTCAGACTACTGAAAACCCGCATAGTGCGTAAGACTACTCCCATGCTACAGAACTCCCGTAAAGTGTTTCCTACACTCAGGATGCAAAACTCCTGTAAACTCCCTCTCACTACTTCCAATGTATAGATATCCTGTAAGCTGCTTCTCTTTTACTCAGGCTACTGAAAACCCGCATAGTGCGTAAGACTACTCCCATGCTACGGAAATCCCGTAAAGTGTTTCCTACACTCAGAATGCAGAACTCCTGTAAACTGCCTCTCACTACTTCCAATGTACAGAAATCCTGTAAGCTGCTTCTCTTTTACTCAGACTACTGAAAACTTGCATAGGGCGTAAGATTTATCCCATGCTACAGAACTCCCGTAAACTGTTTCCTACACTCAGGATGCAGAACTCTTGTAAACTGCCTCTCACTACTTCCAATGTACAGAAATCCTGTAAGCTGGTTCTCTTTTACTCAGACTACTGAAAACCCGCATAGTGCATAAGACTACTCCCATGCTACAGAACTCTGTAAAGTGTTTCCTACACTCAGGATGCAGAACTCCTTTAAACTGCCTCTCACTACTTCCAATGTACAGAAATCCTGTAAGCTGCTTCTCTTTTACTCAGACTACTGAAAACCCGCATAGTGCGTAAGACTACTCCCATGCTACAGAACTCCCGTAATGTGTTTCCTACACTCAGGATGCAGAACTCTTGTAAACTGCCTCTCACTACTTCCAATGGACAGAAATCCTGTTAGCTGCTTCTCTTTTACTCAGACTACTGAAAACCCGCATAGGGCGGAAGACTTATCGCATGCTACAGAACTCCCGTAAAGTGTTTCCTACACTCAGGATGCAGAACTCCTGTAAGCTGCCTCTCACTACTTCCAATGTACAGAAATCCTGTAAGCTGCTTCTCTTTTACTCAGACTACTGAAAACCCGCATAGTGCGTAAGACTACTCCCATGCTACAGAACTCCCGTAAAGTGTTTTCTACACTCAGGATGCAAAACTCCTGTAAACTCCCTCTCACTACTTCCAATATACAGAAATCCTGTAAGCTGCTTCTCTTTTACTCAGACTACTGAAAACCTGCATAGTGCGTAAGACTACTACCATGCTGCAGAACTCCTGTAAAGTGTTTTCTACACTCAGGATGCAGAACTCCTGTAAACTCCCTCTCACTACTTCCAATGTACAGAAATCCTGTAAGCTGCTTCTCTTTTACTCAGACTACTGAAAACTTGCATAGGGCGTAAGATTTATCCCATGCTACAGAACTCCCGTAAACTGTTTGCTACACTCAGGATGCAGAACTCTTGTAAACTGCCTCTCACTACTTCCAATGTACAGAAATCCTGTAAGCTGGTTCTCTTTTACTCAGACTACTGAAAACCCGCATAGTGCATAAGACTACTCCCATGCTGCAGAACTCCCGTAATGTGTTTCCTACACTCAGGATGCAGAACTCCTGTAAACTGCCTCTCACTACTTCCAATGTACAGAAATCCTGTAAGCTGCTTCTCTTTTACTCAGACTACTGCAATCCCACATAGTGCCTAAGACTACTCCATGCTACAGAACTCCCGTAAAGTGTTTCCTACACTCAGGATGCAGAACTCCTGTAAACTGCCTCTCATTACTTCCAATGTACAGAAATCCTGTAAGCTGCTTCTCTTTTACTCAGACTACTGAAAACCCGAATAGTGCGTAAGACTGCTCCCATGCTACAGAACTCCCGTAAACTGTTCGCACTCTGAGGATGCAGAACTCCTGTAAACTACCTCTCACTACTTCCAATGTACAGAAATCCTGTAAGCTGCGTCTCTGTTACTCAGACTACTGAAAACTCGCATAGGGCGTAAGACTTCTCACCTGCTACAGAACTCCCGTAAAGTGTTTTGTACACTCAAGATGCAGAACTCTTGTAAACTTCCTCTCACTACTTCCAATGGACAGAAATCCTGTTAGCTGCTTCTCTTTTACTCAGACGACTGAAAACCCGCATAGTGCGTAAGATTTCTCCCATGCTACAGAACTCCCGTAAAGTGTTTCTTACACTCAAGATTTAGAACTCTTGTAAACTGCCTCTCACTACTTCCAATGTACAGAAATCCTGTAAGCTGCTTCTCTTTTACTCAGACTACTGAAAACCCGCATAGTCCGTAAGACTACTCCCATGTTACAGAACTCCCATAAAGGGTTTCCTACACCCAGGATGCAGAATTCTTTTAAACTGCCTCTCACTACTTCCAATGTACAGAAATCCTGTAAGCTGCTTCTCTTTTACTCAGACTACTGAAAACCCGCATAGGGCGGAAGACTTATCGCATGCTACAGAACTCCCGTAAAGTGTTTCCTATACTGAATGCAGAACTCATTTAAACTGCCTCTCACTACTTCCAATGTACAGAAATCCTGTAAGCTGCTTCTCTTTTACTCAGACTACTGAAAACGCGCATAGTGCGTAAGACTACTCCCATTCTACAGAACTCCCGTAAAGTGTCTCATATACTGAATGCAGAACTCATTTAAACTGCCTCTCACTACTTCCAATGTACAGAAATCCTGTAAGCTGCTTCTCTTTTACTCAGACTACTGAAAACCCGCATAGTGCGTAAGACTACTCCCATGCTACAGAACTCCCGTAAAGTGTTTCCTATACTCAGGATGCAGAACTCCTGTGAACTGCCTCTCACTACTTCCAATGTACAGAAATCCTGTAAGCTGCTTCTCTTTTACTCAGACTACTGAAAACCCGCATAGTGCGTAAGACTACTCCCATGCTACAGAACTCCCGTAAAGTGTTTCCTACACTCAGGATGCAAAACTCCTGTAAACTCCCTCTCACTACTTCCAATGTATAGATATCCTGTAAGCTGCTTCTCTTTTACTCAGGCTACTGAAAACCCGCATAGTGCGTAAGACTACTCCCATGCTACGGAAATCCCGTAAAGTGTTTCCTACACTCAGAATGCAGAACTCCTGTAAACTGCCTCTCACTACTTCCAATGTACAGAAATCCTGTAAGCTGCTTCTCTTTTACTCAGACTACTGAAAACTTGCATAGGGCGTAAGATTTATCCCATGCTACAGAACTCCCGTAAACTGTTTCCTACACTCAGGATGCAGAACTCTTGTAAACTGCCTCTCACTACTTCCAATGTACAGAAATCCTGTAAGCTGGTTCTCTTTTACTCAGACTACTGAAAACCCGCATAGTGCATAAGACTACTCCCATGCTACAGAACTCTGTAAAGTGTTTCCTACACTCAGGATGCAGAACTCCTTTAAACTGCCTCTCACTACTTCCAATGTACAGAAATCCTGTAAGCTGCTTCTCTTTTACTCAGACTACTGAAAACACGCATAGTGCGTAAGACTACTCCCATGCTACAGAACTCCCGTAATGTGTTTCCTACACTCAGGATGCAGAACTCCTGTAAACTGCCTCTCACTACTTCCAATGTACAGAAATCCTGTAAGCTGCTTCTCTTTTACTCAGACTACTGCAATCCCACATAGTGCCTAAGACTACTCCATGCTACAGAACTCCCGTAAAGTGTTCGCACTCTGAGGATGCAGAACTCCTGTAAACTGCCTCTCACTACTTCCAATGTACAGAAATCCTGTAAGCTGCTTCTCTGTTACTCAGACTACTGAAAACTCGCATAGGGCGTAAGACTTCTCCCCTGCTACAGAACTCCCGTAAAGTGTTTTGTACACTCAAGATGCAGAACTCTTGTAAACTGCCTCTCACTACTTCCAATGGACAGAAATCCTGTTAGCTGCTTCTCTTTTACTCAGACTACTGAAAACCCGCATAGTGCGTAAGATTTCTCCCATGCTACAGAACTCCCGTAAAGTGTTTCTTACACTCAAGATTTAGAACTCTTGTAAACTGCCTCTCACTACTTCCAATGTACAGAAATCCTGTAAGCTGCTTCTCTTTTACTCAGACTACTGAAAACCCGCATAGGGCGGAAGACTTATCGCATGCTACAGAACTCCCGTAAAGTGTTTCCTACACTCAGGATGCAGAACTCCTGTAAACTGCCTCTCACTACTTCCAATGTACAGAAATCCTGTAAGCTGCTTCTCTTTTACTCAGACTACTGAAAACCCGCATAATGCGTAAGACTACTCCAATGCTACACAACTCCCATAAAGGGTTTCCTATAGTCAGGATGCAGAACTCCTGTGAACTGACTCTCACTACTTCCAATGTACAGAAATCCTGTAAGCTGCTTCTCTTTTACTCAGACTACTGAAAACGCGCATAGTGCGTAAGACTACTCCCATGCTACAGAATTCCCGTAAAGTGTCTCCTACACTGGATCTAGAACTCATTTAAACTGCCTCTCACTACATCCAATGTACAGAAATCCTGTAAGCTGCTTCTCTTTTACTCAGACTACTGAAAACCCGCATAGTGCGTAAGACTACTCCCATGCTACAGAACTCCCGTAAAGTGTTTTCTACACTCAGGATGCAAAACTCCTGTAAACTCCCTCTCACTACTTCCAATGTATAGATATCCTGTAAGCTGCTTCTCTTTTACTCAGACTACTGAAAACCTGCATAGTGCGTAAGACTACTCCCATGCTGCAGAACTCCTGTAAAGTGTTTTCTACACTCAGGATGCAGAACTCCTGTAAACTCCCTCTCACTACTTCCAATGTACAGAAATCCTGTAAGCTGCTTCTCTTTTACTCAGACTACTGAAAACTTGCATAGGGCGTAAGATTTATCCCATGCTACAGAACTCCCGTAAACTGTTTCCTACACTCAGGATGCAGAACTCTTGTAAACTGCCTCTCACTACTTCCAATGTACAGAAATCCTGTAAGCTGGTTCTCTTTTACTCAGACTACTGAAAACCCGCATAGTGCATAAGACTACTCCCATGCTACAGAACTCTGTAAAGTGTTTCCTACACTCAGGATGCAGAACTCCTTTAAACTGCCTCTCACTACTTCCAATGTACAGAAATCCTGTAAGCTGCTTCTCTTTTACTCAGACAACTGAAAACACGCATACTGCGTAAGACTACTCCCATGCTGCAGAACTCCCGTAATGTGTTTCCTACACTCAGGATGCAGAACTCCTGTAAACTGCCTCTCACTACTTCCAATGTACAGAAATCCTGTAAGCTGCTTCTCTTTTACTCAGACTACTGCAATCCCACATAGTGCCTAAGACTACTCCATGCTACAGAACTCCCGTAAAGTGTTTCCTACACTGGATGCAGAACTCCTGTAAACTGCCTCTCACTACTTCCAATGTACAGAAATCCTGTAAGCTGCTTCTCTGTTACTCAGACTACTGAAAACTCGCATAGGGCGTAAGACTACTCCCCTGCTACAGAACTCCCGTAAAGTGTTTTGTACACTCAAGATGCAGAACTCTTGTAAACTGCCTCTCACTACTTCCAATGGACAGAAATCCTGTTAGCTGCTTCTCTTTTACTCAGACTACTGAAAACCCGCATAGTGCGTAAGATTTCTCCCATGCTACAGAACTCCCGTAAAGTGTTTCTTACACTCAAGATTTAGAACTCTTGTAAACTGCCTCTCACTACTTCCAATGTACAGAAATCCTGTAAGCTGCTTCTCTTTTACTCAGACTACTGAAAACCCGCATAGTCCGTAAGACTACTCCCATGTTACAGAACTCCCATAAAGGGTTTCCTACACCCAGGATGCAGAATTCTTTTAAACTGCCTCTCACTACTTCCAATGTACAGAAATCCTGTAAGCTGCTTCTCTTTTACTCAGACTACTGAAAACCCGCATAGGGCGGAAGACTTATCGCATGCTACAGAACTCCCGTAAAGTGTTTCCTATACTGAATGCAGAACTCATTTAAACTGCCTCTCACTACTTCCAATGTACAGAAATCCTGTAAGCTGCTTCTCTTTTACTCAGACTACTGAAAACGCGCATAGTGCGTAAGACTACTCCCATTCTACAGAACTCCCGTAAAGTGTCTCATATACTGAATGCAGAACTCATTTAAACTGCCTCTCACTACTTCCAATGTACAGAAATCCTGTAAGCTGCTTCTCTTTTACTCAGACTACTGAAAACCCGCATAGTGCGTAAGACTACTCCCATGCTACAGAACTCCCGTAAAGTGTTTCCTATACTCAGGATGCAGAACTCCTGTGAACTGCCTCTCACTACTTCCAATGTACAGAAATCCTGTAAGCTGCTTCTCTTTTACTCAGACTACTGAAAACCCGCATAGTGCGTAAGACTACTCCCATGCTACAGAACTCCCGTAAAGTGTTTCCTACACTCAGGATGCAAAACTCCTGTAAACTCCCTCTCACTACTTCCAATGTATAGATATCCTGTAAGCTGCTTCTCTTTTACTCAGGCTACTGAAAACCCGCATAGTGCGTAAGACTACTCCCATGCTACGGAAATCCCGTAAAGTGTTTCCTACACTCAGAATGCAGAACTCCTGTAAACTGCCTCTCACTACTTCCAATGTACAGAAATCCTGTAAGCTGCTTCTCTTTTACTCAGACTACTGAAAACTTGCATAGGGCGTAAGATTTATCCCATGCTACAGAACTCCCGTAAACTGTTTCCTACACTCAGGATGCAGAACTCTTGTAAACTGCCTCTCACTACTTCCAATGTACAGAAATCCTGTAAGCTGGTTCTCTTTTACTCAGACTACTGAAAACCCGCATAGTGCATAAGACTACTCCCATGCTACAGAACTCTGTAAAGTGTTTCCTACACTCAGGATGCAGAACTCCTTTAAACTGCCTCTCACTACTTCCAATGTACAGAAATCCTGTAAGCTGCTTCTCTTTTACTCAGACTACTGAAAACACGCATAGTGCGTCAGACTACTCCCATGCTACAGAACTCCCGTAATGTGTTTCCTACACTCAGGATGCAGAACTCCTGTAAACTGCCTCTCACTACTTCCAATGTACAGAAATCCTGTAAGCTGCTTCTCTTTTACTCAGACTACTGCAATCCCACATAGTGCCTAAGACTACTCCATGCTACAGAACTCCCGTAAAGTGTTCGCACTCTGAGGATGCAGAACTCCTGTAAACTGCCTCTCACTACTTCCAATGTACAGAAATCCTGTAAGCTGCTTCTCTGTTACTCAGACTACTGAAAACTCGCATAGGGCGTAAGACTTCTCCCCTGCTACAGAACTCCCGTAAAGTGTTTTGTACACTCAAGATGCAGAACTCTTGTAAACTGCCTCTCACTACTTCCAATGGACAGAAATCCTGTTAGCTGCTTCTCTTTTACTCAGACTACTGAAAACCCGCATAGTGCGTAAGATTTCTCCCATGCTACAGAACTCCCGTAAAGTGTTTCTTACACTCAAGATTTAGAACTCTTGTAAACTGCCTCTCACTACTTCCAATGTACAGAAATCCTGTAAGCTGCTTCTCTTTTACTCAGACTACTGAAAACCCGCATAGGGCGGAAGACTTATCGCATGCTACAGAACTCCCGTAAAGTGTTTCCTACACTCAGGATGCAGAACTCCTGTAAACTGCCTCTCACTACTTCCAATGTACAGAAATCCTGTAAGCTGCTTCTCTTTTACTCAGACTACTGAAAACCCGCATAATGCGTAAGACTACTCCAATGCTACACAACTCCCATAAAGGGTTTCCTATAGTCAGGATGCAGAACTCCTGTGAACTGACTCTCACTACTTCCAATGTACAGAAATCCTGTAAGCTGCTTCTCTTTTACTCAGACTACTGAAAACGCGCATAGTGCGTAAGACTACTCCCATGCTACAGAATTCCCGTAAAGTGTCTCCTACACTGGATCTAGAACTCATTTAAACTGCCTCTCACTACATCCAATGTACAGAAATCCTGTAAGCTGCTTCTCTTTTACTCAGACTACTGAAAACCCGCATAGTGCGTAAGACTACTCCCATGCTACAGAACTCCCGTAAAGTGTTTTCTACACTCAGGATGCAAAACTCCTGTAAACTCCCTCTCACTACTTCCAATGTATAGATATCCTGTAAGCTGCTTCTCTTTTACTCAGACTACTGAAAACCTGCATAGTGCGTAAGACAGAACTCCTGTAAACTCCCTCTCACTACTTCCAATGTACAGAAATCCTGTAAGCTGCTTCTCTTTTACTCAGACTACTGAAAACTTGCATAGGGCGTAAGATTTATCCCATGCTACAGAACTCCCGTAAACTGTTTCCTACACTCAGGATGCAGAACTCTTGTAAACTGCCTCTCACTACTTCCAATGTACAGAAATCCTGTAAGCTGGTTCTCTTTTACTCAGACTACTGAAAACCCGCATAGTGCATAAGACTACTCCCATGCTACAGAACTCTGTAAAGTGTTTCCTACACTCAGGATGCAGAACTCCTTTAAACTGCCTCTCACTACTTCCAATGTACAGAAATCCTGTAAGCTGCTTCTCTTTTACTCAGACAACTGAAAACACGCATACTGCGTAAGACTACTCCCATGCTGCAGAACTCCCGTAATGTGTTTCCTACACTCAGGATGCAGAACTCCTGTAAACTGCCTCTCACTACTTCCAATGTACAGAAATCCTGTAAGCTGCTTCTCTTTTACTCAGACTACTGCAATCCCACATAGTGCCTAAGACTACTCCATGCTACAGAACTCCCGTAAAGTGTTTCCTACACTGGATGCAGAACTCCTGTAAACTGCCTCTCACTACTTCCAATGTACAGAAATCCTGTAAGCTGCTTCTCTGTTACTCAGACTACTGAAAACTCGCATAGGGCGTAAGACTACTCCCCTGCTACAGAACTCCCGTAAAGTGTTTTGTACACTCAAGATGCAGAACTCTTGTAAACTGCCTCTCACTACTTCCAATGGACAGAAATCCTGTTAGCTGCTTCTCTTTTACTCAGACTACTGAAAACCCGCATAGTGCGTAAGATTTCTCCCATGCTACAGAACTCCCGTAAAGTGTTTCTTACACTCAAGATTTAGAACTCTTGTAAACTGCCTCTCACTACTTCCAATGTACAGAAATCCTGTAAGCTGCTTCTCTTTTACTCAGACTACTGAAAACCCGCATAGGGCGGAAGACTTATCGCATGCTACAGAACTCCCGTAAAGTGTTTCCTACACTCAGGATGCAGAACTCCTGTAAACTGCCTCTCACTACTTCCAATGTACAGAAATCCTGTAAGCTGCTTCTCTTTTACTCAGACTACTGAAAACCCGCATAATGCGTAAGACTACTCCAATGCTACACAACTCCCATAAAGGGTTTCCTATACTCAGGATGCAGAACTCCTGTGAACTGACTCTCACTACTTCCAATGTACAGAAATCCTGTAAGCTGCTTCTCTTTTACTCAGACTACTGAAAACGCGCATAGTGCGTAAGACTACTCCCATGCTACAGAATTCCCGTAAAGTGTCTCCTACACTGGATCTAGAACTCATTTAAACTGCCTCTCACTACTTCCAATGTACAGAAATCCTGTAAGCTGCTTCTCTTTTACTCAGACTACTGAAAACCCGCATAGTGCGTAAGACTACTCCCATGCTACAGAACTCCCGTAAAGTGTTTTCTACACTCAGGATGCAAAACTCCTGTAAACTCCCTCTCACTACTTCCAATGTATAGATATCCTGTAAGCTGCTTCTCTTTTACTCAGACTACTGAAAACCTGCATAGTGCGTAAGACTACTCCCATGCTGCAGAACTCCTGTAAAGTGTTTTCTACACTCAGGATGCAGAACTCCTGTAAACTGCCTCTCACTACTTCCAATGTACAGAAATCCTGTAAGCTGCTTCTCTTTTACTCAGACTACTGAAAACCCACATAGTGCGTAAGACTACTCCCATGCTACGGAAATCCCGTAAAGTGTTTCCTACACTCAGGATGCAGAACTCCTGTAAACTGCCTCTCACTACTTCCAATGGACAGAAATCCTGTAAGCTGGTTCTCTTTTACTCAGACTACTGAAAACCCGCATAGTGCATAAGACTACTCCCATGCTACAGAACTCTGTAAAGTGTTTCCTACACTCAGGATGCAGAACTCCTTTAAACTGCCTCTCACTACTTCCAATGTACAGAAATCCTGTAAGCTGCTTCTCTTTTACTCAGACTACTGAAAACACGCATAGTGCGTAAGACTACTCCCATGCTGCAGAACTCCCGTAATGTGTTTCCTACACTCAGGATGCAGAACTCCTGTAAACTGCCTCTCACTACTTGCAATGTACAGAAATCCTGTAAGCTGCTTCTCTTTTACTCAGACTACTGTAATCCCACATAGTGCCTAAGACTACTCCATGCTACAGAACTCCCGTAAAGTGTTTCCTACACTGGATGCAGAACTCCTGTAAACTGCCTCTCACTACTTCCAATGTACAGAAATCCTGTAAGCTGCTTCTCTGTTACTCAGACTACTGAAAACTCGCATAGGGCGTAAGACTTCTGCCCTGCTACAGAACTCCCGTAAAGTGTTTTGTACACTCAAGATGCAGAACTCTTGTAAACTGCCTCTCACTACTTCCAATGGACAGAAATCCTGTTAGCTGCTTCTCTTTTACTCAGACTACTGAAAACCCGCATAGTGCGTAAGATTTCTCCCATGCTACAGAACTCCCGTAAAGTGTTTCTTACACTCAAGATTTAGAACTCTTGTAAACTGCCTCTCACTACTTCCAATGTACAGAAATCCTGAAACCTGCTTCTCTTTTACTCAGACTACTGAAAACCCGCATAGTGCGTAAGACTACTCCCATGCTACAGAACTCCCGTAAAGTGTTTCCTACACTGGATGCAGAACTCCTGTAAACTGCCTCTCACTACTTTCAATGTACAGAAATCCTGTAAGCTGCTTCACTTTTACTCAGACTACTGAAAACCCGCATAGTGCGTAAGACTACTCCCATGTTACAGAACTCCCTTAAAATGTTTTCTACACCGAGGATGCAGAATTCTTTTAAACTGCCTCTCACTACTTCCTATGTACAGAAATCCTGTAAGCTGCTTCTCTTTTACTCAGACTACTGAAAACCCGCATAGGGCGGAAGACTTATCGCATGCTACAGAACTCCCGTAAAGTGTTTCCTACACTCAGGATGCAGAACTCCTGTAAACTGCCTCTCACTACTTCCAATGTACAGAAATCCTGTAAGCTGCTTCTCTTTTACTCAGACTACTGAAAACCCGCATAGGGCGGAAGACTTATCGCATGCTACAGAACTCCCGTAAAGTGTTTCCTACACTCAGGATGCAGAACTCCTGTAAACTGCCTCTCACTACTTCCAATGTACAGAAATCCTGTAAGCTGCTTCTCTTTTACTCAGACTACTGAAAACCCGCATAATGCGTAAGACTACTCCAATGCTACACAACTCCCATAAATGGTTTCCTACACTCAGGATGCAGAACTCCTGTGAACTGACTCTCACTACTTCCAATGTACAGAAATCCTGTAAGCTGCTTCTCTTTTATTCAGACTACTGAAAACCCGCATAGTGCGTAAGACTACTCCCATGCTACAGAATTCCCGTAAAGTGTCTCCTACACTGGATCTAGAACTCATTTAAACTGCCTCTCACTACTTCCAATGTACAGAAATCCTGTAAGCTGCTTCTCTTTTACTCAGACTACTGAAAACCCGCATAGTGCGTAAGACTACTCCCATGCTACAGAACTCCCGTAAAGTGTCTCCTATACTGAATGCAGAACTCATTTAAACTGCCTCTCACTACTTCCAATGTACAGAAATCCTGTAAGCTGCTTCTCTTTTACTCAGACTACTGAAAACCCGCATAGTGCGTAAGACTACTCCCATGCTACAGAATTCCCGTAAAGTGTTTCCTACACTCAGGATGCAAAACTCCTGTAAACTCCCTCTCACTACTTCCAATGTATAGATATCCTGTAAGCTGCTTCTCTTTTACTCAGACTACTGAAAACCTGCATAGTGCGTAAGACTACTCCCATGCTGCAGAACTCCTGTAAAGTGTTTTCTACACTCAGGATGCAGAACTCTTGTAAACTCCCTCTCACTACTTCCAATGTACAGAAATCCTGTAAGCTGCTTCTCTTTTACTCAGACTACTGAAAACCCACATAGTGCGTAAGACTACTCCCATGCTACGCAAATCCCGTAAATTGTTTCCTACACTCAGGATGCAGAACTCCTGTAAACTGCCTCTCACTACTTCCAATGGACAGAAATCCTGTAAGCTGCTTCTCTTTTACTCAGACTACTGAAAACTTGCATAGGTCGTAAGACTTATCCCATGCTACAGAACTCCCGTAAAGTGTTTCCTACACTCAGGATGCAGAACTCCTGTAAACTGCCTCTCACTACTTCCAACGGACAGAAATCCTGTAAGCTGCTTCTCTTTTACTCAGACTACTGAAAAGAAGCATAGTGCGTATGATTTCTCTCATGCTACAGAACTCCCGTAAAGTGTTTCCTACACTCAGGATGCAGAACTCCTGTAAACTGCCTCTCACTACTTCCAATGTACAGAAATCCTGTAAGCTGCTTCCCTTTTACTTAGAGTACTGAAAACCCGCATAGGGCGTAAGACTTATCCCATGCTACAGAATTCCCGTTAAGTGTTTCCTACACTCAGGATGCAGAACTCCTGTAAACTGCCTCTCACTACTTCCAACGGACAGAAATCCTGTAAGCTGCTTCTCTTTTACTCAGACTACTGAAAACTTGCATAGGGTCTAAGACTTATCCCATGCTACAGAACTCCCGTAAAGTGTTTCCTACACTCAGGATGCAGAACTCCTGTAAACTGCCTCTCACTACTTGCAGCTAAGAGAAATCCTGTAAGCTGCTTCTCTTTTACTCAGACTACTGAAAACTCGCATATTGCATAAGATTACTCAAATGCTACAGAACTCCTGTAAAGTTTTTCTACACTCAAGATGCAGAACTCATGTAAACTGCCTCTCGCTACTTCCAATATACATAAATCCTGTAAGCTGGTTCTCTTTTACTCAGACTACTGAAAACCCGCATAGTGCATAAGACTACTCCCATGCTACAAAACTCCCGTAAAGTGTTTTGTACACTCAGGAGTCAGAATTCCTTTAAACTGCCTCTCACTACTTCCAATGTACAGAAATCCTGTAAACTGCTTCTCTTTTACTTAGACTACTGAAAACCTGCATAGTTCCGTAAGACTACTCCGAAGCTACAGAACACCCGTAAAGTGTTTCTTACACTCAGGATGCAGAACTCCTGTTAACTGCCTCTCACTAGTTCCAATGTACACAAATCCTGTAAGCTGCTTCTCTTTTACTCAGACTACTGAAAACCTTCATAGTGCGTAAGACTACTCCCATGCTACAGAACTCCCGTAAACTGTTCCTACACTGGATGCAGAACTCCTGTAAACTACCTCTCACTACTTCCAATGTACAAAATTCCTGTAAGCTGCTTCTCTTTTACTCAGACTACTGAAAACCCGCATAGTGCGTTAGACTACTCCCATGCTACAGAACCCCCGTAAATTGTTTCCTACACTCAGGATGCAGAACTCCTGTAAACTTCCTCTCACTACTTTCAATGTACAGAAATCCTGTAAGCTGCTTCTCTTTTACTCAGACTACTGAAAACCCGCATAGTGAGTAAGACTACTCCCATGCTACAGAACTCCGTAAAGTGTTTCCTACACTCAGGATGCAGAACTCCTGAAAACTGCCTCTCTCTACTTCCAATGTACAGAAATCCTGTAAGCTGCTTCTCTTTTACTCAGACTACTGAAAACCCGCATAGTGCGTAAGACTACTTCCATGCTACAGAACTCCCGTAAACTTTTCCCTACACTAATGATGCAGAACTCCTGTAAACTGCCTCTCACTACTTCCAATGTACAGAAATCCTGTAAGCTGCTTCTCTTTTACTCAGACGACTGAAAACCCGCATACTGTGTAAGACTACTCCCATGCTACAGAACTCCCGTAAATTGTTTCCTAACCTCAGGATGCAGAACTCCTGACAACTGCCTCTCACTACTTGCAATGTACAGAAATCCTGTAAGCTGCTTCTTTTTTACTCAGACTACTGAAAACCCGCATAGTGCGTAAGACTACTCCCATGCTACAGAACTCCGTAAAGTGTTTCCTACACTCAGGATGCAGAACTCCTGTAAACTGCCTCTCACTACTTCCAATGTACAGAAATCCTGTAAGCTGCTTCTCTTTTACTCAGACTACTGAAAACCTGCATAGTTGCGTAAGACTACTCACATGCTACAGAACTCCCGTAAAGCGTTTCCTACACTCAGGATGCAGAAGCCTGTAAACTGCCTCTCACTACTTCCAATGTACAGAAATCCTGTAAGCTGCTTCTCTTTTATTCAGACTACTGAAAACCCGCGTAGTGCATAAGATTACTCCCATGCTACAGAACTCCCCTAAAGTGTGTCCTACACTCAGGATGCAGAACTCCTGTAAACTGCCTCTCACTACTTCCAATGTACAGAAATCCGGTAAGATGCTTCTCTTTTACTCAGACTACTGAAAACCCGCATAGTGCGAAAGACTACTCCCATGCTACAGAACTCCGTAAAGTGTTTCCTACACTCAGGATGCAGAACTCCTGTAAACTGCCTCTCACTACTTGCAGCTAAGAGAAATCCTGTAAGCTGCTTCTCTTTTACTCAGACTACTGAAAACTCGCATATTGCATAAGACTACTCCCATGCTACAGAACTCCCGGAAAGTGTTTTGTACACTCAGGAGTCAGAATTCCTTTAAACTGCCACTCACTACTTCCAATGGACAGAAATCCTGTAAGCTGCTTCTCTTTTTTCAGACTACTGAAAACCCGCATTGTGTGTAAAACTACTCCCATGCTACAGAACTCCCGTAAAGTGTTTCCTACACTGGATGCAGAACTCCTGTAAACTGCCTCCCATTAATTCCAATGTACAGAAATCCTGTAAGCTGCTTCACTTTTACTCAGACTACTGAAAACCCGCATAGTGCGTAAGACTACTCCCATGTTACAGAACTCCCTTAAAATGTTTTCTACACCCAGGATGCAGAATTCTTTTAAACTGCCTCTCACTACTTCCAATGTACAGAAATCCTGTAAGCTGCTTCTCTTTTACTCAGACTACTGAAAACCCGCATAGGGCGGAAGACTTATCGCATGCTACAGAACTCCCGTAAAGTGTTTCCTACACTCAGGATGCAGAACTCCTGTAAACTGCCTCTCACTACTTCCAATGGACAGAAATCCTGTAAGCTGCTTCTCTTTTACTCAGACTACTGAAAACCCGCATAGTGCGTAAGACTACTCCCATGCTGCAGAACTCCTGTAAAGTGTTTTCTACACTCAGGATGCAGAACTCCTGTAAACTGCTTCTCACTACTTCCAATGTACAGAAATCCTGTGAGCTGCTTCTCTTTTACTCAGACTACTGAAAACCCGCATAGTGCGTAAGACTACTCCCATGCTACAAAACTCCCGTAAATTGTTTCTTACACTCAAGATTTAGAACTCTTGTAAACTGCCTCTCATTACTTCCAATGTACAGAAATCCGGTAAGATGCTTCTCTTATACTCAGACTACTGAAAACCCGCATAGTGCGTAAGACTATTCCCATGCTACAGAACTCCTCTAAGTGTTTCCTACACTCAGGATGCAGAACTCCTGTAACCTCTCTCTCACTACTTCCAGTGTACAGAAATCCTGTAAGCTGCTTCTCTTTTACTCAGACTACTGAAAACCCGCATAGTGCGTAAGACTACTCCCATGCAACAGAACTCCCGTAAAGTGTTTCCTACACTCAGGATGCAGAACTCCTCTAAACTGCTTCTCACTACTTGCAGCTAAGAGAAATCCTGTAAGCTGCTTCTCTTTTACTCAGACTACTGAAAACTCGCATATTGCATAAGATTACTCAAATGCTACAGAACTCCTGTAAAGTTTTTCTACATCAAGATGCAGAACTTCTGTAAAGTGCCTATCGCTACTTCCAATGTATAGATATCCTGTAAGCTGCTTCTCTTTTACTCAGACTACTGACAACTCGCATAGTGCGAAAGACTACTCCCATGCCACAGAACTCCCGTAAATTGTTTCCTACCCTCAGGAAGCAGAACTCCTGTAAACTGTCTCTCACTACTTCCAATGTACAGAAATCCTGTAAGCTGCTTCTGTTTTATTCAGACTACTGAAAACCCGCATAGTGCGTAAGACTACTCCCATGCTACGGAAATCCCGTAAAGTGTTTCCTACACTCAGAATGCAGATCTCCTGTAAACTGCCTCTCACTACTTCCAATGTACAGAAATCCTGTAAGCTGCTTCTCTTTTACTCAGACTACTGAAAACTTGCATAGGGCGTAAGACTTATCCCATGCTACAGAACTCCCGTAAACTGTTTCCTACACTCAGGATGCAGAACTCTTGTAAACTGCCTCTCACTACTTCCAATGTACAGAAATCCTGTAAGCTGGTTCTCTTTTACTCAGACTACTGAAAACCCGCATAGTGCATAAGACTACTCCCATGCTACAGAACTCCCGTAAAGTGTTTTGTACACTGAGGCGTCAGAATTCCTTTAAACTGCCTCTCACTACTTCCAATGTACAGAAATCCTGTAAGCTGCTTCTCTTTTACTCAGACAACTGAAAACAAGCATAGCTCGTAAGACTATTCCCATGCTACAGAACTCCCGTAAATGTTTCCTACACTCAGGATGCAGAACTCCTGTAAACTGCCTCTCACTACTTCCAATGTACAGAAATCCTGTAAGCTGCTTCTCTTTTACTCAGACGACTGAAAACCCGCATACTGTGTAAGACTACTCCCATGCTACGGAACTCCCGTAAATTGTCTCCTACACTCAGGATGCAAAACTCCATTTAACTGCGTCTTTCTACTTCCAGCTAACAGAAATCCTGTAAGCTGCTTCTCTTTTACTCAGACTACTGAAAACTTGCATAGGTTGTAAGACTTATCCCATGCTACAGAACTCCCGTAAAGTGTTTCCTACACTCAGGATGCAGAACTCTTGTAAACTGCCTCTCACTACTTCCAATGTACAGAAATCCTGTAAGCTGTTTCTCTTTTACTCAGACTACTGAAAACCCGCATACTACATAAGACTATTCCCATGCTACAGAACTCCTGTAAAGTGTTTACTACTGGATGCAGAACTCCTTTAAACTGCCTCTCACTACTTCCAATGTACAGAAATCCTGTAAGCTGCTTCACTTTTACTCAGACTACTGAAAAGAAGCATAGTGCGTATGATTTCTCCCATGCTACAGAACTCCCATAAAGTGTTTCCTACACTGGATGCAGAACTCATGTAAACTGCCTCTCACTACTTCCAATGTACAGAAATCCTGTAAGCTGCTTCTCTGTTACTCAGACTACTGAAAACCCGCATAGGGCTTAAGACTTATCCCATGGTACAAAACTCCCATAAAGTGTTTCCTACACTCAGGATGCAGAACTCCTGTAAACTGCCTCTCACTACTTCCAATGGACAGAAATCCTGTAAGCTGCATCTCTTTTACTCAGACTACTGAAAACCCGCATAGTGCGTAAGACTACTCCCATGCTGCAGAACTCCTGTAAAGTGTTTTCTACACTCAGGATGCAGAACTCCTGTAAACTGCTTCTCACTACTTCCAATGTACAGAAATCCTGTGAGCTGCTTCTCTTTTACTCAGACTACTGAAAACCCGCATAGTGCGTAAGACTACTCCCATGCTACAAAACTCCCGTAAATTGTTTCTTACACTCAAGATTTAGAACTCTTGTAAACTGCCTCTCATTACTTCCAATGTACAGAAATCCGGTAAGATGCTTCTCTTATACTCAGACTACTGAAAACCCGCATAGTGCGTAAGACTATTCCCATGCTACAGAACTCCTCTAAGTGTTTCCTACACTCAGGATGCAGAACTCCTGTAACCTCTCTCTCACTACTTCCAGTGTACAGAAATCCTGTAAGCTGCTTCTCTTTTACTCAGACTACTGAAAACCCGCATAGTGCGTAAGACTACTCCCATGCAACAGAACTCCCGTAAAGTGTTTCCTACACTCAGGATGCAGAACTCCTCTAAACTGCTTCTCACTACTTGCAGCTAAGAGAAATCCTGTAAGCTGCTTCTCTTTTACTCAGACTACTGAAAACTCGCATATTGCATAAGATTACTCAAATGCTACAGAACTCCTGTAAAGTTTTTCTACATCAAGATGCAGAACTTCTGTAAAGTGCCTATCGCTACTTCCAATGTATAGATATCCTGTAAGCTGCTTCTCTTTTACTCAGACTACTGACAACTCGCATAGTGCGAAAGACTACTCCCATGCCACAGAACTCCCGTAAATTGTTTCCTACCCTCAGGAAGCAGAACTCCTGTAAACTGTCTCTCACTACTTCCAATGTACAGAAATCCTGTAAGCTGCTTCTGTTTTATTCAGACTACTGAAAACCCGCATAGTGCGTAAGACTACTCCCATGCTACGGAAATCCCGTAAAGTGTTTCCTACACTCAGAATGCAGATCTCCTGTAAACTGCCTCTCACTACTTCCAATGTACAGAAATCCTGTAAGCTGCTTCTCTTTTACTCAGACTACTGAAAACTTGCATAGGGCGTAAGACTTATCCCATGCTACAGAACTCCCGTAAACTGTTTCCTACACTCAGGATGCAGAACTCTTGTAAACTGCCTCTCACTACTTCCAATGTACAGAAATCCTGTAAGCTGGTTCTCTTTTACTCAGACTACTGAAAACCCGCATAGTGCATAAGACTACTCCCATGCTACAGAACTCCCGTAAAGTGTTTTGTACACTGAGGCGTCAGAATTCCTTTAAACTGCCTCTCACTACTTCCAATGTACAGAAATCCTGTAAGCTGCTTCTCTTTTACTCAGACAACTGAAAACAAGCATAGCTCGTAAGACTACTCCCATGCTACAGAACTCCCGTAAATGTTTCCTACACTCAGGATGCAGAACTCCTGTAAACTGCCTCTCACTACTTCCAATGTACAGAAATCCTGTAAGCTGCTTCTCTTTTACTCAGACGACTGAAAACCCGCATACTGTGTAAGACTACTCCCATGCTACGGAACTCCCGTAAATTGTCTCCTACACTCAGGATGCAAAACTCCATTTAACTGCGTCTTTCTACTTCCAGCTAACAGAAATCCTGTAAGCTGCTTCTCTTTTACTCAGACTACTGAAAACTTGCATAGGTTGTAAGACTTATCCCATGCTACAGAACTCCCGTAAAGTGTTTCCTACACTCAGGATGCAGAACTCTTGTAAACTGCCTCTCACTACTTCCAATGTACAGAAATCCTGTAAGCTGTTTCTCTTTTACTCAGACTACTGAAAACCCGCATACTACATAAGACTATTCCCATGCTACAGAACTCCTGTAAAGTGTTTACTACTGGATGCAGAACTCCTTTAAATTGCCTCTCACTACTTCCAATGTACAGAAATCCTGTAAGCTGCTTCACTTTTACTCAGACTACTGAAAAGAAGCATAGTGCGTATGATTTCTCCCATGCTACAGAACTCCCATAAAGTGTTTCCTACACTGGATGCAGAACTCATGTAAACTGCCTCTCACTACTTCCAATGTACAGAAATCCTGTAAGCTGCTTCTCTGTTACTCAGACTACTGAAAACCCGCATAGGGCTTAAGACTTATCCCATGGTACAAAACTCCCATAAAGTGTTTCCTACACTCAGGATGCAGAACTCCTGTAAACTGCCTCTCACTACTTCCAATGGACAGAAATCCTGTAAGCTGCTTCTCTTTTTTCAGACTACTGAAAACCCGCATTGTGTGTAAAACTACTCCCATGCTACAGAACTCCCTTAAAATGTTTTCTACACCCAGGATGCAGAATTCTTTTAAACTGCCTCTCACTACTTCCAATGTACAGAAATCCTGTAAGCTGCTTCTCTTTTACTCAGACTACTGAAAACCCGCATAGGGCGGAAGACTTATCGCATGCTACAGAACTCCCGTAAAGTGTTTCCTACACTCAGGATGCAGAACTCCTGTAAACTGCCTCTCACTACTTCCAATGGACAGAAATCCTGTAAGCTGCTTCTCTTTTACTCAGACTACTGAAAACCCACATAGTGCGTAAGACTACTCCCATGCTACGGAAATCCCGTAAAGTGTTTCCTACACTCAGGATGCAGAACTCCTGTAAACTGCCTCTCACTACTTCCAATGGACAGAAATCCTGTAAGCTGCTTCTCTTTTACTCAGACTACTGAAAACTTGCATAGGTTGTAAGACTTATCCCATGCTACAGAACTCCCGTAAAGTGTTTCCTGCCCTCAGGATGCAGAACTCCTGTAAACTGCCTCTCACTACTTCCAATGTACAGAAATCCTGTAAGCTGCTTCTCTTTTACTCAGACTACAGAAAACCCGCATAGTGCGTAAGACTACTCCCATGCTACAGAACACCCGTAAAGTGTTTCCTACACTCAGGATGCAGAACTCCTGTAAACTGCCTCTCACTACTTCCAATGTACAGAAATCCCGTAAGCTGCTTCACTTATACTCAGGCTACTGAAAACCCGCATACTGCGTAAGACTACTCCCATGCTACAGAACTCCCGTAAAGTGTATCCTACACTCAGGATGCAAAACTCCTGTAAACTGCCTCTCACTACTTCCAATGTACAGAAATCCTGTAAGCTGCTTCTCTTTTACTCAGACTACTGAAAACCCGCATAGTGCGAAAGACTACTCCCATGCTACAGAACTCCGTAAAGTGTTTCCTACACTCAAGGTGCAGAACTCCTGTAAACTGCCTCTCACTACTTGCAGCTAAGAGAAATCCTGTAAGCTGCTTCTCTTTTACTCAGACTACTGAAAACTCGCATATTGCATAAGATTACTCAAATGCTACAGAATTCCTGTAAAGTTTTTCTACACTCAAGATGCAGAACTCCTGTAAACTGCCTCTCGCTACTTCCAATGTACATAAATCCTGTAAGCTGCTTCTCTTTTACTCAGACTACTGAAAACCCGCATAGTGCATAAGACTACTCCCATGCTACAGAACTCTGTAAAGTGTTTCCTACCCTCAGGATGCAGAACTCCTGTGAACTGCCTCTCACTACTTCCAATGTACAGAAATCCTGTAAGCTGCTTCTCTTTTATTCAGACTACTGAAAACCCACATAGTGCGTATGACTACTCCCTTGCTACGGAAATCCCGTAAAGTGTTTCCTACACTCAGAATGCAGAACTCCTGTAAACTGCCTCTCACTACTTCCAATGTACAGAAATCCTGTAAGCTGCTTCTCTTTTACTCAGACTACTGAAAACTTGCATAGGGTCTAAGACTTATCCCATGCTACAGAACTCCCGTAAAGTGTTTCCTGCCCTCAGGATGCAGAACTCTTGTAAACTGCCTCTCACTACTTCCAATGTACAGAAATCCTGTAAGCTGGTTCTCTTTTACTCAGACTACTGAAAACCCGAATAGTGCATAAGACTACTCCCATGTTACAGAACTCCCGTAAAGTGTTTTGTACACTCAGGAGTCAGAATTCCTGTATACTGCCTCTCACTACTTCCAATGTACAGAAATCCTGTAAGCTGCTTCTCTTTTACTCAGACTACTGAAAACAAGCATAGCTAGTAAGACTACTCCCATGCTACAGAACTCCCCTAAGTGTTTCCTACACTCAGGATGCAGAACTCCTGTAAACTGCATCTCACTACTTCCAATGAACAGAAATCCTGTAAGCTGCTTCTCTTTTACTCAGACTACTGCAATCCCACATAGTGCCTAAGACTACTCCATGCTAAAGAACTCCCGTAAAGTGTTTCCTACACTCAGGATGCAGAACTCCTGTAAACTGCCTCTCACTACTTCCAATGTAAAGAAATCCTGTAACCTGCTTCTCTGTTACTCAGACTACTGAAAACTCGCATAGGGCGTAAGACTTCTCCCCTGCTACAGAACTCCCGTAAAGTGTTTCTTACACTCAAGATTTAGAACTCTTGTAAACTGCCTCTCACTACTTCCAATGTACAGAAATCCTGTAAGCTGCTTCTCTTTTACTTAGACTACTGAAAACCCGCATAGGGCGTAAGACTACTCCCATGTTGCAGAACTCCAGTAAAGTGTTTCCTTCACTCAGGATGCAGAACTCTCGTAAACTGCCTCTCACTACTTCCAATGTACAGAAATCCTGTAAGCTGCTTCTCTTTTACTCAGGCTACTGAAAACCCGCATTCTGCGTAAGACTACTCCCATGCTACAGAGCTCCCGTAAAGTGTTTCCTACACTCAGGATGCAGAACTCCTGTAACCTCTCTCTCACTACTTCCAGTGTACAGAAATCCTGTAAGCTGCTTCTCTTTTACTCAGACTACTGAAAACTTGCATAGGGTCTAAGACTTATCCCATGCTACAGAACTCCCGTAAAGTGTTTCCTACACTCAGGATGCAGAACTCCTGTAAACTGCCTCTCACTACTTGCAGCTAAGAGAAATCCTGTAAGCTGCTTCTCTTTTACTCAGACTACTGAAAACTCGCACATTGCATAAGATTACTCAAATGCTACAGAACTCCTGTAAAGTTTTTCTACACTCAAGATGCAGAACTCATGTAAACTGCCTCTCGCTACTTCCAATATACATAAATCCTGTAAGCTGGTTCTCTTTTACTCAGACTACTGAAAACCCGCATAGTGCATAAGACTACTCCCATGCTACAAAACTCCCGTAAAGTGTTTTGTACACTCAGGAGTCAGAATTCCTTTAAACTGCCTCTCACTACTTCCAATGTACAGAAATCCTGTAAACAGCTTCTCTTTTACTCAGACAACTGAAAACAAGCATAGCTCGTAAGACTACTCCCATGCTACAGAACTCCCCTAAGTGTTTCCTACACTCAGGATGCAGAACTCCTGTAAACTGCCTCTCACTACTTCCAATATACAGAAATCCTGTAAGCTGCTTCTCTTTTACTTAGACTACTGAAAACCTGCATAGTTCCGTAAGACTACTCCGAAGCTACAGAACACCCGTAAAGTGTTTCTTACACTCAGGATGCAGAACTCCTGTTAACTGCCTCTCACTAGTTCCAATGTACACAAATCCTGTAAGCTGCTTCTCTTTTACTCAGACTACTGAAAACCTTCATAGTGCGTAAGACTACTCCCATGCTACAGAACTCCCGTAAACTGTTCCTACACTGGATGCAGAACTCCTGTAAACTACCTCTCACTACTTCCAATGTACAAAATTCCTGTAAGCTGCTTCTCTTTTACTCAGACTACTGAAAACCCGCATAGTGCGTTAGACTACTCCCATGCTACAGAACCCCCGTAAATTGTTTCCTACACTCAGGATGCAGAACTCCTGTAAACTGCCTCTCACTACTTTCAATGTACAGAAATCCTGTAAGCTGCTTCTCTTTTACTCAGACTACTGAAAACCCGCATAGTGAGTAAGACTACTCCCATGCTACAGAACTCCGTAAAGTGTTTCCTACACTCAGGATGCAGAACTCCTGAAAACTGCCTCTCACTACTTCCAATGTACAGAAATCCTGTAAGCTGCTTCTCTTTTACCCAGACTACTGAAAACCCGCATAGTGCGTAAGACTACTTCCATGCTACAGAACTCCCGTAAACTTTTCCCTACACTAATGATGCAGAACTCCTGTAAACTGCCTCTCACTACTTCCAATGTACAGAAATCCTGTAAGCTGCTTCTCTTTTACTCAGACGACTGAAAACCCGCATACTGTGTAAGACTACTCCCATGCTACAGAACTCCCGTAAATTGTTTCCTAACCTCAGGATGCAGAACTCCTGACAACTGCCTCTCACTACTTGCAATGTACAGAAATCCTGTAAGCTGCTTCTTTTTTACTCAGACTACTGAAAACCCGCATAGTGCGTAAGACTACTCCCATGCTACAGAACTCCGTAAAGTGTTTCCTACACTCAGGATGCAGAACTCCTGTAAACTGCCTCTCACTACTTCCAATGTACAGAAATCCTGTAAGCTGCTTCTCCTTTACTCAGACTACTGAAAACCTGCATAGTTGCGTAAGACTACTCACATGCTACAGAACTCCCGTAAAGCGTTTCCTACACTCAGGATGCAGAAGCCTGTAAACTGCCTCTCACTACTTCCAATGTACAGAAATCCTGTAAGCTGCTTCTCTTTTATTCAGACTACTGAAAACCCGCGTAGTGCATAAGATTACTCCCATGCTACAGAACTCCCCTAAAGTGTGTCCTACACTCAGGATGCAGAACTCCTGTAAACTGCCTCTCCCTACTTCCAATGTACAGAAATCCGGTAAGATGCTTCTCTTTTACTCAGACTACTGAAAACCCGCATAGTGCGAAAGACTACTCCCATGCTACAGAACTCCGTAAAGTGTTTCCTACACTCAGGATGCAGAACTCCTGTAAACTGCCTCTCACTACTTGCAGCTAAGAGAAATCCTGTAAGCTGCTTCTCTTTTACTCAGACTACTGAAAACTCGCATATTGCATAAGACTACTCCCATGCTACAGAACTCCCGGAAAGTGTTTTGTACACTCAGGAGTCAGAATTCCTTTAAACTGCCACTCACTACTTCCAATGGACAGAAATCCTGTAAGCTGCTTCTCTTTTACTCAGACAACTGAAAACAAGCATAGCTCGTAAGACTACTCCCATGCTACAGAACTCCCGTAAACTGTTCCTACACTGGATGCAGAACTCCTGTAAACTGCCTCTCACTACTTCCAATGGACAGAAATCCTGTAAGCTGCTTCTCTTTTACTCAGACTACCGAAAACCCGCATAGTGCGTAAGACGACTCCCATGCTACAGAACTCTGTAAAGTGTTTCCTACACTCAGGATGCAGAACTCCTGTAAACTGCCTCTCACTACTTCCAATGGACACAAAATTTTAAGCTGCTTCTCTTTTACTCAGACTACTGAAAACCCGCATAGTGCGTAAGACTACTCCCATGCTACGGAAATCCAGTGTAGTGTTTCCGACACTCAGGATGCAGAACTGCTTTAAACTGCCTCTCACTTCTTGCAATGTACAGAAATCCTGTAAGCTGCTTCTCTTTTACTCAGACTACTGAAAACCCGCATAGTGGGTAAGACTTCTCCCATGCTATAGAACTCCCGTAAAGTGTTTCCTACACTTTGATGCAGAACTCCTGTATACTGCCTCTCACTACTTCCAATGTACAGAAATCCTGAAAGCTGCTTCTCTTTTACTCAGACTACTCAAAACCCGCATAGTGCGTAAGACTACTCCCATGCTACAGAACTCCCGTAAAGTGTTTCCTACACTCAGAATACAGAACTCCTGTGAACTGCCTCTCACTACTTCCAATGTACAGAAATCCTGTAAGCTGCTTCTCTTTTACTCAGACTACTGAAAACCCGCATAGTGCGTTAGAATTCTCCCATGCTACAGAAATCCCGTAAAGGGATTCCTACACTCAAGATGCAGAATTCCTGTATACTGCCTCTCACTACTTTCAATGGACAGAAATCCTCTAAGCTGCTTCTCTTTTACTCAGACTACTGAAAACCCGCATAGTGCGTTAGAATTCTCCCATGCTACAGAAATCCCGTAAAGGGATTCCTACACTCAAGATGCAGAATTCCTGTATACTGCCTCTCACTACTTTCAATGGACAGAAATCCTCTAAGCTGCTTCTCTTTTACTCAGACTACTGAAAACCCGCATCGTGCGTAAGACTACTCCCATGCTAGAGAACTCCCGTAAAGTTTTTCCTACACTCAGGATGCAGAACTCCTGTAAACTGCCTCTCACTACTTCCAATGTACAGAAATCCTGTAAGCTGCTCTCTTTTACTCAGACTACTGAAAACCCGCAAGTGCGTAAGACTACTTCAATGCTACAGAACTCCCGTAAAGTGTTTCCTACACTCAGGATGCAGAACTCCTCTGAACTGCCTCTCACTACTTCCAATGTACAGAAATCCTGTAAGCTGCTTCTCTTTTACTCAGACTACTGAAAACCCGCATAGTGCGTAAGACTACTCCCATGCTACAGAACTCCCATAAAGTGTCTCCTACACTGAATGCAGAACTCATTTAAACTGCCTCTCACTACTTCCAATGTACAGAAATCCTGTAAGCTGCTTCTCTTTTACTCAGACTACTGAAAACCCGCATATGCGTAAGACTACTCCCATGCTACAGAACTCCCGTAAAGTGTTTCCTATACTCAGGATGCAAAACTCCTGTAAACTCCCTATCACTACTTCCAATGTATACATATCCTGTAAGCTGCTTCTCTTTTACTCAGACTACTGAAAACCAGCCTAGTGCGTAAGACTACTCCTATGCTGCAGAAGTCCTGTAAAGTGTTTTCTACACTCAGGATGCAGAACTCCTGTAAACTCCATCTCACTACTTAAAATGTACAGAAATCCTGTAAGCTGCTTCTCTTTTACTCAGACTACTGAAAACCCACATAGTGCGTAAGACTACTCCCATGCTACGGAAATCCCGTAAAGTGTTTCCTACACTCAGGATGCAGAACTCCTGTAAACTGCCTCTCACTACTTCCAATGGACAGAAATCCTGTAAGCTGCTTCTCTTTTACTCAGGCTACTGAAAACTTGCATAGGTCGTAAGACTTATCGCATGCTACAGAACTCCCGTAAAGTGTTTCCTACACTCAGGACGCAGAACTCTTGTAAACTGCCTCTCACTACTTCCAATGTACAGAAATCTTGTAAGCTGTTTCTCTTTTACTCAGACTACTGAAAACCCGCATAGTGCGTAGGACTACTCCCATGCTAGAGAATTCCCGTACAGTGTTTCCTACACTCAGGATGCAGAACTCCTCTGAACTGCCTGTCACTACTTCCAATGTACAGAAATCCTGTGCACTGCTTCTCTTTTACTCAAACTACTGAAAACCCGCATAGTCCGTAAGACTACTCCCATGCTACATAACTCCCGTAAACTGTTTCCTACACTCAGGTGCAGAACTCCTGTAAACTGCCTCTCACTACTTCCAATGGACAGAAATCCTGTAAGTTGCCTCTCTTTTACTGACTACTGAGAACCCGCATAGTGCGTAAGACTACTCCCATGCTACAGAACTCCCGTAAAGTGTTTCCTACACTCAGGTGCAGAACTCCTGTAAACTGCCTCTCACTACTTCCAATGTACAGAAATCCTGTAAGCTGCTTCTATTTTACTCAGAATACTGAAAACCCGCATGGTGCGTAAGACTACTCCCATGCTACAGAACTCCCGTAAAGTGTTTCCTACATTCAGGATGCAGAACTCCTGTAAACTCCCTCTCACTACTTGCAATGTACAGAAATCCTGTAAGCTGCTTCTCTTTTACTCAGACTACTGAAAACCCGCATAGTGCGTAAGACTACTCCCATGCTACAGAACTCCCGTAAAGTGTTTCCTACACTCAGGATGCCGAACTCCTGTAAACTGCCTCTCACTACTTCCAATGTCCAGAAATCCTGTAAGCTCCTTCTCTTTTACTGAGACTACAGAAAACCCGCATAGTGTGTTAGAATTCTCCCATGCTACAGAACTCCCGTAAAGTGTTTCCTACCCTCAGGATGCAGAACTCATTTAAACTTTCTCTCACTATTTCCAATGACAGAAATCCTGTAAGCTGCTTCTCTTTTACTCAGACTACTGAAAACCCGCATAGTGCGTAAGACTACTCCCATGCTAGAGAACTCCCGTAAAGTGTTTCCTACACTCAGGATGCAGAACTCCTGTAAACTGCCTCTCACTACTTCCAATGTACAGAAATCCTGTAAGCTGCTCTCTTTTACTCAGACTACTGAAAACCCGCAAGTGCGTAAGACTACTTCAATGCTACAGAACTCCCGTAAAGTGTTTCCTGCACTCAGGATGCAGAATTCCTGTAAACTGCCTCTCACTACTTCCAATGGACAGAAATCCTGTAAGCTGCTTCTCTTTTACTCAGACTACTGAAAACCCGCATAGTGCGTAAGACTACTCCCATGCTACAGAAGTCAGGTAAAGTGTTTCCTACACTCAGGATGCAGAACTCCTGTAAACTGCCTCTCACTGCTTCCAATGGACAGAAATACTGTAAGCTGCCTCTCTTTTACTCAGACTACTGAAAACCCGCATAGTGCGTAAGACTACTCCCATGCTACAGAACGCCCGTAAAGTGTTTCCTACCCTCAGGATGCAGAACTCCTGTGAACTGCTTCTCAGTACTTCCAATGTACAGAAATTCTGTAAGCTGCTTCTCTTTTACTCAGACTACTGAAAACCCGCATAGTGCGTAGGACTACTCCCATGCTAGAGAATTCCCGTAGAGTGTTTCCTACACTCAGGATGCAGAACTCCTCTGAACTGCCTCTCACTACTTCCAATGTACAGAAATCCTGTACACTGCTTCTCTTTTACTCAGACTACTGAAAACCCGCATAGTGCGTAAGACTACTCCCATGCTACAGAACTCCCATAAAGTGTTTCCTAAACTTAGGATGCATAACACCTGTAAACTGCCTCTCACTACATCCAATGTTCAGAAATCCTTTAAGCTGCTTCTCTTTTACTCAGACTACAGAAAACCCGCATAGTGCGTAAGACTACTCCCATGCTAGAGAACTCCCGTAAAGTGTTTCCTACACTCAGGATGCAGAACTCCTGTCAACTGCCTCTCACTATTTCCAATGTACAGAAATCCTGTAAGCTGCTTCTCTTTTACTGAGACTACTTAAAACCCGCATAGTGCGTAAGACTACTCCAACGCTACAGAACTCCCGTAAAGTGTTTCCTACACTCAGGATGCAGAACTCCTGTGAACTGCCTCTCACTACTTCCAATGGACAGAAATCCTGTAAACTGCTTCTCTTTTACTCAGACTACTGAAAACCCGCATAGTGCGTAAGACTACTCCCATGATACAGAACTCCCGTAAAGTGTTTCCTACACTCAGGATGCAGAACTCCTGTAAACTGCCTCTCACTACTTCCAATGTACAGAAATCCTGTGAACTGCTTCTCTTTTACTCAGACTACTGAAAACCCGCATAGTGCGTAAGACTACTCCCATGCTACAGAACTCCCATAAAGTGTTTCCTACCCTCAGGATGCAGAACTCCTGTAAATTGCCTCTCACTACTTCCAATGGACAGAAATCCTGTAAGCTGCTTCTCTTTAACTCAGACTACTGAAAACCCGCATAGTGCGTAAGACTACTCCCGCGCTACAGAACTCCCGTTAAGTTTTTCCTACACTCAGGATGCAGAACTCCTGTAAACTGCCTCTCACTACTTCCAATGGACAGAAATCCTGTAAGCTGCTTCTCTTTTACTCAGACTACTGAAAACCCGCATAGTGCGTAAGACTACTCCCATGATACAGAACTCCCGTAAAGTGTTTCCTACACTCAGGATGCAGAACTCCTGTAAACTGCCTCTCACTACTTCCAATGTACAGAAATCCTGTGAACTGCTTCTCTTTTACTCAGACTACTGAAAACCCGCATAGTGCGTAAGACTACTCCCATGCTACAGAACTCCCATAAAGTGTTTCCTACCCTCAGGATGCAGAACTCCTGTAAACTGCCTCTCACTACTTCCAATGGACAGAAATCCTGTAAGCTGCTTCTCTTTAACTCAGACTACTGAAAACCCGCATAGTGCGTAAGACTACTCCCGCGCTACAGAACTCCCGTTAAGTTTTTCCTACACTCAGGATGCAGAACTCCTGTAAACTGCCTCTCACTACTTCCAATGGACAGAAATCCTGTAAGCTGCTTCTCTTTTACTCAGACTACTGAATACCAGCCTAGTGCGTCAGACTACTCTCATGCTAGAGAACTCCCGTAAAGTGTTTCCTACACTCAGGATGCAGAACTCCTGTGAACTGCCTCTCACTACTTCCAATGGACAGAAATCCTGAAAGCTGATTCTCTTTAACTCAGACTACTGAAAACCCGCATAGTGCGTAAGACTACTCCCGCGATACAGAACTCCCGTTAAGTTTTTCCTACACTCAGGATGCAGAACTCCTGTAAACTACCTCTCACTACTTCCAATGTACAGAAATCCTGTAAGCTGCTTCTATTTTACAGAGACTACTGAAAACCCGCATAATGCGTAAGACTACTCCAATGCTACAGAACTCCCGTAAAGTGTTTCCCACACTCAGGATGCAGAACTCCTGTAAACTGCCTCTCATTATTTCCAATGTACAGAAATCCTGTAAACTGCTTCTCTTTTACTCAGACTACTGAAAACCCGCATAGTGCGTAAGACTACTCCCATGCTACAGAACTCCCGTAAAGTGTCTCCTACACTGGATCTAGAACTTATTTAAACTGCCTCTCACTACTTCCAATGTACAGAAATCCTGTAAGCTGCTTCTCTTTTACTCAGACTACTGAAAACCCGCATAGTGCGTAAGACTACTCCCATGCTACAGAACTCCCGTAAAGTGTTTCCTACACTCAGGATGCAGAACTCCTTTAAACTGCCTCTCACTACTTCCAATGGACACAAATCCTGTAAGCTGCTTCTCTTTTACTCAGACTACTGAAAACCCGCATGCTGCGTTAGAATTCTCCCATGCTACAGAACTCCCGTAAAGTGTTTCCTACACTCAGGATGCAGAACTCCTGTAAACTGCCTCTCACTACTTCCAATGGACACAAATCCTGTAAGCTGCTTCTCTTTTACTCAGACTACTGAATACCAGCCTAGTGCGTCAGATTACTATCATACTAGAGAACTCCCGTAAAGTGTTTCCTACACTCACGATGCAGAACTCCTGTAAACTAGCTCTCACTACTTCCAATGGACAGAAATCCTGTAAGCTGTTTCTCTTTTACTCAGACTACTGAAAACAAGCATAGTGCGTAAGACTACTCCCATGCTAGAGAACTCCCGTAAAGTGTTTCCTACACTCAGGATGCAGAACTCCTGTGAACTGCCTCTCACTAATTCCAATGTACAGAAATCCTGTAAGCTGCTTCTCTTTTACTCAGACTACTGAAAACCCGCATAGTGCGTAGGACTACTCCCATGCTACAGAACTCCCGTAAAGTGTTTTCTACACTCAGGATGCAGAACTCCTGTAAACTGCCTCTCACTACTTCCAATGCACAGAAATCCTGTAAGCTGCTTCTCTTTTACTCAGACTACTGAAAACCAGCCTAGTGCGAAAGACTACTCCCATGCTACAGAACTCCCATAAAGTTTTTCCTACCCACAGGATGCAGAACTCCTGTAAACTGCCTCTCACTACTTCCAATGGACACAAATCCTGTAAGCTGCTTCTCTTTTACTCAGACTACTGAATACCAGCCTAGTGCGTCAGACTACTATCATACTAGAGAACTCCCGTAAAGTGTTTCCTACACTCACGATGCAGAACTCCTGTAAACTAGCTCTCACTACTTCCAATGGACAGAAATCCTGTAACCTGTTTCTCTTTTACTCAGACTACTGAAAACACGCATAGTGCGTAAGACTACTCCCATGCTAGAGAACTCCCGTAAAGTGTTTCCTACACTCAGGATGCAGAAATCCTGTAAACTGCCTCTCACTACTTCCAATGTACAGAAATCCTGTAAGCTGCTTCTCTTTTACTCAGACTACTGAAAATCCGCATAGTGCGTTAGAATTCTCCCATGCTACAGAACTCCCGTAAAGTGTTTCCTACCCTCAGAATGCAGAACTCCTGTAAACTGCCTCTCACTACTTCCAATGGACAGAAATCCTGTAAGCTGTTTCTCTTTTACTCAGACTACTGAAAACCCGCATAGTGCGTAAGACTAATCCCATGCTAGAGAACTCCCGTAAAGTGTTTCCTACACTCAGGATGCAGAACTCCTGTGAACTGCCTCTCACTACTTCCAATGTACGGAATTCCTGTAAGCTGCTTCTCTTTTACTCAGACTACTGAAAACCCGCATAGTGCGTAAGACTAATCCAATGCTACAGAACTCCCGTAAAGTGTTTCCTACACTCAGGATGCAGAACTCCTGTGAACTGCCTCTCACTAATTCCAATGTACAGAAATCCTGTAAGCTGCTTCTCTTTTACTCAGACTACTGAAAACCCGCATAGTGCGTAGGACTACTCCCATGCTACAGAACTCCTGTAAAGTGTCTCCTACACTGGATCTAGAACTCATTTAAACTGCCTCTCACTACTTCCAATGTACAGAAATCCTGTAAGCTGCTTCTCTTTTACTCAGACTACTGAAAACCAGCCTAGTGCGTAAGACTACTCCCATGCTACAGAACTCCCATAAAGTGTTTCCTACACTCAGGATGCAGAACTCCTGTGAACTGCCTCTCACTACTTCCAATGTACAGAAATCCTGTAAGCTGCTTCTCTTTTACTCACACTACTGAAAACCCGCATAGTGCGTAAGACTACTCCCATGCTAGAGAACTCCTGTAAAGTGTTTTCTACACTCAGGATGCAGAACTCCTGTAAACAGCCTCTCACTACTTCCAATGGACACAAATCCTGTAAGCTGCTTCTCTTTTACTCAGACTACTGAATACCAGCCTAGAGCGTCAGACTACTCTCATGCTAGAAAACTCACGTAAAGTGTTTCCTACACTCAGGATGCAGAACTCCTGTGAACTGACTCTCACTACTTCCAATGGACAGAAATCCTGTAAGCTGCTTCTCTTTAACTCAGACTACTGAAAACCCGCATAGTGCGTAAGACTACTCCCGTGCTACCGAACTCCCGTTAAGTTTTTCCTACACTCAGGATGCAGAACTCCTGTAAACTGCCTCTCACTACTTCCAATGTACAGAAATCCTGTAAGCTGCTTCTCTTTTACTCAGACTACTGAAAACCCGCATAGTGCGTAAGACTACTCCCATGCTACAGAACTCCCGTAAAGTGTCTCCTACACTGGATCTAGAACTCATTTAAACTGCCTCTCACTACTTCCAATGTACAGAAATCCTGTAAGCTGCTTCTCTTTTACTCGGACTACTGAAAACCCGCATAGTGCCTAAGACTACTCCCATGCTACAGAACTCAGGTAAAGTGTTTCCTACACTCAGGATGCAGAACTCCAGTGAACTGCCTCTCACTACTTTCAATGTACAGAAATCCTGTAAGTTGCTTCTATTTGCTCAGACTACTGAAAACCCGCATGCTGCGTTAGAATTCTCCCATGCTACAGAACTCCCGTAAAGTGTTTCCTACCCTCAGGATGCAGAACTCCTGTCAACTGCATCTCACTACTTCCAATGTACAGAAATCCTGTAAGTTGCTTCTCTTTTACTCAGACTACTGAAAACCCGCATAGTGCGTAAGACTACTCCCATGCTACAGAACTCCCGTAAAGTGTCTCCTACACTGGATATAGAACTCATTTAAACTGCCTCACACTACTTCCAATGTACAGAAATCCTGTAAGCTGCTTCTCTTTTACCCAAACTACTGAAAACCCGCGTAGTGCGTAAGACTACTCCCATGCTACAGAACTCCCATAAAGTGTTTCCTACCCTCAGGATGCAGAACTCCTGTAAACTGCCTCTCACAACTTCCAATGGACAGAAATCCTGTCAGCTGCTTCTCTTTTACTCAGACTACTGAATACCAGCCTAGAGCGTCAGACTACTATCATACTAGAGAACTCTCGTAAAGTGTTTCCTACCCTCAGGATGCAGAACTCCTTTAAACTGCCTCTCACTACTTCCAATGTACAGAAATCCTGTAAGCTGCTTCTCTTTTACTCAGACTACTGAAAACCCGCATAGTGCGTAAGACTACTCCCATGCTACAGAAATCCCGTAAAGTGTTTGCTACACTCAGGATGCAGAACTCCTGTAAACTAGCTCTCACTACTTCCAATGGACAGAAATCCTGTAAGCTGCTTCTCTTTTACTCAGACTACTCAAAAGCCGCATTGTGCGTTAAGACTACTCCCATGCTAGAGAACTCCCGTAAAGTGTTTCCTACACTCAGGATGCAGAACTCCTGTGAACTGCCTCTCACTAATTCCAATGTACAGAAATCCTGTAAGCTGCTTCTCTTTTACTCAGACTACTGAAAACCCGCATAGTGCGTAAGACTACTCCCATGCTACAGAACTCCCGTAAAGTGTTTTCTACACTCAGGATGCAGAACTCAAGTAAACTGCCTCTCACTGCTTCCAATGCACAGAAATCCTGTAAGCTGCTTCTCTTTTACTCAGACTACTGCAATGCCACATAGTGCCTAAGACTACTCCATGCTACAGAACTCCCGTAAAGTGTTTCCTACACTCAGGATGCAGAACTCCTGTAAACTGCCTCTCATTACTTCCAATGTACAGAAATCCTGTAAGCTGGATCTCTTTTACTCAGACTACTGAAAACCCACATAGGGCTTAAGACTTCTCCCATGCTACAGAACTCCCGTAAAGTGTTTCCTACACTCAGGATGCAGAACTCCTGTAAACTGCCTCTCACTACTTCCAATGTACAGAAATCCTGTAAGCTGCTTCTCTTTTACTCAGACTACTGAAATCCCGCATAGTGCGTAAGACTACTCCCGTGCTACAGAACTCCCATAAAGTGTTTCCTACACTGAATGCAGAACTCCTTTAAACTGCCTCTCACTACTTCCAATGTACAGAAATCCTGTAAGCTGCTTCTCTTTTACTCAGACTACTGAAAACCCGCATAGTGCGTAAGACTACTCCCATGCTAAAGAACTGCCGTAAAGTGTCTCCTACACTGGATCTAGAACTCCTGTAAACTGCCTCTCACTACTTCCAATATACAGAAATCCTGTAAGCTGCTTCTCTTTTACTCGGACTACTGAAAACCGGCCTACTGCGTAAGACTACTCCCATGCTACAGAAATCCCATAAAGTGTTTCCTAAGCTCAGGATGCAGAACTCCTGTAAACTGCCTCTCACTACTTCCAATGTACAGAAATCCTGTAAACTGCTTCTCTTTTACTCAGACTACTGAAAACCCGCATAGTGCATAAGACTACTCTCATGCTACAGAACTCCCGTAAAGTGTTTCCTACAGTCAGGATGCAGAACTCCTTTAAACTGCCTCTCACTACTTCCAATGTACAGAAATCCTGTAAGCTGGATCTCTTTTACTCAGACTACTGAAAACCCACATAGGGCTTAAGACTTTTCCCATGCTACAGAACTCCCGTAAAGTGTTTCCTACACTCAGGATGCAGAACTCCTGTAAACTGCCTCTCACTACTTCCAATTTACACAAATCCTGTAAGCTGCTTCTCTTTTACTCAGACTACTGAAATCCCGCATAGTGCGTAAGACTACTCCCGTGCTACAGAACTCCCATAAAGTGTTTCCTACACTGAATGCAGAACTCCTTTAAACTGCCTCTCACTACTTCCAATGTACAGAAATCCTGTAAGCTGGATCTCTTTTACACAGACTACTGAAAACCCACATAGGGCTTAAGACTTCTCCCATGCTACAGAACTCCCGTAAAGTGTTTCCTACACTCAGGATGCAGAACTCCTGTAAACTGCCTCTCACTACTTCCAATGGACACAAATCCTGTAAGCTGCTTCTCTTTTACTCAGACTACTGAAATCCCGCATAGTGCGTAAGACTACTCCCGTGCTACAGAACTCCCATAAAGTGTTTCCTACACTGAATGCAGAACTCCTTTAAACTGCCTCTCACTACTTCCAATGAACAGAAATCGTGTAAGCTTCTCTTTTACTCAGACTACTGAAAACCCGCATAGGGCTTAAGACTTATCCCATGCTACAGAACTCCCGTAAAGTGTTTCCTACACTCAGGATGTAGAACTCCTGTAAATTGCCTCTCACTACTTCCAATGTACAGAAATCCTGTAAGCTGCTTCTCTTTTACTCAGACTACTGAATACCAGCCTAGAGCGTCAGACTACTCTAATGCTAGAAAACTCACGTAAAGTGTTTCCTACTCAGGATGCAGAACTCCTGTGAACTGCCTCTCACTACTTCCAATGGACAGAAATCCTGTAAGCTGTTTCTCTTTAACTCAGACTACTGAAAACCCGCATAGTGCGTAAGACTACTCCCGTGCTACAGAACTCCCGTTAAGTTTTTCCTACACTCAGGATGCAGAACTCCTGTAAACTGCCTCTCACTACTTCCAATGTACTGAAATCCTGTAAGCTGCTTCTCTTTTACTCAGACTACTGAAAACCCGCATAGTGCGTAAGACTACTCCAATGCTACAGAACTCCCGTAAAGTGTTTCCCACACTCAGGATGCAGAACTCCTGTAAACTGCCTCTCACTATTTCCAATGTACAGAAATCCTGTAAGCTGCTTCTCTTTTACTCAGACTACTGAAAACCCGCATAGTGCGTAAGACTACTCCCATGCTACAGAACTGCCGTAAAGTGTCTCCTACACTGGATCTAGAACTCATTTAAACTGCCTCCCACTACCTCCAATATACAGAAATCCTGTAAGCTGCTTCTCTTTTACTCAGACTACTGAAAACCCGCATAGTGCGTAAGACTACTCCCATGCTACAGAACTGCCGTAAAGTGTCTCCTACACTGGATCTAGAACTCCTTTAAACTGCCTCTCACTACTTCCAATGTACAGAAATCCTGTAAGCTGCTTCTTTTTACTCAGACTACTGAAAACCCGCATAGTGCGTAGGACTACTCCCATGCTACAGAACTCCCGTAAAGTGTTTCCTACCCTCAGGATGCAGGACTCCTTTAAACTGCCTCTCACTACTTCCAATGTACAGAAATCCTGTAAGCTGCTTCTCTTTTACTCAGACTACTGAAAACCCGCATAATTCGTAAGACTACTCTCATGCTAGAGAACTCCCGTAAAGTGTTTCCTACACTCAGGATGCAGAACTCCTGTGAACTGCCTCTCACTACTTCCAATGTATAGAAATCCTGTAACCTGTTTCTCTTTTACTCAGACTACTGAAAACCCGCATAGTGCGTAAGATTACTCCAATGCTACAGAACTCCCGTAAATTGTTTCCTACACTCAGGATGCCGAACTCCTGTAAACTGCCTCGCACTACTTCCAATGAACAGAAATCCTGTAAGCTGCTTCACTTTTACTCAGACTACTGAAAACCCGCATAGTGCGTAAGACTTCTCCCATGCTAGAGAACTCCCATAAAGTGTCTCCTACATTGGATATAGAACTCATTTAAACTGCCTCTCAATACATCCAATGTACAGAAATCCTTTAAGCTGCTTCTCTGTTACTCAGACTACTGAAAATCCGAATAGTGCGTTAGAATTATCCCATGCTACAGAAATCCCGTAAACTGTTTCCTACACTCAGGATGCAGAACTCCTGTAAACTGCCTTTCACTACTTCAAATGTACAGAAATCCTGTAAGCTGCTTCTCTTTTACTCAGACTACTGAAAAGCCGCATAATGCGTAAGACTACTCCCATGCTAGAGAACTCCCGTAAAGTGTTTCCTACACTCAGGATGCAGTACTCCTGTGAACTGCCTCTCACTACTTCCAATGTACAGAAATCCTGTAAGCTGCTTCTCTTTTACTCAGACTACTGAAAACCCGCATAGTGCGTTAGAATTCTCCCATGCTACAGAACTCCCGTAAAGTGTCTCCTACACTGGATGCAGAACTCATTTAAACTGCCTCTCACTACTTCCAATGTACAGAAATCCTGTAAGCTGCTTCTCTTTTACTCAGACTACTGAAAACCCGCATAGTGCGTAAGACTACTCCCATGCTACAGAACGCCCGTGAAGTGTTTTCTACACTCAGGATGTAGAACTCCTGTAAACTGCGTCTCACTACTTGCAGCTAACAGAAATCCTGTAAGCTGCTTCTCTTTTACTCAGACTACTGAAAACCCGCATAGGGCTTAAGACTTCTCCCATGCTACAGAACTCCCGTAAAGTGTTTCCTACTCTCAGGATGCAGAACTCCTGTAAATTGCCTCTCACTACTTCCAATGTACAGATATCCTGTAAGCTGCTTCTCTTTTACTCAGACTACTGAAAACCCGCAGAGTGCGTAAGACTACTCCCATGCTACAGAACTCCCGTAAAGTGTTTCCTGTCCTCAGGATGCAGAACTCCTGTAAACTGCCTCTCACTACTTCGAATGTACAGAAATCCTGTAAGCTGCTTCTCTTTAACTCAGACTACTGAAAACCCGCATAGTGCGTAGGACTACTCCCATGCTACAGAACTCCCGTAAAGTGTCTCCTACACTAGATGCAGAACTCATTTAAACTGCCTTTCACTACTTCCAATGTACAGAAATCCTCTAAGCTGCTTCTCTTTTACTCAGACTACTGAAAACCGGCATAGTGCGTACGACTACTCCCATGCTACAGGAGTCCCGTAAATTGTTTCCTACCCTCAGGATGCAGAACTCCTGTTAACTGCCTCTCACTACTTCCAAAGTACAGAAATCCTGTAAGCTGGATCTCTTTTACTCAGACTACTGAAAACCCGCATAGTGCGTAAGACTACTCCCAAGCTACAGAACGCCCGTAAAGTGTTTCATACACTCAGGATGCAGAACTCCTGTGAACTGCCTCTCACTACTTCCAATGTACAGAAATCCTGTAAGCTGCTTCTCTTTTACTCAGACTACTGAAAACCCGCATAGTGCGTAAGACTACTCCCAAGCTACAGAACGCCCGTAAAGTGTTTTCTACACTCAGGATGCAGAACTCCTGTAAACTGCGTCTCACTACTTGCAGCTAACAGAAATCCTGTAAGCTGCTTCTCTTTTACTCAGACTACTGAAAACCCGCATAGTGCGTAAGACTACTCCCATGCTAGAGAACTCCCGTAAAGTGTTTCCTACCCTCAGGATGCAGAACTCCTTTAAACTGCCTCTCACTACTTCGAATGCACAGAAATCCTGTAAGCTGCTTCTCTTTTACTCAGACTACTGAAAACCCACATAGTGCGTAAGACTACTCCCATGCTACAGAACTCCCGTAAAGTGTTTCCTACACTGGATGCAGAATTCCTGTAAACTGTCTCTCACTACTTCGAATGTACAGAAATCCTGTAAGCTGCTTCTCTTTTACTCAGACTACTGAAAACCGGCATAGTGCGTAAGACTAATCCCATGCTACAGAAAACCCATAAAGTGTTTCCTACACTCAGGATGCAGAACTCCTGTGAACTGCCTCTCACTTCTTCCAATGGTCAGAAATCCTGTAAGCTGCTTCTCTTTTACTCACACTACTGAAAACCCGCATAGTGCGTTAGAATTCTCCCATGCTACAGAACTCCCGTAAAGTGTTTCCTACACTCAGGATGCAGAACTCCTGTAAACTGCCTCTCACTACTTCCAATGTACAGAAATCCTGTAAGCTGCTTCTCTTTTACTCAGACTACCGAAAACCCGCATAGTGCGTAAGACTACTCCATGCTACAGAACTCCCGTAAAGTGTTTCCTACACTGCATGCAGAACTCCTTTAAACTGCCTCTCACTACTTCCAATGTACAGAAATCCTGTAAGCTGCTTCTCTGTTACTCAGACTTCTGAAAACCCGCATAGTGCGTAAGATTTCTCCCATGCTACAAAACTCCCGTAAAGTGTCTCCTACATTGAATGCAGAACTCCTGTAAACTGTCTCTCACTACTACCAATGGACAGAAATCCTGAAAGCTGCTTCTCTTTTACTCAGACTACTGAAAACCCGCATAGTGCGTAAGACTACTACCATGCTACAGAACTTCCGTAAAGTGTTTCCTACACTCAGGATGCAGAACTCCTTTAAACTGCCACTCACTACTTCCAATGGACACAAATCCTGTAAGCTGCTTCTCTTTTACTCAGACTACTGAAAACCCGCATAGTGCGTAAGACTACTCCCATGCTACAGAACTCCCATAAAGTGTTTCCTACACTCAGGATGCAGAACTCCTGTAAACTGCCTCTCACTACTTCCAATGGACAGAAATCCTGTAAGCTGCTTCTCTTTTACTCAGACTACTGAAAACCCGCATAGGGCTTAAGACTAATCCAATGCTACAGAATTCCCGTAAAGTGTTTCCTACCCTCAGGATGCAGAACTCCTTTAAACTGCCTCTCACTACTTCCAATGTACAGAAATCCTGTAAGCTGCTTCTCTTTTACTCAGACTACTGAAAACCCGCATAGTGCGTTAGAATTCTCCCATGCTACAGAACTCCCGTAAAGTGTCTCCTACACTGGATGCAGAACTCATTTAAACTGCCTTTCACTACTTCCAATGTACAGAAATCCTGTAAGCTGCTTCTCTTTTACTCAGACTACTGAAAAGCCGCATAGTGCGTAAGACTACTCCCATGCTACAGAACTCCCGTAAAGTGTTTCCTACCCTCAGGATGCAGAACTCCTTTAAACTGCCTCTCACTACTTCCAATGTACAGAAATCCTGTAAGCTGCTTCTCTTTTACTCAGACTACTGAAAACCCGCATAGTGCGTTAGAATTCTCCCATGCTACAGAACTCCCGTAAAGTGTCTCCTACACTGGATGCAGAACTCATTTAAACTGCCTTTCACTACTTCCAATGTACAGAAATCCTGTAAGCTGCTTCTCTTTTACTCAGACTACTGAAAACCCACATAGTGCGTAAGACTACTCCCATGCTACAGAACTCCCGTAAATTGTTTCCTACCCTCAGGATGCAGAACTCCTGTAAACTGCCTCTCACTACTTCCAAAGTACAGAAATCCTGTAAGCTGCTTCTCTTTTACTCAGACTACTGAAAACCCGCATAGTCCGTAAGACTACTCCCAAGCTACAGAACGCCCGTAAAGTGTTTCATACACTCAGGATGCAGAACTCCTGTGAACTGCCTCTCACTACTTCCAATGTACAGAAATCCTGTAAGCTGCTTCTCTATTACTCAGACTACGGAAAACTCGCATAGTGCGTAAGACTACTCCCATGCTACATAACTTCCGTAAAGTGTTTCCTACACTCAGGATGCAGAACTCCTGTAAATGGCCTCTCACTACTTCCAATGTACAGAAATCCTGTCAGCTGCTTCTCTTATACTCAGACTACTGAAAACCCACATAGTGCGTAAGACTACTCCCATGCTACAGAACTCCAGTAAAGTGTTTCCTACACTGGATGCAGAACTCCTTTAAACTGCCTCTCACTACTTCCAATGTACAGAAATCCTGTAAGCTGCTTCTCTTTTACTCAGACTACTGAAAACCCGCATAGTGCGTAGGACTACTCCCATGCTACAGAACTCCCGTAAAGTGTTTACTACACTCAGGATGCAGAACTCCTTTGAACTGCATTTCACTATTTCCAATGTACAGAAATCCTGTAAGCTGCTTCTCTTTTACTCAGACTACTGAAAACCCGCATAGTGCGTAAGACTACTCCCATGCTTCAGAACTCCCGTGAAGTGTTTCCTACACTCAGGATGCAGAACTCCTGTAAACTGCCTCTCACTACTTCCAATGTACAGAAATCCTGTAAGCTGCTTCTCTTTTACTCAGACTACTGAAAACCGGCATAGTGCGTAAGACTACTCCCATGCTACAGAACTCCTGTAAAGTGTTTCCTACACTCGATGCAGAACTCCTGTAAACTGTCTCTCACTACTTCGAATGTACAGAAATCCTGTAAGCTGCTTCTCTTTTACTCAGACTACTGAAAACCGGCATAGTGCGTAAGACTACTCCCATGCTACAGAAAACCCATAAAGTGTTTCCTACACTCAGGATGCAGAACTCCTGTGAACTGCCTCTCACTTCTTCCAATGGTCAGAAATCCTGTAAGCTGCTTCTCTTTTACTCAGACTACTGAAAACCCGCATAGTGCGTAAGACTTCTCCCATGCTACAGAACTCCCGTAAAGTGTCTCCTACACTGGATGCAGAACTCCTGTGAACTGCCTCTCACTTCTTCCAATGGTCAGAAATCCTGTAAGCTGCTTCTCTTTTACTCAGACTACTGAAAACCCGCATAGTGCGTAAGACTTCTCCCATGCTACAGAACTCCCGTAAAGTGTTTCCTACCCTCAGGATGCAAAACTCCTGTAAACTGCCTCTCACTACTTCCAATGTACAGAAATCCTGTAAGCTGCTTCTCTTTTACTCAGACTACTGAAAACCCGCATAGTGCGTAAGACTACTCCCATGCTAAAGAACGCCCGTAAAGTGTTTTCTAAACTCAGGATGCAGAACTCCTGTAAACTGCCTCTCACTACTTCCAATGTACAGAAATCCTGTAAGCTGCTTCTCTTTTACTCAACTACTGAAAACCCGCATAATGCGTAAGACTACTCCCATGCTACAGAACTCCCGTAAAGTGTTTCCTACCCTCAGGATGCAGAACTCCTGTAAACTGCCTCTCACTACTTCCAATGGACAGAAATCCTGTAAGCTGCTTCTCTTTTACTCAGACTACTGAAAACCGGCATAGTGCGTAAGACTACTCCCATGCTACAGAACTCCCGTAAAGTGTTTCCTACACTGGATGCAGAACTCCTGTAAACTGTCTCTCACTACTTCGAATGTACAGAAATCCTGTAAGCTGCTTCTCTTTTACTCAGACTACTGAAAACCGGCATAGTGCGTAAGACTAATCCCATGCTACAGAAAACCCATAAAGTGTTTCCTACACTCAGGATGCAGAACTCCTGTGAACTGCCTCTCACTTCTTCCAATGGTCAGAAATCCTGTAAGCTGCTTGTCTTTTACTCAGACTACTGAAAACCCGCATAGTGCGTTAGAATTCTCCCATGCTACAGAACTCCCGTAAAGTGTTTCCTACACTCAGGATGCAGAACTCCTGTAAAATGCCTCTCACTACTTCCAATGGACAGAAATCCTGTAAGCTGCTTCTCTTTTACTCAGACTACGGAAAACTCGCATAGTGCGTAAGACTACTCCCATGCTACATAACTTCCGTATAGTGTTTCCTACACTGGATGCAGAACTCCTTTAAACTGCCTCTCACTACTTCCAATGGACAGAAATCCTGTAAGCTGCTTCTCTTTTACTCAGACTACTGAAAACCCACATAGTGCGTAAGACTACTCCCATGCTACAGAACTCCCGTAAAGTGTTTCCTACACTCAGGATGCAGAACTCCTGTAAACTGCCTCTCACTACTTCCAATGTACAGAAATCCTGTAAGCTGCTTCTCTTTTACTCAGACTACTGAAAACCCGCATAGTGCGTAGGACTACTCCCATGCTACAGAACTCCCGTAAAGTGTTTTCTACACTCAGGATGCAGAACTCCTTTAAACTGCATTTCACTATTTCCAATGTACAGAAATCCTGTAAGCTGCTTCTCTTTTACTCAGAATACTAAAAACCCGCCTAGTGCGTAAGACTTCTCCCATGCTTCAGAACTCCCGTGAAGTGTTTCCTACACTCAGGATGCAGAACTCCTGTAAATTGCCTCTCACTACTTCCAATGTACAGAAATCCTGTAAGCTGCTTCTCTTTTACTCAGACTACTGAAAACCCGCATAGTGCGTAAGACTACTCCCATGCTACAGAACTCCCATAAAGTGTTTTCTACCCTCAGGATGCAGAACTCCTGTAAATTGCCTCTCACTACTTCCAATGTACAGAAATCCTGTAAGCTGCTTCTCTTTTACTCAGACTACTGAAAACCCGCATAGTGCGTAAGACTACTCCCATGCTACAGAACTCCCGTAAAGTGTTTCCTACCCTCAGGATGCAGAACTCCTTTAAACTGCCTCTCACTACTTCCAATGTACAGAAATCCTGTAAGCTGCTTCTCTTTTACTCAGACTACTGAAAACCCGCATAGTGCGTTAGAATTCTCCCATGCTACAGAACTCCCGTAAAGTGTCTCCTACACTGGATGCAGAACTCATTTAAACTGCCTTTCACTACTTCCAATGTACAGAAATCCTGTAAGCTGCTTCTCTTTTACTCAGACTACTGAAAACCCGCATAGTGCGTAAGACTACTCCCATGCTACAGAACTCCCGTAAAGTGTTTCCTACCCTCAGGATGCAGAACTCCTTTAAACTGCCTCTCACTACTTCCAATGTACAGAAATCCTGTAAGCTGCTTCTCTTTTACTCAGACTACTGAAAACCCGCATAGTGCGTTAGAATTCTCCCATGCTACAGAACTCCCGTAAAGTGTCTCCTACACTGGATGCAGAACTCATTTAAACTGCCTTTCACTACTTCCAATGTACAGAAATCCTGTAAGCTGCTTCTCTGTTACTCAGACTACTGAAAACCCACATAGTGCGTAAGACTACTCCCATGCTACAGAACTCCCGTAAATTGTTTCCTACCCTCAGGATGCAGAACTCCTGTAAACTGCCTCTCACTACTTCCAAAGTACAGAAATCCTGTAAGCTGCTTCTCTTTTACTCAGACTACTGAAAACCCGCATAGTCCGTAAGACTACTCCCAAGCTACAGAACGCCCGTAAAGTGTTTCATACACTCAGGATGCAGAACTCCTTTGAACTGCCTCTCACTACTTCCAATGTACAGAAATCCTGTAAGCTGCTTCTCTATTACTCAGACTACGGAAAACTCGCATAGTGCGTAAGACTACTCCCATGCTACATAACTTCCGTAAAGTGTTTCCTACACTCAGGATGCAGAACTCCTGTAAATGGCCTCTCACTACTTCCAATGCACAGAAATCCTGTCAGCTGCTTCTCTTATACTCAGACTACTGAAAACCCACATAGTGCGTAGGACTACTCCCATGCTACAGAACTCCCGTAAAGTGTTTACTACACTCAGGATGCAGAACTCCTTTAAACTGCATTTCACTATTTCCAATGTACAGAAATCCTGTAAGCTGCTTCTCTTTTACTCAGACTACTGAAAACCCGCATAGTGCGTAAGACTACTCCCATGCTTCAGAACTCCCGTGAAGTGTTTCCTACACTCAGGATGCAGAACTCCTGTAAACTGCCTCTCACTACTTCCAATGTACAGAAATCCTGTAAGCTGCTTCTCTTTTACTCAGACTACTGAAAACCGGCATAGTGCGTAAGACTACTCCCATGCTACAGAACTCCTGTAAAGTGTTTCCTACACTCGATGCAGAACTCCTGTAAACTGTCTCTCACTACTTCGAATGTACAGAAATCCTGTAAGCTGCTTCTCTTTTACTCAGACTACTGAAAACCGGCATAGTGCGTAAGACTACTCCCATGCTACAGAAAACCCATAAAGTGTTTCCTACACTCAGGATGCAGAACTCCTGTGAACTGCCTCTCACTTCTTCCAATGGTCAGAAATCCTGTAAGCTGCTTCTCTTTTACTCAGACTACTGAAAACCCGCATAGTGCGTAAGACTTCTCCCATGCTACAGAACTCCCGTAAAGTGTCTCCTACACTGGATGCAGAACTCATTTAAACTGCCTCTCACTGCTTCCAATGTACAGAAATCCTGTAAGCTGCTTCTCTTTTACTCAGACTACTGATAACCCGAATAGTGCGTAAAACTACTCCCATGCTACAGAAGTCCCGTAAAGTGTTTCCTACACTTTGATGCAAAACTCCTGTAAACTGCCTCTCACTACTTCCAATGTACAGAAATCCTGTAAGCTGCTTCTCTTTTACTCAGACTACTGAAAACCCGCATAGTGCGTAAGACTACTCCCATGCTAAAGAACGCCCGTAAAGTGTTTTCTAAACTCAGGATGCAGAACTCCTGTAAACTGCCTCTCACTACTTCCAATGTACAGAAATCCTGTAAGCTGCTTCTCTTTTACTCAACTACTGAAAACCCGCATAATGCGTAAGACTACTCCCATGCTACAGAACTCCCGTAAAGTGTTTCCTACCCTCAGGATGCAGAACTCCTGTAAACTGCCTCTCACTACTTCCAATGGACAGAAAACCTGTAAGCTGCTTCTCTTTTACTCAGACTACTGAAAACCCGCATAGTGCGTAAGACTACTCCCATGCTACAGAACTCCCGTAAAGTGTTTTCTACACTCAGGATGCAGATCTCCTGTAAAATGCCTCTCACTACTTCCAATGTACAGAAATCCTGTAAGCTGCTTCTCTTTTACTCAGACGACTGAAAACCCGCATAGTGCGTAAGACTACTCCCATGCTACAGAACTCCCGTAAAGTGTTTCCAACACTCAGGATGCAGAACTCCTGTGAACTGCCTCTCACTTCTTCCAATGGACAGAAATCCTGTAAGCTGCTTCTCTTTTACTCAGACTACTGAAAACCCGGATGCAGAACTCCTGTGAACTGCCTCTCACTTCCTCCAATGGACAGAAATCCTGTAAGCTGCTTCTCTTTTACTCAGAACACTGAAAACCCGCATAGTGCGTTAGAATTCTCCCATGCTACAGAACTCCCGTAAATTGTTTCCTACACTGGATGTAGAAGTCATTTAAACTGCCTCTCACTACTTCCAATGTAAAGAAATCCTGTAAGCTGCTTCTCTTTTACTCAGACTACTGAAAACCCTCATAGTGCGTAAGACTACTCCCATGCTACAGAACTCCCGTAAAGTGTTTTCTACACTCAGGATGCAGATCAACTGTAAAATGCCTCTCACTACTTCCAATGTACAGAAATCCTGTAAGCTGCTTCTCTTTTACTCAGACTACTGAAAACCCGCATAGTGCGTGAGAATTCTCCCATGCTACAGAACTCCCGTAAAGTGTTTCCTACACTCAGGATGCAGAACTCCTGTAAACTGCCTCTCACTACTTCCAATGGACAGAAATCCTGTAAGCTGCTTCTCTTTTACTCAGACTACTCAAAACCCGCATAGTGCTAAGACTACTCCCATGCTACAGAACGCCCGTAAAGTGTTTTCTACACTCAGGATGCAGAACTCCTGTGAACCGCCTCTCACTACTTCCAATGTACAGAAATCCTGTACGCTGCTTCTCTTTTACTCAGACTACTGAAAACCCGCATAGTGCGTAAGACTACTCCCATGCTACAGAAAACCCATAAAGTGTTTCCAACACTCAGGATACAGAACTCCTGTGAACTGCCTCTCACTTCTTCCAATGGACAGAAATCCTGTAAGCTGCTTCTCTTTTACTCAGACTACTGAAAACCCGGATGCAGAACTCCTGTGAACTGCCTCTCACTTCCTCCAATGGACAGAAATCCTGTAAGCTGCTTCTCTTTTACTCAGACTACTGAAAACCTGCATAGTGCGTTAGAATTCTCCCATGCTACAGAACTCCCGTAAATTGTTTCCTACACTGGATGTAGAAGTCATTTAAACTGCCTCTCACTACTTCCAATGTACAGAAATCCTGTAAGCTGCTTCTCTTTTACTCAGACTACTGAAAACCCACATAGTGCGTAAGACTACTCCCATGCTACAGAAGTCCCGTAAAGTGATTCCTACCCTCAGGATACAGAACTCCTGCAAACTGCGTCTCACTACTTCCAATGTACAGAAATCCTGTGAGCTGCTTCTCTTTTACTCAGACTACTGAAAACCCGCATAGTGCGAAAGACTACTCCCATGCTACAGAACGCCCGTAAAGTGTTTTCTACACTCAGGATGCAGAACTCCTGTAAACTGTGTCTCACTACTTGCAGCTAACAGAAATCCTGTAAGCTGCTTCTCTTTTACTCAGACTACTGAAAACCAGCATACTGCGTAAGACTACTCCCATGCTACAGAACTCCCGTAAAGTGTTTCCTACCCTCAGGATGCAGAACTCCTTTAAACTGCGTCTCACTACTTCCAATGTACAGAAATCCTGTAAGCTGCTTCTCTTTTACTCAGACTACTGAAAACCCGCATAGTGCGTAAGACTACTCCCATGCTACAGAACGCCCGTAAAGTGTTTCCTACACTCAGGATGCAGAACTCCTGTAAACTGCCTCTCACTACTTCCAATGTACAGAAATCCTGTAGGCTGCTTCTCTTTTACTCAGACTACTGAAAACCCGCATAGTGCGTAAGACTACTCCCATGCTACAGAACTCCCGTAAAGTGTTTCCTACACTCAGGATGCAGAACTCCTGTGAACTGCCTCTCACTACTTCCAATGGACAGAAATCCTGTAAGCTGCTTCTGTTTTACTCAGACTACGGAAAACTCGCATAGTGCGTAAGACTACTCCCATGCTACAGAACGCCCGTAAAGTGTTTCCTACACTAAGGATGCAGAACTCCTGTAAAGGGCCTCTCACTACTTCCAGTGTACAGAAATCCTGTAAGCTGCTTCTCTTTTACTCAGAATACTGAAAAACCACATAGTGCGTAAGACTGCTCCCATGCTACAGTACTCCCGTAAAGTGTTTTCTACACTGGATTCATAACTCATTTAAACTCCCTCTCACTACTTCCAATGTACAGCAATCCTGTAAGCTGCTTCTCTTTTACTCAGACTACTGAAAACCCGCATAGTGCGTAAGACTACTCCCATGCTACAGAACGCCCGTAAAGTGTTTCCTACACTCAGGATGCAGAACTCCTGTAAACTCCCTCTCACTACTTCCAATGTACAGCAATCCTGTAAGCTGCTTCTCTTTTACTCAGACTACTGAAAACCCGCATAGTGCGTAAGACTACTCCCATGCTACAGAACTCCCGTGAAGTGTTTCCTACCCTCAGGATGCAGAACTCCTGTAAACTGCCTCTCACTACTTCCAATGTACAGAAATCCTGTACGCTGCTTCTCTTTTACTCAGACTACTGAACACCCGCATAGTGCGTAAGACTACTCCCATGCTAGAGAACTCCCGTAAAGTGTTTCCTACCCTCAGGATGCAGAACTCCTGACAACTGCCTCTCACTACTTCCAATGTACAGAAATCCTGTAAGCTGCTTCTCTTTTACTCAGACTACTGAAAACCCGCATAGTGCGTAAGACTACTCCCATGCTACAGAACTCCCGTAAAGTGTTTGCTACACTCAGGATGCAGAACTCCTGTAAACTGCCTATCACTACTTCCAATGACAGAAATCCTGTAAGCTGCTTCTCTTTTACTCAGACTACTGAAAACCCTCATAGTGCGTAAACTACTCCAATGCTACCGAACTCCTGTAAAGTGTTTCCTACACTCAGGATGCAGAACTCCTTTAAACTGCCTCTCACTACGTCCAATGCACAGAAATCCTGTAAGCTGCTTCTCTTTTACTCAGACTTCTCAAAACCCTCATAGTGCGTAAGACTTCTCCCATGCTACAGAACTCCTGTAAAGTGTCTCCTACACTGGATTCATAACTCCTTTAAACTCCCTCTCACTACTTCCAATGTACAGAAATCCTGTAAGCTGCTTCTCTTTTACTCAGACTACTGAAAACCCGCATAGTGCGTAGGACTGCTACCATGCTAAAGAACTCCCGTAAAGTTTTTCCTACACTCAGGATGCAGAACTCCTTTAAACTGCATTTCACTACTTCCAATGTACAGAAATCCTGTAAGCTGCTTCTCTTTTACTCAGACTACTGAAAACCCTCATAGTGCGTAAGACTTCTCCCATGCTACAGAACTCCCGTGAAGTGTTTCCTACCCTCAGGATGCAGAACTCCTGTAAACTGCCTCTCACTACTTCCAATGTACAGAAATCCTGTACGCTGCTTCTCTTTTACTCAGACTTCTCAAAACCCTCATAGTGCGTAAGACTTCTCCCATGCTACAGAAGTCCCGTAAAGTGTTTCCTACCCTCAGGATGCAGAACTCCTGTAAACTGCCTCTCACTACTTCCAATGTACAGAAATCCTGTAAGCTGCTTCTCTTTTACTCAGACTACTGAAAACCCGCATAGTGCGTAAGACTACTCCCATGCTAAAGAACGCCCGTAAAGTGTTTTCTAAACTCAGGATGCAGAACTCCTGTAAACTGCCTCTCACTACTTCCAATGCACAGAAATCCTGTAAGCTGCTTCTCTTTTACTCAACTACTGAAAACCCGCATAGTGCGTAAGACTACTCCAATGCTACAGAACTCCCGTAAAGTGTTTCCTACCCTCAGGATGCAGAACTGCTGTAAACTGCCTCTCACTACTTCCAATGTACAGAAATCCTGTAAGCTGCTTCTCTTTTACTCAGACTACTGAAAACCCGCATAGTGCGTAAGACTACTCCAATGCTACAGAACTCCCGTAAAGTGTTTCCTACCCTCAGGATGCAGAACTGCTGTAAACTGCCTCTCACTACTTCCAATGTACAGAAATCCTGTAAGCTGCTTCTCTTTTACTCAACTACTGAAAACCCGCATAGTGCGTAAGACTACTCCCATGCTACAGAAGTCCCGTAAAGTGTTTCCTACCCTCAGGATGCAGAACTCCTGTCAACTGCCTCTCACTACTTCCAATGGACACAAATCCTGTAAGCTGCTTCTCTTTTACTCAGACTACTGAAAACCCGCATAGTGCGTAAGACTACTCCCATGCTACAGAACTCCCGTAAAGTGTTTTCTACACTCAGGATGCAGAACTCCTGTAAACTGCCTCTCACTACCTCCAATATACAAAAATCCTGTGAGCTGCTTCTCTTTTACTCAGACTACTGAAAACCCGCATAGTGCGTAAGACTACTCCCATGCTACAGAACTCCCGTAAAGTGTTTCCTACACTCAGGATGCAGAACTTCTGTAAACTGCCTCTCACTACTTCCAATGTACAGAAATCCTGTAAGCTGCTTCTGTTTTACTCAGACTACTGAAAACCGACATAGTGCTTAAGACTACTCCCATGCTACAGAACGCCCGTAAAGTGTTTCCTACACTCAGGATGCAGATCTCCTGTAAACTGCCTCTCACTACTTCCAATGCACAGAAATCCTGTAAGCTGCTTCTCTTTTACTCAGACTTCTCAAAACCCGCATAGTGCGTAAGACTTCTCCCATGCTACAGAACTCCCGTAAAGTGTCTCCTACACTGGATGCAGAACTCATTTAAACTGCCTCTCACTGCTTCCAATGTACAGAAATCCTGTAAGCTGCTTCTCTTTTACTCAGACTACTGATAACCCGAATAGTGCGTATAACTACTCCCATGCTACAGAAGTCCCGTAAAGTGTTTCCTACCCTCAGGATGCAGAACTCCTGTAAACTGCCTCTCACTACTTCCAATGTACAGAAATCCTGTAAGCTGCTTCTCTTTTATTCAGACTACTGAAAACCCGCATAGTGCGTAAGACTACTCCCATGCTACAGAAGTCCCGTAAAGTGTTTCCTACCCTCAGGATGCAGAACTCCTGTCAACTGCCTCTCACTACTTCCAATGGACACAAATCCTGTAAGCTGCTTCTCTTTTACTCAGACTACTGAAAACCCGCATAGTGCGTAAGACTACTCCCATGCTACAGAACTCCCGTAAAGTGTTTTCTACACTCAGGATGCAGAACTCCTGTAAACTGCCTCTCACTACCTCCAATATACAGAAATCCTGTGAGCTGCTTCTCTTTTACTCAGACTACTGAAAACCCGCATAGTGCGTAAGACTACTCCCATGCTACAGAACTCCCGTAAAGTGTTTCCTACACTCAGGATGCAGAACTTCTGTAAACTGCCTCTCACTACTTCCAATGTACAGAAATCCTGTAAGCTGCTTCTGTTTTACTCAGACTACTGAAAACCGACATAGTGCTTAAGACTACTCCCATGCTACAGAACGCCCGTAAAGTGTTTTCTACACTCAGGATGCAGAACTCCTGTGAACTGCCTCTCACTACTTCCAATGGACAGAAATCCTGTAAGCTGCTTCTCTTTTACTCAGACTACTGAAAACCCGCATAGTGCGTAAGACTACTCCCATGCTACAGAACTCCCGTAAAGTGTTTACTACCCTCAGGATGCAGAACTCCTGTAAACTGCCTCTCACTACTTCCAATGCACAGAAATCCTGTAAGCTGCTTCTCTTTTACTCAGACTACTGAAAACCCGCATAGTGCGTAAGACTACTCCCATGCTACAGAACGCCCGTAAAGTGTTTTCTACACTCAGGATGCAGAACTCCTGTGAACTGCCTCTCACTACTTCCAATGTACAGAAATCCTGTAAGCTGCTTCTCTTTTACTCAGACTACTGAAAATCCGCATAGTGCGTTAGAATTCTCCCATGCTACAGAACTCCAGTGAAGTGTTTCCTACCCGCAGGATGCAGAACTCATTTAAACTGCCTCTCACTACTTCCAGTGACAGAAATCCTGTAAGCTGCTTCTATTTTACTCAGACTACTGAAAATCCGCATAGTACGTAAGACTACTCCCATGCTACAGAACTCCCGTAAAGTGTTTCCTACACTCAGGATGCAGAACTCCTGTAAACTGCCTCTCACTACTTGCAATGTACAGAAATCCTGTAAGCTGCTCTCTTTTACTCAGACTACTGAAAACCCGCATAGTGCGTAAGACTACACCAATGCTACAGAACTCCCGTAAAGTGTTTCCTGCACTCAGGATGCAGAACTCCTGTAAACTGCCTCTCACTACTTCCAATGTACAGAAATCCTGTAAGCTGCTTCTCTTTTACTCAGACTACTCAAAAGCCGCATTGTGCGTTAAGACTACTCCCATTCTAAAGAACTCCCGTAAAGTGTTTCCTACACTCAGGATGCAGAACTCCTGTAAACTCTCACTACTTCCAATGTACAGAAATCCTGTAAGCTGCTTCTCTTTTACTCAGACTACTGAAAACCCGCATAGTGCGTAAGACTACTCCCATGCTACAGAACTCCCGTAAAGTGTTTCCTACACTGGATGCAGAACTCCTTTAAACTGCCTCTCACTACTTCCAATGTACAGAAATCCTGTAAGCTGCTTCTCTTTTACTCAGACTACTGAAAACCCGCATAGTGCGTAAGACTACTCCCATGCTACAGAACTCCCGTAAAGTGTTTCCTACACTCAGGATGCATAACTCCTGTAAACTGCCTCTCACTTCTTTGAATGTATAGAAATCCTGTAAGCTGCTTCTGTTTTACTCAGACTACTGAAAACCCGCCTAGTGCGTAAGACTTCTCCCATGCTACAGAACTCCCGTAAAGTGTTTCCTACACTGGATGCAGAACTCCTTTAAACTGCCTCTCACTACTGCCAATATACAGAAATCCTGTAAGCTGCTTCTCTTTTACTCAGACTACTGAAAACCCGCATAGTATGTAAGACTACTCCCATGCTAGAGAACTCCCGTAAAGTGTTTTCTACACTCAGGATGCAGAACTCCTGTAAACTGCCTCTCACTACTTCCAATGTACAGAAATCCTGTAAGCTGCTCTCTTTTACTCAGACTACTGAAAACCCGCATAGTGCGTAAGACTACTCCCATGGTACAGAACTCCCGTAAAGTGTTTTCTACACTCAGGATGCAGAACTCCTGTAAACTGCCTCTCACTACTTCCAATGTACAGAAATCCTGTGAGCTGCTTCTCTTTTACTCAGACTACTGAAAACCCGCATAGTGCGTAAGACTACTCCCATGCTACAGAACTCCCGTAAAGTGTTTCCTACATTTAGGATGCAGAACTTCTGTAAACTGCCTCTCACTACTTCCAATGTACAGAAATCCTGTAAGCTGCTTCTGTTTTACTCAGACTACTGAAAACCCACATAGTGCTTAAGACTACTCCCATGCTACAGAACGCCCGTAAAGTGTTTTCTACACTCAGGATGCAGAACTCCTGTGAACTGCCTCTCACTACTTCCAATGTACAGAAATCCTGTAAGCTGCTTCTGTTTTACTCAGACTACTGAAAACCCGCATAGGGCTTTAGACTTATCCCATGCTACAGAACTCCCGTAAAGTGTTTCCTACACTCAGGATGCAGAACTCCTATAAACTGCCTCTCACTACTTCCAATGTACAGAAATCCTGTAAGCTGCTTCTCTTTTTCTCAGACTACTGAAAATCCGTATAGTGCGTTAGAATTCTCCCATGCTACAGAACTCCCGTGAAGTGTTTCCTACCCGCAGGATGCAGAACTCATTTAAACTGCCTCTCACTACTTCCAGTGACAGAAATCCTGTAAGCTGCTTCTATTTTACTCAGACTACTGAAAATCCGCATAGTACATAAGACTACTCCCATGCTACAGAACTCCCGTAAAGTGTTTCCTGCACTCAGGATGCAGAACTCCTGTAAACTGCCTCTCACTACTTCCAATGTACAGAAATCCTGTAAGCTGCTTCTCTTTTACTCAGACTACTCAAAAGCCGCATTGTGCGTTAAGACTACTCCCATTTTAAAGAACTCCCGTAAAGTGTTTCCTACACTCAGGATGCAGAACTCCTGTAAACTCTCACTACTTCCAATGTACAGAAATCCTGTAAGCTGCTTCTCTTTTACTCAGAATACTGAAAACCCGCATAGTGCGTAAGACTACTCCCATGCTACAGAACTCCCGTAAAGTGTTTCCTACACTGGATGCAGAACTCCTTTAAACTGCCTCTCACTACTTCCAATGTACAGAAATCCTGTAAGCTGCTTCTCTTTTACTCAGACTACTGAAAACCCGCATAGTGCGTAAGACTACTCCCATGCTACAGAACTCCCGTAAAGTGTTTCCTACACTCAGGATGCATAACTCCTGTAAACTGCCTCTCACTTCTTCGAATGTATAGAAATCCTGTAAGCTGCTTCTGTTTTACTCAGACTACTGAAAACCCGCCTAGTGCGTAAGACTTCTCCCATGCTACAGAACTCCCGTAAAGTGTTTCCTACACTGGATGCAGAACTCCTTTAAACTGCCTCTCACTACTTCCAATATACAGAAATCCTGTAAGCTGCTTCTCTTTTACTCAGACTACTGAAAACCCGCATAGTACGTAAGACTACTCCCATGCTAGAGAACTCCCATAAAGTGTTTTCTACACTCAGGATGCAGAACTCCTGTAAACTGCCTCTCACTACTTCCAATGTACAGAAATCCTGTAAGCTGCTCTCTTTTACTCAGACTACTGAAAACCCGCATAGTGCGTAAGACTACACCAATGCTACAGAACTCCCGTAAAGTGTTTCCTTCACTCAGGATGCAGAACTCCTGTAAACTGCCTCTCACTACTTCCAATGTACAGAAATCCTGTAAGCTGCTTCTCTTTTACTCAGACTACTGAAAACCCGCATACTGTGTAAGACTACTCCCATGCTACAGAACTCCCGTAAACTGTCTCCTACACTCAGGATGCAGAACTCCTGTAAACTGCCTCTCACTACTTCCAATGTACAGAAATCCTGTAAGCTGCTTCTCTTTTACTCAGACTACTGAAAACCCACATAGTGCATAAGACTACTCCCATGCTACAGAACTCCCGTAAAGTGTTTCCTACACTCAGGATGCAGAACTCCTGTAAACTGCCTCTCACTACTTCCAATGTACAGAAATCCTGTAAGCTGCTTCTCTTTTACTCAGACTACTGAAAACCCGCATAGGGCTTTAGACTTATCCCATGCTACAGAACTCCCGTAAAGTGTTTCCTACACTCAGGATGCAGAACTCCTATAAACTGCCTCTCACTACTTCCAATGTACAGAAATCCTGTAAGCTGCTTCTGTTTTACTCAGACTACTGAAAACCCACATAGTGCTTAAGACTACTCCCATGCTACAGAACGCCCGTAAAGTGTTTTCTACACTCAGGATGCAGAACTCCTGTGAACTGCCTCTCACTGCTTCCAATGGACAGAAATCCTGTAAGCTGCTTCTCTTTTACTCAGACTACTGAAAACCCGCATAGTGCGTAAGACTACTCCCATGCTACAGAACTCCCGTAAAGTGTTTACTACCCTCAGGATGCAGAACTCCTGTAAACTGCCTCTCACTACTTGCAATGTACAGAAATCCTGTAAGCTGCTTCTCTTTTACTCAGACTACTGAAAACCCGCATAGTGCGTAAGACTACTCCCATGCTACAGAACGCCCGTAAAGTGTTTTCTACACTCAGGATGCAGAACTCCTGTGAACTGCCTCTCACTACTTCCAATGTACAGAAATCCTGTAAGCTGCTTCTCTTTTTCTCAGACTACTGAAAATCCGCATAGTGCGTTAGAATTCTCCCATGCTACAGAACTCCCGTGAAGTGTTTCCTACCCGCAGGATGCAGAACTCATTTAAACTGCCTCTCTCTACTTCCAGTGACAGAAATCCTGTAAGCTGCTTCTATTTTACTCAGACTACTGAAAACCCGCATAGTGCGTAAGACTACACCAATGCTACAGAACTCCCGTAAAGTGTTTCCTGCACTCAGGATGCAGAACTCCTGTAAACTGCCTCTCACTACTTCCAATGTACAGAAATCCTGTAAGCTGCTTCTCTTTTACTCAGACTACTCAAAAGCCGCATTGTGCGTTAAGACTACTCCCATTCTAAAGAACTCCCGTAAAGTGTTTCCTACACTCAGGATGCAGGACTCCTGTAAACTCTCACTACTTCCAATGTACAGAAATCCTGTAAGCTGCTTCTCTTTTACTCAGACTACTGAAAACCCGCATAGTGCGTAAGACTACTCCCATGCTACAGAACTCCCGTAAAGTGTTTTCTACACTCAGGATCCAGAACTCCTGTAAACTCCCTCTCACTACTTCCAATGGACAGAAATCCTGTAAGCTGCTTCTCTTTTACTCAGACTACTGAAAACCCGCATAGTGCGTAAGACTACTCCCATGCTACAGAACGCCCGTAAAGTGTTTTCTACACTCAGGATGCAGAACTCCTGTGAACTGCCTCTCACTACTTCCAATGTACAGAAATCCTGTAAGCTGCTTCTCTTTTTCTCAGACTACTGAAAATCCGTATAGTGCGTTAGAATTCTCCCATGCTACAGAACTCCCGTGAAGTGTTTCCTACCCGCAGGATGCAGATCTCATTTAAACTGCCTCTCACTACTTCCAGTGACAGAAATCCTGTAAGCTGCTTCTATTTTACTCAGACTACTGAAAATCCGCATAGTACATAAGACTACTCCCATGCTACAGAACTCCCGTAAAGTGTTTCCTACACTCAGGATGCAGAACTCCTGTAAACTGCCTCTCACTACTTCCAATGTACAGAAATCCTGTAAGCTGCTCTCTTTTACTCAGACTACTGAAAACCCGCATAGTGCGTAAGACTACACCAATGCTACAGAACTCCCGTAAAGTGTTTCCTGCACTCAGGATGCAGAACTCCTGTAAACTGCCTCTCACTACTTCCAATGTACAGAAATCCTGTAAGCTGCTTCTCTTTTACTCAGACTACTGAAAACCCGCATAGTGCGTAAGACTACTCCCATGCTACAGAACTCCCGTAAAGTGTTTCCTAAACTCAGGATTCAGAACTCCTGTAAACGGCCTCTCATTTCTTCGAATGTACAGAAATCCTGTAAGCTACTTCTGTTTTACTCAGACTACTGAAAACCCGCCTAGTGCGTAAGACTTCTCCAATGCTACAGAACTCCCGTAAAGTGTTTCCTACACTGGATGCAGAACTCCTTTAAACTGCCTCTCACTACTTCCAATATACAGAAATCCTGTAAGCTGCTTCTCTTTTACTCAGACTACTGAAAACCCGCATAGTATGTAAGACTACTCCCATACTAGAGAACTCCCATAAAGTGTTTTCTACACTCAGGATGCAGAACTCCTGTAAACTGCCTCTCACTACTTCCAATGTACAGAAATCCTGTAAGCTGCTCTCTTTTACTCAGACTACTGAAAACCCTCATAGTGCGTAAGACTACTCCCATGCTAGAGAACTCCCATAAAGTGTTTTCTACACTCAGGATGCAGAACTCCTGTAAACTGCCTCTCACTACTTCCAATGTACAGAAATCCTGTAAGCTGCTTCTCTTTTACTCAGACTACTGAAAACCCGCCTAGTGCGTAAGACTTCTCCCATGCTACAGAACTCCCGTAAAGTGTTTCCTACACTGGATGCAGAACTCCTTTAAACTGCCTCTCACTACTTCCAATATACAGAAATCCTGTAAGCTGCTTCTCTTTTACTCAGACTACTGAAAACCCGCATAGTATGTAAGACTACTCCCATGCTAGAGAACTCCCATAAAGTGTTTTCTACACTCAGGATGCAGAACTCCTGTAAACTGCCTCTCACTACTTCCAATGTACAGAAATCCTGTAAGCTGCTCTCTTTTACTCAGACTACTGAAAACCCGCATAGTGCGTAAGACTACTCCCATGCTACAGAACTCCCGTAAAGTGTTTTCTACACTCAGGATGCAGAACTCCTGTAAACTGCCTCTCACTACTTCCAATGTACAGAAATCCTGTAAGCTGCTTCTCTTTTACTCAGACTACTGAAAACCCGCATAGTGCGTAAGACTACTCCCATGCTTCAGAACTCCCGTGAAGTGTTTCCTACACTCAGGATGCAGAACTCCTGTAAATTGCCTCTCACTACTTCCAATGTACAGAAATCCTGTAAGCTGCTTCTCTTTTACTCAGACTACTGAAAACCGGCATAGTGCGTAAGACTACTCCCATGCTACAGAACTCCTGTAAAGTGTTTCCTACACTCGATGCAGAACTCCTGTAAACTGTCTCTCACTACTTCCAATGTACAGAAATCCTGTAAGCTGCTTCTCTTTTACTCAGACTACTGAAAACCCGCATAGTGCGTTAGAATTCTCCCATGCTACAGAACTCCCGTAAAGTGTCTCCTACACTGGATCTAGAACTCATTTAAACTGCCTCTCACTACTTCCAATGTACAGAAATCCTGTAAGCTGCTTCTCTTTTACTCAGACTACTGAAAACCCGCATAGTGCGTAAGACTACTCCCATGCTACAGAACTCCCGTAAAGTGTTTCCTACCCTCAGGATGCAGAACTCCTGTAAACTGCCTCTCACTACTTCCAATGTACAGAAATCCTGTAAGCTGCTTCTCTTTTACTCAGACTACTGAAAACCCGCATAGTGCGTTAGAATTCTCCCATGCTACAGAACTCCCGTAAAGTGTCTCCTACACTGGATGCAGAACTCATTTAAACTGCCTTTCACTACTTCCAATGTACAGAAATCCTGTAAGCTGCTTCTCTTTTACTCAGACTACTGAAAACCCACATAGTGCGTAAGACTACTCCCATGCTACAGAACTCCCGTAAATTGTTTCCTACCCTCAGGATGCAGAACTCCTGTAAACTGCCTCTCACTACTTCCAAAGTACAGAAATCCTGTAAGCTGCTTCTCTTTTACTCAGACTACTGAAAACCCGCATAGTCCGTAAGACTACTCCCAAGCTACAGAACGCCCGTAAAGTGTTTCATACACTCAGGATGCAGAACTCCTGTGAACTGCCTCTCACTACTTCCAATGTACAGAAATCCTGTAAGCTGCTTCTCTATTACTCAGACTACGGAAAACTCGCATAGTGCGTAAGACTACTCCCATGCTACAGAAAACCCATAAAGTGTTTCCTACACTCAGGATGCAGAACTCCTGTGAACTGCCTCTCACTTCTTCCAATGGTCAGAAATCCTGTAAGCTGCTTCTCTTTTACTCAGACTACTGAAAACCCGCATAGTGCGTAAGACTTCTCCCATGCTACAGAACTCCCGTAAAGTGTCTCCTACACTGGATTCAGAACTCCTGTGAACTGCCTCTCACTTCTTCCAATGGTCAGAAATCCTGTAAGCTGCTTCTCTTTTACTCAGACTACTGAAAACCCGCATAGTGCGTAAGACTTCTCCCATGCTACAGAACTCCCGTAAAGTGTTTCCTACCCTCAGGATGCAAAACTCCTGTAAACTGCCTCTCACTACTTCCAATGTACAGAAATCCTGTAAGCTGCTTCTCTTTTACTCAGACTACTGAAAACCCGCATAGTGCGTAAGACTACTCCCATGCTAAAGAACGCCCGTAAAGTGTTTTCTAAACTCAGGATGCAGAACTCCTGTAAACTGCCTCTCACTTCTTCCAATGGTCAGAAATCCTGTAAGCTGCTTCTCTTTTACTCAGACTACTGAAAACCCGCATAGTGCGTTAGAATTCTCCCATGCTACAGAACTCCCGTAAAGTGTTTCCTACACTCAGGATGCAGAACTCCTGTAAAATGCCTCTCACTACTTCCAATGGACAGAAATCCTGTAAGCTGCTTCTCTTTTACTCAGACTACGGAAAACTCGCATAGTGCGTAAGACTACTCCCATGCTACATAACTTCCGTAAAGTGTTTCCTACACTGGATGCAGAACTCCTTTAAACTGCCTCTCACTACTTCCAATATACAGAAATCCTGTAAGCTGCTTCTCTTTTACTCAGACTACTGAAAACCCACATAGTGCGTAAGACTACTCCCATGCTACAGAACTCCCGTAAAGTGTTTCCTACACTCAGGATGCAGAACTCCTGTAAACTGCCTCTCACTACTTCCAATGTACAGAAATCCTGTAAGCTGCTTCTCTTTTACTCAGACTACTGAAAACCCGCATAGTGCGTAGGACTACTCCCATGCTACAGAACTCCCGTAATGTGTTTTCTACACTCAGGATGCAGAACTCCTTTAAACTGCCTCTCACTGCTTCCAATGTACAGAAATCCTGTAAGCTGCTTCTCTTTTACTCAGAATACTAAAAACCCGCCTAGTGCGTAAGACTTCTCCCATGCTTCAGAACTCCCGTGAAGTGTTTCCTACACTCAGGATGCAGAACTCCTGTAAATTGCCTCTCACTACTTCCAATGTACAGAAATCCTGTAAGCTGCTTCTCTTTTACTCAGACTACTGAAAACCCGCATAGTGCGTAAGACTACTCCCATGCTACAGAACTCCCATAAAGTGTTTCCTACCCTCAGGATGCAGAACTCCTGTAAATTGCCTCTCACTACTTCCAATGTACAGAAATCCTGTAAGCTGCTTCTCTTTTACTCAGACTACTGAAAACCCGCATAGTGCGTAAGACTACTCCCATGCTACAGAACTCCCGTAAAGTGTTTCCTACCCTCAGGATGCAGAACTCCTTTAAACTGCCGCTCACTACTTCCAATGTACAGAAATCCTGTAAGCTGCTTCTCTTTTACTCAGACTACTGAAAACCCGCATAGTGCGTTAGAATTCTCCCATGCTACAGAACTCCCGTAAAGTGTCTCCTACACTGGATGCAGAACTCATTTAAACTGCCTTTCACTACTTCCAATGTACAGAAATCCTGTAAGCTGCTTCTCTTTTACTCAGACTACTGAAAACCCGCATAGTGCGTAAGACTACTCCCATGCTACAGAACTCCCGTAAAGTGTTTCCTACCCTCAGGATGCAGAACTCCTTTAAACTGCCTCTCACTACTTCCAATGTACAGAAATCCTGTAAGCTGCTTCTCTTTTACTCAGACTACTGAAAACCCGCATAGTGCGTTAGAATTCTCCCATGCTACAGAACTCCCGTAAAGTGTCTCCTACACTGGATGCAGAACTCATTTAAACTGCCTTTCACTACTTCCAATGTACAGAAATCCTGTAAGCTGCTTCTCTTTTACTCAGACTACTGAAAAGCCGCATAGTGCGTTAGAATTCTCCCATGCTACAGAACTCCCGTAAAGTGTCTCCTACACTGGATGCAGAACTCATTTAAACTGCCTTTCACTACTTCCAATGTACAGAAATCCTGTAAGCTGCTTCTCTTTTACTCAGACTACTGAAAACCCACATAGTGCGTAAGACTACTCCCATGCTACAGAACTCCCGTAAATTGTTTCCTACCCTCAGGATGCAGAACTCCTGTAAACTGCCTCTCACTACTTCCAAAGTACAGAAATCCTGTAAGCTGCTTCTCTTTTACTCAGACTACTGAAAACCCGCATAGTCCGTAAGACTACTCCCAAGCTACAGAACGCCCGTAAAGTGTTTCATACACTCAGGATGCAGAACTCCTGTGAACTGCCTCTCACTACTTCCAATGTACAGAAATCCTGTAAGCTGCTTCTCTATTACTCAGACTACGGAAAACTCGCATAGTGCGTAAGACTACTCCCATGCTACATAACTTCCGTAAAGTGTTTCCTACACTCAGGATGCAGAACTCCTGTAAATGGCCTCTCACTACTTCCAATGTACAGAAATCCTGTCAGCTTCTTCTCTTATACTCAGACTACTGAAAACCCACATAGTGCGTAAGACTACTCCCATGCTACAGAACTCCAGTAAAGTGTTTCCTACACTGGATGCAGAACTCCTTTAAACTGCCTCTCACTACTTCCAATGTACAGAAATCCTGTAAGCTGCTTCTCTTTTACTCAGACTACTGAAAACCCGCATAGTGCGTAGGACTACTCCCATGCTACAGAACTCCCGTAAAGTGTTTACTACACTCAGGATGCAGAACTCCTTTGAACTGCATTTCACTATTTCCAATGTACAGAAATCCTGTAAGCTGCTTCTCTTTTACTCAGACTACTGAAAACCCGCATAGTGCGTAAGACTACTCCCATGCTTCAGAACTCCCGTGAAGTGTTTCCTACACTCAGGATGCAGAACTCCTGTAAACTGCCTCTCACTACTTCCAATGTACAGAAATCCTGTAAGCTGCTTCTCTTTTACTCAGACTACTGAAAACCGGCATAGTGCGTAAGACTACTCCCATGCTACAGAACTCCTGTAAAGTGTTTCCTACACTCGATGCAGAACTCCTGTAAACTGTCTCTCACTACTTCGAATGTACAGAAATCCTGTAAGCTGCTTCTCTTTTACTCAGACTACTGAAAACCGGCATAGTGCGTAAGACTACTCCCATGCTACAGAAAACCCATAAAGTGTTTCCTACACTCAGGATGCAGAACTCCTGTGAACTGCCTCTCACTTCTTCCAATGGTCAGAAATCCTGTAAGCTGCTTCTCTTTTACTCAGACTACTGAAAACCCGCATAGTGCGTAAGACTTCTCCCATGCTACAGAACTCCCGTAAAGTGTCTCCTACACTGGATGCAGAACTCATTTAAACTGCCTCTCACTGCTTCCAATGTACAGAAATCCTGTAAGCTGCTTCTCTTTTACTCAGACTACTGATAACCCGAATAGTGCGTAAAACTACTCCCATGCTACAGAAGTCCCGTAAAGTGTTTCCTACCCTCAGGTTGCAAAACTCCTGTAAACTGCCTCTCACTACTTCCAATGTACAGAAATCCTGTAAGCTGCTTCTCTTTTACTCAGACTACTGAAAACCCGCATAGTGCGTAAGACTACTCCCATGCTAAAGAACGCCCGTAAAGTGTTTTCTAAACTCAGGATGCAGAACTCCTGTAAACTGCCTCTCACTACTTCCAATGTACAGAAATCCTGTAAGCTGCTTCTCTTTTACTCAGACTACTGAAAACCCACATAGTGCGTAAGACTACTCCCATGCTACAGAACTCCCGTAAAGTGTTTCCTACACTCAGGATGCAGAACTCCTGTAAACTGCCTCTCACTACTTCCAATGTACAGAAATCCTGTAAGCTGCTTCTCTTTTACTCAGACTACTGAAAACCCGCATAGTGCGTTAGAATTCTCCCATGCTACAGAACTCCCGTAAAGTGTTTCCTACACTCAGGATGCAGAACTCCTTTAAACTGCATTTCACTATTTCCAATGTACAGAAATCCTGTAAGCTGCTTCTCTTTTACTCAGAATACTAAAAACCCGCCTAGTACGTAAGACTTCTCCCATGCTTCAGAACTCCCGTGAAGTGTTTCCTACACTCAGGATGCAGAACTCCTGTAAATTGCCTCTCACTACTTCCAATGTACAGAAATCCTGTAAGCTGCTTCTCTTTTACTCAGACTACTGAAAACCCGCATAGTGCGTAAGACTACTCCCATGCTACAGAACTCCCATAAAGTGTTTCCTACCCTCAGGATGCAGAACTCCTGTAAATTGCCTCTCACTACTTCCAATGTACAGAAATCCTGTAAGCTGCTTCTCTTTTACTCAGACTACTGAAAACCCGCATAGTGCGTAAGACTACTCCCATGCTACAGAACTCCCGTAAAGTGTTTCCTACCCTCAGGATGCAGAACTCCTTTAAACTGCCTCTCACTACTTCCAATGTACAGAAATCCTGTAAGCTGCTTCTCTTTTACTCAGACTACTGAAAACCCGCATAGTGCGTTAGAATTCTCCCATGCTACAGAACTCCCGTAAAGTGTCTCCTACACTGGATGCAGAACTCATTTAAACTGCCTTTCACTACTTCCAATGTACAGAAATCCTGTAAGCTGCTTCTCTTTTACTCAGACTACTGAAAACCCGCATAGTGCGTAAGACTACTCCCATGCTACAGAACTCCCGTAAAGTGTTTCCTACCCTCAGGATGCAGAACTCCTTTAAACTGCCTCTCACTACTTCCAATGTACAGAAATCCTGTAAGCTGCTTCTCTTTTACTCAGACTACTGAAAACCCGCATAGTGCGTTAGAATTCTCCCATGCTACAGAACTCCCGTAAAGTGTCTCCTACACTGGATGCAGAACTCATTTAAACTGCCTTTCACTACTTCCAATGTACAGAAATCCTGTAAGCTGCTTCTCTTTTACTCAGACTACTGAAAACCCACATAGTGCGTAAGACTACTCCCATGCTACAGAACTCCCGTAAATTGTTTCCTACCCTCAGGATGCAGAACTCCTGTAAACTGCCTCTCACTACTTCCAAAGTACAGAAATCCTGTAAGCTGCTTCTCTTTTACTCAGACTACTGAAAACCCGCATAGTCCGTAAGACTACTCCCAAGCTACAGAACGCCCGTAAAGTGTTTCATACACTCAGGATGCAGAACTCCTGTGAACTGCCTCTCACTACTTCCAATGTACAGAAATCCTGTAAGCTGCTTCTCTATTACTCAGACTACGGAAAACTCGCATAGTGCGTAAGACTACTCCCATGCTACATAACTTCCGTAAAGTGTTTCCTACACTCAGGATGCAGAACTCCTGTAAATGGCCTCTCACTACTTCCAATGCACAGAAATCCTGTCAGCTGCTTCTCTTATACTCAGACTACTGAAAACCCACATAGTGCGTAGGACTACTCCCATGCTACAGAACTCCCGTAAAGTGTTTACTACACTCAGGATGCAGAACTCCTTTGAACTGCATTTCACTATTTCCAATGTACAGAAATCCTGTAAGCTGCTTCTCTTTTACTCAGACTACTGAAAACCCGCATAGTGCGTAAGACTACTCCCATGCTTCAGAACTCCCGTGAAGTGTTTCCTACACTCAGGATGCAGAACTCCTGTAAACTGCCTCTCACTACTTCCAATGTACAGAAATCCTGTAAGCTGCTTCTCTTTTACTCAGACTACTGAAAACCGGCATAGTGCGTAAGACTACTCCCATGCTACAGAACTCCTGTAAAGTGTTTCCTACACTCGATGCAGAACTCCTGTAAACTGTCTCTCACTACTTCCAATGTACAGAAATCCTGTAAGCTGCTTCTCTTTTACTCAGACTACTGAAAACCCGCATAGTGCGTTAGAATTCTCCCATGCTACAGAACTCCCGTAAAGTGTCTCCTACACTGGATGCAGAACTCATTTAAACTGCCTTTCACTACTTCCAATGTACAGAAATCCTGTAAGCTGCTTCTCTTTTACTCAGACTACTGAAAACCCGCATAGTGCGTAAGACTACTCCCATGCTACAGAACTCCCGTAAAGTGTTTCCTACCCTCAGGATGCAGAACTCCTTTAAACTGCCTCTCACTACTTCCAATGTACAGAAATCCTGTAAGCTGCTTCTCTTTTACTCAGACTACTGAAAACCCGCATAGTGCGTTAGAATTCTCCCATGCTACAGAACTCCCGTAAAGTGTCTCCTACACTGGATGCAGAACTCATTTAAACTGCCTTTCACTACTTCCAATGTACAGAAATCCTGTAAGCTGCTTCTCTTTTACTCAGACTACTGAAAACCCACATAGTGCGTAAGACTACTCCCATGCTACAGAACTCCCGTAAATTGTTTCCTACCCTCAGGATGCAGAACTCCTGTAAACTGCCTCTCACTACTTCCAAAGTACAGAAATCCTGTAAGCTGCTTCTCTTTTACTCAGACTACTGAAAACCCGCATAGTCCGTAAGACTACTCCCAAGCTACAGAACGCCCGTAAAGTGTTTCATACACTCAGGATGCAGAACTCCTGTGAACTGCCTCTCACTACTTCCAATGTACAGAAATCCTGTAAGCTGCTTCTCTATTACTCAGACTACGGAAAACTCGCATAGTGCGTAAGACTACTCCCATGCTACATAACTTCCGTAAAGTGTTTCCTACACTCAGGATGCAGAACTCCTGTAAATGGCCTCTCACTACTTCCAATGCACAGAAATCCTGTCAGCTGCTTCTCTTATACTCAGACTACTGAAAACCCACATAGTGCGTAGGACTACTCCCATGCTACAGAACTCCCGTAAAGTGTTTACTACACTCAGGATGCAGAACTCCTTTGAACTGCATTTCACTATTTCCAATGTACAGAAATCCTGTAAGCTGCTTCTCTTTTACTCAGACTACTGAAAACCCGCATAGTGCGTAAGACTACTCCCATGCTTCAGAACTCCCGTGAAGTGTTTCCTACACTCAGGATGCAGAACTCCTGTAAACTGCCTCTCACTACTTCCAATGTACAGAAATCCTGTAAGCTGCTTCTCTTTTACTCAGACTACTGAAAACCGGCATAGTGCGTAAGACTACTCCCATGCTACAGAACTCCTGTAAAGTGTTTCCTACACTCGATGCAGAACTCCTGTAAACTGTCTCTCACTACTTCGAATGTACAGAAATCCTGTAAGCTGCTTCTCTTTTACTCAGACTACTGAAAACCGGCATAGTGCGTAAGACTACTCCCATGCTACAGAAAACCCATAAAGTGTTTCCTACACTCAGGATGCAGAACTCCTGTGAACTGCCTCTCACTTCTTCCAATGGTCAGAAATCCTCTAAGCTGCTTCTCTTTTACTCAGACTACTGAAAACCCGCATAGTGCGTAAGACTTCTCCCATGCTACAGAACTCCCGTAAAGTGTCTCCTACACTGGATGCAGAACTCCTGTGAACTGCCTCTCACTTCTTCCAATGGTCAGAAATCCTGTAAGCTGCTTCTCTTTTACTCAGACTACTGAAAACCCGCATAGTGCGTAAGACTTCTCCCATGCTACAGAACTCCCGTAAAGTGTTTCCTACCCTCAGGATGCAAAACTCCTGTAAACTGCCTCTCACTACTTCCAATGTACAGAAATCCTGTAAGCTGCTTCTCTTTTACTCAGACTACTGAAAACCCGCATAGTGCGTAAGACTACTCCCATGCTAAAGAACGCCCGTAAAGTGTTTTCTAAACTCAGGATGCAGAACTCCTGTAAACTGCCTCTCACTACTTCCAATGTACAGAAATCCTGTAAGCTGCTTCTCTTTTACTCAACTACTGAAAACCCGCATAATGCGTAAGACTACTCCCATGCTACAGAACTCCCGTAAAGTGTTTCCTACCCTCAGGATGCAGAACTCCTGTAAACTGCCTCTCACTACTTCCAATGGACAGAAATCCTGTAAGCTGCTTCTCTTTTACTCAGACTACTGAAAACCGGCATAGTGCGTAAGACTACTCCCATGCTACAGAACTCCCGTAAAGTGTTCCCTACACTGGATGCAGAACTCCTGTAAACTGTCTCTCACTACTTCGAATGTACAGAAATCCTGTAAGCTGCTTCTCTTTTACTCAGACTACTGAAAACCGGCATAGTGCGTAAGACTAATCCCATGCTACAGAAAACCCATAAAGTGTTTCCTACACTCAGGATGCAGAACTCCTGTGAACTGCCTCTCACTTCTTCCAATGGTCAGAAATCCTGTAAGCTGCTTGTCTTTTACTCAGACTACTGAAAACCCGCATAGTGCGTTAGAATTCTCCCATGCTACAGCACTCCCGTAAAGTGTTTCCTACACTCAGGATGCAGAACTCCTGTAAAATGCCTCTCACTACTTCCAATGGACAGAAATCCTGTAAGCTGCTTCTCTTTTACTCAGACTACGGAAAACTCGCATAGTGCGTAAGACTACTCCCATGCTACATAACTTCCGTAAAGTGTTTCCTACACTGGATGCAGAACTCCTTTAAACTGCCTCTCACTACTTCCAATATACAGAAATCCTGTAAGCTGCTTCTCTTTTACTCAGACTACTGAAAACCCACATAGTGCGTAAGACTACTCCCATGCTACAGAACTCCCGTAAAGTGTTTCCTACACTCAGGATGCAGAACTCCTGTAAACTGCCTCTCACTACTTCCAATGTACAGAAATCCTGTAAGCTGCTTCTCTTTTACTCAGACTACTGAAAACCCGCATAGTGCGTAGGACTACTCCCATGCTACAGAACTCCCGTAAAGTGTTTTCTACACTCAGGATGCAGAACTCCTTTAAACTGCATTTCACTATTTCCAATGTACAGAAATCCTGTAAGCTGCTTCTCTTTTACTCAGAATACTAAAAACCCGCCTAGTGCGTAAGACTTTTCCCATGCTTCAGAACTCCCGTGAAGTGTTTCCTACACTCAGGATGCAGAACTCCTGTAAATTGCCTCTCACTACTTCCAATGTACAGAAATCCTGTAAGCTGCTTCTCTTTTACTCAGACTACTGAAAACCCGCATAGTGCGTAAGACTACTCCCATGCTACAGAACTCCCATAAAGTGTTTTCTACCCTCAGGATGCAGAACTCCTGTAAATTGCCTCTCACTACTTCCAATGTACAGAAATCCTGTAAGCTGCTTCTCTTTTACTCAGACTACTGAAAACCCGCATAGTGCGTAAGACTACTCCCATGCTACAGAACTCCCGTAAAGTGTTTCCTACCCTCAGGATGCAGAACTCCTTTAAACTGCCTCTCACTACTTCCAATGTACAGAAATCCTGTAAGCTGCTTCTCTTTTACTCAGACTACTGAAAACCCGCATAGTGCGTTAGAATTCTCCCATGCTACAGAACTCCCGTAAAGTGTCTCCTACACTGGATGCAGAACTCATTTAAACTGCCTTTCACTACTTCCAATGTACAGAAATCCTGTAAGCTGCTTCTCTTTTACTCAGACTACTGAAAACCCGCATAGTGCGTAAGACTACTCCCATGCTACAGAACTCCCGTAAAGTGTTTCCTACCCTCAGGATGCAGAACTCCTTTAAACTGCCTCTCACTACTTCCAATGTACAGAAATCCTGTAAGCTGCTTCTCTTTTACTCAGACTACTGAAAACCCGCATAGTGCGTTAGAATTCTCCCATGCTACAGAACTCCCGTAAAGTGTCTCCTACACTGGATGCAGAACTCATTTAAACTGCCTTTCACTACTTCCAATGTACAGAAATCCTGTAAGCTGCTTCTCTTTTACTCAGACTACTGAAAACCCACATAGTGCGTAAGACTACTCCCATGCTACAGAACTCCCGTAAATTGTTTCCTACCCTCAGGATGCAGAACTCCTGTAAACTGCCTCTCACTACTTCCAAAGTACAGAAATCCTGTAAGCTGCTTCTCTTTTACTCAGACTACTGAAAACCCGCATAGTCCGTAAGACTACTCCCAAGCTACAGAACGCCCGTAAAGTGTTTCATACACTCAGGATGCAGAACTCCTTTGAACTGCCTCTCACTACTTCCAATGTACAGAAATCCTGTAAGCTGCTTCTCTATTACTCAGACTACGGAAAACTCGCATAGTGCGTAAGACTACTCCCATGCTACATAACTTCCGTAAAGTGTTTCCTACACTCAGGATGCAGAACTCCTGTAAATGGCCTCTCACTACTTCCAATGCACAGAAATCCTGTCAGCTGCTTCTCTTATACTCAGACTACTGAAAACCCACAGAGTGCGTAGGACTACTCCCATGCTACAGAACTCCCGTAAAGTGTTTACTACACTCAGGATGCAGAACTCCTTTAAACTGCATTTCACTATTTCCAATGTACAGAAATCCTGTAAGCTGCTTCTCTTTTACTCAGACTACTGAAAACCCGCATAGTGCGTAAGACTACTCCCATGCTTCAGAACTCCCGTGAAGTGTTTCCTACACTCAGGATGCAGAACTCCTGTAAACTGCCTCTCACTACTTCCAATGTACAGAAATCCTGTAAGCTGCTTCTCTTTTACTCAGACTACTGAAAACCGGCATAGTGCGTAAGACTACTCCCATGCTACAGAACTCCTGTAAAGTGTTTCCTACACTCGATGCAGAACTCCTGTAAACTGTCTCTCACTACTTCGAATGTACAGAAATCCTGTAAGCTGCTTCTCTTTTACTCAGACTACTGAAAACCGGCATAGTGCGTAAGACTACTCCCATGCTACAGAAAACCCATAAAGTGTTTCCTACACTCAGGATGCAGAACTCCTGTGAACTGCCTCTCACTTCTTCCAATGGTCAGAAATCCTGTAAGCTGCTTCTCTTTTACTCAGACTACTGAAAACCCGCATAGTGCGTAAGACTTCTCCCATGCTACAGAACTCCCGTAAAGTGTCTCCTACACTGGATGCAGAACTCCTTTAAACTGCCTCTCACTGCTTCCAATGTACAGAAATCCTGTAAGCTGCTTCTCTTTTACTCAGACTACTGATAACCCGAATAGTGCGTAAAACTACTCCCATGCTACAGAAGTCCCGTAAAGTGTTTCCTACACTTTGATGCAAAACTCCTGTAAACTGCCTCTCACTACTTCCAATGTACAGAAATCCTGTAAGTTGCTTCTCTTTTACTCAGACTACTGAAAACCCGCATAGTGCGTAAGACTACTCCCATGCTAAAGAACGCCCGTAAAGTGTTTTCTAAACTCAGGATGCAGAACTCCTGTAAACTGCCTCTCACTACTTCCAATGTACAGAAATACTGTAAGCTGCTTCACTTTTACTCAACTACTGAAAACCCGCATAATGCGTAAGACTACTCCCATGCTACAGAACTCCCGTAAAGTGTTTCCTACCCTCAGGATGCAGAACTCCTGTAAACTGCCTCTCACTACTTCCAATGGACAGAAAACCTGTAAGCTGCTTCTCTTTTACTCAGACTACTGAAAACCCGCATAGTGCGTAAGACTACTCCCATGCTAAAGAACTCCCGTAAAGTGTTTTCTACACTCAGGATGCAGATCTCCTGTAAAATGCCTCTCACTACTTCCAATGTACAGAAATCCTGTAAGCTGCTTCTCTTTTACTCAGACTACTGAAAACCCGCATAGTGCGTGAGAATTCTCCCATGCTACAGAACTCCCGTAAAGTGTTTCCTACACTCAGGATGCAGAACTCCTGTAAACTGCCTCTCACTACTTCCAATGGACTGAAATCCTGTAAGCTGCTTCTCTTTTACTCAGACTACTGAAAACCCGCATAGTGCGTAAGACTACTCCCATGCTACAGAACTCCCATAAAGTGTTTTCTACCCTCAGGATGCAGAACTCCTGTAAATTGCCTCTCACTACTTCCAATGTACAGAAATCCTGTAAGCTGCTTCTCTTTTACTCAGACTACTGAAAACCCGCATAGTGCGTAAGACTACTCCCATGCTACAGAACTCCCGTAAAGTGTTTCCTACCCTCAGGATGCAGAACTCCTTTAAACTGCCTCTCACTACTTCCAATGTACAGAAATCCTGTAAGCTGCTTCTCTTTTACTCAGACTACTGAAAACCCGCATAGTGCGTTAGAATTCTCCCATGCTACAGAACTCCCGTAAAGTGTCTCCTACACTGGATGCAGAACTCATTTAAACTGCCTTTCACTACTTCCAATGTACAGAAATCCTGTAAGCTGCTTCTCTTTTACTCAGACTACTGAAAACCCGCATAGTGCGTAAGACTACTCCCATGCTACAGAACTCCCGTAAAGTGTTTCCTACCCTCAGGATGCAGAACTCCTTTAAACTGCCTCTCACTACTTCCAATGTACAGAAATCCTGTAAGCTGCTTCTCTTTTACTCAGACTACTGAAAACCCGCATAGTGCGTTAGAATTCTCCCATGCTACAGAACTCCCGTAAAGTGTCTCCTACACTGGATGCAGAACTCATTTAAACTGCCTTTCACTACTTCCAATGTACAGAAATCCTGTAAGCTGCTTCTCTTTTACTCAGACTACTGAAAACCCGCATAGTGCGTTAGAATTCTCCCATGCTACAGAACTCCCGTAAAGTGTTTCCTACACTGGATGCAGAACTCCTTTAAACTGCCTCTCACTACTTCCAATGTACAGAAATCCTGTAAGCTGCTTCTCTTTTACTCAGACTACTGAAAACCCGCATAGTGCGTAAGACTACTCCCATGCTACAGAACGCCCGTAAAGTGTTTCCTACACTCAGGATGCATAACTCCTGTAAACTGCCTCTCACTTCTTCGAATGTATAGAAATCCTGTAAGCTGCTTCTGTTTTACTCAGACTACTGAAAACCCGCCTAGTGCGTAAGACTTCTCCCATGCTACAGAACTCCCGTAAAGTGTTTCCTACACTGGATGCAGAACTCCTTTAAACTGCCTCTCACTACTTCCAATGTACAGAAATCCTGTAAGCTGCTTCTCTTTTACTCAGACTACTGAAAACCCGCATAGTACGTAAGACTACTCCCATGCTAGAGAACTCCCATAAAGTGTTTTCTACACTCAGGATGCAGAACTCCTGTAAACTGCCTCTCACTACTTCCAATGTACAGAAATCCTGTAAGCTGCTTCTCTTTTACTGACTACTGAAAACCCGCATAGTGCGTAGGACTACTCCCATGCTACAGAACTCCCGTAAAGGGTTTGCTACACTCCGGATGCAGAACTCCTGTGAACTGCCTCTCACGGCTTCCAATGTACAGAAATCCTGTAAGCTGCTTCTCTTTTACTGAGACTACTGAAAACCCGCATAGTGCGTGAGAATTCTCCCATGCTACAGAACTCCCGTAAAGTGTTTCCTACACTCACGATGCAGATCTCCTGTAAAATGCCTCTCACTACTTCCAATGTACAGAAATCCTGTAAGCTACTTCTCTTTTACTCAGACTACTCAAAACCCGCATAGTGCATAGGACTACTCCCATGCTACAGAACTCCCGTAAAGTGTTTGCTACCCTCAGGATGCAGAACACCTTTGAACTGCCTCTCACTACTTCCAATGTACAGAAATGCTGTAAGCTCCTTCTCTTTTACTCAGACTACTGAAAACCCGCCTAGTGCGTAAGACTACTCCCATGCTACAGAACTCACGTAAAGTGTTTCCTACACTCAGGATGCAGATCTCCTGTAAACTGCCTCTCACTACTTCCAATGCACAGAAATCCTGTAAGCTGCTTCTCTTTTACTCAGACTTCTCAAAACCCGCATAGTGCGTAAGACTTCTCCCATGCTACAGAACTCCCGTAAAGTGTCTCCTACACTGGATTCATAACTCCTTTAAACTCCCTCTCACTACTTCCAATGTACAGAAATCCTGTAAGCTGCTTCTCTTTTACTCAGACTACTGAAAACCCGCATAGTGCGTAGGACTGCTACCATGCTAAAGAACTCCCGTAAAGTGTTTCCTACACTCAGGATGCAGAACTCCTTTAAACTGCATTTCACTACTTCCAATGTACAGAAATCCTGTAAGGTGCTTCTCATTTACTCAGAATACTGAAAACCAGCCTAGTGCGTAAGACTTCTCCCATACTACAGAACTCCCGTGAAGTGTTTCCTACCCTCAGGATGCAGAACTCCTGTAAACTGCCTCTCACTACTTCCAATGTACAGAAATCCTGTACGCTGCTTCTCTTTTACTCAGACTACTGAAAACCCGCATAGTGCGTAAGACTACTCCCATGCTAGAGAACTCCCGTAAAGTGTTTCCTACCCTCAGGATGCAGAACTCCTGACAACTGCCTCTCACTACTTCCAATGTACAGAAATCCTGTAAGCTGCTTCTCTTTTACTCAGACTACTGAAAACCCGCATAGTGCGTAAGACTACTCCCATGCTACAGAACTCCCGTAAAGTGTTTGCTACACTCAGGATGCAGAACTCCTGTAAACTGCCTGTCACTACTTCCAATGACAGAAATCCTGTAAGCTGCTTCTCTTTTACTCAGACTACTGAAAACCCTCATAGTGCGTAAACTACTCCAATGCTACCGAACTCCTGTAAAGTGTTTCCTACACTCAGGATGCAGAACTCCTTTAAACTGCCTCTCACTACGTCCAATGCACAGAAATCCTGTAAGCTGCTTCTCTTTTACTCAGACTTCTCAAAACCCTCATAGTGCGTAAGACTTCTCCCATGCTACAGAACTCCCGTAAAGTGTCTCCTACACTGGATTCATAACTCCTTTAAACTCCCTCTCACTACTTCCAATGTACAGAAATCCTGTAAGCTGCTTCTCTTTTACTCAGACTACTGAAAACCCGCATAGTGCGTAGGACTGCTACCATGCTAAAGAACTCCCGTAAAGTTTTTCCTACACTCAGGATGCAGAACGCCTTTAAACTGCATTTCACTACTTCCAATGTACAGAAATCCTGTAAGGTGCTTCTCATTTACTCAGAATACTGAAAACCCGCCTAGTGCGTAAGACTTCTCCCATACTACAGAACTCCCGTGAAGTGTTTCCTACCCTCAGGATGCAGAACTCCTGTAAACTGCCTCTCACTACTTCCAATGTACAGAAATCCTGTACGCTGCTTCTCTTTTACTCAGACTACTGAAAACCCGCATAGTGCGTAAGACTACTCCCATGCTAGAGAACTCCCGTAAAGTGTTTCCTACCCTCAGGATGCAGAACTCCTTTAAACTGCCTCTCACTACTTCCAATGTACAGAAATCCTGTAAGCTGCTTCTCTTTTACTCAGACTACTGAAAACCCGCATAGTGCGTAAGACTACTCCCATGCTACAGAACTCCCGTAAAGTGTTTGCTACACTCAGGATGCAGAACTCCTGTAAACTGCCTCTCACTACTTCCAATGACAGAAATCCTGTAAGCTGCTTCTCTTTTACTCAGACTACTGAAAACCCTCATAGTGCGTAAACTACTCCAATGCTACCGAACTCCTGTAAAGTGTTTCCTACACTGGATGCAGAACTCCTTTAAACTGCCTCTCACTACTTCCAATATACAGAAATCCTGTAAGCTGCTTCTCTTTTACTCAGACTACTGAAAACCCGCATAGTACGTAAGACTACTCCCATGCTAGAGAACTCCCATAAAGTGTTTTCTACACTCAGGATGCAGAAGTCCTGTAAACTGCCTCTCACTACTTCCAATGTACAGAAATCCTGTAAGCTGCTCTCTTTTACTCAGACTACTGAAAACCCGCATAGTATGTAAGACTACTCCCATGCTACAGAACTCCCGTAAAGTGTTTCCTGCACTCAGGATGCAGAACTCCTGTAAACTGCCTCTCACTACTTCCAATGTACAGAAATCCTGTAAGCTGCTCTCTTTTACTCAGACTACTGAAAACCCGCATAGTGCGTAAGACTACACCAATGCTACAGAACTCACGTAAAGTGTTTCCTGCACTCAGGATGCAGAACTCCTGTAAACTGCCTCTCACTACTTCCAATGTACAGAAATCCTGTAAGCTGCTTCTCTTTTACTCAGACTACTGAAAACCCGCATACTGTGTAAGACTACTCCCATGCTACAGAACTCCCGTAAACTGTCTCCTACACTCAGGATGCAGAACTCCTGTAAACTGCCTCTCACTACTTCCAATGTACAGAAATCCTGTAAGCTGCTTCTCTTTTACTCAGACTACTGAAAACCCGCATAGGGCTTTAGACTTATCCCATGCTACAGAACTCCCGTAAAGTGTTTCCTACACTCAGGATGCAGAACTCCTATAAACTGCCTCTCACTACTTCCAATGTACAGAAATCCTGTAAGCTGCTTCTCTTTTACTCAGACTACTGAAAACCCGCATAGTGCGTAAGACTACTCCCATGCTACAGAACTCCCGTAAAGTGTTTTCTACACTCAGGATGCAGAACTCCTGTAAAATGCCTCTCACTACTTCCAATGTACAGAAATCCTGTGAGCTGCTTCTCTTTTACTCAGACTACTGAAAACCCGCATAGTGCGTAAGACTACTCCCATGCTACAGAACTCCCGTAAAGTGTTTCCTACACTCAGGATGCAGAACTTCTGTAAACTGCCTCTCACTACTTCCAATGTACAGAAATCCTGTAAGCTGCTTCTGTTTTACTCAGACTACTGAAAACCCACATAGTGCTTAAGACTACTCCCATGCTACAGAACGCCCGTAAAGTGTTTTCTACACTCAGGATGCAGAACTCCTGTGAACTGCCTCTCACTACTTCCAATGGACAGAAATCCTGTAAGCTGCTTCTCTTTTACTCAGACTACTGAAAACCCGCATAGTGCGTAAGACTACTCCCATGCTACAGAACTCCCGTAAAGTGTTTACTACCCTCAGGATGCAGAACTCCTGTAAACTGCCTCTCACTACTTGCAATGTACAGAAATCCTGTAAGCTGCTTCTCTTTTACTCAGACTACTGAAAACCCGCATAGTGCGTAAGACTACTCCCATGCTACAGAACGCCCGTAAAGTGTTTTCTACACTCAGGATGCAGAACTCCTGTGAACTGCCTCTCACTACTTCCAATGTACAGAAATCCTGTAAGCTGCTTCTCTTTTTCTCAGACTACTGAAAATCCGCATAGTGCGTTAGAATTCTCCCATGCTACAGAACTCCCGTGAAGTGTTTCCTACCCGCAGGATGCAGAACTCATTTAAACTGCCTCTCACTACTTCCAGTGACAGAAATCCTGTAAGCTACTTCTATTTTACTCAGACTACTGAAAATCCGCATAGTACGTAAGACTACTCCCATGCTACAGAACTCCCGTAAAGTGTTTCCTACACTCAGGATGCAGAACTCCTGTAAACTGCCTCTCACTACTTCCAATGTACAGAAATCCTGTAAGCTGCTTCTCTTTTACTCAGACTACTGAAAACCCGCATAGTACGTAAGACTACTCCCATGCTAGAGAACTCCCATAAAGTGTTTTCTACACTCAGGATGCAGAACTCCTGTAAACTGCCTCTCACTACTTCCAATGTACAGAAATCCTGTAAGCTGCTCTCTTTTACTCAGACTACTGAAAACCCGCATAGTGCGTAAGACTACACCAATGCTACAGAACTCCCCTAAAGTGTTTCCTGCACTCAGGATGCAGAACTCCTGTAAACTGCCTCTCACTACTTTCAATGTACAGAAATCCTGTAAGCTGCTTCTCTTTTACTCAGACTACTGAAAACCCGCATACTGTGTAAGACTACTCCCATGCTACAGAACTCCCGTAAACTGTCTCCTACACTCAGGATGCAGAACTCCTGTAAACTGCCTCTCACTACTTCCAATGTACAGAAATCCTGTAAGCTGCTTCTCTTTTACTCAGACTACTGAAAACCCACATAGTACGTAAGACTACTCCCATGCTACAGAACTCCCGTAAAGTGTTTCCTACACTCAGGATGCAGAACTTCTGTAAACTGCCTCTCACTACTTCCAATGTACAGAAATCCTGTAAGCTGCTTCTCTTTTACTCAGACTACTGAAAACCCACATAGTGCTTAAGACTAATCCCATGCTACAGAACTCCCGTAAAGTGTTTCCTACACTGGATGCAGAACTCCTTTAAACTGCCTCTCACTACTTCCAATGTACAGAAATCCTGTAAGCTGCTTCTCTTTTACTCAGACTACTGAAAACCCGCATAGTGCGTAGGACTACTCCCATGCTACAGAACTCCCGTAAAGGGTTTCCTACACTCCGGATGCAGAACTCCTGTGAACTGCCTCTCACTGCTTCCAATGTACAGAAATCCTGTAAGCTGCTTCTCTTTTACTCAGACTACTGAAAACCCGCCTAGTGCGTAAGACTACTCCCATGTTACAGAACTCCCGTAAAGTGTTTCCTACACTGGATGCAGAACTCCTTTAAACTGCCTCTCACTACTTCAAATATACAGAAATCCTGTAAGCTGCTTCTCTTTTACTCAGACTACTGAAAACCCGCATAGTACGTAAGACTACTCCCATGCTAGAGAACTCCCATAAAGTGTTTTCTACACTCAGGATGCAGAACTCCTGTAAACTGCCTCTCACTACTTCCAATGTACAGAAATCCTGTAAGCTGCTCTCTTTTACTCAGACTACTGAAAACCCGCATAGTGCGTAAGACTACTCCCATGCTACAGAACTCCCGTAAAGTGTTTCCTACACTCAGGATGCAGAACTCCTGTAAACTGCCTCTCACTACTTCCAATGTACAGAAATCCTGTAAGCTGCTCTCTTTTACTCAGACTACTGAAAACCCACATAGTGCGTAAGACTACTCCCATGCTACAGAACTCCCGTAAAGTGTTTCCTGCACTCAGGATGCAGAACTCCTGTAAACTGCCTCTCACTACTTCCAATGTACAGAAATCCTGTAAGCTGCTTCTGTTTTTCTCAGACTACTGAAAATCCGCATAGTGCGTTAGAATTCTCCCATGCTACAGAACTCCTGTAAAGTGTTTCCTTCCTCAGGATGCAGAACTCCTGTAAACTACCTCTCACTACTTCCAATGGATAGAAATCTTGTAAGCTGCTTATCTTTTACTCAACTACTGAAAACCCGCATAGTGCGTAAGACTACTCCCATGCTACAGAACTCCCGTAAAGTGTTTTCTACACTCAGGATGCAGAACTCCTGTAAACTGCCTCTCACTACTTCCAATGTACAGAAATCCTGTAAGCTGCTTCTCTTTTACTGAGACTACTGAAAACCCGCATAGTGCGTTAGAATTCTCCCATGCTACAGAACTCCCGTGAAGTGTTTCCTACCCGCAGGATGCAGAACTCATTTAAACTGCCTCCCACTACTTCCAGGGACAGAAATCCTGTAAGCTGCTTCTCTTTTACTCAGACTACTAAAAATCCGCATAGTACGTAAGACTACTCCCATGCTATAGAACTCCCATAAAGTGTTTCCTAAACTCAGGATGCAGAACTACTGTAAACTGCCTCTCAATACTTCCAATGTACAGAAATCCTGTAAGCTGCTCTCTTTTACTCAGACTACTGAAAACCCGCATAGTGCGTAAGACTACACCAATGCTACAGAACTCCCGTAAAGTGTTTCCTGCACTCAGGATGCAGAACTCATTTAAACTGCCTCTCACTACTTCCAATGTACAGAAATACTGTAAGCTGCTTCTCTTTTACTCAGACTACTGAAAACCCGCATAGTGCGTAAGACTACTCCCATGTTACAGAACTCCCGTAAAGTGTTTTCTACACTCAGGATGCAGAACTCCTGTAAACTGCCTCTCACTACTTCCAATGTACAGAAATCCTGTGAGCTGCTTCTCTTTTACTCAGACTACTGAAAACCCGCATAGTGCGTAAGACTACTCCCATGCTACAGAACTCCCGTAAAGTGTTTCCTACACTCAGGATGCAGAACTTCTGTAAACTGCCTCTCACTACTTCCAATGTACAGAAATCCTGTAAGCTGCTTCTGTTTTACTCAGATTACTGAAAACCCGCATAGTGCGTAAGACTTCTCCCATGCTACAGAACTTCCGTAAAGTGTTTCCTACACTGGATGCAGAACCCCTTTAAACTGCCTCTCACTACTTCCAATATACAGAAATCCTGTAAGCTGCTTCTCTTTTACTCAGACTACTGAAAACCCGCATAGTACGTAAGACTACTCCCATGCTAGAGAACTCCCATAAAGTGTTTTCTACACTCAGGATGCAGAACTCCTGTAAACTGCCTCTCACTACTTCCAATGTACAGAAATCCTGTAAGCTGCTTCTCTTTTACTCAGACTACTGAAAACCCACATACTGTGTAAGACTACTCCCATGCTACAGAACTCCCGTAAACTGTCTCCTACACTCAGGATGCAGAACTCCTGTAAACTGCCTCTCACTACTTCCAATGTACAGAAATCCTGTAAGCTGCTTCTCTTTTACTCAGACTACTGAAAACCCACATAGTGCGTAAGACTACTCCCATGCTAGAGAACTCCCGTAAAGTGTTTCCTACACTCAGGATGCAGAACTTCTGTAAACTGCCTCTCACTACTTCCAATGTACAGAAATCCTGTAAGCTGCTTCTGTTTTACTCAGACTACTGAATACCCACATAGTGCGTCAGACTAATCCCATGCTACAGAACTCCCGTAAAGTGTTTCCTACACTGGATGCAGAACTCCTTTAAACTGCCTCTCACTACTTCCAATGGACAGAAATCCTGTAAGCTGCTTCTCTTTTACTCAGACTACTGAAAACCCGCATAGTGCGTAGGACTACTCCCATGCTACAGAACTCCCGTAAAGGGTTTGCTACACTCCGGATGCAGAACTCCTGTGAACTGCCTCTCACTGCTTCCAATGTACAGAAATCCTGTAAGCTGCTTCTCTTTTACTCAGACTACTGAAAACCCGCCTAGTGCGTAAGACTACTCCCATGCTACAGAACTCCCGTAAAGTGTTTTCTACACTCAGGATGCAGAACTCCTGTAAACTGCCTCTCACTACTTCCAATGTACAGAAATCCTGTAAGCTGCTTCTCTTTTACTCAGACTACTGAAAACCTGCATAGTGCGTAAGACTACTCCCATGCTACAGAACGTCCGTAAACTGTTTCCTACACTCAGGATGCAGAACTCCTGTAAACTGCCTCTCACTACTTCCAATGTACAGAAATCCTGTAAGCTGCTTCTCTTTTACTCAGACTACTGAAAACCCGCATAGTGCGTAGGACTACTCCCATGCTACAGAACTCCCGTAAAGTGTTTCCTACCCTCAGGATGCAGAACTCCTTTGAACTGCCTCTCACTACTTCCAATGTACAGAAATGCTGTAAGCTCCTTCTCTTTTACTCAGACTACTGAAAACCCGCATAGTGCGTAAGACTACTCACATGCTACAGTACTCCCATAAAGTGTCTCCTACACTCAGGATGCAGAACTCCTGTAAACTGCCTCTCACTACTTCCAATGGACAGAAATCCTGTAAGCTGCTTCTGTTTTACTCAGACTACTGAAAACCCGCCTAGTGCGTAAGACTACTCCCATGCTACAGAACTCCCGTAAAGTGTTTTCTACACTCAGGATGCAGAACTCTTGTAAACTGCCTCTCACTACTTCCAATGTACATAAATCCTGTAAGCTGCTTCTCTTTTACTCAGACTACTGAAAACCCGCATAGTGCGTAAGACTACTCCCATGCTACAGAACGTCCGTAAAGTGTTTCCTACACTCAGGATGCAGAACTCCTGTAAACTGCCTCTCACTACTTCCAATGTACAGAAATCCTGTAAGCTGATTCTCTTTTACTCAGACTACTGAAAACCCGCATAGTGCGTAAGACTACTCCCATGCTACAGAACTCCCGTAAAGTGTTTCCTACACTGGATGCAGAACTCCTTTAAACTGCCTCTCACTACTTCCAATGTACAGAAATCCTGTAAGCTGCTTCTCTTTTACTCAGACTACTGAAAACCCGCATAGTGCGTAGGACTACTCCCATGCTACAGAACTCCCATAAAGTGTTTCCTACACTCAGGATGCAGATCTCCTGTAAACTGCCTCTCACTTCTTCCAATGTACAGAAATCCTGTAAGCTGCTCTCTTTTACTCAGACTACTGAAAACCCGCATAGTGCGTAAGATTTCTCCCATGCTACAGAACTCCCGTAAAGTGTTTCCTACACTCAGGATGCAGATCTCCTGTAAACTGCCTCTCACTACTTCCAATGTACAGAAATCCTGTAAGCTGCTTCTCTTTTACTCAGACTACTGAAAACCCGCATAGTGCGTAAGACTACTCCCATGCTACAGAACTCCCGTAAAGTGTTTGCTACACTCCGGATGCAGAACTCCTGTGAACTGCCTCTCACTACTTCCAATGTACAGAAATCCTGTAAGCTGCTTCTCTTTTTCTCAGACTACTGAAAATCCGCATAGTGCGTTAGAATTCTCCCATGCTACAGAACTCCTGTAAAGTGTTTCCTTCCTCAGGATGCATAACTCCTGTAAACTGCCTCTCACTACTTCCAATGGCTAGAAATCCTGTAAGCTGCTTGTCTTTTACTCAACTACTGAAAACCCGCATTGTGCGTAAGACTACTCCCATGCTACAGAACTCCCGTAAAGTGTTTTCTACACTCAGGATGCAGAACTCCTGTAAACTGCCTCTCACTACTTCCAATGTACAGAAATCCTGTGAGCTGCTTCTCTTTTACTCAGACTACAGAAAACCCGCATAGTGCGTAAGACTACTCCCATGCTACAGAACTCCCGTAAAGTGTTTCCTACACTCAGGATGCAGAACTTCTGTAAACTGCCTCTCACTACTTCCAATGTACAGAAATCCTGTAAGCTGCTTCTCTTTTACTCAGACTACTGAAAATGAGCATAGTACGTAAGACTACTCCCATGCTAGAGAACTCCCATAAAGTGTTTTCTACACTCAGGATGCAGAACTCCTGTAAACTGCCTCTCACTACTTCCAATGTACAGAAATCCTGTAAGCTGCTCTCTTTTACTCAGACTACTGAAAACCCGCATAGTGCGTAAGACTACACCAATGCTACAGAACTCCCATAAAGTGTTTCCTGCGCTCAGGATGCAGAACTCCTGTAAACTGCCTCTCACTACTTCCAATGTACAGAAATCCTGTAAGCTGCTTCTCTTTTACTCAGACTACTGAAAACCCGCATACTGTGTAAGACTACTCCCATGCTACAGAACTCCCGTAAAGTGTCTCCTACACTCAGGATGCAGAACTCCTGTAAACTGCCTCTCACTACTTCCAATGTACAGAAATCCTGTAAGCTGCTTCTCTTTTACTCAGACTACTGAAAACCCACATAGTGCGTAAGACTACTCCCATGCTACAGAACTCCCGTAAAGTGTTTCCTACACTCAGGATGCAGAACTTCTGTAAACTGCCTCTCACTACTTCCAAAGTACAGAAATCCTGTAAGCTGCTTCTGTTTTACTCAGACTACTGAATACCCACATAGTGCGTCAGACTAATCCCATGCTACAGAACTCCCGTAAAGTGTTTCCTACACTGGATGCAGAACTCCTTTAAACTGCCTCTCACTACTTCCAATGGACAGAAATCCTGTAAGCTGCTTCTCTTTTACTCAGACTACTGAAAACCCGCATAGTGCGTAGGACTACTCCCATGCTACAGAACTCCCGTAAAGGGTTTGCTACACTCCGGATGCAGAACTCCTGTGAACTGCCTCTCACTGCTTCCAATGTACAGAAATCCTGTAAGCTGCTTCTCTTTTACTCAGACTACTGAAAACCCGCCTAGTGCGTAAGACTACTCCCATGCTACAGAACTCCCGTAAAGTGTTTCCTACACTGGATGCAGAACTCCTTTAAACTGCCTCTCACTACTTCAAATATACAGAAATCCTGTAAGCTGCTTCTCTTTTACTCAGACTACTGAAAACCCGCATAGTACGTAAGACTATTCCCATGCTAGAGAACTCCCATAAAGTGTTTTCTACACTCAGGATGCAGAACTCCTGTAAACTGCCTCTCACTACTTCCAATGTACAGAAATCCTGTAAGCTGCTCTCTTTTACTCAGACTACTGAAAACCCGCATAGTGCGTAAGACTACTCCCATGCTACAGAACTCCCGTAAAGTGTTTCCTACACTCAGGATGCAGAACTCCTGTAAACTGCCTCTCACTACTTCCAATGTACAGAAATCCTGTAAGCTGCTCTCTTTTACTCAGACTACTGAAAACCCACATAGTGCGTAAGACTACTCCCATGCTACAGAACTCCCGTAAAGTGTTTCCTGCACTCAGGATGCAGAACTCCTGTAAACTGCCTCTCACTACTTCCAATGTACAGAAATCCTGTAAGCTGCTTCTGTTTTTCTCAGACTACTGAAAATCCGCATAGTGCGTTAGAATTCTCCCATGCTACAGAACTCCTGTAAAGTGTTTCCTTCCTCAGGATGCAGAACTCCTGTAAACTACCTCTCACTACTTCCAATGGATAGAAATCTTGTAAGCTGCTTCTCTTTTACTCAACTACTGAAAACCCGCATAGTGCGTAAGACTACTCCCATGCTACAGAACTCCCGTAAAGTGTTTTCTACACTCAGGATGCAGAACTCCTGTAAACTGCCTCTCACTACTTCCAATGTACAGAAATCCTGTAAGCTGCTTCTCTTTTACTTAGACTACTGAAAACCCGCATAGTGCGTTAGAATTCTCCCATGCTACAGAACTCCCGTGAAGTGTTTCCTACCCGCAGGATGCAGAACTCATTTAAACTGCCTCCCACTACTTCCAGGGACAGAAATCCTGTAAGCTGCTTCTCTTTTACTCAGACTACTGAAAATCCGCATAGTACGTAAGACTACTCCCATGCTATAGAACTCCCATAAAGTGTTTCCTACACTCAGGATGCAGAACTCCTGTAAACTGCCTCTCACTACTTCCAATGTACAGAAATCCTGTAAGCTGCTCTCTTTTACTCAGACTACTGAAAACCCGCATAGTGCGTAAGACTACACCAATGCTACAGAACTCCCGTAAAGTGTTTCCTGCACTCAGGATGCAGAACTCATTTAAACTGCCTCTCACTACTTCCAATGTACAGAAATCCTGTGAGCTGCTTCTCTTTTACTCAGACTACTGAAAACCCGCATAGTGCGTAAGACTACTCCCATGCTACAGAACTCCCGTAAAGTGTTTCCTACACTCAGGATGCAGAACTTCTGTAAACTGCCTCTCACTACTTCCAATGTACAGAAATCCTGTAAGCTGCTTCTGTTTTACTCAGACTACTGAAAACCCACATAGTGCGTAAGACTTCTCCCATGCTACAGAACTTCCGTAAAGTGTTTCCTACACTGGATGCAGAACCCCTTTAAACTGCCTCTCACTACTTCCAATATACTGAAATCCTGTAAGCTGCTTCTCTTTTACTCAGACTACTGAAAACCCACATAGTGCGTAAGACTACTCCCATGCTAGAGAACTCCCGTAAAGTGTTTCCTACACTCAGGATGCAGAACTTCTGTAAACTGCCTCTCACTACTTCCAAAGTACAGAAATCCTGTAAGCTGCTTCTGTTTTACTCAGACTACTGAATACCCACATAGTGCGTCAGACTAATCCCATGCTACAGAACTCCCGTAAAGTGTTTCCTACACTGGATGCAGAACTCCTTTAAACTGCCTCTCACTACTTCCAATGGACAGAAATCCTGTAAGCTGCTTCTCTTTTACTCAGACTACTGAAAACCCGCATAGTGCGTAGGACTACTCCCATGCTACAGAACTCCCGTAAAGGGTTTGCTACACTCCGGATGCAGAACTCCTGTGAACTGCCTCTCACTGCTTCCAATGTACAGAAATCCTGTAAGCTGCTTCTCTTTTACTCAGACTACTGAAAACCCGCCTAGTGCGTAAGACTACTCCCATGCTACAGAACTCCCGTAAAGTGTTTTCTACACTCAGGATGCAGAACTCCTGTAAACTGCCTCTCACTACTTCCAATGTACAGAAATCCTGTAAGCTGCTTCTCTTTTACTCAGACTACTGAAAACCTGCATAGTGCGTAAGACTACTCCCATGCTACAGAACGTCCGTAAACTGTTTTCTACACTCAGGATGCAGAACTCCTGTAAACTGCCTCTCACTACTTCCAATGTACAGAAATCCTGTAAGCTGCTTCTCTTTTACTCAGACTACTGAAAACCCGCATAGTGCGTAGGACTACTCCCATGCTACAGAACGTCCGTAAAGTGTTTCCTACCCTCAGGATGCAGAACTCCTTTGAACTGCCTCTCACTACTTCCAATGTACAGAAATGCTGTAAGCTCCTTCTCTTTTACTCAGACTACTGAAAACCCGCATAGTGCGTAAGACTACTCACATGCTACAGTACTCCCGTAAAGTGTCTCCTACACTCAGGATGCAGAACTCCTGTAAACTGCCTCTCACTACTTCCAATGGACAGAAATCCTGTAAGCTGCTTCTGTTTTACTCAGACTACTGAAAACCAGCCTAGTGCGTAAGACTACTCCCATGCTACAGAACTCCCGTAAAGTGTTTCCTACACTCAGGATGCAGAACTCCTGTAAGCTGCCTCTCACTACTTCCAATGTACAGAAATCCTGTAAGCTGCTTCTCTTTTACTCAGACTACTGAAAACCCGCATAGTGCGTAAGACTACTCCCATGCTACAGAACGTCCATAAAGTGTTTCCTACACTCAGGATGCAGAACTCCTGTAAACTGCCTCTCACTACTTCCAATGTACAGAAATCCTGTAAGCTGCTTCTCTTTTACTCAGACTACTGAAAACCCGCATAGTGCGTAAGACTACTCCCATGCTACAGAACTCCCGTAAAGTGTTTCCTACACTGGATGCAGAACTCCTTTAAACTGCCTCTCACTACTTCCAATGTACAGAAATCCTGTAAGCTGCTTCTCTTTTACTCAGACTACTGAAAACCCGCATAGTGCGTAGGACTACTCCCATGCTACAGAACTCCCGTAAAGTGTTTCCTACCCTCAGGATGCAGAACTCCTTTGAACTGCCTCTCACTACTTCCAATGTACAGAAATGCTGTAAGCTCCTTCTCTTTTACTCAGACTACTGAAAACCCGCATAGTGCGTAAGACTACTCACATGCTACAGTACTCCCGTAAAGTGTCTCCTACACTCAGGATGCAGAACTCCTGTAAACTGCCTCTCACTACTTCCAATGGACAGAAATCCTGTAAGCTGCTTCTCTTTTACTCAGAGTACTGAAAACCCGCATAGTGCGTAAGACTACTCCCATGCTACAGAACTCCCGTAAAGTGTTTCCTACACTGGATGCAGAACTCCTTTAAACTGCCTCTCACTACTTCCAATGTACAGAAATCCTGTAAGCTGCTTCTCTTTTACTCAGACTACTGAAAACCCGCATAGTGCGTAGGACTACTCCCATGCTACAGAACTCCCATAAAGTGTTTCCTACACTCAGGATGCAGAACTCCTGTAAACTGCCTCTCACTTCTTCCAATGTACAGAAATCCTGTAAGCTGCTCTCTTTTACTCAGACTACTGAAAACCCGCATAGTGCGTAAGATTTCTCCCATGCTATAGAACTCCCGTAAAGTGTTTCCTACACTCAGGATGCAGATCTCCTGTAAACTGCCTCTCACTACTTCCAATGTACAGAAATCCTGTAAGCTGCTTCTCTTTTACTCAGACTACTGAAAACCCGCATAGTGCGTAAGACTACTCCCATGCTACAGAACTCCCGTAAAGTGTTTGCTACACTCCGGATGCAGAACTCCTGTGAACTGCCTCTCACTACTTCCAATGTACAGAAATCCTGTAAGCTGCTTCTCTTTTACTCAGACTACTGAAAATGAGCATAGTACGTAAGACTACTCCCATGCTATAGAACTCCCATAAAGTGTTTTCTACACTCAGGATGCAGAACTCCTGTAAACTGCCTCTCACTACTTCCAATGTACAGAAATCCTGTAAGCTGCTCTCTTTTACTCAGACTACTGAAAACCCGCATGGTGCGTAAGACTACACCAATGCTACAGAACTCCCGTAAAGTGTTTCCTGCGCTCAGGATGCAGAACTCCTGTAAACTGCCTCTCACTACTTCCAATGTACAGAAATCCTGTAAGCTGCTTCTCTTTTACTCAGACTACTGAAAACCCGCATACTGTGTAAGACTACTCCCATGCTACAGAACTCCCGTAAAGTGTCTCCTACACTCAGGATGCAGAACTCCTGTAAACTGCCTCTCACTACTTCCAATGTACAGAAATCCTGTAAGCTGCTTCTCTTTTACTCAGACTACTGAAAACCCACATAGTGCGTAAGACTACTCCCATGCTACAGAACTCCCGTAAAGTGTTTCCTACACTCAGGATGCAGAACTTCTGTAAACTGCCTCTCACTACTTCCAAAGTACAGAAATCCTGTAAGCTGCTTCTGTTTTACTCAGACTACTGAATACCCACATAGTGCGTCAGACTAATCCCATGCTACAGAACTCCCGTAAAGTGTTTCCTACACTGGATGCAGAACTCCTTTAAACTGCCTCTCACTACTTCCAATGGACAGAAATCCTGTAAGCTGCTTCTCTTTTACTCAGACTACTGAAAACCCGCATAGTGCGTAGGACTACTCCCATGCTACAGAACTCCCGTAAAGGGTTTGCTACACTCCGGATGCAGAACTCCTGTGAACTGCCTCTCACTGCTTCCAATGTACAGAAATCCTGTAAGCTGCTTCTCTTTTACTCAGACTACTGAAAACCCGCCTAGTGCGTAAGACTACTCCCATGCTACAGAACTCCCGTAAAGTGTTTTCTACACTCAGGATGCAGAACTCCTGTAAACTGCCTCTCACTACTTCCAATGTACAGAAATCCTGTAAGCTGCTTCTCTTTTACTCAGACTACTGAAAACCTGCATAGTGCATAAGACTACTCCCATGCTACAGAACGTCCGTAAACTGTTTCCTACACTCAGGATGCAGAACTCCTGTAAACTGCCTCTCACTACTTCCAATGTACAGAAATCCTGTAAGCTGCTTCTCTTTTACTCAGACTACTGAAAACCCGCATAGTGCGTAGGACTACTCCCATGCTACAGAACTCCCGTAAAGTGTTTCCTACCCTCAGGATGCAGAACTCCTTTGAACTGCCTCTCACTACTTCCAATGTACAGAAATGCTGTAAGCTCCTTCTCTTTTACTCAGACTACTGAAAACCCGCATAGAGCGTAAGACTACTCACATGCTACAGTACTCCCGTAAAGTGTCTCCTACACTCAGGATGCAGAACTCCTGTAAACTGCCTCTCACTACTTCCAATGGACAGAAATCCTGTAAGCTGCTTCTGTTTTACTCAGACTACTGAAAACCAGCCTAGTGCGTAAGACTACTCCCATGCTACAGAACTCCCGTAAAGTGTTTTCTACACTCAGGATGCAGAACTCCTGTAAGCTGCCTCTCACTACTTCCAATGTACAGAAATCCTGTAAGCTGCTTCTCTTTTACTCAGACTACTGAAAACCCGCATAGTGCGTAAGACTACTCCCATGCTACAGAACGTCCGTAAAGTGTTTCCTACACTCAGGATGCAGAACTCCTGTAAACTGCCTCTCACTACTTCCAATGTACAGAAATCCTGTAAGCTGCTTCTCTTTTACTCAGACTACTGAAAACCCGCATAGTGCGTAAGACTACTCCCATGCTACAGAACTCCCGTAAAGTGTTTCCTACACTGGATGCAGAACTCCTTTAAACTGCCTCTCACTACTTCCAATGTACAGAAATCCTGTAAGCTGCTTCTCTTTTACTCAGACTACTGAAAACCCGCATAGTGCGTAGGACTACTCCCATGCTACAGAACTCCCATAAAGTGTTTCCTACACTCAGGATGCAGAACTCCTGTAAACTGCCTCTCACTACTTCCAATGTACAGAAATCCTGTAAGCTGCTTCTCTTTTACTCAGACTACTGAAAACCCGCATAGTGCGTAAGATTTCTCCCATGCTACAGAACTCCCGTAAAGTGTTTCCTACACTCAGGATGCAGATCTCCTGTAAACTGCCTCTCAATACTTCCAATGGATAGAAATCTTGTAAGCTGCTTCTCTTTTACTCAACTACTGAAAACCCGCATAGTGCGTAAGACTACTCCCATGCTACAGAACTCCCGTAAAGTGTTTGCTACACTCCGGATGCAGAACTCCTGTGAACTGCCTCTCACTACTTCCAATGTACAGAAATCCTGTAAGCTGCTTCTCTTTTTCTCAGACTACTGAAAATCCGCATAGTGCGTTAGAATTCTCCCATGCTACAGAACTCCTGTAAAGTGTTTCCTTCCTCAGGATGCAGAACTCCTGTAAACTGCCTCTCACTACTTCCAATGGATAGAAATCTTGTAAGCTGCTTCTCTTTTACTCAACTACTGAAAACCCGCATAGTGCGTAAGACTACTCCCATGCTACAGAACTCCCGTAAAGTGTTTCCTACACTCAGGATGCAGAACTCCTGTAAACTGCCTCTCACTACTTCCAATGTACAGAAATCCTGTAAGCTGCTCTCTTTTACTCAGACTACTGAAAACCCGCATAGTGCGTAAGACTACTCCCATGCTACAGAACTCCCGTAAAGTGTTTCCTACACTCAGGATGCAGAACTTCTGTAAACTGCCTCTCACTACTTCCAATGTACAGAAATCCTGTAAGCTGCTTCTGTTTTACTCAGACTACTGAAAACCCACATAGTGCGTAAGACTTCTCCCATGCTACAGAACTTCCGTAAAGTGTTTCCTACACTGGATGCAGAACCCCTTTAAACTGCCTCTCACTACTTCCAATATACAGAAATCCTGTAAGCTGCTTCTCTTTTACTCAGACTACTGAAAACCCGCATAGTACGTAAGACTACTCCCATGCTAGAGAACTCCCATAAAGTGTTTTCTACACTCAGGATGCAGAACTCCTGTAAACTGCCTCTCAGTACTTCCAATGTACAGAAATCCTGTAAGCTGCTTCTCTTTTACTCAGACTACTGAAAACCCACATACTGTGTAAGACTACTCCCATGCTACAGAACTCCCGTAAACTGTCTCCTACACTCAGGATGCAGAACTCCTGTAAACTGCCTCTCACTTCTTCCAATGTACAGAAATCCTGTAAGCTGCTTCTCTTTTACTCAGACTACTGAAAACCCACATAGTGCGTAAGACTACTCCCATGCTACAGAACTCCCGTAAAGTGTTTCCTACACTCAGGATGCAGAACTTCTGTAAACTGCCTCTCACTACTTCCAATGTACAGAAATCCTGTAAGCTGCTTCTGTTTTACTCAGACTACTGAATACCCACATAGTGCGTCAGACTATTCCCATGCTACAGAACTCCCGTAAAGTGTTTCCTACACTGGATGCAGAACTCCTTTAAACTGCCTCTCACTACTTCCAATGGACAGAAATCCTGTAAGCTGCTTCTCTTTTACTCAGACTACTGAAAACCCGCATAGTGCGTAGGACTACTCCCATGCTACAGAACTCCCGTAAAGGGTTTGCTACACTCCGGATGCAGAACTCCTGTGAACTGCCTCTCACTGCTTCCAATGTACAGAAATCCTGTAAGCTGCTTCTCTTTTACTCAGACTACTGAAAACCCGCCTAGTGCGTAAGACTACTCCCATGCTACAGAACTCCCGTAAAGTGTTTCCTACACTCAGGATGCAGAACTCCTGTAAACTGCTTCTCACTACTTCCAATGTACAGAAATCCTGTAAGCTGCTCTCTTTTACTCAGACTACTGAAAACCCACATAGTGCGTAAGACTACTCCCATGCTACAGAACTCCCGTAAAGTGTTTCCTGCACTCAGGATGCAGAACTCCTGTAAACTGCCTCTCACTACTTCCAATGTACAGAAATCCTGTAAGCTGCTTCTGTTTTTCTCAGACTACTGAAAATCCGCATAGTGCGTTAGAATTCTCCCATGCTACAGAACTCCTGTAAAGTGTTTCCTTCCTCAGGATGCAGAACTCCTGTAAACTACCTCTCACTACTTCCAATGCATAGAAATCTTGTAAGCTGCTTCTCTTTTACTCAACTACTGAAAACCCGCATAGTGCGTAAGACTACTCCCATGCTACAGAACTCCCGTAAAGTGTTTTCTACACTCAGGATGCAGAACTCCTGTAAACTGCCTCTCACTACTTCCAATGTACAGAAATCCTGTAAGCTGCTTCTCTTTTACTGAGACTACTGAAAACCCGCATAGTGCGTTAGAATTCTCCCATGCTACAGAACTCCCGTGAAGTGTTTCCTACCCGCAGGATGCAGAACTCATTTAAACTGCCTCCCACTACTTCCAGGGACAGAAATCCTGTAAGCTGCTTCTCTTTTACTCAGACTACTGAAAATCCGCATAGTACGTAAGACTACTCCCATGCTATAGAACTCCCATAAAGTGTTTCCTACACTCAGGATGCAGAACTCCTGTAAACTGCCTCTCACTACTTCCAATGTACAGAAATCCTGTAAGCTGCTCTCTTTTACTCAGACTACTGAAAACCCGCATAGTGCGTAAGACTACACCAATGCTACAGAACTCCCGTAAAGTGTTTCCTGCACTCAGGATGCAGAACTCATTTAAACTCCCTCTCACTACTTCCAATGTACAGAAATCCTGTAAGCTGCTTCTCTTTTACTCAGACTACTGAAAACCCGCATAGTGCGTAAGACTACTCCCATGTTACAGAACTCCCGTAAAGTGTTTTCTACACTCAGGATGCAGAACTCCTGTAAACTGCCTCTCACTACTTCCAATGTACAGAAATCCTGTGAGCTGCTTCTCTTTTACTCAGACTACTGAAAACCCGCATAGTGCGTAAGACTACTCCCATGCTACAGAACTCCCGTAAAGTGTTTCCTACACTCAGGATGCAGAACTTCTGTAAACTGCCTCTCACTACTTCCAATGTACAGAAATCCTGTAAGCTGCTTCTGTTTTACTCAGACTACTGAAAACCCACATAGTGCGTAAGACTTCTCCCATGCTACAGAACTTCCGTAAAGTGTTTCCTACACTGGATGCAGAACCCCTTTAACTGCCTCTCACTACTTCCAATATACAGAAATCCTGTAAGCTGCTTCTCTTTTACTCAGACTACTGAAAACCCGCATAGTACGTAAGACTACTCCCATGCTAGAGAACTCCCATAAAGTGTGTTCTACACTCAGGATGCAGAACTCCTGTAAACTGCCTCTCACTACTTCCAATGTACAGAAATCCTGTAAGCTGCTTCTCTTTTACTCAGACTACTCAAAACCCGCCTAGTGCGTAAGACTACTCCCATGCTACAGAACTCCCGTAAAGTGTTTTCTACACTCAGGATGCAGAACTCCTGTAAACTGCCTCTCACTACTTCCAATGTACAGAAATCCTGTAAGCTGCTTCTCTTTTACTCAGACTACTGAAAACCCGCATAGTGCGTAAGACTACACCAATGCTACAGAACTCCCGTAAAGTGTTTCCTGCACTCAGGATGCAGAACTCCTGTAAACTGCCTCTCACTACTTCCAATGTACAGAAATCCTGTAAGCTGCTTCTCTTTTACTCAGACTACTCAAAAGCCGCATTGTGCGTTAAGACTACTCCCATTCTAAAGAACTCCCGTAAAGTGTTTCCTACACTCAGGATGCAGAACTCCTGTAAACTCTCACTACTTCCAATGTACAGAAATCCTGTAAGCTGCTTCTCTTTTACTCAGACTACTGAAAACCCGCATAGTGCGTAAGACTACTCCCATGCTACAGAACTCCCGTAAAGTGTTTCCTACACTGGATGCAGAACTCCTTTAAACTGCCTCTCACTACTTCCAATGTACAGAAATCCTGTAAGCTGCTTCTCTTTTACTCAGACTACTGAAAACCCGCATAGTGCGTAAGACTACTCCCATGCTACAGAACTCCCGTAAAGTATTTCCTACACTCAGGATGCATAACTCCTGTAAACTGCCTCTCACTTCTTCGAATGTATAGAAATCCTGTAAGCTGCTTCTGTTTTACTCAGACTACTGAAAACCCGCCTAGTGCGTAAGACTTCTCCCATGCTACAGAACTCCCGTAAAGTGTTTCCTACACTGGATGCAGAACTCCTTTAAACTGCCTCTCACTACTTCCAATATACAGAAATCCAGTAAGCTGCTTCTCTTTTACTCAGACTACTGAAAACCCGCATAGTACGTAAGACTACTCCCATGCTACAGAACTCCCGTAAAGTGTTTTCTACACTCAGGATGCAGAACTCCTGTAAACTGCCTCTCACTACTTCCAATGTACAGAAATCCTGTAAGCTGCTCTCTTTTACTCAGACTACTGAAAACCCGCATAGTGCGTAAGACTACACCAATGCTACAGAACTCCCGTAAAGTGTTTCCTGCACTCAGGATGCAGAACTCCTGTAAACTGCCTCTCACTACTTCCAATGTACAGAAATCCTGTAAGCTGCTTCTCTTTTACTCAGACTACTGAAAACCCGCATACTGTGTAAGACTACTCCCATGTTACAGAACTCCCGTAAACTGTCTCCTACAATCAGGATGCAGAACTCCTGTAAACTGCCTCTCACTACTTCCAATGTACAGAAATCCTGTAAGCTGCTTCTCTTTTACTCAGACTACTGAAAACCCACATAGTGCGTAAGACTACTCCCATGCTACAGAACTCCCGTAAAGTGTTTCCTACACTCAGGATGCAGAACTTCTGTAAACTGCCTCTCACTACTTCCAATGTACAGAAATCCTGTAAGCTGCTTCTGTTTTACTCAGACTACTGAATACCCACATAGTGCGTCAGACTAATCCCATGCTACAGAACTCCCGTAAAGTGTTTCCTACACTGGATGCAGAACTCTTTAAACTGCCTCTCACTACTTCCAATGGACAGAAATCCTGTAAGCTGCTTCTCTTTTACTCAGACTACTGAAAACCCGCATAGTGCGTAGGACTACTCCCATGCTACAGAACTCCCGTAAAGTGTTTCCCACACTCAGGATGCAGAACTCCTGTAAACTGCCTCTCACTGCTTCCAATGTACAGAAATCCTGTAAACTGCTTCTCTTTTACTCAGACTACTGAAAACCTGCATAGTGCGTAAGACTACTCCCATGCTACAGAACGTCCGTAAACTGTTTCCTACACTCAGGATGCAGAACTCCTGTAAACTGCCTCTCACTACTTCCAATGTACAGAAATCCTGTAAGCTGCTTCTCTTTTACTCAGACTACTGAAAACCCGCATAGTGCGTAGGACTACTCCCATGGTACAGAACTCCCGTAAAGTGTTTCCTACCCTCAGGATGCAGAACTCCTTTGAACTGCCTCTCACTACTTCCAATGTACAGAAATGCTGTAAGCTCCTTCTCTTTTACTCAGACTACTGAAAACCCGCATAGTGGGTAGGACTACTCACATGCTACAGTACTCCCGTAAAGTGTCTCCTACACTCAGGATGCAGAACTCCTGTAAACTGCCTCTCACTACTTCCAATGGACAGAAATCCTGTAAGCTGCTTCTCTTTTACTCAGACTACTGAAAACCCGCCTAGTGCGTAAGACTACTCCCATGCTACAGAACTCCCGTAAAGTGTTTTCTACACTCAGGATGCAGAACTCCTGTAAACTGCCTCTCACTACTTCCAATGTACAGAAATCCTGTAAGCTGCTTCTCTTTTACTCAGACTACTGAAAACCCGCATAGTGCGTAAGACTACTCCCATGCTACAGAACGTCCGTAAAGTGTTTCCTACACTCAGGATGCAGAACTCCTGTGAACTGCCTCTCACTACTTCCAATGTACAGAAATCCTGTAAGCTGCTTCTCTTTTACTCAGACTACTGAAAACCCGCATAGTGCGTAAGACTACTCCCATGCTACAGAACTCCCGTAAAGTGTTTCCTACACTGGATGCAGAACTCCTTTAAACTGCCTCTCACTACTTCCAATGTACAGAAATCCTGTAAGCTGCTTCTCTTTTACTCAGACTACTGAAAACCCGCATAGTGCGTTGGACTACTCCCATGCTACAGAACTCCCATAAAGTGTTTCCTACCCTCAGGATGCAGAACTCCTGTAAACTGCCTCTCACTTCTTCCAATGTACAGAAATCCTGTAAGCTGCTTCTCTTTTACTCAGACTACTGAAAACCCGCATAGTTCGTAAGATTTCTCCCATGCTACAGAACTCCCGTAAAGTGTTTCCTACACTCAGGATGGAGATCTCCTGTAAACTGCCTCTCACTACTTCCAATGTACAGAAATCCTGTAAGCTGCTTCTCTTTTACTCAGACTACTGAAAACCCGCATAGTGCGTAAGACTACTCCCATGCTACAGAACTCCCGTAAAGTGTTTGCTACACTCCGGATGCAGAACTCCTGTGAACTGCCTCTTACTAGTTCCAATGTACAGAAATCCTGTAAGCTGCTTCTCTTTTTCTCAGACTACTGAAAATCCGCATAGTGCGTTAGAATTCTCCCATGCTACAGAACTCCTGTAAAGTGTTTCCTTCCTCAGGATGCAGAACTCCTGTAAACTGCCTCTCACTACTTCCAATGGATAGAAATCCTGTAAGCTGCTTCTCTTTTACTCAACTACTGAAAACCCGCATAGTGCGTAAGACTACTCCCATGCTACAGAACTCCCGTAAAGTGTTTCCTACACTCAGGATGCAGAACTCCTGTGAACTGCCTCTCACTACTTCCAATGTACAGAAATCCTGTAAGCTGCTTCTCTTTTACTCAGACTACTTAAAACCCGCATAGTGCGTAAGACTACTCCAATGCTACAGAACTCCCGTAAAGTGTTTCCTACACTCAGGATGCGGAACTCCTGTAAACTGCCTCTCACTACTTCCAATGAACAGAAATCCTGTAAACTGCTTCTCTTTTACTCAGACTACTGAAAACCCGCATAGTGCGTAAGACTACTCCCATGATACAGAACTCCCGTAAAGTGTTTTCTACACTCAGGATGCAGAACTCCTGTAAACTGCCTCTCACTACTTCCAATGTACAGAAATCCTGTAAACTGCTTCTCTTTTACTCAGACTACTGAAAACCCGCATAGTGCGTAAGACTACTCCCATGCTACAGAACTCCCATAAAGTGTTTCCTACCCTCAGGATGCAGAACTCCTGTAAACTGCCTCTCACTACTTCCAATGGACTGAAATCCTGTAAGCTGCTTCTCTTTTACTCAGACTACTGAATACCACCCTAGTGCGTCAGACTACTCTCATGCTAGAGAACTCATGTAAAGTGTTTCCTACACTCAGGATGCAGAACTCCTGTGAACTGCCTCTCACTACTTCCAATGTACAGAAATCCTGTAAGCTGCTTCTCTTTTACTCAGACTACTGAAAACCCGCATAGTGCGTAGGACTACTCCCATGCTACAGAACTCCCATAAAGTGTTTCCTACACTCAGGATGCAGAACTCCTGTAAACTGCCTCTCACTTCTTCCAATGTACAGAAATCCTGTAAGCTGCTTCTCTTTTACTCAGACTACTGAAAACCCGCATAGTGCGTAAGATTTCTCCCATGCTACAGAACTCCCGTAAAGTGTTTCCTACACTCAGGATGCAGATCTCCTGTAAATGCCTCTCACTACTTCCAATGGACAGAAATCCTGTAAGCTGCTTCTCTTTTACTCAGACTACTGAAAACCCGCATAGTGCGTAAGACTACTCCCATGCTACAGAACTCCCGTGAAGTGTTTGCTACACTCCGGATGCAGAACTCCTGTGAACTGCCTCTCACCACTTCCAATGTACAGAAATCCTGTAAGCTGCTTCTCTTTTTCTCAGACTACTGAAAATCCGCATAGTGCGTTAGAATTCTCCCATGCTACAGAACTCCCATAAAGTGTTTCCTACCCTCAGGATGCAGAACTCCTGTAAACTGCCTCTCACTACTTCCAATGGATAGAAATCCTGTAAGCTGCTTCTCTTTTACTTAACTACTGAAAACCCGCATAGTGCGTAAGACTACTCCCATGCTACAGAACTCCCGTAAAGTGTTTTCTACACTCAGGATGCAGAACTCCTGTAAACTGCCTCTCACTACTTCCAATGTACAGAAATCCTGTGAGCTGCTTCTCTTTTACTCAGACTACTGAAAACCCGCATAGTGCGTAAGACTACTCCCATGCTACAGAACTCCCGTAAAGTGTTTCCTACACTCAGGATGCAGAACTTCTGTAAACTGCCTCTCACTACTTCCAATGTACAGAAATCCTGTAAGCTGCTTCTATTTTACTCAGACTACTGAAAATCCGCATAGTACGTAAGACTACTCCCATGCTATAGAACTCCCATAAAGTGTTTCCTACACTCAGGATGCAGAACTCCTGTAAACTGCCTCTCACTACTTCCAATGTACAGAAATCCTGTAAGCTGCTCTCTTTTACTCAGACTACTGAAAACCCGCATAGTGCGTAAGACTACACCAATGCTACAGAACTCCCGTAAAGTGTTTCCTGCACTCAGGATGCAGAACTCATTTAAACTGCCTCTCACTACTTCCAATGTACAGAAATCCTGTAAGCTGCTTCTCTTTTACTCAGACTACTGAAAACCCGCATAGTGCATAAGACTACTCCCATGATAGAGAACTCCCGTAAAGTGTTTTCTACACTCAGGATGCAGAACTCCTGTAAACTGCCTCTCACTACTTCCAATGTACAGAAATCCTGTGAGCTGCTTCTCTTTTACTCAGACTACTGAAAACCCACATAGTGCGTAAGACTACTCCCATGCTACAGAACTCCCGTAAAGGGTTTGCTACACTCCGGATGCAGAACTCCTGTGAACTGCCTCTCACTGCTTCCAATGTACAGAAATCCTGTAAGCTGCTTCTGTTTTACTCAGACTACTGAAAACCCACATAGTGCTTAAGACTACTCCCATGCTACAGAACTCCCGTAAAGTGTTTCCTACACTGGATGCAGAACTCCTTTAAACTGCCTCTCACTACTTCCAATGTACAGAAATCCTGTAAGCTGCTTCTCTTTTACTCAGACTACTGAAAACCCGCATAGTGCGTAAGACTACTCCCATGCTACAGAACGTCCGTAAAGTGTTTCCTACACTCAGGATGCAGAACTCCTGTGAACTGCCTCTCACTACTTCCAATGTACAGAAATCCTGTAAGCTGCTTCTCTTTTACTCAGACTACTGAAAACCCGCATAGTGCGTGAGAATTCTCCCATGCTACAGAACTCCCGTAAAGTGTTTCCTACCCTCACGATGCAGAACTCCTGTAAACTGCCTCTCACTACTTCCAATGTACAGAACTCCTGTAAGCTGCTTCTCTTTTACTCAACTACTGAAAACCCGCATAGTGCGTAAGACTACTCCCATGCTACAGAACGCCCGTAAAGTGTTTTCTACACTCAGGATGCAGAACTCCTGTGAACTGCCTCTCACTACTTCCAATGTACAGAAATCCTGTAAGCTGCTTCTCCTTTACTCAGACTACTGAAAACCCGCATAGTGCGTAAGACTACTCCCATGCTACAGAACGTCCGTAAAGTATTTCCTACACTCAGGATGCAGAACTCCTGTCAACTGCCTCTCACTTCTTCCAATGTACAGAAATCCTGTAAGCTGCTTCTCTTTTACTCAGACTACTGAAAACCCGCATAGTGCGTAAGACTACTCCAATGCTACAGAACTCCCGTAAAGTGTTTCCTACACTCAGGATGCAGAACTCCTGTGAACTGCCTCTCACTACTTCCAATGTACAGAAATCCTGTAAGCTGCTTCTCTTTTACTCAGACTACTGAAAACCCGCATAGTGGGTAAGACTACTCCCATGCTACAGAACTCCCGTAAAGTGTTTGCTACACTCCGGATGCAGAACTCCTGTGAACTGCCTCTCAATACTTCCAATGTACAGAAATCCTGTAAACTGCTTCTCTTTTACTCAGACTACTGAAAACCCGCATAGTGCGTAAGACTACTCCCATGATACAGAACTCCCGTAAAGTGTTTTCTACACTCAGGATGCAGAACTCCTGTAAACTGCCTCTCACTACTTCCAATGTACAGAAATCCTGTAAACTGCTTCTCTTTTACTCAGACTACTGAAAACCCGCATAGTGCGTAAGACTACTCCCATGCTACAGAACTCCCATAAAGTGTTTCCTACCCTCAGGATGCAGAACTCCTGTAAACTGCCTCTCACTACTTCCAATGGACTGAAATCCTGTAAGCTGCTTCTCTTTTACTCAGACTACTGAATACCACCCTAGTGCGTCAGACTACTCTCATGCTAGAGAACTCATGTAAAGTGTTTCCTACACTCAGGATGCAGAACTCCAGTGAACTGCCTCTCACTACTTCCAATGGACAGAAATCCTGAAAGCTGATTCTCTTTAACTCAGACTACTGAAAACCCGCATAGTGCGTAAGACTACTCCCATGCTACAGAACTCCCGATAAGTTTTTCCTACACTCAGGATGCAGAACTCCTGTGAACTGCCTCTCACTACTTCCAATGTACAGAAATCCTGTAAGCTGCTTCTCTTTTACTCAGACTACTGAAAACCCTCATAGTGCGTTAGAATTCTCACATGCTACAGAACTCCCGTAAAGTGTTTCCTACCCGCAGGATTCAGAACTCATTTAAACTGCCTCTCACTACTTCCAGTGACAGAAATCCTGTTAGCTGCTTCTCTTTTACTCAGACTACTGAAAACCTGCGTAGTGCCTAAGACTACTCCCATGCTACAGAACTCCCGTAAAGTGTTTCCTACACTCAGGATGCAGAACTCCTGTAAACTGCCTCTCACTACTTCCAATGGACAGAAATCCTGTAAGCTGCCTCTCTTTTACTCAGTCTACTGAAAACCCGCATAGTGCGTAAGACTACTCCCATGCTACAGAACTCCCGTAAAGTGTTTCCTGCACTCAGGATGCAGAACTCATTTAAACTGCCTCTCACTTCTTCCAATGTACAGAAATCCTGTAAGCTGCTTCTCTTTTACTCAGACTACTGAAAACCCGCATAGTGCGTAAGACTACTCCCATGCTACAGAACTCCCGTAAAGTGTTTCCTACACTGGATGCAGAACTCCTTTAAACTGCCTCTCACTACTTCCAATGTACAGAAATCCTGTAAGCTGCTTCTCTTTTACTCAGACTACTGAAAACCCGCATAGTGCGTAGGACTACTCCCATGCTACAGAACTCCCATAAAGTGTTTCCTACCCTCAGGATGCAGAACTCCTGTAAACTGCCTCTCACTTCTTCCAATGTACAGAAATCCTGTAAGCTGCTTCTGTTTTACTCAGACTACTGAAAACCCGCATAGTGCGTAAGATTTCTCCCATGCTACAGAACTCCCGTAAAGTGTTTCCTACACTCAGGATGCAGATCTCCTGTAAACTGCCTCTCACTACTTCCAATGTACAGAAATCCTGTAAGCTGCTTCTCTTTTACTCAGACTACTGAAAACCCGCATAGTGCGTAAGACTACTCCCATGCTACAGAACTCCCGTAAAGTGTTTGCTTCACTCCGGATGCAGAACTCCTGTGAACTGCCTCTCACTACTTCCAATGTACAGAAATCCTGTAAGCTGCTTCTCTTTTTCTCAGACTACTGAAAATCCGCATAGTGCGTTAGAATTCTCCCATGGTACAGAACTCCTGTAAAGTGTTTCCTTCCTCAGGATGCAGAACTCCTGTAAACTGCCTCTCACTACTTCCAACGTACATAAATCCTGTAAGCTGCTTCTCTTTTACTCAACTACTGAAAACCCGCATAGTGCGTAAGACTACTCCCATGCTACAGAACTCCCGTAAAGTGTTTTCTACACTCAGGATGCAGAACTCCTGTGAACTGCCTCTCACTACTTCCAATGTACAGAAATCCTGTAAGCTGCTTCTCTTTTACTGAGACTACTGAAAACCCGCATAGTGCGTTAGAATTCTCCCATGCTACAGAACTCCCGTGAAGTGTTTCCTACCCGCAGGATGCAGAACTCATTTAAACTGCCTCCCACTACTTCCAGGGACAGAAATCCTGTAAGCTGCTTCTCTTTTACTCAGACTACTGAAAATCCGCATAGTACGTAAGACTACTCCCATGCTATAGAACTCCCATAAAGTGTTTCCTACACTCAGGATGCAGAACTCCTGTAAACTGCCTCTCACTACTTCCAATGTACAGAAATCCTGTAAGCTGCTCTCTTTTACTCAGACTACTGAAAACCCGCATAGTGCGTAAGACTACACCAATGCTACAGAACTCCCATAAAGTGTTTCCTGCACTCAGGATGCAGAACTCATTTAAACTGCCTCTCACTACTTCCAATGTACAGAAATCCTGTAAGCTGCTTCTCTTTTACTCAGACTACTGAAAACCCGCATAGTGCGTAAGACTACTCCCATGTTACAGAACTCCCGTAAAGTGTTTTCTACACTCAGGATGCAGAACTCCTGTAAACTGCCTCTCACTACTTCCAATGTACAGAAATCCTGTGAGCTGCTTCTCTTTTACTCAGACTACTGAAAACCCACATAGTGCGTAAGACTACTCCCATGCTACAGAAGTCCCGTAAAGTGTGTCCTACACTCAGGATGCAGAACTTCTGTAAACTGCCTCTCACTACTTCCAATGTACAGAAATCCTGTAAGCTGCTTCTGTTTTACTCAGACTACTGAAAACCCACATAGTGCTTAAGACTACTCCCATGCTACAGAACTCCCGTAAAGTGTTTCCTACACTGGATGCAGAACTCCTTTAAACTGCCTCTCACTACTTCCAATGTACAGAAATCCTGTAAGCTGCTTCTCTTTTACTCAGACTACTGAAAACCCGCATAGTGCGTGAGACTTCTCCCATGCTACAGAACTCCCATAAAGGGTTTGCTACACTCAGGATGCAGAACTCCTGTGAACTGCCTTTCACTACTTCCAATATACAGAAATCCTGTAAGCTGCTTCTCTTTTACTCAGACTACTGAAAACCCGCATAGTGCGTAAGACTACACACATGCTACAGAACTCCCGTAAAGTGTTTCCTACCCTCACGATGCAGAACTCCTGTAAACTGCCTCTCACTACTTCCAATGTACAGAACTCCTGTAAGCTGCTTCTCTTTTACTCAACTACTGAAAACCCGCATGGTGCGTAAGACTACTCCCATGCTACAGAACTCCCGTAAAGTGTTTTCTACACTCAGGATGCAGAACTCCTGTGAACTGCCTCTCACTACTTCCAATGTACAGAAATCCTGTAAGCTGCTTCTCCTTTACTCAGACTACTGAAAACCCGCATAGTGCGTAAGACTACTCCCATGCTACAGAACGTCCGTAAAGTATTTCCTACACTCAGGATGCAGAACTCCTGTAAACTGCCTCTCACTTCTTCCAATGTACAGAAATCCTGTAAGCTGCTTCTGTTTTACTCAGACCACTGAAAACCCGCATAGTGCGTAAGATTTCTCCCATGCTACAGAACTCCCGTAAAGTGTTTCCTACACTCAGGGTCCAGATCTCCTGTAAACTGCCTCTCACTACTTCCAATGTACAGAAATCCTGTAAGCTGCTTCTCTTTTACTCAGACTACTGAAAACCCGCATAGTGCGTAAGACTACTCCCATGCTACAGAACTCCCGTAAAGTGTTTGCTACACTCTGGATGCAGAACTCCTGTGAACTGCCTCTCACTACTTCCAATGTACAGAAATCCTGTAAGCTGCTTCTCTTTTTCTCAGACTACTGAAAATCCGCATAGTGCGTTAGAATTCTCCCATGGTACAGAACTCCTGTAAAGTGTTTCCTTCCTCAGGATGCAGAACTCCTGTAAACTGCCTCTCACTACTGCCAATGGATAGAAATCGTGTAAGCTGCTTCTCTTTTACTCAACTACTGAAAACCCGCATAGTGCGTAAGACTACTCCCATGCTACAGAACTCCCGTAAAGTGTTTTCTACACTCAGGATGCAGAACTCCTGTAAACTGCCTCTCACTACTTCCAATGGACAGAAATCCTGTAAGCTGCTTCTCTTTTACTCAGACTACTGAATACCACCCTAGTGCGTCAGACTACTCTCATGCTAGAGAACTCATGTAAAGTGTTTCCTACACTCAGGATGCAGAACTCCAGTGAACTGCCTCTCACTACTTCCAATGGACAGAAATCCTGAAAGCTGATTCTCTTTAACTCAGACTACTGAAAACCCGCATAGTGCGTAAGACTACTCCCATGCTACAGAACTCCCGATAAGTTTTTCCTACACTCAGGATGCAGAACTCCTGTGAACTGCCTCTCACTACTTCCAATGTACAGAAATCCTGTAAGCTGCTTCTCTTTTACTCAGACTACTGAAAACCCTCATAGTGCGTTAGAATTCTCACATGCTACAGAACTCCCGTAAAGTGTTTCCTACCCGCAGGATTCAGAACTCATTTAAACTGCCTCTCACTACTTCCAGTGACAGAAATCCTGTTAGCTGCTTCTCTTTTACTCAGACTACTGAAAACCTGCGTAGTGCCTAAGACTACTCCCATGCTACAGAACTCCCGTAAAGTGTTTCCTACACTCAGGATGCAGAACTCCTGTAAACTGCCTCTCACTACTTCCAATGGACAGAAATCCTGTAAGCTGCCTCTCTTTTACTCAGTCTACTGAAAACCCGCATAGTGCGTAAGACTACTCCCATGCTACAGAACTCCCGTAAAGTGTTTCCTGCACTCAGGATGCAGAACTCATTTAAACTGCCTCTCACTTCTTCCAATGTACAGAAATCCTGTAAGCTGCTTCTCTTTTACTCAGACTACTGAAAACCCGCATAGTGCGTAAGACTACTCCCATGCTACAGAACTCCCGTAAAGTGTTTCCTACACTGGATGCAGAACTCCTTTAAACTGCCTCTCACTACTTCCAATGTACAGAAATCCTGTAAGCTGCTTCTCTTTTACTCAGACTACTGAAAACCCGCATAGTGCGTAGGACTACTCCCATGCTACAGAACTCCCATAAAGTGTTTCCTACCCTCAGGATGCAGAACTCCTGTAAACTGCCTCTCACTTCTTCCAATGTACAGAAATCCTGTAAGCTGCTTCTGTTTTACTCAGACTACTGAAAACCCGCATAGTGCGTAAGATTTCTCCCATGCTACAGAACTCCCGTAAAGTGTTTCCTGCACTCAGGATGCAGATCTCCTGTAAACTGCCTCTCACTACTTCCAATGTACAGAAATCCTGTAAGCTGCTTCTCTTTTACTCAGACTACTGAAAACCCGCATAGTGCGTAAGACTACTCCCATGCTACAGAACTCCCGTAAAGTGTTTGCTTCACTCCGGATGCAGAACTCCTGTGAACTGCCTCTCACTACTTCCAATGTACAGAAATCCTGTAAGCTGCTTCTCTTTTTCTCAGACTACTGAAAATCCGCATAGTGCGTTAGAATTCTCCCATGGTACAGAACTCCTGTAAAGTGTTTCCTTCCTCAGGATGCAGAACTCCTGTAAACTGCCTCTCACTACTTCCAACGTACATAAATCCTGTAAGCTGCTTCTCTTTTACTCAACTACTGAAAACCCGCATAGTGCGTAAGACTACTCCCATGCTACAGAACTCCCGTAAAGTGTTTTCTACACTCAGGATGCAGAACTCCTGTGAACTGCCTCTCACTACTTCCAATGTACAGAAATCCTGTAAGCTGCTTCTCTTTTACTGAGACTACTGAAAACCCGCATAGTGCGTTAGAATTCTCCCATGCTACAGAACTCCCGTGAAGTGTTTCCTACCCGCAGGATGCAGAACTCATTTAAACTGCCTCCCACTACTTCCAGGGACAGAAATCCTGTAAGCTGCTTCTCTTTTACTCAGACTACTGAAAATCCGCATAGTACGTAAGACTACTCCCATGCTATAGAACTCCCATAAAGTGTTTCCTACACTCAGGATGCAGAACTCCTGTAAACTGCCTCTCACTACTTCCAATGTACAGAAATCCTGTAAGCTGCTCTCTTTTACTCAGACTACTGAAAACCCGCATAGTGCGTAAGACTACACCAATGCTACAGAACTCCCATAAAGTGTTTCCTGCACTCAGGATGCAGAACTCATTTAAACTGCCTCTCACTACTTCCAATGTACAGAAATCCTGTAAGCTGCTTCTCTTTTACTCAGACTACTGAAAACCCGCATAGTGCGTAAGACTACTCCCATGTTACAGAACTCCCGTAAAGTGTTTTCTACACTCAGGATGCAGAACTCCTGTAAACTGCCTCTCACTACTTCCAATGTACAGAAATCCTGTGAGCTGCTTCTCTTTTACTCAGACTACTGAAAACCCACATAGTGCGTAAGACTACTCCCATGCTACAGAAGTCCCGTAAAGTGTGTCCTACACTCAGGATGCAGAACTTCTGTAAACTGCCTCTCACTACTTCCAATGTACAGAAATCCTGTAAGCTGCTTCTGTTTTACTCAGACTACTGAAAACCCACATAGTGCTTAAGACTACTCCCATGCTACAGAACTCCCGTAAAGTGTTTCCTACACTGGATGCAGAACTCCTTTAAACTGCCTCTCACTACTTCCAATGTACAGAAATCCTGTAAGCTGCTTCTCTTTTACTCAGACTACTGAAAACCCGCATAGTGCGTGAGACTTCTCCCATGCTACAGAACTCCCATAAAGGGTTTGCTACACTCAGGATGCAGAACTCCTGTGAACTGCCTTTCACTACTTCCAATATACAGAAATCCTGTAAGCTGCTTCTCTTTTACTCAGACTACTGAAAACCCGCATAGTGCGTAAGACTACACACATGCTACAGAACTCCCGTAAAGTGTTTCCTACCCTCACGATGCAGAACTCCTGTAAACTGCCTCTCACTACTTCCAATGTACAGAACTCCTGTAAGCTGCTTCTCTTTTACTCAACTACTGAAAACCCGCATGGTGCGTAAGACTACTCCCATGCTACAGAACTCCCGTAAAGTGTTTTCTACACTCAGGATGCAGAACTCCTGTGAACTGCCTCTCACTACTTCCAATGTACAGAAATCCTGTAAGCTGCTTCTCCTTTACTCAGACTACTGAAAACCCGCATAGTGCGTAAGACTACTCCCATGCTACAGAACGTCCGTAAAGTATTTCCTACACTCAGGATGCAGAACTCCTGTAAACTGCCTCTCACTTCTTCCAATGTACAGAAATCCTGTAAGCTGCTTCTGTTTTACTCAGACCACTGAAAACCCGCATAGTGCGTAAGATTTCTCCCATGCTACAGAACTCCCGTAAAGTGTTTCCTACACTCAGGGTCCAGATCTCCTGTAAACTGCCTCTCACTACTTCCAATGTACAGAAATCCTGTAAGCTGCTTCTCTTTTACTCAGACTACTGAAAACCCGCATAGTGCGTAAGACTACTCCCATGCTACAGAACTCCCGTAAAGTGTTTGCTACACTCTGGATGCAGAACTCCTGTGAACTGCCTCTCACTACTTCCAATGTACAGAAATCCTGTAAGCTGCTTCTCTTTTTCTCAGACTACTGAAAATCCGCATAGTGCGTTAGAATTCTCCCATGGTACAGAACTCCTGTAAAGTGTTTCCTTCCTCAGGATGCAGAACTCCTGTAAACTGCCTCTCACTACTGCCAATGGATAGAAATCGTGTAAGCTGCTTCTCTTTTACTCAACTACTGAAAACCCGCATAGTGCGTAAGACTACTCCCATGCTACAGAACTCCCGTAAAGTGTTTTCTACACTCAGGATGCAGAACTCCTGTAAACTGCCTCTCACTACTTCCAATGGACAGAAATCCTGTAAGCTGCTTCTCTTTTACTGAGACTACTGAAAACCCGCATAGTGCGTTAGAATTCTCCCATGCTACAGAACTCCCGTGAAGTGTTTCCTACCCGCAGGATGCAGAACTCATTGAAACTGCCTCCCACTACTTCCAGGGACAGAAATCCTGTAAGCTGCTTCTCTTTTACTCAGACTACTGAAAATCCGCATAGTACGTAAGACTACTCCCATGCTATAGAACTCCCATAAAGTGTTTCCTACACTCAGGATGCAGAACTCCTGTAAACTGCCTCTCACTACTTCCAATGTACAGAAATCCTGTAAGCTGCTCTCTTTTACTCAGACTACTGAAAACCCGCATAGTGCGTAAGACTACACCAATGCTACAGAGCTCCCGTAAAGTGTTTTCTACACTCAGGATGCAGAACTCCTGTAAACTGCCTCTCACTACTTCCAATGTACAGAAATCCTGTAAGCTGCTTCTCCTTTACTCAGACTACTGAAAACCCACATAGTGCCTAAGACTACTCCAATGCTACAGAAGTCCCGTAAAGTGTTTCCTACACTCAGGATGCAGAACTTCTGTAAACTGCCTCTCACTACTTCCAATGTACAGAAATCCTGTAAGCTGCTTCTGTTTTACTCAGACTACTGAAAACCCACATAGTGCTTAAGACTACTCCCATGCTACAGAACTCCCGTAAAGTGTTTCCTACACTGGATGCAGAATTCCTTTAAACTGCCTCTCACTACTTCCAATGTACAGAAATCCTGTAAGCTGCTTCTCTTTTACTCAGACTACTGAAAACCCGCATAGTGCGTAGGACTACTCCCATGCTAAAGAACTCCCGTAAAGGGTTTGCTACACTCAGGATGCAGAACTCCTGTGAACTGCCTTTCACTACTTCCAATGTACAGAAATCCTGTAAGCTGCTTCTCTTTTACTCAGACTACTGAAAACCCGCATAGTGCGTGAGAATTCTCCCATGCTACAGAACTCCCGTAAAGTGTTTCCTACCCTCACGATGCAGAACTCCTGTAAACTGCCTCTCACTACTTCCAATGTACAGAACTCCTGTAAGCTGCTTCTCTTTTACTCAACTACTGAAAACCCGCACAGTGCGTAAGACTACTCCCATGCTACAGAACGCCCGTAAAGTGTTTTCTACACTCAGGATGCAGAACTCCTGTGAACTGCCTCTCACTACTTCCAATGTACAGAAATCCTGTAAGCTGCTTCTCCTTTATTCAGACTACTGAAAACCCGCATAGTGCGTAAGACTACTCCCATGCTACAGAACGTCCGTAAAGTATTTCCTACACTCAGGATGCAGAACTCCTGTCAACTGCCTCTCACTTCTTCCAATGTACAGAAATCCTGTAAGCTGCTTCTCTTTTACTCAGACTACTTAAAACCCGCATACTGCGTAAGACTACTCCAATGCTACAGAACTCCCGTAAAGTGTTTCCTACACTCAGGATGCAGAACTCCTGTGAACTGCCTCTCACTACTTCCAATGTACAGAAATCCTGTAAGCTGCTTCTCTTTTACTCAGACTACTTAAAACCCGCATAGTGCGTAAGACTACTCCAATGCTACAGAACTCCCGTAAAGTGTTTCCTACACTCAGGATGCAGAACTCCTGTGAACTGCCTCTCCACTTCCAATGTACAGAAATCCTGTAAACTGCTTCTCTTGTACTCAAACTACTGAAAACCCGCATAGTGCGTAAGACTACTCCCATGATACAGAACTCCCGTAAAGTGTTTTCTACACTCAGGATGCAGAACTCCTGTAAACTGCCTCTCACTACTTCCAATGTACAGAAATCCTGTAAACTGCTTCTCTTTTACTCAGACTACTGAAAACCCGCATAGTGTGTAAGACTACTCCCATGCTACAGAACTCCCATAAAGTGTTTCCTAACCTCAGGATGCAGAACTCCTGTAAACTGCCTCTCACTACTTCCAATGGACTGAAATCCTGTAAGCTGCTTCTCTTTTACTCAGACTACTGAATACCACCCTAGTGCGTCAGACTACTCTCATGCTAGAGAACTCATGTAAAGTGTTTCCTACACTCAGGATGCAGAACTCCTGTGAACTGCCTCTCACTACTTCCAATGGACAGAAATCCTGTAAGCTGATTCTCTTTAACTCAGACTACTGAAAACCCGCATAGTGCGTAAGACTACTCCCATGCTACAGAACTCCAGTTAAGTTTTTCCTACACTCAGGATGCAGAACTCCTGTGAACTGCCTCTCACTACTTCCAATGTACAGAAATCCTGTAAGCTGCTTCTCTTTTACTCAGACTACTGAAAACCCTCATATTGCGTTAGAATTCTCACATGCTACAGAACTCCCGTAAAGTGTTTCCTACCTGCAGGATTCAGAACTCATTTAAACTGCCTCTCACTACTTCCAGTGAAAGAAATCCTGTAAGCTGCTTCTCTTTTACTCAGACTACTGAAAACCTGCATAGTGCCTAAGACTACTCCCATGCTACAGAACTCCCGTAAAGTGTTTCCTACACTCAGGATGCAGAACTCCTGTAAACTGCCTCTCACTACTTCCAATGGACAGAAATCCTGTAAGCTGCCTCTCTTTTACTCAGTCTACTGAAAACCCGCATAGTGCGTAAGACTACTCCCATGCTACAGAACTCCCGTAAAGTGTTTCCTGCACTCAGGATGCAGAACTCCTGTAAAATGCCTCTCACTTCTTCCAATGTACAGAAATCCTGTAAGCTGCTTCTCTTTTACTCAGACTACTGAAAACCCGCATAGTGCGTAAGACTACTCCCATGCTACAGAACTCCCGTAAAGTGTTTCCTACACTGGATGCAGAACTCCTTTAAACTGCCTCTCACTACTTCCAATGTACAGAAATCCTGTAAGCTGCTTCACTTTTACTCAGACTACTGAAAACCCGCATAGTGCGTAGGACTACTCCCATGCTACAGAACTCCCATAAAGTGTTTCCTACCCTCAGGATGCAGAACTCCTGTAAACTGCCTCTCACTTCTTCCAATGTACAGAAATCCTGTAAGCTGCTTCTGTTTTACTCAGACTACTGAAAACCCGCATAGTGCGTAAGATTTCTCCCATGCTACAGAACTCCCGTAAAGTGTTTCCTACACTCAGGATGCAGATCTCCTGTAAACTGCCTCTCACTACTTCCAATGTACAGAAATCCTGTAAGCTGCTTCTCTTTTTCTCAGACTACTGAAAACCCCCATAGTGCGTAAGACTACTCCCATGCTACAGAACTCCCGTAAAGTGTTTGCTACACTCCGGATGCAGAACTCCTGTGAACTGCCTCTCACTACTTCCAATGTACAGAAATCCTGTAAGCTGCTTCTCTTTTTCTCAGACTACTGAAAATCCGCATAGTGCGTTAGAATTCTCCTATGGTACAGAACTCCTGTAAAGTGTTTCCTTCCTCAGGATGCAGAACTCCTGTAAACTGCCTCTCACTACTTCCAATGGATAGAAATCCTGTAAGCTGCTTCTCTTTTACTCAACTATGAAAACCCGCATAGTGCGTAAGACTACTCCCATGCTACAGAACTCCCGTAAAGTGTTTTCTACACTCAGGATGCAGAACTCCTGTAAACTGCCTCTCACTTCTTCCAATGTACAGAAATCCTGTAAGCTGCTTCTGTTTTACTCAGACTACTGAAAACCCGCATAGTGCGTAAGATTTCTCCCATGCTACAGAACTCCCGTAAAGTGTTTCCTACACTCAGGATGCAGATCTCCTGTAAACTGCCTCTCACTACTTCCAATGTACAGAAATCCTGTAAGCTGCTTCTCTTTTACTCAGACTACTGAAAACCCGCATAGTGCGTGAGACTTCTCCCATGCTACAGAACTCCCATAAAGGGTTTGCTACACTCAGGATGCAGAACTCCTGTGAACTGCCTTTCACTACTTCCAATGTACAGAAATCCTGTAAGCTGCTTCTCTTTTACTCAGACTACTGAAAACCCGCATAGTGCGTAAGACTACACACATGCTACAGAACTCCCGTAAAGTGTTTCCTACCCTCACGATGCAGAACTCCTGTAAACTGCCTCTCACTACTTCCAATGTACAGAACTCCTGTAAGCTGCTTCTCTTTTACTCAACTACTGAAAACCCGCATGGTGCGTAAGACTACTCCCATGCTACAGAACGCCCGTAAAGTGTTTTCTACACTCAGGATGCAGAACTCCTGTGAACTGCCTCTCACTACTTCCAATGTACAGAAATCCTGTAAGCTGCTTCTCCTTTACTCAGACTACTGAAAACCCGCATAGTGCGTAAGACTACTCCCATGCTACAGAACGTCCGTAAAGTATTTCCTACACTCAGGATGCAGAACTCCTGTAAACTGCCTCTCACTTCTTCCAATGTACAGAAATCCTGTAAGCTGCTTCTGTTTTACTCAGACCACTGAAAACCCGCATAGTGCGTAAGATTTCTCCCATGCTACAGAACTCCCGTAAAGTGTTTCCTACACTCAGGGTCCAGATCTCCTGTAAACTGCCTCTCACTACTTCCAATGTACAGAAATCCTGTAAGCTGCTTCTCTTTTACTCAGACTACTGAAAACCCGCATAGTGCGTAAGACTACTCCCATGCTACAGAACTCCCGTAAAGTGTTTGCTACACTCTGGATGCAGAACTCCTGTGAACTGCCTCTCACTACTTCCAATGTACAGAAATCCTGTAAGCTGCTTCTCTTTTTCTCAGACTACTGAAAATCCGCATAGTGCGTTAGAATTCTCCCATGGTACAGAACTCCTGTAAAGTGTTTCCTTCCTCAGGATGCAGAACTCCTGTAAACTGCCTCTCACTACTGCCAATGGATAGAAATCGTGTAAGCTGCTTCTCTTTTACTCAACTACTGAAAACCCGCATAGTGCGTAAGACTACTCCCATGCTACAGAACTCCCGTAAAGTGTTTTCTACACTCAGGATGCAGAACTCCTGTAAACTGCCTCTCACTACTTCCAATGGACAGAAATCCTGTAAGCTGCTTCTCTTTTACTGAGACTACTGAAAACCCGCATAGTGCGTTAGAATTCTCCCATGCTACAGAACTCCCGTGAAGTGTTTCCTACCCGCAGGATGCAGAACTCATTGAAACTGCCTCCCACTACTTCCAGGGACAGAAATCCTGTAAGCTGCTTCTCTTTTACTCAGACTACTGAAAATCCGCATAGTACGTAAGACTACTCCCATGCTATAGAACTCCCATAAAGTGTTTCCTACACTCAGGATGCAGAACTCCTGTAAACTGCCTCTCACTACTTCCAATGTACAGAAATCCTGTAAGCTGCTCTCTTTTACTCAGACTACTGAAAACCCGCATAGTGCGTAAGACTACACCAATGCTACAGAGCTCCCGTAAAGTGTTTTCTACACTCAGGATGCAGAACTCCTGTAAACTGCCTCTCACTACTTCCAATGTACAGAAATCCTGTAAGCTGCTTCTCCTTTACTCAGACTACTGAAAACCCACATAGTGCCTAAGACTACTCCAATGCTACAGAAGTCCCGTAAAGTGTTTCCTACACTCAGGATGCAGAACTTCTGTAAACTGCCTCTCACTACTTCCAATGTACAGAAATCCTGTAAGCTGCTTCTGTTTTACTCAGACTACTGAAAACCCACATAGTGCTTAAGACTACTCCCATGCTACAGAACTCCCGTAAAGTGTTTCCTACACTGGATGCAGAATTCCTTTAAACTGCCTCTCACTACTTCCAATGTACAGAAATCCTGTAAGCTGCTTCTCTTTTACTCAGACTACTGAAAACCCGCATAGTGCGTAGGACTACTCCCATGCTAAAGAACTCCCGTAAAGGGTTTGCTACACTCAGGATGCAGAACTCCTGTGAACTGCCTTTCACTACTTCCAATGTACAGAAATCCTGTAAGCTGCTTCTCTTTTACTCAGACTACTGAAAACCCGCATAGTGCGTGAGAATCCTCCCATGCTACAGAACTCCCGTAAAGTGTTTCCTACCCTCACGATGCAGAACTCCTGTAAACTGCCTCTCACTACTTCCAATGTACAGAACTCCTGTAAGCTGCTTCTCTTTTACTCAACTACTGAAAACCCGCACAGTGCGTAAGACTACTCCCATGCTACAGAACGCCCGTAAAGTGTTTTCTACACTCAGGATGCAGAACTCCTGTGAACTGCCTCTCACTACTTCCAATGTACAGAAATCCTGTAAGCTGCTTCTCCTTTACTCAGACTACTGAAAACCCGCATAGTGCGTAAGACTACTCCCATGCTACAGAACGTCCGTAAAGTATTTCCTACACTCAGGATGCAGAACTCCTGTCAACTGCCTCTCACTTCTTCCAATGTACAGAAATCCTGTAAGCTGCTTCTCTTTTACTCAGACTACTTAAAACCCGCATACTGCGTAAGACTACTCCAATGCTACAGAACTCCCGTAAAGTGTTTCCTACACTCAGGATGCAGAACTCCTGTGAACTGCCTCTCACTACTTCCAATGTACAGAAATCCTGTAAGCTGCTTCTCTTTTACTCAGACTACTGAATACCCACATAGTGCGTAAGACTACTCCAATGCTACAGAACTCCCGTAAAGTGTTTCCTACACTCAGGATGCAGAACTCCTGTGAACTGCCTCTCCACTTCCAATGTACAGAAATCCTGTAAACTGCTTCTCTTGTACTCAAACTACTGAAAACCCGCATAGTGCGTAAGACTACTCCCATGATACAGAACTCCCGTAAAGTGTTTTCTACACTCAGGATGCAGAACTCCTGTAAACTGCCTCTCACTACTTCCAATGTACAGAAATCTTGTAAACTGCTTCTCTTTTACTCAGACTACTGAAAACCCGCATAGTGTGTAAGGCTACTCCCATGCTACAGAACTCCCATAAAGTGTTTCCTAACCTCAGGATGCAGAACTCCTGTAAACTGCCTCTCACTACTTCCAATGGACTGAAATCCTGTAAGCTGCTTCTCTTTTACTCAGACTACTGAATACCACCCTAGTGCGTCAGACTACTCTCATGCTAGAGAACTCATGTAAAGTGTTTCCTACACTCAGGATGCAGAACTCCTGTGAACTGCCTCTCACTACTTCCAATGGACAGAAATCCTGTAAGCTGATTCTCTTTAACTCAGACTACTGAAAACCCGCATAGTGCGTAAGACTACTCCCATGCTACAGAACTCCAGTTAAGTTTTTCCTACACTCAGGATGCAGAACTCCTGTGAACTGCCTCTCACTACTTCCAATGTACAGAAATCCTGTAAGCTGCTTCTCTTTTACTCAGACTACTGAAAACCCTCATATTGCGTTAGAATTCTCACATGCTACAGAACTCCCGTAAAGTGTTTCCTACCTGCAGGATTCAGAACTCATTTAAACTGCCTCTCACTACTTCCAGTGAAAGAAATCCTGTAAGCTGCTTCTCTTTTACTCAGACTACTGAAAACCTGCATAGTGCCTAAGACTACTCCCATGCTACAGAACTCCCGTAAAGTGTTTCCTACACTCAGGATGCAGAACTCCTGTAAACTGCCTCTCACTACTTCCAATGGACAGAAATCCTGTAAGCTGCCTCTCTTTTACTCAGTCTACTGAAAACCCGCATAGTGCGTAAGACTACTCCCATGCTACAGAACTCCCGTAAAGTGTTTCCTGCACTCAGGATGCAGAACTCCTGTAAAATGCCTCTCACTTCTTCCAATGTACAGAAATCCTGTAAGCTGCTTCTCTTTTACTCAGACTACTGAAAACCCGCATAGTGCGTAAGACTACTCCCATGCTACAGAACTCCCGTAAAGTGTTTCCTACACTGGATGCAGAACTCCTTTAAACTGCCTCTCACTACTTCCAATGTACAGAAATCCTGTAAGCTGCTTCACTTTTACTCAGACTACTGAAAACCCGCATAGTGCGTAGGACTACTCCCATGCTACAGAACTCCCATAAAGTGTTTCCTACCCTCAGGATGCAGAACTCCTGTAAACTGCCTCTCACTTCTTCCAATGTACAGAAATCCTGTAAGCTGCTTCTGTTTTACTCAGACTACTGAAAACCCGCATAGTGCGTAAGATTTCTCCCATGCTACAGAACTCCCGTAAAGTGTTTCCTACACTCAGGATGCAGATCTCCTGTAAACTGCCTCTCACTACTTCCAATGTACAGAAATCCTGTAAGCTGCTTCTCTTTTTCTCAGACTACTGAAAACCCCCATAGTGCGTAAGACTACTCCCATGCTACAGAACTCCCGTAAAGTGTTTGCTACACTCCGGATGCAGAACTCCTGTGAACTGCCTCTCACTACTTCCAATGTACAGAAATCCTGTAAGCTGCTTCTCTTTTTCTCAGACTACTGAAAATCCGCATAGTGCGTTAGAATTCTCCTATGGTACAGAACTCCTGTAAAGTGTTTCCTTCCTCAGGATGCAGAACTCCTGTAAACTGCCTCTCACTACTTCCAATGGATAGAAATCCTGTAAGCTGCTTCTCTTTTACTCAACTACTGAAAACCCGCATAGTGCGTAAGACTACTCCCATGCTACAGAACTCCCGTAAAGGGTTTGCTACACTCAGGATGCAGAACTCCTGTAAACTGCCTCTCACTACTTCCAATGTACAGAAATCCTGTAAGCTGCTTCTCTTTTACTGAGACTACTGAAAACCCGCATAGTGTGTTAGAATTCTCCCATGCTACAGAACTCCCGTGAAGTGTTTCCTACCCGCAGGATGCAGAACTCATTTAAACTGCCTCCCACTACTTCCAGGGACAGAAATCCTGTAAGCTGCTTCTCTTTTACTCAGACTACTGAAAATCCGCATAGTACGTAAGACTACTCCCATGCTATAGAACTCCCATAAAGTGTTTCCTACACTCAGGATGCAGAACTCCTGTAAACTGCCTCTCACTACTTCCAATGTACAGAAATCCTGTAAGCTGCTCTCTTTTACTCGGACTACTGAAAACCCGCATAGTGCGTAAGACTACACCCATGCTACAGAACTCCCGTAAAGTGTTTCCTGCACTCAGGATGCAGAACTCCTGTTAACTGCCTCTCACTTCTTCCAATGTACAGAAATCCTGTAAGCTGCTTCTCTTTTACTCAGACTACTGAAAACCCGCATAGTGCGTAAGACTACTCCCATGCTACAGACCTCCCGTAAAGTGTTTCCTACACTGGATGCAGAACTCCTTTAAACTGCCTCTCACTACTTCCAATGTACAGAAATCCTGTAAGCTGCTTCTCTTTTACTCAGACTACTGAAAACCCGCATAGTGCGTAGGACTACTCCCATGCTACAGAACTCCCATAAAGTGTTTCCTACCCTCAGGATGCAGAACTCCTGTAAACTGCCTCTCACTTCTTCCAATGTACAGAAATCCTGTAAGCTGCTTCTGTTTTACTCAGACTACTGAAAACCCGCATAGTGCGTAAGATTTCTCCCATGCTACAGAACTCCCGTAAAGTGTTTCCTACACTCAGGATGCAGATCTCCTGTAAACTGCCTCTCACTACTTCCAATGTACAGAAATCCTGTAAGCTGCTTCTCTTTTTCTCAGACTACTGAAAACCCCCATAGTGCGTAAGACTACTCCCATGCTACAGAACTCCCGTAAAGTGTTTGCTACACTCCGGATGCAGAACTCCTGTGAACTGCCTCTCACTACTTCCAATGTACAGAAATCCTGTAAGCTGCTTCTCTTTTTCTCAGACTACTGAAAATCCGCATAGTGCGTTAGAATTCTCCTATGGTACAGAACTCCTGTAAAGTGTTTCCTTCCTCAGGATGCAGAACTCCTGTAAACTGCCTCTCACTACTTCCAATGGATAGAAATCCTGTAAGCTGCTTCTCTTTTACTCAACTACTGAAAACCCGCATAGTGCGTAAGACTACTCCCATGCTACAGAACTCCCGTAAAGTGTTTTCTACACTCAGGATGCATAACTCCTGTAAACTGCCTCTCACTACTTCCAATGTACAGAAATCCTGTAAGCTGCTTCTCTTTTACTGAGACTACTGAAAACCCGCATAGTGTGTTAGAATTCTCCCATGCTACAGAACTCCCGTGAAGTGTTTCCTACCCGCAGGATGCAGAACTCATTTAAACTGCCTCCCACTACTTCCAGGGACAGAAATCCTGTAAGCTGCTTCTCTTTTACTCAGACTACTGAAAATCCGCATAGTACGTAAGACTACTCCCATGCTATAGAACTCCCATAAAGTGTTTCCTACACTCAGGATGCAGAACTCCTGTAAACTGCCTCTCACTACTTCCAATGTACAGAAATCCTGTAAGCTGCTCTCTTTTACTCAGACTACTGAAAACCCGCATAGTGCGTAAGACTACACCAATGCTACAGAACTCCCGTAAAGTGTTTCCTGCACTCAGGATGCAGAACTCATTTAAACTGCCTCTCACTACTTCCAATGTACAGAAATCCTGTAAGCTGCTTCTCTTTTACTCAGACTACTGAAAACCCGCATAGTGCGTAAGACTACTCCCATGTTACAGAACTCCCGTAAAGTGTTTTCTACACTCAGGATGCAGAACTCCTGTAAACTGCCTCTCACTACTTCCAATGTACAGAAATCCTGTGAGCTGCTTCTCTTTTACTCAGACTACTGAAAACCCATATAGTGCGTAAGACTACTCCCATGCTACAGAAGTCCCGTAAAGTGTTTCCTACACTCAGGATGCAGAACTCCTGTAAACTGCCTCTCACTACTTCCAATGGACAGAAATCCTGTAAGCTGCTTCTCTTTTACTCAGACTACTGAATACCACCCTAGTGCGTCAGACTACTCTCATGCTAGAGAACTCATGTAAAGTGTTTCCTACACTCAGGATGCAGAACTCCTGTGAACTGCCTCTCACTACTTCCAATCGACAGAAATCCTGTAAGCTGCCTCTCTTTTACTCAGTCTACTGAAAACCCGCATAGTGCGTAAGACTACTCCCATGCTACAGAACTCCCGTAAAGTGTTTCCTGCACTCAGGATGCAGAACTCCTGTTAACTGCCTCTCACTTCTTCCAATGTACAGAAATCCTGTAAGCTGCTTCTCTTTTACTCAGACTAATGAAAACCCTTCTAGTGCGTAAGACTTCTCCCATGCTACAAAACTCCCGTAAAGTGTTTCCTACACTCAGGATGCAGAACTCCTGTCAACTGCCTCTCACTACTTCCAATGGACAGAAATCCTGTGAGCTGCTTCTCTTTTACTCAGACTACTGAAAACCCGCATAGTGCGTAAGACTACACCCATGCTACAGAACTCCCGTAAAGTGTTTCCTGCACTCAGGATGCAGAACTCCTGTTAACTGCCTCTCACTTCTTCCAATGTACAGAAATCCTGTAAGCTGCTTCTGTTTTACTCAGACTACTGAAAACCCGCATAGTGCGTAAGATTTCTCCCATGCTACAGAACTCCCGTAAAGTGTTTCCTACACTCAGGATGCAGATCTCCTGTAAACTGCCTCTCACTACTTCCAATGTACAGAAATCCTGTAAGCTGCTTCTCTTTTTCTCAGACTACTGAAAACCCCCATAATGCGTAAGACTACTCCCATGCTACAGAACTCCCGTAAAGTGTTTGCTACACTCCGGATGCAGAACTCCTGTGAACTGCCTCTCACTACTTCCAATGTACAGAAATCCTGTAAGCTGCTTCTCTTTTTCTCAGACTACTGAAAATCCGCATAGTGCGTTAGAATTCTCCTATGGTACAGAACTCCTGTAAAGTGTTTCCTTCCTCAGGATGCAGAACTCCTGTAAACTGCCTCTCACTACTTCCAATGGATAGAAATCCTGTAAGCTGCTTCTCTTTTACTCAACTACTGAAAACCCCCATAGTGCGTAAGACTACTCCCATGCTACAGAACTCCCGTAAAGTGTTTTCTACCCTCAGGATGCAGAACTCCTGTAAATTGCCTCTCACTACTTCCAATGTACAGAAATCCTGTAAGCTGCTTCTCTTTTACTGAGACTACTGAAAACCCGCATAGTGTGTTAGAATTCTCCCATGCTACAGAACTCCCGTGAAGTGTTTCCTACCCGCAGGATGCAGAACTCATTTAAACTGCCTCCCACTACTTCCAGGGACAGAAATCCTGTAAGCTGCTTCTCTTTTACTCAGACTACTGAAAATCCGCATAGTACGTAAGACTACTCCCATGCTATAGAACTCCCATAAAGTGTTTCCTACACTCAGGATGCAGAACTCCTGTAAACTGCCTCTCACTACTTCCAATGTACAGAAATCCTGTAAGCTGCTCTCTTTTACTCAGACTACTGAAAACCCGCATAGTGCGTAAGACTACTCCCATGCTTCAGAACTCCCGTAAAGTGTTACTTACACTAAGCATGCAGAGCTGCAGTAAACTTCCTCTCACTACTTCCAATGTACAGAAATCCTGTAAGCTGCTTCTTTTTTGCTCAGACTACTGAAAACCCGCATAGTGCGTAAGACTACTCCCATGCTACAGAACTCCCGTAAAGTGTTTTCTACACTCAGGATGCAGAACTCCTGTAAACTGCCTCTCACTTCTTCCAATGTACAGAAATCCTGTAAGCTGCTTCTCTTTTACTCAGACTACTGAAAACCCGCATAGTGCGTAAGACTACTCCCATGCTACAGAACTCCCGTAAAGTATTTCCTACCCTCAGGATGCAGAACTCCTGTGAATTGCCTCTCACTACTTCCAATGGACAGAAATCCTGTAAGCTGCTTCTCTTTTTCTCAGACTACTGAAAATCCGCATAGTGCGTTAGAATTCTCCTATGGTACAGAACTCCTGTAAAGTGTTTCCTTCCTCAGGATGCAGAACTCCTGTAAACTGCCTCTCACTACTTCCAATGTACAGAAATCCTGTGAGCTGCTTCTCTTTTACTCAGACTACTGAAAACCCACATAGTGCGTAAGACTACTCCCATGCTACAGAAGTCCCGTAAAGTGTGTCCTACACTCAGGATGCAGAACTTCTGTAAACTGCCTCTCACTACTTCCAATGTACAGAAATCCTGTAAGCTGCTTCTGTTTTACTCAGACTACTGAAAACCCACATAGTGCTTAAGACTACTCCCATGCTACAGAACTCCCGTAAAGTGTTTCCTACACTGGATGCAGAACTCCTTTAAACTGCCTCTCACTACTTCCAATGTACAGAAATCCTGTAAGCTGCTTCTCTTTTACTCAGACTACTGAAAACCCGCATAGTGCGTAAGACTTCTCCCATGCTACAGAACTCCCATAAAGGGTTTGCTACACTCAGGATGCAGAACTCCTGTGAACTGCCTTTCACTACTTCCAATGTACAGAAATCCTGTAAGCTGCTTCTCTTTTACTCAGACTACTGAAAACCCGCATAGTGCGTAAGACTACACACATGCTACAGAACTCCCGTAAAGTGTTTCCTACCCTCACGATGCAGAACTCCTGTAAACTGCCTCTCACTACTTCCAATGTACAGAACTCCTGTAAGCTGCTTCTCTTTTACTCAACTACTGAAAACCCGCATGGTGCGTAAGACTACTCCCATGCTACAGAACGCCCGTAAAGTGTTTTCTACACTCAGGATGCAGAACTCCTGTGAACTGCCTCTCACTACTTCCAATGTACAGAAATCCTGTAAGCTGCTTCTCCTTTACTCAGACTACTGAAAACCCGCATAGTGCGTAAGACTACTCCCATGCTACAGAACGTCCGTAAAGTATTTCCTACACTCAGGATGCAGAACTCCTGTAAACTGCCTCTCACTTCTTCCAATGTACAGAAATCCTGTAAGCTGCTTCTGTTTTACTCAGACCACTGAAAACCCGCATAGTGCGTAAGATTTCTCCCATGCTACAGAACTCCCGTAAAGTGTTTCCTACACTCAGGGTCCAGATCTCCTGTAAACTGCCTCTCACTACTTCCAATGTACAGAAATCCTGTAAGCTGCTTCTCTTTTACTCAGACTACTGAAAACCCGCATAGTGCGTAAGACTACTCCCATGCTACAGAACTCCCGTAAAGTGTTTGCTACACTCTGGATGCAGAACTCCTGTGAACTGCCTCTCACTACTTCCAATGTACAGAAATCCTGTAAGCTGCTTCTCTTTTTCTCAGACTACTGAAAATCCGCATAGTGCGTTAGAATTCTCCCATGGTACAGAACTCCTGTAAAGTGTTTCCTTCCTCAGGATGCAGAACTCCTGTAAACTGCCTCTCACTACTGCCAATGGATAGAAATCGTGTAAGCTGCTTCTCTTTTACTCAACTACTGAAAACCCGCATAGTGCGTAAGACTACTCCCATGCTACAGAACTCCCGTAAAGTGTTTTCTACACTCAGGATGCAGAACTCCTGTAAACTGCCTCTCACTACTTCCAATGGACAGAAATCCTGTAAGCTGCTTCTCTTTTACTGAGACTACTGAAAACCCGCATAGTGCGTTAGAATTCTCCCATGCTACAGAACTCCCGTGAAGTGTTTCCTACCCGCAGGATGCAGAACTCATTGAAACTGCCTCCCACTACTTCCAGGGACAGAAATCCTGTAAGCTGCTTCTCTTTTACTCAGACTACTGAAAATCCGCATAGTACGTAAGACTACTCCCATGCTATAGAACTCCCATAAAGTGTTTCCTACACTCAGGATGCAGAACTCCTGTAAACTGCCTCTCACTACTTCCAATGTACAGAAATCCTGTAAGCTGCTCTCTTTTACTCAGACTACTGAAAACCCGCATAGTGCGTAAGACTACACCAATGCTACAGAGCTCCCGTAAAGTGTTTTCTACACTCAGGATGCAGAACTCCTGTAAACTGCCTCTCACTACTTCCAATGTACAGAAATCCTGTAAGCTGCTTCTCCTTTACTCAGACTACTGAAAACCCACATAGTGCCTAAGACTACTCCAATGCTACAGAAGTCCCGTAAAGTGTTTCCTACACTCAGGATGCAGAACTTCTGTAAACTGCCTCTCACTACTTCCAATGTACAGAAATCCTGTAAGCTGCTTCTGTTTTACTCAGACTACTGAAAACCCACATAGTGCTTAAGACTACTCCCATGCTACAGAACTCCCGTAAAGTGTTTCCTACACTGGATGCAGAATTCCTTTAAACTGCCTCTCACTACTTCCAATGTACAGAAATCCTGTAAGCTGCTTCTCTTTTACTCAGACTACTGAAAACCCGCATAGTGCGTAGGACTACTCCCATGCTAAAGAACTCCCGTAAAGGGTTTGCTACACTCAGGATGCAGAACTCCTGTGAACTGCCTTTCACTACTTCCAATGTACAGAAATCCTGTAAGCTGCTTCTCTTTTACTCAGACTACTGAAAACCCGCATAGTGCGTGAGAATTCTCCCATGCTACAGAACTCCCGTAAAGTGTTTCCTACCCTCACGATGCAGAACTCCTGTAAACTGCCTCTCACTACTTCCAATGTACAGAACTCCTGTAAGCTGCTTCTCTTTTACTCAACTACTGAAAACCCGCACAGTGCGTAAGACTACTCCCATGCTACAGAACGCCCGTAAAGTGTTTTCTACACTCAGGATGCAGAACTCCTGTGAACTGCCTCTCACTAATTCCAATGTACAGAAATCCTGTAAGCTGCTTCTCCTTTACTCAGACTACTGAAAACCCGCATAGTGCGTAAGACTACTCCCATGCTACAGAACGTCCGTAAAGTATTTCCTACACTCAGGATGCAGAACTCCTGTCAACTGCCTCTCACTTCTTCCAATGTACAGAAATCCTGTAAGCTGCTTCTCTTTTACTCAGACTACTTAAAACCCGCATACTGCGTAAGACTACTCCAATGCTACAGAACTCCCGTAAAGTGTTTCCTACACTCAGGATGCAGAACTCCTGTGAACTGCCTCTCACTACTTCCAATGTACAGAAATCCTGTAAGCTGCTTCTCTTTTACTCAGACTACTGAATACCCACATAGTGCGTAAGACTACTCCAATGCTACAGAACTCCCGTAAAGTGTTTCCTACACTCAGGATGCAGAACTCCTGTGAACTGCCTCTCCACTTCCAATGTACAGAAATCCTGTAAACTGCTTCTCTTGTACTCAAACTACTGAAAACCCGCATAGTGCGTAAGACTACTCCCATGATACAGAACTCCCGTAAAGTGTTTTCTACACTCAGGATGCAGATCTCCTGTAAACTGCCTCTCACTACTTCCAATGTACAGAAATCCTGTAAACTGCTTCTCTTTTACTCAGACTACTGAAAACCCGCATAGTGTGTAAGACTACTCCCATGCTACAGAACTCCCATAAAGTGTTTCCTAACCTCAGGATGCAGAATTCCTGTAAACTGCCTCTCACTACTTCCAATGGACTGAAATCCTGTAAGCTGCTTCTCTTTTACTCAGACTACTGAATACCACCCTAGTGCGTCAGACTACTCTCATGCTAGAGAACTCATGTAAAGTGTTTCCTACACTCAGGATGCAGAACTCCTGTGAACTGCCTCTCACTACTTCCAATGGACAGAAATCCTGTAAGCTGATTCTCTTTAACTCAGACTACTGAAAACCCGCATAGTGCGTAAGACTACTCCCATGCTACAGAACTCCAGTTAAGTTTTTCCTACACTCAGGATGCAGAACTCCTGTGAACTGCCTCTCACTACTTCCAATGTACAGAAATCCTGTAAGCTGCTTCTCTTTTACTCAGACTACTGAAAACCCTCATATTGCGTTAGAATTCTCACATGCTACAGAACTCCCGTAAAGTGTTTCCTACCTGCAGGATTCAGAACTCATTTAAACTGCCTCTCACTACTTCCAGTGAAAGAAATCCTGTAAGCTGCTTCTCTTTTACTCAGACTACTGAAAACCTGCATAGTGCCTAAGACTACTCCCATGCTACAGAACTCCCGTAAAGTGTTTCCTACACTCAGGATGCAGAACTCCTGTAAACTGCCTCTCACTACTTCCAATGGACAGAAATCCTGTAAGCTGCCTCTCTTTTACTCAGTCTACTGAAAACCCGCATAGTGCGTAAGACTACTCCCATGCTACAGAACTCCCGTAAAGTGTTTCCTGCACTCAGGATGCAGAACTCCTGTAAACTGCCTCTCACTTCTTCCAATGTACAGAAATCCTGTAAGCTGCTTCTCTTTTACTCAGACTACTGAAAACCCGCATAGTGCGTAAGACTACTCCCATGCTACAGAACTCCCGTAAAGTGTTTCCTACACTGGATGCAGAACTCCTTTAAACTGCCTCTCACTACTTCCAATGTACAGAAATCCTGTAAGCTGCTTCACTTTTACTCAGACTACTGAAAACCCGCATAGTGCGTAGGACTACTCCCATGCTACAGAACTCCCATAAAGTGTTTCCTACCCTCAGGATGCAGAACTCCTGTAAACTGCCTCTCACTTCTTCCAATGTACAGAAATCCTGTAAGCTGCTTCTGTTTTACTCAGACTACTGAAAACCCGCATAGTGCGTAAGATTTCTCCCATGCTACAGAACTCCCGTAAAGTGTTTCCTACACTCAGGATGCAGATCTCCTGTAAACTGCCTCTCACTACTTCCAATGTACAGAAATCCTGTAAGCTGCTTCTCTTTTTCTCAGACTACTGAAAACCCCCATAGTGCGTAAGACTACTCCCATGCTACAGAACTCCCGTAAAGTGTTTGCTACACTCCGGATGCAGAACTCCTGTGAACTGCCTCTCACTACTTCCAATGTACAGAAATCCTGTAAGCTGCTTCTCTTTTTCTCAGACTACTGAAAATCCGCATAGTGCGTTAGAATTCTCCTATGGTACAGAACTCCTGTAAAGTGTTTCCTTCCTCAGGATGCAGAACTCCTGTAAACTGCCTCTCACTACTTCCAATGGATAGAAATCCTGTAAGCTGCTTCTCTTTTACTCAACTACTGAAAACCCGCATAGTGCGTAAGACTACTCCCATGCTACAGAACTCCCGTAAAGGGTTTGCTACACTCAGGATGCAGAACTCCTGTAAACTGCCTCTCACTACTTCCAATGTACAGAAATCCTGTAAGCTGCTTCTCTTTTACTGAGACTACTGAAAACCCGCATAGTGTGTTAGAATTCTCCCATGCTACAGAACTCCCGTGAAGTGTTTCCTACCCGCAGGATGCAGAACTCATTTAAACTGCCTCCCACTACTTCCAGGGACAGAAATCCTGTAAGCTGCTTCTCTTTTACTCAGACTACTGAAAATCCGCATAGTACGTAAGACTACTCCCATGCTATAGAACTCCCATAAAGTGTTTCCTACACTCAGGATGCAGAACTCCTGTAAACTGCCTCTCACTACTTCCAATGTACAGAAATCCTGTAAGCTGCTCTCTTTTACTCAGACTACTGAAAACCCGCATAGTGCGTAAGACTACACCCATGCTACAGAACTCCCGTAAAGTGTTTCCTGCACTCAGGATGCAGAACTCCTGTTAACTGCCTCTCACTTCTTCCAATGTACAGAAATCCTGTAAGCTGCTTCTCTTTTACTCAGACTACTGAAAACCCGCATAGTGCGTAAGACTACTCCCATGCTACAGACCTCCCGTAAAGTGTTTCCTACACTGGATGCAGAACTCCTTTAAACTGCCTCTCACTACTTCCAATGTACAGAAATCCTGTAAGCTGCTTCTCTTTTACTCAGACTACTGAAAACCCGCATAGTGCGTAGGACTACTCCCATGCTACAGAACTCCCATAAAGTGTTTCCTACCCTCAGGATGCAGAACTCCTGTAAACTGCCTCTCACTTCTTCCAATGTACAGAAATCCTGTAAGCTGCTTCTGTTTTACTCAGACTACTGAAAACCCGCATAGTGCGTAAGATTTCTCCCATGCTACAGAACTCCCGTAAAGTGTTTCCTACACTCAGGATGCAGATCTCCTGTAAACTGCCTCTCACTACTTCCAATGTACAGAAATCCTGTAAGCTGCTTCTCTTTTTCTCAGACTACTGAAAACCCCCATAGTGCGTAAGACTACTCCCATGCTACAGAACTCCCGTAAAGTGTTTGCTACACTCCGGATGCAGAACTCCTGTGAACTGCCTCTCACTACTTCCAATGTACAGAAATCCTGTAAGCTGCTTCTCTTTTTCTCAGACTACTGAAAATCCGCATAGTGCGTTAGAATTCTCCTATGGTACAGAACTCCTGTAAAGTGTTTCCTTCCTCAGGATGCAGAACTCCTGTAAACTGCCTCTCACTACTTCCAATGGATAGAAATCCTGTAAGCTGCTTCTCTTTTACTCAACTACTGAAAACCCGCATAGTGCGTAAGACTACTCCCATGCTACAGAACTCCCGTAAAGTGTTTTCTACACTCAGGATGCATAACTCCTGTAAACTGCCTCTCACTACTTCCAATGTACAGAAATCCTGTAAGCTGCTTCTCTTTTACTGAGACTACTGAAAACCCGCCTAGTGTGTTAGAATTCTCCCATGCTACAGAACTCCCGTGAAGTGTTTCCTACCCGCAGGATGCAGAACTCATTTAAACTGCCTCCCACTACTTCCAGGGACAGAAATCCTGTAAGCTGCTTCTCTTTTACTCAGACTACTGAAAATCCGCATAGTACGTAAGACTACTCCCATGCTATAGAACTCCCATAAAGTGTTTCCTACACTCAGGATGCAGAACTCCTGTAAACTGCCTCTCACTACTTCCAATGTACAGAAATCCTGTAAGCTGCTCTCTTTTACTCAGACTACTGAAAACCCGCATAGTGCGTAAGACTACACCAATGCTACAGAACTCCCGTAAAGTGTTTCCTGCACTCAGGATGCAGAACTCATTTAAACTGCCTCTCACTACTTCCAATGTACAGAAATCCTGTAAGCTGCTTCTCTTTTACTCAGACTACTGAAAACCCGCATAGTGCGTAAGACTACTCCCATGTTACAGAACTCCCGTAAAGTGTTTTCTACACTCAGGATGCAGAACTCCTGTAAACTGCCTCTCACTACTTCCAATGTACAGAAATCCTGTGAGCTGCTTCTCTTTTACTCAGACTACTGAAAACCCATATAGTGCGTAAGACTACTCCCATGCTACAGAAGTCCCGTAAAGTGTTTCCTACACTCAGGATGCAGAACTCCTGTAAACTGCCTCTCACTACTTCCAATGGACAGAAATCCTGTAAGCTGCTTCTCTTTTACTCAGACTACTGAATACCACCCTAGTGCGTCAGACTACTCTCATGCTAGAGAACTCATGTAAAGTGTTTCCTACACTCAGGATGCAGAACTCCTGTGAACTGCCTCTCACTACTTCCAATCGACAGAAATCCTGTAAGCTGCCTCTCTTTTACTCAGTCTACTGAAAACCCGCATAGTGCGTAAGACTACTCCCATGCTACAGAACTCCCGTAAAGTGTTTCCTGCACTCAGGATGCAGAACTCCTGTTAACTGCCTCTCACTTCTTCCAATGTACAGAAATCCTGTAAGCTGCTTCTCTTTTACTCAGACTAATGAAAACCCTTCTAGTGCGTAAGACTTCTCCCATGCTACAAAACTCCCGTAAAGTGTTTCCTACACTCAGGATGCAGAACTCCTGTCAACTGCCTCTCACTACTTCCAATGGACAGAAATCCTGTGAGCTGCTTCTCTTTTACTCAGACTACTGAAAATCCGCATAGTACGTAAGACTACTCCCATGCTATAGAACTCCCATAAAGTGTTTCCTACACTCAGGATGCAGAACTCCTGTAAACTGCCTCTCACTACTTCCAATGTACAGAAATCCTGTAAGCTGCTCTCTTTTACTCAGACTACTGAAAACCCGCATAGTGCGTAAGACTACTCCCATGCTACAGAACTCCCGTAAAGTGTTACTTACACTAAGCATGCAGAGCTGCAGTAAACTTCCTCTCACTACTTCCAATGTACAGAAATCCTGTAAGCTGCTTCTTTTTTGCTCAGACTACTGAAAACCCGCATAGTGCGTAAGACTACTCCCATGCTACAGAACTCCCGTAAAGTGTTTTCTACACTCAGGATGCAGAACTCCTGTAAACTGCCTCTCACTTCTTCCAATGTACAGAAATCCTGTAAGCTGCTTCTCTTTTACTCAGACTACTGAAAACCCGCATAGTGCGTAAGACTACTCCCATGCTACAGAACTCCCGTAAAGTATTTCCTACCCTCAGGATGCAGAACTCCTGTGAATTGCCTCTCACTACTTCCAATGGACAGAAATCCTGTAAGCTGCTTCTCTTTTACTCAGACTACTGAAAACCCGCATAGTGCGTAAGACTACTCCCATGCTACAGAACTCCCGTAAAGTGTTTCCTACACTCAGGATGCAGAACTCCTGTGAACTGCCTCTCACTACTTCCAATATACAGAAATCCTGTAAGCTGCTTCTCTTTTACTCAGACTACTGAAAACCCACATAGTGCTTAAGACTACTCCCATGCTACAGAACGCCCGTAAAGTGTTTCCTACACTCAGGATGCAGAACTCCTGTGAACTGCCTCTCACTACTTCCAATGTACAGAAATCCTGTAAGCTGCTTCTCTTTTACTCAGACTACTGAAAACCCTCATAGTGCGTTAGAATTCTCACATGCTACAGAACTCCCGTAAAGTGTTTCCTACCCGCAGGATGCAGAACTCATTTAAACTGCCTCCCACTACTTCCAGGGACAGAAATCCTGTAAGCTGCTTCTCTTTTACTCAGACTACTGAAAATCCGCATAGTACGTAAGACTACTCCCATGCTATAGAACTCCCATAAAGTGTTTCCTACACTCAGGATGCAGAACTCCTGTAAACTGCCTCTCACTACTTCCAATGTACAGAAATCCTGTAAGCTGCTCTCTTTTACTCAGACTACTGAAAACCCGCATAGTGCGTAAGACTACTCCCATGCTTCAGAACTCCCGTAAAGTGTTACTTACACTAAGCATGCAGAGCTGCAGTAAACTTCCTCTCACTACTTCCAATGTACAGAAATCCTGTAAGCTGCTTCTTTTTTGCTCAGACTACTGAAAACCCGCATAGTGCGTAAGACTACTCCCATGCTACAGAACTCCCGTAAAGTGTTTTCTACACTCAGGATGCAGAACTCCTGTAAACTGCCTCTCACTTCTTCCAATGTACAGAAATCCTGTAAGCTGCTTCTCTTTTACTCAGACTACTGAAAACCCGCATAGTGCGTAAGACTACTCCCATGCTACAGAACTCCCGTAAAGTATTTCCTACCCTCAGGATGCAGAACTCCTGTGAATTGCCTCTCACTACTTCCAATGGACAGAAATCCTGTAAGCTGCTTCTCTTTTACTCAGACTACTGAAAACCCGCATAGTGCGTAAGACTACTCCTTTGCTAGAGAACTCCCGTAAAGTGTTTCCTACACTCAGGATGCAGAACTCCTGTGAACTGCCTCTCACTACTTCCAATGTACAGAAATCCTGTAAGCTGCTTCTCTTTTACTCAGACTACTGAAAACCCACATAGTGCTTAAGACTACTCCCATGCTACAGAACGCCCGTAAAGTGTTTCCTACACTCAGGATGCAGAACTCCTGTGAACTGCCTCTCACTACTTCCAATGTACAGAAATCCTGTAAGCTGCTTCTCTTTTACTCAGACTACTGAAAACCCTCATAGTGCGTTAGAATTCTCACATGCTACAGAACTCCCGTAAAGTGTTTCCTACCCGCAGGATTCAGAACTCATTTAAACTGCCTCTCACTACTTCCAGTGACAGAAATCCTGTAAGCTGCTTCTCTTTTACTCAGACTACTGAAAACCTGCATAGTGCCTAAGACTACTCCCATGCTACAGAACTCCCGTAAAGTGTTTCCTACACTCAGGATGCAGAACTCCTGTAAACTGCCTCTCACTACTTCCAATGGACAGAAATCCTGTAAGCTGCCTCTCTTTTACTCAGTCTACTGAAAACCCGCATAGTGCGTAAGACTACTCCCATGCTACAGAACTCCCGTAAAGTGTTTCCTGCACTCAGGATGCAGAACTCCTGTTAACTGCCTCTCACTTCTTCCAATGTACAGAAATCCTGTAAGCTGCTTCTCTTTTACTCAGACTAATGAAAACCCTCTAGTGCGTAAGACTTCTCCCATGCTACAAAACTCCCGTAAAGTGTTTCCTACACTCAGGATGCAGAACTCCTGTCAACTGCCTCTCACTACTTCCAATGTACAGAAATCCTGTAAGCTGCTTCTCTTTTACTCAGACTACTGAAAACTCGCATAGAGCGTAAAACTACTCCCATGCTAAAGAACTCCCGTAAAGTGTTTCCTACACTGGATGCAGAACTCCTGTAAACTGCCTCTCACTACTTCCAATGGACAGAAATCCTGTAAGCTGCTTCTCTTTTACTCAGACTACTGAAAACCCGCAGAGTGCGTAAGACTACTCCCATGCTACAGAACTCCCGTAAAGTGTTTCCTACACTCAGGATGCAGAACTCCTGTGAACTGCCTCTCACTACCTCCAATGTACAGAAATCCTGTAAGCTGCTTCTCTTTTACTCAGACTACTGAAAACCCGCATAGTGCGTAAGACTACTCCCATGCTTCAGAACTCCCGTAAAGTGTTACTTACACTAAGCATGCAGAGCTGCAGTAAACTTCCTCTCACTACTTCCAATGTACAGAAATCCTGTAAGCTGCTTCTTTTTTGCTCAGACTACTGAAAACCCGCATAGTGCGTAAGACTACTCCCATGCTACAGAACTCCCGTAAAGTGTTTTCTACACTCAGGATGCAGAACTCCTGTAAACTGCCTCTCACTTCTTCCAATGTACAGAAATCCTGTAAGCTGCTTCTCTTTTACTCAGACTACTGAAAACCCGCATAGTGCGTAAGACTACTCCCATGCTACAGAACTCCCGTAAAGTATTTCCTACCCTCAGGATGCAGAACTCCTGTGAATTGCCTCTCACTACTTCCAATGTACAGAAATCCTGTAAGCTGCTTCTCTTTTACTCAGACTACTGAAAACCCGCATAGTGCGTAAGACTACTCCCATGCTACAGAACTCCCGTAAAGTGTTTCCTACACTCAGGATGCAGAACTCCTGTGAACTGCCTCTCACTACTTCCAATATACAGAAATCCTGTAAGCTGCTTCTCTTTTACTCAGACTACTGAAAACCCACATAGTGCGTAAGACAACTCCAATGCTACAGAACTCCCGTAAAGTGTTTCCTACACTCAGGATGCAGAACTCCTGTAAACTGCCTCTCACTACTTCCAATGTACAGAAATCCTGTAAGCTGCTTCTCTTTTACTCAGACTACTGAAAACCCGCATAGTGCGTAAGACTACTCCCATGCTAGAGAACTCTCGTAAAGTGTTTCCTACACTCAGGATGCAGAACTCCTGTAAACTGCCTCTCACTACTTCCAATGGACAGAAATCCTGTAAGCTGCTTCTCTTTTACTCAGACTACTGAAAACCCGCATAGTGCGTAAGATTACTCCCATGCTACAGAACTCCCGTAAAGTGTTTCCTACCCTCAGGATGCAGAACTCCTGTGAACTGCCTCTCACTACTTCCAATGTACAGAAATCCTGTAAGCTGCTTCTCTTTTACTCAGACTACTGAAAACCCACATAGTGCGTAAGACTACTCCCATGCTACAGAACTCCCGTAAAGTGTTTCCTACCCTCAGGATGCAGAACTCCTGTGAACTGCCTCTCACTACTTCCAATGTACAGAAATCCTGTAAGCTGCTTCTCTTTTACTCAGACTACTGAAAACCCGCATAGTGCGTAAGACTACTCCCATGCTAGAGAATTCCCATAAAGTGCTTCCTACACTCAGGATGCAGAACTCCTGTAAACTGCCTCTCACTAATTCCAATGGACAGAAATCCTGTAAGCTGCTTCTCTTTTACTCAGACTACTGAAAACCCGCAGAGTGCGTAAGACTACTCCCATGCTACAGAACTCCCGTAAAGTGTTTCCTACGTTCAGGATGCAGAACTCCTGTAAACTGCCTATCACTACTTACAATGTACAGAAATCCTGTAAGCTGATTCTCTTTTACTCAGACTACTGAAAACCCGCATAGTGCGTAAGACTACTCCCATGCTTCAGAACTCCCGTAAAGTGTTTCCTACCCTCAGGATGCAGAACTCCTGTAAACTGCCTCTCACTACTTCCAATGGACAGAAATCCTGTAAGCTGCTTCTCTTTTACTCAGACTACTGAAAACCCGCATAGTGCGTAAGACTACTCCCATTCTTCAGAACTCCCGTAAAGTGTTTCTTACACTAAGCAGGCAGAGCTGCTGTAAACTTCCTCTCACTATTTCCAATGTACAGAAATCGTGTAAGCTGCTTCTCTTTTACTCAGACTACTGAAAACCCGCATAATGCGTAAGACTACTCCCATGCTACAGAACTCCCGTAAAGTGTTTCCTACCCTCAGGATGCAGAACTCCTGTAAACTGCCTCTCACTACTTCCAATGTACAGAAATCCTGTGAGCTGCTTCTCTTTTACTCAGACTACTGAAAACCCACATAGTGCGTAAGACTACTCCCATGCTACAGAAGTCCCGTAAAGTGTTTCCTACACTCAGGATGCAGAACTTCTGTAAACTGCCTCTCACTACTTCCAATGTACAGAAATCCTGTGAGCTGCTTCTCTTTCACTCAGACTACTGAAAACCCACATAGTGCGTAAGACTTCTCCCATGCTACAGAACTCCCGTAAAGTGTTTCCTACACTGGATGCAGAACCCCTTTAAACTGCCTCTCACTACTTCCAATATACAGAAATCCTGTAAGCTGCTTCTCTTTTACTCAGACTACTGAAAACCCGCATAGTACGTAAGACTACTCCCATGCTAGAGAACTCCCATAAAGTGTTTTCTACACTCAGGATGCAGAACTCCTGTAAACTGCCTCTCACTACTTCCAATGTACAGAAATCCTGTAAGCTGCTCTCTTTTACTCAGACTACTGAAAACCCGCATAGTGCGTAAGACTACCCCAATGCTACAGAACTCCCGTAAAGTGTTTCCTGCGCTCAGGATGCAGAACTCCTGTAAACTGCCTCTCACTACTTCCAATGTACAGAAATCCTGTAAGCTGCTTCTCTTTTACTCAGACTACTGAAAACCCGCATACTGTGTAAGACTACTCCCATGCTACAGAACTCCCGTAAACTGTCTCCTACGCTCAGGATGCAGAACTCCTGTAAACTGCCTCTCACTACTTCCAATGTACAGAAATCCTGTAAGCTGCTTCTCTTTTACTCAGACTACTGAAAACCCACATAGTGCGTAAGACTACTCCCATGCTACAGAACTCCCGTAAAGTGTTTCCTACACTCAGGATGCAGAACTTCTGTAAACTGCCTCTCACTACTTCCAATGTACAGAAATCCTGTAAGCTGCTTCTGTTTTACTCAGACTACTGAAAACCCACATAGTGCTTAAGAATACTCCCATGCTACAGAACTCCCGTAAAGTGTTTCCTACACTGGATGCAGAACTCCTTTAAACTGCCTCTCACTACTTCCAATGTACAGAAATCCTGTAAGCTGCTTCTCTTTTACTCAGACTACTGAAAACCCGCATAGTGCGTAGGACTACTCCCATGCTAAAGAACTCCCGTAAAGGGTTTGCTACACTCAGGATGCAGAACTGCTGTGAACTGCCTTTCACTACTTCCAATGTACAGAAATCCTGTAAGCTGCTTCTCTTTTACTCAGACTACTGAAAACCCGCATAGTGCGTGAGAATTCTCCCATGCTACAGAACTCCCGTAAAGTGTTTCCTACCCTCACGATGCAGAACTCCTGTAAACTGCCTCTCACTACTTCCAATGTACAGAACTCCTGTAAGCTGCTTCTCTTTACTCAACTACTGAAAACCCGCATAGTGCGTAAGACTACTCCCATGCTACAGAACGCCCGTAAAGTGTTTTCTACACTCAGGATGCAGAACTCCTGTGAACTGCCTCTCACTACTTCCAATGTACAGAAATCCTGTAAGCTGCTTCTCCTTTACTCAGACTACTGAAAACCCGCATAGTGCGTAAGACTACTCCCATGCTACAGAACGTCCGTAAAGTATTTCCTACACTCAGGATGCAGAACTCCTGTCAACTGCCTCTCACTTCTTCCAATGTACAGAAATCCTGTAAGCTGCTTCTCTTTTACTCAGACTACTGAAAACCCGCATAGTGCGTAAGACTACTCCAATGCTACAGAACTCCCGTAAAGTGTTTCCTACACTCAGGATGCAGAACTCCTGTGAACTGCCTCTCACTACTTCCAATGTACAGAAATCCTGTAAGCTGCTTCTCTTTTACTCAGACTACTTAAAACCCGCATAGTGCGTAAGACTACTCCAATGCTACAGAACTCCCGTAAAGTGTTTCCTACACTCAGGATGCGGAACTCCTGTAAACTGCCTCTCACTACTTCCAATGTACAGAAATCCTGTAAACTGCTTCTCTTTTACTCAGACTACTGAAAACCCGCATAGTGCGTAAGACTACTCCCATGATACAGAACTCCCGTAAAGTGTTTTCTACACTCAGGATGCAGAACTCCTGTAAACTGCCTCTCACTACTTCCAATGTACAGACATCCTGTAAACTGCTTCTCTTTTACTCAGACTACTGAAAACCCGCATAGTGCGTAAGACTACTCCCATGCTACAGAACTCCCATAAAGTGTTTCCTACCCTCAGGATGCAGAACTCCTGTAAACTGCCTCTCACTACTTCCAATGGACTGAAATCCTGTAAGCTGCTTCTCTTTTACTCAGACTACTGAATACCACCCTAGTGCGTCAGACTACTCTCATGCTAGAGAACTCATGTAAAGTGTTTCCTACACTCAGGATGCAGAACTCCTGTGAACTGCCTCTCACTACTTCCAATGTACAGAAATCCTGTAAGCTGCTTCTCTTTTACTCAGACTACTGAAAACCCGCATAGTGCGTAGGACTACTCCCATGCTACAGAACTCCCATAAAGTGTTTCCTACACTCAGGATGCAGAACTCCTGTAAACTGCCTCTCACTTCTTCCAATGTACAGAAATCCTGTAAGCTGCTTCTCTTTTACTCAGACTACTGAAAACCCGCATAGTGCGTAAGATTTCTCCCATGCTACAGAACTCCCGTAAAGTGTTTCCTACACTCAGGATGCAGATCTCCTGTAAATGCCTCTCACTACTTCCAATGGACAGAAATCCTGTAAGCTGCTTCTCTTTTACTCAGACTACTGAAAACCCGCATAGTGCGTAAGACTACTCCCATGCTACAGAACTCCCGTGAAGTGTTTGCTACACTCCGGATGCAGAACTCCTGTGAACTGCCTCTCACCACTTCCAATGTACAGAAATCCTGTAAGCTGCTTCTCTTTTTCTCAGACTACTGAAAATCCGCATAGTGCGTTAGAATTCTCCCATGCTACAGAACTCCCATAAAGTGTTTCCTACCCTCAGGATGCAGAACTCCTGTAAACTGCCTCTCACTACTTCCAATGGATAGAAATCCTGTAAGCTGCTTCTCTTTTACTTAACTACTGAAAACCCGCATAGTGCGTAAGACTACTCCCATGCTACAGAACTCCCGTAAAGTGTTTTCTACACTCAGGATGCAGAACTCCTGTAAACTGCCTCTCACTACTTCCAATGTACAGAAATCCTGTGAGCTGCTTCTCTTTTACTCAGACTACTGAAAACCCGCATAGTGCGTAAGACTACTCCCATGCTACAGAACTCCCGTAAAGTGTTTCCTACACTCAGGATGCAGAACTTCTGTAAACTGCCTCTCACTACTTCCAATGTACAGAAATCCTGTAAGCTGCTTCTATTTTACTCAGACTACTGAAAATCCGCATAGTACGTAAGACTACTCCCATGCTATAGAACTCCCATAAAGTGTTTCCTACACTCAGGATGCAGAACTCCTGTAAACTGCCTCTCACTACTTCCAATGTACAGAAATCCTGTAAGCTGCTCTCTTTTACTCAGACTACTGAAAACCCGCATAGTGCGTAAGACTACACCAATGCTACAGAACTCCCGTAAAGTGTTTCCTGCACTCAGGATGCAGAACTCATTTAAACTGCCTCTCACTACTTCCAATGTACAGAAATCCTGTAAGCTGCTCTCTTTTACTCAGACTACTGAAAACCCGCATAGTGCGTAAGACTACTCCCATGCTACAGAACTCCCGTAAACTGTCTCCTACGCTCAGGATGCAGAACTCCTGTAAACTGCCTCTCACTACTTCCAATGTACAGAAATCCTGTAAGCTGCTCTCTTTTACTCAGACTACTGAAAACCCGCATAGTGCGTAGGACTACTCCCATGCTAAAGAACTCCCGTAAAGGGTTTGCTACACTCAGGATGCAGAACTGCTGTGAACTGCCTTTCACTACTTCCAATGTACAGAAATCCTGTAAGCTGCTTCTCTTTTACTCAGACTACTGAAAACCCGCATAGTGCGTGAGAATTCTCCCATGCTACAGAACTCCCGTAAAGTGTTTCCTACCCTCACGATGCAGAACTCCTGTAAACTGCCTCTCACTACTTCCAATGTACAGAACTCCTGTAAGCTGCTTCTCTTTTACTCAACTACTGAAAACCCGCATAGTGCGTAAGACTACTCCCATGCTACAGAACGCCCGTAAAGTGTTTTCTACACTCAGGATGCAGAACTCCTGTGAACTGCCTCTCACTACTTCCAATGTACAGAAATCCTGTAAGCTGCTTCTCCTTTACTCAGACTACTGAAAACCCGCATAGTGCGTAAGACTACTCCCATGCTACAGAACGTCCGTAAAGTATTTCCTACACTCAGGATGCAGAACTCCTGTCAACTGCCTCTCACTTCTTCCAATGTACAGAAATCCTGTAAGCTGCTTCTCTTTTACTCAGACTACTGAAAACCCGCATAGTGCGTAAGACTACTCCAATGCTACAGAACTCCCGTAAAGTGTTTCCTACACTCAGGATGCAGAACTCCTGTGAACTGCCTCTCACTACTTCCAATGTACAGAAATCCTGTAAGCTGCTTCTCTTTTACTCAGACTACTTAAAACCCGCATAGTGCGTAAGACTACTCCAATGCTACAGAACTCCCGTAAAGTGTTTCCTACACTCAGGGTGCGGAACTCCTGTAAACTGCCTCTCACTACTTCCAATGTACAGAAATCCTGTAAACTGCTTCTCTTTTACTCAGACTACTGAAAACCCGCATAGTGCGTAAGACTACTCCCATGATACAGAACTCCCGTAAAGTGTTTTCTACACTCAGGATGCAGAACTCCTGTAAACTGCCTCTCACTACTTCCAATGTACAGAAATCCTGTAAACTGCTTCTCTTTTACTCAGACTACTGAAAACCCGCATAGTGCGTAAGACTACTCCCATGCTACAGAACTCCCATAAAGTGTTTCCTACCCTCAGGATGCAGAACTCCTGTAAACTGCCTCTCACTACTTCCAATGGACTGAAATCCTGTAAGCTGCTTCTCTTTTACTCAGACTACTGAATACCACCCTAGTGCGTCAGACTACTCTCATGCTAGAGAACTCATGTAAAGTGTTTCCTACACTCAGGATGCAGAACTCCTGTGAACTGCCTCTCACTACTTCCAATGTACAGAAATCCTGTAAGCTGCTTCTCTTTTACTCAGACTACTGAAAACCCACATAGTGCGTAGGACTACTCCCATGCTACAGAACTCCCATAAAGTGTTTCCTACACTCAGGATGCAGAACTCCTGTAAACTGCCTCTCACTTCTTCCAATGTACAGAAATCCTGTAAGCTGCTTCTCTTTTACTCAGACTACTGAAAACCCGCATAGTGCGTAAGATTTCTCCCATGCTACAGAACTCCCGTAAAGTGTTTCCTACACTCAGGATGCAGATCTCCTGTAAATGCCTCTCACTACTTCCAATGGACAGAAATCCTGTAAGCTGCTTCTCTTTTACTCAGACTACTGAAAACCCGCATAGTGCGTAAGACTACTCCCATGCTACAGAACTCCCGTGAAGTGTTTGCTACCCTCCGGATGCAGAACTCCTGTGAACTGCCTCTCACCACTTCCAATGTACAGAAATCCTGTAAGCTGCTTCTCTTTTTCTCAGACTACTGAAAATCCGCATAGTGCGTTAGAATTCTCCTATGCTACAGAACTCCCATAAAGTGTTTCCTACCCTCAGGATGCAGAACTCCTGTAAACTGCCTCTCACTACTTCCAATGGATAGAAATCCTGTAAGCTGCTTCTCTTTTACTTAACTACTGAAAACCCGCATAGTGCGTAAGACTACTCCCATGCTACAGAACTCCCGTAAAGTGTTTCCTACCCTCACGATGCAGAACTCCTGTAAACTGCCTCTCACTACTTCCAATGTACAGAACTCCTGTAAGCTGCTTCTCTTTTACTCAACTACTGAAAACCCGCATAGTGCGTAAGACTACTCCCATGCTACAGAACGCCCGTAAAGTGTTTTCTACACTCAGGATGCAGAACTCCTGTGAACTGCCTCTCACTACTTCCAATGTACAGAAATCCTGTAAGCTGCTTCTCCTTTACTCAGACTACTGAAAACCCGCATAGTGCGTAAGACTACTCCAATGCTACAGAACTCCCATAAAGTGTTTCCTACCCTCAGGATGCAGAACTCCTGTAAACTGCCTCTCACTACTTCCAATGGACTGAAATCCTGTAAGCTGCTTCTCTTTTACTCAGACTACTGAATACCACCCTAGTGCGTCAGACTACTCTCATGCTAGAGAACTCATGTAAAGTGTTTCCTACACTCAGGATGCAGAACTCCAGTGAACTGCCTCTCACTACTTCCAATGGACAGAAATCCTGAAAGCTGATTCTCTTTAACTCAGACTACTGAAAACCCGCATAGTGCGTAAGACTACTCCCATGCTACAGAACTCCCGATAAGTTTTTCCTACACTCAGGATGCAGAACTCCTGTGAACTGCCTCTCACTACTTCCAATGTACAGAAATCCTGTAAGCTGCTTCTCTTTTACTCAGACTACTGAAAACCCTCATAGTGCGTTAGAATTCTCACATGCTACAGAACTCCCGTAAAGTGTTTCCTACCCGCAGGATTCAGAACTCATTTAAACTGCCTCTCACTACTTCCAGTGACAGAAATCCTGTAAGCTGCTTCTCTTTTACTCAGACTACTGAAAACCTGCGTAGTGCCTAAGACTACTCCCATGCTACAGAACTCCCGTAAAGTGTTTCCTACACTCAGGATGCAGAACTCCTGTAAACTGCCTCTCACTACTTCCAATGGACTGAAATCCTGTAAGCTGCTTCTCTTTTACTCAGACTACTGAATACCACCCTAGTGCGTCAGACTACTCTCATGCTAGAGAACTCATGTAAAGTGTTTCCTACACTCAGGATGCAGAACTCCAGTGAACTGCCTCTCACTACTTCCAATGGACAGAAATCCTGAAAGCTGATTCTCTTTAACTCAGACTACTGAAAACCCGCATAGTGCGTAAGACTACTCCCATGCTACAGAACTCCCGATAAGTTTTTCCTACACTCAGGATGCAGAACTCCTGTGAACTGCCTCTCACTACTTCCAATGTACAGAAATCCTGTAAGCTGCTTCTCTTTTACTCAGACTACTGAAAACCCTCATAGTGCGTTAGAATTCTCACATGCTACAGAACTCCCGTAAAGTGTTTCCTACCCGCAGGATTCAGAACTCATTTAAACTGCCTCTCACTACTTCCAGTGACAGAAATCCTGTAAGCTGCTTCTCTTTTACTCAGACTACTGAAAACCTGCGTAGTGCCTAAGACTACTCCCATGCTACAGAACTCCCGTAAAGTGTTTCCTACACTCAGGATGCAGAACTCCTGTAAACTGCCTCTCACTACTTCCAATGGACAGAAATCCTGTAAGCTGCCTCTCTTTTACTCAGTCTACTGAAAACCCGCATAGTGCGTAAGACTACTCCCATGCTACAGAACTCCCGTAAAGTGTTTCCTGCACTCAGGATGCAGAACTCATTTAAACTGCCTCTCACTTCTTCCAATGTACAGAAATCCTGTAAGCTGCTTCTCTTTTACTCAGACTACTGAAAACCCGCATAGTGCGTAAGACTACTCCCATGCTACAGAACTCCCGTAAAGTGTTTCCTACACTGGATGCAGAACTCCTTTAAACTGCCTCTCACTACTTCCAATGTACAGAAATCCTGTAAGCTGCTTCTCTTTTACTCAGACTACTGAAAACCCGCATAGTGCGTAGGACTACTCCCATGCTACAGAACTCCCATAAAGTGTTTCCTACCCTCAGGATGCAGAACTCCTGTAAACTGCCTCTCACTTCTTCCAATGTACAGAAATCCTGTAAGCTGCTTCTGTTTTACTCAGACTACTGAAAACCCGCATAGTGCGTAAGATTTCTCCCATGCTACAGAACTCCCGTAAAGTGTTTCCTACACTCAGGATGCAGATCTCCTGTAAACTGCCTCTCACTACTTCCAATGTACAGAAATCCTGTAAGCTGCTTCTCTTTTACTCAGACTACTGAAAACCCGCATAGTGCGTAAGACTACTCCCATGCTAAAGAACTCCCGTAAAGTGTTTGCTTAACTCCGGATGCAGAACTCCTGTGAACTGCCTCTCACTACTTCCAATGTACAGAAATCCTGTAAGCTGCTTCTCTTTTTCTCAGACTACTGAAAATCCGCATAGTGCGTTAGAATTCTCCCATGGTACAGAACTCCTGTAAAGTGTTTCCTTCCTCAGGATGCAGAACTCCTGTAAACTGCCTCTCACTACTTCCAATGGATAGAAATCCTGTAAGCTGCTTCTCTTTTACTCAACTACTGAAAACCCGCATAGTGCGTAAGACTACTCCCATGCTACAGAACTCCCGTAAAGTGTTTTCTACACTCAGGATGCAGAACTCCTGTGAACTGCCTCTCACTACTTCCAATGTACAGAAATCCTGTAAGCTGCTTCTCTTTTACTGAGACTACTGAAAACCCGCATAGTGCGTTAGAATTCTCCCATGCTACAGAACTCCCGTGAAGTGTTTCCTACCCGCAGGATGCAGAACTCATTTAAACTGCCTCCCACTACTTCCAGGGACAGAAATCCTGTAAGCTGCTTCTCTTTTACTCAGACTACTGAAAATCCGCATAGTACGTAAGACTACTCCCATGCTATAGAACTCCCATAAAGTGTTTCCTACACTCAGGATGCAGAACTCCTGTAAACTGCCTCTCACTACTTCCAATGTACAGAAATCCTGTAAGCTGCTCTCTTTTACTCAGACTACTGAAAACCCGCATAGTGCGTAAGACTACACCAATGCTACAGAACTCCCATAAAGTGTTTCCTGCACTCAGGATGCAGAACTCATTTAAACTGCCTCTCACTACTTCCAATGTACAGAAATCCTGTAAGCTGCTTCTCTTTTACTCAGACTACTGAAAACCCGCATAGTGCGTAAGACTACTCCCATGTTACAGAACTCCCGTAAAGTGTTTTCTACACTCAGGATGCAGAACTCCTGTAAACTGCCTCTCACTACTTCCAATGTACAGAAATCCTGTGAGCTGCTTCTCTTTTACTCAGACTACTGAAAACCCACATAGTGCGTAAGACTACTCCCATGCTACAGAAGTCCCGTAAAGTGTGTCCTACACTCAGGATGCAGAACTTCTGTAAACTGCCTCTCACTACTTCCAATGTACAGAAATCCTGTAAGCTGCTTCTGTTTTACTCAGACTACTGAAAACCCACATAGTGCTTAAGACTACTCCCATGCTACAGAACTCCCGTAAAGTGTTTCCTACACTGGATGCAGAACTCCTTTAAACTGCCTCTCACTACTTCCAATGTACAGAAATCCTGTAAGCTGCTTCTCTTTTACTCAGACTACTGAAAACCCGCATAGTGCGTGAGACTTCTCCCATGCTACAGAACTCCCATAAAGGGTTTGCTACACTCAGGATGCAGAACTCCTGTGAACTGCCTTTCACTACTTCCAATGTACAGAAATCCTGTAAGCTGCTTCTCTTTTACTCAGACTACTGAAAACCCGCATAGTGCGTAAGACTACACACATGCTACAGAACTCCCGTAAAGTGTTTCCTACCCTCACGATGCAGAACTCCTGTAAACTGCCTCTCACTACTTCCAATGTACAGAACTCCTGTAAGCTGCTTCTCTTTTACTCAACTACTGAAAACCCGCATGGTGCGTAAGACTACTCCCATGCTACAGAACGCCCGTAAAGTGTTTTCTACACTCAGGATGCAGAACTCCTGTGAACTGCCTCTCACTACTTCCAATGTACAGAAATCCTGTAAGCTGCTTCTCCTTTACTCAGACTACTGAAAACCCGCATAGTGCGTAAGACTACTCCCATGCTACAGAACGTCCGTAAAGTATTTCCTACACTCAGGATGCAGAACTCCTGTAAACTGCCTCTCACTTCTTCCAATGTACAGAAATCCTGTAAGCTGCTTCTGTTTTACTCAGACCACTGAAAACCCGCATAGTGCGTAAGATTTCTCCCATGCTACAGAACTCCCGTAAAGTGTTTCCTACACTCAGGGTCCAGATCTCCTGTAAACTGCCTCTCACTACTTCCAATGTACAGAAATCCTGTAAGCTGCTTCTCTTTTACTCAGACTACTGAAAACCCGCATAGTGCGTAAGACTACTCCCATGCTACAGAACTCCCGTAAAGTGTTTGCTACACTCCGGATGCAGAACTCCTGTGAACTGCCTCTCACTACTTCCAATGTACAGAAATCCTGTACGCTGCTTCTCTTTTTCTCAGACTACTGAAAATCCGCATAGTGCGTTAGAATTCTCCCATGGTACAGAACTCCTGTAAAGTGTTTCCTTCCTCAGGATGCAGAACTCCTGTAAACTGCCTCTAACTACTTCCAATGGATAGAAATCCTGTAAGCTGCTTCTCTTTTACTCAACTACTGAAAACCCGCATAGTGCGTAAGACTACTCCCATGCTACAGAACTCCCGTAAAGTGTTTTCTACACTCAGGATGCAGAACTCCTGTGAACTGCCTCTCACTACTTCCAATGTACAGAAATCCTGTAAGCTGCTTCTCTTTTACTGAGACTACTGAAAACCCGCATAGTGCGTTAGAATTCTCCCATGCTACAGAACTCCCGTGAAGTGTTTCCTACCCGCAGGATGCAGAACTCATTTAAACTGCCTCCACTACTTCCAGGGACAGAAATCCTGTAAGCTGCTTCTCTTTTACTCAGACTACTGAAAATCCGCATAGTACGTAAGACTACTCCCATGCTATAGAACTCCCATAAAGTGTTTCCTACACTCAGGATGCAGAACTCCTGTAAACTGCCTCTCACTACTTCCAATGTACAGAAATCCTGTAAGCTGCTCTCTTTTACTCAGACTACTGAAAACCCGCATAGTGCGTAAGACTACACCAATGCTACAGAACTCCCGTAAAGTGTTTCCTGCACTCAGGATGCAGAACTCATTTAAACTGCCTCTCACTACTTCCAATGTACAGAAATCCTGTAAGCTGCTTCTCTTTTACTCAGACTACTGAAAACCCGCATAGTGCGTAAGACTACTCCCATGTTACAGAACTCCCGTAAAGTGTTTTCTACACTCAGGATGCAGAACTCCTGTGAACTGCCTCTCACTACTTCCAATGTACAGAAATCCTGTGAGCTGCTTCTCTTTTACTCAGACTACTGAAAACCCACATAGTGCGTAAGACTACTCCCATGCTTCAGAAGTCCCGTAAAGTGTGTCCTACACTCAGGATGCAGAACTTCTGTAAACTGCCGGTCACTACTTCCAATGTACAGAAATCCTGTAAGCTGCTTCTGTTTTACTCAGACTACTGAAAACCCACATAGTGCTTAAGACTACTCCCATGCTACAGAACTCCCGTAAAGTGTTTCCTACACTGGATGCAGAACTCCTTTAAACTGCCTCTCACTACTTCCAATGTACAGAAATCCTGTAAGCTGCTTCTCTTTTACTCAGACTACTGAAAACCCGCATAGTGCGTAGGACTACTCCCATGCTAAAGAACTCCCGTAAAGTGTTTTCTACACTCAGGATGCAGAACTCCTGTGAACTGCCTCTCACTACTTCCAATGTACAGAAATCCTGTAAGCTGCTTCTCTTTTACTGAGACTACTGAAAACCCGCATAGTGCGTTAGAATTCTCCCATGCTACAGAACTCCCGTGAAGTGTTTCCTACCCGCAGGATGCAGAACTCATTTAAACTGCCTCCACTACTTCCAGGGACAGAAATCCTGTAAGCTGCTTCTCTTTTACTCAGACTACTGAAAATCCGCATAGTACGTAAGACTACTCCCATGCTATAGAACTCCCATAAAGTGTTTCCTACACTCAGGATGCAGAACTCCTGTAAACTGCCTCTCACTACTTCCAATGTACAGAAATCCTGTAAGCTGCTCTCTTTTACTCAGACTACTGAAAACCCGCATAGTGCGTAAGACTACACCAATGCTACAGAACTCCCGTAAAGTGTTTCCTGCACTCAGGATGCAGAACTCATTTAAACTGCCTCTCACTACTTCCAATGTACAGAAATCCTGTAAGCTGCTTCTCTTTTACTCAGACTACTGAAAACCCGCATAGTGCGTAAGACTACTCCCATGTTACAGAACTCCCGTAAAGTGTTTTCTACACTCAGGATGCAGAACTCCTGTAAACTGCCTCTCACTACTTCCAATGTACAGAAATCCTGTGAGCTGCTTCTCTTTTACTCAGACTACTGAAAACCCACATAGTGCGTAAGACTACTCCCATGCTACAGAAGTCCCGTAAAGTGTGTCCTACACTCAGGATGCAGAACTTCTGTAAACTGCCGGTCACTACTTCCAATGTACAGAAATCCTGTAAGCTGCTTCTGTTTTACTCAGACTACTGAAAACCCACATAGTGCTTAAGACTACTCCCATGCTACAGAACTCCCGTAAAGTGTTTCCTACACTGGATGCAGAACTCCTTTAAACTGCCTCTCACTACTTCCAATGTACAGAAATCCTGTAAGCTGCTTCTCTTTTACTCAGACTACTGAAAACCCGCATAGTGCGTAGGACTACTCCCATGCTAAAGAACTCCCGTAAAGGGTTTGCTACACTCAGGATGCAGAACTCCTGTGAACTGCCTTTCACTACTTCCAATGTACAGAAATCCTGTAAGCTGCTTCTCTTTTACTCAGACTACTGAAAACCCGCATAGTGCGTAAGACTACTCCCATGCTACAGAACTCCCGTAAAGTGTTTCCTACCCTCACGATGCAGAACTCCTGTAAACTGCCTCTCACTACTTCCAATGTATAGAACTCCTGTAAGCTGCTTCTCTTTTACTCAACTACTGAAAACCCGCATAGTGCGTAAGACTACTCCCATGCTACAGAACGCCCGTAAAGTGTTTTCTACACTCAGGATGCAGAACTCCTGTAAACTGCCTCTCACTTCTTCCAATGTACAGAAATCCTGTAAGCTGCTTCTGTTTTACTCAGACTACTGAAAACCCGCATAGTGCGTAAGATTTCTCCCATGCTACAGAACTCCCGTAAAGTGTTTCCTACACTCAGGATGCAGATCTCCTGTAAACTGCCTCTCACTACTTCCAATGTACAGAAATCCTGTAAGCTGCTTCTCTTTTACTCAGACTACTGAAAACCCGCATAGTGCGTAAGACTACTCCCATGCTACAGAACTCCCGTAAAGTGTTTGCTACACTCTGGATGCAGAACTCCTGTGAACTGCCTCTCACTACTTAGAATGTACAGAAATCCTGTAAGCTGCTTCTCTTTTTCTCAGACTACTGAAAATCCGCATAGTGCGTTAGAATTCTCCCATGGTACAGAACTCCTGTAAAGTGTTTCCTTCCTCAGGATGCAGAACTCCTGTAAACTGCCTCTCACTACTGCCAATGGATAGAAATCGTGTAAGCTGCTTCTCTTTTACTCAACTACTGAAAACCCGCATAGTGCGTAAGACTACTCCCATGCTACAGAACTCCCGTAAAGTGTTTTCTACACTCAGGATGCAGAACTCCTGTAAACTGCCTCTCACTACTTCCAATGGACAGAAATCCTGTAAGCTGCTTCTCTTTTACTGAGACTACTGAAAACCCGCATAGTGCGTTAGAATTCTCCCATGCTACAGAACTCCCGTGAAGTGTTTCCTACCCGCAGGATGCAGAACTCATTGAAACTGCCTCCCACTACTTCCAGGGACAGAAATCCTGTAAGCTGCTTCTCTTTTACTCAGACTACTGAAAATCCGCATAGTACGTAAGACTACTCCCATGCTATAGAACTCCCATAAAGTGTTTCCTACACTCAGGATGCAGAACTCCTGTAAACTGCCTCTCACTACTTCCAATGTACAGAAATCCTGTAAGCTGCTCTCTTTTACTCAGACTACTGAAAACCCGCATAGTGCGTAAGACTACACCAATGCTACAGAGCTCCCGTAAAGTGTTTCCTGCACTCAGGATGCAGAACTCATTTAAACAGCCTCTCACTACTTCCAATGTACAGAAATCCTGTAAGCTGCTTCTCTTTTACTCAGACTACTGAAAACCCGCATAGTGCGTAAGACTACTCCCATGTTACAGAACTCCCGTAAAGTGTTTTCTACACTCAGGATGCAGAACTCCTGTAAACTGCCTCTCACTACTTCCAATGTACAGAAATCCTGTAAGCTGCTTCTCTTTTACTCAGACTACTGAAAACCCACATAGTGCCTAAGACTACTCCAATGCTACAGAAGTCCCGTAAAGTGTTTCCTACACTCAGGATGCAGAACTTCTGTAAACTGCCTCTCACTACTTCCAATGTACAGAAATCCTGTAAGCTGCTTCTGTTTTACTCAGACTACTGAAAACCCACATAGTGCTTAAGACTACTCCCATGCTACAGAACTCCCGTAAAGTGTTTCCTACACTGGATGCAGAATTCCTTTAAACTGCCTCTCACTACTTCCAATGTACAGAAATCCTGTAAGCTGCTTCTCTTTTACTCAGACTACTGAAAACCCGCATAGTGCGTAGGACTACTCCCATGCTAAAGAACTCCCGTAAAGGGTTTGCTACACTCAGGATGCAGAACTCCTGTGAACTGCCTTTCACTACTTCCAATGTACAGAAATCCTGTAAGCTGCTTCTCTTTTACTCAGACTACTTAAAACCCGCATAGTGCGTGAGAATTCTCCCATGCTACAGAACTCCCGTAAAGTGTTTCCTACCCTCACGATGCAGAACTCCTGTAAACTGCCTCTCACTACTTCCAATGTACAGAACTCCTGTAAGCTGCTTCTCTTTTACTCAACTACTGAAAACCCGCACAGTGCGTAAGACTACTCCCATGCTACAGAACGCCCGTAAAGTGTTTTCTACACTCAGGATGCAGAACTCCTGTGAACTGCCTCTCACTACTTCCAATGTACAGAAATCCTGTAAGCTGCTTCTCCTTTACTCAGACTACTGAAAACCCGCATAGTGCGTAAGACTACTCCCATGCTACAGAACGCCCGTAAAGTGTTTTCTACACTCAGGATGCAGAACTCCTGTCAACTGCCTCTCACTTCTTCCAATGTACAGAAATCCTGTAAGCTGCTTCTCTTTTACTCAGACTACTTAAAACCCGCATAGTGCGTAAGACTACTCCAATGCTACAGAACTCCCGTAAAGTGTTTCCTACACTCAGGATGCAGAACTCCTGTGAACTGCCTCTCACTACTTCCAATGTACAGAAATCCTGTAAGCTGCTTCTCTTTTACTCAGACTACTTAAAACCCGCATAGTGCGTAAGACTACTCCAATGCTACAGAACTCCCGTAAAGTGTTTCCTACACTCAGGATGCAGAACTCCTGTGAACTGCCTCTCACTACTTCCAATGTACAGAAATCCTGTAAACTGCTTCTCTTGTACTCAAACTACTGAAAACCCGCATAGTGCGTAAGACTACTCCCATGATACAGAACTCCCGTAAAGTGTTTTCTACACTCAGGATGCAGAACTCCTGTAAACTGCCTCTCACTACTTCCAATGTACAGAAATCCTGTAAACTGCTTCTCTTTTACTCAGACTACTGAAAACCCGCATAGTGTGTAAGACTACTCCCATGCTACAGAACTCCCATAAAGTGTTTCCTAACCTCAGGATGCAGAACTCCTGTAAACTGCCTCTCACTACTTCCAATGGACTGAAATCCTGTAAGCTGCTTCTCTTTTACTCAGACTACTGAATACCACCCTAGTGCGTCAGACTACTCTCATGCTAGAGAACTCATGTAAAGTGTTTCCTACACTCAGGATGCAGAACTCCTGTGAACTGCCTCTCACTACTTCCAATGGACAGAAATCCTGTAAGCTGATTCTCTTTAACTCAGACTACTGAAAACCCGCATAGTGCGTAAGACTACTCCCATGCTACAGAACTCCATTTAAGTTTTTCCTACACTCAGGATGCAGAACTCCTGTGAACTGCCTCTCACTACTTCCAATGTACAGAAATCCTGTAAGCTGCTTCTCTTTTACTCAGACTACTGAAAACCCTCATATTGCGTTAGAATTCTCACATGCTACAGAACTCCCGTAAAGTGTTTCCTACCTGCAGGATTCAGAACTCATTTAAACTGCCTCTCACTACTTCCAGTGAAAGAAATCCTGTAAGCTGCTTCTCTTTTACTCAGACTACTGAAAACCTGCATAGTGCCTAAGACTACTCCCATGCTACAGAACTCCCGTAAAGTGTTTCCTACACTCAGGATGCAGAACTCCTGTAAACTGCCTCTCACTACTTCCAATGGACAGAAATCCTGTAAGCTGCCTCTCTTTTACTCAGTCTACTGAAAACCCGCATAGTGCGTAAGACTACTCCCATGCTACAGAACTCCCGTAAAGTGTTTCCTGCACTCAGGATGCAGAACTCCTGTAAAATGCCTCTCACTTCTTCCAATGTACAGAAATCCTGTAAGCTGCTTCTCTTTTACTCAGACTACTGAAAACCCGCATAGTGCGTAAGACTACTCCCATGCTACAGAACTCCCGTAAAGTGTTTCCTACACTGGATGCAGAACTCCTTTAAACTGCCTCTCACTACTTCCAATGTACAGAAATCCTGTAAGCTGCTTCACTTTTACTCAGACTACTGAAAACCCGCATAGTGCGTAGGACTACTCCCATGCTACAGAACTCCCATAAAGTGTTTCCTACCCTCAGGATGCAGAACTCCTGTAAACTGCCTCTCACTTCTTCCAATGTACAGAAATCCTGTAAGCTGCTTCTGTTTTACTCAGACTACTGAAAACCCGCATAGTGCGTAAGATTTCTCCCATGCTACAGAACTCCCGTAAAGTGTTTCCTACACTCAGGATGCAGATCTCCTGTAAACTGCCTCTCACTACTTCCAATGTACAGAAATCCTGTAAGCTGCTTCTCTTTTTCTCAGACTACTGAAAACCCCCATAGTGCGTAAGACTACTCCCATGCTACAGAACTCCCGTAAAGTGTTTGCTACACTCCGGATGCAGAACTCCTGTGAACTGCCTCTCACTACTTCCAATGTACAGAAATCCTGTAAGCTGCTTCTCTTTTTCTCAGACTACTGAAAATCCGCATAGTGCGTTAGAATTCTCCTATGGTACAGAACTCCTGTAAAGTGTTTCCTTCCTCAGGATGCAGAACTCCTGTAAACTGCCTCTCACTACTTCCAATGGATAGAAATCCTGTAAGCTGCTTCTCTTTTACTCAACTACTGAAAACCCGCATAGTGCGTAAGACTACTCCCATGCTACAGAACTCCCGTAAAGTGTTTTCTACACTCAGGATGCAGAACTCCTGTAAACTGCCTCTCACTACTTCCAATGTACAGAAATCCTGTAAGCTGCTTCTCTTTTACTGAGACTACTGAAAACCCGCATAGTGTGTTATAATTCTCCCATGCTACAGAACTCCCGTGAAGTGTTTCCTACCCGCAGGATGCAGAACTCATTTAAACTGCCTCCCACTACTTCCAGGGACAGAAATCCTGTAAGCTGCTTCTCTTTTACTCAGACTACTGAAAACCCGCATAGTACGTAAGACTACTCCCATGCTATAGAACTCCCATAAAGTGTTTCCTACACTCAGGATGCAGAACTCCTGTAAACTGCCTCTCACTACTTCCAATGTACAGAAATCCTGTAAGCTGCTCTCTTTTACTCAGACTACTGAAAACCCGCATAGTGCGTAAGACTACACCCATGCTACAGAACTCCCGTAAAGTGTTTCCTGCACTCAGGATGCAGAACTCCTGTTAACTGCCTCTCACTTCTTCCAATGTACAGAAATCCTGTAAGCTGCTTCTCTTTTACTCAGACTACTGAAAACCCGCATAGTGCGTAAGAGTACTCCCATGCTACAGACCTCCCGTAAAGTGTTTCCTACACTGGATGCAGAACTCCTTTAAACTGCCTCTCACTACTTCCAATGTACAGAAATCCTGTAAGCTGCTTCTCTTTTACTCAGACTACTGAAAACCCGCATAGTGCGTAGGACTACTCCCATGCTACAGAACTCCCATAAAGTGTTTCCTACCCTCAGGATGCAGAACTCCTGTAAACTGCCTCTCACTTCTTCCAATGTACAGAAATCCTGTAAGCTGCTTCTGTTTTACTCAGACTACTGAAAACCCGCATAGTGCGTAAGATTTCTCCCATGCTACAGAACTCCCGTAAAGTGTTTCCTACACTCAGGATGCAGATCTCCTGTAAACTGCCTCTCACTACTTCCAATGTACAGAAATCCTGTAAGCTGCTTCTCTTTTTCTCAGACTACTGAAAACCCCCATAGTGCGTAAGACTACTCCCATGCTACAGAACTCCCGTAAAGTGTTTGCTACACTCCGGATGCAGAACTCCTGTGAACTGCCTCTCACTACTTCCAATGTACAGAAATCCTGTAAGCTGCTTCTCTTTTTCTCAGACTACTGAAAATCCGCATAGTGCGTTAGAATTCTCCTATGGTACAGAACTCCTGTAAAGTGTTTCCTTCCTCAGGATGCAGAACTCCTGTAAACTGCCTCTCACTACTTCCAATGGATAGAAATCCTGTAAGCTGCTTCTCTTTTACTCAACTACTGAAAACCCGCATAGTGCGTAAGACTACTCCCATGCTACAGAACTCCCGTAAAGTGTTTTCTACACTCAGGATGCAGAACTCCTGTAAACTGCCTCTCACTACTTCCAATGTACAGAAATCCTGTAAGCTGCTTCTCTTTTACTGAGACTACTGAAAACCCGCATAGTGTGTTATAATTCTCCCATGCTACAGAACTCCCGTGAAGTGTTTCCTACCCGCAGGATGCAGAACTCATTTAAACTGCCTCCCACTACTTCCAGGGACAGAAATCCTGTAAGCTGCTTCTCTTTTACTCAGACTACTGAAAACCCGCATAGTACGTAAGACTACTCCCATGCTATAGAACTCCCATAAAGTGTTTCCTACACTCAGGATGCAGAACTCCTGTAAACTGCCTCTCACTACTTCCAATGTACAGAAATCCTGTAAGCTGCTCTCTTTTACTCAGACTACTGAAAACCCGCATAGTGCGTAAGACTACACCCATGCTACAGAACTCCCGTAAAGTGTTTCCTGCACTCAGGATGCAGAACTCCTGTTAACTGCCTCTCACTTCTTCCAATGTACAGAAATCCTGTAAGCTGCTTCTCTTTTACTCAGACTACTGAAAACCCGCATAGTGCGTAAGAGTACTCCCATGCTACAGACCTCCCGTAAAGTGTTTCCTACACTGGATGCAGAACTCCTTTAAACTGCCTCTCACTACTTCCAATGTACAGAAATCCTGTAAGCTGCTTCTCTTTTACTCAGACTACTGAAAACCCGCATAGTGCGTAGGACTACTCCCATGCTACAGAACTCCCATAAAGTGTTTCCTACCCTCAGGATGCAGAACTCCTGTAAACTGCCTCTCACTTCTTCCAATGTACAGAAATCCTGTAAGCTGCTTCTGTTTTACTCAGACTACTGAAAACCCGCATAGTGCGTAAGATTTCTCCCATGCTACAGAACTCCCGTAAAGTGTTTCCTACACTCAGGATGCAGATCTCCTGTAAACTGCCTCTCACTACTTCCAATGTACAGAAATCCTGTAAGCTGCTTCTCTTTTTCTCAGACTACTGAAAACCCCCATAGTGCGTAAGACTACTCCCATGCTACAGAACTCCCGTAAAGTGTTTGCTACACTCCGGATGCAGAACTCCTGTGAACTGCCTCTCACTACTTCCAATGTACAGAAATCCTGTAAGCTGCTTCTCTTTTTCTCAGACTACTGAAAATCCGCATAGTGCGTTAGAATTCTCCTATGGTACAGAACTCCTGTAAAGTGTTTCCTTCCTCAGGATGCAGAACTCCTGTAAACTGCCTCTCACTACTTCCAATGGATAGAAATCCTGTAAGCTGCTTCTCTTTTACTCAACTACTGAAAACCCGCATAGTGCGTAAGACTACTCCCATGCTACAGAACTCCCGTAAAGTGTTTTCTACACTCAGGATGCAGAACTCCTGTAAACTGCCTCTCACTACTTCCAATGTACAGAAATCCTGTAAGCTGCTTCTCTTTTACTGAGACTACTGAAAACCCGCATAGTGTGTTATAATTCTCCCATGCTACAGAACTCCCGTGAAGTGTTTCCTACCCGCAGGATGCAGAACTCATTTAAACTGCCTCCCACTACTTCCAGGGACAGAAATCCTGTAAGCTGCTTCTCTTTTACTCAGACTACTGAAAACCCGCATAGTACGTAAGACTACTCCCATGCTATAGAACTCCCATAAAGTGTTTCCTACACTCAGGATGCAGAACTCCTGTAAACTGCCTCTCACTACTTCCAATGTACAGAAATCCTGTAAGCTGCTCTCTTTTACTCAGACTACTGAAAACCCGCATAGTGCGTAAGACTACACCCATGCTACAGAACTCCCGTAAAGTGTTTCCTGCACTCAGGATGCAGAACTCCTGTTAACTGCCTCTCACTTCTTCCAATGTACAGAAATCCTGTAAGCTGCTTCTCTTTTACTCAGACTACTGAAAACCCGCATAGTGCGTAAGACTACTCCCATGCTACAGACCTCCCGTAAAGTGTTTCCTACACTGGATGCAGAACTCCTTTAAACTGCCTCTCACTACTTCCAATGTACAGAAATCCTGTAAGCTGCTTCTCTTTTACTCAGACTACTGAAAACCCGCATAGTGCGTAGGACTACTCCCATGCTACAGAACTCCCATAAAGTGTTTCCTACCCTCAGGATGCAGAACTCCTGTAAACTGCCTCTCACTTCTTCCAATGTACAGAAATCCTGTAAGCTGCTTCTGTTTTACTCAGACTACTGAAAACCCGCATAGTGCGTAAGATTTCTCCCATGCTACAGAACTCCCGTAAAGTGTTTCCTACACTCAGGATGCAGATCTCCTGTAAACTGCCTCTCACTACTTCCAATGTACAGAAATCCTGTAAGCTGCTTCTCTTTTTCTCAGACTACTGAAAACCCCCATAGTGCGTAAGACTACTCCCATGCTACAGAACTCCCGTAAAGTGTTTGCTACACTCCGGATGCAGAACTCCTGTGAACTGCCTCTCACTACTTCCAATGTACAGAAATCCTGTAAGCTGCTTCTCTTTTTCTCAGACTACTGAAAATCCGCATAGTGCGTTAGAATTCTCCTATGGTACAGAACTCCTGTAAAGTGTTTCCTTCCTCAGGATGCAGAACTCCTGTAAACTGCCTCTCACTACTTCCAATGGATAGAAATCCTGTAAGCTGCTTCTCTTTTACTCAACTACTGAAAACCCGCATAGTGCGTAAGACTACTCCCATGCTACAGAACTCCCGTAAAGTGTTTTCTACACTCAGGATGCATAACTCCTGTAAACTGCCTCTCACTACTTCCAATGTACAGAAATCCTGTAAGCTGCTTCTCTTTTACTGAGACTACTGAAAACCCGCATAGTGTGTTAGAATTCTCCCATGCTACAGAACTCCCGTGAAGTGTTTCCTACCCGCAGGATGCAGAACTCATTTAAACTGCCTCCCACTACTTCCAGGGACAGAAATCCTGTAAGCTGCTTCTCTTTTACTCAGACTACTGAAAATCCGCATAGTACGTAAGACTACTCCCATGCTATAGAACTCCCATAAAGTGTTTCCTACACTCAGGATGCAGAACTCCTGTAAACTGCCTCTCACTACTTCCAATGTACAGAAATCCTGTAAGCTGCTCTCTTTTACTCAGACTACTGAAAACCCGCATAGTGCGTAAGACTACACCAATGCTACAGAACTCCCGTAAAGTGTTTCCTGCACTCAGGATGCAGAACTCATTTAAACTGCCTCTCACTACTTCCAATGTACAGAAATCCTGTAAGCTGCTTCTCTTTTACTCAGACTACTGAAAACCCGCATAGTGCGTAAGACTACTCCCATGTTACAGAACTCCCGTAAAGTGTTTTCTACACTCAGGATGCAGAACTCCTGTAAACTGCCTCTCACTACTTCCAATGGACAGAAATCCTGTAAGCTGCTTCTCTTTTACTCAGACTACTGAATACCACCCTAGTGCGTCAGACTACTCTCATGCTAGAGAACTCATGTAAAGTGTTTCCTACACTCAGGATGCAGAACTCCTGTGAACTGCCTCTCACTACTTCCAATGGACAGAAATCCTGTAAGCTGATTCTCTTTAACTCAGACTACTGAAAACCCGCATAGTGCGTAAGACTACTCCCATGCTACAGAACTCCCGTTAAGTTTTTCCTACACTCAGGATGCAGAACTCCTGTGAACTGCCTCTCACTACTTCCAATGTACAGAAATCCTGTAAGCTGCTTCTCTTTTACTCAGACTACTGAAAACCCTCATAGTGCGTTAGAATTCTCACATGCTACAGAACTCCCGTAAAGTGTTTCCTACCCGCAGGATTCAGAACTCATTTAAACTGCCTCTCACTACTTCCAGTGACAGAAATCCTGTAAGCTGCTTCTCTTTTACTCAGACTACTGAAAACCTGCATAGTGCCTAAGACTACTCCCATGCTACAGAACTCCCGTAAAGTGTTTCCTACACTCAGGATGCAGAACTCCTGTAAACTGCCTCTCACTACTTCCAATGGACAGAAATCCTGTAAGCTGCCTCTCTTTTACTCAGTCTACTGAAAACCCGCATAGTGCGTAAGACTACTCCCATGCTACAGAACTCCCGTAAAGTGTTTCCTGCACTCAGGATGCAGAACTCCTGTTAACTGCCTCTCACTTCTTCCAATGTACAGAAATCCTGTAAGCTGCTTCTCTTTTACTCAGACTAATGAAAACCCTTCTAGTGCGTAAGACTTCTCCCATGCTACAAAACTCCCGTAAAGTGTTTCCTACACTCAGGATGCAGAACTCCTGTCAACTGCCTCTCACTACTTCCAATGGACAGAAATCCTGTAAGCTGCTCTCTTTTACTCAGACTACTGAAAACCCGCATAGTGCGTAAGACTACACCCATGCTACAGAACTCCCGTAAAGTGTTTCCTGCACTCAGGATGCAGAACTCCTGTTAACTGCCTCTCACTTCTTCCAATGTACAGAAATCCTGTAAGCTGCTTCTCTTTTACTCAGACTACTGAAAACCCGCATAGTGCGTAAGACTACTCCCATGCTACAGAACTCCCGTAAAGTGTTTCCTACACTGGATGCAGAACTCCTTTAAACTGCCTCTCACTACTTCCAATGTACAGAAATCCTGTAAGCTGCTTCTCTTTTACTCAGACTACTGAAAACCCGCATAGTGCGTAGGACTACTCCCATGCTACAGAACTCCCATAAAGTGTTTCCTACCCTCAGGATGCAGAACTCCTGTAAACTGCCTCTCACTTCTTCCAATGTACAGAAATCCTGTAAGCTGCTTCTGTTTTACTCAGACTACTGAAAACCCGCATAGTGCGTAAGATTTCTCCCATGCTACAGAACTCCCGTAAAGTGTTTCCTACACTCAGGATGCAGATCTCCTGTAAACTGCCTCTCACTACTTCCAATGTACAGAAATCCTGTAAGCTGCTTCTCTTTTTCTCAGACTACTGAAAACCCCCATAGTGCGTAAGACTACTCCCATGCTACAGAACTCCCGTAAAGTGTTTGCTACACTCCGGATGCAGAACTCCTGTGAACTGCCTCTCACTACTTCCAATGTACAGAAATCCTGTAAGCTGCTTCTCTTTTTCTCAGACTACTGAAAATCCGCATAGTGCGTTAGAATTCTCCTATGGTACAGAACTCCTGTAAAGTGTTTCCTTCCTCAGGATGCAGAACTCCTGTAAACTGCCTCTCACTACTTCCAATGGATAGAAATCCTGTAAGCTGCTTCTCTTTTACTCAACTACTGAAAACCCCCATAGTGCGTAAGACTACTCCCATGCTACAGAACTCCCGTAAAGTGTTTTCTACACTCAGGATGCAGAACTCCTGTAAACTGCCTCTCACTACTTCCAATGTACAGAAATCCTGTAAGCTGCTTCTCTTTTACTGAGACTACTGAAAACCCGCATAGTGTGTTAGAATTCTCCCATGCTACAGAACTCCCGTGAAGTGTTTCCTACCCGCAGGATGCAGAACTCATTTAAACTGCCTCCCACTACTTCCAGGGACAGAAATCCTGTAAGCTGCTTCTCTTTTACTCAGACTACTGAAAACCCGCATAGTGCGTAGGACTACTCCCATGCTACAGAACTCCCATAAAGTGTTTCCTACCCTCAGGATGCAGAACTCCTGTAAACTGCCTCTCACTTCTTCCAATGTACAGAAATCCTGTAAGCTGCTTCTGTTTTACTCAGACTACTGAAAACCCGCATAGTGCGTAAGATTTCTCCCATGCTACAGAACTCCCGTAAAGTGTTTCCTACACTCAGGATGCAGATCTCCTGTAAACTGCCTCTCACTACTTCCAATGTACAGAAATCCTGTAAGCTGCTTCTCTTTTTCTCAGACTACTGAAAACCCCCATAGTGCGTAAGACTACTCCCATGCTACAGAACTCCCGTAAAGTGTTTGCTACACTCCGGATGCAGAACTCCTGTGAACTGCCTCTCACTACTTCCAATGTACAGAAATCCTGTAAGCTGCTTCTCTTTTTCTCAGACTACTGAAAATCCGCATAGTGCGTTAGAATTCTCCTATGGTACAGAACTCCTGTAAAGTGTTTCCTTCCTCAGGATGCAGAACTCCTGTAAACTGCCTCTCACTACTTCCAATGGATAGAAATCCTGTAAGCTGCTTCTCTTTTACTCAACTACTGAAAACCCCCATAGTGCGTAAGACTACTCCCATGCTACAGAACTCCCGTAAAGTGTTTTCTACACTCAGGATGCAGAACTCCTGTAAACTGCCTCTCACTACTTCCAATGTACAGAAATCCTGTAAGCTGCTTCTCTTTTACTCAGACTACTGAAAACCCGCATAGTGTGTTAGAATTCTCCCATGCTACAGAACTCCCGTGAAGTGTTTCCTACCCGCAGGATGCAGAACTCATTTAAACTGCCTCCCACTACTTCCAGGGACAGAAATCCTGTAAGCTGCTTCTCTTTTACTCAGACTACTGAAAATCCGCATAGTACGTAAGACTACTCCCATGCTATAGAACTCCCATAAAGTGTTTCCTACACTCAGGATGCAGAACTCCTGTAAACTGCCTCTCACTACTTCCAATGTACAGAAATCCTGTAAGCTGCTCTCTTTTACTCAGACTACTGAAAACCCGCATAGTGCGTAAGACTACACCAATGCTACAGAACTCCCGTAAAGTGTTTCCTGCACTCAGGATGCAGAACTCATTTAAACTGCCTCTCACTACTTCCAATGTACAGAAATCCTGTAAGCTGCTTCTCTTTTACTCAGACTACTGAAAACCCGCATAGTGCGTAAGACTACTCCCATGTTACAGAACTCCCGTAAAGTGTTTTCTACACTCAGGATGCAGAACTCCTGTAAACTGCCTCTCACTACTTCCAATGTACAGAAATCCTGTGAGTTGCTTCTCTTTTACTCAGACTACTGAAAACCCATATAGTGCGTAAGACTACTCCCATGCTACAGAAGTCCCGTAAAGTGTTTCCTACACTCAGGATGCAGAACTCCTGTAAACTGCCTCTCACTACTTCCAATGGACAGAAATCCTGTAAGCTGCTTCTCTTTTACTCAGACTACTGAATACCACCCTAGTGCGTCAGACTACTCTCATGCTAGAGAACTCATGTAAAGTGTTTCCTACACTCAGGATGCAGAACTCCTGTGAACTGCCTCTCACTACTTCCAATGGACAGAAATCCTGTAAGCTGCTTCTCTTTTACTCAGACTACTGAAAACCCGCCTAGTGCGTAAGACTTCTCCCATGCTACAGAACTCCCATAAAGTGTTTTCTACACTCAGGATGCAGAACTCCTGTAAACTGCCTCTCACTACTTCCAATGTACAGAAATCCTGTAAGCTGCTTCTCTTTGACTCAGACTACTGAAAACCCGCATAGTGCGTAAGACTACTCCCATGCTACAGAACTCCCGTAAAGTGTTTCCTACAATCAGGATGCAGAACTCCTGTGAACTGCCTCTCACTACTTCCAATGTACAGAAATCATGTAAGCTGCTTCTCTTTTACTCAGACTACTGAAAACCCGCATAGCGTGTTGGACTACTCCCATGCTAGAGAACTCCCGTAAAGTGTTTCCTACACAGGAAGAAGAACTCCTGTGAACTGCCTCTCACTACTTCCAATGTACAGAAATCCTGTAAGCTGCTTCTCTTTTACTCAGACTACTGAAAACCCGCATAGTGCGTAAGACTACTCCCATGCTAAAGAACTCCCGTAAAGTGTTTCCTACACTCAGGATGCAGAACTCCTGTGAACTGCCTCTCACTACTTCCAATGGACAGAAATCCTGTAAGCTGCTTCTCTTTTACTCAGACTACTGAAAACTCGCATAGGGCGTAAGACTACTCCCATGCTACAGAACTCCCGGAAAGTGTTTCCTACACTGGATGCAGAACTCATTTAAACTGCCTCTCACTACTTCCAATGGACAGAAATCCTGTGAGCTGCTTCTCTTTTACTCAGACTACGGAAAACCCGCATAATGCGTTAGATTTCTCCCATGCTACAGAACTCCCGTAAAGTGTTTCCTACACTCAGGATGCAGAACTCCTGTAAACTGCCTCTCACTACTTCCAATGTACAGAAATCCTGTAAGCTGCTTCTATTTTACTCAGACTACTGAAAACCCGCATAGTGTGTAAGACTACTCCCATGCTACAGAACTCCCGGTAAGTGTTTCCTACACTCAGGATGCAGAATTCCTGTGAACTGCCTCTCACTACTTCCAATGTACAGAAATCCTGTAAGCTGCTTCTCTTTTACTCAGACTACTGAAAACCCGCATAGTGCGTAAGATTACTCCCATGCTACAGAACTCCCGTAAAGTGTCTCCTACACTGGATCTAGAACTCATTTAAACTGCCTCTCACTACTTCCAATGTACAGAAAACCTGTAAGCTGCTTCTCTTTGACTCAGACTACTGAAAACCCGCATAGTGCGTAAGACTACTCCCATGCTACAGAACTCCCGTAAAGTGTTTCCTACACTGGATGCAGAACTCATTTAAACTGCCTCTCACTACTTCCAATGTACGGAAATCCTGTAAGCTGCTTCTCTTTTACTCAGACTACTGAAAACCCGCATAGTGAGTAAGACAACTCACATGCTACAGAACTCCCGTAAAGTGTTTTCCACACTCAGGATGCAGAACACCTGTAAACTGCCTCTCACTTCTTCCAATGTACAGAAATCCTGTAAGCTGCTTCTCTTTTACTCAGACTACTGAAAACCCACATAGTGCGTAAGACTACTCCAATGCTACAGAACTCCCGTAAAGTTTTTCCTACACTCAGGATGCAGAAATCCTGTAAACTGCCTCTCACTACTTCCAATGTACAGAAATCCTGTAAGCTGCTTCTCTTTTACTCAGACTACTGAAAACCCGCGTAGTGCGAAGACTTCTCCCATGCTACAGAACTCCCATAAAGTGTTTTGTACACTCAGGATGCAGAACTCCTGTAAACTGCCTCTAACTACTTCCAATGGACAGAAATCCTGTAAGCTGCTTCTCTTTTACTCAGACTACTGAAAACCCGCATAGTGCGTAAGATTACTCCCATGCTACAGAACTCCCGTAAAGTGTCTCCTAAACTCAGGATGCAGAACTCCTGTAAACTGCCTCTCACTACTTCCAATGGACAGAAATCCTGTAAGCTGCTTCTCTTTTACTCAGACTACTGAAAACCCGCATAGTGCGTAAGACTACTCCCATGCTACAGAACGCCCGTAAAGTGTTTCCTACACTCAGGATGCAGAACTCCTGTGAACTGCCTCTCACTACTTCCAATGGACAGAAATCCTGTAAGCTGCTTCTCTTTTACTCAGACTACTGAAAACCCGCATAGTGCGTAAGACTACTCCCATGCTAAAGAACTCCCGTAAAGTGTTTCCTACACTCAGGATGCAGAACTCCTGTGAACTGCCTCTCACTACTTCCAATGTACAGAAATCCTGTAAGCTGCTTCTCTTTTACTCAGACTACTGAAAACCCGCATAGGGCGTAAGACTACTCCCATGCTACAGAACTCCCGTAAAGTGTTTCCTACACTGGATGCAGAACTCATTTAAACTGCCTCTCACTACTTCCAATGTACCGAAATCCTGTGAGCTGCTTCTCTTTTACTCAGACTACGGAAAACCCGCATAATCGTTAGATTTCTCCCATGCTACAGAACTCCCGTAAAGTGTTTCCTACACTCAGGATGCAGAACTCCTGTAAACTGCCTCTCACTACTTCCAATGTACAGAAATCCTGTAAGCTGCTTCTATTTTACTCAGACTACTGAAAACCCGCATAGTGTGTAAGACTACTCCCATGCTACAGAACTCCCGGTAAGTGTTTCCTACACTCAGGATGCAGAATTCCTGTGAACTGCCTCTCACTACTTCCAATGTACAGAAATCCTGTAAGCTGCTTCTCTTTTACTCAGACTACTGAAAACCCGCATAGTGCGTAAGATTACTCCCATGCTACAGAACTCCCGTAAAGTGTCTCCTACACTGGATCTAGAACTCATTTAAACTGCCTCTCACTACTTCCAATGTACAGAAAACCTGTAAGCTGCTTCTCTTTGACTCAGACTACTGAAAACCCGCATAGTGCGTAAGACTACTCCCATGCTACAGAACTCCCGTAAAGTGTTTTCTACACTCAGGATGCAGAACTCCTGTAAACTGCCTCTCACTACTTCCAATGTACAGAAATCCTGTAAGCTTCTTCTCTTTTACTCAGACTACTGAAAACCCGCATAGTGCGTAAGACTTCTCCCATGCTATAGAACTCCAGTAAAGTGTTTCCTACATTCAGGATGCAGAACTCCTGTAAACTGCCTCACACTACACCCAATGTACAGAAATCCTGTAAGGTGCTTCTCTTTTACTCAGACTACTGAAAACCCGCATAGTGCGTAAGACTACTCCCACGCTACAGAACTCCCGTAAAGTGTTTCCTACACTGGATGCAGAACTCATTTAAACTGCCTCTCACTACTTCCAATGTACGGAAATCCTGTAAGCTGCTTCTCTTTTACTCAGACTACTGAAAACCCGCATAGTGAGTAAGACAACTCACATGCTACAGAACTCCCGTAAAGTGTTTTCCACACTCAGGATGCAGAACTCCTGTAAACTGCCTCTCACTTCTTCCAATGTACAGAAATCCTGTAAGCTGCTTCTCTTTTACTCAGACTACTGAAAACCCACATAGTGCGTAAGACTACTCCAATGCTACAGAACTCCCGTAAAGTTTTTCCTACACTCAGGATGCAGAAATCCTGTAAACTGCCTCTCACTACTTCCAATGTACAGAAATCCTGTAAGCTGCTTCTCTTTTACTCAGACTACTGAAAACCCGCCTAGTGCGTAAGACTTCTCCCATGCTACAGAACTCCCATAAAGTGTTTTCTACACTCAGGATGCAGAACTCCTGTAAACTGCCTCTCACTACTTCCAATGTACAGAAATCCTGTAAGCTGCTTCTCTTTTACTCAGACTACTGAAAACCCGCATAGTGCGTAAGACTACTCCCATGCTACAGAACTCCCGTAAAGTGTTTCCTACAATCAGGATGCAGAACTCCTGTGAACTGCCTCTCACTACTTCCAATGTACAGAAATCATGTAAGCTGCTTCTCTTTTACTCAGACTACTGAAAACCCGCATAGTGCGTAACACTACTCCAATGCTACAGATGTCCCGTAAAGTATTTCCTACACTCAGGATGCAGAACTCCTGTAAACTGCCTCTCACTACTTCCAATGTACAGAAATCCTGTAAGCTGCTTCTCTTTTACTCAGACTACTGAAAACCCGCATAGTGCGTAAGAATACTCCCATGCTAAAGAACTCCCGTAAAGTGTTTCCTACACTCAGGATGCAGAACTCCTGTGAACTGCCTCTCACTACTTCCAATGGACAGAAATCCTGTAAGCTGCTTCTCTTTTACTCAGACTACTGAAAACCCGCATAGTGCGTAAGACTACTCCCATGCTAAAGAACTCCCGTAAAGTGTTTCCTACACTCAGGATGCAGAACTCCTGTGAACTGCCTCTCACTACTTCCAATGGACAGAAATCCTGTGAGCTGCTTCTCTTTTACTCAGACTACGGAAAACCCGCATAATGCGTTAGATTTCTCCCATGCTACAGAACTCCCGGTAAGTGTCTCCTACACTGGATCTAGAACTCATTTAAACTGCCTCTCACTACTTCCAATGTACAGAAAACCTGTAAGCTGCTTCTCTTTGACTCAGACTACTGAAAACCCGCATAGTGCGTAAGACTACTCCCATGCTACAGAACTCCCGTAAAGTGTTTCCTACACTGGATGCAGAACTCATTTAAACTGCCTCTCACTACTTCCAATGTACGGAAATCCTGTAAGCTGCTTCTCTTTTACTCAGACTACTGAAAACCCGCATAGTGAGTAAGACAACTCACATGCTGCAGAACTCCCGTAAAGTGTTTTCCACACTCAGGATGCAGAACTCCTGTAAACTGCCTCTCACTCCTTCCAATGTACAGAAATCCTGTAAGCTGCTTCTCTTTTACTCAGACTACTGAAAACCCACATAGTGCGTAAGACTACTCCAATGCTACAGAACTCCCGTAAAGTTTTTCCTACACTCAGGATGCAGAAATCCTGTAAACTGCCTCTCACTACTTCCAATGTACAGAAATCCTGTAAGCTGCTTCTCTTTTACTCAGACTACTGAAAACCCGCCTAGTGGGTAAGACTTCTCCCATGCTACAGAACTCCCATAAAGTGTTTTCTACACTCAGGATGCAGAACTCCTGTAAACTGCCTCTCACTACTTCCAATGTACAGAAATCCTGTAAGCTGCTTCTCTTTTACTCAGACTACTGAAAACCCGCATAGTGCGTAAGACTACTCCCATGCTACAGAACTCCCGTAAAGTGTCTCCTAAACTCAGGATGCAGAACTCCTGTAAACTGCCTCTCACTACTTCCAATGGACAGAAATCCTGTAAGCTGCTTCTCTTTTACTCAGACTACTGAAAACCCGCATAGTGCGTAAGACTACTCCCATGCTACAGAACGCCCGTAAAGTGTTTCCTACCCTCAGGATGCAGAACTCCTGTAAACTGCCTCTCACGACTTCCAATGGACAGAAATCCTGTAAGCTGCTTCTCTTTTACTCAGACTACTGAATACCAGCCTAGAGCGTCAGACTACTCTCATGCTAGAAAACTCACGTAAAGTGTTTCCTACACTCAGGATGCAGAACTCCTGTGAACTGCCTCTCACTACTTCCAATGGACAGAAATCCTGTAAGCTGCTTCTCTTTTACTCAGACTACTGAAAACCCGCATAGGGCGTAAGACTACTCCCATGCTACAGAACTCCCGTAAAGTGTTTCCTACACTGGATGCAGAACTCATTTAAACTGCCTCTCACTACTTCCAATGTACCGAAATCCTGTGAGCTGCTTCTCTTTTACTCAGACTACGGAAAACCCGCATAATGCGTTAGATTTCTCCCATGCTACAGAACTCCCGTAAAGTGTTTCCTACACTCAGGATGCAGAACTCCTGTAAACTGCCTCTCACTACTTCCAATGTACAGAAATCCTGTAAGCTGCTTCTATTTTACTCAGACTACTGAAAACCCGCATAGTGCGTAAGACTACTCCCATGCTACAGAACGCCCGTAAAGTGTTTCCTACCCTCAGGATGCAGAACTCCTGTAAACTGCCTCTCATGACTTCCAATGGACAGAAATCCTGTAAGCTGCTTCTCTTTTACTCAGACTACTGATTACCAGCCTAGAGCGTCAGACTACTCTCATGCTAGAAAACTCACGTAAAGTGTTTCCTACACTCAGGATGCAGAACTCCTGTGAACTGCATCTCACTACTTCCAATGGACAGAAATCCTGTAAGCTGCTTCTCTTTTACTCAGACTACTGAAAACCCGCATAGTGCGTAAGACTACTCACATGCTACAGAAGTCCCGTAAAGTGATTCCTACCCTCAGGATGCAGAACTCCTGTAAACTGTCTCTCACTACTTCCAATGGACAGAAATCCTGTAAGCTGCTTCTCTTTTACTCAGACTACTGAAAACCCGCATAGTAAGTAAGACTACTCCCATGCTAGAGATCTCCCGTAACGTGCTTCCTACACTCAGGATGCAGAACTCCTGTGAACTGCCTCTCACTACACCCAATGTACAGAAATCCTGTAAGCTGCTTCTCTTTTACTCAGACTACTGAAAACCCGCATAGTGCGTAAGACTACTCCCATGCTACAGAACTCCCGTAAAGTGTTTCCTACACTGGATGCAGAACTCATTTAAACTGCCTCTCACTACTTCCAATGTACAGAAATCCTGTAAGCTGCTTCTCTTTTACTCAGACTACTAAAAACCCGCATAGTGCGTGAGACTTCTCCCATGCTAGAGAACTCCCATAAAGTGTTTCCTACACTCAGGATGCAGAACTCCTGTAAACTGCCTCTCACTACTTCCAATGTACAGAAATCCTGTAAGCGGCTTCTCCTTTTTTTCAGACTACTGAAAACCCGCCTAGTGCGTAAGACTTCTTCCATTCTGCAGAACTCCCATAAAGTGTTTCCTACATTCAGGATGCAGAACTCCTGTAAACTGCCTCTCACTACTTCCAATGTTCAGAAATTCTGTAAGCTGCTTCTCTTTTACTCAGACTACTGAAAACCCGCATAGTGCGTAAGACTACTCCCATGCTACAGAACTCCCGTAAAGTGTTTCCTACACTGGATCTAGAACTCATTTAAACTGCCTCTCACTACTTCCAATGTACAGAAATCCTGTAAGCTGCTTCTCTTTTACTCAGACTACTGAAAATCCGCCTAGTGCGTAAGACTTCTCCCATGCTACAGAACTCCCATAAATTGTTTTCTACACTCAGGATGCAGAATTCCTGTAAACTGCCTCTCACTACTTCCAATGTACAGAAATCCTGTAAGCTGCTTCTCTTCTACTCAGACTACTGAAAACCTGCATAGTGGGTAAGACTACTCCCATGCTACAGAACTCCCGTAAAGTATCTCCTACACTAGATCTAGAACTCCTGTAAACTGCCTCTCACTACTTCCAATGTAAAGAAATCCTGTAAGCTGCTTCTCTTTTACTCAGACTACTGAAAACCCGCATAGTGCGTAAGACTTCTCCCATGCTATAGAACTCCAGTAAAGTGTTTCCTACATTCAGGATGCAGAACTCCTGTAAACTGCCTCACACTACACCCAATGTACAGAAATCCTGTAAGGTGCTTCTCTTTTACTCAGACTACTGAAAACCCACATAGTGCGTAAGACTACTCCCATGCTACAGAACTCCCGTAAAGTGTTTCCTACACTGGATGCAGAACTCATTTAAACTGCCTCTCACTACTTCCAATGTACGGAAATCCTGTAAGCTGCTTCTCTTTTACTCAGACTACTGAAAACCCGCCTAGTGCGTAAGACTTCTCCCATGCTACAGAACTCCCATAAAGTGTTTTCTACACTCAGGATGCAGAACTCCTGTAAACTGCCTCTCACTACTTCCAATGTACAGAAATCCTGTAAGCTGCTTCTCTTTTACTCAGACTACTGAAAACCCGCATAGTGCGTAAGACTACTCCCATGCTACAGAACTCCCGTAAAGTGTCTCCTACACTCAGGATGCAGAACTCCTGTAAACTGCCTCTCACTACTTCCAATGGACAGAAATCCTGTAAGCTGCTTCTCTTTTACTCAGACTACTGAAAACCCGCATAGTGAGTAAGACAACTCACATGCTACAGAACTCCCGTAAAGTGTTTTCCATACTCAGGATGCAGAACTCCTGTAAACTGCCTCTCACTTCTTCCAATGTACAGAAATCCTGTAAGCTGCTTCTCTTTTACTCAGACTACTGAAAACCCACATAGTGCGTAAGACTACTCCAATGCTACAGAACTCCCGTAAAGTTTTTCCTACACTCAGGATGCAGAACTCCTGTAAACTGCCTCTCACTACTTCCAATGTACAGAAATCCTGTAAGCTGCTTCTCTTTTACTCAGACTACTGAAAACCCGCCTAGTGCGTAAGACTTCTCCCATGCTACAGAACTCCCATAAAGTGTTTTCTACACTCAGGATGCAGAACTCCTGTAAACTGCCTCTCACTACTTCCAATGTACAGAAATCCTGTAAGCTGCTTCTCTTTTACTCAGACTACTGAAAACCCGCATAGTGCGTAAGACTACTCCCATGCTACAGAACTCCCGTAAAGTGTCTCCTAAACTCAGGATGCAGAACTCCTGTAAACTGCCTCTCACTACTTCCAATGGACAGAAATCCTGTAAGCTGCTTCTCTTTTACTCAGACTACTGAAAACCCGCATAGTGCGTAAGACTACTCCCATGCTACAGAACTCCCGTAAAGTGTTTCCTACCCTCAGGATGCAGAACTCCTGTAAACTGCCTCTCACGACTTCCAATGGACAGAAATCCTGTAAGCTGCTTCTCTTTTACTCAGACTACTGATTACCAGCCTAGAGCGTCAGACTACTCTCATGCTAGAAAACTCACGTAAAGTGTTTCCTACACTCACGATGCAGAACTCCTTTGAACTGCCTCTCACTACTTCCAATGGACAGAAATCCTGTAAGCTGCTTCTCTTTTACTCAGACTACTGAAAACCCGCATAGTGCGTAAGACTACTCACATGCTACAGAAGTCCCATAAAGTGTTTCCTACACTCAGGATGCAGAACTCCTGTAAACTGCCTCTCACTACTTCCAATGTACAGAAATCCTGTAAGCTGCTTCTCCTTTTTTTCAGACTACTGAAAACCCGCCTAGTGCGTAAGACTTCTTCCATTCTGCAGAACTCCCATAAAGTGTTTCCTACATTCAGGATGCAGAACTCTTGTAAACTGCCTCTCACTACTTCCAATGTACAGAAATCCTGTAAGCTGCTTCTCTTTTACTCAGACTACTGAAAACCCGCATAGTGCGTAAGACTACTCCCATGCTACAGAACTCCCGTAAAGTGTTTCCTACACTGGATCTAGAACTCATTTAAACTGCCTCTCACTACTTCCAATGTACAGAAATCCTGTAAGCTGCTTCTCTTTTACTCAGACTACTGAAAATCCGCCTAGTGCGTAAGACTTCTCCCATGCTACAGAACTCCCATAAATTGTTTTCTACACTCAGGATGCAGAATTCCTGTAAACTGCCTCTCACTACTTCCAATGTACAGAAATCCTGTAAGCTGCTTCTCTTCTACTCAGACTACTGAAAACCTGCATAGTGGGTAAGACTACTCCCATGCTACAGAACTCCCGTAAAGTATCTCCTACACTAGATCTAGAACTCCTGTAAACTGCCTCTCACTACTTCCAATGTAAAGAAATCCTGTAAGCTGCTTCTCTTTTACTCAGACTACTGAAAACCCGCATAGTGCGTAAGACTTCTCCCATGCTATAGAACTCCAGTAAAGTGTTTCCTACATTCAGGATGCAGAACTCCTGTAAACTGCCTCACACTACACCCAATGTACAGAAATCCTGTAAGGTGCTTCTCTTTTACTCAGACTACTGAAAACCCACATAGTGCGTAAGACTACTCCCATGCTACAGAACTCCCGTAAAGTGTTTCCTACACTGGATGCAGAACTCATTTAAACTGCCTCTCACTACTTCCAATGTACGGAAATCCTGTAAGCTGCTTCTCTTTTACTCAGACTACTGAAAACCCGCCTAGTGCGTAAGACTTCTCCCATGCTACAGAACTCCCATAAAGTGTTTTCTACACTCAGGATGCAGAACTCCTGTAAACTGCCTCTCACTACTTCCAATGTACAGAAATCCTGTAAGCTGCTTCTCTTTTACTCAGACTACTGAAAACCCGCATAGTGCGTAAGACTACTCCCATGCTACAGAACTCCCGTAAAGTGTCTCCTACACTCAGGATGCAGAACTCCTGTAAACTGCCTCTCACTACTTCCAATGGACAGAAATCCTGTAAGCTGCTTCTCTTTTACTCAGACTACTGAAAACCCGCATAGTGAGTAAGACAACTCACATGCTACAGAACTCCCGTAAAGTGTTTTCCATACTCAGGATGCAGAACTCCTGTAAACTGCCTCTCACTTCTTCCAATGTACAGAAATCCTGTAAGCTGCTTCTCTTTTACTCAGACTACTGAAAACCCACATAGTGCGTAAGACTACTCCAATGCTACAGAACTCCCGTAAAGTTTTTCCTACACTCAGGATGCAGAACTCCTGTAAACTGCCTCTCACTACTTCCAATGTACAGAAATCCTGTAAGCTGCTTCTCTTTTACTCAGACTACTGAAAACCCGCCTAGTGCGTAAGACTTCTCCCATGCTACAGAACTCCCATAAAGTGTTTTCTACACTCAGGATGCAGAACTCCTGTAAACTGCCTCTCACTACTTCCAATGTACAGAAATCCTGTAAGCTGCTTCTCTTTTACTCAGACTACTGAAAACCCGCATAGTGCGTAAGACTACTCCCATGCTACAGAACTCCCGTAAAGTGTCTCCTAAACTCAGGATGCAGAACTCCTGTAAACTGCCTCTCACTACTTCCAATGGACAGAAATCCTGTAAGCTGCTTCTCTTTTACTCAGACTACTGAAAACCCGCATAGTGCGTAAGACTACTCCCATGCTACAGAACTCCCGTAAAGTGTTTCCTACCCTCAGGATGCAGAACTCCTGTAAACTGCCTCTCACGACTTCCAATGGACAGAAATCCTGTAAGCTGCTTCTCTTTTACTCAGACTACTGATTACCAGCCTAGAGCGTCAGACTACTCTCATGCTAGAAAACTCACGTAAAGTGTTTCCTACACTCAGGATGCAGAACTCCTTTGAACTGCCTCTCACTACTTCCAATGGACAGAAATCCTGTAAGCTGCTTCTCTTTTACTCAGACTACTGAAAACCCGCATAGTGCGTAAGACTACTCACATGCTACAGAAGTCCCATAAAGTGTTTCCTACACTCAGGATGCAGAACTCCTGTAAACTGCCTCTCACTACTTCCAATGTACAGAAATCCTGTAAGCTGCTTCTCCTTTTTTTCAGACTACTGAAAACCCGCCTAGTGCGTAAGACTTCTTCCATTCTGCAGAACTCCCATAAAGTGTTTCCTACATTCAGGATGCAGAACTCCTGTAAACTGCCTCTCACTACTTCCAATGTTCAGAAATTCTGTAAGCTGCTTCTCTTTTACTCCGACTACTGAAAACCCGCATAGTGCGTAAGACTACTCCCATGCTACAGAACTCCCGTAAAGTGTTTCCTACACTGGATCTAGAACTCATTTAAACTGCCTCTCACTACTTCCAATGTACAGAAATCCTGTAAGCTGCTTCTCTTTTACTCAGACTACTGAAAATCCGCCTAGTGCGTAAGACTTCTCCCATGCTACAGAACTCCAATAAATTGTTTTCTACACTCAGGATGCAGAACTCCTGTAAACTGCCTCTCACTACTTCCAATGTACAGAAATCCTGTAAGCTGCTTCTCTTTTACTCAGACTACTGAAAACCTGCATAGTGGGTAAGACTACTCCCATGCTACAGAACTCCCGTAAAGTATCTCCTACACTAGATCTAGAACTCCTGTAAACTGCCTCTCACTACTTCCAATGGACAGAAATCCTGTAAGCTGCTTCTCTTTTACTCAGACTACTGAAAACCCGCATAGTGCGAAAGACTACTCCCATGCTAGAGAACTCCCGTAAAGTGCTTCCTACACTCATGGTGCAGAATTCCTGTGAACTGCCTCTCACTACACCCAATGTACAGAAATCTTGTAAGCTGCTTCTCTTTAACTCAGACTACTGAAAACCCGCATAGTGCGTAAGACTACTCACATGCTAGAGATCTCCCGTAACGTGCTTCCTACACTCAGGATGCAGAACTCCTGTGAACTGCCTCTCACTACACCCAATGTACAGAAATCCTGTAAGCTGCTTCTCTTTTACTCAGACTACTGAAAACCCGCATAGTGCGTAAGACTACTCCCATGCTACAGAACTCCCGTAAAGTGTTTCCTACACTGGATGCTGAACTCATTTAAACTGCCTCTCACTACTTCCAATGTACGGAAATCCTGTAAGCTGCTTCTCTTTTACTCAGACTACTCAAAACCCGCATAGTGCGTGAGACTTCTCCCATGCTACAGAACTCCCGTAAAGTGTTTCCTACACTCAGGATGCATAACTCCTGTAAACTGCCTCTCACTACTTCCAATGTACAGAAATCCTGTAAGCTGCTTCTCCTTTTTTTCAGACTACTGAAAACCCGCCTAGTGCGTAAGACTTCTTCCATTCTGCAGAACTCCCATAAAGTGTTTCCTACACTCAGGATGCAGAACTCCTGTAAACTGCCTCTCACTACTTCCAATGTACAGAAATCCTGTAAGCTGCTTCTCTGTTACTCAGACTACTGAAAACCCGCATAGTGCGTAAGACTACTCCCATGCTACAGAACTGCCGTAAAGTGTATCCTACACTCAGGATGTAGAACTCCTGTGAACTGCCTCTCACTACACCCAATGTACAGAAATCCTGTAAGCTGCTTCTCTTTTACTCAGACTACTGAAAACCCGCATAGTGCGTAAGACTACTCCCATGCTACAGAACTCCCGTAAAGTGTTTCCTACCCTCAGGATGCAGAACTCCTGTGAACTGCCTCTCACTACTTCCAATGTACAGAAATCCTGTAAGCTGCTTCTCTTTTACTCAGACTACTGAAAACCCGCATAGTGCGTAAGACTACTCCCATGCTACAGAACTCCCGTAAAGTGTCTCCTTCACTGGATCTAGAACTCATTTAAACTGCCTCTACTACTTCCAATGTACAGAAATCCTGTAAGCTGCTTCTCTTTTACTCAGACTACTGAAAACCCACGCAGTGTGTAAGACTACTCCCATGCTACTGAACTCCCGTGAAGTGTTTCCTACACTCAGGATGCAGAACTCCTGTAAACTGCCTCTCACTACTTCCAATGTACAGAAATCCTGTAAGCTGCTTCTCTTTTACTCAGACTACTGAAAACCCGCATAGTGTGTAAGACTACTCCCATGCTAAAGAACTCCCGTAAAGTGTTTCCCACACAGGAAGAAGAACTCCTGTGAACTGCCTCTCACTACTTCCAATGTACAGAAATCCTGTAAGCTGCTTCTCTTTTACTCAGACTACTGAAAACCCGCATAGTGCGTAAGACTACTCCCATGCTAAAGAACTCCCGTAAAGTGTTTCCTACACTCAGGATGCAGAACTCCTGTGAACTGCCTCTCACAACTTCCAATGTACAGAAATCCTGTGAGCTGCTTCTCTTTTACTCAGACTACTGAAAACCCGCATAGGGCGTAAGACTACTCCCATGCTACAGAACTACCGTAAAGTGTTTCCTACACTGGATGCAGAACTCATTTAAACTGCCTCTCACTACTTCCAATGTACCGAAATCCTGTGAGCTGCTTCTCTTTTACTCAGACTACGGAAAACCAGCATAATGCGTTAGATTTCTCCCATGCTACAGAACTCCCGTAAAGTGTTTCCTACACTCAGGATGCAGAACTCCTGTAAACTGCCTCTCACTACTTCCAATGTACAGAAATCCTGTAAGCTGCTTCTATTTTACTCAGACTACTGAAAACCCGCATAGTGTGTAAGACTACTCCCATGCTACAGAACTCCCGGAAAGTGTTTTCTACACTCAGGATGCAGAATTCCTGTGAACTGCCTCTCACTACTTCCAATGTACAGAAATCCTGTAAGCTGCTTCTCTTTTACTCAGACTACTGAAAACCCGCATAGTGCGTAAGATTACTCCCATGCTACAGAACTCCCGTAAAGTGTCTCCTACACTGGATCTAGAACTCATTTAAACTGCCTCTCACTACTTCCACTGTACAGAAAACCTGTAAGCTGCTTCTCTTTTACTCAGACTACTGAAAACCAGCATAGTGGGTAAGACTACTCCCATGCTACAGAAGTCCCGGAAAGTGTTTCCTACACTCAGAATGCAGAACTCCTGTAAACTGCCTCTCACTACTTCCAATGTACAGAAATCCTGTAAGCTGCTTCTCTTTTACTCAGACTACTGAAAACCCGCATAGTGCGTAAGACTACTCCCATGATACAGAACTCCCGTAAAGTGTTTTCTACACTCAGGATGCAGAACTCCTTTAAACTGCCTCTGACTACTTCCAATGTACAGAAATCCTGTAAGCTGCTTCTCTTTTACTCAGACTACTGAATACCAGCCTAGAGCGTCAGACTACTCTCATGCTAGAAAACTCACGTAAAGTGTTTCCTACACTCAGGATGCAGAACTCCTGTGAACTGCCTCTCACTACTTCCAATGGACAGAAATCCTGTAAGCTGCTTCTCTTTAACTCAGACTACTGAAAACCCGCATAGTGCGTAAGACTACTCACATGCTAGAGATCTCCCGTAACGTGCTTCCTACACTCAGGATGCAGAACTCCTGTGAACTGCCTCTCACTACACCCAATGTACAGAAATCCTGTAAGCTGCTTCTCTTTTACTCAGACTACTGAAAACCCGCATAGTGCGTAAGACTACTCCCATGCTACAGAACTCCCGTAAAGTGTTTCCTACACTGGATGCTGAACTCATTTAAACTGCCTCTCACTACTTCCAATGTACGGAAATCCTGTAAGCTGCTTCTCTTTTACTCAGACTACTCAAAACCCGCATAGTGCGTGAGACTTCTCCCATGCTACAGAACTCCCGTAAAGTGTTTCCTACACTCAGGATGCATAACTCCTGTAAACTGCCTCTCACTACTTCCAATGTACAGAAATCCTGTAAGCTGCTTCTCCTTTTTTTCAGACTACTGAAAACCCGCCTAGTGCGTAAGACTTCTTCCATTCTGCAGAACTCCCATAAAGTGTTTCCTACACTCAGGATGCAGAACTCCTGTAAACTGCCTCTCACTACTTCCAATGTACAGAAATCCTGTAAGCTGCTTCTCTGTTACTCAGACTACTGAAAACCCGCATAGTGCGTAAGACTACTCCCATGCTACAGAACTGCCGTAAAGTGTATCCTACACTCAGGATGTAGAACTCCTGTGAACTGCCTCTCACTACACCCAATGTACAGAAATCCTGTAAGCTGCTTCTCTTTTACTCAGACTACTGAAAACCCGCATAGTGCGTAAGACTACTCCCATGCTACAGAACTCCCGTAAAGTGTTTCCTACCCTCAGGATGCAGAACTCCTGTGAACTGCCTCTCACTACTTCCAATGTACAGAAATCCTGTAAGCTGCTTCTCTTTTACTCAGACTACTGAAAACCCGCATAGTGCGTAAGACTACTCCCATGCTACAGAACTCCCGTAAAGTGTCTCCTACACTCAGGATGCAGAACTCCTGTAAACTGCCTCTCACTACTTCCAATGGACAGAAATCCTGTAAGCTGCTTCTCTTTTACTCAGACTACTGAAAACCCGCATAGTGAGTAAGACAACTCACATGCTACAGAACTCCCGTAAAGTGTTTTCCACACTCAGGATGCAGAACTCCTGTAAACTGCCTCTCACTTCTTCCAATGTACAGAAATCCTGTAAGCTGCTTCTCTTTTACTCAGACTACTGAAAACCCACATAGTGCGTAAGACTACTCCAATGCTACAGAACTCCCGTAAAGTTTTTCCTACACTCAGGATGCAGAACTCCTGTAAACTGCCTCTCACTACTTCCAATGTACAGAAATCCTGTAAGCTGCTTCTCTTTTACTCAGACTACTGAAAACCCGCCTAGTGCGTAAGACTTCTCCCATGCTACAGAACTCCCATAAAGTGTTTTCTACACTCAGGATGCAGAACTCCTGTAAACTGCCTCTCACTACTTCCAATGTACAGAAATCCTGTAAGCTGCTTCTCTTTTACTCAGACTACTGAAAACCCGCATAGTGCGTAAGACTACTCCCATGCTACAGAACTCCTGTAAAGTGTCTCCTAAACTCAGGATGCAGAACTCCTGTAAACTGCCTCTCACTACTTCCAATGGACAGAAATCCTGTAAGCTGCTTCTCTTTTACTCAGACTACTGAAAACCCGCATAGTGCGTAAGACTACTCCCATGCTACAGAACTCCCGTAAAGTGTTTCCTACCCTCAGGATGCAGAACTCCTGTAAACTGCCTCTCACGACTTCCAATGGACAGAAATCCTGTAAGCTGCTTCTCTTTTACTCAGACTACTGATTACCAGCCTAGAGCGTCAGACTACTCTCATGCTAGAAAACTCACGTAAAGTGTTTCCTACACTCACGATGCAGAACTCCTTTGAACTGCCTCTCACTACTTCCAATGGACAGAAATCCTGTAAGCTGCTTCTCTTTTACTCAGACTACTGAAAACCCGCATAGTGCGTAAGACTACTCACATGCTACAGAAGTCCCATAAAGTGTTTCCTACACTCAGGATGCAGAACTCCTGTAAACTGCCTCTCACTACTTCCAATGTACAGAAATCCTGTAAGCTGCTTCTCCTTTTTTTCAGACTACTGAAAACCCGCCTAGTGCGTAAGACTTCTTCCATTCTGCAGAACTCCCATAAAGTGTTTCCTACATTCAGGATGCAGAACTCCTGTAAACTGCCTCTCACTACTTCCAATGTTCAGAAATTCTGTAAGCTGCTTCTCTTTTACTCAGACTACTGAAAACCCGCATAGTGCGTAAGACTACTCCCATGCTACAGAACTCCCGTAAAGTGTTTCCTACACTGGATCTAGAACTCATTTAAACTGCCTCTCACTACTTCCAATGTACAGAAATCCTGTAAGCTGCTTCTCTTTTACTCAGACTACTGAAAATCCGCCTAGTGCGTAAGACTTCTCCCATGCTACAGAACTCCCATAAATTGTTTTCTACACTCAGGATGCAGAACTCCTGTAAACTGCCTCTCACTACTTCCAATGTACAGAAATCCTGTAAGCTGCTTCTCTTTTACTCAGACTACTGAAAACCTGCATAGTGGGTAAGACTACTCCCATGCTACAGAACTCCCGTAAAGTATCTCCTACACTAGATCTAGAACTCCTGTAAACTGCCTCTCACTACTTCCAATGGACAGAAATCCTGTAAGCTGCTTCTCTTTTACTCAGACTACTGAAAACCCGCATAGTGCGAAAGACTACTCCCATGCTAGAGAACTCCCGTAAAGTGCTTCCTACACTCATGGTGCAGAATTCCTGTGAACTGCCTCTCACTACACCCAATGTACAGAAATCTTGTAAGCTGCTTCTCTTTAACTCAGACTACTGAAAACCCGCATAGTGCGTAAGACTACTCACATGCTAGAGATCTCCCGTAACGTGCTTCCTACACTCAGGATGCAGAACTCCTGTGAACTGCCTCTCACTACACCCAATGTACAGAAATCCTGTAAGCTGCTTCTCTTTTACTCAGACTACTGAAAACCCGCATAGTGCGTAAGACTACTCCCATGCTACAGAACTCCCGTAAAGTGTTTCCTACACTGGATGCTGAACTCATTTAAACTGCCTCTCACTACTTCCAATGTACGGAAATCCTGTAAGCTGCTTCTCTTTTACTCAGACTACTCAAAACCCGCATAGTGCGTGAGACTTCTCCCATGCTACAGAACTCCCGTAAAGTGTTTCCTACACTCAGGATGCATAACTCCTGTAAACTGCCTCTCACTACTTCCAATGTACAGAAATCCTGTAAGCTGCTTCTCCTTTTTTTCAGACTACTGAAAACCCGCCTAGTGCGTAAGACTTCTTCCATTCTGCAGAACTCCCATAAAGTGTTTCCTACACTCAGGATGCAGAACTCCTGTAAACTGCCTCTCACTACTTCCAATGTACAGAAATCCTGTAAGCTGCTTCTCTGTTACTCAGACTACTGAAAACCCGCATAGTGCGTAAGACTACTCCCATGCTACAGAACTGCCGTAAAGTGTATCCTACACTCAGGATGTAGAACTCCTGTGAACTGCCTCTCACTACACCCAATGTACAGAAATCCTGTAAGCTGCTTCTCTTTTACTCAGACTACTGAAAACCCGCATAGTGCGTAAGACTACTCCCATGCTACAGAACTCCCGTAAAGTGTTTCCTACCCTCAGGATGCAGAACTCCTGTGAACTGCCTCTCACTACTTCCAATGTACAGAAATCCTGTAAGCTGCTTCTCTTTTACTCAGACTACTGAAAACCCGCATAGTGCGTAAGACTACTCCCATGCTACAGAACTCCCGTAAAGTGTCTCCTTCACTGGATCTAGAACTCATTTAAATTGCCTCTACTACTTCCAATGTACAGAAATCCTGTAAGCTGCTTCTCTTTTACTCAGACTACTGAAAATCCGCCTAGTGCGTAAGACTTCTCTCATGCTACAGAACTCCCATAAAGTGATTTCTAAACTCAGGATGCAGAACTCCTGTAAACTGCCTCTCACTACTTCCAATGTACAGAAATCCTGTAAGCTGCTTCTCTTTTACTCAGACTACTGAAAACCCGCATAGTGTGTAAGACTACTCCCATGCTAAAGAACTCCCGTAAAGTGTTTCCCACACAGGAAGAAGAACTCCTGTGAACTGCCTCTCACTACTTCCAATGTACAGAAATCCTGTAAGCTGCTTCTCTTTTACTCAGACTACTGAAAACCCGCATAGTGCGTAAGACTACTCCCATGCTAAAGAACTCCCGTAAAGTGTTTCCTACACTCAGGATGCAGAACTCCTGTGAACTGCCTCTCACAACTTCCAATGTACAGAAATCCTGTGAGCTGCTTCTCTTTTACGCAGACTACTGAAAACCCGCATAGGGCGTAAGACTACTCCCATGCTACAGAACTACCGTAAAGTGTTTCCTACACTGGATGCAGAACTCATTTAAACTGCCTCTCACTACTTCCAATGTACCGAAATCCTGTGAGCTGCTTCTCTTTTACTCAGACTACGGAAAACCAGCATAATGCGTTAGATTTCTCCCATGCTACAGAACTCCCGTAAAGTGTTTCCTACACTCAGGATGCAGAACTCCTGTAAACTGCCTCTCACTACTTCCAATGTACAGAAATCCTGTAAGCTGCTTCTATTTTACTCAGACTACTGAAAACCCGCATAGTGTGTAAGACTACTCCCATGCTACAGAACTCCCGGAAAGTGTTTTCTACACTCAGGATGCAGAATTCCTGTGAACTGCCTCTCACTACTTCCAATGTACAGAAATCCTGTAAGCTGCTTCTCTTTTACTCAGACTACTGAAAACCCGCATAGTGCGTAAGATTACTCCCATGCTACAGAACTCCCGTAAAGTGTCTCCTACACTGGATCTAGAACTCATTTAAACTGCCTCTCACTACTTCCACTGTACAGAAAACCTGTAAGCTGCTTCTCTTTTACTCAGACTACTGAAAACCAGCATAGTGGGTAAGACTACTCCCATGCTACAGAAGTCCCGGAAAGTGTTTCCTACACTCAGAATGCAGAACTCCTGTAAACTGCCTCTCACTACTTCCAATGTACAGAAATCCTGTAAGCTGCTTCTCTTTGACTCAGACTACTGAAAACCCGCATAGTGCGTAAGACTACTCCCATGATACAGAACTCCCGTAAAGTGTTTTCTACACTCAGGATGCAGAACTCCTTTAAACTGCCTCTGACTACTTCCAATGTACAGAAATCCTGTAAGCTGCTTCTCTTTTACTCAGACTACTGAATACCAGCCTAGAGCGTCAGACTACTCTCATGCTAGAAAACTCACGTAAAGTGTTTCCTACACTCAGGATGCAGAACTCCTGTGAACTGCCTCTCACTACTTCCAATGGACAGAAATCCTGTAAGCTGCTTCTCTTTAACTCAGACTACTGAAAACCCGCATAGTGCGTAAGACTACTCACATGCTAGAGATCTCCCGTAACGTGCTTCCTACACTCAGGATGCAGAACTCCTGTGAACTGCCTCTCACTACACCCAATGTACAGAAATCCTGTAAGCTGCTTCTCTTTTACTCAGACTACTGAAAACCCGCATAGTGCGTAAGACTACTCCCATGCTACAGAACTCCCGTAAAGTGTTTCCTACACTGGATGCTGAACTCATTTAAACTGCCTCTCACTACTTCCAATGTACGGAAATCCTGTAAGCTGCTTCTCTTTTACTCAGACTACTCAAAACCCGCATAGTGCGTGAGACTTCTCCCATGCTACAGAACTCCCGTAAAGTGTTTCCTACACTCAGGATGCATAACTCCTGTAAACTGCCTCTCACTACTTCCAATGTACAGAAATCCTGTAAGCTGCTTCTCCTTTTTTTCAGACTACTGAAAACCCGCCTAGTGCGTAAGACTTCTTCCATTCTGCAGAACTCCCATAAAGTGTTTTCTACACTCAGGATGCAGAACTCCTGTAAACTGCCTCTCACTACTTCCAATGTACAGAAATCCTGTAAGCTGCTTCTCTTTTACTCAGACTACTGAAAACCCGCATAGTGCGTAAGACTACTCCCATGCTACAGAACTGCCGTAAAGTGTATCCTACACTCAGGATGTAGAACTCCTGTGAACTGCCTCTCACTACACCCAATGTACAGAAATCCTGTAAGCTGCTTCTCTTTTACTCAGACTACTGAAAACCCGCATAGTGCGTAAGACTACTCCCATGCTACAGAACGCCCGTAAACTGTTTCCTACCCTCAGGATGCAGAACTCCTGTGAACTGCCTCTCACTACTTCCAATGTACAGAAATCCTGTAAGCTGCTTCTCTTTTACTCAGACTACTGAAAACCCGCATAGTGCGTAAGACTACTCCCATGCTACAGAACTCCCGTAAAATGTCTCCTTCACTGGATCTAGAACTCATTTAAACTGCCTCTACTACTTCCAATGTACAGAAATCCTGTAAGCTGCTTCTCTTTTACTCAGACTACTGAAAATCCGCCTAGTGCGTAAGACTTCTCCCATGCTACAGAACTCCCATAAAGTGATTTCTAAACTCAGGATGCAGAACTCCTGTAAACTGCCTCTCACTACTTCCAATGTACAGAAATCCTGTAAGCTGCTTCTCTTTTACTCAGACTACTGAAAACCCGCATAGTGTGTAAGACTACTCCCATGCTAAAGAACTCCCGTAAAGTGTTTCCCACACAGGAAGAAGAACTCCTGTGAACTGCCTCTCACTACTTCCAATGTACAGAAATCCTGTAAGCTGCTTCTCTTTTACTCAGACTACTGAAAACCCGCATAGTGCGTAAGACTACTCCCATGCTAAAGAACTCCCGTAAAGTGTTTCCTACACTCAGGATGCAGAACTCCTGTGAACTGCCTCTCACAACTTCCAATGTACAGAAATCCTGTGAGCTGCTTCTCTTTTACTCAGACTACTGAAAACCCGCATAGGGCGTAAGACTACTCCCATGCTACAGAACTACCGTAAAGTGTTTCCTACACTGGATGCAGAACTCATTTAAACTGCCTCTCACTACTTCCAATGTACCGAAATCCTGTGAGCTGCTTCTCTTTTACTCAGACTACGGAAAACCAGCATAATGCGTTAGATTTCTCCCATGCTACAGAACTCCCGTAAAGTGTTTCCTACACTCCTGTAAACTGCCTCTCACTACTTCCAATGTACAGAAATCCTGTAAGCTGCTTCTATTTTACTCAGACTACTGAAAACCTGCATAGTGTGTAAGACTACTCCCATGCTACAGAACTCCCGGAAAGTGTTTTCTACACTCAGGATGCAGAATTCCTGTGAACTGCCTCTCACTACTTCCAATGTACAGAAATCCTGTAAGCTGCTTCTCTTTTACTCAGACTACTGAAAACCCGCATAGTGCGTAAGATTACTCCCATGCTACAGAACTCCCGTAAAGTGTCTCCTACACTGGATCTAGAACTCATTTAAACTGCCTCTCACTACTTCCACTGTACAGAAAACCTGTAAGCTGCTTCTCTTTTACTCAGACTACTGAAAACCAGCATAGTGGGTAAGACTACTCCCATGCTACAGAAGTCCCGGAAAGTGTTTCCTACACTCAGAATGCAGAACTCCTGTAAACTGCCTCTCACTACTTCCAATGTACAGAAATCCTGTAAGCTGCTTCTCTTTGACTCAGACTACTGAAAACCCGCATAGTGCGTAAGACTACTCCCATGCTACAGAAGTCCCGTAAAGTGATTCCTACCCTCAGGATGCAGAACTCATTTAAACTGCCTCTCACTACTTCCAATGTACAGAAATCCTGTAAGCTGCTTCTATTTTACTCAGACTACTGAAAACCCGCATAGTGCGTAAGACTACTCCCATGCTAGAGAACTCCCGTAAAGTGCTTCCTACACTCAGGATGCAGAACTCCTGTGAACTGCCTCTCACTACACCCAATGTACAGAAATCCTGTAAGCTGCTTCTCTTTTACTCAGACTACTGAAAACCCGCATAGTGCGTAAGACTACTCCCATGCTACAGAACTCCCGTAAAGTGTTTCCTACACGGGATGCAGAACTCATTTAAACTGCCTCTCACTACTTCCAAAGTACAGAAATCCTGTAAGCTGCTTCTCTTTTACTCAGACTACTAAAAACCCGCATAGTGCGTGAGACTTCTCCCATGCTAGAGAACTCCCATAAAGTGTTTCCTACACTCAGGATGCAGAACTCCTGTAAACTGCCTCTCACTACTTCCAATGTACAGAAATCCTGTAAGCTGCTTCTCCTTTTTTTCAGACTACTGAAAACCCGCCTAGTGCGTAAGACTTCTTCCATTCTGCAGAACTCCCATAAAGTGTTTCCTACATTCAGGATGCAAAACTCCTGTAAACTGCCTCTCACTACTTCCAATGTACAGAAATCCTGTAAGCTGCTTCTCTTTTACTCAGACTACTGAAAACCCACATAGTGCGTAAGACTACTCCCATGATACAGAAATTCCGTAAAGTGTTTCGTACACTGGATCTAGAACTCATTTAAACTGCCTCTCACTACTTCCAATGTACAGAAATCCTGTAAGCTGCTTCTCTTTGACTCAGACTACTGAAAATCCGCATAGTGCGTAAGACTTCTCCCATGCTACAGAACTCCCATAAAGTGTTTTCTACACTCAGGATGCAGAACTCCTGTAAACTGCCTCTCACTACTTCCAATGTACAGAAATCCTGTAAGCTGCTTCTCTTTTACTCAGACTACTGAAAACCCGCATAGTGCGTAAGACTACGCCCATGCTACAGAACTCCCGTAAAGTGTCTCCTACACTCAGGATGCAGAACTCCTGTAAACTGCCTCTCACTACTTCCAATGTACAGAAATCCTGTAAGCTGCTTCTCTTTTACTCAGACTACTGAAAACCCGCATAGTGGGTAAGACTACTCCCATGCTACAGAACGCCCGTAAAGTATCTCCTACACTAGATCTAGAACTCCTGTAAACTGCCTCTCACTGCTTCCAATGTACAGAAATCCTGTAAGCTGCTTCTCTTTTACTCAGACTACTGAAAACCCGCATAGTGCGTAAGACTACTCCCATGCTACAGAACTCCCGTAAAGTGATTCCTACCCTCAGGATGCAGAACTCCTGTAAACTGCCTCTCACTACTTCCAATGGACAGAAATCCTGTAAGCTGCTTCTCTTTTACTCAGACTACTGAATACCCGCATAGTGCGAAAGACTACTCCCATGCTAGAGAACTCCCGTAAAGTGCTTCCTACACTCCGGATGCAGAACTCCTGTGAACTGCCTCTCACTACACCCAATGTACAGAAATCCTGTAAGCTGCTTCTCTTTAACTCAGACTACTGAAAACCCGCATAGTGCGTAAGACTACTCACATGCTAGAGATCTCCGGTAACGTGCTTCCTACACTCAGGATGCAGAACTCCTGTGAACTGCCTCTCACTACACCCAATGTGCAGAAATCCTGTAAGCTGCTTCTCTTTTACTCAGACTACTGAAAACCCGCATAGTGCGTAAGACTACTCCCATGCTACAGAACTCCCGTAAAGTGTTTCCTACACTGGATGCAGAACTCATTTAAACTGCCTCTCACTACTTCCAATGTACGGAAATCCTGTAAGCTGCTTCTCTTTTACTCAGACTACTCAAAACCTGCATAGTGCGTGAGACTTCTCCCATGCTACAGAACTCCCATAAAGTGTTTCCTACACTCAGGATGCATAACTCCTGTAAACTGCCTCTCACTACTTCCAATGTACAGAAATCCTGTAAGCTGCTTCTCCTTTTTTTCAGACTACTGAAAACCCGCCTAGTGCGTAAGACTTCTTCCATTCTGCAGAACTCCCATAAAGTGTTTCCTACACTCAGGATGCAGAACTCCTGTAAACTGCCTCTCACTACTTCCAATGTACAGAAATCCTGTAAGCTGCTTCTCTTTTACTCAGACTACTGAAAACCCGCATAGTGCATAAGACTACTCCCATGCTACAGAACTCCCGTAAAGTGTCTCCTACACTGGATCTAGAACTCATTTAAACTGCCTCTCACTACTTCCAATGTACAGAAATCCTGTAAGCTGCTTCTCTTTTACTCAGACTACTGAAATTCCGCCTAGTGCGTAAGACTTCTCCCATGCTACAGAACTCCCATAAAGTGTTTTCTAAACTCAGGATGCAGAACTCCTTTAAACTGCCTCTGACTACTTCCAATGTACAGAAATCCTGTAAGCTGCTTCTCTTTTACTCAGACTACTGAATACCAGCCTAGAGCGTCAGACTACTCTCATGCTAGAAAACTCACGTAAAGTGTTTCCTACACTCAGGATGCAGAACTCCTGTGAACTGCCTCTCACTACTTCCAATGGACAGAAATCCTGTAAGCTGCTTCTCTTTAACTCAGACTACTGAAAACCCGCATAGTGCGTAAGACTACTCACATGCTAGAGATCTCCCGTAACGTGCTTCCTACACTCAGGATGCAGAACTCCTGTGAACTGCCTCTCACTACACCCAATGTACAGAAATCCTGTAAGCTGCTTCTCTTTTACTCAGACTACTGAAAACCCGCATAGTGCGTAAGACTACTCCCATGCTACAGAACTCCCGTAAAGTGTTTCCTACACTGGATGCTGAACTCATTTAAACTGCCTCTCACTACTTCCAATGTACGGAAATCCTGTAAGCTGCTTCTCTTTTACTCAGACTACTCAAAACCCGCATAGTGCGTGAGACTTCTCCCATGCTACAGAACTCCCGTAAAGTGTTTCCTACACTCAGGATGCATAACTCCTGTAAACTGCCTCTCACTACTTCCAATGTACAGAAATCCTGTAAGCTGCTTCTCCTTTTTTTCAGACTACTGAAAACCCGCCTAGTGCGTAAGACTTCTTCCATTCTGCAGAACTCCCATAAAGTGTTTTCTACACTCAGGATGCAGAACTCCTGTAAACTGCCTCTCACTACTTCCAATGTACAGAAATCCTGTAAGCTGCTTCTCTTTTACTCAGACTACTGAAAACCCGCATAGTGCGTAAGACTACTCCCATGCTACAGAACTGCCGTAAAGTGTATCCTACACTCAGGATGTAGAACTCCTGTGAACTGCCTCTCACTACACCCAATGTACAGAAATCCTGTAAGCTGCTTCTCTTTTACTCAGACTACTGAAAACCCGCATAGTGCGTAAGACTACTCCCATGCTACAGAACGCCCGTAAACTGTTTCCTACCCTCAGGATGCAGAACTCCTGTGAACTGCCTCTCACTACTTCCAATGTACAGAAATCCTGTAAGCTGCTTCTCTTTTACTCAGACTACTGAAAACCCGCATAGTGCGTAAGACTACTCCCATGCTACAGAACTCCCGTAAAATGTCTCCTTCACTGGATCTAGAACTCATTTAAACTGCCTCTACTACTTCCAATGTACAGAAATCCTGTAAGCTGCTTCTCTTTTACTCAGACTACTGAAAATCCGCCTAGTGCGTAAGACTTCTCCCATGCTACAGAACTCCCATAAAGTGATTTCTAAACTCAGGATGCAGAACTCCTGTAAACTGCCTCTCACTACTTCCAATGTACAGAAATCCTGTAAGCTGCTTCTCTTTTACTCAGACTACTGAAAACCCGCATAGTGTGTAAGACTACTCCCATGCTAAAGAACTCCCGTAAAGTGTTTCCCACACAGGAAGAAGAACTCCTGTGAACTGCCTCTCACTACTTCCAATGTACAGAAATCCTGTAAGCTGCTTCTCTTTTACTCAGACTACTGAAAACCCGCATAGTGCGTAAGACTACTCCCATGCTAAAGAACTCCCGTAAAGTGTTTCCTACACTCAGGATGCAGAACTCCTGTGAACTGCCTCTCACAACTTCCAATGTACAGAAATCCTGTGAGCTGCTTCTCTTTTACTCAGACTACTGAAAACCCGCATAGGGCGTAAGACTACTCCCATGCTACAGAACTACCGTAAAGTGTTTCCTACACTGGATGCAGAACTCATTTAAACTGCCTCTCACTACTTCCAATGTACCGAAATCCTGTGAGCTGCTTCTCTTTTACTCAGACTACGGAAAACCAGCATAATGCGTTAGATTTCTCCCATGCTACAGAACTCCCGTAAAGTGTTTCCTACACTCAGGATGCAGAACTCCTGTAAACTGCCTCTCACTACTTCCAATGTACAGAAATCCTGTAAGCTGCTTCTATTTTACTCAGACTACTGAAAACCCGCATAGTGTGTAAGACTACTCCCATGCTACAGAACTCCCGGAAAGTGTTTTCTACACTCAGGATGCAGAATTCCTGTGAACTGCCTCTCACTACTTCCAATGTACAGAAATCCTGTAAGCTGCTTCTCTTTTACTCAGACTACTGAAAACCCGCATAGTGCGTAAGATTACTCCCATGCTACAGAACTCCCGTAAAGTGTCTCCTACACTGGATCTAGAACTCATTTAAACTGCCTCTCACTACTTCCACTGTACAGAAAACCTGTAAGCTGCTTCTCTTTTACTCAGACTACTGAAAACCAGCATAGTGGGTAAGACTACTCCCATGCTACAGAAGTCCCGGAAAGTGTTTCCTACACTCAGAATGCAGAACTCCTGTAAACTGCCTCTCACTACTTCCAATGTACAGAAATCCTGTAAGCTGCTTCTCTTTGACTCAGACTACTGAAAACCCGCATAGTGCGTAAGACTACTCCCATGCTACAGAAGTCCCGTAAAGTGATTCCTACCCTCAGGATGCAGAACTCATTTAAACTGCCTCTCACTACTTCCAATGTACAGAAATCCTGTAAGCTGCTTCTATTTTACTCAGACTACTGAAAACCCGCATAGTGCGTAAGACTACTCCCATGCTAGAGAACTCCCGTAAAGTGCTTCCTACACTCAGGATGCAGAACTCCTGTGAACTGCCTCTCACTACACCCAATGTACAGAAATCCTGTAAGCTGCTTCTCTTTTACTCAGACTACTGAAAACCCGCATAGTGCGTAAGACTACTCCCATGCTACAGAACTCCCGTAAAGTGTTTCCTACACGGGATGCAGAACTCATTTAAACTGCCTCTCACTACTTCCAAAGTACAGAAATCCTGTAAGCTGCTTCTCTTTTACTCAGACTACTAAAAACCCGCATAGTGCGTGAGACTTCTCCCATGCTAGAGAACTCCCATAAAGTGTTTCCTACACTCAGGATGCAGAACTCCTGTAAACTGCCTCTCACTACTTCCAATGTACAGAAATCCTGTAAGCTGCTTCTCCTTTTTTTCAGACTACTGAAAACCCGCCTAGTGCGTAAGACTTCTTCCATTCTGCAGAACTCCCATAAAGTGTTTCCTACATTCAGGATGCAAAACTCCTGTAAACTGCCTCTCACTACTTCCAATGTACAGAAATCCTGTAAGCTGCTTCTCTTTTACTCAGACTACTGAAAACCCACATAGTGCGTAAGACTACTCCCATGATACAGAAATTCCGTAAAGTGTTTCGTACACTGGATCTAGAACTCATTTAAACTGCCTCTCACTACTTCCAATGTACAGAAATCCTGTAAGCTGCTTCTCTTTGACTCAGACTACTGAAAATCCGCATAGTGCGTAAGACTTCTCCCATGCTACAGAACTCCCATAAAGTGTTTTCTACACTCAGGATGCAGAACTCCTGTAAACTGCCTCTCACTACTTCCAATGTACAGAAATCCTGTAAGCTGCTTCTCTTTTACTCAGACTACTGAAAACCCGCATAGTGCGTAAGACTACGCCCATGCTACAGAACTCCCGTAAAGTGTCTCCTACACTCAGGATGCAGAACTCCTGTAAACTGCCTCTCACTACTTCCAATGTACAGAAATCCTGTAAGCTGCTTCTCTTTTACTCAGACTACTGAAAACCCGCATAGTGGGTAAGACTACTCCCATGCTACAGAACGCCCGTAAAGTATCTCCTACACTAGATCTAGAACTCCTGTAAACTGCCTCTCACTGCTTCCAATGTACAGAAATCCTGTAAGCTGCTTCTCTTTTACTCAGACTACTGAAAACCCGCATAGTGCATAAGACTACTCCCATGCTACAGAACTCCCGTAAAGTGTTTCCTACCCTCAGGATGCAGAACTCCTGTGAACTGCCTCTCACTACTTCCAATGTACAGAAATCCTGTAAGCTGCTTCTCTTTTACTCAGACTACTGAAAACCCGCACAGTGCGTAATACTACTCCCATGCTAGAGAACTCCCGTAAAGTGTTTCCTACACTCAGGATGCAGAACTCCTGTGAACTGCCTCTCACTACCTCCAATGTACAGAAATCCTGTAAGCTGCTTCTCTTTTACTCAGACTACTGAAAACCCGCATAGTGCGTAAGACTACTTCCATGCTACAGAACTCCCGTAAAGTGTTTCCTACACTCAGGATGCAGAACTCCTGTAAACTGCCTCTCACTACTTCCAATGTACAGAAATCCTGTAAGCTGCTTCTCTTTTACTCAGACTACTGAAAACCCGCATAGTGCGTAAGACTACTCCCATGCTACAGAACTCCCGTAAAGTGTCTCCTACACTGGATCTAGAACTCATTTAAACTGCCTCTCACTACTTCCAATGTACAGAAATCCTGTAAGCTGCTTCTCTTTTACTCAGACTACTGAAAATCCGCCTAGTGCGTAAGACTTCTCCCATGCTACAGAACTCCCATAAAGTGTTTTCTAAACTCAGGATGCAGAACTCCTGTAAACTGCCTCTCACTACTTCCAATGGACAGAAATCCTGTAAGCTGCTTCTCTTTTACTCAGACTACTGAAAACCCGCATAGTGTGTAAGACTACTCCCATGCTACAGAACTCCCGTAAAGTGTTTCCTACACTCAGGATGCATAACTCCTGTAAACTGCCTCTCACTACTTCCAATGTACAGAAATCCTGTAAGCTGCTTCTCTTTTACTCAGACTACTGAAAACCCACCTAGTGCGTAAGACTACTCCCATGCTAAAGAACTCCCGTAAAGTGTTTCCTACCCCCAGGATGCAGAACTCCTGTGAACTGCCTCTCACTACTTCCAATGTACAGAAATCCTGTAAGCTGCTTCTCTATTACTCCGCCTACTGAAAACCCGCATAGTGCGTACGACTACTCCCATGCTACAGAACTCCCGTAAAGTGTTTTCTACACTCAGGATGCAGAATTCCTGTGAACTGCCTCTCACTACTTCCAATGTACAGAAATCCTGCAAGCTGCTTCTCTTTTACTCAGACTACTGAAAACCCGCATAGTGCGTAAGACTACTCCCATGCTACAGAACTCCCGTAAAGTGTCTCCTACACTCTATCTAGAACTCATTTAAACTGCCTCTCACTACTTCCACTGTACAGAAATCCTGTAAGCTGCTTCTCTTTTACTCAGACTACTGAAAACCAGCATAGTGCGTAAGACTACTCCCATGCTACAGAAGTCCCGTAAAGTGTTTCCTACACTCATGATGCAGAACTCCTGTAAACTGCCTCTCACTACTTCCAATGTACAGAAATCCTGTAAGCTGCTTCTCTTTTACTCAGACTACTGAAAACCCGCATAGTGCGTAAGACTACTCCCATGCTACAGAACTCCCGTAAAGTGTTTTCTACACTCACGATGCAGAACTCCTTTAAACTGCCTCTCACTACTTCCAATGTACAGAAATCCTGTAAGCTGCTTCTCTTTTACTCAGACTACTGAAAACCCGCATAGTGCTTAAGACTTCTCCCATGCTACAGAACTCCAGTAAAGTGTTTCCTACATTCAGGATGCAGAACTCCTGTAAACTGCCTCTCACTACTTCCAATGTATAGAAATCCTGTAAGCTGCTTCTCTTTTACTCAGACTAGTGAATACCCGCATACTGCATAAGACTACTCCCATGCTACAGAACTCCCGTAAAGTGTTTCCTACCCTCAGGATGCAGAACTCCTGTGAACTGCCTCTCACTACTTCCAACGTACAGAAATCCTGTAAGCTGCTTCTCTTTTACTCAGACTACTGAAAACCCGCACAGTGCGTAATACTACTCCCATGCTAGAGAACTCCCGTAAAGTGTTTCCTACACTCAGGATGCAGAACTCCTGTGAACTGCCTCTCACTACCTCCAATGTACAGAAATCCTGTAAGCTGCTTCACTTTTACTCAGACTACTGAAAACCCGCATAGTGCGTAAGACTACTTCCATGCTACAGAACTCCCGTAAAGTGTTTCCTACACTCAGGATGCAGAACTCCTGTAAACTGCCTCTCACTACTTCCAATGTACAGAAATCCTGTAAGCTGCTTCTCTTTTACTCAGACTACTGAAAACCCGCATAGTGCGTAAGACTACTCCCATGCTACAGAACTCCCGTAAAGTGTCTCCTACACTGGATCTAGAACTCATTTAAACTGCCTCTCACTACTTCCAATGGACAGAAATCCTGTAAGCTGCTTCTCTTTTACTGAGACTACTGAAAACCCGCATAATGCATAAGACTACTCCCATGCTACAGAACTCCCGTAAAGTGTTTCCTACCCTCAGGATGCAGAACTCCTGTGAACTGCCTCTCACTACTTCCAATGTACAGAAATCCTGTAAGCTGCTTCTCTTTTACTCAGACTACTGAAAACCTGCATAGTGCGTAAGACTACTCCCATGCTAGAAAACTCCCGTAAAGTGTTTCCTACAATCAGGATGCAGAACTCCTGTGAACTGCCTCTCACTACTTCCAATGGACAGAAATCCTGTAAGCTGCTTCTCTTTTACTCAGACTAGTGAAAACCCGCATAGTGCGTAACACTACTCCAATGCTACAGAAGTCCAGTAAAGTATTTCCTACACTCAGGATGCAGAACTCCTGTAAACTGCCTCTCACTACTTCCAATGTACAGAAATCCTGTAAGCTGCTTCTCTTTTACTCACACTACTGAAAACCCGCATAGCGTGTAGGACTACTCCCATGCTAGAGAACTCCCGTAAAGTGTTTCCTACACAGGAAGAAGAACTCCTGTGAACTGCCTCTCACTACTTCCAATGGACAGAAATCCTGTAAGCTGCTTCTCTTTTACTCAGACTACTGAAAACCCGCATAGTGCGTAAGACAACCCCCATGCTAAAGAACTCCCGTAAAGTGCTTCCTACACTCAGGATGCAGAACTCCTGTGAACTGCCTCTCACTACTTCCAATGGACAGAAATCCTGTAAGCTGCTTCTCTTTTACTCAGACTACTGAAAACCCGCATAGGGCGTAAGACTACTCCCATGCTACAGAACTCCCGTAAAGTGTTTCCTACACTGGATGCAGAACTCATTTAAACTGCCTCTCACTACTTCCAATGTACCGAAATCCTGTGAGCTGCTTCTCTTTTACTCAGACTACGGAAAACCCGCATAATGCGTTAGATTTCTCCCATGCTACAGAACTCCCGTAAAGTGTTTCCTACACTCAGGATGCAGAACTCCTGTAAACTGCCTCTCACTACTTCCAATGTACAGAAATCCTGTAAGCTGCTTCTATTTTACTCAGACTACTGAAAACCCGCCTAGTGCGTAAGACTACTCCCATGCTACAGAACTCCCGGTAAGTGTTTTCTACACTCAGGATGCAGAATTCCTGTGAACTGCCTCTCACTACTTCCAATGTACAGAAATCCTGTAAGCTGCTTCTCTTTTACTCAGACTACTGAAAACCCGCATAGTGCGTAAGATTACTCCCATGCTACAGAACTCCCGTAAAGTGTTCCTACACTGGATCTAGAACTCATTTAAACTGCCTCTCACTACTTCCAATGTACATAAAACCTGTAAGCTGCTTCTCTTTTACTCAGACTACTGAAAACCAGCATAGTGCGTAAGACTACTCCCATGCTACAGAAGTCCCGTAAAGTGTTTCCTACACTCAGAATGCAGAACTCCTGTAAACTGCCTCTCACTACTTCCAATGTACAGAAATCCTGTAAGCTGCTTCTCTTTGACTCAGACTACTGAAAACCCGCATAGTGCGTAAGACTACTCCCATGCTACAGAACTCCCGTAAAGTGTTTCCTACACTGGATGCAGAACTCATTTAAACTGCCTCTCACTACTTCCAATGTACGGAAATCCTGTAAGCTGCTTCTCTTTTACTCAGACTACTCAAAACCCGCATAGTGCGTGAGACTTCTCCCATGCTACAGAACTCCCATAAAGTGTTTCCTACACTCAGGATGCATAACTCCTGTAAACTGCCTCTCACTACTTCCAATGTACAGAAATCCTGTAAGCTGCTTCTCCTTTTTTTCAGACTACTGAAAACCCGCCTAGTGCGTAAGACTTCTTCCATTCTGCAGAACTCCCATAAAGTGTTTCCTACACTCAGGATGCAGAACTCCTGTAAACTGCCTCTCACTACTTCCAATGTACAGAAATCCTGTAAGCTGCTTCTATTTTACTCAGACTACTGAAAACCCGCATAGTGGGTAAGACTACTCCCATGCTACAGAACTCCCCTAAAGTATCTCCTACACTAGATCTAGAACTCCTGTAAACTGCCTCTCACTACTTCCAATGTACAGAAATCCTGTAAGCTGCTTCTCTTTTACTCAGACTACTGAAAACCCGCATAGTGCGTGAGACTTCTCCCATGCTAGAGAACTCCCATAAAGTGTTTCCTACACTCAGGATGCATAACTCCTGTAAACTGCCTCTCACTACTTCCAATGTACAGAAATCCTGTAAGCTGCTTCTCCTTTTTTTCAGACTACTGAAAACCCGCCTAGTGCGTAAGACTTCTTCCATTCTGCAGAACTCCCATAAAGTGTTTCCTACACTCAGGATGCAGAACTCCTGTAAACTGCCTCTCACTACTTCCAATGTACAGAAATCCTGTAAGCTGCTTCTCTTTTACTCAGACTACTGAAAACCCGCATAGTGCGTAAGACTACTCCCATGCTACAGAACTCCCGTAAAGTGTATCCTACACTCAGGATGTAGAACTCCTGTGAACTGCCTCTCACTACACCCAATGTACAGAAATCCTGTAAGCTGCTTCTCTTTTACTCAGACTACTGAAAACCCGCATAGTGCGTAAGACTACTCCCATGCTACAGAACGCCCGTAAACTGTTTCCTACCCTCAGGATGCAGAACTCCTGTGAACTGCCTCTCACTACTTCCAATGTACAGAAATCCTGTAAGCTGCTTCTCTTTTACTCAGACTACTGAAAACCCACATAGTGCGTAAGACTACTCCCATGCTACAGAACTCCCGTAAAGTGTCTCCTACACTGGATCTAGAACTCATTTAAACTGCCTCTCACTACTTCCAATGTACAGAAATCCTGTAAGCTGCTTCTCTTTTACTCAGACTACTGAAAATCCGCCTAGTGCGTAAGACTTCTCCCATGCTACAGAACTCCCATAAAGTGATTTCTAAACTCAGGATGCAGAACTCCTGTAAACTGCCTCTCACTACTTCCAATGTACAGAAATCCTGTAAGCTGCTTCTCTTTTACTCAGACTACTGAAAACCCGCATACTGTGTAAGACTACTCCCATGCTACAGAACGCCCGTAAACTGTTTCCTACACTGGATGCAGAACTCCTGTGAACTGCCTCTCACTACACCCAATGTACAGAAATCCTGTAAGCTGCTTCTCTTTTACTCAGACTACTGAAAACCCGTATAGTGCGTAAGACTACTCCCATGCTACAGAACTCCCGTAAAGTGTTTCCTACACTGGATGCAGAACTCATTTAAACTGCCTCTCACTACTTCCTATGTACGGAAATCCTGTAAGCTGCTTCTCTTTTACTCAGACTACTCAAAACCCGCATAGTGCGTGAGACTTCTCCCATGCTACAGAACTCCCATAAAGTGTTTCCTACACTCAGGATGCATAACTCCTGTAAACTGCCTCTCTCTACTTCCAATGTACAGAAATCCTGTAAGCTGCTTCTCCTTTTTTTCAGACTACTGAAAACCCGCCTAGTGCGTAAGACTTCTTCCATTCTGCAGAACTCCCATAAAGTGTTTCCTACACTCAGGATGCAGAACTCCTGTAAACTGCCTCTCACTACTTACAATGTACAGAAATCCTGTAAGCTGCTTCTCTTTTACTCAGACTACTGAAAACCCGCATAGTGCGTAAGACTACTCCCATGCTACAGAACTCCCGTAAAGTGTATCCTACACTCAGGATGTAGAACTCCTGTGAACTGCCTCTCACTACACCCAATGTACAGAAATCCTGTAAGCTGCTTCTCTTTTACTCAGACTACTGAAAACCCGCATAGTGCGTAAGACTACTCCCATGCTACAGAACGCCCGTAAACTGTTTCCTACCCTCAGGATGCAGAACTCCTGTGAACTGCCTCTCACTACTTCCAATGTACAGAAATCCTGTAAGCTGCTTCTCTTTTACTCAGACTACTGAAAACTCGCATAGTGCGTAAGACTACTCCCATGCTACAGAACTCCCGTAAAGTGTCTCCTACACTGGATCTAGAACTCATTTAAACTGCCTCTCACTACTTCCAATGTACAGAAATCCTGTAAGCTGCTTCTCTTTTACTCAGACTACTGAAAATCCGCCTAGTGCGTAAGACTTCTCCCATGCTACAGAACTCCCATAAAGTGATTTCTAAACTCAGGATGCAGAACTCCTGTAAACTGCCTCTCACTACTTCCAATGGACAGAAATCCTGTAAGCTGCTTCTCTTTTACTCAGACTACTGAAAACCCGCATACTGTGTAAGACTACTCCCATGCTAAAGAACTCCCGTAAAGTGTTTCCTACACAGGAAGAAGAACTCCTGTGAACTGCCTCTCACTACTTCCAATGTACAGAAATCCTGTAAGCTGCTTCTCTTTTACTCAGACTACTGAAAACCTGCATAGTGCGTAAGACTACTCCCATGCTAGAGAACTCCCGTAAAGTGTTTCCTACAATCAGGATGCAGAACTCCTGTGAACTGCCTCTCACTACTTCCAATGGACAGAAATCCTGTAAGCTGCTTCTCTTTTACTCAGACTACTGAAAACCCGCATAGTGCGTAACACTAGTCCAATGCTACAGAAGTCCAGTAAAGTATTTCCTACACTCAGGATGCAGAACTCCTGTAAACTGCCTCTCACTAATTCCAATGTACAGAAATCCTGTAAGCTGCTTCTCTTTTACTCACACTACTGAAAACCCGCATAGCGTGTAGGACTACTCCCATGCTAGAGAACTCCCGTAAAGTGTTTCCTACACAGGAAGAAGAACTCCTGTGAACTGCCTCTCACTACTTCCAATGGACAGAAATCCTGTAAGCTGCTTCTCTTTTACTCAGACTACTGAAAACCCGCATAGTGCGTAAGACAACCCCCATGCTAAAGAACTCCCGTAAAGTGTTTCCTACACTCAGGATGCAGAACTCCTGTGAACTGCCTCTCACTACTTCCAATGGACAGAAATCCTGTAAGCTGCTTCTCTTTTACTCAGACTACTGAAAACCCACATAGGGCGTAAGACTACTCCCATGCTACAGAACTCCCGTAAAGTGTTTCCTACACTGGATGCAGAACTCATTTAAACTGCCTCTCACTACTTCCAATGTACCGAAATCCTGTGAGCTGCTTCTCTTTTACTCAGACTACGGAAAACCCGCATAATGCGTTAGATTTCTCCCATGCTACAGAACTCCCGTAAAGTGTTTCCTACACTCAGGATGCAGAACTCCTGTAAACTGCCTCTCACTACTTCCAATGTACAGAAATCCTGTAAGCTGCTTCTATTTTACTCAGACTACTGAAAACCCGCCTAGTGCGTAAGACTACTCCCATGCTACAGAACTCCCGGTAAGTGTTTTCTACACTCAGGATGCAGAATTCCTGTGAACTGCCTCTCACTACTTCCAATGTACAGAAATCCTGTAAGCTGCTTCTCTTTTACTCAGACTACTGAAAACCCGCATAGTGCGTAAGATTACTCCCATGCTACAGAACTCCCGTAAAGTGTTCCTACACTGGATCTAGAACTCATTTAAACTGCCTCTCACTACTTCCAATGTACATAAAACCTGTAAGCTGCTTCTCTTTTACTCAGACTACTGAAAACCAGCATAGTGCGTAAGACTACTCCCATGCTACAGATGTCCCGTAAAGTGTTTCCTACACTCAGAATGCAGAACTCCTGTAAACTGCCTCTCACTACTTCCAATGTACAGAAATCCTGTAAGCTGCTTCTCTTTGACTCAGACTACTGAAAACCCGCATAGTGCGTAAGACTACTCCCATGCTACAGAACTCCCGTAAAGTGTTTCCTACACTGGATGCAGAACTCATTTAAACTGCCTCTCACTACTTCCAGTGTACGGAAATCCTGTAAGCTGCTTCTCTTTTACTCAGACTACTCAAAACCCGCATAGTGCGTGAGACTTCTCCCATGCTACAGAACTCCCCTAAAGTATCTCCTACACTAGATCTAGAACTCCTGTAAACTGCCTCTCACTACTTCCAATGTACAGAAATCCTGTAAGCTGCTTCTCTTTTACTCAGACTACTGAAAATCCGCATAGTGCGTGAGACTTCTCCCATGCTAGAGAACTCCCGGAAAGTGTTTTCTACACTCAGGATGCATAACTCCTGTAAAATGCCTCTCACTAATTCCAATGTACAGAAATCCTGTAAGCTGCTTCTCCTTTTTTTCAGACTACTGAAAACCCGCCTAGTGCGTAAGACTTCTTCCATTCTGCAGAACTCCCATAAAGTGTTTCCTACACTCAGGATGCAGAACTCCTGTAAACTGCCTCTCACTACTTCCAATGTACAGAAATCCTGTAAGCTGCTTCTCTTTTACTCAGACTACTGAAAACCCGCATAGAGCGTAAGACTACTCCCATGCTACAGAACTCCCGTAAAGTGTATCCTACACTCAGGATGTAGAACTCCTGTAAACTGCCTCTCACTACACCCAATGTACAGAAATCCTGTAAGCTGCTTCTCTTTTACTCAGACTACTGAAAACCCGCATAGTGCGTAAGACTACTCCCATGCTACAGAACGCCCGTAAACTGTTTCCTACCCTCAGGATGCAGAACTCCTGTGAACTGCCTCTCACTACTTCCAATGTACAGAAATCCTGTAAGCTGCTTCTCTTTTACTCAGACTACTGAAAACCCGCATAGTGCGTAAGACTACTCCCATGCTACAGAACTCCCGTAAAGTGTCTCCTACACTGGATCTAGAACTCATTTAAACTGCATCTCACTACTTCCAATGTACAGAAATCCTGTAAGCTGCTTCTCTTTTACTCAGACTACTGAAAATCCGCATAGTGCGTAAGACTTCTCCCATGCTACAGAACTCCCATAAAGTGATTTCTAAACTCAGGATGCAGAACTCCTGTAAACTGCCTCTCACTACTTCCAATGTACAGAAATCCTGTAAGCTGCTTCTCTTTTACTCAGACTACTGAAAACCCGCATACTGTGTAAGACTACTCCCATGCTAAAGAACTCCCGTAAAGTGTTTCCTACACTCAGGATGCAGAACTCCTGTGAACTGCCTCTCACTACACCCAATGTACAGAAATCCTGTAAGCTGCTTCTCTTTTACTCAGACTACTGAAAACCCGCCTAGTGCGTAAGACTACTCCCATGCTACAGAACGCCCGTAAACTGTTTCCTACCCTCAGGATGCAGAACTCCTGTGAACTGCCTCTCACTACTTCCAATGTACAGAAATCCTGTAAGCTGCTTCTCTTTTACTCAGACTACTGAAAACTCGCATAGTGGGTAAGACTACTCCCATGCTACAGAACTCCCGTAAAGTGTCTCCTACACTGGATCTAGAACTCATTTAAACTGCCTCTCACTACTTCCAATGTACAGAAATCCTGTAAGCTGCTTCTCTTTTACTCAGACTACTGAAAATCCGCCTAGTGCGTAAGACTTCTCCCATGCTACAGAACTCCCATAAAGTGATTTCTAAACTCAGGATGCAGAACTCCTGTAAACTGCCTCTCACTACTTCCAATGTACAGAAATCCTGTAAGCTGCTTCTCTTTTACTCAGACTACTGAAAACCCGCATACTGTGTAAGACTACTCCCATGCTAAAGAACTCCCGTAAAGTGTTTCCTACACAGGAAGAAGAACTCCTGTGAACTGCCTCTCACTACTTCCAATGTACAGAAATCCTGTAAGCTGCTTCTCTTTTACTCAGACTACTGAAAACCCGCATAGGGCGTAAGACTACTCCCATGCTAAAGAACTCCCGTAAAGTGTTTCCTACACTCAGGATGCAGAACTCCTGTGAACTGCCTCTCACTACTTCCAATGTACAGAAATCCTGTAAGCTGCTTCTCTTTTACTCAGACTACTGAAAACCCGCATAGGGCGTAAGACTACTCCCATGCTACAGAACTCCCGTAAAGTGTTTCCTACACTGGATGCAGAACTCATTTAAACTGCCTCTCACTACTTCCAATGTACCGAAATCCTGTGAGCTGCTTCTCTTTTACTCAGACTACGGAAAACCCGCATAATGCGTTAGATTTCTCCCATGCTACAGAACTCCCGTAAAGTGTTTCCTACACTCAGGATGCAGAACTCCTGTAAACTGCCTCTCACTACTTCCAATGTACAGAAATCCTGTAAGCTGCTTCTATTTTACTCAGACTACTGAAAACCCGCATAGTGTGTAAGACTACTCCCATGCTACAGAACTCCCGGAAAGTGTTTTCTACACTCAGGATGCAGAATTCCTGTGAACTGCCTCTCACTACTTCCAATGTACAGAAATCCTGTAAGCTGCTTCTCTTTTACTCAGACTACTGAAAACCCGCATAGTGCGTAAGATTACTCCCATGCTACAGAACTCCCATAAAGTGTCTCCTACACTGGATCTAGAACTCATTTAAACTGCCTCTCACTACTTCCACTGCACAGAAATCCTGTAAGCTGCTTCTCTTTTACTCAGACTACTGAAAACCAGCATAGTGCGTAAGACTACTCCCATGCTACAGAAGTCCCGTAAAGTGTTTCCTACACTCAGAATGCAGAACTCCTGTAAACTGCCTCTCACTACTTCCAATGTACAGAAATCCTGTAAGCTGCTTCTCTTTGACTCAGACTACTGAAAAACCGCATAGTGCGTAAGACTACTCCCATGCTACAGAACTCCCGTAAAGTGTTTTCTACACTCAGGATGCAGAACTCCTTTAAACTGCCTCTCACTACTTCCAATGTACAGAAATCCTGTAAGCTTCTTCTCTTTTACTCAGACTACTGAAAACCCGCATAGTGCGTAAGACTTCTCCCATGCTATAGAACTCCAGTAAAGTGTTTCCTACCCTCAGGATGCAGAACTCCTGTAAACTGCCTCACACTACTTCCAATGTACAGAAATCCTGTAAGCTGCTTCTCTTTTACCGAGACTACTGAAAACCCGCATACTGCATAAGACTACTCCCATGCTACAGAACTCCCGTAAAGTGTTTCCTACAATCAGGATGCAGAACTCCTGTGAACTGCCTCTCACTACTTAAAATGTACAGAAATCCTGTAAGCTGCTTCTCTTTTACTCAGACTACTGAAAACCCGCATAGTGCGTAATACTACTAACATGCTAGAGAACTCCCGTAAAGTGTTTCCTACACTCAGGATGCAGAACTCCTGTGAACTGCCTCTCACTACTTCCAATGTACAGAAATCCTGTAAGCTGCTTCTCTTTTACTCAGACTACTGAAAACCCGCATAGTGCGTAAGACTACTCACATGCTAGAGATCTCCCGTAACGTGCTTCCTACACTCAGGATGCAGAACTCCTGTGAACTGCCTCTCACTACACCCAATGTACAGAAATCCTGTAAGCTGCTTCTCTTTTACTCAGACTACTGAAAACCCGCATAGTGCGTAAGACTACTCCCATGCTACAGAACTCCCGTAAAGTGTTTCCTACACTGGATGCAGAACTCATTTAAACTGCCTCTCACTACTTCAAATGTACGGAAATCCTGTAAGCTGCTTCTCTTTTACTCAGACTACTCAAAACCCGCATAGTGCGTGAGACTTCTCCCATGCTACAGAACTCCCATAAAGTGTTTCCTACACTCAGGATGCAGAACTCCTGTAAACTGCCTCTCACTACTTCCAATGTACAGAAATCCTGTAAGCTGCTTCTCCTTTTTTTCAGACTACTGAAAACCCGCCTAGTGCGTAAGACTTCTTCCATTCTGCAGAACTCCCATAAAGTGTTTCAAACACTCAGGATGCAGAACTCCTGTAAACTGCCTCTCACTACTTCCAATGTACAGAAATCTTGTAAGCTGCTTCTCCTTTACTCAGACTACTGAAAACCCGCATAGTGCGTAAGACTACTCCCATGCTACAGAACTCCCGTAAAGTGTATCCTACACTCAGGATGTAGAACTCCTGTGAACTGCCTCTCACTACACCCAATGTACAGAAATCCTGTAAGCTGCTTCTCTTTTACTCAGACTACTGAAAACCCGCATAGTGCGTAAGACTACTCCCATGCTACAGAACGCCCGTAAACTGTTTCCTACCCTCAGGATGCAGAACTCCTGTGAACTGCCTCTCACTACTTCCAATGTACAGAAATCCTGTAAGCTGCTTCTCTTTTACTCAGACTACTGAAAACCCGCATAGTGCGTAAGACTACTCCCATGCTACAGAACTCCCGTAAAGTGTCTCCTACACTGGATCTAGAACTCATTTAAACTGCCTCTCACTACTTCCAATGTACAGAAATCCTGTAAGCTGCTTCTCTTTTACTCAGACTACTGAAAATCCGCCTAGTGCGTAAGACTTCTCCCATGCTACAGAACTCCCATAAAGTGTTTTCTAAACTCAGGATGCAGAACTCCTGTAAACTGCCTCTCACTACTTCCAATGTACAGAAATCCTGTAAGCTGCTTCTCTTTTACTCAGACTACTGAAAACCAGCCTAGTGCGTAATACTACTCCCATGCTACAGAACTCCCGTAAAGTGTTTCCTACACTCAGAATGCAGAACTCCTGTAAACTGCCTTTCACTACTTCCAATGTACAGAAATCCTGTAAGCTGCTTCTCTTTTACTCAGACTACTGAAAACCCGCATAGTGCGTAACTACTCCCATGCTACAGAACTCCCGTAAAGTGCTTCCTACACTCAGGATGCAGGACTCCTTTAAACTGTCTCTCACTACTTCCAATGTACAGAAATCTTATAAGCTGCTTCTCTTTTACTCAGACTACTGAAAATCCGCCTAGTGCGTAAGACTACTCCCATGCTACAGAACTCCCCTAAATTGTTTCCTCCACTGGATGCGGGACTCCTTTAAACTGCCTCACTACTTCCAATGTACAGAAATCCTGTAAGCTGCTTCTCTTTTACTCAGACTACTGAAAACCCGCATAGTGCGTAAAACTTCTCCCATGCTACAGAAATCCCGTAAAGTGTTTCCTACACTGGATGCAGGACTCCATGAAACTGCCTCTCAGAACTTCCAATGTACAGAAATCCTGTAAGCTGCTTCTGTTTTACTCAGACTACTGAAAACCCGCATAGTGCGTAAGACTACTCCCATGCTACAGAACTCCCGTAAAGTGTTTCCTACACTGGATCTAGAACTCATTTAAACTGCCTCTCACTACTTCCAATGTACAGAAATCCTGTAAGCTGCTTCTCTTTTACTCAGACTACTGAAAATCCGCCTAGTGCGTAAGACTACTCCCATGCTACAGAACTCCCCTAAATTGTTTCCTCCACTGGATGCGGGACTCCTTTAAACTGCCTCACTACTTCCAATGTACAGAAATCCTGTAAGCTGCTTCTCTTTTACTCAGACTACTGAAAACCCGCATAGTGCGTAAAATTTCTCCCATGCTACAGAACTCCTGTGAAGTGTTTCCTACACTGGATGCAGAACTCCTGTAAACTGCCTCTCACTACTTCCAATGTACAGAAATCCTGTAAGCTGCTTCTCTTTGACTCAGACTACTGAAAACCCGCATAGTGCGTAAGACTACTCCCATGCTACAGAACTCCCGTAAAGTGTTTCCTACACTGGATGCAGGACTCCATGAAACTGCCTCTCACTACTTCCAATGTACAGAAATCCTGTAAGCTGCTTCTGTTTTACTCAGACTACTGAAAACCCGCATAGTGCGTAAGACTATTCCCATGCTACAGAACTCCCATAAAGTGTTTCCTACCCTCAGGATGCAGAACTCCTGTAAACTGCCTCTCACTACTTCCAATGTACAGAAATCCTGTAAGCTGCTTCTCTTTTACTCAGACTACTGAAAACCCGCATAGGGCGTAAGACTACTCCCATGCTACAGAACTCCCGTAAAGTGTTTCCTACACTGGATGCAGAACTCATTTAAACTGCCTCTCACTACTTCCAATGTACCGAAATCCTGTGAGCTGCTTCTCTTTTACTCAGACTACGGAAAACCCGCATAATGCGTTAGATTTCTCCCATGCTACAGAACTCCTGTAAAGTGTTTCCTACACTCAGGATGCAGAACTCCTGTAAACTGCCTCTCACTACTTCCAATGTACAGAAATCCTGTAAGCTGCTTCTATTTTACTCAGACTACTGAAAACCCGCATAGTGTGTAAGACTACTCCCATGCTACAGAACTCCCGGAAAGTGTTTTCTACACTCAGGATGCAGAATTCCTGTGAACTGCCTCTCACTACTTCCAATGTACAGAAATCCTGTAAGCTGCTTCTCTTTTACTCAGACTACTGAAAACCCGCATAGTGCGTAAGATTACTCCCATGCTACAGAACTCCCGTAAAGTGTCTCCTACACTGGATCTAGAACTCATGTAAACTGCCTCTCACTACTTCCACTGTACAGAAATCCTGTAAGCTGCTTCTCTTTTACTCAGACTACTGAAAACCAGCATAGTGCGTAATACTACTCCCATGCTACAGAACTCCCGTAAAGTGTTTCCTACACTCAGAATGCAGAACTCCTGTAAACTGCCTCTCACTACTTCCAATGTACAGAAATCCTGTAAGCTGCTTCTCTTTGACTCAGACTACTGAAAACCCGCATAGTGCGTAAGACTACTCCCATGCTACAGAAATCCCGTAAAGTGTTTCCTACACTGGATGCAGAACTCCTGTAAACTGCCTCTCACTACTTCCAATGTACAGAAATCCTGTACGCTGCTTCTCTTTTTCTCAGATTACTGAAAACCCGCATAGTGCGTAAGACTACTCCCATGCTACAGAACTCCCGTAAAGTGTTTCGCACACTGGATGCAGAACTCCGGTAAACTGCCTCTCAGTACTTCCAATGTACAGAAATCCTGTAAGCTGCTTCTCTTTTACTCAGACTACTGAAAACCCGCATAGTGCATAAGACTACTACAATGCTACAGAACTCCCGTAAAGTGCTTCCTACCCTCAGGATGCAGAACTCCTGTAAACTGCCTCTCACTACTTCTAATGTACAGAAATACTGTAAGCTGCTTCTCTTTTACTATGACTACTGAAAACCAGCATAATGTGTAAGACTACTCCCATGCAACAGAACTCCCATAAAGTGTTTCCTACACTCAGGATGCAGAACTCCTGTAAACTGCCTTTCACTACTTCCAATGTACAGAAATCCTGTAAGCTGCTTCTCCTTTACTCAGACTACTGAAAAACCGCATAGTGCGTAAGACTACTCCCATGCTACAGAACTCCCGTAAAGTGCTTCCTACACTCAGGATGCAGGACTCCTTTAAACTGTCTCTCACTACTTCCAATGTACAGAAATCTTATAAGCTGCTTCTCTTTTACTCAGACTACTGAAAATCCGCCTAGTGCGTAAGACTACTCCCATGCTACAGAACTCCCCTAAATTGTTTCCTCCACTGGATGCGGGACTCCTTTAAACTGCCTCACTACTTCCAATGTACAGAAATCCTGTAAGCTGCTTCTCTTTTACTCAGACTACTGAAAACCCGCATAGTGCGTAAAACTTCTCCCATGCTACAGAAATCCCGTAAAGTGTTTCCTACACTGGATGCAGGACTCCATGAAACTGCCTCTCAGAACTTCCAATGTACAGAAATCCTGTAAGCTGCTTCTCTTTTACTCAGACTACTGAAAACCCGCATAGTGCGTAAGACTACTCCCATGCTACAGAACTCCCGTAAAGTGTTTCCTACACTGGATCTAGAACTCATTTAAACTGCCTCTCACTACTTCCAATGTACAGAAATCCTGTAAGCTGCTTCTCTTTTACTCAGACTACTGAAAATCCGCCTAGTGCGTAAGACTACTCCCATGCTACAGAACTCCCCTAAATTGTTTCCTCCACTGGATTCGGGACTCCTTTAAACTGCCTCACTACTTCCAATGTACAGAAATCCTGTAAGCTGCTTCTCTTTTACTCAGACTACTGAAAACCCGCATAGTGCGTAAAACTTCTCCCATGCTACAGAACTCCTGTGAAGTGTTTCCTACCCTCAGGATGCAGAACTCCTGTAAACTGCCTCTCACTACTTCCAATGTACAGAAATCCTGTAAGCTGCTTCTCTTTGACTCAGACTACTGAAAACCCGCATAGTGCGTAAGACTACTCCCATGCTACAGAACTCCCGTAAAGTGTTTCCTACACTGGATGCAGGACTCCATGAAACTGCCTCTCACTACTTCCAATGTACAGAAATCCTGTAAGCTGCTTCTGTTTTACTCAGACTACTGAAAACCCGCATAGTGCGTAAGACTATTCCCATGCTACAGAACTCCCATAAAGTGTTTCCTACCCTCAGGATGCAGAACTCCTGTAAACTGCCTCGCACTACTTCGAATGTACAGAAATCCTGTACGCTGCTTCTCTTTTACTCAGACTACTGAAAACCCGCATAGTGCATAAGACTACTCCCATGCTACAGAACTCCTGTAAAGTGTTCCCTACCCTCAGGATGCAGAACTCCTGTAAACTGCCTCTCACTACTTCCAATGTACAGAAATGCTGTAAGCCGCTTCTCATTTACTCAGCCTAGTGAAAACCCGTAGTATGCGTACGACTACTCCCATGCTACAGAACTCCCGTAAAGTGTTTCCTACACTCAGGTAGCAAAATTCAAGTAACTGCCTCTCACTACTTCCAATGCACAGAAATCCTGTAAGCTGCTTCTCTTTTACTCAGACTACTGAAAACCCGCATAGTGCGTAAGACTACTCCCATGCTACAGAACTCCCATAAAGTGTTTCCTACACTCAGGATGCAGAACTCCTTTAAACTGCCTCTCACTACTTGCAATGTACAGAAATCCTGTAAGCTGCTTGTCTTTTACTCAGACTACTGAAAACCCGCATAGTACGTAAGACATCTCCCATGCTACAGAACTCCCGTAAAGTGTTTCCTACCCTCAGGATGCAGAACTCCTGTAAACTGCCTCTCACTACTTCCAATGTACAGAAATCCTGTAAGCTGCTTCTCTTTTACTCAGACTACTGAAAACCCGTATAGTGCGTAAGACTACTCCCATGCTACAGAACTCCCGTAAAGTGTTTCCTTCACTGGATGCAGGACTCCATTAAACTGCCTCTCACTACTTCCAATGTACAGAAATCCTGTAAGCTGCTTCTCTTTTACTCAGACTACTGAAAACCCGCATAGTGCGTAAGACTACTCCCATGCTACAGAACTCCCATAAAGTGTTTCCTACACTCAGGATGTAGAACTCCTGTAAACTGCCTCGCACTACTCCAATGTACAGAAATCCTGTACGCTGCTTCTCTTTTACTCAGACTACTGAAAACCCGCATACTGCGTAAGACTACTCCCATGCTACAGAACTTCCGTAAAGTATTTCCCACACTGGATGCAGAACTCCTGTAAACTGCCTCTCACTATTTCCAATGTACAGAAATCCTCTAAGCTGCTTCTCTTTTACTATGACTGCTGAAAACCCGCATAGTGTGTAAGACTACTCCCATGCAACAGAACTCCCGTAAAGTGTTTCCTACACTCAGGATGCAGAACTCCTTTAAACTGCCTCTCACTAATTGCAATGTACAGAAATCCTGTAAGCAGCTTCTTTTTTACTCAGACTACTGAAAACCGCAATAGTGCATAAGACTACTCCGATGCTACAGAACTTACGTAAAGTGTTTCCCACCCTAAGGATGCAGGACTGCTTTAAACTGCCTCTGACTACTTCCAATGTACAGAAATCCTGTAAGCTGCTTCTCTTTTACTCAGAATACTTAAAACCCGCATACTGCATAAGAGTACTCCCATGCTACAGAACTCCCATAAAGTGTTTCGTACACTCAGGATGCAGAACTCTTTTAAACTGCCTCTCACTACTTCCAATGTACAGAAATCCTGTAAGCTGCTTCTCTTTTACTCAGACTACTGAAAACCCGCATACTGCATAAGACTACTCCCATGCTAAAGAACTCCCGTAAAGTGTTTCCTACACTCAGGATGCAGGACTCCTTTAAACTGCCTCTCACTAATTACAATGTACAGAAATCCTGTAAGCTGCTTCTCTTTTACTCAGACTACTGAAAACCCGCATAGTGCGTAAGACTACTCCCATGCTACAGAACTCCCGTAAAGTGTTTCGTACACTCAGGATGCAGAACTCCTGCAAACTGCCTCTGACTACATCCAATGTACAGAAATGCTGTAAGCCGCTTCTCATTTACTCAGCCTAGTGAAAACCCGTAGTATGCGTACGACTACTCCCATGCTACAGAACTCCCGTAAAGTGTTTCCTACACTCAGGTAGCAAAATTCAAGTAACTGCCTCTCACTACTTCCAATGCACAGAAATCCTGTAAGCTGCTTCTCTTTTACTCAGACTACTGAAAACCCGCATAGTGCGTAAGACTACTCCCATGCTACAGAACTCCCATAAAGTGTTTCCTACACTCAGGATGCAGAACTCCTTTAAACTGCCTCTCACTACTTGCAATGTACAGAAATCCTGTAAGCTGCTTGTCTTTTACTCAGACTACTGAAAACCCGCATAGTACGTAAGACATCTCCCATGCTACAGAACTCCCGTAAAGTGTTTCCTACCCTCAGGATGCAGAACTCCTGTAAACTGCCTCTCACTACTTCCAATGTACAGAAATCCTGTAAGCTGCTTCTCTTTTACTCAGACTACTGAAAACCCGTATAGTGCGTAAGACTACTCCCATGCTACAGAACTCCCGTAAAGTGTTTCCTTCACTGGATGCAGGACTCCATTAAACTGCCTCTCACTACTTCCAATGTACAGAAATCCTGTAAGCTGCTTCTCTTTTACTCAGACTACTGAAAACCCGCATAGTGCGTAAGACTACTCCCATGCTACAGAACTCCCATAAAGTGTTTCCTACACTCAGGATGTAGAACTCCTGTAAACTGCCTCGCACTACTCCAATGTACAGAAATCCTGTACGCTGCTTCTCTTTTACTCAGACTACTGAAAACCCGCATACTGCGTAAGACTACTCCCATGCTACAGAACTTCCGTAAAGTGTTTCCCACACTGGATGCAGAACTCCTGTAAACTGCCTCTCACTACTTCCAATGTACAGAAATCCTGTAAGCTGCTTCTCTTTTACTCAGAATACGGAAAACCCGCATAGTGCATAAGACTACTCCCATGCTACAGACCTCCCGTAAAGTGTTTCCTACCCTCAGGATGCAGAACTCCATTAAACTGCCTTTCACTACTTCCAATGTACAGAAATCCTGTAAGCTGCTTCTCTTTTACTATGACTGCTGAAAACCCGCATAGTGTGTAAGACTACTCCCATGCAACAGAACTCCCGTAAAGTGTTTCCTACACTCAGGATGCAGAACTCCTGTAAACTGCCTCTCACTACTTCCAATGTACAGAAATCCTGTAAGCAGCTTCTCTTTTACTCAGACTACTGAAAACCCGCATAGTGCATAAGACTCATCCCATGCTAAAGAACTTACGTAAAGTGTTTCCCACCCTCAGGATGCAAGACTGCTTTAAACTGCCTCTGACTACTTCCAATGTACAGAAATCCTGTAAGCTGCTTCTCTTTGACTCAGACTACTGAAAACCCGCATAGTGCGTAAGACTACTCCCATGCTACAGAACTCCCGTAAAGTGTTTCGTACACTCAGGATGCAGAACTCCTGCAAACTGCCTCTCACTACATCCAATGTACAGAAATGCTGTAAGCCGCTTCTCATTTTCTCAGCCTAGTGAAAACCCGTAGTATGCGTAAGACTACTCCCATGCTACAGAACTCCCGTAAAGTGTTTCGTACACTCAGGATGCAGAACTCCTTTAAACTGCCTCTCACTACTTCCAATACACAGAAATCCTGTAAGCTGCTTCTCTTTTACTCAGACTACTGAAAACCCGCATAGTGCGTAAGACTACTCCCATGCTACAGAAATCCCGTAAAGTGTTTCTTACACTGGATGCAGAACTCCTGTAAACTGCCTCTCACTACTTCCAATGTACAGAAATCCTGTAAGCTGCTTCTCTTTTACTCAGACTACTGAAAACCCACATAGTGCCTAAGACTACTCCCATGCTACAGAACTCCCGTAAAGTGTTTCCCACACTCGATGCAGAACTCCTGTAAACTACCTCTCACTACTTCCAATGTACAGAAATCCTGTAAGCTGCTTCTCTTTTACTCAGACTACTGAAAACGCGCATAGTGCGTAAGACTACTCCCATGCTACAGAACTCCCGTAAATTGTTTCCTCCACTGCGTGCAGGACTCCTTTAAACTGCCTCTCACTACTTCCAATGGACAGAAATCCTGTAAGCTGCTTCTCTTTTACTCAGACTACTGAAAACCCGCATAGTGCGTAAGACTACTCCCATGCTACAGAATTCCCATAAAGTGTTTCCTCCACTGGATGCAGGACTCCTTTGAACTGCCTCTCACTACTTCCAATGTACAGAAATCCTGTAAGCTGCTTCTCTTTTACTCAGACTACTGAAAACCCGCATAGTGCGTAAGACTTCTCCCATGCTACAGTACTCCCGTAAAGTGTTTCCTACACTCAGGATGCAGAACTCCTTTAAACTGCCTCTCACTATATCTAATGTAAAGAAATCCTGTAAGCTGCTTCTCTTTTACTCAGACTACTGAAAACCCGCAGAGTGCGGAAGACTACTCCCATGCTACAGAACTCCCGTAAAGTGTTTCCTACACTCAGGATGCAGAACTCCTTTAAACTGCCTCTCACTACTTCCAATGTACAGAAATCCTGTAAGCAGCTTCTCTTTTACTCAGACTACTGAAAACCCGCAGAGTGCGGAAGACTACTCCCATGCTACAGAACTCCTGTAAAGTGTTTCCTACACTCAGGATGCAGAATTCCAGTAAACTGCCTCTCTCTTCATCCAGCTTACAGAACGCAAGTAAGCTGCATGTCCGGCACACAGGGTACAGAAAACTCACATAGTGCATATGGCTACTCCCATGCTATAGAACTCCCGTAAACTGTTTCTTATAATCAGGCAGCAGAAATTCAGGAAACTGATTCTCTATGCATCTAGCTACTAGAAATCCTGTGAGCTGCATCTCCTACACGCAAGCTACAGAAATCCCGCATCTGCATATGGCTGTTCCAATACTACAAATCTCCTGTAAACTGTTTCCAACTTTCAGGCTACAGAATTCCTGTAAACCGCCTCTCTGTACATGCAGTGTACAGAAATGCTGTAAGCTTCTACTCTTTCACTCAGAGTACCGAAAACCGGTATAGTGTGCATGGCTGTTCCCATGCTACAGAACTCCCGTAAATTGTCTCCTACTCGCAGGATACAGAATTCCAGTAAACTGCCACTCTCTACATCAAGCTTACAGAAATCCAGTTAGCTGCTTCTCTTTCACTCAGACTAATGAATACCAGCATAGTGTGTAAAACAATTCCAATGCTATAGAACTCCTGTAAAGTGTTTCCTACACTCAGGCTGCAGAACTCCAGTAAACTGCTTCACTCTACATCCAGCCTACAGAAATCCTGTTAGCTGCTTCTTTTTCACTCAGACTACTGAAAACCCGCATAGTGCATAAGACTACTCCCATGGTACATAACTCCTGTAAAGTGTTTCCCACACTGGATGCAGAACTCCTGTAAACTGCCTCTCACTACTTCCAATGTACAGAAATCCTGTAAGCTGCTTCTCTTTTACTCAGACTACTGAAAACCCGCATAGTGTGTAAGACTACTCCCATGCTACAGAACTTACGTAAAGTGTTTCCCACACTGGATGCAGAACTCCGGTAAACTGCCTCTCACTACTTCCAATGTACAGAAATCCTGTAAGCTACTTCTCTTTTACTCAGACTACTGAAAACCCGCATAGTGCGTAAGACTTCTCCCATGCAACAGAACTCCCGTAAAGTGTTTCCTACACTCAGGATGCAGAACTCCTGTAAACTGCTTCACTCTACATCCAGCCTACAGAAATCCTGTAAGCTGCATCTCCTACACACAGGCTACAGAAATACCGCATACTGAGTATGGCTAGAGCCATGTTACAGAACTCCCATAGACTGTCTCCTACACTCAGGATGCAGAATTCCAGTAAACTGCGTCTCTCTTCATCCAGCTTACAGAACGCAAGTAAGCAACATGTTCTACACACAGGGAAGAGAAAACTCGCATAGTGCATATGGCTACTCCCATGCTGCAGAACTCCTGTAAACTGTTTCCTACACTCAGGCAGCAGAAATCCAGTAAACTGCTTCGCTCTACATCCAGATTACAGAAATCCTGTAAACTGCATCTCCTACACGCAGGTTACAGAAATCCCACATACTGCGTATGTCTCTTCCCATGCTACAGAACTCCCATAAACTGTATCCTATACTCAGGATGCAGAACTCTTGTAAATTGCCTCTCCCGACATCCAATGTACAGAAATGCTGTAAGCCGCTTTTCATTTACTCAGCCTACCGAAAACCCGTATAGTGCGTATGGCTACTCCCATGCTACAGAACTCCCGTAAATCGTCTCCTACACTCAGGATGCAGAATTCCAGTAAACTGCCTCTCTCTACATCAAGCTTACAGAAATCCAGTTAGCTACTTCCCTTTCACTCAGACTACTGAAAACCCGCATAGTGTGTAAAACAATTCCGATGCTACGGAACTCCTGTAAAGTGTTTCCTACATTCAGGCAGCAGAACTCCAGTAAACTGCTTTGCTCTACATCCATCTTACAGAAATCCTGTACACTCCATCTCCTACACGCAGGTTACAGAATCCCACATACTGCATATGGCTTTTCCCATGCTACAAAACTCCTGTAACTTGTTTCCAACATTCAGGCTGTGAATTTCTGTAAATTGCCTCTCTGTAGAGCTGGATTACAGAATGGCAGTAAGCAGCATCTCCTACACGCAGGCTAGAGAAATCCCGCATAGTACATTTGGCTACAGCCATGCTACAGAACTCCCGTAAACTGTCTCCTATACTCAGGATGCAGAACTCCTGTAAACTGCCTCTCACTACTTCCAATGTACAGAAATCCTGTAAGCTGCATCTCATTTACTCAGCCTACCGAAAACACGTATAGCGCGTATAGATACTCCCATGCTACAGAACTCCCGTAGAGTGTTTCCTACACTCAGGCTGCAGAACTCCTGTAAACTTCCTCTCACTACATCCAATGTACAGAAATGCTCTAAGCTTCTTCTCTTTCACTCAGAGTACCGAAAACCGGAATAGTGTGCATGGCTGTTCCCATGCTACAGAACCCCTGCAAATTGTCTCCTACACTCAGGATGCAGAATTCCAGTGAACTGCCTCTCTCTACATCCATCTAACAGAAATCCTGTAAGCTGCTTCTCTTTCACTCAGACTACTAAAAACACGCATAGAGTGTAAAACTATTCCCATGCTAAGGAACTCCCGTAAAGTGTTTGCTACACTCCGGCCGCAGAACTCCAGTAAACTGCTTCACTCTAGATCCAGTTACAGAAATCCTGTAAGCTACCTCTCCTACACACAAGCTACAGAAATCCTGCATACTGAGTATGGCTAGAGCCAAGTTACCGAACTCCCTTAAACTGTCTCCTACACTGAGAATTGCAGTAAACTGCCTCTCTCTACATCCAGCTTACAGAACGCAAGTAAGCAGCATGTCCTACACACCGGGTACAGAAAACTCGCATAGTGCATATGGCTACTCCCATGCTACAGAACTCCCGTAAACTGTTTCCTACACTCAGGTAGCAGAATTCCAGTAAACTGCTTTGCTCTACATCCATCTTATAGAAATCCTGTAAACTCCATCACCTACACGCAGGTTACAGAAATCCCACATACTGCATATGTCGTTTCCCATGCTACAAAACTCCTGTAACTTGTTTCCAACATTCAGGCTGTGAATTTCTGTAAACTGCCTCTCTGTAGAGCTAGATTACAGAATGGCAGTAAGCAGCATCTCCTACACGCAGGCTAGAGAAATCCCGCATAGTACATTTGGCTACAGCCATGCTACAGAACTCCCGTAAACTGTCTCCTATACTCAGGATGCAGAACTCCTGTAAACTGCCTCTCACTACTTCCAATGTACAGAAATCCTGTAAGCTGCTTCTCTTTTATTCAGCCTACCGAAAACCCGTATAATGCGTATGGGTACTGCGATGCTAAAGAATTCAGGTTAAGTGTTTCCTACACTCAGGCTTCAGAACTCCAGTAAACTGCTTCGCTCTACTTCCAGCTTACAGAAATCCTGAAAGCTGCATCTCCTACACACAGGTTGCATAAATCCCACATACTGCGTATGGCTAGAGCCATGTTAGAGAACTCCCTAAACTGTCTCCTACAATCAGGATGCTGAATTCCAGTAAACTGCCTCTCTCTACATTCAGCTTACAGAACGCAAGTAAGCAGCATCTCCTACACACAGGCTACAGAAATCCCTCATACTGAATATGGCTAGAGCCATGTTACAGAACTCATGTAAATTGTCTCCTATCTCAGGCAGCAGAATTCCAGTAATCTGCCTCTCTCCTCATCCAGCTTACAGAACACAAGTAAGCAGCATGTCCTACACACAGGGTACAGAATACTCGCATCGTGCATATGTCTACTCCCATGCTACAGAGCTCCCGTAAACTGTTTCCTACACTCAGGCTGAGGAACTCCAGTAAACTGCTTCGCTCTACATCCAGATTGCAGAAATCCTGTAAACTGCATCTCCTACACGCAAGTTACAGAAATCCCACATACTGCGTTGGCTCTTCCCATGCTACAAAACTCCTGTAAATTGTTTCCAACATTCAGGCTACAGAATTCCTGTAAACTGCCTCTCTGTAGAGCTAGAATACAGAATGGCAGTAAGCAGCATCTCCTACATGCAGGCTAGAGAAATCCCGCATAGTACATTTGGCTACAGCCATGCTACAGAACTCCCGTAAACTGTCTCCTATACTCAGCATGCAGAACTCCTGTAAAATGCCTCTCACTACATCCAATGTACAGAAATGCTGTAAGCCGCTTCTCATTTACTCAGCATACCGAAAACCCGTATAGTGCGTATGGCTACTCCCATGCTACAGAACTCCCGTAAAGTGTTTCCTACACTCAGGCTTCAGAACTCCAGTAAACTGCTTTGCTCTACATCCAGCTTACAGAAATCCTTTAAGCTGTATCACCTATACACAGGCTACACAAATCCCGCATACTGAGTATGGCTAGAGCCATGTTACAGAACTCCCTGAAACTGTCTCCTACGCTCAGGATGCAGAACTCCAGTAAACTGCCCCTCTCTACATCCAGCTTACAGAAATCCTGTTAGCTGCTTCTCTTTCACTCAGACTACTGAAAACCCGCAGAGTGCTAAGACTACTCCCATGCTACAGAAACCCCGTAAAGTGTTTCCTACACTCAGGATGCAGAACTCCAGTAATCTGCTTCGCTCTACATCCAGCTTACAGAAATCCTTAAGCTGCATCTCCTACACACAGGCTACAGAAATCCCGCATACTGAGTATGGCTAGAGCCGTGTTCCAGAACTCCCATAGACTGTCTCCTACACTCAGGATGCAGAATTCCAGTAAACTGCCTCTCTCTACATCCAGCTTACAGAACGCAAGTAAGCAACATGTCCTACACACAGGGTACAGAAAACTCACATAGTGCATATGGCTACTCCCATGCTACAGAACTCCCGTAAACTGTTTCCTACAATCAGGCAGCAGAATTCCAGTAAACTGATTCTCTATACATCTAGCTAATAGAAATCCTGTAAGCTGCATCTCCCACATGCAAGCTACAGAAATCCCGCATCTGCATATGGCTGTTCCAATTCTACAAATCTCCTGTGAACTGTTTCCAACTTTCAGGCTACAGAATTCCTGTAAACCGCCTCTCTGTACATCCAGTGTACAGAAATGCTGTAAGCTTCTTCTCTTTTACTCAGAGTACCGAAAACCGGTACAGTGCGCATGGCTATTCCCATGCTACAGAACTCCCGTAAATTGTCTCCTACACTCAGGATGCAGAATTCCAGTAAACTTCCTCTCTCTACATCAAGCTTACAGAATGCAAGCAAGCAGTGTCTCCTACACACAGGGAACAGAAAACTCGCATAGTGCATATGGCTACTCCCATGCTACAGAACTCCCGTAAACTGTTTCCTACACTCAGGTAGCTGAATTCCAGTAAACTGCATCTCTATACATCTAGCTTACAGAAATCCTGTAAGCTGCATCTCCCACACGCAGCTTACAGAAATCGCACATACTGCGTATGGCTCTTCCCATGCTACAAAACTCCTGTAAATTGTTTCCAACATTCAGGCTGCAGAATTCCTATAAACTGCCTCTCTGTAGAGCTAGATTACTGAATGGCAGTAAGCAGCATCTCCTACACACAGGCTAGAGAAATCCCGCATAGTACATTGACTACAGCCATGCTACAGAACTCCCGTAAACTGTCTCCTATGCTCAGGATGCAGAACTCCTGTAAACTGCCTCTCACTACGTCCAATGTACAGAAATCCTGTAAGCTGCTTCTCTTTGACTCAGACTACTGAAAACGCACATAGTGCGTAAGACTACTACCATGCTACAGAACTCCCGTAAAGTGTTTCATACACTCAGGCTTCAGAACTCCAGTAAACTGCTTCGCTCTACTTCCAGCTTACAGAAATCCTGTAAGCTGCATCTCCTACACACAGGTTACAGAAATCCCTCATACTGCATATGGCTAGAGCCATGTTACAGAACTCCCTCAACTGTCTCCTACAATCAGGATGCTGAAATCCAGTAAACTGCCTCTCTCTACATTCAGCTTACAGAACGCAAGTAAGCAGCATCTCCTACACACAGGATACAGAAAACTCGCATGTTGCATATGGCTACTCCTATGCTACAGAACGCCCGTAAACTGTTTCCTACACTCAGGATGCAGAACTCCTGTAAACTGCCTCTCTCTATATCCAATGTACAGAAATGCTGTAAGCTTCTTCTCTTTCACTCAGAGTACCGAAAACCGGTATAGTGTGCATGGCTGTTCCCATGGTACAGAAGTACCGTAAATTGTCTCCTACACTCAGGATGCAGAATTCCAGTGAACTGCCTCTCTCTACATCCATCTTACAGAAATCCTGTTTGCTGCTTCTCTTTCATTCAGATTACTGAAAACCCGCATAGTGTGTAAAACTATTCCCATGCTACAGAACTCCCGTAAAGGGTTTCCTACACTCCGGCCGCAGAACTCCAGCAAACTGCTTCACTCTACATCCAGCTTACAGAAATCCTATAAGCTGCCTCTCCTACACAGAAGCTACAGAAATCCCGCATACTGAGTATGGCTAGAGCCAAGTTACCGAACCCCCTTAAACTGCCTCCTACACTGAGGATGCAGGACTCCAGTAAACTGCCTCTCTCTACATCCAGCTTACAGAACGCAAGTAAGCAGCATCTCCTACACACAGGCTACAGAAATCCCTCGTACTGAGTATGGCTAGAGCCATGTTACAGAACTCATGGAAATTGTCTCCTATCTCAGGCAGCAGAATTCCAGTAAACTGCCTCTCTCTACATGCATCTTACAGAGATGCAGTTAGCTGCTTCTCTTTCACTCAGACTACTGAAAACCCGCATAGTGTGTAAGACTACTTTCATGCTACAGATCCCATAAAGTGTTTCCTACACCCAGGCTGCAGAACTCCAGTAAACTGCTTCGCTCTACATCCAGATTACAGAAAATCCGTAAGCTGCATCTCCTACACACAGGCTACAGAAAACTCGCATCGTATATATGGCTACTCCCTTGCTACAGAACTCCCGTAAACTGTTTCCTACACTCAGGTAGCAGTATTCCAGTAAACTGTCTCTCTCTACATCTAGCTTACAGAAGTCCTGTAAGCTGCATCTCCTACACGCAAGCTACAGAAATCCCGCATCTGCATATGACTGTTCCAATGCTACAAAATCTCCTGTAAACTGTTTCCAACAATCAGGCTACAGAATTCCTGTAAACCGCCTCTCTGTACATCCAGTGTACAGAAATCCTGTAAGCTGCTTCTCTTTCAAAGAGTACCAAAACCGGTATAGTGCATATGGCTGTTCCCATGGAACAGAACTCCTGTAAACTGTCTCCTACACTCACGCTGCAGAACTCCTGTGAACTGCTTCGCTCTACATCCAGCTTACAGAAATCCTGTAAGCTGCATCTCCTACACACAGGCTACAGAAATCCTGCATACTGCGTATGGCTAGAGCCTTGTTACAGAACTCCCGTAAACTGTTTCCCACACTCAGGTAGCAGAATTCCAGTAAACTGTCTCTCTACATCTAGCTTACAGAAGTCCTGTAAGCTGCATCTCCTACACGCAAGCTACACAAATCCCGCATCTGCATATGGCTGTTCCAATACTACAAATCTCCTGTAAACTGTTTCCAACTTTCAGGCTACAGAATTCCTGTAAACCGCCTCTCTGTACATCCAGTGTACAGAAATGCTGTAAGCTTCTTCTCTTTCACTCAGAGTACCGAAAACTGGTTTAGTGCGCATGGCTGTTCCCATGCTACAGAACTCCCATAAATTGTGTCCTACACTCAGGATGCAGAATTCCAGTAAACTGCCTCTCTCTACATCAAGCTTACAGAATGCAAGCAAGCAGTGTCTCCTACACACAGGGAACAGAAAACTCGCATAGTGCATATGGCTACTCCCATGCTATAGAACTCCCGTAAACTGTTTCCTACACTCAGGTAGCAGAATTCCAGTAAACTGCATCTCTATACATCTAGCTTACAGAAATCTTGTAAGCTGCATCTCCTACACACAGGCTACAGAAATCCCGCATATTGCGTATGGCTAGAGCTTTGTTACAGAACTCCCGTAAACTGTTTCCTACACTCAGGTAGCAGAATTCCACTAAACTGTCTCTCTCTACATCTAGCTTACAGAAGTCCTGTAAGCTGCATCTCCTACACGCAAGCTACACAAATCCCGCATCTGCATATGCCTGTTCCAATGCTACAAATCTCCTGTAAACTGTTTCCAACTTTCAGGCTACAGAATTCCTGTAAACCGCCTCTCTGTACATCCAGTGTACAGAAATGCTGTAACCTTCTTCTCTTTCACTCAGAGTACCGAAAACCGGTATAGTGCACATGGCTGTTCCCATGCAACAGAACTCCCATAAATTGTCTCCTACACTCAGGATGCAGAATTCCAGTAAACTGCCTCTCTCTACATCCATCTTACAGAAGTCCTGTTAGCTGCTTCTCTTTCACTCAGACTACTGAAAACCCGCATAGTGTGTAAAACTATTCCCATGCTACAGAACTCCCGTAAAGGGTTTCCTACACTCCGGCCGCAGAATTCCAGTAAACTGCTTCACTCTACATCCAGCTTACAGAAATCCTGTAAGCTGCCTCTCCTAAACACAAGCTACAGAAATCCCGCTTACTGAGTATGGCTAGAGCCAAGTTACCGAACTCCCTTAAACTGTCTCCTACAATGAGGATGCAGTAAACTGCCTCTCTCTACATCCAGCTTACAGAACGCAAGTAAGCAGCATCTCCTACACACAGGCTACAGAAATGCCTCATACTGAGTATGGCTAGAGCCGTGTTCCAGAACTCCCATAGACTGTCTCCTACACTCAGGATGCAGAATTCCAGTAAACTGCCTCTCTCCTCATCCAGCTTACAGAACGCAAGTAAGCAGCATGTCCTACACACAGGGTACAGAAAACTCGCATAGTGCATATGTCTACCCCCATGCTACAGAGCTCCCGTCAACTGTTTCCTACACTCAGGCTGCAGAACTCCAGTAAACTGCTTCGCTCTACATCCAGATTACAGAAATCCTGTAAACTGCATCTCCTGCACGCAAGTTACAGAAATCCCACATACTGCGTTGGCTCTTCCCATGCTACAAAACTCCTGTAAATTGTTTCCAACATTCAGGCTGCAGAATTCCTGTAAACTGCTTCTCTGTAGAGCTAGATTACAGAACGGCAGTAAGCAGCATCTCCTACACGCAGGCTAGAGAAATCCCGCATAGTACATTTGGCTACAGCCATGCTACAGAACTCCCGTAAACTGTCTCCTATACTCAGCATGCAGAACTCCTGTAAAATGCCTCTCACTACATCCAATGTACAGAAATGCTGTAAGCCGCTTCTCATTTAGTCAGCATACCGAAAACCCGTATAGTGCGTATGGCTACTCCCATGCTACAGAACTCCCGTAAAGTGTTTCCTACACTCAGGCTTCAGAACTCCAGTAAACTGCTTCGCTCTACATCCAGCTTACAGAAATCCTTTAAGCTGTATCTCCTACACACAGGCTACACATATACCGCATACTGAGTATGGCTAGAGCCATGTTGCAGAACTCCCGTAAACTGTCTCCTACACTCAGGATGCAGAATTCCAGTAAACTGTCTCTCACTACATCAAGCTTACAGAATGCAAGCAAACAGTGTCTCCTACACACAGGGAACAGAAAACTCGCATAGTGCATATGTCTACAGCCATGCTACAGAACTCCCGTAAAGTGTTTCCTACACTCAGGATGCAGAACTCCTGTAAACTGCCTCTCACTACTTCCAATGTACAGAAATCCTGTAAGCTGCTTCTCTTTTACTCAGACTACTGAAAACACGTACAGCGCGAATGGATACTCCCATGATACAGAACTCCTGTAAAGTGTTTCCTACACTCAGGCTGCAGAACTCCTGTAAACTGCCTCTCACTAATCCAATGTACAGAAATGCTCTAAGCTTCTTCCCTTTCACTCAGAGTACCTAAAACCGGAATAGTGTGCATGGCTGTTCCCATGCTACAGAACTCCCGTAAATTGTCTCCTACACTCAGGATGCAGAATTCCAGTAAACTGCCTCTCTCTACATCCATCTTACAGAAGTCCTGTTAGCTGCTTCTCTTTCACTCAACTACTGAAAACCCGCATAGTGCTAAGACTTCTCCCATGCTACAGAAACCCCGTAAAGTGTTTCCTACACTCAGGATGCAGAACTCCAGTAAACTGCTTCGCTCTACATCCAGCTTACAGAAATCCTTAAGCTGCATCTCCTACACACAGGCTACAGAAATCCCGCATACTGAGTATGGCTAGAGCCGTGTTCCAGAACTCCCATAGACTGTCTCCTACACTCAGGATGCAGAATTCCAGTAAACTGCCTCTCTCTACATCCAGCTTACAGAACGCAAGTAAGCAGCATGTCCTACACACAGGGTACAGAAAACTCGCATAGTGCATATGGCTACTCCCATGCTACAGAACTCCCTTAAACTGTTTCCTACAATCAGGCAGCAGAATTCCAGTAAACTGATTCTCTATATATCTAGCTAATAGAAATCCTGTAAGCTGCATCTCCCACATGCAAGCTACAGAAATCCCGCATCTGCATATGGCTGTTCCAATTCTACAAATCTCATGTGAACTGTTTCCAACTTTCAGGCTACAGAATTCCTGTAAACCGCCTCTCTGTACATCCAGTGTACAGAAATGCTGAAAGCTTCTTCTCTTTCACTCAGAGTACCGAAAACCGGTATAGTGCGCATGGCTATTCCCATGCTACAGAACTCCCGTAAATTGTCTCCTACACTCAGGATGCAGAATTCCAGTAAACTGCCTCTCTCTACATCAAGCTTACAGAATGCAAGCAAGCAGTGTCTCCTACACACAGGGAACAGAAAACTCGCATAGTGCATATGCCTACTCCCATGCTACAGAACTCCCGTAAACTGTTTCCTACACTCAGGTAGCAGAATTCCAGTAAACTGCATCTCTATACATCTAGCTTACAGAAAACCTGTAAGCTGCATCTCCCACACGCAGCTTACAGAAATCACACATACTGCGTATGGCTCATCCCATGCTACAAAACTCCTGTAAATTGTTTCCAACATTCAGGTTGCAGAATTCCTATAAACTGCCTCTCTGTAGAGCTAGATTACTGAATGGCAGTAAGCAGCATCTCCTACACGCAGGCTAGAGAAATCCCGCATAGTACATTGACTACAGCCATGCTATAGAACTCCCGTAAACTGTCTCCTATACTCAGGATGCAGAACTCCTGTAAACTGCCTCTCACTACATCCAATGTACAGAAATCCTGTAAGTTGCTTCTCTTTGACTCAGACTACTGAAAACGCGCATAGTGCGTAAGACTACTACTATGCTACAGAACTCCTGTAAAGTGTTTCCTACACTCAGGCTTCAGAACTCCAGTAAACTGCTTAGCTCTACTTCCAGCTTACAGAAATCCTGTAAGCTGCATCTCCTACACGCTGGTTACAGAAATCCCACATACTGCGTAGAATTCTTCCCATGCTACAAAACTCCTGTAAATTGTTTCCAACATTCAGGCTGCAGAATTCCTGTAAACTGCATTTCTGTAGAGCTAAATGACAGAACGGTAGTAAGCAGCATCTCCTACACGCAGGCTAGAGAAATCCCGCATAGTACATATGGCTACAGCCATGCTACAGAACTCCCGTAATCTGTCTCCTATACTCAGGATGCAGAACTCCTGTAAACTGCCTCTCACTACTTCCAATGTACAGAAATCCTGTAAGCTGCTTCTCATTTACTCAGCCTACCGAAAACACGTACAGCGCGAATGGATACTCCCATGATACAGAACTCCCGTGAAGTGTTTCCTACACTCAGGCTGCAGAACTCCTGTAAACTGCCTCTCACTAATCCAATGTACAGAAATGCTCTAAGCTTCTTCTCTTTCACTCAGAGTACCTAAAACCAGAATAGTGTGCATGGCTGTTCCCATGCTACAGAACTCCCGTAAATTGTCTCCTACACTCAGGATGCAGAATTCCAGTAAACTGCCTCTCTCTACATCCATCTTACAGAAGTCCTGTTAGCTGCTTCTCTTTCACTCAGACTACTGAAAACCCGCATAGTGTGTAAAACTATTCCCATGCTACAGAACTCCCGTAAAGGGTTTCCTACACTCCGGCCGCAGAATTCCAGTAAACTGCTTCACTCTACATCCAGCTTACAGAAATCCTGTAAGCTGCCTCTCCTAAACACAAGCTACAGAAATCCCGCATACTGAGTATGGCTAGAGCCAAGTTGCCGAACTCCCTTAATCTGTCTCCTACACTGAGGATGCAGTAAACTGCCTCTCTCTACATCCAGCTTACAGAACGCAAGTAAGCAGCATCTCCTACACTAGGCTACAGAAATGCCTCATACTGAGTATGGCTAGAGCCATGTTACAGAACTCATGTAAATTGTCTCCTATCTCAGGCAGCAGAATTCCAGTAAACTGCCTCTCTCCTCATCCAGCTTACAGAACGCAAGTAAGCAGCATGTCCTACACACAGGGTACAGAAAACTCGCATAGTGCATATGTCTACCCCCATGCTACAGAGCTCCCGTAAACTGTTTCCTACACTCAGACTGCAGAACTCCAGTAAACTGCTTCGCTCTACATCCAGATTACAGAAATCCTGTAAACTGCATCTCCTGCACGCAAGTTACAGAAATCCCACATACTGCGTTGGCTCTTCCCATGCTACAAAACTCCTGTAAATTGTTTCCAACATTCAGGCTGCAGAATTCCTGTAAACTGCCTCTCTGTAGAGCTAGATTACAGAACGGCAGTAAGCAGCATCTCCTACATGCAGGCTAGAGAAATCCCGCATAGTACATTTGGCTACAGCCATGCTACAGAACTCCCGTAAACTGTCTCCTATACTCAGCATGCAGAACTCCTGTAAAATGCCTCTCACTACATCCAATGTACAGAAATGCTGTAAGCCGCTTCTCATTTACTCAGCATACCGAAAACCCGTATAGTGCGTATGGCTACTCCCATGCTACAGAACTCCCGTAAAGTGTTTCCTACACTCAGGCTTCAGAACTCCAGTAAACTGCTTCGCTCTACATCCAGCTTACAGAAATCCTTTAAGCTGTATCTCCTACACACAGGCTACACAAATCCCGCATACTGAGTATGGCTAGAGCCATGTTACAGAACTCCCTTAAACTGTCTCCTACACTCAGGATGCAGAACTCCAGTAAACTGCCCCTCTCTACATCCAGCTTACAGAAATCCTGTTAGCTGCTTCTCTTTCACTCAGACTACTGAAAACCCGCAGAGTGCTAAGACTACTCCCATGCTACAGAAACCCCGTAAAGTGTTTCCTACACTCAGGATGCAGAACTCCAGTAATCTGCTTCGCTCTACATCCAGCTTACAGAAATCCTTAAGCTGCATCTCCTACACACAGGCTACAGAAATCCCGCATACTGAGTATGGCTAGAGCCGTGTTCCAGAACTCCCATAGACTGTCTCCTACACTCAGGATGCAGAATTCCAGTAAACTGCCTCTCTCCTCATCCAGCTTACAGAACGCAAGTAAGCAGCATGTCCTACACACAGGGTACAGAAAACTCGCATAGTGCATATGGCTACTCCCATGCTACAGAACTCCCGTAAACTGTTTCCTACAATCAGGCAGCAGAATTCCAGTAAACTGATTCTCTATATATCTAGCTAATAGAAATCCTGTAAGCTGCATCTCCCACATGCAAGCTACAGAAATCCCGCATCTGCATATGGCTGTTCCAATTCTACAAATCTCCTGTGAACTGTTTCCAACTTTCAGGCTACAGAATTCCTGTAAACCGCCTCTCTGTACATCCAGTGTACAGAAATGCTATAAGCTTCTTCTCTTTCACTCAGAGTACCGAAAACCGGTATAGTGCGCATGGCTATTCCCATGCTACAGAACTCCCATAAATTGTCTCCTACACTCAGGATGCAGAATTCCAGTAAACTGCCTCTCTCTACATCAAGCTTACAGAATGCAAGCAAGCAGTGTCTCCTACACACAGGGAACAGAAAACTCGCATAGTGCATATGCCTACTCCCATGCTACAGAACTCCCGTAAACTGTTTCCTACACTCAGGCAGCAGAATTCCAGTAAACTGCATCTCTATACATCTAGCTTACAGAAATCCTGTAAGCTGCATCTCCCACACGCAGCTTACAGAAATCGCACATACTGCGTATGGCTCTTCCCATGCTACAAAACTCCTGTAAATTGTTTCCAACATTCAGGCTGCAGAATTCCTATAAACTGCCTCTCTGTAGAACTAGATTACTGAATGGCAGTAAGCAGCATCTCCTACACGCAGGCTAGAGAAATCCCGCATAGTACATTGACTACAGCCATGCTACAGAACTCCCGTAAACTGTCTCCTATACTCAGGATGCAGAACTCCTGTAAACTGCCTCTCACTACATCCAATATACAGAAATCCTGTAAGCTGCTTCTCTTTGACTCAGACTACTGAAAACGCGCATAGTGCGTAAGACTACTACCATGCTACAGAACTCCTGTAAAGTGTTTCCTACACTCAGGCTTCAGAAATCCAGTAAACTGCTTAGCTCTACTTCCAGCTTACAGAAATCCTGTAAGCTGCATCTCCTACACACAGGTTACAGAAATCCCTCATACTGCGTATGGCTAGAGGCATGTTACAGAACGCCCTCAACTGTCTCCTACAATCAGGATGCTGAAATGCAGTAAACTGCCTCTCTCTACATTCAGCTTACAGAACGCAAGTAAGCAGCATCTCCTACACACAGCATACAGAAAACTCGCATGTTGCATATGGCTACTCCTATGCTACAGAACGCCCGTAAACTGTTTCCTACACTCAGGATGCAGAACTCCTGTAAACTGCCTCTCTCTACATCCAATGTACAGAAATGCTGTAAGCTTCTTCTCTTTCACTCAGAGTACCGAAAACTGGTATAGTGTGCATAGCTGTTCCCATGCTACAGAACTCCCGTAAATTGTCTCCTACACTCAGGATGCAGAATTCCAGTAAACTGCCTCTCTCTACATCCATCTTACAGAAGTCCTGTTAGCTGCTTCTCTTTCACTCAGACTACTGAAAACCCGCATAGTGTGTAAAACTATTCCCATGCTACAGAACTCCCGTAAAGTGTTTCCTACACTCCGGCCGCAGAACTCCAGCAAACTGCTTCACTCTACATCCAGCTTACAGAAATCCTATAAGCTGCCTCTCCTACACAGAAGCTACAGAAATTCCGCATACTGAGTATGGCTAGAGCCAAGTTACCGAACCCCCTTAAACTGCCTCCTACACTGAGGATGCAGGACTCCAGTAAACTGCCTCTCTCTACATCCAGCTTACAAAACGCAAGTAAGCAGCATCTCCTACACACAGGCTACAGAAATCCCTCGTACTGAGTATGGCTAGAGCCATGTTGCAGAACTCATGTAAATTGTCTCCTATCTCAGGCAGCAGAATTCCAGTAAACTGCCTCTCTCTACATCCATCTTACAGAGATCCAGTTAGCTGCTTCTCTTTCACTGAGACTACTGAAATCCTGTAAGCTGCATCTCCTACACACAGGCTACAGAAATACCGCATACTGAGTATGGCTAGAGCCATGTTACAGAACTCCCGTAAACTGTCTCCTACACTCAAGATGCAGAACTCCAGTAAACTGCCTCTCTCTACATCCCGGTTACAGAAATCCTGTTAGCTGCTTTTCTTTCTCTCAGACTACTGAAAACCCGCATATTGCAAACGACTACTCCCATGCCACAGAACTCCCATAAAGTGTTTCCTACACTCAGGCAGCATAATTCCAGTAAACTGCTTCTCTCTACATCCAGCTTACAGAAATCCTGTAAGCTGCATCTCCTACACACAGGGTACAGAAAACTCGCATAGTGTATATGGCTACACCCATGCTACAGAACTCCCGTAAACTGTTTCCTACACTCAGGCAGCAGAATTCCAGTAAACTGCCTCTCTCTACATCTAGCTTACAGAAATCCTGTAAGCTGCATCTCTTACACGCAAGCTACAGAAATCCCGCATCTGGATATGGCTGTTCCAATGCTACAAATCTCCTGTAAACTGTTTCCAATATTCAGGCTACAGAATTCCTATAAACCGCCTCTCTGTACATCCAGTGTACAGAAATCCTCTAAGCTGCATCTTTTTCACTCAGAGTACCCAAAACCTTATAATGCGTACGGCTGTTCCCATGCTACAGAACTCCTGTAAACTGTCCCCTACACTCAGGCTGCAGAACTCCAGTAAACTGCTTTGCTCTACATCCAGCTTACAGAAATCCTCTAAACTGCATTTCCTACATGCAGGTTACAGAAATCCCACATGCCGCATATGGCTCTTCCCATGCTAAAAAACTTCTGTAAATTGTTTGCAACATTCAGGCTGCCGAATTCCTGTAAACTGCCTCTCTGTAGAGCTAGATTACAGAATGGCAGTAAGCGGCATCTCCTTCATGCAGGCTAAAGAAATCCTGCATAGCACATTTGGCTACAGCATGCTACAGAACTCCTGTAAACTGTCACCTATACTCAGGATGCAGAACTCCTGTAAACTGCCTCTCTCTACATCCAGTTTACAGAAATCCTGTAAGCCTCTTCTCCTTAACTCAGGCTACAGAAATCCCGCATACTCTGTATATCAGTTCTCATGCTACAGAACTCCTGTAACTGTCTTCTACACTCAGGATGCAGAACTCCTGTAAACTGCCTCTCTTAACATCCGACACAGAACACCAGTATGCAGCATCTTCTACACACAGGCTACAGAAAACACGCATACTGCATATGGCTATTCCCATGCTACAAAACTCCTGTAACTGTCTCTTACACTCAGGATTCAGAACTCCTGTAAACGTTCTCTCTTTACATCCAGCTTACAGAATGCCTGTAAGCAGCATTTCCTACACACAGGCTACAGAATACCCACATACTGTATATGGCTATTCCCATTATAAGAACTCCTATAAACTATCTGCTACATTCAGGCTGCAGAACTCCTGTAAACAGCCTGTCTGTAGACCCGGATTACAGAACACCAGTAGCAGCATCTCCTAAAAACTGGCTACATAAATCCCACATAGTGCATATGGCTACAGCCATGCTACAGTACCGCCGTAAACTCCCTCCTACACTCAGGCTCCAGAACTCCTGTAAACTGCCTCTCTCTAAATCAAATGTACAGAAGTCCTGTAAGCTGCATCTCTTTCACTCAGGTTACCGAAAACCCGTATAGTACGTATGGCTACTCCCATGCTGCAGAACACTCGTAAACTGTTTCCTACACTCAGGCTACAGAACTCCAGTAAACTGCCTCACTCTACATCAAGGTTACAGGTATCCTTTAAGCTGCATCTCCTGCACGCAGGCTACAAAAAATCTCGCATGGTGTGTATGACTGCTCCCATGCTACAAAACTCCTATAAACTGTTTAAAACATTCAGACTAAAGAACTCCTGTAAACAGCTTCTCTGTAGACCCAGATTACAGAATGCTAGTAAGCAGCATCTCCTACAGCCTGGCTACAGAAATCCTACATATTGCATATGGCTACAGCCATGCTACAGAACTCCTGTAAACTGTCTCCTACGCTCAGCATGCAGTACTCCTGTAAACTGCCTCACTCAACATGCAGCTTACAGAAATCCTTTAAGCTGCTACTCTTTCACTCACGTTACAAAAACCCGCATAGTGTGTAAGACTACTCCCATGCTCAGAACTCCCATAAACTGTTTCCTACACTCAGGATGCAGAATTCCAGGAAACTGCCTCTCTCTACATACAGCTTACAGAAATCCTGAAAGCTGCATCTCCTACACACAGTCTACAGAAATCCCGCATACTGCGTATGGCTACTCCCATGATACACAACTCCCGTAAACTGTCTCCTACACTCAGGCTACAGAACTCCTGTAAACTGCCTCACTCTACATCCAGGTTACAGAAATCCTTTAAGCTGCATCTCCTGCACACAGGCTACAATAAATCCCTCATGCTGTGTATGACTGTTCCCATGCTACAAAACTCCTATAAACTGTTTAAATCATTCAGGTTAAAGAACCCCTGTAAACAGCTTCTCTGTAGACGCTGATTACAGAACGCCAGTAAGAGGCATCTCCTACACAATGGCTATAGAAAACGCGAATAGTGCATATAGTTACAGCCATGTTACAGAACTCCTGTCAACTGTCTCCTACACTCATTGCAGAACTCCTGTAAACTGCCTCTCTCGACATCCAATGTACAGAAATCCTGTAAGCTGCTTCTCTTTCACTCAGGTTACCGAAAACCAGCATAGTGTGTAAGACTACCCATGCTACAGAAATCCCGTAAACTGTTTCCTAAATTGAGGCTGCAGAACTCCAGTAAACTGCTTCGCTCTACATCCAGCTAACAGAAATCCTGTAAGCTGCTTCTCCTTATCTCAGGCTACAGAAATGCCGCATACTGTGTATGGCTACTCCCATGCTACAGAACTCCCATAAACGGTTTTCTACACTCAGGCTACAGAACTCCAGTAAACTGACTCACTCTACATCCAGGTTACAGAAATCCTTTAAGCTGCATCTCCTGCACGCAGGCTACAGAAATCCTGCTTACTGCGTATGACTGTTCCCATGCTACAAAACTCTTATAAACTGTTTAAAAATTTCAGACTAAAGAACTCCTGTAAACAGCCTCTCTGTAGACCCACATTACAGAACAAAAGTAAGTAGCATCTCCTACACACTGGCTACAGAAATCCCACATAGTGAATATGGCTACATCCATGCTACAAAACTCCCGTAACTGTCTCCTACACTCAGGATGCAGAACTCCTTTTCCAATATTCAGGATCCAGAATTCCTGTAAACTGCCTCTCTGTAGACCTAGATTACAGAACGGCAGTAAGCAGCGCCTCCTACACCCTGGCTACAGAAATGCCACATTGTGCGTATGGCTGTTTACATGCTACAGTACTCCCATAAACTGTCTCCTACACTGAGGATGCAGAACTCCTGTAAACTGCCTCTCTCGACATCCAATGTACAGAAATCCTGTAAGCTGCTTCTCTTTTACTCAGACTTCCGAAAACCCGTTTAGTGCGTATGGCTACTCCCATGCTACAGAACTCCCGTAAACTGTTTCCTACACTCAGAATGCAGAACTCCTGTAAACTGCCTCTCACTACATCCAATGTACAGAAATCCTGTAAGCTGCTTCTTTAATAATCAGACTACCGAAAACCCGTATAGTGCATAGGGCTACTCCCATGCTACACAACTCCCGTAAACTGTTTCCTACACTCAGGCTACAGAACTCCTGTAAACTGCTTCGCTCTACATCCAGCTTACGGAAATCCTGTAAGCTGCATCTCCTACACACAGTCTACAGAAATCCCGTAAACTGCGTATGGCTACTCCCATGCTACACAACTCCCGTAAACTGTCTCCTACACTCAGGATACAGAACTTCTGTAAACTGCCTCACTCTACATCCAGGTTACAGAAATCCTTTAAGCTGCATCTCCTGCACGCAGGCTACAATAAATCCCACTTGCTGTGTATGACTGTTCCCATGCTACAAAACTCCTATAAACTGTTTAAATCATTCAGGCTAAAAAACTCCTGTAAACAGCTTCTCAATAGACACAGATTGCAGAACGCCAGTAAGAGGCATCTCCTACACAATGGTTATAGAAAACGTGCATAGTGCATATAGTTACAGCCATGTTACAGAACTCCTGTCAACTGTCTCCTACACTCAGATGCAGAACTCCTGTAAACTGCCTCTCTTGACATCCAATGTACAGAAATCCTGTAAGCTGCTTCTCTTTCACTCAGGTTACCGAAAACCAGCATAGTGTGTAAGACTACCCATGCTACAGAACCCCTGTAAACTGTTTCCTAAACTGAGGCTGCAGGACTCCAGTAAACTGCTTCGCTCTACATCCAGCTAACAGAAATCCTGTAAGCTGCTTCTCCTTACCTCAGGCTACAGAAATGCCGCATACTGCATATGGCTGTTCCAATGCTACAGAACTCCCGTAAACTGTCTCCAACACTCAGGCTGCAGAACTCCAGTAGTCTGCCTCACACTACATCCAGGTTATAGAAATCCTGTAAGCTGCATCTCCTGCACGCAGGCTACAGAAATCCTGCATACTGCGTATGATTGTTCCCATGCTATGAAACTCCTATAAACCCTTTAGAAAATTCAGACTAAAGAACTTCAGTAAACAGCTTCTCTATACACCCAGATTACAGAATGCTAGTAAGCAGCATCTCCTACAGCCTGGCTACAGAAATCCTACATATTGCATATGGCTACAGCCATGCTACAGAACTCCTGTAAACTGTCTCCTACGCTCAGAATGCAGTACTCCTCTAAACTGCCTCATTCAACATGCAGCTTACAGAAATCCCTTAAGCTGCTACCCTTTCACTCAGGTTACCAAAAACCCGCATAGTGCGTAGACTACTCCCATGCTACAGAACTCCCATAAACTGTTTCCTACACTCAGGATGCAGAATTCCAGAAAACTGCCTCTCTCTACATCCAGCTTACAGAAATCCTTTAAGCTGCTACTCTTTCACTCAGGTTACCAAAAACCTGCATAGTGCGTATGGCTACTCCCATGCTACACAACTCCCGTAAACTGTTTCCTACACTCAGGATACAGAACTTCTGTAAACTGCCTCACTCTACATCCACGTTACAGAAATCCTTTAAGCTGCATCTCCTGCACACAGGCTACAATAAATCCCTCATGCTGTGTATGACTATTCCCATGCTACAAAACTCCTATAAACTGTTTAAATCATTCAGGCTAAAGAACTCCTGTAAACAGCTTCTCTGTACACACAGATTACAGAACGCCAGTATGAGGCATCTCCTACACAATGGCTATAGAAAACGCGAATAGTGCATATAGTTACAGCCATGTTACAGAACTCCTGTCAACTGTCTCCTACACTCAGATGCAGAACTCCTGTAAACTGCCTCTCTTGACATCCAATGTACAGAAATCCTGTAAGCTGCTTCACTTTCACTCAGGTTACCGAAAACCAGCATAGTGTGTAAGACTACCCATGCTACAGAACTCCCGTAAACTGTTTCCTACACTCAGGCAGCAGAATTCCCATAAACTACCACTCTCTACATCCAGCTTACAGAAATCCTGTAAGCTGCATCTCTGACAGGCAAGCTACAGATATCCCGCATACTGCATATGGCGGTTCCAATGCTACAAAACTCCTGTAAACTGTTTCCAACAGTCAGGCTACAGAATTCCTGTAAACTGCCTTTCTGTACATCCAATCTACAGAAATCCTGTAAGCTGCTTGTCTTTCACTCAGGTTACTGAAAATAGCATAGTGCGTAAGACTACTCCCATGCTACAGAACTCCCGTAATCTGTCTCCTACACTCAGGATGCACAACTCCGGTAAACAGCCTCTCTCTACAACACCTTACAGAAATCCTGTAAGCTACACCTCCTACAGGAAAGCTACAGAAATCCCGCATACTGCGTAGGGCTAGAGCCAAGTTACAGAACTCCTGTAAACTGTCTCGTACACTCAGGATGCAGAACTCCTGTAAACTGCTTCTCTCTACATCCAGTGTACAGAAATCCTGAAAGCTGCATCTCCTACACACAGTCTACAGAAATCCCGCATACTGCGTATGGCTACTCCCATGCTACACAACTCCTGTAAATTGTCTCATACGCACAGGATGCAGTACTCCTGTAAACTGCCTCACTCTACATACAGCTTACAGAACTCCTGTAAGCTGCTTCTCTTTCACTCAGGTTACCGAAAACTGCATAGTTCGTAAGACTACTCCCATGCTACAGAACTGCCGTAAACTGTCTGCTACACTCAGGATGCAGAATTCCTGTAAACTTCCTCTCTCTACATCCAGTGTACAGAAATCCTGTAAGCCTCTTCTCCTTAACTGAGGCTACAGAAGAACCGCATACTGCGTATAGCGATTCCCATGCTACAGAACTCCTGTAAACTGTTTCCAGCATTCAGGCTACAGAATTCCTATAAGGTGACTCTCTCTACATCCAATGTACAGAAATCCTGTAAGCTGCTTCTCTTTTACTCAGACTACTGAAAACCCGCATAGTGCGTAAGACTACTCCCATGCTACAGAACTCCCGTAAAGCATCTCCTACACTCAGGTTGCAGAACTCCTGTAAACTGCCTCTCTCTACATCCAGTGTACAGAAATCCTGTAAGCTGCTTCTCCTTAACTCAGGCTATAGAAGTCCCACTTACTGCGTATACCTGTTCCCATGCTACAGAACTCCCGTAAAGTGTTTCCTACACTCAGGATGCAGAACTCCTGTAAACTGCCTCTCTTTAAATCCAGCTTACAGAACCCCAAGAAGCAGCAACTTCTACACACAGGGTATAGAAAACCTGCATACTGCGTATGGCTATTCCCATGCTATAGAACTCCTGTAAATGTCTGCTACATTCAGGCTGCAGAATTCCTGTAAACTGCCTCTCTGTAGACCCAGATTACAGAACACCCGTAATCAGCATCTCCTACACGCAGGACACAGAAATCCGTCATACTTCCTATGGATGTTCACAATCTACAGAACTCCTGTAAACTCTCTCCTTCACTCAGGATGCAGATCTCCTGTAAACGGCCTCTCTTTACATCCAGCTTACAGAACACCAGTAAGCAGCATCTCCTACATGCATGGTACACAAAACCCGCATAATGCGTATGGCAACAGCCATATTAGAGAACTCTCGTAAACTGTGTTCTACACTCAGGCTTCAGAAATCCTACAAGCTGCCTCTCTGTAGACCCAGATTACAGAACGCCAGTAAGCTGCATCTCCTACACGCAGGATACCAAAATCCCACATACTGCGTATGGCTATTTCCATGGTAAAGAACTCCCGTAAACTGTCTCCTACACTCAGGTTGAAGAACTCCTGTATACTGCCTCTCTCTACATCCAGTGTACAGAAATCCTGTAAGCTGCTACTCCTTAAGTAAGGCTACCGAAATCCCTCATCTGCCTATGGCTGTTCCCATGCTAAAGAACTCCTGTAAACTTTCTCTTACACTCAGGATGCAGAACTCCTGTAAAGGGCCTCTCTCTACATCCAGCTTACAAAACGCCAGTAAGCAGCATCTCCTACATGCAAGCTACACAAAACCCGCATGGTGCATATGACTACAGCCATATTGCAGAACTATCATAAACTGTCTCCTACACTCAGGCTGCAGAACTCCTGTAAACTGCCTCACTCTTCATCCATGTTACACAAATCCTTTAAGCTGCGTTTCCTATACGCAGGCTACAGAAATCCTGCATACTGCGTATGGCTGTTCCATGCTAAAGATCTCCTGTAACTGTCTCCTACACTCTGGATGCAGAACTCCTGTAAACTGCCTCTCTTTACATCCAGCTTACGGAACGCCAGTAAGCAGCATCTACTACACACAGGGTACAAAATACTCGCATAGTGCATATGGCTACTCCCATGCTACAGAACTCCCGTAATCTGTTTCCTACACTCAGCCTACAGAACTCCAGTAAACTGTCTCACACTACATGAAGGTTACAAAAATCCTTTAAGCTGCATGTGCTGCACGCAGGCTACAATAAATCCCGCATGCTGTGTATGACTGTTCCCATGCTACAAAACACCTATAACCTGTTTAAAACATTCAGGCTAAAGAAATCCTGTAAACAGCCTCTCTGTAGACCCAGATTGCAGAACACAAGTAAGCAGCATCTCCTCCACAAAGCTACAGAAATCCCACATAGTGCCTATGGCTACATCCATTCTACAAAACTCCCTTATACTGTCTCCTACATTGAGGATGCAGAACTCCTTTTCCAACATTCAGGATCCAGAATTCCTGTAAACTGCCTCTCTGTAGACCTAGATTACAGAACGGCAGTAAGCAGCTTCTCCTACACACTGGCTACAGAAATGCCACATAGTGCATATGGCTACAGCCATGCTACAGAACTCCCGTAAACTGTCTCCTACACTCAGGATGCAGAACTCCTGTAAACTGCCTCTCTCTACATCCAGTGTACAGAAATCCTGTAAGCTGCTTCTCTTTCACTCAGGTTACCAAAAACCTGCATAGTGCATATGGCTGTTGCCATGCTACAATACTCCCGTAAACTGTCTCCTACACTAAGGATGCAGAACTCCTGTAAACTGCCTCTCTCTACATCTAATGTACAGAAATCCTGTAAGCTGCTTCTCTTTCACTCAGGTTACCGAGAACAGCATAGTGCGTAAGACTACTCCCATGCTACACAACTCCCGTAAGCTGTTTTCTAAACTCAGGCTGCAGAACTCCAGTAAACTGCTTCACTCTACATCCAGCTTACAGAAATCCTGTAAGCTGCATCTGCTACACACCGGCTACAGAAATCCCGCATACTGCGTATGGCCAGAGCATGTCACAGAACTCCCGTAAACTCTCTCCTACACTCAGGTTGCATAACTCCTGTATACTGCCTCTCTCTACATCCAGTGTACAGAAATCCTGTAAGCTGCTTCTCCTTAACTCAGGCTACAGAAGTCCTGCATACTCTGTATAGCAGTTCTCATGCTACAGAACTCCTGTAACTGTCTTCTACACTCAGGATGCAGAACTCCTGTGACCTGCCTCTCTTAACATCCAGCTTACAGAACACCAGTACACAGCATCTTCTACACACAGGCTACAGAAAACCCACATACTGCGTATAGCTATTCCCATGCTACAAAACTCCTGTAACTGTCTGTTACACTCAGGATTCAGAACTCCTGTAAACTGCCTCTCTTCACATCCAAATTACAGAGGCCAGTAAGCAGCTTTTCCTACACGCAGGCTACAGAATACCTGCATACTGCCTATGGCTATTCCCATTAGAGAACTCCTGTAAATTATCTGCTACATTCAGGCTGCAAAATTCCTGTAACAGCCTCTATGTAGACCCAGATTACAGAACGCCAGGAGCAGCATTTCCTAAACACTGGCTACATAAATCCCACATAGTGCATATGGCTACAGCCATAATACAGAACTCCCGTAAACTGTCTCCTACACTCAGGCTCCAGAACTCCTGTAAACTGCCTCTCTCTAAATCAAATGTACAGAAGTCCTGTAAGCTGCTTCTCTTTCACGCAGGTTACCAAAAAGCCGTATAGTGCGGATGGCTACTCCCATGCTACAGAACTCCTGTAAACTGTTTCCTACACTCAGGCTACAGAACTCCAGCAAACTGCTTCTCTCTACAACAGGTTACAGAAATCCTTTAAGTTGCATCTCCTACACGCAGGCTACAATAAATCCCGCATGCTGCGTATGACTGTTCCTATGAAACAAAAATCCTATAAACTGTTTCCACATTCAGGCTAAAGAGTTCCTGTAAACTGCCACTATATATACCCAGATTATACAACGCCAGTAAGCAGCATCTCCTACACGCAGGCTATAGAAAATGCACATAGAGCACATAACTACAGCCATGTTACAGAACTCCTGTAAACTGTCTCCTAAACTCAGGATGACCAGTAAACTGCCTCACTCTTCATCCAGGTTACAAAAATCCTTTAACCTACATCTCCTACACGCAGGCTATAGAAAATGCACATAGAGCACATAACTACAGCCATGTTACAGAACTCCTGTAAACTGTCTCCTAAACTCAGGATGACCAGTAAACTGCCTCACTCTTCATCCAGGTTACAAAAATCCTTTAAGCTACATCTCCTACACGCAGGCTACAGAAATGCCGCATACTGTGTATGGCTATTCTCATGCTAAAGAACTCCTGTAACTGTCTCCTACACTCAGGATGCAGGTTTCCTGTAAACTGCCTCTATATAGACCCAGATTACAGAACACAAGTAAGCAGCATTTACTACACACTGGCTACAGAAATCCCACATAGTGCCTATGGCTACAGCCATGCTACAAAACTCCCGTATACTGTCTCCTACACTCAGGATGCAGAACTCCTTTTCCAACATTCAGGATATAGAATTCCTGCAAACTGCCTCTCTTTACATCCAATGTACAGAAATCCTGTAAGCTGCTTCTCTTTCACTCAGGTTACCGAAAACAGCATAGTGCATAAGACTACTCCCATGCTACAGAACTCCCGTAAACTGTTTCCTACACTCAGGCTGCAGAACTCCAGTAAACTGCTTCACTCTACATCCAGCTTACAGAAATCCTGTAAGCTGCATCTGCTACACACCGGCTACAGAAATCCCGCATACTGCGTATGGCTTGAGCATGTTACAGAACCCACCTAAACTTTCCCTTACACTCAGGATGCAGAACTCCTGTAAACTGCCTCTATTTTCATCCAGCAAACAGAACACCAGTAAACAGCATCTCCTACACACAGGGTACAGAAACTCGCATAGTGCATATGGCTACTCCCATGCTACAGAACTCCCGTAAACTGTTTCCTACACTAAGGCTACAGAACTCCAGTGAACTGCCTCACACTACATCCAGGTTACAGAAATCCTTTAAGCTGCATGTGCTGCACGCGGCTACAATAAATCCCGCATGCTGCGTATGATTGTTCCCAAGCTACAAAACTCCTATAAACTGTTTAAATCATTCAGGCTGAAGAACTCCTGTAATCAGCTTCTCTGTAGTCCCAGATTACAGAACGCCAGTAAGCTGCATCTCTTTCACTCAGACTACTGAAAGCCTGTATAGTACGTATGGTTACTCCCATGCTACAGAACTTCCATAAAATGTTTTTTACATTCAGGCAGCAGAATTCTAGTAAACTGCCTATCTCTACATCCAGCTTACAGAAATCCTGCCAACTGCATCTCCTACACGCAGGCCACAGAAATCCCGCATACTGCGTATGGCTGTTCCCATGCTACAGAACTCCTGTAAATTGTTTCCAACATTCAAGCTGCAGAATTCCTGTAAACTGCCTTTCTGTAGATCTAGATTACAGAACACCAGTAAGCAGGCTACACGCTACACGCAGGCTAGAGAAATCCCGCCTAGTACACATGGCTACAGCCGTGCTACAGAACTCCCGTAAACTGTCTCCTACACTGAGGCTGCAGAACTCCTGTAAACTGCCTCTCTCTATATCCAACTTACAGAAATTCTGTAAGATGAATCTCCTACACTGAGGCTACAGAAAACCACATAGTGCGTATGGCTACTACCATGCTACCGAACTGCCATAAACTGAGTCTCCTACACTCAGGCTGCAGAACTCCAGTAAGCTGCCTCTCTCTACATCCAACATACAGAATTCCTTTTAAGTTGCTTCTCCTTCACTCAGGCTACAGAAATCCCACACAATGCGTATGGCTATTATCATGCTATGGAACTCTCGTAAACTGTCTCCTACACTCAGGTTGCAGAACTCTTGTAAACTGCTTCTCTCTACATCCAGCTTACACACATTCTTTAAGCTGCACCTACTACACTCAGGCTACAAAAATCCCTCATATTGCGTATGTATGCACCCATACTATAGAACTCCCGTAAACTGTCTCCTAATCTGAGGTGGCAGAACTCCTGTAAACTTCCTCTCTCTACATTCAGCTTACAGAAATCCTGTAAGCTGCATCTCCTACACGAAAGCTGCAGAAATCCCACATCCTGCATATGGCTGATTCCATGCTGGAACTCATGTAAATTGTGTCCTATACTCAGGCTGCAGAACTCCTGTAAACTGCCTCTCTATAGACCCAGATTACAGAACGAAAGCAAGCAGCAACTCCTGTAAAAATGCTACAGAAATCATGCATAGTGCATATGGCTACAGCCATGCTACAGAACTCCCGTACACTGTCTCCTACACTCAGGCTGCAGAAATCCTGTAAACTGCCTCTCTCAACATCCAGCTTACAGAAATCCTATAAGCTGCATCTCCTACAAGCAGGCTACAAAAATCCTAGATACTGCGTATGCCTGATTCCATGCTACAGAACTCATTTAAATTGTCTCCTAACTCAGGAAGCAGAACTCCTGTAAACTGCATCTCTATAGACCCAGATTACAGAAGGAAAGCACGCAGCATCTCCTACACACAGGCTACAGAAATCCCGCATAGTGCGTATGCCTACAGCCATGCTACAGAACTCCCGTAAACTGTCTCCTACACTCAGGCTGCAGAAATCCTGTAAACTGCTTCTCTTTCACTCAGGCTACTGAAAACCCGTGTAGTGCATATGGCTACTTTCATGCTACAGAACTGTAAACTGTCTCCTACACTCAGGTTGCATAACTATGATAAAATGCCTCTTTGTACACCCAGATTACAGAACACCAGTAAGCAGCATCACCTACACGCAGGCTACAGAAATCCCGCATAGTGCGTATGGCTACAGCCTTGCTACAGAACTCCCATAAACTCTTTCCTACACTAAGGTTGCAGAACTCCTGTAAACTGCCTCTCTCTACATCCAGCTTATAGATATCCTGTAAGCTGCTTCTCCTTCACTTAGGCTACAGAAACCCACATAGTGCTTATAGCTACACCCATGCTACAGAACTCCCGTAAACTGTCTCCTACACTCAGGCTGCAGAAATCCTGTAAACTGCCTCTCTCTACATCCAGCTTACAGAAATCCTGTAAACTGCTTCTCTTTTACTCAGGCTACTGAAAACCCACGTAGTGCGTATGGCTACTTTCAACTACAGAACTGTAAACTGTCTCCTACACTCAGGTTGCATAACTACAGTAAACTGCCTCTTTGTACACACCGATTACAGAACAACAGTAAGCAGCATCCCCTACACGCAGGCTACAGAAATCCTGCATAGTGAGTATGGCTACAGCCATGCTACAGAACTCCTGTAAACTGTTTCCTACACTAAGGTTGCAGAACTCCTGTAAACTGCCTCTCTCTACATCCAGCTTATAGAAATCCTGTAACCTGCTTCTCCTTCACTCAGGCTAAAGAAAACCACATAGTGCATATGGCTACACCCATGGTACAGAACTCCCATAAACTTTCTACTATACTCAGGCTGCAGAAATCCTGTAAATTGCCTCTCTCTACATCCAGTGTACAGAAATCCTGTAAGCTGCATCTCCTACATGCAGGCTACAGATATCCTGCTTACTGTGTATGGCTGTTCCCATGCTACAGAACTCCTGTAAACTGTTTCCTACACTCATTATGCAGAACTCCTGTAAACTCCCTCTCTCTACATCAAACTTACAGAACGCCAGTAAGCAGCATATTCTACACGCAGGCTACAGAAAGCCAGCATAGTGCATATGGTTACAGCCATGCTACAGAACTCCTGTAAACTGTTTCCTACACTCATGCTGCAGAACTCCTGTAAACTGACTCTCTATACATCCAGTGTACAGAAATCCTGTAAGCTGCTTCTCCTTAACTCAGGCTACAGGAATCCTGCATACTGCGTATGGCTAATCCCATGTTACAGAACTCCTGTAAAGTGTCTCCTACAATGAGGATGCAGAACTCCTGCAAACTGCCTCTCTGTAGACCCAGATTACAGAACGCCAGTAAACAGCATCACCCACATGCAAGCTTCAGAAAACCAGCATACTAAGTATGGCTGCAGCCATGCTATAGAACTCCCGTAAACTGTCTGCTACACTGAGGCTGCAGAACTCCTGTAAACTGCCTCTCTCTACATCTAGCTTACAGAAATTCTGTAAGATGCATCTGCTGCACTCAGGCTAAAGAAACCACATACTAGCCATGCTACAGAACTCCCATAACCTGAGTAACCACACTCAGGATGCAGAAACTTGTAAACTGCCTCTCTCTACATCCGCTTACAGAAATCCTGTAAGCTGCTTCATCTTCACTCAGGCTACAGAAAACCCTCATAGTCCATATGGCTGTTCCCTTGTCATAGAACTCCTGTAAACTGTCTCCTACAGTCGTTCTGCAGAACTCTTGTAAACTGCCTCTCTCTACATACAGCTTACAGAAATTCTGAAAGCTGCATCTCCTACACTCAAGATACAGAAAACCCCCCTAGTGTGTCAAGCTAGTTACATGCTAAGATCTCCCGTAAAAAGAGTCTCCTACATTCCGGCTGCAGAACTCCTGTAAACTGCCTCTACATCCAGCTTACACAAATCCTGTAAGCTGCATATCCTACATGCAGGCTACAGAAATCCCGCATAGGGCGTATTGCTTTTCCAATGCTATAGGACTCCTGTAAACTGTTTCCAACATTCCGGTTGCCGAACTCCTGTAAACTGCCTCTCTCTACATCCAGCTACAGAAATCCTGTAAGCTGCTTCTCCTTTACTCATGTTACAGAAATCCCGGATACTGCATAAGTCTGATCCCATGCTACCGAACTCCTTTAAACTGTCCCCTACACTCAGACTGCCGAACTCCAGTAAACTGCCTTTCTCTACATCCAGCTTACAGAAATCCTGTAAGCTGCTTCTCCTTAACTCAGGCTACAGAAATTTCGCATAGTGCGTAATATTGCACACATGCTACAGAACTCCTGTAAACTCTTTCCTACACTCAGGCTGCAGAACTCCAGCAAACTGACTCTCTACATCCAGCTTACAGAAATCCTGTAAGCTGCCTCTCCTGCACTCTGGCTGCAGAATTCCTCTAAACAGCCTCTCTGTACATCCAGATTACCGAATGCTGGTAAGCTGCATCTCCTACACGCAGGCTACAGAAATCCCACGTACTGCGTATGGCTTTTCCCATGCTATAGAACTGCTGCAAACTGTTTCCATCATTCAGGCTTTAAACTCCTGTAAACTGACTCTCTCTACATCCAGTGTACAGAAATCCTGTAAGCTGCTTCTCCTTAACTCAGGCTACAGAAATCACGCATACTGCGTATGGCTGATCCGATGCTACAGAACTCCTGTAAACTCTCTCCTACATTAAGGCTGCAGGACTCCTGTAAACTTCCTCTCTGTAGAGCTAGATTGCAGAACACCAGTATGCAGCCTCTCCTACACTCAGGCTACAATATTCCCGCATAGTGTGTATGGCTACAGCCATGTTACAGAACTCCCATAAAATGTCCCTACACTCAGGCTGCACAACTCCTGTAAAGTGCCTCTCTACATCCAGCTTACAGAAATCCAATAAGTTGCATTTCCTTCACTCATGCTACAGAAAACCTGCATGGTGTGTATGGATACACCCATGCCACAGAACTCTGTAACCCTAAGCCTCGTCCTAGCCCTAGCCCTAAACCTAACCCTAACCATATCTCTAACCCTAACAATAACCCTAACCCTAAGTGTAACCTCAATCCTAACCGTAATCCTAACCCTAACCCAACCCAAACCCTAAACTTCACCCTAACCCTAACAATAACACTACCCTTAGCACTAAAACTAACCCTGGCTCTAACCCTAACCCTAACCTTATCCCTAATGATAACCCTAACCTAACCCTAACCCTAACCCTGGTCCTAACCCTAACCCTAACCTTAAACAGTCTAGACCTAAATCTAAACTTCACCCTAACACTAACCCTAGCCCTAATCCTAAACCTAACCCTAACCCTGGCCCTAACCCTTACTCTAACCCTTACCCTAGCCCTAGCCCTAGCCCTAACGCTAACCCTAGCCCTAGCACTAGCCCTATGCCTAATGCTAACCTTAACCCTAGCCCTAGCCCTATCCCTAAACCTAACCCTAGCACTAAACCTAAACCTAACCATAACACTAACCCTAACCCATACCCTAACCCTAAACCTAACCCCAACCCTAAGCCTAACCTTAACCCTAACCCTAACCATAACACTAGCCCTAGCACCAAACCTAACAGTTGCTCTTACCCTAACCCTAACCCTAGCCCTAAACATAACATCAACCCTAACTCCAGCCCTAGCACTAGCCATATCCATAACACTAACACTAGCCTTAACCCGAACCCTAACCCTAGTCTAGACATAAACCTAACCCTAAAACTAACCATAATCCTAATTCTTACACTAACACTAGACTTAGCTTTAGCCCTAACCACAACCCTAACCCAAACCCTAGTCTTAAACTAACACTGACCCTAGCCCTACCTCTAACCATAAACCTAACCTTAATCCTAGCCCTAACCCTAACCATAGACCTTGGCCTAACCCTAACACTAACCCTAGCCCTAGGCCTAACCCTAACCTTAACATTATACAAGCACTAGACCAAATCCTAACCCTAGCCATAACACTAACCCAGCCCTAACCCTAATCCTAACCATAACCCTAACCCTAGCTCTAACACTAACCCTAAAAATAACCATAAACCTAACCCTAGCGCTAACCCTAAAATTAATCCTGGGCCTAACCTTAAACCTATCCCTTACCCTAGCCCTAACCGTAACCATTACCCTTGCCCTAACCATAACCCTAACCCTAGCCCTAGCCCTAGCCCTAACACCTAGCCCTATTCCCAACCCTAACAGTAACCCTAACCCGAACCTCTACCCTAACCCAAACCCTAACCCAAACCTAACCCTAACCGTAGCCCTAACCCTAACCATAGAACGAGCCTAGCACTAACCTTAACCCTGGCTCTAACCTTAACCGTAACCCTAACCCTAGCCCTAGCCCTAGACCTACCCCTAGCCTAGAGCTAGCCCTAACCCTAACCATAATCCTAGCCCTAAACATAACCCTAACCAAAACATTAACCCTAAACCTTAACAATAACCCTAACCACAACACTAACCCTAACCTTAGCCCTAACACTACCCTAGAAATAACATTAACCCTACCATAACCCTAACCCTAACCCTAGCCCTATCCCTAAACCTAGCCCTCACTCTAACACTAACCCTGGCCCTAGCCTTAAACCTTTCCTTACCGTAAACCTAACCCTAACTCTAATCCTAGCACTAGCCCTAACACTAACCCTAACCCTAAACCTAAAACTAACACTAGCCCTAGACCTGACCCTAAACTAGCCCTAGCCCTAGCCCTAACCATAACACTAACCCCTGCCCTAGGCCTATCACTAACCCTAAACCTAGCCCTAGCCCTAGTCCTATCCCTAACCCGAGCCCTAGCCCTAGCCCTAGCCCTAACCATAACACTAACCTTTGCCCTAGGCCTATCCCTAACCCTAACACTAGCATTAGTCCTAGCCTTAGCCCTGGCCCTAACCCTAACCCTAGACCTAGACCTAACACTAACCCTAACTCTAACTCTGGCCCTAACCCCAACCCTAATGCTATCACTTGTCCTAACCCTAACACTAGCCCTATCCCTAAACCTAGCCCTCACCCTAACCCTAACCCTGGCCATAACATTAACACTAACCCTCACCCTAACGCTAACCCTAATCTTAGCCCTAGCCGTAGTCCTAACCCTAACCCTAAACCTTGCCCTAACCCTAACGATAACCGTAACCCAAACCCTAGACCTAGCCCTAGCCCAAACCCTAACCCTAACCCTAATCCTAGCCCCTGCCCTAACCCTAACCCTTACCCTAACACTAACCCTAACCCTAACCCTAACCCTAACACTAACCCAGGCCATAGCCATAGCCCTAACCCTAACCCTAACCCTAGCACTAACCCTAAACCTAACCCTAAACCGAGCCCTAAACCTAACCCATACACTAGCCCTACCCTAACCCTATCCCTAGCCTTAGCACTAATGCTAGCCCTAACCATAACCCTAGCCTTAGCCAAAGATCTAACCCTAATGCCAACTCTTTCCCTAACCCTAACCCTAACAGTAACCCTAACCCTAACCGCTAACCCTAACTCTAACTCCAACACTAACCATAACCTTAAAGTTAACCCTAAACGTATCCCTAGCCGTAGCCCAAACCCAAACCCTAAACCTAACAATAACCCTAAACATAGCCCAGCCTAACCCTAAACCTAACCCTAACCCAAGCCCTAGCCTTAGACTTAGCCTTAACCCCAAACCTAACCCTAATCATAACCCTAACCTTAACCCTAACACCAGCCCTACCCTAACCCTAACCCCAAAACAAACCCTAGCCTGAACCCTAAACATAAATCCAGCCCTAACCCTAACCCTAACCCTAACCCCAGCCATAACCCTAACCCTAGCCCTAACCCTAACCCTAAACATAGCCATAGCCCTAACCCTAAACCCAAAACTAACCCTAGCACTAGCCGTAACCCTAACCCTAACCAAAACCCTAAATCTAACCCTAACCCTAACCCTAACTCTAACCCTAAACAAAACCCTAACCCTAGCACTAGTCCAAGCCCTAAACCTAGCCCTAACCGTAACCCTAACCCTAGCACTAACCCTAACCCTTACCCTAACCCTAACCATAACCCTAAACCTTACCCTAGCCCTAGCACTAGCCCTAGCCCTAGCCCTAGCCCTAACCCTAACCCTAACCCTAAACTTAACCCTCACCCTAGCCCTAGCCCTAACCCTAAACCTAACCCTAGACCTAACCCTAACCTGACCGTAAACCTTACCCTAACCACTATCCCTAACCCTAACCATAAACCCAACCCTAACCCTAAACTTAGCCCTAACTCTAAACATAACACAAGCCCTAACACTAACCAGAACCCTAGCCCTAACCCTAACCCTAACCATAAACCTATCCCCTAACCCTAACCCTAGCATTAACCACAACAATAACCCTAACCCTAATCCTAATTCTGAAACTAACCCTATCCCTAACACTTACCCTAAACCTGGCCCTAACGCTAAACCTGCAAACTGTGTCTCTCTACAGGACTTCGTAAACTATTTCTCCTACACTCAAGCTACAATACGCATTGTACGTATGCCTACTGACAATCTATAGAACTCCTGTAAACTGAGTCTGCTACACTCAGGATGCAGAACTCCTATAAACTGCCTAGGTCTACATCCAGCTTACAGAAATCCTGTAAGCTGCATCTCCTACATTCAGGCTAAGAAATCCTGCATAGTGTGTAAAGCTACTCCCATGGTAAGATCTCCCGTAAAATGAGTCTACTACACACAGGATGCAGAACTCCAGTAAACTGCCTCTCTCTACATCCAGCTTGCAGAAATCCTGTAAGCTGCATCTCCTACACTCAGGCTACAGAAATCCTGCAAACTGCGTCTCTCTGCATCCATGTTTAGAACTCCAGTGAGCTGTTTCTCCTACACACATGCTAAAGAAATCCCGCATACTGCGTATGCCTACTCAGAAGCTACAGAACTCCAGTAAACAGAGTCTCCTATGCTCAGGCTGCAGAACTCCTGTAAACTGCCTCTCTCTACAGCCAGCTTACAGAAATTCTGTAAACTGAGTCTCCTACACTCGGACTACACAAAACCCGCATACTGCGTATGACTACTTCCAAGCTACAGAACTCCCATAAACTCTGTCTCCTACATTCAGGTTGCAAAACTCTTGTAAACTGCCTCTCTGTACACCCAGCTTACAGAACTCCAGTAAGCTACATCTACACTCAGCCTACAGAAAACCCACATACTGCATATGCCTACTCCCAAGCTACAGAACTCCCGTAAACTGAGTCTCCTACACTCAGGATGCAGACTACCGTAAACTGCCTCTATCTACATCCAGCTTACAGAATTCCAGTAAGCTGCGTCTCCTACAAACAAGCTACAGAAATCCCGCATACTGCGTATGCCTCCTCCCAAGCTACAGAACTCCCATAACCTGTGTCTACTACACTCAGGCTGCAGAACTCCTGCAAACTGCGTCTCCCTATCCATGTTTTAGAACTCCAGTATACTGTTCCTCCTACATTCATGCTACAAGAAGCTCGCATTGTCTGTATGACTACTGACAATCTATAGAACACCTGTAAACTGAGTCTGCTACACTCAGGGTGCAGAACTCCTGTAAACTGCCTAGCTCTACATCCAGCTTACAGAAATCCTGTAAGCTGCATATCCTACACGCAGGTTACAGAAATCCCGCATCTGCATATGGCTGTTCCCATGCTACAAAACTCCTGTAAACTGTTTCCAACATTCAGGCTGCAGAATTCCTAAAAACTGCCTCTCTGTAGACCCAGATTACAGAACACCAGTCAGCAGCATCTCCTTCACTCAGGCTACAGAAAACCCACGTAGTGCATATGGGTACAGCCATGCTGCAGAATTCCCGTAAAGTGTTTCCTACACTCAGGCTGCAGAACTCCAGTAAACTGCTTCGCTCTACATCCAGATTACAGAAATCATGTAAGCTGTTTCTCCTTAACTCAGGCTACAGAATTCCTGCATACTGCGTATGGCTGATCCCATGCTACAGATCTCCTGTAACTGTCTTCTACACTCAGGATGCAGAACTCCTGTAAACTGCCTCTCTTTACATCCAGCTTACAGAACACCAGTAAGCAGCATCTCCTACACACAGGCTACAGAAAACCTGCATAGTGCGTATGGCTACAGCCACGTTACAGAAGTCCCATAAACTGTCTCCTACACTCAGGCTGCAGAACTCCTGCAAACTGCCTCTCTGTAGACCCAGATTACAGAAATCCTGTAAGCTGCATCTCCTGCACTCAGGCTACAGAAAAACCACATACTGCATATGGCTACTACCATGCTACAGAACTCCCGTAAACTGTGTCTGCTACAACAGGCTGCAGAACTCCTGTAAACTGCCTCTCTCCACATCCAGCTTACAGAAAACCTGAGAGCTGCGTCTCCTACACTCAGGCTACAGGAAAGCCGTATACTGTGTATGCCTACTCCTAACCTACAGAACCCCCTAAACTGTGTCTACTACACTCAGGCTGCAGAACTCCTGTAAGCTGCCTCTCTCTACATCCAGTTTACAGAAATCCTGTAAACTGACTTTCCTTCACTCAGGCTGCTTAAAACCCACAAAGGCCTATGGCTACTACCATACTACAGAATTCCCATAAACTGTGTCTACTACACTCAGGCTGCAGAACTCCTGTAAACTGCCTCTCTCTACATCCAGCTAACAGAATTCCAGTATGTTCCATCTCCTTCTCTCAGGCTACAATAATCCTGCATACTGCGTGTGCCTATTCCCAAGCTACAGAACTCCTATAAACTGTGTCTACTACACTCCTGTAAACTGAGTCTGCTTCACTCAGGTTGCAGAAGTCCTGCGTACAACGTCTCTCTACATCCATGTTATAGAACTCCAGTAAGCTGTTTCTCCTACACTCATGCTAAAGAAATCCCGCATATTACGTATGCCTACTCAGAAGCCACAGAACTCCCATAAACTGAGTCTCATACACTCAGGCTGCAGAACTCCTGTAAACTGCCTCTCTCTACATCCAGCTTATGGAACTACAGTAAGCTGCGTCTCTTACACTCGGCCTACAGAAAACCCACATGCTGTTTATGCCTACTCCAAAGCTACAGAACTCCCATAAACTCTGTGTACTACAATAAGGCAGCAGAACTCCTGTAAACTGCCTCTCTGTACACCCAGCATACAGAACTCCTGTAAGCTGCATCTCCTACACTCAGCCTACAGAAAACCCACATACTGTGTATGCCTACTCCCAAACTACAGAACTCCCGTTAACTGTGTCTTTCACACTCCGGCTGCAGAACTGCGAACTGCGTCTCTCTGCATCCATGTTACAGAACTCCAGTAAGCTGTTTCTCCTACACTCATGCTAAAGAAATCAAGCATAGTGCATATACCCACTCAGAAGCCACAGAACTCTCGTAAACTGAGTCTCCTACACACATGCTGCAGAACTCCTGTAACCTGCTTCTCTCTACATCCAGATGACGGAACTACAGTAAGCTGCGTCTCCTACACTCATGCTACAGAAATCCTGCATATTGCGTATGTCTACTCCCAAGCTACTGAACTCCCATAAACAGTGTCAACTTAACTCAGGCTGCAGAACTCCCGTAAACTCTCTCCTACATTCAGGCTGCAAAACTCCTGTAAACTGCCTCTCTCAAAACCAGCTTACAGAAATCCAGAATGTTCCTTCTCCTACAGTCTGGCTACAGAAAACCTGCATAGTGCGTATGCCTACTCCCAATCTACAGAACTCCCATAACCTGTGTCTACTACACTCAGGCTGCAGAAATCCTGCAAACTGCGTCTCTCTATATCCATGTTACAGAACTCCCGTAAACTGTTTCTCCTACACTCACGCTACAATAACCTCGCATAGTCTGTATGCCTACTGATTATCTATAGAACTCCTGTAAACTGAGTCTGCTTCACTCAGGTTGCAGAAGTCCTGCGAACTGCATCTCTCTACATCCATGTTACAGAATTCCAGTAAGCTGTTTCTCCTACACTCATGCGAAAGAAATCCCGCATACTGAGTATGCCTACTCAGAAGCTACAGAACTCCCATATAGTGAGTCTCCTACAGTCAGGCTGCAGAACTCCTATAAGCTGCATCTCCTACACTCATGCTACAGAAATCCTGCATATTGCGTATGCCTACTCCGAAGCTACAGAACTCCCATAAACTCTGTGTACTACAATAAGGCAGCAGAACTCCTGTAAACTGCCTCTCTCACATCCAGCTTACAGAAATCCAGAAAGTTCCTTCTCCTACAGTCAGGCTACAGAATACCCGCATAGTGCGAATGCCTACTCCCAAGCTACAAAACTCCCATAACCTGTGTCTACTACACTCAGGCTGCAGAACTCCTGCAAACTGCATCTCTCTACATCCATGTTACAGAAATCCCAAAAACTGTTTCTCCTACACTCATGCTAGAGAAACCTCTCATTGTACGTATGCCTACTGAAAATCTACAGACACCCATAAACTGTCTCCTACACTCAGGCTGCAGAACTCCTGGAAACTACCTCTCTCTACATGCAGCTTATGGAACTCCACTAAGCTGCATCTCCTACACTCAGGCTACAGAAAACCCGTAAACTTCGTATGCCTACTCCCAAGCTACAGAATTCCATTAATGGTGATTCCACACTCAGGCAACAGAACTTCTGTGAACTGCGTCTCTCTACATCCATGTTACAGAACTCCTGTAAACTGTTTTTCCTAAACTCACGCTACAGAAACATCACATTGTATATATGCCTACTCAGAATCTACAGAATTCCCGTAAACAGATTCTCCTACACTCAGGCTGCAGAACTCCTAAAAACTGCCTCTCTCTACATCCAGCTTACAGAAATACTAACCCTAACCCTAAGCCTAGTCCTAGCCCTAGCCCTAACCCTAAACCTAACCATATCTGTAACCCTAACAATAACCCTAACCCTAAGCATAACCTTAATCCTAACTGTAATCCTAACCCTAACCCAACCCAAACCCTAAACTCCGCCCTAACCCTAACCATAACACTACCCTTAGCACTAACCCTAACCCTGGTTCTAACCCTAACCCTAACTTTATCCCTAACCCTAACCCTAACCTTAACCCAGTCTAGACCTAAATCTAAACTTAACCCCAACACTAACCCTAGACTTAGCTCCAGCCCTAACCCCAACCCTAAACCTAACCCTATCCCTAGCCCTATCCTAACCCTAACCCTGAACCTTGACCTAACCCTAACCCTAACCGTAACCTTAACAAAAGCCCTAGCCCTAGCACTAACCCTAACCCTCACCCTAGCTCTAGCCCTAACTCCAAACCTAAACCTAACCTTAGCCTTAACCCTAATCTTAACACTAGCCCTAGCACTAACCCTAACCCTGGCTATAACCCTAACCCTAACTCTAGCCCTAACCCTAACCCTAGCCATAAACCTAACCCTAACCGAAACCCTAACCCCTAAACCTAACTCTAATCATAACCGCAAACCTAACCCTAACCTTAACACTAACACTAACACAAGCCCTAATCCTAACCCTAACCCTAACCCTGGCACTAACCCTTACCCTAACCCTTACCCTAGCCCTAGCCCTAACGCTAACCCTAACCCTAGCACTAGCCCTATGCCTAATGCTAATCCTAACCCTAGCCATAGCCCTAGCCCTAACCCTAAACCTAACCCTAGCCTAAACCTAATTCTAACCGTAACCCTAACCATAACCCTAAACCTAACCCCAACCCTAAGCCTAACCTTAGCCCTAACCCTAACAATAACACTAGCCCTAGCACCAAACCTAACAGTTGCTCTAACCCTAACCCTAACCCTAGCCCTAAACATAACATCAACCCTAACTCCAGCCCTAGCACTAGCCATATCCATAACACTAACACTAGCCTTAACCCGAACCCTAACCCTATTCTAGACATAAACCTAACCCTAAAACTAACCATAATCCTAATTCTTACACTAACACTAGACTTAGCTTTAGCCCTAACCACAACCCTAACCCTAACCCTTGTCTTAAACTAACACTGACCCTAGCCCTAGCTCTAACAGTAAACCTAACCTTAACCCTAGCCCTAACCCTAACCCTAACATTATACAAGCACTAGACCAAACCCTAACCCTAGCCCTAACCCTAACCCAGCCCTAACCCTAATCCTAACCATAACCCTAACCCTAGCTCTAACACTAACCCTAAAAATAACCATAAACCTAACCCTAGCGCTAACCCTAAAACTAATCCTGGGCCTAACCTTAAACCTATCCCTTACATTAGCCCTAACCCTAATCTTTACCCTTGCACTAACCCTAACCCTAACCCTAGCCCTAGCCCTAAAACCTAGCCCTATTCCCAACCCTAACAGTAACCCTAACCCGAACCTCTACCCTAACCCAAACCCTAACCCAAACCTAACCCTAACCATAACCATAACCCTAACCATAACACAAGCCTAGAACTAACCTTAACCCTGGCTCTAACCTTAACCCTAACCCTAACCCTAGCCTAGACCTAGCCCTAACCCTAACCATAATCCTAGCCCTAAACATAACCCTAACCGAAAAATTAACCCTAAAACTTAACCCTAACCCTAACCACAATGCTAACCCTAACCTTAGCCCTAACACTAACCCTAACACTAACCCTAGAAATAACATTAACCCTAGCCCTAACCCTAGCCCTAGCCCTAACCCTAAACCTAGCCTTCACCCTAACACTAACCCTGGCCCTAGCCCTAACCCTATCCCTTACCATAAACCTAAACCTAACCCTAATCCTAGCACTTGCCCTACCCCTAACCCCAACCCTAACCCTAAACCTTAAACTAACACTAGCCCTAGACCTGACCCTAACCCTAGCACTAGCCCTAGCCCTAACCATAACACTAACCCTTGCCCTAGGCTTATCAATAACCCTAACCCTAGCCCTAGTCCTAGCCCTAACCCGAGCCCTAGCCCTAGCCCTAACCATAACACTAACCTTTGCCCTAACCCTAACTATAGTCCTAACTCTAGCACTAGTCCTAGCCTTAAGCAAACTGTAACTGTAGCCCTATGCATAGCCCTAACCATAACACTAACCCTAACCGTAAACTAAACCTAACCCCTAACCCTAAACCTGACATTAACCACAACCCCAATCCTAATCTTAGCCCTAACCCTAACCCTACCGCTAACCCTAACACTAGCCCTAGCTCTAACCCTAACCCTAGCCCTAGCCCTAGGCCTAACCCTAACCCTAACCCTAACCCTAACCCTAACATAGCCCTAGCCCTATCCCAAAACCAAACCCCAGTACTAGCCCTAGCCCTAGCCCGAACCCTACCCTAGACCTAGCCCTAAGCCTAAACCTAAACATAGCCATAGGCCTAAACTGAACCCTAAACATAGCCCTAGCCATAGCACTAACCCTAACCCTAACCCTACTCCTATACCTAACCACAACCCTAACCCTAGACTTAGCCCTAACCCTAACCCTAATCCTAGCCCTAACCATAACCCTAAACATAGCCATAGTCCCAACATAACCCTAAACCTAGCCTTAGCTCTAACCCTAACCATAGACCTAGGCCTAACCCTAACACTAACCCTAGCCCTAGCCCTAACCCTAACCCTAACCCTGACCCTAATTCAAGCACAAGCCCAAACCCTAACCCTAGCCCTAACCCTAAACCAGCCTTAACCCTAATCCTAACCATAACCCTAACCCTAGCTCTAACACTAACCCTAAAAAGAACCATAACCTAACCCTAGTGCTAACCCTAAAACTAATCCTGGGCCTAACCTTAAACCTATCCCTTACCCTAGCCCTAACCATAACCATTACCCTTGCACTAACCCTAACCCTAGCCCTAACACCTAGCCCTATTTCCAACCCTAACAGTAACCCTAACCCGAACCTCTACCCGAACCCAAACCCTAACCCAAACCTAACCCTAACCGTAGCCCTAACCCTAACATAACATGGACCTAGCACTAACCTTAACCCTGGCTCTAACCTTAACCCTAACCCTAACCCTAGCCCTAGCCTAGCCCTAGCCCTAACCCTAACCATAATCCTAGCCCTAAACATAACCCTAACTGAAACATTAACCCTAAACCTTAACCCTAACCCTAACCACAACGCTAACCCTAACCTTACCCTAACACTAACCCTAACCCTAATACTAACCCTAACACTACCGCTAACCCTAACACTAGCCTTAGCTCTAACCCTAACCCTAGCCCTAGCCCTAGGCCTAACCCTAACCCTAACCCTAACCCTAACCCTAACCCTAAACATAGCCCTAGCCCTATCCCGAAACCAAACCCCAGTACTAGCCCTAGCCCTAGCCCGAACCCTACCCTAGACCTAGCCCTAAGCCTAAACCTAAACATAGCCATAGGCCAAAACCGAAACCTAAACATAGCCCTAGCCATAGCACTAACCCTAACCCTAACCCTACTCCTATACCTAACCACAACCCTAACCCTAGACTTAGCCCTAACCCTAACCCTAACCCTAGCCCTAACCATAACCCTAAACATAGCCATAGTCCTAACCTAACCCTAAACCTAGCCTTAGCTCTAACCCTAACCATAGAACTAGGCCTAACCCTAACACTAACCCTAGCCCTAGCCCTAACCCTAACCCTAACCCTAACCCTAATCCTAATCCTAACCCTAACCATAGCACTAGCCCTACCTAAGCCTAACACTAACCCTAACCCTAATGAAAACCCTAGTCCTAGACCTAGCACTAGTCCTAGCCCTAAACCTAACCCTAGCCCTAGCCCTAGCCCTAACCCTAACCCTAGCCCTAACCCTAACCGTAACCTTAACCCCTACGCCTACCCCTAACCCTAACCCTATCCACAACCCTAACTCTAAACTTAGCCCTAACCCTAAACCTAACCCTAACCATAACATTAGCCCTAGTTCTAAACCTAAACCTAGCCCTGGCCCTAGCCCTAAACCGAACACTAAACCTAAGCCTAAACCTAACCCTAGCCCTAACCTCAACCCTAACCCAGCCCTAACTCTAAACCTAACCCTAGTCATAGCCCTAGCCCTAATCCCTAGCCTTAACAAAAGCACGAAAACTTGACCCTAGCCATAATCCCTAATCCTAACCATAGCCATAGCACTAGCCCTAGCCCTAACCCTAACTCTATCCCTAATCCTAACCCTAACCGTAACATTAACCCTAACCCCTAACCCTAAACCTAACCTAACCACAACCCTAACCCTAACCTTAGACCTAACCATAACCCTAGCCCTACACATAACACTAACCCTAACCCTAGCCCTTACCCTAACCCTAAGCCTCGCCTTTACCCTAACCTCAACACTGGCCCTAATCCTAACCCTAGCCCTAGCCGTAACCCTAACTCTAACAGTAACCCTAACCCTAACCCTAACCCTACACATAGCACTAGCCCTTACCCTAACCCTAACCCTAACCGTAGCACTAGCCATAACCCTAACCCTAACCCTAACCCTAGCAATAGCCCTAAACCTAACCCTAAGCCTAACCCTAAACCCAACCCTAACCCTTACACAAACACTAACCCTAGCACTAACACAAACCTAATACTAGCCCTAGCTCTAAACTAACCCTAGCCGTAGCCATAGCCCTAACCATAACCCTAACCCTACCCTAATATTAAACATAGCCCTAACAAACCCTAACCCTAACCATAACCTTAGACCTAGCCCTAACCCTAACACTAACCCTAGGAATAGCCCTAACCCTAACCCTAAACTTAACCTGAACCCTAACCCTAACACTAGCCCTAGCTCTAACCCTAACCCTAGCCCTAGCCCTAACCCTATCCCTAAACCTAACACTAAATATAGACCTAGCCAATCCTTTCCCTAACCATTACCTTAGACCTAGCCCTAGGCCTAACTGCAACCCTTACCCTGGCCCTAAGACTAACCCTAACATTAACCCTAAACTTGCACTAACCATAATCATAACAATAAACCTACCACTAAGACTAACCCCTAGTTCTAGATCTAACCCTAACCCAAGCCCTAGCCCTAGCCCTAACCCTATCCCTAAACCTAACCGTAACGCTAACCATAAACATAGCCTTAGTCTTAACCCTAACCCTAAGCTTAGACCTAACCCTAGCCCTAACCCCAACCCTAACCCTAACCTGAGCCCTAACCCTACCCTAACACTAACCCTAGCCCAGCCCTAACCTTAATCATAACCCTAACCCTAAACTTGCCCTACCCTAACCCCAATCATAGACCTAGCCCTATACCTAACCCTAACCCTAGCCCCAGCACTAACCCCAACCCTAAGCCTAAACCTAACCCTAGCTCTAGCCCTAGCCCTAACCCTAACCCTAGCCCTAACCCTAGCCCTAACCGTAGCTTAACCTTAACCACTAACCCTAACCCTAACCACACCCTAAAGCTAACATTAGCCCTAGCTCTAACCCTAAACCTAGCTCTAGCCCTAGCCCTAACCCTAACCCTAAACCTAACCCTAACCCTAATCATAGCCCTAGCCCTAACCCTAACACTATCCCTCGACCTAGCACTAGCCCTAACCCAAATTCTAACCCTGACCCTAGACCTAACCCTCACCCTAACCCTAGACAAGCCCTAACCTTAACCCTAACCCTAATCCTAAACTTGCCCTAACCCTAACTCTAAACATAGACCAAGCCCAAACCCGAACCCTAACCCTAGCCCTAGCCCTAACCCCAAAATTAACACTAACCCTAACCCTAGCTCTAGGCCTAGCCCTAACCCTAAACGTAGCCCCAAACCTGGCCCTAACCGTATCCTTAACCCTAACCACTAACCATAACCCTAACCCTAACCCTAACCACAACCCTAACCCTAACCCTAGCCTAGCACTAGCAGTAGTCCTAACCCTAAACCTAGCCCTAACCCTAACCCTACCCCTAATCCATAACCCTAGCCCTAGCACTAACCTTAACCATAAACCTAGCCCTAACCCTAACCCTAACTGTAACCTTAAACCTAAACCCTAACCCTAACCCTAACCCTAAACAAAACCCTACCACTAGCCATAGCACTAATTTAACCCTAGACCTAATCAATAACCCTAACCCAAACCCTATGCATAACCCTAACCATAGCCCTAAACCTAACCTTAGCCTTTACCCTAACCCTAACCCTAGCTTTTACACTAAACCTAACCCTGGACCTAACACTAACCCTAATCCTTGCCCTAACCCTAGCAATAACCCTAACCCTAACCCTTGCCCTAACACTAACCCTAGCCCAAGACCTAGCCCTAGCCCTTACCCTAACCCTAAACCTAACCCTAACCATAGCCCTAACCTTAATCCTAACACTAACCCTATTTCTAACCCTAACCCAAACCCTAACCCTAAATCTCACCCTAACCCTACCATAGCCCTAGCCCTAAACCTAACACTAACCACAACACTAGCCTAGCTCTAACCCAAAACCTAGCCCAAGACCTAGCCCTAAACCTAACCCTGAAACTAAACTAAACCTAAACATAGCCCTAGCCCTAACTATAACCCTAACCCTAACACTAGGCCTAGACCTAGACCTAGACCTAGCCCTAACCCCAACCGTAACCCTAAACTTAGCCCTAACACTAACCCTAATCCTAGCCCTAACCCTAACACTAACCCTAACCCTGACCCTAGCTCTAGTCCAAACCCTAACCCTAGCTCTAATCCTAACCTGAGCCCTAAACCTAACTCTAACCCTAGCCATAAACATAAACCTAACTATAACTTTAACCCTAACCCAAACCCTTACCTTTACCCTAACCCTAACCCTAACCTTGGACCTACCCTAACCCTAACACATCCCCTAGCCCTAACCCAAACCCTTACCTTTACCCTAACCCTAACACTAACCTTAGCCCTAGCCATAGCCCTAACACTAACCCTAACATTAGTCCTAGCCGTAACCCAAACCCTAACACTAACCCTAGCCCTAGCCCTACCCTACCTTAACCCCAACCCAAACCCTAACCCTAGCCCTAACCCCAACCCTAACACTAACCCTAGACTTAACCGTATGCCTCACCCTAGACGTAGGCCTAACCATAACCCAAACCCTAACCCTAGCCCTTACCCTAACACTAACCCTAGCCCTAGCCTTAACCCTAACCCTACCCTGGCCCTAACCTTAACACTAGCCCTAACCCTAGCCCTAGCCCTAACCCTAACCCTCGCCCTAGCCCTAACCTAAGCATTAACACAACCCGAACCATAGCCCTAAACCTAACCCTAACCCTAGCCCTAGCCCAAGGCCTAAACCCAAACCTAACCCTCACCCTAGCTCTAGCCATAACCCTAACCCTAGCCCTAGCACTAACACTAGGCCTAGCCCTAACCCTAACCCTAAATCAAACCCTAACCCTATCTCTAAACCTAACCATAGCCCTAACACTATCCCTAATCATAGCTCCAGCTGTAACCCTAACCCAAGCCCTAACCCTAACCCTAGCCCTAACCCTAACCTTAACCCAAGCCCTAGCACAAGCTCTATCCATAATCCCAAACCCTAACCCAAGCCCTACCCTTAGCCTTACCCCAACCCTAACACTAACCCTATCCCTAACCCTAACCCTAAAACTAGATGTAACTTTAACCCTAACCCTAAACCCAACCCTAACACTAACCCTAGCTCTAATGCTAAACATAAAAGTAGCCCCAGCCCTAGCCCTAACCCTAACCCTATCCTAACCCTTACCCTAAGCCTAACTTTAACATTAACTGTAACCCTAAATCTAACTTCAACCATAACATTAACCCTAGCCATATCCATAATCCTAACCCGAACCCCAACACTAGCCCAAGCTCTAACCCTAACACTAGCCCTAGCCCTAGCCCTAACCCTAACCCTAGATCTAGACCTAACCCTAACCCTAGCCCTAACCCTAACGCTAGCCCTAGTCCTAAAGCTAAACCTAATTCTAAACCTAGAACTAACCATAACCAAACCGTAACCCTAACCCCAACCCTAACCATAACCATAACCATAACCCTGGCCCTAGCCCTAACCCTAACCCTAGCCCTAACCCCTAACCTAAACATAGCCCTATCCCTATACCTAACCCTTAACCTAGCCCTGACCCTAACAATAATCCTAGCTCTCACACTTACCCTAACCCTAACCTGAACCCTAACACTAAACATAGCCATAGCCCCAAACCTAACCCTAACTCTAGCCCTATCCCTAGCCCCAGCCCTAACCCTAACCTGAATCCTAGCCCTAACCCTAACCCTAACCCTGGCCCTAACCCAAACCCTAACCCTAGCCCTAGCCCTGACCCTAACCCTTACCCTAACCCTAGCTCTAGACCTAACCCTAACCCTAACACTAACCCTAGCCCTAGCCCTAGCTTTAACCCTAACCTCTAACCCTAACCCAACCACAACCGTAATCCTAACCTTAGCCCTAACCCTAACCCTAACATTCACCCTAGATCTAACCCTAACCATAAATCTATGCAAAACCCTTGCTCTAACTCTATCCCTAACCCTAACCCAAATCCTAACCATAACACTAGCCCTACCTCTAACCCTAATCATAGAACTAGCCCTAGCCCTTGCCCTAGGCCTAACCCTAACCCAAGCCCGAGCCATAACCCTAACCCTAACCCTAGCCCTAACAATAACCATAGACCTAGCCCTTAAACTAACACTACCCTAGACCTAACCCTAACCCTAACACTGGCCCTAACCCTAACCCTAACCTAGCCCTAACACTATACCTAACCCTAACCCTAACACTCGCCCTCACCCTCGTCCTAACACTAGCACTAACCATAACCCTAACCTTAGCCCTAACCCTAACCCTAGCCCTAGCCCTTACCATAAACCTAAACCTAGCCCTAGTCCTAACCTTAACCCTAACCCTAACACTAGTTCTTGCCATAACCCTAACCCTAACACTAAACCTAACCCTAACCCTAACCCTAACACTAACCCAAGCTCTAACCCTAAGCCTAACTGTAACCCTAGCCCTAACCCAAACCCTAAACCTAACCCTAACTAGCCCTAAACATAACCCTAACCCCAGCCCTCACCCTAATCCTAACATAGACCTAGCCCTAATCCTAACACTAACCCTAGTCCTAGACCTAACCATAAACCTAACCCTAATCCTAGATCTAGCCGTAACCCTAACCCTAGCCCTAAACCTATATGTAGCCCTAGCCCTAACCCTATGCCTGACCCTAACCCTACCCCTAACCCTAACCCTTAGCTAGGCCTAACACTAACCCTAATCCTAGCCTTGCACAAGCCCTAGCCCTAACCGTAACCCTAAACCTAGCCCTAGCCCAAGCACTAAACTTAACCCTAACTGTAACCCTAACCTTAACACCTAACCCTAACCCTCACTCTAACCCCAAACCTAACACTAACCCTAGCCCTAACCTTGCTAAAGAGCTAAACCTAGCCCCAACCCTAACCTTCCACTAACCCTAGCACTAGCCTTAACCAAACAAAACCCTAGCCCTAACACTAGCCCTAGCTCTAACCTAATCCTAGCCATAGCCCTAGCGCTAACCCTAACCCAAAACCTTACCGTAATCCTAAACAATCCCTAGCCCTAACCCTAAACCTAACCCGAAACCTAGCCCTAGAACTAGCACTAGCACAAACGCCAACCCTAACCCTAACCCTAGCCCTAACAATAACCAAAGACCTAGCCCTAACCCTAACCCAAACAGTAGCCCTAACCATAACCCTAACCCTATCGCTAGATCATGTCAAATCCTAACCCTAGCCCTAACCCTAAACCTAGCAATAACCACAACCCTAACCCTAACCCTAACCCTACCCATAGCCCTAGCCCTAACCCTAACCCTAACGCTAACCCTAGCCCTAGCCCTAACCCTAACCCTAAACCTTACCCTAACCCTAACCCTAACACTAACATTAGCCCAAGTTCTAACCCTAACACTGGCCCTAGCCATAGACTGAGCCCTAACACTAACCCAAAACATAATCATAGCCCTAGCCCTAACCCTTACCCTAGCCCTAGACATAGCCCTAGCCCTAGCCCTAACCCTAACCCTAACCCTAACCCAAGCCCTAACCATACCCTAACCCTAGCCCTCGCCCTAACCCTAATACTAACAAGCCCTAACCCTAATAATAGACCTAACCCTAACCCTCACCCTAGTCCCTAACGCTAACCTAACCCTAACCCTGGCTCTAGACCTAACCCTAACACTAGCCCTAGCCCTAGCCCTAAACCTAACCCCTAACACTAACCCTAACCCTAACCACAAACCTTATCCTAACCTTAGCCCTAACCTAACCCTAACCCTCACCCTGGAACTAACCCTAACCCTAACTCTACCCATAACCCTAACCATAGCCCTAACCCTAATCCTAAACCAAATCCTAACACTAAACTAGCACTAGTTCTAACCCTAATCATAGAACTAGCCCTAGCCCTAGCCCTAGGCCTAACCTAATCAAAGCCCTAGCTATAACCCTAACCCTAACCCTAACCCTAGCCCTAATAATAACCATAGACCTAGCCCTTACCCTAACCCTAGGCATAACCCTAACTGTAACCCTGGCCCTAAGCCTAACATTAACCCTAGCCCTAATCCTAAACCAAAGCCTAATCCTGACACTCGCCCTCTCCCTAACCCTAACCCTAGCACTAACCCTACCCCTATCCCTAGCCCTAACACTAACCCTAATCCTATACTTAACTCTAGCCCTAGCTCTTACCCTAACCAAACCCTAGCCCTAGTCCTAACTTTAACCATAACCCTAACACTAGTTCTTGCCATAACCCTAACCCTAACCCTAGCACTAGCCCTAACCCTAACCCTAACTCTAACCCTGACCCTAAGCCTAACACTAGCCTAGCTCTAATCCTAAACCTAGCCCTTTCCCAAGCCCTAATACTTGCTGTAACCATAACCCTAACAAAAACATAACCTGCCCTAAACATTCACCCTAACACTAACCCTAGTTCTAGCACTAACCCTAACACAAACTAAAACCCTAACCCAAGCACTAGCCCTAGCCCTAGCCCTAACCCTAACCCTAACACAACCCAAAACATAGCCATGGCCCTAACCCTAACCCTAACCCTAGCCCTAGACTTAGCCCTAGCACCAACCCCAACTCTAAACCTAACCCTAGCCCTACAACAAACCCTACCCTAGCCCTATCCCTAACCCTAACCCTAGCCCTAACCCTAACCATAGACCTAGACCTAATCCTAACCCTAAACCTAGCCCTAGCCCTAACCCCAACCCTAACGCTAGCTCTAACTCTAGACCTAACCCTAACCCTAGCACTAACCCTAACCCTAGCCCTAACATTAAACCTAAACCTAACCCTGACCCTAACACCAACCATAACCCTAACCGTAACCCTAACCCGAACCCTAGACCTAGCCCTAACCCTAACCCTAACCATGGCCCTAGCGCTAACACTAAACCTGGCCTTAACCATTACCCTAACCCTAGACCTGGCCCTAAACCTAAACCTTACCCTAGCCATAACCCTAATCCTAACCCTAGTCCTAACAATATCCATAGACCTAGACCTAACCCTAAACCTAACCCTATCCATAGCCCTAACCCTAACCCTAACCCTAACCCTAGCTCTAGTAAAAACCATAACACTAGCCCTAACCCTAAACTTAGCCCTAACTCTAGCCCTAACCCTAACCCTAACTCAAGACCTAACCCTAACCCTAGCACTAACCCTAACCCTAACCTAATACTAACCATAGACATAGCCCTAACCCTAACCCTAGCCCCAGCCCTATCCTTTACCCTAAACCTAACCATAGAACTAACCCTAACCCATACTGTACCTATAATAGTAAGCCTAGACCTAGACTTTACCGTAACCCTAGCCTTTACCCTAAAATTAAACCTAGCACTAAACTGTAACCCTAACCCTGGCCCTCGTCCTCACCCTAACTCTAGCACTAACCCTAACCCTACCCAAGCACTAACCCGAGCCCTCCCCCTAACCCTAGCCCTAGCCCTTACCATAAACCTAACCCTAACCCAGGCCCTAACCCTATCCCTAGACCTAGCCATAAACCTAACCAAAACCATGACCTTAACCCTAACCCTAACCCTGACCTTACGCCTAACCCTAATCCTAAACCTAGCCTTGCACAAGCCCTAGCCCTAAACCTAACCATAGCCCTAGCCCTAGAACTAAACTTAACCCTAAATGTAAACCTAACACTAAACCCTAACCCTAAACCTCACCCAAACCCCAAACCTAACACTAACATTAGCCCAAATCTAACACTAATCCTAACCCTAGCCCTATTAATAACCATAGAACTAACCCTTACCCTAACCCTTACCCTAGCCCTAAACCTAACCATAACCCTGGCCATAACCCTAACCCTAACGCTAGCCCTAACCCTAAACCAAATCCTCGCCCTCTGTTGCCCTAAAAATAGCACTAACCCTAACCCTAAAACTAGCCCAAACCCTAACCCTAGCCCTAGCCCTAGCCCTTACCCTAACCCTAACATAACCCTAACCCTTCATCTAACACTAGCCCAACCAGAACCATAGCCCTCGAGCTAGCCATAGCCCTAACCCCAAACCTAACCCTAAAACTAGCCCTAACCATAACCCTAATCCTAGCCCTAGCCCTAACCCTAATCCTAATGTAACCTTAACCCTAAACACTAACCCTAACCCTATCCCTAACCTCAACCCTAAGCCTAAACTTAGCCCTAACCCTAACCCTAAACCTAACCCTAGAACTAACCCTAACCCTAATACTACACATAACCCTTACCCTAACCCTAACCCTAACCCTTGCCCTAACCCTAAACCTACCCTAGCCTAAAACTAAACCTAACCCTAACCCATACCCTCGCCCTTGCCCAAAACCTAGCACTAACCCTAATCCCAACCCTCACCCTAACCATAACTCTAACCCTAACCCTAACCGTAGCCCTAGCCCTAATCTTAAACCTAACCTTAACCCTAGTTCTAGCCCTAACCCTAACCCTAACCCTAACCGTAACCCTAACCCTAAAACTAACACTAACCCTAGACCTAGCCCTAACCCTATATCTAACCCTAACTCTAAAACTAGCCCTAGCTCTAAACCTAGCACTCACACTAGGCCTAGCCGTAGCCCTAACCCTAACCCTAATCTTAAACCTAATCCTAAAATTAGCCCTAGCCCTAACCCTAACCCTAACACCATCCCTAGACCCTAGCCCTAGCTCTAACCCCAACCTAACCCTAACCCTAGCCCTATCCCTAACCCTAACCCTTGCCCTAGCCCTATTCCTAACCCTCATCCTAAACCTAGCCCTAACCCTAACCATAGACCTAGCCCTAACCCTAACCCTAACACTAGACCTAGCATTAACCCTAACACCAACCCTAGCTGTAGACGTAACCCTAATGCCAGCCTTAACCCTACCCCTAGCACTAGCCCTAACCCTAAACCTAACCATAACCCTGACCCTAACACTAACCCTTACTCTAGCCCTAATCCTAACCCTAACCCAACCCCTAGCTCTAGAGCTATCCCTAACCATAACACTAGCCCCAACACTAACCCTAGCCCTATCCCTAACCCTAACAAAACCCTAACCCTAACAGTAGCCCTAGTTCTAACACTAATCCTAGTACTAGTCCTAGCCCTATCCCTAATCCTATCCCTAAAACTAACCCTAAACATAAACATAGCCCTAGCCATAACCCTAACCCCAACCCTAACCCTACCCCTAGACCTAGCCCTAGCCCTAACCCCAACCCAAGCCCTACCCTAAACATAACCATAGCCCTAGCCCTAAACCTAATGTTAGCCCTATTCCTAGCCCTAACCGCAACCCTAATTCTAACCCTAGCACTAACCCTAACACTAACCCTGCCGTAACCCTAAACATAGCCATAGCCCTAACTCTAAACCTAACACTAGCCCTAGCCATAGCCGTAATCTCAACCCTAACCATAACCATAATGCTAGCGCTAACCATAACCCTAAACATAATCATAATGCTAGCCATAACCCTAACCATAACCCTAACCAAAGCACTACCCCTAAACCAACACTAACCCTAATGCCAAACCTAAACCTAACCATAACCCTAACCCTAGCCCTTACCCTAATCTGAAGCCTTACCCTAGCGCTAACCCTAACCTTTACCCTTGTCTTAACCCTAACCCTAACCATAGCCCTAGCCCTACCTATAGTCCTAGCCCTAACCCAAACCCTAAACCTAACCCTAGCCCTAGCCCTAATCCTAGCCCTAGCCCTAACCCTAAACCTAACCCTGCCCTATCCCTAACTTAATCCTAAACATAGCCATAGCCCTAACCATAACCCTAAACATAGCCCTAGCTCTAGCCCTAATCCTAAATCTAAACCTATTCCTAGCCCTAATCCCAAACATAACCCTAACCCTAGCCCTAGCTATAACACTAACACTAACCCTAAGAGTAGCCCTAACCTAACCCTATGCATTGCCCCATCCCTAACCCTAGACATAACCCTAACCCTAACCCTAACACTAACCCTAAGTGTAGTCCTAGCTCTAACCCTAACCCAGGCCTAGCCCTAGCACTAACCCTAAGCCTAACACTAACCCTAAGTCTAACCCTAACCCTAAACACAACCCTAGCACTAGCCCTAACACTAGCCCTAGACATAGCCCTAGCCCTAACCACAACCCTAAACCTAACCCTAACCCTAACCTTAACCCTAAACCTAACGCTAACCCTTGCCATAGCCCTAAGCCTAACCCTAACCCTAAACCAAAACTAGCAATAGACCTAGCCCTAGCCCTAACCCCAACCCTAAAAAAACTCTAGGACTAACCCTAACCCTAGCCCTAGCCCCTAACTCTAACCCTCAACTTAAGTCAAATCTAAAACTAACCCTAGCCCCAACACTTGCTCTAGAGCTAACCCTAACCCTAACTGTAACATAATTCTAGCCCTAGCCCTAACCCTAACCCTAACCCTAACCCTAACCCTAGCACTAGCCCTAACCCTAACCCTTACACTACACCTAACCCTAACCCTAGCCCTAGTACTACTCCCAGCCCTAACCCTAACCTTAACTGTAGCCCTAGCCCTAACCCCAACATAACCCTAGCCCTAACCCTAACCCTTACACTACACCTAACCCTAACCCTAGCCCTAGTACTACTCCCAGCCCTAACCCTAACCTTAACTGTAGACCTAGCCCTAACCCCAACATAACCCTAGCCCTAACCCTAACCCTAATGTAAGCTTAACCCTAACCCTATCCCTAACCTCAACCCTAACCATGACCTTAGCCCTAACCCTAACCCTAAACCTAACCCTAGAACTAAATATAACCCTAACCCTACCCATAACCCTAACCCCAGCCCTAACCCTAACCCTACTCTAACCCATGTCTGAACACTAACCGTAACCCTAGCCGAACCCTAAACTTAAATCTAACCGTAACCCTTGCATAATCCTCGCCCTAACCATATCGCTAACCATAACCCTACCCAAGCCAGAACCCTAAACCTAACCCTAACCCTAAACCTAACCCTAGAACTAACCCTAACCCTAATTCGACCCATAAACCTTACCCTAGCCCTAACCCTAACCCTAACCATGGCCCTAAACCTAACTATAGCGTAGCCCAAACCTTAACATAACCCTAAACCTAACCCTCGCCCTTGTCCTCGCCCTAACCCTAGCACTAACCCTAACCCTAAACATAGCCATAGCACTAACCCTAAACCAAACCATAGCCCAAGCCCAAGCCGTAACCACAACGCTAACCATAACCAATAACCTAGCCCTAACCCTAACCCTAACCCAAGCCGTAGCCCTAATGCTAATCCTAATCCTAGACCTAAACCTAAACCTACCCATTGCCCCAGCCCTAACCCTAACCCTAACACTAGCACTACCCCTAACCCTAAACCTAAACCTAACCCGAACCCTAAGCCTAGCCCTTACCATAATTCTCAAACTTACCCTAGTGCTAACCCTATCCCTTACCATTGCCTTAACCCTGTCCCTAAGCATAGCACTAGCCCTAGCCCTAAACTTAGTCCTAGCCCTAACCCAAACTCTAACCCAAATCCTAGCCCTAACCCTTACCCTTACACTAGCCCTAATCATAACACTAACCCCAGCCCTAGCACTAGTCCTAGCCTTAAACCTAACCCTAACCCTAATCCTAGCCCGAGCACTAAACCTAACCCTAACTCTAGACCTAACTCTAACCATAGAGCTAGCCCTAACCCTAACCCTAAATCCAGCAATAGCCCCAGCCCTAAACCTAACCCTAAACCTAAACCCAGCAATAGCCCTAGCCCTAACCCTAACCCTAGCTTTAGACCTAACCCTAACCCTAGCCCTAACCCTAAGCCTAGCCCTAACCCTAAACCTAACCCTAACCCTAACCCTAGCACTAACCATACCCTAACTGCAACCCTAACCTTAACCCTAACCCTAGTTCTAACCCAAACACTAACCCTAAACCTGGCCCTAGCTCTAACCTTATCCCTAGCCCTAACACTAACCCTAACTCTAGCCCTAACCCTAACCCTAACACTTACCCTAGCCCAAACCCTAACACTAACCCTAGCCAGAGCACTAGTCCTAGCCCTAACAAAAACCGCAACCCTGGCCCTAGCCTAACCTTAACCCTAACCCTAACTGTAACCTTAACCCTAACCCTAACTCTAACCACAACCCTAATCCTAAACTTAGCCCTAACCCTAACCCTAACACTCACCCTAGAAATAAACCTAACCCTAACTCTACCCATAACCCTAAACCTAGCCCTAACCATAACACTAACCCTAGCCTTGCAGAACACCTAGCAATAACTCTATCCCTAACCCTAGCCCTAGACCTAGCACTAACCTTAACCCTAACCGTAACCCTATCCATAACCTCTAACCCTAACCCTCACCCTAACCCCACCTAACACTAACCCTAGCCCTAACCCTTGCTCTAGAGCTAAAGCTAACCATAACCCTAACTGTAAACATAACCCAAACCCTAGCACTAGCCCTAACCCTAACCCTAATATTAGCCCTAGCCCTAACCCTAACCCTAACCCTTACCCTAGCCCTAACCCTAACCCTAACCCTAACCCTAACAGTAACCATAACACTAATGTAAGCTTAACCCAAAACCCTAACCTTAACCCTATCCCTAACCTAAACCCCAACCCTGACCTTAGACCTAACCCTAAACCTAAACCTAAACCTAGAACTAACCCTAAATTGAACCCTACACATATCCCTAACTCTAGTCCTAATCCTAACACTAACCGTAGCCCTTACACAAAAACAAACACTAGCACTAATCATAACGCTAACTCTTGCCCTAACTGTAACCATAACCATAGCCCAAACCTAAACGTAACCCTAACCCTAACCCTAACCCTTGACCTCGTCCACGCCCAAACCATAGAACTAACCATAACCCTACCCAAGACTTAACCTTAACCCAAACTCTAAACCTTGCCCTCGCCATCACCCTAACCCTAAACCTAACCAAAACCTAACACTAACACTAATCCTAACCCTAACCCTAGCCCTAGCCCTAGCCCTAACCCTAAACCTAACCCTAGCTCTAGACCTAACACTAACCCAAAGCCTATCACTAAACCTAACACTAACACTAACACTAACCCTAGGCATAGAACTAACCCTAAAACTAACCCTAACCCTAACACTAGCCCTAGCCCTAACACTAACATTAACCCTAGCACTAGCTCTAGAGATAACCCTAATGCTAGCCCTAACCCTAGCCCTAACACTAACCCTAGCCCCAGCCCTAACCCTAACCCAAACCCTAACCCTAACACTAGCACTAGCTCTAACCCTAATCCTATCCCTAGCACTAACCCTAACCCTAACACTAACCCAAAACATAGCTATAGCCCTAACCCTAAACCTAACCATAACCATAAACAAGGCCCTAACCCTAACCCGAACCCAAGCACTAGCCAAAAACCTAACTCTAATCCTAGACCTAAACCTAACCCTACCCATTGCCTCAGCCCTAAACCTAAACCTAAACCTAACCCTACCCATTGCCCCAGCCCTAAACCTAAACCTAAACCTAACCATAGCCCTAGCCCAAAACATAACCCTAACCATAACATTACCCCTAACCATAACACTAACACAACCCTAAACCTAAACCCAACCCTAAACCTAACCCTAGCCCTTACCCCTATGCAAATCCTTAAACTAGCGCTAACCCTAACCCTTACCCTTGTCTTAACGCTAACCCTAACCATAGCCCTAGCCCTAGCCCTAACCCAAACCCTAACACTAAACCTAGCCCTAGCCCCAGCCCTAATCCTAGCCCTAGCCCTAAACATAATCCTAACCCTAGCCCTAGCCCTAACCTTAAACCTAAACATAGCCATAGCCTTAACTCAAACGCAAACCATAGACCTAGCCCTAGCCCTAACCCTAAACCTATTGCTAGCCCTAACCCCAAACCTAACCCTAAACCTAGCCGTAGCCCTACCCTAACCAAAACCTAACCCTAATCCTAACCATAACACTATCGATTGCCCCAGCACTAACACTAACCATAACATTAGCCCCAGCCCTAACCCTAATCCTAACCCTAACTGTAACCCTACCACTAGCCCTAACCCTAACCCTAAATCTAAACCTAACCCTAATCCTAAATCAAACTCTACCCTTAACACTAAACCTAGCCCTAAACCTAACCCTAACACTAACACTAACCCTAATCCTAGCCCTAGCCACAGCCCTAGACCTAACCCTAACTCTAACCCGAAGCATAACCCTAAATTCAGTCCCAGCCCTAAGCCTAACCCTAGCCCTTGATTGGCCATAGCCCTAACCCCAAACCTAACAATAACCCTAGCCCTAACCCTAATGCTAACCCTAGACAAAGCCCTAACTCTAACCCTAACCCTAACCAAAACTTAGCCCTAGCCCTAACCCCAACCCTAAACCCAAGTCTAGCCCTAACCCTAACCCTAGCACTAGCCCTAACCCTAATCCTAATCATAACCCTAGCCCTAACCCTAACAATAGACCTAGCTGTAACCCTAACCCTAACTCTAGCCCTAGCCCTAAACCTAAAGCAAACCCTAACCATAACCCTAGCTCTAACCTTAACACTAACCCTAGCACTAACCGAAACCTAACCCTACCCCAACCCTAAACCTAACCCTAACCCTAACCATAATCCAAACCGTAAACCTAACACTAGCCCTAGCCCTAACCCTAACACTAACTGTAACCCAAACCTTAGCCATAGCCCCAACCCTAACCCTAATCCTTACCTTAGCCCTAGCACTAACCCTAACCCTTACCCTAGCCCTAACCCTAAGCCCAACCCTAGACCTAGTACTTCCTAGCCCTAACCCTAGCCCTAGCCCTAACCCAAACCCTAACCCTAACCCTAGCCCTAACTCTAGCCATAGATTTAGCCCTAACCCTAACCCTAACCCTAACCATATAAATAGCCCTAGCCCTACACCTAACTCTAGCTCTAACCCTAACTATACACCCAGCCCTTACTTTAGCCCTAACACTAACCCTAAACCTAAACCTAAGCCTAGCACTAACCATAACCCTAACTCTAAACCTAACCTGAAAACTAGACCTAACCCTAACCCTAACCCTGGCCCTAGCCCTAAACCTAACCCTAGCCTTAACCATAACCATAACCATAGCTCTAGCCCTAAACCTAAACCTTAAACTAGCCCAAACCCTAAACCTAACCCTAGTGCTAGCACTAGTCTTAGCAAAACACTAATCCTAAACCTAGCCATAGCTGCAGCCCTAACCCTAACCCTAACCCTATCTGTAACCTTATGCTTAACCCATAATCCTAACCCTAACCATAACCCTAATCCTAAACTTAGCCCTAACCCTAACCCTAAACCTCACCCTAGAACTAACCCTAACCTAACTCTACCCATAAACCTAATCTTAACCCTAACCCTAACTCTAACCATAACCCTATCCATAACCCTAACCCTAACCCTAAACCTAACCCTAACTTTAGCCCTAGTTCTAACCCTAACCCTAGCTCTAGACCTAGCCCTAACCCCAACACAAACCCTAACCCTAACCCTAGCCATAACCCTAACCCAAACCTTATCACTAGCCCTAACCTTAACCCTAACCCTAACCCTAGCCCTCACCCTATCCCTAACCATAGACCTAGCCCTAACCCTAAACCTAACCCTAGCCCTAGCCCTAACCCTAACCCTAACCCTACCTCTAACCCTATCCCTATCCCTAGTCCTAACCCTAATAAAAATCCTGACCCTAGCCCTAACCCTAACCCTAGCCTTGCACAAGCCCTAGCCCTAACCCTAAGACTAACACTAACCCTAGCCCTAGCCCAGGCACTAACCTTAACTCTAACCGTAGCCCTAACCCTAACCCTTAACCCTAACCCTCACCCTAACCCAAAACCTAACACTAACCCTAGCCTTAACCCTACCTGTGACGCTATAACTAACCCTAAACCTAACCCTAACGCTAACCATAGCCCTAATGCTAGCCCTAACACTAACCTAAAACTATAGCTAGCCCTAACCCCAACCCTAACCCTAAAACTAACCCTAACCCTAACCCTAGCCCTAGACCTAACAAAACCCTAACTCTAACACTAGCCCTAGCGCTAGCCATAACCATAATCCTAACCCCAAACATAACTCTAGCGCAAACCCTAACCTAAACCTAGCCCTAGCCCTAAAACTAACTCTAACCCTAATCATAGCCCTACCCTACCTTATCCATAGCCCTAAACCTAAACCTAACCCTAAACCGATCCCTACCCCTAAACCTAACTCTACTCCTAACACTAGCACTAGCCCTAACACTAACCCTAACCCTAAACCTAACCCTAACCCTGAAACTAACCTTAGCCCTTGCCCTAACCCTAAATCTAACCATAAATCTAATGCTAACACTTGTCCTAGCTCTAACCCTAACACTAACCCTACCCTAGCCCTAGTCCTAACCCTAACCCTAACCCTAACCAAAATCCTAAACATAGCCTTAGCCCTAACCCTAACCCTAGCTCTAGCCCTAACCCTAATCCTAGTTATAACCCTAACACTGGTCCTAACCTAACCCTAACCGTAACCTTAGTCCTAGCCCTAGCACTAGTCCTAACCCTAACCCTAACCCTAGCCCTAGCTCTAACCCTAACCATAGCCCTAGGCCGAGCCCTAAACCTAAACCTAAACCTAACCCTAACTCTAAACATAGCATCGCCCTAACCTGAAAACTAACCTTAGCCTTTGACCTAGCCCTAGCACTAACCCTAACCCTACTTCTAGCACTAAGCCTAAACCTAAACATACCCATAACCCTAACCTAACACTAACCATAGTCTAACCCTAACCCTAACATTAACCCTACTCCTAGCCCTAACCCCAACCCTAACCCTAACCCTAGCCCTAAACCTAAACCAAACACGACCCCTAGCCCTAACCCTAACCCTAACCCTAACCCTAGCCCTAAACCTAAACCAAACACGACCCCTAGCCCTAACCCTAACCCTAACCCTAACCTAACCCTAACCCAAACACTAACCCTAGCCCTAGCCCTAACCCAAACCCTAACCCTAACACTAGCCCTAGCTCTAACCCTAACAGTAGCCCTAGCCCTAGGATAGCCCTAACCCTAACCCTAAACCTAACCCTAAACATAGCCCTAGCCCTATGCCTAACCGAAAGCTTAACCCTAAACCCTAACCCTAACCCTAACTACAACCCTAACCCTAAACTTAGCCCTAACCCTAACCCTAACACTAGACTTAGCTCTAACCCTAAACCTAGCCCTAGAACTAGCCCTAGCCCTAACCCTAACCTTAGCCCCAACCCTAAACCTAAACCTAGCCATAGCGCTAACCCTAATCCTCAACCTAGCCCTAGCTCTAGAAGTAACCCCAACCCTAAACCTAACCATGAAACTAGCCCTAACCCTATCCCTAACCCTAGTCCTAGCTCTAACCCTAACTCTAACCCTAATCCTAGCCCTAACCGTAACCCTAACCCTACCCATAGCCCTAGCCTTAACCCTAACCCTAAAACTATCCCTAACAATAACCATAGACCGAGAACTAGCCCTAACCCTAACACTAACACTAACCGTAAACCTAACTCTAGCTCCAGCCCAAAACCTAACCCTAGCCGTAAGCCTAACCCTAGCAATAGCCCTAAATCCAACTCTAACCCTAACCCTAGTCCTAGCCCTAAACCTAACCATAAACACAGCCCTATCCTTAAGCCTAACCCTAACCCTATTCCTAGCCATAGTCCTAACCCTAACACTAAACATAGCCTTAGGATTAGCCCTAGCCCTAACCCCAACACTAACCCTAACCCTAGACCAAACCTAACCCTAACCCTAAGCCTAGCCCTAGCCCTAGCCCTAATCCTAGCCCTAGCCCTAACACTAACCCTAGTCCTAGCCCTAAGCCTAATGACAACCAAAGCCCTAGCCTTAACCCTAACTCTAAACCTATTCCTAGCCCTAACCCCAACCCTAACCCTAAACCTAGCCCTAACCCTAACCCTAACCCTAGCCTTAGCCCTAAATCTACATGTAAACCTTGACCTAACCCGAACACTAACCTTAAACATAGAATAGCCCTAACCCTAACCCTAACCCTAGCCTTAGACCTAGCCGTAACCCCAACCCTAAACCTAACCATAACCCTAGCCCTTACTCTAGCAGTAACCCTAGCCCTAACTAACCCTAACCCTACCCCTAAACCTAACCCTAACCCTAGCTCTAACCCTAACCCTAAATGTAATCCTAGCCCTAGCTCTAACCCTAACCCTAGCCCTAGCCCTAATCCTAGCCCTAACCCTAACCCTCAACCTAACCCTAACCCGTCACATAGACCTAGCCCTATCCCGAAACCTAACCCAAGAGCAAGACCTGGCTCTAGCCCTAAACCAAACACTAGCCCTAGCCCTAAGCATAAACCTAAACATAGACATAGCCCTAACCTGAATCCTAACCATAGACCTAGCCATAGCTCTAACCCTAACCCTAGATCTAGCCCTAAACCAAAGCCTAACCCTAGCCCTAACCCTACTCCCTAAACATAGCCATAGCCCCAACCCTAACACTAAACCAGCCCTAGCACTAGCTGTAACCCCAACTCTAAACCTAACCATACCCTAGCCCTAACCCTAACCATAACCTTAGCCCTAGCCGTCATCCTCAATCTAACCCTAATCCTAGCCCTAACCCTAACCCTACCCATAATCCTAGCCTTAACACTAACACTAACGCTAGCCCAAGCCCTAACCCTAACCGTAACCCTAACCCTAACCCTAAGCCTAGCACCAGCCCTAACCCTAACCCTAAAACTAACCCTAACCCTAAACCTAACCCAAACGCTAACACTAACCCTAGCCCTAGCTCTAAACCTAACCCTAACCCTAACACAGCCCTAGCTCTAACCCTAAACCTAGCCAAAGCCATGACCCTAGCCCTAAACTAACCCTAACCCTAACCCTAGTCCTAGTCCTACAAGAGTCCTAGCCCTAAACCTAACCATAAACCTTACCCTAGCCCTAGAGCTAGCCCTAACCTTAAACCTAGCCCTAACCCTAACCCTAACCTTAGCCCCAACACTAACCCTAACCCTAACCTTAACCCTAACCCCTAACCCTAACCACAATACTAACCCTAACCTTAGCCCTAACCCTAAACATAACATTAGCCCTAGCTCTAACCCTAACCCTAGCCCTAGCCCTAGCCCTAGCCCTAAACCTAACACTAAACCTTACCCTAACCTTAAACACAGCCCTATAACTAACCCCAACACTAACCCTATCCCTGGACCTAGCACTAGCCCTAAACCAAACCCTAACCCTATCGCTAGCACTAACAATAACCCTAACACTAGCCCTAGCCCTATCCATAACCCTAACCCTAAACCTAGCCCTAACCCTAACCATAGACCTAGCCCTAGACCTAACCCTAGACCTAGACTAACCCTAAACATAGACCTAGCCCTAACCCCAACACTAACCCTAACCCTAACCCTAGGCCTAACCCTAACACTAGCCCTAACCCTAACCCTGGTCCTAACCCCTAATGCTAACCCTAACCCTAGTCCTATCCCTAACACTAACCCTAGCCCCAACACTAACCCTATCCCTGGACCTAGCACTAGCCCTAAACCAAACCCTAACCCTATCGCTAGCACTAACAATAACCCTAACACTAGCCCTAGCCCTATCCATAACCCTAACCCTAAACCTAGCCCTAACCCTAACCATAGACCTAGCCCTAGACCTAACCCTAGACCTAGACTAACCCTAAACATAGACCTAGCCCTAACCCCAACACTAACCCTAACCCTAACCCTAGGCCTAACCCTAACACTAGCCCTAACCCTAACCCTGGTCCTAACCCCTAATGCTAACCCTAACCCTAGTCCTATCCCTAACACTAACCCTAGCCCCAACACTAACTCTAACCCAACATTAACCCTAAACCCTAACCATAACCCTAACCACAACCCTAACCCTAACTTTAGTTCTAATGCTAACCCTAATAGTAGAACCAACCCTAAACGTAACCCTATGCATAAACCTAACCCTAGCCATTACCTAACCCTAATGCTCGCCTTTACCCTAACCCTAACCCAAGCCCTTGCACTAGTCCTAGCCCTAACCATAACCCTAAACCTAACCCTAAACCTAGCCCTAGCCCTAATGCCTACCCTAACCCTAACCCTAGCACTAGCCCTAACACTAAACATAAACCTAAACCTAACACTAAACCTAGCCCTAGCCCTAAACCTAACCCTAACACTAGCCCTAGCACTAACCCTAACCCTAGCCCTAGCCCTAGCCCTAAACCTAACACTAACACTAACCCTAAATATAACACTAGACGTAACCATAACCATAACCATAAGCTTAGACCTAGACCTAGCCCTAACCCCAACTCTAACCCTAACCCTAGCCCTAAATCTAACATTAACCCTGGCCCTATCCCTAACCCTAGCAATAACTCTAAACTTGCACTAACATAACCCTAACAATAGACCTATCCCTAAGCCTAACCCATAGCCCTAACCCTAACATTGGACTTAGCCCTAGCCCTAGTCCTAACCCTAACCCTAACCCAAATCCTAACGCTAACAGATACCCTAAACATCGCCCTAGCACTAGCCCTAACCCTAACTATAACCCTAGCCCTAGCCCTAGCCCTAACCCTAACCCTAGCCCTAATCTTAACCCTAACAGTAATATTAACCCTAACCCCTAACCCTAACCACATCCCTAACCCTAAACATAAACATAACACTAACCGTAACACTAATGGTAGCCCTAGCCCTAACCCGAACCCTAACACTAGCACTAGCTCTAACGCTAACCCTAGCCCTAACCCTAGCCCTAACTGTAACATTAACCCTAACCCCTAACCCTAACCATAGCCCTAACCACAACCCTAACCCTAACACTAGTCCTAGCCCTAGCCCTAGTCCTAGCCCTAAACCTAGTCTTAACCCTATCCCTAGCCCTAGTCCCTAATACGAAACCTAACCCTATCCCTAGAACTAGTCCTAGCTCTAAACCTAACCCTAACAATAACCTTAACCCTAACCCTAACCCTAACACGTACCTTAGACCAAACCCTAATCCTAACCCTAGAACTAACCATAACCCTACCTATGTATAACCTTAACCCTAGCCCTAACCCTAACCATAGCCTATACCCTAAACCTAACCCTAGCCTTTACCCTAATCCTAAAACTGGCCCTAACCCTAACCCTAATCCTAGGCGTAACCCTAAACTAACCCTAACCTAACCCTAAACCTAACCCTCAACCTCAGCCTCGCCCTAACCCTAGCACTAACCCTAACCCTAACCCTAGCCCTAACCGTAACCCTAGCCCAAGCCCTAGCCCTAGCCCTTACCCTAACCCTAAACCTAACCCTAACCCTAGCACTAACTTGAACCCTAACCCTAATCCTAGTTCTAGCCCTAATCCCAACCGTACCCAAACCCTTACCCTAACAATAACCATAGACCTCGCCCTAACCCTAAACCTAACCATAGCCCTAGCCCTAACCCTAAACCTAACCCTAACCCTACCCCTAGCTCTGGCACAAATCATAACCCTAGCCCCAACCCTAGCCATAACCCTAACCCTAACCCTAACTTTAACCTACACTAGCCCTAAACCTAACTCTAACCCTTACCGTAACCCTAACCCTAACCATAGCCCTAAACCTAACCCTAACCTTGGCCCTAAACCTTACCCTAACGGTTACCCTAGCCCTAACCCTAACCATAGCCCTAGCCATAGCCCTAACCCTAACCCTAAACATAGCCATAGCCCTACTCTAACCCTAATCATAGCCATAGTCCTAGCACAATCCGAAACCCTAATCGTAAACCTAGCCTTAACACTTATCCTAGCCCTAGCCCTAAACCTAACCCTAACCCTAGCCTTAGCCCTAACCCGAACCCTAAACATAGCCATAGCCCTACTCTAACCCTAATCATAGCCCTAGCCCTAGCCCTAACCCTAGCCCTTGCCTAAACCTAACCCTATCCCTAACCCTAACCATAACCCTAAACGTAACCCTAGCCCTAGCCCTAACCCCAACGTTAGCCCTAGCCCTAACCCTAACCCTAAACCTAGATCTAGACATAACCCTAACACTAACCCTAGCCCTAACCCTAAACCTAAACCTAGCCTAAGCCTAACCCTAGCACTAACCATAAACCTATCTGTAAACCTAACACGAAGCCTAGCCCTAACCATAACACTAACCCTGGCCCTAGCCCTAATCCTAACCCTAGCCATAACCCTAACCCTAACCCTAGTCCTAGCACTACTCCTAGCCCTAACCCTAACCCTAACCCTAGCCCTAGCCCTAGCCCTAACCCTAGCCCTAGCCTAACCCAAATCCTAACCGTAACATTAACCCTAACCCCTAAGCCTAACCCTAAACCTAATCACAACCCTAATCCTAACCTTAGCCCTAATCCGAACCCTAAACCTCACGCTAGAGCTAACCCTAACCCTAATTCTACCCATAACACTAACCCTAGCCCTAGCCGTAATCCTAAACCAAATCCTAACACTAACACTAGCCTTGCTCTAACACTAATCATAGAACTAGCCCTAACCCTAACCAAGCCCTAGCCATAACCCTAACCCTAACCATAACCCTAACGCTAACCCTAGCCCTAACCCTAACCCTAACCCTATACCTGGCCCTAAACCTAACCCTAACCCTAGCCCTAACCCTAAACCTATCCCTAACCCTAACCCACGCCACCTCCCTCGCGCTAACACTAGCACTAACCCTAACGCTAGCCTTGGCCCTCACCTTAACCCTAACCCTAAACCTAGTTCTCTCCCTCACCCTAACCCTAACCATAAAACTACCCTAATTCTAACCCTAACACTACCCCAAGCTCTAACCCTAACCCTAACCATAATCTAAGCCTAGCTCTAGCCCTAACACTAACCATAACGCTAAAAAAACCCTAAATATAGCCCTAGCCCTAACCCTAAACTTAGCCCTAGACCTAGCCCTAGCCCTAACACCAAACCAAAGCCTAACCCTAACCCTAGCCCTAACCCAAACCCTATAACTAGCCCTAAACTTAACCCTCAACCTAACCCTTACCCTAGGGAGAATCCTAACACTAACCCTAGCCTTGCACAAGCCATAACCCTAACCCTAACACTAACCCTAATGATCAGCCTAACCTCAAACCTAACACTAACCCTAGCATTAACCCTAACCCGAACCCTAACTGTTGCTCTAGAGCGAACCCTAACACTATCCACTAAACCTAGCCCTAACCCTAACACTAACCCTAACCCTAAACCTAACCCTAACGCTAACACTAAACCTAGCCCTAACCATAACCCTAACACTAGCCCTAACTCTAACCCTTAACCTAGCCCTAGCCCTAAGTCTAACACTAATCCTAAACATAGCCCTAGCCCTAACCCTAACGCTAACCCTACCATAAACTTAGACTTAGCCCTAGCCCTAACCCCAACCCTAACCCTAACCCAGGCCATAAAACTAACGATAATTCTACCCCTAGCCCTGACCCTTACACTAACTCTAAACTTGCCCTAACCATTACCAAATAATAGACCTACCCCAAGCCTAACAATAACCCTAACCCTAGCCATAACCCTAACCCTAAACCTAAACCTAGCTCTAGCCCTAACACTAATCCTAGCCCTAACCCTAACCTTAGACCTAACCTAACCCTAAACCTAACCCTAGTCCTAGCACTAGGCCTAGCCCTAGCCGTAACCCTAACCCTAAACCTAACCCTAACCTAAAACCTAACCCCAAACCCTAACCCTAACCACAACCCTAACCCAAATCTTAGCCCTAACCCTAGGCCTAACCGTATCCTTAACCATAACCCTACCTTAACCCTACCCCTAAAGACAATGCTAACCCTAAACCTAGTCCTAGCCCTAGCACTAGTCCTAACCCCAAACATAGCCCGAACACTAATCCTAGCCCTAGCCCTAACCTTAACCCTAACCCTAACACTAGCCCTAGTCCTAGTCCTAGACTTAGTCCTAACCCTAACCCTAACCCTAACCCTAGCCCTAGCCCTAACCCTAACCCTAAACCTAGTCCTAGCCCTTAACCAAACCCTAACCCTAACCCTGACCCTAATTCTAGTCCAAACCTTAACCCTAGCCCTAATCCTAACCTTAGCCCTAACTTAACCCTAACCCTAGCCCTAGCCCTAACCCTAAACCAAACCCTAGCACAAGTCCTAGCCCTAATCCTAGCACTAACCCTAACATTACTCCCAGCCCTAACCCTAACCCTACCAATAGACCTATCCTTTACCCTAACCCTAAACCTAGCCCTACCCCATCCCTAGCCCTAACCCTAGACCTATCCCCAACCCTAACCCTAGCCCTATCCTGAACACTAACCCTAACTCTAACGCTAACCATAGCCTTAGTCCTAACCCTAACCCTAGACCTAACCTTTGCCCTAGCACTAACTCTAACCCTAAACATAGCCTTAGCCCTAACCCTAACCCTAGCCCTAACACTTGCCCTAGCCCTAACCCTAACCCTTACCCTAGCCCTAACCCTAGCCCTAACCCTAACCATAACAGTAACCTTAACTCTAACCATGATCCATAACCTTAACCACAACCCTAAACATAAAATTAGCCCTAACCCTAACCCTTACCCTAGAACTAACCGTAATCCTAACTCTACACATAACCCTAAACCTAGCCCTAACCCTAACCCAAGCCCATAACCTAACTCTAACCCTAACCCTATACTTAACCCTAACCCTAACCCTGATCCTAAACCTAATCCTAACCTTAGCCCTAACCCTAAACATAACCCTAACCCTAACCCTGGCCCTTGGCCTGGGCCTAACCCTAGCACTAACCCAACCCAAAACCTAGCCCTAACCATAACCCTAACCCTAGCCCTAGTCCTAACCATAACCCTAACCCTAGCTCTAAGCATAACACTAACCCCAGCCCTAGCCTTAACCCTAACCTAGCCCTAACCTTCACCCTAGCTCTAGCCATAACTCTAACCATAGCCTTAACCCTAACACTATACCTAACACTAACCTTAACCCAAGCCCTAGTTCAAGCTCTAGCCCTAACCCTAACCCTAACTATAACCCTGTTCCTAACCTCTACCCCTAACCTAATGCTAACCCCAACCCTAACACTAACACTAGCGTTAACCCTAACCCTAAACCTAGATCTAGACCTAACCCTAACCCAAACCCTAAACCAAACCCTTACCACTAACCTTAGCCCTAGCCCTAATCTTAACCGAAATCCTAACACTAACACTAGCCCTAGCTCTAACCCTAATCATAGAACTAGCCCTAGCCATAGCCCTATCCCTAACCCAAGTCCTAGCCCTAACATTAAACCTAACCCTAACCCTAGCCTGAACAATAACCATAGACCTAACCCTAATCCTAACCATAACCCTATCCATAACAATATCCCTAACCCTAACCCTAACCCTAGCCCTAACTCTAAACCTAAACCTAACCCTAACCCTAGCACTAAACCTAACCCTAACCCAAATCTAACACTAACGCTAACCCTAAACCTAACAGTTACCCTACCCTCACCCTAACCCTTACCCTTGCATTAAACCTAACCCTAACCACAGCCCTAGCCATAGCCCTAATCCTAACCTAACACCTGTCCTAAAACTAACCCAAACACAAACCCTAATCCTAACCCTAACCCTAATCCTAGACCTACCCCTAACCCTAACCCTAGCCCTAGCCCTAACCCTAACCCAAACCCTAAACATAGCTACAGCCCTACTATAACCCTAAACATAGCCCTAGGCATAGCCGTAACCCTAGCCCTAGCCGTAACCCTAATCCTACCCATAGACCTAACCCTAACCCTAACGCTAACCCTAGCCCTAGACCAAACCCTAATCCTAAAACTAGCACTAGACCTAACCTTAACCATAACCCGAACCCTAACCCTAAGCCTAATCCTAGCCCTAAACATAAACCTACCAAGAGCACTAGCCCTGACCCTAACACTAACCCTAACCTTAACCTTGGAAATAGCCCTAATACTAACCCTAACCCTTACCGTAGCCCTAATCCTAACACTAACCCTAACACTAAACCTAACTTTAAACCTAACAATAACCCTAGCCGTAGCCCTAACCCTAACCCTAACACTAGCCCAAGTTCTAAACCTAACCCTAACCCTAGACTTAGCCCTAGCCCTAACCCTAACGCTAACTCTAACCCTAATCATAGCATTAGCCCTAAACCTAACACTAACTCTAGCCCTAGACCTAGCACTAGCCCTAACCCCAAACCTAACCCTAACCCAAGCCCTAACCATAACCCTAACCCTAACCCTAGTCCTAGCTCTAAACCTAAAACTAACCCTAGCACTGACCCTAGCTCTAGTCCAAACCCTAACCCTAGCCCTAATCCTAACATTAGCCCTAAACCTAACCCTAACCCTAGCACTAACCATAATCCTAACTGTAACCCTAACCCTAACCTTAACCCTAAACCTAACCTTGGCCCTACCCTAACCCTGACACTTACCCTAGACCTAACCCAAACCCTAACCCAAACCCTTACCTTTGTCCTAACCTTGATCCTAACCATAGACTTAGCCATAGCCCTAACACTAACCCTAACACTAGTACTAACCCTAACCCCAACCCTAACCCTAACCCTAACCCTAGTCTTAACCCTAACCCTAGTCCTAGCCCTAAACCTAACCCTAACCATAACCCTGACCCTAGCTCTAGTCCAAACCCTAACCCTAGCTCTAATCCTAACCTTAGCCCTAAACCACCCTAACCCTACCCCTAGCCCTACCCTAACCCCAACCCTAACCCAAAACCTAGCCCTAAACCCAACCCTAACCCTAACCCTAGCCCTAACCGTAACCCTAACACTAGCCCTAGCCCTAACCCTAAACCAAAGCCTAGCACATGTCTGAGCCCTAATCTTAGCCCTAACCCTAATGTTAGTCCCTCCCTAACCCTAACCCCACCCATAGACCTATACTTAGCCCTAACCCTAACCCTAGCCCTAACACCAACCCTAGACCTAACCCTAGACCTATCTCCAACCAAAAACCTAGTCCTAGCCCTAACCATAACCTTAACCCTAATGCTAACCATAGCCTTATCCCTAACCCTAACCCTAGACCTAAAACTTGACCTAGCCCTAACCCTAATCCTAATCATAGCCTTAGCCCTAACCCTAACCCTAACCCTAGCCCTAACACTAACACTTACCATAGCCCTAACCCTAGACCTAACCCTAACCCTAACCATAACAGTAACCTTAACTCTAACCATGAACACTAACCTTAACCACAACCCTAACCATAAACTTAACCCTAACCCTAGAACTAACCCTAACCCTAACTCTACAGATAACCCTGACCCTAGAACTAACCCTAAACCAAGCCCTTACACTAACCCTAACCCTAACACTATCCTTAACCCTAACCCTAACCCTGGGCCTAAACGTAATCCTAACCATAACCCTAACCCTAAACATAATTCTAACCCTAATTCTGTCCCTTGGCTTCGGCCCAACCCTAGCACTAACCCAACCCAAAACCTAGCCCTAACCCTAACCCTAACCCTAGCCCTAGCCTTAGCCCTAACCCTAAACCTAGCTCTAAGCATAACACTAACCCTAGCCCTAACCTTAACACTAACCAAAGCCCTAACACTAACCTTAACCCTAGCTCTAGCCATAACTCTAACCCTAGCCCTAACCCTAACACTAACCTTAACCCAAGCCCTAGTTCAAGCTCTAGCCCTAACCCTAACCCTAACTGTAACCCTATTCCTAACCCCTAACCCTAACCCTAACACTAACCCCAACCCTAACATTAACACTAGCGCTAACCCTAACCCTAAACCTAGATCTAGACCTAACTCTAACCCTAACCCTAAACCGAACCCTTACACAAACTAGCCCTAGCCCTAATCCTAACCAAAATCCTAACACTGACACTAGCCCTAGCTCTAACCCTAATCATAGAACTAGCCCTAGCCCTAGCCCTAACCCTAACCCAAGCCCTAGCCCTAACCTTAAACCTAACCCTAACCCTAGCCTGAACAATAACCATAGACCTAGCCCTAATCCTAACCATAACCCTATCCCTAACCCTAGCCCTAACCCTAACCCTAACCCTAGCCCTAACTCTAAACCTAAACCTAACCCTAACCCTAGCACTAACCCTAACCCTAACCCAAATCTAACACTAACGCTAACCCTAACCTTGGCCCTAACCCTAAACCTAACAGTTACATTAGCCCTCACCCTAACCCTTACCCTTGCCCTAAACCTAACCCTAAACACAGCCCTAGCCATAGCCCTAACCCTAACCCTAACCCTAACACTAGTTCTAGCACTAACCCAAACCCTAACTCTAATCCTAGCCCTAACCCTAATAATAGACCTAGCCCTAACCCTAACCCTAACCCTAGCCCTAGCCCTAGCCCTAACCCTAACCCTAAACATAGCCCTAGGCCTAGCCCTAACGGTAGCCCTAACCCTAACCCTAACCCTACCCATAGACCTAGCCCTATCCCTAACACTAACCCTAGCCCTAGACCAAACCCTAACCCTAAAACTAGCACTAGACCTAACCTTAACCCTATCCCAAACCCTAACACTAACCCTAACCCTAAGCCTAATACTAGCCCTAAACCTAAACCCACAAAGAGCCCTAGCCCTGACCATTACCCTAACCCAAATGCAGGCTGAACCCTAAATCTAACCCTTACCCTAGCCCTAATCTTAAACCTAATCCTAACCATAAAGCTAACTTTAAACCTAACACTAACCCTAGCCGTAGCCGTAACCTTCACCCTAACCCTAACACTAGCTCAAGCTCTAACCCTAACCCTAGCCTTAGCCCTAGGCCTAACTCTAAGGCTAACTATAACCCAAATCATAGCCCTAGCCCTAACCCTAACACTAAACTAGCCCTAACCTTAACCCTAACCCTAGACCTAGCCCTAACTCTAACCCTAACCCTAACACTAGCCCTAACACTAACCATAGACTGAGCCCTAACCCTAACCCTTACCCTAGCCCTAACGCTAACCCTAACCATAACCCTATCTATAGACCTAACCCTAACCCTAGCCCTAACCCTAACCCTAACCCTAATACTAAGCCTAAACCTACCCCTAAACTTAGCACTAACCATAACCCTAACCATAACCCTAACCTGAAACCTAGCCCTAAGCCTAACACTAACCCTGGCCCTATCCCTATCCCTAGCCCTAGCCCTAACACCAACATTAACCCTAGCGCTAACCCTAAACCTAACACTAATGCTAACCCTAGGCCTAGTTCTAACCCTAAACCTAACCCTAACACTAAACCTAGCGCTAACCCTAAACCTAACCCTAACCATAACCTTAGGCCTAGTTCTAACCCTAACACTTACCATAGCCCTAACCATAAACCTAACCCTAGACCTAGCACTAGACCTAGCCCTAAACCTAAACTTAGCTCTATCCCTAGCCCTAACACTAATCCTAACCCTAGCCCTACCCCTAACCCTAATTGTAAATCTAACACTAGCCCTAACCCTAACCCTACACTAACCCTACCCCTAGCCCTAGCCCTAACCCTAACCCTAGCCCTAATCCAACCCTAAACCTAACCCTAAACCAAGCTCTATTCCAAACCATAACCCTAGCCCTAACTTTAAACCTAGCGCTAACCTTAACCATAACCCCAGCCCTAACCATAACCCTAACCTAAACCCTAACCCTAACCCAAAGCCTAGTTCTAACCCTAAACCTAACCCTAGCCCTACCCCTGACCCTAACCCTAGCCCTAGTCTAAGGCTAACCCTAACTGAAGCCCTACCACTAACCCTAACCATAGAACTAGCCCTAACAAAATCTCTAGTCCAAACCATAACCCTAGCCTTAACCCTAACCCTAGCACTAACCCTAAACACAATCTAACCCTAACCCTAGTCCTAGCCCTAACCCTAACCCTAACCCTAGCTCTAGCTCTAACAATAACCCAAACCCTAGCTCTAGCCCTAACCCAAACAGTAGCCCTAACACTAACCATAGCCCTAAACGTAACCTGAACCCTAAACATAGCCCTAAGCCTAGCCCTAACCCTAACCATAACCCTGGTCCTAAGCCTAACCCTAACACATACCCTAGCCCTAACCCTAAACCTAACCCTAGTCCTAGCACTAGACCTAGCCCTAACCCTAAACCTAACCCTAAACTTAGCTCTATCCTTAGCCATAACACTAATCCTAACCCTAGCCCTACCCCTAACACTAATCGAAAACCTAACACTAGCCCTAGCCCTAACCCTAACTCTAACCCTAACCAGAGCCCTAGCCCTAACCCTAACCCTAGCCCTAGACCTAGCCCTAGCCCTAACACTAAACCAAGCTCTAGTCCAAACAATAACCCTAGCCCTAACCCTAACCCTAGAGCTAACCCTAAACCTAACCCTAACCCTAGTCCTCGCCCTAACCCTAACCCTAACCCTAACACTAGCTCAAGCTCTAACCATAATCCTAACCCTAGCTCTAGCCCTAACCAAAACCATAGCCCTAACCCGAACCCTAGCCCTAACCCTAAACTGAACCCTAACCCTAGCCATAAGCCTAGCCCTAAGTCTAGCCCTAAACCTAACCCTAACCCTGTCCCTAAGCCTAACTCTAATACTTACCCTAGCCCTAACACTAAACCTAACTCCAGTTCTAGCATTAGACCTAGCCCTAACCCTAAACCTAACTCTAAACTTAGCTCTATCCCTAGCCCTAACACTAATCCTAACCCTACCACTAACCCTAACCCTAATCGTAACCATAACACTAGCCCTAACCCTAACACTAATATAAGGTTAATCCTAACCCTAACCCTAACCCTCTCCCTAAACTCAACCCTAACCCTGAAATTAGCCCTAATCCGAACCCTAAACTAACCCTAGAACTAACCATAATCCTAATCCTACCCATAAACCTAACTTTAGCCCTAACCCTAACCGTAACGCTAGCCCAACCCTAAACCTAACCCTAAACCTTGCACTCATCCTCATCCTAACCTTAGCACTAAACCTAACCCTACCCAAACCAAAACCCTAACTCTAACCAAGGCCCTCGCCCTCACCCTAATGCTAACCCTAACCCTAGCCCTAGCCCTTAAAGTAACCCTAACCCTAACCCTAAACCTAACATACCCCTAACCTTAACCCTAACCTTAACTCTAACACTAGTTCTAGCCCTAAACGTAACCCTAAACATAAACCTAACCCTAAAACTAAACCTAACCCTAACCTTAACACTAAACCTAGCCTTAGAACTAACCTTAACCCTAACCCTAACCCTAAACATAGCCATTGCCCTAACCCTAACAATAACCCTAGCCCTAGCCCTAACACTATTCCTAATCCTAACCCTAGCCCTAAACCTAACCCTAACTCTAGACCTAGCCCTAATCTAAACCTAAACCTAGCCATAACCTTAGCCCTAACCTTAACCCTAACCCTAACCGTAGCCCTAGCAATAACCCTAACCCTAACCCTAGCCCTAGCACTAACCTTAACCATTACCTTAGCCCTAACCCTAACCCTAACCTAGCCCAGAACAAGTCTTAGCCATAATTCTAACTCTAACCATAATCCTAGCCCTAGCCCTAGTCCTAATGCTAACCCTAACCCTAGCCCTAACCCTAACCCTAATGTAACCTTAACCCTAACCCCTAACCCTAACCCTATCCCTAACCTCAACCCTAACCCTAACCTTAGCCCTAACCATAAACCTAAACCTATAATAGAACTAACCCTAACCCTAACACTACACAGAACCATAACCATAGACCTAACTCTAACCCTAACAATAACCCTAACTCTAACCCAAACCCTAGCCCTTACCCTAACCCTAACGCTAGTCCTAACCAAAACCCTCACCCCACCATTGCCCCAGTCCTACTCTAACCCTAACACTAGTCCTAGCCCTAACCCTAAACCTAGCCCTAGCACTTACCCTAACCCTAACCCTAGCCCTACCCATTGCCCCAGCCCTAACAACAACCCTAACACTAGCCCTAAGCCTAACCCTAAACCTAGCACTAGCCCTAACCCTAACCCTAAGCCTAACCCTAACCCTAACCCTAACACCAACCCTAGCCCTAGACCTAAACCTAACCCTAACACTAACCCTGACATTAGCCCTAACACTAACACTAACCCTAACCCTAGTCCTAGCCCGAGCCCTAGCCCTAACCCTAACCCTAACCATAAACATAGCCCTAGCCCTAACACTAACCCTAACCCTAACCATAAACATAGCCCTAGCCCTAACACTAACCCTAACCCTAGTCCTAGACCTAGCCCTAGCTCTAAGCCAAACCCTACCACTAACCCTAGCCCTAACCCTAACCCTAACTCTAGCCATAGCCCTTACCCTAACCCTATCCCTAACTCTAAGCCTAACCCTAGCCCAAGTCCTAATGCTAACCCTAACCCTAACTGTAACCCCAGCTCTAACCTTCATCCTAACCATAACCCTAACCCTAACCCGAACCCTAAACTAACCCGAACACTTACCCTAGCCCTAGTGCTAAGCCTAACACTAACCCTAACCGTTACCCTAACCCTAACACTAGCCCAAGCTATAACCCTAAGCCTAGCACTAGCCCTAGCACTAGACCTAATGCTAACCCTAACCCTAAACATAGCCATTGCCCTAACCCTAACCCTAGCCCTAGACCTAGCCCTAGCCATAACCCTAACCCTAACCCTAACCCTAACCCTATACCTGAACCTAATCCTAGCCCTACCATAACCCTAACCTTAACCCTAAAAGTAACAATAACCCTAATCCTAACCTTAACCCTGCCACTAAACCTACCCTAACACTTACCATAGACCTAACCCTAAACCTAACCCTAGCCCTAGCACTAGTCTTATCCCTAATCCTAACCCTAACCCTAAACCTAGCCCTAGCACTAGCCCTAACCCTAACTCTAACCCTAGCCCTAAACATAACCCTAACCCTAATGTAACCTGAACACTAACCCCTAACCCTAACCCTTTCAATAAACTCAACCCTAAGGCTAGCCTTAGCCCTAACCCTAACCCTAAACCTACCCTAACACTATCCTCGCTCTAACCCTAACAATAGAAATAACACTAGCCCTAGCCCTTACCATAATCCTAACCATAACCCTAAACCTAAACCTAACCCTCACCTTAGCCCTAACTCCTACCCTAGATCTAGCCCTAACTGTAACACTAACCATAACCCTAACCCAAAACCTAAACCTAACCCTAACCCTAGCACTAACCCTAGACTTAGCACTAACCCTAACCCTAACCCTGAACATAGCCCTAGCTCTAACCCAAACCATAGTCCTAGATATAGCCCTAGCCCTAACCAGAAACCTAACACTAACCCTAAGCCTAACCCTAGCCATAGCCCTTACCCTAACCCTAAGCCTAGCCCTAACATTAAGCCTACCATAGACCTAGACTAACCCTAACCCTAGACCTAGCCCTAACCCTAAACCAAACCCTAGACCTAGCACTAGTCCTATCCCTAACCCTAATCCTAACCCTAACCCTAAACCTAAGCCTAATGTAACCTTAACCCTAACCCCTAACCCTAACCCTATACCTAACCTGAACCCTATGCCTAACTTTAGCCCTAACCCTAACCTTAAACCTAAACATAAAACTAACCCTAACCCTAACCCTAATCCTCACCATAACACTTACCCTAGCCCTAACCCTAACCGTAACCCTAGCACTTACAGTAATCCTAACCATAGCCTTAACCCTAACCCTATGCTAGCCAACACCTAACCTAACCCTAACCCTCACCGTTGTCCTCACACTAACCCTAGCACTAACCCTAACCCTAGCCCTAACCATAACCCTAACCCTAACCCTATCCCTAGCACTAGTCCTAGCCCTAACACTAACCCTAACACTAGCCCTAGCCCTAATACTAACCCTAACTGTAACCTTAACCCTAACCCCTAACCCTAACCCTAACCACAACCCTAATCCTAAATTAGCCCTAAGACTCACCCTAGAACTAAACCTAACCCTAACTCTACTCATAACCCTAACCCTAGCCATAACCCTAACACTTAGCCTAAACCTAACCCTATCCCTAGCCCTAACACTTACCCTAAACCTAACCATAACCTTAGCCATAGCCCTAACACTAACCCTAGCTCTGGACCTAGCCCTAGCCCGAAACCCATCACAAACCCTAACCCTCACAATGGCCATAACCCTAAACCTAACCCTAAAACTATCACTAGCCCTAACCTTAACCCTAAACTTAACTCTAGCCCTCACCCTAACACTAACCATAGACCTAGCCCTAACCCTAACCCTAACCCTAGCTTTAGCCATAACCCTGACCATAGCCCTAACGTTATCCCTAGCCCTAGCCTTAACCCTAACCAAAACCCTGACCCTAACACTAAACCTAACCCTTACCCTAGGCCTAACCCTAACCCTAACCCTAGCCTTGCACAAGCCCTAGCACTAATCTTAACCGTAACTGTAACCCAAACCCTAACACCTAACCCTCACCCTACCCCAAACCTAACACTAAACCTAGACCTAACACTAACCCAAACAGTATCACTAGACCTAACCTTAACGCTAACCCTAACCCTTGCCCTAGACCGATCCCTAGCCCTAACCCTAACCCAAAACATAGCCCTATAACTAACCCTAAGCTAGTCCTAGACCTAACCCTAGCCCTAAATTGAACCCTAACACTAACCCTAGCGCTAAACCTAACCCTACCCTTAGCCATAGCCTTTACCCTAAAGCTAACCCTAGCCATAACCCTAAGCGTAAATATAGACCTAGCCCTAACCCTAACCCTAGACCTAGGCCAAACCCTCACCCTAACAGTAGCCCTAGCTCTAGCCATAACCCTAACCCTAGCTCTAGCCATAAACCTAACCCTAACACTAAATCTAACCCTAGCCCTAAACTTAACCTTAACCCTAACCCTAACCCTAGCCCTACTATAACCCTAACCATAAACCTAACCATAACCCTACCCCTACCCCGAACCCTAACCCTGGCCCCAACCCTAACACTAACACTTACCCTAGCCTTAAACCTAAACCTAACCCTAGACCTAGCACTAGACCTAGCCCTAAACCTAGCCCTAACCCTAGCCCTAGCACTAGACCTAGCCCTAACCCTAACCTTAGCCCTAGCCAAATCCCTAAAACTAACACTAACCCTTGCACTAACCCTAACACTATCCCTAACCCTAACCCTAACCATAGCTCTACTATAACCCTAACCTTAAACCCTAACCCTAACCCTCCTCTAACCCTATCCCTAACACTGGCCACAACCCTAACCCTAACACTTACCCTAGCCCTAAACCTAACACTAAACCGAGCCCTAGCACTAGACCTAGAACTAACCCTAACCCTAACCCTAGCCCTAGCCCTATCCATAACACTAACACTAACCCTAGCACTAACCCTAACCCTAGTCCTAACCCTAACCATAACCATGGTCCTAACCCCACCCTAACACTTAACATAGCCTTAACCCTAACCCTAACACTAGCCCTAGCACTAGACCTAGCCCAAACCCTAAACCTACCGTAACACAGGCCTAACCCTAACCTTAAACCTAAACCTAAACTTAGCTGTAACACTAACCCTAACCATAAACCTAACCCTAAACCTAGCACTAACCCTAACCATAACCCTAACCCTAGCCCTAGCAATAGTCCTAGCCCTAATAAAACCATAAACCTAGCTCTAAACTAATCATAACCCTAACTGTAACATTAACCCTACCATTAACCCTAACCCTAACCACAACCCTAATCCTAAACTTAGTCCTAACACTCATCCTAGAACTAAACTTAACCCTAAATCTACCCATAACACTAACCCTAGCCCTAACCCTAAGCCTAACCCTAACCATATCCCTAGCCCTAACCCTAACACTAAACCTAAATCTAACCCTAAACTTAGTGCTAGCCCTAAACCTAACCCTAGCCCTAGACCTACCCCTAGCATTAACCCCAACACAAAAAATAACCATAACCCTAGCCATAAACCCTAACCTAACCCTATCACTAGCCCTAACCTTAACCCTAACACTAACTCTAGCCATCAACCTAACCCTAACCATAGACCTAGCCCTAACCCTAAACCTAACCCTAGCCCTAACCTAACCCTAAACCTAACCCTAACCCTAGCTCTAGCCATAATCCTAACCCTAGCCCTAACCCTATACCAAGCCCTAGCCCTAACCCTAACCAAAGGCCTGACGCTAAACCTCCTAACACTTACCCTAGGCCTAAACGTAACCCTAACCCTAAGCTTGTACAAGCCCTAGCACTAACCCTACCACTAACCGGAGCCCTAGCCCTAGCACTAACCTTAACCCTAACTGTAACCCAAACTCTACACCTAACCCTAACCCTCACCCTAACCCCAACCTAACAATAACCCTAACCCTATCACTAGTCCTAACCTTAACGCTAACCCTAAACCTAGCACTGGACTGAGCCCTAGGCCTAACCCTAAGCATAACCCTAAACATAGCCCTAGCCCTAACCCTAACCCTAGTCCTAGACTTAGCCCTAGCACAAACCTGAACCCTAACACTAACGCTAACCCTAGGCCTAAACCTAACCCTAACCCAAGCAGTAGCCCTAACCTTAAACCTAATCCTAGCCCTAAACTTAACCCTAACCCTAAACATAGCCATAGCCCTAAACATAACCCTAAAATAGCCCTACCCCTAACCCTAATCCTAGAACTAACCCTAACCCTAACCCTAAAACTAAACGTAACCCTAACCCTAACACCAACCCTAGCCCTAGACCAAAACCTAACCCTAACACTAACCCTGACATTAGACCTAACTCAAACCCTAACCCTAGTGCTAGACCGAGCCCTAGCACTAACCATAACCCTAACCCTAAACATAGCCCTAGCCCTAACCCTAACCTAATCCTAGACCTAGCCCTAGCCCTAACCCTAACCCAAACCCTAGCCATAGCCCTTACCCTAACCCAAACCCCATCCCTAACTCCAAGACTAACCATAGACCAAGCCCTAACCCTAACCCTATCCCTAAACTTAACCCTTACTCTAACCATAGCTCTAGCCCTAAACCTAACAATAGCCCTAACCCTAGCCCTAACCCTATCCCTATCCCTAGCCCTGACCTAACCAAAACCTGACCCTAACGCTAAAGCTAACCCTAACCGTTACACTAGGTCTAACCCTAACCATAGCCCTAGCACTAGACCTAGCCCTAAAGCTAACCCTAACCCTAACCCTAAGCCTAACAACAGACCTAGCCCTAACCCTAACCCTAGTCCTAGTCCTAACCCTAATCCTAACCCTAATCCTAGCCTTAATACTAACCCTACCCATTGCCCCAGCCATAACCCAAACCCTACCCATTTACCCAACCCTAACCCTAACCCTAGCCCTAGACCTAGCCCTAAACCTAACCATAACCCTAACCCAAGCAGTAGCCCTAACCCTAACCCTAATCCTAGCCCTAAACTTAGCCCTAACCCTAAACATAGCCATAGCCCTAACCCTAACCCTAACCCTAACCCTAGCCCTAGCCCTAACCCTAACCCTAATCCTAGCCCTAACCCTAACCTTAAAATTAAACCTAACCCTAACCCTAACACCAACCCTAGCCCTAGACCTAACCCTAACCCTGACACTAGCCCTAGCTCTAACCTTAACCCTAGCCCTAGACCGAGCCCTAGCCCTAACCTTAACCCTAATCCTAACCCTACCCCTGAACATAGCCCTAGCCCTAAACCTAACCCTAGCCCTAGTCCTAACCCTAATCCTAACCCTAATCCTAGCCTTAATACTAACCCTACCCATTGCCCCAGCCATAACACAAACCCTACCCATTTACCCAACCCTAACCCTAACCCTAGCCCTAGACCTAGCCCTAAACCTAACCCTAACCCTAACCCAAGCAGTAGCCCTAACCCTAACCCTAATCCTAGCCCTAAACTTAACCCTAACCCTAAACATAGCCATAGCCCTAGCCCTAACCCTAACCTTAAAATTAAACCTAACCCTAACCCTAACACCAACCCTAGCTCTAGACCTAACCCTAACCCTGACACTAGCCCTAGCTCTAACCTTAACCCTAGCCCTAGACCGAGCCCTAGCCCTAACCTTAACCCTAATCCTAACCCTACCCCTGAACATAGCCCTAGCCCTAACCCTAACCCTAGTCCTAGACCTAGTCCTACCCCTACCCCTAACCCTAAACGTAGCAACAGCCCTTACCCTAACCCTAACCCCAGCCCTAACTCTAAGCCTAACCATAGACCTAGCCATAATAATAACCCTAACCCTAGCCCTAGCCCTAACCCTAACCCTAACTCTAACCCTAGCCCTAACCCTAACCCTAACTCTAACCCTAGCTCTAGCCCTACCCCTAAACCTAGCCAAACACTATCCCTAACCCTAGCCCTCAACCTAACCAAAACCCTGACCCTAACCCTACCCCTAACTCTTACTTTATTTTTTTTATCTTTTATTTAATGAATATAAATTTCCAAAGTACGACTCATGGATTACAATGGCTTGCCCCCCCGCATACCATCCCTCCCACCCACAACCCTCCCCTTTCCCACTCCCTCTCCCCTTCCATTCACACCAAGATTCATTTTCAATTATCTTAATATACAGAAGATCAGCTTAGTATACATTAAGTAAGGATTTCAACAGTTTGCTCCCACACAGAGACATAAAGTGAAAAATAATAGATGATTTTTTTAAATGATGATGAAATCAGATCAGACCTATTGTCATGTTTAATCCCAGTGAGAGTCAAGTTGGGAATTGATAATTTCTTTTTTTTTTTACAGAAGATCAGTTTAGTGTACATTAAGTAAAGATTTCAACCTTTTGCACCCCCACAGAAACACAAAGTGAAATATACTGTTTGAGTACTCGTTATAGCATTAAGCCTCAATGTACAGCACATTAAGGACAGAGATCCTACATGAGGAGTAAGTGCACAGTGACTCCTGTTGTTGACTTTACAAATTGACACTCCTGTTTATGGCATCAGTAATCTCCCTATGCACCAGTCATGAGTTTCCAAGGCTATGGAAGCCCCTTGAGTTCTCTGACTCTTATCTTGTTTAGACACGGTCATAGTCAAAGTGGAGGTTCTCTCCTCCCTTCAGAGAAAGGCACCTCCCTCTTTGATGACCTGTTCTTTCCACTGGGTTCTCACTCACAGAGATCTTTTTGCCAGAGTGTCTTGGCTTTCCATGCCTGAAATACTCTCATGGGCTTTTCAGCCAAATCCGTAACTCTTACTTTAAACCTAGCCATAGACCTAACTCTAAACTTAACCCTAGCCCTGACCCTAAGCCTACCATAGACCTAGCCCTAACCCTAACCCTAGCTTTAGTCCTAACCCTAACCCTAACCCTAATCCTAGCTCTAACACAAACCCTACCCAATGACCCAGCCCTAACATTAACACTAGCCATAGGCCTAACCCTAACCCTAACCCTAGCCCTAGACCTAACCCTAAACCTAAACCTAAACCTAAACCTAAACCTAACCCTAACCCAAACACCAACCCTAGCACTAGACCTAACCCTAACCCTAACCCTAACACTAACCCTGACACTAGCCCTAGCTCTAACACTAACACTAGCCATAGACCGAGACCTAGCACTAACCCTAACCCTAAACATAGCCCTAGAACTAACCCTAACCCTAGTCCAAGCCTAGCCACAGCCCTCACTTGAACCCTAAAACTAACCCTAGCCGTAACCCTAAACCTAACCCTAGCCCTTACCATAAGTGTAACAGCTAGCCCTAACCATAAGCCTAACCATAGACCGAGCCCTAACACTAAACCTAGCCCTAGCCCTAACTGTAACCCTAGCTGTAGCTCTAAAAATAACACTAACCTAGCTGTAGCCCTAACCCTAACCCTAGCCCTAACCCTAACCCTAACACTAGCCCTAACCCTAACACTAGCCCTAACCCTAACACTAGCCCTAACCCTAATCCTATCCTCGGCCCAAACCCTAACCCTAACATTTACCCTAGCCCTAAAGCTAACCCTAACCCTAGCCCTAGCCCTAGACCTAGCCCTAATCCTAACCCTAACACTAACCCTAGCCCTAGCCCTAACACTAACCCTAACCCTAGCAATAACCCTAACTCTAACCCGAACCATAAACATAGCCCTAGCCCTAGTCTAGCCCTAACCGTAACCCTAGCCCTAGACCTAGCACTAGACCTAGCCCTAACCCCAACCCTAACCGTGACCCTAGCCCTAGCCCTAATACTAACCCTAACCGTAGCCATAACCCTAACTCTAACTCTAACCATAAACATAAACATAAACCTAGCCCTAGTTTAGCCCTAACTGTAACCCTAACCCTAGCCCTAGCCCTAACCCTAACCCTAACCCTTACCCTAGACCTAACCCTAACCCTAACCCTAACCCTAGTGCTAGCACTAATCATAGCCCTAACCCTAACCATAACCCTAGCCCTAGCCTTAACCCTGATGTATCCTAGCGCTAACCCTAACCATAATGTAAGCTTAACCCTAACCCCTTTCAATAACCCTATCCGTAAACTCAACCCTAACCCTAAATTTAGCCCTAACCCTAACTCTAAAACTAAACCTAGAACTAACCCTAACCCTAACCCTACACATAATCCTAGCCCTAGCCCTAACCCTCACCCTAACCGTAGTCCTTACACTAAACCTAACCCTAGTCCTAACCATAACCCTAACCCTGGCCCTAACCCTAATCGTAACCCTGGCCCACCCCTAAACCTAACTCACACCCTAACCTTTGCATTCATCCTCGCCCTAACCCTAGCACTAACCCTAATCCTACCCAAGCACCAACCCTAACCCTAACCCTATCCCTAGCCTTTACCCTAAACCTAAACCTAACCCTAACCCTAACTCTAGCCCTAGCCGTAAACCTAACACTAAACCTAGCTCTAGCCCTAACCCTAACCCTAACCCTAACCCTAACCCTAACCCTAAACCTAACACTAACCTTAGGCCTAGGCCTATCCCTATCCCTATCCCTAACCCTAACCCTAACCCTAACCCTAGCCCTAGCCCTAGCCATAGCCCTTACCCTATCCCTAACCCTAATCCTAACCCTAGCCCTAATTTTGACCCTACCCCTAACCCTAGTTCTAACCCTAACTCTAAACCTAACCATAACCCGAAACCTAACCCTAACCTAATACCCTAGCCCTAGCACTAACCCTAACAAGAACCCTAACCCTAACACTAGCCCAAGTTATAACCCTAACCCTAGCTCTACCTTAGCCCTAGCCCTAACCATAACACTAACCCTAACCCTAAACATAGCCATTGCCCTAATTCTAACCCTACCCTTAGCCCTAGACCTAGCCCTAGCCCTAACCTTAACCCTATCCCTAAACCTAACCCTAGCCCTAACCATAACCATAACCTTAACCATAACAGTAACCCTAGCTCTAACCCTAACCCTAGCTCTACCTTAGCCCTAGCCCTAACCATAACACTAACCCTAACCCTAAACATAGCCATTGCCCTAATTCTAACCCTACCCTTAGCCCTAGACCTAGCCCTAGCCCTAACCTTAACCCTATCCCTAAACCTAACCCTAGCCCTAACCATAACCATAACCTTAACCATAACAGTAACCCTAGCCCTAACCCTAACCCTAAACCTGGCCCTAAGCCTACCATAACACTTACCATAGCCTTAACCCTAACCCTAACCCTAGATCTAGCACTAGACCTAGCCCTAGCCCTAACCCTAACCCTAACCCAGGCCTAGCCCTAGCCCTAACCATAACCCTTAACCTAGCTGTAACCCTAACCCTAACCGTAACTCTAACCCTAGCCATAGCCGTAAACCTAACCCTAAAACAACCCCTAGCACTTGTACTAACACTAACCCTTACCCTAGCCCTAACCCGAACCCTAATCCTATAACTAATTTAACCTTAACCCTAACCCCTAAACGTAACCCTACCCCTAAACTCTACCCTAAGCCTAACATTAGCCCTAACCCTAATCCTAAACCTAACCGTAGAACTAACCCTAACCCTAATCCTAACCATAACCCTTACCTTGACCTAACCCTAACCCTAACCCTAGCCTAACCCTAACTCTAACCCTGGCCCTAACCGTAACCCTACCCTAGCCTGAACCTAACCCTAATCTTTTTTTTTATTATTTATAGTAACATCACTGTGATATTGGTATGCTGATATGTGGTCCACATTTGGATAACCATGGCATAGCATACACATATATTCATAGGATATTTTAATTTCACTTGAATGATATAATACTATTTTAGGAAACAGAGCTGCATTCATGCAGGCAGATATAGTTTGTCAAAATATCATGAATTAGGGGCAGGTGATGTGCATAGTGGATTAAGCTGCTGCATGGTACTCCCATGTCCCATATGGAATGGACAGATCAACCTGGCTACTCTACTTCCTATCTAACTCCCTGCTAATTCAGCTGAGAAGCAGGGATTGTTGGATCAAGTGCTTAAGTTCTTGTCAACCATGTGGGAAACCTGAGTAGAGTTCCTGACCCTGGCTTCAGCCTAACTCAGTCCCAGTGGTTGTGGCAATATGGGGAATGAACCAACAGCGCTAACCCTAATCCTAACTTTAACCCTAACCCTAACCCTAACCCTAACCCTCGTCCTCGTCCTCGCCCTAACCCTAGCACTAACACTAACCCTAACCCTAGCCCTAACCATAACCCTAACCCTAACCCTAACTCTAGCCCTAACCCTAACCGTAACCATAGCACTAGCCCTAATCTTAACCCTAACCTTAACCCTAACACTAAACCTAGCCCTAGCCCTAAACCTAACACCAAAATTAGCCCTAGCCCTAACCCTAACCCTAGCCCTACCCTATACCTAACCCTAGCCAAACCTTAACCATAGACCTAACCCTAACCCTAGACCTATCCCTAAACCTAATCCTAACACTAATCCTAGCCCTAACCCTAACCCTACCGATTGCCCCAACCCTAACCATAACCTTAACACTAGCCCCAGGCTAACCCTAACCCTAACCCTAAACATAATCACAGCCCTGGCCCTAACCCTAACTCTAGCCTTGACCTAGCCCTAGCTCTAACCCCAACCCTAACCCTAACCTTAGCCCTATCCCTAACCCTAACACTAGCCCTAGCCCTAACACTAATCCTAACCCTAGCCGTAATCCTAACCCTAACCATAGACCTAGCCCTAACCATAACCCTATCCCGATCCCTAACCCTAACCCTAAACCTAGCCCTACCACTAACCCTACCATACACCTAGCCCTATCCCTAACCCTAACCCTAAACCTAACACTAGCTAAAGCCCTCACCCGAAACCTAACCCTAACCCTAACCCTAACCCTAACCCGAGCTCTGGCCCTAACCCTAACCCTAACCCTAACCCTAAACATAACCATAGAGCTAACCCTAACCCTAACCTGAGCCCTAACCATAACCCTAACCATAACCCGAACACTTACCATGGCCCTAACCCTAACCCTAGAACTAACACTAACCCTAGCCCTAGCACTAACATTAACCCAAATCCTAACCCTAACAGTAGCCCTAGCTTTAACACTAATCCTAGCCCTAGTCCTAGCCCTAGCCCTAATCCTAACCCTAAACCTAACCCTAAGCATAAACATAGCACTAGCCCTAACCCTAAACCCAACTCTAACCCTAGCCCAAGACTACCCAAGTCCTAATACCACTCCTAACCCTAACCGTAGTCCTAACCCTAACCCTAACCATAGCCCTAGACCTAGCCTTATACCTAACCCTAACCGTATTTCGAGCCCTAACCATACCCAAACCCCAACCCTAGACTTAACCTTAACTCTAACCCTAGCCCTAACACTAACCCTAGCTCTAGCACTAAACCTAACCCTAGCACTAACCTTAACCCTAACCCCAACCCTAAACATAGCCATAGCCCTACCCTAAACCTCATCCTAGACCTAGCCCTAGCTGTAACCCCAACCCTAAGCATAATCATACCCCTAGCCCTAACCCTAACCCTAATCCTAGATCTAAACCTAACCCTACCCATTGCCCTAGCCCTAACCCTAACCCTAGCCCTAACCCTAAACATAACCCTAAACCTAAACCTAGCACTACCCCAACCTTAAAACTAACCCTAACCCTAAAACTAAACCTAACTCTAACCCTAGCCCTTAACCTAACCCTAACTCTTACCCTAGTGCCAACCTTAAACCTTGTCCTTGCCTTAACCCTAACACCAACCATAGCCCTAGCCCTAGCCCTAGCCCTAACCATAATCCTAGCCCTAACCCAAATGCTAACCATAACCCTAGCCCTAACCATAGTCCTAATCCTAGCCCTAGCACTAACCCTAAACCTAACACTAACCATAGCCCTAAACCTAAACCTAAACCTAAACATAGCCATAGCCCTAAACCCATACCAAACCCTAACCCTATCCCAAGCCCTAGCCCTAACCCTAATCCTAGCCCTAGCCCTAACCCTACCCATTGCCCCAGCCCTAAACCTAACCCTAACACTAGCCCCAGAACTAACCCTAATCCTAACCCTAACCCTAAGCCTAGCACTAACCCTAACCCTAAACCTAAAACTATACCTAACTCTAACCCTAGCCCTAGACCTAATCCTAACCCTAACACTAACACTAAGACAAGTCCTAGCTCTAACCCTAACCCTAACTCTAAGTCTAGCCCTAGCCCTAGTCCTAATCTTAACCCTAACCATAACCCTAGTTCTAGCCCTAACCCTAACACTAACCCTAGCCCTTGCCCTAACCCTAGCCCTAACCCTAATTTAACACTAGCCCTAGCTCTAACCCTAACCCTCGCGCTAGCTCTAGCCCTAGCCCTAACCATAACCCTAATCCTCAATCTAACCCTAAAATTTGCCCTAACCTAAACCTAACCCTATCCCTAGACATAGCCCTAGTACTAACCCCAACAATAAACCTAACCCTAGCCCTAACCCTAACCCTAATCCTAATACTATCCCTAGCCCTATACCTAACGCTATACCTAACCCTAGCACTAACCCTAACAATAGACCTAGCCCTAAACCTAACTGTAACCCGAGACTGAGAGCTGACCCTACCCCTATACCTAACCCTAGCTATAGCCATAAGCCTAAACCTAGCCCAAATGCTGCCACTACCCTAGCCCTAACCCTAACACTAACCCCGACCCTGACTCTAACCCTAACACTTACTCTAGCCCTAGACCTAGACCTAGCTTAACCCTAACCCCAACCCTAAACCAAACCCTAGCCCTAGCTCTAACCCTAACCCTAGCACTAGCACGACCTTAACCCTAACCCTAACCATAGCCTTAACACTAACCCTAACCCTATCCCTAGCCTTAACCCTAACCCTAACAGTAACCCTAACACTAACCCTAGTTCTAGCCCTAACGCTAGCCTAGCCCTAACCCTAACCCTAATGCTAACCCTATCCATAAACCTAACCCTGGCCCTAACAATAACCCTAACCGTAACCTAACCCTAACCCTAGACCTAAACCTAACCCTAACCCTTGCCCAAAACCTACCCTAACACTCACCCTAGACCTACCCTAACCCTATCCCTAGCCCTAGCACTAGTCCTAGCCTTAACCCTAACCATAACCCTAGCCCTAGCACAGGTCCTAGCCTTAACCCTAACCCTAACCCTAATACTAGCCATAGCCCTAGCCCTAGCCCTAGCCCTAACCCTAACCCTAGCCCAAACCAAAACCCTAACAATAATGTAACCTTAACCCTAACCCCTAACCCTAACCCTATCCCTAACCTCAACCCTAAGCCTAACCTTAGCCCTAACCCTAACCCTAAACCTAACCCTAGAACTAACCCTAACCCTAATACTACCCATAACCCTTACCCTAGCCCTTACCCTAACCCTAGTCCTAACGCTAACCATAACCCTGGCCCTAACCCTAACACTACCCTAGCTCAAACCTAAAGCTAACCCTAATACTAACCCTCACCCTCGTCCTCACCCTAACCCTAGCACAAACCCTAACCCTAACCCTAGCACTAACCATAACCCTAACCCTAAATCTAGCCCTAGCCCTAGCACTAAACTTAACCCTAATTGTAACTCTAACACTAACCCCTAACCCTAACCGAACCATAACCCCAAGCTTAACACTAACCCTAGCCATAACCCTAACCCTAACCCTTGCTCTAGAGCTAATGCCAACCCTAACCCTAACCCTAACCCTAACAATAACCCTAACAATAAACCTAGCCCTAGCTCTGACCCTAACCCAAACCCTAACACTAACACTAGCCCTAGATCTAACCCTAATCCTAGCCCTAGCCCAACCCTTACCCCTAAACCTAACATTAACCCTAAAAAATCCCTAGCCCTAACCCTAACAAGAACCCGAACCCTAGACCTAGACATAGCCCTAGCGCATCCCCATCCCTAATCCTATCCCTAGCCCTAACAATAACCCTAACCCTAGCCCAAGCCCTAAACCTAACACTAAGACCTGACAATAACAATAGACATATACTTAAACCTAAACTTAAACCTAGCCCTAGCCCTAACCCTAAACCTAACCCTAACCATAAATATAAACCTAGCCCTAACTAACCCTAACCATAACCCTAAACCTAGCCCTAGCCCTAACCTAACCCTAGTCCTAGCCCTAGCCCTAGGCCAAAACCAAACCCTAACCCTAGGCATAGCACTTACTCTAACCCTAACCCCATTGCTAACTGGGGAGGTTAACCATAGACCTAGCCCTAACCCACCCTAACCCTAGCCCTAGCCCTATCCCTAACCCTAAATCTAAACCTAGCTCTAGCCCTAACCCTAACCATAGCCCTAACCCTATCCCTAACCCTAGCCCTGAACCTAACCAAAACCCTGACCCTAACCCTAACCCTTACACTAGGTCTGACCCTAACCCTAGACCTAGTACTAGACCTAGCCCTAAAGCTAACCCTAGCCCTAACCCTAAGCCTAACCATAGACCTAGCCCAAACCCTAACCATAGCCCTAGTTCTAACCCAAACCCTAACCCTAATCCTAGCCCTAACGCTAACCCTACCCATTGCCCCAGCCATAACCCAAACCCTACACATTTACCCAACCCTAACCCTAACCCTAACACTAGCCCTAGCCCTAAACCGATCCCTAACCCAAGCAGTAGCCCTAACCCTAACCCTAACCCTAATCATAGCCCTAACCTTAACCCTAACCTTAAACATAGCCATAGCCCTAACCCTAACCCTAACCGTAGCCCTAGCCCTAACCCTAACCCTAATCCTAGTCGTAACCCTAACCTTAAAATTAAACTTAACCCTAACCCTAACCATAGCTCTGGCCCTAACCCTAACCATAACCAAAGACATAGCCTTAGCACTAACCCTAATCCTAGACTTAAATCTAACCATACCCATTGCCCTAACCTTACCCTATCCTAAACCTAGCCCTAGACCTAGCCCTAACCCTAATCCTAGTCGTAACCCTAACCTTAAAATTAAACCTAACCCTAACCCTAACCATAGCTCTAGCCCTAACCCTAAGCATAACAAAAGACATAGCCCTAGCACTAACCCTAATCCTAGACCTAAACCTAACCATACCCATTGCCCTAACCTTACCCTATCCTAAACCTAGCCCTAGCCCTAACCCTAGCCCTAAACCTAGCACTACCCCAACACTAAAACTAACCCTTACCCTAAACCTAAACCTAACCCTAACCCTAGCACTACCCTAAACCTAATATTTACCCTAGTGCTAACCCTAACCCTTGTGCTTGCCTTAACCCTAAAAAAAACCATTGCCCCAGCCCTAATCCTGACCCAAACACTAGCCCCAGAACGAACCCTAATCCTATCCCTAACCCTAAGCCTAGCACTAGCCCTAACCCTAACCCTAACCTTAACCCTAAACCTAAACCTAAACCTAACCCTAAACATAAACCTAACACTAACACTAACCTTAAGACCAGCCCTAGACCTAACCCTAATGCTAACACTAAACACAGCCCTAGCCCTAATGCTAACTCTAGCCCTAGACCTAGCCCTAGCACTAAACCCAACCCAAACCCTAACCCAGCCCTAGCCCTAACCCTACCCAAACCCTAGCCCTAACATTAAACCTAACAATAGACCTACCCCTAAACCTAACCCTAGGCCTAACCCTAACCCTAACCCTACCCTAACCCTAGCCCTAACCCTAAACCTAACCATAGACCTAGCCCTAACCATAACCCTAGCACTAGCCCTAACCCTAACCCAAACCCTAGCCCTCACCCTAACCATAACCCTAACCCTAACCCTAACCCTAACCCTAACACTAGCCCTAACCTAACCCTAACCATAGACCTAATCCTAACCCTAACACAAGCCATAATCATAAAGCTAACCCTGGCCCAAACCCTAACCCTAATACTTACCCTAGCTCTAACCCCAACCCTAACCCTAGCCCTAGACCTAACCCTTACCCAAACACTAACCCTAAGAGTAGCCCTAACTCTAACCCTAATCCTAACCCTAGTCCTAACCCTAGCCCTAACCCTAAACCTAAACATAGCCCTAAACCTAACCCTAACCTCAAAGCTAACCCTAGCCCTAGACATAGCCCTAGCCCTAACCACACTCCTAAAACTAACCCTAGTCCTAACCCTAACCTTAACCATAGCCCTAGCCCTAGCCAAAACATAACCCTAATCCAATTCTGAGCCCTAACCACAACCCAAACCCTAAACCTAAAACTAACCCTAGCACTAAACCAACCCTAAAAATAGCCATAGCCCTGCCCCTAAACCTAACCCTAGACCTAGCCCCAGCCGTAACCCTAACTCTAACCATAATCATAACACTAGCCCTACCCCTAACCCTAACCATAACCATAACCCTAGCCCTAACCCTAAACCTAACCCAAGATCTAGCCCTCACTCTAACCCTAATCCTGGACCTGAAACTAACGCTACCATTTGCACTAGCCTTACCATAACACTAACTCTAGCCCTAGCCCTAGCACTAACCCTAACCCTAACCCTAAACATAGCACTAACCCTAACCCTAAAACTAACACTAACCCTAAATCTGAAAAACCCTAGCACTTACCCTAACCCTAACCCTTACCCTAGTGCTAACCTTAACCCTTACCCTTCCCTTAAACCTAACACTAACCATCGCCCCAACCCTAACACTAACCCAAACACTAGCCCCAGAACTAACCTTAATCCAAACCAAATCCTAAGCTGAGCACTAGTCCTAACCCTAACCCTAAACCTAAACCTAACTCTAACCCTAAACATAAACCTAACCCTAACCTTAACACTAGCCCTAGAGCAAACCCTAACCCTAACATTAACCCTAAGACTATCCCTAGCTCTAACCCTAACCCTAACCCTAAACACAGACCTAGCCCTAACGCTAACTCTAGCCCTAGACCTAGCCCTGGCCCTAAACCCAAACCTAACCCTAACCCTAGCCCTAGACCTAACCCTAACCCTAAACCTAACCATAGACCTAGCCCTAACCATAACACTAGCCCTCGCACTAACCCTAACCCAAACCCTAGTACTAACCGTAACCATAACCATAGACCTAGCCCTATACCTAACCCTAACCATAACAGCTCTAGCCCTCACCCTAACCATAACCCTAACCCTGTCCCTAACCCTAACCCTAACACTTACCCTAGCCCTAACCTTTACCCTAACCTTATCCCTATCCCTATCCCTAACCCTAACGCTAACTCTAGCCCTAGCCCTATCCCTAACCCTAACCTTAGCCCTAGCCATAGCCCTAACGCTAACCTTAACCCAAGCACTAACCCTAACCCTAACCGTAAACCTAACCCTAGACCTAGCCCTAGCCCTAACACTAATACTAGCCCTAAACCTACCAAAATGTAAGCTTAAACCTAAACCCTTACAATAACCCTATCCCTAACATCACCCTTGTCCGTGCCCTAAAACTTGCACTAAAACTAACCCTAAAAATAGACCTAACCGTAACTCTAACCCTAACCCTAGCCCTAGCACTAAAAATAACACTAACACTAACCCTAAGCCTAGTTCTAGCCCTAATCATAACACTAACCCTAACCCTAACACTAATCCTAGCCTTAGCATAACCCTAACCCTAAGCTTAACTCTAACACTAGCCCTAGCTCAAACTCTAACCATCACGCTAGCACTAGCCCTAGCCCTAACACTAACCCTAACCCTAAACCTAACCCTAAACATGCCCTTGCACTAAACCTAATCCTAACCCTAACCCTGGCCCTAGACCTAGCCCTAGTCCTAACCCCAATACTAACCCTAACCCTAGCCCTGACCCTAACCCTAACCTATCCCTAGCCCTATCCCAAACCCTAAACTTAACCTTAACCCTAGCCATAACCCTAAACCTAACCATAGACTTAGGCCTAACCCTAACCCTAATCCTAGCCCTAGCACTAACCCTAACCCTAAATCTAATTCTAGCTCTAGCCATAGCACTAACCCTAGCCCTAACCCTACCCCTAGCCATAGCCCTAACCCTGCCCCTAGCCATAGCCCTAACCCTAACCATGACCCTAACACTAACCCTAACCATTAGATTGCACTAACCCTAACCCTAAACCAAGCCATAGCACAAGCCCTAACCCTAAACCTAAACCTAACCCTAGCTCTAGCCCTAACCCTAACCCTGCCACTAGCCCTAATCCTAATCCTAACCCTGGCCCCAACCCTAAGTCTAACACTTACCCTAGCCCTAAACCTAACCCTAACCCTAGCCCTAGCACTAGACCAAGCATAACCCTAACCCTAACCCTAACCCTAGCTCTAACACTAACCCTAACCCTAGCCATTACCCTAACTCTAACCCTAACCATAAACATAACCCTGGCCCTATCTAGCCCTAACTGTAACACTAACCCTAGCACTAGCACTAGACCTAGCCCTAACCCTAACCCTAACACAGCCCTAGACCTTACACTAACCCTAACCCTAGCCATAACCCTAAATCTAACCTTAACCATAAACATAACCCTAGCCCTAGTCTAGCCCTAACCGTAACCCAAAGCCTAGCCCTAGCCCTAACCCTAACCCTTACCCTAGACCTAACCCTAACCCTAACCCTGGCGCTAGCACTAGTCCTAGCCCTAACTCTACCATAACCCTAGCCCTAGACAAAACCCTAACGTATCCTAGCCCTAACCCTAACCCTAATGTAAGTTTAACCCAAACCCCTTACCCTAACCCTATCCCTAACCTCAACCCAAACCCTAAATTTAGCCTTACCCTAATTATAAACCTAAACCTAGAACTAACCCTAACCCTAACCCTATCCATAACCCAAGCCCTAGCCCTAACCTTAACCCTAACCTTAGTCCTTAACTAAACCTAACCCTAGTCCTAACCATAACCCAACCCTGGCCCTAACCCTAACCATAACCCTAGCCCAACCCTAAACCTAACCCACAACCTAACCCTTGCCTTCATCCTCGCCCTAACCCTGGCACTAACCCTAATCCTACCCAAGACCTAAGCCTAACCCTATCCCTAACCCTAACCCTAACTCTAACCCTTGCCATCATGCTAACCCTAACCCTAACCTTAGCCCTAGCCCTAGCCCTTACCCTAAACCTAACCCTAACCCTAACCCTAACTCTAGCCCTAGCCCTAAACCTAACACTAAACCTAGCTCTAGCCCTAACACTAATGCTAACCCTAACCCTAAACCTAACACTAACCCTAGGCCTAGGCCTATCCCTACCGCTAACCCTAACCCTAGCCCTAAACCTAGACCTAGCCCTATCCCTTACCCTAACCCTAATCCTAACCATAGCCCTAACTTTGACCCTAATCCTAACCCTAGATCTAACCCTAACTCTAAACCTAACCATAACCCTAACCCTAACCCGAGACCTAACCCTAACCCTAACACTTACCCTAACGCTAGCACTAACCCTAACCCTAAACCTAACCCTAACACTAGCCCAACCTAAAAAAGTAACCATAGCCCCAGCCATAGCCCTAACACTAACTCTAACACTACTCTAACATAGCCATTGCCCTAAATCTAACCCTAACCTTAGCTGTACACCTAGCCCTAGCCCTAACCCTATCCCTAACCCTAACCCTAGCCCTAACCATAACCCTAACCTTAACCCTAACAGTAACCCTATCCCTAACCATAACCCTAACCCTGGCCCTAAACCTACACTAAAACTTACAATAGCCTTAACCCTAATCCTAACCCTAGCCTTGCACTAGACCTAGACCTAACCCTAACCCTAACCCTAACCCTAACCCTAACCCTAACCCTAACCCTAACCCTAACCCAGGCCTAGCCCTAGCCCTAACCCTAACCCTTCACCTAGCTGTAACCCTAACCCTAACCGTAACACTAACCCTAGCCATTGCTGTAGCCCTAACCCTAAAACAAACCCTAGCCCTAGCACTAACCCTAACCCTTACCTAGCCCTTACCCAAACCCTAATACTAACACAAATTAAACTTAACCCTAACCCCTAAACCTAACCCTATCCCTAACCTCTACCCTAAGCCTAACCTTAGCCTTAACCCTAACCCTAAACCTAACTGTAGAATTAACCCTAACCCTAATCCTAACCATAATCCTTACCCTAGACCTAACCATAACCTAACCCTAGCACTTACCCTAACCCTAACCCTAGCCCTAACCCTAACTCTAACCCTGGCCCAAATGCTAAGCCTACCCTACCTAAACCTAAACCTAACCCTAACCCTAACCCTAACCCTCGTCCTCGCGCTAACCCTAGCAGTAACCCTAACCCTAACCCTAGCCCTAACCATAACCCTAACCTTAACCATAGCCCTAACCCTAACCCTAACCATAGCACTACCATAATCTTAACCCTAACCCTAGCCCTAACCCTAACCCTAATCCTAAACCTAACCCTAAAATTAGCCCTAACCCTAATGCTAACCCTAGCCCTAGAACTATACCTAACCCTATCCCTAGCCCTAACCTTAACCATAGACCTAGCCCAAACCATAACCATAACTCTAGACCGAGCCCTAACCCTAAACCTAACCTTAACTCTAGCTGTAGCCGTACCCCTAACGCCATATCTAACCCAAACCCTAGACCTAGCCCTAACCCTAACCCTAACACTAATCCTAGCCCTAACCCGAACCCTACCAATTGCCCCAGTCCTAACCATAACCCTAACACTAGACCCAGAAATAACGCTAACCCTAAACCTAACCCTAACCCTAACCATAAACACAGCCCTAGCCCTAACCCTAACTCTAGCCTTACCGAGCCCTAGCCCTAATACCAACCCTAACCCTACCTTAGCCGTAACCCTAATCCTAACCCTATCCCTAGCCCTAACCCTAACCCTAGACCTAGCCCTACCCCTAACCCTAACCATAGACCAAGCCCTAACCCTAACCCTAGCCCTAACACTAACCATAACACTAACACTAGCTCTAGCCCTCACCCTAACCCTAAACCTAACCTTAACCCTAGCCATAACGCTAACACTAGCCCTAAACCTAACCATAACCATAGACCTAACCCTAAATCTAACCCTAATCAAGCCCTAACCCTAACCCTAACCCTAACCCTAACCCTAACACTTAACCTGGCCCTAACTCTAAACCTAACCCTAGCCCTAACACTAACCCTAGCCCTAGCACTAACCCTAACCCTAACCCTAACAGTAGCACTAGCTCTAACTCTGATCCTAGCCCTAGTCCTAAGCCTAGCCCTAATCCTAACCCTAAACCTAACCCTAAACAAAACCCTAGCCCTAACCCTAATCCTAATCCTAACCCAAGCCCAAGACCTAGCCCTAGACCTAAGCAGACTCCTAAAACTAACCCTAGTCCTAACCTTAACCCTAACCATAGCCCTAGCCCTAGCCCTAAACCTAACCCTAACCCTATTGTGAGCACTAACCGCAACCCAACCCTAGCCCTAGACCTAAACTTAACTGTAACCCTAGCCCTAACACTAAACCTAACCCTAGCACTAACCCTAACCCTAGCACTACCCTAACCCTAGCACCAACCCTAAACATAGCCATAGCCCTAACCCTAAACCTCATCCTAGCCCTAGCCATAGCCAAACCCCAACCCTAACCATAATCATATCCCTATCCCTAACCCTAACCGTAATCCTAGACCTAAACCTAACCCTACCCATTGTCCTAGCCCTAACCCTAACACTTAATATAGTGCTAACCGTAAACCTTGCCCTTGCCTTAACATTAACACTAACCATAGCCCTAGCCCTCGCCCTAAATATAGTCCTAGACCTAACCCAAAAGTTAACCCTAACCATAGCCCTAACCCTAGTCGTAATCCTAGCCCCAGCACTAACCCTAAACCTAACCCTAGCCTGAGCCCTAAACCTAACCCTAAATATAGCCATAGCCCTAACCCTATACCTAACCCTAACCCTAGACCTAGCCCTCACCCTAACCCTAGCCCTAGCCCTAACCCTACACATTGCACCAGGCCTAACCCTAACCCTAACACTAGCCTCAGAACTAACCCTAATCCTAACCCTAACCAAAAGCCTCGCACTGACCCGAACCCAAAACCTAAACATAAACCTAACCCTAACCCTAACCCTAGCCCTAGACATAACCCTAACCGTAACCCTAAACATAAAACTAACCCTAATCCTAACCCTAACCCTAAGCCTAGCACTAGCCCTAACCCTAACCCTAGTCCTAGCTCTAACCCTAACCCTAGCCCTAGCCCTAATCTTAAACCTAACCCTAACCCTAGTTCTGGCCCTAACCCTAACCCTAACCCTAACACTAACCCTAGCCCTTGCCCTCACCCTATCCCTAACCCTAATTCTAACACTAGCCCTAGCTCTAACCCTAACCCTCGAGCTAGCCCTATCTTTATCCCTAGCACTAACCCTAACCCTAAACCTCAACCTAACCCTAAAGTTAGCCCTAAACCTATCCCTAGACATAGCCCTAGCACTAACCCCAACACTAAACCTAACCATAGCCCTAACCCTAACACTAATCATAACACTAACCCTAGACATATACCTAACCCTAAACCTAACTCTATCACTAACCCTAACCATAGACCAAGCCCTAAAGCTAACCCTAACCCGAGACCGAGAGCTAACCCTAACCCTAACCCTAACCCAAACCCTAGCTGTAGATGTAAACCTAACCCTAGCCCAAACGCTACCCCTAGCCCTGGGCCTAACACTAACCATAAATCTGACACTGACCCTGACCCTAACCCTAACCCTTACTCTAGCCCTAACCCTAACCCTAACCCTAGCCATAGCACAAGCCCTAACCTTAACCCTAACCCACCCTAGCCCTAGCACTAAACCTATCCCTAACCATAACCATAACCCTAACCCCAACCTAACACTAACTCTAGCCCTAACCCTAACCCTAACCCTAGCTCTAGAGTTACCCCTAACCCTAACCCTAGCCCTAACACTAATATTAGCCCTAGCACTAACCCTAAACAAAACCCTTATCCTAACAGTAGTCCTAGCTCTAACCCTAATCCTATCCATAGTACTAGCCCTAGCCCTAACCCTAACCCTAAAGCTAACCCTAACTCTAAACATATGCCTAGCCCTAACCCCAACCCCAACCCTAACCCTAATCCTAGACCTAGCCCTAGCCCTAACCCCACTCCTAACCCTAACCATAGTCCTAACCCTAACTCTAACCATAGCCCTAGCCCTAGCCCTAGCCCTAAATCTAACCCTAACACTATTCCGAGCACTAACCGCAACCCAAACCCTAACAATAGACCTAACCTTAACCCTAACCCTAGTCCTAGCCCTAACACTAATCCTAAACCTAGCACTAACTCTAACCCTAAACCCAACCCTAAACATAGCCATAGCCCTAACCCTAAACCTAACCCTAGCCCTAGCCCTAACCGTAACCCCAACCCTAACAATAATCATAACCCTAGCCCTAACCCCAACCCTAAGCATAACCATAACCCTAGCCCTTGCCTTAACTCTAACACTAACCATTGCCCCAGCCCTAACCCTAACCCAAACACTAGCCCCAGAACTAACCCTAATCCTTACACTAACCCTAAGCCTAGCACTAACTCTAACCCTAACCCTAACCCTAAACCTAAACCTAAATCTAACCCTACCCTAAACATAAACCTAACCCTAACCCTAAACTTAACACTAGCCCTAGGAGGAGAGACGCCCAGGGCTCCGAGTCCACATATCGGCGCTGGAAGTGGAGGTGAGCTTAGTAACCAGAGACATTGGCGGGGAAACGGCGGACAGAATTTTAGAGGGACGTGGGTTTTGAAGCGGGAAAGTCCAATAGACTACAGGAGAGAAGGAAAAATAAATAAATAAATAAATAAATAAATAAATAAATAAATAAAAAGGTGGGGGCATACTGGTACAGACAAGTTCCACTCTCTGCCAACCTTGCAAAGGTGAGCAAGAGACAAAGAGCTGGGATATACATAATAAAAGGGGAGAGTTAAGACTACAATTCAGTAGCCTAGGCAACCCAGTGGGAGTCCGCAGGACTCTTTGGGTAGAAGCCAGGAAGCTAAATACCATCCATTCTGCTCAGCCTTGCAGTATTACTTACCTCCTGAACAAAAAATAAAATAAAATAAAATAAAATAAAATAAAATAAAATAAAATAAAATAAATGAATAAATAAATAGAGATTTACCACACATAACCTGAGGGTGTCACCTTTGCACACCTGTAACCCTGAAGAACCAAGCAGAGCTCTCAGGCCACACCCATCTCAAGACTCCAAGGCTCCTCCATCAGCAGGCAGTACACTTAACACGGACATAGTATAATAATAATAATAATAATAATAAACTCACAGTGAGGGAAACAGAATTAACCATGCCAAGCAATAAACACAGAAATCTAGGGAACAAGATCAACGATGACATTATGATGCCTCCAAATAAACAAAACACCCCAAGCCAAGAGTATGAAGATGATGAGATAGAAGAAATGCAAGATACGGATTTCAAAAAATTTATGATAAGAACATTTAGAAGTTTTCAAAAGCAAATCCTTGAACTACAGAAATCCTTATTGGACAGGATTGAGAATCTCCCTTGTGAAAATGAAATTTTAAGGAAGAATCAAAATGAAATGCAGAAACTAGTAGAGCAGGAAAGTGTGATAGTGAAGAGAAATCAAAATGAAATGAAGAGCTCAATAGATCAAATGACAAACACATTAGAGAGCCTTAAAACAGAATGGGTGAAGCAGAAGAGAGAATATCAGACTTAGAAGACAGAGAACAGGAAAGGATACAGTCAAACCAAAGAAAAGAAGAGGAAATTAGAGATCTAAAAAATATTGTTGGGAATCTACAGGATACTATTAAAAAAACCAACATTCGGGTTCTAGGAGTTCCTGAAGGCATGGAGAGAGAGAAAGAATTAGAAGGCCTTTTTAGTGAGATACTAGCAGAGAACTTTCCGGGTCTGGAGAAGGACAGAGACATCCTAGTACAGGAAGCTCATAGAACCCCCAGTAAACATGACCAAAAGAGATCCTCACCACGACACGTTGTAATTAAACTCACCACAGTGAAACATAAAGAAAAGATCCTAAAATGTGCAAGAGAGAAATTTCAGATTACTCTCAGAGGATCTCCAATCAGACTCACAGCAGACTTCTCATCAGAAACACTACAGGCTAGGAGGGAATGGTGAGACATAGCACAGGTGCTAAGAGAGAAAAATTGCCAGCCCAGAATATTATATCCTGCCAAGCTCTCATTTGTGAATGAAGGTGAAATAAAGACCTTTCATAGCAAACAGAAATTGAAAGACTTTGTGGCCACTCGTCAGGCCCTGCAAAAGATACTTAAAGATGTGCTACACTCAGAAACACAGAAACACGGCCATCAATATGAAAGAAGGGAAAGGAAGAACACCTACCAGTAAAAGAGCATGGGAAGCTCAAAGCATATACTAGAAAATATTTCCGGGAAAATGGCAGGGCAAAGTCACTACGTATCAATAGTCACATTAAACGTGAATGGCCTGAACTGTCCAGTTAAAAGACACAGACTGGCTGACTGGCTTAAGGAACAACACCCAACTATTTGTTGCCTACAAGAAACACATCTCTCTAACAAAGAGGCATGCAGACTGAAAGTGAAAGGTTGGAAAAAGATATTCCATGCCAACAGAAACCAAAAAAAAGCAGGTGTAGCCATATTAATATCAGACAAAATAAACTTTAATACAAAAACTGTTAAGAGAGACAAAGAGGGACACTATATAATGATTAAGGGTTCATTTCAACAGGAAGATGTAACTATTCTAAATGTATATGCACCTAATTACAGGGCACCGGTCTATTTAAAAGATATGTTAAGGGACTTAAAGGGAGATTTAGATTCCAATACAATAGTACTGGGGGACTTCAATACTCCACTCTCAGAAATAGACAGATCATCCGGACAGAAGATCAACAAGGAAACAGCAGATTTAATTGACACTATTGCCCAAATGGATCTAACAGATATCTACAGAACTTTCAACCCTACATCTACAGACTTCACATTCTTCTCAGCAGCGCATGGAACCTTCTCTAGGATTGATCACATACTAGGCCATAAAGCAAGTCTCAGCAAATTTAAAAGAATTAGAATCATACCATGCAGCTTCTCAGACCACAGCGGGATGAAGCTGGAAATTAGCAACTCAGGAAACCCCAGAAAGTATGCAAACACATGGAGACCGAACAACATGCTCCTGAATGAACACTGGGTCATTCAAGAAATCAAAAGAGAAATCAAAAACTTTCTGGAAGTAAATGAAGACAACAACACAACATATCAAAACTTATGGGATACAGCCAAAGCAGTATTGAGAGGCAAATTTATAGCAATAGGTGCCTATACCAAGAAATTGGAAAGGTACCAAATAAATGAGCTTTCAGCGCACCTCAAGGACCTAGAAAAACTGCAGCAAACCAAACCCAAATCTAGTAGGAGAAGAGAAATAATTAAAACCAGAGAAGAAATTAACAGGATTGAATCCAAAAAGCATTACAAAAAATCAGCCAAGCGAAGAGCTGGTTTTTTGAAAAAATAAACAAAATTGACACCCCATTGGCCCAACTAACTAAAAAAAGAAGAGAAAAGACCCAAATCAATAAAATCAGAGATGAAAAAGGAAACGTAACAACAGACACCACAGAAATAAAAAGAATCATCAGAAATTACTACAAGGACCTGTATGCCAGCAAACAGGAAAACCTATCAGAAATGGATAGATTCCTGGACACATGCAATCTACCAAAATTGAACCATGAAGACATCGAAAACCTAAATAGACCCATAACTGAAACAGAAAGTGAAACAGTAATAAAGGCCCTCCCAACAAAGAAAAGCCCAGGACAAGATGGATTCACTGCTGAATTCTACCAGACATTTAAAGAAGAACTAATCCCATTTCTTCTCAAACTATTCAGAACAATCGAAAAAGAGGGAATCCTCCCAAATTCTTTCTATGAAGCCAGCATCACCTTAATCCCTAAGCCAGAGAAAGATGCAGCACTGAAAGAAAATTACAGACCAATATCCCTGATGAACATAGACGCAAAAATCCTCAATAAAATTCTGGCCAATAGAATACAACAACACATCAGGAAAATCATCCACCCAGACCAAGTGGGATTCATCCCTGGTATGCAGGGATGGTTCAACATTCGCAAATCAATCAATGTGATTCACCACATTAACAGACTGCAGAAGAAAAACCATATGATTATCTCAATTGATGCAGAGAAAGCATTTGATAAAATTCAACACCCTTTCATGATGAAAACTCTAAGCAATTTGGGTATAGAAGGAACATTCCTCAATATAATCAAAGCAATTTATGAAAAGCCCACAGCCAGCATCCTATTGAATGGGGAAAAGTTGGAAGCATTTCCACTGAGATCTGGCACCAGACAAGGATGCCCACTCTCACCACTGCTATTTAACACAGTTCTGGAAGTTTTAGCCAGAGCCATCAGACAAGAAAAAGAAATTAAAGGAATACAAATTGAGAAGGAAGAAGTCAAACTATCCCTCTTTGCAGACGATATGATTCTTTACTTAGGGGATCCAAAGAATTCTACGAAGAGACTATTGGAACTCATAGAGGAGTTTGGCAAAGTGGCAGGATATAAAATCAATGCAAAAAATCAACAGCCTTTGTATACACAAGCAATGCCATGGCTGAGAAAGAACTGCTAAGATCAATCCCATTCACAATAGCTACAAAAACAATCAAATACCTTGGAATAAACTTAACCAAGGACGTTAAAGATCTCTACGATGAAAATTACAAAACCTTAAAGAAATAGAAGAGGATACCAAAAAATGGAAAAATCTTCCATGCTCATGGATTGGAAGAATCAATATCATCAAAATGTCCATTTTCCCAAAAGCAATTTATAGATTCAATGCAATCCCAATCAAGATACCAAAGACCTTCTTCTCAGATCTGGAAAAAATGGTGCTGAAATTTATATGGAGGCACAAGAGACCTCGAATAGCTAAAGCAATCTTGTACAACAAAAACAAAGCCGGAGGCATCACAATACCAGATTTCAGGACATACTACAGGGCAGTTGTTATCAAAACAGGATAGTACTGGTACAGAAACAGATGGATAGACCAATGGAACAGAATTGAAACACCTGAAATCAACCCAAACACTACTGCCAACTTATATTTGATCAAGGATCTAAAACCAATTCCTGGAGCAAGGACAGTCTATTCAATAAATGGTGCTGGGAAAACTGGATTTCCACGTGCAGAAGCCTGAAGCAAGACCCCTACCTTACACCTTACACAAAAATCCACTCAACGTGGATTAAAGACCTAAATCTACGACCTGTCACCATCAAGTTATTAGAGAACATAGGAGAAACCCTTCAAGATATTGGCACAGGCAAAGAACTTCTGGAAAAGTCCTGGGAGGCACAGGCAGTCAAAGCCAAAATCAACTATTGGGATTGCATCAAATTGAGAAGTTTCTGTACTGCTAAAGAAACAGTCAGGAGAGTGAAGAGACAACTGACAGAATGGGAAAAAAATATTTGCAAACTATGCAACAGATAAAGGGTTAATAACCAGAATCTACAAAGAGATCAAGAAACTCCACAAAAACAAAACCAACAACCCACTTAAGAGATGGGCCTCAATAGACATTTTTCAAAAGAGGAAATCCAAATGGCCAACAGGCACATGAAAAAATGTTCAAGGTCACCAGCAATCAGGGAAATGCAAATCAAAACCACAATGAGGTTTCACCTCACCCCGGTTAGAATGGCTCACATGCAGAAATCTACCAACAACAGATGCTGGCGAGGATGTGGGGAAAAAGGGACACTAACCCACTGTTGGTGGGAATGCAAACTGGTCAAGCCACTGTGGAAGTCAGTCTGGAGATTCCTCAGAAACCTGAAGATAACCCTACTGTTCGACCCAGCCATCCCACTCCTTGGAATTTACCCAAAGGAATTTAAATTGGCAAACAAAAAAGCGGTCTGCACCCTAATGTTTATTGCAGCACAATTCACAACAGCCAAGACCTGGAACCAACCTAAATGCCCATCAATGGTAGACTGGATAAAGAAATTATGGGATATGTACTCTTTAGAATACTATACCGCAGTAAGAAAAAATGAAATCCAGTAATTTGCAACAAAATGGAGGAATCTGGAACACATCATGCTGAGTGAAGTAAGCCAGTCCCAAAGGGACAAATACCATATGTTCTCCCTGATTGATGACAACTAACTGAACACCAAAAAGGAAATCTGTTGAAGTGAAATGGACACTATGAGAAACATAGCCATAGCCCTAACCCTAAACCCTAAACCAAGACCTAGCCCTAACCCTAACCCAAATCCTAGACCTAAACCTAACCCTACCAATTGCCCTAGCCTTTCCCTAACCCTAACTCTACCCTAGCCCTAACCCTAACCCTAACCCTAACACTAAACCTAGGCCTACCCCTACCTTAAAACTAACCCTAAGCCTAAACCTAACCTAAACCTAACCCTACACTTACCCTAACCCTAACCCTTACCCTAGTGCTACCTCTAACCCATGCCCTTGCCTTAACCCTAACACTAAACATTGCCCCAGCCCTAACCCTAACCCTAACACTAGCCCCAGAACTAAACCTAATCCTAACCCTAACCCTAAGCCTAGCACTAGCCCTAAACCTAACCCTAAGCCTAACCATAAACCTAAACCTAAACCTAACCCTAAACTAAACCTAACCTTAACCCTAACCCTAACACTAGCCCTAGAGATAACCCTAACCCTAACATTAACCCTGACAATCCCTAGCTCTAAACCTAACCCTAGCCCTAAACCTAACCCTAAATACAGACCTAGCCCTAAACCCAAACCTAACACTAACCCTAACCATAGCCATAGACCTAACCCTAGCCCTAGCCCTAGCCCTAACCCTAACCATAACCATAGACCTAGCCCTAACCATAACCCTAGCACTAGCCCAAACCTAATCCTAACCCAAACTCTAGCCCTAACTGTAATAATAATCACAGACCTAGTGCTATACCTAACCGTGACCATAACACTAGATCTAGCCCTCACCCTAACCCTAACCCTAACCCTAGCCCTAACCCTAACCCTAACACCTAGCATAGCCCTAACCCTAACCCTAACCCTAGCCCTAGCACTAGCACTAACCCTAAAATAACTGTAACACTAACCCTAGCCCTAGCCCTAACCCTAACCGTAGCTCTAGCCCTAACCCTAACCTAACACTAGCCCTAACCCTAAACCTAACCCTAATCATAACACTATCCCTATCAGTAGCCCTAGCCCTAACCCTACCAAAATGTAAGCTTACCCTAACCTCTAAAAATAACCCTATCCCTAACATCACCCTAAATCTTGCACTAAAACAACCCTAAACATAGACCTAACCGTAACCCTAGCCCTAAATCTAACCTGAACACTGGCCCTAACCACAACCCTAACCTTAGCCCTAACCTTAACCCTAGCCCTAACCCTAACCCTAACCCTATCCCTAGCCCTGACCCTAACCCAAACTGTAAACCTAACACTAACCCTACCCTAACCCTAACCCTAACCCTCTCCCTAACTCTTACACTAACCTTGTCAGTAACCCTAACCCTAACCCTAACCCTTACCCTAGGCCTAACCATAACACTAACCCTAGCCCTAGCACTAGCACTAACCCTAACCCTAGCCGTTGCCTAGCCCTAACCCTAACACTAAACCTAGCCCTAGCTCTATGCCTAACCCTACTCTAGCTGTAAACCGAACACTAACTTTAGCCCTAGAACTAGCCCTAGCCCTAAAACTAACCATAACCCTAGCCCTAACCCTAACCCTACCCCTTACCCAAGCACTAACACCTAAGCCTAAACCTAACCCCAACCCTAACGGTAACCATACCCCCAAACCTAACCTTAGCCCTAACCCTAACCCAAACACTACACCTAGCACTAACCCTAACCTTAGCCCTAAACCTAAACCTAAACCTAACCCTTTCCCTAACCCTAAACCTAACCCTAAACCTCTCCCTTCCTAAACCAAAACCTAACATTAACCCTAACCCTAAACCTAACACTAACCCTAAACATAGACCTAGCCATAACCCTAGCCAAAACCCTAGCCCTAACCCTATCTCTAACCCTAACCCTAGCCCAAGCATAACCCTAACCCTAACCCCAGCCCTAGATATAGCCCTAGCACTAACCCTAATGTTAACGCTTCCTCTAGCCCTAACCCTAACCCTAACTGTAGCCCTAGCACTAACCCTAACCTAACACTAGCCCTAACCCTAACCCTAACCCAAACCCAAACCATGGCCCTAAACCTAACCCTAACCTTGGTCCTAGCTCTAACCCTAATCCTATCCATAGCCCTAGCCCTAACCCTAACACTAAACCTAGCCCTAACCCTAACCAGAACCCTAACACTAACTCTAACCCTATAATTAGTGCTAACCCTAACCTTAACCTTAAAACTAACCCTAACACTAACATGAACCCTAGCGCTAGCCCTAACCCTAAACCTAACCCTAAACCAAACGCTAGCCCTAGTTCTAACCCTAAACCTAGCCCTAGCCCTAGCCCTAGCCCTAACCCCAACCCTAACCCTATTCCTCTCCCTAACCCTAACCCTAAACCTAGCAGTAGCCCTAACCCTAACCCTAGTCCTAGCACTAGACCTAGCACTAACCCTAACCCTAACCCTAGTCCTAGCACTAGACCTAGCACTAACCCTAACCCTAAACTTATCCCAAGGCCTAGCCCAAACCCTAACTCTAACACTAGCCATAACCGTAACCCAAACCTTAAACCTGACACTAAACCTAACCCTAAACCTTACCCCAGCCATAACCCTAACCCTAACGCTAGCCCTAGCACAAGCCTTAGCACTAACACTAATGCTAACCATAGCCCTAGCACTAGCCCTAGCACTTACCCTAACCGTAACCCTAACTCTAGCACTAGCCCTAGTTATAACCCTAACCCTAAAACTAGCCCTAGCCCTAACCCTAACCAAAACCCTAAACCTAATGCCTAACCCTAACCCTAACCCCACTCTAGTGTTAGCCCTAACCCTAACCCTAACCCGAGACCTAGCCATAAACCTAACCCTTACCCTAGCCCTAACCGTAATGCTAACACTAGCCCTAGCACTAGCCCAAACCCTAACCATAACCATAGCCCTTGCCCAAACCCTAACACTAAACCTAGCCCTAGCTCTAAGCCTAACCCTTACCCTACCTAGCCCTAAACCAAACCCTAACTATTACCCTAGCACTAGCCCTAGCCCTAACACTAACACTAAACATACTGTAACCATAACCATAACCCTAGCCCTTACCCTAGCCCTAACTCTAACCGTAACCCTAGCCCTAGCACTAGCCCTAGCCCTAACCCTAACCCTAACAATAACCCTAGCCCTAGCCCTAGCATTAGCCCTAGCCCTAACCCTAACCCTAACCCTAACAATAACCATAGCCCTAGCCCTAGCCCTAACCCTAAACCTAATCCTAGCCCCATCCCAAACTCTAACCGTAACCCTAATCCTAACCCCTAACCCTAACCCTAACCCCAACCATAACCATAGCCCTAAACCTAACCCTAACACTAGACCTAGCACTAACCCTAACCTTAGCACTAAACCTAAACGAAACCCTATCCCTAGACCTTTCCCTAACCCTAAACTTAACCCTAAAACTCTCCTTTGACCTAATCTTAAACCTAACAGTCACCCTAGCCCTAAACCTAACACTAACCCTAACCCTAGCCCTAGCCCTAGCCCTAACCCTAACCCTAGCCCTAACCCGCAACCAACCTAACCCAAACCCTAACCCTAGACCTAGCCCTAGCCCTAACCCTAACACTAGGCCTAAACCTTACACTAGCCTTAACCTTAGTCCAAAACCTAGCCCTAGCACAAACCCTAGCCTTAACTCTAACCCTAACCCTAACCCTAAAACTAACCCTTGCCCTAGCCCTAACCCTAAACATAACCGTCTCCCTCGACCTAACCTGAACCCTAGCCCTAGCCCTAACCCTAACCCTAACCTTAGTCATAGCAGTAACGTTAACCCAAACCTTATTCCTAGCCCTAGCCCTAACCCTAACCCTAACCTTAACCCTAACTCTAGCCCTAGCCCTAGTTATAACCCTAACCCTAAAACTAGCCCTAGCCCTAACCCTAACCGAAACCCTAAACCTAACGCCTCACCCTAACCCTAACCCCAACCTTAGTGTTAGCCCTACTCCTGACCCTAACCCTAGCCCTAGCCCTAGCCCTAACCCTAACCCCAAACCTAACCCTTACACTAACCCTAACCCTAGCCCTAAATCTAACCTGAACACTGGCCCTAACCATAACCCTAACCATAGCCCAAACCTAAACCTTACCCAAACCCTAACTCTCACCCTCGTCCTAGCCCTAAGCCTAGCACTAACCCTAACCCTAACCCTAGCCCTAGACCTAGCCCTAGCCCTAAAAACACTCCTAAACCTAACCCTAGTCCTAAAAATAACTTTAGCCATAGCCCTAGCCCTAGCGCTAAACCTAACACTAACCCAAATCCGAGCCCTAACCGCACACCAAACCCTAACCCTAGCACTAACACCAACCCTAACACCAAACCTAAACATAGCCGTAGTCCTAACCCTAACCCTAACACTAGAACTAGCCCCAGCTGTAACCCTAAATCTAACCATAATCATAACAGTAGCCCTAACCCTAACCTTAACCATAACCATACTCTAGCCATAACCCTAACCCTAACCCAAGACCTAGCCCTAACCCTAACCCAAATACTAGACCTAAAACTAACCCTACCCATTGCCCTAGCCTTACCCTAACCCTAACTCTAGCCCTAGCCCTAACTTTAACCCTAACACTAAACCTAGCACTACCCCTAACCCTAAAACTAACCCTAAGCCTAAACCTAACCTAAACCTAACCCTACACTTACCCTAACCCTAACCCTTGCCCTTGCCTTAACCCTAACACTAAACATTGCCCCAGCCCTAACCCTAACCCTAACACTAGCCCCAGAACTAAACCTAATCCTAACCCTAACCCTAAGCCTAGCACTAGCCCTAAACCTAACCCTAAGCCTAACCATAAACCTAAACCTAAACCTAAACCTAACCCTAAACATAAACCTAACCAAACCCTAACCCTAACACTAGCCCTAGAGCATACCCTAACCCTAACATTAACCCTGACTATCCCTAGCTCTAAACCTAAGCCTAGCCCTAAACCTAACCCTAAACACAGACCTAGCACTAAAACCAAACTGAACCCTAACCCTAGCCCTAGACCTAAACCTAACCCTATCCCTAGCCCTAGCCCTAACCCTAACACTAACCATAGACCTGGCCTAACCCTAACCCTAACCATAGACCTAGTCCTAACCATAACCCTAGCACTGGCCCTAACCCTAACCCTAAAACAAACTCTAGCCCTAACCGTACCATAACCATAGACCTAGCCCTATCCCTAACCCTAACCATAACACTAGCTCTAGCCCACACACAACCATAACACCATAACACTAAACCTGGCCCTAACCCTAACCCTAACACTTACCCTAGACCTAACCCTAACCCTAACCCTAACCCTAGCCCTAGCACTAGACCTAGCCCTAATCCTAACCCTAGCCCTAGCCCTAGCCCTAACCCTAACCCTAAGTGTAACCCTAACCCTATCCCTAGTCCTAACCCTAACCCTAACCCTAACCCTAATCTTAGCTCTAGCCCTAACCCTAACCATAGCACTAGCCCTAATCCTAAACCTAACCCTAAACCTAACCCTAATCATAACACTATTCCTAGCCCTAGCCCTAGCCCTAACCTTACCGAAATGTAAGCTTAACCCTCACCCCTAACAATAACCCTATCCCTAACATCACCCTTGTCCGCGCCCTAAATCTTGCACTAAAACTAACCCTAAACATAGACCTAACTGTAACCCTAGCCCTAAATCTAACCTGAACACTGGCCCTAACCATAACCCTAACCCTAGCCCAAACCTAAACCTTACCCAAACCCTAACCCTCACCCTCGTCCTCGCCCTAACCCTAGCACTAACCCCAACACTAACCCTAGCCCTAGACCTAGCCCTAGCCCTAATCATAGCCCTAACCCTAACCCTAACCCTTGCCCTTGCCTTAACCCTAACACTAACCATTGCACCAGTCCTAACCCTAACCCTAACACTAGCCACAGAACTAAACCTAATCCTAACCCTAACCCTAAGCATAGCACTAGCCCTAAACCTAACCCTAACCCTAGTCATAGAAGTAACATTAACCCTAACGTTATTCCTAGCCTGAAAGCTAACCCTAAACCTAACCCTAGCCCTTACCCTAACCCTAATCCTAACCCTAACACCAGCCCTAGCCCTAAGCCAAACCCAAAACCCGACACTAAACCTAACCCTAAACCTTACCCTAGCTATAACCCTAACCCTAACCCTAGCTCTAGCACAAGACCTAGCACAAAGTTAACTCTAACCCTAGCCCTAGCACAATCCCTAGCCCTAACCCTAACCCTAACCTTAAACCTAACTCTAGCCCTATCCCTAGTTATAACCCTAACCCTAAAACTAGCCCTAACCAAAACCATAACCCTAACGCCTAACCCTAACCCTAACCCCAACCTTAGTGTTAGCCCTACTCCTCACCCTAACCCTAGCCCTTGCCCAAACCCTAACCCTTACCCTAGCCCTAACCCTAACCCCAACCCTAACCCTTACACTAACCCTAACCCTAGCCCTAAATCTAACCTGAACACTGGCCCTAACCATAACCCTAACCATAGCAAAACATAAACCTTACCCAAACACTAACCCTCACCCTCATCAATGCCCTAACCCTAGCACTAACCCTAACCCGACCCCTAACCCTAACCCTAACCCTAGCCCTAGACCTAGCCCTTGCCCTAACCACACTCCTAAACCTAACCCTAGTCCTAACCCTAACATTAACCATAGCCCTAGCCCTAGCCCTAAACCTAACACAATTCCGAGCCCTAACCACACCCCAAACCCTAACCCTAGCACTAACACTAACCCTAACACCAAACCTAAACATAGCCATAACCCTAACCCTAAACCTAACCCTAGACCTAGCCCCAGCCGTAACCCTAACTCTAACCATAATCACAACACTAGCCCGAACCCTAACCCTAACCATAACCATACTCTAGCCATAACCTTAACGTAACCCTAAACCAAGACCTAGCCCTAACCCTAACCCAAATCCTAGACCTAAACCTAACCCTACCCATTGCCCTAGCCTTACCCTAACACTAACACTAGCCCTAGCCCTAACAATAACCCTAACCCTAAACCTAGCACTACCCCTAACACTAAAGCTAACCCTAAGCCTAAACCTAACCTAAACATAACCCTACACTTACCCTAACCCTTGCCCTTGCCTTTACACTAACACTAACCATTGCCCCAGCCCTAACCCTAACCCTAACACTAGCCACAGAACTAAACCTAATCCTAACCCTACCCTAAGCCTAGCACTAGCCCTGAACCTAACCTTATCCTAACCCTAAACCTAAACCTAACCCTAAACATAAACCCAACCCTAACCCTAACACTAGCCCTAGAGCTAACCCTAACCCTAACCCTAACACTAACCCTAAGAATATCGTAGCTCTAAACCTAACCCTAGACCTAACCCTAACCCTAAACACAGCCCCAGCCCTAAACACAAACCTAACCCTAATGCTAGCCCTAGACCTAAACCTTACCCTATCCCTATCCCTAGCCCTAACCCTAACCTATCAACAGACCTAGTCCTAACCATAACCCTAGCACTGGCCCTAACCCTAACCCTAAAACAAACTCTAGCCCTAACCATAACCATAACCATAGACCTGGCCCTATCCCTAACCCTAACCATAACACTAGCTCCAGCCCTCACCCAACCATAACACTAACACTGGCCCTAACCCTAACCCTAACACTTACCCTAGCCCTAACCCTAACCCAAACCCTAGCCCTAGCACTAGACCTAGCCCTAGCCCTAACCCTAACCCTACCCCTAGTCCTAGCCCTAACCCTAACCCTAACCTTAACTCTAACCTTAGCTCTAGCCCTAACCCTAACCATAGCACTAGCCCTAACCCTAATCCTAACTCTAAACCTAACCCTAATCATAACATTATCCCTAGCCCTAGCCCTAGCCCTAACCCTACCCAAATGTAAGCTTAACCCTAACCCCTAACAATAACCCTATCCCTAACATCACCCTCATCCGTGCCCTAAATCTTGCACTAAAACTAACCCTAAACATAGACCTAACCATAACTCTAACCGTAACCCTAGCCCTAGCCCTAGCCCTAATCATAACCCTAACCCTAACCCTAGTTCTAGCCCTAACCATAGCCCTAACCCTAACCCTAATCCTAGTCCTAGCACTAACCCTAACTCTAACTCTAACCCTAGCTCTAGCCGTAACCACAACCCTAGCCCTAACCCTACCTCTAGCCATAGCCCTACCCCTAGCCATAGCCCTAACCCTAACCCTAACCATGACCCTAACACTAACCCTAACCCTTACTCTAGCCCTAACCCTAAACCAAACCCAAGCCATAGCACAAGACCTAGCCCTAACTCTAAACCTAACCCTAGCCCTAGCCATAGAACTAAACCTATCCCTAACTGTAACACTAACCCTAAACCATAACCCTAACCTTAACCCCAACCCTAACACTAACCAAAGCCCTAACACTAACCATAACCCTAGCTCTACAGCTAACCATAACACTAAACCTAACACTAGCTCTAACACTAACCCTAGCCCTACACCTAACACTAACACTAACCCAAACCCTAACCCTAACACTAGCTCTAGATCTAACCCTAAGCCTAACCCGAGCCCTAGCCCTAACCCTAATCCTAAACCTAACACTAACACTAAACATAGCCCTAACCCTAACCCTAACCCTAAGCATAGCACTAGCCCTATCCCCAACCCCAACCCTAACACTAACAATAACCCTAGCCCTAGCACTAACCCTAACCATAACCCTAACCCTAGCCATAATATTAACCATAGACCTAGCCCTAACCCTAACCCTAAGCCAAGCCCTAGCCGAACCCAAAACCTAACCCTAAGCCTAACCCTAGCCCTAACCCAAACCCTAACCCAGGCCTAACCCTAAACCTAGCCCTAACCCTAACATAACCCTAACCATAACCCTAACCCCAACCTTAACCCTAAACATAGCCATAGCCCTAACCCAAACCCTAATCATAATCCTAGCCCTAGCCATAGCCCAAATCTAGCCCTAGCCCTAACCCTAACCCTAACCCTAACCTAGACATAACCCCAATCCTAAACATAGCCATAGCCTTAACTCTAACCATATCCATAGCCCTAGCCCTAACCCTAACGATAACCCTGGCCCCAACACTAACCCTAACCCTAAACCTAGCCCTAGCCCTAGCCCTAACCCTAACTCTAAACCTGGCCCCAAAACTAACCCTAACCCTAACCCTAGCCCTTACCCTAACTCTAACCCTAGCCCTAACCCTACCCTAACCCTGGCCCTAAACCTAACCCTAACCCTAGACCAAATCTAAACATAACCCAAACCATAACCCTAGCCCTAACCCTAACCCTAACCCTAGCCTTAACCGTAAACATAGCCCTAACCCAAACCCTAACCCTAGCCGTAAACCTAACTGTAAACCTATCCCTAGCCCTGATACTAACTCTAACAATAACCTATCACTTACCCTAACCCTTACAATAACCCTATCCCTGGCCATAACCCTAACCCTAACATTCACCGTAGCCCTAACCCTAACCATACCCTTGCCCTAACCCAAACCCTAACCATAATCCTAGAACTAGCCCTAGCCTAAATCTAGCACTAGCCCTAAACGAAACCCTAACCCTAGCCCTAGCCATAACCCTAAACCTAAATATGGCCATTGCCCTAACCCTAACCCTAAACATAGCCCTAGCACTAGCCCTAAACTAACACTAACCATATTCCTAGCCCAAACCCCAACCATAAGCCTACCCTAGCTCTAACCCTAACCCTAAACCTAGCCCTAGCCATAAAAATAAACCTAACCCTAGCACTAACCCTAATCCTAAACCTAACCCTAAACATAGCCATAGCCCTAACCCTAACCCTAACACTAGCCCTAGCTCTAACCCTAACCCTAGACCTAACCAAGCCCTAGCCATACAGTAACCCTAAACCTAAACCTAACCATAACCCTTACCCTAGCCCTAACCCTAACCATAACCCTATCTCTAACCCTAACCCTAACCCTATTCCTAGCCCTGACCCTAACCCTAACCGTAAACCTAACCCTAACCCTAACCCTATCCCTAACCTTAACCCTCTCCCTAACTTGAACACTAACCTTGTCAGTAACCCTAACCCTAACCCTTACCCTAGGCCTAACCATAACCCTATCCCTAGCCCTAGCACCAGCCCTAAACCTAACCCTAAACCTATCCCTAGCCCTGATACTAACACTACCAGTAACCCTAACACTATTCCTAGCCCTTACACTAATCCTATCCCTGGCCATAACCCTAACCCTAACACATACCCTAGCCCTAACCCTAACCATACCCTTGCCCAAACCCTAACCATAACCATAGCCCTAGCCATAGCCCTAACCTTAACCCTAACCCTAGTACTAGCCCTAAGCCAAACCCTAACCATAATCCTAGCCCTAGACATAGCCCATATCTAACGCTCGCCCTAACCCTAACCCTAACCCTATCCCTAGAATTAACCCTAATCCTAAACATAGCCATAGCCTTAACCTAACCATAACCATAGCCTGAGCCCTACCCTAACTATAACCCTGGCCCCAACACTAACCCTAACCCTAAACCTAGCCTAGCCCTAGCCCTAACCCTAACCCTAAACCTGGCCCCAAAACTAACCCTAACCCTAAGCCTAGCCCTTACCCTAACTCTAACCCTAGCCCTAACCCTACCCTAACACTGGCCCTAACCCTAACCCTAAACATAGACCAAACCTAAACATAACCCGAACCATACCCTAGCCCTAACCCTAACCCTAGCTGTAAACCTAACAGTAAACCTATCCCTAGCCCTGATACTAACATACCAGTAACCCTAACGCTGATCCTAGCCCTTACACTAACCCTATCCCTTGGCCATAACCCTAACCCTAACACTTACCCTAGCCCTAACCCTAACCATACCATTGCCCTAACCCTAACCCTAACCATAGCCCTACCCGTAGCCCTAACCTTAACCCTAACCCTAGTACTAGCCCTAAGCCAAACCCTAACCATAATCCTAGCCCTAGAAATAGCCCATATCTAACCCTAGCCCTAACCCTAACCCTAACCCTAACCCTAACCCTATCCCTAGACATAACCCTAATCCTAAACATAGCCATAGCTTTAACTCTAACCATAACCATTGCCCGAGCCCAAGCCCTAACCCTAACTATAACCCTGGCCCCAACACTAACCCTAACCCTAAACCTAGCCCTAGCCCTAGCCCTAACCCTAACCCTAACCCTAAACCTGGCCCCAACGCTAACCCTAACCCTAACCCCAGCCCTTACCCTACTCTAACCCTAACCCTAACCCTAACCTAACCCTGGCCCTAAACCTACCCTAAACCTAGCCTAAACCTAAACATAACCCGAACCATACCCTAGCCCTAACCCTAACCCTAGCCGTAAACCTAACAGTAAACCTATCCCTAGCCCTGATACTAACAATAACAATAACCCTAACACTAATCCTAGCCCTTACACTAACCCTATCCCTGGCCATAACCCTAACCTAACACTTACCCTAGCCCTAACCTAAACATACCCTTGCCCAAACCCTAACCCTAACCATAGTCCTACCCGTAGCCCTAACCTTAACCCTAACCATAGTACTAGCCCAAACCCAAACCCTAACCATAATCCTAGCCCTGGCCCTTACCTAAATCTAGCACTAGCCCTAAACGAAACCCTAATCCTAGCCCTAGCCATAACCCTAACCCTAAATATGGCCATTGCCCTAACCCTAACCCTAAACATAGCCCTAGCACTAGCCCTAAACTAACACTAACCATATTCCTAGCCCAAACCCAACTCTAAGCCTACCCTAGCTCTAACCCTATCCCTAAACCTAGCCCTAGCCAGAAAAATAAACCTAACCCTAGCACTAACCCCAATCCTAAACCTAATCCTCAACATAGCCATAGCCCTAACCCTAACCCTAACTCTAACACTAGCCCTAGCTCTAACCCTAACCCTAGACATAACCCCAGCCCTAGCACTAACAGTAACCCTAAACCTAAACCTAACCGTAACAATAACCTTAGCCCTAACCATAACCATAACCCTAGCCCTAACCCTAACCCTAACCTTAGCCCTAACTTTAACCCTAGCCCTAACCCTAACCCTAAACCTATCCCTAGCCCTGACCCTAACCCTAACCGTAAACCTAACCCTAACCCTAACCCTCTTCCTAACCTTGTCAGTAACCCTAACCCTAACCCTTACCCTAGGCCTAACCGTAACCATAACCATAGCCCTAGCACTACCCTAACCCTAACCCTAGCCGTTGCCTAGCCCTAACCCTAACACTAAACCCAGCCCTAGCTCTATGCCTAACCCTAACCTAGCCGTAAACCTAAACCTAACTCTAGCCCTAGAACTTGCCCTAGCCCTAAAACTAACCCTAACCCTAGCCATAACCCTAACCCTACCCCTTACCCGGGGACTAACACCTAACCCTAACCCGAACCCTAACCTTAACCCCAAAGCTAACCTTAGCCCTAACCCTAACCCTAACACTACACCTAGCACTAACCCTAACCTTAGCCCTAAATCTAAACATAAACCTAACCCTAGCCATTTTCCCTAACCCTAAAACTCTCCCTTGACCTAATCCAAAACCTAACAGTAACCCTACCACTAAACCTAACACTAACCCTAAACCTAGACCTAGCCATAATCCTAACCAAAACCCTAGCCCTAACCCTATCCCTAACCCTAACCCTAGCCCTAGTATAACCCTAACCCTAACCCTAACCCTAGCCCTAGATCTAGCCCTAGCACTAACCCTAACCTAACACTAGCCCTAACCCTAACCCTAACCTTGGTCCTAGCTCTAAACCTAATCCTACCCGTAGTCCTAGCCCTAATGCTAACCCTAAACCTAGCCCCAACCCTAACCAGAACCCTAACACAAACTCTAACCCTATAATTAGGGCTAACCCTAACCCTACCCTTAACACTAACCCTAACACTAACACGAACCCTAGCCCTAGCCGTAACCCTAAACCTAACCCTAAACCAAACACTAGCCCTAGCTCTAAACCTAAACCTAGCCCTAGACCTAGCCATTGCCCTAGCCCTAAACCTAATGGTAACCCATGCCCTAAAATAAACCCTAATCCTAGCCCTAGCCCTAGCACTAGCCCTAACCCCAACCCTAACCCTAACGGTAGCCCTAACCCCAACACTAACCCTATCCCTCTCCCTAACCCTAACCCTAACCCTAACCCTAAACCTAGCTGTAGCCCTAACCCTAACCCTAGTCCTAGGACTAGCCCTAGCACTAAGCAACCTAACCTTATCCCAAGCCCTAGCCCAAACCCTAACCCTAACACTAGCCCTAACCATAACCCAAACCTTAAACCTGACAAAAACCTAACCCAAAACCTTACGCTAGCAATAACCCTAACCCTAACACTAGCCCTAGCATAAGCCCTAGCACTAACACTAACGCTAACCATACCTCTAGCACTAGCCCTAGCCCTAACCCTAACCCTAACCTTAATCCTAACTGTAACCCTAGCCTTAGTTATAACCCTAACCCTAAAAGAAGCCATAACCATAACACTAACCGAAACCCTAAACCTAACGCCTAACCCTAACCCTAACCCCAACCCTAGTGTTAGCCCTAATCCTAACCCTAACCCTAGACCTAGCCATAACCAAAACCTAACCCTAACCCTAACCCTAGACCTAGCCCTAACCCTAACACTTACCCTAGCCCTAACCCTAACCGCAACCCTAACACTAACCTTAGCCCTAACCCTAAACCTAACATTAGACCTAGCCCTAACCCTAAACCTAACTGTAAGCCTCAACCTAGCACTAGCCCTAGCCGTAACTCTAACCTTACCTAGCCCTAGACCTAACCCAAACCCTTACCCTAGCACTAAACCTAACCCTAACCCTAGTCCTAGAGCTAACCCCACCCTTAACCCTAGCCCTAAACCCAAACCTAACCCAAACCCTAAACCTAACATGAACCATAGCCCTAGCCCTAAGCCTAACCCTAATCCTAGTCATAGCCCTAACGGTAACCCTAACCCTATCCCTATCCCTAGCCCTAACCCTAACCTTACACCTAGCCCTAGACCTAGCACTAGCACTAGTCTTAGCCCTAACCCTAACACTAACCCTAGCCCTAACACTAAACCGAATCATAACCCTCACCATAGCACTAGCCCTAGCCGTAACTCTAACCTTACCTAGCCCTAGCCCTAACCCTAACCCTTACCCTAGGCTAACCCTAAGCCTATCCCAATCCCTAGAGCTAACCCTAACTGTAACCCTAGCCCATAACCAAAACCTAACCCTAACCTAAACCTAACCCGAACACTTGCCCTAGCCCTAACCCTAACACTAACCCTCTCCCTCGAAAAAACCCAAAACCTAGCCCTAGCCCTAACCCTAAACCTAACCCTAGTCATGGCCCTAATGGTAACCCTAACTCTATCCCTAGCCCTAGCCCTAACCCTAACCCTAGCCCTAGACCTACCCCTAGCACTAACCTAGCCCTAAACATAGCCCTAAACCTAACACTAACCCTAACCCTAGCTCTGGCCTTAACCTGACCCAAACCCTATCCTAACTCTAACCTTAACGCTAACCCTAACCCTAGCCCTAGCACTAGCCCTAACCCTAACCCTAACCCTACACCTAAACCTAAGCCTAACCTAATCCTAAACCTAGCACTGGCCCTAACCCTAAACCTAACCCTAGACCTAACCGTAACCCTAAACCAGGCCTAACCCTAGCCCTACACCTAAACTTAACCCGAACACTAGCCCTAGCCCTAACACTAATGCTAATCATAACGTTAGCCCTAGCCCTAATCCTAAAAATAGCCCTAGCCCTAGCCCTAGCCCTAGCCCTAGCCATAACTCTAACCCTAACCTATTCCTAATCCGAGCCCTAGCTCTAACCCTAAAACTAACCCTAAAGCAAAATCTAAACCTAGCCCTAACCCTAACCCTAACCCTAACACTAGCCCTAGCCCTAAGCCAAACCCAAAGCCCGACACTAAACCTAACCCTAAACCTTACCCTAGCTGTAACCATAACTCTAACCCTAGCTCTAGAACAAGCCCTAGCCCTAACCCTAACCCTAACCTTAACCCTAACTCTAGCCCTAGCCCTAGTTATAACCCTAACTCTAAAAATAGCCCTAAACCTAACCCTAACCGAAACCCTAAACCTAACGTCTAACCCTAACCCTAACCCTAACCCCAACCCTAGTGTTAGCCCTACTCCTGACCCTAACCCTAGCCCTAGCCCTAACCCTAACCTTTACCCTAGCCCAACCCTAACACCAACCCTATACCTTACACTAACCCTAACCCTAGCCCTAAATCTAACCCGAACCCTGGGACTAACTATAACCCTAACCCTAGCACAAACCTAAACCTTACCAAAACCCTAAACCTTGCCCTCGTCCTCGCACTAACCCTAGCACTAACCCTAACCCTAGCCCTAACATTAGCCCTAGCCCTAACCCTAACCTGAACCCTTGACCTAGCCATAACCTTAACCCTAACCCTAACCCGAACCCTATTTCTAGCACTAACCTTAACCCTAATCCTAAACCTAACCATATCCCTAACCCTAAATCTAACAGTAGCCCTATCTCTAACCCTAACCCTCGCATTAGAACTAGCCCTAGACCTAACCCTAACCCTTATCCTAAACCTAACCCTAAACTTAGCCCTAGCCCTAACCCTAACCCTACCCTAACCCTAACCCTAACCCTAACACTAACCCTAGGCCTAGCCCTAGCCCTAGCCCTAACCACAACCCTAACCCTAACACTAGCCCTAACCCTAGCCCTAGAACAAGCCCTAGCACTAAGCCTAATGCTATCCCTAGCCCTAACCCTAATGCTAACCCTTGCCCTAGCCCTAACCCTAACCATAACCCTACCCTAGCCTTAGCACTAGACCTAGCCCTAACAATAAACTTAAGCCTAACCCTAGTCCTATCCCTAGCCCTAACGCTAACCCTAACCATACCCTTATCCCTAACCCTAAGTGTAACCCTAAACTAACCCCTAGCCCTAACCCTAACCATAACCCAAACCCTAACATTAAACCTAGCCCTAACCCTAGCCCTACACCTAAACCTAAACCGAACACTTGACCTAGCCCTAACACTAATGCTAACCCTAAGCTAACCATAACCTTATCCCTAGCCCTAATCCCAAAACTAGCCCTAGCCTTAGACCTAACCCTAACCCTAGCCATAACTCTAACCCTAACCTATTCCTAATCCTAGCCCTAGCTCTAACGCTAAACCTAACCCTAAACCAAAGCCTAACCCTAACCCTAGCCCTAAACCTAACCCTAAACCTAACCCTAGCCCTAACTCTAACCCTAACCCTAACCCTAACCATCGCCCTAGCCCTAGCCCTAACCCTAACCCTAACACTAACACTAACTTAACCCTAACCCTGGCACTAACCCTAACACTAAACCTAACAAAACAATAACCCTAGCTCTATCACTAACAATAACAATAAGCCTAACCCTAAACCTAACCCTAACCCTAACACTAACCCTAGCCCTAACACTAACCCTAACCCCAACCCTAACACTAGCCCTAGCTCTAACCATAACCGTAGCCCTAAACCTAACCCTAGGTCTTGCCCTAGCCCTAGACCTAACTTAACCCTAAATCTAACCCTCGCACTAGCACAAGCCCTAAACCTAAACCTAACCCAAACCCCAACCCTAACCCTAACCCTAACCCTAATCCTAACCCAAACACATTCCGTCGCCCTAATCCGAACCCTAACCCTAACTCTAGTCATAAACCTAAACCTAACCTGAACCTTAGCCCTAGCCCTACCCTAACCCTAAACCCCTCCCTCGCCCCAATCGGTACCCTAACACTAAACCTAGACCTAAGCCTAACCCTAACACTAAACCTAACCCTAACCCTAGCCCTAACCCTAACACTAACCAAAATCTAACCCTAAACCTAAAACTAGCCCTAGCATTAACCCTAATCCTAACCCTAGCCCTAACCCTAACCCTAACACTCTCTCTCTCGACCTAATCTGAACACTAAACCTAACAATAGCACTAACCCTAAACCTAACACTAAGCCTAGTCTAGCCCTAACCACAACCCTAAACCTAGCCCTAACAATAAGCCTACCCATGCCCTAGCCCTAACCCTAGCACTAGCCCTAACCCTAACCCTGCCCTAAGCCTAACCCTAACCATAACCTAATCCTAACCTTAGCCCTAGCCCTAATCCTAACCAAATTCTAGCACTAGCCATAACTCCAACCCTAGCCCTAATGGTAACCCTACACTAATACTAACACAAGCCCTAGCTCTAACCCTAAAACTAACCATAACCCTAAACCTAAGCCTAGCCCTAAACCTAACCCTAACCCTAACCCAAACCCTAAACCTAACCCAAACCCTAAACCAAACCCTATTCCTAGCACTAACCATAACCCTAACGCTAGCCCTAACCCCAACCCTAACCCTAGCCCTAGACTTAACCATAACCCTAGCCCTAACACTAACCCTAACCCTAACCCTAAACATTGCCATTGCCATAACCCTAACACTAACTCTAGCCCTAGCACTAGTCCCAGCCGTAACCCTTACTGTAACCCTATTCCAAACCCTAGCCCTAACCCTAACCCTAACCCTAGCCATAGCCCTAAACCTAACCCTAACTGTAGCCCTAACCCTAACCCTAACCATAGCCCTAGCCCTAACCCTAACCCTAAGCCTAAACCTAATCCTGGCCCTAGCACTAACCCTAAACCTAACGCTAACCCTAACCCTAGCTCTAGTCCTAACCTTACCCAAACACTAACCCGAACCCTAACTCTAACCCTAAAAATAACACTAACACTAACACTAAACTAAGCCCAAGCCCTAACCCTAAACCTAACCCCAACAAAAACACTAGACTTAACTCTAACCCTAACCCTAATCTTGGTACTGATTGTAACCCTAGCTGTAGCCCTAGCCCTAGTCCTAAACGTAACCCTAACACTAAACCTGGCCTTAGATCTTGCCCTAGCCCTAATCCTAGCCCTAAACCTAACCCTAGACCTAACCTTAACCCGAGCCCTAACCCTAGTCCTAACACTAACCATAACCCTAGCCCTAGCCCTAACCCTAACCATGGACCTAGCCCTAACCCTAACTCTAGCCCCAGCCCTAACCCTGACCCTAACCCTAACCCTAGCCCTAACCTTAACCCTAACCATAACCCTAAATCTAGCAATAGCCCAAGCCCTAAACATAACCCTAACCCAAGCCTAGCCCAAACCCTAACCCTTGTTCTAGCCCTAACCCAAACCCTAACCCTAGCCCTAGCACTATCCCTAACCCTAACCCTAGCCCCAGACCTAACCTTAGCCCTAACTGCAAACCGAACCCTAACCCAGGACCTAACCCTAACCCTAGCCCTAGCACTAACCCTTACCCTAACCCTAGCCATAACCCGAACACTAGCCCTAGCACAAACACTATCCAAACCCTAGCCTTAAACCTAAATCTAACCCGAAACCTAGCCATAGCCCTAACCCTACCCCGAACCCTCTGCCTCGCCCTAATCCGAACCCTAACCCTAACCCTAGCCCTAAATCTAACCCTAACACTAACCCTAGCCCTAGGCTTGACCCTAACCCTAACCCTAACCTTAACCCTAACCTGAAGCCTAACTATAGCCCTAGACCTAACCCTATCCCTATCCCTAGCCCTAAACCTAACCCTAACCCTAACCCTAGTCCTAGCCCTAATGGTAACTCTAAACCTATCCCTATCCCTAACCCTAGCCCTAACCCTAACCCTAACGCTAACCCTAGCTCTAGCCCTAACACTAACCCTTTTTTTTTTTTTTGCAATTTAAAACCTTTTTTATTTGGTGATATATTGTGAGTCTCTTTCCTTTTATTTATAGGTATCCAGATATATTTAAATGGGCTTACATATGGTTTAGGAACCATCTGAGTAAGTGTTGAAAGTTCTGAGTATCTCAGCTCTTTTTTTTTTAACTTTTATTTAATGAATATAAATTTCCAAAGTACGACTTAGGGATTACAATGGCTTCCCCCCCATACCGTCCCTCCCACCCGCAACCTTCCCCTTTCCCACTCCCTCTCCCCTTCCATTCACATCAAGATTCACTTTCGATTCTCTTAATATACAGATCAGCTTAGTATACATTAAGTAAAGATTTCAACAGTTTTCTCCCACACAGAAACATAAAGTGAAAAATAATAGATGATTTTTATTTTAAAAATAAAAATCTGATGATGAAATCAGATCAGACCTATTGTCATGTTTAATCCCAGTGAGAGTCATGTTGGGAATTGATAATTTCTTCTTCTTTTTTTTTTTACAGAAGGTCAGTTTAGTATACATTAAGTAAAGATTTCAACAGTTTGCACCCACATAGAAACACAAAGTGAAATATATTGTTTGAGTACTCATTATAGCATTAAGTCTCAATGTACAGCACATTAAGGACAGAGACCTACATGAGGAGTAAGTGCACAGTGACTCCTGTTGTTGACTTTACAAATTGACACTCCTGTTTATGGCATCAGTAATCTCCCTATGCGCCAGTCATGAGTTTCCAAGGCTATGGAAGCCTTTTGAGTTCTCCAACTCTTATCTTGTTTAGACAAAGTCATAGTCAAAGTGGAGGTTCCCTCCTCCCTTCAGAGAAAGGTACCTCCTTCTTTGAAGACCTGTTCTTTCCTTTGTTTTGCCAGAGTGTCTTGGCTTTCCATGCCTGAAATACTCTCATGGGCTTTTCAGCCAGATCTGAATGCCTTTAGGGCTGATTCTGAGGCCAGAGTGCTATTTAGGACATCTGCCATTCTATGAGTCTGCTGAGTATCTTGCTTCCCATGTTGGATCACTCTCCCCTTTATTTATTCTATTGGTTAGTATTAGCAGGTACTAGACTTGTTTATGTGCTGCCTTTGACTCTTAGTCCTTTCATTATGATCAATTGTGAACTGAGATTGATCACTTGGACTAGTGAGATGGCATTGGTACATGCCACCTTGATGGGATTGAATTGGAGTCCCCTGGTATGTTTCTAACTCTACCATTTGGGGCAAGTCAGCTTGAGCATGTCCCAAATTGTACATCTCTTCCCTCTCTTATTCCCACTCTTATGTTTAACAGGGATCACATTTCAGTTAAATTTCAACACTTAAGAATAACTGTGTATTAATTACAGAATTAAACCAGTCATATTAAGTAGAACAGACAAAAAAAACTACTAAGAGGGATAATGAATTAAGTTTTTCATTAACAGTCAGGGCTATGCTGATCAAGTCACCGTTTCTCATAGTGTCCATTTCACTTCAACAGGTTTTCTTTTTGGTGTTCAGTCAGTTGTCGCTGATCAGGGAGAACACATGGTATTTGTCCCTTTGGGACTGGCTTATTTCACTCAGCATGATGTGTTCCAGATTCCTCCATTTTGTTGCAAATGACTGGATGTCATTGTTTCTTACTGCGGTATAGTATTCTAAAGAGTACATATCCCATAATTTCTTTATCCAGTCTACCGTTGATGGGCATTTAGGTTGGTTCCAGGTCTTGGCTGTTGTGAATTGTGCTGCGATAAACATTAGGGTGCAGACCGCTTTTTTGTTTGCCAATTTAAATTCCTTTGGGTAAATTCCAAGGAGTGGGATGGCTGGGTCGAACGGTAGGGTTATATTCAGGTTTCTGAGGAATCTCCAGACTGACTTCCACAGTGGCTTGACCAGTTTGCATTCCCACCAACAGTGGGTTAGTGTCCCTTTTTCCCCACATCCTCGCCAGCATCTGTTGTTGGTAGATTTCTGTATGTGAGCCATTCTAACCGGGGTGAGGTGAAACCTTGTTGTGGTTTCGCTTTACATTTCCCTGATTGCTAGTGATCTTGAACATTTTTTCATGTGCCTGTTGGCCATTTGGATTTCCTCTTTTGAAAAATGTCTATTGAGGTCCTTGGCCCATCTCTTAAGTGGGTTGTTGGTTTTGTTTTTGTGGAGTTTCTTGATCTCTTTGTAGATTCTGGTTATTAACCCTTTATCTGTTGCATAGTTTGCAAATATTTTTTCCCATTCTGTCGGTTGTCTCTTCACTCTCCTGACTGTTTCTTTTGCAGTACAGAAACTTCTCAATTTGATGCAATCCCAATAGTTGATTTTGGCTTTGACTGCCTGTGCCTCCCAGGTCTTTTCCAGAAACTCTTTGCCTGTGGCAATATCTTGAAGGGAACATTCTCCAATGTTCTCTAATAACTTGATGGTGTCAGGTCGTAGATTTAGGTCTTTAATCCATGTTGAGTGGATTTTTGTGTAAGGTGTAAGGTAGGGGTCTTGCTTCAGGCTTCTGCACGTGGAAATCCAGTTTTCCCAGCACCATTTATTGAATAGACTGTCCTTGCTCCAGGAATTGTTTTTAGATCCTTGATCAAATATAAGTTGGCTGTAGATGTTTGGGTTGATTTCTGGTGTTTTAATTCTGTTCCGTTGGTCTATCCATCTGTTTCTGTACCAGTACCATGCTGTTTTGATTACAACTGCCCTGTAGTATGTCCTGAAATCTGGTATTGTGATGCCTCCAGCTTTGTTTTTGTTGTACAAGATTGCTTTAGCTATTCGAGGTCTCTTGTGCTTTCATATGAATTTCAGCATCATTTTTTCTAGATCTGAGAAGAATGTCTTTGGTATCCTGATTGGAATTGCATTGAATCTATAAATTGCTTAACTCAAACATACCCCTAACCCTAACACTAACCCTTACTCTAGCCCTAGCACCAGCCATAACTCTAACCCTACACCTAAAACTAACCCTACCTAATCCTTCAGCTAGCCCTGGCCCTAAGGCTAACACTAATCCAAGCCCTAACCCTAACCCTAAACCTAGCCCTAGACTTAGGCCTAACCATAACCCTAATCCTAAATCTAACCCTAACCCTAAAACTACCCCTAGCACTAACCCTAATCCTAATGCTAGTCCTAAACCTAAACCTAACATGAACCCTAGCCTTAGCCCTAATCCTAACCCTAACCCTAACAATCTCCCTGGCCCTAATCCGAACCATAAACCTAACCCTAGCCCTAACCCTAACCCTAACCCTAACCCTAACCCCAGCCCAAGCTCTAACCCTAATCCTAACACTAACCATATCCCTAAACCCAAGTCTAGCCCTAACCCTAACCATAGCCTGAACCCTAACCCTAGCCCTAGCCCTAACCATAACTCTAACACTAGCCCTAACCCTAACCCTGACCCTATCCCTAAACCTAACCATAGCCTGAACCCTAACCCTAACCCTATCCATAGCCCTAACAAAAACTCTAACACTAGCCCTAAACCCAACCCTAAAACTGAGCTAGACCTAACCCTAACCCTAACCCTAGCCCTAACCCTAACCCTGACCCTGACCCTAACCCTAAACATGGTCATAGCCCTAACCCTAACACTAACTCTATCCCTAGCACTAGCCCTAGCCGTAACCCCTACCGTAACCCTATCTGAATTCTAGCCCTAACCCTAACACTAAACTTAGCCCAAGCCATAAACCTAACCCTAACTGTAGCCCTAACACTAACACTAACCATAGCCCTAGCCCTAACCCTAACCCTAACCCTAACCCTAACTCTGGTCCTAATCCTAACCCTAACCCTAACCCTAACCCTAACCCTAACCTAACCCTAAATCTAACCCTAATACTAAAACTAGCCCTAGCACTAACCCTAATCCTAAACCTAGCCCTAAACCTAAACCTAACCTGAACCCTAGCCCTAGCCCTAACCCTAACCCTACCCGAACCCTGTTCCTCGCCTTAATCTGAACACTAAACCAACCCTAGCTGTAACCCTAAACCTAACACTAACGCTAGCCCTAGCCCTAACCCTAAACATGGACATAGCCCTAACCCTAACACTAACTCTAGCCATAGCACTAGCCCTAGCCGTAAGTCGAATTGTAACCCTAACCAGAAACCTAGCCCTAACCTTAACCCTAACACTAGGCCTAGTCATAGCAATGACCCTAACCCTAACCCTAACCATAACCTTAACCCTAACCCTCACTGTTGCCATCATCCGAACCCTAGTACTAACCCTAACCTTAACACTAGCCCTAACCCTAACCCTAACGCTAACCCTAATCGAACTCTAACCCTCGCCCTTGACCTCACCCTAAACCTAAACCTAACCCTAGCCCTAGCCATAACTTTTACCTAACCCTAACCCTAGCCCTAGTCCTAGCCCTAATCCAAACCATAACCCTAACCTAACCCTAGTTCTACCACTAATTCTAACCCTAACCCTAAAATTAACCCTAACCCTAAAACTAACCATAGAACTAATCGTAAACCTAGCCCTAGCCCTAGGCCTAGCCCTAACCCTAACCCTGGCCTTTGCCCTAACCGTAACCATAGCTGTAAACCTAGCCCTAACCCAAACCCTAACCTTCGCCATCGGCTTCGCCCTAACCTAGCACTAAACTAAGCTTAAACGTAGCCATAACCCTAACCCTAAATCTAACCCTCGCCCTCGCCCTCACCCTAAACCTTACCTTAACCCTAGTTCTAGCCCTAGTACTAGCCCTTACCCTACCCTAACCATAACCCTACTCTAACCCTAGCCCTAGCCCTAGCCCAAACCCTAACCCTAATCCTAGCTCAAGCCCTACCCTAACCATAACCCTAACATGAAACATAACCCTAACCCTAACACTAACCCTAGCCATAGCCCTAAAACTAAACTTAACCCTAACCCTAACACTAGCCCCCTAGCTCTAACCCTAACCATAGACCTAGACCTAGCTCTAACCCTAAACCTAACTCAAACCCTAAACTTAGCCTTATTCCTAACCCTAACCCTAAACCTAACCCTAACCCTAGTCCTAGACCTAGCCTTGGCATACTCCAACCCTAACCCTAATCGTAGCCCTAAACCTAACAGTAACCCTAACCCTAACACCCTAGCCCTAACCCTAACCCTAACCCTTATCAAGGACCTAGCCCTAGCCCTAGCCCTAACCCTAACCCTGAACCTATCCCTAGCCCTAATCAATCCCTAATTCTAATCCTAAACCTAGCTCTAGCCGTAGCTCTAACCCTAACCCTTGCCCTAACACTAACCCTTGCCCTAGCCCAAACCCTAACCCTAACCCTAACCTTTAACCTAGTCCTAACCCTAACACTAATGCTAGCCCTAGAACTATCCGTTGCCCTAGCCCTTACTCTAACCCTACCCTAAACATAGCCCCAGCCCTAAACCTAACCCTAAACCTAGACCTACACCTAGCCCTAGACCTAACCCCATCTCTAACCCTAACCCTATCCCTAACCCTAGCCCTATCCCTAGTCCTGATCCTAACAGTTGTAATCAAAACAGCATGGTACTGGTACAGAAACAGATGGATAGACCAACGGAACAGAATTAAAACACCAGAAATCAACCCAAACATCTACAGCCAACTTATATTTGATCAAGGATCTAAAAACAATTCCTGGAGCAAGGACAGTCTATTCAATAAATGGTGCTGGGAAAACTGGATTTCCACGTGCAGAAGCCTGAAGCAAGACCCCTACCTTACACCTTACACAAAAATCCACTCAACATGGATTAAAGACCTAAATCTACGACCTGACACCATCAAGTTATTAGAGAACATTGGAGAATGTTCCCTTCAAGATATTGCCACAGGCAAAGAGTTTCTGGAAAAGACCTGGGAGGCACAGGCAGTCAAAGCCAAAATCAACTATTGGGATTGCATCAAATTGAGAAGTTTCTGTACTGCAAAAGAAACAGTCAGGAGAGTGAAGAGACAACCGACAGAATGGGAAAAAATATTTGCAAACTATGCAACAGATAAAGGGTTAATAACCAGAATCTACAAAGAGATCAAGAAACTCCACAAAAACAAAACCAACAACCCACTTAAGAGATGGGCCAAGGACCTCAATAGACATTTTTCAAAAGAGGAAATTCAAATGGCCAACAGGCACATGAAAAAATGTTCAAGGTCACTAGCAATCAGGGAAATGTAAATCAAAACCACAACGAGGTTTCACCTCACCCCGGTTAGAATGGCTCGCATACAGAAATCTACCAACAACAGATGCTGGCGAGGATGTGGGGAAAAAGGGACACTAACCCACTGTTGGTGGGAATGCAAACTGGTCAAGCCACTGTGGAAGTCAGTCTGGAGATTCCTCAGAAACCTGAATATAACCCTACCGTTCGACCCAGCCATCCCACTCCTTGGAATTTACCCAAAGGAATTTAAATTGGCAAACAAAAAAGCGGTCTGCACCCTAATGTTTATTGCAGCACAATTCACAACAGCCAAGACCTGGAACCAACCTAAATGCCCATCAACAGTAGACTGGATAAAGAAATTATGGGATATGTACTCTTTAGAATACTATACCGCAGTAAGAAACAATGAAATCCAGTCATTTGCAACAAAATGGAGGAATCTGGAACACATCATGCTGAGTGAAATAAGCCAGTCCCAAAGGGACAAATACCATGTGTTCTCCCTGATCGGCGACAACTGACTGAACACCAAAAAGAAAACCTGTTGAAGTGAAATGGACACTATGAGAAACGGTGACTTGATCAGCATAGCCCTGACTGTTAATGAAAAACTTAATTCATTATCCCTCTTAGTAGTTTTTTTTGTCTGTTCTACTTAATATGACTGGTTTAATTCTGTAATTAATACACAGTTATTCTTAAGTGTTGAAATTTAACTGAAATGTGATCCCTGTTAAACATAAGAGTGGGAATAAGAGAGGGAAGAGATGTACAATTTGGGACATGCTCAAGCTGACTTGCCCCAAATGGTAGAGTTAGAAACATACCAGGGGACTCCAATTCAATCCCATCAAGGTGGCATGTACCAATGCCATCTCACTAGACCAAGTGATCAATCTCAGTTCACAATTGATCATAATGAAAGGACTAAGAGTCAAAGGCAGCACATAAACAAGTCTAGTACCTGCTAATACTAACCAATAGAATAAATAAAGGGGAGAGTGATCCAACATGGGAAGCAAGATACTCAGCAGACTCATAGAATGGCAGATGTCCTAAACAGCACTCTGGCTTCAGAAGTAGCCCTAAAGGCATTCGGATCTGGCTGAAAAGCCCATGAGAGTATTTCAGGCATGGAAAGCCAAGACACTCTGGCAAAAAAAAAAAAAAAAAAGAAACCTAATGAAAGATCTCTGTGAGTGAGATCCCAGTGGAAAGAACAGGTCTTCAAAGAAGGAGGTACCTTTCTCTGAAGGGAGGAGAGAACCTCCACTTTTACTATGACCTTTTCTAAACAAGATAAGAGTCGGAGAACTCAAGGGGCTTCCATAGCCTTGGAAACTCATGACTGGAGTATAGGGAGATTACTGATGCCATAGACAGGAGTGTCAATTTGTAAAGCCAACAACAGGAGTCACTGTGCACTTACTCCTCATGTAGGATCTCTGTCCTTAATGTGCTGTACTTTGAGACTTAATGCTATAATGAGTACTCAAACAGTATATTTCACTTTGTGTTTCTATGTGGGTGCAAACTGTTGAAATCTTTACTTAATGTATATTAAACTGACCTTATGTAAAAAAAAAGAAGAAGAAATTATGAATTCCCAACATGACTCTCACTGGGATTAAACATGACAAGAGGTCTGATCTGATTTCATCATCATTTAAAAAATCATCTATTATTTTTCACTTTATGTTTCTGTGTGGGAGCAAACTGTTGAAATTTTTAATTAATGTATGCTAAACTGATCTTCTGTATATAAAGAGAATCAAAAATGCATCTTGATGTGATAGGAAGGGGAGAGGGAGTGGGAAAGGGGAGGGTTGCAGGTAGGAGGGACGGTATGGGGGGGAAGCCATTGTAATCCATAAGACGTACTTTGGAAATTTATATTCATTAAGTAAAAGTTAAAAAAAAGGCTTTCAAAACCGTAAATGCCAAAGATAATGTCCAGAAAAACAAAAACAAACACAGAAGCTGTAGCAAGATCTGGGATTGAGATTGCCACAACACACCAGATATTTTTCCTTTCATCCAGGCATATCCAGAAAAATTGTTGTGGAATTGGTGCAATTTAACCAAAAAATCACTGTCAACATCATTTTGGAGAAAACTACAATCTTTCTGTTCAGCAAGTGCATCCAATGTCATGTTTACAAACACAAATTTCATGTTTTCTCAGGTTTCTGAAGCTTTTTGCCTAGAAAACTGGAATGTGTGGAGGATTTGACTCCATGTGTATCCAGTTAGTGTTTTCCAGCAGAAAACAAAAACTTACATGCTGAAATGCATTCAAAACCGTAAAGTATGTAGGAAATGTCCAGAAAACACAAACAAACACAGAGGCTGTAGCAAGATCTGGGATTGAGATAGCCACAACACACCACATAATTCTGCTTTCATCCACGCATATCTGGAAAAACTGCTGTCGTATTCCAGTGTAATTTAACCAAAAAATCACCGTCAAATTGGTTTTGGAGAAAAGCACAATCTTTCTCTGAGGCAAGTGCATCCAATGTCATGTTTACAAACAAAATATCGTGTTTTCTCTGGTTTCTGAAGCTTTCTGCCTAGAAAACTAGAATGTGTGGAGGATTTGACTCCATGTGGAACCAATTAGTATTTGCCGCCATAAAATAAAAAGCTGCATGCTAAAATGCATTCAAAACCATAAAGACCATAGATAATGTCCAGAAAACACAAACAAACACAGGGGCTGTAGCAAGATCTCGGATTGAGATAGCCACAACACACCAGATTTTTCTGCGTTCATCCATGCATATCTGGAAAAACTGTTATGGAATTCCGGTGAAATTTAACCAAAAAATCACCTTCAAAATAGTTTTGGAGAAAAGCACAATCTTTCTCTAGGCAAGTGGATCCAATGTCATGTTTACAAACACAAATATCATGGTTTCTCAGGTTTCTGAAGCTTTCTGCCTAGAACACTCGAATGTGTGGAGGATTTGACTCCTTGCGGAACCAATTAGTGTTTGCGGGCAAAAAATAAAAAGTTACATACTGAAATGCATTCAAAACTGTAAAGTCCATAGATAATATCCAGAAAACAGAAACAAACACAGATGTGGTAGCAAGATCTGAGATTGAGATAGCCATAGCATACCAGAGATTTCTGTTTTCATCCAGGCATATCAGGACAATTATTGTGGAATTCCGGTGAAATTTAACCAAAAAATCACCTTCAAAATAGTTTTGGAGAAAAGCACAATCTTTCTCTTTGGCAAGTGGATCCAATGTCATGTTTACAAACACAAATATCATGGTTTCTCAGGTTTCTGAAGCTTTCTGCCTAGAACACTCGAATGTGTGGATGATTTGACTCCATGCGGAACCAATTAGTGTTTGCGGGCAAAAAATAAAAAGTTACATACTGAAATGCATTCAAAACTGTAAAGTCCATAGATAATATCCAGAAAACAGAAACAAACACAGATGTGGTAGCAAGATCTGAGATTGAGATAGCCATAGCATACCAGAGATTTCTGTTTTCATCCAGGCATATCTGGTCAATTATTGTGGAATTGGGTGAAATTTAACCAAAAAATCACCGTCAACGTGGTTTTGGAGAAAAGTATAATCATTATGACTGGCAAGTGCATTCAATGTTATGTTTACAAACACAAATATGTTTTCTCAGATTTCTGAAGCTTTCTGCGTAGAAAACTCGAATGTGTGGAGGATGTGACTCTATGTGGAACCAATTAGTGTTTGTTGGAAGAAAACAAAAATCTACATGCTAAAATGCATAAAAAACCATAAAGTCCATAGATAATGTCCAGAACACACAAACAAACACAGGGGCTGTAGCAAGATGTAGGATTGAGATATCCACAACACACCAGATTTTTCTGCGTTCATGCACGCATATCTGGAAAACCTGTGGTGGAATTCAGGTGAAATTTAAACAAAAAATCACCTTCAAAGTGGTTTCGCAGAAAACCACTTTCTGTTCGGCAAGAGCTTCCCTTGCCATGTTTACAAACACTAATATCATGCTTTCTCGGGTTTAATGCTTTCGGCTTAGAAAACACGAATGTGTGGAGGATTTGACTCCATGTGGTACTAATTAGCATTTGCCAGCAGGAAACAAAAACTTACATGCTGAAATGTATTCAAAACCGTAAAGTCTGTAGGTAATGTCCAGAAAACACAAACAAACATGGAGGCTGTAGCAAGATCTGGGATTGAGATAGCCACAACACACCAGATATTTCTGCTTTCATCCAGATATATCAGGGCAAATTGTTATGGAATTCGAGAGAAATTTAACCAAAATATCACTGTCAAAGTGGTTTTGGAGAATAGCACCTAAATCTAACCAGAAACCTATCCCTAGATCTAGCCCTAAGCTCATCCCTAAACCTACCCCTACCCCTAACCCAACACTAAACCTAACCCTACACTTATACCTAACCCCAATCCTGGACCTAACCCTAACCCTAACCCTAACCCTAAACACAGCCATAGACCTAAAAACAAACCTTATCCTAAACCTAGCCATAGCACTAGACCTAACCCTAACCCTAACACTGGCCCTAGACCTAGCCCTAACCCTAAACCTAACCCTTGCCCTAGTCCCAACCCTAACCCTAGCCCTAGCACTAGCCATAGCCCTAACCCTAACCGTAGCTGAGGTACGATCCCTAATCCTAATCCTAACCGTAACCCTAACACTGACCCCTAACCCTAACCCTAAACCTAACCGCAACACTAAATCTAACCATAGCCCTAACCCTAACCCTAACCCTAACCCAAGCTCTAGACCTAACCCTAACCCTAACGCTAACCCTAAGCCTAGCCATAGCCCTAAACCAAACCCTAACTCTAACCCTAACCCTAACCCTAACCCTAGCCCTAACCCTAACCCTAACCCTAACACTAGCCCTAGCCCTAGCCCTAGCCCTAACCCTAACCCTAACTCTAACCCTAACCGTAAGGTTAACCCCAACCCTGAAACCTAATGCTAAACACAACCCTAACAATAAAATTAGCCCTACCCTAACACTAAGCCTAACCATAGAACTAACGCTAACCCTAGCCATAACAATAGCCCTAGGCCTAGCCCTAGCCCTAACCCTAACCCTAACTCTAGCCCTGGCCCTCACCCTAACACTTACCCTAGACCTAATCCTCACCCTAACCCTTACCCTAGACCTAACCCTACCCCTAGCTCTATCACTAGTCCTAGCCCTAACCTAACCCTAACCCTAACCCTAGAACTAACCCTAATTCTAACCCCAGCCATAACCCTAACCCTAGCCCTAACCCTAACCCTAACCCTAACCCAGAAATAACACTAACCCTAACCCCAGCCATAACCCCAACCTAGCCCTAAACCTAAACCTAGCCCTAACCCTAACCCTAACACTAGCCCTAACCCTAAACCCAACCTTGGTGCTATCCCTAACCCTAGCCCTAAACAAAACCCTAAACCAAACCAACCTTCGCCCTCGCACCCGTCCTAAACCTAGCACTAACACTAACCCTAACCCTAGCCCTAACCCTAACCCTAACTCTAACCCTAGCCCTTGCTGTCAACTCAACCAAACCCTAACCCTAATCCTAGCCATAGCCCTAGCCCTAACCATAACCCTAAACATAGCCCGAGCCATAACCCTAACCCTAAATCTACCTCTAGAACTAGCACTAAACCTAACCCTAACCCTGACTCTAACCCTAACAGTAAGCCTAGCACTAGCCCTAACCCTAACATTAATCTTAACCCTAGCACTAGCTCTTACCCTAACAATAGCCCTAGCCCTAGCCATAACAATAACCCTAACCCTAACCCTAAACTTAACCCTATCCTAACGCTAACCCTACCGAAGCCCTAGAGCTAGCCCATGCCTTACCCAACCGTAACCCTAACCCCAGCCCTAACAGTAACCCTAACCCTAGCCCTAACCCTAACCCTAACCATAGCCCTAGCCCTAACACTAACCACAACTCTAACCCTAGCCCTGACACTAACCTAACCCTAACCCTAACCCTTACCCTACTCCTAACCCTAACCCTAACACTAGCCCTAGAAGTAGCTGCAGCCCTAGCCCTAACCCTAACCTTAACCCTAGCCCTAAACCTAACCCTATCCCTAGCCCTAACCCTGACCCTAAACCTACCTCTAGAACTAATACTAAGCCTAACCCTAACCCTGACTCTAACCCTAACAGTAAGCCTAGCCTTAGCCCTAAGCCTAACACTAATCCTAACCCTAACCCTAGCCTAGCTCTAACCCTAACCATAGCCCTACCCCTAGCCCTAACCGTAACCCTAACCCTAACTCTAATTATAGCCCGAACCCTAACCCTAACCCTAAACCTAGCCCTTGCGCTAAACCCAAACGTAACCCTAAACCTAGCCATATCCTAAACATAGCCATAGACCTAAACAAAATTCTAACCCTAGCACTAGCCCTAGCCCTAACCTATCCCTAACACTAACCCTAACCCTAGCTCTAGCCCTAACCCTAACCCTAGCCCTAACATAACCCTAGCCCTAGCCCTAACCCTAACCCTAACACTAGCCATAGGTCTAACACTAAAAATAGCCATATCCCTAGCCCTAGCCCTAACCATAACCCCAAACCTAAAACTAACCAGAAATATAGCTCGTGCCCTAACACTAACCCAAAACCTAGCCCTAGACCTAGCCCTAGTCCTAAGCCCAAACCTAACCCTAACCCTAGCGCTAGAACTAACCCTAACCCTAGCCCTAGCCCTAGCCCTAATCCAAACCCTAACCCTAGCCATAACCCTAAACCTAACCATAGACCTAGACTTAACTCTAAGCTTAACCTTAGCCCTAGCCCTGACCATAACCCTTACCCTAACCTTAGCTGTAGACCTAACCACAGCACTAAACAATATCATAGCACTAACACTAACCATAACCCTAACCCCAGCACTAACCCTAACCCTAACTGTAACCCTAACCCTAACTCTAGCCCTAACCCTAACCCTAACCCTGGCCTAATCCTAACCCTAACCCATATCCTAGCCCTAACCCTAACTCTAACCTTCAACCTAAGCCTAGCAGAAAACTAACACTAAGCCTAACCGTAATCCTAGTCCTAACCCAAACAGTAGCACTAGCCCTAGCATTAACGATAACCCTAACATTAACGCTAACCATAGCCCTACCACTGACCATAAACCTAAACCTAGCTCTAACCATTACACTAACCCTAACACTAACCCTAACAGTAAACATAGCCATAGCCCTAACCCTAAGCCTAAGCCTAGCCCTAGCCCTAGCCCTAACCCTGACCCTAATCCTAGCCCTAACCATAACCCTAGCCCTAGCCCTAGCCATAATCCTAATGGTAACCCAAACCCTAACCCTGGTTCTAGCCCTAACCTTAACCCTAACCCTAAACTTAACCCTAACCTTAAAACTACCCCTAGACCTAACCCTAACCCTAGCCCTAGCACTAGTCCTAACCTAAACCTAACCCTATCCCTAGACCTAAACCTAATACTAACCCTAACCCTATACCTAAAGCTAACCCTAACCCTAGCCTTAGCCCTAGCCATAACCCTAACCCTAACTCTAGCCCTAGATTTCACCCTAACCCTTACCCTATCCCTAACCCAAACCAACCCTAACCCTAGCACTAGTCCTAGCCCTAACCCTAACCCTAGCCCTAACGCTAACCCTAACCGTAACGTTAACCCTAAGCCCTAAACCTAACACTAACCACAACCCTAACCCTAACCTTAGCCCTAAACCTAACTCTACCCCTAGAACTAACCCTAACCATTACCCTAGCCCTAACAATAGCCCTAGCCCTAGCCCTAACCCTAAACCTAACCCAAACTCTAACCCTAGCCCTCACCCTAACCCTTACCTTAGCCCTAACCCTCACCCTAACACTTACCCTAGCCCTAACCATAACCCGATTCCTAGCCCTAGCACTACTCCTAGCCCTAACCCTAACCCTAACCTTAGTACTAACCCTAACCCTAGCCCTAACCCTAAACCTGATCTTGGCCCTATCCCTAACCCTAGCCCTAAACATAACCCTAACCCAATCCCTAACCTTCACCCTCGCCCTCGTCCTAAACCTAGCACTAACACTAACACTAACCCTAGCCCTAACCCTAACCCTAACCATAACTCTAACCCTCGCCTTCACTCTCACCCTAACCCTAATCCTAGCCCTAGCCCTAGCCCTAACACTAAACCTAATACTAACCCAAACCCTAACATAGCCTGAGCACTAACACTAACCCTAAACCTAGCCCTAGACTTAGACCTAGCCCTAACCCCAAACCGAATCCTAACCCTAGCCCTAACCCTAAACCTAACCCTAGCCCAAGCCCTAACACTAACCCTAACCTTAGCCCTAACACAAACATTAACAATAGACCTAGACCTAATTCTAACACTAACCCTTGTCCTAGCTCTGACCTTAAGTCTAACCCTAACCCTAACCCTAGCTCTAGCCCTAACCCTAACCCTAACCTTCGCCCTAACCCTAACCCTAGCCCTAACCCTAACCCTAACACTGGCAATAACACCAACCCTAACCCTATCCCTAACCCTAAAACTAACCCTAAACCTAAACCTCGCCCTCGCCTTAAGCCCAACCCCAACCCAAACCCTAACCAAGGCTCTAACCCTAAAACTAATACTAAACCTAAACCTCGCCCAAGCCCTAAGCCCAACCCCAACCCAAACCCTAGCCCTAGCCCTAACACTAACCCTAGCATTAACGCTAACCCTAACCATAGACCTAGCCCTAACCCTAACCCTACCCCGAGCCATAGTCCTAACCCAACCCTAACCCTAACCCTAGCTCTAGCCTAAACCTAATCCAAGCCCTAGCCCTTGCCCTAGCCTTAACCCTAACCCTGTGCCTAACACTAACCCTAACTCTAACCCTTACCCTAACCCTAACCCTAACCCTAACCTTATACCCAAACCGAAACCTAGCTCTACCCTTAACCCCAACACTAACTCTAACCCTAATCTTAGCCCTCAACATAACCCTAAGGCTAGCTTTAAAACTAACACCAGAACTAACCCTAAGCCTAACCCTAACCATAGACCTAGACCTAACCCTAACCCTAACCATAGCCCTAACCCTTAATCTAACCCTAACCCTAGATCTAGCACTAACCCTAACTCAATCTAACTCTAACCCTACCCTAGCCCTAACCCTACCCCTAACCGTGGCCCTAACCCTAACCTTAACCCTTACCCTTACCCTAGCACTAAACCTAACCCTAACACTAGCCATTGCCCTAGCCCAAGACCTAGCCCTAAGCCTAACCCTAATGCTAACCCTAACCCTAAACTTACCCTAGACCTAACCCGAAACCTAACCCTAACCCTAGAATAGCATTAACCCTAACCCTAACCTAACCCTTACCCTAAACCTGGCCCTAACCCTAACAATAACCTTAACCCTAGCTGTAGCCTTAACCCTAACCCAAAACTTAAACCTAACCCTAAACCCAACCCTAGCCCTAGCCCTAACCCTAACCCTAACCCTAGCCCTAGACATAGCCCTAACCCTAACCCCAAATCTATCCCTAGCCCTACCCCTAACCCCAACACTAATCCAAACCCTACATAACCCTAACCATAACCCTAGCCATAGCCCTAACCCTATCCCAAAACATAATAATAGAGTTAAACACAACTCTAATCTTAGCCCTAGCCCTAGCCCTAACCTAAACCTAACCCTATCCCTAACCCTAATCCTAGCCCTAACATTAATCCTAGCCCTAGCCCTAACCCTAAGCCTCACACTAGCCCTAGCTCTAAAACTAAACCTAGCCCTATCCCTATCCCTAGTCCTAGCCCTAGACCTAACCCTAACCCTAAACCTAACCAGAAATATAGCTCGTGCCCTAACCCGAACACTAACCCTAACCCTAGCCCTAGACCTAGGCCTAGCCCTAACCCCAAACCTAACCCTAACCCTAAACCTAACTTAACCCTAACCTTAACCCTACCCCTAACCCTAATCTTAACCATAGACCTAGACCTAACTCTAAACCTAACCTTAGCCCTATCCCTGACCCTAACCCTTACCCTAACCTTAGCTGTAGCCTTAACCCCAGCATTAACCAATACCCTAGCTCTAACCCTAACCATAACTCTAAACCTAACCCTAACCATAACCCTAACCCTAACCCTAATCTTAGCTGTAGCCTTAACCCCAGCATTAACCAATACCCTAGCTCTAACCCTAACCATAACTCTAAACCTAAACCCTAACCATAACCCTAACCCTAACCCTAGCCCTAACCCTAACCCTAACCCTGGCCTAACCCTAAACCTAACCCATATCCTAGCCCTAACCCTAACTCTAACCTTGAACCTAAGCCTAGCATTAAACCTAACCCTAACAATAACCCTAACCCTAGTACTAAGCCTAACAATAGCCCATGCCATAGCCCTTGCCCTAACACTAACCCTAACCCTACTCCTAAAAATAAACCTAACCCTAACCCTAACCCTAGCACTAGCCCTAATCCTAACCCTAAAACTAACCCTAAACCTAGCCCTAACACTAAACGTAATCCTGGAACTAACACTAACCCTAACACTTACCCTAGCCCTAACCCTAACACTAACCCTAGCCCAAGAACTAGCCCTAGCCCTAACCCTAAACCAAACCCTAGCCTTAGCCCTAAACCTAACCCATACACTAGCTCTAACCTTAAGCCTAACCCTAGCCCAAACACTAGTCCTCGCCCTAACACTAAACCTAAACAGATCCCTAGCCCTAACCCTAACCCGACCCTAGCCCAAACACTAGTCCTAGCCCTAACACTAACCCTAAACAGATCCCTAGCCCTAACCCTAAACACAACCCTAACCCTAAAATTATCCCTAACCCTAACCGTTACCTAGAACTAAACCTAACCCTAACACTAGCCCTAACCCTAACCCTCACGTTCGGCCTCACCCTAACACTAAACCTAACCCTAGCCCTAGCCTTAGCCCTAGACCTTACCCTAACACTAACCCTAACCCTAACCCTAACCCTAACCCTAAGCCTAACCCTAGTCCTAACCCTAACCCTAACCCTAAGCCTAACCCTAGTCCTAACCCTAACCCTAACCCTAGCCCTAGACCTAACCCTAACCCTAACCCTAGCCCTAACCGTAATCCTAGCCCTAACATTATTCATAGCCCTAACCCTAACCCTAACAATAGCCGTAGACCTAACCCTAAACTATCCATAACCCTGGCCATAACCCTAACCCATAACATAGACCTAGCCTTAACTCTACCCCTAAACCTAACTATAACCCTAACCCGAGCCTTAGCACTAACCTTATACCTAACCCTAAGCCTAACACTACCCTAGATCTAACCCTAACCCTAGCCCCAGCCCTAGCCCTAACCCTAGCCATAGTCCTTGCCCTAGCCCTAGCCCTAAACCTAAACCTAACTCTAATGCTAGCCCTAGACCTAGCCATAGCCATAACCCCAACCCTAGACTTAAGCCTAACCCTAACCCTAGCCCTAGCTCTAACCCTAACCTAACCCTAGCCCTGACCCTAACCCTAAACATAGACCTAGCCTTAACCCTAACCATAACCCTATCCCTAGCCCTAACCCTAACCCTAACCCTAGCTCTAGCCCTAACCCTAGCACTAGCCCTAACCCTAACCATAACCCTAGCTCTAACCTTAACCCTTACTCTAGCCCTAATCCTAACCCTAACCCTAGCCTTAGCACTAGTCCTAGCCCCAAAACTAACCCTAACACTAACCATAACCCTAATCCTAGTCATAGCCCTAGCCCTAACCCAAACTCTAACCCTAACCATAACCGTAACCCAACCCCCTAACCCTAACCCTAAATACAACTCGAATCCTAACCTTAGCCCTATCTCTAACCTTAACTCTAACCTTAGAACTAACCCTAACCCTAACATTAGCCATAACCCTAACCCTAGCCCAGGCCCTAACAAAAACCTTAACCCTAACCCTATCCCTAATGCTAACTCTAACCTTTGCCCTCACCCTCGCCTTAAACCTAGCACTAACCCTAATTATAACCCTAACTCTAAATCTAGCCCTAACCCTAACCCTAACCCTAACCCTAACCCTAACCCTAACCCTAGGTCTACCCTATCCATAACCCTAACGGTAATCCTAAACCTAACCCTAAACCTAACACTAACCCTAGCCGTAACCCTAACCCTAATCCTAACACTTGCCCTAGCTCTAACCCTAACCCTAGCCCTAGGCCTAGCACAAGCCCTAACCCTAAACTTAACCCTAACCCTAAACTTAACCCTAACCCTAAACATAGCCCTAGCCATAACCCTAGCCCTAACCCTAACCCTATCCCTATCCCTATCTCTATCCCTATCCCTATGCCTAGCCCTAGCCTTGCCCTAACCCCAACCCTAACCCTAGCCCTTAACCTAACCCTAACCCTTACCCTAGCCCTAACCCTAACCCTAACCCAAACTCTAATCTTAGCCCGAACCCTAACCATAACCCTAGACTTAGCCCCAACACTAACCCTAACCCTAGCCCTAGCAGTAGCCCTAGTACTAACCCTAACCCTACCCCTACCCCTAACGAAACCCTAACCCTAACATTAGCCCAAACCCTCACCCTAAGCGTAATGCTAACCCTAACACCTAACCCTAACCCTAACCCTAACCTGTACAGTAACCCTAATCTTAGCCCTAACCCTAACCCAAGAACTAACCCTAACACTAAACCTAGTTTTAAACCTAACCCTAGCCTTAACCCTAACCCTAGCCCTAATCCTAACCCAAACCCTAGCCCTAAACCTAAACCTAAACCTAACCCTGCCCCTGCCCCTAACCCTAGATCTTAGCCTATCCCTAACCCTAACACTAAAACTAAACCTGGCCCTAACCCTCGCAATAACCCTAACGCTAACCCTGGCCCTAACCCTAACCCTAAACATAACCCTAACTGTAGCCCTAATCCTAGCCCTAGCCCTAGCCCTAACCCTAACTCTAACCGTAAACCTAACCGTAGTCCTAGCCCTAGCCCTAACCCTAACCCTAACCCTAACCCTAGCCCTAACCCTAACCCTTACCCTGATCCTAACCCTAAATCTTTTTTTAAACTTTTATTTAATGAATATAAATTTCCAAAGTACGGCTTATGGATTACAATGGCTTCCCCCCCATACCGTCCCTCCCACCCGCAACCCTCCCCTCTCCCACTCCCTCTCCCCTTTCATGAACATCAAGATTCATTTTCGATTCTCTTAATATACAGAAGATCAGCTTAGTATACATTAAGTAAAGATTTCAACAGTTTGCTCCCACACAGAAACATAAAGTGAAAAATAATAGCTGATTTTTAAAATGATGATGAAATCAGATCAGACCTATTGTCATGTTTAATCCCAGTGAGAGTCACGTTGGGAATTGATAATTTCTTTTTTCTTTTTTTTACAGAAGATCAGTTTAGTATACATTAAGTAAAGATTTCAACAGTTTGCACCCCCATAGAAAAACAAAGTGAAATATACTGTTTGAGTACTCATTATATCATTAAATCTCAATGTACAGCACATTAAGGACAGAGATCCTACATGAGGAGTAAGTGCACAGTGACTCCTGTTGTTGGCTTTACAAATTGACACTCCTGTCTATGGCATCAGTAATCTCCCTATACTCCAGTCATGAGTTTCCAAGGCTATGGAAGCCCCTTGAGTTCTCCGACTCTTATCTTGTTTAGAAAAGGTCATAGTAAAAGTGGAGGTTCTCTCCTCCCTTCAGAGAAAGGTACCTCCTTCTTTGAAGACCTGTTCTTTCCACTGGGATCTCACTCACAGAGATCTTTCATTAGGTTGTTTTTTTTTTTTTTTTTTTTTTTTTTTTTTTTTTTTTTTTTTTTTTTTTTTGCCAGAGTGTCTTGGCTTTCCATGCCTGAAATACTCTCATGGGCTTTTCAGCCAGATCCGAATGCCTTTAGGGCTGCTTCTGAGGCCAGAGTGCTGTTTAGGACATCTGCCATTCTATGAGTCTGCTGAGTATCTTGCTTCCCATGTTGGATCACTCTCCCCTTTATTTATTCTATCAGTTAGTATTAGCAGGTACTAGACTTGTTTATGTGCTGCCTTTGACTCTTAGTCCTTTCATTATGATAAATTGTGAACTGAGATTGATCACTTGAACTAGTGAGATGGCATTGGTACATGCCACCTTGATGGGATTGAATTGGAGTCCCCTGGTATGTTTCTAACTCTACCATTTGGGGAAAGTCAGCTTGAGCATGTCCGAAATTGTACATATCCCATAATTTCTTTATCCAGTCTACTGTAGATGGGCATTTAGGTTGGTTCCAGGTCTTGGCCATTGTGAATTGTACTGCGATAAACATTAGGGTGCAGACCGCTTTTTTGTTTGCCAATTTAAATTCCTTTGGGTAAATTCCAAGAAGTGGGATGGCTGGGTCGAATGGTTAGGATATATTCAGCTAACCCTAAATCTAAACACGACCCTGAGTTTGTTTCACCTCCTGCCTTCCCAAATTTTGTACTCTGATGCAATACAAACAAGAGTCTAGACAGAGTAGCCATTCTGAAATAAAAAAAAACACTACAAATTTGCATTTCATGCTTAGAAATCTACAGGTAACACGACCAAGAGGAGTTTTTGTGTTTTGGAAAATGAAATGGAACACTTTTTCTGGGGGTACATATATCAATTCCCTCCAAATCTAGTGTGAGTGTGATTTTCAGTTTAATTCAATCAGAATTCCACAGCCAGTCAGCTAGCAGGGGTGGATGAATCCAGAAGCAGCTGGTTTCCTTGGGAATAAATCAAGCCTGATATCCCTAAATCTCTTGGATTTCTTTGGATTTTTTCACATTTTTCTTCTTTATCATGGTTTGTAATGAATTTTCTGATGTGAGCTTTGGATTTGAGGCTTTAATATGGAGTTCAGGGCACAGGAGGAATGATCATTTTCAATCAGGGCTCAACTGTTGGCTTGCTCCAATTCTGGCTTTCTGTCATTGTGTTGGGTTTCTCAGGTGATTTTTGGTTTCTTGAGCGGCAATTTCCTAAATTGTTTCTGGGTCTGAGTTTGTTTTGCCTTCTTGCTTCCCAAATTTTGTATTCTGACACAATACAAACAAGAGTTTAGACAGAGTATCCATTATGGAATAAAAAACACAACATATTTTGTTTCATGCTTAGAAATCTACAGGCAACACGACCAAGAGGATTTTATGTGTTTTGGAAAATGAAATGGAACCCTTTTGCTGAGGGGACAGATATTAATTCCCTCCAAATCGAGAGTGAGTGTGATTTTCATGTTAATTCAATCAGAATTCCACAGCCAGACACCTGGGAGGGGTGGGTGAATCCGGAAACAGCCGGTTTCCATGTGAATAAATCAAGCCCAATATCACTAAGGACTCTTGGATTTCTTTGGCTTTTTTTTCATACTTTTCTTCTTTATCATGTTTTTAATGAATTTTCTGATGTGAGCTTTGGATTTGAGGCTGGAATATGGAGTTCAGGGCACGGGTGGAATGGTCTTTTTCAATCAGGGCACAACTGTTGTCTTGCTTTAATTTTATTTTTTCTGTCATGGTTTTGGGTGCCTCAGCCGATTTTTGGTTTTTTGAGCGGCAATTTCCTAAATGTTTTCTGGGCCTGAGTTGGTTTTGCCTTCTTCCTTCCCAAATTTTGTACTCTGACACAATAAAACAAGAGTTTAGACAGAGTATCCATTAGGAAATAAAAAACACAACAATTTGGTGTTTCATGCTTAGAAATCAACAGGCAACACGACCAACAGGAGTTTATGTGTTTTGGAAAATGAAATGGAACCCATTTGCTGAGGGGACAGATATTAATTCCCTCTGAATAGAGTGTGAGTGTGATTTTCAGGTTACTTCAATCAGAATTCCACAGCCAGTCAGCTGGGAGGGGTGCATTCAATCCCGGAACAGCCGGTTTCCATGTGAATAAATCAAGCCCAATATAAACTAAGGACTCTTGGATTTCTTTGGCTTTTTTCATATTTTTCTTCTTTATCATGGTTTGTAATGAATTTTCTGATGTGAGCTTTGGATTTGAGGCTTTAATATGAAGTTCAGGGCACAGGAGGAATGGTCATTTTCAATCAGTGCTCAACTGTTGGCTTGTTCCAATTCTGGCTTTCTGTCATGGTTTTGGGTGGCTCAGGTTATTTTTGGTTTCTTGAGCGGCAATTTCCTAAATTGTTTCTGGGTCTGGGTTTGTTTAGCCTTCTTGCTTCCCAAATTTTGTACTCTGACGCAATAGAAACAAGAGTTTAGACAGAGTATCCATTAAGAAATAAAAAACACAACATATTGCATTTCATGCTTAGAAATCTACATGCAACACCACCAAGAGGAGTTTTCGTGTTTTGGAAAATGAAATGGAACCCTTTTGTTAAGCGGACAGATATTAATTCTCTCCAAATCGAGAGTGAGTGTGATTTTCAGGTTACTTCAATCAGATTTCCACAGCCAGTTAGCTGGAGGGTTGGATGAATCTGGAAGCAGCCAGTTTCCTTGTGACTAAAAAAAGCCCAATATCACTAAGGACTCTTGGATTCCGTTGTCTTTTCTCACTTTTGTTTTGTGCCAGCAAACACTAATCGGTTCCACATGGAGTCAAATCCTCCACACATTTGAGTTTTCTAGGCAGAAAGCTTCAGAAACCAGAGAAAACACGATATTTCTGTTTATAAACATGACATTGGATGCACTTGCCAAACAGAAAGATTGTGCGTTTCTCCAAAACCACTTTGACAGTGAATTTTCGGTTAAATTTCACCCAATTCCAGAACAATTTGTCCGGATACGCCTGGATGAAAGCAGAAATATCTGGTGTGTTGTGGCTATCTCAATCCCAGATCTTGCTACAGCCTCTGTGTTTGTGTTTTCTGGACATCATCTACGGACTTTATGGTTTTGAATGCATTTCAACATATAACATTTATTTTATGCTGGCAAACACTAAGTGTTTCAACATGGAGTCAAATCCTCCACACATTCCAGTTTTCTAGGCAGTAAGCTTCAGAAAACCGAGAAAATGTGATATTTGTGTTTGTAAACATGGCATTGGATTCACTTGCCAAAGAGGAAGCTTGTGCTTTTCTCCAAAACCACTTTGACGGTGATTTTTTGGTTAAATTTGACCAAATTCCACAAGAATTTGCCTGGATATGCTGGAACGAAATATCTGCTGTGTTGTGACTATCTCAATCCCAGATCTTGCTACAGTCTTTGTGTTTGTTTGTGTTTTCTGGACATTACCTATGGACTTTACGGTTTTGAATGCATTTTAGCATGTAGATTTTTGTTTTCTGCCGGCAAACACTAATTGGTTGCACATGGATTCAAATCCTCCACACATTCCAGTTTTCTAGGCAGAAACTTCAGAAACCCAAGAAAACATGATATTTGTGTTTGTAAACATGACATTGGATGCACTTGTAGAACAGAAAGTTTGTACTTTTCTCCAAAACTTGTTTGACAGGGATTTTTTGGTTAAATTTCACCTGAATTCCACAATAATTTTTCTGGATGCACCTGGATGAAAGGAAAAATATCTGGTGTGTTGTGGCTATCTCAATCTCCAGATCTTGCTACAGCCTCTATTTTTGTTTGTGTATTCTGGACATTATCTACAGACTTTACAGTCTTGTTTTTTTTTTTTTTTTTTGCTTTCAAACATTTATTTAATGAATATAAATTTCCAAAGTACAGCGTATGGATTACAATGGCTTCCCCGCAATAACGTTCTTCCCACCCGCAACCCTCCCCTTTCCCAGTCCCTCTCCCTTTCCATTCACATCAATATTCATTTTTAATTCTCTTTATATGTAGAAGATCAGTTTAGTTTACATTAAGTAAATATTTCAACAGTTTGCTCCCACACAGAAACATAAAGTGAAAAATACTGTTTGAGTACTAGTTCTAGCATTAAATCTCAATGTAATAACACACCAAACACAAAGATCCTACATGAGGAGTAAGTGCACAGTGACTCCTGTTGTTGACTTAACAAATTGACACTCTTGTGTATGGCCTCAGTAATCACCCTAGGCTCTTGTCATGAGCTGCCAAGTCTATGGAAGCCCCCTGAGTTCACTGACTCTGATCATATTTGGACAAGGCCATGGTCAAAGTGGAAGTTCTCTCCTCCCTTCAGAGAAATGTACCTCCTTCTTTGATGACCCATTCTTTCCACTGGGATCTCACTCACAGAGATCTTCCATTTAGCTTTTTTTTTCCCAGAGTGTCTTGGCTTTCCATGCCTGAAATACTCTCATGGGATTTTCAGCTGGATCTGCATGCCTTAAGGGCTGATTCTGAGACCAGAGTGCTGTTTAGGACATCTGCCATTCTATGGGTCTGCTGAGTATCTCACTTCCCATGTTGGACCATTCTCTCCCTTTTTTATTCTATCAGCTAGTATTTGCAGACACTATTCTTGTTTATGTGATCCATTTGGTTCTTAGTCCTATCATTCTGATAAATTGTGAACAGAAATTGATCACTGGGACTAGTGAGATGGCATTGGTACATGCCACCTTGATGGGATTGAATTGGAATCCCCTGGTATGTTTCTAACTCTACCGTTTGAGGTAAGTCAGCTTGAGCATGTCCCGAATTGCACATCTCTTCCCTCTCTTATTCCCACTCTTACATTTAACAGTGATCACTTTTCAGTTAAGTTTCAGCACTTAAGAAGAATTGTGTATTGATTACAGTATTCAACCAAAGGTATTAAGAAGAACAGACAAAAAAATACTAAGAGGGATAACATATCAAGTTTTCATCAACAGTCAGGGTGAGGGTTGATCAAGTCACCATTTCTCATAGTGTTCATTTCACTTTAACAGGTTTCCTTTTTGGTGCTCAGTTAGTTGTCACCTATCAAGGAGAACAAGTGGTATTTGCGGCTTTTTAGGAATTTTTACATGTACCTTCTGTTTTCTGCTGGCAAATGCTAATAGGTTCCACATGGAGTCAAATCATTCACACATTCGAGTTTTCTAGGCAGAAAGCTTCAGAAACCAAGAGAACATGATATTTGTGTTTCTAAATATGACTTTGGATGCCTTTGCCGAAAAGAAAGATTGGGTTTTTCTCCAAAACTAGTTTTTAAGCTTCAGAAACCCGAACAGACATATTGGAGTTTGCAAACAGGACATTGGATCCACTTGCCAAAAAGAAAAATTGGGCTTTTCTCCAAAACCACTTTCACGGTGATTTTTTTGATTAAATTTTTCCTGAATTCCACAGCAAATTTCCAGATATGCCGTGAAGAAAGCAGAATATCTGGTGTTTTGTGGCTATCTCAACCCCACATCGTGCTACAGCCTCTGTGTTTGTGTTTTAATGACATTATCTTTGGACTTTACGGTTTTGAATGCATTGTAGCATGTAACATTTTGTTTTCTGCAGTAAAGCTAATTGGTTCCACATGGAGTCAAATCCTCCACACATTCGAGTTTTCTAGGCAGAAAGCTTCAGAAACCCAAGAAAACATGATATTTGTGCTTGTAAACAGGACATGGGATGTACTTGCTGAAAGAAATCTTGTGCTTTTCTTCAAAATCACTTTGACAGTGATTTTTTGGTTAAATTTCACCCGAATTATGCAACAATTTTTCCGGATATTTCTGGATGAAAGCAAAAACATCTGGTGTGTTGTGGCTATCTCAACCCAAGTACTTGCTACAGCCTCTGTGTTTGTTTGTGTTTTCTGGACATTATCTACAGACTTTACGGTTTTGAATGCATTTTAGCATGTAAGTTTTTGTTTTCTGCTGGCAAATGCTAATTGGTTCCACATGGAGTCAAATCCTCCACACATTCGTGTTTTCTAGGCAGAAAGCTTTAGAAACCCGAGAAAACATCATATTTGTGTTTGTCAACATGACGTTTTATCCACGTGCCGAACAAAAAGATTGTGCTTTTCTCCAAAACCACTTTGACGGTGATTTTTCAGTTAAATTTCACATGAATTCCACAGCAGCTTTTCCAGATATGCCTGGATGAAAGCAAAAAATATATGATGTGTTCTCAGTCACTGAACTTGTTACAGACTCAGGGTTTGTTTGTGATTTCTGGACATTATCTACGGACTTTACGGTTTTGAATGCATTTTAGCATGAAAGTTTTTGTTTTCTGCTGGCAAAAGCTAATTGGTTCCACATGGAGTCAAATCCCCCATACATTCGAGTTTTCTAGGCAGAAAGCTTCAGAAACCCAAGAAAACATGATATTTGTGTTTGTAAACATGACATGGAATGCATTTGCTGAACAGAAAGATTGTGCTTTTCTCCATAACCACTTTCACTGTGGTTTCTTGGTTATATTTCACCTGAATTCCACAACAATTTGTCCGGATATGCTGGGATGAACTCAGAGATATCTGGTGTTTATGGCTATCTCAATGCCAGATCTTGCTACAGCCTCTGTGTTTGCTTGTGTTTTCTGGACATTTTCTACGGACTTTACAGTTCTGAATGCATTTTAGCATGTAAGTTTTTGTCTTCTCTGGCAAACAACAATTTTTACCACATGGATTCAAATCCTCCACACATTCAAGTTTTCTAGTAGAAAGCTTCAAAAACCTGAGAAAAAATGATATTTGTGTTTGTAAACATGACATTGGATGCAGTTGCTGAACAGAAAGATTGTGCTTATCTCCAAAACCACTTTCACAGTGATTTTTTGGTTAAATTTCACCCAAAAACCACAACAATTTGTCCAGATACTCCTGGATGAAAACAAAACTATCTGGTGTGTTGTGGCTATCTCAATCCCAGATCTTGCTACAGCCTCTGTGGTTGTTTGTGTTGTCTGCCAGCAAACGCTACATGCTACAGTCTCTGTTTGTTTTTGTTTTCTGGACATTCTCTATGGACTTTACGGTTTTGAATGCATTTTAGCATGATGCTTTTTGTTTTCTGCTCATAGACGCTAATTGGTTCCACCTGGAGTCAAATCCTGCACACATTCGGTGTAGTAGGCAGAAAGCTTCAGAAACCTGTGAAAACATGATATTTGTTTTTGTAAACATGACATCCGATGCATTAGCCGAATAGAAAAATTGTGCTTTTCTCCAAAACCACTTTCACGGTGAATTTTTAGTTAAATTTCGCCGGAAAACAACAACAATTTTTCAGGATTTACCGGGATGTAAACACAAATATCTGGTGTGTTGTGGCTATCTCAATCCCAGTTCGTGCTATAGCCTCTGTGTTTGCTTGTGTTTTCTGGACATTCTCTACAGAGTTTACGGTTTTCAATGCATTTTAGCATGCAAGTTTTTGTTTTCTGTCAGCAAACGCTAATTGGTTCCACATGGAGTCAAATCCTCCATACATTCGAGTTTTCTAGGCATAAATTCTCAGAAACCTGAGGAAACTTATTTGTGTTTGTAAACATGACATTGGATGCAGTTGCTGAACAGAAAGATTGTGCTTTTCTCCAAAACCACTTTGATAGTGATTTTTTGGTTAAATTTCAGCTGAAAACCACAGTTTTTCAGGATTTGCTGGGATGAAAAGCAAAATATCTGGTGTGTTGTGGCTATCTCAATCCCAGATCGTGCTACCGCCTCTGTGTTTGTTTGTGTTTTCTGGACATTCTCTATGGACTTTACGGTTTTGAATGCATTTTAGCATGACGCTTTTTGTTTTCTGCCGGCAAACGCTAATTGGTTCCACATGGAGTCAAATCCTCCACACATTCGTGTTTTCTAGGCAGAAAGCTTCAGAAACCTGAGAAAACATGACATTTGTGTTTGTAAACATGACATTGGATGCAGTTGCTGAACACAAAGATTGTGCTTTTCTCCAAAACCACTTTCACGGTGATTTTTTGGTTAATTTCACCCGAATTCCACAACAATTTGTCCGGATATAATGGGATGAACTCAGAGATATCTCGTGTGTTATGCCTATGTCCATCCCAGATCTTGCTACAGCCTCTGTGTTTGTTTGTGTTTTCTGACATTTTCTACAGACTTTACAGTTCTGAATGCATTTTAGCATGGAAGTTTTTTGTTTTCTGCTGGCAAACGATAATTTTTACCACATAGATTCAAATCCTCCACACTTTCGAGTTTTCTAGGTAGAAAGCTACAAAAACCCGAGAAAACATGATATTTGTGTTTGTAAACATGACATTGGATGCAGTTGCTGAACAGAAAGATTGTGCTTATCTCCAAAACCACTTTCACGGTGATTTTTTGGTTAAATTTCACCCAAACACCACAACAATTTTTCCAGACACTCCTGGATGAAAACAAAACTATCTGGTGTGTTGTGGCTATCTCAATCCCAGATCTTGCTACAGCCTCTGTGGTTGTTTTTGTTGTCTGTTGGCAAACGTGAATTGGTTCCACCTGGAGTCAAATTCACCACACATTCGCGTTTTCTAGGCAGAAAGATTCAGAAACCAGATTAAACATGATATTTGTGTTTGTAAACATGACATGGAATGTATTTGCCGAACAGAAAGATTGTTCTTTTCTCCAAAACCACTTTCACGGTGATTTTTTTGGTTAAATTTCACCTGAAATCCACAACAATTTGTCCAGATACTCCTGGATGAAAACAAAAATATCTGGTGTGCTGTGGCTATCTCAATCCCAGATCGTGCTACATCCTCTGTGTTTGTTTGTGTTTTCTGGACATTTTCTACGGACTTTACAGTTCTGAATGCATTTTAGCATGTAAGTTTTTTGTTTTCTGCCTGCAAATGCTAATTTTTACCACATGGATTCAAATCCATCACACATTCGAGTTTTCTAGGCAGAAAGCTTTAAAAACCCGAGAAAACATGATATTTTCTGGACATTTTCTACGGACTTTACAGTTCTGAATGCATTTTAGCATGTAAGTTTTTGTCTTCTCTGGCAAACAATAATTTTTACCACATGGATTCTCCCAAAAACCACTACAATTGGTCCGGATATGCCTGGATGAAAACAAAAATATCTGGTGTGTTGTGGCTATCTGAATCCCAGATCTTGCTACAGCCTCTGTGGTTGTTTGTGTTTTATGCTGGCAAATGCCAATTGGTTCCACCTGGAGTCAAATTCTCCACACATTCGCCTTTTCTATGCAGAAGGGTTCAGAAACCAGATTAAACATGATATTTGTGTTTGTAAACATGACATGGGATGCATTTGCTGAAAAGAAAGATGTGCTTTTCTGCAAAACCACTTTCATGGTGATTTTTTGGTTAAATTTCACCCGAAAACCACAACAAATTTTCAGGATTTCCCGGGATGAAAGCAGAAATATCTGGTGTGTTGTGGCTATCTCATTCCAAGATCTTGCTACAGCCTCTGTGTTTGTTTGTGTTTTCTGGACATTATCTATGGTCTTTATGGTTTTGAATGCATTTTAGCATGACGCTTTTTGTTTTCTGCTCACAGACGCTAATTGGTTCCACCTGGAGTCAAATCCTTCAAACATTCGGTGTACTAGGCAGAAAACTTGAGAAACCCGAGAAAACATGATATTTCTGTTTGTAAACAAGACATGGAATGCATGCGCCGAACAGAAAGATTGTGCTTTTCTCCAAAACCACTTTCACGGTGGTTTTTTGGTTAAATTTCACCCGAATTCCACAAGAATTTGTCTGGATATGCTGGGATGAACTCAGAAATATCTGGTGTGTTATGGCTATCTCAATCCCAGATCTTGCTACAGCCTCTGTGTTTGTTTGTGTTTTCTGGACATTTTTCTACGGATTTTACAGTTCTGAATGCATTTTAGCATGCAAGTTTTTGCCGGCAAATGCTAAATTTTACCACATGGATTCAAATCTAGGCAGAAAGCTTCAAAAACCCGAGAAAACATGATATTTTCCCCGGAAAACCACAACAATTTTTCAGGATTTACCGGAATGTAAACACAAATATCTGGTGTGTTGTGGCTATCTCAATCCCAGATCGTGCTATAGCCTCTGTGTTTGTTTGTGTTTTCTGGACATTCTCTACAGAGTTTACGGTTTTGAATGCATTTTAGCATGCAAGTTTTTGTTTTCTGCCAGCAAACACTAATTGGTTCCACATGGAGTCAAATCCTCCACACATTCGAGTTTTCTAGGCAGAAAGCTTCAGAAACCTGAGAAAACATAATGGTGTTTGTAAACATGACATTGGATGCATTTGCCGAACAGAAAGATTGTGCTTTTCTCCAAAACCACTTTCACGGTGAATTTTTGGTTATATTTCACCTGAAAACCACAATTTTTCAGGATTTGCTGGGATGAAAAGCAAAATATCTGGTGTGTTGTGGCTATCTCAATCCCAGATCTTGCTACAGCCTCTGTGTTTGTTTGTGTTTTCTCGACATTCTCTATGGACTTTATGGTTTTGAATGCATTTTAGCATGACACTTTTTGTTTTCTGCTATCAAATGGTAATTGGTTCCACATGGAATCAAATTCTCCACACATTCGAGTTTTCTAGGAAGAAGTCTTCGGAAACCCGAGAAAACATGATAGTTGTGTTTGTAAACATGACATTGGATGCATTTGCCGAACAGAAAGATTGTGCTTTTCTCCAAAACCACTTTCACGGTGATTTTTGGTTAAATTTCACTTCAAAACTACAACAATTTGTCCAGATACTCCTGGATGAAAACAAAACTATCTGGTGTGTTGTGGCTATCTCAATCCCAGATCTTGCTACAGCCTCTGTGTGTGTTTGTGTTTTCTGGACATTCTCTATGGACTTTACAGTTTTGAATGCATTTTAGCATATAAGTTTTTGTTTTCTGTTGGCAAACACTAATTGGTTCCACCTGGAGTCAAATCCTCCACACTTCGAGTTTTCTAGGCAGAAGTCTTCAGAAACCCTAGAAAACATGATATTTGTGTTTGTGAACATGACATGCAATGCATTTGCCAAACAGAAATATTGTGCTTTTCTCCAAAACCACTTTGACTGTGATTTTTTGGTTAAATTTCACCCAAAAACCACAATAATTTGTCCAGATACTACTGGATGAAAGCAGAAATATCTGGTGTGTTGTAGCTATCTCAATCCCAGATCTTACTACAGCCTCTGCGTTTCTTTGTGTTTTCTAGACATTTTCGCGGGACCTTAAAATTTTTATTGCATTTTAGCATGACACTTTTTGTTTTCTGCTGGCAAACGCTAATTGGTTCCACATGGAGTAAAATCCTCCACACATTCGAGTTTCCTAGGCAGCGAGCTTCAGAAACCTGAGAAAATATGATATTTCTGTTTGTAAACATGACATGGGATGCATTTGCCGAACAGAAAGATTGTGCTTTTCTCCCAAACCACTTTGACGGTGATTTTTTGGTTAAATTTCACCTGAATTGCACAACAATTTGTCAGGATATGCTGGGATGTACGCAGAAATATCAGGTGTGTTGTGGCTATCTCAATCCCAGATCTTGCTACAGCCTCTGTGTTTGTTTGTGTTTTCTGGACATTGTCTACTATCTTTGGTTTTGAATGCATTTTAGCATGACACTTTTTATTTTCTGCTCACAGACGGTAATTGGTTCCACATGGAGTCAAATCCTCCACACATTCGAGTTTTTTAGGCAGAAAGCTTCAGAAACCTGAGAAAACATGATATTTGTGTTTGTAAACATGACATTGGATCCACTTGCCGAAAAGAAAGATTTTTCTTTTTTGTAAAACCGCTTTGATTGTGTTTTATTTATTATTTTTTAATTTCACCCGAATTCCACAACAATTTGTCAGGATTTTCCGGGATGAAAGCAGATATATCTGGTATGTTGTGGCTATCTCAATCCGAGATCTCGCTACAGTCTCTGTGTTTGTTTGTGTTTTCTGTACATTCTCTATATGGACTTTACGGTTTTCAATGCATTTTAGCATGTAAGTTTTCGTTTTCTGCTGGGAAACTCTAATTGTTACCACATCTATTCAAATCCTCCACACATTTGAGTTTTCTAGGCAGAAAGCTTCAGAGACCTGAGAAAACATGATATTTGTGTTTGTAAACATGACATTGGATGCAGTTGCCGAACACAAAGATTGTGTTTTTCTCCAAATCTACTTTCACGGTGAATTTTTGGTTAAATTTCACCAGAAAACCACAACAAATTTTCAGGATTTCCCGGGATGAAAGCAGAAATATCTGTTGTGTTGTGGCTATCTCATTCCAAGATGTTGCTACAGCCTGTGTGTTTGTTTGTGTTTTCTGGACATTCTCTATGGACTTTAAGGTTTTGAATGCATTTTAGCATAACACTTTTTATTTTCTGCTCACAGACGGTAATTGGTTCCGCATGGAGTCAAATCCTCCACACATTCGAGTTTTTTAGGCAGAAAGCTTCAGAAACCTGAGAAAACGTGATATTTGTGTTTGTAAACATGACATTGGATCCACTTGCCGAAAAGAAAGATGTTTCTTTTTTGCAAAACCACTTTGATTGTGTTTTATTTATTATTTTTTTTAATTTCATCCGAATTCCACAACAGTTTGTCAGGATGTTCCGGGATGAAAGCAGATATATCTGGTATGTTGTGGCTATCTCAATCCGAGATCTCGCTACAGTCTCTGTGTTTGTTTGTGTTTTCTGTACATTCTTTATGGACTTTACGGTTTTGAATTCATTTTAGCATGTAAGTTTTCGTTTTCTGCTGGGAAACTCTAATTGTTACCACATCTATTCAAATCCTCCACACATTCGAGTTTTCTAGGCAGAAAGCTTCAGAGACCTGAGAAAACATGATATTTGTGTTTGTAAACATGACATTGGATGCAGTTGCCGAACAGAAAGATTGTGCTTTTCTCCAAAACCACTTTGATAGTGATTTTTTGGTTAAATTTCACCTGAAAACCACAGTTTTTCAGGATTTGCTGGGATGAAAAGCAAAATATCTGGTGTGTTGTGGCTATCTCAATCCCAGATCGTGCTACCGCCTCTGTGTTTGTTTGTGTTTTCTGGACATTCTCTATGGACTTTACGGTTTTGAATGCATTTTAGCATGACGCTTTTTGTTTTCTGCCGGCAAACGCTAATTGGTTCCACATGGAGTCAAATCCTCCACACATTCGTGTTTTCTAGGCAGAAAGCTTCAGAAACCTGAGAAAACATGACATTTGTGTTTGTAAACATGACATTGGATGCAGTTGCTGAACACAAAGATTGTGCTTTTCTCCAAAACCACTTTCACGGTGATTTTTTGGTTAATTTCACCCGAATTCCACAACAATTTGTCCGGATATAATGGGATGAACTCAGAGATATCTCGTGTGTTATGCCTATGTCCATCCCAGATCTTGCTACAGCCTCTGTGTTTGTTTGTGTTTTCTGACATTTTCTACAGACTTTACAGTTCTGAATGCATTTTAGCATGGAAGTTTTTTGTTTTCTGCTGGCAAACGATAATTTTTACCACATGGATTCAAATCCTCCACACTTTCGAGTTTTCTAGGTAGAAAGCTACAAAAACCCGAGAAAACATGATATTTGTGTTTGTAAACATGACATTGGATGCAGTTGCTGAACAGAAAGATTGTGCTTATCTCCAAAACCACTTTCACGGTGATTTTTTGGTTAAATTTCACCCAAACACCACAACAATTTTTCCAGACACTCCTGGATGAAAACAAAACTATCTGGTGTGTTGTGGCTATCTCAATCCCAGATCGTGCTACAGCCTCTGTGTTTGTTTGAGTTTTCTGGACATTTTCTACGGACTTTACAGTTCTGAATGCATTTTAGCATGTAAGTTTTTTGTTTTCTGCCTGCAAATGCTAATTTTTACCACATGGATTCAAATCCATCACACATTCGAGTTTTCTAGGCAGAAAGCTTTAAAAACCCGAGAAAACATGATATTTGTGTTTGTAAACATGACATTGGATGCAGTTGCCGAACAGAAAGATTGTGCTTATCTCCAAAACCACTTTCACGGTGATTTTTTCGTTAAATTTCACCCAAAAACCACTACAATTGGTCCGGATATGCCTGGATGAAAACAAAAATATCTGGTGTGTTGTGGCTATCTGAATCCCAGATCTTGCTACAGCCTCTGTGGTTGTTTGTGTTTTATGCTGGCAAATGCCAATTGGTTCCACCTGGAGTCAAATTCTCCACACATTCGCCTTTTCTATGCAGAAGGGTTCAGAAACCAGATTAAACATGATATTTGTGTTTGTAAACATGACATGGGATGCATTTGCTGAAAAGAAAGATGTGCTTTTCTGCAAAACCACTTTCATGGTGATTTTTTGGTTAAATTTCACCCGAAAACCACAACAAATTTTCAGGATTTCCCGGGATGAAAGCAGAAATATCTGGTGTGTTGTGGCTATCTCATTCCAAGATCTTGCTACAGCCTCTGTGTTTGTTTGTGTTTTCTGGACATTATCTATGGTCTTTATGGTTTTGAATGCATTTTAGCATGACGCTTTTTGTTTTCTGCTCACAGACGCTAATTGGTTCCACCTGGAGTCAAATCCTTCAAACATTCGGTGTACTAGGCAGAAAACTTGAGAAACCCGAGAAAACATGATATTTCTGTTTGTAAACAAGACATGGAATGCATGCGCCGAACAGAAAGATTGTGCTTTTCTCCAAAACCACTTTCACGGTGGTTTTTTGGTTAAATTTCACCCGAATTCCACAAGAATTTGTCTGGATATGCTTGGATGAACTCAGAAATATCTGGTGTGTTATGGCTATCTCAATCCCAGATCTTGCTACAGCCTCTGTGTTTGCTTGTGTTTTCTGGACATTTTCTACGGACTTTACAGTTCTGAATGCTTTTTAGCATGTAAGTTTTTGCCGGCAAATGCTAATTTTTACCACATGGATTCAAATCCTCCACGCATTCGAGTTTTCTAGGCAGAAAGCTTCAAAAACCCGAGAAAACATGATATTTTCCCCGGAAAACCACAACAATTTTTCAGGATTTACCAGAATGTAAACACAAATATCTGGTGTGTTGTGGCTATCTCAATCCCAGATCGTGCTATAGCCTCTGTGTTTGTTTGTGTTTTCTGGACATTCTCTACAGAGTTTACGGTTTTGAATGCATTTTAGCATGCAAGTTTTTGTTTTCTGCCAGCAAACACTAATTGGTTCCACATGGAGTCAAATTCTCCACACATTCGAGTTTTCTAGGAAGAAAGCTTCAGAAACCTGAGAAAACATAATGGTGTTTGTAAACATGACATTGGATGCATTTGCCGAACAGAAAGATTGTGCTTTTCTCCAAAACCACTTTCACGGTGAATTTTTGGTTATATTTCACCTGAAAACCACAATTTTTCAGGATTTGCTGGGATGAAAAGCAAAATATCTGGTGTGTTGTGGCTATCTCAATCCGAGATCGTGCTACAGCCTCTGTGTTTGTTTGTGTTTTCTGGACATTCTCTATGGACTTTGTGGTTTTGAATGCATTTTAGCATGACACTTTTTGTTTTCTGCTATCAAATGGTAATTGGTTCCACATGGAATCAAATTCTCCACACATTCAAGTTTTCTAGGAAGAAGTCTTCGGAAACCCGAGAAAACATGATAGTTGTGTTTGTAAACATGACATTGGATGCATTTGCCGAACAGAAAGATTGTGCTTTTCTCCAAAACCACTTTCACTGTGGTTTTTTGGTTAATTTCACCCAAAATCCACAACAATTTGTTCGGATATGCTGGGATGAACTCAGAGATATCGCGTGTGTTATGGCTATGTCAATTAGATCTTGCTACAGCCTCTGTGTTTGCTTGTGTTTTCTGGACATTCTCTATGGACTTTAAGGTTTTGAATGCATTTTAGCAGGACCCTTTTTGTTTTCTGCTGGCAAACGCTAATTGGTTCCACCTGGAGTCAAATCCTCCACACATTCGAGTTTTCTAGGAAGAAAGCTTCAGAAACCTGAGAAAACATGATATTTCTTTCTGTAAACATGACATTGGATGCATTTGCCGAACAGGAAGATTGTGCTTTTCTCCAAAACCACTTTCACGGTGATTTTTGGTTAAATTTCACTTCAAAACTACAACAATTTGTCCAGATACTCCTGGATGAAAACAAAACTATCTGGTGTGTTGTGGCTATCTCAATCCCAGATCTTGCTACAGCCTCTGTGTGTGTTTGTGTTTTCTGGACATTCTCTATGGACTTTACAGTTTTGAATGCATTTTAGCATATAAGTTTTTTTTTTCTGTTGGCAAACACTAATTGGTTCCACCTGGAGTCAAATCCTCCACACTTCGAGTTTTCTAGGCAGAAGTCTTCAGAAACCCTAGAAAACATGATATTTGTGTTTGTGAACATGACATGCAATGCATTTGCCAAACAGAAATATTGTGCTTTTGTCCAAAACCACTTTGACTGTGATTTTTTGGTTAAATTTCACCCAAAAACCACAATAATTTGTCCTGATACTACTGGATGAAAGCAGAAATATCTGGTGTGTTGTAGCTATCTCAATCCCAGATCTTACTACAGCCTCTGCGTTTGTTTGTGTTTTCTAGACATTTTCGCGGGACCTTAAAATTTTTATTGCATTTTAGCATGACACTTTTTGTTTTCTGCTGGCAAACACTAATTGGTTCCACATGGAGTCAAATCCTCCACACATTCGAGTTTCCTAGGCAGCGAGCTTCAGAAACCTGAGAAAATATGATATTTCTGTTTGTAAACATGACATGGGATGCATTTGCCGAACAGAAAGATTGTGCTTTTCTCCCAAACCACTTTGACGGTGATTTTTTGGTTAAATTTCACCTGAATTGCACAACAATTTGTCAGGATATGCTGGGATGTACGCAGAAATATCAGGTGTGTTGTGGCTATCTCAATCCCAGATCTTGCTACAGCCTCTGTGTTTGTTTGTGTTTTCTGGACATTGTCTACTATCTTTGGTTTTGAATGCATTTTAGCATGACACTTTTTATTTTCTGCTCACAGACGGTAATTGGTTCCACATGGAGTCAAATCCTCCACACATTCGAGTTTTTTAGGCAGAAAGCTTCAGAAACCTGAGAAAACATGATATTTGTGTTTGTAAACATGACATTGGATCCACTTGCCGAAAAGAAAGATTTTTCTTTTTTGTAAAACCGCTTTGATTGTGTTTTATTTATTATTTTTTAATTTCACCCGAATTCCACAACAATTTGTCAGGATTTTCCGGGATGAAAGCAGATATATCTGGTATGTTGTGGCTATCTCAATCCGAGATCTCGCTACAGTCTCTGTGTTTGTTTGTGTTTTCTGTACATTCTCTATGGACTTTACGGTTTTCAATGCATTTTAGCATGTAAGTTTTCGTTTTCTGCTGGGAAACTCTAATTGTTACCACATCTATTCAAATCCTCCACACATTCGAGTTTTCTAGGCAGAAGCTTCAGAGACCTGAGAAAACATGATATTTGTGTTTGTAAACATGACATTGGATGCAGTTGCCGAACACAAAGATTGTGTTTTTCTCCAAATCTACTTTCACGGTGAATTTTTGGTTAAATTTCACCAGAAAACCACAACAAATTTTCAGGATTTCCCGGGATGAAAGCAGAAATATCTGTTGTGTTGTGGCTATCTCATTCCAAGATGTTGCTACAGCCTGTGTGTTTGTTTGTGTTTTCTGGACATTCTCTATGGACTTTAAGGTTTTGAATGCATTTTAGCATAACACTTTTTATTTTCTGCTCACAGACGGTAATTGGTTCCGCATGGAGTCAAATCCTCCACACATTCGAGTTTTTTAGGCAGAAAGCTTCAGAAACCTGAGAAAACGTGATATTTGTGTTTGTAAACATGACATTGGATCCACTTGCCGAAAAGAAAGATGTTTCTTTTTTGCAAAACCACTTTGATTGTGTTTTATTTATTATTTTTTTTAATTTCACCCGAATTCCACAACAGTTTGTCAGGATGTTCCGGGATGAAAGCAGATATATCTGGTATGTTGTGGCTATCTCAATCCGAGATCTCGCTACAGTCTCTGTGTTTGTTTGTGTTTTCTGTACATTCTTTATGGACTTTACGGTTTTGAATTCATTTTAGCATGTAAGTTTTCGTTTTCTGCTGGGAAACTCTAATTGTTACCACGTCTATTCAAATCCTCCACACATTCGAGTTTTCTAGGCAGAAAGCTTCAGAGACCTGAGAAAACATGATATTTGTGTTTGTAAACATGACATTGGATGCAGTTGCCGAACAGAAAGATTGTGCTTTTCTCCAAAACCACTTTGATAGTGATTTTTTGGTTAAATTTCACCTGAAAACCACAGTTTTTCAGGATTTCCCGGGATGAAAACAGAAATATCTGTTGTGTTGTGGCTATCTCATTCCAAGATGTTGCTACAGCCTGTGTGTTTGTTTGTGTTTTCTGGACATTCTCTATGGACTTTAAGGTTTTGAATGCATTTTAGCATAACACTTTTTTTTTCTGCCAGCAAACGCTAATTGGTTCCACCTGGAGTCAAATCCTCCACACATTCGAGTTTCTAGGCAGAAAGCTTCAGAAACCTGAGAAAACATGATATTTGTTTTTGTAAACATGACATTGGATGCATTTGCTGAACAGAAAGATTGTGCTTTTCTCCAAAACCACTTTGACTTTGATTTTTTGGTTAAATTTCGCCCAAAACTAAATAATTTGTCCAGATACTCCTGGATGAAAACAAAAATATCTGGTGTGTTGTGGCTATCTCAATCACAGGTCTTCCTACATCCTCTGTGTTTGTTTGTGTTTTCTTTTTTTTTTCTTTTTTTTTTTTTGTTCTAAAACTGAGTGGCAGTTTATTCAATGGTGTCAATAATAATGAAAACTGAGTAATTTTTCCAAAAGCTTCCATATTTTATGCCTTAATAGTTTAAAAATATTACACAACATAATTATTATAAATGGGAATTGGGCTACATTAATAAAATAGTGTTTGTTTTGTATTTGGAGTAGGAGGTAAGCCACATGAGTGTCCTGGAAAACACAGTTTATGCTAAAATGATTATTGCCCCAACTTTAATTTTGTCTATATTATAAAGCAGATGCAGTTAGTATTTGCTGATGAATTTATACCACTGAGAAGGTATTTGAAACCATACTAAAATACATATAATGACAATTTCAAGGAACTACATCCAGTACTTATGACAAAGATAAAACAACTTAAGAAATACCACCCACGGAAGGATTTTCAGAAAATATTTGCTGTAAATACCTCATGAGAACTAAGAAAATTTCTTCCTACCTTTGCATTTGCTTGAGACATTCCTTATTAAAACAGTGCTAACATTGTCAAAAGATTGTTACCAGGATCCAAGCTAATATCATTTTTAAAAAGGGGTAGGAGAACCCAAATTGCTGACCAAAGTTTCTTTTTATCAAAGTAGCCATTACTTTACAGGAAAGATTTATACCAATTTATGATCAGCTATATGCTTTCATATGGTAGCATCACAAGTTTGAATTAGGATTAAATAACTTGATGATATACTAATACGTTTTTACATGATTGGAACAAAGCTGTTTGAAGGAAATAATTTTTATTAAATATTTGGTGAAATAAGGCAAATACTTTAATAGTCATGTGGCAACCACAAAAGAGTTGTTTTATAAAATAATCAGCATTTGCACAGCTTTATCAAAAACATATAAGAACTACAGTTCATTTCCCAAATTGCACTACGGTTGCTCTATTTGACTTACTGAAAAAGGAAATAAAAAGCAAGCTTATCTTTAAGATAGATCCTATTTTGGTTATGAATTATTTAGATGTAATACTGTAAGTGCTGCTCGTTTATGAAAAGGGAGGGGAAAAAGTCTACTATGCAGATATGTTATTTCTGAGATACAGAATGTATTTAGAAAGTTAAAAAGAAGAAGAAAAAAAAAGCTTGAGTTTTAGTATCAACACTTATAGGAGCAGAAGTACCTAATACAGAATTTGCTAACACATGTGCTTACTAACACATCAATTTTGAAGTTGTAAATATAGTATTTTTATTATAAGAAGAGTCATATGTGTTTCTCTATTGTTTAATTAAGGTAAAGCTAGATCCTGAAACATGTATATTACATGTTTGTAAAGTCAATACAGTCAGCTACGAATTTTTATCAGTCTGAGGTACTTGAGGCCTTATCAAATTTGGATGATTCAAGGATACTACACATTCCAAAATATTTTACAGTTTTTTTTTATTTGACAGGTAGAGTTAGACAGTGAGGGAGATAAGAGAGAAAGGTCTTCCTTCTATTGGTTCACCCCCCAAATGGCCACCACAGCCGGAGCTACGCTGATCCAAAGCCAGGAGCCAGGTACTTCTTCCAGATCTCCCACATGGGTGCAGGCGCCCAAGCACTTGGGCCATCCCCCACTGCCTTCCCAGGCCACAGCAGAGAGCTGGACTGGAACAGGAGCAAATGGACAAGAACCCAGTGCCCATATGGGATGCCGGTGCTGCAGGTAGAGGATTAACCAAGTGAGCCATGGCTCCGGCCCAAACCCCAACAGTTTTAAGATCACTATTTAATGTTGGTTAGCTACTACTTAGCATCTTATTTAGAATTTAATTTTCCAACTTTGGAACTGGACAAGGATTCTTTTTCTAATATAAATTACACATATTATGTGTTACATGCTGTTCTTTAACAGTAGCTTAAATAAATACAAAACATCTCACAAACATAATAATTTCCTAGCAAAAAATTTTCAGAATGTAATTCTAACGTAAGGCACTTCCAATAATTTTCAAATAAAAGCCTCATAAATTTTTTTTTGTAATCAAGTCTTTATAAGTTATACAGTAATGGTACTTCAAGTAAAGCTTTATTAATACTCAACTTCAGCATAATTACCATAAATATCTTTGCCTCCAAAAAGAATGAAGATTGGACATCAACTTCTGTGCAAGCTAAACTTCAGTGAAGGTGCCCTTCATCTGTGTTAGATTTAGATAACTGCCAGTGTTTTATCTTGTTGCTTTCCTTCAAGAATCTTAAAATCCTCCAAAGGAAGACTACTTAAGGCAGTTGGTAAAATGTGTTCTGATGTGCCCTTAGGTAATATGTCATTTGCTTCTAAATTCTTCACCAAGCACGTGGCTTGGATCCATCTACGAGTTGCTCTACGTTCTTTCTGTACGCAGGTCTTCATTTTTCTTTTCAAGCTTGCAATTTCTTTTTCCAGCTTAATTATCCTCCTCTTTGCCTCCATTGGATTCCTAAAGGCATAACTGTGTTCAAGTAGTACTTGTTGAGTATTTAGGTTTGGTTTTAAATAAGACGGTCCAGATGGAGCACAACTGTTGTTTTTTTTTCAAAAGATTCCTTGACTTGAGTTTCTGCTGGCCGCCCTCGGGGGCAACTCCTTGCCCAGCGCCAAAGACATCAAGAAGATCCTGGACAGCATGGGCATCGAGGCGGATGACGACCGGCTGAACAAGGTCATCAGTGAGCTGAACGGGAAGAAGATTGAGGATGTGATCACGCAGGGTATTGGAAAGCTGGCCAGTGTGCCCCCCGGCACGGCTGTGGCCGTCTATGCCACCGCAGGCTCCGTGGCCCCTGCTGCCAGATCGGCGCCCACCACCTGACCAGTCCCAAGCGGGCGGTAGGTGTGAACCACAGGCCAGATGGACAAAGCTGCTGAGACTCATGCACCAACCTCTGAAACTGCATCACTTGCTTTCCTGTTTGTGTTTTCTGGACATTATCTATGGACTTTGGTTTTGAATGCATTTTAGCATGACACTTTTTATTTTCGGCTCACAGAGGGTAATTGGTTCCACCTGGAATCAAATCCTTCACACATTTGAGTGTTCTGGGCAGAAAGCTTCAGAAACCCTAGAAAACATGATATTTGTGTTTGTGAACAAGACATGTGATGCATTTGCTGAACAGAAAGATTGTGTTTTTCTCCAAAACCATTTTTAAGGTCGATTTTCTGGTTAAATTTCACCCGAATTCCACAACAATTTATCCGGATATACTGGGATGAACGCAGAAATATCTGGTGAGTTATGGCAATCTCAATCCCAGATCTTGCTGCAGCCTCTGTGTTTGTTTGTGTTTTCTGGACGTTCTCTACGAACTTTAAGGTTTTGAATGCATTTTAGCATGACACTTTTTGTTTTCTGCCGGCAAACACTAATGGGTTCCACATGGAGTCAAATCCTCCACACATTCGAGTTTTTTAGGCAGAAAGCTTCAGAAACCTAGAAAACATGATTTTTGTTTTTGTAAACATGACATAGGATGCATTTACTGAACAGAAAGATTGTGCTTTTCTCCAAAACCACTTTGACGGTGATTCTTTGGTTAAATTTCACCTGAAAACCACAACAACTTGGCCAGATACTCCTGAATAAAAACAAAAATAGCTGGTGTGTTGTGGCTATCACAATCCCAGATCGTGCTACAGCCTCTCTGTTTGTTTGTGTTTTCTGGAATTCTCTATGGACTTTACAGTTTTGAATGCATTTTAGCATGTAAGTTTTTGTTTTCTGCTGATAAATGCTAATTGTTACCACATGGAATCATATCCTCAACACATTCGAGTTTTTTTGGCAGAAAGCTTCAGAAACCTCAGAAAACATGATATTTGTGTTTGTAAACATGGCAGTGGATGCATGTGCAGAACAGAAAGATTGTGCTTATCTCCAAAACCACTTTGATGGTGATTTTTCAGTTAAATTTCACACGAATTCCACAAGAATTTATCCAGATACTCCTGGATGAAAGCAGAAATATCTGGTGTGTTGTGGATATCACAATCCCAGATATTGGTACAGCCTCTATGTTTGTTTTTGTTTTCTGGATATTATCAATGGACTTTGGTTTTGAATGCATTTTAGCATGACACTTTTTATTTTCTGCTCACAGACAGTAATTGGTTCCACATGGAGGCAAATCCTTCACACATAAAATGTATTCTATGCAGAAAGCTACAGAAACCAGATAACATAATATTTGTGTTTGTAAACATAACATTGGATCCACTTGCCGAAAAGAAAGATTTTGCTTTTCTCCAAAACAATTTTTGTGGTGATTTTTTGGTTAAATTTCACCTGAAAACCACAACCATTTGTCTGGATATGCTGGGATGAACGCAGTAATATCTGGTGTGTTATGGCTATCTCAATCCCAGATCTTGCTACAGCCTCTGTGCTTGTTTGTGTTTACAGGACATTCTCTACAGACTTTACGATTTTGAATGCATTTTAGCATGACACTTTTTGATTTCTACCAGCAAAGGCTAATTGCTACCACATTGAGTCAAATCTTCCACACATTCGAGTTTACCAGGCAGAAAGCTTCAGAAACCTGAGAAAACATGATATTTGTGTTTGTAAACATGACATGGGATGTATTTACTGAACAGAAAATTGTGCTTTTCTCCTAAACCACTTTGATGGTGATTTTTTGGTTAAATTTCTCCCAAAACCAAACAATTTGTCCAGATACTCCTGGATGAAAACAAAAATATCTGGTGAGTTGTGGCTATCTCAATCCCAGATCTTGCTACAGCCTCTGTGCTTGTTTGTGTTTTCTGGACATTATCTATGGACATTGGTTTTGAAGGCATTTTAGGATGACACTTTTTATTTTTGGCTCACAGAGGGTAATTGGTTCCACCTGGAATCAAATCCTTCACACATTCGAGTGTTCTAGGCAGAAAGTTTCAGAAACCCTAGAAAACATGATATTTGTGTTTGTGAACCAGACATGTGATGCATTTGCTGAACAGAAAGATTGTGTTTTTCTCCAAAACCACTTTCAGGTCGATTTTCTGGTTAAATTTCACCCGAATTCCACAACAATTTATCCGGATACACTGGGATGAATACAGAAATATCTGGTGAGTTATGGCGATCTCAATCCCAGATCTTGCTACAGCCTCTGTGTTTGTTTGTGTATTCTGGACGTTCTCTATGAACTTTAAGGTTTTGAATGCACTTTAGCATGACACTTTTTGTTTTCTGCCGGCAAACACTAATGGGTTCCACATGGAGTCAAATCCTCCACACATTCGAGTTTTTATGCAGAAAGCTTCAGAAAGCAACAAAACATGATATTTGTGTTTGTAAACATGACATGGGATGTATTTACTGAACAGAAAATTGTGCTTTTCTCCTAAACCACTTTCACGGTGGTTTTTTGGTTAAATTTCTCCCAAAACCAAACAATTTGTCCAGATACTCCTGGATTAAAAAAAAAAAAGATCTGGTGTGTTGTGGCTATCTCAATCCCAGATCTTGTTACAGACTCTGTGTTTGTTTGTGTTTTCTGGACATTATCTATGGACATAGGTTTTGAATGCATTTTAGTATGACACTTTTTATTTTCGGCTCACAGAGGGTAATTGGTTCCACCTGGAATCAAATCCTTCACACATTCGAGTGTTCTAGGCAGAAAGCTTCAGAAACCCTAGAAAACATGATATTTGTGTTTGTGAACAAGACATGTGATGCATTTGCTGAACAGAAAGATTGTGTTTTTCTCCAAAACCACTTTCAGGTCGATTTTCTGGTTAAATTTCACCTGAATTCCTCAACAATTTATCCAGATACACTGGGATGAACGCAGAAATATCTGGTGAGTTATGGCGATCTCAATCTCAGATCTTGCTACAGCCTCTGTGTTTGTTTGTGTTTTCTGGACGTTCTCTATGAACTTTAAGGTTTTGAATGCATTTTAGCATGACACTTTTTGTTTTCTGCCGGCAAACACTAATGGGTTCCACATGGAGTCAAATCCTCCACACATTCGAGTTTTTTATGTAGAAAGCTTCAGAAAGCAAGAAAACATGATATTTGTGTTTGTAAACATGTCATGGGATGTATTTATTGAACAGAAAAATTGTGCTTTTCTCCAAAACCACTTTCACGGTGATTTTTTGGTTAAATTCCACCTGAAAACCACAACTTGGCCAGATAGTCCTGGATGAAAAAAAAATAGCTGGTGTGTTGTGGCTATCGCAATCCCAGATCTTGCTACAGCCTCTGTGTTTGCTTGTGTTTTCTGGACATTCTCTAAGTTCTTTTAGGTCTTGAATAAATTTTAGCTTGACACTTTTTGTTTTCTACTGGCAAACGCTAATTGGTTCCACCTGGATTCAAATCCTCTACACATTCGAGTTTTCTACGTAGAAAGCTTCAGAAACCTGAGAAAACATGATATTTGTGTTTGTTAATATGACATTGGATGCATTTGCTGAACAGAAAGATAGTGCTTTTCTCCGAAACCATTTTCACAGTGATTTTTTCCTTAAATCTCACCCAAAAACCACAACAATTTGTCCAGATACTCCTGCATGGAAACAAAAATATCTGGTGTTGTGGCTATCTCAATCCAAGATCTTGCTACAGCCTCTGTGTTTTGTGTGTTTTCGGGACATTTTCTACATACTTTACAGTTTGAATGCATTTTTTGTATGTAAGTTTTTGTTTTCTGCCGGCAAAGTCTAATTGGTTCCACATGGAGTCAAATCCTCCACACATTTGCGTTTTCTAGGAAGAAGGCTTTAGAAACCCGATTAAACATGATATTTGCATATTAAAAATGACATGGGATGCAATTGCCAAAAAGAAATATCGTGCTTTTTGCCATAACCACTTTGACGGTGATTTTTTTGTGAAAATTCACCCGAAATCCACAACAATTTGAGTCGATATGCTGGGATGAACGCAGAAATATCTGATTGTTATGGATATCTCAATCCTACATCTTGCTACAGCCTCTGTGTTTGTATGTGTTTTCTGGACATTCTCTACGGACTTTAAGGTTTTGAATGCATTTTAACATGTAAGTTTTGTTTTCTGCTGGCAAACGCTAATTGGTTCCACCTGGAGTCAAATCCTCCACACATTCGAGTTTTCTACGCAGAAAGCTTCAGAAACCAGAGAAAACATAATTGTGTTTGTAAACATGACATTGGAAGCATTTGCTGAACAGAAAGATTGTGCTTTTCTGAAAAACCACTTTCATGGTTGTTTTTTAGTTAAATTTCCCCTGAAAATCACAACAATTTCTCCGGATATGCTGGAATGAACTCCGAAATATCTGGTGTGTTGTGGCTATCTCAATCCCAGATCTTGCTACAGCCTCCGTGTTTGTTTGTGTTTTCTGGACATTCTCTATGGACTTTACGGTTTTGAATGCATTTTAGCATGTAAGTTTTGTTTTCTGCCGGCAAACACTAATTGGATCCACATGGTGTCAAATCCTACACACATTCGAGTTTTCTAGGCAGAAAGCTTCAGAAACCCGAGAAAAGATGATATTTGTGTTCGTAAACATGATATTGGATGCAATTGCGAACAGAAAGATCATGCTTTTCTCCAAAACCACTTTCTTGGTGGTTTTTTGGTTAAATTTCCCCCAAATTGCATAACAATTTGTCCAGATACTCCTGGATGAAAACAAAAATATATGGTGTGCTGTGGCTATCTAAATCCCAGATCTTGCTACAGCCTCTGAGTTTGTTTGTGTTTTCTGGACATTCTCTACGGACTTGATGGTTTTGAATGCATTTTAGCAAGTAAGTTTTTGTTTTCTGCCGGCAAACGCTAATTGGTTCCACCTGGAGTCAAATCCTTCACACAATCGGTGTTCTAGGCAGAACGCATCAGAAACCTGAGATAAATGGTATTTGTGATTGTAAACATGATATTGGATGCATTTGCCAAAATGAAAGATTGTGCTTTTCTCCTAAACCACATTCACCGTTATTTATTGGTTAAATTTCCCCTAAAAACCGCAACAATTTTTCAGGATTTGCCGGGATGTAAACAAAAATATCTGGTGTGTTGTGGTTATCTCAATCCCAGAACTTGCTACAGTCTCTGTGTTTGATTGTGTTTTCTGGACATTCTCTACGGACTTTATGCTTTGGAATGCATTTTATCATGACTCTTTTTGTTTTCTGCTGGCAAAAGCTAATTAGTACCACATGGAATCAAATCCTCCACACATTCGAGTTTTCTACGCAGAAAGCTTCAAAAGCCCAAGAATATATGATATTTGTGATTGTAAACATGACATTGGATGCATTTGCTGAACAAAAAGATTGTCCTTTACTCTGAAACCAATTTCACGGTGATTTTTTCCTTAAATTTCACCCAAAAACCACAACAATTTGTCCAGATACTCCTGCATGGAAACAAAAATATCTGGTGTGTTGTGGCTATCTCAATCCTAGATCACGCTACAGCCTCTGTGTTTGTTTGTGTTTACAGGACATTCTCTACAGACTTTACGATTTTGAATACATTTTAGCATGACACTTTTGGTTTTCTGCTCACAGACGGTGATTGGTTCCACCTGTAGTCCAATTCATCACATATTCGGTGTTCTAGGCAGAAAGCTTCAGAAACACAAGAAAACATGATATTTGTGATTGTAAACATGGCATGGGATGCAATTGCCAAACAGAAAGATGGTGCTTTTCTCCAAAACCACATTCACCGTTATTTTTTGGTTAAATTTCCCCTGAAAACCACAACAATTTTTCAGGATTTGCCGGGATGTACACAAAAATATCGGGTGTGTTGTGGCTATCTCAATCCCAAATCTTACCACAGCCTCTGTGTTTGCTTGTGTTTTCTGGACATTCTCTACAGACTTTACGGTTTTGAATGCATTTTAGCATGTAAGTATTTGTTTTCTGCTGGTAAATGCTAATTGTTACCACATGGAATCATATCCTCCACACATTCGATTGTTCTAGGAAGAAAGCTTCAGAAACCTGAGCAAACATGATATTTGTATTTGTAAACATGACTTTGGATCCACTGGCTGAAAAGAAAGATTTTCCTTATCTACAAAACCACTTTGATGGTGTTTTATTTTATTTTTTTTTTATTTCACCTGAATTCCACAACAAATTGTCAGGATTTTCCGGGATGAAAGCAGATATATCTGGCATGTTGTGGCTATCTCAATCCGAGATCTTGCTACAGCCTCTGTGTTTGTTTGTGTTTTCTGGACATTCTCTATGGACTTTAAGGTTTTGAATGCATTTTAGCATGACACTTTTTATTTTCTGCTCACAGACGCTAATTGGTTCCACATGGAGTCACATCCTCCACACATTCGAGTTTTCCAGGCAGAAAACTTCAGAAACCTGAGAAAACATGATATTTGTGTTTGTAAACATGACATTGGATGCAGTTGCCGAACAGAAAGATTGTTCTTTTCTCCAAAACCACTTTGACAGTGATTTTTTGGTTAAATTTCACCAGAAAACCACAACAAATTTTCAGGATTTCCCGGGATAAAAGCAGAAATATCTCGTGTGTTGTGGCTATCTCATTCCAAGATGTTGCTACAGCCTGTGTGTTTGTGTTTCTGGACATTCTCTATGGACTTTAAGGTTTTGAATGCATTTTAGAATAACACTTTTTTTTTTCTGCCAGCAAATGCTAATTGGTTCCAGCTGGATTCAAATCCTCCACACATTTGAGTTTTCTAGGCAGAAAGCTTCAGAAACCTGAGAAAACATGATATTTGTGTTTGTAAACATGACATTGGATGCAGTTGCCGAACAGAAAGATTGTGTTTTTCTCCAAATCCACTTTCACGGTGAATTTTTGGTTAAATTTCACCAGAAAACCACAACAAATTTTCAGGATTTCCCGGGATAAAAGCAGAAATATCTCGTGTGTTGTGGCTATCTCATTCCAAGATGTTGCTACAGCCTGTGTGTTTGTTTGTGTTTTCTGGACATTCTCTATGGACTTTAAGGTTTTAAATGAATTTTAGAATAACACTTTTTTTTTCTGCCAGCAAACACTAATTGGTTCCCCCTGGAGTCAAATCCTCCACATATTCGAGTTTTCTAGGCAGAAAGCTTCAGAAACCTGAGAAAACATGATATTTCTGTTCGTAAACATGACATGGGATGTATTTACTGAACAGAAAATTGTGCTTTTCTCCAAAACCACTTTGACGGTGATTTTTTGGTTAAATTTCTCCCAAAACCAAACAATTTGTCCAGATACTCCTGGATGAAAACAAAAATATCTGGTGTGTTGTGGCTATCTCAATCCTAGATCTTGCTACAGCCTCTGTGTTTGTTTGTGTTTTCTGGACATTATCTATGCACATTGGTTTTGAAGGCATTTTAGGATGACACTTTTTATTTTTGGCTCACAGAGGGTAATTGGTTCCACCTGGAATCAAGTCCTTCACACATTCGATTGTTCTAGGCAGAAAGCTTTAGAAACCCTAGAAAACATGATATTTGTGTTTGTGAACAAGACATGTGATGCATTTGCTGAACAGAAAGATGGTGTTTTTCTCCAAAACCACTTTCAGGTCGATTTTCTGGTTAAATTTCACAACAATTTATCCGGATACACTGGGATGAACGCAGAAATATCTGGTGAGTTATGGCGATCTCAATCCCAGATCTTGCTACAGCCTCTGTTTTTGTTTGTGTTTTCTGGACGTTCTCTATGAACTTTAAGGTTTTAAATGCATTTCAGCATGACACTTTTTGTTTTCTGCCGGCAAACACTAATGGGTTCCACATGGAGTCAAATCCTCCACACATTCGAGTTTTTTATGCAGAAAGCTTCAGAAAGCAACAAAACATGATATTTGTGTTTCTAAACATGACATGGGGTGTATTTACAGAACAGAAAAATTGTGCTTTTCTCCAAAACCACTTTCACGGTGATTTTTTGGTTAAATTCCACCCGAAAACCACAACAACTTGGCCAGATACTCCTGGATGAAAAAAAAAAAAATAGCTGGTATGTTGTGGCTATCGCAATCCTTGATCGTGCTACAACCTCTGTGTTTGTTCGTGTTTTCTGGACATTCTCTATGGACTTTACAGTATTGAATGCATTTTAGCATGTAAGTTTTTGTTTTCTCTTGGCAAAGGCTAATTGCTACCACATGGAGTCAAATCTTCCACACATTCGAGTTTTCTAGGCAGAAGGCTTCAGAAACCTGAGAAAACATGATATTTGTGTTTGTAAACATGACATGGGATGCATTTGCCAAAAGGAAAGATTGTGCTTTTCTCCAAAACCACTTTGAAGGTGATTTTTTGGTTAAATTTCACCTGAAAACCACAAGAATTTGTCCAGATACTCCTGGTGAAAACAAAACTATCTGGTGGGTTGTGGCTATCTCAATCCCAGATCTTGCTACAGCCTCTGTGTTTGCTTGTGTTTTCTGGACATTCTCTACAGACTTTACGGTTTTGAATGCATTTTAGCATGTAAGTATTTGTTTTCTGCTGGTAAATGCTAATTGTTACCACATGGAATCATATCCTCCACACATTCGATTGTTCTAGGAAGAAAGCTTCAGAAACCTGAGCAAACATGATATTTGTATTTGTAAACATGACTTTGGATCCACTGGCTGAAAAGAAATATTTTCCTTATCTACAAAACCACTTTGATGGTGTTTTATTTTATTTTTTTTTATTTCACCTGAATTCCACAACAAATTGTCAGGATTTTCCGGGATGAAAGCAGATATATCTGGCATGTTGTGGCTATCTCAATCCGAGATCTTGCTACAGCCTCTGTGTTTGTTTGTGTTTTCTGGACATTCTCTATGGACTTTAAGGTTTTGAATGCATTTTAGCATGACACTTTTTATTTTCTGCTCACAGACGCTAATTGGTTCCACATGGAGTCACATCCTCCACACATTCGAGTTTTCCAGGCAGAAAACTTCAGAAACCTGAGAAAACATGATATTTGTGTTTGTAAACATGACATTGGATGCAGTTGCCGAACAGAAAGATTGTTCTTTTCTCCAAAACCACTTTGACAGTGATTTTTTGGTTAAATTTCACCAGAAAACCACAACAAATTTTCAGGATTTCCCGGGATAAAAGCAGAAATATCTCGTGTGTTGTGGCTATCTCATTCCAAGATGTTGCTACAGCCTGTGTGTTTGTGTTTCTGGACATTCTCTATGGACTTTAAGGTTTTGAATGCATTTTAGAATAACACTTTTTTTTTTCTGCCAGCAAACGCTAATTGGTTCCCCCTGGAGTCAAATCCTCCACACATTTGAGTTTTCTAGGCAGAAAGCTTCAGAAACCTGAGAAAACATGATATTTGTGTTTGTAAACATGACATTGGATGCAGTTGCCGAACAGAAAGATTGTGTTTTTCTCCAAATCCACTTTCACGGTGAATTTTTGGTTAAATTTCACCAGAAAACCACAACAAATTTTCAGGATTTCCCGGGATAAAAGCAGAAATATCTCGTGTGTTGTGGCTATCTCATTCCAAGATGTTGCTACAGCCTGTGTGTTTGTTTGTGTTTTCTGGACATTCTCTATGGACTTTAAGGTTTTAAATGAATTTTAGAATAACACTTTTTTTTTCTGCCAGCAAACACTAATTGGTTCCCCCTGGAGTCAAATCCTCCACATATTCGAGTTTTCTAGGCAGAAAGCTTCAGAAACCTGAGAAAACATGATATTTCTGTTCGTAAACATGACATGGGATGTATTTACTGAACAGAAAATTGTGCTTTTCTCCAAAACCACTTTGACGGTGATTTTTTGGTTAAATTTCTCCCAAAACCAAACAATTTGTCCAGATACTCCTGGATGAAAACAAAAATATCTGGTGTGTTGTGGCTATCTCAATCCTAGATCTTGCTACAGCCTCTGTGTTTGTTTGTGTTTTCTGGACATTATCTATGCACATTGGTTTTGAAGGCATTTTAGGATGACACTTTTTATTTTTGGCTCACAGAGGGTAATTGGTTCCACCTGGAATCAAATCCTTCACACATTCGATTGTTCTAGGCAGAAAGCTTTAGAAACCCTAGAAAACATGATATTTGTGTTTGTGAACAAGACATGTGATGCATTTGCTGAACAGAAAGATGGTGTTTTTCTCCAAAACCACTTTCAGGTCGATTTTCTGGTTAAATTTCACCCGAATTGCACAACAATTTATCCGGATACACTGGGATGAACGCAGAAATATCTGGTGAGTTATGGCGATCTCAATCCCAGATCTTGCTACAGCCTCTGTTTTTGTTTGTGTTTTCTGGACGTTCTCTATGAACTTTAAGGTTTTAAATGCATTTCAGCATGACACTTTTTGTTTTCTGCCGGCAAACACTAATGGGTTCCACATGGAGTCAAATCCTCCACACATTCGAGTTTTTTATGCAGAAAGCTTCAGAAAGCAACAAAACATGATATTTGTGTTTCTAAACATGACATGGGGTGTATTTACAGAACAGAAAAATTGTGCTTTTCTCCAAAACCACTTTCACGGTGATTTTTTGGTTAAATTCCACCCAAAAACCACAACAACTTGGCCAGATACTCCTGGATGAAAAAAAAAAATAGCTGGTATGTTGTCGCTATCGCAATCCTTGATCGTGCTACAACCTCTGTGTTTGTTCGTGTTTTCTGGACATTCTCTATGGACTTTACAGTATTGAATGCATTTTAGCATGTAAGTTTTTGTTTTCTCTTGGCAAAGGCTAATTGCTACCACATGGAGTCAAATCTTCCACACATTCGAGTTTTCTAGGCAGAAGGCTTCAGAAACCTGAGAAAACATGATATTTGTGTTTGTAAACATGACATGGGATGCATTTGCCAAAAGGAAAGATTGTGCTTTTCTCCAAAACCACTTTGAAGGTGATTTTTTGGTTAAATTTCACCTGAAAACCACAAGAATTTGTCCAGATACTCCTGGTGAAAACAAAACTATCTGGTGGGTTGTGGCTATCTCAATCCCAGATCTTGCTACAGCCTCTGTGTTTGCTTGTGTTTTCTGGACATTCTCTACAGACTTTACGGTTTTGAATGCATTTTAGCATGTAAGTATTTGTTTTCTGCTGGTAAATGCTAATTGTTACCACATGGAATCATATCCTCCACACATTCGATTGTTCTAGGAAGAAAGCTTCAGAAACCTGAGCAAACATGATATTTGTATTTGTAAACATGACTTTGGATCCACTGGCTGAAAAGAAATATTTTCCTTATCTACAAAACCACTTTGATGGTGTTTTATTTTATTTTTTTTTATTTCACCTGAATTCCACAACAAATTGTCAGGATTTTCCGGGATGAAAGCAGATATATCTGGCATGTTGTGGCTATCTCAATCCGAGATCTTGCTACAGCCTCTGTGTTTGTTTGTGTTTTCTGGACATTCTCTATGGACTTTAAGGTTTTGAATGCATTTTAGCATGACACTTTTTATTTTCTGCTCACAGACGCTAATTGGTTCCACATGGAGTCACATCCTCCACACATTCGAGTTTTCCAGGCAGAAAACTTCAGAAACCTGAGAAAACATGATATTTGTGTTTGTAAACATGACATTGGATGCAGTTGCCGAACAGAAAGATTGTTCTTTTCTCCAAAACCACTTTGACAGTGATTTTTTGGTTAAATTTCACCAGAAAACCACAACAAATTTTCAGGATTTCCCGGGATAAAAGCAGAAATATCTCGTGTGTTGTGGCTATCTCATTCCAAGATGTTGCTACAGCCTGTGTGTTTGTGTTTCTGGACATTCTCTATGGACTTTAAGGTTTTGAATGCATTTTAGAATAACACTTTTTTTTTTCTGCCAGCAAATGCTAATTGGTTCCAGCTGGATTCAAATCCTCCACACATTTGAGTTTTCTAGGCAGAAAGCTTCAGAAACCTGAGAAAACATGATATTTGTGTTTGTAAACATGACATTGGATGCAGTTGCCGAACAGAAAGATTGTGTTTTTCTCCAAATCCACTTTCACGGTGAATTTTTGGTTAAATTTCACCAGAAAACCACAACAAATTTTCAGGATTTCCCGGGATAAAAGCAGAAATATCTCGTGTGTTGTGGCTATCTCATTCCAAGATGTTGCTACAGCCTGTGTGTTTGTTTGTGTTTTCTGGACATTCTCTATGGACTTTAAGGTTTTAAATGAATTTTAGAATAACACTTTTTTTTTCTGCCAGCAAACACTAATTGGTTCCCCCTGGAGTCAAATCCTCCACATATTCGAGTTTTCTAGGCAGAAAGCTTCAGAAACCTGAGAAAACATGATATTTCTGTTCGTAAACATGACATGGGATGTATTTACTGAACAGAAAATTGTGCTTTTCTCCAAAACCACTTTGACGGTGATTTTTTGGTTAAATTTCTCCCAAAACCAAACAATTTGTCCAGATACTCCTGGATGAAAACAAAAATATCTGGTGTGTTGTGGCTATCTCAATCCTAGATCTTGCTACAGCCTCTGTGTTTGTTTGTGTTTTCTGGACATTATCTATGCACATTGGTTTTGAAGGCATTTTAGGATGACACTTTTTATTTTTGGCTCACAGAGGGTAATTGGTTCCACCTGGAATCAAATCCTTCACACATTCGATTGTTCTAGGCAGAAAGCTTTAGAAACCCTAGAAAACATGATATTTGTGTTTGTGAACAAGACATGTGATGCATTTGCTGAACAGAAAGATGGTGTTTTTCTCCAAAACCACTTTCAGGTCGATTTTCTGGTTAAATTTCACCCAAATTGCACAACAATTTATCCGGATACACTGGGATGAACGCAGAAATATCTGGTGAGTTATGGCGATCTCAATCCCAGATCTTGCTACAGCCTCTGTTTTTGTTTGTGTTTTCTGGACGTTCTCTATGAACTTTAAGGTTTTAAATGCATTTCAGCATGACACTTTTTGTTTTCTGCCGGCAAACACTAATGGGTTCCACATGGAGTCAAATCCTCCACACATTCGAGTTTTTTATGCAGAAAGCTTCAGAAAGCAACAAAACATGATATTTGTGTTTCTAAACATGACATGGGGTGTATTTACAGAACAGAAAAATTGTGCTTTTCTCCAAAACCACTTTCACGGTGATTTTTTGGTTAAATTCCACCCGAAAACCACAACAACTTGGCCAGATACTCCTGGATGAAAAAAAAAAAAATAGCTGGTATGTTGTCGCTATCGCAATCCTTGATCGTGCTACAACCTCTGTGTTTGTTCGTGTTTTCTGGACATTCTCTATGGACTTTACAGTATTGAATGCATTTTAGCATGTAAGTTTTTGTTTTCTCTTGGCAAAGGCTAATTGCTACCACATGGAGTCAAATCTTCCACACATTCGAGTTTTCTAGGCAGAAGGCTTCAGAAACCTGAGAAAACATATTTGTGTTTGTAAACATGACATGGGATGCATTTGCCAAAATGAAAGATTGTGCTTTTCTCCAAAACCACTTTTTGGTGTTTTTTTTTTTTTTTTAAATTTCACCCGAATTGTACAACAATTTGTCCAGATACTCCTACATGAAAACAAAAATATCTGGTGTGTTGTGGCTATCTCAATCCCAGATCTTGCTACAGCCTCTGTGTTTGCTTGTGTTTTCTGGACATTATCAATGCAGTTTACGGTTTTGAATGCATTTTAATATGTAAGTTTCTGTTTCTGCCGGCAAACGCTAATTAGTACCACATGGAGTAAAATCCTCGAAACATTCGAGATTTCTAGGCAGACAACTTCAGAAATCCGAGAAAACATGATAGTTGTGTTTGTAAACATCACATGTGATGCATTTACCGAAAAGAAAGATTGTGCTTTTCTCCAAAACCACTTTCACGGTGATTTTTTTGGGTAAATTTCACCCGAATTCCACAACAATTTGTCCAGATAGTCCTGGATGAAAACAAAACTATCTGGTGTGTTGTGGCTATCTCAATCCCAGACCTTGCTACAGCCTCTCTGTTTGTTTGTGTTTTCTGGAAATTCTCTATGGACTTTACGGTTTTGAATGCATTTTAGCATGACACTTTTTGTTTTCTGCTGGCAAACGCTAATTGGTTCCACATGGAGTCAAATCCTCCAAACATTCACATTTTCTAGGCAGAAGACTTCAGAAATCTGATTAAACATGATATTTCTGTTTCTACACATGTCATGGGATGCATTTGCCAAACAGAAATATTGTGCTTTTCTCCAAAACCACTTTCTTGGTGGTTTTTTGTTCAAATTTCACCCAAAAACCACAACAATTTGTCCAGATACTCCTGGATGAAAACAAAAATATCTGGTGTGTTGTGGCTATCTCAATCCCAGATCTTGCTACAGCCTCTGTGTTTGTTTGTGTTTTCTGCACATTTTCTAGGGACTTTACAACTTTAAATGCATTTTAGCATGTAGGTTTTTATTTTCTGCCGCCAAACACTAATTGGTTCCACATGGAGTCAAATCCTGCACACATTCCCGTTTTCTAGGCTGAAGGCTGCAGAAACCTGATTAAACATGATATTTGTGTTTATAAACATGACATTGGATCAACTTGCCAAACAGAAAGATTGTGCTTTTCCAAAACCACTTTGACGGTGATTTTTTGGTTAAATTTCACCTGAATTCCAGAAGAATTTGTCCGGATATGCTTGGATGAACTCAGAAATATCTGATGTTTTGTGGCTATCTGAATCCCAGATCTTGCTACAGCCTCTGTGGTTGTTTGTGTTTTCTTCTGGCAAATGCTAATTGGTTCCACCTGGAGTCAAATTCTCCACACATTCGAGTTTTCTAGGCAGAAGGCTTCAGAAACCAGATTAAACAGGATATTTGTGTTTGTAAACATGACATGGGATGCATTTACCGAAAAGAAAGAAAGTGGTTTTCTCCAAAATCACTTTGGTTGTGGCTTTTTTTTTTTTTCACCCAAATTCTACAACTATTTGTCCAGATACTCCTGGATGAAAACAAAAATATCTGGTATGTTGTGGCTATCTCAATCCCAGATCTTGCTACAGCCTCTGTGTTTGTTTGTGTTTTCTGGACATTCTCTACGGACTTTACGGTTTTGAATGCATTTTAGCATGTAAGTTTTTGTTTTCTGCTGGCAAACACTAATTAGTACCACATGGAGTCAAATCCTCCACACATTTGAGTTTTCTAGGCAGAAAGCTTCAGAAACCCTAGAAAACATGATATTTGTGTTTGTAAACCTGATATTGGATGCATTTGCAGAACAGAAATATAGTGCTTTTCTCAAACCACTTTGACGGTGAGTTTTTGGTTAAATTTCACCCAAAAACCAGAACAGTTTGTCCAGATACTTTTGGATGAAAAGAAAAATATCTGGTGTGTTTTGGCTATCTGAATCCCAGATCTTGCTGCAGCCTCTGTGGTTTTTTTCTGTTTTCTGGACATTCTCTACAGACTTTACAGTTTTGAATGCATTTAACATGTAAGTTTTTGTTTTCTGCCGGCAAACGTTAATTGGTTCCACATGGAGTCAATTCCTTCACACATTCGAGTTTTCTAGGCAGAAAGCTTCAGAAACCTGAGGAAACATGATCGTTGTGTTTGTAAATATGACAGTGGATGCACTTGCCGAACAGAAAGATTGCGCTTTTCTCCAAAACCACTTTGACGGTGATTTTTTTGTTAAATTTGATGTGAAAACCACAACAGATTTTCAGGATTATCCGGGATGAAAGCAGAAACATCTGGTGTGTTGTGGCTATCTCAATCCCAGACCTTGCTACAGCCTCTGTGTTTGTTTTTGATTTCAGACATTCTCTACGGAATTTACTGTTTTGAATGCATTTTAGCAGGACACTTTTTGTTTTCTGCTCAAAGATGCTAATTGGTACCACCTGGAATCAAATCCTCCACACATTTGAGTTTTCCAGGCAGAAAGCTTCAGAAACCGAGAAAACATGATATTTGTGTTTGTAAATATGACATTGGATGCAATTGCCGAACAAAAAGATTGCGCTTTTCTCCAAAACCACTTTGACGGTGATTTTTTTGTTAAATTTGATGTGAAAACCACAACAGATTTTCAGGATTATCCGGGATGAAAGCAGAAACATCTGGTGTGTGGTGGCTATCTCAATCCCAGACCTTGCTACAGCCTCTGTGTTTGTTTTTGATTTCAGACATTCTCTACGGAATTTACTGTTTTGAATGCATTTTAGCAGGACACTTTTTGTTTTCTGCTCAAAGAGGCTAATTGGTACCACCTGGAATCAAATCCTCCACACATTTGAGTTTTCCAGGCAGAAAGCTTTAGAAACCCAGAAAACATGATATTTGTGTTTGTAAATATGACATTGGATGCAATTGCCGAACAAAAAGATCGTGCTTTTCTCCAAAACCACTTTGACAGTGCTTTTTTTTTTAAAATTTCATCCGAATTCCACAAGTATTTGTCCAGATACTCCTGGATGAAAATAAAAATATCTGATGTGTTGTGTCTATCTCAATCCCAGATCTTGCTACAGCCTTTGTGTTTGTTTGTGTTTTCTGGACATTATCTATGGACTTTACGGTAATAACCAGAATCTACAAACAGATCAAGAATCTGGAAAAAAATGGTGCTGAAATTTATATGGAGACACAGGAGACCTCGAAAGCTAAAGCAATCTTCTACAACAAAAACAAAGCTGGAGGCATCCAAGTACCAGAGTTCAGGACATAGTACAGTGCAGTTGTTATCAAAACAGCATGGTACTGGTACAGAAACAGATGGATAGACCAATGTAACAGAATTGAAACACCAGAAATCAATTCAAACATCTACAGCCAACTCATATTTGATCAAGCATCCAAAAGCAATCCCTGGAGTTAGGGCAGTCTATTTAAATAATGGTGTTATGAAAATTGGATTTCCACATGCAGAATCATGAAGCAAGACCCCTACGTTTCACCTTACACAAAAATCCACTCAACATGAATTAAAGACTTCAATGTATGATCTGACACCATCAAATTATAAGAGAGAATTGGAAAAACTCTGTAAGATATGGGTACCGGCAATGAGTTCTTGGAAAACACCCCAGAAGCACAGGAAGTCAAAGCCAAAATTAACATTTGGGATTGCATCAAATTGAGAATTTTCTGTACTGCAAAAGAAACAGTCAGGAAAGTGAAGAGACAACCGACAGAATGGGAAAATATGTTTGCAAACTATGAAACTGATAAAGGGTTGATAACCAGAATCTACACAGAAATCAAGAAACTCCACAAGATCAAAACAAACAACCAACTTAAGAGATGGGCCAAGGACCTCAACAGACATTTTTCAAAAGAGGAAATCCAAATGGCCAACAGACACATGAAAAAATTTTCAAGATCACTAGCAATCAGGGAAATGCAAATCAAAACCACAATGAGGTTTCACCTCACCCTGGTTAGAATGGCTCACATTCAGAAATCTACCAACAATAGATGCTGGAGAGGAGGTGGGGAAAAAGGGACACTAACGCACTGTTGGTGGGAATGCAAACTGGTGAAGCCACTGTGGAAGACAGTCTGGAGATTCCTCAGAAACCTGAATATAACCCTACCATTCAACCCAGCCATCCCACTACTTGGAATTTACCCACAGTAACTGAAATTGGGAAACAAACAAGCAGTCTGCACCCTAATGTTTATTGCACCACAATTCACAATAGCCAAGACCTGGAACCAACCTAAATGCCCATCAATGGCAGACTGGATAAAGAAATAATGGGACATGTACTCTATAGAATACTATACAGCAGTAAAAAACAATGTAATCCAGTCATTTGCAACAAGATGGAGGAGTCTGAACACCATTTCGCTGAATGAACTAGGCCAGGCCCAAAGGAACTAATATTATATGGTATCCCTGATCGGCGAAAAATAACTGAACACCAAGGGGAAACCTGTTGAAGTAAAATGGACACTAGGAGAAACTGTGACTTGATCAGCTCTTTTCATGACTGTTGATGTACAATGTAATACTTTATCCATGTTAGTATTTTTTTTCTAGTACTATTGGTTGAACTCTGTAATTAACACATATCATATCATATGTTCTCCCTGATTAGTGACAAATAACCGAGCACCAAAAATGAAATCTGTTAAAGAGAAATGAACACTATGAGAAATGGTGACTTGATCAGCCCTTGCCCTGACTGTTGATGAACAACTTAATATGTTATCCCTCTTAGTAACTGTTTTGTTTGTATTTTGGTTGAATACTGTAATCAATACACAGATATTCTTAAGTGTTGAAACTTAACTGAAAAGTGATCGTTGTTAAACATAAGAGTGTGAATAAGAGAGGGAAGTGATGTACAATTCGGGACATGCTCAAGCTGACATACCTCAAACGGTCGAGTTAGAAACATACCAGGGGATTCCAATTCAATCCCATCAAGGTGGCATGTGCCAATGCCATCTCACTAGTCCCAGTGATCAATTTCTGTTCACAATTGATCATAATGATGGGACTAAGAGCCAAAGGGATCACATAAACAAGACTAGTGTCTGCAAATACTAGCTGATAGAATAAAAAAGGGAGAGAATGGTCCAGCATGGGAAGCGAGATACACAGCTGACCCATAGAATGGCAAATATCCTAAACAGCACTCTGGCCTCAAAAGCAGCCCATAAATCATTTGGATCTGGCTGAAGAGCTGATGAGAGTATTTCAGGCATGGAAAGCCAAGACACTCTAGCAAAAAAAAGGACCTAAATGAAAGATCTCTATGATTGAGATCCCAGTAGAAAAACAGGCCATCAAAGAAGAGGTGCCTTTCTCTTAAGGGAGGAGTGAACTTCCACTTTGAATATGGCCTTGTCTAAATATGATCAGAGCCGGTGAACTCAAAGGAATTCCATAGCCTTGGCAGCTCATGACAAGAGCCTAGGGTGATTACTGATGCCATACACAAGAGTGTCAATTTGTTAAGTCAACAACAGGAATCACTGTGCACTTACTCCCCATGTAGGATCTGTGTCCTTAATTTACTGTACATTGTGATTTAATGCTATAACTAGCACTCCAAAAGTATTTTTAACTTTGTGTTTCTGTGTGGGTGTAAACTGTTGAAATCTTTACTTAATATATACTAAATTGATCTCCTGTATATAAAGAGAATTGAAAATGAATCTTGATGTGAATGGAAGGGGAGAGGGAGCGGGAGATGGGAGGGTGGTGGGTGGTTGGGAATTTATGGGGGAAAAAGCCCTTTTAATCCATAAGCTGTACTTTTTTACTAAATAACAACAAAAAAAGATGTGTAACAACCGGGTCTCTAACCGGCACCCATTTAATGCCAGCACTTCAGGCCAGGGAATTAACCCAGTGTGCCACAGTGCTAGCCACAACTTTTTACTAGTTCAGTGTATATTACTATGTTGGCACTAAACCACCTCTACTATATCATTGAAAAGACCAATAAATACAAATTCAGGCTTTATATTTTACAATAATTTAGGAGATCCTATGTTCCAATTTAAATAACATGATAAACATGTTACCATTATAGCATCACAGAGACTAGAAACAAATTTGATATCAGGTTTGATATTTCTAATGCTTTATAATCATGACAATTTTATGTTGTCAAATATTTATTTCACGATTTTAATGAAATATACTCATAAAGCTGCTATATCACAATATAATGCAAACAAAAATAAACAACTTACTGGTGGTGTGTTCATTTTCTTTGGCCTTGGAAACATGTAGTGGGAATTTATTACTGTACCTGGATGAGAAGATAAATGGAAATGTGAGAGAACTGTTGTTATTTGCTCCTAGACTCAGAGCAATATCATGATAGAAGTGAATACAAAATACCAAATACATTAGCTGTAGAAAAGAACACCAATCAGCTTCCCTCAGTAGTAACAGTGCTTTACACATGACAAGGACCAAAGAAGATGTCCTTGAAAGAGCACCAACAGTGACTTGATTAGCTCTTGTCCTGACTGTTGATGTACAATGTAATACTTTATCCATGTTAGTATTTTTTTGTTCTAGTACTATTGGTTGAACTCTGTAATTAACACAATTATTCCTGGTGTTTAAATTTCAACTGAAAAGTGATCCCTGTTAGGAATTTGGAAAACATTATGCTGACTGAAATAAGCCAGTCCCAAAGGGACAAATATCATATGTTCTCCCTGATCGGTGACAACTAACTGAGCACCAAAAAGGAAACCTGTTAAAGAGAAATGAACACTACGAGAAACTGTGACTTGATCAGCCCTTTCCCTGACTGTTGGTGAACAACTTAATACGTTATCCCTCTTAGTAATTGTTTTGTTTGTGTTACTTAATGCTTTTGGTTGAATACTGTAATCAATACACAGATATTCTTAAGTGTTGAAACTTAACTGAAAAGTGATCGTTGTTAAACATAAGAGTGTGAATAAGAGAGGGAAGTGATGTGCAATTCGGGACATGCTCAAGCTGACATACCTCAAACGGTCAAGTTAGAAACATACCAGGGGATTCCAATTCAATCCCATCAAGGCGGCATGTGCCAATGCCATCTCACTAGTCCCAGTGATCAATTTCTGTTCACAATTGATCATAATGATGGGACTAAGAGCCAAAGGGATCACATAAACAAGACTAGTGTCTGCGAATAGTAGCTGATAGAATTAAAAGGGAGAGAATGGTCCAACATGGGAAGCGAGATACACAGCAGACCCATAGAATGGCAGATGTCCTAAACAGCACTCTGGCCTCAGAATCATCCCTTAAAACACATGAATCTGGCTTTAAAGCCCATGAGAGTATTTTAGGCATGGAAAGCCAAGACACTCTGGCAAAACAAAAAAAAAAGACATAAATGAAAGATCTCCATGATTGAGATCCCAGTGGAAAGAACAGGTCATTAAAGAATGAAGTACCTTTCTCTGAAGGGAGGAGAGAAGTTCCACTTTGAATATGACCTTGTCTAAATATGATCAGAGCCGGTGAACTCAAAGGAATTCCATAGCCTTGGCAGCTCATGACAAGAGCCTAGGGTGATTACTGATGCCATACACAAGAGTGTTAATTTGTTAAGTGAACAACAGGAGTCACTGTGCACTTACCTTCATGTAGGATCTCTGTCCTTAATGTGCTGTACATTGTAATTTAATGCTATAACTAGTACTCAAACAGTGCTTTTCACTTTGTGTTTCTGTGTGGGTGCAAATTGTTGAAATCTTTACTTAATATATGCTAAACTGATCTTCTGTATAAAAAGAGAATTGAAAATGAATCTTGATGTGAATGGAAGGGGAGAGGGAGTAGGAAAGGGGAGGGTTGCAGGTGGGAGGGAAGTTATGGGGGAAAGCCATTGTACTCCATCAGCTCTACTTTGGAAATTTATATTCATTAAATAAAAGTTAAAATAAAGAAAGATCACCAACAATTATACTGATTGGCAGTGATAAGGTACACGTAATCTTTATGTCAAAAGAAACATGTACTTGCTACTTAATTTGTTTAAAATGTTACTGCCAAGAAGCAATTTTTTATTTTAAGAATGCTTGTGAGTCAAGTTGCAAAATACCACAGAAAGAAACAAATGCTGCCACTAAAATCTACCCTATAGAAAAATACTTGGGTGATGTTAACTATTATTCTGTTGCTACAAATATACTTCATGGTACTTCATATTGTTAGTTTCACTAGAACATATTTTGATGTTACACACTGAAAATTCTATAGAATATATTCTGCTTGTAACCACGATATTTTTGTCCACAGCTGTGTAGAAAAATGAATATAATACACATTTATTATGCTATATCTTTATAGTAATTATTGCAAAAGACACCTCCCAGTTTCCAAATATTCATGTAGTTCTTCCCTAAAATGCTTCTTGGCATTCAGTGAATATAACACCAACATGATTTGAAAAGTTATATTATGAAGAAGCCTCAGAACTTCCTGTTGGAGATACAGGACCCAGGCAAAATTTCATAGCAAACCATCAGACTTGGGAATGTTAAATGTTGTGATGCAAGTTAGTCTGCTGCTTGGGAAATACTATATCTAATACCAACATGCCCAGATGCGTGATTGATATTCTGCATATTCAAGGCAGCACCCTGCTAAGATGTCTATGAGGCAGTAGTTGGTGCATAAGCACTTGGATTCCTACCACCCACACATTATTAAAGGATGGAGTCCTGTACCTGAACATATATGTTAATTTCTTCTGATTTAACTTTGCATGGAATTAAATTCTTCCCTTCTCATCAAGGTTATTAATATTTGATGTTGAACAAATCCAGATACGTGTAAGCTCTCCTCCATTAGAAAACAATAATAGGGATCAGGGGCAAGATTGCAGAGTAGGGAGGGAGCTTGCTGCTCTATTCTTGGGGAAGATAGTTTTTAAAAAATGGAAAGAGTGCAGATTCAGGCAAGAGTTTTGGGTTAAAAAGCAGAGGAAGCTCTACATATTGGAGGGACAAAGTGGACCTACATGGAGGGATTCACAACTCAGAACTCCAGCAGCCAAGAGCCTCCACATCAGAGAGGAGAGTGTGGTGAGACCAGACTGCATAAGCCAAATCCATGGGTGAAAAAGCTGCAGGAAGAGCCTAGAGAGAATCTGACTTGGAGCCAATTGGGGGATAATGTACCTGCCAAACTAGAGGAGAAAAAAAAGAGGGGGCACATTTTCTCTGTCCATAGCACCCTGCAACTGCAACATGTAAGCAAGTGATATAGAACAAGTGCCATTTTGACACATATGACAGCTGCGCTAGCTTGTGTCAGCATCTTGAAAGCAGCCAAGCAGAGAATCCTGATCTGGTGGGGAGATCTGGCAGGGGGGTATGCTGCTTGAGACTGTGTGAGGCTTCTGTGCTAGGACTGTGTAAATACTGAGGTTGTGTGGGAGCAAAAAGGGAGTCACCGGGACTTTGAGCAGTCAGTGTGGGAGGCTCCACACAATCAGCATTCCCTGGTTACCAGGCAAGGGTCATTGCTGGAGAATCCAAACTTATACTGAAAACTGCACAGATCCTTTGTGTGGTCCTTGTGGCAGTGCCAATAAATAATATACCCTCTGGGGCTAGCACCCAGGCACTGGTCTCATTTGAGGAGAGGAGCTCAGATGAATCTACACCAACAGACAAGAAGAAACCTCCCCTCTAATAAAAAAAAAAAGAGATTTAAGATGCCAAAATTGGTGTGTCACTTCAGACACACCCTTCACACTGAAGCAATGAACAGAGCTCCCTGGCTACAATCACCACATGCCTTTAGGTATTTCCTGAAAGCAGACAATCTGATAATGAACACAGACATAGTCCACAGATAAAAGCTGCAACAGCAAAAATAAAATGACTATGTCCACAAATACTAAATAACAAATGCACCAAACAAGAATACGGAAGACAAAATGATGCCCCCCGAAGAACACAACACTACAATAATAGATTGTGAAGATGATGAGATTAAAAATATCCAGAAGTAGAATTCAAAATATTGATCACAGGATTGCTTAAAAGTAATCAGAAGAAAATGCATGAACTAATAAAATCTATACATGACATGAAAGAAATTTTCTCCCATGAAATTGAGAACTTAAGGAGAAATCAAAATGAAATCTTGGAAATGAAGAAGTCAATAGAGCAAATTAGAAAATGCAGTGGAAAGCCTTAACAAAAGAATCTGTGAATCAAAAGAAAGAATATCTGACTTAGAAGACAAAAAAAAAGAAATCATTCAGAGAGATCAAACATAAGAAGAAATTAGAAAGTTAAAATACACTGTTGGTAAATTATAGATACTATCAAATGACCCAACATAAAAGTTCTAGGAATTTATGAAGTTTTGGAAAGATGGGATGGATGAGAAGGCCTTTTTAGTGAAATAATTCCAGAAAACTTCCCTAATTTGGAGAAATAAAGGGACATTTAAGTCCGAGGAGCATATAGAACTCCTAAAAGAAATGACCAGAAAATATATTCACCATGATAGATTATAAGCAAATTTTCCACAGTAAAACATAAAGAAAAGATTCTAAAATCTTCACAAGAGAAACACTAGATTTATTTCAGGGATCTCCAGTTAGACTCAGAGTGGACTTCTCATCAGAAATCCTACACGCTAGGAGGGTATATCACTATTATAAATGCATATGCACCTAATTACAGGGCACCTGACTATTTAAAACAAACATTAAAGGAAGCAAAGGGAGACATAAATTCAAACATAATAGTAATGGAGGGCTTCAATACCCCACATTCAGGAATGGACAGATCCACAAGACAGAAATTCAGCAAGGAAACAGCAGAGGTAATCAACACTATAGACCAAATGGATCTAATAAATATCCACAGAAATTTTCACCTTACAGTTCCAGAATACATATTATTCTCAGGAGTGTATGGAACTTTTTCTAGGATTGACCACATACTAGACCATAAAGCAAACATCAGCAAATTCCAAAACCAAAAAAAAAAAAATCAGAATCATACTACGCTTCTTCTCACACCACAATAGAATGATGCTGGAAATCAGCAACTTAACAATCTCTGAAACATATGCAAACATATGGAGACTGAACAATATGCTTCAGAATAAAGAGTGGGTCATAGAAGAAATAAAAGTTGAAATAAAAAATTTTGGGAAACAAATGAAGCAACAACAAAATATCAAACTTATGGTGTACAGCAAAAGCAATGTTAAGAGGAAAGTTTGTAACAATTGGTGCCTATATCAAGAAACTGGAAATACACCAAATAAATGAGCTATCAATGCATCTCAAGGATCTAGAAAATGAGCAAACCAAACCAAAACTAATAGGAGAAAAGAAATATCAAAATTAGAGAGGAAATTTAAAAAATGAATCCAAAAAACAATATAAAAGATCAGCAAAATAAAGAGCTGTGGCCGTCGCCGCGGCTCAATAGGCTAATCCTCCACCTGGTGGCGCCAGCACACCGGGTTCTAGTCCCGGGCGGGGTGCCGGATTCTGTCCCGGTTACACCTCTTCCAGGCCAGCTCTCTGCTGTGGCCAGGGAGTGCAGTGGAGGATGGACCAAGTGCTTGGGTCCTGCACCCCATGGGAGACCAGGATAAGCACCTGGCTCCTGCCTTCAGATCAGCATGGTGCGCCAGCTGCAGTGTGCTGGCCATGGCAGCCATTGGAGGGCGAACCAATGGCAAAGGAAGACCTTTCTCTCTGTCTCTCTCTCTCTCACTGTCCACTCTGCCTGTAAAAAAAGAGATTTTTTTTAAATAAAATTGACACATAATTGGGCAACTAACCCAAAAAAAGATGCAAATGAATAAAACTAGAGATGAAAAAGAAAATGTAACAACAGACACCATGAAGTGAATTACAAGAAATTAATACAAAGAGCTGCATGTCAACAAGCTGGAAACATAAATGAAATGGACAGGTTCCTGGAAACAAACAACCTAGCTACATGGAGCAATGAATACATAGAAAACCTAAACAGACAAATTTCCAAGATGAAAATTGAATCAGTAATAAAGACCCTCTCGACAAACAAAAGCTGAGGTCCTGATGTCTTCACTGCTGAATTTTAACAGAAATTTAAAAGAGAACTAATATCAATTCTTCTCAAGTTATTCAAAACAATTGAAAGAGAGGGAATTTTCACAAATCTTTCCCTGAAGCCAGCATCACCTTAATTTCTAAACACGGAAAAAGACACAATAGAGAAAGAGAACTACACACCAATTTCCCTAAATCAAATAGCGGCAAAATTCCTTAATAAAATTCTAGTCAATGGAATCCAACAACACATCTAAAGATCATTCATGCAGACCAAGTGGAATTTATCCTTGGAATGCATGGATGGTTCAATACTTGCAAATCAATCAATGTGATACATCACATTAACAAATTTAAGAACGCAACCAAATGATTATCTCTATATGCAGAGAAAGCATTTGATAAAATACAACACCCTTTCATGATGAAAACTGAGCAAATTGAGTATAGAGGAAAATCTCTTGACACAATCAAGGAAATTTATGACAAATATAGTCAGCATCCCATTGAATGAGGAAAAGTTAGAAGCATTCTCACTGAGATCTGGAACTAGACAAGGATGCCCACGCTCAACATTGCTATTCAGTATAATCCTGGAAGATTTAACCAGAGCCATTAGCCAGAAAAAGAAATCAAGGGACACAAATTGGTAAAGAGAAAGTCAAACTATCTCTATGTGCAGATGACATCTCTATTTGCAGATGGATCCAAAAGACTCCTCCAAGAGATTATGTGAACTCATGGAAGAGTTTGGTAATGTAGGAGGATATACAACCAATACACAGACATTAAAACAGCCTTTGTATACACAGATTGTATACACAATGGCATGTTTCAGAAAGAATTTCTCAGATCATTCCCATTCACAATAGCATGGAGTAAATTTAACCAACAATGCCAAAGATCTTTATGATGTGAATTATAAAATATTAAAAAAAGAAACAGAAGATAAAAATGAAAAAAAATCCATGTTCATGAATTATAAGAAGCAATATCATCAAAATGCCCATTATTCTAAAAGCAATTTACGAATTCAATGTGATACCAATCAAAATAGCAAAGACATTCTTCTAAGATCTAGAAAAATGATGAAGAAACACAGGAGACCTTGCATAGCTAAAGCAATATTATAGAACAAAAACAAAGCCAGAGGCATCACAATACAAGGTCTCAAGACATGCTTCAAGGCAGTTATAATAAAAGCAGCCTAGTAATTGTGAAAAAAAAAGATGGATGGACAAAATGAACAAACAAACAAACAAACAAACCACCAGAAGTCAATCCAAGCATCTTCAACCAACTTATATTCAACCAAAGAGCATAAACACACCCCTGGAGTAAGGACAGTCTCTTCAGCAAGTGGTGCTGGGAAAACTGGATTCCCACATGCAAAAATATGAAGCAAAACCCCTGCTTTACACCATACACAAAAATCCATTCAAAATGATCAAAGACATAAATCTATGAGCTGATAACAACATATTATTAAAGAACATTGGGGAAAGCCAGGAAGATAATTGGCTCAGGCAAAGAGTTCTTCGAAAAGAAACCAGAGGCACTGGCAATCAAAGCCATAATTAAGAAATGGGATTACACTCGGAAAGTGAAGAGGCTACTGATAGAATGGGAGAAATTATTTGTAAACTATGCAGCTGATGAAAGATTTATAACCAGGATATATAAAGAGATCAAGAAACTCCACAACCATGAAACAAACAACCCAGTGAAGAAATGGGCCAAGCATTTAAATAGATGTTTTTCAAAATAGGAAATCCAGATGGCAAAGAGACAAATAAAAAATGTCTAGAATCACTAGCCATCAAGGAAATGCAATTTAAAACCACAGTGATGTGGTTGGCACTGTGGTGCAGTGGGTTAAATCCCTGGCCTGAAGTGCAGGCATCCCATATGGGTGCCAGTTCTAGTCCCAGCTGCTCCTCTTCCTATACAGCTCTCTGCTATGGCCTGGGAAAAAATAGAATATGGCCTAAGTCCTTGGGAACCTGCACCCATGTGGGAGACCCTGGAGAAGTTCCTGGCTTTGGATCAGCACTGCTGTAGGCATTGCAGCCATCTGGGGAGTGAACCATCAGGTGGAAGACCTCTATCTCTGTCTCTACCTCTCTCTGTAACTCTGTCTTTCAAATAAATTCAATAAATCTTTAAAAAGAACACAGTGAGGTTTCACCTCATTCCAGTTAGAATTGCTTTCATACAGAAATCAACAAGCAGCAAATGCTGATGAGAATGTGAGGCAAAAGGTACCCCAACCCATTGCTGGTGGGAATGTAAACTTGTAAAGCCACTATGAAAGACCGTTTGGAAATACCTCAGAAATCTGAATATAGACCTACCATAGGACCCAGCCATTTCACTCCTGGGAATTTACCCAATGGAAATGAAATCAGCAAATGAAAAATGTTATCTGTACCTCGATGTTTATGAAAGCTGCATTCACAATAGCTAAGACATGGAATTGACCTAAATGCCCTTCAACTAAAGACTGGATAAGGAAATTATGGGATATATACTCTATTGTATACTACACAATGGATAAAAACAATGAAATCCATTCATTTGCAACAAAATGAATGAATCTGGAAAACATACTGAGTGAAATAAGACAGTCCCAATATACTAATACCATAATAGTTAGTGACAACTAACAGAGCACCTAAAAGAAAATCCATAAAACTAAGATTGTCATTTTGAGAAGCAATGACTTGAACAGCTTTGGTCTTGACTGTTGAGAAACAGTTTTTTTTTTTTTTTCTGTACGTCATACTATTTGTAGAACTCTTTCTTAACATTGAGTTAATCATGTGTTTATCTTTTTATTTAATAAATGTGAATTTACAAAGTGCAACTTTTGTATTGTGGCTCCCCCCCAAACTCCCTCCCTCCTGTGACCCTTCCCTCTCCCACTCCCTCTCCCATCCTGCTCTTCATCGAGTTTCATTTTCAATTACCTTCATATACAGAAATCAACTTAGTATATACTAAGCAAGGATTTCAACAGGCTGCCTTCACACAACCGCACAAGGTATAGGGTATTGTTCAACTAGTAATGTTGTCTTTAAGTTTCATAGTAAAGCACATTAAGGACAGAGATCCTACATGGGGAGCATGTACCCAGTGACTCCTGTTGTTGATTTAACAATTGGCACTCTTATTTATGATGTCAGCAATCACCCGAGGGAGCCCCTTGAGTTCACCAACTCTGAACTTGTTTAGTCAAGGCTGTATCACAGTGGAGGTTTATAAAGTCAATTGAAAATAAATCTCATTAAGCATAATGTTTGGAATAACACAGGAAGGAGGGATTTTGTAACTGTGAAGCTCTATTGTCCTGCATACTTTCCTACAGATTACTTCTAAAGGTACAATTTAAAATCTTGGTATGGGACCTCAAATCCCATCAAACTGGATAGTAAAAAATGCCATCTTAATTGTTAGAGTGAACATATTAAGTGTTAAATTGATAATATAGATAGGATTACATGTTAAATGGATCATATAAATAATATGAAATGTCTGGTAAAAATAAACAGAATTAAAAAGGAGAGAATATTCCAACATGGGAAGCAGTACACAGAGCAGACACATAGAATGAGAATCACATTAAAAAACACTCTGTCCTCAGAATCAGCCCATAAGGCATTCTGGTCAGGTTAAAGTCACATGAGAGCAAGTCAAGCATCAAAAGCCAAGACAATGTGGTACAAAATGTTCTACATAAAGGATCTCTGTGAGAGAGACCCCAGTGGAAAGAAGTGGCCATAAAAGAAGGATGTACTTTTGTCTGACAGGTGGAGAGTACTTCAACTTTGCTTGTGGACTTGTCTAGATACTGATGCAGATTTTGGATACAAAGGCTACTATAGCCTTTGTAGCTTCCATAACCTAGGCAGCTCATGATAAGAGTTTTGGGTGATCACTGATATCATACATAAGACTGTTATTTGTTACATTAACAACAGGAGTCACTGTGCACATACTCTCCATAAAGGACTTCTGTCTGCAATGAATTGTATTATGAGAATTAACTGTAAAACTAGTTCTCGGTTTGTGTGTGTGTTTGTCTGTGTGTGTTTGTTCGTATGTGTAAATTGTTGAAATCTACTTTGTAAAAGTTGGTCTTCTATGTATAAAGTTAAATAAAAATGTATCTTAAAGGATAATGGGACTTGGAATGAGCAAGGAAGGAGGAGTGGGGTGAGAGTGGAGGAGGGAGGGGCAGCATAGTGAGAAGAATCACTATATTCCTAAAGTTGTACTGATGAGATCTGTACTCAATAAATAAAATGTTTCTTTGAAATATAAAAAGAAACAAGAAGAATGATTTGTATGTTTCCTGAGTAATCGCTTCACTCTCAACACAAAATGCATGATGCAAAAGAATTCATCTTCAACCACACACTAATGAAGTGGAACTCCAGTGGTTAAATTTTAGGGTTTCAAACTCATATTTGAAAGGCATGTGTCAAAAATAGATGAATTCTTATTTCAGCTCAATTCACAATAGCTAGAACCTGGAATCAACCCAAATGCCCATCAACAGTAGACTGGATAAAGAAATTATGGGTCATGTACTCCATAGAATACGATACAGCAGAAAAAAAAAAAAAACAACGAAATCCTGTCATTTGCAACAAAATGGAGCAATCTGGAAAACATCATGCTGAGTGAATTAAGCCAGTCCCAAAGGGACAAATATCATATGTTCTACCTGATTGGTGACAACTAACCGAGCACCAAAAAGGAAACATGGTGAAGTGAAATGGATACTATAAGAAACAGTGACTTGATCAGCCCTTGTCCTTACTGTTGATCTACAAGTTAAAACTTTATCACTTTTAGTATTTTTTGTTCTAGTTAAAACTATTCGTTGAACTCTTTAATTAACACACAATTATTCTTAGGTATTTAAATTCAACTGAAAAGTGATCTCTGTTAAATGTAAGAGTGGGAATAAGAGAGGGAGGAGATGTACAATTTGGGACATGCTCAATTGGACTTGCCCCAAATGGTGGAGTTAGAAACGTGCCACGGGATTCCAATTCAATCCCATCAAGGTGACATGTACCCATGCCATCTCACTAGTCCAGGTGATCAACTTCAGTTTACAATTGATCATACTGATAGACCTACGAGTCAAAGGGATCACATAAACAAGACGAGTGTCTGCTAATACTAGCTGACAGAATCAAAAAGGGAGAGAACGATCCAACATGAGAAGCGGGATACACAGCAGACTCATAGAAAGGCAGATGTCCTAAACAGCACCCTGGCCTCAGAATCAGCCCTTAAGGCATTCGGACCTGGCTGAAGAGCCCATGAGAGTATTTTAGGCATGGAAAGCCAAGACACTCTGGCAAAAAAAAAAAAAAAACCCTAAAGGAAAGATCTCTGCAAGTGAGATCCCAGTGGAAAGAATGGGGCCATCAAAGAAGGAGGTACCTTTCTCTGAAGGGAGGAGAAAACTTCCACTTTGACTATGACCTTGTTGACATAAGATCGATGTCGGTGAACTCAAAATGCTTCCACAGCCTTGGCAACTCATGACTAGAGCCTAGGGAGATTACTGATGCCTTAAACAAGAGTGCCATTTTTTAAGTTAACAACAGGAGTCACTGTGCACTTACTCCTCATGTAGGATCTCTGACCTTTATGTGTTGTTCAATGTGAACTAATGCTATAATTAGTACTCAAACAGTATTTTACACTTAATCGTTCTGTATGGGTGCAAACTGTTGAAATCTTTACTTAATATACACTAAAGTGATCTGTACATAAAGATAATTGAAAATGAATCTTGATGTGAATGGAATGGGAGAGGCAGCAGGAGATGGGAGGGTTGTGGGTGGGCGGGAATTTATGGGGGAAGCCATTGTAATGCATAAACTGTACTTTAGAAATTTATATTTACTAAATAAAAGTTAAAAATGGATAAATTCAAATGTGGGAACAGGTTTTATGATGCTTATTATTTGTTTTCCCTTTGTTTTCAATTCTGATAATTATACTGTATTTCTAAACACACATCTGCTTATTACAGATACATGTATAAAATATGGAAAACATGATGCTATTCTACTTCAAGATACTTAAACAAGAAGCCAATATTCCTATGGCAACTTATATCTAATCCATCAAAAGATATTTGCTGTGACCTAATCAAATAATTAGTGTGTTATTCATGGGTAATATTCCAGAATTCAGAAAACTACTATAGTACATTTACTAGAATAAAATAATGAGCTTTACTGCGGGTGCATTTAAATTCATTGCACAAAACAAAAGTTCCAGTCTCTAGGAATTAATTCAAAACTCTTGAAATCCATTTCTCTATACATTCATCTGATGATCTATCAAATCTTTATTTATAGCTCTGAGAGTCAGATCTTAACCTTCTCTGTTCGCTAGTTTCTTCTATAAATCATGCGAGATGTCAACACAAGAATTACATAGAGCCTCTACTGCCACGTTGTTCTTCTCTAACAGGGAATGGCTATGGCTAATATGAACTTCAGTGGGAGTAAGACAGTGTACTGGTTTTAGGCCCACAACCTCTCCCTGGTTTCCTTTATTGCACAGATATGATTTTCCCTGTTCAAATTCCTGTGTTTTCTCTATACTACCATTGTCCTAAGTGATATTGTACAAATGTGGGAACCTTAAACTTGAGCTTCCAAGCCTAAGTTCCCTCATCTCAGAGCTCAGAAACTAGTACATGATGAAAAAAATAGGTCTTGGCTGGCACCGCCGCTCACTAGGCTAATCCTCTGCCTTGCAGTGCTGGCACACTGGGTTCTATTCCCGGTCTGGGCACCAGATTCTGTCCCGGTTGCCCCTCTTCCAGGCCAGCTCTCTGCGGTGGCCAGGGAGTGCAGTGGAGGATGGCCCAAGTGCTTGGGCCCTGCACCCCATGGGAGACCAGGATAAGTACCTGTCTCCTGCCTTCAGATCAGCGAGGTGCTCCAGCCGCAGTGTGCCGGCCATGGCGGCCATTGGAGGGTGAACAAATGGGAAAAGGAAGACCTTTCTCTCTGTCTCTCTCTCTCTCTCACTGTCCACTCTGCCTATCAAAAAATTAAAAAAAGAAAAAATAGGTCTCAATTTCATATTATTGAGATAAAAATGAAATTTCAGGGATTAATGAGCTAGCTCAGCACCATGGGCTTTGTGAGTTTATATGTCCTTTCCAGGAATTTGCTCTCTTTGTTCATCACACACCTCTGCCAACAGGAGTTGTTCCTTCTGGGAATGGAGATATAGTTTCCAAGGGAAACTCCAATATGAGAAAAATTGTGAACATCATACTCACCAAAAATTGGCTAGTCATAAGCCACTCCTTTGTCTGACTCTTCTCAGTCAATAAGGAAGCTATAGTGATTAATTTGTCCTGAATACAGAAGATTATATAGTCCAAGTGGTACAAATAAAGGGAGTGATGAGCAAAGAGTGAGTCTAGCGAATGAAAATAACCTCAAGGATTATTAACTGAATTTAGCCTTTTCTTTTTAAATATTTAATTATTTGCAAGGCAGAGAAATGAAAGACAAAAACAGAGACACTGACACATGAAGCATCTTTTTTCCTGGCTCACTTCCCAAGATGCTAAAATAAACAGGTTTTGGCGAGGACAGAGCCAGGAGCAAGTAATTTTATTTACATCTGCTATATGGGCACATTCCAAAGCATTTGGGTCATGTTCCATTGCCTTCCCAGGTTCATTAATAGAATATACACAAAGTAACACTACAATATAGGAGGCCAGCATTGCAAGCAGTGGCCAATCCCATTGCAAACTAATGTGTGCCACAAACACTAGTCATTTCAGATCCATCATTAAAATATTTAGTCATATACCTCTGTTGCCTCATCATGTATTTTTCTATTAATTTAGTTCATAATTTTATTGTTTAAAAAGACAAACAATATACACCTTGAAGTTTTAGACATAACCATTTGATAAGAAGAGGAAATCAAAGGGATACAAGTTAAAAAGTGGGAATTCAGATTATTTCTATTTGAAAATGACATGGTTCTCAATATAGGGAAGCCAAAAGAGTCCACTTGTAAATGATTAGAATTCATAAAAAACTTTGTTAAAGTAGCATAATATAATAGTAACACGTAAAAGTCAATAGCCTTTCTATACCCAGACATTGCCATGGCCAAACATCTAAACAGAAAGATTTCCAATAAACAACCTAAGTATCCATCTCAAGAGTCCTAGAAAACAAGAATAAGCCAAATACAAGATGAAATGAATAGCATAGGTCATAAATGGAATGTTAACATTAAAGATAAGCAAAATAAAATTTTATTTTTAATAGAAGAAACAATCCTTTCGCTAGGTTATAAAAACTAGGTTCAAGTAAATAAAATCAAAGAAGGGGAAACTATAATGCATATCACAGATATAATAGGCATCACTAATTTATATTAAAAAGGATAAATGAAAAATTTTAAAAAATTGTTTATTTGTGGATACATATAACCTACCAAAACTGAGCCAAGTAGATATAACATATCTGAGAATCCAGGTCTCCCATGGGGCTGCGGCTTTGGGTGATGATCATTGTGAATGTTGTTCTTTAGCTACAGCCAACATGCTCTCGATGCAGGATGTTGGTCATAGAGGAAGCCACCTGCTAGCAAGAGGTAGGAAGTACACAGTGACCTTACTTTCTGCTTGCTGTCGCTGCCAATCTATAAATGCCCTTTAGAAGAAGCCTATTGGCAGCCAGTGGTGGTTACAAGATAGCAGAATAGGGAGGGAGCGTATTTCTCTAGCCCAGGGGAAAATAGTTTTAAAAAAGTGGTAGTCTTGGGGAAGAGTTATGAAAAAAAGGCAGAGGAAACTCTATTACATGGAGGGCATGGGCTCGCATGGCTCAGGACTCCAATATCCAAGAGCCTATGCACCATTGCTGCAAAGTGAGGTGAGACAAGACGGCAGTAGCCTGAGACTCTGGTGAAAAAGCAGAAGGAAGACCCTAGAGGAAGTGAGGTTTGAAGCTATGTGAGGGAAAGTGCACCAGCCTAACTAGAGGAGAGAAAAAAAGAGGGTATGAACACATTTCTCTCTGATCACCTTACAAAGCCATACAAACCAATAGAGCAGGCACCAATTTGGACATACATAAAAGCTGCACCAACTCATTTCTGTGCCCAGCAATCAGCCGACTGGAGATTACTGACTCCAGTGGGGAGAAATAACAGAAGGTTAGGAGCTTGTGAATGTGTGAAGCTTCAGAACTGTGACTGTGGAAAAAAATGAGTGTGTGTGGAAGAACTCATGGTGTGCATGAGACTTTGAGCAGTCTCAGTGGGACACCACAAGCTCCAGAAGTCCTGGGCACCTGGTTAGAGACATTGCTGGAAAATCTTAACTTATACTGAGGATTGCACAGATCCTTTGTGCGATCCTTGGGACAGAGCAGAGGAATATTATATCCACTTTGGCTAGTGCTCAGGCACTGGACTCCATCAAGGAGAAGAGCTCAGCTGAGCAGAAATAATTCCATTCTGATTAAAAAAAGAGAGTGATGATTTACCATGTCAAACCTGAGAGTATCAACTTAGGCATGCCCTTAACTCTAGAGAACTGAACAGAGCTCTCTGGCTACATCCACTTCAAGCCTCTAGACATTCACTGAAAGCAGACATTCCACTTATCTATAGAGTCATAGTACAAGGATAAAAGACGCCAAAGTGGGGGGGAAAAAAAGAAGAAACCAACGAGTACCTCCACAAATGCTGAACAACAAATGCAACAACCCAAAGGACAAGAATAAGGAAGACAACATCATGCTCCCAAAAGAACAGAACACTTCATTACAAGATTATGAAGATGATGAGATAGAAGAAATGCAAGAAATAGAATTCCAAAAATTAATGATAAGATTATACAGAAGTAATCAAAAGCAAAAGCATGGACTACTAAAATCCATGGAGAACATGAAAGAAAATCTCTCATGAAATTAAAATCCTTTTTTTATTTTTTTATTTAGTAAATATAAATTACCAAAGTACAGATTTTGGATTACATGTGCTCACCCCTTAACTTCCCTCCCATATGCACACCTCCCATCCCCCACTCCCTCTCCCATTCCATTCACATCAAGATTCATTTTTAATTATCTTTACATAAGAAGATCAATTCAGTATATATTAAGTAAAGGTTTCATCAGTTTACACCCACACAGAAACACAAAGTGTAAAAATACAGTTTCAATACTAGTTATAGCATTACTTCACATTGGACAACACACTAAGGACAGATCCCACATGAGAAGTAAGTACACAGTGACTCCTGTTGTTGACTTAACAATTTGACACTCACAAATGAACTCTCAAATTTATAAACCATTTTATAGCCAGCAGAATCTGATCTTCTGAGATATTCTCAAATGCTACAAGTTATCATTTGACTAAACCACATTTGGATGCATAATGCAACTACTGTGTGTTCAACAGTTTATTTGATTCTCAGTTCTCACACCAGTTAGCTTGGGGTTGGGGAGTGAATGATTGGCTTTGACAAAGATTTTACTCTCCACACAAGGGTGTGAAGGCATTTAATCCCAATTAGGAGAGATTAATCATTGGGAACAGGTGGGACCCTAATGAAGTGATTAGGCTAAATCAATTCATGTGATTATTGAGTGACTGCTTATTCCCAGGTGTGTGCTATAGAAACTACTTCATATTTGAACCTCCTGAAATTTCATTATTTGGTCATTTGGTCTCTGTGCCACCCAAACCTCTGCCAACAAGATGACCATCAACAGATACTGCCCTCCGACCTTTGGCCCAAATCAAGAGACAAATACCATTTCTTTCTAAATGACTGAGTCTGTACCATTCTGTTATTAGCATCAAACAAAACCTGACTCAGAACCTAGGAAGAGCTGTGCTGACAGCACTGAATTGTAAACTAGTGACCTCGTTTCTCAACCAAAGGATATCAGATCCCATGTGGAAGTTCATTTCCACATGTGGATTCTGTAATCACCATCAATTTGGAAAGCTGTGAGGCCCCAGGGTTCACACAAACCCTTTTCCTTTAGACACAGGACAGGACACCAGGGTCCTGGCTACTGGCCCAGCTCCCCTCCTGTGCCCATAGAATACTGGTCTCTGACACTCACCACTTTCCAGCTTCCAATGAGTCCCAGCATCCTCCTGAGGGCTCCTGAGTGTGGTGAGGGAAGTTCACAGAGCAGCAATGGGTGAAACACCTGAGACCTCTCAGGAACTAACCCAGAATGCCTAACATTGGGATGCCAGAAAAGAAGACGCTGTGTGGTTCAGCAGTGTTGCCTTTGAACACCTGATTTTAAAGTCTGCCCTAACAATGAGCATGCATAACATCAGAGAACACACAGCCCATCCAAATGCTCCTAGCATGAGGGCCATAGCTTGGGGTTGTGGCAGGTGGGGGCAGAGAGGAACTCTGCTTGGTCTCAGGTCTGAAACTGCCTCATCTTTGCAGCTTGATCCTCCCAACAGCAGGGGCCACTCTCACCTCCCTGATGATCATGACATCAGAGCACTGTCCCTCCCTCCTTTTTCCAGGACCCTATTAAAATCTTGTGACCCTTGGACTTTCAATAATGGTCTCGCGTGTAACAGAATGCTGAATCTTTCCGGTATTCTGGGTCTTTATATTATTTATATTCTTGGCTCCTTTTTAAGGTCATTTGACTTTTTTTTAAAAAAATTGACTCCAGGACTATTTTAAGATACTAAAACATACATTACATAGATTGACCTCTCTTTCTCTTGTTTCTATTACAGATATTCACTTGTAGTTCTGTATTCTGTAATTTAATATTATTGCCTGTTTCATTCTTACTGGCATGCATTGGGTTTATATATTGATCTTATACACAGTAATCCTGCATAATTCTCTGGTCAGTTTTTATTTGTTTTGAATTTTATGGGAGTATCTCCGTATATAATAGTTTAATTAACATTTATTGATGGTTTTGCTGCTTAGAAGCATATCCTTATACATAAAATTTTCTGTTTTTTAAATTTCCTAACTGCACATCTAGGACATTGTTGAAGACAGAAAATAAAAGGAGAGCAGCTTATACAGCTGTGTTCTGAGGGAGATAGCTTTCAGTGTTCTATGACAATTATGCTTTATATTATAGGTGCATTGCAGCCCATCTTAGTTATAGTAAGTAGTAACTATTTTTACTGCTTTACTTACAGATTATGTTTGTGATTAGATGCTTAATTTTATTCAAAATGTTTCATCTTTTAATTGCAGTTACTGTGTGATTTTTTTGTGTTTCTCTTCCACATGAATTATTTACATGGTTTATTTTGAAATGTTAAACACCTTGGCATCTTTGACTCTATCTTGCTTTTTTATTGATCTCTTGTGATTTCATAGTTTGCTCTATATTATCATGTTGCTTAAAATATTTGTACCTCTTTTTATAAAGATATGATTTAATTTATTTTCTGAATGCAGTATTACATTGATGCCACTGTCAGATCAAGACATGAACTAAAAAGGAACTTAAAGAACATATCTTTATAAAATGAGGTACAAATATTTTAAGCAACATGATAATATAGAGCAAACTATGAAATCACAAGAGATCAATAAAAAAGCAAGATAGAGTCAAAGATGCCAAGGTGTTTAACATTTCAAAATAAACCATGTAAATAATTCATGTGGAAGAGAAACACAAAAAAATCACACAGTAACTGCAATTAAAAGATGAAACATTTTGAATAAAATTAAGCATCTAATCACAAACATAATCTGTAAGTAAAGCAGTAAAAATAGTTACTACTTACTATAACTAAGATGGGCTGCAATGCACCTATAATATAAAGCATAATTGTCATAGAACACTGAAAGCTATCTCCCTCAGAACACAGCTGTATAAGCTGCTCTCCTTTTATTTTCTGTCTTCAACAATGTCCTAGATGTGCAGTTAGGAAATTTAAAAAACAGAAAATTTTATGTATAAGGATATGCTTCTAAGCAGCAAAACCATCAATAAATGTTAATTAAACTATTATATACGGAGATACTCCCATAAAATTCAAAACAAATAAAAACTGACCAGAGAATTATGCAGGATTACTGTGTATAAGATCAATATATAAACCCAATGCATGCCAGTAAGAATGAAACAGGCAATAATATTAAATTACAGAATACAGAACTACAAGTGAATATCTGTAATAGAAACAAGAGAAAGAGAGGTCAATCTATGTAATGTATGTTTTAGTATCTTAAAATAGTCCTGGAGTCAATTTTTTTAAAAAAAAGTCAAATGACCTTAAAAAGGAGCCAAGAATATAAATAATATAAAGACCCAGAATACCGGAAAGATTCAGCATTCTGTTACACGCGAGACCATTATTGAAAGTCCAAGGGTCACAAGATTTTAATAGGGTCCTGGAAAAAGGAGGGAGGGACAGTGCTCTGATGTCATGATCATCAGGGAGGTGAGAGTGGCCCCTGCTGTTGGGAGGATCAAGCTGCAAAGATGAGGCAGTTTCAGACCTGAGACCAAGCAGAGTTCCTCTCTGCCCCCACCTGCCACAACCCCAAGCTATGGCCCTCATGCTAGGAGCATTTGGATGGGCTGTGTGTTCTCTGATGTTATGCATGCTCATTGTTAGGGCAGACTTTAAAATCAGGTGTTCAAAGGCAACACTGCTGAACCACACAGCGTCTTCTTTTCTGGCATCCCAATGTTAGGCATTCTGGGTTAGTTCCTGAGAGGTCTCAGGTGTTTCACCCATTGCTGCTCTGTGAACTTCCCTCACCACACTCAGGAGCCCTCAGGAGGATGCTGGGACTCATTGGAAGCTGGAAAGTGGTGAGTGTCAGAGACCAGTATTCTATGGGCACAGGAGGGGAGCTGGGCCAGTAGCCAGGACCCTGGTGTCCTGTCCTGTGTCTAAAGGAAAAGGGTTTGTGTGAACCCTGGGGCCTCACAGCTTTCCAAATTGATGGTGATTACAGAATCCACATGTGGAAATGAACTTCCACATGGGATCTGATATCCTTTGGTTGAGAAACGAGGTCACTAGTTTACAATTCAGTGCTGTCAGCACAGCTCTTCCTAGGTTCTGAGTCAGGTTTTGTTTGATGCTAATAACAGAATGGTACAGACTCAGTCATTTAGAAAGAAATGGTATTTGTCTCTTGATTTGGGCCAAAGGTCGGAGGGCAGTATCTGTTGATGGTCATCTTGTTGGCAGAGGTTTGGGTGGCACAGAGACCAAATGACCAAATAATGAAATTTCAGGAGGTTCAAATATGAAGTAGTTTCTATAGCACACACCTGGGAATAAGCAGTCACTCAATAATCACATGAATTGATTTAGCCTAATCACTTCATTAGGGTCCCACCTGTTCCCAATGATTAATCTCTCCTAATTGGGATTAAATGCCTTCACACCCTTGTGTGGAGAGTAAAATCTTTGTCAAAGCCAATCATTCACTCCCCAACCCCAAGCTAACTGGTGTGAGAACTGAGAATCAAATAAACTGTTGAACACACAGTAGTTGCATTATGCATCCAAATGTGGTTTAGTCAAATGATAACTTGTAGCATTTGAGAATATCTCAGAAGATCAGATTCTGCTGGCTATAAAATGGTTTATAAATTTGAGAGTTCATTTGTGACTGGTAGAAGAAAAAAATTCTTTTCTCCTCAATTCCTATACCTTGGATTTTAACACTCAGATATTCCATGGGCAATATGAGTGGCTATGATTCTGTCTAATACACAAATTTCAGGCCATAGCTAACTCGTGCAAATAAGATAACTTAGAGGGGACCTCTGGATGACTTAATAATTTTGACTGGAGCCAAAAATCAAATACATGTTTTGCATTGGATTATGCCTGGGATGTGTTTACGCAAAATCTTAATCCATTATGGCTACTAACTCTATATAATGTCAGAATTGATCTATTGTAAAGTCATATGTGTGAAATTTAAACCAAAAATCACCCTCAAGGTAGTTTTGGAGAAAACAACAATCTTTCTCTTCGGCAAGAAAGTTACATGCTCAAATTCACTCCAAACCGCAAAGTCAGGAGATAATGTCCAGAAAACAGAAACAAAAACATAGGCTGTAGCAAGACCTGGGATTGAGATAGCCACAACACACCAGATATTTCTGCTTTCCTCCAGGCATATCCAGACAAAGTGGTGTGGAATTCAGGTGAAATTAACCAAAAAATCACCTTCAACGTGGTTCTGGAGAAATGCACAATCTTACTCTTCAGCAAGTGTATCCAATATGATGTTTGCAAGAACAAATATCATGTTTTCTCAGGTTTCTGAAGCTTTCTGCCAGGAAAATTTGAATGTGTCGAGGATTTGACTCCATGTGGAACCAATTAGCGTTTGCCAGGTGTAAACAAAAAGCTACATGCTCAAATTCAATCAAAACGGTGAATCCCGTAGATAATGTCCAGAAAACCCAAATAAAACCAGAGGCTGTAGCAAGATCTGGGATTGAGATAAGCACAACACACCTGATATTTGATTTTTCTCCAGGCATATCCGGACAAAGTGGTGTGGAATTCAGGTGAATTTAACCAAAAAATCACCATCAAAGTGTTTTTGGAGAAAAGCACTATCTTACCCTTTAGCAAGCAGATCCAATGTCATGTTTACAAGCACAAATATCATGTTTTCTCGGGTTTCTGAAGCTTTCTGCCAGGAAAACTCGAATGTGTGGAGGATTTGACTCCATGTGGAACCAATTAGCGCTTGCCAGCAGTTAAATGTAACAAAATGTTACATCCTCAAGTTCACTACAAACCGCAAAGTCAGGAGATAATGTCCAGGAAACTCAAATACAGAGGGTGTAGGAAGACCGGAGATTGCGATAGCCACAACACACCAGATATTTCTGCTTACATCCAGGCATATTCGGACAAAGCAGTGTGGAATTCGGGTGAAATTTATCAAAAAAAAAAAAAACAGTCAAAGTGGTTTTGGAGAAAAGCACAATCTTTCTCTTTGACAAGCGGTTCTAATGTCATGTTTCCAAACACAACTATCATGTTTATTTGGGTTTCTGAAGTTTTCTGCCTAGAAAACTTGAATGTGTGGAGGATGTGACTCCATGTGAAATCAATTTATGCTTGCCAGCAGAAAACAATAAGTTACATGTCAAAATGCATTCAAAACCATAAATGCCTTACATAATGTCCAGAAAAATCAAAAAGAAACCTAGAGGCTGTAGCAAGAACTGGGATTGAGATAGCCACAACACACCAGATATTTCTACTTTCCTCCAGGCATATCCAGACAAATTGGTGTGGGATTCGGTTGAAATTTAACCAAAAAAATAACCGTCAAAGTGGTTTTGGAGAAAAGCACAATCATTCTGTTTGGCAAATGCATCCAACGTCATGTTTGTAAACACAAATATCATGTTTTCTCTGGTTTCTGAAGTTTTCTGCAGGAAAACTCGGATGTGTGGAGGATTTGACTCCATGTGGAACCAATTAGCGTTTGCCAGCAGAAAACAAAACATTACTTCCTAAAATGCATTCAAAAGCATAAAGTCATTAGATACTGTCCAGAAAACACAAACAAACCCAGAGGCTGTTCCAAGATCTGGGATTGAGATAGTCACAACACACCATATATTTCTGCTTTCATCCCAGGAAATCCTGATTTGTTGTGGTTTTCGGGTGAAATTTATCCAAACACAGAGGCTGCAGCAAGATCTGGGACTGACATAACCACAACACACCAGATATTACTGCGGTCATCCCAGTATATCCGGACAAATTGTTGTGGAATTCGGGTGAAATCTAACCAAAAAACGACATTGAAAGTGGTTTTGGAGAAAAGCACAATCTTTCTCTTTGACAAGCGGTTCTAATGTCATGTTTCCAAACACAACTATCATGTTTATTTGGGTTTCTGAAGTTTTCTGCCTAGAAAACTTGAATGTGTGGAGGTTGTGACTCCATGTGAAATCAATTTATGCTTGCCAGCAGAAAACAATAAGTTACATGTCAAAATGCATTCAAAACCATAAATGCCTTACATAATGTCCAGAAAAATCAAAAAGAAACCTAGAGGCTGTAGCAAGAACTGGGATTGAGATAGCCACAACACACCAGATATTTCTACTTTCCTCCAGGCATATCCAGACAAATTGGTGTGGAATTCGGTTGAAATTTAACCAAAAAAATAACCGTCAAAGTGGTTTTGGAGAAAAGCACAATCATTCTGTTTGGCAAATGCATCCAACGTCATGTTTGTAAACACAAATATCATGTTTTCTCTGGTTTCTGAAGTTTTCTGCAGGAAAACTCGGATGTGTGGAGGATTTGACTCCATGTGGAACCAATTAGCGTTTGCCAGCAGAAAACAAAACATTACTTCCTAAAATGCATTCAAAAGCATAAAGTCATTAGATACTGTCCAGAAAACACAAACAAACCCAGAGGCTGTTCCAAGATCTGGGATTGAGATAGTCACAACACACCATATATTTCTGCTTTCATCCCAGGAAATCCTGATTTGTTGTGGTTTTCGGGTGAAATTTATCCAAACACAGAGGCTGCAGCAAGATCTGGGACTGACATAACCACAACACACCAGATATTACTGCGGTCATCCCAGTATATCCGGACAAATTGTTGTGGAATTCGGGTGAAATCTAACCAAAAAACGACATTGAAAGTGGTTTTGGAGAAAAGCACAATCTTTCTGTTGAGCAAATGCATCCCATGTCATGTTTACAAACACAAATATCATGTTTAATCGGGTTTCTGAAGGTTTCTGCCTAGAACACCGAATGTGTGGGGGATTTGACCCCATGTGGAACCAGTTATCGTTTGCCGTCAGAAAACAAAAACTTACATGCTAAAATGCATTCAAAACCATAAAGTCCCTAGAAAATGTCCAGAAAACACAAACAAACATAGAGGCTGTAGCAAGATCTGGGATTGAGATAGCCACAACACACCAGATATTTTTGTTTTCATCCAGGAGTATCTGGACAAATTGTTGTGCTTTTCGGGTGAAATTTAACCAAAAAACCACCGTCAAAGTGGTTTTGGAGAAAAGCACAATCTTCCTGTTCGGCTAATGCATTGGATGTCATGTTCACAAACACAAATATGTTTTCTCAGGTTTCTGAAGCTTTCTGCCTAGAGAATTGGAATGTCTGTTGGTTTTGACACCAAGGGGAACCAATTAGCGTTTGCTGAGAGAAAACAAAAACTTACATGCTAAAATGCATTCAAAACTGTAAAGTCCATAGATAATGTCCAGAAAACACAAACAAACACAGAGGCTGTAGCAGGATCTGGGATTCAGATAGCCACAACCAACCAGATATTTTTGTTTTCTTCCAGGAGTATCCGGAAATATTGTTGTGGTTTTCGGGTGAAATTTAACCAAAAAACCACCGTCAAAGTGGTTTTGGAGAAAAGCACAATCTTCCTGTTCGGCTAATGCATTGGATGTCATGTTCACAAACACAAATATGTTTTCTCAGGTTTCTGAAGCTTTCTGCCTAGAGAATTCGAATGTCTGGTGGTTTTAACACCAAGGGGAACCAATTAGCGTTTGCCAAGAGAAAACAAAAACTTACATGCTAAAATGCATTCAAAACTGTAAAGTCCATAGCGAATGTCCAGAAAACACAAACAAACACAGAGGCTGTAGCAGGATCTGGGATTGAGATAGCCACAACACACCAGATAGTTTTGTTTTCATCCAGGAGTATCTGGACAAATTGTTGTGGATTTCAGGTGAAATTTAGCAAAAATCACCTTCAAAGTGGTTTTGGAGAAAAGCACAATCTTCCTGTTTGGCAAATGCATCCAATGTCATGTTTACAGAAAGAAATATCATGTTTTCTCAGGTTTCTGGAGCTTTTTTCCTAGAAAACTCGAATGTGTGGAGGATAGACTCCAGGTGGAACCAATTAGCGTTTGGCAGCTAAAAACAAAAACTTACATGCTAAAATGCATTCAAAACCGTAAAGTCCATAGAGAATGTCCAGAAAACACAAACAAACACAGAGGCTGTAGCAAGATCTGGGATTGAGATAGCCACAACACACCAGATATTTTTGTTTTCATCCAGGAGTATCCGGAAATATTGTTGTGGTTTTCGGGTGAAATTTAACCAAAAAATCACCGTGAAAGTGATTTTGGAGAAAAGCACAATCTTCCTGTTCGGCAAATGCATCCCATGTCATGTTTCCAAATACAAATATCATGTTTTCTCAGGTTTCTGAAGCTTTCTTCCTAGAAAACTCGAACGTGTGTAGGATTTGACCCCATGTGGAAGCAATTATCGTTTGCCGGCAGGAAACAAAAACTTACATGTTAAAATGTATTCAAAACTGTAAAGTCCCTAGAAAATGTCCAGAAAACACAAGCAAACAGAGAGGCTGTAGCACGATCTGGGATTGAGATAGCCACAACACACCAGAAATTTTGTTTTCATCCAGGAGTACCTGGACAAATTGTCGTGTTTTCGGGTGAAATTTAACCAAAAAATAACCGTGAAACTGGTTTTGGAGAAAAGCACAATTTTTCTGTTTGGCAAATGCATGCAACGTTGTGTTTACATACACAAATATCATGTTTAATTGGGTTTCTGAAGCTTTCTGCCTAGAAAACTCGAATGTGTTTAAGATTTGACTCCATGTGGTAGCAATTAGCGTTTGCCTGCAGAAAACAAAAAATTACATGCTAAAATGCATTCAAAACTAAAGTCTGTAAGGAATGTCCAGAAAACACAAACAAACAGAGAGGCTGTAGCACAATCTGGGATAGAGATAGCCACAACACACCAGATATTTTTGTTTTCATCCAGGAGTATCTGGACAAATTGTTGTGGTTTTCGGGTGAAATTTAACCAAAAAGTAACCGTGAAACTGGTTTTGGAGAAAAGCACAATCATTCTGTTGAGGAAATGCATCCCATGTCATGTTTACAAAAACAAATATCATGTTTCCTCAGGATACTGAAGCTTTCTGCCTAGAAAACTCGAATGTGTGGAGGATTTGACACCAAGGGGAACCAATTAGCGTTTGCCAGAAAAAAACAAAAAGTGTCATGCTAAAATGCATTCAACAGTGTAAAGTCCATAGAGAATGTCCAGAAAACACAAACAAACAGAGAAGCTATAGCAAGATCTTGGAATGAGATAGCCACAACACACCAGATATTTCTGCTTTCACCCCGGGAAATCCTGAAAATTTGTTGTGGTTTTTGGGCTATATTTAACTAAAAAATCATGGTCAAAGTGGTTTTGGAGAAAAGCACAATCTTTCTGTCTGGCAAATGCATCCCATGTCATGTTTACAAACACAAATAGCATGTTTAATCGGGTTTCTGAAGACTTCTGCCTAGAAAACACTAATGTGTGGAGGATTTGAATGCCAATTTGTGGTTTCTTGAGCAGCCGGTTTCCTTGCAAGTAAATCAAGCCCAATATCATTATGGATTCTTGCATTTCCTTTGCTTTTTTCTCATTTTTCTTATTTATCATGGTTTGTAATGAATTTTCTGATGTGAGCTTTGGTTTTGTAGCTGGCATATTGAGTTCAGGGCACAGAGGATGTTTCTTTTTGAATCAGAGCTCAGCTGTTGGCTTGCTCCAATTCTGGCTTGCTGTCATGGTTTTGAGTGACTCAACCGATTTGTGGTTTCTTGTGTGGCAATTTCCTGTTTTCTGGGTCTGAGTTGGTTTTGCCTTCTTCCTTCCCAAATTTTGTATTCTGACGCAATACAAACAAGAGTTTGGTCAGAGTAGCCATTATGAAATAAAAAACACAACAAATATGCGCTTGAAGCTTATAAATCTACAGGTAACACGACCAAGGTGAGTTTTTGTGTTTTGGAAAATCAAATGGAACACTTTGGCCTAGGTGACAGATATTAATTGCCTCCAAACTGAGTTTCACTGCGATTTTCAGGTTAATTCAGTCAGTATTCCACAGGAGTGGAATTCCATGGTTTGTAATGAATTTTCTGATGTGAGCTTTGGTTTTGAGGCTGGCATATTGAGTTCAGGGCACAAGAGGAAGGTTCTTTTTCAATAAGGGCACAGCTGTTGGCTTGCTCAAATTCTGGCTTGCTGTCATTGTTTTGGGTGCCTCAGCTGATTTGTGGTTTCTTGAGCGGCAATTTCCTAAATGTTTTCGTGGTCTGAGTTGGTTTTGCCTTCTTATTCCCAAATTTTGTATTCTGATGCAATACAAGCAAGATTTTGGACAGAGTAGCCATTAGGAAAGAAAAAAAAAAACACAGCAAATTGCCCTTTCAGGATTAGAAATCTACAGGCAACACAACCAAGATGAGTTTCTGTGATTTGGAAAATGACATGGAACCCTTCTGCTGAGGGGACAGATTCTAATTCCTTCCAAATTGAGTGTGAGTGCGATTTTGAGGTGATTTCAATCAGATTTCCAAAGTGAGTCTGTGGAAGGGGGGGATGAATCTGGAAACAGCCAGTTTCCTTGTGTCTAAATCCAGCCAAATATCACAAAGGACTCTTGCATTTCTTTGGCTTTTTCACATTTCCCTTATTTTTCATGGTTTGTAATGAATATTCTGATGTGAGCTTTTGTTTTGAGGCTGCAATATGGAGTTTAGGGTACCGGAGGAATGGTCTTTTTCAAACAGGGCACAGCTGTTGGCTTGCTCCACTTCTGGCTTGCTGTCATTGTTTTGGGTGCCTCAGCTGACTTTTGGTTTCTTGAGCGGCAATTTTCTAAATGTTTTCTGGGTCTGAGTTGGTTTTGCCTTCTTCCTTCCCACATTTTGTATTCTGACGCAATACAAACAAGAGTTTGGACAGAGTAGCCATTATGAAATAAAAAACACAACAAATAGGCGCTTGAAGCTTAGAAATCTACAGGTAACACTACCAAGGTGAGTTTTTGTGTTTTGTAAAATAAAATGGAACACTTTGGCCTAGGTGACAGATATTAATTGCCTCCAAACTGAGTTTCACTGTGATTTTCAGGTTAATTCAGTCAGAATTCCACAGGCAGTCAGCTGGAGGGGTGGATGAATCCGGGAACAGCCGGTCTCCTTGCAACTAAATCAAGCCCAATATCATTATGGATTCTTGCATTTCTTTGGCTTTTTTCTCTTTTTTTCTTATGTATCATGATTTGTAATGAATTTTCTGATGTGAGCTTTGGTTTTGAGGCTGGCATATTGAGTTCAGGGCACAGAGGATGTTTCTTTTTGAATCAGAGCTCAGCTGTTGGCTTGCTCCAATTCTGGCTTGCTGTCATGGTTTTGAGTGACTCAACCGATTTGTGGTTTCTTGTGTGGCAATTTCCTGTTTTCTGGGTCTGAGTTGGTTTTGCCTTCTTCCTTCCCAAATTTTGTATTCTGACGCAATACAAACAAGAGTTTGGTCAGAGTAGCCATTATGAAATAAAAAACACAACAAATATGCGCTTGAAGCTTATAAATCTACAGGTAACACGACCAAGGTGAGTTTTTGTGTTTTGGAAAATCAAATGGAACACTTTGGCCTAGGTGACAGATATTAATTGCCTCCAAACTGAGTTTCACTGCGATTTTCAGGTTAATTCAGTCAGTATTCCACAGGAGTGGAATTCCATGGTTTGTAATGAATTTTCTGATGTGAGCTTTGGTTTTGAGGCTGGCATATTGAGTTCAGGGCACAAGAGGAAGGTTCTTTTTCAATAAGGGCACAGCTGTTGGCTTGCTCAAATTCTGGCTTGCTGTCATTGTTTTGGGTGCCTCAGCTGATTTGTGGTTTCTTGAGCGGCAATTTCCTAAATGTTTTCGTGGTCTGAGTTGGTTTTGCCTTCTTATTCCCAAATTTTGTATTCTGATGCAATACAAGCAAGATTTTGGACAGAGTAGCCATTAGGAAAGAAAAAAAAAAACACAGCAAATTGCCCTTTCAGGATTAGAAATCTACAGGCAACACAACCAAGATGAGTTTCTGTGATTTGGAAAATGACATGGAACCCTTCTGCTGAGGGGACAGATTCTAATTCCTTCCAAATTGAGTGTGAGTGTGATTTTGAGGTGATTTCAATCAGATTTCCAAAGTGAGTCTGTGGAAGGGGGGGATGAATCTGGAAACAGCCAGTTTCCTTGTGTCTAAATCCAGCCAAATATCACAAAGGACTCTTGCATTTCTTTGTCTTTTTCACATTTCCCTTCTTTATCATGCTTTGTAATGAATTTTCTGATGTGAGCTTTGGTTTTGAGGCTGGCATATTGAGTTCAGGGCACAAGAGGAAGGTTCTTTTCCAATCAGGACTCAGCTGTTGGGTTGCTCCAAATTTGGCTTGCTGTCATTGTTTTGGGTGCCTCAGCCGATTTGTGGTTTCTTGAGCGGCAATTTCCTAAATGTTTCTGGGTCTGAGTTGGTTTTGCCTTCTTCCTTCCCACATTTTGTATTCTGACACAATACAAGCATGAGTTTGGACTGAGTAGCCATTATGAAATAAAAAACACAAGAAATAGGTGTTTGAAGCTTAGAAATCTACAGGTAACACGACCAAGGTGAGGTTTTGTGTTTTGGAAAATCAAATGGAACACTTTGGCCGAGATGACAGATATTAATTGCCTCCAAACTGAGTTTCACTGCTATTTTGAGGTGAATTCAATCAGAATTCCACAGGCAGTCAGCTGGAGGGGTGGATGAATCCGGGAACAGCCGGTTTCTTGTGACTAAATAAAGCCCAATATCATCATGGATTCTTGCATTTCTTTGGCTTTTTTCTCATTTTTCCTATTTCTCATGGTTTATAATGAATTTTCTGATGTGAGCTTTGGTTTTGAGGCTGGAATATGGAGTTCAGGGCACCGGAGAAATGGTCTTTTTCAATCAGGGCACAGCTGTTGGCTTGCTGCAATTCTGGCTTGCTGTCATTGTTTTGTGTGGTCAGCCAATTTGTGGTTTCTTGAGCGGCAATTTCCTAAATGTTTTCTGGGTCTAAGTCGGTTTTGCCTTCTTATTCCCAAATTTTGTATTCTGATGCAATACAAGCAAGATTTTGGAAAGAGTAGCCATAATGAAAGAAAAGAAAAAAAAAACACAGCAAATTGCCCTTTCAGGTTTAGAAATCTATAGGCAACACGACCAAAATGAGTTTCTTTGTTTTGGAAAATGACATGGAACCCTTCTGCTGAGGGGACAGATTCTAATTCCCTCCAAATTGAGTGTGAGTGCGATTTTGAGGTGAATTCAATCAGAATTCCAAAGTCAGTCTGTGGAAGGGGGGGGGATGAATCTGGAAACTGCCAGTTTCCTTGTGTCTAAATCCAGCCAAATATCACAAAGGACTCTTGCATTTCTTTGGCTTTTTCACATTTCCCTTCTTTATCATGCTTTGTAATGAATTTTCTGATGTGAGCTTTGGTTTTGAGGCTGGCATATTGAGTTCAGGGCACAAGAGGAAGGTTCTTTTCCAATCAGGACTCAGCTGTTGGGTTGCTCCAAATTTGGCTTGCTGTCATTGTTTTGGGTGCCTCAGCCGATTTGTGGTTTCTTGAGCGGCAATTTCCTAAATGTTTCTGGGTCTGAGTTGGTTTTGCCTTCTTCCTTCCCACATTTTGTATTCTGACACAATACAAGCATGAGTTTGGACTGAGTAGCCATTATGAAATAAAAAACACAACAAATAGGTGTTTGAAGCTTAGAAATCTACAGGTAACACGACCAAGGTGAGGTTTTGTGTTTTGGAAAATCAAATGGAACACTTTGGCTGAGATGACAGATATTAATTGCCTCCAAACTGAGTTTCACTGCTATTTTGAGGTGAATTCAATCAGAATTCCACAGGCAGTCAGCTGGAGGGGTGGATGAATCCGGGAACAGCCGGTTTCTTGTGACTAAATAAAGCCCAATATCATCATGGATTCTTGCATTTCTTTGGCTTTTTTCTCATTTTTCCTATTTCTCATGGTTTATAATGAATTTTCTGATGTGAGCTTTGGTTTTGAGGCTGGAATATGGAGTTCAGGGCACCGGAGAAATGGTCTTTTTCAATCAGGGCACAGCTGTTGGCTTGCTGCAATTCTGGCTTGCTGTCATTGTTTTGTGTGGTCAGCCAATTTGTGGTTTCTTGAGCGGCAATTTCCTAAATGTTTTCTGGGTCTAAGTCGGTTTTGCCTTCTTATTCCCAAATTTTGTATTCTGATGCAATACAAGCAAGATTTTGGACAGAGTAGCCATAATGAAAGAAAAGAAAAAAAAAACACAGCAAATTGCCCTTTCAGGTTTAGAAATCTATAGGCAACACGACCAAAATGAGTTTCTGTGTTTTGGAAAATGACATGGAACCCTTCTGCTGAGGGGACAGATTCTAATTCCCTCCAAATTGAGTGTGAGTGCGATTTTGAGGTGAATTCAATCAGAATTCCAAAGTCAGTCTGTGGAAGGGGGGGGGATGAATCTGGAAACTGCCAGTTTCCTTGTGTCTAAATCCAGCCAAATATCACAAAGGACTCTTGCATTTCTTTGGCTTTTTCACATTTCCCTTATTTTTCATGGTTTGTAATGAATATTCTGATGTGAGCTTTTGTTTTGAGGCTGCAATATGGAGTTTAGGGCACCGGAGGAATGGTCTTTTTCAAACAGGGCACAGCTGTTGGCTTGCTCCACTTCTGGCTTGCTGTCATTGTTTTGGGTGCCTCAGCTGACTTTTGGTTTCTTGAGCGGCAATTTTCTAAATGTTTTCTGGGTCTGAGTTGGTTTTGCCTTCTTCCTTCCCACATTTTGTATTCTGACGCAATACAAACAAGAATTTGGACAGAGTAGCCATTATGAAATAAAAAACACAACAAATGGGCGTTTGAAGCTTAGAAATCTACAGGTAACACGACCAAGGTGAGTTTTTGTGTTTTGTGAAATGAAATGGAACACTTTTGCTGAGGGGACAGATATTAACACCCACCAATCGAGTTTGACTGTGATTTTCTGGTGAATTCAGTCAGAATTGCATAGCAGTCAGCTGGGAGGGGTGGAGGAATCCAGAATCAGGTGGTTTCTATGTGACTGACAAAGCCAAATTCACTAGGGACTCTTGCATCTCTTTGTTTTTTTGACTTTTCTTAATTATCATGGTTTGTAATGAAGTTTCTGATGTGAGCTCTTGTTTTGAGGCTGGAATATGGAATTCACGGCACGGGATGAATGGTCTTTTTGAATCAGGGCACGGCTGTTGGCTTGCTCCAATTCTGGCTTTCTCTCATTGTTTTGGGTGCCTCAGCTGAATTTTGGTTTATTGAGCGGCAATTTCCTAAATGTTTTCGGGGTCTGAGTTGGTTTTGCCTTCTTTCTTCCCAAATTCTGTAATCCTACACAATACAAGCAAGCATTCAGATAGAGTCGCCATTATGAAACAAAAAAAATCATATGGGCGTTTCATGCTTAGAAATCTAGAGGCAACATGACCAAGATGAGTCTTTGGTTTTGGAAAATAAAATGCTACACTTTTGCTGAGGGTACAGTAATTAATTCCCCCCAAATCAATTGTGAGTGTGTGTCCAGGCATGGCCTTGTGAGCTCCAGGCATGTCATTCTGGGTCTCTGTCTCTCAGTGAAAAAAACTGGCTTGGAGCAATTCTGCAGCATGAAATCCTTTAATCCCATTTCCCGCTCTAATGACCCCAGGGCTCTGGCTGGTTCCAGCCAGAACAAACTGACCAGGGGAAGCATAGGAGTGTTTGTGAGGGGCCCTGAGAACAGGCAGTGCCAGATCTGGAAGATTCTATGGTGTTCTGGTTTGTACTCTCTGGTACAAAAATGTTTGAAAGACATCCTCGTACTTAAGAATGAGGTATGCCTCCTAAGTAGTGGTTTACCCTGCTGCACCACAATGCTTATCCCTGGCATTTTATTTGATGTTTCCCTGGCAATTTGAATTGTTTACCTAAGTTCTTTTGTTGGAGCCAGTGTTGTGATGAATTAGGATAATCTGTTGCCACTGATGCTGGCATCCCATATGGACACTGTTTGTGTCTCAGCTGCTGTACTTCCCATCCAGCTCTCTGCCAATGCATCTGAGAAAGCAGCAGACAACCCAAGTTCTTAAGTCCCTGGCACCCATGAGGGAGACTTGGGTGGAGTTCCAGATCCTGGCTTTGATCTGACCCAGTCCCAGACATTGTGACCATTTGGTGGGTTGACCTGCAGATGGAAGATCTCTCCCTCCCCCTCCCTGTCTCTCCTTCTTGATAACTCTGTCTTTCAGATAAATAAATCTTTTTCACATATTTATTTTTCAACATTTTTTCCCTACTTTCTCGCACACTCCCTAGGTGCTGCTGCTCTCTGTGGACTTGTCCTCCTCAGCCTCTGACTAGAGCACAGCCACCTCTCCAATGCTGACATCCTCTGACACATGTTTCACTCTTCTGTTCTCTCTAAACTGCAGACTCTTGATCTACCCAACTAACTCTCATGCATAGACACACACACCTGAGGACTCCAGAGTCTTGGATTTCAGGTTATAATTAACTTTCCTTTTCAGAGGACTGGTGAAAAAACAAGTCTGGAAGCCAGGGTGTAGCCTTGTGGTTCAAATGCCTATATCCCACTTGGGAGTTTCTTGGTTTGATTCCTGGTTCCAGTACCTGCCTCCAACTTCCTGATAATGCAGACCCTGGGAGCTAGCAAGTGATGGCTCAGATGATTGGGTTCCCTGCTCCTGGGCCAGCCCTGGCCACTGTGGATATTTCAGCAGTGAACTAGAGGGTGAATACCACTTCTCTGTCTACTTGTTCATTTCTTTGCATCTCAAAGTAAAAAACAAAACAAGTATGTTTGTATCATACATTAAAATAACTTCCTCAATGGAAAAAGGTAGTTTCATTGTTAAATTTGGGGAAAAATAATGCTTCTTGGTTGTAAATGATATTAGAATAATGCATAACTATAAATCAGACTTCCATTGTGGACAAGGAAGAGAAAGATGGAAGCAATAATTTTTGCTTCTGGTTTTGGTACTTGTCATGTAACCTTGAAAAATTCATTTAAACTCATGGGGCCTGAGTGTCCTTAAAATTACAGGCTCATCTAGTTGAGGCAGGTGGTGTAAGGGGAGGTGGCAGGAAGCTGAGAGATTGCCTTGTTTCTGTGCCAACAGAGCTAAGTGACATTAGCAAGTCATTTGACCCCTCTGGATCTTCCTCCCTTGTGAGATAAGATTGTCTTTATAGTTAAAGGATTTATTCTACACAGTCCTATCTTATGGTAAGGTTCACATGACTGTGAAGTGCTTTATAAACTGGCAGTGTAATAATCAAGTTGGCACTGAAGATGAAATGTTAAACAGCATAGAACTTCTAAGGCTTGTAGTTCTATTAGGAGCTACACAGAAACATTGAAGTTCATGGGCATTTTAAATTTAAAAGCAGAATCATTGAATCACGGTTCAGAATCAGTATAGTTGCTAAAATTCTTATTTATAATCATTGAGATTGGTAGTGTAATTACTGATAGCATACTCCTAGTGTTGTATATTTTAGTTTATACAATACTTAGACTATATAAAGTATAGGTAGCATGGAAAGTGCGATACACAGCAGTCTCATAGAATGGCAGATGTCCTAAACAGCACTCTGGCCTCAGAATCAGCCCTTAAGGCACTCAGATCTGGCTGAAGAGCCCATGAGAGTATTTTAGGTATGGAAAGCCACTCTGGCAAAAAAGAAAAAAAAATGACCTAAATAAAAGATCTCTGTGAGTGAGATCCCAGTAGAACAATGGGCCATTAAAGAATGAGGTACCTTTCTCTGAAGAGAGGAGAGAACTTCCCATTTGACTATGACCTTGTCTAAATGAGATTGAAGTCAGTTAACTCAAGAGGCTTCCATAGCCTTGGCAATTCATGACTAGAGCCCAGGGAGATTTCTGATGCCATAAACAAGAGGGTCAGATTGTTCAGTCAACAACAGGAATCACTGTGTGCTTACTCCTTATGTGGGATCTCTGTCCTTAAGGTGTTGTCCAATGTGAAGTAATGCTATAACTAGTACTCAAGCAGTATTTTACACTTTATGTTCTGTGTGCTGCAAACTGATGAAATCTTTACTTAATATATACTAAAACAATCTTCTGTATATAAAGATAATTGAAAATGAATCTTGATGTGAATGGAATGAGAGAGGGAGTGGGAGATGGGCAGGGTGCTGGTGGGAGGGAAATTAGAGGGGATGCCTTATTAATCCATACACTGTACTTTGGAAAATTATATTTACTAAATAAAAGTTTAAAAAAATTAAAAAATAAAAATAAATAAAAATATAGGTAGCAATATTTAATGCTTCTCTTTCACTGGATTGGATTATAGCATACATTAATAAACCTTTTTTAAAGATTTATTTATTTATTTGAAAGGCAGAATGATAGGGAGAGACACATAGACAGAGATGTTCTCTCTGCTGTTTTACTCCCCACGTGGCTGCAAGCAGCTGGAGCTGGGCTAATCCAAAGCCAGGTGCTTCTTCCAGGTCTCCCACATGGATTCAGGTGCCCAAGTATTTGGGCCATCTCATGCTGCTTTCCCAGACACATTAGCAGGGAGCTAGATTAGAAGCTGAGCAGCTGGGACATGAACCAGTGCCCATAAGGGATGCCAGCACTGCAGGTGGTGGCTTTACCTTATATGCCACAGCACCAGCTACAGCCTATTCATTTTAAATTAATAACTAAAGATTATCCACTGTTCAGCCTCCAGGCTTTGGCTTGGCCCAGCCTCTGCTGTTGTGGACATTTGCGGAGTGAACCAGAGGTTGAAAGATCTCTCTTCTTATGTCTCTCCCTCTCTAACCTTGCCTTTCAAATAAATAAATGAGTCTTTGAAATAAAAATACATACATACATACACACACACACACACACACACGGTACCAACTCAGTGGGTAAACCCATGGCCTGCTGTGCCAGCATCCCATATGGGTGCTGATTCAAGTCCCAGCTGCTCCACTTACAATCTAGCTCCCTGCTAATGTGCCTGAGAAAGCATCAGAAGGTGGCCCAAGTGCTTGAACCACTGCATTCATGTGGGAGGCCTGGCACAAGCGCCTGGCTTTAGATTGGCTCAGCTGAGGCCAATTTGGGAAGTGAACCAGCAGATGCAAGATCTGTCTCTACCCCTTCTCTGTAACTCTTCCTTTCAAATAAATAATAGATTTTAACAATGGGGGAAAAGGGCAGTTGTGTTGCCTTCCCTTTCCCTAGAGTATCATAATCAAAATCTGTTAGGCAAATGAATAAGGGAAATTCTGAGATCATGTATTGACCACAGAAGAGAATGGATTCGCTGTACATTTTCTGGAAGCCCATGCTAGTTGGAACCAAGGGAAGGATAACAAAAAAGGGGAGGCCTATATCCCTCTTATTTGTCTTAGTTCATTGGAGCAGTGGAGAGTTGAGTAATGTAACATTGGTGTTTGTCTCCATACAGTTCACTTCTATTTAGCTGGTTCTTTTTTTTTTGCGTTTCCTTTTTATTTATTTTAAGAGATTTATTTGAAAGGCATAGAGACAGGGATCTTCGATCTGCTGGTTTGATTCCTGAATGTTTGGGTGAGGCTGAAGGCCCACAAGTCCCAACCCATCTCCCACGTGGTGTGGAGTCCAAGCACCTGTCCATCACCACTGCACTCATTGGCTGGAGTGAGACAGGAAGTAGGATGGTAGGGAATGGAACCGGTGCCCGTGATGTGGGCCCTGCAGGCTGTGGTTGCACCCACACGCCACGGCGCAGGCCTAAATAAACCTTTCTTTAAAGTGGAATTAGGGGTAAAAATGGTCTGAGGTGCATGTGCGGTTCCGTTGTGAGACAGGCTGAGGCCCTGCGGGTGCCCAGGGGCCAACAGGAACACCTGCAGCCTTGGCCTGCAGGTCCCAGGTGTCTCCCCTCTGCTTGCGCCCCGCCCGCGGGCCCGGCCCAGGCCCCAGTGGCACCTCAGGAATATCTGCCTCAAACTGGTCACCTTAAGTCACTTTGTGATCCCTGACCTCTACCCAAGTAAGGAAGCAGAAAGCAGCCCAGCAGGCTTCCCCCGACCTCTGGAGCCCTGAGCCGTGGTGCCAGCCCATGCCCCGGGGAGCCTGAAGCCATTCTGGGCCAGCCATTGGGACCCACGACCCCTGAGCCTCGTCCCCAACCCCTTCAAGGTCACCACTGCAGCCTCCTATTTAGCTGGTTCTTAATACTCAAGAAGGGAGTTAGGTCAATGTTCTATTCTCATCAAAGACTTTGATGTTTAATAAAAGATTCTGTCAGTAATTTTAACGCTGGGTCATTCTAAAGATGTGCTGTGACTTAGGTTTAGAAAAGAGCATCTTGCTTGCCACCCTCATCTCAGCTCTGGGGGCTGTCTGTTCTCCCTGCACAGATTCAGTAATGCATGCTTCTTCTCTACTACAAAGATCTTATGTTGGTCATATTTCCAGTTACCAAAATCAAATCAACTCACACCTGGACTCTGAGTATTCCATGGCATTATTTATCAAAATAAATGTATTCAAATATTCAAAGACCACTTCAAAGCTTAACTGCCTTCAAGAGTGTTTGGCACTTGGAACAGCCACTGTGGTTTTCTACACATGAGCACTCACTATTTTATATACCATTTAACAATTCAAACATCACTTCAGCTTCAGCAATACACAGCAATAGCATGGATGATTCTACATAATAAACACGTTACATTAGTTTGGACTTAAAACCTAGAACTAAAACCATGTGGTAACCTGGATGGATTTAAGGAAAGATGTAGAGCTAGGTAGTTAAGGACACAGAATCCCAGACCTATTGATTTTAAGTGAGTCTGGAACAACAACATTCCATTGCATTATCTTCCATCTCAGAGTCCTGCTTTTCCAGTGAGACCCACCCCACTCAGACCACGTATTTCCTGCCTGTGTCTTCACGGTGGTGCAAGCTGTTCTGATACAGGCATCTCCTGGATAGTCACCAGCTTCCTGATTTACTACCTGAACTGGAATCCCCAGTTGCGAGGTATATTGCCCAAACACGCAGGCTGAATTGAATGTTCGTCTCTGGCAGTCAAAAACTTCTGCCTTAGGAAACAGAACATGTCCTCTACTCTGCGGCTCCTTTTTCTTCTCATGGGGTTCTGTGGTGATCTGTGGTTTTCAACACAAGTCCTGGTAGCATTCTGACTCAAAAGAAAGACCAGTGATAAGAGTTACTACTGGGGGCTGCTGTTGTGGCATAGCAAGTTACACTGCTGCCTGCAGCACTAACATCCCACATGGATGCCAGTTTGACTCCCAGCTGCGCTACTTCTTCCCTAGCTCCTTGCTGGGTAAAGCAGCAGAGAATGGCCCAAGCGCTTGGTCCTCTGCCCCCACATGGGAGACCTGGAGGAAGCTGCTGGCTTCAGCCTGGCCCAGCCCTGGCCATTGTGGCCATTTAGGGAGTGAGCCAGCAGATGGACCTCTGTGTTTCCCTCTATTTTTCTCTCTGTAACCATGGCTCGCAAAGAAATAGAACTTCAGAAAGTTATTCTCCATCAAGTAATACACCCTTTTCCAGGCAGTTGTAAAGCTGGGAGTCATAGCTTCTTGTATATTTTGGATAATAAGAGTTTTGGTTTGAAAGCATGTTCATCTGAAACAATGATCACTCATTATCCTTTGTTAGAGAAGGGGGCTCTGCTCTTTGAAAGTGAAAATCAGAAGCTGTAATGTGTGATGAGCTCCACCTGTCAGGTCTGGGGATACTTATTTGAAAGACAGGGCACCAGGAGAGGAAGCTTTTCTGATTCCCTGGCCCTTGCTTTAGTCTTATGTCTTTACTTCTTTTGTTGCTTCTTGATGTCAAGAGTGTACTCTTTATGCTGAAATGAGGAATTGTGTCTTACCACTTTTAGGCCTTTTTCTAAGTGTCGCTCCCCGTCTTCGTAGGGGAACGACACAAGACCCTGCGCTGTTCTTTTGTCTGCTCGGCCCTCCCCGGGTTTGCTGCTGGTTCTTCCCGGGTTGGCTACCGTCCCTCCACCTCCGTGAAAGGGCGGTTCCCCCTGCCACTTTCCCCACTTACGCGGGGGAGCGGCACACCCCCAGCCGGCTCTCTCGGGGGCTGCACAGGTGTTCCCTTAGATGTTCCCCTTAGATGTTCCTGGTGCATGCCGTCTCTCTCCTCCTTTATAGTCCTCCTCTGCCAATCCTAACTCGGCTGCCCACACGCCGAGTACGCTGCTCTCCTCCAATCAGGAGTAAGTCCTACAGTTTATTGGTTGAACTGGAGGCAGCTGTGTAGAAGCTGTTTCTCCCTTCTCAGCGCCATATTGTGGGAGAGCAGATGCATAGAATAAGTCTTAATTCCAGTAACTTAGTCTAGTCCGAGTTGCTCCCCACACTAAGAAGAGTGTATACATTTATCTTGGATATAAGGATAGCTTCTGGGGTGGGTGGATTTTTTTTGGAAGTTTTCTCAAGCCAGCCAGTAGCCTATATTTTCTTCACAGAATTCAGTTTTTAGAAAAGCCTCCAATACAGCCAGACCATCTGTAGGTAGGGAAGAGAAGGTAGAAAAATAAAAAGAAACATGAGGAATATGAGGAAGCTAATGATCAAATAATCCCTTGTGCTTTTCTAGTACTAGGATTAGCTATTCTCTTGTTTTTACTCAATCCTGTATTCCTGCGGATTTAGCTCTTTAAAGACAAAGATGCCTGTAGGCAAAATACTTCATTGGTTCCATACTACTAAAACAGAAATACTTCAGTTTGTTTTAGTGCCAAAAATGTATTTACAGGAGAGGCATAAATCCTCAGGGAACTAAGTCTCTTACAAACACTGCATGCAATGAAAAGCATCCTCAGCCTCAACCAAGAGCACTGCCATTGCAGAGCTGAAGGCTGATTTATCTTCCCCACCTGGTGTGAATATGCTGAGAAATAAGCGGAGATAAACAGACCTTCTACTAGGTTAAGTCGAATTCTCCTTGGTGAGCTGCTCATTTGAGGACACAGCCTTTCTGCACTCTTGTGATACTTGCAATGGATTCAATTCAAGCCTAATTCACAATTGCTGGCCAGCAGCTCCTGGAATGCTTCTGACCACAACAGTGCTTCCTTCGGGGAAGGTCTGCAAGAGCAGTTCTCTAATGAGTTGTGCTCAGAGCAGTTCCCCTCCCAGCTCAGCAGTGAGCTCTTCAGATTGCAAACACAGGAATCTCAACTTACTTGATGAAAGCTTGCTACCTGCTTTTCTTGCCAATTGTGGCCTTCCCAGGAATGGTGGAGTTTTGCCATAGGTAGCTCAACCCGGTCTTCAGTACTCTTATTCTTACAAAAAAAAAAAAAAAAAGACAATTCAGTAAGTGGTCATCCTTGAATACACTACTGAGCCTGAATGCATTTTTACCAAATAAAGTCGCCCAATAGCTATAAACCAAAAGCCAACAACAGGCTTACCCACCTAATATTACACTCAGCCCCGAAGTACTGAGCAGTTTCATCAGTTCCTCAGAATGTAACTATGCTGTGAGCACTAAAGATAGGACTGCCCAAATTTTAATTATCAATACACTGCACAGCTAATAAGGCAGGTGCTGTCTCTGGCCCACAAAAGGAGACAGTTTCCCTGCAAGGTTAATCACAATTGGGAGACATTTTGCACCTGATGGAACCTGCAGCGGTACTGCCTTGAGCCTACTCCTCCCCTTCCCTTTCCACCTTTAGTCCTGGATGGGCCAGAGACCATGCACAGGAGGTGCCACCAGTCACCCGTGTCCCCCTTTCCACCTGCAATGCTCCAGGGAGGCAGATGCTGCAGGACAGTGCTTTGTTCCATGATTGTCACTGTGTGAGATCAGCCCAGTATGAGAAAATGACCATGGACTCCAATGAGATATCAACCGCAGAAGCACTGCCCCCAGCAGCAGTGCAGGAGGGTGGATGACAGAAGGCACAGCATGGCCAGGATCTCTAGGGATCCCGCAGGACTCTGCTGCCCTGGATGCCTACAGCAGGCAGCTGCACGAAGGCCCAGTGCGCCTCCAGCACCCTCCTGCCAAACCCTTCCCCCTGTCTGCCCATGCAGACCACATAGATGCTGTGTCAGTGAGCAAATCAGCACCTCACACTTGGTTTTCCTGCTGAGACTCGGCCTTCATTGCTTCCCCAAGTGCAGCACATGCTGCAAGCCTCAGCCAGCAGGGCTGGCAGGAGAGGTGGGCAGTCGCACTCACCAGGTCTGTCTCTTCTTCTCCTGCCCCTCCTGACTCTCGGGCCACCACCTGCATTCTAGCCCCAAGGTATGAAATGGGAAGACCAAGAATCTAACACCACCCACATCACCTGCACACACTGCAACTACCAGCTGCCCACCAATGACCATCTCCTTTATAGCCAGCCTGGCATGGGGTGGGTCTGGCAGCACTGGTCCTGCCCCAGGGCAGCAAGGATTGGCCTGAGGCCCCCTGCTGGGCTGAGCCTGAACTGCCCTGCAGCAGATTCTGGAAGCAAGAAAGATGCTGATGGCTGAGGCCCTGGCTCAGAGCACACTTAGGGAGACCCCATGCCCAGCAAGGGCGCTGGGGCCCTGGACTTTCCCAGGCTGAAATCCTAGTGTGGAGTCTGGCTTGGCTCTTCTTCCCAGAGTCCTGACTGCAGATGGAGTGGGGTTCCCACGGGGGCATCTTCCTTCGTGGGAGAGTGGGTGAACCCCAAATGTCGTGACTCCCAGTGCCGGGTGCTGGCCTGCAGCCTTCCAGGAGGGAGTAGGAGACAGTGACTTTGTGGGGAGGTGACACTTGAGCTGGCCCTGTACTTTGGGTTAGCTCTGGATGCACGTCCCAGTGCGCCTGGACCTGCGGGTCTGCTGCAGGCCTCCTGGAGGCTCTGAGTGCCAGGCGTCCTGGTGGGGAGGTCGAGGTGCTGAGCTCCCGCTGGGTGCACCAGGCACTTTGGAGCTGTTCAGAGTAAGGAGTCGAGGTCACCTCCTGAACCACTCCTGGTCCCAAACTCCTGATTTGGGATTTGCCAGAACCCTGAAGTAGGGGTGTGGTGGGGGAGGTAGTGGTTGGCTTCAATGCACTGTATTTGTGAGTTCTTCAAACACAGCTTCTCCCTACTCCTGCAGGTTTTCAGGTCATTGACGAAGACAGAGTCCCTCAGCTGTAAAGTGACTGAAGTTTGGAAACTACGTCCAGAACTTCACAGTGTGTATTCAGCTGGTCATCCTTCAGGCCTGCAGGTGGACAGCAAGAGCAACAGTAAGATATTAACTACTGTAGATACTCTCCTTTCTCTCCAGTAGACCCACCAAAAGAGAATGGGAGATGAGTACTTGAACATTGGAACCAGTCAGTTTGCTAGGGTGAGTGTCGGTACTTGGAGCTCAGGAGTGGACATGGAGAGCAAAACATGCATTGTTACTAAAGAGGACAGTTAGGCATTTTACTGTGAAAAGGTAAATCATTTAGAAGTGTGCAAGACACCTTAAGAAAAGTCTGTATATTTATTTTTGTTTATTTGCAAGGCAGAGAGAGCCCTTCTATTTACTGTTCATTCCTCAAATGTCTGCACCAACCAGAGCTGGTTCAGGCTGAAGCCAGGAACTCAGTGTGGGTCTCCCACACAGGTGGCAGGGACTCAAGTACTTGAGCCATCAGCTGCTGCCTCCCAGGGTTCTGTTAGCAGGAAGCCAGAAGCAGAAGCAGGGCTAGGGCTTGAGCCCTGGGCATGCTGACTGGGATGTGGAAGGCTTTACCACTATGCCAAACACATGCTCCAGTAAGCTGTTTTAACACATTTGCAAAATGTAAGAATGTGGTTTTAAATATATGCTCTTCATCTTAAAAATTTGCATAATCTTATATTCAGTGTCATGTGATTCAATACTTATTATTAAATACAAGTAACATTTAGACACATGCTTTCCTCACCAATACAAACCTCAGTAATTTTTTCACTTAGAACCTTGAATATTAGCATTCATTCAGACTGAAGTTCACTCATAGGCTGGGAATTCTGACAAACAGACAGTAGGGAAAAAAATCTAGATGTGTATCTGATACCTAGTAAGATTCTGAACCTGACTGATAGAATCTGAGTAACTCTTCAGAGAGTCACTTCATACCTCTCCCCTCTGTAATGAGAAGACTGTGTCTTTCGGTCACTTTCACATGATGTTATGTAAATCTTACCTGAAAAGCCTTCTATAAATTCTGAAGTACCATACAGAAGCATATTATGCATTTCCATATGTGTGAAAAAAGGCAATGTCAAAGGCATAGCTTTTCCAGAGAGAAGTTAGGAGGATTAGCTCAGTTGTAAGTGTGTAAATACCATTAAATATCAACATATTTGAAATAGATTTATAGAGTGTGGAGTTCATGATAGATATTTAAAAAATGCACTCTGGATAATAAGCAAATATCAGAAATAATGCCACACCCATCAGTGTTTAAACTCTTCAGACAGCTCCATGCCAGGGAAGTGCAGTGATCCCTGTAAATTAACAAAAATAAATCTGTGTATAGCCATGGAAGCAACTGGTTTATGCAGCCTATACTAGAGGTTTTTGTGTTTAGTAAAATTACTTGATTTTTTAATGAATGCTTTCAGACTGATACCTGATGCTGAGTGGCAGACAATTTTTTCTGAAAAGTATGTGGTTGAGAAATATAAATATAAACCAGTTTATAATTTTTGTGTGTGAATATTTTTCTGCTTGAGACAATACCTGCAATAATCATAAGACTTTTCCTTAAAAAGTTGCTATATTGATGCATTTTCATTTATTTATGTAATGTATGTTTAGGTAAAAGAAAGAGAGAGAGAGAGAGAGAGAGAGAGAGAGATCTTTCATCTGCTGGCTCACTTCCAGATGGCCACAATAGCTGGGGCTGAGCCAGGCTGAAGCCAGGACCCTGGAACTCTGTCCCAGTCCCCCATGTGGGTGCAGGAACCCAAACTCTTGGGCAATCTTTGCTGCTTTCTCAAGCAAAGAGCTGGATGTGAAGTGAAGGATGTGAGTCTCAAAGCAGTGCCATAAGGCATGCTGCTGTTGCAGTTGGCAACTTCCCCATTTGTGCAAAAATGCTGCCCTGGATTGATGACATATTTAAGTGCTGCCACTGGCTTTTGGCTAAATAGGGTGACTTAACATGTTTTCCACTCTGTGGAATAGGAACAAATAAGGCAGTTGGTTGTAAAAGTTGCCCATGGAAACCACAGCCTGAGAAAGATGAATCAACTCACCTTGCATTTTCCACCTCGCATCTACATCACCCTTTTCTGGACAAACATCTGATTGTATGCCCTTGTGATGGAGGTTCTCAGGGTGCTGGAACCTTTTGTAATTTTTTAAAAATATAGATTAAGAAGAAGGCAAATAAACAAAAAATTACAAACTACTGCCAATACCAAGAAGAGATTATTGAGCGTAAAAGGTCACCTGTTGGAGCCAGCACTGTGGCACATCAGGTTAAAGCCCTGACCTGAAATACAGGCATCCCATATGAGTGCTGGTAGAGTTCCGGCTGCTCCACTTCCAGTCCAGCCTCCTGCTAATGCACCTGGGAAAGCAGTAGAGGATGGCCCAAGTCCTTGGGCCCTTTTGCTCATGTGGGAGACCCAGAAGAAGCTCCTAACTCCTGGCTTCAGATCAGCTCAGCTCTGTCCATTGTAGCCATTTGGGGAGTGAACCAGCAGACAGAAGATTCTCTCTCTCTCTCTCTCTCTCTCTCTCTCTCTCTCTCTCCCTATCTATATAACTTTTTCAAATAAATAAAATAGTTTTTCTAAAAAAAGATATCCTGCCATACTTCTTTCTTCTCTGTTAATTCCTAGGAATTAAAAATTGTTACAGGGCCAACACTGTGGCAAAATGGGTTATACCAACACCTGCAGCACTAGCATCCTCTATGGGCACCAATTGCATGTTCTACTTCTGTTCCAGCTCCCTGCTAACATACCTGTGAAAGCAGCAGAATATGGTAGAAATCCTGTGGTCCTGCACCCAAGCGAGAGACCTGGATGAAATTTCCCTGACTCCTGGCTTTTTTTTTTAAAGATTTGTTTATTTATTTGAAAGGGTTACACACACACACACACAGACACACACAGAGAGAGAGAGAGAGAGAGGGAGGGAGATCTTCCATCCGATGGTTTACTCCCCAAAGGTTGAAATGGCTGGAGCTGCGCTTATCTGAAGCCAAGAACCAGGAGCTTCTTCGAGGTCTCCCACTCAGGTGCAGGGGCACAAGGACTTGGGCCATCTCCTACTGCTTTCCCAGGCCATAAGCTGAAAGCTTGATCAGCAGTGGAGCAGCCAGGTCTTGAACCAGCACCCTTAAGGGATGCCAGTGCTTCAGGCCAGGGTGTTAATCTGCTGTGTCATAGCACTGGCCCCTACTCCTGGCTTTGCCCTGGCCAAGCCCCAGGTTTTCAGTAATTTGGGGAGTGAAGTGGCAGATGGAAGACCTTTCTGAAGTAAATAAAACAATTCTTAAAAATATATAAATATATTTATGTAATAATCATGTTCATGGTTTAGAAATTTAGGGACCAAAATATATGTTTTAAAAACCCACTCAGTGGCCGGCGCCGCGGCTCACTAGGCTAATCCTCCGCCTAGCGGCGCCGGCACACCGGGTTCTAGTCCCGGTCGGGGCGCCGGATTCTGTCCCGGTTGCCCCTCTTCCAGGCCAGCCCTCTGCTGTGGCCAGGGAGTGCAGTGGAGGATGGCCCAAGTGCTTGGGCCCTGCACCCCATGGGAGACCAGGAAAAGCACCTGGCTCCTGGCTCCTGCCATGGGATCAGTGCGGTGCGCCGGCCGCAGTGCGCCAGCCGCGGCGGCCATTGGAGGGTGAACCAACGGCAAAGGAAGACCTTTCTCTCTGTCTCTCTCACTGTCCACTCTTCCTGTCAAAAAAAAAAAAGATAAAAAAAAAAACACTCAGTATCATTCTGCAAAGCAAAGAGCAAATCATGAAGATGTTTTAGGTCCTGAATTTATCAGTGCTGTAAGCTTCTTTCTTGTATACTTTGAAAGCTTAAGTGGTTTCTATTTTTATTTTTTAAAGGAAGATTGATGCATGTATTTGAAAATGTAGCAGAGTGGAAGAGACAGATTATCTATCTGCTGGTTTACTACTCAGCTGGCTGCAGTGGCCTGGGCTGGGCCAGACTGAAGACAGGAACTTCATCTGGGTGTCCCATGTGGGTGGCAGGGCCCCAGTTATCTTCTGTTGCTTTTCTGGGACCATTAGCAGGAAGCCAGATTGGAAGGGGAGCTGCTGGGACTCAGCTAGCACCCATATGGGATACCGGCAATGCAGCAGCATCTTACCTCATGCTACAGCACTGGCACCAAGTGGTCATGTTTTACCTAGGGAAAAGAAAAATTAAAACCTAGGAAATTAAATGCCATGGGAAAGGATGTGGTGAGTGGAAAAAATGAAAACTTTTAGTACCTAGTGGTTGGTCATATGAAAGAAGTGGGACACTTACCTATATTATTACCTTTAGTCCAATTTGACTTTCTTTAAGTTTTTTTTTTTTTACTTAATTGGGAGGCAGAGGGTGAGAGAATGAAAATGCATTCTGATTCTCTGCTTTACTCCCCCAAATGCCTGCAACAGCCAGAACTGGGTCAGGCTGAAGCCAGGAGTGTGAACTCAATTTTTTTTTTTATTTATTTGACAGGTAGAGATAAAGATAGTGAGAGAAACAGAAAGAAAGGTCTTCCATCTGCTGGTTCATTCCCCAAATGGCTACTACAGCTGGCACTATGCCAATTCAAAGCCCAGAGCCAGGTGCTTCTTCCTGGTCTCCCATGAAGGTGCATGGGCCCAAGCACTTGGGCCATCCTCCACTCCCCTCCCGGGCCACAGCAGACAGCTGGACTGGAAGAAGAATAACCAGGACTAGAACCAGCACCCCAATGGGATGCTGGTGCTGCAGGCAGAGGATTAAGCAAGTGAGCCATGGCGCCAGCCCATGAACTCAATCTTAATCTCCCATGTGTGTGCAGAAACCTGAATACTTGAGCCATCAGTGCTGCCTTATAGGATCAGTATTTGCAGGAAGCTGGAGTTAGGAACCAGAGCTAGGCACTAAACCCCAGTACTCTGATGTAAGACTCGGAGATCTTTTTTTTTTTTTTCAAAGATTTATTCATTTATTTATTTGAAAGGCAGAGTTGCATACAGAGAGAGAAGTCTTCCATCTGCTGGTTCACTTTCCAGTTGGCTGCAACGGCTGGAGCTGGGCTCATCCAAAGCCAGGAGCCAGGAGCTTCAAGGTCTCCCATGCTTGTGCATGGGCCCAAGAACTTGGGACATTTTCTACTGCTTTCCCAGGCCATAGCAAGGAGCTGGATCAGAAGTGGAGCAGCAAGGACTCAAACCAATGCCCATATGAGATGCCCATGATGTTTTCTTTAATTGGAGAAATGTTCCTTTGATAGAATGAGCATATGACCCCACAATATTCTCTACTTACTCATAATAGGGTCTGAGATGTAAAAGTCATTATTAATTTCTTAGAAGAAAATTTTCATACCCAGAAGCAAAAAGAGAAAATTAACCTTTTGTTTCTCTCATGAATGAATCAGAGTTTCAAAACTAATACTTAACTTGTATTTTAGAGGAGTTAATGAATTAACCAACTCTTCTATTAGAAATACTACGTTGTGGCCAGTGCTGTGGCACAGCGGATTAAAGCACTGGCCTGAAGTGCCAGCAACCCAAGATCCATCAGGGTGGAGGAGGAATGTCAGAGGCTGTGGTTCTATTGTACTAAAGCTTTGGTTCTGGAAGAACACATTAATGCACCCAGATGGTTTGAAGCTAACTGAGGGCCTATGTTCTGTACTCTTGTCTGTGGTACTGCATTTTCATTTATGTAAAATTTATTTTCTTCAAGTAATATATTAATTTGGATGAAAATGAAGATGTTAAGGAATTTTCAGAATGGGTCTGTTTAACCCTCATTGGCTTTGTTTTTAGGCACGTAACTCAGAAAGGAAAAGATAGAAAAATACATTTTGGGTTCTCTTCATCTGTACCACGGCACTCTTTGGTTAAGATTTGTCATTTTGTCATATTTGATTCTCTAGACTCCCTGAAAAATCCCCTACTTCATTAGAAGGAGTCCGTGTCTCATCATGGCAGTGAGAAGTTTAAAATGTTCCAGCTGTGCATTTAGCTAGGTCATGGACACATGCCATGGCACTTGCCAGCCAATTGTGTCAGGGGCATCATCTGAATCAGAATTACTTGTATGACAAAAGGAGTTGCAGATTCTTCCAGTGAAAGTGGAGAGGAGCAGGAGCTGCAGAACATTGCCAGGGGTGAGTGTGCCATGGGATGTCATGTGGTGGTTGGTGTCTGGGGTGCTGGTTCTGCAAAATATAGGGCTTATGGGGGCTGGTGCTATGGTGTAGCAGATAAGGCTACGACCTGCAGTGCCACCAGTTCAAGTCCCGGCTGCTCCATTTCCGATCCACCTGTGATATGCCCTGCAAAAGCAGTAGAAGATGGCCCACGTCCTTTGACCCCTGAACCCACATGGAAGACCTGGAAGAAGCTCCTAGCTCCTGGCTTTGGATCAGCTCAGCTCTGGCCATTGCATCCAATTGGGGAGTAAACCAGCAGATGGAAGATTCTCTCTCTCTCTCTCTCTCTCTCTCTCTCTCTCTCTCTCTGCCTCTCCTCTCTCTGTGTAACTCTGACTTTCAAATAAATAAATCTTTTTTTAAAGAGCTTATGCTTCTGGGTAGTGGTCATGGAAAATATATGGGACATTTTTCAGGAAGATTTTCGATGAATTTTCCAACCCCTGAACCTCCTAGAGATTAGAATAGACTTCTAATGCATAACTTCCACTTATGCTTAATTAGGTTTTTGTTTTGAATTGTTTTTGATGAAACAGCAAGGAATTCTGAGTTATAGACTTCCTATTTCAGAGACAGGAAAACACTGATGCCTGCATTTTAATTAAATAATGCCTATCACCCTTTCATAAGCATCAAATGATCACAGATTCTCTCTTTGCTGCTAATTAATGAGCATGGTGATTCTTCCCACCCTAACCACCTTCCCACCTACACTCCCTCCCCTCTTCCTCCTTCCTCTCCTATTGACATGGAATGCCTTACATAGCTAGGGTGAACATTTAACCCGCTGGCCCTAGGTGTTCATACACTTCAACTGTGTGTAATTATTCATATGCGCTTTTTATGACCAAGCTTATGTCAGAACGACAAATTATATATTCACCTAATACTGAGAGTCATCAAATTGATTTCTATTTTCTTCTCTATTAGGCAGTTCTTGAGGGGCAGAAATATTTATTTTGTGTATCATGTATTTATTCAACTAAAAGACTGACTGTCAAGATGCTGAGTTTTAGTGTCAAAACAAATATGTTTCTAGACCCCATGAAGTTTATAGTCTGGCAAGAAAGAGCCATCTACCCAAAGAATATTGTTTAACATAGTAAATGCTGGTGTGAAGTCAGTGGATAAAGATTGAAGCATTCTTAATCTAGCACCAACTCTAATCCCATGATCTCTAATTGAGAGAAGTAATCAGAAACACAGAACTCCATGTTATCTAGTTATCTCTTTGAATTTGTGCTTAAAAAATAAAACATACCAAACAACACACAAATACCTAGAAGTGCATAATATTTATATACTATCTTGATATTAAAAATAACAAGAAATAACCATGAAATAATAGCAACTTTGAATCTCCTTTGTTTTCTAGACAAGTTATAATCCTATGTGGTTCTTTACAGTACATTATTACAGTAAATTACAGTACATCATACAGTAAATTATTAAAGTAAAAAATTACAGTAAATTATTTTTGTAGGTACTCTTCATCTCTCTCACATTTTTTCTCTTTGAGAAATCAGATTTTAAAAACTGAGACCCAAGACAAAAGAAACATCTTTAAGCTAGTATTATATGATGATTGGCTCTCCAAAAAATATTTATTTATTTATTTGAAAGTCAGAGTTACACAGAGTAGAAGGGGAGAGAGAGAGAGAGTGAGGGACATCTTCCATCTTTTGGTTCACTCACCAATTGGTCACAATGGCTGGAGCTATACTGATCCGATGCTAGAGCCAGGAGCTTCTTCTGGGTCTCCCACACAGATGCAGCTGCCCAAGGATTTGGGCCATCTTCCACCGCTGTCCCTGGCCATAGCAGTGAGTTGGATCGAAGGCAGTGTAGCCGGGACTCAACCTCCACCCATATGGAATGTCCATGCTGGCAGTAGCTTTACCTGCTATGCCACAGTGCTGGCCCCTTGATTAGCCTTTATCTTAGACTTTTTAATGATATTAAAAAACACCGTATTTTTCTAAGCTCTTTCCATTCAGTTTCTACTTTGTAAACTCCATGTAATACTATCCCCAGAATTAATCTAAGGTATAACTGACATGATATAAGGCATTTAACCCCTTAACCTGTCTCCTTGAATACTCAGCTATGTTAGCTCTGTGTCCATTCTTCTATCTCTGTAATAGATGAATAAAAAGACAGTGTAAAATGATTTGAAAAGAACTTTAAGGGGTCTGCGCTGTGGTACTGCTGCCAATTGGGGAGTGAACCAGCAGATGGAAAACCTCTCTCTCTCCCTCTCTTCCTCTCCTTCTCTGTAACTCTGACTTCCAAATAAATCAATAAATCTTAAAAGAACTATAAACATCAATAAAACACAAATGAAAATTGTATTCTCAAAACTGGATATTAAACCATGCCTTCTACACCTCTGTTAAAAGTTACATTCTATCATAGTCATTTATGATTTCTAGGGCCAAAGTAGTAAATAAGATTTTTCCGGAAGAGACAGAGGTTATGAGGGAGCCAGGATTTGGGGTCAGTTAGCAGCAGTGAGTGTCACTCTTTCAGATTTGATTCAGGAAAGGAAGAACAGCAACTGATCCCTGAGATTTTGGGGGGGGAAGGAAAGGAAGGAGGGACTTAACAAAAGCAAAGGCCTTCTGGTTGTGGGCACCCACCCCTGACTGCAGCCTTTGGGAGGGCCAGCTGGTGTCTCTATGGATGATGTGGCCTGGACTCCATTTCCCAGAGTTCCCAGGAGCTCCGACCTATTCTGCCTTCGGAATGCCTGTGCACATGCCCCTGCTACAGCCAGTCCCTGGGGCTCTGAGTTGGACCAGAGGGAGTTCATTCCCTGATCAGGGTCAGCCCTGGGGGCTGTGCTGCTCCTTCTCTGGCATTTATTGCATCTCCTGCTCTGCACGTGCGATCCCAGGCAGTTTCCGAGTGCTCACCCCGAGCCTGCCTCCTGCTGCTTCTTCCCTCTTCATCATTCACCTGTGGGTCCCATGTACCAGGGAATCTCTACCCGCACTCCCAGCATCGCTCCCTGTGTGTCCTGAAGAAAGGGTACATGCTCCAGGGACTTTCTGCTGTAGGTTTGACGTGCAGGAAGGGGCAGGGACCCATGTGGGAGACAGTGCATGCCAGGGCACCAGTGATCATGGCAGCTTCCCCTGAGGTCAGGGCTGGGACCCGGGCTGTTCTGTCTCCCAACTCTGCTTCACAGGCACCCAGCGCCTGGACTCTCTCCTGCAGAACCTCACCCAAACTGTCCCTAATGCACTTTATTTAGTGATTACCGGAGAGAGAGGTTAGCATTCTGGAAACCTGCACACACAGGGAAGGAAGGTGGAAAGACTCCTGATCTCCACAGTCAATAATCTGGGTTCCCACTGTGGGTGGTCTCAGAATGCAGTCTGGCCAGGTCTCTTGATGTTTCCTGGGCTGGTTCCTGCAGGGTGGGGCAGGATGGCCTTCAGCAAGGAGCCTGGGGCAGCAGAGGGGTGGGAAGGAGGATCTGACTAGGATCTGCCCCACTGCTCTCATCTTGCACCTCATCTTCCTGGTGGGGAGCAGTGTGAAGCGTGAATAGCTGCTTTGTGCATTGATCCCTCTCAAGTATTAATTATCAGACTTTTCCAATGTGGAATTTGAAGGTGTTCCAGAAACCTGGGGTGGGAAAACTCCCTTCTTTCAAACAGGCACAGAGACAGTGGAGGATCCAAGGAGTTTCTATTAATGGCCCTAGGCTCAGCTGGAATGATTTCCTGAGAATTGAGCATCAAATTCAAGTTTCTTAGCTGTTACAGCATTGGTGGGTTTAAATGGCAGCCTACATGACTTAGGACCACATTTCCAATGGTCAGTGGGTCCAGTATGTTTGCAAAAGTGATGCCAGGGACAGATTTATTAGGACAGATTTTTGACTGGAGTTTACAGAAGCAGAACTTAGGACATCTTCCCTCCCTAGACAAGATTTCAGTGGGCAGCTGTTTCACTCGTTAATTGTGAGCATCCACTTTTAAAGGTTTGTGTTGGATGTGGTCCACTTCTCTTTCTTTGATGATGTATTTGGCTGCTTTTCATTTTCTGTCTTCAGCTATCTCTTCTCCTGTTAGCAAGGCTGTCAACTGTTTTGACCTGCCACTGATTCCTTTGCAAAATAAGAAGGGAACTAAAATTAATGCAAGTCTACTGTGTTGTCAATAACTGGAGCTACTTTTTTAAAGATTTATTTATTCATTTGAAAGAGTTACACAGTGAGAGGAGAGAAAGAGAGAGAGGGAGAGAAGAGAGAGAGAGAAAGAGAGAGATGTCTTCCATCCGATGGTTCCCTCCCCAAATGGCAGCAACAGCTGGAGCTGTGCCAGTCTGAAGCCTGTAGCCAGGAGCTTCTTCTGGGATGAAGCTGTTTCTTAAAATAATTATTTATTTATTTGAAAGGCAGAGTTACAGAGTGGTAGAAGCAGAGATAGATGGCTGGAGCTGTGTGAATCCAAAACCAGAAGCCAGGAGCTTTGTCCAGGTCTCATAGGTGGGTGCAGGAGATGAGGGATTTGGGCCATCTTCCACTGTTTCCCCAGGCCACAGCAGAGAGCTGGATGGGAAGTGCAGCAGCCAGGATCCCAACCGGCACCCATATAGGATGCTGACATTGCAGGCAGTAGCTTTACCCACTATGCAACAGTGCTGCCCACTAACGGTAGCTCTTTTAATCTGAGTTTGCATAAAGTGGAGAATTACAGCATCATAAATACAGATAAGTAACAGTTTTTCTCTGCCCAGTACTTTACAGTTACCCAGTGATCCACTGAGAATCTTACTTTCCACACTGTGTAATTAAGAAGGCCAGTTCCTTGTCTTATTTTGGGTTCTGTGTTTAAACCCATACATTTTTGACATGGGAGGATATTAGTTCTACAATTTCATAGAGACTGGTCTGTGGAAGCATCGATAGAAGTTATAACTGTGAGAGTGGTAAGAAAGAAGAGGGGAAGAAATAAGTGCCCCTTACCCCCCACAGAGATGTCAACAAGTGGAGTAGAAGATGTGCCCTTGAAAACTATGGCTGACTTTCTGGGACAAACTGTGTTTGAGTGCTTCACATGTTCTGATAGAAACGTGTTGCCACCAAGTTATTAGTATATATATTTAGTTAGTTTTTAAAGATTTATTTATTTATTTGAAAATCAGAGTTAAACAGAGAGAGAAGGAGAGGCAGAGAGAGAGAGAGAGAGAGAGAGAGAGGTCTTCCATCATGTTCATTTCCCCAATGGCTACATCATTGTGACCTTTGCTCAGTCCCTGACCTAAACCTTTCCTTTAACCTAGTACTTTGCCATGTAGTAGCCCATGAAAACTACAGACTGCATAAATTAATGAATACTTGGAGGGTTGTGATTTCTTAGAGGAACATCATGAGACAGAAGGAATAAAACAAAACAAAAGTATCCTCTGTATATAGAAGGTATACTGTTTTTCAAGCCACAGAGAAGAGGAAGAAGAAGGAAATAGTGAGACTGGAAAGTTTGTGGCAAAGGAAATAGGCACTGGACAAGAATTTAACAAGCCCATTAGGAAAACATTAAGGTTTCTTTACTTCCATGTAGACTCTGCCCTCTAATGGTGAACAGGGTCCTCTAAACCCACTTGTTGCACAAATGAAAACCCAAGCATTGTCTTCTCCCACAGATGGAGTCTGCTATTGGTTTTGATTTACATTTCCCTAATGGCTAGTGATATTGGGCATGTTCATCTATGTCTTGACCATTGAGATTTCCTCTTCTGAGAAACATCTATTTTGATAATTCTCCATTTCTGAACTGTACATTTTGCTTCTTGTTTGGAGTTTTTCCAGTTCTATATATGTATGTTCTGGCTAGCAATCTTTTGTCATAGTCAGAGTTTTCAATGTTTCCTGCTATTCTGTCCATTGTATCCTCACTCTGTTGATTACCTTGTTGTGAAGGTGTATCTTAATTTGATATGCTCAACTTTGTATATTTTATTTTTGTGACTTGTGCTTTTGGAATCTTACCCAAAACTGTTGTCTATGCTAATGTTTTACAGTTTCTCATATGTTTACTTAGTTTTTGGTTTTATATTTAGACTTTTAATTCACCTTGAGTTGCTTTTACATAGTGTATGAGGTGTTGGGGTATCTTTTCAGGCTTCTACATATGGATAATCACTTTCCTTTAAACCATTTGCTAAAGGGGTTCTTCTTTCTCCTGTTTGTTTTCTTTCCTTTGTTAAATAGGAGTTGCCTGTAGAAAAGTTGGTTTATTTCAGATGCCTATTCTTTTCCATTGAACTATGTGTCTGTTTTTCCAACAGTGCTAACACTGCTTCTACTTTTTATAAGATTTATTTATTTATTTGAAAGGCCAGATGCTTCTTCCAAGTCTCTCATGTGGGTGCCAGCACCCAAGAACATAGGCCATCTTCCAATGATTTCCCAGGTGCATTAGTAGGGAGCTGGATTGGAAGTGGAGCACCTGGTCTCCTAGCAGCAACATATGGGATGCATGCACAGCAGGTCAAGGCTTTAACCCACTACACCACAGCACCAAACCCTTCCTTATTTACTTCTGCTGTGATCTTTCATTATTCACTTTTTTCTACTGCCCTGCAACTTGACTCATTTCTGTTTTTTTTCTGGGTCCTGGAGGATGGTAGTAGGTGGCTTCTGGGATATCTTTTTGTGTTAGTAGATACTTGGTAATATAAAATCATAGTTTTTATTTTCTATATTTCTCTGCTAATCACTAGGACCTTCTAAATGACAGTAGAAAATGCTGGCAGAAATGAGGATATATTAATTTGCTAAGAAAATACCACAGAGAATATGATGTAAATCATGGAATTTTACTTCTCAGAGTTGTAGAGCTTGAAAATATCAGATCAAGGTGCTAATAGGCTCGATTTTTCCAGAAGTCTTTCTCCGATGTGACAGACACATCTATCATTTGATCTGCTTAAAAGCACTTTCTTCAGGTAGAGTCATGTTGGTGGTTAGCACTTCAGTGTTTGAGTTTTAGGGAGGCACATTTCAGTCCACAACAGCAAAAGGGGCCTTGTGGTCTGCTTCAGTGACAGCCATCTTTGCGGAGGACAGAAAGTTTGAAATCAGCGTTAGGATTTCTCACAGTATTAGTGTCAGTTCTATCTCCATCAAATGTGCATTCATGTACACACAAACAAAACTACCTGTACACATAAACACATTCAACAGTGGAAATGCCTGATGGTTGTGTACAGGTAACATCAATATAATAATCCATAAGAGGGCCTATTAGCAGACATTAAAAAGAGAATTAGAAAGAATGACAACAAAATCTGCAGTTACCTATATTTATGTCTATATGTATGATATTCAGTATTTATAGTTGCTAAAAGATGAATACTGATGTGTGGAAATAAAAGCTAAACCTTACCTTGCAATATTGCAGCCTAGTCTACATGAAAGATGTCTTCCTAAAACCTTTCCCTGGGCCCACTCTGTGGCATAGTAGATTAAGCATCCACCTGCAGCACCAGCATCCCACATGGGCACCAGTTTGAGTCCCTGCTCCTGCACTTCCAATCCAGCTCTTTTCTAATGGCCCAGGAAAGCAGTTGAATATGCCCTGAGTGCTTGGGCCCCTGCACCCATGTGAGAGACCTGGAGGAAGCTGCTGACTTCTGACTTCTGGCTTCAGATTGGCCCAGCTCCAGCCATTCTGGCCATTTAGGGGTGAACCAGTGGATAGCAGACCTCTCTTTCTCTTCCTCTCTATATCTGTAACTCTGCCTCACAATAAAGAAATACATTTTTTAAAAACCTTTCATATTTTAAATTTCTTAATTTTTTGAAGATTTATTTATTCATTTATGTACAAGTCAAGTTACAGACAGAGAGGAGAGCCAGAGAGAAAGAGAGAGGTCTTCCATCTGATGTTCACTCCCTAATTGATTGCAACTGCCAGAGCTGTGCTGATCCAAAGCCAGGAGCCAGGAGCTAGTTCCAGGTCTCCCAGATGGGTACAGGGGCTCAAGGACTTGGGCCATCTTCTACTTTCCCAGGCCATAGCAGAGAGCAGAATCAGAAGTGGAGCAGCTGAGTATTGAACCGGCCCCCATATGGGATGCTGGTGCCTCAGTCCAGGGTGTTAACCTGCTCCACCACAGCACCAGTCCAACATTTTAAATTTCTGATACTCTAAAGTAGCACAGGACTGCATTACATCTAGGAAAGATGTATTTAAAAATTATAAATCTAGTGCATTTTAGCAGAAGTTTTAACAAATACTTCTGATTTTCTCAGCATTATGTATAAATAAATGACAGAATGAGTCATTGTCAGATTTTTAGCTCTTTGACAGCCACTTATAATATTTCACAGCTTTTTGAAATGTATTGCTAGTGTGTTTTTCTCAACACATGCACTGGATTTTACCAGTTTAGTGCACATAGAGTTGCCTCTTATAGGATTTGCATTTTGATGGGTTTTCATGGCACATGTAATCAACATCTGCAAAGCCTCAAAAACACATAAATAATAACATGAATCAGGTTTTTTTCTTAAAGATTTATTTATTTATTTGAAAGAGTTGCACAAATAGAGGAAAGGTAGAGAGAGAGAGACAGACAGACAGACAGAGACAGAGACGTCTTCCAACTGCTGGTTTACTCCCAGTTGGCCGCAATGGCTGGTCTGTGTTGATCCAAAGCCAGGAGCTTCTTCAGGGTCTTTCACATGTGTGCAAGGCCCCAAGGACTTGGGCCACCTTCTACTGCTTTCCCAGGCCATAGCAGAGAGCTGGTTCAGAAGTGGAGCAGCCGTGACTTGAACTGGCACCCATATGGCTTGCCAGCACTGCAGGCAGCAACTTTATCTGCTATGCCACAGCGCCAGCCCCACATTGCATCTCTTTAAGATGATATGGATTTAAGTTCATGAGAAATTAGTAGTATAGTGAAACTGATAGATATGGATGAAGCAGGATGGACTTGTTAGGAATGGTGATGTTTATTTTCTTATAAAATAAATAAATAAGAAATTAAATATGGTCAGACATAAATGAAGACTAAATTTTATTAGTGGTAATCCAGAAAACACTGATCTCAGGTCTTTTTCTTCCAATGTTAAGATTATCTTTTTAAATGCATATTAAGTGAACAAATTTCATGTAATTTATATATACAGATTGAAGAGCAAACTGATAATTTCCTATCCTATATTCCCTTGGTCTCATATCTCCAACTCCCTCCTTCTTGTTTTATTTTCTTTTATTTTTTTTATTTTTATTTATTTTTTTGACAGGCAGAGTGGACAGTGAGAGAAAGATACAGAGAGAAAGGTCTTCCTTTGCCGTTGGTTCACCCTCCAATGGCCGCCACAGCCAGCGCGCTGCGGCCAGTGCACTGCACTGATCCGATGGCAAGAGCCAGGTACTTATCCTGGTCTCCCATGGGGTGCAGGGTCCAAGCACTTGGGCCATCCTCCACTGCACTCCCTGGCCACAGCAGAGAGCTGGCCTGGAAGAGGGGCAACTGGGACAGAATCCGGCGCCCTGACCAGGACTAGAACCTGGTGTGCCGGCGCCGCTAGGCGGAGGATTAGCCTAGTGAGCCGCGGCGCCGGCCTTATTTTCTTTTAATTTTGACAGCTGCATGCTTTGATTTTATTTTAGAATCACAAGCTTTAACCCTCTACAAAATAAAGAATTCAGCAAATAGCAGCAGAAATATCAATGAGTATATGTTGTATACTCTATCAAAGAGTACAGAAAAGTGCTATGAGCAATACTCAAATCTCAAAATGTCAATTTAACTCATATGCTACTTTTTGTTGTCTATATATATTAATTACCACCAGTCAGAGAAAACATATGGTATATGTCTTTTGGGGACTGGCTTCTTTCATGAAGCATACTTGTTTCCAATTCATCCATTTAGTTACAAAAGATAGGATTTCATTCTCAATTATGGCTGAATAGTATTTTACACTGCATATATAGCTCATATTCTTTTTACAGTCACCAGTTGATGTACATCTGGGTTGATTCCATGTTAGCTATTGTGAATTGAACTATATTAACCATGAGGGTACAGATAACTCATGACTATGTATATTCTTTTTCATTTCATGTGGATAAATTCACGGGAGTCAGGTGGCAGGATCATATGGTATGTTTGTTTTCAGATTTCTGAGGAACTTTGATACTGCCTTCCATAATGGCTGTACTAGCTTCGTTCCCACCAACAGTGGGTTAGGGGACCTTTTTCTCTCCCTCTCCACCAGCCTTTATTGTTTGTTGACTTTTTCCAAAGAATTATTTATTTGAAAGGTAGAGTTACTTATAGGGAGAGGCAGAGGCAGAGGCAGAGAGACATAAGTATTTTATCTGCTTGTTTATTCTCCATATGGCCCAACAGGTGGTGCTTGCCCAATTGGAAGCCAGAGTTAGGAGCATCTCCCTGGTCACCCAAGTGGGTGCAGGGACCCAGGCACTTGGGCCATCCTCCACTGCCCTCCCAGTCCAGAGCAGAAAGCTGGACTGGAAGAGGAGCAGAAAGCTGGACTGGAAGAGGAGCAACCGGGACCAGAAATGGCACCCATATGTGATGCCGGCTCCACGGGTGGAGGATCAACCCAGTGTGCTATGGCACTGGCCCCCATCAGGGATATTTTTCTATAGTACTCTCTCTCCACTGTATCTTTTTCTAGTTGAAGAATTAAGGTGATGCAGGATTAATAGAAGGAGTTTGAGAGGATTGTCTCTCGTTCAATTGTGTTGAATAGTTTGAGAATAATTGGAATTAGTTCTTTAAACGTCCTGTAGAATTCAATAGTGAGGCTGTCTGATCCTGGATTTTCTTTGTTGGGAGGGTCTTTATTACTCATCCAATCTCTGTCTTGATTTTTGATTTGTTTAGCTTTTCTATGTGTCTTCATGACTTAATTTTGGTATATTGTGTATGTCCAGGAATCTGTTGATTTTTCCTCTAGGATTTCCAATTTGTAGCAGTCACAACAGATGCCCACATCCTATATTGCAGTGCTAATCTGAGTTTTGGGTACTCCACTTCCAAATCAATTTCTTGTTAATATCCCTGGGAAGAAATGGATAATAGCTCAAATTCTTTCCTTCCTGTCATCTAATTTGGAAAACTGTAACCTAAATGGGGACTTGAGAACCTGGTCTTGCACAGTTGTAGCCATATAGAAAGTGAACCAGCAGATGGGATATCTCTCTGCTTCTCTTTCCTTCTCTCTTTGTCTCTGTGTCTCTATGCCTTTTTTATCATATTAAAATATTTAATTACTTATTTGAAAGAGTTACAGAGAGAGGGAGAGACAGAAATCTTCCACCACCTAATTCATTTTTGAGATGACTTTAATAGCCAGAGTGTGGCCAGGTTGAAGCCAGGAGCTTTTCCTCTGATGTGCGTGGCAGCATCCCAGCCACTTGGGCCATCTTTCCCTGCTTTTTCAGTCCATTGGTAAGGAGCTGGATCAGAAATGGAATAGCTGGTACTTGAACTGGTGCACATACAGGATGCCAATGTAACAGATTGCGGATTTGTCCACTGCACCACAACCACCAGCTCCTCTTTCTGCCTTTCCAATAAATAAATCTTTTGAAAAAGAACTTAAGGTAGTAAAAGTCATCATGACAGCAATGACAAATTTATTGAAGTGATCTATTTTCTTAAAGATCTATTTATGAATTTGAAAGGCAGCACTAGAAAGAGAGAGTGGGAGAGATGGATCTTCCTCCTGGTTTGTTCCCTCCTCAAATGGCTGCAGTGACTGTGGCTAGGCCAGACTGATATCAGGAGCCAGGGGCTTCTTCCAGGTCTCTCACATGGGTGCAGGAGCCCCAATATTTGAGTCACCCTGTGCTGCTTTTCCAGACACATTAGCAGAGAACTGGATCTGTTTGGAGCATTAATGTCTATGATACTCTCCTTGCAGTTGAAGGATTTAGAATCCATTTCAATTATGGGTGGGCCAAGTACAACAGCTCCCAATTGTCCAAGGTTTGGATTAGATGGGTTCTGAGAAATTTTGTTAAAATAGTTATTAATCATAACTCTCAGTTTAAGCTTTTGTTACCAAATTTTCATATTTGCTGATGTTTATATCTATGTGAAAATTGGGTCTCTGGATTGCAACCAATGAAAGCACCCAGACTAACAGTAATAAGGCCAACAGTCAGCAGAATGATGTCCAGCTGAACTGAAATAGCTTTTCTTATTTGGTAGAGGGGTTACCTCCTGCATTATACTGACATACTGACACAGACAATAGATATTGGAGCCTGTCCCTTCTGCCAAATGGAGAATGCCACATTTTGGTCCATCATATATATATTTATATATTATGATATATAATATATTATATATTTCTATACATAGTATATAATTACATATAATTATTATAAATATATAATATATAATTATTATATATAAATTTATTTTTTATAAATAAGTACATATTTATTTCTGATCCAGCTTCTTACCAATGGATTGAACAAGCAGTGAAAGATGGTCCAAGTGCCTGGGATGCTGCCACACACATCGGAGATGAAGCTCCTGGCTTCAACACGGCCACACTCTGGCTACTGAAGTCATCTCAATAGTATATATACATATAATTATATATATAATAATTATAATAAATTATATAATATATTATAAGATAAATTATAATATATTTTATATATGAATATATTTATATACATAAATATATGTAAATAAATGTAAATATATGTATAAAGTTTTTATTTATGTATTTGACAGGTGTACTTACAGACAGTGAGAGGAAGAGACAGAGAGAAAGGTCTTCCATATGCTCATTTACTCCCCTAATGACTGCAATGTCTGCAGCTGGGCCAATCTGAGCTAGGAGCTTCCAGGTCTCCCACATTTTGGCAGGGACCAAAGCACTTGGAACAGCTTCTACTGCTTTCCCAGGCTATTGCAGAGAGCTGGATAGGAAAAGGAGAAATGGGGACTAGAACTGGTGCTCATATGGGGTGCCAGCACTGCAGGTAAAGGATTACACCACTGCACCACAGTGCTGGCCCCAGTCTATCCTTTATTAAGGAGATCTCAGTAATCATGTTCAGGTATTGCTATCCTATATTCATGGCCAAAGTCCTAGCAGGCAACATGGTTTGGAGAATCATAAGCACAAGGTGTGTAGGAGACTTCATTTCTCATACAGCACAGTTAATAACAAGATTCCAAGAGGGGAAATTACTTGCATCATAGTCTTTGAGAACTAATGAACATCACAGGTGATCTAAAGAATTTAGAAGGTTTGTGAGCCCCTAGAGTGATAAAGTCACTGGGAGCACAAGGACAGTGCCTAGAGTTTATTTTGATGGATTTTGGCCCCTTTCATTGGAGGGAGGCCCAAAGAAGCTGGACTGATTAGTAAACCTCAGAAGTGTCTTTTCAAGGTGAAGGCAAACTGAGACTCAGGGGTTTTTGGAAAAACTTGGAACAAAACACATTTCCCACACTTGGTTAAGACACATCATTTATCTACTGATTTTCATCAGATCTGTTAACATTAGGTATAAGGTACAGTGGACATGGTGGATGGTATACAGCAATATGATTTTAGTAATATATCATGAGGTGCTTTTTTTTTTTACTGGATTTAGCATGTAAAATTGGGCTACCTAATGGTATATAGCAGGAATAATCACCTTTTTGTTAAATAAATCTGAGGTAATAAATGTTAGTGTATGAAGACATTGAGTTTTCTTTATTGGGCCTTCTTGGCTATTTTAATCTGGGATCTGCGAATTCTCATTTTCTCTAGGCAAGTTGTAACTGAAAATCTTTATTTTATTCTTCATCATGTTGGACCAACCCTGCTGCTTCTGGGATTTTTTTAGTACATCTGACAATTGGAAATTTAGACAATAGTATAGTTAAAAAGAGATGTACCAAGTAAAGTATTTATTTTTATTCTGATATATATTTTGGAATTCTTCTAAAATTCCTATTTAGTATCCTTGTTAAATTTAGTTGCATCCTAGGTTAAGACGTATTGGAGGCAGGACCCATGGCTCAATAGGCTAATCCTCCACCTGCGACGCAGGCACATCGAGTTCTAGTCCTGGTGGGAGCGCCAGATTCTGTCCCAGTTGCTCCTCTTCCAGTCCAGCTCTCTGCTATGGCCCAGGAGTGCAGTGGAGGATGGCTCAAGTGCTTGGGCCTTGCACCTGCATGGGAGACCAGGAGGAAGCACCTGGCTCCTGGCTTTGGATCAGTGCAGTGTGCTGTTTAGGACATCTGCCATTCTATGGTTCTGCTGTGTATCTCACTTCCCATGTTGAATCATTCTCTCCCTTTTTGATTCCATCAGCTAGTATTTGCAGACACTATTCTTGTTTATGTGATCCCTTTGGTTCTTAGTCCTATCATTACGATCAATTGTGAACAGAAATTGATCACTGAGACTAGTGAGATGGCATTGGTACATGCCACCTCGATGGGATTGAATTCGAATCCCCTGGTATGTTTCTAACTCTACTGTTTGAGGTAAGTCAGCTTGAGCATGTCCGGAATTGCACATCTCTTCCCTCTCTTATTCCCACTCTTATATTTAACAGCAATCACTTTTCAGTTAAGTTACAGCACTTAAGAAGAATTGTGTATTGATTACAGTATTCAACCAAAAGTATTAAGTAGAACAAACAAACAAAAAAATACTAAGAGGGATAACATATTAAGCTGCTCATCAACAGTCAGGGTGAGGGCTGATCAAGTCACTGTTTCTTATAGTGTTCATTTCACTTTAACAGGTTTCTTTTCTGATTTATTTATTTATTTGGAAGTCAGAGTTACACAGATAGTGAACAAGAGGAAGAGAGAGAGCGAGAGGTTCTCCATCTGTTGGTTCTCTCCCCAGATGGCCTAACACATGAGAGATATGCCAATCTGAAGCCAGGAGCCAGGACCTCTTCAGGGTCTTCCATGCAGATTCAGGGGCCCAAGGACTTGGGCCAATTTCCTACTGCTCTCCCAGGCTATAGCAGACAGCTGGATGGAAAGTGGAGTAGCCTGGACTTGAACCGGCCTCCATATGGGATGCCCACACTGCATGCAGTGGTTATACTGGCTACACCACAGCACTGGCCTCAAGACAATGCTCTAAAATGATGCATTAATTATTCCCAAATATTGAAAAGTGGCAGGGTACACATTTGAATGTGTTGTTTTGTACTAGTTGTAGAAACAATTTAAAATATATTTATATTTAAAAATGCAAGCTTTGATCTAAAATTTTACTTTCCCCTAAGGTGCCTGTTTGGAAACTGAGAGATCATTGAAGTCTCAAGATAGAGTACAACTGATCTTATCCAAGCCTCCTTTATCACATGAGGATGCTAAATGCCAAGGCCCAGAGAAGTAAAGTGAATTCTTCAAGGCCACATGGGTAAGTTGTAGCAGGGATAATTCTATATTAGCATTAGGTATCCTGATACATAGGCCACTGTTCTGTCAATTTCATACTCCTTCTGGAGTTAAAGATTCTAAGTTGTGGAAAATTAAGTTTGGAAATTTAGTGGTTGCTATGTTGTTATGGTGAGAAATTTCTGTGTATAGCTATGAGTTGCTTAAATTTTATTCAATATATTTTTCTAGTATGTTTGCTATTTATTTGAAATGTATAACAAATAGCTTCATCTATTTGCCAAAAGAATTTTTTAAAGATTTATTTATATTATTTGAAAGTCAGAATTACACAGAGAGAGAAGGACAGGCAGAGAGAGTGGTCTTCCATTCACTGGTTCACTCCACAGTTGGCCTCCATGGCTGGAGCTGTGCTGACTGGAAGGCAGGAACCAGGAGCCTCTTCCTGGTCTCCTATGCAGCTGCAGGGGCCCAAGGACTTGTACCATTTTATAGTGTTTCCCAGGCCATAGCAGAGAGCTGGATAGGAAGTGGAGCAGCCAGGTCTTGAACTGATGCCCCTATGGAATACCAGCACTGCAGGTGGCAGCCTCACCCACTATGCCACAGTGCCAGCCCTTGCCAAAAGAATTTATAGAAGCTATTCCATATACACACTTAACAATTATTTAGTTACTTGACATGAACTATCCCTGCATATTTGAAAATTTTGAATGGTATCACTTGGGTTTTAAGAATGTTATATTTTAGGTCTCTTAATATTTGTAGTGATGATGTTTTAAAGGCCCTTTCTGTTTTATGGAAAATGATAAGGATTTTGTTTTACAATCGCCATAGTATTACCACTTAAAGCAATAGATTAAATAACACTTTTAAACAAAGTCATTTAATACTGAATTCTAACACACTGGTATATTTCAAAGTGAGAAACTGGATTTCTTTCAGATATTCTAAAGAAGAATGATAATTAAAATTGAAGACATCTACAGTTTTTAATCCCTTGTTTTAAATATTGGTCATAATGGTCCAATTTAGAGTTTTAATTTTAATTAGCTTTTAAAAGATTCAATATGGTTTATAGAAAAAATTCGGAGAACATAATTATATACTCAACCTCCCTCCCTTCTTTTTCCTTCTTTGTCATTTTTTTAGCTTATGGAATGACATTTTCAGCTTACATTACATTAAAAAGGGTTGTTGAATCAAGGGACAAGTTTAACAGGCAAAAAGCAAAAAGATCGTAATTTAGAGGGAATACAGACAATGGCTCTAAACAATATTTGAATATCACATCCAAACAATATTTGAAGAAATTGATAAAATAAATATTTTAATTTTGGCCGGCGCCGCGGCTCAATAGGCTAATCCTCCGCCTAGCGGCGCCGGCACACCAGGTTCTAGTCCCGGTCGGGGCGCCGGATTCTGTCTCGGTTGCCCCTCTTCCAGGCCAGCCCTCTGCTGTGGCCAGGGAGTGCAGTGGAGGATGGCCCAAGTGCTTGGGCCCTGCACCCCATGGGAGACCAGGAAAAGCACCTGGCTCCTGGCTCCTGCCATCGGATCAGCGCGGTGCGCCGGCCGCAGCGCGCCGGCCGCGGCGGCCATTGGAGGGTGAACCAACGGCAAAAGGAAGACCTTTCTCTCTCTCTCTCTCTCACTGTCCACTCTGCCTGTCAAAAAAAAATATATTTTAATTTCTCCTACTAAAATGCTCAGAGAAAGTCTTTCATTATTTATCAAATATTAGTGCAAAAATATGGATTTAAATGATCCCAAAAAGTGATGAATTTTTGTGTAATAAAGTCCAATTTTTGTCAAGGCTTTTTGACAGTCTCTCAGAAAACTTATGTTTGTGAATGGGAAGAATAATATCAAAATATCCATACTACCAAAAGCAATTTGCAAATTCAATGCAATTCCAATCAACATACCAACGATGTTCTTCTCAGAGCTAGAAAAAATGATGCTAAAATTCATATAGAAACATGAGAGATGCTTAACATCTAAAGCAATATTATAAAACAAAAAAAAGCTGGAGACATCACACCATATTTTAAGACATATTACAGGGGTCAGCACTATGACAAAGCAGGTAAAGTCACCGTCTGCAGTGCCGGCATCTCATATGGGTGCCAGTATGTTTCCCAGCTGCTCCGCTTCTTATACCCCTCTCTGGTATAGCCTGAGAAAAAGGTAGAAAATGGCCAAAGTCTTTGGGCCCCTGCACCTGCATAGAGACCTGGAAGAAGCTCCTGACACTTGGATTCAGATCAACACAGCTCCAGCCATTGTGGCCATTTGGGGAGTAAACCAGTGGATGGAAGACCTCTCTCTCTCTCTGCCTCTACCTCTCTGTGACTCTGCCTTTCAAATAAATAAATAAACTGCAAAAAAAAAAAAACACAAAAAGAAGAAGTGTTAGCACTGATATAATAACAGACACATAGTTCAATGGAAAAAACTAGGTAGCATAGAAATAAACCCAAATTTCTACCAGCAACTCATATTTAACAAAGGAACTAAAATGAACTGGAGAAAGAAGAATCTCTTTCACAAGTGGTGCAGAGGAACTTGATGATCCAAATGTAGAAGCCTGAAAATAGACTCCAACATCTCTTACACTATGTAAAAGTGAACTCACAGTGAATGAAAAATCTAATCATAAGACCCAAACCCAAGTAAACATAGGGAAACTCTAAATATTGTCAACAGACAATAGCTTTTGGGTAAGATTCCAATAGCAATAGTCACAAAAATAAAAACAGAGACATTTGAGTATATCCAACTAAGATACTTTTCACAACAAAGTAAACATCAGAGTGTAGATACAATGAACAGATGGCAGGAAAAATTAAAACTCTGAATGTTTACAGATTTCCAGAACATTTACATGAATTGTAAAATCTCCAAAAAATACAGTGAAGAAACAGGCAAGGATCTGAATAGACATTTCTCAGAAGAAATGTAAATGGTCAAAACATGTGAATTTGCCCGATGTCACTAGCCATTATGTAAATATAAATCAGAACACCATATCAGTCTCCAACACCTGTGGGAGAATACAACACTCAGGTGTTTGTGTGTGCAGCAAGTGGGTTTAGAGGACCCTGTTCACCTCTGGAGAACAGAGCCTATGGGGAGACATAGAAACCTTACTGCTTTCCTAATGGGCTTATTAAGTTCTTGACCAGTGCCTGTTAGTCTTGCCACAAACTTTCTAGTCTCACTACTTTCCTTCTTCTTCCTCTTCTCTGTGGCTTGTAAAATAGTATACATTCTGTATACTGTGGATACTTTAGATTTATTTTATTCCTTCGGTCTCCTATGAAGTTCCTCCACAAAAACACAGCCCTCAAAATATTCATTCATTTATGCAGTCTGCAGATTTCATGAGCTACTAAATTCCAAATAGTATGTTAAAGGCAAGATCTAGGCCTAAGAGAAAAGTGGTCTGAATTCTGTGCCTAGAGGAGGATTTGGGACATAGTAGAATTTTTGGTGAAGTGCTATGTGAATGACATGCACTCAGTAAATGAGTAATCTAAAGCATGCACTGCATTCAAGCAACACAGCAGCCCTACTCACCTCAGGTAGAGCAATTGAGAGGAATAATGTGAAGACAAATAAGACATCAATAAGTTGAATAATAACAGAGAAAACACAAAATAAGATAGATGCCAACATTACTGAGCTATTTTTGAGGAATTAAATTGATAGAGGGGCTGGCATTGTGGCCAAGTGGGGTAAGCTGCAATCTGTGAGGCCAGCATATCATGTGAGTTCCACTTTGAGTTTAGGAATCTCCACTTCCAATTTAGCTCACTGCTAAACACCTGGGAAACCAGCAGAAGATGGACGAAGGACTTTGGTCCTTGTCACTGATGTGGGAGACTTGGATGAAGCTCCTGACTTCAGCATGCCCCAGGCTCAACTGTTGAAACTCTCTGGGGTGTGAGCCAGCAGATGAAAGCTATCTCTGTCTTTCCCCCTCTCTCTAAATCCACTTTTCAAATAAACAAAGATTTAATAAACAAATTAACTCATTTCAAAATACACAAAAACATGAACAATACTCTATCATCTTTATGCCAAAATGATCAAAAATAACAAATGCTAGAGAGCATATGGGAAAAGAAAACCATCATATATGGTGGGTGAAAACACAAATTAGTACAGATGTTATGCAGAACAGTATGGACATTCCTTAAAAAGGATAAAAATTGGGCTGGCGCTGTTGTGCAGCGCCTGAGGGGCCAGCATCCCATTTGGGTGCCAGTTCTAGTTCCAGCTGCTCTTCTTCCAATCCAGCTCTCTGCTATCTCCTGGGATAGCAGTAGAAGATGGCCCAAGTCCTTGGGCCCATGCACCCATGTGGGAGACCCAGAGGAAGCTCCTGTCTCCAGGTTTCAGAATGGCATAGCTCTGGCCTTTGTAGTCATCTGTAGAGTGAACCAGCTAATGGAGGACCTCTCTGTGTCCCTACCTCTATTGTAACTCTTTCAAATAAATAACAAAAATTTAAAATAAGATAAAAATTGACCTACCATTTTAGAGTTATCTTGCTCTTGGCTATATAGAATAAGGAAATTTTATTAGAAGGAAAGGAGAAGAGCATATCAAAGATACAGCAATTTTCCCATAACACAGCCACTATAACACAGTTCACTGCAGCCAGGATTTGAAACCAATCTAGCTATCCATCAATGAAAAATATGGACAGGGCAACTTCATTTAGATTCAAAAAAGAACAAAATATTATTAAATTAATTGAAATAAGCCAGAAGCAGGAACACAAATGTCACCTGGTCCTTGTCACATGTGGAAGTGAAAGAAAATAATGGATCTGAACACAGAACTGTGATTACTAGAGGCTGAGAAGGGAAGCAGCTAGGGATAGAGGGGGATTGGATAATAGGTATCAAAATACAAAGAGGCAGAAAGAACTTCTGGTGTTCCATAATATAATGAGATGACTACATTCAACCATATTAGGTTCTGTGTAAAGAACTGAAAGAGAGGAGCTGGTAGTCTCAAATCATGGAGAAGAATTAGAAACTGTAGTTGCTTGGGGGCCAGCATTATGGCACAGTGGGATGATGCCCTGGCCTGAAGCACAAGCATCCCATGTGGGTACCAGTTCTAGTCCTGGCTGCTCCTCTTCTGATACAACTCTCTGCTATGGCCTGGGAAAGCAGTAGAAGATGGCCCAAGTCCTTGGGTCCCTGCACCCAAGTGGGAGATCTGGAAGAAGCTCCTGGTTCCTGGCATCAGATTGGCAGAGCTCCGGCCATTGGGGCCACCTGGGAAGTGAACCAGCAGAGGAAGACCTCTCTCTCTCTCTGCTGCTACTTCTTTCTGTAACTCTGTCTTTCAAATAAATAAATCTTTAAAAAATTAATAAAATTGTAGTTGCTTAGCTTGATCACTTTTTACTGCATAAATGTGTGCAAATATTGCACTACACCCTGTAATAATTCATGACTAGGACACATTAATCACAAATTATTTCAATGAAATTTTAAAAATTAGAAACATTTCTTTATATTAACAATGAACTATTTGAAAATGAAATTAGAAAAACATTTCCATGCATAGCAGCATAAGAACCAGGAACCAATGTCTTCAATGTTATCAGTGATGAATCAGATTCACAGCCCTCAGCACTGTTTTTGCCATAGACCTTACCATGGCAATTGTGGGCATATAGTAGTAAATCAATGGACAGGAATCCTTTGTCTCTATATCTGTTAAATAAATAAACAAGGAATTCATCAAAGAAAAAGAGATATCAATTTGGATGCCAGGTCACAAAAACACATGCACTTGAGCTATCCTCCAGTTTGTGATGCCAACAAATCTTTCAGACATGTTACATTTTCAGAGACTTTTCTGTAATCTTGCTAAGCTTTCTGGAAATCTGCCTTATAGCAAAGGGTTTCCCAATTCCATTACACTCATGATTTTTCTTTTGTGTGAGTTATTAGTTTACCATCTAGAGATAATTTATGGTACAAAACTTTTCTATGCATGCATGTTTTCTCATTTGTGAGTCTATTCATGGGAATTAAAGACTGATTTATAGCAGAAATACATTTTCCAAATTCATTGCATAGACTTTTGTTCCTTATGAATTCTCTGAAGTCTGTTGATGTCTAATTTCTGGCTAAAGGTTTTATCGTATTTACAGCATGCAAAGACTATCACCTTTTGTGAATTCTGTATCTATACAAGCCTGAAATAAAGAAAATGTTTTTACACAATCAGTATACTCCTAAGAAACCACCTGTGTCAATTCTCTGATGTACCATTGACTTCTGACAAACAACCTTTTCACACTAATAATATTTATAAGCTTTCCCCTTTACATGAGTCTCTGTTGGATAGGATGTGATTTCCAGCAAAAGGTTTTGTCACAATACTTACATGAATTTTGGAGAAAAGCTCTTCCACATTCATTATATTGTTAAGGTCTCTCCCTTCTTCAAATTCCATGATGGATTATGAGGCATTACCTATGTGAAATGACTTTCTCACATTTATTTCATTCATTAGATATATATGTTGTGCATTCTGATATAAGGAGAGATTTGGGCAGAGCTTTCCAACACTCATTACACCCATAAGGTTTCTCTCCCATGTGAATTCCCTGTTGTCTTATGAGGTATGGCTTCTAATTAAAGGGATTTTACTTTCAAAGGAGTTTTTCCCTATATGAATTTGATGATGTACAATGAGGGCTGAATTATGGTAAAAGGCTCTGAGTCATTACATTCATAAAATTGCTCCCCATGAGAATTCTTTTATGTTTGATGAGGTCTGATTTGCACCACAAAGGCTTATTCACATGTATTACATTCATGCATTTCTCCCCTTGGTGAATTCTCTAATATTTCATGAGATATAACTTGAACAAAAAGGTCATGTAGAAAATTCCTTGTGTGGATTCTCTGATATCTTATGAGTTATGAAGTACAGCAAAGAGGCTTTCCACCATCCTTCCATCCATAAAACCTACCTAAATTGAGCAACAAAGATATAGAAAACGTAAACACACACATAACTGTATGGAAATGATATCAGTAATAAATACCCTCGCCGCCAAGAAAACCCCAGGACTGGATGGCTTCACTGCTGAATTCTAACAGACATTTAAAGCACTAACTGCAATTCTTCTCAAGTTATTCAAAACAATTGAGAGAGAGGTGATTCTCCCAAATTCTTTCTATGAAGCCAGCATCACCTTCATTCCTAAACCTGAAAAAAGTGCAACAAAGAAAGTAATTATAGACCAACTTCCCTGATGAACATACATGCAAAGATCTGCAACAGAATTCTGGCCAATTGAATCCAACAATGCATCAGAAAGATCATCCACCCAGACCAAGTGGGATTTATCCTTGGTATGCAAGGATGGGACCAAAGGCTTTTCCACAGTCATTTCATTTATAAGCTTTCTCCATGGTGTGAAGGCTCTGATACTTTCTGAGGTTTGACTTCTCAGCAAAGGTTTTTCCACAGTCATTACACTCATAAGGTTTCCCCCCAGTACAAATTGTCTGATGCTTTGTGAGCTTTGACTTCTCAGCAAAGGCTTTTCCACAATTATTGCATTCATAAGGTTTCTCCCCTGTGTGACTTCTCTAATGCATTTTGAGTTGTGATTTCTGGCCAAAGCTTTTTCCGCAGGCATTGCATTCATAATGCTTGTCTTCTGTGTGAATTCTCAGATGCTTTCTGAGGTTTGCCTTCTGGCCAAAGGCTTTTCTGCAGTCATTGCATTCATAAGGCATATCCCCTGTGTGAATTCTCTGATTATGAGGTGTGGCTTCTGGCCAAAGAGTTTTCCATAGTCATTGCACTCATAAACGCTTATCTCCTGTGTCACTTCTCTGATGATTTATGAGGTTTGACTTCTGGCCCAAGGTTTTTCCACAGTCATTGCATTCATAAGGTTTCTCCCCTGTGTGACTTCTCTGATGATTTGTGAGTGTTGATTTCTGGCCAAAAGCTTTTCCACAATGATTACATTCATAAGGTTTCTCCCCTGTGTGAATTCTCTGATGATTTAGGAGGTTTGCCTTCTGGCCAAAGGATTTTCCACAGTCATTACATTCATAAGGTTTCTTACCTGTGTGAATTCTCTGATGATTTATGAGGTGTTTCTTCTGGCCAAAGAACTTCCCACAGTCATTACATTTATAAGATTTCAACCCTGTGTGAATTCTCTGATGTCTAATGAGATCTGACTTCTGGTGAGTGGTTTCTCCACAATCATTACACACATGAGGGTTTTCCACTTATATGAGTGCTGTGATGGAGGGTATGGCAGAATTTAATACTGAATGACTTCCCACAAGGTTTACGTGCATAGGATTTCTTCCCTATATTTGGTCTATGATTCAGTCTAACATGTGATTGGTAAATAACAGGTTCCACAGGCCCAATATACTTATAAACGTTCTCTCTTTTGGGACTTTGTTGATGTATACTGAGGTTAGAATTCTTATGGAAATCTTGTACTATTTGAGTTGTCTTGCCAATAGTGGCAATTGACTTATTACAGGTTTCTACCATAAAAAGCTTCTCAGATTCACAGAATATATTCTTGCTTTTGAAGACTTTCCCTTGTCCAATTTGTTCAAGTGCCTGCTCCTTGATCTGAATATTGTGCTGTTGATTAAGAGGTTCACAGAACTGGAGAGTGTTCCCAGGTACCTTAGTAGCACAAAATTTCTCTCCAGCTTGTAGTTGATCAGGCCCACAATGGGGACACATATTGTGACATATACTGCATTGTTCAGGTTTTATTCCTGAATAGTTTCTCTTTTTGATACTCAGTTTTGGAATATGGCTTATACTTAAATTAAGTGTTTTTCTGAATTCAACTCCCTTGGGAGTTAATGTCTTATTATTTGTCATAACATCCTGATGCAGATTTTTCTCCAGACTTTTCTGGTTGGTCTTAATCAGTTCATCCAGTTTCATGGCAACTGAAGTGAGAAAAAAAATGATGTCACTACATCAAATATAATTGTTTCTTCTAGCATACTCGTGTAAAAGGAATGAAGTTACTTGTATTTAAGAGGGATAAGATGTTAGGAAAAGTTCTGCATTTGTGCCTCCTCACACAGGGCACCAAAATGTTAGGAAAAGAGATGTAGAATAGAGGAGAAAATGTATGAATTTACAGCCAAACAGAATTTATTCAGAGAAAATTAATCCACAGAGGTGGGTGACCAACTGCCTGTCTGTACAAGATGGAGCATGAAGGCTCCAATTCCCAGGGGCCAGACCTTTTTGAGGAGGGCTAAGGCTGGGCATGAGGGTAGGGTGCAGCAGTGGAGGGGAATTCCAGGAACTGGGTGGGGGCCTTAGAAACCTGGAAAATAATGCAGGCTGGGGTATGAAGGCAATAGGCTGTGAGACCCAATTGAGTTTCAAGGGCAAGGAATACATTCCAAAGTTTATCTACTTTGGGCAATGAGGGAGAATGGCTCAGGCTTATATCCTCGTTCCATCATAAGATTTTCAAAAAATGATTAGAAGATACATATTTATGAATATACAGGTTTTCTCCATTATACATTAATATATTGAATTGTATCCATAGATTTTCCAATGTTCATCCATGATCCTGTTTACTACCAGAATTTTTTCCAAGTATGATTGAATGGTTTTTGTGGTAAGATGTCTTAAGTCACTGCTTGGGATGCCTGTATCTCAAAACAGTGCCAGTTTAAGCCGAGGCTACTCTGCTTCCAATACAGCTCTGAGATAATAGATACTGGAAAGCAGCAGATAATGGTTCATGTGCTTGGGACCCTGTGATAGAGATGAGTAGGTGAAATTCCAGGCTTCTGGCTTCAGATTAGTCATAACTGTTGATAGTATTTGGGGAGAGAGTTAATAGAAAATCTATTCCTCACTGTTTCTCTCTCACTTTCTACTTTCACAAAAATGAATAAGACTTCACAGAATGGACTAATATTTAATAAATATATTCACCTGTAATCTAGAAACCAATTTTTCCCTGTCCATTTTTTCAGTTCATTTTTAATGTATTTTTATTTCTTTATTTATTTGTGAGAGTTAGACAGTGAGAGACAGAGACAAAGATCTTCCTTCCATTGGCTCACCCCTCAAATGGCAAATACATTTGGATCTATGCCAATCCAAATCCAGGAGCCAGGTGCTTCCTCCTTATCTCCATTGTAGGTGTAGGGGCCCAAGCATTTGGGCCATCCTCCACTGCCCTCCTGGGCCACAGCAGAGAGCTGGACTGGAAGAGGAGCAACCAGGACTAGAACCCGGGGCCCATATGGGATGCTGGTGCTGCAGGGGGAGGATTAACCATGTGAGCCATGGCCCAGCCCCTTTTTCAATTCATTTTTAGAAAAATTGTGGGTTTTGTACTTCTGTGATATGTCAACCATAAATATGGGGAAGTTTTACTAGATCATTTCCTTGAAGGTAAAGAGTGAAATGTGTCTATACTCTAAGCAGGATCACATTCATGGGACAAGATTTGAATATGTGGTTGTCTTGTGTTCTGTCTTCCCAGGCAAACAGCATTTGTGGGATTTTTCTAATGAAAATCTCTGTTTTATCTGCACTATTATAGTTTCCCCATATTTCTAAGGAAACCTGACATCCTAATCTTCTAATAACTACAACAGTTACAGAAAGTTCCAATATACCACCTTGGCTATACATTCCCACCAGTTGAAATAATTTATTCCTGCAACCCAGAGTCTGCTCAATTATTGAAAATTGATTTCTAACTCATTGTGAAGACGTCAGCCCTGGTTACCTCCTCTTGTTTCTTTCTATAAACACTCCTCTGTGATAATTTGAGTTTCTGGAGGTTTGTTGATTTTCACAGAAAACTTCATTTCCTTTGCCTTTACCAGAGATACTGATCTCCATAGATACTGTAGAATGTCTGTGTCTGAATCACAGGACCAGCTGTCTTCAGGAGTAAGACTTGGGAAAAACTCGTGGAAAGAACACCAGTCAACATCTGTTGCACTGCTTCTGCTTTGGCCTCCCTGCCCGTTATGTACACAATGACATGGAAGGCTCTGATGTAGGCATTATTTCCCCATCCATGGCTCTGCTCCTTGCTCCAACTTGAAGATCAAGTCAGGTTTGGTCATGCAGTGCCCTATTAATGGAAACAATATAGACTTTGTGAAATCACTATTTTGGTTTAATGAAAGGAGTACAGCTTGGTCCAGGAGCTATGCAACAAATGTTCCAATGTGAAATCCTTCCCAGGTGGTAGATATTCAGATTCTTCATGGACTCAAATTCTATACCTGTCCCTCATTCAACTTTATGAATAGTGCTCACTTATTTGTCAAATAGCAAGAAAATGTTACCATTGGGCATGCGATGAGTGTCACTCACCCAGGGAGAACAGGCCGCTGTAGGTCTCCAGCATCACATCCCTATACAGGATTTTCTGAGCTTGGTTCATGTTCTGCCATTCCTCCCAGGTAAAGTACACAGCCAGGTCTTCAAATGCTATCATCCCCTGTGACAGAACACTCCTGGTCAACATGTCAACTCTGTCACCTAACAAACAATGGCAGTTGTATATCTTCTACATGGGTATGGATGAAGAAGCAAGAATGCCATTTCATTTCAGATTTGTGAGCATTTGGGCAGCCACACAGAAGCATTCAACAGGGGATCAAACCTATGGTATAAAGGCTGTGAAAATTGCCCAAGCTGGAGGGAAACAGGAATTTCTCTTCACAAAGGCCAGACTATGTCAAGGGCAATTGCACAGTAGGCTGAAAGGGGGACAAGAGTCACTCTGGAATGAGCAATGTTCAGAAGAATGTAGAAGTATTCAGGGAAAAAGACAAGAAACCATCAGGGAAGTTATGAAGGGATTAAACAATGAAGAATTTCCAGAAAAACACTATACACAGTCAATGCAATTATGGCAGAGAAAAAATTTTTTAAAAGAGACAGTAGGCATTTAACTTAGTGTTTATGATGCCAGCTCAGATACTCTCTGCATCAAATTTCCAAAGTTGGATTTCAGTGCCAGCTCCAGTTTCCAGCTCCCAGCTAATGCAGACCAGGGGAAGCAATGGTGATGCCAACCAAGAGGGAGGCCTAGATTCCATTCCTGACTCTTGGCTTCAGTTGTGCCCCACCTCTGCTTGATATTTTTATTTAGGCAGTGAAGAAGTGCATGGGAGCTTTCTAGCTTTCTCTCACTCCATCAATTTCTTTCTCTATCAGGCTCATAAATATTTTAAGTAAGGGAGGAGATTCAAGAAAGAATAGAAAGTAGCTTTTTCTTTTTCTATAATTATTCTACTCATAAACATTTAAAGAACTGAAATAACATGATAACAAATTAAAGTAAAAGCTATGGAGTTATTTACCCAAGAACAGAACCTGAGAAATTCTGTACTATAATCTGCATTTGTGACTGAGGGAAATACAGAGAGCTTTGTTTGAGAACCTGCAGTAGGCACCAGCATTGTGGTACAGCAGGTAAGTCTCCACCTGCAATTCAGGCATCCCATGTGGACAGACAATTTGAGTCCTTGGCGCTCCACTTCCAATTGAGTTCCCTGCTAAAGTGGCTGAAAGAGCAGTGAAAGATGGCCTGAGTATTTGGGCCAATTCCACAAATATGGGAGACTCAGATAGAGTTCCAGACTCCTGGCTTTGGCCTGGCCAACCATTGTCGCCATTTCTTGAATGAACCAGCAGATGGAAGATATCTCTTTCTCACTACCCATCTCTCCCTATCTCTATTACTCTGCCTTTCAAATAAGTTAATAAATAAACCTTGGGGCTGGCACTGTGGCACAGCAGGCTAATGCCCTGGCCTAAAGCACCAGCATCCCATATGGGCACCGTTTCAAGACCCAGCTGCTCTACTTTTGATCCAGCTCTCTGCTATGACCTGGGAAAGCAGTAGAAGAAGGCCCAAGGATTTGGGCCTTTGAAGCCGTGTGGGAGACCCAGAAAAACCTCCTGGCTCCTGGCTTTAGATGGGTGCAGCCCGGCCAGTGCAGCCAATTGGAGAGTGAAATGTTGAATGAAAGATCTCTCCTCTCTCTCTTTCTCTCTGCCTCTCCTCTCTCTGTGTAACTCTTTCAAATAAATAAATTGTTAAATACAATCTTAAAATGTAAAAGAACATGCAGTAGATTATTTTCCCCACAGGGTTCTTACTCTAGCTGGGAATCAAGTTCATCTCCTCAAACTATTAAGGACTGCATTACTCTAACAATTAAAAAAATAAATGCAGCCAGCACCGCGGCTCACTAGGCTAATCCTCCACCTTGTGGTGCCAGGACATACACGGTTCTAGTCCCGGTCGGGGTGCCGGATTCTGTCTCAGTTGCCCCTCTTCCAGGCCAGCTCTCTGCTGTGGCCAGGGAGTGCAGTGGAGGATGACCCAAGTCCTTGGACCCTGCACCCCATGGGAGACCAGGATAAGTACCTGGTTCCTGCCATCAGATTAGTACAGTGGGCCGGCTGCAGTGCACCAGCCATGGTGGCCATTGGAGGGTGAACCAATGGCAAAGGAAGACCTTTCTCTCTGTCTCTCTCTCTCTCTCACTGTCCACTCTGCCTGTCAAAAAAATAATAAATGTAACTGATTTGTGGTTTAGCCCTAGGTAAGTAATTCTCTTGCAGAATGCTAAGTGTTTATTTCCAGGGTGGAACTAAAACACTGCCCACTACATCATCTGTATAACACTAAAGAATATGTTGGACATTATGACCCCAAAATTCAGAATATTGTCCTTGACTTCAATTGAAATCATATAACAAATATATATTTTGCTATGGCAACAGAAAATGAGAGATGACATTGCCTTTTCTTGGATAAATGCAATAATTGATAGTCATGATAAATTCATCATACATCTTGTTTCTATATATATCCTGAGAATAAAATTTACCTTCCTACATCCATTTTCATTAATAAATTATTATAAATCTAAAAAAAAAAAAACAGACAGAAAGCTGGGAATAATTAAGAAAACCACTTACAGGGGCCATTGCTATCGCACAGTGGGTTAAAGCCCCAGCCCGCAGAACCAGCACCAGATATTAATTCCCACCAAATCAGGTGTGAGTGCGATTTTCAGGTGAATTCAATCAGAATTCCACAGCCATTCAGCTGGCAGGGGTGGATGAATCCAGAAACAGCCAGTTTACATGGGACTAAATCAAGCCTAATATCACAAAGGACTCTTGCATTTCTTTGGCTTTTTTCACATTTGTCTTATTTATCATGATTTGTAATGAATTTTATGATGTGAGCTTTAGTTTTGAGACTGGAATATGGAGTTCAGGGCACGGGAGGAATGGTCTTTTTCAATCAGGGCACAGAAGTTGGCTTGCTCCAATTCTGGCTTGCTGTCATTGTTTTGGGTGCCTCAGCCAATTTTTGGTTTTGAGCAGCAATTTTCTAAATGTTTTCTTGGTCTGAGTTTCTTTTGCCTTCTTCCATCCCAAATTTTGCATTCTGACGCAGTACAAACAAGAGTTCGGACAGAGGATCCATTATGAAATAAAAAACACAATAAATTGGCCTTTCAGGATTAGAAATCTACAGGCAGAATGACCAAGATGAATTTTTGTGTTTTGGAAAATGAAATGGAACCAATTTGCTGTGGGGACAGATATTAATTCCCTCCAAATCGAGTTTGACTGTAATTTTCAGGTTAATTCAATCAGAATTCCACAGCCAGTCAGCTGGGAGGGGTGGATGTATCCAGAAACAGCCGGTTTCCTTGTGACTAAATCAAGCCCAATATCACTAAGGACTCTTGCATTTCTTTGGCTTTTTTCACAGTTTTCTTATTTATCATGGTTTGTAATGAATTTTCTGATGTTAGCTTTGGTTTTGAGGCTGGAATAAGGAGTTCAGGGTACAGCTGGAATCGTCTTTTTGAATCAGGGCACAGCTGTTGGCTTGCTCCAATTCTGGCTTTCTGTCACAGTTTTGTGTGCCTCTGCTAATTTTGGTTTCTTAAGCAGCAATTTTCTAAATGGTTTCTGGGTCTCAGTTGGTTTTGCCTTCTTCCTCCCGAAATTTTGTATTCTGGTGCAATACAAACAAGAGTTCAGACAGAGTAGCTATTATGAAATAATAAAAAAACAAACAAATTGGTGTTTCATGCTTAGAAATTTACAGTCAACGCAACCAACATGAGTTTTTCTGGTTTGGAAAAAGAAATGGAACCCTTTTACTGAGGGGACAGATATTAATTCCCTCCAAATCGAGTGGGAGTGGGATTTTCAGGTGAATTCAATCAGAATTCCACATCCAGTCAGCTGGGAGGGGTGGATGAATCCAGAAACAGCTGGTTTCCTTGTGACTAAATCAAGCTGCTGCTCCCTGTGGACTTCTCCTCAGCCTCTGACTAGAGCACAGCCACCTCTCCAATGCTGACATCCTCTGACACATGTTTCACTCTTCTGTTCTCTCTAAACTGCAGACTCTTGGGCAACATATGTAACTCTAATGCATCAACTTGCATAGACACACACACCTGAGGAATCCAGAGTCTTGGATTTCAGGTTATAATTAACTTTCCTTTTCAGAGGACTGGTGAAAAAACAAGTCTGGAAGCCAGGGTGTAGCCTTGTGGTTCAAATGCCTATATCCCACTTGGGAGTTTCTTGGTTTGATTCCTGGTTCCAGTACCTGCCTCCAAATTCCTGATAATGTAGACCCTGGGAGCTAGCAAGTAATGGCTCAGATGATTGGGTTCCCTACTCCTGGGACAGCCCTGGCCACTGGGGACATTTCAGCAGTGAACTAGAGGGTGAATACCACTTCTCTGTCTACTTGTTCATTTCTTTGCATCTCAAATTAAAAAACAAAACAAGTATGTTTGTATCATCCATCAAAATAACTCCCTCAATGGAAAAAAAGAGTTTCATTGTTAAATTTGGGGAAAAATAATGCTTCTTCGTTGTGATATTAGAATAATGCATAACTGTACATCAGACTTCCATTGTGGACAAGGAAGAGAAAGATGGAAGCAATAATTTTTGCTTCTGGCTTTGGTACTTGTCATGTAACCTTGAAAAATTCATTTAAACTCATGGGGCCTGAGTGTCCTTAAAATTACAGGCTCATCTAGTTGAGGCAGGTGGTGTAAGGGGAGGTGGCAGGAAGCTGAGAGATTGCCTTGTTTCTGTGCCAACAGAGCTAAGTGACATTAGCAAGTCATTTGACCCCTCTGGATCTTCCTCCCTTGTGAGATAAGATTGTCTTTATAGTTAAAGGATTTATTCTACACAGTCCTATCTTATGGTAAGGTTCACATGACTGTGAAGTGCTTTATAAACTGGCAGTGTAATAATCAAGTTGGCACTGAAGATGAAATGCTAAACAGCATAGAAATTCTAAAGCTTGTAGTTTTATGAGGAGCTACACAGAAACATTGAAGTTCATGGGCATTTTGAAATTTAAAAACAGAATCATTGAATCACTGTTCAGAATCAGTATAGTTGCTAAAATTCTTATTTATAATCATTGAGATTGGTAGTGTAATTACTGATAGCATACTCCAGTGTTGTATATTTTAGTTTATACAATACTTCGACTATAGAAAGTATAGGTAGCATGGGAAGTGTGATACACAGCAGTCTTGTAGAATGGCAGATGTCCTAAACAGCACTCTGGCCTCAGAATCAGCCCTTAAGGCACTCAGATCTGGCTGAAGAGCCCATGAGAGTATTTTAGGTATGGAAAGCCACTCTGGCAAAAAAGAAAAAAAGAAAAAAAATGACCTAAATAAAAGATATCTGTGAGTGAGATCCCAGTAGAAAGAACGGGCCATCAAAGAAGGAGGTACCTTTCTCTGAAGGCAGCAGAGAACTTCCACTTTGACTATGACCTTGTCTAATAAGATCAAAGTCAGTGAACTCAAGAGGCTTCCATAGCCTTGGCAACTCATGACTAGAGCCCAGGGAGATTTCTGATGCCATAAACAAGAGTGTCAGATTGTTAAGTCAACAACAGGAATCACTGTGTGCTTACTCCTTATGTGGGATCTCTGTCTTTAATGTGTTGTCCAATGTGAAGTAATGCTATAACTAGTACTCAAGCAGTATTTTACACTTTATGTTCTGTGTGCTCCAAACTGATGAAAACTTAACTTAATATAAACTAAATCGATCTTCTGTGTATCATGATAATTGAAAAAGAATCTTAATGTAAATGGAATGGGAGAGGGAGTGGGAGATGGGCGGGGTGCTGGTGGGAGGGGAGTTATGGGGGGAACCCTTTGTAATCCATACACTGTACTTTGGAAAATTATATTCACTAAATAAAAGTTTAAAAAAATTAAAAAATAAAAATAAATAAAAATATAGGTAGCAATATTTAATGCTTCTCTTACTGTTCCTGGATTGGATTATAGCATAAATTAATAAACCTTTTTTATTTATTTATTTATTTGAAAGACAGCATTATAGAGAGACACATAAATAGAGATGATCTGTCTGCTATTTTAATCCCCAAGTGGCTGAAAGCAGCTGGAGCTGGGCTAATCCAAAGCCAGGTGCTTCTTCCAGGTCTCCCACATGGATTCAGGCGCCCAAGTATTTGGGCCATCTCCTGCTGCTTTCCCAGGCACATTAGCAGGGAGCTAGATTAGAAGCTGAGCAGCTGGGATATGAACCAGTGCCCATAGGGAATGCCAGCACTGCAGGTGGTGGCTTTACCTTATATGCCACAGCACCAGCTACAGCCTATTCATTTTAAATTAATAACTAAAGATTATCTGCTGTTCAGCCTCCAGGCTTTGGCTTGGCCCAGCCTCTGCTGTTGTGGACATTTGCGGAGTGAACCAGAGGTTGAAAGATCTCTTTTCTTATGTCTCTCCCTCTCTAACCTTGCCTTTCAAATAAATAAATGAGTCTTTGAAATAAAAATACATGCATACATACACAGACACACACACACACACACACACACACACGGTACCAACTCAGTGGGTAAACCCATGGCCTGCTGTGCCAGCATCCCATATGGGTGCTGATTCAAGTCCCAGCTGTTCCACTTACAATCTAGCTCCCTGCTAATGTGCCTGGGAAAGCATCAGAAGGTGGCCCAAGTGCTTGAACCACTGCATTCTTGTGGGAGGCCTGGCACAAGCACCTGGCTTTAGATTGGCTCAGCTGAGGCCAATTTGGGAAGTGAACCAGCAGATGCAAGATCTGTCTCTACCCCTTCTCTGTAACTCTTCCTTTCAAATAAATAATAGATTTTAAAAATGGGGTAAAAGGGTAGTTTTGTTGCCTTCCCTTTACCTAGAGTAACATAATCAAAATCTGTTAGGCAAATGAATAAGGGAAATTCTGAGATCATGTATTGACCACAGAAGAGAATGGATTCCTTGCGCATTTTCTGGAAGCCCATGCTAGTTGGAACCAAGGGAAGGATAACAAAAAAGGGGAGGCCTATATCCCTCTTATTTGTCTTCTTTGTTCATTGGAGCAGTGGAGAGTTGAGTAATGTAATATTGGTGTTTGTCTCCATACAGTTCACGTCTATTTAGCTGGTTCTTTTTATTTGCATTTCTTTTTTATTTATTTTAAGAGATTTATTTGAAAGGCATAGAGACAGGGGTCTTCGATCTGCTGGTTTGATTCCCAAATTTTTGGGTGAGGCTGAAGGCCCATGAGCCCCCTCCCATCTCCCATGTCGGGTGGGGTCCAAGCACCTGTCCATCACCACTGCACTCGTTGGCTGGAGTGGGAGAGGAAGTAGGGTGTCAGGGAATGGAACTGGTGCCCGTGATGCGGGCCATGCAGGCTGTGGTTGCACCCTCATGCCATGGTGCCGTCCTCAATAAACCTTTCTTTAAAGTGGAATTAGGGGTAAAGATGGTCTGAGGTGCATGCACGTTTCTGTTGTGAGAGAGGCTGAGGCCCCGTGGGTGCCTGGGGGCCAACAGGAACACCTGCAGCTTTGGCCCCCAGGTCCCGGTGTCTCCCCTCTGCTTCTGCCCTGCCTGCAGGCCTGGCCCAGGCTCCAGTGGTGCCTCAGGGATTTCGGCACCAAACTGGTCACTTTAGGTCACTTTGTGATCCCTGACTTCTGCCCAAAGAAGGAAGCAAGAAGGGGCCCAGCAGGCTTCCCCCAACCTCTGGAGCCCCGAGCCATGGTGCCGGCCCACGACCCAGGGAGCCCGTGATGATTCTGGACCAGCCATTGGGACCCACGACCCCTGACCCCAGGCTCCAACCCCTTTGAGGTCACCACCGCAGCCTCCTATTTAGCTGGTTCTTAATCCTCAAGAAGGGATTTAGGTCAATGTTCTATTCTCATCAAATACCTTAATGTTTAATTAAAGATTCTATTAGTAATTTTAACCCTGGGTCATTCTAAAGATGTGCTGTGACTTAGGTTTAGAAAAGAGCATCTTCCTTGCCACCCTCATCTCAGCTCTGGGGGCTGTCAGTTCTTCCTGCACAGATTCAGTAATGCATGCTTCTTCTCTACTACAAAGATCTTATGTTGGTCATATTTCCAGTTACCAAAATCAAATCAACTCACACCTGGACTCTGAGTATTCCATGGCATTATTTATCAAAATAAATGTATTCAAATATTCAAAGACCACTTCAAAGCTTAACTGCCTTCAAGAGTGTTTGGCACTTGGAACAGCCACTGTGGTTTTCTACACATGAGCACTCACTATTTTATATACCATTTAACAATTCAAACATCACTTCAGCTTCAGCAATACACAACAATAGAATGGATGATTCTACATAATAAACATGTTACATTAGTTTGGACTTAAAACCAAGAACTAAAACCATGTGGTGACATGGATGGATTTAAGGAAAGATGTAGAGCTAGGTAGCTAAGGCTACAGAATCCCAGACCTATTGATTTTAAGTGAGTCTGGAACAACAGCATTCCATTGCATTATCTTCCATCTCAGAGTCCTGCTTTTCCAGTGAGACCCACCCCACTCAGACCACGTATTTCCTGCCTGTGTCTTCACGGTGGTGGAAGCTGTTCTCATACAGGCATCTCCTGGACAGTCACCAGCTTCCTGATTTACTACCTGAACTGGAATCCCCAGTTGCGAGGTATATTGCCCAAACACGCAGGCTGAATTGAATGTTCGTCTCTGGCAGTCAAAAACTTCTGCCTTAGGAAACAGAACATGTCCTCTACTTTGCGGCTCCTTTTTCTTCTCATGGGGTTCTGTGGTGATCTGTGGTTTTCAACACAAGTCTGGTAGCATTCTGACTCAAAAGAAAGACCAGGGATAAGAGTTACTACTGGGGGCTGGTGTTGTGGCATAACAAGTTACACTGCTGCCTGCAGGACTAACAACCCACATGGATGCCAGTTTGACTCCCAGCTGCTCTTCTTCTTCCACAACAACTTGCTGGGTAAAGCAGCAGAGAATGGCCCAAGCGCTTGGTCCTCTGCCCCCACATGGGAGACCTGGAGGAAGCTGCTGGCTTCAGCCTGGCCCAGCCCTGGCCATTGTGGCCATTTAGGGAGTGAGCCAGCAGATGGACCTCTGTCTTTCCCTCTCTTTTTCTCTCTGTAACTCTGCCTTGCAAAAAAATACAACTTCAGAAAGTTATTCTCCATCAAGCAATACACCCTTTTCCAGGCAGTTGTAAAGCTGGGAGTCATAGCTTCTTTTATATTTTGGATAATAAGAGTTTTGGTTTGAAAGCATGTTCATCTGAAACAAAGATCACTCATTATCCTTTGTTAGAGAAGGGGGCTCTGCTCTTTGAAAGTGAAAATCAGAAGCTGTAATGTGTGATGAGCTCCACCTGCCAGGTCTGGGGAGACTTATTTGAAAGACAGGGCACCAGGAGAGGAAGCTTTTCTGATTCCCTGGCCCTTGCTTTAGTCTTATGTCTTTACGTCTTTTGCTGCATCTTGATGTCAAGCGTGTACACTTTATGCTGAAATGAGGAATTGTGTCTAACCTCTTTTGGGCCTTTTTCTAAGCAGAGTGTATATATTTTTCTTGAATATAAGGATAGCTTCTGGGGTGGGTGGATTTTTTTGGAAGTTTTCACAAGCTAGCCAGTAGCCTATATTTTCTTCACAGAATTCAGTTTTTAGAAAAGCCTCCAATACAGCCAGACCATCTGTAGCTAGGGAAGAGCAGGCAGAAAAATAAAAAGAACCATGAGGAATATGAGGAAGCTAATGATCAAATAATCCCTTGTGCTTTTCTAGTACTAGGATTAGCTATTCTCTTGTTTTTACTCAATCCTGTATTCCTGCGGATTTAGCTCTTTAAAGACAAAGATGCCTGTAGGCAAAATACTTCATTGGTTCCATACTACTAAAACAGAAATACTTCAGTTTGTTTTAGTGCCAAAAATGTATTTACAGGAGAGGCATAAATCCTCAGGGAACTAAGTCTCTTGCAAACACTGCATGCAATGAAAAGCATCCTCAGCCTCAACCAAGAGCACTGCCATTGCAGAGCTGAAGGGTGATTTATCTTCCCCACCTGGTATGAATATGCTGTGAAATAAGTGGAGATAAACAGACCTTCTACTAGGTTAAGTCAAATTCTCCTTGGTGAGCTGCTCATTTGAGGACACAGCCTTTCTGCACTCTTGTGATACTTGCAATGGATTCAATTCAAGCCTAATTCACAATTGCTGGCCAGCAGCTCCTGGAATGCTTCTGACCACAACAGTGCCTCCTTCAGGGAAGGTCTGCAAGAGCAGTTCTCTAATGAGTTGTGCTCAGAGCAGTTCCCCTCCCAGCTCAGCAGTGAGCTCTTCAGATTGCAAACACAGGAATCTCAACTTACTTGATGAAAGCTTGCTACCTGCTTTTCTTGCCAATTGTGGCCTTCCCAGGAATGGTGGAGTTTTGCCATAGGTAGCTCAACCCAGTCTTCAATACTCTTATTCTTAAAAAAAAGACAATTCACTAAGTGGTCATCCTTGAATACACTACTGAGCCTGAATGCATTTTTACCAAATAAAGTCGCCCAATAGCTATAAACCAAAAGCCAACAACAGGCTTGTCCACCTAATATTACACTCAGCCCCGAAGTACTGAGCAGTTTCATCAGTTCCTCAGAATGTAACTACGCTGTGAGGACTACAGATAGGGATACCCAAATTTTAATTATCAATACACTGCACAGCTAATAAAGCAGATGCTGTCTCTGGCCCACAAAAGGAGACAGTTTCCCTGCAAGGTTAACCGCAATCGGAAGACATTTTGCACCTGATGGAACCCTCAGCGGGACTGCTTTGAGCCAGCTCCTCTCCTTCCCTTTCCACTTTCGGTCCAGGATGGGACAGAGACCATGCACAGGAGGTGCCACCAGTCACCTATTTCCCCCTGTCCACCTGCAATGCTCCTGGGAGGCAGATGCCACAGAACAGTGATTTGTTCCATGATTGTCACGGTGTGAGATCAGCCCACCATGAGAAAATGACCATGGACTCCAATGAGATACCAACCACAGAAGCACTGCCACCAACAGCAGTGCAGGAGGGTGGATGATGGAAGGCACAGCATGGCCAGGATCCCTAGGGACCCCGCAGGACTCTGCTGCCCTGGATGCCTACAGCAGGCTGCTGCACGAGGGCCCAGTGCACCTCCAGCACCCTTCTACCAAACCCTTCCCCCTGTCTGCCCATGCAGACCACACAGATGCTGTGTCAGTGAGTAAATCAGCACCGCGCACTTGGTTTTCCTGCTGAGAGTTGGCCTTCATTACTTCCCCAAGTGCAGCACGTGCTGCAAGCCTCAGCCAGCAGGGCTGGCAGGAGAGGTGAGCAGTCGCACTCACCAGGTCTGTCTCTTCTTCTACTGCCCCTCCTGACTCAGGGGCCACCATCGGCATTTTAGCCCCAAGGCACGAAATGGGACGGCCAAGAACCTAACACCACCCATGTCACGCGCACACACTGCAACTACCAGCTGCCCACCAATGACCACCGACTTTATAGCCAGCCTGGCATGGGGCGGGTCTTGCAGCACTGGTCCTGCCTCAGGGCAGCAATGATTGTCCTGAGGCCCCCTGCTGGACTGACCCTGAACTGCCCTGCAGCAGATTCTGGAAGCAAGAGAGCTGCTGATGGCTGAGGCCCTGGCTCAGAGTACACTTAGAGAGACCCTATGCCTGGCAAGGGCACCGGGGCCCTGGACTTTCCCAGGCTGCAGTCCTAAGGTGGAGGCTGGCTCGGCCCTTCCTTCCCCAGCCCTGCCCGCAGGTGGAGCAGGGTTCCCACGGGGGCATCTTCCTTCGTGGGAGAGCGGGTAAACCCCAAATGCCATGACTCCCGGTGCCGGGTGCTGGCCTGCAGCCTTCCAGGAGGGAGTAGGAGACAGTGACTTTGTGGGGAGGTGACACTTGAGCTGGGCCTGTATTTTGGGTTAGTTCTAGACGCACATCCCAGTCACCTGGACCTGCGGGTCTGCTACAGGCCTCCTGGAGGCTCTGGGAGCCAGGCATCCTGGTGGCAAGGGCAGGAGGGTGGGAGGTCAAGGCGCTGAGCTCCCACTGGGTGCACCAGGCACTTTGGAGCTGTTCAGAGTAAGGAGTCGAGGTCACCTCCTGAACCACTCCTGGTTCCAAACTCCTGATTTGGGATTTGCCAGAACCCTGAAGTAGGGGTGTGGTGGGGGTGGTAGTGGTTGGCTTCAATGCACTGTATTTGTGAATTCTTCAAACACAGCTTCTCCCTACTCCTGCAGGCTTTCAGGTGATTGACGAGGACAGAGTCCCTCCGCTGCAAAGTGACTGAAGTTTGGAAACTACGTCCAGAACTTCACAGTGTGTATTCAGGTGGTCATCCTTGAGGCCTGCAGGTGGACAGCAAGAGCAACAGTAAGATATTAATTACTGTAGATACTCTCCTTTCTCTCCAGTAGACCCACCAAAAGAGAATGGGAGATGAGTACTTGAACATTGGAACCAGTCAGCATGCTAGGGTGAGCTGCCAGTACTTGGAGCTCAGGAGTGGACATGGAGAGCAAAACATGCATTGTTACTAAAGAGGACAGTAAGGCATTTTACTGTGAAAAGGGAAATCATTTAGATGTGAGCAAGACACCTTAAGTAAATGTCTGTATATTTATTTTTGTTTATTTGCAAGGCAGAGAGAGCCCTTCCATTTACTGCTCATTCCTCAAATGTCTGCACCAACCAGAGCTGGGTCAGGCTGAAGCCAGGAACTCAGTGTGGGTCCCCCACACAGGTGGCAGGGACTCAAGTACTTGAGCCATCAGCTGCTGCCTCCCAGGGTTCTGTTAGCAGGAAGCCAGAAGCAGAAGCAGGGCTAGGGCTTGAGCCCTGAGAATTCTGACTGGGATGTGGAAGGCTTTACCACTATGCCAAACACATGCTCCAGTAAGGTGTTTCAACACGTTTGCAAAATGTAAGAATGTGGTTTTAAATATATGCTCTTCATCTTAAAAATTTGCATAATCTTATATTCAGTTTCATATGATTCAATACTTATTATTAAATACAAGTAACATTTAGACACATGCTTTCCTCACCAATACAAACCTCAGTAATTTTTTCACTTAGAACCTTGAATATTAGCATTCATTCAGACTGAAGTTCACTCATAGGCTGGGAATTCTGACAAACAGACAGTAGGGAAAAAAATCTAGATGTGTATCTGATACCTAGTAAGATTCTGAACCTGACTGATAGAATCTGAGTAACTCTTCAGAGAGTCACTTCATACCTCTCCCCTCTGTAATGAGAAGACTGTGTCTTTCGGCCACTTTCACATGATGTTATGTAAATCTAACCTGAAAAGCCTTTTATAAATTCTGAAGTACCATACAGAAGCATATTATGCATTTCCATATGTGTGAAAAAAGGCAATGTCAAAGGCATAGCTATTCCAGAGAGAAGTTAGGAGGATTGGCTCAGTTTGTAAATGTGTAAGTACCATTAAATATCTACATATTTGAAATAGATTTATATATAGAGTGTGGAGTTCATGATAGATATTGAATAAATGCACTCTGGATAATAAGCAAATATCAGAAATAATGCCACACCCATCAGTGTTTAAACTCTTCAGACAGCTCCGTGCCAGGGAAGTGCAGTGATCCCTGTAAATTAACAAAAATCAATCTGTGTATACCCATGGAAGCCACTGGTTTATATGCAGTCTATACTAGAGGTTTTTGTGCTTAGAAAAATTACTTGATTTTTTAATGAATGCTTTCAGACTGATACCTGATGCTGAGTGGCAGACAATTTTTTCTGAAAAGTATGTGGTTGAGAAATATAAATATAAATCAGTTTATAATTTTTGTGTCTGAAGATTTTTCTGCATTGAGATAATACCTGCAATAATCAGAAGACTTTTCCTCAAAAAGTTGCTATATTGATGCATCTTCATTTATGTATGTAATGTATGTTTAGGTAAAAGGAAGAGAGAGAGAGAGAGATCTCTATCTTTCATCTGCTGGCTCACTTCCAGATGGCCACAAAAGCTGGGGCGGAGCCAGGCTGAAGCCAGGACCCTGGAACTCTGTCCCAGTCCCCCATGTGGGTGCAGGAACCCAAACTCTTGGGCAATCTTTGCTGCTTTCCCAAGCAAAGAGCTGGATGAGAAGTGAAGCAAGTGAGTCTCAAAGCAGTGCCATAAGGCATGCTGCTGTTGCAGTTGGCAACTTACCTCTTTGTACTGCAATGCTGGCCCTAGATTGATGACATATTTAAGTGCTGCCACTGGCTTTTGGCTAAAAAGGATGACTTAACATGTTTTCCACTCTGTGGAAGAGGAACAAATAAGGCAGTTGGTTGTAAAAGTTGCCCATGGAAACCACAGCCTGAGAAAGATGAATCAACTCACCTTGCATTTTCCACGTTGCATCTACACCACCCTTTTCTGGACAAACCTCTGATTGTATGCCCTTGTGATGGAGGTTCTCAGGGTGCTGGAACCTTTTGTAATTTTTTAAAAATATAGATTAAGAAGAAGGCAAATAAACAAAAAATTACAAACTGCTGCCAATACCAAGAAGAGATTATTGAGCGTAAAAGGTCACCTGTTGGAGCCAGCACTGTGGCACATCAGGTTAAAGCCCTGGCCTGAAATACAGGCATCCCATATGAGTGCTGGTAGAGTTCCGGCTGCTCCACTTCCAGTCCAGCCTCTTGCTAATGCACCTGGGAAAACAGTAGAGGATGGCCCAAGGACCATTTTGGTCATGTGGGAGACCCAGAAGAAGCTCCTGGCTCCTGGCTTCAGATCAGCTCAGCTCTGTCCATTGTAGCCATTTGGGCAGTGAACCAGCAGACAGAAGATTCTCTCTCTCTCTCTCTCTCTCTCTCTCTCTCTCTGTCCCTATCTATATAACTTTTTCAAATAAATAAAATAATTTTTCTAAAAAAAGGTATCCTGACATACTTCTTTCTTCCCTGTTAATTACTAGGAATTATAAATTGTTATGGTGCCAGCACTGTGGCAAAATGGGTTATACCAACAGCTGCAGCACTAGCATCCTCTATGGGCACCAATTGCATGTTCTACTTCTGATCCAGCTCCCTGCTAACATACCTGGGAAAGCAGCAGAATATGGTACAAATCCTTGGGTCCTGCACCCAAGCGAGGGACCTGGATGAAATTTCCCTGACTCTTGGCTTTGTTTTTTGAAGATTTGCTTATTTCTTTGAAAGAGTTACACACACACACACACAGAGAGAGAGAGAGAGAGAGAGAGAGAGAGGGAGGGAGGGAAGTCTTCCATCTGATGGTTTACTCCCCAACTGGTTGTAATGGCTGGAGCTACACTGATCTGAAGCCAGGAACGAGGAGCTTCTTCCACGTCTCCCACTTAGGCAGGGGCCCAAGGACTTGGGCCATCTACTACTGCTTTCCCAGGCCATAAGCTGAAAGCTTGATCACAAGTGGAGCAGCCCGGTCTTGAACCAGCACCCTTATGGGATGCAAGTGCTTCAGGCTAGGTTGTAAATCTGCTGGGCCATAGCTCTGGCCTCCCATGCATGTGCATGGGCCCAAGCACTTGGGACATTTTCTACTGCTTTCCCAGGCCATAGCAAGGAGCTGGATCAGAAGTGGAGCAGCAAGGACTCAAACCAGTGCCCATATGGGATGCCCATAATGTTTTCTTTAATTGGAGAAATGTTCCTTTGATAAAATGAGTGTATGACCCCACAATATTCTCTACTTACTCATAATAGGGTCTGAGATGTAAAAGTCATGATTAATTTCTTAGAAGAAAATTTACATACCCAGAAGCAAAGAGAGAAAATTAACCTTTTGTTTTTCTCATGATTGAATCAGAGTTTCAAAACTAATACTTAACTTGTATTTTAGAGGAGTTAATGACAACCATCTCTTCTATTAGAAATACTATGTTGCGGCCAGTGCTGTGGCACAGTAGGTTAAAGCACTGGCCTGAAGTGCCAGCATCCCATATGGGCTCCGGTTCTAGTCCTAGCTGCTCCTCTTCTGATCCAGCTCTCTGCTATGGCCTGGGAAAGCTGTAGAAGATGGCCCAAGTCTTTGGGCTGTTCTGAGGCTCTTAACGTAGTGAAGATATCTTAGATTCTCATTAGTGAAATCTTTAGAAATGTCAGAAAGCATGTAACTTTCTTTAACGATCTGAAACAGAGATGAGATCCATAAGGGCAGAACTGCTCAGCAGCCACAATGCAGGAATATGTATCTTTCTGATGATATCTTCATCTGCTTCTTGCAGTTGCAGCCAATCTGTGAGCTCTTGGTCTGTTTTCTGCCCTTGGGAGGGCCTAGGGTGCTGTATATTGTCTGTAAGGATTCAAAATTTGTTGTATATTAGTGTCTAATCATAAAATTTCCAAAGTGAAAAGCTGGATGTAATAAACTATGCCAGACTGCAAAAAAAAAAATACAAACATGGTGTACTGTCTATAAAGTACAGTGGTAAATCTCTATTATAGAGATACACATCTCTACACAATTCTCTGTTTCTTTCCCTCTGAAAGTCTACATTCAGCTCTCGATGGTGTGATTACTTAGGAATAGATTTCATATACTTACTTTCATAATCAGTGAACTCGGAATTATTATTGTAGTATTGAGGATTGTACTGACTAAAACACTATGTTTATTCCATGTTAAATAACATCATCGTATCTTTGGATTCCATTTGTCCTGCTACTGATGTATTCACAGGAGAGGGGAGGAGGGAGGAAAACCCAAGATCCATCAGGGTGGAGGAGGAATGTCAGAGGCTGTGGTTCTATTGTACTGCAGCTTGGGTTCTGGAAGAACACATTAATGGACCCAGATGGTTTGAAGCTAACTGAGGGCCTATGTTCTGTACACTTGTTTGTGGTACTGCATTTTCATTTATGTAAAATTTATTTTCTTCAAGCAATATATTAATTTGGATGAAAATGAAGATGTTAAGGAATTTTCAGAATGGGTCTGTTTAACCCTCATTGGCTTTGTTTTTAGGCACTTAACTCAGAAAAGAAAAGATAGAAAAATACATTTTGGGTTCTCTTCATCTGTACCACGGCACTCTTTGGTTAAGATTTGTCATTTTGTCATATTTGATTCTCTAGACTCCCTGAAAAATCCCCTACTTCATTAGATGGAGTCCGTGTCTCACCATGGCAGTGAAAAGTTTAAAATGTTCCAGCTTTGCATTTAGCTAGGCCATGGACACATGCCATGGCACTTGCCAGCCAATTGTGTCAGGGGCATCATCTGAATCAGAATTACTTGCATGAAAACAAGGAGTTGCAGATTCTTCCAGTGAAAGTGGAGAGGAGCAAGAGCTGCAGAACATTGCCAGGGTTGAGTGTGCCATGGGATGCCATGTGGTGGCTGGTGTCTGGGGTGCTGGTTCTGCAGAAGATAGGGCTTATGGGGGCTGGTGCTGTGGTGTAGCAGGTAAGTCTGCCGCCTGCAGTGCCAGCATCCCATATGGTCACTGGTTCAAGTCCTGCTGCTCCATTTCTGATCCAGCTGTACTATGGCCTGAGACAGCATTAGAAGATTGCCCACATCCTTGGACTCCTGAACCCACATGGGAGACCTGGAAGAAGCTCCTAACACCTGGCTTTGGATCAGCTCAGCTCTGGCCATTGCATCCAATTGGGGAGTAAACCAGCAGATGGAAGATTCTCTCTCTCTCTCTCTCTCTCTCTCTCTCTCTCTCTCCGCCTCTCCTCTCTCTGTGTAACTCTGACTTTCAAATAAATAAATCTTTCTTTTTTTTAAAAGAGCTTATGCTGATGGATAGTGGTCATGGAAAATGTATGGGACATTTTTCAGCAAGATTTTGGATGAATTTTCCAACCCCTGAACCTCCTAGAGATTGGAATAGACTTCTAATGCATAACTTCCTCTTATGCTTAATTAGGTTTTTGTTTTGAATTGTTTTTGATGAAACAGCAAGGAATTCTGAGTTATAGACTTCCTATTTCAGAGACAGAAGAACACTGATGCCTGCATTATAATTAAATAATGCCTATCACCCTTTCTTAAGCAACAAATGATCACAGATTCTCTCTTTGCTGCTAAGTAATGAGCATGGTGATTCTTCCCTCCATAACCATCTTCCCACCTACACTCCCTCCCCTCTTCCTCCTTCCTCTCCTATTGACATGGAATGCCTTACATAGCTAGGGTGAACATTTAACCCGCTGGCCCTAGGTGTTCATACACTTCAACTCTGTGTGATTATTCATATGCCCTTTTTATGACCAAGCTTATTTCAGAAAGACAAATTATATATTCACCTAATACTGAGAGTCATCAAATTGATTTCTATTTTCTTCTCTCTTAGGCAGTTCTTGAGGGGCAGAAATATTTATTTTGTATATCATGTATTTATTCAACTAAAAGACTGACTGTCAAGATGCTGAGTTTTAGTGTCAAAGCAAATATGTTTCTAGACCCCATGAAGTTTACAGTCTGACAAGAAAGAGCAATCTACCCAAAGAATATTGTTTAACATAGTAAATGCTGGTGTGAAGCCAGTGGATAAAGATTGAAGCATTCTTAATCTAGCACCAACTCTAATCCCATGATCTCTAATTGAGAGAAGTAATCAGAAACACAGAACTCCATGTTACCCAGTTATCTCTTTGAATTTCTGATTAAAAAATAAAACATATCAAACAACACACAAATACCTAGGAGTGCATAATATTTATATACTATCTTGATATTAAAAATAAGAACAAATAACCATGAAAAATAGCAACTTTGAATCTCCTTTGTTTTCTAGACAAGTTATAATCCTATGTGGTTCTTTACAGTAAATTATTACAGTAAATTACAGTACATCATTACAGTAAATTATTACAGTAAATAATTACAGTAAATTATTTTTGTAGGTACTCTTCATCTCTCACATTTTTCCATTTGATAAATCAGATTTTAAAAACTGAGACCCAAGAGAAAAGAAAGATTTTTAAGCTAGTGTTATATGTTGATTGGCTCTCTAAAAAAGATTTATTTATTTATTTGAAAGTCACAGTTACACAGAGTAGAAGGCGAGAGAGAGTGAGAGAGAGACATCTTCCATCTTTTGGTTCACTCACCAATTGGTCACAATGGCTGGAGCTGTACAGCTCCAATGCCAGCAGCCAGGAACTTCTTCCAGGTCTCCCACACAGGTGCAGCTGCCCAAGGATTTGGGCCATCTTCCACCACTTTCCCTGGCCATAGCAGAGAGTTGGATCAAATGAAGAGTAGCCAGGACTCAACCTCCACCCATATGGAATGTCCATGCTGGCAGTAGCTTTACCTGCTATGCCACAGTGCTGGCCCCTTGATTAGCCTTTATCTTAGACTTTTTAATGATATTAAAAAACACCGTATTTTTCTAAGCTCTTTCCATTCAGTTTCTACTTTGTAAATTCCAGATAATACTGTCCCCAGAATTAATATAACGTATAACTGACATGATATAAGGCATTTAACCCCTTAACCTGTCTCCTTGAATACTCAGCTATGTTAGCTCTGTGTCCATTCTTCTATCTCTGTAATAGATGAATAAAAAGACAGTGTAAAATCATTTGAAAAGAACTATAAGGGGTCAGTACTGTGGTGCTGCTGCCAATTGGGGAGTGAACCAGCAGATGGAAAACACCTCTCTCTCTCTCTCTCTCTGCCTCTCCTTCTCTGTAACTCTGACTTCCAAATAAATCAATAAATCTTAAAAGAACTATAAACATCAATAAAACACAAATGAAAATTGTATTCTCAAAACTGGATATTAAACCATGCCTTCTACACCTCTGTTAAAAGCTAAATTCTATCATAGTCATTTATGATTTCTAGGGCCAAAGTAGTAAATAAGATTTTTCTGGAAGAGACAGAGGTTATGAGGGAGCCAGGATTTGGGGTCAGTTAGCAGAAGTGAGTGTCACTCTTTCAGATTTGATTCAGGAAAGGAAGAACAGCAACTGATCCCTGAGATTTTGGGGTGGGAAGGAAAGGAAGGAGTGACTGAATAAAAGCAAAGGCCTTCTGGTTGTGGGCACCCACCCCTGACTGCAGCCTTTGGGAGGGCCAGCTGGTGTCTCTATGGATGTTGCGGCCTGGACTCAGTTTCCCTGAGTTCCCAGGAGCTCCAACATATTCTGCCTTCTGAATGGCTGTGCCCATTCGCCTGCTACAGGCAGTCCCTGGGGCTCTGAGTTGGACCAGAGAGAGTTCATTCCCTGATCAGGGTCAGCCCTGGGGGCTGTGCTGCTCCTTCTCTGGTATTTACTGCATCTCCTGCTCTGCACGTGCAATCCCAGGCAGTTTCTGAGTGCTCACCCCGAGCCTGCCTCCTGCTGCTTCTTCCCTCTTCATTGTCCACCTGTGGGTCCCAGTTACCAGGGACTCTGTTCCCCACACTCCCTGCTTTGCTCCCCGTGTTTCTGGAAGAAAGTGTACCTGCTCTGGGACTTTCTGCTGCAGGTTTGGAATGCAGGAAGGGGCGGCAACATGTGTGGGAGAAGGGTGGGTGCCAGGGCACCAGAGATCTTGGTCAGGGCTGGGACCTGGGCTGTTCTGTCTCCCACCTCTGCTTCCCAGGCTCCCAGTGCCTGGACTCTCTCCTGCAGAACCTCACCCAAACTGTCCCTAATGTGCTTTATTTAGTGGTTACAGGAGAGAGAGGGCAGCGTTCTGGGAACCTGCACATGCAGAGAAGGAAGGCGGAAAGACTCCCACTCTCCACAGTTAAATAAGCTGGGTTCCCACTGTGGGTGGTCTCAGAATGCAGTCGGGCTGGGCCTCTTGATGTTTCCTGGGCTGTTGGTTCCTGCAGGGTGGGGCTGTATGGCCTTCAGCAGGGAGCCTGGGGCAGCAGAGGGGTGGGAAGGAGGATCTGACTAGGATCTGCCCCACTGCTCTCATCCTGCACCTCATCTTCCTGGTGGGGAGCAGTGTGAAGCGTGAATAGCTGCTTTGTGCATTGATCCCTCTCAAGTATTAATTATCAGACTTTTCCAATGTGGAATTTGAAGCTGTTCCAGAAACCTGGGGTGGGAAAACTCCCTTCTTTCAAACAGGCACAGAGACAGGGGAGGATCCAAGGAGTCTCTATTAATGGCCCTAGGCTCAGCTGGAATGATTTCCTGAGAACTTAGCATCAAATTCAAGTTTCTTAGCTGTTACAGCATTGGTGGGTTTAAATGGCAGCCTACATGACTTAGGACTGTTAGAGTTGGATTGCTCTTGCCACCCCCAAAACGCTCCAAGAGACCTTCTCTCATGCAATTAACAAAGGGTAAGGTTTATTGATGATCTGACATGTCGGGGCCCCCGTCCCAGTACAGGCGAGCGGCCCCAAATAGTCTTGGGTTAGGGTTTTTATACATGTTTAAACAAAGAAAATCAATCATTGCATAGATCAGACAGAGGTATAGAGTAAACAATTGATACAAGTTAAGTGATTTTACAACCAGTTGATTTATGAATACAGGGAGTACAGGATATCGAGTAAGGGCCTGATTAGACCTCAGAGAACCATATGGCCTATACAGGGAGTATCAAAAAGCCTCCTATTGCCAAAAGTGAGGGCCACACAACAAACATAACAATGTTGCAGGAACTCCCTTGATGATACCTAGGAATGCAGCTGAATGGTGATAAGGGACACATGGTGGGGTCAGGGGTCCAGGAGGCAAAGAGATATATGGTGATTTCTTCTATCTTACTTAGGTGAAACTAAGGTTATGCTCACATTGGGGTAATTTACTGACTAATTAACTTTATAGAGAATGGCTATGCAGAGCAAGTCTAATGAGGTCGGGAAAGTTCACCAGAGGAGGTTGGTGGGGGGAGCGGCTTTTAACTTTTTAACCCTTCAGGACCACATTTCCAATGGTCAGTGGGTCCAGTATGTTTGTAGAAGAGATGCCGGGGACAGATTTATTAGGACAGATTTATGACTGGAGTTTACAGAAGCAGAACTTAGGACATCTTCCCTCCCTAGATAAGATTTCAGTGGGCAGCTGTTTCACTCATTAATTGTGAGCATCCACTTTTAAAGGTTTGTGTTGGATGAGGTCCACTTCTCTTTCTTTGATGATGTATTTGGCTGCTTTTCATTTTCTGTCTTCAGCTATTTCTTCTCCTGTTAGCAAGGCTCTCAACTGTTTTTACCTGACGCTGATCCCTTTGTAAAGTGAGAGGGAACTAAAATTAATGCAAGTCTACTGTGTTGTCAATAACTGGAGCTACTTTTTTTAAAGATTTATTTATTCATTTGAAAGAGTTACACAGAGAGAGGAGAGAGAGAGAGAGAGAGAAAGTGAAAGACATCTTCCATCTGATTGTTCCCTCCCCAATTGGTAGCAACAGTTGGAGCTGTGCCAGTCTGAAGCCAGTAGCCAGGAGCTTCTTCTGGGATGAAGCTGTTTTTTTAAATAATTATTTATTTATTTGAAAGGCAGAGTTACAGAGTGGTAGAAACAGAAATCAATGGCTGGAGCTGTTTGGATCCAAAACCAGAAGCCAGGAGCTTTGTCCAGGTCTCATAGGTGGGTGCAGGAGATGAGGGATTTGGGCCATCTTCTACTGTTTCCCCAGGCCACAGCAGAGAGCTGGATGGGAAGTGCAGCAGCCAGGATCCCAACCGGCACCCATATAGGATGCTGACACTGCAGGCCGTAGCTTTACCCACTATGCAACAGTGCTGCCCACTAACAGGAGCTCTTTTAATCTGAGTATGCATAAAGTGGAGAATTACAGCATCATAAATACAGATAAGTTACAGTTTTTCTCTGCCCAGTACTTTACAGTTACCCAGTGATCCACTGAGAATCTTACTTTCCACACTGTGTAATTAAGAAGGTCAGTTAATTGTCTTATTTTGGGTTCTGTGTTTAAACCCATGACATTTTTGAAATGGGAGGATATTAGTTCTACAATTTCATAGAGACTGGTCTGTGGAAGCATCGATAGAAGTTATAACTGTGAGAGTGGTAAGAAAGAAGAATGGAAGAAATAAGTACCCCTTACGCCACACAGAGGTGTCCACAAATGGAATAGAAGATGTGCCCTTGAAAACTATGGCTGACTTTCTGGGACAAACTGTGTTTGAGTGCTTCACATGTTCTGATAGAAAGGTGTTGCCACCAGGTTATTAGTATATTTAGTTTTTAAAGATTTATTTATGTATTTGAAAATCAAAGTTTCACAGAGAGAGAAGGAGAGGCAGAGAGAGAGAGAGAGAGAGAGAGAGAGAGGTCTTCCATCAGGTTCATTTCCCCAATGGCTTCATCATTGTGAACTTTGCTCAGTTCCTGACCTATACCTTTCCTTTAACCTAGTACTTTGCCATGTAATAGCTTATGAAAACTGCAGACTGCATAAATTAATGAATACTTGGAGGGTTGTGATTTCTTAGAGGAACATCATGAGACAGAAGGAATAAAACAAAACAAAAGTATCCTCCGTGTATAGAAGGTATACTGTTTTTACAAGCCACAGAGAAGAGGAAGAAGCAGGAAAGTAGTGAGACTGGAAAGTTTGCGGCAAAGGAAATAGGCACTGGACAAGAATTTAACAAGCCCATTAGGAAATATTAAGGTTTCCTTACTTCCATGTAGACTCTGCACTATAATGTTAAATGGCGTCCTCTAAACCCACTTGTTGCACAAATGAAAACCCAAGCATTGTCTTCTCCCACAGATGGAGTCTGCTATTGGTTTTGATTTACATTTCCCTAATGGCTAGTGATATTGGGCATGTTCATCTATGTCTTGACCATTGAGATTTCCTCTTCTGAGAAACATCTATTCAGATCATTCTCCATTTCTGAACTGTACATTTTGCTTCTTGTTTGGAGTTTTTCCAGTTCTATATAAGTATGTTTTGGCTATCAATCTTTTCTCATAATCAGAGTTTTCAATGTTTCCTGCCATTCCGTACATTGTATCTTCACTCTGTTGATTACTTTGTTGTGAAGGTGTATCTTAATTTGATATGCTCAAATTTGTATATTTTATTTTGTTACTTGTGCTTTTGGAATCTAACCCAAAACTGTTGTCTATGCTAATGTTTTATAGTTTCTCATATGTTTACTTAGTTTTTGGTTTTATATTTAGACTTTTAATTCACCTTGAGTTGCTTTTACATAGTGTATGAGGTGTTGGGGTATCTTTTCAGGCTTCTACATATGGATAATCACTTTCCTTTAAACCATTTGCTAAAGGGGTTCTTCTTTCTCCTGTTTGTTTTCTTTCCTTTGTTAAATAGGAGTTGCCTGTAGAAAAGTTGGATTATTTCTGATGCCTATTCTTTTCCATTGAACTATGTGTCTTTTTTTCCAACAGTGCTAACACTGCTTCTATTTTTTTTAAGATTTATTTATTTATTTGCATGGCCAGATGCTTCTTCCAAGTCTCTCATGTGGGTGCCAAAACCGTAGAACACAGTCCATCTTCCACCAATTTCCTAGGTGCATTAGTAGGGAGCTGGATTGGAAGTGGAGCACCTGGTCTCCTAGCAGCAACATATGGGATGCATGCACAGCAGGTCAAGGCTTTAACCCACTACACCACAAAACCAAACCTTTCCTTATTTACTTCTGCTGTGATCTTTCATTATTCACTTTTTTCTACTGCCCTGCATCTTGACTCATTCCTGTTTTTTTCTGGGTCCTGGAGGATGGTAGTAGGTTGCTTCTGGGATATCTTTTTTGTGTTAGTAGATACTTGGTAATCTAAAATCACAGATTGTAGTTTCTATATTTCTCTGCTATCACTAGGACCTTCCAGATGACAGCAGAAAATGCTGGCAGAAATGAGGATATATTAATTTGCTAAGAAAATACCACAGAGAATATGATGTAAATCATGGAATTTTACTTCTCAGAGTTGTAGAGCTTGAAAATATCAGATCAAGGTGCTTAAATAGGCTCGATTTTTCCAGAAGCGTTTCTCCGATGTGACAGACACATCTATCATTTTATCTACTTAAAAGTACTTTCTTCAGGTAGAGTCATGTTGGTGGTTAGCACTTCAGTGTTTGAGTTTTAGGGAGGCACATTTCAGTCCACAACAGCAAAAGGGGCCCTGTGGTCTACTTCAATGACAGCCATCTCTGCGGAGGACAGAAAGTTTAAAATCAGCGTTAGGATTTCTCACAGTATTAGTGTCAGTGCTATCTCCATCAAATGTGCATTCATGTACACACAAACAAAACTACCTGTACACATAAACAAATTCAACAGTGGAAATGCCTGATGGTTGTGTACAGGTAACATCAATATAATAATCCATAAGATGGCCTATTAGCAGACATTAAAAAGAGAATTAGAAAGAATGACAACAAAATCTGCAGTTACCTATATTTATGTCTATATGTATGATATTCAGTATTTATAGTTGCTAAAAGATGAATACTGATGTGTGGAAATAAAAGCTAAACCTTACCTTGCAATATTGCAGCCTAGTCTACATGAAAGATGTCTTCCTAAAACCTTTCCCTGGGCCCACCCTGTGGCATAGTAGATTAAGCATCCACCTGCAGCACCAGCATCCCACATGGGCACCAGTTTGAGTCCCTGCTCCTGCATTTCCAATTCAGCTCTTTGCTAATGGCCTAGGAAAGCTGTGGAATATGCCCTGAGTCCTTAGCCCCTGCACCCATGTGAGAGACCTGGAAGAAGCTGCTGACTCCTGGCTTCTGGCACCTGGCTTCAGATCAGCCCAGCTCCAGCCATTCTGGCCATTTAGGGGTGAACCAGTGGATAGCAGACCTCTCTTTCTCTTCCTCTCTATATCTGTCACTCTGCCTCACAATAAATAAATGCATTTTTAAAAAAACTTTCACATTTTAAATTTCTTAATTGTTTTAGAGATTCATTTATTTATTTATTTACAAGTCGAGTTACAGAGAGGAGAGCCAGAGAGAAAGAGAGAGGTCTTCCATCTGATGTTCACTCCCTAATTGATTGCAACTGCCAGAGCTGTGCTGATCTGAAGCCAGGAGCCAGGAGCTAGTTCCAGGTCTCCCAAATGGGTACAGGGGCCCAAGGCCCAAGGCCATCTTCTACTACTTTGCCAGGCAATAGCAGAGAGCAGGATCAGAAGTGGAGCAGCTGAGTATTGAACCGGCCCCCATATGGGATGCTGGCACTTCAGTCCAGGGTGTTAACCTGCTCCACCACAGCACCAGTCCAACATTTTAAATTTCTGATACTCTAAAGTAGCACAGGACTGCATTATATCTAGGAAAGATGCATTTAAAAATTATAAATCTAGTGCATTTTAGCAGAAGTTTTAACAAATACTTCTGATTTTCTCAGCATTATGTATAAATAAATGACATAATGAGTCATTGTCAGATTTTTAGCTTTTGACAGCCACTTATAATATTTCACAGCTTTTTGAAATGTATTGCTAGTGTGTTTTTCTCAACACATGCACTGGATTTTACCAGTTTAGTGCACATGGAGTTGCCTCTTATAGGATTTGCACTTTAATGGGTTTTCATGGCACATGTAATCAACATCTGCAAAGCCTCTAAAACACATAAATAATAACATGAATCAGGCTTTTTTCTTAAATATTAATTTATTTATTTGAAAGAGTTGCACAAATAGAGGAAAGGTAGAGAGAGACAGACAGACAGACAGACAGAGACAGAGAGGTCTTCCATCTGCTGGTTTACTCCCAGTTGGCCACAATGGGTGGTCTGTGTCAATCCGAAGCCAGGAGCTACTTCCGGATCTCTCATGTGTGCAAGGCCCCAAGGTCTTGGGCCACCTTCTACTGCTTTCCCAGGCCATAGCAGAGAGCTGGTTCAGAAGTGGAGCAGCCACGACTTGAACTGGCACCCATATGGCTTGCCAGCACTGCAGGCAGCAACTTTATCTGCTATGCCACAGAACCAGCCCCACATTGCATCTCTTTAAGATGATTTGGATTTAAGTTCATGAGAAATTATTAGCATAGTGGGAACTGATAGATATGGATGAAGCAGGATGGACTTGTTAGGAATGGTGATGTTAATTTTCTTATAAAATAAATAAATAAGAAATTAAATATGGTCAGACATAAATGAAGACTAAATTTTATTAGTGGTGATCCAGAAAACACTGATCTCAGGTCTTTTTCTTCCAGTGTTAAGTTTATATATTTAAATGCATATAAAGTGAACAAATTTCATTTAATTTATATATACAGTTTGAAGAGCAAACTGATAACATCCTATCCTATCTTCCCTTGGTCTCATATTTCCAACTCCCTCCTTCTCGTTTTATTTTCTTTTAATTTTGACAGCTGCATGCTTTGATTTTATTTTAGAATCACAAGCTTTAACCCTCTACAAAATAAAGAATTCAGCAAGTAGTAGCAGAAATATCAATGAGTATATGTTGTATACTCTATCAAAGAGTACAGAAAAGTGCTATGAACAATACTCAAATCTCAAAATGCCATATTAACTCATATGCTACTTTTCGTTGTCTATATATTAATTACCACCAGTCAGAGAAAACATATGGTATTTGTCTTTTGGGGACTGGCTTCTTTCATGAAGCATACTTATTTCCAGTTCATCCATTTAGTTACAAAAGATAGGATTTCATTCTCAATTATGGCTGAATAGTATTTTATACTGTATTTATAGCTCATATTCTTTTTCCAGTCACCAGTTCATGGACTTCTGGGTTGATTCCATGTTTGCTATTGTGAATTGAGTTGTAATAAACATGAGGTACAGATAACTCATGCCTATGTATATTCTATTTCATTTCATGTGGATAAATTCCTAGGAGTCAGATGGCAGGATCATATGGTATGTTTGTTTTCAGATTTCTGAGGAACTTTGATACTGCCTTCCATAATGGTTGTACTAGCTTCATTCCCACCAACAGTGGGTTAGGGTACCTTTTTCTCTCCCGCTCCACCAGCCTTTATTGTTTGTTGACTTTTTCCAAAGAATTATTTATTTGAAAGGTAGAGTTACTTATAGGGAGAGGCAGAGGCAGAGGCAGAGAGACATAAGTATTTTATCTGCTTGTTTATTCTCCATATGGCCCAACAGGTGGTGCTGGTCCAATCGGAAGCCAGAGTTAGGAGCATCTCCCTGGTCACCCAAGTGGGTGCAGGGACCCAGGCACTTGGGCCATCCTCCACTGTCCTCCCAGTCCAGAGCAGAAAGCTGGACTGGAAGAGGAGCAACCGGGACCAGAACTGGCACCCATAGGGGATGCCAGCTCAATGGGTGGAGGATCAACCCAGTGTGCCACAGCACTGGCCCCCATCAGGGATATTTTTCTATAGTACTCTCTCTCCACTGTATCTTTTTCTAGTTGAAGAATTAAGGTGATGCAGGATTAATCGAAGGAGTTTGAGAGGATTGTCTCTCTTTCAATTGAGTTGAATAGTTTGAGAAATACTGGAATTAGTTCTTTAAAAGTCCTGTAGAATTCAATAGTGAGGCTGTCTGATCCTGGACTTTTCCTTGTTGGGAGGGTCTTTATTACTCATCCAATCTCTGTCTTGGTTTTTGATTTGTTTAGCTTTTCTATGTGTCTTCATGACTTAATTTTGGTATATTTTGTATGTCCAGGAATCTGTTGATTTTTCCTCTAGGATTTCCAATTTGTTAGCCATCACAACAGATGCCCACATCCTATATTGCAGTGCTAATCTGAGTTTTGGGTACTCCACTTCCAAACCAATTTCATCTTAATACCCCTAGGAAGCAATGGATAATAGCTCAAATTCTTTCCTTCCTGTCATCTAATTTGGAGAACTGTAACCTCAATGGGGACTTGAGAACCTGGTCTTGCACAGTTGTAGCCATATAGAAAGTGAACTAGCAGATGGGAGACCTCTCTGCTTCTCTTTCCTTCTCTCTTTGTCTCTGTGTCTCTCTGCCTTTTTTATCATATTAAAATATTTAATTACTTATTTGAAAGAGTTACAGAGAGAGGGAGAGACAGAAATCTTCCACCACCTAATTCATTTTTGAGATGACTTTAATAGCCAGAGTGTGGCCAGGTTGAAGCCAGGAGCTTTTCCTCCGATGTGCGTGGCAGCATCCCAGCCACTTGGGCCATCTTTCCCTGCTTTTTCAGTCCATTGGTAAGGAGCTGGATCAGAAATGGAATAGCTGGTACTTGAACTGGTGCACATACAGGATGCCAATGTAGCAGATAGCAACTTTGTCCACTGCACCACAACCACCAGCTCCTCTTTCTGCCTTTCCAATAAATAAATCTTTTGAAAAAGAACTTAAGGTAGTAAAAGTCATCATGACTGAGCAATGGCAAATTTATTGAAGTGATCGACTTTCTTAAAGATCTATTTATGAATTTGAAAGGCAGCACTAGAAAGAGAGAGTGGGAGAGATGGATCTTCCTCCTGGTTTGTTCACTCCTCAAATGGCTGCAATGACTGTGGCTAGGCCAGACTGATATCAGGAGCCAGGGGCTTCTTCCAGGTCTCTCACATGGGTGCAGGAGCCCCAATATTTGAGTCACCCTGTGCTGCTTTTCCAGACACATTAGCAGGGAACTGGATCCATTTGGAGCATTAATGTCTATGATACTCTCCTTGCAGTTGAAGGATTTAGAATCCATTTCAATTATGGGTGGGCCAAGTACAACAGCTTCCAATTGTCCAAGATGTGGATTAGATGGGTTCTGAGAAATTTTGTTAAAATAGTTATTAATCATAACTCTGAGCTTAAGCTTTTCTTACCAAATTTTCATATTTGCTGATGTTTATATCTATGGGAAAATTGGGTCTCTGGATTGCAACCAATGAAAGCATCCAGACTAACAGTAATAAGGTCAACAGTCAGCAGAATGATGTCCAGCTGAACTGAAATAGCTTTTCTTATTTGGTAGAGGGGTTACCTCCTGCATTATGCTGACATAATGACATAGACAGTAGATGTTGGAGTCTGTCCCTTCTGCCAAAAGGAGAATACTACATTTTGGTCCATCATATATATATTAATATATTATAGTATATATTATATTATATATTTCTATACATAATATAGAATTACATATAATTATTATAAATATATAATTATATATGAATTTATTCTTTATATATAAATGTATAATTATTTCTTATCCAGCTCCTTACCAATGGATTGAAAAAGCCATGAAAGATGGTCCAAGTGCCTGGGTTACTGTGACACAGAGCGGAGGAGAAGCTCCTGGTTTCAAACTGGCCACACGCTGGCTTTTGAAGTCTTCTCAATAATATATATGTATATTATATATAATATTAATAATAAATTATATAATATCTGTTTATAATTATTATATATTATATAATATATTGTATGTTAAATTATAATATATTATATATTGAATATATTTATATACATAAATATATAAATTAATGTATATATATAAATTATTTATTTATGTATTTGACAGGTGTACTTACAGACAGTGAGAGGAAGAGACAGAGAAAGGTCTTCCATATGCTTATTTACTCCTCTAATGACTGCTGGGAGCACAAGGACAGTCCCTAGAGTTTATTTTGATGGATTTTAGCCCCTTTCATTGGAGGGAAGCCCAATGAAACTGGACTGATTTGTAAACCTCAGAAGTGTCTTTTCAAGGTGAAGGCAAACTGAGACTGAGGGGTTTTTGGAAAAACTTGGAACAAAATGCATTTGCCACACTTGCTTAAGACACATCATTTATCTATTGATTTCATCAGATCTGTTAACATTAAGTATAAGGTACAGGGGACATGGTGGATGGCATATAGCAATATGATTTTAGTAATATATCATGAGGTGCTTTTATTTTTAGTGGATTTAGCAGGTAAAATTGGGCTACCTAATGGGATGTGGCTGGAATAATCACCTTTTTGTTAAATAAATCTGAGGTAATAAATGTTAGTGTATGAAGACATTGAGTTTTCTTTTATTGGGCCTTCTTGGTTATTTTAATCTGGGATCTGCGAATTCTCATTTTCTTTATTTTATTCCTCATCATGTCGGACCAACTCTGCTGCTTTGGGGATTTTTTTAGTACATCTGACATTTGGAAATTTAGACAATAGTATAGTTAAAATGAGATGTACCAAGTAAAGTATTTATTTTTATTCTGATACATATTTTGGAATTCTTCTAAAATTCCTATTGAGTATCCTTGTTAAATTTAGTTGCATCCCAGGTTAAGACTTATTGGAGACAGGCGCCATGGCTCAATAGGCTAATCCTCCACCAGCGGTGCAGGCACACCGAGTTCTAGTCCTGCTGGGAGAGCCAGATTCTGTCCCAGTTGCTCCTCTTCCAGTCCAGCTCTCTGCTATGGCCCAGGAGTGCAGTGGAGGATGGCCCAAGTGCTTGGGCCCTGCACCTGTATAGGAGATCAGGAGGAAGCACCTGGCTCTTGCTTTTGGATCAGCGCAGTGTGCCAGCCGCAGCACACTGGCCGCAGCGGCCACTGGGGGGTAAACCAACAGAAAAAGGAAGACCTTTCTCTCTGTCTCTCTCTCTCACTGTCCACTCTGCCTGTCAAAATAAAAAATAATTTTTATAAAAAAGACTTATTGGAGCCACTCTAGTGATTATACCCATGAAACTTTGTTAATTAATGCAAATAGAACCTGGGAAAATTGATGTATATCTTATGCTGTAGAGACTTAAGATTGAACATCTTTTTTAAATCTTTTTTAATTATATAATTTAAAAACAAATTTTAGATTTTTTTTGACTTTACTAAGCCACAGCTCTGGCCCCATTAATATGTCTTAACAATGTCTTTTCCTCTCAGACTTATCTCTATTGTTTCAGTTAACTGCATGTCTTTTCTTTAGATTCAGATTCTCTCAGCTGTCAAAGCTTATTCATCTTAATTCTGTTGTTCCTATTTCCCTCCCTTTTATTCTGCCCCTAGGCTAATTGAGGTCATGATTATCCATTCCTTCTGTGTGGTGTCACAGTAGGATTGAAGTGTTCTTTTTCTCTTCTGATTTCTAAAGAAAGAAATTATGTATTCCCCCAGTTTAGATATTTTAATAATGCACTGTAAAACAAAGGTTAAATGTTCTTAATTTGACAAGAATTTTCGGGGCCAGTGGTGTGGCATAGTGGGTAGAGCCACCATTTGCAGTGCTGGCAGCTCATATGGATCCAGATCTCTGCTAAAGCCTGGGAAAGCAGTAGAAGATGGCCCAAGTCCTGGGCCCCTGCACCCATGTGGGAGACCTGGAAGAAGCTCCTTGCTCCTGGCTTTGGATTGGCACAACTCTGGCCATTGCAGCCAACTGGGGAGTGAACCAGTGGATGGAAGACCCCTCTCTCTTCTCTGCCTCTCTCTGTGTAATTCTGACTTTAAAATAAATAAATAAATCTTTTAAAAAAAGAATTTTTTCTAATTTTAGATTTGTTCTCCTTCATTGTCACTTCAGGGTGTGTGTAAAGAGTGCATATCCAGTTTTTCTATTTTGGATTTTTGGGATTTTGTATTAGCTCTGCTGTGTATTCATTTTTCTCGAGAATTGGTGATATCTTCTCCTTAGTTGTATTAAGAGAGAGAGCAATAGTCCTCATGTCTTTTTAGGTAAGTAAGACATATTAAAAACAGAGCATTCAGTATACATTCATAGTAGTTTGACTTGTTCAATTGATTTACGTGACCTCCCTTGGACATTCTTGGTCTCTGCTGTACAACTTTCTATACTCATTAATTCTTTGATATTCCCAAATCCAGAAAATGAATGATTCAACAGCGGTGTTCCTGTATTTGCTGGGACTCAGGGTAAGAAGCAAAGTGGAGGTGTTCAGGAATCTAAAGGTACATGCTACATAGCAAAGCACATCATTTCCTATACAAAGTGACTGGGAAATCCAGAATCTTTTGCATACTATATTGGATCCTGAACTATTACTGACCTATTCAGTAAGATTTTAATGTATTTATTTTCTGTGTGTGTGTTTGTATTTCTAAATAAACTCTGCTGGGCTACTTAACATTAACATGTATTGCAGAATTCTTTCATTAGTTTTTACTTTTAAAAAATTTCTCTTTCAGTTTTATGGGAGAGGGTAGAAGCTTTCTGCTATGTAACTGAAAATTCATTCATTCATTAAAGTAAAAATATTTGTTGGAAATGGGTGGAATACTATTAATTCTTGTGTGATTTTCATGAAACTAAATACATTCTCTATTTCGTTTTGCTTAAAATTTCTGCATGTGTGGACTTCTTTTTTCCTTCTTGCCCCAAATCCCTTTGTGTATTGGGATGGCAAATGGGTTTTACACTGGAGAAAACATGTTATTTTGGCAAAGAAGTACTTAGCCTTCCTGCTTCAAGTATTCAAATATTGCATTAGAAATCAGTATATTTGTTTACTGTACAAATGTCCTTCATACAATTTTGTAATATTCTGGGATGTGAGAGGGAGCAGGAAATAGGAGGGTTATGGGTGGGGGGGAAGTTATGATTGTCAGCATAAATTATTGCCCTACACTTTTTATAGACACTCTTCAAAGCATATCCTCAAACTAATTCAATTAATTTAAAGGATTTATTAAGTGATAGACTACATGAAATTTATTGATGTATTTTATCAAGCAATCATCCAATGTAAATGATTACCATATGTTTGCACTTCAGGGAATCATTCTATTGTGAATATTTTGGCATCAATATAATTTTGTTTAAAATTTCTTTATGAAAAAATATCTAGACTAGAAATCAATTGAATGCGTTGCATGGTTTTGTTACCTAATGACAAATTGCCTTCACTGAGGTTTATAATTATTTATTCTTTCAACACTAATGTTATGTGTTTACCAAATACAGTAATATTAATATACATTTGGGGTTGGCACTGTGGCATAGCGGGTAAAGCTGCAGCCTGACAGTGCTAGCATCCCAAATGGATGCCGGTTTGAGTCCCGGCTGCTCCATTTCTGAGCCAGCTCTCTGCTAAGGCCTGGGAAAGCAATGGAAGATGGTCTAAGTCCATGAGCCCCAGAACTCGCATGGGGGACCCAGAAGATGCTCCTGGCTCCTGGCTTTGGGTCAGTGCAGCTCTAGTCATTGCAGCCAATTGGGGAGTGAACCAGCAGATGGAAGACCTCTCTCTCTTCTTTCTGCCTCTTCTTCTCTCTCTGTGTAACTCTGGCTTTCAAATAAATAAGTAAATAGATAAATAATTTTTAAAAAGATACGTTTGTTTGCAAACAATATGTGACATCAATACAACTACTTAAATTTTCTCATACAAGTAGTTTAATTTGGAGGCCTGAATTATGGCTGATTGGTTCTGTAGTCTAATGATATCTTTGAACCCAACTATTTTCCCCTTCTTTATGAATTTCAGTGTTGTATATTACTAGAATTCTGAAAAAAATTCACAGAAACTTTAGGCATCATCTAAACATCATAATCTCCAAAGAGCAAAAATCATTGCAAACTATGATTTTCTAGAATTATTTCTTTGGATAATGCTACAATTTTATTGTAGCTTTAAATTGAGCACACACACACACACACACACACACACCCATGTACCATACATACATTCACAAATGTACATACACAATCAGCAAGTCTCCAATGCATTTACCAAAGTGCATCAATGTGCTAGTTTAAGATTACTGCCAAAGAATAGTCCCTTTCTTTAAATACCAATTTACTCTATTGATTTATTTTGGACCTAAAATGATGCAGTTTAGTTACTGTTTTGACAAAGAGGCAGGTATCATCACAAAGCACAAATGAGTGAATAAGTTACATTATCCAGGGAATTAGATAAGAAATGGCTCACTCATCAAATTAAAAGGAATTGAATCTAGTTTGAGTTACCATGTCAAGCAAAATATGAAGTTTTACAAAACTTGAATGTATATAATTTCAAATAAATTTTGAGTTGTATCTAAATGTGTACACTACAACATTAAGCATAAAGGCACAGATATTTAAATACCTTTATTTAGGAAAATGCGAATAGATAATAATAATAATTGCTAACATTTATTTTATACCAGGTGCTGTTTCCTGAATTTTATGTTTCCAGAAAAATGGAGGTAGCTCCTGTTATTTTAACTTTAAAGAAAATGCAACTGAGGCATGAAGAGGTAAGTAACTGGTTTGCCCAAGGATATATAATCATGAAGTGGCAAAGCCTTAGACTTGGCATGATCTGAATGACAGCCATTTTTTTCACAAATTCAATGTTTGATCTATTTCATATATTCACTAAAAGGATTTACTATCAAATGATACTTTCTGATAAAACCTATGAAAACTGCAGATGAGTATTGCTCCAAAGCAAATACTTGAGGCTAGCATTACGTGTAGCAGGTAAAGCCATTGTCTTTAAATTTAGCAAAGATATGCCTTGTTAGATGAGTGTACTTTGTGTAATTCTTCTTGTCAGTGTATACACTTTAGAAATTGATTACAGGGCACAGCATGTTAAAACCCCAACCTAGGGTGCCAGCATCCCATATGGGTGCTGGTTTGAGTTCCAGTTGCTCCACTTCTGATCTGACTCCTTGCTAATGCACCTGGGAAAGCATCAGAGGATGGCTCAAGTCCTTGGGCCCCTGCACCCATGTGGGAGACCTGAGAAAAGCTCCTGGCTCCGGGCTTCAGATCAGCTCAGCTCCGGCTTTTGCAGCCAATTGGGAAGTGAACCAGCAGATTGAAGACTTTTCTCTCTGTCTCTACCTCTCTATATAACTCTGTCTTTCAAATAAATAAAAATAAATCTAGAAAAAAAAGAAATTGATTACATCAGGCAACACATATGAACTTTTTTATAGAAAGATTGACCTTTAGAAAAATTTTAGACCTACAGAAAAAAAATGTGGTACAAATGTGAACTTTTGAATAAAAATCTATTTTTCATGAAAGCATGGTGTTATAAAACACAGCAATACCTCACTGAGAACCAAAAATAAATTGGACTATCTCATTCTGTGATTTGAAATCTAGGGACAAATGTCCTTTATTTTTCTTACAGAGAATGTAAATAGTGTTGTGATATCAAACTCATTCTAAGTTTAGGTACCCCATGGAAAGTTTGATCTAATGAAAACAAATCTGTTGGATCATTTACCTCATACATTCCACTACCATGAAAATAATATATCTGTCATAATACATCAAGAAGAAAACATATTTATGCCTAAAAATACAAATTCAACTATTACAAACTGTTCAGCAAAATTTAAATTGTATGTTTTTAATATTCTAAAATGGAACATTTTTCTTTGCTTCTCAATAAAAATGTGATACACTTTAACATCTTCAGAATAAGAACTGAGAGTGTACAAGGCAAAATTTATTTATTTATTTATTTATTTTTTGCCAGGCAGAGTTAGACAGTGAGAGAGACAGAGAGAAAGGTCTTCCTTCCATTGGTTCACCCACCAAATGGCCACCATGGCCTCCTGATCTCCCATGTGGGTGCAGGGCCCAAGCACTTGGGCCACCCTCCATTGCTCTCCTGGGCCACAGCAGAGAGATGGACTGGAAGAGGAGCAACCGGGACTAGAACCTGGGGTGCCAGCACTGCAGGCGGAGGATTAGCCTTGTGAGCCACGTACCCGGTGAAATATAGTTTAAGGAGAGAATTTATAATGTTCATTTTTAAAGTAACAAAAATATTTTTCACTTCTTGGTTTGCATTTTAAATTTGTACATATATATATATATATATATATATTAGCCATCCTTACTGGTTATTGCAAATTACCACATCCCAAAATTAATTGCTTCTCAACATTTACAATTTGTTTCTTCACTTTAAAGAAAAACATTTGTGTCTCTTGAGTAAACAAGTAAATATAATGATTTGGCATCATTTTATAAAACTCAAATCTGTAAGAACTCAAAAACCACTGCAGAAATATTCTATAAGAATGTACTCATGCATATTGTTCTTACAATAGATTCACCCATGTCATAGGAGAGCAACTCCTTGCTCAACATTCAAAATGTTCACAGTCTTCTAACTATTCCTTTTAACATAGTGACCACAGTTGGACACAAGAGAGTCTTTAAAATTAAAAGAAACAATTTGGGTATGCTGACTTTCCTAGTCTTCTTGTTTTCCTGGGACAGAGTATCTATTTTGAATGTAGGCTGACAAGGATACAACCCCCTCCACAAAGTAAAATGCCTAAACATTAGAGCACTGCTCCTGACCCCTGCTCACTTGTTCCTCTATGTGGGATTTATGAATGACTTGCATGAATGGAGAGATGAAAGAGGCAATGAGCTACCACCCCCCTTTTTCTTTATTTAGCACTTTTCTAGGATGCCTATGAGAACATGGGTTCTTGTCTGCCCTTTTTTATACTGTAAATTTAGCAAAAAACCTGTACTCTGTAAGTGACTAGGTAGGGATGCAATGTAATGTACTAGGGCAATGGAAAGGAATCTTTGTTGCTAAGCACCAAGACCAACAACTCTGTGGGCTAGAAAGCTTACATTTTGACTTCTTTCCATGTCCAGCTTGAACCATTCAGAATTCAGAGAAAGTAGGAATGTAAGTTATGAGCACACTTCACTGCCACAAATGTTATGATACTCATCAGTTTGTAATCAGGAATGACTTAAAATTTAACCAAAAATACCACAGTAAACTATGGCAGATTCATCAACACCTACACTTATAACTAACATCCACATTTATAATTGTATCTTTCTATGAAGGATCTGACAGGAATTATTATCTGGGATGGATAGTTAACAACTCCTTATACAATTTTTATAATGTACCAAAAAAGTGAACTTTGAATCCTTTGGGAATTGGATAAGCTAAATATATTTGTATTTGATGAATTCAGGCTGAGAACTTGTAAGTACAATACCAACCATAATACCTACTAAAAAATTAAATACCTTGGAATAAATTTAACTAAGAATTTGAAAGATCTTCACAATGAAAATTACAAAACATTAAAGGAAGAAATAGAAGAACACACACAAAAATGGAAAAATATTTCATGTTTGTGCACTGGAAAAAATAATATCATCAAAATGTTCATACTACCCAAAGCGATTTATAGATTCAATGAGACCCCAATCAAAACTCCAAGAACATTCTTCTCAGATCTAGAAAAAAAGAATGCTTAAATTTGTGTAGAAACACAAGAGACCCCCAAATAACTAAAGCAACATTAAACAAGAAAAAGTTGGAAGTATCAGAAGACCAGATTTCAAGACATACTACAGGGCAGTTACAAACAAAACAGCCTGGGACTGGAACAGAAAAAGACATGTATACCAATGAAACAAAATATAAACCAAAAAAATTAATCCATGCAGCTACAACCAACTAGTCTTTGACAAATGAGCTAAAATCAATCCCTGGAGAAAGGACAGTCTCTTCAACAAATAGTGTTGGGAAAATTGGATCTCAACATGCAGACATATGAAACAAAACCTGTACTTACACCCAGACAAAAATCAACTCACAACTGATCATGACTCTAAATCTATGGCCTGATATCAACAAATTACTAGAGGAAAATATTGGGAAAACTGCAAGATATTAGCATAGGAAAGACTTCTTGGTAAAGACCCCAGAAGCACAGGCAATGAAAGCAGAAAGAGACAAAAGGGATTACATCAAGCTTAGAAGATTTGTGCTGCAAAGGAAACACTAAGCAAAGTGAAGAGTGGTAGAAAATATTTGCAAACTATATAACTGATAAAGGGTTAATATCTTGAAGTAACACCTTGACAGTAGGGACTCCATTTTGGAGCACTTGAGACTCCATTCTGGGAAGGTGCCCCCCCACACCATGAGACTCTGGTCTGAGACTATGATCTAAAACAGTTGAATAATAGCAGTCCACTACATCTCACTTGGCAGAGCACAGAAACCCCCTAGCATGATCGCTCAAGCTTGGAAGTGGATAGACTACACCTGGGTTAATGATAAAAAATGTAATTTGTCTAAGTCCTACGTATGATTAAAACCAATACCTGGATTAATGTCAAGATTATAATTGGAATTGTTAAGATTGTAACTGGTATTGTCAATATTATAATTGATACTAGCTTATTGATACTAGCTTATTGATACTAGATTATAATTGATACTAGTTTCACATAGGTTTTAGGTCAGTAACCAGTAACCAGTAACCATGTATTCCCCCCTATTCCTAGCAACCATGAATTCCAATCCCGATTTTGTGGTTTTTGCCTTTGTAAACCCTGTTGCTTTGGGCTTCAGGGTCGAGAGTTCTTTAGGGCATGAGCCCACTCTCCACCACCCGCAATAAAGGACCACCAAATTTTATCAATCTGTGGAGCTCTTTTGTTTGCACTCACTCAGGTACAACAATCTGATGTTCATAAAGATCTTAAGAGACTCAACTTCAATAAAATAATGCAGTTAAGAAATGGGCAAAGGACATGCACAGAAAATTTTCAAAGGATGCAATCAATACAAATGGCCTACAGACACATGAAAAGATACTCAGCATCACTAACCATCAGGGAAATGCAAAAACACCATAAAGTTTCATCTCATCCCAGTTAGAATGTCTATCATCCAAAAATGAAAAAAATAATAAATGCTGGTAAGGATGTTGGAGAAAAGGCACACTTATACGCTGTTCATAGGAATGTAAAGTAGTACAACCATTATGGAAGACAGTAAGGATATTCCTCAGAAATCTGAAAATAGATCTACTATATGACCCAGCAATCCCACCCATGGGAATTTACCCAAACAAGATGAAATCAGGCTTTGGAAGAGTTATTTATAACCCCCATGTTTACTGCACCTCAATTGGCAATAATTAAGATAAGCAATCAAATCAGATTCCCATTAACTGATGTCTGGAAAAAGAAAATGAGTAGTATGGAATACTGCTCAGTCATAAAAAAGAATGAAACCCTGTCTTTGCAATACATGAATGCAACTGCAAACCATTATGCTTATTGAAATGAGCAATTCAAGAAAGATAAATGTCATTTCTTCCCTGATAAGTTCTGATTAATATAGGATACAAGAATAAATAAGAATGAAATGGATTTATGATTTGATTATTGTTTTTAGCCCTTGTGAATACTCTAGTCAAACTGTGGTTTTGGATTTTTTTTTTATTTGTTGAATAGTATGGTTAGTGGTGCACTAAACCCAAGGTTCAAAAGAAAATTGTGAAATCATGTTTTTTTTTAATTTATGTTTTTGCAAAACTTATAGAGAAAAAGGAAAGGTGAGTGGGGATTGATGGAGGGAGTGAGGGGACTATGGATATCTTCTTAGCATTGTATTTATAAAATACATGATATCTGTTCTCTTTATATTAATAAAAAATTTTGGAGAGCCTAAAGGTAAACATCTCCTACGAGCTGATCTTCAGCAGAAATGCTAAGAATATTCACTGCAGAAAGGACAGTCTTTTCAATGAATGGTGCTTTGAATATTGAATATTCACACATAGAAGATATAAACTTTATCTCTCATCATATACAAAACTGAACTCAAAGGTGTTCATTTACCCTAGGCATTAAGATGTCAGTTAAGATGCTAGTGTCTCATATCAAAGTACCTAGTAGATACCCAGCTCTGACTCCTGACTCCAGTTTCCTGCTAATGCAGATACTGGGAGGGAGTAGGGATAACTCAAGTACTGGGTTCCTTCCACCATGCAGGAAAGCTGGGTTGAATTCCACACTATTGGCTTCTGTTTGGCCCAGTCCTGTCCTTTGTGGGCATTTGTGGAGTCAATCAACATGAGAGCTCTCTCTTTTTGTTTATCTGCTCTCAAATAAATAATTTTACACTCAATTCAAAATTATTTAAAGACTTAAATGTAAGATCTGAAAGTACTAGGAAAAAAATGCTTCAGGACATTGGATTGAGTAAGTATTTGAAGGATACGACAACAAAGCACTAGAAGAAAAAAGCAAAAATAGTCAAATGCACTTTTTTATTTATTTAACAGGTAGAGTTATAGACAGTGAGAGACAGAGACAAAGAGAAAGATCTTCCTTCCATTGGTTCACTCCCCAAATGGCCACTATGGCTGGCGCTGTGCCAGGAGCAAAGCCAGGAGCAAGGTGCTTCCTTGTGGTCTCCCATATGGGTGCAGGGCCCAAGCACTTGGGCCATCCTCCACTGCCATTCTGGGATGCAGCAGAGAGCTGGACTGGAAGAGGAGCAACTGGGACTAGAACCCAGTGCCCATATGGAATGCCGGCACTGCAGCAAGTGAGCCACGGCACTGGCCCTGGAATTTTACCAAATTAAAAAACTTCTGCAAAGCAAACAAAATAATCAACATAACAAAGAGACAATATGAAATTGGAGAAAATATTTAGAAAATATACACCTATTAAGGTGTATACAACCTTTAAGACATTTTAAAAACTCAATGAAAAATGAACAGATTTTAAAATTGGCATTAGATCTAAATGCTCATTTGTCAAAGAAAGGCATACAAATGGCCAAGAAGTACATGAAAAATGTTCAGCATCACTAATTAACAGGGAAATACAAATACAAATCAAAACCACAATTAGACACCAAGTTACTCCAGTTAGAATGCCTATTATCAAAGGCAAAACAGTGGCTGGTATTGTCACACAGCAGGTTAAGCCATGCTCTGTGACACTGGCATCCCATATGAGCACTAGTTCAACTCCACATCCCATCCAGCTCCCTGCTAATGTGTCTGGGGAAGCAGCAGAAGGTGACCCAAGTGCTTGGGCCCCTGTCATCCACATGGGAGACCCAGATGGAGTTCCAGGCTTCTGGCTTCAGTCTGGCACAGAACCAGCCATTGTGGTCATTTTTAGAGTGAACCAGTGATGAAAGATCTGTCTCTCTGTCTCACTATGTGTCTCCCTCTTTGTAACTGTTCCTTTCAAATAAATAAATTAATCGTATAAAAAAGAAAAATACACACTTGAAGGAATTGTATGCAAATTTAACAAAAACTTGGAGAACTCAGTAACAGGAAAATAAATGCCTTCAAATTTAAATACTGCCAGAATACATAGAGACACACGTAAAATGCATAATAAAATAAACATATACGGGGCTGGCACCATGGCTCACTTGGTTAATCCTCCACTTGTAGTGCTGGCATCCCATATGGGCACAGGGTTCTAGTCCCAGTTGCTCCTCTTCCAGTCCAGCTCTCTGTTGTGGCCTGGGAGTGCAGTGGAGGATGGCCCAAGTGCTTGGGCTCTGCACCCACATCAGAGACCAGGAGGAAGCACCTGGCTCCTGGCTTCGGATCAGCATAGTTCCAGCCATAGTGGCCATTGGGGGATGCACCAATGGAAGGAAGACCTTTCTCTCTGTCTCTCTCTTTCTTTCTCACTGTCTAACTCTATCTGTCAAATAAATAAAAAAGCATATAAACCAATCTGAATATTAGAGAATTCTGAGAAAAAGAAATGTACTGTACATAAAGGAAGAGCACATTTAGACAGCAACAAGATGGATACACTGTGTATCAGGATGGTTACACTTAAAAACACACATTACAAATGCTTTCAAGGATAGAGTAGCAGGACATCTCATTCATTCCTGGTGAGAATGCATCATGGGGTAGATGCTTTATCAGACATCTTGGCATGTTATTAGGAATCCAACACCATGTCATACACCATACATGTTCTAATATATTTACAGAGCTGGTGTGAAAATGTATGCCTTGATAAAAGCTGACATGAAAATATATATAGCAGCTTTATTCACAATGGCTAAAGCTCATAGAAAACCACATTGTTCCTCAACAGTTAACCACATAACCAAACCTTCAAATTGTGTGGAGACCCTGGGAAGAGAACAGGAGATGAAGACACATGAGATGTTTAGGGTGCAGGCATTTAGCATGGGGACACAAGAAAAAAGCCGAGGCTGAAGTCATAGGGGATCTAGAAGCCCAAGGAAGACAATGACTTCAAGCAAAGGGCAGAGAGGTATCTGAAGGCTGCCATGAGCTGAAAGCTCAGGCTATGAAGTCACTCCAGGGTAGCAGGATAATACTCCGGAGTAGAGATGCAGATAACTGATGGGAGATCACGGCTTCATGCAGAGGGGCTGGAGGACCTGACAGCTGGCTTGGGATGCAGGCACAGATGGACACTCAAGGAAAGATGTGATGGAGGGTCTGGCATTGTGGTGCAGTGGGTTACACCACTACCTATAATGTTGGCATTCCATATGGGTGCTGGTTTGTATGCTGGCTGTTCCCGTTCAGATCCAGCTCCCTGCCAAAGACCTGGGAAAGCAGTGGAAGATGGCCTTACTGCTTTGTCCTCTGCCACCCACATAGGAGACCCAGAAGAAGCTCCAAAGGCCTGACTCCTGGCTTCAGATGGGCCCAACCCTGGCCATTGCAACCAATTGGGGAGTGAGCCAGAGGATGGAAGCTCTTTCTGTCTCTCTATGCCTCTGTCTCTCCCTCTATGTGATAAGGAAATAACTTGAGATATTAAATTTCATGGGGTTTTTTTGGACAGAGTTAGGCAGCGAGAGAGAGATAAAGATCTTCCTTCCATTGATTCACACCCCAAATGGTTGCCACGGCCAGTGCATAGTGGCAATCCAAAGCCAGGAGCCAGGTGTTCCCTCCTGGTCTCCATGCGGGTGCAGGGTCCAAGTAAGTTGAGCCATCCTCCACTGCCTTCCCGGGCCACAGCAGAGAACTGGACTGGAAGTGGAGCAACCAGGACTAGAACCTAGAGTGCCAGTGCCACAGCCAGAGGATTAGCCTAGTGAGCCATGGCACTGGCCCTCTATGTAATTTTCAAATAAATCTTTTTTAAAAAGAGGTGCTGGAGACACAGGGGATGGAGACTTATGAAGGCACATGGAATAAGACTGTGTCTAGGGAGGCCATTCATGCATCAGAATTCTACTTCTCCACTGTCTGTTTGTCATGATAAAGCCTCCCTTTGAGCAACCACCATTTAAAGATGCCACGTGACAGACTCCTTGTCTCTGAGGCTAATATGTGTCCGTAAAGCCTACTTTAGAAGTAAGAAGTACAGATAATCATAACAAAATCTGTGACTGCCTCTGGAAGACTGAGGGACCAGGGGGTGTGGAAAAACACAAAATTGGGGCCAGTGCCGTGGCTCACTTGGTTAATCCTCCACATGTAGTGCCAGCATCTTATATGGGCACCGGGTTCTAGTCCTGGCTGCTCCTCTTGCAGTCCAGCTCTCTGCTGTGGCCTGGGAAGGCAGTGGAAGATGGCCGAACTGCCTGGGCCCTGCATCCATATGAGAGACCATGAAGAGGTATCTGGCAGCTGGATTTGGATCAGTGCTGCACACTGGCCGTAGCAGCCATTTGGGAGGTGAACCAATGGAAGGAAGATCTTTCTGTCTCTCACTGTCTAACTTTGCCAAAAAATAAAAATAAAAAACACAAAATTTAATATCTCAATTTATTTCCTATCACTTCTTTTTTTTTTAATTTTCACAGCAATGTCTTGCAATCACTTGGAAACAGGTAACAACATAGGGATCTAACATATAGACTGAAAGGATTGCAGACTCAAAACACAAACCTGGTTATTCACATCGAATGCACCTTTGCTCTAGAATGACACTGACTGCTGACTGTGAGTTTCCAGCAGTTCTTAGGATGCCAAGTCTTCTGAAAACACTTTGAAACCTGTCTTCCCAGACTGAGAACCCATGGATAACAGGACTGGAGAGAGCAGTGCTCTAAGACTAGCCTAGCATCTGCTTCCACCCTTGGCAGGGAAGTGCCAGGGTCACCCCACACTGAGGGGGAGTAGCTGCGTTCTCTGTGCCCTCCAGCAGGCGTGTGTACTAGGGTTCACTCCCAGCCCTGGGGCCTCCAGAAACCCTGCAGCCAGCCTTCCTCCACAGCCATGTGGTGGGGTCATGGGTTGGCTCCCACAGGGTGCACGGGGCACCTGGTGGCCCTCACCCCCCACCATTCCCTGACCTCTGGTCTGGTGCCCCCACCTCCGGGTTGGAAAAATCCCAGAATCAGTTGAGAGCCAGAGATAAGAAGGGAGGATTGGCACAGCACTGGCTGGGAGAGACCCTGAGGGGCCCTGTGGCACCCATGGGTTGGCCTCAAGGTCCCAGGGTGGCTGCAGCAGGGCCTGCGCAGGTCACCCCTGCACTCTCCCCAGACCCAGCTATCTGGAGTTCGCAAGTACAGAGATCCTGCATCCTTCAGTGCTGGGAGCACACTTCCTCAGGGTCTCCCACAGCCAGAAGTTCACAAAGGGCCACCACTTCCTCCTGTCCATCCATTTCCTCGCTCCTGAGTCAGCACCATCCATTTATGCTGAGTCATCATGAAATTTCTGCTGGGTCATCATTACCATACCTTCTGAGTCATCATGAAATTTCTGCTGACTCATCATTACCACCTACCTGGTCCCCACATGTTCTCTTTAGAGACCTGAGCCCTGTCAAGGGGTCCTGAGAGATAGGGTGGTCCCCAGCAGCTCCATCCTAGTCTCTAGCAGGTATACATTGCCCCATCTGGGTCCCCAGGGCTCCATTCAGTCTCTAGGGCCTTCATACAGATCTCCTGGTCTCCATCCGGGTCTCCAGGCCACCAGCCAAGTCCCCAGGTCCTCCATCCAAGTGCCGGGGCCTCCATCCAGGTCTCTAGGGCTCCATCTGGGTCTCTAGCAGGTGCACAGGGATCCATACAGTCTCTAGGAGCCTCATCTGGGTTTCCATGGCTCCATCTGGTTCTTCAGTGCTCCATCTGGGTCTCCAGAGCTCAATTTGGGTCCCCAGGGGCTCCATCCTGGTTTCCAGCAGGTGCATGGGGTCCTCAGGACCTCCATCTAGTCCCAGCAGGTGCAAGGGGCCCCTCCTTCCTTCCTTGCAGCCTTGGGTTAGATTTAGGGGTAGAAGCATGACTCAGCTGGCCTGGTGCCATGACTCAGCAGGTTAGGTTTGATGTCAAGGTTAGGGTGGGGATGGGATTTGGGTTAGGGTTCATGTTTGAAGCATGACTCACCAAGTTTAGAAGCACAACTCAGGAGGTCTGGAAGCATGATTCGGCAATTTTAGAAGTGTGACTCACTGGCCTAAGAGTATGACTTGGCAGGTGTAGTTGTCTACCTTTGTGGGTAAGGATGCCTGGTAGGTAATAATGACTCAGCAGGTATAAAATGGTGACTCAGCAGAAGTTTCTCAATGACTCACCAGGTCTGGGATAATGAGGATTAAGTGGGTATGTATAATGATGGCTCACAAGGTGTGTGCTAGTGATGATTCAGCAGAATTTCCTGATGACTCAGCAGGAGTCTCAGCATGACTCATCCCTTCCTTCCTTCCCTCCCCTCTTTGCATTCATTTCTGGTCCACTTTCAATTTCCTAAACCCACTTCTGGTCATTCTAGACCCACTTCCAGTCCACTTCTGCATTCCCAGAGTCAATTCCAGTCAACTTCCCGATTCCTATAGTCACTAACTTCCAGCTAATTTATGTCACTTCGGGGTTCTCAGACTCACTTTAGTCTACTTCTGGGTTCCTAAGTCACTTCCGGTCCACTTCCGGCCATTGTATACCCATTTTCAGTCACTTTGGTTCTGTTTATACCCATTTTTGGGTACTTCTGGTGTACTTCCAGGTTCTTATAGTCACTTCCCAGAGGGTCTCTGTTGGTCCCTGGGGGTCTCTGTGGGTCCCAGTTGTCTCTGGGGTTCTCTCAGGGTCTTTCAGCATCTCTGGGGGTCTCTGAGGGTCTCTGGGGGTCCCAGGGCTCTTGGCAGGGACACCTGTCCATCACCCAGTCACCCTTGTCCATCACTCAGAAACCTGTCCATCACTCAGAATAGACCTGTCACTCAGGAAAAACATTTTAATTCTCATACAAGTTTCTGTCAGCAAATTGGTCCTGGGTCTGAAAGACACCTTTTCTTACAGGGACTCCCTTGAGTTTTTGTCAGAGAAATTTTGTCAGGATCCAATATGGCTATAGCTCCTGTCAAAACAATTGCCAGAATCCAAGATGGCCACCACTGACATCAGAAAACACACTGCCAGACTCCAACATGGCTGCCACTCCTGTCAGAAAAATTTGCCAGCCTCCAAGATGCCTGTCATTCCTGTCATAATGAGAATTTGCCAGGATCCAACATTCTGCTGCTGATGTCAGAACGAGAATTTGCCAGACTCCAATATGGCTGTCATCAGAAAATCTAAAAATACATTTCTTAAAAATTTCATTTAAAAATTCATTAAAAATTAAAAATTAAGTAAAAATTAAAAATGTAAAAAGACATTCAAATTCCATTTAAAAATTCATTAAAATTGGCTGGCGCCGCGGCACACTAGGCTGATCCTCCGCCTTTCAGCACCAGCACACCGGGTTCTAGTCCCAGTCGGGGCACCGGATTCTGTCCCAGTTGCCCCTCTTCCAGTCCATCTCTCTGCTGTGGCCCAGGAGTGCAGTGGAGGATGGCCCAAGTGCTTGGGCCCTGCACCCCATGGGAGACCAGGAGAAGTACCTGGCGCCTGCCATCGGATCAGCGTGGTGCGCCGGCTGCAGCGCGCTGGCGGCAGCAGCCATTGGAGGGTGAACCAATGGCAAAGGAAGACCTTTCTCTCTGTCTTGCTCTCTCACTGCCCACTCTGCCTGTCCAAAAAAAAAAAAAAATTCATTAAAATTCTTTTAAAATTAATTTAAAAAATAATTAAATAATTAGTGTGCATGAGTGGGATTGCCTAGCAACTTGCTTAAGCCAGAGGCCCTGAACGCACCTTTGAGGGATTGCCTAGCAACTGGGTTAAGCCCCGCAGCCCCGGGCAAGCCTGCACGGGGTTGCCTAGCAACGAGAGAAAGCCAGAGGCGTGGAGGATGCCTTCATGGAGTTGCCTAGCCATGTTCCCACAGTCTCTGCATTTTCCACGGTTCTGGCCCAGGGGCCTTGGGGGTCCCCAGCTTTGGGGGGAGGGTTCCAGCTGGACTGGAAATGGAGCTCCTGGGGGCCCTGGGCACCTGCTGGGGACCTGGATGAAGCCCTGGGGACCCAGATGGAGGCCCGGTGCACTTGCTAGAGACCTGGATGCAACCCCTGGAGACCCAATGGAGCCCTGGAGACCTGTATGGAGCCCCTAGATACCCAGATGGAGCCCCTGGAGACCTGGATGGAGCCCTAAAGACCTGGAAGGAGCTCCTGGGAGCCCCCGGCACCTGCTAGAGACCCAGATGGAGCCTCTAGAGACCCAGATGGAGCCCCTAGAAATATGGGTAGAGCCTTGGGGACCCAGATGGAGCCTTAGAGACCTGGATGAATCCCTGGAGACCCAGATGGAGCTCCTGCAGACTCGGATGGAGCCTTAAAGACCTGGATGGAGCTCCTGGGAGCCCCAGGCACTTGCTAGAGACCCAGATGGAGCCCTAGAGACCTGGATGGAGCTCCTTGGGGCCCAATGCACCTGTTAGAGATCTGGATGGAGCCCCTAGAGACCCAGATGGAGCCCTAGAGACCTGGATGGAGCTCCTTGGGGCCCAATGCACCTGTTAGAGATCTGGATGGAGCCCCTAGAGACCCAGATCGAGCCCCTAGAGATATGGGTAGAGCCTTGGGGACCCAGATGGAGCCTTAGAGACCTGGATGGATCCCTGGAGACCCAGATGGAGCCCCTAGAGACTCAGATGGAGCCCCTGTGCACTTGTTAGAGACCCAGATGCAGCCCCTGGAGACCCAGATGGAGCCCTAAAGACCCAGATGGGGCTCCTGGGAGCCCCAGGCACCTGCTAGAGACTCAGATGGAGCCTCTAGAGATATGGATGGAGCCATGGGGACCCGGATGGAGCCCTGTGCACCTGTTAGAGAACTGGTTGTAGCCCCCGAGACCCAGATGGAGCCCTAGAGACCTGGATGGAGCTCCTGGTGGGCCCATGCACCTGCTAGAGACCTGGATGGAGCATTAGAGATCTGGATGGAGCCCCTGGAGATATGGATGGAGCCATGGGGACTTGGATAGAGCTCTGGAGACCCGGATGAAGCCCTAGAGACCCGTATGGAGCCCCTGGGGACCCATATGGAGCCTTTGAGACCCAGATGGAGACCTGTATGGAGCTTTAGAGACACCAATGCAGCCCCTGGTGCAGGCTTGGGGCCTGGAAATGGGCAGGGCTATGGTGATTGATAGTCCTGATCCCCAACCCCATGTTCCCACAAGGTGTGGGTGGTGGGGAAGATGGCGCTGGAGTAGGGGACCTAGGGGTTTCTGGGAGCCAGAAGTGAGGGCGTGGCTTCTCCCAGGGGATTCTGAGCCAGACATGGGGGCCCCAAGGGCCTCTGGGAGCCAGATGTGGGAGCATTCCAGAGAGACCACAGAATCCACAGTCGTGTGCAATCAGTTTATGACATCAATGAGAAAGAGAAACTGAGAGCGAGCTGGGGACAGAGGCTTATGGGACATTCCAGAACATTCTGGAACATTCTGAAAACATCCCAGAACATTCCAGAAGCTTCCAGCAGAGATTGCAAGTGAGGGGCAGGGAGACGTTGGCTTTTTACCTGTTGGGGATGAGAAAAAAAATGTGGAGCATTCTGGAAATGTCGCAGAATGCTCTGGAATGTTCCAGAATATTCCTGTTGCCTGAACATCTAGAACATTCTGGGATATTTCGGAAACACTCTAGAATGTTCCCCTGGGAATGTGTGAGGACTGGCTGGCACCACACTGCTCACCTGGGCGTCAGCATCATCACTGGGGACAGGTGTCTGTCAGGGAGGAGAAATTGGCTGAGTCAGCACGGGATGGCCTGGTGGCTCCATGGAACGTTCTAGAGTTTTCTAGATTTTTCTGGAACCCCCTGGAATGTTCCACCCAGGCCACACCCACCAGTTCATTCCCCTCCACCCAGACCACACCTGATTCTCATCCATGTCAGCCATGCCCCCAGCTCACAGCCATGCCTCCACCCTGGCCACACCCCTGGCTCACTCGTGACAGCCATGCCCATCCTGGCCATGAACCCTCCACACTGGCCACACCCCCAGCTCACCCGTGCTGGCCACACACTCCATGTTCTCCCGGGGATCCCGTTCTCCTCCATTAACACCAAGAACTGTGCCAGGTGCTCATCGCTCAGCTCCTGGTCCTGGGCTGTGGGTGGGTGCCCTGTCTAGTGGGCGCTGACTGTATACAGCCAGCCAGACGCACCTCAGGCAGCATGGGCTCCGTGCTGTGTACACCGAGGGTGCCTCTGTCTAGAGGGTGCCCACTAACTACCACTGGGTCTGCACCAACTGTATACAGTCACAGTCAGGATGGCTCCTTCTAGTGTGTGCTGACTGTATACAGTCAACCAAAATCACCCAGGATAGGATGGGGCTGGGATGGTTCTGTTCAGTAAGCACTGACTGTATACATTCAGCAAAACCTGCCCCAGATATCTAGTAGGTGCTGACTGTATGTGCTTGCCCCATCTAGTGGGTGCTGACTGTATACAGTCAGCCAAGCCCACCCCGGACAGGATGGGATCTACTTAGTATGCACTGACTGTATACAGCTGGCCGAGCCCCCCTCTAGGGTGTGCTGGGGTTGAGGATCTTGTATTTAGTAGGTGCTGCCTGAACACAGCCAGGGTCAGGCTCTCTCTCTAGTGTGTGCCACCAGTATACAGCTGGCCAAGCCCCTCTAGGATGCACCAGGGTCAAAGTTATTCTGCATAGTAGGCACTGATTGTATACGGTCACGGTCAGAATGTATCTCTCTCTAGTGGGTGCTAACTGTATACAGCAGGGTCAGGCTTTCAGGTTGCAATGTGTGTCCCTAGTAGGAGCTGACTGTATACACTCAGGATCCATGTATACAGTCAGGGTCAAGCTCTGGACTGGTTGCATACACTCAGGGTCTGTGTATACAGTCAGGGTCAGACTCTCTTTCTAGCAGGTGCTGGCTGTATCCACATGTGTGTGCAGGGGGCTCACCAGCAGTAAGGGTGACGCAGGTGGCAGTGCCATCAGTGCCCACATTCTGATTGAGAAAGAAGATGTGGCCATTCTCCTGCACCAGGAACTTGAAGTAGTTCTGGCCTTCAACTTCAGGGGGAGAGGTGGGCATTCAGGGTGTGCCAGGGCATGCTGGAACATGGTGGAATGTTTCAGGGCATTGTGGAGCATGCTGGGACATCCTGGGGCATGCTGGGACGTTCCAGAAGCATTTTCTAGAACATTCTGGAACATTCTAGAACATTATGGAATTTTTCTGGAACACTCTGGATGCTTCCCTAGGGCCTGTTAGAGTCTACTGGGACTGTCTGTAACATTTCGGAATGTTCTGTAATATTCTGGGGGAGAGATTCTAGAACATTCCAGAACATCCTAGAATTGTTAGAAACAAAATTGGAAAGATTCTGGAACATTCTAGAACATTGTGGAATTGTCTGGATGTGTTCTAGAACATCCTGGAATATTCTGGAACATTCCAGTTGCTCCCGTAGGGCCTGCTAGAGAGTCTATTGCAATCATCTGGAACATTCTGGAACATTCTAGGACATTATGGAACATTGCACAAATGATGTGAGTGATTGATACCTGGGCACAGGCCACGCCCACCACAAGGGCAAGAATGAGAGCCTTCATCATCATCGTCTTTTCGTCGTCTGGAACCGGCTGCTACCAGGCATCTCTTTATAGCCAGGGCTTGGGAGAAGGGGCAGGGCTGAGGTTGTGCAAACATCCAGGTTGGCACTGGGATGGGATGAGGTCCCGGGGCATTCCAGAATGTTCCAGGAGCTTCCATGAGCTTCCATTATGGATTCTCTGGGGCTAGGGATTTTCCAGAATTTTCTAGAATGTTTCAAGGACACTAGGCGAGTGTTTCTCAGGTCTTAGAATATTCTAGAATTTTATGGAGTTTTTTTTAGAACTTTCTAGAATGTTCTTAGAACTTTTTCTAGAATACTTGCTGAGTGTCTTCGGGGGTCATAGAATTTACTAAAACGTTCTAGAATACACTCAGAATTTTCAAGAATGCTCTCAGAAATTTTTCCAGAATGTTTCCAGAATGTTCTTGGAATTTTTCCTGAACACCAGGTAGGCATCATTGGGGTTTTAGAAATGTTCTAGAAACAATGGTGAATATTCTCAGAATTTTCTAGAATGTTCCCAGAACATGCAGTGAAAGTCTTTGGGGGTCCTGGAATTTTTTAGAATGTTCTCAGTATTTCTAGATTTTTGTAGAATGTCCTAGAACATTCCAGATTGCCCGGTGACCATCTTGGGGGGCCGAGAACCTCTTCTGATGGGCTGGAAATTACTACGGCCCCCAGAGATCAGCACAGGATGTCCTGGAGTGGCCACTCCCCCTTGACTCTCCTCCCATGTGTGCAGGTGCTTAGGCTATGTGCGCTGTGTAAATGTCAGCCGGGCTGGGCACAGCACCAGGACACCCGCTGCACCTGGCTGGGGAATTTCCACTCAGACCTGCATCCCAGAATCCCCCTAGGATCACTAGGTGGCATTTTGGAACATTCTGGAACATCCTACAAAATCTCTAGGACATTCTGGGAAAATTCTAGAATATTCTAGAATGTTCCAGAAGATTCCAGAATCTGGATTTTTTTTTCCAACTTTTTCCCTGCCAGGTGTCCAGGCATGGTCTTGTGAGCTCCGGGGAGGTCATTCTGGGTCTCTGTCTCTCAGTGAAAAAACTGGCTTGGAGCAGTTTTGCAGCATGAAATCCTTTAATCCCATCTCCTACTCCAATGACCCCAGGGTTCTGGCTGGCTTCAGCCAAAAAAACTGACCAGGGGAAGCACAGGAGTTTGTGGGGGGCCCCCTGAGAACAGGCAGTGCCGAATCTGGAAGATGCTATGGTGTTCTGGCTTGTACTCTCTGGTACAAAAGTGGTTAAAAGACATCCTCATACTTAAGAATGAGGTATGCCTCCTAAGTAGTGGTTTACCCTGCTGCACCACAATGCTCATCCTTGGCATTTTATCTGATGTTTCCCTGGCATTTGGACTTGTTTACCTAAGTTCATTTGTTGGAGCCAGTGTTGTGATGCATTAGGATAATCTGTTGCCACTGATGCTGGCATCCCATATGGCCACTGTTTGTGTCTCAACTGCTGTACTTCCCATCCAGCTCTCTGCCAATGCATCTGAGAAAGCAGCAGACAACCCAAGTTCTTGAGTCCCTGCCACCCATGAGGGAGACTTGGGTGGAGTTCCAGATCCTGGCTTTGATCTGACCCAGTCCCAGCCATTGTGAGTATTTGGTGGGTTGACCTGCAGATGGAAGCTCTCTCTCTCCCCCTCCCTGTCTCTCCTTCTTTATAACTCCATCTTCCAGATAAATAAATCCTTTTCACATATTTATTTTTCAACATTTTTTCTCCTTACTTGCTAGTATAGCATTCTCCCTTGGTGCTGCTGCTCTCTGTGGACTTGTCCTCCTCAGCCTCTGACTAGAGCACAGCCACCTCTCCAATGCTGACATCCTCTGACACATGTTTCACTCTTCTGTTCTCTCTAAACTGCAGACTCTTGGGCAACCTAAGTAACTCTCATGCATAAACTTACATAGACACACACACTTGAGGACTACTTAGTCTTGGATTTCAGGTTGTAATTAACTTTAATTTTCAGAGGACTGGTGAAAAAACAAGTCTGGAAGCCAGGGTGCAGCCTTATGGTTCAGATGTCTGTGTCCCACATTGGACTTTTTGGGTTTGATTCCCGGTTCCAGCCCCTGACTCCAACTTTCAGATAATGTAGACCCTGGTAGCTAGCAAGTGATGGTTCAGATGATTAGGTTCCCTGCTCCTGGGCCAGCCCTGACCGCTGTGGACATTTCAGCAGTTAACTAGAGGGTGAATACCACTTCTCTGTCTACTTGTTCATTTCTTTGCATCTCAAAGTAAAAAACAAAACAAGCATGTTTGCATCATCCATTAAAATAACTTCCTCAATGGAAAAAGTAGTGTCATTGTTATTTTTGGGGAAAAATAATGCTTCTTGGTTGTAAATGATATTTGAATAATGCATAAGTGTACATCAAACTTCCATTGTGGACGAGGAAGAGAAAGATGGAAGCAATAATTTTTACTTCTGGCTTTGGTACTTGTCATGTAACCTTGAAAAATTCATTTAAACTCATGGGACCTGAGCATCCTTAAAATTACAGGCTCGTCTAGTTGAGGCAGGTGGTGTAAGGGGAGGTGGCAGGAAGCTGAGAGCTTTCCTTGTTTCTGTGCCAACAGAGCTAAGTGACATTAGCAAGTCATTTGACCCCTCTGGATCTTCCTCCCTTGTGAGATAAGATTGTCTTTGTAGTTAAAGGATTTATTCTACACAGTCCTATCTTATGGTAAGGTTCACATGACTGTGAAGTGTTTTATAAACTGGCAGTGTAATAATCAAGTTGGCACTGAAGATGAAATGTTAAACAGCATAGAACTTCTAAGGCTTGTAGTTCTATTAGGAGCTACACAGAAACATTGAAGTTCATGGGCATTTTTAAATTTAAAAACAGAAACATTGAATCACTGTTCAGAATCAGTATAGTTGCTAAAATTCTTATTTATAATCACTGAGATTGGTAGTGTAATTACTGATAGCATACTCCTAGTGTTGTATATTTTAGTTTATACAATACTTAGACTATATAAAATATAGGTAGCATGGGAAGTGCGATACACAGCAGTCTCGTAGAATGGCAGATGTCCTAAACAGCACTCTGGCCTCAGAATCAGCCCTTAAGGCACTCAGATCTGGCTGAAGAGCCCATGAGAGTATTTTAGGTATGGAAAGCTGTGGGGAGCAACTCGGACTATACTGTTACTGGAATTAAGACTTATTCTATGCATCTGCTCTCCCACAATGTGGCGCTGGGAGAGGAGCGTACAGCTTCTACCCAGCTGCCCCTTACCAACTTGATAAGCTGCAAGAGCCGCTCCTGATTGGAGGAGAGCGGCAGGCTCAGCATGTGAGTAGCAGAGCATGGATTGGTGGAGAGGACTATATAGGAGGAGAGAGATGGCATGGTGGTGTGGGTTGGTTGGAGAGTGTGTTGGAGAGTTCGCGGGGAAGTTCGTTACTTCATTCTTTCTCACTTTTCTCTACTCATTCTTGCTTTGGGAGTTTGCTGTTTACTTATTCTTACTTTACTATAGAAAGGACTTGTAAAAAAAGGGAACAACAAGCGTCCGGTCTGGTGCGGCTCCTCCGCGTGCAGAGGAGCAGCAAATGGTGCCGTGACTCAGATAGGAAACCTAGGAGGGAAAAAATGGGAAGAAGTGGGAAATTACTGGAGAGAGAGACTAGCAAAGAGCCTAGGGGAAGGCCAGATGGAAAGAGTGCCGGTGAAAAGCTAGTTAGAACCCAGGAAAAAAGCCGTGGGGGAAGAAAATTAGAAGCTAGGAAAGAGGTATTAACTGGGAACGTCTGGGAGATTCAGTCTTCCATTACGCCCACCGCTCCAACATGTCACAGACGGTACAGACAATGGAGTTCTTTGGCTACTCTTTGCCCACTGGCTACCTCTTCCTCCTGCTAGGCACCATTCTCTATTTCTCCCTAAAGATCATCCATTGTGGGCTGAATGTGGTTTCTCTCTCTTCCTACTCCCCACCTCCTCGCAGCTTTTCTTCTAAGCGAGGGAAACGAGGGGGGAGGAAAATTCATGCATTCGTAAGAGCAGTTGTGGAGATGTCCCCCTGGTTTCTACAGCAGTGGAGGCAGGTGGGATGGAAATTACGCGAGGCTGGGGAATCGATAGAAGTGCTGAAGCTGTGGCAACTCGTTGATCAGGTGCTTCAGGACCCCACGGAAGGGATCGAGTTGTTGCTTAATGAGGGGAGTGAATTGCAGGAAGAATTATGGCAGGGCAGCCAGGCGAGCAGCTATTGTAACGAACAGGTGAGAAGAAAATCAAAGAAGGATTTAGAGAGCCAGGAAGCTTACGTGGGGGAGAAGGAAGCTGAAGAGGGAACCTCGCCCCCGAGAGAGATGCCAAGAATATATCCTGGCCCTACAAGGCTGGCAAATTCAACCATAAAGGATGAATCACCACCCCGGTATCGCCCATTAGTACTACCAAAGTTTCCTCCTGTAAAGAAAAGCCCCTTTTTTCCACATGAGATTGAAGAAGAGTGGGAGGAGGAAAAAGGAGTGATGGAGGGAGTAGGTATGCAGGAGGAGATAGAAAGGCCGAGAACCGAAAGCAAGCAAAGGGGAGCTGTTTATAGAAAACCTGCTTGGGAGCAGTACCAGGAACCAGGCCAGGTGTTTCCTGTAATTCAGGATCAACAGGGAAACAGGGGTTGGACGCCTCTTGACCATAAATTACTTAAAGAGTTGCAACAATCAGTACAATTGTATGGGCCCCATGCAAGTTACACTCAGGCAATCCTTGATAACATTGGGCAGCAAGGCCTAATACCCGAGGATTGGAGAAACTTAGTAAAGGCGGTGTTGGGCGGGGGTGACTTCCTCTTATGGTTAGCTGCTTATAAAGAATTCACGCGAGAATATTCAAAGCAGAACTATCAAGCAGGGAATCAAGCATGGGATGAGGAAATGTTAAATGGAGAAGGGCGATTTGCCAATCCCGATGAGCAGGCCCGATTACCAACAGCTGTCCTCTTACACATGAGAGAGATAGCAAGAAGAGCCTGGAAGGTGATACCCAGAAAAGGAGAAATAAGACACAGCCTAACTAAGATAGTACAGGGCCCTACTGAACCTTACACTGACTTCGTGAACAGATTAATGGAAGCAGCAGGAAACATTTTTGAAACTGTGGAAGAAGCAATGCCCTTAGTCAGAAGATTGGCATATGAACAGGCCAATAAAACATGTCGTGAAGCTCTTAGACCATGGCAGCATAAAGACATCCCTACCTTTTTGAAAATCTGTAGGGATGTCATGGATGATGTAGCTTCTGGATCACATGCTGCAGTAGCTGTAACCCGACAATTTAGACAGAACATGAGGGGACGAATATGCTTTAGATGTGGTCGAGAAGGGCATCTAATGAGGGAATGTAGGGCGAAATTTCCAGCCCGAGATCGGCAGGGCATAGAGAACTCGAGAAGACCAGGCCTTTGCCCACGCTGTAGAAGAGGGAATCATTGGGTCAGTGAATGTTACTTTAAAATGAATAGCGCAGGCAATCCCCTGAGGATGCCAAATGAGCCGGGCCCCATAAGAAGATCAGGTGTATATGGACAACAGCAAAAAAACGGAATGTGGGCCCCTGCACCCTGGGGCCAAAACAATCGGTGGGTGCCACGGTCCCAACAATACAAAAACCAAATATTTACTGCGCAGAGTTACGAGCCACCGAATATTCGGTACTAACACCTCAAATGGGGCCACAAGCCATAGAGGTGAGGGCAGAAACAATTTCAGCGGAGCATAAGGGACTTGGAATAATCATAGGAAAAGAAACAAATGCTTTAAGAGGCCTAATGGTCATTACCAGAGTCATTCAATTACCTTTTGATAAGTTAAAAGTGCTAATACAATCTACAAAGGGTATTATTCAAATCAAGCCAGAAGAACCTGTGGCTCAAATGCTGATCATGATTGGAGCGCAGGATGTTCATGGACCCCAAGGGGAGAAATTTGCAGCCTTGTCCCTATCTTTAGCAGATCGACCTCTGTGGACCTTAACCATTAGAGGAAAGTCGATTCAGGGCCTGCTAGATACAGGTGCAGATGTAAGTATAATTTCAGAAAATGATTGGCCGAAGTCATGGCCCCTTCAGCCAGGAGATAATACTTTAGTAGGCCTAGGTGCGGCCATGACACCATCAAGAAGTGCTCAGGTGCTTCATTGGCAGGATCAAGAAGGGAACAAGGGAAATGTGCAACCTTATGTTAGTGCACTCCCCATCACATTATGGGGAAGAGACATTTTAGAACAATTGGGACTGACATTAACAAATGAGGACCAATTGGAGAGTTCTACAGGACGGCGTATTATGTATAAAAAGGGATATCAGGAGAGAGGATTAGGCTCCAGAGAAGGCAGAAGGGACCTAGCCCAGCCCAAAGGCAATTTTAAAAGACAGGACACGGGTTTTTCGTGGGGGCCACTGAGATGCAGCCGCTACCATTGTCATGGCTGGACAACAAGCCAAAGTGGATACCACAGTGGCCCCTTACCCAGGAAAAGTTGGCTGCGGTAAATGATATAGTGTTACAACAATTAGAGGCAGGCCATTTGCAACCATCAACCTCCCCATGGAATACGCCAATATTCGTGATAAAGAAAAAATCGGGGAAATACCGGTTGTTGCATGATTTACGGGCTGTTAATCAGCAGATGCAACCCATGGGGGCATTACAACCCGGACTCCCGGTTCCTACTATGATCCCAAAGCATTGGCCATTAATAGTACTCGATCTGAAGGACTGCTTTTTTAGCATACCTCTACATGAACAAGACATTCAGAGGTTTGCTTTCACCGTACCTTCCATTAATCATCAAGGTCCCGACAAAAGATATGAATGGAAGGTGCTTCCCCAAGGAATGACTAACAGTCCTGCCATATGCCAGCTATATGTTGACCAGGCAGTAGAGCTGGTTCGACAACAGTGCCCAAAAGTACAAATTTTACACTACATGGATGACTTGTTAATAACGGCTGAAAGTGAAAGTCACCTTATGGAAGCATATAAGCTGCTGCTATTATATTTGGAAAAAGTTGGGTTACAAGTAGCGCCAGAGAAGATACAAAAAGGGGAAGTAGTACAGTACTTAGGGCTTAAAGTAACTTCTGAAAAGGTGACCCCATTAGAATTTGAAATTGCAATAGATGGGTTGCAGACCCTTAATGACTTCCAAAAATTATGTGGCAATTTAAATTGGTTGAGGCCCTATTGTAAATTAACCACCGAAGATATGATGCCATTATTCAATATTTTAGAAGGAGATGCCCAGCTTGATTCCCCTCGTAGATTGACAAAAGAAGCCCGCTTGGCATTACAGAAAATCAAAAAACAAATTAAAGCAATGTAGATGGAAAGATGTGATCCACAACAAGCTCTAGGAATATTAATTTTTATGGAACAGCTGTATCCCTTCGCAGTCATTTGGCAAGGAGGACCCTTGTTGTTTGTATACCCACATTCACATGCACCGCGTGTACTATACACCCAAGGCATAGCGGTGGCTGATTTGATATTAACAGCAATAAAAAAGGCGACAGAAATGGCGGGGAAGACTCCAAAGTGATGTGTAGTTCCCTTTGCTCAAGAGGCAGTAGAAGCCTTTACAAGGGAATGCTGGCAATGGGCATACATAGTTCTCATTCTACAAATAGAGATTGACAATCACTACCCTCACCATCCATTTGTTAACTTCTGCACACAGGTTTCAATAAAACGGGTGCAGAAGGTGCGAAGGGATCCAATTCAAGGGGCAGTTACCATATTTACGGATGGAGCTAAAGGCGGAACAGGAGCAGCTATATTTAACAATCAACGATATTTTGTCTTAACAGCATCCCCTTCTCCACAACATGCAGAATTAGCTATTATCGCAACAGTATTACGCAGAGAGAGAGCGCACCCATGAATATTTTGTCTGATAGTGCATATGTGGTGAATGCAGTTCAGATGCTTGCTACACAGTGCCTTATTCTTAAATCCTCCTCAGTCTATTCTTATTTAAGTGAAATTCAGGGGTTATTAAATCAAAGAGAGCATGCTATTTACATAGGCCACATAAGAGCTCATTCTAATTTACCTGGCCCACTTACTCGAGGAAACATGATGGCAGATCATTATTCAAGATTCTTGCTTGCATGCACCGCTTTGGAACAAGCTAAAGAATATCACTCTAAATGGCATGTTAACACCCACACTTTAAGTTTTAAATTTAATATTCCCCGCAAGCAAGCAGAAGATATTATTAGATCCTGTGAAAAGTGCATTGTTACCATAGTTCCAAAGATTCCTGCGGGAGCCAATCCCCGTGGCCTTAAACCAGGACATATCTGGCAGATGGACGTTACACATATCCCCTCTTTTGGGCGACAAAGCTGTGTTCACGTCACTGTAGATACATATTCAGGTGTAGTTATGGCCACAGCCATGAATAAAGAAGGAGTACAACAAGTAATCCAACACTGCTTGCAGGCTTTTGCAGCCTGGGGAGTTCCTCATGTGATCAAAATGGATAACAGCCCAGCGTATACATCAACTCGTTTTGCTGCATTTTTGAAAGAATTCGGAATCTCCCATATTACCAGTATTCCATACAATCCACAAGGGCAAGCTGTGGTAGAACGCACTCACTTATATTTAAAAAATTTAATAATTAAACAAAAAGGGGGAATAGGGGAAATGGCCACATCCAACAAGGATGCCTTGGCCCTAGCTCTTTATACAATTAATTTTTTGAACAAGAAAAAGAATGGTAAAACACCTGCAGAAATGCATGCTCAATCAGCTGATAAGGAATCAATACAGTGGGTAATGTGGAAGGATTTACAGGACAACCAATGGGAAGGCCCGTTCCCCTTACTCAGAAGAATACGAGGCGCCGTTTGTTTTTTTCCACAGGGTGCGGCACAACCAATATGGACCCCTGAGAGAAGAATTCGGTTGGTAAACCTACCAGCAGAAGAGCTAGAAGAAAAAAACTCTATTTGAGGAAGAAAAACAATGAATAACCAATCCCTGGGATCTTGAATATGGGACATTTTTCAACGAACTCTGAAGTAGCACGACAAACAAGACAGTCAATAGCATGAAGATCACGCTGAACTTTACACAGGCGCGTATCAACGCCAAAATATTTAAAAAGAAAGGGGGATCTGTGGGGAGCAACTCGGACTATACTGTTACTGGAATTAAGACTTATTCTATGCATCTGCTCTCCCACAATGTGGCGCTGGGAGAGGAGCGTACAGCTTCTACCCAGCTGCCCCTTACCAACTTGATAAGCTGCAAGAGCCGCTCCTGATTGGAGGAGAGCGGCGCGCTCGGCGTGTGGGTAGCAGAGCACGGATTGGTGGAGAGGACTATATAGGAGGAGAGAGATGGCATGGTGGTGTGGGTTGGTTGGAGAGTGCGTTGGAGAGTTCGCGGGGAAGTTCGTTACTTCATTCTTTCTCACTTCTCTCTACTCATTCTTGCTTTGGGAGTTTGCTGTTTACTTATTCTTACTTTACTATAGAAAGGACTTGTAAAAAAAGGGAACAACAAGCGTCCGGTCCGGTGTGGCTCCTCCGCGTGCGGAGGAGCAGCAGAAAGCCACTCTGGCAAAAAAGAAAAAAAAAAGGACCTAAAAAAAAGATCTCTGTGAGTGAGATCCCAGTGGAAAGAACAGGCCATCAAAGAAGGAGGTACCTTTCTCTGAAGGGAGGAGAGAACTTCCACTTTGACTATGACCTTGTCTAAGTAAGATCGAACTCAGTGAACTCAAGAGGCTTCCATAGCCTTGGCAACTCATGACTAGAGCCCAGGGAGATTTCTGATGCCATAAACAAGAGGGTCAGATTGTTAAGTCAACAACAGGAATAACTGTGTGCTTACTCCTTATGTGGGATCTCTGTCCTTAATGTGTTGTCCAATGTGAAGTAATGCTATAACTAGTACTCAAACAGTATTTTACACTTTATGTTCTGTGTTCTGCAAACTGATGAAATCTTAACTGAATATAAACTAAATCGATCTTCTGTGTATAAAGATAATTGAAAATTAATCTTGATTTGAATGGAATGGGAGAGGGAGTGGGAGATGGGAGGGGTGCTGTTGGGAGGGAAGTTATGGGGGAGAAGCCTTTGTAATCCATAAACTGTACTTTGGAAAATTATATTTACTAAATAAAAGTTTAAAAAATTAAAAAAATAAAAAATAAATAAAAATATAGGTAGCAATATTTAATGCTTCTCTTACTGTTCCTGGATTGGATTATAGTATATGTTAATAAACCCTTTTTAAAGATTTATTTATTAATTTGAAAGACAGAATTATAGAGAGAGACACAGAAATAGACAGAGATGTTCTGTCTGCTGTTTTACTCCCCACGTGGCTGCAAGCAGCTGGAGCTGGGCTAATCCAAAGCCAGGTGCTTCTTCCAGGTCTCCCACATGGATTCAGGGGCCCAAGTATTTGGGCCATCTCCTGCTGCTTTCCCAGGCACATTAGCAGGGAGCTAGATTAGAAGCAGAGCAGCTGGGATATGAACCAGTGCCCATAGGGGATGCCAGCACTGCAGGTGGTGGCTTCACCTTATATGCCACAGCACCAGCTACAGCCTATTCATTTTAAATTAATAACTAAAGATTATCTGCTGTTCAGCCTCCAGGCTTTGGCTTGGCCCAGCCTCTGCTGTTGTGGACATTTGCGGAGTGAACCAGAGGTTGAAAGATCTCTTTTCTTATGTCTCTCCCTCTCTAACCTTGCCTTTCAAATAAATAAATGAGTCTTTGAAATAAAAATACATACACACACACAAACACACACAGTACCAACACAGTGGGTAAAGCCATGGCCTGCTGTGCCAGCATCCCATATGGGTGCTGATTCAAGTCCCAGCTGCTCCACTTACAATCTAGCTCCCTGCTAATGTGCCTGGGAAAGCATCAGAAGGTGGCCCAAGTGCTTGAACTACTGCATTCATGTGGGAGGCCTGGAAGAAGCACCTGGCTTTAGATTGGCTCAGCTGAGGTCAATTTGGGAAGTGAACCAGCAGATGGAAGATCTGTCTCTACCCCTTCTCTGTAACTCTGCCTTTCAAATAAATAATAGATTTTAACAATGGGGGAAAAGGGCAGTTGTGTTGCCTTCCCTTTCCTTAGAGTAACATAATCAAAATCTGTTAGGCAAATGAATAAGGGAAATTCTGAGATCATGTATTGACCACAGAAGAGAATGGATTCCTTGTGCATTTTCTGGAAGCCCATGCTAGTTAGAACCAAGGGAAGCATAACAAAAAAGGGGAGGCCTATATCCCTCTTATTTGTCTTCTTTGTTCATTGGAGCAGTGGAGAGTTGAGTAATGTAATATTGGTGTTTGTCTCCATACAGTTCACTTCTATTTAGCTGGTTCTTTTTTATTTTTGCATTTCTTTTTTATTTATTTTAAGAGATTTATTTGAAAGGCATAGAGACAGGGGTCTTCCATCTGCTGGTTTGATCCCCCAATGTTTGGGTGAGGCTGAAGGCCGATGAGCCCCCTTCCAGTTCTCCCATGTGGTGTGGGGTCCAAGCACCTGTCCATCACCACTGCACCTGTTGGCTGGAGTGGGACAGGAATTTGGGCAGCAGGGACTTGAATCAGCAACTGTGATGCAGGCCCTGCAGTTCTGGTTGCACCCCCAAACCATGGTGCCAGCCTTGATAAACTTTTCTTTAAAGTGGAATTAGGGGTAAAAACGATCTGAGGTGCATGTGCGGTTCCATTGTGAGAGGGGCTGAGGCCCCACGGGTGACCAGGGGCCAATAGGAACACCTGCAGCCTTGGCCCTCAGGTCCCAGGCATCTCCCCTCTCCTTCTGCCCCACCCACAGCAGCCCGGCCCAGGCCCAGTCGTGCCTTAGGGATTTCCACCCCAAACTGGTCAATTCAGGTCACTTTGTGATCCCTGAACAGATTCAGTAATGCATGCTTCTTCTCTACTACAAAGATCTTATGTTGGTCATATTTCCAGTTACCAAAATCAAATCAACTCACACCTGGACTCTGAGTATTCAATGACATTAGTTATCAAAATAAATGTATTCAAATATTCAAAGACCACTTCAAAGCTTAACTGCCTTCAAGAGTTTTTGGCACTGGAACAGCCACTGTGGTTTTCTACACATGAGCACTCACTATTTTATATACCATTTAACAATTCAAACATCACTTCAGCTTCAGCAATACACAACAATAGAATGGATGATTCTACATAATAAACATGTTACATTAGTTTGGACTTAAAACCTAGAACTAAAACCATGTGGTGACATGGATGGATTTAAGGAAAGATGTAGAGCTAGGTAGCTAAGGCCACAGAATCCCAGACCTATTGATTTTAAGTGAGTCTAGAACAACAGCATTCCATTGCATTATCTTCCATCTCAGAGTCCTGCTTTTCCAGTGAGACCCACCCCACTCAGACCACGTATTTCCTGCCTGTGTCTTCACGGTGGTGGAAGCTGTTCTCATACAGGCATCTCCTGGATAGTCACCAGCTTCCTGATTTACTACCTGAACTGGAATCAACAGTTGTGAGGGATGTTTCCCAAACACCCAGGCTGAATTGAATGTTCGTCTCTGGCAGTCAAAAACTTCTGCCTTAGGAAACAGAACATGTCCTCTACTCTGCGGCTCCTTTTTCTTCTCATGGGGTTCTGTGGTGATCTGTGGTTTTGAACACAAATCCTGGTAGCATTCTGACTCAAAAGAAAGACCAGGGATAAGAGTTACTACTGGGGGCTGCTGTTGTGGCATAGCAAGTTACACTGCTGCCTGCAGCACTAACATCCCACGTGGATGCCAGTTTGACTCCCAGCTGCTCTTCTTCTTCCACAACAACTTGCTGGGTAAAGCAGCAGAGAATGGCCCAAGCACTTGGTCCTCTGCCCCCACATGGGAGACCTGGAGGAAGCTGCTGGCTTCAGCCTGGCCCAGCCCTGGCCATTGTGGCCATTTAGGGAGTGAGTCAGCAGATGGACCTCTGTCTTTCCCTCTCTTTTTCTCTCTGTAACTATGCCTTGCAAATAAATACAACTTCAAAAAGTTATTCTCCATCAAGTAATACACCCTTTTCCAGGCAGTTGTAAAGCTGGGAGTCATAGCTTCTTTTATATTTTGGATAATAAGAGTTTTGGTTTGAAAGCATGTTCATCTGAAACAAAGATCACTCATTATCCTTTGTTAGAGAAGGGGGCTCTGCTCTTTGAAAGTGAAAATTAGAAGCGGTAATGTGTGATGAGCTCCACCTGCCAGGTCTGGGGAGACTTATTTGAAATACAGGACACCAGGAGAGGAAGCTTTTCTGATTCCCTGGCCCTTGCTTTAGTCTTATGTCTTTACTTCTTTTGTTGCATCTTGATGTCAATAGTGTACTCTTTATGCTGAAATGAGGAATTGTGTCTTACCTCTTTTGGGCCTTTTTCTAAGAAGAGTGTATATATTTTTCTTGCATATAAGGATGGCTTCTGGGGTGGGTGGATCTTTCTTGGAAGTTTTCACAAGCCAGCCAGTAGCCTATATTTTCTTCACAGAATTCAGTTTTTAGAAAAGCCTCCAATACAGCCAGACCATCTATATGTAGGGAAGAGCAGGTAGAAAAATAAAAAGAAACATGAGGAATATGAGGAAGCTAATGATCAAATAATCCCTTGTACTTTTCTAGTACTAGGATTAGCTATTCTCGTTTTTACTCAATCCTGTAATCCTGCGGATTTAGCTCTTTAAAGACAAAGATGCCTGTAGGCAAAATACTTCATTGGTTCCATACTACTAAAACAGAAATACTTCAGTTTGTTTTAGTGCCAAAAATGTATTTACAGGAGAGGCATAAATCCTCAGGGAACTAAGTCTCTTGCAAACACTGCATGCAATGAAAAGCATCCTCAGCCTCAACCAAGAGCACTGCCATTGCAGAGCTGAAGGCTGATTTATCTTCCCCACCTGGTGTGAATATGCTGTGAAATAAACGGAGATAAACAGACCTTCTACTAGGTTAAGTCGAATTCTCCTTGGTGAGCTGCTCATTTGAGGACACAGCCTTTCTGCACTCTTGTGATGCTTGCAATGGATTCAATTCAAGCCTAATTCACAATTGCTGGCCAGCAGCTCCTGGAATGCTTCTGACCACAACAGTGCTTCCTTCGGGGAAGGTCTGCAAGAGCAGTTCTCTAATGAGTTGTGCTCAGAGCAGTTCCCCTCCCAGCTCAGCAGTGAGCTCTTCAGATTGCAAACACAGGAATCTCAACTTACTTGATGAAAGCTTGCTACCTGCTTTTCTTGCCAATTGTGGCCTTCCCAGGAATGGTGGAGTTTTGCCATAGGTAGCTCAACCCAGTCTTCAATACTCTTATTCTTAAAAAAAAGACAATTCACTAAGTGGTCATCCTTGAATACACTACTGAGCCTGAATGCATTTTTACCAAATAAAGTCACCCAATAGCTATAAACCAAAAGCCAACAACAGGCTTACCCACCTAATATTACACTCAGCCCCGAAGTACTGAGCAGTTTCATCAGTTCCTCAGAATGTAACTACGCTGTGAGGACTAAAGATAGGACTGCCCAAATTTTAATTATCAATACACTGCACAGCTAATAAAGCAGATGCTGTCTCTGGCCCACAAAAGGAGACAATTTCCCTGCAAGGTTAACCACAATCGGGAGACATTTTGCACCTGATGGAACCCACAGCAGAACTGCCTTGAGCCAGCTCCTCTCCTTTCCTTTCCACCTTCGGTCCTGGATGGGCCAAAGACCATGCACAGGAGGTGCCATTGGTCACCCGTGGCCCCCTGTCTACCTGCAATGCTCCTGGTAGGAAGATGCTGCAGAACAGTGATTTGTCCCATCATTGTCACTGTGTGAGATCATCCCATCATGAGAAAATGACCATGGATTCAAATGAGATATCAACCGCAGAAGCACTTCCCCCAGCATCAGTGCAGGAGGGTGGATGATGGAAGGCACAGCATGGCCAGGACTCTAGGGACCCTGCAGGACTCTGCTGCCCTGGATGCCTATAGCAGGCAGCTGCATGCGGCCCAGTGTGCCAACAGCGCCCTCCTATGAAACCCTTCCCCCTGTCTGCCCATGCAGACCACACAGATGCTGTGTCAGTGAGTAAATCAGCACCGCGCACTTGGTTTTCCTGATGAGACTTGGCCTTCATTACTTCCCCAAGCGCAGCACGTGCTGCAAGCCTCAGCCAGCAGGGCCAGCGGGAGAGGTGGCAACTACCAGCTGCCCAACAATGACCACTGCCTTTATAGCCAGTCTACATGGGGCGGGTCTGGCAGCACTGGTCCTGCCCCAGGGCAGGAAGGATTGGCCCGAGGTTCCCCGCTGGGTGGAGCCTGAGCTGTCCTGCAGCAGATTCTGGAAGCAAGAGAGCTGCTGATGGCTGAGGCCCTGGCTCAGAGCACACTTAGTGAGACCCCATGCCCGGCAAGGGCGCTGGGGCCCTGGACTTTCCCAGGCTGCAGTCCTAGGGTGGAGGCTTACTCGGCCCTCCTTCCCCAGCCCTGCCCACAGGTGGAGCGGGGTTCCCACGGGGGCATCTTCCTTCATGGGAGCATGGGTGAACCCCAAATGCCGCGACTCCCAGTTCTGAGTGCTGGCCCGCAGCCTTCCGGGAGTGAGTAGGATACAGAGACTTTGTGGGGAGGTGACACTTGAGCTGGGCCTGTATTTTGGGTTTGCTCTGGATGCACAACCCAGTGTGCCTGGACCTGCGGGTCTGCTGCAGGCCTCCTGGAGGCTCTGGGAGCTGGGCGTCCTGGTGGCAAGGGCAGGAGGGCGGGAGGTCGAGGCGCTGAGCTCCCGCTGGGTGCACCAGGCACTTTGGAGCTGTTCAGAGTAAGGAGTTGAGGTCACCTCCTGAACCACTGCTGGTCCCAAACTCCTGGTTTGGGATTTGCCAGAACCCTGAAGTAGGGGTGTGGTGGGGATGGTAGTGGTTGGCTTCAATGCACTGTATTTGTGAATTCTTCAAACACAGCTTCTCCCTACTCCTGCAGGCTTTCAGGTGATTGACGAGGACAGAGTCCCTCCACTGCAAAGTGACTGAAGTTTGGAAACTACGTCCAGAACATCACAGTGTGTATTCAGCTGATCATCCTTCAGGCCCGCAGGTGGACAGCAAGAGCAACAGTAAGATATTAACTACTGTAGATACTCTCCTTTCTTTCCGGTAGACCCACCAAAAGAGAATGGGAGATGAGTACTTGAACATTGGAACCAGTCAGCATGCTAGGGTGAGCTGCCAGTACTTGGAGCTCAGGAGTGGACATGGAGAGCAAAACATGCATTGTAACTAAAGAGGACAGTTAGGCATTTTACTGTGAAAAGGGAAATCATTTAAAAGTGAGCAAGACACCTTAAGTAAATGTCTGTATATTTATTTTTGTTTATTTGCAAGGCAGAGAGAGCCCTTCCATTTATTGCTCATTCCTCAAATGTCTGCACCAACCAGAGCTGGGTCAGGCTGAAGCCAGGAACTCAGTGTGGGTCTCCCACACAGGTGGCAGGGACTCAAGTACTTGAGCCATCAGCTGCTGCCTCCCAGGGTTCTGTTAGCAGGAAGCCAGAAGCAGAAGCAGGGCTAGGGCTTGAGCCCTGAGCATTCTGACTGCGATGTGGAAGGCTTTACCACTATGCCAAACACATGCTCCAGTAAGCTGTTTCAACACATTTGCAAAATGTAAGAATGTGGTTTTAAATATATGCTCTTCATCTTAAAAATTTGCATAATCTTATATTCAGTTTCATGATTCAATACTTATTATTAAATACAAGTAACATTTAGATACATGCTTTCCTCACCAATACAAACCTCAGTAATTTTTTCACTTAGAACCTTGAATATTAGCATTCATTCAGACTGAAGTTCACTCATAAGCTGGGAATTCTGACAAAGAGACAGTAGGGAAAAAATCTAGATGTGTATCTGATACATAATAAGGTTCTGAATCTGATTGACAGAATCTGAGTAACTGTTCAGAGAGTGACTTCATACCTCTCCCCTCTGTAATGAGAAGACTGTGTCCTTTGGCCACTTTCACATGATGTTATGTAAATTTTACCTGAAAAGCCTTTTATAAATTCTGAAGTACCATACAGAAGCATATTATGCATTTCCATATGTGTGAAAAAAGGCAATGTCAAAGGCATAGCTATTCCAGAGAGAAGTTAGGAGGATTAGCTCAGTTTTTAAGTGTGTAAGTACCATTAAATATCAACATATTTGAAATAGATTTATATATAGAGTGTGGAGTTCATGATAGATATTGAATAAATGCACTCTGGATAATAAGCAAATATCAGAAATAATGCCACACCCATCAGTGTTTAAACTCTTCAGACAGCTCCGTGCCAGGGAAGTGCAGTGATCCCTGTAAATTAACAAAAATCAATCTGTGTATACCCATGGAAGCCACTGGTTTATATGCAGCCTATACTAGAGGTTTTTGTGTTTAGTTAAATTACTTGATTTTTTTTTTATTTTTATTTTTATTTTTTTTTAAACTTTTATTTAATGCATATAAATTTCCAAAGTACGACTTATGGATTACAATGGCTTTCCCCCCGTACCATCCCTCCCACCCACAACCCTCCCCTTTCCCACTCCCTCTCCCCTTCCATTCACATCAAGATTCATTTTCGATTATCTTAATATACAGAAGATCAGCTTAGTATACATTAAGTATGGATTTCAACAGTTTGCTCCCACACAGAAACATAAAGTGAAAAATAATAGATGATTTTTTTAAATGATGATGAAATCAGAGCAGACCTATTGTCATGTTTAATCCCAGTGAGAGTCAAGTTGGGAATTGATAATTTCTTTTTTTTTTTTTTTTTTTACAGAGGATCAGTTTAGTATGCATTAAGTAAAGCTTTCAACAGTTTGCACCCCCATAGAAACACAAAGTGAAATATATTGTTTGAGTACTCGTTATAGCATTAAATCTCAATGTACAGCACATTAAGGATAGAGATCCTACATGAGGAGTAAGTGCACAGTGACTCCTGTTGTTGACTTTACCAATTGACACTCCTGTCTATGGCATCAGTAATCTCCCTATGCTCCAGTCATGAGTTTCCAAGGCTATGGAAGCCCTCTGAGTTCTCTGATTCTTATCTTGTTTAGACAAGCTCATAGTCAAAGTGGAGGTTCTCTCCTCCCTTCAGAGAAAGGTACCTCCTTCTTTGATGGCCTGTTCTTTCCACTGGGATCTCACTCGCAGAGATCTTTTGCCAGAGTGTCTTGGCTTTCCATGCCTGAAATACTCTCATGAGCTTTTCAGCCAGCTCCGAATGCCTTTAGGGCTGATTCTGAGGCCAGAGTGCTATTTAGGACATCTGCCATTCTATGAGTCTGCTGAGTATCTCACTTCCCATGTTGGATCACTCTCCCCTTTATTTACTCCATCAGTTAGCGTTAGCAGGTACTAGACTTGTCTATGTGCTCCCTTTGACTCCCAGTCCCTTCACCATGACCAACTGTGAACTGAAACTGATCACCTGGAACAGTGAGATGGCATTGGTACATGCCACCTCGATGGGATTGAATTGGAATCCCCTGGTATGCTTCCAACTCCACCACTTGGGGCAAGTCAGCCTGAGCATGTCCCAAATTATACATCTCTTCCCTCTCCCATTCCCACCACCATGTTCAACAGGGATCACATTTCAGTTAATTTTCAACACTTAAGAATAACTGTGCATCAATTACAGATCTAAACCAGTCATATTATCTGTTCTACTTAATAAAATTACTTGATTTTTTAATGAATGCTTTCAGACTGATACCTGATGCTGAGTGGCAGACAATTTTTTCTGAAAAGTATGTGGTTGAGAAATATAAATATAAATCAGTTTATAATTTTTGTGTCTGATATTTTTATGCATTGAGACAGTACCTGCAATAATCAGAAACTTTTCCACAAAAAGTTGCTACATTGATGCATCTTCATTTATGTATGTAATGTATGTTTAGGTAAAAGGAAGGAGAGAGAGAGAGAGAGAGATCTATCTTTCATCTGCTGGCTCACTTCCAGATGGCCACAATAGCTGGGGTGAGCCAGGCCGAAGCCAGGACCCTGGAAGTCTGCCCCAGTCCCCCATGGGGGTGCAGGAACCCAAACTCTTGGGCAATCTTTGCTGCTTTCCCAAGCAAAGAGCTGGACGAGAAGTGAAGGAGGTGAGTCTCAAAGCAGTGCCATAAGGCATGCTGCTGTTGCAGTTGGCAACTTACTCCTTTGTGCCACAATGCTGGCCCTGGATTGATGACATATTGAAGTGCTGCCACTGGCTTTTGGCTAAATAGGATGACTTAACATGTTTTCCACTCTGTGGAAGAGGAACAAATAAGGCAGTTGGTTGTAAAAGTTGCCCATGGAAACCACAGCCTGAGAAAGATGAATCAACTCACCTTGCATTTTCCACATTGCATCTACACCACCCTTTTCTGGACAAACATCTGATTGTATGCCCTTGTGATGGAGGTTCTCAGGGTGCTGGAACTTTTTCTAATTTTTTTAAAAATATAGATTAAGAAGAAGGCAAATAAACAAAAAATTACAAACTGCTGCCAATACCAAGAAGAGATTATTGAGCGTAAAAGGTCACCTGTTGGAGCCAGCACTGTGGCACATCAGGTTAAAGCCCTGGCCTGAAATACAGGCATCCCATATGAGTGCTGGTAGAGTCCCAGCTGCTCCACTTCCAGTCCAGCCTCCTGCTAATGCACCTGGGAAAACAGTAGAGGATGGCCCAAGTCGTTGGGCCCTTTTGCTCATGTGGAGACCCAGAAAAAGCTCCTGGCTCCTGGCTTCTGATCAGCTCACTCTCTACCTCTCCATATAACTTTTTCAAATGAATAAAATATTTTTTTTAAAAAAGGTATCCTGCCATACTTCTTTCTTCCCTGTTAATTCCTAGGAATTAAAAATTGTTACGGGGCCAGCACTGTGGCAAAATGGGTTATAGCAACACCTGCAGCACTAGCATCCTCAATGGGCACCAATTGCATGTTCTACTTCTGATCCAGCTCCCTGCTAACATACCTGGGAAAGCAGCAGAATATGGTACAAATCCTTGGGTCCTGCACCCAAGCGAGGGACCTGGATGAAATTTCCCTGACCCCTGGCTTTTTTTTTTTTTAAAGATTTGTTTATTTATTTGAAAGAGTTACAAACACCCACACACACAGAGAGAGAGAGAGAGAGAGAGAGAGAGAGGTCTTCCATCTGATGGTTTACTCCCTAGCTGGTTGCAATGGCTGGAGCTGCGCTGATCTGAAGCCAGGAGCTAAGAGCTTCAAGTTCTCCCATGCATGTGCATGGGCCCAAGCACTTGGGACATTTTCTACTGCTTTCCCAGGACATAGCCAGGAGCTAGATCAGAAGTGGAGCAGCAAGGACTCAAACCAGTGCCCATATGGGATGCCCATAATGTTTTCTTTAATTGGAGAAATGTTCCTTTGATAGAATGAGTGTATGACCCCACAATATTCTCTACTTACTCATAATAGGGTCTGAGATGTAAAAGTCATGATTAATTTCTTAGAAGAAAATTTACATACCCAGAAGCAAAGAGTGAAAATTAACCTTTTGTTTTTCTCATGAATGAATCAGAGTTTCAAAACTAATACTTAACTTGTATTTTAGAGGAGTTAATGACTTAACCATCTCTTCTATTAGAAATACTACGTTGTGGCCAGTGCTGTGGCACAGCAGGTTAAAGCACTGGCCTGAAGTGCCAGCATCCCATATGGGCTCCGGTTCTAGTCCTAGCTGCTCCTCTTCTGATCCAGCTCTCTGCTATGGCCTGGGAAAGCTGTAGAAGATGGCCCAAGTCTTTGGGCTGTTCTGAGGCTCTTAACGTAGTGAAGATATCTTAGATTCTCATTAGTGAAATCTTTAGAAATGTCAGAAAGCATGTAACTTTCTTTAATGATCTGAAACAGAGATGAGATCCATAAGGGCAGAACTGCTCAGCAGCCACACTGCAGGAATATGTATCTTTCTGATGATATCTTCATCTGCTTCTTGCAGTTGCAGCTAGTCTATGAGCTCTTGGTCTGTTTTCTGCCCTTGGGAGGGCCTAGGGTGCTGTATATTGTCTGTAAGGATTCAAAATTTGTTGTATATTAGTGTCTAATTATAAAATTTCCAAAGTGACAAGCTGGATGTAATAAACTATTCCAGACTGAAAAAAAAAAAAACAAGAAAATACAAACATGGTGTACTGTCTATAAAGTACAGTGGTAAATCTCTATTATAGAGATACACATCTCTACACAATTCTCTGTTTCTTTCCCTCTGAAAGTCTACATTCAGCTCTCGATGGTGTGATTACTTAGGAATAGATTTCATATACTTACTTTCATAGTCAGTGAACTCGGAATTATTATTGTAGTATTGAGGATTGTACTGACTAAAACACTATGTTTATTCCATGTTAAATAATATCATCGTATCTTTGGATTCCATTTATCCTGCTACTGATGTATTCACAGGAGAGGGGAGGTGGGAGGAAAACCCAAGATCCATCAGGGTGGAGGAGGAATGTCAGAGGCTGTGGTTCTATTGTACTGCAGCTTGGGTTCTGGAAGAACACATTAATGGACCCAGATGGTTTGAAGCTAACTGAAGGGCTATGTTCTGTACAATTGTCTGTGGTGCTGCATTTTCATTTATGTAAAATTTATTTCCTTCAAGTAATATATTAATTTGGATGGAAATGAAGATGTTAAGGAATTTTCAGAATGGGTCTGTTTAACCCTCATTGGCTTTGTTTTTAGGCACTTAACTCAGAAAAGAAAAGATAGAAAAATACATTTTGGGTTCTCTTCATCTGTACCACGGCACTCTTTGGTTAAGATTTGTCATTTTGTCATATTTGATTCTCTAGACTCCCTGAAAAATCCCCTACTTCATTAGATGGAGTCCGTGTCTCACCATGGCAGTGAAATATTCCAGCTTTGCATTTAGCTAGGCCGTGGACACATGCCATGGCACTTGCCAGCCAATTGTGTCAGGGGCATCATCTGAATCAGAATTACTTGCATGAAAACAAGGAGTTGCAGATTCTTCCAGTGAAAGTGGAGAGGAGCAAGAGATGCAGAACATTGCCAGGGTTGAATGTGCCATGGGATGCCATGTGGTGGCTGGTGTCTGGGGTGCTGGTTCTGCAGAAGATAGGGCTTATGGGGGCTGGTGCTGTGGTATAGCAGGTAAGGCTGCCTCCTGCAGTGCCAGCATCCCATATGGTCGCCGGTTGGAGTCCAGCCTGCTCCACTTCCAATCCAGGTGTGCTGTGGCCTGAGAAAGCAGTAGAAAATGCCCCATGTCCTTGGACCCCTGAACCCACATGGGAGACCTGGAAGAAGCTCCTAGCTCCTGGCTTTGGATCAGCTCAGCTCTGGCCATTGCATCCAATTGGGGAGTAAACCAGCAGATGGACGATTCTCTCTCTCTCTCTCTCTGCCTCTCCTCTCTCTGTAATTCTGACTTTCAAATAAATAAATCTTTTTTTTTAAAAAAAGCTTATGCTTAAGGTTAGTGTTCATGGAAAATGTGTGGGACATTTTTCAGCAAGATTTTAGATGAATTTTCCAACCCCTGAACCTCCTAGAAATTAGAATAGACTTCTAACGCACAACTTCCACTTATGCTTAATTAGGTTTTTGTTTTGAATTGTTTTTGATGAAACAGCAAGGAATTCTGAGTTATAGACTTCCTATTTCAGAGACAGAAGAACACTGATGCCTGCATTATAATTAAATAATGCCTATCACCCTTTCTTAAGCAACAAATGATCACAGATTCTCTCTTTGCTGCTAAGTAATGAGCATGGTGATTCTTCCCACCGTAACCACCTTCCCACCTACACTCCCTCCCCTCTTCCTCCTTCCTCTCCTGTTGACATGGAATGCCTTACATAGCTAGGCTGAACTTTTAATCCACTTGGCCCTAGGTGTTCATACACTTCAACTCTGTGTGGTTATTCATATGCCCTTTTTATGACAAGGCTTATGTCAGAATGACAAATTATATATTCACCTAATACTGAGAGTCATCAAATTGATTTCTATTTTCTTCTCTCTTAGGCAGTTCTTGAGGGGCAGAAATATTTATTTTGTATATCATGTATTTATTCAACTAAAAGACTGACTGTCAAGGTGCTGAGTTTTAGTGTCAAAGCAAATATGTTTCTAGACCCCATGAAGTTTACAGTCTGACAAGAAAGAGCCATCTACCCAAAGAATATTGTTTAACATAGTAAATGCTGGTGTGAAGTCAGTGGATAAAGATTGAAGCATTCTTAATCTAGCACTAACTCTAATCCCATGATCTCTAATTGAGAGAAGTAATCAGAAACACAGAACTCCATGTTACCCAGTTATCTCTTTGAATTTCTGATTAAAAAATAAAACATATCAAACAACACACAAATACCTAGGAGTGCATAATATTTATATACTATCTTGATATTAAAAATAAGAACAAATAACCATGAAAAATAGCAACTTTGAATCTCCTTTGTTTTCTAGACAAGTTATAATCCTATGTGGTTGTTTACAGTAAATTATTACAGTAAATTACAGTACATCATTACAGTAAATTATTACAGTAAATAATTACAGTAAATTATTTTTGTAGGTACTCTTCATCTCTCACATTTTTCCATTTGATAAATCAGATTTTAAAAACTGAGACACAAGACAAAAGAAATATCTTTAAGCTAGTATTATATATTGATTGACATTCTAAAAAACAGTTATTTATTTATTTGAAAGTCACAGTTACACAGAGAGGAAGGGGAGAGAGAGAGAGAGAGAGAGAAGCATCTTCCATCTTTTGGTTCACTCACCAATTGGTCACAATGGCTGGAGCTGTACAGCTCCAATGCCAGCAGCCAGGAGCTTCTTCTGGGTCTCCCACACAGATGCAGCTGCCCAAGGACTTGGGCCATCTTCCACCGCTTTCCCTGGCCATAGCAGAGAGTTGGATCAAATGAAGAGTAGCCGGGTTCAACCTCCACCCATATGGAAAGTCAATGCTTTACATGCTATGCCACAGTGCTGGCCCCTTGATTGGCCTTTAATTTAGACTTTTTTATGATATTAAAAAACACCATGCTTTTCTAAGCTCTTTCCATTCAGTTTCTATTTTGTAAACTCCAGATAATACTGTCCCCAGAATTAATCTAAGGTATAAATGCTATGATATAAGGCATTTAAACCCTTAACCTGTCTCTTTGAATACACAGCTATGTTAGCTCTGTGTCCATTCTTCTGTCTCTGTACTAGATGAATAAAAAGACAGTTTAAAATGATTTGAAAAGAACTATAAGGGGTCGGTGCTGTGCTGCTGCTGCCAATTGGGGAGTGAACCAGCAGATGGTAAACCTCTCTCTCTCTCTCTGTCTCTGCCTCTCCTTCTCTGTAACTCTGACTTCCAAATAAATCAATAAATCTTAAAAGAACTATAAACATCAATAAAACACAAATGAAAATTGTATTCTCAAAACTGGATATTAAACCATGCCTTCTACACCTCTGTTAAAAGCTAAATTCTATCATAGTCATTTATGATTTCTAGGGCCAAAGTAGTAAATAAGATTTTTCTGGAAGAGACAGAGGTTATGAGGGAGCCAGGATTTGGGGTCAGTTAGCAGCAGTGAGTGTCATTCTTTCAGATTTGATTCAGGAAAGGAAGAAAGCAACTGATCCCTGAGATTTTGGTGGGGGGAAGGAAAGGAAGGAGGGACTGAATAAAAGCAAAGGCCCTCTGGTTGTGGGCACCCACCCCTGACTACAGCCTTTGGGAGGGTCAGCTGGTGTCTCTAGGGATGCTGCGGCCTGTACTCCATTTCCGAGTTCCCAGGAGCTGGGATGTATTATGCCTTCTGAATGCCTGTGCACATGCGCATGCTGCTGCCATTCCCTGGGGCCTGAACAGAGGGAGTTCATTCCCTGATCAGGGTCAGCCCTGGGGGCTGTGCTTCTCCTTCTCTGTCATTTACTGCATCTCCTGCTCTGCACGTGCGATCCCAGGGAGTTTCCAAGTGCTCACCCCAAGCCTGCCTCCTGCTGCATCTTCCCTCTTCATCCTCCACCTGTGGGTCCCACTTACCAGGGAGTCTCTTCCCGCCACTCCCCGAATCACTCCCTGTGTGTCCAGAAGAAAGGGTACCTGCTCCAGGGACTTTCTGCTGCAGGTTTGGCATGCAGGAAGGGGCGGGGACACGTGTGGGAGAAGGGTGGGTGCCAGGGAGCCATAGATCATGGCAGCTTCCCCCGAGGTCAGGACTGGGACCCGGGCTGTTCTGTCTCCCACCTCCACTTCCCAGGCTCCCAGTGCCTGGAATCTCTCCTGCAGGACCTCACCCAAACTGTCCCTAATGTGCTTTATTTAGTGGTTACAGGAGAGAGGGGGCAGCATTCTGGGAACATGCACATGCAGGGAAGGAAGGCAGAAAGACTCCAGCTCTCCACAGTTAAATAAGCTGGGTTCCCACTGTGGGTGGTCTCAGAATGCAGTCTGGCCAGGCCTCTTGATGTTTCCTGGGCTGGTTCCTGCAGGGTGGGGCTGGGTGGCCTTCAGCAGGGAGCCTGGGGCAGCAGAGGGGTGGGCAGGAGGATCTGACTAGGATCTGCCCCACTGCTCTCATCCTGCACCTCATCTTCCTGGTGGGGAGCAGTGTGAAGTGTGCATTGATCCCTCTCATATTAATTATCAGATTTTTCCAATGTGGAATTTGAAGCTGTTCCAGAAACCTGGGGTGGGAAAACTCCCTTCTTTCAAACAGGCACAGAGACAGTGGAGGATCCAAGGAGTTTCTATTAATGGCCCTAGGCTCAGCTGGAATGATTTCCTGAGAATTGTGCATCAAATTCAAGTTTCTTAGCTGTTACAGCATTGGTGGGTTTAAATGGCAGCCTTCATGACTTAGGTCCACATTTCCAATGGTCAGTGGGTCCAGTATGTTTGTAAAAGAGATGCCGGGGACAGATTTATTAGGATAGATTTATGACTGGAGTTTACAGAAGCAGAACATAGGACATCTTCCCTCCCTAGATAAGATTTCAGTGGGCAGCTGTTTCACTCGTTAATTGTGAGCATCCACTTTTAAAGGTTTGTGTTGGATGGGGTCCACTTCTCTTTCTTTGATGATGTATTTGGCTGCTTTTCATTTTCTGTCTTCAGCTATTTCTTCTCCTGTTAGCAAGGCTATCAACTGTTTTGACCTGCCACTGATCCCTTTGCAAAATAAGAAGGGAACTAAAATTAATGCAAGTCTACTGTGTTTTCAATAACTGGAGCTACTTTTTAAAAGATTTATTTATTCATTTGAAAGAGTTACACAGAGAGAGGAGAGAGAGAGAAAGAAAGAGAGACGTCTTCTGTCCGATGGTTCACTCCCCAATTGGCAGCAACAGCTGGAGCTGTGCCAGTCTGAAGCCAGGAGCTTCTTCTGGGATGAAGCTGTTTTTTTAAATAATTATTTATTTATTTGAAAGGCAGAGTTACAGAGTGGTAGAAACAGAAATCAATGGCTGGAGCTGTTTGGATCCAAAACCAGAAGACAGGAGCTTTGTCCAGGTCTCATAGGTGGGTGCAGGAGATGAGGGATTTGGGCCATCTTCTACTGTTTTCCCAGGCCACAGCAGAGAGCTGGATGGGAAGTGCAGCAGCCAGGATCCCAACCGGCACCCATATAGGATGCTGACACTGCAGGCAGTAGCTTTACCCACTATGCAACAGTGTTGCCCACTAACTGGAGCCCTTTTAATCTGAGTTTGCATAAAGTGGAGAATTACAACATCATAAATACAGATAAGTAACATCTTTTTCTCTGCCCAGTACTTTACAGTTACCCAGTGATCCACTGAGAATCTTACTTTCCACACTGTGTAATTAAGAAGGCCAGTTATTTGTCTTATTTTGGGTTCTGTGGTTAAACCCATGACATTTTTGAAATGGGAGGATATTAGTTCTACAATTTCATAAAGACTGCTCTGTGGAAGCATCGATAGAAGTTATAACTGTGAGAGTGGTAAGAAAGAAGAGGGGAAGAAATAAGTGCCCCTTACTCCACACAGAGATGTCCACAAATGGAGTAGAAGATGTGCCCTTGAAAACTATGGCTGACTTTCTGGGACAAACTGTGTTTGAGTGCTTCACATGTTCTGATAGAAAGGTGTTGCCACCAGGTTATTAGTATATTTATTTAGTTAGTTTTTAAAAATTTATTTATTTATTTGAAAATCAGAGCTACACAGAGAGAGAAGGAGAGACAGAGAGAGAGAGAGAGAGAGAGAGAGAGAGAGAGATGTCTTCCATCAGGTTCATTTCCCCAGATAATACTACATAATTGTGAACTTTGCTCAGTTCCTGACCTATACCTTTCCTTTAACCTAGTACTTTGCCATGTAGTAGCCCATGAAAACTGCAGACTGCATAAATGAATGAATATTTGGAGGGTTGTGATTTCTTAGAGGAACATCATGAGACAGAAGGAATAAAACAAAACAAAAGTATCCTCCGTATATAGAAGATATACTGTTTTTGCAAGCTATAGAGAAGAGGAAGAAGAAGGAAAGTAGTGAGACTGGAAAGGTTGTGGCAAAGGTAATAGGCACTAGTCAAGAATTCAAGAAGCCCATTAGGAAATATTAAGGTTTCCTTACTTCCATGTAGACTCTGCCCTCTAATGGTGAACAGGGTCCTCTAAACCCACTTGTTGCACAAATGAAAACCCAAGCATTGTCTTCTCCCACAGATGGAGTCTGCTATTGGTTTTGATTTACATTTCCCTAATGGCTAGTGATATTGGGCATGTTCATCTATGTCTTGACAATTGAGATTTCTTCTTCTGAGAAACATCTATTCTGATCATTGCCCATTTCTTACGTGTACATTTTGCTTCTTGTTTGGAGTTTTTCCAGTTCTATATATGTATGTTCTGGCTATCAATCTTTTGTCATAGTCAGAGTTTTCAATGTTTCCTGCCATTCCGTCCATTGTATCTTCACTCTGTTGATTACTTTGTTGTGAAGATGTATCTTAATTTGATATGCTCAAATTTGTATATTTTATTTTTGTTACTTGTGCTTTTGGAATCTTACGCAAACTGTTGTCTCTGCTAATGTTTTACAGTTTCTCATATGTTTACTTAGGTTTTGGTTTTTTTTTAACATACATAATTTTATTACAAAATTTTTTTAAAAAAACAACACAGAATGCAACATCCTAACAAAAAATCCAAATTTACAAATGATACTAATTCCTACAACTTTGCTGTGCTACCATACACAAGTCAAGAAATTAAAGAAACCATTAAATATTTAGGAACATTCAACATCAGAAGCTTTAAAATCTAACTGTATGTAGTAGCCCCTCAAAAAGCTACAACCTGCATTTTTTTAAAAAAGTATTTTCTCTACAAAGAATCTTATCAGCTATACAAAAATCTGTACAGTTTTTTTATACTGAAGCTAATATTGAGCTGCACTTGAATTCACATTCTTAGCAAAACAACTGCCTGAGCACACACGCACACTCCACACTCATCATTACAGGATAGCCATTTATTCTTCATCTTCATCCTCTTCCTCATCATCTTCTTCTTCTTCTTCTTCCTCTTCTTCCTCCACATCTTCAGGTTCATTCTTCTTCTTTGAGCCTGTGGGCCTACCAGGGCCCTTCTTTCCCGCTTCACTTTTGCCCTTGGCACGGTATGCAGCAATATCCTTTTCATATTTCTCCTTTAGCTTAGCTGCTTTCTGTTCATATGGTTGTTTATCTTTGGCTGAGTGTTCAGACCACATCTCACCCAATTTTTTTGCAGTGTCCCCAATGGACAGGCCAGGGTGTTCACTTTTGATCTTTGGGCGATGTTCAGAGCAAAAGAGAAAGAAGGCAGATGGTGGTCTTTTAGGAGCATTGGGATCCTTTTTCTTTCCCTTCTTATCACCCTTGGGAGGAACGTAATTTTTCATCTCCCTGTCATAACGAGCTTTATCACTTTTTGCCATATCTTCAAACTTGGACTTTTCCTTTGCAGACATGGTCTTCCATCTCTCCGAGCATTTCTTAGAGAATTCTGCGAAATTGACCGAAGAGTCAGGGTGTTTCTTCTTGTGCTCTTCCCGGCACGTCTGCACGAAGAAGGCATAGGAGGACATTTTGCCCCTCGGCTTGTTGGGGTCTCCTTTACCCATGACGACAGAACGGCGGCCACCTGGTGTGAGTTGTTCCTCAGACTCCCGCAGAGCAGCCAGATCCGACGGCATTGCTTCCTTTCCTCAGCTCCGGCGTGAACTCAGGATGTGAGGGCGATCTGGCTGCGACATCTGTCACCCCATTGATCGCCAGGGTTGCTTCGGCTGATCTGGCTGGCTAGGCGGGTGTCCCCTTCCTCCCTCACCACTCCATGTGCGTCCCTCCCGAAGCTGCGTGCTGGGTCGAAGAGGACGACCTTCCCCGCTAGAGGAGGACCGGTCTTCGGTCAAGGGTATACGAGTAGCTGCACTCCCCTGCTAGAACCTCAAAACAAGCTCTCAAGGTTTTGGTTTTATATTTAGACTTTTAATTAACCTTGAGTTGCTTTTACATAGTGTATGAGGTGTTGGGGTATCTTTTCAGGCTTCTACATATGGATAATCACTTTCCTTTAAACCATTTGCTAAGGGGATTCTTCTTTCTCCTGTTTGTTTTCTTTCCTTTATTAAATAGGGGTTGGCTGTAGAAAAGTCAGTTTATTTCAGCTGCCTATTTTTTCCATTGAACTATGTGTCTGTTTTTCCAACAGTGCTAACACTGCTTCTATTTTTTTTAAGATTTCTTTATTTGAAAGGCCAGATGCTTCTTCCAAGTCTCTCATGTGGGTGCCAGCACCCAAGAACATGGTCCATCTTCCACCAATTTCCCAGGTGCATTAGTAGGGAGCTGGATTGGAAGTGGAGAACCTGGTCTTCTAGCAACAACATATGGGATGCATGCACAGCAGGACAAGGCATTAACCTACTACACCACAGCATCAAACCCTTCCTTATTTACTTCTGCTGTGATCTTTCATTATTCACTTTTTTCTACTGCCCCACAACTTGACTCATTCCTGTTTTTTTTTTTTTTTCTGGGTCCTGGAGGATGGTAGTGGGTTGCTTCTGGGATATCTTTTTTATGTTAGTAGATACTTGGTAATCTAAAATCATAGTTTTTACTTTCTATATTTCTCTGCTAATCACGAGGACCTTCTAGATGACAGCAGAAAATGCTAGCAGAAATGAGGATATATTAATTCGCTAAGAAAATACCACAGAGAATATGATTTAAATCAGGGAATTTTACTTCTCAGAGTTGTAGAGCTTGAAAATATTAGATCAAGGTGCTAATAGGCTCGATTTTTCCAGAAGCCCTTCTCTGATGTGACAGACACATCTATCATTTGATCTGCTTAAAAGCACTTTCTTCAGGTAGAGTTATGTTGGTGGTTAGCACTTCAGTGTTTGAGTTTTAGGGAGGCACATTTCAGTCCACAACAGCAAAGGGGCCCTGTGGTCTACTTCAATGACAGCCATCTCTGCGGAGGATAGAAAGTTTGAAATCAGCATTAGGATTTCTCACATTATTACTGTCAGTGCTATCTCCATCAAATGTGCATTCATGTACACACAAACAAAACTACCTGTACACATAAACAAATTCAACAGTGGAAATGCCTGATGGTTGTGTACAGGTAACATCAATATAATAATCCATAAGATGGCCTATTAGCAGACATTAAAAGAGAATTAGAAAGAATGACAACAAAATCTGCAGTTACCTATATTTATGTCTATATGTATGATATTCAGTATTTATAGTTGCTAAAAGATGAAAACTGATGTGTGGAAATAAAAGCTAAACCTTACCTTGCAATATTGCAGCCTAGTCTACATGAAAGATGTCTTCCTAAAACCTTTCCCTGGGCCCACCCTGTGGCATAGTAGATTAAGCATCCACCTGCAGCACCAGCATCCCACATGGGCACCAGTTTGAGTCCCTGCTCCTGCATTTCCAATTCAGCTCTTTGCTAATGGCCTAGGAAAGCTGTGGAATATGCCCTGAGTGCTTGGGCCCCTGCACCCATGTGAGAGACCTGGAGGAAGCTGCTGACTCCTGGCTTCTGGCACCTGGCTTCAGATTGGCCCAGCTCCAGCCATTCTGGCCATTTAGGGGTGAACCAGTGGATAGCAGACCTCTCTTTCTCTTCCTCTCTATATCTGTCACTCTGCCTCACAATAAATAAATACATTTTTTAAAAACCTTTCCCTTTTTAAATTTCTTAATTGTTTTAAAGATTTATTTATTTATTTATTTACAAGTCGAGTTACAGACAGAGAGGAGAGCCAGAGAGAAAGAGAGAGGTCTTCCATCTGATGTTCACTCCCTAATTGATTGCAACTGTCAGAGCTGTGCTGATCCGAAGCCAGGAGCCAGGAGCTAGTTCCAGGTCTCCCAGATCGGTACAGGGGCCCAAGGACTTGGGCCATCTTCTACTACTTTGCCAGGCCATAGCAGAGAGCAGGATCAGAAGTGGAGCAGCTGAGTATTGAACCGGCCCCCATATGGGATGCTGGAGCTTCAGGCCAGGGTGTTAACCTGCTCCACCACAGCACCAGTCCAACATTTTAAATTTCTGATACTCTAAAGTAGCAAAGGACTGCATTACATCTAGGAAAGATGTATTTAAAAATTATAAATCTAGTGCATTTTAGCAGAAGTCCTAACAAATACTTCTGATTTTCTCAACATTATGTATAAATAAATGATAGAATGAGTCATTGTCAGATTAATAGAAGGAGTTTGAGAGGATTGTCTCTCTTTCAATTGTGTTGAATAGTTTGAGAAGCATTAGTTCTTTAAAAGACTTGTAGAATTCAATAGTGAGGCTGTCTGATCCTGGATTTTCTTTCTTGGGAGGGTCTTTATTACTCATCCAGTCTCTGTCTTGGTTTTTGATTTGTTTAGCTTTTCTATGTGTCTTCATGACTTAATTTTGGTATATTGTGTATGTCCAGGAATCTGTTGATTTTTCCTCTAGGTTTTCCAATTTGTTAACCATCACAACAGATGCCCGCATCATATATTGCAGTGCTAATCTGAGTTTTGGGTACTCCACTTCCAAATCAGTTTCATGTTAATATCCCTGGGAAGAAATGGATAATAGCTCAAATTCTTTCCTTCTTGTCATCTAATTTGGAGAACTGTAACCTCAATGGGGACTTGAAACCTGGTCTTGCACAGTTGTAGCCATATAGAAAGTGAACCAGCAGATGGGATATCTCTCTGCTTCTCTTTCCTTCTCTCTTTGTCTCTGTGTCTCTCTGCCTTTTTTATCATATTAAAATATTTAATTACTTATTTGAAAGAGTTACAGAGAGAGGGAGAGACAGAAATCTTCCACCACCTAATTCATTTTTGAGATGACTTTAATAGCCAGAGTGTGGCCAGGTTGAAGCCAGGAGCTTTTCCTCCGATGTGCGTGGCAGCATCCCAGCACTTGGGCCAACTTTCCCTGCTTTTTCAGTCCATTGGTAAGGACCTGGATCAGAAATGGAATAGCTGGTACTTGAACTGGTGCACATACAGGATGCCAATGTAACAGATTGCGGATTTGTCCACTGCACCACAACCACCAGCTCCTCTTTCTGCCTTTCCAATAAATAAATCTTTTGAAAAAGAATTTAAGGTAGTAAAAGTCATCATGAGTGAGCAATGACAAATTTATTGAAGTGATCGACTTTCTTAAAGGTCTATTTATGAATTTGAAAGGCAGCACTAGAAAGAGAGAGTGGGAGAGATGGATCTTCCTCCTGGTTTGTTCACTCCTCAAATGGCTGCAGTGACTGTGGCTAGGCCAGACTGATATCAGGAGCCAGGGGCTTCTTCCAGGTCTCTCACATGGGTGCAGGAGCCCCAATATTTGAGTCACCCTGTGCTGCTTTTCCAGACACATTAGCAGGGAACTGGATCCGTTTGGAGCTTTAATGTCTATGATACTCTCCTTGCAGTTGAAGGATTTAGAATCCATTTCAATTATGGGTGGGCCAAGTACAACAGCTCCCAATTGTCCAAGGTTTGGATTAGATGGGTTCTGAGAAATTTTGTTAAAATAGTTATTAATCATAACTCTCAGTTTAAGCTTTTCTTACCAAATTTTCATGTTTGCTGATGTTTATATCTATGGGAAAATTGGGTCTCTGGATTGCAACCAATGAAAGCATCCAAACTAACAGTAATAAGGTCAACAGTCAGCAGAATGATGTCCAGCTGAACTGAAATAGCTTTTCTTATTTGGTAGAGGGGTTACCTCCTGCATTATACTGACATACTGACATAGACAGTAGATATTGGAGCCTGTCTCTTCTGCCAAATGGAGAATGCCGCATTTTGATCCATCATATATATATTTATATATTATAATATATATTATATATTTCTATACATAATATAGAATTACATATAATTATCATAAATATATAATATATAATTATATATACATATTATATATGAATTTATTTATATATAAATATATAATTATTTCTGATCCAGCTCCATACCAATGGATTGAAAAAGCAGTGAAAGATGGTCCAAGTGCCTGGGTTGCTGCCACACACATTGGAGGAGGAGCTCCTGGCTTCAACCTGGCCACACTCTGGCTATTGAAGTCATTTCAATAATATATATATATGTATAATATATATAATAGTTATAATAAATTATATAATATTATCTGTTTATAATTATTATATAATATATTATATGATAAAGCATAATATATTTTATATATGAATATATTTATATACATAAATATATATAAATAAATGTAAATATATATATAGAATTTATTTACATATTTGACAGGTGTACTTACAGACAGTGAGAGGAAGAGACAGAGAGAAAGGTCTTCCATATGCTCATTTACTCCCCTAATGACTGCAATGTCTGCAGCTGGGCCAATCTGAGCTAGGAGCTTCCAGGTCTCCCACATTTTGGCAGGGACCAAAGCACTTGGAACAGCTTCTACTGCTTTCCCAGGCTATTGCAGAGAGCTGGATGGGAAAAGGAGAAATGGGGACTAGAACTGGTGCTCATATGGGGTGCCAGCACTGCAGGTAAAGGATTACACCACTGCACCACAGTGCTGGCCCCAGTCTATCCTTTATTAAGGAGATCTCAGTAATCATGTTCAGGTATTGCTATCCTATATTCATGGCCAAAGTCCTAGCAGGCAACATGGTTTGGAGAATCGTAAGCACAAGGTGTGTAGGAGACTTCATTTCTCATACAGCACAGTTAATAACAAGGTTCCAAGAGGGGAAATTACTTGCATCATAGTCTTTGAGAACTAATGGACATCACAGGTGATCTAAAGAATTTAGAAGGTTTGTGAGCCCCTAGAGTGAAAAAGTCACTGGGAGCACAAGGACAGTGCCTAGAGTTTATTTTGATGGATTTTAGCCCCTTTCATTGGAGGGAGGCCCAAAGAAGCTGGACTGATTAGTAAACCTCAGAAGTGTCTTTTCAATGTGAAGGCAAACTGAGAATGAGGGGTTTTTGGAAAAACGTTGAACAAAAGACATTTCCCACACTTGGTTAAGACACATCATTTATCTACTGATTTTCATCAGATCTGTTAACATTAGGTATAAGGTACAGTGGACATGGTGGATGGCATATAGCAATATGATTTTAGTAATATATCATGAGATGCTTTTTTTAAATGGATTTAGCAGGTAAAATTGGGCTACCTAATGGGATGTAGCTGGAATAATCACCTTTTTGTTAAATAAATCTGAGGTAATAAATGTTAGTGTATGAAGACATTGAGTTTTCTTTTATTGGGCCTTCTTGGTTATTTTAATCTGGGATCTGCGAATTCTCATTTTCTTTATTTTATTCCTCATCATGTCGGACCAACTCTGCTGCTTTGGGGATTTTTTTAGTACATCTGACATTTGGAAATTTAGACAATAGTATAGTTAAAATGAGATGTACCAAGTAAAGTATTTATTTTTATTCTGATACATATTTTGGAATTCTTCTAAAATTCCTATTGAGTATCCTTGTTAAATTTAGTTGCATCCCAGGTTAAGACTTATTGGAGACAGGTGCCATGGCTCAATAGGCTAATCCTCCACCAGCGGTGCAGGCACACCGAGTTCTAGTCCTGCTGGGAGAGCCAGATTCTGTCCCAGTTGCTCCTCTTCCAGTCCAGCTCTCTGCTATGGCCCAGGTGTGCAATGGAGGATGGCCAAAGTGCTTGGGCCCCGTACCTGCATGGGAGACCAGGAGGAAGCACTTGGCTCCTGGCTTTGGATCAGCACCATGTGCCAGCCGCAGCACACTGGTGGCAGCGGTCACTAGGGGGTAAACCAACAGAAAAAGGAAGACCTTTCTCTCTGTCTCTCTCACTGTCCACTCTGCCTGTCAAAATAAAAAATAATTTTTATAAAAAGACTTATTGGAGCCACTTTAGTGATTATACCCATGAAACTTTGTTAATAAATGCAAATAGAACCTGGGAAAATTGATGTATATCTTATGCTGTAGAGACTTAAGATTGAACATCTTTTTTAAATCTTTTTTAATTATATAATTTAAAAACAAATTTTAGATTTTTTTTTACTTTACTAAGTCACAGCTCTGGCCCCATTAATATGACTTAACAATGTTTTTTCCTCTCAGACTTATCTCTATTGTTTCAGTTAACTGCATGCCTTTTCTTTACATTCAGATTCCCTCAGCTGTCAAAGCTTATTCATCTTAATTCTGTTGTTCCTATTTCCCTCCCTTTTATTCTGTCCCTAGGCTAATTGAGATCATGATTCTCCATTCCTTCTGTGTGGTGTCACAGTAGGCTTGAAGTGTTCTTTTTCTCTTCTGATTTCTAAAGAAAGAAATTATGTATTCCCCCAGTTTAGATATTTTAATAATGCACTCTAAAACAAAGGTTAAATGTTCTTAATTTGACAAGAATTTTCGGGGCCAGTGGTGTGGCATAGTGGGTAGAGCCACCACTTGCAGTGCTGGCAGCTCATATGGATCCAGATCTCTGCTATAGCCTGGGAAAGCAGTAGAAGATGGCCCAAGTCCTGGGCCCCTGCACCCATGTGGGAGACCTGGAAGAAGCTCCTTGCTCCTGGCTTTGGATTGGCACAACTCTGGCCATTGCAGCCAACTGGGGAGTGAACCAGTGGATGGAAGACCCCTCTCTCTTCTCTGCCTCTCTCTGTGTAATTCTGACTTTAAAATAAATAAATAAATCTTTTAAAAAAAGAATTTTTTCTAATTTTAGATTTGTTCTACTTCATTGCCACTTCAGGGTGTGTGTAAGGAGTGCATATCCAGTTTTTCTATTTTGGAATTTTGGGATTTTGTATTAGCTCTGCTGTGTATTCATTTTTCTTGAGCATTGGTGATATCTTCTCCTTAGTTGTATTAAGAGAGAGAGCAATAGCCCTCATGTCTTTTTAGGTAAGTAAGACATATGAAAAACAGAGCATTCAGTATACATTCATAGTATTTTGACTTGTTCAATTGATTTTCCTGACCTCCCTTGGATATTCTTGGTCTTTGCTGTACAACTTTCTATACTCATTAATTCTTTGATATTCCCAAATCCAGAAAATGAATGACTCAACAGCTGTGTTCCTGTATTTGCTGGGACTCAGGGTAAGAAGCAAAGTGGAGGTGTTCAGGAATCTAAAGGTACATGCTACATAGCAAAGCACATCATTTCCTATACAAAGTGACTGGGAAATCCAGAATCTTTTGCACACATATTGGATCCTGAACTATTACTGGACTATTCAGTAAGATTTTAATGTATTTATTTTCTGTGTGTGTGTTTGTATTTCTAAATAAACTCTGCTGGGCTACTTAACATTAACATGTATTGCAGAATTCTTTCATCAGTTTTTACTTTTAAAAAATTTCTCTTTCAGTTTTATGGGAGAGGGTAGAAGCTTTCTGCTATGTAACTGAAAATTCATTCATTCATTAAAGTTAAAAATATTTGTTGCAAATTGGTAGAATACTATTAATTCTCATGTGATTTACATGAAACTAAATACATTCTCTATTTCGTTTTGCTTAAAATTTCTGCATGTGTGGACTTCTTTTTTCCTTCTTGCCCCAAATCCCTTTGTGTATTGGGATGGCAAATGGGTTTTACACTGGAGAAAACATGTTATTTTGGCAAAGAAGTACTTAGCCTTCCTGCTTCAAGTATTCAAATATTGCATTGGAAATCAGTATATTTGTTTACTGTACAAATGTCCTTCATACAATTTTGTAATCTTCTCGGATGGGAGAGGAAGCAGGAAATAGGAGGATTATGGGTGGGAGGGATGTTTTGGGGGAGGGGAAGCCACTGTAATCCAAAAGCTGTACTTTGGAAATTTATATTTATTAAAAAAATTAAACAATTTTGTAATCTTCATCTTCCTTTTTATTTCATCCTTTTAAAAAAAAGATTCATTTATTTTACTTGAAAATCAGAGTTACACAGAGAAGGAGAGAGAGAGAGAGAGAGCAGTCTTCCAACCGCTGGTTCACTCCCCATTTGGCCACAATGGCTGGAGCTCTGCCAATCCAAAGCCAGGAGCCAGCAGCTTCTTTTGGGTCTCCTATGCAGGTGCAGGAACCCAAGGGCCTGGGCCATCCTCTACTGCTGGATAGTAAGTCTTACTTGCCTAAAAAGATGGATAGTAATTTGAGTAGCCAGGACTTGAACTGGCACCCAATTGGAATGTCAGCACTGCAAGCCACAGCTCTACTTGCTACTCCACATCATCGGCCCCCTAAATTCTTATGAGTATTGCTACACGATTGGAATTTATAATTGATAATGCTGAACAATTGAAACTGTCTTATTTACAATTGTAGGACTGGATATGGCAGTTTTACTTGAAGTAAAGTATGTAGCCTGCTTATTGTATGATTTTCGGAAAAGCATGTATTTATATATAACAGCAGATCTGTTAATCATTTAAAAGTGAATTGTCATGATTACCCAGATGTAAGGAATGCAATATGTGCTAATGAGTTAGCAGTCACAGAGATTTAGAATTAGAGGGATTTTAGAACTTTTTCAATACTGCAGTTTTTATGAAAAACTAATATTTTTTTTTATTTGACAGGTAGAGTTATATACAGTGAGAAATCAGAAAGGTCTTCCTTCCATTGGTTCAGTCCCCAAATGGCTGCCACAGTTGGAGCTGTGCCCATCCAAAGCCAGGAGTCAGGTGCTTTCTCCTGGTCTCCCATCCGGGTGCAGGGCCCAAGCACTTGGGCCATCCTCCACTGCCTTCCCGGGCCATAGCAGAAAGCTGGACTGAAAGAGGAGCAACCAGGACTAGAACACTTTGCCCATAAAGGATACCAGCACCACAGGTGGAGAATTAACCAAGTGAGCCACGGCGCTGGCCCCCGATAAATTTACTCTTAACAAAATATCAAAATATCTTATTCAGTATAAAGTTAGTAGTGAAAAGAGACTACCTTGTTGAACACAGAAATTTGAGATTATATTTCTTGGTATTAATTTGCATCTTAAGGCTTATTGCCTAGTTTATTTCAATATTTCAATCTAATATTACTAATAATATCTTGTACTTAGTGGTTCACTGTGTGCCAGACAATATTCTTTTGATTTTTTAAAAGATTTATTTATTTATTTATTTGGAAGTCAGAGTTACACAGATATTGAACAAGAGGAAGAGAGAGAGAGAGAGAGGTCCTCCATCTGCTGGTTCACTCCCCAGATGGCCTAAAAGGTCAGAGATATGCCAATCTGAAACCAGGAGCCAGGACCTCTTCAGGGTCTCCCATGCAGATTCAGGGGCCCAAGGACTTGGGCCAACTTCCTACTGCTCTCCCAGGCTATAGCAGACAGCTGAATGGAAAGTGGAGCAGCCTGGACTTGAACCGGCCTCCATATGGGATGCCCACACTGCATGCAGTGGCTTTACTAGCTACACCACAGCACTGGCCTCAAGACAATGCTCTAAAATGATGCATTAATTATTCCCAAATATTGAAAAGTGGCAGGGTACACATTTGAATGTGTTGTTTTGTACTAGTTGTAGAAACAGTTTAAAATATATTTATATTTAAAAATGTAAGCTTTGATCTAAAGGTTTACTTTCCCTTAAGGTGCCTGTTTGGAAACTGAGAGATCATTGAAGTCTCAAGATAGAGTACAACTGATCTTATCCAAGCCTCCTTTATCACATGAGGATGCTAAATGCCAAGCCCAGAGAAGTAAAGTGAATTCTTCAAGGCCACATGGGTAAGTTGTAGCAGGGATAATTCTATATTAGCATTAGGTATCCTGATACATAGGCCACTGTTCTGTCAATTTTGTACTCCTTCTGGAGTTAAAGATTCTAAGTTGTGGAAAATTGAATTTGGAAATTTAGTGGTTGCTATGTTGTTATGGTGAGAAATTTCTGTGTATAGCTATGAGTTGCTTAAATTTTATTCAATATATTTTTCTAGTATGTTTGCTATTTATTTGAAATGTATAACAAGTAGCTTCATCTATTTGCCAAAAGAATTTTTTAAAGATTTATTTATATTATTTGAAAGTCAGAATTACACAGAGAGAGAAGGACAGGCAGAGAGAGTGGTCTTCCATTCACTGGTTCACTCCACAGTTGGCCTCCATGGCTGGAGCTGTGCTGACTGGAAGGCAGGAGCCAGGAGCCTCTTCCTGGTCTCCTATGCAGGTGCAGGGGCCCAAGGACTTGCACCATTTTATAATGCTTTCCCAGGCCCTAGCAGAGAGCTGGATAGGAAGTGGAGCAGCCAGGTCTTGAACTGATGCCCCTATGGAATACCAGCACTGCAGGTGGCAGCCTCACCCACTATGCCACAGTGCCAGCCCTTGCCAAAAGAATTTATAGAAGCTATTCCATATATACACTTAACAATTATTTAGTTACTTGACACGAACTATCCCTGCATATTTGAAAATTTTGAATGGTATCACTTGGGTTTTAAGAATGTTATATTTTAGGTCTCTTAATATTTTTAGTGATGATGTTTTAAAGGCCCTTTCTGCTTTATGAAAAATGATAAGGATTTTGTTTTACAATGGCCATAGTATTACTACTTAAAGCAATAGATTAAATAACACTTTTAAACAAAGTCATTTAATACTGAATTCTAACACACTGGTATATTTTAAAGTGAGAAACCGGATTTCTTTCAGATATTCTAAAGAAGAATGATAATCAAAATTGAAGACATCTACAGTTTTTAATCACTTGTTTTAAATATTGGTCATAATGGTCCAATTTTGAGTTTAATTTTAATTAGCTTTTAAATGATTCAATATGTTTTATAGAAAAAATTCGGAGAACATAATTATATACTCAACCTCCCTCCCTTCTTTTTCCTTCTTTGTCATTTTTTTTAGCTTATGAAATGACATTTTCAGTTTACATTACATTAAAAAGGGTTGTTGAATCAAGGGACAAGTTTAACAGGCAAAAAGCAAAAAGATCCTAATTTAGAGGGAATACAGACAATGGCTCTAAACAATATTTGAATATCACATCTAAACAATATTTGAATAAATTGATAAATATTTTAATTTTTCCTACTAAAATGCTCAAAGTCTTTAATTATTTATCAAATATTAGTGCAAAATTATGGATTTAAATGATCCCAAAAAGTGATGAATTTTTGTGTAATAAAGTCCAATTTTTGTCAAGGCTTTTTGACAGTCTCACAGAAAACTTATGTTTGTGAATGGGAAGAATAATACCAAAATATCCATACTACCAAAAGCAATTTGCAAATTCAATGCAATTCCAATCAACATACCAACGATGTTCTTCTCAGAGCTAGAAAAAATGATGCTAAAATTCACATAGAAACATGAGAGATGCTTAACATCTAAAGCAATATTATAAAGCAAAAAAAAGCTGGAGACATCACACCATATTTTAAGACATATTACAGGGGTCAGCACTATGACAAAGCAGGTAAAGTCACCGTCTGCAGTGCCGGCATCTCATATGGGTGCCAGTATGTTTCCCAGCTGCTCCACTTCTTATACCCCTCTCTGGTATAGCCTGAGAAAAAAGTAGAAAATGGCCAAAGTGTTTGGGCCCCTGCACCTGCATAGAGACCTGGAAGAAGCTCCTGACACTTGGATTCAGATCAACAGAGCTCCGGCCATTGTGGCCATTTGGGGAGTAAACCAGTGGATGGAAGACCTCTCTCTCTCTCTGCCTCTACCTCTCTGTAACTCTGCCTTTCAAATAAATATACTGCAAAAAAAAAAGAAGAAGTGTTAGCACTGATATAATAACAGACACATAGTTCAATGGAAAAGACTTGGTAGCATAGAAATAAACCCAAATTTCTACCAGCAACTCATATTTACCAAAGGAACTAAAATGAACTGGAGAAAGAAGAATCTCTTTCACAAGTGGTGCAGAGGAACTTGATTAGCCATATGTAGAAGCCTGAAAAGAGACTCCAACATCTCTTACACTATGTGAAAGTGAACTCACAGTGAATTAAAATGTAATCATAAGACCCAAACCCAAGTAAACATAGGGAAACTCTAAATATTGTCAACACACAATAGCTTTTGGGTAAGATTCCAATAGCAATAGTCACAAAAATAAAAACAGAGACATTTGAGTATATCCAACTAAGATACTTCTTCACAACAAAGTAAACATCAGAGTGTAGATACAATGAACAGATGGCAGGAAAAATTAAAACTCTGAATGTTTACAGATTTCCAGAACATTTACATGAATTGGAAAAACTCCAAAAAATACAGTGAAGAAACAGGCAAGGATCTGAATAGACATTTCTCAGAAGATATGTAAATGGTCAAAACATGTGAATATGCCTGATGTCACTAGCCATTATGTAAATATAAATCAGAACACCATATCAGTCTCCAACACCTGTGGGAGAATACAACACTCAGGTGTTTGTGTGTGCAGCAAGTGGGTTTAGAGGACCCTGTTCACCTCTGGAGAGCAGAGTCTACAGGGAGGTAAAGAAACCTTACTGTGCAGGGGCATGCTAATCTTCTCTGTATCGTTCCAATTTTAGTATATGTGCTGCCGAAGCGAGCACATGTGCTGCCGAAGTGAGAAAGAGATGAAAAGAATTTATCTCAGCTAGCCACTAATATTCAAGAAACAAGGTCTTCAGGAAAGCCAACTCAACTGACATTTTCATGTCATTGTTAAATAAAGGAAAAATTATCTAGGTTCAGCAATACGTAGTTTATAAGAGAAAGACTACAGAGTAATTTCCTTGGCATAGAAATAACTTCGTCTTTTTTTTTTATCTATGAGGGCTTGCTATCACCACCACACACCCACATCCCATATACAAATGCCTGGCTTGAGTGGTAGCTTCTCTGCTTTGAGGCAAGTTTCTGCTAGTGTGCACCCTGGGAGGAGACGGAGGATGGCAGAAGTGCTTGGGTCCCTGCACCCAAATGGGACATCCAGAATGAATTCCCAGTTCCTGGTTTTGGCTTGGTCAAGCTTTGGCTAGTGCAAGTGTCTGGGAAGTGAAACAGTGGTTCCCTCTTCCTGTCACTCTGCCTTTCAAATCAATAACTGTTGTTGGTAATGACTAATAATGATATTCACTGATTGTCAAATTTTGAATCTATTAATTATAGACAATTTCTCTTTGTATTTTTAAACTTTCATAATGTTCTGTAGCCAATTTCATCACTAGAAATAAAAACTTTTCCTCAAAAAAAAAAAGAAACCTTACTGCTTTCCTAATGTGCTTATTAAGTTCTTGACCAGCGCCTGTTAGTCTTGCCACAAACTTTCTAGTCTTACTACTTTCCTTCTTCTTCCTCTTCTCTGTGACTTGTAAAATAGTATACATTCTATATACTGTGGATACTTTTGATTTATTTTATTCCTTCGGTCTCCTATGAAGTTCCTCCACAAAAGCACAGCCCTCAAAATATTCATTCATTTATGCAGTCTGCAGATTTCATGAGCTACTAAATTCCAAGTAGTATGTTAAAGGCAAGATCTGGGCCTAAGAGAAAAGTGGTCTAAATTCTGTGCCTAGAAGAGGATTTGGGACATAGTAGAACCTCAGTGAAGTGCTATGTGAATGACATGCACTCATTAAATGAGTAATCTAAAGCATACACTTCATTTAAGCAACACAGCAGCCCTACTCACCTCAGGTAGAGCAATTGAGAGGAATAATGTGAACAAAAATAAGACATCAATAAGTTGAATAATAACAGAGAAAAAACAAAATGAGATAGATGCCAACATTACTGAGCTATTTTTGAGGAATTAAATTGATAGAGGGGCTGGCATTGTGGCCAAGTGGGGAAAGCTGCAATCTGTGAGGCCAGCATAACATCTGAGTTCCACTTTGAGTTTAGGAATCTCCACTTACAATTTAGCTCACTGCTAAACACCTGGGAAACCAGCAGAAGATGGACGAAGGACTCAGGTCCTTGCCACTCATGTGGGAGACTTGGATGAAGCTCCTGACTCCAGCATGCCCCAGGCTCAACTGTTGAAACTCTCTGGGGTGTGAGCCAGCAGATGAAAGCTATCTATGTCTTTCCCTCTCTCTCTAAATCCACCTTTCAAATAATAAAGATTTAATAAACCAATTAACTGATTTCAAAATACACAAAAACATGAACAATACTATATCATTTTTATGCCAAACTGATAAAAAATAACAAATGCTAGAGAGCACATGGGAAAAGAAAACCATCATATATGGTGGGTGAAAACACAAGTTAGTACAGATGTTATGCAGAACAGTATGGTCATTCCTTAAAAAGGATAAAAATTGGGGCTGGCGCTGTTGTACAGTGAGTTAAAGCCCTGGCCTGAAGGGCCAGCATCCCATTTGGGTGCCAGTTCTAGTTCCAGCTGCTCTTCTTCCAATACAGCTCTCTGCTATCTCCTGGGATAGCAGTAGAAGATGGCCCAAGTCCTTGGGCCCATGCACCCATGTGGGAGACCCAGAGGAAGCTCCTGTCTCCAGGTTTCAGAATGGCATAACTCTGGCCTTTGTAGTCATCTGTAGAGTGAACCAGCTAATGGAGGACCTCTCTGTGTCTCTACCTCTATTGTAACTCTTTCAAATAAATAACAAAAATTAAACTAAGATAAAAATTGACCTACCATGTGAGAGTTATCTTGCTCTTGGCTATATAGAATAAGGAAATTTTATTAGAAGGAAAGGAGAAGAGCATATCAAAGATACAGCAATTTTCCCATAACACAGCCACTATAACACAGTTCACTGCAGTCAGGATTTGAAACCAATCTAGCTGTCCATCAGTGAAAAACAATGGAAAGGGCAACCTCTTTTAGATTCAAAAAAAGAACAAAATATTATTAAATTAATTGAAATAAGCCAGAAGCAGGAACACAAATGTCACCTGGTCCTTGTCACATGTGGAAGTGAAAGAAAATAATGGATCTGAACACAGAACTGTGATTACTAGAGGCTGAGAAGGGAAGCAGCTAGGGATAGAGGGGGATTGGATAATAGGTATCAAAAATCAAAGAGGCAGAAAGAACTTCTGGTGTTCCATAATATAATGAGATGACTACATTCAACCATATTAGGTTCTGTGTAAAGAACTGAAGGAGAGGAGCTGGTAGTCTCAAATCATGGAGAAGAATTAGAAACTGTAGTTGCTTGGGGGCCAGCATTGTGGCACAGTGGGCTAACACCCTGGCCTGAAGCACCAGCATCCCATGTGGGTACCAGTTCTAGTCCTGGCTGCTCCTCTTCTGATACAACTCTCTGCTATGGCCTGGGAAAGCAGTAGAAGATGGCCCAAGTCCTTGGGTCCCTGCACCCAAGTGGGAGATCTGGAAGAAGCTCCTGGTTCCTGGAATCAGATTGGCAGAGCTCCGGCCATTGTGGCCATCTGGGGAGTGAACCTGCAGAGGAAGACCTCTCTCTCTCTCTGCTGCTACTTCTCTCTGTAACTCTGTCTTTCAAATAAATAACTCTTTAAAAACTTAATAAAACTGTAGTTGCTTAGCTTGATCACTTTTTACTGCATAAATGTGTGCAAATATTGCACTACACCCTGTAATAATGCATGACTAGGACACATTAATCACAAATTATTTCAATGAAATTTTAAAAATTAGAAGCATTTCTTTATATTAACAATGAACTATTTGAAAATGAAATTAGAGAAACATTTCCATGCATAGCAGCATAAGAACCAGGAACCAATGTCTTCAATGTTATCAGTGATGAATCAGATTCACAGCCCCCAGCACTCAGTTTTTGCCATAGACCTTACCATGGCAATTGTGGGCATATAGTAGTAAATCAATGGACAGGAATCCTTTGTCTCTAAATCTGCTAAATAAATAAACAAGGGATTCATCAAAGAAAAAGAGATATCAATTTGGATGCCAGGCACAAAAACACATGCACTTGAGCTATCCTCCAGTTTGTGATGCCAACAAATCTTTCAGACATGTTACATTTTCAGAGACTTTTCTGTAATCTTGCTAAGCTTTCTGGAAATCTGCCTTATAGCAAAGGGTTTCCCAATTCCATTACACTCATGATTTTTCTTTTGTGTGAGTTATTAGTTTACCATCTAGAGATAATTTATGGTACAAAACTTTTCTATGCATGCATGTTTTCTCATTTGTGAGTCTATTCATGGGAATTAAAGACTGATTTATAGCAGAAATACATTTTCCAAATTCATTGCATAGACTTTTGTTCCTTATGAATTCTCTGAAGTCTGTTGATGTCTAATTTCTGGCTAAAGGTTTTATTGTATTTACAGCATGCAAAGACTATCACCTTTTGTGAATTCTGTATCTATACAAGCCTGAAATAAAGAAAATGTTTTTGCACAATCAGTATATGCCTAAGAAACCACCTGTGTCAATTCTCTGATGTACCATTGACTTCTGACTCCAATAATATTTATAAGCTTTCTCCTTTACATGAGTCTCTGTTGGATAGGATGTGATTTCCAGCAAAAGGTTTTGTCACAATACTTACATGAATTTTGGAGAAAAGCTCTTCCACATTCATTATATTGTTAAGGTCTCTCCCTTCTTCAAATTCCATGATGGATTATGAGGCATTACCTATGTGAAATGACTTTCTCACATTTATTTCATTCATTAGATATATATGTTGTGCATTCTGATATAAGGAGAGATTTGGGCAGAGCTTTCCAACACTCATTACACCCATAAGGTTTCTCTCCCACGTGAATTCCCTGTTGTCTTATGAGGTATGGCTTCTAATTAAAGGAATTTTACTTTCAAAGGAGTTTTTCCCTATATGAATTTGATGATGTACAATGAGGGCTGAATTATGGTAAAAGGCTCTGAGTCATTACATTCATAAAATTGCTCCCCATGAGAATTCTTTTATGTTTGATGAGGTCTGATTTGCACCACAAAGGCTATTCACATGTATTACATTCATGCATTTCTCCCCTTGGTGAATTCTCTAATATTTCATGAGATATAACTTGCACAAAAAGGTCAAGTAGAAAATTCCCTGTGTGGATACTCTGATATCTTATGAGTTATGAAGTACAGCAAAGAGGCTTTCCACCATCCTTCCATCCATAAAACCTACCTAAATTGAGCAACAAAGATATAGAAAACGTAAACACACACATAACCAGATGGAAATGATACCAGTAATAAAGACCCTCACTACCAAGAAAACCCCAAAACTGGAAGGCTTCACTGCTGAATTCTAACAGACATTTAAAGCACTAACTGCAATTCTTCTCAAGTTATTCAAAACAATTGAGAGAGAGGTGATTCTCCCAAATTCTTTCTATGAAGCCAACATCACCTTCATTCCTAAACTTGAAAAAAGTGCAACAAAGAAAGTAATTATAGAACAATTTCCCTGATGAACATACATGCAAAGATCTGCAACAGAATTCTGGCCAATTGAATCCAACAATGCATCAGAAAGATCATCCACCCAGACCAAGTGGGATTTATCCTTGGTATGCAAGGATGGAACCAAAGGCTTTTCCACAGTCATTTCATTTATAAGCTTTCTCCATGGTGTGAAGGCTCTGATACTTTCTGAGGTTTGACTTCTCAGCAAAGGTTTTTCCACAGTCGTTGCAATCATAAGGTTTCCCCCAGTACAAATTGTCTGATGCTTTGTGAGCTTTGATTTCTCAGCAAAGGCTTTTCCACAATGATTGCATTCATAAGGTTTCTCCCCTCTGTGAATTCTCTGATGATTTATGAGGTTTGCCTTCTGGCCAAAGGATTTTCCATAGTCATTGCATTCATAAGGTTTCTCACCTGTGTGAATTCTCTGATGATTTATGAAGTTTGCCTTCTGGCCAAAGGATTTTCCACAGTCATTACATTCAAAAGGTTTCTCACCTGTGTGAATTCTCTGATGATTTATGAGGTGTTTCTTCTGGCCAAAGAACTTCCCAAAGAACTTACAAATCATTAGATTTGTAAGATTTCAACCCTGTGTGAATTCTCTGATGTCTAATGAGATCTGACTTCTGGTGAGTGGTTTCCACACAATCATTACACACATGAGGGTTTTCCACAATATGAGTGCTGTGATGGAAGGTATGGCAGAATTTAATACTGAATGAATTCCCACAAGGTTTACATGCATAGGATTTCTTCCCTATATTTGGTCTATGATTCAGTCTAACATGTGATTGGTAAATGACAGGTTCCACAGTCCCAATATACTTATAAATGTTCTCTCTTTTCAGGTGAATACAATCAGAATTCCACAGTCAGTCAGCTGGGAGGGGTGGATGAATCCGGAAACAGCTGGTTTCCTTGTACTAAAACAAGCGCCATATCACAAAGGACTCTTGCATTTCTTTTTCTTTTTTGCATTTTTCACATTTTCTTATTTATGGTGGTTTGTAATAAATTTTCTGATGTGGGTTGTGGTTTTGAGGCTGGCTTAAGGAGTTCAGGGAACCAGAGGAATGGTCTTTTTCAATTAGGGCACAGCTGTTGGCTCTCTCCAATTCTGGCTTTCTGTAATTGCTTTGGGTGCCTCAGCCAATTTTTCGTTTTGAGCGACTTTTTCCTAAATGTTTTGTTGGTCTGAGTTGGTTTTGCCTTTTTCCTTTTCAAATTGTGTATTCTGATGCAATACAAACAAGGGTTTAGAACGAGGATCCATTATGAAATTGAAAAACAGAACATATTGGGTTTTGATGATTAGAAATCATAGGCAACATGACCAAGATGAGTTTTTGGGTTTTGGAAAATGACATAGAACCCTTCCACTGAGGGCAGATATTAATTTCCTCCAAATCGAGAGTGAGTGCGATTTTCAGGTGAATTCAATCAGAATTCCACAGCCAGTCAGCTAGGAGGGGTGGATGAATCTGGAAACAGCTGGTTTCCGTGTGTCTAAATCCAGCCAAATATCACAAAGGACTCTTGAATTTCTTTGACTTTTTTCTCTTTTTTCTTTTTTTCATGGTTTGTAATGAATTTTCTGATGTGAGCTTTGGTTTTGAGGCTGCAATATAGAGTTCAGGGCACCGGAGGAATGGTCTTTTTGAAACATGGCACAGCTGTTGGCTTGCTCCAATTCTGGCTTTTGTCATTGTTTTGGGTGCCTCAGCTGACTTTTGGTTTCTTGAGTGGCAATTTCCTAAATGTTTACTGGGTCTGAGTCGGTTTTGCCTTGTTATTCCCAAATTTTGTATTCTGATGCAATACAAGCAAGATTTTGGACAGAGTAGCCATTATGAAAGAAAAAAAAAAAAACACAGCAAATTGCCCATTCAGGAATAGAAATCTATAGGCAACATGACCAAGATGAGTTTCTGTGTTTTGGAAAATGGCATGGAAAGCTTCTGCTGAGGGGACAGATTCTAATTCCCTCCAAATTGAGTGTGAGTGCGATTTTGAGGTGAATTCAAACAGAATTCCAAAGTCAGTCTGTGGAAGGGGGGGATGAATATGGTAACAGCCAGTTTCCTTGTGTCTAAATCCAGCCAAATATCAAAAAGGACTCTTGCATTTCTTTGGCTTTTTCACATTTCCCTTATTTATCATGGTTTGTAATGAATTTTATGATGTTAGGTTTGGTTTTGTGGCTGCAATATGCAGTTCAGGGCACTGGAGGAATGGTCTTTTTCAAACAGGGCACAGCTGTTGGCTTGCTCCAATTCTGGCTTGCTGTCATTGTTTTGGGTGCCTCAGCTGAAATTTGGTTTCTTGAGTTTCACTGCGATTGTCAGGTTAATTCAGTCAGAATTCCACAGGCAGTCAGCTGGAGGGGTGGATGAATCTGGGAACAGCCGGTTTCCTTGCAACTAAATCAAGCCCAATATCATTATGGATTCTTGCAAATCTTTGCATTTTTCTCTTTTTTCTTCTTTATCATGGTTTGTAATGAATTTTCTGATGTGAGCATTGGTTTTGAGGCTGCAATATGGAGTTCAGGGCACAAGAGGAAGGTTCTTTTTCAATCAGGGCACAGCTGTTGGCTTGCTCCAATTCTGGCTTGCTGTTATTGTTTTGGGTGCCTCAGCCGATTTGTGGTTTCTTGTGTGGCAATTTCCTAAATGTTTTCTGGGTCTGAGTTGGTTTTGCCTTCTTCCTTCCCAATTTTGTATTCTGATGCAATGCAAAGAAGAGTTTGGACAGAGTAGCCATTATGAAATAAAAAACAGAGCAAATAGTCATTTGATTCTTATAAATCTATAGGTAACATGACCAAGGTGAGTTTTTGTGTTTTGGAAAATACAGTGGAACACTTTGGCTGAGGTGACAGATATTAATTGCCTCCAAACTGAGTTTCACTGTGATTTTCAGGTTAATTCAGTCAGAATTCCACAGGCAGTCAGCTGGAGGGGTGGATGAATCTGGGAACAGCTGGTTTCCTAGCGACTAAATCAAGCCAAATATCATTATGGATTCTTGCATTTTTTTGGCTTTTTTCTCTTTTTTCTTATTTATCATCGTTTGTAATGAATTTTCTGATGTGAGCTTTGGTTTTGAGGCTGGCATATTGAGTTCAGGGCACAAGAGGAAGGTTCTTTTTCAATCAGGGCACAGCTGATGGCGTGCTCCAATTCTGGCTTGCTGTCATTGTTTTGGGTGCTTCAGCTGACTTTTGGTTTCCTGAGCAGCAATTTCCAAAATGTTTTCTGGGTCTGAGTCGGTTTTGCCTTCTTATTCCCAAATTTTGTATTCTGATGGAATACAAGCAAGAATTTGGACAGAGTAGCCATTATGAAAGAAAATAAAACACAGAAAATTGCCCTTTCACAATTAGAAATATATAGACAACAGAACCAAGATTATTTTCTGTGTTTTTAAAAACGACATGGAACGCTTCTGCTGTGGTGACAGATTCTAATTCCCTCCATATTGAGTGTGAGTGCGATTTTGAGGTGAATTCAATCAGAATTCCAAAGTCAGTCTGTGGAATGGGGGGATGAATCTGGAAACAGCCAGTTTCCTTGTGTCTAAATCCTGCCAAATATCACAAAGGACTCTTGCATTCCTTTGGCTTTTTCACATTTCCCTTATTTATCATGGTTTGTAATGAATTTTCTGATGTGAGCTTTGGTTTTGAGGCTGCAATATGGAGTACAGGGCACAAGAGGATGGTTCTTTTTCAATCAGGGCACAGCTGTTGGCTTGCTCCACTTCTGGCTTGCTGTCATTGTTTTGAGTGCCTCAGCCGATTTGTGGTTTCTTGTGTGGCAATTTCCTAAATGTTTTCAGGGTCTGAGTTGGCTTTGCCTTCTTCCTTCCCAAATTTTGTATTCTGATGCAATGCAAAGAAGAGTTTGTACAGAATAGCCATTATGAAATAAAAAGCACAACAAATAGGCATTTGAAGCTTAGAAATCTACAGGTAACATGACCAAGGTGAGTTTTTGTGTTTATGAAAATAAAATGGAACACTTTGGCTGAGGTGACAGATATTAATTGCCTCCAAACTGAGTTTCACTGTGATTTTCAGGATAATTCAGTCAGAATTCCACAGGCAGTCAGCTGGAGGGGTGGATGAATCCGGGAACAGCCGGTTTCCTAGCGACTAAATCAAGCCCTATATCATTATGGATTCTTGCATTGTTTTGGCTTTTTTCCCTTTTTTCTTATTTATCATGGTTTGTAATGAATTTTCTGATGTGAGCTTTGGTTTTGAGGCTGGCATATTGAGTTCAGGGCACAAGAGGAAGGTTCTTTTTCAATCAGGGCACAGCTGTTGGCTTGCTCCAATTCTGGCTTGCTGTCATTGTTTTGGGTGCCTCAGCTGATTTGTGGTTTCTTGTGTGGCAATTTCCTAAATGTTTTCGGGGTCTGAGTTGGTGTTGCCTTCTTCCTTCCCAAATTTTGTATTCTGATGCAATACAAGCAAGATTTTGGACAGAGTAGCCATTATGAAAGAAAAAAAAAACACAGCAAATTGCCCTTTCAGGATTAGAAATCCATAGGCAACACAACCAAGATGAGATTCTGTGTTTTGGAAAATGACATGGAACGCTTCTGCTGAGGTGACAGATTCTAATTCCCTCCAAATGGAGTGTGAGAGGGATTTTGAGGTGAATTCAATCAGAATTCCAAAGTCAGTCTGTGGAAGGGGGGGATGAATCTGGAAACAGACAGCTTCTTTGTGCCTAAATCCTGCCAAATATCACAAAGGACTCTTGCATTTCTTTGGCTTTTTCACATTTCCCTTATTTATCATGGTTTGTAATGAATTTTCTGATGTGAGCTTTGGTTTTGAGGCTGGCATATTGAGTTCAGGGCACAAGAGGAAGGTTCTTTTTCAATCAGGGCACAGCTGTTGGCTTGCTCCACTTCTGGCTTGCTGTCCTTGTTTTGAGTGCCTCAGCCGATTTGTGGTTTCTTGTGTGGCAATTTCCCAAATGGTTTCAGGGTCTGAGTTGGCTTTGCCTTCTTCCTTCCCAAATTTTGTATTCTGATGCAATGCAAAGAAGAGTTTGTACAGAATAGCCATTATGAAATAAAAAACACAACAAATAGGCATTTGAAGCTTAGAAATCTACAGGTAACATGACCAAGGTGAGTTTTTGTGTTTATGAAAATAAAATGGAACACTTTGGCTGAGGTGACAGATATTAATTGCCTCCAAACTGAGTTTCACTGCGATTTTGAGGTGAATTCAATCAGAATTCCAAAGTCAGTCTGTGGAAGGGGGGGATGAATCTGGAAACAGCCAGTTTCTTTGTGTCTAAATCCAGCCAAATATCACAAAGGACTCTTGCATTTCTTTGGCTTTTTCACATTTCCCTTATTTATCATGGTTTGTAATGAATTTTCTGATGTGAGCTTTGGTTTTGAGGCTGCAATATAGAGTTCAGGGCACCGGAGGAATGGTCTTTTTCAAACAGGGCACAGCTGTTGGTGTGCTCCAATTCTGGCTATTGTCTTTGTTTTGGGTGCCTCAGCTGAAATTTGGTTTCTTGAGTTTCACTGCAATTGTCAGGTTAATTCAGTCAGAATTCCACAGGCAGTCAGCTTTAGTGGTGGATGAATCTGGGTACAGCCGGTTTCCTTGCAACTAAATCAAACCCAATATCATTATGGATTCTTGCATTTCTTTGGCTTTTTTCTCATTTTTTTATTTATCATGGTTTGTAATGAATTTTCTGATGTGAGCTTTGGTTTTGAGGCTGCAATATGGAGTTCAGGGCGCAAGAGGATGGTTCTTTTTCAATCAGGGCACAGCTGTTGGCTTGCTCCACTTCTGGCTTGCTGTCCTTGTTTTGAGTGCCTCAGCCGATTTGTGGTTTCTTGTGTGGCAATTTCCCAAATGGTTTCAGGGTCTGAGTTGGCTTTGCCTTCTTCCTTCCCAAATTTTGTATTCTGATGCAATGCAAAGAAGAGTTTGTACAGAATAGCCATTATGAAATAAAAAACACAACAAATAGGCGTTTGAAGCTTAGAAATCTACAGGTAACATGACCAAGGTGAGTTTTTGTGTTTATGAAAATAAAATGGAACACTTTGGCTGAGGTGACAGATATTAATTGCCTCCAAACTGAGTTTCACTGCGATTTTCAGGTTAATTCAGTCAGAATTCCACAGGCAGTCAGCTTTAGTGGTGGATGAATCTGGGAACAGCCGGTTTCCTTGCAACTAAATCAAACCCAATATCATTATGGATTCTTGCCTTTCTTTGGCTTTTTTCTCTTTTTTCTTCTTTATCATGGTTTGCAATGAATTTTCTGATGTTAGCTTTGGTTTTGAGGCTGGCATATTGAGTTCAGGGCACAGGAGGAAGGTTCATTTTCAATCAGGGCACAGCTGTTGGCTTGCTCCACTTCTGGCTTGCTGTCATTGTTTTGGGTGCCTCAGCCGATTTGTTGTTTCTTGAGTGGCAATTTCCTGTTTTCGAGGTCTGAGTTGGTGTTGCCTTCTTCCTTCCCAAATTTTGTATTCTGATGCAATACAAGCAAGAATTTGGACAGAGTAGCCATTATGAAAGAAAAAAAAAACACAGCAAATTGCCCTTTCAGGATTAGAAATCCATAGGCAACACAACCAAGATGAGATTCTGTGTTTTGGAAAATGACATGGAACGCTTCTGCTGAGGTGACAGATTCTAATTCCCTCCAAATGGAGTGTGAGAGGGATTTTGAGGTGAATTCAATCAGAATTCCAAAGTCAGTCTGTGGAAGGGGGGGATGAATCTGGAAACAGCCAGTTTCTTTGTGTCTAAATCCTGCCAATTATCACAAAGGTCTCTTGCATTTCTTTGGCTTTTTCACATTTCCCTTATTTATCATGGTTTGTAATGAATTTTCTGATGTGAGCTTTGGTTTTGAGGCTGCAATATAGAGTTCAGGGCACCGGAGGAATGGTCTTTTTCAATCAGGGCACAGCTGTTGGCTTGCTCCAATTCTGGCTTGCTGTCATTGTTTTGGTTGCCTCAGCCGATTTGTGGTTTCTTGAGTGGCAATTTCCTAAATGTTTTCTGGGTCTGAGTCGGTTTTGCCTTCTTATTCCCAAATTTTGTATTCTGATGCAATACAAGCAAGATTTTGGAGAGTAGCCATTATGAAAGAAAAAAAAAAAAAACACAGCGCATTGCCCTTTCAAGATTAGAAATCTACAGGCAACGCGACCAAGATGAGTTTCTGTGTTTTGGAAAATGACATAGAACGCTTCTGCTGAGGGGACAGATTCTAATTCCCTCCAAAATGAGTGTGAGTGCGATTTTGAAGTGAATTCAATCAGAATTCCAAAGTCAGTCTGTGGAAGGGGGGGATGAATCTGGAAACAGCCAGTTTCTTTGTGTCTGAATCCAGCCAAATTTCACAAAGGACTCTTGCATTTCTTTGGCTTTTTCACATTTCCCTTATTTATCATGGTTTGTAATGAATTTTCTGATGTGAGCTTTGGTTTTGAGGCTGTAATATAGAGTTCAGGGCACCGGAGGAATGGTCTTTTTCAAACAGGGCACAGCTGTTGGTGTGCTCCAATTCTGGCTATTGTCTTTGTTTTGGGTGCCTCAGCTGAAATTTGGTTTCTTGAGTTTCACTGCAATTGTCAGGTTAATTCAGTCAGAATTCCACAGGCAGTCAGCTTTAGTGGTGGATGAATCTGGGAACAGCCGGTTTCCTTGCAACTAAATCAAACCCAATATCATTATGGATTCTTGCCTTTCTTTGGCTTTTTTCTCTTTTTTCTTCTTTATCATGGTTTGCAATGAATTTTCTGATGTTAGCATTGGTTTTGAGGCTGGCATATTGAGTTCAGGGCACAAGAGGAAGGTTCTTTTTCAATCAGGGCACAGCTGTTGGCTTGCTCCACTTCTGGCTTGCTGTCCTTGTTTTGAGTGCCTCAGCCGATTTATGGTTTCTTGTGTGGCAATTTCCCAAATGTTTTCAGGGTCTGAGTTGGCTTTGCCTTCTTCCTTCCCAAATTTTGTATTCTGATGCAATGCAAAGAAGAGTTTGTACAGAATAGCCATTATAAAATAAAAAACACAACAAATAGGCGTTTGAAGCTTAGAAATCTACAGGTAACATGACCAAGGTGAGTTTTTGTGTTTATGAAAATAAAATGGAACACTTTGGCTGAGGTGACAGATATTAATTGCCTCCAAACTGAGTTTCACTGCGATTTTGAGGTGAATTCAATCAGAATTCCAAAGTCAGTCTGTGGAAGGGGGGGATGAATCTGGAAACAGCCAGTTTCTTTGTGTCTAAATCCAGCCAAATATCACAAAGGACTCTTGCATTTCTTTGGCTTTTTCACATTTCCCTTATTTATCATGGTTTGTAATGAATTTTCTGATGTGAGCTTTGCTTTTGAGGCTGGCATATGGAGTTCAGGGCACAAGAGGATGGTTCTTTTTCAATCAGGGCACAGCTGTTGGCTTGCTCCACTTCTGGCTTGCTGTCCTTGTTTTGAGTGCCTCAGCCGATTTGTGGTTTCTTGTGTGGCAATTTCCCAAATGGTTTCAGGGTCTGAGTTGGCTTTGCCTTCTTCCTTCCCAAATTTTGTATTCTGATGCAATGCAAAGAAGAGTTTGTGCAGAATAGCCATTATGAAATGAAAAACACAACAAATAGGCATTTGAAGCTTAGAAATCTACAGGTAACATGACCAAGGTGAGTTTTTGTGTTTATGAAAATAAAATGGAACACTTTGGCTGAGGTGACAGATATTAATTGCCTCCAAACTGAGTTTCACTGCGATTTTGAGGTGAATTCAGTCAGAATTCCACAGGCAGTCAGCTGGAGGGGTGGATGAATCCGGGAACAGCCGGTTTCCTAGGGACTAAATCAAGCCCTATATCATTATGGATTCTTGCATTGTTTTGGCTTTTTTCTCTTTTTTCTTATTTATCATGGTTTGTAATGAATTTTGTGATGTGAGCTTTGGTTTTGAGGCTGGCATATTGAGTTCAGGGCACAAGAGGAAGGTTATTTTTCAATCAGGGCACAGCTGTTGGCTTGCTCCAATTCTGGCTTGCTGTCATTGTTTTGGGTGCCTCAGCCGATTTGTGGTTTCTTGAGTGGCAATTTCCTAAATGTTTTCTGGGTCTGAGTCGGTTTTGCCTTCTTATTCCCAAATTTTGTATTCTGATGCAATACAAGCAAGATTTTGGACAGAGTAGCCATTATGAAAAAAAAAAAAAAAACACAGCAAATGGCCCTTTCAGGATTAGAAATCCATAGGCAACACAACCAAGATGAGATTCTGTGTTTTGGAAAATGACATGGAACGCTTCTGCTGAGGGGACAGATTCTAATTCCCTCCAAATGGAGTGTGAGTGCGATTTTGAGGTGAATTCAATCAGAATTCCAAAGTCAGTCTGTGGAAGGGGGGGATGAATCTGGAAACAGCCAGTTTCTTTGTGTCTAAATCCTGCCAAATATCACAAAGGACTCTTGCATTTCTTTGGCTTTTTCACATTTCCCTTATTTATCATGGTTTGTAATGAATTTTCTGATGTGAGCTTTGGTTTTGAGGCTGCAATATAGAGTTCAGGGCACCGGAGGAGTGGTCTTTTTCAAACAGGGCACTGCTGTTGGCGTGCTCCAATTCTGGCTATTGTCTTTGTTTTGGGTGCCTCAGCTGAAATTTGGTTTCTTGAGTTTCACTGCAATTGTCAGGTTAATTCAGTCAGAATTCCACAGGCACTCAGCTTTAGTGGTGGATGAATCTGGGAACAGCCGGTTTCCTTGCAACTAAATCAAACCCAATATCATTATGGATTCTTGCATTTCTTTGGCTTTTTTCTCTTTTTTCTTCTTTATCATGGTTTGTAATGAATTTTCTGATGTGAGCTTTGGTTTTGAGGCTGCAATATGGAGTTCAGGGCACAAGAGGAAGGTTCTTTTTCAATCAGGGCACAGCTGTTGGCTTGCTCCACTTCTGGCTTGCTGTCCTTGTTTTGAGTGCCTCAGCCGATTTGTGGTTTCTTGTGTGGCAATTTCCCAAATGTTTTCGGGGTCTGAGTTGGCTTTGCCTTCTTCCTTCCCAAATTTTGTATTCTGGTGCAATGCAAAGAAGAGTTTGTACAGAATAGCCATTATGAAATAAAAAACACAACAAATAGGCGTTTGAAGCTTAGAAATCTACAGGTAACATGACCAAGGTGAGTTTTTGTGTTTATGAAAATAAAATGGAACACTTTGGCTGAGGTGACAGATATTAATTGCCTCCAAACTGAGTTTCACTGCGATTTTGAGGTGAATTCAATCAGAATTCCAAAGTCAGTCTGTGGAAGGGGGGGATGAATCTGGAAACAGCCAGTTTCTTTGTGTCTAAATCCAGCCAAATATCACAAAGGACTCTTGCATTTCTTTGGCTTTTTCACATTTCCCTTATTTATCATGGTTTGTAATGAATTTTCTGATGTGAGCTTTGCTTTTGAGGCTGGCATATGGAGTTCAGGGCACAAGAGGATGGTTCTTTTTCAATCAGGGCACAGCTGTTGGCTTGCTCCACTTCTGGCTTGCTGTCCTTGTTTTGAGTGCCTCAGCCGATTTGTGGTTTCTTGTGTGGCAATTTCCCAAATGTTTTCAGGGTCTGAGTTGGCTTTGCCTTCTTCCTTCCCAAATTTTGTATTCTGATGCAATGCAAAGAAGAGTTTGTACAGAATAGCCATTATGAAATAAAAAACACAACAAATAGGCGTTTGAAGCTTAGAAATCTACAGGTAACATGACCAAGGTGAGTTTTTGTGTTTATGAAAATAAAATGGAACACTTTGGCTGAGGTGACAGATATTAATTGCCTCCAAACTGAGTTTCACTGCGATTTTCAGGTTAATTCAGTCAGAATTCCAAAGTCAGTCTGTGGAAGGGGGGGATGAATCTGGAAACAGCCAGTTTCTTTGTGTCTAAATCCAGCCAAATATCACAAAGGACTCTTGCATTTCTTTGGCTTTTTCACATTTCCCTTATTTATCATGGTTTGTAATGAATTTTCTGATGTGAGCTTTGGTTTTGAGGCTGGCATATTGAGTTCAGGGCACAAGAGGAAGGTTCTTTTTCAATCAGGGCACAGCTGTTGGCTTGCTCCAATTCTGGCTTGCTGTCATTGTTTTGGGTGCCTCAGCCGATTTGTGGTTTCTTGAGTGGCAATTTCCTAAATGTTTTCTGGGTCTGAGTCGGTTTTGCCTTCTTATTCCCAAATTTTGTATTCTGATGCAATACAAGCAAGATTTTGGACAGAGTAGCCATTATGAAAGAAAAAAAAAAAACACAGCAAATTGCCCTTTCAGGATTAGAAATCCATAGGCAACACAACCAAGATGAGATTCTGTGTTTTGGAAAATGACATGGAACGCTTCTGCTGAGGGGACAGATTCTAAGTCCCTCCAAATGGAGTGTGAGAGGGATTTTGAGGTGAATTCAATCAGAATTCCAAAGTCAGTCTGTTGAATGGGGGGATGAATCTGGAAACAGCCAGATTCTTTGTGTCTAAATCCTGCCAAATATCATAAAGGACTCTTGCATTTCTTTGGCTTTTTCACATTTCCCTTATTTATCATGGTTTGTAATGAATTTTCTGAAGTGAGCTTTGGTTTTGAGGCTGCGATATAGAGTTCAGGGCACAAGAGGAAGGTTCTTTTTCAATCAGGGCACAACTGTTGGCTTGCTCCAATTCTGGCTTGCTGTCATTGTTTTGGGTGCCTCAGCCGATTTGTGGTTTCTTGAGTGGCAATTTCCTAAATGTTTTCTGGGTCTGAGTTGGCTTTGCCTTCTTCCTTCCCAAATTTTGTATTCTGATGCAATACAAGCAAGATTTTGGAGAGTAGCCATTATGAAAGAAAAAAAAAAAAAACAAAGCGCATTGCCCTTTCAGGATTAGAAATCTACAGGCAACACGACCAATATGAGTTTCTGTGTTTTGGAAAATGACATAGAACGCTTCTGCTGAGGGGACAGATTCTAATTCCTTCCAAAATGAGTGTGAGTGCGATTTTGAGGTGAATTCAATCAGAATTCCAAAGTCAGTCTGTGGAAGGGGGGGATGAATCTGGAAACAGCCAGTTTCTTTGTGTCTAAATCCAGCCAAATATCAAAAAGGACTCTTGCATTTCTTTGGCTTTTTCACATTTCCCTTATTTATCATGGTTTGTAATGAATTTTCTGATGTGAGCTTTGGTTTTGAGGCTGCGATATAGAGTTCAGGGCACCGGAGGAATGGTCTTTTTCAAACAGGGCACAGCTGTTGGTGTGCTCCAATTCTGGCTATTGTCTTTGTTTTGGGTGCCTCAGCTGACATTTGGTTTCTTGAGTTTCACTGCGAATGTCAGGTTAATTCAGTCAGAATTCCACAGGCAGTCAGCTTTAGTGGTGGATGAATCTGGGAACAGCCGGTTTCCTTGCAACTAAATCAAACCCAATATCATTATGGATACTTGCATTTCTTTGGCTTTTTTCTCATTTTTTTATTTATCATGGTTTGTAATGAATTTTCTGATGTGAGCTTTGGTTTTGAGGCTGGCATATGGAGTTCAGGGCACAAGAGGATGGTTCTTTTTCAATCAGGGCACAGCTGTTGGCTTGCTCCACTTCTGGCTTGCTGTCCTTGTTTTGAGTGCCTCAGCCGATTTGTGGTTTCTTGTGTGGCAATTTCCCAAATGGTTTCAGGGTCTGAGTTGGCTTTGCCTTCTTCCTTCCCAAATTTTGTATTCTGATGCAATGCAAAGAAGAGTTTGTACAGAATAGCCATTATGAAATAAAAAACACAACAAATAGGCGTTTGAAGCTTAGAAATCTACAGGTAACATGACCAAGGTGAGTTTTTGTGTTTATGAAAATAAAATGGAACACTTTGGCTGAGGTGACAGATATTAATTGCCTCCAAACTGAGTTTCACTGCGATTTTCAGGTTAATTCAGTCAGAATTCCACAGGCAGTCAGCTGGAGGGGTGGATGAATCCGGGAACAGCTGGTTTCCAAGCAACTAAATCAAGCCCTATATCATTATGAAATCTTGCATTGTTTTGGCTTTTTTCTCTTTTTTTCTTATTTATCATGGTTTGTAATGAATTTTCTGATGTGAGCTTTGGTTTTGAGGCTGGCATATTGAGTTCAGGGCACAAGAGGAAGGTTCTTTTTCAATCAGGGCACAGCTGTTGGCTTGCTCCAATTCTGGCTTGCTGTCATTGTTTTGGGCGCCTCAGCCGATTTGTGGTTTCTTGAGTGGCAATTTCCTAAATGTTTTCTGGGTCTGAGTTGGTTTTGCCTTCTTCCTTCCCAAATTTTGTATTCTGATGCAATACAAGCAAGATTTTGGACAGAGTAGCCATTATGAAAGAAAAAAAAAAACACAGCAAATTGCCCTTTCAGGATTAGAAATCCATAGGCAACACAACCAAGGTGAGATTCTGTGTTTTGGAAAATGACATGGAACGCTTCTGCTGAGGTGACAGATTCTAAGTCCCTCCAAATGGAGTGTGAGAGGGATTTTGAGGTGAATTCAATCAGAATTCCAAAGTCAGTCTGTGGAAGGGGGGGATGAATCTGGAAACAGCCAGTTTCTTTGTGTCTAAATCCTGCCAAATATCACAAAGGACTCTTGCATTTCTTTGGCTTTTTCACATTTCCCTTATTTATCATGGTTTGTAATGAATTTTCTGATGTGAGCTTTGGTTTTGAGGCTGCAATATAGAGTTCAGGGCACCGGAGGAATTGGTTCCACCTGGAGTCAAATCCTCCACACATTCGAGTTTTCTAGGAAGAAAGCTCCAGAAACCTGAGAAAACATGATATTTCTTTCTGTAAACATGACATTGGATGCATTTGCCGAACAGGAAGTTTGTGCTTTTCTCCAAAACCACTTTCACGGTGATTGTTGGTTAAATTTCACCCGAAATCCACAATAATTTTTTGAGATACTCCTGGATTAAAATAAGATTATCTGGTGTGTTGCGACTATCTCAATCCTTGATCTTGCTACAGCCTCTGTGTGTGTTTGTGTTTTCTGGACATTCTCTATGGACTTTACGGTTTTGAGTGCATTTTAGCATTTGTTTTCTGCTGCCAAACGCTAATTAGTTCCACCTGCAGTCAAATCCTCCACACATTCGAGTTTTCTAGGAAGAAAGCTTCAGAAACCTGAGAAAACATGATATTTCTTTCTGTAAACATGACATTGGATGCATTTGCCAAATAGCAAGATTGCACTTTTCTCCAAAACCACTTTCACGGTGATTTTTGGTTAAATTTCACCCGAAATCCACAACAATTTGTCCAGATACTCCTGGATGAAAACAAAACTATCTGGTGATTTGTAGCTATCTCAATCCCAGATCTTGCTACAGCCTCTGTGTGTGTTTGTGTTTTCTGGACATTCTCTATGGACTTTACAGTTTTGAATGCATTTTAGCAGGACCCTTTTAGTTTTCTGCTGGCAAATGCTAAGTGGTTCCACCTGGAGTCAAATCCTCCACACATTCGAGTTTTCTAGGAAGAAAGCTTCAATAACCTGAGAAAATATGATATTTCTTTCTGTTAACATGACATTGGATGCATTTGCCAAACAGGAAGATTTTGCTTTTCTCCAAAACCACTTTCACGGTGATTTTTGGTTAAATTTCACCCGAAATCTACAACAATTTGTCCAGATACTCCTGGATGAAAACAAAACTATCTGGAGATTTGTAGCTATCTCAATCCCAGATCTTGCTACAGCCTCTGTGTGTGTTTGTGTTTTCTGGACATTCTCTATGGACCTTACTGTTTTGAATGCGTTTTAGCATGTAAGTTTTTGTTTTCAGCTGGAAAATGCTAATTGCATCCTCCTGGAGTCAAATCCTCCAGACATTCGAGTTTTCTAAGAAGAAAGCTCCAGAAACCCGAGAAAACATGATATTTGTATTTGTAAACATGACATTGGATTCATTTGCTGAACAGAAAGATTGTGCTTTTCCCAAATCCACTTTCACGGTGATTTTTGGTTAAATTTCACCTGAAATCCACAACAATTTGTCCAGATACTCCTGGATGAAAACAAAACTATCTGGTGATTTGTAGCTATCTCAATCCCAGATCTTGCTACAGCCTCTGTGTGTGTTTGTGTTTTCTGGACACTCTCTATGGACTTTACTGTTTTGAATGCATTTTAGCAGGACCCTTTTTGTTTTCCGCTGGCAAACGCTAATTGGTCCCTCCTGGAATCAAATCCTCCACACATTCGAGTTTTCTAGGAAGAAAGCTTCAGAAACCTGAGAAAACATGATATTTCTTTCTGTAAACATGACATTGGATGCATTTGCCGAACAGGAAGATTATGCTTTTCTCCAAAACCACCTTCACGGTGATTTTTGGTTAAATTTCACCTGAAATCCACAACAATTTGTCCAGATACTCCTGGATGAAAACAAAACTATCTGGTGATTTGTAGCTATCTCAATCCCAGATCTTGCTACAGCCTCTGTGGTTGTTTGTGTTTCCTGGACATTCTCTATGGACTTTACTGTTTTGAATGCATTTTAGCAGGACCCTTTTTGTTTTCTGCTGGCAAACGCTAATTGGTTCCACCTGGAATCAAATCCTCCACACATTCGAGTTTTCTAGGAAGAAAGCTTCAGAAACCTGAGAAAACATGATATTTCTTTCTGTAAACATGACCTTGGATGCATTTGCCGAACAGAAAGATTGTGCTTTTCTCCAAAACCACTTTCACGGTGATTTTTGGTTAAATTTCACCTGAAATCCACAACAATTTGTCCAGATACTCCTGGATGAAAACAAAACTATCTGGTGATTTTTAGCTATCTCAATCCCAGATCTTTCTACAGCCTCTGTGTGTGTTTGTGTTTTCTGGACATTCTCTATGGACTTTACGGTTTTGAATGCATTTTAGCAAGACCCTTTTTGTTTTCTGCTGGCAAACGCTAATTGGTTCCACCTGGAATCAAATCCTCCACACATTCGAGTTTTCTAGGAAGAAAGCTTCAGAAACCTGAGAAAACATGATATTTCTTTCTGTAAACATGACATTGGATGCATTTGCCAAACAGGAAGATTGTGCATTTCTCCAAAACCACTTTCACGGTGATTTTTGGTGAAGTTTCACCTGAAATCCACAACAATTTGTCCAGATACTCCTGGATGAAAACAAAACTATCTGGTGATTTGTAGCTATCTCAATCCCAGATCTTGCTACAGCCTCTGTGGTTGTTTGTGTTTTCTGGACATTCTCTATGGACTTTACAGTTTTGAATGCATTTTAGCATGTAAGTTTTTGTTTTCAGCTGCCAAACACTAATTGGTTCCACCTGGAGTCAAATCCTCCACACATTAGAGTTTTCTAAGAAGAAAGCTCCAGAAACCTGAGAAACATGATTTTTGTATTTGTAAACATGACATTGGATTCATTTGCCAAACAGGAAGATTGTGCTTTTCTCCAAAGCCACTTTCACGGTGATTTTTGGTTAAATTTCACCCGAAATCCACGACAATTTGTCCAGATACTCCTGGATGAAAACAAAACTATCTGGTGATTTGTAGCTATCTCAATCCCAGATCTTGCTACAGCCTCTGTGTGTGTTTGTGTTTTCTGGACATTCTCTATAGACTTTACTGTTTGAATGCATTTTAGCAGGACCCTTTTTGTTTTCTGCTGGCAAACGCTAATTGGTTCCACCTGGAATCAAATCCTCCACACATTCGAGTTTTCTAGAAAGAAAGCTTCAGAAACCTGAGAAAACATGATATTTCTTTCTGTAAACATGACATTGGATGCATTAGCCCAACAGGAAGATTGTGCTTTTCTCCAAAACCACTTTCACGGTGATTTTTGGTGAAATTTCATCTGAAATCCACAACAATTTGACCAGATACTCCTGGATGAAAACAAAACTATCTGGTGATTTGTAGCTATCTCAATCCCAGATCTTGCTACAGCCTCTGTGGTTGTTTGTGTTTCCTGGACATTCTCTATGGACTTTGCTGTTTTGAATGCATTTTAGCAGGACCCTTTTTGTTTTCTGCTGGCAAACGCTAATTGGTTCCACCTGGAATCAAATCCTCCACACATTCGAGTTTTCTAGGAAGAATGCTTCAGAAACCTGAGAAAACATGATATTTCTTTCTGTAAACATACATTGGATGCATTTGCCAATTAGCAAGATTGTACTTCTCTCCAAAACCACTTTCACGGTGATTTTTGGTGAAATTTCACCCGAAATCCACAACAATTTGTCCAGATACTCCTGGATGAAAACAAAACTATCTGGTGATTTGTAGCTATCTCAATCCCAGATCTTGCTACAGCCTCTGTGGTTGTTTGTGTTTTCTGGACATTCTCTATGGACCTTACTGTTTTGAATGCGTTTTAGCATGTAAGTTTTTGTTTTCAGCTGGAAAATGCTAATTGCATCCTCCTGGAGTCAAATCCTCCACACATTCGAGTTTTCTAGGAAGAAAGCTCCAGAAACCTGAGAAAACATGATATTTTTATTTGTAAACATGACATTGGATTCATTTGCTGAACAGAAAGATTGTGCTTTTCTCCAAAGCCACTTTCACGGTGATTTTTGGTTAAATTTTACCTGAAATCCACAACAATTTGTCCAGATACTCCTGGATGAAAACAAAACTATCTGGTGATTTGTAGCTATCTCAATCCCAGATCTTGCTACAGCCTCTGTGTGTGTTTGTGTTTTCTGGACATTCTCTATAGACTTTACTGTTTTGAATGCATTTTAGCAGGACCCTTTTTGTTTTCTGCTGGCAAACGCTAATTGGTTCCACCTGGAATCAAATCCTTCACACATTCGAGTTTTCTAGAAAGAAAGCTTCAGAAACCTGAGAAAACATGATATTTCTTTCTGTAAACATGACATTGGATGCATTAGCCCAACAGGAAGATTGTGCTTTTCTCCAAAACCACTTTCACGGTGATTTTTGGTGAAATTTCATCTGAAATCCACAACAATTTGACCAGATACTCCTGGATGAAAACAAAACTATCTGGTGATTTGTAGCTATCTCAATCCCAGATCTTGCTACAGCCTCTGTGGTTGTTTGTGTTTCCTGGACATTCTCTATGGACTTTACTGTTTTGAATGCATTTTAGCAGGACCCTTTTTGTTTTCTGCTGGCAAACGCTAATTGGTTCCACCTGGAATCAAATCCTCCACACATTCGAGTTTTCTAGGAAGAAAGCTTCAGAAACCTGAGAAAACATGATATTTCTTTCTGTAAACATACATTGGATGCATTTGCCAATTAGCAAGATTGTACTTCTCTCCAAAACCACTTTCACGGTGATTTTTTGGTGAAATTTCACCCGAAATCCACAACAATTTGTCCAGATACTCCTGGATGAAAACAAAACTATCTGGTGATTTGTAGCTATCTCAATCCCAGATCTTGCTACAGCCTCTGTGGTTGTTTGTGTTTTCTGGACATTCTCTATGGACCTTACTGTTTTGAATGCGTTTTAGCATGTAAGTTTTTGTTTTCAGCTGGAAAATGCTAATTGCATCCTCCTGGAGTCAAATCCTCCAGACATTCGAGTTTTCTAGGAAGAAAGCTCCAGAAACCTGAGAAAACATGATATTTGTATTTGTAAACATGACATTGGATTCATTTGCTGAACAGAAAGATTGTGCTTTTCTCCAAAGCCACTTTCACGGTGATTTTTGGTTAAATTTTACCTGAAATCCACAACAATTTGTCCAGATACTCCTAGATGAAAACAAAACTATCTGGTGATTTGTAGCTATCTCAATCCCAGATCTTGCTACAGCCTCTGTGGTTGTTTGTGTTTTCTGGACATTCTCTATAGACTTTACTGTTTTGAATGCATTTTAGCAGGACCCTTTTTGTTTTCTGCTGGCAAACGCTAATTGGTTCCACCTGGAATCAAATCCTTCACACATTCGAGTTTTCTAGAAAGAAAGCTTCAGAAACCTGAGAAAACATGATATTTCTTTCTGTAAACATGACATTGGATGCATTAGCCCAACAGGAAGATTGTGCTTTTCTCCAAAACCACTTTCACGGTGATTTTTGGTGAAATTTCATCTGAAATCCACAACAATTTGACCAGATACTCCTGGATGAAAACAAAACTATCTGGTGATTTGTAGCTATCTCAATCCCAGATCTTGCTACAGCCTCTGTGGTTGTTTGTGTTTCCTGGACATTCTCTATGGACTTTACTGTTTTGAATGCATTTTAGCAGGACCCTTTTTGTTTTCTGCTGGCAAACGCTAATTGGTTCCACCTGGAATCAAATCCTCCACACATTCGAGTTTTCTAGAAAGAAAGCTTCAGAAACCTGAGAAAACATGATATTTCTTTCTGTAAACATGACATTGGATGCATTAGCCCAACAGGAAGATTGTGCTTTTCTCCAAAACCACTTTCACGGTGATTTTTGGTGAAATTTCATCTGAAATCCACAACAATTTGACCAGATACTCCTGGATGAAAACAAAACTATCTGGTGATTTGTAGCTATCTCAATCCCAGATCTTGCTACAGCCTCTGTGGTTGTTTGTGTTTCCTGGACATTCTCTATGGACTTTACTGTTTTGAATGCATTTTAGCAGGACCCTTTTTGTTTTCTGCTGGCAAACGCTAATTGGTTCCACCTGGAATCAAATCCTCCACACATTCGAGTTTTCTAGGAAGAAAGCTTCAGAAACCTGAGAAAACATGATATTTCTTTCTGTAAACATACATTGGATGCATTTGCCAATTAGCAAGATTGTACTTCTCTCCAAAACCACTTTCACGGTGATTTTTGGTGAAATTTCACCCGAAATCCACAACAATTTGTCCAGATACTCCTGGATGAAAACAAAACTATCTGGTGATTTGTAGCTATCTGAATCCCAGATCTTGCTACAGCCTCTGTGGTTGTTTGTGTTTTCTGGACATTCTCTATGGACCTTACTGTTTTGAATGCGTTTTAGCATGTAAGTTTTTGTTTTCAGCTGGAAAATGCTAATTGCATCCTCCTGGAGTCAAATCCTCCAGACATTCGAGTTTTCTAGGAAGAAAGCTCCAGAAACCTGAGAAAACATGATATTTGTATTTGTAAACATGACATTGGATTCATTTGCTGAACAGAAAGATTGTGCTTTTCTCCAAAGCCACTTTCACGGTGATTTTTGGTTAAATTTTACCTGAAATCCACAACAATTTGTCCAGATACTCCTAGATGAAAACAAAACTATCTGGTGATTTGTAGCTATCTCAATCCCAGATCTTGCTACAGCCTCTGTGTGTGTTTGTGTTTTCTGGACATTCTCTATGGACTTTACTGTTTTGAATGCATTTTAGCAGGACCCTTTTTGTTTTCTGCTGGCAAACGCTAATTGGCCCCTCCTGGAATCAAATCCTCCACACATTCGAGTTTTCTAGGAAGAAAGCTCCAGAAACCTGAGAAAACATGATATTTCTTTCTGTAAACATGACATTGGATGCATTTCCCAAACAGGAAGATTATGCTTTTCTCCAAAACCACCTTCACGGTGATTTTTGATTAAATTTCACCTGAAATCCACAACAATTTGTCCAGATACTCCTGGATGAAAACAAAACTATCTGGTGATTTGTAGCTATCTCAATCCCAGATCTTGCTACAGCCTCTGTGTGTGTTTGTGTTTTCTGGACATTCTCTATGGACCTTACTGTTTTGAATGCGTTTTAGCATGTAAGTTTTTGTTTTCAGCTGGAAAACGCTAATTGGTTCCACCTGGAATCAAATCCTCCACACATTCGAGTTTTCTAGGAAGAAAGCTCCAGAAACCTGAGAAAACATGATATTTGTATTTGTAAACATGACATTGGATTCATTTGCTGAACAGAAAGATTGTGCTTTTCTCCAAAGCCACTTTCACGGTGATTTTTGGTTAAATTTTACCTGAAATCCACAACAATTTGTCCAGATACTCCTAGATGAAAACAAAACTATCTGGTGATTTGTAGCTATCTCAATCCCAGATCTTGCTACAGCCTCTGTGTGTGTTTGTGTTTTCTGGACATTCTCTATAGACTTTACTGTTTTGAATGCATTTTAGCAGGACCCTTTTTGTTTTCTGCTGGCAAACGCTAATTGGTTCCACCTGGAATCAAATCCTTCACACATTCGAGTTTTCTAGAAAGAAAGCTTCAGAAACCTGAGAAAACATGATATTTCTTTCTGTAAACATGACATTGGATGCATTAGCCCAACAGGAAGATTGTGCTTTTCTCCAAAACCACTTTCACGGTGATTTTTGGTGAAATTTCATCTGAAATCCACAACAATTTGACCAGATACTCCTGGATGAAAACAAAACTATCTGGTGATTTGTAGCTATCTCAATCCCAGATCTTGCTACAGCCTCTGTGGTTGTTTGTGTTTCCTGGACATTCTCTATGGACTTTACTGTTTTGAATGCATTTTAGCAGGACCCTTTTTGTTTTCTGCTGGCAAACGCTAATTGGTTCCACCTGGAATCAAATCCTCCACACATTCGAGTTTTCTAGGAAGAAAGCTTCAGAAACCTGAGAAAACATGATATTTCTTTCTGTAAACATACATTGGATGCATTTGCCAATTAGCAAGATTGTACTTCTCTCCAAAACCACTTTCACGGTGATTTTTGGTGAAATTTCACCCGAAATCCACAACAATTTGTCCAGATACTCCTGGATGAAAACAAAACTATCTGGTGATTTGTAGCTATCTCAATCCCAGATCTTGCTACAGCCTCTGTGGTTGTTTGTGTTTTCTGGACATTCTCTATGGACCTTACTGTTTTGAATGCGTTTTAGCATGTAAGTTTTTGTTTTCAGCTGGAAAATGCTAATTGCATCCTCCTGGAGTCAAATCCTCCAGACATTCGAGTTTTCTAGGAAGAAAGCTCCAGAAACCTGAGAAAACATGATATTTGTATTTGTAAACATGACATTGGATTCATTTGCTGAACAGAAAGATTGTGCTTTTCTCCAAAGCCACTTTCACGGTGATTTTTGGTTAAATTTTACCTGAAATCCACAACAATTTGTCCAGATACTCCTAGATGAAAACAAAACTATCTGGTGATTTGTAGCTATCTCAATCCCAGATCTTGCTACAGCCTCTGTGTGTGTTTGTGTTTTCTGGACATTCTCTATGGACTTTACTGTTTTGAATGCATTTTAGCAGGACCCTTTTTGTTTTCTGCTGGCAAACGCTAATTGGCCCCTCCTGGAATCAAATCCTCCACACATTCGAGTTTTCTAGGAAGAAAGCTCCAGAAACCTGAGAAAACATGATATTTCTTTCTGTAAACATGACATTGGATGCATTTCCCAAACAGGAAGATTATGCTTTTCTCCAAAACCACCTTCACGGTGATTTTTGATTAAATTTCACCTGAAATCCACAACAATTTGTCCAGATACTCCTGGATGAAAACAAAACTATCTGGTGATTTGTAGCTATCTCAATCCCAGATCTTGCTACAGCCTCTGTGTGTGTTTGTGTTTTCTGGACATTCTCTATGGACCTTACTGTTTTGAATGCGTTTTAGCATGTAAGTTTTTGTTTTCAGCTGGAAAATGCTAATTGCATCCTCCTGGAGTCAAATCCTCCAGACATTCGAGTTTTCTAAGAAGAAAGCTCCAGAAACCTGAGAAAACATGATATTTGTATTTGTAAACATGACATTGGATTCATTTGCTGAACAGAAAGATTGTGCTTTTCTCCAATGCCACTTTCACGGTGATTTTTGGTTAAATTTCACCTGAAATCCACAACAATTTGTCCAGATACTCCTAGATGAAAACAAAACTATCTGGTGATTTGTAGCTATCTCAATCCCAGATCTTGCTACAGCCTCTGTGTGTGTTTGTGTTTTCTGGACATTCTCTATGGACTTTACTGTTTTGAATGCATTTTAGCAGGACCCTTTTTGTTTTCTGCTGGCAAACGCTAAATGGTCCCTCCTGGAATCAAATCCTCCACACATTCGAGTTTTCTAGGAAGAAAGCTTCAGAAACCTGAGAAAACATGATATTTCTTTCTGTAAACATGACATTGGATGCATTTGCCAAACAGGAAGATTATGCTTTTCTCCAAAACGACCTTCACGGTGATTTTTGATTAAATTTCACCTGAAATCCACAACAGTTTGTCCAGATACTCCTGGATGAAAACAAAACTATCTGGTGATTTGTAGCTATCTCAATCCCAGATCTTGCTACAGCCTCTGTGTGTGTTTGTGTTTTCTGGACATTCTCTATGGACCTTACTGTTTTGAATGCGTTTTAGCATGTAAGTTTTTGTTTTCAGCTGGAAAATGCTAATTGCATCTCCTGGAGTCAAATCCTCCAGACATTCGAGTTTTCTAAGAAGAAAGCTCCAGAAACCTGAGAAAACATGATATTTGTATTTGTAAACATGACATTGGATTCATTTGCTGAACAGAAAGATTGTGCTTTTCTCCAATGCCACTTTCACGGTGATTTTTGGTTAAATTTCACCTGAAATCCACAACAATTTGTCCAGATACTCCTAGATGAAAACAAAACTATCTGGTGATTTGTAGCTATCTCAATCCCAGATCTTGCTACAGCCTCTGTGTGTGTTTGTGTTTTCTGGACATTCTCTATGGACTTTACTGTTTTGAATGCATTTTAGCAGGACCCTTTTTGTTTTCTGCTGGCAAACGCTAATTGGTCCCTCCTGGAATCAAATCCTCCACACATTCGAGTTTTCTAGGAAGAAAGCTTCAGAAACCTGAGAAAACATGATATTTCTTTCTGTAAACATGACATTGGATGCATTTCCCAAACAGGAAGATTATGCTTTTCTCCAAAACCACCTTCACGGTGATTTTTGATTAAATTTCACCTGAAATCCACAACAATTTGTCCAGATACTCCTGGATGATAACAAAACTATCTGGTCATTTGTAGCTATCTCAATCCCAGATCTTGCTACAGCCTCTGTGGTTGTTTGTGTTTTCTGGACATTCTCTATGGACCTTACTGTTTTGAATGCGTTTTAGCATGTAAGTTTTTGTTTTCAGCTGGAAAATGCTAATTGCATCCTCCTGGAGTCAAATCCTCCACTCATTCGAGTTTTCTAGGAAGAAAGCTTCAGAAACCTGAGAAAACATGATATTTCTTTCTGTAAACATGACATTGGATTCATTTGCTGAGCAGAAAGATTGTGCTTTTCTCCAAAGCCACTTTCACGGTGATTTTTGGTGAAGTTTCACCTGAAATCCACAACAATTTGTCCAGATACTCCTGGATGAAAACAAAACTATCTGGTGATTTGTAGCTATCTCAATCCCAGATCTTGCTACAGCCTCTGTGGTTGTTTGTGTTTTCTGGACATTCTCTATGGACTTTACAGTTTTGAATGCATTTTAGCATGTAAGTTTTTGTTTTCAGCTGCCAAACACTAATTGGTTCCACCTGGAGTCAAATCCTCCACACATTAGAGTTTTCTAAGAAGAAAGCTCCAGAAACCTGAGAAACATGATATTTGTATTTGTAAACATGACATTGGATTCATTTGACAAACAGGAAGATTGTGCTTTTCTCCAAAGCCACTTTCACGGTGATTTTTGGTGAAATTTCACCCGAAATCCACAACAATTTGTCCAGATACTCCTGGATGAAAACAAAACTATCTGGTGATTTGTAGCTATCTCAATCCCAGATCTTGCTACAGCCTCTGTGGTTGTTTGTGTTTCCTGGACATTCTCTATGGACTTTACTGTTTTGAATGCATTTTAGCAGGACCCTTTTTGTTTTCTGCTGGCAAACGCTAATTGGTTCCACCTGGAATCAAATACTCCACACATTCGAGTTTTCTAGGAAGAAAGCTTCAGAAACCTGAGAAAACATGATATTTCTTTCTGTAAACATGACATTGGATGCATTTGCCAAACAGGAAGATTTTGCTTTTCTCCAAAACCACTTTCACGGTGATTTTTGGTGAAATTTCACCCGAAATCCACAACAATTTGTCGAGATACCCCTGGATGAAAACAAAACTATCTGGTGTGTTGTGGCTATCTCAATCCCAGATCTTGCTACAGCCTCTGTGGTTGTTTGTGTTTTCTGGACATTCTCTATGGACTTTACGGTTTTGAGTGCATTTTAGCATTTGTTTTCTGCTGCCAAACGCTAATTGGTTCCACCTGAAATAAAATCATCCACACATTCGAGTTTTCTAGGAAGAAAGCTTCAGAAACCTGAGAAAACATGATATTTCTTTCTGTAAACATACATTGGATGGATTTGCCAAATAGCAAGATTGTACTTTTCTCCAAAACCACTTTCACGGTGATTTTTGGTTAAATTTCACCCGAAATCCACAACAGTTTGTCCAGATACTCCTGGATGAAAACAAAACTATCTGGTGGTTTGTAGCTATCTCAATCCCAGATCTTGCTACAGCCTCTGTGTGTGTTTGTGTTTTCTGGACATTCTCTATGGACTTTATGGTTTTGAATGCATTTTAGCAGGACCCTTTTAGTTTTCTACTGGCAAACGCTAATTGGTTCCACCTGGAGTCAAATCCTCCACACATTCGAGTTTTCTAGGAAGAAAGCTTCAATAACCTGAGAAAATACGATATTTCTTTCTGTTAACATGACATTGGATGCATTTCCTGAACAGGAAGATTGTGCTTTTCTCCAAAACCACTTTCACGGTGATTTTTGGTTAAATTACACCCGAAATCTACAACAATTATTCCAGATACTCCTGGATGAAAACAAAACTATCTGGTGATTTGTAGCTATCTCAATCCCAGATCTTGCTACAGCCTCTGTGGTTGTTTGTGTTTTCTGGACATTCTCTATGGACCTTACTGTTTTGAATGCGTTTTAGCATGTAAGTTTTTGTTTTCAGCTGGAAAATGCTAATTGCATCCTCCTGGAGTCAAATCCTCCAGACATTCGAGTTTTCTAAGAAGAAAGCTCCAGAAACCTGAGAAAACATGATATTTGTATTTGTAAACATGAGATTGGATTCATTTGCTGAACAGAAAGATTGTGCTTTTCTCCAAAGCCACTTTCACGGTGATTTTTGGTTAAATTTTACCTGAAATCCACAACAATTTGTCCAGATACTCCTAGATGAAAACAAAACTATCTGGTGATTTGTAGCTATCTCAATCCCAGATCTTGCTACAGCCTCTGTGTGTGTTTGTGTTTTCTGGACATTCTCTATAGACTTTACTGTTTTGAATGCATTTTAGCAGGACCCTTTTTGTTTTCTGCTGGCAAACGCTAATTGGTTCCACCTGGAATCAAATCCTTCACACATTCGAGTTTTCTAGAAAGAAAGCTTCAGAATCCTGAGAAAACATGATATTTCTTTCTGTAAACATGACATTGGATGCATTAGCCCAACAGGAAGATTGTGCTTTTCTCCAAAACCACTTTCACGGTGATTTTTGGTGAAATTTCATCTGAAATCCACAACAATTTGACCAGATACTCCTGGATGAAAACAAAACTATCTGGTGATTTGTAGCTATCTCAATCCCAGATCTTGCTACAGCCTCTGTGGTTGTTTGTGTTTCCTGGACATTCTCTATGGACTTTACTGTTTTGAATGCATTTTAGCAGGACCCTTTTTGTTTTCTGCTGGCAAACGCTAATTGGTTCCACCTGGAATCAAATCCTCCACACATTCGAGTTTTCTAGGAAGAAAGCTTCAGAAACCTGAGAAAACATGATATTTCTTTCTGTAAACATACATTGGATGCATTTGCCAATTAGCAAGATTGTACTTCTCTCCAAAACCACTTTCACGGTGATTTTTGGTGAAATTTCACCCGAAATCCACAACAATTTGTCCAGATACTCCTGGATGAAAACAAAACTATCTGGTGATTTGTAGCTATCTCAATCCCAGATCTTGCTACAGCCTCTGTGGTTGTTTGTGTTTTCTGGACATTCTCTATGGACCTTACTGTTTTGAATGCGTTTTAGCATGTAAGTTTTTGTTTTCAGCTGGAAAATGCTAATTGCATCCTCCTGGAGTCAAATCCTCCAGACATTCGAGTTTTCTAGGAAGAAAGCTCCAGAAACCTGAGAAAACATGATATTTGTATTTGTAAACATGACATTGGATTCATTTGCTGAACAGAAAGATTGTGCTTTTCTCCAAAGCCACTTTCACGGTGATTTTTGGTTAAATTTTACCTGAAATCCACAACAATTTGTCCAGATACTCCTAGATGAAAACAAAACTATCTGGTGATTTGTAGCTATCTCAATCCCAGATCTTGCTACAGCCTCTGTGTGTGTTTGTGTTTTCTGGACATTCTCTATAGACTTTACTGTTTTGAATGCATTTTAGCAGGACCCTTTTTGTTTTCTGCTGGCAAACGCTAATTGGTTCCACCTGGAATCAAATCCTTCACACATTCGAGTTTTCTAGAAAGAAAGCTTCAGAAACCTGAGAAAACATGATATTTCTTTCTGTAAACATGACATTGGATGCATTAGCCCAACAGGAAGATTGTGCTTTTCTCCAAAACCACTTTCACGGTGATTTTTGGTGAAATTTCATCTGAAATCCACAACAATTTGACCAGATACTCCTGGATGAAAACAAAACTATCTGGCGATTTGTAGCTATCTCAATCCCAGATCTTGCTACAGCCTCTGTGGTTGTTTGTGTTTCCTGGACATTCTCTATGGACTTTACTGTTTTGAATGCATTTTAGCAGGACCCTTTTTGTTTTCTGCTGGCAAACGCTAATTGGTTCCACCTGGAATCAAATCCTCCACACATTCGAGTTTTCTAGGAAGAAAGCTTCAGAAACCTGAGAAAACATGATATTTCTTTCTGTAAACATACATTGGATGCATTTGCCAATTAGCAAGATTGTACTTCTCTCCAAAACCACTTTCACGGTGATTTTTGGTGAAATTTCACCCGAAATCCACAACAATTTGTCCAGATACTCCTGGATGAAAACAAAACTATCTGGTGATTTGTAGCTATCTCAATCCCAGATCTTGCTACAGCCTCTGTGGTTGTTTGTGTTTTCTGGACATTCTCTATGGACCTTACTGTTTTGAATGCGTTTTAGCATGTAAGTTTTTGTTTTCAGCTGGAAAATGCTAATTGCATCCTCCTGGAGTCAAATCCTCCAGACATTCGAGTTTTCTAGGAAGAAAGCTCCAGAAACCTGAGAAAACATGATATTTGTATTTGTAAACATGACATTGGATTCATTTGCTGAACAGAAAGATTGTGCTTTTCTCCAAAGCCACTTTCACGGTGATTTTTGGTGAAATTTCACCCGAAATCCACAACAATTTGTCGAGATACCCCTGGATGAAAACAAAACTATCTGGTGTGTTGTGGCTATCTCAATCCCAGATCTTGCTACAGCCTCTGTGGTTGTTTGTGTTTTCTGGACATTCTCTATGGACTTTACGGTTTTGAGTGCATTTTAGCATTTGTTTTCTGCTGCCAAACGCTAATTGGTTCCACCTGAAATAAAATCATCCACACATTCGAGTTTTCTAGGAAGAAAGATTCAGAAACCTGAGAAAACATGATATTTCTTTCTGTAAACATACATTGGATGGATTTGCCAAATAGCAAGATTGTACTTTTCTCCAAAACCACTTTCACGGTTATTTTTGGTGAAATTTCACCCGAAATCCACAACAGTTTGTCCAGATACTCCTGGATGAAAACAAAACTATCTGGTGGTTTGTAGCTATCTCAATCCCAGATCTTGCTACAGCCTCTGTGTGTGTTTGTGTTTTCTGGACATTCTCTATGGACTTTACGGTTTTGAATGCATTTTAGCAGGACCCTTTTAGTTTTCTACTGGCAAACGCTAATTGGTTCCACCTGGAGTCAAATCCTCCACACATTCGAGTTTTCTAGGAAGAAAGCTTCAATAACCTGAGAAAATACGATATTTCTTTCTGTTAACATGACATTGGATGCATTTCCTGAACAGGAAGATTGTGCTTTTCTCCAAAACCACTTTCACGGTGATTTTTGGTTAAATTTCACCCGAAATCTACAACAATTATTCCAGATACTCCTGGATGAAAACAAAACTATCTGGTGATTTGTAGCTATCTCAATCCCAGATCTTGCTACAGCCTCTGTGGTTGTTTGTGTTTTCTGGACATTCTCTATGGACCTTACTGTTTTGAATGCGTTTTAGCATGTAAGTTTTTGTTTTCAGCTGGAAAATGCTAATTGCATCCTCCTGGAGTCAAATCCTCCAGACATTCGAGTTTTCTAAGAAGAAAGCTCCAGAAACCTGAGAAAACATGATATTTGTATTTGTAAACATGAGATTGGATTCATTTGCTGAACAGAAAGATTGTGCTTTTCTCCAAAGCCACTTTCACGGTGATTTTTGGTTAAATTTTACCTGAAATCCACAACAATTTGTCCAGATACTCCTAGATGAAAACAAAACTATCTGGTGATTTGTAGCTATCTCAATCCCAGATCTTGCTACAGCCTCTGTGTGTGTTTGTGTTTTCTGGACATTCTCTATAGACTTTACTGTTTTGAATGCATTTTAGCAGGACCCTTTTTGTTTTCTGCTGGCAAACGCTAATTGGTTCCACCTGGAATCAAATCCTTCACACATTCGAGTTTTCTAGAAAGAAAGCTTCAGAAACCTGAGAAAACATGATATTTCTTTCTGTAAACATGACATTGGATGCATTAGCCCAACAGGAAGATTGTGCTTTTCTCCAAAACCACTTTCACGGTGATTTTTGGTGAAATTTCACCTGAAATCCACAACAATTTGACCAGATACTCCTGGATGAAAACAAAACTATCTGGTGATTTGTAGCTATCTCAATCCCAGATCTTGCTACAGCCTCTGTGGTTGTTTGTGTTTCCTGGACATTCTCTATGGACTTTACTGTTTTGAATGCATTTTAGCAGGACCCTTTTTGTTTTTTGCTGGCAAACGCTAATTGGTTCCACCTGGAATCAAATCCTCCACACATTCGAGTTTTCTAGGAAGAAAGCTTCAGAAACCTGAGAAAACATGATATTTCTTTCTGTAAACATACATTGGATGCATTTGCCAATTAGCAAGATTGTACTTCTCTCCAAAACCACTTTCACGGTGATTTTTGGTGAAATTTCACCCGAAATCCACAACAATTTGTCCAGATACTCCTGGATGAAAACAAAACTATCTGGTGATTTGTAGCTATCTCAATCCCAGATCTTGCTACAGCCTCTGTGGTTGTTTGTGTTTTCTGGACATTCTCTATGGACCTTACTGTTTTGAATGCGTTTTAGCATGTAAGTTTTTGTTTTCAGCTGGAAAATGCTAATTGCATCCTCCTGGAGTCAAATCCTCCAGACATTCGAGTTTTCTAGGAAGAAAGCTCCAGAAACCTGAGAAAACATGATATTTGTATTTGTAAACATGACATTGGATTCATTTGCTGAACAGAAAGATTGTGCTTTTCTCCAAAGCCACTTTCACGGTGATTTTTGGTTAAATTTTACCTGAAATCCACAACAATTTGTCCAGATACTCCTAGATGAAAACAAAACTATCTGGTGATTTGTAGCTATCTCAATCCCAGATCTTGCTACAGCCTCTGTGTGTGTTTGTGTTTTCTGGACATTCTCTATAGACTTTACTGTTTTGAATGCATTTTAGCAGGACCCTTTTTGTTTTCTGCTGGCAAACGCTAATTGGTTCCACCTGGAATCAAATCCTTCACACATTCGAGTTTTCTAGAAAGAAAGCTTCAGAAACCTGAGAAAACATGATATTTCTTTCTGTAAACATGACATTGGATGCATTAGCCCAACAGGAAGATTGTGCTTTTCTCCAAAACCACTTTCACGGTGATTTTTGGTGAAATTTCATCTGAAATCCACAACAATTTGACCAGATACTCCTGGATGAAAACAAAACTATCTGGTGATTTGTAGCTATCTCAATCCCAGATCTTGCTACAGCCTCTGTGGTTGTTTGTGTTTCCTGGACATTCTCTATGGACTTTACTGTTTTGAATGCATTTTAGCAGGACCCTTTTTGTTTTCTGCTGGCAAACGCTAATTGGTTCCACCTGGAATCAAATCCTCCACACATTCGAGTTTTCTAGGAAGAAAGCTTCAGAAACCTGAGAAAACATGATATTTCTTTCTGTAAACATACATTGGATGCATTTGCCAATTAGCAAGATTGTACTTCTCTCCAAAACCACTTTCACGGTGATTTTTGGTGAAATTTCACCCGAAATCCACAACAATTTGTCCAGATACTCCTGGATGAAAACAAAACTATCTGGTGATTTGTAGCTATCTCAATCCCAGATCTTGCTACAGCCTCTGTGGTTGTTTGTGTTTTCTGGACATTCTCTATGGACCTTACTGTTTTGAATGCGTTTTAGCATGTAAGTTTTTGTTTTCAGCTGGAAAATGCTAATTGCATCCTCCTGGAGTCAAATCCTCCAGACATTCGAGTTTTCTAGGAAGAAAGCTCCAGAAACCTGAGAAAACATGATATTTGTATTTGTAAACATGACATTGGATTCATTTGCTGAACAGAAAGATTGTGCTTTTCTCCAAAGCCACTTTCACGGTGATTTTTGGTTAAATTTTACCTGAAATCCACAACAATTTGTCCAGATACTCCTAGATGAAAACAAAACTATCTGGTGATTTGTAGCTATCTCAATCCCAGATCTTGCTACAGCCTCTGTGTGTGTTTGTGTTTTCTGGACATTCTCTATGGACTTTACTGTTTTGAATGCATTTTAGCAGGACCCTTTTTGTTTTCTGCTGGCAAACGCTAATTGGCCCCTCCTGGAATCAAATCCTCCACACATTCGAGTTTTCTAGGAAGAAAGCTCCAGAAACCTGAGAAAACATGATATTTCTTTCTGTAAACATGACATTGGATGCATTTCCCAAACAGGAAGATTATGCTTTTCTCCAAAACCACCTTCACGGTGATTTTTGATTAAATTTCACCTGAAATCCACAACAATTTGTCCAGATACTCCTGGATGAAAACAAAACTATCTGGTGATTTGTAGCTATCTCAATCCCAGATCTTGCTACAGCCTCTGTGTGTGTTTGTGTTTTCTGGACATTCTCTATGGACCTTACTGTTTTGAATGCGTTTTAGCATGTAAGTTTTTGTTTTCAGCTGGAAAATGCTAATTGCATCCTCCTGGAGTCAAATCCTCCAGACATTCGAGTTTTCTAAGAAGAAAGCTCCAGAAACCTGAGAAAACATGATATTTGTATTTGTAAACATGACATTGGATTCATTTGCTGAACAGAAAGATTGTGCTTTTCTCCAATGCCACTTTCACGGTGATTTTTGGTTAAATTTCACCTGAAATCCACAACAATTTGTCCAGATACTCCTAGATGAAAACAAAACTATCTGGTGATTTGTAGCTATCTCAATCCCAGATCTTGCTACAGCCTCTGTGTGTGTTTGTGTTTTCTGGACATTCTCTATGGACTTTACGGTTTTGAATGCATTTTAGCAGGACCCTTTTTGTTTTCTGCTGGCAAACGCTAATTGGTCCCTCCTGGAATCAAATCCTCCACACATTCGAGTTTTCTAGGAAGAAAGCTTCAGAAACCTGAGAAAACATGATATTTCTTTCTGTAAACATGACATTGGATGCATTTGCCAAACAGGAAGATTATGCTTTTCTCCAAAACGTCCTTCACGGTGATTTTTGATTAAATTTCACCTGAAATCCACAACAATTTGTCCAGATACTCCTGGATGAAAACAAAACTATCTGGTGATTTGTAGCTATCTCAATCCCAGATCTTGCTACAGCCTCTGTGTGTGTTTGTGTTTTCTGGACATTCTCTATGGACCTTACTGTTTTGAATGCGTTTTAGCATGTAAGTTTTTGTTTTCAGCTGGAAAATGCTAATTGCATCTCCTGGAGTCAAATCCTCCAGACATTCGAGTTTTCTAAGAAGAAAGCTCCAGAAACCTGAGAAAACATGATATTTGTATTTGTAAACATGACATTGGATTCATTTGCTGAACAGAAAGATTGTGCTTTTCTCCAATGCCACTTTCACGGTGATTTTTGGTTAAATTTCACCTGAAATCCACAACAATTTGTCCAGATACTCCTAGATGAAAACAAAACTATCTGGTGATTTGTAGCTATCTCAATCCCAGATCTTGCTACAGCCTCTGTGTGTGTTTGTGTTTTCTGGACATTCTCTATGGACTTTACTGTTTTGAATGCATTTTAGCAGGACCCTTTTTGTTTTCTGCTGGCAAACGCTAATTGGTCCCTCCTGGAATCAAATCCTCCACACATTCGAGTTTTCTAGGAAGAAAGCTTCAATAACCTGAGAAAACATGATATTTCTTTCTGTAAACATGACATTGGATGCATTTCCCAAACAGGAAGATTATGCTTTTCTCCAAAACCACCTTCACGGTGATTTTTGATTAAATTTCACCTGAAATCCACAACAATTTGTCCAGATACTCCTGGATGAAAACAAAACTATCTGGTGATTTGTAGCTATCTCAATCCCAGATCTTGCTACAGCCTCTGTGGTTGTTTGTGTTTTCTGGACATTCTCTATGGACCTTACTGTTTTGAATGCGTTTTAGCATGTAAGTTTTTGTTTTCAGCTGGAAAATGCTAATTGCATCCTCCTGGAGTCAAATCCTCCACTCATTCGAGTTTTCTAGGAAGAAAGCTTCAGAAACCTGAGAAAACATGATATTTCTTTCTGTAAACATGACATTGGATTCATTTGCTGAGCAGAAAGATTGTGCTTTTCTCCAAAGCCACTTTCACGGTGATTTTTGGTGAAGTTTCACCTGAAATCCACAACAATTTGTCCAGATACTCCTGGATGAAAACAAAACTATCTGGTGATTTGTAGCTATCTCAATCCCAGATCTTGCTACAGCCTCTGTGGTTGTTTGTGTTTTCTGGACATTCTCTATGGACTTTACTGTTTTGAATGCATTTTAGCATGTAAGTTTTTGTTTTCAGCTGCCAAACACTAATTGGTTCCACCTGGAGTCAAATCCTCCACACATTAGAGTTTTCTAAGAAGAAAGCTCCAGAAACCTGAGAAACATGATATTTGTATTTGTAAACATGACATTGGATTCATTTGACAAACAGGAAGATTGTGCTTTTCTCCAAAGCCACTTTCACGGTGATTTTTGGTGAAATTTCACCCGAAATCCACAACAATTTGTCCAGATACTCCTGGATGAAAACAAAACTATCTGGTGATTTGTAGCTATCTCAATCCCAGATCTTGCTACAGCCTCTGTGGTTGTTTGTGTTTCCTGGACATTCTCTATGGACTTTACTGTTTTGAATGCATTTTAGCAGGACCCTTTTTGTTTTCTGCTGGCAAACGCTAATTGGTTCCACCTGGAATCAAATCCTCCACACATTCGAGTTTTCTAGGAAGAAAGCTTCAGAAACCTGAGAAAACATGATATTTCTTTCTGTAAACATGACATTGGATGCATTTGCCAAACAGGAAGATTGTGCTTTTCTCCAAAACCACTTTCACGGTGATTTTTGGTGAAATTTCACCCGAAATCCACAACAATTTGTCCAGATACCCCTGGATGAAAACAAAACTATCTGGTGTGTTGTGGCTATCTCAATCCCAGATCTTGCTACAGCCTCTGTGGTTGTTTGTGTTTTCTGGACATTCTCTATGGACTTTACGGTTTTGAGTGCATTTTAGCATTTCTTTTCTGCTGCCAAACCCTAATTGGTTCCACCTGAAATAAAATCATCCACACATTCGAGTTTTCTAGGAAGAAAGCTTCAGAAACCTGAGAAAACATGATATTTCTTTCTGTAAACATACATTGGATGGATTTGCCAAATAGCAAGATTGTACTTTTCTCCAAAACCACTTTCACGGTTATTTTTGGTGAAATTTCACACGAAATCCACAACAGTTTGTCCAGATACTCCTGGATGAAAACAAAACTATCTGGTGGTTTGTAGCTATCTCAATCCCAGATCTTGCTACAGCCTCTGTGTGTGTTTGTGTTTTCTGGACATTCTCTATGGACTTTATGGTTTTGAATGCATTTTAGCAGGACCCTTTTAGTTTTCTACTGGCAAACGCTAATTGGTTCCACCTGGAGTCAAATCCTCCACACATTCGAGTTTTCTAGGAAGAAAGCTTCAATAACCTGAGAAAATACGATATTTCTTTCTGTTAACATGACATTGGATGCATTTCCTGAACAGGAAGATTGTGCTTTTCTCCAAAACCACTTTCACGGTGATTTTTGGTTAAATTTCACCCGAAATCTACAACAATTATTCCAGATACTCCTGGATGAAAACAAAACTATCTGGTGATTTGTAGCTATCTCAATCCCAGATCTTGCTACAGCCTCTGTGGTTGTTTGTGTTTTCTGGACATTCTCTATGGACCTTACTGTTTTGAATGCGTTTTAGCATGTAAGTTTTTGTTTTCAGCTGGAAAATGCTAATTGCATCCTCCTGGAGTCAAATCCTCCAGACATTCGAGTTTTCTAAGAAGAAAGCTCCAGAAACCTGAGAAAACATGATATTTGTATTTGTAAACATGAGATTGGATTCATTTGCTGAACAGAAAGATTGTGCTTTTCTCCAAAGCCACTTTCACGGTGATTTTTGGTTAAATTTTACCTGAAATCCACAACAATTTGTCCAGATACTCCTAGATGAAAACAAAACTATCTGGTGATTTGTAGCTATCTCAATCCCAGATCTTGCTACAGCCTCTGTGTGTGTTTGTGTTTTCTGGACATTCTCTATAGACTTTACTGTTTTGAATGCATTTTAGCAGGACCCTTTTTGTTTTCTGCTGGCAAACGCTAATTGGTTCCACCTGGAATCAAATCCTTCACACATTCGAGTTTTCTAGAAAGAAAGCTTCAGAATCCTGAGAAAACATGATATTTCTTTCTGTAAACATGACATTGGATGCATTAGCCCAACAGGAAGATTGTGCTTTTCTCCAAAACCACTTTCACGGTGATTTTTGGTGAAATTTCATCTGAAATCCACAACAATTTGACCAGATACTCCTGGATGAAAACAAAACTATCTGGTGATTTGTAGCTATCTCAATCCCAGATCTTGCTACAGCCTCTGTGGTTGTTTGTGTTTCCTGGACATTCTCTATGGACTTTACTGTTTTGAATGCATTTTAGCAGGACCCTTTTTGTTTTCTGCTGGCAAACGCTAATTGGTTCCACCTGGAATCAAATCCTCCACACATTCGAGTTTTCTAGGAAGAAAGCTTCAGAAACCTGAGAAAACATGATATTTCTTTCTGTAAACATACATTGGATGCATTTGCCAATTAGCAAGATTGTACTTCTCTCCAAAACCACTTTCACGGTGATTTTTGGTGAAATTTCACCCGAAATCCACAACAATTTGTCCAGATACTCCTGGATGAAAACAAAACTATCTGGTGATTTGTAGCTATCTCAATCCCAGATCTTGCTACAGCCTCTGTGGTTGTTTGTGTTTTCTGGACATTCTCTATGGACCTTACTGTTTTGAATGCGTTTTAGCATGTAAGTTTTTGTTTTCAGCTGGAAAATGCTAATTGCATCCTCCTGGAGTCAAATCCTCCAGACATTCGAGTTTTCTAGGAAGAAAGCTCCAGAAACCTGAGAAAACATGATATTTGTATTTGTAAACATGACATTGGATTCATTTGCTGAACAGAAAGATTGTGCTTTTCTCCAAAGCCACTTTCACGGTGATTTTTGGTTAAATTTTACCTGAAATCCACAACAATTTGTCCAGATACTCCTAGATGAAAACAAAACTATCTGGTGATTTGTAGCTATCTCAATCCCAGATCTTGCTACAGCCTCTGTGTGTGTTTGTGTTTTCTGGACATTCTCTATAGACTTTACTGTTTTGAATGCATTTTAGCAGGACCCTTTTTGTTTTCTGCTGGCAAACGCTAATTGGTTCCACCTGGAATCAAATCCTTCACACATTCGAGTTTTCTAGAAAGAAAGCTTCAGAAACCTGAGAAAACATGATATTTCTTTCTGTAAACATGACATTGGATGCATTAGCCCAACAGGAAGATTGTGCTTTTCTCCAAAACCACTTTCACGGTGATTTTTGGTGAAATTTCATCTGAAATCCACAACAATTTGACCAGATACTCCTGGATGAAAACAAAACTATCTGGTGATTTGTAGCTATCTCAATCCCAGATCTTGCTACAGCCTCTGTGGTTGTTTGTGTTTCCTGGACATTCTCTATGGACTTTACTGTTTTGAATGCATTTTAGCAGGACCCTTTTTGTTTTCTGCTGGCAAACGCTAATTGGTTCCACCTGGAATCAAATCCTCCACACATTCGAGTTTTCTAGGAAGAAAGCTTCAGAAACCTGAGAAAACATGATATTTCTTTCTGTAAACATACATTGGATGCATTTGCCAATTAGCAAGATTGTACTTCTCTCCAAAACCACTTTCACGGTGATTTTTGGTGAAATTTCACCCGAAATCCACAACAATTTGTCCAGATACTCCTGGATGAAAACAAAACTATCTGGTGATTTGTAGCTATCTCAATCCCAGATCTTGCTACAGCCTCTGTGGTTGTTTGTGTTTTCTGGACATTCTCTATGGACTTTACGGTTTTGAGTGCATTTTAGCATTTCTTTTCTGCTGCCAAACCCTAATTGGTTCCACCTGAAATAAAATCATCCACACATTCGAGTTTTCTAGGAAGAAAGCTTCAGAAACCTGAGAAAACATGATATTTCTTTCTGTAAACATACATTGGATGGATTTGCCAAATAGCAAGATTGTACTTTTCTCCAAAACCACTTTCACGGTTATTTTTGGTGAAATTTCACACGAAATCCACAACAGTTTGTCCAGATACTCCTGGATGAAAACAAAACTATCTGGTGGTTTGTAGCTATCTCAATCCCAGATCTTGCTACAGCCTCTGTGTGTGTTTGTGTTTTCTGGACATTCTCTATGGACTTTATGGTTTTGAATGCATTTTAGCAGGACCCTTTTAGTTTTCTACTGGCAAACGCTAATTGGTTCCACCTGGAGTCAAATCCTCCACACATTCGAGTTTTCTAGGAAGAAAGCTTCAATAACCTGAGAAAATACGATATTTCTTTCTGTTAACATGACATTGGATGCATTTCCTGAACAGGAAGATTGTGCTTTTCTCCAAAACCACTTTCACGGTGATTTTTGGTTAAATTTCACCCGAAATCTACAACAATTATTCCAGATACTCCTGGATGAAAACAAAACTATCTGGTGATTTGTAGCTATCTCAATCCCAGATCTTGCTACAGCCTCTGTGGTTGTTTGTGTTTTCTGGACATTCTCTATGGACCTTACTGTTTTGAATGCGTTTTAGCATGTAAGTTTTTGTTTTCAGCTGGAAAATGCTAATTGCATCCTCCTGGAGTCAAATCCTCCAGACATTCGAGTTTTCTAAGAAGAAAGCTCCAGAAACCTGAGAAAACATGATATTTGTATTTGTAAACATGAGATTGGATTCATTTGCTGAACAGAAAGATTGTGCTTTTCTCCAAAGCCACTTTCACGGTGATTTTTGGTTAAATTTTACCTGAAATCCACAACAATTTGTCCAGATACTCCTAGATGAAAACAAAACTATCTGGTGATTTGTAGCTATCTCAATCCCAGATCTTGCTACAGCCTCTGTGTGTGTTTGTGTTTTCTGGACATTCTCTATAGACTTTACTGTTTTGAATGCATTTTAGCAGGACCCTTTTTGTTTTCTGCTGGCAAACGCTAATTGGTTCCACCTGGAATCAAATCCTTCACACATTCGAGTTTTCTAGAAAGAAAGCTTCAGAATCCTGAGAAAACATGATATTTCTTTCTGTAAACATGACATTGGATGCATTAGCCCAACAGGAAGATTGTGCTTTTCTCCAAAACCACTTTCACGGTGATTTTTGGTGAAATTTCATCTGAAATCCACAACAATTTGACCAGATACTCCTGGATGAAAACAAAACTATCTGGTGATTTGTAGCTATCTCAATCCCAGATCTTGCTACAGCCTCTGTGGTTGTTTGTGTTTCCTGGACATTCTCTATGGACTTTACTGTTTTGAATGCATTTTAGCAGGACCCTTTTTGTTTTCTGCTGGCAAACGCTAATTGGTTCCACCTGGAATCAAATCCTCCACACATTCGAGTTTTCTAGAAAGAAAGCTTCAGAAACCTGAGAAAACATGATATTTCTTTCTGTAAACATACATTGGATGCATTTGCCAATTAGCAAGATTGTACTTCTCTCCAAAACCACTTTCACGGTGATTTTTGGTGAAATTTCACCCGAAATCCACAACAATTTGTCCAGATACTCCTGGATGAAAACAAAACTATCTGGTGATTTGTAGCTATCTCAATCCCAGATCTTGCTACAGCCTCTGTGGTTGTTTGTGTTTTCTGGACATTCTCTATGGACCTTACTGTTTTGAATGCGTTTTAGCATGTAAGTTTTTGTTTTCAGCTGGAAAATGCTAATTGCATCCTCCTGGAGTCAAATCCTCCAGACATTCGAGTTTTCTAGGAAGAAAGCTCCAGAAACCTGAGAAAACATGATATTTGTATTTGTAAACATGACATTGGATTCATTTGCTGAACAGAAAGATTGTGCTTTTCTCCAAAGCCACTTTCACGGTGATTTTTGGTTAAATTTTACCTGAAATCCACAACAATTTGTCCAGATACTCCTAGATGAAAACAAAACTATCTGGTGATTTGTAGCTATCTCAATCCCAGATCTTGCTACAGCCTCTGTGTGTGTTTGTGTTTTCTGGACATTCTCTATAGACTTTACTGTTTTGAATGCATTTTAGCAGGACCCTTTTTGTTTTCTGCTGGCAAACGCTAATTGGTTCCACCTGGAATCAAATCCTTCACACATTCGAGTTTTCTAGAAAGAAAGCTTCAGAAACCTGAGAAAACATGATATTTCTTTCTGTAAACATGACATTGGATGCATTAGCCCAACAGGAAGATTGTGCTTTTCTCCAAAACCACTTTCACGGTGATTTTTGGTGAAATTTCATCTGAAATCCACAACAATTTGACCAGATACTCCTGGATGAAAACAAAACTATCTGGTGATTTGTAGCTATCTCAATCCCAGATCTTGCTACAGCCTCTGTGGTTGTTTGTGTTTCCTGGACATTCTCTATGGACTTTACTGTTTTGAATGCATTTTAGCAGGACCCTTTTTGTTTTCTGCTGGCAAACGCTAATTGGTTCCACCTGGAATCAAATCCTCCACACATTCGAGTTTTCTAGGAAGAAAGCTTCAGAAACCTGAGAAAACATGATATTTCTTTCTGTAAACATACATTGGATGCATTTGCCAATTAGCAAGATTGTACTTCTCTCCAAAACCACTTTCACGGTGATTTTTGGTGAAATTTCACCCGAAATCCACAACAATTTGTCCAGATACTCCTGGATGAAAACAAAACTATCTGGTGATTTGTAGCTATCTCAATCCCAGATCTTGCTACAGCCTCTGTGGTTGTTTGTGTTTTCTGGACATTCTCTATGGACCTTACTGTTTTGAATGCGTTTTAGCATGTAAGTTTTTGTTTTCAGCTGGAAAATGCTAATTGCATCCTCCTGGAGTCAAATCCTCCAGACATTCGAGTTTTCTAGGAAGAAAGCTCCAGAAACCTGAGAAAACATGATATTTGTATTTGTAAACATGACATTGGATTCATTTGCTGAACAGAAAGATTGTGCTTTTCTCCAAAGCCACTTTCACGGTGATTTTTGGTGAAATTTCACCCGAAATCCACAACAATTTGTCGAGATACCCCTGGATGAAAACAAAACTATCTGGTGTGTTGTGGCTATCTCAATCCCAGATCTTGCTACAGCCTCTGTGGTTGTTTGTGTTTTCTGGACATTCTCTATGGACTTTACGGTTTTGAGTGCATTTTAGCATTTGTTTTCTGCTGCCAAACGCTAATTGGTTCCACCTGAAATAAAATCATCCACACATTCGAGTTTTCTAGGAAGAAAGCTTCAGAAACCTGAGAAAACATGATATTTCTTTCTGTAAACATACATTGGATGGATTTGCCAAATAGCAAGATTGTACTTTTCTCCAAAACCACTTTCACGGTTATTTTTGGTGAAATTTCACCCGAAATCCACAACAGTTTGTCCAGATACTCCTGGATGAAAACAAAACTATCTGGTGGTTTGTAGCTATCTCAATCCCAGATCTTGCTACAGCCTCTGTGTGTGTTTGTGTTTTCTGGACATTCTCTATGGACTTTACGGTTTTGAATGCATTTTAGCAGGACCCTTTTAGTTTTCTACTGGCAAACGCTAATTGGTTCCACCTGGAGTCAAATCCTCCACACATTCGAGTTTTCTAGGAAGAAAGCTTCAATAACCTGAGAAAATACGATATTTCTTTCTGTTAACATGACATTGGATGCATTTCCTGAACAGGAAGATTGTGCTTTTCTCCAAAACCACTTTCACGGTGATTTTTGGTTAAATTTCACCCGAAATCTACAACAATTATTCCAGATACTCCTGGATGAAAACAAAACTATCTGGTGATTTGTAGCTATCTCAATCCCAGATCTTGCTACAGCCTCTGTGGTTGTTTGTGTTTCCTGGACATTCTCTATGGACTTTACTGTTTTGAATGCGTTTTAGCATGTAAGTTTTTGTTTTCAGCTGGAAAATGCTAATTGCATCCTCCTGGAGTCAAATCCTCCAGACATTCGAGTTTCCTAAGAAGAAAGCTCCAGAAACCTGAGAAAACATGATATTTGTATTTGTAAACATGAGATTGGATTCATTTGCTGAACAGAAAGATTGTGCTTTTCTCCAAAGCCACTTTCACGGTGATTTTTGGTTAAATTTTACCTGAAATCCACAACAATTTGTCCAGATACTCCTAGATGAAAACAAAACTATCTGGTGATTTGTAGCTATCTCAATCCCAGATCTTGCTACAGCCTCTGTGTGTGTTTGTGTTTTCTGGACATTCTCTATAGACTTTACTGTTTTGAATGCATTTTAGCAGGACCCTTTTTGTTTTCTGCTGGCAAACGCTAATTGGTTCCACCTGGAATCAAATCCTTCACACATTCGAGTTTTCTAGAAAGAAAGCTTCAGAAACCTGAGAAAACATGATATTTCTTTCTGTAAACATGACATTGGATGCATTAGCCCAACAGGAAGATTGTGCTTTTCTCCAAAACCACTTTCACGGTGATTTTTGGTGAAATTTCACCTGAAATCCACAACAATTTGACCAGATACTCCTGGATGAAAACAAAACTATCTGGTGATTTGTAGCTATCTCAATCCCAGATCTTGCTACAGCCTCTGTGGTTGTTTGTGTTTCCTGGACATTCTCTATGGACTTTACTGTTTTGAATGCATTTTAGCAGGACCCTTTTTGTTTTCTGCTGGCAAACGCTAATTGGTTCCACCTGGAATCAAATCCTCCACACATTCGAGTTTTCTAGGAAGAAAGCTTCAGAAACCTGAGAAAACATGATATTTCTTTCTGTAAACATACATTGGATGCATTTGCCAATTAGCAAGATTGTACTTCTCTCCAAAACCACTTTCACGGTGATTTTTGGTGAAATTTCACCCGAAATCCACAACAATTTGTCCAGATACTCCTGGATGAAAACAAAACTATCTGGTGATTTGTAGCTATCTCAATCCCAGATCTTGCTACAGCCTCTGTGGTTGTTTGTGTTTTCTGGACATTCTCTATGGACCTTACTGTTTTGAATGCGTTTTAGCATGTAAGTTTTTGTTTTCAGCTGGAAAATGCTAATTGCATCCTCCTGGAGTCAAATCCTCCAGACATTCGAGTTTTCTAAGAAGAAAGCTCCAGAAACCTGAGAAAACATGATATTTGTATTTGTAAACATGACATTGGATTCATTTGCTGAACAGAAAGATTGTGCTTTTCTCCAAAGCCACTTTCACGGTGATTTTTGGTTAAATTTTACCTGAAATCCACAACAATTTGTCCAGATACTCCTAGATGAAAACAAAACTATCTGGTGATTTGTAGCTATCTCAATCCCAGATCTTGCTACAGCCTCTGTGTGTGTTTGTGTTTTCTGGACATTCTCTATAGACTTTACTGTTTTGAATGCATTTTAGCAGGACCCTTTTTGTTTTCTGCTGGCAAACGCTAATTGGTTCCACCTGGAATCAAATCCTTCACACATTCGAGTTTTCTAGAAAGAAAGCTTCAGAAACCTGAGAAAACATGATATTTCTTTCTGTAAACATGACATTGGATGCATTAGCCCAACAGGAAGATTGTGCTTTTCTCCAAAACCACTTTCACGGTGATTTTTGGTGAAATTTCATCTGAAATCCACAACAATTTGACCAGATACTCCTGGATGAAAACAAAACTATCTGGTGATTTGTAGCTATCTCAATCCCAGATCTTGCTACAGCCTCTGTGGTTGTTTGTGTTTCCTGGACATTCTCTATGGACTTTACTGTTTTGAATGCATTTTAGCAGGACCCTTTTTGTTTTCTGCTGGCAAACGCTAATTGGTTCCACCTGGAATCAAATCCTCCACACATTCGAGTTTTCTAGGAAGAAAGCTTCAGAAACCTGAGAAAACATGATATTTCTTTCTGTAAACATACATTGGATGCATTTGCCAATTAGCAAGATTGTACTTCTCTCCAAAACCACTTTCACGGTGATTTTTGGTGAAATTTCACCCGAAATCCACAACAATTTGTCCAGATACTCCTGGATGAAAACAAAACTATCTGGTGATTTGTAGCTATCTCAATCCCAGATCTTGCTACAGCCTCTGTGGTTGTTTGTGTTTTCTGGACATTCTCTATGGACCTTACTGTTTTGAATGCGTTTTAGCATTTAAGTTTTTGTTTTCAGCTGGAAAATGCTAATTGCATCCTCCTGGAGTCAAATCCTCCAGACATTCGAGTTTTCTAGGAAGAAAGCTCCAGAAACCTGAGAAAACATGATATTTGTATTTGTAAACATGACATTGGATTCATTTGCTGAACAGAAAGATTGTGCTTTTCTCCAAAGCCACTTTCACGGTGATTTTTGGTTAAATTTTACCTGAAATCCACAACAATTTGTCCAGATACTCCTAGATGAAAACAAAACTATCTGGTGATTTGTAGCTATCTCAATCCCAGATCTTGCTACAGCCTCTGTGTGTGTTTGTGTTTTCTGGACATTCTCTATAGACTTTACTGTTTTGAATGCATTTTAGCAGGACCCTTTTTGTTTTCTGCTGGCAAACGCTAATTGGTCCCTCCTGGAATCAAATCCTCCACACATTCGAGTTTTCTAGGAAGAAAGCTTCAGAAACCTGAGAAAACATGATATTTCTTTCTGTAAACATGACATTGGATGCATTTCCCAAACAGGAAGATTATGCTTTTCTCCAAAACCACCTTCACGGTGATTTTTGATTAAATTTCACCTGAAATCCACAACAATTTGTCCAGATACTCCTGGATGAAAACAAAACTATCTGGTGATTTGTAGCTATCTCAATCCCAGATCTTGCTACAGCCTCTGTGTGTGTTTGTGTTTTCTGGACATTCTCTATGGACCTTACTGTTTTGAATGCGTTTTAGCATGTAAGTTTTTGTTTTCAGCTGGAAAATGCTAATTGCATCCTCCTGGAGTCAAATCCTCCAGACATTCGAGTTTTCTAAGAAGAAAGCTCCAGAAACCTGAGAAAACATGATATTTGTATTTGTAAACATGACATTGGATTCATTTGCTGAACAGAAAGATTGTGCTTTTCTCCAATGCCACTTTCACGGTGATTTTTGGTTAAATTTCACCTGAAATCCACAACAATTTGTCCAGATACTCCTAGATGAAAACAAAACTATCTGGTGATTTGTAGCTATCTCAATCCCAGATCTTGCTACAGCCTCTGTGTGTGTTTGTGTTTTCTGGACATTCTCTATGGACTTTACGGTTTTGAATGCATTTTAGCAGGACCCTTTTTGTTTTCTGCTGGCAAACGCTAATTGGTCCCTCCTGGAATCAAATCCTCCACACATTCGAGTTTTCTAGGAAGAAAGCTTCAGAAACCTGAGAAAACATGATATTTCTTTCTGTAAACATGACATTGGATGCATTTACCAAACAGGAAGATTATGCTTTTCTCCAAAACCACCTTCACGGTGATTTTTGATTAAATTTCACCTGAAATCCACAACAATTTGTCCAGATACTCCTGGATGAAAACAAAACTATCTGGTGATTTGTAGCTATCTCAATCCCAGATCTTGCTACAGCCTCTGTGTGTGTTTGTGTTTTCTGGACATTCTCTATGGACCTTACTGTTTTGAATGCGTTTTAGCATGTAAGTTTTTGTTTTCAGCTGGAAAATGCTAATTGCATCTCCTGGAGTCAAATCCTCCAGACATTCGAGTTTTCTAAGAAGAAAGCTCCAGAAACCTGAGAAAACATGATATTTGTATTTGTAAACATGACATTGGATTCATTTGCTGAACAGAAAGATTGTGCTTTTCTCCAATGCCACTTTCACGGTGATTTTTGGTTAAATTTCACCTGAAATCCACAACAATTTGTCCAGATACTCCTAGATGAAAACAAAACTATCTGGTGATTTGTAGCTATCTCAATCCCAGATCTTGCTACAGCCTCTGTGTGTGTTTGTGTTTTCTGGACATTCTCTATGGACTTTACTGTTTTGAATGCATTTTAGCAGGACCCTTTTTGTTTTCTGCTGGCAAACGCTAATTGGTCCCTCCTGGAATCAAATCCTCCACACATTCGAGTTTTCTAGGAAGAAAGCTTCAATAACCTGAGAAAACATGATATTTCTTTCTGTAAACATGACATTGGATGCATTTCCCAAACAGGAAGATTATGCTTTTCTCCAAAACCACCTTCACGGTGATTTTTGATTAAATTTCACCTGAAATCCACAACAATTTGTCCAGATACTCCTGGATGAAAACAAAACTATCTGGTGATTTGTAGCTATCTCAATCCCAGATCTTGCTACAGCCTCTGTGGTTGTTTGTGTTTTCTGGACATTCTCTATGGACCTTACTGTTTTGAATGCGTTTTAGCATGTAAGTTTTTGTTTTCAGCTGGAAAATGCTAATTGCATCCTCCTGGAGTCAAATCCTCCACTCATTCGAGTTTTCTAGGAAGAAAGCTTCAGAAACCTGAGAAAACATGATATTTCTTTCTGTAAACATGACATTGGATTCATTTGCTGAGCAGAAAGATTGTGCTTTTCTCCAAAGCCACTTTCACGGTGATTTTTGGTGAAGTTTCACCTGAAATCCACAACAATTTGTCCAGATACTCCTGGATGAAAACAAAACTATCTGGTGATTTGTAGCTATCTCAATCCCAGATCTTGCTACAGCCTCTGTGGTTGTTTGTGTTTTCTGGACATTCTCTATGGACTTTACAGTTTTGAATGCATTTTAGCATGTAAGTTTTTGTTTTCAGCTGCCAAACACTAATTGGTTCCACCTGGAGTCAAATCCTCCACACATTAGAGTTTTCTAAGAAGAAAGCTCCAGAAACCTGAGAAACATGATATTTGTATTTGTAAACATGACATTGGATTCATTTGACAAACAGGAAGATTGTGCTTTTCTCCAAAGCCACTTTCACGGTGATTTTTGGTGAAATTTCACCCGAAATCCACAACAATTTGTCCAGATACTCCTGGATGAAAACAAAACTATCTGGTGATTTGTAGCTATCTCAATCCCAGATCTTGCTACAGCCTCTCTGGTTGTTTGTGTTTCCTGGACATTCTCTATGGACTTTACTGTTTTGAATGCATTTTAGCAGGACCCTTTTTGTTTTCTGCTGGCAAACGCTAATTGGTTCCACCTGGAATCAAATACTCCACACATTCGAGTTTTCTAGGAAGAAAGCTTCAGAAACCTGAGAAAACATGATATTTCTTTCTGTAAACATGACATTGGATGCATTTGCCAAACAGGAAGATTTTGCTTTTCTCCAAAACCACTTTCACGGTGATTTTTGGTGAAATTTCACCCGAAATCCACAACAATTTGTCCAGATACCCCTGGATGAAAACAAAACTATCTGGTGTGTTGTGGCTATCTCAATCCCAGATCTTGCTACAGCCTCTGTGGTTGTTTGTGTTTTCTGGACATTCTCTATGGACTTTACGGTTTTGAGTGCATTTTAGCATTTCTTTTCTGCTGCCAAACCCTAATTGGTTCCACCTGAAATAAAATCATCCACACATTCGAGTTTTCTAGGAAGAAAGCTTCAGAAACCTGAGAAAACATGATATTTCTTTCTGTAAACATACATTGGATGGATTTGCCAAATAGCAAGATTGTACTTTTCTCCAAAACCACTTTCACGGTTATTTTTGGTGAAATTTCACACGAAATCCACAACAGTTTGTCCAGATACTCCTGGATGAAAACAAAACTATCTGGTGGTTTGTAGCTATCTCAATCCCAGATCTTGCTACAGCCTCTGTGTGTGTTTGTGTTTTCTGGACATTCTCTATGGACTTTATGGTTTTGAATGCATTTTAGCAGGACCCTTTTAGTTTTCTACTGGCAAACGCTAATTGGTTCCACCTGGAGTCAAATCCTCCACACATTCGAGTTTTCTAGGAAGAAAGCTTCAATAACCTGAGAAAATACGATATTTCTTTCTGTTAACATGACATTGGATGCATTTCCTGAACAGGAAGATTGTGCTTTTCTCCAAAACCACTTTCACGGTGATTTTTGGTTAAATTTCACCCGAAATCTACAACAATTAGTCCAGATACTCCTGGATGAAAACAAAACTATCTGCTGATTTGTAGCTATCTCAATCCCAGATCTTGCTACAGCCTCTGTGGTTGTTTGTGTTTTCTGGACATTCTCTATGGACCTTACTGTTTTGAATGCGTTTTAGCATGTAAGTTTTTGTTTTCAGCTGGAAAATGCTAATTGCATCCTCCTGGAGTCAAATCCTCCAGACATTCGAGTTTTCTAAGAAGAAAGCTCCAGAAACCTGAGAAAACATGATATTTGTATTTGTAAACATGAGATTGGATTCATTTGCTGAACAGAAAGATTGTGCTTTTCTCCAAAGCCACTTTCACGGTGATTTTTGGTGAAATTTCACCTGAAATCCACAACAATTTGTCCAGATACTCCTGGATGAAAACAAAACTATCTGGTGATTTATAGCTATCTCAATCCCAGATCGTGCTACAGCCTCTGTGTGTGTTTGTGTTTTCTGGACATTCTCTATGGACATTACAGTTTTGAATGCATTTTAGCATGTAAGTTTTTGTTTTCAGCTGGAAAATGCTAATTGCTTCCTCCTGTAATCAAATCCTCCACACATTCGAGTTTTCTAAGAAGAAAGCTCCAGAAACCTGAGAAACATGATATTTGTATTTGTAAACATGACATTGATTCATTTGCTGAACAGAAAGATTGTGCTTTTCTCCAAAGCCACTTTCACGGTGATTTTCGGTGAAATTTCACCTGAAATCCACAACAATTTGTCCAGATACGCCTGGATGAAAACAAAACTATCTGGTGTGTTGTGGCTATCTCAATCCCAGATCTTGCTACAGCCTCTGTGTGTGTTTGTGTTTTCTGGACATTCTCTATGGACTTTACGGTTTTGAATGCATTTTAGCATTTGTTTTCTGCTGGCAAACGCTAATTGGTTCCACCTGGAGTCAAATCCTCCACACATTCGAGTTTTCTAGGAAGAAAGCTTCAGAACCCTGAGAAAACATGATATTTCTTTCTGTAAACATGACATTGGATGCATTTGCCAAACAGGAAGATTGTGCTTTTCTCCAAAACCACTTTCACGGTGATTTTTGGTGAAATTTCACCCGAAATCCACAACAGTTTGTCCAGATACTCCTGGATGAAAACAAAACTATCTGGTGATTTGTAGCTATCTCAATCCCAGATCTTGCTACAGCCTCTGTGTGTGTTTGTGTTTTCTGGACATTCTCTATGGACTTTACGGTTTTGAATGCATTTTAGCAGGACCCTTTTAGTTTTCTACTGGCAAACGCTAATTGGTTCCACCTGGAGTCAAATCCTCCACACATTCGAGTTTTCTAGGAAGAAAGCTTCAATAACCTGAGAAAATATGATATTTCTTTCTGTTAACATGACATTGGATGCATTTGCCAAACAGGAAGATTGTGCTTTTCTCCAAAACCACTTTCACGGTGATTTTTGGTTAAATTTCACCCGATATCTACAACAATTAGTCCAGATACTCCTGGATGACAACAAAACTATCTGGTGATTTGTAGCTATCTCAATCCCAGATCTTGCTACAGCCTCTGTGGTTGTTTGTGTTTTCTGGACATTCTCTATGGACATTACAGTTTTGAATGCATTTTAGCATGTAAGTTTTTGTTTTCAGCTGGAAAATGCTAATTGCTTCCTCCTGTAATCAAATCCTCCACACATTCGAGTTTTCTAAGAAGAAAGCTCCAGAAACCTGAGAAACATGATATTTGTATTTGTAAACATGACATTGATTCATTTGCTGAACAGAAAGATTGTGCTTTTCTCCAAAGCCACTTTCACGGTGATTTTTGGTTAAATTTCACCTGAAATCCACAACAATTTGTCCAGATACTCCTGGATGAAAACAAAACTATCTGGTGATTTGTAGCTATCTCAATCCCAGATCTTGCTACAGCCTCTGTGTGTGTTTGTGTTTTCTGGACATTCTCTATGGACTTTACGGTTTTGAATGCATTTTAGCATTTGTTTTCTGCTGGCAAACGCTAATTGGTTCCACCTGGAGTCAAATCCTCCACACATTCGAGTTTTCTAGGAAGAAAGCCTCAGAACCCTGAGAAAACATGATATTTCTTTCTGTAAACATGACATTGGATGCATTTGCCAAACAGGAAGATTGTGCTTTTCTCCAAAACCACTTTCACGGTGATTTTTGGTGAAATTTCACCTGAAATGCACAACAATTTGTCCAGATACTCCTGGATGAAAACAAAACTATCTGGTGATTTGTAGCTGTCTCAATCCCAGATCTTGCTACAGCCTCTGTGTGTGTTTGTGTTTTCTGGACATTCTCTATGGACTTTACGGTTTTGAATGCATTTTAGCAGGACCCTTTTAGTTTTCTACTGGCAAACGCTAATTGGTTCCACCTGGAGTCAAATCCTCCACACATTCGAGTTTTCTAGGAAGAAAGCTTCAATAACCTGAGAAAATATGATATTTCTTTCTGTTAACATGACATTGGATGCATTTGCCAAACAGGAAGATTGTGCATTTCTCCAAAACCACTTTCACGGTGATTTTTGGTTAAATTTCACCCAAAATCTACAACAATTAGTCCAGATACTCCTGGATGACAACAAACTATCTGGTGATTTTTAGCTATCTCAATCCCAGATCTTGCTACAGCCTCTGTGGTTGTTTGTGTTTTCTGGACATTCTCTATGGACCTTACTGTTTTGAATGCGTTTTACCATGAAAGTTTTTGTTTTCAGCTGGAAAATGCTAATTGCATCCTCCTGGAGTCAAATCCTCCAGACATTCGAGTTTTCTAAGAAGAAAGCTCCAGAAACCTGAGAAAACATGATATTTGTATTTGTAAACATGACATTGGATTCATTTGCTGAACAGAAAGATTGTGCTTTTCTCCAAAACCACTTTCACGGTGATTTTTGGTGAAGTTTCACCTGAAATCCACAACAATTTGTCCAGATACTCCTGGATGAAAACAAAACTATCTGGTGATTTTTAGCTATCTCAATCCCAGATCTTGCTACAGCCTCTGTGTGTGTTTGTGTTTTCTGGACATTCTCTATGGACATTACAGTTTTGAATGCATTTTAGCATGTAAGTTTTTGTTTTCAGCTGGAAAATGCTAATTGCTTCCTCCTGTAATCAAATCCTCCACACATTCGAGTTTTCTAAGAAGAAAGCTCCAGAAACCTGAGAAACATGATATTTGTATTTGTAAACATGACATTGATTCATTTGCTGAACAGAAAGATTGTGATTTTCTCCAAAGCCACTTTCACGGTGATTTTTGGTTAAATTTCACCTGAAATCCACAACAATTTTTCCAGATACTCCTGGATGAAAACAAAACTATCTGGTGATTTGTAGCTATCTCAATCCCAGATCTTGCTACAGCCTCTGTGTGTGTTTGTGTTTTCTGGACATTCTCTATGGACTTTACGGTTTTGAATGCATTTTAGCATTTGTTTTCTGCTGGCAAACGCTAATTGGTTCCACCTGGAGTCAAATCCTCCACACATTCGAGTTTTCTAGGAAGAAAGCTTCAGAAACCTGAGAAAACATGATATTTCTTTCTGTAAACATGACATTGGATGCATTTGCCAAACAGGAAGATTGTGCTTTTCTCCAAAACCACTTTCACGGTGATTTTTGGTGAAATTTCACCTGAAATCCACAACAATTTGTCCAGATACTCCTGGATGAAAACAAAACTATCTGGTGATTTGTAGCTATCTCAATCCCAGATCTTGCTACAGCCTCTGTGTGTGTTTGTGTTTTCTGGACATTCTCTATGGACATTACAGTTATGAATGCATTTTAGCATGTAAGTTTTTGTTTTCAGCTGGAAAATGCTAATTGCTTCCTCCTGTAATCAAATCCTCCACACATTCGAGTTTTCTAAGAAGAAATCTCCAGAAACCTGGGAAAACATGATATTTGTATTTGTAAACATGACATTGGATTCATTTGCTGAACAGAAAGATTGTGCTTTTCTCCAAAGCCACTTTCACGGTGATTTTTGTTTAAATTTCACCTGAAATCCACAACAATTTGTACAGATACTCCTGGATGAAAACAAAATTGTCTGGTGAATTTTAGCTATCTCAATCCCAGATCTTGCTACAGCCTCTGTGTGTCTTTGTGTTTTCTGGAGATTCTCTATCGACTTTACTGTTTTGTATGCATTTTAGCAGGACCCTTTTTGTTTTCTGCTGGCAAACGCTAATTGGTTCCACCTGGAATCAAATCCTCCACACATTCGAGTTTTCTAGGAAGAAAGCTTCAGAAACCTGAGAAAACATGATATTTCTTTCTGTAAACATACATTGGATGCATTTGCCAATTAGCAAGATTGTACTTCTCTCCAATACCACTTTCACGGTGATTTTTGGTGAAATTTCACCCGAAATCCACAACAATTTGTCCAGATACTCCTGGATGAAAACAAAACTATCTGGTGTGTTGTGGCTATCTCAATCCCAGATCTTGCTACAGCCTCTGTGTTTGTTTGTGTTTTCTGGAAATTCTCTATGGACTTTACGGTTTTGAATGCATTTTAGCATTTGTTTTCTTCTGGCAAACGCTAATTGGTTCCACCTGGAGTCAAATCCTCCGCACATTCGAGTTTTCTAGGAAGAAAGCTTCAGAAACCTGAGAAAACATGATATTTCTTTCTGTAAACATGACATTGGATGCATTTCCTGAACAGGAAGATTGTGCTTTTCTCCAAAACCACTTTCACGGTGATTTTTGGTGAAATTTCACCCGAAATCCACAACAGTTTGTCCAGATACTCCTGTTTGAAAACAAAACTATCTGCTGATTTGTAGCTATCTCCATCCCAGATCTTGCTACAGCCTCTGTGTGTGTTTGTGTTTTCTGGACATTCTCTATGGACTTTACTCTTTTGAATGCATTTTAGCAGGACCCTTTTAGTTTTCTACTGGGAAACGCTAATTGGTTCCACCTGGAGTCAAATCCTCCACACATTCGAGTTTTCTAAGAAGAAAGCTCCAGAAACCTGAGAAAATATGATATTTCTTTCTGTTAACATGACATTGGATGCATTTCCTGAACAGGAAGATTGTGCTTTTCTCCAAAACCACTTTCACGGTGATTTTTGGTTAAATTTCACCCGAAATCTACAACAATTAGTCCAGATACTCCTGGATGAAAACAAAACTATCTGGTGATTTGTAGCTATCTCAATCCCAGATCTTGCTACAGCCTCTGTGGTTGTTTGTGTTTTCTGGACATTCTCTATGGACCTTACTGTTTTGAATGCGTTTTAGCATGTAAGTTTTTGTTTTCAGCTGGAAAATGCTAATTGCATCCTCCTGGAGTCAAATCCTCCAGACATTCGAGTTTTCTAGGAAGACAGCTCCAGAAACCTGAGAAACATGATATTTGTATTTGTAAACATGACATTGGATTCATTTGCTGAACAGAAAGATTGTGCTTTTCTCCAAAGCCACTTTCACGGTGATTTTTGGTTAAATTTCACCTGAAATCCACAACAATTTTTCCAGATACTCCTGGATGAAAACAAAACTATCTGGTGATTTGTAGCTATCTCAATCCCAGATCTTGCTACAGCCTCTGTGTGTGTTTGTGTTTTCTGGACATTCTCTATGGACTTTACGGTTTTGAATGCATTTTAGCATTTGTTTTCTGCTGGCAAACGCTAATTGGTTCCACCTGGAGTCAAATCCTCCACACATTCGAGTTTTCTAGGAAGAAAGCCTCGGAACCCTGAGAAAACATGATATTTCTTTCTGTAAACATGACATTGGATGCATTTGCCAAACAGGAAGATTGTGCTTTTCTCCAAAACCGCTTTCACGGTGATTTTTGGTGAAATTTCACCTGAAATCCACAACAATTTGTCCAGATACTCCTGGATGAAAACAAAATTATCTGGTGATTTGTAGCTATCTCAATCCCACATCTTGCTACAGCCTCTGTGTGTGTTTGTGTTTTCTGGAAATTCTCTATGGACATTACAGTTTTGAATGCATTTTAGCATGTAAGTTTTTGTTTTCAGCTAGAAAATGCTAATTGCTTCCTCCTGTAATCAAATCCTCCACACATTCGAGTTTTCTAAGAAGAAATCTCCAGAAACCTGATAAAACATGATATTTGTATTTGTAAACATGACATTGGATTCATTTGATGAACAGAAAGATTGTGCTTTTCTCCAAAGCCACTTTCACGGTGATTTTTGTTTAAATTTCACCTGAAATCCACAACAATTTGTCCAGATACTCCTGGATGAAAACAAAACTGTCTGGTGAATTTTAGCTATCTCAATCCCAGATCTTGCTACAGCCTCTGTGTGTGTTTGTGTTTTCTGGAGATTCTCTATCGACTTTACTGTTTTGAATGCATTTTAGCAGGACCCTTTTTGTTTTCTGCTGGCAAACGCTAATTGGTTCCACCTGGAATCAAATCCTCCACACATTCGAGTTTTCTAGGAAGAAAGCTTCAGAAACCTGAGAAAACATGATATTTCTTTCTGTAAACATGGCATTGGATGCATTTGCCAAACAGCAAGATTGTGCTTTTCTCCAAAACCACTTTCACGGTGATTTTTCGTGAAATTTCACCTGAAATCCACAACAATTTGTCCAGATACTCCTGGATGAAAACAAAACTATCTGGTGTGTTGTGGCTATCTCAATCCCAGATCTTGCTACAGCCTCTGTGTTTGTTTGTGTTTTCTGGACATTCTCTATGGACTTTACGGTTTTCAATGCATTTTAGCATTTGTTTTCTGCTGGCAAACGCTAATTGGTTCCACCTGGAGTCAAATCCTCCGCACATTCGAGTTTTGTAGGAAGAAAGCTTCAGAAACCGTAGAAAACATGATATTTTTTTCTGTAAACATGACATTGGATGCATTTCCTGAACATGAAGATTGTGCTTTTCTCCAAAACCACTTTCACGGTGATTTTTGGTGAAATTTCACCCGAAATCCACAACAGTTTGTCCAGATACTCCTGGATGAAAACAAAACTATCTGGTGTTTTGTGGCTATCTCAATCCCAGATCTTGCTACAGCCTCTGTGTTTGTTTCCGTTTTCTGCACATTCTCTATGGACTTTAAGGTTTTGAATGCATTTTAGCAGGACCCTTTTTGTTTTCTGCTGGCAAATGCTAATTGGTTCCACCTGGAGTCAAATCCTCCACACATTGGAGTTTTCTAGGAAGAAAGCTTCAATAACCTGAGAAAACATGATATTTCTTTTGTAAACATGACATTGGATGCATTTGCCGAACAGGAAGATTGTGCTTTTCTCCAAAACCACTTTCACGGTGATTTTTGGTTAAATTTCACCCAAAATGCACAACAATTAGTCCAGATACTCCTGGATGAAAACAAAACTATCTGGTGATTTGTAGCTATCTCAATCCCAGATCTTGCCACAGCCTCTGTGTGTGTTTGTGTTTTCTGGACATTCTCTATGGACTTTACGGTTTTGAATGCATTTTAGCATGTAAGTTTTTGTTTTCAGCTGGAAAATGCTAATTGCTTCCTCCTGGAGTCAAATCCTCCACACATTCGAGTTTTCTAAGAAGAAAGCTTCAGAAACCTGAGAAAACATGATATTTGTATTTGTGAACATGACATTGGATTCATTTGCTGAACAGACAGATTGTGCTTTTCTCCAAAGCCACTTTCACGGTGATTTTTGGTTAAATTTCACCCGAAATCCACAAAAATTTGTCCAGATACTCCTGGATGACAACAAAACTATCTGGTGATTTTTAGCTATCTCAATCCCAGATCTTGCTACAGCCTCTGTGTGTGTTTGAGTTTTCTGGACATTCTCTACGGACTTTAGGGTTTTGAATGCATTTTAGTATTTGTTTTCTGCTGGCAAACGCTAACTGGTTCCACCTGGAGTCAAATACTCCACACATTCGAGTTTTCTAGGAAGAAAGCTTCAGAAACCTGAGAAAACATGGTATTTCTTTCTGTAAACATGACATTGGATGCATTTGCCAAACAGGAAGATTGTGCTTTTCTCCAAAACCACTTTCACGGTGATTTTTGGTGAAATTTCACCCGAAATCCACAACAGTTTGTCCAGATACTCCTGGATGAAAACAAAACTATCTGGTGATTTGTAGCTGTCTCAATCCCAGATCTTGCTACAGCCTCTGTGTGTGTTTGTGTTTTCTGGACATTCTCTATGGACTTTATGGTTTTGAATGCATTTTAGCAGGACCCTTTTTGTTTTCTGCTGGCAAACGCTAATTGGTTCCACCTGGAATTAAATCCTCCACACATTCGAGTTTTCTAAGAAGAAAGCTTCAGAAACCTGAGAAAACATGATATTTGCATTTGTAAACATGACATTGGATTCATTTCCTAAACTGGAAGTTTGTGCTTTTCTCCAAAACCACTTTCACGGTGATTTTTGTTTAAATTTCACCTGAAATCCACAACAATTTGTACAGATACTCCTGGATGAAAACAAAATTGTCTGGTGAATTTTAGCTATCTCAATCCCAGATCTTGCTACAGCCTCTGTGTGTGTTTGTGTTTTCTGGAGATTCTCTATCGACTTTACTGTTTTGAATGCATTTTAGCGTTTGTTTTCTGCTGGCAAACGCTAATTGGTTCCACCTGGAGTCAAATCCTCCACACATTCGAGTTTTCTAGGATAAAGCTTCAGAAACCTGGGAAAACATGATATTTGTATTTGTAAACATGACATTGGATGCATTTGCCGAACATGAAGATTGTGCTTTTCTCCAAAACCACTTTCACGGTAATTTTTGGTTAAATTTCACCCGAAATCCACAACAATTTGTCCAATACTCCTGGATGAAAACAAAACTATCTGGTGTGTTGTGGCTATCTCAACCCCAGATCTTGCTACCGCCTCTGTGTTTGTTTGTGTTTTCAGGACATTCTATATGGATTTTACGGTTTTGAATGCATTTTAGCATGTAAGTTTTTGTTTTCAGCTGCCAAACACTAATTGGTTCCTCCTTGAGTCAAATCCTCCACACATTCTAGTTTTCTAGGAAGAAAGTTTCAGAAACCTGAGAAAACATGATATTTGTATTTGTAAACATGACATTGGATTCATTTCCTGAATAGAAAGATTGTGCTTTTCTCCAAAACCACTTTCACGGTGATTTTTGGTTAAATTTCACTTCAAAACTACAACAATTTGTCCAGATACTCCTGGATGAAAACAAAACTATCTGGTGTGTTGTGGCTATCTCAATCCCAGATCTTGCTACAGCCTCTGTGTTTGTTTGTGTTTTCTGGACATTCTTTATGGACTTTACGGTTTTGAATGCATTTTAGCCGGACCCTTTTTTGATTTCTGCTGGTAAACGTTAATTGGTTCCACCTGGAGTCAAGTCCTCCGCACATTCGAGTTTTCTAGGAAGAAAGCTTCAATAACCTGAGAAAACATGATATTTCTTTCTATAAACATGGCATTGGATGCATTTGCCGAACAGGAAGATTGTGCTTTTCTCCAAAACCACTTTCACGGTGATTTTTGGTGAAATTTCACCCGAAATCCACAACAATTTGTCCAGATACTCCTGGATGAAAACAAAACTATCTGGTAATTTTTAGCTATCTCAATCCCAGATCTTGCTACAGCCTCTGTGTGTGTTTGTGTTTTCTTGACATTCTCTATGGACTTTACTGTTTAGAATACATTTTACCATGTAAGTTATTGTTTTCAGCTGGAAAATGCTAATTGCTTCCTCCTGGAGTGAAATCCACCACACATTCGAGTTCTCTAAGAAGAAAGCTCCAGAAACCTGAGAAACATGATATTTGTATTTGTAAACATGACATTGATTCATTTGCTGAACAGAAAGATTGTGCTTTTCTCCAAAACCACTTTCACGGTGATTTTTGGTTAAGTTTCACCCGAAATCCACAACAATTTGTCCAGATACTCCTGGATGAAAACAAAACTATCTGGTGTGTTGTGGCTATCTCAATCCCAGATTGAGACTTCAGGCATTTGAATGCATTTTAGCATGTAACTCTTTGTTTTCTGCTGGCAAACGCTAATTGTTACACATGGAGTCAACTCCTAGATACATCCGAGATTTCCTGGCAGAAAGCTTCAGAAACCCAAGCAAACATGATGTTTGTGTTTGTAAACATGACATTGGATCCATTTGCCAAAGAGAAAGATTGTGCTTTTCTCCAAAACCACTCTGACAGTGATTTTTTGGTTACATTTCACCCGAATTCAACTTTTTTTTTTTCTACTGGAAACGATAATTATTTCCACATGGATTCAAATCCTCCACACATTTGAGTTTTCCTGGCAGAAAGCTTAAGAAACCCGAGCAAACATGATATTTGTGTTTGTAAACATAACATTCGATCCTCTTGCCGAAGAGAAAGATTGTGCTTTTCTCCAAAACAACTTTGACGGTGATTTTTTGTTCAATTTCACCTGTTTCCACAACACTTTGTCCGGATATTTCTGGATGAAAGAAGAAATATCTGGTGTGTTCTGGCAATATCAATCCAAAATCTTGCTATAGCCTCTGTGTTTTCTTGTGTTTTCTGGAAAAAATCTACAGACTTGATGGTTTTGAATGCATTTTAGCATGTTTTTGTTTTCTGCTGGCAAACGCTAATTATTTCCACATGGAGTCAAATCCTCCATACATTAGATTTTCCTGGGAGAAAGCTTTAGAAACACGAGCAAACATGATATTTGCATTTATAAACATGACATTGGATCCACTTTCCGAAGAGAAAGATTCTGCTTTACTCCAAACCACTTTGACGACGGTGATTTTTTGGGTAAATTTCACCCGAATTCCACACCACTTTATCTGGATATGCCTGGAGGAAAGCAGAAATATCTGGTGTGTTGTGGGTATCTCAATCCGAGATCTTGCTACAGCCTCTGTGTTTGTTTGTGTTTTCTGGACATTATCTATGGACTTTACAGTTTTGAATGTATTTTAGCATGTACCTTTTTGTTTTCTGCTGGCAAACGCTAATTGGTTCCACATGGAGTCAAATCCTCCACACATTCGTGTTTTCGTGGCAGAAAGCTTCAGAAACCCAAGCAAACATGATGTTTGTGTTTGTAAACATGACATTGGATCCATTTGCCAAAGAGAAAGATTGTGCTTTTCTCCAAAATCGCTTGGACGACGGTGATTTTTTGGTTAAATTTCACCCGAATTCCACACCACTTTATCTGGATATGCCTGGAGGAAAGCAGAAATATCTGGTGTGTTGTGGGTATCCCAATCCGGGATCTTGCTACAGCCTCTGTGTTTGTTTGTGTTTTCTGGACATTATTTATGGACTTTAGGCATTTGAATGCATTTTAGCATGAAACTCTTTGTTTTCTGCCGGCAAACGCTAATTGTTCCACATGGGCTGAACTCCTAGATACATCCGTGTTTTCCTGGCAGAAAGCTTCAGAAACCCAAGCAAACATGATGTTTGTGTTTGTAAACATGACATTGGATCCACTTTCCGAAGAGAAAGATTCTGCTTTACTCCAAAACCACTTTGACGACGGTGATTTTTTGGTTAAATTGCACGCGAATTCCACACCACTTTATCTGGATATGCCTGGAGGAAAGCAGAAATATCTGGTGTGTTGTGGGTATCTCAATCCGAGATCTTGCTACAGCCTCTGTGTTTGTTTGTGTTTTCTGGACATTATCTATGGACTTTACAGTTTTGAATGGATTTTAGCATGTACCTTTTTGTTTTCTGCTGGCAAACGCTAATTGGTTCCACATGGAGTCAAATCCTCCACACATTCGTGTTTTCGTGGCAGAAAGCTTCAGAAACCCAAGCAAACATGATGTTTGTGTTTGTAAACATGACATTGGATCCATTTGCCAAAGAGAAAGATTGTGCTTTTCTCCAAAATCGCTTGGACGACGGTGATTTTTTGGTTAAATTTCACCCGAATTCCACACCACTTTATCTGGATATGCCTGGAGGAAAGCAGAAATATCTGGTGTATTGTGACCATCTCAATCCCAGATCTTGCTACAGCCTCTGTGTTTGTTTGTGTTTTCTCGACATTAATCACAGACTTTACGGTTTGAATGAATTTTAGATGGCAACTTGTTTTTATTTTTTCTAGGGAAAATGTTAATTATTTCCACATGGAGTAAAATCCTCCACACATTCGAGTTTTCCTGGCAGAAAGCTTAAGAAACCCGAGCAAACATGATGTTTGTGTTTGTAAACATAACATTCGATCCTCTTGCCGAAGAGAAAGATTGTGTTTTTCTCCAAAACCACTTTGATGGTGATTTTTTGTTCAATTTCACCTGTTTCCACAACACTTTGTCTGAATATTCCTGGAGGAAAGCAGAAATATCTGGTGTGTTCTGGCAATATCAATCCAAAATCTTGCTATAGCCTCTGTGTTTGCTTGTGTTTTCTGGAAAAAATCTACAGACTTGATGGTTTGGAATGCATTTTAGCATGTTTTTGTTTTCTGCTGGCAAACGCTAAATATTTCTACATGGAGTCAAATCCTCCATACATTAGATTTTCCTGGGAGAAAGCTTCAGAAACACGAGCAAACATGATATTTGCATTTATAAACATGACATTGGATCCACTTTCCAAAGAGAAAGATTCTGCTTTACTCCAAAACCACTTTGACGGTGATTTTTTGGTTAAATTGTACCCTAAAACCATACCACGTTGTCTGGATATTCCTGGAGGAAAGCAGAAATATCTGGTGTGTTGTGGGTATCCCAATCCGGGATCTTGCTACAGCTTCTGTGTTTGTTTGTGTTTTCTGGACATTATTTATGGACTTTAGGCATTTGAATGCATTTTAGCATGTGACTCATTGTTTTCTGCCGGCAAACGCTAATTGGTTCCACCTGGAGTCAAATCCTCCACACATTCGAGTTTTCTAGGAAGAAAGCTTCAGAAACCTGGGAAAACATGATATTTGTATTTGTAAACATGACATTGGATGCATTTGCCGAACATGAAGATTGTGCTTTTCTCCAAAACCACTTTCACGGTAATTTTTGGTTAAATTTCACCCGAAATCCACAACAATTTGTCCAATACTCCTGGATGAAAACAAAACTATCTGGTGTGTTGTGGCTATCTCAACCCCAGATCTTGCTACCGCCTCTGTGTTTGTTTGTGTTTTCAGGACATTCTATATGGATTTTACGGTTTTGAATGCATTTTAGCATGTAAGTTTTTGTTTTCAGCTGCCAAACACTAATTGGTTCCTCCTTGAGTCAAATCCTCCACACATTCTAGTTTTCTAGGAAGAAAGTTTCAGAAACCTGAGAAAACATGATATTTGTATTTGTAAACATGACATTGGATTCATTTCCTGAATAGAAAGATTGTGCTTTTCTCCAAAACCACTTTCACGGTGATTTTTGGTTAAATTTCACTTCAAAACTACAACAATTTGTCCAGATACTCCTGGATGAAAACAAAACTATCTGGTGTGTTGTGGCTATCTCAATCCCAGATCTTGCTACAGCCTCTGTGTTTGTTTGTGTTTTCTGGACATTCTTTATGGACTTTACGGTTTTGAATGCATTTTAGCAGGACCCTTTTTGTTTTCTGCTGGTAAACGTTAATTGGTTCCACCTGGAGTCAAGTCCTCCGCACATTCGAGTTTTCTAGGAAGAAAGCTTCAATAACCTGAGAAAACATGATATTTCTTTCTATAAACATGGCATTGGATGCATTTGCCGAACAGGAAGATTGTGCTTTTCTCCAAAACCACTTTCACGGTGATTTTTGGTGAAATTTCACCCGAAATCCACAACAATTTGTCCAGATACTCCTGGATGAAAACAAAACTATCTGGTAATTTTTAGCTATCTCAATCCCAGATCTTGCTACAGCCTCTGTGTGTGTTTGTGTTTTCTTGACATTCTCTATGGACTTTACTGTTTAGAATACATTTTACCATGTAAGTTATTGTTTTCAGCTGGAAAATGCTAATTGCTTCCTCCTGGAGTGAAATCCACCACACATTCGAGTTCTCTAAGAAGAAAGCTCCAGAAACCTGAGAAACATGATATTTGTATTTGTAAACATGACATTGATTCATTTGCTGAACAGAAAGATTGTGCTTTTCTCCAAAACCACTTTCACGGTGATTTTTGGTTAAGTTTCACCCGAAATCCACAACAATTTGTCCAGATACTCCTGGATGAAAACAAAACTATCTGGTGTGTTGTGGCTATCTCAATCCCAGATTGAGACTTCAGGCATTTGAATGCATTTTAGCATGTAACTCTTTGTTTTCTGCTGGCAAACGCTAATTGTTACACATGGAGTCAACTCCTAGATACATCCGAGATTTCCTGGCAGAAAGCTTCAGAAACCCAAGCAAACATGATGTTTGTGTTTGTAAACATGACATTGGATCCATTTGCCAAAGAGAAAGATTGTGCTTTTCTCCAAAACCACTCTGACAGTGATTTTTTGGTTACATTTCACCCGAATTCAACTTTTTTTTTTTCTACTGGAAACGATAATTATTTCCACATGGATTCAAATCCTCCACACATTTGAGTTTTCCTGGCAGAAAGCTTAAGAAACCCGAGCAAACATGATATTTGTGTTTGTAAACATAACATTCGATCCTCTTGCCGAAGAGAAAGATTGTGCTTTTCTCCAAAACAACTTTGACGGTGATTTTTTGTTCAATTTCACCTGTTTCCACAACACTTTGTCCGGATATTTCTGGATGAAAGAAGAAATATCTGGTGTGTTCTGGCAATATCAATCCAAAATCTTGCTATAGCCTCTGTGTTTTCTTGTGTTTTCTGGAAAAAATCTACAGACTTGATGGTTTTGAATGCATTTTAGCATGTTTTTGTTTTCTGCTGGCAAACGCTAATTATTTCCACATGGAGTCAAATCCTCCATACATTAGATTTTCCTGGGAGAAAGCTTTAGAAACACGAGCAAACATGATATTTGCATTTATAAACATGACATTGGATCCACTTTCCGAAGAGAAAGATTCTGCTTTACTCCAAACCACTTTGACGACGGTGATTTTTTGGGTAAATTTCACCCGAATTCCACACCACTTTATCTGGATATGCCTGGAGGAAAGCAGAAATATCTGGTGTGTTGTGGGTATCTCAATCCGAGATCTTGCTACAGCCTCTGTGTTTGTTTGTGTTTTCTGGACATTATCTATGGACTTTACAGTTTTGAATGTATTTTAGCATGTACCTTTTTGTTTTCTGCTGGCAAACGCTAATTGGTTCCACATGGAGTCAAATCCTCCACACATTCGTGTTTTCGTGGCAGAAAGCTTCAGAAACCCAAGCAAACATGATGTTTGTGTTTGTAAACATGACATTGGATCCATTTGCCAAAGAGAAAGATTGTGCTTTTCTCCAAAATCGCTTGGACGACGGTGATTTTTTGGTTAAATTTCACCCGAATTCCACACCACTTTATCTGGATATGCCTGGAGGAAAGCAGAAATATCTGGTGTGTTGTGGGTATCCCAATCCGGGATCTTGCTACAGCCTCTGTGTTTGTTTGTGTTTTCTGGACATTATTTATGGACTTTAGGCATTTGAATGCATTTTAGCATGAAACTCTTTGTTTTCTGCCGGCAAACGCTAATTGTTCCACATGGGCTGAACTCCTAGATACATCCGTGTTTTCCTGGCAGAAAGCTTCAGAAACCCAAGCAAACATGATGTTTGTGTTTGTAAACATGACATTGGATCCACTTTCCGAAGAGAAAGATTCTGCTTTACTCCAAAACCACTTTGACGACGGTGATTTTTTGGTTAAATTGCACGCGAATTCCACACCACTTTATCTGGATATGCCTGGAGGAAAGCAGAAATATCTGGTGTGTTGTGGGTATCTCAATCCGAGATCTTGCTACAGCCTCTGTGTTTGTTTGTGTTTTCTGGACATTATCTATGGACTTTACAGTTTTGAATGGATTTTAGCATGTACCTTTTTGTTTTCTGCTGGCAAACGCTAATTGGTTCCACATGGAGTCAAATCCTCCACACATTCGTGTTTTCGTGGCAGAAAGCTTCAGAAACCCAAGCAAACATGATGTTTGTGTTTGTAAACATGACATTGGATCCATTTGCCAAAGAGAAAGATTGTGCTTTTCTCCAAAATCGCTTGGACGACGGTGATTTTTTGGTTAAATTTCACCCGAATTCCACACCACTTTATCTGGATATGCCTGGAGGAAAGCAGAAATATCTGGTGTATTGTGACCATCTCAATCCCAGATCTTGCTACAGCCTCTGTGTTTGTTTGTGTTTTCTCGACATTAATCACAGACTTTACGGTTTGAATGAATTTTAGATGGCAACTTGTTTTTATTTTTTCTAGGGAAAATGTTAATTATTTCCACATGGAGTAAAATCCTCCACACATTCGAGTTTTCCTGGCAGAAAGCTTAAGAAACCCGAGCAAACATGATGTTTGTGTTTGTAAACATGACATTCGATCCACTTGCCGAAGAGAAAGATTGTGTTTTTCTCCAAAACCACTTTGATGGTGATTTTTTGTTCAATTTCACCTGTTTCCACAACACTTTGTCTGAATATTCCTGGAGGAAAGCAGAAATATCTGGTGTGTTCTGGCAATATCAATCCAAAATCTTGCTATAGCCTCTGTGTTTGCTTGTGTTTTCTGGAAAAAATCTACAGACTTGATGGTTTGGAATGCATTTTAGCATGTTTTTGTTTTCTGCTGGCAAACGCTAAATATTTCTACATGGAGTCAAATCCTCCATACATTAGATTTTCCTGGGAGAAAGCTTCAGAAACACGAGCAAACATGATATTTGCATTTATAAACATGACATTGGATCCACTTTCCAAAGAGAAAGATTCTGCTTTACTCCAAAACCACTTTGACGGTGATTTTTTGGTTAAATTGTACCCTAAAACCATACCACGTTGTCTGGATATTCCTGGAGGAAAGCAGAAATATCTGGTGTGTTGTGGGTATCCCAATCCGGGATCTTGCTACAGCTTCTGTGTTTGTTTGTGTTTTCTGGACATTATTTATGGACTTTAGGCATTTGAATGCATTTTAGCATGTGACTCATTGTTTTCTGCCGGCAAACGCTAATTGGTTCCACCTGGAGTCAAATCCTCCACACATTCGAGTTTTCTAGGAAGAAAGCTTCAGAAACCTGGGAAAACATGATATTTGTATTTGTAAACATGACATTGGATGCATTTGCCGAACATGAAGATTGTGCTTTTCTCCAAAACCACTTTCACGGTAATTTTTGGTTAAATTTCACCCGAAATCCACAACAATTTGTCCAATACTCCTGGATGAAAACAAAACTATCTGGTGTGTTGTGGCTATCTCAACCCCAGATCTTGCTACCGCCTCTGTGTTTGTTTGTGTTTTCAGGACATTCTATATGGATTTTACGGTTTTGAATGCATTTTAGCATGTAAGTTTTTGTTTTCAGCTGCCAAACACTAATTGGTTCCTCCTTGAGTCAAATCCTCCACACATTCTAGTTTTCTAGGAAGAAAGTTTCAGAAACCTGAGAAAACATGATATTTGTATTTGTAAACATGACATTGGATTCATTTCCTGAATAGAAAGATTGTGCTTTTCTCCAAAACCACTTTCACGGTGATTTTTGGTTAAATTTCACTTCAAAACTACAACAATTTGTCCAGATACTCCTGGATGAAAACAAAACTATCTGGTGTGTTGTGGCTATCTCAATCCCAGATCTTGCTACAGCCTCTGTGTTTGTTTGTGTTTTCTGGACATTCTTTATGGACTTTACGGTTTTGAATGCATTTTAGCAGGACCCTTTTTGTTTTCTGCTGGTAAACGTTAATTGGTTCCACCTGGAGTCAAGTCCTCCGCACATTCGAGTTTTCTAGGAAGAAAGCTTCAATAACCTGAGAAAACATGATATTTCTTTCTATAAACATGGCATTGGATGCATTTGCCGAACAGGAAGATTGTGCTTTTCTCCAAAACCACTTTCACGGTGATTTTTGGTGAAATTTCACCCGAAATCCACAACAATTTGTCCAGATACTCCTGGATGAAAACAAAACTATCTGGTGATTTGTAGCTATCTCAATCCCAGATCTTGCTACAGCCTCTGTGTGTGTTTGTGTTTTCTTGACATTCTCTATGGACTTTACTGTTTAGAATACATTTTACCATGTAAGTTATTGTTTTCAGCTGGAAAATGCTAATTGCTTCCTCCTGGAGTGAAATCCACCACACATTCGAGTTCTCTAAGAAGAAAGCTCCAGAAACCTGAGAAAACATGATATTTGTATTTGTAAACATGACATTGATTCATTTGCTGAACAGAAAGATTGTGCTTTTCTCCAAAACCACTTTCACGGTGATTTTTGGTTAAGTTTCACCCGAAATCCACAACAATTTGTCCAGATACTCCTGGATGAAAACAAAACTATCTGGTGTGTTGTGGCTATCTCAATCCCAGATTGAGACTTCAGGCATTTGAATGCATTTTAGCATGTAACTCTTTGTTTTCTGCTGGCAAACGCTAATTGTTACACATGGAGTCAACTCCTAGATACATCCGAGATTTCCTGGCAGAAAGCTTCAGAAACCCAAGCAAACATGATGTTTGTGTTTGTAAACATGACATTGGATCCATTTGCCAAAGAGAAAGATTGTGCTTTTCTCCAAAACCACTCTGACAGTGATTTTTTGGTTACATTTCACCCGAATTCAACTTTTTTTTTTTCTACTGGAAACGATAATTATTTCCACATGGATTCAAATCCTCCACACATTTGAGTTTTCCTGGCAGAAAGCTTAAGAAACCCGAGCAAACATGATATTTGTGTTTGTAAACATAACATTCGATCCTCTTGCCGAAGAGAAAGATTGTGCTTTTCTCCAAAACAACTTTGACGGTGATTTTTTGTTCAATTTCACCTGTTTCCACAACACTTTGTCCGGATATTTCTGGATGAAAGAAGAAATATCTGGTGTGTTCTGGCAATATCAATCCAAAATCTTGCTATAGCCTCTGTGTTTTCTTGTGTTTTCTGGAAAAAATCTACAGACTTGATGGTTTTGAATGCATTTTAGCATGTTTTTGTTTTCTGCTGGCAAACGCTAATTATTTCCACATGGAGTCAAATCCTCCATACATTAGATTTTCCTGGGAGAAAGCTTTAGAAACACGAGCAAACATGATATTTGCATTTATAAACATGACATTGGATCCACTTTCCGAAGAGAAAGATTCTGCTTTACTCCAAACCACTTTGACGACGGTGATTTTTTGGGTAAATTTCACCCGAATTCCACACCACTTTATCTGGATATGCCTGGAGGAAAGCAGAAATATCTGGTGTGTTGTGGGTATCTCAATCCGAGATCTTGCTACAGCCTCTGTGTTTGTTTGTGTTTTCTGGACATTATCTATGGACTTTACAGTTTTGAATGTATTTTAGCATGTACCTTTTTGTTTTCTGCTGGCAAACGCTAATTGGTTCCACATGGAGTCAAATCCTCCACACATTCGTGTTTTCGTGGCAGAAAGCTTCAGAAACCCAAGCAAACATGATGTTTGTGTTTGTAAACATGACATTGGATCCATTTGCCAAAGAGAAAGATTGTGCTTTTCTCCAAAATCGCTTGGACGACGGTGATTTTTTGGTTAAATTTCACCCGAATTCCACACCACTTTATCTGGATATGCCTGGAGGAAAGCAGAAATATCTGGTGTGTTGTGGGTATCCCAATCCGGGATCTTGCTACAGCCTCTGCGTTTGTTTGTGTTTTCTGGACATTATTTATGGACTTTAGGCATTTGAATGCATTTTAGCATGAAACTCTTTGTTTTCTGCCGGCAAACGCTAATTGTTCCACATGGGCTGAACTCCTAGATACATCCGTGTTTTCCTGGCAGAAAGCTTCAGAAACCCAAGCAAACATGATGTTTGTGTTTGTAAACATGACATTGGATCCACTTTCCGAAGAGAAAGATTCTGCTTTACTCCAAAACCACTTTGACGACGGTGATTTTTTGGTTAAATTGCACGCGAATTCCACACCACTTTATCTGGATATGCCTGGAGGAAAGCAGAAATATCTGGTGTGTTGTGGGTATCTCAATCCGAGTTCTTGCTACAGCCTCTGTGTTTGTTTGTGTTTTCTGGACATTATCTATGGACTTTACAGTTTTGAATGGATTTTAGCATGTACCTTTTTGTTTTCTGCTGGCAAACGCTAATTGGTTCCACATGGAGTCAAATCCTCCACACATTCGTGTTTTCGTGGCAGAAAGCTTCAGAAACCCAAGCAAACATGATGTTTCTTTTTGTAAACATGACATTGGATCCATTTGCCAAAGAGAAAGATTGTGCTTTTCTCCAAAACCGCTTTGATGACGGTGATTTTTTGGTTAAATTTCACCCGAATTCCACACCACTTTATCTGGATATGCCTGGAGGAAAGCAGAAATATCTGGTGTATTGTGTCCATCTCAATCCCAGATCTTGCTACAGCCTCTGTGTTTGTTTGTGTTTTCTCGACATTAATCACAGACTTTACGGTTTGAATGAATTTTAGATGGCAACTTGTTTTTATTTTTTCTAGGGAAAATGTTAATTATTTCCACATGGAGACAAATCCTCCACACATTCGAGTTTTCCTGGCAGAAAGCTTAAGAAACCCGAGCAAACATGATGTTTGTGTTTGTAAACATGACATTCGATCCACTTGCCGAAGAGAAAGATTGTGTTTTTCTCCAAAACCACTTTGATGGTGATTTTTTGTTCAATTTCACCTGTTTCCACAACACTTTGTCTGAATATTCCTGGAGGAAAGCAGAAATATCTGGTGTGTTCTGGCAATATCAATCCAAAATCTTGCTATAGCCTCTGTGTTTGCTTGTGTTTTCTGGAAAAAATCTACAGACTTGATGGTTTGGAATGCATTTTAGCATGTTTTTGTTTTCTGCTGGCAAACGCTAAATATTTCTACATGGAGTCAAATCCTCCATACATTAGATTTTCCTGGGAGAAAGCTTCAGAAACACGAGCAAACATGATATTTGCATTTATAAACATGACATTGGATCCACTTTCCAAAGAGAAAGATTCTGCTTTACTCCAAAACCACTTTGACGGTGATTTTTTGGTTAAATTGTACCCTAAAACCATACCACGTTGTCTGGATATTCCTGGAGGAAAGCAGAAATATCTGGTGTGTTGTGGGTATCCCAATCCGGGATCTTGCTACAGCTTCTGTGTTTGTTTGTGTTTTCTGGACATTATTTATGGACTTTAGGCATTTGAATGCATTTTAGCATGTGACTCATTGTTTTCTGCCGGCAAACGCTAATTGGTTCCACCTGGAGTCAAATCCTCCACACATTCGAGTTTTCTAGGAAGAAAGCTTCAGAAACCTGGGAAAACATGATATTTGTATTTGTAAACATGACATTGGATGCATTTGCCGAACATGAAGATTGTGCTTTTCTCCAAAACCACTTTCACGGTAATTTTTGGTTAAATTTCACCCGAAATCCACAACAATTTGTCCAATACTCCTGGATGAAAACAAAACTATCTGGTGTGTTGTGGCTATCTCAACCCCAGATCTTGCTACCGCCTCTGTGTTTGTTTGTGTTTTCAGGACATTCTATATGGATTTTACGGTTTTGAATGCATTTTAGCATGTAAGTTTTTGTTTTCAGCTGCCAAACACTAATTGGTTCCTCCTTGAGTCAAATCCTCCACACATTCTAGTTTTCTAGGAAGAAAGTTTCAGAAACCTGAGAAAACATGATATTTGTATTTGTAAACATGACATTGGATTCATTTCCTGAATAGAAAGATTGTGCTTTTCTCCAAAACCACTTTCACGGTGATTTTTGGTTAAATTTCACTTCAAAACTACAACAATTTGTCCAGATACTCCTGGATGAAAACAAAACTATCTGGTGTGTTGTGGCTATCTCAATCCCAGATCTTGCTACAGCCTCTGTGTTTGTTTGTGTTTTCTGGACATTCTTTATGGACTTTACGGTTTTGAATGCATTTTAGCAGGACCCTTTTTGTTTTCTGCTGGTAAACGTTAATTGGTTCCACCTGGAGTCAAGTCCTCCGCACATTCGAGTTTTCTAGGAAGAAAGCTTCAATAACCTGAGAAAACATGATATTTCTTTCTATAAACATGGCATTGGATGCATTTGCCGAACAGGAAGATTGTGCTTTTCTCCAAAACCACTTTCACGGTGATTTTTGGTGAAATTTCACCCGAAATCCACAACAATTTGTCCAGATACTCCTGGATGAAAACAAAACTATCTGGTAATTTTTAGCTATCTCAATCCCAGATCTTGCTACAGCCTCTGTGTGTGTTTGTGTTTTCTTGACATTCTCTATGGACTTTACTGTTTAGAATACATTTTACCATGTAAGTTATTGTTTTCAGCTGGAAAATGCTAATTGCTTCCTCCTGGAGTGAAATCCACCACACATTCGAGTTTTCTAAGAAGAAAGCTCCAGAAACCTGAGAAACATGATATTTGTATTTGTAAACATGACATTGATTCATTTGCTGAACAGAAAGATTGTGCTTTTCTCCAAAACCACTTTCACGGTGATTTTTGGTTAAGTTTCACCCGAAATCCACAACAATTTGTCCAGATACTCCTGGATGAAAACAAAACTATCTGGTGTGTTGTGGCTATCTCAATCCCAGATTGAGACTTCAGGCATTTGAATGCATTTTAGCATGTAACTCTTTGTTTTCTGCTGGGAAACGCTAATTGTTACACATGGAGTCAACTCCTAGATACATCCGAGATTTCCTGGCAGAAAGCTTCAGAAACCCAAGCAAACATGATGTTTGTGTTTGTAAACATGACATTGGATCCATTTGCCAAAGAGAAAGATTGTGCTTTTCTCCAAAACCACTCTGACAGTGATTTTTTGGTTACATTTCACCCGAATTCAACTTTTTTTTTTTTCTACTGGAAACGATAATTATTTCCACATGGATTCAAATCCTCCACACATTTGAGTTTTCCTGGCAGAAAGCTTAAGAAACCCGAGCAAACATGATATTTGTGTTTGTAAACATAACATTCGATCCTCTTGCCGAAGAGAAAGATTGTGCTTTTCTCCAAAACAACTTTGACGGTGATTTTTTGTTCAATTTCACCTGTTTCCACAACACTTTGTCCGGATATTTCTGGATGAAAGAAGAAATATCTGGTGTGTTCTGGCAATATCAATCCAAAATCTTGCTATAGCCTCTGTGTTTTCTTGTGTTTTCTGGAAAAAATCTACAGACTTGATGGTTTTGAATGCATTTTAGCATGTTTTTGTTTTCTGCTGGCAAACGCTAATTATTTCCACATGGAGTCAAATCCTCCATACATTAGATTTTCCTGGGAGAAAGCTTTAGAAACACGAGCAAACATGATATTTGCATTTATAAACATGACATTGGATCCACTTTCCGAAGAGAAAGATTCTGCTTTACTCCAAACCACTTTGACGACGGTGATTTTTTGGGTAAATTTCACCCGAATTCCACACCACTTTATCTGGATATGCCTGGAGGAAAGCAGAAATATCTGGTGTGTTGTGGGTATCTCAATCCGAGATCTTGCTACAGCCTCTGTGTTTGTTTGTGTTTTCTGGACATTATCTATGGACTTTACAGTTTTGAATGTATTTTAGCATGTACCTTTTTGTTTTCTGCTGGCAAACGCTAATTGGTTCCACATGGAGTCAAATCCTCCACACATTCGTGTTTTCGTGGCAGAAAGCTTCAGAAACCCAAGCAAACATGATGTTTGTGTTTGTAAACATGACATTGGATCCATTTGCCAAAGAGAAAGATTGTGCTTTTCTCCAAAATCGCTTGGACGACGGTGATTTTTTGGTTAAATTTCACCCGAATTCCACACCACTTTATCTGGATATGCCTGGAGGAAAGCAGAAATATCTGGTGTGTTGTGGGTATCCCAATCCGGGATCTTGCTACAGCCTCTGTGTTTGTTTGTGTTTTCTGGACATTATTTATGGACTTTAGGCATTTGAATGCATTTTAGCATGAAACTCTTTGTTTTCTGCCGGCAAATGCTAATTGTTCCACATGGGCTGAACTCCTAGATACATCCGTGTTTTCCTGGCAGAAAGCTTCAGAAACCCAAGCAAACATGATGTTTGTGTTTGTAAACATGACATTGGATCCACTTTCCGAAGAGAAAGATTCTGCTTTACTCCAAAACCACTTTGACGACGGTGATTTTTTGGTTAAATTGCACGCGAATTCCACACCACTTTATCTGGATATGCCTGGAGGAAAGCAGAAATATCTGGTGTGTTGTGGGTATCTCAATCCGAGATCTTGCTACAGCCTCTGTGTTTGTTTGTGTTTTCTGGACATTATCTATGGACTTTACAGTTTTGAATGGATTTTAGCATGTACCTTTTTGTTTTCTGCTGGCAAACGCTAATTGGTTCCACATGGAGTCAAATCCTCCACACATTCGTGTTTTCGTGGCAGAAAGCTTCAGAAACCCAAGCAAACATGATGTTTCTTTTTGTAAACATGACATTGGATCCATTTGCCAAAGAGAAAGATTGTGCTTTTCTCCAAAACCGCTTTGATGACGGTGATTTTTTGGTTAAATTTCACCCGAATTCCACACCACTTTATCTGGATATGCCTGGAGGAAAGCAGAAATATCTGGTGTATTGTGACCATCTCAATCCGGGATCTTGCTACAGCCTCTGTGTTTGTTTGTGTTTTCTCGACATTAATCACAGACTTTACGGTTTGAATGAATTTTAGATGGCAACTTGTTTTTATTTTTTCTAGGGAAAATGTTAATTATTTCCACATGGAGTAAAATCCTCCACACATTCGAGTTTTCCTGGCAGAAAGCTTAAGAAACCCGAGCAAACATGATGTTTGTGTTTGTAAACATGACATTCGATCCACTTGCCGAAGAGAAAGATTGTGTTTTTCTCCAAAACCACTTTGATGGTGATTTTTTGTTCAATTTCACCTGTTTCCACAACACTTTGTCTGAATATTCCTGGAGGAAAGCAGAAATATCTGGTGTGTTCTGGCAATATCAATCCAAAATCTTGCTATAGCCTCTGTGTTTGCTTGTGTTTTCTGGAAAAAATCTACAGACTTGATGGTTTGGAATGCATTTTAGCATGTTTTTGTTTTCTGCTGGCAAACGCTAAATATTTCTACATGGAGTCAAATCCTCCATACATTAGATTTTCCTGGGAGAAAGCTTCAGAAACACGAGCAAACATGATATTTGCATTTATAAACATGACATTGGATCCACTTTCCAAAGAGAAAGATTCTGCTTTACTCCAAAACCACTTTGACGGTGATTTTTTGGTTAAATTGTACCCTAAAACCATACCACGTTGTCTGGATATTCCTGGAGGAAAGCAGAAATATCTGGTGTGTTGTGGGTATCCCAATCCGGGATCTTGCTACAGCTTCTGTGTTTGTTTGTGTTTTCTGGACATTATTTATGGACTTTAGGCATTTGAATGCATTTTAGCATGTGACTCATTGTTTTCTGCCGGCAAACGCTAATTGGTTCCACCTGGAGTCAAATCCTCCACACATTCGAGTTTTCTAGGAAGAAAGCTTCAGAAACCTGGGAAAACATGATATTTGTATTTGTAAACATGACATTGGATGCATTTGCCGAACATGAAGATTGTGCTTTTCTCCAAAACCACTTTCACGGTAATTTTTGGTTAAATTTCACCCGAAATCCACAACAATTTGTCCAATACTCCTGGATGAAAACAAAACTATCTGGTGTGTTGTGGCTATCTCAACCCCAGATCTTGCTACCGCCTCTGTGTTTGTTTGTGTTTTCAGGACATTCTATATGGATTTTACGGTTTTGAATGCATTTTAGCATGTAAGTTTTTGTTTTCAGCTGCCAAACACTAATTGGTTCCTCCTTGAGTCAAATCCTCCACACATTCTAGTTTTCTAGGAAGAAAGTTTCAGAAACCTGAGAAAACATGATATTTGTATTTGTAAACATGACATTGGATTCATTTCCTGAATAGAAAGATTGTGCTTTTCTCCAAAACCACTTTCACGGTGATTTTTGGTTAAATTTCACTTCAAAACTACAACAATTTGTCCAGATACTCCTGGATGAAAACAAAACTATCTGGTGTGTTGTGGCTATCTCAATCCCAGATCTTGCTACAGCCTCTGTGTTTGTTTGTGTTTTCTGGACATTCTTTATGGACTTTACGGTTTTGAATGCATTTTAGCAGGACCCTTTTTGTTTTCTGCTGGTAAACGTTAATTGGTTCCACCTGGAGTCAAGTCCTCCGCACATTCGAGTTTTCTAGGAAGAAAGCTTCAATAACCTGAGAAAACATGATATTTCTTTCTATAAACATGGCATTGGATGCATTTGCCGAACAGGAAGATTGTGCTTTTCTCCAAAACCACTTTCACGGTGATTTTTGGTGAAATTTCACCCGAAATCCACAACAATTTGTCCAGATACTCCTGGATGAAAACAAAACTATCTGGTAATTTTTAGCTATCTCAATCCCAGATCTTGCTACAGCCTCTGTGTGTGTTTGTGTTTTCTTGACATTCTCTATGGACTTTACTGTTTAGAATACATTTTACCATGTAAGTTATTGTTTTCAGCTGGAAAATGCTAATTGCTTCCTCCTGGAGTGAAATCCACCACACATTCGAGTTTTCTAAGAAGAAAGCTCCAGAAACCTGAGAAACATGATATTTGTATTTGTAAACATGACATTGATTCATTTGCTGAACAGAAAGATTGTGTTTTTCTCCAAAACCACTTTGATGGTGATTTTTTGTTCAATTTCACCTGTTTCCACAACACTTTGAATATTCCTGGAGGAAAGCAGAAATATCTGGTGTGTTCTGGCAATATCAATCCAAAATCTTGCTATAGCCTCTGTGTTTGCTTGTGTTTTCTGGAAAAAATCTACAGACTTGATGGTTTGGAATGCATTTTAGCATGTTTTTGTTTTCTGCTGGCAAACGCTAAATATTTCTACATGGAGTCAAATCCTCCATACATTAGATTTTCCTGGGAGAAAGCTTCAGAAACACGAGCAAACATGATATTTGCATTTATAAACATGACATTGGATCCACTTTCCAAAGAGAAAGATTCTGCTTTACTCCAAAACCACTTTGACGGTGATTTTTTGGTTAAATTGTACCCTAAAACCATACCACGTTGTCTGGATATTCCTGGAGGAAAGCAGAAATATCTGGTGTGTTGTGGGTATCCCAATCCGGGATCTTGCTACAGCTTCTGTGTTTGTTTGTGTTTTCTGGACATTATTTATGGACTTTAGGCATTTGAATGCATTTTAGCATGTGACTCATTGTTTTCTGCCGGCAAACGCTAATTGGTTCCACCTGGAGTCAAATCCTCCACACATTCGAGTTTTCTAGGAAGAAAGCTTCAGAAACCTGGGAAAACATGATATTTGTATTTGTAAACATGACATTGGATGCATTTGCCGAACATGAAGATTGTGCTTTTCTCCAAAACCACTTTCACGGTAATTTTTGGTTAAATTTCACCCGAAATCCACAACAATTTGTCCAATACTCCTGGATGAAAACAAAACTATCTGGTGTGTTGTGGCTATCTCAACCCCAGATCTTGCTACCGCCTCTGTGTTTGTTTGTGTTTTCAGGACATTCTATATGGATTTTACGGTTTTGAATGCATTTTAGCATGTAAGTTTTTGTTTTCAGCTGCCAAACACTAATTGGTTCCTCCTTGAGTCAAATCCTCCACACATTCTAGTTTTCTAGGAAGAAAGTTTCAGAAACCTGAGAAAACATGATATTTGTATTTGTAAACATGACATTGGATTCATTTCCTGAATAGAAAGATTGTGCTTTTCTCCAAAACCACTTTCACGGTGATTTTTGGTTAAATTTCACTTCAAAACTACAACAATTTGTCCAGATACTCCTGGATGAAAACAAAACTATCTGGTGTGTTGTGGCTATCTCAATCCCAGATCTTGCTACAGCCTCTGTGTTTGTTTGTGTTTTCTGGACATTCTTTATGGACTTTACGGTTTTGAATGCATTTTAGCAGGACCCTTTTTGTTTTCTGCTGGTAAACGTTAATTGGTTCCACCTGGAGTCAAGTCCTCCGCACATTCGAGTTTTCTAGGAAGAAAGCTTCAATAACCTGAGAAAACATGATATTTCTTTCTATAAACATGGCATTGGATGCATTTGCCGAACAGGAAGATTGTGCTTTTCTCCAAAACCACTTTCACGGTGATTTTTGGTGAAATTTCACCCGAAATCCACAACAATTTGTCCAGATACTCCTGGATGAAAACAAAACTATCTGGTAATTTTTAGCTATCTCAATCCCAGATCTTGCTACAGCCTCTGTGTGTGTTTGTGTTTTCTTGACATTCTCTATGGACTTTACTGTTTAGAATACATTTTACCATGTAAGTTATTGTTTTCAGCTGGAAAATGCTAATTGCTTCCTCCTGGAGTGAAATCCACCACACATTCGAGTTCTCTAAGAAGAAAGCTCCAGAAACCTGAGAAAACATGATATTTGTATTTGTAAACATGACATTGATTCATTTGCTGAACAGAAAGATTGTGCTTTTCTCCAAAACCACTTTCACGGTGATTTTTGGTTAAGTTTCACCCGAAATCCACAACAATTTGTCCAGATACTCCTGGATGAAAACAAAACTATCTGGTGTGTTGTGGCTATCTCAATCCCAGATTGAGACTTCAGGCATTTGAATGCATTTTAGCATGTAACTCTTTGTTTTCTGCTGGCAAACGCTAATTGTTACACATGGAGTCAACTCCTAGATACATCCGAGATTTCCTGGCAGAAAGCTTCAGAAACCCAAGCAAACATGATGTTTGTGTTTGTAAACATGACATTGGATCCATTTGCCAAAGAGAAAGATTGTGCTTTTCTCCAAAACCACTCTGACAGTGATTTTTTGGTTACATTTCACCCGAATTCAACTTTTTTTTTTTCTACTGGAAACGATAATTATTTCCACATGGATTCAAATCCTCCACACATTTGAGTTTTCCTGGCAGAAAGCTTAAGAAACCCGAGCAAACATGATATTTGTGTTTGTAAACATAACATTCGATCCTCTTGCCGAAGAGAAAGATTGTGCTTTTCTCCAAAACAACTTTGACGGTGATTTTTTGTTCAATTTCACCTGTTTCCACAACACTTTGTCCGGATATTTCTGGATGAAAGAAGAAATATCTGGTGTGTTCTGGCAATATCAATCCAAAATCTTGCTATAGCCTCTGTGTTTTCTTGTGTTTTCTGGAAAAAATCTACAGACTTGATGGTTTTGAATGCATTTTAGCATGTTTTTGTTTTCTGCTGGCAAACGCTAATTATTTCCACATGGAGTCAAATCCTCCATACATTAGATTTTCCTGGGAGAAAGCTTTAGAAACACGAGCAAACATGATATTTGCATTTATAAACATGACATTGGATCCACTTTCCGAAGAGAAAGATTCTGCTTTACTCCAAACCACTTTGACGACGGTGATTTTTTGGGTAAATTTCACCCGAATTCCACACCACTTTATCTGGATATGCCTGGAGGAAAGCAGAAATATCTGGTGTGTTGTGGGTATCTCAATCCGAGATCTTGCTACAGCCTCTGTGTTTGTTTGTGTTTTCTGGACATTATCTATGGACTTTACAGTTTTGAATGTATTTTAGCATGTACCTTTTTGTTTTCTGCTGGCAAACGCTAATTGGTTCCACATGGAGTCAACTCCTAGATACATCCACGTTTTCGTGGCAGAAAGCTTCAGAAACCCAAGCAAACATGATGTTTGTGTTTGTAAACATGACATTGGATCCATTTGCCAAAGAGAAAGATTGTGCTTTTCTCCAAAATCGCTTGGACGACGGTGATTTTTTGGTTAAATTTCACCCGAATTCCACACCACTTTATCTGGATATGCCTGGAGGAAAGCAGAAATATCTGGTGTGTTGTGGGTATCCCAATCCGGGATCTTGCTACAGCCTCTGTGTTTGTTTGTGTTTTCTGGACATTATTTATGGACTTTAGGCATTTGAATGCATTTTAGCATGAAACTCTTTGTTTTCTGCCGGCAAACGCTAATTGTTCCACATGGGCTGAACTCCTAGATACATCCGTGTTTTCCTGGCAGAAAGCTTCAGAAACCCAAGCAAACATGATGTTTGTGTTTGTAAACATGACATTGGATCCACTTTCCGAAGAGAAAGATTCTGCTTTACTCCAAAACCACTTTGACGACGGTGATTTTTTGGTTAAATTGCACGCGAATTCCACACCACTTTATCTGGATATGCCTGGAGGAAAGCAGAAATATCTGGTGTGTTGTGGGTATCTCAATCCGAGTTCTTGCTACAGCCTCTGTGTTTGTTTGTGTTTTCTGGACATTATCTATGGACTTTACAGTTTTGAATGGATTTTAGCATGTACCTTTTTGTTTTCTGCTGGCAAACGCTAATTGGTTCCACATGGAGTCAAATCCTCCACACATTCGTGTTTTCGTGGCAGAAAGCTTCAGAAACCCAAGCAAACATGATGTTTCTGTTTGTAAACATGACATTGGATCCATTTGCCAAAGAGAAAGATTGTGCTTTTCTCCAAAACCGCTTTGATGACGGTGATTTTTTGGTTAAATTTCACCCGAATTCCACACCACTTTATCTGGATATGCCTGGAGGAAAGCAGAAATATCTGGTGTATTGTGACCATCTCAATCCCAGATCTTGCTACAGCCTCTGTGTTTGTTTGTGTTTTCTCGACATTAATCACAGACTTTACGGTTTGAATGAATTTTAGATGGCAACTTGTTTTTATTTTTTCTAGGGAAAATGTTAATTATTTCCACATGGAGTAAAATCCTCCACACATTCGAGTTTTCCTGGCAGAAAGCTTAAGAAACCCGAGCAAACATGATGTTTGTGTTTGTAAACATGACATTCGATCCACTTGCCGAAGAGAAAGATTGTGTTTTTCTCCAAAACCACTTTGATGGTGATTTTTTGTTCAATTTCACCTGTTTCCACAACACTTTGAATATTCCTGGAGGAAAGCAGAAATATCTGGTGTGTTCTGGCAATATCAATCCAAAATCTTGCTATAGCCTCTGTGTTTGCTTGTGTTTTCTGGAAAAAATCTACAGACTTGATGGTTTGGAATGCATTTTAGCATGTTTTTGTTTTCTGCTGGCAAACGCTAAATATTTCTACATGGAGTCAAATCCTCCATACATTAGATTTTCCTGGGAGAAAGCTTCAGAAACACGAGCAAACATGATATTTGCATTTATAAACATGACATTGGATCCACTTTCCAAAGAGAAAGATTCTGCTTTACTCCAAAACCACTTTGACGGTGATTTTTTGGTTAAATTGTACCCTAAAACCATACCACGTTGTCTGGATATTCCTGGAGGAAAGCAGAAATATCTGGTGTGTTGTGGGTATCCCAATCCGGGATCTTGCTACAGCTTCTGTGTTTGTTTGTGTTTTCTGGACATTATTTATGGACTTTAGGCATTTGAATGCATTTTAGCATGTGACTCATTGTTTTCTGCCGGCAAACGCTAATTGGTTCCACCTGGAGTCAAATCCTCCACACATTCGAGTTTTCTAGGAAGAAAGCTTCAGAAACCTGGGAAAACATGATATTTGTATTTGTAAACATGACATTGGATGCATTTGCCGAACATGAAGATTGTGCTTTTCTCCAAAACCACTTTCACGGTAATTTTTGGTTAAATTTCACCCGAAATCCACAACAATTTGTCCAATACTCCTGGATGAAAACAAAACTATCTGGTGTGTTGTGGCTATCTCAACCCCAGATCTTGCTACCGCCTCTGTGTTTGTTTGTGTTTTCAGGACATTCTATATGGATTTTACGGTTTTGAATGCATTTTAGCATGTAAGTTTTTGTTTTCAGCTGCCAAACACTAATTGGTTCCTCCTTGAGTCAAATCCTCCACACATTCTAGTTTTCTAGGAAGAAAGTTTCAGAAACCTGAGAAAACATGATATTTGTATTTGTAAACATGACATTGGATTCATTTCCTGAATAGAAAGATTGTGCTTTTCTCCAAAACCACTTTCACGGTGATTTTTGGTTAAATTTCACTTCAAAACTACAACAATTTGTCCAGATACTCCTGGATGAAAACAAAACTATCTGGTGTGTTGTGGCTATCTCAATCCCAGATCTTGCTACAGCCTCTGTGTTTGTTTGTGTTTTCTGGACATTCTTTATGGACTTTACGGTTTTGAATGCATTTTAGCAGGACCCTTTTTGTTTTCTGCTGGTAAACGTTAATTGGTTCCACCTGGAGTCAAGTCCTCCGCACATTCGAGTTTTCTAGGAAGAAAGCTTCAATAACCTGAGAAAACATGATATTTCTTTCTATAAACATGGCATTGGATGCATTTGCCGAACAGGAAGATTGTGCTTTTCTCCAAAACCACTTTCACGGTGATTTTTGGTGAAATTTCACCCGAAATCCACAACAATTTGTCCAGATACTCCTGGATGAAAACAAAACTATCTGGTAATTTTTAGCTATCTCAATCCCAGATCTTGCTACAGCCTCTGTGTGTGTTTGTGTTTTCTTGACATTCTCTATGGACTTTACTGTTTAGAATACATTTTACCATGTAAGTTATTGTTTTCAGCTGGAAAATGCTAATTGCTTCCTCCTGGAGTGAAATCCACCACACATTCGAGTTCTCTAAGAAGAAAGCTCCAGAAACCTGAGAAACATGATATTTGTATTTGTAAACATGACATTGATTCATTTGCTGAACAGAAAGATTGTGCTTTTCTCCAAAACCACTTTCACGGTGATTTTTGGTTAAGTTTCACCCGAAATCCACAACAATTTGTCCAGATACTCCTGGATGAAAACAAAACTATCTGGTGTGTTGTGGCTATCTCAATCCCAGATTGAGACTTCAGGCATTTGAATGCATTTTAGCATGTAACTCTTTGTTTTCTGCTGGCAAACGCTAATTGTTACACATGGAGTCAACTCCTAGATACATCCGAGATTTCCTGGCAGAAAGCTTCAGAAACCCAAGCAAACATGATGTTTGTGTTTGTAAACATGACATTGGATCCATTTGCCAAAGAGAAAGATTGTGCTTTTCTCCAAAACCACTCTGACAGTGATTTTTTGGTTACATTTCACCCGAATTCAACTTTTTTTTTTTTCTACTGGAAACGATAATTATTTCCACATGGATTCAAATCCTCCACACATTTGAGTTTTCCTGGCAGAAAGCTTAAGAAACCCGAGCAAACATGATATTTGTGTTTGTAAACATAACATTCGATCCTCTTGCCGAAGAGAAAGATTGTGCTTTTCTCCAAAACAACTTTGACGGTGATTTTTTGTTCAATTTCACCTGTTTCCACAACACTTTGTCCGGATATTTCTGGATGAAAGAAGAAATATCTGGTGTGTTCTGGCAATATCAATCCAAAATCTTGCTATAGCCTCTGTGTTTTCTTGTGTTTTCTGGAAAAAATCTACAGACTTGATGGTTTTGAATGCATTTTAGCATGTTTTTGTTTTCTGCTGGCAAACGCTAATTATTTCCACATGGAGTCAAATCCTCCATACATTAGATTTTCCTGGGAGAAAGCTTTAGAAACACGAGCAAACATGATATTTGCATTTATAAACATGACATTGGATCCACTTTCCGAAGAGAAAGATTCTGCTTTACTCCAAACCACTTTGACGACGGTGATTTTTTGGGTAAATTTCACCCGAATTCCACACCACTTTATCTGGATATGCCTGGAGGAAAGCAGAAATATCTGGTGTGTTGTGGGTATCTCAATCCGAGATCTTGCTACAGCCTCTGTGTTTGTGTTTTCTGGACATTATCTATGGACTTTACAGTTTTGAATGTATTTTAGCATGTACCTTTTTGTTTTCTGCTGGCAAACGCTAATTGGTTCCACATGGAGTCAACTCCTAGATACATCCACGTTTTCGTGGCAGAAAGCTTCAGAAACCCAAGCAAACATGATGTTTGTGTTTGTAAACATGACATTGGATCCATTTGCCAAAGAGAAAGATTGTGCTTTTCTCCAAAATCGCTTGGACGACGGTGATTTTTTGGTTAAATTTCACCCGAATTCCACACCACTTTATCTGGATATGCCTGGAGGAAAGCAGAAATATCTGGTGTGTTGTGGGTATCCCAATCCGGGATCTTGCTACAGCCTCTGTGTTTGTTTGTGTTTTCTGGACATTATTTATGGACTTTAGGCATTTGAATGCATTTTAGCATGAAACTCTTTGTTTTCTGCCGGCAAACGCTAATTGTTCCACATGGGCTGAACTCCTAGATACATCCGTGTTTTCCTGGCAGAAAGCTTCAGAAACCCAAGCAAACATGATGTTTGTGTTTGTAAACATGACATTGGATCCACTTTCCGAAGAGAAAGATTCTGCTTTACTCCAAAACCACTTTGACGACGGTGATTTTTTGGTTAAATTGCACGCGAATTCCACACCACTTTATCTGGATATGCCTGGAGGAAAGCAGAAATATCTGGTGTGTTGTGGGTATCTCAATCCGAGTTCTTGCTACAGCCTCTGTGTTTGTTTGTGTTTTCTGGACATTATCTATGGACTTTACAGTTTTGAATGGATTTTAGCATGTACCTTTTTGTTTTCTGCTGGCAAACGCTAATTGGTTCCACATGGAGTCAAATCCTCCACACATTCGTGTTTTCGTGGCAGAAAGCTTCAGAAACCCAAGCAAACATGATGTTTCTGTTTGTAAACATGACATTGGATCCATTTGCCAAAGAGAAAGATTGTGCTTTTCTCCAAAACCGCTTTGATGACGGTGATTTTTTGGTTAAATTTCACCCGAATTCCACACCACTTTATCTGGATATGCCTGGAGGAAAGCAGAAATATCTGGTGTATTGTGACCATCTCAATCCCAGATCTTGCTACAGCCTCTGTGTTTGTTTGTGTTTTCTCGACATTAATCACAGACTTTACGGTTTGAATGAATTTTAGATGGCAACTTGTTTTTATTTTTTCTAGGGAAAATGTTAATTATTTCCACATGGAGTAAAATCCTCCACACATTCGAGTTTTCCTGGCAGAAAGCTTAAGAAACCCGAGCAAACATGATGTTTGTGTTTGTAAACATGACATTCGATCCACTTGCCGAAGAGAAAGATTGTGTTTTTCTCCAAAACCACTTTGATGGTGATTTTTTGTTCAATTTCACCTGTTTCCACAACACTTTGAATATTCCTGGAGGAAAGCAGAAATATCTGGTGTGTTCTGGCAATATCAATCCAAAATCTTGCTATAGCCTCTGTGTTTGCTTGTGTTTTCTGGAAAAAATCTACAGACTTGATGGTTTGGAATGCATTTTAGCATGTTTTTGTTTTCTGCTGGCAAACGCTAAATATTTCTACATGGAGTCAAATCCTCCATACATTAGATTTTCCTGGGAGAAAGCTTCAGAAACACGAGCAAACATGATATTTGCATTTATAAACATGACATTGGATCCACTTTCCAAAGAGAAAGATTCTGCTTTACTCCAAAACCACTTTGACGGTGATTTTTTGGTTAAATTGTACCCTAAAACCATACCACGTTGTCTGGATATTCCTGGAGGAAAGCAGAAATATCTGGTGTGTTGTGGGTATCCCAATCCGGGATCTTGCTACAGCTTCTGTGTTTGTTTGTGTTTTCTGGACATTATTTATGGACTTTAGGCATTTGAATGCATTTTAGCATGTGACTCATTGTTTTCTGCCGGCAAATGCTAATTGTTCCACATGGAGTGAACTCCTAGATACATCCGTGTTTTCCTGGCAGAAAGCTTCAGAAACCCAAGCCAACATGATGTTTGTGTTTGTAAACATAACATTCGATCCACTTGCTGAAGAGAAAGATTCTGCTTTACTCCAGAACCACTTTGACGGTGATTTTTTGTTCAATTTCACCTGTTTCCACAACACTTTGTCCGGATATTTCTGGACGAAAGCAGAAATATCTGGTGTGTTCTGGCAATATCATTCCAAAATCTTGCTATAGCCTCTGTGTTTTCTTGTGTTTTCTGGAAAAAAATTTATAGACTTGATGGTTTGAATGCATTTTAGCATGTTTTTGTTTTCTGCTGGCAAACGCTAATTATTTCCACATGGAGTCAAATCCTCCATTAATTAGATTTTCCTGGGAGAAAGATTCAGGAACACGAGAAAACATGATATTTGCATTTATAAACATGACATTGGATCCACTTTCCGAACAGAAAGATTGTGCTTTCATCAAAACCACTTTGACGGTGATTTTTTGGTTAAATTTCACCCGAATTCCACACCACTTTATCTGGATATGCCTGGAGGAAAGCAGAAATATCTGGTGTGTTGTGGGTATCTCAATCCGAGATCTTGCTACAGCCTCTGTGTTTGTTTGTGTTTTCTGGACATTATCTATGGACTTTACAGTTTTGAATGGATTTTAGCATGTACCTTTTTGTTTTCTGCTGGCAAACGCTAATTGGTTCCACATGGAGTCAAATCCTCCACACATTCGTGTTTTCCTGGCAGAAAGCTTCAGAAACCCAAGCAAACATGATGTTTCTGTTTGTAAACATGACATTGGATCCATTTGCCAAAGAGAAAGATTGTGCTGTTCTCCAAAACCGCTTTGACGACGGTGATTTTTTGGTTAAATTTCACCCGTATTCCACACCACTTTATCGGGTTATGCCTGGAGAAACGCAGAAATATCTGGTGTGTTGTGGCTATCACAGTCCAAGATCTTGATACAGCCTCTGTGTTTGTTTGTGTTTTCTGGACATTATCTATGGACTTTACAGTTCTGAATGGATTTTAGCATGTACCATTTTGCTTTCTGCCAGCAAACGCTAATTGGTTCCAGATGGAGTCAAATCCTCCACACATTCGTATTTTCCCGGTAGAAAGCTTCAGAAACACAACTAAACATGATATTTGTGTTTGCAAACATGATATTGGATCCATTTGCCAAAGAGAAAGATTGTGCTTTTCTCCAAAACCACTTTGATGACGGTGATTTTTTTGGTTAAATTTCACCCGAATTCCACACCACTTTATCAGGATATGCCTGGAGGAAAGCAGAAATATCTGGTGTGTTGTGGGTATCCCAATCCAGGATCTTGCTACAGCCTCTGTGTTTGTTTGTGTTTTCTGGACATTATTTATGGACTATAGGCATTTAAATGCATTTTAGCATGTAACTCTTTGTTTTCTGCCGGCAAACGCTAATTGGTTCCACATGGAGTCAACTCAAAGATACATCCACGTTTTCGTGGCAGAAAGCTTCAGAAACCCAAGCAAACATGATGTTTGTGATTGTAAACATGACATTGGATCCATGTGCCAAAGAGAAAGATTGTGCTTTTCTCCAAAACCACTCTGACGGTGATTTTTAGGTTACATTTCACCCGAAATCCACAACAATTTGTCCAGATACTCCTGGATGAAAACAAAACTATCTGGTGTGTTGTGGCTATCTCAATCCCAGATCTTGCTACAGCCTCTGTGTTTGTTTGTGTTTTCTGGACATTAATCACAGACTTTACGGTTTGAATGAATTTTAGATGGCAACTTGTTTTTTATTTTTTCTAGGGAAAATGTTAATTATTTCCACATGGAGACAAATCCTCCACACATTCGAGTTTTCCTGGCAGAAAGCTTAAGATACCCGAGCAAACATGATATTTGTGTTTGTAAACATGACATTCGATACACTTGCCAAACAGAAAGATTGTGTTTTTCTCCAAAACAACTTTGACGGTGATTTTTTGTTCAATTTCACCTGTTTCCACAAAACTTTGTCTGAATATTCCTGGAGGAAAGCAGAAATATCTGGTGTGTTCTGGCAATATCAATCTAAAATCTTGCTATAGCCCCTGTGTTTGCTTGTGTTTTCTGGAAAAAAATCTACAGACTTGATGGTTTGGAATGCATTTTAGCATGTTTTTGTTTTCTGCTGGCAAACGCTAATTATTTCCACATGGAGTCAAATCCTCCATACATTAGATTTTCCTGGGAGAAAGCTTCAGAAACACGAGCAAACATGATATTTGCATTTATAAACATGACATTGGATCCACTTTCCCAAGAGAAAGATTCTGCTTTACTCCAAAACCACTTTGACGACGGTGATTTTTTGGTTAAATTTCACCCGAATTCCACACCACTTTATCTGGATATGCCTGGAGGAAAGCAGAAATATCTGGTGTGTTGTGGGTATCTCAATCCGAGATCTTGCTACAGCCTCTGTGTTTGCTTGTGTTTTCTGGACATTATCTATGGACTTTACAGTTCTGAATGGATTTTAGCATCTACCTTTTTGTTTTCTGCCGGCAAACGCTAATTATTTCCACATGGAGTCAAATCCTCCATTAATTAGATTTTCCTGGGAGAAAGATTCAGGAACACGAGAAAACATGATATTTGCATTTATAAACATGACATTGGATCCACTTTCCGAAGAGAAAGAATGTGCTTTACTCCAAAATTACTTTGACGGTGATTTTTTGGTTAAATTGCACCGAAATTCATACCACTTTGTCCGGATATGCCTGAAAGCAGAAACATCTGGTGTGTTGTGGGTATCTCAATCCGAGATCTTGCTACAGCCTCTGTGTTTGTTTGTGTTTTCTGGACATTATCTATGGACTTTACAGTTTTGAATGGATTTTAGCATGTACCTTTTTATTTTCTGCCAGCAAACGCTAATTGGTTCCAGATGGAGTCAAATCCTCCACACATTCGTGTTTTCCTGGCAGAAAGCTTCAGAAACCCAAGCAAACATGATGTTTCTGTTTGTAAACATGACATTGGATCCATTTGCCAAAGAGAAAGACTGTGCTGTTCTCCAAAACCGCTTTGACGACGGTGATTTTTTGGTTAAATTTCACCCGAATTCCACACCACTTTATCGGGATATGCCTGGAGGAACGCAGAAATATCTGGTGTGTTGTGGGTATCCCAATCCGGGATCTTGCTACAGCCTCTGTGTTGTTTGTGTTTTCTGGACATTATTTATGGACTTTAGGCATTTAAATGCATTTTAGCATGAAACTCTTTGTTTTCTGCCGGCAAACGCTAATTGTTCCACATGGAGTGAACTCCTAGATACATCCGTGTTTTCCTGGCAGAAAGCTTCAGAAACCCAAGCAAACATGATGTTTGTGTTTGCAAACATGACATTGGATCCACTTTCCGAAGAGAAAGATTCTGCTTTTCTCCAAAACCACTTTGACGACGGTGATTTTTTGGTTAAATTTCACCCGAATTCCACACCACTTTATCGGGATATGCCTGGAGGAAAGCAGAAATATCTTGTGTGTTGTGGGTATCTCAATCCGAGATCTTGCTACAGCCTCTGTGTTTCTTTGTGTTTTCTGGACATTATCTATGGACTTTACAGTTTTGAATGGATTTTAGCATGTAACTTTTTGTTTTCTGCCGGCAAACGCTAATTGGTTCCAGATGGAGTCAAATCCTCCACACATTCGAGTTTTCCTGGCAGAAAGCTTCAGAAACCCAAGCAAACATGATGTTTCTGTTTGTAAACATGACATTGGATCCATTTGCCAAAGAGAAAGATTGTGCTTTTCTCCAAAACCACTTTGACGACGGTGATTTTTTGGTTAAATTTCACCCGAATTCCACACCACTTAATTGGTATATGCCTGGAGGAAAGCAGAAATATCTGGTGTGTTATGGGTATCCCAATCCGGGATCTTGATACAGCCTCTGTGTTTGTTTGTGTTTTCTGGACATTATTTATGGACTTTAGGCATTTGAATGCATTTTAGCATGTAACTCTTTGTTTTCTGCCGGCAAACGCTAATTGGTTCCACATGGAGTCAACTCCTAGATACATCCGCGTTTTCCTGGCAGAAAGCTTCAGAAACCCAAGCAAACATGATGTTTGTGTTTGTAAACATGACATTGGATCCATTTGCCAAAGAGAAAGATTGTGCTTTTCTCCAAAACCACTCTGACAGTGATTTTTTGGTTACATTTCACCCGAATTCCACAACACTTTGTCCGGATATGCGTGGAGGAAAGCAGATATATCTGGTGTGTTGTGGCCATCTCAATCCCAGACCTTGCTGCAGCCTCTGTGTTTGTTTGTGTTTTCTGGACATTAATCACAGACTTTACGGTTTTGAATGAATTTTAGATGGCAACTTTTTTTTTTTCTACGGGAAATGCTAATTATTTCCACATGGAGTCAAATCCTCCACACATTTGAGTTTTCCTGGCAGAAAGCTTAAGAAACCCGATAAACATGATATTTGTGTTTGTAAACATAACATTCGATCCACTTGCTGAAGAGAAAGAATGTGTTTTTCTCCAAAACCACTTTGATGGGGATTTTTTGGTTCAATTTCACCTGTTTCCACAACACTTTGTCCGGATATTTCTGGAGGAAAGCAGAAATATCTGGTGTGTTCTGGCAATATCAGTCCAAAATCTTGCTATAGCCTCTGTGTTTGCTTCTGTTTTCTGGAAAAAATCTACAGACTTGATGATTTTGAATGCATTTTAGCATGTTTTTGTTTTCTGCTGGCAAACGCTAATTATTTCCACATGGAGTCAAATCCTCCATACATTAGATTTTCCTGTTAAAAAGCTTCAGAAACACGAGCAAACATGATAATTGCATTTATAAACATGACATTGGATCCACTTTCCCAAGAGAAAGATTCTGCTTTACTCCAAAACCACTTTGACGGTGATTTTTTGGGTAAATTTCACCCGAATTCCACACCACTTTATCTGGATATGCCTGGAGGAAAGCAGAAATATCTGGTGTGTTGTGGGTATCTCAATCCGAGATCTTGCTACAGCCTCTGTGTTTCTTTGTGTTTTCTGGACATTATCTATGGACTTTACAGTTTTGAATGTATTTTAGCATGTACCTTTTTGTTTTCTGCTGGCAAACGCTAATTGGTTCCAGATGGAGTCAAATCCTCCACACATTCGTGTTTTCCCGGAAGAAAGCTTCAGAAACCCAAGTAAACATGATATTTGTGTTTGTAAACATGACATTGGATCCACTTTCCGAAGAGAAAGATTGTGCTTTACTCCAAAACCACTTTGACGGTGATTTTTTGGTTAAATTGTACCCAAAAACCATACGACTTTGTCCAGATATTCCTGGAGGAAAGCAGAAATATCTGGTGTGTTGTGGGTATCCCAATCCAGGATCTTGATACAGCTTCTGTGTTTGTTTGTGTTTTCTGGAAATTATTTCTGGACTTTAGGCATTTGAATGCATTTTAGCATGTAACTCATTGTTTTCTGCCGGCAAACGCTTATTGGTTCCAGATGGAGTCAAATCCTCCACACATTCGTGTTTTCCTGGCAGAAAGCTACAGAGTCCCAAGTAAACATGATATTTGTGTTTGTAAACATGACATTGGATCCACTTTCCGAAGAGAATGATTGTGCTTTTCTCCAAAACCACTTTGACGATGGTGATTTTTTGGTTAAATTGCACCGAAATTCATACCACTTTGTCCGGATATGCCTGGAGGAAAGCAGAAATATCTGGTGTGTTGTGGGTATGCCAATCCGAGCTCTGGCTGCAGCCTCTGTGTGTGTTTGTGTTTTCTGGGCTTCATCTATGGACTTTACAGTTTAGAATGCATTTTATCTTGTAACTTTTTGTTTTCTACCTGCAAACGCTAATTGGTTCTAGATGGAGTGAAATCTTCTGCACATTAGATTTTCCTGACAGAAAGCTTAAGAAACCTGAGCAAACATGATATTTCTGTTTGTAAACATAACATTCGATCCATTTTACGAAGAGAAAGATTGTGCTTTCCTCAAAACCACTTTGACGACAGTGATTTTTTTGGTTAAATTTCACCTGAATTCCACAAAACTTTGTCCGGATATTTCTCGAGGAAGCAGAAATATCTGGTGTGTTGTGGTAATATCAATCCGAAATCTTCCTATAGCCTCTGTGTTTGTTTGGGTTTTCTCGAACAAATCTGCAGACTTGTTGATTTTGAATGCAATTCAGCATGTTTTTGTTTTCTGCCAGCAAACGCTAATTATTTCCACATGGAGTATAATCCTCCATACATTAGATTTTCCTGGGAGAAAGCTTCAGAAACACGAGCAAACATGATATTTGCATTTATAAACATGACATTGGATCCACTTTCCGAAGAGAAAGATTGTGCTTTCCTCAAAACCACTTTGACGATGAAGATTTTTTGGTTAAATTGCACCGAAATTCATACCACTTTGTCCGGATATGCCTGGAGGAAAGCAGAAATATCTGGTGTGTTGTGGGTATCCCAATCTCAGATCTGGCTACAGCCTCTGTGTGCGTTTGTGTTTTCTGGGCTTTATCTACAGATTTTACACTTTAGAATGCATTTTATCTTGTAATTTTTTGTTTTCTACCTGCAAACGCTAATTGGTTCCAGATGGAGTGAAATCTTCTGCACATTAGATTTTCCAGGCAGAAAGCTTAAAAAACCCAAGCAAACATGATATTTGTGTTTGTAAAGATGACATTGGATCCACTTTCCGAAGAGAAAGATTGTGCTTTCCTCAAAACCACTTTGACGACGGTGATTTTTTTGGTTAAATTTCACCCGAATTCCACACCACTTTGTCTGGATAACTCTGGAGGAAAGCAGAAATATCTGGTGTGTTGTGGGTATCCCAATCTGAGATCTTGCTACAGCCTCTGTGTTTGTTTGTGTTTTCTGTACATTATTTATGGACTTTAGGCATTTGAATGCATTTTAGCATGTAACTCATTGTTTTCTGCCGGCAAACGCTAATTGGTTCCACATGGAGTCAACTCCTAGATACATCCACGTTTTCCTGGCAGAAAGCTTCAGAAACCCAAGCAAACATGATGTTTGTGTTTGTAAACATGACATTGGATCCATTTGCCAAAGAGAAAGATTGTGCTTTTCTCCAAAGCCACTCTGACGGTGATTTTTTGGTTACATTTCACCCGAATTCCAGAACACTTTGTCCGGATATGTCTGGAGGAAAGCAGAAATATCTGGTGTGTTGTGGCCATCTCAATCCCAGATCTTGCTACAGCCTCTGTGTTTGTGTGTTCTGGACATTAATCACAGACTTTACGGTTTTGAATGAATTTTAGATGGCAACTTTTGTTTTTTTTTCTACGGGAAATGCTAATTATTTCCACATGGAGTCAAATCCTCCACACATTTGAGTTTTCCTGGCAGAAAGCTTAAGAAACCTGAGCAAACATATTTGTGTTTGTAAACATAACATTCGATCCACTTGCCGAAGGGAAAGATTGTGCTTTTCTCCAAAACCACTTTGACGGTGATTTTTTTTTCAATTTCACCTGTTTCCACAACACTTTGTCCGGATATTTCTGGAGGAAAGCAGAAATATCTGGTGTGTTGTTGCAATATCAATCCGAAATCTTGCTATAGCCTCTGTGTTTGCTTCTGTTTTCTGGAAAAAATCTACAGACTTGATGGTTTTGAATGCATTTTAGCATGTTTTTGTTTTCTGCTGGCAAACGCTAATTATTTCCACATGGAGTCAAATCCTCCATACATTAGATTTTCCTGTTAAAAAGCTTCAGAAACACGAGCAAACATGTTATTTGCATTTATAAACATGACATTAGATCCACTTTCTAAAGAAATAGATTGTGCTTTACTCCAAAACCCCTTTGACAACAGTGATTTTTTGGTTAAATTGTACCCAAAAACCATACCAGTTTGTCCGGATATTCCTGGAGGAAAGCAGAAATATAAACATGACATTGGATCCACTTTGCGAAGAGAAAGATTGTGCTTTTCTCCAAAACCACTTTGACAGTGATTTTTTGGTTCAATTTCAGCCGAATTCCACAAACTTTATCTGGATATGCCGGAGGAAACCAGAAATATCTGGTGTGTTGTGGGTATCTCAATCCGAGATCTTGCTACAGCCTCTGTGTTTCTTTGTGTTTTCTGGACATTATCTATGGACTTTACAGTTTTGAATGTATTTTAGCATGTACCTATTTGTTTTCTGCTGGCAAACGCTAATTGGTTCCAGATGGAGAAAAATCCTCCACACATTCGTGTTTTCCTGGCAGAAAGCTTCAGAAATCCAAATAAACATGATATTTGTGTTTGCAAACATGACCTTGGATTTACTTTCCGAAGAGAAAGATTGTGCTTTTCTCCAAAACCGCTTGGACGACAGTGATTTTTTGGTTAAATTTCACCTGAATTCCACACCACTTTTTCGGGATATGCCTGGAGGAAAGCAGAAATATCTGGTGTGTTGTGGGTATCCCAATCCGGGATCTTGCTACAGCCTCTGTGTTTGTTTGTGTTTTCTGGACATTATTTATGGACTTTAGGCATTTGAATGCATTTTAGCATGTAACTCATTGTTTTCTGAAGGCAAACGCTAATTGGTTCCACATGGAGTCAACTCCTAGATACATCCGCATTTTCCTGGCAGAAAGCTTCAGAAACCCAAGCAAACATGATGTTTGTGTTTGTAAACATGACATTGGATCCATTTGCCAAAGAAAAAGATTGTGCTTTCCTCCAAAACCATTCTGACAGTGATTTTTTGGTTACATTTCACCCGAATTCCAGAACACTTTGTCCGGATATGCGTGGAGGAAAGCAGATATATCTGGTGTGTTGTGGCCATCTCAATCCCAGACCTTGCTACAGCCTCTGTGTTTGTTTGTGTTTTCTGTACATTAATCATAGACTTTACGGTTTTGAATGAATTTTTGATGGCAACTTTTTTTTTTCTACTGGAAACGCTAATTATTTCCACATGGAGTCAAATCCTCCACACATTTGAGTTTTCCTGGCAGAAAGCTTAAGAAACCCGAGCAAACATGATATTTGTGTTTGTAAACATAACATTCGATCCACTTGCCGAAGAGAAAGATTGTGCTGTACTCCAAAACCACTTTGACGACGGTGATTTTTTGTTCAATTTCACCTGTTTCCACAACACTTTGTCCGGATATTTCTGGAGGAAAGCAGAAATATCTGGTGTGTTGTGGCAATATCAATCCGAGATCTTGCTATAGCCTCTGTGTTTGTTTGTGTTTTCTGGAAAAAATCTACAGCCTTGACGGTTTTGAATGCATCTTAGCATGTAACATTTGGTTTTCTGCCGGCAAACACTAATTGTTTTCACATGGAGTCAAATCCTCCATACATTAGATTTTCCTGCGAGAAAGCTTCAGAAACACGAGCAAACATGATATTTGTGTTTGTAAACATGACATTGGATCCACTTTCCAAAGAGAAAGATTGTGCTTTCCTCAAAACCACTTTGACGACGGTGATTTTTTTGGTTAAATTTCACCCGAATTCCACACCACTTTATCTGGATATGCCTGGAGGAAAGCAGAAATATCTGGTGTGTTGTGGGTATCCCAATCCGAGATCTTGCTACAGCCTCTGTGTTTGTTTGTGTTTCCTGGACATTATTTATGGACTTTAGGCATTTGAATGCATTTTAGCATGTAACTCATTGTTTTCTGCCGGCAAACGCTAATTGGTTCCACATGGAGTCAACTCCTCGATACATCCGCGTTTTCCTGGCAGAAAGCTTAAGAAACCTGAGTAAACCTGATATTTGTATTTGTAAACATAACATTCGATCCACTTGCCAAAGAGAAAGATTGTGCTTTTCTCCAAAACCACTTTGACGGTGATATTTTGGTTACATTTCACCCGAATTCCAAAACACTTTGTCCAGATATTTCTGGAGGAAAGCAGAAATATCTGGTGTGTTGTGGCAATATCAATCCGAAATCTTGCTATAGCCTCTGTCTTTGTGTTTTCTCGAAAAAATCTGCAGACTTGTTGATTTTGAATGCATTTCACACGTTTTTGTTTTCTGCCGGCAAACGCTAATTATTTCCACATGGAGTCAAATCCTCCATACATTAGATTTTCCTGCAAGAAAGCTTCAGAAACACGAGCAAACATGATATTTGCATTTATAAACATGACATTGGATCCACTTTCCGAAGAGAAAGATTGTGCTTTCTTCAAAACCACTTTGACAACAGTCATTTTTTTGGTTAAATTTCACCCGAATTCCACACCACTTTATCTGGATATGCCTGGAGGAAAGCAGAAATATCTGGTGTGTTGTGGGTATCTCAATCCGAGATCTTGCTACAGCCTCTGTGTTGTTTGTGTTTTCTGGGTTTCATCTACGGATTTTACAGTTTTGAATGCATTTTATCTTGTAACTTTTTGTTTTCTACTTGCAAACGCTAATTGGTTCCCCATGGAGTGAAATCTTCTGCACATTAGATTTTCCTGGCAGAAAGCTTAAGAATACCGAGCAAACATGATATTTGTGTTTGTAAACATGACATTGGATCCACTTGACGAAGAAAAAAATTGTGCTTTTCTCCAAAACCACTTTGACGACGGTGATTTTTTTGGTTAAATTTCACCCGAATTCCACACCACTTTGTCCGGATAATTCTGGAGGAAAGCAGAAATACCTGGTGTGTTTTGGCAATATCAATCCGAGATATTGCTACAGCCTCTGTGTTTGTTTGTGTTTTCTGGACATTATTTATGGACTTTAGGCATTTGAATGCATTTTAGCATGTAACTCATTGTTTTCTGCTGGCAAACGCTAATTGGTTCCACATGGAGTCAACTCCTAGATACATCTGCGTTTTCCTGGCAGAAAGCTTCAGAAACCCAAGCAAACATGATGTTTGTGTTTGTAAAAATGAGATTGGATCCATGTGCCAAAGAGAAAGATTGTGCTTTTCTCCAAAACCACTCTGACGGTGATTTTTTGGTTACATTGCACCCGAATTCCACAACACTTTGTCCGGATATGTCTGGAGGAAAGCAGATATATCTGGTGTGTTGTGGCAATCTCAATCCCAGATCTTGCCACAGCCTCTGTGTTTGTTTGTGTTTTCTCGACATTAATCACAGACTTTACGGTTTTGAATGAATTTTAGATGGCAACTTTTTTTTTTTCTACTGGAAACGCTAATTATTTCCACATGGAGTCAAATCCTCCACACATTCGCGTTTTCCTGGCAGAAAGCTTAAGAAACCCGAGCAAACATGATATTTGTGTTTGTAAACATGACATTCGATCCACTTGCTGAAGAGAAAGACTATGCTTTTCTCCAAAACCGCTTTCACGGAGATATTTTGGTTCAATTTCACCTGTTTCCACAACACTTTGTCCGAATATTCCTGGAGGAAAGCAGAAATATCTGGTATGTTTTGGCAATATCAATCCGAAATCTTGCTATGGCCTCTGTGTTTGTTTGTGTTTTCTGGAAAAAATCTACAGACTTGATGGTTTTGAATTCATCTTAGCATGTAATTTTTGTTTTCTGCTGGCAAATGCTAATTGGTTTCACATGGAGTCAAATCCTCCATACATTAGATTTTCCTGTTAAAAAGCTTCAGAAACACGAGCAAACATGATATTTGCATTTATAAACATGACATTGGATCCACTTTCCGAAGAGAAAGATTGTGCTTTCCTCAAAACCACTTTGACAACAGCGATTTTTTTGGTTAAATTTTACCCGAATTCCACAAAACTTTATCTGGATATGCGTGGAGGAAAGCAGAAATATCTGGTGTGTTGTGGGTATCTCAATCGGAGATCTTGCTACAGCCTCTGTGTGTGTTTGTGTGTTTTGGATGTTCTCTATGGACTTTAAGGTTTTGAATGCATTTTAGCAGGACCCTTTTTGTTTCTGCCGGCAAACGCTAATTGGTTTCACATGGAGTCAAATCCTCCACACATTCGAGTTTTCCTGGCAGAAAGCTTAAGAAACCCGAGCAAACATGATATTTGTATTTGTAAACATAACATTCGATCCTCTTGCCAATGAGAAAGATTGTGCTTTTCGCAAAAACCACTTTGACAGTGATTTTTTGGTTCAATTTCACCTGTTTCCACAACACTTTGTCCGGATATTTCTGGAGGAAAACAGAAATATCTGTTGTGTTGTGGCAATATCAATCCGAAATCTTGCTATAGCCTCTGTGTTTGTTTGGGTTTTCTCGAACAAATCTGCAGACTTGTTGATTTTGAATGCATTTCAGCATGTTTTTCTTTTCTGCCGGCAAACGCTAATTATTTCCACATGGAGTCAAATCCTCCATACATTAGATTTTCCTGGGAGAAAGCTTCAGAAACACGAGCAAACATGATATTTGCATTTATAAACATGACATTGGATCCACTTTCCGAAGAGAAAGATTGTGCTTTACTCCAAAACCACTTTGACGGTGATTTTTTCGTTAAATTGTACCCAAAAACCTTACCACTTTGTCCGGATATTCCTGGAGAAAAGCAGAAATATCTGGTGTGTTGTGGGTATATCAAACCGAGATCTTGCTACAGCCTCTGTGTTTGTTTGTGTTTTCTGGACATTATCTATGGACTTTGCAGTTTTGAATGTATTTTAGCATGTACCTTTTTGTTTTCTGCCGGCAAACGCTAATTATTTCCACATGGAGTCAAATCCTCCACACATTCGTGTTTTCCTGGCAGAAAGCTAGAGAGACTCAATTAAACATGATATTTGTGTTTATAAACATGACATTGGATCCACTTGCCGAAGAAAAAAAATGTGCTTCTCTCCAAAACCACTTTGACGACGTTGATTTTTTTGGTTAAATTTCACCCAAATTCCACACCACTTTGTCCGGATCATTCTGGAGGAAAGCAGAAATACCTGGTGTGTTGTGGGTATCCCAATCCGAGATCTTGCTACAGCCTCTGTGTGTTTGTGTTTTCTGGGCTTTATCAATGCACTTGACAGTTTTGAATGCATTTTAGCATTTAACATTTGGTTTTCTGCCGGCAAACTCTGGTTCCAGATGGAGTCAAATCCTCCACACATTCATGTTTTCCTGGCAGAAAGCACCAGAGACCCAAGTAAACATGATATTTGTGTTTGTAAACATGACATTGGATCCACTTTCCGAAGAGAAAGATTGTGCTTTCCTCAAAACCACTTTGACGACGGTGATTTTTTGGTTAAATTTCACCCGAATTCCACACCACTTTATCTGGATATGCCTGGAGGAAACCAGAAATATCTGGTGTGTTGTGGGTATCCCAATCCGAGATCTTGCTACAGCCTCTGTGTTTGTTTGTGTTTTCTGGACATTATTTATGGTCTTTAGGCATTTGAATGCATTTTAGCATGTAACTCATTGTTTTCGACCGGCAAAAGCTAATTGGTTCCACATGGAGTGAACTCCTAGATACATCCGCGTTTTCCTGGCAGAAAGCTTCAGAAACCCAAGCAAACATGATGTTTGTGTTAGTAAACATGACATTGGATCCATTTGCCAAAGAGAAAGATTGTGCTTTTCTCCAAAGCCACTCCGACGGTGATTTTTTGGTTACATTTCACCCGAATTCCACAACACTTTCTCCGGATATGTCTGGAGGAAAGCAGAAATATCTGGTGTGTTGTGGCAATATCAATCCGAAATGTTGCTATAGCCTCTGTGTTTGTTTGTGTTTTCTTGAAAAAATCTGCAGACTTGTTGATTTTGAATGCATTTTAGCATGTTTTTGTTTTCTGCCGGCAAACGCTAATTATTTCCACATGGAGTCAAATCCTCCACACATTCGAGTTTTCCTGGGAGAAAGCTTCAGAAACACGAGCAAACATGATATTTGCATTTATAAACATGACATTGGATCCACTATCTGAAGAGAAAGATTGTGCTTTACTCCAAAACCAGTTTGATGGTGATTTTTTGATTAAATTGTACCCAAAAACCTTACCACTTTGTCCGGATATTCCTGGAGGAAAGCAGAAATATCTGGTGTGTTGTGGCAATATCAAAGCGAGATCTTGCTACAGCCTCTGTGTTTGTTTGTGTTTTCTTGACTTTACCTATGGACTTTACGGTTTTGAATGTATTTTAGCATGTACCTTTTTGTTTTCTGCTGGCAAACGCTAATTGGTTCTGGATGGAGTCAAATCCTCCACACATTCGATTTTCCTGGCAGAAAGCTACAGAGACCCAAGTAAACATGATATTTCTGTTTATAAACATGACATTGGATCCACTTTCCGAAGAGAAAGATTGTGCTTTTCTGCAAAACCACTTTGATGATGGTGATTTTTTGGTTAAATTGCACCGAAATTCATAACACTTTGTCCGGATATGCCTGGAGGAAAGCAGAAATATCTGGTGTGTTGTGGCAATATCAATCCGAGATCTTGCTACAGCCTCTGTGTGTGTTTGTGTTTTCTGGGCTTTATCTACGGACTTTATACAGTTTTGAATGCATTTTAATTGTAACTCATTGTTTTCTACCGGCAAACGCTAATATTTTCCACATGGAGTCAACTCCTATATACATCCGTGTTTTCCTGGCAGAAAGCTTCAGAAACACAAGCAAACATGATGTTTGCGTTTGTAAACATGACATTGGATCCATTTGCCAAACAGGAAGATTGTGCTTTTCTCCAAAACCACTTTGACAGTGATTTTTTGGTTACATTTCACCCGAATTCCACAACACTTTGTCCGGATATGTCTGGAGGAAAGCAGATATATCTGGTGTGTTGTGGCCATCTCAATCCCAGATCTTGCTACAGCCTCTGTGTTTGTTTGTGTTTTCTCGACATTAATCACAGACTTTACGGTTTTGAATGAATTTTAGAGGGCAACTTTTTTTTTTTTTCTACTGGAAACGCTAATTATTCCAACATGGAGTCAAATCCTCCACACATTCGCGTTTTCCTGGCAGAAAGCTTAAGAAACCCAAGCAAACATGATATTTGTGTTTGTAAACATGACATTGGACCCACTTTCCAAAGAGAAAGATTGTGCTTTCCTCAAAACCACTTTGACGACGGTGATTTTTTTGCTTAAATTTCACCCGAATTCCACACCACTTTATCTGGATATGCCTGGAGGAAACCAGAAATATCTGGTGTGTTGTGGCAATATCAATCCGAGATCTTGCTACAGCCTCTGTGTTTGTTTGTGTTTTCTGGACATTATTGATGGACTTTAGGCAATTAAATGCATTTTAGCATGGAACTCATTGTTTTCTGCTGGCAAACGCTAATTGGTTCCACATGGAATCAATTCCTAGATACAACCGCGTTTTCCTGGCAGAAAGCTTCAGAAACCCAAGCAAACATGATGTTTGTGTTTGTAAACATGACATTGGATCCACTTTCCGAAGAGAAAGATTGTGCTTTACTCCAAAACCACTCTGACGGTGATTTTTTGGTTACATTTCACCCGAATTCCACACCACTTTATCTGGATATGCCTGGAGGAAACCAGAAATATCTGGTGTGTTGTGGCAATATCAATCCGAGATCTTGCTACAGCCTCTGTGTTTGTTTGTGTTTCCTGGACATTATTGATGGACTTTAGGCATTTGAATGCATTTTAGCATGGAACTCATTGTTTTCTGCCTGCAAACGCTAATTGGTTCCACATGGAGTCAACTACTAGATACATCCACGTTTTCCTGGCAGAAAGCTTCAGAAACCCAAGCAAACATGATGTTTGTGTTTGTAAAAATGAGATTGGATCCATGTGCCAAAGAGAAATATTGTGCTTTTCTCCAAAACCACTCTGACGGTGATTTTTTGGTTACATTTCACCGGAATTCCACAACACTTTGTCCGGATATGTCTGGAGGAAAGCAGATATATCTGGTGTGTTGTGGCAATCTCAATCCCAGATCTTGCCACAGCCTCTGTGTTTGTTTGTGTTTTCTCGACATTAATCACAGACTTTACGGTTTTGAATGAATTTTAGATGGCAACTTTTTTTTTTCTACTGGAAACGCTAATTATTTCCACATGGAGTCAAATCCTCCACACATTTGAGTTTTCCTTGCAGAAAGCTTAAGAAACCCGAGCAAACATGATATTTGTGTTTGTAAACATGACATTCGATCCACTTGCTGAAGAGAAAGATTGTGCTTTTCTCCAAAACCACTTTGACGGTGATTTTTTGGTTCAATTTCACCTGTTTCCACAACACTTTGTCTGGATATTTCTGGAGGAAAGCAGAAATACCTGGTGTGTTGTGGCTATTGCAATCCGAAATCTTGCTATGGCCTCTGTGTTTGTTTGTGTTTTCTGGAAAAAATCTACAGACTTGATGTTTTGAATGCATTTTAGCATGTAACTTTTTGTTTTCTGCCGGCAAATGCTAATTGGTTTCACATGGAGTCAAATCCTCCATACATTAGCTTTTCCTGGGAGAAAGCTTCAGAAACACGAGTAAACATGATATTTGCATTTATAAACATGACATTGGATCCACGTTCCGAAGAGAAAGATTGTGCTTTCTTCAAAACCACTTTGACGGTGATTTTTTTGTTCAATTTCACTTGTTTCCACAACACTTTGTCTGGATATTTCTGGAGGAAAGCAGAAAAATCTGGTGTGTTGTGGCAATATCCATCCGAAATCCTGCTACAGCCTCTGTGTTTGCTTGTGTTTTCTGGAAAAAATCTACAGACTTAATGGTTTTGAATGCATTTTAGCATGTACCATTTTGTTTTCTGCCGGCAAACACTAATTGGTTCCAGATGGAGTCAAATCCTCCACACATTCGTGTTTTCCTGGCAGAAAGCTTCAGAAACCCAAGTAAACATGATATTTGTGTTTGTAAACATGACATTGGATCCACTTTCCAAAGAGAAAGATTGTGCTTTCCTCAAAACCACTTTGACGACGGTGATTTTTTTGGTTAAATTTCACCCGAATTCCACACCACTTTATCTGGATATGCCTGGAGGAAACCAGAAATATCTGGTGTGTTGTGAGTATCCCAATCCGAGATGTTGATACAGCCTCTGTGTTTGTTTGTGTTTTCTGGACATTAATTATGGACTTTAGGCATTTGAAAGCATTTTAGCTTGTAACTCATTGTTTTCTACCGGCAAACGCTGATTGGATCCACATGGAGTCAATTCCTAGATACATCCGCGTTTTCCTGGCAGAAAGCTTCAGAAACAGAAGCAAACATGATGTTTGTGTTTGTAAACATGACATTGGATCCATTTGCCAAAGAGAAAGATCGTGCTTTTCTCCAAAACCACTCTGACGGTGATTTTTTGGTTACATTTCACCAAATTCCACAACACTTTGTCCAGATATGTCTGGAGGAAAGCAGATATATCTGCTGTGGTGTGGCCATCTCAATCCCAGATCTTGCTACAGCTTCTTTGTTTGTTTGTGTTTTCTGGACATTAATCACAGACTTTACGGTTTTGAATGAATTTTAGATTGCAACTTTTTTTCCTACTGGAAACGCTCATTATTTCCACATGGAGTCAAATCCTCCACACATTCGCGTTTTCCTGGCAGAAAGCTTAAGAAACCCGAGCAAACATGATATTTGTGTTTGTAAACATGACATTCGATCCACTTGCCAAAGAGAAAGATTGCGCTTTTCGCAAAAACCACTTTGACGGTGATTTTTTGGTTCAATTTCACCTGTTTCCACAACACTTTGTCCAGATATGCCTGGAGGAAAACAGAAATATGCTGTGTTTTGGCAATATCAATCCGAAATCTTGCTATAGCCTCTGTGTTTATTTGTGTTTTCTCAAAAAAAATCTGCAGACTTGTTGATTTTGAATGCATTTTAGCATGTTTTTGTTTTCTGCCGGCAAACACTAATTGGTTTCACATGGAGTCAAATCCTCCATACATTAGATTTTCCTGGGAGAAAGCTTCAGAAACACGAGCAAACATGATATTTGCATTTATAAACATGACATTGGATCCACTTTCCGAAGAGAAAGATTCTGCTTTACTCCAAAACCACTTTGACAGTGATTTTTTGGTTAAATTGTACCCGAAAACCATACCACTTTGTCGGGATATGCCTGGAGGAAAGCAGAAATATCTGGTGTGTTGTGGCAATATCAATCCGAGATCTTGCTACAGCCTCTGTGTTTGTTTCTCTTTTCTGGACATTATCTATGGACTTTACAGTTTTGAATGTATTTTAGCATGTACCTTTTTGTTTTCTGCTGGCAAACGCTAATATTTTCCACATGGAGTGAACTCCTAGATACATCCGCGTTTTCCTGGCAGAAAGCTTCAGAAACCCAAGCAAACATGATGTTTGTGTTTGTAAACATGACATTTTATCCATTTGCCAAAGAGAAAGATTGTGCTTTTCTCCAAAGCCACTTTGACGGTGATTTTTTGGTTACATTTCACCCGAATTCTACAACACTTTGTCTGGATATGCCTGGAGGAAAGCAGATATATCTGGTGTGTTGTGGCCATCTCAATCCCAGATCTTGCTACAGCCTCTGTGTTTGTTTGTGTTTTCTGGACTTTATCTATGGACTTTATGGTTTTGAGTGAATTTTATAATCTTTTAGTTTTCTGCTGGCAAACGCTAATTGGTTCGACATGGAGTCAAATACTTCACACATTCAAGTTTTCCTGGCAGAAAGCTCCAGACACCTGATCAAACATGCTATTTGTGTTTGTAAACATGACATTGGATCCATTCACCGAACAGAAAGAGTGTGTTTTTCTCCAAAACCACTTTGAAGGTGATTTTTTGGTTAAATTTCACCCAAATTCCACACCATATTGTCCAGATATGCCTGGATGAAAGCAGAAATATCTGGTGTGTTGTGGCTATGTCAATCCCAGATCTTGCTACAGCCTCTGTGTTTGTGTTTTCTGGACATCATCTACGGACATTAAGGTTTTGAGTGAATTTTATAATCTAACTTTTAGTTTTCTGCTGGCAAATGCTCATTGGTTCCACATGGAGTCAATTCCTCCACACATTTGAATTTTCCTGGCAGAAAACTTCAGAAACCTGTGAAAATATGACATTTGTGTTTGTAAACATGACATTGGATCCACTTGCCAAAGAGAAAGATTGTGCTTTTCTCCAAAACCACTTTGATGGTGATTTTTTTTGTTAAATTTCACCCAAATTCCACACCACTTTGTCCGGATATGCCTGGAGGAATGCAGAAATATCTGGTGTGTTGTGGCTATCTCAATCCAAGATCTGGTTACTGGTTACTGACTTAAAACCTATGTGAAACTGGTATCAATTATAAGCTAGTATCAATAATCTAGTATCAGTAAACTAGTATCAATTATAATATTGACAATACCAGTTACAATCTTAACAATTCCAATTATAATCTTGACATTAATCCAGGTATTGATTTTAATCATACGTAGAACATAGACAAATTACATTTTTATCATTAATCTATGTGTAGTCTATCTGCTTCCAAGCTTGATCGATCATGCTAGGGGGTTCCTGTGCTCTGCCAAGTGTGATGTAGTGGACTGCTATTATTCAACTGTTTTAGATCATAGTTTCAGAGCAGAATCTCATGTTGTGTGGGGGGGCCACCTTTCCAGAATGGAGTCTCAAGTGCTCCAAACTGGAGTCCCTACTGTTAAGGTGTTAGTTCAAGATATTAACCTTTTACCAGTTATATAGTTTGCAAATATTTTCTACCACTCTTCACTTTGCTTAGTGTTTCCTTTGCAGCACAAATCTTCTAAGCCTGATGTAATCCCTTTTGTCTCTTTCTGCTTTCATTGCCTGTGCTTCTGGGATCTTTTCCAAGAAGTCTTTCCTATGCCAATATCTTGCAGAGTTTTCCCAATGTTTTCCTCTAGTAATATGTTGATATCAGGTCATAGATTTAGATTCATGATCAGTTGTGAGTTGATTTTTGTATGGGTGTAAGTACAGGTTTTGTTTCACATGTCTGCATGTTGAGATCCAATTTTCCCAACACTATTTGTTGAAGAGACTGTCCTTTCTCCAGGGATTGATTTTAGCTGGTTTGTCAAAGACTAGTTGGTTGTAGCTGCATGGATTAATTTTTTTGGTTTATATTTTGTTTCATTGGTATACATGTCTTTTTTTCTTCCAGTCCCAGGCTATTTTGTTTGTAACTGCCCTGTAGTATGTCTTGATATCTGGTCTTCTGATACTTCCAATTTTTTCTTGTTTAATGTTGCTTTAGTTATTTGGGGGTCTCTTGTGTTTCTACACAAATTTTAGCATTCTTTTTTCTAGATCTGAGAAGAATGTTCTTGGAGTTTTGATTGGGATCTCATTGAATCTATAGATCACCTTGGGTAGTATAAACATTTTGATGATATTAATTTTTCCAGTGCACAAACATGAAATATTTTTTCCATTTTTTTGTGTGTTCTTCTATTTCTTCCTTTAATGTTTTGTAATTTTCATTGTTAAAATCTTTCAAATTCTTAGTTACGTTTATTCCAAGGTATTTAATTTTTTAGTAGGTATTATGGTTGGTATTGTGCTTACAAGTTCTCAGCCTGGACTCATCATATACAAATATATTTAGCTTATCCAATTCCCAAAGGATTCAAAGTTCATTTTTTTGGTACATTATAAAAATTGTAAAAGGAGTTGTTAATTATCCATCCCAGATAATAATTCCTGTCAGATCATTCATAGAAAGATACAATTATAAATGTGGATGTTAATTATAAGTGTAGGTGTTGATGAATCTGCCACAGTTTACTGTGGTATTTTTGGTTAAATTTTAAATCATTCCTGATTGCAAACTGATGAGTATCATAACATTTGTGGCAGTGAAGTGTGTTCATAACTTACATTCCTACTTTCTCTGAATTCTGAATGATTCAAGCTGGACAAGGAAAGAAGTCAAAATGTAAGCTTTCTGGCCCACAGAGTTGTTGGTCTTGGTGCTTAGCAACAAAGATTCCCTTCCATTGCCCTAGTACATTACATTGCATCCTTACCTAGTCACTTACAGAGTACAGGTTTTTTGCTAAATTTACAGTATAAAACAGGGCAGACAAGAACTCATGTTCTCTCATAGGCATCCTAGAAAAGTGCTAAATAAAGAAAAAGGGGGAGGTGGTAGCTCATTGCCTCTTTCCAATATCTCCATTCATGCAAGTCATTCATAAATCCCACATAGAGGAACAAGTGAGCAGGGGTCAGGAGCAGTGCTCTAATGATTAGGAATTTTACTTTGTGGAGAGGTTGTATCCTTGTCAGCCTACATTCAAAAAAGATACTCTGTCCCAGGAAAACAAGAAGACTAGGAAAGTCAGCATACCCAAATTATTTCTTTTAATTTTAAAGACTCTCTTGTGTCCAACTGTGGTCACTATGTTAAAAGGAATATTTAGAAGAATGTGAAAATTTTGAATGTTGAGCAAGGAGTTGCTCTCCTATGACACGGGTGAATCTATTGTAAGAACAATATGCATGAGTACATTCTTATAGAATTTCTTTTCAGCAGTGGTTTTTGATTTCTTACAGATTTGAGTTTTATAAAATGATGCCAAATCATAATATTTACTTGTTTACTCAAGAGACACAAATATTTTCCTTTAAAGTGAAGAAAGAAATTGTAAATGTTGAGAAGCAATTAATTCTAGTATGTGGTAATTTGCAGTAACCAGTAAGGATGGCTAAAATACAAATTTAAAATGCAAACCAAGAAGTGAAAAATGTTTTTGTTACTTTAAAAATGAACATTACAAATTCTCTCCTTAAAATATATTTCACCAGTGATGTGGCTCACAAGGCTAATCCTCTGCCTGCAGTGCTGGCACCCCAGGTTCTAGTCCCAGTTGGGGTGCTGGTTCTGTCCTGGTTGTTCCTCTTCCAGTCCATCTCTCTGCTGTGGCCCAGGAGAGCAGTGGAGGATGGCCCAAGTGCTTGGGCCCTGCACCCACATGGGATATCGGGAGGCCATGGTGGCCATTTGGGGGGTGAACCAATGGAAGGAAGACCTTTCTCTCTGTCTCTCTCTCTCACTGTCTAACTCTGCCTGGCAAAAAAAAAATAAATAAATAATGCTTTGTACACTCTCAGTTCTTATTCTGAAGATGTTAAAGTGTATCACATTTTTATTGAGAAGCAAAGAAAAATGTTTCATTTTAGGATATTAAAGACATACAATTTTAAATTTTGCTGAACAGTTTGTAATAGTTGAATTTGTATTTTTAGGCATAAATATGTTTTCTTCTTGATGTATTATGACAGATATATTATTTTAATGGTAGTGGAATGTATGAGGTAAGTGATCCAGCAGATTTGTTTTCATTAGATCAAACTTTCCATGGGGTACCTAAACTTAGAATGAGTTTGATATCACAACACTATTTACATTCTCTGTAAGAAAAATAAAGGATATTTGTCAATAGATTTCAAATCACAGAATGAGATAGTCCAATTATTTTTGGGTCTCAGTGATGTATTGCTGTGTTTTATAACACCATGCATTCATGAAAAATAGATTTTTATTCAAAAGTTCACATTTGTACCAATTTTTTTTTCTGTAGGTCTAAAATTTTTCTAAAGGTCAATCTTTCTATAAAAAGTTCATATGTGTTGCCTGATGTAATCAATTTTTTTCTAGATTTATTTTTATTTATTTGAAAGACAGAGTTACATAGACAGGTAGAGACAGAGAGAAGAGTCTTCAATCTGCTGGTTCACTTCCCAATTGGCTGCAAAAGCCAGAGCTGAGCTGATCTGAAGCCCAGAGCTGGGTGCTTTTCTCAGGTCTCCCACATGGGTGCAGGGGCCCAAGGACTTGAGCCATCCTCTGATGCTTTCCCAGGTGCATTAGCAAGGAGCCAGGTCAGAAATGGAGCAACTGGGACTCAAACCAGCACCCATATGGGATGCTGGGACCATAGGCCGGGGTTTTAACATGCTGTGCCACAGCACTGGCCCCTGAATTCAATTTCTAAAGTGCATACACTGACAAGAAGAATTACACAAAGTACACTCATCTAACAAGGCATATCTTTGCTAAATTTAAAGACAATGGCTTTACCTGCTACACCTAATGCTAGGCTTAAGTATTTGGTTTGGAGCAATACTCATCTTCAGTTTTCATAGGTTTTATCAGAAAGTATTTGATAGTAAATCCTTTTAGTGAATATATGAAATAGATCAAACATTGAATTTGTGAAAAAAAATGCTGCCATTCAGATCATGCCAAGTCTAAGGCTTTGCCACTTCATGATTATATATCCTTGGGCAAACCAGTTACTTACCTCTTCATGCCTCAGTTGCATTTTCTTTAAAGTTAACAGGAGCTACCTCCATTTTTGTGGAAACATAAAATTCTGGAAACAGCACCTGGTATAAAATAAATGTTAGCAATTATTATTATTATCTATTCACATTTTCCTAAATAAAGGTATTTAAATATCTGTGCCTTTATGCTTAATGTTGTAGTGTACACATTTAGATACAACTCAAAATTTATTTGAAATTATATACATTCAAGTTTTGTAAAACTTCATATTTTGACATGGTAATCAAACTGGATTCAATTCATTTGAATTTGATGAGTGAGCCATTTCTTATCTAATTCCCTAGATAATATAACTTATTCACTTGTTTGTGCTTTGTGATGATACCTGCCTCTTTTTCAAAACAGTAACTAAACTGCATCATTTTAGGTCCAAAATAAATCAATAGAGTAAATTGGTATTTAAAGAAAGGGACTATTCTTTGGCAGTAATCTTAAACTAGCATATTGATGCACTTTGGTAAATGCATTGGAGACTTGCTAATTGTGTATGTGCATTTGTGAATGTATGTAGGGTACATGGGTGTGTGTGTGTGTGTGTGTGTATGTGCTCAATTTAAAGCTACAATAAAATTGTAGCATTATACAAAGAAATAATTCTAGAAAATCATGGTTTGCAATAATTTTTGCTCTTTGGAGATTATGATGTTTAGATGATGCCTAAAAAGTTCCTGTGAATTTTTTTCAGAATTCTAGTAATATACAACACTGAAATTCATACAGAAGGGGAAAATAGTTGGGTTCAAAGATATCATTAGACTATAGAACCAATCAGCCATAATTCAGGGCCCCAAATTAAACTACTTGTATGAGAAAATTTAAGTAGTTGTATTGATGTCACATATTGTTTGCAAACAAATGTATCTTTTTAAAAATTAATTATTTATTTATTTGAAAGCCAAATTTACACAGAGAGAGAAGAAGAGGCAGAAAGGAGAGAGAGAGGTCTTCCATCTGCTGGTTCCCTCCCCAATTGGCTGCAATGACTAGAGCTGCACTGACCCAAAGCCAGGAGCTTCTTCTGGGTCCTCCATATGAGTTCTGGGGCCCATGGACTTGGACCATCTTCCAGTGCTTTCCCAGGCCTTAGCAGAGAGCTGGCTCAGAAGTGGAGCAGCTGGGACTCAAACCAGCATCCATTTGGGATGCTAGCAGTGCCAGGCTGCAGCTTTACCCGCTATGCCACAGTGCCAACCCCAAATGCATCTTAATATAACTGTATTTGATAAACACATAACATTAGTGTTGAAAGAATAAATACTTATAAACCTCAATGAAGGCAATTTGTCATTAGGTAACAAAACCATGAAATACTATTCAATTGATTTCTAGTCCAGATATTTTTTCATAAAGAAATTTTAAACAGAATTATATTGATGCCAAAATATTCACAATAGAATGATTCCCAAAAGTGCAAACATATGGTAATCATTTACATTGGATGATGCTTGATAAAATTCATCCATAAATTTAATGTAGTCTATCATTTAATAAATCCTTTAAATTAATTGAATTAGTTGAGGATATGCTTTGAATAGTGTCTATAAAAAGTGTAGGGCAATAATTTATACTGACAATCATTTAATGTGTAGAAATCAATGCCCATAATGTTAATTGTATGATAGAATTATAGATTTTCTTGAAACTTTCAATATTCTTGTTTTCCATGCTGCCTTGTTTTACAATGAGAAAAACATTTAAAAAATTACTTGAGAGGGAGAGACTGTAGCAGAGCTCTCATCTGTTGGTTCACTTCTCAAACACCAACAACGTAGATCTGAGTCAGCCTAAAGCTAGGAGCTGGAACTGAATGCAAGGCTCCCACATGAGTGGGGAATCCTACTACCTGACCAGTCAGCACTGCCTCTCAGGGTCTGTGCTGGCAGGAGAGTGGAGTAAGCATCCGGAGCCAAGATGTGAAGCCAAGTTCTCCAACGTGGGACACTGTTCCCAAATGGCATCTTTTTAAAAAAGATTTATTCCTTTATTTAGGAGGCAGAGAGAGAGAGAGAGAGGGAGGGAGGAAAAGAGAGAGAGAGAGGTCTTCCATCCTCAGGGTTTTTCTCCAAATAGCTGCAATGGCCAGAACTGGGCCAATCAAATGCTAGGAGCCAGGAGCTTCCTTCAGGTCTCCCATGTGGATGCAGGGGCCCAAATCCTTGTGCCATCTTCAACTACTTTCCCAGGCCTTAAGCAGATAGCTGGATCAGAAGAGGAGCAATCAGGACATAAACTGACACCCATATGGGTTGTCAGGGCTGCAGGTGAAGGCTTAACCTACTAAACTGCAGCACCATCCCCCCAAAATGGCATCTTAACTGCTAAGCACAATGCCTTCCCAATGTTATCTTCATTAGAAAGAAAGGTATACCTGCATCCTTTTTGTAAGTTTGACTGTGAGTCGAACTATAGGAACTATTTGTCTCCCTCCCTCAGGCTGGGCTGGTTGTCTAGAACACTCTGGGTCACCACTGACCCCAGGCCTCTTGGGTAGACCCCCTCATGCAGCACAGTCCCCTAGCCCATGGTGGGGCATGAGTGGAGAGGGGTGGTGAGGACCAGGGCAGCACTAAATCAGGTGACTGTGGAATTACTCTGGGCAAGGCTGGTGGATCACACTGCTGCTGGTGATTGGGAGCACATACCACTGATGCAGATTCTCATGGTTGGGAAGCAGCAGCTCAGTGGCCAGTGCCTCACACACACATTCCACTGGTTGGCTGGCTGCAGGCTCTGCCTGTGCCCACAGCATAGAGCAGGTGGAGCAACTACCTGAATGAGGAGAGGGCAAATGGCACGCAGCATAGCCATAAGTAATGGAGGAAACAATTTCTCAAAGGTCAGAAGAGTTTGAATTTCTGGAGCAAAACTGCAAAGTACTTTTAAGACACTCAAAGTCAGTGACTTGCAACTGGGTGTCTGATTTTACAAAATTCCTTGAAAACAGACCCATTGCATAAGTATCTGACACATCAGAGGGAGAGAATCTGACTCTGAGGACATCCTATTTTCATTTCCACATTTTGTTGACTCTACCTTACAGCCACTCAGAAATTGAACCCTATTGTCAATCTGGTTGCACCATCTACTTCAAGTAAAATACCTCAAGTCATTTTCCAATCCAGTGAAGCTGCACATTGCTGCACCATTCAGAGGAAGAAAACATCCCAATGTCTCTCCTCCAAGTTGCCCAAGGCTCATGCAGTCAGTGTGTTGCATCCTCCAGCTGATGCCCACCTTTGTAGCCACCGATCCTGCCAGTAAATGCAGCCAGCATCTCCAAGTGTTAAGGACAACCCCTTTCAAAGAATCCACCTAAATGTAACACTGCAAGGGAAAAACATACCTTGTGCAGCTGGGTCACCAAACAGAGATGTGAGTGAAACAGTGGCAGAAGTTGATGAAAAAGAGGGTGCTCACTTTGACTTTTCTGTGCCTACCTCAGAGGCAGTCATGTATAGATATCAGCTGGCCCATGTCCTCAGGACAAAAGCTGATGATGGGTTCTCAGGTGCCCAAAGCAGCTGTCATATCTCTTGTACCTCAGTGCTTTTTACAAAGCCCATAGATGCCAATGGTGAGCTCAGATGATACCAGGCTCTCCCATTGCCTCCATTCCTGGGTTTTCCCATTTAGCAGCTAAAGTCTTTTCTCAGATTGACTCTTCCAGAATAAGAAGTCCCATCTGTAGTTATCCAGGATGTGACAAGACCTACTTTAAAATTTCTCATGTGGGACCACAGTTGTGTTGTCTGCAATAGCCTGCATCACCTATGGGTGCCAGTTCAAGTCCTGGCTGCTCTGTTTTGGATCCAGCTCCCTGCTAATATACCTGGAAAAGCAGTGGAAGATAGCCCCAGTACTTGGGCCCCTGTACTCACATGGGAGACCCAGATGAAGATCCTGGCTCCTGGTTTCAGCCTGGCCCAGCCCTGACCATTGTGGCCATTTAGGGAATGAACCAGTGGATGGAAGATCTCTATCTCACTCTTGCTTTCTGTAATTCTGACTTTCAAACAAACAAATAAATAAATAAATCTTTAAAAAACTCTCATGCGATAGTTCCCAGGACAACACATACAGGAAAAAACCCTTTTAGCTGTAAGTGGAGAGGTTGTGAAAGGTGGTTTGCCCCTTCAGATGCACTGTCCATGGCCCTTCAGGCCAGGGCTTTAACCCACTGCACAACAGCGCCAGCCCCAATTTTTATCCTTTTTAAGGAATGACCATACTGTTCTCCATAACATCTGTACTAATTTGTGTTTTCACCCACCATATATGAAGGTTTTCTTTTCCCATATGCTCTCTAGCATTTGTTATTTTTTATCATTTTGGCATAAAGATGATATAGTATTGTTCATGGTTTTGTGTATTTTTAAATCAGATAATTTGTTTATTAAATATTTGTTTATTTGAAAGGTGGATTTAGAGAGAGAGGGAAAGACAGAGATAGCTTTCATCTGCTGGCTCACACCCCAGAGTTTCAACAGCTGAGCCTGGGGCATGCTGAAGTCAGGAGCTTCATCCAAGTCTCCCACATGAGTGGCAAGGATCCAAGCCCTTCGTCCATCTTCTGCTGGTTTCCCAGGTATTTAGCAGTGAGCTAAATTGGAAGTGGAGATTCCTAAACTCAAAGCAGAACTCACATGATATGCTGGCCTCACAGATTGCAGCTTACCCCACTTAGCCACAATGCCAGCCCCTCTATCAATTTAATTCCTCAAAAATAGGTCAGTAATGTTGGCATCCATCTCATTTTTTTCTGTTATTATTCAACTTATTGATGTCTTATTTTTGTTCACATTATTCCTCTCAATTGCTCTACCTGAGGTGAGTAGGGCTGCTGTGTTGCTTAAATGCAGTGTATGCTTTAGATTACTCATTTACTGAGTGCATGTCAGAGTTACACAGAGAGAGGCAGAGAAGAGAGAGGGCTATAGTAGAGATCTGGATCTATATGAGATGCCAGCACTGCAAGTGGTGGTTCTATCCACAACCCCACACTGCTGGCCCTGAAAATTCTTGTCAAATTAAGAACATTTAACCTTTGTTTTAGAATGAATTATTAAAATATCTAAACTGTGGGAATACATAATTTCTTTCTTTAGAAATCAGAAGAGAAAAACAACACTTCAAGTCTACTGTGACACCACACAGAAGTAATGGAGAATCATGACCTCAATTAGCCTAGGGACAGAATAAAAGGGAGGGAAATAGGAACAACAGAATTAAGATGAATAAGCTTTGACAGCTGAGAGAATCTGAATGTAAAGAAAAGGCATGCAGTCAACTGAAACAATAGAGATAAGTATGAGAGGAAAAAACATTGTTAAGACATATTAATGGGGCCAGAGCTGTGGCTTAGTAAAGTAAAAAAAAATCTAAAATTTGTTTTTAAATTATATAATTGAAAAAGATAAAAAAGATGTTCAATCTTAAGTCTCTACAGCATAAGATAAACATCAATTTTCCCAGGTTCTCTTTGCATTTATTAACAAAGTTTCATGGGTATAATCACTAGAGTGGCTCCAATAAGTCTTTTTATAAAAATTATTTTTTTTTATTTTGACAGGCAGAGTGGACAGTGAGAGAGAGCGACAGAGAGAAAGGTCTTCCTTTTTCTGTTGGTTTACCCCCAAATGGCCACTGCGGCCAGTGTGCTGCGGCCAGCACATTGTGCTGATCCAAAGCCAGGAGCCAGGTGCTTCCTCCTGGTCTCCCATGCAGGTGCAGGGCCCAAGCACTTGGGCCATCCTCCACTGCACTCCTGGGCCATAGCAGAGAGCTGGACTAGAAGAGGAGCAACTGGGACAGAATCTGGTGCTCCCACCAGGACTAGAACTCGGTGTGCCTGAGCCACAGGTGGAGGATTAGCCTATTGAGCCATGGCGCCTGCCTTCAATAAGTCTTAACCTGGGATGCAACTAAATTTAACAAGGATACTCAGTAGGAATTTTAGAAGAATTCCAAAATATGTATCAGAATAAAAATAAATATTTTACTTGGTACATCTCATTTTAACTATAATATTGTCTAAATTTCCAATTGTCAGATGTACTAAAAAAATCCCAGAAGCAGCAGAGTTGGTCCAACATGATGAGGAATAAAATAAAATTTTTCAGTTACAACTTACCTAGAGAAAATGAGAATTCGCAGATCCTAGATTAAAATAACCAAGAAGGCCAAATAAAAGAAAACTCAATGTCTTCATACACTAACATTTATTACCTCAGATTTATTTAACACAAAGGTGATTATTCCAGCTATATCCCATTAGATGGCCCAATTTTACCTGCTAAATCCAGTAAAAAAAAGCACCTCATGATATATTACTAAAATCATATTGCTATATGCCATCCACCATGTCCACTGTACCTTATACCTAATGTTAAAAGATCTGATGAAAATCAATAGATAAATGATGTGTCTTAACCAAGTGTGGCCAATGTGTTTTATTCAAAGTTTTTCCAAAAACCCCTCAGTCTCAGTTTGCCTTCACCTTGAAAAGACACTTCTGAGGTTTACAAATCAGTCCAGCTTCTTTGGGCCTCCCTCCAATGAAAGGGGCTAAAATCCATCAAAATAAACTCTAGGCACTGTCCTTGTGCTCCCAGTGACTTTTTCACTCTAGGGTCTCACAAACCTTCTGAATTCTTTAGATCACATGTGATGTCCATTTGTTCTCAAAGATGCAAGTAATTTCCCCTCTTGGAACCTTGTTATTAACTGGGCTGTATGAGAAATGTAGTCTCCTACACACCTTGTGCTTTTGATTCTCCAAATCATGTTGTCTGCTAGGACTTTGGCCATGAATATAGGACAGCAATACCTGAACATGATTACTGAGATCTCCTTAATAAAGGATAGATTGGGGCCAGCACTGTGGTGCAGTGGTGTAATCCTTTACCTGCAGTGCTGGTACCCCATATGTGTACCAGTTCTAGTCCCCATTTCTACTTTTCCCATCCAGCTCTCTGCAATAGCCTGGGAAAGCCATAGAAGCTGTTCCAAGCACTTTGCTCCCTGCCAAAATGTGGGAGACCTGGAAGCTCCTAGCTCAGATTGGCCCAGCTCCAGACATTGCAGTCATTAGGGGAGTAAATGAGCATATGGAAGACATTTCTCTCCGTCTCTTCCTCTCACTGTCTGTAAGTACACCTGTCAAATAAATAAATAAATTCTTTATATATATATATATGTGTACATTTATTTATATTTGCATGTATATAAATATATTCATATATATTCTATCGTTTGAGGTAAGTCAGCTTGAGCATGTCCCAAATTGCACATCTCTTCCCTATCTTACTCCCACTCTTATATTTAACAGAGATCACTTTTCAGTTAAGTTTCAACACTTGAGAATAACTGTGTATTGATTACAGTATTCAACCAAAAATATTAAGTAGAACAAATAAACAACAAAAATATTGACAGGGATAACATGTTAAGTTGTTCATCAACAATCAGGGCAGGGGCTGATCAAGTCACCGTTTCTCATAGTGTTCATTTCACTTTAACAGGTTTCCTTTTAATATATAATAATTATAAACAGATAATATCCAAGATGGAGGAATAGTGAGGGTGTGCACTGATAGTCCGGGAAAATTTAGTTTAATAAAAGCAGAGTTACAGTAGCCTCAGAAAAAGGATCAGGAAAAAAAATTGCAGAGGAAACTCTTCCGGAGCTAGTGGCTGTGACTCAGAGGACCTACTGGGACAGCAGGGTCACCCAATGTGCGGAAGCCGAACCGTGGGAGCCGCAGAATCTGAGTGCCAGTGTGGGAAGGGGGGTCAATGTGACACAGACACGAGCGGGGAGAGGAGGGACGCCCAGGGATCCGAGTCCACACATCGGCGCTGGAAGCGGAGGTAAGCTCAGTAACCGGAGACATTGGCGGGGAAATGGCGGACAGAATTTTAGAGGGAAGCGGGCTTTGAAGCGGGAAAGTTCAACAGACTGACTACAGGAAAGAAGGAGAAAAAAAAAAGGTGGGGGTGTACTGGTACAGACAAGTTCCTCTCTCCCCCAACCTTGCAAAGGCAAGCAAGAGACAAAGAGCTGGGATATACATAATAAAAGAGGAGAGTTAAGGCTACAATTCAGTAGCATAGGCAACCCAGTGGGAGCTGCAGGAGAAATGGAGCCTGCACAGACTCTTTAGGTAGAAGCCAGAGATCGGAAGCTAAATACCATCCATTCTGCTCAGCCTTGCAGTATTACTTACGTCCTGAATAAAAAATAAAATAAAATAAAATAAATAAATGAATGAATAAACAAATAAATAAAGAAAGAGAGATTTACCATGCATAACCTCAGGGTGTCACCTTTGCACACCTGTAACCCTGAAGAACCAAGCAGAGCTCTCAGGCCACACCCATCTCAAGCCTCCAAGGCTCCTCCAACAGCAGGCAGTCCACTTAACACGGACATAGTATAAAAAAAAAAAAAACCTCACAGTGAGGGAAAAAGAATTAACCATGCCAAGCAATAAACACAGAAATTGAGGGAACAACATCAACGATGACACTATGATGGCTCCAAATAAACAAAACACGCCAAGCCAAGATTATGAAGATGATGAGATAGAAGAAATGCAAGATACGGATTTCAAAAAATTTATAAGAACATTTAGAAGTTTTCAAAAGCAAATCCTTGAACTACAGAAATCCTTATTGGACAGGATTGAAAATCTCTCTCGTGAAAATGAAATTTTTTTTTTATTTTCTTGACAGGCAGAGTGGACAGTGAGAGAGAGAGACAGAGAGAGAAAGGTCTTCCTTTGCCGTTGGTTCACCCTCCAATGGCCGCCGCTGCAGCCGGCGCACTGCGCTGATCCGATGGCAGGAGCCAGGATCCAGGTGCTTTTCCTGGTCTCCCATGGGGTGCAGGGCCCAAGCACCTGGGCCATACTCCACTGCACTCCCTGGCCATAGCGGAGAGCTGGCCTGGAAGAGGGGCAACCGGGACAGAATCCGACGCCCCGACCGGGACGAGAACCCGGTGTGCCGGCGCCACAAGGTGGAGGATTAGCCTATTGAGCCACGGCGCCAGCTGTGAAAATGAAATTTTAAGGAAGAATCAAAATGAAACGCAGAAACTAGTAGAACAGGAAAGTGTGATAGTGAAGAGAAATCAAAATGAAATGAAGAGCTCAATAGATCAAATGACAAACACATTAGAGAGCCTTAAAAACAGAATGGGGGAAGCAGAAGAGAGAATATCGGACTTAGAAGACAGAGAACAGGAAAGGATACAGTCAAACCAAAGAAAAGAAGAGGAAATTAGAAATCTAAAAAATATTGTTGGGAATCTACAGGATACTATTAAAAACACCAACATTGGAGTTCTAGGATTTCCTGAAGGCATGGGGAGAGTGAAAGGATTAGAAGGCCTTTTTAGTGAGAAACTAGGAGAGAACTTTCTGGGTATGGAGAAGGACAGAGACATCCTAGTACAGGAAGCTCATAGAACCCCCAATAAACATGACCAAAAGAGATCCTTACCACGACACGTTGTAATTAAACTCACCACAGTGAAACATAAAGAAAAGATCCTAAAATGTGCAAGAGAGAAACATCAGATTACTTTCAGGGGATCTCCAATCAGACTCACAGCAGATTTCTCATCAGAAACCCTACAAGCTAGGAGGGAATGGCGAGACATAGCACAGGTGCTAAGAGAGAAAAACTGCCAGCCCAGAATATTATATCCTGCCAAGCTCTCATTTGTGAATGAAGGTGAAATAAAGACCTTTCATAGCAAACAGAAATTGAAAGACTTTGCCGCTACTCATCCGGCCCTGCAAAAGATACTTAAAGATGTGCTACATTCAGAAACACAGAAACACAGCCATCAATATGAAAGAAGGTAAAGGAAGAACACCTACCAGTAAAAGAGCATGGGAAGCTCAAAGCATATACTAGAAAATATCTCTGGGAAAATGGCAGGGCAAAGTCACTGCATATCAGTAGTCACATTAAACGTTAATGGACTTAACTCTTCAGTTAAAAGACACCGATTGGCTGATTGGCTTAAGGAACAACACCCAACTATTTGTTGCCTACAAGAAACACATCTCTCTAACAAAGATGCATGCAGACTGAAAGTGAAAGGTTGGAAAAATATATTCCATGCCAACAGAAACCAAAAAAAGCAGGTGTAGCCATATTAATATCAGACAAAATAAACTTTAATACAAAAACTGTTAAGAGAGACAAAGAAGGGCACTATATAATGATTAAGGGTTCAATTCAACAGGAAGATATAACTATTATAAATGTATATGCACCTAATTACAGGGCACCGGCCTATTTAAAAGATATGTTAAGGGACTTAAATGGAGATTTAGATTCCAATACAATAGTACTGGGGGACTTCAATACTCCACTCTCAGAAATAGATAGATGATCCGGACAGAAGATCTACAAGGAAATAGCAGATTTAATTGACACTATTGCCCAAATGGATCTAACAGATATCTACAGAACTTTCAATCCTATATCTAAAGATTTTACATTCTCCTCAGCCGTGCATGGAACCTTCTCTAGGACTGATCACATACTAGGTCATAAAGGAAGTCTCAGCAAATTCTAAAGCATTAGAATCATACCATGCAGCTTCTCAGACCACAGTGGAATGAAGCTGGAAATTAGCAACTCAGGAAACCCCAGAAAGTATGCAAACAAATGGAGACTGAGCAATATGCTCCTGAATGAACACTGGGTCATTCAAGAAATCAAAAGAGAAATCAAAAACTTTCTGGAAGTAAGTGAGGAGAACAACACAACATATAAAAACTTATGTGATACGGTAAAAGCAGTATTGAGAGGCAAGTTTACAGCAATAGGGGCCTATATCAAGAATTTGGAAAGGCACCAAATAAATGAGCTTTCAGCGCATCTCAAGGACCTAGAAAAACTGCAGCAAACCAAACCCAAATCTAGTAGGAGAAGAGAAATAATTAAAATCAGAGAAGAAATTAACAGGACTGAATCCAAAAAAAAATTACAAAAAATCAGCCAAGCAAAGAGCTGTTTTTTTTTTTGAAAAAATAAACAAAATTGACACCCCTTTGGCCCAACTAACTAAAAAAAAAGAGAAAAAACCCAAATCAATAAAATCAGAGATGAAAAAGGAAACGTAACAACAGACACCACAGAAATAAAAAGAATCATCAGAAATTACTACAAGGACCTGTATGCCAGCAAACAGGAAAATCTATCAGAAATGGATAGATTCCTGGACACATGCAAGCTACCAAAATTGAACCATGAAGACATCGAAAACCTAAATAGACCCATAACTGAAACAGAAATTGAAACAGTAATAAAGGCCCTCCCAACAAAGAAAAGCCCAGGACCAGATGGAGTCACTGCTGAATTCTACCAGACATTTAAAGAAGAACTAATCCCATTTCTTCTCAAACTATTCAGAACAATCGAAAAAGAGGGAATCCTCCCAAATTCTTTCTATGAAGCCAGCATCACCTTAATCCCTAAGCCAGAGAAAAATGCAGCACTGAAAGAAAATTATAGACCAATATCCCTGATGAACATAGACGCAAAAATCCTCAATAAAATTCTCGCCAATAGAATACAACAACACATCAGGAAAATCATCCACCCAGACCAAGTGGGATTTATCCCTGGTATGCAGGGATGGTTCAACATTCGCAAATCAATCAATGTGATTCACCACATTAACAGACTGCAGAAGAAAAACAATGTGATTATCTTAATAGATGCAGAGAATGCATTCGATAAAATTCAACACCCTTTCATGATGAAAACTCTAAGCAAATTGGGTATAGAAGGAACATTCCTCAATATAATCAAAGCAATCTATGAAAAAACCCACGGCCAGCATCCTATTGAATGGGGAAAAGTTGGAAGCATTTCCACTGAGATCTGGTACCAGACAGGGATGCCCACTCTCACCACTGCTATTTAACATAGTTCTGGAAGTTTTAGCCAGAGCCATCGGAAAGAAAAAGAAATTAAAGGAATACAAATTGAGAAGGAAGAAGTCAAACTATCCCTCTTTGCAGATGATATGATTCTTTACTTAGGATCCAAAGAACTCTACTAAGAGACTATTAGAACTCATAGAGGAGTTTGGCAAAGTGACAGGATGTAAAATCAATGCACAAAAATCAACAGCCTTTGTATACACAAGCAATGCCATGGCTGAGAAAGAACTGCTAAGACAATCCCATTCACATTAGCTACAAAAACAATCAAATACCATGGAATAAACTTAACCAAGGACGTTAAAGATCTCTACGATGAGAATTACAAAACCTTAAAGAAAGAAATAGAAGAGGATACCAAGAAATGGAAAAATGTTCCATGTTCATGGATTGGAAGAATTAACATCATCAAAATGTCCATTCTCCCAAAAGCAATTTATACATTCAATGCAATTCCAATCAGGATACCAAAGACATTCTTCTCAGATCTAGAAAAAATTATGCTGAAATTCATATGGAGGCAAAAGAGCCCGCGAATAGCTAAAGCAATCTTGTACAACAAAAACAAAGCTGGAGGCATCACAATACCAGATTTCAGGACATACTACAGAGAAGTTGTAATCAAAACAGCATGGTACTGGTACAGAACAGATGGATAGACCAATGGAACAGAATTGAAACACCAGAAATCAATCCAAACATCTACAGCCAACTTATGTTTGCACAAGGATCTAAAACCAATTCCTGGAGCAAGGACAGTCTATTCAATAAATGGTGCTGGGAAAACTGGATTTCCACGTGCAGAAGCATGAAGCAAGACCCCTACCTTACACCTTACACAAAAATCCACTCAACATGGATTAAAGACCTAAATCTATGACCTGACACCATCGAGTTACTAGAGAACATTGGAGAAACCCTTCAAGATATTGGCACAGGCAAAGAGTTTCTGGAAAAGACCCGGGAGGCACAGGCAGTCAAAGCCAAAATTAACATTTGGGATTGCATCAAATTGAGAAGTTTCTGTACTGCAAAAGAAACAGTCAGGAGAGTGAAGAGACAACCGACAGAATGGGAAAAAATATTTGCAAACTATGCAACAGATAAAGGGTTAATAACCAGAATCTACAAAGAGATCAAGAAACTCTGCAAAAACAAAACCAACAACCCACTTAAGAGATGGGCCAAGGACCTCAATAGACATTTTTCAAAAGAGGAAATCCAAATGGCCAACAGGCACATGAAAAAATGTTCAAGATCACTAGCAATCAGGGAAATGCAAATCAAAACCACAATGAGGTTTCACCTCACCCCGGTTAGAATGGCTCACATTCAGAAAGCTACCAACAACAGATGCTGGTGAGGATGTGAGGAAAAAGGGACACTAACCCACTGTTGGTGGCAATGCAAACTGGTGAAGCCACTATGGAAGTCAGTCTGGAGATTCCTCAGAAAACTGAATATAACCCTACTGTTCAACCCAGCCATCCCACTCCTTGGAATTTACACAAAGGAATTTAAATTGGCAAAGAAAAAAGCGGTCTGCACCCTAATGTTTATTGCAGCACAATTCACAATATCCAGGACCTGGAACCAACCTAAATGCCCATCAACGGTACACTGGATAAAGAAATTATGGGATTTGTACTCTTTAGAATACTATACTGCAGTAAGAAACAACGAAATCCAGTCATTTGCAACAAGATGGAGGAATCTGGAACACATCATGCTGAGTGAATTAAGCCAGTCCAAAAGGGACAAATACCATATGTTCTCCCTGATTGGTGACAACTGACTGAACACCAAAAAGGAAACCTGTTGAAGTGAAATGGACACTATGAGAAACGGTGACTTAATCAGCATAGCCCTGACGGTTAATGAACAACTTAATACATTATTCCTGTTAGTAGTTTTTTTTTTTGTCTGTTCTACTTAATATGACTGGTTTAATTCTGTAATTAATACACAGTTATTCTTATGTGTTGAAATTTAACTGAAATGTGATCCCTGTTAAACATAAGTGTGGGAATAAGAGAGGGAAGAGATGTACAATTTGGGACATGCTCAAGCTGACTTGCCCCAAATGGTAGAGTTAGAAACATACCAGGGGACTCCAATTTAATCCCATCAAGGTGGCATGTACAAATGCCATCTTACTAGTCCAAGTGATCAATTTCAGTTCACAATTGATCATAATGAAAGGACTAAGAGTCAAAGGGAGCTCATAAACAAGTGTAATACCTGCTAATACTAACCGATAGAATAAATAAAGGGGAGAGTGATCCAACATGGGAAGCGAGATACTCAGCAGACTCATAGAATGGCAGATGTCCTAAACAGCACTCTGGCCTCAGAATCAGCCCTAAAGGCATTCCGATCTGGCTGAAAAGCCCAAGAGAGCATTTCAAGCATGGAAAGCCAAGACACTCTGGCAAAATAAAAAACCTAAATGAAAGATCTCCTCTAGTGAGATCCCAGTGGAAAGAACAGGTCTTCGAAAAAGGAGGTACCTTTCTCTGAAGGGAGGAGAGAACCTCCACTTTGACTATGACCTTGTCTAAACAAGATAAGAGTCAGAGAACTCAAGGGGCTTCCATAGCCTTGTAAACTCATGACTGGTGCATAGGGAGATTGCTGATGCCATAAACAGGAGTGTCAGTTTGTAAAGTCAACAACAGGAGTCCCTGTGCACTTACTCCTCATGTAGGATCTCTGCCTTAATGTGTTGTACATTGAGATTTAATGCTATAACGAGTACTCAAGCAGTATATTTCACTTTGTGTTTCTATGGGGATGCAAACTGTTGAAAGCTTTACTTAATGTATACTAAACTGATCTTCTGTAAAAAAAAGAAGAAATTATGAATTCCCAACTTGACCCACACTGGGATTAAACATGAAAATAGTTCTGATCTGATTTCATCATCATTTAAAAAATCATCTATTATTTTTCACTTTATGTTTCTGTGTGGAGGCAAACTGTTGAAATCGTTACTTAATGTATGCTAAACTGATCTTCTGTATATAAACAGAATCAAAAATGAAAAAACAGATAATATTATATAATTTATTATATGTACTATATATATAATATATATATATTATGGAGATTACTTCAATAGCCAGAGTGTGGCCAGGTTGAAGCCAGAAGCTTCTCCTCCAATGTGTGTGGCAGCAACCCAGGCACTTGGACCATCTTTCACGGCTTTTTCAATCCATTGGTAAGGAGCTGGATCAGAAATAATTATATATTTGTATATAAATAATAAATTTATATATAATAATTATAGCTCATATATTTATAATAATTATATGTAATTCTATATTATATATGGAACTATATAATATAATATGATATAATATGTAATATATTATAATATATAATATAATATAATATATTGTATAAAGAACTATATAATATAATATATTATAATATACATATATATATAAATATATATATGATGGACCAAAATGTGGCATTCTCCATTTGGCAGAAGGGACAGGCTCCAATATCTACTGTCTATGTCTGTATGTCAGTATAATGCAGGAGGTAACCCCTCTACCAAATAAGAAAAGCTATTTCAGTTCAGCTGGACATCATTCTGCTGACTGTTGACCTTATTACTGTTAGTATGGATGCTTTCATTGGTTGCAATCCAGAACCCAATTTTCCCATAGATATGAACATCATCAAACATGAAAATTTGGTGAGAAAAGCTTAAACTGAGAGTTATGATTAATAGCTATTTCAAAAAAATTTCTCAGAACCCATCTAATCCAAACCTTGGACAATTGGAAGCTGTTGTACTTGGCCCACCCAGAAACAAAATGGATTCTAAATCCTTTAACTGCAAGGAGAGTATCATAGACATTAATGCTCCAAACTGATCCAGTTCCCTGCTAACGTGTCTGGAAAAGCGGCACAGGATGACTCAAATATTGGGGCTCCTGTACACATGTGAGAGACCTGGAAGAAGCCCCTGGCTCCTGATATCAGTCTGGCCTAGCCACAGTCATTGCAGCCATTTGAGGAGTGAACAAACCAGGAGGAAGATCAATCTCTCCCACTCTCTCTTTCTAGTGCTGCCTTTCAAGTTCTTAAATAGATCTTTTAGAAAGTAGATCACTTCAATAAATTTGCCATTGCTCAGTCATGATGACTTTTACTACCTTAAGTTCTTTTTCAAAAGATTTATTTATTGGAAAGGCAGAAAGAGGAGCTGGTGGTTGTGGTGAAGTGGACAAAGCTGCTATCTATTACATTGGCATCCTGTATGTGCACCAGTTCAAGTACCAACTATTGCATTTCTGATCCAGCTCCTTACCAATGGACTGAAAAAGCAGTGAAAGATGGTCCAAGTGCCTGGGATGCTGCCACGCACATTGGAGGAAAGCTCCTGGCTTCAACCTGGCCACACTCTGGCTATTGAAGTCATCTCAAAAATGAATTAGGTGGTAGAAGATTTCTGCCTCTCCCTCTCTCTGTAACTCTTTCAAATAAGTAATTAAATATTTTAATATGATAAAAAAAGGCAGAGAGACACAGAGACAAAGCAAGAAGGAAAGAGAAGCAGAGAGATCTCCCATCTGCTGGTTCACTTTCTATATGGCTACAACTGTGCAAGACCAGGTTCTCAAGTCCCCATTTAGGTTACAGTTCTCCAAATTAGATGACAGGAATGAAAGAATTTGAGCTATCATCCATTGCTTCCCAGGGATATTAACATGAAACTGATTTGGAAGTGGAGTACCCAAAACTCAGATTAGCACTGCAATATAGGATGTGGGCATCTGTTGTGACGGCTAACAAATTGGAAAACCTAGAGGAAAAATCAACAGATTCCTGGACATACACAATATACCAAAATTGAGTCATGAAGACACATAGAAAAGCTAAACAAATCAAAAACCAAGACAGAGATTGGATGAGTAATAAAGACCCTCCCAACAAGGAAAAGTCCAGGATCAGACAGCCTCACTATTGAATTCTACAGGACTTTTAAAGAACTAATTCCAATTCTTCTCAAACTATTCAACACAATTGAACGAGAGACAATCCTCTCAAACTCCTTCTATTAACCCTGCATCACCTTAATTCTTAAACTAGAAAAAGATACAGTGGAGAAAGAGAACTATAGAAAAATATCCCTGATGAGGGCCAGTGCTGTGGCACACTGGGTTGATCCTCCACCTGTGGAGCCGGCATCCCATATGGGTGCCAGTTCTGGTCCTGGTTGCTTCTCTTCCAGTCCAGCTTTCTGCTCTGGATTGGGAGGGCAGTGGAGGATGGCCCAAGTGCCTGGGTCCCTGCACCCACTTGGGTGACCAGGGAGATGCTCCTAACTCTGGCTTCTGATTGGACCAGCACCACCTGTTGGGCTATATGGAGAATAAACAAGGAGATAAAATACTTATGTCTCTCTGCCTCTGCCTCTGCCTCTCCCTCTCTGTAGCTCCACCTTTCAAATAAATACTTCTTTTGAAAAAGTCAACAAACAATAAAGGCTGGTGGAGAGGTAGAGAAAAAGGTACCCTAACCTGCTGTTGGTGGGAATGAAGCTAGTACAGCCATTATGGAAGGTAGTATAAAAGTTCCTCAGAAATCTGAAAACAAACATACCATATGATCCTGCCATCTGACTCCTGGGAATTTATCCACATGAAATGAAATAGAATATGCATAGGCATGAGTTATCTGTACCCTCTTGTTTATTACAGCTCAATTCACAATAGCTAACATGGAATCAACCCAGATGTCCATCAACTGGTGACTGGAAAAAGAATATGAGCTATATATACAGTGTAAAATACTATTCAGCCACAATTGAGAATGAAATCCTATCTTTTGTAACTAAATGGATGAACTGGAAACAATTATGCTTCATGAAAGAAGCCAGTCCCCAAAAGACAAATACCATATGTTTTCTCTGGCTGGTGGTAATTAATATATAGACAACAACAAGTAGCATAGGAGTTAAATTGACATTTTGAGATTTGAGTATTGTTCATAGCACTTTTCTGTACTCTTTGATAGAGTATACAACATATACTCATTGATATTTCTGCTACTACTTGCTGAATTCTTTATTTTGTAGAGGGTTAAAGCTTGTGATTCTAAAATAAAATCAAAGCATGCAGCTGTAAAAATTAAAAGAAAATAAAACAAGAAGGAGGGAGTTGGAAATGTGAGACCAAGGGAAGATAGGGTAGGATGTTATCAGTTTGCTCTTAAATCTGTATATATAAATTACTTGAAATTTGTTCACTTAATATGCATTTAAAAATATAAACTTAACACTAGAAGAAAAAGACCTGAGATCAATGTTTTCTGGATCACCACTAATAAAATTTAGTCTTCATTTATGTCTGACCATATTTAATTTCTTATTTATTTATTTTATAAGAAAATTAACATCACCATTCCTAACAAGTCCATCCTGCTTCATCCATATCTATCAGTTCCCACTCTGCTAATAATTTTTCATGAACTTAAATCCATATCATCTTAAAAAGATGCAATGCGGGGCTGGCGCTGTGGCATAGCAGATAAAGTTGCTGCCTGCAGTGCTGGCAAGGCATATGGGTGCCAGTTCAAGTCGTGGCTGCTCCACTTCTGAACCAGCTCTCTGCTATGGCCTGGGAAAGCAGTAGAAGGTGGCCCAAGTCCTTGGGGCCTTGCACACATGTGAGAGACTCAGAAGAAGCTCCTGGCTTTGGATCGACACAGACCAGCCATTGCGGCCAACTGGGAGTAAACCAGCAGATGGAAGACCTCACTGTCTCTGTCTGTCTGTCTGTCTGTCTCTCTCTCTCTCTCTACCTCTCCTCTATTTGTGCAACTCTTCCAAATAAATAAATAAATCTTTAAGAAAAAAAACCTGATTCATGTTATTATTATGTGTTTTAGAGGCTTTGCAGATGTTGATTATATGTGCCATGAAAACCCATTAAAATGCAAATCCTATAATAGGCAACTCCATGTTCACTAAACTGGTAAAATCCAGTGCATGTGTTGAGAAAAACACACTAGCAATAAATTTCAAAATGCTGTTAAATATTATAAGTGGCTGTCAAAGAGCTAAAAATCTGACAGTGACTCATTATGTCATTTATTTAGTACATAATGCTGAGAAAATCAGAAGTATTTGTTAAAACTTCTGCTAAAATGCACTAGATTTATAATTTTTAAATGCATCTTTCCTATATGTAATGCAGTCCTGTGCTTTCCTAGGCCATTAGCAAAGAGCTGGATTGGAAGTGCAGAAGCAGGGACTCAAACTGGTGCCCATGTGGGATGCTGGTGCTGCAGGTGGATGCTTACTCTACTATGCCACAGAGTGGGCCCAGTGAAAGGTTTTAGGAAGACATCTTTCATGTAGACTAGGCTGCAATATTGCAAGGTAAGGTTTAGCTTTTATTCCCACACATCAGTATTCATCTTTTAGCTACTATAAATACTGAATATCATACATATATACATAAATATAGGTAACTGCAGATTTTGTTGTCATTCTTTCTAATTCTCTTTTTAATGTCTGCTAATAGGCCATCTTATGGATTATTATATTGATGTTACCTGTACACAACCGTCAGGCATTTCCACTGTTGAATGTGTTTATGTGTACAGGCAGTTTTGTTTGTGTGTACATGAATGCACATTTGATGGAGATAGCACTGACAGTAATACTGTGAGAAATCCTAACGCTGATTTCATACTTTCTGTCCTCCGCAGAGATGGCTGTCATTGAAGTAGACCACAGGGCCCCCTTTTGCTGTTATGGACTGAAATGTGCCTCCCTAAAACTCAAACACTGAAGTGCTAACCACCAACATGACTCTACCTGAAGAAAGTGCTTTTAAGCAGATCAAATGATAGATGTGTCTGCCTCATCGGAGAAAGTCTTCTGGAAAAATTGAGCCTATTAGGACCTTGATCTGATATTTTCAACCTCACAACTCTGAGAAGTAAAATTCCATGATTTAAATCATATTCTCTGTGGTATTTTCTTAGCAAATTATTATATTCTCATTTCTGCCAGCATTTTCTGCTGTCATCTAGAAGGTCCTCATGATTAGCAGACACATATAGAAACTAAAAACTATGATTTTAGATTACCAAGTATCTACTAACACAAAAAAGATATCCCAGAAGCAACCTACTACCATCCTCCAGGACCCAGAAAAAAACAGGAATGAGTCAAGTTGCAGGGCAGTAGAAAAAAGTGAATAATGAAAGATCACAGCAGAAATAAATAAGGAAGGGTATGGTGCTGTGGCATAGTGGGTTAAAGCCTTGACCTGCTGTGCATGCATCCCATATATTGCTGCTAGGAGACCAGGTGCTCCACTTCCAATCCAGCTCCCTACTAACGCACCTGGGAAATCGGTGGAAGATGGCCCATGTTCTTGGGTGCTGGCACCCACATGAGAGACTTGGAAGAAGCATCTGGCCTTTCAAATAAATAAATAAATCTTATAAAAAATAGAAGCAATGTTAGCACTGTTGGAAAAACAGACACATAGTTCAATGGAAAAGAATAGGCAGCTGAAATAAACTGACTTTTCTACAGGCAACTCCTATTTAACAAAGGAAATAAAACAAACAGGAGAAAGAAGAATCCCTTTAGCAAATGGTTTAAAGGAAAGTGATTATCCATATGTAGAAGCCTGAAAATATGCCCCAACACCTCATAGACTATGTAAAAGCAACTCAAGGTGAATTAAAAGTCTAAATACAAAACCAAAAACTAAGTAAACATATGAGAAACTGTAAAACATTAGCATAGACAACAGTTTTGGGTAAGATTCCAAAAGCACAAGTAACAAAAATAAAATATACAAATTTGAGCATATCAAATTAAGATACATCTTCACAACAAAGTAATCAACAGAGTGAAGATACAACGGGCAGAATGGCAGAAAACATTGAAAACTGAATATGACAAACGATTGATAGCCAGAACATACATATATAGAACTGGAAAAACTCCAAACAAGAAGCAAAATGTACAGTTAAGAAATGGGCAATGATCAGAATAGATGTTTCTCAGAAGAAGAAATCTAAATGGTCAAGACATATATGAACATGCCCAATATCACTAGCCATTAGGGAAATATAAACCAAAACCAATAGCAGACTCCATCTGTGGGAGAAGACAATGCTTGGGTTTTTATTTGTGCAACAAGTGGGTTTAGAGGACCCTGTTCACCATTAGAGGGCAGAGTCTATATGGAAGTAAGGAAACCTTAATGTTTTCCTAATGGGCTTGTTAAATACTTGACCAGTGCCTATTACCTTTGCCACATACTTTCCAGTCTCACTACTTTCCTTCTTCTTCCTCTTCTCTGTGGCTTGCAAAACCAGTATACCTTCTACATACTGAGGATACTTTTGTTTTGTTTTATTCCTTCTGTCTCATGATGTTCCTCTAAGAAATCACAACCCTCAAAGTATTCATTCACTTATGCAGTCTGCAGTTTTCATGGGCTACTACGTGGCAAAGTACTAGGTTAAAGGAAAGGTATAGGTCAGGAACTGAGCAAAGTTCACAATGATGAAGCCATTGAGGAAATGAACCTGATGCAAGACCTCTCTCTCTCTCTCTCTCTCTCTCTCTCTCTCTGCCTCTCCTTCTCTCTCTGTGTAACTCTGATTTTCAAATAAATAAATAAATAAATCTTTAAAAACTAACTAAATAAATATAGTAATAACCTGGTGGCAATACCTTTCTATCAGAACATGTGAAGCATTCAAACACAGTTTGTCCCAGAAAGTCAGCCATAGTTTTCAAGGGCACATCTTCTACTCCACTTGCAGACATCTCTGTGGGGGGAAAGGGGCACTTATTTCTTCCCCTCTTCTTTCTTACCACTCTCACAGTTATAACTTCTATAGATGCTTCCAGAGACCAGTCTCTATGAAATTGTAGAACTAATATCCTCCCATGTCAAAAATGTCATGGGTTTAAACACAGAACCCAAAATAAGACAAGTAACTGGCCTTCTTAATTACACAGTGTGGAATGTAAGATTCTCAGTGGATCACTGGGTAACTGTAAAGTACTGGGCAGAGGAAAACTGTTACTTATCTGTATTTATGATGCTGTAATTCTCCACTTTATGCAAACTCAGATTAAATGAGCTCCAGTTAGTGGGCAGCACTGTTGCGTAGTGGGTAAACCTACTGCCTGCAGTGTCAGCATCCCATATGGGTGCCGGTTGGGATCCTGGCTGCTGCACTTCCCATCCAGCTCTCTGCTGTGGCCTGGGAAAACAGTCAAAGATGGCCCAAATCCCCTATCTCCTGCACCCACCTATGAGACCTGGAAAAAGCTCCTGGCTCCTGGTTTTGGATCCAAACAGCTCCAGCCATCTATCTCTGCTTCTGCCACTCTGTAACTCTGCCTTTCAAATAAATAAATAATTATTTTAAAAAACAGCTTCATCCCAGAAGAAGCTCCTGGCTACTGGCTTCAGACTGCCACAGCTCCAGTTGTTGCTGCCAATTGGGGAGTGAACCATCGGATGGAAGACCTCTCTCTCTCTCTCTCTCTCCTCCCTGTGTAACTCTTTCAAATGAATAAATAAATCTTTAAAAAAGTAGCTCCAGTTATTGACAACACAGTAGACTTGCATTGATTTTAGTTCCCTTCTCACTTTGCAAAGGGATCAGTGGCAGGTAAAAACAGTTGACAGCCTTGCTAACAGGAGAAGAAATAGTTGAAGACAGAAAATGAAAAGCAGCCAAATAAATCATCAAAGAAAGAGAAGTGGACCCCATCCAACACAAACCTTTAAAAGTGGATGCTCACAATTAACGAGTGAAACAGCTGCCCACTGAAATCTTTTCTAGGGAGGGAAGATGTCCTAAGTTCTGCTTCTGTAAACTCCAGTCATAAATCTGTCCTAATAAATCTGTCCCTGGCATCTCTTTTACAAACATACTGGACCCACTGACCATTGGAAATGTGGTCCTAAGTCATGTAGGCTGCCATTTAAACTCACCAATGCTGTAACAGCTAAGAAACTTGAATTTGATGCTCAATTCTCAGGAAATCATTCCAGTTGAGCCTAGGGCCATTAATATAAACTCCTTGGATCCTCCACTGTCACTGTGCCTGTTTGAAAGAAGGGAGTTTTCCCACCCCAGGTTTCTGTAACAGCTTCAAATTCCAGATTGGACAAATCTGATAATTAATACTTGAGAGGGATCAATGCACAAAGCAGCTATTCATGCTTCTCACTGCTCCCTCTGGGAAAAATCTGAACACTCAGGGCCACACCCGGCAGGTGTGTCTGTGGGGAACCCACCAGGAAGATGAGGTACAGGATGAGAGCAGTGGGGCAGATCCTAGTCAGATCCTCCTTCCCACCCCTCTACTGCCCCAGGCTCCCTGCTGAAGGCCATCCAGCCCCACCCTGCAGGAACCAGCCCAGGAAACATCAAGAGACCTGGCCAGACTGCATTCTGAGACCATCCACAGTGGGAACCTGGCTTATTTAACTGTGGAGAGCAGGAGTCTTTCTGCCTTCCTTCCCTGCATGTGCAGGTTCCCAGAACGGTGCCCTCTCTCCTGTAACCACTAAATAAAGCACATTAGGGACAGTTTGGGTGAGGTTCTGCAGGGAAGAGTCTGGGCACTGGGAGCCTGGGAAGCAGAGGTGGGAGACAGAACAGCCCAGGTCCCAGCCCTGACCTCGGGGGAAACTGCCATGATCTCTGGTGCCCAGGCACCCACCCTTCTCCCACACGTGTCTCTGCCCCTTCCTGCATGCCAAACCTGCAGCAGAAAGTCCTGGGAGCAGGTACCCTTTCTTCCGGACACATGGGGAGTGAAGCAGGGAATGCGGGGAAGAGAGTCCCTGGCACGTGTGACCCACAGGTGGAGGATGGAGAGGGAAGAAGCAGCAGGAGGCAGGCTTGGGGTGAGCATTCGGAAACTGCCTGGGATCGCACGTGCAGAGCAGGAGATGCAGTAAATGCCAGAGAAGGAGCAGCACAGCCCCCAGGGCTGACCCTGAGCAGGGAATGAACTCCCTCTGGTCCAACTCAGAGCCCCACGGACTGGCACTAGCATGCGCATGTGCACAGGCATTCGGAAGGCAGAATACATTGGAGCTCCTGGGAACTCTGGGAAATGGAGTCCAGGCCACAGCATCCCTAGAGACACCAGCTGGCCCTCCCCAAGGGCTGCAGTCTGAGGTGGGTGCCCACAACCAGAGGGCATTTGCTTTTGTTAAGTCCCTCCTTCCTTTCCTTCCCACCCCAAAATCTCAAGGATCAGTTGCTGTTCTTCCTTTCCTGAATCAAATCTTAAAGAGTGACACTCACTGCTGCTAACTGACCCCAAATCCTGGCTCCCTCATAACCTCTGTCTCTTCCAGAAAAATCTTATTTACTACTTTGGCCCTAGAAATCATAAATGGCTATGATAGAATGTAACTTTTAACAGAGGTGTAGAAGGCACGGTTTAATATCCAGTTTTGAGAATACAATTTTCATTTGTGCTTTATTGATGTTTATAGTTCTTTTAAGATTTATTTATTTATTTGGAAGTCAGAGTTACAGAGAAGGAGATGCAGAGAGAGAGAGAGAGAGAGGTTTTCCATCCGCTGGTTCACTCCCCAATTGGCAGCAGCGCCACAGCGCCGACCCCTTATAGTTCTTTTCAAATCATTTTACACTGTCTTTTTATTCATCTAGTACAGAGACAGAAGAATGGACACAGAGCTTACATAGCTGAGTATTCAAGGAGACAGGTTAAGGGGTTAAATGCCTTATATCATATCATTTATACCTTAGATTAATTCTGGGGACAGTATTATCTGGAGTTTACGAAGTAGAAACTGAATGGAAAGAGCTTAGAAAAACATGGTGTTTTTTAATATCATTAAAAAGTCTAAGTTAAAGGCCAATCAAGGGGCCAGCACTGTGGCATAGCAGGTAAAGCTACCGCCAGCTTTGACATTCCATATGGGTGGAGGTTGAGTCCCGGCTACTCTGCTTTCAATCCAACTCTCTGTTATGGCCAGGGAAAGCGGTGGAAGATGGCCCAAGTCCTTGGGCAGCTGCACCTGTGTGGGAGACCCAGAAGAAGCTCCTGGCTGCTGGCATCGGATCAGTACAGCTCCAGCCATTGTGACCAATTGGTGAGTGAACCAAAAGATGGAAGATCTCTCTCTCTCTCTCTCTCTCTCTCTCTCTCTACCCTTCTATTCTGTGTAACTCTGACTTTCAAATAAATAAATAAATCTTTTTAGAGAGCTAATCAACATATAATACTAGCTTAAAAATCTTTCTTTTGTCTTGGGTCTCAGTTTTTAAAATCGGATTTGTCAAAGGGAAAAATGTGAGAGAGATGAAGAGTACCTAAAAAATAATTTACTGTAATAATTTACTGTAATAATTTACTGTAATGATTTACTATAATTTACTGTAATAATTTACCATAAAGAACCACATAGAATTATAACTTGTCTAGAAAACAAAGGAGATTCAAAGTTGCTATTATTTCATGGTTATTTTTTCTTATTTTTAATATCAAGGTAGTATATAAATATTACGCACTCCTAGGTATTTGTGTTGTTTGATATGTTTTATTTTTTAAGCAGAAATTCAAAGAGATAACTGGGTAACATGGAGTTCTGTGTTTCTGATTACTTCTCTCAATTAGAGATCATGGGATTAGAGTTGGTGCTAGATTAAGAATGCTTAAATCTTTATCCACTGACTTCACAAAAGCATTCACTATGTTAAACAATATTCTTTGGGTAGATTGCTCTTTCTTGCCAGACTGTAAACTTCATGAGGTCTAGAAACATATTTGCTTTGACACTAAAACTCAGCATCTTGACAGTCATTTAGTTCAATAAATAAATGATATACAAAATAAATATTTCTGCCTCTCAATAACTGCCTAATAGAGAAGGAAATAGAAATCAATTTGATGACTCTCAGTATTAGGTGAATATATAATTTGTTGTTCTGACATAAGCTTGGTCATAAAAAGGGCATATTAATAATTACACAGAGTTGAAGTGTATGAACACCTAGGGCCAAGCGGGTTAAATGTTCACCCTAGCTATGTAAGGCATTCCATGTCAATAGGAGAGGGAGAAGGAAGAGTGGAAGGAGTGTAGGTGTGAAGGTGGTTATGGTGGGAAGAATCACCATGCTCATTAATTAGCAGTAAAGAGAGAATCTGTGATCATTTGTTGCTTAAGAAAGGGTGATAGGCATTATTTAATTATAATGCAGGCATCAGTGTTTTCCTGTCTCTGAAATAGGAAGTCTATAACTCAGAATTCCTTGCTCTTTCATCAAAACAATTCAAAACAAAAACCTAATTAAGCATAAGAGGAAGTTATGCATTAGAAGTCTATTCTAATCTCTAGGAGGTTCAGGAGTTGGAAAATTCATCCAAAATCTTGCTGCAAAATGTCCCATACATTTTCCATGACCACTACCCGTAAGCATAAGCTCTTTTAAAGAAAAGATTTATTTATTTGAAAGTCAGAGTTACACAGAGAGAGGAGAAGCAGAGAGAGAGAGAGAGAGAGAGAGAGAATCTTCCATCTGCTGGTTTACTCCCAATTGGATGCAATGGCCAGAGCTGAGCTGATCCAAAGCCAGGAGCTAGGAGCTTCTTCCAGGTCTCCCATGTGGGTTCAGGGGTCCAAGGACGTGGGCCATCTTCTACTGCTTTCTCAGGCCATAGCACAGCTGGATCGGAAGTGGAGCAGCCGGGACTCGAACCGGTGACCATATGGGATGCTGGCACTGCAGGCGGCAGCCTTACCTGCTACGCCAGAGCACCAGCCCCCATAAGACCTATCTTCTGTAGAACCAGCACCCCAGACACCAGCCACCACATGGCATCCCATGGCACACTCACCCCTGGCAGTGTTCTGCAGCTCCTGCTCCTGTCCACTTTCACTGGAAGAATCTGCAACTCCTTTTTTTCATGCAAATAATTCTGATTCAGATGATGTCCCTGACACAATTGGCTGGCAAGTGCCATGGCATGTGTCCATGACCTAGCTAAATGCAAAGCTGGAACATTTTAAACTTTTCACTGCCATGGTGAGACACGGACTCCATCTAATGAAGTAGGGGATTTTTCAGGGAGTCTAGAGAATCAAATATGACAAAATGACAAATCTTAACCAAAGAGTGCCATGGTAGAGATGAAGAGAACCCAAAATGTATTTTTCTATCTTTTCTGAGTTAAGAGACTAAAAACAAAGCCAATGAGGGTTAAACAGACCCATTCTGAAAATTCCTTAACATCTTCATTTCCATCCAAATTAATAGATTACTTGAAGAAAATAAATTTTACATAAATGAAAATGCAGTACCACAGACAATTGTACAGAACATAGGCCCTCAGTTAGCTTCAAGCCATCTGGGTCCATTAATGTGTTCTTCCAGAACCAAAGCTGCAGTACAATAGAACCACAGCCTCTGACATTCCTCCTCCACCCTGATGGATTTTGGGTTTTCCTCCCACCTCCCCTCTCCTGTGAATACATCAGTAGCAGGACAAATGGAATCCAAAGATACGATGATGTTATTTAACATGGAATAAACATAGTGTTTTAGTCAGTACAATCCTCAATACTACAATAATAATTCCAAGTTCACTGATTATGAAAGTATATGAAATCTATTCCTAAGTAATCATAACATCGAGAGCTGAATGTAGACTTTCAGAGTGAAAGAAACAGAGAATTGTGTAGAGATGTGTATCTCTATAATACAGATTTACCGCTGTACTTTATAGACAGTACACCATGTTTGTATTTTCTTTTCTTTTTTTTTTTTGCATTCTGGCATAGTTTATTACATCCAGCTTGTCACTTTGGAAATTTTATGATTAGACACTCATATACAACAAATTTTGAATCCTTACAGATAATATAGAGCACCCTAGGCCCTCCCAAGGGCAGGAAACAGACCAAGAGCTCATAGACTGGCTGCAACTGCAAGAAGCAGATGAAGATATCATCAGAAAGATACATATTCCTGAAGTGTGGCTGCTGAGCAGTTCTGCCCTTATGGATCTCATCTCTGTTTCAGATCGTTAAAGAAAGTTACATGCTTTTTGACATTTCTAAAGATTTCACTAATGAGAATCTAAGATATCTTCACTACGCTAAGAGCCTCAGAACAGCCCAAAGACTTGGGTCATCTTCTACTGCTTTCCCAGGCCATAGCAGAGAGCTGGATCAGAAGAGGAACAGCCGGGACTAGGACCGGAGCCCATATGGGATGCTGGCACTTCAGGCCAGTGCTTTAACCCGCTGTGCCACAGCACTGGCCACAATGTAGTATTTCTAATAGAAGAGTTGGTTAAGTCATTAACTCCTCTAAAATACAAGTTAAGTGTTAGTTTTTAAACTTTGATTCATTCATGCGAAAAATAAAAGGTTAATTTTCTCTCTTTGCTTCTGGGTATGTAAATTTTATTCTAAGAAATTAATCATGACTTTTACATCTCAGACCCTATTATGAGTAAGTAGAGAATATTGTGGGGTCATACGCTCATTCTATCAAAGGAACATTTCTCCAATTAAAGAAAACATTATGGGCATCCCATATGGGCACTGGTTCGAGTCCTTGCTGCTCCACTTCTGATCCAGCTCCTTGCTATGGTCTGGGAAAGCAGTAGAAAATGGCCCAAGTGCTTGGGCCCATGCACATGCATGGGAGACATTGAAGCTCCTGGCTCCTAGCTTTGGATGAGCCCAGCTCCAGCCATTGCAGCCAACTGGAAAGTGAACCAGCAGATGGAAGACTTCTCTCTCTCTATGTAACTCTGCCTTTCAAATAAATAAATAAATCTTTGAAAAAAAAAAGATGTCTAAGTCTTACATCAGAGTACTGGGGTTCAGTGCCTAGCTCTGGTTCCTAACTCCAGCTTCCTGCAAATACTGATCCTATAAGGCAGCACTGATGGCTCAAGTATTCAGGTTTCTGCTCACACATGGGAGATTAAGATTGAGTTCATGGGCTGGCGCCATGGCTCACTTGGTTAATCCTCTGCCTGTAGCACTGGCATCCCATTTGGGTGCCGGGTTCTAGTCCTGGTTATTCTTCTTCCAGTCCAGCTCTCTGCTTGGCCCGGGAGGGCAGTGGAGGATGGCCCAAGAGCTTGGGCTCCTGCACCTTCATGGGAGACCAGGAAGAAGCACCTGGCTCCTGGCTTTGAATTGGCATAGTGCCAGCTGTAGTGGCCATTTGGGGAATGAGCCAGCAGATGGAGACCTTTCTTTCTGTTTCTCTCATTATCTTTATCTCTACCTGTCAAATAAATAAAAAAAAATTGAGTTCACACTCCTTGCTTCAGCCTGACCCAGTTCTGGCTGTTGCAGGCATTTTGGGGAGTAAAGCAGAGAATCAGAGTGCATTTTCATTCTCTATCCCTCTGCCTCCCAATTAAGTAAAAAAAAAAAAATTAAAGAAACTCAAACTGGACTAAAGGTAATAATATAGGTAAGTGTCCCACTTCTTTCATATGACCAACCACTAGGTACTAAAAGTTTTCATTTTTTACACTCACCACATCCTTTTCCCATGACATTTAATTTCCTAGGTTTTAATTTTTCTTTTCCCTAGGTAAAATGTGACCACTTGGTGCCAATGCTGTAGCATGAGGTAAGACGCTGCCTGCAATGCCGGTATTCCATATGGGTGCTAGCTGAGTCCCTGCAGCTCCCCTTCCAATCTGGCTTCCTGCTAATGGTCCCAGAAAAGCAACAGAAGATAACTGGGGCCCTGCCACCCACATGGGACACCCCGATGAAGTTCCTGTCTTCAGTCTGGCCCAGCCCAGGCCACTGCAGCCACCTGAGGAGTAAACCAGCAGATAGATAATCTCTCTTCCACTCTGCTACATTTTCAAATACATGCATGAATCTTCCTTTAAAAATAAAAATAAAAACCACTTAAGCTTTCAAAGGTATACAAGAAGCTTACAGCACTGATAAATTCAGGACCTAAAACATCTTAATGATTGAAAAAAGCAAAGCAAAGAGCAATATACAGAAAAGCATATATTTTGGTCCCTAAATTTCTAAACCATGAACATGATTATTACATAAATATATTTATATATTTTTAAGATTTGTTTTATTTACTTGAGAAAGGTATTCCATCTGCTGGTTCATTCCCCAAATTACTGAAAACCTGGGGCTGGGCCAGGGCAAAGCCAGGAGTAGGGGCCAGTGCTATGGCACAGTAGATTAACACCCTGGCCTGAAGCACTGGCATCCCATAAGGGCACTGGTTCAAGACCTGGCTGCTCCACTTCTGATTGAGCTTTCAGCTTATGGCCTGGGAAAACAGTAGGAGATGGCCCAAGTCCTTGGGCCCCTGCAACTAAGTGGGAGACATGGAAGAAGCTCCTGGTTCCTGGCTTCAGATCAGTGCAGCTCCAGCCATTGCAACCATTTGGGGAGTAAACCATCAGATGGAAGACCTCTCTCTCTCTCTCTCTCTCTCTGTGTGTGTGTGTGTGTGTGTGTGTGTTTGTGTGTAACTCAAATAAACAAATCTTTAAAAAAAATCCAGGAGTCAGGGAAATTTCATCCAGGTCTCTCACTTGGGTGCAGGACCCAAGGATTTGTACCATATTCTGCTGCTTTCCCAGGTATGTTAGCAGGGAGCTGGATCAGTAGTAGAACATGCAATTGGTGCCCATAGAGGATGCTAGTGCTGCAGGTGCTGGTATAACCCATTTTGCCACAGTGCTGGCCCTGTAACAATTTTTAATTCCTAGTAATTAACAGGGAAGAAAGAAGTATGGCAGGATACCTTTTTTTAAAAAAATTATTTTATGTATTTGAAAAAGTTATATAGAGAGGTAGAGAGAGAGAGAGAGAGAGAGAGAGAGAGAATCTTCTGTCTGCTGGTTCACTCCCCAAATGGCTACAATGGACAGAGCAGAGCTGATCTGAATCCAGGAGCCAGGAGCTTGGACAAAAAGGCCCAAGGACTTGGGCCATCCTCTATTGCTTTCCCAGGTGCATTAGCAGGAGACTGGACTGGAAGTGGAGCATCTGGGACTCTACCAGCACTCATATGGGATGCCTGTATTTCAGGCCAGGGCTTTAACCTGATGTGCCACAGTGCTGGCTCCAACAGGTGACCTTTTACTCTCAATAATCTCTTCTTGCTATTGGCAGCAGTTTATAATTTTTTTTTATTTGCCTTCTTCTTAATCTATATTTTTAAAAAATTGCAAAAAGTTCCAGCACCCTGAGAACCTCCATCACAAGGGCATACAATCAGATGTTTGTCCAGAAAAGGGTGGTGTAGATGCAACGTGGAAAATGCAAGGTGAGTTGATTCATCTTTCTCAGGCTGTGGTTTCCATGGGCAACTTTTACAACCAACTGCCTTATTTGTTCCTCTTCCACAGAGTAGAAAACATGTTAAGTCATCCTATTTAGCCAAAAGATAGTGGCAGCACTTAAATATGTCATCAATCCAGGGCCAGCATTGTGGCACAAAGGGGTAAGTTGCCAACTGCAACAGCAGCATGCCTTATGGCACTGCTTTGAGACTCACCTCCTTCACTTCTCATCCAGCTCTTTGCTTGGGAAAGCAGCAAAGATTGCCCAAGAGTTTGGGTTCCTGCACCCACATGGGGGACAGGGACAGAGTTCCAGGGTCCTGGTTTCGGCCTGGCTCAGCCCCAGCTATTGTGGCCATCTGGAAGTGAGCCAGCAGATGAAAGACAGAGATCTCTCTCTCTCTCTCTCTCTCTCTTCCTTTTACCTAAACATACATTACATAAATAAATGAAAATGCATCCATATAGCAACTTTTTGAGGAAAAGTCTTCTGATTATTGCAGGTATTGTCTCAATGCATAAAAATATTCAGACACAAAAATTATAAGCTGATTTATATTTATATTTTGCAACCACATACTTTTCAGAAAAAATTGTCTACCATTCAGTATCAGGTATCAGTCTGAAAGCATTCATTAAAAAAATCAAGTAATTTTACTAAACACACAAACCTCTAGTATAGCCTGCATATAAACCAGTTGCTTCCATGGGTATACACAGATTGATTTTTGTTAATTTACAGGGATCACTGCACTTCCCTGGCTTGGAGCTGTCTGAAGAGTTTAAACACTGATGGGTGTGGCATTATTTCTGATATTTGCTTATTATCCAGAGTGCATTCATTAAATATCTATCATGAACTTCACACTCTATAAATCTGTTTCAAATATGTTGGTATTTAATGGTACTTACACACTTACAAACTGAGCTAATCCTCCTAACTTCTCTCTGGAATAGCTATGCCTTTGACATTGCCTTTTTTCACACATATGGAAATGCATAATATGCTTCTGTATGGTACTTCAGAATTTATAAAAGGCTTTTCAGGTAAGATTTACATAACATCATGTGAAAGTGGCCAAAGGACACAGTCTTCTCATTACTGAGGGGAGAGGTATGAAGTGACTCTCTGAAGAGTTACTCAGATTCTATCAGTCAGGTTCAGAATCTTATTAGGTATCAGATACACATCTAGATTTTTTTTTCCCTACTGTCTCTTTGTCAGAATTCCCAGCCTATGAGTGAACTTCAGTCTGAATGAATGCTAATATTCAAGGTTCTAAGTGAAAAAATTACTGAGGTTTGTATTGGTGAGTAAAGCATGTGTCTAAATGTTACTTGTATTTAATAATAAGTATTGAATCATATGAAACTGAATATAAGATTATGCAAATTTTTAGAATGAAGAGCATATATTTAAAACCACATTCTTACATTTTGCAAATGTGTTGAAACACCTTACTGGAGCACGTGTTTGGCATAGTGGGAAAGCCTTCCACATCCCAGTCAGAATGCCTGGGGCTCAAGCCCTAGCCCTGCTTCTGCTTCTGGCTTCCTGCTAACAGAACCCTGGGAGGCAGCAGCTGATGGCTCAAGTACTTGAGTCCCTGCCACCTATGTGGGAGACCCATACTGAGTTCCTGGCTTCAGCCTGACCCAGCTCTGGTTGGTGCAGACATTTGAGGAATGAGCAGTAAATAGAAGGGCTCTCTCTGCTTGCAAATAAACAAAAATAAATATACAGACCTTTTCTTAAGGTGTCTTGCTCACATCTAAATGATTTCCCTTTTCACAGTAAAATACCTAACTGTCCTCTTTAGTAGCAATGCATGTTTTGCTCTCCATGTCCACTCCTAAGCTCCAAGTACTGGCAGCTCACCTTAGCATGGTGACTGGTTCCAATGTTCAAGTACTCATCTCCCATTCTCTTTTGGTGGGTCTACCGGAAAGAAAGGAGAGTGTCTACAGTGATTAATATCTTACTGTTGCTCTTGCTGTCCACCTGCAGGCCTGAAGGATGACCAACTGAATACACACTGTGAAGTTCTGGACATAGTTTCCAAAATTCAGTCACTTTGCAGCTGAGGGACTCTGTCCTGTCAATCACCTGAAAGCCTGCAGGAGTAGGGAGAAGCTGTGTTTGAAGAATTCACAAATAAAGTGCATTGAAGCCAACCACTACCACCCCCACCACACCCCTAATTCAGGGTTCTGGCAAACCCCAAACCAGGAGTTTGGGACCAGGAGTGGTTCAGGAGGTGACCTCGACTCCTTACTCTGAACAGCTCCAAAGTGCCTGGTGCACCCAACAGGAGCTCAGCGCCTCAACCTCCTGCCCTCCTGCCCTCGCCACCAGGACACCCGGCTCCCAGAGCCTCCAGGAGGCCTGCAGCATCCCTGCAGGGCCAAGGGCACTGGGATGTGCATCCAGAGCTAACCCAAAATACAGGCTCAGCTCAAGTGTCACGTCCCCACAAAGTCACTGTCTCCTACTCCCTCCCGGAAGGCTGCAGGCCAGCACCCGGCACCGGGAGTCGTGGCATTTGGGGTTCACCCGCTCTCCCACATAGGAAGATGCCCCCATGGGAACCCCACTCCACCTGCGGGCAGGGCTGGGGGAAGAAGGGCCGAGCCAGCCTCCACCCTAGGACTGCAGCCTGGGAAAGTCCAGGGCCCCAGTGCCCTTGCCGGGCATAGGGTCTCCCTAAGTGTGCTCTGAGTCAGGGCCTCAGCCATCAGCAGCTCCCTTGCTTCCAGAATCTGCTGCAGGGCAGCTCAGGCTCGACCTGGCGGGGGGCCTTGGGCCAATCTTCGCTGCCCTGGGGCAGTACCAGGGCTGCCAGATGCGCCCCATGGTGGGCTGGCTATAAAGGTGGTGGTCATTGGTGGGCAGCTGGTAGTTGCAGTGTGTGCGGGTGACGTGGGTGGTGTTAGGTTCTTGTCCATTTTGTACCTTGGGGCTAGAATGCAGGTGGTGACCCGAGAGTCAGGAGGGGCAGGAGAAGAAGAGACAGACCTGGTGAGTGTGACCACCCACCTCTCCCGCCAGCCCTGCTGGCTGAGGCTTGCAGAACGTGCTGCACTTGGGGAAGCAATGAAGGCCGAGTCTTAGCAGGAAAACCAAGTGTGCGGTGCTGATTTGCTCACTGACACAGCATCTGTGTGGTCTGCATGGGCAAACAGGGGGAAGGGCTTGGTAGGAGGGCTCTGGAGGCGCACTGGGCCCTTGTGCAGCTGCCTGCTGTAGGCATCCAGGGCAGCAGAGTCCTGCGGGGTCCCTAGAGATCCTGGCTGTGCTGTGCTTCCATCATCCACCCTCCTGCACTGCTGCTTGGGGCAGTGCTTCTGCCGTTGATATCTCATTCGAGTCCATGGTCATTTTCTCATGATGGGCTGATCTCACACAGTGGCAATCATGGAACAAATCACTGTTCTGCGGCATCTGCCTCCCAGGAGCGTTGCAGGTGGACAGGGGGACACAGGTGACTGATGGCACCTCCTGTGCGTGGTCTCTGGCCCATCCAGGACCGAAGGTGGAAAGGGAAGCAGAGGAGCTGGCTCAAGGCAGTCCCGCTGCGGGTTCCATCAGGAGCAAAATGTCTCCCGATTGTGGTAAACCTTGCAGGGAAACTGTCTCCTTTTGTGGGCCAGAGACAGCATCTGCTTTATTAGCTGTGCAGTGTATTGATAATTAAAATTTGGGCAGTCCTATCTTTAGTCCTCACAGCGTAGTTACATTCTGAGGAACTGATGAAACTGCTGAGTACTTCGGGACTGAGTGTAATATTAGGTGGGTAAGCCTGTTGTTAGCTTTTGGTTTATAGCTATTAGGTGACTTTATTTGGTAAAAATGCATTCAGGCTCAGTAGTGTATTCAAGGATGACCACTTAGTGAATTGTCTTTTTTTTTTAAGATTAAGAGTATTGAAGACTGGGTTGAGCTACCTATGGCAAAACTCCACCATTCCTGGGAAGGCCACAATTGGCAAGAAAAGCAGGTAGCAAGCTTTCATCAAGTAAGTTGAGATTCCTGTGTTTGCAATCTGAACAGCTCACTGCTGAGCTGGGAGGGCAACTGCTCTGAGCACAACTCATTAGAGAACTGCTCTTGCAGACCTTCCCTGAAGGAAGCACTGTTGTGGTCAGAAGCATTCCAGGAGCTGCTGGCCAGCAAATGTGAGTTAGACTTGAATTTAATCCATTGCAAGTATCACAAGAGTGCAGAAAGGCTGTGTCCTCAAATGAGCAGCTCACCAAGGAGAATTTGACTTAACCTAGAAGTTCTGTTTATCTCCATTTATTTCTCAGCATATTCACACCAGGTGGGGAAGAAAAATCTCCCTTCAGCTCTGCAATGGCAGAGGATGCTTTTCATTGCATGCAGTGTTTGCAAGAGACTTAGTTCCCTGAGGATTTATGCCTCTCCTGTAAATACATTTTTGGCATTAAAACAAACTGAAGTATTTATGTTTTGGTAGTATGGAACCAACTTAATTATTTTGCCTACTGGCACCTTTGTCTTTAAAGAGCTCAATCCGCAGGATTACAGGATTGAGTAAAAACTAGAGAATAGCTAATCCTAGTACTAGAAAAGCACAGGGATTATTTGATCATTAGCTTCCTCATATTCCTCATGTTTCTTTTTCTTTTTCTACCTTCTCTTCCCTACCCACAGATGGTCTGGCTGTATTGGAGGCTTTTCTAAAAACTGAATTCTGTGAAGAAAATATAGGCTACTGGCTGGCTTGTGAAAACTTTCAAAAAAATCCACCCACCCCAGAAGCTATCCTTATATCCAAGATAAATATATGCACTCTTCTTAGAAAAAGGCCCAAAAGAGGTAAGACACAATTCCTCATTTCAGCATAAAGTGTACACTCTTGACATCAAGAAGCAACAGAAGAAGTAAAGACATAAGACTAAAGCAAGGGCCAGGGAATCTGAAAAGCTTCCTCTCCTGGTGTCCTGGCTTTCAAAGAAGTATCCCCCTACCTGGCAGGTGAAGCTCATCACACATTACAGCTTCTGATTTTCACTTTCAAAGAGCAGAGCCCCCTTCTCTAACAAAGGATAATGAGTGATCTTTGTTTCAGATGAACATGCTTTCAAACCAAAACTCTTATTATCCAAAATATACAAGAAGCTACAACTCCCAGCTTTACAGCTGCCTGGAAAAGGGTGTATTGCTTTATGGAGAATAACTTTTTGAAGTTGTATTTATTTGCAAGGCAGAGTTACAGAGAGAAAAAAAGAGGGAAAGACAGAGGTTCACTCCCTTCCTCCAGGTCTCCCATGTGGGGGCAGAGGACCAAGCGCTTGGGCCATTCTCTGCTGCTTTACCCAGCAAAGAGCTGGGGAAGAAGTAGAGCAGCTGGGAGTCAAACTGGCATCCATGTGGGATGTTAGTGCTGCAGGCAGCAGTGTAACTTGCTATGCCACAGCACCAGCCCCCAGAAAGAACTCTTATCCCTGGTCTTTCTTTTGAGTCAGAATGCTACCAGGACTTTTGTGTTGAAAACCACAGATCACCACAGAACCCCATGAGAAGAAAAAGGAGCCCCAGAGTAGAGTACATGTTCTGTTTCCTAAGGCAGAAGATTTTGACTGCCAGAGACTGACATTCAATTCAGCCTGGGTGTTTGAAAACATCCCTCACAACTGTTGATTCCAGTTCAGGTAGTAAATCAGGAAGCTGGTGACTGTCCAGGAGATACCTGTATCAGAAAAGCTTCCACCACCGTGAAGACACAGGCAGGAAACACGTGGTCTGAGTGGGGTGGGTCTCGCTGGAAAAGCAGGACTCTGAGATGGAAGATAATGCAATGGAATGCTGTTGATCTAGACTCACTGAAAATCAATAGGTCTGGGATTCTGTGGCCTTAGCTACCTAGCTCTACATCTTTCCTTAAATCCATCCATGTCACCACATGGTTTTAGTTCTAGGTTTTAAGTCCAAACTAATGTAACTTGTTTATTATGTAGAATCATCCATTCTATTGTTGTGTATTGCTGAACCGGAAGTGATGTTTGAATTGTTAAATGGTATTTAAAATAGTGAGTGCTTGTGTGTAGAAAACCACAGTGGCTGTTCCAAGTGCCAAAAACTCTTGAAGGCAGCTAAGCTTTGAAGTGGTCTTTGAATATTTGAATACATTTATTTTGATAAATAATGTCATTGAATACTCAGAGTCCAGGTGTGAGTTGATTTGATTTTGGTAACTGGAAATATGACCAACATAAGATCTTTGTAGTAGAGAAGAAGCATGCATTACTGAATCTGTGCAGGGAGAACTGACAGCCCCCAGAGCTGAGATGAGAGTGGCAAGGAAGATGCTCTTTTCTAAACCTAAGTCACAGCACATCTTTAGAATGACCCAGGGTTAAAATTACTAACAGAATCTTTTATTAAACATCAAGGTCTTTGATGAGTGTGGGGAGCAATCCGGACTAGACTAAGTTACTCAAATTAAGACTTATTCTATGCATCTGCTCTCCCACAATATGGCGCTGGGAGAGAAGTAAACAGCTTCCGCACAGCTGCCTCCAGTTCAACTGATAAACTGTAGGACTTGCTCCTGATTGGAGGAGAGCAGCGTACTCGGCGTGTGGGCAGCCGAGTTGGGATTGGCGGAGGAGGACTATAAAGGAGGAGAGAGACGGCATGCACCAGGAACATCTATGGGGAACATCTAGCTGAAGGAACACCTGTGCAGCCCCCGAGACGAGCCGGCCGGCGGTGTGCCACTCCCCTGCGGAAGTGGGGAATGCGGCCAGGGGGAACTGCCCTTCCACGGAGGTGGAAGGGATAGTAGCCAACCCGGGAGGAACCAGCAGCAAACCCGGGGAGGGCCGAGCAGACGAAAGAACAGCGCAGGGTCCTGTGTTGCTCCTCCACGAAGAGGGGGAGCGACATAATGGTGCCGTGACTCGGATATGAAGCCTAGGCAGGGTTCTGTGTCGCTCCTCCACGAAGAGGGGGAGCGACATAATGGTGCCGTGACTCGGATAGGAAACCTAGGACGGATAGGAAACTTACGACGGATATGAAACTTAGGAGGGAAGAAACGGGAAGAAGTGGAAAATATCGGAGAGAGAGACTAGCAAACAGCCTAGGGAAAAGCCGGACGAAAAAGGTGCCGGAAGAAGTTATTGAAAGCCTAGGCATAGACTCAGATACGGACTACGGGGGGAAGCTGGGAGAAATCTCTAAGGTCGAAAGCGAAAGTGAAAGCTAGAACAAACAGACTCGGATGCGGACTGTGGGGAGAGGCCAGGAGAAATGAGGGAGGAATATTGTTGGAAGAAAGCTTGGGGAAACATACCGGGTAGAGAAAAATGTTAGGGAAATTGAAGCCGCGGGGGGCAGGCCGAGGCGGAAACGGAAGCCACTTTGGGGTTCTCAAGTTAGCCCGGGAATAGGGGGCGAAAAGTTGAAACCAGAAGCTGAGACGTAAGCCAGATTGGGATCCGTCTGATTAGCCCGGGGTGCAAAGGACGGGAAGCCAAATTGTGGGGCGGAGACGTACGCTGGGTTGAATTCGCCAGGCTAGCCCGGGGAACTTGGATTGAATGCTAGTGGTGGAGACACAAGCTACGCTGTGTTACTCGCGGAAGCCGCCGCGTGCAGAGAGAGCACGGGGCGTGAATAGATAGGGAACGCTGGCGTAGGCCGTGGTTTAGACGCGAAAGGGTTAAGCGTGGAGACCACGGAGCGCGCGAAGCCGAGCCGCGCAAAGCCGGGAAGCTGCGCAGATGAGAGAGGCGCGCGGGCTGAAGCGGCGCAGAGCCGGGAACCTGCCGGCGGGGCGAGGTGCCGGAAAGCCGCAGGGATAAGAGAAACAGAAGTTTTAGAAGTAAAGTGAGAAAAATAGGAATGCTGGAAGATAGAAGTAAAATGGGAGAAATAGGAATGCCCGGAGATAGAGAAATAGAGAAATAAAAAGGCCTCCCTACAACACTGCAATGTGAGAGCTTGGATTCGGTCTGCCTAATCAAGTGAGGCGATGAGCACCTGCGGGCAGCTAGCAGCTTATGCGCCGCAGGTCACCGAAGACAGGCACGAATTAACATCAGTAAGGCTTCCCCACAATACAACAATATTAAGCTTGGATTCGGTTTGCCTGATAGGTCTTGTAAGTCCCCTGCAGGCAGAGCAGAGCATGCGCTGCAGGGCACCGAACACAGGCATGCATCAGCGCCTAAAAACCTCCTCACAACATGGCGAAGAGAGGACCCGGATTCGGTTTGCCTGATAGGACTTGTAAGAGCCTGTGGCAACTCTAGCAAGTAGAGCAGAGTGTGTGCCGCGGGACACCGAAGACAGGCGCGTATCAACGCTAAAAAATAAAAAGAAAGGGGGATCTGTGGGGAGCAATCCGGACTAGACTAAGTTACTCAAATTAAGACTTATTCTATGCATCTGCTCTCCCACAATATGGCGCTGGGAGAGAAGTAAACAGCTTCCGCACAGCTGCCTCCAGTTCAACTGATAAACTGTAGGACTTGCTCCTGATTGGAGGAGAGCAGCGTACTCGGCGTGTGGGCAGCCGAGTTGGGATTGGCGGAGGAGGACTATAAAGGAGGAGAGAGACGGCATGCACCAGGAACATCTATGGGGAACATCTAGCTGAAGGAACACCTGTGCAGCCCCCGAGACGAGCCGGCCGGCGGTGTGCCGCTCCCCTGCGGAAGTGGGGAATGCGGCCAGGGGGAACTGCCCTTCCACGGAGGTGGAAGGGATAGTAGCCAACCCGGGAGGAACCAGCAGCAAACCCGGGGAGGGCCGAGCAGACGAAAGAACAGCGCAGGGTCCTGTGTTGCTCCTCCACGAAGAGGGGGAGCGACAGATGAGAATAGAACATTGACCTAAATCCCTCCTTGAGGATTAACAACCAGCTGAATAGCAGGCTGCAGTGGTGACGTCGAAGGGGTTGGGGCCCAGGGTCGGGGGTCGCAGGTCCCAATGGCTGGCCCAGAATGGTCACGGGCTCCCCGGGTCATGGGCCGGCACTGTGGCATGGGGCTCCAGAGGTCAGGGGAAGCCTGCTGGGCCACTTCCTGCTTCCTTCCTTGGGCAGAGGTCAGGGATCACAAAGTGACCTAAAGTGACCAGTTCAGGGCAGAAATCCCTGAGGCACCACTGGGTCCCGGGCCTGGCCCGTGGGTGGGGCAGAAGCAGAGGGGAGATGCACAGGACCTGTGGGCCAAGGCTGCAGGTGTTCCTGTTGGCCCCCGGGCACCCACGGGGCCTCAGCCCCTCTCACAATGGAACTGCATGTGTACCTCAGACCATTTTTACCCCTAATTCCACTTTAAAGAAAGGTTTATCAAGGTCGGTGCCGTGGCATGGGGGTGCAACCACAGCCTGCAGGGCCCACATCATGGGCGCCAGTTCAAGTCCCTGCCACCACACTTCCTGTCCCACTCCAGCCAATGAGTGCAGCGGTGATGGACAGGCGCTTGGACCCCACACCACGCAGGAGACCTGGGCGGGGGCGCATGGGTCTTCAGCCTCGCCCAAACATTGGGGGATCAAACCAGCAGATGGAAGACCCCTGTCTCTATGCCTTTCAAATAAATCTCTTAAAATAAATAAAAAAGAAATGCAAAAAAAAATAAGAACCAGCTAAATAGAAGTGAACTGTATGGAGACAAACAGCAATGTTACAGTACTCAACTCTCCACTGCTCCAATGAACAAAGAAGACAAATAAGAGGGATATAGGCCTCCCCTTTTTTGTTATCCTTCCCTTGGTTCCAACTAGCATGGGCTTCCAGAAAATGTACAGGGAATCCATTCTCTTCTGTGGTCAATACATGATCTCAGAATTTCCCTTATTCATTTGCCTAACAGATTTTGATTATGTTACTCTAGGTAAAGGGAAGGCAACAGAACTGCCCTTTTCCCCCAATTTTAAAATCTGTTATTTATTTGAAAGGCAGAGTTACAGAGAAGGGGTAGGGACAGATCTTCCATCTGCTGGTTCACTTCCCAAATTGGCCTCAGCTGAGCCAAGCTAAACCCAGGCGCTTCTTCCAGGCCTCCCATATGAATGTAGTGGTTCAAGCACTTGGGCCACTTTCTGATGCTTTCCCTGGCACATTAGCAGGGAGATAGATTGGAAGTAGAGCAGCTGGGACTTGAATCAGCACCCATATGGGATGCTGGCACAGCAGGCCATGGCTTTACCCACTGTGTTGGTACCGTGTGTGTGTGTGTGTGTATGTATGTGTGTATTTTTATTTCAAAGACTCATTTATTTATTTGAAAGGCAAGGTTAGATAGGGAGAGACATAAGAAGAGAGATCTTTCAACCTCTGGTTCACTCCCCAAATGTCCACAACAGCAGAGGCTGGGCCAAGCCAAATCCTGGAGGCTGAACAGTGGATAATCTTTAGTTAATTTAAAATGAATAGGCTGTAGCTGGTGCTGTGGCATATAAGGTAAAGCCACCACCTGCAGTGCTGGCATCCCTTATGGGCACTGGTTCATGTCCCAGCTTCTCTGCTTCTAATCTAGTTACCTGCTAATGTGCCTGGGAAAGCAGCAGGAGATGGCCCAAATACTTGGGCCCCTGAATCCATGTGGGAGACCTGGAAGAAGCACCTGGCTTTGGATTAGCCCAGCTCCAGCTGCTTGCAGCCACTTGGGGAGTAAAACAGCAGACAGAACATCTCTGTCTATTTATGTGTCTCTCTCTATAATTCTGTCTTTCAAATACATAAATAAATCTTTAAAAAAGGTTTATTAACGTATGCTATAATCCAATCCAGTAAAAGTAAGAGAAGCATTAAATATTGCTACCTATATTTTTATTTATTTTTTATTTTTTAATTTTTAAAACTTTATTTAGTAAATATAATGTTCCAAAGTACAGTTTATGGATTACAAAGGCTTCCCCCCCATAACTTTCCTCCCACCCACACCCCTCCCATCTCCCACTCCCTCTCCCATTCCATTCACATCAAGATTCATTTTCAATTATCTTTATACACAGAAGATCGATTTAGTATATATTAAGTAAAGATTGCATCAGTTTGCACCACACAGAACATAAAGTGTAAAATACTGTTTGAGTACTAGTTATAGCATTACTTCACATTGGACAACACATTAAGGACAGAGATCCCACAAAAGGAGCAAGCACACAGTGATTCCTGTTGTTGACTTAACAATTTGACACTCTTGTTTATGGCATCAGTAATCTCCTTAGGCTCTAGTCATGAGTTCCCAAGGCTATGGAAGCCTCTTGAGTTCACTGACTTCGATCTTATTTAGACAAGGTCATAGTCAAAGTGGAAGTTCTCTCCTCCCTTCAGAAAAAGGTACCTCCTTCTTTGATGGCCCATTCTTTCTACTGGGATCTCACTCACAGAGATCTTTTATTTAGGTCCTTTTTTTTTCTTTTTTGCCAGAGTGGCTTTCCATGCCAAAAATACTCTCATGGGCTCTTCAGCCCGATCCAAGTGCCTTAAGGGCTGATTCTGAGGCCAGAGTGCTGTTTAGGACATCTGCCATTCTACGAGACTGCTGTGTATCCCACTTCCCATGCTACCTATATTTTATATAGTCTAAGTATTGTATAAACTAAAATATAGGGCCGGCGCCGCGGCTCACTAGGCTAATCCTCCGCCTAGCGGCGCCGGCACACCGGGTTCTAGTCCCGGTCGGGGCGCCGGATTCTGTCCCGGTTGCCCCTCTTCCAGGCCAGCCCTCTGCTGTGGCCAGGGAGTGCAGTGGAGGATGGCCCAGGTGCTTGGGCCCTGCACCCCATGGGAAACCAGGAAAAGCACCTGACTCCTGGCTCCTGCCATCGGATCAGCGCGGTGCGCCGGCCGCAGCGCGCCGGCCGCGGCGGCCATTGGAGGGTGAACCAACGGCAAAAGGAAGACCTTTGTCTCTGTCTCTCTCTCTCACTGTCCACTCTGCCTGTCAAAAAAAAAAAAAAAAAACTAAAATATACAACACTAGGAGTATGCTATCAGTAATTACACTACCAATCTCAGTGATTATAAATAAGAATTTTAGTAACTTTTAGCGACATTCTGAACAATGATTCAATGATTCTCTTTTTAAATTTAAAAATGCCCATGAACTTAAATGTTTCTGTGTAGCTCCTAATAGAACTACAAGCCTTAGAAGTTCTATGCTGTTTAACATTTCATCTTCAGTGTCAACTCAATTATTACACTGCCAGTTTATAAAACACTTCACAGTCATGTGAACCTTACCATAAGATAGGACTGTGTAAAATAAATCTTTTAACTATAAAGACAATCTTATCTCACAAGGGAGGAAGATCCAGAGGGGTCAAATGACTTGCTAATGTCACTTAGCTCTGTCGGCACAGAAACAAGGAAAGCTCTCAGCTTCCTGCCACCTCCCCTTACACCACCTGCCTCAACTCGATGAGCCTGTAATTTTAAGGACACTCAGGCCCCATGAGTTTAAAGGAATTTTTCAAGGTTACATGACAAGTACCAAAGCCAGAAGTAAAAATTATTGCTTCCATCTTTCTCTTCCTTATCCACTATGGAAGTCTGATTTACAGTTATGCATTATTCAAATATCATTTACAACCAAGAAGCATTATTTTTCCCCAAATTTAACAATGAAACTACTTTTTTCCAATGAGGAAGTTATTTTAATGGATGATACAAACATACTTGTTTTGTTTTTTAATTTGAGATGCAAAGAAATGAACAAGTAGACAGAGAAGTGGTATTCACCCTCTAGTTCACTGCTGAAATGTCCACAGTGGCCAGGGCTTGCCCAGGAGCAGGGAACCCAATCATCTGAGCCATAACTTGCTAGCTCCCAGGGTCTGCATGATCAGGAAGTTGGAGGCAGGGGCTGGAACTGGGAATCAAACCCAGAAACTCCAATGTGGGACACAGGCATCTGAACCACAAGGCTACGCCCTGGCTTCCAGACTTCTTTTTTTTTCACCAGTCCTCTTAAAATGAAAGTTAATTACAACCTGAAATCCAAGACTCTGGAGTCCTCAGGTGTGTGTGTCTATGCAAGTTTATGCATGAGAGTTAGGTTGCCCAAGAGTCTGCAGTTTAGAGAGAACAGAAGAGTGAAACATGTGTCAGAGGAAGTCAGCATTGGAGAGGTGGCTGTGCTCTAGTCAGAGGCTGAGGAGGACAAGTCCACAGAGAGCAGCAGCACCAAGGGAGAATGCTATACTAGCAAGTAAGGAGAAAAAATGTTGAAAAATAAATATTTTAAAAAAGATCCAGGACCAGCGCTGTGGCACAGTGGGTTAAAGTTCCAGCTTGCAGTGCCAGCATCCCATATGGGCACTTGGCTCCTGGCTTTGGATCAGCCATTCTCACTGTCTAACTCTGCCTGTCAAAAAAACAAACAGGCAGAGCCAAGATGGCGGAATAGTGAGGGCACACACTGATAGTCCGGGAAAAGACAGTTTAATAAAAGTGGAGTTACTGTAGCCACAGGAAAAGGCTCAGGGAAAAATTGCAGAGGAAACTCTCCCGGATCTAGTGGAGGTGACACGGAGGACCTACGAGGAGAGCAAGGTCGCCCACCACATGGAAGCTGAGCCACGGGAGCTGCGCCACCACAGAAGCAGAAGCTGAAACCGAGACCAAGAAGCCGTGCTGCTGCAGAAGCCACACTGCAGAGTCTGCGCGCTAGCGCTGGAAGGGGAGGTGAGATAAAAACCTCAGTAACCCAAGACATTTCGGGGAAAGGCAGAAAAAGCCTACAGGGAATGAAACCCCACTGGGGAAAGCTCACCAGGCAGACTGGAGGAGAGAAAAAACAAGCAAATAAGGGGAACCGGCACGGACATTAACTTCTCTCTCCACTCACCTTACAAATCCAAGCAAGACAAATAGCTGGCACCATTTTACATATAGAAAGAGGCGCTGGCCATTAGCCAAGCAGAAAAACCTGACTCTGGTGGGGAGAAATAACAGGAGGTTAAGACCTAGTTAGTGAAAGTGAGGAGCTAACGAACTGAGACTGAAAATCTGAGGTGAGGGCGAGAGAACTCACCAAGTACACAAACTTGGTAACTTGGGCAAACTGGAGAGAGACTATTGAGAAATTTGAGACCACACTGAGGGCTGCATAAACTCTTTGTGTGGTCCCAGCGGTAACCAGACAAATACCCACAGGTGCCAGATTTCATACATCAACTACCCCCAATTCCACTCAGCTGTGTGGAATTACTTCCCCACTGAGTCAGAAAAAAAAAGAGAGAGAGAGAGAGAGAGTGAGCAAGTGAGAGAACAATCTGGGTGAGTCACCTTTGGCACACCCTTATCCCCAAAGAACCAAACAGAACTCTCTGGCCACACCCATCACAGCCTCTAAGGATCCATCAAAAGCAGACAGTCCACTTAATCTAGAGTCACAGGATAACGAGAAGAAACCGAATATCTCCAATATGCCAAACAACAAACGCAGAAACTGAGGTAACAAGAACAAGGAAGACACTATGACACCCCCAAATGAAATAGACACCCCAATTCAAGATTATGAAGATGATGAGATAGAAGAAATGCAAGAAGCAAATCTCAAAAAATTGATAACAACATTAAGAAGTTCTCAAAAACAAATTCTTGAACTACAGAAATCCTTAATGGACAAGATAGAAAATCTCTCGCGCGAAAATGAAATATTAAGGAGGATTCAAAATGAAATGAAACAACTAGTAGAACATGAAACTGCAAAAGTGATGAGAAATCATAATGAAATGAAGAATTCAATTGATCAAATGACAAACACATCAGAAAGCCTTAAAAGCAGAATGGGGGAAGCAGAAGAGAGAATATTGGACTTAGAAGACAGAGCACAGGAAAATATACAGTCAGACCAAAGAAAAGAAGAGGAAATTAGAAATCTAAAAACTATTGTTAGGAATCTTCAAGATACTATTAAAAAACCAAAAATTCGAGTTCTAGGAGTTCCTAAAGACATGGAGAGGGAGAAAGGATTAGAGGCCTTTTTAGTGAGATACTAGCAGAAAATTTCCCAGGTTTGGAGAAGGACAGAGACATCCTAGTAAAGGAAGCTAATAGAACTCACCCCAGTGAAACATAAAGAAAAGATCCTAAAATGTGCAAGAGAGAAACATCAGATTACTTTCAGGGGATCTCCAATCAGACTCACAGCAGACTTCTCATCAGAAACCCTACAAGCTAGGAGGGAATGGCGAGACATAGCACAGGTGCTAAGAGAGAAAAACTGCCAGCCCAGAATATTATATCCTGCCAAGCTCTCATTTGTGAATGAAGGTGAAATAAAGACCTTTCATAGCAAACAGAAATTGAAAGAATTTGTTGCCACTCGTCCAGCCCTGCAAAAGATGCTTAAAGATGCGTTACACACAGAAACACACAAACACGGTCATCAATATGAAAGAAGGTAAAGGAAGGAAACCTCACAGCAAAAGATCACAGAAAGTTCAAAACATATATTTGAAAATATCTTTGGCAAATGGCAGGGCAAAGTTACTACTTAGCAATAGTCACATTGAACGTTAATGGCCTGAACTGTCCAGTTAAAAGACACCGATTGGCTGACTGGGTAAAGGAACAAAACCCATCTATTTGCTGCTTACAAGAAACACATCTTTCCAGCAAAGATGCATACAGACTGAAAGTGAAAGGCTGGAAAAAGATATACCGTGCCAACAGAAATGAAAAAAGAGTGGATGTAGCCATCTTAATATCAGAGAACGTAAACTTTACCACAAAAACTTAAGAGAGACAAAGAGGGGCACTATATAATGATTAAGGGATCAATACAACAGGAAGATACAATGATTATCAACATATATGCACCTAATTACTGGGCACAGGTTTATTTAAAAGATTTGTTAAGGGACTTAAAGGGAGATTTAGACCCCATTACAATAGTACTGGGGGACTTCAATACTCCACTCTCAGAAATAGACAGATCAACAGGACAGAAGATCAACAAGGAGACAGTAGGTTTAAATGACACTATAGCCCAAATGGATCTAACAGATATCTACAGAACTTTTCATCCTACACAGAAAGCATTTACATTCTTCTCAGCAGTACATGGAACCTTCTCTAGGATTGACCACATACAAGGCCATAAAGCAAGTCTCAGCAAATTCAAAGGAAATAGAATCATAACATGCAGTTTCTCAGACCATAAAGGAATGAAGTTTGGAAATTAGCAACTCAGGAATCCCTAGAGCATATGCAAACACAGGAAGATTGAACAACATGCTCCTGAATGAACAATGGGTCATAGAAGAAATTAAAAGAGAAATCAAAAATTTTCTGGAAGTAAATGAGGATAACAGCACAACATACCAAAACTTATGGGATGCAGCAAAAGCAGGGTTAAGAGGAAAGTTTATATCAATAGGTGCCTACATCAAGAAATTGGAAAGGCACCAAATAGATGAGCATTCAATGCATCTCATGGATCTAGAAAATCTGCAGCAAACCAGACCCAAATCTAGTAGAGAAGAGAAATAATTAAATTCAGAGAAGAAATTAACAGTATTGAATCCAAAAAAAATTACAAAAAATCAGCCAAACGAAGAGCTGGTTTTTTGAAAAAATAAACAAAATTGACACCCCATTGGCCCAACTAACTAAAAAAAAAGAAGAGAAAAGACCCAATCATTTACTTCCAGAAATCAGAGATGAAAAAGGAAATGTAACAACAGACACCACAGAAATAAAAAGAATCATCAGAAATTACTACAAGGACCTGTATGCCAGCAACAGGGAAACCTATCAGAAATGGATAGATTCCTGGACTCATGCAAACTACGTAAATTGAAACATGAAGACATAGAAAACCTAAATAGACCCATAACTGAGACAGAAACTGAAACAGTGATAAAGGCCCTCCCAACAAAGAAAAGCCCAGGACCAGATGGAGTCACTGCTGAATTCTACCAGACATTTAAAGAAGAACTGACTCTAATTCTTCTCAAACTATTCAGAACAATCAAAAAAGAGGGAGTCCTCCCAAATTCTTTCTATGAAGCCAGCATCACCTTAATTCCTAAGCTGGGAAAAGATGCAGCATTGAAAGAGAATTACAGACCAATATCCCTGATGAACATAGATGCAAAAATCCTCAATAAAATTCTCGCCAATAGAATGCAACAACACATCAGAAAGATCATCCACCCAGACCATGTGGGATTTATCCCTGGCATGCAGGGATGGTTCAATGTGCGTAAAACAATCAATGTGATACACCACATTAACAGACTACAGAAGAAAAACAATGTGATTATTTCAATAGATGCCAAGAAGGCATATGATAAAATACAACACCCTTTCATGATGAAAACTCTAAGCAAACTGGGTATGGAAGGAACATTCCTCAATACAATCAAAGCAATTTATGAAAAACCCACGGCCAAGATCCTATTGAATGCGGAAAAGTTGGAAGCATTTTCATTGAGATCTGGTACCAGAAAGGGATGCCCACTCTCACCACTGCTATTCAATATAGTTCTGGAAGTTTTAGCCAGAGCTATTAGGCAAGAAAAAGAAATTAAAGGGATACAAACTATCCCTCTTTGCAGATGATATGATTCTTTATTTAGGGGATCCAAGGAACTCTACTAAGAGACTATTGGAACTCATAGAAGAGATTGGCAAAGTAGCAGGATATAAAATCAATGCACAAAAATCAACAGTCTATATATACACAGGCAATGACACGGCTGAGAAATAACTTCTAAGATCAATCCCATTCACAATAGCTACAAAAACAATCAAATACCTTGGAATAAACTTAACCAAGGATGTTAAGGGTCTCTACGATGAAAATTACAAAACCTTAAAGAAAGATACGGAAGAGGATACCAAAAAATGGAAAAATCTTCCATGTTCATGGATTAGAAGAATCAACATCATCAAAATGTCCATTCTCCCAAAAGCAATTTATAGATTCCATGCAATACCAATCAAGATACCAAAGACATTCTTCTCAGATCTGGAAAAAAATGCTGAAATGCATATGGACACACAGGAGACCTCAAATAGCTAAAGCAATCTTGTACAACAAAAACAAAGCTGGAGGCATCTCAATACCAGATGTCAGGACATACCACAGGGCAGTTGTTATCAAAAGAGCATGGTACTTTCTTCAGAAACAGATGGATAGACCAATGGAACAGAATAGAAACACCAGAAATCAATCCAAACATCTACAGCCAACTTATGTTTGATCAAGGATCCAAAACCAATTCCTGGAGTAAGGACAGTCTATTCAATAAATGGTGCTGTGAAAATTGGATTTCCACAGGTAGAAGCATGAAGCAAGATGCCTACCTTTCACCTTACACAAAAATCCACTCAACATGGATTAAAGACTTAAATCTATGACCTGACACCATCAAATTATTAGAAAGCATTGGAGAAACCCTGCAAGATATAGGTACTAGCAAAGACTTCTTGGAAAATACCCCAGAAGCACAGGTAGTCAAAGCCAAATTAACATTTGGGATTGCATCAAATTGAGAAGTTTCTGTACTGCAAAAGAAACATTCAGGAGAGTGAAGAGGCAACCGACAGAATGGGAAAAATATTTGCAAACTATGCAACACATAAAGGGTTGATAACCAGAATCAACAATGAGATCAAGAAACACCACAACATCAAAACAAACAACCAACTTAAGAGATGGGCCCAGGACCTCAATAGACATTTTTCAAAGAGAAATCCAAATGGCCAACAGGCACATGAAAAAATGTTCAAGATCACTAGCAATCAGGGAAATGCAAATCAAAACCACCATGAGGTTTCACCTTAGCCCGGTTACCATGGTTCACATTCAGAAAGCTATCAACAACAGATTCTGGCGAGGATGTGAGTAAAAAGGGACACTAACCCACTGTTGGTGGCAATGCAAACTGGTGAAGCCACTATGGAAGTCAGTCTGGAGATTCCTCAGAAAACTGAATATAACCCTACTGTTCAACCCAGCCATCCCACTCATCGGAATTTACCCAAAGGAAATGAGATTGGCAAACAAACAAGCTGTCTGCACATTAATGTTTATTGCAGCTCAATCAATTCACAATAGCTAAGACCTGGAACCAACCCAAATGCCCATCAAAAGTAGAATGGATAAAGAAATTATGGGACATATACTCTATAGAATACTATCCATCAGTCAAAAACAATGAAACCCAGTCATTTGCAACAAGATGGAGGAGTCTGGAAAACATTATGTGTCGCTCCCCCTCTTCGTGGAGGAACGACACAGGACCCTGCGCTGTTCTTTCGTCTGCTCGGCCCTCCCCGGGTTTGCTGCTGGTTCTTCCCGGGTTGGCTACTGTCCCTTCCACCTCCATGGAAGGGCAGTTCCCCCTGGCCACATTCCCCACTTCCGCAGGGGAGCGGCACACCGCCGGCCGGCTCTCTCGGGGGCTGCACAGGTGTTCCCCTTAGATGTTCCCCTTAGATGTTCCTGGTGCATGCCGTCTCTCTCCTCCTTTATAGTCCTCCTCCGCCAATCCCAACTTGGCTGCCCACACGCCGAGTACGCTGCTCTCCTCCAATCAGGAGCGAGTCCTACAGTTTATTGGCTGAACTGGAGGCAGCTGTGTAGAAGCTGTTTTCTTCTCTCCCAGCGCCATATTGTGGGAGAGGAGATGCATAGAATAAGTCTTAATTCCAGTAACTCAGTCTAGTCCGGGTTGCTCCCCACAGATCCCCCTTTCTTTTTATTTTTTGGCATTGATACGCGCCTGTCTTCGGTGTCCCGCGGCACACACTCTGCTCTACTTGCTAGAGTTGCCACAGGTTCTTACAAGTCCTATCAATCAGGCAAACCGAATCTGGGTCCTCTCTTCGCCATGTTGTGAGGAGGTTTTTAGGCGCTGATGCGTGCCTGTGTTCGGTGACCTGCGGCTCACACTCTGGTCGAGCCGCTTGCTGGTGCTTACCACCTTAATCAGGCAGACCGAATCCAAGCTTAATATTGTTGTATTGTGGGGAGGCCTTACTAATGTTAATTCGTGCCTGTCTTCGGTGACCTGCGGCGCATAAGCTGCTAGCCGCCGCAGGTGCTCATCGCCTCACTAATAGGGCAGACCGAATCCAAGCCTTCTAATTGCAGTATTGTAGGGAGGCCTTTCTATTTCTCTATTTCTCTATCTCCGGGCATTCCTATTTCTCCCATTTTACTTCTGTCTGCCAACATTCTTATTTCTCTCATTTTACTTCTAAACTTCTGTTTCTCTTATCCCTGCGGCTTTCCGGTGCCCGCCCCGAGGCTGCTACTCGGCACCCGCCCCAAGGCTGCTTCCCGGCTCTGAGCCGCTTCAGCCCGCGCCTCTCTCATCTGCGCAGCTTCCCGGCTTTGCGCGGCTTGGCTTCACGCGCTCCGCGGTCTCCACGCCCTTCGCGTCTGCACCACGGCCTCGCGCCAGCCCCGCGTTCCCTATCTATTCACGCCCCGTGCTCTCTCTGCACGCGCCGGCTTCCGCGAGTCACACAGCGTAGCTTGCGTCTCCACCACTAGCATTCAATCCAAGTTCCCCGGGCTAGCCTGGAGAATTCAACCCAGCTTACATCTCCGCCCCACGGTTTGGCTTCCCGTCCTTTGCTCCCCGGGCTAATCAGACGGATCCCAATCCGGCTTACGTTTCCACTTCTGGTTTCAACTTTTCGCCCCCTATTCCCGGGCTAACTTGAGAATCCCAAAGTGACTTTTGTTTCCGCCTCGGCCTGCCCCCCGCGGCTTCAATTTCCCTAACATTTTTCTCTACCCGGTATGTTTCCCCAAGCTTTCCTCCAACAATACTCCTCCCTCATTTCTCCTGGCCTCTCCCCACAGTCCGCATCCGAGTCTGTTTGTTCTAGCTTTCACTTTCGCTTTCGACCTTAGAGATTTCTCCCAGCTTCCCCCCGTAGTCCGTATCTGAATCTATGCCTAGGCTTTCAACAGCTTCCTCCGGCACCTTTTTTGTCTGGCTTTTCCCTAGGCTGTTTGCTAGTCTCTCTCTCCGATATTTTCCTGCTTCTTCCCGTTTCTTCCCTCCTAAGTTTCCTATCCGTCCTAGGTTTCCTATCCGAGTCACGGCACCATTATGTCGCTCCCCCTCTTCGTGGAGGAACGACACAGGACCCTGCGTTGTTCTTTCGTCTCCCCAGCCCTCCCCGGGTTTGCTGCTGGTTCTTCCCGGGTTGGCTACCATCCCTTCCACCTCCGTGGAAGGGCGGTTCCCCCTGCCACATTCCCCACTTCCGCGGGGGAGCGGCACACCGCCGGCCGGCTCTCTTGGGGGCTGCACAGGTGTTCCCCTTAGATGTTCCTCTTAGATGTTCCTGGTGCATGCCGTCTCTCTCCTCTTTTATAGTCCTCCTCCGCCAATCCCAACTCGGCTGCCCACACGCCGAGTACGCTGCTCTCCTCCAATCAGGAGAAGGATCAGCTCCTGGAGGTCATCACTCAAGTTGGCAAGAGGCAGCTGCGTAGAAGCTGTTTTCTCCTCTCCCAGCGCCATATTGTGGGAGAGCAGATGCATAGAATAAGTCTTAATTCCAGTAACTTAGTCTAGTCCGAGTTGCTCCTAGTTGCTCCCCACACATACCAGGTTATTCCAATTCAATCCCATCAAGGTGGCATGTACCAATGCCATCTCACTAGTCCAAGTGATCAACTTCAGTTCACAATTGATCATAATGACAGGACTAAGAGCCCAAGGGATCACAGAAACAAGACTAGTGTCTGCAAATACTAGCTGATAGAATAAAAAAGGGAGAGAACAATCCAACATGGGAGCGAGACACACAGTGTGTGCAGTGATGTACAGTGTGATTTAATGCTATAACTAGTACTCAAACAGTATTTTTCACTTTGTGTTTCTGTGTGGGTGCAAACTGTTGAAACCTTTACTTAATATATGCTAAACTGACCTTCTGTATATAAAGAGAATTGAAAATGAATCTTAATGTGAATGGAAGGGGAGAGGGAGCAGGAAAGGGGAGGATTGTGCGTGGGAGGGAAGTCATTGAGGGGGAAGTCATTGTACTCCATAAGCTGAACTTTGGATTTTATATATATTTAATAAAAGTTAAAAAAAAGACTAATGTCTGCTAATACTAACTGATAGAATAAAAAAGGGAGAGAATGATGCAATATGGGAAGCGGGAAACACAACAGACTAATAGAATGGCAGGTGTCCTAAACAGCATTCTGGCCTCACAATCAGCCCTTAAGGCATTTGGATCTGGCTGAAGAGCCCATGAGAGTATTTTAGGCATGGAAAGCCAAGACACTCTAGCAAAAAAAAAGATCTCCTCTAGTGAGATCCCAGTAGAAAGAACAGGCCATCAAAGAAGAGGTACCTTTCTCTTAAGGTAGGAGTGAACTTCCACTTTGAATATGACCTTGTCTAAATAAGATCGAAGTTGAAGAACTCAAAATGCTTCCATAGCCTTGGCATCTCATGACAAGAGCCTAAGGAGATTACTGACACCATAAACAAGAGTGTCAATTTGTTAAGTCAACAACAGGAATCACTGTGCACTTACTCCCCATGTAGGATCTCTGTCCTTAATGTGCTGTACATTGTGATTTAATGCTATAACTAGTACTCAAACAGTAGTTTTCACTTTGTGTTTCTATGTGGGTGCAAACTGTTGAAATCTTTACTTAATATATGCTAAATTGATCTCTTATATAAAGAGAATTGAAAATGAATCTTGATGTGAATGGGATGGAGGGAGCGGGAGATGGGAGAGTTGCATGTGGGAGGGAAGTTATGTGGGGGGAAGCCATTGTAATCCATAAGCTGTACTTTTTTACTAAATAAAAGTTTAAACAAACAAACAAAAAAAAACAAAAAGAAGTGGAACAGCCAGGTCTCAAACCGGCACCCATTTGAGATGCCAGCACTTCAGGCCAGGGCATTAACCCACTGTGCCACAATGCTGGCCCCAACTTTTTACTAGTTCAGTGTATATAACTATGTTGGTACTAAACCACCTCTACTATATCATTGATAAGACCAATAAATACAAATTCAGACTTTATGTTTTACAAAAATTTAGGAGATTCTATGTTCCAATTTGAATAACATGATAAACATGTTACTGTTATAGCAGCACAGAGACTAGAAACAAATTTGATTTCAGGCTTGATATTTCTAATGCTTTATAATCATAATTTTATGTTGTCAAATATTTATTTCACAATTTTAATAAAATACACTCATAAATCTGCTATATCACAATATAATGCAAACAAAAATAAACAACTTACTGGTGGTGTGTTCATTTTCTTTGGCCTGGGAAGACCACCTATTCTTAGGTGTTTAAATTTTAACTGAAAAGTGATCCCTGTTAGGAATTTGGAAAACATTATGTTGAGTGAAATAAGCCAATCCCAAAGGGACAAATACCACTTGTTCTCCTTGATAGGTGACAACTAACTGAGCACCAAAAAGGAAACCTGTTGAAGTGAAATGAACACTATGAGAAATGGTGACTTGATCAGCCCTCACCCTGACTGTTGGTGAGCAGCTTAATATGTTATCCCTCTTAGTATTTTTTTTATTTATTCTACTTAATACTTTTGGTTGAATACTGTAATCAATACACAATTCTTCTTAAGTGCTGAAACTTAACTGAAAAGTGATCGCTGTTAAATATAAGACTGGGAATAAGAGGGAGGAGATGTGCAATTCGGGACATGCTCAAGCTGAATTGTCCCAAATGGTAGAGTTAGAAACATACCAGGGGATTTGAATTCAATCCCATCGAGGTGGCATGTACCAATGCCATCTCACTAGTCCCAGTGATCAATTTCTGTTCACAATTGATCGTAATGATAGGACTAAGAACCAAAGGGATCACATAAACAAGAATAGTGTCTGCAAATACTAGCTGATAGAATCAAAAAGGGAGAGAATGATCCAACATGGGAAGTGAGATATACAGCAGACCCATAGAATGGCAGATGTCCTAAACAGCACTCTGGCCTCAGAATCAGCCCTTAAGGCATGTGGATCCAGCTGAAATGCCCATGAGAGTATTTCAGGCATGGAAAGCCAAGACACTCTGTGGGAAAAAAAAAAAAAACCTAAATGAAAGATCTCTGCGAGTGAGATCCCAGTGGAAAGAATGGGTCATCCAAGAAGGAGGTACCTTTCTCTGAAGGGAGGAGAGAACTTCCAATTTGACCATGGCCTTGTCTAAATAGGATCAGAGTTAGTGAACTCAGGGGGCTTCCATAGCCTTGGCGGTTTTTGACAAGAGCCTAGGGTGATTACTGAGGCCATAAACAAGAGTGTCAATTTGTTAAGTCAACAACAGGAGTCACTGTGTACTTACTCCTCATGTAGGATCTTTGTCCTTAGTGTGCTGTACATTGAGATTTAATGCTATAACTAGTACTCAAACAGTATTTTTCACTTTATGTTTCTGTGTGGGAGCAAACTGTTGAAATCTTTACTTAATGTATGCTAAACTGATCTTCTGTATATAAAGAGAATCGAAAATGAATCTTGATGTGAATGGAAGGGGAGAGGGAGTGGATAAGGGGAGGGTTGCGGGTGGGAGGGACGCTATGGGGGGAAGCCATTGTAATCCATATTCTGTACTGTGGAAATTTATATTCATTAAATAAAAGTTAAAAAAAAGAAAAAGAAAAAAAAAACATTGAGTTAATCATGTGTTTTTTTTATTTAATAAATGTGAATTTACAAAGTGCGACTTTTGTATTGTTTTGGCTTCCCCCCCATCCTCCCTCCCTCCTGTGACCCTTCCCTCTCCCACTCGCTCTCCCATCCTGCTCTTCATCGAGTTTCATTTTCAATTACCTTCATATACAGAAATCAACTTAGTATATACTAAGCAAGGATTTCAACAGGCTGCCTTTACACAACCGCACAAGGTATAGGGTATTGTTCAACTAGTAATGTTGTCTTTAAGTTTCATAGTAAAGCACATTAAGGACAGAGATCCTACATGGGGAGTATGTACCCAGTGACTCCCGTTGTTGATTTAACAATTGGCACTCTTATTTATGATGTCAGCAATCACCCGAGGCTCTTGTTATGAGCTGTCTAGGCTATGGGAACCCCTTGAGTTCACCAACTCTGAACTTGTTTAGTCAATGCCGTATCACAGTGGAGGGTTATAAAGTCAATTGAAAATAAATCTCATTAAGCTTAATGTTTGGAATAACACAGGAAGGAGGAATTTTGTAACTGTGAAGCTCTATTGTCCTGCATACTTTCCTACAGATTACATCTAAAGGTACAGTTTAAAATCTTGGTATGGGACCTCAAATCCCATCAAACTGGATAGTAAAAATTTTTAAAGTGAACATATTAAGTGGTAAATTGATAATATAGATAGGATTACATGTTAAATGGATCATATAAATAATATGAAATGTCTGGTCAAAATAAACAGAATTAAAAAGGAGAGAATATTCCAACATGGGAAGCAGTACACAGAGAAGAAACATAGAATGAGAATCACATTAAAAAACACTCTGTCCTCAGAATCAGCCCATAAGGCATTCTGGTCAGGTTAAAGTTGCATGAGAGCAATTCAAGCATCAAAAGCCAAGACAATGTGGTAAAAAAATGTTCTACATAAAGGATCTTTGTGAGAGAGACCCCAGTGGAAATAAGTGGCCATAAAAGAAGGATGTACTTTTGTCTGACAGGTGGAGAGTACTTCAACTTTGCTTGTGGACTTGTCTAGATACTGACACAGATTTTGGATACAAAGGCTACTATAGCCTTTGTAGCTTCTATAACCTAGGCAGCTCATGACAAGAGTTTTGGGTGATCACTGATATCATACATAAGAGTGTTATTTGTTAAATTAACAACAGGAGTCACTGTGCACATACTCTTCATAAAGGACTTCTGTCTGCAATGAATTGTATTATGAGAATTAACTGTAAAACTGGTTCTCGGTTTGTGTGTGTGTTTGTCAGTGTGTGTTTGTTCGTGTGTGTAAATTGTTGAAATCTACTTTGTAAAAGTTGGTCTTCTATGTATAAAGTTAAATAAAAATGTATCTTAAAGGATAATGGAACTTGGAATGAGCAAGGGAAGAGGAGTGGGGTGAGAGTGGAGGAGGGAGGGCAGCATAGTGAGAAGAATCACTATATTCCTAAAGTTGTACTGATGAGATTGGTACTCATTAAATAAAATGCTTCTTTGAGATATAAAAAGAAACCAGAGGAATTATTTGTATGTTTCCTGAGTAATCGCTTCACTCACAAGACAAAATGCATGATGCAAAAGAATTCATCTTCAACCACACACTAACAAAGTGGAACTCTAGTGGTTAAATTTTAGGGTTTCAAACTCATATTTGAAAGGCATGTGTTAAAAATAGATGAATTCTTATTTCAGCTCAATTCACAATAGCTAGAACCTGGAATCAACCCAAATGCCCATCAACAGTAGACTGGATAAAGAAATTATGGGGCATGTACTCCATAGAATACTATATGGCAGTAAAAAACAACTAAATCTTGTCATTTGCAACAAAATGGAGGAATCTGGAAAACATCATGCTCAGTGAATTAAGCAAGTCCCAAAGGGACAAATATCATATGTACTCCCTGATTGGTGACAACTAACCAAGCACCAAAAGGGAAACATGGTGAAGTGAAATGGATACTATAAGAAACAGTGACTTGATCAGCCCTTGTCTTATTGTTGATGTACAATGTAATACTTTATCCATTTTAGTATTTTTTCATTCTACTTAGAACTATTGGTTGAACTCTTTAATTAACACACAATTATTCTTAGATATTTAAATTCAACTGAAAAGTGATCTCTGTTAAATGTAAGAGTGGGAATAAGAGAGGGAGGAGATGTACAATTTGGGACATGCTCAATCGGACTTGCCCCAAATGGCGGAATTAGAAACGTGCCACTGGATTCCAATTCAATTCCATCAAGGTGGCAAGTACCAATGCCATCTCACTAGTCCAAGTGATCAACTTCAGTTTACAATTGATCATGCTGATAGGCCTATGAGTCAAAGGGATCACAGAAATAATACTAGTGTCTGCTAATACTAACTGATAGAATTAAAAAGGGAGAGAACGATCCAACGTGGGAAGCAGGATACACAGCAGACTCATAGAATGGCAGATGTCCTAAACAGCACCCTGGCCTCACAATCAGCCCTTAAGGCATTTGGGCCTGGCTGAAGAGCCCATGCGAGGATTTAAGGCATGGAAAGCCAAGACACTCTGACAAAAAAAAAAAAAAAACCTAAAGGAAAGATCTCTGTGAGTGAGAACCCAGTGGAAAGAACGGGGCCATCAAAGAAGGAGGTACATTTCTCTGAAGGGTGGAGAGAACTTCCACTTTGACTATGTATTGTTGACATAAGATCAAAGTCGGGGAACCCAAAATGCTTCCATAGCCTTGGCAACTCATGACTAGAGCCTAGGGTGATTACTGATGCCTTAAACAAGAGTGTCAATTTGTTAAGTTAACAACAGGAGTCACTTTGTACTTACTCCTCATGTAGATCTCTGTCCTTTATGTGTTGTTCAATGTGAATTAATGCTATAATTAGTACTCAAACAGTATTTTACACTTAATTGGTTTGTGTGGGTGCAAACTGTTGAAATTTTTTTAACATAGACTAAATTGATCTGTACATAAAGATAATTGAAAATGAATCTTGATGTGAATGGAATGGGAGAGGCAGCAGGAGATGGGAGGGTTGTGGATGAGAGGAAATTTATGGGGGGGGGGGAAGCCATTGTAATCCATAAACTCTACTTTAGAAATTTATATTTAGTAAATAAAAGTTAAAAATGGATAAATTCAAATGTGGGAACAGGTTTTATGATGATTATTATTTGCTTTCCCTTTGTTTTCAATTCTGATAATCATACTGTATTTCTAAACACACATCTGCTTGTCACAGATACATGTATAAAATATGGAAAACATCATGCTATTCTACTTTAAGATACTTAAACCTGAAGCTAATATTCCTATGGCAACCTATATCTAATCCATCAAAAGTTCTTTGCTGTGACCTAATCAAATAATTAGTGTGTTATTCATGGGTAATATTCCAGAATTCAGAAAACTACTACAGTACATTTACTAGAATAAAATAATGAGTCTTACTGTGGGTGCATTTAAATTCATTGCACAAAGCAAAAGTTCCAGTCTCTGGGAATTAATTCAAAACTCTTGAAATCCATTTCTCTATACATTTATCTGATGATCTATCAAATCTTTATTTATAGCTCTGAGAGTCAGATCTTAACTTTCTCTGTTCGCTAGTTTCTTCTATAACTCATGCAAGATATCAACACAAGAATTACATAGAGCCTCTACTGCCACTGTTGTTCTTGTCTAACAGGGAATGGCCATGGCTAATGTGAACTTCAGTGGGAGTAAGACAGTGTACTGGTTTTAGTCCCACAACATCTCCCTGGTTTCCTTTATTGCACAGATATGATTTTCCCTGTTCAAATTCCTGTGTTTTCTCTATACTGCCATTGTCCTAAGTGATATTCTACAAATGTGGGAACGTTAAACTTGAGCTTCCAAGCCTAGGTTCCCTCATCTCAGAGCTCAGAAACTAGTACATGATGACAAAATAGGTCTCAATTTCATATTGCTTGAGATAAAAATGAAATTTCAGGGATTAATGAGCTAGCTCAGCACCATGGACTTTGTGAGTTTATATGTCCTTTCCTGGAATTTGCTCTCTTTGTTCATCACACACCTCTGCCAACAGGAGTTGTTCCTTCTGGGAATGGAGATATAGCTTCCAAGGGAAACTCCAATATGAGAAAAATTGTGAACATCATACTCACCAAAAATTGGCTAATCATAAGCCACTCCTTTGACTCTTCTGAGTTAATAAGGAAGCTATAGTGATTAATTTCTCCTGAATACAGAAGATTATATAGTCCAAGTGGCATAAATAAAGGGAGTGATGAACAAAGAGTAAGTCTAGCTAATTAAAATAACCTCAAGGATTATTAACTGAATTTAGCCTTTTCTTTTTAAATATTTAATTATTTGAAAGGCAGAGAAATGAAAGACAAAAACAGAGACACAGACACATGAAGCATCTTTTTCTTGGCTCATTTCCCAAGATGCTAAAATAAACAGGTTTTGGCGAGGACAGAGCCAGGAGCAAGTAATTTTATTTACATCTGCTATATGGGCACATTCCAAAGCATTTGGGTCATGTTCCATTGCCTTTCCAGGTTCATTAACAGAATATACACAAAGTAACACTACAATATAGGAGGCCAGCATTGCAAGCAGTGGCCAATCCCATTGCAAAATAATGTGTGCCACAAACACTAGTCATTTCAGATCCATCATTAAAAATATTTAGTCATATACCTCTGTTGCCTCATCATGTATTTTTCTATTAATTCAGTTCATAATTTTATTGTTTAAAAAGACAAACAATATACACCTTGAAGTTTTAGACATAACCATTTGATAAGAAGAGGAAATCAAAGGGATACAAATTAAAAAGTGGGAATTCAGATTATTCCTATTTGAAAATGACATGGTTCTCAATATAGGGAAGCCAAAAGAGTCCACTAGTAGATTATTAGAATTCATAAAAAAACTTTGTTAAAGTAGCAGAATACAATATTAACACACGAAAGTTAATAGCCTTTCTATACACAGACATTGCCATGGCCAAACATCTAAACAGAAAGATTTCCAATCAACAACCTAAGTATCCATCTCAAGAGTCCTAGAAAACAAGAGTAAACCAAATACAAGATGAAATTAATAGCATAGGTCATAAATGGAATGTTAACATTAAAGATAAGCAAAATAAAGATTTTATTTTTAATAGAAGAAACAATCCTTTCACTAGGTTATAAAAACTAGGTTCAAGTAAATAAAATCAAAGAAGGGGAAACTACAATGCATATCACAGATATAATAGGCATCACTAATTTATATTAACAAGGATAAATAAAAAATGTAAAAAAATGTTTATTTGTGGATACATATAACCTACCAAAACTGAGCCAAGTAGATATAACATATCTGAGAATCCAGGTCTCCCACGGGGTTGCGGCTTTGGGTGATGATCATTGTGAATGTTGTTCTTTAGCTGCAGCCAACATGCTCTCCATGCAGGATGTTGGTTGGTCATAGAGGAAGCCACCTGCTAGCAGGAGGTAGGAAGTACACAGTGACCTTACTTTCTGCTTGCTGTCACTGCCAATCTACAAATGCCCTTTAGAAGAAGCCTATTGGCAAGCCAGTGGTGGTTACAAGATAGCAGAATAGGGAGGGAGCTTATTTCTCTAGCCCAGGGGAAAATAGTTTTAAATAAGTGGTAGTCTTGGGGAAGAGTTATGAAAAAAAGGCAAAGGAAACTCTACTACATGGAGGGCATGGGCACCCATGGCTCAGGACTCCAATATCCAAGAGCCTATGCACCATTGCTGCAAAGTGAGGTGAGAGATGGTAGGAGCCTGAGACTCTGGTGAAAAAGCAGAAGGAAGACCCTACAGGAAGTGAGGTTTGAAGCTTTGTGAGGGAAAGTGCACCAGCCTAACTAGAGGAGAGAAAAAAAGAGGGTATGAACACATTTCTCTCTGATCACCTTATAAAGCCATACAAGCCAATAGAGCAGGCGCCAATTTGGACATACATAACAGCTGCACCAGCTCATTTCTGTGCCCGGCAATCAGCTGAATGGAGATTCCTGACTCCAGTGGGGAGAAATAACAGAAGGTTAGGAGCTTGTGAATGTGTGAAGCTTCAGAACCAGGACTGTGGGAAAAAATGAGTGTGTGTGGAAGAACTCATGGTGTGGATGAGACTTTGAGCAGTCTCAGTGGGATACCACAAGCTCCAGAAGTCCTGGACACCTGGTGAGAGACATTGCTGGAAAATCTTAACTTATACTGAGAATTGCACAGATCCTTTGTGCGGTCCTTTGGACAGAGCAGAGGAATATTATATCCGCTTTGGCTAGTGCTCAGGCACTGGACTCCATCAAGGAGAAGAGCTCAGCTGAGCAGAAATAATTCCTTTCTGATTAAAAAAAGAGAGTGAAGATTTACCATGTCAAACCGGAGAGTATCAACTTAGGCATGCCCTTAACTCTAGAGAACTGAACAGAGCTCTCTGGCTACATCCACTACAAGCCTCTAGACATTCACTGAAAGCAGACATTCCACTCATCTATAGAGTCATAGTACAATGATAAAAGCTGCCAAAGTGGGGGAAAAAAAGAAGAAACCAACGAGTACCTCCACAAATGCTGAACAACAAATGCAACAACCCAAGAGACAAGAATAAGGAAGACAACATCATGCTCCCAAAAGAACAGAACACTTCAATACAAGATTATGAAGATGATGAGATAGAAGAAATGCAAGAAATAGAATTCCAAAAATTGATGATAAGATTATACAGAAGTAATCAAAAGCAAAAGCATGGACTACTAAAATCCATGGAGAACATGAAAGAATATCTCTCATGAAATTAAAATCCTTTTTTAATTTTTTTATTTAGTAAATATAAATTACCAAAGTACAGATTATGGATTACATAAGCTCCCCCCCATAACTTCCCTCCCACTCGCACTCCTCCCATCTCCTGCTCCCTCTCCTATTCCATTCACATGAAAATTCATTTTCAATTCTCTTTATATACAGAAGATTGATTCAGTATATATTAAGTAAAGATTTCATCAGTTTATACCCACACAGAAACACAAAGTGTAAAAATACAGTTTCAGTACTAGTTATAACATTACTTCACATTGGACAACACACTAAGGACAGAGCCCACATGAGAAGTAAGTACACAGTGATTCCTGTTGTTGACTTAACAATTTGACACTCTTGTTTATGGCGTCAGTAATCTCCCTAGGCTCTAGTCATGAGTTGCCAAGGCTATAGAAGCATTTTGGGTTCCCCAACTTCGATCTTATCCTGACAGGGTCATAGTCAAAGTGGAAGTTCTCTCCTACCTTAAGAGAAAGGTACCTCTTCTTTGATGGCCCCAATCTTTACACTGGGATCTCACTCGAGCAGATCTTTCATTTAGGTTTTCTTTTTTTCCCAAAGTGTCTTGGCTTTCCATGCCTAAAATACTCTCATGGGCTCTTCAGCCAGGTCCGAATGCCTTAAGGGCTGATTTTGAGGCCAGAGTGCTATTTAGGACATCTGCCATTCTATGAGTCTGCTGTGTATCCTGCTTCCCACGTTGGATCGTTCTCTCCCTTTTTGATTCTGTCAGCTAGTATTTGCAGACACTACTCTTGTTTTGTGATCCCTTTGACTCTTAGACCTATCAGTGTGATCAATTGTGAACTGAAGTTCATCACTTGGACTAGTGAGATGGCATTGGTATTTGCCACCTTGATGGAATTGAATTGGAATCCTGTGGCACGTTTCTAACTCCACCATTTGGGGCAAGTCCTATTGAGCATGTCCCAAATTGCACATCTCCTCCCTCTCTTATCCCCACTCTTATATTTAAGAGAGATCTCTTTTCAGTGAAAATTTAAACACCTAAGAATAGATGTGTGTTAATTAAAGAGTTCATCCAGTAGTGCTGGAACAAAAAAATACTAAAATGGATAAAGTATTACATTGTACATCAACCGTCAGGTCAAGAGCTGATGAAGTCACTGTTTCTCATAGTGTCCACTTCACTTCAACAGGTTTCCCCTTTGGTGCTCAGTTAGTTGTCGCCTATCAGGGAGAACATATGATATTTGTCCCTTTCGGCCTGGCTTAATTCACTCAGCATAATATTTTCCAGATTCCTCCATTTTGTTGCAAATGACCAGATTTCATTGTTTTTGACTGCTGGATAGTATTCTATAGAGTACATGTCCCATAATTTCTTTATCCAGTCTACTGTTGATGGGCATTTGGGTTGGTTCCAGGTCTTAGGTATTGTGAATTGAGCTGCAATAAACATTAATGTGCAGAGAGCTTTTTTGTTTGCCTATTTAATTTATAAGGAGGAATAAAAATGAAATTAAAAAACTCAATAGAACATGAAATCAAGATATTGAAGAGAAAACAAAATGAAAATGAAGAATTCAACAGAACAAATAAAAAATGCATTTGAGAACCTTAAAATCCAAATCAGGCAGAAGAGAGAATATCAGACTTAGAAGACAGAGCACAGAAAAGTATACAGTCTAGCTAAAGTCTGCAAGAGAAAATTAGAAATCTAAAACATATTGTTGAGAATCTATAGGATACAATATATAAAAAACAAGATTTTGGGTTCTTGTAGGTTCTGAAGTTATGGAGAAAGAGAAAGTGTTAGAATGCCTTTTTTAAGCAAAATACTAGCAAACTTCCAACAGACATGACCAGAAAAGATCATCAACACAACACATTGTAATCAAACTCACCACAGCAAAGCATAGGAAAAAGATTCTAAAATGTGCAAAAGATAAATGCCTGATTACTTTCAAGGATCTCCAATTAGATTCACATCAGACTTCTAATCAGAAACCCTGCAAGCTGGGAGAGAATAGTGAGATATAGCCCAAGACTTAGAGAAAATACAGTCATCCTATTATCTTATACCCTGCAAAGGTCTCATTTGGGAATAAAGATGAAATAAAAGCCTTTCATAACAAACAGAATGAATTTGTCACCACTCATCCATCCCTGCAAAGGATGCTGAAGATGTTTTACAAACAGAAACACAGAAACACAGTCATCAACAGAAAGATGATAAAGGAAGAAAACCTTGCAGTAAGGGATCACAGGAAGTTCAAACTATATATTAGAAATATCTTTGGGAACACGGCAGGGCAAAGTCACTTCTTATCACTAGCTGCACTGAAAGTAAATGGCCTCAACTCTCTAGAGATCCCAGTGGAAAGAACAGGTCATCAGGTACCTTTCTCTGAAGGGAGGAGAGAACTTCCACTTTGACCATGGCCTTGTCTAAATATGATCAGAGTTGGAAAACTGAAAAGGCCTCCATAGCCTTGCCAACTCATGACAAGAGCCTAGGGTGATTACTAATGCCATGAACAACAATTGCAATTTGTTAAGTCAACAACAGAAGTCACTGTGCACTTACTCGTCATGTAGGATCTCTGTCCTAAATGTGCTGTACATTTTGACGTAATGCTATAACTAGTGCTCAAACATATTTTACACATTGTATTTCTGTGTGGGTGTAAACTGTTGAAATCTTTACTTAATATACGCTAAATTGATCTGCATATAAAGATACTTGAAAATGAATCATGATGTGAATGGAAGGGGAGAGGGAGTGGGAGAGAGGAGGGTTGCAGGTGGGAGGAAAGTTATGGGGGGAACCATTGTAATCCATAAGCTGTACTTCAGAAATTTATATTCATTAAATAAAAGTTTAAAATAAAAGACACAGACTGGCTGAATGGATTAAAAAACAAAACCCTTTTATTTGCTGCTTTCAAGAAACACATCTTTCCAACAAAGATGCATGCAGACTGAAAGTGAAAGGTTGGAAAAATATATTCCATGCCAAAAGAAACCAAAAAAAGAGCTGATGTAGCCACCTTAATATCAGAAAAAAATGACTTTAACACAAAAAATGTTAAGAGAGACAAAGAAAGGCACTATATAATGATTAAGGTATCAATTCAACAGGAAGATGTAACTATTATAAATGTATATGCACCTAATTACAGGGCACCAGTTTATTTAAAAGATATGTTAAGGAACTTAAAGGGAGACTTAGACTCCAATACAATAATATTGGGGGGCTTCAATGCTCCACTTTTAGCAATGGACAGATCAACCAGACAGAAATCAACAAGGAAACAGTAGATTTACTTGACACTAGAGAACAAACAGATCTAAGAGATATGTACAGAAATATTCATCCTAATGTTACAGAATACACATTCTTCTCACTAGTGCATGGGATTTTCTCTAGGATAGACCACATATTAGGCCATAAAGCAAGTCTCAGCAAATTTAAAACAAATCAAAATCATACCATACATCTCAGACCACAATGGAATGAAGCTGGAAATCAGCAACTCAGGATTCTCTAGAGCATAAGTAAACACATGGAGAATGTCAGCATGCTCCTGAATGAACACTGGGTCATAGAAGAAATCAAAAGAGAAATCAAAAACTCTCAGGAAGCAAATGAAGATAACAACACAACATATCAAAACGTATGGAATACAGCAAAAGCAGTGTTAAGAGGAAAGTTTATAGCAATAGGTGCCTACATCAAGAAATTGGAAAGGCACCAAATAAATGAACTATCAATGCATCTCAAAGATCTAGAAAAACTACAGCAAACCAGACCCAAATCTAGTAGGAGAAGAGAAATAATTAATATCAGAGAAGAAAATCAACAAAATTGAATCCAAAAAATTACAAAAGAGAAGCAAAATGTTGAAGGGATTTTTTGAAAAAAAAAAAAATAAGCAAAATTGACTCACCATTGGCACAACTAACCAAATAAAGGAGAGAGAAGACACAAATCAATAAAATTAGACATGAAAAGGAAATGTAACAACAGACACCACAGAAATAACAAGAGTCATTATGAATTACTACAAGAGTTGTATGCCAGCAATCAGGGAAATCTGTCAGGAATGGATAGATTCCTGGGCATAGGCGACCTACAAAAATTGAAGCAAGAAACATAGAAAACCAAAAAAAGACCCATAAGAAAGTCAGAAACTGAATCAGTAATAAAGGCCCTCCCAACAGAGAAAAGTCCAGGACAAGAGAGATTCGCTTCTGAATTCCATCAGACATTTACTGAAGAAATAACTCCGATTCTTCTCAAGCTATTCAAAACAATTGAAAGAGAGGGAATCCTCACAAATTCTTTCTACAAAGCCAGTATCATTTAATTCCTAAACCTGAAAAAGATGTAGCAGAGAAAGAGAATTACACACCAATTTCTCTAAAGAACATCCAACAAATACACAACAAAATTCAAGCCAAAATAATCCAACAACTAATTAGAAGGATCATCCAACCTGACCAAGTGGGATTTATCCTTGTATGCAGGGATGGTTCAACATTCACAAATCAATCAATGTGATACACCACATTAACAAACTGCAGAAGAAAAATCATATATTATCTCAATAGATGCAGAGAAAGCATTTGATAAATTACAAAACCATTTCGTGATGAAAACTCTAACCAAATTGTGTATAGAAGGAACATTCCTCAACATAATTAAGGCAATTTATGAAAAAACCCGCAGCCAGCAACCTATTGAATGCGGAATAGTTGGAAGCGTTTCCACTGAGACCCAGTTCCAGACAGGGATGCCAAATCTCACCATTGCTATTCAATATAGCACTAGAAGTTCTAGCCAAGCCATTAGTCAAGAAAAAGAAATTACAAGGGGTACAAAAAGGGAAGGAAAATGTCAAACTATACATCTTTGCAGACAACGTGACTCTATTTAAGGTATCCAAAGAACTCCACTAAGAGACTATTGGAACTCATAGACGAATTTGGCAAAGTTGCAGGATATAAAATCAATACATAAAAATCAACAGCCTTTGTATACAGACACTGCCAGAACTGAGAAATAACATCTAAGGTCAATCCCATTCATAACAGCTACCAGAAAAAAAACCAAATAACTTGGAAAAAACTTAACCAAGGGTGTCAAATATTTCTATAATGAGAATTACAAAATCTTAAAGAACTAGAAGAGGATACTAAAAAATGGAAAAATATTCCATGCTCACTGATTGGAAGAATTAATATCATCAAAATGTCCATTCCTCCAAAAGCAATTTACAGATTCAATGTGATACCAATGAAAATATCAAACATATTCTTATCAGATCTAGAAAAAATGATGCTGATATTCATATAGAAACATATATTGAGGCACAGGAGACCTCAAATAGATAAACGAGTCTTATACAACAAAAACAGAGCTGGAGGCATCAGAATACCAGATTTCAAGATATACTACAGGGCCATTATAATAAAAACAGCATGGTACTGTACAGAAACAGATGGATAGGCAATAGAACAGAATAGGAACACCAGAAATCAATCCAAACATCTACAACCAATTTATATTTGATCAAGGAGCTAAAACCAATTTCTGGAGCAAGGAGAGTCTTTTAAACAAATATTGTTGGGAAAACAGGATTTCCACATGCAGAAGTATGAAGCAAGATACCTATGTTACACCTTACACAAAAATCCACTCAACATGGATTAAAGATCTAAATTTATGACCCAACACCATAAAATTATTACAGAACATTGGAGAAAGTCTGCAAGATACAGGCACAGGGAAGACTTCTTGGAAAAATCTCCAGTGGCATAGGCAGTCAAAGCCAAAATTAACAACAGGGATTACATCAAATTGAAAAGTTTCTTGTCTGCAAAAAAAAAAAAAAAAAGTCATCAAAGTGAAGAGGTAACTGAAAAAAATGGGAGAAAATCTTTGCAAATTATGCAACTGATAAAGGATTAATAACCAAAATCTGGCAGGCACCACAGCTCACTTGGCTAATCTTCAGCCTGTGGAGCTGGCACCCTGGGTTATAGTCCTGGTTGGGGTGCCAGGTACTGTCCCAGTTGCTCCTCTTCCAGTCCAGCTCCCTGCTGTGGCCTGGGAAGGCAGTGAAGGATGTCCCAAGTGGTTAGGCCCTGCACCCACACGGGGGACCAGAGGGAGCATCTGGCTGCTTGCTTCGGATCGGTGCAGTGCGCCAGTGTAGCAGCCATTTGGGGGGGTGAACCGATGGAAAATGAAGACTTTTCTCTCTGTCTCTCTCTCTCTCACTGTCTAACTCTGCCTGTAAAAAATAACCAGAATCTACAAAGAGATCAAGAAACTTCACAACAGCAAAACAAACAACCCACTTAAGAGATGGGCCAAGAGCCTAAATAGACATTTTTCAAGAGGAAATCCAAATGGCCAGCAGACACGTGAAAAAATGTTCAGGATCACTAGCCATCAGGGAAATGCAAAGCAAAACCACAATGAGGTTTCACCTCACTCCAGTTAGTATGGCTTTCATACAGAAATCAACTAACAACAGATGATGGTGAGGTGGTGGGGGCAAAGGCACAATAACCCACTGTTGGTGGGAATGCAGACTGGTAAAGCCACTATGGATACAGTTTGGAGATACCTCATAAATCTGAATGTATCCCTACCACATGACCCAGCAATTCCATTCTTTGGAATTTACCCAAGGAGTATTAAATTGGCAAATAAAAGAGCTGTCTACACCTCAATGTTTATTGCAGTGCAATTCAGAATGGCTAAGACATGGAATCAATCTAAATGCCCATCAACAGAAGACTGGATAAAGAAGTTAAGTGATATGTTATGTATTCTACAGAATATTACACAGTGGTAAAAGAAATGAAATCTGGTTATTTGCAACAAAATGGAGGAATCTGGAAAACATCATACTGAGTGAAATAAGCCAGTGAAACTGACACTATGAGAAGCAGTAACTTGATCAGCCCTTGTGATGACTGTCAAGGAACAGCTTACTATTTTATTCATTTTAGTATTTTCTTTTTCTACTTAATACCATTGGTTGAGCTTTTTACTTAACACAGAATTATTCTTAGGTGTTTAAATCAAATTGAAATAAAAAATAAGAGCTGGAATAAGAGATGGATGGGATATACAGTTTGGCACATGCTCCCAGGTATTTACCCCTAAGAGTAAAGCTTAAAACTTGCCATGGGACTCGAAATACTAAAAATTGGCATGTGCCAATGCCACCTTACTAATTAAAGGGATCAGTTTAAGTCCATGACTGATCATAAAGAGGATTAAGTGTCAAGGGAGCACACAAATAAGACCAGTGTCTGCTAATAATTGCAGAATTAAAAAGGAGATAACAACCCAGGATGGGAAGCAGGTCACAGAGCAGACTCTTAGAATGACAAATGCCGTAAACAGAACTCTGGCCTCAGAATCACACCTTAAGGCATTTGGATCTGGCTACAAAGCACATGAGAGTAGTTCAGGCATGGAAACACAGGACAAAATGTGGCAAAAATGACCTTAAAGAAAGACCTCTGTGAGTGAGATTCCAGCAGAAAGAAGCAGACATTAAGGAATGAGGTACCTTTCTCTGAAGGGAGGAGAGAACTTCCAGTTTGATTATGACCTTGTATAAATAATGTTGGACTTTGTGAACTCAAGAGGCTTCCATAGCCTTGGCAGCTCATGAAAAGAGCCTCAGAAGATTACTGACATCATAAATGAAAGTCTGAACTGTTAAATCATCAACAGGAGTCACTGTGCACTTGCTCCCTATATTGGGACCTGTGTACTTAATGTTTTTTTACTATGAGAATTAACACTATAACTAGTTCTCAAACCATGCATTATACTTTGTCTTTCTGTGTGGGTGCAACCTGTTGAAATCTTTACTTAGTATAGAGTTGATCTTCTGTATATAAAGATATTTAAAATGAACCTTAATGAAGAATGGGATAGGAGAGGGAGTAGGAGATGGGATGGTTTGTGGGTGGAAGGGTGGTTATAGAGCAAAGAATCACTATAATCCAAAGGTTGTACTTTTGAAATTTATATTTATTAAATAAAAGTTTTCTATAATTATAACATATCTGAATAGAGCAATACTGAGTAAGAACATTAAGTCAGGAAAAATGTGTTCAAATGAAAGATCAGCAACAAATATCTTCATTAATAAAATCTACAAAATTAAAAAAATAACACCAATCTTTTGAAAAGTTAGAGAGGTAACTTTTCCAAACTCATCATATGAGGCCAGCTGATAAGCCATTATGGAAGTCTGTCTGGAGATTCCTCAGAAACCTGAATATAACCCTACCATACAACCCAGCCATCCCATTCCTTGGAATTTACCCAAAGGAAATTAAGTTGGCAAATAAAAGAGCTGTCTATATCTTAATGTGTATTGCAGCTCAATTCACAATAGCTAAGACCTGGAATCAACCTAAATGCCCATCAACAAAAGACTGGATAAAGAAATTATGGGATATGCACTCTATAGAATACTATCCAGCAGTCAAAAACAATGAAATCTGTTCATTTGCAATAAATGGAGGAATCTGGAATACATCATGCTGAGTGAAATAAGCCAGTCCCAAATGGACAAATATCATATGTTCTTGAGAAGTGACAACTGACTGAGCACCTAAGAGGAAACCTGTTGAAGTGAAATGTACACTATGAGAAAAAATGACTTGATCAGCCCTTGTCCTGACTGTTGAAGAACAACTTACTATTTTGTTCCTTTTAGTATTTTTTGTTCTACTTAATGCCATTGGTTGAACTCGTTAATTAACATGCAATTATTCTTAGGTGTTTAAATTTAACTGAAAAGTGATCTCTGTTAAATATAAGAGTGGAAATAAGAGAGGGGGGAGATGTACAGTATGGCCCATGCTCATCAGACATACCTGTCGCTCCCCCTCTTCGTGGAGGAACGACACAAGACCCTGCGCTGTTCTTTTGTCTGCTTGGCCCTCCCCGGGTTTGCTGCTGGTTCTTCCCGGGTTGGCTACTGTCCCTTCCACCTCCATGGAAGGGCGGTTCCCCCTGCCACATTCCCCACTTCCGCGGGGAAGCGGCACACCGCCGGCCGGCTCTCTCGGGGGCTGCACAGGTATTCCCCTTAGATGTTCCTGGTGCATGTTGTCTCTCTCCTCCTTTATAGTGCTCTTCCGCCAATCCCAACTCTGCTACCCACACGCTGAGTACGCTGCTCTCCTCCAATCAGGAGCAAGTCCTACAGTTTATTGGTTGAACTGGAGGCAGCTGTGTAGAAGCTGTTTCCCTTCTCAGCGCCATATTGTGGGAAAGCAGATGCATAGAATAAGTCTTAATTCCAGTAACTTAGTCTAGTCCGAATTGCTCCCCACAGATCCCCCTTTCTTTTTATTTTTGGCGTTGATACGCGCCTGTCTTCGGTGCCCCGCGGCACACACTCTGCTCTACTTGCTAGAGTTGCCACAGGTTCTTACAAGTCCTATCAATCAGGCAAACCGAATCTGGGTCCTCTCTTCGCCATGTTGTGAGGAGGTTTTTAGGCGCTGATGCGTGCCTGTGTTCGGTGACCTGCGGCTCACACTCTGGTCGAGCCGCTTGCTGGTGCTTACCGCCTTAATCAGGCAGACCGAATCCAAGCCTCCTAATTGTTGTATTGTGGGGAGGCCTTACTAATGTTAATTCGTGCCTGTCTTCGGTGACCTGCGGCGCATAAGCTGCTAGCCGCCGCAGGTGCTCATCGCCTCACTAATAGGGCAGACCGAATCCAAGCCTTCTAATTGCAGTATTGTAGGGAGGCCTTTCTATTTCTCTATTTCTCTATCTCCGGGCATTCCTATTTCTCCCATTTTACTTCTGTCTGCCAACATTCTTATTTCTCTCATTTTACTTCTAAACTTCTGTTTCTCTTATCCCTGCGGCTTTCCGGTGCCCGCCCCGAGGCTGCTACTCGGCACCCGCCCCGAGGCTGCTTCCCGGCTCTGAGCCGCTTCAGCCCGCGCCTCTCTCATCTGCGCAGCTTCCCGGCTTTGCGCGGCTTGGCTTCACGCGCTCCGCGGTCTCCACGCCCTTCGCGTCTGCACCACGGCCTCGCGCCAGCCCCGCGTTCCCTATCTATTCACGCCCCGTGCTCTCTCTGCACGCGCCGGCTTCCGCGAGTCACACAGCGTAGCTTGCGTCTCCACCACTAGCATTCAATCCAAGTTCCCCGGGCTAGCCTGGAGAATTCAACCCAGCTTACATCTCCGCCCCACGGTTTGGCTTCCCGTCCTTTGCTCCCCGGGCTAATCAGACGGATCCCAATCCGGCTTACGTTTCCACTTCTGGTTTCAACTTTTCGCCCCCTATTCCCGGGCTAACTTGAGAATCCCAAAGTGACTTTCGTTTCCGCCTCGGCCTGCCCCCCGCGGCTTCAATTTCCCTAACATTTTTCTCTACCCGGTATGTTTCCCCAAGCTTTCCTCCAACAATACTCCTCCCTCATTTCTCCTGGCCTCTCCCCACAGTCCGCATCCGAGTCTGTTTGTTCTAGCTTTCACTTTTCTTTCGACCTTAGAGATTTCTCCCAGCTTCCCCCCGTAGTCCGTATCTGAATCTATGCCTAGGCTTTCAACAGCTTCCTCCGGCACCTTTTTTGTCTGGCTTTTCCCTAGGCTGTTTGCTAGTCTCTCTCTCCGATATTTTCCTGCTTCTTCCCGTTTCTTCCCTCCTAAGTTTCCTATCCGTCCTAGGTTTCCTATCCGAGTCACGGCACCATTATGTCGCTCCCCCTCTTCGTGGAGGAACGACACAGGACCCTGCGTTGTTCTTTCGTCTCCCCAGCCCTCCCCGGGTTTGCTGCTGGTTCTTCCCGGGTTGGCTACCATCCCTTCCACCTCCGTGGAAGGGCGGTTCCCCCTGCCACATTCCCCACTTCCGCGGGGGAGCGGCACACCGCCGGCCGGCTCTCTTGGGGGCTGCACAGGTGTTCCCCTTAGATGTTCCTCTTAGATGTTCCTGGTGCATGCCGTCTCTCTCCTCTTTTATAGTCCTCCTCCGCCAATCCCAACTCGGCTGCCCACACGCCGAGTACGCTGCTCTCCTCCAATCAGGAGAAGGATCAGCTCCTGGAGGTCATCACTCAAGTTGGCAAGAGGCAGCTGCGTAGAAGCTGTTTTCTCCTCTCCCAGCGCCATATTGTGGGAGAGCAGATGCATAGAATAAGTCTTAATTCCAGTAACTTAGTCTAGTCCGAGTTGCTCCTAGTTGCTCCCCACACATACCAGGTTATTCCAATTCAATCCCATCAAGGTGGCATGTACCAATGCCATCTCACTAGTCCAAGTGATCAACTTCAGTTCACAATTGATCATAATGACAGGACTAAGAGCCCAAGGGATCACAGAAACAAGACTAGTGTCTGCAAATACTAGCTGATAGAATAAAAAAGGGAGAGAACAATCCAACATGGGAGCGAGACACACAGTGTGTGCAGTGATGTACAGTGTGATTTAATGCTATAACTAGTACTCAAACAGTATTTTTCACTTTGTGTTTCTGTGTGGGTGCAAACTGTTGAAACCTTTACTTAATATATGCTAAACTGACCTTCTGTATATAAAGAGAATTGAAAATGAATCTTAATGTGAATGGAAGGGGAGAGGGAGCAGGAAAGGGGAGGATTGTGCGTGGGAGGGAAGTCATTGAGGGGGAAGTCATTGTACTCCATAAGCTGAACTTTGGATTTTATATATATTTAATAAAAGTTAAAAAAAAGACTAATGTCTGCTAATACTAACTGATAGAATAAAAAAGGGAGAGAATGATGCAATATGGGAAGCGGGAAACACAACAGACTAATAGAATGGCAGGTGTCCTAAACAGCATTCTGGCCTCACAATCAGCCCTTAAGGCATTTGGATCTGGCTGAAGAGCCCATGAGAGTATTTTAGGCATGGAAAGCCAAGACACTCTAGCAAAAAAAAAGATCTCCTCTAGTGAGATCCCAGTAGAAAGAACAGGCCATCAAAGAAGAGGTACCTTTCTCTTAAGGTAGGAGTGAACTTCCACTTTGAATATGACCTTGTCTAAATAAGATCGAAGTTGAAGAACTCAAAATGCTTCCATAGCCTTGGCATCTCATGACAAGAGCCTAAGGAGATTACTGACACCATAAACAAGAGTGTCAATTTGTTAAGTCAACAACAGGAATCACTGTGCACTTACTCCCCATGTAGGATCTCTGTCCTTAATGTGCTGTACATTGTGATTTAATGCTATAACTAGTACTCAAACAGTAGTTTTCACTTTGTGTTTCTATGTGGGTGCAAACTGTTGAAATCTTTACTTAATATATGCTAAATTGATCTCTTATATAAAGAGAATTGAAAATGAATCTTGATGTGAATGGGATGGAGGGAGCGGGAGATGGGAGAGTTGCATGTGGGAGGGAAGTTATGTGGGGGGAAGCCATTGTAATCCATAAGCTGTACTTTTTTACTAAATAAAAGTTTAAACAAACAAACAAAAAAAAAACAAAAAGAAGTGGAACAGCCAGGTCTCAAACCGGCACCCATTTGAGATGCCAGCACTTCAGGCCAGGGCATTAACCCACTGTGCCACAATGCTGGCCCCAACTTTTTACTAGTTCAGTGTATATAACTATGTTGGTACTAAACCACCTCTACTATATCATTGATAAGACCAATAAATACAAATTCAGACTTTATGTTTTACAAAAATTTAGGAGATTCTATGTTCCAATTTGAATAACATGATAAACATGTTACTGTTATAGCAGCACAGAGACTAGAAACAAATTTGATTTCAGGCTTGATATTTCTAATGCTTTATAATCATAATTTTATGTTGTCAAATATTTATTTCACAATTTTAATAAAATACACTCATAAATCTGCTATATCACAATATAATGCAAACAAAAATAAACAACTTACTGGTGGTGTGTTCATTTTCTTTGGCCTGGGAAGACCACCTATTCTTAGGTGTTTAAATTTTAACTGAAAAGTGATCCCTGTTAGGAATTTGGAAAACATTATGTTGAGTGAAATAAGCCAATCCCAAAGGGACAAATACCACTTGTTCTCCTTGATAGGTGACAACTAACTGAGCACCAAAAAGGAAACCTGTTGAAGTGAAATGAACACTATGAGAAATGGTGACTTGATCAGCCCTCACCCTGACTGTTGGTGAGCAGCTTAATATGTTATCCCTCTTAGTATTTTTTTTATTTATTCTACTTAATACTTTTGGTTGAATACTGTAATCAATACACAATTCTTCTTAAGTGCTGAAACTTAACTGAAAAGTGATCGCTGTTAAATATAAGACTGGGAATAAGAGGGAGGAGATGTGCAATTCGGGACATGCTCAAGCTGAATTGTCCCAAATGGTAGAGTTAGAAACATACCAGGGGATTTGAATTCAATCCCATCGAGGTGGCATGTACCAATGCCATCTCACTAGTCCCAGTGATCAATTTCTGTTCACAATTGATCGTAATGATAGGACTAAGAACCAAAGGGATCACATAAACAAGAATAGTGTCTGCAAATACTAGCTGATAGAATCAAAAAGGGAGAGAATGATCCAACATGGGAAGTGAGATATACAGCAGACCCATAGAATGGCAGATGTCCTAAACAGCACTCTGGCCTCAGAATCAGCCCTTAAGGCATGTGGATCCAGCTGAAATGCCCATGAGAGTATTTCAGGCATGGAAAGCCAAGACACTCTGTGGGAAAAAAAAAAAAAAAACCTAAATGAAAGATCTCTGCGAGTGAGATCCCAGTGGAAAGAATGGGTCATCCAAGAAGGAGGTACCTTTCTCTGAAGGGAGGAGAGAACTTCCAATTTGACCATGGCCTTGTCTAAATAGGATCAGAGTTAGTGAACTCAGGGGGCTTCCATAGCCTTGGCGGTTTTTGACAAGAGCCTAGGGTGATTACTGAGGCCATAAACAAGAGTGTCAATTTGTTAAGTCAACAACAGGAGTCACTGTGTACTTACTCCTCATGTAGGATCTTTGTCCTTAGTGTGCTGTACATTGAGATTTAATGCTATAACTAGTACTCAAACAGTATTTTTCACTTTATGTTTCTGTGTGGGAGCAAACTGTTGAAATCTTTACTTAATGTATGCTAAACTGATCTTCTGTATATAAAGAGAATCGAAAATGAATCTTGATGTGAATGGAAGGGGAGAGGGAGTGGATAAGGGGAGGGTTGCGGGTGGGAGGGACGCTATGGGGGGAAGCCATTGTAATCCATATTCTGTACTGTGGAAATTTATATTCATTAAATAAAAGTTAAAAAAAAGAAAAAGAAAAAAAAAACATTGAGTTAATCATGTGTTTTTTTTATTTAATAAATGTGAATTTACAAAGTGCGACTTTTGTATTGTTTTGGCTTCCCCCCCATCCTCCCTCCCTCCTGTGACCCTTCCCTCTCCCACTCGCTCTCCCATCCTGCTCTTCATCGAGTTTCATTTTCAATTACCTTCATATACAGAAATCAACTTAGTATATACTAAGCAAGGATTTCAACAGGCTGCCTTTACACAACCGCACAAGGTATAGGGTATTGTTCAACTAGTAATGTTGTCTTTAAGTTTCATAGTAAAGCACATTAAGGACAGAGATCCTACATGGGGAGTATGTACCCAGTGACTCCCGTTGTTGATTTAACAATTGGCACTCTTATTTATGATGTCAGCAATCACCCGAGGCTCTTGTTATGAGCTGTCTAGGCTATGGGAACCCCTTGAGTTCACCAACTCTGAACTTGTTTAGTCAATGCCGTATCACAGTGGAGGGTTATAAAGTCAATTGAAAATAAATCTCATTAAGCTTAATGTTTGGAATAACACAGGAAGGAGGAATTTTGTAACTGTGAAGCTCTATTGTCCTGCATACTTTCCTACAGATTACATCTAAAGGTACAGTTTAAAATCTTGGTATGGGACCTCAAATCCCATCAAACTGGATAGTAAAAATTTTTAAAGTGAACATATTAAGTGGTAAATTGATAATATAGATAGGATTACATGTTAAATGGATCATATAAATAATATGAAATGTCTGGTCAAAATAAACAGAATTAAAAAGGAGAGAATATTCCAACATGGGAAGCAGTACACAGAGAAGAAACATAGAATGAGAATCACATTAAAAAACACTCTGTCCTCAGAATCAGCCCATAAGGCATTCTGGTCAGGTTAAAGTTGCATGAGAGCAATTCAAGCATCAAAAGCCAAGACAATGTGGTAAAAAAATGTTCTACATAAAGGATCTTTGTGAGAGAGACCCCAGTGGAAATAAGTGGCCATAAAAGAAGGATGTACTTTTGTCTGACAGGTGGAGAGTACTTCAACTTTGCTTGTGGACTTGTCTAGATACTGACACAGATTTTGGATACAAAGGCTACTATAGCCTTTGTAGCTTCTATAACCTAGGCAGCTCATGACAAGAGTTTTGGGTGATCACTGATATCATACATAAGAGTGTTATTTGTTAAATTAACAACAGGAGTCACTGTGCACATACTCTTCATAAAGGACTTCTGTCTGCAATGAATTGTATTATGAGAATTAACTGTAAAACTGGTTCTCGGTTTGTGTGTGTGTTTGTCAGTGTGTGTTTGTTCGTGTGTGTAAATTGTTGAAATCTACTTTGTAAAAGTTGGTCTTCTATGTATAAAGTTAAATAAAAATGTATCTTAAAGGATAATGGAACTTGGAATGAGCAAGGGAAGAGGAGTGGGGTGAGAGTGGAGGAGGGAGGGCAGCATAGTGAGAAGAATCACTATATTCCTAAAGTTGTACTGATGAGATTGGTACTCATTAAATAAAATGCTTCTTTGAGATATAAAAAGAAACCAGAGGAATTATTTGTATGTTTCCTGAGTAATCGCTTCACTCACAAGACAAAATGCATGATGCAAAAGAATTCATCTTCAACCACACACTAACAAAGTGGAACTCTAGTGGTTAAATTTTAGGGTTTCAAACTCATATTTGAAAGGCATGTGTTAAAAATAGATGAATTCTTATTTCAGCTCAATTCACAATAGCTAGAACCTGGAATCAACCCAAATGCCCATCAACAGTAGACTGGATAAAGAAATTATGGGGCATGTACTCCATAGAATACTATATGGCAGTAAAAAACAACTAAATCTTGTCATTTGCAACAAAATGGAGGAATCTGGAAAACATCATGCTCAGTGAATTAAGCAAGTCCCAAAGGGACAAATATCATATGTACTCCCTGATTGGTGACAACTAACCAAGCACCAAAAGGGAAACATGGTGAAGTGAAATGGATACTATAAGAAACAGTGACTTGATCAGCCCTTGTCTTATTGTTGATGTACAATGTAATACTTTATCCATTTTAGTATTTTTTCATTCTACTTAGAACTATTGGTTGAACTCTTTAATTAACACACAATTATTCTTAGATATTTAAATTCAACTGAAAAGTGATCTCTGTTAAATGTAAGAGTGGGAATAAGAGAGGGAGGAGATGTACAATTTGGGACATGCTCAATCGGACTTGCCCCAAATGGCGGAATTAGAAACGTGCCACTGGATTCCAATTCAATTCCATCAAGGTGGCAAGTACCAATGCCATCTCACTAGTCCAAGTGATCAACTTCAGTTTACAATTGATCATGCTGATAGGCCTATGAGTCAAAGGGATCACAGAAATAATACTAGTGTCTGCTAATACTAACTGATAGAATTAAAAAGGGAGAGAACGATCCAACGTGGGAAGCAGGATACACAGCAGACTCATAGAATGGCAGATGTCCTAAACAGCACCCTGGCCTCACAATCAGCCCTTAAGGCATTTGGGCCTGGCTGAAGAGCCCATGCGAGGATTTAAGGCATGGAAAGCCAAGACACTCTGACAAAAAAAAAAAAAAAAACCTAAAGGAAAGATCTCTGTGAGTGAGAACCCAGTGGAAAGAACGGGGCCATCAAAGAAGGAGGTACATTTCTCTGAAGGGTGGAGAGAACTTCCACTTTGACTATGTATTGTTGACATAAGATCAAAGTCGGGGAACCCAAAATGCTTCCATAGCCTTGGCAACTCATGACTAGAGCCTAGGGTGATTACTGATGCCTTAAACAAGAGTGTCAATTTGTTAAGTTAACAACAGGAGTCACTTTGTACTTACTCCTCATGTAGATCTCTGTCCTTTATGTGTTGTTCAATGTGAATTAATGCTATAATTAGTACTCAAACAGTATTTTACACTTAATTGGTTTGTGTGGGTGCAAACTGTTGAAATTTTTTTAACATAGACTAAATTGATCTGTACATAAAGATAATTGAAAATGAATCTTGATGTGAATGGAATGGGAGAGGCAGCAGGAGATGGGAGGGTTGTGGATGAGAGGAAATTTATGGGGGGGGGAAGCCATTGTAATCCATAAACTCTACTTTAGAAATTTATATTTAGTAAATAAAAGTTAAAAATGGATAAATTCAAATGTGGGAACAGGTTTTATGATGATTATTATTTGCTTTCCCTTTGTTTTCAATTCTGATAATCATACTGTATTTCTAAACACACATCTGCTTGTCACAGATACATGTATAAAATATGGAAAACATCATGCTATTCTACTTTAAGATACTTAAACCTGAAGCTAATATTCCTATGGCAACCTATATCTAATCCATCAAAAGTTCTTTGCTGTGACCTAATCAAATAATTAGTGTGTTATTCATGGGTAATATTCCAGAATTCAGAAAACTACTACAGTACATTTACTAGAATAAAATAATGAGTCTTACTGTGGGTGCATTTAAATTCATTGCACAAAGCAAAAGTTCCAGTCTCTGGGAATTAATTCAAAACTCTTGAAATCCATTTCTCTATACATTTATCTGATGATCTATCAAATCTTTATTTATAGCTCTGAGAGTCAGATCTTAACTTTCTCTGTTCGCTAGTTTCTTCTATAACTCATGCAAGATATCAACACAAGAATTACATAGAGCCTCTACTGCCACTGTTGTTCTTGTCTAACAGGGAATGGCCATGGCTAATGTGAACTTCAGTGGGAGTAAGACAGTGTACTGGTTTTAGTCCCACAACATCTCCCTGGTTTCCTTTATTGCACAGATATGATTTTCCCTGTTCAAATTCCTGTGTTTTCTCTATACTGCCATTGTCCTAAGTGATATTCTACAAATGTGGGAACGTTAAACTTGAGCTTCCAAGCCTAGGTTCCCTCATCTCAGAGCTCAGAAACTAGTACATGATGACAAAATAGGTCTCAATTTCATATTGCTTGAGATAAAAATGAAATTTCAGGGATTAATGAGCTAGCTCAGCACCATGGACTTTGTGAGTTTATATGTCCTTTCCTGGAATTTGCTCTCTTTGTTCATCACACACCTCTGCCAACAGGAGTTGTTCCTTCTGGGAATGGAGATATAGCTTCCAAGGGAAACTCCAATATGAGAAAAATTGTGAACATCATACTCACCAAAAATTGGCTAATCATAAGCCACTCCTTTGACTCTTCTGAGTTAATAAGGAAGCTATAGTGATTAATTTCTCCTGAATACAGAAGATTATATAGTCCAAGTGGCATAAATAAAGGGAGTGATGAACAAAGAGTAAGTCTAGCTAATTAAAATAACCTCAAGGATTATTAACTGAATTTAGCCTTTTCTTTTTAAATATTTAATTATTTGAAAGGCAGAGAAATGAAAGACAAAAACAGAGACACAGACACATGAAGCATCTTTTTCTTGGCTCATTTCCCAAGATGCTAAAATAAACAGGTTTTGGCGAGGACAGAGCCAGGAGCAAGTAATTTTATTTACATCTGCTATATGGGCACATTCCAAAGCATTTGGGTCATGTTCCATTGCCTTTCCAGGTTCATTAACAGAATATACACAAAGTAACACTACAATATAGGAGGCCAGCATTGCAAGCAGTGGCCAATCCCATTGCAAAATAATGTGTGCCACAAACACTAGTCATTTCAGATCCATCATTAAAAATATTTAGTCATATACCTCTGTTGCCTCATCATGTATTTTTCTATTAATTCAGTTCATAATTTTATTGTTTAAAAAGACAAACAATATACACCTTGAAGTTTTAGACATAACCATTTGATAAGAAGAGGAAATCAAAGGGATACAAATTAAAAAGTGGGAATTCAGATTATTCCTATTTGAAAATGACATGGTTCTCAATATAGGGAAGCCAAAAGAGTCCACTAGTAGATTATTAGAATTCATAAAAAAACTTTGTTAAAGTAGCAGAATACAATATTAACACACGAAAGTTAATAGCCTTTCTATACACAGACATTGCCATGGCCAAACATCTAAACAGAAAGATTTCCAATCAACAACCTAAGTATCCATCTCAAGAGTCCTAGAAAACAAGAGTAAACCAAATACAAGATGAAATTAATAGCATAGGTCATAAATGGAATGTTAACATTAAAGATAAGCAAAATAAAGATTTTATTTTTAATAGAAGAAACAATCCTTTCACTAGGTTATAAAAACTAGGTTCAAGTAAATAAAATCAAAGAAGGGGAAACTACAATGCATATCACAGATATAATAGGCATCACTAATTTATATTAACAAGGATAAATAAAAAATGTAAAAAAATGTTTATTTGTGGATACATATAACCTACCAAAACTGAGCCAAGTAGATATAACATATCTGAGAATCCAGGTCTCCCACGGGGTTGCGGCTTTGGGTGATGATCATTGTGAATGTTGTTCTTTAGCTGCAGCCAACATGCTCTCCATGCAGGATGTTGGTTGGTCATAGAGGAAGCCACCTGCTAGCAGGAGGTAGGAAGTACACAGTGACCTTACTTTCTGCTTGCTGTCACTGCCAATCTACAAATGCCCTTTAGAAGAAGCCTATTGGCAAGCCAGTGGTGGTTACAAGATAGCAGAATAGGGAGGGAGCTTATTTCTCTAGCCCAGGGGAAAATAGTTTTAAATAAGTGGTAGTCTTGGGGAAGAGTTATGAAAAAAAGGCAAAGGAAACTCTACTACATGGAGGGCATGGGCACCCATGGCTCAGGACTCCAATATCCAAGAGCCTATGCACCATTGCTGCAAAGTGAGGTGAGAGATGGTAGGAGCCTGAGACTCTGGTGAAAAAGCAGAAGGAAGACCCTACAGGAAGTGAGGTTTGAAGCTTTGTGAGGGAAAGTGCACCAGCCTAACTAGAGGAGAGAAAAAAAGAGGGTATGAACACATTTCTCTCTGATCACCTTATAAAGCCATACAAGCCAATAGAGCAGGCGCCAATTTGGACATACATAACAGCTGCACCAGCTCATTTCTGTGCCCGGCAATCAGCTGAATGGAGATTCCTGACTCCAGTGGGGAGAAATAACAGAAGGTTAGGAGCTTGTGAATGTGTGAAGCTTCAGAACCAGGACTGTGGGAAAAAATGAGTGTGTGTGGAAGAACTCATGGTGTGGATGAGACTTTGAGCAGTCTCAGTGGGATACCACAAGCTCCAGAAGTCCTGGACACCTGGTGAGAGACATTGCTGGAAAATCTTAACTTATACTGAGAATTGCACAGATCCTTTGTGCGGTCCTTTGGACAGAGCAGAGGAATATTATATCCGCTTTGGCTAGTGCTCAGGCACTGGACTCCATCAAGGAGAAGAGCTCAGCTGAGCAGAAATAATTCCTTTCTGATTAAAAAAAGAGAGTGAAGATTTACCATGTCAAACCGGAGAGTATCAACTTAGGCATGCCCTTAACTCTAGAGAACTGAACAGAGCTCTCTGGCTACATCCACTACAAGCCTCTAGACATTCACTGAAAGCAGACATTCCACTCATCTATAGAGTCATAGTACAATGATAAAAGCTGCCAAAGTGGGGGAAAAAAAGAAGAAACCAACGAGTACCTCCACAAATGCTGAACAACAAATGCAACAACCCAAGAGACAAGAATAAGGAAGACAACATCATGCTCCCAAAAGAACAGAACACTTCAATACAAGATTATGAAGATGATGAGATAGAAGAAATGCAAGAAATAGAATTCCAAAAATTGATGATAAGATTATACAGAAGTAATCAAAAGCAAAAGCATGGACTACTAAAATCCATGGAGAACATGAAAGAATATCTCTCATGAAATTAAAATCCTTTTTTAATTTTTTTATTTAGTAAATATAAATTACCAAAGTACAGATTATGGATTACATAAGCTCCCCCCCATAACTTCCCTCCCACTCGCACTCCTCCCATCTCCTGCTCCCTCTCCTATTCCATTCACATGAAAATTCATTTTCAATTCTCTTTATATACAGAAGATTGATTCAGTATATATTAAGTAAAGATTTCATCAGTTTATACCCACACAGAAACACAAAGTGTAAAAATACAGTTTCAGTACTAGTTATAACATTACTTCACATTGGACAACACACTAAGGACAGAGCCCACATGAGAAGTAAGTACACAGTGATTCCTGTTGTTGACTTAACAATTTGACACTCTTGTTTATGGCGTCAGTAATCTCCCTAGGCTCTAGTCATGAGTTGCCAAGGCTATAGAAGCATTTTGGGTTCCCCAACTTCGATCTTATCCTGACAGGGTCATAGTCAAAGTGGAAGTTCTCTCCTACCTTAAGAGAAAGGTACCTCTTCTTTGATGGCCCCAATCTTTACACTGGGATCTCACTCGAGCAGATCTTTCATTTAGGTTTTCTTTTTTTCCCAAAGTGTCTTGGCTTTCCATGCCTAAAATACTCTCATGGGCTCTTCAGCCAGGTCTGAATGCCTTAAGGGCTGATTTTGAGGCCAGAGTGCTATTTAGGACATCTGCCATTCTATGAGTCTGCTGTGTATCCTGCTTCCCACGTTGGATCGTTCTCTCCCTTTTTGATTCTGTCAGCTAGTATTTGCAGACACTACTCTTGTTTTGTGATCCCTTTGACTCTTAGACCTATCAGTGTGATCAATTGTGAACTGAAGTTCATCACTTGGACTAGTGAGATGGCATTGGTATTTGCCACCTTGATGGAATTGAATTGGAATCCTGTGGCACGTTTCTAACTCCACCATTTGGGGCAAGTCCTATTGAGCATGTCCCAAATTGCACATCTCCTCCCTCTCTTATCCCCACTCTTATATTTAAGAGAGATCTCTTTTCAGTGAAAATTTAAACACCTAAGAATAGATGTGTGTTAATTAAAGAGTTCATCCAGTAGTGCTGGAACAAAAAAATACTAAAATGGATAAAGTATTACATTGTACATCAACCGTCAGGTCAAGAGCTGATGAAGTCACTGTTTCTCATAGTGTCCACTTCACTTCAACAGGTTTCCCCTTTGGTGCTCAGTTAGTTGTCGCCTATCAGGGAGAACATATGATATTTGTCCCTTTCGGCCTGGCTTAATTCACTCAGCATAATATTTTCCAGATTCCTCCATTTTGTTGCAAATGACCAGATTTCATTGTTTTTGACTGCTGGATAGTATTCTATAGAGTACATGTCCCATAATTTCTTTATCCAGTCTACTGTTGATGGGCATTTGGGTTGGTTCCAGGTCTTAGGTATTGTGAATTGAGCTGCAATAAACATTAATGTGCAGAGAGCTTTTTTGTTTGCCTATTTAATTTATAAGGAGGAATAAAAATGAAATTAAAAAACTCAATAGAACATGAAATCAAGATATTGAAGAGAAAACAAAATGAAAATGAAGAATTCAACAGAACAAATAAAAAATGCATTTGAGAACCTTAAAATCCAAATCAGGCAGAAGAGAGAATATCAGACTTAGAAGACAGAGCACAGAAAAGTATACAGTCTAGCTAAAGTCTGCAAGAGAAAATTAGAAATCTAAAACATATTGTTGAGAATCTATAGGATACAATATATAAAAAACAAGATTTTGGGTTCTTGTAGGTTCTGAAGTTATGGAGAAAGAGAAAGTGTTAGAATGCCTTTTTTAAGCAAAATACTAGCAAACTTCCAACAGACATGACCAGAAAAGATCATCAACACAACACATTGTAATCAAACTCACCACAGCAAAGCATAGGAAAAAGATTCTAAAATGTGCAAAAGATAAATGCCTGATTACTTTCAAGGATCTCCAATTAGATTCACATCAGACTTCTAATCAGAAACCCTGCAAGCTGGGAGAGAATAGTGAGATATAGCCCAAGACTTAGAGAAAATACAGTCATCCTATTATCTTATACCCTGCAAAGGTCTCATTTGGGAATAAAGATGAAATAAAAGCCTTTCATAACAAACAGAATGAATTTGTCACCACTCATCCATCCCTGCAAAGGATGCTGAAGATGTTTTACAAACAGAAACACAGAAACACAGTCATCAACAGAAAGATGATAAAGGAAGAAAACCTTGCAGTAAGGGATCACAGGAAGTTCAAACTATATATTAGAAATATCTTTGGGAACACGGCAGGGCAAAGTCACTTCTTATCACTAGCTGCACTGAAAGTAAATGGCCTCAACTCTCTAGAGATCCCAGTGGAAAGAACAGGTCATCAGGTACCTTTCTCTGAAGGGAGGAGAGAACTTCCACTTTGACCATGGCCTTGTCTAAATATGATCAGAGTTGGAAAACTGAAAAGGCCTCCATAGCCTTGCCAACTCATGACAAGAGCCTAGGGTGATTACTAATGCCATGAACAACAATTGCAATTTGTTAAGTCAACAACAGAAGTCACTGTGCACTTACTCGTCATGTAGGATCTCTGTCCTAAATGTGCTGTACATTTTGACGTAATGCTATAACTAGTGCTCAAACGTATTTTACACATTGTATTTCTGTGTGGGTGTAAACTGTTGAAATCTTTACTTAATATACGCTAAATTGATCTGCATATAAAGATACTTGAAAATGAATCATGATGTGAATGGAAGGGGAGAGGGAGTGGGAGAGAGGAGGGTTGCAGGTGGGAGGAAAGTTATGGGGGGAACCATTGTAATCCATAAGCTGTACTTCAGAAATTTATATTCATTAAATAAAAGTTTAAAATAAAAGACACAGACTGGCTGAATGGATTAAAAAACAAAACCCTTTTATTTGCTGCTTTCAAGAAACACATCTTTCCAACAAAGATGCATGCAGACTGAAAGTGAAAGGTTGGAAAAATATATTCCATGCCAAAAGAAACCAAAAAAAGAGCTGATGTAGCCACCTTAATATCAGAAAAAAATGACTTTAACACAAAAAATGTTAAGAGAGACAAAGAAAGGCACTATATAATGATTAAGGTATCAATTCAACAGGAAGATGTAACTATTATAAATGTATATGCACCTAATTACAGGGCACCAGTTTATTTAAAAGATATGTTAAGGAACTTAAAGGGAGACTTAGACTCCAATACAATAATATTGGGGGGCTTCAATGCTCCACTTTTAGCAATGGACAGATCAACCAGACAGAAATCAACAAGGAAACAGTAGATTTACTTGACACTAGAGAACAAACAGATCTAAGAGATATGTACAGAAATATTCATCCTAATGTTACAGAATACACATTCTTCTCACTAGTGCATGGGACTTTCTCTAGGATAGACCACATATTAGGCCATAAAGCAAGTCTCAGCAAATTTAAAACAAATCAAAATCATACCATACATCTCAGACCACAATGGAATGAAGCTGGAAATCAGCAACTCAGGATTCTCTAGAGCATAAGTAAACACATGGAGAATGTCAGCATGCTCCTGAATGAACACTGGGTCATAGAAGAAATCAAAAGAGAAATCAAAAACTCTCAGGAAGCAAATGAAGATAACAACACAACATATCAAAACGTATGGAATACAGCAAAAGCAGTGTTAAGAGGAAAGTTTATAGCAATAGGTGCCTACATCAAGAAATTGGAAAGGCACCAAATAAATGAACTATCAATGCATCTCAAAGATCTAGAAAAACTACAGCAAACCAGACCCAAATCTAGTAGGAGAAGAGAAATAATTAATATCAGAGAAGAAAATCAACAAAATTGAATCCAAAAAATTACAAAAGAGAAGCAAAATGTTGAAGGGATTTTTTGAAAAAAAAAAAAAATAAGCAAAATTGACTCACCATTGGCACAACTAACCAAATAAAGGAGAGAGAAGACACAAATCAATAAAATTAGACATGAAAAGGAAATGTAACAACAGACACCACAGAAATAACAAGAGTCATTATGAATTACTACAAGAGTTGTATGCCAGCAATCAGGGAAATCTGTCAGGAATGGATAGATTCCTGGGCATAGGCGACCTACAAAAATTGAAGCAAGAAACATAGAAAACCAAAAAAAGACCCATAAGAAAGTCAGAAACTGAATCAGTAATAAAGGCCCTCCCAACAGAGAAAAGTCCAGGACAAGAGAGATTCGCTTCTGAATTCCATCAGACATTTACTGAAGAAATAACTCCGATTCTTCTCAAGCTATTCAAAACAATTGAAAGAGAGGGAATCCTCACAAATTCTTTCTACAAAGCCAGTATCATTTAATTCCTAAACCTGAAAAAGATGTAGCAGAGAAAGAGAATTACACACCAATTTCTCTAAAGAACATCCAACAAATACACAACAAAATTCAAGCCAAAATAATCCAACAACTAATTAGAAGGATCATCCAACCTGACCAAGTGGGATTTATCCTTGTATGCAGGGATGGTTCAACATTCACAAATCAATCAATGTGATACACCACATTAACAAACTGCAGAAGAAAAATCATATATTATCTCAATAGATGCAGAGAAAGCATTTGATAAATTACAAAACCATTTCGTGATGAAAACTCTAACCAAATTGTGTATAGAAGGAACATTCCTCAACATAATTAAGGCAATTTATGAAAAAACCCGCAGCCAGCAACCTATTGAATGCGGAATAGTTGGAAGCGTTTCCACTGAGACCCAGTTCCAGACAGGGATGCCAAATCTCACCATTGCTATTCAATATAGCACTAGAAGTTCTAGCCAAGCCATTAGTCAAGAAAAAGAAATTACAAGGGGTACAAAAAGGGAAGGAAAATGTCAAACTATACATCTTTGCAGACAACGTGACTCTATTTAAGGTATCCAAAGAACTCCACTAAGAGACTATTGGAACTCATAGACGAATTTGGCAAAGTTGCAGGATATAAAATCAATACATAAAAATCAACAGCCTTTGTATACAGACACTGCCAGAACTGAGAAATAACATCTAAGGTCAATCCCATTCACAACAGCTACCAGAAAAAAAACCAAATAACTTGGAAAAAACTTAACCAAGGGTGTCAAATATTTCTATAATGAGAATTACAAAATCTTAAAGAACTAGAAGAGGATACTAAAAAATGGAAAAATATTCCATGCTCACTGATTGGAAGAATTAATATCATCAAAATGTCCATTCCTCCAAAAGCAATTTACAGATTCAATGTGATACCAATGAAAATATCAAACATATTCTTATCAGATCTAGAAAAAATGATGCTGATATTCATATAGAAACATATATTGAGGCACAGGAGACCTCAAATAGATAAACGAGTCTTATACAACAAAAACAGAGCTGGAGGCATCAGAATACCAGATTTCAAGATATACTACAGGGCCATTATAATAAAAACAGCATGGTACTGTACAGAAACAGATGGATAGGCAATAGAACAGAATAGGAACACCAGAAATCAATCCAAACATCTACAACCAATTTATATTTGATCAAGGAGCTAAAACCAATTTCTGGAGCAAGGAGAGTCTTTTAAACAAATATTGTTGGGAAAACAGGATTTCCACATGCAGAAGTATGAAGCAAGATACCTATGTTACACCTTACACAAAAATCCACTCAACATGGATTAAAGATCTAAATTTATGACCCAACACCATAAAATTATTACAGAACATTGGAGAAAGTCTGCAAGATACAGGCACAGGGAAGACTTCTTGGAAAAATCTCCAGTGGCATAGGCAGTCAAAGCCAAAATTAACAACAGGGATTACATCAAATTGAAAAGTTTCTTGTCTGCAAAAAAAAAAAAAAAAAGTCATCAAAGTGAAGAGGTAACTGAAAAAAATGGGAGAAAATCTTTGCAAATTATGCAACTGATAAAGGATTAATAACCAAAATCTGGCAGGCACCACAGCTCACTTGGCTAATCTTCAGCCTGTGGAGCTGGCACCCTGGGTTATAGTCCTGGTTGGGGTGCCAGGTACTGTCCCAGTTGCTCCTCTTCCAGTCCAGCTCCCTGCTGTGGCCTGGGAAGGCAGTGAAGGATGTCCCAAGTGGTTAGGCCCTGCACCCACACGGGGGACCAGAGGGAGCATCTGGCTGCTTGCTTCGGATCGGTGCAGTGCGCCAGTGTAGCAGCCATTTGGGGGGGTGAACCGATGGAAAATGAAGACTTTTCTCTCTGTCTCTCTCTCTCTCACTGTCTAACTCTGCCTGTAAAAAATAACCAGAATCTACAAAGAGATCAAGAAACTTCACAACAGCAAAACAAACAACCCACTTAAGAGATGGGCCAAGAGCCTAAATAGACATTTTTCAAGAGGAAATCCAAATGGCCAGCAGACACGTGAAAAAATGTTCAGGATCACTAGCCATCAGGGAAATGCAAAGCAAAACCACAATGAGGTTTCACCTCACTCCAGTTAGTATGGCTTTCATACAGAAATCAACTAACAACAGATGATGGTGAGGTGGTGGGGGTAAAGGCACAATAACCCACTGTTGGTGGGAATGCAGACTGGTAAAGCCACTATGGATACAGTTTGGAGATACCTCATAAATCTGAATGTATCCCTACCACATGACCCAGCAATTCCATTCTTTGGAATTTACCCAAGGAGTATTAAATTGGCAAATAAAAGAGCTGTCTACACCTCAATGTTTATTGCAGTGCAATTCAGAATGGCTAAGACATGGAATCAATCTAAATGCCCATCAACAGAAGACTGGATAAAGAAGTTAAGTGATATGTTATGTATTCTACAGAATATTACACAGTGGTAAAAGAAATGAAATCTGGTTATTTGCAACAAAATGGAGGAATCTGGAAAACATCATACTGAGTGAAATAAGCCAGTGAAACTGACACTATGAGAAGCAGTAACTTGATCAGCCCTTGTGATGACTGTCAAGGAACAGCTTACTATTTTATTCATTTTAGTATTTTCTTTTTCTACTTAATACCATTGGTTGAGCTTTTTACTTAACACAGAATTATTCTTAGGTGTTTAAATCAAATTGAAATAAAAAATAAGAGCTGGAATAAGAGATGGATGGGATATACAGTTTGGCACATGCTCCCAGGTATTTACCCCTAAGAGTAAAGCTTAAAACTTGCCATGGGACTCGAAATACTAAAAATTGGCATGTGCCAATGCCACCTTACTAATTAAAGGGATCAGTTTAAGTCCATGACTGATCATAAAGAGGATTAAGTGTCAAGGGAGCACACAAATAAGACCAGTGTCTGCTAATAATTGCAGAATTAAAAAGGAGATAACAACCCAGGATGGGAAGCAGGTCACAGAGCAGACTCTTAGAATGACAAATGCCGTAAACAGAACTCTGGCCTCAGAATCACACCTTAAGGCATTTGGATCTGGCTACAAAGCACATGAGAGTAGTTCAGGCATGGAAACACAGGACAAAATGTGGCAAAAATGACCTTAAAGAAAGACCTCTGTGAGTGAGATTCCAGCAGAAAGAAGCAGACATTAAGGAATGAGGTACCTTTCTCTGAAGGGAGGAGAGAACTTCCAGTTTGATTATGACCTTGTATAAATAATGTTGGACTTTGTGAACTCAAGAGGCTTCCATAGCCTTGGCAGCTCATGAAAAGAGCCTCAGAAGATTACTGACATCATAAATGAAAGTCTGAACTGTTAAATCATCAACAGGAGTCACTGTGCACTTGCTCCCTATATTGGGACCTGTGTACTTAATGTTTTTTTACTATGAGAATTAACACTATAACTAGTTCTCAAACCATGCATTATACTTTGTCTTTCTGTGTGGGTGCAACCTGTTGAAATCTTTACTTAGTATAGAGTTGATCTTCTGTATATAAAGATATTTAAAATGAACCTTAATGAAGAATGGGATAGGAGAGGGAGTAGGAGATGGGATGGTTTGTGGGTGGAAGGGTGGTTATAGAGCAAAGAATCACTATAATCCAAAGGTTGTACTTTTGAAATTTATATTTATTAAATAAAAGTTTTCTATAATTATAACATATCTGAATAGAGCAATACTGAGTAAGAACATTAAGTCAGGAAAAATGTGTTCAAATGAAAGATCAGCAACAAATATCTTCATTAATAAAATCTACAAAATTAAAAAAATAACACCAATCTTTTGAAAAGTTAGAGAGGTAACTTTTCCAAACTCATCATATGAGGCCAGCTGATAAGCCATTATGGAAGTCTGTCTGGAGATTCCTCAGAAACCTGAATATAACCCTACCATACAACCCAGCCATCCCATTCCTTGGAATTTACCCAAAGGAAATTAAGTTGGCAAATAAAAGAGCTGTCTATATCTTAATGTGTATTGCAGCTCAATTCACAATAGCTAAGACCTGGAATCAACCTAAATGCCCATCAACAAAAGACTGGATAAAGAAATTATGGGATATGCACTCTATAGAATACTATCCAGCAGTCAAAAACAATGAAATCTGTTCATTTGCAATAAATGGAGGAATCTGGAATACATCATGCTGAGTGAAATAAGCCAGTCCCAAATGGACAAATATCATATGTTCTTGAGAAGTGACAACTGACTGAGCACCTAAGAGGAAACCTGTTGAAGTGAAATGTACACTATGAGAAAAAATGACTTGATCAGCCCTTGTCCTGACTGTTGAAGAACAACTTACTATTTTGTTCCTTTTAGTATTTTTTGTTCTACTTAATGCCATTGGTTGAACTCGTTAATTAACATGCAATTATTCTTAGGTGTTTAAATTTAACTGAAAAGTGATCTCTGTTAAATATAAGAGTGGAAATAAGAGAGGGGGGAGATGTACAGTATGGCCCATGCTCATCAGACATACCTGTCGCTCCCCCTCTTCGTGGAGGAACGACACAAGACCCTGCGCTGTTCTTTTGTCTGCTTGGCCCTCCCCGGGTTTGCTGCTGGTTCTTCCCGGGTTGGCTACTGTCCCTTCCACCTCCATGGAAGGGCGGTTCCCCCTGCCACATTCCCCACTTCCGCGGGGAAGCGGCACACCGCCGGCCGGCTCTCTCGGGGGCTGCACAGGTATTCCCCTTAGATGTTCCTGGTGCATGTTGTCTCTCTCCTCCTTTATAGTGCTCTTCCGCCAATCCCAACTCTGCTACCCACACGCTGAGTACGCTGCTCTCCTCCAATCAGGAGCAAGTCCTACAGTTTATTGGTTGAACTGGAGGCAGCTGTGTAGAAGCTGTTTCCCTTCTCAGCGCCATATTGTGGGAAAGCAGATGCATAGAATAAGTCTTAATTCCAGTAACTTAGTCTAGTCCGAATTGCTCCCCACAGATCCCCCTTTCTTTTTATTTTTGGCGTTGATACGCGCCTGTCTTCGGTGCCCCGCGGCACACACTCTGCTCTGCTTGCTAGAGTTGCCCACAGGTGCTTACAAGTCCTATCAATCAGGCAAACCGAATCCGGGTCCTCTCTTCGCCATGTTGTGAGGAGGTTTTTAGGTGCTGATGCGTGCCTGTGTTCGGTGCCCTGCAGAGCATGCTCTGCCAGAACTGCCTGCAGGTGCTTACAAGCCCTACCAACCAGGCAAACCGAATCCAAGCCCTCTCATTGCCGTCTTGTGGGGAGACTTATTAGTATTGGTTCGTGCCTATCTTCGGTGACCTGCAGCTCATACTCTGGTCGAGCCGCCTGCTGGTGCTTACCGCCTTACTAATCAGGCAGACCGAATCCAAGCCTTCTCATTGCGGTATTGTGGGGAGACTTATTGATGTTAATTTGTGCCTGTCTTCGGTGACCTGCGGCGCATAAGCTGCTAGCCGCCCGCAGGTGCTCACCACCTCTCTAATCAGGCAGACCGAATCCAAGCTCTCTCATTGCCATGTTGTGGGGAGGCCTTATTTTTCTGTTTATCTCTGGGCATTCCTATTTCCCCTATTTTACTTCTATCTACCAGCATTCTTATTTCTCTCATTTTACTTCTAAACTTCTGTTTCTCTTATCTTCGTGGCTTCCCGGCACCGGCCCCGAGGCTGCTTCTCGGCGGCTTCCTGACTCTGAGCCGCTTCAGCCCGCGCTTCTCTCATCTGCGTGGCTTCCCGGCTTCGCGCACACACTCCGCGGTCTCCGCGCCCCTTCACGCCCACACCACGGCCTCGCACTAGCCCCACGTTCCCTATCTATTCACGCCCCCTGCTCTCTCTGCACGCGGCGGCTTCTGCGAGTCACACAGCCCCAGCTCACGTTTCCGCCACTAGTATTCAATCTAAGTTCCCCGGGCTAACCTGGCGAATTCAACCTAGCTCACGCGTCTGCGCCTTTCAGTCTGGCTTCCCTTCCTTTGCTCCCCGGGCTAATCTGACGGATTCCAACCTGGCAGCCCACATCTCTGCCTCTGGTTCCAGATTTTCGCCTTTTGCCCCCCGGGCTGACTTAAAGAATTCCAAACTGGCTTACGTCTCCGCCTCGGCCTGCCCCCCGCGGCTTCAATTTCCCTAACATTTTTCTCTACCCGGTATGTTTCCCTAAGTTTTCTTCCAACAATATTCCTCCCTCATTTCTCCTGGCTTCTCCCCACAGTCCGTATCCGAGTCTGTTTGTTCTAGCTTTCACTTTCGCTTTCGACCTTAGAGATTTCTCCCAGCTTCCCCCCGTAGTCCGTATCTGAGTCTATGCCTAGGCTTTCAATAGCTTCTTCCGGCACCTTTTTCGTCCGGCTTTTCCCTAGGCTGTTTGCTAGTCTCTCTCTCCAATATTTTCCCACTTCTTCCCGTTTCTTCCCTCCTAAGTTTCCTATCCGAGTCATGGCACCATTATGTCGCTCCCCCTCTTCGTGGAGGAGCGGCACTAAGCCCTGCCTAGGCTTCATATCCGAGTCACGGCACCATTATGTCGCTCCCCCTCTTTGTGGAGGAACGACACAAGACCCTGCGCTGTTCTTTTGTCTGCTCGGCCCTCCCCGGGTTTGCTGCTGGTTCATCCCGGGTTGGCTACCATCCCTTCCACCTCCGTGGAAGGGCAGTTCCCCCTGCCACATTCCCCACTTCCACAGGGGAGTGGCACACCGCCAGCCGGCTCTCTCGGGGGCTGCACAGGTATTCCCCTTAGATGTTCCTGGTGCATGTTGTCTCTCTCCTCCTTTATAGTGCTCTTCCGCCAATCCCAACTCTGCTACCCACACGCTGAGTACGCTGCTCTCCTCCAATCAGGAGCAAGTCCTACAGTTTATTGGTTGAACTGGAGGCAGCTGTGTAGAAGCTGTTTCCCTTCTCAGCGCCGTGTTGTGGGAAAGCAGATGCATAGAATAAGTCTTAATTCCAGTAACTTAGTCTAGTCCGAGTTGCTCCCCACACATACCCCTAGTGGTAGAGTTAGAAACATGCCAGGGGATTCCAATTCAATCCCATTAAGGTGGCATATACCAATGCCAGCTCGCTAGTCAAAGTGATCAGTTTCAATTCATAATTGATCATAATGACAGGATTGAGAGTCAAAGGGATCACCTAAACAAGACTAGTATCTGATAATACTGACTGATAGAATTAAAAAGGAGAGAACAACCTAAGATGGGAAGTGACTCATAGAATGGCAGCTGCCCTAAACAGCACTCTGGCCTCAGAATCAGCCCTTAAGGCACTTGGATCTGGCTGAAGAGCCCATGAGAGTATTTCAGGCATGGAAAGACAAGACACTCTGGCAAAAAAAATACCTAAATGAAAGATCTCTGTGAGTGAGATCCCAGTGGATAGAATGGGGCCATCAAAGAAGGAGGTACCTTTCTCTGCAGGGAGGACAGAACTTCCACTTTCACTATGGCCTTGTCTAAATAAGATCAGAGGTGGTGAACTCAAGAGGCTTCCACAGCCTTGACAGCTCATGACAAGAGCCTCTGGTGATTACTGACGTCATAAATTAGATTGTCAATTGTTAAGTCAACAACAGGAGTCACTGTGCACTTACTCCCCATGTAGGATCTCTGTCCTTAATGTGTTGTACTAAGTGAATTAATGGTAAAACTACTACTAAAACAGTACTCTATACTTTGTGTTTCTGTGTATGTGCAAACTGTTGAAATCTTTCCTTAGCATACACTAAATTGATCTCCTGTATATAAAAATAATTGAAAAAATGAATCTTGGTGTGAATGGTATGGGAGAGGGAGTGGGGGATGGGATGGTTGCAGGTGGGAGGGAGGTTATGGGGGGGGAAGCCAGTATAATCCAAAAGTTGTACTTTGGACATTTATATTTATGAAATAAAAGTTAAAAAAAAATAAATAAACCTAAGTTTAATTAAGGGAATTATAAAAAAGTTTTCTATAATAATAATAACATCTCTGAATAGAGCAATACTGAGAACATTAAATGAGGAATAATGTGTTCAAACGAAAGATCAACAACAAATGTCATCATTGCTAAAATCTACAAAATTAAAAAAAACACCAAGTTTTTGAAAGTTTTGAAAAGTATTATACAAATTGTTAGGGAGGTAACTTTTCCAAACTCATTATATAAGGCCAGTTATATAAGACCTGATAGATGCAAGGTCTCTGTTTATCTCTGATTCTCTTTTTTAAATAAAAACTTACACAGCAGAGTCCCTGCTGAATATAATGCAACACTGTCATCCTAATAGAATTTATATTAGAATATAGGTGGAAAATTTGATAGTAATTGAATCCAGTTTGGAATCCAAAAAAAATAAAATAAAATAAAATAAATTGGTCAGATATCATAATCAAGTCAGATGTAATATAGGAACAGGGAAAATATGAATGTAATTCATAATTCCAATAATTCACATCAATCAAAAATAAACATCAGTATAATAAACTAGATGCAGAAAACATTTTGTATAAAATTCTACATTCACTTATGAGAAGTAAATTGAGCAGAACACTTACAAATTGCATATAATTCAATTACAAAACCCTTGCATTTGAGGAACCTGAGCCAGATTCTATTGAATGCTAACAAAATGAAAGCATTTACCCTATAATTGGAACCATAAAATGATGCACATTTTTTACTTTTATATTCAATACTGCAATGTGAGGTCTAGGCAAAACAAAAAGAAAAGGGAAGGAAATAAAAGACATAGATATAGAAAAGAAGAAATTGAAATCATTTATTTTTCCAGATGATTTTATTCTATTTATATGGAAATGCAACAAGTTCAACAACAGGCCACCTGAACTGGTAAATGACTGGTAGATTTGTAGGATACAAAGTAAGCACAAAAAAAATCAGAATAAGTTTTATATACCTATACTATTGTGAACCCACTGAAAAAATAAATTAAAGAAGAAATTAAATTCACAATAAGAAATAAAATACCCTGGATAAATTTGACTTGTGATGTAAAATGCCTCTACAGCAACAATTCTAAAGCCATGATAAAGAATCTGAGATCAAAAAGACCGCTCATATTCACAGATTGAAATACTTTCTAATATTTCCATATTATCCAAGTTAATTTACAGATACAATATGCTTTCCATCAAAATCAATGGAATTCATCATGTATCTAGAAAAATAAACCTAAACCTCATATCTTCACATATATTAAAAAAAGTTCCACATAGAAAAGTAACTCTTGAGAAACAGAACACGTCTGGGGTCACAACAAATGAGTTCAATACATACATACCATAGATGTATGGTAAACCCTGGCATAAAAACTGATGAATAGACCAGTGCAAGAGGATAGAGGCTCCCAAAAAGAAATACAGATACATACAGACAACGGATCTTTTACAAAGCAAACAAAAATACATTGGAAAAGGTATAGTCTATTCAGTAAATTGCCCAGAGGCAACGGGATATCCATATGGACATGACTAAACCCAGATGACCACCCCTCTTTTCCTATACAAAGTCAACTGAAAGTGAGTCATGGATGTAAATGTAAGAACTGAAACTTACAAAATATAGAGAAAACTATAAGACATTGACATAAGCAATGGCTTCTTGATAAGATACCCTAAGAACAGGCAATAAAAAAACTAATAGAGAAACCTTATATCAAACTAACAAGATAATTCGCAACAAAGAAAACAATCATCAGAGTGAAGATAAAACCCCCCTTAACTCCTATAAAACCAGCATCACTTTAATTCTAAAACCAGGTATATGTACAAAGCAAACTAAGACCAATATATTTGATAAATACAGATGCAAACAATCCTCAAAATACTTGCTAATCAAACATCACAACACATTAGAAATATAATTCACCCAGACCAAGTGGGAATGCACTAGATAAAATATGTCCTTGATAAAAACCTTGAACTGGGAATAGAAGGAATATTCATGAAGACATTCAAGGTAGTTCATGACAAACACAGAGCCACCATCAAATTGTGTGGGTAAATTGGAAGCATTTCCACTAAGATCTACAAGGATGCTCACCCCCATAATTGCTATTCAATATAGTTCTAGAAGGCTTACTGAGAGCCACCAGCAAGCAAAATCCAAGCAAAGGGATACAAATTGGAAAGGTTGAAGTCAAATTATTACTGTTGATAGAAGATATGATTTTATATATAGGGAAGCCAAAAGACTCCACCAAGAGACTATTGGAACTCAAGAGAGGTTGGTAAATTTGCAAGATAAAATCAATACACAAAATTCAATAGCATTTGCATAAAAAGACAATGCTATGGCTGAGAAGGACATGCAAGATCAGTTCAATTCACAATAGCCAAACAAATTGGAATAAATTTAAATAAAGAGGTCAAATATCTCTACAATGATAATTACAAAACATTTTTAAAATAAATAGGAGAACATAAAAATGGAAATATCTGTCATGTTCATGGATTAGAAGAATTAATAGAATCAAAATGTCCATACTACTGAAAGCAATTTACATGTTCAATATGATCCCAATCAAAATAGTAACGACATTCTTCTGAAAAAGAAAGATAGAAAAATTGATGCTAAAATTCATATGGAAGCCCAAGAGATCCTGAATAGCTAGAGCAAACTTAAAGAATAAAACAAAGCCAGAGTCATCGCAATATCAGATTTCATGACAACTACAGGTCAGTTAGAATCAAAAAAGCCTAATACTGGCACAAAAATAGACATGTAGACCAATGGACTGGAGTAGAAATTCCAGAACTTAATACACTCGTGTACAACCAACCGATCTTTGACAAAGGAGCCAAAATCAATGCCTGAAAAAAAGGTACTCTTCAACAAGTGTTACTGGAAAACTTGGATTCTGCATGTAGAAGTATGAAACAAGACCACCACCTTACAATTTATACAGAAATGAACTATAGATGGATCAATGATATAAAACAATAACCTGATAACATCAAATTACTAGATGAAAATATTGGGAAACTCAGCAAGACATTGGCATACACACGGAATTCTTGTTAAATACCCCAGAATGATAGGCAATCAAAGCAAAAATAAACAAATAGGATTGCATTAAGCTAAGATGCTTATGCACTGCAAAGGAATTGCTCAACATATTGTAGAGGCATCCAAGAGAACAGGAGAAAATATTTGCAAATCTTGCAATGGTTAAAGGTCTGATATCCAGAATCTACAAAGAGTTCAAGTAATCCAGAACAGCAAAACAACAAAAATCCTGTCAAGCAATGGGCAAAGGACAAAACAGACATTTTTGAAGGATGACATTCAAATGGTCAACAGAAACATTTAAAAATGCTCAGGATCATTAGCCATCAGGAAATGCAAACCAAAAGGATGATGAGGGTGAAACCTCACCCCAATTAGAGTGGCTATCTTTCAAAAATTATAAAACAATAAATGTTAGCAAATATATGGGTGATAAAATACTATATCCACTGCTGGTTAAATTGTAAAAGAGTACAACCATTATGGAACACAGTCTGGTAATTTTTCAGTAATCTGAAAATTGTTCTACCGTATACACAGCCATCCCCCTCCTAAAAATTTACCCAAATGGAATGAAATCAGCATAAGGAAGACTTGTCTGCACCTTATGTTTATTGCAGATCAATAGCTAAGATCTGACATCAACCAAGAGATTCATCAACTGAATAATGGTTAAAGAAAATGTGGTATGTATACACTATGCAAAACTACTCAGCTATATAAATTAATAAGGTCTTGTCTTTTACGACAAAGTATATGCATATGGAAGCCATTATTCTCAGTCAAATAAACCAGCACAAAATAAACAAATAAACAAAGCACAAAGAAACTAAGCACAAAAATGCAATGTTGAGTTTTGGTTATTGCTTACAATCCTTGTCTATACTCTTGATAAACAGTGGTTTTTCTACTTGTTCCATTCAATTCTTTATTTGGTGCAGAGTTCAGCTTGTGATTATAAAATAAATTGAAATTATGCAATTATGGATATAAAAAGAAAAAATAAGAGAGGAAGGAGGACAGAGGGTCGGAGCATGGGCAAGAGGGAGGTTAGGGTGGGAAATATTATGCTCTTAAGTCTGTGTATATGAAATACATGAAATTTGTTCACCTTATATGAATAAAATTATTTTAATACCCCAGTAGACTGGGATAACGTATTTGCCAATTCTGCATTTCATGAAGAACTGAAATTCAGAATACATATGAAACTGCTGAAATTATGCACAAATATATCTAAGAATTGGGAAAGGATCTGAACAGGCATTTCTGTAAAGAAAAAATACCCATGGTCAACAAAAATGGGAAAAATGCAATATAATTATTATATAGGAAAATGCAAATCAAAACACACTAGGTGTCACCTCACTAACAAACGCTAGCGGGGTATGAAGAAAAGAAAACTTTAATATGTTATTGGAGCCTGCACTGTAAAGCCACCACCTGCAGTGCCAAAATCCCATATGGGGACTTGAGTCCCAGCTGCTCCACTTCTGATCCAGCTCTCTTCTGTGGCCTGGGAAATCAGTGGAAGGTGGACCAAGTCTTTAGGCCTCTGCTCCCACATGGGAGACCCAGGAGGAAGCTTCTGGTTCCTGGCTTTGTTTTGGCCCAGCTCTAGCCATTGCAGCCATTTGGGGAGTGAACCAGTGGAGGGAAGATCTCTCTCTATCTGTAACTATGACTTTCAAATAAATAAATATTTTAAAATATAAGATATTGATGAGAATGCAAGTAAGCCTGAGCATTATGAAGACTTAGTATGGCCATCCCTCAAAAAATGAGAAGGGATAAACCTCTCCAACCACTGTGTATGTATCAGAAGGAAATTCAATCTGCATGCAAAAGAGATTTCTGCTTTCTGTTTTGACTACAGCAGTATTCATAGTAGTAAATATTTGGAACCAACCTAGGAATCTATCAATGTGTTACAGGTTTTCCAGTCCTAATTCAGTGATTAAAAAGGATTGAAATATTATTTGCTTCAAAATGGGTGGAACTGGAGATCCTTAAGTGAAGTAAGACTGGCATAGGAAGAAGTAAATTTCACATGTTCTCTGATATATGGGTTTCTAAAAAATGGTGGATATAAATATAAATGTTTTTAATTAGGATGGGAAGATTCATTACTGAAGATACTGGGTGGTACGATAACAGATATAGAAACAGAGTTAGAAAGAACGAACCACTGGCAGTGTTCCATAATACAGTGTTGTGACATTAGTTCATGATAAGATACACTGTATAAGAAATTGGAATGGAGGAGCTTGTAGGCCTTAAACACAAAATAAGCAAGGAAAATCCTCATTTTCTAGATTGATTAAATTATGTTGTGTACGTACTCAAATGTTGCACTGTATCCTGTGATAACATAAAAGTAGTGTTAATCAAAGACTGAGCAAAATTTTAAAAATCAGAAATGTCTCTATATTCTCTCAATGAACTGTCTGCAATATGTGATTAACCAAACTGCATCATTTACAAAGCATAAGAAAGTAATAAGGCAATAATCTCCAGTCCTGCTAAGGATTATTTAAATAATCTTAAAATCCAAGAATCAAGGTTGCCTTTCCCATTGAACTTTCTGCTCATCCCTTGCATGCCTTTCTGATATTCTATGAATGCCATTGTTGCAAAGCTAAACTTGAACCTAAATGGAAGAATAGTTGTAAGGTTTTAATATGTATTTATTTACTTGAAAGGAGGAGGGACAGTAGTGGATAGATCTTCCATCCACTAGTTCACTTGTCAATGTTTTCAAAACCTGGGACTGGTTCCAGTTTAATCTAGGAGCCAGGAACACTTTTTGTATCTCCAATGTAGGCAGAAGGTACATGGGTACTTAAGACATCATCAAATGCCCCTCAGATACATTGTAGCAAGAATCTGGAATGGAAGTGGGGAATGGCCAGGACCTGAATGAGGAAGATAAATATGAGAAGAGGGCATCCCAAGTCGTGGCTTAACTCACTGCTCATGACCCCATCCCTTTATACTGTTTCATTCATTCTTAATACTGTTGTCAAATTACAGGCATGATGTTCAAACTTGGATCCATGTATTTCAGTTTAAAAAAAGGCTTAGGGTAACTGTTAAGTTTAATAAAACTGTATTCCACAATTGAGGACCCGGGTGTATTTCCTGATTCTGATCCTAACTCCAGCTTCCAATTAAAGCAGACCCTGGGAAGTCATGATGATGTCTCAAGACATGTGGTTTGTGCCACCCACATGGAAAACCTGAAGTGAGTTACCTGCTCTCAGGTTTAGATCTGATCCCTCCCTGGAAGATGTGAGCATTTGCAAAGTGAACTTGTGAATAGGAGCTCTTTCTCTCATTCATTGTCTCTTGTTTTCTATCAAGTAAATTAGAAAATAATTCATCAGACATAAAGAGCAACATAGTCTTGGAAGTCATCCAAGTAAAGAAAAGGCTGAAAGCAAATGGAGGTATAGCAAAATATTTGTATTCTTTATTCCAATGTAACCTAACAGATAATATTATCATTTTAATAAAAGCTTAACAATGAACAGTGTTGTTACAGTTTCTGATCATTAAAAATAATGACAGAAATTATATAAACGATAGGAGTAAAGAGTTGAGAACATTCTTTTATAAGATATCTGAGCTTCCAAAGAAATAGTGTTCCAAACCAATTTTATGTGCTAAATACATTACATTTTTGTGAACTTAAGATACATATGTACAGATTTCAAGAGTAAAATAGAATGATGATATAAAAATGATTAAATAGAAAATATGCATAACATGGTCCATGGTCCATTATAACACCATTACATTGAAGCCTGGAAAAGCAATATGCACTTCAGGTTAATCAGGATTTGTGTCAGAAAATTTAAAAGGGTTACACAGTGAGATGAGCAGATCATTTTCTATGAGGATAGTACAGTGTTTCATATCAGTGTTCATAGATAGAGCATCAGACTATTTAAGAAAAATGCTTACAAAACTGCAAGGATTGCCCAGTGTTTATCAGAACAAATAAATACAATGGTATAAATACCCAACCAGGGGTAATTAATAGTTATCCATATGTCATTGTGCAGATACATCAGCTAACACTAGATGGAGAAAATAAATAAATAAATAAATAAGGTCACTTCAAGTGTTGAAAAAGCACAAAAATCAGTATATATGGAAGAAAAGATAGACAATCCATTTTAACTATCAATATTTCCTACAGAAGCACAGTCTGTACACAATCTATAACATGACAGCATTTTGCCATGATGTAATAAAAAAGGCCAAGAATTAGCAGATGAGCAACAAAAATCAAGAAGGATATTGTCACAAATACCCAACAAAGCTAGCAAAACTCATGGTTTAGAGAAACAGAAAGTAAGCAAACAAAAACATCAAAGAACCAGGACTTTCCTCTTGGGGGCAGAAGTAGAAGAGATTGGGAAAATACCTGAACTGACCAAGGCCCCTATATTTTCCTGAATATTATTAGTACTATGGATGTTAACATTCTTATTCAAATTTAGCAGAAAACAAAGATGTCAACAATTGTCTTCTTTTCAGGTTTTATTACTGTATATTAGGGATCTATGCAAGAGTATATATGTCTAACATGAAATCATGGCACATAATTTCTAAACTGGTGTACTAAGTGCAATTGAAAGGAAGCAACCTATTTATCCCACAGTATCAAGGGACACCATGGAACTCAGGTTCCCAGACTTTGGGGATCACTCTCAGGAGATGCAGACTAAGGGGATTCACTCTCAGGAACTAAGACAAACCTCGGCAGCCAGAACATTTAATTCTGAGAGTTCCACACTTTTTACTTTTCCCTCCCAACAGTTTGCATTGGCTCCCTCCTCCAAGGTCTTAATTCTCACCAGAAATCAAACACTTAAATTCAGTTTAAGTCTGTGACCTGTGCAGTCATTTTCATGATCACTAACACCAAATGTGTGTTGTTTGCTTAATATCAAACAACACATCTATAACACCTATGACTCACCAACAGTTCAATTCTGCCATTATATAGAGTTAGTAGACATATTGGATTAAGATTTTAGCGTCAACACATCCCAGGCATATACCAATGAAAAGCATGTATTTGATTTTCTGGCTCCAGTCAAAATTATGAAGGTATCCAGAGATCCCCTCTAAAGCTATCTTATTTGCATGAGCTTAGCTATGGCCTGAAATTTGTGTATTAGACAGAATCATAGCCACTCATATTGCCCATGAAATATCTGAGTCTTAAAATCAAAGGTACAGGAATTGAGGAGAGAAGAATTTTTTTTCTTTTACCAGTCACAAATGAACTCTCAAATTTATAAACCATTTTATAGCCAGCAGAATCTGATATTCTGAGATATTCTCAAATGCTACAAGCTATCATTTGACTAAACCAAATTTGCATGCATAATGAAACTACTGTGTGTTCAACAGTTTATTTGATTTTCAGTTCTCACACCAGTTAGCTTGGGGTTGGGGAGTGAAGAATGACTGGCCTTTACAAAGATTTTACTCTCCACACAAGGGTGTGAAGGCAGTTAATACCTATTAGGAGAGATTAATCATTGGGAACAGGTGGGACCCTAATGAAGCGATTAGGCTAAATCAATTCATGTGATTATTGAGTGACTGCTTATTCCCAGGTGTGTGCTATAGAAACTACTTCATATTTGAACCTCCTGCAATTTCATTATTTGGTCATATGGCCTCTGTGCCACCCAAACCTCTGCCAACAAGATGACCATCAACAGATACTGCCCTCCGACCTTGGACCCAAATCATGAGACAAATACCATTTCTTTCTAAATTACTGAGTCTGTACTATTCTGTTATTAGCATCAAACAAAACCTGACTCAGAACCTAGGAAGAGCTGTGCTGGCAGGACTGAATTGTAAACTAGTGACCTCGTTTCTCAACCAAAGGATATCAGATCACATGTGGAAGTTCATTTCTCCATGTGGGTTCTGTAATCACCATCAATTTGGAAAGCTGTGCAGCCCCAGGGTTCACACAAACCCTTTTCCTTTAGACACAGGACAGGACACCAGGGTCCTGGCTACTGGCCCAGCTCACCTCCTGTGACCATAGAATACTGGTTTCTGACACTCACCACTTTCCAGCTTCCAACGAGTCCCAGAATCCTCCTGAGGGCTCCTGAGTGTGGTGAGGGAAGTTCACAGAGCAGCAATGGGTGAAACACCTGAGACCTCTCTCAGGAACAAACCCAGAAAGCCTAACATTGGAATGCCAGAAAAGAAGATGCTGTGTGGTTCAGCAGTGTTGCCTTTGAACACCTGATTTTAAAGTCTGCCCTAACAATGAGCATGCATAACATCAGAGAACACACAGCCAATCCAAACGCTCCTAGCATGAGGGCCGTAGCTTGGGGTTGTGGCAGGTGGGGGCAGAGAGGAACTCTGCTTGGTCTCAGGTCTGAAACTGCCTCATCTTTGCAGCTTGATCCTCCCAACAGCAGGGGCCGCTCTCACCTCCCTGATGATCATGACATCAGAGCACTGTCCCTCCCTCCTTTTTCCAGGACCCTATCAAAATCTTGTGACCCTTGGACTTTCAATAATGGTCTCATGTGTAACAGAATGCTGAATCTTTCTGGTATTCTGGGTCTTTACCAGGGTCTTTATATTATTTATATTCTTGGCTGTTTTTTAAGGTCATTTGACTTTTAAAAAAAATTGACTCCAGGACTATTTTAAGATACTAAAAAATACATTACATAGATTGACCTCTCTTTCTCGTGTTTCTATTGCAGATATTCACTTGTAGTTCTGTATTCTGTAATTTAATATTGTTGTCTGTTTCGTTCTTACTGGCATGTCCTAACACATTGGGTTTATATATTGATCTTATACACAGTAATCCTGCATAATTCTCTGGTCAGTTTTTATTTGTTTTGAATTTTATGGGATTATCTCCGTAGATAATAGTTTGATTAACCTTTATTGATGGTTTTGCTGCTTAAAAGCATATCCTTATACATAAAGTTTTCTGTTTTTTAAATTTCCTAACTGCACATCTAGGACATTGTTGAAGACAGAAAATAAAAGGAGAGCGGCTTGTACAGCTGTGTTCCGAGGGAAATAGCTTTCAGTGTTCTATGACAATTATGCTCTATATTATAGGTGCATTGCAGCCCATCTTAGTTATAATAAGTAATAACTATTTTTACTGCTTTACTCACAGTTTATTTTTGTGATTAGATGCTTAATTTTATTCAAAACTTTTCATCTTTTAATTGCAGTTACCATGTGATGTTTTTGTGTTTCTCTTCCACATGAATTATTTACATGATTTATTTTGAACTGTTAAACACCTTGGCATCTTTGACTCTATCTTGCTTTTTTATTGATCTCTTGTGATTTCATATTTTGCTCTATATTAACATTTTGCTTAAAATATTTGTACCTTTTTTATAAAGATATGTTCTTTAAGTTCCTTTTTAGTTCATGTCTTGATCTGACTGTGGCATCAATGTAATACGGTGTTCAGAAAAGAAATTAAATCATATTCCATATTTATTACCACTTTTTATGAATCTGGGAAATTGAGGAGTGTTTTACTGCCTTGAATATGAGGGAAATTCTACAAATCTAGGCCAGAAATTTTGCTTTCGAATTTGTTCATTGGTTATTTTGATTTTTCAAATACTGAGTCAATTATTTTGTTTATATAGCAGATTCCTATGTTATTGAAGATTTTTGATAAATTTATTTCATAACGTGGTGGCTCTGGGTTTAAGTTTTTTAAAAAAACTTATTTCTATGCATTTAAGAATATTCTTTAACTGTGTTGCTAAACTTTATTAATTTGGTCAAGAACAGTGCTGTTTGGATTTCTGTCACTGGTTATCTGTGTTGCATATTTTTACTTTTTCTTAAGATTATACTAGTCTTTATTAATTCTACTCATTTTATAAAAAATAGTAATTTATTTGAAAGGAAGAGTTACAGAGAAGCAGAGGCAGAGAGAGAGATGTATTCCACCCAAGATTTACTCCCCAAATGGCTGAAATGACCAGAGCTGGGCAAACCTGAAACCGGGAGTCAGGAGACTCTTCTGGCACTCACATGTGGGTGCAGGGGCCCAAGGATGTGGGCCATCTTCTACTGCTTTTCCAGGCCATAGATGAGAGCTGTATTGGAAGTGGAGCAGTTGGGACTTGAACTGGCACGTATATTGGATGCCAACGCTGCAGACGGCAGTTTTACCTGATACACCACAGTGCCAACCGTCTGCTCATATGTTTTCAAAACACTTTTCCTTTATTATTTGTTTCTGTGGTACAGTCTTACTAAAGGCATTATATTGATGGTATTCTCCATTTTCACTATCCTATATTGCTGTATAGTTCATCTTAGATCTTAAGAAGGATGTCACGATGATTAGGTCTCTGTCTTCTCACATAATATCTTGAGCCTATAAATTTATCTGTGCACTGATTTATATGACATCTCCTCTATTTCTTTCTGTGTTTGCCAATCCTCCATCACTCTGCCAACTATTTGCCTTGTGATGTCTCAAGCCCTATGTGCCTTCCAGCTATGCCAGACTTTATGTATCTCTGATCTTGCTCCTGAAACCATATATTATCAGCAATTTTACCATTTTCTGTGGCTGGGTCTGATGTTCATCCTTGTAATCTTGCATTTAAAAATCTTTGACATCCAAGCCTGCTCTTAGTAGCCTATCCTTGTGCCTGCAGCAAGGGCTGGCTTCAGGGTCTGCATCCCTTTCCTCAAGTGGCTACTACTGTGCTTGTATCTTATGTCAATCCTCATGAGTCTCCAGCTCCTCTACATGTAGCCATTATCTTCCCCTCACATGCTGACCTCCCTGATTCATACAGCCCATGTCAGGACACCTGTGTCTCCATTCCTTTATACACATTGTCTTCACTCCTAATTCCTGGTTATTGCTGCATTCCTCTAAAGAAGGCTAAAATTCCCAATTGGTTTGCAATATTTGTCTCACTGTTGCAAATATATTGAGAATTACTGCCTGGCCTGAAAGTTGGTTGGTGGACAATCAGTTGAGAAATCACACAGATATTCGCTATCAGTACAGCTGCAGTGTCCTTTCAGATTTTTCAAAACAAAATGCTAATGTTACACACAAATGGCATAACCACGAACAATGCCTGCCCTGCAACAAGGAAACAGAAACCACTTATTATTGAATGAGACAACTGTGCAGAATAGATATTCAAAATATAACCTATTTAAATACTGGATTTTGAATATAAGTATATATTTGACCCTCAGGTCAAACCAAATCTCCTGGCTCTGATGTCTAATAGCCCCTGAAATTAGGCTCTCACTATCAAACTGCCCTGGAAAATCCCCAAACACAAGCATCCAAGAAGCGTGCACAGCAGCAGCTTCCTGCCACACTACTGAGTGTACCACCATGTGATGTTCTCCCTGACTTCCCTTTATCCATTATCCACCGGCTGGTACCCAATCTGGCCATCCACAACAAAAGCAGAATACTCTCTACTTGATGCTGTCCTGAAGGGGCTCCTAAGTTGATGGATTTCAGGGAAATCTCATGGGTTCCTCTGGACCTTCCTCGACACTGATGAGGCTCATCCACCCATATAGTCACCAGATAGTCACCAGTGACAGGCCCACTGGCATACTGGGTCTGAAACCCCACAGGCACTCCTCTGGATGACAGTCACCTTTTACTGGCTCATGACATAGATAATTGTGGCCTGATTGGAGACTGAACTATAGGGCATGCTCTCTTCAATTCATATTGCAGTGCATCAGCCCTGCTGGGTCACTGACAGACTTAGGATAATTTCATGGTCAACATTATTAATGCAGGACCCATGTTTTCTCATGAAATCTGGCATTGTTCCTCCCCACCTCTCATTTTCCATTTCTGATCCTTGGCATGCATTGAATTTGTGATAGTCTAATATCAATCTCCAGTATCTGTCTGATTTTAACTATCTAAACTGTTGAATTAAATCTGGATATGTTGGAGTTCACAATCTCTGATTCTTGCCTCATTTATTTTTAAATTTAAAACATAAATCCAGTATCAGTATGCCAACTTTCAAAATTGATAATTTAGTATTATCGAATATCCATTGTTTCTGAAATGTAACATAGATTCTGACTTAGGTATAGTTGGAAGGATGATTAGAGGGTTTCATTTGTATCTGCTCTTACATTGTAGGTCACGGAACCAATGTTGTGTCCTTCCCATTACCAAGTATTTTCCCTCCATTTTACAATTTGAGAGCAGAGAAGTTAACCATGTTGGGCTAGGGGAACCAATAGACTCTTTGAAAACTTACCTTGGACTAGAGCACTGTTTTCTACCATAGTCGCTATTATTTTGGAATCTTAACATTCAAGTTGCTATCTGAGTTCCCAGTGTTTATGACATTCCCTACCATGAGGAATGACCCACAGAAAAGATCCACCTCTGTGATTCTCAGCAGTAACAGTGCCCTTCACACCAACACCAGTTTTATTGCTTTTGTAAATTGAATGTCTTTGGGCCTCTTGTAGAACATAGTCATTTTATAACTTTTTCAGCTGCATCAGTTTAGCAACTGCAGCATAATTCCTGTGAGATTTTGATTGTTTCTTTCTCTATCACAGAAATTCAGCTATTTCTACCTCCCTTAGCATGGACTGTTTTTGGTTTAAGTTTTCAAATGTCATCGTAGTATTACCATCATCCTTTGGGATCTTTGACAATGGGTTAAAACCTTTGTTGTTGATGAGTGTTCTCACATTGAGAAACCCTCCCTTTTCAAAATTTTTTCCTCCACCCTCAGGACTCAATCTCATGCACACCCTGCCACTCCTGATAATACATAGTGGCTAGGCCTTACAACTGTTTCTTTTTAGACACAGCAATTTTTCTCACTTAAAAGATTATACTTCTGTAGCTAGGGTCATTAGCATGAAAAGATTATTTAGCCTTGAAAGCTACTGTTAGGAAGAGTAGATGCAGTGAAATCCCAAAGTGAAATCTATTTCTGGGTGGCAAACTCCTTTCTTTCTCTAAGGCATATGTGATATGATAAGATTATATTGACGTAAGTTGATGAAGTCAGAGTGGCCACAATTTGAGTGATTTTAGAAAGTCCATTGTCTGGGGACTAGTTTGGCAAGAGAGTATAGTTAAATCTACTAGCCAAAGATCATTTTCCTCAAGAGAAAGGGACATAGCAGGTTATACTATCATCAAGATTATGTAAGTATATTATAAAGCTTCATTGGACTACTATCATAATTTAGACTTTTTTATAGCCTTTCTTGTTTTACCCCCATAACCACCTGTTCGGTTAATATTATCAGCATTAAAATGATAGTAATGTTAAAATTCTTTATAGCCACAGTTATTAATTTTAGATTAATCAGAGATGGAAACTTATTTTCATGGGTGTAAATTATCATAATTTTAGCTAGTTGAATCATTTGGAAGCTTTCTACACTTTCAGAACAAATTTTTAAAACCAAAAATTAAAGTTTAATATACAGTTTTGTCTTTATTGCATATAGCAATATGTATCAAGTGTTTTATGTCCTAGAATCAGGATGATCATAAAAATGTGCTATATATATATATATATATATAGATAGATATAGATTATAGCTGAAAGTGCTTAATATATACCTTAAACTATAAGCCAGTATTCATTGGTGTAGATGTCTATCTGAATTTCAAGATTCTGGGTTATGCTATATAATTCTAGCAATTCATCTCATTCAGAAGAGAACAAGTCCTAGGCTGCTTACATACTCTGCTGGATTTGTGCTAACAGTGTTAAACTTCCTAAGAATCCTCCACTCTAAACTTATTACTTTTTCCCCAAAACACTCTATTTTTAATTGATAGCTGGTGGCAAGTGCTTCTGCTTAAAACAGAAATAATCTTAAGATGATAAAACAAGCTATAATTAACATGTTCCAATCATAAACATCACTAGAATGGAGAACTCAATGCTCTGATAAAGAGTAATGAAGCATCAAGCTATGGATGTATCTCAGTGGATCCCTGGTGGTGGAACATGTTGTGGACAATAAGAGCATTGACAGATTTGAAAGTCTTCAATTAATGACATAAAGTGTATAATAATCCAACTCAATAGACAAGACAGCCAGTTCAAAACCTTCTAATCAAAGTGGAGAAAAATTCCTCTTACATTAGTAAGCACCAAATCACAAGGGTACTTATATCATGCAGGATGCATTTGTGAGTAGTAAGCCACTTTTATAATTTAAATCTTACTTTACTAGAAACTATGGACTTTGCATTTGGTTAAACTTAGTTTTTTTAAAAAAGATTTATTCATTTATATGGAAGTCAGAGTTACACAGAGAGAGAAGCAGAGGCAGAGGCGGGGGGTCTTCCATCTGCTGGTTCACTTCCCAATTGGCTGCAACAGCTGGAGCTGTGCTTATCCAAGGCCAGGAGCCAGGAGCTTCTTCCAGGTCTCTCACATAGATACAGGGGCCCAAGAATTTGGGCTATCCTCTACTGATTTTCCAGGCTATATCCGTGAACTGGATTGTAAGTGGAGCAGCTAGGACTCGAACTGGTGCCCATATGGGATGCCAGCACTGCAGGCAGCAGCTTTACCTGCTACACCACAGTGCCACCCCATGCTTAAACTTATAATGAACAATTTAGAGATGAAATATAAAACATATAAAGAGTGGGGGCTGACATTTTGGTGTAGCAGGTAAAGACATCTCCTGTATTGCTGACATTTCATATGGGTGCCCCATTTGAGTCCCAGTTATTCCATTTCTGATCTGTCCCTCTGCTAAGGTGCCTGGGAAAGTTGCAGAGCATTGTCCAAGTGCTTGGGTTGCTGCACCCACATGGGATACCTGGAAGCATCTCTTGGCTTTTGACCAGAAACAGCATCATTTTACCTAGCAGTAGTGCTCAAATAGAATGAAGTACAACCTATGCATGGATTTCAAAATTTTTGCACCAAAATAAGTCCATCTATTTTTTTCTATGAACTTTTTGAAGCCTCAGTGTATTATAGGACCATATGGACCAAAAATGGCTTTTCCTTTGCTTACATTCATTATTTTAAAGTACGTTCTAGGATGGTGCAGTGGTGTAGTGGTTAATGCCAATGCCTGAAGTGCTGGTATACATTATGAGTGCCCATTTGAGACCCAGGTGCTCTACTTCTGACCCAGCTCTTTCTATGGCCTGGGAAAGCAGTAGAAGATGGCCGAAGCGCTTGAAAACATGTACCCATGTGGGAGATCAGCCCAGCTTGAGCTGTTGTGGCCATTTGGGGAGTGAACCAATGGATGGAAGTTCTCTTCCTCTGCCTCTGCCTCTTTGTAAGTCTGCCTTTCAAATAAACACACCTTTAAAAAAAAAGAATGTTCTGTGGCTGAATAGTGTAGAAATTTCTAGTGCCCCCTCTCTGTCATTGCAATTGGCTCAGGGATAGAAATTCCTTGCATGACACAAAGATCCAGGTTCAGGTTGCCAAATGTGACATTTGGAGTTCTAATCATCTCTAGTGCTGGGTGGCAATTCTGTCCTTATTCCCTTAGTTGAACTTCAGGAGGGCCAATGTATTCTGTGAATAAGATGGTTTTAAATTCTGTCTCTTGTCATAATGTCCCAGGCTTCAGGCAGAAGTTCTCCCTTCACAGCAAAGAGATTGTGGCTATGTTCTTCCTGGTGCCAGGAAGAAATTGTAGAATTTCCCTCATATTCAAGGCAGTAAAACACTCCTCAATTTCCCAGATTAATAAAAAGTGGTAATAAATATGGAATATGATTTAATTTCTTTTCTGAACACCGTATTACATTGATGCCACAGTCAGATCAAGACATGAACTAAAAAGGAACTTAAAGAACATATCTTTATAAAAAAAGGTACACATATTTTAAGCAAAATGTTGATATAAAAAATGTTAATATAAAAAAGCCAGAATTGGAGCAAGTCAACAGCTGTGTCCTGATTGAAGAGGACCATACCTTCCGTGTCTTGAACTCCATATTCCAGCCTCAAAGACAAAGCTCACATCCGAAAATTCATTACAAACCATGATAAATAAGAAAAATGTGAAAAAAGCCAAAGAAATGCAAGAGTCCTTTGTGATATTGGGCTTGATTTAGTCACAAGGAAACCAGCTGTTTCCAGATCCATCCACCCCTCCCAGCTGACTGGCTTTGGAAACTAATTGAATTCACCTGAAAATCTCCGTCAAACTTGATTGGAGGGGAATTAATTATTGGTGCCCTCTGCAAAAGGGTTCCATTTCTTTTTCCAAAACACAAAAGCTCATCTTGGTCGTGCTGCCTGGAGATTTCTAAGCATGGCACGCCAATTAGTTGTGTTTTTTATTTCACAATGGATCCTCTGCATAAACTCTTGTTTGTATTGCATCAGAATAGAAAATTTGGGAGGGAAGAAGGCAAAACCAACTCAGACCCAGAAACCGTTTAGGAAATTGCCGCTCAAGAAACCAAAAGTCGGCTGAAGCACCCAAAAAATGACAGAACGCCTGAATTGGAGCAAGCCAACAGCTGTGCCCTCATTATAAAAGCCCATTCCTTCCAGGTCTTGAACACCATATTCCAACCTCAAAATCAAAGGTCACATCAGAAAATTCATTACAAACCATGATAAATAAGAAAAATGTGAAAAAAGCCAAAGAAATGCAAGAGTCCTTTGTGATATTGGGCTTGATTTAGTCACAAGGAAACCGGCTGTTTCCGGATTCATCCACCCCTCCCTGCTGACTGCTTTGGAAACTAATTGAATTCACCTGAAAATCTCCATCAAACTTAATTGGAGGGGAATTAATTATGCTCTCCTCTGCAAAAGGGTTCCATTTCTTTTTCCAAAACACAAAAATGCCTCTTGGTCATGCTACCTGTAGATTTCTAAGCATGACACACCAATGGTTGTGCTTTTTATTTCCTAATGGATCCTCTGTCTAAACTCTTGTTTGTATTTCATCAGAAAACAAAATTTGGAAGGGAGGAAGGCAAAACCAACTCAGACCCAGAAACCGTTTAGGAAATTGCCGCTCAAGAAACCCAAATTCGGCTGAAGCACCCAAAACAATGACAGAAAGCCAGATTTGGAGCAAGCCAACAGCTGTGTCCTGATTGAAAAGGACCATTCCTTCCGTGTCTTGAACTCCATATTCCAGCCTCAAAGTCAAAGCTCACATCCGACAATTCAACACAAACCATGATAAATAAGAAAAATGTGAAAAAAGCCAAAGAAATGCAAGAGTACTTTGTGATATTGGACTTGATTTAGTCATAAGGAAATTGGCTGTTTCCGGATTCATCCACCCTTCCCAGCTGACTGGCTTTGGAAACTAATTGAATTCACATGAAAATCTCCATCAAACTTGATTGGAGGACAGTTATTTATCAATCCTCTCTGCAAAAGAGTTCCATTTCTTTTTAGAAAACACAAAAACTTATCTTGGTTGTGCTGCCTGGAGATTTCTAAGCATGACACGCCTATTGGTTGTGTTTTTTGTTACATAATGGAGCCTCTGTCTAAACTCTTGTTTGTATTGCGGCAGAATGCAAAATGTGGTAGGGAAGAAGGCAAAACCAACTCAGACCCAGAAATCATTTAGGAAATTGCCGCTCCAGAACCCAAAAGTCGGCTGAAGCACCCAAAACAATGACAGAAAGCCAGAATTGGAGCAAGCCAACAGCTGTGCCCTGATTGAAAAAGCCCATTCCTTCCGTGTCTTGAACTCCATATTCCAGCCTCAAAGACAAAGCTCACATCAGAAAATTCATTACAAACCATGATAAATAAGAAAAATGTGAAAAAAGCCAAAGAAATGCAAGAGTCCTTTGTGATATTGGGCTTGATTTAGTCACAAGGAAACTGACCGTTTCCGGATTCATTCACCCCTCCCAGCTGACTTGTTTTGGATACTAATTGAATTCACCTGAAAATCTCCGTCAAACTTGATTGGAGGGGAATTAATTATCGGTCCCCCCTGCAAAAGGTTTCCATTTCTTTTTCCAAAACACAAAAAGTCATCTTCGTCATGCTACCTGTAGATTTCTAAGCATGACATGCCTATTGGTTGTGTTTTTTATTTCACAATGGATCCTCTGTCTAAACTCTTGTTTGTATTTCATCAGAAAACAAAATTTGGGAGGGAAGAAGGCAAAACCAACTCAGACCCAGAAACCATTTAGGAAATTACCGCTCCAGAAACCAAGAGTCGGCTGAAGTACTCAAAACAATGACAGAAAGCCACAATTGGGGCGAGCCAACAGCTGTGTTCTGATTGGAAAAGCCCATTCCTTCCGTGTCTTGAACTCCATATTCCAGCCTCAAAGACAAAGCTCACATCCGAAAATTCATTACAAACCATGATAAATAAGAAAAATGTGAAAACAGACAAAGAAATGCAAGAGTCCTTTGTGATATTGGGCTTGATTTAGTGACAAGAAAACCGGCTGTTTCCGGATTCATCCACCCCTCCCAGCTGACTGGCTTTGAAAGCTAATTGAATTCACCTGAAAATCTCCATCAAACTTGATTGGAGGAGAATTATTTATCAATCCCCTCTACAAAAGAGTTCCATTTCTTTTTAGAAAACACAAAAACTCATCTTGGTCGTGCTGCCTGGAGATTTCTAAGCATGACACGCCAATTGGTTGTGTTTTTTGTTTCATAATGGAGCCTCTGTCTAAACTCTTGTTTGTATTGCGTGAGAATACAAAATTTGGGAGGGAAGAAGGCATAACCAACTCAGACCCAGTAACCATTTAGGAAATTGCCGCTCAAGAAACCAAAAGTCAGCTGAAGCACCCAAAACAATGACAGAAAGCCAGAATTGGAGCAAGCCAACAGCTGTTCCCTGATTGAAAAAGCCCATTCCTTCCGTGTCTTGAACTCCATATTCCAGCCTCAAAGTCAAAGCTTATCCGAAAATTCATTACAAACCATGATTAATAAGAAAAATGTGAAAACAGACAAAGAAATGCAAGAGTCCTTTGTGATATTGGGCTTGATTTAGTGACAAGGAAACCGGCTGTTTCCGGATTCATCCCCCCCTCCCAGCTGACTGGCTTTGGAAACTAAGTGAATTCACATGAAAATCTCAATCAAAGTTGATTGGAGGAGAATTATTTATCAATCCCCTCTCAAAAGGGTTCCATTTCTTTTTCAAAACAGAAAAACTCATCTTGGTCATGCTGCCAGTAGATTTCTAAGCATGACATGCCAATTGGTTGTGTTTTTTTGTTTCATAATGGAGCCTCTGTCTAAATTCTTGTTTGTATTGCGACAGAATGCAAAATCTGGGAGGGAAGAAGAAAAATCCAAATCAGACCCAGAAACCATTTAGGAAATTGCCACTCAAGAAACCAAAAGTCGGCTGAAGCACCCAAAACAAAGACAGAAAGCCAGAATTGGAGCAAGCCAACAGCTGTGCCCTGATTGAAAAAGCCCATTCCTTCCGTGTCTTGAACTCCATATTCCAGCCTCAAAGACAAAGCTCACATCCGAAAATTCATTACAAACCATGATAAATAAGAAAAATGTGAAAAAAGCCAAAGAAATGCAAGAGTCCTTTGTGATATTGGGCTTGATTTAGTCACCAGGAAACTGGCTGTTTCCAGATTCATTCACCACTCCCAGCTGACTTGTTTTGGATACTAATTGAATTCACCTAAAAATCTCTGTCAAACTTGTTTGTAGGGGAATTAATTGTCGGTCCCCTCTGCAAAAGGGTTCCATTCTTTTTCCAAAACACAAAAACTCATCTTGGTCGTGCTGCCTGGAGATTTCTAAGCATGACACGCCTATTGGTTGTGTGTTTTATTTCATAATGGATCCTCTGTCTAAACTCTTGTTTGTATTGCATCAAAATACAAAATTTGGGAGGGAAGAAGGCAAAACCAACTCAGACCCAGAAACCATTTAGGAAATTGCCGCTCAAGAAACCAAAAGTTGGCAGAAGCACTCAAAACAATGACAGAAAGCCAGATTGAGAGCAAGCCAACAGCTGTGCCCTGATTGAAAAAGCCCATTCCTTCCGTGTCTTGAACTCCATATTCCAGACTCAAAGTCAAAGCTCACATCAGAAAATTCATTACAAACCATGATTAATTAGAAAAATGAGAAAAAAGCCAAAGAAATGCTAGAGTCCTTTGTGATATTGGGCTTGAGTTAGTCACAAGGAAACTGGCTGTTTCCGGATTCATCCACCCCTCCCAGCTGACTGGCTTTGGAAACTAATTGAATTCACCTGAAAATCTCCATCAAACTTGATTGGAGGGGAATTAATTATCGGTTCCCCCTGCCAAAGGGTTCCATTTCTTTTTCCAAAACACAAAAACTCATCTTGGTCGTGCTGCCTGGAGATTTCTAAGCATGACATGCCTATTGCTTGTGTTTTTTGTTTCATAATGGAGCCTCTGTCTAAACTCTTGTTTGTATTGCGTCAGAATACAAAATTTGGGAGGGAAGAAGGCAAATCCAACACACACCCAGAAACCATTTAGGAATTGTGCTCAAGAAACCAAAAGTCGACTGAGGCACCCAAAACAATGACAGATAGCCAGAATGGGAGCAAGCCAACAGCTGTGCCGTGATTGAAAAGCCCATTCCTTCCGTTTCTTGATCTCCATATTCCAGCCTCAAAGTCAAAGCTCACATCAGAAAATTCATTACAAACAATGATAAATAAGAAAAATGTGAAAAAAGCCAAAGAAATGCAAGAGTCCTTTGTGATATTGGGCTGATTTAGTCACAAGGAAACCGGATGTTTCAGGATTCATCCACCCCTCCCAGCTGACTGGCTTTGGAAACTAATTGAATTCACCTGAAAATCACCGTCAAACTTGATTGGAGGGGAATGAATTATCGGTCCCCTCTCAAAAGGGTTCCATTTTTTTGAATTTATTTTATTTCATTTTTTTTATCTTTTTTTAATGAATTTAAATTTCCAAAGTACGACTCATGGGTTACAATGGCTTCCCCCCCCATACCGTCACTCCCACCCACAACCCTCCCCTTTCCCACTCCCTCTCCCCTTCCATTCACATCAAGATTCATTTTCGATTATCTTAATATACAGAAGATCAGCTTAGTATACCTTAAGTAAGGATTTCAACAGTTTGCTCCCACACAGAAACATAAAGTGAAAAATAATAGATGATTTTTTTTAAATGATGATGAAATCAGATCAGACCTATTGTCATGTTTAATCCAAGTGAGAGTCAAGTTGGGAATTGATCATTTCTTTTTTTTTAAACTTTTATTTTATGCATATAATTTTCCAAAGTACGACTTATGGATTACAATGGCTTCCCCCCCATACCGTCCCTCCCACTCACAACCCTCCCCTTTCCCACTCCCTCTCCCCTTCCACTCACATCAAGATTCATTTTCGATTATCTTAATATACAGAAGATCAGCTTAGTATACATTAAGTATGGATTTCAACAGTTTTCTCCAACACAGAAACATAAAGTGAAAAATAATAGATGATTTTTTTTAAATGATGATGAAATCAGAGCAGACCTATTGTCATGTTTAATCCCAGTGAGAGTCAAGTTGGGAATTGATAATTTCTTTCTTTTTTTTACAGAAGATCAGTTTAGTGTACATTAAGTAAAGATTTCAATCGTTTGCACCCCCATAGAAACACAAAGTGAAATATACTGTTTGAGTACTCGTTATAGCATTAAGCCTCAGTGTACAGCACATTAAGGACAGAGATCCTACATGAGGAGTAAGTGCACAGTGACTCCTGTTGTTGACTTTACAAATTGACACTCCTGTTTATGGCATCAGTAATCTCCCTATGCACCAGTCATGAGTTTCCAAGGCTATGGAAGCCCCTTGAGTTCTCCGACTCTTATCTTGTTTAGACACGGTCATAGTCAAAGTGGAGGTTCTCTCCTCCCTTCAGAGAAAGGCACCTCCCTCTTTGAAGACCTGTTCTTTCCACTGGGATCTCACTCACAGAGATCTTTTTGCCAGAGTGTCTTGGCTTTCCATGCCTGAAATACTCTCATGGGCTTTTCAGCCAGATCCGAGTGCCTTTAGGGCTGATTCTGAGGCCAGAGTGCTATTTAGGACATCCGCCATTCTATGAGTCTGCTGAGTATCTCACTTCCCATGTTGGATCACTCTCCCCTTTATTTATTCTATCGGTTAGTGTTAGCAGATACTAGACTTGTTTATGTGCTCCCTTTGACTCTTAGTCCTTTCATTATGATCAATTGTGAACTGAAATTGATCACTTGGAATAGTGAGATGGCATTGGCACATGCCACCTTGATGGGATTGAATTGGAATCCCCTGGTATGTTTCCAACTCTACCAATTGGGGCAAGTCAGCCCGAGCATGCCCCAAATTATACATCTCTTCCCTCTCTTATTCCCACTCTTATGTTTAACAGGGATCACATTTCAGTTAATTTTCAACACTTAAGAATAACTGTGTGATAATTACAGAATTAAACCAGTCATATTAAGTAGAACAGACAAAAAAAATACTATGAGGGATAATGTATTAAGTTGTCCATTAGCAGTCAGGGCTATGCTGATCAAGTCACCATTTCTCATAGTGTCCATTTCACTTCAGGAGGTTTCCTTTTTGGTGTTCAGTCAGTTGTCACCGATCAGGGAGAACATATGGTATTTGTCCCTTTGGGACTGGCTTACTTCACTCAGCATGATGTGTTCCAGATTCCTCCATTTTGTTGCAAATGACTGGATTTCGTTGTTTCTTACTGCGGTATAGTATTCTAAAGAATACATATCCCATAATTTCTTTATCCAGTCTACCATTGATGGGCATTTAGGTTGGTTCCAGGTCTTGGCTATTGTGAATTGTGCTGCAATAAACATTAGGGTGCAGACCGCTTTTTTCTTTATCAATTTAAACTCCTTTGGGTAAATTCCAAGGAGTGGGATGGCTGGGTCGAACGGTAGGGTTATCTTCAGGTTTCTGAGGAATCTCCAGACTGACTTCCATAGTGGCTTGACCAGTTTGCATTCCCACCAACAGTGGGTTAGTGTCCCTTTTTCCCCACATCCTCGCCAGCATCTGTTGTTGGTAGATTTCTGTATGTGAGCCATTCTAACCGGGGTGAGGTGAAACCTCATTGTGCTTTTGATTTGCATTTCCCTGATTGCTAGTGACCTTGAACATTTTTTCATGTGCCTGTTGGCCATTTGGATTTCCTCTTTTGAAAAATGTCTATTGAAGTCCTTGGCCCATCTCTTAAGTGGGTTGTTGGTTTTGTTTTTGTGGAGTTTCTTGATCTCTTTGTAGATTCTGGTTATTAACCCTTTATCTGTTGCATAGTTTGCAAATATTTTTTCCCATTCTGTCGGTTGTCTCTTCACTCTCCTGACTGTTTCTTTTGCAGTACAGAAACTTCTCAATTTGATGCAATCCCAATAGTTGATTTTGGCTTTGACTATCTGTGCCTCCCGGGTCTTTTCCAGAAATTCTTTGCCTGTGCCAATATCTTGAAGGGTTTCTCCAATGTTCTCTAATAACTTAATGGTGTCAGGATGTAGATTTAGTTCTTTAATCCACGTTGAGTGGATTTTTGTGTAAGGTGTAAGGTAGGGGTCTTGCTTCATGCTTCTGCACGTGGAAATCCAGTTTTCCCAGCACCATTTATTGAATAGACTGTCCTTGCTCCAGGAATTAGTTTTAGATCCTTGATCAAATATATGTTGGCTGTAGCTGTTTGGATTGATTTCTGGTGTTTCAATTCTGTTCCATTGGTCTATCCATCTGTTTCTGTACCAGTACCATGCTGTTTTGATTACAACTGCCCTGTAGTATGTCCTGAAGTCTGGTATTGTGATGCCTCCGGCTTTGTTTTTGTTGTACAAGATTGCTTTAGTTATTCGAGGTCTCTTGTGCCTCCATATGAATTTCAGCATCATTTTTTCTAGATCTGCGAAGAATGTCTTTGGTATCTTGATTGGGATTGCATTGAATCTATAGATTGATTTTGGGAGAATGGACATTTTGATGATGTTGATTCTTCCAATCCATGAGCATGGAAGATTTTTCCATTTTTTGGTATCCTCTTCTATTTCTTTCTTTAAGATTTTGTAATTTTCATCGTAGAGATCTTTAACGTCCTTGGTTAAGTTTATTCCAAGGTATTTGATTGTTTTTGTAGCTATTGTGAATGGGATTGATCTTAGCAGTTCTTTCTCAGTCATGGCATTGCTTGTGTATACAAAGGCTGTTGATTTTTGTGCATTGATTTTATATCCTGCCACTTTGCCAAACTCCTCTATGAGTTCCAATAGTCTCTTAGTAGAGTTCTTTGGATCCTCTAAGTACAGAATCATATCATCTGCAAAGAGGGATAGTTTGACTTCTTCCTTCTTGATTTGTATTCCTTTGATTTCTTTTTCTTGTCTGATGGCTCTGGCTAAAACTTCCAGAACTATGTTAAATAGCAGTGGTGAGAGTGGGCATCCCTGCCTGGTGCCAGATTTCAGTGGAAATGCTTCCAACTTTTCCCCATTCAATAGGATGCTGGCTGTGGGTTTTTTCATAGATTGCTTTGATTATATTGAGGAATGTTCCTTCTATACCCAATTTGCTTAGAGTTTTCATCATGAAAGGGTGTTGAATTTTATCAAATGCTTTCTCTGCATCAATTGAGATAACCATATGGTTTTTCTTCTGCAGTCTGTTAATGTGGTGAATCACATTGATTGATTTGCGAATGTTGAACCATCCCTGCATACCAGGGATGAATCCCACTTGGTCTGGGTGGATGATTTTCCTGATGTGTTGTTGTATTCTATTGGCCAGAATTTTATTGAGGATTTTTGCATCTATGTTCATCAGGGATATTGGTCTGTAATTTTCTTTCAGTGCTGCATCTTTCTCTGGCTTAGGGATTAAGGTGATGCTGGCTTCATAGAAAGAATTTGGGAGGATTCCCTCTTTTTCAATTGTTCTGAATAGTTTGAGAAGAAATGGGATTAGTTCTTCTTTAAATGTCTGGTAGAATTCAGCAGTGACTCCATCTGGTCCTGGGCTTTTCTTTGTTGGGAGGGCCTTTATTACTGTTTCACTTTCTGTTTCAGTTATGGGTCTATTTAGGTTTTCAATGACTTCATGGTTCAATTTTGGTAGATTGCATGTGTCCAGGAATCTATCCATTTCTGATAGATTTTCCTGTTTGCTGGCATACAGGTCCTTGTAGTAATTTCTGATGATTCTTTTTATTTCTGTGGTGTCTGTTGTTACGTTTCCTTTTTCATCTCTGATTTTATTGATTTGGGTCTTTTCTCTTCTTTTTTTAGTTAGTTGGGCCAATGGGGTGTCAATTTTGTTTATTTTTTCAAAAAACCAGCTTCTCGCTTGGCTGATTTTTTGTAATGTTTTTTTGGATTCAATCCTGTTAATTTCTTCTCTGGTTTTAATTATTTCTCTTCTCCTACTAGATTTGGGTTTGGTTTGCTGCAGTTTTTCTAGGTCCTTGAGGTGCGCTGAAAGCTCATTTATTTGGTACCTTTCCAATTTCTTGATATAGGCACCTATTGCTATAAATTTGCCTCTCAATACTGCTTTTGCTGTATCCCATAAGTTTTGATATGTTGTTTTGTTGTATTCATTTACTTCCAGAAAGTTTTTGATTTCTCTTTTGATTTCTTGAATGACCCAGTGTTCATTCAGGAGCATGTTGTTCAGTCTCCATGTGTTTGCATACTTTCTGGGGTTTCCTGAGTTGCTAATTTCCAGCTTCATCCCGATGTGGTCTGAGAAGCTGCATGGTATGATGCTAATTCTTTTAAATTTGCTGAGACTTGCTTTATGGCCTAGTATGTGATCAATCCTAGAGAAGGTTCCATGCGCTGGTGAGAAGAATGTGAAGTCTGTAGATGTAGGGTTGAAAGTTCTGTAGATATCTGTTAGATCCATTTGGGCAATAGTGTCAATTAAATCTGCTGCTTCCTTGTTGATCTTCTGTCCAGATGATCTGTCTATTTCTGAGAGTGGAGTATTGAAGTCCCCCAGTACTATTGTATTGGAATCTAAATCTCCCTTTAAGTCCCTTAACATATCTTTTAAATAGACCGGTGCCCTGTAATTAGGTGCATATACATTTATAATAGTTACATCTTCCTGTTGAATTGAACCCTTAATCATTATATAGTGTCCCTCTTTGTCTCTCTTAACAGTTTTTGTATTAAAGTTTATTTTGTCTGATATTAATATGGCTACACCTGCTTTTTTTTTTGGTTTCTGTTGGCATGGAATATCTTTTTCCAACCTTTCACTTTCAGTCTGCATGCCTCTTTGTTAGAGAGATGTGTTTCTTGTAGGCAACAAATGACTGGGTTATGTTCTGTGAACCAGTCAGCCAAACGGTGTCTTTTAACTGAAGAATTCAGACCATTAATGTTCAATGTGACTATTGATACAAAACACAAAAACTCATCTTGGTCGTGCTGCCTCTAGATTTCTAAGCATGACATGCCAATTGGTTGTGTTTTTTATTTCATAATGGATCCTCTGTCTAAACTATTGTTTGTACTGCATCAGAATACAAAATTGGTGAGGGAAGAAGGCAAAACCAACTGAGACCCAGAAACCATTCATGAAATTGCCGCTGAGGAAAGCAAAAGTCGGCTGAAGCACCCAAAACAATGACAGAAAGCCAAAATTGGAGCAAGAAAACAACTGTGCCCTGATTGAAAAGGACCATTCCTTCCGTGTCTTGAACTCCATATTCAAGCCTCAAAGTCAAAGCTCACATCAGAAAATTTATTACAAACCATGATTAATAAGAAAAATGTGAAAAAATCCAAAGAAATGCAAGAGTCCTTTGTGATACTGTGCTTGAGTTAGTCACAAGGAAACCGCTGTTTCAGATTCATCCACCCTCCCAGCTGACTGGCTTTGGAAACTAATTGAATTCACCTGAAAATCTCCGACAAACTTGATTGGAGTTGAATTAATTATCGGACCCGATCTGCAAAAGGGTTCCATTACTTTTTCCAAAACACAAAAACTCATCTTGGTCGTGCTGCCTGTAGATTTCTAAGCATGACACACCAATTGGTTGTTTTTTAATTCCTAATGGATCCTCTTTCAAAACTCTTGTTTGTATTCCATCAGAATACAAAATTTGGGAGGGAAGAAGGCAAAACCAACTCAGACCCAGAAACCATTTAGGAAATTGCCGCTCCAGAACCCAAAAGTCGGCTGAAGCACCCAAAACAATGACAGAAAGCCAGAATTGGAGCAAGCCAACAGCTGTGTAATGATTGGAAAAGCCCATTTCTTCCGTGTCTTGAACTCCATATTCCAGCCTCAAAGTCAAAGCTCACATCTGACAATTCAACACAAACCATGATAAATAAGAATAATGTGAAAAAAGCCAAAGAAATGCAAGAGTCCTTTGTGATATGGGGCTTGATTTAGTCACAAGGAAACCGGCTGTTTCCGGATTCATCCACCCCTCCCAGCTGACTGGTTTAGAAACTAATTTCATTCACCTGAAAATGTCCATCACACTTGATTTGAGACCAATTAATTATCAGTCCCCTCCACAAAAGGGTTCCATTTCTTTTCCAAAGCACAAAAGATCATCTTGGTCGTGCTACCTACAGATTTCTAAGCCTGACACGCCAATTGGTTTTGTTTTTTATTTCCTAATGGATCCTCTGTCTAAACTATTGTTTGTATTGCATCAGAATACAAAATTTGGGAGGGAAGAAGGCAAAACCAACTCAGACCCAGAAACCATTTAGGAAATTGCTGCTCCAGAACCCAAAAGTCGGTGGAAGCACCCAAAACAATGACAGATAGCCAGAATAGGAGCAAGCCAACAGCTGTGCCCTGATTGAAAATGCCCATTCCATCCGTGTCTTGAACTCCATATTCCAGCCTCAAAGTCAAAGCTCACATCAGAAAATTCATTCCAAACCATGATAAATAAGAAAAATGGGAAAAAAGCCAAATAATGTCCTTTGTGATATTGGGCTTAATTTAGTCACAAGAAACCAGCTGTTTCTGGATTCATCCACACCTCCCAGCTGAATGGCTTTGGAAACTAATTGAATTCACTTGAAATCTCCGTCAAACTTGATTGGAGGGGAATTAATTACCGGTGCCCTCTGCAAAAGGGTTCCATTTCTTTTTACAAAACACAAAAGCTCATCTTGGTCATGCTGCCTGGAGATTTCTAAGCATGACACGCCTATTGGTTGTGTTTTTATTTCATAATGCATCCTCTGTCTAAACTCTTGTTTCTATTGCATCAGAATACAAAATTTGGGAGGGAAGTAGGCAAAACCAACTCAGAACCAGAAACCATTTAGGAAATTGCCGCTCAAGAAACCAAAAGTTGGCAGAAGCACTCAAAAACGTGACAGAAAGTCAGAATTGGGGCAAGCCAACAGCTGTGCCCTGATTGGAAAAGGAACATTCCTTCCGTGTCTTGAACTGCATATTCCAGACTCAAAGTCAAAGCTCACATCAGAAAATTCATTCAAAACCATGACACATAAGAAAAATGTGAAAAAAGCCAAAGAAATGCAAGAGTCCTTTGTGATATTGGGCTTGATTTAGTCACAAGGAAACCAGCTGTTTCCGGATTCATCCACCCCTCCCAGCTGACTGGCTTTGGAAACTAAGTGAATTCACCTGAAAATCTCCGTCAAACTTGATTCGAGGGGAATTAATTATCATTCCCCTCTGCAAAAGGGTTCCATTTCTTTTTCCAAAACAGAAAAACTCATCTTGGTCGTGCTGCCTGGAGATTTCTAAGCATGACATGCCAATTGGTTGTGTATTTTATTTCATAATGGAGCCTCTGTCTAAACTCTTGTTTGTATTGCGTCAGAATGCAAAATGTGGTAGGGAAGAAGGCAAAACCAACTCAGACCCAGAAATCATTTAGGAAATTGCCGCTCCAGAACCCAAAAGTCGGCTGAAGCACCCAAAACAGTGACAGAAAGCCAGAATTGGAGCAAGCCAACAGCTGTGCCCTGATTAGAAAAGCCCATTCCTTCCTTGTCTTGAAATCCATATTCCACCCTCTAGTCAAAGCTCACATCAGAAAATTTATTACAAACCATGATAAATAAGAAAAATGTGAAAAAAGCCAAAGAAATGCAAGAGTCCTTTGTGATATTGGGCTTGCTAATCACAAGGAAAGCGGCTGTTCCGGATTCATCCACCGCTCCCAGCTGACTGGCTTTGGAAACTAAGTGAATTCACTTGAAATCTCCGTCAAACTTGATTGGAGGGGAATTAATTATCGGTGCCCTCTGCAAAAGGGTTCCATTTCTTTTTCCAAAACACAAAAGCTCAACTTGGTCGTGCTGCCTGGAGATTTCTAAGCATGGCACGCCAATTGATTGTGTTTTTTATTTCATAATGCATCCTCTGTCTAAACTCTTGTTTCTATTGCATCAGAATACAAAATTTGGGAAGGAAGAAGGCAAAACCAACTCAGACCCAGAAACCATTTAGGAAATTGCCGCTCAAGAAACCAAAAGTCGGCTGAAGCACCCAAAACAATGACAGAAAGCCAGACTTGGAGTAAGCCAACAGCTGTGTCCTGATTGAAAAGGACCATTCCTTCTGTATCTTGAACTCCATATTCCAGCCTCAAAGTCAAAGCTCACATCAGAAAATTCATTCAAAGCCATGACACATAAGAAAAGTGTGAAAAAAGCCAAAGAAATGCAAGAGTCCTTTGTGATATTGGGCTTGATTGAGTCACAAGGAAAACGGCTGTTTCTGGATTCATCCACCCCTCCCAGCTGACTGGCTTTGGAAACTAATTGAATTCACCTGAAAACCGCTGTCAAAGTTGATTTGTGGGGAATTAATTATAGGACCCTCTGCAAAAGGGTTCCATTTTATTTCCAATACACAAAAAACTCATCTTGATCGTGTTGACTGTAGATTTCTAATCATGAAACCACATTATTTTTTTTAAATTTCATAGTGGCTACTCTTTCTGAAATCTTTTTTGTATTGCATCAGAATACAAAATTTGGGAATAAAGAAGGCAAAACCAACTCAGACCCAGAAACCATTTAGGAAATTGCCGCTCCAGAAACCAAAAGTCGGCTGAAGCATCCAAAACAATGACAGAAAGCCAGAATTGGAGCAAGCCAACAGCTGTGCCCTGATTGAAAAAGACCATTCCTCCCGTGTCTTGACTCCATATTCCAGCCTCAAAGTCAAAGCTCACATCAGAAAATTCATTACAATCCATGACAAATAAGAAAAATGTGAAAAAAGCCAAAGAAATGCAAGAGTCCTTTGTGATATTGGACTTGATTTAGTCATAAGGAAATTGGCTGTTTCCAGATTCATCCACCCCTCCCAGCTGACTCCCTTTGGAAACTAATTGAACTCACATGAAAATCGACGCCTAACTTGATTTGGCAGGAATTAATTATCAGTCACCTCTGCAAAAGGGTTCCATTCTTTTTCCAAAACACAAAAACTCATCTTGGTCGTGCTGCCTGGAGATTTCTAAGCATGACACGCTAATTGGTTGTGTGTTTTATTTCATAATGGATCCTCTGTGTAAACTCTTGTTTGTATTGCATCAAAATACAAAATTTGGGAAGGAAGAAGGCAAAACCAACTCAGACCCAGAAATCATTTAGGAAATTGTCACTCAAGAAACCAAAAGTCGGCTGAGGCACCCAAAACAATGACAGAAAGCCAGAATTGGAGCAAGCCAGCAGCTGTGCCCTGATTGAAAAAGCCCATTTCTCCCGTGTCTTGAACTGTATATTCCAGCCTCAAAGTCAAAGCTCACATCCGAAAATTCATTACAAACCATGATAAATAAGAAAAATGTGAAAAAAGCCAAAGAAATGCAAGAGTCCTTTGTGATATTGGTCTTTATTTAGTCACAAGGAAACCGGCTGTTTTTGGATTCATCCACCCATCCCAGCTGACTGGCTTTGGAAAACTAATTGAATACACCAGAAAATCGCTGTCAAACATGATTTGGCAGGAATTAATTATCGGTCCCCTCAGCAAAAGAATTCCATTTCTTTTTCTAAAACACAAAAACTCATCTTGGTCGTGCTGCCTGTAGATTTCTAAGCATGACACACCAATTGGTAGTGTCTTTTATTTCTTAATGGATCCTCTGTCTAAACTCTTGCTTGTATTGCATCAGAATACAAAATTGTTGAGGGAAGAAGGCAAAACCAACTCAGACCCAGAAACCATTTAGGAAATTGCCGCTCAAGAATCCAAAATCGGCTGAGGCACCCAAAACAATGACAGAAAGCCAGAATTAGAGCAAGCCAACAGCTGTGCCCTGATTGAAAAAGCCCATTTCTCCAGTGTCTTGAACTATATATTCCAGCCTCAAAAAAAAAGACTCACATCAGAAAATTTATTACAAACAATGATAAATAAGAAAAATGTGAAAACAGCCAAAGAAATGCAAGAGTCCTTTGTGATATTGGGCTTGATTTAGTCACAAGGAACCCGCTGTTTCCGGATTCATCCACCCCTCCCAGCTGACTGACTTTGCAAAGCGCATTGAATTCAAAAGAAAATCCCCGTCAAACTTGATTTGAGGGGAATTAATTATCAGTCCCCTCTGCAATAGGGTTCCATTTCTTTTTCCAAAACACAAAAACTCATCTTGGTCGTGCTGCCTGGAGATTTCTAAGCATGACACTCCAATTGGTTGTGTGTTTTATTTCATAATGGATCCTCTGTCTAAACTCCTGTTTGTATTGCATCAGAATACAAAATTTGGGAAGGAAGAAGGCAAAACCAACTCAGACCCAGAAACCATTTAGGAAATTGCCGCTCAAGAAACCAAAATTTCGGCTGAAGCACTCAAAACAGTGACAGAAAGCCAGAATTGGAGCAAGCCAACAGCTGTGCCCTGATTGAAAAAGCCCATTCCTTCCGTGTCTTGAACTCCATATTCCAGCCTCAAAGACAAAGCTCACATCCGAAAATTCATTACAAACCATGATAAATAAGAAAAATGTGAAAAAAGCCAAAGAAATGCAAGAGTCCTTTGTGATATGGGGCTTGATTTAGTCACAAGGAAACCGGCCGTTTCCGGATTCATTCACCCCTCCCAGCTGACTTGTTTTGGAAACTAATTGAATACACCTGAAAATCGCCGTCAAACTTGATTGGAGGGGAATTAATTATCGGTCCCCTTTGCAAAAGGTTTCCATTATTTTTCCAAAACACAAAAACTCATCTTGGTCATGCTGCCTGTAGATTTCTAAGCATGACACGTCAATTGGTTTTGCTTTTAGGCATTGACTCAGATCCTGTCTTATATATAACTCCACATTACTTCTATTTTTGTGGCTAGTGGTAACTTTTCTATGTTTTACTTTGGAGTTTCCATAGTTCATGTCCTTTCCAGGTAAGCAGTGATCCGAGACTGTTTTTCAGATTCATGTGGGATTCTCCACCGTTAATTGATTTACAGATTGTGAGTTATTCTTGCATTTCTGAAAATCTGGATTGAGCATGTTTTTCAACGTGTTGTTGAATTTGTTCAGCCTTTGTAAAAACATGTTCCATCTGTGTTAATGAAGCTGACCTGAAGTTTCTTCTCTTAGTATTGCCTGCACAGCAGGTGTGGGCTTAACTTACTACCTGGGAATGTCAGCCCTGTCACTTGGCTTTTGAATCAGAGTAGCTGATCTCACAAAATGAATGTGTAATTACATTCTACTCTGGATCTTTCAGAAGAATTACAGAATTGTTACAATTTCTTATTTACATATTTTGTAGAATTCAGTACAGAGTGTACAGTTTCTAGATTTACTTTAATTTTATTATTAGTTTAGTGTCTTACCTGGGTGGTGTTCTGTTCATAGTTTGTATTTCTTTCTGACTCAGCTTTGTTAGGTTGCATGTTCCTAGAGATACATCCATTTCCTCTAGATTATCAATTATCCTCTAGATTAACCAATTTTGTTGGTTTATATTCATTCATAATATTCTGTTATGATCTTTTGTATCCCTGTAGCATCAGTTGTAATGCATCCTTTTTCACTATGATTTTTTTAATTCTTCACACATTTTTCATTGTTATTCTTGATAAGTAATCATTAATTTTCCATATGTTTTTGAAAGAAAAAAACGTTGGAGTAGGTATTGTGTTTAGCAATTAGGTTGCCTTTTAAGATGCCTTGATCCCATATTGGAGTGTTTAAATTTAGTCCTGGTTGTATTCCTGATTCTAGCTTCCTAGTAATTGTACCCTGTGAAATATCAGGGGACAAACCAATTATTTGGGTCCATACCACCCACATGGAAGGCCTGGATGAATTTCTCACACCAGGTTTTAGCCTGGGTCAGCTCTGCTCTTTATGGACATTTAGGGAGTAAACCAAAGTTGGATGATATCTTGGATATCAAACCCTGGTACTTGGATATGGGTTGAAGGCATCATAATTACTGTCTTAACTGCTAAGTTAACCAACTGCTCCCCCTTGATTTCTTAATGAAAACAACTGCATTATGGATAATATTTGCAATACGCTTTCTGTATTTGGCACTATATCCTTAAAATCACCTTATATCTCAGTTATTGCCCTTATTTTTATAGAAGTTGTTTGAAAGTTATAGTCAGAGATAGATTATATATATATATAATGTATAATATATACCATATATTACATATTATTATAATATATTCCATTAATATTATATAATATCAATATTAATATATTACATTATATATAATATGTATAATGTAATATATTATATAGTATATAATATATAATATATTGCTATATCATATTATATTTATGTATATTATATAATTATGACATATATAATATAATATATTATATAATCATATATTATTGTATAATATATAATATACATTATATATTATATATTATATAGTTTATATTATATATTATATGTATATTATATATTATTGTTATATATCATTATATAATATATAGTTATATATAATATATAATATTGATTGTTATATATATATATATATAAATATATATTATATATATGGCCACAACAACACAACATATTATATATATTATATATATTGTCACAACAACACAACCAGCTCTGTGTCAGACTGAAGTCAGGAGTCAGGAACATGATTCTGTTTTTCCATTTGAGTGGCTGGGTCCCAAATATTTAGGCCATCTTCCACTGAATTCTCAGGCGCAGTGGCAGGAAATCACATTACAAGGAGAGGTGTTGGGGCTTGAATAGGGACTCCAATATTGGATATTGATGTCATACATTGTGATTTAACCCACTGCACCAAAATGCCAGTCCCATACCTTTATTCTTTATGCTGTTGAACAGCGCTTTACTGTGTGTTCCATAGTTATTGATACACTCTCTTATGTGGGCAGAAACATATATATATAAATATATATAAAATTATTATAAATAATATATAAATAAATATAAATATATATAAATTATCACCATTTACCAAGTTACCCATCCAGGCTTGTTCTGATTTGCATTCCTAGCAATATAAAAGATTGTATATCTGTTCATAAATTGACCAAAAACATGTTTTGTCATACTTTTAGATTTTCTACAATCTGGTAAGTAATTTGTTTTAATTTTATTTATTTACTTAGCAGTGAGCAGTAGGGACATAAGCTGGCACTCTGATATGGGTACTAGAATTGTAAGTAATGACTTAACCCACTATAGCAAAATATCAGCCCTAAAAATAGTTCTTAGTTAAGAACCATGTGCTGGGTTATAGGCCAGCCAACTTAAAAAGAATCAATGGAGAAAAGCTAGAAGTGTATGATTCCAGGGCTGTGGTGTAGCGAGTAAAGCCACTGCCTGCAGAGCTGACATCCCATGTGAGCAGACAGTTTAAATCTCAGCTGCTCCACTTCTGATCCCCCTCCCTGTTAATCTGCCTGAGAATGTGGTGGAAGATGGTCCCAGTCCTTTTATGCCTGCATCCATGCATGTGGGAGATGCAGAATAAGCTCCCGGCTCCTGGCTCCTGGCTTTAGATTGGCCCAACTCTGCCCATTGCAGCCATTTGAGGAGTGGACTGGTGGATGGAAGATCTCTCTCTCTCTCTCTCTCTCTCCCTCTGCCTCTCTGGAACTCTGCCTTTCAAATGAATAAAAAACAAGTACCTTCTTGAGGTCAGAATGAATCATTCAAAAATGATCTCTGCCTGAATTATTTAATTATAGTTAAACTATAAGTTGAAATTAATTTTATTATTAAAGTATAAACCATATTTCTTTCCATCTCATCTTTTAACTGATGTTTTATATACAGTTGTCTAAAATATCATGTATTTAATGGCATTGTTGGACCAGAACAGAAATGTGATCTATTTGCCAATAACAGTGTTAGGAAGGAGGGCAGGAGTAAAGCTTTATTTGTCTAGAGAAAGGACATCAGGTGGTAACTTGAATCTAATGAATACATATAGAATACAAAAAACATGAGTAAGAAGACTAATGTAACAAACTCTAAACATAAATTTTCTTATTATATTTAATATACACATAATGCAAAAAAATAGGTTTAACAATGTATTTGGGGGTCAGTAATATGAATAGAACTATTATGAATATAGCAATAATAATGTCAAAGTGGTGAAGAAGAAATAAAGCTACATAGGAGAAAGATTTCCATATGTAAGTATAATTAAGTTTCAATAAAAAAAGATCAGAGAGAAGGGAACATTTTCTTTTTTCAGATTAGTTAGTTATTTGAAAGACTGAGTTATAGAGAGAGACAGAGAGAGAGAGAGAGAGAGGCCTTCCATTCAATGGACACAATGGCCAGAGCTGGGGCAATATGAAACCAGGAGCCAGGAGCTTCTTCCAGGTCACCCATGTGGGTGCAGGGACCCACTTGGACCATCTCTCACTGCTTTCCCTGTCACATTGGTAAGGAGCTTGTTTAGAACTGGAGCATCCGGGACTTGAACCTGTGCCCATATGGGATGCTGACACAGCAGACAGTGGTTTTATCCACTAAACCACAGTACTGGCCCCAAGAAGGAGGTATTTTCAAACTTTATTGGATGATGCCAATATTTCTTTAATATTAAAATTTGACAAAAATTCATGAGTAAATTTAGATCAATATCTCTTTTGAATACAGATCAAAGTATCCGTAATACAGGTAGCAAATGAAACCTAGCAATATACAACGACTATGTAGTTAATGTGTATATAGCTATATAAAATATATGTAAAATAGAAATATAGCCCAAGGAAACATGCCAAACCTGACACAAACACATTAATTTTTCAGACAGAAACCATCAAGAATCTACAGGAAACTGTGCTCTTCTGGAAACTGTGAATGAAGAAACACCCAGAGATTAATTTAGCTACCCATTCCAGGTGTTATTAACAGCAAGTTCTAGGTCAGGCCCATGTAAATTTAATGTGTTTACAGTAAGTGCACTGGAAGTTACTGATCCATAAAAGACAATTGCCTTTTCTGTCTCCTTGAAGGGCTTCTGTTGAATGTAATTTCCATCACCAGAGGGCCAGGTTACTCATGTTACCTGCCTGACAATGAACTAGGATGTGATAATCAAGCATTGGTTTCATTCACAGTATTAGCCTTTTTTAGTGCTTTTTTTAACTGTCGAGTGTGTTTTTTATGAGTCTGTCATTGTGATAAATGATAACTTTATCCCTGAATACAGCCTTTCGACTGCATTCTAGAGAAAGTGGTCTATCATTAGTTATGAACCTATGATAAAAGAAGGTTATTTTTCTGCCACAATGCTGGGCCCCAGTGCCCCCTTGAGTTTGGGAAGCTTGACCAAATAATGGCTATTTGAATTATAATACTGTTTTACAACTGGATTTATGCTGAAAAATAATGATGGAAGAGAATCCTTGGGTGCGTGATTTTGTGATTCTATGTCAAGATAAGAGTATATAAAAGAAATGTGAAGTTAAGGGCCGGTGCCACAGCTGAATAGGCTAATCCTCCGCCTGCGGCACCGGCACACTGGGTTCTAGTCTGGATTCTGTCCCGGTTGCCCCTCTTCTAGTCCAGCTCTCTGCTGTGGACCAGGAGTGCAGTGGAGAATGGGACAAGTCCTTGGGCCCCGCACCCACATGAGAGACCAGGAGAAGCACCTGGCTCCTGACTTCAGATCAATGCAGTGCACTGGCCGCAGCATGCCAGCTGCAGTGGCCATTGGTGGATGGACCAATGGTAAAGGAAGACCTTTCTCTCTGTCTCTCTCTCTCACTGTCCACTCTGCCTGTCAAAAAAGTATACAAAAAATGTGAAGTTAAGGCTCACACAAAAACAGGAAAAAAACAGTTTTGCTAGAATCAGCTGAAGGGGATAAGGATTTACTATTGATTCAGCTGAGTGCTTCACAAACTCCACTATCTCCATATGGGACCTGGGTGAGAGACTGGGTCATAGAATTTCTTGTCAGCCAGGTCACAGCTGGAACTGACAACAAATGCCACCCCCCCCCAGTTATTCTATACCTCAATGGCTCTCAGTAGAGGAAAACAGGACCCATAAAACAATTTCCTGAATGAAAAAAAATGCTTATTATAGATATTGCATATTTGCTTGTGCTGTTGCTCTTGCATAATTTTTGTGTGTATGCATATATTTTTATAGTCTTGTTTTAGAGATTTGTAAATATTTACTTTTTTTCAATAATGCATATGTCAATGCATGACAGACTTACAAAATGTTATTCATGGATTTCCTGTATTCCCTGTGACAAAATACTGCACATTCTTTAGGTACAAATGACTTTGTCTATAAATAAATATCATTATTTACAATACTTATTTCTGTGTTTTACTATGTCAAACCCATTCACCTATCTATGCAATATATATTGGGACCATTATTAGCTATATGTGTATGTTTTTATTTATCTAATGAGACTTTATTTTGAGACAAGAACATACAGGTCTTAGTCTACAATTGAGTTCTTTCTTAAATGTTATTTGGAAACATTCCAGAGCAGAGGACTCAAGGGTCCTTGACTGTCCTTAGGACTTTGGGTGGGCCTAAGTCTTTATCTTATACATGCACATTCAACATTGCAACTTAACCACTCTAATACATGGACTGAAATTCCTAGCCTGTATGTTTGAAACTATCCTTGGACACAGTCTTCATCTGTATACCATTAAAAGCAGCACTGGTTAGAGTGCCAGCTGTTCCACTTCTGATCCAGCTAAATGCTAAGGTTCCCAGGAAATCAGCAGAGGAATGGTCCAAGTGTGTGGGCCCCTGCACCCATGTGGGAGGCCCAGATAAAATTCCTGGTTCTTAGATTTGGCCTGGCCCAGCCCTGGTAAGTGCAGCCATTTGGGGATTGAGCCAGTAAATGTAAGATCTCTCTCTCTCTCACTTTCCCTCCCTCCCTCCCTCTCTCTCACTGTAACTGTGACTTTCAAATAAATAAATATATTCTTAAAATAGTTGCTTTTAAAAGTATAAGAACTAATAGATATAATAATTAATTTTCCTAAGCTGACCAATGCAGAATGTATATATTCATCAAAACAACACATTTTGAATGCAGACAGGTTGTGTTGTTCATTGGTAGTTTGTCTTTTCTTTATCTGGTAACTGTGGTACTTCCCTGGACAACAGAAATGCTATGGTAGTCCTAGAAGCAGCCTGAGATTTTGGTGTTAGTTAAAAGAACATAGATAAAACCAAGCAAACTGTTCATAAGTCCACTGGTGGGAAAGCCCCTGCAGACAACTGCCCACTATAGCTGCTATGAAGTTTTCCCTCTACTAATAAGGTGAAGAAACCTCATTGATATAGACATGGGACTCTGGCACTTCAAGAGATAAATTGTTACATAAATCAGCCGAGTTATCCATCTGAAAGCTGCCTTTGCCAAAGCTGGTGAGAGAGATTGTCCAGGATTTCAAGACTGATCTCAAATTTTATAGCAGATTTCAGAGATGTATGCTTCAGGCAACCAGGATGCATACCTGATAGGTTTGTTTGGAAATACTAACCTGTGTTCCATCCATGCTAAGAGAGTCAGCATGATGTCAAAAAGACATTGGGTTGGCTCGCTAGACATGGAGAGAGAGAATTTCAGTGTAGGTAGTTTTTTCATGACACTTTATAGTAAAATCTGTAAAGCATTTTAATTAATTGTAACTTTTTGCAGCATATTATTTATAATGTGTTGTATTTGTGTTGTGAAAAGTAATTTCATTTTTCACTCAGGATGAATGTGAAAAGTGTTCAGAGACCTCAGTGATTGAGTGCTGTTGCTCAGGAGTGACAAGTTATTACTAAGCATAAGGGATCTATATTTCCTGCTCCACATGATGAATATTTCTGTATGTTAATGACATTGTGAGTGGCTATTAACTTGCTGGAATTGATAAATAAATCTGTACAGTATCCTTTTCTAATGATACTTGTTATGACTTTGATCAAGTGTTTAACAATTGGGGCTGTTAAATCTGATGATACATCACTATGACAGAATGTCTGTTTTTTCAATCTGGAAGATACTGTTCTTAAGCATTGTAAATTTATAGTTTTGTTAAGTAAATAAGTAAATATAGAGTATATTCTGTGCTTTTGTAATCACTATCATATAATGTGTCAACATTTTTAAATTAAATACTTAACATTCACAAGTGATGGTGAATCTTTTCATTAAGCTTTGTGTAATGTAGTCTGATTGGTTCTCTTCTGAATAGATGACATTTGTTTTCATAGTAGCAAAATGCTCTGTGCAATCTATCTTGCCTAAGTACTCATTCTATCACATGTTAACTAACTCTCTTGCTGATAACGAAAACACTACCTGGAAGATTTTATTTATAAGGGTTATAGAATAATATATGTTATTCATACCAGCATCATCTGTTCCTAATAGTCTAAGCTAGTTATTACACCTTTTAATTGTGTTGTAATTAGTTTTGTAGGTAGGTTTTTTTCAACTCTAGCAAGAGGAAACAATGCAAATGGTGTTTTGTCATTGTAAAGTTTATATTATAGACCTTTGTATAAACTTGTTGTGTGGGATGAGCACACATCTCCAGCTTATTGGACCCTGTATTAAGATGATATTTGGTTAGGCTACATTTGATTAATGTTCAGGGAAAATCATTTTTCAGGAAGTAGAATTCCAAGTGTTTTTTTTTTATTTTTTTTCTATTGAAGTTTCCAATTCCATTAAATATGTTTACCAAACTTAAAATTAAGCTTCTTTATCTAACAAAACCACACCCTCTCTCTAACTATGTGAAACTGCTATCAGATTTTTTTTTAAAAAAAGCAAAGATTTGGGTGACAAATTTGTAACCGTGTGCTAAGTCACTGCTTGCGATGTCTGAATCCCATATAGGACTCTCTGGTTTGGTTAATCTTCCTGCTAATGTGCCTGGTAGGCAATACTTGATGGACAAATGTTTGCATGGTTAACCATGTGGGAGACTCAGTAGGGATTCCTGGGTCCTTACTTTAATGTGGCTTGTCTTATTTTGTGGGCATTTGAGAAATGAAATCATGGGTTTAAAAATCTGTTCCCAACATATTTATTTCTTACTACGCACTTAAAAAAAGACAGAAATCTTACAAAAAGTCTGATGGTTTCATGTGGGTTTCAGATAACAAATAAGATAAAATTATATAGTGTGTACAGGAGGAAAAAATCTGAAAAACAGGTACAAAGAATTGAAAAGTTCAAAGGTAAAGCAAAGACATACAAAAATATAAGAGATGGCTATACTGGTTGTCCACCTCAACAATAGACCAATGACTTTAAAATTAAAGATGTTACTGCAGATGTATAGAGGCACTTCATAGTAACAAAAGTTTAGCTAAAATTATAAATATATAGTTTGTCGCTCCCCCTCTTCGTGGAGGAGCAACACTGAACCCTGCGCTGTTCTTTCGTCTGCTCGGCCCTCCCCGGGTTTGCAGCTGGTTCTTCCCGGGTTGGCTACTATCCCTTCCACCTCCGTGGAAGGGCAGTTCCCCCTGGCCGCATTCCCCACTTCCGCAGGGGAGCGGCACACCGCCGGCCGGCTCTCTCGGGGGCTGCACGGGTTCCCTTAGATGTTCCCCATAGATGTTCCTGGTGCATGCCGTCTCTCTCCTCCTTTATAGTCCTTCTCTGCCAATCCCAACTCGGCTGCCCACACGCCGAGTACGCTGCTCTCCAATCAGGAGCAAGTCCTACAGTTAATTGGTTGAACTGGAGGCAGCTGTGCGGAAGCTGTTTACTTCTCTCCCAGCGCCATATTGTGGGAGAGCAGATGCATAGAATAAGTCCTAATTCGAGTAACTTAGTCTGGTCCGGATTGCTCCCCACAGATCCCCCTTTCTTTTTATTTTTTAGCGTTGATACGCGCCTGTCCTCGGTGTCCCGCGGCACACACTCTGCTCTACTTGCTAGAGCCGCCACAGGCTCTTACAAGTCCTATCAATCAGGAAAACCGAATCCGGGTCCTCTCTTCGCCATGTTGTGAGGAGGTTTTTAGGCGCTGATGCGTGCCTGTGTTCGGTGCCCCGCAGCGCATGCCCTGCTCTGCCCGCAGGGGACTTACAAGACCTATCAGGCAAACCGAATCCAAGCCTTCTCATTGCCTTATTGTGGGGGAGACTTATTAGTGTTGGTTCGTGCCTATCTTCGGTGACCTGCAGCTCATACTCTGGTCGAGCTTTGCTGGCGCTTACCGCCTTAAATCAGGCAGACCGAATCCAAGCCTCCTAATTGTTGCATTGTGGGGAAGCTTTACTGATGTTAATTCGTGCCTGTCTTCGGTGACCTGCGGCTAGCCGCCCAGGTGCTCACCGCCTCACTAATCGGGCAGACCGAATCCAAGCCTTCTAATTGGCATGTTGAGGGGAGGCCTTATTTCTCTCTATTTCTCTATCTCCGGGCATTCCTATTTCTCCCATTTTACTTCTATCTTCCAGCATTCCTATTTCTCTCACTTAACTTCTAAAACTTCTGTTTCTCTTATCCCCGCAGCTTCCCGGCACCTCGCCCCGCCGGCGGGTTCCCGGCTCTGCGCCGCTTCAGCCCGCGCGCCTCTCTCATCTGCGCAGCTTCCCGGCTTTGCGCGGCTTCCCGGCTTCGCGCGCTCCGCGGTCTCCACGCTTAACCCTTTCGCGTCTGAACCACGGCCTACGCCAGCCCCGTTCCCTATCTATTCACGCCCCGTGCTCTCTCTGCACGCGGCGGCTTCCGCGAGTAACACAGCGTAGCTTGCGTCTCCACCACTAGCATTCAATCCAAGTTCCCCGGGCTAGCCTGGCGAATTCAACCCAGCGTACGTCTCCGCCCCACGATTTGGCTTCCCGTCCTTTGCTCCCCGGGCTAATCAGACGGATCCCAATCTGGCTTACGTCTCAGCTTCTAGTTTCAACTTTTCGCCCCCTATTCCCGGGCTAACTTGAGAACCCCAAAGTGGCTTCCGTTTCCGCCTCGGCCTGCCCCCCACGGCTTCAATTTCCCTAACAGTTTTCTCTACCCGGTATGTTTCCCCAAGCTTTCCTCCAACGATATTCCTCCCTCATTTCTCCTGGCCTCTCCCCACAGTCCGCGTCCGAATCTGTTTGTTCTAGCTTTCACTTTCGCTTTCAACCTTAGAGATTTCTCCCAGCTTCCCCCCGTAGTCCGTATCTGAGTCTATGCCTAGGCTTTCAATAGCTTCTTCCGGCACCTTTTTCGTCCGGCTTTTCCCTAGGCTGTTTGCTAGTGTCTCTCTCCGATATTTTCCACTTCTTCCCGTTTCTTCCCTCCTAGGTTTCCTATCCATCCTAGGTTTCCTATCCGAGTCACGGCACCATTATGTCGCTCCCCCTCTTCGTGGAGGAGCAACACTGAACCCTGCGCTGTTCTTTCGTCTGCTCGGCCCTCCCCGGGTTTGCTGCTGGTTCTTCCCGGGTTGGCTACTATCCCTTCCACCTCCGTGGAAGGGCAGTTCCCCCTGGCCGCATTCCCCACTTCCGCAGGGGAGCGGCACACCGCCGGCCGGCTCTCTCGGGGGCTGCACGGGTTCCCTTAGATGTTCCCCATAGATGTTCCTGGTGCATGCCGTCTCTCTCCTCCTTTATAGTCCTTCTCTGCCAATCCCAACTCGGCTGCCCACACGCCGAGTACGCTGCTCTCCAATCAGGAGCAAGTCCTACAGTTAATTGGTTGAACTGGAGGCAGCTGTGCGGAAGCTGTTTACTTCTCTCCCAGCGCCATATTGTGGGAGAGCAGATGCATAGAATAAGTCCTAATTCGAGTAACTTAGTCTGGTCCGGATTGCTCCCCACAATAGTTTGTTAACAAAAATGCCCAGCTTTTAATGAAAAAGAAGACAAATATCCTTCAAAAACAGTATTTGGAGATGCCAGTATCCTGCTTTCAATAATGGACAGAAAAACTATGGGGGCCGACACTGTGGCGCAGAGGGTTAACAACCTGGCCAGCCTGGAGTGCAGGCATCTCATATGGGTCCCAGTTCTAGTCCCGGCAGCTCCTCTTCCTATTCAGCTCTCTGCTATGGCATGGGAAGGCAGTGGAAGATGGCCCAAGTCCTTGGGCCCTTTAACCCACGTGGGAGACCTGGAAGAAGCTTCTGGCTCCTGGCTTCAGAAACTCCAGCCATTGCAGCCAATTGGGGATTGAACCATCGGATGGAAGACCTCTCTCTCTCTGCCTCGCCTCTCTGTGTAACTCTTTCAAATAAATAAATAAATCTTAAAAACAAACTATGCAAAAGACTGAAGAGGATAATTAAGACTTGAACATTATAAAATAACACAATTAATTGACTGATCTCTCACCACTCAAGAAAATAAGCATTCTATTCAAATGTGCACAGAGCATTTTCCACAGAAAACTATAGCATACATTTTATTGACTGAAATAATTTAAATTATTTTCTCTGATCACAATTAAGTGTGAACATTTCACCTGTGGTTAAGATAATGCTTGGTATGCCCAAATAGAAACCAGAAAGCCAAGTAAGGAACAGGTGGCCAGTATAAAGTAGGAGTTTCTTATTATTTTTATTTTGACAGGCAGAGTTAGATAGTGAGAGAGACAGAGACAGAGAGAAAGGTCTACCTTTTTCCATTGGATCACCCTTCAAGTGGCCGCCACAGCCTACGCATTGCTGCTGGAATGCTGCACCAATCCACAGCTTCCTCCTGGTCTCCCAAGCAGGTGCAGGGCCCAAGAATTTGGGCCATCTTCCACTGCACTCCTGGGCCACAACAGAGAGCTGGACCGGAAGAGGAGCAACCGGGACAGAATCTGGCACCCCGACTGGGACTAGAACTCCGTGGTGCCACACCACAGGCAGAGGATTAGCCCAGTAAGCCACGGCACCAGCCAGAAGTAGGGATTTCAGCCATCTTGGATAATTCTGGTCAGGATAACTCTGGTAACTGAATGGCAGTTATGGGCTTAGGGTAGTGTAGAACTGCAGGCACAAGTGTTGCTGGCAGAACTTACGTCTGAATATTTTCTGGTTCTCTGCCTATATCAGTGCCCCTTTATGAGATTCTCTACCCTAAGTTTTTTTTTAAACTTTTATTTAGTAGATATAAATTTCCAAAGTACAGTTTATGGATTACTATGTTTTTTTCCACCCCATAACTTCCCACCCAACCACAACCCTCCCATCTCCCACTCCCTCTCCCATTCCATTCACATCAAGATCATTTTCAATTATCTTTATATACAGAAGATCAATTTAGTATATATTAAGTAAAGATTTCATCAGTTTGCCCCCACACTGAACACAAAGTGTCAAATACTGTTTGAGCATTAGTCATACCAATAATTCATTTTCAACTACACATTAAGGACAGGGATCCTACAATGGGAGTAAGTGCACATTCACTCCTGTTGTTGACTTAACAAATTGACACTCTTGTTTAAGGCATCAGCAATCTCCCCAATCTCTAGTCATGAGTTGCCAAGGCCATGGAAGCCCCCTGAGCTCACCAACTTTGATCTTATTTCGACAAGGCCATAGTCAAAATGGAAGTTCTCTCCTTCCTTCAGGAAAAGGTACCTCCTTCTTTGATGGCCCATTTTTTCCACTGGGATCTCACTCACATAGATCTTTCATTTAGGTCTTTTTTTGCCAGAGTGTCTTGGCTTTCCATGCCTAAAATACTCTCATGGGCTCTTCAGCCAGATCTGAATGCCTCAAGGGCCGATTCCGAGGCCAGAATGCTGTTTAGGACATCTGCCATTCTATGTGTCTGCTGTGTATCCTGCTTCCCATGTTGGATCATTCTCTCCCTTTTTAATTCTATCAGTTAGTATTAGCAGACACTATTCTTGTTTATGTGATCCCTTTGACTCTTAGACCTATCATTATGGTCTATTGTGACCTGAAACTGATCACTTGGACTAGTGAGGTGGCATTGGTACATGCCACGTTGATGGGATTATATTGGAGTCCCCTGGCACATTTCTAACTCCACCACTTGGGGCAAGTCAGCTTGAGCATGTCCCAAATTGTACATCCCCTCCCTCTCTTATTCCCACTCTTATATTTAACAAAGATCACTTTTCAGTTAACTTTAAACACCTAAGAATAATTGTGTGTTAATTATATAGCTCAACCAATGGTATTAAGCAGAACAAACAAAAATACTAAAAAGGATATAGTATTATATTATACATCAACAGTGATGATAAGGGCTGGTCAAGTCATTGTTTCTCGTAGTGTCCATTTTACTTTACCAGGTTTCCTTTTTGATGCTCAGTTAGTTGTCACCAATCAGGGCAGAAGGTCTGTCTCAGGAAGGCGTGAGAAGGACAGCTGCAGTCCTCTTGGTGGTTTTAGGTTTGATGGGAACTACACTCTGCATAAGCAAGCCAGAGCTTCCTGGTGGTCCTGCTAATGATTGCGGTATTCCTAATTTTAGGGAAGAGCACTTAGTCTCATAACCTCCAAAATGTCCATTGCTTTGTAGAATTTTAATCAAGCAGAATGTTAGTGTAAGAGAAAAGGTTAATGCTTTATGCAAGGATGAGCTATTTGTGGAAAAGAATTAAAAGGCAACAGGCTCTTTGGTATATACTTCCCACTACAATAAAGATAGATGTTAATAAAGCTTTAATTCACTATATGCTACAAATACGACAATGGTTGGGATGTCAAAACTGTAGAATAGAGCTAAGTGAATCTTTAAATAAGTGCAATAAAGAAATTAAAAAATTACAGAAAGAACTGCAAAGAGGGTGTATGTTTTAAAATGGGTCTACTTTGAACTTGGGGCTTCTAGTAAAGATTAGATTAGGAAGGTACTATTCTAGCTTATGTAGCCAATTTCTGCATAGTTCAGCAGCACTCGAGGCCTTGGCTTGTGTGGGCAGCCTGTTATCTTGCACCTGTTTGTGATTGTTACCCATGCTCTAAATATGTCCTTGAAAGTCAAAAAAAAATGTAATTAGAAAAATGGACAACAGACTTTTCATTGTAAGAAGAAAAAATCATTATGTGGTTTATGATATAAAAATAAATTCTGGTGCTTGAAAACCAGAGCCATGCCATCAGCCTTTCTGTGAGTGTCTCTCATTTCTTCAAGCGCTGACACCTCTCACAACTTGGGGCCCCTGGACTGGCTGGAGCTGGTTTCTGGCACCTTTTTGATGCTCAGTTAGTTGTCACCAATCAGGGAGAAAATACGATATTTGTCACTCTTGGACTCGCTTATTTCACTCAGCATGATGTTTTGCAGGTTCCTCCATTTTGTTGCAAATGACCGGGTTTCATTGCTTTTTTATTGCTGTATAGTATTCTATAGAGTACACGTCCCATAATTTCTTTATCCAGTCTACTGTTGATGGGCATTTGGGTTGGTTCCAGGTCTTAGCTATTGTGAATTGAGCTGCAATAAACATTAAGGTGCAGACAGCTCTTTTATTTGCCAATTTAATTTCCTTGGATTTTGTGTTTTGAAAAACGTCTATTGAGGTCCTTGCTCCATCTCTTAAGTGGGTTGTTTGTTTTGATGTTGTGGAGTTTCTTGATCTCTTTGTAGATTCTGGTATTTAACCCTTTATCAGTTGTATAGTTTGCAAATATTTTTTCCCATTCTGTCGGTTGCCTCTTCACTGTCCTGTTTCTTTTGCAGTACAGACACTTCTCATTTTGATGAAATCCCAATTGTTAATTTTCGCTTTGACTTCCTATGCTTCCGGGTTCTTTTCCAAGAAGTCTTTGCCTGTACCTATATCTTGCAGTGTTTCTCCAATGTTCTCTAATAATTTGATGGTGTCCAGTTGTAGATTTAGGTCTTTAATCCATGTTGAGTGAATTTTTGTGTAAGGTGAAAGGTAGGGGTCTTGCTTCATACTTCTGCATGTGGAAAACCAATTTGCCCAACACCATTTATTAAATAGACTGTCCTTACGCCAGGGATTGGTTTTGGATTCTTTATCAAATATAAGTTGGCTGTAGATGTTTGGATTGATTTCTGGTGTTTCTGTTCTGTTCCCTTGCTCTATCCATCTGTTTCTCTATCAGCACCATGTTGTTTTGATTACAACTACCCTGTAGTATGTCCTGAAATCTGGTATTGTTATGCCTCTGGCTTTGTTTTTGTTGTACAAGATTGCTTTAGCTATTCGAGGTCTCCTGTGTCTCCATATGAATTTCAGCATTTTTTTTTTGGATCTGAGAATAAGGTCTTTGGTATCTTGATTGGTATTGCATTGAATCTATCTATAAATTGCTTTTGGGAGAATGGACATTTTGATGATATTGATTCTTCCAATCCATGAGCATGGGAGATTTTTCCAGTTCTTGGTATCCTCTTCTATTCCTTTCTTTAATTTTTGTAATTCTCATCATGGAGATATTTAACATCCTTGGTTATGTTTATTCCAAGGTATTTGATTGTTTTTGTGGCTATTGTGAATGGGATTGATCTTAGAAGTTCTTTCTCAGCCGTCGCATTGCTGTGTATACAAAGACTGTTGATTTTTGTGCATTGATTTTATATCCTGCTACTTTGCCAACCTCTTCTATGAGTTCCAATAGTCTCTTAGTAGAGTCCTTTGGATTCCCTAAGTGAAGAATCATATCGTCTGCAAAGAGGGATAGTTTGAGTTCTTCCTTCCCAGTTTATATCCCTTTAATTTCTTATTCTTGCCTAATAGATCGGCTAAAACTTTGAGAACTATATTGAATATCAGTGGTGAGAGTGGGCATCCCTGTTTGGTACCAGATCTCAGTGGGAATGCTTCCAACTTTTCCCCATTCAATGGGATTCTGGCCGTGGGTTTTTCTCAAATTGCTTTGATTGTATTGAGGAATGTTCCTTCTATACTCAGTTTGCTTAGAGTTTTCATCATGAAAGGGTGTTGTATTTATCAAATGCTTTCTCTGCATCTATTGAGATAATCATATGGTTTTTCTTCTGCAGTCTATTAATGTCATGTATCACATTGATTGATTTGCCCACATTGAAACAGCACTGAACACCAGGGATAAATCCCACTTGGTCTGGGTGGATGATCTTTCCGATGTGTTGTTATATTCTGTTGGCCAGTATTTTATTGAGGATTTTTGCATCTATGTTCATCAGGGATATTGGTCTGTAATTTTCTTTCAATGCTGCATCTTTCTCTGACTTAGGAAATAAGGTGATGGTGAATTCACAGAAAGAATTTTGGAGGATTCCCTCTGTTTCGATAGCTCTGAATAGTTTGAGAAGAATTGGAGTTAGTTCTTTTTAAATATCTGATAGAATTCAGCAGTGAATGCATCTGCTCGTGGGCTTTTCTTTGTTGGTAGGAACTTTATTACTGTTTCAATTTCTGACTCAGTTATGGGTCTGTTTAGGTTTTCTATTTCTTTCTGGTTCAACTTATGTTGGTTGTATGCTTCCAGGAATCTATCCATATTTATTAGATTTCCCTGTTTGCTGGCATAATATGTTGTAGCAATTTCTGATGATTTTTTTTTATTTCTGTGTTATTACAGTCCCTTTTTCATCTCTGATTTTTTTTTAACTTTTATTTAATAGATATAAATTTCCAAAGTACAGCCCATTGATTACAGTGGCTTCCCCCCCATAATATCCCTCCCACCCGCAACCCTCCCCTTTCCTTCTCACTCTCCCTTTCCATTCACATCATGATTCATTTTTGATTCTCTTTAAATACAGAAGATCAGTTTAGCATACATTAAGTAAAGATTTCAACAGTTTGCTCCCACACAGAAACATCAAGTGAAAAAGACTGCTTCAGTACTAGTTATAGCATTAAATCTCAATGTACAGCACACTAAGTACAAAGATCCTACATGAGGAGTAAGTGCACAGTGACTCCTGTTGTTCACTTAACAAATTGACACTCTTGTTTATGGCCTCAGTAATCACCCTAGGCTCTTGTCATGAGCTGCCAAGGCTATGGAAGCCCCCTGAGTTCACTGACTCTGATCATATTTAGACAAGGCCATGGTCAAAGTGGAAGTTCTCTCCTCCCTTTAGAGAAAGGTACCTCCTTCTTTGATGACCCGTTCTTTCCACTGGGATCTCATTCGCAGAGATCTTTCATTTAGGTTTTTTTTTTTCCCCAGAGTGACTTGGCTTTCCATGCCTGAAATACTCTCATGGTCTTTTCAGCCAGATCCACATGCCTTAAGGGCTGATTCTGAGGCCAGAGTGCTGTTTAGGACATCTGCCATTCTATGGGTCTGCTGTGTATCTCACTTCCCATGTTGGATCATTCTCTCCCTTTTTTTTATTCTGATTTTATTGATTTGAGTCTTTCCCTTACTTTTTTTGGTATCTGCACCAATTTTGTTTATTTTATCAAAAAACACCTCCTTGTTTGGCTGATTTTTGTAAATTTTTTGGATTCAATCCTGTTGATTTCTTCTCTGAATTTTAAACTTTTATTTAATGAATATAAATTTCCAAAGTACAGCTTATGGATTACAATGGCTTCCCCCCCCATAACTTCCCTCCCACCCGCAACCCTCCCCTTTCCCTCTCCCTCCCCATTCCATTCACATCAAGATTCATTTTCAATTCTCTTTATATACAGAAGATCAGTTTAGCATATATTTGGTAAAGATTTCAACAGTTTGCACCCACATAGAAATGCAAAGTGAAAAATTCTGTTTGAGTACTAGTTATAGCATTAAATCACAATGTACAGCACATTCAGGACAGAGATCCTACATGAGTAAGTGCACAGTGACTCCTGTTGTTGACTTAACAAATTGACACTCTTGTTTATGGCATCAGTAATCACCCTAGGCTCTTGTCATGAGCTGCCAAGGCTATGGAAGCCCCCTGAGTTCACTGACTCTGATCATATTTAGACAAGGCCATGGTCAAAGTGGAAGTTCTCTCCTCCCTTTAGAGAAAGGTACCTCCTTCTTTGATGACCCGTTCTTTCCACTGGGATCTCATTCGCAGAGATCTTTCATTTAGGTTTTTTTTTTTTTCCCCAGAGTGACTTGGCTTTCCATGCCTGAAATACTCTCATGGTCTTTTCAGCCAGATCCACATGCCTTAAGGGCTGATTCTGAGGCCAGAGTGCTGTTTAGGACATCTGCCATTCTATGGGTCTGCTGTGTATCTCACTTCCCATGTTGGATCATTCTCTCCCTTTTTTTTTATTCTGATTTTATTGATTTGAGTCTTTCCCTTACTTTTTTTGGTATCTGCACCAATTTTGTTTATTTTATCAAAAAACACCTCCTTGTTTGGCTGATTTTTGTAAATTTTTTGGATTCAATCCTGTTGATTTCTTCTCTGAATTTTAAACTTTTATTTAATGAATATAAATTTCCAAAGTACAGCTTATGGATTACAATGGCTTCCCCCCATAACTTCCCTCCCAACTGCAACCCTCTTCTCCTGCTAGATTTGTGTCTGGTTTGCTGCAGATTTTCTAGATCCTTGAGATACATTGAAATCTAATTTATTTGGTGCCTTTCAAATTTCTTGATATCAGCACCTATTGCTATAAATTTTTCTCTTGACACTGCTTTTGCTGTATCCCATAAGTTTTGATATGTTACGCTGTTGTCCACATTTACTTTCAGAAAGTTTTTGATTTCTCTTTTGATTACTTCTACGACCCAGTGTTCATTCAGGAGCATGTTATTCAATCTGCATGTGTTTACATATGTTGTAGGGATTCCTGAGTTGCTAATTTCCAGCTTCATTCCACTATGGTCTGAGAAGCTGAATGGTAAGATTCTAATTCTTTTGAATTTGTTGAAACTTGCTTTATGGCCTAGTATGTGGTCAATCCTAGAGAAGGTTCCATGTACTGCTGAGAAGAATGTAAATTCTTTAAATGTAGGATTGAAAGTTCTGTATATATCTATTAGATCCATTTGGGCAAAAATGTCACTTAAATCTACTGTTTCCTTGTTGATCTTCTGTCTGGTTGATCTGTCTTTTTTGAGAGTGGAGTATTGAAGTCCCCTAGTACTATTGTATTGGAATCTAAGTCTCCCTTTAAGTCTCTTAACATATCTTTTAAATAAACCGGTGCCCTCTAATCAGCTGCATATACATTGATAATCATTATATCTTTCTGTTGAATTGATCCCTTAATCATTACATAGTGCCCCTCTTTGTCTCTCTTAACAGTTTTTGCGTTAAAGTTTATTTTGTTTGATATTAAGATGGTTACACCTGCTCTTTTTTCATTTCTGTTGGCATGGTATATCATTTTCCAGCCTTTCACTTTCAGTCTGCATGCATCTTTCTTGGAAAGATGTGTTTCCTGTAAGCATCAAATAGATAGGTTTTGTTCCTTAACCCATTCAGCCAATCTGTGCCTTTTAATTGGAGAGTTGAGACCATTAACGTTCAATGTGACTATTGATAAGTAGTAACTTTGCCCTGCCATTTTACCTAAGATATTTTCTAACATATGCTTTGGACTTCCTGTGTTCGTTTGCCGTGAGGATTCCTTCCTTTACCTTTTTTCAAATTGATGACTGTGTTTCTGTGTTTCTGTGTGTAACACATCTTTAAACATCTTTTGCAGGGCTGGATGAGTGGCAACAAATTCTTTAAATTTCTGTTTGCTCTATGAAAGGTCTTTATTTCACCTTCATTCACAAATGAGAGCTTTGCAGGATATAATATTCTGGGCTGGCAGTTTTTCTCTCTAGCACCCGGGATATGTCTCACCATTCCCTCCTATCCTGTAGGGTTTCTGATGAGAAGTCTGCTGTGAGTCTGATTGGAGATCCTCTGAGATTATTCTGACATTTCTCTCTTGCACATTTTAGGATCTTTTCTTTATGTTTCACTGTGGTAAGTTTAATTACAACATGTCGCGGTGAGGATCTCTTTTGGTTATGGTTACTAGGGGTTCTGTGAGCTTCCTGTACTAGGATGTTTCTGTCCTTCTCCAAACCTGGAAAGTTCTCTGCTAGTATCTCACTAAGAAGGCCTTCTAATCCTTTCTCTCTCTCCATGCCTTCAGGAACTCCTAGAACTTGAATGTTGGGTTTTTTAATAGTATCCTGTAGATTCCCAACAATATTTTTTAGATTTCTAATTTCCTCTTCTTTTCTTGGTTTGACTGTATACTTTCCTGTGCTCTGTCTTCTAAGTCTGATATTCTCTCTTCTTTCTAAATGACTCTGTTTTTAAGACTCTCTAATGTGTTTGTCATTTGATCTATTGAGTTCTTCATTTCATTTTGATTTCTCTTCACTATCACACTTTCCTGTTCTACTAGTTTCTGCGTTTCATTTTGATTCCTCCTTAAGATTTCATTTTCAAAAAAGAGATTTTCTATCCTGTCCAGTAAGGATTTCTGTAGTTCAAGAATTTGTTTTTGAAAACTTCTAAATGTTCTTATCACAAATTTTTTGAAATCCATATCTTGCATTTCTTCTATCTCATCGTCTTCATCATCTTGGTTTGGTGTGTCTTGTTCATTTGGGGGCATCATAATGTCTTCCTTGATCTTGTTCCCTTGGTTTCTGTGTTTGTTGCCTGGCATTGTGGAGATATTCTTTGAATTCTTCTTCCCTCGCTGTTGTGTTTATTTCTTGTTATACTATGACTGTGTTAAGTGGACTTTCTGCTTTTGGAGGAGCCTTAGAGGCTTGAGGCTTGAGATGGGTGTGGCCAGAGAGCTTTGCTCGGTTCTTCAGGGTTAAGGGTGTGCCAAAGGTGACACACTTAGGTTAGGCATGGCATATTTCTCTCTCTCTATCTCTATCTCTCTTTATTTATTTATTTATTTTTTTGATTCAGGAGGGAAGTAATACCACCCAGCTGGGTGGAATTGATGGCAGTCAGCTTCCGATCTCTGGCTTCTGTGGGTATATCATTCGTCTGCTTTTTCACCAGGACCACACAAAGAATCTGTGCTGCCCTCCATATGGGCTCAAATTCTCCTGCAGTCTCCCACCGGGTTGCCAAAGTTACCAAATTGTAGCATCTCTGGAGAGTATTCATGTGAACTCTGTGAGTTCTCTTGCCCACCATCTCTTTTTTCACTGCCTCAGTTCATTGGCTCCACCCTTTCACTAAGTCCTAACCTCCAGTTATTTCACCCCCCACCCCCAGAGTCAGTTTTTTTCTGTTTGGGGGCAGGCACAGCTCTGAGGTTGCACACAGCCCTGAGTTTGCACACATTTACGTATGTCCAAAATGGCTCTTGCTTTTTGACTCCTGCTCGCCTTTGTGAGGTGGGCGGAAAGAGACCATACTGGTCCTTTTTTTTTCCCTCTCTCCTGTAGTTAGTCTGGTGAACTTTCCCCAGCGGGGCTTCAAGCCAGTTTCCCCGCTGATATCTCAGGTTACAGAGCTCACCTCCCCTTCCAGCACAGATGCATAGAATTCGCTGTGTGGATTCAGAGCTATGGGCATCCTTGCTCTCCCCACAGGCTGTCCATGTCACATCCACTAGATCCGGAAGAGTTTCCTCTGCATTTTTTTCCCCAAGCCTTTCTCTGAGATTACCATAATATTATTAACCTATCTTTTCCTGGATTATCAGTGTGCATCCTCTCTATTCTGCCATCTTTACCCTGAGTTTTTAAGAGCATTCAAGTGAGGAATGTCAGTCTTCTGTAATTTTAAGCTGTGTCAGTTTTTGGTCTCTGCCTAGACCTGGCATTAAAATTTCTTGATAATTCATTGTCAAATTTCATTTTAGGAGCTAGAGATTTGCCACTAGTCATTGACAATGGATAGAATTCCTAAATTACCATTGTTCTACATTAAAATTTTGAATTCTGAAAGAAGCAGATTTCACCATTAGGAAAATACAATTAGGCAAAAATTTAAAGATCATGTTTCAAGAGATAACATGAAAGCCACAATATTTTTAAAAGAGATTAAAGCCATAAAGTAATCTCTTTGACCACATGAAATTAATTTAGAAATCATTTTATAAGAAACAAAAATAGTCTTCAATATTTAAAAATGAGATAATTGTATTCCTAAATAATCTGTGAGAGAAGAAAATAACAAGATAAATTATAAAATAAATTCAACAAATTGTACCGCAATGGTATTTTAGATAGAGGTATAGTCATCTAACCTTCTCTCTAATCCCGCCTTTGAGATAGGATCTAAGGCACTTTCGATATGAGCTGGCCCTAGAAACTTATCCCAGAGAACTTAGCATTGTTAGGAACAATGAAAAAGTCACAGAGTCAAAAGATAGTTCAGTCACCATACACCCTAAATTTAATGTGCATTGGTTTCTAAATAAATAACAGTTCATATTTTATGATAGAAGGATATGCTTATGAATTTAAAATAACATGGGCAGCAAATGTTAAGAGGAACAATAAAATTGAAAATTTTTGTATATGAAAGACTCATAAAAGAGTGAAAAAGACACCAATTTGATGGGAAAATGTTTGGAAATCATATTGCCCAGAAGATTACTATTGGCAATATATGATACATAAGAAAATCCTACAAATAAAAATTAGTAAACACTGATTCCAAAATGAAGAAAGAAATAGACATTTCTATGAAGAATATATCCAAATGGCTAATACCACACAAAATTCTCAATATTACTTATCATTTGGTGAATGCAAATGACACAGTATAATACCATTTCATATCCATTGCCATGTCCATTATAAAAAAGTGCACACAATATTAGAGAAAGAGAAATTATCATGAATTACTCTTGTATATTTATGGCTAACAGCACTGAAGGCCTGCAGAAGCTGTTCATCTTCTCAGAAAGTTCAGTGACAGTATTGGGCATCACAAAGAAAGAAATAGGGAGTGTAGGATTGCTCCAATAGTCTCTGACTTCTTTTAAAGGTGTCAAAATCTAGTAGATCCTGAGGGACCCAACCTGATGACACTACCTAATCTCACTCACCTTTTAAAGGCTCTAACTCTGAACACCATTGTAAGATTAAATTTCCACCTTCTTAATTCCTCAAATAGGGAATTGTTCCCAACAAATCATATGCAAAACATATCAATGCACTATGAATTATTAGAGAACTTTACTAAAAATATCTTGAAGTATGGACTAACTGTGAAGGAATACTGCTACATAAAATATGTCATTACATAGTGACAAATATTTTGTGATTTTCCTTATATGAGGTTAACAGATGAGACAAATTCATAGAGCTATAAAATAGTGAAGTGACTGGAGGGGGACAGAGATTTAGTGCTTGAGGAACACAAAGTTTTACCTGGGGAAAATAAAAAAAAAATATTTAAATGGATGGTGTTGATTAAAGCAAAAGAATGCCTATACACTTAATGACCACAAAATGTATATTTTAAAATGTCAAATGGTAGGTTTTACATTATGTCATATAAAATATTTGATTTTAACAAACTACAAACCAGAGTGCTCATCCATAATCTTTTGCTATGATAGATGCATGCAGAGACATAGAAATTCCGTCAGCTTGTTTAGTCTCCAAATGCCTACAAACAGCAAGGTTGGGCCAGGTTTATTCTAGGTGCCTAAAATTCAATCTGGATCTCTTGAGTTGTTGGCAGAGACTCAAATACTGAGTTATCACCTACTGTCTCCTAGAGTCTGCATTAATGGAAAGCTGGAATTGGTAGCAGATTCAGAACTTTAACACACACAATCTATTTGGAATTTAGGTGATGTCAGAAGCATAATTTTCAAAATTATTATTTGTTTTCATTTTGACTAAAAGGCAGAGAGACAATCTTCCACCTTCCAATTCATTATCCAAAAATCACTTCCTCCAAAATTAGGCAAATATATTTCAACTTGATTTATTCACCCATTTGGGAGGTAGAGATTCAAATATTTATCCATCATCTGCTGCCTCCCAGGATGCACAAGAGCATGAAGTGGAGGAAAAGAAGAATAGTGGGGATCAAATCAAGAACTCTGATACAGTATGTGGGCATCCCAACTGGCAACTTAAACTTTCGTGACACAGACTACCACTGAAGAGGCATCTTAGTCATGAGGACAGTGTTCAACACAAATAAAAATTATCAGAATCAAGTTATATGTATCCTTTATTTATGAATCTTTCTTTTGACTTTGGTTCACATGGACCTCCTACATACTGACTTCTTTCCTCCACTGACTCCTACACCTGTCACTCGATCTCAGGAAGAAATAAAAGCTCAGCACTGAGCTAATATATATTTTCAGAGATTTGTCAGAATTGACATTTCCCATTTTTAAAATGAAAATTATATTAATTACATTCTATCTTACAAATATCAAGAGAACAGTTTTAATGTAGTTCATAGACAATTCCATGAATACAATGATACATATGTTTTCTTACTCATTTACAGGTTTTAGATATTACAATGAATATTTAAAAGAAAAAAGACAAAGTAGCTGGATTTGAAACCGGATGAATTTAGACATGAAAAAGTGGAAGGAAACTAGAAAAAAATCCAATTTTGATGATTTGGCCAAATCTAGCTCATAGCTTATATATGTAAATTCAGAAATTGATAATATGGTTTTCATTTTAGACGTGTTTAGCCTGAAATGCAAATTGGATAGCTATAAAGAAGTATTCAACACAGAATAGCAACTATGTTCAGAAAACTGTGGGAGAGGCTATCTTGGAGGGAAGTATGGGTATCATAACTGATAGGGTCAGATCTGTAAAGAAGAACTAAATGATGGGATAAATGGGAGAATGTATGGAATATTTGGATGGGTTATGTTAAGAAGAAAATAGAATAATAGAAGAATAATGACAAGAAATCATCACAGAACTCATGATAGAAATATTCAGAAGAACAGGTAGAGTAGTTGGAAAAAAATAGAGGCAGGTATTTAAGTTTAAAACCAGTTAAAATCCTATATTTTTGTTTCAAAGTACCTAATTTGACTCCTAGCTTTCATTCCTGATTCCAGGTTTTTGGTGATATAGGTGTGAGGCAATCATGATGATTCAAGTAATTGAGCTTTTCCACCCATTTTGGAATATAGGACTATAGATAGGCCGGTCTCTTGGCTTCAGCCTTGGATCTGCCTGGGCTACTAGGTATTTGGGAGGAATGAATCTGTTTATAAGTAATTTTTTTCTTTTGTGTTTCCTTTTGAAAGATTTATTTTATTTATTTAGAAGGCAGTCTTGAGAGAGAGTAGGGGAGAGAAAGGAAGAGAGAGAGAGAGAAGGAAGGAAGGAAGGAAGGAAGGAAGGAAGGAAGAGATATCTTTTATCCAATGGTTAACTCCCCAAATAGCCTCAATTGTCAGGGCTGGGTCACACTGAAGTCAGGATCAAGGAGCATCATCATGGTATCCTAAGTGGGTTTCAGTGACCCAAACACTTGGGACACCTTCCTCTGCTTCCCAAGGTGCATTAGCAGGGATTTGAATTTGAAGTGAAGGAGACAGAACTTGTACCAGCCTAAATATGGAATGTCAGCATTGTAGGTGGTGGGTTAATCAATTATGACGCAATGCTGCCCCTGCTTTTTTTCTTTCTTAGCCTACCTCGAATTCTCTGTGTTTTTCTATTTGTCAAATACAGAATTTATTTTTATTTGGAAAACTATTTATGAATGGAAAAACGAGAAAATAATCCTATCATTGAGTAACTTTATATTATTGATGAATAATTTAATTGAAACTGCTTTGAGCACTATAAAGTGCAAATGAAGAATGCAATGATTTTCTGTATGATGTAACTTTGGAAAGTCTGCAAGACAACATGAATCTATATACAGGCTGGGAGAAATCTCTGCAGAGCTGTTTAAGGACATGCCATGGGAGCTGGCTTTGTGGCTTAATAGGTTATGCCAACAGCTGCAATGCTATAATCTCATATGGATTATGGTTTGAGTCTCAGCAACCTGGCAACTCCATTTCCAATCCAAATTTCTGCTAATTGCCAGGGATTGCAAGGGAATATGGCCCAAGGCCTTGAGTGGGAAACCTAGATGAACCTCCTATCTCCTGGCTTTCACCTTGCTCAATCCTGGCCATTGTGAGTATTTGGGGAGTGAACCAGCTGATGGAAGATTCTCATATTCATTCTCTCTCACCTTCCTTTATCTTTGTAACTATGACTTGAAAATAAACCAATAAACCCTAAACACACACACACACACACACACACACACGCACACACAAACAGAGACTGTAGCAGATTCTGTTCTCTGCATGTTCCTGGCCCTGCCCATGAATCCCATACAGCTATTCAGCCTCCAAAATGTTATTAGGACCCACACTATTGTAACCATTCACACACAGAAAACTATTTAGTAATTTTTTTCAGCACTAGTCAATACTTTCCACTGTGAAATTATGTGTTTATGGGGCTGGTGCTGTGGCACAGTGGGTTAAACCCTGGCCTGAGAGCCGGCATCCCATATGGGCAACGGTTCTAGTCCTGGCTGCTCCTCTTCCAATCCAGCTCTCTGCTATGGCCTGCAATAGCAGTAGAAGATGATCCAAGTCCTTGGGCCCCTGCATCTGCATGGGAGACCAGGAAGAAGCTCCTGGCTCCTGGCTTTGGATCAGTGCAGTTCTGGCTGTTGTGGCCATCTGGGGAGTGAACCAGCAGATGGAAGACCTCTCTGTCTCTACCTCTCTCAGTAACTCTATCTTTCAAATAAATGAAAAGTAAATCTTTAAAAAAATACTGTGCTTATTTCAAGGTTGGTACTAAACCCAATACACTGTATCATATATAGGACCAATAAAGACAATTTCAGACTTCAAATCACACAATGATTTACGAGACTCTATGTTCCAATCTGATTCATGTAACAAATACATCAATGTTATAGCATCACAAAGACTGGGAACAAATTTGCTATAAGTTTTGATAAATCTAATGTCTTATAATCATGGCAATTTTACCCTATCACATATTTATTTCCCCATTTTAATAAAAAACCTGCTAAAGCTGCTATATCACAATGTAAAACAGACATGAACAACTTACTAGAGAACATGGGGAAACCCTGAAAGACATTGGCAAAAACATTTGGTTCTCTCATACACATGAAGTTCTGGGCTCCTGACATGGGCCTGTCCAAGCCTAGGCCACTGGAGTCATTATGGTGTAAATTGGTGAATGGAGAGCTTTATGTCTTTCCTGCTCTCTCATTGTCACTCTGGCTTTTAAATTAGTAAGTATTTAAAAATAATTTTATAAATTCTATTTCAGTAAAGGCCCATTGAGCTTCTCAAACTGTGATGCCATTTTCTTAGAGTTAGTGAGAGAGAGAGAGAGAGAGAGAGAGAGAGAAAGGTTCTCCTTCTGGTGGTTCACCCCCCAAATGACCACTATGGCTGGAGCTACGCTGATCTGAAGCCAGGAGCCAGGTGCCCTTTCATGGTCTCCCACATAGGTGCAGGTGCCCAAGCACTTGGGCCATCCTCCACTGCCTTCCCAGGCCACAGCACAGAGCTGAACTGAAAGAGGAGCAATCGGGACTAGAACCCAACAGCCATATGGGATGCCAGCGCAGCAGGTGTAGGATTAGTCAGTGAGCCACAGTGCCAGCCCATAATTATATTTCTAATTGTCACATGGTAATGACCTATTTGTTAAAAAGAATTAAACTTGATCAAATATCTCCTATAAATGGCCCAACTTATTATTTATGTGATTTGGAGGCCTTGAAGAAACTAAGAATATGTTATAATATACATTTATTTTAAATCCAGTAATGCTCACTCCCATGTTCACTAAAATGGTAATATTGCATGTGTTGAGAAAATACACTTGATGATAAATTTTAAGATATTTGCAATATTATATATGCTTATTAAAGAGCAGAAAATGAACAGTTTTTCACTGTGTGGATTATTAGAGGACAATTTTGAGAAAATAAGAAACATTAATTAAAAATTTTGTTTCATTGTTGTTGGATATATACTTTTGGAGTTTATCTTTCCTAAGTACTAGTTTTGAGGTACACTACTTTAAAATATTCAATGCATTTGATAAATATTCCTATATTGGCTGGTGCCATGGCTCACTAGGCTAATCCTCTGCCTGCAGCAATGGCACCCTAGGTTCTAGTCCAATTTGGGGTGCAGGATTCTGTCCCGGTTGCTCCTCTTCCAGTCCAGGTCTCTGCTGTGGCTCGGGAAGGCAGTGAAGGATGGTCCAAGTGCTTGGGCCCTGCAACCACATTGGGAGACCAGGAGGAAGTACCTGTCTCCTCGTTTCAGATTGGCGCATTACGCCAGCCACTGTGCCACCCATAGCGGCCATTTGGGGGGAGTGAACCAAGGGAAGGAAGACCTTTCTCTCTGTCTCTCTCTCTCTCACTGTCTAACTATGCCTGTCAAAAAAATTTCCATATTGGCTGTTCAGTAGGATTACAAAATACAGTTTTTATATTGCTTTACTTCTTATACTTCAGTGTTCATATATTAGAAACTACAAATATTGAATAACAAATATATGCCTCATATCATTCTTTGCTTATATGTTGCCATTAGACAATTCACCAGCTATGTATTGTTATATTGATTTTTTCTATATACACCCATCATTTTCATGATAGTATGTGTATGTGTATATGGCCCAAAGCAGCTCTCTCTAAAATTTATTTCATAAATTTGTAACCATCCATGTGATCCTATTTGGAGAAAGACCTCTAAACATGTAATTAACAGCAAATGATATTATAATTGTGAAGCTCTCATTCAAACTGAGCTATGATCCTATAAAAAGGAATATACCTGGACAGAGGAAATCTCATGTAAGGATACAGCAAAGTGGTGGCAGTGTGATAGTTAGAGAGGCCTCAGGAGAAACTGTACCTGCTATTACCTTGCACTTAAATTTCATTATCTAGAACTACAAGAAAAAAAGGTGCTGATTCAAACAACACATTCTATAGTATTGGGTTGTTCTCTGCTCTTCAAATCAATATTGCAATATAAGCTCTGGGCAAAACAAATACACAGGGGAAGGTAATAAAGGACACAGAAATAGGAAAGAAAAAATTCAAATTATTTGTATTTCCAGATGACTTAATTCTATTGATGAAGAAGTGCAATGAGTTCACCAAGAGGCTATTACATCTGGTAAATGGCATTGGCAGACTTGCAGGATGCAAAGTAAACACAAAAAATTAGAAGCAATTTTATATGTCTATACTAGTGTGAACCCATTTAAAAAGAAAGTATAGGAGAAATTAAATTCATAATAAGAAAATAAAATAGCCTAGAATAAATTTGATTTTTGATATGAAATACCTCTACGACAAAATTTACAAAATCATGATAAAAGAAATTGAAGTAAAAAAAACCTCTTGTGTTCACGGCTTGAAGTAATTCCAAGTATTTCCATAGTACCCAAATCAATTTACAGATACGTTATGATTGCCATCAAATTTCAAAGGAATTATTCACATATCTAGAAAAACAAACCTTAACTTCATATATTCATGTGGATTAAAAAAAATCCCAAATAGACAAAGCAATATTGAGAAACAAAACAAGTCTGGAGGCACAACACATGAATTCAATATATACTACAGAGGCAATGCAATCACTGGCATAAAAACTGATGCATAGACCAGAGTAAGAAAATAGAGGCTTCCAGAAAGAAATGATGATATTTACAGATCATGGACCTTTGACAAGGTAATAAAAATGAACTTGAAAAGTAAATGCAAATAGTAAATTGTCCAGAGGAAATTGGATGTCCATCTGGACATGACAAAACCTAGATAACCTCCACTAGTATCTGATACAAAATCAACTGATAGTTAGTCAAGGATCTAAATGTAAGAGCAGAAACTCACAACAATATAGGGAAAACTATAGGACATGGGCATAGGCAATGGTTTTTAGAGATCACCAAACAAAATGTAATACAAGCAAAAATAGAGTAATCTTATATCCAACTAAGAAGATAATGCATAACAATGCAAACAATCATCAAGGTGAAGATAAAACCATGGACTGCTTTCTCGGCGTCTATTGAGATAATCATATGGTTTTTCTTCTGCAGTCTGTTAATGTGGTGTATCACATTGATTGTTTGGGATTGCATCAAATTGAGAAGTTTCTGTACTGCAAAATAAACAGTCAGGAGAGTGAAGAGACAACCGACAGAATGGGAAAATATATTTGCAAACTATACAACTGATAAAGGGTTAAAAACCAGAATCTACAAAGAAATCAAGAAACTCCACAACATCAAAACAAACAACCCACTTAAGAGATGCGCCAAGGACCTCAATAGACATTTTACAAAAGAGGAAATCCAAATGGCCAACAGACACATGAAAAAAATGTTCAAGATCACTAGCAATCAGGGAAACGCAAATCAAAACCACAATGAGGTTCCACCTCACCCCAGGAAGAATGGCTCACATTCAGAAATCTACCAACAACAGATGCTGGAGAGGATGTGGGGGAAAAGGGACACTAACCCACTGTTGGTGGGAATGCAAACTGGTTCAGCCACTATGGAAGTCAGTCTGGAGATTCCTCAGAAACCTGAATATAACCCTACCATTCAACCCAGCCATCCCACTCCTTGGAATTTACCCAAAGGAAATGAAATTGGCAAACAAACAAGCTGTCTGCACATCAATGTTTATTGCAGCTCAATTCACAATAGCTAAGACCTGGAACCAACCCAAATGCCCATCAACAGTAGACTGGATAAAGAAATGATGGGACATGTACTCTATAGAATACTATACAGCAATCAAAAACAACAAAATCTGGTCATTTGCAACAAGATGGAGGAATTTGGAAAACATCATGCTGAGTGAATTAAGCCAAAGGGACAAATATCATATGTTCTCCCTGATCGGCGACAACTAATTGAGCACCAAAGGGGAAACTTGTTGAAGTGAAATGGACAATATGAGAAACAGTGACTTGATCAGCTCTTGTCCTGACGGTTGATGTACAATGTAATACTTTATCCATTTTAGTAAATCTTTACTTAATGTATGCTAAACTGATCTTCTGTATAAAAAGAGAATCGAAATGAATCTTGATGTGAATGGAAGGGGAGAGGGAGTCGGAAACGGGAAGGTTGCGGGTGGGAGGGACGTTATAGGGGGGGAAGCCATTGTAATCCATAAGCTGTACTTTGGACATTTATATTCATTAAATAAAAGTTAAAAAATTAAAAATTAAAAAAAATAAATTAAAATAGTAGCTGGAGGATCCTTTTCCCTGTGCATTGTAGCATTTCAAATGAGCAATTAATAAATATGACATAAAAATAATACAAACAGAAAGAAAGCCATAATGAATATGATACACTCTATACCAAATATATCAATAATCATGTTAAATGTTTTTATCTAAATATGCCAATTAAAATAAATTTATATAGTTAAATTTAAACCTAGAGCCATCTTTATGCTGTCTATAGGAGAACCACTGTGATGTATATACACTTGGAGGGGAATTAAATTCATTTTGGTCAAAGAACAAATCTCATTTGCATAGCAGGGATAAGTTCACGTAGGCTACTGTGTAACATGATAACAATAGTCGATTACAATAGGGTCTACTATAAAAATACTTAAGACATTAGGTTTTAAGTATTTTCATTATGTAAAATAGGTATATGATATAATAAATATGGTAATTGTCTTGATTTATATATTTCTAAAAATCATTCTAACTTAATATACATATATACAGATTCCACAAGTAAAATAAAATGAAGATATAAACTAATTATATCAAAAATATGCAGAAACATAGTCCATTATAACACCAGCACAATGCAGCCTGTAAAAGCAATATGCATTGTAGGTTAATTAGGATTTATGTAAAAAATTACAAGGATGGCCTGCACTGTGGCTCACAAGGCTAATCCTCCACCTGCGGCACTGGCACACTGGGTTCTAGTCCCAGTTGGGGTGCCAGACTCTGTCCCAATTGCTCCTCTTCCAGTCCAGGTCTCTGCTGTGAACCAGGAAGGCAGTTGAGGATGGCCCAAGTGCTTGGGCTCCTGCATCCACATAGGAGACCAGGAGGAAGCACCTGGCTCCTGGCTTTGGATCTACACAGTGCAATGGCCGCAGCGGACATTTTGGGCGTGAGCCAACGTAAGGAGGACCTGTCTCTCTGTCTCTCTCTCTCACTGTCTAACCCTGCCTCTCAAAAAAAAAAAATTACAAGGTTTACATAGTGAGAGGAACAGGCAGTTCTCTATGTGGATATAACAGTGCTTCATATCAGTGTTCCTAAATAGACCATCAAAATATATTAGAAAAATGCTTACAAAACTGCAAAGACAGACCACTATCTTTTTTTTTTTTGACAGGCAGAGTGGACAGTGAGAGAGAGAGAGACAGAGAGAAAGGTTTCCTTTGCCGTTGGTTCACCCTCCAATGGCCGCCGCGGCCGGCGTGCTGCGGCCAGCGCACCGCGCTGATCCGATGGCAGGAGCCAGGTACTTATCCTGGTCTCCCATGGGGTGCAGGGCCCAAGTACTTGGGCCATACTCCACTGCACTCCCTGGCCACAGCAGAGAGCTGACCTGGAAGAGGGGCAACCGGGACAGAATCCAGCGCCCGGACCAGGACTAGAACCCGGTGTGCGGCGCCACAAGGCGGAGGATTAGCCTAGTGAGCCGTGGCGCCGGCTAAGACAGACCACTATTAATCAGTACAAAATACAATGGTATAAATGCCCAACCAGGGTTAATAAATAGTTATTAATATGTCATTGTGCAGATATGTCAGCTAAAATTTGATGGAGAAAATAAATAAATAATTCCAAATGTCACAAAATCACAAAAATAGTATATATGGATAAAAAGATAGACAATTAATTCACCCATACTACCAATGTTTCCTACAAAATCAGAGTTTATTCATGATCTATAACTGACAGCATTTTTCTGTAACATCAAAAAATATTGACCAAGAATTTGCACATGAGGAACACAAACCAGGAAAGATATTGTCACAAATATCAAACACAAAGCAAGAAAAACTCGTGGGTTAGAGAAACAGAATGTAAGCAATCGAAAACACCAAAAAGAACCAGGCATGGTCTTTGTTGAGACACAGGGAGAAGAGATTGGGAAAACACCTGAACTGACCAAGGCCCATTTATTTTAATGGGTACTGACTCTATGGATGTTAACATTCTTACTCAAATTTAGCAGAAAACAATGTCAACACTTCTCTTTCCTTTCAGTTTCTATCATTGGATAATCAGGTTTCTATGCAAGAATATAAATGTCTAAAATTGAAATCACGGCACATAATATCTAAATATGTGGGTGAACTGTAATTAAAAGGCAACACATTTCTACAAAGACATGAAAAACAAAAACTAGTTCTGGGAAGCAGCTTGTTAACCCCACAATTCACAATGGAACTCAAACTCAGAAATTTACCCAAGTTTGCACACACTGGGGAAATTCTGAGGAGATGAAGACTAAGAGGTTTTACTCCAAGGTTCTGAGTGAGGCACACCTCAGCAGCCAGAAAATTTAATTAATTTACTGACTCTGTGATATTTTGTTATTAGCAACAAGAAAACTGACCCAGAACCCTAGGAAGGGCTGTGCTGAGAGGAGAGTTGTGAACTGGAGATCTGGTTTCTCAGCTTAGGGAAATCAGACCACATATGAAAGTTGAATTCCCCATGGGGATTCTCTTGCTCTCACTACACTATTTGGAAAGCTGTGTGTTGCAGTTGATTTCTAAACAATGTTGCAGTGGATTCGTTTCTGAGAAGAGGAGCGTGGTGGGGGCAAGAGGCAAGGAGTCACCACACAGACCCTGGGAGTCAGGTGAAAGCAGGCTTGAGGCAAGCAGCCCGCAGACTCATTTATTTCAGTTGGTACAACATCTTATATAGCCAAGACCAGCCAATCCAGTCAAGGGGCAATCTATGCCCCAACCAATCACAGCCCATTGCCAGGAAGTTTCCAATGCCATCCAATCACAGCCTATTGCCAGGCAGGCTCCATTGCCAGGTGGGATTCAAAACCACCCAATCATAGCCTGTTGCCAGGCAGGCTCCATTGCTAGGTGAGATTCAAAGCCATCCAATCACAGCCTGTTGCCAGGCAGGCTCCATTGCCAGGTGGGTTTCAAAGCCATTCCTGAGTAACTGATGCTCATTTGCCAGCGGCCACCTTGGCATGGCCTTCTCGTTCCACCACAGCTGTAAGGTTCCAGGGTTCACACAAACTCACTTCATTTAGAGACAGGAGAGGACACCAGGGTCCTGGCTACTGACCCAGTTCACATCCTGTGGGCCACAAGTTACTGGTCTCAGACACTCAACACTTTCCGGCTTTCAAGGAGTTCCAGGGTCCTCCTGAAGCCTCTTCTGATGAGGGAAGTTCACAGAGCAGCAGTGGCTAAAACACCTGAAACCTTGCTCAGCAACAAACCCAGAAAGCCTTGTAATGGGATGTCAGAAAAGAAGACCCTGAGTGGCTCAGCAGCAATGCCCTAGAGTGCCTTATTTTGTGAGTGGGAGGGAGGTTATGAGGAGAAAAGATACTATAATTCAAAAGTTGTACTTTGGAAATTTATATTTATTAAATAAAAGTTAAAAAAAGATTGTCCTAACTACAAGCACACATATCATGAGAAAAGATACACCCAGGGCCGGCGCCATGGCTCACTTGGTTAATCATCTGCCTGCGGTGCTGGCATCCCATATGGGCACTGGGTTCTAGTCCCAGTTGCTCCTCTTCCAGTCCAGGTCTCTGCTGTGGGCCAGGAGGGCAGTGCAGGATGGCCCAAGTGCTTGGGCCCTACACCCACATGGGAGACCAGGAGGAAGCACCTGGCTCCTGGCTTTGGATTAGCACAGCACCAGCTGTAGCGGCCATTTGGGGAGTGAAGCAGCAGAAGGAGGACCTTTCTCTCTGTCTGTCTGTCTCTGTCTCTCTCTCTCTCTCTCTCTCTCTCTCCCCCACTGTCTATAACTCTACCTGTCAAAATAAAAAAAAAAAGAAAAGATACATCCAATAAAAAATCACTCCTTATAAGAAGTCCATCACTTGGACTCGTAGCAGGTGGGACAAAAGAGAATCAAGGCTTGATCTCAGGTTGAAACTGCTTCATCTTTGCAGCTTCACCCTCCCAATAGCAGGGGCCACTGTCACCTTGCTGATCAGAACACCAGAGCTCTCTCCCTCCCTCCCTCCCTTGTCCAGGACCTTATTAAAATCTTGTGACTCCTGGACTTTCAATAATCTTCTCATGAGTAACAAAGTGATGAATATTTACTGTATTCTGGGCCTTTTCTTTATATTATTTATTTTCTTGGCTCTTCTTTTATGTAATTTGACTTTTTAAAAACTAGGGATTCAGGACTATTTTAAGATACCACAAAAATACATTACAAATATCAACATTTCTTTCTCTTGTTTCTTTTAGAGATCACTTGCAGATCTGTATTCTGTAATTTAATATTGTTTTCTCTTTCATTCTTACTGGCAAGTTATAACACACTGGATTGATATATTGCTTAATTCTCCCATCAGTTTTTATTCATTTTTGGATTTTATGGGTTATATCTGTGTATAATAACTTCATTAATATATATTAACAATTTTGTTGCTTTAAAGCATACCCTTATAATTTTTTTTTCTTTTTGTTGTTTAAGGTTGTTAAATGAACATCCAGGATAGTGTTGAAGACAGAAAGTAAAAAGAGAGAGGCTTGTATATGTTTGCTCTCAGGGTCATATGATAATCATGCTGTTTATTATAGGTTCACTGTAGCCCATCTAAGTAATAATATGTAATAGCTATTTTTACTGCTACAGTTTATTTTTGTGATTAGATGTTTAATTTTATTCAAAGGTTTTCAACTTTTAATCTCAATGACCATGTGATTTTCTTGTGTTTTTCTTCCACATGGATTATTTACATAATTTATTTTGAGATATTAATTACATTGGCATCTTTGAGTCTATCTTGTTATTTTTATTGAGCTCTTATGTTTTCAAATTTTGCTTATTATTATCACTTTGCTTAAAATATTTGTATCTCTTTTTATAAAAGATGTGTTCTTTAAGCTACTTTTTAGTTCATGTCCTGATCTGAGTGTGGCATTAATGTAATGCCAGATTCATAAAAGCAATTCAAACATATTCTCTGTTAATTGTCACTTTTCATGAATCTGGGAAATTGAGCAGTGTTTTACTTCCTTGAATGTTTGGAAAGTTTATAAATCTGGGACTGAAATTTTGCTTGTCAAATTTGTTCATTGATTATTTTGATTTTTTCAAACACTGATTCAACGTATTTAGTTTATGTAGCAGTTTCCTATGGTATGCAATATTTTTGATAAATTTATTTCATAATGTGATGGCTCTGGGTTTAAGTTTTTAAAAATTTATTCCTATGTATTTCAGAATATCATCTGTCTTGCTAAACATTATACATTTAGTTAAGAATGATGCTGTTTGGATTTCTGTCACTGGTTATATGTGTGGCATGTTTTTAGTTTTCCCTAAAGGTTTTACTAGTCTTTATTAACTCTACTCATATTTAAAAATATTTACTTGAAAGAAGAGTTCCAGAGAGGCAGAAGAAGAAAGAGAGAGAGGGAAGGAGAGGGAGAGGGAGAGAGAGGGAGAGAGAGAGAACATCAGTCTTCCATTCACTGGTTCACTCCCAAAATGGCTGTAAGGGCCAGAGCTGGGCTGATATGAAGCCAAGATCCGGGAGCTTCTTCCAGGTCTCCCATGTGGGTGTAAGAGCCCAAGCACTTGGGCCATCTTCTACTTCTTTCCCAGCCAGTGCAGAGAGCTTGATTGGAAGTAGAGAAGCCTGGACTTGAACTGGTACCCAAATGGGATGCTAGCACTGCAGATAGGTGCCAGCCCATCTGCTCATATGCTTTTAAAACAGTTTTTCTTGTTTATTTGTTTCTGTTGTACAGTCTTACTAAAGATATTTTACTGATGATTTTTTCCATTTTCACTTGCCTACATTATGTATTCTATTTTGAGATTTATTTTAGTTCTTAAGAAGGAAGTCACAATGATTTTTTTTTGTCACAATGATTAGTTCTTGGTCTTCTCACAGTCAACTGAGCCTATAATTTCCTCTAAGCACTGATTCATATGACATCACCTGTATCCCTATGTATCCAAATCCAGCCTGCCAACTGTCTGCCTCTTGGTTCCTCAAGCCCCATGTGCCTTCCAGCTATGCCAGACTTTGTGTATCTCTGATCTTGCTCCTGAAAACCATGTATTAACAGCAATTTTACAATCTTACGTGACTGGGACTCATGTTCATCCTGTACTTTTGACATTTAAAAAATCTTTGACATCCAAGCCAGCTCTTAATAGCCTATTATCCTTGTGCCTGCAGCAAGGGATGGCTGCAGGGTCTTCATCCCTTTTCTTTACCCCACATCTTTCCTCAGGTATCTCCTACTGTACTTGCATCGTATGCCAATCATGAGTCTCCAGCCCCTCTGCATGTAGCCATTATCTTCCCCTCACATGCTGACCTCTTTGATCCATACAGCCTGTGTCACAACACCTGTGTCTCCATTCCTTTATACAGACTGACTTCACTCCTACCCTGGAGTGTTTTCTCCCTCATACTTCCAGCTCATGGTAATCTTTGGTTATCATTTTGCCCTTTGCTTAAAGGTATGGTATCCCTTAGTTATTTCCATGGTGTTTACCTTTAGCCAACATCTTTTCTCTGCAATCCCTATGATTCTAGCCCATGCCATTCCTCATGTCTACACTCCTTGTCTCTTGTTGAATCTGAATGGCAACAACTACTGCAACAGTTTGCTTACCCACTGAAGGGATGTGTTGGTTTTATTCTTTAATTCCCATTCTTCTCCTTCTCCACCACTCCTCCTCCTCCTCCAGCTTCTTAATCATTTTCTACTTTGCCCAACACTCTTTTCTTTACTCTTTTGTATATCATAAATAATATTATTTTCATTTAAATTCCAATTGTTCTTCGCTGGTACTTAACTAGCAGTTTATTTTGTCTTTGCACATTTTACTTAATTTTCTATTATGCCCATCAATTTTCATCATAATTGATGTTATAGCCTCTATTTCCTGACTTTTAAACATGATATTGATTTATTGAGTTTAGGGATTTAACTCATGAGTAGAGATTGAGAACTAATGGCTTCCAATAAATGTAAGTATTTATTTTTGTGCACTGTGACTCACGGTGGGCAGAATGTGTGTTAATCTGCCTGCTTTGCCTCATGTGTGTTGCAGTCAGGCACTTTGTAACATTTACCCAATTCCTGTTGATTGAATTCCCCTAAAGGAAACTAAAATTTCCATTTGGTTTGCAATATTTGTCTCTCTGATGCAAATATTTTGAGTATGACTGCCTGGTCTGAAACTTGGTTAGTGGACAATAACTTGAAAATCATGCAGATATTCACTGTAAGTACAGCTGCTGTCTCCTTTCAGAGTTTTCAAAACAAAAAGCTAATGTTACACACAAGTGGCATAAATATAAATAATGCCTGCCCTGCAACAAGGAAACAGAAACCACTTCTTGTTGAATGGGACAATTTGCAGAATAGATATTCAAAACATAACCAAGTTAAATACTGGATTTTACATATAAATATATATTTGATAATTTGTGGACAGATATAGGATTTTCATAGTTCAGTTTTACATATACATTTATGCATGAAAATGAAGCTATCATATTTTTAACATTAACTCTGCCAAGCATGGGTACACATACACAGACACACACACACAGCTATGTATACATACAGACTAGAATGAATATCTTTGATACTTGTGTGTATAAACTTCAATACAATATACATCAGATGTGATATTAGAAAACATTAAAAATTATTGTCAGTAGAAAAACTGACAATAAAATCTGCAGTAACATAAGAGCTGTATGATATGTGGCCCTCTGGGAAGTGAACCAACAGATGGAAGACCTCTCTCTCTCTCTCTCTTTTCTGCCTCTGTATCTCTGTATATCTGCCTATCAAATACATAATAAATTTCAAAAAAGAATTAAAAGAAAAAGGAAACAATACTGAATAAAGGTAATAACAAATAAAGCAGTCATCTATGAAATGCAATTAAAAATCATCACACGTAAAGGAGGATCCAGTGATTTTTTTAAGAAATTGTTAGCAAAGTCAATAAAAAATTAGTAAACGAAATTAAGGAAACAAAGGAGAAAGTAATGCAAAAAACTAGCTTCAGTAATTGAAACAGAATCAATTTCTTTTAGAAATAGAAGGAGAAATGTGTGAAATTCTTAAAAGTAAAATTTTGATTACAAACATGAAAATCCACCATATTTCGAAAATCAAATTTGCAAAACACAAGCACAGCATAAAAAAGGAAAACCCCTATATAAATCCAGAAAAATGAAACACATTTTGAGAAATCCAAACAGCCAACCAGAAAAACTCACAATCAAAATCCCAGGTCCAGACTTACAGAATACTACAAACAAATAAGGAAGAAAAAGAAATTTACATTTCCAAGACCTTTGCAAAATTGAAAAAGCAGAGAAAACTTCAGAATTTTTTTTTGGAAAATTGGTATTACATTGATGTTGAACAGGACATGAAATAAAAATCAAGTTTTTAAAGCATTCCTTTCATAAGCCAAGCTATAGGTACCCTAAGCAAAATATTAATATAACAAATGAAATTACAGAAGGAAACATATCAATAGCAAGAAAGATACAATTAAAAATACAACAATGTGTAAGATTCTCAGACAAGTCATCCAGGTAGGTAAAAATTACAAGAGGAAAATCACATACTTGTTTAAGATATTTAATGAAGTTCAGCATCTAGGAAAAAAACTGCTGGAAGAATATTAAAAAATAAAAGCCAGTGACTTCCTTAGTCTGATCAAGATTGAAATCAACCTACAATGAACAATGCAACTATTACAGGGTTACTGCATGCCCCCCTCCCCATCTTGGGAGTAAACCTAGACCACACTACCTGCACTATTGTGCTTCAGGTTTCTAGTGCAGGACTAAGATAAAACAGTAAGAGAAACTCTAAGGCACAGAAATCAAGTTAAGTAACAAATTGTGAATATATTGGGTGATATTTATATACAGAGATGCTCCATGAAATCTAAGATACAACTGATGATGAAGTACTGGAAAGATCAATACATAAATAATAGCAAAATACATAAAATTCACTAGATTACTAAGTTCAGCAAAGAACTAATAGAACACAACAGTAAATGGCAATAGGCAGACTAGAAAGAAATCTGCAGGAGAAATGGAAAAAAGGACTAAAATATGTGACATCTTTAAATATTCTTCAAATCAAAATAAAAACACAAGACTCAAAAGAAAAACATGGTAATTTATCATGAAAAAGAAAGGCTCAGAAGTTAAGAAACAGCCACTAAATTGTAACTGACCAAAAATAGGCTGCTGCAACCTCCAGGAAGGATCTTCTCAGGAGCCCAGACCCAGGAGGAAGAAGGGAGCCCAGCAGTCAGCAGGACCAGCAGGCCAAAATCCCTCCCACAGTTGGAAGGGTGACACCATAAGGACACAGCACCCAGGATTCAACTCTGCCCTATGGAGGATACTGATTGGCTGCATTTTTTATGATGTTGTGCGTGCTCCCAGCTATCCAAACTGTCCAATCATGGATAATTGCATGAACAATACAGTCACACAGGATGTTTGTGCCAGAGTAATCTTCCAGTTTCAGCTGGGAAGAGTGGTCCAGGGAGGAGGTTCCCTGGCTGGGAAACTCTGGAGGTAACCAGAGTCCACTGTTTTCTGCTCTTCCTTCACCTCAAGACACCTGGCAATGGTGAGTCTGGGGGACAGGGAGTGCAGGGAGGGAGAAGGCGAGGTTGGCAGAAGTCGATGAAGTGTCTTGGCCCCCTCTCCCTGCTAGCTCCTCATTTCTATCCCCAGCTCTTGTCTGCAAGTATAGAGCCTGAACTTGCACCCCAGAATCCAGGCTTCTTGTGCTTCCTTGCATATTTGCCAGCCTGGAGCCTTCTCTTGGTGCTGTGTGTGGGGTCTCTTGGCTTCATTGATTGTGCAGTGGAGAGAATCCAGGCTGAAGGTGAGAGGGTTCACACAGGTGAGGAGCTGTTGTTTATGGGATACTTGGTTCCTTTTTTGTTCCCAGTGTTTTCCTTATTCCCTTGAGATTTCTGATTTTGTCAGAAGCAGATTCTCAGTGCCCAGACCTTGACCTCTCAGCATAGCTCTTTCTGGGGGTGTGACTCCATTTTCTGTTGCCAATAACACTGTTAAGAGACTAGGCAAGTAGACACCAAAGCATTTTATTAGGATCAAGGTTTCTGGTCCAGGTCTTAGGGGAACTGGAGGACTCTGTAATTTGAGCCTGGGATGTCATCTTGGTCCTTACACGTTGCCTTCTCTGACTGTCATCTGCCTTTCTAAATAGGAAGTTTAACCACATTTATGAGTGTTTTAAAATTATTTCTGTTCTATAACCTTCCCAATCCCAAAGATATAAGGTTGAAGTTAGATTACCAAGTTATTTTTAATTTTTATTTTAATATAGGGTAGTTTTTCAAGATTATTGGACTATGAATGACAAAATTTGTATACATCCAAGGCATGCAACCTGATATTTTGATGCACAAGCAGACTTTCAAAAGTTAACGGAAAATTAATTTTAACTTTCAATCCCATTTTTCATAAACCTTTTGGAGTCCTCTTTTTTGTGGCAGGCAGAGTTAGATAGTGTGAAAGAGAGAGACAGAGAGAGAGTTATAAACAGTGTGAGAGAGAGACAGAGAGAAAGGTCTTCCTTCCATTGATTCACCCCCCAAATGGCCACTATGTCTGGTGTGCTGCACCAATCTGAAGCCAGGAGCCAGGTTCTTCCTCCTGGTCTCCCATGCAGATGCAGGGCCCAAGCACTTGGTCCACCCTCTACTGCCTTCCCAGGACACAGCAGAGACCTGGACTGGAAGAGGAGCAACTGGGACAGAATCCAGTGCCCTGACTGGGACTAGAACCTGGGGTGCCGGCGCTGCAGGCAGAGGATTAGTCTAGTGAGCCATGGCACTGGCCTGGAGTCCTCTTGTACAGATAGAGGTTGGCAACTCAGAATGCATTCTGAATTCCTTTCCACAGGCTTCTTTCCCATCAATGGTAATTATTCTTGCACAAGGGTGTGTAAAGGTCAGGCTATGTTGTTAGAAAGGATCTTGGGCAGGTGATGGACTACACCCATATACAAGCACTTACCTAATAACTCATGATTTAGAGATCATGCTCTAATCACTCTTAAGCTGTGAGCACAAAAACACTTCCATTCCATGTTAGTTCCACAACTACCCCTCTCAGCAAAGGATCTAATAGAAAATAAGTTCTTAGTTTTGATGAACTTGCACAATTAGCATGAGCTAATCATCTATAATAAAAAAATTTCATCTATTTAACCTAGGGATGTTTAGGGAATCCTAGTGCTTATTGTACCAACATTCTTACACAATAATAACAGCATGTTTAATTACTGAAAGCCAAGGGCCAGCACTGTAGTGCACTAGGTTAATTCTCTGCCTGCAGCACTGGCGTCACATATGGGTGCTGGTTCTAGTCCCGGCTGCTCCTCTTCCAGTCCAGCTCTCTGCTGTGGTCTGGGAGGGCAGTGGAAGATGGCCTAAGTGCTTGGGTCTCTGCTCCTGCATGCGAGACCAGGAAGAAGTACCTGGTTCAGGGCTTTGAATCGGGGCAGCTCCAGCTGCTGTGGCCACTTGGGGAGTGAACCAATGGAGGGAGGATCTTTCTATCTCTTTCTCTCATACTGTCTGTAACTTTGCTGTCAAATAAATATTAAAATCTTTAAAAGAAAAAAAATAAAGTAAATTACTGAAAGCCAACTCAGTTCAAACCGTTCTCCTAATGTGCTTTTAAACAACCTAGTATTTATTTCAGGCATCTTTGCCTTTTGTTACAATTCACATTACCTTTTTTGTTACAGTTGTAATAAAAATTACTCTTAATAGTGTTAAGAAAATATATTTACAATATACACCTGCTTTAGCTGAATGCATATCAGGTTATATTATTCTTTAAACCATTCCTATTAGTTATGCATACTGAGTACACACCTGAGTGAGAATAAGACACTTAATAACAAATACAATAGTCAAATTTGTATTGTTTACACCCTGGGAGGATCTGATGCATTTTATGCAAAATCATCTGTTAACTGATGACTTGTTTCCCAGTCTCACAGTTTGTTTTAATTCTGTGTTGCAAAAACCTTGTCCCTAAGCCATAACCTTAAATATCTGAGTGAATCATTGCAACACAAATTGGTATTCTCACTTTTGAAATGCGTCAGTTGATACTCATTAATATTTGTCAAAATTATTGGTGGTTCTATTTTTAATGTTTTTGATTCTTCCATACTGTTTCACATAATAGGCCTGTTCTTTTACTTTCTTACTTTATCTTTTTCTCCATATCTTAACCAACATTATTGTTTTTCTTTTGAACACAGCTATTTTATCAGCTTTGAGATATATCCTTGCGGTTTAATTTGCATTTCCCTAATGACTATTCATGTTAACCACGTTTTCATGTACCTGTTGAGCAATTCTATATCTTCTTGTGAGAAATGTTTCTTCTGGCCATTTAATAACTTTGTTCTCTTTCTACTGAGTTGTTCGAGTTCATGTTGTGCTATTGTATTTCAGTTTCTTTGTTTTGCTTTGTTTTGTTTAAGGATTTATTTATTGACTTGAAAGTCAGAGTTACACAGAGAGAGATGGAGAGACAGGGAGAGAAGGAGAGGCAGAGAAAGAGAGGTCTTCCATCTACTGGTACCCTCCGCAGATGGCTGCAATGGCTGCAGCTGTACAGATCTGAGGCCAAGAGGTTCTTCCAGGTCTCCCATGTGGGTGCAGGGACCCAAGGATTTGGGCCAGCTTCTACTGCTTACCCAGGCCATAGCAGAGAACTGGATCAGAAGTGGAGCAGCAGGTACTCTAACAAGCGCCCATATGGGATGCCGGCACTGTAGGCGGCAGCTTTACAAGCTACACCACAGCACCGGCCCCTGTATTTTGTTTATAAAACCATTATTTCCTAATGAAAATTCTAATGTTGAGTCTTAGAAAAATGCATAAAACAGCAAAAATAAATCTTGAAATTATTCTTGAGTTATTGCCAAATGGCATGCTTTCCTTTGGAAAACTTAGAGTTATGTAATTCAGTATCTACCAATATATTTGCATTGCAAATTTAGTAATTTTTATTTTACCTCGGTTAATTTTATTTATACTTTGTTTCACTCTTTGTTTCTCTTGTTCTGTATCATCTCCTGAACATGAGAGAATATATTTATTATTCTGGTTTTAATAACAGATTTCTTATTTTTAGTTTCAATTATTTTCTTTGATTTGCCATATTTAATTATGACTTAATTTACCTTGGATTATGTATTGGTGTCATAGTTAATTCGTTTTATTAATTTATTTATTTTTTAAAATTTTTGAAAGTCAAATAGAGAGACAACATGTGCTACCATCTGGTGTTTCACACCACAAAAGACTAGCAATCAGGAATGGGCTGGGCCAAACTAGGAGCCACATATCCCTCATGAGTGACAGTGACTCAACTACTTGGACCACCTCATGTTGCTTCACAAGGAATGCATTATCAGGAAGCTGGAATCAGGAATGGAACCAGGAATCAAATCCAGGCACTCTGAAATGGGATATAGTGGTCTGAAGCAGCATCTTAACTTGTGTCAAATGTCTACACCATACTTTATCTTTAATATAAAGAAGTATTCTTAAAAAGATATATAATTTAATTTTTGTTTTTTAATTTCATATTTGTGCTATTTATGCAGAATTATTTTCCTAATTGGGGATTCATGATACAATTTTGTTTGTGACTTTAGGAAATATATGCATTGCTTGAAGCTTATGTAATTTGAATTCCATGGATTAGGCTGAATGGAATTCATTAGTTTTGTTATAGAACAGGATCTACTTTTAGAAATGTTCTATACAAATAAAAAAGACTTGCCTAATATTCTAGGTTATTAATTTCATATATATTGTTTTCAGACAAAAATTACAAAGGCATATATATTAATATTTAAAATGCATTTCATGTCCAATCAGGTTTATTTACAATAGGCAGATGAGGTGAGTATTTGGCATATTGGTTAAGACACCACTGAGTACTCCCACATTCCATATCAGAATGTGCACGCTTGAATCTCAGCTCCCCTTCTGATTCCAGCTTCCTGCTGATGTGCATTCTAGGAGGCAGCCGGTGATGACTCACATGCTTGGGTCTCCTGCACCTGAATGGGAATCCTGAGTGAATTTGGAAGTCCTGGCTTCAAAATGGCCTACCCCTGGCTATCATGGGAGTTTGGCAAGCTAAGGGTCTTTTCATCCCAAAATAGAAAGGTTGATAGATAGATAGATAGATAATTTTGAAAATACAAGTATTGAAGGATCTCTGTGAATGAGACACCAGTGGAAAACAAAGGCCATCAAAGAAGGATGTGCTTTTCTTTGAAGGAAGGAGAAAACTTCAACTTTGTGTATGGCCTTGTCTAAATACTGACAGAGTTTGTGGTCAGAAAAGGCTTCCATATCCTTGGCAGCTCATGGAAAGAACCTAGGGTGATCACAGATGTCATAAATAAGAGTGTTACTTGTTAATTTAAAAACAGAAGTCGCTGTGCACTTATTCCCCATGTAGGACCTTCATCCTTAATGAGTTGTGCCATGAAAATTAACTGCAAAAGTTGTTCTCAAACAGTTCTTTTTACCTTGTGTGTTTGTGTGTGTTTCTATGCAAACTGTTAAAAATTTTACTTATTATAGTTGTTCTTCTGTATATAATTTTAATTAAAAATGAATCCTAATGAAGAATGGGTTTGGAGAGGGAGTAGGAGGTGAGACAGGAGTGAGGATTGGAGGGTGGGTATGAGAGGAAAAAACAATATATTCCTAAAGTTGTACCTTTGAAAATTGCATTCATTAAATAAAATCTTTAAAATAAAAAAGTAAAATACACGTATCTATGTTTTGGCATCTTCTCCTACTTATTTTCTATACCTAATTGCCCATAAATAATTTTCTGTAGTTATCTGCAGCATTTGAATGTTTTAAAAATATAGCTTGTTGCTGAAAAGCATATCATTAAAGGTATATGATATATATATATATATATATCATTAAAGATATACATATCATTAAAGATTTATGGCTCTTCTGCTTTTGATAAGAAAAAGGAGATGAAAGAAACAGCTTTCAACAATAATCAGAAAAAATGGTAAAGACATCAAAATATATTCTTTTGTTTGTCTGTCTTCATGTTATGGGAAATATGAAATTCCTGTTTCACTATAACCTAACCTAACAGGTGCAAATCTGTACTCAGATATACTTGAAGAGTCCAAAATTCTATGAAAAATCTATAGCATTTCATTTCTCTTGTTTTCTAGAAATATAATTACATTTTTCATATTTAATGCCATCAAGCTAAAATTTTTAAAGATAGATAGATAGATTTATTTATTTGAAAGTCAGACTTACACTGAGAGATAAAGGAGAGGCAGAGAGAAAGACGTCTTCCATCCATTGGTTCACTCCCCAGTTGGCCGCAACAGCCAGAACTGTGCTGATCCAGGAGCCAGGCATATGGAATCCCAGAATCCCTGGCAATACAAGTTAAAATAGACAAATAGGATTACATGAAGCTTCTACACTGCAGAGGAAACACTCAACAAATTGAAGAGGCAACTGACAAAATGGGAAACGATATTTCCAAGCCAGGTAACTGATAAGGAATGAATATTCAGAATTAACAAACTGTTGAAGAAATTCTACAACACAAAAACAAAAAATCCAGTCAAGAAATGGGCATAGGACATCAACAGGCATTTTTCAAAGATTAAAATCAAGTGGCCAACAGGCACATGAAAAATGCTCAGGATTAGTAGCTATAACAGAAATGCAAACTAAAAACCACAATAAGGTTTCAAAAAGTAACTATCATCCACTCAAAAACAAAAATCAAAATAAAATGTTGGTGAGGAGGTGATGAAAGAGTTACCCTATACACTGTTGGTGGGAATATAAACTAGTACAACCATTATGAAAGACGGTACAAAGGGTCATCAAAAATCTGAAAATAAATCTACCATATGACCTAGCCATACCACTCCTGGGAATTTAACCAAGTGAAATGAGGTCAGTATAAGAAAGTGTTATCTGTAATCTCAAGTTTATGCAGCCCAACATACAATAGGTAAGATAGGAAATCAACCCAGATGTCTACCAACAGATGCCTGAATAAAGAAAACATATATATATATATATGTATATACATATATATACACACACATATATATATGTATATACATATATATCTACATATATATACACACACTATGGAATGCTACTTAGCCATAAAAAAGAACAAAACCCTATCTTTTGCAAAAAACTGGGTGCAAAAAGAAAGCATTATGCTTAGTGAAATAAGCCATTCCCAAATGCAAATATCATGTTTTTCATGATTTGTGGTAATATACAGAGCACAAAAATGTAATGTATATGAGTAAAATTAATATTTTGACATTATTATATAGTACCTTTATCTATACTGTAGAGGGACATAGTTTTTGCTAGTTACCACCTATGAATTCTTTATTTAGTGGAGGGTTAAACTTGTGAATGTAAAAGAAATTGCATGTATGTCATTGTAAAACTTAAAAGTAAGAAAAGAAGGAGGAGGGTGTATGGCAGAATGGGCAGGAGGGAGGATAGTGTGCAAATATAATTTTGCTGTGAAATGTGAATATATGCATATTGATGTTTATAAACACATGAAATGTTTTCATCATATAAATAAAAAAACAAAAACAAAAGAAAATGCATGCAATATACTTTGATGTATATGTGCAGCTATTAATGCAAACCATGGCCACAATATAATGAACAAAGCTATGAACTCCAAGTTATTTTATAACTTGTAATCCCTCACACTCCTTTTCCACATTCACTTAATAATCTGCTTCTCATCACTACAGATAAGTTTGCATTTTATAGAATTCTAAAAATAAATTATATGAAGTGCAGTCTATTTTATCCCTGGCTTGTTTCTCAGTCAACATAATTACTTGTGATGCACACACATTGTTGCATGTATCAATATTTCATTCAATTTTGGTGCTAAAATATTCTTATTCTATGGATAAAACATAATAAGTTTTAATTACCTAGTGTTGATGGACACGTGACTTATGTCTAGTATATGGTAATTGCAATCAGTTACTCTGAATATTGTTGTGCCAATCTTTGAATAGATTGCATTTCTCTGTCTTGATTAAGAGCCTGAATGTGGACTAGTTGCCTCAGCTGTAAAATTCAGGATAAGAGCTGAAAACTCAGATTTCCTGTCACCTACATATGAGACATTCAGATAACTTCATAAAATATGTATAAGCCTATTTATTGTATACAAACTGTTCTGTTAGCCATAAAATGAAAGGGAAAAAATTTATGTTAGAAGTATAAACAGTAAAACTGTGTTCAGCATTTTCAGTGTTTGAAAATGCATACCCGTGACTTATAAAGAGTATTAAATATATGATTGTGACCGGCACTGTGGAGCAGCAGATAAAGGCACCGCCAGCAGTGCCGGCATCCCATATGGGTATCATTGAAGTCGCCACTGCTCCACTTAAGATACAGCTCCCTACTAATATCATAGGAAAGCAGTAGAAGATGGCCCAAGTGTTTGGACCCCTGTACCGCTGGCTATGAATAAGAGCATCTCAGCCTTTGGGGCCAACTGGGGAGTGAACCAGTGGATGGAAGATTCCCTCTTTCTCTCTCTCTCTCATGCTCTTTCTCTCCCTCTCGCTGTTTCTCTCTCAGCCTCTCAACTTCTCTCTGTGTAATTCTTTCAAATAAATAAAAAAATCTTTATAAAATAAATATATTATTACTATGGTTATATATAGTTATATAAAGTGAGGAAAACGTCTTCATTTTTGCCACTGGAATTTATTCATTTGCATTCGCCATTACAGGTTAACCAATAAATAATGTTGCATAGAATTTCTCATCAAAAATCATATTAGTACTTTTAATGTTTTATATTTGTTGAGATTTAATTTTCCCTTTAACATAAATACTTTAATTTATATCTACCTTTATTTATTTTGTTTTGAAAATTTCTTAGAAATCCTTCACATTTTATAAGAACATCAATTTATTTCATCCTTGGGTTCAAAGCTAGCTTTCATGCTTATCTAGATGAACATATGCCAGTTTGTTGATTCTGGAAATTTGATGATAGCAAATTGATGATATTTTATGGTAGACATTAAGCTAAAGTAATGATCCAATAAAAATAATAGCAATCATCAACATTATTTTAAGGATTCACACTGTCATTTTACTCATTAAAATTAATCTATAATAATTTGTTATATTGTGTTTTCCAAAGACTTCCAAAAATAAATGATTTTTGATGATCAGTTGATTTGACATGAGAAACTAATATTGTTTGGAAAATTAGACTAGGCATTTATAACTATATTATTCATCTTCAGATAATATATGAAAATTCTTTTTTATGATTTATTTATTTGAAAGAGCAAGGTGAAAGACAGACAGAGAGAGAGAGATTCTATTTGCTGATTCATTCTTCAAGTGCTTTCAACAGCAAGAGCTGGCTGAAACTGAACCCAAGAAAAAGAAATTCCATCCAACCAGTCATGTACTTCAGTCATCACCTGCTGGCTCCCAAGGGGCGTGTTAACAAGAACCTGGATCATAAGCAGAGGTGGGACTCTTCCTGGCACTCTGCAATATGGGATAGCTGATATCCAAAGTGGTGGCTTACCCTGCTTTACCACTATACTAACCCTATATTAATTTACTTGAAAATCTTTCATATGCTATCTATAATGTTCTTCAATTTGTAAATGATACAGCTTTCAAAAGCTATCTCCATAAAGTCCCCAGCATATGACATTTTTGGATGTAACCTGATAAAACCTCAAACATTGTATCAGTCTCTGGAACTACAGTTGCAGGTATCTTATGTAGACTCATTAGAATACTACTATGATACCCTAGGCAAAGCCTGAGAAAAATGGAAGTCACACATTGTCAGTGCTCATTACATGACCACTTTACATTTATAAGAGTCTGCTAATATGATAATGGTCTGTATTATGAACTAGACCACTAAGGATTCCATAAGACTCTAATGTCTTCCTCAAAGCTTTATCCACTGGTGGTAGTGATTCTGCACTCAGAAAGGTGTATTATTTCTTATAAGTCACAATGTTTTTGTGTGTTTGCCTACTGATTTTACTGGCCTTACAAATCCTTTTAATTCATAAGGATGAATGTTTCTCCTTAAGCTTTTGCACTGCTAATATATGTTTTCAAATACACATTTGTTTATATTGATATATGTGAGTCAAACAGTTTTAGAAATGATCTTACATTACTTTTCTCTTTTACCAGGCCTTTTTCAATAGCATAACATTTAATCATATTTATAATTCTGTTACATAGCTAATACGGTCGTCCTTTTTAAAATTAATCTTTTCAAAAATAGAATTTTAAAGAGATATTCACATATAAGTATTTTAGATTGTAATTTGGAAACCTAAATGGCTGAATCTGAACAAATAATTAAATGAGATTATACATGTTCACATTAGTCCTTTTTTTAAAAGATTATGTATTTGGGCTGGCGCCGCGGCTCAGTAGGCTAATCCTCTGCCTTGCACACACCAGATTCTAGTCCTGGTCAGGGCGCCGGATTCTGTCCCGGTTGCCCCTCTTCCAGGCAAGCCCTCTGCTATGGCCCGGGAGTGCGGTGGAGGATGGCCCAAGTGTTTGGGCCCTGCACCCACATGGGAGACCAGGAGAAGCACCTGGCTCCTGGCTTTGGATCAGTGCAATGCGCCGGCCGCAGCGCACCAGCCACAGCGGCCATTGGAGGGTGAACCAATGACAAAAAGAAGACCTTTCTCTCTGTCTCTCTCACTGTCCACTTTGCCTATCAACAACAACAAAAAAAAAGATTATGTATTTGATTTGAAAGGTAGAGTGAGAAAGAGAGAAAGAAACAGCGAGAGAGAAAGAGAATTCACATTTTCTGATTCACTCTCCGAATGACCAAAATGGCTGGATTCAGGCTAGGCTAAAGCCAGGAGAAAGAAACTTTATCCAGGTCTCCAATGAGGGTGGCAGGGGTTCCAAGTATTGGGCCATCTTCCACTGCATTCCCAGGTGCATTATCAGGGAGTTGGATTGGAAGTAGAATAGCCTGAACCCAAACTAGTTCTATGATATGATGTCTAACAAAAATAATTCAGTTTTCCAAAGGCCTCTATAAATATGACGCACCAAGCAATAGTGACAATCAGTGCAATCAAAACTTGATTATTTTCCAAGGTCAATAAGATGAGCAGACTTTTGCTACACTATTGCAGACAAAACAAAAGACACATCACAAATTAAGAAATGGAGAGGGCCTATTACACTAATCTTCACAGAAGTTTATAGGAATATTTGCAGTTCTATGAATTGCCCTATGACAACAATTTTTTATAAAATAGATGCATTGCTAGAAAAATATAAACTATCACAATGATTCAAGAAACTAAGAATATTAGTATCCTAGGGCTGTAAAAAAAAAAAGAATAAGTTGTATCACTAATTTAAGACATTGCCCAAAGTACATACAGTTTCCCTACTGTATTCTCTCAAATATTTAAAGAAATAATGCTAATATATTGTAAACTCTCCCTAAAATATATTTACCAACTCATTCTACAAGACCAGTATTTCACTGATACAAAAAGTATACATATATATATAATATTATAATTATATCATATTATAATATAAATGTATTCTAATATATTAATAGGTTATATTATCACATAGACTATATATTAAATGTATTAAATGCATAATGTAGAGTAAGTATATATTATATAACATATAATGAAGATATATAATGAATATATTGTAAATTATAATAATACATAAAACCTGGGAAATCTTGTGGTACATGAAGTTAAGCTCCCACTTGGCATCCCCACATCCCATATTGGAGTATGCGGTTCAAATTTCTCTATGCTTCTGATCCAGTTTCATTCTAATGCATCTAAGAGACATCAGATGAATGCCCAAATGCTTTGGATCCTGCCTGCTATATGGAAAATCCAGATGGGTTTTCTGTCTCCTGGTTTGGCCTGGCCCAACACCACCTGTTGCAGGCATTACAGTAGTGAATGAAAGTTGTCTTAGGAAAGGAACCCTCCCCAGTCAGTCTTTTAAATGTCTTTGAAATAACAACAGAAAAATATAGCTCATGCTTATACAAATGATCCTCAAATAATGTTGGCAAACTAAATTAAATCTCATGAATTGTATGCTTACAATGGACTCCAAAAACAACAGGTCCTAATCCCTTTTGTCTGTAAATGTTTCATTACCGAGGAAAATAGATGTCTGCATATGTGATTAAACGAAGGATTTTAAGCTGGAGAGGACATCTTGTATGGCACAGGCATACTCTTGCCACTACAGTTTCCTTATGTAAAGAGCCCAGAGATAGATTCAGTGAGGATGGACAAGAAGGGGTTATGAAGACAGAGAAGTGAGATTTTTGGAGATCTTGGCCTGGAAGTTTGTAGTGATTTGACCAAGTGCCCAGTAACACCAGCCACACCAGAAGCACAAGGAAATGGTTGCCCCACTAGCAACCCTGGAGGGAGGGGGGGGTGTCTATTAGCATCTTGATTTTCACCTAGTAATACAGAGTTTGGACTTCTGAACTCTAGAACTGTAAGAATACATTTTATATTTTAATACACTAAATTCTTTGTTAAACTGCTACAGGAAACAAATACAAAATATAAAAAATACATAATCATGGAGAATGACCAAGTTATCAGAGGAATGCAAATTTATCTTAATACTCAATAATTAATGAGTGCCAATAGTTGTTTAATAAAGTCAAATGACTCACAATCCTATGAACAAATACAGAAAATGCACTTGATGCACTCTGACATTCATGACAACTTGGCATTGAAGGAAACTTTCTCAAACTAATAAAGAGCACTCATGAACACCTTGTTGGTAGCATCACACTTGGTGTTATGAGCATTCACAAGATGGGAGGCTGGTAGCAGAAATTTAGCAATGTAGTCTCCTCTTGCTGTCTCTAACAAAATTGCACTGGAGGCTCCATGCAGTCAAATCAGGTAGAGATCATTGGACGCAAAGCTGCTGAGGCCACCAGGACTAAGCTGAAGTTGCTATGCCTGGGGAAGGTGCAGGTTACCAGGAGTTCTTCAGCTGGCCTTGTCCTCACCCAGCAGATGCAGGGGGTACAGAAAAGCTACCCCAGTGGCAGACTAAAGTCCCCAAATTCCAGAGCTGATCATGGAGAAGTCCAGATTCCCCTCAGTCAGTTCAAGTTGGTCTGCCCACCCCACCTACCTCTTCATGGGACAACTGGGCCCCCATACTCTCCATGTCTAGCTTCCAAGGTGTTTGGATTCCTCTTCACATGGTGGAAGAGCCTGAACAACCACAGGCCCCTCTCATCAGCATAGCATGGATATGATTATGACATGAAGATCTTGGGCCATTATGTGTTATTGCTACCCATGCACCTGGTCGGACAGTTTGTAAAGCCTATGAGCATGTCTGCCAACACAGAGCCATGGCCAATCAGCACCATCCATAGCAAGGGAGGTAATCACTTGTAATTGCACCAAGTTAGCAGACTGAGAGGCATCGCTGGGACTCGGGGCTGGAGCCTAGTAGTCCAGGGCCCTGACTCTCCTGGCAGGTGCAGTTGCTATTTCCTTTGTGTTCCTGCAGGAGTTCTGGGATCTGGAGCCTCTAATAACCTACCTCAGATGAGTTACAATTAACTGTCTGTTGGTTGAGTTTGGGGTATTTGTGGGGTTGTTTGTATTTGTTTTTAATTATTCTCAGAACATTTTTCTGTTGGATCTTTTGAAAAACTATTGAATTGAGGAATAATTTTGCAACTCTTAAATCTTATGTGCATAAAGTTAACTCACAATAGATAGGGTAGTGGGGGATGTATCACCATGTTCCTAAATCTGCATATAGAAGGACATGAAACTTGTATAATTCAAATAAAATTTTATAATTAAGAGGAAAAGAAAATTGATCTTAGTAAAAACAATAATGAGAATTGGAGAAGGTGGGATTGCATGTGGGAGGGAGTATAAGGTGGGGAGAATCACTATGTTCCTAAATTTGTATTTATGTAATACATAGTTTGTGTAACTTACTTAAAATATTTGTGGTGAAAATAATGAAAAAATACAACGCAAAATCATAGTATGCAGGACATCATGATGTTAGCTTAAAAACAGGCAGATATGCCAATGAAACACAAGTGATTCCAGTATAATATCTGCAATACTTCATGTACAATTTCTATCATTTATATTTGAATATAACATACTTTCTGTTTTCTTTGTATTCCTCTGATTATTTTTGTTGAAAACAGGGTCGACTACATTACATTTTTTGTACTCAGTTACCACAGATCAGGGAAGACATGAGTGAAACTGACATTTTGAGATCTGATTATGTTTACATTCCTTGTTTCCATTATTGCACAACAGTGGTTTACTCATCGTACTGTTTGTTGAATTCTCTACTTAGTGGAGAGCTAAGCTTATGATTATAAAATAAGCTGAAAGTAGCTCACTGTAAGAGAAAAAAGAAAGGAACGAGGAGGGAGAGTAAGAGAGTGGTGTGAGCGAGTGTCGGGTGGAAATTATCAGTATACTCCTAAATCTGAATATAAAAAATGCATGATATTTGTTCACCTTATATAAATAAAAAATAAAATAACTGAGACAGCTTTCAAATATATTATGTAATTAAATCAGTTTCATTAATTTCCTTGTAAGAATGCATTACATAGTTTGCTTTTTACCCAGTTGATTATCTTCTACCCAGAAATCTTTCTAAATTCACTTATTGGTTTGTATTTGTTTTTGGATTATACTGAGTAATCTCTGTATATATAATTGTGTCATCCACATATACTGAGAGTTCTACTGCTTAACTTTGATTCTTATACCTGATATTTCTTTTTAGTTATTTCACTTCCCTGACTACAGCTATAGTATAATCATAGAGATGATGAGAGGAGGCAGCTTTGTCTGGGATTGGAAGGAGATAGTTTTCTATGACCCTGTGTTAAGTAGTTTGTTGTAAGTTTTTTAAGGCTATCTTGATATGTATAAGGAAATCTTGTTTTGATTATTTTTCTGATAGTTGTTTTTTTATGGTGGGATGTTGAATTTTATTAAATACCTGTTTACATTTTATGTTAATTATTATGTAGTTCCTTGTATTATTCACCTACCTGGGTGTTTTACACGATTTTTTCAATGTCTCTTTTAATTGATCTACTAGGATTTCATATATGGTTTTATTCATATAAAGGATTTTTAGAATATATATATATATATCTGTTTATAAAAGATGCTCTTTAATTACATTATTTAATATCCTGCTCCAATTTGTGCTATACTGACTTCCTAAAGGAAATTTAAAAATATTCACTGTTTATTTCTACTTGGCATGAGCTTGAGAAGCTTAAAGACTTGAAAGAATTCCATGAGTCTAGACATGAAATTTTACTTGTGGAATTTCGTCTTTAGTTTGTTTGGCTTTACAAAAATTGCCTCAGCTTATTTAGTTTACATAGGAGTTTTGTAACTTTATGGTGTATTTGTATTTTGGGGAACTAGTTTTCAAAATAACATGGAATTTGAGCTATGTAGTCAAAGTTTTATTACTAAGACTCATACAAAATTCTCTTAAGAGCTTGAGGAGTTCTCCAAGCTCTGTAAAGAAGGCTTCTGTTTCAATTTCCTGACATTGGTTACTTGTGTTTCCTTTTTCTTTAATCACTTTTTACTAATGGAATATTAATCATCTTATTATGATTTAAAATAAATGTTATGCTTATTTGTTTCTGTAGTGTTTTTGTGACTTCCAGAATTTCACTGATTTCTGCTATTGTGATTTTCCTGCCTTCAGCATTAAAACATATTCACTTAGTGTTGGCGCCATGGCTCAACAGGCTAATCCTCCACCTAGCGGCACCAGCACACAGGGTTCTAGTCCCGGTCGGGGAGCCGGATTCCATCCCAGTTGCCCCTCTTCCAGGCCAGCTCTCTGCTATGGCCTGGGAGTGCAGTGGAGGATGGCCCAAGTGCTTGGGCCCTGCACCCACATGGGAGACCAGGATAAGCACCTGGCTCCTGCCTTCTAATTTTAGAGGTTGGTAGAGAGGGAGAGACGGCAACTATGAGCTACAGCTAGTGGCTTGCTCCCCATTATTGTAATGACCAGTAGCTAGATTATTATGGAACTCTAAATTATACTTTTTAGATAATAGATTTTATATTTATGTATACATTTCTAAAGTTTTGTTCTATATACAAATATATAAATAAATAAACTATATATGTATATATATATGGGGGGGCTATTTTCCACAAAAATCTCTTTTTTTAACTTTTATTTAATGAATATAAATTTCCAAAGTACAGCTTATGGATTACAATGGCTTCCCCCCCCCATAACTTCCCTCCCACCCGCAACCCTCCCCTTTCCCTCTCCCTCCCCATTCCATTCACATCAAGATTCATTTTCAATTCTCTTTATATACAGAAGATCAGTTTAGCATATATTTGGTAAAGATTTCAACAGTTTGCACCCACATAGAAATGCAAAGTGAAAAATTCTGTTTGAGTACTAGTTATAGCATTAAATCACAATGTACAGCACATTCAGGACAGAGATCCTACATGAGTAAGTGCACAGTGACTCCTGTTGTTGACTTAACAAATTGACACTCTTGTTTATGGCATCAGTAATCACCCTAGGCTCTTGTCATGAGCTGCCAAGGCTATGGAAGCCCCCTGAGTTCACCAACTTTGATCATACTTGATTTGGACAAGGTCGTAGTCAAAGTGGAAGTTCTCTCCTCCCTTCAGAGAAAGGTACCTCCTTCTTTGATGACCTGTTCTTTTCACTGGGATCTCACTTGCTGAGATCTTTCATGTAGGGTTTTTTTTGTTTGTTTGTTTTCCCAGAGTGTTTTGGCTTTCCATGACTGTAATACTCACATGGGGTTTTCAGCCAGATCTGCATGCCTTAAGTGCTAATTCTGAGGCCAGAGTGCTGTTTAGGACATCTGCCATTCTATGGGTCTGCTGTGTATCTCACTTCCCATGTTGGATCATTCTCTCCCTTTTTTATTCTATCAGCTGGTATTTGCAAACACTGGTCTTGTTTATGTGATTTCTTTGGCTCTTAGTCCTATCATTATGATCAATTGTGACCAGAAATTGATCACCGGGACTAGTGAGATGGCATTGGTACCTGCCACCTTGATGGGATTGAATTGGAATCCCCTGGTATGTTTCTAACTCCACCGTTTGAGGTAAGTCAGCTTGAGCATGTTCTGAATTGCACATCTCTTCCTTCTCTTACTCCCACTCTTATATTTAACAGCGATCACTTTTCAGTTAAGTTTCAACACTTGAGAATAACTGTGTATTGATTACAGTATTCAGCCAAAAGTATTAAGTAGAACAAATAAACAAAAAATACTAAGAGCAATAATGTATTAAGTTGTTCATCAATAGTCAGGGCAAGGGTTGATCAAGTCACCGTATCTCATAGTGTTCATTTCACTTTAACAGGTTTCCTTTTTGGTGCTCAGTTAGTTGTCACCGATCAGGGAGAACATATGATATTTGTCCCCTTGGAGACTGGCTTATTTCACTCAGCATAATGCTTTCCAGATTCCTAACAGGGATCACTTTTCAGTTAAAATTTAAACACCTAAGAATAATTGTGTGTTAATTATAGAGTTCAACCAATAGTACTAGAACAAAAAAAAATACTAAAATGGATAAAGTATTACATTGTACATCAACAGTCAGGACAAGAGCTGATCAAGTCACTGTTTCTCATAGGGTCAATTTCACTTCAACAAGTTTTTCCCCTTTGGAGCTCAGTTAGCTGTTGCCGATCAGGGAGAACATATGCTATTTGTCCCTTTGGGACTGGCTTAATTCACTCAGTATGATGTTTTCCAAATTCCTCCATCTTGTTGCAAATGACCGGATTTCGTTGTTGTTGACTGCTGTATAGTATTCTATAGAGTACATGTGAAGGCACCCGGGAGACAGCATCCAGAGCTATAGCGTGGAGAGGAAGGAAGGAAGGGACATTTTGTGGCAGTGAACTGAGAATTCAAGGGACCCAGCCTGGCTCTGGGGTCCCTTCTGAGCCCCCAGCCCCATATGGGAGAGGCCTTCACTGCCCACAGTTCTGGAACAGCAGTCAGGATCCGGGCTCCTTGGTGAAGCCCTGTGAGTGTCATCAGAGTAGGATTCTGGTCCCGCCATCCACTGTGTCTCAAGCAGACTGAAAAGGGAGGGACTTTCAGTTCCCAGAATGCACAACAGCCATGATTTACTGCCCACCTTGGGAACACTGATCTAACACACAACCCAGTCTAGTATGACTGTTGATAGGAATAGGGTATGTTTCCTTCTTCCTAGGATGGATTGAGATTAAATCAAAGTAATTTATTTGCTATAATATTTAGTCTTAGATAATTAGAATTTTTTTATTATACAAGAATTGCATATGTTTGTCTTTTTGGTAGCTTTTTTGTAACAGAATGATGACAGAAATTTTGTTCTTATCTTCAAAATAGGTTATAAAAATTAAAAATGTCTGTATACATTTAATCTTTTATCATGTGCTTTTTGCTGCATCTCTTGTAGAATTTGTAATGCTATATTTGGTTTTCATTATATCTGAGGATCACTTGTCTTTTTTAAAGGATTTATTTACTTAAAATCAGAGTGACAGAGAGAGGAGGAGAGAGACATATATCTGCTCGTTTAACCCCTGGTGTGGCTGCAACAGCCAGGGATGTGCCAGACTGAAGCCAGGATCCAGAAACTCCATTCACTTCTCCTGAGTGGATGGGAGAAACCCAAGGATTTGAGCATCGTTTGGTGCCTTTCTTGTTCAGTTGCAGGAAACTGCATGAGAGGAATGGTGTGCCTGGGACTCTGACCAAGCACTCATATACAGGATGGTGGTGCCCCACGCAGCAGCTTAACCCACTGCTCCACCATGCCTGTCCCACAAAGATCATGTTTTCTTATCGCATTCAGGATTATAAGCTTATTTATTTCTATATCTTGCTTTATTGGAATGTTTTTCCCCTCACTTTTTTTGATGGAATAGATTTCTTGCCTATTTTCTCTTTGTATTTTTGGTTTGTTTATCTCACAAATGAATACTCTATCAGTCTGATCAATTACCATAATATCCTTGTTCATCAACCATCAGTACCATAATCTTCCTTCAGGTTTCTTTAGCAGTTCTCATTCTTAGTTTCTTTTTTTTTAACTTTTATTTAACAAATATAAATTTCCAAAGTACAGCTTATGGATAACAGTGGCTTTCCCCCCCACCATAATTTCCCTCCATCCCAAACCCTCCCATCTTTCACAAACTTTCCCATACCCTTGATATCAAGATTCATTTTCAATTATCTTTATATAGAGAAGATCAATTTAGTATATATTAAGTAACAATTTCAACAGTTTGCACCAACACAGGAACACAAAGTGTAAAGTACTGTTTGAGTACTAGTATAGCATTAATTCACATTGGACAACATATTAAGGACAGAGATCCCACATGAGGAGTAAGTGCACAGTGACTCCTGTTGTTGACTTAACAATTTGACACTTTTGTTTATGGCGTCAGTAATCTCCCTCGGCTCTTGTCATGGGTTGCCAAAGATATGGAAGCCTTTTGAGTTCGCTGACTCTGATCCTATTTAGACAAGGTCATAGTTAAAGTGGAGTTCTCTCCTCCCTTCAGAGAAAGGTACCTCCTTCTTTGATGGCCAATTCTTTCCACTGGGATCTCACTCACAGAGATCTTTAATTTAGGCCTTTTTTTGTAACAGTATCTTGGATTTCCATACCAAAAATACTCTCATGGGTTCTTCAGCCAGATCTGAATGCCTTAAGGGCTGATTCTGAGGCCAGAGTGCTATTTAGGACATCTGCCATTCTATGAGTCTGCTGTGTATCCCACTTCCCATGTTGGATCGTTCTCTCCCTTTTTGATACTATCAGTTAGCATTAGCAGACACTAGTCTTGTTTGTGTGATCCCTTTGACTCTTAGACCTATCAGTGTGATCAACTGTGAAGTGCATTTGATCACTTTGACTAGTGATATGGCACTGGTACATGCCACCTTGATGGGATTGAATTGGAATCCCCTGGCACATTTCTATCTCTACCATTTGGGGCAAGTCTGATTGAGAATGTGTCGAAATGTACATCTCCTCCCTCTCTTATTCCCACTCTTATATTTAACAGTGATCACTTTTCAGTTAAATTTAAACACCTAAGAATAATTGTGTGTTAATTAAAGAGGTCAACCAATGGTATTAACTAGAATAAAAAAATACTAAAAGGAATAAAATAGTAAGTTGTTCCTCGACAGTCAGGACAAGGCTGATCAAGTCACTGTTTCTCATAGTGTATTTCACTTCAACAGGTTTCCTTTTTGGTGCTCGGTTAGTTGTCACTGATCAGAGAGAACATATGATATTTGTCCCTTTGGAACTGGCCTATTTCACTCAGCGTGATGTTTTCCAGATTCCTCCATTTTGTGGCAAATGACCAGATTTCATTGTTTTTTACTGCTGTGTAGTATTCTATGGAGTACATGTCCCATAATTTCTTTATCCAGTCTACTGTTGATGGGCATTTAGGTTGATTCCAGGTCTTAGCTATTGTGCATTGAGCTGCAATAAACATTATGGTGCAGACAGCTTTTTTGTTTGCCAATTTCATTTCCTTTAGGTAAGTTCCAAGGAGTGGGATTGCTGGGTGGTATGGAAAGGTTATATTCAGGTTTCTGAGGAATCTCCAGACTGACTTCCACAGAGGCTTAACCAGTTTGCATTCCCACCAACAGTGGGTTAGTGTCCCTTTTTCCCCACATCCTCACCAGCATCTGTTGTTGGTAGATTTCTGAATGTGAGCCATTCTAACAGGGGTGAGGTGAAACCTCAGTGTGGTTTTGATTTGCATTTCCCTGAATGCTAGTGATCCTGAACATGTTTTTCATGTGTCTGTTGGCCATTTGGATTTCGTGTTTTGAAAAACGTCTATTGAGGTCCTTGCTCCATCTCTTAAGTGGGTTGTTTGTTTTGTTGTTGTGGAGTTTCTTGATTTCTTTGTAGATTCTGGTTATCAGTCCTTTATCTGTTCCATAGTTTGCAAATATTTTTCCCATTCTGTCAGTTGCCTCTTCACTTTAGTGACTGTTTCTTTTGCAGTACAGAAATTTCTCAATTTAGGCCGGCGCCGCGGCTCACTAGGCTAATCCTCCGCCTAGCGGCGCCGGCACACCGGGTTCTAGTCCCGGTCGGGGTGCCGGATTCTGTCCCGGTTGCCCCTCTTCCAGGCCAGCTCTCTGCTGTGGCCCGGGAGTGCAGTGGAGGATGGCCCAAGTGCTTGGGCCCTGCACCCCATGGGAGACCAGGAAAAGCACCTGGCTCCTGGCTCCTGCCATCGGATCAGCGTGGTGCGCCGGCCGAAGCGCGCTGGCCGCGGCGGCCATTGGAGAGTGAACCAACGGCAAAGGAAGACCTTTCTCTCTGTCTCTCTCTCTCTCCCACTGTCCACTCTGCCTGTTAAAAAAAAAAAAGAAATTTCTCAATTTGATGCAATCCCAATAGTTAATTTTGGCTTTGACTGCCTGTGCCTAAAGGGTCTTTTCCAAGAAGTCTTTACCTGTGCTTATATCTTGCAAGGTTTCTCCAGTGTTCTCTAACAATTTGATCGTGTCGGGTCTTAGATTTAGCTCTTTAATCCATGTTGAGTGGATTTCTGTGTAAGGGGAAATGTAGGGGTCTTGCTTCATGCTTCTGCACGTGGAAATCCAGTTTTCCCAGCACCATTTATTGAATAGACTGTCCTTGCTCCAGGGATTGGTTTTGGATCTGTGATCAAATATAAGTTGGCTGTAGATGTTTGGGTTGATTTCTGGTGTTTCCATTCTGTTCCACTTATCTATCCATCTGTTTCTGTACCAGTACCATGCTGTTTTGATTACAACTGCCCTGTAGTATGTCTTGAAATCTGGTATTGTGATGCCTCTGGCTTTGTTTTTGTTGTACAGTATTGCTTTAGATATTCAAGGTCCACTTTGCCTCCATATGAATTTCAGCATCATTTTTCCAGATCTGAGAACAATGTCTTTGTTATTTTTATGTTACATTGAATCTATAAATTGCTTTGGGGAGAATGGACAATTTGATGATGTTGATTCTTCCAATCCATGAGTATGGAAGATTTTTCCATTTTTTGGCATTCTCTTCTATTCCTTTCTTTAAGGTTTTGTAATTCTCATTGTAGAGATATATGACACCATAAAACACCATAAGTGTATTACAAAGTATTTGATTATTTTTGCAGCCTTTGTGAATGATATTGCTCTTAGAAGTTCTTTCTCAGCCGTTGCATTGCTGTGTATACAAAGGCTGTTGATTTTTGTGCATTTTTTATTTTATAACCTGCTACTTTGCCAAAATCTTCTATGAGTTCCAATAGTCTCTTAGTAGAGTTCTTTGGATCCCCTAAATAAAGAATCATATCATCTGCAAAGAGGGATAGTTTGAGTTCTTCCTTCCCAATTTGTATCACTTTCATTTTTTTTCTTGCCTAATGGCTCTGGCTAAAACTTCCAGAACTATATTGAATAGCAGTGGTGAGAGTGGGCATCCCTGTCTGGTACCAGATCTCAGTGGAAATGCTTCCAACTTTTCCCTATTCAATAGGATGCTGGCCGTGGGTTTTTCAAAAATTGCTTTGATTGTACTCAGGAATGTTCCTTCTATACCCAATTTGCTTAGAGTTTTCATCATGAAAGGGTGTTGTATTTTATCAAATGCTTTCTCTGCATCTATTGAGGTAATCATATGTTTTTTCATCTGCAGTTTGTTAATGTGGTGTATCACATTGATCGATTTGCAAGCATAGGAATGGTTTAGAACTTTAATAAGGGCCCTCTGTAGGCATTTGTGTAGTCTTCTTCTTAGCTTTTCAAAACAAAATTATCATCGACTAAGTGGATTAGAAAACAGAAGTTTATTTTCTATTGGTTTTGGTAGAGTCAGTCTATGGTAACGGGTCTTTTACTGGCTTGCACACAGATCTTGCTTATTACAACCTCAAATGCCATTTCTTCCAAGAATGTGTTACACACTCTCTGCTGTCTTCCTAGAAAAAGACTAATTCTGTTGGATTATGGCTACATCCTTATGACTCATTTCTTCTTAGTTACTTCTTTATATTTTTTTTTGATAGGCGGAGTGGACAGTGAGAGAGAGAGACAGAGAGAAAGGTCTTCCTTTTGCCGTTGGTTCACCCTCCAATGGTACTGTGGCCGGTGCACCGTGCTGATTCGATGGCAGGAGCCAGGTGCCTCTCCTGGTCTCCCATGGAGTGCAGGGCCCAAACACTTGGTCCATCTTCCTCTTCACTCCCTGGCCACAGCAGAGAGCTGGTCTGGAAGAGGGGCAACCGGGATGGAATCTGGCACCGCGACTGGGACTAGAAACTGGTGTGCTGGCACCATAAGGCAGAGGATTAGCCTAGTGAGCCGTGGCACTGGCCTTAATTACTGCTAATTACACTTGGGATTAGGGCTTCAAAATGTGAATTTTGAAGTAGATTCAATTATTCAATTCCTGATTCACATTTTCCAGCTTTTTTTTTTTAATTTTGTGTCTATTGCATATTTTTCCCAATGTTTATCATCACATCAGGAAGGCTCGGGATAAAGCTATTGCTGCTTCTTGTTTTTACTAAGGATTCCTAGGGGAAAAACTACTATTAGAAGGTTAGCTGTGAGTTTGGTCATATAAAAATGGGGTTTGCTAATGGACTTTTTTTTTACAGAAGCACTAATCTGGTTAAATAATGGCAACTCTTGTTTTGTAATTAACACACAATTATTCTTAGGTGCTTAAATTTTAACTGAAAAGTGATCCCTATTAAATATAAGAGTGGGAATAAGAGAGGGAGGGGATGTACATTTTGGGACATGCTCAAGCTGATTTGCCCCAAATGGTGGAGTTAGAAACGTGCCAGGGGATTCCAATTCAATCCCATCAAGGTGGCATGTACCAATGCCATCTCACTAGTCCAAGTGATCAATTTCAGTTCACAGTTGATCACACTGATAGGTCTAAGAGTCAAAGGGATCACACAAACAAGACTAGTGTCTGCTAATGCAAACTGATAGAATCAAAAAGGGAGAGAACGATCCAACGTGGGAAGCAGGATACACAGCAGATTCATAGAATGGCAGATGTCCTAAATAGCACTCTGGCCTCAGAATCAGCCCTTAAGGCATGTGGATCTGGCTGAAGAGCCCATGAGAGTTTTTTGGCATGGAAAGCCAAGACACTCTGGCAAAAAAAAATACCTAAATGAAAGATCTCTGCGAGTGAGATCCCAGTGGAAAGAACAGTGCCGTCAAAGAAGGAGGTACCTTTCTCTGAAGGGAGGAGAGAATTTCAACTTTTCCTACAGCCCTGTCTGAATAAGATTGAAGTCGGAAAACTCAAAAGGCTTCCATAGCCTTGGCAACTCATGACAAGAGCCTAGGGAGAATATTGACGCCATAAACAAGAGTGTCAAATTGCTAAATCAACAACAGGAGTCACTGTGTACTTACTCCTCATGTGGGATCTCTGTCCTTAATATGTTGTCCAATGTGAAGTAATGCTATAACTAATACTGAAACAGCATTTTACACCTTGTATTTCTGTGTGGGTGAAAACTGAGGAAATCTTTACTTAATCTATACTAAATTGATCTTCTGCATATAAAGATAATTGAAAATGATCTTAATGTGAATGGAATGGGAGATGGATCCGGAGATGGGAGGGGTGCGAGTGGGAGGGAAATTATGGGGGGGAGCCATTATAATCCATAAACTGTACTTTGGAAATTTATATTTACTAAATAAAAGTTAAAAAATTAAAAAAAAAAAAACATTCCTGCACACTTGGTCCAGGTGCTCATTTTCTATGTGAGAATAGAATTGTTGGTTTTCAATAGAATTAGTCTGTCCCTTATGGAAATGGCTTGGGACTAATATGGGGAGATTTTGGAATATTCTTAGAATTGAGGAGAAATCTTGGTGATAGGACTCAAATTTCAAGAGGTATTCACTTATTCATAGAGTGAACATAATTTATACCATATTTTGTAGTATGTCAGCGTTATACTTTTTTAAATATTTATTTTAAAAAAAAAAGAGTTAGAGAGAAGAGACAGAGAGAGGGAAAGAGAAAGGTTTCATCTGCTGGTTGATTCCCCAAATGGCCACAATAACCAGAGCTGAACCTATCCAGGGCCAGGAGCCAGGAGATTCTTCTGGGTCTCCCATGAGGGTGCAGGGGCCAAAGAAAATAGGCCATCTTCCTCTGCTTTCCCAGGCACAATAGCAGTAAGCTGGATCAGAAGTGGAGCAGCAGGGACTCAAACCCATGCCCATATGGGATGCCAGCTCTGCAGCCTGAAGCCTTAACCCACTGCACCATAGCACAGGCCCCAGTGTGCAAACATTTTGACCATAATAACTTACATGAGATCAGGTGTAGGATTTTCCTCTTGTGGTGAGCACTGAGGAAGTTTTGGACTTTGGAGATTTTTGGTTTGGGGTTTTGGTTTAGGGAAATCCAAACTTATACTTTGGAGGAAGGGAGTGGAAGACCTGAATTGAAAACTATTCCAAATCCCAAATCTCACTTCTTTTACTGAAATTCAGCCACGTTTCTGAGTAAAAACTTCCAAGGTTATTGCAACCATCTATAAAATTTACAGATCTGAAGATGTGGATACTTACAGTTTTTAAAAGTCTTCTCATTGTTTTTATACAGGAAATTATTTTTCCCAAATGTTTAGAAATTTCTCTATTCAATGTTTCTGTTAATCATATACCTTTTCTTTACACTCAAATTCTGTCCGCTGTCACAACTGGTGTATCTTAACTCTGTTGGTCTTATTTCCCCAATCTTTTTATTCTCACTGTCACTGTGCTAGTTGAAATAAGTTTTTCATTTTTTCTGGGTGGTGTCACAGTAGTGTTTAATGTGCTTTCTCCCTTCTGATTTCTAAAAAAAACAATTCTGTCTTCCTCCATTTATATATATTTAATTGTTCCTTCTAGAAAAAAGAAGTTCAAATTTCCTTAATCTGGCATGAGATTTCTATTTTTTTATTTTCTAATTTCCTATTTGTTCTACTTCATTGCTATTTCAGGAAACAGGAAGCAAGTTCATACATTTTTTGTCATTTGTGTATGCTGGGATTCTGTGTCAGCTCTGGTGTCTTTTAAGTCACTTTCCTTCAGCACTGTGTATCTCATTAATTATCAAAAGACAGCAGTAGCCCTGATCTCTTTTTGTGCAGGAAAATAAAAATATATTAAAGGACAGAGCATGCAGCATAGATATTGGTAATCTCAGCTGACTTTCTTGACCTCCCTTGGATATTCTTGGTCTTTGCTGTACAGCTGTCTTTCCCTATTACCTCCTTGTTCTTCCAAGAACACAGCAAAAGAATAATTCCACAGCTATGTTTCTACATTGATTGGGACTTGGAGTAAGAAGAAAAATGGAAGGCTTCAGGAAGCTACATGCTATGTAAGTAAAACATTCTCAGTGAGTATTTAGCAAAGCAGAACATTTCATATATAGTGACTGGGATGGATTATAAGTAAATTCAGAATCTTTTGCACAGTATATCAGTTTTTGTACAATCATGAACAATATGACAATATTAAAAGTGCTTGTTTCTCTGTGTGTATAAATTCTGAAAATTTATTTAACATTAATAAATTTTACGGAATTACTTCATCAATTTCTTTTATTTTTAAGAAATGTCACTATTGGTTTTATGGAAGAAGGAAAAATACTTGCTATATAAGGGAAAGGAAAATCTATTCATCAAAGTTAAAAGCCTTCAGAAACTTTGGTAGAATACTGTCAATTCTTCCATGGTTGAGTTTAGATGACACTAATACACCTCCTATATTTTGTTTCCAATTTCTTCATGTATGAACTTATTTTTTCCTTAGAACCCCAATTCTTTTGGTGTATTGAAAAGGAAAATGAGTCCTATACTGCCCCAAATTTAAATTATTATTAGCAAGAAAGAAATTAAAAAATCAATAAATACTGGTGAGCATGTGGAGAAAATATTAGCGAGTCCAGTGTTGGTGGAAATGTAAACTAGAATAGCCATTGTGGAATACAGTAAGAAAATTCCTCAGAAAGCTGAAAATAGATCTACCATATGATCCAGTCATGTCACTCCTGGGATAATATCCAAACAAAATGAAATCAGCATATGAAAGAGTTACCTGTATCCCACATTTATTGCAGTTCAATTTACAATAACTAAGATATGGAATTAGCCCAGATGCCCATCATTTGATGATTGCATAAAGAAAATGTGGTATGTGTATACTATGGAATATTATTCAGCAATAAAAAACTGAAATCCTGTCTTTCACAACAAAATGTATGCAACTGGAAACCATTATATTTTCTGAAATAAGACAGTCTCCAAAAGAAAAAAATTATATGTTTTACCTGTTCTATGGTAACTAACAGGTGTTCTTTCTATGAAAAATTCAATACAGGTTTTGATTGAAAGATACAGAATACCCAAAGTCTTTGAAATTGTATGCTATTTTATGTGCGATTTACACTCAAGTTTTCTGATACATAACTTTTTCTATGGTTTATAAAACATATATTTACAATTACCCAAAAATGACATTCCTCTCCTGGTAACATAGTAAATTATCCTGAGGTTTATGATATCACAGGGGAAGCTTTTCACATCCCAATTGATAATGACATTACAATGGTTTTGGCAATATCACAATGAATTATGACACAACAATGATAGTTTCGGACATATTGTGATACTGCAATTGATTATGATACACAATGATAGGTTTCTGATGTCACAATGATTTTCATGACAAAAGTTCATAGTGAGAATACAATGGTTGGCTTGAGAAATCACAATTTCATGTATATGTTATCACAATATTGGCATATGTCATCATAATGCTTTTGATGACATCACAATCGATTATAAAATGATAATGGTTTATAACTTTACAACTGATTTTTACAAGTTTATGGCATGACAATAATTTTTATGACTTCACAGTTGGTCATGATATCACAATTTAGTTTATGATATGACAATTTTTGGTTTATAATATTGGTTTATGGTATCACAATGTTTTTTACTACATCACAATTTATTATGACATCACAATGGTGGTTTACCACATCAGAATTTTTATATCACAATGTTAGCTTTATGATATAACAATGGTGAATTATCACATCCCAGTTGATTATGTAATCACAAGAACTTTTACATCATGATTTATTGTGACATGTCAATGGTAATGTCACAATTAATTATGACATGTCAATGATAGCTTTATAATATCACAAAGTTTTTATGGCATCACAATTGATCATAATATCACAATGGTAGCTTTATATTGCCATGATATTTTAAGAGTTTATAACATCATAGTTTATGACGCCACAATTTATATGAAATCAGAAGAGTAGGTTTATGACATCATAATGGTTTATGGCATTACAATTGATTATGATACTGCAAAATGGTTATTTATGACATCACAGTGGTTTTTGTGACTCCACAATTGATTATTACACCACAATGGTTGGTTTCTGATACAACAACAATGGTTTATCACTCCCAGTTGATTACATCATAATGAGTTTTTATGCCATCACCATGGACTATTGGGTGACAGTGAAAAAATGTCTTTTTACCTCTCACCAGGTCCTGGGCAAGAATGGACACTCCAAATCATGACACCACCAGAAGATGGGAGGGCACCCTGGGTGAGTTGGTCAACAGCCTTCCAGGTGATGGGTGTTAAGTGCCAGCCCTTTGTGGATGTGTAGCTGCAGCTTCCCCAGCTTCAAGTTTTGTGGGGAGTAAGTCTGCCCTGGGAGCCCTTTAGGCCACAGGGCTGGATGTCCACAGAAGGCATTCACGTAAGGTTCCCACTCAGACCCACCCGGTTACAGGTCTGGCAGGGAGCAAGGGTAAGGGGTGCAGGGCAGGAAGGGGCAGCCGTGGTGGTGAAGGAATCACATCAATTTTTGCAGTCTGACCATCCCTGGGGAAGGTCTCCATGGCCAGCATGTATTATGACATCACAATGGCAGTTTTATTATGTCACAATGGAAGCTAATGGCATCACAATGATGGTTTATTGTGGGGAGCAACTGGGAGCAACTCGGACTAGACTAAGTTACTGGAATTAAGACTTATTCTATGCATCTGCTTTCCCACAATATGGCGCTGAGAAGGGAAACAGCTTCTACACAGCTGCCTCCAGTTCAACCAATAAACTGTGGGACCTGCTCCTGATTGGAGGAGAGCAGCGTACTCAGCGTGTGGGTAGCAGAGTTGGGATTGGCGGAGGAGGACTATAAAGGAGGAGAGAGACGGCATGCACCAGGAACATCTAAGGGGAACATCTAAGGGGAACACCTGTGCAGCCCCCGAGAGAGCCGGCCGGCGGTGTGCCGCTCCCCCGCGGAAGTGGGGAATGTGGCAGGGGGAACCGCCCTTCCACGGAGGTGGAAGGGACGGTAGCCAACCCGGGAAGGACCAGCAGCCAACCCGGGAAGGACCAGCAGCCAACCCGGGAAGAACCAGCAGCAAACCCGGGGAGGGCCGAGCAGACGAAAGAACAGCACAGGGTCCTGTGTCGTTCCTCCACGAAGAGGGGGAGCGACATAATGGTGCTGTGACTCGGATAGGAAACTTAGGAGGGAAGAAACAGGAAGAAGTGGGAAATTACCGGAGAGAGAGACTAGCAAAGAGCCTAGGGAAAGCCGGATGGAAAAGGTGCCGGAAGAAGCTATCGAAAGCCTAGGCATAGACTCGGATATGGACTGTGGGAAAGAAGTTAGGATTTAAAGTGAAAGCAAGAAGAAACTTAAACTCAGATACGGACTGCAGGTTGAAAGTGAAAGTGAAACCTGTAAGAAACTTAGACTTGGATACGGACTGTGGGGAGAAGCCAGGAGAAATGAGGGAGGAATATTGTTGGAAGAAAACTTAGGGAAACATACCGGGTAGAGAAAAATGTTAGGGAGGATGAAGCCGCGAGTGCAGGCCGAGGCGGAAACGTAAGCCACCTTGGAATTCTTCAAGTCACCCCGGGGAGCAAGAGGCGAAGATCTGGAACCAGAGACGTGGGCCGCCAGGTTGGAATTCGCCAGGTTAGTCCGGGGAACTTGGATTGAATGCTAGTGGCGGAGACGTAAGCTACGCTGTGTGACTCACGGAAGCCGCCACGTGCAGAGAGAGCACGGGGCGTGAATAGATAGGGAACGCAGGGCTGGCGCGAGGCTGTGGTGCGGACGCGAAGGGCGTGGAGACCGCGGAGTGTGCGCGCGAAGCCGAGCCGCGCAGAGCCGGGAGCCCGCCGGCGGGGCGAGGCGCTGGGAAGCCGCGCAGAGCCGTGAAGCTGACGCGGGGCAAGGTGCCGAGAAGCAGCCTCGGGGCGGGCGCCGGGAAGCCGCAGGGATAAGAGAAACAGAAGTTTAGAAGTAAAATGAGAGAAATAGGAATGCTGGAAGATAGAAGTAAAATGGGAGAAATAGGAATGCCCGGACATAGAGAAATAGAGAAATAGAAAGGCCTCCCCACAACATGGCAATGAGAGAGCTTGGATTCGGTCTGCCTGATTAGTGAGGCGATGAGCACCTGCGGGCGGCTAGCAGCTTATGCGCCGCAGGTCACCGAAGACAGGCACGTTATCAACACCAATAAGCCTCCCCACAATATGGCAATGAGAAGGCTTGGATTCGGTTTGCCTGATAGGGCTTGTAAGCACCTGCAGGCAGAGCAAAGCATGCGCTGCAGGGCACCGAACACAGGCACGCATCAGCGCCTAAAAACCTCCTCACAACATGGCGAAGAGAGGACCCGGATTCGGTTTGCCTGATTGATAGGACTTGTAAGAACCTGTGGGCAACTCTAGCAAGCAGAGCAGAGTGTGTGCCACGGGGCACCGAAGACAGGTGCGTATCAACGCCAAAAATAAAAAGAAAGGGGGATCTGTGGGGAGCAACTGGGAGCAACTCGGACTAGACTAAGTTACTGGAATTAAGACTTATTCTATGCATCTGCTTTCCCACAATATGGCGCTGAGAAGGGAAACAGCTTCTACACAGCTGCCTCCAGTTCAACCAATAAACTGTGGGACCTGCTCCTGATTGGAGGAGAGCAGCGTACTCAGCGTGTGGGTAGCAGAGTTGGGATTGGCGGAGGAGGACTATAAAGGAGGAGAGAGACGGCATGCACCAGGAACATCTAAGGGGAACATCTAAGGGGAACACCTGTGCAGCCCCCGAGAGAGCCGGCCGGCGGTGTGCCGCTCCCCCGCGGAAGTGGGGAATGTGGCAGGGGGAACCGCCCTTCCACGGAGGTGGAAGGGACGGTAGCCAACCCGGGAAGGACCAGCAGCCAACCCGGGAAGGACCAGCAGCCAACCCGGGAAGAACCAGCAGCAAACCCGGGGAGGGCCGAGCAGACGAAAGAACAGCGCAGGGTCCTGTGTCGTTCCTGCATGAAGAGGGGGAGCGACAGTTTATGTCATCTCTAGTGATTATAACAACACAATGGCTGGCTAATCACAATTGTTTTATCACTTCAACATTAAGTATGATAGTTCAATATGGATTTATGTCAACATGGTGGTATAACACCGCATATGATTATGACATCACATTCTTGTTCATGATATCAAAACATTTTAGGACTTCAAAATCAATTATGGCAATGTAATGGTTGTTTAATGACAAAAATGGTGCATTTATAGCATCAGGATATTGGTATATAACAATTATTTTCATAACATCACAATTATTACAACACTGTGATGATTTATGAGATCACAACGTTCATGGCATCACAGTGTTCATAATATCACAATGGTAGTTTATGAAATTACATTTGATCATGACACTTCATAATTGATTATGACATCAGAGCAGTTGGTTTATAATTTACAATGGCTTTGTATGGAATATGATATCACATATAATAGTCTATGAAATAACAATAGTGATTATGACATCACAATTCATTAGTATTTCAAAATGGTAGGTTTACCTCACAATGGTTCGGAATTGTTTATGACTCACAGTTATAGGTTTATGATATAATAATGGTGGCTTATAATATTTGAGTTGATTATGACATGATTTTTGTGACATCATCATTGATTATGACAAAATAATGGTAGCTTTGTAACATGACCATAGATTTTTATGTAAAATACTGGTTTATGACATCACAATAGATTTTATGTCACAATTACTTACAATGGTATTTTATGACAGTTCAATTGATTATGATGTCATAAAATTCAACTTCTGATATTACAATTGTTTTATAACTTCACAGTTGGTTGTGACATTAAATGGTAGGTTTAGTACATCACAATGGTGGATTATTAATTATAACATTACAAGGTTTACAAAATTACAATTAATTGTGACACAACAATGGTAGCTTTATAACAGCATGATGGTTTTTATGGTTTCTGTGACATCACAATTTATGATAACATCATAATGATATTCTATGACATAACAATTGATAATGAATTTGTCCCAGTTGATTAAGAAATCATGAGGTTTTTTTCAACAATCACAATTGATTAAAACAATGGTAACTTTATGACATCACAATATATTTTCACTTCAAAATTCATTTTATGACTTCAGAATTGAGTATAATATTAAAATAATGTCTATGCTAGTTTACATATGACATCACATCACAGTAGTTGGTTTATGACATCATAATGGTGGTTCTAAGGTAGTTTTATGACATCACAATTGATTATGGAAACTCAGTGGTTGGTTTTTCATATCACAATAGAAGGCTTAAAACATCACAATGGCTTTTTACATCAAATGGTGGCTTATGACATCATGATTGTGACATTACCATGGTAGGTTTATTTATTTATTTTTTTTGACAGGCAGAGTGGACAGTGAGAGAGAGAGACAGAGAGAAAGGTCTTCCTTTGCCGATGGTTCACCCTCCAATGGCTGCCGCGGCCGGCGTGCTGCGCTGATCCGATGGCAGGAGCCAGGAGCCAGGAGCCAGGTGCTTTTCCTGGTCTCCCATGGGGTGCAGGGCCCAAGCACCTGACCATGGTAGGTCTATGAAATCAGAGTTGATTATGGTTGGGTTATGATATAACATTGTGGGGTTAGAGCATCACAATATGGATTTATGACATCACAATGGTTTTTGTGAATCGCAATATTGATATTGACCTCATATCACAAAATTTATATTGACTTCACATGGGTGTTTAATACATCACAATTGATTATGATATTACAGTAGATTTATGCTTGTAATGCCTTCAAAATAGTTACTACTTTTAAATTCATTTTATGATGCTACAATTATGATATCAGAACAATATGTCTGATGGCACAATGATAGGTGTATGATGTCACAATAGATTTAGAACTTTACAATTAATCATGACATCACAACAGTTGGATTATGACATCACAATTGTTTGTGTATGGCATCAAATATTGCTTTATGAAATCACAATGGCTTTATGAGATCACAATTTAAATCATAATGGTGGTTTATGACATCACTATCCATTGGAACATTGCCATGATGGTTTATGATAACACAGTGGTAGCATATGGCATTACAATCAATTATGATGTCACAATGTTATGTGTATGAAGCCAGAAGTTTTGATGGCTTCACAATTTACTGTAACATAAATGATAGGTTTCTGATAATACAGTGTTTTTGCACATTATTAATGTGTCATAATGTACATTATTGCTTTATGATATCACAAGTTTTGTTTGTTTTTTTTTTTTTGACAGGCAGAGTGGATAGTGAGAGAGAGAGACAGAGAGAAAGGTTTTCCTTTGCCATTGGTTCACCCTCCAATGGCCGCCGTGGCCAGTGCACTGCAGCTGGCCCACAACACTGATCCGAAGGCAGGAGCCAGGTGCTTCTCCTGGTCTCCCATGGGGTGCAGGGCCCAAGCGCTTGGGCCATCCTCCACTGCACTCCCTGGCCACAGCAGAGAGCTGGCCTGGAAGAGGGGCAACTGGGACTAGAACCTGGTGTGCCAGCGCCGCTCGGCGGAGGATTAGCCTGTTGAGCCGTGGCACCGGCCTATGATATCACAAGTTTTTAAACTTGACTGATTATGGCATCACAATTGGATTATGATGTCAAAATGTTTTGTGATCTCATAAATGAGTATATTACTATGTTAGGTTTATGTGACAATGGTGGTTTACCACATCAGGACTGATTATATCACAAAGATTTTTATATTACAATTGATTACATAACAGTTGTAGCTTTATGACATTGCAATGGATTTTTATGACACTGCACTAGATTTTTGACTTATTATTTTTATGATTGCTCAATTCATTTTAAAATCATAACGCTGGTTCATGAAATCACAATTGATTAAGCAATGGTATTATGATATCAAATGCACTATGACATGATGATGGCAGTTTATTACATCATTATAAATGATATCACAATGTGTATATGCATCACAATTTTAATAAGTTTATGATTGTTGCATCAAAATCATACATATATAACAGAAATGGTGGATCGTGTGGCATAAACACTGGCTGTGACCTCACAATAATTGTTATAACATCAAAATTAAATATGATATCACAATCATAGATTTATGTCATCAAAAAGTTGGCATATGACATCGCAATTTAATTATTGTGATGAATTATTGAAGTCACAATCAATTATGACAATACTGCTTTATGACACCTCAGTTTATTATTACATCACAATGGTAGATTTATGATTTCACAATGGTTTTTATGATATAATTGATTATGACACATACAATGCCATGTAACTTCACAGTGATTTTTATATCACCCTACACTTGGTTTATGACATCAAAATGGATGTCATATGGATTTATGTCACAATATAGTTTATAGTTTTATGTCACAATGTTTATGATATCACAGGAGTTGCTTATGACATCCCACTTCTTTATGACAACACAAGGTTTTTTGGACATAACCCAAGTTTGGGACCAGTGCTGCAGTGCAGCAAGTTATTCCACTTCCTGTAGTTCTGGCATCCCATATGGGCACTGGTTTGAGTCTTGGATGCTCCACTTCCAATCCAGCTCCCTGCTATTGTGCAAGGAGAATCAGTGGATAATGGCTGAAGTCCTTGGGCCCCTGCAACCATGTGAGAGACCTGAAAGAATTTCCTGGCTTCTGGCTTTAGCCTGGCATAGACCCAGTTTTTGTGGCCATTTGGGGAGGGAACCAGCAGATGGAGGATTTCTCTTTCTCTGTCTCTCTAACTTTGCCTTTCAAATAAAATAAGTACATAAATAAACCTTTTCAAATGGTAGGTTATGACACACAATTTTATTTTGTCATCACAATTGATTTTGACCTCTCAATGGTTTCTGTGATGTCACAATTCATTATAACATCATAATGGCTATTTTAGGACAGCACAATGGAGTTCTGTATCACAGTTGATCATGATATCAGAATGACGGATTTATGTTGACACAATAGTGAGACTCCATAATTTATTATGACAGCACAATGGTTAACTTATGACATTATTATGGTACTTTCATGGCATTAGAGTATTGGTATAGGACATGATTTTTTCATATAATTGATTTTGCATCATAATAGTGGTTTATGAATTCACAATCAATTATGACATTCTAGTTGTGGTTTATGATCTCACAGAGGTTTTTATGAGTTTACAATTGATTATGACATCACATAACAATGCTGTTTTATCCCATCCCCATAGATTATGACATCACAAGGCTTTTTACCAGATCACAATTATTACATGATGATATAGGTCTATAAAAGCACAGTGTCTTATTATATCATCACTATATTATTTAAAATGCATTATGGCAACACAATAATTGGTTTATAACATCAAAATGTGTATTAATGACATCACAATATTGGAATATGATTATCACTATAGCTTTTATGATCTCATGATGATTATCACTTCATAGCAGTAGCTTATACCATCAGAGCTGATTATAACATCACAATGGTCATTTATGGCATCACAACAATGAGTTATGGCATCGCAATTAAATGTTACAATTGTGAATTTATGACACTGCAATGAATTTATGACTTGTTAATTGATTTTGAAATCATAGCAGCTGGTTTAGGACATCAAAATGATTGGTTTATGGTGACAAAATATTAATTTATGAGGTAACAATGGTTTTTAAGATACCACAACTAGTATGATGTCACAATGTGGTTCATGACATTATGCTTCATTATGACTTTATAATGATAGAATTACAATGTCACAATGTTTTTGTAAATTCAGAATGAATTTTGACATCAGAATGATGTTTATGATGGTGGTTTATCATATCCCAGTTGATTACAACATCACAAGGATTTTATGATATCACAATATTTATTTATGACTTTACAAGTAATTTATGATATCACCATTGAATTTCTTAATTTTTAAAATGTTGTTTAAGGAATATAACATCTTGCATTTAATATATACAGATTTGGGAATGTGATGCTTCTTTCCTCCCAACATCCCCCCACCCATACTTTCACATTTCTTCCTCCTCCCTTTTCCTTTCCTATTCTTATTTTTACAGAGATTAATTTTAAGTTAATTTTTACACTCATAAGATTAGCCCTACACTAAGTAGAGAGTTAAATGATTACTATGAAGAATAAAAGAAGTAAAGAACAAAAACAAACAAGAAAACAACATTGTTCCACAACAGTCAAGGCAAGGGCTGTTCAAAATCAATACATCTCAAAGTTTCATTTTCACTCCTATAGATTACATCTAAAGTACTCTATAAGTTACCACAGATCAGAAAGACAATATGGTATGTGTCCTTTTCTGACTGGCTTATTTCGTAAGTAAAATGGTTTCCATTTATATCTATTTGGCTGCAAACAACAAGTTTTCATTTCTATTACCACAGTGCATTATTCCATAGGGTATATACCATATTTTTTTTTATCGGCAATTGATGGGGATACACATAACTATTCAGAATTATGGTTTCACTTCCCATGGATAAATATCCAGGGCTGAGATGGCTGGGTCATATGGTAGCACTATATTCAGCTTTCTGAGATATCTCCAAAATGTAGTCCACAGTGGCTTTAACACTTTACATTCCTACCAATAGTGGATTAAGGTACCTTTCTCCCCACATCCTTGCCAGCATTTGTTGTTTGTTGATTTCTGTATGTAAGCCATTCTAATAGAGTTGAGGTGAAACCTCATTGTGCTTTTGATTCACATTTCCCTGAAGCCTAATGATACTGAGCATTTTTCTGTGTGTCTATAGGACATTTAAATTTCCTCTCTTGAAAAATATATGTTCAGGTCCTTTGCCATTTTCTTATTTGGATTTTTTTGTAGTTGTAGAGTTTCTCATGCTCTTTATAGAATATGGAAGTTAATCCTTTGTCAGTTGCATTTTTTTAAATATTTTCTCCCATTCTGTTGGTTACCTCTTCTAGAAGACTTCCAAGAAATATTTCCCTATGTCAATGTTTTGGATGGCTTCCCCAATGTTCTCTATTTAGGTCTCTGGTTCATTTAGAGTGGATTTTTTTGCATAAGGTATAAGGCAGCAGTCTTACTTCATACTTCTCCAGGTAGAGAACCAATTTTTCCAGCAGTATTTTTTGAAGAGACTGTCTTGGCTCCAGAAGTTGATTTTTGCTCCTTTGTCAAAGATAAGTTGATTGTAGATGTGTATCTTTTTTTTACTGTGGTTTCAATTATGCTCCTTTGTTGTACAAGGCTATTTTTAAGGCAGTACAGGTTTCTTTTGATTATAACTGCCCTGTAGTATGTCTTAGGTTTTGTATTATGATGCCTCAAGCTTTGTATTTGTTGTTCAAGATTGCTTTAGGTATTCAGGGTCTCTTTGAAGATGTTGCTTCTTCCACTACATAACCTGGAAGATTATTTTTCTACTTCATTATGTCTTCTTCTATTTCTTTCTTGAATGTTTTGCAATTTTCATTGTAGAGATCTTTGATGTCCTTGATTAAATTTATTCCAAGGTATTTAGGTGTTTTGTAGACATTGTGAATGAGATTGATCTTAGAAATTCTTTCTCAGCTACGGTATTTTCTGGGTATACAAAGGGTATCGACTTTTGTGTGTTTATTTTAACTCCAGCTACTACCAAATTCTTATATAACTTCCAATAGTGTCTTCATGGAGTCTTTTGGATTCCCTATATATAGAATCATGTCATCAGTAAATAGGGATAGCTTGACTTCTTCTTTCCATATTTGTATACCTTTCATTTCTTTTATTCCTGCCTGATGGCTCTAGCTAAAACTTCCAGGAAGATATTTCATAGCAATCATTAGACTTGGCATCCTTTTCAGGTTCCAGATCTTAATTGGAATACCTCCAATTTTCCCCATCCAGGAGGTTGCATGCTGTGCGTTTGTATAAATACTTAGATTATGTCAAGGAATGTTCCTTTTATACCCAATTTGCATAGGGTTTTCATCATCAAAGAGTGTGTTTTTAAAATTTTTTTGACAGGCAGATCGGACAGTGAGAGAGAGACAGAGAGAAAGGTCTTCCTTTGCCATTGGTTCACCCTCCAATGGCCACTGTGGCCAGTGCACCACGCTGATCTGAAGCCAGGAGCCAGGTGCTTCTCCTGGTCTCCCATGGGGTGCAGGGCCCAAGGACTTGTAGGAGCATTTGGGCCATCCTCCACTGCACTCCCAGGCCACAGCATAGAGCTGGACTGGAAGAGGGGCAGACGGGACAGAATCCAGTGCCCGACCGGGACTAGAACCCGGTGTGCTGGCACGGAAGGCAGAGGATTAGTCTATTGAGCCGCAGCACCGGCCCAAAAGAGGGTTTAATTTTGTCAAAAGCTTTTGCTACATCTATTGACATAATCATGTAGGTTTTGATCTTCAGTTTGCTAATGTGGCTTATCACATTTAATGATTTTCAGATGTTGAAGCATCCTGCATACTAGGGATAAATCCCACTTGGTTTAAGTGAATGATCTTTCTTATGTGCTGTTGGATTCAATCTGCCAGTATTTTGTTGAGGAGTTTCACCAGGGATATTGTTCTATAGTTGTCCTTCTCTGTCATGTCTTTTTCTGGCTCAGGTATTAAGGTGATGTAAGCTTCATTGAAGCGGTTTGAGAGGATGCCCTCTTTTGAATAGCTTGAGAAGAATTGGGATTAGTTCTTCTTTAAATGTCTGGTAGAATTCAGCAGTGAAGCTGTTGGGACCTGGGATTTTCTTTGTTAAAGGGTCTTTATTACTCAGTAAACCACATTTGGGTTATTGGTCTGTTTAGATGTTCCTTGTCTTCATGGTTCAGATGTGCCAAGGAATTTATCCATTTCTTCTAGGTTTCCTGATTTGTTCACATATAGTTCTTTATAAGAATTCCTGATGATTCTTTTTATTCCTGTGGTATATGTTACATTTTCTTTTGCACCTCTGATTTTGTTGATTTGGGTCTTCTCCCTCTTTTTTGGTTTGTTAGGTCAATGGCTTATTTAAAAAAAAAAAACAGCTCTTCATTTCATTGACCTTTTATATTGCTTTTTTTTTCATTTCAATTTTTTTTATTTTTTCCCTTAATTTTAATTATTTCTTTCCTCCTACTAATTCAGAATTTAGGTCAAGACTTTTTTTTCTCAAGGTCCTTGAGATGCATTGACAACTCACTTATTTGGTGACTTTCCAGTTTTTTGATGTATGCATTGATCAGTATAAACTTCCCTCTTAACACTACTTTTGATGAATCACATAAGCTTTGACATGAGGTACTGTCATCTTCATTTGTTTCCAGAATTTTTTTTTTATTTCTGATTTCTTTTGTTACCCACTGTTCATTTAGGAGTATATTGTTCAGCAAAGTTCCAAGATGGCAGAGTAGGGAGGGAGCTTACTGCTCAGGTACAGGAGATACAGTTAAAAAGAAGTGGAGATAGTGTACTCTTGGGAAGATTTAGGGGAAAATAACAGAGAAAACTCTAATAAAATTAATGAGACATGGTAAACATACACATAAAGTGTGGGCATACACAGCTTGGGACTCCAACAGCTGAGAGCCTACAAAACAATGCTGGAAAGTGAGAAGAGAGCAGACCGCAGCAGCCCAAGTCACTGGCAAAAAAGTGGCAGGAAAAGCCTAGAGGGAATTAAGCTTGAAGCCCCGTGGGGGAAAGTGTACCAGCAAAATGAGGAAAAAACAAAAAGGACAGGACAGACACATTTCCAATCATTTTACAAAGGTGTACTCTGGCTAGCTGGTAGAGTGGGTGCCATTTTGGACATATGTAACAGATGTGCAAGCTGGTGCTGTGCCTGGCAATCAGCCAGGCAGAGACTCCTGACTCTGGTGAGGAGAAATAACAGGGGGCTAGGAGCTTGTGACTATGTGAAGCTTCTGAGCCAGGACTGTGAAAAACACTGAGTGTGTGTGGGAGAACCCATGGTGTGGCTGGGATTTTGAGCAGTATCAGTGGGAGATGCCACTAGCTTGGGGGCTCCTGGTACCTGGTGAGAGACATTGCTGGGGAATCAACTTACACTGAAGACAGCACAGATCCATTGTGTGGTCCTTGGAACAGAGCTAATGAATATTATACCCACTGGGGCTAGCACTCAGGCACTGTTCTCCTTTGAGGAGAAGAGCTCAGCTGAGCAGAATATACTTCCCTTCTAATTGAAAACAAAAGAGAGAGAAGATTTACCACACCAAACCTGGGTTTGTCACCATAGGCATACCCTTAACCTGGAGAAATGAACAGAGCTTGCTGGCCATAAGACAAAGCACAGCAAAGTACACAGTCAAACCAAAAGCAAGAAGTAGAAATTAGAACACTAGAAAACATCATTGGGAATCTACAGGATACTAAAAAATATTCAATTTCTAAGAGTTCCTGAAGGCATGGAGAGAGAGAATGCATTAGAAGACATTTTTTAGGGAAATACTAACAGAAAACTTTGAAGGTTTGGAGAAAGAAAGGGACATCCAAGTACTAGAAGCACACAGAACTCCCAGTAGCCATGACCAGAAAAGAGCCTCACCATGACACATTGTAAACAAATTCAACATAGTGAAATATAAAGAAGAAGATTCTAAAATGTGCAGGAGAAACTCCAGATTACATTCAGAGGATATCCAGTTAGACTTAAGTAGACTTTAAAAAAAAAAAACTTTTAATTAATAAATATAAATTTCCAAAGTACATAGGTTTTCAAAGTTCATAGCTCTTCAGAATCTTCTAGGCCCTAATGCTATCATATTAATTGAAAGGAAATCTATACTTACCCTTGTGAATATTTACAGAACAAAAAATAAAACTATCTTAGATTTTTTTGAAACAGTCCAAAATGTAGTTCTATGTGCCCATATTTTTCCTATAAATTTAATAACTGAAACTATGGAATAATACACAGTGGTATACTTTTTTCCTTTGTTTTTGTTTTTTTTAACTGTTATTTAATAAATAAACATTTCCAAATTGCAACTTTTGTACTATAGCGGCTTTGTCCCCATAACCTCCCTCCCAGGCAAAACCATCCCATCTCCCACTTCCTCTCCCATCCCATTCTTCATCAAGATTCATTTTTAATTATCTCTTTATACAGAAGATCAACTTAGTATATACTAAGTAAAGATTTCTACAGACTGCACCCAAACAGACATACAAAGAATAATATTTGAGTAGTAGTCTTACCATTAATTCACATAGTGCAACACATTAAGGACAGAGAACCTACATGGAGTAAGTGTACAGTGACTCCTCTTACTGATTTAACAATTAACACTCTTATTTATGACATCAGTAATCACCGAAGGCTCTTGTCATGAGCTGCCAAGGCTATGGAAGCCTCTTGAGTTCACAAACTCTGATTTTATTTACACAAGGTCATAGTCAAAGTGGAAGATTTTTCCTCCCTTCAGAGAAAGGTACCTCCCCTCTTTGATGGACCATATTTTCCTCTGGGATCTCACAGAGATCTTTCATTTAGGTAATTTATTTTTGCCACAGTGTCTTGGTTTCCCATTGCCTGAGATACGCTCATGGGCTTCTTGCTGGATCTTAATGCCTTAAGGGCTGATTCTGAGGCCAGAGTGCTGTTTAGAGCATCTGCCATTTTATGAGTCTGCTGTGTATCCTGCTTCCCATGTTGGATCGTTCTCTCCTTTATAATATTATCAGTTAGTATTAGCAGACTCTAGTCTTGTTTATGTGATGCCTTTGACATTTAATCCTATCTTTATGATCAATTATGAAATTAAACTGATCACTTTAGTAAGATGGCATTGGTACATGCCACCTTATTGAAATGGATTTGGAATCCCATGGCACATTTCTAGCTCTACCCCTAGGGTAGAGCTACCTAAGAATAATTGTGTGTTAATTAAAGAGTTCAACCAGTGTTGTTCAGTAGAACAAAAAAAACCCAAAAGGAATAAAATAATAAGTTGTTCCTTGACCATCAGGACAAAGGCTGATCAAATCATCATTTCTCATAGTGTCCATTTCACTTCAACAGCTTTCCTTTTAGGTGCTCAGTTATTGTCACAGATTAGGGAGAACATATCGTATTTGTCCCTTTGTGACTGCATATTTCACTCAGCATGATGTTTTCCAGATTCCTCCATTTTGTTGCAAATGGCCGGATTTCTTTTTTTTTTTTTTTTTTACTGCTGTGTAGTATTCTATAGAGTACATATGCCATTTTCAAAACTTATGAGATACAACAAAAGCAGTGTTAAGAGGAAAATTTATAGCAGTAGGTGCCTACATCAAGAAATTGGAAAGGCACCAAAAAATGAGCTATCAGTGCATCTCAAGGATCTAGAAAAGCTACATTAAACCAAACACAAAATGAGTTTGAGAAGAGAAATTATTCAAAACAGAGTAGAAATCAACAGAATTGAATCCAAAAAAATACAAAAGATCAGCAAAATGAAGAGCTGGTTTTTTGAAAACATAAACAAAATTGACACACCATTGGCCCAACTAATCAACAAAAGGAGAGAAAAGACCCAAATCAATAAAATCTGATATGAAAAAGGGAATGTAACAGACACCACAGAAATAAAAAGAGTCATCAGAAATTACTACAAAGAATTGTATGCCAACAAACTGGGAAATCTACCAGAAATGGATAGATTCCTGGACAAATAAAACCTACCTAAATTGAACCATGAAGACATAGAAAACCTAAACAGACCCATAACTGAGTCAGAAATTGAATCAGTAATAAAGGTCCTTCCAAGAAAGAAAGCCCAGGACCGGGTGGCTGCACAGCTGAATTCAACCATACATTTGAAGAAAAACTAACTCCAGTTCTTCTCAAAATATTCAAAACAAGTGAAAGAGTGAGAATCCTCCCAAATTCTTCCTCTGAAGCCAGCATCACCTTAATTCCTAAACCTGAAAAAGATGCAACAGAAAAGAGAATTCCAGACCAATTTCTCAGATGAACATAGGTGTTAAAATCCTCAATAAAATTATGTCCAATAGAATTCAATAACACATCAGAAAGATCATCCCCCCAGACCAAGTGGGATTTATCCCTGGTATGCAGGGTTGGTTCAACATTTGCAAATCTATCAATGTGATACACCATATTAACAAACTGCAGGAGAAAACCCATATCTCAATAGATGCAGAGAAAGCACTTGCTAAAATACAACACCCTTTTATGATGAAAACTCACAGCAAATTTGGTATAGAAGGAATAATCCTCAACACAATCCAGGCAATTTATGACAAACCCACGGGCAGCATCAAAATGAATGAGAAAAGTTGGAAGCATTCCCACTGAGATCTGGTAACAGACAGGGAGGTCCATTTTCAACATGGCTACTCAATATAATACTGGAAGTTTTAGCCAGAGCCAATAAAAAGAAATCAAGAGGATACAAATTTGTAAGGAAGAAGTCAAACTAGCCCTATTTGCAGATCAGATGACATAGTTCTATACATAGGGGATCCAAAAGCCTCCACCAGAAGGCTATTGTAATTTTTAGAAGAGCATGGTAAAGTAGCAGGATATAAAGTCAATACCAAAAAATCAATAGGCTCTGTATACACAGATAATGCCATAGCTGAGAAGAACTTCTAAGATAAATCCATTCACAATAGCTACATACAGAATCTAGCTCTCTGCTGATGGCCTGGGAAAACAATGGAAGATGGCCCAAGTGCTTGGGTTTCTGCACAAGCATGGGGGACCTGGAGAAAGCATCTGGCTCCCATCTTCATATCAGCCTGACTCTGGCTCCTTATGTCCATTTGGGGAGTAACCCAGCAGATGGAGATTACTCCCTTCCTCCCTCTCTCTCTCTCTCTTTCTCTCTGTCTGCCTCTGCTTCTCAATAACTCCTACTTTTAAAAAAATAAATCTTTGGGAAAAAAAGAAATATAAAATATTCCTAACACATCCATGTTTTCCCAGATGTAGCAAGGTGGAAATAAGCAAAGAATATTTTCAAATTTCTTTTGGAAACAGCATTACATTGTTGATGATACAAGTTGACCCTACCAGAAATTTAAATATGAATTAAGTATAAGCCTCACTTTCATAAACAGATGTATATATCCTTAATATTTGTATAATAAATTAAATCACATATAAAATATAAAAATATAATTAATAGCAAGTGAAATGCAAGAAAAAATGCGAGAGGTGGTTAACATTTTTAAACAATCTATTGAAATTTTCCAGGTAAGTAAAAAATTCAAGCAGAAAATCACATGACCATTTAGATTGAATGTTGAAAAGTGTTTGAAAAATCATCATGAAATTAAAAAAAACTGATAGCAGTATATTTAAAAAGAAGGGGCTTCCTTATTCTGATCAAGATTGTTTAAAAAGGATCCTACAACAAACAACAGAATACATACAGGATCATTGACAGCTTTTTCCCTGCCTGGAAGTAAGTCTTGTCCAGGCTACCTCCACTATCTTCAACTTCTTATTGGAACAGTAGATGGGGAAGGGGAGAACAAAAAGAAAAATAAATGGTGTAAAGATTCCTAAGCAATAAAATGTCAATATATCTGAGATATTCAGAGAGAAGCAATAAAATCTAAAAACAAATACAACTGATAATGAATTTAACCAGATTACTGGAAAGATCAATATTTTTAAAATCCACTAGATACCATGAACCAGCAAAAAACAATAGAAAATACTAAGGGTCAATAGCAGAGCAGAAAACAAATACTGACAGGAGAAAAGGGAATAAAAGGATTGAATCATGCGATGTCTTTCAGCATTCTTCAAATCAACATTAAAAAGTAACACAAAAGACCCAACATATATTGTATATGTCCAATGGAATGCTATTCACTTCTACTATTTCTGACAACATGGATAAGCCTTGAGAATATTATGTAACATGAAACAAGCCAGGCACAGAAAGACAAAACTGCATCATCTCACTCATTAAATGGTGTCTAAAACAATCTTGTAGACATAGAGAACAGAATAAAGGTCCCCAGAGGCTGGGATTGGGATGAGGTGGAGAGAAGTTGGTTAATGTACAAAAGTAATTTAGAGGGGAGGAATACATACTGGTGTTTCACTGAACACTTGGATGACTGTAGTGAGCCTTCAAAAATGCATGGAGAATGTGTATTATGAGAAAAAAATGTAGATTTAGATTTCAAAATATTTTTGCATGAAAATCAACTTACCTTTTAAATTACATTTTCCACAACTTTGTTGAAAATAATGTGCTAATTTTCAATACGAAGAAAATGACGCCCAGAGGCAGACGCACAGAACTGTGACTCACTGAAGCAGTTACTGCACCGAGAGCTCCAGCAGGGACCCATCAGGGAGGACAGGGCCACAGGAGGGACCCGGCGGGTGCAGGAGCAGAGGGGAGAGGCCTCCCGCCTGGGGAGGTGGAGTCCGACCTGCACCCAGGCCTCGCCTCCTGCTGCTCCCACCCAGCACAACCTGAAGTCAGGGGCCCATTGCCGTGGAGGATGTTGATGGACTGCGAACTTGGTGACGTTGTGTCGCTCATGGACATGCATGCTGTCCAATCAGGCACGACGACGTCCATGCCGCGTCATCATGTGGCGTCTTGACGTCACAGTAATCTTACAGTTCTGGGCAGGAGCGAGGTGCTAGGAGATGGCTCCGCTGTTGTGATGCTCCCAAAGCAAGTCAGGCTCCATGGCCTTCACCTTCATCACCGGGGGACGCTGGACACCTGGAGCTGAAAACCACGACATGGTGAGTGTGTGCACCCATGTGTTGGGAGAGGCATAAAGCAGCCGTGGAAGCTTCTGAGAAGCTGGCAGGACGTGGGCGTCCCAGAGGTCTCTGAATCTGTGGCGCCATATTACCGCTGGCCCAGCACTTCCCTTGGTCTCCTAAGACCCCGGGGGTCGGGGTCTGGACTGGCACCAGGGACCCCCGACGCCCTGCCCCTTCCCTGCTCTTAGCGACTTCTCATCCCCAGAGCCTTCCCCAGGCAGCTGTGTGGCAGCAGCCCCACGTCTCCCTGACTGTGCAGTGGGTACGGCGTGGTTATTAGGGAGAATGTGGGCTCCGTGTGTGGGGTGCGTGTGGGACAGGAGCTGTAGTTTGTGCGGCCCTGGGTTCCTCCATCCTTCCCTGCCAGGACCTGATTCCCCCCAGTTTTTTAAATAGGTGGGCAGCAGGGTCTCTTCCAGGATGCTGGCCTCTCAGCACAGCTGTTTCTAGGGGGTCTCTCCATTTTCTGTTTCCAATAACATAGTCACCTGGGGCGGGTAAGGCTAAAACAAAAGTTCTGTTTGACTTGGGGTTTTTATTCAGGTTTTAGAGGGGCACATGTTCCCTGTAATTTGACACTTGGTTATCATCTTAGCCCTTACAATTTCCCTTCACAGGCTGCCATCTGTATTTGCATTTTCATTATTAGAAATTTTGTCTACTCAAATTTATGAGTATTTTAAAAATTATTTCTGTTCCATGAAACCTTTCCAATCCTGTAAATATGTCCACTAAGTTATTTTGAATTTATAATTTGATATAAGAACCTCATTGTTTTATATGTTTTAATTTTTCAAGGATGTTGGAGCATGACTGAAAAAATTTGTGTATATTCAAGGCGTGCTACATGATGTTTTGATATGTGAGGAAACTTTCAAAAGTTATGGAAAAATTCACATAATTTTTTTAAAATGTCATCAATCCTTTATTAGCAAATCTGTGCAGATTAACTTGCTCAGCTGGCTCAAAACAAAGGATGTGCACAATCTATAATTACTGTCTCTTTAAAAATGGGTTAAAAAATTCCTCTGCTTAAGCATGTTTGTTAAAAAGAAAAATTACAGTGTCACAGAAAAAAATTCTCAAAATGATTTCAGTCCATTAGAAAACAGCATGTGGCAGTTGCTGTTGCCTTAACAACTCCACATGGAGATAACTGGAGGAGAAAACCTGTCCCTTCAGGTAAAAAGTCATCACAATCCCTCACCCCCACTTCCGCCTCCTTGTTCAATTCCCACCCTTCCTTCTAAATACAGTCAGTGTAATGAGAGAACTTGGAGGCCTCTCATGTTAAGGCTCACACCAAGGGACACTGCCTCAGCAATCTGGAAACCTAGACCATTTCCAAGCCAGACTTCTAGCAACTGCAAAAGATCTTCAAGCTTCCAGAGAGGACCAAGGGCCCCTCGAAATATCGTGGGGATGGTGTCCCTGGTGGAGACCAGAACCCCTGCTGGGCTGGGCTTCTTTCAAAGCAAGAACACCCAACACCCACCACTGCAGCTCACCTGCCAACTGAAGAGCAGCAGCAGACACCACCTAACTATTGATGCATCAAAGAGGTGTGCATGACCCACCATTAGCCACCCAGGGAGAGAGAGCCCAGGGAGCATAGATAGCATGTGTCTGCTGGGAGCAACTCTGCACATTTCCCACCAGAGCCACCTCTGCCTGGGTTCAGGTCTCATCTGCAGAGCCTGTGAGCTTCATTGGGTCCATGATATGGATCCTGCCCAGGATGACAAGCTTCACCTCTTTTACTGTCACACATCTGGGTCCATGTGAAGGCCTGGTGTGGGAGTGGATAAATAGTGTAATGTTTTCTTTCTGCAACACATCCCGTGAGCTTGGTAAATAAAGCTTCCTAAACTCACTGCAGAGACACTAGCAGCTCCCTCTGAAGCCTACCAGCACATTGTGGACTACAAGCCACAGCAGGGCTGCAGCCTTGTTCCTCTACATGTGGTCCCAGCTGCTCAGGGCTCAGCCATGAGAGCAGCATGCCAGGCTCATCCTGCCAGGCCCAGGCCTTCTGGTGGGGCTGGCCTGCAAATAGTGACTGGGATGTCAGGTCACAGGGCTTCAACCACCATCAGCTGGGTTCCCACAGCTCCCAGCACAAACCCAGTGGCCAGTGGCCAAGGATACCCATGAACAGAGTAGATTCAAGCAAAACCAGGTCCAAGGGCTGAGCCTGTCCTGGAAACTGGGGAGTTCAGTGCCAAAGCTGGCTGGAGAGAGGGGCCCAGAGGGATCTGCGGAGCTCAGAAGCCAACACCCCAGCACCCCACCCCACCAGACACTCACATTATCTTTTAATTCCATTTTTTGTAAGCTCTTTGGAGTCCCCGTGTACATATACATTATGAAATGATCAGGACAATCTAACATCTGTCACCTTACATTGCTAATTTTTTAAGAGAATATGTAAGATATTAGCAAGTTGTGAACATGTAATAGCATATTCATATAGTTACTGTGTTGAATATTAAGATCTTAAGGAGTTAATTTATCTCATAACTGCAAATGTGTATTCAGCTAACATTTTCTCATTTCCTTCACTCTCAGCCCTTGACAACCACCATTCTGTTCTGTGATTCAGTGTGACTTTCTTAGATTCCACATATGAGTGAGATTGTGTGGCATTTATCTCTCTGTGCTTTATTTCAAATAGCCTAATGTCCACATTCTTATTTTTAGATCCATGTTTTGACAAAATGGCAGAATTTCCTTTTTAAGGTTAATGTGATTCCAGTGTGTGTGTGTGTGTGTGTGTCACATTTTCTTTATTCATCCTTTGACAATGTGATTATTTCCATATCTTGTTCCTCTAGATAATGCCAATATGAATGTGGTGGTACAGGTGTCTCTTTGAGATTTGATTCTTATTTCCTTTCTATACACACACAGTAGTCATATTCATTTTTTCATATGTTCTATATTTAATTTTGTTAGAAGACCTACATAGTGTTTTCTGTGTTGGAAATACCAATTTACATTCCCACCAACTTATGTATTCCCTTTTTTCCACATCTGGTCCACTGTTATATTTTACTTTTGGACAATAGTCATTGTCACATATATGAGGTGATAACCATTGTGGTCTTCTTTTTAAAGATTTATTTACTAGAGTTACAGAGAGGCAGAGAAAGAGAGAGAGAGAGAGAGAGAGAGAGAGAAGTCCTCCATCCTCTGGTTTACTCCCCAAGTGGCCTCAAAGGCCGGAGCTGAACTGATCCAAAACCAGGAGCCACTAGCTTCTTCTGGGTCTCCCATGTGGGTACAGGGATCCAAGCACTTGGGCCATCTTCCCACACTTTCCCAGGACATATCAGAGAGCTGGATTAGAAGTGGAGCAGCCAGGACTCAAACCGGTGCCCAAATGGGATGCTGGCACTGCATTGGCATATTTACTTGCTACGCCAGAGTGCCAGCCAAAATCATTGTGATCTTGATTAGCAGTTGTTGAGCCCCTTTTCAGTTACCTGTTGGTTACTTGTATATCTTCAGAGAAAAAAATGATCAATTGTTTATGGATTTTGTATTGCAATATTTGTTTTTAAGTTGTCTGTGTTCATTGTATTACTCCCTTAATCAGACTTTGGTTTTCAAATATTTTCTTCAATTCCTTACTTTATCTTTTCAGTTTTTCCTTTAGTATGCTGAACATTTTTTTAGATTTTTATTATATTGTTTTGCCACCTGTGCTTTTAGTGTCACAACTAAACAATCATTGTTGAGATTAATGTCATTAAATTTGCTCTCATTTGTAAGGGATTTTAAATTCTGAGATCTTCTATGTAACCCTTAAGTTCATTTTGAGTTGACTTTCATGCTGGTGTAACATAATATTTCAGTTTTGGCATAAGGATGTCCAATTTGCTTCTGCTTCAGATGTGGTCATATGACAGTTAGTATACAATTGGCCAATGTGATGTCACTTGCTGGACACAGCACCCCTGATGATGTGCCTCCTGCTGGGCAGGAACCAGGCAGAAACCGTCAAAGTTCAGTTTTTCCTTAATCTGCCTCATCCCCCAGACACATCCTGCTGTACTCTGATGCTCATCCCTGCCTGCAGGAAGAGACCTTAGAAGTGAGCATGCAAGGAGAGACATGTGAAGCCAAGTGCTATGATGGAGAGAAGCAGGGACTCTCCTAAATGGGTTAGGCACAGAGGGCTCTGTCGCCTTTCTCTGCAAGCCAGGGGTATATGGAGTCACTTCAAAAATTCATGGAGGGCTTGACATTTGGGATTGTGTTACAGCCCTGCTTAGTGTTCCCACATCACCTATTGGAGTGCCTAGGTTAGAGTCAAAACTCCCAATTCCTGTTACCTGCTAATATGCACTTTTGAGGAGAGTTAAGGCTGAAGTATATGGACTCCTTTCACCCACATGAGAGACCCATATCTTCTAGGAAGCACAGCTAATGGGAGCCCTGGGTACAGAGTGGATGGACATATAGTATCCCTTTGCTGCAATATGTGTTTGTGGTCTGGCAAATAGCTCACTCCAGCATGAACTTCCTGATGTCAGGTGGTGGTGCACAATTGAGAAAAGGGGGCTACTGAGGCATTTAGTCATTTTTCAATTAGTCTATGCAGCTGACATCACCACAGGGAAGGGACACCACTGGAATAGTCTCAGTCTGGCCACATGTATACAGGACGTTCGTTTAAACTTTGAAAATTCACTATGTTCACATTAAAGGTGCAGAGATCTCTCATTAACTGTTCTCTCTCCAGATGACCACAATAGCTGGGATTGAGGCAAGTTGAAGTAGAGAATCCAGAACTCAGTACAGGTGGCATGGACCAAAGTATTTGAGCTACCATCTGCTGCGTCCTAGGGTGCACATTAGTAGGAAGTTGGATTGGAAATGGAGTGGGACTCAAACCCTCACTCTATGTAGTAAATGGGTCTCCAAAGAACCATCTTACATGCCATCCCCAAATGCTCACACCGCTATTATTTTAAGAGGATTCCTACCACAGGCCAAACGAACTCTCCTGGCCCTGATGGCCATAGCCCCTGAGGCTAAGCTATGCAGACACTCAACACCCTGGAAAATGCCCAGGCTCAACTACCCAATGGATTGTTCACAGCAGCAGCTTCCTGCCATGCTTGCCACACAGTACTATGCACCTAGAGTTGTGACACAAGGCACTGCTCCCCTGACATTTCTTCATCTATATTCCATGTGCTGGTACCCAATTTGGTCATCCACATCAGAGTGATAACCACTGAATGCTATGCTGAAGGGGGGAGTCCCAAGTTGGCTTATTTCAGGAAAACCTCATGAGTTCCTCCAGACACTTCTTGGCACTGATGTGGCTCATCCTCCCAGATAGTCACTAATGGGAGATACCCTGGCACAATAGTTTGTGCACCCCACAAACATCCCTTTGAGCGACAGTCACCCATTAACTGAGCTCATAGCCTAGGTAATTGTGACCTTTATGGGCACTGAATCAGGCATCACTTCAGAGCAGTGAACCAGCCCTGCTGGGTCATTGGCAATGAGGAGTACAAGCCCTTAGGATACCTGCATGTTCAATATATTAAGGCAGGAGCCACCTTTTTCCCATGAATCCAGGTGTCTCTCCTCCCCACCTCTCATTCACTATTTCTGATCCTTGGCATTGACAGTAACATGTCTTCTCCACCACACATAATGCTTCATACTGATGGGGTATGCCCACTAGGAACAGTTCCTCAAACCACTCTTCAACACCAAGACTCAGGCAGGTCAAGGAAGGAATTGCCTTAGTTAATCGCCACACATTGGAAGCATCTGTGCTGAAATTTGTCTCCCAACTCATCAATCTTGCCCCTAGTCAAGGCTGGAGGAAAGGAGACATATTGCTGATTATCACAACCTCAGCAAGGTAATGCCTCCTCTTAAGTCCATTTCATCAAACATTGTCACTATGTTCTAAAATGTTCAGATGCCTTTGCCTTAAGTTTGCTGTTACTGATGTGGAAATTATGTATTTTTGTGTGTCTGTGCCAGGTGCCATTCGCTTTTACATTTGGAGGCCAATGATTAGCTTTACGAAGCTTCTAAGGCATAACTCAGTGGTCAACCATGGGTTCATTTTGTTGACAGTATCTAACTGCTCTCTAGCTGCTAACTAACATCCACCTGTGACACTGTGTGTATGACTTCCTTCTGAATGTTAACCAAGAGGAACATGCATAATGAGGCCTCATAATGAGGTTATGATGAATTATATTTGGGAACTAAATTCTGTCTACCAGATGAGTTGACAATTGAAGTCTTTGGTTTGTCATGGTGATTGTAATATCATAGATGCCACAGCAATGGAAAATTTAAGTACATTGCATGCCCTACCATGTACCATATTATAGAACCTTCTCTCCCTCCCCTGTGTATGGCCTTTCTTATCTTCTCCCTCTCCCTTTCAAAGGGTATGAAGAATAATGGAATCTTTGGAGACAGGCATAAGAATTCCAATATAGGCCTTATTACCTGTTAGATGTATGACTTTGAGCATAATTTTTGCTGTATTTGGTAGGGTTCCTATCACAAAATTACGCACACTGAGTGGCTTAAAATACAGAAATATATTGGCTCACACAGTTCTGGATCCTTGAAGTGGGATATGAAGGTGTGTGCAGGGCACCTGGGAGAACTAGATTCATATCCTTCTCTGGCAGTGGTTGGCTTTCTGGCAGCCTTAGGCTTGCCTTCATCTTCCTATTGTGCTCTCCCTATATGTTTGTATGCATCTAGATTTTACCTATTTATAAAAATGCCGCTATATTGGTTCATGGTCCCATCCTAATGACCTTGTTTTGACTTGATTACCTCTGCAAAGACTTTATTTCAAATAAGGTCATATTCTGAGGTCCTGGGGTTGGGACTTCAACCTGTAGGATGGCTGCCTTTCCATTCCTAAAGATGATGATGACTTTTTCCCTCAAATGACACTTTAAGGAACAGAATGTCATTAACTCATGAGAAATTTCACCTTGTTTTAAAATGAAGTTCATTGCCACTTGTCACAAAAAGCATATTCCAATTTGACTCTGTGGATGTGGTTATGATGAACTATATTTGGGAACTAAATCCTGTCTACCAGATGATTTGACAAGATCTTAGGGGCATTTTGTAATGAATCCATTATTTTAAGAGTGTTTAGTTAAGAGGCAAAGCTACAGAAAGAAATGTCTTCTCTCTGTTGCCTCAAACCCCAGCGGCTTTAAAGGCAGGAGCTGAACTGATTCAAAGCCTGGAGCCAGAAGTCAGGAACCAGGAGTTTCTTCTGGGTCTCCCACACAGGTGCAGGGACCCAAGCACTTGAGCCATCTTCCACTGCCTTCCCAGGCCAAAAAACACAAATCTGAATAAGAAGATGAACATCCAGGGCTCAAACTGGTGCCCATATGGGAACCTGCCACTGCAGGCTGAAAGTGTAACCTAGTATGCTATAATGTCAGCCCCAGCCATTCCATTTTTACAGATTAATCAAGAAGTCTTTTTCATATTACATTCACTTGCACGATTGTGATAAAATAATTCCAAGTGCATTACAGTTGGATTTTTAATGTGCTGGTAAATTTGTCCGGAGAGAGTGCAGTGCTTTCTAATTCATTATTGCTGACTACTCAATATCAAAATACATGCCAATCATAGCCCTGAAATTGTTTGCTCATTCTAGTCAGCATTCTCTTTTTGAAGTCATCAAGTGTCTCACATTTCTCTAAGTTGTCTAACTCCTTCCATGTACATGATTTTGCAAAATTGTGTCACCACAGCAGACTCAGATGTTCAAGTTTAAGGAATTCTCTTTCTATTTTGTTATTTCTTAGTACTCAAAATCAAAATTTGACCATAAATATTTATTGGCTCAAGGTACTTGTAGGCTCACTAAAAATTAACATATTAGTCAGCATGGTCTTTTCTAATTTAAGTTCCTGAAATTTTTGTTATTCTTTAATGTAATTTTAAGGTTTCTATTCATCCATGCTGTCCTTATATGATTGTGACTCTGTTTCTACCAAATTACTAATTTGTACACCACATAATCAAAATTAACTGTCTTATATAGAGTACATGTCTCTTTATTTTGCTTAGAATTTAGCACTGTCACCTGAATGTGTAATTAGTAACCTGATTTATGACAATAATAACACAGGGAAACATTGGGTTCCATGGTTTGGTGTATGATTCTGTAGTCATAAACTCGACTTAAATGCTGCAAGTTGTCCTAGAAACTGTCATGAGTATAGGATTTCAGCACCTTTAGGGCCAGTACCATCATGGTCATCAGCATGGGATACTACATCTTTTTTTTTTTAACTTTTATTTAATGAATATAAATTTCCAAAGTACGACTTATGGATTACAATGGCTTCCCCCACATACCGTCCCTCCCACCCACTACCCTCCCCTTTCCCACTCCCTCTCCCCTTCCATTCACATCAAGATTCATTTTTGATTATCTTAATATACAGAAGATCAGCTTAGTATACATTAAGTAAGGATTTCAACAGTTTGCTCCCACACAAACATAAAGTGAAAAATAATAGATGATTTTTTTTAAATGATGATGAAATCAGATCAGACCTATTGTCATGTTTAATCCCAGTGAGAGTCAAGTTGGGAGTTGATAATTTCTTTTTTTTTTTTTTTTTTTTTTTTACAGAGGATCAGTTTAGTATACATTAAGTAAAGATTTCAACAGTTTGCACCCCCATAGAAACACAAAGTGAAATATATTGTTTGGGTACTCGTTATAGCATTAAATCTCAATACACAGCACATTAAGGACAGAGATCCTACATGAGGAGTAAGTGCACAGTGACTCCTGTTGTTGACTTTACAAATTGACACTCCTGTCTATGGCATCAGTAATCTCCCTATGCTCCAGTCATGAGTTTCCAAGGCTATGGAAGCCCTCTGAGTTCTCCGATTCTTGTTTAGACAAGGTCATAGTCAAAGTGGAGGTTCTCTCCTCCCTTCAGAGAAAGGTACCTCCCTCTTTGAAGACCTGTTCTTTCCACTGGGATCTCACTCGCAGAGATCTTTTGCCAGAGTGTCTTGGCTTTCCATGCCTGAAATACTCTCATGGGCTTTTCAGCCAGATCCGAATGCCTTTAGGGCCGATTCTGAGGCCAGAGTGCTATTTAGGACATCTGCCATTCTATGAGTCTGCTGAGTATCTCACTTCCCATGTTGGATCACTCTCCCCTTTATTTATTCCATCGGTTAGTGTTAGCAGGTACTAGACTTGTTTATGTGCTCCCTTTGACTCTTAGTCCTTTCATTATGATCAATTGTGAACTGAAATTGATCACTTGGAATAGTGAGATGGCATTGGTACATGCCACCTTGATGGGATTGAATTGGAATCCCCTGGTATGTTTTTAACTCTACCATTTGGGGCAAGTCAGCTTGAGCATGTCCCAAATTATACATCTCTTCCCTCTCTTATTCCCACTCTTATGTTTAACAGGGATCACATTTCAGTTAATTTTTAACACTTAAGAATAACTGTGTATTAATTACAGAATTAAACCAGTCATATTAAGTAGAACAGACAAAAAAAACTACTAAGAGGGATAATGTATTAAGTTGTTCATTAACAGTCAGGGCTATGCTGATCAAGTCACCATTTCCCATAGTGTCCATTTCACTTCAGGAGGTTTCCTTTTTGGTGTTCAGTCAGTTGTCACCGATCAGGGAGAACATATGGTAATTGTCCCTTTGGGATTGGCTTATTTCACTCAGCATGATGTGTTCCAGATTCCTCCATTTTGTTGCAAATGACTGGATTTTGTTGTTTTTTACTGCGGTATAGTATTCTAAAGAGTACATGTCCAATAATTTCTTTATCCAGTCTACCGTTGATGGGCATTTAGGTTGGTTCCAGGTCTTAGCTATTGTGAATTGAGCTGCAATAAACATTAGGCTGCAGACCGCTTTTTTGTTTGCCAATTGAAATTCCTTTGGGTAAATTCCAAGGAGTGGGATGGCTGGGTCGAACGGTAGGGTTATCTTCAGGTTTCTGAGGAATCTCCAGACTGACTTCCATAGTGGCTTGACCAGTTTGCATTCCCACCAACAGTGGGTTAGTGTCCCTTTTTCCCCACATCCTCTCCAGCATCTGTTGTTGGTAGCTTTCTGAATGTGAGCCATTCTAACCGGGGTGAGGTGAAACCTCATTGTGCTTTTGATTTGCATTTCCCTGATTGCTAATGACCTTGAACATTTTTTCCTGTGCCTGTTGGCCATTTGGATTTCCTCTTTTGAAAAATGTCTATTGAGGTCCTTTGCCCATCTCGTAATTGGGTTGTTGGTTTTGTTTTTGTGGAGTTTCTTGATCTCTTTGTAGATTCTGGTTATTAACCCTTTATCTGTTGCATAGTTTGCAAATATATTTTCCCATTCTGTCGGTTGTCTCTTCACTCTCCTGACTGTTTCTTTTGCAGTACAGAAACTTCTCAATTTGATGCAATCCCAATAGTTAATTTTGGCTTTGACTGCCTGTGCCTCCCGGGTCTTTTCCAGAAACTCTTTGCCTGTGCCAATATCTTGAAGGGTTTCTCCAATGTTCTCTAAGGATACTACATCTTTCTGGATGTTACTGGAGCTGTAAATTATTTTCTGATTTTGTAAATTTTCCAAAATACATGTCCCTGAGATATTACAATTTTTCTAGTTTATTCTGGACACTTTTATAGAAAGACCAACCCACATGTTTGTTTTTTAATTATGATTGACACTAAAGTACTCATTATTACATAAGGCAAAATAAGCTTTTCCCTTGCTATGTGCATCAAATTTGTATTTTTTATCTAGACTTACATTTTATTACTTTAACCTGTGTATATCACTATCCACATATAATATAATCTTAGCTCTGCCAATGCATGGTCATTCTTTTGGGAATGTACATTGTAATGACATGAATTTACTCAAAATTGTTTGAGATGTATTAGCAACCTCCATCTTCAAATTGTATCTAATCACTTTTGGACATCACATCATGTCATTTAAAGGTCAAATATGTTTTATAGTTTCTTTATTTTTAGGGACTCAAAATTGGCCATTCACTTTAAGTTTTCCATGCATTTGGTGAAATACTATTATCTTAGCTCTAAGATTATTGAATTCAATGGTATAAAATTTCCTTGATTTAAGAGATTACAGAATTTTGGTAGTCTAAATTTATATTTAGTGCTGTTTTTAATCTATGTCTGTTACATCCCCTTGTGTCTTATTTCTGCTTCTATTAAATTTGCCATTGGTACACCCAGTAGTCAGTATACCACATATATGGAATTGTCACATTTCTCTATTTTCATATTGTATTTGAATTTGTTTACTACAACCTGAGTAAATTGTCAATAATCTAATTTGTGCCAATTCTGGTGCAGGAAACTTCAGGCTACCATGATTTGCTTTTTCATTGTTAGGCTATCATCCCTCTGATTTCTGGAAGTTGTCCAAACAAATTTTGTGTTCAAAGTATCTGAGAACAATCTAGGGCCTGTTCCATCAGTTTCATTAGCAGGAGAGTTCATTTTTAGCCTACTACATTCAAGTAACTTGAAATTAACCATTCACTTTTGAAATTTAGGTAATTATTTTTGGTCCTTAAATTCATTGAACTCACTCTTTTTCACAAATATTCTAGTCTAGGCTAATCCCAGCCTTGTGAATCTGTGGCCATGATGACTTAAATATTTCTTGTGAGGTCACCATCACACCCAACATTCTATAAGTTGTCCTGGAAACCTTCAGGTATACAGTGTCTCAGAGCCATCTTAGCCAAGCATACTCATTCTCTCTTCTCAAGGTAATATATACATATATATGAAAACTAATTAGCTATATATAATGTGTATATATATATATACACATATAACTTCTGGATTTTTATAGAACTAAATCATTTATTGATTATTCAGTTTTTTTTATTTTCAAATTTTGCACTGTATGTCTAGATATTGGCACATTTCCTGACAATTATGTGGGTAAGTGGCAGGATCTTGATGTGGTTTTGATCTCAGGATTATGTATGTTTATCTAATTTTAGAGGTTGGTAGAAAGAGACAGAAACTATGAGCCATATCTGGTGCCTTACTCCCCATTCTTGTAATGACCAGTAGCTAGATTATTATGGAACACTGAACTATACTTTTAGATAGTAAATTTTATATGTATGCATAAATTTTAAAAATGTTGCTCTATAAATGAATATAAAAATAAATTATATATATATATATATAAGCATGGGCTTTCTTTCACAAAAATCTCTTTTGAAAGAGTTATTTGTTTATTTTAAATGCAGAGAGGGAGAGAGAGGAAAGGAAGAGAGAGAGAGAGAAAGAAAGAGGTATCTTCCCAGGCTCTGGCTCACTCATCAAATGACCTCAGTGCCAGGACAGGACCAGGAACTAGGAGCTTCTTCCAGGTCTCCCACAAGGGTATAGGAGTCCAAGCATATGGACCTTTTCCATTGCTTTCCCAGGTGCATTATCAGGGAACTTGATTAGAAGTGGAACAGACAAGCAGGTGCAGAGGCACAAGTACTTGGGCCATCTTCTACTGCTTTTACAGGCCATATCAGAGAGCTGGATTGGAAATGGAGCAACCTAGACTTGAACCGGCACCCATATGGGATGCAAGCACTGCAGCAGTGGCTTCATATGCTATGCCACAGTGTCAGCCCAACAAGACATCTTTCACAAGCAGTTGACCAGATATTTCTAGGTTTGGTGTAGTAATGCATCCTTTGAAACTCATATGTTGATGACAGTCTAAAGATAATAGATAATTCATATTTAGTTATTCCTTTGTATCTTCTTATAGCTACTATTGTTGTTTAGTTTTAATGCACAGTATTCAACCATTATGTTATATTGCCAGTTTATTTTGTGTTTCAAAATATTACTATCACATGTATATTATCAATACTCTACTGTCTACCAATGCTAGAATAGTGAACCTGTGACCATCTTGCATGGGCTTTTCAGTGAGACCTCACCAACTGGAGGGTATTTCTCCACATTCTCCTGACAGTGTTCATGTTCACATTTTCTTCTTATTATTTAAAAATCAATGGAGGATGTAGGGAGAGAGAGAGAGAGAGAGAGAGAGAGAGAGAGAGATATCTTCCATCTAATGGCTCACTACACAAATGGCTGCACCATCCAGGGACGGACCATACCAAGTCCAGGAGCAATGAAATCCATCAGGCCTCCCATGTGGGCAGTGTCAGGCAGTTAAGAATTTTAGTATCATCTGCTCCCTCACAGGCACACTAGAAGTGATCTGGATCCAAAACAGTGGAGCTAGGATTCAAATGGTAACTCGGATATGGATGTAAGCCTTGTAAACAGTGGGGTATCCCAATGCATCATTACACCAACCTGTACACATTTTCTTGGACCACTGTAACTCTTCTCCTTTTCAAGGTGATGCGTTCTTTGCTTCTCTGTAGTTTTAAAGGATTGCAGATCAAGAAATTAACAAGTATAATTCTTGATACACATTTCTCTAATATTATCCTGATAATTGTCCTGAACTTTCCTTAATTTAACATATTGACCTTTCTGTAACCATCTAATTATCATTTAACTATAATGGAATATTTTTCAGCAATTTCATTTTATCAGCTTTTACCCTACCTTTGCTCCTACATTATTCAGTCCCACTTACACCAGTTAATATATAATTCAAATTATAACATATCTATCTTTATTTATGTTTAATTTATTACTATCACCTGTATACATCAAAAACCTCCTAATGAATGCGAATCATAATATAAACCCATGTAAGCTTTTTCATATATCCATTCAATGAAAACCTGTCTTCTCTTGAAAATTTGATGTTTACAGTTTTGCAGATCTTGTCCCACGTAATCATTTTCACATTCCATCTGTTCTTAAATATTCCTTTAGTTCTTAATATTCCAAAAGTTGTCCTGTTGCTTTGAACAGTATAATATAACCATTGTTACAAGTACCTATCCTTTAAAATGTTTTGGGCTTTTGGCCTAATTTTACTTAATAGTCATTCATTTCTAATTTTTCTTTTTTCAATTTTGATATATATTTTCCCCAAATAGTCATTGTAACTGGCAGCTACTTACTACTATTACCAATCAGTTGAGTTTTACTCACAATAAACTATACACTTTATATGTAACAGTCATATCCTTTTTGTATTTTTAAGTTTGTATTTGAATTTATTTCCAAAGGTGTATATATCATAAATATTTTATAGTCAGCCACTCCTACTACTATTAACTTGCTCATGTTATAATTGTAAAGAAAATGACTCTTAATTTCTCCTGGCCACTTTCTTGTACACGTTTCTCAGAACCATCATAGACCAATATAATCACTTTCTCAATACAGATTAAATATGTTTTGTCTATTTCTGAGTTCTATGACAAAGTATTTACCTTCCATTTTTAATTTTTAAGGAGTAACTCCAGACACAAGTATCTTTCCTTAAAAATTTCCTTTTTACTACCATGATTTTTGCTTTATTTACATGTGTTTTTATATAATTGCATGAATTATTTTTCACCAAACTCACTTCATAATATATCCTTGTAATATTATTATTGTCCCTACAAAGTAAACTATATCTATTTATGTCAAATGCAATATATTACTTATATCATGCATAGTCAATTCTTTTATATATTGTATATTTGAATTTGCATAGTACCACTTGTATATATAATCATGTATGTATAATGTTTCTGATGAATGGTTTTATTTTCTTGTTTTATTTTTGTTGATTTTTAATTATCCAATATTAATGAACCCTTGTTTATCAAATACATGATGCTACTGTCACTGTATGATTGCAATTTTATCCTTCAGTGAACCTATCTTCCCACTATGAACTTTAAAACATCTTCCTTGTGCCTGGCATTGTGGTGTAGTGGGTAAAGCCACTGCCTGTAACCTTGGCATCCCATATGGATACTAGTTCCTGTCAGATGTTCCACTTCTGACCAAACTCCTGCTAATGGCTTGGGTAAAGGGGTGGAAGATGGTCCACATGCTTGGTCATCTGTCACTCACATGTGAAACCCAAAAGAAACTCCAGGCTTCTGGCTTCAGTTTGGCCCAGTTCTAGCCATTGTGGCCATCTGGGGAGTGAACCAGTGGATGGGAGATCTCAATCTATCTCTTTCTCCCCCTCTCTGTTTCTGTAATGTTGACTTCCAAATAAAAAATCACCTTGCTTACAGGTTTCATTGTGACATCAAATCAGAAAATCCCATATAAGTTTTATTGACAATGCTCACATATGCTACAGCTTTAAATACAATGTCTTCACACTAATATTATCCTATTTATTGGCATATTTGCTTTAGTATCTTCATTTGTTTTTCAATTGTAATGGTTGGACTATTGAATTATTTTATATCTGCTAGAAACTGCATTATGGCTACTATATTATAAGGTTGAATACTACTTGTAGTCCAGTAATATAATTTATATCATCATATGTACATTCATTCTATTTTCATTTACTAGTATGTATCATTTTTATACATTATTGGTATCCTGGTATAGCTCAACCCTAGTACTATGAGCATCACATTACCTTTTTCAGCTTTTTCATTGTGACATCATCAACTTTATTTAAAATTTTAAGAACTGCTGGCACCTTGTTTGTTCATAACTTCTTAGAACCCTCTTAGACCAATAAATTCCATTCCTTTTTCAGGTGACATATTTTCTCCTTTTTTGGAACTCCAGTGGATTCTAAATTTATGCTTACTTTAAATTTCAAAAGTATAATTGTAGATACAGCATTTTTTTCTTTATCATTATCCTCAGAATTGGCAAGAAATTTATATATATATTAATTTATATATAATAAGCTTTTATTTTTCATTTTTATGTATCTGAAACAGACTATTCAACTCTAAAATTTATTACACACACATGCACACACACATTTGTCACTTTAATACTGTTCTTATCAAAACAGCTTTACCCACTATAGTCATTATTCACATCCTGCAAGACAATGTTTTCTCCTCTGTAAATTACCAGAAGGTATATTAGTGATAAAAAAGGCCCAAGAGCTAAATTTAAATCCTTGATAAATGTTCCCATCGTGGGATGCCCTGTCATTGAACTGAAGTAAGCATGCTCAGCAGCACCTGGTAGGGTCCCTTCCATTTAGGCTGTAACTGGTTGAAAGGGATCTTTCCTTCCAAGTACTTAATAAAAATAAATATCCTGGGTAAAGAGGTTACATGTGAGTTGTGGGATCTGGCACTGGGAGAACTTTATTACCTTACTCTATCAGAGACTTTTGTACCTGGCTGAAATGGACAATATTCTTTATCTGATCATGAGTCTCTGAATCAAAGAAGATGCCAGAGGTGAGGAAGGGCCTTCCATGTAGCCCTTCCATCTCATATAGGCTAAGCTTTAGGGCAGCCATAAGTGCTATTCTCATTCAGAGGAGTACAATAGGGAATAGTTTAAGCCATGTTTCTGAAGTTCTTGGCAACGCTTAGCAGGATTTTTTCTCAGAATATGATTACTTTTCAATTTTACCCAATGACTGCAGTCTCCAAGAGGCATGGAGATGCTAAGAAACTCCTAGAGCAAGCCTCTGTTTTTTCTGCTATAAACAAAGTGAATGACTTAATCAAGTTAGAGATTCCTAATGCTGGGGCTTCTATTAACACCTCTTTAAGCCTTTGGGATACTTTTAGTAGCTCCTCTGTTCAGCAAATTTTGTCTGTGTCAGGGCCTTTTAAAGCTTCATACAAAGGTTTGGCTATTAACACAAATCCTGGAATCCATATTCTACAGAATCCTGCCATTCCCAGGAATGTCCCTAGGTGCTTTTTTCATCTGTGATGTTCTTATTCATAGAATAGCTTCCTTTCTCTTGACTGAAATGGCATGCCTTCCTGAGGTCACAATACATCCCATGTAATGCTCCTCTTGTTTAGAAATCTGAGATTTCATTGGGGAATCTCTGTATCCTCATTTTGCTAGATTCTCAGCTTAATTGGATGCAGAAACATCTTTTATGTAAGGGTTTAGAACAATAGTATGCACTGAAACAACTGCCTCATTAATAGCCCAGAGGTCTTGAACCATTTTGTACTCTCCGTTTGACTTCAAAACAGGCAAGGTAGGAGTATTATTGGGAGACTGACATGAAACCAAGAGTCTATGTTTGAGAAATTTAATTAACTACAAGGAAGCACTTAAGGATGGCAACAAATCTCTTTCAAGCTATAAAGTTTGACTTTCAGATATAACTAAAACTTCCGAGATAAGAATATCATCTATTTAACAGACCAAAAGTAAATCTTTGAGAGCACATTTTATCATTAATTCAAATAACACAACTGTTTAAGAATAGAGGTCCTACAGGGGAAGTTAGTACCCAGTGACACCTATTAGTAACTTAACAAAACACTATGTGGCTGGTGCTGCAGCTCAATAGGCTAATCCTCTGCCTGTGGCACTGGCACACTGGGCTCTAGTCCCAGTTGGGGTGCCAGATTGTGTCCTGGTTGCCCCTCTTCCAGTCCAGCTCTCTGCTGTGGCCTGGGAGTGCAGTGGAGGATGGCCCAAGTCCTTGGGCCCTGCACCTGCATGGGAGACCAGGAGAAGCACTTGGCTCCTGGCTTCGGATCACCACAGTGTGCCGGCAGCAGCAGCCACTGGAGGGTGAACCAATGGTAAAGGAAGACCTCTCTCTCTCTCTCTCTCTCTCACTGTCCACTCTGCCTGTCAAAAATTAAAAAAATTTAAAAAATTAAAAAAACATTATGTATGACATCAGTGATCACCTGAGGCTCTTGACATGAAATGCCTAGGCTGAGGAAGCCTCTTGAACCATAAAAGCCATGAGTCCTTGACAAAGCCATAAATAAAGAGGGAGTTCTCCCATCCCTTCAGAGAAGAGAACATTCTTCTTTGATGACTACATCTTTCCATTGAAGACTGGCAAGGTTAGATGATACAAAATTAATATTGAAATAAAATGCATTTCTATATACTATAAACAAAATTAAAATTTTATAATCAGCACCATTGCATTTAAAATATGAAATGCTTTCCATGCCAAGACACTCTGGCAAAAAAAAAAAAACCCTAAATGAAAGATCTCTGTGAGTGAGATCCCAGTGGAAAGAACAGGTCTTCAAAGAAGGAGGTACCTTTCTCTGAAGGGAGGAGAGAACCTCCACTTTGAATATGACCTAGTCTAAACAAGATAAGAGTCGGTGAACTCAAAAGGCTTCCATAGCCTTGGAAACTCATGACTGGTGCATAGGGAGATTACTGATGCCATAAACAGGAGTGTCAATTTGTAAAGTCAACAACAGGAGTCACTGTGCACTTACTCCTCATGTAGGATCTCTGTCCTTAATGTGCTGTACATTGAAACTTAATGCTATAATGAGTACTCAAACAGTATATTTCGCTTTGTGTTTCTATGGGGGTGCAAACTGTTGAAATCTTTACTTAATGTATACTAAACTGATCTTCTGTAAAAAAAAAAAAAAAGAGAAGAAGAAATTATCAATTCCCAACCTGACTCTCACTGGGATTAAACATGACAATAGGTCTGATCTGATTTCATCATCATTTAAAAAATCATCTATTATTTTTCACTTTATGTTTGTGTGGGAGAAAACTGTTGAAATCTTTACTTAATGTATGCTAAACTGATCTGTATATAAAGAGAATCAAAAATGAATCCTCATGTGAATGGAAGGGGAGAGGGAGTGGGAAAGGGGAGGGATGCGTGTGGGAGAGACGATATGGGGGGGAAGCCATTGTAATCCATAAGCCGTACTTTGGAAATTTATATTCATTAAATAAAAGTTAAAAAATATGAAATGCACATCTGATGAAATATTGACAGCCCTACAAAAATAACTCAGTATTCCTATGAAATTAAATTAAATATTGCCCAAGTGAAGAGAGAAACTTTATCCATGAATCTCAAGATTCATCAGTGTTAAAACATCAATTAGCTTGGGATCAGTGCTGTGCCACAGTGGGTAAAAGTAAGCCAGTGGTGATAATATGAGCTGTGGCAATCTTGCTTTGCCTTTTAGTTATGGTATCACAAAATTGCTCATAGTTCTGTAAATTCTGTATACAAATTTTCAGAATGTTTGCCATGGTATTCTCCTGTTCCACATGTCGATTTACATTTTCCTGAATTTTGCCATTGATGGGAGAAATTTTCCATCATATATTTCTAGAAACTGGTACCTTTCCTATAATATACTGCGTAAAGTACAGTTATCTCTTCATCACTTAAGGCACTCAATTTACCAATACTTTTAAACTGTTTGAAATGGATTCTTTTTCACCAAACTCCGTTATATCTGGTACTGATTTTATTGGAACTCTTACTGAGTTATTTACTTTTACTTACAGTGTTAGTGGTATATTTTATATTGTGAGCATCCTTTCTGGTTTTGTGATTGCAGTTATTGATATATATATATATATACACATATGTATATATGGTTTTTGTTTAAAGATTTATTTCATTTATTTGAAAGAGTTACAGAAAGACATAGACAGAGACAGAAACAGAGAGAGAGAGAGAGAGAGACAGAGACAGAGACAGAGAAAGAAATGTCTTCCATCCACTGGTTCCCACCCCAAATGGCTGCAATGCCTGGAGCTCAGCCTATCCAAAGCCAGTAGCCAGTAGCTTCTGCTAGTTCTCCCATGTGGGTGCAAGAGCTCAAGGACTTGGCCATCCTTCACTGCTTTTCCCAGTCACATTAACAGGGAGGCAGATTGGAAGTAGAAAAGGTTGATCTTGAATTGGCACAGTATGGGATGCCAGCACTGCAGACCAGGGCCTTAACCTGTTGTGCCACAGTGACAGTGCCAAGTATATGTTTATTTAATATCCTTGTTTAAGTAAATCCTTGTACTGTGACATTCTTGCTTGACTTTCTTTCACAGTGATGTCATCAGATCCCTCAAAATTCTGTAAGTTTTGCTGGTCATATCAATGTATAATCTCTCTGAACTCTGTTAGGATAAGCTTAATCTTACACACTTTAAAGTCACACATTTTTAAACTTTCTTAATTTTTATAACTCCAAAGTTATCGTTCACTGAATTTTCCCAAAATGTAGGTCTAGATATACCTTGTTAGAATTTTTCTAGTAGGAGGAATGAGTTTTATATTCATTGATTTTTACTTCTCACTTTATGTAATTACAATTAGATATTTTTCACTAAATTCCTTTATTTTTGCATTTTATAGAATTTAGCACATGTAAACTAATCTTTGATGTTAGAAATTCTCTGTAGTCTATATATCTTTAGATATTTGGATAATTCCTTTAAGATTATTATCTAAAGTGGCTTGATTAAAGATATTAGGATTCTTTTAGTATTCTTTTTAAAGGTAATAGAATAGTTTACACCAAATTCTCAAATATGGATGTCAATCTCTATCAAATAAAATATTGTAACATGAACATACTCTTCTTTTTGGGTTTTGAAAGATATTTGGCCCATATGAAAAATACTAGTACTATTTTGCCCATATGAAAAATACTATTCTGTCCATTTTTTCAAAAATACAGCTCTTAACTTCACCTATTTTTGGTATTGTTTTTTGGTTTCATTTTTATTTATTTCTTCTCTCATTTTAATCATTTCTCTCTCTCTCTCTCTCTCTCTCTCTCTCTCTTTTTGACAGTCAGAGTGGACAGTGTCAGAGAGAGACAGAGAGAAAGGTCTTCCTTTGCCATTGGTTCACCTTCCAATGGCCGCCGCAGCGGGCCCACTGGGGCCAGTGCATCGCACTGATCCGAACCCAGGAGCCAGGTGCTTCTCCTGGTCTCCCATGCAGGTGTAGGGCCCAAGGACTTGGTCCATCCTCCACTGCACTCCCGGGCCATAGCAGAGAGCTGGCCTGGAAGAGGGGCAACTGGGACAGAATCTGGTGCCCCGACCGGGACTAGAACCCGGGGTGCCAGTGCCGCAGGTGGAGGATTAGCCTATTGAGCTGCAGCACCGGCCAATCATTTCTCTTATTAATTTTGGGTTTGATTTGTTGTTTTTCTAGGTCCTTGAGATGCATTGATAGATCCTTTATTTGGTATATTTCCAAATTTTTCATGTAGGCACTGATTGCTATAAACTTCACCTTTAACACTGCTTTTGTTGTATCCCATACATTTTATATGATGCATTGATTTCTATTATAACCCACTGTTAATTCAAAAGCATGTTGTTCAGTCTCGATTTGTTTCAGTATTATCTAGAGAATCCTGAGATGTTGAATTCCAGCTTTATTCCATTTCTTATCTAAGATGATGCATGATATTATTTCAAAGTTTTTGAATTTGCTGAGACTTATTTTATGACAAAGCATACGCTATGCTTTTAGAGTACCAGATAAATCAAGCTAAGATGGCATCTGGAATTAAATTGATTTATTGTTTGGGAACAGTCTCTAGTCTTCCTTTATCATGATTTTATGGGTTATCATTGCTGAAAATGTATCTTTAATAATGAGAATAGTGAGAGCGAAAAGCACATTGTTGGAATTTTAGTACTGTTGACAACTGAAAGTATCGTCTATTTATGTTTATAACTCAACAATATGACAAACCAATGAGAAAGGAAAATTATGTGAACACACTTCATAAAAGACTATACATACCAATAAAAGTGCATGAGGAGCCAGCATTGTGGCAGAGCAGGTAAATCCTCTGCCCATGGTGACAGCACCCCATATGAGCACTGATTCTTGTCCTGGCTGACAATCCAGCTGCTGGTTAATGTTATAGGAAAACAGCTAAATACAGTCTGGTTCAAAGGGAATGCACAGTTCTTTGAAGAGAAACCAGGCAAGTCACAGGGCAGAATAAAATACCTTGTCACACTCAATAGAATGGATCGTATGCTTTTAATAATTTATTTTTATTACTATAAAAAGAACTGATTTCAGGTATTTCCAAGGTACAATTCTAAGGATGTAGTGATAATTTCTCCTTCCCTCTTCTTTGCTTTCTTTTTGAATTTTTGGGATAACACTTTTGTTTACTTTATAGTCACAGGTATAATGCACCACTAAATAAAGAGTTCAACAAGTCAAAAGTAGAAAAACCACTTTTCATGGGAGAATAGATAATCAAGCACTATAAATAATAATCAAATCTCAACATGACAGTTTCACTCATATACAATAAATATGTTTAATACTTTCTATGTTAGCCAGTACACATCAGAGAAAACATGACGTCTGCATTTTTTCATTTTGAGGTCATATAACTCCCTGTATATTTGGATGGTTTCTGGGTAACTGTTATGTCCATAGCTCTTCAGAATCTTCTAGTCCCTAGTGTCATCATACTCATTGACAGGAAATTTATATTTACTTTCATGAATATTTAGAGAATGAGAAATTAAACTATGTTAGATTTTTGAACTTGTCCAAAATGCACTTCTCTGTGCCCATGTTTTTCCTATAAATATAGTAATTGAGCCCATCCTGTCTGGGCTGTGCCCCCTCCCCCACCACTACTGCCGCCCCCCCCAACATGAAGAAATTCTTCCAGGACATCAAGGCAGACATCAAATTCAAGAGCGTGGGGCCTGGTCGTAAACTCAAACTGTCTGGGGGAGAAGGCCCCAAAGAGAAACCCAACCAGCTGGCTCTGAGGCAGCCCCTCCAGGGACCCACCAATGAGGCACAGATGGTGGTGGCTGGTGTAGAAGCAGCCCCGGGCTGGGGCCCAAAGTCGCAGGACTCCATGGGGAACCAGGTGAGGGAGGAGCTGCGAGCCCAGGCCACTGTCCGTGGGAGCCCTGAGGCACAAGGGACTAACGCGGTCCCTGAGGCCAAAGAGGAGGGCTCAGCTCACCTGGCGGTGCTGGGCATGTACTTCACCTGCCCACTCATGGGCCGCCCTGAGCAGGGACCAGCAGGAGGCCGGCATCAAGGAGGCCATTCTCTCAGAGGCTGTGTCCATCATGAAGATCCACACATTCAACAAAGCCTGTGACCGGGTGAAGTTGGACATGGACACCACTGCCAAGTACCTGGACAACCTCCACCTGCACCCCGAGGAGGAGAAGTACCGAAGATCAAGCTGCAGAACAAGCTGTTCCCGGAGCACATCAACTGCTTGGAGGGGGCGCACGAGTGTTTTGAGGCCATCGGGTTCCAGAAGGTCCTGCTTCCAGTCCTGATCAGGAGAGCCCAAATAGTTCTGTGTGCTGAGCCAGGTAGGGCTGGCCCATCCCCAGAGCCTGCACAGGCACAAGGAGCAGCCACTGGCTGTTGATCCCGTGGGGACCATGCTGCAGGCCTCCAACTTCGAGCTGCCCGCGGACTTCCTTGTTGCTCCCTAGCCCACGAAAGAATGACGTTGCTCGCAGCTTATCGTTCTTCAGTAGACTTTATTTAAACAGGATAGAAAGAGAAACCCTTGAGCAAGTGGAGCTCCGAATGAAAGGGGAAGCTCCTGTTACTATTTCACGAACGGCTTATATAGTATATCATTGCAGAAGCATGTAATGCAAGCTTAGTCCATGCAACAGTCCATGCAGCGATACTCCAATCGGGTGCCTGATCACACATAGTCCATGCACTCCTTGTCCAACCATAAAGGTGATCACGTGTCTTCATCCAATCAAGCTCCTGGTCACGTAGCAGGTGGCTCAGACGCCAGCAGAAAGTTTATTGTTGCTCCACCTGGCGTTTTCTCAACTCTTGGTCAGTGGGAAAAGAAGTATGGGAAGTCCCAAGGCCAAGTTGTAGACTCAACCCTGTGTTTATGGAAAGGTCCCGATATCGCAGCTCAACAGAAACCATAAACATCCACACAGCAGTAACTATCGCAAACGGTCAGCAAGCTAAGCCTTAGCATGTGGGCCCATGGCCGGCTCATGGGTCCCCACACTTCCTCAGCCTCATGGCAGAAGAGGTGAAGCCAGAGTAGAGGTTCAGGATGGATGCGGTGGAGTGTCTGAGCGTGCTGCTGGCTAAGGCCAGGTGCGAGGAGGAGCAGCAGAGGGCGCTGTGGGGGTACAGTTTCAGGCTTCTGTGCTTGTGCCTCCGGGATGGCTGCCTGCTGCAGGGGGCGCAGGGGGCCCGGGGGGCTTGGGTGCCGCGGGAGGGCAGGGGGCAGGGCGTGGGCTGTCCAGTTGGCCCTGACCATCCTGCACGAAGGGACCTTCTATGCCCCCGTGAGCGGCTGTCGGTACTGTACAGCTTCGTCCGGGAGGCCCTGAAGAGCGGCTGGCTGCCCTTGGAGCTGCTGGCCTCAGGGGGCAGAAGCTGTTGGAGGAGGAGAACCTGGCCTTGAAGGAGTGCACCAGAAGATCAGACAGCAGGGCCCCGTGTTCCCCCCTACAGCAGGGTGAGGCTTGCTCTGCCCCCAGGTGCCCTCCGCCCTTCTGACCTTCTTGTGGGACCCAGCTGTGCTGGAGGACCTCAGGCTGCTGGCCGAGCCCCACGCTCATGGCTCCTGAAGACCGAGCTCCTGTCAGCCATGGAGCAGCTCTTGTGCAACAAAAGCAGTGTTGGCCTCAAAAAAAAAAAAAAAACTATAATAATTGAAATTATTGAATAATACACAGTGGTGTACTTAATTTAACATCATTTCCCTGAGTACCATATACATTTCTAGGTTAAGTTCCTGCAAATTTTATATTTTTGTAAGTGAAATTTTGAAAATATTTTTCAATCCATTACATCTGCTTGGGATTCTTTGTTTGCCAAAGTTCTATTTTCTAACCACAGCAATAAAAATATAATGCATAGTATCACACCTATTTTGGGAACAAATTCAATTTGCCTGTAACAAGATTATTTACACTTCTGTAGCAGTACTGTATGTCATTACCACACTATGTTATTGCAATTTTAACATGGGGAACCTGGGCTCACCCTGGCTTGTTTTTCATAGTGAGGTGACCATGTCATATCCTTTCATGAAGTGTCTGTGTAACTTTCATGTTCATAATTTTTCAGAAGCAAATACACATGGGTATATATGGAATATATATACCAAATTGTGGATTGTATAGAAAAGATATTTCCCTGGGTTATTTTATTTTCCAAAGTGTAATTCTATATATTTCCATTCCATTAACTTGAATTTGTTATGAGACATGTTGGTTTCTTGGTTTAAAATATGACAATATTTTTTCTTTAAGAGTTAACTTAATTGATATCCTCATCTACTTCCTGTATATGTGTTTGTTACTTTGTTATCGTTCCTAAAGAATGGCTCAGTTCTATTCACAGAAATTTTGTAAATTCTTAGCATACTTGTGTGCATCCAAGTCTTATTTCATGTTGCATTTTATCATTTTCATATATATTTCTCATCCTTCTTCCTTAAAGAACTAAAATCAGACTTTCACTATTGAAATTTTCATGCCATTTTTATTGTGAGTTCATCATTTCAAACAAAATTCCATACGGCATCTCAGAACAATTACTTGCACATTTCCTGAGAACTATTGAAATAGTGTATCATTCACCCTTCCAAGAATACACGTGCTTTAGAACACTTTATAGATTCAATGGTACATGTAACTGAAAGTTGATCTTGAAAATTTCCACATGCTAGATTGACACACTTTTAGCTTTGTTTCAGAATTATTATGCCAAGTAACATGAATTGATCTAGGGGTCCATGCTGCGGTGTGGCAGGTGAAAGCCCCAGCCTGCAGCTGTGGTATCCTGTATGGGTGCCAATTCAAGTCCTGGCTGCTCCACTTCTGATCCAGCTCCCTGCTAGTGTGCTTGGAAAAGCAAGAGGATGGCTCAAGTGCTTGGGGCCCTGCACCCATGTGGGAGACCAGGGAGAAGTTCCTGGCTCCTGGCTTCAGATTCTCTCAGCCCTTGCCATCATGGCCATTCAGGGAGTTAACCGGCAGGTGGAAGACCTCTCTCTCTCTCTTTACATCTCTGTGTAATTTTGTCTTTCAAATAAATAAAATAAATCTTTTTTAAAAAAAAGACTCAGTCTGGATTTATTTTCCTCTCATTATGTACTCTTTCGTAAATATAATTTTAGGCCTGTTAAAAAAAAAACTTCCCCTCTGTCTGCGTTAAATTCTATAAATACAGATTAACAAGTTTCTACTCACAGTAATCAAAATGTTATGTGTCATGCCATATCTGAATAATTTATTTTTAAAATTACACTTCAATTGATCATGAGCATTGATTTATATCATCAATTACATAGTTAATTTTTTTCTATTTTTGAATTCATTACTATTGCCTTAGTTTTTTTCATTAATAGTGTAACATGTGTCAACATTAGAACAGCTTACCTGTGGCAAACTTGTTTTACTTTATCTTTGTAATATAATCAACTTTACATAATTTTTTCCAGATTTTCGACAATGTTCATGCACAACATTGCATAGAATTATTTTACATCAATGCCATCATTCTGCTCTGCAAGTCAGATAATTGGTTAAATTTCATGGCCTCTTTTGGAACTACACATTTACATTTGATTTTGGAAATTTTTTACAAAGTCATTTCTTCATATCAGTGTTATATTTCAAATATATTCTGTTAACAAACTTGAAATATTCTTGATTTAAGTTCTGTTAATTTTATTTTCTTTCATAGCTGTATTATAAACATTTATATATATATATATATATTTCTTTTTCACATACTTCCTGTATACTGTTTTGTCACTTATACAACATTATTCCCTACTGCTTCTACAAAATTATTCCCTACTACTCAGTATCAAAATGCTTGCCAATAATAGCCCTGAAAGTATTTGCTCATTCTCGTCAGGATTCTTTTTGAAGTCATCAAGTGGCTCACATTTCTCTAAGCTGTCTAACTCCATCCATGTACATGATTTTACAAAATTTTACCACAGCAAACATTTCATATGTTCGAGTTAATGCATACTCTTTACATTTGGGTATTTTTTAGTACTCAAAATCATAATTTAACCATAAATATGTATTGGGTCAAGGTGCTTCAATACTCAATAAAAATTAAAATATTAGTCAGCATGGTCTTTTCTAATTTAAGTTCCTGACATTTTCTTATTTTTAATGTAATTTTATGTTTTGTATTCATCTATGCCATTTCTATATGACTGTGACTCTGTTTCTACCAAATTACTAGTTTGTACACCATATAATCAAAATTAACTGTCTTATTTAGAGGTCATATCACTTTATTTTGTCTTAGAATTTACCACTTCCACCTGAATGTGTAATTAATGACCTGATTTATGGCAATATTAACACAGGGAAACAGCGGATGCCAGGGTTTGGTTTATGATTCTGTGGTTATAAACTCAATTTTTAAATGCTGGAAGTTGTCCTAGATACTGTCATGAGTACAGGATTTCAGCACCTTATGGGGCCAGTACCATCATGGTCATCAGCATGGGATACTACATCTTTCTGGATGTTACTGGAGCTGTAAATTATTTTCTGATTTTGTAAATTTTCCAAAATACATGTCCCTGACATACTACAGTTTTTCCAGTTTATTCTGGACCCTTTTATAGAAATACCCATCCACATGGTTGTCTTTTAAGTAAGGCTCACACTAAATTCCTTTTTGTTACTTAAGGCAAAGCAAACTTTTCCCTTGCCATGTGCATCAGATTTATATTTTTTATTTTGACTTACAGTTTATTACTTTAAACTGTGTATCCACACAGTGCATGTGTATGCACATGAAATCTAATCTTAGCAATGCCAATGTATGTTACTTCTTTAGGGCATTTATGTAGAAATAAAATGAATTTACTCAAAAATTTTCAGTTTGTATTAGTTATCTCCATCTGAATGTTCTATAAAATCACTTCTGGACATTATATTATTTCACTTTCAAGTACACATGTGTTTTGTAGTTTATTTATTTTTACAGACTCAAAATTGGCCAATCACTTTGAATTTTCCATGAATCAGGTTGAGACACTGTTATCTTAGCTCTAAGATTGTTGAATTCAGTGGCATACAATTTCCTTGATTTAAGAGAGCACAACATTTCTGTAGCTTAAATGTTTATTTAGGGCTGTTTTAATCTATGTTACATCCCATTTTGGCTGTATTGCTGCTTCTACTAAATTTGCCATTGGTACACCCAATAGTGATTATACCACATATAAAAAATTGTCACATTTTTCTATTTTTCATATTGTATTTGAGTTTGTTTACTATAGCTGAATAAATAGTCAGTAATCTAATTTGTGCCAATTCTAGTGCAGGAACCTTAATGCTATCATGATTTTCTTTATCATTTTTAGGCCATCAACTCTCCAATTCTGGAAGTTGTCCAAACAAATTTTATGTTCACAGTACCTGAGAAAAATCTAGGGCTGTACCATCAGTCTCATGAGTCAAAGAGTTCATACTTACATACAATCATGGAATTTGAAATTAACCATTTACTTTGAAAATTTAGGTAAATTTTTTTTGTCCCTAAGTGTATTGAACTAACTCTTTTTCACAAATATTCTGGTCTAGGCTAATGCCAGTATTGTGAACCTGTGGCCATGATGATTTAAATTTTTATTGTGAGATCACCATCACACCCAACATTCTATAAGTTGTCCTGGAAACTTTCAGTTATACAGTGTCTCAGAATCATCTTAGCCAAGCATAATCATTCTCTCTTCTCAAGGTGATATATATATATTTGTATATTTATATATATATAAAATATATATTTGCCAGATTTGCCCTCTGTATATATTATATATAATATATATAATATAATTAGCTATATATAATGTGTATATATATATAAAACTTCTAGATTTTTATAGAACTCTAAATTATTGTTTGATTATTCAGTTTTTTGATTATTCAAGTATTCCACTGTGTGTCTAGATATTGGCACATTTCCTGACAATTATGTGGGTAAGTTGCAGAACCTTGTTGTGGTTTTGATCTCAGAATTGTATGTTTATCTAATTTTAGAGGTTGGTAGAGAGGGAGAAACAGAAACTATGAGCTACATCTGGTGGCTTACTCCCCATTCTTGTTCTGACCAGTAGCTAGATTATTATGGAACTCTAAATTATACTTTTTAGATAATAAATTTTATATGTATATTTGTATTTTAAAGTGTTCTATGTACAAATTTATAAAAAATAAACTATATATATGTAGGCATGGGCTATTTTTCACAAAAATCTCTTAAATGTCTTGTCACATTATTTTATTTTTTTTTATTTTGTTTTTGACAGGCAGAGTAGAGAGTGAGAGAGAGACAGAGAGAAAGGTCTTCCTTTTGCCGTTGATTCACCCTCCAATGGCTGCCACGGCTGGCGTGCTGTGGCCGGCTCACTGCGCAGATCCAATGGCAGGAGCCAGGTACTTATCCTGGTCTCCCATGGGGTGCAGGGCCCAAGCACTTCAGCCGTTCTCCACTGCACTCCCTGGCCACAGCAGAGAGCTGGCCTGGAAGAGAGGCAACCGGGACAGAATCCGGTGCCCCGACCGGGACTAGAACCCAGTGTGCCAGCAGCTATATACATATATAACTATATATATAACTATATATATATATATAACTATATATATAACTATATATATATATATATAACTATATTCCTAAAGTGGTACTTATGAAATTTGTATTCCTTAAAAAAGTAAAAAATACTCCATTTAATTGAATCGTTTTCCATTGTGTGTGTGTGTAGCACCTTTCCTTTTCCATTTACCATTCGATAAACCATTATATTTCTTTCCATTTCTTGGGTATTATGAACCTTTACCTATTTAATTTTCTGTAGGTATTTGTCCAGGAGTGGCACTTCATTCTAAAGTTTCACTTTTCCTTCTTGAGGAACTGGTATTCTCTTTGCCACAATGGATTTACTAATTTAAATTTCAGCTGAAATGTGCAAATGTTTCCTTTTTCCACAATCTTTGAGCACTTGTTATCTTTTGTCTTCCTGGTAATATCCAATACAATTGGAGCAGGATGGTATCTCATTATAATTTTGATTTACATTTCTCTAATGATTAGTGAAATTGAATATTTTTGCTTATACTTGGTCATTTGTTTGTCTCCCTTGGAATCATTTCTGAGTATGTCTACTCCTCAATTTATAAAAGAATAACTTGTGATCTTGCTATTGAGTTACTTATATATTGTGATGGTTAGACCATTCTCAGATGAAAGGTTTGTAAATATTTTCTGCCATTTATATAGTTTCCTTTTTCACCTTATTTTTTATTGCTCTGCAGAAGTCAAAAGACTTTATTTATTTATTTATTTATTTATTTATTTGAGAGGTAGTGTTACAGAGATATATAAGGAGAAAGAGAGAGAAAGGGCTTCCATTGACTAGTTCACTCTCCAAATGGCCACAAAGGCCAGAGCTTGGCTGATCTAAAGCCAGGAGCTTCTTCCAGGTCCCCCACATGAGTGTAGGGGCCCAAACACTTGGGCCACCTTCTACTGATTTCCCAGGCCATAGCAGAGTGCTGGATCAGAAGTACAGCAGCTGGGACTTAAACCAGTGCCCATATGGGATGCCAATACTGCAGGTGGAGGCTCTTCCTGTTATGCCACATAAGTAGCTTCTAGAAACCAAGTTGTCAGCAAGTCAGAACACTGTATTTTCAATGTCAGATAGCAGAGTTCTCCAGAGTTCACTATATTTATGTCATTAAACACATACAAATAATGCATTATTGAAGATCCATTATAATTAAATGCTTCCATGAAGAAAATATATATTGATTAAAACTGAAAACTATGAGGATTGAATTACTGCTCCCAAGATGAGCAACTATAAATTGCAAATAATTCATCTTTGAAAACTTTCCATGATTAAAAAATAAATAACATATATAAACATCAATTTTGTATGACATTTCTTATTTGATTTATATGTGGTTATACAGTAGTATCTCAAAGATATATATTAAATATACCAAAGATAATATTTTGCTGTTGTTCTCTTTACCTAAAAACATTTCATTTAAGGCATAAAAATCATGTATTTCACATATATATTTAGAAAATGGAAAACATTATAGAAAGAATTTAACCAAACTTTATGCGAAAAGCGCTTATATACTTTGTCAGGCAGCATACCATGTTTTAATTATCAGATGCCTTTACTCACTGATGTGTTATTCTGTATTCTTTCATATCCATTTAACCATTAGATTTTAGCCTCAACTGTATATTGAGGGTATGAATGGAGAGACCTTCATCTGTTTTCAAAATACTCACAATCTAGTAGAGAAAACATATTTAAGTAAATGTAATTGAACAAAGTAATCCTTTAAAATGTAGACACATTTACTACTGTGCATTATGTTGAGGAAGAGCCTCTTCCTCTTTTGAGTGTTCTTATGCAATACTGTGGGATTTCATCTAATAATTTTCTATGTTTTTTTCCTTATTACTATTTGTTGAACTCTTTACTTAGTGTAGGGTTAATCTTATGAATATAAAGTGAACTGCAAGTAGATCAGTGAGGTCAGTGCTATGATGTAGCAGTTAAGGCCGCTGCCTGCAGTGCCGGCATCCCAAATGAGCCCTGGTTCGAGTCTTGGCTGCTCCACTTCTGATCCAGCTCTCTGCTATGGCCTGGGAAATCATTAGAAGAAGGTCCAAGCTCATACACCATCCCATGCACCAGCGTAGGAGTCATGCAGGAAGCTCCTGGTTCCTGGATTCAGATGGCAAAGCTCCAGCCATTGTGGCCAACTGGGGAGTGATCCAGCAGATGGAAAACCTCTCTCTCTCTCTCTTTCTGACTCTCCTTCTCACTCTGTGTGTAATTCTGACTTTCAAGTAAAATAAATAAATCTTAAAAAAAAAGAAAATAGCTCATTGCAAAAATTGAGAGAAGGATTAGGAGAGGAAGGAGAAGGAAAGAAGGGTTGGAGCATGGGCTGGGGGGAGGATAGGGTGGGAAGTGTTACTATGTTCCTACATCTCTATATATGAAATACATGAAATTTATTTGAATTAAATAAAATACAAAACAGATTTTCAATTCTACATTCTTATAAGATAATCTTGTTGGATGTAGAATTCTTGGGTGACTGTCTTTTCCTTTCACTATTACGAATATGTCATCAATTGCTTTCTGGCCTCCATGGTTTGGGATCGGAAAACAGCTCGTAATTTTATAAGGATCAGTATTGTCTTTGAGCTTTCAAGATTATACTTTTCTAATTATATTTTAGCAGCTTGATTATAATTTGTCTAAATGTGGATCTCTTTGACTTTATCTCACTTGGAGGCTGTTTTGTTTCTTGAGTGTTCAGATTTATGCTTTTCATTGAATTTGGGAGATGTTTAGTCGTTACTCTTTCAAACATTCTTTCTACTTCTTTCTCTCCTTTCCTTTTATGGAATAACTATTTGTATCTTTGTATGCTTGATGATGTTCCACAGGTTTCCTATGCTTTGTTTTATCCTCTAATTCTATTCTTTACATTAGGTAATGCCAATTGTGCTTTAGTTTGCATCTTTTCATTGATATTCTGGATACAAGGAAACATTAATATAATATTTTGTTATTATTCTTAAAACATGAATTTATCTAGTTCTTTGTATATATTTAAATTAACTGATTTGTCTCATAAATTTAGCATCTTGACTTCCTCAGGGATATTTTCTGTTGACTGCCTCTTTCTTTTGCTGGGAAAATATTTATATCTTTATCACATTTCTGATTCTTTTATAATACTTCTGTTCAAAACTTAACTTTAAATAATACAAAAATGGATAAAATGTGGGAAGTCAGATTCTCCCCTATCCCTGGTTTTATTGTTGTTGTTGTTACTGTTTGGTTAAACACTTTCATAAACTAATTCTGTATTCTTCACAATGGGTGTCCACTAAAGCTTCTACTTGATTAGTTTAGTTGTGAGCTAATAATCTAAATGAAATCCCCTCAAATATCTGGAAACTGTGAATTGCCTAGCATGTGTCTAGAGCTTTTCTGCATGTTTTGGAAACAGGCAGGTAGTTTACAACTCTGCATTAGGTTTTAATTCCAGCATGCAGAGCATCCACAGATGCCAGAAGTGAGAGTTGGGCCCTTTGGAGATGCTGCTGTGGCACAATCAATTAAATCCTTGGTCTGAAGCACTGGAATCCCATATGGGCACAGGTTCTACTCCTGGCTGCTCCTCTCTGAATCCAGCTCTCTTTTATGGCCTGGGAAAGTAGTAGAAGATGGCCCAAGTTTTTGGGTCCCTGCAGCCACATGGGAGACCCAGAACTCCTGGCTCCTGACTTCAGATCAGATCAGCTCCAGCAACTGAAGCCATCTGCAGGAGTGAACCACTGAATAATGTCCATAGCTGAGCCTATCAAAAGCCTGGAAACAGGAGCTTCTTCTGGGTATCCTATGTAGCTGTAGGGGACCAAGGACTTAGACCATCCTATTCTGCTCTCCCATGCACATGGAAGACCTCTCTCTCTCTTTATCTCTTTCTCTTTTTCTCTCTCTCTACCTCTCTAACACTGTTTCCCCATGCAGGACCCCTGTCCTCAATGAGTTGTATTGAGAGTTAACTGTAAAACTAGTTCTCAAACTGTTTTTTGTGTGTGTGTATGTGTGTGTGTAAATTGTTGAAATCTTTCCTTAGTATAGAGTTGGTCTTCCATGTACAAAGTTAATTGAAAATGAATCTTAATGGAGAATTGGCTTGGCAAGTGGAGAGAGGGTAAGAGGAGGAGGAGGAGTGTGGGTGGGAGGGCTGGTATGGTGGGAAGAATCACTATATTCTTAAAATTGTACTTATGAAATTTGTATTCCTTAAAAATAAATTTTTTTAAAAATCTTTAAAAAAAGAGTCGGGGCCTTCAAAATACTTTATGGGACTGTGTATAGCCTTCCACTTGTGTGTGGCTGGATTAACAGGAATGGTTTAGAACTTTTCAGAGCTCTCTGTAGGCATTTGTGTAGTCTTCTCAGGCTACCAAAACAAAATTATCATAGACTAAGTGGATTAGAAAACAGAAGTTCATTTTCTAATGGTCCTGGTGGAGTCAGTCTCTGGTAAGGAATTTTTACTGGCTCGCACACAGATTTTGTTTGTTATGTCCTCAAACGACATTTCTTCCATAAATGTGTCAAGGCAGAACAGACAAGCTCTGCTCTCTCTTCATAGAAAACTAATAATCCTATTGGATTATGGCCCCATTCTTATGACTCATTTATTTTTAATTACTTCTTTAGAGCTCCCTTCTCTAAACAAAGCCAGACTTGGGTAAAGGCTTCAAAATGTGAATTTTGAGGTAGATTCAAATATACATTCCCTAACATAACATTCTCCAGCTTTTCTTTTCAAATTCTGTGTCTATTGCATATTTTCTCCAATGGTTATCATCATCTCAGGTAGACTCAGGGTTAAGCTATTGCTGCTTCTTATTTTAATTAGGTTTCCTGGGGAAAAACTGTTATTAGAAGGTTAGCTGTGGGTTAGGTCAAATAAAGACAGGGTTTCCTACTGGAATTTTTTCACAAATGAGCCAATCTGGTTAAGTAATTGCAACTCTTTTTTTTAACTTTTATTTAATGAATATAAATTTCCAAAGTATGACTTATGGATTACAATGGCTTCCCCCCCATACCGTCCCTCCCACCCACAACCCTCCCCTCTCCCACTCCCTCTCCCCTTCCATTCACATCAAGATTCATTTTTGATTATCTTAATATACAGAAGATCAGCTTAGTATACATTAAGTAAGGATTTCAACAGTTTGCTCCCACACAGAAACATAAAGTGGAAAATAATAGATGATTTTTTTAAATGATGATGAAATCAGATCAGACCTATTGTCATGTTTAATCCCAGTGAGAGTCAAGTTGGGAATTGATAATTTCTTTTTTTTTACAGAAGATCAGTTTAGTATGCATTAAGTAAAGATGTCAACAGTTTGCACCCCCATAGAAACATTGCAACTCTTTTTAACATTGCTGCATGTTCAGTCTACCTGCTATTTTCTATGTGAGTATAGATGTTTTGGTTTTCAATATAAATTGACTGTGCCTTATGTGAAATGCTTGAGACTAATACTTTTGGAAGATTTTGGAATAGATTACATAAGAAATTTTGGGGATGGGACTCAAGTCTCAACATGAAAACATGAAACTTACTTATTGTTGGAGTGAATATAATTTATACTATATTTTTAGTGTGCCAGCATTTAAAATTTTAAAGATTTATTTTAAAAAAAATAGAGTCAAAGAGAGAGAGAGAGTGAGAGAGTTCTTTCATCTGCTGTGCCCAAATGGCCACAATGTCCATAGATGAGCCTATCCAAAGCCTGGAAACAAGAGCTTCTTCTGGGTATCCCATGTAGCTGTAGGGGACCAAGGACTTAGGCCATCCTGTTCTGCTCTCCCATGCACATTAGCAGAGAGCAGAAAAGGATTCACTTGAATTAGTGCCCTTTTGGGATGGTAGCTCTGCAGGCTGAAGCCTTAACCCACTGCACCAAAGCACCGGCCTCAGTGTGCAAACTTTTTGACCATAATATCTCACATGAGGTCAGCTGTAGAATTTTCCTCTTATGGTGACCCTGAGCAAGTTTTGGACTTTGGAGCTTTTTGGTTTGGAATATTAGGTGTAGGGACAGTCTTGATTGGAAAATTTTCCATATCCAAATCTCACTTATTTTACTGAAATTCAGACACTTTTTTGAGTAAACCCTTCCCAGGTTATGCAAGCATCCATATAATTTCCAGTTTTCTGAAGATGTGGATATTTACAGTTTTTGAATTCTTCTCACTGTTTTTAGACAGGAAATTATTTTTCAAAAATTTTGAGAAATTTCTCTATTCAATGTTTCTGTTAATCACTTACCTTTCTTTACACTCAAATTCTGTCAACTGTCACAACTGGTGCATCTTAACTCTGTTGGTCATATTTTCCCCATCTTTTTATTCTCACTGTCACGGTGCTAGTTGAAATAACAGTTTTTCACTTCTTCTAGGTGGTGTCACAGTAGTCTTTTTTTGACAGGCAGAGTTAGACAGTGAGAAAGAGTGACAGAGAGAAAGGTCTTCCTTCCATTCATTCACCCCTCAAATGGCTGTTACGGCCAGCACGCTGTGCCGATCCAAAGCCAGGAGCTAGGTGCTTCCTCCTGGTCTCCCATGTGGGTGCAGGGCCCAAGCACTTGGGCATCCTCCCTGCTTCCCAGGCCAGGGCAGATAGCTGGACTGGAAGAGGGGCAACCGGGACAGAATCTAGTGCCCCAATGAGACTAGGATCAGAGTACCGGTGCCACATGTGGAGGATTAGCCTCGTGAGCCATGGCGCCAGCCTAATCACAGTAGTCTTTAAGTGTTCTTTCTCCAATGTGATTTCTAAAAAAAAAAAAATTGTTTTCGTCCATTTAGATACATTTAATTGTATCTTTTAGAAAAAAAAGAAGTTTAAATTTCTTAGTCTGGCATGAGTTTTCTGTTTTTTTCATTTTGTAATTTTCTATTTTTTCTACTTCATTCTATTTCTGGAAACATGAATGAAGTGCATAAGTTGTTGTCATTTGTGTTTGCTGGGATTCTGTGTTAGCTCTGATGTCCTAGAGTCACTTTTCTTCAGCACTGTGTATCTCCTTAGTTATCAAAAGACTCAATAGCCCTGATCTCTTTTCATGCAAGAAAATAAAAATATATTAAAGGACAGAGCATGCAGTATACATATTGGTAATCTCACTTGTTGAATTGGCTTTCCTGACCTCCCTTGGGTATTCTTGGTCTTTGCTTTACAGCTATCTTTCCTCGTTAACTACTTGATTTTCCTAGAATCCAGTAAAAGAATGATGATGCAGCTATGTTTCTGTATTGACTGGGATGTGGAGTAAGTAAGAAGAAAAGTGGAGGGCTTTAGGAAACTACATGCTATGTAAGTGAAACATTTGCAGAGAGTATTTAGCAAAGCAGGACATTTCATATATATAGTGACTGGGATGGATTATAAATAAATCCAGAATATTTTGCACAGTATATTGGATAATGTAGAATCATGAACAATATTGAAATATTTAAAAATGGGCCGGCGCCGTGGCTCAATAGGCTAATCCTCCACCTTGCGGCGCCGGCACACCGGGTTCTAGTCCCGGTTGGGGCGCTGGATTCTGTCCCGGTTGCCCCTCTTCCAGGCCAGCTCTCTGCTATGGCCAGGGAGTGCAGTGGAGGATGGCCCAGGTGCTTGGGCCCTGCACCCCATGGGAGACCAGGAAAAGCACCTGGCTCCTGGCTCCTGCCAGGATCAGCGCGGTGCGCCGGCTGCAGCGGCGGCCATTGGAGGGTGAACCAACGGCAAAAGGAAGACCTTTCTCTCTCTGTCTCTCTCTCTCTCACTGTCCACTCTGCCTGTCAAAAAAAAAAAAAAAAAAAAAAAAAAAAAAAAAAGAAATATTTAAAAGTGCTTATTTTCTCTCTGTTTATAAATAAATTCTGATAGGTTACTTGACATTAATAAATATCACAGAATTGCTTCATCAATTTCTTTTAGTTTTAAGAAATGTCACTATCAGTTTTATGGAACACAGAATAAATACTTGCTATATAGGAGAAAGGAAAATATATTCATCAATCAAAGTTAAAAGTCTTCAGAAATAGTTTGGTGAAATATTGTCCATTCTTTCATGGTTGTGTTTAGATGACAATACACCTCCTATATTTTCTTTTGCTTCAAGTTTCTTCATGTATGAATTTATTTTTTCCTCATAACCCCAGTTCTTTTGGTGTACTGGGAAGGAAAATGAGTTCTATAATGCCCCGAATTTAAGTTATTATTGGCAAGAAAGAAATTAAAAATCAATAATAGTGAGGATGTGCAGAAAAAGATTAGCAAGTCCAGTGTTGGTGGAAATGCAAGCTAGAATAGCCATTATGGAAGACAGTATAGAAATTCCTCAGAAAGATGAAAATAGATCTACCGTACGATCAATCAATGGGAATTTATCCAAAGAACATGAAATCAGCATATGAAAGAAATATCTGTGCCACACATTTATAGCAATTCAATTCACAATAACTATTTTGGAATCAACCTAGTTGCTCATCATCTGATGACTGGGGAAAGAAAATGTGCTATGTATAAACTGTGGAATATTACTCAGCAATAAAAAAATGAAAATCTGTCTTTCACAACAAAATGGATGCAACTGGAAACCATTATTATACTTTGTGAAATAAGACAGTCTCTAAAAGAAAAAAATGACATATTTTATCCATTCTGTGGTAACTAAACAGATGTTCTTTCTATGAAAAATTTTCTTCAGCTTTTTATTGAAAGATACAGAATACCCGAAGTCCTCAAAATTGTATGCTATTTTATATATATTATTTACATTCAAGTTTTCTGAAACATAACATTTGGTATGCATTATAAAACTCATATTTAAATTACCCAAAAAGTGACATTTATCCCCTGATAACATATTAAATTAAATTGAGGTTTATGATATCACAATGGTAGTTTTCACATCCCAATTGATAATGACATCACAATGTTTTTGGCAATATCATAATGGACTATTATTATTTTATTTATTTTTTATTTAGTAAATATAAATTTCCAAAGTACAGTTAATGGATTACAATGGCTCACCCCCCATAACTTCCCTCCCACTCATAGCCCTCCCGTCTCCCGCTCCCTCTCCCATTCCATTCACATCAAGATTCATTTTCAATTATCTTTATATACAGAAGATCGATTTAGTATATATTAAGTAAAGATTTCATCAGTTTTCACCCACACAGAAACACAAAGTGTAAAATACTGTTTCAGTACTAGTTATAGCATTAATTCACATTGGACAACACACTAAGGATAGATCCCACATGAAATGTAAGAACACAGTGACTCCTGTTATTGACTTAACAATTGACACTCTTGTTTATGGCGTCAGTAATCTCCCTAGGCTCTAGTCATAAGTTGCCAAGGTTATGGAAGCCTTTTGAATTCGCCAACTTCGATCTTATCCTGACAGGGTCATAGTCAAAGTGGAAGTTCTCTCCTCCCTTCAGAGAAAGGTACCTCCTTCTTTGATGACCTGTTCTTTCCACTGGGATCTCACTCACAGAGATCTTTCATTTAGGTCTTCTTTTTTTTTTCCAGAGTGTCTTGGCTTTCCATGCCTAAAATACTCTCATGGGCTCTTCAGCCATATTCGAATGCCTTAAGGGCTGATTCTGAGGCCAGAGTGCTATTTAGGACATCTGCCATTCTATGAGTCTGCTGAATGGACTATGACACAATGGATTATGACACAACAATGATATTTTAGGACATATTCTGATGTTGCAATGATAATGACACAATGATAGGTTTCTGATGTCACGATGGTTTTTATGACAAAATTCACAGTGAGAACACAATGGTTGGTTTGCGAAATCAGAATTTCATGTAAATGTAATCACAATATTGGCATATTTCATAATGCTTTTGTGATATCACAATTGATTATAAAATAATAGTGATTTATGGCATCACAACTGATTATCATCACAATTATAAGTTAAGGCATTGCAATAATTTTTAGGACTTACAATTGGTCATGACATCACAATTTGGTTTATGATATGACAATTTTTTGTTTATTGCATCATAATATTGGTTTATTGTATCAATATTTATTATGACATCACAATAGTGAAATATACATTATCACAATGTTATCTTTATGATATAACAATGGTGAATTATCACATTCCAGTTGATTAGGTAACATAAGATTTTTACATCATGATTTATTATGACATGACAATGGTAGCTTAATAACATCACAGTGTTTTTAAAATATCACGATTAATTATGAGATAACAATGGTAGCTTTATGATATCACAAGGTTTTTATGACATCACAATTGATTATAACATCAAAATGGTAGCTTTATAATGTCACAATATTTTTAAGATTTCACTATTGCTTATGATATAAAAAATTTGGTTTACCATACCACATTATTTGTTTATCATATTCCAGTTGCTTATGGTATCACAAGGCTATTTACAAAATCACAATTGATTATGGCATAACAAAGGTAGATATGGCAACACAAAGTGTTTTTCTGTCATCAAAATATTGATTTATGCTATACAGTACAGTACTGGAAGATTTAGCCAGAGCCATTAGGCAAGAAAAAGAAATCAAGGGGATACAAGTTGGGAAGGAAGAAGTCCAACAAGCCTATTTGCAAATGACATATATAGGGGATCCCAAAGTCTCCACCAAGAGGCTACTGGAAGTTTTAGAAGATTTTGGTAAAGTAGCAGGATATAAAGTCAATACAAAAAAATCAATAGCCTCTGTATACACAGACAATGCCACAGCTGAGAAGAACTTCTGAGATAAATCCCATTCACAATAGCTACATAGAAAATCAAATACCTTGGAATAAACTTAACCAAGGATGTTGAAGATCTCTAGGATGAAAATGACAAAACTTTAAAGCAAGAAATTGAAGAAGATACAAAAATAGGAAAATCTTCCATGTTCATGGATTGGAAGAATCAATATCATCAAAATGTCAATTTTTGCGAAAGCAATTTGTGATACAAATTAAAATACCAAAGACATTATATTCAGATCTGGAAAAAATGATGCTGAAATTCATATGGAGGCACAAGAGACATCCAATAGCTAAAGCAATGTGATACAACAAAAAGAAAGCTGGAGGCATCACAATAATAGATTTCAAGATATACTACAGGGAAATTGTAATCAAAACAGTCTAGTACTGATACAAAAATATATGAGTAGACCAATGGAACAGAATTGAAACACCAGAAAGCAATCCAAACATCTAGAGCCAAATTATATTTGATCAAGGAACTAAAACCAATTCCTGGAGCAAAGACCATCTAATCAACAAATGGTGCTGTGAAAACCGGATTTCAACATGCAGAAGTATGAAGTAAGACTCCTAAGAAGTATGAAGTAAGACTACACAAAAATCCACTCAACAAAGATCTAAATCTGTGACCTCACACCACCAAATTATTAGAGAACATCTAAGAAACCCTGTAAGATATTGGCACAGGCAAAAATTTCTTGTAAAAGACTCCAGAGGCACAGGCAGCCAAACACAAAATTAACAACTGGGATTACATCAAATTGAGAAGTTTCTGTACTGCAAAAGAAACATGAAAGTGAAGAGGCAGCCAAAATAATGGGAGGAAAAATTTGCAAATTATGCAACTGATAAAGGATTATTAACCATGATCTACAGAGAGTCAAGAATCTCCACCACTAGAAAACAAACAACCCACTTAAGAGATGGGCCAAGGACTTGACCAGACAATTTCCAAAAGAAGAAATCCAAATGGCCAACAGACACATGAAAAATGTTCAGGATCACTAGCCATCAGAGAAATGCACAATGAGGTTTCACTTCACACTGGTTAGAATGGCTTTCATAGAGAAATCAACAAACCACAGATTCTGGCAAGGATGTAGGGAAAAAGGCACACTAATCCACTGTTTTTGGGAATGCAAACTGGTAAAGCCACTATGGAGACAGTTTGGAGATATCTCAGAAACCTGAATATAACCCTACCATATGACGCAGCCATCCCACTCCTGGGAATTTACAAAAGGGAAATTAAATTAGCAAATAAAAGAGCTATCTGCACCTCCATGTTTATTGTAGCTCAATTCACAATAGCTAAGACATGGAATCAACCTAAATGCCCACCAATTGTAGACTGGATAAAGAAATTATGGGATATGTACTCTATGGAATACTACACAGCCGTAAAAATCAAATCCAGTCATTTGCAACAAAATGGAGGAATCGGGAAAACATGCTGAGTGAAATAAGGCAGTCACAAAGGGACAAGTATCATATGTTCTCCCTGATCTGTGACAACTAACTGAGCAACTAAAAGGAAACCTGTAGGAGTAAAACTGACACTATGAGAAGCATTGATTTGATCAGCTTTTGTCCTAACTGTTGAGGAAGAGCTTACTATTTTATTCTTTTTAGTATTTTCTTTTTCTACTTAATACCATTGGTTGAACACTTTACTTAACACAGTATTATTCTCAGGTGTTTAAAACCAATTGAAAATTCACCCCTGTTAAAAATAAGAGTGGCAAAAAATAAAGAGAAGGGTGAGATGTACAGTTGGGCACATATTCCCTCTGACATACCCCTAAGTGTAAGTATGTGTGTGTGGGTACAAACTGTTAAAATTTTTACTTGGTATAGAGTTGATTTTCTGTATGTAATGATAATTAAAAATGGATCTTAATGCAGAATGGGATGGGAAATGGAGTAGGAGGTGGGATGTATGAAATCTATATTTATTAAATAAAATCTTTCTATAAAAATCATCAAAGCTCAAAATGTCAATTTCACTTCAATTTATTATAATACCACAGATCAGGGAAAACACATGTTATTTATCTGTTTGGGAATGGTTTATTTCACTTAATGTAATGGTTTCTAGTTGCATCAATTTTGTTGTAAAAATATGATTTCTTTTTTTATCACTGAGTTGTATTCTATAGTGTATATATACCATAATATGAAATGCTTTTTAAAAAGCACCATAAAGAAGGATCTACTTTTTAAAGTTCCAAAATTAATCAACTATGAGTAAAAGTAATTAAGAAAATACAGGGGAAAGTAACACTAATATCCAGTTTCAGGGAATTGAAACAATGCTTTACATAGAATATAGCCTTGTCAAGAAGCTAAAAAAATCTGTAAAATGTTTAGGAAGAAAAATTTGACTAGAGATTAAAATCTACTATATTTTGGACATCAAATTCCCAAAACCAAATATAATATAAAATAGCAAAACTCTTACCTGAAACAAGTAAATTGAATCACAATATGAAAATTACCAACCAATTAAAAAGTTACAGAAGCAAAACTTTTGTAAAGAAATACAAAATATTCCAGGGCCAGTGCTGTGGCATAAGGTGTAAAGCTATTGCCTGTGGTGCCAGCATCCATATGAGTGCTGATTTGAGTCCTGGCTGCTCTACTCCTGATCCAGCTCTCTGCTGATGGCCTGGGAAAGCAGTGGAAGATGGCCCAAGTGCTAGGGTCCCTGCACCAGCGTGGGGTACCTGGAGAAAGCTCCTGCCTCCTGTCTTCAGATCAGCCCAGCTCTGGCCCTTTGTGTTCATTTGGGGAATAAACCAGCAGATGGAGATTCTCTCTCTCTCTCTTACTGTCTTTTTCTCTCTCTCTCTCTCTCTCTCTCTCTCTCCCCCTCTCACTGTAACTCTACCTCTCTCTCTTTCTCTCCCTCTTTCTGCTTGTGCTTCCCTGTAACTCTGCTTTTCAAAAAATAAATAAATCTTTGGGAAAAAAAAAGAAATACAAAATATTTAAACACACCTTTATTTCCAGCCGTACCAAGGTAGAAATAAGTAGAGAATATTTCCAAATTTATTTGGAAGACCAGCATTACATTGATGATGATGCAAGTTGACCAAACTTGAAATATGCATTAAGTATAAGCCTCTCATTCATACACAGATGCATATATCCTTAGTATTATTATAATAAATTAAATCACATATGAAAATATAATGAAGAACAAGTGAGATACAAGAAAGAATGCAACAGGTGGTTAACATTTTTAAACAATCCATGTAAATTTTCCAAGTAAGTGAAAAATTGAAGAAGAAAATCCCATGACAATTTAGATTGAATGTGGAAAACATTTAAAAATTAGCATAAAATTTACAAAAAAAAAAACCTGCTAGCAGTATAGTAAAAAAGTGCCTTCCATACTCTGATCAATATTGTTTAAAAGGATCCTACAACAAACAACACAATACATACAGGATCATTGACAGCTTTTCCCCTGGAAGTAAGCCTACAGCAGCACCTCCACTATCTCCAACTTCTTATTGGAGGAGTAGTGGGGAGAGGGGAGAGCAAAAAGAAAAAATAAGGTGTAAAGATTTCTAACCAATAAAATGTTAATATGATGGGTATATTTAGAGAGAGTCCATAAAATCTAAAAAGAAATACAACTGATACATGAATTTAACAAGATTGCTGGAAGGATCAATATTTTTAAAATCCACTAGAATACCATGCACAGCAAAAGACAAATAGAAAATATTAAAGGTCAATAGGCAGAGTAGAAAACAAATGCTGACAGGAGAAAAGGAAAAAAAAAGGATTCAATCATGGGATGTCTTTCAGCTTTCTTCCAATCAATACTAAAAAGTAACACAAACGACCCAACAGGAAAATGAGTCACAATACGAAGAAAACAAAGCCCAGAGGCCGACGCACAGAACTGTGACTCACTGAAGCAGTTACTGCACCGAGAGCTCCAGCAGGGACCCATCAGGGAGGGCAGGGCCACAGGAGGGACCCGGCAGGTGCAGGAGCAGAGGGGAGAGGCCTCCCGCCTGGGGAGGTGGAGTCCGACCTGCACCCAGACCTCGCCTCCTGCTGCTCCCACCCAGCACAATCTGAAGTCAGGGGCCCATTGCCTTGCAGGATGTTGATGGGCTGCAAACTTTGTGACATTGTGTGTGCTCACAGCCATGCATGCTGTCCAATCAGGCACGACGATGTCCATGCCGCGTCATCACGTGGGGTCTTGACGTCACAGTCATCTAACAGTTCTGGGCAGGAGCGAGGTGCTAGGAGATGGCTCCACTGCCCCGATGCTCCCGAAGTAAGTCGGGCTCCGTGGCCTCCACCTTCATCACCGGGGGACGCTGGACACCTGGAGCTGAAAACCACGACATGGTGAGTGTGTGCGCCCAGGTGTCGGGAGAGGCGTAAAGCAGCCGTGGAAGCTTCTGAGAAGCTGGCAGGACGCGGGCCTCCCAGAGCTCGTCTCCAAATCTGTGGCGCCATATTGCCGCTGGCCCAGCGCTTCCCTTGGTCCCCTCAGACCCGGGGGTCGGGGTCTGCACTGGCACCCGGGACCCCCGACACCCTGCCCCTTCCCTGCTCTTAGCGACTTCTCATCCCCAGAGCCATCCCCAGGCAGCTGTGTGGCAGCAGCCCTGTGTTTCCCCGACTGTGCAGTGGGCACGGGGTGGGCATTAGGGAGAATGTGGGCTCCGTGTGTGGGGTGCATGAGGGACGGGAGCTGTAGTTTGTGCTGCCCTGGGCTCCTCCATCCTTCCCTGCCAGGACCTGATTCCCCCCAGTTTTCTAAATATGTGGGCAGCAGGGTCTCTTCCAGGATGCTGGCCTCTCAGCACAGCTGCTTCTAGGGGTCTCTCCATTTTCTGTTTCCAATAACGTAGTCATCTAGAGTGGATAACGCAAAAACAAATGTTCTGTTTGATTTGGGGTTTTTGTTCAGGTTTTGGAGGGGCACAAGTGCCCTGTAATTTGACACTTGGGTATCATCTTAGCCCTTACATTGTCCTTTCACAGCCTGCCCTCTGCATTTGCACTTTCAGAGTAGGAATTTTGTTTGCTCAAAATTATGAGTATTTTTAAATTTATTCTGTTCCATAAAAATCTTCCCAATCCTGAAAATATATCTCCTGAGTTATTTTGAATTTATATGTTGATATGGGAGCCTGGTACTTTATATTTGTTTAAATTTTTTCAAGATTGTTGGATATGATTGACAAATTTCTGTATATTCAAAGCATGCAACATGATGTTATGAATATGAGGAAACTTTCAGAAATTATGGAAAATTCACAGTTTTTTGAAACATCAACAATCCCTTATTAGCAAACCTGTGCAGGTTAACTTTCTGACCTGGCTCAAAACAACATTGCTAACATGATCAGGGTTGTAGGTACACAATCAATAAAGACTGTCTCATTAAAAAAGAATTTTAAAAAATTCCTCTGCTTAAGCATATTTGCTTAAAAATAATCTTCAGTGTTGCCGAAAAAATATCACAGAGTGATTTCAGTCCATGAAAAATCAGCACCATATATATATATATATATGTTTGTGTGTGTGTGTGTATAATAAAGTATATAATATATACACAATAAAATACATATTTGTAATATTGGGAAAAGTTGATAGCACTTGTGGAAAATGCCCCCTAGTAGCCCTGAAGTGGAGGCCAGGATGGAAACACCTGCAGGGTCACCCTGACATTTCTGTTGGTACAGGCAGGAAAGTGACTCCACAAATGCAAGATACCACCATGCTGAATGTTAGGAACTTGGTTCCATTATCAGTGCGGTGCGCCGGCTGCAGCATGCCAGCCATGGTGGCCATTGGAGGGTGAACCAACGGCAAAAAGGAAGACCTTTCTGTCTCTCTCTCACTATCCACTCTGCCTGTCAAAAAAAAAAAAAAAAAAAAAGAAAAGAAAAGAAAAGAAACTTGGTTTCATTAAATGTAACAAGGAGGTCCCTGACTGGAACACAGGCCATTGTTTACTTCCTCCAGTGTACATAAGCAGAGCCCTGGGTCAGCAGTGGAGAATAGATGAGACTTTGGTCAGGCACTCTGAGATGAAGTCATCCCAAATGGTGGGTATATCCACTGCACCACAACACTGCCTCAGTTGGTAAGAGCTGCTATGATCTTTGTTATGTTTGCTGAAATTTTCTCTTTTCCATTTTTAGTGTAATTGTAATCATCTGCTTTTCACCCACTTTGCCTGTATTCACTCATTTTGTCATTGTTTCTTCCACAAAATTATCCATTTTTATGGTAATAACAGCTGAATGCCTTTTTAAGCTTTCTTTGAAATTATAGCTATCAGCAGTGCATATTTGTAATATCTTAGTCTGAGTCAACCCTAGTACTCTTAACCTTTGACCAGATTGCTTAGCTTTCTGATTGTGAAATCATCACCTATCTCAAATTTCTGTAAGTCTCCTGGAAACTGTCATGTACAAGTTCTCAGACATTGTTACTCTACTGTAATTATTCACCCTTTCTAGATAACATATTTTTTACTTTTTTGGATGTTTGTGGAACTAAGTTTGAGTTTAATTTTTAAGGTTTTTCTAAGCGTAATCTCGATATGGAAGTCTGTGCTCATATGTTGTAGAACAAGGCATGATCTTTTTTCAATCATGTTTGTGGTATTTTTTCATGTTCTTCAATATAGATGTAGTTGCAGTGAAGAATAACAGAAAGTTGTCTATCTGCTTTTCATACCATTAATATTCATTTCTTTTCATAGTAATCACAGCATACATTATTCCATGATATGTACATCTGTTTTCATTGCCTTTGCATCTAATGCTATACCATGTATAGTTCACTAACATCCAAGTAAGCCAATGGTGATAATATAGCTGTGGCAATCTTGCTTTGCATTTTCCTATCACAAACCTGCTCAAAGTTCTGTAATTCTCTCTACAAATTTTCAGAATGTTTGCCATGGTATTCTATTCCACATATCAATTTATTTTTCCTGAATTTTGCCATTGATGTGTACCTTTCCTATAATATACTGTGTAAAGTACAGTTATCTCTTCATACTTAAGATGCTCTATTTACATTTTTAAACTGTTTGAAATGGATTCTTTTTCTCCAAACTCCCTTATATCTGGTAGTGATTTTATTGGAACTCCGATTAAGTTATTTAGTTTTACTTACAGTATCAGTGGTATATTTAATATTGTGAGCATCCTTTCTGGTTTTGTGATTGCAGTTATTGATATATGCAGGTTTTTTATTGAAAGATTTATTTTATTTGTTTGAAAGAGTTACAGAGAGAAGTAGAGAGAGAGAGAAAGACAGAAAAATGGCCGCAATGGCTGGAGCTCAGCTGATCCAAAGTCAGTAGCCAGTAGCTTCTTCTGGTTCTCCCATGCAAGTACAGGGGCTCACAGACTTGGTCTGTCTTCCACTGCTTTCCCCAGGCACATCAACGGGGAGAGATTGGACTTGGAACAGCTGGGTCTACAACTGGCACCAGTATGGGATGCCAGCACTGCAGGCCGGAGCCTTAACCTGTTGTGCCACAGACCCAGTGCCAGATATGTGTGTACTTAATATTCTTATTTAAGTAAATCCTCGTACTGTGACATTGCTGCTTGATTTTCTTTCACAGTAATGTCATCAGGTCACTCAAAATTCTGTGAAGTTTCCCTGGCAACATTAATGTACAGTCTCTCTGAACTCTCTTAGGATAAGCATAATCTTACACACTTTAAAGTCACACATTTTTAAACTTTCTTAATTTTTATAACTCCAGAGTTATCATTCACTGAATTTTCCCAAAGTGTAGCTCTAGATATACTTTCTCAGAATTTTTCTAGTAGGTGGAATGAGTTTTATAATCATTGATTTTTACTTTTCAATTTATGTAATCACAATTAAGTATTTTTCACCAAATTCCTTTATTTTTGCATTTTAGAGAATTCAACAAATGTAAGCTAACCTTTTAGAAATTTGCTTTAGTGTATATATCTTTAGCGACTTAAATAATTCTTTTAAGATTATCATCTAAAGTGGCTTGATTAAAGAGATTAGGATTATTTTAGTATTCTTTTTAAATGTAATATAATATTTTACACCAAATTCTCAAATTTGTATGTCAATCACAATAAGTAAAATATTTTTAACATGAACATACTCTTCATTTTGGGTTTTGAAAGATATTTTCCTCATATGAATAATACTACATGAACACTATTTTCATTCAATACCTGAAGGATGTTTCTGAGAGTCATGTAATTTGTACGCACCCCTACAATGTATGCTGTTAACATTCAATTGATCCTCTGTTAAAAAAAAAAAAACACCCATTGTTTTCTTTACAGGGCTTTTAACATTTATCTTTATTTCTGGGTTTATGCAGTTTAATTATGATCTGCCTTAGCATGGTGATTTTTTTTCATCCTATGATTGGAGTGCAATGACCTGTTTCATTCTTTAAATTTATAGTTTTGTCAAAACTGTCATATTTTATGATGACTCTTTATATTTCTGTGTTACCTGTTCTTACATATACTTTTTCATCTCTGGTTTTATTAATTTGGGTCTGCTCCATTTTTTTTTGGTTATTTGCTCCAGTGGTAGATCTATTTTGTTTATTTTTTCAAAAAGCCAGCTCTTTATTTCACCAATTTTTTGTATCATTTTTCTGATTTCATTTTTGTTTATTTCTTCTCGCATTTGAATCATTTCTTTTCTCATTAATTTTGGGTTTGATTTGTTGTTGTTTTTCTAGGTCCTTGAGATGCATTGACAGCTCATTTATTTGGTATCTTTCCAATTTTTTCATGTAAGCACTGATTGCTGTAAACTTCACCCTTAACACTGCTTTTGCTGTATCCCATTCCTTTTTATATGCTGTATTAATTTCTTGTATGACCCACTGTTAATTCAAAAGCATGTTGTTCAGTCGCAATGTGTTTCCATATGATCTAGAGAGTCCTGAGTTGTTGAATTCCACCTTCATTCCATTTCTCATCTAAGATGATGCATGATATTATTTCAAAGTTTTTGAATTTGCTGAGACTTATGACATAGCATGTGGTCTATGCTTTTAGAGTACCAGATAAATCAAGCTAAGATGGCATCTGGAATTAAATTGATTTATTGTCTGGGAACAGTCTCTAGTCTTCCTTTATCATATGATTTTATGGGTTATCATTGCTGAAAATTTATCTTTAATAATGAGAATAGTGAGAGTGAAAAGGCACATTGTTGGAATTTTAGTACTGTTGACAACTGAAAGTATTGTCTATTTATGTTTATAACTCAACAATAAGACAAACCAATAAAAAAGAAAATTATGTAAACACACTTCATAAAAGAACACATACCACTAAAGTGCATGAGGAACCAGCATTTTGGCAGAGCAGGTAAATCTTCTGCCCATGGTGACAGCACCCCATATGACCTCTGATTCTTGTCCTAGCTGACAATCCACCTTCTTGTTAGTGGCATGGGAAAACAGCTAAATACAGTCTGGTTCAAAGAGAATGCACAGTTCTTTGGTATCCCTTTCTCAGTTGCATTTTACATATCATCTACTGTTGAGCACAATATGACAAAAATACATTCTTGAGGAAAATCAGGCAAGTCACGGGGCAGAATTAAATACCTTGTCACACTCAATAGAATGGATCGTATGTTTTTAATAATTTATTTTAACTAATATAAAGAGAACATATTAAATGTGCTTCAAAGGTACAATTCTAAGGATGTAATGATTTTTTTTTTTTTTTGGACAGGCAGAGTGGACAATGAGAGAGAGACAGAGAGAAAGGTCTTCCTTTGCCATTGGTTCCCCATCCAATGGCCACCGCGGCCGACACACTGCAGCCAGCGCACTGCACTGATCCGAAGCCAGGAGCCAGGTGCTTCTCCTGGTCTCCCATGCGGGTGCAGGGCCCAAGCACCTGGGCCATCCTCCACTGCACTCCCTGGCCACAGCAGAGAGCAGGGCTGGAAGAGGGGCAAACGGGACAGAATCTGGTGCCCCAACCGGGACTAGAACCTGGTGTGCCAGCGCTGCAAGGCAGAGGATTAGCCTATTGAGCCACGGTGCTGGCCAGGATGTAATGATTTTTATCTTCTTCCCTCTTCCTTACTTTCTTTTTGAATTTTTGGGATCACATTTTTACTTACTTTATAGTCACAGGCATAATGCATCACTAAATAAAAGTTCAACAAGTCAAAAATAGAAAAACCACTGTTCATGGGAGTATAGACAAGCACTATAAATAATCAAATCCCAACATGACAGTTTCACTCATATACAATAAATATATTTAATACTCTATATTAGCCAATACACATCAGAGAAAACATGATGTTTGCATTTTTCATTTTGAGGTCATATAACTCCCTGTATATTTTGGATGATGTCCGGGTAACTATTATGTTCATAGCACTTCAGAATCTTCTAGGCTCTAGTGTCAACATACTCATTGACAGGAAATTTATATTTACTTTCATGAACATTTAGAGAATGAAAAATTAAACTATTTTAGATTTTTGAACTTGTCCAAAATGCACTTCTCTGTGCCCATATTTTTCCTATAAATATAGTAATTGAGCCCATCCTGACTGGGCTGTGCCCCCTCCCTCCCCACTACCACCACCCAACCACTCCCCCCCCCCCAGCCAACATGAAGAAGAGAAACCCAACCAGCTGGCTCTGAGGCAGCCTCTCCAGGGACCCACCAATGAGGCACAGATGGCGGCAGCTGGAGCAGAACCAGCCCCGGGCTGGGACCCAAAGTCGCAGGACTCCATGGGGAACCAGGTGAGGGAGAAGCTGCGAGCCCAGGCCACTGTCCGTGGGAGCCCTGAGGCACAAGGGACTAACGCGGTCCCTGAGACCAAAGAGGAGGGCTCAGTTCACCTGGCGGTGCTGGGCATGTACTTCACCTGCGCGCTCACGGGCCGCCCTGAGCAGGGAACCAGCAGGAGGCCGGCATCAAGGAGGCCATTCTCTCAGTGGCTGTGTCCATCATGAAGATCCACACATTCAACAAAGCCCGTGACCGGGTGAAGCTGGGCGTGGACACCACTGCCAAGTACCTGGACAACCTCCACCTGCACCCCGAGGAGGAGAAGTACCGAAGATCAAGCTGCAGAACAAGCTGTTCCCGGAGCGCATCAACTGCTTGGAGGGGGCGCACAAGTGTTTTGAGGCCATCGGGTTCCAGAAGGCCCTGCTTCCAGTCCTGATCAGGAGAGCCCAAATAGTTCTGTGTGCTGAGCCAGGCAGGGCTGGCCCATCCCCAGAGCCTGCACAGGCACAAGGAGCAGCCGCTGGCTGCTGATCCCGTGGGGACCACGCTGCAGGCCTCCAACTTCGAGCTGCCCGCGCATTTCCTCAGCCTCATGGCAGAAGAGGTGAAGCCAGAGCAGAGGTTCAGGGCGGATGTGGTGGAGTGGCTGAGCGTGCTGCTGGCTAAGGCCAGGTGTGAGGAGGAGCAGCAGAGGGTTCTGCGGGGGTACAGTTTCAGGCTGCTGTGAGTGTGCCTCCCAGATGGCTGCCTGCTGCAGGAGGCGCGTGGGGCCATGGGTGCTCCTGGAGGGCAGGGGGCAGGGTGCAGGCTGTCCAGTCGGCCCTGACCATCCTGCACGAAGGGACCTTCTATGCCCCCATGAGCGGCTGTTGGTGTTGTACAGCTTCATCCGGGAGGCCTTGGAGAGCAGCTGGCTGCCCTTGGAGCTGCAGGCCTCAAGGAAGCAGAAGCTGTTGGAGGAGGAGAACCTGGCCTTGAAGGAGTGCACCCTGGGGAGGGGTGCCCGGGCTGGGCGTGGGGTCGGGAGATGAGACAGCAGGGCCACGTGCTGCCTCCAGCAGCGGGGTGATGCTTGTTCTGCCCCCCAGGTGCCCTCCGCCCTTCTGACCTTCTTGTGGGACACAGTTGTGCTGGAGGCCTCAGGGCTGCCATGCCAAGCTTTTAATCTGTTTTTTTTTTTTTTTGTATTCGATTGTTTGCCTATTGCCTAATTATATTATCTAATCATAGTGTGTACCTGTGCCAGCACTGTGAACATGTTTGTTGGCTTTTTATTGTTTTGTCAGTTCTCTCAAAATTTTGTAAGTAACATAAGGAATTTTTATCTTCAAAATATGCCAGAGCCATCTGAGACTAGCATTCTCTTTTACTCTTTCAGGGATGTCTTTTACTCTTTATTGATTTTATGAATTTTCTAGATGTTGATGTTCTTTTAAAATCACTATGGAATGGAAATTATCTTTTCTGGATTTTAGTTTCTGAAAATTTTATATGGTTTAGCATGTAATAATAATGAATAATTGTTTACTAAATTTGCTCACATTTTCTTCACATTCACTGTTTTTTACAAAATTACTCTATCTACTTATAGTTACCACAGTATCATTGTTGTCATAGAATTTAAATTCCTTTTTGTTTTTGCCTTTGAATTTAATGTTATCACCTATATATAATTTCAAGTTCTTATATATCCTGGTCCTGGCATTATGAATATATGTATTTTTCATTGTAAGTTTATCAGCTCCATGGAAATTTTCTAAGTTATCTTGGAATATTTGCTGTTTATAATATTTCTGAATGATCTAACACCTATGTATTGCTTCATGCTATCAGAATCACACAATTTTTTTTCTATTTGGAAGTTTTTAGGGAACTCCAAATTTATTGCTACCATTGACATTTTCAATAGCATCATTTTACATAAGGAAATCATTCTGTCAGGGTTCTTCTGTAAGGTAACATTATCTTAAGTTCCTGTGATTTGCAATCATTTTAAAAATATGATTATAAAGACTATTTTCACTGAATCTCTTTGTTTAGTTGCCACTTGGTAATTATATCTACAAAACTGCTCAGTTCTATCCTAATCACAATTTATACAGTTATATGAACATCACTTATCATTTATTTTTATTTGATTGTATTACTGTCACTATTTTATAACAACAGTCAGTACCCAAGTTGTAGGCAACAGTTAACATTGTTGGTTACTGTTTTTACTGAGAGGTTATTAACTCAACGAAATGTCTAAGCTTTCTTGTCCACTTTCACGTACACATTTTTTCAGTAATACCTATATCCTGTATATTCCTTCACCCTGTATATTCCTTCACCCATTCAAGTTCATTTCCCTTAATTTTATCTGGATTGTGATGAGATACAGTTTGACATTAGATTTGAAATATTCCTCAGTGTCACTCTAGACACAGTCATCTTAAAGTTTTCTGTTGGCTTAAACAGTCATGTGTTCTTGATTGCAAATCCTGATGCTCTATAATATTTATTCTTAAATATAATCTTAATTGTTTATTTTCTTTTAGAGTTATTTGTTTACTTGAAATGAAAAGAGGGAGAGAGAAGAGGAAGAAAGTGATTTCCCCGTCCAATAGCTCACTCCCAAATGGGTGCAATGACTTGGACTGGAATGGAAGTAGAAGCTTCTTCATGTTCTCCGACAAGGGTACAAGGGTCCAAGCATTTGGACCTTTTCCACTGCTTTCCCAAGTGCATTATCAGCAAGCTGGATAAGAAGTGGAGCAGCCAAGACTCATTCTATTATGGGTTCTAACAGATTACTCAATTCTATTGAGAGTAATCACATTATATGTTATTTATGAGAATGTGAATTGTTTTTACATTTGTCATGTCCTAATTACTATTGCCCATGTATACTATTAGTATCACAGTTTTTGCCAATATTAACACTGTGAATGTGTGGCCATTGCGGTTAGTTTTTTCCGTGGGTGATAATGCCTATAATACTTGCAACTAAGGACAAATTAGCATGCAAGCTTGGTCAAACTTTTTCCAGCAACATGGAATCAAAGACAAAACAAACTTATCAATTGATGTTTTATGTGCAAACAACCTGAATCTTTTTTTTTATATAAATATATATTTTTCAAATAGATTTTTGATTCAGCTCATTATGGAATACATCCCAAACTTTAAAATGCGAAATTATTGGTTGGTGTGAAGAAAGCCAGACAGTTTTTGTTTCTTCTCTTGATGAAATAATAAAATGCAAATGAATCATTGTTAACCACAGCTGTGGCTCGTTTGAGGGATTGGGGTGGACCTGGGGTTCATTTTCAGTGACCCAGCTGCAATACCTGTCTGTAATACTAGAAAAAAGATGATTCTATTTAATCATTTCTACTTGCAGTACTGCTATGTGCTCAGCTTAACTGGAAGCCTTGGAATGGGCATAAGTTATATGTCCTACATTTCATCCTTATCCTGGGCCTGCGTTGCACTGGAAAAAAAAAACTACCACCTGTACTTATACCAGTATTTGGTTCAAGATGCCAAATTTGTTCAGCCCATGGTTGAAGAAGGACAGAAGAGAGTCAGGATAAAATGCATACCAAGGGCTGTAAAATGAGGGAGTTAGGGATTTCCAGGGGAAAGAGGGTGTTGCCATGGTCCACACTCTAATATCTTTACAGCAAATTGGTAAGGTTTCATGTTTTACTTCTTTTTACTGTTTTTGCTGTATACCTTAATTTTTTTTCCTTGACAGTTTTAAAAAGGAAAAAGGTCTAATTTTCTTTGTTTGTATTGGGGCTATATTTTTTGATTGTAAAAATATTTAATGGCCTTTTGATGAATGTCTTCCACATTGAATAAGAAAACTTAGTGGCTTAATTTAGGAAATACATTAACAGGACACCATGTTTTGAAATTGTAACAAAATCCACATAAGTGATTTTACAGGTACAAAGAATAAAAATAAGGTAACTTTACCTTCTTAAATATTTTCTGCCTTAAAGAGAGCGTTTCCATGACTTTAGCTGGTGAAAGGGTTTAATATCTGCAGAGCTTTATAAAAATGTATTTCAGTGCTGCTGGTATAGTAGATGATCATGCAATTGCAGTTGAGTATTATCACCTCTTTTTTGTTTTGTCTTTTATATGTCTTCAATCTGAGTGTGCAAAGTCAATTTGTGATATTTTGCAACCCTAGGATTTTTTTAAATAGATGCTGCTTGCTATGTTTTCCAAACCTTTTTGAGCCATAGGATCCAAGCCATAGAATTCTTTATGCATGTTGAATTCAGTCAAAAAAGAACAAGATGTTGCTTATTTCAATTGCAGTTCAAGTCACATGGGATGAAATCCTGTGACAGTAAGCAAAAGCAAAAACAGAAAACATGAAAAATGATTTGAAATATATCTTTTCAATTGTGGCAATAAATGAAAGATTTGGTTCAAAAAAAAAAGAATGATGACAGAAACTTTGTTCATATTTTCAAAAAAAGTGTCATAAAAATTAAAAATGTGCACACTTAATCTTTTAAAATCTGCTTTTTGTAGCATCTCTTATAGAATTTGTAAAACTTATTTGGTTTTCATTATTTCTGAGGATCACTTGTCTTTCTTAAAGGATTTATTTACTTAAAAGTCAGAGTGACAGAGAGAGGGAGAGACAGACATATATCTGCTGGTTTGCCCCTTGGTATACCTGCAACAGCCAGGGATATGCCAGGCTGAAGCCAGGATCCAGAAGCTGCATTCAGTTCTCCTGAGTGGGTGGGAGAAACCCAAGAATTTGAGCATTGTTTGCTGCCTTTCATGATCAGTTGCAGGAAAGTGCATTAGAGGAATGGTGTGTCTAGGACTCAAACCAAGCACCCTTATTATTTATTTATTTATTTTTGTGAGCAGATTCAACAGGTTTTACATACAATTTTAAAATATACATAAAACACATATACACAAATATACAGTATTATATAAACAGTCGATCCATATAAAAATGCACGTCACAACATAGTAAGTGTCAGTTAATGCTGATTGTTGCCAATGCAGCTCTTTTGAGATTGATCAGGGCATTATTTCTAAACTCTTCACACAGGGGCAGTCTTGGAAGGCTTCAAAGAGCACTCTCTGTTGTGCGCTGGCCATGTCCCTCATGTATTCCACTCCGGCCGCTGTGTTTCGGAAAACAGTGGACACAGAGATCGCACAGCCGTCCATCTCCAGCACTGCGGACTCCGAAGTGGTGGGAAGAGTAGGGTGAGTTCTACTTTGACTGTTTTTACTTGTAACACTTTCTGTTCACTCTTGATTGTCGACTCCCTATCCTGGCAGTGCCCCCTCAGTGCTCATTTCAGTACACAGGGACACTTCATACTCTCACTTATTGCACTGAAGACACTCTGCTGGGTGATTTTCGATCTTGTGCAATTCACAAACAAGCTTCCTGGTGAGTTTGCATTTCTGGATGGCTTCTGAAAATCAACTGCTCAGCTCTTGTGCTCTGGTGCGAGCCGGCTCAGCGTAACACCAACCACAGCATTCCACAGTCTGCCTGATTTCTGCTAATGAGTCCCACCTGGAAAGGAGTCAGACCCAGCCACTCAGCACACCGGACCTCGGGTCGTTCAGAACGAGGTTTGCTCACAGCAAGTCTCCATGCTCACACAGCACAGCCACCTGGACACGGTGCTCCCTGATGTAGGCCCAGGGGCAGCTGCCAAGCACCCTTATACAGGATGCTAGTGCCTCACACAGCAACTTAACCCACTGCACCACCATGCCTGTCCCTCGAAGATCATGTTTTCCTACTGCATTCAGGATTACAAGCTTATTTCTTTCTATCCCTTGCTTTATTGGAATGTTTTTCCCCTCTCTTTTTTTGATGAAACAGAATTCTTGCCTGTTTTCTCTGTGTATTTTTGGTTTGTTTCTTTAGCCTCTCCCAAACTATAATCCTTTTCTGAATTACAATAGTCAACAAATTGGTTATTCAAAACAAAATATAGTGGTGACATATTTTACACATGTATCAAATTATAAACCCAAGAATGATATACTTTAATACTAAAGCTCTGATTTTTAGTTTACACTGGGATCTATTTCTTACAACTCATTAATGTTTGTCAACATTTTAATTTTCTTGTCAACTATCTTTCTCTTAATAAAGTTTGTGTTATATTTATTTCCTATCCAGTACCCATAAAAAGTATTTCTTGAATTCATTGAATATAAAATGAAACTCTCAGAAATTCATTCAGTTCCTATCCTTTATCATATTTACAATATTTTAATGTGTTGCCATATTTAGAAGCCCTATAAAATATTTAAATCTACTTTATACACCCTTATATTTCAGATTCTTTATTTTTATTTTGATGTGAGTGTTCAATGATATGAACTCCTACTTTGGAACTCTTTTTGCTGTATTTCACAGTTTGGCATTCTGTATTTCCTATTTAACAACCTAAGAAAATTTTCAATATCTTTCTATATGAAAGGTTATTGGGGACATTTTGGCATTGGTGCAGTGGGGTGACTGGCCTACCCACCCAGAATTTTACCTGAGCTCTGTTTAACTAAAATGTCTTTAAGATGGATTTCCAAGGGTCTCTGTACTTGCTCTAGCTGTTTGGGAATTCTCTGTCAAAAAAGTATTCACCTCTGAAAGGTTTTGTTATTTCACCTGGGAAACAGCCAAGATCAACACAGGATGTTTTCAAAGGAAAAGGAAATGCAGACTGGAGAATGAAATAAATGAATTCTGAGTACCAGGCATTTCTCCAGACACAGAAATTAAACTACAATTATATAATTATTTCTCATTATTTTGGATATTAAATATATATACTTATACACATATGTTTATATGGATTCAAATACTTATATATAGTTTTCACAACAGTAACTGCATACATATATATCTTTGTTCTACTATGAAACATATTGCATTGAATTGGAATATATGATTCTAAGATTGTTAACAGACACTTAAATGCATATATAATTTTGTGGCACAATTTTGTTTTTCTATAGACACTTATATTATGTAATGTTCAAATCAGGGTAAACATCAGTCTCCTCACTTGTCATTTTATTATAGTGAAAATATTTAAAATCCATCTTTTAAACATTTTTAGAAAAATTATATGGTGTATTCTTATGATCTATAGTCATTTTACTATATAATGCAATAGAATACCAGAACTTCTTATTCATAACTATAATTTAGTAACTATTAAGCAATGTTTTCCCATTCATTTTTCACCCTTACTCTCCTCAGCATCTAGTAACCATTATTGTACAGCAACTCTGAAAACAAATTTGTTAGATCCCACATATGACTGAGGTCATCCACACATGTCTTTCTGGGCTTGGCATAGTTCTCAAATGATAATGAGCATCACTTCCATCCATGTTGTTGTAAATGATTAAAATGCACTTGGGAGATTTCCAAGATGGTGGAGTAGGGAGGGAGCTTACTACTTTAGTTCAGTAGAAGACAGATTTAAAAAAAATAGATAGAGTGCAGTCTCAGGGAAGAATGAGGAAGAAAATGGCAGAGGAAACTATGCAGATTAAAGGGACTGTGCACCAGCACCCCAGGTTCTAGTCCCGGATGGGGCGCCAGAGTCTGTCCCAGTTGCTCCTCTTCCAGTCAAGCTCTCTGCTGTGGCCTGGGAGTGCAGTGGAGGATGGCCCAAAGTCCTTGTGTCCTGCACCTGCATGGGAGACCAGGAGAAGCACCTGGCTCCTGGCTTTGGATCAGCACAGTGCGCTGGCCACAGAGCACTGGCCTCAGCGCCCATGTGGGGGTGAACCAACCGAAAAGGAAGACCTTTCTCTCTCTCTCTCACTGTCCACTCTGCCTATCAAATATATATATATATATATATATTCCTTAAAAACAAATAAAAATACTCCATTTAATTGAATACTTTTTCATTACATGTGTGTAGCACATTTTCTTTTCCATTTATCATTTGAAAAACAGTTAATTTGTTTTCATTTCTTAGGTATTATGAAGTTATATTGATTTAATTTCCTGTAGCTCTATATCCAGGAGTGGCACTGCTTTCTATAGTTTCACTTTTCCTTCATGAAAAATTGATATTCTCTTTGCCACAATGGATTTACTAATTTACATTTCAACTGAAATATGCAAATGTTTCATTTCTTCAACAACATTTGAGCACTTGTTATCTTCTGTCATCCTTGTAATAGTCAACATAATCGGAGCAAGGTGGTGTCTCATTATAATTTTGATTTCTTTTCCCTATGAATTAGTGAAATTGGACATTTTTGCATGTACTTGGTCATTTGTCTCCTTTGGAATAATTTCAGGGTCTGTCTACTCTTCAATTTATAATAGAATAATTTGTGACTTTGCTATTGAATTACTTACATATTCTAATTGTTAGGCCATTCTCAGGTGACAAGTTTGTAAATATTTTCTGCATAATGGCAGAAGTGAAATATTTTTCACTTTTTTTCATTGCTGTACAGAAGCTATTTAGTTTGACAAAATCCCATTTGTCTAGGTTACTTTTTGCTTCCTATTCTTTTGAGTATAATACAAAAACCATTGCCCATTACTTTGTTTTCTTCTAGGAGTTGAGAATTTATTTTCTTACATTTAGGTTTTTAGCTTTTATTTATTTATTTTTTGACAGGCATAGTTAGACAATGAGAGAGACAGAGAGAAATGTCTTCCTTTTTCTGTTGGTTCACCCTCCAAGTGGCTGTAAAACACATATATATATAATGAGTTATTGAAGAACCATTATAATTAAATGTGGCTATGAGACAAATATATATTGGTTAACACTGAAGACTAATAGGAGTGAATTACTGCTGTCAAGATGAACAACTGTGAATTAAAACAAATTTATCTTTGAAGACTTTCCATGATTAAAAAATAAGTACCAACAAATATAAACATTAATTCTGCATGACATTCCTTTTTTAACTTTTATTTAATAAATATAAATTTCCAAAGCACAGATTTTGGATTACAGTGGCTGTTTTACCCCAAAACTTCCCACCAAACCACAACCCACCCATTTCCTGCACGCTCTCCCATTCCATTCACATCAAGATTTATTTTTAATTATCTTTATATACGGAAGATCAATTTAGTATATATTAAGTGAAGATTTCAACAGTTTGCACCCAAACAGAAACACAAAGTGTAAAGTGCTGTTTGAGTACTAGTTATAGCATTAATTCACATTGTGCAACACATTAAGGACAGAGATCCTACATGGGGAGTAAGTGCAGAGTGAATCCTGTTGTTGACTTAACAATTGACACTCATATTTATGACTTCAGTAATCACTCAAGCTCTTGTCATGAGCTGCTGCCTAAGCTATGGATGCCTCCTAAGTTCACAAGTTCTGATCTTATTTAGACAAGGCCATAGTCAAAGTGGAAGTTCTCTCCTCCCTTCAGAGAAAGGTACATCCTTTCTTTGATGGCTCATTCTTTCCACTGGGATCTCACTCGTGGAGATATTTCATATAGGTCTTTTTTTGCCACAGTGTCTTGGCTTTCCATGCCTAAAATACTCTCATGGGCTCTTCAGCCAGATCCGAATGCCTTAGGGGCTGATACTGAGGCCAGAGTATTGTTTAGGACATCTGCCATTCTATGAGTCTGCTGTGTATCCCACTTCACAGGTTGGATCATTCCCTCCTTTTTAATTCTATCAGATAGTATTAGCAGACACTAGGCTTGTTTATGTGATCCCTTTGACTCTTAGTCCTATCATTATGATAAATTGTGAACTAAAACTGATCATTTTGGCTACCTTGATAGGATTGAATTGGAATCCCCTGGCAAGTTTCTAACTCTACTGTTTGGGCAAGTCTGATTGCCCGTGTCCCAAATTGTACATCTCCTCCCTCTCTTATTCCCACTCTTACATTTAACAGGAATAATGTTTAGGTTAAATTTAAACACCTAAGAATAATTCCGTGTTAATTACAGAGTTCAACAAATAGTATTAAGTGGAACAAAAAATACTAAAAGGGATAAAGTATTAAGTTATTCATCAACAGTCAGGACAAGGGCTGATCAAGTCACTGTTTCTCTTAGTTCCATTTTACTTCAACAGGTTTCCTTTTTGGTGCTCACTTGGTTGTCACTGATCAGGGAGAACATATGATATTTGTCCCTTTGGGACTAGTTTAATTCACTAAGCATGATGTTTTCCAGATTCCTCCATTTTATTGCAAATGACCAGATTTCATTTTTTTTTACTTCTGTATTCTATAGAGCACGTATCCCATAATTTCTTTATCCAGTCTACTGTTGATGGGCATTTAGGGTGATTCCAGGTCTTAGCTATTGTGAATTGAACTGCAATAAACACTAAGGTACAGACAACTTTTTTGTTTGCCAATTTAATTTCCTTTGGGTAAATTCCAAGGAGTGGGATGGCTAGCTTGTATGGTTGGGCTACATTCAGCTTTCCAGGGAATCTCCAGACTGACTTCCATAGTGGCTTAACCAGTTCGCATTCGCACCAACAGTGGGTTAGTGTCCCTTTTTCACCGCATCCTCACCAGCATCTGTTGTTGGTAGATTTCTGAAGGTGAGCCATTCTCACCGGGGTGAGGTGAAACCTCATTGTGGTTTTGATTTGCATTTCCCTGATTACTAGTGATACTGAACACATTTTATGTGTCTGTTAGCCATCCAGATTTCCTCTTTTGAAAAATATCTATTGAGGTCCTTGGCCCATCTCTTAAGTGGGTTGTTTGTTTTGATGTTGTGGAGTTTCTTGATCTCTTTGTAGATTCTGGCTATTAATCCGTTATCTGTGGCATAGTTTTTCAAATATTTTTTTCCCATTCTGTCAGTTGTCTCTTCACTTTCCTGACTTCTTCTTTTGAAGTACAGAAACTTCTCAATTTGATGCAATCCCAATAGTTAATTTTGGCTTTGACTGCCTGTGCCTCTGGGGTCTTTTCTAAGAAGTCTTTGCCAGTACCTATATCTTGCAGGGTTTCTCCAATTATCTCTAATAATCTGATGGTATTAGGTCATAGATTTAGTTCTTTAATCCATGTTGAGTGAATTTTTGTGTAAGGTGAAAGGTAGGGGTTTTTCTTCATGCTTCTGCATGTAGAAATCCAGTTTTCCCAGCACCATTTATTGAATAGACTGTCCTTATTCCAGGGATTGGTTTTAGATCCTTGATCAAATACAAGTTGGCTGTAGATGTTTGGGTTGATTTCTGGTGTTTCTATTCTGTTCCATTGGTCTATCCATCTGTTTCTGTACCAGTACCACGCTGTTTTGATTACAACTGCCCTGTAGTATGTCCTGAAATCTGGTATTGTGATGTGTCCGGCTTTGTTTTTGTTGTACAAGATTGCTTTAGCTATTCGAGGTCTCCTGTGTCTCCATATGAATTTCATATGGAAATTCATTTTCATATGGAAAATTTTTTCCAGATCTGAGAATAATGTCTTTGGTATTTTGATTGGTATCACATTGAATCTATAAATTGCTTTTGGGAGAATGAATATTTTGGTGATATTGATTCTTCCAATCCATGAGCATATAAGATTTTTCTATTTTTTAGTATCCTCTTCTATTTCTTTCTTTAAGATTTTGTAATTCTCTTCATAGAGATCTTTAATGTTCTTAGTTACGTTTATTCCAAGGTATTTGATGGTTTTTGTGGCTATTGTGAATGGGATTGATCTTACAAGTTTTTTCTCAGCCATGGCATTGCCTGTGTATACAAAGGCTGTTGATTTTTGTGCATTGATTTTATATCCTGCTACTTTCTATGAGTTCCAATAGTCTCTTAGTAGAGTTCTTTGGATCCCCTAAATAAAGAATCATATCATCCACAAATGTGTATAGTTTGACTTCCTCCTTCCCAACTTCTATCCATTTGTTTTCTTATTCTCACCTAATAGCTCTGGCTAAAACTTCCAGGAATATATTGAATAGCACTGGTGAGAGTGAGCATCCCTATCTGGTACTAGATCTCAATGGGAATGCTTCGAACTTCTCCCCATTCAATATGATTCTGTCTTGGGTTTGTCATAAATTATCATGATTAAGTTGAGGAATATTCCTTCTATTCCCAATTTCTTTAGAATTTTCATCATTAAACAGTGTTTTATTTTATCTAATGTTTTGTCTACATCTGTTGAGGTATCAGATGATTTTTGTTCTTCAGTTTCTTAATGTCATGTATCACATTGATTGATTTTTGAATGTTGAACCATCCCTGCATACCAGGGATAAATCCTACTTGTTCTGGGTGGATCATCTTTCTGATGTGTTGTTGCATTCTATTGGCCTGAAATTTATTGAGGATTTTTGCATCAGGGATATTGGTCTGTAATTCTCTTTCAATGCTGCATCTTTTTCAGGTTTAGGAATTAAGGTGATGCTGGCTTCATAGAAAGACTTTGGGAGGATTCCCTATCTTTCATTTGTTCTGAATAGTTTGAGAGGAATTGGAGTTAGTTCTTCTTTAAATGTCTGGTAGATTTCAGCAGTGAATCCAGCTAGTACTGGGCTTTTTTTTTGGGGGGGGGAGGGCCTTTATTACGGTTTCAATTTCTGTCTCAGTTATGGGTCTGTTTAGGTTTTCTATGTCTTCCTGGTTCAATTTAGGTAGGCTGCATGTGTCCAGGAATCTATCCATTTCTGATAGATTTCCCTGTTTGCTGGCATACAACTCTTTGTAATAATTTCTGATTATTATTTTTATTTCTGTGGTGTCTGTTGTTACATTTCTTTTTTCATCTCTGATTTTATTGATTTGGGTCTTTTCATTTTTTAATCAGTTCGGACGATGGTGTGTCAACTTTGTTTATTTTTTCAAAAAAAAAAGCACCTCTTCCTTTGGCTTATCATTTGTAATTTTTTTTTTGGGGGGGGGGATTCAATCCTGTTGATTTCTTCTTTGATTTTAATTATTTCTCTTCTCCGACTAGATTTGGGTCTGGTTTTCTGCAGTTTTGCTAGATCCTTGAGATGCATTGAAAGCTCATTTAGTTGGTGCCTTTCCAATTTCTTGATGTAGGCACCTATTGATATAAACTTTCCTCTTAACACTGCTTTTGCTGCGTCCCATGATATGTTGTGTTGTTATCCTCATTTACTTCCAGAAATGTTTTGATTTCCCTTTTGATTTCTTCTATGACCAGTGTTCATTTAGGAGCATGTTGTTCAGTCTCCATGTCTTTGCATATGCTCTAGGGATTCCTGAGTTGCTAGTTTCCAACTTCATTCCTTTATGGTCTGAGAAGCTGCATGGTATGATTCTAATTCTTTTGAATTTGCTGAGACTTGCTTTATGGCCTAGTATGTGGTCAATCCTAGAGAAGGCCCCATGTACTGCTGAGAAGAATGTAAATTCTTTATGTGTAGGATTGAAAGTTCTGTTGATATCTGTCAGATTCATTTGGGCTATAGGGTTGATTAAATCTGCTGTTTCCTTGTTGATCTTCTGTCCTGTTGATCTGTCTATTTCTGAGAGTGGAGTATTGAAGTCCCCCAATACCATTGTATTGGAGTCTAAGTCTCCCTGTAACTCCCTTAATATATCTTTTAAATAAATCGGTGCCCTGTGATTAGGGGCATATACATTTATAATAGTTACATCTTCCTGTTTGATTGATCCTTTAATCATTATATAGTGCCCCTCTTTGTCTCTTTTCACAGTTTTTGTGTTAAAGTTTATTTTGTCTGATATTTAAGATGGCTATGCCCGCTCTTTTTTCATTTCTTTTGGCATGGAATATCTTTTTCCAACCTATCACTTTCAGTCTACATGCATCTTTGTTGGAAAGATGTGTTTCTTGTAAGCAGCAAATGGATGGGTTTTGTTCCTTAATCCATTCAGCCAATCTGTGTCTTTTAACTGGAGAGTTGAGGGCGTTAACATTCAATGTGACTATTGATAAGTAGTAACTTTGCCCTGCCATTTTCCCAAAAATATTTCTAATATATGCTTTGAACTTCCTGTGATCTTTTACTGGGAGATTTTCTTCCTTTACCTTCTTTCATACTGATGGTCGTGTTTCTGTGTTTCTGTGTGTAACACATCTTTTAGCATCTTTTGCTGGGCTGGATGAGTGGTGACAAATTCTTTCAATTTCTGTTTGCTATGAAAGGTATAACATTTCTTTTTTGATTTATATATGGTGATTCATTAGCATCTCAAAGATATATATTATATATACCAAAGACTATTTTTTGCTGTTGTTTTTTATTTACCTAGAAACCTTATATTTAAGGCATAAAAATCATGTATTTCAAATATATATTTAGGAAATACTGATTCTTTCCACCCTATCCTCACTCCTGCCAACACTCCCATCCATCTGCCTCTAGCCTCTCCTATTCACATTCTCATTTTTTATAAAGATCTATTCACAATTAACTTTATACTCATTAGCCTTACATTAAGTAAAGGATTCAACAAATAGTATGAAAAAGAAAAAGATGTCCTTCAGCAGTTGAGACAGGGGCTGTTCAAAAGCATCGCATCTCAAAATGTCAATTTCACTTTTTTCAATTACCTTTCAGGTACTCTATTAGTTACCTCAGACCAGGGAGAACATATGATGTTTGCCTTTTGGGTAGAGGATTATTTTACTAAATATAATGGTTTCCATTTGCATCCATTTTTACAAATGATAGTATTTCACTTTTATCACGATGTAGTATTCCATAGTGTACATATACCATAATTTCTTTATCCAGCCTTCAGTTGACAGACATCTGGGATGGTTCTTTATTTTAGCTATTGTGAATTGAGCTCCATTAACATGAAGGTACAAATAAATCTTTCATATGCTGATTTCATTTTCTTTGAGTAAGTTCCAAAGCGTGAGATGGCTGGGTCATATTGTAGGCATATCTATCAATCTATCTATCTAGGTAGATAGCTAGATAGCTAGATAGATACACATTTATGCCTACATACACACAAAAAATTATTTATCTTTAGGGTTTTATAATGCACTTTCAATTTTCAAATCTTGAGAAACATAAATATTTCTTTTCTGGCACACGAATATGAGAACTGTATAAATCTTTCTCAATAATAGGCATAGTATTCTAAATATGATACTAAACTTTTGTGTTTAAATATCTGTAATTTTGCAGATAAACAATGATAGGAAAAATGAAATTGTGGAGCTGTCTCAACTGAATTTGGCACAGAATAGTTGTTCAACAAAAGACCTTAAAATGTGATGCTATTTACTGATACATAATTAACATTACCTGGGATCCAGCATGCCACTGTGGAGCAGTAGGTTAATCCCCTGCCTTTGACACCAGCATCCCATATGGGCGCTAGTTCTAGTCCCACCTCTTTCTCTTCTGATATAGCCCTTGCTATGGTCTGGGAAAGCAGTAGAATGTGACCCAAGTGCTTGGGCCCCTGCACATGTGTTGGAAACCCAGAAGAAGCTCCTGGATCCTGGCTTCAGACTGGCAAAACTCTGGCCATTACAGCCATTTAGGGAGTGAACCAGAGGATGAAAGACCTCTCTGTGTCTCTCCCTCTCTCTGTCTGTAACTCTACCTCTCATGTAAATAAATGAATATATTTAAAAAATTACAGGGGATAAAGAAGGGAAAGGAGAGGACAGTTTTTTATTTGTTTTCAATTCCCTTTTCAGATGTTACCCTGGTTGTAAGACTCTTACTATTTTGTCTGAGTTATAATTAGATGAAGAACTTTATTTATGTGTATCTAAAACTTCAACAAAGCCTAGAAGCTGAGAAAAATATCTGTTCAAGGCAAACGGTATAATAAATTTTCTTCTCTCCTAGATATCTATAGAAAATGCTATTGTTTTACCTGTACATTTTTCTTGTAGGTCATTTTTGTGTGATGTGACCATAACATCAGTGGATGGAAAGAAATTTCCTTTTAATAAATGAGTTTTTTTGTGCTAGATTTCCTAGGTTAAATTTGTTAGCTTTTTATTTATTTGTTTTATTATTCTATAATTCTTATTGGACTGAACCTTTTCCTTTCAGAATGTTTCCATAGTATGCTGAGGACATCATGGATTGAGGCAAGATTTATTCAGAAAGCATTTAGATTGGTAACTACACTGTATATTTTTGTTAAATTAGAATGTGAGGGGCTGGCACAGTGGCGCAGTGGCGCAGTGGGTTAAAGCCCCGGTCTGCTGTGCTGGCATCCCATATGGGTGCCTGTTCAAGTCCTGGCTGCTCCTCTTCTGAACCAGCTCTCTGCTATGGCCTGGGAAAGCAGTGGAGGATGATCCAAGTCCTTGGGCCCCTGCACACATGTGGGGGACCTGGAGGAAACTCCTGGCTCCTGGCTTGGATCAGCTCAGCTCTGGTCAATGTGATCATTTGGAGAGTGAACCAGCAGAATGAAAGACCTCCCTCTCTCTCTCGGTAACTCTTTCAAATAAATAAAATAATTCTTTAAAAAATTAGAATGTAATATTTTGCTCAGTTTTTCACTTGGATTAAGCTTTCTGATTAAGCCTGCTGGAAAGTACCAACATTTAGAAGTTAATATTCCTTTTATAAAGATCTATTTATTTATATGTTTAGTTGAGAGCTAGATTTGCAGAGAGAGAGACAGACCAAGAGAAAGAACTCCCATGCACTGGTTCATTCCCCAAATGACCCCAAAAGAGCAGAGCTGGGCAAATGTGAAGCCAGGAGCCAGGGGCTTCTTCCGGGTCTCCCATGTGGGTACAAGGACCCAAGCACTTGAGCCATCTTCCACAGGTTTCCCAGAACACATACAGAGAGCTGGATCAGAGGAGGAGCAGCCAGGACATGAACTGGCACCTATATTAGATGCTGGCACCACAGGTGGAGGTTTAGCTTTTTATGCCACAGCACTGGCCCCTAGAAATTAAAATTATTGCAAAAAAGCTAGAATTTTTTCCATTATTACTTGGAAATGTATTAAAAATGCCAGTGTTTTTCCTTCTTCCATTTTTTTAATATGTTTTAAACACAAATATATCTCATTTTACTATATTTCAATAGATTTTCTGTTCCTTTATACTTGATGTGATTTCCTATTCAACATTTTTCATATAAATAAACTAAACTAGAGATAATAATGTATTATTGTTTAATATTTTACTTTATTTTATCTTACTTAAGCTTCTGGTTTTGGAGCTCTGGAAATCTCAGTTCATTCAGATATCCTGAAAGTTATTTTACTCTAACATTACACTGATGAAGAGGTGGTGATTAAATATATTAATAATAGTACAGTTTATTTCATATGTAATAGATTTATAAAATCTATTTATAAAATCAATGTAACTGTTAATTTTTCTTTCCCAAAATTAAGCTTCAAATAGAGGCTTGAATAGAATAGATAATAGGAACATTCACTATTAGTAAAGCCGCTGGCAAAAGGTTTTATTACTCATTGGAAAATTAACTCTTTAAGAATTGCATGTAATGATTCAGATTAGATTTAGCAATTCCATTTTGCAGTTATTTTATCATTGGGATGAGTGAACTGACAAAGAATTTTTGGCGATTAATCTTCATAAGTTTATTATTGCCTATATTCCCCCATGTGACAACATAACAGAAGCGTTAGAGATTATAGTAAAATTTTAACCAAACTTTATGCCTACAGCACTTATATTTTTTGTCAGGCCGAATTCCATGTTTTAGTTATCAGATGCCTTTATTCGTTGATGTGTTACTGCATACTCTGTCATATCCATTTAACCATTAGATTTTAGCCCCAACTGTATATTGGGGATAAAAAGTAGAAAGACCTTCATCTGTTTTCAAAACTCATATCCAGTAGAGAAAACAAACATATTTAAACAAATGTACTTCAACAAGTAATCCTTTAAAATGTAGATACTTTTACTACTGTGTATTATGTTGAGGAAGATGCTCTTCCTAGTTTGAATGCTCCTATTATGCAGTAGTATGGGTTTTGTCTAACAACTTTCTATGTCTTTTGAGGTGACCATACATTCTTTATGTTCTTTTTTATGTTTTTATATATTATATTGGCTGATTTTCCTATGTTGAATAATCCTTAAATTCCAAGATATTCCACTTGGATTATATATATATATATTATGTACAAAATATATTTGCATATATATGTACAATTTTATATATGATATAATTCCTTCTTGTATGTCAGAATTATGTTTGCTAAAATTTCTGTGGAGGAAATTTATTTATAAAAATAAAGGATAGTGTTTTAATTTATTTGATATCATTGATTTTTTTATATGATGATTATGTTGACCTTTTTCTTTTGGTGAAAACTGTCCCTCAACTTTTTTTGAAGAGTTTTCCAAAATTGGTGCTCATTATTCAAAACAGATCTGTTATTTTTTAAGATTTATTTATTGATTTGAAAGGCAGAGTTAAAAAGAGGCAGAGGCAGAGAGAGGTCTTTTATCTGATGATTCACTGCCCAGATGGCTGCAACAGCTGGAACTTAGCTGATCTGAAGCCAGGAGCCAGGAGCTTCTTCCAGGTCTCCCATGCAGGTGCAGGGTCCCAAGGGCTTGAGCCATCTTCTCCTGCTTTCCCATGCAATAGCATAAAGCTGGATCAGAAAAGAAAGAGCCAGGACTCAAACTGGCACCCATATAGGATGCTGACACTGCAGGCAGTAGCTTTACCAGCTATACCACAGCACCAGCCCCAGATTTGTTATCTTTTATGCAACTGGAAAATGAGTAGTTATAGTCTAAAAATAAACTAGTACTGTTTGTCTATGTAATATTGTTGACTTGTGTTTTTATTTAGTTTATTAATGACAAATTATCTCAAATTTGTTAAAGATAAGAATGATCGTCTAAAGCCCTGGTCTCTACTATTGAGAAACAATGTGTTTTTTTTCTTTCTCACTATTTGTTAGGAGAGGAAGGAGAAGAAAGTGTTGGGGTGTGGGCAAGAGAGAATAGGGTGGGAAGTGTCACTATGTTCCTAACCTGTATATATGAAATACATGAAATTAGCTTGAATGAAATAAAATATAAAACAGAATGTCAATTTCTACATTCTTACAGGATAATCTTGCTGGATGTAGAATTCTTGGGTGACTGTCTTTTCCTTTCACTATTATGAATATCCCATCAATTGCCTTTTGGACTCCATGGCTTGGGATAAAAACCAGCTCATAATTTTATTGGGGTCAGTATTATCTTTCTGTTTTCAAGATTCTACCTTTCTCATTATATTATAGCAACTTGATTATAATTTGTCTAAACATGGAAGGAACTCTTTGAATTTATCTCACTTAGAGGCTGTTATGTTTCTTGAGTGTTTAGATTTGTTTTTCATCAAATTTGGGAGATTTTTAGTCATTACTCTTTCAAACATTCTTTCTACTTCTTTCTCTCCTTTCTGCTTGTGAAACCCCCATTTGGATCTTGGTATGCTTGATGATGTGCCACAGGTCTCCTATGCTGTGTTCATTTATTTATCATTTTATATTATTCTTTAGATTGGGTAATGCCAATTGCCCTTTAGTTTGCATTTTCTAATTGATATTCTGGAAAACACAGAAACATTAACATAATATTTTGTTATTATTTTTAAGACATGGATTTCTCTAGTTCTTTGTATATATTTAAAATAACTGATTTGTCTGGTAACTTTAGCATCTCGACTTCCTCAGGGACACTTTCTGTTGACTGTCACTTTCATGTGCAGGGGGCATACTTATATCTATATGATATTTCTGCATTTTCCATAATACTTCTGTTAAAAACTAGACATTAAATAATATAAAAATGGTAAGTAAAATGGGAAGTCAGACTCTCCCTATCCCTAGGATTTTGTTGTTGTTGTTGTAACTCTTTGGTTAACCACCTGAACTAATTCTTTATTCTTCAAAATGTGTGTCCACTAAAGCTTCTGCTTGGTTAGTTTAGTTTTGAGCTAATAATCTGAAAGAAATTCCCTTAATTTTCTGGAAACTGTGAATTGCCTAGCCTTTGCCTGGAGCTTTTCAGTATGTTTTGGAAACAGGCAGGTAGTTTACAGCTATGCATTAGCTTTTTTTTTTTGTTCATTTTTTTTATTATTTTTTTTGACAGGCAGAATTAGAGAATGAGAGAGAGAGACAGAGAGAAAGGTCTTCCTTTTTCGTTGGTTCAACTCCCAAGTGGCCGCTACGGCCAGCTTTTGCCAGCGCACTGTGCTGATCTGAAGCCAGGAGCCAGGTGCTTCTTCCTGGTCTCCCATGCGGGTGCAGGGTCCAAGCACTTGGGCCATCCTCCATTGCACTCCCGGGCCACAGCAGAGAGCTGGACTGGAAGAGGAGCAATCAGGACAGAATCCGGTGCCCCAAGTGGGACTAGAACCCGGGGTGCCAGTGCCGCAGGCAGAGGATTAGCCTAGTGAGCCATGGCGTAGGCCCTGCATTAGCTTTTAATTCCAGCATGCAGAGCCTCAACAGGAGCCAGAAGTAAGAGCTGGGCCCTTCGGGGCTGCAGTGTGGTGCAGCCAGTTGAATCCCTGGCCTGAAGCGCCGGCATCCCATATGGATGCTGTTCTAGTCCCAGCTACTCCTCTTTTGATCCAGTTCTCATAACCCTGGGAAAGCAGAAGATGGCCCAAGTGCTTGGGTCCCTGTACCCACTGGCACTTGGGAGACCTAGAAGAAGCTGCTGGCTCCCAACTTCAGATCAGCATAGCTCGGCCATTGCAGCCATCTGGTGAATGAAGCCTCTCTCTCCCTCTGTCACACTACCTCCCCATGGAGGATCCCTGTCCTCAATGAGTGGTATTGAGAGTCTACTGTAAAAGCAGGTCTCAAAATATTGTGTGTGTGTGTGTGTATGCAGATTTTTGAAATCTTTACTTAGTATAGAGTTGGTTCTGTGTACAAATTTAATTGAAATTGAATATTAATGAGAAGGGACTGGAAAGGGGGGGGGAGAAGGTGTGAACATGTGGGTGGTAGGGCTGGCATGGTGGGAAGAATAACTGTATTCCTAAAGTTGTACTTATAGAGTTTGTAACCCTTAAAAATTAAATTTTTAAAAAATCTTTAAAAAAGAAAGTTGTGGCCTCTAAATTCTTTCATGGGTCTGTGTATAGCCCTCCACATGTGTGTGGCTGGATTAACAGGAATGGTTTAGAACTTCTCAGAGCCTCTATAGGCATTTCTGCAGTCTTCTCAGGCTACCAAAACAAAATTATCATAGACTAATTGGATTAGACAACAGAAGTTAATTTTCTAATGGTTCTGGTGGAGTCAGTCTCTGGTAAGGAGTCTTTTACTGGCTTGCACACAGATCTTGCTTGTTATGTCCTCAAATGGCATTTCTTCCATGAATGCATCAAAACAGAACAGAGAAGCTCTCTGCTGTCTCTTTTTAGAAAAAAAAAAACTAATTCTGTTGCATTATGGCTGCAATCTTCTGACTCATTTCTTCTTAATTACTTCTTAATTGCACTTGGGATTAGGGCTTCAAAATGTGAATTTTGAAGTAGATTCAAATATTCAATCCCTAAGTCACATTTTCCAGCTTTTCTTTTAAAAATGTTGTGTCTATTGGCTGTTTTCCTAATGGTTATCATCACCTCAAGATGACTTAGGGTTAAGCTATTGCTGCTTCTTGTTTTTAATAAGGTCTCCTGAGGGGAAACTGTTATTACAAGGTTAGCTATGGGTTAGGTCATATAAAGATGGAGTTTCCTATTGGACTTTGTCTTTTTTTACAGAAGCGCCAATCTGGTTAAGTAATGGCAACTCTTTGTTAACATTCTTGCACACTTGGTCTAGCTGCTCATTTTCTATGTGAGGATGGACTTGTTGGTTTTCAATAGAAGTTGACTGTCCCTTATTTGAATGGCTTGGGACTAATATGGGGAGATTTTGGAATATGGGAGAAATCATGGAGATAGGACTCAATCTCAACATGAAACTCACTTATTCATTGGGTGAATATAATTTATACCATATTTTTCAGTGTGTCAGCATTTTAGTTTTCAAAATATGTATTTTATTTATTTGAAAAATAGAGTTAGATAGACAGTAATTGTTTGGTGAATATTATCATTTCTTACATGGTTGAGTTTAGATGACACTAATACACCTCTTTTATTTACAATAAATACAATCTACTTAATAAAATAAATACAGTTGTGTACTTATTGAATAAATACAATAAATAAAACTGCAGGGCATGCAGGCCACACTTGTTCCCATAACATCTGCTGCAGCAAATAACCTATGGAAGGGACACTTTGCAGGCCTCTCAGGAAGTGGGCTCATTTTTCCTCTGATTTTATCTGTACTGTTGTAGAGGACTGTACTTTTCCAGGTCCATTAGCAGGGAGCAATCTGAAATGGAGCAGCCAGGACACAAATTGGTGCCCATGTGGGATGCCAGCATTGCAGGCAGCAACTTTACATGCTGTGCCACAATGCCAGCCCCCAATGTCAGGTTTTTTTTTATCTACTTGCTTGATGCACACTTATTTAACCACAATGAAATTCTTTCTTTCATTCCTGCCTGATTTATTAAATTTAAAAATGTAGGATATACAGGTATATTTGGGTTTCATAAAAGCAATGAATATTTTTAATGTAAGTTTGTTTATTATTGCTTGATTATTGTTATTATTATTGTTTATTATTGCTTATTTGAAATTCAAATTTATCTGGGAATTCTCTATTTTATCAGCAAGCATATGTTGGTTCCTGAAATCTATGGAATAAAAGTTGGGATAATTACGCCCATTCTGGTTAGGGACTCCTCTTGGGAATAAGAGAGATTTTGTTCATCCTAGGCACTAGGAATAAACTTCTCAAGTTTTTTTTTATTTTTAATAAAGAATGAAGAAGTGATATAATTCACCAGTGGATGACTTTTCCCAGTTTATTGCAAACAATGAATTATAAATTCATGTTTAATCCCATTGCTTTAAGATCTTTCTTGCACTCATACTTATTTTGACCTTCCAGAAACAGGGCTAGAATGGACTATTGAAAGCAAACACTTTGTAACCTTTTCCCTAATGTGCCAATATTATGATGCAATAAACCAAAAATTGTCATATCATAAACTAAATTGTGATGTCATGACCAACTGTGAAGTCATAAAAATTAATGTCATGCCATAGACATATTGTAATGTCATAGACCACTATTATCATTTTAGAATCAATTGTGATGTCATCAGAAGCATTATGATGACATATGCCAATATTGTGATAACATATACATGAACTTGTGATTTTTACAAACCAACCATTGTATTCTCACTATGAATTTTTGTCATAAAAACCATTGTGACATCAGAAACCTATCATTGTGTCTCATAATCATTGCAATATCACAATATTTCCTGAACTATCATTGTTGTGTCATAATCCATTGTGATATTGCCAAAAGCATTGTGATATTGCCAAAAGCATTGTGATGTCATTATCAATTGGGATGTGAAGAACTTCCACTGTGATATCATAAACCTCAGGATAATTTAATATGTTACCAGGAGAGAAATGTCACTTTTTGGGTAATTTAAATATGAATTTTATAGAGCATAGCAAATGTTATGTTTCAGAAAACTTGAATGTAAATCATATATAACAGCATACAATTCTGAAGGCTTTGGGTATTCTGTATCTTTCGATCAAAACCTGGAGCAAATTTTTCATAGAAAGACCATCTGTTAGTTAGCATAGAACACATAAAATACATAGTTTTTTTTTTCTTCAGAGACTATCTTATTTCACAAAATATAATGGTTTCCAGTTGCATTCATTTTGTTGTGAAAGACAGGATTTCATTCTTTCATATTGCTGAGTAATATTCCATAGTTACACATAGCACATTTTCTTTATGCAATCATCAGATGATGGGCATCTGGGTTGATTCCATATCTTAGCTATTGTAAATCGAACTACAATAAACATGGGATACAGGTAACTCTTTCATATGCTGATTTCATTTTGTTTGGATAATTCCCAGGAGTGACATGGCTGGATCATATGGTAGATCTATTTTCAGCTTTCTGAGGAATTTCCTTACTGTATTCCACAATGGCTCTTCTAGTTTGCATTTTCACCAAAAGTGTATTTGCTAAACTTTTTCTCCACATGCTCACCATTATTTATTGATTTTTAATTTCTTTCTTGCCAATAATAACTTAAATTTGGGGCTGTATAGAACTCACTTTCTTTCCCAATACACCAAAAGAATTGGGTTATAAGGAAAAAAATAAGTTCATACATGAAGAAATTTGAAGCAAAACAAAATATATGAGGTGTATTAGTGTCATCTAAACTCAACCATGTAAGAATTGAGAATATTCCACCAAAAAATTTCTGAAGACTTTTAACTTTAATGAATAAATTTTCCTTTCCCTTATATAGCAAGTATTAAACCCTCTTCCATAAAACTGATAGTGCCATTTCTTAAAACTAAAAGAAACTGATGAAGTAATTCTATAAAATTTATTAGTTAAGTAACCTATCAGAACTTATTTATACACATAGGGAGAGAATAAGCACTTTTTTTGCATTTTTGTGCTTTGTTTATTTGTGTTTTGTTTATTTGTTGATTTTGTGCTGGTTTATTTGACTGAGAATAATGGCTTCCATATGCATATATTTTGTTGTAAAAGACAAGATCTTATTAATTTATATAGCTGAGTAGTTTTGCATAGTGTATATATACCACAATTTCTTTAACCATTATTCAGTTGATGAATCTCTAGGTTGATGTCAGATCTTAGCTATTATTCTGCAATAAACATAAGGTGCAGACAAGTCTTCCTTATGCTGATTTCATTCCATTTGGGTACATTTTTACGAGTGGGAGGGCTGTGTATACAGTAGAACAATTTTCAGATTACTGAAAACTTACCAGACTGTGTTCCATAATGGTTGTACTTTTACAATTTAACCAGCAGTGAATTATAGTATTTTATCACCCATATATTTGCTAACATTTGTTGTTTTATAATTTTTTAAAGATAGCCACTCTAATTGGGGTGAGGTTTCACCCTCATCATCCTATTGATTTGCATTTCCTGATGGCTAATGATCCTGAGCATTTTTTATTTTTATTTTTATTTGTTTTTTTTTTAACTTTTCTTTAATGAATATAAATTTCCAAAGTACAGCTTATGGATTACAATGGCTTCCCCCCCATAACGTCCCTCCCACCCGCAACCCTCCCCTTTCCCACTCCCTCTCCCCTTCCATTCACAACACGATTCATTTTCGTTTCTCTTTATATACAGAAGATCAGTTTAGCATACATTAAGTAAAGATTTCAACAGTTTGCTCCCATACAGAAACATAAAGTGAAAAATACTGTTTGAATACTAGTTATAGCATTAAATCTCAATGTACAGCACACTAACGACAAAGATCCTACATGAGGAGTAAGTGCACAGTGACTCCTGTTGTTGACTTAACAAATTGACACTCTTGTTTATGGCATCAGTAATCACCCTAGGCTCTTGTCATGAGCTGCCAAGGCTATGGAAGCCCCCTGAGTTCACTGACTCTGATCATTTTTAGACAAGGCCATGGTCAAAGTGGAAGTTCTCTCCTCCCTTCAGAGAAAGGTACCTCCTTCTTTGATGACCCGTTCTTTCCACTGGGATCTCACTCACAGAGATCTTTCATTTAGGTTTTTTTTTTCCTCAGAGTGTCTTGGCTTTCCATGCCTGAAATACTCTCATGGGCTTTTCAGCCAGATCCGCATGCCTTAAGTGCTGATTCTGAGGCCAGAGTGCTGTTTAGGACATCTGCCATTCTATGGGTCTGCTGTGTATCTCACTTCCCATGTTGGATCATTCTCTCCCATTTTGATTCTATCAGCTAGTATTTGCAGACACTAGTCTTGTTTATGTGATCCCTTTGGTTCTTAGTCCTATCATTATGATCAATTGTGAACAGAAATTGATCACTGGGACTAGTGAGATGGCATTGGTACATGCCACCTCGATGGGATTGAATTCAAATCCCCTGGTATGTTTCTAACTCTACCATTTGAGGTAAGTCAGCTTGAGCATGTCCCGAATTGCACATCTCTTCCCTTTCTTATTACCACTCTTATATTTAACAGTGATCACTTTTCAGTTAAGTTTCAGCACTTAAGAAGAATTGTGTATTGATTACAGTATTCAACCAAAAGTATTAAGTAGAACAAACAAAAAAAATACTAAGAGGGATAACATATTAAGTTGCTCATCAACAGTCAGGGTGAGGGCTGATCAAGTCACCGTTTCTCATAGTGTTCATTTCACTTTAACAGGTTTCCTTTTTGGTGCTCAGTTAGATGTCACCTATCAGGGAGAACAAGTGGTATTTGTCCCTTTGGGACTGGCTTATTTCACTCAGCATAATGTTTTCCAAATTCCTAACAGGGATCACTTTTCAGTTAAAATTTAAACATCTAAGAATAATTGTGTGTTAATTACAGAGTTCAACCAATGGTACTAGAACAAAAAAAAATACTAAAATGGATAAAGTATTACATTGTACAACAACCGTCAGGACAAGAGCTGATCAAGTCACTGTTTCTCATAGTGTCCCTTTCATTTCAACAAGTTTCCCCTTTGGTGCTCAGTTAGTTTTCGCCGATCAGGGAGAACATATGCTATTTGTCCCTTTGGGACTGGCTTAATTCACTCAGCATGATGTTTTCCAAATTCCTCCATCTTGTTGCAAATGACCGGGTTTCATTGTTTTTGACTGCTGTATAGTATTCTGTGGAGTACATGCGCAAAACAATCAATGTGATACACCACATTAACAGACTGCAGAAGAAAAACCATATGATTATCTCAATAGATGCCGAGAAAGCATTTGATAAAATACAACACCCGTTCATGATGAAAACTCTAAGCAAACTGGGTTTGGAAGGAACATTCCTCAATACAATCAAAGCAATCTATAAAAAACCCACAGCCAACATCCTATTGAATGGGGAAAAGTTGGAAGCATTTCCAGTGATATCTGGTACCAGACAGGGATGCCCACTCTCACCACTGCTATTCAATATAGTTCTGGAAGTTCTAGCCAGAGCTATTAGGCAAGAAAAAGAAATTAAAGGGATACAAATTGGGAAGGAAGAACTCAAACTCTCCCTCTTTGCAGATGATATGATTCTTTACTTAGGGGACCCAAAGAACTCTACTAAGATACTATTGGAACTCATAGAAGATTTTGGCAAAGTAGCAGGGTATAAAATCAATGCACAAAAATCAACAGCCTTTGTATACACAGGCAATGCCACGGCTGAGAAAGAACTTCTAAGATCAATCCCATTCACAATAGCTACAAAAACAATCAAATACCTTGGAATAAACTTAACCAAGGACGTTAAAGGTCTCTACGATGAAAATTACAAAACCTTAAAGAAAGAAATAGAAGAGGATACCAAGAAATGGAAAAATCTTCCATGCTCATGGATTGGAAGAATCAATATCATCAAAATGTCCATTCTCCCAAAAGCAATTTTTAGATTCAATGCAATACCAATCAAGATACCGAAGACCTTCTTCTCAGATCTGGAAAAAATGATGCTGAAATTTATGTGGAGACACAGGAAACCTCAAATAGCTAAAGGAATCTTGTACAACAGCAACAAAGCTAGAGGCATCACAATACCAGATTTCAGGACATACTACAGGGCAGTTGTAATCAAAACAGCATGGTACTGGTACAGAAACAGATGGATAGAACAATGGAACAGAATAGAAACACCAGAAATCAATCCAAACATCTACAGCCAACTCATATTTGATCAAGGATCCAAAACCAATCCCTGGAGTAAGGACAGTCTATTCAATAAATGGTGCTGGGAAAACTGGATTTCCACGTGCAGAAGCATGAAGCAAGACCCCTACCTTTCACCTTACACAAAAATTCACTCAACATGGATTAAAGAACTAAATCTACGACCTGACACCATTAAATGATTAGAGAGCATTGGAAAAACCCTGCAAGTTATAGGTACCGGTTATGACTTCTTGGGAAACACCCCAGAAGCACAGGCAGTCAAAGCCAAAATTAACATTTGGGATTGCATCAAATTGAGAAGTTTCTGTACTGCAAAAGAAACAGTCACTAAAGTGAAGAGGCAACTGACAGAATGGGAAAAATATTTGCAAACTATGCAACAGATAAAGGGTTGATCACCAGAATCTACAAAGAGATCAAGAAACTCCACAACATCAAAACAAACAACCCACTTAAGAGATGGGCCAAGGACCTCAATAGACATTTTTCAAAAGAGGAAATCCAAATGGCCAACAGGCACATGAAAAAATGTTCAAGGTCACTAGTAATCAGGGAAATGCAAATCAAAACCACAATGAAGTTTCACCTCACCCCGGTTAGAATGGCTCACATTCAGAAATCTACCAACAATAGATGCTGGAGAGGATGTGGGGAAAAAGGGACACTAACCCACTGTTGGTGGGAATGCAAACTGGTTCAGCCACTATGGAAGTCAGTCTGGAGATTCCTCAGAAACCTGAATATAACCCTACCATTCAACCCAGCCATCCCACTCCTTGGAATTTACCCAAAGGAAATGAAATTGGCAAACAAACAAGCTGTCTGCACATTAATGTTTATTGCAGCTCAATTCACAATAGCTAAGACCTGGAACCAACCCAAATGCCCATCAACAGTAGACTGCATAAAGAAATGGGACATGTACTCTATAGAATAAGCACTTTTAAATATTGCGATATTGTTCATGATTGTACAGAATCTGATACACTTTGCAAAAGATGCTGGATTTTCTTATAATCCATCCCAGTCACTTTATATATGAAATGATCTGCTTTGATAAATACTCTCTGAGAAGGTTTTACTTACATAGCATGTAGCTTCCTGAATCCCTCCACTTTTCTTCTTTCTTACTGCAAGTCCCAGTCAATGCAGAAACATAGCTGTGGAATCATTCTTTTGCTGGGTTCTAGGAAGAACAAGGAGTTAATAAGGAGACAGCTGTACAGCAAAGGCCAAGAATATCCAAGGGAGGTCAGGAAAGTCAACTGGACAAGTGAGATTACCAATATGTATACTGCATGCTCTGTCCTTTAATATATTTTATTTTCTTGCATAAAAAGAGATCAGGGCTATTGCTGTCTTTTGATAACTAAGGAGATACACAGTGCTGAAGAAAAGGGACTTATAAGACACCAGAGCCAACACAGAATCCCAGCAAACACAAATGACAAAAAATTTATGAACTTCCTCCATGTTCCCTGAAATAGCAATGAAATAGAAAAAATAGAAAATTAGAAAATAAAAAAAAAAACAGAAAACTCATGCAAGACTAAGGAAAATGAACTCTTTTTTCTAGAAGAAAACATTAAATATATCTAAATGGAGGAAGACAGAATTGTTCATATAGAAATCAGAAGGGAGAAAGAACACTTAAAGGCTACTGTGGCACTACAGAAGAAATGAAAAGTGTTATTTCAACTAGCACAGTGACAGTGAGAATAAAAAGATGGGGGAAATAAGACCAACAGAGTAAAGATGCACCAGTTGTGACAGCTGACAGAATTTGAGTGTAAAGAAAAGGTATGTAATTAACAGAAACACTGAATGGAGAATTTTCTGAAAAATTTGGAAAACAATTCCTGTATAAAAACAATGAGAAGATTATTAAAGCTATAAATATCCCCACCTTCAGAAATCTGGAAATTATATAGATGCTTGCAATAACCTGGGAAGTGTTTACTCAAAAAGTGGCTGAATTTCAGTAAAAGAAGTGAGATTTGTGACATGGAATACTTTTCCATTTAGGTGTTCCACTCCCTCCTCCAATGTAGAAACCCCATCTTTATTTGACCTAATGCACAGCTAACTTTATACTAAAGGTTTTTTCCTCAGGAGAACTATTTAAAAACAAGAAGTAGCAATAGCTTAACTCTGAGTCTACCTGAGGTGATGATAACCATTGTGGAAAATATGCAATAGACACAAAATTTAAAAAGAAAAGCTGGAGAATGTGATGTAAAGGAAAGAGACAGTCAACAGAAACTATCCCTGAGGATGTCAAGTTGCTAAAGTTATTAGACAAATCAGTTATTTTAAATATATACAAAGAACTAGTGAAATCCATGTCTTAATAAAGTATTATGTTAATGTTTCCATGTTATCCATAATAGCAATGAAAAGATGCAAACTAAAGGACAATTGGAATTACGCAATCTAAATAACAGAATACAAGGGAAAAGACCAATGAGCAAACCTGTGGAACATCATCAAGCATACCAAAATCCAAATGGGTGTTCCATAAGAAGAAAGGAGAGAAAGAAGTAGAAAGAATGTTTAAAAGAGTAATGGCTACAAATCTCCCAAATTTGATGAAAAGCATAAATCTCAACACCCAAGAAACAAAACAGCCTCCAAGTGAGATAAATTCAAAGAGATCCACATTTAGACAAATTATAATCATGCTGCTAAAATATAATGAGAAAAGTAGAATCTTGAAAGCACAAGGACAATACTGATCCTAATAAAATTATGAGCTGGTATTTCATCCCAAACTAAGGAGGCCAGAAATAAACTGATGGTATATTCATAACAATGAAAGGAAAGGCTGGCAACCAAGAATTCTACATTCAGCAAGATTATCCCATAAAAAGGTAGAAATTGACATTCTGTTTTATATTTTATTTAAGTCAAACTAATTTCATGTATTTCATATATACAGGTTAGGAACATAGTGACACTTTCCACCCTGTCCTCCCTCTTGCCCACACTCCCACACTTTCTTGCTTCTCCTAATCCTTCTCTCAATTTTTACAATGATTTAGTTTACTTTATATTCATAAGATTAACCTTATGCTAAGAGTTCAACAAATAGTAAGGAGGAAAAAAAGCACTGCTTCTCAATAGTAGAGACAAATGCTTTAGTCAATCATTCTTATCTTTAAAAAAATTGAGAGTTTGTGTTTAATAAAGTAGCTAAAGCACAAGTGAACAATACTGCATAGACAAATAGTATCAATGTATTTTTCCACTATAACACCTTTTTCCAGTTGCATAAAAGATAACAAATCTGGGGCTGGTGCTGTGGCATAGCAGGTAAAACCACCACCTATAGTGTCAGCATCTTATATGGGCACTAGTTTGAGTCCTGGCTGCTCCTCTTCTGATCCAGCTTTCTGCTATGGCTTGGGAAAGCAGTAGAAGATGGCCCAAGTCCTTGGGTCCCTGCATCCACATGGTAGACTAGGAAGAATCTCCTGGCTCCTGGCTTCAGATCAGCTCAGCTCCAGCTGTTGCAGCCATCTGGGGAGTGAACCTACAGGTGGAAGACCTCCCTCTCTCTGCTTTTGCCTCTTTGTAACTTCCTTTCAAATAAACAAATTTTTTAAAAATAAAAAATCTGGTATACTTGAAGAATGAGCACCAATTTTAGCAAACCCTTCAAAAAGTAGCTGAGGAACACTTTTCACTAAACATGAGGCTGACATAATCTTCATATCAACATCATACAAATATATCATGAAAATAAAACAATATTCCTTATATTTATAAATAAAAATCCTCCACAAAGATTCTAGCAAACAGAATTAAGTAACTTAAAAAAAGAATTATATACTATATATAAAATTGTACATATATATATATGTATATATATCTCCAAGTAGAATATCTTGGATTTAAGTATTATTCAACATAAGAAAATCAGCAAATATAATATATAAAAACAAAAAATATATAAAAAAGAACAAAAGAAAACCATGATCACTTCAAAAGTCATAGAATATTGTTAGAGAAAATCCCGTAGCATTGCATGGTAAGAGCACTCAAACTAGAAAGAGCATCTTCCTCAATAAAATACACAATAGTAAAAGTGTCTAAATTTAAAAGGATTACTCTATTTAATTACATTTGCTTAAATATGTTTGTTTTCTTTACTGGATTGTGAGTTTCTTAAAAACAAATGAAGATCTTTCCACTTTATATCCCCTATATATAGTTGAGGCTAAAATCTAACAGTTAAATGGATATGACAGAATACACAGTCACAAACCAATGACTAAAAGCATCTGGTAACTAAAACATGGCATTTTGCCTTACAATGTATGTAAGTGCTTTTGGCATAAAGTTTGGATAAATTCTTAGTATAATCTCTTCCATTTCTGATATGTTGTCACATGGGGGAATATACGCAATAATAAACTTATAAAGATTAATTGCCAAAAATCCCTTGTCAGTTCACTCATCCCAATGTTAAAAGTACTGGGAAATAGCACTTTTTGTTGAATTATTTACTTAGTATAAGGGTAATCTTATGAATATAAGGTTAATTAAAAATAGATTTTGTAAAAACTAAGAATGTGAATAAGAGAGCCTGAAGGAAGAAGGATGGGAGTGTGAGAAGGAGGGAGGGTAGGGTGGTAAGAATTAGTTTTCCTAAATATATATTCATGAAATACATTATCTTTATGCCTTAAATAAAAGATTTCTAGCTTAAAAAAAAGAACAACAGTAAAAAGTAATCTTTGGTATATATAATAGACATCGTTGAGATGCTAATGAATCACCACATATAAATCAAATAAGAAATGTCATAGAGAATTGGTGTTTATATTTGTTGGTATTTATTTTTTAATCATGGCAAGTCTTCAAAGATGAATTTGTTACAATTTACAGTTGCTCATTTTAGCAGCAGTAATTCACTCCTAGTAGTCTTAAGTTTTAATCAATATATATTTTATTCATGGTGATATTTAATTATAATGGAACTTCAATAACCCATTTTGTATATGTGTTTAAGTAATGACTTAAATATAGTGAACTCTGGAGAACTCTGCTATCTAACATTGAAAATATATCTCTTTGACTTGCCGACAACTTGGTTTATAGAAACTAACCTGTGGGATGGGCACTGTGGCATAGCGGGTAAAGCTGCTGCCTGCAGTGTCGACATCCCATATGGGCTCCAGCTTGAGTCTATGCTACTCCATTTCATTTCCAGCTCTCTGCTATGGCCTGGAAAAGCAGTAGAAGATGGTCCAAGTGTTTGGGCCCCTACATCCATGTGGGAGACCTGGAAGAAGCTCCTGGCTTTGGATCAGCCCAGTTCTGGCCATTGTGGGTATTTAGGGAGTAAACCAGTGGATGGAAGACCTTTTTCTCTGTCTCTCCATTTTTCTGTAACTCTACCTCTTAAATAAATAAATACATTCTTTTATAAAGAATGTTGGAAACTGTATATTATACCCACAGGAATGAAACTGGATCTTGTCTCTTACTATGTACAAGAAAAACCTGATGAATGCTAAAAACCTAAATGTAAGAAAACAAACTGAACTCCTAGAAGAAAAATTATTTTTTTACGTGCCATACACAGAGAATATGAAGCCAAAAGAAACCTAGACAAATGGGATTTTATCCAAAGATCTTCTGTACATCAATGAAAAAATAAAGCAAAAGAGGAATCTACATAATGGCAGGAAATATTTACAAACCTTTCACCTGAGATTGGCCTAATAATCAGAATACGTAAGTAATTCAACAGCAAAATTACAATTCATTCTAGTATAAATTGAAGAGTCGACATACTCAGAAATTATTCCAAGGAAGATAAATGACCAGATACTTGCAAAAATATTCAATTTCACTAAGAATTAGGGAAATGAAAGTCAAAATTATAATGATACCACCTTGCTCCAATTATATTGGCAATTACCAGTAAGACAAAAGATAACAAATGCTCAAATAATGTGGAAGAAATGAAACACTTGCACATTTCAGTGGAAACATAAATTGTAAAACTGTTGTGGCAAAGAGAATATCAGTTCCTCAAGAAGGAAAAGTGAAACTATAGAAAATAGTGCCACTCCTGTATATATAGCTTCAGGAAATTAAATCAGTATAACATCTTAATATCCAAGAAATGAAAACAATCTGTATATCAAATGATAAATGGAAATGAAAATGTGATATACATGCATAATGGAAAACTATTCGATTAAATGGAGTATTTTTAAGGAAACAAATTTCCTAAGTACCACTTTAGGAATATAGTTATTCTTTCCACCATATCACTCCCCCACCCATACTCCTACCCCCCTCCTCCTCACTCTGCCCTTGCTAGCCCCATTCTCCATTAAGATTCATTTTCAATTAATTTTTTTATACATCATACCAACTCTATACCATTTGAAGATTTCAACAATTTGCACACACACACACATAAAAACTGTTTGAGAACTAGTTTTAAAGTTAATTCTCATAATACAACACATTGAGGACAGAGGTCCTGCATGGGGAGTTAGTACACAGTGACTCATGTTGTCAATTTAACAATTACCACTCATATACAATGTTAGTGACCTCAGGAGCTCTTCAAATGAACTTCCTAGGCTATGAAAGCCTGTTGATTCACAAATGACACCAATATTTGGACAAGGCCATAAGCAAAATGAAAGTTCTCCTGCCCTTTAGAGAGAAATACATCCTCTTTGATGGCCATATCTTTCCACTGAGGTGTCACTCACAGAGATCCTTCATGTAGAACATTATTTTGCTTCAATATTTTCACTTTCATTGCCTGAAAGGCTCTCACGGGCTTTTCAGCCAGACCAAGAAGGCTTAAGGGCTGATTCTGAGGTCAGAGTGTTACTAAAAGTGATTGTCATTCTATTTGTCTGCTAGGTGGACTACTTCCATGTTGGACATTCTCTCCTTTTTAACTCTATTATCATTACCATATATATTCTATATACATTATACTATAGATAATATAAATATGTATTCTATATGTATATTACTATATATATTCTATATATATGATCACTTTAAGACTTAACCCTGTCTATATGTTAAATTTATCTCTTGGCTGGTGCCACAGCTCACTAGGCTAATCCTCCACCTGTGGCACTGGCACCCCGGGTTCTAGTCCCAGTTGGGGCGCCAGATTCTGTCCCAGTTTCTCCTATTCCAGTGCAGCTCTCTCCTGTGGCCCAGGAGTGCAGTGGAGGATGGCCCAAGTGCTTGGGCCCTACACCCACATGGGAGACCAGGAGGAAGCACCTGGATCCTGGCTTCAGATTGGCACAGTGCACCAGCCACAGCATGCCAGCCATAGCATCCATTTGGGGGGTGAACCAATGGAAAAGGAGACCTTTCTCTCTGTCTTTCACACTGTCTAATTCTGCTTGTCAAAAAAATTTACCTCTTAATATGGTCACTTTAATAATTAAGATGGGTCTTCTTTTTTTGTTAGTAGGGCCAATGGTGTGTCCATTTTATTTATTAGATCAAAAAACAAGCTCTTCATTTTGCTGATCTTTTGTATTGTTTATCGTATTCAAATTCGTTGAATTGTTCTATAATTTTTTTTTACAGGCACAGTGGACAGTGAGAGAGAGAGACAAAGAGAAAGGTCTTCCTTTGCCGTTGGTTCACCCTCCAATGGCCGCTGCCGCTGGCGTGCTGTGGCTGGTGCACCAAGCTGATCCGAAGGCAGGAGCCAATTGCTTCTCCTGGTCTCCCATGGGGTACAGGGCCCAAGCACTTGGGCCATCCTCCACTGCACTCCCGGGCCACAGCAGAGAGCTGGACTGGAAGATGGGCAACCGGGACAGAATCCGGCACCCCGACCGGGACTAGAACCTGATGTTCCGGCGCCGCAAGGTGGAGCTGCAGCGCCGGCCGTCCCCCATTACTATTGTATTGGAGTCTATGTCTTCCTCACGACCCCTTAACATTTCTTTTATTTATTTATTTTTTTTGACAGGCAGAGTGGACAGTGAGAGAGAGAGACAGAGAGAAAGGTCTTCCTTTGCCGTTGGTTCATCCTCCAATGGCCACCGCGGCTGGCGCGCTGCAGCCGGCGCACCGCGCTGATCCGATGGCAGGAGCCAGGAGCCAGGTGCTTTTCCTGGTCTCCCATGGGGTGCAGGGCCCAAGCACCTGGGCCATCCTCCACTGCACTCCCTGGCCACAGCAGAGGGCTGGCCTGGAAGAGGGGCAACCGGGACAGAATCCGGCACCCCGACCGGGACTAGAACCCGGTGTGCCGGCACCGCTAGGCAGAGGATTAGCCTAGTGAGCCGCGGCGCCGGCCCTAACATTTCTTTTAAAGAGTCAGGTGCCCTGTAAAGAGGTGCATATACCTTTGTAACAGTTACATCTTCCTTTTAATTTTCCCTTAAACATTACATAGTGCCCTTCTTTGTCTCTTTTTACAGTTTTTTGGTTAACATCTATTTTGTCTCATATTAGGATGCCTATACCAGCTGTTCTTTTTTTTTTTTTTTTTGGTTTCCTTTAACATGGAATATCTTTTTCCATTCTTTCACTTTCAGTCTGCATGTATATTTTTTGAGATGTGTTTCCTGTAGGCAGAAAATATATGGAGTCTTAAGATTTGAAATGTATCTCCCCATTCTTTCCTACTGTAGGGTTTCTGATGAGAAGTCTGCTGTGAGTCTAATGGGAGATCCTCTGAAAGAAATCTGGCATTTATCTTGTGCACATTTTAGAATCTTTTCCTTATGTTTTACTGTGGTGAGTTTCATTATAATGTGTCATGGTGAAGAACTTTCCAGGTAATATGTATTAGGAGTTCTATGTGCTTCTTATACTTGGATGTTCCTTTCTTTCTCCAAATTAGGGACATTTTCTGTTATTATTCACTAAACAGACATTGTATTCCTTTCTCTTTTTCCATGCTTTCAGAAACTCCTAGAACCCATATGTTGGGTCATTTGATAGTATCCTGTAGATTCCCAACAATGTTTTTTTTTTAGTTTTCTAATATCCTCTTCTTAATAACTGAAATACAGTTTGTAAAAATTAACCTGGATATTTATTTTAAATACAGTTTCAAGATTTTAGAGTGTTTCATTTTATATGTTCAAGTATAATTTTGGTTACAGTAATTCCTACTTTTGAACAAAAATATCCTTTGAAATTTCTGTCTCCCATAAATTGATATAATGCAAAAAGTGGGTTGTGAACGATGATCTCATTTCTTTGCTGCAGACATTGTTAAGTTCATAGAACCTGAGCAACTCAAATGGTGAAACCCTCCTAGTTCAGGAAGAGGTGGCACTCATTGTTTCTTGAAGATGTCTCCCAGACTTGCTTCCATTGCAGAAGAGAAGATTCCTTTTTTTTTTTTTTTGCTACATTTTCTGATTTCAGATGGGATTGTAGCTTTTGCTTTACAAATACATTGCTCCTGGCAAGAGCCAGTAGTGGGAGGATTGGAGAATGGTAAGATCCCTTTCCATGCCATTTTAGTAAAGTAGAAATAAACAGGAAGACAGATGTCAGTTAAGGATTTTGACTGAAAATGTTTTATTTTCCAAATGTAACAATATTATTTGTTTATTTTTAGTAAAGAACAAACAGATGACACAAGCAAATACAGTGCCTGAAATTTTCTAGATCTCAGTGGTGGGTTCAGAGCATTCATTTGTTGTGCTTATACCTCAACATATCAACTTATAGTTTTTCTGTCAGTTATTAAATAAGAATGCAAATTCACTCAATACAAATAGAGATAGCTAGATGTTTGGTCTTTACAAAATAGAAATAAATACAAGAAAATTAAGCATTACATGCTAGAAGTACATATATATTATTCGTGAATGATCCAGACACTTGAAAGACCCATACTGATTATATAACCACATATGTGAATTACCACTTTGGAAATTGGAGTGAAAAACACAGTTATATTTTTATGCTAATAATTCACATACAAATACATAACCCTCTCTCTCAAGTGCTCACCATAACTTACTACAAAAGAAGGAGCCCTGAGGCCATAGAAGTTCAAATATATAAAACATACTGAAATAGCAAATATTTGATCTAAGCTCAAGTAAATCAATTAATGAACTGCAATGATATTCATACTATTTGCCTCAATGAAAACATAAACAGGTTAATAGCTGCAAAAATCCTGAAAAATATGAAGTTTATTGTGTATGAACAATGAATTTCATTTAAAAAAGGCTTCAACATCTTTATTTCATTCTGGCTCTATTTTTTTTTTTTTTTTTGACAGGCAGAGTGGACAGTGAGAGAGAGAGACAGAGAGAAAGGTCTTCCTTTGCCGTTGGTTCATCCTCCAATGGCCGCCACGGCTGGCGCGCTGCAGCCGGCGCACCGCGCTGATCCGATGGCAGGAGCCAGGAGCCAGGTGCTTTTCCTGGTCTCCCATGGGGTGCAGGGCCCAAGCACCTGGGCCATCCTCCACTGCACTCCCTGGCCACAGCAGAGGGCTGGCCTGGAAGAGGGGCAACCGGGACAGAATCCGGCGCCCCAACCGGGACTAGAACCCGGTGTGCCGGCGCCGCTAGGTGGAGGATTAGCCTAGTGAGCCGCGGCACCGGCTGGCTCTCATATTTTTAAGAATTGTAATTCACTATACACAAATTGCAAATTTGTCTAGAACAAACACATGGCAGCATCTGGAGACATCTGTAATTTGTACAATGAAGTTCTGCAAAAGATAATGGATTTAAATTATTAAAAAAATCTAAATGAAGGGCCTAGTGGTGCAGTAGGTAAAGTCACCAATTGTGATGCCAGGATCCCGTATGAGTTCCAGTTTGTGTACTGGCTGCTCACATCTGCTCCAACTTCCTGCTAGTGGCCTAAGAAAGGAGAAAAAAGTTGCCCAGGGGTTGAGCCTCTGCCACACATGTACCAGATCCTGAGGAAGTTTATGGCTCTTATCTTTAGCCTGGCCAATCCCTGGTCATTGAGGACATTAGAGAAGTAAAGCAGCCGGTGGAAGCTTTCTTTCTCTGTGTGTCTCTCCCCCTCTCTCTGTAACTTTCAAATAAATAAATAAATAGACCCTAATAAAAATTATACAATGAGCAAAAATTATTTTTAAATCAATTTGATAATGCTTTACTGAAAGCAATACTGGGTTTGGAAATATGAGGTTAATGTTATTCTCATACAGTATTGGTAAATGAAATGAATACATTTTTCAGAGGGTAATTTAGTAAGATATATTCAATTTGAAGCAAAGCATCCTTTCTATCTTGTAAGAACTTCACTGGAATTAGATCCTACACAAAACACTGGATATTGTGGAATCAAATGCACACCTATGATAAGAACATTTCTAATGTATTCTATGTATCATATATAAAACACAATGAGGATTGTTCCTAGAAAATAACAGACTAGTTATGAGATTTCTGGGTTTTGTTTCCAATGCATGAATCCTCAAATGATAGACATTTAAATTAATTAATTGAGGGCTTGCTTACAGTGTTACATACTCTGTAAACATTTCTGAATGTTGGCTAAAACCTATTAAAACATATCCAAAGATCTTTAATCTTAACCTAGTGTTGGCAAACTTTTCTATAAAGAGCCAGGTAGAAAGTATTTTAGACTTCATGGACCATAATGTCTCTGCTGTCATCTAAAATATGTGCAAGCTGTACATAAATAGATGTGACTGTATTCCAATAAAACTATTTACAAAACCAGAAATGAGTTGGATTTAGCCCCCAGGAACTATTAATGCACTGAACCATACTTTTCAGAATATTCTGCATAAATGTCATTACTCATTTTAAAGATATTATATTCCAGGGTGTGTCACAGCATGATTTTCAAGAGGGAATAAAAATAAAATAAAACTTTTGAGGCCGATGCTGTGGCATAGCAGGTAAAGCTGCCACCTGCAGTGCCAGCATCTTATATGGGTGCTGGTTTGAGTCCCAACTGCTCCGCTTCTGATCCAGCTTTCTGCTATGGTCTGGGAAAGCAGTAGAAGATGGCCCAAGTCCTTGGGTCCCTGCACCCTTGTGGGAGACCCGGAAGAAGCTCATGGCTCCTGGCTTCAGATCAGTGCAGCTCTGGCCATTGCAGCCAATTGGGGAGTTAACCAGAGGATGGACGTCCTCTCTCTCTGCCTCTCCTACTCTCTGTGTAACTCTTTCAAATAAATAAATAAATAAATGTTAAAATATACAGTTAAATGATAATTAGGTGATTACAAAAAGGTCAAAATGTTAAATTCAGGAAACTTCAGTACAATTATCAGGAAAATGTTAAAGAATGTGTGTCAGTAATTATAGTTGCTAATTTCAAAATACAAGGATGATTTTCAGTCTTTTAAAACTCCAGAGAAAGCAAAGAATGCATCACCTGGAAAAGGTGAATGATTACTTTCGTCTAAGAAAAAGTGTACAGGTTGGTGTCCTGATGCATCGGAATACCCCACTGTGTACAAGGCATGCATCCCACATCAGAGTGCACATTTGGGCCATAGCTCCATTATTTTGGATCCTGATCACTTCTAGTGTGCATGTGAGGGAGAAGATGATACTAAAATTCTTAACTGCATGACACTGCCCATATCGGAGGCCTGACGGATTTCATTGCTCCTGGACTTGGTCTGGTCCAGCACTGGATTGTGCAATCCTTTGTGTAGTGAATGATTAGATGGAAGTTCCCTCTCTCCCTCTCCCTCTCTCTCATTTTCTCTCTCTCCCTCCCCCTTTATTCCCTTTCTCCCTACATCCTCCTCTGATTTTTAAATAATAAAAAGAAAATGTAAATATGAACACTGTCAGGAAAAATACCCTCTTGATGGTGAGGTCACAATGAAAAGCCCTTCCATGATGGTCATAGGTTGACTATTCTAACATTGGTGATAATATACATGTGATGGTAATATTTTGAAATGCAAAATAAACTAATATTATAACATAATGGTTTGAATACTATAAATTTAAAACTAAATAGCAACTATTGTAGTTATAAGATATAAATAATTTATTATGAGTTAGCTATTATCTTTAGACTGTAATCAACAAACGAGTTTCATAGGATGAATTACTACACCAGATCTAGAAAACTTTGATCAACTGTTTGTGAAAGATGTCATTGTAAATCACACAATTTTCCATAATTTCATTATCACTCATGGAAAAAGCCAATCTCAATGGCCACATATTTACAGTGCTAATATTGGCAAAAACAGTGATACTGATAGTATACACAGGTAGTAGTAATTAGGACACAATGAAGGTAAAAAATAAGTCAAATTCTCATAAATAATATATAATGTGATTATTCTCAATAGAATTGAGTAATTTTGTTAGAACCCATAATAGAATGAGTCTGGGCTGCTCCACTTCTGATCCTGTTCCCTTATCATGAGATCCCAGTGGAAAGAATGGGTCATCAAAGAAGGAGGTACCTTTCTCTGAAGGGAGGAGAGAACTTCCACTTTGACCATGGCCTTGTCTAAATATGATCAGAGTCGGTGAACTCAGGGGGTGTCCATAGCCTTGGCAGCTCATGACAAGAGCCTAGGTTTGCTTTACAATGCAAAATAAAGGGAGAATGAATGGAAATAAAGCAAAAATTTTCAAAATTACCAGATAAACATTGATGAAAAGATATTGTATCTAACCTTGGAATTTTTTTTAACTTTTATTTAATAAATATAAATTTAAAAAGTAAAACTTTTGGACTATAGTGGATTTTCCCCCCATAACCTCCCTCCCACCCACATCCATCCCATCTCCCACTCCCTCTCCCATCCCATTCACATCAAGATTCATTTTCAATTATCTTGATATACAAGAGATCTGCTGAGTCTTTATTAAGTAAAGATTTCAACAGTTTGCACCCACACAAGCACACAAAGTATAGTGTATTGTTTGAGGAGCAGTTTTACCATTAATTTGCATAATACAACACATTAAGGACAGAGGTCCTACACGGGGAGCAGGTGCACAGTGACTCCTGTTGTTGATTTAGCAATTGACATTCTTATTTATGACATCAGTAATCACCTAGGCTATTGTCATGAGCTGCCAAAGCTATGGAAACCTCTTGAGTTCACCAACTCTGATCTTATTTAGACAAGGCCATAGTCAAAGTGGAAGTTCTTTCCTCCCTTCACAGAAAGGTACCTCTCTGCTTTGATGGCCATACCTTCTGCTGGGATCTCACTCACAAAGATCTTTCATTTAAGTCATATATATTTTTTACCACAATGTCTTAGCTTTCCATGCCTGAAATACTCTCATGGACTTTTTACCCAGATAGAAATGCCTTAAGGGCTGATTCTGAGGCCAGATTGCTATTTAGGACATTTGCCATTCTAAGAGTCTGCTGTGTATCTCACTTCCAATGTTGGGCCATTCTCTCTTTTTAATTCTATAGTTAGTATTAGCAGACACTAGTCTTGCTTATGTGATCCCTTTGACTCTTAACCCTATCATTATGATCAATTATGAACTGAAACTGATCACTTTGACTAGTGAGATGGCATTGGTACATGCCACCTTGATGGGATTGAATTGGAATCCCCTGGCACATTTTTAACTCTGCCATTAGGGGTAAGTCCATTTGAGCATGTCCCAAACTGTACATCTCCTCCCTCACTTATTCCCACTCTTAGATTTAACAGGGATCACTTTTCAGTTAAATTTAAACACCTAAGAATAATTGTGTGTTAATTGAAGAGCTCAACCAATGGTATTGTTTAGAACAAAAAAGTACTAAAAGGAATAAAGTAGTAAGCTTTTCTTCGACAGTCAGGACAAGGGCTGATCAAGTCATTGTTTTCATGGTTTCTATTTCACTTCAACAGGTTTCCTTTTAGGTGCTCAGTTAGTTGTCACCAATCAGAGAGAAAATATGATATTTGTCCCTTTGGGACTGGCTTATTTCACTCAGCATGATGTTTTCCACATTCCTCCATTTTGTTGAAAATGAAAGGATTTCATTTTTTTTACTGCTGTATAGTATTCTATAGAGTACATGTCCCATAATTTATTTATCCAATGGTCTGTTGATGGGCATTTAGGCTGATTCCATGTCTTAGCTACTATAAATTAGCTGCAATAAACATTGAGGTGCAGACAGCTCTTTTATTTGCCAATTTAATTTCCTTTGTGTAAATTCCAAGTAGTGGGATGGCTGGGTTGTATGATAGTCCTCTGGAATTCCAGGAAAGCTAAAAAATATCCTCTGGGAACTGAGAAAGATTAGGTCAAGATGACCTGAGAATTTGTGGCATAAAATAGTTGCAAAGAGAATTTAAATAATTTCCATCATGTTATGTCATAAGAAAAAGCCAAGCAAGTAGGATACTGATGATATAAAATGTGAATTATATCCTGATGATTGTAATTAGCCTATAGGATAAATAATATAGTATTAGTAGACATAAAGGTGTTTGGTGAACAATATTTCAGTAAATATTTTTACCCTGAGAAAAGTTTTACAATCAAGGAATGTAAATAAAGGAATATTTTTGGTGCCACCTTAATTCCTTATTCATTCTCTCATTGTTCAAATTTTGGCTTATTTCCATTGTTTCCATTAGAAGTAACAAGCAAATATCCTTGTGCATAAATCTCTCTTCACAATCTTGGTAATTTTAATTTCCTTCTTTTTCTAAAATTTATTTATGCTATACAAGTTCTGCGTATTTCATTTATACTGATTTAGAAATACTGTGATACTTCTCACCCTACCCTCCATTTTGCCCATGCTCCAAACCTTCTTCCTCCTCCCTCTCCCATGATCACTATTAATTTTTATAAAGATCTTTCAGTTTAATTAATGTTTGTAAAGTTAGCCCTAAATTAAGTAAAAGAGTTCAATAAGTAGTGTAAAGAAAATGGACAAGCATAAAGAATTTCCATCAAATTGATGAAACCACAATGAAAAAGTTAACCAGGATGAGCTACACTTTTCTGTACTAGGATCAGCATACACTACATCATGATGAATACATGTCATAGAAATACATGAAGAAGATTAAAAGTAATGTGCCTATTAGGATATGACCCGTATTCTGATTACTGGAAGTGACAGCAATAATGTAAAAGCAATACTAGCGTAACAAGCATATGCAACAGAATTGGGTCAACCAACATGTATTAAATTTGCATTAATCTTGAGAAATAAAAGAAGAAATCAACAATGATAAGTAAAGAAAATATGCCATTTATCAAAAACCCACCCTTAAATGAATGATACTGGCATTTATAGTTACATTTTGAAAATTATCAGTAATCAAAGATTTTTTTAACATTCACAAAAAACACCAAAGTTAAAAGTATATTACCTATAGGCCGGCGCCACGGCTCACTAGGCTAATCCTCCGCCTTGCGGCGCCGGCACACCGGGTTCTAGTCCCGGTCGGGGCGCCGGATTCTGTCCCGGTTGCCCCTCTTCCAGGCCAGCCCTCTGCTGTGGCCAGGGAGTGCAGTGGAGGATGGCCCAGGTGCTTGGGCCCTGCACCCCATGGGAGACCAGGAAAAGCACCTGGCTCCTGGCTCCTGCCATCGGATCAGCGCGGTGCGCCGGCCGCAGCGCGCCGGCCGCGGCGGCCATTGGAGGGTGAACCAACGGCAAAGGAAGACCTTTCTCTCTGTCTCTCTCTCTCACTGTCCACTCTGACTGTCAAAAAATAAAAAAAAAAAAGTATATTACCTATATGGAAGAATGAGAATATGAGCCAAAAATGCTTCTGATGAAATATACATAAAGTGACTAAAAATTAACAAAATTTTGAGTATGTTTATGATCTTCCAATATAAAATCCAAGCAACATATGGATAGGTTTAGTTCTTGGATGGGCTTTCATTAGACTACTAATCATTTACACAGGTGATAAGAATACACTCAGAGAAAACTAGATATACAAAGGGGTGCATTGTTTAGAATAAAAATTGTATTTCAATATCTTGAGTAGGATTCAATTAATTGATAGAAACAATAATAATGTGATTAGACATTTAAGAGATTTTTGTGAAAATTAGCCCATGCTTACAAAAATATATATATTTTATTTATTTATATATTTGTACATAGAGCAAAACTTTAAATATATATATATAAAATTTATTATCTAAAAAGTACAGTTTAGATTTCCATAATAATCTAGCTACTGGTCATTACAAGAATGGGGAGTAAGCCACCAGATGTAGCTCATAGTTTCTGTCTCTGCCTCTCCACCAACCTCTAAAATTAGATAAACATATACAATCTTGAGATCAAAACCACATGAAGATCCTATCACTTACCCACATAATTGTCATGAAATGTGCCAAGATCTACACACACAGTGGAAAATTTGAAAATCAAAAAACTGAATAATCAAACAACAATTTAGAGTTCTATAATTATTTTTTCATGTATATGTATATATTACCTTGAGAAGAGAGAATGATTATGATTGGTAAGATACTCTGAGACACTGTATAACTGAAAGTTTCCAGGACAACTTATAGAATGTTGGGTGTGATGGTGATCTCACAATAAAAATTTAAATCATTATGACCACAGGTTCACAGGGCTGGAATTAGCCTAGACTAGAATATTTGTGAAAAAGAGCAAGTTCAACGAAATTAAGGATCAGAAATATTTACCTAAATTTCCAAAGTAAATGGTTGATTTCAAGTTCCAAGAATGTATGTCAGGCTAAAAATGAACACCCTGGCTAATGACACTGAAGGAACAACCCTAGAATGTTATCAGTTACTGTGAACATACAATTCGTCTGGACAACTACCAGGAATTGGAGAGTTGATGGCCTAACAATGATAAAGAAAATCACGGTAGCCTTAAGTTTCCTGCACTAGAACTGGCACAAATTAGGTTACTATTTATTCAGTAAACAAATTCAAAAATAATATGAAAAACAGAGAAATGTGACAATTTCATATATGTGGTATACTGACTATTGGGTGTACCCATGGCAAGTTTAGTAGAAGCAGAAATAAGGCCAAAAGGGGATGTAACAGACATAGATAAAAACAGCCCTAAACAATTAAACTACAGAAAATTTGTACTCTCTTAAATCAAGAAATTCTATGCCATTGATTTCAATAATCTTAGAGCCAAAATAACTGTATCTCATCCTAAGGCATGGAAAATTTACAGTGAATGGCCAATTTGGAATCCCAAAACGTAAAGAAACACACAGTTCCCCGGGGATGGCTCTGGGCCAAGAAGTCGCAGTGAGCATGGAAGGGGCAGTGTGTTGGGGGTCCCGGGTGCCAGTCCAGACCACGACCCAGAGTCTGAGGGGATTAAGGCAAGTGCTGGGCCAGCGGAAATATGGCACCCACAGATTCCAAATTCGGAGACGACCTCTGGGAGGCCCGCGTCCGGCCAACTTCTCAGCAGCTTCCACGGCTCTGCTTTACATCTTTCTGGACACCTGGGCGCACACACTCACCATGTCGTGGTTTTCAGTTCCTAGGCGTCCAGCGTCCCCCGGAGATTGAAGGTGGAGAGACACAGAGCCCGACTTGCTTTTGGAGCCTCGTGCCTGCGGAGCCTTCTCCTAGCACCTCGCTCCTGTGCAGAACTGAAAAAGGTGACTGTGACATCAAGATCCTGTGTGATGACGTAGCATGGACAATGACATGCCTGACTAGACAGCTTCCATGGCCATGAGTGCACACAACGTCACAAAGGATGCAGCCAATCAACATCTTGCACGGCAATGGGCCCCTGACTGCAGGTTGTGCTGGGTGGGAGCAGCAGGGGGCGAGGCCTGGGTGCAGGTCGGACTCCACCTCCCCAGGCGGGAGGCCTCTACCCTCTGTCTCTGCACCCGCCGGGTCCCTCCTGTGGCCCTGTCCTTCCTGATGGATCCCTGCTGGAGCTCTCGGTGCAGTAACTGCTTCAGTGAGTCACAGTCCTGTGCATCAGCCTCAGGGCTTCATTTTCTTCATATTGTGACTCATTTTCCTGTTGGGTGGTTTGTGTTACTTTTTAATATTGATTGGAAGAATGCTGAAAGACATCTCCACATCTATTGAGATAATCATATTTTTTATTTGACAGGCAGAGTTATAGACAGTGAGATAGAGAGACAAAGGTCTTCCTTCCATTGGTTCACTTGCCAAATGGCCACCACGCTGGTGTTGTGCTGATCCAAAACCAGGAGCCAGGTGCTTCATCCTGGTCTCCCATGCGGGTGCAGGGGCCCAAGCACCTGGACCATCCTCCACTGCCCTCCCAGGCCACAGCAGAGAGCTGGACTGGAAGAGGGGCAACCAGGACTAGAAACTGGTGCCCATATCGGATGCTGGTGCCACAGGCAGAGGATTAACCAAGAGAACCATTGTGCCGGCCCCAATCTATGATTTTTCTTCTGCAGTTTGTTATTGTGGTGTATCACATTGATAGATTTGTGAATGTTGAACCATCCCTTCATACCAGGAATAAATCCCACTGGGTCTGCGTAGATGACCTTTATGTTGCATTTTGGATTCTACTGGCTAGAATTTTGTTTAGGATTTTTGTGTCTATGTTCATCAGGGAAATTGGTCTGTAATTCTCTTTCTCTATTGCATCTTTTTCAGGTTTAGGAATTAAGGTGGTGCTAGCTTAGTAGAAAGGACTTGGGAGGATTTCCCTCTCTTTCAATTGTTTTGAATAGCTGGAGACGTACTGGAGTTAGTTCTTCTTCAAATGTCTGGTAGATTCATCATTGAAGCCATCCAGTCCTGGGCTTTTCTTTGTTGGGAGGGCCTTTAATATTGATTTTTTTTTGTCTGGGTTATGGGTATGATTAGGTTTTCTATGTCTTCATGGCTCAATTTATGTAGGTTTTTTGTGTCCAGGAATCTATCCATTTCCGATAGATTTCCCAGGTTGTTGGCATACAACACTTTGTAGTAATTTCTGATGACTATTTCTGTGGTGTCTGTTGTTACATTTCTTTACATCACTTATTTTATTTTGTTATTTGAATCTTCTCTATACCTTTTTTTTGGTAGTTGGACCAATGGTGTGTCAATTCAATTTTGTTTTCATTTTTTGTGTTTTTTTGTTTGTTTCAAAAAACCAGCTCTAGGTTTTGCTGATGTTTTCTAATTTTTTGCATCCAATTTTGTTGATATATCTCTAATTTTAATTATTTCCTTTATCCTACTAGTTTGGGGTTTTGTCTGTTGTTTTCCTAGACCCTTAAGATGCACTGATAGCTCATTTATTTGTTGTCTTTTAAATTTCTCATTGTAGGCACCTATTGCAATAAACTTTCCTTTAACACTGCTTTTGCTATATCCCATAAGTTTTGAAAATGCTGCGCTGTCTTCATTTGTTTCCAGGATGTTTTTGATTTCTGTTTTGATTTCTTTTTTGATCCTTTGTTCATTCAGGAGCACGTTGTTCAGTCTCCATGTGTCTGCATATGCTCTAGAGATTCTTCAGTTGCCTAGTTCCACCTTCATTCCATTGTGGTCTGAGAAGATTATTGGTATGATTTTGATTTCTTTGAATTTGTAGAGAATTGTTTTATGGCCCAGTACGGAGTCAATCCTAGAACAACTTCCAATATCTGCAAGGTCCATTTGGTTTACAGTGTCAATTAAGTCTGCTGTTTCCTTGATGATTTTCTTTCTGATTCATCTGTCCATTGCTGAAAGTAGAGTATTGAAACCCCCCAATAATATTGTATTGGAGTCTAAGTCACACTTTAAATCTTTTAACATTTGTTTTAAACAGCCAGGTTCCCTGTAATTTGGTGCATATATGTTTATAATAGTTACATCTTCCTGTAGAATTGATTCTTTATTCAATACATAGTGCCCTTCTTTGTCTCATTAACAGTTTTTTGTGTTAAAAACTACTGTCTGATATTAAGATAGCTATGTCAGCTGTATTTTGTTTTCTGTTGGCATGGATTTTCTTTTTCCACACTTTCACTATCAGTCTGCATGCATCTTTGTTGGTAAGATGCGTTTCTGGTAGGTAGCAAATAGATGGCTTTTGTTTTTTTTTTTTTTAATTCATTCAGCCAGTCTGTGCCTTTTCTGAAGTGTTGAGACCATATTCAATCAAGGTGACAATAGACAATGACTTTGCTTTGCCATTTTTCCAAAGATATTCCTAATGCATACGTTGAACTTCCTTTGAACTTTTACTGAGAGATTTTCTTCTTTTACCTTATTTTGCATTGGTGGCCATGTTTATGACCTGGAAGAATCAATATCATCAAAATGTCCATTCTCCCAAAAGCAATTTTTAGATTCAATGCGATACCAATAAAAATACCAAAGACATTCTTCTCAGATCTGGAAAAAATGATGCTGAAATTCATATGCAGGCACAGGAGACCTCAAACAGCTAAAGCAATCTTGTACAACAAAAACAAAACTTGAAGCATTACAATACATGATTACAAGACATACTAAGGGCAGTTATAATCAAAAGAGCATAGTACTGGTACAGAAACAGATGGATAGACCAATGTAACAGAATAGTAACACCAGAAATCAACCCAAACATCTACAGCCAACTTATATTTGACCAAGGATCTAAAACCAACTCCTGGAGCAAGGACAGTCTATTCAATAAATGGTGCTGGGAAAACTGGATTTCCATGTGCAGAAGCATGAAGCAAGACCCCTACCTTACACCTAACACAAAAATCCACTCAACATGGATGAAAGACTTAAATCTATGACCCGACACCATCAAATTACTAGAGAGCATTGAAGAAATCCTGCAAGATCTTGGCACCAGCAAAGACTTCTTGGAAAAGACCCTGGAGGCACAGGCAATCACAGCCAAACTTAACAATTGAGATTGCATCAAATTGAGAAGTTTCTATACTGCAAAAGAAACAGTCAGGAAAGTGAAGAAGCAACCAACAGAAAAAGTATTTGCAAACTATGCAACCGATAAAGGTTTAACCAGAATCTACAAAGAGATTAAGAAACTCCACCAGTACAAAACAACCCACTTAAGAGATGGGCCAAGGACCTAAATAGACATTTTTCATTGTTTTAATTTATTTATTTATTTTTTATTTAGTAAATATAAATTTTCAAAATACAGTTAATGGATTACAATGGCTTCCCCCCCATAATTTCCCTCCCACTCACACCCCTCCCTTCTCCCACTTCCTTTCCCATTCCATTCACATCAAGATTCATTTTCAATTATCTTTATATACAGAAGATCAATTCAGTATATATTAAGTAAAGATTTCATCAGTTTCAACCCACACAGAAACACAAAGTGTAAAATACTGTTTCAGTACTAGTTATAGCATTACTTCACATTGGACAACACACTAAGGACAGATCCCACATGAGAAGTAAGTACACAGTGACTCCTGTTGTTGACTTAACAATTTGACACTCTTGTTTATGGCGTCAGTAATCTCCCTAGGCTCTAGTCATGAGTTGCCAAGGCTATGGAAGCCTTTTGAGTTCGCTGATTTCGATCTTCTTCCGATAGGGTCATAGTCAAAGTGGAAGTTCTCTCCTCCCTTCAGAGAAAGGTACCTCCTTCTTTGATGACCCATTCTTTCCACTGGGATCTCACTCCCAGAGACCTTCCATTTAGGTCTTCTTTTTTTTTTCCAGGGTGTCTTAGCTTTCCATGCCTAAAATACTCTCATGGGCTATTCAGCCATATCCGAATGCCTTAAGGGCTGATTCTGAGGCCAGAGTGCCTAAATAGACAATTTTCAAATGAGGAAATCCAAAAGGCCAACAGACATATGAAAAAATGTTCTGGATGACTAGCAATCAGAGAAATGCAAATCAAAACCACAATGTGGTTTCAGCTCACCCCAGTTAGAATGGCTTACATACAGAAATCTACCCAGATGTTGGTGAGGAGGTGGGGGAAAAGGGACACTAACCCACTGTTGGTGGGAATGCAAACTGGTTAAGCCACTATGGAAATCAGTCTGGAGATTCCTCAGAAGCCTGAATATAACCCTGCCATACAACCCAGCCATCCCACTCCTTGGAATTTACCGAAAGGGAATTAAATTGGCAAATAAAAAAGCTGTCTGCACCTCAATGTCTATTGCAGCTCAATTCACAATATCTAAGACCTGGAATCTACCCAAATGCCCATCAACAGTAGACTGGATAAAGAAATTACAGGATATGTATTCTATAGAATACTATACAGCAGTCAAAAATGAAATCCAGTCATTTTCAACAAAATAGAGGAATCTGGGAAACATCTTGCTTAGTGAAATAAGCCAGTCCCAAAAGGACAAATATCATATGTTCTCCCTGAATGGTGACAACTAACTGAGCACCTAAAGGAAACAAGTTGAAGTGAAATGAACACCATGAGAAACAATGACTTGATCAGCTCTTTTCCTGTCGAGGAATAATTTTATTCCTTTTAGTACTTTTTCGTTCTACTTAATACCATTGGTTTAATTCTTTAATTAACACAAAATTATTCTTTGGAATTCGATTTAACTGAAAAGTGATCTCCGCTAAATAGAAGAGTGGGAATAAGAGAAGAAGATGTACAGTTCAGAACATGCTCACTCAGATTTGCCCCAAACTGTAGAGTTAGAAATGTGCCAGGGGATTCCAATTCAATCCCATCAAGGTGGCATGTACCAATGCCATCTCACTAGTCAAAGTGATCAGTTTCAGTTCATAATTGATCATAATGATAGGATTAAGAGACAAAGGGATCACATAAGCAAGACTAGTGTCTTCTAATACTAACTGATAGAATTAAAAAGAGAGAACAATCCAACATGTGAAGCGGGATACACAGCAGACTCTTAGAATGGCAAATGTCCTAAACAGCATTCTGGCCTCAGAATTAGCCCCTAAGGCATTTGCATCCGGGTAAAAAGTCCATGAGAGTATTTCAGGCATGGAAAGCCAAGACACTGTGGTAAAAAAAATATATATGACTTAAATGAAAGATCTCTGTGAGTGAGATCCCAGTGGAAAGTATGGGCCATCAAAGAAAGGATGTACCTTTCTCTGAAGGGAAGAAAGAACTTCCACTTTGACTGTGGCCTTGTCTAAATAAGATCAGAGTTGGTGAACTCAAGAGGCTTCCAAAGCCTTGGCAGCTCATGACAATAGCCTAGGGTGATTACTGATGTCATAAATAAGAGTGTCAATTGTTAGATAACAACAGGAGTCACTGTGCACTTACTCCTCATGTAGGATCTCTGTCCTTAATGTGAATTAAGACATAACTGTCCTTAACTCTGTCCTTATGTGAATTAATGGCATAACTAGTACTCAAACAGTACTTTATATGTTGTGTGTCTGTGTGGGTGGGAACTGTTGATATCTTTACTTAGTATATACTAAATTGATCTTGTGTATATAATGATAATTGAAAATGAACCTTAATGTGAATGGGATGGGAGAATGAGTGGGCGATGGGATGGTTTCAGGTGAGAGGGAAGTTAAGGGGGAAAAAGCCACTATAATCTAAATGTTGTAATTTGTAAATTTTTATTTATTAAATAAGATTTAAAAAAAATTAACTATTCTAAGTAATTATTCTCACAATTTTTAGAGAATTTATTCTCAAAATTTCTAAAATTGATATGGAAACACAAGAGACCCTGAATAGCTAAAGCAATCTTGAACAACAAAAATAAAGCTTAAGGCTGGCACTGCAGCTCCCTAGGCTAATCCTCTGCCTGTGGCATCAGCACCCCAGGTTTTAGTCCTGGTTGGGGCACCAGATTATGTCCTGGTTCCTCCTCTTCTAGTCTGGCTCTCTGCTGTGGCCCAGGAAGGCAGTGGAGGATGGCCCAATGCTTGGGCCCTGCAACCGCATGGGAGACCAGGAGGAAGCACCTGGCTCCTTAATTAGATATGTGCAGCGTGCGGGCCATATGGCCATTCGGGGGATGAACCGAGAGAAGAAGACCTTTCTCTCTCTCTCTCTCACTCTCCCTGTCAAAAAATAAATAAATAAATAAAGCTTGAGGCATCACAATACTAGACCAAACGCATACTGCAGGGCAGTTCTAATCAAAAGAACCTGGTACTGCCTTAAAAACATCTTGTAGAACAAAGGAACATAATTGAAACCTCAGAATAAAATCAAGCCACACATCTACAATCAACTTATCTTTGAAAAAGTAGCAAAAATCAACTCCTGTAGCCAAAGCTGTCTCTTTAAAAAAAATTCTGCTGGGAAAATTGGTTCTCTACATAGAGAAGTATGAAGCAAGAGTCCTGCCTTACACCTTACACAAAAATCCACTCAAAATGAATCAGAGATCTCAATCTATGAAGTGATACCATCAAATTAAAGAGAACATTGGGGAAACCCTAGAAAACATTGGCATAGGGAAATACTTCTTGGAAGTCTCCTTGAAGAGGCATCCAACAGAATGGGAGAAAATATTTGCAAACAATGCAATTGACAAAGGATTAACTTCCAGATTCTATAAAGAGCCCAAAAAACTCAACAACTATAGAACAAACAATCCAATTTAAAAAAGGGCAAAGTACCTGAACAGACATTTTTCAAGAGGGGAAATTCAAATGACCTTAGACACATGAAAAAAAATTCTCAGTATTGCTTGGTATCAGGGAAATGCAAATCAAAAGCACAATGAGGTTTCACCTCACCTCCATTAGAATAGCTTACATATAGAAATCAACAAACAACAAATGCTGGCAAGGGTGTGGGGAGAAGGGTGCCTTAATCCACTGTTGGTAGGAATGTAAACTGAAAAAGCCACTGTGGAATATTGCATGGAGATAGCTCAGAAAGCTGAATATAGACCTACCATATGACCCAGCCATCCCAGCCCTGGGTATTTATCCATGGGAAGTGAAACAGCATTTTGAAGAGTTATGTGTATCCTTATGTTCATTTCAGCTCAATTTACAATAGCTAAGATATGAAATCAACCCGGATGTCCATCAACTGTGGATAAAAATATTATGGTATATACACTATGGAATAATGCACTGTGGTAAGAAAAATGAAATCTTTTCATTTGCAATAAAATAAATATAACTGGAAACCATTTTACTTAGTGAAATTAGCCAGCCACAAAAAGACAAATACCATACTGTCACTCTGACCTGTGGTAACTAATAGAGTACTTAAAATGTGATCTATTGGAGTGAAGCTGAAACTTCGAGATCTATTGATTTTGAACAGCCCTTGCCTTGATTGTTAGGGAACAATATTTTTTTCCTGTTTTTGTTCTTTACTTCTTTTATTCTTCATACTAATCAGTTTACTCTCTACTTAGTGCAGGGATAATCTTTTGAGTATAAAAGTTAACTTAAAATTAATCTCTGTAAAAAATAATGAGAAAGGAAAGAAACAGAGAGGAGGAAGAAATGTGGGAGTATGTGTAGGAGCGAGGTAGGATGGGAAGAGAATCATCTTTCCAGATCTGTATATATTGAATGCATGAAGTTGTATTCCTTAAAAAAATCAAAAAGGAAATCAGTTGTGATATCATAAATCAATTGTAAAGTCGTAAGTCAATATTGTTGTATAAAAATCCTTGTGATGTCACAATCAACTGGAATATGATAAACCACCATCATTATATCATAAACATACCATTGTGATGTCATAAATTGTGAATTTACTAAAACATTATGACATCAAAGGCATAATGTAGTGTGATGTCATAAACCACCACTGTGACATCATACTAGTTGTCATATCATAAAAACCATTGTGAATTTATAAATTAATATTGTCACCAGAAGCCAATTATTGTGATGTCATAAACGAGATGCTATGATGTCAAAAATCGATTACAAATTGTGTCATATAGTCACAACTGTGACATTTAATTGTGATGCCATAGACCATTGTTGTGATGACATAAATGACCATTGTGATGTTATAATCAGTTCTAATGGCATAAGCTACTACTGTGAAGTTATAATCAATCATGAGATCATAAAAGCCATAGTGATAATTGAGGAGGCCAAGGAAACTTTGGCTGGCTGACAAGGTCACAGCACGTCAGTCCCAGCAAGGAATGAGAAGGACAGCTGAGGGCCTCTTGGTGGTTTTAGGTTTGTTGGGAACTACACTCTGCATTAGAAAGCCAGAGTCCTCGTGGTCCCGCTAATGATTGCTGTATTCCTAATTTTAGGGAAGAATACTTAGTCTCATTAGCCCCAAAATGTCTATTGCTTTGTAGAATATTAATCAAGCAGAATATTAGTGTAGGAGAAAGGGTTAATGCTTTATGCAAGGTTGAGCTGTTTGTGGAAAAGAATTAAAAGGCAACAGGCTCTCTGGTATATGCTAGAATAAAGATAAATGTTAATAAAGCTTTAATTCAATATATGCTACAAATACTACAATGGTTAGGATGTCAAAACTGTGAAATAGATCTAAGTGAACCTTTAAATAGGTACAATAAAAAATTAAAGAATTACAGAAAGAACTGCTAAGAGGGGATACATTTTAAAAAGAATTTGCTTTGAACTTGGTGCTTCTAGTAAAGATTAGATTAGGAAGGTACTATTCTAGCTTATGTAGACAATTTCTGCATAATTCAGCAGCACTCGAGGCCTTGGCCTGTGTGAGCTGCCTGTTATATCACACCTCTCTGTGATTGTAACCCATGCTCTGAATATGCCCTTGAAAATCAAAGAAAATGTAATTAGAAAAAATGGACAACAGACTTTTCATTGTAAGAAGAAAGAATCATGATGTGGCTTATGATATAAAAATAAAGTCTGGTGCTCGAAAGCCAGAGCCATGCCATCAGCCTTGCTGTGAGTGTGTCTCTCATTTCTTCGAGCACTGACACCTCTCACACCTTGGGGCCCCTGGACTGGCTGGAGCTGGTCTCTGGCAGATAATCATACACCAATCTTGTGATGTCATTAATATGCAATTGTGAGGTCATAAACTAATTATTGTGTTGCCATATCACATGTTGAAGTAATATTGTGATAATATAATAAGCCATTGTGCTTTCATGGACCTATATCATCAAATAATAGATGTGATCTGGTAAAAATCTGTTATGTCATAATCTACGGGGATGGGATAAAATAACATTGTTATATCATAAACAAAACAATGTGATGTCATAATCAATTGTGAACTCATAAAAACCTCTGTGAGATCACAACCACAATTATGACATCATAATTGATTAATTTATAAACCACTTTTTTTGCAGTTTATTTTTTTTAACTTTTATTTAATAAATATAAATTTCCAAAGTACAGAATATGGATTACAATGGCTTCCCCCCGTAATGTCCCTCCCACCCGCTACCCTCCCCTTTCCCACTCCCTCTCCCCTTCCATTCACAACACGATTCATTTTCGATTCTCTTTATATACAGATCAGTTTAGCATACATTAAGTAAAGATTTCAACAGTTTGCTCCCACACAGAAACATAAAGTGAAAAATACTGTTTGAATACTAGTTATAGCATTAAATCTCAATGTACAGCACACTAACGACAAAGATCCTACATGAGGAGTAAGTGCACAGTGACTCCTGTTGTTGACTTAACAAATTGACACTCTTGTTTATGGCATCAGTAATCACCCTAGGCTCTTGTCATGAGCTGCCAAGGCTATGGAAGCCCCCTGAGTTCACTGACTCTGATCATTTTTAGACAAGGCCATGGTCAAAGTGGAAGTTCTCTCCTCCCTTCAGAGAAAGGTACCTCCTTCTTTGATGACCCATTCTTTCCACTGGTTTCTCACTCGTGGAGATCTTTCATTTAGGTCCCCACCCCACCCCCAGAGTGTCTTGGCTTTCCATGCCTGAAATACTCTCATGGGCATTTCAGCCGGATCTGCATGCCTTAAGGGCTGATTCTGAGGCCAGAGTGCTGTTTAGGACATCTGCCATTCTATGGGTCTGCTGAGTATCTCACTTCCCATGTTGGATCATTCTCTCCCTTTTTGATTCTATCAGCTAGTATTTGCAGACACTAGTCTTGTTTATGTGATCCCTTTGACTCTTAGTGCTATCATTATGATCAATTGTGAACAGAAATTGATCACTGGGACTAGTGAGATGGCATTGGTACATGCCACCTTGATGGGATTGAATTCAAATCCCCTGGTATGTTTGTAACTCTACCGTTTGAGGTAAGTCAGCTTTGGAAAAAGATATACCATGCCAACAGAAATGAAAAAAGAGCGGGCGTAGCCATCTTAATATCAGACAACATAAACTTTACCACAAAAACTGTTAAGAGAGACAAAGAGGGACACTATATAATGATAAAGGGATCAATTCAACAGGAAGATATAACAATTATCAATGTATATGCACCTAATTACAGGGCACCGGTTTACCTAAAAGATCTGTTAAGGGACTTAAAGGGAGACTTAGACCCCAATACAATTGTACTGGGGGACTTCAATACTCCACTCTCAGAAACAGACAGATCAACAGGATAGAAGATCAACAAGGATACAGTAGATTTAAACGACACTATAGCCCAAATGGATCTAATAGATATATACAGAACTTTCATTCCTACAGCTAAAGAGTTTACATTCTTCTCAGCAGTACATGGAACCTTCTCTCCACATACTAGGCCATAAAGCAAGTCTCAGCAAATTCAAAAGAATTAGAATCATACCATGCAGCTTCTCAGACCATAAAGGAATGAAGTTGGAAATTAGCAACACAGGAATCCCTAGAGCATATGCAAACACACGGAGATTGAACAACATGCTCCTGAATGAACAATGGGTATGGGTCATAGAAGAAATTAAACGAGAAATCAAAAATTTTCTGGAAGTAAATGAGGATAACAGCACAACATACCAAAACTTATGGGACGCAGCAAAAGCAGTGTTAAGAGGAAAGTTTATATCAATAGGTGCCTACTTCAAGAAATTAGAAAGGCACCAAATAGATGAGCTTTCAATTCACCTCAAGGATTTAGAAAAACTACAGCAAACCAGACCCAAATCTAGTAGGAGAAGAGAAATAATTAAAATCAGAGAAGAAATCAACAGGATTGAATCCAAAAAAACATTACAAAAAATCAGCCAAACGAGGAGCTGGTTTTTTGAAAAAATAAACAAATTTGACACCCCATTGGCCCAACTAACTAAAAAAAGAGAAAAGACCCAAATCAATAAAATCAGAGATGAAAAAGGAAACGTAACAACAGACACCACAGAAATAAAAAGAATCATCAGAAATTACTACAAGGACTTGTATGCCAGCAAACAGGGAAACCTATCAGAAATGGATAGATTCCTGGACACATGCAAACTACCTAAATTGAACCTGGAAGACATAGAAAACCTAAACAGACCCATAACTGAGACAGAAATTGAAACAGTAATAAAGGCCCTCCCAACAAAGAAAAGCCCAGGACCAGATGGATTCACTGCTGAATTCTACCAGACATTTAAAGAAGAACTGACTCCAATTCTTCTCAAATTATTCAGAACAATCGAAAAAGAGGGAATCCTCCCAAATTCTTTCTATGAAGCTGGCATCACCTTAATTCCTAAGCTGGAAAGAGATGCAGCATTGAAAGAGAATTACAGACCAATATCCCTGATGAACAAAGATGCAAAAATCCTCAATAAAATTCTCGCCAACAGAATGCAACAACACATCAGAAAGATCATCCACCCAGACCAAGTGGGATTTATCCCTGGTATGCAGGGATGGTTCAATATGCGCAAAAAAACAATGTGATACACCACATTAACAGACTGCAGAGGAAAAACCATATGATTATCTCAATAGACGCCGAGAAAGCATTTGATAAAATACAACACCCTTTCATGATGAAAACTCTAAGCAAACTGGATTTGGAAGGAACATTCCTCAATACAATTAAACCACTATTTTTAATAACAAAAGTGATTTTATTTACATATATCTCTGTATGTACATATATTTTTAAATTTTATTTAATAAATATTAATTTAAAAAGTACAACTTTTGGACTATAGTAGATTTTCTCCCCCATAACCTCCCTCCCACCCACAACCATCCCATCTCCTACACCCTCTCCCATGCCATTCTTCATCATGATTCATTTTCAATTATCTTTATATACAGAAGATCTACTTAGTATATACTAAGAAAACAGTTTGCACCCACACAGACACACAAAGTATTGAGTACTATTTGAGTAGTAGTTTTACTTTTAATTCAAATAGTACAACACATTAAGGACAGAGATCCTACATGGGGATCAGGTGCACAGTGATTCCCATTGTTAACAATTCACACTCCTATTGATGTCAGTAATCACCCTAGGCTCTTATCATGAGCTGCCAAGGCTATGGAAGCCTCTTGAGTTCACCAACTCTGGTCTTATTTAGACAAGACCATAGTCAAAGTGGGAGTTTCTCCTCCCTTCAGAGGATGGTACCTCCCTTCTTTGATGGCCTGTTCTTTCTCCTGGGATCTCACAGAGATCTTTCATTTAGGTCATTTTTTTCCAGAGTGTCTTGGCTTTCCATGCCTGAAATACTCTCATGGGCTTTTTAGCCAGATCAGAATGCCCTAAGGGCTTATTCTGAGGCCAGAGTGCTATTTAGGACATCTGCCATTCTCTGAGTCTTCTGTGTATCCCGCTTCCCATGTTGGATCGTTCTGTCCTTTTTAATTATAACAGTATTAACAGACACTAGTTTTGTTTATGTGATCCCTTTGACTCTTAACCCTATCATTATGATCAATTATGAACTGAAACTGATCACTGGGACTAGTGAGATGGCATTGGTACATGCCACCTTGATGGGATTGAATTGGAATCCCCTGGCACATTTCTTTTTTTTTTAAACTTTTATTTAATGCATATAAATTTCCAAAGTACGACTTATGGATTACAATGGCTTCCCCCCCATACCATCCCTCCCACCCACAACCCTCCCCTTTCCCACTCCCTCTCCCCTTCCATTCACATCAAGATTCATTTTTGATTATCTTAATATACAGAAGATCAGCTTAGTATACATCAAGTATGGATTTCAACAGTTTGCTCCCACACAGAAACATAAAGTGAAAAATAATAGATGATTTTTTTAAATGATGATTAAATCAGAGCAGACCTATTGTCATGTTTAATCCCAGTGAGAGTCAAGTTGGGAATTGATAATTTCTTTTTTTTTTTTACAGAGGATCAGTTTAGTATGCATTAAGTAAGGATTTCAACAGTTTGCACCCCCATAGAAACACAAAGTGAAATATATTGTTTGAGTACTCGTTATAGCATTAAATCTCAATGTACAGCACATTAAGGATAGAGATCCTACATGAGGAGTAAGTGCACAGTGACTCCTGTTGTTGACTTTACCAATTGACACTCCTGTCTATGGCATCAGTATCTCCCTATGCTCCAGTCATGAGTTTCCAAGGCTATGGAAGCCCTCTGAGTTCTCCGACTCTTATCTTGTTTAGACAAGGTCATAGTCAAAGTGGAGGTTCTCTCCTCCCTTCAGAGAAAGGTACCTCCTTCTTTGATGACCTGTTCTTTCCACTGGGATCTCACTCGCAGAGATCTTTTGCCAGAGTGTCTTGGCTTTCCATGCCTGAAATACTCTCATGAGCTTTTCAGCCAGATCCGAATGCCTTTAGGGCTGATTCTGAGGCCAGAGTGCTATTTAGGACATCTGCCATTCTATGAGTCTGCTGAGTATCTCACTTCCCATGTTGGATCACTATCCCCTTTATTTACTCCATCGGTTAGCGTTAGCAGGTACTAGACTTGTCTATGTGCTCCCTTTGACTCCCAGTCCCTCCACCATGACCAACTGTGAACTGAAACTGATCACCTGGCACATTTCTAACTCTACCATTAGGGTTAAGTCCAACATAAACCAATACTCTGATGCAAAAAATCAATTATTATAAGAAAAGAATCATCATATTATATACCAATATTCTGATACCATGAAAGTACCATAATAATATCATAAGTTAACCATTGTGCTATCATAATGAATTATGGAGTCAAACTATTTGACAATATAAACCAATCATCCTGATATCATGATCAACTGTGATATCACAGAACTCCATTGCGATGTCCTGAAACTGCTATTATAATGTTATAATGAATTGTGATATCATAAAAACCATTGAGAGGTCAAAATCAATTGTAAGGACATAAAATAACATTGTGTGTCATAACCTACCATTTGAAAAGATTTACTAATTTATTTGAAGGGCAGAGTTAGAGAGACAGAGAAAGAGAAATCCTCCATCTGCTGGTTCACTTCCCAAATGGCCACAAAAACTGAGTCTATGCCAGATAAAGCCAGAAGCCAGGAAATTTTTTCAGGTCTCTCAAGTGGTTGCAGGGGCCCAGGGACTTCGGCTATTATCCACTATTCTCCTTGCACATTAGCAGGGAGTTGGATTGGAACTGGAGCAACAAAGACTCAAACCGGTGCCATATGGGATGCCAGAATTGCAACAAGTGGTGTAACTTGCTGCACTACAGCACTGTTCCCAAACTACCAAATTGTCTAAAACTGTCCGAAACTGTCTGAAAAAACCTTGTGTTGTCATGCAGAAGTGAAACATCATAAGCAACTCCTGTGATATCATAAACTTCTTGTGACATAAAACTAAGGTTTGATGTCATAATTACAAAACCATAAAACTTCATTTTGATGTTAAGAATTTTGATGTCATAAACCAATAATAAGATGATACAAAAATCACTGTGATGTTACATGACATTGTATATGTCATAATCAATTAGGATTTCATAAAAACCATTGTGAAATCATAAATCTACCATTGTGATGTATTAGTCAACTGGGGTGTCATAAAGCAGTGTTATCTCCTAATTGATTGTAACTTCAATAATCTATTGTGATGTCATATGCCAACCTTTTTTGACACAAAATCATTGTGATATCATTTAATTTTGATATTTTAACAATCATTGTGATGTCACAAACCAGTATTTATGCCACACAATCCAACATTTTTGTTAAATATGTACCATTTTGATGCAATAATCATGAGCTCATTAAAATGGTGATGCATAAAAATACACATTGTGATATCATTTATAATGATGTCATAAACTACAAGCATCATGTTATAATTCATTTGATATCATAACATTATTTAATCGATTGTGATTTCATGAACCACCATTATGATTTTATAATGAATTGAGCCATCATAAAAATAATGTTTAAGTCACAAATCTAGTGCAGTGTCATAAAAATCCATTGCAACGTCATAAAGCTACAACTGTTACATAATCAATTATGACATAAAATTTTTTTGTGAAATAATCAATCAGGATGTGATAAACCACCATTGTAATATCATAAAACTAACATAATAATGTACTCATTTATGAAATCATAAAGCATTATGAAATCATAAACCAATTGTGATGTCATAACCAATCATGTTTAACAACTTGTGATTTCATAAAGCAATAGTGTAATGACATAAAAACACTGCTATCTGAAACCTACCATTTATATGTTTCAATAAATTGTGAAGCTATCAAAACTTCTGGCTTCAAACACATAATATTATGATGTCATAATCAATTGTGATGTCATATGCTACCACTGTGATATCATAAAACACCATGGCAATGTCCCAAAGAATAGTGATGTCATAAACCACCATTATGATTTAAATTGTGATCTCATAAAACCATTGTGATTTCATAAAGCAATGTTTGATGCCATAAGCAAACCATTGTGATGTCATAATCCAACTGTTGTGATGTCATGATTACTTGTAAAGTTCTAAATCCATTGTGACATCATAAACCTATGATTGTGACATCAAACCTACTGTTCTGATATCATAATCAATTGTAGCATCACAAAATGAATTTAAAATGAGTAGCTATTTTGAAAGTATTACAAGCATAAATCTACTGTGAGGTTATAATCAATTGTGATCTAGTAAACACCCATGTGAGGTCAATATAAGTTTTGTGATATGAGGTCAATATTAATATTGTAATGTCATAAAAACAATTGTGATGTCATAAATCAATATTGCGATACTTTAACCCTACAAGGTTATATCATAGCACATTGTGTTATCATATCTTATTCAACTGTGATTCCATAAACCTACCACTATAATGTCACAATAAATTGTGATGCCATAAACCACCATTTTTGTAAAAACCTATTATTAAAACCATGGTGATGTCTTAAGTCTTCTATTGTGATGTCAAAAATCAATGTTTGTGATGTCATTAAGCAATTTACTTGCTATAAGTCTACCAAACAGATTCATAAAACCACCATAGTGATGTCATAAGCTATCATTGTGACATGATAATGAATTGTATTATTATGAACTACCATTATGATGTTGTAACCAACTACTGTGATAAGTAACCTATCATAGACATTATTTTCATATTATATTGAATTCTGATGTCATAAAATAAATTTGAAGTGAAAATCTATTGTGACAATATAAAAATCACTGTGATGTCATAAAGTTACCATTGTTATAATCAATTGTGATCGTTGAAAAAAACCTCATGATATCATAACTCGGGCATGATAAACCATTATGATATAATAAATCTACCATTGTGATAATATAGTCAATTCTGAGGTCATTAAAACCACTTTGAGATCATAAACTTGGTATTGTGACTTCATTATCAGTTGTTATATCATAGAATACTATTATGATGTTATCATAAATTGTGATGTCACAGAAACCCTTGTGATGTAACAATCCAAAATTTCATGACATAAAAACCATCATGCTGTTATAAAGCTATCATTGTTATGTCACAATTAATTGTAATTTTGTAAAATTACATTTGTAATGAATATATAATAATCCATCATTGTGATAAACTAAACATACCCTTTAATGTCATAATCAACTGTGAAGTTACAAAACAATTATAACATCATAAGTTGAACTTGTGACATCATAATCAATTGAGCTGTCATAAAATACCATTATATTATAATTAATAGTAATATAAAATCTATTGTGATGTCATAAACCAATATTTTACATTAAAACTCTGGTGATGATATGGGTGCTGGGTTCTAGTCCCGGTTGCTACTCTTCCAGTCCAGCTCTTTGCTGTGCCTGGGAGGGCAGTGGAGGATGGCCCAAGTGCTCTGTATCTCTCTCTGTCTATAACTTTACCTGTCAAATAAAAAAAAAATCTCTGGTGCTGTTATTAAGCTACCATTATTTTGTCATAATCAATGGCGAGCTCAAAAAAATCATATGCCGTCATCAACTCAAATGTTACAAACCACCATTGTTATATTTCTAAACCTATAACTGTGATGTCATAAATAATTCTGAACCATTGTGATGTAAACCTACCATTTTTAAATACTAATGAATTGTGATGTCATAAACCACTATTGGGATATCATAGTCTATTATATGTGGTATCATATGCCATAAAACAGCAATTGTAATTTTATAAACCAACTGCTCTGATGCTGTAATCAATTATGAAGTTACAAAAACCATTGTGACATCATAAATCAACCATGTGGTGTCATGATCAATTGTAATTTCATAAACTACCATTATGATATCCTGAGCACTGTGATGACATAAATATTGTGATATCATAAACCATAAAAGTTCTATAATAATGAGGTTATGAAAATAATTCTGTCATATACCAATATCCTGATGCTATAAATGTCCATTTTTCATGAAACAACCATTGTGTTGCCATAATTAATTTTGAAGTCTAAAAATTTTTGACATCATAATCATGAATGTGATGTCATAATCATATGTTGTGTTATACTATACCACCATGTTGTTATACATCCATATTGTACTATCATACTTAATTTTGAAGTCATAAAACAATTGTGATCAGCCAACAATTCTGTTGTTATAATCACTAGGGATGACATAAACCATCATTGTGATGACATAAGCTTCCATTATGATGTCATAAAACTGACATTGTGATGTCATAACACATGCTATCAATGTGATATTATAATCCATGGTGTTGGCATAAAAACTCTTGTTATGTAATCAGCTGGGATTGATATATCACCATTGTTGTATCAGAAACCTACATTGTGGTTTAATAATCAATTGTGGAGTCACAAAAACCATTGTGATGTCAAAATTAATTGATCTCATAAATAACCATTTCAGTAGCATAATCAATTGTAATGCTATAAACAATTATGATGTCATAATACTGTCCTGATTTCATATAAATTTTGGTTTCATAAACACCCATGTTATAATCAATTACAATGTCACAAACTATTGTGATGTCATAAATCAATATAGAGATGACAGAACTATACATTGTTGCCATAAATCTACAATTGTTATGTCATAATCAATTGTGATTTTGTATATAGCCATATGATGCCATAAGCAACTGGGATATAATAAACAAACATTGTGTTATCATAAACCAAATATTTGATCTCATAATCAAAAATGAAATCTTAAAAATATTGTGGCATTATAAAGCTACTATGATGTTATAATCAATTGTGATATTAAAACACTGTGATGTTATAAAGCTACCATTTTCATGTCATAATAAACCATGATGTAAAAATTCTTGATTACATAATCAACTGGGATGTCATAATTCACCACTGTTATATCATAAAGATAATATGATGATATAATAATCAATTCTGACATGGTAAACCACCACTGTGATGTGATAATAAATTGACATAGTAAAAAAATTGTGATATCATAAACCAATATTATGATGCAATAAACCAAAAATTATCATTTCATAAATTGTGATGTCATTACCAACTGTGAAGTCATAAAAATTACTGTGATGCCATGAACCTATAATTGTGATGTAATTAGTTATAGTGTCATAAACCACTATTATCATTTTATAATCAATCACGATGTCATCAAAAGCATTATGATGACACATGCCAATATTGTGATAACATATACATGAAACTGTGATTTCACAAACCAATCATGGTATTCTTACTATGAATTATTGTTATAAAAACCATTGTGACAGGGATGGCGCTGTGGAGCAGTGGGTTAACACCCTGGCCTGAAATGCCGGCATCCCATATGGGCACCAGTTCGAGACCCAGCTGCTCCACTTCGGATCCAGCTCTCTGCAATAGCCTGGGAAAGCAGTAGAAGATGGCCCAAGTCTTTGGGCCCCTGAACTCATGTGGGAGATTTGGAAGAAGCTCCTGGCTCCTGGCTTCGGATCAGCACAGCTCCGGCCATTGTGGCTATCTGGGGAGTGAAACATCAGATGGAAGACCTCTCTTTCTCTCCCTGCCTCTCCTCTCTGTGTAATTCTGACTTTCAAGGAAAATAAATAAATCATTAAAAAAAATGAAAGATAGACAGAAAGATGCTCTAAGCAAGGCACACAAAACTTCTGGCAAGACAAACACAGACAAGGCCTCTGGGCAAGAGACACACAGACAGCCATGTCCTCTGGGTTAAACAGACAGGTGGATCTAGAAGGCCTCTGGGCAAGACAGAGACAGCATCTCTGTGCAAGTCAGAAGGAGCTCTAGACAAGAGAGGCAAGCAGGGCCTCTGGGCTTGACAAATACACAGACAGTGTCTGAGCTAGACAGACAGACAGCCTCGGGGAAGACAGGGCCTTCAGACAAGATGAACAGGAAGACAGGCAGGTTCTCTGGGAAATACACAGGGATTCTGAATAAGACAAACACACAAATAGGACCCCTGGGCAAAAGAGACACACAGACATACTGAGTCTCTGGACAAGACAGACAGGGCCTCAGAGGGAGAGAAACTGAGAGACAGGGCCTCTGGGTGAGTCAGACACACAGACTGAGCCTCTGGGGAAACAGGCTTGATACCAATTGCACACAAAGACCTTTCATTTCATACAGTAATACTCCCAGAAACATGGAGTATCAGCAGAGAGGCATGTGCACTATGATCGAAGTATTTACTTTGAGGCAATAATTGGGGGCATTTGTGGCAGTTATTGTATTATGGATACCTTGGTTGTGTCTGGCTCTAGGATTATGATTTTCCTGCAGGGCTACACCACTCGCCTGCATAAACCTATTGCTGTAGGAGTAGCTTCCACAGTAAGCAGGAGAGGAAGAAGAGAACTTCAGAATTGGGCACTTGGGAGACAGAGAGGAATAGGACCCATTCAAAGAAAACTGGGCTCATTACCTTTTTAAATGCTTTCTTTTTATTTGTGTTTATTTGCTTAAAAGACAGTTACAGAGACAAAAAGGAGAGATGGAGGGAGAGGGTGAGAGACATAGAGAGAGAGAGAGGAGAGAGAGAGAGAGAGGATCTTTATCCACTAGTTCACTCCCCAAAAGGCCACAATAGCTGGGAATGGGCCATGTCAAAGCCAGGAGTCAGTTACTCCATCCAGGTCTCCTACATGAATGATAGGAGCTCAAACATTTGTGCCAACCTCCACTGCCTTCCCAGGTACATTAGAAGGGAGCTGAATCAGAAGTGGGGTAGTCAGGATTCAAACTGATACCCATATGAGGTGCTGGCACTGTAGACTATGTATCAACCAATGGTGGCTCAATATCAGACATTAGGCTCATTTCTTGTGGTTGACTTTTCTGGGGTCTGTCTTTAGAAAGGTGGCATACAGGGGGACAGTTCTGTGCTGTAGCATGTGAAGCCACCACATATGGTGTCAGCATCCCAAATTGGAGCCAGTTCATGAACTTGCTGCCCCATTTCCCATCCAGATCCCTGTTGATGTGCCTCAGAAAGTAACAGCGGATGGCCCAAGCACCTGGACCCCTGAAACCATGTGGGAGACCCAGAAGAGGCTCCTCACTCCTGGCTTCAGGCCAGACCAGCTCTGGCTATTGCAGTTATTTGGGAAGTGAGCCAGTGGGTAGATCTATCTCTGCCTGTCTCTGACATCAGTGATCACCTGAGGCTCTTGTCATGAGCTGTGCCAAGGCTATGGAAGCCTTTTGAATCCTCAAACTGTCAGTATTTAGACAAGGCTATAAGCAAAGTGCAAGTTCCCTCCTCCCTTCAGAGAAAAGTACCTTCTTCTTTGATGGCCCCTTCTTTCCACAAGAGCCTCACTCACAGAGATGCCTCATGTAGAACATTTTTTGCCACAGTGTCTTGGCTTTCCATGCCTGGAATTTCATGGGCTTTTCAGCCAGATCTGAATGCCTTAAGGGCAGATTCTGAGGTCAGAGGGCTGTTTAGGGTGTTTGTCATTCTATGAGTCTGCTGTGTGGACTGCTTCCCAGGTTGGAACATTTACATCTTCTTTAATTCTATCTATTGTTATTACCAGACATGTGGTCTTATTTATGTGATCCCTTTGATACTTAATCCTATCTATGATCAATTATACACATAATATGATCATTTTAACACATAATATGGTACCACCCAGCTTAATAGGATTTGCAGTTCTCTAGCAAGCTTTAGCTTTACCCTTAGGAGTAAGTCCATGGGAATGTGTGTCAAACTGTACAGCTCCTCCCTCTCTTATTCCCACTCTTCTTTTTAACAGAGACTAACTTTCAATTGACTTTGTACACCTATGATTAATTTGATGTTAAGTAAAGGGTTCGTTCAATGGTATTAAATAGAAAAGATAAAATAAATTAAATGAAATAATAAACTGCTCCTCTACAGTCAAGACAAGGGATGTTCAAGTAATTGCTTCTCATAGCATCAAATTCACTTCTACAGGTTTCCTCCTAAGTGCTCTGTTAGTTGTCACACATCAGGGAGAATATATGGTATTTGTCCTTTTGGGACAGGCTTATTTCACTAAGTATGATGTTTTCTAGATTCATCCATTTTGTTGCAAATGACCAGATTTCTTTTTACGACTGTGTAGTATTCCATAGAGTACATATCCTATAATTTCTTTATCCAGACTTCTGTTGATGGGCATTTAGGTTGATTCCATGTCTTACCTATTGTGAATTGAGCTTCAATAAACATAGAGGTTCAGATAACATTTTCATTTGCTGATGTCATTTCCCTTGGGTGAATTCTGAGGAGTTGGATGGCTGGGTTGTATGGTAGAACTATATTCAGATTTCTGAGGCATCCCCAAACTTTCTTTCATAGTGGCTTTACCGGTTTGCGTTCCCACCAACAGTGGATTAAGGTACCCTTTTCCCTACAACCTTGCCAGCATTTGTTGTTTTTGATTTCTGCATGAAAACCATTCTAACTGGGGTGAAGTGAAACTTTGTTATGGTTTTCATTTGCATTTCCCTGACAACTAGTGATTCTGAACATTTTTTCATGTGTCTGTTGGCCACTTGGATTTCCTCTTTTGAAAAATGTCTGTTTAAGTCTTTGGCCACTCTTATTAACTGGGAAGTTTGTATTGTTATTGTGGAGTGTCTTGATTTCTTTGTAGATTCTGGTTATTAATCCTTTATCAGTTGCATAGTTTACAAATAACTCCTCCCATTCTGTTGGTTGCTTTTTCACTTTCATGACTATTTATTTTGCCAGACAGAAAATTCTCAATTTGAAGTAGTCCTATTTGTTAATTTTGGCTGTGACTGCCTGTGCATCTGGAAGTCTTTTCCTGCCAATGTTTTGCAAGGTTTCCCTAGTGTTCTTTAATAATCTGATGATGTCAGGACATAGATTTAGATCTTTAATCCATGCTGAGTACATTTTTGTGTAAGGTGTAAGGTAGGGGTCTTGCTTCATACTTCTGCATGCTGAGATCCAGTTTTTTTCCCAGCACCATTTGTTGAATAGACTATCCTTGCTCCTGGGATTGGTTTTAGATCCTTGATCAAATATTACTTGGTTGTAGCTGTTTGGATTTATTTCTGGTGTTTCTATTCTGTTCCATTGGTCTATCCATCTACTTTTGTACCAATACCAGATTGTTTGGGTTGTAACTGCTTTGTAGTATATCTTGAAATCTGGTATTATGATGTCTCTGACTTTGTTTTTGTTGTATAAATTTGCTTTAGCAATTTGAGGTCTCCTATGGCTCCATATGAATTTCAGCATCATTTTTCTAAATCAGAGAAGATGCCTTTGGTATTTTGATTAGTATCCTCTTGAATTTGTAAATTGCTTTCAGAAAAATGAACATTATGATTATACTGATTCTTATAATCCATAAACATGGAACATATTTTTCATTTTTTGCATCTTCTATTTCTTTAATGTTTTGTAATTCTCATTATAGAGAACTTTGACATCTCTGGTTAAATCTATTCCAAGGTATTTGCTTTTTTGTAGCTATTGTGAATGGGATTGACTTAGATGTTGTTTCTTGGCTGGTGCCGTGGCTCACTAGGCTAATCTTCCACCTGCAGCACCGGTACCCCGGGGTTCTACTCCCAGTTGGGGCGCTGGATTCTGTCCTGGTTGTTCCTCTTCCAGTCCAGCTCTCTCCTGTGGCCCGGGAAGGCAGTGGAAGATGGCCCAAGTGCTTGGGCCTTGCAACTGCATGGGAGACCAGGAGGAAGCACCTGGCTCCTGGCTTCGGATCAGTGCAGTGTGCCGGCTGTAGCGGCCATTTGGGGGTGAACCAACAGAAGGAAGACCTTTCTCTCTGTCTCCGTCTCTCACTGTCTAACTCTGCCTGTCAACGGAAAAAAGAAGTTGTTTCTCAGCCATGGAATTGTTTGTGTATACAAATACTGTTGATTTTGTATATTGATTTTATATCCTGCTACTTTACCAAACTCTTCAATGAGTTCAAATAGTCTCGTAGTGGATTATTTTGGATCCCCCATATATAGAATAAAGTCATCTGCAAATAGGTATAGTTTGACTTCCTCCCTCCCAACTTCTATCCATTTGATTTCTTTTTCTCACCTAATAGCTCTGGCTAAAACTTCCAGGTATATATTGAATAGCACTGGTGAGAGTGAGCATCCCTGTCTGGTACTGGATCTCAATGGGAATGCTTCCAGCTTCTCCCTATTCAATATGATTCTGTCCATGGGTTTGTCATAAATTGCCTTGATTAAGTTGAGGAATATTCCTTCTATTCCCAATTTCCTTAGAATTTTCCTCATGAAAGGGTGTTGTATTTTCTCTAATGCTTTGTCTGCATCTATTGAGATAATCATATGATTTTTGTTCTTCAGTTTGTTAATGTGATGTATCACATTGGTTGATTTTAATGTTGAACCATCCCTGCATGCCAGGGATAAATCCTACTTGCTCTGGGTGGATGATCTTTCTGATGTGTTATTGGATTTGATTTGCTAGAATTTTGGTGAGGATTTTTGCATCTATGTTCTTCAGGGAAATTGGGCTGTAATTCTCTTTCTCTGTTGCATCTTTTTCAGGTTTAGGAATTAAGGTGATGCTGGCTTCATAGAAAGACTTTGGGAGGATTCCCTAGCTTTCAATTTTTTTGAATAATTTGAGAGGAACTGGAGTTAGTTCTTCTTTAAATGTCTGGTAGAATTCAGCAGTGAAGCCATCCTTTCCTGCTATTTTCTCTGTTGAGAGGGCCTTTATTAGTGATTTTATTTCTGTCTCCGTTATGGGTCTGTTTAGGTTTTCTATGTCTTCATGGCTCAACGTAGGTTCTTTATATGTGTCCAGGAATCTATCCATTGCTTCTAGGATTCCAAGTTTATTGGCATACAGGTCTACATAGTAATTTCTGATGAATCTTTTTATTTCTGTGGTGTCTGTTGTTACATTTCATTTTTCATATGTAACTTTCTTGATTTGGGTCTTCTCTCTCCTCTTTTGGTTAGTTGGGCCAATGGTGTTTCAATTTTGTTTATTTTTTCAAGAAAACAGCTCTTCATTTTGCTGATCTTTTGTATTGTTTTTAGGATTCAATTTTGTTTATTTTTTCTCTAATCTTAGTTATTTCTTTTCTCCTACTAGTTTTGTGTTCAGTTTCATGTTGTTTTTCTAGATCCTTGATATACATCAACAGCTCAATTATTTGCTGCCTTTCCAATTTCTTGATGTAGGCATCTATTGCTATAAACTTTACTCTTAACAATGCTTCTGCTGTATCCCATAAGTTTTCATACATTGTGTTGTCATCTCCATTTGTTTCCAGAAAGTTTTGATTTCTCTTTTGATTACTTCTATGACCCACTGTTCATTGAGGAGCATGTTGTACAGTCTCCATGTGTTTGCATATGCTCTAGAGATTACTGAGTTGCTGAATTCCAGCTTCATTCAACTGTAGTCTGAAAAGGTGCATGGTATGATTTTGATTTTTTGAATTTGCTGAGACTTGCTGAGTTTGATTCCAACGTGTCTTGGTGTGGGTCTTTTCAGGTCATGTCTATTAGGAGTTCTATGTTCTTCCTGTACTTGAATGCCAAGCACAGTTTACATGAATGTTGCTACACAACTTTCAGAATTTTGAGTGACATGATGACATCACAATTTAAAAAGTCAAGCAAGATGGTCCCAGATTGATAGTACTAGGACTCACTTAAACTAGGGTATTAGAGAGATATAGATAGATATACAATAAATTCAAACACAAAATTAAAAACAAAAAGGGATGTTTATGATATAAAATATATTGCTGAAACTTTAAGTAAAACAACAACTTGGTAGGAATAATAATAGAGTAACTAGTGGATATAAAAATAGTTGATGTAAAGAGTATGCTACAACAAAGTTTAAAATTATTTTTTAAAAAATGAGTATCTTAATTTTGAAGAGATCTTTGCATTTTACACTGTATATTAGATATAGCAGAGTCTAGAAATACATGATGGGAAATTTCATATACTACGGGTAAAAATCAGAAAAGGTAAAATACGTTACGTGAAAGGAGATAATGAAGAAAACTGGCCTAACACATTGAACTATATACATGAAATTTGACAGATTTTATAGAAGTTTGAGCAAGCTAATAATCTCACAACGAAAATCCAAACCAAGATTGGCACAGATTCATTGTATCAACACTGGCTTTACAGAATGTTAGTGATATACAAAGGTTATAGTAATAGATTAACAGACCAACAAAAGAAGAATGCACGTTATGAATGTTAACAAAAATAAAAATGGTTGCACATGTCATGAAATAAAATATGTGACTACTGTGAGAAGAAATGAGTAATTTGAAGTGCACAATAATGGTATGAATGCAGACATAGAAAATTTTCTGATAAACAATTCAATACAAATACATCAGTATTGTAAAATATGAAAAAAAAATCCCAGAAACATAGATAACACAAAGATCAGATCATGTTCTATAATATATGAGAGGACAGATTCACATATATAGATTATTTATAAGTTTCAAAAATCAAAGGCAAATTTAGAGCTCCATAAAAATCCAAAAGGAATAAAATGCATGTTACCTGTAAGGGTAAATTATCATAGTGGCCTAGCGTGTGTCTGAGAAACTGTGTCCATGACAGATGCCAGGAAACATATAGAAATTTGAGTGAGTTGATGACTTCTCAAAATGCTAACCAAGCTGGCCACAAACTCATAGCATTAGGGCTAGCTCAGCCTAAAATGCTGAAAATATGCAGCAATAATAGTTATAATTTCAAAAAATAAAGATTTAAAAAGTCATGTAATTATAAAACATTATTATCAGTGTAAGTAAAAATGATTAATTTGGTAGAGGAGATAATGGAAATATGAGTGAATACGGAAAAAGTGACTGAAACACAGATCATTACAACTAAATTAAAGATAAATATTAAAAATTCTCCACAAAGCTACAACAAAGATCATACTACTACAACATTAAAATAAACATGCCAATGCCAGGGGGAAGCTGTTCAGGCCCATTGGATTAACCCACCATTAAGGCACACCCTCATCCCATATTGAGTGCCAGATTAGAGTACCATCTATTCTGCACTACTGATCCAGCATCTTGCTAATGCATCTTGGAGGCAGCAGATGATGGCCTGAATAGTTTGTTTCCTGCTATCCAGATGGGAGACCCAGATGGAGTTTCTAGCTCATGCTTTAGGACTGACTCGGGCACAGGTTCTATGGCAACTTGGTGAGTGAACAAATAGACAGAAGCCCTCATGCATCTATCTTTTCCACTCTGACCTTAAAATGAATCTTTTTTAAAAAATAAAGTTTGACTATCTAGAAGTATGCCACATACTTTTAAAAATAAAAGGTAATTTTAGATTCTCATCAACATCAACAAAATCTGCGAAAATGTTACCTAGAAAGGATTAATGGTCAGGTCTTGCCTTAAATTTCTCTGAAAACTTGTGTACATAAAGGCTGCAAGGTAGAGTTACAGTTTCAGGGAGTTGATGGAATCACAAGGGAAAAGCAAGCATGAATGGCTGTAGCTTCAAAGTACCACGATTAGCTTACATTAGATACTAATGGCACACAAAGGTGGTAGATACCATGTCAAAGGCAGAAACCCAAAATGATAAGGGGATGCACAGGTTATGAAATACAAATTGTGATTCTATGAGAAAAATAAGTGATTTTTTTAAAAAGCAACAGTTGGGGTTGGCATTGTGGTTTAGTGGATCAAGGTGCCACCTGTGATGCCAGAGTCACACTTGGGCACCAGTTCAAGTCCTGGTTGTCTCACTTCCAATCCAGCTCCGTTATTGGCCTGGGAAAAGCAGTGGAATATGGCCCGAAGTATTGGGTGCTTGTCACCCATGTGCTGACTCAAATAAAACTCCTGGCTTCTGACTTCAGCCTGCTTCAGCCATAACTATTGTGGCCATGTGGGAAGTGAATCAACAGATAGAAGATTCTCTCTCTCTCTCTTTCTCTCTCTCTCTCTCTGCTTCTCCCTCTTTCTCTGTAACTCTGATTTTAAAATAAATAAATCTTTAAAAATGGAACAGTGGAGTGACAAAACAATGTCAGACAAGCTGCTAAAAAATATTCCATTATAATTGCATTGAAAGGGGAAAAGAATGAAATCTTTTCTGGGAAACATAAATCAATTACTATGTGAAATAAGGCATATTTTAATTATTTAAAGTATCTTATTCTATCTGCATCTCTTCTTTCTATATAGTTTAGACACAGTAAACACAATTTTATATGTGAATTTATATTAAAAAGACATTTCTAAAAATGAATGATTGCTGTAGGATTTCAGAAGGGGAAAGAGATCAAGAGGTTGAACAAAGTGTAGTATAACCATTCTATATTACACTATCATACATGTAAGAGGAGCACATATGATATACATTTTTCAAGCTTCACAAAACATAAAACACCAAGAGGAAACCTTTTTGAAAACTCTGCACTTAGTTACTAAAAATGATCTAACATTGACTTATCACTTGTAACAAGTGTACTGCACCAAAGCAAGATGTTAATAATAGGGGATACTGGGTGCAGGGAGGGTGGGATATATGGGAATATTCCGCATTTTACAGTCGATTTTTACATAAATATTTTTCTGCTTTAAAAATAAATTCCACTATTAAAGTGAACATGATAAGCCAGTTCCAACACTTATGAAAACTGCATTATGGTAAGGGGAGGTAGATGAAGAGCAGAACAGATGAATACAGATGGTGATAAATGCTATGGGGATGAACAAAGTTTCCACCTTGATAGATAATAATTGGGGATGGCTGTGAACTTCTAAACCCCATGGTTAAAGAAGGTTTTTTCAATTACATTTATAGTGACTTAAGATCAGATGTTGCTTAAAAGACTCCTGTTTCCAGACATTTCCTCAAAATTAAATTTTCAACATGTTTGAATAAAGAAGTCTTAAATGGAGCAGTTCCTAACTTATCATTCTATGTCTTTACCTAGTTCTTTCCAATAACTGAAAGATCTTTTGAAGATATTAATTGAATCATACCACTTTCCTGACAAAGTTTTTCAAAGCTTTTTTGGGATATAATTCATAAAAACATGCACACCCTTAATGTGCACAACTTCATGGGCTTTACATTGGCATTTCCTATGAAAACATCAATGTAATCAAAGATAAGTACACCTCTCTTCAAAATGTTTACCTCTTGACTGTTTCCTGTTTTTCTGTTAAGGATTCTTTTTACCATTCTCGCCTCATTCAGAATACACAGTGGTATTCTGACAAGTCTTCCAAGGCCCTTTGTGATCAGGGCCTCTCATTCAGGCTATTACTCTTAATCCTACCCAAATTAAATGCTCTTCTTACCAAGTTCCAACACTGATCATTTTTTCTACAACTGCATCAAATTATCTATATCTACAGACATAATTGCAACTCACTGTCAAAAATGATCCCCTCATTACTCTTCTAAATGACTAGTTACATAGCACTAGGAACAGATTTTAAAGAAACAGGTAGTGATAAAATTCATGCTTTTCAGTTTTCTGTCCAATATCTCTTCATGCAGATATTCCATCTGCCCCTTCCTTATTCATGCTCAGACATGCATCTCTGATCTTACTTTGTTCCCCTTAGGAATTATCATTGTCAAACATATTACCATTTTCTTATTACATGACTCCACTATTTGCAATTTATATCCAGAATGTAACATTGAGAAGGGAAGAAATTTCATCATCTAGATAATGCCTAGATCATTATGACACTTGATAAGCATTTGGTGAATAAATAAAAATATAAAGTAAAAATAATTTTTGTTAAAATTTTAAGTAACTTTAGAGGAAGTGAAAATTACTATGTTTTAATCCTCGGGTGAATTTATCATATAGTCACAACATACCTAAAATTTGCCTTTTCTTTCCTAGACTTTCATCTTTTCCAAATATAGATATTATTTTCTATTCATTGAAATACAGTTAAGACTCAATCTGAAGTTCACCAGATGTTAACTTAGGGTGGGTAAAATTTTAACTTTTAACACTAAAAAAAAAACCACACAAAGAGACTGAATGTGTACTTAAATTCCAATACTAGATTTCTAGAACTAGGCTACATTCATTCAAAGTGAAATGAATTATTCCATTTAGTTTTCCAAAGGGTGGTCATTATAAATAATGAAATGATGTCTTGATTTAGAAAATAATTCTCTTGAGTTTTGCATATATAGGACATTTTGCATCTTAATTATTGTAAGAAAGCCAAAGTAATTGTTATTATAGTGAGATTTTTGCTGCAACTATCAGCGACAGATGACTGGGTTATTTAGATTTCTTTAACTCAACTCAGATGAAACCTACTCTCTGATACATTTCAGAAAAAAAGCTGGATACATGGGAAGAATAGTGAAGAACTGAGAGAATTAAGGGAGACCTCAAAAGCCAGACCTTGGAAATGGCACATACTAAAGCAAAGGAAAGGATTTTATAGCAGGAAGTTGGTTCCAATCAATTTCTACCCATGGTACTCATACAGAAAAGGAGACTGCATCCCTTACAAGTGGTTGTTCTAGTTCCAGTTGCTCCTCTTCCAGTCCAGCTCTCTTCTCTGGCCTGGGAGGGCAGTGGAGGATGGCCCAAGTGCTTGGGTCCCTGCACCCGCATGGGAGACCAGGAGGAAGCACCTGTCTCCTGGCTTTGGATCAGTGCAGCACCAGATGTTGTGGCCATTTGGGGGGTGAACCAACGGAAGGAAGACCTTTCTCTCTGTCTCTCTCTCTCTCACTGTCTGTAACTCTACCTGTCAAATAAAAAAATGTTAAAAAAGAAAAATTTTCCCTTGTGAAAAACACACTGGGAGAATTTTTCTTGATCAGTCCCGCCTGCTGCTCTGGGATGGGGAAACAGCTAATGCTGCAAGGAAAAATTGAGCTCCACATTATCAAAGGAAATGGGAAAAACAACAAGGCAATAATTAGAATGGAAGTGCTACTACTGACTGAGTAGACAGTTTAGGGTAGATACGTAAAGCCAAGATGTCATTGAGAAGGGGAATAGGAATAAAATGCAAAGTTGTGTGATTGATGTTGTAGCTTCCATGAAAGTAGATTTAATATTCTGTCTGGTTTTATTTGTATTCTGATGTCTGAAGCCTTTCAGACATAAAATAACAAGAGTTGTACATAAAATCAAAGCCTGGGATAATTTCTAACAACTGAGAAAAATCATTGGAAGAAACAAAAGTGTGACATTATTTCTGAGCTTTTGTTCTTAAAGTTCTCTAACAGAAAAAACCTCTTCTTGTATATACCTGAGAGATAAGTGTATAAAAGAAATAAAATATAAAGTCCTGGTTTTTTGTCGATGTATAGGTGAGTGTCCATTAAAATAGAAATGAAAATAGGCCTTCTTGGAGTCCACATCTAAAACAAGGAAGCTGGCAATGCTAGCGCCCCCCTAACTATTAATTCTCACATTCTGAGTAAAAGTGCTGATGACCCAATTTGCCTATGTCATGTACTGGATATTGTTATTATATTTCTATGTATTTTTAATTCATGAATGGCTGTGGGGATAGTCTGTTTCATAGCAATAAAAGAAGAAGAAAAGCCAAGCAACATTTCCCTTTAGTGGAAGTGGTAAAGTGCAAAGTGCACCACAAGAACAAAACCAAAAACAGGAATTGGTCCCCCCTGGAAGCCGGGGTGAGATCAGGAAGACATTGGAACTGACTGAGGCTCCTCCATACACCTGGGCGGTCAGTCCATGGGTGCCTCTATTCCTATCTAATAGAAAAACCAGATGTCAAGAATTATCTTTCCTTTTCCAGACATTATCATCCTATCTACTCATGGTTAATCCAAGAAAATGAGACACTTATTCACAAGCATGGAGCATTCCTACATTGCTGGGCTAAGAGGAATCACAGGGCAGCCAGATTCCACAAAAGATGAAAGGAGACCAGCTCAGGGAAGACGCCTTCTTCATCCCATCTGAATCGCTTGTGAAAATGTAATCCCCATTTTCAGAATGAAAAGCGGGTCCTGTACGGTCATTATGTCTCTCCCTCAAGAATGGCTGAGGACACCCATGCCTGTGTTCTCTCCAGGGCTTGGAGTCTCCTGCATGCTCCTCCTGAGGCCGTGTGCGGTGCTGCACAGCCTCAGGGCTCAGCCAGCTAGAACTCACTGCCTCTCCACTTTGGAGCTAAAATAAAACTGCTTTCTTTCCAGATTACCCAGTCTGCGGCACTGTGTTATCAGGCACAGGAAACGGACTCAGTCCGTAGGAAGAGCCATGCTACAAGGACCCCAGCCAGAAAACTGCGGGGACTCAGGGAACCGCTAGGGAGATGGTGGGGGCGCACAGACCACAGCTTCTCCGGGCAGGAACCCCGCACGTGCAGTCCCGGTTCTCTTATTGCTCTCAGACTCACCGCACAACGGGGGAGACGCGGGCTGCAGGGCCCGGACTACGCTGGAGTCGCTGCTTGCGGGGACGGGACGGGTCGGGATGCCCCGGGTCCTGGGTGCTGCCCAGCCCCTACACTGGACTGGGGAGGGTCCAGGGAGGAGCCGTCCCAGCAGGGCGCTCGGGTCTGCAAGTCTAGAGCTGACCACGGGGAGGCCTGGGGCTGACTGCTGTCCTGTTCTGCGGATTCCGCCAGGGACACACGTGTCCCCACTGACGCCCAGCCCACACTCACCATCCCCCAGCTCCCAACGTGTCCCGACACCCTCCTTGCCGAGTCCTGAAGCGAAGACAGACCGCGGAGAGCAGATCTGAGCCGCTCACCGCCTGTCTCCGCCGGTCAGCAGAACACTTCTGCAATCCCGCGAGATTTCCTGGTGTTGCTAGGAGGGTGCCTGCTGAGGGCACAGTTGGCACAGCCGCTGAGTCAGCATGACGTAACAGGAGACGCAACCAATCAGAATCCTCTGTGTCGGTGGGGCCCGTGGGGATGGAGGTTTGAGTTCAGGTCTGAAGCCCAGCGCCTCCCTGAAGCTGCAGGCAGGCGCCCTCCTGTGGGCCCACCTCCTGGAGGCCCTCCTGCCTCACCTGTCCAGTGCCTGTGAGCACGCTGAGGTTTCAAGCTCCAGTGGCCCGCTGCAGGTGAGTACAATCCACGGCTCTGCCTCTGGACTCCATCTGCTGATTATTTTCTTCATGTCCTCAACTCACTTTTCTGTTACACCGTTTGTATTCTTTTAAATACTCCTTTAATTGATGTATGTTTACAGGTACTGCATAGACTAGTCCTCTACTGGCTCGTTTTTTCTGTTATCTATTTGCTTCCTAGTCTGCCTTTTGTCGTTTAATAACATTTTCTGGATTTGGTGTGGTTTTTTGATGGTACATAGTAACTCTGAATTTTATTTATCCAGTAATTTGAATCTTGGACCCAGTAATTTTGTAAATGTTGTATCTGGGCCTGGATTATGTTGAGCTATCTGTGCGTACATAGTGTGACTTATGTATATTGTGGTTTAAAAGTAGATCCATGAACCTTGTGCTTCCAGTGTGTTTCCATGACCACACCTCCAGTGCCATGTTGGATACAGACAGTGAGAAGAGGCAATGTTGGCTGAGCCCACTCCCAGGAAAAATCTTTCATTGGTTCTGTATAGCTTGTGCTCTTCGTTGTAGGTTCATTTTAGACTATCTTGATCAGATAAGGATATTACTTTTTTTTTTTTACTATTCTGTTAGTTGTTTTTATAGCTAGATGCTGGAATTTATTAAATACTTTTAAACATTTAATCTAAGTAATCCCATGGATTTTCTTCACCTACATGAACGATTTAAATGGTTTCTTTGGGAAGGGTTGCCATTCTTACATTTTATTTAATCTCACTTGTTATTAATACATTATGTTTCCATATAGTTTGATTCCTATAATAATATTTTGCTTACATTTTAATTTTGGTTATGAAAAAGATGATTTTTAATTTCATGTCCTGGTTCAGATGCAAAATTGATGTAATCTGGCTTCACAAAAGAAATTTTAAGAATGTTCTCCAATTTATTTCCCCAGTTTATTTGTACTGTTAGTGAGTATGGGAAATTTGTTTTTTTCTCTCTTAAATGTTTAGAATGCACCATAAATCTGCCCCTGAAAATTTGCATATGGAACTCCCTGTTTATTGATTGGTTGGTTGGATTTTTTAAGAATTGATTGAACTTTTTTAGTTTACATAGTAGTTTTACTATTTTAATGTTATATTTGTGTTTCAATAAATGGTTTTCTAATATAGTGGATTTTGTCTCTATAGTGAAACGTTTATTCCTATTTCATGAGATCCTCTTGGCATTTTGTTACAGTCTATAATAAACTCTTAAAAATGAATGTTTTGATTCAAAATGGTCCTTTATCAGTTTTGCCTTTTATTTCCTTAATCACTCTCCTTGATGGTTTATTAATGTTGCTACTATTTTTAGACTCCTTTATGATTGTTTCTGTACTGTGTTGTTACAGGCATTTCGTTGGTATCTGCTGCTACCCATTTTCTTTCCTTTATTTGGAGCCTTCTAGGTTTTATTTCCTTTTAACTTCTTGAGAAGGAATCTGAGATAGTTATCAATCTTCTATTCTAACGTGTTCACTAAAGGCTCTAAATTCCTCTAAGTACTGATGCTTCTGGTATCTCCTGTTTTCCCTCCTGTCTTTTCCAAATCTTATACCTGCAGATCCTCTCTGGCTCCCAGAATCTCCACCTTCACATTCCTGCAGTCACCCCAGTCTTCCTGCTCCATTCCTGTGGCTAAAACCACGGTGGTGTTTCTGTTATCAACATCGCACACAACTGCGATCCATGGGTGCCCTTGAGTGCTCTCAGTTTTAAATCCTCTCTCTGTAGCCCACGCCAGCTCTCAGTCTGTCTTCCTTGTGCGCACAGTATGTGCCAGCTGCCTGAGTCTCCATCCCTTGTACCTGGAACACTGTTCCTTGAGTGTCTTTCCCAGAGAACCTCTCTGTCTGTCCTGCCTAAAGGCCCTGTCTCTGTTCCGAAAGGCCCTTTCCACCCATCTGTCAATCAGGCACAGAGCCTGTCTCTCTGTCTACCATTTCCAAATGCCTGTCCATCTGACTTTCCCAAAGGACAAGTCTGTGTGTCTGTCTCTTTTGCCCTGAGGCCATCTTTGTGTATTTGTCTTGTCCACACTTACTGTCTCTCATTTCCAGAGGTCCTGTATGCCTTTCTGTCTTGCTCAGAGGTCATGTCTTTCTGCCTTGCCCAGAGGCCCGGTCTGTCTCTCCTGTCCAGAGCACCATCTGTCTTGCACAGAGTCCCTGTCTGTGTGTATCTCGGTCTTGCCCAGAGACCCCCTCTGTCTAGCTAGATCAGATAGGGCATGTCTCGTGGCCCTGTCCACCCATCTGCAAGGAGGCCCTGTACCTCTGTCCACCTTTCCATAGCCCTGTCCATCTGTCTGCTTCCCAGAATCCCTGTCTGTCTCTCTTGCCCAGAGGCCCTGTTTGTCCATTTGTCTGTCTTGTCCGGAGTTCCTGTCTGTCATTTCCATAGGCCCTTTATGTATGTCTGTCCATCTCTCCCTGAGGCCTTGTGTCCTGTCTATCTTTCCCACATGTGCTGCCTGTCTTGCTCAGAAGCCCTGTGTGTGTTTCACTCTGCCTTACCCAAAGGCCCTGTCTGTGTATCTGTCATGCCTAGAGGCCCTGTCTGCCTGTCTCTCCTGTCAGAGCTCTGACTGTCTTGCACAGAGTCCCTGTGTGTCTGTGTCTCAAAGGCCCTGTCTTCTGTCTTAGACAGCAGCCCTGTCTGTGTCCCTGTGTTGTCCAGCTGCCCTTGGTGTCTGTCTTGCCCTGATGCACTGTTTGTCTTGCACAGAGAACCTTTATCAGTGTGTCCATCTTGTGTGGATGCCCTGTTTGTACTTCTCAAAGGTCCAGCCTGTCTCTCTTGCCCCAAGACTCCACCGGTCTCTCTTTCTCAGAACCTGAATTTGTCATGAGCAGAGACCCAGAGACCCAGAGACCTTGTCTGCCTTTCTGTCTTGTCCAGAGGATCCATCTGTGTGTCTGTCTCAGGCATCATTTGTCTTATTCAGAGTCCATGTGTGTCTTGCCCAGAGTACATGTCTTTCTGTCCATCTTTTCTAAAGGTCCTGTCTTCCCAGAGGCCCTGTCTGTCTGTCTTGTCCAGAGGCCCTGTCTACCTGTCTGTCAATCAAGCACAGAGACTCTGTTGGTCCACCTTTCTCATAGACCTATCTTCCTGTCTTTACCATAGAGTCTGTCTATTCCATAGGCCCTATCTTTCTGCCTTGCTCAGAGGCCCTCTTCCCCTGAGTCCCTGTCTGGCTGTTTCCCGAGAGGCTCAGTCTGTGTGTCTGTCTCACCCAGAGGCCCTGACTCTCAGTTTCTCTCTTTCTGAGGTCCGGTCTGTCTTGCCTACAGACCCTGATGTTCTGCTTTTCTTATCCAGAGGCCTTGTCTGTCTCTCCACATTGTACAGAGACCCTGTCTTTCTGTATGTCTTGCAGAGCCCGTGAGCATCTGTCTTTCAGTGGCCCTGTCCGCCTGTCCATCTTATCCAGTGCTTTCTCTGTCTGTATGTCTCAGAGTCCCTGTCTACCTTGCCCAGAGGCCCTGTCTGTGTATTTGTCATGCCCAGGATCTTTTTGTCTGTTTTGTCCAAAGGCCTTGTCTGTCTCGCCCACAGGCCCTGTCTCTGTGTGTGCCCCTCTTGCCCAGAGGACCTGACTGTCTTGCCAGAGTCCATCTGCCTATGTGTTTTACACAGAGTCCCTGTCTGTCTGTCTGTCCCCCTTGCCCAGAGGACCTGAATGTCTGTCTTGACAAAGACCCTTTCTGTCCCCACGACTTGCCCTGAGACCCTGTTGCTGTCTTGTCCAAAGGCATTGTCCGTATATATGTCATGCCCAGAGACCCTGTCTGTCTTACTCAGATGCTCTGTCTTCCTGTGTGTCCATCCTGCCTACAGGCCTTCTTCTGTCTGTTCCGACCTGAGCCCCTGTCTGTGTGTGTTGCCCTAAGCCTCTGTATCTGTGCCCATCTTACACAGAGGCCTTGTCCTATATATGTATCTGTCTTGTGTAGAGGCCTTATTTGTCTTTCTTTCCCAGAGGCCCTGTCTGTCTGTCTCTCTGTGTCTTGCCTTGAGACCCTGTTTTTCCATCTTGCCCAGAGGCCATGAGTGTCTGTCTTTCAGTGGTCCTGTCTGCTGTCCATTTGGCCTAGAGGATGACTGGTCTGGATGTCTTAATCAAAGTCATCTCTGTCTATCTTCCCCAGAGGCCCTGGCTGGCTAGCTGTCTGTCCTGACCAGAAGCCCTGTCTGTGTGTTCGTCTTACCCAGAGGAGCTGTCTGCCTGTGTTTCCGTCTTGCCCAGAGATCTTGTTTTGTCTGTCTGTCTCTCCTGCCCGTAGTGCCTGTCTGTGTTCTTGCACACAGCCCCTGTATCTGTGTATTAGTCTGGGGCAGAAGCCTTGTTTTGTATGTGTGCATGTCTTGTACAGTGGTCCTTCCTGTCTGTCTTGCCCAAAGGATCTGCATCTCTTCCCAGGGACCCTGTTCACCTGTGCAACTGTCAAACACAGAGACTCTGTCTTTCCTGTCCACAGGTTCTGTCTGCCTCTCTTGTGCGGAGTGCCTGTCTGTCTTTTTGCCTCTCCAATAGTCCCTATCTGTCTCTCCATCTAGCCCAGAAACTTTGTCTTTCTCTTTATCTTGCTCAGAGGCCCTGAGTGTCTTTCAGTGGCCCCATCTGTCCACTTGCCCAGAGGGCCACTGGTCTGTATGTCAGTCTTAATCATATGCCTTGTCTGTCTGTGTTGCCTGGAGGCCCTGTCTGTTCCTTTGTCTTTCCCAGAATCCCTGTCTCTCTGTGTATCTTTCTTGCCCAGTTGTCCTGTCTTTCTTGCCCAGAACTCCTGTCTCCATGTCCATCTGGCTCAGAGGCCCTGTTTGTCTTGTGCAAAGGCCCTGTTTTGCCTTTTTGCCCAATGTCCTATCTGTCTATATGTCTGTCAGTTGTCTGAGGCCTTGTCTGTGTCTCTGTCTTACCTGGAGGCCCTGCCTGTCTGTGTGCCTTGTCAAAGGGCCCTGTATGTCTCTCTGTCTTTTCCAGAGCTCTAGGAGCTCTAGGCAGGATTGATGTCACACAGCAAGCCAAGGCTTTGCCTAAGAAATCATGATAGGACCTGTCCCTTCCTCCCACTGTCCCCACTTTCCTGCCCCTCACATGATGGCTCCCCTTGCTGCCCCTCCTCCATTATGCATCCAACACAGAGGCCTCTCCCTTTCCTCCATATATTCAGAGTCAACCTGCCCCTCCTATCTCAATGCTGGCCACATCTTCCAGGAAAATTCTAGAATCATTTCTTGCTTTTTGGAGAGCCCACTAATCTGAATCTGCAGCTCTGCCCTGCAAGAACCCTTGGCCTGCTCTGCTGTCCTTTTATCTTCTCTCCTACACCAAGGAGGGAGCAGTCTGGTCACCATGACAGCCACCTGTCTAGAGCCACTGGGCAAAAAGAGACCCACAGATGGCACTGAATTGGCTGGATGGTGGGAAGAGCAATGATGAGGTAGGGCTTCGAGAAGGAGTAAGAATGGGAACTGATGGGCCCCAGGCTATCTTCCCATCCCTGATCTCTGCTAGCCTCACTGTCTCTCTTCTGACTCTTCCTTCCAATTACAAGACATAACAAAACAAAACAAAACAGGCCGGTGCCTTGGCTCAAGGCTAATCTTCCGCCTGTGGTGCCGGCACACCGGATTCTAGTCCTGGTTGGGGCGCCGGATTATGTCCTGGTTGCCCCTCTTCCAGTCCAGCTATCTGCTGTGGCCCGGGAAGGCAGTGGAGGATGGCCCAAGTGCTTGGGCCCTGCACCTGCTTGGGAGACCAGGAAAAGCACCTGGTTCCTGGGTTTGGATCAGCTCGGTGAGCTGGCTGCAGCGCGCTGGCCGCAGCGGCCATTGGAGAGTGAACTAATGGAAAAGAAGGAAGACCTTTCTCTCTGTCTCTCTCTCTCTCTCACTGTCCACTCTGCCTGTCAAAAAAAAAAAAAGACATAAGACATTCTGTGTGTGTGTGTGTGTGTGTGTGTTTATGTGTGTGTGTGTGTGTGTGTGTCTTTCTCCTTGTTAGAAAGATCCCAAGGCAGGACTCTGCTTGGCCTCCATGGATAGGTGCTCATCTGTCGCCTGCAGCACTGTGGTCAGGAGCAGGCTGCCGAAGAGTAGGTGTAGCCTTGGGGCAGGAGGAGGAGTTTCCAGAAATGAGAATGGCCTCAAGGTTGGGCAGGTAACAGATGTCAACTCCATACCTGCTCCACACCCTGGGCAAGCCCCCTGCTTCTCCAATGAATGCAGAAAGCCATGCCCAACACCTGGCCAGAGGCACAGGTGTGGGGAAGATGGGGGAGGGGATGTGGTGGATGGGACAGGACAGGCAGAGGGAGTGAGTCTCGAGAATTTGGGGCTAAGGATGTCTTTCTTTCTTTTTTCTTTTCTTTTTATTTTTTTTGACAGGCAGAGTGGACAGAGAGAGAGAGAGAGAGAGAGAGAGACAGGTCTTCCTTTTTTTCCTTTGGTTCACCCCACAGTGGCCACTGCAGCCAGCACGATGTGGCCAGCACACTGAGCTGATCCAAAGCCAGAAGCCAGGTGCTTTTCCTGGTCTCCCATGCCGGTGCAGGGCCCAAGGACTTGGGCCATCCTCCACTGCACTCCTGGGCCACAGCAGATAGCTGGACTGGAAGAGGAGTGACCGGGACAGAATTCAGTGCCCCAACTGGGACTAGAACCCGGTGTGCCAGTGCCGTAGGGGGAGGATTAGCCTATGGAACTGCGGCACCAGCCAAGGATGTCTTTCCATGAACCCCTGCCTGGAATCCATGAAGATGCTCCATTCGTTCAAGGTCATGGAGCTCATAAGAACAAGCTGAGCTCTGCTGAGCATGTGAGGGCAGGCAGCTGACACTCGGGAAGAGGCACAGCTGTCACCTCCCTGGTGTGGATCAGGAAGATGAGGCACAGATATTGAAATGACTGACCAAGGTCATGGGGTTAAAGGGTGTCAAGCCTGGACTTGAACCCAGGACAGTCTGAGCTCTAAATATAGCAGAGCCAAGGGTTGAATCTGGTAGCTCCACGGCCTTCATGGCTCTGAGGAGTCAAGGCTGGGGCAGGGCATTTCCCCAAATTCTGGGGTCACATTGGAGCAGCCTTCTTGTAATTCTTGTTTCTACTGTCCCAGAGGTTTCTCTGCCTCGATAACACTAATGGAAACAATTTAACAATGCAGAAAAACTTAGATCATTAAAAGAACCAAAAAGGTCACTTATATGAAATTTAATTTATTTTCATATCAGTAGCTGTCAGTTCAAAGAACTTAATTTCATGAATCTGCTGCCTATGACCACAGAGTGTGACTTTTGGATTGGAGGTAGAGCACATGATATCTGAGCCCCCCCTCTCCTGCAATGGGCCCTCTATCAGTGTGTGGAGGAGGGGTTGGCAGCCAGCCTGAGGGGTAGAGGGGGCCTGAGCAGAAGAGGGCACTGCAACTGGGCAGAGTTTATCACACAAGAAGGGATACCAGCAGGCTGGGCTGCAGACCCATGGGCCTTGCGTCTTCACACTGGCTCAGCCACCACATCCTCCCTGTAGACTTTTCAGCCCTGGTGAACAGTTGCAGAAACAGTCTCAGAGGATCTCCCTCACTGTAGTTGGATAATCAGACCCAAACCCTGGTTTATTACACTCCCAAAGCCATGTTTTTATATCACCACGTGGCCTCTGAGCCTGTGCATGGCATCTCATAAAATCAGAGAGACTGGGGCCCACAGAGGCAGGGGACCTCAGGTGGCAGGGCTATGGCCCTTGTCTGGTTGAGCTGCATGCATGGCTCACTGCTCCTTGGGCAGAGTCACTCCTGCTGGCCCCTGCACAAGAAGAGAAAGTGACCACGCCCTAGAGCAGATTCTCCCAGTGCTTCCTGCTCCCAGGCAGTGGGCTGATCACCAAGGAAGAGTTGTGTGGGGCAGGTGGTGCTGTCACCCTGCCTCCTGCACAGAGGAGTCAGAGGGCTTGTGCAGCACCACCAAGGGCTCCCCCCGATTAGTCATACAGGGCATGCTGACTCCCAAGAGCACTGTGGACTGGTGGTACTGTCACCCTCCCCTCTGCACAGACTGTGCAGTGCCTACAGGGACTCCCCCAGGGTCAGTCACACAGGACATGTGCGGTCCACTCCCCAACATTTTCACTCTGCCAAGATGAGCACGGTGCCCATCCAAACCACCAAGAAATCTGCCCAGGAGTGTCGCTCCCCGTCTTCGTGGAGGAGCGACACTAGACCCTGCGCTGTTCTTTTGTCTGCTCGGCCCTCCCCGGGTTTGCTGCTGGTTCTTCCCGGGTTGGCTACTGTCCCTTCCACCTCCGTGGAAGGGCGGTTCCCCCTAGCCACTTTCCCCACTTCCGCGGGGGAGCGGCACACCGCCGGCCGGCTCTCTCAGGGGCTGCACAGGTGTTCCTTCAGATAGATGTTCCTGGTGCATGTTGTCTCTCTCCTCCTTTATAGTCCTCTTCCACCAATCCCAACTCTGCTACCCACATGCCGAGTATGCTGCTCTCCTCCAATCAGGAGCAGGTTCAGCTCCTGTAGGTCATCACTCAAGTTGGCGAGAGGCAGCTGCGTAGAAGTTGTTACTCCCTTCTCAGCGCCATATTGTGGGAGAGCAGATGCATAGAATAAGTCTTAATTCCAGTAACAGTCTAGTCTGAGTTGCTCCCCACACAGGAGAACCTTGAGCTACAGGGCATAACCCCAGAACCTTAAGGCCAGCCAGGATTCCGTCCATTCTACAGACACAGAACTGATGGCCTAGGAAGTGGAGAGCCCTCAGCCATGCAGGGTCAGCTTCTGTGCCCATGAGGGCCCAGATCTCCCAACCTTGATGGTTGGGCTCAGGTTTTGCAAGACCTACAAGTCCAACTGGTCCCAGGCTGGGGGCCTGTCCTGCATCACATGGGCTATGCTTGCCCCACTTCTTTGTGATTCGAATAACAGAATCTGTGAGGGAAAGAATCCTTCCAACAGCAGAGTCAGGGGTGTGTAACCTGGTTAAGCACCCCTCCCTTGGAAAATGATCTAAAGCCACAAAATAACACCAAAGAATCCTCAGTAAAGGTTCCTGGGCAAATGACCACTAATTTACTGTAAAAAGACTGAGCAATTCAGAATCATTAAAATATAAATAAAAAGTCGTGGTTTTTTGATTTGTCACATTAAAGATAAGGGAGAGAACATGTTTGACGGATGATCTCACTGAACAACAGTTGGTCTCTGAATCACACTCCCAGCAGTTGGATGCTGCTGGGCTGCTGGCTCCCATGCTGGGCCCAGGCACTCAGGACAGAGAAGGGCTGTGGGGTACAGAGAGAGAGGCAGCCTGGCCACAGCTTCACCATCCTCCATCTGCCCCATGGCACACCCTGCCACCCACCTCTGAAGAGGGGCAGGGCCAATGCACTCCTCCTCTGGCCTGCCCCTGTGCTGGAGGAGGGGGGCAGGGCCCTCTGCCATGGAGGTGTCAGCCTGGCTGTTGGGCCAGAAAATGGGCAAGAGCAGAAAGTCGAGGCCCTGAAACAGGCTATGAGGTTGTGGGGTTAGGAGAGGCACGGACCACAGCTTAAAGGAGGCAGGCCCTGGACCCAGGGACTCTGGCAGGGGATCTGTTCACCTAGGACCATGGGGCAGTCCACCTCATAGCTCACCTGCCCTAGAGGGCCAACCTCCATGCCCAGAATCTGCTCCTCCCATCAGGGCTTTCTCCTGGGGGCCCCTCCTCTCTTACCCCCTCCAGTGCTTCTCCCTCCGCTTCCTCTCTCCTTTCTTCCACACAAGCACATTGGACATCTGTACCTGTCAGGCCTGTGGTAGGCATGGTCCCTCCCCTCACTCCAGGAGCAAGTTGCCCTTTCTGACTTTGAGATGGTTCTTTGAACGCCCAGTTCTCCCTGGCTTCTGGCTGATTTGGTTGTTGCTTGGGGGATTTGAATGCAGACCCCTCAGCTGCCTACATCACCTGTGGAAACCATGTGGTCCACGGCCACCCCTGCAGAGTTGCTGATGCCTGCTCCACAGCAGTGCCCCTGGCTGCAATGTGAGGGAAGTCTACGACAAAGGGCTATGACTTTGAATGGGGTCACTTTTAGAGGCAACTTGGGCCACTTGGGATTCCCAGCCCACAGTCCTCAGTCTCATCTCAAGGGTGTCACAAGTTCAATGTGGAACCAGGCCCAACAAGCTGGGTGGTCCCATTTCTATAGGACTAAAGCCTCACTGTACACTCTGATGCCTAACACAACCACCCAGGTGTTTGTGAAACTCAGAAGTAATAGGCAGTTAAGACACTGAGGCAAAAAATATCCTACATGAAGGATCACTATGAGTGAGACCCCAGTGGGAAGAAGGGGCCATGAAAGGAGGTAGTTTTCTCTGAAGGGAGGAGAGAACTTCCACTTTGCTTAAAGCTCTGTATAAATGATGACGGAGTTTGTGGACTCAAAAGGCTTCCATAGCCTAAGCAACTCATGGCAAGAGCCTTGGGTGATCACAGACGTCATAGATAAGAGTGTCAATTGTTAAATGAATCACAGAAGTCACTGTGCACTTACTCCTGATGTTGGACCTCTGTCCTTAATGAGTTGTACCATGAGAATTAACTGCAAAACTTGTTCTCAAACAGTACTTCATATGCTGTTTGTGTGTGGCGGGGGGCGGGATGCAAACAGTTGAAATCTTTACTTAGTATAGAGATGATCTTCTGTAGATAAGTTAATTAAAAATGAATCTAGGGACCGGCGCCGCAGCTCAATAGGCTAATCCTCCGCCTACAGCACCAGCAACCTGGTTCTACTCTCGGTTGCCCCTCTTCCAGGCCAGCTCTCTGCTATGGCCCGGGAGTGCAGTGGAGGATGGCCTGAGTCCTTGGGCCCTGCACCCGCATGGGAGACCAGGAGAAGCACCTGGCTCCTGGCTTCGGATCAATGCAGTGCACCGGCCACAGCTCGAAAGCAACAGCGGCCACTGTGGGGTGAACCAAAGGGAAAAAAGGAAGACCTTTCTCTCTGTCTCTCACTGTCCACTCTGCCTGTCAAAAAAAAAAGAAAGAAAAAAAGAAAAAATGAACCTTAATGAAGAATGGGATGGGAGAAGGAGTAGGAGGTGCAACAGGAGTGGATATGGGAGGGTGGGTATGGGGAGAAGAATCACTATATTTCTAAACTTGTACCTATGAAATTTGCATTCATTAAATAAAAGCTTTAAAAAAAGAAAGAAAAGAACAGGCAGTACTGCTTGTGCAAAAGAGCCAGAACCCTCTAGGAAACCATGCATGGGCCTCAGGAGCCCATCCAGCCCAAGAGAAATGACCAGGACTGGAAAGTGCCAACTGGGCTTTAACTCATCGGGCACTCATCCTCAAAGCACTGGAGAAGTGATTCTCATTTAATCAGCATTTTGAAGGACAAAGCCTGTGTGGAGATGGGTGTAGCCATGGGAGTGAGCACACCCCTCCTTTCTCACCCCAGGACATGGTCAGAGCTGTCTCCGTGCCTGGATCTGGTGCAGACCTGTCCCTTAGGGCAGAGTGATAGCACTGTCCCTGGCCTGTCTTGATTGAGTTTCCAGTTCTGAAGCAGCCCGGGGTGGGGGTACTTGGAATGTCTGGGTCTGCAGGTTCCATCCTGAAGCCCAGCCTGGGCCTTCAGACGCAGGTGGTGAATGTCCTCCATGGCCATGATCCCATCCTACTAGCAGGTGTGCAGACGTTTGTTTGAAATTGCTGGCATCAATTGGTAAAGGGCTGTTGTATGAAACACTGCTGCCTGAGTATTCCTGTCTGCCCAGAAACTCCAAACTGCAAGGCTAACCTTCACAGGCTCTCCTTGTGTTCAGGATAGATGAGATTCTGGCATGTTTTATTTGCAGTAACATCTAGTGTTGTAGATGGCAAACCCTGATGAGTGAGTACCAAGATCTCCTTCCTGTCTGTTCCCATTGCCTCTTCTTCACCACCTGTTGGAAATCATCACTGACCAGTGGAAATGGTGACATGTCCTATCTCTGTGCCACAGCCCTGCTTTGCTTCAGGGGCTCCAAAGTGAAGTGTGGACAGATCTGTCTGCAGAATGATTTCTGCATCTCCAGCTGCCCACATTACATTAAAATTTAAAATCAGTCACTTAAAATTTGGGGTGATCATTTGACCTGCATCCATTTGACATTTCAAGTCCAAGCTCCCCTTATTACTCTTGTATTCTACTGATTTACAAATCCCACTAGACAGCAGGTGATAATTCAAATAGTTTGGTCTTTGCCAACCATATGGAGACCTGGATTGAGATTCCCACTCCTGTCTATGTTTTAGAAGCATTTCATTATTTATTGTACAGGTATTTTCTTTGGAAAATAATATAGTATTTATTTTTACATGTTCTTTCTTTTTTACTTCAATACAGTTATATTGATCTACTTGATAAAATTTTTTGTATATTTTTACCATTTTATTTAATTTTGAAAAAAAATATTTTCCTTTAAAATTATTTGTTTAAAATTTTGAGATAGCATATTTTAAATTTATATTAGAATCACAGGTTCCATAGATCCACTAAATGAAATATTTAGCAAATAAAAAAGTAAAAAGATAAGAGTCCAGCAGGAAAATACGTAAGGGCAGTAACAATAATCAAAGGAAAAGATGTTTAACTTCAATAACACACATTTTAAATAGTCACAAAATCATTAAAGCCACAGCAATATATAATTCCAGTCAATTTACTTGACAAAGATTTAAAACAAAATTTGACAAAACACTGTACTTGCAGCAAAATGAATACACATGCATTTCTCTTTTTTTAAAATTTTAGTTCCCCCATATGAGGGAGAATATATGGTACTTGTATTGTTGTGTCTGGCCTTATTTCAGTACTCAAGTTCAATGCATTTTTGCTACAAATAATTCTTATACTTGAATGTTTCACTGCATATATAGCACATTTTCTTTATCCCTTCATCTGATGCTGGACACCTTGGGTGAATCCATATTCTGGTATTGTGAACAGTGCTGATATAAATTTGGTGAAGCAGGTAACTTTGATTCAATGAATTTATATATTTTGTATATATACCCAGTAGTGGCATTTCTGGATCATATTACAAGTATATTTCTAGTTTTTAAAGGAATCTCCACATGGTTTTTCTCAGTGTTTGCACTCATTTGCAATCCCACCAAGAGTGTATAAGAGTTCCAACATCTCAGCCAGCACTGCGGCTCACTAGGCTAATCCTCCACCTTGCGGCGCCGGCACACCAGTTTCTAGTCCCGGTCGGATTCTGTCCCAGTTGCCCCTCTTCCAGGCCAGCTCTCTGCTGTGGCCAGGGAGTGCAGTGGAGGATGGCCTGAGTACTTGGGCCCTGCACCCCATGGGAGACCAGGATAAGTACCTGGCTCCTGCCATTGGATCAGTGCGGTGCGCCGGCCACAGCGCACCGGCCATGGTGGCCATTGGAGGGTGAACCAACAGCAAAAGGAAGACCTTTCTCTCTGTCTCTCTCTCTCTCTCACTGTCCACTCTGCCTGTCAAAAAAAAAAAAAAGAGTTCCAACATCTCCATACCATACCCTTGCCAGGATGTGTTGCTAGCTGTCTTTTGGATAATGGCCATTCTGACAGGGGTAAGGTGATTTATCATTATGGATTTGATTGACATTTCCCTGATGGTTACTGAGTGTATTTTCATTTATTTGTTAAGTCATTGGTGTTTCATCTCTTGGTAACTGTCTATTCAGGTCCTCTTCACATTTCTTAACTTGACGGGTTGTGTTTCTTTTATTTATTTAATTTTTTTTTGACAGGCAGAGTGGACAGTGAGAGAGACAGAGATAAAGGTCTTCCTTTGCCGTTGGTTCACCCTCCAATGGCCACCGCGGCCGGCGCACTGCACTGATCCAAAGCCAGGAGCCAGGTGCTTCTCCTGGTCTCCCATGGGGTGCAAGGCGCAAGCACTTGGGCCATCCTCCACTGCACTCCCGGGCCACAGCAGAGAGCTGGCCTGGAAGAGGGGCAACCGGGACAGAATCCAGCACCCCGACCGGGACTAGAACCTGGTGTGCCGGCGCCTCAAGGTGGAGGATTAGCCTATTGAGCCACGGGGCTGGCCGGTTGTGTTTCTGTTGTCAAGTTTTGAGTTCCTGATATACTCTGTATATTAACCCTTTGTTGAATAACAGACTTGCAAATATTTTCTCACATTCTGTTGGATGTCTCTTCACTCTACTCATTGTGTCCTTTGCTGTGAAGAAGCTTCTGAGTTTGATATTCGCCTGTATGTTTAGCTTAGCTTTTGTTGTTTTGCCTCTGGGGGTTTTTAATCCAAGAAATCTTCACCTACACCAACGATTCGAAGTGTTACCCCTAAATTTTCATAAAGCAATTTCATAGACTCTGGTCTTAAATTTAAGTCTTTGCTTCATCTTGAGTTGATTTTTCTATGCAGTGAGAATTAAGCATCTAATTTTATTCACTCTTTAATACATGTCAGGTTTTGCCAAAACCATTTATTGAAGAGACTGTCCTTTCTCCAGTGTATGCTCTGGGCACATTTTTCAAACATCAGTTTGTTCTCATGATCACTTTGCCTATTCCGGGTCTTTTGTATCTCCATATTAATTTAGGTTTGTTTTTTTCATTCTGTATACTTTAATTACTGCTTCAGTTTTATTGTTAATTTTTGGGTCTGATTAGATTTTCTATATAGTCTTGATTTAATGTTGGTATGCTATATGTATCCATGAATGCATTCATTTCTTGGAGGTTTTCCAATTTGGCTCATAAATTTTCTTAAGGTCTTTTGTATTTCAGTGGCATCACTTATAATAACTCCTTTTTTGTCTCTAACTTTATTATTTGAATTTTTGCTGTCTTTAGTAATTTTCCTCTACATCATAGTGTGCTGACCTTTAGCATGCAAATATTATTTAAGTATCTAAAGTCTATCAGTGTCATTCTTTATTAACATCAAAATGACCCTTTTTAAAGAGATTTATTTATTTATTTGAAAGTCAGAGAGAGACAGAGACAGAGAGATGGAGAAAGAGAGAGACAGAGAGAGCAAGGTCTTCCATTCCCAGTTGGCAACAATGGTCAGGGCTGGCACTAGCGGAGGCCAGGAACCAGGAGTTTCTTCTGGGTCTCTCATGTGGGTGGCAGGGTCCCATGCACTTGGGCCATCTTCTGCCACTTTCCAACGCACATTAGCAGGGAGCTGGATCAGAAGTGGGATAGCCTGGACATCAATCAGCACCCATATTGGACACTGGTAACACAGGTGGCAGCATTATGCCCCATGCCACAATGTCAGCCCCAAAAATGATCTTGATTTTGCTTTGATTTTTCTTTCTGTATTTTTTTTTATTTTAGCTATAAGTATATTTTGGAATTTTCTCATCTTCCATGGATTTCTCCCATGTATATGTGGTGTTCACATTAAACCTTTGCTTTAAGTATGTGTATGTGTGTATGTATGTGTGTGTATATATTTTATTTTATAGATAAAAACCTGTATATGATATGAAGAATGATATAAGAGCGATGATGTTTCCACCACTGGTTAAAAGAACGGAATTCTTCCCAGTATCTTTGAAGCCACCAGAATGATTGTTTTTCTCTTTAATTTAAGGGTAGTTAAGTTTGCATGCTGATTCTAACAAATTTTTCCCTCTTTTGGCTGTTTCTCTACATGGTTTTGCATCCATTTCATTTTGACTACACTTGATCTTAGCAAAAGGCCAAGAAGCGATATCCATTTCATTTTGTTAACCAAAGGTCTCTAGATTCCTTAAAACAGTCTTTAAGTCTTTACACATAATCTATGAATTTCCTTTCTTCTTAAGCTTTGTTGCATTTTCTCCATCTATTCAGACTCAAAGATGTTTGTTTCCTATCCTTATTCTAATTTGAAAGGTGCTCTAGATACTTTCACTCTGGCTTTTCTTCTTGCAGACTGTGATCAACAGATAACAAGATGTATTTTTGCATCTTCTTAAAAACATTCATATATACAAGTATGCCTTCTTCCTCACCTTGAATAGTGATCTCTTATAATATATATTGTATTATAATATTAAATAAATAATATTATAATAAATTATAATAGTCATAATTAATATTTAATGATAGCTTAGTGATGAATATTAACATACTAAAATGGATATTAATAATAACTATAATATATTTTATATATAATAACTAAATATTAATAATAACTATGTCTTGTATATCATAAGTGCTTATTCTATATTATTTATGAATATTGTAATATTGTTAGAATGCTTTCAATACTAAGTTGAACCCAATGAGAGATTCAAAATTTTAGATTTCTTTCTTTTATATGATAAACTTTTGTTTGAACAATTATTAAAATTTATTCTTAAATTTTTCAATTTTCCTATACATTCCTGCAGATATAAGAAATTTTTAATGATTACAAGAGATAAGTCAACACAATACAACAAAGGAGATTTCAGTTTCCATGGCGATTTAAAAACTCCAGATGTCTCTAAATGATATTCATCTTTAATTGCAGCTGGCTCTCTTTGTGGCCCACGTAAGCTCTCTATGTGGGCCAAGTTTCATCACAGCATGGGGATGGCTTCCAAGGGCAAGCTATCTGATGTGGAGAACCTTTTCTACCTACTATTGCAATTCAGCATCACTTTTACCACATAGGATCCATTCAAAGCAAGTCACTATGGTTGGCTGATAATCTACCTTTTTAGAAAGGATGGATATTAAGGTGCCCTATGAACATATTTTAGAACAGCACAGTTTATGCTCAGTCACAAATTTTTTTATTCATCCTACTTGAAAAATTACACTCATCCCAACTCAATACCCCCAACAAATCTCAGTTAATTTGAATAAAATGGAGTCTTGATACCACAGCTCTATTCATACCCTCTGGGCACTTTGTTCTATCCTTTTTATAATCAATGACCTGCGCTTGCTGCCTGCTTCCTCCATGTAGAACTTCTCTAGGTTCTTACAGCTTCCACCCACCTCCTGATCTGAAGGCATCTTACATATTTTAGGTCTTCATTTCTATGTTTTAAATGGAAATTCCCAATATGTAGTATCAGAATCTGTGTCTGTTTTCTATTATTGTGCAGCAAACTACTCAAAATTCAGTGATTTCAATTTAATTTTTCTTTTTTTTTAAAGATTTATTTATTTATTTGAAAGTCAGAGTTACAGAGAGGGAGGCAGAGGCAGAGAAAGAGAGAGAAAAAGAGAGAGATCTTCCATCCAATGGTTCACTCCCTAGATGGCCACAAATGCCAGAGCTACGCCGATCTGAAGCCAGGAGCCAGGAGCTTCTTCCTGGTCTCCCACTCAGGTGCAGGGGCCTAAACACTTGGGCCATCTTCTACTGATTTTAATGAGAATGCAACTGGCAAGGGGAAGAGAAGGAGTGGGAGAGTGGGTGGGAGGGCAGATATGGTGGGAAGAGTAACTATATTCTTAAAGTTGTACTTATGAAATTTGTATTCCTTAAAAAATAATTTTAAAACAATTCTTTAAATAAAAGTGTTGGGGCCTTCTAAATTCTTCCATGGGTCTGTGTATATCCCTACACATGTGTGTGGTTTGATTAACAGGAATGGTTTAGAAATTTTCAGAGCCCTCTATAGGCATTTCTGTAGTCTTCTCAGGCTGCCAAAACAAAATTATCATAGACTAAATGGATTAGACAACAGAAGTTTATTTTCTAATGATTCTGGTAGAGTTAGTCTCTGGTAGGGATCTTTTACTGGCTTACACACAGATCTTGCTTGTTACTTACTCAATCATATTTCTTTCATGAATGTGTCAAAACAGAACAGACAAGCTCTCTACTGTCTCTTTTTTAGAGAAGCATTAATCCTATTGGCTGCATTTTTATGGCTCATTTATTCTTAATTACTTCTTTAGAGCTCCCACCTCCAAATAGAGTCAAAATTGGGATTAGGGCTTCAAAATTTGAATTTTGAAGTAGATTCAAATATTCAATCCCTATAATCACATTTTCCAGCTTTTCTTTTAAAAATTTTGTGTCTATTGCATATTTTCCCCAATGGTTATCATTACTTCAGGAAGGCTCAGGGTTAAGCTATTGCTGCTTCTTTTTTTAATAAGGTCTCCTGGGAGAAAACTGTTATTACAAGGATAGCTATTGATTAGTTCATATAAAGATGGGATTTCCTATTGGAATTTTTCACAAAAGAGTTAATCTGGTTAAGTAATGGCAACTCTTTGTTAACACTACTGCACACTTGGTCTAGCTGCTCATTTTCTATGTGTGTATGGACTTGTTGGTTTTCAATAAAAGTTGACTGTCCTATATGTGAATGGCATGGGACTATTATTGGGAGATTTTGGAATATTCATAGATTTCAGGAGAAATCTTGGAGATGGGACTCAAGTCTCAACATGAAACTCACTTATTCATAGATTGAATATAATTTATACCATATTTTTAGTGTCAGCATTTTAGTTTTTAAATATTTATTTTATTTATTTGAAAAATAGTGTTACAGAGAGAGACAGGGAGAGGTAGAGGGAGAGAAAGTTCTTTCATCTGCCAGTTCACTCCCCAACTGGCCACAATGACCAGAGCTGAACCTATCCAAAGCCAGGATCCAGGAGCTTTTTCTGGGTCTAACATGTGGGTGCAGGTGCCCAAGGAATTAAGCCATCCTTCTCTGTACTCCCAGGCACATTAGCAGGGAGCTGGATCAGAAGTGGAGCAGCAGGGACTCAAACTTATGCACATATTGGATGCCAGCTCTACAGGCTGAGGCCTTAACCCACTACACAATACCACTGGCCCCAGTGTGCATTTTGACTATAATATCTCAAATCAGGTCAGGTGTACAATTTTCATCTTATGGTGAGCACTGAGCAAGTTTTGGACCGTGGAACTTTTTGGTTTGGGATTTTTGGTTTAGGGAAATCAAACTTACTCTGCTTTGGAGGAGGGGAGTGGAAGACCTGAATGGCAAATTATTCCATGTCCCAAATGTCACTTCTTTTACTGAAATTCAGCAACTTTTTTGGAGTAAACACTTCCCAGGTTTTTGCAAACATCTATATAATTTCCAGATTTCTGAAGATGGGGATATTTAGTTTTTTATAGTCTTCTCATTGTTTTTATACAGGAAATTATTTTTCCAAAATTTTTAGAAATTTTTCTATTCAATGTTACTGTTAATCACTTACCTTTTCTTTACACTCAAATTCTGTCAGCTGTCACAACTGGTGCATAACTCTGTTGGTCACATTCCCCCTATCATTTTATTTTCACTGTCACTGTGCTAGATGAAATAACAGTATTTCATTTTTTCTGGGTGGTTTCACAGTAGTCTAAGTGTTCTTTCTTCCTTCTGATTTCTAAAAAAAATTGTGCCTTCTTCCAATTAGATATATTTAATTTTTCTTCTATTAAAAAGTTTAAATTTCCTTAGTCTGGCGTGAGTTTTTTCTTTTTTTCTAATTTTCTATTTGTTCTACTTCATTGCTATTTCAGGAAACATGAAGGAAGTGCATAAATTTTTGTCTTTCGTGTTTTCTGTGATTCTGTGCCAGCTCTGGTGTCTTATAATTCACTTCTCTTCAGCACTGTGTATCTCCTTAGTTATCAAAAGGGAGCAATATCCCTGATCTCTTCTCATGCAAGAAAATAAAAATATATTAAAGGACAGAGTATGCAGTATAGATATTGGGAATCTCACTTGTTCAGTTGACTTTCCTGACCTCCCTTGGATATTCTTGGTCTTTGCTATATAGCTCTTTTTCCTCATTATAAACTCCTTGATCTTCCTAGAACCTAGCAAAATAATGATTCCACAGCTATATTTCTGCATTGACTGGTACTTGCAGTAAGAAAGAAGAAAAGTGGAGGGGGTCCGGAAGCTACATGCTATGTAAGCAAAAAATTTTCAGAGAGTATTTAGCAAAGCAGAACATTTCATATATGAAGTGACTAGGATGGATTATAAGTAAATCCAGAATCTTTTGCACAGTATATCAGATTCTGTACAATCATGAACATTATGGCAATATTTAAAAGTGCTTTTATCCTCTATGTGTGTATAAATAAATTCTGATAGGTTATTTGGCATTAATAAATTCTACAGAATTACTTCATCAATTTCTTTTTGTTATAAGAAATGTCACTATCAGTTTTATGGAACAGGGAATAAATACTTGCTGTAATGGAAAAGAAAATTTATTCATCAAAGTTAAAAGTATTCAGAAATTGTTTGGTGAAATATTGCCAATTCTTAAATGGTTGCATTTAGATGACAATAATACACCTTCAAGTTTTTTCATGTATGAACTTATTTTTTCCTTATAACCCCAATTCTTTTGGTGTATTGGGAAGAAAAATGAGTTCTATACAGGCCCAAATGTAAGTTGTTATAAAACTTAAGTTGTTAAGTTGTTAAGTTTTGAAAATACTTAACTTTCCTGTTTTAAATATTCAAATCTTATTACTAGAAATAAGTTTATTTGTTTTCTAATTAATGCCTTTCCTACAATGTTGCAAATCTCTATCTTCCTTTGTAGTTTCTCTTAAAACTTCAACTCTGCCACTGGAATTTACAGCTGGGTATAATGCTGAAGAATTGAAACTATCTTGTTTACACTTTTTAGGATTGAATATGGCAGCTTTACCTGAAACAAGGTAGGTAGCATACATTGATTATATGATTCTTGGAAAAGCATATATTTATATAAAGCAACAGGTATGTTAGTCATGTTAAAGTGAATTATGCTTATAAGTTTAAAAGAAGTCAATAAAAGCTGATAAGAGCCACAGACTTTCAGAATTAAAAGCTCTTAGAATTTTTGCAATATAACAATGTTGTTTATGAAAAGTTGCACATTAATTTTGATGTAAGACAAACTATTTCAGTATAAAGTCAATGGTGAGAAAAATGAGAAATTTTAGATCAGAGTTCTTGGTGTCAATTTGCATTTTAAAGCATACTGACTAGTATATTTCTTTTTTTGTTTCAATACTAATAAAGACAGGAAAGCAGTCACACACACACAAATACACATGGAGAGAGAAAGAGAGAGAGAGAGAAACAGGTTCACTCCCTCAAATGGCTGCAACAGCTAGAGCTGGTCCTGGCTAAAACCAGAAATCAGGAAGTTAATCCAGTTCTTTCACCTGGGTGGAAGGAGCTCAAGTACTTCAACAATCTTCTGCCTTCCCAGGTGCATTGGCAGGAAGCTGGATCAGAAGTGAGTACTCAAACTGGCACTATGACATGAGATGCTGGCATGGAAAGTAGTGGCTTTACCTGCTGTACCACAACACCAACCCCACTACCAGATTTTTTTTATAAAAAAAGATTTATTCTATTTATTTATTTGAAAAGCAGAATAACAAGGAGGGAGGGAGGGAGGGAGGGAGAGATCAATCATCCATCCTTTGGTTCATTCTCCCAAATGGCTACAACAGCAAGAGTTGTTTTAGGCTGAAGGCAGGAACAAGAACTACATGGTCTAGTTCACCCAGAGAGGTAAGAGGGGCCCAAGTATTGAGTCATCTTCCACTGATTTTCCAGGCACATTGGCAGGTAGGTATAATGGAAGTGGAGAACCTGGGTCTCACAGGTGGTGGCTCACCACAATGCCACAGCACCTGCCTCACTTTTTAGGGATTTATTTATTTGAAATTAGTGACAAAGAAGACATGGAGTGAGTACTAACAGATTCTTAACCAATTGTAAGGTTCAATTAGAGAAAATTCTTTGCTGCTTATGTCTGGCTTTGTGGCTCAACTTTAAAGCCATAGCCTGTGGTACTGGCATCTCATATAAATGCCAGTTCAAGGTACAGCAGCTCCACTTCTAATTTAACTCTTGCTACTGTGGCCAGGAAAATTAATGGAACATGGCCTAGGTACCTGTGTCCCTGCCACCTACATGGGAGATCCAGATGGAGCTCTAGGTTCCTGGCTTTGGCCTGGCTGAGATGAGGCCATTGCAGCAATTTGGGAAATTGACCAGTGGAAGGATGACCTCTTGATCTCTCTCTCTTTCTCACTCTCTCTCTTTTTTGAATAAATTTAATCTTTAAAAAATAAAAAGGCTCATATATAATAAAATTGTATACAAGTTGTTCACTTTATATAAAAAAGTAAAAAATTACTAAAAATAAATAAAAACCTCATTATTTTATGAAAAACAATGCAAATTAATACCAGCATATTAGACAGTGTCACTTTAAACTGCCTCTGATACCTTTATACCAGAATATCCTACACAAAATTTAATTTGTTAATGTTACTTTAGTAATTTTATTTATTGCATTTCATTAACCCACATTTCCAAATAAATTCATTCAGTTTATCAGAGAATAATCAAATATAAATTAAAGAAGCACTAACTAAAATATGACACTGGAAAATATGTTACAGTACTATTGCTTAACTATTATATTTTGACAAATTTTCTTTCATTATTTATTATTATTTTTTCATTATTATTAAGATTATTTAAGTACCTGCTCTCATGATGTCTCTACTTGTATAGTTTTACATGAGCAGACATGTATAACTTGCATTAAAACAAAGATGTGTAGAAATTTAACCATTTTAACCAGGTATATATTGGCTAGAAGTATGAGTTTCATGTCTAGAGTTATTAAGAAATGAGGGCTGCACCAAAATCAGCTTTGCATCCCCTTGTAATGCATTGTCACCATATGCTGAAAAATTGTATGGTACACATTTATACAAGTTCTTTTGTATTAGTAGCAGAAACAGTTCAAATGTGTATATACATAAGAATATGAACTTTGATTTAAATGTTGACTGATACCTTAAAATACCTCTTGGGAACCTGAGAGATCCTTGAAGTCTTTCTTGAGTACAACTGATTTATGCAATCCTCATTTTACATATGAAGTTACTAAGATACAACAAAGTAAAGTGAGTTGTTGAAGGTTGTGCAGATAATTGTAGCAGGGACAATTCTATGTAGAGTTAAGTATTCTGATATATGTAGGCCAATTTTCTTTCAATATAGTACTCTTCCTAGAGTTAAAGATTATAATTTGTAGAAAATTAAATTGGAAAGCTTGTATTTGCTATTTTGTTATAATGAATAATTTTTGTATATTTAATCATGATCTGCTTGAATTTTAGTCAGAATAGTTTTATAGTATGTTTGCTACTTACTTGAAATAAATAACAAATAACTATATTTCCCCCAGTTGGTGACAATGGCCACCTGGGCCAAACTATAGCCAGGAGCCAGGAGCTACTTGGGCATCCCCCATGAGGGTGGCATGGGCCTATGCACTTGGGCCTTCATCCACTGTTTTTCCTGGCATATTAACATGGAGCTGGATCAGAAGTGGATCAGCTGGGAATTGAACCGGTACCCCCCATATGGGATGCCAGAACTGAAGGTGGTGGCTTTACTCAGTACACCACAGCATTCTTAATGTTTTAAGTGATGATATTTTAAAGACTTTTTTCCTTGTTTTATCAAAAACGATACTTTTTTCCCTACTGACCACAGTATTACCATTTTAATCAGTATATTATGCACAACTTCTCAACAGCATCATTTCCTAATGAATTCTAATGTATTAAGGTCTTTCTAAAGTGAAAAAATAGGATTTCTTCCAAACTGCATAGATAAGAATTATGATCAGGGCCGGCGCCGTGGCTCACTAGGCTAATCCTCCGCCTTGCGGTGCTGGCACACCAGGTTCTAGTCCCGGTCGGGGCGCCGGATTCTATCCCGGTTGCCCCTCTTCCAGGCCAGCTCTCTGCCGTGGCCAGGGAGTGCAGTAGAGGATGGCCCAAGTGCTTGGGTCCTGCACCCCATGGGAGACCAGGAGAAGCACCTGGCTCCTGCCTTTGGATCAGCGCAGTGCGCTGGCCGCAGTGCGCTGGCCGCGGCGGCCATTGGAGGGTGAACCAACGGCAAAGGAAGACCTTTCCCTCTGTCTCTCTCTCTCTCTCTCTCTCTCTCTCTCACTGTCCACTCTGTCAAAAAAAATAATAATAAAAAATAAAAAGAAGAATTATGATCAGAATTGAAGACAGTGCTTTGTCACTCTTTTTAAATATTTGTCAAACAAATTTATAAGAAATCTAAACTATAGCATAGTTTTTGAAAATTGAAGACATTTAATGATAAAATTAATATCTGTTTCAATTACTTTACTAAATCTCATAGAAAGTACTGGATTTCTATGATCTTTAAAGTATGAATTAATTTGTCTACAATGAAGTGGAGATTTTCTTAAGTTTTTTTGACAGTCTCAAAGAAAAACCTTTTCCAAATAATCAGATATTCCTCCTTGTAAATTTTAGAACCCATTAGGCATTCTACACAATTTCTATTTAATATTACAACTCTTTAAAACAAATGAGATATTGTAAATATTGTTTAAAAATAGTATTTCAGGAGCCAGCACTCTGGTTTAGTTGGTTAAGCCACATCCAGTGACACCAGCATCTCATATGTGTTCCAGTTCCTAAACTAGATGCTAACTTCTAATCCACATTCCTGCAAATGTGCCCGAGAAATCAGTAAATGATGGCTTAAGTGCTGGAGCCCCTGCTGCCCATGTTGGAGACCCAGAAGAAGCTCCTAACTCTTGGCTTCAGCTTGGCCTAACCCTGGCTTTTGTACCCATGTTGGGAGTGTACCAGCAGATAGAGAGTCTCTCTACGTGTGTCTCACCATCTGTAACACGGCCTTTCAAATAGATAAATAGATAAATAAGTAAATAAACAAACAAAAACAAAAATAATATTAGTAAGTTTTTTAATGACATATTAAGTTTTACACATTCCAGCATGACAGAAAAATTATACCATATCAAAATGGGCCAGATATTAGCTATTTGGAAGAGGAGGAAGGAGATATCTTTTTGAAAGAATTAATAAATATTGAACCAAATTATTCAGAAGCTGTGCTTTCTTTTTTTTTCTGCTTTCTTTCCCTCCTCTTCTTCACCCCACCTCAATGTTTGCTGCTTGACACCTTTTTATTCATATTGGAAGAAGAAATGGGAAAAAAGTCTAAGCAGAAAATACTGTGAAAAAGGAATTCATGCATAAAAAAATCACACTTCAGCAGGTATTAGGGAATTCACATGATGGCATATTCCTGTGTGAGAGACAGGCTGTGTGTTCTTCACACACTTAATGATTCCCATTTCATATGGACCAGAGGCTGACTCTACTCCATTCTTACATATGCAATAATCCTATTTCTAATAAAGTCACACTCTGAAGTACTAGGGGTTAGGATCCTAACTTAAGGGTTTGGGAGGGATCAGCTCAATCCCTGAAACAAAGGGTTGAAATGCTGAAAATAAATAGACCTTGAAAAGATTGAGAGAAGCCAATCACAAAAATTACATGCTATACAATTACATTCATAAGAAATTTCCAGAAGACACAAACCTGTAGACATGGAAAATGGATCCAAAGTTGTTTAGCGATAATAAAAAGCATGGAGATAAATAAGAAATTGAGGAGCCAGCACTGTGGCACGGTGGGTTAATACCCTGACTTGAAGTGCCAACATCCCACATGGACACCGGTTCTAATCCCAGCTGCTCCTCTTCCAATCCAGCTCTCTGCTATGCCCTGAGAAAGCAGTAGAAGATGGCCCAAGTCCTTGGGCCCCTGCAGCCACATGGGAGACCCAGAAGAAGCTCCTGGCTCCTGGCTTCGGATCAGCACAGCTCTGGCCATTGTGGCCATCTTGGGAGTGAACCAGCAGATGGAAGACCTCTCTCTATGTCTCTACATCTCTCTGTAACTCTTTCAAATAAATCTTAAAAAAATAAGAAATTGATGGTTAAAGAGATGCTATTTCTCTTTTGGATGATGAAAATCTTCAAATATTGACTGCAGTTATGGTTGTGTAATCCTTTAATTATTCCCCAAGCCAGTGAATTTTATACTTCAAGTGTCTGACTTGTATGGAATGTGAAATATATATCTATAAAATTATTTTTAAACTCCAACGTTTGTGCTATAAAAAATATAAGAGACCAGAGACTGAAAAACAAGTGCAGACCTTTAGGGTTTTGAATTTTCTATTTTTTAACATTTATTTTCATTTTGTTCAAAAGGGAGAGACAGAAAGACAGATTGAGAGAGCACTTCCATCCACTGGCTTTCTCCCCCGCATGTCCAAAACAATGAAGACTGACCTGCCACATTGATGCCAATGACTCCAGTACTTGAGACATCACCTACTGCCTCCCAGGGTGCATATTAGCTGGAAACTGGGGTCAGAAAGAGAGCCAGGTCTAAAACCAGGCTCTCCAATGCAGGTGCAGGCATTAGAGTGCTGTGCCTAATGACTGTTCTTCCTAGTCAAATTTCAGATCCTGGCCATGCAACCTTTTCTGACCTTGAGTGAATAGCTTCACTCCTTCATTTGAAGGGTAGAAAGAGGAGAGGGAATAATCGTGTTATAACTCAGGTAGTCCCAGGCTACACTGAAAGGGTACCCTGAAATGTGTTGCCTATTTAATTTAGTTCATATAAGCACACCCATTTCTAGAATACTCTCAGGTATATATACAATTTTGAGTTAAAAAAAAACTTATCCAGGAGATAAGTGTTTCTTATATTGCAAGTGGATATTTATTCAATTTTTAACTTTTAAAAATTTTGTTATTTATTTAAGGTGAATAAATTTCATATATTTCATATATACAGATTCAGGAGCAAAGTGATACTCCCTAACATACCTTCCCTTCAACCTATGCCCCCACCATCACTCCTCCTTCTTTTCTTATTCTTTCTTTAATTTTTACAATGACATAGTTTCAGTTTACTTTTAATCATAAGATTAACCCTCTACAAAATAAAGAATTCAACAAAAAGAAAAAAATGATGCTAGGATAATTCAATCTCCATACGCATAAGTATGAAACAAAGCATCTTCCTTGCTATGTAACATAAATCTTCCTTGTAACATAATGATAGGTTTCTGATAGCACAATGTTTTTATGTTATTACAATATTGTTTCATGACATCACAAGTTTTTAAACTTGCTTGATATGACATCACAATTGGGTTATGATGTCATAGTGCGATGTTATTTCATAAATAAGTATACTTACTGTGTTAGGATTATGATATGACAATGGTGGTTTATCACATCCTGATTGATTATGGTATCGCAAAGGTTTTTCCATCAAAATTGATGACATAACGGTTGTAGCTTTATGACACTGCAATGGATTTTTATGCCACTGCACTAGATTTTTGACTTAAATATTATTTTTATGGTGGCACAATTCATTGTAAAGTCATAATGATGGTTCATGAAATCACAATTGATTAAGCAATGGTATTATGACATTCACAATTGATTATGACATCATATTGTTAGGTTTATAACAATGGAGTTTTATCCCATCCCAGTAGATTATGACATCACAAAGATTTTTACCACAATTATTATATGATGATATAACTCTATAAAAGCACAGTGGCTCATTATATCATTACAATATTGGTTTATGACATCGCAATTGTTTTATGGCAACAAAGTTAGTTACAATGCCATAATTGTGGTTTATGACATCCCAATTATTATGAAACAACAATGTTAGCTTATGACTTCAAAATATGGTTATGACATCACAATCAATTATATCATAATTGCTATTGTAAATTGAGCTGAAATGAACATGGGAAGACACCTAACTCTTCAAAATGCTGGTTTCATGTCCCATGAATAAATATACAAGAGTGAGGTAGTTGAGTCATATAGTAGGTCTATATTCACCTTTCTGAGTTAGTTCCAAACCATAGTATGTAGTGGCTTAACCAGTTTCCATTCCTACCAAATGTTCTCTAGTAATTTGATGGTATTGAATCATAAATTTAGGTCTATGATTCACTTTGAGTGGATTTTTGTGTAAGGTGTAAGGCAGAGGTCTTGCTTCATACTTCTGCATGTGGAGAACCAATTTTCCCAGCACCATTTGTTGAAGAAACTGTCTTGGCTCCAGGAGTTGATTTTTGACACTTTCTCAAAGATACACTGATTGTAGATGTGGAGTTGATTTATCTCTGTGTTTTCAATTCTGCTCCATTGGTCTACATGGCTCTTTGTGTGGCAGGCTCTTTTATTTTTTATTATAACTTCCCTGTAATGTCTTAGGTCTTGTATTGTGATGCCTCCAGCTTTGTTTTTGTTTTTTAAGATGGCTTTATCTATTCAAGATCTCATGGGTTTCCACATTAATTTTAGCATCAGTTTTCTATAGAAATTGTGAGAATAATGTTGTTGGTATTTTGATTGGGATTGTATTGAGTCTATAAGTTGCTTTCAGTAGTATGGACATTTTGAAGATGTTGATTCTTCCAATACATGAACATGGAAAATTTTCCATTTTTTATGTCTTCTAATTCTTTCTTTAATGTTTTATAATTTTCACCAGAGATCCTTGATGTCCTTGATTAAATTTATTCCAAGGTTTTTAAGTTTTTTGTAGCTACTGCGAATGCAATTGATCTTAGAAATTCTTTCTCAGCTATAGCATTGTCTGTGTATACAGAGGCTATTGATTTTTGTGTGTTGATTTAATATCCAGTTACTTTACCAAACTCTTTTTAAGAGTTCCAATAGTTACTTCGTGGAGTCTTTTGGGTTCCCTATATATGGAATCATGTCATCAGCAAATAGGGATAGTTTAACTTCTTTTCCTCTTTATATACCTGTGATTTCTTTTATTCCTGCCTGGTAGCTATAGCTAAAACTTCCAGGACTATATTACATAGCAATGGTGAGAGTTGGTGTCCTTTTCTGGTTCCAGATCTTAATAGGAATCCCTCAATTTTCCCCAATTCAGTAGGATTCTTGCTGTGGGTTAGTTATTACTTTATGTTGAGGAATGTTCCTTCTATACTAAATTTGCTTAAGGTTTTCCTCATAAAAGTGTGTTTAATTTTGTCAAAAGCTTTCTTTACATCCATTATCATAATCCTTTGGGTTTTGGTCTTTAGTTTGTGGTTTACCACATTTTTTGATTTTCAGATGTTGAATCATCCTGCCTACCATGGATAAATCCCATTTGGGCCAAAGTAAATGATAATTCTGATGTGTTGTTGAATTGATTTGCTAGTATTTTGTTGAGGACTTTTACATCTTTTTTTAATCAGAGATATTGGTCTATAGTTTTCTTTCTCTGTCATGTCTTTTTCTGGCTCAGATATTAAGGCGATGCAGGCTTCATTGAAGGAGTTTGGGAGGATTCCCTCTTTTCAATTATTCTGAATAGGTTGAGAAGAATTAGGATTAGTTCTTCTTTAAATGTCTGGTAGATTTCAGCAGTGAAGCTGTTGAGACATGGACTTTTTTGGTTGGAGGGTCTTTATTACTCAATCAACCTCCAATTGTGTTATTGGTCAGTTTAGATGTTCCTTGAACTCATGGTTCAATTTAGGTGGGCTGTTTGTGTCCAGGAAATGATCCATTTCTTCTAGGTTTTCTGATTTGTTGGCATGCAATTCTTTATAGGAATTCCTGATCATTCCTTTTATTTTTGTGGTATCTGTAGTCACATTTCCTTTTTCATCTCTGGTTTTGTTGATCTGGGTCTTCTCTATCTTTTTTTGGTCAGTTAGGTCAATTATGTGTCTATTTTGCTTATTTTTTCAAAAACCCATCTCTTCATTTCATTGATTTTTTGCATTTTTGTTTCAATTTTGATTATTTATTCTTTAATTTTAATTATTTCTCTCCTACTATTTGGGGTTTAGTTTGTTTTTTTTTTCAAGGTCCTGGAAATTCATTGACAGCTCACTTATTTATAAGGTGACTTTCCACTTTCTAGATGTATGCATTAATTGTTATAAATTTTATAATTGTATTATATTAATTATATTGATTATATTACAATTATATTAATTATATTATATATGTATAATTATGTATGCAATTATATAAATAATAATTTTATTATAATTAATTATATATAATTACATAAGTATACATAATTATATATATTATATATTATATATTTATAATTTATAATTAATTATATATAATTATATATGATATATTTATATAATATATAATACAATATAATATAAGAAATATATTTTATGTATACAATATATAAGTATAATATATATACAATATATTATTTTTTTTTAACTTTTATTTAATGAATATACATTTCCAAAGTACGAATAATGGATTACTATGGCTTCCCCCCCATACCGTCCCTCCCACCCACAACCCGCCCCTTTCCCACTCCCTCTCCCCTTCCATTCACATCCAGATTCATTTTCGATTATCTTAATATACAGAAGATCAGCTTAGTATACATTAAGTAAGGATTTCAACAGTTTGCTCCCACACAGAAACATAAAGTGAAAAATAATAGATGATTTTTTTTAATGATGATGAAATCAGATCAGACCTATTGTCATGTTTAATCCCAGTGAGAGTCAAGTTGGGAATTGATAATTTCTTTTCTTTTCTTTTCTTTTTTTTTTTTTTACAGAGGATCAGTTTAGTATGCATTAAGTAAAGATTTCAACAGTTTGCACCCCCATAGAAACACAAAGTGAAATATATTATTTGAGTACTCGTTATAGCATTAAATCTCAATGCACAGCACATTAAGGACAGAGATCCTACATGAGGAGTAAGTGCACAGTGACTCCTGTTGTTGACTTTACCAATTGACACTCCTGTCTATGGCATCAGTAATCTCCCTATGCTCCAGTCATGAGTTTCCAAGGCTATGGAAGCCCCTTGAGTTCTCCGACTCTTATCTTGTTTAGACAAGGTTATAGTCAAAGTGGAGGTTCTCTCCTCCCTTCAGAGAAAGGTACCTCCTTCTTTGAAGACCTGTTCTTTCCACTGAGATCTCACTCACAGAGATCTTTTGCCAGAGTGTCTTGGCTTTCCATGCCTGAAATACTCTCATGGGCTTTTCAGCCAGATCTGAATGCCTTTAGGGCTGATTCTGAGGCCAGAGTGCTATTTAGGGCATCTGCCATTCTATGAGTCTGCTGAGTATCTCACTTCCCATGTTGGATCACTCTCCCCTTTATTTATTCTATCGGTTAGTGTTAGCAGGTACTAGACTTGCTTATGTGCTCCCTTTGACTCTTAGTCCTTTCATTATGATCAATTGCGAACTGAAATTGATCACTTGGACTAGTGAGATGGCATTGGTACATGCCACCTTGATGGGATTAAATTGGAGTCCCCTGGTATGTTTCTAAGTCTACCATTTGGGGCAAGTCAGCTTGAGCATGTCCCAAATTATATATCTCTTCCCTCTCTTATTCCTACTCTTATGTTTAACAGGGATCACATTTCAGTTAAATTTCAACACTTAAGAATAACTGTGTATTAATTACAGAATTAAATCAGTCATATTAAGTAGAACAGACAAAAAAACTACTAAGAGGGATAATGTATTAAGTTGTTCATTAACAGTCAGGGCTATGCTGATCAAGTCACCGTTTCCCATAGTGTCCCTTTCACTTCAACAAGTTTCCTTTTTGGTGTTCAGTCAGTTGTCACCGATCAGGGAGAACATATGGTATTTGTCCCTTTGGGACTGGCTTATTTCACTCAGCATGATGTGTTCCAGATTCCTCCATTTTGTTGCAAATGACTGGATTTCGTTGTTTCTTACTGCAGTATAGTATTCTAAAGAGTACATATCCCATAATTTCTTTATCCAGTCTACCGTTGATGGGCATTTAGGTTGGTTCCAGGTCTTAGCTATTGTGAATTGTGCTGCAATAAACATTAGGCTGCAGACCGCTTTTTTGTTTGCCAATTTAAATTCCTTTGGGTAAATTCCAAGGAGTGGGATGGCTGGGTCGAACGGTAGGGTTATCTTCAGGTTTCTGAGGAATCTCCAGACTGATTTCCATAGTGGCTTGACCAGTTTGCATTCCCACCAACAGTGGGTTAGTGTCCCTTTTTCCCCACATCCTCGCCAGCATCTATTGTTGGTAGATTTCTGAATGTGAGCCATTCTAACCGGGGTGAGGTGGAACCTCATTGTGGTTTTGATTTGCATTTCCCTGATTGCTAATGACCTTGAACATTTTTTCATGTGCCTGTTGGCCATTTGGATTTCCTCTTTTGAAAAATGTCTATTGAGGTCCTTGGCCCATCTCTTAATTGGGTTGTTGGTTTTGTTTTTGTGGAGTTTCTTGATCTCTTTGTAGATTCTGGTTATTAACCCTTTATCTGTTGCATAGTTTGCAAATATTTTTTCCCATTCTGTCGGTTGTCTCTTCACTCTCCTGACTGTTTCTTTTGCAGTACAGAAACTTCTCAATTTGATGCAATCCCAATAGTTAATTTTGGCTTTGACTGCCTGTGCCTCCCGGGTCTTTTCCAGAAACTCTTTGCCTGTGCCAATATCTTGAAGGGTTTCTCCAATGTTCTCTAGTAACTTGATGGTGTCAGGTCGTAGATTTAGGTCTTTAATCCATGTTGAGTGGATTTTTGTGTAAGGTGTAAGGTAGGGGTCTTGCTTCATGATTCTGCACGTGGAAATCCAATTTTCCCAGCACCATTTATTGAATAGACTGTCCTTGCTCAAGGAATTAGTTTTAGATCCTTGATCAAATATAAGTTGGCTGTAGATGTTTGGGTTGATTTCTGGTATTTCAATTCTGTTCCATTGGTCTATCCTTCTGTTTCTGTACCAGTACCATGCTGTTTTGATTACAACTGCCCTGTAGTATGTCCTGAAATCTGGTATTGTGATGCCTCCGGCTTTGTTTTTGTTGTACAAGATTGCTTTAGCTATTCGAGGTCTCTTGTGCCTCCATATAAATTTCAGCACCAATTTTTCCAGATCTGAGAAGAAGGTCTTCGGTATCTTGATTGGTATTGCATTGAATCTATAAATTGCTTTTGGGAGAATGGACATTTTGATGATATTGATTCTTCCAATCCATGAGCATGGAAGATTTTTCCATTTCTTGGTATCCTCTTCTATTTCTTTCTTTAAGGTTTTGTAATTTTCATCGTAGAGATCTTTAACGTCCTTGGTTAAGTTTATTCCAAGGTATTTGATTGTTTTTGTAGCTATTGTGAATGGGATTGATCTTAGAATTTCTTCCTCAGCCATGGCATTGTCTGTGTATACAAAGGCTGTTGATTTTTGTGCATTGATTTTATACCCTGCTACTTTGCCAAACTCTTCTATGAGTTCCAATAGTCTCTTGGTAGAGTTCTTTGGGTCCCCTAAATAAAGAATCATGTCATCTGCAAAGAGGGATAGTTTGAGTTCTTCCTTCCCAATTTGTATCCCTTTAATTTCTTTTTCTTGCCTAATAGCTCTGGCTAGAACCTCCAGAACTATATTGAATAGCAGTGGTGAGAGTGGACATCCCTGTCTGGTCCCAGATCTCAGTGGAAATGCTTCCAACTTTTCCCCATTCAATAGGATGTTGGCTGTGGGTTTTTCATAGATTGCTTTGATTGTATTGAGGAATGTTCCTTCCAAACCCAGTTTGCTTAGAGTTTTCATCATGAACGGGTGTTGTATTTTATCAAATGCTTTCTCGGCATCTATTGAGATAATCATATGGTTTTTCTTCTGCAGTCTGTTAATGTGGTGTATCACATTGATTGTCTTGCGCACATTAAACCATCCCTGCATACCAGGGAATAATCCCACTTGGTCTGGGTGGATGATCTTTCTGATGTGTTGTTGCATTCTATTGGCGAGAATTGTATTGAGGATTTTTGCATCTATGTTCATCAGGGATATTGGTCTGTAATTCTCTTTCAGTGCTGCATCTTTTCCCGGCTTAGGAATTAAGGTGATGCTGGCTTCATAGAAAGAATTTGGGAGGATTCCCTCTTCTTCAATTGTTCTGAATAGTTTGAGAAGAATTGGAGTTAGTTCTTCTTTAAATGTCTGGTAGAATTCAGCAGTGAATCCATCTGGTCCTGGGCTTTTCTTTGTTGGGAGGGCCTTTATTACTGTTTCAATTTCTGTTTCAGTTATGGGTCTGTTTAGGTTTTCGATGTCTTCCTGGTTCAATTTAGGTAGGTTGCATGTGTCCAGGAATCTATCCATTTCTGATAGGTTTCCCTGTTTGCTGGCATACAAGTCCTTGTAGTAATTTCTGATGATTCTTTTTATTTCTGTGGTGTCTGTTGTTACATTTCCTTTTTCATCTCTGATTTTATTGATTTGGGTCTTTTCTCTTCTTTTTTTAGTTAGTTGGGCCAATGGGGTGTCAATTTTGTTTATTTTTTCAAAAAACCAGCTCCTCGTTTGGCTTATTTTTTGTAATGTTTTTCTTGATTCAATCCTGTTGATTTCTTCTCTGATTTTAATTATTTCTCTTCTCCTACTAGATTTGGGTCTGGTTTGCTGTAGGTTTTCTAGATCCTTGAGGTGAATAGAAAGCTCATCTATTTGGTGCCTTTCCAATTTCTTGATGTAGGCACCTATTGATATAAACTTTCCTCTTAACACTGCTTTTGCTGCGTCCCATAAGTTTTGGTATGTTGTGCTGTTATCCTCATTTACTTCCAGAAAATTTTTGATTTCTCTTTTGATTTCTTCTATGACCCATTGTTCATTCAGGAGCATGTTGTTCAATCTCCATGTGTTTGCGTATGCTCTAGGGATTCCTGAGTTGTTCATTTCCAACTTCATTCCTTTATGGTCTGAGAAGCTGCATGGTATGATTCTAATTCTTTTGAATTTGCTGAGACTTGCTTTATGGCCTAGTATGTGGTCAATCCTAGAGAAGGTTCCATGTACTGCTGAGAAGAATGTATAATCTTTAGCTGTAGGATTGAAAGTTCTGTATATATCTGTTAGATCCATTTGGGCTATAGTGTCGTTTAAATCTACTGTATCCTTGTTGATCTTCTGTCCTATTGATCTGTCTATTTCTGAGAGTGGAGTATTGAAGTCCCCCAGTACCATTGTATTGGGGTCTAAGTCTCCCTTTAAGTCCGTTAACAAATCTTTTAGATAAACCGGTGCCCTGTAGTTAGGTGCATATACATTGATAATTGTTATATCTTCCTGTTGAATTGATCCCTTAATCATTATGTAGTGTCCCTCTTTGTCTCTCTTAATGGTTTTTGTGGTAAAGTTTATGGTGTCTGATATTAAGATGGCTACGCCTGCTCTTTTTTCATTTCTGTTGGCATGGTATATCTTTTTCCAGCCTTTCACTTTCAGTCTGTATGGATCTTTGTTGGAAAGATGTGTTTCTTGTAAGCAGCAAATAGATGGGTTTTGTTTTTTAACCCAATCAGCCAAACGGTGTCTTTTAACTGGACAGTTCAGGCCATTCACGTTCAATGTGACTAATGATAAGTGGTAACTTTGCCCTGCCATTTGCCAAAGATAAGTTCTAATATATGCTTTGAATTCCCTGTGATCTTTTGCTGTGAGCTTTCCTTCCTTGGTTTCCTTCCTTTACCTTCTTTCATATTGATGACCGTGTTTCTTTGTTTCTGTGTGTAACACATCTTTAAGCATCTTTTGCAGGGCTGGACGAGTGGCAACAAATTCTTTCAATTTCTGTTTGTTATGAAAAGTCTTTATTTCACCTTCATTCACAAATGATAGCTTTGCAGGATATAATATTCTGGGCTGGCAGTTGTTCTCTCTTAGTACCTGGGCTATATCTTGCCATTCCCTCCTAGCTTGTAGAGTTTCTGATGAGAAGTCAGCTGTGAGTCTGATTGGAGATCCTCTGAGAGTAATCTGACGTTTCTCTCTTGCACATTTTAGGATCTTTTCTTTATGTTTCACTGTGGAGAGTTTAATTACAACGTGCCGTGGTGAGGGTCTCTTTTGGTCGTGTTTATTAGGGGTTCTGTGAGCTTCCTGTACTAGGATTTCTCTGTCCTTCTCCAAACCTGGGAAATTTTCTGCTAATATCTCACTAAAAAGGCCTTCTAATCCTTTCTCCCTCTCCATGCCTTCAGGAACTCCTAGAACCCGAATGTTGGGTTTTTTAATAGTATCCTGAAGATTCCCGACAATATGTTTTAGATTCCTAATTTCCTCTTCTTTTCTTTGGTCTGACTGTATCCTTTCCTGTTCTCTGTCTTCTAAGTCCGATATTCTCTCTTCTGCTTCTCCCATTCTGTTTGTAAGGCTCTCTATTGTGTTTTTCATTTGATCTATTGAATTCTTCACTTCAGTCACTATCCCAGTTTCCTGTTGTACTAGTTGTTTCGTTTCATTTTGATTCCTCCTTAATATTTCATTTTCACGAGAGAGATTTTCTATCTTGTCCATTAAGGATTTCTGTAGTTCAAGAATTTGTTTTTGAGAACTTCTTAATGTTCTTATCAATTTTTTGAGATCTGCTTCTTGCATTTCTTCTATGTCATCATCCTCATAATCTTGAATTGGGGTGTCTTTTTCATTTGAGGGCTTCATGGTGACTTCCTTGTTTTTATTACCTTGGTTTTTGCGTTTGTTATTTGTCATATTGGAGATATTTGGTTTCTTCACTGTGGTGCTTTTTCTTGTTATACTACGACTCTAGATTAAGTGGACTATCTGTTTTTGATGGAGCCTTAGGGCTTGAGATGGGTGTGGCCTGAGAGCTCTGTTTGGTGTGCCAAAGGTGACACTCCCAGGTTAGGCGTGGTAAACCTCTCTCTCTCTCTCTCTCTCTCTCTCTTTTTTTTTTTTTTTGATTCAACAGGGAAGTTATTCTGCGCAGCTGAACAAAGTTGGAGGTAGTTAGCAGGCAAATGATATACCCACAGGAGCCAGAGATCAGAAGCTCTTTCCCAAGGACCACACAGGGAATCTGTTCGGCCCTTAGAGTGGGCTCAAATTCTCCTTCAGTCTCCCACTGGGTTGCCAAAGTTACGGAATTGTAGCGTCTCTGGAGAGTGCTCACGTGAATTCCGTGAGTTCTCTCCCCCACCGTCTCTTTTTTCACAGTCTCAGTTCAGTAGCACCATAAATTTACTAAGTCCTAATCTCCTGTTAATTCGCCCCACCCAGAGTCAGGTTTTACTGCTAGGCTCAGGGCCGGTGCAGACCTGAGGTCGCTCTGCTTATGACGTATGTCCAAGATGGCGCCTGCTCTTTGTCTTGCTCGCCCTTGAGAGGTGAGCGGAGAGAGAGAAACCCGTGTCCATACCAGTCACCTTTTTTTTTTTCCCTCTCTCTCTCTTCCAGTTAGCTTGGTGAAGTCCCCCCCGCCCCGGGGGTCGTTCCCTCTAGTCTCCTCTCTCCGCTTGCCTGCCGGTGTCTCGGGTTATTGAGGTTCGGCTCACCTCGCGTTCCAGCGCTGGTGTGTTGAGTCTGCCGCTGATGTCCCGAACTGTGGGCTCCCACGCTCTCCACGCAGGTCTGCTCCCCTTCCAGCGCCGATGTGTGGACTCGGAGCCCTGGACTTCCCAAGTCTCCCCGCTGTTGCACTCCCCTTCGAGCACTTGCGCGCAGACCCTGTAGCTTGCGCAGCTCAGTCCCGCGGCTCGGCTTCCGCGGCTCAGTCCCGCGGCTCGGTCCTAATATATTATATAATATATAAAATTGTGTATATTTATATAATATAATAATAAGATAATTATGTTATATATAATTATATTAATTATACTATATGGAATGATGCTAATTATATTATATTAGATAGAATTATATTAATTATATATAATATAGATTGATTATATTATATTAATTGTTACAAATTCTATCTTAACACTGCTTTTGCTAAATCACATAAATTTGGATATGAAGTACTGTCATCTTCATTTGTTTCCAGAAATTTTTGATTTCTCTTCTAATTTTTTAAACACACTGTTCATTTAGGAGCATATTGTTCAGTCTCCACATATTTGCATACGTTCTTGCAATTCTTGAGTTGTTGGTTTTGAGCTTCAATCAATTATTATCAAAGAAGGTTCATGGTATGATTTTGATTCTTTAATTTGCTGAGACTTGTTTTATGGTCTATCTAGGATTTGGTCTATCTTAAAGAAAGCTCTGTACACTGCTGAGAAGAATGTGTATACTGCCACGGTGGGATGAAAGTTCTATGGATATGTTAGATCCAATTGGTCCATTGTGTCAATTAGTTCTGTTGTTTCTCTGTTGAGTTTTTGTCTGGTTGATCTATCCAGTGATGAAAGTGGGGTGGAAGTCCCCTGTAGTTGAGGTCCCCTGTTACTATTGTATTGGAATCTATGTCTCTTTTTAGATCCATTAATAGTTCTTTTAGGTAGCCAGGTGCCTTGTTTTGGGTCCATATACATTTATTATTGTCATATCCTCCTGTTGTATTCATCCCTTGATGATTTCATAGTGTCTTTATTTGTCTCTTTTAACAGTTTTTGTGTTAAAGTTTATTTTATCTGATATTAGGATAGCTATACCTGCCTTTTTCTCCCATTAGCATGGAGTATCTTTTTCCATCCTTTCACTTTCATTCAACTTGTATCTTTGTTGGTGAGGTGTTTCTTATAGGCAGCACTGGATGGATCTTTTTTTTTTTTCAATCCATTCAGCCAGTCTGTACCTTTTAACTAGAGAACTGAGGCCATTTACATTCAGGGTAACTATTGATAGGTAACTACTTGGCCCTCAATTTGTCTGCAAATGTTCCTATTGTTTACTTTGGATTCCTTTTGTGCTTTTACTGGGGGATTTTCTGTCTTTGCATTCTTTCATGATGATGACTTTCTTTCTGTGTTTCTGTGTGTAGCACATCCTTAAGCATCTTTTGTAAGGCTAGATCTTTGGTGACAAATTCTTTCAATTCCTGTTTGTTATGGAAGGTCTTCATTTCATCTTCATTTATAAATGAGAACTTTTCAGGATACAGTATTCTAAGTTGAGTTTTTTGTTTTCTCTTAAGATTTGGAATATATCTTGCCTTTTTCCTCTAGTCTGTAGGGTTACTGATGAGAAGTCAGTCGTGAGTCTCATTGGAGATCCTCTAAAGTTATCTAATGTTTCTCTCATGTACATTTTAGAAACTTTTCTTTCTGCTTTACCATGGAAAGTTTGATTAATATGTGTTATTGTGAAGATCTTTTCTGGTCATATCTGTTATGAGTTCTATGTGCTTACTGTACTTGTATTTTATTTTCTTTCTCCACATTAAGCAAGTTTTCTCTAATTATTTCACTAAGAAGGCTTCTAGTCCCTTTTCTCTTTCCACACCTTAAGCACTCCTAAGACTCCTATGTTTGAAATTCTGATAGTATCCCATAGATCTCCAACTCTGTTTTTAAGTTTTCTAATTTTTTCTTGTTTTTTCTATGACTATAAAATTTCCAGAGACTTGTCATCTAGCTTGGATACTCTTTCTTCTGTCTCACCAACTCTGTTGTTAAGACTTTCCACTGCATTATTTGTTCGATCTATTGAATTCATTTCTAGTATTTCATTTTGCTTTATAATGTCGATTTCATGGGAAAATTTTTCTTTTTTTTTTGAATTAAAATACAATTTATTAAGAAAAACCCTATAAAATGCTATTTATTAAATAAAGTAATAATGTTAATACATAGTGCAGCTCTTTTTTTTCTTTCTTTTTTTTTTAAACTTTTATTTAATGCACATAAATTTCCAAAGTACGACTTATGGATTACAATGGCTTCCCCCCCATACCGTCCCTCCCACCCACAACCCTCCCCTTTCCCACTCCCTCTCCCCTTCCATTCACATCAAGATTCATTTTCGATTATTTTAATATACAGAAGATCAGCTTAGTATACATTAAGTATGGATTTCAACAGTTTGCTCCCACACAGAAACATAAAGTGAAAAATAATAGATGGTTTTTTTAAATGATGATGAAATCAGAGCAGACCTATTGTCATGTTTAATCCCAGTGAGAGTCAAGTTGGGAATTGATAATTTCTTTTTTTTTTTTTTTTTACAGAGGATCAGTTTAGTATGCATTAAGTAAGGATTTCAACAGTTTGCACCCCCATAGAAACACAAAGTGAAATATATTGTTTGAGTACTCGTTATAGCATTAAATCTCAATGTACAGCACAGTAAGGATAGAGATCCTACATGAGGAGTAAGTGCACAGTGACTCCTGTTGTTGACTTTACCAATTGACACTCCTGTCTATGGCATCAGTAATCTCCCTATGCTCCAGTCATGAGTTTCCAAGGCTATGGAAGCCCTCTGAGTTCTCCGACTCTTATCTTGTTTAGACAAGGTCATAGTCAAAGTGGAGGTTCTCTCCTCCCTTCAGAGAAAGGTACCTCCTTCTTTGATGACCTGTTCTTTCCACTGGGATCTCACTCGCAGAGATCTTTTGCCAGAGTGTCTTGGCTTTCCATGCCTGAAATACTCTCATGAGCTTTTCAGCCAGATCCGAATGCCTTTAGGGCTGATTCTGAGGCCAGAGTGCTATTTAGGACATCTGCCATTCTATGAGTCTGCTGAGTATCTCACTTCTCATGGGAAAAATTTTCATTCCTAACATATATAGTTTTCTTTAATTCATGGATTTGCTTCTGATTTCTTTTTGAGTAAGCTGATCACTATTTTCTTATTTCCATTTCCAGCAGTTCCTAAATCTCTTCATCTTCACATTCTAATGTTGAAATGTTGTACTGTTCCTTTGTGGGCTAGTGTCTTCCTTATAGTTGGTGGGACATATAACTTTCTGTGAATAATAAGAGGTGTGTACTGGGAGTGGCCAGGGAACTCTGTTCAGTTCTCCAGGATGGGGTAAGTATTCAGGGAAACACCCAAGTTGGGCATGGTAGCTCTTAGCTGGTTAACAGGATGGAGAGGAATGGTCATCACTGTTATTGTGACCAGCCCTTCTCCTCCCAGCTGAGGAATTCCCAGGTGTTACTCCCCTCTCATCTGCACCCGCTGTATGAAACACACATGTAGTCTATGTAGTCTTTCCTGTGAGCCTGTTTCCTTCTACTATGAGCAAATGAGGATCTCTGAGAGTGTGAAGAAACATTCTGTGGTTGCCTAGAATCTAGGCACCCTCTGCCTCCTCTTAGGAAGTCACAGTGTTTTCTCAATCTCAGCTCCCAGGGCTCTCAGGGTCATGGATGCCAGTGAGGCTACTCCACTCCACTAGTCAGTTCTGGCTGCCAGGAAATTAAGGTGTTCCCAGAGCCACAGTCTGGGTGTGTTTCAATCCACTGGATTGAGTCTGGTCCTTCCAACAAGATTTGATGTCAGTGGGGAATTCAGGTTTTTCTCTCCTGATAGATCTGAGGTTTAGACGTGTGCTAAGTACTGCCAACCCCTGCTCACTATATGATTGTGCTGAGTGCTTAAGAGAGTCCTCCAGGTGGTACTTCCCGTCTGTATGGGTGGCTCTCCTTCCCCTCCAATTTCCAGGTGGGTGCAACTGGCATGAAGGGGTCCTTCTCCCTTGGTTTCTCCTGAATTGTTGTGTTTGCCATAGCCAGTTAGGCAGAAGGTAATCCCAGTAATTTCTGGGGGTTCACATAGGTGCTGGGGAAGCCACTTCCTGCCTGTGTCCTAAAATGGCATAGGCCTCCCACCGCTGGCTATACATCTCTGTTGTAGCAGGGTGGGGAAGGGGAGAGACATGCTGCTTCCCCCCACACCTCTAGAGCATCTGGGTGGGACTCTAAAAGGTGCCACTCACTAAGCACTCCCTCCTGCTGTATCAGCAACATCATGGGCCCATGGAGTGAGCTCTCACCTAGTTTGCTGGGGAAGGCACCTTCCTCTCTGGATCCAAGCTGGTGGGTCTTTGGTTGCATGTCTGCTCTTTCAGCACAGGTCCAGATCATTTCTACTGCTTTTACAGGATCTCCCACTGCAGTTCCCCTGCTGGTTTACCCTAAGAGTGTACTTTTTATATATTAGTTTTGCCTATCTTAACTCAGAACATCCTGTCACTGTTCCTCCATCTTGGAGCCCTGAAGAGAGAGAGAGAAAGAGAGAGAGAGACACATCTTCCATCCACAGGTTTACTCCCAAGTTGACCACAATGGTCAGAGCAGAGCTAGGCCAAGGCCAGGAGCCTGAAGATTCCTCTGGGTCTCCTACATGGGTGCATGGGCCCAAGGATTTGGGCCATCTTCTACTGCTTTTCTAGGCACCTTAGAAAGAAGCTGGATTAGAAGTGGAATAGCCAGGAATCTCGCTGGCTTCCATATGGAATAATGGCGCTGCAGGCAGATGCTTTTTTTTTTCAGACAGAGTAGACAGTGAGAGAGAGAGAGACAGAGAGAAAGGTCTTCCTTTTGCCGTTGGTTCACCCTCCAATGGCTGCCACGCCCAGCGTGCTGTGGCCAGCACACCACGCTGATCCGAAGGCAGGAGCCAGGTGCTTCTCCTGGTCTCCCATGGAATGCAGGGCCCAAGGACTTGGGCCATCCTCCACTGCACTCCCTGGCCACAGCAGAGAGCTGGCCTGGAAGAGGGGCAACAGGGACAGAATCCGGCGCCCTGACCTGGACTAGAACCCCGTGTGCCGGCACCGCTAGGCGGAGGATTAGCCTATTGAGCCGCGGCACTGGCCCAGGCAGATGCTTTTTAAGAGCTCTCACATAGGAGAGAAGATAAAGCTATTCTTTGCTGAGCCAGCAGTAATAATTACCATTGAACAGAAAGAATTATAAAATAAGTAGGTTCTGGTCCAATAAGAGCATAAATCCTGCCAGGTATATAGTGTTATACAGTGCATGTATCCTGCTATACACTCCATGTACACTTGTTCATTTAATCCTCACCATGACCATATTATGCAGCAGGTAGTAGAGCATGTTTTCAGATGGAAAAACAAAATCTCCCAATTTTCAAAGGATTCATGTAGGGTCACACAACTGCTGAGAAGTGGTGCCTAGATTCCCATCCAGATGTTCTGCTACAGAACACAGAAGTGACTGACCATATTTGGACACTAGCTTCTACTACAAGGTTACCATCAAGCCACCTGGCCATGAATTGGCCTTTCCATTTCTGGCTGGCCCTTCTCCAAAGAGATGGTGCTTGCATTTCTGTAGCTGATTTTGTATAATCTTTGCAGCTGTGTGTGTGAAACAGGATATGAAGGTGATGGAATTCTCTGTTCTGAGATGGCACTTAAATGAAATTAACTCCATGAGACTATAACCATAATGTGAGAGTTGGTTTTATTTCCAAACTACCTGGTATTTTTTATAAAATCTTGAGGTAAGGCATTACAAAAGGCAGTGTCTGATCCATTTGCATAGGCATTAAACACTTGATTTTGATTCTTAAACTTTGAAGAAAGCTATCAGGTACTTGCTGTAAACCTCAGCTTCTTAAATCCAGATAGGATGGGCCTTTGGTATCTTAAAAATGTAGCCTGATCTTCAAAGAAGGAGGTACCTTTCTCTGAAGGGAGGAGAGAACCCCCACTTTGACTATGACCTTGTCTAAACAAGATAAGAGTCGGAGAACTCAGAGGGCTTCCATAGCCTTGGAAACTCATGACTGGAGCATAGGGAGATTACTGATGCCATAGACAGAAGTGTCAATTGGTAAAGTCAACAACAGGAGTCACTGTGCACTTACTCCTCATGTAGGATCACTGTCCTTAATGTGCTGTGCATTGAGATTTAATGCTATAACGAGTACTCAAACAATATATTTCACTTTGTGTTTCTATGGGGGTGCAAACTGTTGAAATCTTTACTTAATGTATACTAAACTGATCCTCTGTAAAAAAAAAAAAATTATCAATTCCCAACTTGACTCTCACTGGGATTAAACATGACAATAGGTCTGATCTGATTCCATCATCATTTAAAAAAAAACCATCTATTATTTTTCACTTTATGTTTCTGTGTGGGAGCAAACTGTTGAAATCTTTACTTAATGTATGCTAAACTGATCTTCTGTATATAAAGAGAAACAAAAATGAATCTTGATGTGAATGGAAGGGGAGAGGGAGTGGGAAAGGGGAGGGTAGCGGGTGGGAGGGACATTATGGGGGGGAAGCCATTGCAATCCATAAGCTGTTCTTTGGAAATTTATATTAATTAAATAAAAGTTTGAAAGCAAAAAAAAAAAATATTACACATCCTGGGAAGCACCAAGTGATGTGATAGTCCAAGTAATTTGAAGACCCGGATTGAGTTTCTGGCTCCTGCTTTTAACTTGGTCCAGCCCAGTGTTGTGAGCATTTGATGAATGAACCAACATATAAAAGATCAGTAAATATCACTCCCACCTTTCAAATAAAATGAATTAGTTTAAAAGTCATGAAAAAATGTAACTAAAGATCAATGTATTTTGGCGTAAAAAAGTTAAATCTAGTCATACAAATGGCTCTTCAAAAAGTTTAGGGAAAATAGATATTAGGAATAACAATGTATAGATTTCAATACATTTGCAGTGAATCAAAATTGACCTTTATGTTTAATTTTCACAAACATTTAAATACCCTAGTATATATGACACAAAATGATAAATGTTGTAAAGTTATGTACAGTGAGTATTTTTCACAGCATCTGGGGGCTGCTTTCCTATTTATCTTTGTGATTTCTGTGACAGCAGAGCCTACTCATCAAAGCATGAATCTTGCCTAATGTGGGCCTTCTTCTTCACAGGAGAGGCACTTTTTTATTGCATGAATGTGCTGTCCACCTGCTGAGCCATCTGACTGTGGGTTGTCTAGTTACAGGTGATGCCTTACTCAAATTCCCCTACTTGGGGGTGCTTTTCTGAGATAAACAAAGTGCTTTCATCCAATAATGGACTTGTGCATGGACCTCCTCCACTGGACACTCCATGGCTTGCTTAACCATTTTCTTAGACAAAGAGATCAGCATTTCCAATCAAATGATTTTAGGGTCTAAGTTATCTTAGAAACTGTCTCCATACCTTTCTGGGGTAAACAAAGAAAAAAATAATATACCAAAGAACTATCAGATTGAAAATACATTTGTGGAATATGAAGACTAACAACACTAGATTCCGAATATTAAAAAAAGACATTGATGTTGTTCTATGGGAAGACCGAACAGCTATGGTTGACCTGCTCATTTCTGGGGGGCACATGAGGGAAGGGGGTACAAGGTGCTTGCTTTCAATATTCCCTTCTACCTCTGTTTCTGGCATGTCGAAAGGAGTATGAGTGTAAGAAAGGTTTCAAGAAAATGGGATTAAATATGAATTTAAAATTTATTGTTTACAATATACTGGGAAAAGTCATCTGCTGGTGAGTTATGTCACTTCTTCATTCTTTATTTAAAAAATTTCAGAAGAAATGTTTATTCCTAGTGCCTAGTAATAACAAAATCTCTCTTATCCCCAAGAGGAGTCCCTAACCAGAATGTAATTATCCCAACTTTTACTCCATGGATTTCAGGAACCAACATATGCTTGTTGATAAAATACAAAATTCCCAGTTAAATTTAAATTTCAATAAACAACAATCTTTTGGCACAAGTATTTCCTGAGACAAACTTACATTAAAAAGTATTCATTACTTTTATGAAAACCAAATTTATCCCTATAGCCTATATTTTTAATTTAATAAATCAGGTAGCAATGAAAGAATTTCATTGTGATTAAATAAGTATTCATCAAACAAACAGATAAACAAACTTGGTACTGGGGGCTGTAATTGTGGTATAGCATGTAAAGTCGTTGCCTGCAATGTTGGTATTCCATATGGGCACTAGTTTGTGTCCTGGCTGCTCCATTTCAGATAGCTCCATGATAATGGACTGGGAAAAGTACAGTCTCCTACAACAGTACAGAAAAAAATCGGAGGAAAAATGAATTCACTACCTGAGAGGCCAGCACAATGCTCCCTCTGCAGGTTATTTGATCCAACAGATGTTACGGGAAGCAAGTGTGGCCTGTATGCTGTGGAGGTTACACTTTCTGCAGACTGAAGGGGCTGACTTGTATTTGGTACCTTCTGTGAGCCAAGGAGTTCTGACATCTCTTTTTTGCCACTCTACCTAACTAACCTCACCTGTAACTCTGGGCTCTCCCGTCTTGGTTGGGTGCCTGAGTACCCAACACACCCTGTATCTGTTTCCATCTTTGGGAACATGTGTATACATGGGGGAGTGAACATCATCTGTACACCAAGCACACATGCATGCATGCGCATGTGCTTGTGTGAACAACTTTGTGTATGAGGCATAAATCTGTGTCAATGTGCAGGTGTGAGCACATCTGTGTAGTAGGCACATATCTGTGCATGTGCATGTCTGTGTGTCAATACATCTGTGTACCAGGCACATGTCTGTGCATGTACATTTGTGTGTGTGTGTGAGCAACTTTGTGTAGCAGGCACATATCCACACACACATGCACACATGTGCTTGAATGAACACATCCTTGTACCAGGTACACATCTTTGCATACAGTTGTGCCTATATGAACCCTTATGTATACCAAGTATCTTCACATGCAGAAGCCTCCCAATGTCCCTTTAAGGGTGATGCTACTATTTTGCCCGCTTTATTGATGAGCAAAATGAGAGGGTAGGCAGTCTTGACTAAGATCCCTCAGCTGTACTGAGGAACCCAACACTTGAGGCCCAGTACAGACTACTCCATCAATACTCACTCACATATTAAGTGACATATCAAGGGGTCCTTGCTCACATTTGTCTGTATCCCACAATGCTGACCCATAAAATCTTGAGGAAAGAACTCCCTCTTATTGGCTTTGTCACTCTCTATCACTGACAAATATTTGTCAAAATGAGAAACAAATTGACAAATTTTCTCAACAGGTACTTTGAACAGTTCATTGCAGTTTGGTCACTGCCTCTTCTCATTTCAGAAATCTCTAGCCCAACAATCTCCCATTACCCACTGTCTGTCCAAATAAGGGCCTCACCCAAGTGCCAGTTCCCCAGGCTGCCTGCAGCATCAGACCTCACCCCCTTGCCTATCCAGGCTCTTTCTACTCTTGACTTTCACTTGTGTCTGTTTCTTCTCAGCACATCAGGCCAAGTGGCTCTCCCAACACAAGATCTCAGAGCTCAGATTCCCAACTTGTCTCCAACTATTCATGAGTCACATTTCCTGAGAATCTAAAAACTCATATCAGGATGTTTCTCTCTTCACATGACAAACAAATGAAGTCCAAATTCTTGGCATTGAATACTAGCCACCTTCACTCTGCTCTACTTACTTTCCTACCAAACAGCCTTCCCCAAGCTTAACTGTCACTGCCCCAGCTCCATATCTGGGTATGTTCTTTGCTGATGACAGTGCCTCTCTGACCCCTGCTAACATCCATCACAGGCCTCCATTCCCTTAAATCTTTCCCTACAAGTGGTTTCTCAGGCATCTTATTCCTTGTACTCCCTCCTTTACACATTAATTTACTTCTTAGAAGGTATGTGTTGAATTATTTAGTAATTTCAAATGCTTTCTAAAGGGATAAATATCATTCTGAGATTTATTATCTTTGTGTAAACTTGCGTTTACACATTATTGCATTACACATTATTGCCATTTTGTGCCATTTAATGTAGTTTTAAGATAATGACTTCACATACATTTTTTGGTAATTATAATCCAGAAGGAAGTCCTTGTCGTATTCACTTTTTTACAAAAGGCACATGAACTTTCAAAGAGTTCAAGTTACTTACCCAAGATCACACAGCTAGTAAATTTCAGACCCAGGAATTGAACATTTAAAGCAGTGTTGAGGGAAGTTTATAGCAACCAGTGCCTACATCAAGAAACTTAAAAGACATAAAATAAATAACCCAACAATGCATCTCAAAGTGCTAGAAAAACAAGAACAAACCAAACCCGAAGTTGCAGAAAAGAAATAAAATTAGAGAATAAACAAAATTTAGACCAAAAAATACAAAAGATCAGTGAAATGAAGAGCTGGTTTTTGGGAAAAAATTTAAAAATGACTAACCAAAAAAAAAAAAAAAAAGGAACAGGCCAGCTTAAAAATCATAGATAAAAAGGAGATGCTACAATGGATACCACAGATACAAAAAGAATCACCATGAATTGCTACAAGCAGAAATATTGCAACATATTGGAAAATCTTGAAAAAAATGGATAATTTCTGGACACAAACAATATACCAAAATTGAGTCATGATGACACAGAATACCTAAATGAGCCAATAACCAAGATGGAGGATGAATCAGTAATAAACACTCACCTAAAAAGAAAATCTTAAACCAAATGTCTTCACTACTGAATTCTACCAAACTTTCAAAGAACTAACTCTAATTATTTTCAAGTCATTCAGCAATTGAAATGAACAGAATCTTCCCAAACTCATACTATGAGGCCAAGATCACCTTAATTCCAAAACCAGAAAAAGGTACGACAAAGAAAGAGAATAATAAAAAAATATCACTGATGAGGAAAGATGCAAAAATCCTCAAAAAATACTAGCTAGTTGAATCCAACAACACATCAGAAAGATCATTCACCCAGGCCAAGTGGGATTTATCTCTGGTATGTAGGGATGGTTCAACATACACAAATCAATACATGTAATAAATCACATTACAGAGTGAAGAATAAAAGCCATGTGATTATCTCAATAGATACAGGAAAAGCATTTGATGTAATATAATATCCTTTCATGATTAAATCCTTAAGCAAAATAGATATATAGAAGTAACATCCCTTAACAAAACCAAGGCAATATATGATTAACCCACAGCCAGCATCATATTAAATTAGGAAAAGCTAGAAGCATTTCCACTAACGTCCAGAACCAGACAAGGATGCCCACTCTCACCACTGCTATTCAATAGAGTTCTGAGTGTTTTAGAGCCATTAGGCAAGAAAAAGAAATCAATGGTATACAAATTGAAATGGAGAAAATCAAATTACCCCTGTTTGCAGGTGACAGGATCCTATACATAGAGAAACCAAAATACACCACTAAGAGAATACAGAAATTCATAAGAGAATTTGTAAAGCAGCAATATATAAAATAAACACATAAAATCAATACTCTTTGTATACACATAAAATGTCAAGGCTGAGAAAGAACTTGTAAGATCAGTACCATTCACAATAGCTACAAAATATTTAAGTACCTAGGAATAAATCTGACCAAGGATGTCAAAAGTCTCTAGAATGATAATTAGAGTACATAAAAGCAAATAATCAAAGAAGACACAAAAAAATTGAAGAATCTTCCAGGTTCATATATTGGAAGAATTAACATAATTAAAATGTTCATACTACCCATAGCAATTTACAAATTCCAATTGATCCAAATCAAAATCTCAAGGACATTCTTCTCAGATTTATAAGAAGCAGCACAAAAATTCGTATGGAAGTACAAGAGACCCAAATAGCTAGAGAAATTGTAAATAAGAAAAACAACACCATAAATCTCACAGTACCAGATTTCAAAATGGCAGTTATGATCAAAACAGCCTGAAACAGGCACAAAAAATAGACATTAAGATAAACAGAACAAATGAAACCCAAGAAAGTAATTCACACTTCTATAACTTACTAATCTTTGAAAAAGGTGATAAAATTTATCCATGTAGAAAGGACAGTCTCTTCAACAAAGAATTGGAGGATAATTGGATCTCAGCAGGCAAAAGTATAAAATAAGACCTCTATCTTACACCTTATAAAAATCAACTCAAAATGGATCAGGGATCTAAGTCTATTATTTTATACCATGAAGTTCATAGGGAACATTAGGGAGACTGCAAGGAACTGGCATTAACAAAGACTTTTTCAAAAAGACCTCAGAAACACAGGCAATAAAAGCAAAAATAGGCAAATGGGATTACATCAAGCTAATAATCTTCTGCATTGCAAAGGAAATACTCAAGAAAATAAAGAGGTAGAACTGACAGAATGGGAGAAAATATTTGCAAACCATGTAACTATAAGGGATTAATATCCAGAATACATAAAGAGCTCAAGAAACTCAACAATAAGAAAAACAATCCAGTTAAGAAATGGGTAAAGGGAAAATCAGGCATATTTCAAAGGATAAAATTCAAACAGCCAATAGACACATGAAAAAAATGCTCAGAATAACTATCCCTCAAGGAAATGCAAGCAAAAATCAGAATGAAGTTTCACCTCACCCCAGTTTGAATGACTATCATACAGAAATGAAACAACAAATGCTGATGAGGATGCGAGGAAAAAGGTTCCCTAAATACACTGTTGTTGGGAACGTAAAACAGTAAAGTCACTGTGGAAGACAGTATGAAGACACCTCAGAAATCGAAAAACAGATCTACCATATGACCCAGCCATTCCACTTCTGGTAATTTACCCAAAGTGAAATCAGCATATTAAAGAGTTATACGCACCTCCATGTTTATTATAGCTCAATTCACAATAGCTAAAATATGGAATCAACTGAGATGCCCATCAACCAATGATAATCATTAGTTATAATGATAATGATAAAGAAAATGTGATATATACTCACAATGGAATGCTACCCAGCCATAAAAAAAAAAAAAACAATGAAAACCTGTCATTTGCAACAAAATGCGTGCAACTGGAAATCATTGTACTGAGTATAATAAACTAGTCCCAACAAGAATAATATGTTTTCCTTGATCTGTGGTAAGTAATAGAGTACAAAAACTTAATGTATATAAGAAAAATCAACATTTTGTGATTTGATTGTTGTTTACCACCCTTGTCTCTACTGTTGAGAAACAGTGATATTTGCTTTTTTCCTTCTTACTATTTGTTGAATTATTTTCTTAGTGAAGGGTTAAGCTTATGATTATAAAATAAACTGAAAGTAAGTCATTGTAAAAATTAAAAGAAACAATAAGAAAGGAATGATTTGGGATGTATCACTAACTCCTAAATCTGCATACATGAAATATATTTAATTTATTCAACTTTTATAAATTTAAAAAATATTTTAAAACATGGAGTTTTTAAAAAATGTTAAAACTATAACTCCAGACTGGCACCTTGGCTCACTTGGTTAATCCTCCACCTGTGGCACCTGCATCCCATATGGGCACTAGGTTCTAGTCCCGGTTGCTCCTCTTCTAGTCCAGCTCTCTGCTATGGCCCAGGAGGGCAGTGGAGGTTGGCCCAAGTGCTTAGGCCTCTGCACCTGCATGGGAGACCAGGAAGCAGCTCCTGGCTTTGGATTGGCACAGTGCCAGCCATTGCAGCCATTTGGGGAGTGAACCAATGGAAGGAAGACCTTTCTCTCTGTCTCTCTCTCTCTCACTGTCTTTAACTCTACCTATCAAATAAATTAAAAAAAATCACTCCTTAAAATGTCATTTGTCTACAAGCAGTGTTGGTTATTTTATAAGCCCTAACTTCCCCCAAATAACTGTAAGTTACATAAGAGCAGAAGACATTTTATCCATTTCACATCTGACATCATCCTTTACTAAATCCCAACACCAATGGTGGTAGTTCAATATATATTTTAATTAATATGTTTCACAGCAACTAAATTAAATGTTTTCCAAAAACTTGTTGAGATTTTCCTGCATGCTAGCCTCTATTTTAAGCACTTTAGAAAGATTAACTGCTTTATTGCTCACATAAATCCTAAGAATTAAAGCTTATGTTACTCCCATTTTACACATGAGAAAAATAAGATGCACTAAGCTTCCTGGCTAAGGAACAAGAAAATAACAGAGCCAGAATGAAAACCCAGGTGGTTGAGTCCATGCTCCATGCTACTAGTCAACATTGGCTCTGAAGGGGCATATTTACTGAACTCTGTAACTGTGTGACCAAGTTCCTACAACCTGAATTCTGATTTGGAAAAACTCAGGTCCCTGTTTCAGTTGAAGTTTCTGTAATTCATTCTTTCCCTCAAATATAGAACATAATCAATTCATCTACATATTAGAGAAATATGAACCTATGGCAACACAGAAATTCAGTCCCTTGGGGCTGCATTACCATGGGCACCAGTGAGGCTGAAAGGAAAGCTGCCCAACCCCAGGATGGCAACATGTGGTCTACCACAAAGGCACTGCAGTTCTGAATCTCATTATTCAATCCCTTCTGTTCTCCCTTGCCTCTCCCTCTACCCTAGCCAATATGAATAAGGAATTGTCATTTATCTGAAACAACAATGTCTAACTAATACAGGTGAGACCTTCACGGGGATTTAAAATTGGGAATGTATATCATCTTGAAAATCTTGGATGCATATAGTATGAAACTGAAAATTCAGCTGGGGAAGGAGGTAGGATGACTGCCCTCAGTGGCTGATTTCAACCCTGACTGCACATTGGAATCACAAGAAATACATTTTTAAAATAATACGCCTAGGTTCCCACCCCCCAGAGACTGACCAGATTGGTTTCAGATTTATCCTGAAGATCAGTATTATTAAAAGCTGCCCAGATCATTCTAACATTCACCAGGGCTGATAATATATGATCTAGGATATGAATGTTGTGGTCAATCATCATTTACAGATTGTCTTTCTTCAAAGGTTAACAATCCATGTTATGAATCACAAAGTTCAATTTGCATATATCACTGCAATCTGGGAGATTTTGTGTGTGCTTTGTTCTCAGCCTGGTGTGCCCATAGGAACTTATCATTCATTTGTGGAAGTATTGTAATCTAGAGTTCAAACTCTAGCCCACCATTTTGTCTGAATTTGTGTCTTCCTTTATTGAAAGATGCCAGATACCTGTTCCAGGCAAACATCATGCAATGGTTTCTCTCTTTTAAGTAAGCAGATGCTAGAGTAAGTCATCTCTGGTCAGCATTCACTACAGGAGAGTTCCCCTCTCTGGCAGGCATCAGTGTGACTATTTCATAGAAGTTCAACATGGTCTTTCAATCCATGGAATTGACCACATCCTGGGATTCCTGCCACTCCTTCTCACAGGGTAATATTAGCAACTATTGGTAGCCAATTATGAGCCAAGCACTGATCCAACTGCTTTACATATATCTTATTTAACCCTCCCTCAAACTCTTAATTATTGCTATCTTACACAGGCAGAAACTGAGGCATAGGTTAGTTAAATAATGAACTCAATCTAAAGCTACCAACTAAAAGAGGGAATTTGAGTTCTGAATATGGTTTCTGACTCCAGATCCCATTCTCTCAGCTACTCAATGGCAGAGCCTCACTTAAATCAACCATTGTGGTCTGTTGTTTTAGGTACTATACACTACTTGGCACAGAGTGGCATATATGCAGACCCTGTCATCATCTTTGTTAAGATTTATTTTATTTATTTGAAAGGCAGAGAGAGAGGGGGAGAGATAGAGATCTTTCACCACTGGTTCACTCCTCCAAATAGCCACAATGGCCAGGGCTAGGTGAGACTGAAGCCAGGAGCCAGAATTTTCTTCAAGGCCTCCCACATGGGTGTAGAGGCACAAGGTCTCCCACATGGTTGCTACTTTCCCAAGAGCATTAGCAGAGTTGGATTGGAATTGGAGTGGCCAGGACTTGAATCATTGCCCATATGGGATGCTGGCATTTCAGATGGCATCTTAACCCATTATGTCACACACTGCCTCCTCCCACCTTCTGACATGCAGGCAACATCTCTGCAGGTAACTTCCTTCACCTAGTGCAGGTGGATGGCATAAGACAGCTCAAAATTAGCATTTTGCTGAGACATGGCATCCTTGTGCACACTGGTTTTTTAAAGATTTTATTTATTTCTTTGAAAGTCAGAATTGCAGAGACAAAGGTCTTCCATCTACTCATTCTCTCCCCAGATGATCACAATGGCCAGATCTGGGCCAAGCTGAAGAAAGGAACCAAGAGCTTTATACAGGTCTCTCCCGAAGGTTGCAGGGGCTTAACACTTGGGAAATCTTCCCCTGCTTTCCCAAGCCATTTGCAGGGAGTTGTATTGGAAGTGAAGCAGCAAGGACATGAACTGGAACCCACATGGGATGCCAGGGTTGCAAGCAGCAGCTTACCTGCTGTACCACAATGTCAGCCCTCACACTGTATTTTTTAAATATTTGTTTTATGGATGTTTCCAAACATGTACAAAAATAGAATAAAACCTCAATGTGAGTGCCACCTGGCTTCAGCAATGCTAAGTACACACACACACACACACACACACATATTAACCTACAATATTGATCCTATCAAACGTGGCCTCTTCTCACTGGTTGGCCACAGACTCCTCCCAAAAGAAACATACTGATCTAGAAAGGAGGATGAATGTGCAGGTTCATAGCATTTATTTTGATATATGTTTAATAATCTAGTAATTGAGTCATTATAGATAACTAAAATTTTATATTTACTAAAGGTCAGTTTTTCGTGGACATCTACTATGATTCAAAGACATATGTAGGCCCTAGAGATAGAGTTATGTACAAGACCCCAGCCCTAGAAAAGCTCCCATCCCCTGGTATTTTCTACAGTCTACCAAGACAATTTAGAATTCCATGCAGATGTCTGGCCAGGTTTTATAAAAATATATTTATTTATTTTTTTGAAAGTCATAGTTAAGGGGAGGGGGTCTTCCATACACTAACTCATTCTCAAAATGACCACAACATCTGGGGCTGCTTGAACCCCAGAACCAGCTCCCAGAACCAGCAGCCTGGAACTCCATCAAGATCACCCACATGGGTGGCAGGGGCCCAAGTACACAGGCCATCCTCTGTTGCCTTCCCAAGAACATTAGTCGGAGTGGGTTTGGAAGTGGAGTGGCAGAGTCGTGAACTGAGAACTCTGATAATGGAATGCCAGTGTAGCAGTTACTTAACACATTGCACCGTAGCATTGGCCAAAGGTGCCATGGTTTTAAATCATTTTCTCTGAACTGCACAATACAGAAATGCAGAGTCTGCTGGAGAGTGACAACTGCTATGTCAGTTTCCAAGGAGCCACAGGCAAAACTGTTTTGAGAATTACATTTCTACTACGTTGGTGTGAGTACTGTGTAGTCAGTACTAGGGAAACACTGGCAGTTGTGACTTAACCATGAGTCCAACTCAGGGGAAGCCCTTGGTGCTTCCCAGGGCAGACCTGTGAACACTGTGGGCATTCAGCCCTCTGGGAAAGGTCTTTCTGCTGTCCACTGGCCAGTGTCTGCAGATTCTTTGGGTCCAGTGGCAAACACAGAGGATGACCCAGAGGAACGGTGAAGAGGAAGCAGACATTGAAGAGGAGACGCCTACAGCCATGACTTTGGACCAGGTCTTCTATCATAAGGGCAATGACTCCAAATCTTCCAGAAGAAAACCCTGATCCCAGAACCCTGACAGAAGAGGCAAAGCAGCTTCAGAGAACAGTGATGAGGAGTCGAAGGAACTGTCTTTGAGCCAGGTGATAAAACCCTCTGATTTTTGCTGACCCTAGTCATAATCCAACCAGTCCAGCTGCTAGCCCTGTGCAAGCCTAGGTTGGGAGCTTCCCAAGGAAGGCCTAGGCCCCAGATAACACAGCTAGGAGCTTCTCAAAGAGTATGAATGGAGGCATGACCTTGGATCCTGCCATCAAAACCAGTGCAGTACCCACTGCCCATCGCTGGGGCCAGCATCCCATAAGGACTCTAGCTGAGTGTCAGAGGCAAGAATTAGGAGGCAACAGCCATGCAGGTGGCAAACTGGAGTCTACTTTTTTCCTACTGACCAAGCTGTCATGAAGCTCCTTGTCCAGAAATGCAGTGAGGCCCAGTCTCCTACAGCCAGACTTTAAGTGGGTTGATGGTGCTGTGGGAAGATTCCCTAAAATGAATCCCCAGAATGCCCCTGTCCAGGCCACAATGACCAAGAAGCTTGGAAAAACCAAGTACCAGTAGACTAGAGTTCCACCCTCAAGGAACCCCAAAACCAAAGACCCAGGGAGCTCAGACAATAGTGAAATGAGCAGAAACAGTTCTTCAAGGAGTGAGGGGCATCTTAAGGGCCCAAGATCGCCAACTCAGCCCCGAGGTTAGGTTCAAATTCAACTGGGAGGGAATAAATTACAGAGAATAACCCTGGGCTTACCCTAGCCTGTCCTCTGGTGTCAACAGCTACTCCCAGGCCAGACATCAAGCTACCAGTTCCCAACTAATCTGACCAGCACATTCCCTAGATGTCAGGCAGCAGACCCAGACCCCACAAGCAGCAGACATCATGTTTCCCAATGTAAGTAGAAAAGAGGCCACATAAAGCATCACACCTAAGAAGCCCAAGAAGTGGGTCATGGGCCTCCAAACCACAACCCTTCAAATCAATAGTTCCTACCACCTCCTAGGAAAACCTGGCCCACGTATGAAAACATGAATTCCTTGTGGTGAAAGCCCTGATGGAGCAGCTGAAGCAGAAAAGAACCAAGGCCATGGAAACCACCAAGATCAGCAAGAATGATCATAGGAGCTGCAAAGCAGAAGATTTCAGAGCCCTGTTGGCAACTAAGGCCCCCAGGAGCAAGCAGAAGCAGAAGCTAATGGCTGGGGAAGGTGAACAGGGTGCTGGTTCCCAAAAAAGTGCCTCTAGGACATCCATGGAGAAATTACAAAGAGTGCAAGTGGTAATGGCAAAGAAAAAAGGAAAGAAATCCCCTGACTCCCACGGATCCAAGGACGAGCCATAGGGGAATTGGGGATGGTGAAGATTAAGGATGGAGGTTAAAGCAACCTCCAAGCAAAAAGAAGCAACCTAATAAGGAAAGACAAAGGACAGGACAAAATGGAAAAAAAGACAACAAAATAAAACCCACATCTGAAGATTCCTGTCATCATCCAGACTAATAAGGAAATGACAGACAAGTAGGTGTCATGAGGGGTCTGTGCCTTAGGTGCACGAATTCTCATGTCTATGGCTGAAACTACATTTTCCAACTCCCTCCCTTCATAGCAGAGTCTGGCCAGCCACAGGGGCTCATGCTGGGCAAGCTAGTGAGCCTTAAGGGAAGCCGGTCCAATATGGAAGTGTGCCCTGATCCTTTGACTTTACCCTACTTCTCCTCACACAGGAAATTTGCATAGGCACAGAAATTGAAATACATGTAGCCCGTAGGCACACGGGAGTGAAAACACTAGGAAAGAACAGAGTCTGCACATGCAGGTTTGGAAACAGAGGAGGGGATCAATAGGCTATAGATAAATATGTGCTAAATTATATTAGAATAAAACACTAAAAATCAATCATAACAATTCCTCAACAATTAAGAAGAAAAAAAAAGCATGAAAGTATATAGAATAAAAGGAAGCAGAACAAACAAAAAAAATACTAAGAGGGATAATGTATTAAGTTGTTCATCAATAGTCAGGGTGAGGGCTGATCAAGTCACCGTTTCTCATAGTGTTGATTTCACTTTAACAGGTTTCCTTTTTGGTGCTCAGTTAGTTGTCACCGATCAGGGAGAACATATGGTATTTGTCCCTTTGGGACTGGCTTATTTCACTCAGCATAATGCTTTCCAAATTCCTAACAGGGATCACTTTTCAGTTAAAATTTAAACACCTAAGAATAATTGTGTGTTAATTACAGAGTTCAACCAATAGTACTAGAACAAAAAAAATACTAAAATGGATAAAGTATTACATTGTACATCAACAGTCAGGACAAGATCTGATCAACAACTTAATACGTTATCCCTCTTATTATTTTTGTTTGTTTGTTCTACTTAATACTTTTGGTTGAATACTGTAATCAATACACAGTTATTCTCAAGTGTTGAAACTTAACTGAAAAGTGATCGCTGTTAAATATAAGAGTGGGAATAAGAGAGGGAAGAGATGTGCAATTCAGGACATGCTCAAGCTGACCTACCTCAAACGGTAGAGTTAGAAACATACCAGGGGATTTCAATTCAATCCCATCAAGGTGGCATGTACCAATGCCATCTCACTAGTCCTGGTGATCAATTTCTGTTCACAATTGATCATAATGATAGGACTAAGAACCAAAGGGATCACATAAACAAGAATAGTGTCTGCAAACACTAGCTGATAGAATCAAAAAGGGAGAGAACAATCCAACATGGGAAGCAAGATACACAGCAGACCCATAGAATGGCAGATGTCCTAAACAGCACTCCGGCCTCAGAATCAGCCCTTAAGGCACGCGGATCTGGCTGAAAAACCCATGAGAGTATTACAGGCACGGAAAGCCAAAACACTCTGGCAAAAAAAAAAAAAAAAAAAAAAGAAAAGAAAACAACCTAAATGAAGGATCTCCGCAAGTGAGATCCCAGTGAAAAGAACAGGTCATCAAAGGTGGAGGTAGCTTTCTTTGAAGGGAGGAGAGAGCTTCCACTTTGACTACGACCTTGTCTAAATATGATCAGAGTCAGTGAACTCAAAAGGCTTTCATAGCCTAGGCAACTCATGACAAGTGCCTAGGGTGATTACTGATGCCATAAACAAGAGTGTCAATTTGTTAAGTCAACAACAGGAATCACTGTGCACTTACTCCTCATGTAGGATCTCTGTCCTTAATGTGCTGTACATTGTGAATTAATGCTATAACTAGTACTCAAACAGTATTTTTCACTTTATGTTTCTGTGTGGGAGCAAACTGTTGAAATCTTTACTTAATATATGCTAAACTGGTCTTCTGTATATAAAGAGAATCGAAAATGAATCTTGATGTGAATGGAAGGGGAGAGGGAGTGGATAAGGGAGGGGTTGCGGGTTGGAGGGACATTATTGGGGGGGAAGCCATTGTAATCCATAAGCTGTACTTTGGAAATTTATATTCATTAAATAAAAGTTAAAAAAAATAAAAGGAAGCAAATGATAACAGTAGATATCAGTAGATATGAAGTGCCCTTTTTCTTAGTTTCTTTTATACTCATAAGATTAACCCTGCAGTAAGTAAAGAGTTCAACAAATAGTATGAGAAAATATGTACCTCAACAGTAGAGACAAGGCCTGTAAACAATCATCAAAGCTCAAGATGTCAATTTCACTCCAATTTATTACATTTTAGATGCTCTATTACTTACCACACATCACGGAAAGCATTTGGGACTGCTTTGGGACTGGCTTATTTCACTAAGTATAATGGATCCCAGTTGCATCCATTTTGTTGCAAAAGATAGGATTTCATTTTTGATCACTGAGTACTATTCCATAGTATATATATACCATCTTATGAAATACTTTTTTAAAAGTACCACAAACAAGAATATACTTTTTAATGTAAACAAAATTAATAAACTATGAGTAAAATTAATCAGAGAAACACAGGGAAAAGTAACACTACTACCCATTTTCAGGAATTAAAACAATGCTTTACAGAGAATATAGCCTTGTCAAGATGCTAGAAAAAATTTGTAAAATGCCTAGGAGTAAAAATTTGACTAGAGATTAAAATCTACTATATTTTGGACATCAAATCCCAAAACCATTATAACATAAAATAGGGAAACTCTTACTTACACCAGGCAAATTGAATTACAACTTGAAAACTACCAACCAACCAATTAAAAAGTTACAGAAGCAAAACTTCAGGTATAGAAATACAAAATATTCCAGGACCACCACTGTGGCATAGGGGGTAAAGCTGTTGCTTGCAGTGCCAACATCCCATATGAGTACTGGTTCGAGTCCTGGCTGCTCCACTTCTAATCCAGCATTTCTGCTAATGGCCTGCATAAGCAGTGGAAGATGGCCCAAGTGCTTGGTTCCCTGCACTGCCATGGGGATCTGGAGGAAGCTTCTGGCTCCTGGCTTCAGATCAGCCCAGCTCTGGCCCCTTGTGGCCATCTGAGTAAACCAGCAGATGGAGATTTCTCTCTCTCTCTCTCTATTCCTCTGCTTCTCTTCTGTAACTCTGCCTTTTAAAAAATAAATCTTTGGGAAAAAAGAAAGAAATACAAAATATTTGAAATATACCCATGTTTCCCAGAATACCAAGGTAGAAATAAGCGGAGAATATTTTCAAATTTCTTTTGAAAAGCCAGCATTACATTGATGATGATGGAAATGGACCAGAACATGAAATATGAATTAAATATAAGCCTCTCTTTCATAAACAGGTGCATATATCCTTAGTATACTTATAATAAATTAAATCACATATGAAAATATAATGAATATGAGTGAATATAAGAAAAAAGTAAGAGGTAGTTAATATTTTTAAACAAGCCATGCAAATTTGCCAGTTAAGTGAAAAACTCAAGAAGAAAATCATATGGCCATTTAGATTGAATTTTGAAATGCATTTTAAAAAATCAGCATGAAATTCCCAATCAGGGACCTCCTTGTTACATTTAATGAAACCAAGTTTCTAACATTCTGCATGGTGGTATCTTGCATTTGTGGAGTCACTTTCCTGCTGGTGCATCACAGTACCAATGGAAATGTCAGGATGACCCTGCAGGTGTTTCCATTTTGGCCTCCAGTACATGGCTTACTAGGCTGCATTTTTCCCCAAGTGCTAACTTATTTTGGTAAAAGAAGTTAGTAAGTCACTGCATGTGTTCTAAAATAAAGCACATTTGAAAAAGAATAAGTCTTAACATATAACTTGTATATTTGCTAAAATACTGGACCTGAAGATAAAACTACACTGCTTTCACAGTCATATATTTCAATATGGCATGTATTTCAAGGTACAAAAGGCATTTCTTACTCTAAAGTTGCTGGAGACACACTCAAACCTGTACCTATATTGATCAATATTCAATTTCATTTAGATTTTTGTGTTCATCTGATTAGGACTTCAATTAGCTAGCTACTTCCACTTAATTGCACTTGGCCTTTTCTGTTGCTTTCCACTAGGACTTTCCATTTATTTTTACGAATTTTTATAACACACTAGAATCCCCACATAGTACATTCTATTTCTGAACACTGACTATACTTCAGTGACATCTTTTCCTTCTTGAAGAAGCTTCATATTTTTAATATGATGAATGTTGTATGTTTTGATAGTTGTACTATAATTTTCTCTGAATGATAAATTTTGAAATATTCTCGAGGCTAACATTGCAATTTTTTTATGTAGCCATTATGCCTGACTTGTCATATATTTCACAAATACTCTTCAATTTAGGCTAGGTGTCAAACTTATAGATGAATTTTAAGGAAAATGGATCAATGTGCAGCAGTGAGTTGTCCCATTCATGGTTGCATATAAAACTTTCCAATTACACTCTTATCATCTTTTCTCAATATTACAAATATATATTTTATTTTATATATTACATATACCTTATTATACACATATATATTGTATATATATATATATATATATATATATGCCACGTGCTGTTTTTTCATGGGTTGAAATCACTTTGCGATATTTTTTCTGCAACACTGGAGTTTTTTTTAACAAATATGCTTAAGAAGTGGGATTTTTTTTAAATCCTTTTTTTTCTATTTTGAAAGTGAAAATGCAGATGGCGGTTTGTCAAGGGACAGTGTAAGGGCTAAGATGATAGCCAAGTGTCAAATTACAGGGAACACATGGCACTCTAAAACGTGAACAAAAACCCCAAGTCAAACAGAACATTTGTTTTTGCCTTGCCCACTCTAGGTGACCATGTTATTAGAAACAGAAAATGGAGAGACCCCTAGAAACAGCTGTGCTGAGAGGCCAGCATCCTGGAAGAGACCCTGCTGCCCACATATTTAGAAAACTGGGGGGAATCAGGTCCCGGCAGGGAAGGACGGAGGAGCCCAGGGCTGCATGAACTACAGCTCCCGTCCCACAGGCACCCCGCACACGGAGCCCACATTCTCCCTAATGACCACCCCGTACCCACTGCACAGTCGGGGAGACACGGGGCTGCTCCCACACAGCTGCCCAGGGAAGGCTCTGGGCTGAGAAGTCGCTGTGAGCAGGGAAGGGGCAGGGCGTCGGGGGTCCCGGGTGCCAGTCCAGACCCCGACCCCCGGGTCTGAGGGGACCAAGGGAAGCGCTGGGCCAGCGGCAATATGGTGCCACAGATTCGGAGACGACCTCTGGGAGGCCCGCGTCCTGCCAGCTTCTCAGAAGCTTCCACGGCTGCTTTACGCCTCTCCCGACACCTGGGCGCACACACTCACCACGTCGCGGTTTTCAGCTCCAGGTGTCCAGCGTCCCCCGGTGATGAAGGTGGAGGCCACAAACCCAACTTCCTTCGGGAGCCTTGTGGCAGCGGAGCCATCTCCTAGCACCTAGCTCCTGCCCAGAACTGTAAGATGACTGTGACGTCAAGACCCCACGTGATGACGTGACGTGGACGTCGTCGTGCCTGATTGGACAGCGTGCATGGCCGTGAGCGCACAAAGTGTCACAAAGGACACAGCCCATCAACATCCTTCACGGCAATGGGCCCCTGACTTCAGATTGTGCTGGGTGGGAGCAGCAGGAGGCGAGGTCTGGGTGCAGGTCGGACTCCACCTCCCCAGGCGGGAGGCCTCTCCCCTCTGCTCCTGCACCTGCCGGGTCCCTCCTGTGGCCCTGCCCTCCCTGATGGGTCCCTGCTGGAGCTCTCGGTGCAGTAAATGCTTCAGTGAGTCACAGTTCTGTGCATCGGCCTCTGGGCTTTATTTTCTTCGTATTGTGACTCATTATCCTGTAGGGTCGTTTGTGTTACTTTTTAATATTGATTGGAAGAATGCTGAAAGACATCACATGATTTAATCCTTTCCTTCCCTTTTCTCCTGTCAGCATTTGTTTTCTACTCTGCCTATTGACTTTTTTTTTTTTTCCTGACAGGCAGAATGGACAGTGAGAGAGAAAGACAGAGAAAAAGGTCTTCCTTTACCGTTGGTTCGCCCTCCAATGGCTGCTTCGGCTGGCGCGCTGTGGCCGATGCACCGCGCTGATCCGAAGCCAGGAGCCAGGTGCTTCCTCCTGGTCTCCCATGCGCGTGCAGGGCCCAAGCACCTGGGCCATCTTCCACTGCCTTCCTGGGCCACAGCAGAGAGCTAGGACTGGAAGAGGGGCAACCGGGACAGAATCTGGCACCCCAACTGGGACTAGAACCCAGTGTGCCGGCGCCACAGGCAGAGGATTAGCCTATTGAGGAGCTGCGGCGCCGGCCGCCTATTGACTTTTAATATTTTCTATTTGTTTCTTGCTAGTACAAGGTAATCTAGTGGATTTTAAAATTATTGATCTTTCTAGAAATCTCATTAAATTCATTTATCAGTTGTATCTGTTTTTAGATTTTTTGGATTCTCTCTAAATACCTCCGATATATTGACATTTTATTGCTTAGAGACCTCTACACCTTATTTTTTATTTTTGCTCTCCCCTCCCCAACTGCTCCTCCAATAAGAAATTGGAGATAGTGGAGGCACCTGCTCTAGGCTTACTTCCAGGGAAAAAAGCAGTCAATGTTCTTGTATGTATTGTGTTCTTTGATGTAGGATCCTTTTTCAATAATCTTGATCAGAGTAAGGAAGCCAGTTTTTTTTTTACTGCTAGCAGGTTTGTTTGTTTTGTGTTTTTTTTTTTTTTTTTTTTTTTTGGAACATAAGCCATCGTTTACTTCCTCTAGTGTACATAAGCAGGGCCCTGAGTCAGCAGTGAAAAATAGATGAGACTTGGGTCAGGCACTCTGAAATGAAATGAGGTCATCCCAAATGGAGGGTAAACCCTACTGCACCATAACACTGCCTCAGGCATCCTTACTTTAACTTTGTATGAGCTATTATGATCTTTATTACTTTTGCTGAAATTTTTTCTTTCACATTTTTAATGTAATTATAATGATCTGCTTTTCAGCCATTTTGCCTGTATTCATTCATTTTGCCATTGTTTCTCCCAAAAAATTACTCATTTTATGGTAATAACTAGTTTTTCATGACAGCTGAATGCCTTTTTAAGTCTTTATACTTTTCTTTGAAATTATAACTATCAGCAGTGCATATTTGTAATACCTTGGTCTGAGTAAAGCACAGAACTTTTTTTTTAAAAAGATTGATTCATTTATTTGAAAGTAAGAGTTACACAGAGAAAGAATGAGAGGCAGAGAGAGAGAGTCTTCCATCTGCTGGTTCACTCCCAAGTTGGCCGCAAAGGACAGAGCTGCACCGATCCAAAGCCAGGAGCTTCTTCCAAGTCTCCCACGTGGGTGCAGGGTCACAAAGACTTGGGCCATCTTCCACTGCTTTCCCAGGCCATAGCAGAGCTGGATTGGAAATGGAGCAGCTGGGATCAAACCAGAGCCCATATGGGATGCTGGCACTGCAGGCAGCAGCTTTACCCGATATGGCACAGTGTCGGTCCCCTTAGTACTCTTAACTTTTTACAAGATTGCATAACTTTTTGATTGTGAAATCATCAACTCTCAAAATTCTGTAGGTCTCCTGGAAATTGTCATGTACAGTTTCTCAGACATTGTTAGGCCACTGTAATTATTCACCTTATCTAGGTAACATATTTTTTACTTCTTTGGATGTTCATGGAACTAAGTTTGAGTTTATTTTTTAATGTTTCTCTAAGCATAATCTAGATATGGAAGTATATGCTCTCATATATTGTAGAACAAGGCATGATCTTTCTTCACTCATGTTTCTGGTATTTTTTTCATATTCTCCAATATAGATGTAATTGTAATGAACTACAACAAAGTTCTCAATCTGCTTTTCACACCATTATTCTCCATTTCTCGTCATGGTAATCACAACATTCATTATTCCATAACATGTACATCTCTTTTCATTGTCATTGCATCTAATGCTATACCCTGTATTGATCACTAACATCTTAGTAAGCCAATAGTGATAATATGAGCTATGGCAATCTTGGTTTGTATTTTTTGTGGTATCACAAACTTGCCCAAACTTGGAAACTCTGAAAATTTTCATGTATACAATTTTTCAGAGTGCTTGCCATGGTATTCTCCTGTTCCACATATCATTTTTATCTTTACTGAAATTTTGACATTGATGTGTGAAATATTCAATCATATATTTCTAGACACTGGTATCTTTCTTGTAATATACTGTAAAGTGGAATGATCTCTTCATGACTTAAGATATTTTATTTACAAATAATTTTAAACATTGAAATGGATTTTTTCACCAAACTCCTTTATATTTCTTAGTGATTTTATTGTTACTCCTACTAATTACTTAGTCTTTCTTACAGTATTAGTAATATATTTTATATTGTGAGCATCTTTTCTGGTTCTGTGATTGAAGTTGTTGATATGTGGGTTTTTTATTTGAAGATTTCTTTATTTGAAGGAGTTGCAGAGAGAGGTAGAGACAGAGACGAGAGAGAAATAGATATGTCTTCCATCCACTGGTTCACTCCCCAAATGGCTGCAATGGCTGGAGCTGCGTCAGTCCAAAGCCAGGAGCCAGGATCTTCTTCTGGTTCTCCCATGCTGGTGCAGGGACACAAGGACCTGGGCCATCCTCCATTTCTTTCCCCAGGCACATTAACAGGGAGATAGATTGGGAGTAGAGCAGCCAGGACTTGAACTGGCACCAGTATGGAATGCCAGCACTGCAAGCCAGGGCCTTAACCTGCTGTGCCACAGTGCTGCTCCCAGGTATGTGTGTACTTAATATCCTCATTTAAGTCAATCCTTGTACTGTGACATTCTTGCTTGATTTCTTTTCACTGTGATGTCATCAGATAACTCAAAATTCGGTATGTTTTGCTGGTAACATTAATGTACAGTCCCTCTGAACTCTGTTAGGGTGAGTTTAATCTTACACACTTTAAGGTCTCATATTTTTAAACTTTCTTAATTTTTATATCTCCAAAGTTATCATTCACTGAATTTTCCCAAAGTGTAGCTCTAGATATACTTTCTCAGAATTTTTCTAGTAGGTGGAATGAGTTTTATATTCATTGATTTTTACTTCTCATTTTATGTAATTACAATTAAGTATTTTTTCACCAAATTCCTTTATTTTTGCATTTTATAGAATTTAGCAAATGTAAACTAACCTTTGATTTTAGAAACTTCTTTAGTGTATGTATCTTTAGATACTTGGATAATTCCTTTAATATTATTATCTAAAGTGGCTTGCTTAAAGATTTTGGGAATATTTCAGCATTCTTTTTAAATGTAATGGAATATTTTACACCAAATTCTCATATATGCATGTCAATCTCAATCTCAAAATATTTGTAACATGAACAGCCTTTTTATTTTTGGGTTTTGAAATATATTTTGTCCATATGAAAAAATACTACATGAACACTATTTTTCAATACTTGAAGGATGTTTCTGAGAGTCATCTTATTTGTACACATGCCAATAATGTATCTTCTGTCAACCTTCAGCTTGATACTCTGTTAAAAATTCATATTTTTCTTTTACAGAGCTTTTAAGATTTATCTTTATTTCTGGGTTTATGCAGTTTAATTATGATCTGCCTCAGCATGGTGATTTTTTTTTCATCCTGTATTTGGAGTGCAATGACCTGTTTGGGTCTTTGGACTTATAGTTTTGTCAAACTGAAAAATTTGGCCACAATTTCCCCAAACATATACCTGACCATTTTAGAGATGCTATTGACTCTATTTAAATATATAATTGTTCTTATTATCTGCCCAGCCTTTTCAGTCTTTTCTTCTTCTCAAATTTCATTTTGATCCTTTAAATTGCCATGTTTTCCTGTTCACTTCTTCTGAAATGTCTCATTTGCACAACTTAGAAAAATTGCTAATTTCAGGTATTGTAGTTTTTGCCTCTAGAAATTGCTCTTGGGTCTTTCTGCATATAATCTCTGTGTATCCATCTATATAAATTGTGATGCATGTCTAGGAACCATTGCAAACTCTTCATTAGTACTGTTCTCTGCATCATTTGAGTATAAAGGATATCTGTTTCTTTTGTCCCTGTTGCTGACATTCTCTATCCTTGCAATTTTCTGAGCAATATCAGTATCTCTTTCAGTCAGGAGTACACTGAATCTCACTTGGTTTGAAGCTGGGACATGAGATAACTTCAAGAGGGGGAGTCAGCTGTCAAGAAAAACTATACAGCGGGGTGTGCTCCTTCATACAGGGGCTCCTGCACTTTCTTTTATAACAAGAAAATAAACAAATATTTAATGACATGTAAATATTATGGATCTATATACATGACTCTATAAAACATTCTGCATCTGTATTCAGCTCTTTTTGGGTTCATAATGTCTTCAACGATGATCCATGAATGCACACATCTTTCTGTGTGCTTCTCTTGCTTATGTATTAAGTCCCACTCCAACAGAGACAAATCTGTCTCCTTCCTTTACTTGTTCCACCTTAGGACACCATGCAGTCACATGAAAATACATAAAACTATACATCTGGTGGGAAATTACTTCCTGAACCAGATGCTGTTGCCTTAGTTCGACAGATTCCACTCACTTTCACAGTTACTCAAGTTTTCACTATTCCCACTCCCTTCAATGAGGTTGTTGCATACATTTATATTAGTTTAGTTTTTTTTGTCACATTCTGCATCCAGTTCCTGAATTCCATGATGTGCTACATTGTTTTTCATTTAAGTTGTAGACTTTAAGGTCATATAGAATTTGACACACTCATAGTGCCATGTATCCATATTATCCTTCAAAATACTTTCAACACTCTTACAAACCCCATGTACCTCACATATTCACGTCTCTCCCCATATCTCACCAATACCAATCTGTTTCCTATCTCCATAAATTTATCTTTTCACCTAGAAATATGCACTTAACATTCCATCTAGATTTCTGTGATATGATACCATGCTGCACAGAATTGTTGGGTGGGTGTTCCAAAATTTACTTTTGTATTCACCAATAAAACATTGATAGCATTTGATCCTTAGTTATAAAAGTGCATGTTGGAGCTGGCATTGTTGTGTAGTGGGTTAAGCTGCTGCCTGCAGTGCTGGCATCCCATATGTGCACCAGTTTGAGTCCTAGTTGCTCAAATTCCAATCCAAATCTCTGGTAATGTGCCCGGAAAAGCAACAAAGGATAGCCCAAGTCTTTGGGTCCCTGCACCCATGTGGGAGACTTCAATGGAGTTCCTGGCTCCTGGCTTCATTATAGCAATTTGGGAAGTGAAACAGCTGATATGACACCCTCCCCCCAATCTCTCTCTCTCTTTCCTTCCAAAAAATTAAATAAAATTCATTCTTTTCAAAAAGTCACTAAGGACTTAAGGATTTCCAGCAAAAAACCAACTGTGGAGTTATAAAACCTCACTTGTGAGAGAACTATTCTTAATTTAAGCTAATGAGTGTTGATAATTTCTCCACTCATATTAAATTACGTTTTGCTCTTTCTCTGATGTTTCATCTCTACTTGTCAAGTAAAAAAAAATGTCAATGGCCACGATACGCTGGGCCAATCTCACATGCCCCGGCATTCTGTAGCTCTGGTAGCTGAGCTGCATCTCATCAAAAGCAGGTCAAGTTAAACTTGGAGAAGCAGATTAATGCTACTGCTTATCCCCTCCCCCCCAACACACACACATTCCTTTTTGCTTCAGTTCTTTGTGGATCTGGCTAACCAGTGTTCATGATGCTCCTCTTCTCATCTGTCCAAGTCTGAAATCAGGTCACTTCAGGGCTTCAGTGTACAACTGTGTGTATACCACCAAAGGGTACCAAGCTGAGTTCTACTCACCGAGGTATGGCCTGACGTCACAGGACAGCCCAGAGAAGGAACACTTTTCAGCAAGTGCATACTATGGGAGTGCAGTAACCCACACTCATCCTTGTTCTAGGGCTATAGGGCTATGAGCTACCCTTCTTTCTCATCACTGGGCAACTATGATTGAAACTTGAAGTTCTTGGGTAGATCTATCTCCTAATTATCATGGATTGGACAGTTTAATGCTACTGTTCATCTCCTCCTTTACCACCACCACCACTCACTTTATTTCAGCAGTTATTTGTGGATCTGGCTAACCAGCAGAAAATTAGTCAACTTGAGGTTTCTAAGGAAAACCTCTTTCATCTCTACTTTATTTTGGAGAAACTAAAAACTAAGCAAGTTGTTCAAATTTTAAAGGAAATTTAAAAAATTGATTTCTTTAATGTTTTGTGCTTGTTTGATCTAAAATACTACCTTGGAAATAAATACTTTTATACTCCATGTAAGCAGATTCTCATATATTTAAAAAAAAATAAACATTCCTGAGGATTCTGTGTTCTATATTTAAACCTAACTTCACAACTAAAATTTTTTAAGTGCTGTGTTTTTCAGTGCCGAATAACCGGCAGAGTACTGTGATTCTATGACTGTTGCCATGTAACTTCATGGCTGAACAAAGAAACAAAAACAAATGCATAATCAGTAGATTGATTTTTCTAAATTGTGAAATCTTTTCCTACAAATTTTTACTATTTGGCATCTTCCACGTCTTGTTGGCTGGTGTGATCAAGCAAATGGAAAGCAATGCTGACCTACAGTATGAATAGTGAGTTCATACAGCAGACAGATGTGATTCTCTTCTCCACTTCCTGTTCCCTACGCTGTCCTGAGGTGGCATCTCTGGGTGTCTGTACTCTCCTGTCTCCCAATTTCACACCAGAGGGCAAAGAATGTGTACCAGATGTAGAGAACAGGAGGTTCTGGTGTTCCTTCAATTCCCCACAAAGCCCCTCTGAATAAGCATTTTGTCATCAAATATGCTATACTTGCTTTATAAATGCAGCTTAAAAGAATGTCTCCTCCCTGGGCCTCCCACAGTCTCTGTACTATTTGCAGCAAAGAGCCTCCCCCACCCCCCAAGCACTTTCCTCAGCAAAGTCCACTGAAGGACTCAGTTGTGGTCCAGGGGTGGATGACTCTTGGCAGCTTTCACTGCAAATACCCTGGTAGAATTGGGAGAGCCCTCTAAAGAGCGTGCTTCTGCATGAAAGAACATTGGGCTTATAAAACAGTGGGTAATCTTCCATGGAGTAGGGGTGAGGAGACATCCCAGTATTTCTCACTGATAGCTAAAAAAAAAAAAAAAAAAAAAAAAAGTTCCGGATAACTCAAGAATTCAGGAAGTTTGCAGCACATGAAATAGTGAGATTCAAAGCACAGGGCACCGTTTTCTTCTGTCCTTTGTCTCTTTTAGTTAAAAACAGCTGTAGAGAAGGAGGTACCTTTCTCTGAAGGGAGGAGAGAACTTCCACTTTGACTACGACCTTGTCTGAATGTGATCAGAGTCAGTGAACTCAAAAGGCTTCCATAGCCTTGGCAACTCATGAGAAGGGCCTAGGGTGATTACTGATGCCATAGACAGGAGTGTCAATTTGTTAAGTCAACAACAGGAGTCACTGTGCACTTACTCCTCATGTAGGATCTCTGTCCTTAATGTGCTGTACATTGAGACTTAATGCTATAATGAGTACTCAAACAGTATATTTCACTTTGTGTTTCTATGGGGGTGCAAACTGTTGAAATCTTTACTTAATGTATACTAAACTGATCTTCTGTAAAAAAAAAAAAAAAAAGAAGAAGAAGAAGAAGAAGAAATTATCAATTCCCAACTTGACTCTCACTGGGATTAAACATGACAATAGGTCTGATCTGATTTCATCATCAGTTAAAAAATCATCTATTATTTTTCACTTTATGTTTCTGTGTGGGAGCAAACTGTTGAAATCTTTACTTAAATGTATGCTAAACTGATCTTCTGTATATAAAGAGAATCAAAAATGAATCCTCATGTGAATGAAAGGGGAGAGGGAATGGGAAAGGGGAGGGTTGCGGGTGGGAGGGACGTTATGGGGGGGAAGCCATTGTAATCCATAAGCCGTACTTTGGAAATTTATATTCATTAAATAAAAGTTAAAAAAAAAAAAAAAAACAGCTGTAGAATTTGGGGTCAAAATTAGGTTCACCTCTGCTAATCTCCAGAATGTCTGTTTGTACTGAGGAAGAAGTGAGGAACAGAACTCACATGGGGCACGTGCACTCTTCCAGACATCATGCAGGGTGCTTTCTGCATGTAATTACATTGTCTTCCAACAACCCAGAAGAGTGGGCATTCACTGCATTTCCCAACTGAAGGAACTGATGGCTGTGGTAAAATACCATTTCCAAAGTAACACAGATAGTAGGCAAGGGAATTCTCAAGATAATTGATGTCCTAAAGACTGCATTCTTATATATAACTGGAATCCACTGAGCCACAATCTTTGAGTATCTTAAATGCCATCTAATGGTAATTTCTACAAATGCTGGACACAGATCCCAAATGCCATGGAGTCACTCAGAGACATTACTGGCAATCTTAATTCATTCCCCAAATGCAGAATATACTGAGTTCCTGCATACTGGGAGAAATTACCAAAGTTTATTGCTTACATTTATCTATGAATCTGAAAGGTTCCCCTGATCTCCATAAATGCACTAAGCGCAGAAGAGCTAAAATTAAACAAATAAAAGCAACTCCTTTCCTCTCAGAACTGCTCAATAGTAGGGGTGAGGAGACATCCCAGTATTTCTCACTGATAGCTAAAAAAAAAAAAAAAAACCTGTTCCGGAAAGCTCAAGAATTCAGGAAGTTTGCAGCACATAAAATAGTGGAAGTTAATAGACTACTTGGAAGTTAATAGACTACTGGACTTTCCAACATCTATCTACACATCTGGAATAGAGGCACAGTGTAAAACAATTACGAGACCCATCTACTAAAATCATTACCCTTTGACAAGAAACCATCACTATCTCAGTACCGTAACTTTGTTCAATTAGATATACCAGGAGAAAAAAGGCCAATGAGATCAAGTGAAAACAGGATTGCTGGATTCAACAAAATAAAAAAACTCTGAATTTCAGATAAGCTACACATCTTATTATTATAAATGTGTCCCTGTCCTCTATAATATTTGGGACACTCTTATACTAAAAACGCATTTGTCATTTACTTGAGATTGAAATTTAAATAAGTATCCTGTATGTTTACCTGACAACTTTACATTAATGGAAATGCCATAGGCAGTTAACATAATGGTTAATACACATGTTGGGATAGCAGCATCCCATATCAGTTTGTCAGAGTTTGAGCCCTGGCTCTGCTCCTAATTTTAGCTTATTGCAAATTCACATCCTGAGAGCCAGCAGATGATGGTTCAACTACCTGGTTCCCTGCCATTCATGTGGGATACCTTGATGGAGTTCCCTCTTCCTGGCTTTGGCCTATTCCTGTCCCAACTGTTGTGGGTATTTGGGGAGTGAACCAGTGCATGGGAGGTTTCTCTTAGTATGTCTGTCTCTCAACCTTTCAAATAAATTTAAAGAGAGAAAGCAAATGCCACATATCACCTCAATGGATGAGTCATTCTGATGAGTAAAATAACTCACATTTGCCTATTAATTATCTTTTAAACACTTTATAAGTGTGAATTCATATGATCCTGAACAGAACCTTATAAAATTGATACTATTACCCATATTTAGAAATAAGAACATTGAGACACTAACAGGCGAGTAGCTCACCCATAGTTACAAGCTAGTTAATGCTACAGAAAGGGTATGAACTAAGACAGTTCTAGAGTTTAAAACCTTAACTATTATACGGTATGTTATCATATCAAATGTGCCAGTGAATTCAAAATCATCCTACAGACTGCATATGGACAATAAACTTGAAAATACTGTTTAGTAAGCTTTCAGTGTGTACCAGTCACCAACTTTATCCAATGACTCTTCAGAGAACAGCAGTAAATGCGGTTTTGCATCTTTACTAAGTGTATTTTCTCTTTTCAAATATTTCAGAAATTGGGCAAACCCCATGGACAGTCTTAGGAATATCTGATACTGATCAACAAAAGCAAGTTATTGTTTGCTTCATAATTTCATATAATCAATGTTTATTCTATAAATACCTCGCTGGAGAGTACTAAAATTACAGACCTTGATCGGATCCAGTGTATGTATTGTTGATATGCCTTGTTTCTTATTGAGTTAGGAGGAGCTAAACATTTGTAACTGGATTGATTCATTTAATAAATGTCTGATCTACTTCAGCCTAGGTTTCTGAAGCTTGCATGTGGTACCATAATGCTTCTTTAATTTGGAGTATTCTGATATTCCACTCCTAAACTGCAATTAGATTCATGCTCAAATAGTTTTCAACTCAACACGTTGAAGCAACTCTCATAAGGATGCATCCTCCAAGTGAACATGCTTTAAGGCAGAAACAACCAATTCTTTTCATAAAGTTCACCTTGCATATGAATCTAAGGATATTTGTACAGTAATCCTGTCTCAACCCAGATCTAAAAAATCAAAAAAATCCAGAGGAAATGTAGGAGCTGGCATTTTCAGGCAGGCCATGCCAGTTGATTATAATGCTGGAGTTGAGAAAACAATTTTAACATCAATAGACAAGACAGTAAAAGCAGCTAGTGTTGGGTTTTTACCCACTGGGGGCTTTAAAACTGCTTTGAGAATTTTCCCTAGTTCCCATTGCAGAGTTTTGAGGCAGCTGTAGAAAACACACACATGTTTATATTTAGCACAACAGTCTCAAATACTCTAGCTCCATTATCTTGCATTACAGCTCTTCCCACATCATCAGGCTCACAGATGGGCCTTCTGGTATTCATGAAAAGCAATCAAAACCTACAGTTTGGGAAATTAAAACCCCACAGTGCTTCTCATAAAGAAACAAGGCTGAGCTTCTAATAGGTGATAGCATGCTGAGAGAGAGGGGAAACGTGACTTGGTGTTTAACCTGAATAATAGTTATTCCATTTCCTTTGCTTTTATTCTTTTTTCTTAAATCTTCTTAACATTTGGATTTGCAAATTATGTTCCATATACAATGACAATCATAAAAAATTCCACCGTAACTAATGACTTGAGTGTAAGCACTATAAAATTTCCTTCTACATTTTAAAACTGTAGGGGAAGATACCAAACCTAGAAACAAATTAATAATAGCTATAGATAAATATCTACTTTTTTTCTCTTCCTCGTGATGAATAAAATACTGTGAAAAGTTTTTATCAATTTTAGTACCATAAAGAAAGTAGTACAAATGGGTACATGAACCTATTCTATTGAATAAAAGTATGCACACACACCCCATCTTTTTTAAAGTTTTCTGATTAAAAGACACTGAGCAGGCAGAACAGAAAATATGTGGAACAAGATAAATATTATTGAAAGATACTACAGGCTGAGTTGATAAAGTGAAGAAATTCTACAAGGAAAAAAATGACAATGATGCTTCCATAGATCAGAGCTATTACTTAACAAGTGGGCAGTACTGCAGAATGAATATTGCTTCTGTTTAGTGTGCCAAATTGTAAAATAATGAAGATCCTCACATTGATTCTACACTAAAGCTTTATGCATGTCAGTTACAAAAGCCTTTTGGATTGGAACTAAGAGAAGACCTAATTTTACAACAGAAACAAAAAGGAGGCAATGTCAAAAGCTGTGAGCTCTTAGTAGGATGAGCTTCAGTTTACTGAAAGGTGTTTTGCAGATGATTCTGTTCTATAAACAGTAGGAAAATGGAGTTTTCAGGAAAACTATCAAATGCTTTTCAACAAGAGGGACAAAGTTTTTACTACTTCAGTGAGAACTAAACATTATATTCAATTAAATTCTCTAGTTAAGCCCTTTAGTTCATAGGGACTGCATCTCAACAGGAAAACTGTTCATGTTACTGCTCTTCCTTCAACCAAAAGGTATGGTCCATTATGCTCAAGACAGGGTTGGCTCATCCTTGGGTAGACCTGGCTAACTTTAGCCATGCACAATATTCCAAAGAAGAAAACAATGCTAAGAATCCCTGTACACAATTTTAAATGCTTATAGAGATATGGCCAAAGAATTGATGAAATTGTGATGCTTAATATGTCTACAACAAATAAAGAAGCAGTACATTAGAAAGCAATGTTTTCAAATATCTTATACTGGGTTTAAAAATTATGCTAAGAAAACATTGCCCAGGTCTGTTCTATACAGCATCAGACACACACAGCCATGAAAACATGGCACTCAAGAGAAACTGGATTTTGGGGTTGGTTTCAGCTAATTACAGGATTAGGTAATGTAGTCTAAGTTGCTTTCATGTATTTTGGCACATTTTACTTCATATAAATAATGTTATGTACCCAGCTCATTATAATGATACAGTAAAAAATATTAGAAAATGCCTTCAAAAACCACAAAATGCTAAAGAAGGGCAATTTTAATAATACACAATATTCCACTTGGCATATTAAGGTGTTTTTTTTGTTGTTGTTGTTTTGTTTTGTTAGTTTGTTTGTTTTGACAGGCAGAGTGGACAGTGAGAGACAGAGAGAAAGGTCTTCCTTTGCTGTTGGTTTAGCCTCCAATGGCTGCCGCGGCCGGCGCACTGTGGCCAGCACACCGAGCTGATCCAATGGCAGGAGCCAGGTACTTATCCTGGTCTCCCATGGGGTGCAGGACCCAAGTACTTGGGCCATCCTCCACTGCACTCCCGGGCCACAGCAGAGAGCTGGACTGGAAGATGGGCAACCTGGACAGAATCCGGCGCCCTGACCGGGACTAGAACCTGGTGTGCCGGCGCCGCAAGGCGGAGGATTAGCCTAGTGAGCCGCGGCGCTGGCCAGGTGGTTATTTTTTAAAAGTAATCCATGATCAGTAAGTTTAAAAATCACCAGGTAAAACAAAGTAAATTAATCTCCTTACAGGATTTTTGGTAGTCTGTACTTTTTTAACAAATTTTTTTTCTTTTTAAAGATTTATTTATTTATTTGAAAGTCAGAGTTACAGAGAGAAAGGAGAGGCAGAGAGAGAGAGAGGTTTTCCATCTGATGATTCACTCCCCAATTGGCTGCAGTGGCTGGAGCTGCACCAATCCAAAGCCAAGAGCCAGGAGCTTCTTCCAGGTTTCCCATGCGGGTGCAGGAGCCCAAGGACTTGGGCCACCTTCTACTGCTTTCCCAGGCCATAGCAGAGCGCTGAGCTGGATAGGAAATGGAGCAGCGTGAACTGGCGCCCATATGGGAGACCAGCACTTCAGGCCAGGGCATTAACCCACTGCGCTGGACTTTGTCAAAATGAATTTCAATAAGTAGAAACAGAAAAGAGAATGGAATTAATTAAATGCATTTCAGCACAAACTCTTTTCTTGAAGAACCATGGAGGTGATGTTTTTCAGAGCATATGTTAGGAAATGTTTACAAAATTCCTCATTTGGAGAGCAAGGAAAATAAGACACTTTAAAATAATGCAGTTTGGGGATGTATTGACATGCATTATCCTAATTATTTTAGTTCATAGTCAGACACCTAAAAAAGGACCATTTGAAAACTCTGGGTTTGTAGTTGGGAGAGCCCAATCCTTGTGGTAGCACTACCAAAAATGAGGGAAGCTATTTTGAGTTCCGAGACAGAAACCTCAGATTCCCATCAACCACCAAGAGCCAAGACAGCTGAGACTGGCATTGACCCTGAGTCAGAAGTCACTGAGGCTGAAAAGTTGGATGCAGGTGCATTGAGAAGAAGGTAGATAAGGGAGCATCAGGTAGTCTCTTGAGAGCCAGAGTAGAGCCTGAATTCCACCAGACAAGAATGAGTGGATAAATAGTCAATTACCCCACAAGGCTTTATTTTATATTATTTGATATACATTTTATCCAAAGTATTTAGCAAATGGATAATGTATACTAAGCATATCAGATATGTCAGATGTTGAGTAAATGAGGTTAAAGTGTTCTGTCTGTAATATCCAGTAGCTCATACATTACAATTGATATCAGACTTCAATAAATCAATGCATGCTATCATATGTAGGGTAACATTAAAAGTATTGTATAAGATTATATAATTTACAAGCTATGAGATGAGAACATAGCACACCAAAATTAATTTAAACTCCAATATGACATGGCTCATATCAAATGTTAATATCTCACACTCAGTGATGCTAGTATAATGTTCTGTGACTGACTCGTTTGTGACAGTACACAAGTGTAAAATTTGAAAGTCCTGCATAAGTTGGTTAATATCCAACTATCCAGTGCCACTGCCATTCATATTTTCTGTGGATCCTTTCTTCCACCTTATCATCTTTGAAGGCTTTCATGCTCTTTCTCAAGCAGGACATAGCCTCTGTGACAGATGATGTCAACAGAAAAGGAAGAAGGGCTAAAACTGAGAGAAAATTTTTCTAAAAATGTGATGGGGCCAGTGTTGTGGTGTAGCAGGTAAAGCCACTGCCTGCAGTGCTGGCATCCCACATGGGCACGGGTTCAAGTCCCAGCTGTTCCACTTCCAATCCAGCTCTCTGCTTTGGCCTGGGAAAACAGAAGATGGCCCAAGTCCTTGGGTCCCTACACCCAAATAGGAGACCTGGAAGAAGTTCCTGGCTTCAGATTGGCTGTGGGGAGTGAACCAGCTGATCAAAGTAAATATTTTTTTAAAAAATGTGATATATACATAAAAATATATAACTATATATATAAAAATCCAAAATAAAGGAATTTTAAACCCAGCAATAACAAAAAGCAAACATATAAATGGACCCCAAAATATAAAGATCTGCATGGTGAGAAAAACAGCAGGGGTCCCTTGACTGCTTCACCTGAGGAATGATGAGGTCACGGTCACACATATAAGGTCATCAGCTGATAACGGGAACCAAAGAATCGTAAGTGTGGAATACTACAGTGGTGTAGGAAAAAAAAAAAAAAAACAACAACAAACAAACAAACCACGAAATCCAGTCATTTCTAACAAAATGGATGAAACTGGAAAACATTATATTTAGTGAAATAAGCCAGTTCCAAAGGGACAAATACCATGTTATTCCTGATCTGTGATAACTAAGAGAGCACCTAAAAGGGAATCTGTAGAAGTGATATTGACACTTTGAGTGGCAATGACTTTGAACAGCCCTTGTCTTGACTGTTGAGAAAGTTTTTAATACTATTTGCTGAACACTTTACTCAGCGTAGTTAATCATATGTGTATAAAGTTTACTAAAAAATAGATCTCAGTAAAAAATAAGAGTGGGAATAAGAGAGGGAGGAGGAAAGGGAGTGGGAGTGTGGGTGGGAGGGCAAGTATGGTGAGACGAATCACCATGTTCCTAAAGTTGTGTTTATGAAATGCATGAAATTTGTATTATTTAAATAAGTTTTCTTTGGTGGGGGGGGAGTCATAATGAACAATGTTAGAGCTCACATTCATGGACATAGAGCCTGTTGCTTCAAACCAGGGTAGAACACTTCATTCTTGGGACCTGGAATAGAATTTTAAGAAAATATTTGCTTTTTTGATAAGAAAAACTAATGAACAATTTAACACTAACCCAGAACCATCTAAAGAATAAAATTACAACTTGAAAGGATGCAGCTGGTTTCAAGTGACTTAAGTGATTCTCAAACCCAACAAACATAAAATTATCCACCTTAAACATTTAGACACTTACATAAAAAAGACCATAGATATAAACCTTTTACAATTTAACTTGAATCACAGTGCTAAATGAAAACTGTAAAACATAAAATGTCTACATGAAAAAAAGATGCCATTGGGTTTATCAGATTTCAATGTAACACCAATAGAATATCTAAACAAAAAATTAATAAATAATTGTGTGAAAGTTAAAGTTTTTGTCTTTTTGAAAGATGCTGTTAAAGAATGAAAAGATGTGTTACAACTGGAAAATGTCAAATGAGATAAAAGACTTAGCGAGAATTTAAGTTAAAATATGCACCTGATTTAAAATGAGTAAATGTCCAAGAATACACCATACTGTACTAGATCTACAGATGTATTTAAACACAGAGAAAGATGTTTAACAACATATCTTATAGGGAATTACAAACGAAGACCACATTGAGATGTCAACAGAAAGGGCCAAGTACAAACGGAAAAGAGGTGAACGCTTAGGAAGAGGGCCTGTGTGAACGGAAAGGGCGGGGGAGCTGCGACAGAAAGAGCCAAGGCTTCCAGAGGGTGGTGTGCACATGGAGAGGGCCATGTGCAAATGGAAACAGCCAAGTACAAACAAACGGGAAGAGTAGAGGCTTGATGAAGAGGATCTGGGGACCAGGCAGGGGCAATGTGGGCAGTCTTGGGCTGGAAGGACCCCAGGTTGGAACCCAGGGAAAGGCAGGGAAAGACCTAGAGGCGGGGACCTGGGCCAGGGGCTTTCGCATGGGTACAGCTCCTGGATCCCAGGTGAGGAGCAGGTGTAATGAAACAGGTGAGCAGAATGCCCTGATCAAGCTGCTAGGGTCCACAAGGTTTTGATTGGCTGTGGGCCACAGATAGGCCTTGCTGGGGCTGAGTCTGAATGTCAACCAGCTAGGCTCAGACCCAGGAGACTTCAGCTGACCCCTGTGCGGGAGTGGACATCCTCAGTGACTTTTGGGTGACACTGCTAGGGAGAGTGAACGTTGGACTCAAGAGTGGACACCGGGGGACTTAGATGGGACTAGATGGGCCATTTGCCTAGAGGCAGACACAGACACCCTCCATCCCCACAGCAAACACTGGTTGAATAAAGAAAGGTATGCCTTGCACGCAACACACATATACACATACATACACACACACGCGCACGGGCGCACATTACATGTACCACACCAGCTGAATAGTGTCATCCTCTTCCAGGAGTGCAGCCTCTGAGGCCTCCCAGAATGGACACTGGGGCAGAGTCCACTGGGTTGCTGCTCCATGGGCTTGGCTCTTCCTTCTCGGGCCTTTGAAGACTGCCCAGGTGGGTGACAGGTGAGCTTCAGGCAAGTGGCAGGGGAGACCCCAAATGCACCTGCTCTTCGCAGCCTGAGCAGGGGGGCCTGCCTCCTGGGTCATGCCCGAATCCACATACCTACCCCCTCCCCTGACACCAGTGCAGCAGCCGCCATAGGCCTCGCTGGACATGGCATAGTACCACTCCTAGTCCAGGGCTTTCCAAATGGCCCTGCCCCTCCCAACTCCACCCCTCTCCCTCAGCTCCACCCCTTCTCCTCAGCTCTGCCACCCCTTGCCCAGCCCCACCTTGTAAGTTACAGCTGCAGCCCTTTACTCCAGCCCCACCCCTCTCATTGGCCCCAGCTCTGCCAGGGCACTCCCTGAGTGACAGTGGGATGGGGACATGACATGTAGATGCTGACATCACCTGGGGCCCCTGCCCCACTGGAAGTCATACACCTCTCTCTCCATTCCTGGAGCGTCCAGCACTGACCCATCCTCCCACTGCTGCCTGCCACCACCTCAGCCACCAGCAGCTTGTACTCCATGGCTACAAAATGGTTCCAGGGCCAGCACTGTGGCACAGTGGGTTAAAGCCCCAGCCTGCAGCACCAGCATCATATATGGGTGCTGGTCCCAGTCCTGGCTGCTCCACTTCTGATCCAGCTCTCTGCTATGGCCTGGGAAAGCAGTGGAAGATGGCCCAAGTCCCAGGGAGACCCGGAAGAAGCTCCCGGCTCCTGGCTTCAGATCGCCACATCTCTGGCTGTTGCAGCCAATTGGGGAGTGACCTCTTTCTGGCTCTACCTCTCTCTGTAACTCTTTCAAATAAATAAAAATAAATATTAAAAAACAACAACAACAACAAAAAAAACAGTTCCAGTCTGACAGCTCAGGGTTTTCACCATCCCACGGGAGGCGCGCAGTCTGCAGTGGTCATCAGTGGTCAGTAGCAGTCAGCAGAGTCGTTGGTCAGCAGTGGTTGGTCACCAGCAGTCACTGGTCAAGTAGGGGCCATTGGCAAGTGGTCAGAATAGGTGACTGGTTAGTGGACAGCAGTGGTCAGTGTTCACCAGCATTGGTCATTAGATTTATAAAAGCAATGAGGAAGTTTCTTGTGCCATCATGTCTGCAGCAGGTAGTGGTGTCGAAGGGCTCCTGGGTCAGAACCACAAGACCCTGTTGGCCCTAGGAAAAGCCACTGCATCCCCCCAGCTTTTCAGGAAACCATGGGTATCCAGCAGACGGCTAAGGCTGAGTGACATTGCAGGCAGAGCCGGAAATTTCCACTTAGAGACTACAGGAGCCGACTGCTCCAACCACCCCTTCTCCTGGGCCAGCTGGGTGACAGACGTCAGTCAAGGGGGCTTTTTCCTTCAAGAAGTTCTCACCTCCCTTGCAATCTCACTTCCTATTTCTCATAGATGGACGTGTGGCCACACACACCCCTTCCAGGCCTTAAAGCCCCACTCAGTGATTTTGAAACCTAAGAACTGGCTGCTGTCCGTTTATTGGCCTTTAAATGGGTTTTAAAAAACACCAGGGTTTAGAGTAATAGGTCAGCAGGAAGTCCCCACCTCTGTTGTGACATCACTTCCACTATCGCATAAATGGACAGCTCTGCTTTCCTCAGGAAGTTCCTGTCTCCCTATTCAGTAGTGCTCAGCATTAAATGGGGTACCTTCACCCTAGTCAAGTCCACCTGCTCATTCTGCTCACGGTCCAGGTGCTTGTCCACGTTGAATAAAGTATCAAAGAACATGGGCGCTAGCAGCTGGCAGTGCTTCACGTCATCCAGCATAATGTGGCCTGCAGAGGTAGAGTGAGGGCATGGACGCTGGGATGGACAAGGGGACAGACACTGGACGGACACCAGGGCCATGGACAGATTGACATGGGGACTCAGAGAGGCCTCAGAGGATCAGAGTGGACACAGGCAGTCAAGCACAGATCAGGAGGGGTAGACAGGGGTGAGGGGTAGGGGACCTGGATGTCAGGGCCTTGTGAACCCCCCCAAGTACCAGAGTGTATGCAGGCAGGCAGGCATCAGCCAGCAGGGGGTGCTGGAGGTCTGCGGGCCGGATGGAGACCCAAGTGTAGGTGGGGGCACATGACACCAGAGATGAGGGAATGGCAAGACCCTTCCCCGGCAATGCCCTCCAAACCTGGGGGCAAATAGCTGGGACCTGAGAGGCAGAGCTTGGCCTTCCTGGCCATCCGGTCCCTGCAGATGGGGAGAAGGCAAGGCCAGGAGGGGAAGGGGTGAGGCCTCTACCATGGGTCCTCAGCCTAACAAGGTCCAGCATCCGGCAGATGTAGCTGGGGAAGGGCAGCAGGTAGAACCAGGAGGGGAGGGCTAGGGGAGGGCCAGAAGAGGAAAGGGGCTGGGCCTCTACCCTGGTCTACGGCTGCACGGGGTCCAGCATCTGCAGAGGCACTCAGGGAAGGGCAGTGGTCTGATGCTTAAGTCTGCAGCCAGTGGCTCTGTTCCTCATAGAACTTCAGCTCAAAGGCAGAGAGCACCCCGTCCCCATCCAGATCCATGCAGTGGAACCAGTACTCAAAGCTGCCTGGTGGGGAGGAAGGAAGACCGTGGGGAAATGCTGATAACCCAGAAGTGACCACTGATCACACTGCTGTTCACATTGTGACCACTGACTGCTCACAAAGTGACCACTGACCATGCTGGGGCCACATGCTGCCTGGGCAGGGGGAACAGCGGTTAGCTACTGACCACATTGATCAATGACCACCCATTGGATGCTGCTGATCACACTGATTCACTAAAGTAACTACTGACCACGCCATGGACATTGCTGACCACTGACCACATTGAAGGACACTGTTTCTGTCCATGTAGTGGAACCAGTACTCGTTGCTGCCTGGGGGGGGGGGGTGAATGACGGTCAGTGGGGGATACTGTTCACCATGTAGTAAACACTGACCATCCCAGGGACACTGCTGACCACACTGACTCTGAGGTGAACATTGACCTGAACACACCAGGGACACCAGTTCATTCGCCCAGATCTCCACTGGGTCATACTGAGCCTACAGTATCCAGCAAAATCCACCAACTGCCTGCCTGTGCAGCCTAAGGACCCACCGGGTGGGTGTGGTCTTTTCTTTCTCAGAGAGCAGGAACCACACGAAGCCTCAAAGCTCATCTTCCCTGCCCTCTGCCCTGTCCTGTCCCTGAAGTTAGCTGCAATCAGCAGTGGTCAGCAGCAGTCAGTGGACACAGGCCAGGGTCAGATGAGCCTGTCCCAGCTGGAGGTACCCCCATCAAACCTCTCAAAGGGAACCCCAGGAGTCCTGCACTGGACCTGAGGCCCCCACCCCATGCTGTCCACACTGTCCCTGATCTGATGTGATGGATACCAGTGATGTCATCATCTCCACAATGTTATCACCCGTGATGTCATCACCTGTGCTCCCCAACCAGGGACCTCCACCTACCACATGATGGCACTTGAGAATATCCTGTCAATCATCTTGTTGGAGATGGCTTTGGAGGAAGACGTGAGGCCTGTGAGCTGTGAAGGGCGAGGCTGGTGGCTAGAGTCAGCATGGAGTGTTCCTGGGGATTCTGGGGGCCCAGGGCAGGGTTCAGAGGGGGCCCTGACCATGGTCATGGTGCCAGGCCAGGTCCCAGCTGTCCAGCAGATCCTAATCAGTATCAAGTTCGCGGAAAGCACACTGGATGACATAGACATGGTCCTAGCACTAGCACTTGCTCTGTTGGCTCAGTTCCACCGCCTCTTCCAGCAGAGCCACCAACTGCAGCGGGCAGGGCCTCAGGATGAGGGCAGGGCCTCAGTTTCAAAGGGGTGGGGGCAAGGGCTGCAGGATGGGGGTGGGGCTTTCAAGGCCTTAGGTTGTGGAGCAGTAGGATTTCCTGCCATGGTGGGACTGGGGTCTCCTATCCCAGAGGTGGGATCTTCTTTGGGGGTGGGGTCTCCTGTCCTGGGAATAAGGTGTCCCATCATGGGTGGTGGTTCCAGGCACACACCTGCAGGAAGCAGCTCCTCCTGAGCTCAGAGCAGCTGATGTGCCCAGACCAGGACCTGCTGACTGCGTAGATCCACTGGGTCACCTGCACAACAGACAAAGATGGGGCTGGGGCAAGCAATGGAGGCATTGGGGCTGGGGCAGCAAGGTTGGGTCTGGTAGTAGCTGGCAGACATGCTTACCTGTGCTCACCCGAATGTCCTCTCATCTGACTCTACGGCAGCAGTGGATGGGGCATCCCAAGGGATCCACCCCCTGGTGCTCCCAGAAGGGGCAGCACAAGGAAAGGAGGAGCTGCCGCTCACAGGGGGACTCTGATTAGCACAGGTATACTCGTGCCCAGGTAGATTACAGGTGGGGTCAGGGGTCACAGGTTGGGTTGAAAGCATCACAGTGGGGTCGGGAGTCTAGGGCACTCATGGTGGTGATGTAGCAGGAGTGGAACTCAGCTCCTCCTAGAGAAAGGTGAGGCCAGTGTTCGAGTCCACGTCCTGGGACCCAGAGGATGAGTGACAGGTGTGAGGTGAGGATGCCTCCCTGTGACAGGTGTGACCTGTGACAGGTATGTAGTATGTGTGACAGGTGTGAAGTGTGGATGACCCCTATAACAGGTGTAAGGAATGACAGGTGTGAAGTGATGATGTCCCTCTGTGACAAGTACGACCTGTGACAGGTGTGACAGATGTGAGGTGTGGACGCCACCCCTTGATAGGTATGAGGGATGTGCAACTGACAGGTGTGACACGTGCATACCCTACTGGGGGAGAAGTGGGGCACTCACCTACAGGAAGGGGACAAAATCCTCCTGCTCTAGGAAGTCACGCCGAGGTTCAGCAAGCAATTACAGGAACCTGCCCTGTCGTCCTGGCAGTTGCGGAGGATTCTGGAAGCATTAGCAGCACTCATAGCTCTGTCCAGGGGAGGCAGAGGTGGGGCCAGGGTCCCCTCTGCCAATCACAATGCAAGAGGCAGAGCCTGGGTCCACTCTGCCTATCACAGCACAGGAGGCCCCTCCCACTGCCCAGAACTCCCAAAAAGTCCCTGTCCCACCCCCACATACTCTCCTGCCCCATCAGAAGTTCCCAAGGCCCAGCCCACCCAGCCCAACCAGAATGTACAGGGCTTACCTGCACCACATGGCCATGAAGCAGTACAGAATACAGATCCTCTGTGCCAGCTCCCAGCCCAGTGGAACAGGAGTCCTTTCCAGTCTAAGGGGCAGCCGCAGACCTGGGAAACAACCCAGCTGTCACCGAGGCTGCCACTCAGGGTGACTGACGGTGGCAACAAGAAGAACCTGGACAGAAGCAACAGAAAGAACCCAGCCAGAGGGAGGATACAGGCTGTGCCGCTCAGGGTGATGGACAGCAGGGAAAGACCCACCTATAGAGAGGGCACAGGCCATGCCGCTCAGGGTGATGGACAGCAGGGAAAGGAAGGACCTGGACATAGCCAGGGCACCGGAAATGACAGACAGCAGCAACAGGAAGGAAATGGCCACAGAGAAGGCACAAGCCACTCCCCGCCCAGGGCCAGCACCCACCTTGGCCACTGCCAGGTCCCATAGGCCCCACCCCTGGCCTCCAGATCCACAGGCCCTGGCCCTGCCCCCTCTCCCCCTCACCCACCTTGGCCACATTGCCCCTGTGCCCCTGGCAGGCACACTGCAGTGGGAGCCTGGCAAACACCATCTCCAAGGTGCCAATGGCCATGTCCACACTCAAGGCATCCACCAGGTGGCCCCACAGGAAGCAGAAGGCTGGGATCTTGCCTGCAGGGAGTCCCAGGGGTCCCTGTGGCTCTGGTCAGGTCTACACCTGTGGGGGTTGGGCAGAGGTGGCGTCTAAGGACAACGGCCTACCCTGTCACACCTGCTGACCATTGACCGCTGACCACTGACTGCTGACCACCCACAGGACCTACCACTCCAGCCCTGGATCTGTCACACCAGTCCAGGACCTGTCAGTTATTCCAATCCTGGACCTGCCACTAAAGCCTGGGACCTGTCACTCCAGCCTGTGATGTGTCACTCACTCCAGCCCAGGACCTGTCACTCCAGCTCAGCACTTGCCATTCTAATCTAGGAGCTGTCAGTCACTGAATCCTGGGACCTGTCACTGCAGCCATTTCAGCCCAGGACTTGTCACACCAGCCTGGGACCTACCACTCCACCAGAGATATGTCACTCCCACAGCAGTGCCAGAGACCCTAGCCCCAGACCAAGCCCCTCCCCTACTGAGCCAGTGAGGGTGGGGTATAGATCTGCCCCCTTCTGTGGGGATCCTGACTCAGGACTGCAGTGTAGGCATGCCCCCTACTGTGCTAACCCGGTCCTTGGCTGTTCCTGAGCTTCCAGGGCTGTCAGTGGGTGTGGCCTCCATATGCACAGGAAGTAGGTTTGATGGACAGCTGCCCCTGGCCCCACAGTGTCCACCCAGGAACCTGCCCAACCTGGCACAGACCCTCTGCCCCACCACCCCATATCAGACATTATTGCTTAATAATTGACAGCGGTCCATCTTGCCTTTACCAGGGTCAGAGCCAAAGCCTGGCTCCAAGGAGCACATCAGGTTGGCCCCGAAGAGACCCAGCAGTGCACACTTCCACACACACACACACACACACACACACCCTCCTCTTCATCATCATCCTCATGCCACTCACTGTGACGGCCAGCAGGGAGAGGGAGGACCTGCCCACAGCAAGGGCACAGGGTGTGCCACTCCGTTTAACTGCCAGCAGGGACAGGAAGGATCTACCCACAGATTGTGGAATAAACTCAACCCCCAGGAAGATTGACTGACAGTCCGGGTCAGCCGGTGACTGACAGTTGCAGGTGCAACCCAGCCTAGCCCTCAGCCTCTCGGCTGCACAGAGCAGCTGACCCCAACTCCAGCTGACCATGGCTGGGCCCAGGAACTCCGACCCCTGTGGGCCCCTGGAAAATCCCAGAAACCCAGGTGGGGCAGATATGGGGCTGGAAATAGCAGGTGAGCCCCAGCTCCACGACAGCTCTGTATCTCTGCTCCTTCCCAGGAGCCTATGCTCCGTGAAAAGTCAGGGTCTCTGGTTCTTCTCCCTGAGTCCCTCCCCCGTGAATAACAGCTCAGTCTCTGCCCCCTTCTCATCAGCCCCTGCTCCAAGCATGACAGCTCAGAATCTCTGCTCTCTTCCCATGATGCCTTGCTACGTGAGTGACAGGTCAGCATCTAGGCTCCCCTCCCATGATTCTCTGCTCTCCCTAACAGCTCAGCGTCTCTGCTTCCTTCCCATGAGCCCTTGCTTTGAGTGACATCTGTACATCACTGGGCACTTCACAGTCAAAAAAAAACAAAAACAAAAACAAAAAAAAAAACACTTCTTATGAAGGTGCCTCTTTGAAGGAATTAAAAAACCTCCAGGGACCCGCAACTTCCAGTGAAATCTCCTCTTTCCGGAGCTGAAGCTTCAGGCACAGGTGCGCAGCCGCTGTCAATCACACAGTCGTCCCTGCTGCAGGACCGCCCCCAACAACACTCCAAGAAATAAAACACATGGCTGGGCTCTGGCCCTTCTAACCTCCTCCTCCCATCCCACTCCCCCTAACCAACCCAAGACCACCAGCCATACCAAAACTGGCCACGCCAATTACCAAGGCCACGTCTTCCCCGCAAATCGCTCGGTTGTAAAGCCCCCTCCTCACCTCCGCCCTGCATCTCCCGCCTCTGGGCCCCGCGGGTCAGTGGGCGCCACGGCCGGGGAATCCGCCCCGGGGTTGGGCGGCAGCATGGGCGTCCGGAGGTCCGGGTCCGCCCGGGGCGGGTGCTGGCATCCCGGCGTCCGCGGAGACGGCCACGTGGACAGCGACACTAGGGGCCTGGGCCGCGCGCAGGCACTCGTGGAACACGCGCTGCGCGCCGCTCTCAGCAACCGCAGAAAGAGCTCCACCTTCATCCTCAGAACGGGCTGGAGCGCGCGGCGCAGGGGCGTGGCGGCTTCCACCGTTCTCGCCTCACAAAGGACCCAGGGGCCGGGCCGGCCACTTCAAAACGGGCGCTCTGGACGCGGGGCTCCGTCCAACCGGCGGCGTAGCGCGTCATCACGTCCGTGGGCGTGACGTCATCAGGGCCGCGACGGCTATCTCGTAGTTTTCTTTTTCTTTCTGGCCCCCTCCGCCGATACTGGAGGCAAAGGGGAAGGTTCTGGAGCCTAGGCAGCAACCGGAATCCCCGCGATCGTGGCTTCTTGGGGTGCCTGAGGGGTCGCAGCGGAGGTTGCAGCTTGCGCTGTGCGTTCTGACGTGGGTGGTCGGGGCGGGGGAGGCAGTTGTGGCTTTGTGCGTGCGCTGAGAGTGCCAGTTATCGAGGCTCTGAAGGGAAGAAGGGCTGCTCCGCGGCGCTTGCAAGGTGCCGAGATGGAGCGAGAGTCCGGGGTTGAGGGCGAGTGGTAGGGGGAGAAAAGGAGTGAGCATGCCCTATGAGAGGCAAAACGGTTCAGCGGGATTTTAGGGCGAGGGTGGCGCAGATGCACCGCACCTGGGGTTCTTGTGAAATGATGTGGGGCCCACTAAAGATGTGGCCCAGCAGTGAGTGAGACAAGGAGACCTGCTGCGGAGGCGGGTTCACCAGGGACTGGGCGTGGCATCACCTGTCTGGAACAGATGAGAATTTTTATTTAATTTCATGGAAATACTATACAGAAATTGCAGGTGTGCATGATTAGGGAGCTGCAGTCAGGAGCTCCAGCCAAGTCTCCCACGTGTGCATGAGCCAGGAGCTCCCTCCAGGTATCTCAGGTGGGTGAGAACCATCTGCTGCTGTTTTCTCCCAGGTGTACATGAGCAGGGAGCTGGAGCCAGGAGCTCCATCCGGGTTTCCCATGTGGGTGCAGCAGGTGTACAAAGATGAACCCATGATGGCAGGTGCACCTGCTACTCTAGGTGCAGGTGCTGCTGGCACAAGGTAAGCCACACAGACCCAGTTTGGTCCACGGTGACCTGAGAAAGGAAATCCCCCTGCTCTTGGGGTTCCCCAGACACTGCGTATGGGAGTGCTTGGTCCTAGTATGTGCAGCAGAGCATGAATCGCAGGTGCAAGGGCTCGGCTGGGCGACTGCTGGAGGCAGAAGCATCCTGCGGAGGTAGCTTTTGGTGGCTGGGTGAGTGGAGACTGTGGGGTGAATATGTGATCATTGCATGACCCAAGCATGGTGAGGGTTAGATGCCCCAGCTGTCCACCACCCAGAGCCCCTGTCTTTCACTTGGGAGTGGATCGAAGTACAGGTGATTGATGTCATTATGAATTGACAGATAGGTGATTGATAGGTGGGCGGGTGGGTAGATGGATGGATGGGTGAGTGATGGATGCTAATGGATAGATGGTGGGTAGATACGTTAATGAGTAGATGGATGGGTGGGTGAATGCATGGAAGGGTGGATGGATAGGTGGATGTGTGGATTGATGGATGGGTGGATGGAAGGGTAGGTGGATAGGGTGGGTGGGTTGGATGGATGGATGGATGGTTATATAGATGGATATGTGGATGGATGGATGGACAGATGGACATGTAGATGAGCAGATGGATGGATCGATAGGCGAATGGTTCAATACTGACTTGCAGCTGAGTGCATACATAAGCATCTAAGTGTCTGTGCTCATGCACATTCTAGGCAGGGCCATCAGGAAATGGTTCAGGGCCTTATGAAGCTGCTGCACCCACGTGGGACACCTGGATGAAGCTCCTGGCTCCTGCCTGCAGCTCCCTGCTCATGCACCCCTGGGAGGCAGCAGCAGAGGATGGCTCAGGGCCTTGTGCACCTGCTGCACCCATGTGGGAGACCTGGATGGAGCTCTTGGCTCCTGGCTTCAGCTCAGATTCTGTACACAGCTCATGTCTTGAGAGCCCAGGTTCTCAAGACATCTCAGATTCTCCACACACCCAGAGTAGGTTGTTTGTGGTGCCAGGAAGGCACCACACAAAACAAAACAAAACAAAAGCAATAAAACCATTTCCACAGTGTTTTTACCAACAGGAAGAAAAAAAAAAAGCAGGATGGAGGCCATAAACCACAAGTGAACATGGGCTGAGGCCTTACCTGTGCCTAGGTGCCCCTTTGCCTGCCCCAGGGTGACTGCTTACCTGTCCCCAGGGACCCTGAATCCTTCCCAGATCCTAGGAGAAAGATGAACAGGAAGATGGCAGCCAAGGGAGCTGCTGCCTGGCCAGGGGCCCTCTGAAACAAGACTGACATATGAGTGAAAGCCATCAGAGGGGGAATTTGGCTGGTGACAGACAGAGGCCATGCCCTTTATTGAAGAGGCACAGATGGAACAGGATAAAATGGCAGGACAGAAGTAGAGCCAGCCTCAGCATTAAAGAAAAAGACACAAACACACAGCTGTCATCCTGCCAATCACATGGGTGTCAGGACCTGGACATCATAGGGATGTCATCCTATCACATGGTCATGAGGACCTGCAAATGAAACCTCCCTCTACCCATTTTCTTAAGTCTGCATTTCAAATAAATTATTTTTAAATAGAAAAAGGGAAGTAGCTTTCCAGGGGACTCATCGCTACACAGCCTTAGGCCTCTGCATCAAGCTTACTTCCTCATCCAGCCCATGAGTGACATTTCGACACAACGTGTCGCTCCCCGTCTTCGTGGGGGAACGACACAAGACCCTGCCTAGGCTTCATATCCGAGTCACGGCACCATTATGTCGCTCCCCGTCTTCGTGGAGGAGCAACACAGGACCCTGCGCTGTTCTTTCGTCTGCTCGGCCCTCCCCGGGTTTGCTGCTGGTTCTTCCCGGGTTGGCTACTATCCCTTCCACCTCCGTGGAAGGGCAGTTCCCCCTGGCCGCTTTCCCCACTTCCGCAGGGGAGCGGCACTCCGCCGGCCGGCTTTCTCGGGGGCTGCACGGGTGTTCCTTCAGCTAGATGTTCCCCATAGATGTTCCTGGTGCATGCCGTCTCTCTCCTCCTTTATAGTCCTCCTCCGCCAATCCCAACTCGGCTGCCCACACGCCGAGTACGCTGCTCTCCTCCAATCAGGAGCAAGTCCTACAGTTAATTGGTTGAACTGGAGGCAGCTGTGCGGAAGCTGTTTACTTCTCTCCCAGCGCCATATTGTGGGAGAGCAGATGCATAGAATAAGTCTTAATTCCAGTAACAGTCTAGTCCGGTTTGCTCCCCACAACAACGTATTATGGAAATGGCTTTCTAGGGGTGCCAGTGACCAGCTGGCATTGGGAGCAGAACCAGTGATGGTTGTGCTTCTGGGCTGATTATGGATAGGCAGACAGATGATTGACAGATGGATGGATGATGGACAGGTGACAGGAATGTAAGGAGGTAGACAGGTTGATGGGTGGATGATAGATTCATACATAGTGATAGAGATACAAGAAAGAGGTGATCAACATGGAATAGATGGATAGATGATAGGTGAAAGACACCTAAAGATAGAGGGAGTGAAATGATTGACAGAATAATAAGTAGATTAATGTGATTGACTCATAGGTAGATATATAGAAAGACACATGATGGACAGAAAAAGGATAGTTGATGGATTACACAAATAATTAGACAATAGGTAGAAAGATAGGTAGACAGAAGTAGAAGACAATGATAAAGATAGATAAGAGATGGTGGATGGAGATAGATGGAGATAAATGATAGGTGGATGCATAGCACAGGGGAGCTGCACTGAAAGTCAACGGACAGTGGGCCTGGTGACAAGCACCTATGTGGAATATTCTAGAACGTCCCAGGCGCACACCCAAAAGCTGGACTCAAGGTAGGTACAATACAAGATCTCACAAGGACAAATCCCTGTGGGAGATCCAGCACAAACAGCAGGTGAGGCAGCTGTCAGAACTGACACCTGTCCAGATGGATCACTCACAATGAGGGACCTCAGTAGAGCTGCTGGCTGCTGACTGCACCTCCCTGCTCATGCACATCTGGGAGGTAGCAGCAGGGGATAGCTCAGGGCCTTGTGCACCTGCCCCCAGGTCGTGGCATTCACCTGGTCCAGGAACTCGGGTTCCCCAGGCGCAGGTGAGCTCCTGCAGTCCACCGAGGGAACCCAGCTGGGGCCCCGACTGGACTTCAAACTCCTGCTTTCAAAGGCCCCTGATGCTGGAACCTCCAGGTGGCCCACAAAAGTAACATGTGCAGCCCTCAGGTAGCAGCAGCTTCCTCCAGGCAAACCCTGCAGCTTTGAATGCAGGTGCTATTTTTGCTTCCCATAAAAGCACAGGTGAGTATGCCTGGTTGCACACCACATACACCATGAGCAACTCTCACCACCTCCAAGCCTAGAGCACCCTTTAAAAAATTATAAACTGAGTTTGCTGCTGCAAGTCCACCTGTCTGCATTGCTTTTATGCAGGTAAACAGGATGACAGATTTACAAGCTGTCCACAGGAGTGACACACAGCAGGTGCCCCTCCCCACACACCTGAGTGACAGCACACATGGGCCATAGCCTAACCTGTTGGTGGAATGCCTCCTGCACCCACATACTGGCATGCCACAAGACCTAGCCAAGGTCCCCCAAGTCTTGCTAACCCCTCAGAGACTAGTACATGATGGACAGGTCTGTCCCTCAGCCCACTTCTATCCCTTCATTCCTTCACTCACACACCCATGCACTGCACTCCAGTAGTTGCACCTGCTTCTTCCATGCAGGAAGAGTGGGACTGTGTGCAGCTGTGGACACAATCTGACCTCATTAGCTGGGGGTTCCGGTTTCCCAATCCTGCCCCAGGAGGAACTGCTGGGAGGCAGGGAAGAGAAACAGAAAGAGATGGACAGGCAGGCAGGCTTATGGCAGAGGAGGAGGCCTGTCTATTACCCTCTAGATGACCCTCGCACTTGCAGGGTCCACAGCTACTGGTGCTGCTGCTGCGCTGATTTGTACCTACCTGCTCATGGCTCCCATTCCAAGTGAGCAGACTGGGGGTTGGGGGAGAGGGTGCAGTATAGGAAACTTCTAGAAAATTAAGAACTCCTCTCACCTGGGAGCCCCAGAGCTCTGAGCACCCAGGTGGTTGCACCTGTGTGAGTGACAGCCCCACCACCACCACCACCACCAGCAGAAGGCACCTGGAGCTTGGCCTCAGCTGCAGCTGCACTGGAAGGCTGCACACAGCTGATAAAAGCTTTGGGATGGAAGACAAGATTTAAACAAAAAATTCCCACACCCCTTTAAGTGCTCAGGGTTTTGGTCTAGGGGTACGTGTGGGCAGGGAGTGAGTGACAGAATGAGAGGAACTCTTAAGGAGGAAGTGAGGAGCCCATAATGGGCGTCCCAGGCCATGATGTAGCAGTCAGGCCCCACCCAGTCCCCACCCCCCACAATGGTCCACCTGCTGGGGGATGGCTCAGGGTCTTGTGCACCTGCTCCCACATGGGAGACTTGGACAGAGCTCCTGACTGCAGGTCCCTGCCCATGCACACCTAGGGGGACAGCGGCAGATGCTTGCTTAACTACTGTGCGTTCTATGTATTTTGTTTAATAAATAATAAAAATCGAACAGAGAACATGGATTTTTATTCTGTTTTTATCTGGTAGGGCACGGGGTCAGGGATTACGCAAGACAGGAGTCACAGAGGTCAGGCAACAGATGTGGGGTGGGGTGCTGATGTCATTGTGGGGGGAATTCCAGTCACCCTGTTTTTTTTTTTTTTCCTGCTATGACTGACACACATCAAGCAGGGATCTTAGATGGGCTCAGCAGCCCCCTGGCAGAGCTGTCAATTCCATGATGGATGCTGAGTGACAGCAAAGACAACATCTGTGGTCAGGGGTAGGTCCAAGGTCTCTGCTGCTCAGCAGCCTGGAAGCTACCTCTGTTTAGTTTCTAGAAAGTTCAGGAAGGGGTGAGCCTTGTGTGTGATGGACACACCACATACAGATGGATGTGTGCTGAGGGAGGGTCCCTTGAGAACAAAGTGTTCTCTGGTAAGAGTCCAAGGGGGAGTCCTGGGCAGTGACAGCCCCATGCTCCTCACCCCATCCCACCCTTCTCTGGGTGACAGCTGGTGGGGGTGGTTCACAGAGAGCAAGTTTATCTCTAATTCAAGTCCAGGGGATGCTCCTGAGCAACAATAGCCCCCTTCCCCTCCCTCAGCCCTCAACTGAGTTACTGCTATTGGGTGGGTCCCAAAGACCAAGGGGTTTCCAACTTGCCTCCACAAGGAGTCCTGTGCAACAACAATCTTCAGAAGCCACCCCCTCACCAGCTCCCTCCCCTCTCCTCCAGGTAAGGTCCTCAGGTCCCCCCAGTGGATGGTGGTGCCCAGCACAGGGTGGGGGGCCCCAAAGTCCTGAGTCCTGCAGCTGTGAATCCCAGGAGACATTCCAACCCCTCATGACCAGCTTTACCTGCTTAGTTTGCAAACCCCATTAATAGCACCATATAGTGTGTGTCAGCCCATGTGAACTTCAGCTGTGCTAGGGCATCAAGGCTGGCACTTTCCAGGGGACAGCAAAGGAGCCCTGGGGAGCCCATGGTGGCCTCCTGTTTCCTGACTTTGAGGAACCCTGTCTGGATGCCCTGCGAATCTCCTGGGGGTCCATCCCAGGTATGTAGATGACCAGCGTGTGTTCAGGGATGGTGTCTTCTATCGGGTCTGGGGGTGCCATATTCTGGGTGTCAGAGATCCTCTCCTGCAGGAATGAAAAGTGAAACATGAAAGGGGGGGTAGGTCAGGCTTTTCCTGGAAATCTCCTCGGTGGCACTCAAAGAGCCCAGGGAAGCTGGATTTGAGGTCCAGCATGGCAGGCACGAGAAAGTTCTTGACTCTGTAAAGGACAGCTGTCTGTCACTCAGTAGGTCCTTCCCCTTTTCTGCCCTCCTCCTCCAGAAGGGCAGAAGGACCTAAATCATCCTCAGGAGCGCCATCCAGGTCTCTCAGATGGGTGCATCAGGTGCACAAGGCCCTGAGCCAGCACCTCCTGCTGAATCCCAGATATGTGCATGAGCAGGGAGCTGCAGTCAGGAGCCAGGAGCTCCATCCAGGTCTCCCACATGCGTGTAGCAGGTGCACAGAACCTTGAGACATCTCCTGCTGCTGCCTCTTCCCAGGTGTGTATGGGTTGCTGTCCCCATTCCTGGACTTCTGCCCAGCTTCCACGCATCCCACCTGTGCACCTGGCCAGCGTCAGCCTCACCTGTGCAGCTTCCATAGGGACAGGAGGAGGAGGCCCATGCTCAGGACACTGACCAGGACACAGTAGAAAGCAAACCTGGGGACCTGAGCCCTGCCTGGACACAAATCTTTAAAAAAATAAAATTAAAAACCAACTAGGCCCTGCCCCATTTCTATAAGAATCTGAAATGCTCCAGAACACCAGGCACTGCCCTTCAGGCTGCAAATGCACCAGGCACCCGCCCTCCCCTCTCCCAGCCAGTGCATAGGCAGGACTGACCCTTGTGCTGACCCTGTCCATCATCATCCATGGAGATATATGTCAATCCACTCACCAGTGTATCCATCTACCACCTGTCCATCATCTATGTCTATCATTATCTATGGAGACATATGTAATATGGACTGATCAATCAGCCAATCCACTCATCTGATGTCTATCTACCACCTATCAATCATATATGTCTGGTCATTATCTACAGAGACATACATAATACAGACTGACATGTCAATCAATCCACGCTGATGTCTATTGAGCATCTATCAATCATCTGTGGAAACATATATAGTACAGACGGCTGTCAATCAATCCACTCATCTGTGTGTCTACCATTTTCCAATCATATATGTCTGTCAATCATCCATGGAAACATGTATAATACAGACTGACCTGTGAATCCACTCATGTGTTTGTCTACCACCTCTCAATCATCTATCATATACCATATGTTAGTCATTTACTACATGTCAATCATCTATGGAGGGACCAGCACTGTGGCACAGTGGGTTAAAGCCCTGGCCTGAAGCACTGACATCTCATATGGGCGCAGGTTCTAGTCCTGGCTGTTCCTCTTCCAGTCCAGCTCTCTGCTATGGCTTGGGAAAGCAGAAGAAGATGGCCCAAGTCCTTGGGCCCCTGTACCTACATGGGAGACCCCAGATGAAGCTCCTGGCTCCTGGCTTCAGATCAGTTCAGCTCTGGCTGTTGTGGCCATCTGGGGAGTGAACCAGTGGATGGAAGACCTCTATCTCTGTCTCTACCTCTCTCTGGAACTGTGTCTTTCTTTTCTTTTTTTTTAAGATTTATTTATTTATTTTCAAGTCAGAGTTACAGAGAGAGAGAGAGAGAGAAAGAGAGAGAGAGAGAGAGAAGTCTTCCATCTGATGGTTCACTCCCCAATTGGCCACAACGGCTGAAGCTGTGCTGATCCAGAGGACAGGAGCTTCTTCTGGGTCTCCTTGTGGGTACAGGGGCCCAAGTACTTGGGTCATCTTCTACTGCTTTCCCAGGCCATATCAGAGAGCTGGATTGGAAGTGGAGCAGCCAGGTCTTGAACTGGTGCCCATATGGGATGCTGGCACTTCAGGCCAGGGCTTTAACCCACTGTGCCACAGCGCTGGCCCCTGTAACTCTATCTTTCAAATAAATAAAATAAATCTTAAAAAAATCATCTATGGATACATGTAATACAGACTGACTTGTAAATCCACTCATGTATATGTCCATCTATCATCTATCAATCACCCAACTGTCCTTCAATCATGTATTTTCTGTCTTACCCTTTATCCATCTGGCCATATCTCTCACCTTTCTTCTGTTAATCTATTTCCTGTCCATCAATGTTTTGATCCATCTGTCATCTGGGTGCTCATCCATGTCATCCACCGCCAGTTGATGTCTATCCTCTCCTCTTCTATTTGTCACTTGTCCATCATCTCCCATCTGTGTGTCTATATTTACCCATTGTTGGTGAACTGTCATTTGTGCATCAGGTATTTACCCACCCATCCATAAGGTTATCTGTCAATTCTTCCAGCCATGTGTTGATCCTTTGGTTTGTGTCTCTCATCAATCAATCAATCAATAAATCAATCAATCTATCTATCTATCTACTAATACAACTATCTGTCAATCCATCCACTTATCTGTCTATCCATCCACTGATCTATCATCTATCTCTGTCAATCCAACCATGTATCCATCATCTATCTATCTATCTATCCATCTGTCAATCCATCCATTTATCTATTATCTATCTACCTACATTTCTATGTTTCTATCAATCCAACCCTTTATCTACTATCCACTTATCCATTTATTATTTATCTACATAACTGCCTGTCTATCCATCTGTGATTCATCCATTTATCTGTCTTCAATCTACATATCTGTCTATGTATCTGTCTAACCATCTGTCAGTCCAGCCACTTATCTTTCCATCCACTTATGTATCTATCATCTATTTACATATCTATCCACATATTGTCAATCTACCCACTTATCTATCATTTATGTATCTGTCCATCCATCCATCAATCCATCCACTTGTCTATCCATCCACATATCTATCATCTATCCATCAATCCATCTGTCAACCCAGCCATTTATCTCTCTATCCATCCACTTATCTATTACCTATCTATATATCTACCTTTTTATCTGTCTATCCATGTGTCAATCCATCCACTTGTCTATCTGCCCAGTTATCTATCAACTACCTATCTACATATCTATTTATCTATCTAGACATATCTAAACAGTCTATCCATACATATGTCCATCCAACCATTTACCTATCTATCCATCCACTTATCTACCTATTTATTTATTTATTTATTTATTGGAAATAAAAAATTTCAAAGAGAGGAGACCCAGGCAGGTCTTCCATCTATTGGTTCACTTACCAAAAGGCTACAATGGCCAGGGCTGGGCCAGGATGAAGCCAGAAACTAGGTGCTTCACCCAGGTCTCCCATATCAGTGGAGTGAGCCATCTTTTTCTGCTTCCCAGAGCATATCAGCAGAAGACTGATATATACCTATCATCTATCTACATATCTGTCTATTCATCTGTCAATCCACCCTCTTACCTATTATCTATCTACATACCTATGTATGTATCTTTCTGTCAATCCAACCATTTACCTATCAATCTACTTGTCTATTTATTTATCTTCAATCCATCCACTTATCTGTTAGTCCATCCAGTTATCTATCATCTAACCATCTACATTTCACATATGTGCCCATCTGCCAATCCATCATTTATCATCTATCCACATATCAAGCTATCTATGTATCTCTATTGATCAATCCATCCACTTATCATCTGTTTACATATCTATCTATCCATCTGTCAATCCTTCCACTTACCTGTCATCAATCCACCTATCTTTCACCCATGTGACGACCATGTAGACTTCATGGAAATCACTTTGCATCGATTTCACATTCCTTTCACTCAGAACGAGGTGAACTTTCTTGTCATTCTGCATGTATCTATCAATCTATCCCATCTGTCCATCACCTATCTTCTGTGTGTGTTTGTCCATCCTATGTATATCTATTCATTTATGTGTCTTTGTGTCCATCATCTGAGTATCTATTTGTGTGTCAATCATCTGAGTGTTTATCTCTGTCAATCATCCATCTGCCCATGTGTCAATCATTTGAGCCTCTCCACATCTTCCTACCCACCTGTCCATCACCAGCACACCTCCATGTCACTCTCCTTCCATCTCTCTCACCCTTCCACCTGCCCATCCACCTGTCACCTGACATCTCTGGACAGACATAGATGTGCCTTAAGCCACATGGCTGTGTCACATGTCACCTTCTGGCCTTGATGCCTGTCAACTTAGATGTCCATCAAGGCCTTCCTCACTGCTCATTGTCATTCCCATTTCTGCATCTGCTCCCAGCAGAAGTCACTCCTCTGTCCACTCCCGCTTCCACCCCTTCTCCTGTCAATCATTGCTCATAGTCCTGCCCCTTCTCCTGTCAATTTCCAGTCCTGGACCCTCACCCATTTCCTGTCAGTCTCTACTCATGGTCCTGCCCCTTCTCCTATCATTCTTTATATCTGGTCCTTCCTGTTCCCCTTTCAATCCTCACTTCTGGTCCCTCCCATTTCTCCTGTCAGTCTCAGCTCATGGTCCCGCCCTTTCTCCTGTCAGTCTCTGCTCCTAATCCTGCCCCTTTTGTCAATCTGTGCTCCTGATCCCTTCCCCTTCTCCTGATCCCATCCATTCAGTCACAATCCCCCTGGGAACCCTGAAGCTGGGTGTGCCCTGCACCTGTGGCCAAGTGGCCTCACCTTGCGGCTATGCTCATTCCCAGTGGCTGACAGCTGACCAATCTCTGGGTTGGGCTCCAAGAACAAAGATGAGCAGCCCATTTTGCAATCAAAATACAGAAGTTGAACTTGTGGTTGGGGTGTGGTGAAGGGGTAGTGACTCAGCATCAGGCAGAGGAGTAGGAGGAGAGGGATCTGGGGAAGGCTCAGGGCTGTGTAACTGCTGTGGGAGACCCTGATGGAGCTCCTGGCTCCTGACTGCTGCTCCCTGTTCACTCATGCACACTTGAGAGGAGGCAGCAGTGGATGGCTCAGGGCCTTCTGCACCTGCTGCACCTGCCTGGGATACTTTAATGGAATTCCTGGATCCAGACTGAAACTGACTGCTCAAGCACACCTGGTAGGCAGTGCACCTACTACCACCCACGTGGGACATGAGGATGGAGCTCCTGGCTCCTGACTGCAGCTTCCTGCTTATGCACACCTGGGAGGTGGGAGGGTGTGGTGGACCATAAGGACTGATAACAGGCCAGCGTATACATCACAGGAATTTAATTCCTTCCTGAAATCTTGGAACATACAGTCTGCCACAGGTATCCCATACAACCCACAGGGACAGGCAATCATTGAAAGAACTCATAGGACGATTAAAGATCTCTTACAAAGACAGAAAAACAATCATATGCCCTCAGACCCACAGCTTTCTTTGACTGAGGTCCTTTTCACTATCAATTTTCTTACTTTTGATTCCCAAGGGATAAACCCAGCTTATAAACACTGGGGATCCTTTCCATTCCAGACCCCAGCCCTTATGGTTAGGTGGAAAGACCCCTTGACAGGAGAATGGAAAGGACCACACCCTCTGCTAACCAAAGGTCAAGGGTATGCTTGTGCCTTTCCAGAGAATGCGGAACAGCCAATTTGGGTACCAGCCAGAAACATCAAGCCTGCAACTGACAGCCAACCAGAACCAGCTGAACAAGACTGAGAATCTGCCTTGTTAGCAGATTCACATGCCCTATCATCCTACCCTAAGAAACTGCCCATAGCCATATCTGTTACTGTTTTGTACCCCACTAGCTCTGGTCAGCCACTCAAACGGCCTACAGCCTGTGTGCGGTCATGCCATTCCTGATTACCTGTGGGGAGCAACTGGGAGCAACTCGGACTAGACTAAGTTACTGGAATTAAGACTTATTCTATGCATCTGCTTTCCCACAATATGGCGCTGGGAGAGGAGAAAACAGCTTCTACTCAGCTGCCTCCAGTTCAACCAATAAACTGTAGGACCTGCTCCTGATTGGAGGAGAGCAGCGTACTCGGCGTGTGGGCAGCCGAGTTGGGATTGGCGGAGGAGGACTATAAAGGAGGAGAGAGACAACATGCACCAGGAACATCTAAGGGGAACATCTAAGGGGAACACCTGTGCAGCCCCCGAGAGAGCCGGCCGGCGGTGTGCCGCTCCCCTGCGGAAGTGGGGAATGTGGCCAGGGGGAACCGCCCTTCCACGGAGGTGGAAGGGACGGTAGCCAACCCGGGAAGAACCAGCAGCAAACCCGGGGAGGGCCGAGCAGACGAAAGAACAGCGCAGGGTCCTGTGTCGTTCCTCCATGAAGAGGGGGAGCGACAGTTACCATTGTTCCTCATTCCTACCCCTTTCTGAGCAAGCACTCCTGTGGTCTCTCAATTTGAGCACTGGTTAGTCAATGACGGGTAAGATCCCCTGGGGGACAACCTAAGACAGGCACAGTTGCATACGGAGACCACATGGAAACGGGGTCAACAATGGTATGGCCAAGAATCATGCCTCCTGTTGCTCAAAAATAAACAAAAAGGGGGAAATGTGGTGGAATGAGAAGGCCATGCCAAGATGGCTGTTGGCAAGGGAGCATCAGTTACTCAGGAATGGCTTTGAATCCCACCTGGCAATGGGGCCTGCCTGGCAACAGGCTGTGATTGAACGGCTTTGAAACCCACATGGCAAACGGAGCCTGACTGGCAACGGGCTGTGATTGGATGGCTTTGGAAACTGCCTGGCAACAGGCTGTGATTTATTGGGGCATAGACCACCCCTTGACCAGATTGGCTGGTCTTGGCTATATAAGCTGTTGTACTAACTGAAATAAACGAGTCTGCGGGCTGCTTGCCTCAAGCCCGCTTTCACCCGACTCCTGGGGTCTGTGTGGTGACTCCACGCCTCTTGCTCCCACCACGTTCCTCCTCTCAGAAACGAATCCACTGCAACATTGTTGAGAAATCAACTACAACAGGAAGGGGTTTTATATATTAGTAGTAGTAGTAGTAGTAGATTAGACCATCATAAGAGTGAAGCCTCTTCTGAGACTGACAGTGTAGTAATCCCTGCATAATGAGATTGACAGAAACTGGAAGCAGCATTGGGGGTTTCCAGGCTGGCCAGGGGTGAATGGAGAGAGGCAGGGGCTGTTTCTCTGCAAGAGGGAGAGAGGGAGAGAGGGAGAGAGGAAGAGAGGGAGAGAGGGAGAGAGAGAGGGAGAGAGAGACATGAGATAGACACATGGCAGAGGTTGGTGGCAGCTTGGGAGAAGGCAACAGCAGGGGCTGGCTCAGGGCCTTGTGTACCTACCGCACTCATGTGAGAGACCTGGGTGGAGCTCCTGGCTCCTGGATGCAGCTACCTGCTCATGTACTCCTGGGAAGTAGAAGGGAAGATTATGATTATTATTGGCTGCCAGAAAAGTGAAGCCTATTCTGTACCTGACACTGCAGAAGTCCCTGTGGTTAGAGGGTAAACCACCAAGCTTATATTGTCAGGAAGCAGGAACGGGGGTTTCCAGGCTGCCTGCGGGGGAGAGTGGCTGTTTGCAAGATGGACACAGAGAGAGCTAGACAGATGGCTGGGGCTGGTGGCAGCCTCGGAGGCAGCCTTTTGAACACAAAAGTGGGAGACTGAATGGAGCTCCTTGCTCTTGACTGCAGCTTTCTGCTCATGCACACCTGGGAGGAGGTTTAGGAGAAGGCTCCTGCTGCAACCATGAGGGAGACCTGCTTGGAGCTCCTGACTCCTGACTACAGGTCCCTGCTCATGCACACCCTGGGAAGCAGCATAGAATGTCTCAGGGCCTCATGTACCAGCTGCACCCACATGGGAGACCCAGATGTAGCTTACAGCTCCTGGCTTCAGCCCAGAATTTGCACACAGCCCAGATTCTGTACACAGCCCAGAGTCTGCACACAGCCCAGATTCTGTACATAGCCCAAGTTCGTCACATCATCCAGATTCTCCACACGGCTCAGATTCTGCACACAAAGACAGTGCACACAGGCCAGATTCTGTACATGGCCCAGATTCTGCACACAGCCCATATAGTGCACACAGCCCAGATTCTGCCCACAACTCAGATTCTCAGGACACCTGAGATTCACCACACCCTCCAGAGGCACACCTCTTTGTGGTGCCAGGAAATCACCACAAACCACCCCCCCAATGAAACTCTTCCATGTTACATTTAGAAAGAGAAAAAATAAAGGAAAAACAGAGACCATAAATCGCAAGTGGCCTGGGGTGAGGTCTTTCCTGCCCCATGTGCCCCTTACCTGTCCCCAGGTGCCTGGAAGCCTTCTCAGGTCCCAGCAAGAAGATGAGTGGGAATAGAGCAGCTGTGAGGGCCACAGCCTGACTGGGGCAGCTCATGCCTGTGCCTGAAATGATAGACTGACACATGAATGACAGTCATTCAGGGGGTAATTCATCTTGTGAGTGACAAGAAGATGCCATGCCCCTTTGGTGAAGAGACAGAGAAGGAACAAGGGCTAACATGGCAGGAAGGAAACAGACTCAGCCTTGGCATTAAAAAAACACCACATACAACCATTATCCTGTCAATCACTTGGGGATCAAGCCCAGGACATCTCTTGTCCATCACATGAGGATTAGAGCCTTGACACCTTGGGGATGATATCCTGTCTATCATATGTACCACAGGGGGATGAGGACCTGAACATCCTTAGAACAGCATCCTTTCACATGGGGATTAGGACTGGGACATCATCCAATCACGCTGGACCTGGATAACCTGGGAACATTATCCTCTCTGTCACATGGGATAAGGACTTGGACATCCTGGGGATGTCATCCTGTCAATCACATTGGCATTAGGGCCTGTCAAATAGAACCTCCCCTTCCCCCACCCCTCAACTCTGCCTTCCAAATACACATATTTTTTAAAAAAAGAGGAAGTGACTTCTTGAGAAACTCATTGTTCTGTGGCCCTGAGCCTCTACGTCATGCTCACTTCCTCATCCAGCCCATGAGTGACATTTCAGCTCAGAAGATTCCGGAAACTGGGGCTGTCCTGGGCTTTCCAGGGGTGCCAGTGATGTGGCTGCTGGGGGGAGGCAGAACCAAGTGGGGGCTTGCAGTCTGGACTTATGATGGACAGACAGATGAATGATAGATGGATGGGTGATGGACAGCTGGATGGATGGTGGACAGATGACGATGACGTTTGGAGGTAGAGAGGTTGATTGGTGATTGATGGAGATATTCAAACATAAGGACAGAGATATAGGAAAGAGGTTGACAGAGAGGTTAATAGATAAGACAGGTGTTAGATAGATAGGTGATAGCAAAGAAGGAAAGAGAGGTGATTGACAGAATAATAAGTAGGTAGATGATAGGTGATAGATTCACACGGAAGTAGCAGATATAGGTAAAGACACACAATGGACAGACTAAAAAGGAGAGTAGATAGTTGATAGATGGACAGATCAGTCTCTCAGCACCTCACCTCTGTCCCTCCATTCCTTCATTCACATCCCCTGCACACACAATACCCCAGTAGTTAGCACCTCCCTCTTCTTCTTCTTTCCTGCAGGAAGAGTGAGGCCGTGTGCAACCGTGGACGCGAGCTGATCTCATTGGCTGGGGGCTCCGGTTTCCCAATCCTGCCCTAGGAGGAAGCGATATGAGGCGGGGAAGAGGAACAGTAGATGGACAGGCAGGCAGGAAAACAGACAGGCAGACAGGCTGAAGACTAAGAGGAGGAGAGGAGGAAAAAGAGGAGGAGGATTAGGAGGAGGAAGAGGAGGAGGAGGAGGCCTGTCAATCAGCCTCCAGGTAACCCCAGCATACACAAGGTTTACGCCTGCTGCAGCTGCTGCTGAGCTGATTTGCACCTGTTCATGGCTCCCGCTCTAGGTGAGCAGAGTGGGGTGTGGAAGGGGAGGAGAAGTCCTTGGAGGAGGAGGGTGCAGCCTAGGAAACATCTAGAAATTTAGGATCCCCCTTCCTGGGTCTCCCCAGCTCTGATCACTCAGGTGGGTGCACTTGTGTGAGTGTTAGGGACCCAGCAGGAGGACCTGAAGCTCGGCCTCAGCTGTGGCTGCACCTGGCAGGCCCCCCACAGCTGATAAAGGCCTTTGGATTGGAACCAAGATTTAAAAAAAATTTTTTTTCCTATTCCATTAAGGGCTCAGAGTTGACATCTGGGGGTGGGTTATGGGCAGGGAATGACTGGCAGGCAGAGAAAGGAGAAGAGGAAGCCAGGAGGAGGAAGTGGGTGGTCGACAATGGATGTCCCTGGCTGTGATGTGGCACACCAGAGCACGCCCAGCCACTCACTCACCCATCCACCTCCTGGGGGATGGCTCAGGGCCTTGTACACCTGCTACACCCATGTAGGAAATCAGGATGGAGCTCCTGGCTCCTGACTGTAGCTCCGTGCTCATTCAGTCTGGGAGGCAGTAGCAGGCAATGGCTCAGGGCTTTGTGCACCTGCTGCACCCACTTGGGAGACCTGGATGGAGCTCCTGACTGTACTTTCCTGCTCATGTACCTCCCCTCACTGCGCCCCATGAACTCTGTCACTCACCCTCTTGCAATCATTGCAAAAGTCAAGTTAAAAAAGACAAAACTTTTTAAAATGTTCTCAAAACAAACCTGAGCCACATCATCTTTCTAAATGTATCTTATTTTTCACTTCTGTTTCCCCAAATCTATGGGATTTTTAAGAGGGTCCCTGTAACCAGAGGAAAAATGTCCCCAGGATACCCAGTTCCTCATGCCCACGTGATACCATGGCATCCCCAGGATACCCAGTTCCTCAGGCCTACGTGATAGACAGGATGATGTTCCCAGGACGTCCAGGTCCTGATCCCCACATGATTCACAGGAGGATGACATCCCTAGGATGTCTTCTCTCTCTCTCTCTCTCTCTGACTTTTCTCTCCTGCAGGTGTCTTCACAGATGTCCTGATGATATTCCTTGTGCTATCCACCTGGCCTACCCCAGCATTCTTCCAGATCCAGGGAGATCCAGAGGTTGAGGGGGCATATCCCAGCCTCAATGTGACCTTCAACTCTAGGACAATGAACCTAAGCTGGGACTGCCCAGAGAACATGACTGAAGCCAGGTGCTTGCTGAGACATGAGGAGACAGGGAAAATCATCATGAAGGTGAGCACCTAGCCTGAAGGTGAGCCCCCAACTCTGGGCTAGGCTGTCCTTATCATGGAGGGAGAACCAAGATGGCACCCATAGAGAGCCATGGGAAACCCAAGAAGCATGGCCAGCCCATATGTACAACATGTCATACTGGGGGCCTGTACTCCTCTAGGGGACAGCAGAGTCTTACTGAATGGATGGATGGGTGGGTGGATGGATGATGGATGGGTGGGTGGATTAATGGGTGGATGGATAGATGAATGGATAGATGGATGGGTGAATGGGTGGATGTGTAGAGGGAAGGGTGGATGGATGGATGGATGGATGGATGGATTGGTGAATGGATGGATGGATGAGTAGATGGACAGATGGATGGATGGATGGATGGATGGATTGATGGATCGATGGGTGGGTGGATGTATAGATGTATGTATGTATGGATTGATGAGTGGATGGATGGGTGGATACATGGATCTGTGGATGGATGGATGAATGGGTGGATGAGTGGGTGGATGGATGGGTGGGTGGAGGGATGAAGGGATGGAAGGGTAGATGAATGGATGGGTGGATGAGTGGATGGAATGATGGGTGAATGGATGATGGACAGATAGACAATCATAGGTATAAGTTGATGGATGGATTGTCAGATATAAAGTGTAGATGATATAGGTAGAGAGATGCTTGCCACTTAGGATACATATTATGAAAACATAAGTGAGAAAGGTATATATAGATACATTCACAGATTAATGAATAGATGTATGGATATATATTAACATATTAATAAGTGTATAATTAGATGATATACATTGATGGGTAGATAGAAAATGGGTGATGGATATATGTATGTAAGAGAGAGAAAAATATAGATGATGGATATTATGGATAGATGGAGATGATAGGTAGGTAGACAAGACACATTGAAGAGTGGATGACATATGACAGATCAGTAATTGATACAATGGATAGAGATGATGGATATAATAGATATAACATGATAAAGAAATAGAAATGATAAATAGATGGGTACATAGGTACACAGATTGATGATAGATGGGTATGATAAGTGGATAAATCTAATGCTCCACCCACATGGGAAACACAGATGGAGCTCCTGGCTCCTTACTGCCATTCCCTGCTCATGTACATCTGCAAGGAGGCAGCAGCAGGGGGTGGTTCAGGTTCCTGTGCACCTGCCAGGAGTCTCAGGGCTCCTGGCTGTGGCAGGCATTTCGAGAAGTGAACCAGTGTCTGGGGACAGGTCTCCCGGATGGGATGCAGCTGCACCTTCACCTCCATGACACTGCATGCGGGAGCCACACTCGAGGTCCAGGTGACAGCTCATCAGAGACACCTGCGTGAGACTCTGGTCTATGCCAACACAGGTATCTTGGGGCCACGCTCCCCTTGTCTCGAATCCCTCTGCCCTCCGAGATCCCCTCCCACTCCCAAGCCCAGCTCCTGTGCACCAGGCTGAGCTCCAACACCTGCTTACCTGCTCCATGCAGGCGTGGAGGGCACGGCCGCCAGGAACTTCTCCTGCTTCATCTACGATGCCGATTTCCTGAACTGCACCTGGGCTCGGGGGCCAGTTGCCCCCGTGGATACCCAATACTTCCTGTTTCTGCAGGATTCTAGGTGAGTGCTGGGGTGGGGGTTGCAACTGGTGATGGCCAGATGAGGGAGAAAAGGCTGAGATTGGGATTTTTTAATGCACGCCTGTGGGATGCTGCAGGAGCCAAGGCAAGAGGGAAACAGAATGCCCCGGGTACCTGAAGGAGGCGGGCACGAACCTGGGCTGCCACCTACACGGCCTGTCCAGGTGGCCCTTCTACACCTACTTCCTGGTCAATGGCAGCAGCCGGCACATGCACATCCAGTTCTTCGATGCCATACTATCCACCAAAGAAATAGGTGAGCACCATGAATGGATGCTTGCTGATGGCATCTACTGTTTTGGGGTGGGCTTGGGGTTGATTGATTAATTGATTGATTGATGTCTGCATATCAGAGATGGAGAGTGAAGTTCCATCTGCTGGTTCACACTCCCAAATGTCCCCAACAGCTAGGGGCTGGACCAAGCTGCAGCCAGGAGCTCCACCTGGGTCTCCCAGCTGGGTGCAGCAGATACACAGGGCCCTGGGCCATCCCCACTGCTGCTTCCTCCCAAGTGTGCACGAGTAGGGAGCTGGGGTCAGGAGTCAGGAGCTCCATCTGGGTCTCCCTTATTCTGGCTGGCAGGGAGTGGTCAGCTCTGTCCTGGGAGGCCAGCAGGGGACAACAGTGGACACCACTTAGCCCCAGGGTGGTCTGTTCCCCTACAGAACGCTTCAGCCCTCCGGCCAACACCAGTGTCCACTGCAACGAGTCCCACTGCCTGATCCAGTGGCTGCAGCCCAAGACCCAGCAGCGGCTGTCATATCTGGACTTCCAATACCAGCTGGACATCCAGAAGGAGGTCTGTGGTGTCTCCTCAGAGGTCCCTAAGGTGAGGGTGGGGTAGGGAATGCAGGTGCATGGGAGCTGTCACTCAAGCACCTGCTTCCTCTGGTTGAATTCACGAAACTCTTGGAAATCCCCAGGATTGCAGAAGGTGAAACCTTGAATTTTTCTGTATTTTTGTGTTGTTGTCTAGAACATGGAACCTGGCAGCTGGAACCCCCTGGTAAGTTTCATATCGTGTTTAAATTTTATTGATCAGTCCTGGCTGATTGATCCCTTCTATAAAACACTTGTGGGCCCAGATGCACACTTGGGAGGCAGCAGCAGAGAATGGCTCAGTGCCTTGTTTACATGACCCAGATGGAGATCCTGGCTGCTGACTTCAGCTCTCTGCTCATGCACACCCTGGGAGGCAGCAGCAGGTGATGGCTGCAGGTCTTGTGCACCTGCTGCACCAACATGGGAGACCCGGATGGAGATCCTGGCTTCTGACTGCAGCCTGGCCCTGCACGTGCTGTTTTGTGCATTTGGGGGAGTGAACCAATTGATGCTTGCTTGCTCTCTCTCTCTCTCTCTCTCTCTTGACCCCAAGGTTGAAGTATCTGGTGCATCAGAGAACAAATACAACTTCCCCAGCCTGCAGCCCAGAGTCAGGCACTGGGTGCGGGTCCGAGCTGCGGATGCCAGGGTCCTGGGCTGGAGCCCCTGGAGCCAGCCTGTGCACTTTGGTAATGGCTGCATAGCTTTCAGGGGTCCAACCCCTGGTGTGGGCAGTTGCCAGCAACACCTGGCAGACCCAGGACCTCCCCATTCTGGCTGCCCTTCTTCTGATCCAGCTTCCTGCTTGTACACATCTGGGAAGCAACAGCAGGGGATGGCTCAGGTCCTTGTGTACCTGGTGCATGCATGTGGGAGACAGATGAAGCTCCTGGCTCCTGCCTTCAGCTTCCTGGTCATGCACACCTGAGAGGAGGCAGTAGGGGATTGTCTATGTGCTTGTGTACTTGCTCCACCTACCTTGGAAGCCCGCATGGGGCTCCTGGATGCTGACTGCAGCTCCCTGCTCATGCACACCTGGGAGGCAGCAGCAGGGGTTGGCTGAGGTGAACCAGCTGCCTGTCGACAGCACATGCCACCTTGCACCAGCCCATACCTATTGTGTCTCCACCTGCAGGCTCTGACACAGAGGATGGCGGCCTGCTGCGTGTGTCCCTGCTTGTGGTCTTGGGGACCCTTGTCTGCACCCTTGTGTTGGGCTTTCTCGCTAAAAGGTAATCCCCCAGATGCATGTGGCCCAGTCATCCACACAGGCAAGGTGTCCCTAAATGGCCACAACAGCAGAGCTGGGCCAGGATGAAATCAGGAGCCAGGAGCTCCATCTGGGTCTCCCATGTGGGTGCAGTAGGTGCTCATGGCCTGAATCATCTCCTGTTGCCTCCTCTCAGGTATGCATGAGCTGGTAGCTAGAGTCAGGAGCTAGGAACTCAAGCAGATGTGCTGAGATTTGAAAAGGAGGTGGGTGTGGAGGGCTGACTCTGGGTGATGGATAGAAGGTTTTATAAGGTCCCATCCAGAAGGTTCCTAGCTGTGACTGTTCTTTTCCTCCCAGTCTCCTATTTCTTGCATCCCTTACAATGGCAGTGCTAAGATTTGTAAGGGAGATGAGTGTGGAGGACTGAGCCTGAGTGATAGAAGGGTCCAGAATGTTCCAGGAGCTTCCTGGCTGTGAATGTACTTTCCCACCCTGTCTTTTGTTGTCTGCATCCCTCATGATGGCAGTGCTTAGATTTCCAAGGGACCTGGGTGTAGAGGGCTGAGCCTCTGTGACACACAGAAGGTTCTAGAATGTTCCTAGCTGTAACTGTACCTTCACACTGTCTCCTGTTTCCTGCATCCCTTATGATGTCAGTGCTGAGACTTGCAAGGGAGATAGGTGTGGAGGGCTGAGCCTTAGTTACAGATGGAAGGTTCCAGAACTTGCCATACTCACTCCTCTATTCCTCTCCCCACCCCAGGTTCTTCAAAATGTGTGGCCTCTTGTCACCAATCCCGCATGTGAAAGACAAATTGAATGACCAGCAGGATCTTGAGCACCAGGTGGGTGTCAGGGAGGAGATACAGGCTGAGCCCCTGAGCCCTTCCCTATTGCCTCTTCCCATGTGTGCATTAGTACAGAGCTGCAGTCAGCAGCCAGGAGCTCCTTTCGGGTCTCCCATGTGGGTACAACAGGTGCACAAGGCCCTGAGCCATCCCCTGCTGCAGCCTTCCAGGTGTGCATGAGCAGGGAGCTGGATGGGAAGTGGAGCCACAAGAGCAACTGACTGCCCGTGCCCACCTGTGCATCTTTCCTCCAGGTTGCCTGGGACGAGTTCCCAGTGGGTTCCGGTAAATGTGAGAATGAGGAGGTGCTGACAGTACAGGACGCTGGACAGGCCTTGGGGGCCAGAGCATGAATTGGCAGGTGCATGCTTTCTAGAAGCTTCTGGACAGGTGTGGGAAGTTATTCTGTCTATCAGGTGGGGGCTAGGACCTGTATCCTGGGGATATCATCCTGTCTATCACATGAGGATCAGGACCTGGACATCCTGACCTGGTCATGCCCATTTGCACTGCAGACAACAGGGAACATGGTTGTAAGAGACCAAATCTGAGGAACTGACTGACCATGGTTTTGCTCATCAGGATGTGGGAAGGAAGGCTGAGCCGTCTGTCATGCCGAGTCTGCCCCTTGCATCTGGCTGTGGTCTCAGGTCAGCAGCATCTCAAGTCTCCCGTTTGTGGAGTGAACCAGCAGAAGCTAGCCCTTTCTCTACCTTTTCAATAAATTTACATAAATTTAAATAAATTAAGTATTTTATATAATTTTTTGAAAATTGATATGGATTTCAATAAACATATGGATTTCTGGGGTTGGCGCTGTGGTGTAGAGGATAAAGTCACCAACTGTAGTGCTGGCATCCCATACTGGCACCGGTTCTAGTCCCAGTTGCTCCAGTTCCCATCCAGCTCTCTATTATGGCCTGGGAAAGCAGTAGAAGATGGCACAAGTCCTTGGGCCCTTGCACCCACATGGGAGACAGGGAGGAAGCTCCTGGCTCCTAGCTTCGGATTGGTGCAGCTCCAGCTGTTGCAGCCAATTGGGAAGTGAGCCAGCGAGTGAAAGACCTCTCTCTCTCTCTGCCTCTCCTACTCTCTGTGTAACTCTTTCAAATATATGAATAAATCTTTTAAAAAACCACATGGATTTCAATAAATTCACATAAATTTCAATAAACTTACATAAATTCTGTTAAATTCACATAAACCTTGATAAATTCACATACATCTAATCACTTTATATAAAGCTACATGATTTTTGCTAGGTGTCAATAAATTTTCATGGATTTCTATATTTACACAAATGTTAGTAAATTCGCATAAATTTCAGTACCTTTACATAATCTCAAATAAATTTACATATGTAAATACATAAAGATCACTGACTCCAAAACAAAAAATAAACTAAGAACCCTCATTTGGGCTTGCAGGACTGCAAGTGCTACATGGAGGGGTGGGTCTACCTGGTAAGATCATCCCCTTGCTGCCCCCAACCCCAAGCTCAAGGGCTGGTCAGCTGGGATGGTGGTCAACAAGGAAAGCCACTAGTCCAGCTGACCCCCAGAAGTCACCCTGAGCCTCAGGATGCTGGAGCAGGGGCCCCAGGGAGGTGGACATCAAAGGCCAACCCTGGTGGGCTGAACAGTCTCACATCGAGAGAGAGAGAGAGAGAGAGAGAGAGAGAGACCTTGTGTACCTGACACCCACGTGGAGACCCCGATGGAGATGAGACAGACACCTTGTGTACCTGACACCCAGGTGGAGAACTGGATGGAGATCCAGGATCCTGACTCCAGCTTCCTGCGGGTACACATCTGGGCGGCAGCAGCGCAGCAAGGGATGGCTCAGGCCCCTGCTGCACCCACATCGGGTAGACCCAGATGATCTCCTGACTGTCCAATGTGGCCATTTGGGGAGTATGTAGGGCCACCACAAAACACAACAAACAAGGAAAAAGGGAAGAGGCTTATTGACAGGGCAGGGTGGGGATTGAGGAATCTGAGACTGGAGGGAGAGGGAGAAGAAGAAAGGGGGGTCGAGAGAGAGAGAGAGCAAGGTCAAGAGAGCAAGTGTGCGGGAAGCAGGTCCTGTTATACCCTTGCAGGGGGTAGGGAAGCAGGAGCAACAAATCCCATTAGGGTGGGGTGGAGCTGATGCTTGTGGCTGGGCCATTTGGTCAGCTGACATCTAGTGAGCCAATCTGGGCTTAGGACTGAATTTACTGTGCAAGATGGTAATGGGGCCAGTGCCTAAAATGGCATCTCAGGCTTAGATGGAGCCACAGATAAGATCAAGCCATTTTACTAACAGAGTGAGCCAGCATCTCTCTCTCTTTCTGACATCAAAAAGTTAAGTAAACTAATACACATATCTTTAAAATAAAAAAAAAGTAATCAGCAGCTGTACAGGTCTTGGCCTGGGCTTATCGCACCGTGCACCAAGCACACAAGGGGCAGGTCTGCCTGACTGCCCCAGACTGGACGAGGGATCTGCCAGTCTCCCCCAAAAACCCACTTTCCCTCCCGTGCCTTCTCCGAATGGACGACTGTGGTGCCAGTCAGCCTGTGGAACTCCGCCTCCCTCTATCCACTTCCTGACCCTGACTGGACGAGGGAGCTCCCAGTAGGCGCTGAGGATTCCGCTTTCGTCCCTCCCCTGCCTGCCTCAGATTGGACAGAGGACCTGCCAGTCTGCACCCAGAAGCCTGCCCATTTCCCTTCTGCTTTGCTGAGTGGACGGGAGACCTGTCAGTCTGCTCCTCACGCCTGCTTGCCCCTGTATGGACGGCCGACCTGCCAGTCTGCACCCCAAACCCCGCCACCTTCTCCGCCATTCATGCCCCTGAGTGGACAAGGAGCCAGTGTACGCTCAGAAGCCCACCTTCTTCTTGCCCCTGCCTTCCTTGACTGGACGCCGAGGGTGCTAGTCTGAGCCCAGGAACCAGCATTCCCCTCCCCTGTCTGCCCCGACTGGACAGTGGACATGCCAGCCTGCCCCTCAGAACTGTCTACTTGTGCACAACTAGCTTCCCCTGATTGGATGCTGGGCATGCCAACTGAACCCAGAACCCTGCCCTATTCCACCCATCCCGCATTCGTTCCTTCAAGCCTCCCTATGACTGCACGGGGCACCTGTGTAGAGAACCCCGCCATTCGCCCCGCCCCTCCTCACCCCTGGCAGGATGGGAGAACTGTCAGTCTGTATCCACAACCCGCCTTCTTCCCCCATGCCTGCTTCTTATTGGACAGGAGACCAGTCAGTCTGCACCCGGAATCCAGTCTTCTTCCCCGACCCTGCCTGCCGGTTACGGGTAGGGGAAGCTCCCTGTTCCCGCTCCTGTCTGCTGCTGACAGGACGGGGACCTGCGGGTCTGCGCCCAGAAGCTCGTCCTCTTCTGACTGGACGTGGGAGATGCCAGTCTGCGCTCAGAACCCCGCCTGCTTCCCCCTCAGCACCCCTCCCTGCCTGCCAGGAGAGGAATCTGACGGTCCGTACGCAGAACCCGCCTGCTCCCCCCCGCCCCTGCTTCCCTCGGACCAGACGAGAGACCTGTCTGTGCCCAGAACTCGGTCCGCCTCCACGCCCCTGCCTGACACAGAACACAGAACCTGCCTCACTGCCCGTCTCCGCCAGTCCCACACTGAACTGGAGACTTCCGGTCTGCGCATAGAACCCCGCCCCCGCCCCTGTTTGTGCCAGATTGGACAGGGGACCTGCCAATCTACCCTCAGAACCTCAATTCCTTCAATGAAACCCATCATCATGAAAATATTTTTCACACTTGTGTCCCAGAATGTCTTCTTTGTAGCAGTCATGCTGCTCTCCAGTGCATTCATGGTGATTTTCTTATCTAGCCATCAAAAGAGGTCTCGATACCTTCAGAGCATGAAGGTTTTACCAAGAACCTCCTCAGCAAAAAGAGCCACCCAGACTGTTCTGCTGCTGGTGAGTTTCTTTGTGGTCATGTACTGTTTGTATATTATCATCTCCTCTTCATCAGCCATTTTGGGGAAATATGATCCAGTTATCCTGGATGTCCAGAGAATTGTGTGCAATGTCTATGCCACTGTCAGTCCTTTGGTGTTTATTAATTCTAATAAAAGGATAGCTGCCATTCTGCAAAACATGATTTATATGACATCAATTTTGAAAAGTCGGTGAATCAAATTTGAAAACCTAATTTATAACACTGTTAAACATTTTAAAAATCCATGATTTAAATCTAATTTAAATATGTAAAATTATACTTTTATTTTTAACTTCTATCTAAATTTTTTTCTCTGACACTGCCAACAAGATGAGTCTCTTAGTCAAAGGTCTAAATATGTATCTCTTACAGTTTCCTGACTTAATGCAGGAAATTATTTTTTCTTTCTTTTTGAGTGTAAAACTAATGGAACTCCGTTTGGTACCCAATCCTGAAATATTCGTTTTTTCCAAATGTTCAACAAATGATATTCTTACTGCAGAAAGGAATCTAAATTTACCTTTGTTTATTTTAGGCATATTAACAAAGTATCCCATTCAAACTGTAATGATATTTTCCCTATGATCTGTTTTTATTTAACTTTTATTTAATGAATATAGATTTCCAAAGTACAGCTTATGGATTACAATGGCTCCCCCCCCCCCAATAACTTACCTCCATCCGCAACCATCCCCTTTCCCGCTCTCTCTCCCCTTCCATTCTTATCAAAATTCATTTTCAATTTACTTTATATACAGAAGATCAGTTTAGTATATATTAAGTAAAGATTTCAAAAGTTTGCACCCACATAGAAACACAAAGTGAAAAATACTGTTTGAGTACTAGTTACAGCATTAAATCACAATATAAAGCACATTAAAGACAGAGATCCTACATGAGGAGTAAGTGCACAGTAACTCCTGTTGTTGACTTTACAAATTGACACTCCTGTTTATGGCATCAGTAATCTCCCTATGCTTCAGTCATGAGTTTCCAAGGCTATGGAAGCCTTTTGAGTTCACCAACTCTTATCTTATTTAGACAAGGTCATAGTCAAAGTCGAAGTTCTCTCCTCCCTTCAGAGAAAGGTACCTCCTTCTTTGAAGACCTGTTCTTTCCACTGGGATCTCATTCAGAGAGATCTTTCATTTAGGTGGTTGTTGTTTTTTTTTTTTTTTTTTTTTTTTTTTTTTTTTTTTTTTGCCAGAGTGTCTTCGCTTTCCATGCCTGAAATACTCTCATGGGCTTTTCAGCCAGATCCGAATGCCTTTAGGGCTGATTCTGAGGCCAGAGTGCTCTCTCCTTTATTTATTCTATCGGTTAGTATTAGCAGGCACTAGACTTGTTTATGTGATCCCTTTGACTCTTAGTCCATTCATTATGATCAACTGTGAACACAAATTGATCACTTGGACTAGTGAGATGGCATTGGTACATGCCACCTTGATAGGATTGAATTGGAATCCCCTGGTATGTTTCTAACTCTACCATTTGGGGCAAGTTAGCTTGAGCATGTCCCAAATTGTACATCTCTTCCTACTCTTATTCCCACTCTTATGTTTAACAGGGATCATATTTCAGTTAAATTTCAACACTTAAGAATAACTGTGTTTTAATTACAGAATTAAACCAGTAGTATTAAGTAGAACAGACAAAAAAAATACTAAGAGGAATAACGTATTAAGTTGTTCATCAAGAGTCAGGGCAAGGGTTGTCCAAGTCACCGTTTCTCATAGTGTCCATTTCACTTTAACAGGTTTCCTTTTTGGTGCTCGGTTAGTCGTCACCAATCAGGGAGAACATATGATATTTGACCCTTTGGGACTGGCTTAATTCACTCAGCATGATGTTTTCCAGATTCCTCCATTTTGTTACAAATGACTGGGTTTCATTGTTTTGGACTGCTGTATAGTATTCTATAGAGTACATGTCCCATAATTTCTTTATCCAGTCTACTGTTGATGGGCATTTGGGTTGATTCCAGGTCTTAGCTATTGTGAATTGAGCTGCAATAAACATTAAGGTGCAGACTGTTTTTTTGTTTCCCAATTTCATTTCCTTTGGGTAAATTCCAAGGAGTGGGATGGCTGGGTCGAATGGTAGGGATATATTCAGGTTTCTGAGGAACTCCAGACAGCCTTCCATAGTGGCTTGACCAGTTTGCATTCCCACCAACAGTGGGTAAGTGTCCCCTTTTCCCCATTTCCTCACCAGCATCTGTTGTTGGTAGATTTCTGAATATGAGCCATTCTCACCGGGGTGAAGTGAAACATCATTGTGGTTTTGATTTGCATTTCCCTGACTGCTAGTGAGTCTGAACATTTTTTCATGTGCATGTTGGCCATTTGGATTTCTTTTTTGAAAAATGTCTATTGAGGTCCTTGGCCCATCTCTTAAGTGGGTTGTTTGTTTTGTTGTTGTGGAGTTTGTTGATCTCTTTGTAGATTCTGGTTATCAACCCTTTATCTGTTGCATAGTTTGCAAATATTTTTTCCCATTCTGTCGGTTGTCTCTTCACTCTCCTGTTTCTTTTGCAGTACAGAAACTTCTCAATTTGATGCAATCCCAATAGTTGATTTTGGCTTTGACTGCCTGCGCCTCCCGGGTTTTCTCCAGGAAGTCTTTGCCTGTGCCAATATCTTGAAGGGTTTCTCCAATGTTCTCTAATAATTTGATGGTGTCAGGTAATAGATTTAGGTCGTTAATCCATGTTGAGTGGATTTTTGTGTAAGGTGTAAGGTAGGGGTCTTGCTTCATGCTTCTGCACATGGAAATCCAGTTTTCCCAGCACCATTTATTGAATAGACTGTCCTTGCTCCAGGAATTGGTTTTAGATCCTTGATCAAATATAAGTTGGCTGTAGATGTTTGGGTTGATTTCTGGTGTTTCTGTTCTGTTCCATTGGTCTATCCATCTGTTTCTGTACCAGTACCATGCTGTTTTGATTACAACTGCCCTGTAGTATGTCCTGAAATCTGGTATTGTGATGCCTCCGGCTTTGTTTTTGTTGTACAAGGTTGCTTTAGCTATTCGAGGTCTCTTGTGCCTAAATATGAATTTCAGCATCATTTTTTCTAGATCTGAGAAGAATGTCTTTGGTATTTTGATTGGCATTGCATTGAATGTATAAATTGCTTTTGGGAGAATGGACATTTTGATGATGTTCATCCTTCCAATCCATGAGCATGGAAGGTTTTTCCATTTTTTGGTATCTTCTTCTATTTCTTTCTTGAAGATTTTGTAATTCTCTTTGTAGAGATTTTAACATCCTTTATTCCAAGGTATTTGATTGTTTTTGTCACTATTGTGAATGGGATTGATCTTAGAAGTTCTTTCTCAGCTGTGGCATTGCCTGTGTATACAAAGGCTGTTGATTTTTTGCCTTGATTTTATATCCTGCCACTTTTCCAAACACTTCTATGAGTTCCAATAGTCTCTTAGTAGAGTATTTGGATCCCCTAAGTAAAGAATCATATCGTCTGCAACGAGGGACAGTTTGACTTCTTCCTTCTCAATTTGTGTCTCTTTCAATTCTTTTTCTTGCCTGATGGCTCTGTCTAAACCTTCCAGAACTATGTTAAATAGCAGTGGTGAGAGTGGGCATCCCTGTCTGGTACCAGATCTCGGTGGAAATGCTTCCAACTTTTCCCCATTCAATAGGATGCTGGCTGTGGGGTTTTCATAAATTGCTTTGATTATATTGAGGAATGTTCCTTCTATACCCAATTTGCTTAGAGTTTTCATCATGAACGGGTGTTGAATTTTATCCAATGCTTTCTCTGCATCTATTGAGATAATCATATGGTTTTTCTTCTGCAGTTTGTTAATGTGGTGTATCACATTGATCGATTTGCGAATGTTGAACCATTCCTGCATACCAGGGAAAATCCCACTTGGTCTGGGTGGATGATTTTTCTGATGTATTGTTGTATTCTATTGGCGAGAATTTTATTGGGGATTTTTTGCATCTATGTTCATCAGGGATATTGATCTGTAATTTTCTTTCAATGCTGCATCTTTCTCTGGCTTAGGGATTAAAGTGATGCTGGCTTCATAGAAAGAATTTGGGAGTATTCCATCTTTTGCAATTGTTCTGAATAGTTTGCGAAGAAATGGAATTAGTTCTTCTTTAAATGTCTGGTAGAATTCAGCAGTGAATCCATCTGGTCCTGGGCTTTTCTTTATTGGGAGGGCCTCTATTACTGTTTCAATTTGTGTCTCAGTTATGGGTATATTTAGGTTTTCTATGTCTTCCTGGTTCAATTTAGGTAGATTGCATGTGTCTAGGAATCTATCCATTTCTGATAGATTTTCCTGTTTGCTGGCATACAATTCTTTGTAGTAGTTTCTGATGATTCTTTTTATTTCTGTGGTGTCTGTTGTTACGTTTCCTTTTTCATCTCTGATTTTATTGATTTGGGTCTTTTCTCTTCTTTTTTAGTTAGTTGGGCCAATGGGTTGTCAATTTTATTTTTTCAAAAAACCAGCTCTTCGCTTGGCTGATTTTTTGTAATTTTTTTTTTTTTGCTTCAATCCTGTTGATTTCTTCTCTGATTTTAATTATTTCTCTTCTCCTACTAGATTTGGGTCTGGTTTGCTGCAGTTTTTCTAGGTCCTTGAGATGCGGTGAAAGCTCATTTATTTGGTACCTTTCCAATTTCTTGATATAGGCACCTATTGCTATAAACTTGCCTCTCAACACTGCTTTTGCCGTATACCTTAAGTTTTGATATGTTGTTTTGTTATCCTCATTTACTTCCAGAAAGTTTCTGATTTCTTGTATGACCCAGTGTTCATTTAGGAGCATCTTGTTCAGTCTCCATGCGTTTGCATACTCTCTAGGGTTTCCTGAGTTGCTAATTTCCAACTTGATTCCACTGTGGTCTGAGAAGCTGCATGGCATGATGCTAATTCTTTTGAATTTGCTGAGACTTGCTTTATGGCCTAGTATGTGATCAATCCTAGAGAAGGTTCCATGCACTGCTGAGAAGAATGTAAAGTCTTTAGATGTAGGATTGAAAGTCCTGTAGATATCTGTTAGATCCATTTGGCAATAGTGTCAATTAAATCTGCTGTTTCCTTGTTGATCTTCTGTCCAGATGATCTGTCTATTTCTGAGAGTGGAGTATTGAAGTCCCCCAGTTCTATTGTATTGGAATCTAACTCTCCCTTTAAGTCTCTTAACATATCTTTTAAATAGACTGGTGCCCTGTAATTAGGTGCATATACATTTATAATAGTTACATCTTCCTGTTGAATTGAACCCTTAATCATTATATAGTGCCCCTCTTTGTCTCTCTTAACAGTTTTTGTGTTAAAGTTTATTTTGTCTGATATTAATATGGCTACACCTGCTTTTTTTGGTTTCTGTTGGCATGGAATATCTTTTTCCATCCTTTCACTTTCAGTCTGCATGCATCTTTGTTAGAAAGATGTGTTTCTTGTAGGCAGCAAATTGTTGGGTTTTGTTCCTTAATCCATTCAGCCAGTCTGTACATTTTAACTGGAGAGTTAAGACCATTAACGTTTAATGTGACTTGGTATGTAGTGACTTTGGCCTGCTATTTTCTCAAAGATATTTTCTAGTGTATGCTTTGAGCTTCCTATGCTCTTTTACTGGTAGGTTTTCTTCCTTTACCTTCTTTCACATTGATGACCATGTTTCTGTGTTTCTGAGTGTAGCATATCTTTAAGCATCTTTTGCAGGGCCGGATGAGTGGCGGCAAACTCTTTCAATTTCTGTTTGCTATGAAAGGTCTTTATTTCACCTTCATTCACAAATGAGAGCTTAGCAGGATATAATATTCTGGGCTGGCAATTTTTCTTTCTTAGCACCTGGGCTATGTCTCGCCATTTCCTCCTAGCCTGTAGTGTTTCTGATGAGAAGTCTGCTGTGAGTCTAATTGGAGATCCTCTGAGAGTAATCTGACATTTCTCTCTTGCACATTTTAGGATCTTTTCTTTACGTTTCACTGTGGTAAGTTTAATTACAACGTGTCGTGGTGAGGATCTCTTTTGGTCATGTTTACTAGGGGTTCTATGAGCTTCCTGTACTAGGATGTCTCTGTCTTTCTCCAAACCCGGAAAGTTCTCTGCTAGTATCTCACTAAAAAGGCCTTCTAATCCTTTCTCTCTCTCCATGCCTTCAGGAACTCCTAGGACTCGAATGTTGGCTTTTTTAATAGTATCCTGTAGATTCCCAACAATATTTTTTAGATTTCTAATTTCCTCTTCTTTTCTTTGGTTTGACTGTATGTTTTTCTGTTCTCTGTCTTCTAAGTCCGATATTCTCTCTTCTGTTTCACTGACTCTGTTTTTTAGACTCTCTAAAGTGTTTGTCATTTGATCTATTGAGTTCTTCATTTCATTTTGATTTCTCTTCACAATCACACTTTCCTGTTCTACTAGTTTCTGCATTTCATTTTGATTCCTCCTTAAAATTTCATTTTCATGAGAGAGATTTTCTATCCTGTCCAATAAGGATTTCTGTAGTTCAAGAATTTGCTTTTGAAAACTTCTAAATGTTCTTATCATAAATTTTTTGAAATCCGTATCTTGTATTTCTTCTGTCTCATCATCTTAATAATCTTGGCATGGGGTGTTTTGTTTATTTGGAGGCGTCATAGTGTCTTCGTTGATCTTGTTCCCTCGGTTTTTGTGTTTGTTGCTTGGCATTGTGAATTCTTCTTCCCTCACTGTGTGTGTGTGTGTGTTTTATACTATGTCTGTGTTAAGTGGAATGTCTGCTGTTGGAGGAGCCTTGGAGGCTTGAGATGGGTGTGGCCAGAGAGCTCTGCTTAGTTCTTCAGGGTTAAGGGTGTGCCAAAGGTGAAAGCCTCAGGTTAGGCATGGAAAATATCTATCTATCTATCTATCTATCTATTTATTCAGGAGGGAAGTAATACTGCACAGCTGAGCAGAATTGATGGTATTTAGCTTCCAATCTCTGGCTTCTATGTGTATATCATTCGTCTGCTTTTTCCAACAGACCACTCAAAGAATCTGTGTGGGCTCAGTTTCTCCTGCGGTCTCCCACCGGGTTGCCTATGTTACCGAATTGTAGCGTCTCTGGATAGTACTTACATGACCTCTGTGAGTTCTCTCACCCACTGTCTCTTTCTCCCCCACGCCTCAGCTCTACCCTTTCACTAAATCCTAACCTCCTGGTATTTCACCCCCCCCCCCGGCCCCGAGTCAGGTTTTTCTGTTTGACTGCAGGCGCAAGTCTGTCCTGCTCAGCTCTGAGTTCCCAGACAGTCCTGAGGTCGCACACAGCTCTGAGGTCGCACACCTGTTATGTATATTCAGAATGGCGCCTGCTCTTTGTCTCTTGCTCACCTTTGCAAGGTCGGCGGAGAGAGAAACTCGCCTGTACCAGTACCCCGCCACTATTTTTTTCTTTTTTTTTCTTCTCTCCTTTAGTCAGTCTGGTGAACTTTCCCTCCTCAAGCCCGCTTCCCTCTAGACTCTGTCCGCTGTTTCCCCGCCAATGTCTCGGGTTGCTGAGCTCACCTCCCCTTCCAGTGCTGGTGTGTGGACTTGGAGCCGTGGGTGTCCCTGCTCTCCCCGTTGGTCATCTGTGTCACATCCACTAGATCCGGAAGGGTTTCTTCTGCATTTTTTTCCTCCGAGCCTTTCCCCGTAATTACTGTAATTCCTCTTTTATCAACCTATCTTTTCCCAGACTATCATTGCGTGTTCTCACTATTCCGCCATCTTGGCTCCGCCTCAGTAGTAAATTAATCTTAATTTGCATTTTTATTTAAAGAAGAGCTAGCTTAATTAATTTAAGACAAAATCAAGTTTCTAATATGTTTATATAATTAATATTTTCCTTAATTAATGTTTGTTCCCACTCTGATCTCACAGACATATTAGTCTCTTAAAAACTTATTTGAAATTTATGCATTAAAAATTTAAGCATTTTATTACAAGAAGATTTTAAAAGATCATTACTTCAATGTGCCAATTAAAGATAAAAAGATTAAAAAAACTTAGCTTAGTAATAAATGAATACAAACATTTACCATATGAGATAGTTCACTCATCTCTTAGTGTATGCTTTAAAATGCAATGGCATTTATTTAAGTAATTATTTTATACTAATTTCTTTTTTTTCAACTTTAATTTAATAAATATAAATTTCCAAAGTACAACTTTTGAATTATAGCAGCTTTCCCCCATAACCTCCCTCCCACCCACAACCATCCCATCTCCGACTCCCTCTCTCATCCCATTCTTCATCAAGATTCATTTCAATTATCTTTATATACAGAAGATCTACTTAGTATTTACTAAGTAAAGATTTCAACAGTTTCTACCCACACAGACACAAGACATCTGCACAGGATATTCCTCACAGTTTTGCTTGTAATAGCAATCAACAAGTAGGAGAAAATTAGAGGGCAACATTCAAAACACCATCAGAAAAGGATTAGGTAAGTCAGTGATGGTGCATCCAACAAGATCGAGACTAATTCATTTATTCTTACCCCTCTACTATACATTCTCAATAAGATAAGTGATCTCTGTAAAACAACAGAGACAAAAAATGCTTAAAACCTACCATCAGCTTCCAGTTTTATTATTAATTCATTTTAAAAATTAAGAAAGTATTAGTTAAAAAATGAAAATCAAATATTAAAAGGCATTTATTATGCAAAATAGTATTTTAAACAATTTGAGAAAAATGGAATTCAAAAGTCAGTTTTGTTGAAGCAAACAAATTTGAAATCCATGCATAGAAGCAGTCTTTGGAAACTTATTGAAAATTTCTAATATAAAACTCTATATGTGGACTTCAAGTATTTTTTCTGTATAAAAGTAATGTTTAGTGTTATAGAAGAAATTTTGAACTGCCATTGTACATACTGCTTTGCAATAGGTATGCATTGTTGAATGGCTAAACAATTGAATAAAGATACATAGCACCTAGAATATGTTTTGAGTCAGAAGCCCTTAAATCTATTTTCTCAACAATTTTGTAGAATGAAGTTCATTGTGATCACTTATACTCACCATATTTCACTGTTTCTTTCATCTTCCAAGTCAATCAACTTATAAAATGTTTAATTCTTAAGGAAATTCATAAGGAAAACAGATTCCATGTATTTTCATGTACAGTTCTAAGAAACTAAGCACACTTCCTTCCCATTTCCTCTCCCTCCATAAAACCCCCTTTTCCTCAATTTTTTTCTTTAATTTGGCAAAATCGCATCATTTCAGCCCACTCTATCATCACAGGATTGATGCACCAGTATCCATAATATCCAACAAATAAAAAATATCAACTTCTATAGTTTGGTTACACACTCACGTTTTTGTTCCCTCACTAAGTTTTTTAAATTACTTGTTTGCTTCCTCAGCTTAAATGTGCCCTTCTCACTTCCTTATTGAAAGTTATACGCCATTATTATATTTTAACCTCAAATATTATCAGCATTGAAGGCTTTCCAATTATTCTAGCTAAAGCAACTTTTATCCCCTGATCTAGGATCTATTAAATGACAGTGGTATTCTTTTTCCTCTAGTGCATTCAAAAATTTAAATTATTTTACTTAAAAAGATATTGTTTGTAACACCTCCTTCAAATATGCTCTATGATGGTACAGTTTTGCCATTCAGGACACTCCAGAATGGGGGTGAACTACTATGAAAGTCAGGCATTAATCTCATTAGCATCATCACATGTTGGCAGTTAACAGGCAGTCTCATAAATGTAAAAAATAATCTAAAAATCAGAGCAGTTCTATTTGTTTTGAAAGGCATATTTAGAAGTGGAAAAATCAGATGTAGTCAATAGTATAAGAAAATGTCTATCTTGGGATGTCTGGGAAATTTTAACTGCTTCTCTAAGAAATCAGGAGGCACAGCTCTTAGAGGATATGATATATTTTGAGGGGCCACAGCTATTTTGCTGGCATGGAAAAGGTAGTTGATGTGCTATGATTACCTGGTCATACAATTGTAAAAAATGAGTCCCTAATGGTTAAAGCACTAATATACCAACCAGACTATATGGGTTTCAGGTACAGAAATGAAGACATATGTAGTCTGTGATGCCTGCAGGTATAGGGGGTTGGGGAAACTAGGTGTCAGGCAGGACCTCCACATACAGACATTGAAAACATATGAGAGAATAAAGAGGATGCAATATATTATACTTAAAGATAATGTGTAGCCATCAATGATTATGTTAGAATAAACATTGAGGGGCCAGCCTGTGGCTCAGCAGGTTAACACCCTGGCCTGAAGCGCTGGCATCCCTTATGGGTGCCAGTTCTAGTCCCGGCTGCTCCTCTTCTGATCCAGCTCTCTCCTATGGCCTGGGAAAGTAGTAGAGGATGGCCCAAGTCCTTGGGCCCTACACCCTTGTAGGAGACCTGGAGGAGGCTTCTGGCTCCTGGCTTCAGATCAGCGCACCTCTGGCCATTGCAGGCAATTGAGGAATGAACCAGCAGATGGAAGACCTCTCTCCGTCTCTCTCTCTGCCTCCGCCTCCCTCTGTGTAACTCTGATTTCAAAAAATTATAAATCTTTAACAAAAAAGAATAAAATATTGAAAAATAATCTTTATAGCTCACTTGTCAAGAATTAACGTAAAAAATGAAATAATATTGAATTAAAGCAAGACAAAAATAACACCAGACATTACAAATGGTGTAAAAAAGTATATAATGTATATAAAATATACCTATATAACATATGTATTATGTATAAAATATATAAACTTACATATAATATATAATTTATATTTTATATTTATTTATTATTTACATATTTATTTGTATTTATATTTATTTATATAAAATATACAAGGAAACAATTATTTACAATTTTTTAAATTTAATAAACTATTAGTAAAATCAATTAAGGAAACAGAATATGAAACCAAATCATTATTTAGTAAGAAATAATAGCATTTACCAAGATTCTGAGAGAAATGTGTGAAATTTATAGGAGAAAAATTCTGATGATGGAGATTGAAATCCACCATATTTTGAAAATCAAATTCCCAAAACATAAATATAACCTAAAATAGGAAAAATCCTATATAAACCAAGTAAGTTGATTCATATTTTAAAACTCCAACCAACTGAGAAAAATGTTAAACAATCAAAACTTCAGGTCCATACTTAGAAGCATTCTCCAAACTTCTAAGTAAGAAAAAACAAACCTATGTTTCCCAGACCTATACAAAGTGGAGATAAGCAGAGACTGTTTTTTTCTTCTTTTTTTTTCTTTTTTCAGATTTTTTTTTAACTTTTATTTAATGAATATAAATTTCCAAAGTACAGCTTATGGATTACAATGGCTTCCCCTCCCCCATAACTTCCCTCCCACCCACAACCCTCCCCTTTCCCTCTCCTTAACCCGTTCCATTCACATCAAGATTCATTTTCAATTCTCTTTATATACAGAAGATCAGTTTAGTATACATTAAGTAAAGATTTCAATAGTTTTCACCCACATAGAAACACAAAGTGAAAAATACTGTTTGAGTACTAGTTATAGCATTAAATCACAATGTACAGCACATTAAGGACAGAAATCCTACATGAGGAGTAAGTGCACAGTAACTCCTGTTGTTGACTTAACAAATTGACACTATTGTTTATGGCATCAGTAATCACCCTAGGCTCTTGTCATGAGTTGCCAAGGCTATGGAAGCCTCAGAGACTGTTTGAAAATTTGTCTTTGAAAACCAGCATTACATTGATGACTGTGTAAGTGGACTAGGGCTTGAAATAATTTTATTTTATTCCTTTCATAGATATACAAGCAAAGTATTATTATAATAAATGAAATCATGTATGGACATAAAATAGATCAATAACAAGAGAGAGATGACAAAAGGTACAAGTTTAGTTAAGATTACCAAAAAGTAATCTAAGTAGGTGAAAAATACAAAAAGAAAAGTACATGATCATTTAGATTACATATTGAAAAGCATTTAAAAAATTGAGCATCTAGTGAAAAAAAAGTCAGTAAAATTGAACAAAAAATGAGACTACCTCAGTCTGGCCAAGATCAAAAGTAAATTAGAGCAAACAACAAAACTAACACAGAATCATTGAGAGCTTATTCCCTGCGAGTAAGCCTAGGAAAGGATGCCACTGTTTCTCTCCAGCTTCCTACTGAAGGGTAGTCAGGAAAATAAAAAGGGAAAAATAAAAAATGAAAGGTTAATTTCTAAGGAATAAAATTGTTAACATATAAATAGGATGATTCTTATATACAGAGTTAATTCATAAAATATAAAAACAAATACAACAGTTAAGTAAATTTAATAAGATTACTGGAAAGACTAATATACAAAATCCACTAATTACTAAATTCCATCAGTAAACAGATAGGAATTAATATTAAAGAAGAAACAGATTAGAAAATAAATATCTACAAGAGAGATAAAGTAAAAATGAATACACTATATATGAATTGTAAACATTATTCAAATCAACATAAAAATACCCACAAATGACCCCACAGATATGAGTCAAAAACATGCAGAAAAGTGACTCTGCAGCCCATACACAGCCATTAACTACTAAGTCCCCTTAAGCAGGTCACTGCACTCCTGTAGGATTCTCAGAGGAGGACGCAGGGGAGGCACAAGGGATCCAGCAGGGGCCAGGATCTGGGAGGGGAAAGGCCCCCTGCTGCCGAGGATGCAGCCCTGCAGGAGGACATTTCAGACCTGAACCCGGGCCCAGCCTCACTCTTCCCATCTGCAGGGGCCTGACATTAGGCGTCTCTGCTGTGAGGACGCTGATTCCTGGAGTCTTTTGTGTCATGAGTGCTGACCTCTATGCAAGCTGACCAATCAGGCGCCGCGGCGTAAACGCTAGGGAATCACGCGAGATCTGGATGCCATTGTCCTTTTCCAGGTCCAGGAAGGAGAGAGGTCCAAGCGGGAGGCTGGGAGAGTCCTAAGGTAGCGCAGTTACTTTCATCGCAGGATCCCGGGAAATAGTGAGTGTGTGGGGCTGGGCGACCAGAGTGAGGGAGGGCAGAGCTGGGGACACGGGGCTCCCAGAGTCATCTCTGGAATCTGTTGGCCCCATCTCATGAGTAGCACAACACTTACCTGGGTCTGCTCTGGCCTCTAGCTGGGCCCTGGAGTGGTAGCCTGGACTGCAGGCACCCTGTCCTTCCCTGCTCACAGAGTCTTCACTGGGGTGTGGTGGTCACTAGGGAGAAGCCAGGCCATGTGTGGGTTCAGCAGGGCAGACGCTGTCATATGAGGTCCTCGGTTCCTCCTTCTTCCCACGTGGGAAGCAGGGTCTCCGTTCCTGGCCTTTCTGCATAGCTCTTTCTAGGAGAGATCCTGGTGGCTTTATTAGTGGTAATGTTAAGTAGAAACAGTGCAAGGAGGGGAAGCATGAAATTTATCAAAAAGATTTTCTCTGAGACTGTTGGAACTAGAAAAGTTCTACATTATTACACACTAATTAATCCATTGTTAGGGTTCTTATAAGTCCATGTTTTTGTATTGACATTTGGTAAATAACGAAAGACTTTCTCTGAGACTTTCAGTGGGAATTAATACAGATACTGATTTTATCACTTAGCATCTTCAATAATTTCCATTCATATATTGTTTATAGCTGTTGTCTATATTCCTGCTAAAGTAGTGGCTTTTTCTTTAACTTTTTAAACTTATTTGGTGAACTATTAAGCCTTTTTACAGTAAGGTAATTTTAAAATCTAATCTCAAAAACTAAAAGACAATGAAAGAGGGTTGGAGGAAGGATGGATATAACATTATGTTCTTAGAATTGTATCTGCCAACGTGTTAAAACCAATTAAGAACTAAGATAAAATACTACGAATTTGACAAATATTTAAACAGTGATGAAACACTGTACATACCTTCAAATTTGATTATAATTATTATTTATGACTTGAAATAAATCCTAATTTTCTCACTTTAGAATATTCTAATACATTGGAATTCATTATGAAATTATTCTGTTGAGAAGTCTTATTTAATATACTGCTTTAAGTGTTAATACTATGGCCGCTGAGAATACAAAACTCTTATCAACTTGCATAAAAAAGAGCCCTTAAAATCATCACTGAAAACATTAAGAGACCTACAATATAGCATTCTCTCTTGAAACTCAAGTAACTTATTCCACTCAAGATTTTCAATATGCAGGGATATTTATACTGCCAAGTAAGTAACTGAATAGTTTTAAGTATATATATGCAATAGCTTCCATAATTTTTTGGGAATTAGATGTAGTTATTTGTTGTATATTCCAAGCACATATCAAACATATTAGAAAAATATATTGAATAAAATTCAATCAAATCATAAATAAGAATACAGAGAAATTTTCTACCATAAAACAGAGCAAGTACTAATTTTCCAACCTTTATTTTTCACAAATTAGAATCTTTAACTCTAGAAAGAGTACTGAATTGACAGAACAATGACCCATGTATTGGGATACCTAATTCTATACAGAATCCTCAGTGCTACAGAATACCTGCATGACCTTGATTCACTTCACTGGACCTTAGCATCTTCATGGGAAAAATGAGGTTTGCATAGGATCAGTTGTACTCAAGATACACTTGAAGGAGCTCTTGGGATCTACAGAGGCACTTTAAGACAATAGTGAAACTTTACATCAGAACTCACTTTCTTCAGACAGATCTTTAAACTGTTTCTACAACTAATAAAAAATAGCTCGCACATTCAAACGTGTGCCAAACCACTTTTCAACATTTGGGATAATTGTTGCATTAACTTCTGATGCTAAATTGATTTTGTTAAGCTCTCTTTTAGTAGCAGGTCCAGTAAATTATACTTCTAGCAAATACGCACCTCATTAAAAACTAAATAGGTTTATACAAATATTTATACAAATGTTTGTCTGAATACAACTACGGCCTTTTTGTTTATGTAATATTAAGAGTAGAGACATCCTGAAAGAAGTTGCTATCCAAATGACTCAGTTGACAAACTTGTCTAAAACTTCGGGGTTAAGGAATGGTACTGTGACATATTCAAATATATTTTAGATATGGTTGTTGCTTCCTTTAATCTGTGGTTGATTCTTCTAAAACTGAATATTTTTAATTTAGCAGTACAGTAATGAAACTGCCGTATACAGGATTACTAAATTAATATCAATAATGAAATTAATTTTAACAGAGTTTGATACCAAAATATCAGATCCATTTACAAATATCAATGCATAAATAAGACCAGTGTCTGCACATAATTGATAGAATTAAAAGAGAGAATGATCCTACATGGGAAGCAGGATACACAGCAGACTCATAGAATGGCAAAAGTCCTAAACAGCACTCTGGCCTCAGAATCAGCCCTTAAGGCATTTGGATCTGGCTAAAAATCCCATGAGAGTTTCTTAGGCAGGGAAAGCCAAGACATTGTGGCAAAAAAAAAAAAAAATGACCTAAATGAAAGATCTTTGTGAGTAAGATCCCAGCAGAAAGAACAGGTCATTAAAGAAGGAGGTACCTTTCTCTGAAGGGAGGAGAGAACTTCCACTTTGAATATGGCCTTGTCTAAATAAGATCGGACTTGGTGAACTCAAGAGGCTTCCATAGCTTTGGCAGCTCATGACAAGAGCCTTGGGTGATACTGATATCATAAATGAGTGTCAATTGTTAAATCAGCAACAGGAATAACTGTGCACTTTCTCCCAGTGTAGGACCTCTGCCCTTAATGTGTTGTACCATAAGAATTAATGGTAAAACTACTACTCAAACAGTACTCTATAGTTTGTGTGTCTTTGTGGGTGCAGTCTGTTGAAATCTTTACTTAATATATACTAAGTTGATCTTCTGTATATAAAGATAATTGAAAATGAATCTTTATGTGAATGGGATGGGAGAGGGAGTGGGAGATGGGATGGTTGTGGGTGGTAGGGAGGTTATAGTGGGAAAAGCTGCTATAATTCCAAAGTTGTACTTTGGAAATTTATATTTATTAAATAAAAGTTGAAAAGAAAAAATGTAAATGTATAATATCCCATTGTATAAAAGATTAATGAGAATTGAAAGCAAATATAAGAAATTATTTCATATTATTTAAATGTTTCTGAAGCATAACTAACTTATAGAAAAACAGTAATATATATGTCTTAACAAACCATGGTTTGTTTTTTCTTTTTTGACAGGCAGAGTGGATAGTGAGAGAGAGAGACAGAGAGAAAGGTCTTCCTTTGCCGTTGGTTCACCCTCCAATGGCCGCCGCGGCGGGCACGCTGAGGCCGGTGCACCACGCTGATCTGATGGCAGGAGCCAGGTACTTATCCTGGTCTCCCATGGGTGCAGGGCCCAAGCACTTGGGCCATCCTCCACTGCACTCCCTGGCCACAGCAGAGAGCTGACCTGGAAGAGGGGCAACCGGGACAGAATCCAGCGCCCCAACCGGGACTAGAACCCGGTGTGCCGGCGCCACAAGGCAGAGGATTAGCCTAGTGAGCCGCGGCGCCGGCCCACAAACCATGTTTTTTTTTGTCTCATGTTTTGAACATATGTATAGGCAGATTATATGGTAAATATTCATAGAACATAAATGTCAGAAGGGGCCTGTATCAGTACTCTACAGAAGTGTTATAATGTCACCTGAAAGTAAACTGTGTGTATATCAGTGTGTATTTTTTAAAATTTTATTTATGATGGAATTTGAACATGAGCTTAAGGTTTAGCATTTTGGCAGAGAAGGTTAAGCCACCACTAGGGATGCCCACGTTCAATATAAGAGTCCCTAGGTTTGGGTCTTGTCCCTGCTTCTGATCCAGCTTACTGCCATTGCACACCCCAGGAGCTAGCAAGTGATGCTAAATACTTGAGTTTGAACAACCCATAAGAGAGATTCAGAAGGATTTCCTGGATCCTGACTTTCATCTGTCACAGTCCAACTTGTTGCAGGCATTTGGGGAGTGAACCAATGGATGGCAGGTTCTCAGTATATTTCATTCTCTCTCTCTCTCTCTCTCTCTCTCTCTCTCTCTCTCTTTATCTCTCTATTTATATATCTATATCTGTCTCTATCTGTATCTCTCCCTCCCTTCCACCCTCCCTCATTCCTTCTCCACATATTATTTTGGGAGTGAGCATTTTATTAATGATTAACATTCAAGTTATAATACCATCACTCCATATCAGAGTGCCTGCATTCCTGGCTCTGATTATCTATTCATTAAAGGGTGAAACATGGGTAATGTGGGCAGGTGGGCTAGTGTGGTGAAGGAGGTAAGAGCTCTGCAGGAAAGTGATTTTAATGATTAATAATAACTCTATACATAGCACAGTGTTCTGCAATTCATGCAGTGATATAGCTATGGAACAGGCAGACAAACCAGCAGTCATTCTTATTTAGAAAAATTAAATTAAGCCAGTTATCTAACTTTTAGATGATTTCAAGTATTCACTTATCTCACAATAAACTCTCTCTGCACATGTCAAATACATAACTCAGCATCCAAAGCTTACTCAAATTCGGGAGCACTTTAGTCTGTCTCTCAGAAATTTCCAGCAAACCAAGAAAATGGTCACATGTCAGGTAAAGCTCTAAAAAGGATTTATTTACCTTCCTTGGAATTATTATGTATTCACTTGTTGAAAGCAATTATCTTGATAGAACAGGCTCCTAAATAAGTAAAAGTACTGTGCTGCAGATAAGTATGCATAGTATGATCACAATTCTATAAAACAAGCAATTATCAGCAAACATATATGTTAGGTGGGATAAGAGGAAAGCATAGAAGGACCTAAAAAGATACTAACATAAGTTAATATTGGAGTCGGCATTGAGATGGGTAAAGAGTGCAAATGTTGAGCCGGCGCCGTGGCTCAATAGGCTAATCCTCCGCCTTGCGGCGCCGGCACACCGGGTTCTAGTCCCGGTTGGGGCGCTGGATTCTGTCCCGGTTGCCCCTCTTCCAGGCCAGCTCTCTGCTATGGCCAGGGAGTGCAGTGGAGGATGGCCCCGGTGCTTGGGCCCTGCACCCCATGGGAGACCAGGAAAAGCACCTGGATCCTGGCTCCTGCCATCGGATCAGCGCGGTGTGCCGGCTGCAGTGGCGGCCATTGGAGGGTGAACCAGCGGCAAGGGAAGACCTTTCTCTCTGTCTCTCTCTCTCACTGTCCACTCTGCCTGTCAAAAAAAAAAAAAAAGAGTGCAAATGTTCTTAAGATTGATACATTTTTATATAATGCTTATTATATGCCACAAATTATTTTAGTAGTTTTTGCAAGCATTCAGTCATACAATCCCCTAACAAATGCTTAACATTGGTCCTATTGTTGCTTCCACTCTACAGATGAGGAATATATGGACTGGAGAATTCTGCACTCACATGGGCAAGATGAATGAGTGACAGTACTGAAATATAACAGTATAGGCTGGGTTCCCAGGTGCTATGCTCTGATGTGTGTATAAAAGGAGACAGTAACAAACATCAGTTACTCAAAGTAGTGAGATTTTACTCATTCATATATTATTCTGATTATTCATGATGAACATGAGTAATTCATACAGTTGGAAAAAATAAAGTATTACTTAGGCTCACCTGATCAGACCAAGGCTTGATTTATTCATTTAACAAGAATTTGTTAACTTCTTACTATAATTCATTCAACTATACTAAGAACCCTTTAACAGAGATATGGTAAATGATTCTCATTGGGATCAATATTTTCTGCCAGCCCAAATCCAGATAACAAATATCGTAAGATAATATTAGTAGCATTTCTGTCCTGCTGTGGATTTTGCTGGAGGAAATATATATATATATATATATGTATATATATATATATATACACACACACACATATATATATTCTATTTCTATTATTGTCTGTATTTTACAGGTATGAAAATAAAGACTTAGAGAAGAAATAGCTTTCCCATGTCCAAAGTAGAAGATGGTAATGAAGAGAAATGTGAATCTCTGCTTACCTGGGCTCATGCTTCCAGAATTATAATTTGAGCTTAATATGTAATTTTAAATTTTCTAGTAGATACATTTGCAATTTATAATAGATTAAGTAATAGTAGATAATATTCTTAATAATATTATTTTCAAGAGTCTAGTTCACTCTTTCCATCCTTCCTGATGAGAGTGAGTGCCAGGGGGATGATAGTCCCATTTAATATCCAGCCTTCGATGACCCCTTTAACACAAATGAGGTGAAATGACTTCTATTATTAGAATCAATGTTTTCTGCCATTCCAAATCCAGGTAACATTATCCTAAGATAATTTTAATACCATTTCTGGCTGACTGTGGCCTTTGCTAGAGGCAAAGCCTCTACCCAGGCAGAGAGAGGGTCTATAATGACAAGCACGCATTTTACTTTCCCTACTTTAGGCATTTTGGTGTAGCCTACCTAGATATATTGACATGGTCTCAAACCTGGGGGCCATCCCCTTGCAGTTGTTTTTATCACCTTTTTATTTATCTTTTGACAGGATTTGCATCTTGTACATCCCCTTTTAGTGATAGTGTAGAATCTTATATGAACATTGCTTTTGAGTCTCCTGTCACACATGGCCTCAGTGTCTCCCTCTGTGTAACATGGCCATTGATTCCCTCATCAATGATCATTTCCCTACCAGAAGGGATTAGCCACTTTTCTTTAATACTTTGGGTGGTCTTGAATAGCCAGCTCTATCTTTCAGTCTTCAGTGAACTGAGCCTTAGGGTTGTCTTAGGGAGACTTGGATTAAATGGTATATTTTAATCCTTTTATCAAAGCTTGTTTTGCAGCTTCATCAGCTAGCCTATTCCCAGTAGCTTTAAAGGAGCTTTCTTTTGGAGGCAATTTACATGGTACACAGGTATTTCAGTGGGAACCAAGAGACGCTACAATATATGTAATTAGTTCTTTCTGAGCCAGTTCTTTTGCCTTACCATTTTTCTGAAATTGTGCACCACATCATACGTGTTCCTGGAGTCTGTGTATGTGGTCTCCTCTTGGCCCTCAAGAAGCTTTAGAACTTGATTCAAGGTAGACAACTCACAGATTTAAGCAGACAGGATTTTGGGTAATATATTGCTTTCACATATTGAGTGACTATATCATATCATATATATAATCTATAATCAGAAATAACCATCCACAGACAGCCACATTCCATCACGTAAGTGGCCCTCTCTCATATCTGGTTTCATACTCTATAATGTCTAAACAGTTATGGCAGGTACTTTTTGACCAGCTTCCCCCTTCCATAAAAATTTAGCCAGATTTTTAGAGCATCTGTTGCTAAATCTGAATTACACTTTCTCAAAAGGATGGACTCATATTTTAAGGTTTCAGAATTGATCAATCATTTTCTAGCTTTTTGGTTCAGATGTTTTTGACCTGGAGCGGTCAAAAATTGCCTCAGCCTCTGCCTGCAATGCAAGCACCCGTATGGGTACCGGTTTGTGTGCTGGCTACTCTTCTTCTGATCCAGCTCTCTGCTTTGGCTTGGAAAAATAGTAGAAGATGGCCCAAGCATATATTTTAAGAGAGTCTGTAGAAAGTATTCCAAGGATTTGAATATAGGCATCTTTTTGTGATAATTCTCTCATTTTATATTTAAAATGCTTAGGTGAAAGATTCATAGAATCAGTAGAATTAGGAAACTATGCCATTCTTACATTTTCTGAACTTTTTATTCTGATGGATATTTCATCTCTGCAGTTAGTTTGTTGTTTTTAAGGATTTATTTGTTTATTTGTAGGCAGAGTTACAGAGAGGCAGAGGCAGAGAGAGATGTCCTTCATCTGCCAGTTCACTCCCCAGATGGCTGCATAGGGTAGAGCTATGCCAGTACAAAGACAGGAGCCAAGAGCCAGGAGCTTCCTCCAGGTCTCCCACATGGACACAGGGGCCCAAGGGTTTGGCCCATCTTCCACTGCCTTCCAAGGCCACAGCAGAGAGCTGGATTGGAAGTGCAGCAGCCAAGACCCAGACTGGCGCACCTATGGGATGCCTACACTGCAGGCAGGGTTCGCATACCATGCCACAATGGTGGCCCCTCTCCAGTTAGATTTTCAAATAATTATAAACCCACAAAGAATTTCCTGAACATTTCACTTTAAAAAGTTCATAATACTGTTGTTTCCATTTATATTCTAATACTGATATTCTGAAATTCAAATAACATAAAACACATTGGCTTGCTAATGTTCCACAACTGAAGCACAAAATAAAGGAACAAAAGCATGTTTTCCTTAAATTTCTCTCCTGAATTTTATTCTTGTGCCTTGACCTAATTAATTAGGTATTGGACTTAAGTTGACTTATGCTTATGTTCTTTCATCTTCAAGTTACCAGTTGTATCAAAAGAGACAGTTAATTTTTGTGAAAATGTCATCAAATCAGTAACTGGCATTATTCTGTCTCTTAGTTAAGTCATGTCTCCATCTATAATTTCCATCTCTGCTTATTTTGACCACTCAGGTATATTCTGACAGATAATTCAGTAAATTGATGGAAAATTAAATTATGTCCTTGAAACTTTCTGGGAAAACGTGTGTAGTAAGCAATTTCTATTCTTTTTTTTTTTTTTTGACAGGCAGAGTGGACAGTGAGAGAGAGAGACAGAGAGAAAGGTCTTCCTTTGCCGTTGGTTCATCCTCCAATGGTCGCAGCAGCCAGTGCGCTGCAGCCAGTGCATCGCGCTGATCCAAAGCCAGGAGCCAGGTGCCTCTCCTGGTCTCCCATGGGGTGCAGGGCCCAAGTACTTGGGCCATCCTCCATTGCACTCCCGGGCCATAGCAGAGAGCTGGCCTGGAAGAGGTGCAACCGGGACAGAATCCAGCGCCCCAAACGGGACTAGAACCCAGTGTGCTAGCGCCACAAGCGGAGGATTAGCCTATTGAGCTGCAGCGCTAGCCAGCAATTTCTATTCTTACTAATGACTCTGTAATGCCTTATCTATATTTGACCTCAGGAAGTTCCATGCTTTCACTAGAGTTCCTGTTTGTCCAGGAATGAAGAGTCAGTAAATTTCATCTTGCATAATCCTCCAAGATAATGTGGTTTACTGAATAAGGTCTGGAGAACAATACCTTCAAAATATTTACAGTTCATTTGTGAGATGCCTTTAACTTGCTGTGGTTTCAGTGTTCATCTGTGGCTATTGAAGTCAGAATCTTTTTCACACTTTCATGGAATTATATTTGAATTCATAATGCAATGAATATAGGATATTCTGGCATAAGAGAGCATTCAAAGGATGAGCATTGTGGCATAGTGTGTAAAACCACCAAATGCAATGCCAGCATTTTATATGTGCACCAGTTTGTGTCCCAATTGCCCACTTTCAAACCAGCTTCTGGCTAATGGCCTGGGAAAAGCAGTGGGAGATGGCCCAAAGGCTTAGGTTGTTGGCACCTTGGGTCTGGCCACCCATTCACAATTGTTGTGGCCAACTGGAGTGTAAACAAGTCGATGGAAGAATTCTCTCTCCCTATATCTCTATAACTCCAACTTTCAAATAAATAAACTTTAAAAAAAAGGGGACTCAATGCTAAATGAGAAAAGGCTCTGATCTAAAGTGTAGTCTAATAAGGTACACAGCTAAGAAAACAGACAATTACTGCATAGTGGTTTGGTAACATGAAATAATTAGGGAGTACATTAGGTCACTGGAGTGGCCCAACCCAAATTTGAGAACCATAAAGTATCTCTTGTATAATTTTTTTTCTTTTTTTTTTTGACAGGCAGAGTGGATAGTGAGAGAGAGAGACAGAGGGAAAGGTCTTCCTTTTGCCATTGGTTCACCCTCCAATGGCCACCATGGCTGGCGCGCTGCGGCCGGCGCACCACACTGATCTGAAGGCAGGAGCCAGGTGCTTCTCCTGGTCTCCCATGGGGTGCAGGGCCCAAGCACTTGGGCCATCCTCCACTGCACTCCCTGGCCACAGCAGAGAGCTGGTCTGGAAGAGAAGCAACTGGGAAAGAATCCGGTGCCCCGACCGGGACTAGAACCCAGTGTGTCGGCACTGCTAGGTGCAGGATTAGCCTATTGAGCCGTGGTGCCGGCCTCTCTTGTATAATTAAACATAATTTACATGGAACAATTTTGTTCTGGACATTTATATAGTCTATCTGTTGGGATGTTTATCTGACAGCAATGCATATATTTGATCAGTGCACACTGACTGGCTTCTGTTTTCAGCAGTTGAGCTTCTGGTTATAACGTTTGTTGCTTAAACTCATTATTAAATACATACCCCCTTGATATTTGTGTATGACTTGTTTCAGGAGACTGGGGCTACCAAAATTTTCAAATGGGATTAATTCAAATTGAAAAGTTTCTGTATGGCAAAAGAAAGAATCAGGAAAATGAAGAGATAACTGACAGTATGGGATAAATTATTTGTGAAATGTACAACTGATAAAGGATTAATAATCAGAGTCTTCAAAGTGATCAAAAAATTCCACAACAGGAAAACAAACAACCCAGTTAAGAGATGAGCCAATGACTTAATCAGACATTTTTCAAAAGAGAAATGCAATTCAAAACCATAATGAGGTTTCAATTAACCATGGTTAGAATGGCTTTCATACAAAAACTAACAAACAACAAATGCTGGCAAGCATGTGGGGGAAAAGGTACACCAATCTACTGTTGGTGGGAATACAAAATTGTAAAGCCACTATGGAAGACAGGTTGGAGATACCTCATAAATCTGATATAGCCCTACCATATGACCCAGTCATTGCATTCCTTGAAATTTATCCAAGGGAAATTAAATTGGCAGATAAAAGAGTTAACTGCACCTCCACGTTTATTGCAGCTCAATTCACAATAGCTAAGAAATCGAATCAACCTAAATTCCTGTCAATGGAAGACTAAAGAAATTATGAGATATATACTCTATAGAATACTACACAGGAGTAAAAAAAATTAAATCTGGTCATTTGCAACAAAATGAACCTGAAAAACATCATAGTTACTGAAATAAGCCAGTACCAAAGGGAAAAATATCATGTTTTCCCTGATTTTGATAACTAACAGAAGACCTAAAACAAAACCTGTAAAAGTGAAACTGACACTATGAGAAAGAACGACTTGAAAAGCCCTTGTCTTGAATGTCAAGGAACAGTTTATTATTATATTTTTGTTTTATTTTTCTACTTATTACCATTGGTTGAACTCTTTACATAACACAGAATTTCAGGCATGGAAAGCCAAGACTCTGGCAAAAAACAATCTACATGAAGTATCTCTGTGAGTGATATACCAGTCGAAAGAAGGGACCATCAAAGAAGGAGGTATCTTTCTCTGGAGGGAGGAGAGAACTTCTACTTTGCTTATGGCCCTGTCTAAATACTGACTTTTGTGGATACAAAAGGTTTCCATAGCCTTGGCAGCTCATGACAAAAGCCTCGGGTGATCACTGTCATCATAAATAAGAGTGTCAATTGTTAAATCAACAACAAGAGTCTCTGTGCCCTTACCCCCATATAGGACCTCTGTCCTCAATGAACTGTACCATGAGAATTAAGTGTAAAACTTGTCTTCAAATAGTACTTTATACTTTGTGTGTCAGTGTGGGTGCAAACTGTTGAAATCTTTACTTAGTATAGAGTGGTCTTCTGTATAAAGATAATTAAAAAAGAATCTTAGTAAAGAATGAGATGGGAGAGGGAGTAGCGGGTGGTAATGCCAAGTAGGAAGTGTAATGGCAAGATATGGGATTGGGGGTGGGAGTGTGGGCATAAGGGAAAAAAACTGCTATATTCCTAAAGCTGTACCTATGATATTTGTATTCATTAAATAGAAGCTTTCTAAAAAAGAGATCATATTACAATATGAGAAAACTAGAGTGATTTTACTCATATCACATTGCTCCATTTGTGTATAATTTTATGAGAATATTTTCAAAGAAGACCATTCAAAGGCATAATTTTAATGAAATTTCTCAAAATATATATTCCAGAATATTACTTTATCAAAATATAATGAAAATTTAGTTTCTACATAAATAGATCTAAATACAAACAGGTATGTATGCAGTGGATAAGAAACCACTTGAAATGCCTGCAACCAATATGTTAGTTCTTGGGTTTCAGTACTGGTTCTACTTCCAATTTCAAATTCCTGTTACTGTACATCCTTTGAGGAAGCAGATGGTGGTCCAAGCAATTGAATCCCTCCTCCTATAAGGGAGCTGAAGATGAAATTCAAGCTCCCCCTTGCTTCTGCCTGACTCACTTCTGGCTCTTGCAGTTATTTGGGAAGTAAACCACTACATGGAACCGCACATTCTCTTTCTCTTTTTTCCTCTTGCTCTTTCTCATTAGTCTCTCTGCCATTCAAATAAATGAAAATAGTTAATTAACAGTAATGTCTAACTAAAACTGATTAAAACTATTAATTCTAACTATAGTAATTAATGCCATAAAAGTGACTGCATATCTACATATGATAAACCCCAAATAAGACTATAAAACTGCTGGCGCCACGGCTCAATAGGCTAATCTTCGGCCTTGCGGCGCCGGCACACCGGGCTCTAGTCCCGGTTGGGGCACCGGATTCTGTCCCAGTTGCCCCTCTTCTAGGCCAGCTCTCTGCTGTGGCCTGGGAAGGCAGTGGAGGATGGCCCAAGTACTTGGGCCCTGCACCCCATGGGAGACCAGGAGAAGCACCTGGCTCCTGCCTTCGGATCAGTGCTGTGTGCCGGCCTCAGCGCACCAGCCATGGCAGCCATTGGAGGGTGAACCAATGGCAAAAGGAAGACCTTTCTCTCTGTCTCTCTCTCTCACTATCCACTCTGCCTGTCAAAAAGAAAAAAGACTATAAAACTAAAATAGTATAATGTTCTTTTAAGATCTTCCTTAGAAGAATTAGAAATATGAATTTAAAACTATATGCTATTCCAAATATATGCCTCCTGTTGTTTACTACCGAAAATTCCTCTATGAATCCTTGATATTTCTCTGTCTCTTGAAATTAATTTGGGGTAGAAATCATTGCTAGGAGGTCAAAAAGTTAAAGCCAGTAAAGAACAGAACACATTTTACTTACCTAATAAGTTTCAGTAGGTCCCTTCTGTGACTCAATGTTCTTCCTAAGTATTATCACGTCAGTTATTCCACTATGCAGTTACTGCTTATATACTTAACTGTGTATCTTATTAGACTGAAGAAAAATTAAATTAAAAATGAAGTTCAGAGAATTTACTCATTTAGCAATGAATCTTATTTGAAACCTCAGTATGCTGTATACATTGCTTTATAAAAATAAATATAATGCCAAGGAAGTGTAGAACAGTCACTGACTTCAATACCCACAGATGCATAGTGAAAACAAATGAGCCAAATGTGTTTCACAAGTGAATTGTAAAGATTTTGAAGGTATTGCTCTTCACACCTTATTAAGTAAACCACAAAACAATTGAACAGAAAACTAATTTGTATTTCAAATTTTCTGAGATTCTCACTAAAACCTTTCTTAAGGAAATTCTCTTGTCCTAGCATAATCATATCAAAGATGTCAAAATCGTGCTTTTCACATCATAGACTTAATGCACTTTTTGGTAAATGAATGAACAGGGAACTTAGTAAATAAAAATAATATAATAAAAAAAGAGTTCCTTTGTGAATTTTCACAGAAGAATCAATTCTTCAGTGTATTTTGGGTGAGCGTATAGGGGAACCACTGAGTTATGTCATTAAAAATAACTGGTTAACATCAGTATTATCATCTGTGAGAAAAATTCCAATATCATTACATGTCCCCAACACAATGAGAAAATGAAATATATATGCACTTCAAGAAATTTTTATTGTGCTGGCCCATGAATAGCATCACATCATCACAGAGCAATTACATGCTGTTTTCCTGAGTTTGCAGAGTGCATCTGTGAGGGCTGGTAGAGTGAGTGTCTTCCCCATGGAGGACTTAGGCTGAGAGTACGCGAGAGTCCAGCTGGACAATGGAGGTTCTTGCTTGGATTGCTTGAAAAAGACATCTGATCAAATGACTGGAGGAGTAACTTTGCTTTACTTCCCAGCCTGATGGGGGAGGAAATAAAAGCGAGTAGGGAGATCAGGAATTCACTTTGTATTTGGAAGTATTTTTGGGTCCAAATAATTTGTCTCATACTATAAATGCTCTTTTGTTTAAAAAATTCTGGCAGATATCCTCATCAATATAACCTGGTTGGTTGTATTTCATGCTAGAATTCTTACAAAATACAGTAAATAGGTGGTTAGATCAGTTTGGAAACTGTAAGACAGGAGTATCCATCAGAGTTTGAATGGTAAGGGGAAATTTTTGCTTATCTCTAATTTTCCCCATTGCCTGTGTATCATCCGCTAGAGGAATGGCTAGCAAAGCAATATGAGTGATAACAGAGTGGTAGATGCAGAGAATGTTCAGGTTGCCCAAGTCCTGAATTCTGATGGAGTCAGTTGCCAGAGATCTGCACATTTTTGATCCAAGGGCTGAAGAAAGATGTGTTAGGATACCTGGTGTTAGGGTATAATATCATCAGATTTTAGGTCCTAGATATTAATCAAGAATTTTATGCAACAGTAGGGTTTGACTAGCAGCAAATTAGGACCCTATATACAAGTTATTGTCACAACTGATAAGGAAACCTCCTCCACTTAAACTGTTGTTTCAAACATGCAAGAAAATATACAGTGTTACATAGTTCAATGTAATCTGTCCAAATATCATGATTTTCAAAGGAACAATATTGTATTTATATGGATTAGTGTTACATAGACATTAATGGCCTATAAATCATAAATTTTGGTACAACCATGCCACAAATCTTTGAAAGTAAATCTGTTACACATTACTTCTGGAACCCATGTTCTCAATGTTAAAATCCTCAGTTGCACATTTGATTAAAAATACAGTTGAACAAATTATATTGTTAAACCATATTGGCACTGCACTACCAATTTTTTCAAGATTACATTTAATTAAGATGTCACAATGGTGTGTTGCCAATAGAAGAATGTGTTGTTTTCTGACAGATCATTTCAGTAGTTCAATCAAGATAATAGAAAATTCTTGAATCTCAAGGAGAAATCTAAACGGGATTACAGATGAGAAACATTACTTGTTAATATATTATCAAAATAAAGATCATTTTTTAATTTTTTTATTTTTTTGACAGGCAGAGTTAGATGGTGAGAGAAAGAGAGACAGAGAGAAAGGTCTTCTTTTTTCTGTTGGTTCACCCCCCAAGTGGCCGCTATGGCCCGGTGCCTCCTCCTGGTCTCCCATGCAGGTGCAGGGCCCAAGGGCCTAGGCCATTCTCCAGTGTACTCCCAGGCCACAGCAGAGAGCTGGCCTGGAAGAGGGGCAACCAGGACAGAATCCAGTGCCCCGACCAGGACTAGAACCCAGGGTGCCAGTGCCGCAGGTGGAAGATTAGCCTAGTGAGCCGTGGTGCCAGCATAAAGATCATTTTTAAATGAAAAAGAAAAAGAAACTTTGTGTTGGTAGGCTTTGTGGTACATCAGATTAATCTCCACTACACATACTTTGGAAAATACAGGTTGATAGTATAAGTCAGGAGAATGGAGGTCCCACTGTGGTTTGTCTGCATAGCAGAGCGACAACAACTGTCACTCAGCAGAGGGGCAGGGCATAGGGCCAGCATTATTGTGCAACAGGATAAGCTGCCACCCCTTATGCCAACATCCCATATGAGTGCCAGTTTAAATCTCAGCTGCTGCACTTCTGATCCAGCTGACTGCAAATGTGCTTAGGAAAGCAAAAGAAGATGGACTAATGCTTGGGCCCCTGTCATTCACATAGGAGATCCAGATGGATTCCTAGCACCTGGCTACCACTTGGGCCAGCCCATGCCATTGCAGACATTTGGGTTGTAAACCAGCAGAATCTTCCAGTTCTCTCACACTCTTTCTCTCCTCCTCTCTATTTTTGACACTTTCTCAGTAACCGTGTCTTTCAAATAAATAAATATTAAAAAAGAAAAAAAATCCTCAGAGTTCTACCATTTTGATAGAATTTCATGGAAAAAAGAAGGGTAGAGAAAATGAAGTGGGGATTAAGGCATAACTCTTTTTCTTGACATTTTGACTCTTTACTAAAAATCAAAACTTCAAAGAGAAATGAAGAATGGCATCTTACATCTTACTCTGTGAACCATATGTACAAACACAACTCTAACCACGAAAAAAAAATAATCTTACTTCTGCCTTAAAATTTAATACAATTAATGAGATAAATGAATAGTATCAGAAAAATATGTCAATAATGTTTGAATATTATGTAGTATGCCTCAGATCATGTGCTCAACAGGAAAAATGTTGTCTGCACAAATACATCTCAGAACTATATACAGAGACCATTCAAAGTATTTGAATTTAAATATTCTGTCAAAAGGAATACTTTGCTTAAACACAACCCATAGGACTGAGTTCTCAAATTGGATTATTATTTCTTGGTATAATAGGACGTTCCTAAACCTCCCCCTGTGGTGCCGGCATCCCATATGGGCACCAATTCTAGTCCTAGTTGTTCCTCTTCCAGTCCAGCTCTCTGCTGTAGCCTGGAAGGGCAGTGGAGGATGGCCCAAGTGCTTGGGCCCCTGCACCCGCATGGGAGACCAGGAGGAGGCACCTGGCTCCTGGCTTCATATCAGCATAGCTCTGGCTGTTGCGGCCATTTGGGGAGTGAACCAAAGGAAGGAAGACCATTCTCTCTGTCTCTCTCACTGTCTGTAACTCTACCTGTCAAATAAATAAATAAAAATCTTTAAAAAAAAAAAAAGGTTAAAAATGCACTTAAAAAAAAAGTGAATGGTAATGATAGAACCTTATATAACTGGGTCCCCACGTTTCCTTTATATTTCCCATTGTTAGACTGGTTACACCAGTTTCACAAGCAGGCTTTGTAGGTACTACAGAACCATAAAATTGGGAAGAAATTATATTCAAAAACTAAAGAATATCAAAATATGAAAGCCTCAATTATCTGCACTATATCATGTAGCATTCCGTATGACTAGCTCATGCTTTCCAGCTCTGTGACTGAGAAAATTACGTAGGCAAACATTGGGTCTGGTAACTCTTTGATTGTACCACTGCACATATTGCATCATAAAATTTCAATAATGTGTCAGGAATTATTGGAAAAACAGATCATTTATTTTTCTAAGTATCTCTGATTCTACAGTACAAATATGTTTATCATTCAATAGGGGCTTGAAAATACTACAGACCTTGGGGCCAGTGCTGTGGTGTAGTGGGTAAAGCCACCGCCTGCACTGTGGGCTTCCCATATGGGTACTGGTTCTAGTCCCGGCTGCTCCACTTCCTATCCAGCTCTCTGCTATGGCCTGGAATAGCAGTGGAAGATGGCCCAAGTCCTTGGGCCCCTGCATCCACGTGGGAGACCCATAGGAAGCTCCCGGCTCCTGACAGCTCTGGCCATTGTGGCCAACTGGGGAGTGAACCAGCAGATGGAAGACCTCTCTCTCTCTCTCTCTCTCTCTCTCTCTGCCTCACATTCTCTCCGTGTGTAACTCTGACTTTCAAATAAGTAAATAAATAAATCTTAAAAAATACTACAGGCCTTGCAGGGGAGGATTTTCCTGTGAATATGCAACATAAAAAATAAAGTAATATCTTTTAAGTAAAATAATGCTTAAAAGCTCTCCAAGTCTTTTATGGACAGCTAGATTCAGGAAACTCAATGACCTAGTACAGACTCCCAGAAAAGCACATTCTCCAAACATATTTTAATCAAATTGGCAAAAATGAGGGGAAAAGATAGAATCTTAGAGATAGAGAAAAATGCCACATTTCATATCTATTAAATCCAATTAGACAAACAGCTGGCTTCTCAACAGAAACTTTACAGGCCACCCCCCTACCAGATGCACACAAAGGCTGAGATTGTGCCTGGCCAAAGAAAGGACTTAAGAACACTTCATGTGTATATCAGGATCCCGAGTACTTGAGCCATCATGTGCTACTTCCTAGATGCATTATCAGCAGCAGGAAGATGTAGCAGAAGGGCGCAGTAACAAGTACTTGAACCAATACTCTGATATAGGATCCAGGTGTCCCAAGCGTTAGCTTATCCCACGGTACCACAATGGTTTCCTCAAGAAAAATAATTTTAATAAAGCATCTTTTCTCATCTTTATCACAATATCAGTTACGAAAGTATGGTTATATTATGACTGATGAACTATAATATTATTATAATATTATTTTTGAAAGAATCTATAGTGAATATTGCAATCTACATAGATTTAAGAATATGAGTATATATGATAAAATATTTTTATCTTAAACACCAGTGTTATCTTCATCATAAGTCTGAAATATTTGCCGAGTACCATTTTAAGACCTTTGACATCACTGACCACATGGAAATGATGATGAGAATTTCAGATTAGCAGATACAGGGGAGTAGATTGACAGTGTTCATTGATAGAAATGAATGAGGTGACAGAATCAAACACTGTTTCCATCATGATTAGATCCACAAAATGATCCTTTTTATAAAATAAACAAATTCCATTAGAATAAATAGGGTATCAAATAGCAATGACTAACTGCAATGTGTCACCTATCCCATTGAAAACTGAAGTTAATACAGATGTAGTTAAAAATACAGAGTTTTTATGAGGATATTAATCATTTCACACATTCTGAAAAAATATAGGAAACAAAAGTGTCACAGCAGAAGGTAGGAGACAAAAACAGTAGCAGGATAAGACAATAGGAAATCACTGCTGGGGCAGGCGCTGTTGCAGAGTGCGTAAAGTGACTGCCTGCACTGTCAGCATCCCATATGGGCAACAGTTCAAGTCCTGGGTGCTCCAACTCCAATCTTCCTGCTACTGTGTCTGGGAAAGCAGCAGAAAGTGACCTGAGTTCTTGGGCCCCTGCTGCCCATGTGGGAGACCCAGAATAAGGTTCTGGCTCCTGGCTTCTGATTGCCCCAGCTCTGGAGCCATTGCAGCCATATGGGGAGTGAAGCACCAGATAGAAGCTCTCTCTATCTCTCCCTCTCCCTCTCTTTCTCTCTATGTAACTCTGTCTTACAAGAAATGGAACAAAAAAAGTAATTGTATGCTGTGGTTTTGGGGACACCATGAAGTACTACATGAGAGTGCATTTTTTATACCACTAGAATCAAGTAGTCACCAGGAGGGGATAAATCTGTGTATTTAAGAGCTAATAACTTGTCTCCCTGTGCATCACTTTTGATAAGCTGTTGATAGCCATAGCAACCCTTTCAAATGATGAATTTAGATAGCAGTGAAAAATCTCTCCTGTGCAGCAAGTTCTTTGAATAGGTCTATGTGGATCTAAAGTACCCACATATCATCCTCCCTAATGCATAGTTTTAAAATAAAAACTTTAAGACCTAACATTCTGTAATATTTAAATACATCAATAGAAGTTTTATGTTGGTCAGATTTCTTGAAGGGTTGATGCCTGTGTGGCCACAGGGGACAATCTTTGTCATTTAATTCTCAACAATATCATATTTGCACCCCGCTTCTTGCATTTTAAATACACAACAGTACTAGAGAACAGTATTCTTATTCAAGTTAGAAAATATTGCTGGTTATTAGTCCTTTATCTGTTGCATAGTTTGCGAATATTTTTTTCCCATTCTGTCAGTTGCCTCTTCACTTTCCTGACTGTTTCTTTTGCAGCACAGAAACTTCTCAATTTGATGCAGTCCCAATAGTTAATTTTGGCTTTGACTGCCTGTGCTGCTGGGGTCTTTTCCAAGAAATATTTGCCGGTGCCAATATCTTGCAAGGTTTCTCCAATGTTCTCTAATAATTTGATGGTGTCGGGTAATAGATTTAGGTCGTTAATCCATGTTGAGTGATTTTTGTGTAAGGTGTAAGGTAGGGGTCTTGCTTCATGCTTCTGCACATGGAAATCCAGTTTTCCCAGCACCATTTATTGAATAGACTGTCCTTGCTCCAGGAATTGGTTTTAGATCCTTGATCAAATATAAGTTGGCTGTAAATGTTTGGGTTGATTTCTGGTGTTTCTGTTCTGTTCCATTGGTCTATCCATCTGTTTCTGTACCAGTACCATGCTGTTTTGATTACAACTGCCCTGTAGTATGTCCTGAAATCTGGTGTTGTGATGCCTCCGGCTTTTTTTGTTGTTGTTGTACAAGATTGCTTTAGCTATTTGAGGTCTCTTGGTCATCCATATGAATTTCAGCATCATTTTTTCTAGATCTGAGATTATCTTTGGTCTTTTGATTGGTATCGCATTGAATCTATAAATTGCTTTTGGGAGAATGGACATTTTGATGATATTGATTCTTCCAATACACAAGCATGGAAGATTTTTCCATTTTTTGGTATCCTCTTCTATTTCTTTCTTTAAGATTTTGTAATTCTCATCGTAGAGATCTTTAATGTCCTTGGTTAAGTTTATTCCAAGGTATTTGATTGTTTTTGTGGCTATTGTGATTGGGATTGATCATAGCAGTTCTTTCTCAGCCATGGCATTGCTGTGTAAAGGCTGCTGGTTTTTGTGCATTGATTTTATACCCTGCTGCTTTGCCAAACTCTTCCATGAGTTCCAATAGTCTCTTAGTAGAGTTCTTTGGATCCTCTAAGTAAAGAATCATATCATCTGCAAAGAGGGATAATTTGACTTCTTCCTTCCCAATTTGTATCTCTTTAATTTCTTTTTTTTTGCCTGATGGCTCTGGCTAAAACGTCCAGAACTAACCAGAATCTACAGAGATCAACAAACTCCACAACAACAAAACAAACAATCCAATTAAGAGATGAGGACCTTAATAGACATTTTTCAAAGAGGAAATCCAAATGGCCAACAGGCACATGAAAAAATGTTCAAGGTCACTAGCAATCAGGGAAATGCAAATCAAAACCACAACGAGGTTTCACCTGACCCCAGTTAGAATGGCTCACCTTCAGAAATCTACCAACAACAGATGCTGGCGAGGATGTGGGGGAAAAAGGGACACTAACCCACTGTTGGTGGGAATGCAAACTGGTCAAGCCACTATGGAAGTCAGTCTGGAGTTTCCTCAGAAACCTGATATAACCCTACCATACAACCCAGCCATCACACTCCTTGGAATTTACCCAAAGGAAATGAAATTGGGAAACAAAAAAGCGGTCTGCACCTTAATGTATATTGAAGCTCAATTCACAGTAGCTAAGAGCTGGAATCTACTCAAATGCCCATCAACAGTAGACTGTATAAAGCAATTATGGGACATGTACTCTATAGAAGCAGTTACAAACAATGAAATCCAGTCATTTGCAACAAAATGGAGGAATCTGGAAAATATCATGCTGTGTGAAATAAGCCAGTCCCAAAGGGTCAAATATCATATGTTCTCCCTGATCAGTGACAACTATCTGAGCACCTAAAAGGAAACCTGTTGAAGTGAAATGGACACTATGAGAAACAGTGACTTGATCAGTCCTTGCCCTGACTGTTGATGAACTACTTAATACTTTAACCTTTTTAGTATTTTTGTTTGTTCTACTTAACACTATTGGTTGAACTCTGTAATGAATACACAGTTATTCTTACGTGTTGAAACTTAACTGAAAACTGATCCCTGTTAAATATAAGAGTGGGAATAAGGGAGGGAGGAGATGTACAATTTGGGACATGCTCAATCGGACTTGCCCCAAATGGTAGAGTTAGAAACATACCAGGGGATTCCAATTCAATCCCATTAAGGTGACATGTACCAATGCCATCTCACTATTCCAAGTGATCAATTTCTGTTCACAATTGATCATAATGATAGGACTAAGAGTCAAAGGGATCACATAAACAAGAATAGTGTCTGCAAATACCAACTGATAGAATAAAAAAGGGAGAGAATGATCCATCATTGGAAGTGGGATATGCAGCAGACTCATAGAATGGCAGATGTCCTAAACAGCACTCTAGCCTCAGAATCAGCCCTTAAGGCATTCGGATCTGGCTGAAATGCCCATGAGAGTATCAGGCATGGAAAGCCAAAACACTCTGGCAAAAAAAAAAAAAAAAAAAAGAAATGACTTAAATGAAAGATCTCTGCGAGTGAGATTCCAGTGGAAAGAACAGGTATCAAAGAAGGAGGTACCTTTCTCTAAAGAGAGGAGAGAACTTCCACTTTGACTATGACCTTGTCTAAATATGATCAGAATTGGTGAACTCTAAAGGCCTCCATAGTCTTGGCAACTCATGAGAAGAGCCTAGGGTGATTACTGATGCCATAAACAAGAGTGTCAATTTGTTAAGTCAACAACAGGAGTCACTGTGCACTTACTTCTTATGTAGGATCTCTGTCCTTAATGTGCTGTACATTGTGATGTAATGCTATAACTAGTACTCGAACAGTATTTTTCACTTTGTTTTATGTGTGGGTGAAAACTGTTGAAATCTTTACTTAATATATACTAAATTGATCTTCTATATATAAAGATAATTGAAAAAGAACCTTGATGTGAAAGGAAGGGGAAAGGGAGCTGGAGAGGGGAGGGTTGCGGGTGGAGGGAAGTTATTGGGGGGGGGGGGAAGCTATTGTAATCCATAAGCTATACTTTGGAAATTTATATTCATTAAATAAAATTTAAAAAGAAAATATTACTGGGAATATTATGATAATTCAACAACTAAATTGAAACTGAAGAGTTATTTTTTGTACATAAAAAATTTAAGAACAAATACAGCCTGAAATTTTTGAAGGAAATCAGAAATAGTGATAGTGGTGATTATTTTTCTATTATGTACACTATTATATTGATGTATACAAAATGTTTTTCTCATTTTTCTAAAAATTTTAATTATCTTATCAGTGTTATAGTTTTCGGTATATTTTAAAAACTACATAAAATTAAAATTAGTTTAAGAAAGTATTTGGAATTATGCTGCTTATTTTCATGTCTATTCATCTAATAAATTATAAGAGTATTTCACCCAGAATACAAAGTATTTCTAAATAAATTTCTGGAGAAGAATGTTATTAGCAACTATTGAAATGGAAAAAAAATTCCACTGATATTGTTTAATACTAAGAATATTGCATGGCTTATGGGGCCATGAGGTGAATAGTCCTAAAAGTTTCTGATATGTATTAAAATATTTCCAAACTTGGGAGAACACAATAAACATCACAAAAGCATACTGAATTAGTTTAGGTTTGGTGTGTCTTACTAAAAAATTTACTTGGAAAACTATGTTAAATTGAGAAATATACTAGAATGAATGAAGCCAGATATAATTCCAATGCAAGTACATCAGAAATCATGAATATGCTTTTACTAACCTATTCATTTATGGCCTTCTATAACTCTTGAAGTTGACCACTTCATGTTTAGAAACATCTGTTGTGTTAATGGTGGAGTAAAATCTAAGACTCATATCATGAGCAGAAAATTCACCTAACATTTGACTGAGAACAATCCTACTTCAACCCCAGATCCACATGCTCCTGGAGCTCACTCTATGCACAGAACAGAAAGGCCCTCACCCAGCTAAGCCTCTGATGTGAATCCATTATGAGATGAATACCCAAGATGTGGTCATCTCCTTCCAAGCCCATAACTGTCATTTCAACTTTAGAAGCAGGGTAGCCCTGGCCTTGGCATCATTAGAAATAGGGGCCACCTCCGGGAACAGTGAACTTTCCTGGTGTCTGGGAGACAGTGGAGGAAAGCAGCTGGGTCCCAGTTTTCTCAACTGTGGACTCATTTCTCCAAGGCAGGCATGTCTGAGCAGGCTGTTTCTTCTCAGTGCTTGTCAACAGACAGAATTAAAGCAGTAATCTTGGCTTCAGAACAAGGACAAGCACATTTGATTTCTCAAGCTCTTTCCGTTGCTCCAGGAGACTGCCAGTGGCAACTCTGATTATTCTCCTGTGATGTCAGAGTCTCAGTGACACAGTGCAGCAGCTGTAAATCAGGAAACTTTCCCCTCTACCAATGCTACTCAGGAAAAGTTATTATTTCCCCAGGGGACACATCCTTGTGCCAGGGCTTCTGCATTGGTACCATAATGCAGGCTGCATTTCCTCTACTTTCCTCTACTCCATGGTAAGTGCATTTCAGCAGTACAATGGTCCATGGTCTACATTGTCCTTCTCAAAACAATTTGCTGAGATGTAAACACAAAGCCTCCTGTGTTGATGTGCTTGGACATCTTTACCTCAGTATCCTCTACCAGTTTCACTCACAGGGCTTTTTATCATACACATGGAAGTAGAGTAACTATAGTTTACCAACTGACAAAGATCCTGTTTTTCTGATACTCACCAGCCAGCCCTTTGTTATGACTTACTCAAATTTGACCATTTAACCTTATTAGAACCACTAAATCTGTGGTCCCCTTTATGCATGCAGTGACCTCTGATTGTAAAGTGCTGACATATATCTTCTCAACATCCGGATCCCCACCTGGACAAAAACTTTCAGACTCTTGAGTCCATTATGGTGGACTTCAGATATCCTCTTTGATCCACTCTGGAACAGTTATCCATCTGAGTCAGGGAGGATGCACTTGCTTATCAGAGATGGAGACTGCTGTGGAACCAGACCAGCTAGTTCTGCACAGCCAGGTTCACTGTGTAGAGCTGCTGGTTCTACTTCATTTGCACCTATTCTTTCTAGCCCTTGTATGGTTGTCCATGAGCACAGGCAATCTAAGGAGGCAATTGACTCCACCAGAACTCAGAACTTGGGCAATCTGAACATTCTCTGCACCCACCACTCTGTTACCACTCATATTGCTTTGCTAGACATTCCTCCAGAGGATGATACACAGGAAATGGAGAAAATGAGAAAGAGATAAGCAAAAACTTCCCCTTATCATCCAACTCTGATGGATACTCCTGTCTTACAGTCTCCAAACTGATCTAACCTCCTCTTTACTGCAATTTGTAAGGTTTCTGGCATGAAATACAACCAATCATGCTGTATTACTCTTTGTTTACATTCTGAAAATTGATGGGGATCTCTGCTGGGGTATTTTAAACAAAAGAAAATTTTTAGTGTGAGACAAATTATTTGGCCCCAAAGAATATTTCCAAATAAAAAAGTGAATCCCTAATCTCCCTGATTGCTTCTATTTCCTCCCCCAGCAGGATGGGAAGTAAATGCAAAGTTACTCCTCCAGTCATTTGCTCAGATGTCTTTTTCAAGCAATCCAAGCTAGAACCTCCATTGTCTAGCTGGGCCCTCGCATACTCTCAGCCTCCTAAGTCCTCCATGGGGAAGACACTCACCCTACAAGTACCTCACAGATCCACTCTGCATGCTTATGACAACAGAGTATAATTTCTCTGTGATGATGTGATGGTTTTCATTGGTTAACATAATAAAAATTTCTTGAAAAGCATATGTTTTTCACTTTCTCATTGTGTTGGGGACATGTAATGTCATAGGAATTTGCCTCACAGGTGATATGAAATGTTTTAAGTTTATAATATTGAAGGGTGAACGTTATTTAAAGGTAAAAACACTAATCTAATGTCATTTTAATATACTTATAAAAAAGGTTCAAGATTTGTAAATGTTTTGAACACCAAGGTTAAATTTAGGAGTAGTTTACCTAAGCACTTTTTGTGAGATTATTTATTATATTTGTTTCACCCTTTGGTGAATTAAAAACCTAGGATGCAAATATTATCTGTTAGTTTTCTTCCAAGTACAGACACAAAGCTATTGAATAGCTTACATATAAATTTGAAGCAACTAGTTCCAAGATAATGGTATAATACCTCTGTGTAACATCAAAATACCATTTTATTTTACTTTTTTCTTGACAGGCAGAGTGGACAGTGAGAGAGAGAGTCAGAGAGAAAGGTCTTCCTTTTGCCGTTGGGTCACCCTCCAATGGCCGCCATGGCCAGCGCACCACGCTGATCCGATGGCAGGAGCCAGTACTTATTCTGGTCTCCCATGGGGTGCAGGGCCCAAGTAGTTGGGCCATCCTCCACTGCACTCCCTGGCCACAGCAGAGAGCTGGCCTGGAAGAGGGGCAACTGGGACAGAATCCGGCGCCCCAACTGGGACTAGAACCCGGTGTGCCGGCGCCGCAAGGCGGAGGATTAGCCTAGTGAGCCGCGGTGCCGGCCCAAAATACCATTTCAATTCTACTTTAAGTGTCCACAAAATATTTAGTTCCACCTTAAGTCATTCTAGGATAGAGGGGTATAAAGAACTTATTAAGTAAGTGAAATTTCTTCTACTGTTTACTCACTTTTAACTTTGGGGCTTCGTAGCAATGATTTCTAATCCAAATTAATTTCAATAGACAGAGAAACAACAAGGACTCATAGAGTAATTTTTGTGGTAAACAACATGAGGCATATATGTGGGAAAGCATACAGGTTGAAATTCCTCTTTCTAATTCTTCTAAAGAAGACCTTAAAGAATATTACACTATTTAGTTTTGTACTCATATTTGGGGTTTATCATATGTAGATATGCAGTCACTTTTATGGCATAATTACTATAATTAAAGTGATAGTTTTAGTCAATTTTAGGTAGACATTTCTTTTAATTAATTATTTTCACTTATTTAAATGGCAGAGAGAGAGAGAGAGAGAGCGAGAGAGAGAGCAAGTGAGCAAGTCAGGTTCCTTACACTAATTTTCTTCACTGGCAAGAGCCAGAAGTGAGTCAGGCAGAAGCAAGGGGGAGCTTGAATTTCATCTTCAGCTCCCTTATAGGAGGAGGGATTCAATTGCTTGGACCACCATCTGCTTCCTCAAAGGATGTACAGTAACAGGAATTTGAAATTGGAAGTAGAACCAGTACTGAAACCCAAGAACTAACATATTGGTTGCAGGCATTTCAAGTGGTTTCTTATCCACTGCATACATACCTGTTTGTATTTAGATCTATTTATGTAGAAACTAAATTTTCATTATATTTTGATAAAGTAATATTCTGGAATATATATTTTGAGAAATTTCATTAAAATTATGCCTTTGAATGGTCTTCTTTGAAAATATTCTCATAAAATTATACACAAATGGAGCAATGTGATATGAGTAAAATCACTCTAGTTTTCTCACATTGTAATATGATCTCATTTTTTAGAAAGCTTTTATTTAATGAATACAAATTTCATAGGTACAGCTTTAGGAATTTAGCAGTTCTTCCCCCCATATCCTCACTTCCACCCCCAATCCCATCCACCTCCTACTCCCTCTTTATATAAAGATGACCAACTCTATACTAAGCAAAAATTTCAACAGCTTGCACCCACACTGACACACAAATTATAAAGTACTGTTTGAAGACAAGTTTTACCATTAATTCTCATGGTACAACTCATTGCGGACAGAGGTCCTACTTGGGAAGTAAGTGCACAGTGATTCCTGTTGTTGATTCAACAATTGACACTACTGTTTATGATGTAAGTGACTGTTTTCATGAGTTTCCAAGGATATGGGAGCCTTCTGAGTCCACAAACAACATCAGTATTTAGACAGGGCCATAAGTAAAGTGGAAGTTCTCTGCTCCCTTCAGAGAATGGTACCTCCTTCTTTGGTGGTCCCTTCTTTTGACTGGGATATCACTCACAGAGATCCTTCATGTAGATCATTTTTTGCCACATGGTCTTGACTTTCCATGCCTGAAATGCTCTCATGGGCTTTTCAGCCAAATCTGAATGCCTTAAGGGCTGATTCTGAGCTGAGAGTGCTGTTTACAGCATTTTTTGTTATTTTATGAGTCTTCTCTTTCACCTGCTTCCCATGTTGGATCATTCTCTCCTTTTTAATTCTATGTATTGTTATCACCAGACATTTGGTCTTATTTATTGTGATCCCTTTGACAATCCTATCTATATGATTAGTTACACACTTAATATAATCACTTTAGCATGTAGGATGGCATTAGTACTACCCAGCTTAATGGGATTTGAAATCCCATGGCAAGTTTTTACCTTTACCCTTAGGGACAAGTCTATGGAAATTGTGCCAAACTGTACATTTCTTCCATCTCTTATTCTCAGTGTTATATTTTAATGGGATTTATTTTCAATTGGATTTAAACACCCATGAATAATTCTGTGTTAATTACAGAGTTCAACCAATGGTATTAAGTAGAAAAATAAAACAGGAAAAAATAAAATAATAACTATTCCTTGACAGTCAAGACAAGGGTTATTCAAGTCATTGTTTCTCATAGTGTCAACCTGTTCTACAGGTTTCCTTTTAGGTGCTCTGTTAGTTGTCACAGCTCTGGGAAATCATGATATTTTTCCCTTTGGGACTAGATTATATCACTAAATATGATGTTTTCCAGATTCATACATTTTGTTGCAAATGACTAGATTTCATTTTTTACGGCTGTGTAGTGTTCTTTAGAGTACATCTCCCATAATTTCTTTAGTCTTCCAAACAGAAGCCAGTCAGTGTGCACTCATTGAATATATGCATTGCTGTCAGATAAACATCACCACAGATAGACTGCATAAATGGACACAATAAAATTGTTCCATGATAATTATGTTAAAATATGCAAGAGATATTTTATGGTTCCCTAATTTGTGTTGGGGCACTCCAGTGACTTAATGTACTCTCTAATTATTTCATGTCACTCAATCTGCTATGCAGTAATTTTCTGTTTTCTTAGCTGTGTAATTTATTAGACTGAAACTTTAGATCAGAGGCTTTTCTCAGTTTGCCTTGAGTCCTCTTTTTTTAAGTTTATTAATTTGAAAGTTGGAGCTATAGAGAGAGAAGGAGAGAAAGAATTCTTCCATTGACTGATCTACTCTCCAGAGGGTGACAACAATCAAGGCTGGGTGGCCAGACCCAAGGTACTAGGAACCTAAGCACTTGGGTCATCTTCCACTGCATTTCCCAGGCCATTAGCAGGAAGCTGGTTTGGAAGTGGAGCAACTGGGACACAAACTGGTATACATATACAATACTGGCATTGCAGGTGGTGGTTTTACACACTATGCCACAATGCTAGTCCCTTGAATCCTCTCTTATGCCAGAATATCCTATATTCATTGCATTATAAATTCAAATATAATTCCAGGAAAGTATGAAAAAGCATCTGTCTTCAATACCCACAGATGAACCCTGAAACCACAGCAAGCTAAAGGCATCTCGTAAGTGAATTGTAAAGAGTTCGAAGGTATTGCTCTCTGTACCTTATTCAGAAAACCACAGTATCTTGGAGGATTATGCAAGATGGGATTTACTGAACCTTCAGTCCTGGACAATCAGGAGCTCTAGCAAAAGCATGGAGCTTCCTAGAGTCAAATATAGATAATTCATTATAGAGTCATTAGTAAGAAGTACATAATTTTCTATCAATGTACTGAAGAAAAAATCTGTCAAAATATATCTAGGTGGTCAAAATAAGCAGAGATGGAAATTAGAGATGGAGACATGACTTAACTAAGAAACAGATTAATGGCAGTTACTGATTTGATGAAATTTTCACAAATTTAACTATCACTTGTGTTACAATTTGTAGCTTGACGATAAAACTAGAACATAAGCATAAGTCAACTTAAGTTCAATATCCAAATCAATTAAGTCAAGGCACCAGAAGAAAATTCAGGAGAGAAATTTAAGGAAAACATGCTTTCATTCCTTTATTTTGTGCTTCTATTGTGGTGGAATACTAGCAAGCCAATGTGTTTTATGTTATTTAAATTTCAAAATACCAGTATCAGAATATACACATAAACAATAGTATAATCATGAACTTTTTAAAGTGAAATATTCAGGAGATGCTTTGTGGGCTTTTATTTATTTGAAAAACTTACTGCAAAGGGACCAGTATTGTAGCATGGTGGGTGAAGCCGCTGCCTGCACTGTAAGCATCCCATGTGTGCACCACTTTGGGTCCCAGCTGTTCTACTTCCAATCCAGCTCTCTGCTGTGGTCTTGGAAGGCAGTGGAAGATGGCCAAACCCTTAGGCCCCTGTGCCCACGTGAGGGACCTTGAGGAAGCTCCTGGCTCCTAACTTCTGGCTCCTGGCTTTGAACAGGCATAGCTCTGGCCTATGCAGCCATCTGGGGAGTGAACCGGCAGATGGAGGACCTCTCTCGCTGCCTCAGCCTCTCTGTGACTCTGCCTACAAATTAACAAATAGATCCTTAAAAACAACAAACTAACTGGAGGAATGAAATATCCATCAGAATTAAAAGTTCAGAGAATATAAGAAGGCCATAGTTTCCTGACTAATTCTGCTGATTCTATGCATCTTTCACCTAAGCATGATAAATACAAAATGACAGAAATGCAACAAAAATTTAATTCAATACATGCTTGGAAGAATTTCTACAGACTCTGTTAAAATATACATTTGGGCCAACTTCTACTGATTCCAGACCAAAGAAGAGCACTCGATCAGAAGAGCAGTAACCAGGACACCAACTGTCACCCATATGGGTGCTTGCATTGCAGGCAGAGGTTTAGCCCATTTTTGACCATTCCGGGTCAAAAATATGTTAACAAAAAGCTAAAAAGATGATTGACAAATTATGGAATCCTAAAATATGAGACCACTTTTTTAAAAAATGTGCAATTTATATTTACCAACAGATGCTCTACAAATGTGGCTACATTTTTATGGAAAGGGGAAGCTGATCAAACAGTACCTGCCATACTGTTTAGGCATTATAGAGTATGAAACCAGATATGAGAGAGGGCCCCTTACATGAGGGAATGTGGCTGTCTCTGGATGGTTAATCCTGAGTAATAGTGGGAAAAAGACATTATAGGTTTGCAATTATAGATTATAGGTGATGATAGTCACTCAATATGTGAAAGCAATAGATTACCCAAAATATGTCTGCTTAAATCTGTGAGTTGTCTAGGCTAATCCTCCGCCTGTGGCGCTGGCACACCAGGTTCTATTCCCGGTCAGGGTGGGGCATTCTGTCCCAGTTGCTCCTCTTCCATTCCAGCTCTCTGCAGTGACCCGGGAGTGCAGTGGAGGATGGCCCAAGTGCTTGGGCCCTGCACCCCATGGGAGACCAGGAGAAGCACCTGGCTCCTGGCTTCAGATCAGCGTGGTGCGCCAGCCACAGCACACTGGCCGCAGTGGCCTTTGGGGGGGGTGAACCAATGGAAAAGGAAGACCTTTCTCTCTCTCTATCTCTCTCTCTCACTGTCCACTCTGCCATTCAAAAAAAAATCTGTGAGTTGTATGCCCTTAATCAAGTTCTAAATCTTCTTGAGGTCCAAGAGGAGACCACATACACAGACTCCAGGAACACGTATGATGTGGTCACACTTTCAGAAAAATCTGCACTGAAAGGGAAATGGTAAAGCAAAACAACTGGCTCAGAAAAAACTAATTACACACATGTTAGTATCTCTTGGTTCCCACTGAAATACCTGTGTACCATGTAAATTGCCTCCAAAAGAAAGCTCCTTTAAAGCTATTGGGAATAGGCTAGATGATGAAGATGCTAAAAAAAGCTTTGATAAAAGGATTAAAATATACCATTTAATTCAAGTCTCCCTAAGACAACCCTAAGGCTTGGTTCACCAGAGACAGAAAAATGGAGCTAATACAAGACCATCCAAAATAATTAAGAAAAGTGGCTATTCCCTTATGGGAGGGAAATGATCAGAAAACCATTGATGAGGCAATCCATGGCCATATTACATAAAGGGAGACACTGAGGTCCTGAGGCCATGTGTGACACAAGACTCAAAAGCAATGTTTATAAAAGATTCTACACTATCACCAAACAGTCATGTAAAAGATGTAAATCCTGTCAAAAGATATATAAAGAGGCAATAAAAAAGAACTGCAAGGGGAATGCCCTCAGGTTTGAGACCATGTCAATATATCTAGGTAGGCTACACCAAAGTTCCTAAAGTAGGAAAAAAAATGCATGCTTGTCATTATAGACCCTCTCTCTGCCTGGGTAGAGGCTCTCCCTCTAGCAAAGGCCACAGTCAGCCAGAAATGGTATTAAAATTATCTTTGGATAGATGTTACCTGGATTTGGAATGGCAGAAAACATTGATTCCAATAATGGAAGTCATTTCACCTCATTTGTATTAAAGGGGTCATGGAAGGCTGGATGTTAAATGGGACTATCATCCCCCTGGCACTCACTCATCAGGAAGGAAGGGAAGAGTGAACCAGACTCTTGAAAGAGAATATTATTAAGAATATTATCTACTATTATTTCACCTATCATGAATTGTAAATGTGTCTACTAGAGAGTTTAAAATCACATATTTAGATTACAGTATAATTCTGGAAGGCATGAGCCCAGGAAATCAGGGATTAATTTTTCTCTTCACTTCAGCCTTCTTTGTGGACATGGGAAAGCTACTTCTTCTCTATTTCCATATTGGTAAAATACAGACAATGATAGAATTATCCATCTATCTATATAAATATATAAAGAGGCAATAAAAAACAACTACAAGGGGATGACCCTCTATCCAAAGATAATTTTAATACCATTTCTGGCTGACTGTGGCCTTTGCTAGAGGGAAAGCCTGTGTGTGTGTGTGTGTGTATATATATATATATATATATATATATATATATTTCCTCTAGTAAAAGCCACAAAAAGGCCAGAAATACTATTAATATTATCTTAGGATAGATGTTATCTGGATTTTGGCTGGCAGAAAATATTGATCCCAAAATTGAGAATCATTTCACCTCAACCATGTTAAAGAGTATGATTGACTGAAATATAGTGAGAACACAACAAATTCTTGCCAAATAAATAAATTAGACCTTGGTCTGATCAGGTTGGCCTAATAATACCTTATTTTTTTCCAACTGTATGAATTACTCATGCTCATCATGATATATCAGAATAATATGTGAATGAGTAAAATCTCACTACTTTGAGTAACTGGTATTTGTTAGTGTCTCCTTTTATACACACATCAGAGCATAGCACCTGGGAACACAGCCTATGCTGTTATATTTCAGCACTGGCACTCACTCATCTTGCTCTCATGAGTACAGAATTCTCTAGGCCTTATTTTCTTCATCTGTAGAGTGGCGGCAACAATGGGACCTATGTTAAGCATTTGTTAGGGGATTGCGTGACTGAATGCTTGCAAAAACTACTAAAATAATTTCTGGCATATAATAAGCTTTATATAAAAATATATCAATCTTAAGAAAATTTGTACTCTTTACCCACCTCATTGTCCATTCCAATGTTAACCAATGTTAGAATCTTTTGTAGGTCCTTCTAGGCTTTCCTCTTGTCCCATATGACATATATGTTTGCTGATAATTGCTTGTTTTATAGAACTGTGATAATACCATACATACTTACCTGCAGCACAGTTCTTTTACTTATTTAGGAGCCTGTTCTATCAAGATAATTGCTTTTAACAAGTGAGCACATAATAATTCCAAAGCAGACAAATAAATCCTCTTTATAACCATATCTGACAAATGACCATTTTATTGGTTTGCTGGAAATTTCTGAGAAACAAACTGACTAACTGTGCTCCCAAACTTGAGTAACTTTGGGCGCTGAGTTATGAATTTGTCATGTGCAGCAAGAGCTACATTTTGAAATAAGTAACTATCTTAAATCATCCAAAAGTGAAATAATTGGCTTAATTTTCCTATAGAATTATGACTGCTGGTTTGTCTGCCTGTTCCATAGTTATGTCACTGCATGAACTGAAGAGCACTGTGCTATGTATGTAGCTATTATTACTCATTAAAATTAATTCCCTGCAGAGCCCTTACCTCCTCCACCACACTAGCCCACCTACCCACATTACCCATGTTTTACCCTTTCATGAATGGTTAATCTGAGCCAAGAATCAATAGGTCAATTAACAAAGAAGACTGGGCTTCCAGGAAATAAGTTCAGGAACAATAACATGTTTGGTGAAATTACATGCAGTTATGAAGTCAAATATTTAAAACCTACAGATATGGGCTGTGAAGATATCCATTAAAAACCATTGGACTCTGAAGGCAACCTTTGGACAAATGAAGGCCAATCTTGGCTTGTGGAATTCCTAGGATAAGAAAGTCACATACTTCCATCCTGAAGGAGGATGTTAATCAAGAACACTCTGTTAAAATTATGTGTGCTACTCTGGCCTCAGAATCAGCCCTGAAGGCATTCCGATCTGGCTGAAAAGCCCATGAGAGTATTTCAGGCATGGAAAGCCAAGACACTCTGGCAAAAAAAAAAAAAAAAAAAAAACACAACAACTAAATGAAAGATCTCTGTGAGTGAGATCCCAGTGGAAAGAACAGGTCTTCAAAGAAGGAGGTACCTTTCTCTGAAGGGAGGAGAGAACCTCCACTTTGACTATGACCTTGTCTAAATAAGATAAGAGTCGGAGAACTCAAGGGGCTTCTATAGCCTTGGAAACTCATGACTGGTGCATAGGGAGATTACTGATGCCATAAACAGGAGTGTCAATTTGTAAAGTCAACAACAGGAGTCACTGTGCACTTACTCCTCATGTAGGATCTCTGTCCTTAATGTGCTGTACATTGAGGCTTAATGCTATAACGAGTACTCAAACAGTATATTTCACTTTGTGTTTCTATGTGGGTGCAAACTGTTGAAATCTTTACTTAATGTATACTAAACTGATCTTCTGTTAAAAAAAAAAAAAGAAGAAATTAGCAATTCCCAACTTGACTCTCGCTGGGATTAAACATGACAATAGGTCTGATCTGATTTCATCATCATTTAAAAAAATCATCTATTATTTTTCACTTTATGTTTCAGCGTGGGAGCAAACTGTTGAAATCTTTACTTAATGTATGCTAAACTGATCTTCTGTGTATAAAGAGAATCGAAAATGAATCTTGATGTGAATGGAAGGGGAGAGGGAGTTGGAGAGGGGAGGGTTTCGGGTGGGAGGGAAGTTATGGGGGGGAAGCCATTGTAATCCATAAGTCGTACTTTGGAAATTTATATTCATTAAATAAAAGTTAAAAAAAAATTATGTGTGCTACCAGAGGCCCCGATAAATTGCTTACGTATGTTGTTATCTTTTGTGCTTCTTTGTGCTTCTTTGTTCTGCAGCTGGTTGTGTATAAATCCCACTGAGACATTAGAATAAACGAGCCTTGATCAGCCTTGTTGTCTTGGCTCCATTCTCTGTGATCTTTTGTCCCTCTTTTCATTCCCTCTCCCTCCTTCAGGTTCAGTTACTGGTGTGGCAGGCCCTCACTGGACTCTTTCTCTGGAGTGGCTGGTAGTACATTTCCCTTTGGCCCATCTTGCTCATGGATGAATACCTAATGAAGCAAGCATTTTCTCACTGATTTTTCACTGAAATAAATTCCCTAACCCTGGGGCTGTGTAGGCATCTGTGCTTACTTGAGGCAGACTGTTCTTTCACTAAACACAGTGCAACAAAGCCATGGAACCAAAAATATGAGAAAGTGAGGTTTCTCCTTTGTAGGATGGTTTGTTCTCCCCAGTGTGATAGTTTTTCATCATTAAGCAAACAATCAGCACCAGCTGTGTTCTGCCACCTTGATTTTCTAACATTGATTGAGTTGAAGCATGCTTATAGTTCTGGTTTATCAGGATAGGCTAGATGGAAATAACAAATATCCCCAGACATGTAACTGAACATCACAATGAAACTATTTCCTGTTATGTCATGGTGCTGGGTAGGTACTCACATTAGGGGAGATCTTCTCTTAAAAGAAACTTAGGCCCCTTAAACCTGAGACATTCCCATCTACTGGTTCACTCCTCAAATGCCTATATCAAATCAATAATCAAAAATGCAATCCATGTTTCCTTGTGGGTGGCAGAATCCAACTACATGAGCCACTGCTTGCTGCCTACTAGGATGTGCATCAGCAGAATGATGGAATCAGAAGACAAAGCTGGGTTTTGAACCCAGGCACTCTGATATGGGATGAGGGTATTATAACTTGAATCTTTATCACTAAATCAAATGCCAGCACCCAAACTAATATGTTTTGGGAGGGAGGGGGAGAGAATGAGCAAGGAATGATTTGAGAGATAGAGATAGAGATAGAAATGGATACATATATATGTGTGTGTGTGTGTGTGTGTGTGTGTGTATATATATATATAGAGAGAGAGAGAGAGAGAGAGAATGAATAATAACGAGAACATAACATCCACTGATTCACTCCCCAAATGCCTGCACCAAATTGGACTGTGACAGATGAAACTCAGGAGCCAGAAAATCTTTCTGGATCTCTCATATGGGTTGTTCAGACTCAAATATTTAGCATCATTTATTACCTCCTGGGATGTGCATTAGCAGTAAGCTGGATCAGAAGAAGGGACAAGACCCAAATTTAGGCACTCTTATATAGAATGTGGGAATCACTAGTGTGGCCTAACCCACTCTACCAAAATGCCAGATTTTGTTCAAATTTCATTTTCTATAATATTTTTAAAAAATACACACTGATATATAATCATCACAGTCTACTTCCAGGTGACATTATAACATTTTGTAGAGTACCAATACAGGCCCCCTCTGACATTTATGTTCTATGAATATTTACCATATATTCTGCCTACATATAGGTTCAAAACATGAGAAAAAAACATGGTTTGGTGACATATATGTATATTTCTTTTTTTCCTATAAGTTAGTTATGCTTCATAAACATTTAAATAATATAATCTCATATTTTATTTTCAATTCTATTCTTTTTTTTTTTTTTACAGGCAGAGTGGACAGTGAGAGAGAGAGACAGAGAGAAAGGTGTTCCTTTGCCATTGGTTCACCCTCCAATGGCCGCCGCAGCCGGTGTGCTGCGGCCGGCGCACCGCGCTGATCAGATGGCAGGAGCCAGGAGCCAGGTGCTTTTCCTGGTCTCCCATGGGGTGCAGGGCCCAAGCACCTGGGCCATCCTCCACTGCACTCCCTGGCCACAGCAGAGAGCTGGCCTGGAAGAGGGGCAACCGGGACAGAATCCTGGGCCCCGACCGGGACTAGAACCCGGTGTGCCGGCGCCGCTAGGCGGAGGGTTAGCCTAGTGAGCCGTGGCGCCGGCTATTTTCAATTCTAATAAATCTTTTATACCATGTGATATTAGATAATTACATGTTAAAACAACTCTGATATTTTGGTATCAAACTCCGTTAAAATTAATTTCATTATTAATATTAATTTAGTAATCCTGTATACAGCAGTTTCTTTACTGCCAAATAAAAAATATTCAGTTTGAGAAGAATCAATTGCAGATTAAAGAAAGCACCAACCCTATCAAAAATATATTTGAATATGTCATAGTACCATTCCTTAACTCTGAGGTTTTGACAACTTTGTCAACTGATTCATTTGGATAGCAACTTCTTTCAGGATGTCTCTACTCTCAGTTTGACCTAAACAAAGAGGCTGTACTTGTATGAAGAAAAATATTTGTATAAACCTGACTATTCAATTTTTAATGAGGTATATATTTGCTAGAAGTATAAATTACTGGACTGTTATGAAAAGAGAGCTGAAACAAAATCAACTTAGTATCAGAAGTTAATGCAATGATTATACTCAAAAGTTGAAAAGTGGTTTGGCACACATTTGAATGTACAAATTATTTTGTATTAGTTGTAGAAACAGTTTAAAATATCTATGTTTGAAGAATGTAAGCTCTGATATAAAGTTTCACTATTATCTTAAAGTGCCTCTGTAGATCTAAAGAGATCCTTTAAGTGTATCGGTTGAGTACAACTGATCCTATGCAAACTCACTTTTCACATGAAGATGCTAAGGTCCAGTGAAGTGAATCAAGGTCATGCAGGTATTCTGTAGCACTGATGATTCTATATAGAATTAGGTATCCCAATACATGGGTCATTGTTCTGTCAACTAGTACTCTTTCTAGATTTAAAGATCCTAATTTGTGAAAAATTAAGGTTGGAAAATTAGTACTTGCTATGTTTTTTTTTGTTATTTTTTTTTATCTTTTATTTAATGAATATAAATTTCCAAAGTACGACTCATGTGTTACAATGGCTTCCCCCCCCCATACCGTCCCTCCCACCCACAACCCTCCCCTTTCCCACTCCCTCTCCCCTTCCATTCACATCAAGATTCATTTTCGATTATCTTAATATACAGAAGATCAGCTTAGTATACCTTAAGTAAGTATTTCAACAGTTTGCTCCCACACAGAAACATAAAGTGAAAAATAATAGATGATTTTTTTTAAATGATGATGAAATCAGATCTGACCTATTGTCATGTTTAATCCCAGTGAGAGTCAAGTTGGGAATTGATAATTTCTTTCTTTTTTTTTTTTTTTTTTTTTTTTTTTTTTTACAGAAGATCAGTTTAGTGTACATTAAGTAAAGATTTCAGTCGTTTGCACCCCCATAGAAACACAAAGTGAAATATACTGTTTGAGTACTCGTTATAGCATTAAGCCTCAGTGTACAGCACGTTAAGGACAGAGATCCTACATGAGGAGTAAGTGCACAGTGACTCCTGTTGTTGACTTTACCAATTGACACTAATTTCTTTGTATTCTTATTTATGATTTGATTGAATTTTATTCAAGATATTTTTCAGATATGTTTGATATGTACTTGGAATATATAGCAAATAGCTACATCTAATTCCCAAAAAAATTTTTATGAGCTATTACATATACATGATTAAAATTATTCAGGTACTGACTTGGCAGAATGAAATATCCCTGCATATTTGAAAACCTTAAGTGGAAGTAAGTTACTTGAGTTTCAAGAGAGAATGCTATGTTGTAGGTCTCTTAATATTTTGAGTGATGATTTTTAAGGGCTCTTTTTTATGCAAGTTGATAGTAGTTTTTTTCTCTATGGCCACAGTATTACCAGTTAAAGGAGTAAATTAAAAAGACTTCTCAACAGAATAATTTCATAATGAATTCCAATGCATTAGGATATTTTAAAGTGAGAAAAATAAGATTTCTTTCAACTGTCATAAACAGGAATTACAATAAAAATTGAAAGTATCTACAGTGTTTTAGCACTATGTTTTAAATATTTGTCAAATTGATAGTATTTTATTTTAATTTTTAATTAGTTTTAACACATTTAATATCATTGGCAGATACCATTCTAAGAACATAATGATATATCCATCCTCCCTCCCACACTCTTCCATTGTCTTTTAGTTTTCGAGATACCATTTTAAACATACCTAACAATAAAAGGCTTCATATTTCACCAAATAAGTTTAAAATTAAAAACAAAGAGCTACTACTTTAGAGGGAATGTAGGCAACAAGTATAAACAATATTTGAATGGAAAACTTTGAAGATGTTAAACAATAAAATCAGTATCTGATTTAATTCCCACTAAAACTCTCAGAGAAAATTTTCATTATTTACCAAATGTCAATACAAAAACATGGACTTACTTGATCCCCAAAACTGGATTAATTACTGTGTAATAATGTGGAACTTTTCTAGTTCTGACAGTCTCAGAGAAAAAACTTTCTGATAAATTTAATGTTTCCCCTCTTTCACTGTTTCTACTGAACATTACCACATATTAAACCACCAGGATCTCTCCTAGAAAGAGCTATGCAGAAAGGCCAGGAACGGAGACCCTGCTTCCCACGTGGGAAGAAGGAGGAACCGAGGACCTCATATGACAGCGTCTGCCCTGCTGAACCCACACATGGCCTGGCTTCTCCCTAGTGACCACCACGCCCCAGTGAAGACTCTGTGAGCAGGGAAGGACAAGGTGCCTGCAGTCCAGGCTACCACTCCAGGGCCCAGCTAGAGGCCAGAGCAGACCCAGGTAAGTGTTGTGCTACTCATGAGATGGGGCCAACAGATTCCAGAGATGACTCTGGGAGCCCCGTGTCCCCAGCTCTGCCCTCCCTCACTCTGGTCGCCCAGCCCCACACACTCACTATTTCCCGGGATCCTGCGATGAAAGAAGGGACGAGCAGAGCAGTCCTGCGCTACCTTAGGACTCTCCCAGCCTCCCGCTTGGACCTCTCTCCTTCCTGGACCTGGAAAACGACTGTGGCGTCAAGATCTCGCGTGATTCCCTAGCGTTTACGCCGCGGCGCCTGACTGGTCAGCTTGCATAGAGGTCAGCACTCATGACACAAAAGACTCCAGGAATCAGCGTCCTCACAGCAGGGACGCCTAATGTCAGGCCCCTGCAGATGGGAAGAGTGAGGCTGGGCCCGGGTTCAGGTCTGAAATGTCCTCCTGCAGGGCTGCATCCTCGGCAGCAGGGAGCCTTTCCCCTCCCAGATCCTGGCCCCTGCTGGATCCCTTGTGCCTCCCCTGCGTCCTCCTCTGAGAATCCTGTGTGACTTGCTCAAGGGGACTTCGCATTTAATGGCTGTGTATGCGCTGCAGGGCCTCATTTCTGTGGAGACATTTGTGTTTTTTTTTTTTATTCTGATTTGAATAGTGTTTACAATTCATATATAATGTAATCATTTTTACTTTCATCTCTTGTAGATATTTATTTTCTAACCTGCCTCTTCTTTAATATTATTTTTCTGTTTACTGATGGAATTTAGTAATTAGTGGATTTTGTATATTAGTCTTTCCAGTAATCTCATTAAATTTATAACAGTTGTATTTGTTTTTAGATTTTATGAATTATCTCTGTATATAAGAATCATCCTATTTATTTATTTATTTATTTATTTTTGCAGACAGCAGCTTAACCCACTGTGCCACGTACCAGCCCTTGTTTTTTTGTTTGTTTGTTTTAACTTTTATTTAATGAATACAAATTTCCAAAGTACAGCTTATGGATTACAATGCCCCCCCCACACAACTTCCCTCCCACCCGCAGCCCTCCCGTCTCCCGCTCCCTCTCCCCTTCCATTCACATCAAGATTCATTTTCAATTCTCTTTATATACAGAAGATCAGTTTAGCATATATTAAGTAAAGATTTCAACAGTTTGCACCCACATAGAAACACAAAGTGAAAAATACTGTTTGAGTACTAGTTATAGCATTAATTCACAATGTACAGCACATTAAGGACAGAGATCCTACATGAGGAGTAAGTGCACAGTGACTCCTGTTGTTGACTTAACAAATTGACACTCTTGTTTATGGCATCAGTAATCACCCTAGGCTCTTGTCATGAGTTGCCAAGGCTATGGAAGCCTTTTGAGTTCACTGACTCTGATCACATTCAGACAAGGTCGTAGTCAAAGTGGAAGTTCTCTCCTCCCTTCAGAGAAAGGTACCTCCTTCTTTGATGACCTGTTCTTTCCACTGGGATCTCACTCGAGCAGATCTTTCATTTAGGTTTTGTGTGTGGTGGTGTTGTTGTTGTTGTTTTTTTTTTTTTTTTTTTTTTTTTTTTTTTTTTTTTTTTGCCAGAGTGTTTTGGCTTTCCATGCCTGAAATACTCAATACTCTCATGGGCTTTTCAGCTGGATCCAAATGCCTTCAGGGCTGATTTGAGGCCAGAGTGCTGTTTAGGACATCTGCCATTCTATGGGTCTGCTGTGTATCTCGATTCCCATGTTGGATCGTTCTCTCCCTTTTTGATTCTATCAGCTAGCATTTGCAGACACTAGTCTTGTTTATGTGATCCCTTTGGCTCTTAGTCCATTCATTATGATCAATTGTGAAAAGAAATTGATCACTGGGACTAGTGAGATGGCATTGGTATATGCCACCTTGATGGGATTGAATTGGAATCCCCTGGTATGTTTCTAAATCTACCGTTTGTGGCATGTCAGCTTGAGCATGTCCCGAATTGCACATCTCTTCCCTCTCTTATTCCCACTCTTATATTTAACAGCGATTACTTTTCAGTTAGGTTTCCACACCTAAGAATAACTGTGTATGGATTACAGTAGATTTTGATTGATCAATAGTAGACTGGATAAAGAAATTATGGGACATGTACTCTATAGAATACTATCCAGCAGTCAAAAACAATGAAACCCCGTCATTTGCAACAAGATGGAGGAATCTGGAAAACATCATGCTGAGTGAATTAAGCCAGTCCCAAAGGGACAAATAGCATATGTTCTCCCTGATCAGCGACAACTAACTGAGCACCAAAGGGGAAACTTGTTGAAGTGAAATGGACACTATGAGAAACAGTGACTTGATCAGCTCTTGTCCTTACGGTTGATGTACAATGTAATACTTTATCCATTTTAGTTTTTTTTTTGTTCTAGTACTATTGGTTGAACTCTGTAATTAACATACAGTTATTCTTAGGTGTTTAAATTTTAACTGAAAAGTGATCCCTGTTAGGAATTTGGAAAACATTATGCTGAGTGAAATAAGCCAGTCCCAAAGGGACAAATATCATATGTTCTCCCTGATCGGTGACAACTAACTGAGCACCAAAAAGGAAACCTGTTGAAGTGAAATGAACACTATGAGAAATGGTGACTTGATCAGCCCTTTCCCTGACTGTTGATGAACAACTTAATACATTATCCCTCTTAGTATTTTTTTCTTTGTTCTAGTTAATACTTTTGGTTGAATACTGTAATCAATACACAGAATCATCCTATTTATATGTCAACAACTTTTTTCTTAGAAACTAACTTATATCTTTGATTTTTTTTTTGGCCCTTTTGTTTTCCTGACTACCCTTCAGTAGGAAGTTGAAGGGAAACAGTGGCCTCCTGGGCTAGGCTTACTCCCAGGGAAAAAGCTTTCAATGATCCTGTGTTAGTTCTGTTGTTTGTTTTGGGTTCCTTTTATTCTTGGCCAGATTGAGGAAGTCACATTTTTTGTTCATTGTGGCTGATTTTTTTAATATATTCTCAGTTTTATTAAATGAGTTTCAACATGTAATCTAAATGATCGCGTGCTTTTCTTTTTGTATTTTTCACCTACTTAGATTACTTTTGTGGGAATCTTAATAATTCTTGTAACTTTTATCATCTCTCACTTGTTCATCTATTTTATGTTCATACATGACTTCATTTATTGTAATAATACTTTGCTTAGGATATTTGAATCTCTATTTATGAAAAGAATACAATAGAATTATTTCAAGCCCTGATCCACTTATACAATCATCAATGTAATGCTGTTTTAAAAATAAATTTTAAAACATTGTTTGCTTATTTTCACTTTGTGTAGGTCTTGGAAACTTAGGTTTGTTTTTGCTTGGAGAATGCCTCTAAGTGTGGACCTGAAGTTTTGATTGTGTAACTTTTTTCTCATTTGGTTGGAGTTTTTAAAATGAGATTCAACTTACTTAGTTTATGTGGCAGTTTTCCTATTTTAGGTTATATTTGTGTTTTGGGGATTTGATTTTCCAAATATGTTGGATTTTGGTCTCTGTAGTCAGAATTTTACTCCTATGAATTTCACACATTTCTCTTAGTATCTTGGTATAAAGGCTGCAGTTTCTTACAAAATAATGATTTGATTTTAATTTCCTTTTGTTTCCTTAATTGATTTTACTAATATTTATTAAATTTAAAAATTTTAAATCATTGTATCCTTATATAATTATAGTACTTTTTTTACACCATTTTGTAATGTCTGGTGTTATTTTTGTCTTGGTTTAATTCAATGTTATTTCATTTTTTTCTTTAATTCTTGACAAGGGAGCAGTAATGATTGCTTTTCAGTGTTTTATTCTAACATAATCATTAATGAGTACACATTATCTTTAAGCAATAATATATGTTTCCAACCACAGTATGTAGATTTCCTGCCTGGCTCCTAGTTTCCTCAATACCTAATAACTGCAGGCATCCCAGGATACTTGTGTCTTCATTTCTGTACCTGAAACACATATAGTATGGTGAATAAATTAGTGCTTTAACTATTAGGAACCCAGTCTTTACACTTTTTGACCAGGTAATCATAGCACATCAACTACCTTTTCCACGCCTGCAAAGATTTCCACGTCCTCAAAATATATCACCACCTGATAGAGCTGTGGCTCCTCATTTCTTTTAGAGAAGCAGTTAAAATTTCTCATACATCCCTAGATAGACATTTGCCTGTACTACTGAGTACATATGATTTGTCCACTTCTAAATATGTCTTTCAAAACAAGTAGAGCTGCTCTGATTCTTAGATTTTTTTCCTTTATGAGACTGACTGTTAATTGCCAACATTTGATGATGCTAATGAGATTAATACCTGGTTTTCATATTAATTCACCCTCATTCTGTAGTGAACATAGTTGCAAAACTCTACCATCATAGAGCATATTTGAAGTGTTACAAACAGTATCTTTTTAAATAAAATAATTTACATTTTTTAAATGCACTAGAGGAAAAATAAAATCACTATCATTCAAGAGATCCTAGGACAGGGGTAATGGTTGTTTTAGCTAGTATAGTTTGAAAGCCTTCACTGTTGGTGATATTTGAGGTTAAAATGTAATAATGGTGCCTAACTTTCAAAAAGGAATTGAGGAGGACAGCATTTAAGCTGAGGAATCAAGGAATTTAAAGCACTTATTGGTGGGAACAAAAATGTGGGTGTATAATCAAAGGATGGAAGTTGAAATTTTTTACTTGTTGGATATTATGGTTAGTGGTGCATTAATCCTGTGATGATAGAGTGGGCTGAAATTATATTTTTTTTGCCAAATTAAAGAAAAAAATGGAGGAAAGGGAGGGGGGATTGAGGGAGGGAGAGAATATGAGGATAATATGCTTAGCTTCTTAGAAATGTACACTAATAAGCATGAAATCTGTTTGCCTTACATTAATAAAAATTAATCTTTTAAAAATTAGGTTGACTTGGAAGATGAAGGAAACATGGTGAGTATCAGTAATAACAATGAACTGTATTCTCCAAAACTGTTGAGGAAATAGATTTTTTAAAAGATTTATTTATTTATTTGCAAGTCATATTTACACAGAGAGAAGAGAGGCAGAGAGAGAGAGAATAGAGAGGGAGGGAGGGAGTGAGAAAGAGAGAGAGAGAGAGAGAGAGAGAGATGTCTTCCATCTGATGGTTCACTCCCCAGCTGGCAGCAATGGCTGGAGCTGCCAGATCCAAAGCCAGGAGCCAGGAGCCTACTCTGGTTCTCCCATGCAAGTGCAGAGGCCTAAGGACTTGGGCCATCTTCTACTGCTTTCCTGGGCCATAGCAGAGAGCTGGACTGAAGTGGAGCAGCCGGGTCTTGTACCAGCACCCATATGGGATGCCAGTGCTTCAGGCCAGGGCATTAACCCACTGCACCACAGCGCCGGCCCGAGAAAATAGATTTAAGGACTTCTGACTCAAAACATATTCAAGTTGATATGTATCTTTATTCACATTGTTTAGCCATTCCACGATGCATACATATTTCAATACAGTATGTATAATGACTTCAAAATTTCTTGTATAATGATACTAAACATTACTCTTATTCAGAAAAAAACTTGAACTCCATATATAGAGTTTCATATTAGAAATTTTCAATAAGTTTCCAAAAACTGTTTTTATGCATTGATTTCAAATTTGCTTGCCCCAAAATAAACTGACTTCTAAATTCCATTTCTCTAAAATTGTTTAAAATGTCATTTTGCATAATAAATAACTTTATAATATTTGCATTTTAATTTTAACTAGTATTTTCTAATGTTTAAAATGTTTTCATAATAAAACCAGAAACTGTTGGTAGGTTTTAAGCATGGAGTTCTTTTTGTCTCTGGTGTTTGACAGAGATCACTGGATAGTAGAGGGATAAGAATAAATGAATTAGTCTCCATTTAGGAGACTAATCTTGTCAGATGCACCATCATTGACTTACTTAATCCTTTTCTGATAGTGTTTTGAATGTTGCCTCCAATTGTTTCCTACTTGCTGATTGATTGCTATTACAAGCAACACTGTGAGAATATCCTGTGCAGATGTCTTTGTGGCCTCTTCCTTTTATATCCTTAAAATAAACATTCTATTCTATTTTTTCCTTTTTAAAAATGTAATTAAGTTATACAAGTTTCATGGATTTCATATATACAGATTTAGGAACATAATGATACTTTCCTTCCTAAACTCCCTTACATGCCTGTACCAACCATTCTTCCTTCTCCTTCTCCCATTCCCACTCTTAATTTTAACAAAGATCTGCGTTCATCAGAGTCAGCCACAAGGGAGGGTTCCTTCAGCTTACACTAAAGAGGACTCCAGTTTTAGAAATTTTGGTATTTTGCTACTCCTGGGTCACTAAAATTGAATTTTATTTCACAATAAAGATATGGAGAGGAATAGAATCTACTACCTACAATCCTGTAGGTTTATCAGAGTAGACTCACTCAACTTGATCCCTTAATTGTTCATGTCACCCTCATTTTCAAGATTAACTTAGTGTCTCAAAAGTTTCCCAAACAATTATAGCATCTGTTCAAAAGCTCAGTCCCTTCTGTTCTTTTGGACAAGTAATTGAAAATAAAACTTTTTAAAAAAGGTAAGTTTATTTTTATGCAAAATAAATTTGAAGTCCATTGACAGTTTATTTATTATATGTACTTTCCATAAACTTTTTGATATTCACTGTATCCAATTTTGGGACATTTTTAATATGAAAATTATGTCTACTGTTCAGTAATGTCATTCTACTATATAAATTAAATAGTCCTAGCTATATGAATAGAAATTAGTAATGTAAAATAATTGCCTAAATCAATGCTATTAAATTATCTTTTTGACAGGCAGAGTTATACAGTGAGAGAGACAGAAAGGTCTTTCTTCCGTCGGTTCACCCCTCAAATGGCCGCCAGGGCCGGTGCGCTGTGCCAATCCGAAGCCAGGAGCCAGGTGCTTCCTCCTGGCCTCCCGTGCAGGTGCAGGGTCCAAGCACTTGGGCCATCCTCCACTGCCTTCCTGGGCCACAGCAGAGAGCTGGACTGGAAGAGGAATAACTGAGACAGAATCTGGCGCCCTGACCAGGACTAGAACCTGGAGTGCTGGTGCAGCAGGCAGAGGATTAGCCTAGTGAGCTGCAGTGCTGGCAATGCCATTAAATTTTAAAGCATACACTATGAAATGAGTGAAGTATATCATGTAGTTTTTTTTTTTATTCATGGATGACTAAGGTAAGTTTTTTCATCTATTTATCAATAATTGGCACATTAAACTAATGATCTTTTAGAATCTTCTTGTTATAAAATCATTAAAATTATAAGTTAATGTATAAATTTCAAATAATACCTAAGTTTTTTAAGTGACTAATATGTTTTTGAAATTAGAGTTGAAACAAAAATTAATTAATGAAGAATATAAATATATATAAACACATGGGAAACTTGTGTTTGTCTTAAGATAATTAAGCTTGTTGTTCTTAAAACAAAAATGTGAATTGAAAATAATTTTGCTATTGAAAATTTTTTCTACTTAATTTACATTAAGATAATTAACCTTTTACTCTGGTAACATAGAGTTTTCCAATTTTTTTTTCCTGAAAAAGCTGAAAATCAGAGATTTTTTTGTTGGTCATTTATTTGTCTAAGAATTAATTCTGGTTCCCTTGATTATTTATAATCATTTATATTAGAGTTCTAAAAAACAATTTAAAAATAAATTTTGTTTTTCATTCCAAGACTTACAAAAAACAATAACAATTTTAGCTGTTTTATAAAAAATGCATAAAAATTGGACACTACTGGCCAGTTAAAATGTTTCATTTAAAGAACTGAATACATTAAGTACTTAATTAATGTACTTAAGTACATTAAAACTTACCAATTACTTGGAATGAAGAAGTAGAGAATAATCAACATAAGAGGAATAACACATGGGGAAAAAATGCAAAGAAACAGACACAAAAAACCTTATACTAAAAGGCTCATAGGAGCTCATGTAACCATCACCCAGGCTGTTGAAAGACAGATTCCTTCCAAAATAAAAAGACACTACTACAGATTTTTCTAACATTGTCACATGGAACATGAAAAGCAATCTAAATCTGAAGTGAGCTTCATAACACTTAATTCTCCACATAAGCACAGAAAAATATCCATGGTTTGGATTTGATTTGCCCTAAAATAAATAATGGCAAAGGCCCAAATATTTGGCTCAACTTTGGCTGCTTTCCCCAGCACAAAAGCAAAAAACTAGATTGGAAGCAGAGCATCTTGGATGTTGAAATTCATTTAATAAAACTCAGCATCTATTAAAAAAAATCAGCCACAATGAACAAAAAATGTGACTTCCTCAATCTGGCCAAGAATAAAAGGAAATTACAGCAAACAACACAACTAACACAGGATCATTGAAAGCTTTTTCCCTGGGAGTAAGCCTAGCCCAGGAGGCCACTGTTTCCCTTCAACTTCCTACTGAAGGGTAGTCAGGAAAATAAAAGGGGCAAAAGAAAATCAAAGATGTAAGTTAATTTCTAAGAAAACAAATTGTTGACATATAAATAGAATGATTCTTATACACAGAGATAATTCATAAAATCTAAAAACAAATACAACTGTTATAAATTTAATGAGATTACTGGAAAGACGTATATATAATATCCACTAATTACTAAATACCAGCAGCAAACAGAAAGGAAATAATATTTAAGAAGAGGCAGATCAGAAAATAAATATCTACAAGAGAGATGAAAGTAAAAAGGATTACAGTATGCATTACTTGTGAACACTGTTCAAATCAGAATAAAAAAAAATACCCACCACTCACAGAGATCATTCATTTACGTCAATTTTTTTGCCACAGTGTCTTGGCTTTCCATACCTGTGAAACTGTCATGGGCTTTTTAGGCAGATCCGAATGCCTTAGGGGCTGATTCTGAGGCCAGAGTGCTGTTTAGGGCATTTGCCATTCCATGAGTCTGCTGTGTGTCCTGCTTCCAATGTAGGATCATTCTCTCCTGTTTAATTCTATCAATTATTATTAGCAGACATTGGTCTTATTTATTACACTACTAATTTCTAGTCATATCACTAAGAACATTTATTTTATATAGCAGAATGACATACTTCTGAATAGGAAACATAATCTTCATTTTAAATTTGCCCAAAATTTGGATACAGTGAACATCAAAATGTTTATGGAAAGTGCATTTAATGAATAAATTGTGAATAGATTTCAAATTTATTTTGTATACTATTAAACTTATCTTTTTAAAAGTTTTATTTTCAATTACTTGTCCAAAAGAACTGAAAAAACTGAGCATTTGAACAGATGCCACAATTGTTTGGAAACTTTTGACAGTCCAAGTTAATTTTGAAAATGGGGTGGACATGAGCAATTAGGGGGTCAAGTGGAGTGAGTCTCCTCTGATGAATCTACAAGATTGTAGGTCCTAGACCCTATTTCTCTCCATATCTATATTAGTGAATTAAAATTCAATTTTAGTTCACCAAGAGTATCAAAACACCAAAATTTCTAAAACTAGAGTCCTCATTAGTGTAAGGTGAGAGAAGCCTCCCCTGTGGCTGCCTCTGCTGAATGTAGATCTTTGTTAAAATCAAGAGTGGGAATGGGAGAGGAAGGAGAAAGTATGGTTGGTGCACAAGTGGGCGGGAGTTTAGGAGGGGAAGTATCACTATGTTCCTAAATCTATATGTATGAAATACATGAAACTTGTAAAACTTAATTACATTTTTAAAAAGGAAAAATATTTATTTTAATGAAATTAAAGGAAGAGACCACAAAGACATCTGCACAGGATATTCCTCACAGTGTTGTTTGTAATAGTAATCAATCTGCAAGTAGGAAAAAATTAGAGGGCAACATTCAAAACACCATCAGAAAAGGATTAGGTAAGTCAATGATGGTGCATCCAACAAGATTAGTCTCCTAAATGGAGACTAATTCATTTATTCTTAGAAAAAACATTGAGGGGCTGGCTGTGGCTCAGCGGGTTAAATCCCTGGCTTGAAGTGCTGACATACCATATGGGTGCTGTTTCTAGTCCTTGCTGCTCCTCTTCTCATCCAGCTCTCTGCTATGGCCTGGGAAAGCGGTAGAGGATGGCCCAAGTCCTTGGGCCCCTGCACCCATGTAGGAGACCTGGAGGAGGCTCCTGGTTCCTGGCTTCAGATCAGCACAGCTCTGGCCATTGCAGCTAATTGGGGAGTGAACCAGCAGATGGAAGACCTCTCTCTTTCTCTCTCTGCCTCTGCCTCTCTCTGTGCCACTCTGACTTTCAAATAAATAAATAAATCTTTAACAACAAAAAAGAATAAAATATTGAAAAGCAATCATTACAGCTCCCTTGTCAAGAATTAACATAAAAAATGAAATAATATTGAATTAAAGCAAGACAAAAATAACACCAGACATTACAAATGGTGTTAAAAAGTATATAATATATAAAAATATACATATATACATATGTATTATATGTAAAAATACATAAAATTATATAATATATAATTTATATTTTATATTTATTCCTATTTATATTTATTTATTTATAAAATACACAATGAAATAATTATTTAAAATTTTTTAAATTTAATAAACTACTAGTAAAATCAATTAGGGAGGGCCCAGTGCTGTGGCGCAGCAGGTTAACACCCTGGCCTGAAGCGCCGGCATCCCATATGGGCACTGGTTCTAGTCCCAGCTGCTTCACTTCCAATCCAGCTCTCTGCTATGGCCTGGGAAAGCAGTAGAAGATGGCCCAAATCCTTGGGCCCCTGCACCCACATGGGAGACCCAGAAGAAGCTCCTCTCTCCTGGCTTCGGATCAGCACAGCTCTAGCCATTGCAGCCATCTGGGGAATGAACCATCAGACAGAAGACCTCTCTCTCTCTCTCTCTCTCTCAGCCTCTCCTCTTTCTGTGTAACTATTTCAAATAAATAAATAAATCTTTTAAAAATCAATTAGGGAAACTAAAAGAATATGAAACCAAATCATTATTTGGTAAGAAATTATAGCATTTACCAAGATTCTAAGAGAAACATGTGAAGTTTATAGGAGAAAAATTCTGATTATGGATATCAAAATCTACCATAATTTGAAAAATCATATTCCCAAAACAAAATATAACCTAACATAGGAAAATTCCTATATAAACCAAATAAGTAGAATCAGATTTTAAAACTCCAACTGACTGAGAAAAATTTTAAACAATCAAAACTTCAGGTCCATACTTAGAGGCATTCTCCAAACTTCTAAGTAAGAACAAACAAACCTATGTTTCCCAGACCTATGCAAAGTGGAGATAAGCAGAGAATGTTTGAAAATTTGTCTTTGAAAACCAGCATTACATTGATGACGGTGTAAGTGGACCAGAGCGTGAAATGAGTTTATTGTATTCTTTTCATAAATAGAGATACAAATATCCTAAGCAAAGCATTATTATAATAAAGGAAATCAAATATGAGCATAAAATAGATCAATAACAAGAGAGATGATAAAAGGTACAAGTTTAGTTAAGAATCCCAAAAAAGTAGTCTAAGTAGGTGAAAAATGCATAAAGAAAAGTGCATGATCATTTAGATTACATGTTGAAAAGCATTTAATAAAATTCAACATCTACTGAAAAAATAAGAGTAAAAATTAACAAAAGATGTAACTTCCTCAGTCTGGCCAAGATAAAAAGGATCCTACAGCAAACAACACAACTCACATAGGATCATTGAAAGCTTTTTCCCTGGGAATAAGCCTAGGCCAGGAGATCACTGTTTCCCTTCAACTTCCTACTGAAGGGTAGTTCAGAAAATAAAAGGGAAAAAAAACAAACAAACAAACAAACAACAACAACCAGAGATTAAGTTAATTTATAAGGAATAAAATTGTTAACATATAAATAGGATGATTCTTACATACAGAGATAATTCATAAAATACATAAAACAAATAAAACAATTGTATAAATTTAATGAGATTATTGGAAAGACTAATATACAAAATCCACTAATTACTAAATTCTATCAGTAAACAGATAGGAATTAATATTAAAGAAGAGGCAGATTAGAAAATAAATATCTACAAGAGATGAAAGTAAAAATGATTACATTATATATGAATTGTAAACATTATTCAAATCAACATAAAAAATACCCACAAACGACCCCACAGTAATGAGTAAAACATGGAGAAAAGAAAGAGGCCCTGCAGCCCATACACAGCCATTAACTACTAAGTCCCCTTAAGCAGGTCACTGCACTCCTGTAGGATTCTCAGAGGAGGACGCAGGGGAGGCACAAGGGATCCAGCAGGGGCCAGGATCTGGGAGGGGAAAGGCTCCCTGCTGCCGAGGATGCAGCCCTGCAGGAGGACATTTCAGACCTGAACCCGGGCCCAGCCTCACTCTTCCCATCTGCAGGGGCCTGACATTAGGCGTCCCTGCTGTGAGGACGCTGATTCCTGGAGTCTTTTGTGTCATGAGTGCTGACCTCTATGCAAGCTGACCAGTCAGGCGCCGCGGCGTAAACGCTAGGGAATCACGCGAGATCTTGACGCCACAGTCGTTTTCCAGGTCCAGGAAGGAGAGAGGTCCAAGCGGGAGGCTGGGAGAGTCCTAAGGTAGCGCAGGACTGCTCTGCTCGTCCCTTCTTTCATCGCAGGATCCCGGGAAATAGTGAGTGTGTGGGGCTGGGCGACCAGAGTGAGGGAGGGCGGGGCTGGAGGAACGCACTGGGGACACGGGGCTCCCAGAGTCATCTCTGGAATCTGTTTCCCATCTCATGAGTGTAACAATGACTATCCGCCTCTGCTCTGGCCTCTAGCTGGGCCCTGGAGTGGTGGCCTGGACTGCAGGCACCCTGTCCTTCCCTGCCCACAGAGTCTTCACTGGGGCGTGGTGGTCACTAGGGAGAAGCCAGGCCATGTGTGGGTTCAGCAGGGCAGACGCTGTCATATGAGGTCCTCGGTTCCTCCTTCTTCCCACGTGGGAAGCAGGGTCTCCGTTCCTGGCCTTTCTGCATAGCTCTTTCTAGGAGAGATCCTGGTGGCTTTAGTATGTGCTGATTTTAAGTAGAAAGAGTGCAAGGAGGAGAAGCATTTAAAATTTTCAAAAAGCTTTTCTCTGAGACTGTCGGAACTAGAAAATTTCCACATTATTACACACTAATTAATCCATTGTTAGGGTTCTTATAAGTCCATGTTTTTGTATTGACATTTGGTAAATAATGAAATACATTCTCTGAGACTTTTAGTGGGAATTAAAACAGAAACAGATTTTATCGTTTAACATCTTCAATAATTTCCATTCAAGTATTGTTTATAGCTGTTGTCTATATTCCCGCTGAAGTAGTGGCTCTTGGTTTTTCATTTGTTTAACTTATTTGGTGAACTATTAAGCTTTTTTACAGTAAGGTAAGTTTAAAATCTAATCTCAAAAACTAAAAGACAATGAAAGAGTGTTGGAGGAAGGATGGATATATCATTATGTTCTTAGAATGGTTTCTGCCAACGATATTAAATGTGCTAAAACTAATTAAAATTAAAGGAAAATATTATCAATTTAACAAATATTTAAAACATAGTGCTAAAACACTGTAGATACTTTCAATTTTTATTGTAATTCCTGTTTATGACAGTTGAAAGAAATCTTATTTTTCTCACTTTAAAATATCCTAGTACATTGGAATTCATGATGAAATTATTCTGTTGAGAAATCTTATTTAATATACTGCTTTAAGTGTTAATACTATGGCCACTGAGAATATAAAGCTCTTATCAACTTGCATGAAAAAGAACCCATAAGAATCATCACTCAAAACATCTGGAGACCTAAAATATAGCATTCTCAATATGCAGGTATATTTTATACTGCCAAGTAAGTAGCTGACTAATTTTAAGTGGGTATATGCAATAACTTCTAAAAATTCTTTTGGGAATTAAATGTAGTTATTTATTATATATTTCAAATACATATCAAACATATTAGTAAAATATTGCAAATAAATTTCAGTCAAATCATAAATAAGAATACAAAGAAATTTTCCACCATAAAAACATAGCAAGTACTAATTTTCCAACCTTAAATTTCACAAAATATAATCTTTAACTCAAGAAGGAGTACTGAGTTTACAAAACAATGACCCATGTATTGGGATACCTAATTCTATACAGAATCCTCAGTGCCACAGAATACCTGCATGACCTTGATTCACTTCACTGGACCTTAGCATCTTCATGTGAAAAATGAGTTTGCATAGGATCAGTTGTACTCAACCGATACACTTAAAGGATCTCTTTAGATCTACAGAGGCACTTTAAGATAATAGTGAAACTTTAAATCAGAGCTTACATTCTTTAAACACAGATATTGTAGACTGTTTCTACAACTAATACAAAATAGCTCGCACAGTCAAATATGTGCCAAACCACTTTTCAACTTTTGGAGATAATTATTTTATTAACTTCTAATGCTAAGTTGATTTTGTTTCAGCTCTCTTTTCTTAACAAGTCCAGTAATTTATACTTCTAGCAAATATATACCTCATTAAAAATTGAATAGTCAGGTTTATATAAATGTTTGTCTTCATGCAAGTACAGCCTCTTTGTTTAGGTCAAACTGAGAGTAGAGACATCCTGAAAGAAGTTGCTATCCAAATGACTTAGTTGACAAAGTTGTCAAAACCTTAGAGTTAAGGAATGGTACTGTGACATATTCAAATACATTTTAGATAGGATTGATGCTTCCTTTAATCTGCAGTTGATTCTTCTCAGACAAACTGAATATTTTTTATTTGGCAGTAAAGAAACTGCTGTATACAGGATTACTAAATTAATATTAAAAATGAAATTAATTTTAACAGAGTTTGAACCAAAATATCAGAGTCATTTTAAAATCTAATTGTCTAATTTCCCATGGTACAAATGATTCATGAGAACTGAAAGTAAACATATGAGATTATTTCATAATCTGTAAGTGTTTCTGAAGCATAACTAACTTATAAAAAACAGAAATTATCCAAAGTTTTGAACATATGTACAGATTATATGGTAAATATTCATAGAACATGAATGTCAGAAGGAACCTGTATCAGTACTCTGCAAAAGAGTCTATAAATGTCACCTGAATGTAGACTGTAATGATTATATATAAGTGTGCATATTTTTAAAACGTTATTGAAAATGGAATTCGAACAAAATGGAGGAATCCGGAAAACATCATGCTGAGTGAAATAAGCCAGTCCCAAAAGGACAAATATCATATATTCTTCCTGATTGGTGACAACTAACTGAGCACCTAAAAGGAAACCCTTTGAAGTGAAATGGACACTATGAGAAACATGCCCTTGTCCTGACAGTCAAGGAACAACTTACTACTTTATTATTCCTTTTAGTATTTTTTTCGTTCTACTTAATACCATTGGTTGAACTCTTTAATTAACATACAATTATTCTTAGGTGCTTAAGTTTAACTGAACAGTGGGGATAACAGTGGGAATAAGAGAGGGAGGAGATGTACAGTTTGGCACATGCTCAATTGGACTTACCCCTAATGGTAGAGTTAGAAACATGCCAGGCTGTCTGCACCTTAATGTTTATTGCAGCTCAATTCACAATAGCTAAGACCTGGAATCAACTCAAATGCCCATCAACAGTAGACTGCATAAAGAAATTATGGGACATGTACTCTATAGAATACTATACAGCAGTCACAAACAATGAAACACGGTCATTTGCAACAGAATGGAGGAATCTGGAAAACATCATGCTGAGTGAATTAAGCCAGTCCCAAAGGGACAAATATCATGTGTTCTCCCTGATCGGTGACAACTAACCAACCACAAAAAAGGAAACCTGTTGAAGTGAAAGGGACACTATGAGAAACAGTGACTTGATCAGCCTTTGTCCTTACTGTTGATGTGCAATGTAATACTTTATCCCTTTTAGTATTTTTTTTTTTTTGTTCTGGTTAATACTATTGGTTGAACTCTGTAATTAGCTCACATTTATACTTAGGTGTTGAAATTTAACTGAAAAGTGATCCCTGTTATATATAAGAGTGGGAATAAGAGAGGGAGGAGATGTACAATTTGGGACATACTCAATCGGACTTGCCCCAAATGGTAGATTTAGAAATGTGCCAGGGGATTTCAATACAATCCCATCAAGATTGCATGCACCAATGTCATCTGACTGGTCAAATTGATCAATTTCAGTTCACAATTGATCACACTGATAGGTCTAAGAGTCAAAGGGATCATACAAACAAGACTAGTGTCTGCAATACTAACTGATAGAATAAAAAAGGGAGAGAACGATCCAACATGGGAATCGAGATACACAGCAGACCCATAGAATGGCAGATGTCCTAAACAGCACTCTGGCCTCAGAATCAGCCCTTAAGGCACTCGGATCTGGCTAAAAAGCCCATGAGAGTATTTCAGGCATGGAAAGCCAAAACACTCTGGCAAAAAACAAACAAACAAACACACACCTAAATGAAAGATCTTTGCAAGTGAGATCCCAATAGAAAGAATGGGCCATCAAAGAAGGAGGTACCTTTCTCTGAAGGAAGGAGAGAACTTCCATTTTGACTATGGCCTTTCTAAATAAGATCGAAGTCAGCAAACTCAAGAGGCTTCCATAGCCTTGGAAACTCATGACTAGAGCCTAGGAAGATTACTGACGCCATAAACAAGAGTGTGAAATTGTTAAGTCAACAACAGGAGTCACTGTGTACTTACTCCTCCTGTGGGATCACTGTCCTTACTTAATGTGTTGTCCAATGTGAATTAATGCTATAACTAGTACTGAAACAGTATTTTACACTTTATGTTCTGTGTGGGTGCAAACTGATGAAATCTTTACTTAATATATACTAAATCGATCTTCTGTATATAAAGATAATTGAAAATGAATCTTGATGTGAATGGAATGGGAGAGGGAGTGGTAGATGGGAGGGGTATGGGTGGGAGGGAAGTTATGGGAGGGAAAAAGCCATTGTAATCCATAAACTGTACTTTGGAAAATTACATTTAATAAATTAAAGTTAAAAAATAATAAAAAGAAGAAGAAAAAAAAGAAACATGCCAGGGGATTCCACTTCAATGCTATCAAGGTGTAATGTACCAATGCCATCTCACTAGTCAAAATGATCAGTTTCAGTCCATAACTGATCATAATGATAGGATTGTCATTCCCCCACTTGCGGAGGAACGACACCGGACCGGACGCTGTTTTCTTGCCCCGGGCCTTCCCGGATTTGCTGCCACTTCCCCGCCTCCACGGAGGAGCAGCACTCCCCACCGCTCCCCCGCTTTCGCGGAGGAGCAGCACCAAGGAGCTCTCCGACCGACTCTCTCAGGGGGAGCCTGCTTGTTGTCTCTCTCCCCCTTTTATAGTCCTCTCCCACCAATCCGTGCTCTGCTGCCCACATGCTGAGCACGCCACTCTCTTCCAATCAGAGGTTGGATCAGGAATCAGCTAATTGACAAAGCAGCTGTGTACGATTTGTTTATTCCTTCTCAGCACCATATGATGGGAGATCAGACACACAGAGTTAGTTTCCGTCCACAGTCTCAGTACTTATTTGTCTCCTGGGCGCCCCGCCATGTTGTGGGAGACGGACCCTGCTCCCCACATAGGATTAAGAGTCAAAAGGATCACATAAACAAGACAAATGTCTGTTAATACTAACTGATAGAATTAAAAAGGAGAGAATGATCCAACATGGGAAGGGGGATACACAGCAGATCCATAGAATGGCAGATGTCCTAAACAGCACTCTGGCCTCAGAATCAGCCCTTAAGGCATTCGGATCTGGCTAAAAAGCCCATGAGAGCATTTCAGGCATGGAAAGCCAAGACACTCTGGCAAAAAAAAAAAAAAATGACCTAAATGAAAGATCTCTGTGAGTGAGATCACAAAGGAAAGTATGGGCCATCAAAGAAGGAGGTACCTTTCTCTGAAGGGAGGAGAGAACTTCCACTTTGACTATGGCCTTGCCTAAATAAGATCAGAGTTGGCGAACTCAAGAGGCTTCCATAGCCTTGGCAGCTCATGACAAGAACCTCGGGTAATTACTGACGTTATAAATGAGAGTGTCAGTTGTTAAATCAGCCACAGGAGTCACTGTGCACTTACTCCTCATGTAGGACCTCTGTCCTTAATGTGTTATGCTATGTGAATTAACAGAAAAACTACTACTCAAACAGTACTCTATAGTTTGTGTGTCTGTGTGGGTGCAAACAGTTGAAATCTTTACTTAGTATATGCTATATTGATCTTCTGTATATAAAGGTAATTGAAAATGAGTCTTGATGAAGGATGGGATGGTAGAGGGTGTGGGAGATGGGAAGGTTGTGGGTGGGTAGGAGGTTATGGGGGGAAAAAGCTGCTATAATCCACAAGTTGTACTTTGAAAATTTATATTTATTAAATAAAGTTAAAAAAAAGAGTGCCTAGGTTTTGTTTTTGTCCCTGGTTCTGGTCCAGCTTACTGCAGATGCACACTCCAGGAAGTAGCAAGTGATGTTAAATACTTGAGTCTGAACAACTCATATGAGAGATCAAGAAGGATTTCCTGGCTCCTGACTTTCATCTTTCACAGTCCAATTTGGTGCAGGCATTTGGGGAATGAACCAATGAATGGAAGGTTCTCATTATTATTCATTTTCTCTCTTTCTCTCTTTCTCTCTCTCTCTCTCTCTCTCTCACTCACTGTCTATGTCTCTGTCTGTCTCTCTTCCTCCCTTCCTCCCTCATTCACTCCTCTTCCCTTCCAAAACGCATTAGTTTGGGTTGTGGGCATTCGATTTAGTGATTAAGATTCAAGTTATAATACCCTCATCCCATATCAGAGTGCCTGGGTTTGAAACCCAACTTTGTTTTCGGATTCCATCATTCTGCTAATGCACAATCTGAGAGAGAGTTGCAATGGCTCATATAGTTGGATTCTGCCACCCACAGGGAGAATGGATTGTGTTTTTCATTATTGATTTGATATAGGCATTTGAGGAGTGAACCAGTAGATGGGAATGTCTCAGGTTTAAGGAGCCTAAGTTTCTTTTTAGAGAAGATCTGCTCCCCTAACGTGAGTACCTACACAGCACCATGACATTACAGGAAACAGAGTTTCATTGTGATGTTCAGTTACATGTCTGGGGATATTTGTTATTTCCATCTAGCCTATCCTGATAAACCAGAACTATAAGCATGCTTCAACTCGATCAATGTTAGAAAATCAAGTTGGTGGAATAAAGCTGGTGCTCATTAAGTGTTTGCATAATGATGAAAAATTATCATACTGGGAAGAACAAACCATTCTACAATTCAGAGAAACCTCACTTTCTCATATTTTTGGCTCCATGGCTTTGTTGCACTGTGTTTAGTGAAAGAACAGTCTGCCTCAAGTAAGCACAGATGCCTACACAGCCCCAGGGCCAGGGAATTTATTTCAGTGAAAAATCAGTGAGAATATGCTTGCTTCATTAGGTATTCATTCATGAGAAAGATGAGCAAAGAGAAATGTACTACCAGCCACTCCAGAGAAGGAGTCCAGTGGTTTTAATGCATATCTTCACAGTCCATGTCTGCAGCTTTTAACTACTTGACTTCACAACTGCATGTAGTTTCACTAAACAGGTTATTGTTCCTGATCTCTGTTGACTGGAAGTCCAGTCCTATTTGGTGATTGACCTATTGATCCCTGGCTCAGATTAACCATTCATGAAAGGGTGAAACATGTGTAATGTGGACAGGTGGACTAGTCTGGAAGAGGAGGCAAGGGCTCTGCAGGGAAATGATTTTAATGAGTAATAATAATACCATACATAGCACAGTGGTCTGCAATTCATGCAGTGACATAACTGTGGTATAGGCAGAAAAATTAGCAGTCATACTTTTATAGGAAAATTAAATTAAGCCAATTATCTAACTTTTGGGTGATTTCAGATAGTTACTAATCTCAAAATGAAGCTCTTGCTGTGCCCAAAGTTTACTCAAGCTTGGAAGCACAGTTAGTCTCTTTGTCTCTCAGAAATTTCCAGCAAACAAAGAAAATGGTCATTTGTCAGTTATGGCTTTAAAAAGGATTTATTAGTCTGCCTTGAAATTATTATGTACTGGGCTGGCGCCGCGGCTCACTAGGCTAATCCTCCGCCTAGCGGCGCCAGCACACCGGGTTCTAGTCCCGGTCGGGGCGCCGGATTCTGTTCTGGTTGCCCCTCTTCCAGGCCAGCTCTCTGCTGTGGCCAGGGAGTGCAGTGGAGGATGGCCCAGGTGCTTGGGCCCTGCACCCCATGGGAGACCAGGAAAAGCACCTGGCTCCTGGCTCCTGCCATCGGATCAGCGTGGTGCGCCGGCTGCAGCGCGCTGGCCGCGGCGGCCATTGGAGGGTGAACCAACGGCAAAGGAAGACCTTTCTATCTTTCTCTCTCTCTCACTGTCCACTCTGCCTGTCAAAAAAAAAAAGAAAGAAAAAAGAAAAAGAAATTATTATGTACTCACTTGTTGAAAGCAATTATCTTGATAGAACAGGATCCTGAATAACTAAAGAATTGTGCTGCTGATAAGTATGCACAATATGATCATTGTTTTCATAAAACAAGCAATTATCAGCAAATATACATGTTATGTGGGACAAGAGGAAAGCCTAGAAGGGCCTACAAAAGGTGCTAACATTGGTTAACATTGGTGTTTGCATTGAGGTGGTCAAGAATGATGTTGGTCAGCTGGTCACCCAAATTGAGCCAATAATGCTGGTGTTCCCAATGAACAGGCCAATCATATAGAAAGACATTCAACATCATATTAAGACATAAAGTTAGAAATTCAGAAAGCCTAACTCTATAAATTATGGTAAAATTAGGTCCAAGAAAGAAGTTAACAGCAATAAAAAGTCATATTTAAAGAATGTTTTTAATATAAAAATTATGAAGAAATAAGGTTGTACTTCTTATAGTGTTTCTGAAAGCATTTTTTCAAATTAAAGAAAGCAAAATGTATATGTCAACAACTAAAAGAACATATTGGAAACATGATAAATGAAAGGAATGAATTTTAGAGAGACTCATTTTACATTAAATTAATGTCAATAATTTTATGGTAGAAGAAAGGAAAGAAATATAAGACAAAATTGATGAAGAGAAAGATGAGAACAAATTTAAATGCTGAAAAATATAGATGAGCTGTAAGAAACAAACACCAGTGTAAACTAACAGAGCAACACTAGTATTAAAATGTATAATTCTTGAGCTTATAATCTGATAAATGTGTAAAATATGTCATTACTGTACTTTGTTTTTAATAAGCAAGTTAATGAATATAATAATTAAATAGAGGATCATACCTTGAAAAAGTGTAAACAAACAAATGAAAAAAATACAAAAAGAATACTGTAAGAGAACTCTAGTTCATCAAAAAATAGGGAAGAAAAGTAAATCATACAAAGCAAGATATACAAAGAAATAAGCTTATAATCCTGAGTATATTAAATTATGCATTAAGATTAAATGATTGGTGCCAGGTTCTAGTCCCGGTTGCCCCTCTTCCAGGCCAGCTCTCTGCTGTGGCCCAGGAAGGCAGTGGAGGATGGCCCAAGTGCTTGGGCCCTGCACCCACATGGGAGACCAGGAGGAAGCACCTGGCTCCTGGCTTCAGATCGGCATAGCTCAAGCTGTAGCGCCGTTTTGGGGGTGAACTAATGGAAGGAAGACCTTTCCTCCTGTCTCTCTCTCACTAACTCTATCTGTCAAATAAAAAAAAGATTAAATGATCTTCATGGGGTGGGCCTGACGGTGCAATGTTTTAAGATAGTGCTTAGGACACCAGCGTCCTATATTGTTGTGTTTGATTTGAGTCCTAGAGATGCCATTGCTCTGATAGTTTCCTGCAAATAGATGTTAAAGGTAACAGACATTAGCTGAAATTTTTAGGTTCCTCCCAATCTACTTAGGAGATTTGAATGTAGTTTTTGGCTCCTGGCTTCACACAGTGCCAGTTGTTACAGTCACTTCAGGAGGTGAAACAGCATATAGAATACATTGTCTGTTTCTGTCTACTTTCTTATCAGCATGCATTTAAGTAAGTAAAGACTTTAAAAAAAGACAAGTGATCCTCAAATATAAGGAAAATAAATATTGTTGTACAAATTCTACATAACATGCAACATAAGTCCCATTATGAAAAATTAAATGTACATTTTTAAGATAGACACATTTCATGTACTTCATATATGCAGATTGAGGAATATAGTGATAATTTCCACCCTACCCTTCCTCTGCCCATGATCAACACTTCTTCCTCCCTCTCATATTTCCACTCTTAATTTTTACAAAGATCTATTGTATAGTCTGTTTACTTTATACTCCTAAGGTTAACCCTACAATAAGTAAAGAGTTCAACAAATACTATGAAGAAAAAGAAAATTGTTTGTCTCCAGTAGAGCCAATGGCTGTAAACAATCTAATAAAGAACCTAAAATCGAATATATTGGAGTGAAATGGTTATTTTGAGATCTGATGATTCTTTAAATGCACACTTTAACTGCTATGACTCATTTATTGAAAATATGTTGGGTGCGGTGCTGTGGTGTAGAGGGTAAAGCCGCTGCCTGCAGTTCCTGGATCCCATATGGAAGCCAGTTTGAGTTACAGTGGCTCTACTTCCAATCTAGCTCTCTGCTATAGCATGGGAAATACGTAGAAGATGGCCCAAGTCTTTAGACACCTGCACTCATGTGAGAAACCTGGAGGAAGTGCCTGGCCCCTGGCTTCAGATCCACACAGTTGAGGCTATTGAAGCCAATTAGGGAGTGAACTAGGGAATGTAAGACCTCTCTCTCTCGCTCTCGCTCTCTCTCTCTCTCTCTCTCTCTGCATCTGCCTCTCTGTAACTGCCTTCAAATAAACAGATGATTTTTTTTTAAAGAAAATTTGTTAACAAAATGCGTGCCAAGTTCTGTTACATAAAAAAGTTACACAAAATAAACCTATACCTAGTTCTTCTATAATCAGACAAAAATTTTATAATCAGACAACATATAATAGTAATTAGGAAGCTGGCGCTGCAGCTCACTAGGCTAATCCTCTGCCTTCCGGCCCCGGCACACCGGGTTCTAGTCCCAGTCGGGGCACTGGATTCTGTCCCGGTTGCCCCTCTTCCAGGCCAGCTCTCCACTGTGGCCAGGGAGTGCAGTGGAGGATGGCCCAAGCACTTGGGCCCTGCACCCCATGGGAGACCAGGATAAGTACCTGGCTCCTGCCATGGGATCAGCGCGGTGCGCCGGCCGCAGTGCACCGGCCGCGGTGGCCATTGGAGGGTGAACCAACAGCAAAAGGAAGACCTTTCTCTCTGTTTCTCTCTCACTGTCCACTCTGCCTGTCAAAAAATAAATAAATAAATATAAAAAAAAAATAGCAATTAGGGACTGGTGCTGTGACATAACAAGTAAAGCCACCCCCTGCAGTGCTGGTATCCCGTATGGGCACTGGTTCAAGTCCTGGCTGTTCCACTTCCAACCCAGCTCTCTGGTGTGGCCTAGGAAAGCAATAGAAAATGGCTCAAGTCCTTGGGCCCCTTGCAGCTGTGTAGCCTGATTCCTGGCTTCAAATTAGCCCAGCTCCTGCTATTGCTGCCAATAGGGGAGTGAACCAGTGGATGGAAGACCTCTCTCTCTCTCTCTCTCTCTCTCTCTCTCTCTCTCCCCCTCTCCCTCTCCCTCTGCCTCTCTGTAACTCTTTCAAATAAATAAATCAATATTTAAAAAAACAAAATGGAACTTGATAAATTATGATAGTAATTAAATTGCACTGATTTAATTTAATCTCAAGCTACACTAGGAAGAAAGAAAACAGATTTTATTCCCATCAACAGTTATATTGAAAGGATTGTGTGTTAGGTCAAAGTTTCTTAGGTAGAGTTATTAGCTTTTCTATTTGTTTTACTAAACAAATGCATACCTCCAAGTGTTCAACTTCATTTTTTAACAGAAATAAAAACAAAATTGTTGAAAAATTAATTTTAGATACTTATCACAGACAAATGATTTAGTTTTTGAACAATCTCACTTTTAACAAAAATAAAGACAAAATTTTTGGAAAATTAACCCTTTGACTACCTATCCCAAATAAACTGTTGAACTTTTAAGCAAACTCATATCTGCAAAAGGATAAAAAATACACCATTTTAAATATAAAGGCATAGCATTTTTTCTGCTGAGGAATAGTACAGTAATAATGTATTAAGAATAGAAGAATAGCATAATATATTTGTGTTTGGAAAATGACTCTAAATTATTATATCAACCTGTTATAGGCATACATGAGTATCAATATTTTATGAAATAAGAGCACATAATGAAATTATGAAATAAGGGTAAAGCTTTGGAAGATGTTCCAAGTACTTGGGCCCCTGCCACAAATCTAGGAGATGAAATGATGTTCCAGGCTTCTGCCATTGGTCTGGTTCATCCTTTGGTGTTGTGGCCATCTGGAGAGTGAATTAAAGGGTGAGAATGAAAGTGCAATCATTAGTTGTCTCTGTAACTCACTTTGCCTTTCAAATAAATAAATGCATTTTAAAATAAAACTCATCTAAAATAAATGATGACAATTTCTTTGATTAAATGATTTAATTATAATTTAAATTATCATTGTATCTTACACTCTTCTATATTTTTGAAATTTGTATAATGAGCATATACTCCTTTTATTTAAAAGTACACATTGATGAAATCCAAAGCAAATATACCCAGATTTTCAAATATGTTTTATTTTGAATGATAGGTATTTGAAGAATTATTTTTCTTTATCTTTTCTTCATTTTATGCATATTAATAGTTAAAATTATATCCATTAAAATGAATAGTTATAACATTAAAATAAAGTTTGCATCCTATATAATTTATACAAGAATACTCATAATTTTATTCAACTGAAAAATTACTATATCCCATTTATTGTTTTGAAAACTGACAGAGAGATCACAATCTCCTCCAAAATTTTTTACAGATAAAATAGACATATATATATATATATGTATGTATGTATGTATATTATTTTCCCATGTGATTGAAAGCCAAAATTTTTCATGGAATAAGGTGACTGATTAATTCAGTCAAAATTGCAAATTCAGCCATAGAGGTATAAAAATGTTATATTTGAAATCCATGTCTGGAAAACAATTTCCTTTCTGTTTCACTTGTGCTTATCAATATAAAATAAAAATATTTGGGGAGAACACTGATTAAAAGGGAGGTGAAGATCACAGAGAAACAAATGCCTGTTTTCCTTTAGAATGTCTTGAAAATAGTCCAGTGTTGTGGCACAGTGAGTTTAACCACCAACCACAATGCTAGCATCCCATATGAGCACTGGTTCAAGTCCTGGCTACACCACTTCCAACCCAGCTCTCTGCTAATGTGCCTGGGAAAGTAGTAGAAGATAGATTAAGTACTTGTTTCCCTGTCACTCATGTTGGAAACCCAAATGAAGCTCTTTGTTCCTAAATTCAATCTTCCCTAACCCTGGTCATTGCAGTCATTAGAGGAGTAAACTAGTAGATGAAAGGTATTTCTGATTCCTTCAATCACTCTCTATAATTTGGTCATTCAAATAAATCAATACATATTTTTAAAAGTCTAGGAAATTTGCACAGGTCAAAGTTCACACAATCTCATCTTATGTGGAAAGCAGGAGTGAATATGCTGGAGGATTAAGAAATGACACGAGATTAAAAAAGATTTTCAAGGAGGGCTTCTACTCTCTATGAGATCAATTTATTGCTAAATTCCTCCTTTGTATATCCCCTTCAGATTCTAAATTATGCTACTCTACTTTCTGAGATACTTTTAGTACTCTAGGGGAATTTGGTCACTATGATTTTTGCTCCTGAAAATGTGAAATCCTGCAGAGAAAATTGCCATAAACAGATCTAGATCTTAAATAGAATAAAGTGTGTTTAATTTAGAAATCTATGAGAGTTAAACCTAAATAGACTTCTGGTCTGTGATTCAGTTTGTTGAAAAAAGAGAGCATAGTGTCTATTACAACAGACTTAGCTTCACGTTTTCCTGATGGTCTGTGGGAATCAGAGAAAGACAGTACTATATCTGCCACTCCTTTGAACATTCTGCCACTGTACACTCATCTCAGCCAGGTCGTCCCAATTAAAATCTCTTTCCTTTCATTTAGTCTGCCCAAATTGTAATCATAGTTTATATCTGTGACTTACAATGTCACACCTCATCTTTTGAAATTCAGACTTTAAATTTTAAACTCTTTAAGTAGAAATTGAGCAATTTTCTCTTTCTGTGGAATTTAGAAAATGAAGTGGAAAATTGTGATTATAGAAGAAGTTAAAAGGCTTAAGAAAAGGGAAGCACAGGTAAAGAGAAGCAAATGATAGAAAATAAGAAAAGAGCCAACCTTTCCTCATCATTGAATAGATGGCAGGTATCGAATAATTTCACGAAAATTTCTTATGTGTTATTGCAATTCTGTTTTGACATTTTAATATAAGCCTTTTTATCCAGAATTGGAAGATCTGGTCATTTGGGGAGACAAACTTTGTATTTCCTGAAGTTATAAATAATGGAGAAAAACCCACAGGTTTGTTGAGAAAAACATACAAAAGTAAGCATAGCACAACTCACAAAGAAGTTAACTGAAATGGAAAATGTCAATAGTAAATCAGGAATATTCCAGCTGAAACAACATACATTTTAGTACTTTACACATTGAACTCAGTATGTATTATCATTTTCTTATTATAGCTATGAAACTGCATGTTGGAAAAGGAATGCTAAAATAGGCCCAACTCCACAGTCTAATGGAAGTGGACAGAACACAACACAATCACTTTGGAAAATAATCTGACAATGTATTTCAAAGATATGATGCATATGTGTGCATGCACAAGGCATATAGCCAGGAATCAAGGTGAGAGATGATCAGAGTTGCTCAAATCTGAGAAGACTTGTTTGGATATCCCCAGCATCCCCAGCATCCCCAGAAATATGGGACTGGGTGATTATTTAGGTCTCATCTAGGCAATGGAAAGGAAAGAGTATCCTCTAACTCCAAATATCTGTGTTAAATTTACTGACATTCTCCACTATCTTATAAGTGTCTAGTCACTAGTAGGACTCAGGATAGCCTGCACATTTTGCTTTCAAAATTGCAGAAGTTCCCCCTCTAAGAGGTAGTCTTATCCAATCTAAACACCTATTTTCACCATTGATATGTATAATTAAAGCCTGGAAAAATTGTGCAAATGGTGCAGAATGTTGGTTTCAGTGTCTAAATTTTCTCATTCTTCATTCATTTTAATTATGTCCAAAGTATATATTATAAGTAAGGTATATGCTACACCCATTCCCAAGAAAGAGTTTCTGGACTATAGCTCAAAGATTGAGGAAGAGATATACATTGAACTGAATTAAAATAAAGTGTTTATATATGTGTCATCTATTTGTGTTGCCACATTAACTATTTTTCCTGTAATTGCCACTTACAGCTGTCTAACGTGAAATAAATATACAGCCACAAAAACATTGTAGACAGAAATTCATAATATGGAAATAAGAGCAATAGAAGGCAGCAAGAGGAAAGATTAGAATTAGAGTTTAGGGCCACTCAGGCCAGAGGTACACAGTGACCACAGTAGTGAATCTCAACAGGAAACCTTGAATGTTGTGGTTTTGTTGTCCATGAGACACACCAAGGAAAGGCTGACAGTTGGGAGCACACCATCTGATTAATTTGCCCATTTCCCTATTTAAAAACAGCACCCATGGGAAAGAATGCTGAAAACACTTCAACCAATTATAATTTGTATGACTCTGCTCCACATACAAAAATATATCAACAAAAATGATTTCTACACCAAGAGGAGCAGAGTAACCACCATATACCAGGCAGACATCCTAAAACCAGAAGCTGAGGAGAAATATGTAACTTGGGAAGTGAACCAGTGGATGGAAGGTCCTTGTAGGTATGCCCATGCCTGTTTGCCTTTACAACTCTTTTTTTACATCATTTAATATTCAGGAATTTCAGGATGCCTGGGTAGGGGAAATACGTGCTGATTTTGACTAGGGTAAGACAACAGAAGAAAAGAGAAGAGAAAATGCCTGAGTGCCTGGGCTGGGACATTTCGGAGAGTTCTACACCCACATGGAGGAATACACAAATCCTTTGCTCAGTTCATGCATATGCATGGGTGAGATGTGTAGTCACTGTGGGATCACCTTGGGAGTTGGTCACATTGGGTTAAGGCTGTGATCCTGCCAGCTGATGTGATTATGCCCTCCATCCTGCTGACAATAAAGGACACGTACCACATCCAACTAGTGTTTAACGCTGGACACTTACTTCACCCTCCACCACTAGACATACATCTCTGGTCCCACCCTGGACACACCTCAAGACATCTTTTGAATGACACTCCACTAATCCATAGAGGCATATTCCAATAATAAAAACCATCAGATGTGAAAACCAACATGTGCTGCCAGAATGCTTAAAAATAAACATAGAAACATAAGAAACATGGAAAAGGAAGGAAATATTACAACCTAAAAGGAACAAAACAATACTTTAATATTAGAAGTAAGATTGATGAAATATCTAAAAAGGACTTCAAAAGAATTATCACATGATTACTTAAAAACATGGAGTCAAAGAAATTCATACATGACATGGATGAGAAATTCTGGTAGATAGAGTTATTAAAGAAAAATCAAAACATTAGAAATAAAGAATTCAATATGTCAAATAAAAATGTATCAGGAAGCTTTAACAACGGACTCAGTGAGGCAGATTAAAGAATATCTGAACTAGAAGACAAAACCTAGAATATATCTGTCAGACAAAAAAAGAAGAAAAAATTTAGAATGACTAAAAATATTATTTGAGATTTGTGATACTATCTAAAGACCAAACCAATGTGTATTAAGAGTTCCTGAAGGATTTTAGAAACAGAGAGCAGATTACAAGACATGTTTTCTTGAATTAACAGCAGAAAAGTTGCCTAATTGGGAGAATGATAGGGACATCCAAGTACAGGAAGCACATAGAAAGCCTCAAAATAGGATCAGGAAATATCTTCACTACAACATGTTGTTTTCAGTACTTCAAAGTAAAATATAATGAAAATGTCCTAAAACGCATATGATAGAAATGCCAGACTATATTCAAAGAATCTCCAATTGTAATGAGAGCTGATTTCTCATCAGAAATCATACAGGGTAGGGGAGAATGGACATAGTTCAAGTTCTAAAAGAAAAAAAAAATGTCCTCACAGAATACTATACCCCGCAAAGCTCTATTTTATTAATGAAGGTAAAATAAAGACCTTCCAAAACAAAAAGAAAGGAAAGAATTTGTCCCCACTCATCCAGGCTTATAAATGATATTTAAGGATGTGATACACATAGAAGCACAGAAAGATAGTGTTATTCATGAAAGAATGTGAAAGCTGAAAATCTCCTGTTAAGTACAAAGGAATTCCAATGCAAGAAACAGGAATAATTATGGGGAAATGGCAGAACAAAGTCATTACCCATCAATAATAAACTTGAATGTAAATGGACTAAATTCTCTAAAAGATACAGACTGACTGAATGTATTATAAAGACCCAGGTCTTTACTGCATACAGATGCACTCCTCACCAACAATGATTCAAAAAATGAATGTGAAAGGATGAGAAAAGTAATTCAATGCTAATGAAAAGCAAATTCAAACAGGGGTAACCACCCTGATGTCAAACATAATAAACTCATGACTAGAGCCTAGGAAGATTACTGATGCCATAAACAAGAGTGTGAAATTGTTAAGTCAACAACAGGAGTCACTGTGTACTTACTCCTCATGTGGGATCTGTCCTTAATGTGTTGTCCAATGTGAAGTAATGCTATAACTAGTACTCAAACAGTATTTTACACTTTGTGTTTCTGTGTGGGTGCAAATTGATGAAATCTTTACTTAATATATACTGAATTGATCTTCTGTATATAAAGATAATTGAAAATGAATCTTGATGTGAATGGAATGGGAGAGGAAGCGGGAGATGGGAGGGGTGAGAGTGGGAGGGAATTTTGGGGGGGGGAAGCCATTGTAATCCATAAACTGTACTTTGGAAATTTATATTTACTAAATAAAAGTTAAAAAAAGAAAAAAAAGAAAATCTTCATTTTTGTTGATTGAGAGAATTAACATAATCAAAATGTCTATGCTGCCAAAAGCAATTTACAGAGTCCATGTGATCCCAATCAAAATATCAAAGACATTCTCAGATGTAGAAATAAATTGATCCTAAAATGCAGATAGAAACACAAGAGACCCTGAATAAGTGAAGAAACTTTAAACAACAGAAATGAAGCTGGAGGCATCAAAATGCCAGATTTCAAGATACATTACAGAGCAGGTATAATCAAAATAATCTGACGCTAATATAAAATAGACATGTAGTTCAGTGGAACAGAATAGATACCCCAGAAATTAATGCATGCATCTACAGTCTACTAATCTTTGAAAAATAAGCTAACAACTACCTGGAGAAAGGACAGTCTTTTCAAGAAATGATGTTGGGAAAATTGAATTTTGCATGAAGAAGTGTAAAATAATTTCTGGCATTGGGGCATAGTTGGTTAAGTTGCCACCTGCGATGCTGGTACCTCATATGGATGCCAGTTTGAACCCTTGAAATTATCACATTTATTTGTACCTTTCCAATTTCTTCATGTAGGCACCAATTGCTCTAAACTTCCTGCTTAACATTGCTTTTGTTTTTTCATGTAAGTTTTGATATTATGTATTTTCAACTTCAGTTATTTCCAGAATTCATTTTTATTTTTCTGATTTCTTCTATGACCCAGTATTCATTCAGGAACATGTTATTCAGCCTCCATGTGTTTGCATAATATCTAGAAATTCTTGAGTTGTTGATTTGCAGCTTTATTCAACTGTGGTCAGAGAAGATGCATGATTGATTTCAATTTTATTTTGAATTTGCTGAATCTTTCTTAATTGCGTAGAATAATGATTATTCCAGAGAAAGTTCCACGCACTGATGAGAAAAATGTGTATTCTGCCACTGTGGGGTGTAAAGTTCGGTAGACATCCATTAGGTCCATTTTGTCTATGGTGTTGATTATTATATTTTTTCCTTATTGATTTCCTGTGTGGTTGATCTGTCCATTGCTGGAAGTGGGGTATGAAGGCTCCCACTACCAATGTATTAGAATCTATGTTTCCTTTAGATCCATTAAAATTTCTTTGAATTAACTAAGTACCCTGTAATTGAATTTGTATACATTTATTATAGTCACATTTTCCTGCTAAATTGATCCCTTGATCATTACATAGTGCCCTTCTTTTTCTCTTTTAACAGATATTGTGTTAAAATCTATATTGTCTGATACTAGCTCCTTTTTTGGTTCCTGTTAACATGCAATATCTTTTTCCATCCTTTCACTTTCAGTCAGTATCTATCATTCTTGGTGAGATATGTTTCTTGTATGCAGTAAATAGATGTGTTTTTTTTTAATGCATCAATCTATGTCTTTTTTTCTAGAAATTGAGACCATTTATATTCAAGGTGACTATTGATAAGTAATGAATTGGCTGTGCCATTTTTCCATAATTATTGCTGTTATTTACTTTGAATTTCTTTTGGGCTTTTACTAAGGGACTTTCTGCCTTCTCATTCTTTCATAATGATAGCTACCTTTCTGTGTATAGCACATTCGTAAGCACCTTTGGTAAGGGTGGTTGTATTAACAAATTCTTTCAATTCTGTTTGTTATGGAAGGTCTTTATTTCACGTTTATTCATAAATGAGAGCTTTGAAGGGTACAGTATTTTTGGCTCAGTTATTTTTTTTTCTTTTCAGACTTGAACTATATTTTGCCATTCTCTTCCAACTTGTATGTTCCTGTCGTGAATTCTGCTTTGAGTCTAATGGAGTTGCTCTGAAAGTAATCTGGTGATTCTCTTGTGCATATTTCAGAATCTTTCATTTTTTACTGTGGAAAGTTTGACTACAATGTGTCATGTTGAAGATCATTTCTGGTCATATCTGTTAGGAATTTAGTATTTTTCTTGTGCTTGGACATCTCTTTCTATTTCCAAATTGGGGAATTTTTCTTTTTTTTTCAAAGATTTATTTTATTTATTTGAAAGACAGAGTTACAGAGAGAGATAGAGGCAGAGAGAGGGGTCTTCAATCTGCTGGTTCACTCCCCATATGGCCAGAAGCCAGGAGTTTCTTCAAGGTCTCCCATGGGGGTGCAGGGGCCCAAGGACTTGGGCCACTTCTACTGCTTTTCCCAGGCCATAGCAGAGAGCTGGATTGGAAGAGGAGCACCCAGGTCTGGAACTGGCTTCCATATGGAATCCAGCACTTCAGGCCAGGGCTTTAACCCGCTCTGCCACAGCGCCAGCCCCCCAAATCAGGGAATTTTTCTATAATTGCTTCACTAGGCTTTCTAGTCCATTCTCTCTTTCTGCATCTTCAGGAAATCCTAAGACCAGTATGTTGGGTCATGTGATAGCATCCAATAAATCTCCAACATGTTTTTAGTTTTCTATTTCCTTCTCTATATTCTTTTTTTTCTGAACTTACTGTAAGATTTCTAAAGATTTGCCTTTTGGTTTGGATATTCTTTCTTCTGCCTTGCCAAGTTTGCCGTTAAGGCTTTTCACTGCATTTTTAAATGAGTTCTTCATTTCTAATATCCAATTTTGATTCCTCTTTAAAATTTAACTTTCATGAGAAAATTTTTATTCATGTGATGTATGTATTTCTTTAGTTCATGGATTTTCTTCTGATCGCTTTTGAGTAATTATTTGATTCTTTGATTTCCACTTCTGGCATTTCCTAAAAAAAACTCATCTTTGCTTTCTAATATTTAAATGTTACGCTGCTATGTGCAGGGTGTTAGTGTCCTTATCTTTATTTCTTGTATTTTTACATTTTATTTCAGGCATTTTTGTGATTGATTTTTGGTTATTTTCCTCTGATGGCTCTGGGTCTTGGCAGTTGCAACCATGTTCCTGCATGTGCTGTGTGTCCACACCCTCCACAAAGGGCCACAGCTTTCTTCTTCCTCTTGTGGAATTTCTAATGCAGCTTTCACTCCAACTCTCCCTTGAGAGTGCACTTCCTACACTTTATTATTTATTCTACTTAGCATAGTATGTCATTCCCTAATAAGCCATCTTGGAATATGACATATTCTACCTTATAAAATATATGGATGTAGAAGCCTCAGGCCTGGTGCTGTGTCTAGGCACAGGGAGGGTGGCACTCCCCAACTCTTCAGTGAGAGTGCTTCCATATTTCTTCCCCAGGACCCTTCAGGACTTTGTCGTGTCACTGGTCATCTGCCTGAATGTCTGTCCTCTGTAATACATTGAGCTTACATTTAAGGGGAAACAATCAAGACAAGGGATCAAGATATGTTGCTTTGTGTCTGCCAAGTTCTGGTTTTTGACAGATCATTGCATCAGGGAAGATTATCTCAAAAAAGAGATTTTATGAACATTGAAAGCTAAATGTTGTGAAGAGGAATTGGACTTCAGGGCTGTGGTGATGGATGAAATTGTGCTGACAATTGAGCAAAGAAACCTGGGTCTACAGATTAATGGAGAACTAATCTCTGCCTACCCCCAGGTGGTGGTAATGAGAGTACCAACCCCTTGGGTGCACAGTGATAGTGATATTACTGTCTTTCACCATCTAGAGAAGATGGGATGCTGACTGATGAACTGAACTCAAGTCATTCTAAATTGTGTTAATACATTCTGGACACTTCCAGAGTTGGCTAGCCATGATGTTCCATTGCCAGATGCTTTCTCTTAGGGTGGTCATGAAAATTTTGCTAAAATGATTGATGAAGCAGAAGTACTGGAGTACCCAGTGATAGTGAAGAATACACAGGGTCATAGAGGCAAAGCTGTATTCTTGGCTTGTAGTTGGCAAAATGTTACATTGTTCAACAGATGGGAGAATGGAAAATAAATGCTCACTAGGGCGTGTGAGGATGATGTGCTCATTGAATGAACAAGGGAAGCAGCTAGCCATCTAGGTGTCTAATATCCTGGGAATGGATGTGTGTGGCATTGACATGCTGATGAAGGATTATGGCTCCTTCTGTGTCTGTGAGCCTAATGCAAATGTAGGTTTCATCACGTTTGGTAAGGCTTCTAATCTAGATGTAGCTGGTATCATAGCGGACTATGTCGCCTCCCTTCTGCCCTCTGGCCAGTTCACCTGGTGTATGTCTCTGCTCTCCGTGGTGTGCAAGGCCAGTGAGACTAGTGAGCCAGATCTGGGTCCTCCAGCAAGCGCTGCTGTCAACAACATGAGTGCAGGTTCCAGCTCTGTCGACAGTGACCCTGAGAGCACTGAGTGAAAGCTGCTCACCCTGTTCCTAGGGGGCCTGTTAATTAAGAAACAGCTGCTAGCCAATGAAATCAAACTCCTGGTGGAGTGATTCCACCGGTAAAATAATTAACCAACAATACTCTTGTAAAACTCACTTTTCTTCCTTTCTTCTTCCCTCCCTCCTTCCTTCCCTCCCTCCCTCCCCCCTCCCTTTTTTCTTTCTTCTTTCTTTCTTTCTTTCTTTCTTTCTTTCTTTCTTTCTTTCTTTCTTTCTTTCTTTCTTTCTTTCTTTCTTTCTTTCTCTTTTCCATTTTAACCAACTTTCAATGCTGTTCATGGAGGATGTTCAAGAAAATAATAGAAAATTAGAGTTAGTTGGAATAAGAAAGATACATGGAAGAGACCTCTGCTGGTAAACTATTAGTGACCTGGATTTAAAAATCCTGCAGAATAGGTGGGATATAAAAAAATGTAAGGCTCATAGTTACCATTTTATATTAATAATATTTGTATGCTCTCAGGCCAAGAGAAACATATACATTTTGTCCATGGTCCCTTTTGTTTTTGAGCAAAAATTGTTTGAATACTAATATCTTAATACCATAATGTCATGTTGTATTAAAGATTTGTAATGAATAAGAAAATAACTACTAATTATACTTTTATTTATATACAAATCTGCAAATTCCACCATTTCCCTATTAAGTAGCAACATTCATTTATAGTTATTTATGAAATCACCAAGAGCTCTTTTATTGGATTTCTTATTTTTGTCTTTTTATTATTCCCTTAATTCGAGCGGGAAGACGAAGTGAATATAACTCAATAAAGGCTCTTTGATGACACAGTTGGCATGTTTGCATGGTAGAAGGCAAATGAACAGTATATGCTCTGTTAATGTTCCATTTTTAAAATTCATGCTAGTCTAACATTCCATGCTCTATGGTTGCATCTTTAACAATGGCCAAAGTGAACAAAATGCTATCCTTTTTGTTAATAAGACACTGTCTTGAAACATGTACATTTAGAGCCTTTTATTTTTTTCCTTTTTTCTTTTGGTTGTTGGAAAAAATATTTTTGGGGGGACAAATTAAGGGCCTATAAGTTCTTAAGTCTAAAGCTGAAGTGATTTCTAATACCACCATTAATTATTTGCATTTTTCACATTTTATGTGGGAGTAAATCTCTATATTTTGCATGTGTTTTTTTTGTTGTTGTTGTTTACACCAACCTATCAAAAGGGATAGATTCTAGAAAATGGAGCATGTTGCAACACACAGTTTTTGACTCTCGAAAATAGATGAGTTTTTTTCACAAATTAGATTCACTAGAAGAGAGCTAGGATTCACTTAAAGACATAAAGAGAGTAGATGCTTCTTAGGCTTTTTTGTGTATATGTTTGTTCATTTTTTCCCCTTTGTTTCTAAACTGTTCAGTGTGTACTTGCTTTTCTTCAATGCTTCTGGCTATGCATTTTTCTTCTTACATACAGAATTTGGGATGGAGTTGGCTCTGTTTTCATCTGGGGACTTAGCAGTATTGAGTCTAATATAGCCCTGCTCTTAAACCTTCAATACTGTCCATTCTTTATATTTCTTTACTTTTTTCAGTTATAAAAGCCCTAAAATTGCATAGAATATAAGCCTTTAAAACATGGGTGAAGCTATCCCAATGATGAGTTTGAAGATGTGTTAAGAAATGGAGATGCTGCAGAGCTCAACATAAATATTTAAACAGCAAGTTCCATCTCCCTACAAATCCTCTGAAGCTTTTACCCAAGCCCTTTTTTCCCTCTTCAGAGCTGTTTTCCTTCAGATGGACCTTAAACATAATTTCTTGGACACTACTAGAGAGACACTGAGGAAATAATAAAAGACCAGTATAAACCAGCTCTAACAGAGGTTTGACCATGCTTACTTGTACAGTTTCCCCATTTCAAAAAGGAATGTAATAAAATTTGTTTTTTCATAGAATTAAATAATATTAAAATTGAGTGAAAGGTTGATTTTTGACATAAAATAGTACCTCTAATCTGTGTACTATCTCATTTCTCCTCAGAAGAATGATACCTAAGCGTTCTTAATTTATAATATTCTAATCTAGCTAAAAGAATTTGACTTTCACAGAGTACTGGGAGACTCACCTAAGAACCTCTGACTCATTAACAGAAAGAAATCCTTGGTACTTCTTTTGCTGAATGGCCACACTTTGGAGGATGCATACTGCTTGGTAGAGAAATAAACAAGGAAGAAAAACCTGCTTAATTAAATCATCATTCATATGTTTGTGTAGAAACTGTCTTGATGCCACATATATTATGATACACACACTTTGAATAGTTGGATATCACATGTATATAGATTCAGAATGAATTTTAAAAGAAATAGAAAAACCTCCTGGTGAAAAATTCAAGTTTGTTTTGGTGGGATAAGGAGCCAGGAAAATGTAGTTATCCTCTTAAAAACTTTTTACCAGATTGACCAACTATATTAAATGAAATAGTCTGAAATAATTTCACCTTTAGTTTTATTCATCTTCAATCTTTAGTGCATTTACACTATACTAAAACTTATCTTTACCAACCTGTTTCTGGATTGTACACTCATGTATTAGAATGAAAAGGGCAAGAATGATCAGCCTACACTTTTACAAATATGGATACATTCTTGAATTCCCTCAGAAATTAAGGTAAAGTATAATAACAAATCATCCTGGAAGAACCCAAAGAAATAGCAGCAGATATTTAAGTGAAAGCTAAAATTATTTTCATAATTGTTTAATAACTTTTGTATATTCTTCAATACAGTTAAGAGAGGTAAAAATGTGTTTATAAACTGTGTGTAATAATCAGGCCAAAATCTGAATTATTGTAAAACATTTATATATATATATATATCTTATTTCCAACTAAACTTTATTTTTTTTAGAATAGATGGCTCATCTTCAGCCATGTTTTTGTGTTCTTTATTCTTTTTTTAACTTTTATTTAATAAATATAAATTTCCAAAGTACAGTGTTTGGATTATAGTGGCTTTCTCCCCCCATAACCACACTCCCACCCGCAACCATCCCATCTTCCACACCCTCTCCCATCCCATTCTTCATCAAGATTCATTTTCAATTATCTTTATATACAGAAGATCAATTTAATGTATACTAAGTAAAGATTTCAACAGCTTGCACCGACACAGAAACAGTACAAAATATATGTACAAGTATAAGTACATAGTATAAAGCATATAAGTATATATACATATGCATATAATGTATATATAAAGTATATATAAAGTATAAGTACATAGTATAAAGTATATATAGAAAACTACATGTACAAAGTATAAAATAATGTATGAGTACTAGTTATGCCATTAATTCACATAGTACAACATATCAAGGACAGAGATCCTACATGAGGAGTAAGTGCACAGTGACTCTTGTGGCTGATTTAACAACTGACACTCTTATTTATGAGTGTAATCGCCCAAGGCTCTTGTCATGAGCTGCCAAGGCTATGGAAGCCTCTTGAGTTCACCAACTCTGATCTGATTTAGACAAGACCATAGTCAAAGTGGAAATTCTCTCCTCCCTTCAGAGAAAGGTACCTCCTTCTTTGATGGCCCATACTTTCCGCTGGGATCTCAATCACAGAGATCTTTCATTTAGGTCATTTTTTTTTTATTTTGCCACAGTGTTTTTGCTTTCCATGCCTTAAAAACTCTCATGGGCTTTTTAGCCGGATCTGAATGCCTTAAGGGCTGATTCTGAGGCCAAAGTGCTGTTTAGGACATCTGCCATTCTATGACTCTGCTGTGTATCCCGCTTCCCATGTTGGATTATTCTCTCCTTTTTAATTCTCTCAACATTAGCAGACACTAGTCTTGTTTATGTGATCCCTTTGACTCTTAATGCTATCATTATGATATATTATGAATTGAAACTGATCACTTTGACTAGTGAGGTAGCTTTGGTACATTCCACCTTGATGGAATTGAATTTGAACCCCCTGGCACATTTCTAACACTACCATTATAAGTAAGTCTGATTGAGCATGTGTCAAACTGTACATCTCCTCCCTCTCTTATTCCCACTCTTATTTTTAACAGGGATCACTTTTCAGTTAAATTTAAACCCCTAAGAATAATTGTGTGTTAATTAAAGAGTTCAACCAATGGTATTAAGTAGAACAAAAAATATACTAAAAGGAATAATAAAGTAGTAAGTTGTTCCTCAGCAGTCAGGACAAGGGCAGTCAAGTCATTGTTTCTCATAGTGTCCATTTCACTTCAACAGGTTTCCTTTTAGGTGCTCAGTTAGTTGTCACCAATCAGGGAGAACATATGATATTTGTCCCTTTGAGACTGGCTTATTTCACTCAGCGTGATGTTTTCCAGATTTCTGCATTTTGTTGCAAATGACCAGATTTCATTTTTTTTTTACTGCTGAATAGTATTCTATAGAGTACATATCCCATAATTTCTTTATCCAGTCTACTGTTGATGGGCATTTAGGTTGGTTCCGGGTCTTAGCTATTGTGAATTGAGCTGCAATAAACATTAAGGTGCAGACAGCTCTTTTATTTGCCAATTTAATTTCCTTTGGGTAAATTCCAAGGAGTGGGATGACTGGGTTGCATGATAGGGTTATATTCAGGTTTCTGAGGAATCTCCAAACTGTCTTCCATAGTGGCTTAACCAGTTTGCATTCCCACCAATAGTGGGTTAGTTTCCCTTCTTCACCATATCCTCACCAGCATCTGTTCTTGGTAGATTTGTGTATGTGAGCCATTCTAACTGAGGTGAAGTGAAACATCATTGTGGTTTTGATTTGCATGTCCCTGATGGCTAGTGATCCTGAACATTTTTTCGTGTGTCTGTTGGTCATTTGGATTTCATCTTTGAAAAATGTCTATTTAGGTCCTTGTCCTATCTCTTAAGTGGGTTGTTTGTTTTGTTGTATTGGAGTTTCTTGATTTCTTTGTAGATTCTGGTTATTAATCCTTTATCTGTTGCATAGTTTGTAAATATTTCTTCCCATTCTGTTGGTTGCCTTTTCACTTTCCTGACTGTTGCTTTTGCAGTACAGAAACTTCTCAATTTGATGTAATCCCAATTGTTAATTTTGGCTTTTTTGCCCTGTGCCTCCTGGGTCTTTTCAAAGAAGTCTTTGCCTGTGCTTGTATCTGTCAGGGTTTCTCGATGTTCTCTAAAAATTCTATGGTGTAGGGTCGTAGATTTAAATCTTTAATCCATGTTGAGTGGATTTTTGTGTAAGGTGTAAGGTAGGGGTCTTGCTTCATGCTTCTGCACGTGGAAATCCAGTTTTCCCAGCACCAGTTGGCATAATGTTTTTTTTCTAAGTAAATGTGTTCTAGCAAGACACAAGAAACCTGAGCTAATCAGTATGCTTCAGTGATATTATTTCATTTTGGCAATTTTGGAAATTTTTTAAGTATTTCAGAAAATTTCAGGACTGTTCACTTCATTATTCCGTAAGCTATGTAATGTTTTAATTTTAAACAATAATGAATTTAACATGTAGTCGTTGATACTTTTTTCTATTAGAGTGATTGTTGATAACATATTCTGCTTATCAGAAATTTATCTAGAAGTATGTTTTATTCTGTATGAAATACTTTTAAATGTTATAACGTGAAAATAAGCAACATAGGTGCAAATATTTTCTTAAAATAATTTTAGTTTTAGCACTTGGTTTTTAAAATAAGCTGAGTCATTTAACACTGATAACAAAGTTGAAATTTTTAAACAAATGGGAGAAACACATTATGTAATACATAAAGGAAATAGTGTACATTATAGAAAAATAATCACCACTATCACTATTTCTGATTTCTTTCAAATGTTTCATGATGCATTTTTTAAAAATTAAATATAAAATGTACCTCTTCAGCTGCAATTTAGTTGCTGAATTACCAGAATTTCCCATTGGTTTTGTCTAACTTGATTAAGAATACAATTCTCTAGTATCAGTGAATATTTAAAATACAAAAATGGAGGGTACAAGTATGAAATTTTTGTGAATAAAGTGGAAAAATTACAATGGTTATTCAATTGTGGCCATGCAAGCATTAACTCTTTAAGAAATCTGATGAACAGAAAACTTCCATTGATACATACAAATATTACAGACTGTTAGGTCTTCAAGTTTTCATTTTAAAACTTTGCATTAGAGGGGAAGATACTCAGGTAGCCTGGGTCCACATGAACCTATTAGGGAACTTGGTGCACAGGACACATTTGATGTTGCTTTCTAAATTTTGCTTTTGACAGGATTACTATGGCTCTAGGAATGATGCACAGGGAGGGATGTTATTGGCTTTTATATACACATTTTTATTTGTTGTAGAGTAGTACAGAAGCTTTACAATCAAGAATTTCTGTAAAATATTCTGAGTTTGTTAAAAATAGTGGGTAAAATAAAAATGATGATTTGTGATGAATTTCTTGACAAAACAAAAGAGCATTAATGTAAGTAGGTCTGGTTATTTTGTTGTTTTACAGGTCTATAACATGCCTCCTGCTTTCTCTTAAAATGAACAAAATTTCCATTTATGTTGTTAAAGATCTCTGCGAGTGAGATCCCAGTGGAAAGAACAGGTCTTCAAAGAAGGAGGTACCTTTCTCTGAAGGGAGGAGAGAACCTCCACTTTGACTATGACCTTGTCTAAACAAGATAAGAATCGGAGAACTCAGAGGGCTTCCATAGCCTTGGAAACTCATGACTGGAGCATAGGGAGACTACTGATGCCATAGACAGGAGTGTCAATTGGTAAAGTCAACAACAGGAGTCACTGTGCACTTACTCCTCATGTAGGATCTCTGTCCTTAATGTGCTGTACATTGAGATTTAATGCTATAACGAGTACTCAAACAATATATTTCACTTTGTGTTTCTATGGGGGTGCAAACTGTTGAAATCTTTACTTAATGTATACTAAACTGATCCTCTGTAAAAAAAAAAAATAAAAAAAAAAGAAATTATCAACTCCCAACTTGACTCTCACTGGGATTAAACATGACAATAGGTCTAATCTGATTTCATCATCATTTAAAAAAATCATCTATTATTTTTCACTTTATGTTTCTGTGTGGGAGCAAACTGTTGAAATCCTTACTTAATGTATACTAAGCTGATCTTCTGTATATTAAGATAATCAAAAATGAATCTTGATGTGAATGGAAGGGGAGAGGGAGTGGGAAAGGGGAGGGTAGTGGGTGGGAGGGACGGTATGTGGGGGAAGCCATTGTAATCCATAAGTCGTACTTTGGAAATTTATATTCATTAAATAAAAGTTTAAAAAAATGTGTATTTTTTCCAAGCTGACCTTGGAGTCTTAGCCAATGCCTTCCTCCTTCTCTTCCACAGCTTCACAATCCATCAGGATCATAGGACTAAATACAATGATATGACCACCTGACACTTGGCTTTTTCCACATAGTGATGCTACTCACTACACTGGATACTTTATCTGTAGATATATTCAAGTCACTGAATTTTGCCAATGACTTAACATGTAAGGCTTCATTCTATTTGATCAGGGTGATGAGGGGTCTCTCCATCTGCACCACCTGCCTCCTGAGCTTCATCCAGGTCATCACCATCAGCCCCAGCACCTTATATTTATCAAGATTTAAAAAACGGGAATATTGCCTTTTGTTTCTATTGTATAGTCTAGAGAAAATTATATTATTTGATTCCTTCTAATTATAACCTTTGTATATGTGGATTTATGTTCTAACTTCATTTTTTTCTCACTTTATTGTATTTGAAGCCTTTGTTTCCTAATTAAATTATTGTTCATTCATTTATATGATTAATTAGTCAAACTATTAAATGAATTACTTGGCAGTATTTATGTTCATGTATTTCACTCATTGTTATTTACATATTTATTAAATTGAACCCATCAATGAAAATGATTTCTGTGTTGATTTTTCCCTTGTGATAATGTATAATATTTTCTTTTTAAATGAGTCTTTGTGTTAGTAAATGCAGCTTTTAACTGTTAAGTTCATAAATGTTAATGGCCCATAATGCCTAACAATTTATGTTCTATTTATTAATCCCTTTGATTCATCAAATTATTTTTCTTCATATATCTTCAAGCATAACTTCATTCTGTATCATTCTCATTAAATATGTGTATTGCCTGTCTTAATTTAATAATGAAAGTCAGTCATAAATTTAATTTGATCTGATTCACAAATTTCAAAGTCAAAAGCTAGCACCACTAATTTTCTTTAGATCAGTAAACCATCTGTGTCAAACAACAAATATGAATATGAAGTATTACAATATCAGTCATCTACCATTTTACATCCTACAAAAGAGGAAACTTTGAGTCATTCCTTCATTGAGCAAAAAAACTAATTTATTTTTTATCTTTTTGATTAATAACATTTGTACAGTTTTGTGGGGGGGAGAGTATAAAGTAGATAATCAGGTTTTCCGTTTTTTATCTGTTTTCAGTGTGTGGAGACCTCCAGAATCTCTTTCTCATCCAACCCTCCCACCTGCGGGTTTATATGCAATGTCACATAGAGAGACGCCTGCAGTGCCACATGCACTGCAGTATTACTTTTATGTTCACATTCCTTATCAGTTCATACATCTTTCTCCTATTTTTTAATGATTTGTCCATGTTTTTCTTTAATCCACTGGGCATTTGTAGGACATTGAACTAATTTTTTGAAATGTAATTATAACTTACAGTCTCTTAAATATTTATTTTACTTATTTGAAAGGCAGAATTACAGAGCAAGGGAGAGAGACAGAGAAAGAGTTTTTCCATCTGCTGTTTCACTCCCAGAGTGGCCACAAAAGCCAGGGCTTGGCCAGGACAAAACCAGAAGAAAGTAGCTTCTTCCTTGTTGGCAACAAGGGTTCAGGGGCCCAAACACTTGCACCATCCTCTGCTGCTTTTCTAGGAGTACTAGCAGTGAGCTGGATCATAAGAGGAACAGCTGGGATTCAAACAAGCACCCATGTGGGATGCCAGCATCAAAAATGGCAGCTTTATCCACTACGCCACAACACTGGACCCCAATTTATTGACTTTCTTAAAGACAGCTTATGTCTTTTTAACTGAATCACAAATTTCTTTTAAAAATCATTTTAAGCACTAGCATTATGTTGTTACATGGTACCAGCATCCCATTTGGGCATCGGTTTGAGATGAAGCTGCTCTGCTTCCACCCAGTTCCTTGCTAATGCACTTGCAAATGCAGCAGAACATGGCTGAAGTCCTTGCACCCATATATGGATGTGAGAGAGCCATGTGAAGCTCCTGGCTCTGGGCTTCAGTCTTTGCTACTTCTGGCCACTGTGGCAATTTGCAGAATGAACTGGTGGTTGGAGGATGCCTTCTCCCTCTATCTCTCTCTCTCTCTTTCTCTGTAATTCTGACATTCAAAAATAAACAAACAAATAAACAAATACTTTAAAATGTTAAAAAATTAGGATCAGGGCTTGACAGTTTACATATTGAATATGATTTTGGAAATTAGATTCCTCTGCATATCAGGGGTTTTCTTTGGGGGGAAAGCTACAGTCATCCACTCCCGCATTGCATCTACCAAAGTACTTTACAAAATACACTCTACTTGCTGTGTGTTTTTCCTGAAATTTCTATGCTATGCTCTCTGGATTAAACTGCGACATAACATAAACTGTCTTAAATACAAATTTGTGCCAATTCTACACCAATATTTCATGGGATAGTTTTAAAGTCATTCTATATATTATGAAATTAAGACCCAGGAAATGGAATATTTGACTCAGGATCATATGGGAAATCTATAGTGTGTAACAGATATTCTTCTAACTAAATGCAGAGTGCAGGGGCAGCACTGTGGCATAATGGACAGATACATTCTAACAAAAGATTTATTTTTAGAGAACTATTACATAAGTAGCAATCTGAGACTATTGCTTTCCAGTAGTCTAAGAGATGGCACCTTGTAAGAAAAGAATGAAAAATGCTGGTGGGGGGAAGTAGAGGAGGCAAGAAGTATGGTTTGGTGCATTCCCCATTGTATAAATCAAACAAAGCAGAGCAAGTAAACAAAATACAGAGATGAATTAGCTCTGCATCCCTGACCTCAGAACATCCAACACTAGATTCTCCCCCATGAAATTTAGAACTTCAGTTATCTAGGAGCTATCCAGGGAAGAAATGAAAATATTCAATTGGAAGATGTCATAAGTGAATGTGGGGACTGGAAATGGGGAGCACTGCTGTGCCCTGCTGTCCATGGAACAGGGTTCTGGACAGTCCTTAAATATCTTCTCAAAATTTCACATGCTATCCTGAGTAGTAAGGCTATATTTCTCCAAAGAGGGCAGGGGCATCTATATATCATACCTCATTCCTTGAATCTTGTTTTCTGCAGGAACACATCCTGAGGTAATCTCTATGTATGCAGCTAGGGCCATACTTGGTTGTACAAGTTCCAGAAGAGAAGCAGTTATCACAGTGATTCAGACTTTATCTACTTTGAGAGTTCATGTAATTCAACAGTGATGTAGGATACCCATGGTTAATACCCCTGTTGAAACATTGTGTTTTACCCCTGAACCCACAAGTTGAATTTTATGCTTAATAGTTTGTTCTATTTTAGACAGTTTTAAGTTATTTTTATGTGATAGTAACATTAAAGTCAAATTAGCCGCTAATTTTGGATTATTTTGTAAATTTTCTTTTTTCAATATTGATAAATGAATATTTTAAAATTTATTTATGTATTTGAAAGAGTTACAGAAGGAGACAAGGAGAAACAGTGAGGGAGAGAGAGAGAGATCTTCAGTCCACTAATCATTCCCAGAGTGACCACAATGGCTAAAGTCAGGAGCAGGAGCTTGATCTGTGTTTCCAATGTAGTTTCCAGGTATGCACAGACTTGAACAATCTTCCCCTCATTTCCCAGGAGCATTTTCAGGGCTCTGGCTCGCAAGTGGAAAAGTTGAGAATTGAACTGGTATTCATATGGAATGCCAACAATGAAGGAGGCAACTTCACTCACTGTGTTCAGTGCCAGTCCCATTTAGTTGTAGTTTTTAACTATTGTTTATACCCCTGAGGAATTGAGGTATTTCTATTTTTACTTTTTAAATATTATGGTTAGTGATACTTTAATCCTGTGACTATAGAGTGGACTGAAATTATTTAATTTTTCCACAAAATAAAAAAAAAACATAAAGAAAAGAAGCAGTTAGACTGAGTGAGGGAGTAGGCAAGGGAGGGAAATATGGATTTTTTTTAGAATTGTGAATATGGGCTGGCACCGTGGCTCACTTGGCTAATCCTCCAGCTGTGGCGCCAGCACCCCGGGTTCTAGTCCAGCATGCTTTAGGGGCAGAGATTTGAGTCCTGGCCACTCTTCTTCTGATTCAGCTCTCTGCTAAAGGCATGGGAAAGCCGTGGATGATGGCCTAAGTGCCTGGACCCCCGCATACACTTGAAAGAAATAGAAGAAGGTCCTAGCTCCTGGTGATGGATCAGCCCAGCTCTGCCCACTGCAGTCATTTGTGAAGTGAACCAGCGGATGGTAGAACTTTGTCTCTCCCTCTCTTGTAACTCTACCTCTCAAATAAATAGAGTAAAAGAAAATTGTGAAGGTTTAAACTAAAATTACTTCTGAAATTTAAAAATAATTGATGTAATTGTCATTATTAGAAGTTTCTTCAATTTAAAGGATTTTGTCCAACTGAGCCTTCAATGATACACACAGTGCATTTAATACTTTTCAAATATCTAATGCTTATTGAATTATCACTAATTAAAATATCTCTATCGTAATTTTATTAGATTTCAATAGGTGAAGAAATAAAATGTGTTCTATTATGTTCTTTGAAAATATTTCAAGGACTTACACAATGAGAATCCAGCCAAGTAGTCTAACTAAAAGTGCGAGCTCACACGGAGGGACTGGGTCATCGGGTTGCCCAGGAATTTGTTGCAGCTTCCAGCTTTGCAGTCTCCTTTGCCTGAAGCTGGCATAGTGGCAATGGTGATCAGTCTTCCGTGTTTATACGCACCGTGGCAGCCTCACCTGAGGACCTAGAGGGCAGGGCGCACAGGTAGTGTGGGAACCAGGAACGTGTTGGGCAGCCACGCAGTGCTGCCCAAATCCAGGAGTCAGTGCTAAGTCCTCCAAAGACATACAGGTGCATGCCCCATGTCCAGTTTGTTCTCCCAGATTGGAAAGCGCAGCTTAACTCTTCATTCATTCCCCCCACCCCAGCCCCGGCGCCAGGTTCCTTCATTGCAGTTCAGCATTCCAAGGATATCAGAAGCTCCAAGGAGGGGGGTGGGTGAGGGGCAACTGTGCCACAACTGCCACCCACCACCCATGCCTCAGAGTCCTCTCCACCAGCACCCGCAGCCCCACAGATTTTCACTCCACCCTGGGCGCCAGCTTGGGGCCACTGCCACCCTGGCCACCACAGCCCCTCTGCCCACAGCCCGGCTTCCCTTCTCCTTCCCCCGCGGGACTCAAACTTGTCCAGCTCGGATCACCGTGCCCAGGCTGCCCAGGGACAGGGCAGAGAGGAGCCAGCAATTCCCAAGTGACACTGCTTCCAGACATATGCGCTGGGAAGCAAGGAGAGGATAGGGGTTGAGTACAGAGAGCAGTGGATGCGGAAGAGGCAAGCGAAAGTTGAGGGAGCTCAGGGCTTGAGCACTCCTGTTCCAGGCGCCTCCCTCCCCACTTCCCCCAGGAGCCTGATCTAAGGGGCATATGAACCTAAGACTCCAGCCTTCCTTTCCGGATCCGTGACAGGGCTGGAGCCTGGGTCGTGCAGATGGCATGGAGACTGTACCCAGGGTCAGTGTGAGAGATGCACTACTCACTGTCCCAGGCCACTCCTGGAAACTTCATTGAAATGCCCGGGGTGCAGAGCATGGATGTGGTGAATACCTCTTTCGATTCCATGTCCCAACACGTTGTTCCAGGGTGAAAACAGCAGTCTGTATCTGCCCGTCCATGCCTGCAGCCCCTGGATCCGGTCGGCCTGGAGGTGCCCGGTTCCATTTCTCAAGGCTGTTGTACAGAACAACGGTACTACTATGTGTGCCTACGCAGTGCCTGCCTCACCATCTCCAGCCTTCCACTGTGCCACCGCAACACCTCCTGGCCCACTGTCCCTGAGTCCCTGCAGCAAGTCCTCCTGCTTGGGAAGTTCCTATGAGTTTCAGCGCCACCTCCAGGCAACTGCTCCAGCAGGAGCCCCACACATGCTGGGTTCCCGGGGCTTGCCCAGGATTGTTGCCATCTGGAATGGTGGAAGCCTTGAGGAGTCTGTGCCCAGTGGTCTGGCTTGGTTGCCTCCACAGTTGTGGCATAAGCGCATCGGGAAGCCACCTATGTTGGCCTGGACTGCTAAAACCCTGTGCTGAGCCACCCGCTCCCCGCACTTTCAGCCAGACCCATAGGGGCCCTACAGCGCAATAGTAAAGCCATATACCCCGCCCCCAGATTGCTCCTCTCCACTACAACCCTGGTACCCAATGCCTACCTACAGAGCCACATGAAGGCTGCGAGACTCTGTGGCACTGGCTCCCGGAGAGCCTGCACAGCTCCTTTCCTGGACCTGGTGTCCAAGCCTCATCAACATATCTCCTATCGCCAGTGCAGGCTGGGAACTTGGGGAGTCATGCAGATGACAAGTGAAGCAACAACAACAAAGCAAGCAATCTGCTCAAAAAATGGGCCAAGGATAGTCACAGTCCTGGCTTTTCTAATTCTTTACTTGAGTAGTAGTTATTTTATATGGACATCACTCGACACCTGTATGTTTCAAAGAAATGTAATTTATTATTCTTAACAATTTCCTTATATTCTCTACTAGCATTTTGATGACATTGGGTAACAGATTTAGGTCTTTGATGCATTGCAACTTGATTTTATATAGGGTATAAAGTAGAAGTTTCATATTTCTTTCATAATTTCTTTTTTATGTTCTTAAATTTTGTTTAGGGCAGGCAGTATTACAGAGAGAGGGAGAGACAGAAATATTCTATCTGCTGGTTCACTTTCCTAATGACTTCAACCATCAGGCCTGTGCCATACCAAAGCAAGGAGACCAGAGCGCTCCAAGATGATGCAGGACCCAAGTACTTGGTCCATGTTTTACTGCTTTCCCAGGTCTATCTCTATTTAGCTGGATCAGAAGTAGAGTAGCCAGGATTTAAAAATGGCATCCATATGTGGTGCCTGCATAGCAGGTGGCAACTTAACTCATTATGCCCCAATGCCAGACCTTGTTCCGTACTTTTCCATGCAGATATTCAATTTTTCCAACATCATTTGTTGAAGAGACTGTCCTTTCTCCAGGTAGTTGTTAGCTTATTTGTCAAAGATTAGTTGACTACAGATGCATGCATTGATTTCTGAGATATCTATTATGTTCCATTGAACTATATGTCCATTTTTACATCGGCACCAAACTATTTTGATTATACCTGCCCTGAAATATTTCTTGAGATCTGGTATTTTTATGGTTCCAGCTTTGCTCTTGTTGTTTAAAATTGCTTTATTTATTCAGGGTCTTTTGTGTTTTCATCTGCAGTTAAGGACCATTGCTTTCTAGATCTGAGGATGTCTTTGATACTTTTATTGGGATGGCATTGAATCTGTAAATTGCCTTAGGCAGCAAAGACATTTTGATTGTATTAATTCTTCTGGTCTATAAACGTGGAAGATTTTTACTTTGTGTTTCTTTTCTATTTCTTTCATTAGTATTTTATAATTTTTCAATCTGACTTTTGTTTTAGCCTTTTCTTGGAGGAGGGTTGATGTTTGAAACCTTGGTAGTTTGAAATTTGGCTAAGGACGCTGGGATTGATTTACTGTGGAAGCAAATATTACCATTTTAACGTTAAACAACTTGCAAGTATTAAAGAGCTCATTTGTGATTTACTTTTTTTTTTTTAAACAGATTTCCCTCTTTAGACCTATCGGTTACATTAAGGCCCTTGCGTCTTTCGGTGAGAGAATATTTATCGTAAATCACAAAGTGTTTAGAGTTCAAAGGGTGACATTTCTGAGTGCCAATACCTTGTCTTTTCATGCCATGCAAACAGGCGGAACATTTAGAAATTCTTAAATGTTCAAGGGAAGTTGCGGAAATTCCCAGAAGGTTTTTTTTTTTTTTTTTTTTTTTTTTTTAAGTGGGAGGAAGCCAAGTTTTCTGAAGTTTGGAGTTTAAAGGAGATAAGAACTTCTGAGAAAAGGTGCCACCCCCACCCAAAGTAACCCGCAGACGCTCCCTGCCAACCGGGGCAGCGAGGGTCGGGGAGAGGGCGCTGTTTCACCCGCGCTCCGCAACCTGCCAGGGGCGTCCGCTGGGAGCCACTTGATAAACATCTCCCCGACCACCGAGACACATGTCCCTCCCAGGGGACCCGAAAACCGGCCACCAGGACCCTGTACCTGGACGCTGTCTTCCTAAGGCTCGGGGCGGGGGGAGCCGCGCCTGCGGCCGCCCCTCCACACACTACACTGCCCCGCAGCACGCAGCCGCCTTTGCGGGAGGAACCCCCCTGGCGCGGCCCAGGCACCGCGACGCACAGCGAGTCCCGCGGCGTCTCCCCAGCATCTGCGGCACGGAACGCTTGGGGAGGAGGGCACTGCCCGGCAGGGAGCCCGGAGAAGAGTGGTTCGGGGTCCCGTCGGTCGCGGGCTGCCAAGGGCCCGGTGCGCGCCCAGGAGCGTCGGGGCCCCCAGTCACTCACAAGGCGCGAGGGGCTCATTCCTGCGCGCGCTTTGCTGGACGGGTTCCGGGTGTCCCCCAGCTATTCCAAGAAAGGGCAATCTCGACCGGAATTCCGAAAGCGCCTTTGCTCTTCCAGACGCCCGGCTCGTGCCAGGAAAGGGATGGGGAGGCGCGTTCCCAGACAGCGATCGGAGCAGCCAGGCGAGCTTAGGGGCTCCTCAAACCCACAGGCCCGAGGCCTCTCTGCGCCGGCGCCCCACCACCCGCGGTCCCCAGCCTCGGGCTCCTTTGGCCTTCTCATCCGGCCGCCCCCGGCGCTCTTGGCGCCCGCGAGTCCAGCCGGGTGCACCCGGGGCCGCCAGCTGACCTGGGCGGTCCTCACGCCCTCTGGGACCTCCGCTCCAGAATCCGAGGCGCTGGCTGGAACAAGCCAGGCCGGGAGGGAGCGAGCGGACCCGCCCACGTCCTCGGTCCAGGGCACTGCGCCGCGGGGTCCGCGCTCCGGGGTGGGGCTCCGGGCGGCGCTGGGGGTTGGGGTACGGGTGGGGCCGGTCAGGCGGGAGACTGCCGCGCCGCCGCCGCCGCCGCCGCCGCCGCCGCCCACCGAGGGTTCTCCCAGCTCTGGGCTTCCCTGTGCCCGCCCGGCCGCCGCGCGGGGCCAGCTCGGGCCATCCCAGTCCCCCGCGCCCCGCGCGCGTTCCTCCGGCGCCACCTCTTTGCGACTCGCTTGCTTCTCTGGCAGGTTTGCCCGCGAGCATGTGAACCTTCCCTGGCTGGCCCTGCAGCTCGCCGCCAACCTGCGCGGCCAGCCTGCCTGCCCGCCCGCCGGTGTAGCGGGGCGCGCCATCAGTTCTCTTGTATATTTTTCTGGCTTTGTTACTAAATGATGCTTGTCTCAAAAAAGGCCTGGAAGAAATCCTTCTCTTTCAATTACTGAGAATAGTTAACTGGAGTTGGTAGAACAGGATTTTGTGCTGCTGCCGTTTAAAACTTACATTAAGTTTTTATTTAAAGCAGTTGTGCATTTTTGAGAAATGTAACTATCAAGAGTAACTGAAAGGGATCTCCCGAGGTATCTGGTGCCTGTGGGAGCGGCCGTGGCGCTGCGTTTGCTGGAACAGAATCTGTCTGCTGGGATCTTGCTCCCTGCTGGGAGGCCTTCCCCTACCCCTTCCCACCGCTGTGGAGCTGGGGAAGTGAGAGGACATTGGGGTCCATCCCCTAGCCTCTCCCACTGCCGTGGAGCTGGGGAAGTGAGAGGACATTGGGGTCCATCCCCTAGCCTCTCCCACCGCCATGGAGCTGGGGAAGTGAGAGGAGATTTGGGGTCCATCCCCTAGCCTCTCCCACCGCCATGGAGCTGGGGAAGTGAGAGGACATTGGGGTCCATCCCCTAGCCTCTCCCACTGCTGTGGAGCTGGGGAAGTGAGAGGACATTGGGGTCCATCCCCTAGCCTCTCCCACCGCGGTGGAGCTGGGGAAGTGAGAGGACACTGGGGTCCATCCCCTACCCCCTCCCACCGCCGTGGAGCTGGGGAAGTGAGAGGACATTGGGGTCCATCGCAGCCCAGCAACAGTGCATGTTTGCATTCGCCTGCCTGGTGACAGGGTGTGGTCAGTGCTACTTGGACAGAGGGGCGACACCAGGACTCCTGCTTGCCTCTTTATGTCCAGTGTGAGCTGTGCCTGGTGTTCGGTGGGCTTCAGGCAGAGCTGGGGAATGGGAGGCTTAGCAGAAGCAGTGTCACTGGACTTCACTGAAGTGCAGCTGCAGAGGCTGCGCAGTTGAACCTTTTTTTTTTCTTTTTTTTTAAACTTTTATTTAATGAATATAAATTTCCAAAGTATGACTTATGGATTACAATGGCTTCCCCCCCATACCGTCCCTCCCACCCACAACCCGCCCCTTTCCCACTCCCTCTCCCCTTCCATTCACATCAAGATTCATTTTCGATTATCTTAATATACAGAAGATCAGCTTAGTATACATTAAGTAAGGATTTCAACAGTTTGCTCCCACACAGAAACATAAAGTGAAAAATAATAGATGATTTTTTTTAAATGATGATGAAATCAGAGCAGACCTATTGTCATGTTTAATCCCAGTGAGAGTCAAGTTGGGAATTGATAATTTCTTCTTTTTTTTTTTTTTACAGAAGATCAGTTTAGTATGCATTAAGTAAAGATTTCAACAGTTTGCACCCCCATAGAAACACAAAGTGAAATATATTGTTTGAGTACTCGTTATAGCATTAAATCTCAATGCACAGCACATTAAGGACAGAGATCCTACATGAGGAGTAAGTGCACAGTGACTCCTGTTGTTGACTTTACCAATTGACACTCCTGTCTATGGCATCAGTAATCTCCCTATGCTCCAGTCATGAGTTTCCAAGGCTATGGAAGCCCTCTGAGTTCTCCGACTCTTATCTTGTTTAGACAAGGTCATAGTCAAAGTGGAGGTTCTCTCCTCCCTTCAGAGAAAGGTACCTCCTTCTTTGATGACCTGTTCTTTCCACTGCGATCTCACTCACAGAGATCTTTTGCCAGAGTGTCTTGGCTTTCCATGCCTGAAATACTCTCATGGGCTTTTCAGCCAGATCTGAATGCCTTTAGGGCTGATTCTGAGGCCAGAGTGCTATTTAGGACATCTGCCATTCTATGAGTCTGCTGAGTATCTCACTTCCCATGTTGGATCACTCTCCCCTTTATTTATTCTATCGGTTAGTGTTAGCAGGTACTAGACTTGTTTATGTGCTCCCTTTGACTCTTAGTCCTTTCATTATGATCAATTGTGAACTGAAATTGATCACTTGGACTAGTGAGATGGCATTGGTACATGCCACCTTGATGGGATTGAATTGGAATCCCCTGGTATGTTTCTAACTCTACCATTTGGGGCAAGTCAGCTTGAGCATGTCCCAAATTATACATCTCTTCCCTCTCTTATTCCCACTCTTATGTTTAACAGGGATCAGATTTCAGTTAATTTTCAATACTTAAGAATAACTGTGTATTAATTATAGAATTAAACCAGTCATATTAAGTAGAACAGACAAAAAAACTACTAAGAGGGATAATGTATTAAGTTGTTCATTAACAGTCAGGGCTACGCTGATCAAGTCACCGTTTCCCATAGTGTCCATTTCACTTCAACAGGTTTCCTTTTTGGTGTTCAGTCAGTTGTCACCGATCAGGGAGAACATATGGTATTTGTCCCTTTGGGACTGGCTTAATTCACTCAGCATGATGTGTTCCAGATTCCTCCATTTTGTTGCAAATGACTGGATTTCGTTGTTTCTTACTGCGGTATAGTATTCTAAAGAGTACATATCCCATAATTTCTTTATCCAGTCTACCGTTGATGGGCATTTAGGTTGGTTCCAGGTCTCAGCTATTGTGAATTGAGCTGCAATAAACATTAGGGTGCAGACCGCTTTTTTGTTTGCCAATTTAAATTCCTTTGGGTAAATTCCAAGGAGTGGGATGGCTAGGTCGAATGGTAGGGTTATCTTCAGGCATCTTTAAGCATATTTTGCAGGGCTGGAAGGGTGGTGAAAAATTCTTCCAATTTATTTCTGTTATGGAAGGTCTTTATTTCACCTTCATTCACAAATGAGAGCTTTGCAGGGTATAATGATCTGGGATGACAGTTTTTTTTTTTTTTCTTAAGACTTGGACTATATCTCGCCATTCTCTCCTAGCTTGTAGCATATCTGATGAGAAGTCCACTGTGAGTCTAATTGAAGATCCTCTGAAAGTAATCTGACACATCTCATGTGCACATTTTAGAATCTTTATGTTCCACTGTGGTGAGCTTGATTACAATGTGTCATAATGAGAATCTTTTCTGGACATATCTACGTGTTTCTTGTACTTTGATATCCCTTTCTTTTGCCAAAACTGGGATTGTTCTTACTATTATTTCACTAAAAAGGCCTTCTAATTCTTTCTCTCACTCCATGCATTCAGGAAATCCTAGAACTCATATGTTGGATATTTTTTATAGTAACCTGTAGATTGCCAACCGTGTTTTTTAGTTTTCTAATTTCTTCTTCTTGTCTTTGGTTTGACTGTATACTTTTCTGTTCTTTGTCTTCTAAGTACAACATTCTCTCTTCTGTTTCACTGATTCTGTTTTTAAGGCTCTCCACTGCATTTTTATCTGTTCTATTCAATTATTCATTTCATCATGATTCCTCTTTAAGACCTCAATTTCATGGGAGAAATTCTTTCATATCCTGCACTGATTCAGTAGTTCATGTGTTTGCTTTTGATTACTTCTACGTAATCTTATGATCAATTTTTTGAGTTCCATTTCTTACATTTCTTCTATCTCCTTATTTTCACAACCTAGTATTGAAGTGTCATGGTCTTTTGGGGGCATCATGCTGTCTTCCTTATTCTTGTTTCTTGGATTGGTGCATTTGTTTTTCAACATTTGTGGAAATAACCTTTGGGTTCTTCCATGTCTTCTATTTTTTATGGCATTTATCATTGTATTATGACTCTGTAGATAAGTGGAATGTCTGCTTTCAGTGAATCTCTAGAGGCTTGTGTGCCCCAGAGAGCTCTGTTCAATTCTCTATGGTTAAGGGCATGCCTAAGGTGACATACCCAGGTTTGGCATGGTAAATCAATTTCTCTCTCTCTCTCTCTCTCTCTCTCTGAAAGGAGGTATATTCTGCTCAGCTGAGTCCTACTCAATGGAGACCAGAGCCTGAGTGCTAGCCCCTATGGGTATAATATTCATCTTCTTTGTCCCAGTGGGTATAAAATTCACCCACTCTGTCCCAAGGACCACACAAAGGACCTGTGCAGTCCTCTATATAAGTTCAGATTCTCCAGCAATGTCTCTCACCAGGAAACCATGAACCCCTGAGCTTGCGGAGTTTCCCAGTGAGACTGCTCAAAGTCCCAGCCACACCATAAGTCCTCCCACACACCCTCAGTTTTTTTTACAGCCACAATTCGGAAGCTTCGCATAGACACATGCTCCTAGCCCCCTGTTAGTCTTCCCCATCAGAATCAGGAGTCTCCACTAGGCTGGTTGCCAGGTACAGACACAAACTGGTGCAGCTGTTACATATATCCAAAATGGCACCCAATGTATTGGCTTGTTACAGTATGCCTTTGTAAAGTGATTGGAGAGAGAGAAATGTGTCCATCCTGTCCTTTTTTTCTCCTGCAGTTTAGCTGGAACACTTTCCCTCACAGGGTTTCCCTCTAAGCTCTTCCTGCAGCTTTTTCACCAGTGGTTTATGCTGCTCTGACCTGGTCTCACCTCACTTTCCAGTGCTGGTACATAGGCTCTCGGCTGTTGGTGTCCGAAGCTGTGGGTGCCTATGCCCTCCACATAGGTCCACCGTGTCCCTCTAATTTTGGCAGAGTTTCCTCTGCCGTTTTTTCCCTAACTCTTCCCTGAGACTCCACTTTCTCCACTTTTTTTAAAACTACCTTCTCCTGGACTAGAGCAGTAAGTTCCCTTCCTCTTCTGCTGGAACTCCTTGCTAGGCCTTTGTGTCAGGAGAATGTCTTATAAAATGAACTTAGCAAAATTTTGGAATTGTTATTTAAGTATTTGGTGGAATCTTATAGCAAAGTGTGCAAATTCTGGATTTATCTAATTTATATTATTTTATTACTTGTTGAATCTCTTGTCTGATGAATATTCTGTTCCTATTTTCTGTTTCTTCCTGATCATGTTTTGTTAGGTTGCATGTTTCTATGGTTTCATCCATTTCTCCTAGATAATCAAATTTGTTAGTGTACTCATTCTTGGTCTTAAGATTTTTGTATTCCTGTGGTATCATTTTTAATATCTCCATTGTCACTTATGATTTTCTTTTCAAATTTTCATACTCTTTTCTTTGTTAGTGTAGACTAAGGATTCAATAATTCTGTATATCTTTTTGAAGAAAAACGTTGGAGCAAGTATTTTGTTGAGCAATTAAATGCCATTTGAGAAGCCTTCATCAGGTGTTGGAGTGCAGGCTGTATTCCTGTTTCCAGCTTCCTGAGAACTGCATCCTAGGGAGCAGCAGGTGATGAATCAGCTACTTGGTTCTCTACCACTCACATGGAGGGCCTGGATGAGTTACTGACTCCTGGTTTTGGCCTGCTCAGCCCTGATATTTATGAACTTTTAGAAAATAAATTTATTGTTGGAACATCTCTGTTCTTTGTCTTTCTCTGGATCTCTGCCTTTAGGTATATTTAAAGCAGCCTTTAGTATTGTTAATCGTTTGTATTTTTATTCTATTTTTAGGTTTCTCTGATTTTGTTAAATCTTTTCTAAATTGGCTAATTTTCTGTTCTTTTTTCTGTATCCTTTATTTGTAATGTTCCATTGTCTATTTGAGATTTTTCTTTTTTATGTAGGTACTCATTGCCATAGACTTCGCATTCAGTACAGTTTGTGTAACATCCCATAAGTTATTGTGTGTTTTGTTTCCGTTTTTGTCTGCTATAACATATCATTTTTATTTATAGCTCATTGGCCAGCACAGGATTCACAGTCTCAACCTGCCATACAGAGATCAGAAGAATAATCCCACCACACATCTTCAATGAGCAAAAGACAGAAAAGCATGATCGGCATCATTGGTGACCACCATGAAGCTTATGGAATCACTACCCTTATCAATGAGAGCAAATAAGGAGCCATATGGAAAGAAGGATGAGTGGCCCCAGCGTGTAGGTGATTCCAAGTTAATGTGCAGTGCCAGAAGTAGAGCAACAAACACTGAGTGCCTTTCTCACTTGGACAAGGAACAAAGCAGGTCCTGGAATATTGTGTTTTGAAGGCAAACAAACCAGTCCTGATAGAAGGGAGGAGTCAGGTGTGGGTTTTCAGCTGGTAGGTTGAAGTTGCATAACACCTGTGTTCCCCAGATTTCCAGTTTATGGGTAGAATAGTCACAAGCAGTATTTCTCTGACTCTGTAGTCAGTTCTTTTTATAGTTCTGGGATCCCCAAGCAAACCCAATGTTTCTGGTGTGTTCCCAAATTGTCCTTCTGAGATTCTACCTAGTATCAGCTATTTGCCCCTTCCCACTCTGACTTTGTACATCTCTTGTTACTGCAAATGTCAAAAGCAAAGCTCTGCTGGTACTGTCCTCCAAAGTCCCTGGGATGCAGAATTGGAGCTCCAACCTTGCAGATGTCTGTGCTGAAAGTACTCGTTGCTAATTATTACAATGTTCTGAGTATCCTCTTGCTGCCTGGGCAAGAGGATTGGGCAAGGATGCTGGCACAGAGATGCTAGTATGGCTGATGTTTTAGGCTGGTCACTTCCCAAGATTACTAGTGCTGTCCTTTTTCTCCCATTCAAGATTGTAGGTCTTCACTTGATCCACTGCCAACAATAAGCCTTTGGACATGTGTTCCACTGCTTGGAATAATGATGTCATCACTTCCATCTCTAAACTTCATCATCCCTTGGTCAGACTTAGCTCAACGGCACTTTCTCAGAGAAGTCTTACTTTACCCGTCAAATGTACTCAAGCCTTCTGCTTTGAGAACTCTCTCCCTAATGTTGTACTTGCTGATAGAGGATCTGGAAGAGTGAACACCCCTAGCTCAAGAGTATTTCAAATCAGCTGTTCTCAGAATCCTTGTGAGATGCCTTGACCACATGTTGGAGTGCTGGCTCTATTCCTGTTTCCAGCTTCCTGATAATTGCACCCTAGAAAGCAGGTACCACATTACTACCTCAATGTGACAGCTACTCATACCTGCTTTGTGATCCCAGGGAACAAATGTAAGCCCGTCAAACACATTGACCTTGGAGATGGCAACTTGGCAGTTTCTTGTCTCAATAAGCTGATATAGATGTCTACAGAAGGAATCTCTCCCTTTGTTCTACATCTTCCCTGGATGACACAACTTCATCACATCCAAGAGACTCAAAAATCTCTGCCAATGCAGGTCTATTGCCCACTGTTGGCATAGAAGCTCTCCCCATGAATTTTCAAGGCATAGCAACTATCTTAGATTCTCCTTGTCCTCCAAGTACTTGTCATCGGCCCATTACTATCCCTAATATTTTTTTGAAAAGCTTTTGAGAAAAGGGTAGTACAAGTACACCCATAGAAGCATGTGTAGGTGAACTGGGATTAATCCTTGATGGGGAATACTACACAGGTATTGAAAATAGGGAGAAGGAAAAGACAGTAGTGTTCTGCATCTTGCATGTAACTGTTACATGCAAGGAAAGAGCCATCAGTGAGCCACAGTTCAAATCCAGGCTCTGCCAGCTTGCCAGTTATCTACTTTCCTGTGCCTCAGTTCTCTCATTTATCAAATGGAGGCAGCCACCTTTTCTTCAAAGGATTATGCTGAGAATCAGGTGAGAGTAAGCCATGTTCCATCCTGCCCTGAGATCACAGGACAGTGAGATCTTCCAGTTGCCAAACCAAGTGGCCACGTTGCTGTGCTATAAGCAGACTTCCTCTCTCCTTAGTATCCGATATGCACCTGGAAGGAAAACAAATCACACTGCAGAAATAAGTTGGCCCGGATCTACCCTTAACTTCAAAAGATAGCTCATGCTGAGCTGTGATGCACTATAAGGTTTCCCGTCCTGGGGTCTCCCAAGCATCACCAGTCCCTTTTGCTATACTCAGCCTCAGCACTAACCAGTTGTGCCCTATGTCTCCTCACCCTCAGGTTGCTACACTAAGTGGGGATTTCCAGGCATAGCTGAGTTCCCTGCGTTTTGTCTGTCCAACAATCCTGCCTCGATTTTTTGTGGTTTCAGTCCTATGAGAACAGCCCATAGGAGGAAATAAAGAGTAAGCTCACCAGTGCTGGGAAAACACAACATGAATCCTTCTCTTCCCATCCCAGTTCATGGATTCCTTGATGATAACCCTGGAGTGAAAAGAGGCTTGGAACCCAGAGATGATTTCTGACTCCACCCAAGGCTGACTCCATGGAGCCGGCTGATAACCATTTATCCAAACAGACATATGACCAAGAGGTTGGGCCCATTTGTCCCAGCTGGCTATGCATTATGGCTCTAAGGCTCACTGGGTGAATCAAAATCTTACCCCCAGGAAACTTCAAACCTTGTATGAAAACCCTCAGAGGGAGAATCTCTGGAACTGATGCCTGGAGGAAGCGCATCTCCTCCTAATGACATTAACAGGGCTTTAAGGGTCCTATTCTTCCCAAATCCTATCTTTAAAATTGTACCTGTGTGTGTGTGTGTGTGTGGTGTGTGCATTTGCTTATACATGAAATTCTTCTCAGAGCTTGAAAAAAATCATGCTAAAATTCATATGGAGATACAAGAGACTCTGAATAGCTAAAGCAATCTCATATAATGGAACCAAACCAAAGAGAGAGAGAGGTCTTCCACTCGCTGCTTCACTCCCCAAATGACCACAGTGGCTGGAGTTAGATCCAAAGCTATGAGTCAGGAGGTTTTTCGGAGTCTCCCACATGGATACAGAGGTTCAAGCATTTGATCTGTCTTCCACTGCTTTCCTAGGCCATAAACAGAGAGCTAGATTCAAAGAGGAGCAACTGGTACACAAAACGGCACCTGTATGGCACGCTTGTGCTGCAGGCAGAGGCTTAACCCACTATACCATAACACTGTCCCAAAAAGTTTAAACATTTTGGGCTGGCTATTTGGTGTAACAGATAAAGCCATCACCTGCAGTGCTGGCATCTCACATGGTCAGTGGTTCAAGTCCCGGCTGCTCAGCTTCCGAGCCAGCTCTCTACTATGGCCTGGGAAAGAAATGGAAGATGACCCAAGTCCTTAGTCCCTGTACCCCCATGAGAGACCTGGAAAAATCTCCTGGCTCCAGGCTTCAGATCAGCTCAACTCTGGCCATTGTGCCCATTTGAAAGTGAACCAGCAGATGGAAGACCTTTCCCTCTCTCTCTTTCTCTACCTCTGCCTCTCTGTAGCTCTGCCTTTCAAATAAATAATTAAATCATAAAAACATTTTAACATGCCTCCTTGGCTGTGGCCAGTAACTAGTTCATAAACATCTCATACATGATGATGCCAGGCTAGCATGTTTTGTGATAATTTGAATACACTGGAGATAAAGGTATTTCTTCCTTTTGGACTCAAAAATCACTTCCTTAAAAAATAATCGCTTTGTAACTTTATAAATAAATCTTGCCAAAGTGAAGATTGGTGATCAGAGCCATATTATTATAAACTTTATGGTGTATTTGAAATAAAAAACTATAATTTAAATGTATGCAAGAAAATAATTGTGCTTCATTGTAACATTGCTTGACCTCAGTGGTTCCTGAGGTTGAACGAGAAACGGTCACTTAATATATCTCTGGTTTATGTCATATTTTCCAGCTTAGAGGTATTTTACAAAGAAAAATGAGAGGAAGTTCTATATATGTAAGAATTTATGCTTTTACACCAAAATGGACCAGTGCAATGTTGTTAAAAATCTTATATTGAGGGATAAGCACAAGGGCACTGGTTTGAGTCCTGGCTGCTCCACTTCTGATGCACCTCCCTACTAATGGCCTAGTAAATGCAGCAGAAGATGGACCAAGTGCCTGGGCTCCTGCCAACCACATGAGAGACCTGGAAGAAAATCTTGCTCCTTGCTTTGTCCCGGCACAGCCCTTGCCATTGTGAGTATCTGGAGAATGAGCCAGAAGATGGAAGATATTTTTCTCGCTCACTCTCTCTTGTAACTTTGACCTTAATTTTTTAGATTATTTACTTATTTATTTGATAGGCAGGCTTACAGAGAGAGGGATAGACATCTGCTGGTTCACCCACAGAGAGTCACATGGCTTAAGCTGATACTAAGCCAAAAGCCAGGAGCTTTTTCTGGGTCTCTCACGCAGGTGCAGGGTTCCAAGGAATTGAGCCATCTTCTACTGCTGTCCCAGGCCATAGCAGAGAGCTGGATTAGAAGTGGAGCAGCAGGGACATGAACCTACATACATATAGGAATCTGGCACTGCAGGCTATGGCTTAGCTCACTATGCCACAGCACCAGCCCAGTAACTCTGACTTTCAAATAAATAAGTCAGTGTTCTTAAAAAAAGTACTGATCCAAATGCATATTAGTTTCTAGGACTTAAGTAAGCCTTTGATGATCTGCTTTAAATTTGTTTTTTCTTTTCTTTTTTTAAACTTTTATTTAATGAATATAAATTTCCAATGTACAGCTTATGGATTACAATGGCTTCCCCCCCCCCATAACTTTCCTCCCACCCGCAACCCTCCCCTTTCCCGCTCCCTCTCCACTTCCATTCACATCAAGATTAATTTTCAATTCTCTTTATATACAGAAGATCAGTTTAGCATATATTAAGTAAAGATTTCTTAAAAAAATGAGATCATTGTAAAAATTAAGAGAATGAGTAAGAGAGGAAAGAGGAGAGAGTGGGAGCATGGGCTGGAGGGAGGGCAGTGTGGGAAGTATCACTATGTTCCTAAATATGTATATATGAAAAACTTGAATTTGTAAACCTTAAATAAGATCACACTTAGAAAAAAGATATTTTCAACATTGTTAACATATATATGTGTCTGTATTTGCTGGGCGGGAAGTATTATATTTATTCTTGTCAATTATGCAAAAACATAAAAATTAGTTTCAAAATAACAACTCAGATAAAGGCATGTTAAGTACAGAAAACTAGCCTATAGAGTTTTCTTTGACCTAAATATGATTTAAAATATAAATTTTCTTGTCTAATATCTCAGCCTCTTATGCCATGTGTATGAAATTAGCAAATATACATTGTATACCTTGGATAGAAGTAAGATAAAAGTCTCTACAAACTTCAATACACTTAGCATCTTAAATTCTATGGAAAATGACTGCCTGGATTTATTAACAAGTAGGTTTTCATAAATTGTCTATGTATCATAAATAATTCAAGATTGCTTAAAAGTAACTAAAGATTTAAGTAAGCTGCAGAATTAGTGGCTAGGTCACAAAACATTTGAGGAAAAATACTTGAAAGCATAATTTTTTCATAATACAATTGACTACAACTTATGAAATATTGTTCACAAGGTTTTTGAAATAACTGACATAAGATTAAAATCTAATCTTCATGGAATTTTTGCTGTAACCTTATTTTGGTTCTGAGTTGTTAAATTGCTTCAAATTATGGATGATTTTCTGTGGTAACTCTGATGAAAGAAACACAAATTTTGCATTTCATTAAAGTAACCTCTTGTGGTTTCTACTGTCCTTGTTAAGTTCAGATCTTTTAAGAAGAACTGAATCTTAAAAGAATTAAATTGCATTTGAATATGTACCTGTTCTAAAATATTTGAGTGATCACTTTATGACTATGATTATATCTTGTTAGAACTAGTTATATCACCTTAATTAAATTGATGGATATTATTTCATAGCATTAAGTGATCCTACTTTGATCAGATATCTTAAGCATTCTTTGCATGTTTTGCAGGCCTGTAAAAATAAGGTTTAAAAACACTTTGGACTTTATATCAAAGGAGATGTCTCTCATATTGTAGACCTATAGCTATTTACACCTTTTGAATTATGTTAAAACTACAGTCAAGATGTAAAATGATGCCAAATTTTAAGTTATGCTGATAGAAAAGTGTGATTGATACAAATGTCCAAAAGGTTATAAAAGTCTGAAGATCTTATGGAGTTGTTATGACAAGATGTTTATTTTGACTTAAAAAGACCTAAAAGGGACAAATATTTATAAAATCTTCTGGGTTTTTAAGATGTATTTATTTATTTGAAAGGCAGAGTTACAGAGAGGTAGAGGGAGAGAGAGAGAGAGCGAGCAAGAGAAGTTTTTCATCTGCTGGTTCACTCCCCAGATGGCCGTAATGGCCAGAGATATGCTAATCCAAAGCCAGGAGCCTCTCCCAGGTTTCCCACAGTGGGTGCAGGGGCTCAAGGGCTTGGGCCATCCTCTGCTGCTTTCACAGACCACAGCAGAGAGCTGGATCAGAAGTGGTGCATAAAGGACTTGAACCAGCTCCAACATGGAATGCCAGAACTTCAGGCGGTGGCTTTATCCACTACGCTACAGCACCAGCCCCTGGATGTTTTCTAAAATGTTGTATGTGTTAAAGATAAGTGTACTTGTTATCATTTAATATGTTTGATAATTTTAATCAGGACTAAATTACTTTTTGCTATCCACAATTTTATATTCTCCAAATAGTTGTAAGATTTATAAAGAAAGATTCTAATAAATATTTTTAATTTTATTTAGTTGCTTGTATAATTCCTATATACAGATTCAGGAACATAGTGATTAGATTTGAGTTTAGTGGACTAGATGAGACGTTCCAGATCCCAGAAGCACAGAAAACAAAAGCAAACACAGACAAATAGGATTACCTCAAGCTAAAAAATTCTGCACTACAAAGGAAATACTTAACAAAATGAAAAAAAAAAAAAGCCAACAGAATAGGGAAAATGTGCAACCTATGCAACTGATAAAGGATTGTATACAGGATATACAAAGACCTCAAGAACCTCAATAACAAAACAAATAATCCAATTAAGAAGTGGGAAAAGGACTGAGCATCATTTCTGAAGGATGAAATACAAATGGCCAACAGACTCATGAAATCAAATGCTCGGGATCACTAGCCATAAGGAAATTTAAAATAAAAACCACAATGCGATTTCATGTCACCCCAATTAGAATGGCTATCAATCAAACATAAACAAGTAATAAATGCTGATGAGGATGTGGGGACAAAGTACCCTAATCCACTGTTGGTGGGAATGTAAAGTTGAAGACAGTATGGCTATTACTCAGCTGTTTGAAAATAGTTCTACCATATTACCCAGCCATCCTACTCCTGAGAATTTACTCAAACCAAACAGAATCAGCATATGAAATAGTTGTTTGTACACCCATGTTTATTGCAGCTCAATTCACAATACCTAAGATACGGAGGAATCAATCCAGATGTCCATTGAGTGATTAGTGCATGAAGCAAATACGGTATATATACGCTATGGAATACCATCAGCCATAAAAAAGCAACGAAGTCCTGTCTTTTGAAAAAAAAAATGGATACAACTAGAAACCATTATGTTTAGTGAACAAGCCAGTTCCAAACAAATAAATATCTTATGCTTTCTCTGATGTGCAGTAGATAATATAGAATACAAAAAAATAAGAATGAAATGGACATCTTGATATTTGATGTTATTTTTAGCCCTTGTTTACACACTTTTGGGAATGTAGTCTTCCCATTTTCTTTAATTACTAAATATAATGGTTAGTGGTGCCTGGGATTATAGAGTGGACTGAAATTATGCTTTTGAAAAAAAATTTAAATGGAAGGAAGGAGGAAGATTGAGGAAGAGAATGTTGTAGGGTAGGAAGTATGGTTATCATCCCAGAACTGCACCCATGAATTACATGAAATCAGTTTTCTTTATATTAATAAAAATATTTAAAAAAATTCCAGAACACTGTAAAATGAGAAAAAAATGCTCACAGAAATTAATAAAAAATTAGATGATTAATAAAGTTGTGCATTTACATGTTTTTGTTTAAAATATTGTTAGTTCTGAATTTAAATGTTTCTTCTTATAGAATGCAAAGGAAGTATCTGGGTGTGTATGCGTGACTTCTACTTTACTCAGTATGTGGGAACTGCTTTGTAAACAGATAAAAATGTTTCCCTTTCCTTCTGCCTAATCTCACTAAAAATTAAAAATGAGAACTTTTCTGAGGACTTTTGGTTTTCTATAGCAATGTGATTGTTTTCATGAATTCAGTAAGAATCAGATCTTGTTATAACAAGCCACAGTTTAAAACATTTTCATATCAGGGCCAGTGCTGTGGTGTAACAGGTAAAACCACAGCCTGCAGTGCTGGCATTTCATATGGTTTAAGTCCTGGCTGCTCCACTTTGGATCCAGCCCTTGGCTAACACACCTGGAGAACAGCAGACGATGGCCCAATTTCTTGGGTCCCTGAACCAACGTGAGAGTCCTGAATGATGCTCCTGGTTCTTTGCTTTGGTGAGTCCCTGGCCTAGCCATTGTGCCCATTTAGGGAGTGAATCAGTAGTTAGAAGGCCTCTTCCTCTCTCTCTCTCTCTGCTTCTACTTCTCTATAACTCTTTCAAATAAATAAATAAATAAATCTTTAAAAAAGAAAACATTGGCCTATATATGGTGAAATAAATTGTTACTATATTTAATAAATATAGTCAATCAACAAACTAAAACACATCAGCTGAAGTGTAAATATTAATTATTTCAGGCTTTGTAACCTTGAGACTTTTCTATGTTTGGTTACTGGATAACCATATTCATTATTTTTAACATACAAATTTGATTTGTTACGCTGTTATTGACTTTGTTATAACTTTGTGCTTTGATTATTCTCAGAATTCTACAGAAGTACAATTCCCAGCAAGATATTCCTGGCCTGGCAATTGGAGAGGGTGATTCGTCCTACTGAATGGATAATACTCAGTTTGGCCTAGGGAAAACTTCTAAAACTGCTTTGTTTCTTAAATGTGTCTTAAAAGATTTTTGACACTGACTTCTGATCATTGAATTTTTCTTTCCCCACATGGAGCCAGATCAACAACCAGGTCAAATCTGACCTTGTAATGAGGGACACATAAAAGTTAGCTACAAGATGACTGATCAGAAATTTGCTCAAGGAAAAAGGTATTTGATCACAAGAAGAAAACCAAAATCAAGATGAAATAACTGGTGTCAAGCCTCAACAAAATAAAATAAAATGAAGAGGTTGTGGAGGAAGGGTTTTTTATGCAAGCTTGCCTGATAACAGCTCAATATTGAAGGATTAAAATGCTGGGTGTCCTTTTTTGCTATTATTACTTGGGTATTGTTTCACTATCACTTACTTATCTCCCATAAACTCTGTAATGTGTCACTGCTACATCTCTCATATTTTAAAACTTTTGTAAAGCTTCTCTCTGCCTACTTACAGATGTAAAGCTGCAGATGCACAGTGGATGGAACCCCAGATGGAATCCTCAATCTGTCAGGAACCCTAGATCCCACCCTCAGAAAATGCTTTGCTGCCCACCCAGCTTTACACCCCTTATCAGCAAGAAGTAGCTGCAGTGGTTGTTGCCCCGTAATCTTCTAATAACACTTAGAGTCATTATTTTGTTTTCTGAGAGGGGATTTGAGGCGCTATAAGGGTTAATAGTCAAGTGGTGAAGGCTCCTATGAGAATAAAGAACTGGGTGTTCCTTATGATGGTGAAACATATCATCTGCTCATTAGACAAAACACATTCCCCCCAAAAAAATGGAAAGATAGGAGATACAATAGTTCTTATACCCATAGGTAATCATATGAGAAACAAGATTCTGGCATCATACAGGAACACACCATAAAGCAATACCTCTCAAGTGCTTAGAAACTGATCAGGTATGCATAACCTGCCTTAATTGGTTAGGTAAACAATATTTCTCAACCATCAAATCTTCTAAGTTGTTCATATGGTAACATGTGTTAACTGATCAAGAATCGTGACTGTTATGCAACAGATATAGAAAAATGAAGCATACCTGTGGGGAGCAGGGCCTGTCTCCCGCAACATGGTGAACGAAATAAGTACTGAGACTACCGAGACTAGACTAGACCACTGAGACTATTAAGACTAACTCTATGCATCTGATCTCCCACCATATGGCGCTGAGAGAGAGTAAACAAATCTTACACAGCTGCTTCGTTAATTAGCTGATTCCTGACCCAACCCCTGTTTGGAAGAAACCAGCGTGCTCAGCACAGGGGCAGCGGAGCACGGATTGGTGGGAGAGGACTATAAAAGGGGGAGAGAGCCAACATGCGGTGCCGGCCCCCTGAGAGTCAGTCGGAGAGCTCGCTGGTGCCGCTCCTCTGCGGAGGCGGGGAAGCGGCAGCAAATCTGGGAAGGACCAGGGAAAGAAAACAGCGTCCGGTGCTGCTCCTCTGCGAGTGGGGGAGCGACACATACCCTCTGGCATATTGAAACTATGTGGAAGAATTGATTAAACGATATCCCATACCTAAATAAGACCCCTCCCTGTGGAAACCTGTGGCAAGTAGTAGTCTCTGTTTCTTGGTAAAATCTACTTTCACTTGCTTTGCTCACCACCTCATAATTCCTCATTGAGACAAAGAACCAACCCTGAGCTCCTGCAGCAGTGTGACAGGTGCATAGTCTCAAAACCACCCATCTTCACGCAAATGGTTGTAAAGCCTCTGCTTGTTGCTGTGGTGATGGATGTGGGAAGCTTCATCAGGCAGGATGAGAAAGAGAAGCAGCTTTCTGCAATAACTGGGAACAAACTGGTCCCTTCTTAAAGCCTAATGAAGGCCTGAAGAAAAACTGCTCTGTCTTAGTCTCCCTGTCTGGGGTGAAGATTTACCAGGAGGGAGAACAGACAAAAATGCAGAAAATCCCCATTGTAGAAAGCACTGGAAGGTAAAAATCAGAAGTCAGGAGACCGGGCATAAGAAATGTATTGTCTACACATGGGGGTGAACCTGGTGTATAAGCAGTCAGGGATGTGTTTTATGATGAAAGACAGTTTCCTGGAAGGTGTTTGGCAAAAGAAACTGAACTGGGCCAGCACCATGGTTCACTTGGCTAATCCTCCACCTGCGGTGCCGGCACCCCAGGTTGTAGTCCTGGTTCGGGCGCCGGGTACTGGTCCTGGTTGCTCCTCTTCCAGTCCGGCTCTCTGCTGTGGCCCAGGAGGGCAGTGAAGGATGGCCCAGGTGCTTGGGTCACTGCACCCTCATGGGAGACCAGGGGGAGACACCCAGCTCCTGGATTCAGATCGGCACAGCGCCGGCCATGGCAGCCATTGGGGGAGTGAGTGGGCCAACAGAGGGAAGACCTTTCTCTCTGTCTCTCTCTCCCTGTGTACAACTCTCTCTCTCTCTCTCTCTCACTGTCTAACTCTGCCTGTCAAAAAAATTTAAAAAATAAATAATAATAAAAAAAAAAACTGAACTGGCTCAGGAAATCCTGCAGTTAGAATGGTCATTGTCAAGAATTCAGATACAATGTTTAAATTTCTGACAGAGAAGTAAGGAAATTCTAGAAAATAATCACAATGCTGGCTCTAGAAACCACTTCTAGCCTTAAAAGAAAATCAATATAGACATTTTTCATCTTCTAGGAGAATTAGCGTATGAGGGTTAGGACAGGAAAAACACCACACAGGAAAATAGGCGACCTTCGTGCGAATTGCAGGTTCTCTGGATATCTGAAGAGCTGTGACTTCTGAGATAAAGGAAGTGAACTCAAGCCTGTGTATGTGTTAAAGTGACATGAGCTGGAACCAGCTCTCAGCATCTCCCATTTTCAGAGAAACAGTTCCTTCAGCCTCTAATTGGCACTGTGGTGCCAAGGGTGAAATCCAAATCAGCCAAGAGGAGCGGCATCTGTAGCAGTGATGAATCCCTCAAAACAAACCAATTCTTCATTAAAAGCTAACTCAGACTTGATGAGAAACAGCTGTGACATGGTTAAACCCCAGATGAGGAGGATGGGGCAAGTGGAAAACAAGTGCAATACAGTAAAGTGCATCATTACAAGTCCTTAATGATAGTATTTGAATGTAGGACTCAGATCACATGCATTACATGTAGAAAAAACTGTATTAGATGAGTTGGAATGTAGATGCAGTCATGATTTACATGTAAAACATTACTTCCTAGGCCGGTGCCGTGGCTCACTAGGCTAATCCTCAGCCTGCAGCGCCGGCACTCTGGGTTCTTAGTACCAGTTCTGTCCCGGTTGCTCCTCTTCCAGTCCAGCTCTCTGCTGTGACCTGGGAAGGCAGTGGAGGATGGCCCAAGCCCTTGGGCCCTGCACCCACATGGGAGACCAGGAGGAAGCACCTAGCTCCTGGCTTTGGATCGGCACAGCGTACCGCTGTAGCGGTCATTTGGGTGGTGAACCAATGGAAGGAAGACCTTTCTCTCTGTCTCTCTCTCTCACTAACTCTGCCTGTCAAAAAAAAAATTACTTCCTGAGAAGCATTTGGAAAAATAAAATAAACATTTCATGTAGGACTGGAATATAGCTGTCACGGGCAAAGATTCAGATGAAGTTTCTACATTAACTGATCCAAATACAACCTTATGTGAAACCCCAAAGACTGCTTTTAATTTTTTTTTTATTTGAGAGAGAGAGTTACAGAAAGTGAGAGGGAGAGAGAGAGAGGTCTTCCACTTGCTGGTTTACTCCCCAGATAGTCACAGCAGCCAGAGATGGACCGATCTGAAAGCAGGAGCAGAAGCCTCCATGTGGGTTGAGGGGCCAAGCACTGGGACCAACTTCCACTATTTTACCAGGCCACAAGCAGAGAGCTGGATCAGAAGAGGAGCAGTCAGGACTAGAACCAGTACCCATGTGGGATGCCGGCAGTACAAGTGGAGGATTAACCTACTGCATCACAGTGCCAGCCCCCAAGCACTACTTTTGAGTCTTTCAGTACATAACCAAAGAAGACATCTAGCCATTTTTCATTTACTTGAAGGATTTGTCTCAGTTGCAATAGCAATAGCAACTGCAGAAATTTCCTTCCCATGAACAATCAAGGTTTATGGACCCCTGAGTAAGAGGATTAGTCTCAGAAACAGGTAGAGTCTCAGCCTGTTGTGTTTGAATTATGCTGTGATTAGACATATTCTCCAAGCTGCTCATTTTTTTAAAGATTTATTTTATTTATTTGAAAGACAGAGTTACAGAGAGAGGCAGAAACAGAGAGAGAGGTCTTCCATCTGCTGGTTCACACCCCAGATGGCCACAATGGCCGGAGCTGTGCCATCTGAAGCCAGGAGATTCTCCTGGGTCTCCCACATGGGTGCAGGGGCCCAAGGACCTGAGCCATCCTCCACTGCTATCCCAGGCCACAGCAGAGAGTTGGATCAGAAGAGCAGCAGCCAGGACTAGAACCGGCGCCCAAATGGGATGCCAGTGCCTCAGGCCAGGGCTTTAACCCACTGCGCCACAGTGCCGGCTTGAAGCCGCTCACTTTTAAGGAAATAGTTCTTAATGCCTCCAAGGTCTCATTGTTTTGTTGGAAGTGGGAAGCCCCATCAGATAGGATAAGAAACATCTGCAACTGTTTGGAACAGTCTGATTCATACCTAACACTCTTTAAAGTTAAAAAAGGCTTAATGAGGAACTGCTATGGCTTGCTCCAACCATCTTAAGTAGAGTGTGCAGGATGTGGAAAATAGATGAAATTCTGAAAATCCTTCCTTGTCTGGCACTAGGAGGCAAAATCAGAAGATAGGAGACAGATCATATGGATCATATGCATTTATTGCCTACCAACATTGATGAATATGACAAAGTCAAGCAGGGGCTGTGTTTTGTGTTGAAATATAATTTCCTGAGCAGTATGTAGCAAAAGTAACTGAACCACCTCAGGAATGGCAGGAAGAGAGATGATCATATGAAAAATTCAGGGGGCCGGCACTATGGAGCAGTGGGTTAAAGCCTGTCTGCAGTGCTGGCATCCCATATGGGCGCCAGTTCATGTCCCAGCTACTCTACTTCGATCCAGCTCTCTGCTGTGGCCTGGGAAAGCAGTACAAGATGGCCAAGTCCTTGGGCCCCTGCACCCACGTTGGAGACCAGGAATAAGTTCCTGGCTCCTGGCTCTGGATAGGCACAGTTCCGGCTGTTGCAGCTATTTGGGGAGTGAACCAGCAGATGGAAGACCTTTCTCTCTCTCTCTCTCTCTCTCTCTCTCTCTCTCTGCCTCTGCCTCTCTGTAACTCTTTCAAATAAATAAATAAATCCTTAAAAATTTCAGATTCAATTGTTGAAAATCTTGTAATAAAATAGAAATACTAGAAAGTAATTTCAAGTGCATCTCCAGATACCTCTTCATACCTCAAAAAGGAAACCCATACAGGTGTTTTGCATTTTTTTCTGTGAGCGTAAACATATCAGATGTTTCTGAGCTCCAAAGGCATGCCAAGCAGTATAATATGCCTTCATATTAATGGCAAAGGTCTTGGAGTAGCTGCAGTACTTGGATGACTGAGATATAGGAAGTGAATTCGAACCTATCCATGTATGAGTCGAACCACTGATTTGGCAATTGTTCCCAAAGCTAACCTTTTTCAATAAAATAGTTCTTGTGGCCACTAGGTGGTGGTGTGCTGCCAGGGGAGAGTGCCCATTTTGTCAGGATGAGAAACATCTGCTGCTATTCTGAGCTCCCTGGAACAAATGCCTTATTAAAAAGTAATTAAGGTTTGATGAGAAACAAATGTGTCTTGACTAATCTTGCTGAGTGCGGAGTATGGTGGGGGGGTAGGTGAAATACAGAAAACAATTCCATTAAAAGCCATTAGTGGGAATATGAATGTAGGACACAGATCACAGGCATTTCGTTTGACATAAATCATGTCAGATAATTTGGAATTAAACAGTGGCCATGATTTAGATGAAAAGCAGCATTTCCCTGGATTAGGATTATGGTTGTGAATATTTAGAATTAGGAATAGTGTTAGGTTTAGGATAAGCCAAGTTTGGAAGCTTGAATTAGCATTAGGATTAGAGTTGGCATTAGAAATATTGTTATGTTACATCTTGGAACTCTGAGTTACAGAAGACGCCCAAGTCTCATGGCCAAATTATGAAGTCTTTATTTCTGAAAGCCAGCAAAGCCAGCAGCTGCAGGGGGCATGTGCTCTCCAAATCATGAGGCCCCGATTGAGCTCAGGAGTAAGCTCATGAAGGCAAACATCACATCCTGTTGGGAGTTAAGTACAAAGCCAAGCATGCATTAAAGAAACCAGAACAAGCAAGGTTACCTTCTCCTGGGGGGGCACTGACACACTTTCCCAACCCTTAATCTACAGGTAATATTCTTACAAGGCTAGTTTTTGCGTAGATAGTAATTGTGCAGCTAGTCAGAAAAATAGAGAACAGAGTGACTAGAGATCATCCAGAGAAAAACAGAGTGACTCAGGTCAGGCCGTAGCTCACTTCAGTTAGTAGAGGGAGTGTTATGTTCATGTTTAGTGTTGGGGCTTGGGTTAGCATTAGGTCTAAGGCTAGACTTTGGGCTAGATGCAACAGTAAGCTTATATGGTTATTAGAGAATTAGAGTGTTACATTTAGGGTTGAGGCCTGGGTTATGGTTAGGCTTATGATTGGAGTTAGACCTAAGGATATGGTTAGGGTTATGGCTTAATTTACAATTCAATTACTATTATGGTGAATGTTAAAGTTAGAGTTTTGCTAGAGTCAGAATTATATTTATGGATATAATTATGGTTAGGTTGGTTTCTAAGGTTTCTAAGGTTAAGAGAACAGTTGGTGCTAGATTTATAATGTTAGATTTAGATTTAGGGCTAGGGTTAAAGTTTGGGTTGGGGCTAGAGTTAGGGTTAGGATTACGTCCAAGTTTAGAGTTATAGTTAGGGTTAGAATTAAGACTAGGTTAAGGATTAGTGTTAGTGCTATTATTAGAGCTGGAGTTATGTGAAAGATCAGGATTAGTAACAGTGTTAGGGCCAGCTTCAAGGTAAGGGTTATTGTTAGATTTAGAGCTAGGTTTAGGGTCAGGCCTATGCTTAGGATTCTGTTTTATGTTTGTGTGAATGTCAGGTTGAGGCTTGGGTTAGATTTAGGATTCAGGTGGTGTTAGTTCTATGTTTAGGGTTAAGGCTGGGGCTGCTTAGTGTTAAATTTAGCGTTAAGGTGAAAATTCATATTAGGGTTATGGTTATGGTTAGATTTAGGGCTAGGGTTAAGTTTCTGGTTTGTATTAGGCTTAAGGTTGGGGTTAGGTATAGGATTAGGTTTATAGTTAGGGTTAGAGTTAGTGCTAGATTTAGTCCTCGGGTTGGGGTAGGGTTAGAGCTTGGTTTATGGTTAAGTTTAATAGTAGAACAAATATTAGAATTAGGGTTAGGGATATGATTAGAGTTAAATTTAGGTTAGGATGAGGATTAAGGCTAATGTTAAGATTTAGTCCATCGCCAGTGCCACGGCTCAATAGGCTAATCCTCCGCCTAGCGGCGCCAGCACACCGGGTTCTAGTCCTGGTCGGGGCGCCGGATTCTGTCCAGGTTGCCCCTCTTCCAGGCCAGCTCTCTGCTATGGCCCGGGAATGCAGTGGAGGATGGCCCAAGTGCTTGGGCCCTGCACCCCATGGGAGACCAGGAGAAGCACCTGGCTCCTGCCTTCGGATCAACACAGTGCGCTGGCCACAGCGCGCCGGCCACGGCGGCCTTTGGAGGGTGAACCAATGGCAAAAGGAAGACCTTTCTCTCTGTCTCTCCCTCTCTCACTGTCCACTCTGCCTGTCAAAAAAAAAAAAAGAGATTTAGTCCAAGGGTTAGTGTAAATAGTAGGATTAGTGCTAGATTGAAAGCTAGGATTAGGGTGAGGGTAAGGCATAGTTTTAGAGTAAGAGCTAGGGATATGGTTATGGTTAGGGATAGGGATAGAGCAGGCTTATGACTAATATTAGGTTTTGGTCTGTGGTTGGCACAGATGTTAACATTAAGATTAACATTTTTCTTAAGTTTAGGGTGAATATTGGTGCTAGGCTTATAGTTCAGTTTTAGCATTATGGTTAGGTTTATTGTTATTGCACGGGACAGGTTTAGATGAGATTTAGGTTTATGGATAGTTCTAGGGTAAGTGCTGTGGTTTGGGTTAGGGTTAAGCCTGAGACTAGTGCTAGGGTTTACTTTTATTTAGGGTTAGGGTTATAAGGAGGACTAGATTTATGCATAGTACTGGGGTTAGGGTTAGAGTTGCTGAGAGTGAGGACTAGGGCTAGAACTCAGTTTTGTCTGAGGCTAGAGATATGATTGCGTTTAGTGTTAGTGTTAGGTTTAGGGTTATTGTTAGGGGTAGTATTAGAATTGAGTAGGTCTATGTTTAGATTTGGGCTTAATGCCATGGCTAGGGCTAGGCCTAGTACTTGGTTTAGATTTATTGTGAAAGCTAGGTCTAGGGTTAGGTCTAGGCTTTAAGACTAGGATTATTACTGGAAATAGGGTTGACTTTAGACTTATGTATAGGGCTAGGACTGGGGTAATATTTAGGAATCAGGATAGGGCTAGCATTAGTCATAGAAATAGATTTACAACTATGGTTTTGACTAGTGGTAGTTGTAGGTTTCAGGCCAGAGATTGGGGTCAGGGCTAGGGTTAGTTTATAATTAGCATTAGGGGTAGAGAGAAGCTAAGTGCTACTATTGGATTTAAGGTTCGGTTTAGTGTTAGCATTATGGCTAAGGTTAAGATTATGCCTGGCATAATCCTATGAGTAGAGTTAGGGGTTGGGTTAAAGCCACTGATAAAATTAGGTTTATGCTTTGCATCAGGTGTATCATTGGGACTGAATCCATGGTTATAATTACGGCTAAGGCTACAGTTAGGTTTGGGTTACTGTTCAGGCTATTATAAATTTAAAACTAGTAATTAGATTTAAGGTTTGGGCTAGAATTAGCATTATGCTATCACTTTGGTGAGGTTCCAGGTGAGGGACAGTTTTATGATTATGGTTAGAAATACAGTTAGGGTCATTATTAGAATTGCAATTCCAATTATGTTTTGGGTCAATGTTAAGTCTGTGGTTAGGGTTTGGGTAAAGGTTAACTCTAGGTTTAGGGTTAAGGCTAGAGATTAGATTACAGTTAGAGTTGGGGCTATGATTAGTGTTGGGTTTGAGATACATTTAGTTTTAGAGTTAGTAGATTAACACGACAGTTAGTAATATGGTTACAGTTGCAGTCAGGTTAAGGTAAGGGCTAGTATTAGGTTAATGACTAGTGCTAGGACTAGGATTAGTTATTATGGATAGTGGGTGGGATAGGGTTCTGTCATATATAATAATCTGTTATTGCTAGGATTTGGCACACAACTAGGATTAGATTTAATGCTCTGGTGGTGTTAAAGTTAGTATTAGGTTTGGAGCTAGGATTGAAGTTAAGGTTAGAGTTAGTATTTGGGTTAAGACTAGGTTTGGAGCTAGGGATAGGTTTGGGCTTAGTGATGGTGTTAGTGTCAGAGTTAGGGTCATGGTTAATGTCAAGGCTAAGGTAATGTCTAGGGTAGAACTGTTGTTATGAATACAATTGGGGTTTGTGTTAGTTATGGTTAGAGTTTCCAATACATTTAGATGAAAGAACTGTTGTGCCTTAAGTCATTTCAAAATTAGAGTTAGTTCCTCAATTAGATCAACAATGCCACAAGGAATTTTCTGTCGATTGATTACTTTAAGATACTGAGACCTTCATACACAACACTGTATGTGCTTAGTAATCAGGTCTGTTTTTTTTTTAAATGTTTCAAATGTCATGTACATGAGCCACATTACAAAATCTGTTGTTCCTGACATCACTTCAAAGAATAGTATTACTCAATAGGAACACTGTTGCTACACTGGGATTTCTCTATTTGTTCACAATTGTTTTAGGTGCATAGGCTATAATGAACAATAAGTATATCAACAAAATAAGTATATGAATGTTTCCATAAAATGCTAATTTTCTTGAAGATCTCTCAAGGTCTGGAGTTTATACTCAGTTTAGCACATTATAATCTTAGGTTTCATGAAACTAGAGGCCAGTTGTGTCTTAGTACTAGATGCACTTAGTAAGCAATGTGTGTCCTCTGTTTCAAATTGTAATAGAAATAGCTATTATGCCTGAAGTTATTTCAAGGAATAGAATTAATTCTCCACTTAGACTTTGGTTACTACACTGATTTTTGTCTGTATTTCCATTGATTGCTTTAGTTACACAGGCCCTCATATGCAATAAGATTATACACTTGACAGTAGAGGAAAATTGAATGCTATTAGAAAGGAGTGTTTTTCTCTGGATATTTTTCAATGAATAAGATTTATGCCAGTGTAGTAGAGGTTCCATTAATTTTCCTTGGCAACTCAAGAGAAAGCTCAACAAATGTCCTTAGTAAGCATTGTGCTGTCCAGTAAAGAAATGCACCATACATATGTTGTATCAGACAGATATGCTAAATTTAAAGCAACTACAAAGAATGCAGCTGAAATACACATTATGCCAGACTTACAAAATGTTGATTTTCCTGAAAAAGTTAAGTGAATTCCCTGCTTTAACTGCTTAGGCATCAATAATGATACATTTCCAATCTTTCAAATGCAGAGTAGTTGAACCATACTTGAAAGAGTAGTGGTGCCTGATGTTACCAGAGTTTCTGTCTCAAATGGAACCCACTAGAAAGACTGAGTTTTCTTTGTGGGTTCTTTGATCTCTCTCTCTCTCTCTCCATGCAATAATTGTACAAATGACAGAATGCAGTTGATGTGAGTGTTGCTGCAGAGGAAAGTTTTGCCTGAACTTCTCCCAAGAAGTGGAGTTTATACCATGTTTATACCTTGTTTAGTACGGGTTTACCAGATTAGGTTTCAATGCCAATTTAAGGGAATTCTTGCCTTAACCCTGTGAACACTTAATAAGCATTGTGCTTTCAAATATGAAGACACACATACATGTGGAAATCTGAAAGACATGGTGTGGATGAAATTGGCACAGACCATGGATTTGCAACACATGTCAGGACACACCATATTGTTTTTCTGGAAAAAGATTAACTTAATTCTCTTATACTACACATGGTTAATAAGTAATACATTTTCCATTTTTCATTCATAGGACAGATAAAACATGCTTGAAACTTCTGTTGTGCCTGTATTTATAATAGGAATAGGTTAGTGTCTCAATTTGAACACAGTAGTTACATTCATTATTCTTTTTTTTAAACTTTTATTTAATGCATATAAATTTCCAAAGTACGACTTATGGATTACAATGGCTTCCACCCCATACCGTCCCTCCCACCCACAACCCTCCCCTTTCCCACTCCCTCTCCCTTCCATCACATCAAGATTCATTTTCGATTATCTTAATATACAGAAGATCAGCTTAGTATACATTAAGTATGGATTTCAACAGTTTGCTCCCACACAGAAACATAAAGTGAAAAATAATAGATGATTTTTTTTTAAATGATGATGAAATCAGAGCAGACCTATTGTCATGTTTAATCCCAGTGAGAGTCAAGTTGGGAATTGATAATTTTTTTTTTTTTACAGAGGATCAGTTTAGTATGCATTAAGTAAGGATTTCAACAGTTTGCACCCCCATAGAAACACAAAGTGAAATATATTGTTTGAATACTCGTTATAGCATTAAATCTCAATGTACAGCACATTAAGGATAGAGATCCTACATGAGGAGTAAGTGCACAGTGACTCCTGTTGTTGACTTTACCAATTGACACTCCTGTCTATGGAATCAGTAATCTCCCTATGCTCCAGTCATGAGTTTCCAAGGCTATGGAAGCCCTCTGAGTTCTCTGACTCTTATCTTGTTTAGACAAGGTCATAGTCAAAGTGGAGGTTCTCTCCTCCCTTCAGAGAAAGGTACCTCCTTCTTTGATGACCTGTTCTTTCCACTGGGATCTCACTCGCAGAGATCTTTTGCCAGAGTGTCTTGGCTTTCCATGCCTGAAATACTCTCATGGGCTTTTCAGCCAGCTCCGAATGCCTTTAGGGCTGATTCTGAGGACAGAGTGCTATTTAGGACATCTGCCATTCTATGAGTCTGCTGAGTATCTCACTTCCCATGTTGGATCACTCTCCCCTTTATTTACTCCATCAGTTAGCGTTAGCAGGTACTAGACTTGTCTATGTGCTCCCTTTGACTCCCAGTCCCTTCACCATGACCAACTGTGAACTGAAACTGATCAGCTGGAACAGTGAGATGGCATTGGTACATGCCACCTCGATGGGATTGAATTGGAATCCCCTGGTATGCTTCCAACTCCACCACTTGGGGCAAGTCAGCCTGAGCATGTCCCAAATTATACATCTCTTCCCTCTCCCATTCCCACCACCATGTTCAACAGGGATCACATTTCAGTTAATTTTCAATACTTAAGAATAACTGTGCATCAATTACAGATCTAAACCAGTCATATTAAGTAGAACAGATAAAAAAACTACTAAGAGGGATAATGTATTAAGTTGTTCATTAACAGTCGGGGCTATACTGATCAAGCCACCATTTCCCATAGTGTCCACCTCACTCCAACAGGTTTCCCTCTTGGTGTTCAGTCAGTCGTCACCGATCAGGGAGAACATATGGTATTTGTCCCTTTGGGACTGGCTTATTTCACTCAGCATGATGTGTTCCAGATTCCTCCATTTTGTTGCAAATGACTGGATTTCGTTGTTTCTTACTGCGGTATAGTATTCTAAAGAGTACATATCCCATAATTTCTTTATCCAGTCTACCGTTGATGGGCATTTAGGTTGGTTCCAGGTCTTAGCTATTGTGAATTGAGCTGCAATAAACATTAGGGTGCAGACCTCTTTTTTGTTTGCCAATTTAAATTCCTTTGGGTAAATTCCAAGGAGTGGGATGGCTGGGTCGAACGGTAGGGTTATCTTCAGGTTTCTGAGGAATCTCCAGACTGACTTCCATAGTGGCTTGACCAGTTTGCATTCCCACCAACAGTGTGTTAGTGTCCCTTTTTCCCCACATCCTCGCCAGCATCTGTTGTTGGTAGATTTCTGCATGTGAGCCATTCTAACCGGGGTGAGGTGAAACCTCATTGTGGTTTTGATTTGCATTTCCCTGATTGCTAATGACCTTGAACATTTTTTCATGTGCCTGTTGGCCATTTGGATTTCCTCTTTTGAAAAATGTCTATTGAGGTCCCTGGCCCATCTCTTAAGTGGGTTGTTGGTTTTGTTTTTGTGGAGTTTCTTGATCTCTTTGTAGATTCTGGTTATCAACCCTTTATCTGTTGCATAGTTTGCAAATATTTTTTCCCATTCTGTCGGTTGTCTCTTCACTCTCCTGACTGTTTCTTTTGCAGTACAGAAACTTCTCAATTTGATGCAATCCCAATAGTTGATTTTGGCTTTGACTGCCTGTGCCTCCTGGGTCTTTTCGAGAAATTCTTTGCCTGTGCCAATATCTTGAAGGGTTTCTCCAATGTTGTCTAGTAACTTGATGGTGTCAGGTTGTAAATTTAGGTCTTTAATCCATGTTGAGTGGATTTTTGTGTAAGGTGTAAGGTAGGGGTCTTGCTTCATGATTCTGCATGTGGAAATCCAATTTTCGCAGCACCATTTATTGAATAGACTGTCCTTGCTCCAGGAATTAGTTTTAGATCCTTGATCAAATATAAGTTGGCTGTAGATGTTTGGGTTGATTTCTGGTGTTTCAATTCTGTTCCATTGGTCTATCCATCTGTTTCTGTACCAGTACCATGCTGTTTTAATTACAACTGCCCTGTAGTATGTCCTGAAATCTGGTATTGTGATGCCTCCGGCTTTGTTTTTGTTGTACAAGATTGCTTTAGCTATTCGAGGTCTCTTGTGCCTCCATATAAATTTCAGCACCATTTTTTCCAGATCTGAGAAGAAGATCTTCGGTATCTTGATTGGTATTGCATTGAATCTGTAAATTGCTTTTGGGAGAATGGACATTTTGATGATATTGATTCTTCCAATCCATGAGCATGGAAGATTTTTCCATTTCTTGGTATCCTCTTCTATTTCTTTCTTTAAGGTTTTGTAATTTTCATCATAGAGATCTTTAACGTCTTTGGTTAAGTTTATTCCAAGGTATTTGATTGTTTTTGTAGCTATTGTGAATGGGATTGATCTTAGAAGTTCTTCCTCAGCCATGGCATTGTCTGTGTATACAAAGGCTGTTGATTTTTGTGCATTGATTTTATACCCTGCTACTTTGCCAAAATCTTCTATGAGTTCCAATAGTCTCTTGGTAGAGTTCTTTGGGTCCCCTAAATAAAGAATCATGTCATATGCAAAGAGGGATAGTTTGAGTTCTTCCTTCCCAATTTGTATCCCTTTAATTTCTTTTTCTTGCCTAATAGCTCTGGCTAGAACCTCCAGAACTATATTGAATAGCAGTGGTGAGAGTGGGCATCCCTGTCTGGTACCAGATCTCAGTGGAAATGCTTCCAACTTTTCCCCATTCAATAGGATGCTGGCCATGGGTTTTTCATAGATTGCTTTGATTGTATTGAGGAATGTTCCTTCCAAACCCAGTTTGCTTAGAGTTTTCATCATGAACGGGTGTTGTATTTTATCAAATGCTTTCTCGGCATCTATTGAGATAATCATATGGCTTTTCTTCTGCAGTCTGTTAATGTGGTGTATCACATTGATTGTCTTGCGCACATTAAACCATCCCTGCATACCAGGGATAAATCCCACTTGGTCTGGGTGGATGATCTTTCTGATGTGTTGTTGCATTCTATTGGCGAGAATTGTATTGAGGATTTTTGCATCTATGTTCATCAGGGATATTGGTCTGTAATTCTCTTTCAGTGCTGCATCTTTTTCTGGTTTAGGAATTAAGGTGATGCTGGCTTCATAGAAAGAATTTGGGAGGACTCCCTCTTCTTCGATTGTTCTGAATAGTTTGAGAAGAATTGGAGTTAGTTCTTCTTTAAACGTCTGGTAGAATTCAGCAGTGAATCCATCTGGTCCTGGGCTTTTCTTTGTTGGGAGGGCCTTTATTACTGTTTCAATTTCTGTCTCAGTTATGGGTCTGTTTAGGTTTTCTATGTCTTCCAGGTTCAATTTAGGCAGGTTGCATGTGTCCAGGAATCTATCCATTTCTGATAGGTTTCCCTGTTTGCTGGCATACAAGTCCTTGTAGTAATTTCTGATGATTCTTTTTATTTCTGTGGTGTCTGTTGTTACATTTCCTTTTTCATCTCTGATTTTATTGATTTGGGTCTTTTCTCTTCTTTTTTTAGTTAGTTGGGCCAATGGGGTGTCAATTTTGTTTATTTTTTCCAAAAACCAGCTCTTCGTTTGGCTGATTTTTTGTAATGTTTTTCTTGATTCAATCCTGTTGATTTCTTCTCTGATTTTAATTATTTCTCGTCTCCTACTAGATTTGGGTCTGATTTGCTGTAGGTTTTCTAGATCCTTGAGGTGAATTGAAAGCTCATCTATTTGGTGTCTTTCCAACTTCTTGATGTAGGCACCTATTGATATAAACTTTCCTCTTAACACTGCTTTTGCTGCGTCCCATAAGTTTTGGTATGTTGTGCTGTTATCCTCATTTACTTCCAGAAAGTTTTTGATTTCTCTTTTGATTTCTTCTATGACCCATTGTTCATTCAGGAGCATGTTGTTCAATCTCCATGTGTTTGCGTATGCTCTAGGGATTCCTGAGTTGCTAATTTCCAACTTCATTCCTTTATGGTCTGAGAAGCTGCATGGTATGATTCTAATTCTTTTGAATTTGCTGAGACTTGCTTTATGGCCTAGTATGTGGTCAATCCTAGAGAAGCTTCCATGTACTGCTGAGAAGAATGTAAAATCTTTAGCTGTAGGATTGAAAGTTCTGTATATATCTGTTAGATCCATTTGGGCTATAGTGTCGTTTAAATCTACTGTATCCTTGTTGATCTTCTGACCGGATGATCTGTCTATTTCTGAGAGTGGAGTATTGAAGTCCCCCAGTACTACTGTATTGGGGTCTAAGTCTCCCTTTAAGTCCGTTAATAAATCTTTTAGATAAACTGGTGCCCTGTAGTTAGGTGCATATACATTGATAATTGTTATATCTTCCTGTTGAATTGATCCCTTAATCATGATATAGTGTCCCTCTTTGTCTCTCTTAACAGTTTTTGTGGTAAAGTTTATGTTGTCCGATATTAAGTAGGCTACGCCCGCTCTTTTTTCATTTCTGTTGGCATGGTATATCTTTTTCCAGCCTTTCACTTTCAGTCTGTATGGATCTTTGTTGGAAAGATGTGTTTCTTGTAAGCAGCAAATAGATGGGTTTTGTTCCTTAACCCAATCAGCCAATCGGTGTCTTTTAACTGGACAGTTCAGGCCATTCACGTTCAAAGTGACTAATGATAAGTGGTAACTTTGCCCTGCCATTTGCCAAAGATAAGTTCTAATATATGCTTTGAATTCCCTGTGATCTTTTGCTGTGAGGTTTCCTTCCTTGGTTTCCTTCCTTTACCTTCTTTCATATTGATGACCGTGTTTCTGTGTTTCTGTGTGTAACACATCTTTAAGCATCTTTTGCAGGGCTGGACGAGTGGCAACAAATTCTTTCAATTTCTGTTTGTTATGAAAAGTCTTTATTTCACCTTCATTCACAAATGATAGCTTTGCAGGATATAATATTCTGGGCTGGCAGTTGTTCTCGCTTAGTACCTGGGCTATATCTCACCATTCCCTCCTAGCTTTTAGAGTTTCTGATGAGAAGTCAGCTGTGAGTCTGATTGGAGATCCTCTGAGAGTAATCTGACGTTTCTCTCTTGCACATTTTAGGATCTTTTCTTTATGTTTCACTGTGGAGAGTTTAATTACAACGTGTCGTGGTGAGGATCTCTTTTGGTCGTGTTTATTAGGGGTTCTGTGGGCTTCCTGTACTAGGATTTCTCTGTCCTTCTCCAAACCTGGGAAATTTTCTGCTAATATCTCACTAAAAAGGCCTTCTAATCCTTTCTCCCTCTCCATGCCTTCAGGAACTCCTAGAACCCAAATGTTGGGTTTTTTAATAGTATCCTGAAGATTCCCAACAATATGTTTCAGATTTCTAATTTCCTCTTCTTTTCTTTGGTCTGACTGTATCCTTTCCTGTTCTCTGTCTTCTAAGTCTGATATTCTCTCTTCTGCTTCACCCATTCTGTTTGTAAGGCTCTCTATTGTGTTTTTCATTTGATCTATTGAATTCTTCACTTCAGTCACTATCACAGTTTCCTGTTGTACTAGTTGTTTTGTTTCATTTTGATTCCTCCTTAATATTTCATTTTCACGAGAGAGATTTTCTATCTTGTCCATTAAGGATTTGTGTAGTTCCAGAATTTGTTTTTGAGAACTTCTTAATGTTCTTATCAATTTTTTGAGATCTGCTTCTTGCATTTCTTCTATGTCATCATCTTCATAATCTTGAATTGGGGTATCTTTTTCATTTGAGGGCGTCATGGTGACTTCCTTGTTTTTATTACCTCGGTTTTTGCGTTTGTTATTTGGCATATTGGAGATATTTGGTTTCTTCACTGTGGTGCTTTTTCTTGTTATACTATGACTCTAGATTAAGTGGACTATCTGTTTTTGATGGAGCCTTAGGGCTTGAGATGGGTGTGGCCTGAGAGCTCTGTTTGGTGTGCCAAAGGTGACACTCCCAGGTTAGGCGTGGTAAATCTCTCTCTCTCTCTCTTTTTTTTTTTTTTTTGATTCAAAAGGGAAGTAATTCCGCACAGCTGAACGAAGTTGGAGGTAGTTAGCAGGCAAATGATATACCCACAGGAGCCAGAGATCGGAAGCTCTTTCCCAAGATCCCCACAGGGAATCTGTTCGGCCCTCAGAGTGGGCTCAAATTCTCCTTCAGCCTCCCACTGGGTTGCCAAAGTTACGGAATTGTAGCGTCTCTGGAGAGTGCTCACGTGAATTCCGTGAGTTTTCTCCCCCACCGTCTCTTTTTTCACAGTCTCAGTTCAGTAGCACCACGAATTTACTAGCTCCTAATCTCCTGTTAATTCGCCCCGCCCAGAGTCAGGTTTTTCTGCTAGGCTCAGGGCCAGTGCAGACCTGAGGTCGCTCTGCTTATGACGTATGTCCAAGATGGCGCCTGCTCTTTGTCTTGCTCGCCCTTGAGAGGTGAGCGGAGAGAGAGAAACCCGTGTCCGTACTAGTCACCCTTTTTTTTTTCTCTCTCTCTCTCTCTTCCAGTTAGCCTTGTGAACTTCCCCCCCTGGGGGTCGTTCCCTCTAGTCTCCTCTCTCCGCTTGCCTGCCGGTGTCTCGGGCTATTGAGGTTCGGCTCACCTCGCGTTCCAGCGCTGGTGTGTTGAGTCTGCCGCTGGTGTCCCGAACTGTGGGCTCCCACGCTCTCCACGCAGGTCCGCTGTGAGTCACGCGTTCCGGAAGAGTTTCTTCTGCTGTTTCCTCCCCTACTCTTCCTTGAACCTGCAGTATCTCCACTTTTATTAAACTATCTCTCCCCAGACTATCAGTGTGCTCCCTTCCTATTCCGCCATCTTCCCGGAAATCCCATTATTCTTTGAATATTCATTAATTGGTTTATGAATGTAAACCTTAATATGCAATGAGAACACAATCAAAGAGTGCAGAGCAAGTCAATGTTCCTGGAAAGCAATGTGTTGCCTGAAGTTATCTAAAGGAATGAAGTTTCTATCCAGTATAATACAAGCTGGCATCATCAGATTACACCATTAGTTTCTCACACCAAAGTAAGGGAATGCTTGTCTTAACACTGAGCATTTAGCACTGGGCTTTCCAATATGAAAGCCAACTGTACATGTGAAATAGATTAAAAATACATTTTGTCTCAACTTGGCACTGGAAGGCAGTTGCAATACATGCTAGAGAAAGTTGCTTTTCTGGGTAAGGTAAGTTGAAATCTCTGCTTTACCTGCACAGGCCTTAATATGCAACACATTTCTAATGATTGAAACATAAAGTACATGAATTATACATGAAAGAGCCATTGTGCTTGCAGTCATAACAAAGAAGAGTTTATTTCTCAAATAGAGCATCATTGCTATACTGTGTATTCTCTGTGTGTTCCTCGTGAACTTACAGATGCCTTTATAAGCAATATGCTCACTAATGTGAGAATGTAAGCAAAATGAATGTTACTGGAAAAAGATGGAGTTCTTGAATTACTCTGAAGAAAATGAGTTTGTACAGATTTTATTATATGCTTACCTTATATTTCCAGGAAACCATAAATGAATTCCTGGCTCAGATCTAGTTTGCTTAGTAAGCACTATACTTTCAAATATGAAAATGTCATGTACATGAGCATTATCTGAAAAAACTCTTACATTTGAATCAAAGTAAAGGAATGGATTTTGGATACACATTAGTACAGGATTACAATGATGATTTTCCTGGGAATGTTAAGTACATTCCTTTAACACTACATTTTGTAATCAGCAATCCATTTTTTTTTTTTTTGACAGAGTGACAGTGAGAGAGAGAGACAGAGAGAAAGGTCTTCCTTTGCCGTTGGTTCACCCTCCAATGGCCGCCGTGGCCGGCGCGCTGCGGCCGGCGCACTGCGATCAGCAATCCATTTTTAATTCTTCAAACAGAATACAAGAATTGCACTTCAAAGAGTAGTGTATCTGAAGGTACCAAAAGGACAATATCTCATGTCTAAGCCAGAATATCATCATATACATAATTTATATAATATTTTTATAATTTTATTTAGGATATTATAATTTTATTTAGGATATACAAATTTCATATTTTTTAGAAAACTTTTAGTTAATAAATATAAGTACAACTTTTGGATTATAGTGGTTTTCCCTCCCCCATAATCTCCCTCCCACCCACAAACCATCCCATCTCCACTCCCTCTCCCATCCCATTCTTCATCAAGATTCATTTTCAACTATCTTTATATACAGAAGATCAATTTAGTATATAGTAAGTAAAGATTTCAACAGATTGCACCTATACAGATACACAAAGTATAAAGTACTGTTTGAATAATTGTTTTACTAATAATTCATATAGTACAACACATTAAGTACAGAGCTCCTACATGGGGAGTAAGTTCACAGTAACTCCCGTTGTTGACTTAACAATTAACACTCTTATTTATGACATCAGTAATCACTCAAGCTCTTGTCATGAGCTGCTGCCAAGGCTATGGATGCCTCCTGAGTTCACAAACTCTGATCTTATTTGGACAAGGCCATAGCCAAAGTGGAAGTTCTCTCCTCCCTTCAGAGAAAGGTACCTCCTTCTTTGATGGCCTGTTTCATGTTTTTATATATACAAATTTAGAAACATAATACTTGTCACCCTACCCTCCCTCCTGCCATGCTTCCATCTTTTTTGTTCATCCCTCTCTTATTCCCACTATTAATTTTGACACAGATCTATTTTCAATTTACTTTATTCTCATAAGATTAAACCTACACTAAGTAGAGTTCAACAAAATATGAAGAGAAAACACTGTTCTCAATAGTAGAGACAAAGGCTATAAACAATCCTTAAATCTCAAGATGTGCATTTCCCTCAAATACATTACATTTTAGATACTCTGCTAGTTACCACAGATCAGGGAAAACATATGATATCTGTCTTTTTGAGGCTGCCTTATTTCACTAAGTATGATGGTTTCCAATTGCATCTAATTTTTGCAGCAGATAGGATTATTTGTTTTTATGGCTGTTTTTACTCCATTGTGTGTGTGTGTGTGTGTGTGTGTGTATGCACCATAATTTCTTTATCCAGTCATCAACTGATGAATATCTGGGTCGATTCCATATCTTACCTTTGGAAATCAAGCTGCAGTAAACATGAGGGTACTGATAACTTTCAAATCCTGATTTTATTTCACTTGGGAAATTTCCAAGAGTGGAATTGCTGGGTCACATGATAGATCAATTATCAGATTTCTGAGGTATCTGCATACTGTCTTCTACAATGGCTGCACTAGTTTATATTCCCACCAACAGGGGATTATTGTACCATTTCCCCACATCCTCTCCAGCATTTGTTGTTTGTTATTTTCTAGAGGAGAGCCATTCTTATTGGGGTGAGTTGAAGCTTCTTGGTGGTTTTGATTTTCATTTCCTTGATGGCTAGTGACCCTGAGTATTTTTTCCATTGCTGTCAGCCATTTGAATTTCCTTTCTTGAAAAATGCCTGTTCAAGTCCTTTGCCCATTTCTTAACTGGGTTGTTTGTTTTGTTGCTATTGAGATTCTTGAACTCTTTGTAGATTCTGGAAATTAAACCTTTATCAATTTCATAGTTTTAGAATATTTTCTTCCATTCCATCAGCTGCCTCTTCACATTGCTAAGTGTTTTTCTGAAGTTCAGTAGCTTCACAATTTGATGTAATCCCAGTTGCCAAATTTAGATTTGATCGCCTGTGCTTCTCAGGTCTTCTCCAAGAAGTTTTTGCTATGCCAATGTCTTGCAGAGGTTCCCCAATGTTCTCCTGTAATTTGATGGTGTTGGTTCATAGATTTAGTTCTTTGATTCACATTGACTGCATTTTTCTCTGAGGGGTATGGTAGGAATTTTGTCTCATGCTTCTGCATGTGGAGATCCAGTTTTCCTGGCACTACTTGTTGAAGAGATTTTGCTTTATCCAGGGACTGGTTTTAATTCCTTTGTCAATGATAAGTTAGTTAGCTATAGATGCTTGAATTCAGTTTCTTTTCCGTTCTATTGTTCTACATGCCTATTTGATTATACCCACCTTGTAGTATGTCTTGAAATCTGGTATTGTGATGCCTCCAATTTTGTTTTAGCTATTTGGAGTATAGTGCTTCCATATAAACTTCAGCTTTTTTATATCTCTGAATAATATCACTGATATTTTGATTGGTATCACATTGAATCTGCAATTTTATTTCAGTAGTATAAACATTTTGATGATATTAATTTTTCCAATTCATGGACAGGAAAGATATTTCCATTTTTATGACTCCTTCTATATCTTTCTTTGATGTTTTATAGTTTTCATCATATATATCTTTGAATTCCTTGGTTAAATTTATTCCAAGGTATTTAATGTTTTTCATTTATTATGAATGGAGTGGATCTTAGATGTTAATTCCCAGACAAGGCATTGTCTGTGTATATAAAGGTTACTGCTTTTGTGTGTTAATGTTATATCCTGCCTCTTTATCAAACTCTTTTATGAACTCTAATAGTCTCCTAGTGGAGTCTTTTGGTTCCCCTCAGGTAGAATCATGTCATCTGCAATTAGGGAGAGTTTTATTTCCTCTGCCCCAATTTGTACCCCTTGATTTCTTTTTCTAGCCTAACGACTCTGGCTAAAACTTCCATGACTATAATGAATAGCATCGGTGGGAGTGGCCATCCGTGTCTGGTTCTAGATCTAAGTGGGAATTCCTCCAACTTTCTCCATTCTATAAGATGCCATCTGTCGGTTTGTCATAAATTGCCTTCATTGTGATGAGAAAAGTTCATTCTACACCCAATTTGCTTAAGGTTTTCATCATGAAAGAATGTTGTGTTTTATCAAATGCTTTCTCTGCATCTATTGAAATAATCATGTTTTTTGTTCTGCAGCTTGTAATCTGATGTATTGCATTAACTGATTTGCAAATGTTGAACGACCACTGCATACCAGGTATACCTCCCACTTTCTCAAGATGAATGGTCTTTCTAATTTGTTGTTGGATTCAGTTAGCTATTACTTTTGCTTCTATGCTCATCAGGGATACTGATCCATTGTTCTCTTTCTCTGTTGTGTCTTTTCCTGGTTTAGCAATTAGGGTAATGCTGGCATCATAGAAACAGTTTGGGATGATTCTCTCTCTTTCAATTGTTTTGAATAACTTGAAGTATATTGTAATTAGTTCTTTAAATATCTGGTAGAATTCAGTAGGGAAGAAGCCATCTGGTTCTGTACTTTGTTTAGAGGATCTTTATGACTGATTCAATCTCTGTCTGGTTATTGGTCTTTTTAGGTTTCCCATGTCTTCATGACTCAATTTTCATAGATTTTGTGTGTCCAGAAATCAATTCACTTCTTCTAGACTTTCTGATTTGTTGGCATGTAGCTCTTCATAGTAATTCCTGATGATCTTTATTTTCTGTGATATCACTTGTTCCCTTTTCATCTCTTATTCTACTGATTTGGGTCTATTCCTTATTTTTTTTTAGTTCAGCCAATGGTGTATCAATTTTGTTTATTTTTGTTAAATAAATAGCTCTTCAATTCACTGGTCTTTTGTATTGTTTCTTGGTTTCAACTTTGTTTATTTCTTCTCTACTTTTTATAATTTCTTTCCTCCTACTACTTTTGGGTTTAGTTTGTTGTTTTTCTACATCCTTGAGATGCATAGATAGCAATTTCTTGAGGTAAGCACCAATTGGTGTAAAGTTTACTCTTAAAACTGCCAAAAAAAAGCAGTTTTTGCTGTATCTAATAATTGTTGACATGCTGTATTGTCATCTTCACTCATTTCCAGCATTTTTAGTTCTCTTTTATTTTATATATATTTTTAATTTTTTTATTTATTATTTGAAATTAGCTGGGCCAATCCGAAGCCAGGAGCCAGGAGCTTATTCCAGGTCTCCCATGCAGGTGCAGGGGCCCATGCACTTCAGACTTCCTCCACTACTCTCCCAGGCCATAGCAGAGAACTGAATCAGAAGTGAAACAGCCAGAACTCAAACTGGCACCCACATAGGATGCTGGTACTGCAGGCAGTGGCTTTACCTACTTCACCACAGCACTAGCCTGCTATTGCTCTTTTGATTTCTTCTATGACCCATTGTTCATTCCCGAGCATGTTGTTCAGTCTGTATGTGTTTATGTATGTTCTTGATATTCTTGAGTTGTTAATTTCCAGTTTCATTCAGTTGAGGTCAGAAAAGATGCATGATGTGATTTTGATTTTTTTGAATTTGTTGAGATTTGCTTTATGGCCAAGCATATAGTCTCTCCTGGAGAAAGTTGCAAGCATTGTTGAAAAGATGTATATTCTGCAACTGTACAATGAAATTTTTTGAAGATACCAGTTAGGTTTTTTGATCTACAGTGTAGATTATCTCTGTTGTTTTCTGTTTTTCTGTCTAGCTGATCCATCCACTGATGAAAGTAGGGTGTTGAAGGCTGGCGCTGTGGCTCAATAAGCTAATCCTCTGCCTTGTGGCGCTGGCACACTGGGTTCTAGTTCCGGTCGGGGCGCTGGATTCTGTCCAGGCCGCCCCTCTTCCAGGCCAGCTCTCTGCTATGGCCCGGGAGTGCAGTGGAGGATGGCCCAAGTGCTTGGGCCCTGCACCCCATGGGAGACCAGGAGAAGCACCTGGCTCCTGCCTTCAGATCAGCATGGTGCACCGGCCGCAGCATGCCAGCCACAGCGGCCATTGGAGGGTGAACCAACGGCAAAAGGAAGACCTTTCTCTCTGTCTCTCTCTCTCACTGACCACTCTGCCTGTCAAAAAAAAAAAAGTAGAGTGTTGAATTTTCTCATTACTATTGTATAGGAGTCCATGTCTCCCTTTAGATCAATTAACATTTTTGTTAAATAGCCAGGCACCCCGGAATTGGTTGCATGTACATTTATTATAGTGACATATTCCTGTTGAATTGATTCCTTAATCATTACATAGTGCCCTTCTTTGTCTCGTTTACCAGTTTTTGTGTTAACTCTATTTTATCTGATATTAAAATAGCTATACCTGCTTGTTTCTGCTTTCTGTTAGCATGTGATATCTTTCCATCCTTTCACTTTGTTTATGTGTATCTTTGTTTGTGGGGCTTGTTTCTTGCAGGCACCAAATACATGGATCTTTTTTTATCTATTCAGTCTCTATGTTTTGCTTGGAGAATTTTGGCCATTTACATTCTAGGTTACTATCGATAAATAATGATATTGACCTTGTCAATATTCCATAAATATGTCTATATTTGCTTTGATTTCTTTTGTGCTTTATAAGGCTGGACAAGTGGTGACAAATTCAATTTCTGTTTGTTATTGAAGTTCTTTGTTTCAACTTCATTCATAAATGAAAGCATTATAAGGTACAGTATTTTGAGTTGACAGTTTTTTTGTTCTTAAGACTTGGACTATATCTGTCCATTTTCTCTTACACTGTAAGATTTGTGGTGAAAAATCAGCTGTGTGTCTAATTTGAGATCCTCCGAAAGTAATCTGTCATTTTATCATGCACGTCTTAGATTCTTTTATTTTTCTGTTGAAAGTTTTTCTGTTGAAAGTCTTTTCTCTCTTCACATTTATAAGGATATGTATGTGCCTTGTTCACTTGGAAGTCCTTTCTTTCTCCAAATTAGTAACGTTTCCCATAATTGTTTCACTAAACAGACATTTTAAGCCATTCTCTTTCCACAACTTCAGGAACTCCTAAGACCCTTATGTTGCATCATTTGATGGTATCCCATATGTTTCCAACCTTGTTTTTAAGTATTTAATTTTTTGAGGTCTTACTGAGAATTTTCCAAATATTTGTCTTCTAGCTTGGATATTCGTTCATCTGCCTCACCAAGTCTGTTGTTAAGATTTTCCACTGTGTTTTTGTGTGACTTATTGACTTCTTCATTTCTAATATTTCCTTTTGACATCCCTTCAAATCTCAATTTAATGGGAATTTTTTTCCTTCATGTAATGTTTGGATTTTTTAATTCTTGAATTTGCTCCTCACTGTCTCTGAGTAATCCTATAGTTAATGTTTTTAGCTCCATTTCAGGAATTTAATCAAGCTCTTCATCTTCACATTCTAATTTGAAGTGTTCAGTGCCACAGAAAGCAGTGCTAGAGCCATTCACTGTCCTTCTCCTGTGAGCTGAGCCCATCTGCTACTATGGCTGCTCCTCCCAGAACCTGCTTTAAACATTTTACTGATGCATTCACTGATTTTTCAACATACATCATAATGCATGCACTAATATCAGAATGCAGTTGATATAAATGTTCTTGGGAAGGATAATTTTGCTTAACTTTCAAAGAATGAAGTTTGTATCCTGTTAAATATGAGCTTGCGATATTAGGTTTTCTTTCCAGCATAGGGGCATGATTGTATTAATATCATATGCACTTAGTAAACATTGTGCTTTCAAATACAAAAACACCCAGTACATGTGAAATATCTGAAAGATATATTATGGATGTAATTGGAAAAAGAAATGGATGTGCAGTACACAGTAGGACAAACTTGAAACATTACTTTTCCTGAGAATGATTACTTGATTCTCTGATTTAGTTATAGAGACCCAAGTGAAAATACCTAAGCCTTAGACCAAAACCTATCCCTAGTTTTTACCCTATCTCTAAACCTAATGTTCATTCCACCACTGATCCTAGCTTATGCCCTCTATGTAATTTAAGCCCTAACTTAAAGCCAACTATAACCCTAAATGTAGCTATAAATCTAGCACTCAAACTAATCCAAGCCACAATATAACACTAAACAAATGTAATTCTAACTCTAACTCTAGCTCAGGCCTTAGTGTTAACACTAATCCTAAGCCAAACCCTGATTCTAATCCTGAACATAAACTTAACCCTAGTCATAATACTAATCATAAAATGAAACCGAAATCTTGTACTACACTTAACCCTAAAACTAAACCTAACCATAGCTTTAGCCCTAAACCTAACTATAGCTCTAGACATGACTCTAGCTCTAACTTTCATCTTAGGCATCAACCTAACCCTAACACAAGCTTTACCATAAAAACCAAAAACCTAACACTAAACCTAACAGAGCTCTGAACCTACCCCTCTACCTAATCTTAACCATAAATTTAAGGCTAGTCATAATAAAATATCTAATGCTAAGCCTAATTCTAGCCTGAAACCTACATTTACATTCATTTCTAACCTTCACTATAAAACTAGCCATAGCCCTTACCATAGTCATAATCATAGTCCTAATTCTAGCCTTACCTTTAAACCTAACACTAACTCTGTTCCTAATGGTAAACCTCAAGCTAATCCTATCTACAGCTCTTATCCTAGTACTAACCCTCACCCTAGCCTTAACTCTAGACATAATTTTCACCCTAGTTGTAGTTCTAATTTTAAGCTTAGCCCTAGCTAAATCAGGCTCTAAACATAGCCCTTGTGCAAATCCTATCACTAACCCTATCAGTAGTTGTACCCCATCCCTAAGCACAATTATATCCCTATCCATAGCCCAAAACTTATTTCTAGCTCTAGCTAGCTTCTTCCTCAACCTAACCCCAGTTCCATCCCTAAGTTAACCCTAGCCCTAACCATAACACTAATCCTATCCATAAATCAAACCATAATAATAGCTTTAGTCCTACTCCTAACACAAATACTCATCCTTACATTAAACCTACCCATAACCATAATTATCACCTTAAATCTGCCAAGGCTCTAACAAAACTTAACCCTAACACTAGCAATATACTCTATGCCTACTTCTAAGCCAAAAACTCCTACTAACTCTAAGCTGAACATAAAACTAATCAAAGTGCAAGTTATAATCCTAACCAAGATGTAGCATTAACTCTAACATTAACATTAGCCCGGCCGGCGCTGAGGCTCACTAGGCTAATCCTCCTGCGGCGCCGGCACCCTGGGTTCTAGTCCCAGTTCAGGCGCTGGTTCTGTCCTGGTTGCTCCTCTTCCAGTCCAGCTCTCTGCAGTGGCCCGAGAAGGCAGTGGAGGATGGCCCAAGTGCTTAGGCCCTGCACCCGCATGGGAGACCAGGAGGAAGCACCTGGCTCCTGGCTTTGGATTTGCACAGGTGCCAGCTGTAGCAGCATTTTGGGGGTGAACCAATGGAAGGAAGACCTTTCTCTCTGTCTCTCTCTCACACTGTCTAACTCTGCCTGTCAAAGAAAAAAATCATTAGCCCTATGTGCAGTGTTAGTTCTTCCCTTAAACCCAAACCTAATGGTAACACTAGCTCTGCTATTAACCCTAATTCTAACTCTAACCCTAGTTCTACTCCTAGCCTGAATGATAATGTTAACCTTAGCTATTACCCTAGTACTATTCCTTCCATTTGTTATCCTAACCATAGCACTAATTTTAAACCTATTGCTAACCATAACCTTAAACTTAGCCCTAACCCTATTCTTCGCCCTAAACCTTACCCTAACCCTAGCTGTAAACTTAACCATCTCTAATCTAGCCCTAGAAACAAACCTAGCATTATCCTTAACCTGAGCAATAACAGGTGTAACCCTGGCCCTACAGCAAGATCTAAGCCTAATTATATCCCTAAATGTAAACATAGCACTATTCATGACCCTAGCAATAAACGTAACCATAACACCAACACAAATTCTAGCAATAATCCTAACCCTAAACCAGAATTCAGCTCTAGCCTAACCCTAATCATAATCTATACTTCCTAGCCCTAAACCTAACCCTAGTCCTAAGACTAGCCCCAATTGTAAACATAGCCCTAAAACTAACTTTACAAAGTTTTTCTCCCCCCTCATATAAGCCTAATTTTAAACATAACCATAAACCTATTCATAGTCTTAACCATCACTGAAACCCAACCCTTGGGCAAATTCTATCCCTAATGCTAACAATAAGCATAAAAAATCAGATCCTTAGAAAAACTGCAGCAAACCAGACCCAAATCTAGTAGGAGAGGAGAAATATTTAAAATCAGAGAAGAAATCAAGAGGATTGAATCCAAAAAAACATTACAAAAATCAGCCAAACGAGGAGCTGGTTTTTTGAAAAAATAAACAAAATTGACACCCCATTGGCCGAACTAACTAAAAAAAGAAGAGAAAAGACCCAAATCAATAAAATCAGAGATGAAAAAGGAAACGTAACAACAGACACCACAGAAATAAAAAGAATCATCAGAAATTACTACAAGGACTTGTATGCCAGCAAACAGGGAAACCTATCAGAAATGGATAGATTCCTGGACACATGCAACCTACCTAAATTGAACCTGGAAGACATAGAAAACCTAAACAGACCCATAACTGAGACAGAAATTGAAACAGTAATAAAGGCCCTCCCAACAAAGAAAAGCCCAGGACCAGATGGATTCACTGATGAATTCTACCAGACATTTAAAGAAGAACTAACTCCAATTCTTCTCAAACTATTCAGAACAATCGAAGAAGAGGGAATCCTCCCAAATTCTTTCTATGAAGCCAGCATCACCTTAATTCCTAAGCCGGAAAAAGATGCAGCATTGAAAGAGAATTACAGACCAATATCCCTGATGAACATAGATGCAAAAATCCTCAATACAATTCTCGCCAATAGAATGCAACAACACATCAGAAAGATCATCCACCCAGACCAAGTGGGATTTATCCCTGGTATGCAGGGATGGTTTAATGTGCGCAAGACAATCAATGTGATACACCACATTAACAGACTGCAGAAGAAAAGCCATATGATTATCTCAATAGATGCCGAGAAAGCATTTGATAAAATACAACACCCGTTCATGATGAAAACTCTAAGCAAACTGGGTTTGGAAGGAACATTCCTCAATACAATCAAAGCAATCTATGAAAAACCCATGGCCAGCATCCTATTGAATGGGGAAAAGTTGGAAGCATTTCCACTGAGATCTGGTACCAGACAGGGATGCCCACTCTCACCACTGCTATTCAATATAGTTCTGGAGGTTCTAGCCAGAGCTATTAGGCAAGAAAAAGAAATTAAAGGGATACAAATTGGGAAGGAAGAACTCAAACTATCCCTCTTTGCAGATGATATGATTCTTTATTTAGGGGACCCAAAGAACTCTACTAAGAGACTATTGGAACTCATAGAAGATTTTGGCAAAGTAGCAGGGTATAAAATCAATGCACAAAAATCAACAGCCTTTGTATACACAAGCAATGCCATGGCTGAGGAAGAACTTCTAAGATCAATCCCATTCACAATAGCTACAAAAACAATCAAATACCTTGGAATAAACTTAACCAAGGACGTTAAAGATCTCTATGATGAAAATTACAAAACCTTAAAGAAAGAAATAGAAGAGGATACCAAGAAATGGAAAAATCTTCCATGCTCATGGATTGGAAGAATCAATATCATCAAAATGTCCATTCTCCCAAAAGCAATTTATACATTTAATGCAATACCAATCAAGATACCGAAGATCTTCTTCTCAGATCTAGAAAAAATGATGCTGAAATTTATATGGAGACACAGGAGACCTCAAATAGCTAAAGCAATCTTGTACAACAAAAACAAAGCCGGAGGCATCACAATACCAGATTTCAGGACATACTACAGGGCAGTTGTAATCAAAACAGCATGGTACTGGTACAGAAACAGATGGATAGACCAATGAAACAGAATAGAAACACCAGAAATCAATCCAAACATCTACAGCTAACTCATATTTGATCAACGGTCCAAAACCAATCCCTGGAGTAAGGACAGTCTATTCAATAAATGGTGCTGGGAAAATTGGATTTCCACATGCAGAATCATGAAGCAAGACCCCTACCTTACACCTTACACAAAAATCCACTCAACATGGATTAAAGACCTAAATCTATGACCTGACACCATAAAATTATTAGAGAGCATTGGAAAAACCCTGCAAGATATAGGTACCGGCAATGACTTCTTGGAAAACACCCCAAGAGCACAGGCAGTCAAAACCAAAATTAACATTAGGGATTGCATCAAATTGAGAAGTTTCTGTACTGCAAAAGGAACAGTCAGGAAAGTGAAAAGGCAACCGACAGAATGGGAAAATATACTTGCAAATTATGCAACTGATAAAGGGTTGATAACCAGAATCTACAAAGAAATCAAGAAACTCCACAACATCAAAACAAACAACACACTTAAGAGATGGGCCAAGGACCTCAACAGACATTTTTCAAAAGAGGAAATCCAAATGGCCAACAGACACATGAAAAAATGTTCAAGATCACTAGCAATCAGGGAAATGCAAATCAAAACCACAATGAGGTTCCACCTCACCCCAGTTAGAATGGCTCACATTCAGAAATCTACCAACAATAGATGCTGGAGAGGATGTGGGGGAAAAGGGACACTAACCCACTGTTGGTGGGAATGCAAACTGGTTAAGCCACTATGGAAGTCAATCTGGAGATTCCTCAGAAACCTGAATATAACCCTACCATTCAACCCAGCCATCCCACTCCTTGGAATTTACCCAAAGGAAATTAAATTGGCAAACAAAAAAGCAGTCTGCACATTAATGTTTATTGCAGCTCAATTCACCATAGATAGCTAAGACCTGGAAGCAACCCAAATGCCCATCAACAGTAGACTAGATAAAGAAATTATGGGACATGTACTCTATAGAATACTATACAGCAGTCAAAAACAACGAAACCCAGTCATTTGCAACAAGATGGAGGAATTTGGAAAACATCATGCTGAGTGAATTAAGCCAGTCCCAAAAGGACAAATATCATATGTTCTCCCTGACTGGCGACAACTAACTGAGCACCAAAGGGGAAACTTGTTGAAGTGAAATGGACACTATGAGAAACAGTGACTTGATCAGCTCTTGTCCTTATGGTTGATGTACAATGTAATACTTTATCCATTTTAGTTTTTTTTTTGTTCTAGTACTATTGGTTGAACTCTGTAATTAACACACAATTATTCTTAGGTGTTTAAATTTTAACTGAAAAGTGATCCCTGTTAGGAATTTGGAAAACATTATGTTGAGTGAAATAAGCCAATCCCAAAGGGACAAATACCACTTGTTCTCCTTGATAGGTGATAACTAACTGAGCACCAAAAAGGAAACCTGTTAAAGTGAAATGAACAGTATGAGAAACGGTGACTTGATCAGCCCTCACCCTGACTGTTGATGAGCAGCTTAATATGTTATCCCTCTTAGTATTTTTTTTGTTTGTTCTACTTAATACTTTTGGTTTAATACTGTAATCAATACACAATTCTTCTTAAGTGCTGAAACTTAACTGAAAAGTGATCACTGTTAAATATAAGAGTGGGAATAAGAGAGGGAAGAGATGTGCAATTCGGGACATGCTCAAGCTGACTTACCTCAAACAGTAGAGTTAGAAACATACCAGGGGATTCGAATTCAATCCCATCGAGGTGGCATGTACCAATGCCATCTCACTAGTCCCAGTGATCAATTTGTGTTCACAATTGATCGTAATGATAGGACTAAGAACCAAAGGGATCACATAAACAAGAATAGTGTCTGCAAATACTAGCTGATAGAATCAAAAAGGGAGAGAATGATCCAACATGGGAAGTGAGATACACAGCAAGGCCGGCGCCGCGGCTCACTAGGCTAATCCTCCGCCTTGCGGCGCCGGCACACCGGGTTCTAGTCCCGGTCGGGGCGCCGGATTCTGTCCCGGTTGCCCCTCTTCTAGGCCAGCTCTCTGCTGTGGCCCGGGAGTGCAGTGGAGGATGGCCCAAGTGCTTGGGCCCTGCACCCCATGGGAGACCAGGAAAAGCACCTGGCTCCTGGCTCCTGCCATCGGATCAGCGCGGTGCGCCGGCCGCAGCGTGCCGGCCGCGGCGGCCATTGGAGGGTGAACCAACGGCAAAGGAAGACCTTTCTCTCTGTCTCTCTCTCTCTCACTGTCCACTCTGCCTGTCAAAAAATAAAAAAAAAAAAAAAAAGAGAGATACACAGCAGACCCATAGAATGGCCAATGTCCTAACAGCACTCTGGCCTCATAATCAGCCCTTAAGGCATGCGGATCCGGCTGAAATGCCCATGAGAGTATTTCAGGGATGGAAAGACAAGACACTCTGGGGAAAAAAAAACCTAAATGAAAGATCTCCGTGAGTGAGATCCCAATTGAAAGAATGGGTCATCAAAGAAGGAGGTACCTTTCTCTGAAGGGAGGAGAGAACTTCCACTTTGACCATGGCCTTGTCTAAAAATGATCAGAGTCAGTGAACTCAGGGGGCTTCCATAGCCTTGGCAGCTCATGACAAGAGCCTAGGGTGATTACTGATGCCATAAACAAGAGTGTCAATTTGTTAAGTCAACAACAGGAGTCACTGTGCACTTACTCCTCATGTAGGATCTTTGTCCTTAGTGTGCTGTACATTGAGATTTAATGCTATAACTAGTACTCAAACAGTATTTTTCACTTTATGTTTCTGTGTGGGAGCAAAGTGTTGAAATCTTTACTTAATGTATGCTAAACTGATCTTCTGTATATAAAGAGAATCGAAAATGAATCTTGATGTGAATGGAAAGGGAGAGGGAGTGGATAAAGGGAGGGTTGAGGGTTGGAGGGAGGTTTTGGGGGGGAAGCCATTGTAATCAATATTCTGTACTTTGGAAATTTATATTCATTAAATAAAAGTTAAAAAAAAGTAAAAATAAAATCAGATCCTAGATGTAACCTGAAACTTAACTACAGCTCTAGGACTCACTTTATTGCTAACCCTAAATCTCACTCTAAATTTAATACAAACCCAGATTATAATGTTACCACTGAACCTAACCATGGCCCTAAGTCTAACAGTAAGCATAGCCTAGCTGTAGCTGTAAACATAGTTGTAATGTTTACCATAAATCTAATCGTAATCCTAGAATTTATTCTAATCACAAGCCTATCCAGAACCCTAAACCTAAGCCCAACGTAAATGTAACCTTATCCATAAATATGACCATAGTTCTAGTCCTAACCATATCACTGATGCAAACCATAAGCATAAAAATAACAGAGCTCTAACTCTCCTATGAATCCTCTTCATACACTTAACCATATCCATAAACCTAATGCTAAGACTAGCCATAACCATAACAAGAAATCTAACTCTACCTCTAATCCTACTGCCAACTCGAATCCTAGCTATAACCCTATCCATATACCTAACTTAAACCTAATCCTTACTTTGACAGAACCTGACCCTAACTCTGACAGTGCTTTTAACCTTACAGCTATACCTAATTATAAATGGAAACCTAATCCTAGCCTTAAATGTAAACCTAACCCTAACACTAGCTCTAAGCATAAACCAAATCCTTAGCACTATCCCTAACGCTAGCTCTAAACCATAAGTCCTAAATTAGCCTTAGGTCTAACTTGAAATCTAATAATAACCCCAGTTTTAATGGTAATGACAAAACTATCAGTAGCTGTAGCCTGAATCTGAGCCCTAACGCTGACCATAGTCCTAACACTAACCCCAAACCTAACTCTAATTTCAGCTATAGCCCTGCCCTTTACTCTAACTCTAACCATAATCATAAACCTGCTTCTAGCATTAAAACTGACCAAAACCTTAGACCTAGGTCCAATTCTAGTCCTAACCCTAACTCTAACCCTAACCCTGCATCAGGCCCTAATTCTTACCCTAATACAAACATAGTCCTCACATCATTCCTAAACCTAACTCTTATTGTAAACTTAATACAAGACCTGGACCTAATACAAGCACTAATCCTAACTCAAGCCCTAAGTCTAACTCTAAACACAAACATACACCAAATTCTCTTCATAGTCACAACCCTAAACAGAAAACTAATCCTAGCCCTAGCAATAGTTCTCATCCTTACAACATGCTGACCATTTACCTAATCATAGCCCTTGCCCTCAGTCTGTGTATCCAGTCTTAATTCTAACCCTTATGCAAGCCATAAATGTAACCTTATCAATGGCTCTGTCTTTAGCTCTAACATTACTCCTAACCCTCACATAACCCTAACCCTGGCCCTAACGCCAGACCTAAATCAACCCCTAAAGCAAACAATAGCACTAATCCTATCCCTACCCATAACCCTAATGATAAACCTAACCCTAACCTTATCTCTAGCACAAACTCAAAGTCTAGCACTAATCCTAACCCTACGCCCAGGGTCAACATTAGTCTTGATGCTTGCCCTAGCCCTAACTCTAAACTTTGCACCACACTTGGCCCTATACTAAACCCCAAAGGTGACCCCCAGCTGTACTCCTGAACATAGCCTAACTGTAGCTCCAACACTAATCCTAACTCTACACCAACTTTTGTCCTAGAGTTAACCCTAATATGAGGCCTAGCTCTTGTCATGGCACTAAACCCAACTCTGAATCTAGACCTAAGCTGAACCCTAATACTAGATCTATGTATAACCCTAATCCTAACCCTAACCCTAAACAGAGTCCTACTCCTGTCACTAGCCCCAAACCTAATTCTAGCCCTAGTTCTCAACTTAACCCGAGCTCAAGCCATAACTCTAGCACTAGACCTAATCCTAGTCCTACCCATAACCCTAATTTTCACACAAATCTAACCTTTGTACTGTTCTTAGCCCAAAACCAAAACCTAGTCATTACCCTTGACCTAATCCTAATTCTTTTTTTTTTTTTTTTTTTTTTTTTTTTTTAACTTTTATTTAATGAATATACGTTTCCAAAGTACGAATAATGGATTACTATGGCTTCCCCCCCATACCGTCCCTCCCACCCACAACCCTCCCCTTTCCCACTCCCTCTCCCCTTCCATTCACATCAAGATTCATTTTCGATTATCTTAATATACAGAAGATCAGCTTAGTATACATTAAGTAAGGCTTTCAACAGTTTGCTCCCACACAGAAACATAAAGTGAAAAATAATAGATGATTTTTTTTAATGATGATGAAATCAGATCAGACCTATTGTCATGTTTAATCCCAGTGAGAGTCAAGTTGGGAGTTGATAGTTTCTTTTCTTTTCTTTTTTTTTTTTTTTTTTTTTTTTTTTTTTTTTTTACAGAGGATCAGTTTAGTATGCATTAAGTAAAGATTTCAACAGTTTGCACCCCCATAGAAACACAAAGTGAAATATATTATTTGAGTACTCATTATAGCATTAAATCTCAATGCACAGCACATTAAGGACAGAGATCCTACATGAGGAGTAAGTGCACAGTGACTCCTGTTGTTGACTTTACCAATTGACACTCCTGTCTATGGCATCAGTAATCTCCCTATGCTCCAGTCATGAGTTTCCAAGGCTATGGAAGCCCCTTGAGTTCTCCGACTCTTATCTTGTTTAGACAAGGTCATAGTCAAAGTGGAGGTTCTCTCCTCCCTTCAGAGAAAGGTACCTCCTTCTTTGAAGACCTGTTCTTTCCACTGAGATCTCACGACCTAATCCTAATTCTAAATCTCCCCCTCAATCTAGCCCAATATTAAATGTAACTCTACCTTGAACACTAGGAATAGCCATAACTCTAATCCAACCTCTAGTCCTAACACTAACTCAAACTTAAACCTATCCCTACCAAAGCCCATAATCCTAACACTAGTTATAGGGATAATTCTTTTTTTATTAAAGATTTATTTATTTTTTGAAAGGCAGAGTTAGAGAGGGACAGAGGCAGATACAGAGAGAGTGAGTGAAAAATGTCTTCCATCTGCTGGTTCACTTCCCAAATGGTTGCAATGACTGGGGTTGCACCTATCTGAAGCCAGGAGCCAGGAGCTTCTTCTGGGTCTCTCATGTGGGTGCAGGGGCCCAAGGACTTGGGCCATCTTCTACTGCTTTCCCAGGCTGTAGCAGAGAGCAGAGAGTTCTAAAATGTCCCTTAACTCTAATTCTAGCCATAATTAAAAAAAAAAAAAACTTGCCTTAGTATTATACTTCACCAAGGCCCTAGACCTAGGGCTAATTCTATAGACCTAGCACTAATTCTATCTAAACCCTGACTCTACCAGTAATGTAAGGCAATTGCCTTGAAATTACCCTAATCCTAACCATAGTCCTAACCCTCACACAGTCCATAAACCTATCCTTTACTCTAAACTTAACACAAGTCCTGGTCCCAATGCTAGCAATTAATCCTAATTCCAGTCCTGTCCAACTGCAGCATAAAGCCTAGTCCCAATACAAACCACAATTGTAACCAGAAAACTAACCCTAACCTTAGCACTAGTCCTCACCTTAACACTCAAGAAAATTATAGCCCAACCCTAAACCTAATAATTATAGCCCTAACCATAGTACTAATACAAACTGTATCCTACCTTAATAATAACTCTAACTCTACACCTTACCCTAAACTTAGCCCTAACCCCAATCCCAAACATAGCCCTAAAACTATGAGTTCAAATATTTCCTGCATATCTAATCCCAACAATAAACCTAATCTTACTTCTAACTCTAATATTAATGGTAACCAGGCCCTAGCTTGAAACTTAAAATTAGCCATAACCCTATCACTAATTCACTCAACAACAGTCCTAGGGATAGAACCAACTTGAAACCTTACCCTTCTACTAGCCCAAAACATAATGTGAATAATAACCTTAGCAGCAGCCTTGCTTCTATTCATAACTCTAGCCCTAGCCCTAACCCTAATCCTAGACGTAGTTTCACCCTTGTTCTAAACCTTACCCTAGGGCTGGCGCCATGGCTCACTTGGCTAATCCTTTGCCTGAGGCGCCTGCACCCTGGGTTCTAGTCCCTGTTGGGGTGCTGGTTCTATCCTGGTTGCTCCTCTTCCAGTCCAGCTCTCTGCTGTGGCCTGGGAAGGCAGTGAAGGATAGCCCAGGTGCTTGGGCCCTGCACCTGCATGGGAGACCAGGAGGAAGCACCTGGCTCCTGGCTTCAGATCGGCACAGCACGCAGGCCGTGGCAGCCATTTGGGGAGTGAACCAACGGAAGGAAGACCTTTCTTTCTGTCTCTCTCTCTCTCTCTCTCACTGTCTAACTCTACCTCTCAAATAAAAAAAAAAGAAAACTATTTTACTGAAACACAAAGATAACATTAAAATAGGAAAAATACTATGTAAGCTAAAAAATTTCAATCAATTCATGAAAAATCCAACCAATCAATAAATAGAGAGTTCCATATGCAAAATTTCAGTAGCAGATTTATGGGACATTCTAAATATTTAAGAAAGAAAAAACATAAATTTCCCATACTCACTAACAGTGGAAATAAACTGGGGAAATATATTGAAGAACATTTTCAAAATCTCTTTTGTGAAATCAGATTATGTCAATTTTGCAAATGAACCAGGACATGAAATTAAAGATCACCTTTTTCATAACCAAAATTAAAATGTAAGAAAAATATTATTATAGGAATCAAACTATGTGGAAACATAATGTATTAATAACAAGTGAGATTAAATAAAATATAGAGATGGCAACCTTTCCCAAAGAAACCATTTAAATTGTTCATGTAGGTGAAGAAAATCCATGGGATTACTTAGATTAAATGTTTAAAAGTATTTAATAAAGTCCAGCATCTAGCTATAAAAAACAACTAGCAGAAAAGTAAAAAAAAAAAAAAGTAATATCCTTATCTGATCAAGATAGTCTAAAATGAACCTACAACGAAGAGCACAAGCTATACAGAACCAATGAAAGCTTTTTCCTGGGAGTGGGCTCAGCCAACATTGTCTCTTCTCACTGTCTGTATCCAACATGGCACTGGAGGTGTGGTCATGGAAACACACTGGAAGCACAAGGTTCATGGATCTACTTTTAAACCGCAATATACATAAGTCACACTATGTACGCACAGATAGCTCAACATAATCCAGGCCCAGATACAACATTTACAAAATTACTGGGTCCAAGATTCAAATTACTGGATAAATAAAATTCAGAGTTACTATGTACCATCAAAAAACCACACCAAATCCAGAAAATGTTATTAAACGACAAAAGGCAGACTAGGAAGCAAATAGATAACAGAAAAAACGAGCCAGTAGAGGACTAGTCTATGCAGTACCTGTAAACATACATCAATTAAAGGAGTATTTAAAAGAATACAAACGGTGTAACAGAAAAGTGAGTTGAGGACATGAAGAAAATAATCAGCAGATGGAGTCCAGAGGCAGAGCCGTGGATTGTACTCACCTGCAGCGGGCCACTGGAGCTTGAAACCGCAGCGTGCTCGCAGGCACTGGACAGGTGAGGCAGGAGGGCCTCCAGGAGGTGGGCCCACAGGAGGGCGCCTGCCTGCAGCTTCAGGGAGGCGCTGGGCTTCAGACCTGAACTCAAACCTCCATCCCCACGGGCCCCACCGACACAGAGGATTCTGATTGGTTGCGTCTCCTGTTACGTCATGCTGACTCAGCGGCTGTGCCAACTGTGCCCTCAGCAGGCACCCTCCTAGCAACACCAGGAAATCTCGCGGGATTGCAGAAGTGTTCTGCTGACCGGCGGAGACAGGCGGTGAGCGGCTCAGATCTGCTCTCCGCGGTCTGTCTTCGCTTCAGGACCCGGCAAGGAGGGTGTCGGGACACGTTGGGAGCTGGGGGATGGTGAGTGTGGGCTGGGCGTCAGTGAGGACACGTGTGTCCCTGGCGGAATCCGCAGAACAGGACAGCAGTCAGCCCCAGGCCTCCCCGTGGTCAGCTCCAGACTTGCAGACCCGAGCGCCCTGCTGGGACGGCTCCTCCCTGGACCCTCCCCAGTCCAGTGTAGGGGCTGGGCAGCACCCAGGACCCGGGGCATCCCGACCCGTCCCGTCCCCGCAAGCAGCGACTCCAGCGTAGTCCGGGCCCTGCAGCCCGCGTCTCCCCCGTTGTGCGGTGAGTCTGAGAGCAATAAGAGAACCGGCACTGCACGTGCGGGGTTCCTGCCCGGAGAAGCTGTGGTCTGTGCGCCCCCACCATCTCCCTAGCGGTTCCCCGAGTCCCCGCAGTTTTCTGGCTGGGGTCCTTGTAGCACGGCTCTTCCTACGGACTGAGTCCGTTTCCTGTGCCTGATAACACAGTGCCGCAGACTGGGTAAACCGGAAAGAAAGCAGTTTTATTTCAGCTCCAAAGTGGAGAGGCAGTGAGTTCTCGCTGGCTGAGCCCTGAGGCTGTGCAGCACCGCACACGGCCTCAGGAGGAGCATGCAGGAGACTCCAAGCCCTGGAGAGAACACAGGCATGGGTGTCCTCAGCCATTCTTGAGGGAGAGACATAATGACCGTACAGGACCCGCTTTTCATTCTGAAAATGGGGATTACATTTTCACAAGCGATTCAGATGGGATGAAGAAGGCGTCTTCCCTGAGCTGGTCTCCTTTCATCTTTTGTGGAATCTGGCTGCCCTGTGATTCCTCTTAGCCCAGCAATGTAGGAATGCTCCATGCTTGTGAATAAGTGTCTCATTTTCTTGGATTAACCATGAGTAGATAGGATGATAATGTCTGGAAAAGGAAAGATAATTCTTGACATCTGGTTTTTCTATTAGATAGGAATAGAGGCACCCATGGATTGACTGCCCAGGTGTATGGAGGAGCCTCGGTCAGTTCCAATGTCTTCCTGATCTCACCCCGGCTTCCAGGGGGGACCAATTCCTGTTTTTGGTTTTGTTCTTGTGGTGCACTTTGCACTTTACCACTTCTAGTAAAGGGAAATGTTGCTTGGCTTTTCTTCTTCTTTTATTGCTATGAAACAGACTATCCCCACAGCCATTCATGAATTAAAAATACATAGAAATATAATAACAATATCCAGTACATGACATAGGCAAATTGGGTCATCAGCACTTTTACTCAGAATGTGAGAATTAATAGTTAGGGGGGCGCTAGCATTGCCAGCTTCCTTGCTTTAGATGTGGACTCCAAGAAGGCCTATTTTCATTTCTATTTTAATGGACACTCACCTATACATCGACAAAAAACCAGGACTTTATATTTTATTTCTTTTATACACTTATCTCTCAGGTATATACAAGAAGAGGTTTTTTCTGTTAGAGAACTTTAAGAACAAAAGCTCAGAAATAATGTCACACTTTTGTTTCTTCCAATGATTTTTCTCAGTTAGTTGTTAGAAATTATCCCAGGCTTTGATTTTATGTACAACTCTTGTTATTTTATGTCTGAAAGGCTTCAGACATCAGAATACAAATAAAACCAGACAGAATATTAAATCTACTTTCATGGAAGCTACAACATCAATCACACAACTTTGCATTTTATTCCTATTCCCCTTCTCAATGACATCTTGGCTTTACGTATCTACCCTAAACTGTCTACTCAGTCAGTAGTAGCACTTCCATTCTAATTATTGCCTTGTTGTTTTTCCCATTTCCTTTGATAATATGGAGCTCAATTTTTCCTTGCAGCATTAGCTGTTTCCCCATCCCAGAGCAGCAGGCGGGACTGATCAAGAAAAATTCTCCCAGTGTGTTTTTCACAAGGGAAAATTTTTCTTTTTTAACATTTTTTTATTTGACAGGTAGAGTTACAGACAGTGAGAGAGAGAGAGACAGAGAGAAAGGTCTTCCTTCCGTTGGTTCACCTCCCAAATGGCCGCAACATCTGGTGCTGCACTGATCCAAAGCCAGGAGACAGGTGCTTCCTCCTGGTCTCCCATGCGGGTGCAGGGACCCAAGCACTTGGGCCATCCTCCACTGCCCTCCCAGGCCAGAGAAGAGAGCTGGACTGGAAGAGGAGCAACTGGAACTAGAACAACCACTTGTAAGGGATGCAGTCTCCTTTTCTGTATGAGTACCATGGGTAGAAATTGATTGGAACCAACTTCCTGCTATAAAATCCTTTCCTTTGCTTTAGTATGTGCCATTTCCAAGGTCTGGCTTTTGAGGTCTCCCTTAATTCTCTCAGTTCTTCACTATTCTTCCCATGTATCCAGCTTTTTTTCTGAAATGTATCAGAGAGTAGGTTTCATCTGAGTTGAGTTAAAGAAATCTAAATAACCCAGTCATCTGTCGCTGATAGTTGCAGCAAAAATCTCACTATAATAACAATTACTTTGGCTTTCTTACAATAATTAAGATGGAAAATATCCTATATATGCAAAACTCAAGAGAATTATTTTCTAAATCAAGACATCATTTCATTATTTATAATGACCACCCTTTGGAAAACTAAATGGAATAATTCATTTCACTTTGAAGGAATGCAGCCTAGTTCTAGAAATCTAGTATTGGAATTTAAATACACATTCATTCTCTTTGTGTTTTTTTTTTTTAGTGTTAAAAGTTAAAATTTTACCCACCCTAAGTTGACATCTGGTGAACTTCAGATTGAGTCTTAACTGTATTTCAATGAATAGAAAATATTATCTATATTTGGAAAAGATGAAAGTCTAGGAAAGAAAAGGCAAATTTTAGGTATGTTGTGACTATATGATAAATTCACCAGAGGATTAAAACATAGTAATTTTCACTTCCTCTAAAGTTACTTAAAATTTTAACAAAAATTATTTTTACTTTATATTCTTATTTATTCACCAAATGCTTATCAAGTCTCATAATGATCTAGGCATTATCTAGATGATGAAATTTCTTCCCTTCTCAATGTTACATTCTGGATATAAATTGCAAATAGTGGAGTCATGTAATAAGAAAATGGTAATATGTTTGACAATGATAATTCCTAAGGGGAACAAAGTAAGATCAGAGATGCATGTCTGAGCATGAATAAGGAAGGGGCAGATGGAATATCTGCATGAAGAGATATTGGACAGAAAACTGAAAAGCATGAATTTTATCACTACCTGTTTCTTTAAAATCTGTTCCTAGTGCTATGTAACTAGTCATTTAGAAGAGTAATGAGGGGATCATTTTTGACAGTGAGTTGTAATTATCTGTCTGTAGATATAGATAATTTGCAATTCCCAACTTGACTCTCACTGGGATTAAACATGACAATAGGTCTGATCTGATTTCATCATCATTTAAAAAATCATCTATTATTTTTCAATTTGTTTCTGTGTGGGAGCAAACTGTTGAAATCTTTACTTAATGTATACTAAACTGATCTTCTGTATATTAATAGAATTGAAAATGAATCTTGATGTGAATGGAAGGGGAGAGGGAGTGGGAAAGGGGAGGGTTGCGGGTGGGAGGGACGTTATGGGGGGGAAGCCATTGTAATCCATAAGCTGTACTTTGGAAATTTATATTCATTAAATAAAAGTTTAAAAAAAAAGATATAGATCATTTGATGCAGTTGTAGAAAAAATGGTCAGTGTTGGAACTTGGTAAGAAGAGCATTTAAGTTGGGTAGGATTAAGAGTAATAGCCTGAATGAGAGGCCCTGATCACAAAGGGCCTTGGAAGACTTGTCAGAATACCACTGTGTATTCTGAATGAGGCGAGAATGGTAAAAAGAATCCTTAACAGAAAAACAGGAAACAGTCAAGAGGTAAACATTTTGAAGAGAGGTGTACTTATCTTTGATTACATTGATGTTTTCATAGGAAATGCCAATGTAAAGCCCATGAAGTTGTGCACATTAAGGGTGTGCATGTTTTTATGAATTATATCCCAAAAAAGCTTTGAAAAACTTTGTCAGGGAAGTGGTATGATTCAATTAATATCTTCAAAAGATCTTTCAGTTATTGGAAAGAACTAGGTAAAGACATAGAATGGTAAGTTAGGAACTGCTCCATTTAAGACTTCTTTATTCAAACATGTTGAAAATTTAATTTTGAGGAAATGTCTGGAAACAGGAGTCTTTTAAGCAACATCTGATCTTAAGTCACTATAAATGTAATTGAAGAAACCTTCTTTAACCATGGGGTTTAGAAGTTCACAGCCATGCCCAATTATTATCTATCAAGGTGGAAACTTTGTTCATCCCCATAGCATTTATCACCATCTGTATTCATCTGTTCTGCTCTTCATTTACCTCCCCTTACCATAATGCAGTTTTCATAAGTGTTGGAACTGGCTTATCATGTTCGCTTTAATAGTGGAATTTATTTTTAAAGCAGAAAAATATTTATGTAAAAATCGACTGTAAAATGCGGAATATTCCCATATATCCCACCCTCCCTGCACCCAGTATCCCCTATTATTAACATCTTGCTTTGGTGCAGTACACTTGTTACAAGTGATAAGTCAATATTAGATCATTTTTAGTAACTAAGTGCGGAGTTTTCAAAAAGGTTTCCTCTTGGTGTTTTATGTTTTGTGAAGCTTGAAAAATGTATATCATATGTGCTCCTCTTACATGTATGATAGTGTAATATAGAATGGTTATACTACACTTTGTTCAACCTCTTGATCTCTTTCCCCTTCTGAAATCCTACAGCAATCATTCATTTTTAGAAATGTCTTTTTAATATAAATTCACATATAAAATTGTGTTTACTGTGTCTAAACTATATAGAAAGAAGAGATGCAGATAGAATAAGATACTTTAAATAATTAAAATACGCCTTATTTCACATAGTAATTGATTTATGTTTCCCAGAAAAGATTTCATTCTTTTCCCCTTTCAATGCAATTATAATGGAATATTTTTTAGCAGCTTGTCTGACATTGGTTTGTGTCGCTCCCCCTCTTCGTGGAGGAGCGACACTAGACCCTGCGCTGTTCTTTTGTCTGCTCGGCCCTCCCCGGGTTTGCTGCTGGTTTTTCCCGGGTTGGCTACCGACCCTTCCACCTCCGTGGAAGGGCGGTTCCCCCTGCCACTTTCCCCACTTCCGCGGGGGAGCGGCACACCGCTGGCCGGCTCTCTCGGGGGCTGCTCAGGTGTTCCTTCAGATAGATGTTCCTGGTGCATGTTGTCTCTCTCCTCCTTTATAGTCCTCTTCCACCAATCCCAACTCTGCTACCCACACGCCGAGTACGCTGCTCTCCTGCAATCAGGAGCAGGATCAGCTCCTGCAGGTCATCACTCAAGTTGGCGAGAGGCAGCTGCGTAGAAGTTGTTACTCCCTTCTCAGCGCCATATTGTGGGAAAGCAGATGCATAGAATAAGTCTTAATTCCAGTAACAGTCTAGTCTGAGTTGCTCCCCACAGTTTGTCATTCCACTGTTCCATTTTTAAAGATTTATTTATTTTAAAATCAGAGTTACAGAGAAAGAGGGAGAAGCAGAGAGAGAGAGAGAGAGAGAGAGAGAGAATCTTCTATCTGTTGATTCACTTCCCACATGGCCACAATAGCTATGGCTGAAGCAGGCTGAAGTCAGAAGCCAGGAATTTTATTTGAGTCAGCACATGGGTGACAAGCACCCAATACTTTGGGCCATATTCCACCGCTTTTCCCAGGCCAATAATGGAGCTGGATTGGAAGTGAGACAACCAGGACTTGAACTGGTGCACAAATGTGACTCTGGCATCACAGGTGGCACCTTGATCCACTAAACCACAATGCCAACCCCAAATGTTGCTTTTTAAAAAAATCACTTATTTTTCTCATAGAATCACAATTTCTATTTCATAACCTGTGCATCCCCTTATCATTTTGGGTTTCTGCCTTTGACATGGTATCTACCACCTTTGTGTGCCATTAGTATCTAATGTAAGCTAATCGTGGTACTTTGAAGCCACAGCCATTCATGCTTGCTTTTCCCTTGTGATTCCATCAACTCACTGAAACTGTAACTCTACCTTGCAGCCTTTATGTACACAAGTTTTCAGAGAAATTTAAGGCAAGACCTGACCATTAATCCTTTCTAGGTAACATTTTCGCAGATTTTGTTGATGTTGATGAGAATCTAAAATTACCTTTTATTTTTAAAAGTATGTGGCATACTTCTAGATAGTCAAACTTTATTTTTTAAAAAAGATTCATTTTAAGGTCAGAGTGGAAAAGATAGATGCAAGAGGGCTTCTGTCTATTTGTTCACTCACCAAGTTGCCATAGAACCTGTGCCCGAGTCAGTCCTAAAGCATGAGCCAGAAACTCCATCTGGGTCTCCCATCTGGATAGCAGGAAACAAACTATTCAGGCCATCATCTGCTGCCTCCAAGATGCATTAGCAAGATGCTGGATCAGTAGTGCAGAATAGATGGTACTCTAATCTGGCACTCAATATAGGATGAGGGTGTGCCTTAATGGTGGGTTAATCCAATGGGCCTGAACAGCTTCCCCCTGGCATTGGCATGTTTATTTTAATGTTGTAGTAGTATGATCTTTGTTGTAGCTTTGTGGAGAATTTTTAATATTTATCTTTAATTTAGTTGTAATGATCTGTGTTTCAGTCACTTTTTCCGTATTCACTCATATTTCCATTATCTCCTCTACCAAATTAATCATTTTTTCTTACACGATAATAATGTTTTATAATTGCATGACTTTTTAAATCTTTATTTTTTGAAATTATAACTATTATTGCTACATATTTTCAGCATTTTAGGCTGAGCTAGCCCTAATGCTCTGAGTTTGTGGCCAGCTTGGTTAGCATTTTGTGAAGTCATCAACTCACTCAAATTTCTATATGTTTCCTGGCATCTGTCATGGACACAGTTTCTCAGACACACGCTAGGCCACTATGATAATTTACCCTTACAAGTAACATGTATTTTATTCCTTTTGTATTTTTATGGAGCTCTAAATTTGCCTTTGATTTTTGAAACTTCTATATAATCTATATATGTGAATCTGTCCTCTCATATATTATAGAACATGATCTGATCTTTGTGTTATCTATGTTTCTGGGATTTTTTTCATATTTTACAATACTGATGTATTTGTAATGAATTGTTTATCAGAAAATTTTCTATGTCTGCATTCATACCATTATTGTGCACTTCAGATTACTCATTTCTTCTCACAGTAGTCACATATTTTATTTCATGACATGTGCAACCATTTTTATTTTTGTTAACATTCATAACGTGCATTCTTCTTTTGTTGGTCTGTTAATCTATTACTATAACCTTTGTATATCACTAACATTCTGTAAAGTCAGTGGTGATACAATGAATCTGTGCCAATCTTGGTTTGGATTTTCATTGTGAGATTATTAGCTTGCTCAAACTTCTATAAAATCTGGCAAATTTCATGTATATAGTTCAAAGTGTTAGGCCAGTTTTCTTCATTATCTCCTTTCAGGTAACGTATTTTACCTTTTCTGATTTTTACCAGTAGTATATGAAATTTTCCATCATGTATTTCTAGACTCTGCTATATCTAATATACTGTGTAAAATGCAAAGATCTCTTCAAAATCAAGATACTCAATTTTTAAAAAATAATTTTAAACTTTGTTGTAGCATACTCTTTACATCAACTATTTTTATATCCACTAGTTACTCTATTATTATTCCTACCAAGTTGTTGTTTTACTTAAAGTTTCAGCAATATATTTTATATCATAAACATCCCTTTTTGTTTTTGATTTTGTGTTTGAATTTATTGTATATATATCTATATCTCTCTAATACCCTAGTTTAAGTGAGTCCTGGTATTATCAATCTGGGACCATCTTGCTTGACTTTTTAAATTGTGATGTCATCATGTCACTCAAAATTCTGAAAGTTGTGTAGCAACATTCATGTAAACTGTGCTTGGCATTCAAGTACAGGAAGAACATAGAACTCCTAATAGACATGACCTGAAAAGACCCACACCAAGACACGTTGGAATCAAACTCAGCAAGTCTCAGCAAATTCAAAAAATCAAAATCATACCATGCACCTTTTCAGACTACAGTTGAATGAAGCTGGAATTCAACAACTCAGTAATCTCTAGAGCATATGCAAACACATGGAGACTGTACAACATGCTCCTCAATGAACAGTGGGTCATAGAGGTAATCAAAAGAGAAATCAAAACTTTCTGGAAACAAATGGAGATGACAACACAATGTATGAAAACTTATGGGATACAGCAGAAGCAGTGTTAAGAGCAAAGTTTATAGCAATAGATGCCTACATCAAGAAATTGGAAAGGCAGCAAATAAATGAGCTGTTGATGTATCTCAAGGATCTAGAAAAACAACATGAAACTGAACACAAAACTAGTAGGAGAAAAGAAATAACTAAGATTAGAGAAAAAATAAGCAAAATTGAATCCTAAAAACAATACAAAAGATCAGCAAAATGCAGAGCTGTTTTCTTCAAAAAATAAACAAAATTGAAACACCATTGGCCCAACTAACCAAAAGAGGAGAGAGAAGACCCAAATCAAGAAAGTTACATATGAAAAATGAAATGTAACAACAGACACCACAGAAATAAAAAGATTCATCAGAAATTACTATGTAGACCTGTATGCCAATAAACTTGGAATCCTAGAAGCAATGGATAGATTCCTGGACACATATAAAGAACCTACGTTGAGCCATGAAGACATAGAAAACCTAAACAGACACATAACGGAGACAGAAATAAAATCACTAATAAAGGCCCTCTCAAGAGAGAAAATAGCAGGAAAGGATGGCTTCACTGCTGAATTCTACCAGACATTTAAAGAAGAATTAACTCCAATTCCTCTCAAAGTATTCAAAAAAATTGAAAGCTAGGGAATCCTCCCAAAGTCTTTCTATGAAGCCAGCATCACCTTAATTCCTAAACCTGAAAAAGATGCAACAGAGAAAGAGAATTACAGCCCAATTTCCCTGAAGAACATAGATGCAAAAATCCTCACCAAAATTCTAGCAAATCAAATCCAATAACACATCAGAAAGATCATCCATCCAGAGCAAGTAGGATTTATCCCTGGTATGCAGGGATGGTTCAACATTCAAAAATCAAACAATGTGACACATCACATTAACAAACTTAAGAACAAAAATCATATGATTATCTCAATAGATGTAGACAAAGCATTAGAGAAAATACAACACCCTTTCATGATGAAAATTCTAAGGAAATTGGGAATAGAAGGAATATTCCTCAACTTAATCAAGGCAACTTATGACAAACCCATGGACAGAATCATATTGAATAGGGAGAAGTTGGAAGCATTCCCATTGAGATCCAGTACCAGACAGGGATGCTCACTCTCACCAGTGCTATTCAATATATACCTGGAAGTTTTAGCCAGAGCTATTAGGTGAGAAAAAGAAATCAAATGGATAGAAGTTGGGAAGGAAGAAGTCAAACTATACCTATTTGCAGATGACTTTATTCTATATATAGGGGATCCAAAATAATCCACTACGAGACTATTTGAACTCATTGAAGAGTTTGGTAAAGTAGCAGGATATAAAATCAATATACAAAATCAACAGCATTTGTATACACAGACAATGCCATGGCTGAGAAACAACTTCTTTTTTCCTTTGACAAGCAGAGTTAGACAGTGAGAGACGGAGACAGAGAGAAAGGTCTTCCTTCCGTTGGTTCATCCCCCCAAATGGCCGCTACAGCCGGCACACTGCACTGATCCGAAGCCAGGAGCCAAGTGCTTCCTTCTGGTCTCCCATGCAGGTACAAGGCCCAAGCACTTGGGCCATCTTCCACTGCCTTCCTGGGCCACAGCAGAGAGCTGGACTGGAAGAGGAACAACCAGGACAGAATCCAGCACCCCAACCAGGTGTAGAACCCCAGGGTACCGGTGCTGCAGGCAGAGGATTAGCCTACTGAGCCATGGCACCAGCCAAGAAACAATATCTAAGTCAATCCCATTCACAATAGCTACAAAAAAGCAAATACCTTGGAATAGATTTAACCAGAGATGTCAAAGTTCTCTATAATGAGAATTACAAAACATTAAAGAAATAGAAGATACAAAAAATGAAAAATATGTTCCATGTTCATGGATTATAAGAATCAGTATAATCATAATGTTCATTTTTCTGAAAGCAATTTACAAATTCAAGAGGATACTAATCAAAATACCAAAGGCATCTTCTCTGATTTAGAAAAATGATGCTGAAATTCATATGGAGCCATAGGAGACCTCAAATTGCTAAAGCAAATTTATACAACAAAAACAAAGTCAGAGACATCATAATACCAGATTTCAAGATATACTACAAAGCAGTTACAACCCAAACAATCTGGTATTGGTACAAAAGTAGATGGATAGACCAATGGAACAGAATTGAAACACCAGAATTGAATCCAAACAGCTACAACCAAGTAATATTTGATCAAGGATCTAAAACCAATCCCAGGAGCAAGGACAGTCTATTCAACAAATGGTGCTGGGAAAACTGTATCTCAGCATGCAGAAGTGTGAAGCAAGACCCCTACCTTACACCTTATACAAAAATGCACTCAGCATGGATTAAAGATCTAAATCTATGTCCTGACACCATCAGATTATTAGAGAACACTAGGGAAACCTTGCAAAAACATTGGCAGGAAAAGACTTCTTGGAAAAGACTCCAGATGCACAGGCAGTCACAGCCAAAATTAACAAATAGGACTACTTCAAATTGAGAATTTTCTGTATGGCAAAAGAAATAGTCATGAAAGTGAAAAAGCAACCAACAGAATGGGAGGAGTTATTTGTAAGCTATGCAACTGATAAAGGATTAATAACCAGAATCTACAAAGAAATCAAGACACTCCACAATAACAATACAAACTTCCCAGTTAATAAGATTGGCCAAAGACTTAAACAGACATTTTTCAAAAGAGGAAATCCAAGTGGCTAACAGACATATGAAAAAATGTTCAGAATCACTAGCTGTCAGGGAAATGCAAATGAAAACCATAACAAAATTTCACTTCACCCCAGTTAGAATGGTTTTCATGCAGAAATAAAAAAACAACAAATGCTGGCAAGGTTGTAGAGAAAAAGGTACCTTAATCCACTGTTGGTGGGAATGCAAACTGGTAAAGCCACTATGAAAGAAAGTTTGGGGATGCCTCAGAAATCTGAATATAGTTCTACCATACAACCCAGCCATCCAACTCCTCAGAATTCACCCAAGGGAAATGACATCAGCAAATGAAAATGTTATCTGAACCTCTATGTTTATTGAAGCTCAATTCACAATATCTAAGACATGGAATCAACCTAAATGCCCATCAACAGAAGGCTGGATAAAGAAATTATAGGATATGTACTCTATGGAATACTACACAGTCGTAAAAAGAAATCTGGTCATTTGCAACAAAATGGATGAGTCTAGGAAACATCATACTTAGTGAAATAAGCCAGACCCAAAGGGACAAATACCATATATTCTCCCTGATGTGTGACAACTAACAGAGCACCTAAGAGGGAACCTGTAGAAGTGAATTTGATGCTATGAGAAGCAATTACTTGAACACCCCTTGTCTTGAATGTAGAGGAGCAGTTTATTCATTTAATTTATTTTATCTTTTCTATTTAATACCATTGAACGAACCCTTTACTTAACATCAAATTTATCATAGGTGTACAAAGTCAATTGAAAGTTAGTCTCTGTTAAAAAGAAGAGTGGGAATAAGAGAGGGAGGAGCTGTACAGTTTGACACACATTCCCATAGACTTACTCCTAAGGGTAAAGCTAAAGCTTGCTAGAGAACTCCAAATCCTATTAAGCTGGGTGGTACCATATTATGTGTTAAAATGATCATATTATGTGTGTAATTGATCATAGATAGGATTAAGTGTCAAAGGGATCACATAAATAAGACCACATGTCTGGTAATAACAATAGATAGAATTAAAGAGGAGGTAAATGTTCCAACCTAAGAAGCAGTCCACACAGCAGACTCATAGAATGACAAACACCCTAAACAGCCCTCGGACCTCAGAATCGGCCCTTAAGGCATTCAGATCTGGCTGAAAAGCCCATCAGAGAATTCCAGGTTTGGAAAGCCAAGACACTGTGGCAAAAAATGTTCTACATGAAGCATCTCTGTGAGTGAGGCTCTTGTGGAAAGAAGGGGCCATCAAAGAAGGAGGTACTTTTCTCTGAAGGGAGGAGGGAACTTGTACTTTGCTTATAGCCTTGTCTAAATACTGACAGTTTGAGGACTCAAAAGGCTTCCATAGCCTTGGCACAGCTCGTGGCAAGAGCCTCGGGTGATCACTGATGTCAGAGACAGGCAGAGATAGATCTTCTACCCACTGGCTTACTTCCCAAATAAATGCAATAGCTAGAGCTGGTCTGGCCTGAAGCCAGGGGTGAGGAGCCTCTTCTGGGTCTCCCACATGGTTTCAGGGGTCCAGGTGCTTGGGCCATCCACTGTTACTTTCTGAGGCACATCAACAGGGATCTGGATGGGAAATGGGGCAGCAATTTCATGAACTGGCTCCAATTTGGGATGCTGACACCATATGTGGTGGCTTCACATGCTACAGCACAGAACTGTCCCCCCGTATGTTACCTTTTGGGGAGTGAACTAGTGGATAAAGATTCCCCCTCTCTCTCTGTCTCTCTCTCTCCTCTCTCTCTCTATGTCTCTCACCCCCTCCCTCCATCTCTCCTTTTTGTCTCTGTAACTGTCTTTTAAGCAAATAAACACAAATAAAAAGAAAGCATTTAAAAAGGTAATGAGCCCAGTTTTCTTTGAATGGGTCCTATTCCTCTCTGTCAGTCAGTCTCTTTTCCCCTGAGTCCCTGTCTGCCTGTTTCCCCAGAGGCTCAGTCTGTGTGTCTGTCTCACCCAGAGGCCCTGACTCTCAATTTTTCTCCCTCTGAGGCCCTGTCTGTCTTGTCCAGAGACTCAGTCTGTCTGTGTGTCTGTCTTGCCCAGGGGTCCTATTTGTGTGTTTGTCTTATTCAGAATCCCTGTGTATTTCCCAGAGAACCTGCCTGTCTTTCTGTTCATCTTGTCTGAAGGCCCTGTCTGTCTTCCCCAAGGCTGTCTGTCTGTCTAGCTCAGACACTGTGTATTTGTCATGCCCAGAGGCCCTGCTTGACTCTCTTGTCTAGAGCTCCTTCTGACTTGCACAGAGATGCTGTCTCTGTCTTGCCCAGAAACCCTCTTGAGCCACCTGTCTGTTTAACCCAGAGGACATGGCTGTCTGTGTGTCTCTTGCCCAGAGGCCTTGTCTGTGTTTGTCTTGCCAGAAGTTGTGTGTGCCTTGCTTAGAGCATCTTTCTGTCCATCTTTCATTTTTTTAATGATTTATTTATTTTCCTTGAAAGTCAGAATTACACACAGAGAAGAGAGGCAGAGAGAGAGAGAGAGAGAGAGAGAGAGAGAGAGAGAGAGAGGTCTTCCATCTGATGTTTCACTCCCCAGATAGCCACAATGGCCAGAGCTGTGCTGATCTGAAGCCAGGAGCCAGGAGCTTCTTCCATGTCTCCCACATGGGTTCAGGGGCCCAAAGACTTGGGCCTTCTTCTACTGCTTTCCCAGGCTATCGCCGAGAGCTGGATCAGAAGTGGAGCAGCTGGGTCTCGAACTGGTGCCCATATGGGATACCGGCGCTTCAGGCCAGGGTGTTAACCCACTGCTGCACAGCGCCATCCCTGTCACAATGGTTTTTATGACAATAATTCATAGTAAGAATACCATGATTGGTTTGTGAAATCACAGTTTCATGTATATGTTATCACAATATTGGCATGTGTCATCATAATGCTTTTGATGACATCGTGATTGATTATAAAATGATAATAGTGGTTTATGACACTATAACTAATTATCTTCACAATTATAGGTTCATGGCATCACAATAATTTTTATGACTTCACAGTTGGTCATGACATCACAATTTATGAAATGATAATTTTTGGTTTATTGCATCATAATATTGGTTTATGATATCACAATTTTTTACTATGTCAATTTATTATCAAATCACAATGGTGGTTTACCATGTCAGAATTGATTATTATATCACCATATTATCTTTATGATATAACAATGGTGAATTATGACATCCCAGTTGATTATGTAATCAAGAATTTTTACATCATGGTTTATTATGACATGAAAATGGTAGCTTTATAACATCACAGTGCTTTAATGATATCACAATTGATTATAACATCATAGTAGCTTTATAATGCCACAATATTTTTAAGATTTCATTTTTGATTATGAGATCAAATATTTGGTTTATGATAACACAATGTTTGTTTATTATATCCCAGTTGCTTATGGCATCATATGGCTATATACAAAATCACAATTGATTATGACATAACAATTGTAGATTTATGGAAACAATGTATAGTTCTGTCATCTCTATATTGATTTATGACATCGCAATTGTTTGTGACATTGTAATTGATTATAACATCATGGGTGTTTATGAAACCAAAATTTATGTGAAATCAGGACAGTATTATGACATCGTAATTGTTTATAGCATTACAATTGATTATGCTACTGAAATGGTTATTTATGAGATCAATTAATTTTGACATCACAATGGTTTTTGTGACTCCACAATTGATTATTAAACCACAATGTAGGTATATGACACAACAATGGTGATTTATCAATCCTAGCTGATTACATAACAAGAGTTTTTATGCCAACACCATGGATTATAACATCACATTGACAGCATGTGTTATGACATCACAATGTCAGTTTTATGACATCATAATGGAAGCTTATGTCATCACAATGATGGTTTATGTCATCCCTAGTGATTATAACAACAGAATTGTTGGCTGATCACAATTGTTTTATGACTTCAAAATTGAGTGTGATAGTACAATATGGATGTATAACAACATGGTGGTATATTATAACACCACATATGATTATGACATCACATTCATGTTTATGATGTCAAAAATATTTAGACTTCAAAATTAATTATGGCAACACAATGGTTGTTTCATGACCAAAATGGTACATTTATAGCATCAGGATATTGGTATATGACAGAATTATTTTCATAACCTCATTATTATAAAACTTCTATGGTTTATGATATCACAATATTTATGTCATCACTGTGCTCATGATATCATAACGGTAGTTTATGAAATTACAATTGATCATGACACCACATGGTTGATTTATGATGTCACAATGGTTTTTGTAACTTCACAATTGATTACAGCATCAGAGCAGTTGGTTTATAAAATTACAATTGCTGTTTTATGGCATATGATACCACATATAATAGACTATGATATCACAATAGTGGTTTATGACATCACAATTCATTAGTATTTAAAAATGGTAGGTTTACATCACAATGGTTCAGAATTATTTATGACATCACAGTTATAGGTTTAGAAATATAACAATGGTGGTTTGTAACATTTGAGTTGATGACGACATGATTTTTTTGAGCTCGCCATTGATTATGACAAAATAATGGTAGCTTTATAACAGCATGATGGTTTTTATGTCATGAAATTTTGGATTGTTACATCACAAGGGTTTCTGTGACATCACAATTTATGATAATATCATAATAGTATTCTATAAAAATTGATAATGAAATCACAATGCCAAGTTTATGATCTCAAAGAGGTTTTAATGACCTCAGAATTGACTATATTATCACAATGGTAGATTTATTATATCATAATGGTTTATCATGCCCGAGTTATGATATCATGAGGTTTTTTTCAACGATCACAATTGATTATAACAATGGTAACTTTATGACATCACAGTGATTTTTATATTGTCACAATAGATTTTCACTTCAAATTTATTTTATGACAGAATTCAATATAATATGAAAATAATGTCTATGATAGGTTACTTATCACAGTAGTTGGTTTACAACATCATAATGGTGGTTCATAATAATACAATTCATTATCATGTCACAATGATAGCTTATGACATCACTATGGTGGTTTTATGAATCTGTTTGGTAGACTTATAGCAAGTAAATTGCTTTATGACATCACAAACATTGATTTTTGACATCACAGTAGAAGACTTAAGACATCACCATGGTTTTAATAATAGGTTTTTACAAAAATGGTGGTTTATGGCATCACAATTTATTGTGACATTATAGTGGTAGGTTTATGGAATCACAGTTGAATATGATATGAAAACACAATGTGCTACCATATAACCTCGTAGGGTTAAAGCATCACAATATTGATTTATGACATCACAATTGTTTTTATGACATTACAATATTAATATTGACTTCATATCACAAAATTTATATTGACCTCATATCGGTGTTTACTAGATCACAATTCATTATGACATCACAGTAGATTTATGCTTGTAATACTTTCAAAATAACTACTCATTTTAAATTCATTTTGTGATGCTACAATTGATTATGATTTCAGAACAGTAGGTTTGATGTCACAATGATAGGTTTATGATGTCACAATGGATTTAGAACTTTACAATTAATCATGACATCACAACAGTTGGATTATGACATCACAATGGTTTGCTTATGGCGTCAAACATTGCTTTATGAAATCACAATGGTTTTATGAGATCACAATTTAAATCATAATGGTGGTTTATGACATCACTATTCTTTGGGACATTGCCATGGTGTTTTATGGTATCACAGTGGTAGCATATAACATCACAATTGATTATGACATCATAATTTTATGTGTTTGAAGCTAGAAGTTTTGATAGCTTCACAATTTATTGTAACATATAAATGGTAGGTTTCAGATAGCACAGTGTTTTTATGTCATTACACTATTGCTTTATGAAATCACAAGTTGTTAAACGTGATTGGTTATGACATCACAGTTGGGTTATGATTTCATAATGTTTTGTGATTTCATAAACGAGTACATTACTATGTTAGGTTTATGATATGACAATGGTGGTTTAATCACATCCCGATTGATTATTTCACAAAAAATTTTATGTCATAATAGATTATGTAACAGTTGTAGCTTTATGACATTGCAATGGATTTTTATGACACTGCACTAGATTTGTGACTTAAATATTATTTTTATGATGGCTCAATTCATTATAAAATCATAATGGTGGTTCATGAAATCACAATCGATTAAATAATGGTATTATGACATCAACATGATGATTGTAGTTTATGACATCATTATAAATATCACAATGTGTATTTTTATGCATCACCATTTTAATGAGTTCATGATTACTGCATCAAAATGGTACATATTTAACAAAAATGTTGGATTGTGTGGCATAAATACTGGTTTGTGACATCACAATGATTGTTAAAATATCAAAATTAAATATGATATCACAATGATTTTATGTCAAAAAAAGGTTGGCATATGACATCACAATAGATTATTGAAGTTACAATCAATTAGGAGATAACACTGCTTTATGACACCCCAGTTGACTATTACATCACAATGGTAGATTTATGATTTCACAATGATTTTTATGAAATCCTAATTGATTATGACATATACAATGTCATGTAACATCACAGTGATTTTTGTATCATCTTATTATTGGTTTATGACATCAAAATTCTTAACATCAAAATGAAGTTTTATGGTTTTGTAATTATGACATCAAACCTTAGTTTTATGTCACAAGAAGTTTATGATATCACAGGAGTTGCTTATGATGTTTCACTTCTGCATGACAACACAAGGTTTTTTCAGACAGTTTCGGACAGTTTCAGACAATTTGGTAGTTTGGGACCAGTGCTGTAGTGCAGCAAGTTACAACACTTGTTGCAATTCTGGCATCCCATATGGCACTGGTTTGAGTCTTGGTTGCTCCAGTTCCAATCCAACTCCCTGCTAATGTGCAAGGAGAATCAGTGGATAATAGCTGAAGTCCCTGGGCTCCTGCAACCACTTGAGAGACCTGAAAAAATTTCCTGGCTTCTGGCTTTATCTGGCATAGACTCAGTTTTTGTGGCCATTTGGGAAGTGAACCAGCAGATGGAGGATTTCTCTTTCTCTGTCTCTCTAACTCTGCCTTTCAAATAAATAAGTAAATCTTTTCAAACAGTAGGTTATGACACACAATGTTATTTTATGTCCTTACAACTGATTTTGACCTCTCAGTGGTTTTTATAATATCACAATTCATTATAACATTATAATAGCAGTTTCAGGACATCGCAATGGAGTTCTATGATATCACAGTTGATCATGATATCAGAATGATTGGTTTATATTGTCAAATAGTTTGACTCCATAATTCATTATGATAGCACAATGGTTAACTTATGATACTATTATGGCACTTTCATGGTATCAGAATATTGGTATATAACATGATGATTCTTTTCTTATAATAATTGATTTTTTGCATCAGAGTAGTGGTTTATGTTGGACTTAACCCTAATGGTAGAGTTAGAAATGTGCCAGGGGATTCCAATTCAATCCCATCAAGGTGGCATGTACCAATGCCATCTCACTAGTCCAAGTGATCAGTTTCAGTTCATAATTGATCATAACGATAGGGTTAAGAGTCAAAGGGATCACATAAACAAAAATAGTGTCTGTTAATACTAACTGTTAGAATTAAAAAGGAGAGAACGATCCAACATAGGAAGCGGGATACACAGAAGACTCAGAGAATGGCAGATGTCCTAAATAGCACTCTGGCCTCAGAATCAGCCCTTACGCCATTCTGATCTGACTAAAAAGTCCATGAGAGTATTTCAGGCATGGAAATCCAAGACACTGTGGCAAAGAATGACCTAAATGAAAGATCTCTGTGAGATCCTAGGGGAAATAACTGGCCATCAAAGAAGGGAGGTACCTTTCTCTGAAGAGAGGAGAGAACTCCCACTTTGACTATGGCCTTGTCTAAATAAGATCAGAGTTGGTGAACTCAAGAGGCTTCCATAGCCTTGGCAGCTCATGATAAGAGCCTAGAGTGATTACTGACATCATCAATAAGAGTGTGAATTGTTAACAATGGGAATCACTGTGCACCTGATCCCCATGTAGGATCTCTGTCCTTAATGTGTTATAATATGCGAATAATGGTAAAACTACTACTCATACAGTACTCTATACTTTGTGTGTCTGTGTGGGTGCAAACTGTTTTCTTAGTAAATACTAAGTAGATCTTCTGTATATAAAGATAATTGAAAATGAATCATGATGAAGAATGGCATGGGAGAGGGAGTGGGAGATGGGATGGTTGTGGGTGGGTAGGTTATGGAGGGGGGGAAATCCACTATAGTCCAAAAGTTGTACTTTTTAAATTAATATTTATTAAATAAAATTTAAAAATATATGTACATACATAGATATATGTAAATAAAATCACTTTAGATATTAAAAAATAGTGGTTTATGAATTAACAATTATGATGTCATAATTGTGGTTATGATCTCACAGAGATTTTTATGAGTTCACAATTGATTATGACATCACATTGTTTGGTTTATGATATAACAATGTTGTTTTATCCCATCCGCATAGATTATGACATTACAGAGATTTTTACCAGATCACATCTATTATTTGATGATATAGGTCCATGAAAGCACAATGGCTTATTATATTATCACAATATTACTTCAGCATGTGTTATGGCAACACAATAATTGGTTTATGACCTCACAATTGCATATTAATGACATCACAACATTGGTATATGATAATCTGCCGGAGACCAGCTCCAGCCAGTCCAGGGGCCCCAAGGTGTGAGAGGTGTCAGTGCTCGAAGAAATGAGAGACACACTCACAGCAAGGCTGATGGCATGGCTCTGGCTTTCGAGCACCAGACTTTATTTTTATATCATAAGCCACATCATGATTCTTTCTTCTTACAATGAAAAGTCTGTTGTCCATTTTTTCTAATTACATTTTCTTTGATTTTCAAGGGCATATTCAGAGCATGGGTTACAATCACAGACAGGTGTGATATAACAGGCAGCTCACACAGGCCAAGGCCTCGAGTGCTGCTGAATTATGCAGAAATTGGCTACATAAGCTAGAATAGTACCTTCCTAATCTAATCTTTACTAGAAGCCCCAAGTTCAAAGCAAATTCTTTTTAAAATGTATCCCCTCTTAGCAGTTCTTTCTGTAATTCTTTAATTTTTTATTGTACCTATTTAAAGGTTCACTTAGATCTATTTCACAGTTTTGACATCCTAACCATTGTAGTATTTGTAGCATATATTGAATTAAAGCTTTATTAACATTTATCTTTATTCTAGCATATACCAGAGAGCCTGTTGCCTTTTAATTCTTTTCCACAAACAGCTCAACCTTGCATAAAGCATTAACCCTTTCTCCTAAACTAATATTTTGCTTGATTAATATTCTACAAAGCAATGGACATTTTGGGGATAATGAGACTAAGTATTCTTCCCTAAAATTAGGAATACAGCAATCATTAGCGGGACCACGAGGACTCCGGCTTTCTAATGCAGAGTGTAGTTCCCAACAAACCTAAAACCACCAAGAGGCCTGCAGCTGTCCTTCTCATGCCTTGCTGGGACTGACCTGCTGTGACCTTGTCAGCCAGCCAAAGTTGACTTGGCCTCCTCAATTATCACTATGGCTTTTATGATCTCATGATTGATTATAACTTCACAGTAGTAGCTTATGCCATTAGAACTGATTATAACATCACAATGGTCATTTATGTCATCACAACAATGGTCTATGGCATCACAATTAAATGTCACAGTTGTGACTATATGACACAATTTGTAATCGATTTTTGACATCATAGCACCTGGTTTATGACATCACAATAATTGGCTTCTGGTGACACAATATTAATTTATAAATTCACAATGGTTTTTATGATATCACTAGTATGATGTCACAGTGGTGGTTTATGACATCACACCACATTATGCCTTTGATGTCATAATGTTTTAGGAAATTCACAATGTATTATGACATCACAATGGTATGTTTATGATATAATGATGGTGGTTTATCATATTCCAGTTGATTGTGACATCACAAAGATTTTTATACAATAATATTGACTTATGACTTTACAATTGATTTATGATATCACAACTGATTTCCTTTTTTGATTTTTTTAAGGAATACAACTTCATCATTCAATATATACAGATCTGGAAACATGATGCTCTTCCCATCCTACATCGCTCCTACACATACTCCCACATTTCTTTCTCCTCTCTCTTCCTTTCCTTTATCATTCTTATTTTTTACAGAGATTAATTTTAAGTTAACTTTTATACTCATAAGATTATCCCTGCACTAAGTAGAGAGTAAACTGATTAGTATGAAGAATAAAAGAAGTAAAGAACAAAAACAGGAAAAATATTGTTCCCTAACAATCAAGGCAAGGGCTGTTCAAAATCAATAGATCTCGAGGTTTCAGTTTCACTCCAATAGATCACATTTTAAGTACTCTATTAGTTACCACAGATCAGAGTGACAGTATGGTATTTGTCTTTTTGTGGCTGGCTAATTTCACTAAGTAAAATGGTTTCCAGTTATATTTATTTTAGTGCAAATGAAAACATTTCATTTTTCTTACCGCAGTGCATTATTCCATGGTGTATATACCATAATTTTTTAATCCACAGTTGATGGACATCTGGGTTGATTCCATATCTTAGCTATTGTAAATTGAGCTGAAATGAACATAAGGATACACATAACTCTTCAAAATGCTGGTTTCACTACCCATGGATAAATACCCAGGGCTGGGATGGCTGGGTCATATGGTAGGTCTATATTCAGCTTTCTGAGCTATCTCCATACAATATTCATACAATATTCCACAGTGGCTTTACCAGTTTACATTCCTACCAACAGTGGATTAAGGCACCCTTCTCCCCACACCCTTGCCAGCATTTGTTGTTTGTTGATTTCTGTATGTAAGCTATTCTAATGGAGGTGAGGTGAAACCTCATTGTGCTTTTGATTTGCATTTCCCTGATACCAAGCAATACTGAGATTTTTTTTTCATGTGTCTATGGCCATTTGAATTTCCGTTCTTGAAAAATGTCTGTTCAGGTACTTTGCCCTTTTTTAAATGGGATTGTTTGTTCTGTAGTTGTTGAGTTTCTTGGATTCTTTATAGAATCTGGAAGTTAATCCTTTGTCAATTGCATTGTTTGCAAATATTTTCTCCCATTCTGTTGGATGCCTCTTCAAGGAGACTTCCAAGAAGTATTTCCCTATGCCAATGTTTTCTAGGGTTTTCCCAATGTTCTCTTTAATTCGGTGGTATCACTTCATAGATTGAGGTCTCTGATTCATTTTGAGTGGATTTTTGTGTAGAGAAGCGATTTTCCCAGCAGAATTTTTGAAGAGACAGCCTTGGCTACAGGAGTTGATTTTTGCTCCTTTTTCAAAGATAAGTTGATTGTAGATGTGTGGCTTGATTTTTCTCTGAGGTTTCAATTATGTTCCTTTGTTCTACAAGATGTTTTTAAGGCAGTACCAGGTTCTTTTGATTAGAACTGCCCTGTAGTATGCCTTTGGTCTAGTATTGTGATGCCTCAAGCTTTCTTTCTTTCTTTATTTTTTGACAGGGAGAGAGAGAGAGAGAGAGAGAGAGAGAGAGAAAGAAAGGTCTTCCTTCTGTTGGTTCATCCCCTGAATGGCCGTTATAGCCCACACGCTGCGCATATCTAATCAAGGAGCCAGGTGCTTCCTCCTGGTCTCCCATGCGGTTGCAGGGCCCAAGCATTGGGCCATCCTCCACTGCCTTCCTGGGCCACAGCAGAGAGCCAGACTAGAAGAGGAGGAACCAGGACATAATCTGGTGCCCCAACCAGGACTAAAACCTGGGGTGCTGGCGCCTCAGGCAGAGGATTAGCCTAGGGAGCCGCAGTGCCAGCCTTAGCTTTATTTTTGTTGTTCAAGATTGCTTTAGCTATTCAGGGTCTCTTGTGTTTCCATATCAATTTTAGAAATTTTGAGAATAAATTCTCTAAAAATTGTGAGAATAATTACTTAGAATAGTTAATTTTTTTATCTTATTTAATAAATAAAAATTTACAAAGTACAACATTTGGATTATAGCGGCTTTTTCCCCCCTTAACTTCCCTCTCACCTGAAACCATCCCATCTCCCACTCCGTCTCCCATCCCATTCACATTAAGGTTCATTTTCAATTATCTTTATATACACAAGATCAATTTAGTATATACTAAGTAAAGATATCAACAGTTCCCACCCACACAGACACACAACATATAAAGTACTGTTTGAGTACTAGTTATGCTGTTAATTCACATAACGACAGAGTTGAGGACAGTTATGTCTTAATTCACATTAAGGACAGAGATCCTACATGAGGAGTAGGTGCACAGTGATTCCTGTTGTTATCTAACAATTGACACTCTTATTTATGACGTCAGTAAAAACCCTAGGCTATTGTCATGAGTTGCCAAGGCTATGGAAGCCTCTTGAGTTCACCAACTCTGATCTTATATAGACAAGGCCACAGTCAAAGTGGAAGTTCTCTCCTCTCTTCAGAGAAAGGTACAACCTTTCTTTGATGGCCCATACTTTCCGCTGGGATCTCACTCACAGAGATCTTTCATTTAAGTCATATGTATTTTTTACTACAGTGTCTTGGCTTTCCATGCCTGAAATACTCTCATGGACTTTTTACCTGGATGCAAATGCCTTAGGGGCTAATTCTGAGGCCAGAATGCTGTTTAGGACATTTGCCATTCTATGAGTCTTCTGTGTATCCCGCTTCCCATGTTGGATCGTTCTCTCGTTTTTAATTCTATCAGTTAGTATTAGCAGACACTAGTCTTGTTTATGTGATCCCTTTGACTCTTAATCCTATCATTATGATCAATTATGAACTGAAACTGATCACTTGGACTAGTGAGATGGCATTGGTACATGCCACCTTGATGGGATTGAATTGGAATCCCCTGGCACGTTTCTAACTCTACAGTTTGGGGCAAATCCGAGTGAGCATGTTCTGAACTGTACATCTTCTTCTTCTCTTATTCTCACTCTTCTATTTAGCGGAGATCACTTTTCAGTAAAATTGAATTCCAAAGAATAATTGTGTGTTAATTGAAGAATTCAACCAATGGTGTTAAGTAGAATAAAAAAGTACTAAACGGAATAAAGTTATTCTTCGACAGTCAGGACAAGAGCTGATCAAGTCATTGTTTCTCATAGTGTCCATTTCACTTCAACAGGTTTCCTTTAGGTGCTCAGTTAGTTGTCACCATTCAGGAAGAATTTATGATATTTGTCCCTTTGGGACTGGCTTATTTCACTCAGCATGATGTTTTCCAGATTCCTCTATTTTGTTGAAAATGACTGGATTTCATTTTTTGGACTGCTGTATAGTATTCTATAGAGTACATATCCCATAATTTCTTTATCCAGTATACTGTTGATGGGCATTTACGGTGATTCCAGGTTTAGATATTGTGAATTGAGCTGCAATAGACATTGAGGTGCAGACAGCTTTCTTATTTGTCAATTTAATTTCCTTTGTGTAAATTCCAAGGAGTAGGATGGCTGGGTTGCATGGCAGGGTTATATTCAGGTTTCTGAGGAGTCTCCAGACTGATTTCCATAGTGGCTTAACCAGTTTGCATTCCCACCAACAGTGGGTTAGTGTCCCCTTTTCCCCACCTCCTCACCAACATCTGGGTAGATTTCTGTATGTAAGCCATTCTAACTGGGGTGAGCTGAAACCACATTGTGGTTTTGATTTGCATTTCATTGATTGCTAGTCATCCAGAACATTTTTTCATATGTCTGTTGGCCTTTTGGATTTCTTCTTTTCAAAAATGTCTATTTAGGCACTCTGGCCTCAGAATCAGCCCTTAAGGCATTCGGATATGGCTGAATAGCCCATGAGAGTATTTTAGGCATGGAAAGCTAAGACACCCTGAAAAAAAAAAAAGAAGACCTAAATGGAAGATCTCTGCGAGTGAGATCCCAGTGGAAAGAAGGGGGCCATCAAAGAAGGAAGTACCTTTCTCTGAAGGGAGGAGAGAACTTCCACTTTGACTATGACCCTATCGGAATAAGATCAAAATCAGCGAACTCAAAAGGCTTCCATAGCCTTGGCAACTCATGACTAGAGCCTAGGGAGATTACTGACGCCATAAACAAGAGTGTCAAATTGTTAAGTCAATAACAGGAGTCACTGTGTACTTACTTCTTATGTGGGATCTGTCCTTACTGTGTTGTCCAATGTGAAGTGATGCTATAACTAGTACTGAAACAGTATTTTACACTTTGTGTTTCTGTGTGGGTTGAAACTGATGAAATCTTTACTTAATATATACTGAATTGATCTTCTGTATATAAAGATAATTGTGAAAATGAATCTTGATGTGAATGGAATGGGAGAGGAAGTGGGAGATGGGAGGAGTGTGAGTGGGAGGGAAATTATGGGGGGGAAGCCATTGTAATCCATTAACTGTATTTTGAAAATTTATATTTCTAAATAAAAAATAAATAAATAAATTGAAAAAATGAAAAATGTCTATTTAGGTCCTTGGCCCATCTCTTAAGTGGGTTGTTTTGTACTGGTGGTGTTTCTTAATCTCTTTGTAGATTCTGGTTAAACCTTTATCGGTTGCATAGTTTGCAAATACTTTTTCTGTTGGTTGCTTCTTCACTTTCCTGTTTCTTTTGCAGTACAGAAACTTCTCAATTTGATGCAATCTCAATTGTTAAGTTTGGCTGTGATTGCCTGTGCCTCCAGGGTCTTCTCCAAGAAGTCTTTGCTGGTGCCAAGATCTTGCAGGGTTTCTTCAATGCTCTCTAGTAATTTGATGGTGTTGGGTCATAGATTTAAGTCTTTCATCCATGTTGAGTGGATTTTTGTGTTAGGTGTAAGGTAGGGGTCTTGCTTCATGCTTCTGCACATGGAAATCCAGTTTTCCCAGCACCATTTATTGAATAGACTGTCCTTGCTCCAGGAATTGGTTTTAGATCCTTGATCAAATATAAGTTGGCTGTAGATGTTAGGGTTGATTTCTTGTGTTACTATTCTGTTCCATTGGTCTATCCATCTGTTTCTGTACCAGTACCATGCTCTTTTGATTATAAGTGCCCTTTAGTATGTCTTGTAATCATGTATTGTGATGCTTCAAGTTTTGTTTTTGTTGTACAAGATTGCTTTAGCTGTTCGAGTTCTCCTGTGCCTGCATATGAATTTCAGCATCATTTTTTCCAGATCTGAGAAGAATGTCTTTGGTATTTTTATTGGTATCGCATTGAATCTATAAATTGCTTTTGGGAGAATGGACATTTTGATGGTATTGATTCTTCCAGGTCAGAAACATGGCCACCAATGCAAAATAAGGTAAAAGAAGAAAACCTCTCAGTAAAAGTTCAAAGGAAGTTCAACGTATGCATTAGGAATATCTTTGGAAAAATGGCAGAGCAAAGTCATTGCCTATTGTCACCTTGATTGTAAATGGCCTCAACTCCTCAGAAAAGGCACAGACTGGCTGAATGAATTAAAAAACAAAAGCCATCTATTTGCTACCTACAAGAAAACACATCTTACCAACAAAGATGCATGCAGACTGAAAGTGAAAGAGTGGAAAAAGATATTCCATGCCAACAGAAAGCAAAATACAGCTGACATAGCCATCTTAATATTAGACAGTAGCTTTTAACACAAAAACTTAATGAGACAAAGAAGGGCACTCTGTATTGAATAAAGGATCAATTCTACAGGAAGATGTAACTATTATAAACATATATGCACCAAATTACAGGGAACCTGGCTGTTTAAAACAAATGTTAAAAGATTTAAAGTGTGACAGACTCCAATACAATATTATTGGGGAGTTTCAATACTCTACTTTCAGCAATGGACAGATGAATCAGAAAGAAAATCATCAAGGAAACAGTAGACTTAATTGACACTGTAAACCAAATGTACCTTGCAGATATCGGAAGTTGCTCTAGTATTGACTCCATACTAGGCCATAAAACAATTCTCTGCAAATTCAAAGAAATCAAAATCATACCAATAATCTTCTCAAACAACAATGGAATGAAGGTGGAACTAAGCAACTGAAGAATCTCTAGAGCATATGCAGACACATGGAGACTGAACAATGTGCTCCTGAATGAACAAAGGATCAAAAAATAAATCAAAACAGAAATCGAAAACGTCCTGGAAACAAATGAAGACAGTGCAACATTTTCAAAACTTATGGGATACAGCAAAAGCAGTATTAAAGGAAAGTTTATTGCAATAGGTGCCTATAATGCGAAATTTAAAAGACAACAAATAAATGAGCTATCAATGCATCTTAAGGGTCTAGGAAAACAACAGACAAAACCCAAAACTAGTAGGATAAAGGAAACAATTAAAATTAGAGATGATATCAACAAAATTGGATGCAAAAAATTAGAAAACATCAGCAAAACCTAGAGCTGGTTTTTTGAAACAAACAAAAAAACACAAAAAACAAAAACAAAATTGAATTGACACACCATTGGCCCAACTACCAAAAAAAAGGTATAGAGAAGATTCAAATAACAAAATAAAATAAGTGATGTAAAGAAATGTAACAACAGACACCACAGAAATGGTCATCAGAAATTACTACAAAGTGTTGTATGCCAACAACCTGGGAAATCTATCAGAAATGGATAGATTCCTGGACACAAAAAACCTACATAAATTGAGCCATGAAGACATAGAAAACCTAAACAGACCCATAACCCAGACAAAAAAAAAATCAATATTAAAGGCCCTCCCAACAAAGAAAAGCCCAGGACTGGATGGCTTCAATGATGAATCTACCAGACATTTGAAGAAGAACTAACTCCAGTATGTCTCCAGCTATTCAAAACAATTGAAAGAGACGGAAATCCTCCCAAGTCCTTTCTACTAAGCTAGCACCACCTTAATTCCTAAACCTGAAAAAGATGCAATAGAGAAAGAGAATTTCCCTGATGAACATAGACACAGTTATTTTGGCTCTAAGACTATTGAAATCAATGGCATAGAATTTCTTGATTTAAGACAGTACAAATTTTCTGTAGTTCAATTGTTTAGGGCTGTTTTTATCTATGTCTGTTACATCCCCTTTTGGCCTTATTTCTGCTTCTACCAAACTTGTCATGGGTACACCCAATAGTCAGTATACCACATATATGAAATTGTCACATTTCTCTGTTTTTCATATTATATTTGAATTTGTTTACTGAATAAATAGTTAGTAACCTAATTTGTGCCAGTTCTAGTGCAGGAAACTTAAGGCTACCGTGATTTTCTTTATCATTGTTAGGCCATCAACTCTCCAATTCCTGGTAGTTGTCCAGACGAATTGTATGTTCACAGTAACTGATAACATTCTAGGGTTGTTCCTTCAGTCTCATTAGCCAGGGTGTTCATTTTTAGCCTGACATACATTCTTGGAACTTGAAATCAACCATTTACTTTGGAAATTTAGGTAAATATTTCTGATCCTTAATTTCATTGAACTTGCTCTTTTTCATAAATATTCTAGTCTAGGATAATTCCAGCCCTGTGAACGTGTGGTCATGATGATTTAAATTTTTATTGTGAGATCACCATCACACCCAACATTCTATAAGTTGTCCTGGAAACTTTCAGTTATACAGTGTCTCAGAGTCATCTTACCAATCATAATCATTCTCTCTTCTCAAGGTAACATATACATATACATGAAAAAATAATTAGAGAACTCTAAATTATTGTTTGATTATTCAGTTTTTTGATTATTCAAATTTTCCACTGTGTGTGTGTAGATCTTGGCACATTTCCTGACAATTGTGTGGGTAAGTGATAGGATCTTGATGTGGTTTTGATCTCAAGATTGTATATGTTTATCTAATTTTAGAGGTTGGTGAAGAGGTAGAGACAGAAACTATGAGCTACATCTGGTGGCTTACTCCCCATTCTTGTAATGAACAGTAGCTAGATTATTATGGAAATCTAAACTGTACTTTTTAGATAATAAATTATATATATATTTGAAGTTTTGCTCTATGTACAAATATATAAATAAATAAATAAAATGTATACATTTTGTAAGCGTGGCCAAATTTTCACAAAAATCTCTTAAATGTCTAATCACATTATTATTGTTACTATCAATTAATTGAATCCTACTTAAGATATTGAAATGTAATTTTTATTCTAAACAATGCACCCCTTTGTATATCTAGTTTTCTCTTTGAGAATATTCTTATCACCTGTGTAAATGATTAGTAGTCTAATGAAAGCCCATCCAAGAACTAAACCTATGCATATGTTGCTTGGATTTTACATTGGAAGATCATAAACATACTCAAAATTTTGTTAATTTTTGGTCACTTTTATGTATATTTCATCAGAAGCACTTTTGGCTCATATTCTCATTCTTCCATATAGGTAATATACTTTTAACTTTGGTGTTTTTTGTGAATGTAAAAAAAATCTGTGATTATTGATAATTTTCAAAATGTAACTAGATGCCAGTATCATTCATTTAAGGGTGGCTTTTTTGATAAATGGCATATTTTCTTTTCTTTTCTTTTCTTTTTTTTTTGACATGCAGAGTGGACAGTGAGAGAGAGAGACAGAGAGAAAGGTCTTCCTTTTGCTGTTGGTTCACCCTCCAATGGCCGCCGCGGCCGGCGCGCTGCGGCTGGCGCACCGCGCTGATCCGATGGCAGGAGCCAGGAGCCAGGTGCTTTTCCTGGTCTCCCATGGGGTGCAGGGCCCAAGAACCTGGGCCATCCTCCACTGCACTCCCTGGCCACAGCAGAGGGCTGGCCTGGAAGAGGGGCAACCAGGACAGAATCCGGTGCCCCGACCGGGACTAGAACCTGGTGTGCCGGCGCCGCTAGGCGGAGGATTAGCCTAGTGAGCCACGGCGCCGGCCTATTTTCTTTACTTATCATTGTTGATTTCTTTTATTTCTCAATATTAATGCAAATTTAATACATGTTGGTTGACCCAATTCTGTTGCATATGCTTGTTACACTAGTATTGCTTTTACATTATTGCTGTCACTTCCAGTAATCAGAATACGGGTCATATCCTTATTGGAACATTACTTTTAATCTTCTTCATTTATTTCTATGACATGTATTCATCATGATGTAGTGTATGCTGATCCTAGTACAGAAAAGTGTAGCTCATCCTGGTTAACTTTTTCATTGTGGTTTCATCAATTTGATGGAAATTCTTTATGCTTGTCCATTTTCTTTACACTACTTATTGAACTCTTTTACTTAATTTAGGGCTAACTTTACAAACATTAATTAAACTGAAAGATCTTTATGAAAATTATTGGTGATAATGGGAGAGGGAGGAGGAAGAAGGTTTGGAGCATGGGCAAAATGGAGGGTAGGGTGAGAAGTATCACAGTATTTCTAAATCAGTATAAATGAAATACACAGAACTTGTATAACATAAATAAATTTTAGAAAAAGAAGGAAATTAAAATCACCACGATTGTGAAGAGAGATTTATGCACAAGGATATTTGCTTGTTACTTCTAATGGAAACAATGGAAATAAGCCAAAATTTGAACAATGAGAGAATGAATAAGGAATTAAGGTGGCTGTCGCTCCCCCACTCGTGGAGGAACGACACCAGATCCTGCGCTGTTCTTTTTCCCCGGCCCTTCCCAGGTTTGCTGCCGGCCCCCGTTCCTCCGCAGAGGGGCGGCACCCCCACCGCTTTCCCCGCTTCTGCGGAGGAGTGGCACACCACCGGCCGGCTCTTTCAGGGGTTGCTCAGATGTTCCTCAGATGTTCCTGGTGCATATTGTCTCTCTCCTCCTTTATAGTCCTCTTCCACCAATCCCAACTCTCCTGGCGTTCTCTCCCCACACGCTGAGCATGCTGCTCTCCTCCAATCAGGAGCAGGATCAGCTCCTGCAGCTTATTAGTCGAATTGGTGAGGCAGCTGTGTAGAAGTTGTTTACTCTCTCAGCGCCATATGATGGGAGATCAGATGCATAGAATTAGTCTTAGTTCCAGTAATTTAGTCTAGTCTCAGTTGCTCCCCACAGGTGGCACCAAAAATATTCCTTGATTTACATTCCTTGATTGTAAAACTTTTCTCAGGGTAAAAATATTTACTAAATTATTGTTCACCAAACACCTTTACGTCTACTGATACTCTATTATTTATCCTATATATATCCTTTATATATATATATATATATATATATATCCTTTATAGTCTAATTACAATCATCAGGATATAATTCACATGATAAAATGTGCATTGTTTTCATTATTGTCTTTATTCACTAGTGTGACCTTTTTATATCATCAGTATCCTACTTGCTTGGCTTTTTCTTATGACATAACATGATGGAAATTATTTAAATTCTCTTTGCAACTATTTTATGCCACAAATTCTCAGGTCATCTTGACCTAATCTTTCTCAGTTCCCAGAGGATGAAAAGTTAATTTATATTCCTCTGGAATTCCAAAAAAGCTAAAAAAATCATCTGAGAACTGAGAAAGATTGGGTCAAGATGGGCTGAGAATTTGGGGCATGAAATAGTTGCAAAGAGAATTGAAGTAATTTTCATCATGTTGATGTCATAAAGAAAAAGCCACCCAAATAGGATATTGACAATATATACAGATCACACTAGTGAATAAAGACAAAAATTAAAATAATACACATTTTATCATGTGAATTACATTTTGATGATTGTAATTAGAACATAGGATAAATAATAGAGTTATCAGTAGACATAAAAGAATTTAGTGAATAATAATCCAGTAAATTATTTTACTATGAGAAAAGTTTTAAAATCAAGGAATATAAATTGAGGTACACTTTTTGGTGCCTTAATTATTCATTCTCTCATTGTTCAACTTTTGGCTTATTTCCACGTTTCTATTTTAAGAAGCAACACAGTGAATATTCTTGTGCATAGATCTCTTTTCACAATCCTGATAATTTTATTTTTTTAAAAAAATATTATTTATTATACAAGTGCCATGTATTTAATACATACTGATCTAGAAATATAATGAGACTTCTCACTCTCCACTCCCTCTCGCACATGCTCAAACTCTTCTCCCTCCTCCCTCTCCCATTACCACTGTGAATTTTTTAAAAAATGTACTTTCATTTAATTAATGCCTGTAAAGTTAATCCTAAATTAAGTAAAAGAGTTCAAAAAATAGTTTAAAGAAAAATAAAGAGAAAACATAAAGTATTTTCATCAAATTGATGAAACCACAATGAAAAAGTTAAGCAAGATGAGCTACAGTTCTCTGTACTAGGATCAGCATACACTATGTCATGATGTATACATAACAAAATACACAAAGAGGTTACCGGCTAGAATATAAATCATATTTTCAATATTATGAGTAGAAATCAATGACTTGATAGTAAAAATAATAATGTGACAAGCACATTTCAAAGATTATTGTGAAAAATAATCCATGCTTTTATACATACATATGTGTATATATATAGTTCATTTATTTTATATTTGTATATAGAGCAGCTCTTTAAAAATTTATATATATGTATAAAGTTTATTATCTAAAAAGCATAGTTCAGAGTTACATAATAATCTAGCCACTGGTCATTACTAGATGGAGATTAAGCCACCAGATGTAACTCATATTTTCTGTCTCTCTCTCTCTCTACCAACCTCTAAAATTAGATAAACATATAATCCTTAGATCAAAACCACATCAAGATCCTGCCACTTACCCACATATTTGTCCAGAAATGTGCCAATATCTAGACACACAGTGGAAAATTTGAATAATCAGAAAACTGAATAATCAATGATTTAAAGTTCTGTAAAAATCCAGAAGTTTTATATATATACATATAAATTATATATAGCTGATAATTTTTCATATGTATATATATATGTATGTATATATTACCCGAGAAGAAGGAATGATTATGCTCAGCTAAGATGGCTCTGAGACACTGTATACCTGAAAGTTTCCAGGACAACTTAGAGAATGCTGAGTGTGATGGTGACCTCACAATAAAAATTTAAATCATCATGGCCACAGGTTCACAGGGCTGGGATTAGCCTAGACAAATAATTGTGAAAAAGAGTGAGTTCAATGAACTTAAGGACCAAAAATATTGGCCTAAATTTTCAAATTGAAATGTTAATTTCAAGTTCCATGAATGTATGTAAGGCTAAAACTGAACTCCCCTGTTAATGAGACTGATGGAACAGGCCCTAGATTGTACTCAGATACCGTGAACATAAAATTTGTTTGGATAACTTCCAGAAATTGGAGAGTTAATGTCATTAAAATGGTAGCCTTAAATTTCCTGCACTGGAATTGGTACAAATTAGGTTATTGTCTATTTACTCGGGTTGTAGTAAACAAATTCAAATACAATATGTAAAATAGAAAAATGTGACAATTACATTTATGTGGTATATTGACTATTGGGTGTGCCAATAACAAATGTAGTAGAAGTAGAAATAAGGCCACAAGGTGATCTAACAGACATAGATAAAACAGCCCTAAATAAACATTTAAACTACAGAAAATTTGTACACTCCTAAATTAAGAAATTTTATGCCATTGAATTCAATAATCTTAGAGCTAAGATAACAGTGTTTCAACCTAATACGTGGAAAACTTAAAGTAAATGAACAATTTTGAGCCCCTAAAAATAAACTATAAAACACATGTGTCCTTGAAAGTCTGAAACAATTTGATGTCCAAAAGTGATTTTATAGAACATGAAAATGGAGTTTGCTAACACAACTTGAATAATTTTGAGTAAATTCATGGCATTACAATATAAATGCCCAAAGAATGACCATATTATGGCAGTGCTAAGATTAGATTCCATGTGGATAGTGATAAACACAGGTTAAAGTAATAAAATGAAAGTCAATATAAAAAATACAAATCTGATGCACATGGCAAGGGAAAAGTTTGCTTTGCCTTAAGTAACAATGAGTCTTTTAGTGTGAGACATAATTTAAAGATAAACATGTGGATGGGTATTTCTATAGAAGAGTCCAAAATAAACTGGAAAAATCTTATGTCAGGGAAATGTATTTTGGAATATTTGAAAGATCAGAAAATAATTTACAACTCCAGTAACATCCAGAAAGATGTAGTATCCCGTGCTGATGACCATGATGGTACTGGCCCTGTCATGTGTTGAAATCCTGTACTCATGACAGCTTCTAGGATAACTTCCAGCATTTAAACTGAGTTTATGACCACAGAATCATAAACCAAACTATGGCATCCACTGTTTCCTTGTGTTAGTATTGTCATAAATAAGGTTATTAATTACACATTCAGTTGGCAGTGGTAAATTCTAAGACAAATTTGTAGAAATAGTGTCACAATCATATAGAGATGGCATAGATGAATACAAACCTTAAAATTACATTAAAGAATAGCAAAAAATAAGGAACTTAAATTAGAAAAGACCATACTAATTAACATATTAATTTTTAGTCAACATAAAAGTGCCTTGACCTAAGAAATATTTATGGTCAAATTTTTATTTTGAGTACTTAAAACACAAAATATAAAGAGAATACATTAATTTAAATATCTGAATAAGTCCACTGTAGTGACACAATTTTGCAAAATCATGTACATGGAAAGAGTTACACAACTTAGAGAATTGTGAGCCACTTGATGAAAAATATGGCACAGAGAACTACATTTTGGACAATTTCAAAAATATAAGATAGTTCTCTAAATATTCACAAGAGTAAATATATATTTCCTGTCAATGAATATGATAGCACTAGGGCCTAGAAGATTCTGAAAAACTATGAACATTAAAGGTACTAGGAAACCATCCAAAATATACAGGGAGTTGATGACCTCAAAATGAAGAATGAAAAAAATCATGTTTTCTCTGATGTGTACTGGCCAATATACAGAGTACAAAGCAAATTTATTGTATGTGAGTGAAACTTTCATGTTGGGGTTTGATTATTATTTATAATGCTTGTTTTTACTCCTGTGAACAGTGGTCTTTCTACTTTGGACTTGTTGAACTCTTTATTTAGTGGTACATTAAGCCTGTATATAAAACTGTTATCAGAAAAATTAGAAAAGAAATACAGAAGAGGAGGTGAGATAAATATCATTATAACCTTAGAATTGTGCCTTTGAATTACATGAAATCTGTTCTCTCTACAGTAATAAAAATAAATTATTAAAAACAAATAATCCATTCTATTGAGTGACCAGGTGTTTTATTCTGTCCTGTGACTTGCCTGTTTTTTCCTCAAAAAACTATTTTTATCATATTGTGCTGCTCAACATTAGATGATATGTAAAATGCAACCAAGAAAGGGTTATCAAAGAACTGTGCTTTCTCTTTGAACTATTCCATATTTAGCAGAATTCCCATGCCATTAGTTAGGAGCTGTATTGGAAGTGCAGCAGCCATGAGGACATGAATCAGTGCTCATATGGAATGCTGTCATGGGCAGAAGAATTACCTGTTCTGCCACAATGCTGGCTCCTCATGCACTTTTACTTGTATGTGGACTTTTACGAAGTGTGTTCACATAATTTTCCTTTTTCATTGATTTGCCTTATTTTGTTATAAAAAGCCAATACTTTCAGTTTCCAACAGTACTAAAATTCCAACAATGTGCTTTATCACTCTCACTTTTCTCATTATTAAAAATAAAATTACAGCAATTATAACCCATAAAATCATACAATAAAGGGAAGTCTCTAGACTGTTCCTGAACAACAAATCAATTTAATTGCAGACGCCATATTAGTTTGATGTATCTGATACTCTTAAAAGCATAGACCATATTCTAGGCCATAATTCAAGTCTCAGCAAATTCAAAATTTGAAATAACATCATGCATCATCTTAGATGAAAAATGGAATAAAGCTGGAATTCAACGACTCAGGATTCTCTACATCATATGGAAACACATGGAGACTGAACAAATGGTTTTGAATTAACAGTGGGTTAAAGTCATGGGATTCATGTAACCACTTTGGAGAAAGGAGTAACCAAAAACTGCACAAACCACAGCTTCACCCTGCAGTCCTGGTTCTCTTTAATGACTTTCATATCCTCACTACACAATGGGGGAGACTAGAGCTGTGGGTGTGGAGTTTCCCAGCAGGTACTTTGTGAGTGATCCAGAGTAGCTGCTTACAGTGACAGGACAGGATGTATGATGTGCTGGGTGCTCCTCCAGTCCACACTTCATAGGCCAAAAGAATTAGGGAAGAGGCTTTCCAAGAAGGAGCCTGCATCCATAGATTTCAGAGCTAACCATGGTTCTCCTGGGCCTCATTACAAGCATTTCCATACAATTTCAATAAGTTGCATGCTCCCCCTACCTGATGCCCAGAACTACACCCACCATGTCCAATACCCCAGCTTCCAAGGTATCCCAGCCTCCTGGTTTCCAGCATCTATGGTGAGGGACAGTCACAGAAAGTGGAGTATGAGCCACTGACTGACACCTCAAAGCAATCTGCAACTATGGCAGCTCCCAAAATGATAATCTTGCAAGATTAGGTAGTGTTGCAACCAAGGATCCTGCTGATTGAGCAATTTGCACAGCCTCTGAGCACGCACATCAGAACAGATGCAGGCAATCAGAATCCTCCCTATAGCTAGGTGGGCCATTTGTGATTGTGCGATGTGAAGCAGGAGTGAGCCACAGGGTCTGAGTTCAGATCTGAAGCCACCTCCTCCTCCTGGGCCCAGAACCTCCCTAAAGTGGGAGCAGCCATCAGCTTCTAGGTGGTCTCACCTCCAGGAATCCCTCCTTGCCTCCTGTGTCCATTTTCCTGCTACGAAACTGTGATTTGTTGATGGACATAACCTGTTGCAGGGGAAGTTACAATTCACTGACTGTTCTTTGGCTTCTGGACCTTTTTCTTCATATTTTACACTCATTTTTTGTTAGGTCTGTGGACTTTTTTAAATATATTGTTTTGAAGAATGTTAAAAGATAGTACATAGATTAATCCTCTTTTACTTATTTTTTATTGAGATATTTGTTTCCTTGTCTTTTTTGTTGTTTAATAAGATTTTTTGTGTTACATAGTAATGGTGTTAGTTTCATTTATTGATCTTGGATCCAGTAATTGTGTTTAATTATTGTCAGGTTATCTTTCATATAATGATGGGATCCACATGTATGGTTGCCCAAAATAGATCCTTATAGTTCAAGTTTCCTGTTTGTTATTTGTTTCCATCACTAAACATCCAGTGAAATGCTGAGGAGAGGTAACAAGGAGAGGGAATCTTGTCTGAGTCCACTCCCAGAGAAAGCATTCAATGATCCTGTATTAACTGTTGCATGTACATTTTAGACTATCTTGATCAGATTAAGGAATTAACTATTTTTACTCTTCTATTTTTTAAATATTTAAATAATCACATAAGGGAAAGCTGGAAGCATTTTCACTAAAATCTGGAACCAGACCAGTATGCTTACTCTCACCATTACTGTCCAATATAGGATATATATCTCCAATTAGGATAAATCCACTATAGGATATATACTATCCAATATAGGGCTGGATGTTTTAGCCAGAGCCATTAGACAAGACAAATAAAACAAAGGGATACAAATGGGAAGGGAGGAAGTCATGTTTTATCTTTGTTTGCAGATGATATGGTCCTAAACATAGAGGAACCAAAAGACTGCACTAAGAGATTCCTAGACTTTATAACAGAGTTTTGAAAAGTAGGATATAAAATCAACACACAAAAACATATAGCCTATTTCATTGCTGAGAAAGAAGTTGTAAGATCAGACTCATTCACAATTGATATAAAAAATATATACCTTGGTATAAATTTAACCAAGCATGTGGAAGACCCTGGAAGGCACAGAAAATAAAGGCAAAAACAGACAAATGGGTGTATATCAAGCTAAGTATATTCTGTACAACAAGGGAAACACACGACAAAGTAAACATCGACCAACAGAATGGGGGGAAATAGTGCAAATTATATATCCGATGAAAGATTAATATCCAAGATATATAAGGAGCTCAAGAAACTCAACAGCAAAACAATCCAGTTAAGAAATGGACTAACGTATTGAACACCATTTTTCAAAGGTGAAATACAAAAGGCCAACAGACATATGAAAAGATGCTCAGCATCACAGCCATCAGGGAAATGCAAATAAAAACCACAGTGAGGTTTCACTCGCCCCATTTAGATTGGCTGTCATCCAAAATTAATGAATAACAAATGCTAGTTGGGGGGGTACCCTAATACACTTTAGCTGGGAATGTAAATTAGTACAACCATTGTGGAAGATAGCTTGATAATTCCTCTGAAATCTGAAAGTTTTACCATCTGACACAGTCATTCTGCTCCTGGGAATTTACACAAAGGAAATGATATCAGCATATGAAAGTATTATTTGTACCCCAATGTCTGTAGCAGCTCAATTCACAATAGCTATGACTTATAATCAACTAATATTTAAATCACCTGAAGACTGAATAAAGAAACTGTGGATATATATGTGTATATGCATATATATATATATATATGTATGTATGTATGGTGGACTATGATTTAGCCATTAATGTAGGACAAATTCCTGTCTCTCACAACACAATATGTGTAACCAGAGACTATTTTGATTAGCAAAGTAACCCGTTCTCAAGAAGACAAGCATCATATGTTTTCCCTTATTTGTGTTAATTCAGAGTACAAAAAAAGCAATGCATATGAGGGAAATTCACATTTTGAGATCTGAGTATAGACCTTGTCTGTATACTTGAGAACAGTGTTTTTTTCCTACTTATAGCTTGTTGAAATCTGTATTCATTGGAGCATTAAGTTTGTGAATATAAATAAAATTAAAAGTATGTCATTGTAATAACTAAAGGAAAAACAAGGAATGAAGGAAGGAGGGTGGGAGTGAGGGAGAGAGAGGGTAGAGTGGGAAGTACCATTATGTTCTTAAAACTGCACATATGAAATTTGTTCCCTTTATAGAATTTTTAAAATATTAAAAAGGACAAGAAATACATAAAATTTACCAAAGAGCTGCCAGTAGAAAGCATAGGACAAGTTAATTTAACAATCATAACTTGTAGACTCTGACCACACGTTTGTTTATTGTTTCTAATTAGGACTGCCAGGAGGCAAATTGTTGAATTAATCAAATTAGGATACAAGAAATCCTTGTGTCTCTAGAACAGCAATGCAATATAAAAGACATGCAAATACTTAACCTTGGACCTTGGATGGAATTACAGTCAAATCACATGCTTTTCTCACCTGTAAATAGAAACAAGCAAGGGTTTTTGCTGATCATTTTCATTCATTGTGGATACAAATTTAAGACTGATGATGTGGGGCTGGCATTGTGGTGTAGTGGGTAAAGCCACCACCTGCAGTGCCAGCATCCCATATAAGCACCGGTTTGAGTGTTGGATGATCCACTTCTGATTCAGTTTCCTGCTAATGCACATGGGAAAGCAGTGGAAGATGGGCCCCTGAACCCATACCAGAGACCCAGAAGAAGTTCCTGGCTCCTGGAATTGGTCTGCCCCAGCCTCAGCTGTAGCAGCCATTTGGGGAGTAAACCAGCAGATTCTCTCTCTCTCTCTCTCTCTCTGGATGTGTGTGTGTGAGTGTGTGTGGTGTGTGAGTGTGTGTGTGTGTAAAACTCTTTCAAATAAATAAAATTAATCTTAAAATGATTGATGATTGATGATGCATAATACTAATTGGGGGAAAATAAGTTAAAACACACCAAAATGGTTGCCAGTTTGTAACTGTAAATGAGATTCAAACAAACACATACACACAAGTAAGAAGGTACTCCAAAAAGTTTGAGGAAAATGGAATTAAAAGGCACATTTATTATGATAGAAATTATTAAAACCCATACATATTTTTTTTCCTCACAGGAGGAGTAGTGGGCATTATTGCATAGTGGGGTAAGCTGCCACCTGCAACTCCTGAATTCCACATGGGCACGAGCTCAAGTCCCAGCTGCTCCACCTCTCCGCTAACACACCTAAGATAATAGCGGAAGACAGCTGAAGCGCCCAGGCCCCCATCACCCACATAGAGACCCAGACGAGGCTCCCAGTCCCTGGCCTCAGCCCAGCCCAGCTTCGAATGCCGCAGCCATTTCAGGAGAGAAACAGCAGGTGGAAGATCTCTGTCTCTTGGTGCCAGCGCTGGAGCGCAAGTCAAGCACCTGCCTGCAGCACCAGCATCCCATACAGGCACTGGCCCAAGTCCCGGCCACCCCACCTCCAATCCAGCCTCCTGCTGATGGCCTGGGAAAGCAGCAGAAGACAGCCAAGTGCCCCAGGCCCCTGGACTACGTGGGAGACCGGGAGAAGAGACTCAGAAGAAGCTCCTGACTCCTGGCCTCAGACCACACAGCTCCAGCCACTGCAGCCATCCGGGGAGAGAACCAGCAGATGGAAGACCTCTCACCCCGTCTCCCCCACCTCTGCCTATCTCTGCCTCTCGAGTAAATAAATAAATCTTTAAAAAAAACAGATCTCAGTTTCCCTCTGTCTCTCAAATAAATAAACAAGTCTTTTTAAAAAAAAAAAAACGACTAAATCTATATTAATCAGGGCTCTCCAGAGATACAGAACAGATATGCAAGTAAAGGGATTTATTAGAGGAATTGGCTCACATGATTCTGGTGGCTGAGAAGCCCCATGACAGGTCATCTGAAAGCAGCAGACCCAGGATGCCAGTCGCACGGCACAGGATAAGTCCAAGGGCATCAGAACAAGAGAAGCCAATGGCAGATCTCTTGGCTCAAGGCTCAGATGCTGAGGACTCAGGAGCCCAAAGACCAGTGGGCCTGTGGTTCTGATGCCCAAGGCACAGAAGAAAACTGCCCCAGCCTCAGAAACGGCCCCACTTGCCTTCTGCACTCGATTTCTTCAGGCCACCACTCCACAGGAGCGTGTCGTCTATGCTGAGGGCTGAACTCCCCTCCTCCACCCCACTCAGACACACACATACTAATCACCGGACAAACCCTCAAACACACACCCAAAATGATGCTTTACCAGGTTTCCAGGCCTTCATTCCACCTAACATGATGCCAGTATCCTGTGGATAAATGAAAATGCACTAATCCCTTCCCAAGAATCCAGCCTTCTACCAATTTTATATAGCTGTTTTTTCCACTTAATAGGAATTGAGATTTTTCAGAATTTCAAAATTTGGGATTTTAATCTTTTGGGTTTATGATTTTCAGGATGTTACACTTTAAGCATCTGGACTAATAATTCTGATCTTCTGGGATTTCAACATTCAGAATCACTGCTTTCAGGATTATGACCAACACCACTCACTGTGGTTCTTCACAGTGCATGAAGCCTCCCTTTAGTTCCATGGAAATTCCCAAAATAAATTGCATGACTGCCCACTACTCTATCTTCAGATGGTTAATCTCAACTACTGAGACTTTTAAAGTGGCAGTTTAAAATTTGGTTCAAACGCATGAATACAAAAAGTACCAACAAGTTCAACCAGGAAAACACCATTTCCATTTCCAACATCAAGCACTGAAGCATCCAGTGGAATCTTCTCTTTCGGCATCCACCTTATTAGTTGAATCATACTCTCCTCTTCAAAACTGTTATAAAGATTTTTGTTAAATCAAGTAACAGACAGCAAAAGTTACAATCCTTTCTCATTTGTTTATAACACATGGCCAGTTAAAATTTTATTAAGATTTATTTTATTTCTTTGAAAGGCAGAGTTACAAAGAGGGAGGGAGGGAAAGAGATTGATCTTCCACCTGCTGGTTCACTCCCCAAATGACCACAGTGGCTGGGGCTGAGCTAGGTTGAAGCCAGGAGCCAGCAGCTTCATCCAGATCTCCCACATGGGTGCAGAGGCCCAAGGACTTGGGTCATCTTCAGCTGCTTTCCCAGGTGCATTAGCGGGGAGCTGGACTGGAAGTGGAGCAGCCAGGGCTCGAACCAGTGCCCACACGGGATGTTGGTACTGCAGGAGGTGGCTCAACCCGCTACGCCATTTTGGCCCTATAAATTTTTTTTTGAGAGGCACAGAGAGACAGAGATCTCCCATATACTGGTCCACTCCCCAAATGCCCGCAATGATCAAGCTAGACAGGCTGAAGCAATGAATTTTTTTTTTTTGAGATGTTCAACAGAAAGAATTCCAAGACCATGAGCACAAATCACAAAGACAGTCACATGCCAGCCTATCGGCCAGGGGCCCCAGCAGCAGGGTTTTTGGGTCAAGATCGCTAGAGCATTAGCAGGAAGCTGGGATTGAGAGAAGAATCAAGGTACTTGGATGTGGGACACGGTGTCTTAATTGCCAGCTAAAGTCTCACTCCATCTTTTTTAAAAATAAGAGGTAGTATTAACAATGAGTTAATCTTTGTCTCTATTGTTATTTAGAAGAAAATACTTCCAAAAAGAGAAAATAGTTAAGAACAGTATTGATGCCTTTTGATATCAGCAGTAACACCTGTAGACGTTGGTGGCTCAAAATCACATTGAATATTTTAAAAAGACAACTATAAAGTGGAAGTAATTTCTTAATACTCTGACCAAATTTAAATGAGTCTTTAAAAGAGGGAAGAGATACCTTAAATCTGAACACTAAAGCCAGATTCAATCCAGGGCTCCCAAAACTTTCATGTTTTCTTTGACTCAGGATTTACATTAAGTGATGTCTATGTCTGTGTATATAACATATACACAACCTTCTGGATCATAACAATTTTTTATCCAACTCACCAGATTTCTCCTGTGTCTCCACATTCCTGGAAAGTTTCTAATTCTCTCTCACAGACCGCATCCCAACTACATAAACAGTGAAATGTAAAGCAAGACTCTTGAATTAAACTATATTATTAATTAAATGTTTCTATTAAATTACAGAGCTATTTATGACAGAGGCTTGGACCATTATTAGCATTATCAATGAAATGCACATAGCTCAGTCTCTTAGCATCCTTGGGTTAAACAGAATGAAAGTCATGGACAAACAGAACAAGTCTGCACCTGCAAAGCACTTGGAATAACAGCTGCTGCGTGAGAAACGCTGCATTTCACTGAAAGAAAAACACGGAGGCGTTCACCCAGGGGTGCCCACACCCAGAATGTGACCCTGCAGCAGGGCTGACCACCCCATGTGGAGACACGGGGCTCCGCCAGGACGGGGGCGGCTCATCAAGGAAGAATCTTAACCTGAGGCTCAAGTCTCACCCCCATCTCCTCTGCCTCTTCCTCCCCAGCCTTTTGCTCACGTTTTCTCCTCACCGTTTTATGTACAGCGCCCGCGCGCAGCCAAGCCCTTCACTGGCCTCCTCGTTCCCACTTCACCCCTCTCAATCCCTGCTCCCCGCGGTCGCCCCAAGTTCCCGCTCATCCTAATGAGCACCCCGGCAGCCGGCAGCCATTCATTCCTCCGCCAGCAGCTCCCTCACATTCGCCTCTAACCCAGGAGTGCCCACCTCCTCCCCCACCAGCCCCCCCTAGGCCCTAAACTCAGGTCCTTGAGCCCTGGGATCCCCAACCTGCCCTATCCCTCCCCCCACCCATCTCGTTCAAGACCCTCAGGAGGCCTCCCCCAGGGCCGCAGGGTCCTTAACCCTACCCCAGGAGCCCTTGAAGAGCGCCAATGCCATAAAATTCCAGGTAAGGGCCCCAGGGCGGCCCCTGTAGATCCCACCCTCTGCAACCCGTCTTGGCCTCTTGCAAGGCCACCTCACGTTTCTTCCCGTCCATACCCCGCCACAGCTTCCCCTGGCCCAGGACAGGCAGCACCGCTCACCCTCCCCTGCCATGCGTCACAATCACTGCTCTCTGGTCCTCAGAGCCAACGGGATGAAGCCATCATCCATCATGGGACTGCCCTCTTGTGTTGGCGCTATGGCCACACCTCCGCCACGGATGTTGTCCTCAGCGCCCAAACCAGTTTTTTTTTTTTTTTTAAATAATACGCATTTCCATGAACTTTTTGAAGACCAATCATATATAAGAAAAAGAAGAAGAAATATGTACATGAGAGAGTGGGAAAGCAAGTAATTTCTGATGACAGTTTATTCAGTCTTCTAAGTATGAAAGAAAACACCCTTTTCTAATAATTCATGCATGTATAGACATCTTCCAAAGTAAGAAAGTAATTTAGTTATACTTCAGACCTCAAATGTAAGTGGCATAAACTATTTTTCTATTTGAATTTATTTTGATTGTAGAAAATGAAATTTTAAAGTTTGGTAGAAATGCACAAAGAAGGGATCCATAGATGGCATTTACAAATGACCACTAAACTAACTTGTTCACTAACTACTGCCTGATGCAAGTTCAGATCAGATAGTGCTGGGTAAACAGTAGGTATGAGATCCCAGGCATGGTGCTGGTCAGCAGTTGAAGAATAAGACTGCAACTGTCACCTATTCCAGATGGGCGATCAATAAGGACTTGAGGGTGTGAACACAAATGATGGCTGATTTGAAATGCAGAGTTCAGGTTCAAAGGCACTGCCTGATGAGAGAAGCTGTCCTGTACCAAGAGGGTAAAAGAATGCCTCCAGAAAACAGAGTGAAGCTCCACTTCAAAATGTATAAGAATTATCACTGCAAGAGAGGGATGCAAGTGTATTCTTGCAAAGTAAACTGCATGGGCAAAAGCACTGAGGAAGAATGCATGGCATATCCATGGGATCATCCTACCAGATAGCACCAGCTAAGCTCTAGACGTAGTGGGGATTCAAATTCTACCTCTACCAATTACAATTTGTGTTACTTAAGGCAAAATGTAAAACCATGTGTCAGTGTCCTTCATCTGTAAAATGAAGGCTATTATTGTACTTAACTCATAGGCTGGTGAAGAAAGAAAATTAGCATACAGACAGCACATACCTAGTTTTGTTAGATATATGTTATATAAAATTTTTTGATATTTTATAATACTTTTCTAGATAAAATTAAAACAATGATCATTTGCTCTTCTGTTAAGGGTAAAATGAACAAAACACTGGTTTAATTTAAAAAAAAAATCTTGGAGGGTGAACCAACGGCAAAGGAAGACCTTTCTCTCTGTCTTTCTCTCTCACTGTCCATTCTGCCTGTCAAAAAAATAAAAATAAAAAAATAAAAAAAATCTTCAGATACAGCTTATACATAAAATATTCAAGCATTCTAACAGTACCCTTCAATGACTTTTAGAAAATATATACAGGTGAGGAATCATCACTATGAACTTCTGAAGTCTTTCTCTACTTCCAGCCACCAGCCCCATGTAACTAATACTATATATCTCCATATGTATTTGCATTTTCATATAAATGGTATCATGTAATATGTTAAAAAGTTTGGTCGAAATAAGAACGTGGTTAAAGAAGGTTTTGGGGGGCAGTGGTTTTATGCTGTGCAATGATTCTAATTAAAAAAGATCAGTAGAAATTCTTGTTTTTCCAGAAATCTCTTATTTAATGTATAAAAACTTCATGCATTTCATAAATAAAACTTTAGGAGCATAGTACTTCTTCCCATGATACCTGCCCTCCAACCTGCACTCACACCCTTCTTCCTGCTTCTTATCCTGTTCCTATCCTATTATTTTTTTTACTAAGATCTATTATCAACATACACAAAAGATTAAATCTATACTAAGTAAAAAGTTCCACAAATATTATGAAAAAAATGTTCCTCAACAGTTGAGACAGGGGTGTTCAAAATCACTGCATCTCAAATTGTTAATGTCACTCCTTTAGATTTCCTTTTAGATGTGCTATTAGTTAGCACAGATTATGGAGAACATATAGTATTTGTCCTTTTGGGAATGGCTTATTTCACTAAGTATGATCTTTTCCAGTTTCATCCATTTTGCAGCAAATGGCAGGATTTCTTTTTTACTGCTGTGCAGTATCCAGTCTTCAGTTAATGGACATTTGGGTTGATTCCATACCTTAACTATTGTGAATTGAGCTGCAATAAACATGAAAGATAACTCTTTAATATGCTCATTTCATTTCCCATGGGTAAATTTGCAAGCGTGGGATGGCTGGGTCATATGGTAAGTCTATATTCAGATTTCAGAGATATCTCCATATTGACTTCCACAGTTTACATTTCCACCAACAGTGGAATAGGGTACATCCCCACATCCTGCATCCTCACCAGCATTTGTTGTTTGTTGATTTCTGTGTGAAAGCCATTCTCACAGGGGTGAAGTGAAACCTTATTGTAGTTTTGATTTGCATATCCATGAAAGCTAGTGATCCTGAGAATGTTTTTCAGAGTGTCTGTTGCCCATTTGGATTTCCTCTTTAGAAAAACCTCTGTATAAGTAATTTGGCCATTCCTTAACTAGAGTTTTGTGCATCCACACACTCCACGTGGATCCACAGTGTCCCTCTAATTTACATGGAGTTTTCTCTGAAGTTTTCTCACTAATACTTCCTGGAGATTTCCCTCTCTCCACTTTTTTAAAAAATCATCTTCCCCTATATTAGAATAGTTAACTCTCCTTAATATGACTGATTTAATTCTGTAATTAATACACAGTTATTCTTAAGTGTTGAAATTTAACTGAAATGTGATCCCTGTTAAACATAAGAGTAGGAATAAGAGAGGGAAGAGATATATAATTTGGGGCATGCTCAAGCTGACTTGCCCCAAATAGTAGAGTTAGAAACATACCAGGGGACTCCAATTTAATCCCATCAAGGTGGCATGTACCAATGCCATCTCACTAGTCCAAGTGATCAATTTCAGTTCGCAATTGATCATAATGAAAGGACTAAGAGTCAAAGGGAGCACATAAGCAAGTCTAGTACCTGCTAACACTAACCGATAGAATAAATAAAGGGGAGAGTGATCCAACATGGGAAGTGAGATACTCAGCAGACTCATAGAATGGCAGATGCCCTAAATAGCACTCTGGCCTCAGAATCAGCCCTAAAGGCATTCAGATCTGGCTGAAAAGCCCATGAGAGTATTTCAGGCATGGAAAGCCAAGACACTCTGGCAAAAGATCTCTGTGAGTGAGATCTCAGTGGAAAGAACAGGTCTTCAAAGAAGGAGGTACCTTTCTCTGAAGGGAGGAGAGAACCTCCACTTTGACTATGACCTTGTCTAAACAAGATAAGAGTCGGAGAACTCAAGGGGCTTCCATAGCCTTGGAAACTCATGACTGGAGCATAGGGAGATTACTGATTCCATAGACAGGAGTGTCAATTGGTAAAGTCAACAACAGGAGTCACTGTGCACTTACTCCTCATGTAGGATCTCTGTCCTTAATGTGCTGTGCATTGAGATTTAATGCTATAACGAGTACTCAAATAATATATTTCACTTTGTGTTTCTATGGGGGTGCAAACTGTTGAAATCTTTACTTAATGCATACTAAACTGATCTTCTGTAAAAAAAAAAAAAAAAAAAAAAAAAGTAAAGAAAAGAAACTATCAACTCCCAACTTGACTCTCACTGGGATTAAACATGACAATAGGTCTGATCTGATTTCATCATCATTAAAAAAATCATCTATTATTTTTCACTTTATGTTTCTGTGTGGGAGCAAACTGTTGAAATCCTTACTTAATGTATACTAAGCTGATCTTCTGTATATTAAGATAATCGAAAATGAATCTTGATGTGAATGGAAGGGGAGAGGGAGTGGGAAAGGGGAGGATTGTGGGTGGGAGGGACGGTATGGGGGGGAAGCCATAGTAATCCATTATTCGTACTTTGGAAACGTATATTCATTAAATAAAAGTAAAAAAAAAAGTGTATGAATTTGAAAAACAAGAAATGAAATTTCACATTACATTCCTTAAAGAGCTCTGAAGGTATAAGCAGAATAACTTTAAGATGTTGTATTACTCTGGAATTAAATGTATAATAGAAATAGAATGTGTTATATTACCATATAAATAAAAAGTTATTCTGAAAAAAAAAAAAAAAAGAATAGTTAACTCTCTCCCTCATCTGCAATATTGGAATCCCTCAGAGTTTCAACTTGTTCTTTCCTCCTGTTTGGAATCTTACCAAGCCCAGTCAACAAAGCCATAAAATACCAGGCATTCTATTATTTTCACAGCAACACATTGTAAGAATGATCAGAATCATAAAAGCATCTTTGAGATCTGTGATACCAACTATGAAATAGATATAAAAAGAAAATATTCTGACAGAGGAAAAAATGGTGGATTAGGGAGCAGTGCAATTTGCAAGGCTATGGATAAACAGTGAGGAGAAAAGTGTAGGAGGCACACTCTTGGCAGGGAATTGGAGAGAAAACCCCCTGGGAAGCCCCATGGGAGGAGGCAAAATGGTGTGAATCTGCATGGTGAGTGCTGACGCATAGCCAGCACAGCTGCAGTGGCGGAATGGCAAAGCTGGCAGCATTCTTGAGATGCAGGGGAGGGCAGACTCCATCAATCTGCAGGTATAGAGCTGGAGAGAGAGTGTGGCATGGGTCCAGACTGGAGCCTGGAGGGCTGGCAGTTCTGGTGCTCACCTATGGTCCTAGTGGAAGTGGAGGGAATGGTTCAAATCAAATCACTCTCTCCAAAACAAGCTGTGATCCAGCTGAGATAGGCGAGGAATCATTTTAAAACAGGGCAACAACTATGGAAGCCTGAAGGCATGCACATAACAGCTCAGTGAGATGGGCATCTGAATGCAGTCCTGGCAGCAGTGGTGGGTAGGTATGTGCCCAGTGGCTCTAGTGTGCATGTCTGATCCAGAGCTTTGAGTGGAGGGAATGGCCTACAAACCCCACTGACAACTTGGCTAGGAAGTGGCTGGGCAGCTACAAGGGACACAGGGGTACCCACACCAGCAGTGCCCTGTGGACTCAGTGACTATGGGAGCCTTGTGTGCTGAGACCTTGGGGACTCAATGGCTACATGAAAAGGTGTGGGGTATAGATGGGTATTGAGTTCTACCACGACCAACTGGGGTGTTACCCTGGAGACTCACCCAACCCTAGAGCCCCCTGGCCATACCCACCACACACTACCTAGTATCCACTGAAAGGGCAGACATTCCATTAAGCCACACAGAAGAATAGCCCCAAACATACAAGCAATCAGAAGAAAAAAATTAAAAATCATCTCTACAAATGCAGAAAAATAAGAGCCGAAATTCAGGAAACAAGAATAAGGAAGTCACGATGACCCCTGCCCAGGAGGAACGCAGCATTTCCACACTAGAATGCAAAGATGAAGAGATCAAGGAAATGCCAGAAATGGGATTTAGAAAATTAATCATAGGAGTACTCAAAAAATCCATGAACTAAAGAAAACTATACATGACATGAACAAAGATTTTTCCTTAGAAATTGAGAACTTAAACAGAAATCAAAATGAAATATTAGAAATGAAGAATTTAAAGGATCAAATAAAAACGCAGTGGAAAGCATTAACAGTAAACTTGATGAGACACAAGAAAGAATATCCGAACTAGAAGACAAATTTTGGAAATATTATAGTCAGACAAAAAAAAGAGAAGAAAATAGAAAATTTAAAAACAGTGTTGGAGATCCATGGGATACTACCAAAGACCCACCATATGGGTCTTTTAGGCGTGCCTGAAGGAGTGGAAAGAGAGAAAGGAACAGAAAGCCTATTTAGTGAAATAATTGCAGAAAACGTCCCCAATCCAGAGAAAGAAAGGGATGGTCAAGTAGAGGAAGCACATAGAACTAACAGAAATGACCAGAAAAAATTTTCACCACAAAAAGCTTTCTCCAGTAAAACATCAAGAAAATATTCTAAATTGGCAAGAAAGAAATGCTAGATTACTTTAAGAAGATCACCAATTAGACACACATGTGCGCTCATCAGAACTGCTACAGGCTAGATGGAATGACGTGATATAGACCAAGTCTCAAAAGAAAAAAAAAACTGTCAACCCAGAATACTGTACTCTGCAAAGTTTGCATTTACGAAGGAAGGTGAAGACCTTCTGTAACAAAAGAAATTGAAATAATTTGTCAATACATAACCACTCTTACAAAGGATGCTTAAGCATGTGCTACACACAGAAACAAAGATAGCCATCATTATCAAAGAATGAAAACGCAGAAATCTCCCCAGGAGAAGCACGAAAGAAATCCATAGTAAACAATAGGAATCTTTATGGAAAAAATGACAGGGCCAAATCAACGTTCATCAATAGTCACCCTGAATGTAAATGGCTTCAGTTCTCCAGTTAAAAGATACAGACTGGCTGAATGGATTGAAAAATAAGACCCATCTAGGGTGGTGTGGTGCATGCACCTGGGTGAGACATGCCTGCCCTATGCAGAGCCTGCAGGTGGGCCCACCTGCCGGTACCCTCATGCATTTGTGGTTTATTTTGTAGTTACAGCGAGAGAGAAGCCCTTGGTTGGGTGATGGATTTTGAAGACCTCTTCTCAAAGCCCCTCAATCTGGCCCTTAGCAAAAAACAGACCTTGGATTCTGGTGAAAGAACCAAAGATGAAATATATTATTCAGGCATTGAAGACACAAGAAGAGAAAATAAATGGTAAGTAAAACTGGAGAGTGAGCAAGTCCCAGAAAAAGCATGGCACATCAGAAACTCTACATCACCACCAAAAACTTTGCTACATAGAAAATCAAGAAGCAAGGACTATGATGTATTATAGTAACAGTGATATCTGTAGTCAGGAACCAGAGATATTTTTGCAAGGAGCTTCAGCAGTATATGCAAGCTACAGAGATGGCAAATGTCATGCAACCATTACCATTTCCTGAAGAATAAATAAAAAAAGAGGAAGCAAAAGATAGCCAGCAAGCTGCTAAACAGAAAATAAAACTTTTCAAGCTGGTTAAAAGAATGATAAACACAAGAACATGAAGCAGAATTGGCCTGGCATTGGAAACAAAAAAATCCATTGCATTATCAAGGAAAAGGGGCTCACAGGAAGAGGACAGTAAACCTGAAGAGAAGCAGCAGCATGTGACAATGAGTCAGGGATTCATCAACCAACATACTGTGGGACGCAAAGGAAAACAGATCTGTAAATATTTTCTTGAAAAGAAATGTTTTAAAAGAGACCAATGTAAATTTGACAAGATGCCTATGTCCAGAAGAAAAAGAAACTGTGTAAATTTTATGTATTTTTATGTAAATTTTATGTATATTGTACCAGAGGTGATAAATATCTGTATTTCTATAATGAATCTCCTTGTAAGTTTTACCCTACAGGAAAAACATTATGCAAGGGGAAGTACTTCAAGTTTTCCCACGCTCCACTGAATGAGGAAACATAAGAACTGCTGGCTCAATTTCTGGATACTAAAAAGAAATAATATAAATAATTCATCATGTACCTCTAATCTATGTAGAGTTTCCTCTGCATTTTCTCCTGAACTCTTCCTGAGACTGCAGTCTCCACTTTTTTTAAACTATCTTTTCCTGGACCAGAGCAGTAAGCTCCCTCCCTACTCTAATATATTGGAAGTCTCCCAAGTATATTTTAACCATTTAAAACAATATGGATGGAAGTGAGATTCCTTCTCAATTGAGAACTAATTCAAGCCCAGAAAAACATGTGTAGATCTAACAAAGTTGTTCTCATACTCACTGAGGGTACAACAGTGGTTACTAGAATCTGAGAAGAGCAGGGGTGACAAATGAATGAGAAAAGATTGGTTAATAGGTACTAAGTTATAGTTAAGAGTAAGATCTTCCAGTGTTCCATTGCATGATACAGTGCGATGACTATAGATCATAAAAATACACCATATATTTTTCTAAAAAAAGTTTAAAAGAAGGATTGTGAATATTTTCAATATAATAAAATGACAAATGAGGATATTGATGTTTACCCTGATTTGAACATTACAGAATGTATATGTCTATAGAAAAACCACATAATGCCACCTAAGTATATATACATTTATGTGTCAATTAACAATTTCAGAACCACATATTCAAATTCAATGCAATTTGTTTTATAATAGAACAAAACAAAGATATATATATATATGAATTTATTGTTGTAAACATTATGTTCACATATATGAATCCATATAAACATATATGTGTATAAGTATATATATGTTCAATAACCAAAATAACAAGGAAATACTTACATAATTGTAGTTCCATTTCTATGTCTGGAGAAATGCCTGGTACTCAGAATTCCCTTATTCCACTCTCCAGTCTGTATTCCCTTATCCCCCAGAAAGCTCCTGTGCTGATCATGGCTGTTTCCCTGGTGAAATAACACAAACCTTTCAGAGCTGAATACTTTTTGACAGAGAGTCTCCAAATAATTACAGTAACTACAGAGACCCTTGGAGACCATCTCAAAAATATTTTAGTTAAACAGAGATCAGGAAATATGCTGGGTAGGCTGGTCAGCCCACTGCACCAATGCCACTAATGTCCCCAGTGACCAATCATATAGAATTATATTGAAAATTTTCTTAAGGTGTAAAATAGGAAATATATATATAATGCCAAACTGTGAAATACAGCATAAAGAGTTTCAAAGTGGCAGTTCATACCATTGAACAGACACAGCAAAATAAAAAGAAAGTATCTGAACTATAAGGATGAATAAAAAAGTAGAGTTAAACATTTTAGGAGGCTTCTAAAATATGTCAATACATTAAAATATTATAAATATGACAAAGGAATGGAACTGAATGAACTTCTGAGAGCCTCACATTATATTTAATGAATGTCAAAAATAATTTTTATGGGTAATGGATAGGAAAGAAATAAATATAAAACAAAATTTATTAGGAGAAAGATAGTTGACAAGAAAAAATAAAATGGTGAAAAATATAAATGAGTTGTAAGAAAAGGATCCCAGTGTAAACTAACAATCAGAGCAACTTTAGTATTAAAGTATATCATTCTTGGCCGGCACTACGGCTCACTAGGCTAATCCTCCACCTGCGGCGCCAGCACACCGGGTTCTAGTCCCAGTCGGGGCGCCGGATTCTGTCCCGGTTGCCCCTCTTCCAGGCCAGCTCTCTGCTGTGGCCCGGGAGTGCAGTAGAGGATGGCCCAAGTGCTTGGGCCCTGCACCCCATGGGAGACCAGGAGAAGCACCTGGCTCCTGCCTTCGGATCAGCGCGGTGCACTGGTCACAGTGCGCCAGCCGCAGCGACCATTGGAGAGTGAACCAATGGCAAAGAAGACCTTTCTCATTGTCTCTCTCTCTCACTGTCCACTCTGTCAAAAAAAAAAAAGTATATCATTCTTGGGCTTATAACTTGATACCTGTTTAAAATATGTCATCCCTATATTTTGTATTTAATAACCAATTTTTTGAATATTATAATTTAAAAAAGGGTTATAGTTTGAAAAGACTAAAGAAACAAACCAAAAACACAGAGGAAACAGGCAAGAAATCTACTCCATCAGAAAAAAGAGAGGGGAAAAGAGCATTCAAATAAAGCAAGGCATAGAAAGAAATAAGCTTATAATCCTGAATGCAATAAGAAAACATGATCTTCATGGGACAGGCATGGTGGTGCAGTGGGTTAAGCTGCTGTGTGGGGCACTAGCACCCTGTATAGGAGTGCTTGGTTAGAGTCCCAGACACACCATTCCTCTCATGCAGTTTCCTGCAACCTAACATGAAAGCCAGCAAATAATGCTCAAATTCTTGGGTTTCTCACACCCACTCAGGAAAACTGAATGGAGTTTCTGGCTCCTGGCTTCAGTCTGGCACATGGCTGACTGTCGCAGGCATACCAGGGGGAAAACCAGCAAATATATGTCTCTGTCTCTCCCTCTCTCTGTCATTCTGACTTTTAAGTAAATAAATTTTTTTGCTTATTTTCATTTTATTTGAAAGGGATAGAAGGCTGGAATCCATCTGAAGACTTTCATGGGGGTGTTATGGAACCAACACCAATTTGAGCCATTATCTGCTGCCTTGTAGGGTGTGCCTTAGCAGGAAGCTGGATCAAAAATAGTGTAGCTGGTACTAAAATTAAGCACATTGACAATGGGATGTGGTTTTCCAAACTGCATCTTAATGACCACACCAAATAAGAAGCTTCCTGGCTTTTCTTGGGGGAAGAGACCAAGCACCTACTGAGTTCATCCAACAAGAAGCCATAACTTTATTAATGATAGAAACAGCACAAATTTCAAACCAAGCTGCAGTTCCTCTTTGAAACACCAAAAAAGATCTTTATTTTTCATATGGTTACATTGTTAATTCCATAATAGCATTTACATTGTCATTACTGTTGTTCTTCAGGGCTCGGACTGCTTTTGCTCTTGACACATTTGCTTGTGACATGACCTACTCTAAATCCTTAACTTCCACACCCATTTCATCCACCTCTTCCTCTTCACTCTCCTCCTGTACAGTTGGAGTCTGTGTGTTTTCCTGAATTTTGAGACAGCTACACCCTGAATTTTGGATTTCTCAGCCATTACTAGCTTTGCAAGCTAACCTTTTAGAAATTTGCTTTAGTGTATATATCTTTAGAGACTTGAATAATTCTTTTAAGATTATTATCTAAAGTGGCTTGATTAAAGATATTAGGATGATTTTAGTATTCTTTTTAAATGTAATATAATATTTTACACCAAATTCTCCAATTTGTATGTCAATCACAATCAAGTAAAATATTTTTAACATGAACATACTCTTCGTTTTGGGTTTTGAAAGATATTTTCCTCATATGAAAAATACTACATGAACACTATTTTCATTCAATACTTGAAGGATGTTTCTGAGAGTCATGTAATTTGTACGCATGCCAACAATGTATGCTGTTAACATTCAATTGATCCTCTGTTAAAAAAAACACCCATTGTTTTCTTTACAGGGCTTTTAACATTTATCTTTATTTCTGGGTTTATGCAGTTTAATTATGATCTGCCTTTGCATGGTGATTTTTTTTTTCATCCTATGATTGGAGTGCAATGACCTGTTTCATTCTTTAAATTTATAGTTTTGTCAAAACTGTCATATTTTATGATGACTCTTTTTATTTCTGTGTCATCTGTTCTTACATATCCTTTTTCACCTCTAGTTTTATTGATTTGGGTCTGCCCCATTTTTTTTTTTTTGTTAGTTGCTCCAGTGGTAGATCTATTTTGTTTATTTTTTCAAAAAACCAGCTCTTTATTTCACCAATTGTTTTATCATTTTTCTGATTTCATTTTTGTTTATTCTCTCATTTGAATAATTTCTTTTCTCATTAATTTTGGGTTTGATTTGTTGTTGTTTTTCTAGGTCCTTGAGATGCACTGACAGCTCATTTATTTGGTATCTTTCCAATTTTTTCATGTAAGCACTGATTGTTGTAAACTTCACCCTTAACACTGCTTTTGCTGTATCCCATTCCTTTTTATATGCTGTATTGATTTCATTATAACCCACTGTTAATTCAAAAGCATGTTGTTCAGTCTCAATGTGTTTCCATATGATCTAGAGAGTCCTGAGTTGTTGAATTCCATCTTTATTCCATTTCTCATCTAAGATGATGCATGATATTATTTCAAAGTTTTTGAATTTGCTGAGACTTATTTTATGACATAGCATGTGGTCTATGCTTTTAGAGTACCAGATAAATCAAGCTAAGATGGCATCTGGAATTAAATTGATTTATTGTCTGGGAACAGTCTCTAGTCTTCCTTTATCATATGATTTTATGGGTTATCATTGCTGAAAATTTATCTTTAATAATGAGAATAGTGAGAGTGAAAAGGCACATTGTTGGAATTTTAGTACTCTTGACAACTGAAAGTATTGTCTATTTATGTTTATAACTCAACAATAAGACAAACCAATAAAAAAGAAATTATGTAAACACACTTCATAAAAGAACACATACCATTAAAGTGCATGAGGAACCAGCATTGTGGCAGAGCAGGTAAATCTTCTGCCCATGGTGACAGCACCCCATATGATCTCTGATTATTGTCCTGGCTGACAATCCAGCTCCTGGTTAATGGCATGGGAAAACAGCTAAATACAGTCTGGTTCAAAGAGAATGCACAGTTCTTTGATATCCCTTTCTCAGTTGCATTTTACATATCATCTACTGTTGAGCACAATATGACAAAAACACTTTCTGAGGAAAAAACAGGCAAGTCACAGGGCAGAATTAAATACCTTGTCACACTCAATAGAATGGATCATATGTTTTTAATAATTTATTTTAACTAATATAAAGAGAACAGATTTCATGTGTTTCAAAGGTAGAATTCGAAGGATGTAATGATTTTTATCTCCTTCCCTCTTCCTTACTTTCTTTTTGAATTTTTGGGATCACATTTTTATTTACTTTACAGTCACAGGCATAATGCACCACTAAATAAAGAGTTCAACAAGTCAAAAGTAGAAAAACTACTGTTCATGGGAGTATAGACAAGCACTATAAATAATCAAATCCCAACATAACAGTTTCACTCATATACAATAAATATGTTTGATACTCTCTATATTAGCCAGTACACATCAGAGAAAACATGACGTTTGCATTTTTCATTTTGAGGTCGTATAACTCCCTGTATATTTTGGATGGTTTCCGGGTAACTGTTATGTTCGTAGCTCTTCAGAATCTTCTAGGCCCTAGTGTCATCATACTCATTGATGGGAAATTTATATTTACTTTCATGAACATTTAGAGAATGAAAAATTAAACTATCTTAGATTTTTGAACCTGTCCAAAATGCACTTCTCTGTGCCCATATTTTTCCTATGAATATAATAATTGAGCCCATCCTGACTGGGCTGTGCCCTGCTCCTCTCCCACTACCGCTGCCCCCCCCCCCTCCCGCCAACATGAAGAAGAGAAACCCAACCAGCTGGCTCTGAGGCAGCCCCTCCAGGGACCCACCGATGAGGCAGAGATGGCGGCAGCTGGAGCAGAAGCAGCCCCGGGCTGGGGTCCAAAGTCGCAGGACTCCATGGGGAACCAGGTGAGGGAGGAGCTGCGAGCCCAGGCCACTGTCCGCAGGAGCCCCAAGGCACAAGGGACTAACGCGGTCCCTGAGGCCAAGGAGGAAGGCTCAGCTCACCTTGCGGTGCCCGGCATGTACTTCACCTGCCCACTCACGGGGCCACCCTGAGCAGGGACCAGCGGGAGGCTGGCGTCAAGGAGGCCATTCTCTCAGTGGCTGTGTCCATCATGAAGATTCACACATTCAACAAAGCCCGTGACCGGGTGAAACTGGGCGTGGACACCACTGCCAAGTACCTGGACAACACCCACCTGCACCCCGAGGAGGAGAAGTACCGAAGATCAAGCTGCAGAACAAGCTGTTCTCGGAGCGCATCAACTGCTTGGAGGGGGCGCACGAGTGTTTTGAGGCGATCGGGTTCCAGAAGGCCCTGCTTCCAGTCCTGATCAGGAGAGCCCGGAAGAGTTCTAGGTGCTGACCCAGGCGCTGCTGGCCCAGCCCCAGAGCCTGCACAGGCACAAGGAGCAGCCGCTGGCCGCCGAGCCTGTGCAGACCACGCTGCAGGCCTCCAAGTTCGAGCTGCCCGCGGACTTCCTCAGCCTCATGGCAGATGAGGTGAAGCCAGAGCAGAGGTTCAGGGCGGATGCGGTGGAGCGGCTGAGCATGCTGCGGGCTAAGGCCAGGCGCGAGGAGGAGCAGCAGAGGGCGCTGCGGGGGTACAGGTTCAGGCTGCTGCGCGTGTGCCTCTGGACGGCTGCCTGCTGCAGGGGGCGCGCGGGGCTTGGGTGCCCAGGGAGGGCAGAGGGCAGGGCGCGGGCTGTCCAGTGGGCCCTGACAGTCCTGCCCTCAGGGACCTTCTATGCCCCCGTAAGCTGCTGTCGGTGTTGTACAGCTTCGTCCGGGAGGCCTTGGAGCGCGGCTGGCTGCCTTTGGAGCTGCTGGCCTCAGGGGGCAGAAGCTGTTGGAGGAGGAGAACCTGGCCTTGAAGGAGTGCACCCTGGGGAGGGGTGCCCAGGTTGGGCGCGGGGTCGGGAGATGAGACAGCAGGGCCGCGTGCTGCCCCCCAGCAGCAGGGTGATGCTTGCTCTGCCCCCCCCCCCCCCGACCAGGTGCCCTCTGCCCTCCTGACCTTCTTGTGGGACCCAGCTGTGCTGGAGGCCTCAGGGCTGCCGGGCCGAGCCCCACACGCATGGCTGCTGAAGCCCGAGCTCTGGGTGGCCATGGAGCGGCTCTTGTGCAATAAAAGCAGAGCTGGCCTCCAAAGGAAAAAAAAACTATAATAATTGAAATTATTGAATAATACGCAGTGGTATACTTGATTTAACATCATTTCCCTGAATACCATATACATTTCTAGATTAAGTTCCTGCAAACTTTGTTTTTGTAAGTGAAATTTTGGAAATATTTTTCGATAATGTCCATTACATCTGCTTGGCATCCTTTAATTTGTTTCCCAAAGTTCTATTTTCTAACCTCAACAATGAAATAAATGCATAATATCACACCTATTTTGGTATAATTTTGATTTGCCTGTAACAAGATTATTTACACTTCTGTAGCAGTAGTGTATGTCATTACCACACTATGTTATTGCAATTTTAACATGGGGAACCTGGGTTTAACCTGGCTTGCTTTTTGTTGGGAGGTGACCATGTCATATCCTTTCGTGAAGTGTTTGTGTAACTTTCAAGTTCATAATTTTTCAGAAGCAAATACACATGGCTATATATGCAATATATGTACCAAATTGTGGATTGTGTGGAAAAGATACAATAACCTTGTATAATAAAGATACTTGTATAAAAAAAGATAAAATAACCAAGATTATTTATTTCCACAGTGTAATTCTGTATACTTCATTTCATTAACTTGACTTTGTCATGAGATATGTTGGTTTCTTGGTTTAAAATATGACAATTTTCTTTTTACTGTGCTTTAAGAGTTAATTTTATATCTTCATCCACTTCCTGTATATGTGTTTGTTACTTTGTTATCGTTCCTAAAAATGACTCAGTTCTGTTCAGACATTTTGAAATTTTTTAGCATACTATGTGCATCCAAGTCTTATTTCATGTTACATTTTATCGTTTTCATCTATATTTCTCATCCATCTTCCTTGAGGAGCTAACATCAGACTTTCACTCTTGAAATTTTCGTGCCATTTTTATTGTAAGTTCATCATTTCAAACGAAATTCCATACGTCATCTCAGAACATCCATTTGCACATTTCCTGAGAACTATTGAAATAGTGGATCATTCACCCTTCCAAGAGTACACGTGCTTTAGAACATTTTATAGATTCAATGGTACATGTAATTGAAAGTTGATCTTGAAAATTTCTACATGCTAGATTGACACACTTTCAGCTTTGTTTCAGAATTATTATGCTAAGTAACATGAATTGATCTAGGGGTCCAATCTGTGGTGTGGCAGGTGAAAGCCCCAGCCTACAGCTGTGGTATCCTATATGGGTGCCAGTTCAAGTCCTGGCTGCTCCACTTCTGATCCAGCTCCCTGCTAATACTGGGAGAAATGGCATATTTTCCTTACTTATCATTGTTGATTTCTTCTTTTATTTCTCAAGTTTAATGCAAATTTAATACATGTTGGTTATCCCAATTCTGTTGTATATGCTTGTTATGCTATTATTGCTCCTACATTATTGCTGTCACTTCCAGTAAAAAGAATATGGGGGACATCCTAACATGCATATTACTCTTAATCTTTATGTTTTATTTCTGTGACATATATAAATCATGGTGTAGTGTATGCTCATACTAGTACAGAGAACTGTAACTCATCTTGTTTAAATTTTTCATTGTGGTTTCATCAATTTGATGAAAATTCTTTATGTTTTCTTTTCAATTTTCCTTATATTATTTATTGAACACTTTAATTTAGGGCTAACTTTGCAGATATTAAAGTGAAAATAGATCTTTGTACAAATTAACAGTGGTAATGAGAGAGGGAGGAGGAAGAAGGGTTGGAACAAGGGTGAGATGGAGGGTAGGGTGAGAGTATCACAGTATTTCTAAATCAGAATATATGAAATACATGGAGCTTGTATAACAAATAAAATTTTTAAAAAATAAAGAAAATAAAATTATTAAAATTGTGAAGAGAGATTTATATACAAATACATTCACTTGTTACTTCTAATAGAAACAATGGAAATAAGCCAAAAGTTGAACAGTGAGTAAATGAATAAAGAATTAAGGCACCGAAAATATTCCTTGATTTACTTTCCTTGATTTAAAAATTTTTCTTGTAATAAAAATAATTACTGGATTATTGTTCACCAAATTTCTTTATCTCTACTGATCACCCTATTATTTATCCTGTATTCTAATTGCAATAATCAAAATGTAATTCACATGATAAAATGTGCATTGTTTTAATTATTCTCTTTATTCACTAGTGTGACCTGTGTATATCATCAATATCCTATCTGGGTGGCTTTTTCTTAGGACATCAACATGATGGAAATTATTTGAATTCTCTTTGCGACTATTTCATGCCCCAAATTCTCAGGCCATCTTGACACAATCTTTCTCAGTTCTCAGAGGATTTTTTTTAGCCTTCCTGGAATTCCAGAGGACTATAAAATTTTAATTTTAATTTTCAAGGGTTTGAATACAAATATCTTTCCATCAATGTTTATCTGGTAATTGTCAAAATTTTTCCTTTATTTCCATTCATTTTCCCTTTATTTTCAATTTAAAGAGATTTTAATGGACTGTTGTTTAAGAAATGATCTTATATATGGTTATTTTAGTATCATTGCTATAAAAACAGTTCTAGTCATTGTTATCACAATATATTTGTAGCTTAATAGAGAAAAGTTTTTAACTTGTACTTTGTATTTGAGTTTATGACTATTGTCCAATTATATTATCTAATCATAGTGTGTACCAATGCTAGCAGTATGAACATGTGGCCATGTTTGTTGGCTTTTTATTGTGTTGTCAGTTCTCAAAATTTTGTAAGTAACCTTAGTTATCTATCTTGGAATATTCCATATACTTAGTATCTCTGAATGGTCTAACACCAATATGCTGCTTCATGCTATCAGAATCACACAAAATTTTGCTATTTTTAAGGTTTTAGGGAATTCCAAATTTATCACTACCATTGACATTTTCAATAGCATCATTTTACATAAGGAAATCTTTCTGTCAGGGTTCTTCTGTAAGGTGACATTGTCTTAAGTTCCTCTAATATGCAATAATTTTAAAAATATGATTTTAAAAGACTATTTTCACTAAATCTCTTTGTTTATTTGCCACTTGGTAATTATTCCTACCAAACTGCTCAGTTCTATCCTAATCATGATTTATACAGCGATATGAACATCACTTTCATTTTTTTTTATCTTATTACTGTCACCAGTATAATCCATCAGTCAGTACCCAAGTTGTAGGCAAGTGTTCGCATTGTGGGTTACTGTTTTTACTGAGAGTTTATTAACTAAATAAAAGTGTCTAAGCTTTCCTGTCCACTTTCAAGTGTACATTTTTTCTGTACTCCCCATGTCCACTATATTGTTTCACCCATTCAAGTTCATTTCCCTTCACTGTATTTTGATAGAGATGAGATTCAATTTAACATTTGATTTGGAATATTCCACAGTGTCATTCTAGACACAGTTATCTTAAAGTTTTCTGTTGACTTAAGGAGTGATGTTTTCTTGATTGCAAATGCTGCTCCTCCGCACGCGGAGGAGCCGCACCGGACCGGATACTTGTTGTTCCCCTTTTTTACAAGTCTTTTCTATAGTAAAGTAAAAATAGGTAAACAGCGAACTCCCAAAGCAAGAATGAGAGAAATGAGAAAGAACGAAGCAACGAACTTCCCCACGAACTCTCCAACCAACCCACACCACCATGCTGTCTCTCTCCTCCTATATAGTCCTCTCCACCAATCCGTGCTCTGCTACCCACACGCTGAGCACGCTGCTCTCCTCCAATCAGGAGCAGGTTCTGCTGTTTATTGGTTGAACTGGAGGCAGCTGTGTAGAAGCTGTTTCCTCCTCTCCCAGTGCCATATTGTGGGAGAGCAGATGCATAGAATAAGTCTTAATTCCAGTAACAGTCTAGTCTGAGTTGCTCCCCACAGCAAATCCTGAAGCGCTATATTCTATTTTTCTTGATAGGCAGAGTGGACAGTGAGAGAGAGAGAGACAGAGAGAAAGGTCTTCCTTTGCCATTGGTTCACTCTCCAATGGCTGCCGCGGCTGGCACACTGCGGCCGGTGCACTGCACTTATCCGAAGGCAGGGACCAGATGCTTCTCCTGGTCTCCCATGGGGTACAGGGCCAAAACACTTGAGCCATCCTCCACCACACTCCTGGGCCACAGCAGAGGAGAGGGGCAACCAGGACAGAATCCGGCGCCCCGACCGGGACTAGAACCCAGTGGTCCGGCGCCGCAGGTGGAGGATTAGCCTATTGAGCCGCAGCGCGGGCCTCTATATTTATTCTTAGATAAAATTTTAATTGTTTCTTTTTAAGACAATTATTTGTTTATTTGAAATTCAGAGAGAGAGAGAGAGAGGGAGAGAGAGAGAGAGAAATTTCCCACCAACTGGCTCACTTCCCAGATTGCCGCAGTGGCTAAGACTGAACCAGGAACTAAGAGCTTCTTAAAGGTCTCCCACAAGTGTATTAGTGTCCAACACTAGGACCTTTTCCACTGCTTTCCAAGGTGCATTATAAGGGAGCTGGAGCAGAAATGGAGCAGCCGAGCCTTATTCTATTATGGCTTCCACGAAATTACTCAATTCTCTTGAGAGTAATCACATTATATATTATTTCAGAGAATGTTAATTGTTTTTGCCTTTGTCATGTCCTAATTACTATTGCCTGTGTATACTATCAGTATCACAGTTTTTGCCAAGATTAACACCGTGAATGTATGGCCATTGTGGTTGGCTTGTTCCATGTGTGATAATGAAGTCATGGAAAATTGTGTGATTTGCAATAACATCTTTTACAAACAGTTGATCAGAGATGTTTAGATCTGGTGTAGTAATTCATCCTATGAAACTCATATGTTGATTACAGTCTAAAGATAATAGTTAATTCATAATAAATTATTTCTTTATATCTTCTTATAAATACTATTGTTGCTATTTAGTTTTAATTTTACAGTATTTACACCATTATAATATCAGTTTATTTTGAGTTTCAAAATATTACTATCACATATATATTATCAATACTCTACTGTCTAACAATGCTAGAATAGTGAACCTGTGACCATCTTGGATGGGCTTTTCATTGAGACCTCACCAAATGGAGGGTATTAGTCCATATTCTCCTTACAATGTTAATGTTCATATTTTCTTTTATTATTTATAAATCAGAGGAGGATGTAAAGAAAGAAAGAGAGAGAGTGAAATAAGCCAGTCCCAAAGGGACAAATACCATATGTTCTCCCTGATTGGTGACAACTGACTGAACACCAAAAAGGAAACCTGTTGAAGTGAAATGGACAGTATGAGAAACGGTGACTTGATCAGCATAGCCCTGACTGTTAATGAACAACTTAATACATTATCCCTCTTAGTAGTTTTTTTGTCTGCTCTACTTAATATGACTGGTTTAATTCTGTAATTAATACACAGTTATTCTTAAGTGTTGAAATTTAACTGAAATGTGATCCCTGTTGAACATAAGAGTGGGAATAAGAGAGGGAAGAGATGTACAATTTGGGACATGCTCAGGCTGACTTGCCCCAAATAGTAGAGTTAGAAACATACCAGGGGATTCCAATTCAATCCCATCAAGGTGGCATGTACCAATGCCATCTCACTAGTCCAAGTGATCAATTTCAGTTCACAATTGATCATAATGAAAGGACTAAGAGTCAAAGGGAGCACATAAACAAGTCTAGTACCTGCTAACACTAACCGATAGAATAAATAAAGGGGAGAGTGATCCAACATGGGAAGCGAGATACTCAGCAGACTCATAGAATGGCAGATGTCCTAAATAGCACTCTGGCCTCAGAATCAGCCCTAAAGGCATTCCGATCTGGCTGAAAAGTCCATGAGAGTATTTCAGTCATGGAAAGCCAAAACACTCAGGAAAAAAAAAAAACGAATGAAAGATCTCTGTGAGTGAGATCCCAGTGGAAAGAACAGGTCTTCAAAGAAGGAGGTACCTTTCTCTGAAGGGAGGAGAGAACCTCCACTTTGAATATGACCTTGTCTAAACAAGATAAGAGTCGGAGAACTCAAGGGGCTTCCATAGCCTTGGAAACTCATGACTGGAGCATGGGGAGATTACTGAGGCCATAAACAAGAGTGTCAATTTGTAAAGTCAACAACAGGAGTCACTGTGCACTTACTCCTCATGTAGGATCTCTGTCCTTAGCGTGCTGTACATTGAGACTTAATGCTATAACGAGTACTCAAATAGTATATTTCACTCTGTGTTTCTATGGGGGTGCAAACTGTTGAAAGCTTTACTTAATGTATACTAAACTGATCTTCTGTAAAAAAAAAAAAAAGAAGAAGAAATTATCAATTCCCAACTTGACTCTCACTGAGATTAAACATGACAATAGGTCTGATCTGATTTCATTATCATTTAAAAAATCATCTATTATTTTTCAATTTATGTTTCTGTGTGGGAGCAAACTGTTGAAATCTTTACTTAATGTATGCTAAACTGATCTTCTGTATATAAAGAGAATCGAAAATGAATCTTGATGTGAATGGAAGGGGAGAGGGAGTGGGAAAGGGGAGGGTTGCGGGTGGGAGGGACGGTATAGGGGGGAAGCCATTGTAATCCATAAGCTGTACTTTGGAAATTTATATTCATTAAATAAAAGTTAAAAAAAAAAAAACAGGAAACTGGAGTCAACATCCGCAGCAAGACCTGAAGCTAGGTACTCGAATATGGGACGATGAATCTTAATCAGTGTTTTAACCACTAGGTTGAACACCCGTTTCTGAGTTTATGTATTTTTAATCCATTTTATTAAATGGATCAAATTAAAAAAATGCAAAAATAAAGGAATTTAGTGAAAAATACTTAATTGTGATTACATAAATTGAAAAGTAAAAATCAATGAATATAAAACTCATTCCACCTACTAGAAAAATTCTGAGAAAGTATATCTAGAGCTACACTTTGGGAAAATTCAGTGAATGATTACTCTGGAGTTATAAATATTAAGAAAGTTTAAAAATGTGTGACTTTAAAGTGTGTAAGATTATGCTTATCCTAACAGAGTTCAGAGAGACTGTACATTAATGTTGCCAGCGAAACTTAACAGAATTTTGAGTGATCTGATGACATTACTGTGAAAGAAAATCAAGCAGCAATGTCACAGTACAAGGATTTACTTAAATAAGAATATTAAGTACACACATATCTGGCACTGGGTCTGTGGCACAACAGGTTAAGGTCCTGGCCTGCAGTGCTGGCATCCCATACTGGTGCCAGTTCAAGACCCAGCTGTTCCACTTCAAATCTGTCTCCCCATTAATGTGCCAGGGGAAAGCAGTGGAGGACAGACCAAGTCTGTGAGCCCCTGTACTTGCATGGGAGAACCAGAAGAAGCTACTGGCTCCTGACTTTGGATCAGCTGAGCTCCAGCCATTGCAGCCATTTGTGGATGGAAGACATTTCTTTTTCTTTCTCTCTCTCTCTCTACTTCTCTCTGTAACTCTTTCAAAGAAATAAAATAAATCTTTAAATAAAAAACCTGCATATATCAATAACTGCAATCACAAAACCAGAAAGGATGCTCACAAAATTAAATATACCACTGATACTGTAAGTTAAACTAAATAACTTAATTGGAGTTCCAATAAAATCACTACCAGATATAAGGGAGTTTGGAGAAAAAGAATCCATTTCAAACAGTTTAAAAATGTAAATAGAGCATCTTAAGTCATGAAGAGATAACTGTACTTTACACAGTATATTATAGGAAAGGTACACATCAATGGCAAAATTCAGGAAACGATAAATTGATATGTGGAACAGAATACCATGGCAAACATTTTGAAAATTTGTAGAGAGAATTACAGAACTTTGAGCAGGTTTGTGATACCACTACGAAAATGCAAAGCAAGATTGCCACAGCTATATTATCACCATTGGCTTACTTGGATGTTAGTGAACTATACATGGTATAGCATTAGATGCAAAGGCAATGAAAACAGATGTACATGTCATGGAATAATGTATGCTGTGATTATTGTGAAAAGAAACGAATAATAATGGTATGAAAAGCAGATGGACAACTTTCTGTTATTCTTCACTGCAACTACATCTATATCGAAGAACATGAAAAAATACCACAAACATGATTGAAAAAAGATCATGCCTTGTTCTACAATATATGAGCACAGACTTCCATATCGAGATTACGCTTAGAAAAACCTTAAAAATTAAACTCAAACTTAATTCCACAAACATCCAAAAAAGTAAAAAATATGTTATCTAGAAAGAGTGAATAATTACAGTAGAGTAACAATGTCTGAGAACCTGTACATGACAGTTTCCAGGAGACTTACAGAAATTTGAGATAGGTGATGACTTCACAATCAGAAAGCTAAGCAATCTGGTAAAAGGTTAAGAGTACTAGGGTTGACTCAAACTAAGATATTACAAATATGCACTGTATATTTGTAATATTGAGTATAAAGACATAAAAAGGCATTCAGCTGTTGTGAAAAACTGTTATTACCATAAAATGGATAATTTTGTGGAAGAAACAATGACAAAATGAGTGAATATAGGCAAAGTGGATGAAAAGCAGACGATTACAATTACACTAAAAACGGAAAAGAAAAAATTTCAGCAAACATAACAAAGATCATAGCAGCTCTTACCAACTTAGAGTAAGGATGCCTGAGGCAGTGTTGTGGTGCAGTGGATATACCCACCATTTGGGATGACTTCATCTCATATCAGAGTGCCTGACCAAAGTCTCATCTATTCTCCACTGCTGACCCAGGGCTCTGCTTATGTACACTGGAGGAAGTAAACAATGGCCTGTGTTCCAGTCAGGGACCTCCCTGTTACATTTAATGAAACCAAGTTCCTAACATCCAGCAGGGTGGCATCTTGCATTTGTGGAGTCACTTTCCTGCCTGTACCAACAGAAATGTCAGGGTGACCCTGCAGGTGTTTCCATCTTGGCCTCCAGTGCAGGGCTTACTAGGGAGCATTTTCCACAAGTGCTATCATCTTTTCCCAATATTACAAATATGTATTTTATTGTGTATATATTATATACCTTATTATACACACACACACACACACACACACATATATACATGCCACGTGCTGTTTTTTCATGGACTGAAATCATTCTGTGATATTTTTTCTGCAACCCTGAAGATTTTTTTAAACAAATATGCTTAAGCAGATGAATTTTTTAAAATTCTTTTTTAATTAGACAGTCTTTATTGATTGTGTACCTACAACCATGATCATGTTAGCAATGCTGTTTTGAGCCAGGTCAGCAAGTTAACCTGCTAATAAACGAAGTTGATGTTTCAAAAAAAAAGTGAATTTTCCATAATTTTCAAAAGTTTCCTTATATTTATAACATCATGTTGCATGCTTGATTATACACAAATTTGTCAATCATATCCAACAATCTTGAAAAAATTGAAAGAAACATAAAGTACCAGGCTCCCAAATCAACATATAAATTCAAAATAACTCAGGAGACATATTTTCAGGATTGGGAAGATTTTTATGGAACAGAATAAATTTAAAAATACTCATAACTTTGAGCAGACAAAATTCCTACTCTGAAAGTGCAAATGCAGAGGGCAGGCTGTGAAAGGAAAGTGTAAGGGCTAAGATGATAACCAAGTGTCAACTTACAGGGCACTTGTGCCCCTCTAAAATCTGAACAAAACCCCCAAGTCAAACAGAATGTTTTAGTCTTACCCACTCTAGGTGACTGTTATTGGAAACAGAAAATGGAGAGACCCCCTAGAAACAGCTGTGCTGAGAGGCCAGCATCCTGGGAGAGACCCTGCTGCCCACATATTTAGAAAACTGGGGGGAATCAGGTCCCAGCAGGGAAGGACGGAGGAGCCCAGGGCCGCACAAACTACAGCTCCCGTCCCACACGCACCCCACACACGGAGCCCACATTCTTCCTAATGACCACCCCGTGCCCACTGCACAGTCGGGGAGACGCGGGGCTGCTGCCACACAGCTGCCCAGGGATGGCTCTGGGCCGAGAAGTCGCTGTGAGCAGGGAAGAGGCAGGGCGTCGGGGGTCCCGGGTGCCAGTCCAGACCCCGACCCCCGGGTCTGAGGGGACCAAGGGAAGCGCTGGGCCAGCGGCAATATGGCGCCACAGATTCGGAGATGACCTCTGGGAGGCCCACGTCCTGCCAGCTTCTCAGCAGCTTCCACGGCTGCTTTACGCCTCTCCCGACACCTGGGCGCACACACTCACCACGTCGAGGTTTCCAGCTCCAGGTGTCCAGCGTCCCCGGTGATGAAGGTGGAGGCCACCGAGCCCGACTTGCTTTGGGAGCCTCGCGCCTGCAGAGCCGTCTCCTAGCACCTCGCTCCTGCCCAGAACTGTAAGATGATTGTGACGTCAAGACCCCGCGTGATGACGCGGCGTGGACGTCGTCGTGCCTGATTGGACAGCGTGCATGGCCGTGAATGCACACAACGTCACAAAGGACGCAGCCCATCAACATCCTGCAGGGCAATGGGCCCCTGACTTCAGGTTGTGCTGGGTGGGAGAGCAGGAGGCGAGGTCTGGGTGCAGGTTGGACTCCACCTCCCCAGGCGGGAGGCCTCTCCCCTCTGCTCCTGCACCCGCCGGGTCCCTCCTGTGGCCTTGTCCTCCCTGATGGGTCCCTGCTGGAGCTCTCGGTGCAGTAACTGCTTCAGTGAGTCACAGTTCTGTGCGTCGGCCTCTGGGCTTCTTCATATTGTGACTCATTTTCCTGTTGGGTCGTTTGTGTTACTTTTTAATATTGATTGGAAGAAAGCTGAAAGAAATCACATGATTTAATCCTTTTTTCCCTTTTCTCCTGTCAGTATTTGTTTTCTACTCTGCCTATTGACCTTTAATATTTTCTATTTGTCTTTTGTTGCTGCATGGTAATCTAGTGGATTTTAAAAATATTGATCCTTCCAGCAAGCTTGTTAAATTCATTTATTTCTTTTTAGATTTATTTCTTTTTAGATTTTATGGATTCTCTCTAAATATACCCAACATATTGACATTTTATTGTTTAGAAATCTTTACACCTTATTTTTTCTTTTTGCTCTCCCCTCTCCCCACTACTCCTCCAATAAGAATTTGGAGATAGTGGAGGTGCTGCTGTAGGCTTACTTCCAGGGAAAAAGCTGTCAATGATCCTGTATGTATTGTGTTGTTTGTTTTAGGATCCTTTTAAACAATATTGATCAGAGTATGGAAGGCACTTTTTTACTATACTGCTAGCAGTTTTTTTATTTTGTAAATTTTATGCTAATTTTTAAATGTTTTTCACATTCAATCTAAATGGTCATATGATTTTCTTCTTGAATTTTTCACTTACTTGGAAAATTTACATGGATTGTTTAAAAATGTTAACCACCTGTTGCATTCTTTCTTGTATCTCACTTGTTCTTCATTATATTTTCATATGTGATTTAATTTATTATAATAGTACTAAGGATATATGCATCTATGAATGAGAGGCTTATACTTAATGCATATTTCAAGTTTGGTCAACTTGCATCATCATCAATGTAATGCTGGCCTTCCAAATAAATTTGGAAATATTCTCTACTTATTTCTACCTTGGTACGGCTAGAAATAAAGGTGTGTTTGAAATATTTTGTATTTCTTTTTTTTTCCCAAAGATTTATTTATTTTTTGAAAAGCAGAGTTACAGGGAAGTGGAAGCAGAGAGAAAGAGAAAGACAGAGAGAGAAGAGAGTTACAGACAGCGAGAGGGAGAGAGAGAGAGAAAGAGAGAGAGAGAGAATCTCCATCTGCTGGTTTATTCCCCAAATGGACACAAGGGGCCCGAGCTGGGCTGATCTGAAAACAGGAGGCAGGAGCTTTCTCCAGGTCCCCCATACTGGTGCAGGGACCCAAGCACTTGGGCCATCTTCCACTGCTTTCCCAGGCCATCAGCAGAGAGCTGGCTCGGGAGTAGAGCAGCCAGGACTCAAATCAGCACTCATATGGATGCTGGCACCATAGGCAATAGCTTTACACCGTATGCCACAGCACTGGCCCTGGAATATTTTGTATTACTCTACAAAAGTTTTGCTTCTGTAACTTTATAATTGGTTGGTTGGTAATTTTCATATTGTGATTCAATTTGCTTGTTTTAGGTAGGATTTTGCTATTTTATATTATATTTGGTTTTGGGAATTTGATGTCCAAAATATAGTAGATTTTAATCTCTAGTCAAATTTTTCTTCCTAAGCATTTTACAGATTTTTTTAGCTTCTTGACAAGGCTATATTCTATGTAAAGCATTGTTTCAATTCCCTGAAACTGGATATTAGTGTTACTTTTCCCTGTATTGTCTTAATTACTTTTACTCATAGTTGATTAATTTTGGAACCTTAAAAAGTAGATCCTTCTTTATGGTGCTTTTAAAAATCATTTCATATTATGGTATATATACACTATAGAATACAACTCAGTGATAAAAAATGAAATCGTATTTTTTACAACAAAATTGATGCAACTGGAAACCATTACATTAAGTGAAATAAACCATTCCCAAACAGATAAATAACATGTGTTTTCCCTGATCTGTGGTATTATAATAAATTGAAGTGAAATTGACATTTTGAGCTTTGATGATTTTTATAGAAAGCTTTTATTTAATAAATATAGATTTCATAATTACAACTTATGGATTATAGCAGTTCTTCCCCCCATACCCACCCTCCCACTCCCTATACATCCCACCTCCTACTCCATTTCCCATCCCATTCTTCATTAAGATCCATTTTTAATTATCATTATAAACAGAAAATCAACTCTATACTAAGTAAAAATTCTAACAGTTTGTACCCACACACACATACTTACCCTTAGGGGTATGTCAGAGGGAACATATGCCCAACTGTACATCTCACCCCTCTCTTTATTTTTTGTCACTCTTATTTTTAACAGGGGTGAATTTTTAATTGGTTTTAAAAACCTGAGAATAATACTGTGTTAAGTAAAGTGTTCAACCAATGGTATTAAGTAGAAAAAGAAAATACTAAAAAGAATAAAATAGTAAGCTGTTCCTCAACAGTCAGGACAAAAGCTAATCAAGTCAATGCTTCTCAGTGTCAGTTTTACTCCTACAGGTTTCCTTTTAGGTGCTCAGTTAGTTGTCCTAGATCAGGGGAAACATGATATTTGTCCCTTTGTGACTGCCTTATTTCACTCAGCATGTTTTCCTGATTCCTACATTTTGTTGCAAATGACTGGATTTGATTTTTACCGCTGTGTAGTATTCCATAGAGTACATATCCCATAATTTCTTTATCCAGTCTTCAATAGATGGGCATTTAGGTTGATTCCATGTCTTAGCTATTGTGAATTGAGCTGCAATAAACATGGAAGTGCAGATAGCTCTTTTATTTGCTAATTTAATTTCCTTTTGTAAATTCCCAGGAGTGGGATGGCTGCGTCATATGGTAGGGTTATATTCAGGTTTCTGAGATATCTCCAAACTGTCTCCATAGTGGCTTTACCAGTTTGCATTCCCAAAAACAGTGGATTAGTGTGCCTTTTTCCCTACATCCTTGCCAGAATCTGTGGTTTGTTGATTTCTCTATGAAAGCCATTCTAACCAGTGTGAGGTGAAACCTCATTGTGCATTTCTCTGATGGCTAGTGATCCTGAACATTTTTCATGTGTCTGTTGGCCATCTGGATTTCTTCTTTTGGAAAATGTCTGGTCAAGTCCTTGGCCCATCTCTTAAGTGGGTTGTTTGTTTTCTAGTGGTGGAGATTCTTGACTCTTGGTAGATCGTGGTTATTAATCCTTTATCAGTTGCATAATTTGCAAATTTTTCCTCCCATTATTTTGGCTGCCTCTTCACTTTCCTGTTTCTTTTGCAGTACAGAAACTTCTCAATTTGATGTAATCCCAGTTGTTAATTTTGTGTTTGGCTGCCTATGCCTCTGGAGTCTTTTCCAAGAAATCTTTGCCTGTGCCAATATCTTGCAGGGTTTCTTAGATGTTCTCTAATAATTTGATGGTGTGGGGTCATAGATAAAGATCTTTATTTAGTGGATTTTTGTGTAGGGTAGGAGTCTTGCTTCATACTTCTGCATGTTGAAATCCGTTTTTCCCAGCACCATTTGTTGATTAGATGGTCTTTGCTCCAGGAATTGGTTTTAGTTCCTTGATCAAATATAAGTTGGCTGTAGATGTTTGGATTGCTTTCTGGTGTTTCAATTCTGTTCCATTGGTCTGCTCATATATTTTTGTACCAGTACTAGACTTTTTGATTACCATTTCCCTGTAGTATATCTTGAAATCTATTATTGTGATGCCTCCAGCTTTCTATTTGTTGTATCATATTGCTTTAGCTATTGGATGTCTCCTGTGCCTCCATATGAATTTCAGCATCATTTTTTTCCAGATCTGAATATAATGCCTTTGGTATTTTAATTTGTATCACATTGATTCTATAAATTGCTTTTGGAAAAATGGACATTTTGATGACATTGATTCTTCCAATCCATGAACATGGAACATTTTCCTATTTTTATATCTTCTTCAATTTCTTGCTTTAAAGTTTTGTCATTTTCATCCTAGAGATCTTCAACATCCTTGGTTTAGTTTATCCCGAGGCATTTGATATTTTTATGTAGCTATTGTGAATAGGATTTATCTCAGAAGTTCTTCTCAGCTGTGGCATTGTCTGTGTATACAGAGGCTATTGATTTTTTTGCATTGACTTTATATCCTGCTACTTTATCAAACTGTTCTAAAACTTCCAGTAGCCTCTTGGTGGAGTCTTTTGGATCCCCTAGATATGTCATTTGCAAATAGGCTTGTTGGACTTCTTCCTTCCCAACTTGTATCCCCTTGATTTCTTTTTCTTGCCTAATGGCTCTGGCTAAATCTTCCATTACTGTATTGAATAACATAAATCAATATTTTGATGAAAGAAAAACACTTTGTGTTGCCATATCTACCTTTGTTATGCCATAATCAATTCTGATTTTGTAAATAGCCTTGTGATGCCATGAGCAACTGGACTATAATAAACAAATAATGTGGTATCATAAACCAAATTTTTTATATCATAAGCAATAGTGAAATCTTAAAAATATTGTGACATTATAAAGCTACCATTTTGATGTTATAATCAATTGTGATGTCATAAAAACCTTGTGATATCATAAAGCTACCATTGTCATCTCATAATTAATCGTGATATAAAAACACTGTGATGTTATTAAGCTACCATGTCATGTCATAATAAATCATGATGTAAAAATTCTTATGTTACCTAATCAACTGGAATGTGATAATTCACCATTGTTATATCATAAAGATAACATTGTGATAATATATGTATCACTATTGTGATGTCATAATAAATTCTGATTTTGTGAAAAATATTGATACAATAAACCAATATTATGATGCAATAAACCAAAAATTGTCATATCATAAACCAAGTTGTGATGTCATGACCAACTGTGAGTCCTAAAAATTATTGCAATGCCTTAACTTATAATTGTGATGATAATCAGTTGTGATGTCATAAATCATTATTATTTTATAATCAATTGTGATATCATGAAAGCATTATGACATATGCCAATATTGTGATAACATTTACATGACATTGTGATTTCTTTTTTTTTTAAATTGTGTTTATTTATTTGAGTAGTAGATTTACAGACAGTGAGAGGGAGAGACAGAGAGGTCTTCCATCCGCTGGTTCACTCCCCAAATGGCTGCAACATCCAAAACTACTCCTATCCAAAGCCAAGAACCAGGAGCATCTTCCTGGTCTCCCACCCAGGTGCAGGGGCCCAAGGCCTTGGGCCATCTTCTACTGCTTTCCCAGGCCATAGTAGAAAGCTGGATGGGAAGTGGAGTGGCCGGGACTAGAACCAGTGCCTATATGGAATGCCGGCACTGCAGGCAGAGAATTAACCTACTGAGCCACAGTGGTTTCACAAACCAACCATTGTACTCTCTATGAATTTTTGTCATAAAAACCATCGTGACATCAGAAACCTATCATTGTGTGTCATTATCATTGCAATATCAGAATATGTCCTAAAATATCATTGTTGTGTCATAATCCATTGTGATATTGCCAAAACCATCATGATGTCATTTTCAATTGGGATGTGAAAAACTACCATTGTGATATCATAAACCTCAATTTAATTTAATATGTTATCAGGGGATAAATGTCACTTTTTGGGTAATTTAAATATGAGTTTTATAATGCATACCAAATGTTATGTTTCAGAAAACTTGAATGTAAATCATATATAAAATAGCACACAATTTTGAAGACTTTGGATATTCTGTATCTTTCAATCAAAACCTGAATTTTTCATAGAAAGAATATCTGTTTAGTTACCACAGAAAGGATAAAATATATCATTTTTTTTCTTTTGGAGACTGTCTTATTTCACAAAGTATAATAATGGTTTCCAATTGCATCCATTTTGTTGTGAAAGACAGAATTTCATTCTTTTTTATTACTGAGTAATATTCCACAGTGTATACATAGCACATTTTCTTTCTCCAGTCATCAGATGATGAGCAACTAGGTTGATTCCAACATAGTTATTGTGAATTGAACTGCTATAAATGTGTGGTACAGAAAATTCTTTCATATGCTGATTTCATGTTCTTTGGATAAATTCCCATTGCTTGATCATATGGTAGATCTATTTTCATCTTTCTGAGGAATTTCCTTACTGTCTTCCACAATGGCTATTCTAGGTCGCATTTCCACCAACACTGGACTCACTAATCTTTTTCTGTACATCCTCACCACTATTCATTGATTTTTAATTTTTTTCTTGCCAATAATAACTTAAATTTGGGGGATCTATATATAGAACTCATTTTCCTTCCCAGTACACCAAAAGAACTGGGGTTATGAGGAAAAAATAAGTTCATACATGAAGAAATTTGAAGCAAAACAAAATATAGGAGGTGTATTGTTATCTAAACGCAACCATGAAAGAATGGACAATATTTCACGAAACTATTTCTGAAGACTTTTAACTTTGACTGGTGAATAAATTTTCCTTTCTCCTATATAGCAAGTATTTATTCTGTGTTCCATAAACTGATAGTGACATTTCTTAAAATTAAAAGAAATTGATGAAGCAATTCTGCGATATTTATTAATGTCAAGTAACCTATCAGAATTTATTTATAAACAGAGAGAAAATAAGCGCTTTTAAATATTGCAATATTGTTCATGATTTTACATCATTCAATATACTGTGTAAAATATTCTGGATTTATTTATAATCCATCCCAGTCACTTCATATATGAAATGTCCTGCTTTGCTAAATACTCTCTGCAAATGTTTCACTTACATAGCATGTAGTTTCCTAAAGCCCTCCACTTTTCTTCTTACTTACTCCACATCCCAGTCAATACAGAAACATAGCTACAGAATCATTCTTTTACTGGGTTCTAGGAAAATCAAGTAGTTAATGAGGAAAGACAGCTGTAAAGCAAAGACCAAGAATACCCAAGGGAGGTCAGGAAAGCCAATTCAACAAGTGAGATTACCAATATGTATACTGCATCCTCTGTCCTTTAATATATTTTTATTTTCATGCATGAAAAGAGATCAGGGCTATTGAGTCTTTTGATAACTAAGGAGATACACAGTGCTAAAGAAAAGTGACTCTAGGACATCAGATCTAACACAGAATCCCAGCAAACACAAATGACAAAAACTTATGCACTTCATTCATGTTTCCAGAAATAGCAATAAAGTAGAAAAAATAGAAAATTACAAAATAAAAAAAAAAAACAGAAAACTCATGCCAGACTAAGAAATTTAAACTTTTTTTTTCTAGAAGATACAATTAAATATATCTAAATGGAGGAAAACAATTTTTTTTTAGAAATCACATTGGAGAAAGAGTTAAAGATTATGGTGATTAGGCTGGTGCCACGGTTCACTAGCTAATCCTCCACCTGTGGCACTGGTACTCCAATTCTAGTACCATTGGGGCACTGGATTCTGTCCCGGTTGCCCCTCTTCCAGTCCAGCTATCTGCCCTGGCCTGGGAAGCAGGGGAGGATGCCCAAGTGCTTGGGCCCTGCACCTGCATGGGAGACCAGGAGGAAGCACCTAGCTCCTGGCTTTGGATCGGCGCAGCGTGCCAGTCGTAGCAGCCATTTGGGGGGTGAACGAATGGAAGGAAGACGTTTCTGTCACTCTCTCTCACCGTCTAACTCTGCCTGTCAATGAAAAGACTACTGTGACACCACCTAGAAGAAGTGAAAAACTGTTATTTCAACTAGCACAGTGACAGTAAGAATAAAAAGAGGGGGAAAATATGACCAACAGAGTTAAGATGCACCAGTTGTGACAGTTGACAGAATCTGAGTGTAAAGAAAGGTAAGTGATTAACAGAAACATTGAATAGAGAAATTTCTCAAAATTTTTGAAAAATAATTTCCTGTCTAAAAACAGTGAGAAGACTTCAAAAACTGTAAATATCCACATCTTCAGAAAACTGGAAATTATACGGATGCTTGCATAATCTGGGAAGGGTTTACCTAAAAAAGTGTCTAAATTTCAGTAAAATAAGTGAGATTTGGATATGGAAAATTTTCCAATCAAGACTGTCCCTACACCTAATATTCCAAACCAAAAAGCTCCAAAGTCCAAAACTTGCTCAGGGTCACCGTAAGAGGAAAATTCTACAGCTGACCTCATGTGAGGTATTGTGGTCAAAAAGTTTGCAAACTGAGGCTGGTGCTTTGGTGCAGTGGGTTAAGGCTTCAGCCTGCGGAGCTGACATCCCATAAGGGCGCTAATTCAAGTGACTCCTTTTCTGATCCAGCTCCCTGCTAATGTGCATGGGAGAGCAGAATAGGATGGCCTAAGTCCTTGGGCCCCTACAGCTACGTGGGATACCCAAAAGCAGCTCCTGTTTCCAGGCTTTGGATAGGCTCAGCTATAGACATTGTGGCCATTTGGGCACAGCAGATGAAAGACCTCTCTCTCTCTCTCTCTCTCTCTCTCTTTCTCTCTTTTTGACTCTACTTTAAAAAATAAATCTTTAAAATTTTAAATGCTGGCACACTAAAAATATGGTATAAATTATATTTACTCCATCAATAAGTAAGTTTCATGTTGAGACTTGAGTCCCATCCCCAAGATTTCTTATGAAATCTATGAATATTCCAAAATCTTCCAAAAGTATTAGTCTCAAGCATTTCACATAAGGCACAGTCAACTTATATTGAAAACCAACACATCTATACTCAATCGAAAATAGCAGATAGACCGAATATGCAGCAACGTTAAAAAGAGTTGCAATTACTTGACCAGATTGGCTCATTTGTGAAAAAATTCCAGTAGGAAACCCTGTCTTTATTTGACCTAACCCACAGCTAACCTTGTAATAACAGTTTTCCCCCCAGGAAACCTAATTAAAACAAGCAGCAGCAATAGCTTAACCCTGAGTCTACCTGAGATGATGGTAACCATTGGACAAAATATACAATAGACACAGAATTTGTAAAGAAAAGCCAGAGAATGTTATGTTAGGGAATGTATATTTGAATCTACCTCAAAATTCACATTTTGAATCCTTTACCCAAGTCTGGCTTTGTTTAGAGAAGGGAGCTCTAAAGAAGTAATTAAAAATAAATGAGTCATAAGAATGCGGCCAGAATCCAATAGGATTATTAGTTTTCTATGAAGAGAGAGCAGAGCTTGTCTGTTCTGTTGTGACACATTTATGGAAGAAATGTCATTTGAGGACATAACAAGCAAAATCTGTGTGCAAGCCAGTAAAAACTGCTTACCAGAGACTGACTCCACCAGGACCATTAGAAAATGAACTTCTGTTGTCTAATCCACTTAGTCTATGATAATTTTCTTTTGGTAGCATGAGAAGACTACACAAATGCCTACAGAGGGCTCTGAAAAGTTCTAAACCATTCCTGTTAATCCAGCCACACATAAGTGGAAGGCTATACACAGTCCCATAAAGTATTTTGAAGGCCCAAACTCTTTTTTTAAAGATTTAAAAAATTTATTTTCAAGGAATAAAAATTTCATAAGTACAACTTTAGGAATATAGTGATTCTTCCCACCATACCAGCCCTCCCACCCCTACTCCTTCTGCTCCTCTTCCCCTCTCTCCACTTGCCAAGCCAATTCTCCATTAAGATTCACTTCCAATTAACTTTGTACATAGAAGACCAACTATATACTAAGTAAAGATTTCAACAATTTACACACACACACACACACACACAAAACAGTTTGAGAACTAGTTTTATAGTTAACTCTCAATACAACTCATTGAGGACAGGGGTCCTGCATGGGGAGACAGTGTTAGAGAGGTAGAGATAGAGATAGAGAGAGAGAGAGAGAGAGATCATCCATCCAGTGGTTCACTTCCCAGATGGCTGCAATGGGTGGAGCTGATCTGATCTGAAGTCGGGAGCTGGGAGTTCTGGGTCTCCCATGTGGCTGCAGGGACCCAAAAACTTGGGCCATCTTCCACTACTTTCCCAGTCCATAAAAGAGAGCTGGATCGAGAGAGGATCTGCCAGGAGTAGAACTTGTGCCCATATGGGATTCCAGTGCTTCAGACCAAGGATTTAACTGATAGTGCCACAGCAGCAGCTCCAAAGGGCCCAACTCTCACTTCTGGCATCTGTGGAGGCTCTGCATGCTGGAATTAAAACCTAATGCAGAGTTGTAAACTACCTGCCTGTTTCCAAAACATACAGAAAAGCTCTAGGCACAGCTAGGCAATTCACAGTTTCCAGATATTTGAGGAAATTTCTTTTAGATTATTAGCTCACAACTAAACTAGTCAAGCAGAAGCTTTAGTGGACACGCATTATGAAGAATACAGAATTAGTTTATGAAAGTGTTTAACCAAACAGTAAAAATAACAACAACAAAACTAGGGATAGGGGGAGAATCTGACTTCCCACATTTCATCCATTTTTATATTATTTAAAGTTTAGTTTTGAACAGAAGTATTATAAAAGAATCAGAAATGTGATAAAGATATACATTTTTTCCCGGCAAAAGAAAGTGGCAGTCAACAGAAAATATCCCTGAGGAAGTCAACATACTTAATTTATGAGACAAATCAGTTAATTTAAATATATATAAAGAACTAGATAAATCCATGTTTTAAAAATAATAACAAAATATTATATTAATGTTTCCTTGTATCCAGAATATCAATGAAAAGATGCAAACTAAAGCACAATTGGCATTACCTAATGTAAAGAATAGAATTAGAGGATAAAACAAAGCATAGAAGACCTGTGGAACATCATCAAGCATACAAAGATACAAATAGCTATTCCATAAAAGGAAAGGAGAGAAAGAAGTAGAAAGAATGTTTGAAAGAGTAATGACTAAACATCTTCCAAATTCAATGAAAAACATAAATCTGAACACTCAAGAAACAAAACAGCCTCCAAGTGAGATAAAGTCAAAGAGATCCACATTTAGACAAATTATAATCAAGCTGCTAAAATATAACTAGAAAAGTATAATCTTGAAAACTCAAAGCAATACTGATCCTTATAAAATTATGAGCTGTTTTTCCATCCCAAACCATGGAGGCCAAAAAGCAATTGATGACATATTCATAATAGTGAAAGGAAAAGACAGTCACCCAAGAATTCTACATCCAACGAGATTATCTTATAAGAATGTAGAAATTGAAAATATGTTTTATATTTTATTTAATTCAAATAAATTTCATGTATTTCATATATAGGGATGTAGGAACATAGTAACACTTCCCACCCTATTCTCCCTCCTGCCCATGCTCCAACCCTTCCTTCCTTCTTCCTCTCCTAATCCTTCTCTAAATTTTTGCAATGATCTACTTTCTTTTTTATTTGTTTGTTTTTGTTTTTTTTTTAAAGATTTATTTATTTTACTTGAAAGTCAGAATTACACACAGAGCGAGAAGGAGAGGTGTGGGGAGCAACTGGGAGCAACTCGGACTAGACTGTTACTGGAATTAAGACTTATTCTATGCATCTGCTCTCCCATAATATGGCGCTGGGAGAGGAGGAAACAGCTTCTACACAGCTGCCTCTAGTTCAACCAATAAACTGTAGGACCTACTCCTGATTGGAGGAGAGCAGCGTACTCGGCGTGTGGGTAGCAGAGTTGGGATTGGTGGAAGAGGACTATAAAGGAGGAGAGAGACAACATGCACCAGGAACATCTATCTGAAGGAACACCTGAGCAGCCCCCGAGAGAGCCGGCCGGTGGTGTGCCGCTCCCCCGCGGAAGTGGGGAAAGTGGCTAGGGGGAACCGCCCTTCCACGGAGGTGGAAGTGTCGGTAGCCAACCCGGGAAGAACCAGCAGCAAACCCGGGGAGGGCCGAGCAGACAAAAGAACAGCGCAGGGTCCTGTGTCGTTCCTCCACGAAGAGGGGGAGCGACATAATGGTGCCGTGACTCAGATAGGAAACCTAGGCAGGGCTTAGTGTCGTTCCTCCATGAAGAGGGGGAGCGACAGAGAGGCAGAAAGAGAGAGAGAGAAAGGTTTTCCATCTGCTGGATCACTCCCCAGTTGGCCACAATGGCTGGAGCTTCGCCATCTGAATCCAGGAACCAGGAGCTTCCTCCAGGACTCCTACGCTGGTGCATGGGCTGGTGCATGAGCTTGGACCTTCTTCTAATGATTTCCCAGGCCATAGCAGAGAGCTGGATCAGAAGTGGAGCAGCCAAGACTCGAACCAGTGCTCATTTGGGATGCCGGCACTGCAGGCAGCGGCCTTACCCGCTACATCACAGCACTGACCTCACTGATCTACTTGCAGTTCACTTTACATTCATAAGATTAACCCCATACTAAGTAAAGAGTTCAACAAATAGTAATAAGGAAAAAAAAAACATAGAAAATTATTAGATGAAATCCACAGTATTGCATAAGAACACTCAAAAGAGGAAGAGGCTCTTCCTCAACATAATGCACAGTAGTAAATATGTCTACATTTTAAAGGATTACTTTGTTCAATTACATTTGCTTAAATTTGTTTTCTCTACTGAATTGTGAGTTTTTTGAAAACAGATGAAGGTCTCTTCACTTCTTACCCCCAATATACAATTGACGCTAAAATCTAATGGTTAAATGGATGTGAAAGAATACACAATAACACATCAGTGAGTAAAGGCATCTGATAACTAAAACATGGCATGCTGCCTGACAAAGTATATAAGCGCTTTTGGCATAAAGTTTGGATATTACCAGGAAGACAAAAGATAACAAGTGCTCAAAGATTGTGGAAAAAGGAAACATTTGCAGATTTCAGCTGAAATTTAAATTAGTAAATCCATTGTGGCAAAGAGAATACCAGTTCCTCAAGAAGGAAAAGTGAAACTATAGAATGCAGTGCCACTCCTGGACGAATACCTACAGAAAATTAAAAAGGTAAATGTTCATAATACCCAAGAAATGGGAAGAAATCTAACGGTTTATTGAATGGTAAATGGAAAGGTGCTAAACACACACAATGGAAAACTATTCAATTAAATGGAGTATTTTTTTAATTTTTTAAGGGATACAAATTTCATAAGTACCACTTTAGGAATATAGTTATTCTTCCCACTATACCAGCCCTTCGAGCCACACTTTCACCCCTCCACCTCCCCCCCTCCACTTGCCAGTCCCATTCTCCATTAACATTCATTTTCAATTAGCTTTCTACACAGAAGACCAATTCTATACTAAGTACAGATTTCAACAATTTGCACACACACACACACACAAACAAAACTTTGAGACCTAGTTTTACAGTGAACACTCATAATACAGAAGTCTTGCATTGGAATTTAGTACACAGTGACTCCTGTTGTTAATTTAACAATTACCGGCCGGCACCGCGGCTCACTAGGCTAATCCTCCACCTTGCGGCGCCGGCACACCGGGTTCTAGTCCCGGTCAGGGCGCCGGATTCTGTCCCGGTTGCCCCTCTTCCAGGCCAGCTCTCTGCTGTGGCCCGGGAGTGCAGTGGAGGATGGCCCAGGTCCCTGGGCCCTGTACCCCATGGGAGACCAGGATAAGTACCTGGCTCCTTCCATTGGTTCAGCGTGGTGCGCTGGCCGCAGCGGCCATTGGAGGGTGAACCAACGGCAAACGAAGACCTTTCTCTCTGTCTCTCTCTCTCACTGTCCACTCTGCCTGTCAAAAAACAATTACCACTCTTATGTATGATGTGAGTGACCACCCGAGGAACCTGACGTGAACTGCTTAGGCTATGGAAGACTTTTGAATTCACAAACTCCATCAGTAATTGGACAAGGCCATAAGCAAAGTGGAAGTTCTCTTACTCTTTAGAGAAAAGTACATCCTTCTTTGATGGCCATGCCTTTCTACTGGGGTCTTACTCACAGAGATCCTTCATGTAGAACAATTTTTCTCACAGTGTCTTGCGTTTCTATGCCTGAAATGCTCTCATGGGCTTTTCAGCCAGATCAGGAAGATGTACGGGCTGATTCTAAGGTCAGAGTTTGCTTAAGTGATTGTCAACCTATTAGTCCACTGTGTGTTGTGCTTCACATGTTAGATATTCTCTCCTTTTTAAAACTCTATCTATTATTATTACCAGGCATTTGATCCTATTTATATTATCCCTTTAAGACTTAAACCTATCTATATGTTCACCTTAGCATCTAATAGGATGACTTTAACGATTAAGATGGCATTTTTACCACCAAGCTTAATCAGATTTGGAGCCCCATGAACGTTTTAAACTCTACCCTTAGAAGTAAGTCCGAAGGTATGTATGCAGAACTATACAGCTTTACAGCCACAAACTTCCTCCTCCCTCTCTGATCCCTATTCTTATATTTTACTGAGATCTATTTTCAATTGACTTTATACATATATGATTAAATCTAAATTAAATAAAGAGTTCAACAAATAGTATGAGAAAAAAGAAAAAAAAAACCTCCAAAACTGTTCTGTGACAGTCAAGACAAGGGCAGCTCAGATTATCCTTTCTAAGAGTCAACTTCACTTCTACAGATTTCATTTCAGGTTCTCTATTAGTTCTCCCAGTTCAGGGAGAACAGAAAGTATTTATCCCTTTGAGACTGGCTGATTTTACTCAGCATGATGTTTTTCAGATTAATCTATTTTGTTGCAAATGGTCAGGTTTCATTTTTTACCACTTTGTAGTATTCCATAGTGTACATATCCCATAATTTTTTTATTATCCAGTCTTTGACTGATGGGCATTTATGTTGATTCCATGTCTTAGCTATTGTGAATTTAGCTGCAATAAACATGCAGGTGCAGATAGCTCTTTTGTTTATGGATTTCATTTCCCTTGGGTAAATTCCCAGGAGTGGGATGGCTAGGTCATATTGTAGGTCTATATTCAGACTTTTGAGATATCTCCATACTGCTCCATAGTGCTTTCCCAGTTTACATTCCCACCAACAGTGGATTAAGGGACCTTTTCCCCCACATCCTTGCCAGCATTTGTTGTTTGTTGATTTATCTATGAAAGCCATTCTAACTGGGGTGAAGTGAAACCTCATTGTGGTTTTGATTTGCATTTCCCTGATGGCTAGTGATCCTGAACATTTTTTCATATGTCTGTTGAGCTATTTTGAAAAATATCTGATTAAGTGTTGCCTGTTTCTTAACTGGCTTGTTTGTTTTGTTGCTGTGGAGATTTCCTGATATCTTTGTATATTCTGGTTATTAATACTTTATTCAGTTGCATAGTTTGCACATAATTTACTTTATTCAGTTGCATAGTTTGCAAATGATTTCCCCCATTCTGTTGGTTGCCTCTTTACTTTCCTTAGTGGTTTTTTGGCGGGGGTTGGGGGCAGTACAGAAGCATCTGATGTTTTGTTAATTTTGGCTTTGACTGTCTGTGACTCTGGGGTGTATTCCAAGAACTCATTGCTTGTGCCAATGTCTTGCAGTATTTCCCCAATGTTCTCTAATAATTTGATGGTGTCGCGTTGTAGATTTAGATCTTTAAATCATGTCGAATGCATTTTTGTTTAAGGTGTAAGTTAGGGGTCTTGTTTCAAGCTTCTGCATGCAGAAATCCACTTTTCCCAGCACCATTTGTTGAAGAGACAGTCCTTATTCCAGGGACTGTTTTTAGCTACTTGGTCAAATATAAGTTGGTTGTAAATATTTGGATTGATTTCTAGTGTTTCTATTCTATTCCGTTGGTCTATCCATCTGTTTTTTACCAGTAACATGCTGTTTTGATCATCACTGCCTTGTAGTATGTCTTTTTTTTTGAATGTGAGCATATTTCCTTTATTTTTTTATTTAATGAGCATAAATTTCCAAAGTACAGCTTATGGATTATAATAGCTTCCTCCCCTCCGTAACTTCCCTGCCACCCACAACGCTCCCCTCTCCCACTCCCTCTCCCCTCCCCCTTCACATCAAGATTAATTTTCAATTATCTTTATATACAGAAGATCAATTTAGTGTATATTAAGTAAAGATTTCCACATTTCGCTCCCACACAGAAACACAAAGTGTAAAATACTATTTGAGTACTAGTTATAGTGTAGTATGTCTTGAAATCTGGTTTTTTGATTACTCCTGCTTTGCTTTTGTTGCATAAGTTTATTTAGCTATTTGGGATCTCCTGTGTTTCCATATGAATTTCAACATCATTTTCTCTAGATCTGAGAAGAATGTTTGGTATTCTGATTGGCATTGCATTGAATCTGTAAATTGCTTTTAGAAATTGGACACTTTGATGATATTGAATCTTTCAATCCATGAACATGGAAGATTTTTAATTTTTGTATATTCTTCTATTTCCTTTATAGTGTTTTGTAATCCTCTTTCACATCCTTGGTTGAATTTATTCCATTTGATTTTTTGTATTTTAATTTTTGTAGCTATTGTGAAAGTGACTAACCTTAGTTCTTTCTCAGCTGTGGCATTGTCTGTGTATACAAAGGCTGTTGATTTTTGTTTATTGACTTTATATCCTGCTACTTTACCAAATTCTTCTATAACTTCCAATACTATCTTGTTGGAGTCTTTTGGATCCCCTATATATAGAATCATGTCATCTGCAAATAGGGATAGTTTGATTTCTTCCTTCCCAGCTTGTATCCCTTTGATTTCTGTTTCTTCCTAATGGCTCTGGCTAAAACTTCCAGGACTATATTGAATAGCACTTGTGAGAGTGGGCATCCCTGTCTGGTACCGGATCTCAGTTGGAAATGCTTCCAACTTGTCCCCATTTAGTATGATGCTGGCTGTGGTTTTGTCACAAATTGCCTTGTGTTGAGGAATGTTCAAAATTTGCTTAGAGTTTTCATCATGAAAGGGTGTTGTATTTTATCAAATGCTTTCCCTGCATCTATGGAGATATTCATATGGTTTTTCCTCTGCAGTCTGTTAATGCGATACATCACATTGATTTGTGAATGTTAAAGCATCCCTGCACACCAGGAAGAAAGAAAACATGCCATATTCCTATCATCAGTCATATTAGATCGGGTTCTGTATTAGATCAATGTTCCCAAGGAACAACAATGTTCCCAAGGTGGGCAGTACATCATGGCTGTTCTGCATTCTAGAAACCATATATCTCTGCTTTTTCAGTCTGCTTGAGACACAGTGGGTGGCGGGGTCAGAATCCTACTCTAATGACACCCACAGGGCTTCACCAAGGAGCCTTGATCCTAACAGGTGTTTCAGACTATGGGCAGTGAAGGCCTCTCCCACCCAAGGCTGGGGACTCAGTGGGGACCCTGAAGCCAGGCTGGGTCCCTGGAATTCTCAGCTCACGGCCACAAAGGGTCCCCTTCCTTCCTCTCCACTCCATCATTTGGATGTTTTCTCCTGGGCACCTTCACATTCCCCAGCCCAGAGATGCCTTCGTCAGGTTTCCTCCGGACCATGGCGGCCTACCTTGGTCTCAGCAGCAGCCTCGTCAACTTCTCAGCAGTCCTGTGCTTTTTCCTTCAGATAAGCACAGCTCTGGTGCTACAGCAAAATGAGGAGTGAAGTAGCAGATGAAAGACCTCTCTCTCTCTCTTTTTCTCTCCCTCTTGCTTTCCCTCTCCCTTTCCATTTCCCTCTACTTCTCTGTGTAACTGTTTCAAATAAATAAATCTTTTAAAAATATATTTAAATGATAACTTTATTATAAAAATATCAAAATGTTAAATTTAGTACAATTATCAGGATAATATTAATGAACAGTCTATCAAGAATTATACTTGTCAATTTCAAATTTTAAGGATGATTTGCAGCCATTTAAAACTAGAGGAGGCAAAGAATGCATCACCTTGAAAAGGAGAAGACTTACATTGGTCTAAGAAAATGTGTACAGGTTGGTGTAATGATGCATTGGGATACCCCACAGTTTGCAAGGCCTGCATCCCATATCAAAGTGCCGATTTGTATACTAGCTCCACTGTTTTGGATTCAGATCACTTCTAGTGTGCATGCAAGGTAGCAGATGATACTGAAATTTTTAACTGCCAGCCACTGCCCACATGGGAGGCCTGATGGATTTCACTGCTCCTGAACTTGGTCTGGTCCAGCCCTGGGATGGTGCAGCCATTTGTGTAGTGAACCATTAGATGAAAGATTCTCTCTCTCTCTCTCTCTCTCTCTCTCTCTTTCTCCCATTTTCCCTTTCTCCTTACATCCACCTCTGATTTTTAAATAATAAAAAGAAAATGTGAACATGAATATAGTCAGGAAAATGTGAAAAATACCCTCTGGTTGTTGAAGTCTCAATGAAAAGCCCATCCAAGATGGTCACAGGTTCACTATTCTAGCACTGGGTAGACAGTAGATTACTGATAATATACATGTGATAGTAATATTTTGAAACGCAAAATAAACTGATATTATAATGGTTTGAATACTGTAAAATTAAAACTAAATAGCAACAATAGCAGTTATAACAAAATATAGAAATAATTTAATATGAATTATCTATTATCTTTATACTGTAAGCAACATATGATTTTCATAGGATGAATTACTACACCAGATCTAGACATCTCTGATCAACTGTTTATGAAAAATGTCATTGCAAATCACACAATTTTCCATGACTTCATTATCACACATAGAAAAAGCCAACCACAATGGCCACATATTCACAGAGTTAATATTGGCAAAAACTGAGATACTGATAGTATGCACAGATAATAGTAATTAGGACACGGTGAAGTTAAAACCAATTCATATTCTCATAATATATATATATATATATATATATATATATATATAATGTGATTACTCTCAACTGAATTGAGTAATTTGGTAGAAGCCATAATAGAATGAATCTTGGCTGCTACACTTATGATCCAGCTCCCTAGTAATGCACCTTGGAAAGCAGTGGAAAAGGTCCAATTGCTTGGACACTTATACCCTTGTGGGAGACCTTTAAGAAACTCCTAGTTCCTGGTTCAGTACTGGTCATTGCGGCCAGTTGGGAAGAGATCCAGTAGATTGTAAGATATCTCCCTCTCTCTTCTCTCTCTCTCTCTCTCTCTCTCTGCATTTCCAATAAACCACCGGTTCAAGTCCTGGCTGCTCCAGTTCCAATCCAGCTTTCTGTTATTGCCTGGGAAAGCAGAAGATGGCCCAAGTCCTCAGGCTCCTGCACCCATGTGGGAATCCCGAAGAAGCCCCTGGCTCCTGACTTCAGATTGGTACAACTCTGGCCATTGCAGCCAATTGGATGTGGACTAGCATATGGAAGATATCTCCCTCTCTCTCAGACTCTCCTTCTTCTCTGTGTAACTCTGATTTTCAAATAACTAAATAAATCTTTTAAAAAAATAAAGTGGACAGGAAAGCTTAGACACTTTCATTGAGTTAATAACTTCTCAGTAAAGACAATAATCCAAAAGGCTAACACTTGCCTACAACTTGGATAATGACTGATAATGTTCACTGGAGACAGTAATAAAATCAAATAAAAATCAATGAAAAGCGATGTTCATATCACTGTATAAATCGTGATTAGGATACAACTGAGCAGTTTGGTAGCAATAATTACCAAGTGGCAACTAAACAAAGAGATTTAGTGGAAATAGTCTTTATAATCATATTTTTTAAATGATTGTACAGGAAAATAAGACAAGATAATGTCACCTTCCAGAAGAACCCTCACAGAAAGATTTCCTCATGTAAAATTATACTATTGAAAATGTCAACAGTAGTGATAAATTTGGAGATCCCTAAAAATTTCAAAATAGCAAAAAATTGCATGATTCTGATAGCATGAAACAATACACTGGTGCTAGACTTCAGAAATACTATGTACAGGAAAGATTCCAAGATAACTTAGAAAATTTCAACGGGGCTGATAAACCTACATTGAACAAGCCACATATTCATAATGCCAGGACCAGAACACCTATGAATACCTAAGAAATACCTAAGATATCCCTAAAAACTTCCAAATAGCAAAAAATCATGTGATTCTGATAGCATGAATCAGTACACTGGTGCTAGACCATTCAGAAATACTATGTACAATGAAGATGATGAGATAGAAGAAATGCAAGAAGTGGATCTCAAAAAATTGATAAGAACATTAAGAAGTTCTCAAAAACAAATTCTTGAACTACAGAAATCCTTAATGGACAAGATAGAAAATCTCTCTAGCGAAAATGAAATATTAAGGAGGAATCAAAATGAAATGAAACAACTAATAGAACATGAAACTGTGATAGTAACAAGAAATCATAATGAAATGAAGAGCTCAATAGATCAAATGACAAAAACATTAGAGAGCGTTAAAAAACAGAATGGGTGAAGCAGAAGAGAGAATACCAGACTTAGAAGACAGAGAACAGGAAAATATACAGTCAAACCAAAGAAAAGAAGAGGGAATTAAAAATCTAAAAAATACTGTTGGGAATTTTCAGGATACTATTGAAAAACACAACATTTGGGTTCTAGGAGTTCCAGAAGGCATGGAGAGGGAGAAAGGATTAGAAGACCTTTTTAGTGAGATACTAGCAGAAAAATTTCCAGGTTTGGAGAAGGACAGAGACATCCTAGTACAGGAAGCTTATAGAACTCCTAGTAAACATGACCAAAAGAGATCCTCACCACGACACGTTGTAATTAAACTTACCACAGTGAAACATAAAGAAAAGATCCTAAAATGTGCAAGAGAGAAATGTCAGATTACTCTCAGAGGATCTCCAATCAGACTCACAGCTGACTTCTCATCAGAAACACTACAGGTTAGGAGGGAATGGCGAGACATAGCACAGGTACTAAGAGAGAACAACTGCCAGCCCAGAATATTATATCCTGCTAAGCTATCATTTGTGAATGAAGGTGAAATAAAGACCTTTCACAGCAAACAGAAATTGAAAGAATTTGTTGCCACTCATCCAGCCCTGCAAAAAATGCTTAAAGATGTTTTACACACAGAAACACAGAAACAGGGTCATCAGTATAAAAGCAGGTAAAGGAAGAAAACCCCACACCAAAAGATCACAGTAAGTTCAAAACATATATTAGAACTTATCTTTGGCAAATGGCAGGGCAAAGCTACTACTTATCATTAGTCACATTGAACGTTAATGGCCTGAACTGTCCAGTTAAAAGACACCGATTGGCTGATTGGGTTAAGGAACAAAACACATCTATTTGCTGCTTACAAGAAACACATCTTTCCAATAAAGATGCATACAGACTGAAAGTGAAAGGCTGGAAAAAGATATACCATGCCAACAGAAATGAAAAAAGAGTGGGCGTAGCCATATTAATATCAGACAAAATAAACTTTACCACAAAAACTGTTAGGAGAGACAAGGAGGGGCACTATATAATGATTAAGGGATCAATTCAACAGGAAGATATAACGAATATCAATGTATATGCACCTAATTACAGGGCACCAGTTTATCTAAAAGATTTGTTAACAGACTTAAAGGGAGACTTAGACCCCAATACAATAGTACTGGGGGACTTCAATACTCCACTCTCAGAAATAGAAGATCAACAGGACAGAAGATCAACAAGGAGACAGTAGATTTAAATGACACCATAGCCCAAATGGATAACAGATATCTACAGAACTTTTCATCCTACACAGAAAGCATTTACATTCTTCTCAGCAGTACATGGAACCTTCTCTATGATTGACCACATACTAGGCCATCAAGCAAGTCTCAGCAAATTCAAAAGAATTAGCATCATACCATGCAGCTTCTCAGACCATAAAGGAATGAAGTTGGAAATTAGCAACTCAGGAATCCCTAAAGCATATGCAAACACATGGATATTGAACAACATGCTCCTGAATGAACAATGGGTCATAGAAAAAATTAAAAGAGAAATGAAAAATTTTCTGGAAGTAAATGAGGATAACAGCACAACATACCAAAACTTATGGGATACAGCAAAAGCAGTGTTAAGAGGAACGTTTATATCAATAGGTGCCTACATCAAGAAATTGGAAAGGCACCAAATAGATGAGCTTTCACTGCATCTCAAGGATCTAGAAAATCTGCAGCAAACCAGACCCAAATCTAGTAGGAGAAGAGAAATAATTAAAATCAGAGAAGAAATTAACAGGATTGAATCCAAAAAAAAAATTACAAAAAATCAGCCAAACGAGGAGCTGGTTTTTCAAAAAAATAAACAAACTTGACACCCCATTGGCCCAACTAACTAAAAAAAGAAGAGAAAAGACCCAAATCAATAAAATCAGAGATGAAAAAGGAAATGTAACAACAGACACCACAGAAATAAAAAGAATCATCAGAAATTACTACAAGGAATTGTATGCCAGCAAACAGGGAAACCTATCAGAAATGGATAGATTCCTGGACACATGCAACCTACCTAAATTGAACCAGGAAAACATAGAAAACCTAAACAGACCCATAACAGAGACAGAAATTGAAACAGTAATAAAGGCCCTCCCAACAAAGAAAAGCCCAGGACCAGATGGATTCACTGCTGAATTCTACCAGACAGTTAAAGAAGAACTAACTCCAATTCGTCTCAAACTATACAGAACAAGCGAAAAAGAGGGAATCCTCCCAAATTCTTTCTATGAAGCCAGCATCAACTTAATTCCTAAGCCAGAAAAAGATGCAGCATTGAAAGATAATTACAGACCAATATCCCTGATGAACATAGATGTGAAAATCCTAAATAAAATTCTCGCCAATGGAATGCAGCAACACATCAGAAAGATCATCCACCCAGACCAAGTGGGATTTATCCCTGGTATGCAGGGATGGTTCAACATTCGCAAATCAATCAATGTGATTCACCACATTAACAGACTGCAGAAGAAAACCCATATGATTATCTCAATAGACGCCGAGAAAGCATTTGATAAAATACAACACCCTTTCATGATGAAAACTCTAAGCAAATTGGGTTTGGAAGGAACATTCCTCAATACAATCAAAGCAATTTATGAAAAACCCATGGCCAACATCCTATTGAATGGGGAAAAGTTGGAAGCATTTGCACTGAGATCTGGTACCAGACAGGGATGCCCACTCTCACCACTGCTATTCAATATAGTTCTGGAAGTTCTAGCCAGAGCTATCAGGCAAGAAAAAGAAATTAAAGGGATACAAATTGGGAAGGAAGAACTCAAACTATCCTTCTTTGCAGATGATATGATTCTTTACTTAGGGGACCCAAAGAACTCTACTACGAGACTATTGGAACTCATAGAAGATTTTGGCAAAGTAGCAGGATATAAAATCAACGCACAAAAGTCAACAGCCTTTGTATACACAGGCAATACCACGGCTGAGAAAGAACTTCTAAGATCAATCCTATTCACAATAGCTACAAAAACAATCAAATACCCTGGAATAAACTTAACCAAGGACATTAAAGATCTCTACAATGAAAATTACAAAACCTTAAAGAGTTTCTTGATCTCTTTGTAGATTCTGGTTATTAACCCTTTATCTGTTGCATAGTTTGCAAATATTTTTTCCCATTCTGTCGGTTGTCTCTTCACTCTCCTGTTTCTTTTGCAGTACAGAAACTTCTCAATTTGATGCAATCCCAATAGTTGATTTTGGCTTTGACTGCCTGTGCCTCCCGGGTCTTTTCCAGAAATTCTTTGCCTGTGCCAATATCTTGAAGGGTTTCTCCAATGTTCTCTAATAACTTGATGGTGTCAGGACATAGATTTAGGTCTTTAATCCACGTTGAGTGGATTTTTGTGTAAGGTGTAAGGTAGGGGTCTTGCTTCATGCTTCTGCACGTGGAAATCCAGTTTTCCCAGCACCATTTATTGAATAGACTGTCCTTGCTCCAGGAATTGGTTTTAGATCCTTGATCAAATATAAGTTGGCTGTAGATGTTTGGGTTGATTTCTGGTGTTTCAATTCTGTTCCATTGGTCTATCCATCTGTTTCTGTACCAGTACAACCGACAGAATGGGAAAAAATATTTGCAAACTATGCAACAGATAAAGGGTTGATACCAGAATCTACAAAGAGATCAACAAACTCCACAACAACAAAACCAACAACCCACTTAAGAGATGGGCCAGGGACCTCAATAGACATTTTTCAAAAGAGGAAATCCAAATGGCCAACAGGCACATGAAAAAATGTTCAAGATCACTAGCAATCAGGGAAATGCAAATCAAAACCACAATGAGGTTTCACCTCACCCCGGTTACAATGGCTCACATACAGAAATCTACCAACAACAGATGCTGTCTGCACCCTAATGTTTATCACAGCACAATTCACAATAGCCAAGACCTGGAACCAACCTAAATGCCCATCAACGGTAGACTGGATAAAGAAATTATGGGATATGTACTCTTTAGAATACTATACCCCAGTTAGAAACAATGAAATCCAGTCATTTGCAACAAAATGGAGGAATCTGGAACACATCATGCTGAGTGAAGTAAGCCAGTCCCAAAGCGACAAATACCATATGTTCTCCCTGATCAGTGACAACTGACTGAACACCAAAAAGGAAACCTCCTGAAGTGAAATGGACACTATGAGAAACGGTGATTTGATCAGCACAGCCCTGACTGTTAATGAACAACTTAATACATTATCCCTCTTAGTAGTTTTTTTTTGTCTGTTCTACTTAATATGACTGGTTTAATTCTGTAATTATCACACAGTTATTCTTAAGTGTTGAAAATTAACTGAAATCTGATCCCTGTTAAATATAAGAGTGGGAATAAGAGAGGGAAGAGATGTATAATTTGGGACATGCTCAAGGTGACCTGACCCAAACGGTAGAGTTAGAAACATACCAGGGGATTCCAATTCCATCCCATCAAGGTGGCATGTACCAATGCCATCTCACTAGTCCAAGTGATCAATTTCAGTTCACAATTGATCATAATGAAAGGACTAAGAGTCAAAGGGAGCACATAAACAAGTCTAGTACCTGCTAACACTAACCTATAGAATAAATAAAGGGGAGAGTGATCCAACATGGGAAGTGAGATACTCAGCAGACTCATAGAATGGCAGATGTCCTAAATAGCACTCTGGCCTCAGAATCAGCCCTAAAGCCATTCGGATCTGGCTGAAAAGCCCATGAGAGTATTTCAGGCATGGAAAGCCAAGACACTCTGGCAAAAAGATCTCTGTGAGTGAGATCCCAGTGGAAAGAACAGGTCTTCAAAGAAGGAGGTACCTTTCTCTGAAGGGAGGAGAGAACCTCCACTTTGACTATGACCTTGTCTAAACAAGATAAGAGTCGGAGAACTCAGAGGGCTTCCATAGCCTTGGAAACTCATGACTGGAGCATAGGGAGATTACTGATGCCATAGACAGGAGTGTCAATTTGTAAAGTCAACAACAGGAGTCACTGTGCACTTACTCCTCATGTAGGATCTCTGTCCTTAATGTGCTGTACATTGAGGCTTAATGCTATAACGAGTACTCAAACAGTATATTTCACTTTGTGTTTCTATGGGGGTGCAAACTGTTGAAATCTTTACTTAATGCATACTAAACTGATCTTCTGTAAAAAAATAGAAAAAGAAAAAGAAAAAAAGAAATTATCAATTCCCAACTTGACTCTCACTGGGATTAAACATGACAATAAGTCTGATCTGATTTCATCATCATTTAAAAAAAATCATCTATTATTTTTCACTTTATGTTTCAATGTGGGAGCAAACTGTTGAAATCCTTACTTAAGGCATACTAATCTGATCTTCTGTATATTAAGATAATCGAAAATGAATCTTGATGTGAATGGAAGGGGAGAGGGAGTGGGAAAGGGGAGGGTTGTGGGTGGGAGGGACGTTATGGGGGGGAAGCCATTGTAATCCATAAGTCGTACTTTGGAAATTTATATTCATTAAATAAAAGTAAAAAAAAAACCTTAAAGAAAGAAATAGAACAGGATACCAAAAAATGGAAAAATCTTCCATGCTCATAGTTGGAATAATCAATATCATCAAAATGTCCATTCTCCCAAAAGCAATTTACAGATTCAATGCGATACCAATCAAGATACTGAAGACCTTCTTCTCAGATCTGGAAAAAATGATGTTGAAATTCATATGGAGACACAGGAGACTTAGAATAGCTAAAGCAATCTTGTACAACAGCAACAAAGCCGGAGGCATCACAATACCAGATTCCAGGACATACTACAGGGCAGTTGTTATCAAAACAGCATGGTACTGGTACAGAAACAGATGGATAGACCAGTGGAACAGAATTGAAACACCAGAAATCAATCCAAACATCTACAGCCAACTCATATTTGATCAAGGATTCAAAACCAATCCCTGGAGCAAGGACAGTCTATTCAATAAATGGTGCTGGGAAAATTGGATTTCCACGTGCAGAAACATGAAGCAAGACCCCTACCTTCACCTTAAATAAAAATTCACTCAACATGGATTAAACACCTAAATCTATGACCTGACAGGATCAGATTATTAGAGAGCATTGGAAAAACCCTGCAAGATATAGGTACTGGCAAAGACTTCTTGGAAAATACCCCAGAAGCACAGGCAGTCAAATCCAAAATTAACATTTGGGATTGCATCAAATTGAGAAGTTTCTGTACTGCAAAAGAAACAGTCAGGAAAGTGAAGAGGCAAACAACAAAATGGGAAAAAATATTTGCAAATTATGCAACTGATAAAGGGTTGATAACCAGAATCTACAAAGAAATCAAGAAACTCCACAACATCAAAACAAACAACACACTTAAGAGATGGGCCAAGGACCTCAATAGCCATTTTGAACTGAAATGGACACTATGAGAAACAGTGACTTGATCAGCTCTTGTCCTGACTGTTGTTGTACAATGTAATACTTTATCCATTTTAGTATTTTTTTGTTCTAGTACCATTGGTTGAACTCTGTAATTAACACACAACTATTCTTAGGCGTTTAAATTTTAACTGAAAAGTGATCCCTGTTAGGAATTTGGAAAGCATTATGCTGAGTGAAATAAGCCAACTGACCGCGCACCCAAAAGGAAACCTGTTAAAGTGAAATGAACAGTATGAGAAATGGTGACTGGATCAGCCCTTGCCCTGACTGTTGATGAACAACTTAATACATTATCCCTCTTAGTAGTTTTTGTTTGTTCTACTTAATACTTTTGGTTGAATACTCTAATCAATACACAGTTATTCTTAAGTGTTGAAACTTAATTGACAAGTGATCACTGTTAAATATAAGAGTGGGAATAAGAGAGGGAAGAGATGTGCAATTCGGGACATGCTCAAGCTGACTTGCCCCAAACGGTAGAGTGAGAAACATATCAGGTGATTCCAATTCAATCCCATCAAGGTGGCATATACCAATGCCATCTCACTAGTCCCAGTGATCAATTTCTGTTCACAATTGATCATAATGATAGGACTAAGAACCAAAGGGATCTCATAAACAAGACTAGTGTCTGCAAGTACTAACTGATAGAATAAAAAAGGGAGAGAATGATCCAACTTGGGAAGCGAGATACACAGCAGACCCATAGAATGGCAGATGTCCTAAACACAACTCTGGCCTCAGAATCAGCCCTTAAGGCATGTGGATTTGGCTGAAAAGACCATGGTAAATCAAGAAATATTTTAGTGCCTTAATTCTTCATTCATTCTCTCATTGGTCAACTTTTGGCTTATTTCCATTATTTCTATTAGAAGTAAAAAGTGAATATTCTAGTGCATAGATCTCTATTCACAAACCTGCTAATTTACTTTCTTTTTCTAAAATTTTATTTATGTTATACAAGTTCCATGTATTTCATATATACTGATTTAGAAATAGTGATACTTCTCACCCTAATCTCCCTCTCACCCATGTCTCAACCCTTCTTCTTCCTCCCTCTTCCATTTCCACTGTTATTTTCTACAAAGATCTACTTTCAGTTTAATCAATGCTTGTAAAGTTAGCCCTAAATTAAGAGCATTCTGGCCGGCGCCGCAGCTCACTAGGCTAATCCTCCGCCTAGCGGCGCCGGCACACCGGGTCTAGTCCCGGTTGGGGCGCCGGATTCTGTCCCGGTTGCCCCTCTTCCAGGCCAGCTCTCTGCTGTGGTCAGGGAGTGCAGTGGAGGATGGCCCAGGTGCTTGGGCCCTGCACCCCATGGGAGACCAGGAGAAGCACCTGGCTCCTGGCTCCTGCCATCGGATCAGCGCGGTGCGCCGGCCGCAGCGCGCTGGCAGCGGCGGCCATTGGAGGGTGAACCAACGGCAAAGGAAGACCTTTCTCTCTGTCTCTCTCTCTCACTGTCCATTCTGCCTGTCAAAAAAAAAAAGAGCATTCTACAAATAGTATAAGAAAAATTGAAAAGAAAACATAAAGAAGTTTCATGAAATTGAAGAAACCACAATGAAAAAGTTAAGGAGGATGAGCTTCAGTTTTCTATACTAGGATCAGCATACACTACATCATGATGTATATATGTCACAGAAATAAAACATAAAGATTAAGAGCAATGTGCATGTTAGGATATAAACCATATTCTGATTACTGGAAATGACAATAATGTAGGAGCAGTAAAAGCTTAACAACCATATACAACAGAATTGGGTCAACCAACATGTATTAAATTTGCATTAAACTTGAGAAATAAATCAACAATGGTATGAAAGAAAAATATGGGGACAAGATGACACCGTCCACACCGCTTTTAACAGGGAATCTGGGAAAAATTGCGAAGTCTACACCTTTAGTAAGGATGGGACCTTGTTTGCCTGGTGCAGTGAGAAAAATTAAATATTATCTGTGTCACTAACAAGGGACAGCTGCACTCCTTCCACCTCCCAAAGTTTGCCTTGAATTCTTGCCAAAAAAACACGGTTCTGGCAACCTGGCAGCCTTACGCTACTTCTAAAGATGGCACAGCTGGGACACCCAATCTTCAGCTTTATGACTTAAAAATTGGGACATGTTTGAAGTCTTTAATCCAGAAAAAAATGCAAAATTGGTGTCCATCGTGGTCAGAAGATGAAAATATTTGTCCCTGAAATGTTAACAATGAAGTTCACTTCTTTGAAAAAAATAATTTCAACATAATTGCAAATACATTACATTTGCAGAAAATTGATTTGGTGTTATCACCTGGACCCCAGCCACACAAGGTGGCTGTCTATGTTCCAGGAAGCAAAGGTGCACCTTCGTATGTTAGATTGTATCAGTACCCCAACTTTGGTGGACCTCATGCAGCTTTAGCCAATAAAAGTTTCTTTAAGGCTGATCAGGTTACAATGCTATGGAATAAAAAAAGCTACTGCTGTCTCGGTAATAGCTAATACAGACATTGATAAGACAGGAGCTTCCTATTATGGGGAACAGAGTTGCATTACATTGCAAATAGAGAGAGTGCCATAGCACAACTACCGATGTTTGGAATTCTAGTTCTACTGAATTTTGTGCTGTATATGGTTTTAAGCCTACCAAAACAACACTTTTCAACTTGAAATGTGATCCTGTGTTTGACTTTGGAACTGGTCCTCAGAATGCAGGCTACTATAGCCCTCAAGGACATGTATTAGTACTAGCTGGATTGGGAAATCTGAGAGGACAAATGGAAGTATGGGATGTTAAAAACTACAAGCTTATTTCTAAACCAGTGGCTTCTGATTCTACATATTTTACTTGGTTCCCAGATGGTGAGCATATTTTACCAGCCACATGTGCTCCCAGATTACGTGTTAATAATGGGTATGAGATTTGGCATTATACGGGCTCTATATTGCACAAATATGATGTGCCCTCAAGTGGAGAGCTATGGCAGGTTTCATGGCAGCCATTTTTGGATGGAATATTTCCAGCAAAAACAATAACTTACCAAGCAGTTCCAAGTGAAATATCCAGTGAGGAAATAAGGTTGCAACAGCCTATGGATGCCCTGCTTTCAGAAATAAGCCAGTCACCAATTCCAAGCTGCATGAAGAGGAGCCACCTCAGAATATGAAACCACAATCAGAAAATGATAAACCCTCATCAAAATCAACCCTTAAAAATCAAAGGAAACACAAAGCAGTTAAGAAAGCTGTAAAGGAGGAAGCAAGAAGTGACAAATGTCCAGATTTGCCCTCTACTCCTGTGCCACAAAGCACACCATGAAACATTACCTCTCAGTCAGTTTTTTTTGATAGTTTACAGATTTTATTAAATTATAGAAATTTTATTTCTAGAGCTCATGGAGACGTAAAGGGAGTTCTGGAGGTTTTCTTTTTCCCCCCTCAAAACGCTGGACATAACAGAAAACACATTCTTTGAGAACTCGAAAATAAAAAAAAAAATTATCACTGTGAAAATCAAACCAGCTTCTATTAATGCTTGTCTTACTACAGCGAAAGTGTGTTTATTAAAACCCTTTGTCTAATCAAACAATAACTTTAGACCTAGTCAGAGTTTCCTCAGACAGGAGGTATCACGTGGGCTCTACCTAGTAAACAGATCAGACAGTCCGCGCCTGACACTGACCACCCAGGTCCAGCACACCTTCTTCAGGAATGAACAAGCCGGCCCACGGGAGCACAAACACTGATGGGGGCGTGAGCAGGCCGATGGAGGCGGCACCGGCACGGATGCAGCCAGTCCCTCGCAGCCACCCCTCGCAGCCACCCTCCAGCACCGCAGAGTGCTTTGGGAAGTCACCGAGAACTGTGGGGGTGGGAGGGGAGATACCTCAGGGGTGTGCCACGGGAAACGGGCTCCAGTCCAATGAAATCCATGGAGCGCTCATGGGCCGAATACGTTACATTTTAGCTATTGCCAAGGTCTAAAATTCCAGCTACTTTCAACACAAAGAGCCTCGGCACTTGCAAGTTACCAGTAAATGCTCAAAATAGCAGCAAAATAAAGTTCAGTGACCTACTGGAAGTACATCGCAGTGGTATTCACTAAAAAAAATAAAAAGAGAAGGCAGTGCACAGTTTCCAGCTCCACATGTTTATTTTCTTTGTAAACAGAGCAATACTGAAAAGTGACAACACAAACGAATCTGTGCACCAAGAGCCCAGGAGGAACCTGACACTCTGTGACCCACCCTCCAAAGTTCAGATTTTTAAAAATATATTAACTTAGCACACCATATTTTATGGCAAAGTGACAAATGCTGTCCAAGGAGAATCGGGACCATGACTCTCTCGACAGTATTAAAAAAATATTAAACAATAAAGAGAAGAAAAGCTAAAAATTGAGAAGAAAAGTACTGCCAGAAGAGCTCCAGAAAAGCTGGAAAAGCTGTCTCTTGATTATCTGTGAGGTTCTCCTTTTTCTTAACAAGAAACGCCGTTTGCGACGACACTGCAAGACGGAATACACTCCAATCCTGCTAGTGAGCTCTGGCATGAGATTACATCTTCAGCACAGAGGAGAAATAAAGGAGTTAGCACAAAGCGTGGTAGCTAAGCCCACAGGCAGAACCCGAATTGCGCGTGGAACCCTCTGGCACCGGCTGCTTCCACGTACCACTGCTGACGTTTGCTCTCCGCATTACGAGGTGAGGAAACACGAGCATGCAGACACGGGGAAGCACGAAGCGGTCAACTTCCAACAGAAAGAAAGCAACACAGGGAAAGGAAAGGAAAGTGTCCAGATTCGTGCATCCAGTTTAGAATCATTTTTTCCGTTTGTTTGTTTACAGGACTCTTCCAAAGGTATTAACTGCCCTCACTACAGTTTAAAACCCCCATGACCTTGGCTAGCAAATTCATAAGGAACTTTCTGGCTGTCCAATTTGCCACCTCTTAGGACGTACTATGGCACACACGTCTCTGCAGACACAAAGGCAGCGAGACTCTTCCACCTCTGAAACGTCTGTGGCAGTAGGAGAAACAACAGTCACCCGCGTGCCATCCTCCTCGTTCACCTGGTTACTGAAGCGCAACCAGCCTAGACCAGCCGAGTGTATACCTGAGAAACATTAATGTGAAAATATTGCCCTTTACAAAGACTGCAAGATGGGCCGGATAGTGCAGAAAGCAACAGTTTTTCCCTCCGTTTGTTTGGTTGTTAGCGTCACAGTTTTCAGAGCTTCTGGTGCCACCCGACAATCGGCAGAGGGAGGCCGAGTCAACAGCTCACCCCACTACTCAGTCAACTTCTGGAGACACTGAGGTAGACAAAAAAATCAAGAACCTAAAGCAGAAACTGAAAGCAATTGAACTACTGAAAGAACAAGCAGCAAGTGGAAAACAGCTAGAAAAAAAAAATCAGTTGGATAAAATTCAAAAAGAGACAGCCCTTCTTCAGGAGCTGGAAGATGTGGAATTGGGTGTTTAAGGAGTCATCGAAAACAAGCTGCTCACCAGAAGTCACTGTGAACACCTCTTGTGTTAAACCCGGTGGTATACATGGAGCACCTGTGTGCCCACATTTAATATGGCTCTACTATGTTAAGCATTTATCCAAGATTCTGCATACACATGAAATTATTTAATAATGTCTATTCAATTGACTTACATTCTGCATCCTATATCATGTCAATATTCAATGCAGAAAGATACATGAATTTTTCAGCTAAGCTTAATGATTGAAAGAAATTTTTTAGTAGGGGACAGCATTTACCATATAAATGAATAAAGACTTTTAAATTAAAAAAATAAAGGAAAATATGCCATTTATCAAAAAACACCCTTAAATGTATCAACAATCAAAGATTTCTTTACATTCACAAAAGCCACCCATGTTAAAAGTGTATTACCTAGAAAAGGAAAATGAGAATATCAGCTTAAAGTGCTTCTGATGAACTATATACATAAAAGTGGCCAACAAAATTAACAGAATTTTGAGTATGTTTATGAACTTCCAATATAAAATCCAAGCAACATATGGATAGGTTTAGTTCTAGGGTGGGCTTTCATTAGACTACTAATCATTTACACAGGTGATAAGAATACAAACACAAAACGAGATACACAAAGAAGTGTATTGGTTAGAATATAAATTATAATTTTAATGTTGTGAGTAGAATTCAATTGATAGTTATAATAATAATGTGATAAGACATTTAAGAGATTTTTGTGAAAAATAGCCCATGCCTACATATATATAGTTTACTTTTTATAAATATGTATATAGAGCAACACTTTAAATGTAAATATACATATAAAATTTATTATCTAAAAAGAATAGTTCAGAGTTCCATAACGATCTAGCTACTGGTCAGAACAAGAATGGGGAGTAAGCCACCAGATGTAGCTCATAGTTTCTGTTTCTCCCTCTCTACTAACCTCTAAAATTAGATAAACATATACAATTCTGAGATCAAAACCACAACAAGGTCTGCAACTTACCCACATAATTGTCAGGAAACGTGCCAATACCTAGACACACAGTAGAATACTTGAATAATCAAAAAACTGAATAATCAAACAATGATTTAGAGTTCTATAAAAATCTAGAAGTTTTATATATATAACCACACATTACATATAGTTATTATTATACAATTATATATATTATATATTTATATATAATATATGTTATATATTCATATATTATATATAAATATATATTTATATATAATTATAAATAATTATTATATAATCATAATAATATTTAGAGAGGGCAAATCTGGCAAATATATATTATATATATAAATATAAATATATATATATATATATTACCTTAAGAAGAAAGAATGATTATGCTTGACTAAGATGGTTCTGAGAAACTATATACCTGAAAGTTTTCAGGACAACTTATAGAATGTTGGGTGTGATGGTGATCTCACAATAAAAATTTAAATCATCATGGCCACAGGTTCACAGGACTGGGATTAGCCTAGACCAGAATATTTGTGAAAAAGAGTGAATTCAATACACTTGGACAAAAAAAAATTTACAAAAACTTTCAAAGTAAATGGTTAATTTCAAGTTCCATGATTGTATGCAAGTATGAATTCTTCTACTCATGAGACTGATGGTACTACCCTAGATTGTTCTCAGGTACTATGAACATAAAATTTGTTTGGACAACTTCCAGAATTGGAGTTGATGGCCTAACAATGATAAAGAAAGGAAATTAAATTGGCAAACAAAAAAGCTATCTGCACATTAATGTTTATTGCAGCTCAATTCACAATAGCTAAGACCTGGAACCAACCCAAATGCCCATCAACAGTAGACTGGATAAAGAAATTATGGGACATGTACTCTATAGAATACCATACAGCAGTCAAAAACAACAAAACCCGGTCATTTGCAACAAGATGGAGGAATTTGGAAAACATCATGCTGAGTGAATTAAGCCAGTCCCAAACGGACAAATATCATATGTTCTCCCTGATCGGCGACAACTAACTGAGCACCAAAGGGGAAACTTGTTGAACTGAAATGGACACTATGAGAAACAGTGACTTGATCAGCTCTTGTCCTGAGGTTGATGTACAATGTAATACTTTATCCATTTTAGTATTTTTTTGTTCTAGTACCATTGGTTGAACTCTGTAATTAACACACAACTATTCTTAGGGATTTAAAATTTAACTGAAAAGTGATCCCTGCTAGGAATTGGGAAAACATTATGCTGAGTGAAATAAGCCAGTGCCAAAGGGACAAATATCATATGTTCTCCCTGATTGGTGACAACTAATCAAGCACCAAAAAGGAAACCTGTTAAAGTGAAATGAACAGTATGAGAAATAGTGACTGGATCAGCCCTTGCCCTGACTGTTGATGAACAAGTTAATACCTTATCCCTATTAGCATTTTTTTGTTGTTCTACTTAATACTTTTGGTTGAATACTGTAATCAATACACAATTATTCTTAAGTGTTGAAACTTAACTGAAAAGTGATCGCTGTTAAATATAAGAGTAGAAATAAGAGAGGGAAGAGATGTGCAATTCGGGACATGCTCAAGCTGACTTGCCCCAAACGGTAGAGTGAGAAACATACCAGGTGATTCCAATTCAATCCCATCAAGGTGCATGTACCAATGCCATCTCACTAGTCCCAGTGATCAATTTCTGTTCACAATTGATCATAATGATAGGACTAAGAACCAAAGGGATCACATAAACAAGAATAGTGTCTGCAAATACTAGCTGATAGAATCAAAAAGGGAGAGAATGATCCAACATGGGAAGTGAGATACACAGCAGACTGATAGAATGGCAGATGTTCTAAACAGCACTCTGGCCTCAGAATCAGCCCTTAAGGCATGCGGATTTGGCTGAAAAGCCCATGAGAGTATTTCAGGCATGGAAAGCCAAGACACTCTGGAAAAAAAAAAAAACCCACCTAAATGAAAGATTTCCGCAAGTGAGATCCCAGTGGAAAGAACGGGTCATCAAAGAAGGAGGTACCTTTCTCTGAAGGGAGGAGAGAACTTCCACTTTGACTATGGCCTTGTCTAAATATGATCAGAGTTGGTGAACTCAGGGGGCTTCCATAGCCTTGGCAGCTCATGACAAGGGCCTAGGGTGATTACTGATGCCATAAACAAGAGTGTCAATTTGTTAAGTCAACAACAGGGGTCACTGTGCACTTACTCCTCATGTAGGATCTTTGTCCTTAGTGTGCTGTACATTGAGATTTAATGCTATAACTAGTACTCAAACAGTATTTTTCACTTTATGTTTCTGTGTGGGTGCAAACTGTTGAAGTCTTTACTTAATATATGCTAAACTGATCTTCTGTATATAAAGAGAATTGAAAATGAATCTTGATGTGAATGGAAGGGGAGAGGGAGTGGGAAAGGGGAGGGTTTCAGGTGGGAGGGAAGTTATGGGGGGGAAGCCATTGTAATCCATAAGTTGTACTTGGAAATTTATATTCATCAAATAAAAGTTAAAAAAAAAAGAAAATCATGGTAGCATTAAGGTTCCTGCATTATAATTGGCACAAATTAGAGTACTGACTATTTACTCTGCTATAGTAAAGAAACTCAAATACAATATGAAAAATAGAAATATGTGACAATTTTTTATATGTGGTATATTGACTATTGGGCAACGTACCAATGGAAAATTTAGTAGAAGCAGCAATACAGCCAAAATGGGATGTAACATAGATTAAAACAGCCCTAAATAAACATTTAAGCTACAGAAATGTTGTGCTCTCTTAAATCAAGAAAATTGTATGCCATTGAATTCAACAATCTTAGAGCTAAGATAAAAGTGTCTCATCCTAATTCATGGAAAATTCAAAGTGACTGGCCAATTTTGAGTACCTAAAAATAAAGAAACTACAAAACACATGTATGTGTACTTGAAAGTGAAATAATATAACGTCCAAAAGTGATTTTATAGAACATTCAGATGGAGGTTACTAATACAAACTGAAAATTTTTGAGTAAATTCATTTTATTTCTACATAAATGCCCTAAAGAATTAATATACATTGGCATTGCTAAGATTAGATTTCATGTGGATATTTATATACACAGTTTAAAGTAATAAACTGTAAGTCAAAATAACAAATATAAATCTGATGGACATGGCAAGGGAAAAGCTTGCTTTGCCTTAAGTAACAATGTAATTTAGGGTGTGCCATAATTAAAAGACAACCTTGTGGATGGGTATTTCTATAAAAGGGTCCAGAATAAACTGGAAAAACTGTAGTATGTCAGGGACATGTATTTTGGAAAATTTCCAAAATCAGAAAATAATTTACAGCTCCAGTAACATTCAGAAAGATGTAGTATCCCATGCTGATGCCCATGATGGTACTGGCCCTGCCATGTGTGAAAATCCTGTATTCCTGACAGTTTCTAGGACAACTTCCATCATTTAAATTGAGTTTATAACCACAGAATCATAAACCAAACCCTGACACCCACTGTTTTCCTGTGTTAGTATTGCCACAAATCAGGTCATTAATTACACATTCAGGTGGAAGTGGTAAATTCTAAGACAAAATAAAGTGATATGACCTCTAAATAAGACAGTTAATTTTGATTATATGGTGTACAAACTAGTAATTTGGTAGAAACAGAGTCACAATCATATAGAAATGGCATAGATGAATACAAGACATAAAATTACATTAAAAATAAGAAAATGTCAGGAACTTAAATTAGAAAAGACCATGCTGACTAATATTTTAATTTTTAGTGAGTATTGAAGCACCTTGACCCAATACATATTTATGGATAAATTATGATTTTCAGTACTAAAAAAATACCCAAATGTAAAGAGTATACATTAACTTGAACATATGAAAGAGTCTGCTGTGGTAACACAAATTTGTAAAATCATGTACATGGAAGGAGTTAGACAGCTTAGAGAAATGTGAGCCACTTGATGACTTCAAAAAGAATCCTGACAAGAATGAGCAAATACTTTCAGGGCTATGATTGGCAAGCATTTTGATATTGAGTAGTAGGGAATAATTTTGTAGAAGCAGTAGGGAATAATGTTGTATTAGTGACAAAACAGTATACAGGAAGTATGTGAAAAAGAAATATATATATATAAATATAAATGTATATATGTATAAAACAGCTATGAAAGAAAATAAAATTAACAGAACTTAAATCAAGAGTATTTCATGTATCTTAACAGAATATATTTAAAATATAACACTGATATGAAGAAATGACTTTGTAAAAATTTCCAAAATCAAATGTAAATGTGTAGTTCCAAAAGAGGCCATGAAATTTAATAAAATATCTGACCTGCAGAGCAGAATGATGGCACTGATGCAAAATGATTCTATGCAATGTTGTGCATGAACATTGTCTATATCTGGAAAAAATTAGGTGAAGTTGATTATATTACAAAGATAAAGTGAAACAAGTTTGCCACCGGTAAGCTGTTCTAACATGGACACATATTACACTACTAATGAAAAAAACTAAGGCAATAGTAATGAATTCAAAAATAGAAAAAAATTAACTATGTAATTGATGATATAAATCAATGATCACAATCAATTGAAGTGTAATTTTAAAAATAAATTATTCAGATAGAAGATCTGTAGCTGTTTCTCTCTCTCTCTCTCTGCCTTTCAAATAAGATGAAAATAAATAAAAATTTTAAAACAAAAAAAATTATTCAGATATGGCATGACAGATAACATTTTGATTACTGTGAGTAGAAACTTGTTAATTTGTATTTATAGAATTTAACGCAGACACAGGGGAAGTTTTTTTAAAAAATAGGCCTAAAATTATATTTACAAAAGAGTACATAATTAGAGGAATATAAATGCAGACTGAATCTTTTTTTAAAAGATTTATTTTATTTATTTGAAAGAATTACACAGAGAAGTAAAGAGAGAGAAAAGTCTTCCAACTGCCAGTTCACTCCCTGAATGGCCACGATGGCAAGGGCTGAGGGAATCTGAAGCCAGGAGCCAGGAACTTCTCCCTGGTCTCCCACATGGGTGCAGGGCCCCAAGCACTTGGGCCATCCTCTTGCTTTCCCAAGCACACTAGCAGGGAGCTGGATCAGAAGTGGAGCAGCCAGGACTTGAACTGGCACCCATACAGGATACCACAGCTGCAGGCTGGGGCTTTCACCTGCCACACCGCAGCATGGACCCCTAGACCAATTAATGTAACTTAGCATAATAATTCTGAAACAAAGATAAAGGTGTGTCAATCTAGCATGTGGAAATTTTCAAGATCAATTTTCAAGTACATGTACCATTGAATCTATAAAATATTCTAAAGCACGTGTACTCTTGGAAGGGTGAATGATCCACTATTTCAATACAGTTCTCAGGAAACGTGCAAATGAATGTTCTGAGATGACGTATGGAATTTTGTTTGAGATGATGAACTCACAATAAAAATGGCACGAAAATTTAAATAGTGAAAGTCTGATGTTAGCTCTTCAAGGAAGATGGATGAGAAATACAGATGAAAATGATAAAAATGCAACATGAAATAAGACTTGGATGCACACAGTATGCTAAGAATTTACAAAATTTCTGTGAATAGAACTGAGCCATTCTTTAGCAATGATAACAAAGTAACAAACACATACACAGGAAGTAGATGAGGATATCAGTTAAATTAACTCTTAAAGAACCGTAAAAAGAAAATTGTCATATTTTAAACCAAGAAACCAACATGTCTCATAACAAATTCAAGTTAATGGAATGGAAATATATAGAATTACACTTTGGAAAATAAAATAACCCAGGGAAATATCTTTTCTATACAATCCACAATTTGGCATATATACTCCATATATACCCATGTGTATTTGCTTCTGAAAAATTATGAACAGGAAAGTTACACAGACACTTCATGAAAGGATATGACATGGTCACCTCACAATGAAAAGCAAGCCAGGGTGAGCCCAGGTTCCCCATGTTAAAATTGCAATAACATAGTGTGGTAATGACATACAGTACTGCTACAGAAGTTTAAATAATCTTGTTACAGGCAAATCAAAATTGTTCCCAAAATAGGTGTGATACTATGCATTTTATTTTTATTGCTGTGGTTAGAAAATAGAACTTTGGCAAACAAATTAAAGAATCCTAAGCAGATGTAACGGACATTATTGAAAAATATTTCCAAAATTTCACTTACAAAAATATAAAATTTGCAGGAACTTAATCTAGAAATGTATATGGTACTCAGGGAAATGATGTTAAATTAAGTATACCACTGTGTATTATTCAATAATTTCAATTATTATAGTATTTTTTGAAGCCAACTCTTCTTTTATTGCACAAGAGCCGCTCCATGGCCACCCGGAGCTCGGGCTTCAAGACTGACACCTGGGGCTCGGCCCGGCAGCCCTGAAGTCCTCCAGCACAACTGGGTCCCAGGAGAACGTCAGGAGGATGGAGGGCACCTGGGGGCAGAGCAAGCATCACCCTGCTGCTGGGGGGCCGCACGGGGCCCTGCTGTCTGATCTCCTGGAGCCCCACGCCCAGGCTGGGCACTCCTCCCTAAGGTGCACTCCTTCAAGGCCAGGTTCTCCTCCAACAGCTTCTGCTTCCTTGATGCCAGCAGCTCCAAGGGCAGCCATCCGCTCTCCAAGGCCTCCCAGAGGAAGCTGTACAGCACCGACAGCCTCTCACGGGAGTAGAAGGTCCCTGAGGGCAGGACAGTCAGGGCCGACTGGACAGCCCGCGCCCTGCCCTCTGCCGTCCCGGGGCACCCAAGCCCCCGGTGCCCCCCACGCCCCCTGCAGCAGGCAGCCTTCCCAGAGGCACACGCGCAGGAGCATGAACTTGTACCCCCGCAGCGCCCTCTGCTGCTCCTCCTCACACCTGGCCTTAGCCCGCAGCATGCTCAGCCGCTACACCGCATCTGCCCTGAACCTCTGCTCTGGCTTCACCTCATCTGCCATGAGCTGAGGAAGTCCGCGGGCAGCTCGAACTTGGAGGCCTGCAGCGTGGTCTGCACAGGCTTGGCGGCCAGCGGCTGCTCCTTGTGCCTGTGCAGGCTCTGGGGCTGGGCCAGCAGCGCCTGGGTCAGCACCTAGAACTCTTCTGGGCTCTCCTGATCAGGACTGGAAGCAGGGCCTTCTGGAACCCGATGGCCTCAAAACACTTGTGCGCCCCCTCCAAGCAGTTGATGCGCTCCGGGAACAGCTTGTTCTGCAGCTTGATCTTCGGTACTTCTCCTCCTCGGGGTGCAGGTGGAGGTTGTCCAGGTACTTGGCAGTGGTGTCCATGCCCAACTTCACCCGGTCCCGATCTTTGTTGAATGTGTGGATCTTCATGATGGACACAGCCTCTGAGAGAATGGCCTCCTTGATGCCGGCCTCCCGCTGGTCCCTGCTCAGGGTGGCCCCGTGAGCGGGCAGGTGAAGTACACACCGGGCACCACCAGGTGAGCTGAGCACTCCTCTTTGGCCTCAGGGACCGCGTTAGTCCCTTGTGCCTCTGGGCTCCCGCGGACAGTGGCCTGGGCTCGAAGTTCCTTCCTCACCTGGTTCCCCATGGACCTGGGTCCCTGGGCCCGGGGCTGCTTCTGCTGCAGCCGCCACCATCTGTGCCTCATCTGTGGGTCCCTGGAGGGGCTGCCTCAGAGCCAGCTGGTTGGGTTTCTCTTTGGGGGCCTTCTCCCCAGGGAGTCTGAGTTTATGACCCTGCCCCACCCTCTTGAATTTGATGTCTGCCTTGATCTCCTGGAAGAATTTCTTCATGTTGGGGGGGGGGGCGGCAGTAGTGGTGGGGGAGGGGGGCACAGCCCAGTCAGGATGGGCTCAATTATTATATTTATAGGAAAAATATGGGCACAGAGAAGTGCATTTGACAAGTTCAAAAATCTAACAGTTTAATTTCTCATTCTCTAAATATTCACGAAAGTAAACATAAATTTCCTGTCAATGAGTATGATGATACTAGATTCTGAAGATCTATGAAAATAACAGTTACCCGGAAACCACCCAAAATATACAGAGAGTTATATGACCTCAAAATGAAAAATGAAAACCTCATGTTTTCTCTGATGTGTAGTCACTAATTAACAGAGTACTAAACAAATTTATTGTATATGAGTGAAACTGTCATGTTGAGATTTGATGACTATTTAGTGCTTGCTTATCTATTCTCCCATGAACAGTGGTTTTTCTACTTTCGACTTGTTGAACTCTTTATTTAGTGCTGCATTATACCTGTGACTATAAAGTAAACAAAAATGTTATCCCAAAAATTCAAAAAGAAAGTAGAGGGAAGGAGATAAATATCACTACGTCCTTAGAATTCTACCTTGGAAATACCTGAAACCTGTTCTCTTTATATTAATAAAAATAAATTATTAAAAACATATGATCCATTCTATTGAGTGTGACAAGGTATTTTATTCTGCCCTGTGATTTGCCTGGTTTTTCTTCAAAGAACTGTGCGTTCTCTTTGAACCAGACTGTATTTAGCTGTCTTCCCATGCCATTAACCAGGAGTTGGATTGTCAGCCAGGACAAGAATCAGTGCTCATATGGGGTGCTGTCACCATGGGCAGAGGATTTACCTGCTCTGTCACAATGCTTGCTCCTCAAGCCCTTTTATTGCTATGTAGTCTTTTATGAAGTGTGTTCACATAATTTTCCTTTCTCATTGGTTTGTCATATTGTTGAGTTATAAACATAAATACACGAGACTTTCAGTTGTCAACAGTACTAAAATTTCAACAATGTGCCTTGTCACTCACTCTCCTTATTAGTAAAAATAAATTTTCAGCAATGATAACCCATAAATTCATATGATAAAGGAAGACTAGAGACTGTTCCCAAACAATAAATCAATTTAATTCCAGATGCCATCTTAGCTTGATTTATCTGGTACTCTAAAAGCATAGACCACATGCTATGTCATAAAATAAGTCTCAGCAATTCAAAAACTTTGAAATAATATCATGCATCATCTTTGATGAGAAATGGAATAAATGTGGAATTCAACATCTCAGGATTCTCTAGATCATATGGAAACAAATCGATACTGAACAACATGCTTTTGAATTAACAGTGGGTTATAATAGAAATCAGTGCAGCATATAAAAAAGTATAGGATATAACAAAAGCAGTGTTAAGGGTGAAGTTTATGGCAATCAATGCCTACGTGAAAAAAATGGAAAGATACCAAATAAAGAATCTATCAATGCAGCTCAAGGGCCTAGAAAAACAACAAATCAAACCCAAAATTAATAAGAAATGATTAAAATGAGAGAAGAAATAAATAAAAATGAAACCAAAAAACACCAAAGATAGGTGAAGAGCTGTATTTTTGAAAAAATGAACAGAATAGTATTTTTCATATGGGCAAAAGAGTGCTAGTATTTTTCATATGGGCCAAATATCTTTTAAAGCACAAAAAGAAAAAGAAGAGTATGTTCATGTTACAATATTTTATTTGATAGAGATTGAAATCCATAGTTGAGAATTTGGTGTAAAATATTCTATTACCTTTAAAACGAATACTAAAAGAATCCTAATATCTTTAATCAAGCCACTTTAGATAATAATCTTAAAGGAATTATCCAAGTATCTAAAGATATATAGACTACAGAGAATTTCTAACATCAGTTTACATGTGCTAAATTCTATAAAATGCAAAAATAAAGGAATTTAGTGAAAAATATTTAATTGTAATTACATAAAGTGAGAAGTAAAAATCAATGTATATAAAACTCATTCCTACTAGAAAAATTCTGACAAAGTATATCTAGACCTACATTTTGGGAAAATTCAGTGAACGATAACTTTGGAGTTATAAAAATTAAGATAGTTTAAAAATGTGTGATTTTAAAGTGTGTAAGATTAAGTTTATCCTAACAGAGTTCAGAGAGACTATACATTAATATGACCAGCAAAACTTACAGAATTTTGAGGGATCTGATGACATCACTGTGAAAGAAAGTCAAGCAAGAATGTCATAGTACAAGGATTTACTTAAACAAGGATATTAAGTAAACATATACCTGGCACTGTCGCTGTGGCACAACAGGTTAAGGCCCTGGTCTGCAGTGCTGGCATCCCATACTGTGCCAATTCAAGACCAAACTTTTCTACTTCCAATCTTTCTCGCTGTTAATGTGACTGGGGAAAGCAGTGAAGGATGGCCCAAGTCCTTGAGCTCTTGCACCCACATGGGAGAACTAGCAGAAGCTACTGGCTACTGGCTTTGGATAGGCTGAGCTCCAGGCATTGCAGCCATTTGGGGTGGGAACCAGTGGATGAAAGATATTTCTTACTCTGTCCCTGTCTCTGTCTCTGTTTCTGTCTCTCTCTGTCTGTCTCTATGTCTTTCTGTAACTCTTTCAAATAAATGAAATAAATCTTTAAACAAAAAACCTATATATATATATATATACACACATATATCAATAACTGCAATCACAAAACCAGAAAGGATGCTTACAATATAAAATATACCACTAACACTGTAGGTAAAAGTAAATAACTCAGTAAGAGTTCCAATAAAATCAATACCAAATATAAGGTAATTTGGTGAAAAAGAATCCATTTCAAACAATTTAAAAGTATTTGTAAATTGAGTGTCTTAAGTGATGAAGAGATAACTGTACTTTACCCAAAATATTATAGGAAAGGTACCAGTTTCTAGAAATATATGATGGAAAATTTCTCACATCAATGGCAAAATTCAGGAAAATGTAAATCGACATGTGGAACAGGAGAATACCATGGCAAACATTCTGAAAATTTGTATACAGAATTTACAGAACTATGAGCAATTTTGTCATACCACAAGCAAAAGGCTAAGCAAGATTGCCACAGCTCATATTATCACTATTGGCTTACTTGGATCTTAGTGAACTATACATGGTATAGCATTAGATGCAAAGGCAATGAAAAGACATGTACATGTCATGTAATAATGTATGCTGTGACTGATGTGAAAAGAAATGAATAATGGTATGAAAAGCAGATAAAGAACTTTGTTATTGTTCACGAACATCCAAAAAAGTAAAAAATATGTTATCTAGAAAGGGTGAATAATTACAGTAGGAGTAACAATGCCTGAGAAACTATATGTGACAGTTTCTAGAAGACTTATAGAAATTTGAGATAGTTTGTCTTCACAATTAAAGTTAAGCAATCTGGTAAAAGGTTAAGAGTACTAGGGTTGACCCGGACTAAGATATTACAAATATGCACTGCTGATAGCTATACTTTCAAAGAAAAATATAAAGACATAAAAAGTCATTCATCTGTTGTGAAAAACTAGTTATTACCATAAAAATGGATAATTTTTGGAAGAAACAATGACAAAATGAGTGAATACAGGCAAAGTGGATGAAAAGCAGATGATTACAATTACATTAAAAATGGAAAAGAAATTTCAGCAAACGCAACAAAGAGATCATAGCAGCTCTTACCAAGTTAGAGTAAGGATGCCTGAGGCAGTGTTGTGGTGCAGTGGATTTACCCACCATTTGATGACCTCATCTCATATCAGAGTGCCTGATTCAAGTCTCAATTATTCTCCACTGCTGACCCAGGGCCCTGCTTATGTACACCAGAGGAAGTAAGCAATGGCCTGTGTTCCAGTCAGGGACCTCCCTGTTACATTTAATGGAACCAAGTTCCTAACATTCAGCATGGTGGTATCTTGCATTTGTGGAGTCACTTTCCTGCCTGTGCATCACAGGACCAACGGAAATGTCAGGCTGACTCTGCAGGTGTTTCCATCTTGGCCTCCACTGCAGGACTTACTAGGGGGCATTTTCTCCCCAAGTGCTAACTTGTTTTGGTAAAGGAAGTTTAAAGTCACTGCATGTGTTCTAGAATAAAGCACATTTGAAAAAGAATTAGTCTTAACATATAACTTGTATACATGCTAAAATACAGGGCCTGAAGACAAAGCTACACTATTTTCACACTCATATTGAAATATGGCATTTATTAGAAGGTACAAATGGCATTTCTACCTCTAAAGCTGTTGGAGACACACTCAAACCTATACCTGTATTGATCAATACTCAATTTCATTTAGGTTTTTGTGTTCCTCTGATTAGGCCTTCTAGTTTTGCTTAATTGCACTTGCCCTTTTCTCTTCCTTTCCACTGGACTTTCCATTTATTTTTACTAATTTTTGTAACACACTACTTCTCACATAGAACATTCTGTTTGAACAATGAATATATTTGGCCATTATGTCTGACTTGCCATATACTTCACAAATACTCTTCAATTTGGGCTAGAAGGTGTCAAATTTATAGATTAATTTTAAGGAAAACTGATCAATGTGCAACAGTGAGTTGCCCCATTCATGGTTGGATATCTCTTTCCAATTACCCTCTTATCATCTTTTCCCAGTATTACAAATATGTTTTTTTATTTTATATATGTACATTACACACACACACACACACACACACACACATATATATATGCCATGTGCTGTATTTTCATAGACTAAAATCACTTTGATATTTTTTCTGCAACACTGAAGATTTTTTAAAACAAATATGCTTAAGCAGAGTGATTTTTAAAATCCTTTTTGAAAGAGTCACTCTTTACTGACTGTGCACCTCCATCCCTGATCTTGTGAGTAATGCTGTTTTGAGCCAGGTCAGCAAGTTAACCTGCACAGGTTTGCTAATAAGGGATTGTTGATGTTTCAAAAAATGTGAATTTTCCATAATTTTTCAAAGTTCCCTGACATATCAAAACATTATGTTGCATGCCTTGAATATACACAAATTTTGTCAATCGTATCCAACAATCTTGAAAAAAGAAACAAAAGGAACGAGACTCTCATATCAAGATATAAATTCAAAATAACTTAGTAGACTATGCTCAGGATTGGGAAGGTTTTTATGGAACAGAAAAATTTTTAAAATACTCATAAATTTGAGCAGACAATATTTCTATTCTGAAAGTCCAAATGCAGACATCAGTCTGTCAAGGGACAGTGTAAGGGCTAAGATGATAGCCAAGTGTCAAATTACAGGGCACTTGTGCCCCTCTAAAATCTGAACAAAAACCCCAAGTCAAACAGAACTTTTGTTTTTGCCTTGCCCACTCTAGGTGACTATGTTATTGGAAACAGAAAATGGAGAGACCCCTAGAAACAGCTGTGCTGAGAGACCAGCATCCTGGAAGAGACCCTGCTGCCCACATATTTAGAAAACTGTGGGGAATCAGGTCCTGGCAGGGAAGGATGGAGGAGCCCAGGGCCGCACAAACTACAGCTCCCGTCCCACAGGCACCCCACACACGGAGCCCACATTCTCCCTAATGACCACCCCGTACCCACTGCACAGTCGGGGAGACGCGGGGCTGCTGCCACACAGCTGCCCAGGGAAGGCTCTGGGGATGAGAAGTCGCTGAGAGCAGGGAAGGGGCAGGGCGTCGGGGGTCCCCGGGGCCAGTCCAGACCCCGACCCCCGGGTCTGAGGGGACCAAGGGAAGCGCTGGGCCAGCAGCAATATGGCGCCACAGATTCGGAGACGAGCTCTGGGAGGCCCACGTCCTGCCAGCTTCTCAGCAGCTTCCACGGCTGCTTTACGCCTCTCCCAACACCTGGGCGCACACACTCACCACGTCGCGGTTTTCAGCTCCAGGTGTCCAGCGTCCCCCGGTGATGAAGGTGGAGGCCACGGAGCCCGACTTGCTTCGGGAGCCTAGCGCCTGCAGAGCTGTCTCCTAGCACCTCGCTCCTGCCCAGAACTGTAAGATGACTGTGACGTCAAGACCCCGCGTGATGACGTGACCTGGACATCGTCATGCCTGATTGGACAGCGTGCATGGCCGTGAGCACACACAGCCTCACAAAGGACGCAGCCAATCAACATCCTCCACGGCAATGGGCCCCTGACTTCAGGTTGTGCTGGGTGGGAGCAGCAGGAGGCGAGGCCTGGGTGCAGGTTGGACTCCACGTCCCCAGGCAGGAGGCCTCTCCCCTCTGCTCCTGCACCCGCCGGGTCCCTCCTGTGGCCCTGTCCTCCCTGATGGATCCCTGCTGGAGCTCTCGGTGCAGTAACTGCTTCAGTGAGTCACAGTTCTGTGCATCGGCCTCTGGGCTTTATTTTCTTCATATTGTGACTCATTTTCCTGTTGGGTCGTTTGTGTTACTTTTTAATATTGATCAGAAGATGCAGCGGCCATTGGAGGGTGAACCAACGGAAACAAAGGAAGACCTTTCTCTCTGTCTCTCTCTCTCACTGTCCACTCTGCCTGTCAAAAAAAAAATTGATCAGAAGAATGCTGAAAGACATCACATGATTGAATCATTTTTCCCTTTTTCTCCTGTCAGTATTTGCTTTCTACTCTGCCTATTGACCTTTAATATTTTCTATTTGTTTTTTGCTGGTGCATGGAAATCTAGTGGATTTCAAAAATATTGAGCTTTCCATCAATCTGGTTAAACCCATTAGCAGATGTATTTGTTTTTAGATTTTAGGGAATCTCTCTAATATTTGCAGTATGTTGACGTTTTATTTCTTAGAAATCTTTTCACCTTATTTTTTCTTTTTGCTCTCCCCTCCCCACACTGCTCCTCCAATAAGAATTTGGAGATAGTGGAGATGGCCTGGACAAGGCTTACTTTCAGGCAGGGAAAAAGCTGTCAATAATCCTGTATGTTCTGTTGTTTGTGGTAGGATCCTTTTTAAACAATCTTGATCAGAATAAGCTACTTTTTTACTATACTAATATGATAGCAGTTTTTTTTTTAAATTTCATGCTATTTTTTAAATACTTTCAACATTCATTCTAAATGGTCATGTGATTTTCTTCTTGAATTTTTTACTTACTTGGAAAACTTAAATGGATTGTTTAAAAATGTTAACTACCTCTTGCATTTTTTCTTACATTTTACTTGCTATTCATTATATTTTCATCTGATTTTATTTATTATAAAAATACTAAAGATATATGCATCTTTTTATGAATGAGAGGCTTATACTTAATTCATATTTCAAGTTCTGGTCAACTTGGATCATCAACAATGTAATGCTGGCTTTCCAAAAGAAATTTGGAAATATTCTCTGCTCTTTCATCTGTGAAACAGATGTATTTGGAATATTTTGTATTTCTTTTTTACGAGAGATGTATTTTTTGAAAGGAGGAGTTACTGAGAAGCAGAAGCAGAGAGAGAGAGAGAGAGAGAGAGAGAGAGAATCTCCATCTGCTGGTTTCTTCCCCAAATGGACACAAGGGGCCCGAGCTGGGCTGATCTGAAAACAGGAGGCAGGAGCTTTCTCCAGGTCCCCCACACTGGTGCAGGGACCCAAGCACTTGGGCCATCTTCCTCTGCTTTCTCAGACCATCAGCAGAGAGCTGGATCAGGAGTAGAGCAGCCAGGACTCAAATCAGCACTTTTATGGGATGCTGGCTCCACAGACAATAACTTTATCACCTATGCCACAGCACTGGCCCTAGAATAGTTTGTGTTTCTTTACAAAAGCTGTGCCTCTATAATTTTTTAATTGGTTGGTTGGTAGTTTTCATACTGTGATTCAATTTGCTTGTTTTAAGTAGGAGTGTCCCTATTTTATGTTATATTTGGTTTTGGGAATTTGAAGTCCAAAATATAGTAAATTTTAATCTCATCATATTTTTACTCCTAAGCATTTTACAATTTTTTTCTAGCATCTTGACAAGACTATATTCTCTGTAAAGCATTTTTTAATTCCCTGAAACTGGATATTAGTGTTAACTTTCTCTGTGTTTCCTTAATTAATTAATTTTTTTAAAAGATCTTTTTTTTTTGACAGGCAGAGTGGACAGTGAGAGAGAGAGACAGAGAGACAGAGAGAAAGGTCTTGCTTTGCCATTGGTTCACCCTCCAATTGCTGCCGCGGCCGCGCACCACGCTGATCCCATGGCAGGAGTCTGGTACTTATCCTGGTCTCCCATGGGGTGCAGTGCCCAAGCACTTGGGCCATCCTCCACTGCACTCCCTGGCCACAGCAGAGATCTTACCTGGAAGAGGGGCAACCAGGACAGAATCCAGCGCCCCGACCGGGACTAGAACCTGGTGTGCCAGCGCCGCAAGGCAGAGGATTAGCCTAGTGAGCCGCGGCATAATTTATTTTACTCATAGCAGATAAATTTTTTAACTTAAAAAACTATATCCTTCTTTAAGGTGATTTTTAAAAAGCTTTTAATATTATTGTATATATACACTGTAGAATAGTACTCAGTGATAAAAAATGAAATCCTATCTTGTACAGCAAAATGGATGCAACGGGAAACCATTACACTTGGTGAGATAAGCCAGCCCCAAACAGATGAACACCATACATTTTCCCTGATCTGTGGTAAGTAATAAAGCCTGTAAAATGTAATAAATCAAAGTGAAACTGACATGTTGAGCTTCAATGATTTTTATAGAAACCCTTTACTTAATAAATATAAATTTCACAAGTACAACTTTTGTATAATAGCGGTTCTTGTCCCCATACTTGCCCACCCAACCCCAAACCAGCCCACCTCCTACTCCATCTCCTATCCCATTCTTCATTAAGATTCATTACATTATTATATAATAATCATAAAGAAGAACAACTCTATACTAAGTAAAGATTTTAACAGTTTTCACCACACAGACATACTTACCCTTAGGGGCAAGTTAGAGGGAATGTGTGCACAACTTTATATCTCCTCTCTCCTTTATTCTCACTCTTATTTTTAATTGAGATGGATTTTCAATTGGATTTAAGCACGAGAATTATTCTGTGTTAAATAAAGAGTTCAACTAATAGTATTAAGTAGAAAAAGGAAATACTAAAAAGAATAAAATAGTAAGCTGCTCCTCAACAGTTAGGACAAAGGCTGATGAAATCATTGCTTCTCATAGTGTGAGTTTCACTTCACCAGGTTTCCTTTTAGGTGCTCAGTTATTTGTCACCAATTTGGGAGAACATATGATATTTGTCCCTTTGAGACTGGCTTATTTCACTCTGCATGATGTTTTCCACATTCCTCCATTTTGTTGAAAATGACAGGATTTCATTTCGTTTACTGCTGTGTAGTATTCTATAGAGTACATATCCCATAATTTCTTTATCCAGTCTTCTGTTGATGGGCATTTAAGTTGATTCCATGTCTTAGCTATTGTGAATTGAGCTGCAATAAACACTGAGGTGCAGATAGCTCTTTTATTGGCCAATTTAATTTCCCTTGGGTAAATTCTGAGGAGTGGGATGTCTGGGTCATGTTATAGGGCTATATTCAGAATCTGCATTACATCCAAAATGCCTTCCAAAGTGGCTTTGTCAATTTGTATTCCCACCAACAAAGGATTTGTGTGCCTTTTTTCCCACATCCTTGCCAGCATCTGTTATTTACTGATTTCTGTATGAATGCCATTCTAACCCAGGTGAGGTAAAACCTCATTGTGGTTTTGATTTACATTTCCCTGATGGCTAGTGATCCTGAACATTTTTTCATGTGTCTTTTGACCATTTGGATTCCTTCTTTTGAAAAATATCTGGTCAAGTCCTTGGCCCATCTCTTAAGTGGGTTGTTTGCTTTGTAGTGGTGGAGTTTCTTGATCTTTTTGTAGATTCTGGTTATTAATAATTTATCAGTTGTGTAATTTGCAAATATTTTTCCCATTCTGTCAGTTGCCTCTTCACTTTCCTGTTTCTTTTGAAGTACAGAAACTTCTCAATTTGATGTAACCCCAATAATTATTTCAGGTTTTGGCTGCCTGTGCCTTTGGGAATTTTTCCAAGAAGTCTTTGCCTGTGCCAATATAGTGCAGGGTTTCTCTGATATTCTCTAATAATTTGATGGTATCAGGTCATAGATTTAGATCTTTAATCCATGTTGAGGAGATTTTTGTGTAAGGTGTATGGTAGGGGTCTTGCTTCATGATTCTGTATATGGAAATCCAGTTTTCCCAGCACCATGTATTGAATAGACTTTCTTTGTGCCAGGAATTGGTTTTAGTTCTTTGATCAAATAGAAGTTGGTTGTAGATGTATGGATTGATTTCTGGTGTTTCTATTCTGTTCCATTGGTCTACCCATCTCTTTTTGTACCAGTATCACACTGTTTTAATTACAACTGCCCTGTAGTATGTCTTAAAATCTGGTATTGTGATGCCTCCAGCTTTCATTTCCTTATGCAAGATTGCTTTACCTATTCAAGGTCTCCTGTGTCTCCATATGAATTTCAGCTTCATTTTTTTCCAGATTTGAAAATAATGCCTTTGGTATTTTGATTGGTATTGCATTAAATCTGCAAATTGCTTTTGGAAAAATGAACATTTTGATGATATTGATTCTTCCAATTTATGAATATGGAAGATTTTCATTTTTTATATCTTCTTCAATTTCTTTAAGGTTTTGTAATTTTCATCATACAGATCTTTGATGTCCTTGGTTAAGTTTATTCCAAATATTTTATTTTTATGTAGCTATCATGAATGGGATTTATCTTAGAATTCTCAGCTATGGGATTGTCTGTGTACACAGAGGCTATTTTTTTGGTATTGACTTTACATCCTGCTACTTTACCAAACTCTTCTAAAACTTCCAATAGTCTCTTGGTGGAGTCTTTTGGATCCCTTATATATAGAAGAATGTCATCTCCACACAGGGCTAGTTTAACTTCTTCCTTCTCAATCTGAATCCCCTTAATTTCTGTTTCTTGCCTAATTGCTCTGGCTAAGCCTTCCGCTACTATATTGCATAGCAGTGGTAAGAGGGGGGCCTCCCTGTCTATTACCAGATCTCAGTGGGAATGCTTCCAACTTTTCCCCATTCACTATGATGCTGCCAGTGGGTTTGTCATGAATTGCCTTGATTGTGTTGAGGAATGTTTCTTCTATACCCGATTTATTAGAGCTTTCACCATGAAAGGGTGTTTTATTTTAGCAAGTTCTTTCTGTGTATCTATTGAGGTATCATATGGTTTTAGCTTAGCAGTTTGTTAATATGGGCACTGTATAATGATTAAGGGGTCAATTCAATAAGAAGATGTAACTATTATAAACGTATATGCACCTAATTACAAGGCACCAGGCTATTTTAAAGATATGTTAAGGAAATTAAAGGGCGACTCAGACCCCAATACAGTAGCACTGGGAGATTTCAATACTCCACTTTCAGCATTGGGCAGATCAACCAGACAGAAAATAAACAAGGTAACAGCAGATTTAATCAACAATATAGACCAAATGGATCTAACAAATATCTACAGAATTTTTCATCCTACACTTAAAGAACATAAATTTTTCTCATCAGTGTATAGAACTTTCTCTAGGATTGACCAAATTATTGGCCATAAAGCAAATCTAAGCAAAATCAAATGAATCAAAATCATACCATGCATCTTCTCAGACGACAATGGAATGAAGCTGGTAATTAGCAACTCAGGAATCCTTAGAGCATATGCAAACACATGGAGATTAAACATGTTCCTGAATGAACAGTGGATCATAGAAGGAATCAAAATAGAAATCAAAAGCTTTGGAAGCAAAGGAAGGTAACAAGGTTAGAATGGTTTAGACACAGAAATCAACAAACAACAAATGCTGGTGAGGATGTGTGGAAAAAAGCACACTAATCCATTGTTGGTGGGAATGCAAAATGGTAAAGCCACTATGGAAGTCAGTTTGGAGATTCGTCAGAAACTTGAATATAGCCCTACTACATGACCCAGACATCCCACTCCTCAGAATTTACCCAAGGGAAATTAAATTGGCCAATAAAAGAGCTATCTGCACCTCAGTGTTTATTGCAGCTCAATTCACAATAGCTAAGACATGGAATCAACTTAAATGCCCATCAACAGAAGACTGGATAAAGAAATTATGGGATATGTACTCTATAGAATACTACACAGCAGTAAAAGAAATGAAATCCTGTCATTTTCAACAAAATGGAGGAATGTGGAAAACATCATGCAGAGTGAAATAAGCCAGTCACAAAGGCACAAATATCATATGTTCTCCCAAATTGGTGACAAATAACTGAGCACCTAAAAGGAAACCTGGTGAAGTGAAACTCACACTATGAGAAGCAATGATTTCATCAGCCTTTGTCCTGACTATTGAGGAACAACTTACTATTTTATTCCTTTTAGTATATTTTTGTTCTACTAATACCATTTATTGAACTCTTTAATTAACATACAATTACTCTTTGGAATTTAATTTAACTGAAAAGTGATCCCCGTTAAATAGAAGAGTGGGAATAACAGAAGAAGAAGATGTACAGTTGAGAACATGCTCACTCGGATTTGCCCCAAACTGTAGACTTAGAAATGTGCCAGGGGATTCCAAGTCAATCCCATCGAGGCAGCATGTACCAATGCCATCTTACTAGTCAAAGTGATCAGTTTCAGTTCATAATTGATCATAATGATAGGATTAAATGTCAAAGGCATCACGTAAACAAGACTAGTGTCTGCTAATACTAACTGATAAAATTAAAAAGGAGAGAACGATCCAACATGGGAAGCAGGACACGTAACAGACTCATAGAATGGCAGATGTCCTAAACAGCACTCTGGCCACAGAATCAGTCCTTAAGGCATTTGGATCTGGCTAAAAAGCCCATGAGAGTTTCTCAGACATGGAAAGCCAAGACACTGTGGCAAGTAAAATGACCTAAATGAAAGATTCTGTGAGTGAGATCCCAGTGGAAAAAATGGGCCATCAAAGAAGGAGGTACCTTTCTCTGAGGGGAGGAGAGAACTTCCACTTTGACAATGGCCTTGTCTAAATAAGACTGGAATTTGTGAACTCAAGAGACTTCCATAGCCTTGGCAGCTCATAACAAGAGCCTTGGGTGATTACTGACGTCATAAATAAGAGTGTATTATTAAATCAACCATGGGAATCACTGTGCACCTACTCCCCTTGTAGGATATCTGTCCTTAATGTATTGTACTATGCAAATTAACGGTAAAACTACTACTCAAACAATACTGTATACTTTGTGTGCCTGTGTGAGTGCAGTCTGTTGAAACATTTACTTAGTATATACTAAGTAGATCTTCTGTATTTAAAGATAATTGAAAATGAATCTTCATGAAGAACAGGATGGGAGAGAGAGTGGGAGATGGGATCTTGCGGGTGTGAGGGAGGTTATGGGGGGAAAAGCTGCCTTAATCCAAAAGCTGTACTTTTGAAATTTATATTTATTAAATAAAAGTTGAAAAAAAAAGATTGTGGTTACATAATTACAAATTATTAATATCAATTTTAGTATGTTAAGATTCATCATTAACCTATCATTAAATATTAATTATAACCCAGAGATCATTATTCAAAGGTAGGAAGAAAGCATACTTCTATATGCATATTTTTAAAAAGATGCAAAAATACATCTTGGTATCTGTCTGTTGACCACAGTCTGCAAGAAGAAAAGCCAAAGTAAAAATATGCAGAGCAGCACTCAAAGTAGCAGAAGAATAGGAAACAAACATCTTTGAAGGCTGAATTGACAGGGAAAGTGCAACATGCTTAAGAAAGGAAATTCATAGATAATATATAAAGACTTACGGACAGTATTAAGGAATCTAGAGATCTTTGGTTAACAAAATGAAATGGATATCGCTTCTTGGCCTTTTGGCTAAGATAAAGTGTAGTCAAAATGAAATGATGAAAAACCATGTAGAGAAACAGCCAAAAGAGAAAAAAATGTTAGAATCAGTATGCAAACTTAACTGCCCATATATTTAAGAGAAAAACAATCATCCTGGTGGCTTCAAAGACACTAGGAAGAATTCTGTTCTTTTAACTAGTGGTGGAAACATCATTGCTCTTACCATTCTTCATATCATACAAAAGTTTTTATCTATAAAATAAAGTATACACACACACACACACGTACTTAAAAGTTTAATGTGAATACCATGTATACATGAAACAAATCCTTGGAACATGAGAACTTAAAAATATACTTATAGCTAAAATAAAAAAATAGAAAGAAAATCAAAGCAAAATCAAGATCACTTTTGGGGCTGACTTTGTGGCATAGGGCATAATGCTGCCACCTGTGTCACAAGTGTCCAATATGGGTGCTGATTGATGTCCAGGCTATCCCACTTCTGATCCAGCTCCCTGCTAATGTGCCTGGGAAAGTGGCAGAAGATGGCCCAAGTGCTTAGGACCCTTGCCACCCACATGAGACCCAGAAGAAACTCCTGGCTCCTGACCTCTGCTTGTGCCAGCCCCAGCCATTGTTGCCAACTGGGAATGGAAGACCTTGCTCTCTCTGTCTCTGTCTCTTTCTGCTGCTCCTCCGCACGCGGAGGAGCCGCACCGGACCGGACGCTTGTTGTTCCCTTTTTTACAAGTCCTTTCTATAGTAAAGTAAGAATAAGTAAACAGCAAACTCCCAAAGCAAGAATGAGTAGAGAGAAATGAGAAAGAACGAAGTAACGAACTTCCCCGCGAACTCTCCAACGCACTCTCCAACCAACCCACACCACCATGCCGTCTCTCTCCTCCTATATAGTCCTCTCCACCAATCCGTGCTCTGCTACCCACACGCTGAGCGCGCTGCTCTCCTCCAATCAGGAGCGGCTCCTGCAGCTTGTCAAGTTGGTGAGAGGCAGCTGGGTAGAAGCTGTTTGCTCCTCTCCCAGCGCCATATTGTGGGAGAGCAGATGTATAGAATAAGTCTTAATTCCAGTAACAGTATAGTCCGAGTTGCTCCCCACATCTTTCTCCATCTCTCTGTCTCTCTCTGACTTTCAAATAAATGAATAAATATTTTTAAAAAAGGGTCATTTTGATGTTAATAAAGAATGACACTGATAAACTTTAGATATTTAAATAATATTCAAATGCTAAAGGTTAACACACTATGAAGTGGAGGAAAATTACCAAAAACAGCAAAAATTCAAATAATAAAGTTAGAGATGAAAAGGAGTTATTGCAAGTGATGCCACTGAAATACAAAAGATCATGAGAAAGCTTATGAGCCAAATTGTAAAACCTCTAAGGAATGAATTAATTCATGGATACATATAACATACCAACATTAAATCAAGACTGTATAGAAAATCTAATCAGACCTATAAATGAACAATAAAACTGAAGCAGTAATTAAAGTATACAGAAGAGAAAAACAAACCTAAATTAATATGGAGACACAAAAGACCCAGAATAGGCAAAGTGATCATGAGCAAGAAACTGATATTTGAAAAATGTGCCCATAGCATACACTGGAGAAAGGACAGTCTCTTCAATAAATGGTGTGGCAAAACTTGACATGTATTTGTAAATGAATAAAATTAGATGCTTAATTCTCACTGCATAGAAAAATCAACTCAAGATGAAGCAAAGACTTAAATATAAGACCAGAGACTATGAAATTGCTAGAATAAAATTTAGGGGGTAACACTTCGAGTCACTGGTGTAGGTGAAGATTTCTTGGATTAAAAACCCCCAGAGGTAGGGCGGCGCCGAGGCTCACTAGGCTAATCCTCCACATTGTGGCGTCGGCACACCGGGTTGTAGTCCCGGTCGGGGCAACAGATTCTGTCTTGGTTGCCCCTCTTCCAGGCCAGCTCTCTGCTGTGGCCAGGGAGTGCAGTGGAGGATGGCCTGAGTGCTTGGGCCGCGGCGGCCATTGGAGGGTGAACCAACGGCAAAAATTGAAGACCTTTCTCTCTGTCTCTCTCTCTGTGTGTCCACTCTGCCTGTCAAAAAAAAAAAAATCAGAGGCAAAACAACAAAAGCTAAGCTAGACATATGGGGGAATATCAAACTCAGAACCTTCTTCACAGCAAAAGACACAATGAGTACAAGAGACATGCAGCAGAATGTGAGAAAATATTTGCAAGTCTGTTATTCAACAAAGGGTTAATATACAGAGTATCTCAGGAACTCAAAACTTGACAACAGAAACACAACAGGTCAAGTTAAGAAATGGGAAAAGGACCTGAATAGACAGTTACCAAGAGAAGAGATACCAATGGCTAACAAATAAATGAAAACACTCAGTAACCATCAGGGAAATGTAAATCAAATCCATAATGATAAATCACCTTACCCCTGTAAGAATGGCCATTATACAAAAAACAGCAAGCAACACATTCTGGCAAGGGTATGGTATGGAGATGTTGGAACTCTTATACACTCTTGGTGGGATTGCAAATGAGTGCAACACTGAGAAAAACCATGTGGAGATTCCTTTAAAAACTAGAAATATACTTGTAATATGATCGAGAAATGCCACTACTGGGTATATACCCAATATATATAAATTCATTGAATCAAAGATATCTGTTTCACTAAATTTATACCAGCACTGTTCACAATACCAGAATATGGATTCACCCAAGGTGTCCAGCACCAGATGAAGGGATAAAGAAAATTTGTTACATATACAGTAAAACATTCAGGTATAAGAATTATTTGTAGCAAAAATGAATTGAACTGGAGTACTGAAATAAGGCCAGACACAAAAATGCAAGTACCATATACTCTCCCTCATATGAGGGAACTAAAATTAAAAAAAAAATAGAGAAATGCTTGCATATTCATTTTGCTGCAAGTACAGTGTTTTGTCAAATTTTGTTTTAAATCTTTGTCAAGTAAATTGACTGGAATTATATATTGCTGTGACTTTAATGATTTTGTGACTATTTAACATTTATGTTATTGAAATTAAACATCTTTTACTTTGATTATTGTTACTGCCCTTGCTATTTTCCTGCTAGACTCTTATCCTTTTACTTTTTTATTTGTTAAATATTTCATTTAGTGGATCCATGGAGCCTTTGATGGTAAAATAAATTTAAAATATGCTATCTCAAAATTTTAAATAAATAATTTTAAAGGAAAAATATTAAATTTTTTTCAAAATTAGTTAAGTTATGAAAAAATTTTATCAGGTAGATCAATATAACTGTATTGAAGTAAAAAAGAAAGAACATGTAAACAATAAATACTATATTGATTTCCAAAGAAAATACCTGTACAATAAATAATGAAATGTTTCTAAAACATAGACAGGAGTGGGAAGCTCAATCCAGGTCTCCATATGGTTGGCAAAGACCAAACTATTTGAATCATCACCTTCTGTCTCCTGGGATTTGTAAATCAGCAGAAAACAAGAGCAATGAGGGGAGCTTGGACTTGAAACCAGACATGCCAATGTTGTATGTCAAATGGAGGCAGGTCAAATGATCACCCCAAATTTAATTGACTGATTTTAATTTTTAATTTGCTGGTCCCTGTGGGCAACTGGAGATGCAGAAATCATTCAGCAGACAGATGTGTCCACACTTGTGCTCTGGAGCCCCAGAGCAAAGCAGGGCTGTGGCACAGAGACAGTACATGTCAACATTTCCACTGGTCAGTGATGATTTCCAACAGGTGGTGAAGAGGAGGCAATGGGAACAGACAGCAAGGAGATCTCAGTACCCACTCATCAGGGTTTGCCATCTACAACACCAGATGTTACTGCAAATAAAACATGCCAGAATTCCATCATCTATCCTGAAAACAAGGAGAGCTGTGAAGGTTGGGCTTGCAGTCTGGAGTTTCCGGGCAGACAGGAACGCTGAGGCACTGGTGTTTCATACAACAGCCCTTTACCAATTGATGCCAGCAATTTCAGACAAACGTCTGCACACCTGCTAGTAGGATGGGAGCATGGCCATGGAGGACATTCACCACATGCATCTGAAGGCCCAGGCTGTGCTTCAGGATAGAACCTGCAGACCCTGACATTTGAGTACCCCCACCCCGGGCTGCTTCAGAACTGGAAACTCAATCAAGACAGGCCAGGGACAGTGCCATCACTCTGCTCTAAGGGACAGGTCTGCACCAGATCCAGGCATGGGGACAGCTCTGACCATGTCCTGGGGTGAGAAAGGAGGGGTGTGCTCACTCCCATGGCTACACGCATCTCCACACAGGTTTTGTCCTTCAAAATGCTGATTAAATGAGAATCACTTCTCCAGTGCTTTGAGGATGAGTGTCTGATGATTTTAAAGCCCAGTTGGCACTTTCCAGTCCCAGTCATTTCTCTGGGCTGGATGGGCTCCTGAGGCCCATGCATGGTTTTCTAGAAGGTTCTGGCTGTGTTGCACAAGCAGCACTGCCTGTTCTTTTCTTTCTTCTTTTTTAAGCTTTTATTTAATTAACGCAAATTTCATAGATACAACTTTAGAAATATAGTGATTCTTCCCCCCATATCCACCGTCCCATACCCACTCACATCACACCTACTACTCCCTCTCCATCCCATTCTTCATTAAGATTCTTTTTAATCAACTTTATATACAGAAGATCAACTCTATACTAAGTAAAGATTTCAACAGTTTGCACCCCCACACACACACAATGTATAAAGTACTGTTTGAGAACAAGTTTTGCAGTTAATTCTCATGGTACAACTCATTAAGGACGGAGGTCCAACATGGGGAGTAAGTACACAGTGACTTCTGTGGTTCATTTAACAATTGACATTTTATGTGTGACATCAGTGATCACCCAAGGCTCTTGCCATGAGCTACCTAGGCTATGGAAGCCTTTTGAGTCCACAAACTCTGTCATTATTTATACAGAGCCGTAAGCAAAGTGGAAGTTCTCCCCTCTCTTCAGAGAAAAGTATCTCCTTTCATGGCCCCTTCTTCCCACTGGGGTCTCACTCACAGAGATCCTTCATGTAGGATATTTTTTGCCCCAATGTATTAACTGCCTGTTACTTCTTTGTGAGTTTCACAAACACTTGGGAGATTGTGTTAGCTGTTAGAGCGTACAGTGAGGCTTCAGTCCTATAGAAATGAGACCATGCAGCTTGTCGGGCCTGGGTCCACACTGAACTTGTAACACCGTTGAGACGAGACTGAGCAGTGTGGGCTGGGAATCCCAAGTGACCCAAGTTGCCCCTAAAAAGTGATCCCATTCAAAGTCATAGCCCTTTGTCTGAGACTTCCCTTTCATTGCAGCCAGGGGCACTGTTGTGGAGCAGGCATCAGCAACCAAGAGCTCTGCAGGGGTGGCCGTGGACAACACGGCTCCCACAGGTGATGCAGGCAACTTGGGGGTCTGCATTCAAGTCCCCAAAGCAACAACCAAATCAGCCAGAAGCCAGGGAGAACTGGGCGTTCAAAGAACCATCTCAAAGTCAGAAAGGGCAACTTGCTCCTGGAGTAAGGGAAGGGACCATGCCCACCACGGGCCTGACAGGTACAGATGTCCAATGTACTTGTGTGGAAGAAAGGAGAGAGGAAGGGGAGGGAGAAGCACTGGAGGGGGTAAGAGAGGGTGGCCCCCGGGAGAAAGCCCTAATGGGAGGAGCAGATTCTGAGCATGGAGGTTGGCCCTCTATGGCAGGTGAGCTATGAAGTGGACTGCCCCATGGTCCTAGGTGAACAGATCCCCTGGCAGAGTCCCTGGGTCCGGGGCCTGCCTCCTTTAAGCTGTGGTCCGTGCCTCTCCTAACCCCACAACCTCATAGCCTGTTTCAGGGCCTCGACTTTCTGCTCTTGCCCATTTTCTGGCCCAACAGCCAGGCTGGCACCTCCATGGCAGAGGGCCCTGTCCCCCTCCTCCAGCACAGGGGCAGGCCAGAGGAGGAGTGCATGGGCCCTGCCCCTCTTCAGAGGTGGGTGGCAGGGTGTGCCATGGGGCAGATGGAGGATGGTGAAGCTGTGGCCAGGCTGCCTCTCTCTCTGTACCCCACAGCCCTTCTCTGTCCTGAGTGCCTGGGCCCAGCATGGGAGCCAGCAGCCCAGCAGCATCCGACTGCTGGGAGTGTGATTCAGAGACCAACTGTTGTTCAGTGAGATCATCCGTCAACAGCATGCTCTCTCCCTTCTTTTTAATGTGACAAATCAAAAAAACACGACTTTTTATTTATATTTTAATGATTCTGAGTTGCTCAACCTTATTTAATTTTACAATAAATTAGTGGTCATTTGCTCAGTGACCTTTACTGGGGGATTCTTTGGTATTGTGTTGGGGGGTGGGATCCTTTCCTGGGGGAGGGGTGCTTAACCAGGTTACACACCCCTGACTCTGCTGTTGGAAGGATTCCTTCCCACACAGAGTCTGTTCTTCAAGTCACAAAGAAGTGGGGCAAGCATAGCCCATGTGATGCAGGACAGGCCACTGGGCAGGGGACCAGTTGGATTTGTAGGGCTTGCAAAACCTGAGGCCAATCATCAGAGTTGGGAGATCTGGGCCCCCATGGGTGCTGAAGCTGACCCTGCATGGCTGAGGTCTCTCCTCTTCCCAGGACATCAATTCTGTGTCTGTAGAAGGGAGGGAAGCCTGGCTGGCCTTTAGGTTCTGGGGTTCAGCCCTATACCTCAAGGTTCTCCTGGGCAGATTTCTTGGTGGTTTGGATGGGCACCATGCTCTTCTTGGCAGAATGAAAATGTTGGGGAGTGGACTGCACATGTGCTGTGTGACTGACCCTGGGGGAGTCCCTGCAGGCACTGCACAAGCCCTCAGTCTGCGCAGAGGGGAGGGTGACAGTACCACCAGTCCACAGTGCTCTTGGGAGTCAGCATGCCCTGTATGACTAATCGGGGGGAGCCCTTGGTGGTGCTGCACAAGCCCTCTGACTCCTCTGTGCAGGAGGCAGGGTGACAGCACCACCTGCCCCACACAACTCTTCCTTGGTGTCAGCCCCCTGCCTGGGAGCAGAAGCACTGGGAGAATCTGCTCTAGGGCGTGGTCACTTTCTCTTCTTGTGCAGGGGCCAGCAGGAGTGACTCTGCCCAAGGAGCAGTGAGCCATGCATGCAGCTCAACCAGACAAGGGCCATAGCCCTGCCACCCGAGGTCCCCTGCCTCTGTGGGCCCCAGTCTCTCTGATTTTATGAGATGCCATGCACAGGGACTCAGAGGCCATGTGGTGATGTGACAACATGGCTTTGGATGTGTAATAAACCAGGGCTTGAGTCTGTTTATCCAACTACGGTGAGGGAGATCCTCTGAGACTGTTTCCGCAACTGTTCACCAGGGCTGAAAAGTCTACAGGGAGGATGTGGTGGCTGAGCCACTGTGAAGACACAAGGTCCATGGGGTCTACAGCCCAGCCTGCTGGTATCTCCTCTTGTGTGATAAACTCTGCCCAGTTCCAGTGCCCTCTTCTGCTCAGGCCCCCTCTACCCCTCAGGCTGGCTGCCAACCCCTCCTCCACACACTGACAGAGGGCCCATTGCAGGAGGGGGGGGGCTCAGGTATCATGTGCTCTGCCTCCAATCCAAAAGTCACAGTCGTGTGGTCATAGGCAGAAGATTGATGGAATTAAATTCTTTGAACTGACAGCTGCTGATATGAAAATAAATTAAATTTCATGTAAGTGACTTTTTGGTTCTCTTAATGATCTAAGTTTTTCTGCATTGTTAAATTCTTTCCATTAACGTTATCGAGGCAGAGAAAACTCCAGGACAGCAGAAACAAGAATTACAAGAAGGCTGCTCTAATGTGACCCCAGAATTTGGGGAAATGCCCTGCCCCAGCCTTGACTCCTCAGAGCCATGAAGGCTGTGGAGCTACCAGATTCTTGGCTCTGCTATCTTTAGAGCTCAGGACCAGGATGTCAGACTGTCCTGGGTTCAAGTCCAGGCTTGACACCCTTTAACCACATGACCCTGGTCAGTCATTTCTTTCTTTCTTTTTTTTTCTTTTTTCTTTTTTTTTTTTTTTGACAGGCAGAGTGGATAGTGAGAGAGAGACAGAGAGAAAGGTCTTCCTTTTGCCGTTGGTTCACCCTCCAATGGCCACCACGGCTGGTGCGCTGCAGCCGGTGCACCGCGCTAATCTGAAGGCAGGAGCTGGGTGCTTCTCCTGGTCTCCCATGGGGTGCAGGGCCCAAGCACTTGGGCCATCCTCCACTGCTCTCCCAGGCCACAGCAGAGAGGTGGCCTGGAAGAGGGGCAAGTGGGACAGAATCCAGCGCCCCGACTGGGACTAGAACCCGGTGTGCCGGCGCCGCTAGGTGGAGGATTAACCTAGTGAGCCGAGGTGCTGGCCAGTCAGTCATTTCAATATCTGTGCCTCATCTTCCTGATCCACACCAGGGAGGTGACAGCTGTGCCTCTTCCCGAGCGTCGGCTGCCTGCCCTCACATGCTCAGCAGAGCTCAGCTTGTTCTTATGAGCTCCATGACCTTGAATGAATGGAGCATCTTCATGGATTCCAGACAGGGGTTCATGGAAAGACATCCTTGGCCCCAAACTCTTGAGACGCACTCTCCCTGCCTGTCCTCTCCCACCCACCACATCCCCTCCTCCTCTTCCACACACCTGTGCCTCTGGCCAGGTGCTGGGCATGGCTTTTTGCATTCATTGGAGAAGCAGGTGGCTTGCCCTGAGTGTGGAGCAGGTATGGAGTTGATATCTGTTAGCTGCCCAACCTTGAGGCCATTCTCATTTCTGGAAACTCCTCCTCCTGCCCCAAGGCTACACCTGCTCTTCGGCAGCCTGCTCCTGACCACAGTGCTGCAGGCGACAGATGAGCACCTAGCCATGGAGGCCAAGCAGAGTCCTGCCTTGGGATCTTTCTAACAAGGAGAAAGACACACACAGACACACACACACACACACACACCCACACACACAGAGAGAGAGAGAGAGAGAGAGAGAGAGAATGACTTATGTTTACTATTGGAAGGAAGAGTCAGAAGAGAGCCAGTGAGGCTAGCAGGGATCAGGGATGGGAAGATAGCCTGGGGCCCATCAGTTCCCATTCCTACTCCTTCTCAAATCCCCACCTCATCATTGCTCTTCCCGCCATCCAGACAATTCAGTGCCATCTGTGGGTCTCTTTTTGCCCAGTGGCTCTAGACAGGTGGCTGTCATGGTGACCAGACTGCTCCCTCCTTGGTGGAGGAGAGAAGACAAAAGGACAGCAGAGCAGGCCAGGGGTTCTTGCAGGGCAGAGCTGCATATTCAGATCAGTTGGCTCTCCAAAAAGTGAGAAATGATTCTAAAACGTTTCCTGGAAGATGTGGCCAGAATTGAGATAGGAGGGGCAGGCTGACTGAACACATGGAGAAAGGGAGAGGCCTCTGTGCAGGATGCATAGTGGAGGAGGGACAGCAAGGGGAGCCATCATGTGAGGGGCAGAAAAGTGGGGACAGTGGGAGGAGGGACAGGTCCTATCATGATTTCTTAGGCAAAGCCTTGGCTTGCTGTGTGACATCAATCCTGGCCTAGAGCTCCCAGATACAGAGCCACTAGAACCCAACTTCGTGGGGTTCTGTTACCCTGCCTTTTAGTCACCTTGATGGATGACTCAGCTCTGAATCTGATAGCAACTAAGGACTCAGCAGGAGCCCCATGCAGGATCACAGGAGTCCATGCAAGCATCTGCAGACATATTTGCACTTTTTTTAAATGGAGAGAGAGGGAGAGAAAGAGATGGGGGTCTTCCAACTGCTGGTTCACTCCCCAAATGGCAACAATGACCAGGGCTGGTCCAGGAGCTTTTTCCAGGTCTCCCACATGGGTTGCAGGGACACAAGCACTTTGGCCATCCTCTGCTGCTTTCCCAGGCACATTAGCAGGGAGTTGGGTTGGAGGTGGAGTAGCTGGGACTCAAACTGGCACCATATGGGATGCCAGCCCTTCAGGCTGTTGCTTATCCTATGCCATGATGAGTCCCGGACAGGTGCACTCTTTGTCCGACAAGAAGAAAATGTAGAGGAGGGATAATGGGGTAAAGGAGGAAAGAATGGGGGCTGTGGGCTCTGGTCTCAGCTCTGCTAGGTCTCCACAGGCCCCACGGCAGCAGGACACTGCACTGCCCTTCTCCTGACCTCTGCTCTATCAGTAAATAACACAAGTTGGCCCAGGTGAACTTTTTGGTCTGTGACAGCCTCAGCCTTTCCAATTACAGAAAAATGTAAAAAAGCAATGAGGAAGATGACAAGAGCATAGCAATGGCCACCCTAGACTGTCATTGTAGAAGGGGTTAGTTGAGCTATGCTGGTGTTTCTATTCCCATGAGTGAGGGAGACACTGTTCCCTTCTTTTTACAGGTGCTGAAGTTGAGGCCCAGAGAGGGGAAAAGCTGTGCTTACCAGGGATTTCTCCAAATTATGCTGCAATTTCACATGCAAATTGATGGTCTGATCCTACAGACAGTGCCATAGGCAGGCCCCATACTCCCTTCCTCACAGAGCTGGAGACTCAGGAGATAACAAGAAACCTGGAGTCTCAATGTGAGACCTGTAGCATCATGTGGTCCTGTTTGTCAAATACAGGTGGGGGACACCTTGAGAAGAAAAAGAATCTACATAGCACTCTACACACAGGATGGGAGAGGATTCTGTGGCTTGCAGCAGCCTCCTCACCAACCTGGGCAACCCTGTGCTATGCACAGGGCCTTTGGGCAAAATATCTATACAGAGAGGACCTGTGGGCAAGGCCGATAGTGCCTTTGGGAAAGATAAAGATACAACTCTGGGCAAGACAGATGGAAAGCAGGGCCTCGGGACAACACAGACAGGCAGAGAGAGAGCCTGTGGGCATGACATCCACAAAAAGGCTGGGTCTCCTGGCAACACAGACAAGAAAGGGCATCAGATTAAGACAAACAGAAAGGTAGGTACTGTGGGCAAGTTGGACAGACAAACAGAGCCTCTAAGAAAGAGAGAGGCAGGGCTCTGAGCAAAGCAGACAGATGGAAATACAGGACTTCTAGGCAAAACAGACAGCAAGACAGGGCCCCTAGGCAAGATGGACAGGGACTCTTGGCAAGATAGGCAGAATAAAGCCTCTGGGCAAGACGGACTCACAGGCTGACAGGGCATCTGGGGAAGACAGAGAGCCTGTGGGCAAGGCAGAAAGAGAGAGAAACAGGGTCACTGGGCAAGACAAACAGAGGGACAGGGCTCTGGAAAAGACAGAGAGACATACAGGGCACCTTGACAAGACAGACAGACAGGCAGGGCCTCCAGGTAAGACAGAGACACAGACAGGGCCTCAGACAACAGACAGACAGGGTCTCTGGGTAAGACTGAGATAGGACATTGGGCAAAAAGGCAGAACAGGGCCTTTGCACAAGACAAACAGGGCATCTGAGCCAGATGGACATGGAGACAGGAGTTCTGGGCAAGAAAGACAGGACAACTGGGCAACACATACACAGAGAGATGGGGATTCTGGGAAAGACAAAGGCATGGACAAAGACAGGGATTCTGGGCAAGATAGATAGGGCCTCCTGACAATACAGACAGGGCCTCTGGGCAACACAGAAAAACAGGGCGTATGATGAAGACTGACATACAGACCAGTGGCTCTCTGGGCAACTGGACAGACAGGGCCAGTGAAAGACACTCAGGGCCTCTGAGCAAGACAAAGAGAAAGACAAGGTCTCTGGCCTAGATGGAGAGACAGATAGACAGGGTCTGTTGGAGAGGCTCAAAGACAGACAGGTACTCTGCACGAGAGAAACAGAACCTCTGGACAGGAAAGACAGAGTCTCTGTGTTTGACAGTTGCACAGGTGAACAGGGTCCTGGAAAGAGATGCAGATCCTCTGGGCAAGACAGACAGGAAGGACCACTGTACAAGACACGCACACATACAAATCAAGGATTCTATCCCAGAATAACACACAGATACAGGGGCCGTGTGCAAGAACACAAACAGAGACTATGGGCAGGAGAGACGTACAGACAAAACAAGATCTCTGGGCAAGACGAAAACACAGGCAGACAGCGCCTATGGGTAAGGCAAACATACAGACAGGGCCTGTGGACATGAAAGATGGAAAGACAGAGTGACTGGGCATGACAAATGCACAGACAGAACATCTGGGCATGACAAAGTGTCTATAAAGATGGACACACATACACAACAAGGCCTCTGTGCAAGATGGACACATAGACACGGGGTTTCCGGGCAAGACAGAGAGTCATGTCCTGTGGGCAAGGCAGATTGACACACAGGGGCTCTTTACAAAACAGACAGAGCCTATGGACAAGACAGACAGACAGGGCCTCTGATTGAGACAGACAGACGGAAGGCAGAGCCTTTCAACACAAGGGACACAGAAGGGGTCTCTGGGCAAGACAGACAGACAAATAAGCCCTCTATACAAGACAGACACACATAAGAACAAGGCTTCCTTACAGGGGTTTTGAGCAAGACAGACAGACAGACAGACACACTAGGAAGGACAGACAGAACAAGGCCTATGAGCAAGACAAAGCTGCTGGAAGGCAGGACCTCTGGGCATTACCGACAGGGCCTCTGGACAGGACACAGAGCGAGCCAGCCAGCCAGCCAGGGCCTCTGGGGAAGACAGACAGACATGGCTTTGGATTAAGACAGGCAGACCAGTCATCCTCTAGGCCAAATGGACAGGCAGACAGGACCATTGAAAGGCAGACAATCATGGCCTCTGGGCAAGATGGAAAAACAGAGTCTCAGGGCAATACAGAGAGAGACAGACAGACAGGGACTCTGGGCAAGAAAGACAAATAAGTCCTCTACACAAAACAGATATATATATATATATATATATATATATATATATATATATAGGACAAGACCTCTGTGTAAGATGGGCACAGATAGAGGGGCTTTGGGCAACACACACAGACAGGGACTCAAGTCGGTCAGATAGAAGAAGGCCTGTAGGCAGGATGGACACATAGGAAAGCAGAGTGTCTGAGAAAGACAGACAGGGTCTTTGGGCATGACATATATACAGACAATGCCTTTGGACAAGACAGAAACAGGGTCTTTGGCAAGACAGACATTCAGGTCCTCTGGGCAAGGGGGACAGACAGATAGGGACTCTGGGTAAAATAGACAGGCAGACAGACTCTGGCAAGACAGTCAGGTCCTCTGGGCAAGAAGGGCACACACAGCGACAGGGCCTGTGGGTGAGACAGACAAGGCTTTGGACAAAACAGACAAAAAGATCCTGGGCATGACAAATACACAGACAGGGCCTCTGGGCAAGGCAGACAGGGACTCTGAGACATAAAGACAGAGAAAGCACTGGATAAGATGGACAGGCGGACAGGGCCACTGAAAGACAGACAGATGCTCACGGGCCCTGCAAGACATACAGAAAGACAGGGTCTCTGCACAACGTGGAGAGACAGACAAGGCCTCTGGATAAGACAGGCAGAACATCAGGGTCTCTAAGCAAGACAGACAGGGCCTCTGGCAAGACACACAGACTGGGTCTCTGAGAAAGATAGATGTATAGACAAGGCCTCTGGGCAAGATGGACAGAGCTGAGCACCAGGGACACACAGACCAACAGGGACTCTGGGTAAGTAAACAGACAGGGCCTCTGGGCAAGACAGACAGATATATAGGGACTCTGCCCAAGACAGAACCTTTGGACAGGAGAGACAGCAAGACAGGTGTTCTGCGAATGACAGATATATAAAGCCTCTGGGATAGGTGGACAGAGAGGGCTTCTGGGATAGACAGACAGAAAGTCAGGATCTCTGGACAAGACAGACGGCAGACAGGCCCTTGACTAAGACACACAGACAGGGCTTCTGGGAAAGACAGATAGACTGGGCCTCTGGGCAAGAGTAACAGACAGATGGGCCCATGGGCAAGAAAGAAAAGCAGGACCTCTGGGAAAGACAGATGGACAGCTAGAGACTCTACATAAGACAAAACAGACAAAGAGACAAGACAAGACAGACAAAGCCTCTAGAAAGGAGAGACAGACAGGGCCACTGGGATGACAGATACACTGACAGGGCTACTTGGAAAGATAAACAGAGCCAGAGGGCAAGATGGACAGACAAACAGGAACACAGAAAGACTGACCACTAGAGCCTATGGGCAAGACATGCAGACAGGTCGTTCCTCTGTACAAGATGGACACACTGCAAATCAAGGCATCTGTGCCAGATGGACACACAGAAACAGGGGCTTCTGGCCAGACAGACGTACTAGAGCTCTGGGTAAGACACACAGGACAAAGCCTTTGGGCAAGATGAACACAGAAGCAGATGTGGCCTCTGGGCAAGATAGACAGACAGACGGGGTCTTGGGCACAATGGAGTGATAGAAAACATGTCCTCTGGCTAAGACACACAGACAGACAGTGCCTCTGGGAAAGACAGACACACAGACAGACGGAGACTCTGGGCAAGACCAACGAGACTTTGGACAATCAGACAGCCAAAGACTCTAGGCAGGACTTGCAGACAACAAGACAGGTACAGCCTGTGGGCATGACAGACACACAGACCAGGACTCTGGGAAGCACAGACAGGCAGGGAGGGACTATGGACAAGTTGGACAGAAAGAGTCTATGGGCAAGACAGACTGAAAGACAGGGACTCTTCACAAGACAGACAGAACCTCTGGAAAGGAGAGACAGACAGGCAGGGTCTCTGGGAATGACATGCACAGACAGACTGGAACTGTGGGCAAGACAGACAGACACAGCCTCTGTGCAAGATGGGCAGACAGAGCCACAGAAAGACAGTCAAGGGCTCTAGGAAAGACAGACCTACAGAAAGGTACTGTGCACAAGACAGACAGAAAGACAGACAGGTACTCTGGGCCGGACAGATAAACAGACTGGATCTCTGGGAAACACAGACAAGCAGGAAATCAGATTAAAACAGGCAAGTGGTCCTCTGGTTAATGTGGACAGGTGGAGAGGCAGGGTCACTGAAAGACACTCAGGACCTCTAGGCAGGACAGACAGACAGGGCAACTGGGCATTACAGATACACAGACAGACAGGGCCTCCGGGCTAGACTGACAGGGAGGCAGCCAGAGCCTCTGGGAAGTCAGACAGAGCCTTTAAGAAAGATGGACAGAGGGGCTGGCATTGTGGTGTAGCGGGTTAAAGCCCTGGCCTGAAGTACTGGCATTCCATATGGGTGCCGGTTCAAGACCCGGCTGCTCCAGTTCTGTGCTATGGTCTGAGACAGCAGTAGAAGATGTCCCATGTCCTTGGGTCCTGCACCCACGTGTGAGACCTGGAAGAAGCTCCTGGCTACTGGCTTCTTATCTGCACAGTTCCGGCCATTGCAGCCAATTGAGGAGTGAACCATCGGATGGAAGACCTCCCTCTCTCTCCCTCTCTCTCTCTTTCTCTATCTCTGCCTCTCCTCTCTCTGTGTATCTCTGACTTTCAAGGAAAATAAATCTTTAAAAAAAACATGGACAGAAAGGCCGACAAGTACTCTAAGCAAGAAACACAGCTTCTGGCAAGACAAACACAGACAAGGTCTCTGGGCAAGAGAGACACACAGACAGCCATGGCCTCTGGGTTAAACAGACAGATGGATCAAGAGGGCCTCTGTGCAAGACAGAGCCAACATCTCCGTGCAAGTCAGAAGGAGCTCTAGACAAGAGAGTCAAGCAGGGCCTCTGGGCATGACAAATACACAGACAATGTCTCTGAGCTAGACAGACAGACAGACAGACAGCCTTGGGGAAGACAGACAGGGCCTTCAGACAAGATGAACAGAAAGACAGGCAGGTTCTCTGGTAAATACACAGGGATTCTGAATAAGACAAACACACAAATAGGACCCCTGGACAAGACAGACACACAGACAGACTGAGTCTCTGGGCAAGGCAGACAGGGCCTCGGAGGGTGAGAAACCGAGAGTCAGGGCCTCTGGGTGAGACAGACACACAGACTGAGCCTCTGGGGAAAAGGCAGACAGAGGACTCAGGGGAAGAGGGCCTCTGAGCAAGGCAGAAAGACAGGGCCTATGGAATAGACAGACTCTCTGGGAAAGACAGGAAGATAGGCCTATGAGAAAGGTGGACCAACGGAGTGTCTGTGCATGACTGAAAGACGGGTAGACAGGGCCTCTGGGAAGACAGACAGGACCTTTAGAAGAGATGGACTGAAAGACATGTACTATGGGTAAGACACACATGGATTCTGAACAAGACAAATGGGGCCTGAGACAGACACACAGATGGATCCTCTGGACAAGACAGACAGACAGACAAGGTCTCTGGGTCTCTAGGTCTCTGGTCCAGACAGATACAGGTTCTGAGAAAGAGAGACAGGTGGAGTCTCGGGCAAGAGAGACAGGCTGGGCCTTTGAGAAGTACAAGCAGGGCATCCATACAATATGGACACACCAATAAAGGTTCTCTGTGCAAGACAAACAGTGCATCTGGGCAAGATAGACACCAAGGGCAGCTGGACAATACAGGGACACAGACAGGGCTGCTGTCTAAGACAGAAGACAGGGCCTTTGAGACAGACACACAGGGACTCTGTGCAAGATAGGCAGAGCTCTGTACAGGAGAGACAGGCAGACAGGGCCTCTAGGCATGACAGATACACAGACAGGGCTTCTGTGCAAGACAGCATATTTGGGAAAGATAGACAGACAGGGACATGAGGCCTCAGGGCTAGTTGGACAGACAGACAGGAACTCCAGACAAGACAGACAAATAGACAAACAGGGCCTCTGGGCAAGAGATACAGACAGGGATTCTGGGAAGCAGACAGATGGACAGGGCTATGGAAAGGTGGACAGATGTACATGGCCTTTTGCATGAATGACAGACAGGTGGACAGGGCCACTGGGTAAGACAGATGACTAGACATGGCCTGTCTGAGCTAGCTAGACAGAGAGGGTCTCTGGGCAAGAGAGATGGAGCTCTGGACAGGAGAGACAGACCGGACCTCTGAGCAAGACAGAAAGACATACAGGACCTCAGGAAATAAGAGACAGTAAATGTGGACAAGACAAATACACAAAAACGGCCTCTGGGCAAAAGAGACAGACACACAGACTTGTCCTTTGGGAAAGTCAGATGGACAGGCATTTGGAAATTGCAGACAGAGAGACAGCCTCTGTGCATGACTGACAGATGGGTGGACAGGGCCTTTCGGAACAGAGACAGGGCCTTTAGGCAGGACAGACAGAGAGGTTCTCTGGGAAAGACACTCAAGGAACAGTGTTCCAGGCACAAGGGATGGAGACTCATGCAGCTGGCACATACTGTGCACACAAGGAAGACAGACTTTGAGAGCTGGCATGGGCTACAGAGAGAGGATTTAAAACTGAGAGCACTCAAGGGCACCCATGGATCGCAGTTGTATGCGATGTTGGTAACAGAAACACCACCGTGGTTTCAGGCACAGGAATGGAGCAGGAAGACTGGGGTGACTGCAGGGATGTGAAGGTGGAGATTCTGGGAGCCAGAGAGGATCTGCAGGTATAAGATTTGGAAAAGACAGGAGGGAAAACAGGAGATACCAGAAGCATCGGTACTTAGAGGAATTTAGAGCCTTTAGTGAACACATTAGAATAGAAGATTGACAACTATCTCAGATTCCTGCTCAAGAATTAAAAAGGAAATAAAACCTAGAAGACTATAAAATAAAGGCAAGAAAATGAGTAACAGCAGATACCAGTGAAAGGCTTGCAACAACAAACATACTACAGAAACAATTGTAAAGGGGTTTAAAAGTAATAGCAACATTAATAAACCATCAAGGAGAGTGATTAAGGAAATGAAAGGCAAAGCTGATAAAGGAGCATTTTGAATCAAAATTATTTTTAAGAGTTTCTAGTTTAACAAAATGCCAAGAGGATCTTATTTAATAGGAATAAACATTTCACTATAGAGACAAAACCCACTATATTAGAAAACTATTTTAGGGGCCAGCACGATGGCTCACTTGGTTAATCCTCTGCCTGTGGCACTGGCATCCCATATGGGCGCCGGGTTCTAGTCCTGGTTGCTCCTCTTCCAGTCCAGCTCTCTGCTGTGGCCCGGGAGTGCAGTGGAGAATGGGACAAGTGCTTGGGCTCCGGCACCCGCATGGGTGACCAGAAGGAAGCACCTGGCTTCTGGCTTCAGATCAGCGCAGCGCCAGCCGTAGTGGCCATTTGGGAGATGAACTAACAGAAGGAAGACCTTTCTCTCTGTCTCTCTCTCTCACTGTCTGACTCTACCTGTCAAATTAAAAAAATAGAAAACTTTTTTACTGAAACACAAATATAACATTAAAATAGGAAAATTACTATATCAGCTAAAAAAGTTCATCGATTCATGAAAAATCCAACCAACCAATCAATAAATAGAGTTCCATATGCAAACTTTCAGGGGCAGATTTTTGGAACATTCTAAATATTTAAGAAAGAAAAAAACATAAATCTCCTACATTTACAAACAGTGGAAATAAACTTGGGAAATACATTGAAGAACATTTTTTTTTTTTGACAGGCAGAGTGGACAGTGAGAGAGAGAGAGAGAGAGACAGAGAGAAAGGTCTTCCTTTTCCATTGGTTCACCCCCAATGGCCTCTGTGGCTGGCACACTGCGCTGATCCAAAGCCAGGAGCCAGGTGCTTCTCCTGGTCTCCCGTGTGGGTGCAGGGCCCAAGCACTTAGGCCATCCTCCACTGCACTCCCGGACCACAGCAGAGAGCTGGACTGGAAGAGGAGCAAACAGGACAGAATCCAGCACACAACCGGGACTAGAACCCAGGGTGCCGGTGGCACAAGCAGAGGATTAGCCTATTGAGCCACGGCGCTGGGCCATTGAAGAACATTTTAAAAATGTCTTTTGTGAAGCCAGATTATATCAATTTTGCAACTGAACCAGGGCATGAAATTAAAGATCATCTTTTATGTAACCAAAGTTAAAATGTAAGCAAAATATTATTATAGGAATCAAACTATATGGAAACATAATGTATCAATAACAAGTGAGATTAAATAAAATGTAAGAATGGCAACCTTTCCCAAAGAAACCATTTAAATCATTCATGTAGGTGAAAAAAAATCCATGTGATTACTTAGATTAAATGTTTAAAAGTATACAATAAATTCTAGCATCTAGCTGTAAAGAAACAACTAACAGAATAGTAAAATAAAGGAATATCCTTATCTGATCAAGATAGTCTAAAATGAACCTACAACGAAGAGCACAAGCAGTACAGAGCCACAGAAAGCTTTTTCCCTGGGAGTGGGCTCAGCCAACATTGCCTCTTCTCACTGTCTGTATCCAACATGGCACTGGAGGTGTGGTCATGGAAACACACTGGAAGCACAAGGTTCAAGGATCTACTTTTAAACCACAATATACATAAGTCACACTATGTACGCACAGATAGCTCAACATAATCCAGGCCCAGATACAACATTTACAAAATTACTGGGTCCAAGATTCAAATTACTGGATAAATAAAATTCAGAGTTACTATGTATCACCAAAAACCACACCAAATACAGAAAATGTTATGAAGGCAGACTAGGAAGCAAATAGCAGAAAAAACGAGCCAGTAGAGGACTAGTCTATGCAGTACCTGTAAACATACATCAATTAAAGGAGTATTTAAAAGAATACAAACGGTGTAACAGAAAAGTGAGTTGAGGACATGAAGAAAATAATCAGCAGATGGAGTCCAGAGGCAGAGCCGTGGATTGTACTCACCTGCAGCGGGCCACTGGAGCTTGAAACCGCAGCTTGCTCACAGGCACTGGACAGGTGAGGCAGGAGGGCCTCCAGGAGGTGGGCCCACAGGAGGGCGCCTGCCTGCAGCTTCAGGGAGGCGCTGGGCTTCAGACCTGAACTCAAACCTCCATCCCCATGGGCCCCACCGACACAGAGGATTCTGATTGGTTGCGTCTCCTGTTACGTCATGCTGACTCAGCGGCTGTGCCAACTGTGCCCTCAGCAGGCACCCTCCTAGCAACACCAGGAAATCTCGCGGGTTGCAGAAGTGTTCTGCTGACCGGCGGAGACAGGCGGTGAGCGGCTCAGATCTGCTCTCCGCGGTCTGTCTTCGCTTCAGGACCCGGCAAGGAGGGTGTCGGGACACGTTGGGAGCTGGGGGATGGTGAGTGTGGGCTGGGCGTCAGTGGGGACACGTGTGTCCCTGGCGGAATCCGCAGAACAGGACAGCAGTCAGCCCCAGGCCTCCCCGTGGTCAGCTCTAGACTTGCAGACCCGAGCGCCCTGCTGGGACGGCTCCTCCCTGGACCCTCCCCAGTCCAGTGTAGGGCCTGGGCAGCACCCAGGACCCGGGGCATCCCGACCCGTCCCGTCCCCGCAAGCAGCGACTCCAGCGTAGTCCGGGCCCTGCAGCCCGCGTCTCCCCCGTTGTGCGGTGAGTCTGAGAGCAATAAGAGAACCGGCACTGCACGTGCAGGGTTCCTGCCCGGAGAAGCTGTGGTCTGTGCGCCCCCACCATCTCCCTAGCGGTTCCCTGAGTCCCCGCAGTTTTCTGTCTGGGGTCCTTGTAGCATGGCTCTTCCTACGGACTGAGTCCGTTTCCTGTGCCTGATAACACAGTGCCGCAGACTGGGTAAACCGCAAAGAAAGCAGTTTTATTTTAGCTCCAAAGTGGAGAGGCAGTGAGTTCTCGCTGGCTGAGCCCTGAGGCTGTGCAGCACCGCACACGGCCTCAGGAGGAGCATGCAGGAGACCCCAAGCCCTGGAGAGAACACAGGCATGGGTGTCCTCAGCCATTCTTGAGGGAGAGACATAATGACCGTACAGGACCCGCTTTTCATTCTGAAAATGGGGATTACATTTTCACAAGCGATTCAGATGGGATGAAGAAGGTGTCTTCCCTGAGCTGGTGTCCTTTCATCTTTTGTAGAATCTGGCTGCCCTGTGATTCCTCTTAGCCCAGCAATGTAGGAATGCTCCATGCTTGTGAATAAGTGTCTCATTTTCTTGGATTAACCATGAGTTGATAGGATGATAATGTCTGGAAAAGAAAAGATCATTCTTGACATCTGGGTTTTCTATTAGATAGGAATAGAGGCACCCATGGACTGACCGCCCAGGTGTATGGAGGAGCCTCGGTCAGTTCCAATGTCTTCCTGATCTCATTCACCCCGGCTTCCAGGGGGGACCAATTCCTGTTTTTGGTTTTGTTCTTGTGGTGCACTTTGCACTTTACCACTTCTACTGAAGGGAAATGTTGCTTGGCTTTTCTTCTTTTTCGATTTTAAAACATTTGGTGTGAACTATTGATACTGTGCTGGAAAGACTTTTTTTTCCTTGTTTGCACACTTGCTGCTGTCTGAGGCTGGGCTTTGGCCAGTTCACTTGTGCGTCCCACTGCTTAGGAGACTTGGCTTCTTTCAAGCTTACTCTTTGAAGATGTGGACAATGTCATTCTTGTTCATGATAATGCATAGTAATTTTTGTTTACATAATGGAAAAAATTGGCATGTAGGTTGTGGATACATTTAAATTTAGGAGGAAGTGTTGACATATATGAATTAACTGACATTTTATGGAGGTATATTATTATTGTGATTTTCCAATACTTGGAGTGATCTAATTTATTTATGCTTTTCATCTAATATTAAGTAGCATCTCTGTATGATTATATATTGGTAAATATTCATGACCACTAGTTCTGTATTTATACTGTGCTATTTATGCTGATTATCAGTAGTGTGTTGGTACTATTCATTGCAACTCTAAGTTTTTGACTCATGTAATTTGATGTTCCGTACAGGTGCATACATATAGAAAATTTTTATGTCTTTCAGATAACTGCATCCTTTTTCATTATGTAACATAAATAATCATTCTAATTTTCTCTGATCTAAGGCGTGATTAGTATAAAATGAGTGTTGCTGATCTATTTCATTGAACTGGTGTTTCAGTGTCTTTCTACATGCCTTTACATTTGAACTCTTGGCTTCTTTTTTCTTTCATGATACTTAGCTGTATATCTCTAATTAGAAAAAGTGAATATATTTTTCAGTTAAAAATGTTATTTGGAAACTCATAGAATGTGCAAGTCAATTTCCTAATCAAGCTAATTTCTGTGTGTATTACCTCGTATGCTTATTTTTATCACAAGAATATTTACTATTTAATCTCTCAGTGATTTTTGCATAGTAGAGTAGTGTCACTAAATAGTGTCACCAAGTTGTACAAGAGTCACTTTAATTCATTCTTCTTATGTCCTCAACTGTATCTCCTCCATATGCCTTTATGTTTAAACTGTGTTTTTGGAGGCAACAGTATGTTAGGTCTTGCTTTTCATTTTCTGTGTCAGTCTGTCTTTTAATTGCGTATCTTTGTCTTATAGTGCTAATATTACTTTATATGTTTGATTACTGATATCAGTAAATGTGTTGCAAATACCTTCTAGTTTTAGACTTTCATCTTCCTTCTCTTTATAGTAACTTAGGAAGAACATGCAAACTTAATATTATTTTTGTATTTCTCCATTTTTCTCAAATTATGCTTTGTGTGTATTTTCTGGAAGTAAAGATATTTTCCTTTAATAATATGAACGTTTTTCTGTGCAAATATTAATTTTGTAATCTACCTGTAACTGTTTATTTGTATGGACTGTAGAGGGGGATTTTTATGAGGAAAAGTCAAAAGGAATATACAGATGGTAGGTTTTAAAAGGATTAGTAGAACAATGCCAACTGTCTAAGCCAGGAAAGGGTGTCTCAGGAAGGGGAGCAGCAGAAGGGGTGGTACCCCATTTCTAAGTGAAAAATATATATATTTTCCAGATCACAGATGTTTATTTTTGATCTCTTGGACTCACTGATTAGAGAGACCATCTAGGCAGGGTCAGAAATAAGATGTTGCAATGAACAGTGCCAAGTGGATAAAGACAGGAAGATAGGAGTAACGGAACAGGATCCACATTCAGCTCAGGGTCAAGGTAGATTAGGGAGTAGCACAGCGGAGCAAGAGCAGGAGAGGCAGTCAGTTTAGTTCCAGAAGACTCCATACTGCCCATTTGAGGCTGTTGAGGTCAAGATATGATGCTGTCTGTTCACACATGTTTAAAATGCTCCCCAGCATCTGACACATAAAGGCTGAGATGGATGTAAATTTTGCATATACAAAATTCTTTGTACACTTTATATGATTGCTTCATTTCTGTTAGTAATGTTTTATTGCAACTCAAATAATCATTATGTAAGGATAAATGATAAACAAAATAAGGAATGTTGAATCCAGTGATTTTTAGCTAATGACACAAAGTGTTGTGCTTTAGAACATAGATTGTCAGTATGAAGCATGGATAATTGAGACACAATCTGTCCATTTCCTCACACATTGCTTTTAGTTGATTTCACAGTAGAACAGTGGGCTTGCATGGTTTCAAAAGAGATGGTGTGCAATGCCATGCTTAAAATATTTTTTTTTACAGAGTGGACAGTGAGAGAGACAGAGAGAAAGGTCTTCCTTTTCCATTGGTTCACCCCACAATGGCCGCTGTGGCCTGCACGCTGCGGCCGGTGCACCGTGCTGATCCAAAGCCAGGAGCCAGGTGCTTCCCCTGGTCTCCCATGCGGGTTCAGGGCCCAAGCACTTGGGCCATCCTCCACTGCACTCCCAGGCCACAGTAGAGAGCTGGACTGGAAGAAGAGCAACCAGGACAGAATCCGGCACCCCGACAGGGACTAGAAACCGGCGTGTGGGTGCCGCAGGCGGAGGATTAGCCTATTGAGCTGCGGAGCCAGCCTAAAATATTTTCTATCTGCCCTTCCATAGAAAGTTGCCAGCTTGTGATTTAAAACCTAGGGTAAATGGAACAAATTGTATTCTGATTAACTGACATGAAAATAACCACGGTAAATTAACCCTATCTTATATGCCTAGCTCATCATAGGAGGTACTATCAGTCTCATAGTATTGAAAAGGAGGGCATGCCTCAGAAAAATTAATATTCTGAATATCATATAACAAGTTATCTGTTTCTACCCACTAATTTCTGTTCATTTTTTTACTTAGCTCCAGTTTATATTTCTGTAATCTCAAAAATGTGATATGAATTCATTTCTAAAGAGAAAATATCGCATGTAAAGCTTTATTATATCACACGTTTTAGACAAGAAGCATAACATGATGAAAGTCATGTTGCACATCAGAAAGCAGCTGTGGGACCAGACCATCATTGTGGAACAGTGTGCTAAGCCACTGCTTGCTGTGCTGACATCCTATTTCAGAGTGCCAGTTCAAGTCCTGTTGTTCTGTTTCTGATCTATCTGCCTACTAATGTACCTGGAAAGGCAGCAGGGGATGGCCCAAGTGCTTAGGACCCTAACTCTAACGTGGGATGCAGGATAGAGATCTTGACTCCTAATTTTAGCCTGGCTCAGCCCTGGGTGTTGTGATCATTTGGGGAGCAAATCAGTTGATTCTGTCATTCTGCCTTTCAAATAAATAAATCTTTTGAAAAAGCTCAGTGAAAGAGAGGTAACAATTAATGTAAATGAATTGAAAAGAGATGTTTAAAATTTAAATGTGAAGTAGGGCAATATAACTAAGCTAGAAATCAGACATTTTATTCTTTCATAATGAACAATGGTTACAAGCTACTGTTTGCAACATATAAGATTTTATTGAAATCAGTCCATTTTTGGTTACCTCTGCCATCTATGGTGGCCTTTTCCCACCACAGTGTGTCATGCAGAGGTATAATAAGTCTTGTTTTGTTTATTCTGTGATTCTGTGATTTTTATCATTAGATATTGAGCATTAGAAACTACTGAGATAAGAGCTATAGCACTTGCAATTAGTAGTAAGTGGGTTTGGAGAGGAGAACTGCCTCTCTAGCATAATTTAAAGTAGCATCTATAATTTGTGGCATTTTCTTCCAGTTGTAACTAATTATAGGAGAATCTAGTGTGTAGCAAGATGCCAAAATTTCCAAATGTGAAAACTCTAGAAAGACATAGTTCAATAATAAAATTGTTATTATTTTTACATGTTTTACTCAGAATTCCATTGAACAGTTTATTGTGTTTTCATTTGCCAAAAGTAAATGCTTAACACTTTTTAAATGTTTTATTATTATAAAGAGAACAGATTTCATGCATTTCATAGGTACAATTCTAAGAAGTAACCATATTTCCTTCCCTCCCCTTTACCCTACAATTCCCTTTTTTCCTTTGTTTTCTAAAATTTTTATAAGGACATTATTTCAATCCACTATAATCACAGCTTTAATGAAGCACTAACCATGATATTCAACAAGTAAAAAGTAGAAAGACCATAATTCCATTAAAGTATAAACAAGGGGTAAAAACAACAATGAAATCACAAGATGTTCATTTCATTTTTACATTTTTTTTTGTATTCTGTATTAACTACCACATATCAGAGAAAGCATATTTGTCATTTGGGAACTGGCTTATTTCACTAAGCATAGTGGTTTACAGTTGCATCATTTTGTTGCAAAAGACAAGATTTCATCCTTTTATTTTCCATTGCTGAATTGTACCCGATAGTGTATATATACCACATTTTTTTATCCAATCATCAGTTAACAGATATCTGGGTTGATCATAGCTTAGCTATTGTGAATTGAGCTGTAATAAACATAGGGGTACTGATAACACTTTCATATGCTGATTCAATTTCATTTGGGTAAATTACCAGGATTGGGATGGCTGGGTTATATGGCAGCTCTATTTTTAGATCTCTGAAAAATCTTCAGATGGTCTCTTATTATGCTTGTACTAATATTCATTCTCACCAATAATGTATTAATTTCCCTCCACATTCTCACGAACATTTATTATTTTTTTAAATTCTCCAGTAGTTTCAACTGGAGTGAGGTGAAACCTCACTGTTGTTTTTATTTGCATTTCCTTAGAGCAAATGTTCCTGAACATTTTTCTTGTGTCTGTTGGCAATTTTTATTTCATGCTTTGAAAAATGACTTTTCATGTCTTTTGCCCATATCTTTACTTGGTTGTTGTTTTGCTGTTGTTAAGTTTCTTGAGCCCTTTATAGATACTGGATGTTAATACTTATACAGTTGCATAGTTTGAAAATATTTTATCCCATTCTGTCAGTTGCCTCTTCATTTTTCTGAGTGTTTCCTCTGCAATGCAGAAGCTTCTTAGCTTTTTTTTTTAAGATTTACTTATTTATCTGAAAGTCAGAGTTACACAGAGAGAGGAGAGGCACAGAGGGAGAGAGGGAGTTCTTCCATCTGATGGTTTGCTCCCCAATTGGCAATAGACAGAGCTGCGCCAATCTGAAGCCGGGAGCCAGGAGCTTCCTCCTGGTCTTCTATGTGCGTGCAGGGGCCCAAGGACTTGGGCCATCTTCTACTGCTTTCCCAGGCCATACCACAGAGCTGTATTAGAAGTGGAGCTGCCAGGTCTCGAACTGGCGCCCATATGGGATGCCTGCGCTTCAGTCCAGGGTCTTAACGTGCTGCGCCACAGCACCAGCCCTGAAGCTTCTTAGCTTGATGTCATACCATCTGCCAGTTCTGGCTTTCTTTGCCTGTACTTCTGGAATCTTTTCCAAGTCTTGGTTTATGCCAATGTCTTGCAGAGTTTCTCTGTATTTTCCTCTAGTAAGTTGGTGGTATCAAGTACTGGATGTAGATCTTTTATCTATTGTGATTGATTTTTGTGTAAGGTGTAAATAGTGGTCTTGTTTCATATTTCTGCACGTGTATATCCATTTTTTGCCAATACCATTTGTTGAGGAGAAAGTCCTTTCTCCAGGAGTTGATTTTAGCTCATTTGTCAAATATTAAGTGACTATCACTGCATGGATTAATTCCTGGAGTTTCTATTCTGTGCCATTGATGTGCAGGTCTCTTTTTGTGCCAGTAACAAACTGTTCTAACTATAAATACCCTGTAATATGTCTTGACATCTGGAATTATGATGCCTCTAGATTTAGTTTTGTTAAGATTGCTTTAGCTATTTGGTGTCTGTTGTGTTTCCATATGAATTTTAACTTTTTTTCTACATCTGAGAAGAATGTATTGCTTTGAATATTATGGGAATTTTGATAATATTAATTCTTGCAATCAATGAAATTGATTTGATTTTTCCATTTTTGTGTCTTCTTTTATTTCTTTTAAAATATTTTCGATTTGCCATTGAAGAGATGTTTCACATCATTTGTTAAATTTATTTCAAGTTATTTAAAGTTTCTATAGATATTGCGAATGGTCTGATCCTACAAATTTGTTCTCAGCCATGGCCTTGTTTATGTATGCAAGCAAATTTGGTATATAAGGGAACATTTTTCAACACAATCAGGACAATATATGACAGACCCACAGCCATCATCCATCACATTGAAGCAGAGAAATTGAGAGCATTTCCACTAAGATCCAGAAACAGACAAGTATACCCACTTTTACCATTGCTATTCAATATAGTAATGAAAGTTTTAAGTGGAACCATAATTCATGAAAAAGAAATCAAAGGGATACAAATTGGAAAGGAGGAAGTCAAATTATCCCTGTTTGCAGATGACATGATTCTATACATAGGCGGACAAAAAGACTCAAGTAAGAGTCTATTCAAAGTTGTAAGAGAGTTTAGTAAAGTTGCAGGATACCTAAAACTGTAAGCCTGAGTTCTAGCCACTACATTAACATTTTTGTTAACAGGGAAACTATTTCATAGAAATTGACACAAGTAAACTACAGATGAACCATTATAAGCATAGAAATAGTTTCACTTGCGTTTTTATTGCTATAAAATAGACTATCCCCACAGCCATTCATGCACTAAAATATGTAAAACATAATAACAATATTCAGTACATGACATAGGCAAATTGTGCCACCAGCACTTTTACTCAGAATGTGAGAATTAATAGTTGGGAGGACACTATTATTGCCAGGGTCCTTGTTTTAGATATGGACTCCAAGAAGGCCTATTTTCATTTCTGTTTTAATGGACACTCTCCTATACATCGACAAAAACAGGACTTTATATTTTATTTCTTTTATACATTTATCTCTCAGGTATATCAAAGTTGAGTTTTTTTTTTTTTCTGTTGGAGAACTTTAAGAACAAAAGCTCAAAAATAATGTCACACTGCTGTATTTTCCAATGATTTTTTTCTCAGTTATAAGAAATTATCCCAGGCATTGATTTTATGTACAGCTCTTGTTATCTTATCTCTGAAAGTCTTCAGACATCAGAATCCAAATAAAACAAGACAGAAAATTAAATCTACTTTCGTGGAATCTACAACATCGATCACACAACTTTGCATTTTATTCCTATTCCCCTTCTCAATGACTTCTTGGCTTTACATATCTACCCTAAACTGTCTACTCAGTCAGTAGAGTGCACTCTTTTTTAGTTTTAATTGTTGAATAACATCAGGATTCACTGTGCATTTACTCTCCATGTTGAACCTCTGTCCTTAATGTTTTGTACTATGAGAATTAACTGTAAAACTAGTCTTCAAACAATACTTTATACTGTGTGTGTGTGTGTGTGTGTGTGGGTGGGTGGGTGCGAACTGTTGAAATCTTTACTTATTATAGAGTCGGTCTTCTGTATATAAAGTTAATTGAAAACGAATCCTAATGAAGAATGTGATGGGAGAGGGAGTAGGAGGTGGGACGGGAGTAGGAGTTGACAGGCAGATTTTGGGGTGGGGGGGAACCACTATATTTCTAAAGCTGTACCTAAGAAAATTATATTTATTAAATAAAATCTTAGAAAAAGGCTTTAGCTTCAGGAGCATGAATAGGAACCTCTTAAAGAGAAGATAACAAAGCTCCATAATTATGTGAGTTTACTCACTTCACTGAGTAAACTCACTTCTAGCCTTGAAACATTCATACATAAGCAGGTGCTATAAAGCAAGAGGCAGTAAATGTCATAACAAAATTACCAACTGATTATGAGAATTTGGCTTCATGTGCAATAGGTATGTGTGGGATTTTAGTCTCATGACCCACTAAGGTTTACTTAGTGACTGAAGTCTATATCTGTAAGAGAAATACTATGATGTATTAATTTATAGATACTTGATCCCAAAACTGGTAGAACTTACATCAAATTCCTAACCCACCATCCAGACACACTCATCAAGCCAAAGGAACTAGCAGTTTGAAAAAGCAGAGATGACTGAACAGCACATACAAGAGCAAGAAGCAGAAAAACTATGGCATGCACAGCTCCCAAAATGCTATTCCCTTTCACCCATAGTTTGTTTCTTCAGGGCTTCTCCCTATCCAGATCCTATCTTCCAAGGCCTCTGAAGTCCTGAATTCAATGCTCCAATGGCAAGCCACTTCATAAATGGAGAATAGGAAAGAGAAGAAAGGGAAAAGTAAAGTGGTTATGATGTCTGCAATAGGTAAAATATACTGCTTTCCTTTTCTCATGTGTCTACTGATGTGGAACTGATCCTTTTGTATCCCCTGCATTCCCCCTGCTATATATCTGCTGTTAAATTTCTTTTTTATTTAAAATTTTTTCCAACTGAGGGAGAGACAGACAGAGATAGATCTTCCATCCACTGGCTGACTTCCCAAATAACTGCAGTAGCCAGAGCTGGTCTGGTCTGATGCCAGGAGTGAGGAGTCCCTTCTGGGTCTCCCACATGGCTTCAGGGGTCCAGGTGCTTGGGCCATCCTCTGATACTTTCCCAGGCACATCAACAGAGAGCTGGATGGAAAATGGGGCAGCAATTTCATGAACTGGCTCCAATTTGGGATGCTGACACCATATATGGTGACTTCACATGCTGCATCACAGAACTGTCTCGCAATATGTTACTTTTCTAAAGACAGACCTCAGAAAAATCAACCACAAGAAATGAGCCCAATGTCTATATTGAGCCACAGTTGATTGATACATAGTCCACAGTGCCAGCACCTCATATGGGTACCAGTTTGAATCCTGACTACCCCACTTCTGATCCAGCTCCCTTCTAATGTACCTGCAAAGGTAGTGGAGGTTGGCACAAATGTTTGAGCTCCTATCATCCATGGAGGAGACCTGGATGGAGTAACTGGCTTCTGGCTTTGACATGGCCCAATCTCAGCTATTGTGGCCTTTTGGGGAGTGGATGAAGATCTCTCGCTCTCTCGCTCTGTCTCTCTGTCGACCCCTCCCTCCCTCTCTCCTTTTTGTCTCTGTAACTGTCTGTTAAGCAAATAAACACAAATAAAAAGAAAGCATTTAAAAAGGAAATGAGCCCAGTCTTCTTTGAATGGGTCCTATTCCTCTCCCATGTGCCCAGTGCTGAAGTTCTCTTCTTCTTCTCCTGCTTACTGTGGAAGCTGCTCCTACAGCAATAGATTTATGCAGCCCAATGGTGTAGCCCTGCAGGAAAATCATAATCCTAGAGCCAGACACAACCAAGGTATCCATACTACAATAGCTGCCACAGATGCCCACAATTATCCCCTCCAAGAAAATACTTTTGGATCATAGTGCACATGCCTCTCTGCTGATACTCCATGTTGCTAGGAGTATTACTGTATGAGATGAAAGGTCTTTGAGTGCAATTGATCATAAAGAAAAATAATCAAGCCAAGAAGCTTTCCTTTCCAACAACCAAAAATGTTCTTATTTAGGTTATGTAATGCTGCTCAAGAAATTATCCCAACTGTGGCTTTAAGAAATCATTAGTGAGATTTCATGAGGATTCAGTGGTGATAAGCCTGAAAAGTATGTTAAATTCTTCCTGGGTCCTCCACAAGCACCAGCACTTGTTTTACCCACTGTATTATAGCCTCTCCAAAAATGCAGCCAAAGTCCCTTTGACTGGGTAAACAAAGGCTCCTTTGTGTTTCACTATGAAATCCCTAGGAGAGGCAAAAGGGCCAACTTCCCTTTGGGGAACAAAAAGCAAAATAACTCTGCATCATCCACTTCTGAAGGTTGGCTGAGTTGGGAGACATCAGTATTCTCAGATATCTCATTCAAGGTATGATGCAAGGTCCCTTGGGGCCTCAAACTCTTCTCTAGCCCCATCAGCTTAGGCCATATGTAAGGACTTTGGAAAGTCTTAACCTTGGGCGAGTGACATGGCATAGCAGGTAAAGCCATCACCTACAGCTCTGACATCCCTGTGGGCTGTCGTTCAGTTCCCAATATCTCCACTTCTGATCCAGCTCCCTGATGATGTGCCAGGGAAGGCAGTGGAGGATGGCCCAAGTGCCTGAGCCCCTGCATCCAAGTGGGTGACCCAGAAGAAGCTGCTGGCTTTGGATCAGCTCAACTTGGGCCATTGTAGCCACCTGGGGAGTGAACCAGTGGATGGAAGACCTCTCTCTCTCTCTGAAACCGTGACTTTCTTTTTTGTATTTTTTGTCTTTTTTTAACTTTTATTTAATAAATATGAATTTCCAATGTACAACTTTTGGATTATAGTGGCTTTTTACCCCCCATAACCTCCTTCCCACCCGCAACCATGACTTTCAAATAAAATAAATAAATATTTTTTAAGAAAAACCTTCTAGATGTGTAGACAGTATATAGAGTATGTACAGTCAACCAGACTTTGATAAATTCAACCAAAATTAACCATAATCATTAATAAATGCTTCCAGGTTTGAATGCTGGCTTTGCCACTGCTTTACAATAGCATCTTGGGTAATCTCTGTTATTCTTCACCTGGAAAATGATGACAATAATACTATCTAGTGCTTAAGCAAAAATTAAATGGGACAACACATTTAAAACACTAATAGCCATGTCTGGCATATAATGACTCAATAAATACTAGTTTACCATTGTTACTACTACTGTCCTATCAGGCTATATCCAATGGTCCACACTTGAGTTCCCATACTCTGACCTTACAAGCCCCATCAATTTATTATGTAGCCACAGAGACATAGATGTCTCCTGTATCCCTCCTGAGAGTGCCCTAGACCTCACATGGGGTGAACCATATCCAAGGAGACTTTAAAAAGGGCACAGTTCGGGTCCAACACTGTGGCATAGCTGGTAAATCCGCTGCCTGCAGTGCCGGCATCCCATATGGGTGCTGGTTCGAGACCCAGCTGAACCATTTCTGATCCAGCTCTCTGCTGTGGCCTGGGAAAGCAGTGGAAGATGGCCCAAGTTTTTGGGCCCCTGCACCTGCTTGGGAGACCCAGAAGAAGCTCCTGGCTCCTGGCTTCAGATCAGCACAGCTCCGGCCACTGTGGCCAATTTGGGGAGTGAACCAGCAGATGGTAGATCTCTCTCTCTCTCTCTGCTTCTTCTCTCCCTGTGTAACTCTTACTCTTAAATGAATCTTTAAAAAAGTGCACAGGAAAAATGAAACTAAAAGATAAGTTAATTTTGTTCAAATTTTTAAAAATCACTACCTAGTTTTTTTCTGACATACATTTTTAGTGAATTTTTGAAGACTCCTTATGCACCCTAGTCTCTACTATGGACAACATATTGATTGCCAGAGTCCTCTTGCTTGAACACTGTCCTTTCTCACCTGATTTCACTCACATAGAAAAGCTATAGGAGGGCCGGTGCCATGGCTCACTTGGTTAATCCTCCACCTGCGGTGCTGGCATCCCGTATGGGCACCGGGTTCTGGTCCCGGTGGCTCCTCTTCCAGTCCAGCTCTCTGCTGTGGCCCAGGAGGGCAGTGGAGGATGGCCCAAGTGCTTGGGCCCTGGCACCCGCATGGGTGACCAGGAAGAAGCACCTGGCTCCTGGCTTCGGATCAGAGCAGCACCGGCTGTAGCAGCCATTGGGGAGTGAACCAACAGAAGGAAGACCTTTCTCTCTCTCTCTCATTGTCTGTAATTCTTCCTGTCAAATAAATAAATAAAAATCTAAAAAAAAGGAAAAGCTATATGAAATCATGGGGGTAGCCAGTAGGAGGTCAGGTCTTCAAATATCAACAGCTACTAGGTCCCATACCCCTCTTCCTTCTCACAACTAAGTTCAACTAAGGCAAGGGAAAAAAGGTAGCTCTTTGTCTTCTTTTGCTGGAAACCTCAATCCTAAAACATTAAAGTCTCTTTAGAAATTTCAAGTTGGAGAGAGAAAAACTTAGCCAAGGTCTATGAGCTAGATAGCTGATTATTTTTAGCATCTTTGAGCAAGAATTGTTAATGAGCTTTTAATTTGAAGGGCTTAAATCATCATAGTGTTCCAAGCTTCAGTGAAGCACCACCTCTGGTCTTAGGGGATTTGTCATTTTCCAGGAACATGTACTCAGGTGGTGGGCAGCTGGGCACTTCTGAGGTGTGAATGGGATTTTTCCTTTTTTTTTTTTTTGGCTTTGTAAAGAGGACTCTAAGGTGGAGCATGACCAAAGTCCCCTGCCTCAGTTTCCTAATCTTGAAGTACACCCATACAGTGAGAATAGATTCATGAATTTTCATTTAGATGACACCTCAAGATTCTGTTCATTCTACAAGTCATTATCATCTGCCTTCTGATGTGGGTCTGGGGAAGGTTTGGTGACAGGAGAGGTTTATGCTAAGAAGACAATGCTAGAAAGAGCCTTCCTACAAAAGGGGAAACCTCAGTGTTAAAAAGATTCTGGCCTCAAATGTGGGGAGCTTCCACAGTCCCTCCAGTCAAAGCCAGAGATGAGTTTCTCTTTCTTGGTTATGCTTCTCTGCAAAGACATGGGCACTAGGATAGAAGCTCGGAGATCTCAACCTTGTCCTGATTAGTGATGAGTTTGGCAGCCTCCCAGTCAGTCAGAATCCATGTTCGGGCCCCAGCTTCAGTTACCAAGCCTCTGTCTGCCATCTGCCTATTTTCATTTCAGACAATGGCATCATTTCTGGGCTCTGCTACCTCTGGGATCTGACTTTAACCCAGTGGTTCCTGTCTGACATGGGCATGACATCCACAAATGATGTAGGTGATTCTATTGTGCACCTACAGCTTTTGGTACATTGTGTTGTAATTGTCTACATCCTTGTCATTTGTCCCCTGGAACTGAAAGTGCCTTTAAGGCAAGCATTATATTCATATCATTCGTGTTGCATCAGTTATACCCAGGAGATTACCAGGCATAATGCAGACAAGTCATCCCTGTCTCCCTCATTCCCACAGTGCCAGGAGCTCTTGGCCTTCTCTTCCTCCTCCACCCCTCCCTCTACATAGCTACCATCACCATGAGACCCATCAAACTCCATGTTCCTCTACCCCTCTGACCCCATATGCTCTCCAGTTCCAGTGGCTCCAAACAGAATGAAATACCGAGTGCATGAGGTTTAGTTGTACTCATGAAGCCAAGAATTGTGGATGTTGGCCTTGAATACTCTGATTATTGTGCTCACTTCTTGTGGTCCCATGACAACTGAGAGTGTGGCAGGTATTAAGAAGATACCTGCCTGCATATTATATTCACTTAGGGGCCAGAGAGCTATGCAACACTGTTGCTGGACCCTATCCAGTTATTTGTTTTTCCAATATATTACTTTCTTGTCCTCTTAGCGCCCATTCACTCCCACCAGAGTAGACAAGAGAGTGAGTTTATTTAAGAGCCATTATGCTGAGCCAGTGGCAGGACACCTCTTTGGGACTCTATAATGTGTATTCTGGCTGTTCTGGGAAGAATTTTTTTTTTTTACTTCTTTCCTGCTTCATTGGGATTTGTGTACCTAAGGTTGGTAGACACAAGAACTGTGGATTAGCGAGGTATTCCAAATTCAGCTTTGATTTATATAATTTTGTGGGTTTTAGAATTTAACTTTTTTAATTTAGATTGTTCTTACAGACACTGAATATGTATTCTAGTTTCTAAGTAACTACATCATAACGAGGACCACTTTATATGGTAGTAGTTAAAAATATTTGGCTTGATGATTGCCATAGGGCTTATAGATAGCATCTGCCCATGAGATTGTGTCCTGGATTTGGGGGGATTTTATAAGTTGATTGGTGGTAGCCCTTTATTACTGATGAAAATTAATGTACTGAGAACATCTTGTCCTCTAAATAATAAAAACCAAATTAAGATTTATACATGAGTTCCCTTCTGACTTCATCTGCCATGGGAAAGCATTGAAATCCTATTGTTTCTGCCTTTTTGATCTCACCATACCTTGGTTCATGTATTACTAAATTAAATTAAACAAACTTTTTAATTGACTTCCCTGCTTTTTATTTTCCTTACCTTTGTGTCCAAAGCCTTTTGTAGTTCAGCCCACTTTTCCCTGCCTATATCTAGATGCTCCATATTTCTTACTCCCAATTTCTAGGGAAATCAAATAGCTGGTAGTTTTTTTTTAAGATGTATTTATTTATTTGAAAGGCAGTTTCAGAGAGGCAAAGGCAGAGACACACACACACACACACAGAGAGAGAGAGGTCTTCCATCCACTGGTTCATTTCCCAGGTGGCCACAATGGCCAGAGCTGTGCTGATCCAAAGACAGGAACCAGGAGCTTCAACCAGGACTCCCACGTGGGTGCAGGGGCCTAAGCACTTGGGCCATCTTCCACTGCTTTTCCAGGTCATAGCAGAGAGCTGGATCAGAAGTGGAGCAGCTGGGACTGGAACCAGCAACCATGTGGGATGCCAGCACTTCAGGCATCGGGCTTTTATTCACTGTGTCACAGCACAGGCCCCTGCTCGTAATTCTTTTAACATACCACACACAAGAATGATCAATAGATGCTTACTAGATAAATGAATGGAATCTCTTACATAGATAGGGTTAACATTTAACCTGCTTGGCTCTGGATAGTCCCTGTTTATATACTTAAACTTGTGTAGTTATTAATATGCCCCTTTTATTATCAAATTTGTCTCAAAACAACAAATTGTGGCAGTCATCAAATAGATTTCTCCAAAATTGTGTTTATTTTTTATACCCTCATTTATTCATTCAAGTAAGAGACTGATTCTGTCTTGATGCTGAGTTTTAATGTCAAAGCAAACATGATTCTTGCTTTCATGAAGTTTTCAGTCTGGTAAGAAAGAGCAATCTACCCAAAGAGCATTGCCTGACATAGTAAATACTAGCGTGAAATGAATGGATAGATTTAAGCCTTCCTTATCCAGCAACTCTAATCTCATGAATTATAACTGACAGAAGTAATTATAAGCATAGAACTCCTTGTCATCCAGCTATCCATTTGTGTTTCTATTTAAAAACTTAAAAAAATCAAGTACACACAGATACCTAAGTATGCATGATATTTATATGCTATCTTGATGTTAAACATAGGAAAAAATGACCATGGAGTAGTAGCTGCTTTGAATCTTCTTCCATTTTTAGACAAACTATAATCCTATGCGGGGCTCTACAGCATAGGTTATCATTGTAGATATTCTTCTCTCTCACTTTTTGTTTTCCAGATGATAAATTGAAGGTTTTAGAAACTGAGCCCCAAGACGAAAGAAAGATTTCTAAAACCAGCATTTCATTTTGGTTGGCCTTTAATCTAGAGTTTTAACCATATTGTCATGGACAAATTCAATTCTAAACTCTTTCCACCCAAGTTTTCTATTCATAAATTGATAATACTATCTCCAGAACTAATCTAAGGTATAAATGATACGATGTAAGGCATTTACTTTCTTAACCTGGCTCCTACAAGCTACTTGGCGATGTTAGTTCTGTATCCAGTTCCCCTGTTTTCTGTACTTGGTGTATTAGAGGATGGCGTAAAATGATTTTAAAAGAACAGCAAACATCAATAACACACAAATAAAAATTGTATTCTCAAATCTGGATGCTAAACTATGCTGTCTACACCTCTGCTAAAAGTTACATTGAATTCATAGTCATTTATTATTTGAGAAGCTTTCCAGTAACAAAGCAGCCAGTAAGATTTTTCTGAGAAGACAGTTTATGAGAGAATCGTAATTTTGGGCCCAGTTAGCAGCAGTGGTTTTCACTTTCTATGATTTTGGTTCAAGAAAGGAAGAACACCAACAGCTCCTTGAGATTTGGGGGTGGGGAGGAAGAAAAGTAGGGATGCAACCAAAGAAAATGCCCTCTGGTTTCCAGTTTTTTTTTTTCTCTAGATCTATTAACAATTTTATTGCTACTTGCTCCCAATACAACAACAGCATCAGTAGTGTACATGTTGATAAAAAGGAATGTGTAGCTTAGTAGAAAAGAAAGCTCAGAGATCAGAAGTACACTGAATATGCACATCTTTATGGGACGTGTATGTGTGTGACAGCTCAGCATTCCCCTGGGATCCGATGAATGCATGTTCATATAAACTAGAGAGAATTTCATTCTGGAGAATTTTTTTAGGGAAAAAAAGAACTTCTATTCAGGGCTAAGGGATTCTTTTACTGTCTGGAATTTGCCTCATTCGTCCAACCTTCTAAATTCTTGCACAAAGTAGCAGCGAATCTTTCGCGGTATAGAGTCAATAGCTTAGACTGGTAGTTTACAATGGTTAGAATGCAAGAGTCTGGGCATGCTGTGCTTTGAAAAGCTAACTGATCTATGTTTTCCTTTGTATAGTACATCTTTGACAGTTCCAGTAAAGACCTTTCAAAAACATCATGTTGATAGCACTTACCTCTTTCACATTCTCAAAAAATAATTTCTAATTCACTATTTCATTAGATAGCTAAGGTCATATTTTCTTTCTTTGAATGGAACAAATCATCCACTTTGTATTAACTGCTTCAAAAATTCATAACCTCAAATTTGTTCAATTTTAGCTCTTTGAGAAGGCTGTGGTACTTTGCTTCAATTTCTCCTCTATTAACAGAAGAAAACATGCATGCCTATGCCTCTCTAGTTTACCAAAATATATCTTTGATATTGGTGTAAATATTTAGTACATAAAAATACTATTGAGAAAAAAATCAACTTTTAATAAGTAGCTTAGGTTCTGAGTTCTATATACAAATACTTTACACTTACTCCCTGTTGAGAGCATTTCTGGTTTCACCGTGAGCAAGATAATCACTGACATAAATTACTAGCACATGATTGCAGTCAGATGCATTGTGGTTGTGAACATTTGGATATGAACCATGCAGAAAATAAATATCTCAATCCTTGACAAATGCTTTTTTGAACCTGCTTCCAAAACACTACTGTATTTGAGTGTCAATTCTAGTTCAATGATTTTTTTCTCAGCTACCAACATATAAATTATTTCCAACGCAGTCTGCCTCCACCCAAAAACCCAGCTGGTTTTTCTAGGAACGCCCTGGCCTGGACTCCATTTCCCAGAGGCGCCAGGTACTCTGACGTCTTCCGGCCTCCAATTGCCTGTAGCTGCGCATGCGCAAGCGCATGCGCGTGCTGCTCCAAGCGGCTTTAAGTTGGGAACGGAGGAAGTTCGCTTACTCATCAGTGGGTTCTGAGAGGCCGCAGTGCTGCTTCTCCCACCCTCGCCGCCTGTCTTGCCTCGCAAGTGCAACCCAGGCAATTTTCGAACAACCGCTGCTTCTGTGCGTCTGCGTCTGGCGCCCGTGGGTCCCACGTGCCGCGGACTTTCCCTGTCCCCCGCTCTCCGCTTTGCTCCACGGCAGGTACGGAAACGGGAAGGGGCGCGGATGCGTGAGGGAGAGGGGTGGGTGCGAGGGCGGCTGGCGGCTCCCAGCCGTGGGTCCTTGCCTGTCGGTGACCCTGGCGGCGTCCTCGGGCGCAGTCAGGGCTGGGCCCTGGGGTGTCGTGTTTTCCACGGCCGGTCCCGCGTGCTACCTCGCTCAAACGCTCCTCACTGTGCTGTAGTTAGTGGTTACAAGAGCGAGGTCACCATGTGTGGGCACTGCGTAAGCTGCAGGCGGGAGCACAGTGAACCGGTGAGACCGCCTTCTCTATATTTAAATGACCCGCGGGATGCTGTCTGGCCGGGCCTCCTGCAGCATTCCGCGGCGGTTCCGTCCGCGTGGGGCTCGGTGGCGTTCAGCCGGGAGCCCGAGGCGGCAGAGGGGCGGGGAAGGAGGATCAAACTAGGATCTGCCCCCTGCCCGCATCCTGACCCTCGCCGGCCCCGCGGACACCTGGCGTCTGCGTCCCTGTGTGCTCGGCGTTTCCCCAGCGGGAGCAGCGTGCGTGGTGTACAGTGGGTTTGGGGATGGCTCCCTCCTCCGTGATTACTTAGCAGAGTTTTGCAATCCGGAGTATGAGGCCCCGGAAACGTGGCGGATTTATTTTGCTGTTTTTCGATGTCTGCCCACCCACCCTCACCCCTAAGCCCCTGGGACGGTCGGCAGATCTAAGCGTGCAGCGGCCTGGACTCCATTTCCCAGAGGCGCCAGGTGCTGACGTCTTCCGTGCGCCGAATGTCTGCGCGAGCGCATTGGGGGAGGAATGTGCGCATGCGCTTGCTTGGTTCTGTTGCTTGGCGTTGGGAACTGAAGTTCGCGTTCTCCTCAGAGTGGGCTCTGAGAGGCAGGGCTGCTGCTTCTCCCACGCTCGCCGCCTGTCTCGCTCCGCAAGTGCGACCCAGACGGTTTTCAAACAACCGCTGCTCTGTGCGTCTGCGTCTGGCGCCCGTGGGTCCCACGTGCCGCGGACTTTCCCTGTCCCCTGGTCTCCGCTTTGCTCCAAGGCAGGTACGGAAACGGGGAGGGGCGCGGATGCGTGAGGGAGAGGGGTGGGTGCGAGGGCGGCTGGCGGCTCCTAGCCGTGGGTCCTTGCCTGTCGGTGACCCTGGCGGCGTCCTCGGGCGCGGTCAGGACTGGGACCTGGGTGTTGTGTCTCGCACCGCCGCTCCCCGGCAGCCCAGTGCTACCTCGCTCAAACGCTCCTCACTGTGCACCGGAGGGGGGAACTGCAGAAGCAGAGCCGATCGCAGCCCAGCGAAGGAAGGCCGTGAGACTTCGGTTCTCTATATTTAAATAACCCCGCTTCCCACTTTGCAAGGATGGCAGAATGCCATCGGGCTGAGCTTCCTGTTTGTATCCTGAGGGGGTTCTGGTGGGGAGGGGCTCGGTGACCAGCAGTGGGTGTGGTGATAGAGGATCAGACTAAGGTCTGCCCCAGGGTCCCCCATCCTGCTCCTCGTCAACCTGGTGGGGTCCGCAGGGACACATCAGGCAGCTGGGGCCCTGCGTGTTTGGCCTTTTTCTCAGCGGGAGCAGCGTGAAGGGTGCTCAGTAGCTTTGTGGATTGATCCCTCTTTTTTTAACCTGGAGCTTGAAGCCATGGAAACGTAGCTGATGATATATTTTGGTGCTTTTCGATTTCTGTCCTCAGCCCGTCTTTATTCTGTTAGTAAGAATGTCAACTGTTATTACCTGCTTTTGATCCCTTTGTTAGAGTGGTGTTGTCACCAGATTACTAATTTATGAAGCTCATTTAGCATAATGAGGTTATCTAGGAAGTAAAATAGAAACTGAATCTTGGAAAGAGGTTATTAGGGTGACAGCATTTCTACTCTGAACCCCAGTGTGTTGTTTTTGACCTTGTCTACCACAATGCTTGTGAATGAACAGTTAATTGTTTCTGATGGGAAGAGCTGCTTCAGACGCATGAAACGACTGTAAGACCACTTTCTGAGCAACCACGTTTTGTGCCCATTAATATGACTTGGAAACAGCCAAGAACAGGATTCCTAGACTCTTGAGGGTTACTGGCTGCTCTTGGCACATCATTCCCTGCACTGCTCTAAGTTTCTGGCAAGTTGTTTACAATTTGTAAGAGAGAAATGTTTCCTGTGAGAGACATAATCTGGTAATGTAGCAGTGATGTCTTTAAGGAAAGGTGCCATGTGAGGAAGCAGTTTGATGGTGTCCATCTTCCCATTAATGACAGTCATTGATGTTAACCACATGTTGGGAAAAGGCATCCTCTCAGAATTGGATTAAGCCAGGAGGTTTCATCTATAATTTATCAGTTTTCTCAGTGTGAGGGAAAAGCCAAAATACTACATTATATAGATTTTTTTTTTTTAATATTTATTTACTTGAAAGGCAGAGTTACAGAGAGGGAGGGAGAGACAGAGAGGTCAGTCTTCCACCCATTGGTTCACTCCTTAAATGGTCACAAGGCTTGGGCTGGGCCAGGCTGAAACCAGGAGTTAGAAGCTTCTTCCTAATTTTCCACTTGGGTACAGGGATTCAAACACATTCCCAGGTACATTAGCAGGGAGCTGGATTGGAAGTGGAGCAGATGGGTCTTGAACCAGTACCCGTGTGGGATGCCAGCACTGAAAGTGGCTGCTTTAACCCACGATGCCAATCCTAGGTGTTTTTTTTTTTTTTAAAGGGGAGGTTAATTTTTTCTGATATCACTCTCAATATAAATATTATAATTTGTAGTAGATGATGATTTTGGTTATATTTTGAGTTTCATTAAATTTCATTTTAGTGTATGTTTTTGAAGTTATTGGGTCCTAGTATTTATCTTATGTTATCCTTACTTTATTTATATTTTTTTATTTTTATTTATTTATTTGAGAGAGAGAGTTATAGACAGTGAGAGAGAGAGAGACAGAGAGAAAGGTCTTCCTTCCGTTAGTTCACTCCCCAAATGGCTGCAGTGGCCAGAGCTGTGCCTGTTTGCAGTCAGGAGCCAGGTGTTTCTTCCCAGTCTCTCATGTGGGTGCAGAGGCCCAAGTACCTGGGCTATTTTCTATTGTTTTTCCAGACCACAGGAGAGAGCTGGATTGGAAGAGGAGCAGCTGGGACTAGAACCAGCGCCCATATGGGATGCTGGCCGCAGGCAGAGGATTAACCTACTGTACCACTTCGCTGGCCCCTATCCTTGCTTTAATAAATAAACTTTCTCCCATCTCTTATTTAAACTACATTTTAGAAATGATTTATTTTGTGTATTTGAACGACATAGTGTCACAGAGTTAAAGATAGAGACAGAGGTGTCTTTCAGCTCCCAAATGGCTGCAGTGGTCAGGGCAGGGTCAGACTGAAGCCAGAAGCTTGAAACTCCATTAGGGATTCCCGTGTGGGTGGGAGGAACTCAAGTGTTGGACCAACTTGCTGCCTTTCACAGGTGTATTAGTAGGGAACTGGATTGGAGTGGAGCAGCTGGGACTTAAACTGATATTCATACGGGATCTGGCATTGTAGGTGGTAGCTTAACCCAGTGTACCACAATGCTAGCCTATCAGTAGACTGTTTTAAATTGAATCAATGACTATGAGAATGCAGATTCTAAATTCACAAGGGAAATGGAAAGAAGGTTCTAATTCCAGTTGGTTCCATGGGTCTTTTTTTTTTAAGCTTTTATTTAATGAATGCAGATTTCATAGGTAAAACTTTAGCAATATAGTGGTTATTCCCCCTATACCCACCCTCCCACCCCCTCTCCTGTCCCACCTCCTCTCCTGTCCCACCTCCTACTCCCTCTCCCATCCTGTTCTTCATTAAGATTCATTTTTAATTAACTTTATATACAGAAGACCAACACTATACTAAATAAAGATTTCAACAGTTTGCACCCACCCACACACAATATATAAAATACTGTTTGAGAATATGGTCTACAGTTAATTGTCATAGTATAATGCATTAAGGATGGAGGTCCTACATAGGGAGTAAGTGTACAGTGACTCCTGTTGTTAATTTAACAATTAACACTCTTATTTATGACATCAGTGGTCACCCAAGGCTCTTGCCATGAGCTGCCAAGGCCTTTTGTGACCACAAACTCCGTCAATATTTAGAGAAGGCCGTAAGCAAAGTGGAAGTTCTCTCCTCTCCTCAGAGAAAAGTACCTCTTTCTTAGTTGGCCCTTTCTTTCCACTAGGGTCTCACAGAGATTCTTCATGTAGAACATTTTTTGCCACCGTGTCTTAGCTTTCCATGCCTGAAATTCTCTCATGGGCTTTTCAGCCAGATCTGAATTCATTAAGGGCTGATTCTGAGGTCAGCGTGTTACTTAAAGCGATTGTCATTTTATGAGTCTGCTGTTCCATGGGTCTTTATTGGACATCAGCTCTGACTGGGCCAATAAGCAAAGCAAAAGAAGTCAGAACTTTAGTTGATGTTTTGCTCTAAATCAGGATGGGGAGCATCCAGCCTATGGGTCATATAAGGTCCATGAAATCATTAGTTCTGGCCCTACCAAGGCAACTGCAGGTGGAACTGGATAATCAATCCACAAAAGGCTAATTTGTAAGTAGGTTATTTTTTACAGTCCATGGATGATGTTGTAAATATCCCAATGGGCTTGACAGAAAAACTTTCCCACTCCTATAAAATGATAGTGGCAAATCCAGTGCAGTTTACTAATCTGTTTATGAATGAATGAATAGGGACTGGTACTGTGCCCTAGTAGGTTAAGCCTCTGCTTGTGGCTCTGGCATCCTGTATGGGCACTGGTTCCTGTCCCTGCTGCTCCTTTTGTGATCCAGCTCTCTACTAATAGTCTGGGAAGGCAGTGGAAGATGGCCCATGTGCTTGGGCCCCTGCATCCATGTGGAGGGGCCCAGGTCCAGCTCTTACAACCATTTGGGGAGTGAAACAGTGGATGGAAGACCTCTGTCTCTGTCTCTCCCTCTCTCTGTAACTTTGCCTCTCAAATAAATAAAATAAATCTTTAAAAAAAGAATAGATGAATAACTACAATTACCAGTCCCTGTAAAGACAGGCACTTCCAGGCAACACATGCCAGACATCAATTATATTTCTAAATACCGTCAGAGATGCCAGCCATGTTGTTGAAATGGCTTTCATCCTTCTCAGAACAGAATCCTGTGTGATCAGAGAGTCATGTGCATCAAAAATAATGCTGCTGCTGTTGGCTCACAGAGAACCATTTCTGGAAATGCATGTTTATGGCCAGTGTGCTTGAGATATCCATGTGTACAATTGGTACTAACTCATGTACAAATGTTCTTTTCTAGATGTTCATGATGTGGGGATTCTTCAGTGTCTGGTGCTTGTTGGGGGAGATGAAGAGAGGATGCATATTTGAGGGAATTGCATAGCTCAAAACTGGTCTCTGAGTATCAAGTCTGCCATGAGTAGTGCTGCTTTAAATTATGGAACCTTCACCTACTCTATTGGGTGACTTGGTTTTACTAGGTCAGTAATGGAAAATCTCATTCTCTCCCATTCTCTATATATCTACCCTGCAAATAAATAAATAAATAGATCTTCCATCTGAGCTGGCTTCAATGGGTATAATATATTTCTCAGGGGATAATGTACTTGAAGGTTTTTGTAACTCTTTTTCTTTGCTTGACTCAGGTGAATTTTGCTTGGAATGTGTATAGACCAAAGCCAGCTATGTGTAGGCCACAGGAAGCTGTCTGATTTCTCTGAGTGACCATGGTGTGCTGCTGCTGCCCACTGTTCCTAAGGCCTGTGGTATCTCTTGCCTGAGCATCTGTAAGCCAGAAGGGTGGAGTCTCCACTACTTGGAGATTGCATTTTTTTCTCTCCTTTCTTCCCCTCTTTTTCTCTTGGCTGTTTCTGCTGGTCTACAAAGGAGACGTTTGCCCAGGAATAGTCACTGCCTTCATCTAAGATGCTATGTGGCCTCCTAACCTGGGAAGACTGCTTCTTGTGTGACAGTGGCCATTGAAGGGGACTCTGATGGACTCACACTGGGCATCTTCAAGGTGGACAACTTGTTTAACTTCCAACCCTCTGACAGTGCAGTGAATGCCACTGTATTAGCAAGTGTAGCTTTCTAGGGAATTTGATGGAGGAGAAGGGCTGAGGAAACTCATCATCCCTCATTTCATTGCTTTTCTGATTATGTTTCTCTGCTCTTGGTATTATTCCCCAGCTTTTCCATTGGTTCACATCCAGCAGATTGCATGATTCTATTTACACAGTTCTCAGCCCTTTTCCACTTTGAGCTATTTTTCAGAGAAGGACAAAGATGTTATCAGTCAGCATAAAGTATTTTAAGTGATTATGTTTTCATTTTGACTTCAGCACTGGAAAACTGACTTCTCTTGGGACCTGACAGTTTTTTTTTTTTTTAATGACTTTTTAATAGATTTATTTATTTATTTGAAGGCAGAGTTAGAGAGAGGCAGAGAGAGAGAGCAAGAGATTGAGATCTTCCACCCACTAGTTCACTCCCTAGGTGGCCACAATGGCTGGAGCTGCGCCGATCCAAAGTCAGGAGCCAAGTGCTTCTTCCGGGTCTCCCACGTGGGTGTAGAGGCCCAAGTTCTTGGACCATCTTCTACTTTCCTAGGGCCATAGCAGAGAGCTGGATCAGAAGGGGAGCAGCCGGGACTCCAACCAGTGCCCATTGTTGGCAGCGACTTTATCCACTCTCCATAGCTCCAGTCCCCCGACCTAACAGATTTGATGAGTGCTTATCCTGGGGCTCACTTTGAGTGCTAGACACATTGTTCTGTGTGACTGTTTGATATGTTAGGTTTCTGTTTGTGGAAAAGTTTTTCTTATATTTTCCAAGTGCCTGGTTGGGTTACACCTGCCCATAGTGAGAACTAAACCTTTATTTGGCACTTGGAGACTTGGATTGCTGAGTCCTACAGTCTCCTGCATGAATTTAACCAGAAAATGTATCAGGAAGCATTTAGGCTGTGGGTAGACAGGGCAGTGTTCCTGGATCCTCATGAAAATTGATAAACTGATGCTTTTTCAACTTTTACTTCATTTTATTTTCTTCAGCAAGTTGTATCTGAACTTTGTTTCTACCTCTTCTAAAATTTTTGTGCTTCCACCCTCTTTACAACCACACATTAGTACCCTTTGTTCCTTCTCTATAATGCTGAGGAGAGTATGATGAAGACATTTCAGCTCTCTCCTCTGTCAGTACATGTTCCTCAGATTGTTTCCTTGAGTTAGGCACTGGGTTAACTTGACTGCACTAAAAGGGATCTGCCTATACTCAGTGTAACTTTTCAATAAAAGTCATCATAAAATTTACCTGCCTTGTAAACCTCTCATCTTCTGTTTTGAAATATGTTTCACCCCCCTCCTTTTTTTTGGTAAAAATTAAAAATTTTATTTTTTTTATTTATTTATTTTTTTTTTAATTTCACAGGTAGAATTATGGACAGTGAGAGGGAGAGACAGAGAGAAAAGTCTTCCTTCCCTTGGTTCACCCCCCAAATTGTTGCTACGGCCAGAGCTACACCAATCCGAAGCCAGGAGCCAGGTGCTCAGGTGCTTCTTCCTGGTCTCCTATGTGGGTGCAGGAACCCAAGCACTTGGGCCATCCTCCACTGCCTTCCCGGCCACAGCGGAGAGCTGGGGTGGAAGAGAAGCAACCAGGACTAGAACCTAGGGCCCATATGGGATTCCAGCACCGCAGGCAGAGGATTAGCCAAGTGAGCCACGGCGCCGGCTTAAATATAGATTTACAGAGAAAGAGGGAGAGACAGACGGATGAGGATCTTGCATCTGTTGGTTCACTCCTCACATGGCCACAACAAACAGGACTGGGTAAATTGAAAGCCTGGAGCCTGAAACTCCATCTGAATCTCCCATGTTAAGAGTCGGGGCCCAAATACTTGAACTATCTTCTGCTTCTTCCCCAAGTGCATTAACAGGGAGATGGATCAGAGATGGTGCAGCTTTGATTTAAACTCTCACTCATGGGGCCAGCCTTTTGGCATAATCCACTGCCTGCAGTTCTGGCATCCAAAATGGGTGATGGTTCATGTCTCAGTTGCTCCACTTATGATCCAGTTCCCTGCTAATGGTCTGGGAAAAGAGCAGAGGCTGGCTTAAGTGTTTGGGTCCCTGCCATTTATGTGGGAGACCTGGATGAAGCTCCTGGCTCCTGACTTCCACCTGACTCAGCCCTGGATGCCGTCAACCGGCAGATGGAAGATCTTTGTCTCTCTCTCCCTCTTTCTCTGTCTCCCTTAGAATATATTTATTTATTTGAAAGGCAGAGTTACAGAAAGAGAGAGAAAGATCATCCATCTGCTGGTTCACTCCCCAGATGGTTGCAATAGCCAAGGCTGGGCTAGGCCCTGGCCAGGCCCATACCAGCAGCCACGAGCTTCATCATGTCTCCCACATGGATGGCAGTGGCCCAAGCAAGTACTTGGACTTTATTCTATTCCCAGGCCATTAGCAGGGAGCTGGATCAGAAGTGGAGCAGCTGGGACATGAACTGGTGCCTATATGGGATGCCAGCATTGCAGGTGGTGGCTTTACCTGCTACACCACAATGTCATCCCCTCTCTGTCTCTCTTTCTGTGCAACTACAATTTTCAAATAAATAAATCTTAAACTGACACTCATGGGATGCCACACACATTTGAGGTGGTGGTAGATTAACTCACTGTGTCACAATACCAACCCCACCATTCCCCTTCTGTTACTTGTGTGTCAAGATGCCTGTTGAACAGGTGTCAGCATTGTGTTACACTGTTCTACTTTAGTCTGGTTGTCATTTGTTGAGTGGGAAATAAGTGATCAAGGCTAGCTGTTATGTGATTATTGGTTCTTAAAGCTGCTATGTGATAGGGTGGAACTGGCTCATCCATTTTGTTTCTTAAAAATATAAATAGAAAATGAAATCCTCAAAGATAATATACCACAAAGTAGTTACTGGAGACCAATATTCCTTTTTTTCCCCCCACCTAACAGATTCAGCTGGTTTCTATGTTTCTATCTTTTTAGCCCAAACATGTATCAGACTTCTAGAGCAGGAGGAATATTTTTAGTCAATTCAGAACTTTTATTCAATTCAGAACTCATAGATGTTGTCCATTCCCTTCAGAGCACAAAAAACTCTGTTTTTGTCTGGTTTTCATTGTGTGGTGGTTCCATCCCCCACGGACATTGATTCTTTACACAGGAGTACATCTGAGTGGAGAAAAATTCATGCAGTCTATTTTTTGAAGTGAAATGGAATTTTGATCAAGACATTCTTGAGATTGTGATCAGCAGGGTGGGGAAATTTTGTTCATTGTGTTCCTACCTTGTGGAGTGCTCTGTGTTCTCCTTCCAGTGTACAGGCAGAAAGCCTATGGCTGTGTCTGACTGAGAGTGTTTGTGCAGCACTGCAGTATCTGAAGTTCCCTTTGTGACCATCTCTAACTGGACTGGGTTTGTGCCTCTTGCTCCTTTTCTTTTCCTTCAATACTGAAGCGGCCTTAAACAGAGTTATACTGGTTAGCATTGGTTCTTTTGGTTTTGAGTGCTTGGAAAGCAAGAGAAATGGTTTTTCTGCAGGAAGGGATTGAGGAGGCGCTAGACAAAGTCAGCAGTAGCTTTCTTGGCTTCATCATATGTCAGCTTGAGTCAGAATATTTATGGTCAGCTTTGGTTTTTTTAATTTTTTGAAACTTTTTTAAGTACAAAGGCAGAATGACAGGGAATGTTTTGTTTCTTTTTAATTTTAATTTTCTTTTTTTCTAGGATAGAGATCTTCTATATGCTGGTTCATTCCCCATATAGCCGTAACAGCCTGGGCTGGCCTAGACTGAGGCCAGGAGCCAGGAGCCAGATCTCTGCTGTGGCTGCAGGGGCCCAGGGACTTGGGACATTCTCTGCTGTTTTCCCATGCCGTTATTAGGGAGCTAGATGGGAAGTTGAGCCACCAGGACATAAACTGATACCTATATGGGATGATGGTGCTGCAGGCCATTTTTTTAACTAACTGTGCCATAGTGTGGACCCCTTTTTAAAAACACTTCTTTTAAAAAAAAAAGTTTATTAATTTATTTGAAAGGCAGAGTTAGAAAAATGGAACGATACCCACATTCCCACCACACACAGAGACAGAGAGAGAGAGGTTCACTTCCTCAGTGGTCCAAACAGCCAGGACTGGGCTAGGTCAAAGCAGGAGCCAGGAGATGCATCCAAGTCTCCCATGCAGAGGCAGGGCCACAAGCACTTGGGCTATCCTGTCATACTTTGCCAGGCACATTACCAGGGAGCTGGATTAGAAGTAGGGTGACTAGGATATAAACCATAGCCCATATGGGATGCCAGTGTCACAGGCAATGGCTTTACCTAATATTCCACAATGCTGGTCCCACATATGCTGGCAACATATTTAAGGGATATTAGAAAGCCTCCTTATTGCCATTAGCTGCCATTCAGGCCTGCCCTACAGAAGCATTTTGAAATAAGTAGCATTTCTCACATAATTGAATGGCAGCCTACAAGACTGCTGTAAACAGAGGAAGTTCCAGGGGCATGTGGGGCAGAGATGCTGAAAGGGGGTGAGGGTGAGAGTTGAAGTTGGAGGGGAAGGCCAGAGAGGTTGAGAAGTATTAAAAAGCACAAATAGGACACAGGTCATTTTTAATTTAGAATTTCTTTTTTTTTTTTTTTAAAGTTTATTTATTTGAAGTAGGAGTTACACAGAGAGAGAAGGAGAGGCAGAGGCAGAGAGAGAAGGAGAGGCAGAGGCAGAGAGAGGTCTTCCATCCACTGCTTCACTCCTCAATTGGCTGCAACGGCCGGAGCTGCGCCATTCCAAAGCCAGAAGCTTCTTCCAGGTCTCCCATGCGGGTACAGGGGTCCAAGGACTTGGTCCATTTTCCACTGCTTTGCCAGGCCACAGCAGAGAGCTGGATCGGAAGTGGAGCAGCCAGGACTTGAACCAGCTCCCATATGGGATGCCAGCACTGCAGGCAGTAACTTTACCATAACACTGTGCCACAGTGCTGGCCCTTAGAATTAATTTCTTTAAAATAGTTTCTGATGTAACTGACACACTTTTTAGAGTTTTTATCTAGATATTTTTATAAGCAGTAGAGAACTGATGTAATTAAATCCAGAAAGACACTCCTAAATAAACAGCTCACCATAGAGTTTTGATAGAAGATGAATATGGCTGTGTGCGTCCCTTGCTAAGAGCATAAGTTTTATGACTGAATTCGAGGTCATTAAAATCAGTTTATTTTATTTATTTGACAGGCAGAGTTAGACAGTGAGAGAGACAGAGAGAATGGTCTTCCCTCCATTGGTTCACCCCCCAAATGGCTGCTATGGCCGGCGTGCTGCACTGATCTGAAGCCAGGAACCAGGTGCTTCCTCCTGGTCTCCCATGTGGGTGCAGGTCCCAAGGACTTGGGCCATTCTCCATTGTTCTCCTGGGCCACAGCAGAGAGCTGGACTGGAAGAGGAGCAACTGGGATAGAACCGGTGCCCCAACTGGGACTAGAACCTGGACTGCCGGCGCCACAGGCAGAGGATTAACCTAGTGAGCTGCGGCGCTGGCTAAAATCAGTTTATAATGGAAACACTGACCACTTCTGTTGCAGCCACTCCTGGCTGTCACTCTACATCCCTATGCACATAGTCCACATGTGAGCAGGGTGAAAAGGGGTGCAGACCTGGAATAATGCACATGTGCCCTTTGCTTAAACCGGGGGACTGATGGACTGGAGTTCTTTGTTTCAGGTTGCATTTTTCTGTAGAAGATAACTCCAGTTTGCTTGCTTGTCCATCCCAAGGCAGCTGTTGGACTCTGTGGAAAAAAAGAACTTCTTCAGGGGTAAATTATTTCCCCTGGAAAAATAATACAAATAACAACAGTAAAATGATAAAAATCATGAGCTATTGATTCAGAGACACTAAGTCTATCCAGCATGGAATGTAGAAAAAAAGATTCTATTGTTTTTAAATGGAAAATGACAGAAGTGGTTTGTAAGAAGAGTTTCATGTACAATGCAGAATTTCCTAGGAAGGGGTCTGAAGTAGTTCTCTTTAATTGTCCCTCCCCAATGCTCATTGCTCAGGGAAATAATGCTAATATTTATAGACCAATTATGAATAGTCCTTGTTTGTCTTACGTATGAATTGTCTACAGATATGTTCCCCAAGCCCTTTAAAATAAAATAAGGAAACTTTACAACAGAAGAGAAGGTTGGCATTGTCTGCTGTCTTGGGCTAGAATCTGTGCATTTATTACCCTCTTAGCACCCTGGTTTCTGTTGTGTGCATCTCTTGATGGTTCTTTTTAGGCCACTCTTATATCCAGATTTCTGAATAAGTGACACAATCTTCTTCCTTCTTCCTCTTCTTTTTTTTTTTTTTTTTTTAAATACTTATTTATTTGTTTGTAAGGCAGAGTTGCAGAGAGGTAGAAAGAGAAAGTCCTCCATCTGCCGATTCACTCCCTAAGTGGTTGGAATAGTTGGAGCTGGGCTGATCTGAAGCCAGGAGCCAGAAGCCTCCAGATCTCCCACACAGGTGTAGGGGCCCAAGGATTGGGGCTGTCTTCTGCTTTCTCAGGCCATAGCAAAGAGCTGGATCAGAATTGGAGTAGCCAGGACTCAAACTGGTACCCATAAGGGAATCTTGCACTGTGGGTTGCAGCTTTGCCCACTTTGCCACAGCATTGGCCTCTTGACACAATCTTTGGCCAGCCTGCCAGTCTGCTCACTTCAGCCTAAATTGGAGTTGGCTAGTTTGTGTACCCATCTCAGAGCCAAGGAAGCTCAGAACTGCCCACGACTGGCTCTTCCTTCTTGCTCACTCTGGAGATGGACTCTGCTCACAGGTCCCAAATGGCTTTGCTTGGCCCTCTTTCCTTGTTTTTCCTAGTGACCAGGCTGATTCTAAGGTAGGCAGGAAACCTGTTGGCTCACAGCAGCCTCTGTATTAATGTTTCACTCTCATCTGTGATATATTTAAAGTTTTCTCTCAGATCCCAAAAGCTTTAGTAAGGGGTGTTATTTTGTACTGAGATTTGTCTTTAATAAAGGCAAGTATCACTGAGGATTCTGTGTCCTCAGGATCAGCTGAACTCACTCAGGCCTGGATGGGGTTTCATGATCCTGGCTGCAGGCTGGCACATTCCCAGCTGTTGAGGGCAATTGGAGATGTACCAGCAAATGGAGGAAATAAATGATCTCTGTCTCTCTTTCTCCCCCTGCCTTTCAAATGAAATGAAAAACTAATAGATAAAAATTGGGAAAAAATTGTGCTTTGCCTTGTGTCCATGGACCAAAAAATTACTGTTGCTGTATGCAGAACTCATTTATACACTTTGCTAATACTCATAAAAACTTAAGAGCTGGTTGATCATTGCTGTCTGGGCTGCCTACTTTAGTTCCCATTCTGGGATCCATCCCTTTCCATCATCTGCATTTCACTGTAGTGCTCATAAATCACCAAACTGCCTCACAACTTTAGATCCTTTATTCATTCTTTATTCGTAGGTTGGCCATAAACTCACTTTCTTAACAGTATGCTGGTTTCTAAAATTCTTCGTAGGCAGAGATAATGGGGTCATTGATTTTCTCTGAGCCTTCCCCCAAGTCATTTATTTTATTTTTATTTTTAAAGATTTATTTATTTGAAAAGTAGAGTTACAGGGAGACAGAGGCAGAGGCAAAGGGAGGTCTTCCATCCTCTGGTTCACTTCTCAGATGGCCACAATGGCCGGAGCTGAGCTGATCCAAAGCCAGGAGCTCGGTCTCTTCTTGCAGGTGCAGGGGCCCAAGGACTTGGGCCATCTTCTTCTGCTTTTCCAGGCCATTGCAGAGAGCTGAGTCAGAAGTGGATCAGCCAGAACTCGAACTGGCATCCATATGGGACACCAGTACTTCAGGCTAGGGCTTTAACCCTATGTGCCACAGCACTGGCTCCAGTGGTTTGCTTTATGAAGCTGATTTTGGGTGGTGGGTAGAAGTTTGCTGGATCAGAAGTTGGGGTATAGCAGTTGCTGTTAGAGAAATAGGGCTGTTGCTGCCCTTTCCACTGTGCCCCACACTGCAACCTATGCCTGACTTTGGATTCTGTTCTTAGAGTGCTGGATTAAGGCAGTAGTGATGCAGTAAAAGAAAAAAAAATGTTTTAAACATTTGTATTTATTAATAAAAAGAACAATTTCCATGTATTTAATCCACATCTAGGTCTCCCATATAGGTGATGGGGCTCCAAGCATTTGGGCCATCTTCCTCTGTCTTCCCAGGTGCATTACCAGGAAGCTGGATTACTAGGCAGCTGAAACAGAAGAGCAGCCAGGACTAATTTTAGCCTTTCTGTTATGGGATGCTGGTATTCCAGATAGCAGCTTAACCTACAGGATCACAGTACTGCCCACATGTATTATTTTTATAATTAAAAGATCTAGATTCTGATTTTAAAATGATAATTTGAAATGAAAAAAATATATAGACTTTAGTTAATGATATGTCAGTATCAGGGACACTGTTGTAGCACAGTTGGTTAAGCCACCACCTACAATGCAAGCAATTCCACCTGAGTGTTGGTTGAAGTCCCAGCTGTTCCACTTCCAATTGAGCTCCCTGTTAATGTACCTGGGACAGTAGCAGAATATGGTCCAAGTGCTTGGGTCCCTGCCACCCATGTGGGAACCCAGATGGAGTTCTGGGCTCTTGGGTTTGGCTTGTGATAAAACTAGAACATAAGCTTCATTCATTTTAGGTTCTTATTACCCATGCCCCTTCTTTCAAGAGACCAGTTCATTCTCACATCCTGTATTGTTTCCCACCCCACCCTCTGCATTCTTCTCCAGGTTTGACAGCCCACAAAAAACTTGAAAAACCTGTATGGAGAAGCTCACCTCCACCTACTAACTAAGATATAAAAAGGCCCAGCCTGCTGGGGTCTGGGCCCTCTGCCAAGTGTTTGGTCTGTGTGCACACTGGCAGTTGGTTAACCTCTGCAAGTTTATTTTCTTTGAATAAAGAAAGCAGAAATATTTAGAAATAGTTTTATCTCTAACTTTGAAATATTAAGCATATCCTTTTAATAGTTTTTTAATTGGTGATTCCCTGTGAATTTTCTAGCCAGCTTCAATAAGCTCTCTTCCCTATTTCTGACTCTTAAAATTATTTCAAATTATGAGATGATTCCATATCCTAACTTATTTAAGCTTTTCATTTCCCATTTTTGTGACAGAGCAAAGAGACATCAATTTTGTATCCTGTTGAGGTAATCTTTATATTCTCTGTCTCCCTAAGTTCTGATTGTTTAAAAATAGCTGTTTTTTTTTTTTTTATTAAAAGAGTTGTGATTTGTTTGAATATACACTCATCCTAAAGCATTTGATCACCTTGAAACAATGATCAAGTCTGGTCTATATTATATTGTTAAGAACTCCTATTTCTACTAGCTATTCTAAGTCTTCTTGGGTCTTTGGCAGGTATTCAAAAATCAAATGTCCGAATTCTTTGGAATTGGGCAGCGGGAGCAATGTAAGGATAAGTGGCAGGCCAATTAATCGCTGCTTTATGTGGTGATCTGCCGTCAAGGAGACCCAACAAGGCCAGTCCACCCCCAGTTGGGACCTGTTTTCAATATGAGGAGTCAGGGCACTGGGCAAACAGCTGTTGTAACAGAAACTGGCTCCTGAAGAGCCCTGTCAGCTCTGCCAAGAGCAAGGACACTAGAAACAGAACTGCCCTGGAGGTTGAAGGACTCTTGGGTCAGAGCTGCAAACCCTACTGCCCTCCCTAAACTGAAAAAGCCCTTTACTCTGCCCAACTTCCTAAATAACCACTGCCATTGAGGGGATGGCCTAGGGTCAATAACATTGCAGGCAGAGCTGTAAGTTTCCTTTTAGATTTGTCACCTATTCAGGACTAACCTATTCAGGTCAGCTCTTCTCCCAGGCCAGGTAGCTAATGGAAGTCAACAGGGTGTCTTCTAAGGGGGTTCATACCTCCCTTATGATGTCTCTTCCAATATCACACGTGAAGAGATAATAGGTCTGGGCCTTGCATATACCTGGCCAGTCCTTAACACCCACATGATTATTATGAAGCCCCTCTTGTCAGTTTCTGTTTGCCTCTCAATGGGAAAACTCCCTCCTTGTTTGGACAGCACCTTTCTTAGATTTTCTAATGACTCTTCTCTTAGTTTTGGACCCTGTATATCTAATCTGCTTGTTAGATTCATTTCCTCCAGATTTGAAGCAGTGAAATTCTAGATGGCCATGCACATGAAACCTTGAAAGGAGACAATTTCCGCCTTCTGCTGGAAGCCTGTCTTGAGCACAGGTCCCTACTTCACCCCTCTTCAGCTTGAAGAAGTCAGAGCAGTCCTTGCCTTAACTCCTGAAAGCAACCTGGGTTTCCATAAGCAGAGGGAGGAAATGAGGGAGCCCAGGACTAAAAGCAGGCCAGACTAACCACATCGTATAGCTCCTTGCCAGCACAAACACACTAAATAAAACAGAAGTGTTCAGGCATACACTGTCTTCACGCTATGTGCAGGACTCTTGCTTTCCTATATCCCCATTGTCCTGCCTCATTTTGACCATCTTTTCCATGGGCAATGTTTATAATTTCTCCTTTCAGCCTCATAATCATAGTGCTCCTATTCCTACCATGTATAATTGACATTTCAAAGATCGTTACAGGCGCTTATGACTTCTATATTTCAAGCCATCATGCTGGAACAACACAAGAGTGCTCTTCTTCAATCAATCCAATCCAGAGCATAGATACCCCACCCCATGTCAATGCTCTGTATCAGCAGGAGTAGCCAAAAATAGACCAGTGCCGCATCTCCTTATCTATACTCAGAGTCAGGATTGATGGAACAAGGACATAAGCCTAAGTCATTTTAGGTTCTTGTTACTCACTCCTTCCTTCCTTCCTTCCTTCCTTCCTTCCTTCCTTCCTTCCTTCCCTCCTTCCCTCCTTCCCTCCTTCCCTCCTTCCCTCCTTCCCTCCTTCCCTCCTTCCCTCCTTCCCTCCCTCCCTCCCTCCCTCCCTCCCGCAGAGTTAGAGAGAGAGAGACAGAAAGAATGGTCTTCCTTCCATTGGTTCACCCCCTAAATGGCCACTACATGCTGATCCGAAGCCAGGAGCCAGGTGCTTCCTGGTCTCCTATGTGGGTGCAGGAACCCAAGCACTTGGGCCATCCTCCACTGCCCTCCTGGGCCACAGCAGAGAGCTGGACTGGACGAGGAGCAACTGGGACTAGAACCCGGTGCCCATATGGGATGCTGGCGCCGCAGGCGGAGGATTAACCAAGTGAGCCATGGTGCTGGCCCCATGAATTTTTCTTATTTATTTAAGAGACTTAGAGACAGAGGATTCCTGTTCACTGATTTACTACCCAAATGTCATTCAATTCTGGTTTTTCATGTGCTATTCCAACCACTGCCACCATCTTCATAGAACTCCTGGCCCTGGAATTGTCCTCATATTGCACAGGAACTGTGTAGTTGGTTTCTGTGTCTTTGAATGTTAGCGTGGAGGTAAAAGGAACCTTGAAGAGCAGGACAGGTGCCTTTCTCTCAGTGGCATAGCTGACAGTCATAGATATGAGGTGTTAGGATCTGTCATTCAGTGCACCCCATAGATCTTGGCTGGTCCAGAAAGGGACACCAGTGGTAAACCTCAGTTCTAGAGCTGGAGAAAAGGTCAATAAGATTGAATTTTCAAGGATTTTTTTGTCAGAAGATGGTGTGTCTGACAAAAGAACAGTGTGTCTCCTTGTGTACAGAGGGTGGTTCCAAAAGTTCTGTAGACAGTCTGCTTCATCAAAGATGGCTATAGGATGGAGATGGGTGTTCAGGCCATTTGAGATGAAATGTGTATGGAGTGAATGTAGATTGCACCTCTGTCACTGTTTACCCATCTGTAAGGTGAGTGTATTAGCAGTACTCGTGAAATGCCCCAGCATTTCCTGAGAAATCACTGTGAGGTGTGTGCAGTTGCATTTGTGGGGTTTGATGGTGTATTTTCTCCAAGTGAAGTTTCTGGTTTTCTGCACTGGGTAGCCGGCCCAGCACTACTCATTTGAGGTTATAGAGGTTTATGTAAGATCTAGTTTCCAGGAATATGGAAGTTTGGGTACTGGGTGACAGCCCCATTTCCTTTGGAAGTGAGTAGTTTTTATGATACTTGGAGAAGGGAGCTGTAAAAATAGGAATCATTTCTGACAGAATGCCACTTGATGCTCTTTGAGACAATGCCTTAAGGCTTTAGAACAGAGATAAAAGAGTCACTGAAATGTGAAGATCCTAGCTTTGCATGGTCCAAGGAGTTATTGATCATACTGACCAGAGTGAACAAGATTTAATTGATATTACCTTACCTCATCCATAAATTATCAAAGATTGGATGTTAGTGGAAGCTCTGGACCAGCTTTCAAAAGAAAGTTGTGAATGGATTAGAAAGACAGGCAAGGGCCTGCAAATGTTACTTATTTAAGTGGTCTCAAGTGTGTGGTCTGGGGTAGAGGGATAACCTCTCATGTCTGAGAATCACAGTCTACATTGCTTCCTACCACATGCCTATTACTTCATTCCAGTATCATGATATCCAGAAATGGAGGTCTGTGATACCTAGTCTGCCATATATTTGGTATCTAGGCTATGCTGCTTCCCCCTGTATCCTAATAGTTCTTCCTGGTAGTTCAAGGAGGGTTTGCCAGGGTCTCTGCATGTAAAAAAGATGAAACAAATTTGTATTTCAGAAGATAAATGGTTTGAGTAGTGTAATGTGATTTGCAGATGACATCACCCTAACGTTTGGCTAGTGTTTTTTCGGTTGTGTCACACTTAATTAAAAAAAAAAAAAAAAATTATTTTTCAGGTCAATTTCAGAAGCTGTCACCAGCTTCAAATAAGTATTGCTGTAGAAGATTGCCTTGAGCATGTCTTTACTTTTGATCCTAATGCTATGTATGGTTTATGTGATTTCAAAATCATATCATAAAAATTTCCTACTTACTGTCAGTAATTTCTTCTTGAAAATATTGAACATTATATAGTATATATGCAGCTACAGAAAATTATTGTAAGCTTTTTCCTGTTTTTTGAATAGTAAAATTACATTAAATCAGACTTCATTTATTAATAAGTTTCTTAAAATTTGAACAGAGTATGACCACGTATAAGCAGAAATGTGCAGCATAATCTTACTATCTCCAGAGAGTTTATTTGCATTTTTCCAAAACCTTTTTTTTCTTTTTAGTGTCAGCAGCTTTGCTATGATCAAGTTTTGAGGCATAGATCAAATTAATAGGAGCTTTTTTTCCTTAATTATTTGAAAGTGTTATATATAAGAGAGAGATAGACACAGATCTTTCAACTGCTAATTCACTCCCCAGAATGCTGCAATGGGCAGGTCTGGAACAGGCTGAAGCCAGGATCCAGGAGATTCATCTAGGTCTTCTATATTAGTAGCATTTACTCAAGTGCTTGGGCCATCTTCCACTGCTTTTCTTAGGCCACTAGTAGGGAGCTGAATCAAAAGCAGAGCAGCTGGAATACAAACCAGTGTCCATATAGGGTGCTTGCATAGCAGGTGGCAACTTTACTTGCTACATGATAGTGCCAGTCCTATGTTGATGGAAACTTGAACATGAGATTGTGAATTGTATTAATTGTATTTTGCATGCAATTGAACTTTCTCCCCTGCTCACCAACATGTATCAGTATTTGTTGTAGGTCAATTACCCATTTGATTTGTAATTCTGATTCAGTATTTTGGGATTGGCTCATCTGGGCAGTTCCTATGATGAGCCTGGGGTCAGAAATAAGGGATTAGTCATCTGAGGAACTGATTGGTGCCTTAGATATGACTTCACTTAAATGTCTGGTGCTTTGTGATGAATCCTATCTCTGCAACAGGCAGGCCCCAGGGTTTTCCAGAAGATAACTGTGTCAAATAAGGGAAATCTGAGAAGGCAAATACTTCACAAACTGTTTCTGTCACATTTACTGATATATCATGGGGTTAAGCAAGTGAAAAAGTGAAATCCAGAGTCTTCAGAAGGTATGGATACAGGGAATGGTATTATTTGGAATCATTACTGGTAAAGTGTACTGCATTAAATATACATGATATATGTTTGTTCCAATGCAATTTTGGCCAGAAATACGAAGCTGTAAGTTGCATGCTTTCTATAGAATTTCAGGTCTAAAAAAACAAGTGTTCTAGTGTACATACAAATATGGAATCCTGTGTGGTACTTCTGCATTAATAGAAAAATAGTAAACCCACAATAACTTTCTTCAGTGTACATTTTAGTGACAATGTAATATTTATCTCTTTGATAACTTCATTTATTTGAACAATAACCCTTACAGTTTAATTTTTTTTTTACTTTTACATTATTATTTTATAAAATTTGTAGAAAATGCTTTCATTAAACCAATAACTTCTGTTTAATCTATGATGCTTTTCCTATATATTTCTGTGTCTAAAGGTTTATTCCTTCACAGTGAAGCTGATGTTTTCTCAATGTATTCATTATTCTTTATTCATTCTACCATATATTTATATTTATATATTTTTTTTGCTTCACAGTTCAACATAGAAGGAAACTAGAGAAGTTCACCTTTTCTTCCAGGTATGATTCTTCACATAGTTCTAAGAGCAAAGAAAATCTATCACCTGTACGTGGGTTCGCTTTTTACTTTTGTTATTTTGTTATTTATTTTAAAGTTAGTGTTATACAGAGAGAGAAGGAGAGTCTTCTATCTGCTGGTTCACTCCCTAATTAGCTGCAGTGGCCAGAACTGCGCCAATCTGAAGCCAGGAACCAAGAACTTTCTTCTAGGTCTCCCACATGGGTGCAGGGACCCACAGACTTGGGCTATCTCCTACTGCTTTCCCAGAGCATAGCAGAGAGTTGAATCAGAATTGGAGCAGCCAGGTCTTAAACTGGCGCCCATATCGGATGCTAGCACTGCAGATAGTGGCTTTACCCACTACAGCATAGCACTGGCTCCCATGTTTTTTTTTTTTTTTTTTAATTTTTTATTTATTTGAAAGACACAATTACAAAGACAGGTAGAGCTAGTTCACTCCCCAAATGGTCGCAATGATCAGAGGAGAGCTGATCTGAAGCCAGGTGTCAGGAGCTTCTTCTGGTTCTCCCATGTGGATACAGCGGCCCAAGAACTTGGACCATCCTCCACTGCTTTCCCACACACATTAACATGGAGGTGGATTGGAAGTAAAGGCACTGGGACTTGAACTGGCACTCCTATGGGATGCTGGTGCTGCAAGCCAGGGCTTTATCCCTTTGTGCCACAGCCCTGGCCCCCATCAGTGGTTTTCTTAGTTATTCCTCAGCTTATTATCAGTTTTCATTTTTTGAGGTTTGTAATAGTTTTCTAATTAAAATGGAAAAATAAAATTTACTCTCAAGGAATGTGTACAAACAACATGAATGAGGAATTTGGCATGATTATGAAACATTGCAGTCATCTAAGATAAGACAGTTTGGACTCTGGTCTTTCTGTTGCCGTGGCAAAATATATATTTGTTACATGTTTTACATTGGAATTTAGAGTACAATATGCTAAATTTTTGGGTCATGATGTCTGAAACAGTCTTTATTGTCATGCATAATATAGTGGGCAGTGTTTTAGTGCTACTCTGGAAATAAAAATAATTAGCATTCTGCAAGGGTTAGAGTTACCTAGTGCTAAAACAGAAATCAGTTAAGTTTGTTTTTGAATTGTTAGAGAATATAGTCTAGTTTTGAGAAGCTGAACTAGATTCAGGGATAGAATAAAAAATGGGCAGAAGAATCTACTGCAGGTTCTTTTATTTTCTAAGGTTGATTTATTTATTTGAAAGGCAGTTGAGCTGGCTTGGAAGTGGAGAACCCAGAACTCAAATCGTCTGTTCATATGGGATGCCAGCATTGCAGGTGGAGGCTTAACCTGCTGCATCAACATGCTGGAGCCTCCTGCAGTTTCCTAAACACGATTATATGCATTTCTCTCAGTTAGTCACAAATGCAGATTGTGTTGCAGACTTTCCCAAGTTCTGTTTTTGGGTAAATAATTCCATTGTTTTCATTTTAATTTGATATAATGTTATTTCAGTTCTTTGAGTGTTTATCAATAGAATAATCATAAACAAAGCCAAAAGCTATTTTCTGTTCTTTGTCTTACTTGAATCTTCTCTGTTGTTTAAAAATATTTATGAGCTTGATAGAGAAATTAGTTGATGGATCACAAGAGAGATAGCTCCCACAGACCTATTCACACAATAAATAACCGTACCAAACAGAGGTGGAGCAAGACTGAAGTCAGGAGTCAGGAATGGTGTCTAGGCCTTTCTCATTCATGCCTTCATCATTGATTCCCCAGGTCTGCATTAGCTGGGAGCTGGAAACTGGAGCTGGCCCTGGAAATCAAACTTATGCAATCTGAGGTAGAAGTAGGGTATCTTAGTTGGCATAATAAGCATAAACTAAATGCCTCCCCTCTCTTTTAAGATATTTCTTCTTGGCCATATTTGAAGTGACTGTGCATGGTGTCTTCCTGGAAATTGTTCCTGTTTGTTCCCATTATAGCTTCACTGATTGTTTCTTGTCTTTTTCCTGAATACTTCTACATTCTTTGCCCTTTTAAGAGTTAATATTGTCCCCTTTCAGCCTGCTTTGAAATTCCCTTTGACAAATTCTGGCCCTTTGAGATCTAAAACTCCTGTTTCCCTCCAGCTTGGGCTTTCTTCACAGCCTTTAGGTCATAGGTTTGACTCCATGTTGAATGCTTCTGTGTGGCTGTCCAAATGCTCAACAAGTATAAAATGAAACCACATCCTTCCTTCATACCCATATAAAAGATACACAGCTGTCAGTGTTTGATATGTGACAGAGTTGATATGTTTACCAGAAGTGTTCTATTACAGGTGATGATAGCATTTGAAGACCTGGCTGTGTACTTTACCTGGGAAGAATGGCAGAACATGAACAAAGCTCAGAAAATCCTGTACAGGGATGTGATGCTGGAGATCTACAGCAGCCTGTTCTCCTTGGGTGAGTGACACCCATCACAAGCCCAAGGGTCACATTTTCATGCTATTTAACAAATAAGTGAACACTTTATAAAAGTTTAATGATGGGCAGGCATAGCTTTGAGTCCATGAATAATCCGAATACCTACCATCTGGGAAAGGATTCAAATGGGAATATTTGTTGCATAGCTCCTAGGCCAAGCTGTACTCCTTTAATTAAAGTAGTTAATTGACAGAGTCTTCCATTGTTTCCATTAATAGGACACTGTATTACCAAACCTGACTTGATCTTCAAGTTGGAGCAAGGAGCAGAGCCATGGATGGTGGAAGAATGCCTAAATCAGAGCCTTCCAGGTCAGTCTGCACATAATGGGCAGGGAGGCCAAGGCAGAAAGAGGAAAGAGTGTAGTAGATGTTGTCTGGTGCTCTTTCCATAAATTTTTCCCAAGTCTTACTAGGTTAGGTATATCCCCCAAGTTCTAAATTGTCCTTCTTTATAGCTTCATACCTTTTCCTTCATTGATTTATTAATTCCTTCAGTACTTGTTAATTGGGTAACTTATAGAAACTCGTTTCAGACTGAATTCCCACTCATGGTTTTGGCCAGGTACAGAACCTGGTATTTTAATCATCTCAACACTGAACCAATAAATGCGAACTCTCTCTATATTGTCTCTTTCTATTTTTCTTTCTCTGTGCCTCTCAAATAAGAAAATGATAGGTTGTTGGGAACAGTTGAGGAATAAGCCTGTGGCTGGCAACCCTCTGTTCCATTCTTTTTTTGTGTCATATTTTCTGTCTCTCAAGTAAGTAAATATATAAGTAAATGCTAAAAGATGCTCAGAAAAGCAAATTACCTTTGAGATGTAGTGACTTTGAACAGCTCTTCTCTGGACTGTTGAGGAATAACTTTGGTTCTTTCTTCTTTCTTTTTTTGCTTTACTTTTTTTTTCCTTTTTTTTTTTAATCTCTCTTTTTCTTCCTCATACAAAGTGTTGAACTTTACCTAGAATAGAGTTAACCTGCTCTGTGTAAAGTTAATATAGATCTTAGTAAAAAAACAAGATTGCAAACAGGAGAGGGTATATGAAGACGTTCAGGAGTGTGGGTAGTAGGCAGGGTACTCTGGGAAGAATTACTGTGTTCTTAAAGTTGTGTTTATGAAATGCATGCAAATAAATTTGAAAAAAATCTTATGCCACTTAGATAACAAGTAACTTCATTCCTTTTCATCACTACTCCAGGAGAAACACTTTCATGTGATTCATTGATTTTTTTTTTTTTTTTCATTTCAGTTGCCATGAAAAGTGATGATGTAATTAGGACCAACCAGGAATTTCAAGACGAAAATTTGAATCATGATGTTACGACAAATAACAGGTCATCAACTCCCAAGATAGTTGAGATAAGCAGTTCAAATCATATTTCGAAACTGATTATCAAACATGAAAATTATTCAGCAATGAAACCTGAGGAATGCAATGTATGTCACAATGTGTATCCCCACAGTGGGCCTGATGAGCTACAAGCTGGAGAGAAACTTGATGCTGTTATGGTACCTGGGAACTCCCTCAAATGCTGTGAGCCTCTTAATGAGTATCACAATATGCAGACTGTGACCCAGTCATTTGAACATAGTGGATATGGGAAAGACTTCAAAAGGGAGAAGATATTCTTTAGATTTGAGATGGTCCATATGGGAGAGTCCTATGATGGGTCAACTTTCACTGTTGGAAACACAACTCAAATTGAAAAAACTTTCCATAATGATACTAACCTCAGTATGCATCAACAAATCACTACAGGAGAGAAATTCTATGAAGATATTGGGTATGTGGAACCTCTTGTTTACCAATCAGATCTTGCAATAAATCAGATACCAGATACAGGGAAAAAATCCTACTCATGTATACTTTGTGGGAAATCATTCAGTTATAAGTCTTGCCATAGCATCCATCACAGTATTCACATACAGGAAAACCACCATGTATGTAATGAATGTAGAGAAATCACATACCAGAAGTCAAATCTAATTAGACAGCATACAAGGGAGAAATCTCATGAATTCAATGAGTGTGGAACAGCCATTTTCCAGAAATCATACCTCATAAAACATCAGAGAATTCACACAGGGGAGAAGCCTTATGAGTGTAACGACTGTGGAAAAACTTTTGACTATAAATCACAACTCATAATACACCAGAGAATTCACACAGGGGAGAAACCTCATGAATGCAATGACTGTGGAAAAGCCTTTGGCCAGAAGTCAGACCTCATCAAACATCAGAGAATTCATACAGGAGAGAAACCTCATGAATGTAGTGACTGTGGAAAAGCCTTTGGCAAGAAGTCAAATCTAGTAATGCATCAGAGAATTCACACAGGAGAAAAACCTTATGAATGCAGTTGTTGTGGAAAAGCCTTTCTGTGCAAGTCACACCTGATCAAACATCAGAGAACTCACACAGGTGAGAAACCTTATCAATGTAGTGACTGTGGAAAAGCCTTTGGTAGTAAGTCAAATCTCTTAATGCATCATAGAATTCACACAGGGGAGAAGCCTTATGAATGTAATGACTGTGGAAAAGCCTTTGGCCAGAAATCAGACCTCATCAAACATCAGAGAATTCACATAGGGGAGAAACCTTATGAATGTAATAATTGTGGGAAAGCCTTTGCGCATAATTCAGACCTTATGAAACATCAGAGAATTCATGCAGGGGTGAAACCTTTTGAATGTAGTGACTGTGGTAAAGCCTTTGGCCAGAAGTCAGACCTTATCAAACATCAGAGAATTCACAGTGGGGAGAAACCTCATGAATGTAATTACTGTGGAAAAGCCTTTGGCTATAAGTCAAATCTTATAATGCATGAGAGAATTCACACAGGAGAGAAACCTTATGGATGCAATGGCTGTGGAAAAGCCTTTATGCGCAAGTCACACCTCATCAAACATCAGAGAATTCACACAGGGGAGAAACCTTATGAATGTAATGACTGTGGAAAAGCCTTTGGTGATAAGTCAAATCTCTTAATGCATCAAAGAATTCACACAGGGGAGAAGCCTTATGAATGTAATGACTGTGGAAAAGGCTTTGGCCAAAAGTCACAACTCCTAATGCATCATAGAATTCACACAGGGGAGAAACCTCATGAATGTAATGACTGTGGAAAAGCCTTTGGCTATAAGTCAAACCTTGTAATGCATCAGAGAATTCACACAGGAGAGAAACCTCATGAATGCAATGACTGTGGAAAAGCCTTTGGCTATAAGTCAAATCTCGTAATGCATCAGAGAATTCACACAGGAGAGAAACCTTATGAATGCAATGGCTGTGGAAAAGCCTTTCTGTGCAAGTCACACCTCATCAAACATCACAGAATTCACACAGGTGAGAAACCTCATGTATGTAGTGACTGTGGAAAAGCCTTTGGCTATAAGTCAAATCTTGTAATGCATCAGAAAATCCACACAGGAGACAAACCTCATGAATGCAATGACTGTGGAAAAGCCTTTGCCAATAAATCACGACTCATAATGCATCAGAGAATTCACACAAGGGAGTAACCTTAGGAATGTAATGGCTATGGAAAAGCCTTTGGCAATAAATCACGACTCATAATGCATCAGAAAATTCACACAGTGCAGTAACTTTATGAATGTAATGACTGGAAAAGACTCTTGCTGCAAATCACAACTTAAAACCATACTAGAGCATCTTTTAAGACTGGATGAGTGGTGACAAATTCTTTCAGTTCCTTTTTTTATGGAAGATCTTTATTTCACATTCATTCAAAATAGGTTGGCAGGGTATAGTATCCTCAGTTGACAGATATTTTTTTTCTTTTAAAACTTGGACTATATCTCTTCATTCTCACCTAGCCCATAGAGATTCTGATGAGAAGTCACCTGTGAATCTAGTTGGAAATCCTCCAAAAGTTGTTTGGCATTTGTGTCGTGCATGTTTTAGAATATTCTTTATGCATTACTGTTGAAAGTTTGACTGCAGTATCGTGGTAAAGATCTTTATGGTCAGTGCTATTATGTGTTCTGTGTGCTTCCTATATTTGGACATCCCATTATTTCTAGAAATTGGGAAAGTTTTTATAATTATTTCACCAAATATGCCTTCTAAACCATTCTCTTTCCACCCCTGGAACTGCATTTTGGGTCATGTTATTGTATCCCATAAATTTCCAACACTGTCTTTTATTATTTTCTAAAATTTTATTTTTCATATAATATATTTATACACACAAAGAGACACACACCCCCCACAAACACACACTCCTGTAGGTTTTAGGAACATAGTGATATTTCCTGCCCTCTCCTTGATACAAGTTCCAGACCTTCCGCCTCCTTGCTCTCCTGTCACCTCTCAATTTTTACAGAGATCCTTTTTCAGCTTACTTTATACACATAAGGCAAACCCTACACTAACTAAAGAGTTTAACAAATAGTATGAAGGAAAAAGAAAACATTGTTCCTCAGCGGAAGAGATAAGGGCTTAAACAATCATCAAATCTCAAAGTGTTCATTTCAACCCAATGTATTCTAGGTACTCTATTAGTTATCACAGATAAGGGAAAACATATCTGCCTTTTTGTGGATGGTTTATTTAAGTGCAGTGTTTCCCAGTTTCATCTATTTTGTTGCAAAAAACATGATTTATTTATTTACAGCTGAGTAGTGCTACATAATATGTAAATACCAGAATTTTTTAATCCAATCATTGATTAATGAGCATTTGGGTTGATTCAGATATTAACTTTTGAATTGAGTGGCAATGATTAGTTATCAGTAATACAGATAACTGTTTTAGATGCTGTTTTCTTTTGATTCGAGTAAATTCCCAGGAATGTGATGACTGGATTATGTGCTAAGTTTATATTCATATTTCTGAGATATTGCTATTCTGTCTTCCATAGTGGCTGGGCCACTTCGCATGCTCACCAACAATGGATTAGGGTACCTTTTTTTTTTCCATCTCCTCACCAGTATTTGTTATTTGTTTATTTCTGTATGTGAGCCATTGTAAATGGGTTGAGGTGAAATTTCATTGTAGTTTTGATCTGTGTTTCCCTAATAACTAGTAATCTTGAGCATTATTTCAAGTGTCTGTTGGCCAATTGTATTTCTTTGCTCGAAAAACCTGTTCAGGCCCTTTCCCATTTTGTTACTGGAGTGTTTGTTGTTGTTGTTGTTGTAGTTGAGTTTCTTGAGCTCTTTCTAGATTCTGTATACTAACCCTTTATCACTTGAGTCGTTTGTTAATATTCTCTCCCATTCTCTTGGTTGCCTCTTTGCTGAGTGCTTCTTTTGCAGTACAGAAGCTTCTCTGCTTATAATCCCAATTGTCAGTTTTGGCTTTGATTGCCTGTGCTTCTAGGATTTTTTTTTTTTTCAAGAATTCTTCACCTATGCTAATATCTTGTAAGGTTTTCCCAATGATCTCTGATGATTTGATAGTACTAGGTTGTAGATTTAGGTCTTTGATTGATTTTGATTGGATTTTTGTGTAAGGTAAAGGTCTTTCTACATACTTCTGCATGTGGAGATCGTTATCCAAGCACCATTTGATGAAGAGACTGTCATTGCTCCATGGATTGATTTAGTTTCTTTGTCAAAGATAAATTGGTTGTAGATATGGATTGCTTTCTGAAGTTTCTGTTCTTTTTCATTGGTCTACAAGTCTGTTTTTGTGCCAGTACAAGATTGTTTTGTGCATAACTGCCCTATATTATGCCTTGAGATCCAGTATTGTGATGCCCCCGGCTTTTTTTGTTGTTGTTATATGAGATTGCCTTAGGTATTTTGGTTCTCTTTTGTTTTCACTTGATTCTCAGCATGCTTTTTCTAGATTTTTCATAGCACTGATAAATATCACTTGGTCCAGGTGAATGATCTTTCTGATGTGTTTTGGATTCAGTTAGTATTTTATTGAGGATATCTGCATCTGTGTTCATCAGACAAATTGGTCTATAGTTTTCTTTTTCTGTTTTATCTTTTTCTGGTTCAGGAACTAAGGTGATGCTGGCTTCATAGAAGGAGTTTCCCTCTAAGGAAAAGGGGGAGAAACAAAGACTGGGTACAAAGTCACAGCAAGACCAAATTTATTCAGAGTTAACTCACAGAGGTTGACCTGCTGCCAGCATGCACTCCAAACACGTGGCTGAGGGTCCAGACGCAAGGGGCTGGGCTTTTTTATATCTTAGGTGGGCCAGGGGTGGAGGCGGGGAGGGTAGAAGCTGGAGGCTAATTTCTTCATATAGGTTCTTCTAGTTTGCCTCCCAGGCCACTAAACCTGTGGATGAATGCAGGGGGGTGAGGTGGAGAATAATAGTATGTGAAACTGAATTGGGATTCAGTGACAAGGGATAAATTTTGATTTTATCTATCTGAGGCTTATTTCTTTTTCCACAACCCTTCCTTTCAGTTACTTTGATTAGCTTGACAAGAATTGGAATTAGTTCTTTAAATATCTGATAGAACTCTCTAGTGAAGCCATCCAGTCCTGGGCTTTTCTTTATTAAGAGTATCTTTATTACTGATAAAGTTTCAGTCTTGGTTATTGGTCTGTTTAGGTTTTCTGTGTCTTTATGACTCAAATTTGGTAGATTGTGTGCAGGAATCTCTCCCTTTCTTGTAGGTTTCTCAGAGCCTGTGGTATGCCTTAATGGGGACGCCTTCTACATGTGTGCCTTGCAATCTGTCAGTCCATCCAGTCAGGCTCAAAGTAAGTGGGGACTGCAGATATTTCTCTCCACTAGAATCTCTGGATCATACAAGGGCCACTTGCCAAATGTAGCTCTCTCCCTGCATCTTCTGCCAGTACTACCACGAAGATGGCATCCTGTCTCAGCAAGTTGCTATGCATGTAAACAGAGGTTTTGGCATCTGCCACCCAACCTCAAAATGGCATCCACCCTTTCTCAGCCAAGCAGCGGGTACTGTTGTGGGGAGGTTGGGGTGAAGTAAACATTTATTTTACTTACACTGGTAACTACTAGTACCTTCTAGGCCCCAGAGCTCCAGTCTGGACTTGCACCATACTCTCCCTCCAGCAATGTCACCACGGGTTGCTGTAGTCCAGTCTCACCTTTGTCTCCAAGCTAGCACACTCTCCAACTCTCAGCTGCTGTAGTTTTTTTCTTGTGCCCTTGTTTATAGTGCATGGCTACATCTTCTGCAAAGGTCCATGGTGTTCCTCTTTCTTTTGTAGTTTCCAGTATGGTTTTCTTTCATGCTCCACTGGGAGTGTGTTTCCTCCTTTTTTTTTTTTTCTTTGCTATTTTATCCCTAGCCTAGTACAGTTTGTCATTCCTTGATCTATCATCTTGGAATCTCCTATACCTTATTTTCCACAATCAAAGATTTGTATGTAAAGATTTCTATTTTGTTTTCATTAGAGCAGATGACTTGCCCATGATGTAACTAAACTTAAAGTGAATCTGATATCACAACACAGTTTATCTTCTTTGCAGGAAAAGTAAAGAATTTCTCTTAACACTTCAACTTGCCAAACAAGACAATGCTGTTTGCTTTTGGTTCTCAGTGGTTTATTTATGTCTCCCTGGTTTATAGCATCATAAACTTGCATTTTAAGAAAATATTTTTGTTCAGAAGTTTGTATTTGTACCATCTTTTTATTTTTCCTTTGAATCATTACATTTAAAAGTCTTCAAAAGCAAAAGTTGGCCCCTGGAATCAAATGCTAAAGTGTGCACACTGATACGTGGATAATTTAACAAAGTTCACTCATTTAACTGGGCTGATCATTGCCAAACAGTGTTTAATGGCCATCATGGAACAATAATTTCATTTTAAATTATCTGCAAACCAAAATAACTTAACACAGAAACATTCACTTCCTCATATGTATATGGGATAAAACTATGAATAGTATATTTATAACCTTATAAACATATATCTTACCCAGACGTATTTTACTTTTTAACATTTAAAATTGTATCTGAGAGGCAGAGAAATTTACTTATCCAAATGTCTGTCGTGCTTCAGGGCCAGGCTAGGCCCTGAAGCCAGGAGTAAGGAATTCAATCCTGGTTTCCCACATGGTTGGCAGGAATCCAATTACTTAGCCAACACTGCTGACACCAAGAGCTGTGTTATCAGACTATGGTGCCAAGAGCTATAATTAGGATAAAACCCAAATACCGTGATGTGGGGGATGGGTGTTTTTACCTACATCATCATGACCAGGTCAAATGTCCAGCTCAGATGTATTTCAAATGAACACATCAGGATTGTTATTTATTTATCAACATTTAAGATCTTAGTATTAATATTTTCTTAAACGTTTATTTATTTGAAATACAAAGTTGGAGAGAGAAAAATCTTCCTTTAACAAGTTTGCTCCCTAAATGGCCACAATGGCTCAGCCAGACTGAAACCAGGAGCCAGGAGTTTCTTCCAGGTATCCCTTGTGGGTGGCAGGGACACAAACACTTGAGACATCCTTTGCAGCTTTCCCAGGCCATTAGCAGGTAGCTGGATCAAAAGTGGAGCTTTTGAATGATGGCAAAGCAGGCTGTGACTTTATCTGCTTTGACACAATGCCAGCTCAAACTGTTTTCTTGATTTTTTAAAGATTTATTTGTTTAAATGTCAAAGTTACAGAGGGAAGAGGGAGAGACAGAGTGGTCCTCCATCCACTGAATTCCTCCCCAGATAGTCACAATTGGCAGTGCTGGCCGAGGCTGAAGCCAGGAGCCAAGAGCCCCATCCAGGTCTCCCATGAAAATGGAGGGGTCCAAGCATTTGGGTCATGTGCTTCTTTTTCAGGCACATTAGCAGGGAGCTGCATTGGGAGTGAACAAACTATGTGAACCAGCTTGTATATGAGATGCTGACATTGTAAAGTAGTGGCTTAACCTATTACACCACAACACTGGCCCCTTAAGTTTTAATCTTCAGTATTATAAGATAGAATAAAAGTTGATGACTCAGTAAATCTAAGCTGAAAGCATTGCAGAATAATCTGAATTGTAATATTTTCTCAAACATGAAAATATTACTGAGTAGAATCAAAATAATTAACTCATTTACATTTTGTGCCATGCCTTTTTTGTATAAAATTTAGGCATAAGTGAATTTTTCTTCATATGTGCTGTCAACATAATGCTGAAATTTCAATCACTTTTTTTTAAGATTTTATTTATTTGATAAAGTTACAGAGGTAGAGACAGAGAGAGGTCTTCCACCTGCTGGTTCACTCCCCAGATGGCTACAACACCCACAGCTGCACAGATCTAAAGCCAGGAGCTTCTTCTAGGTCTCCCACATGGGTACAGGGGCCCAAGGACTTGGGCCATCTTCTACTGCTATCCCAAGCCATAGTGGAGAGCTGGATCAGAAGTGGAGCAGCTTGGACTCAAACTGGTGCCCACATGGGATGCTGGCGCTTCAGATCAGGGTTTTAACCCACTGCGCCACAGTGCCAGCCCTTCAATCACTTATTTTTTGATTGTCAATTAATTAAATGCCCCACTAAAGGAAGAGGATAGACTATCCACTAAAATAGGTCCCTGGTCTTCATATTTTCAATGCATTTAAATTAGCTTGCTCTCAAACTATTCTAGAGGGCAATGGCTTGGAACAGTGCTCATCTGCAGAATTACACAGGTTTTACCAGAAAGTGTAGTTTGATGTTGGGATCTTTTTAATGGAACATTGAATTTGGAAAATAAATATCTTTCATTCAGATAATGCCTTGTCCAGGACTTTGCCATTTCATGACTTAGTACCCTTGGAAACCAATTACTTAGCTTTTTAGGCTTCAGTTTCATTTTCTTTGAAGTTAAGATAATAGAAGATATCCTATTTTTTCCTGAAAAAATAAAATGTTGGAAATATTGTATAGAATAAATGTTAGCTGTTATTTTTATCCTCTATTTTTAGTTTTCATAACTAATGGTGTCTAAGTGTCATTACTGCAAGATGTTAAACTGTATGAATTTAGGTACAACTGAAAAAATTTTTGAGCCTTGAAAAGGATTTTAAATAAAGTATAAGTTCAACTTCATATTTAAAACAATATTTTTCTACATGTAATAGCAAACCCCTTTCACTTTCTGTTTAATTAGATTATTTAGCCATCTTCTACCTGATTTCCTCAATACTGTAGTTTATTTACTCATTTGCTGCTTGTGATGGTACCTTCGTATTTCGAAGAAAGTAAATGGTGTTCTTGTTCAGAAATGACCACTGATTTTGGGTCAGCATCATTGCATAAAACCACTGCCTGCAGTGTTGGCATCCCATATGGGTGCTGGTTGGAGTCCCAAATGCTGTATTTCTGATCCAGTTCCCTGCTACTGGTCTGAGAAAAACAGCAGAAAATGGCTACGTGTTTGGACCCCTACAGTCATATGGAAGACCTGGAAGGATCTAATGGCTCCTGCCTTCAGCCTGGCCCAGCCCCTGCTGTTGCAGCCATTTGGGGAGTGACCCAGTAGATGGAAGACTCTCTATGACTCTCTCTATAACTCTGCCTTTAAAAATAAATTTTTTAAAAAATGAGAATTTTCTGCTCAGGTACATTTTACAAAGAACAAAGAGTACCTTTTAACTGGGTCAAGAGCTTTTGATTCTTCACCTATGTTCCTTCCCTATACTAAACTCACAAACCAGAGTCTGAATGTTTTGAAATCATTTCAAGGTATATTACAACAAATTAAGGTGCTAATCCTATAAATCACCCTGCAGAAAATAACGTGAAGCAGAGTTATTCAAATCATCCACAAAAGTAAAAATAGAATCATAAATATCAACAAAAAGGTAGAAAAGTGTGTTCTAAAAATTGTCTATGGTAAAATAAAAAAAAAAAGTAATAAAATGTAAGACTTAAATTCAACCACTTAAATATAGAAGGTATGATAACACACTTAAATGTCAATTTTAACAGAACAAATATAAAAGCAAGGCACAAATATATGCCACTCAGAATAAATACATGTTAAATATAAATACATGAGTATGTTAAAAGTAAAGATGCATATGTCATCACAAGTCAAAAAGGGTCCTATATTAGCATGGGACAATGTCAGTTTCAAAACAAAGAATATAATTCCTCTTAGTTTATCATTTATAATGAGAATTAAGAAGGAGGTCATAATTTTTTTAAAAGTTTTTTATTTATTTGAAAGAGAGCTCTTCCATCCACTGGCTTACTCCCCAAGTGGCCACTATAGCCAGAGCTTAATGGATCTGAAGCCAGGACCCAGGAGTTTCTTCCAGGTCTCCCATGTGGTGCAGGGCCCCAACAACTTGGGCCATCTTCCACTGCTTTTCCAGGCCATAGCAGAGAGCTGAATCCGAAATGGAGTAGGCAGGGCTTAACACCAGCACCCATATGGGATGCCTACATTGCAGACCAGGTCTTTAACCTGCTGCACCACAGCACTGGCCGCCATAGCATTCTTTTTTAAAAGATTTTTGAATTCTATTTTAAAGGCTATGTGACTGGAGGGAAAGACAGATATTCTATTTACTGGTTCACTCCCTAAATGGCCTTGATGGGACAGTCTCAGCTGAAGCTAGGTCCCCAGAACTCCATCTGGGTCTCCTTCAGGGCTGGCAGTGCCCACTTGGGCCATCTGCTTCCTTCCCATGTCCATTAGCAGGGAGCTGGGTCAGAAATAACAGCCATGACTAAAACTGGTCCTCAAATATGGAATGCTGGTGTCTTCGGTGGTGCCATAACCCACTGTGCCCTGACACTTACCCAGTGTCAGTTCTCCTAATAATGAAACTTCAGAATAATATGAAGAAAATAGTGATAGAACTGCAAAGGAACAGCTATTAAATCAATGTTAAATAGATTTCAGTGCCATCTTGAAGGCACATATAAGGATGTAATTTATTATATAAAGGTAGGGATATCTACTCCCTTTTATTCAGTGTTATGCTAGGCATTTGAATCTGTCAAGAACAGGTAATTTGAACTCATTTGCTCAGGAAACCTTCATAAATTTCATCAGCTTTTCTTTGTGAACTTTGGTCTTAATATGTTCAATCCTATCCCATGCATTGTGTTCCTGGGAATGACATAACTCCACCTTCATTTTCCAAGAACCTTGATCCAAGTTTCTTGCTGGCTACTAGTATGGGAAATAGAACATCAAGAAACACCTATCCAGATATTTTGAAAGGAAAAATGTTATTTTTTTCTTTAGAGTACTCAAAGTAGCAAACCTCATCTTGTTCTTACTATAACTGCAATGTCTGACAAAAATAGTTACCCTTTCTCGGCTTAAGGACAGAGCTCTCACACTAATAGAAGTAGAAGGGAATTACATCTCAATTTTGAGTTGGTAAGTTAACCAAATGCTAGGTCACAAGACACAATAAGATGTGTTCTGTTTATGTGATAATTTTATAAAATTAGTATTTGTCAGTAAGTAATCATAGAAAATTATGGTGTGTAAATTTTTTTGCTCTTTAAGATTTTTGATGTAATTACTAAATATATCCACCTATTTTTACAATACTGATATTTGGAATTTAATGTCTGTAAATGGCTGAAGAGGGCTCAAAGAATGGAATTCTCACTAATTTAATTACTTTGAAGTGTGTAGCTAGCTTTTATTTTGTTGTGGAAATTTTACAAATGATTATACTCAGGCATATTATCATCCTTTTAACTTTAGTTTTGTTTCATTTTGTGTATATTTGAAAATCATTTACCAATTTTTCTGAAGACTCTAAGATAAACTGCATTTTTTTAAGAATAAAAGATGAAAAAATATATATTCTAAAGAAATGTAGATAACACCTTGAAAAAGATGGGTTATATTACTGGCAAAGTTCCCTTATGTTATAAGGCTGTAATGTCTGCTTTATTGAATTAGGACATTAGTGAATGCTTTTCCCAGATGTACAGATGGTATCCTATTTATTTATAGATAATTTGGGGGAATGGATGTAGATAGGTGGAATATTATTAGAATATTCACTTATGTTAATAGTATTTCCATTCTTTCATATATAGTTCTTTTATATAGTGCCTGATATATACTGTGATAAGTAAATGTAAATTGCTTAAACTATACAGTGAAAAATGTCACTACATTTTCCCATTTAAGTTTTCTTTCTGTATATCAGATATAGACTTCTGGATCAAATCTTGGAATTTTGAAAAAAACCTATCTTAATAAATAAATTCTTGCAAGATAAAAAATATAGGAACTAAATTTGTCGCCATTGTACTTAGAAATAGTTTTAAGAACAGTTGATATTTAAGATTATATAAGTCTACAATACATTTAAAAGCACACACTTGATGTGAGTGGTGCATCATTTATGTTGCTTAGGAGGCCTGCAGCTTGGGTACAATACCTATTTCCACTTCCTATTCCAGCCTCTAACTAATGAACACTCAGAATAGCAGTGGTGATGGCTCAAGTAGTTGGTTTTTGTTACCCTTGTGGGAGATTCAGATTCAGTTCTGACTTCTAGTTTCAGCCTGTCCCAGTCTCAACTTTTGTGGCATTTGGAGCATGAAAAAGTGACTGGAAGCTCTTTCTCTCTGTTGTTTCTGCTTCCATCTTTCTCTTTATTTTCAAAAACAGTAATTTCTTTTGGGACCAGCACTGTGGTGCAGTGGATTAAAGCCCTGGCCTGCAGAGCCAGTATCCCATATGGGTGCTGTTTCAAGCCCCAGCTGCTCTGTTTCCAATGCAGCTCTCTACTAATGTACCTGGGAAAGCAGCAGAGTCTGACCCAAATTCTTGGGCTCCTGCACCCACGAGGGAGACCTGGAAGAAGCTCCTGGCTCTTGGCTTCAGATCAACCCATCTCTATACATTGCGGCCATCTGGGGAGTGAACCAGTGGATGGAAGACCTCTCTCTCTGTCTCTACCTCTTTCTGTAACTCAAATAAATAAAATCAATTTTTAAAAAAGTTATTCTAAAAAAAAGGTATTTATTTTTTCACAACCACTAATTATATTTTCATTTTAAATAAAAAATTAAGTGCTGCATGATTTTATGAGATTAACCATTGTGTTGGGCCACATATTTATTGTAAAAATCTATTACAAAAGTCAACTATAGTTGCTTTTTTATATATTATCAGTTACATCTCACATTTTTGTGAGATAAGCAGAAAAATAATCTTGTTGCCTTTTTTTACTCAGACTATGGATTATACCAAATATGTGTGAATGAATTGAGAAGTGTAACTCCCATTATTGAGGAAAATTCAGTATAATACAGCCATTCTTTTCAATAATTGTCATTAGTTTTGTCACTTATCAGCAGAAAGCTACCTAGTTTTGTTTCTTTTAAAACCACTTGTCAGAGGACGGGGTCCGGGTGTAGTAGGTGAAGCTGCTGCCTGCAGTGCCAGCATCCCATATGAGTGTCAGTTCTAGTCCCAACTACTCCACCCTTGCAAGGTAGATGCCTTTATCTCTGATTGGTAGAGGGAGTTATTTAAAGGCAAAAAGTATGTACATGGCCACAGTCATGCACAGAAACAGTAGCCAAGGCTCTGGTGCCCACACATTCCCTATACTATTATCAAAGATTCTGCCATTGGAGGTCAGAATCCCTCTCAGGGAAGACAGTGATCTCCCCAAGAATCTAGGGGGAGATTGGTTTTTGAAGAATAGTAAAGGGGTTCACAGGAGTGATCGAATCCCATTGGTGATTCTGAATAAATTTCCTACCAAAAAATGTTGAATGAGAATGATCCTAAAGACAGAATATGAAAATACTCTACTTAGAATTGGTAGGATAAATGACTAGGAGGAGTGATAGTTATATATTCATGAAAGATCAACACAATTCCATTAATACAAGGAAAGACAGGTGAGAACTCAGCTTTATGAGTGAATAAAGTAACATGTTTGTTCAGATGTAATATTTGATTGTATTTTTTGCCCTGTGTCTCATCTCTTGAAGAAATTTGTCAGAGGCACCAGGAACCCTTTAAGGATCATCACAGCTGGTCTTCATTGCCTCAGAAAATCCCTAATTAAGAAGTGATGCACTAAATCTTGCTTCCCTGTCCTCTGAATATGTTGCCTTGTTACTTCATTATACTACTTCTTGGATGAAACTAACCAAAATCAAACAGCAAGTGTAACTGGTGTGATTTCTCCGGCATAGAATGAACATTAGGTAGCCTGTTCAGGTTCTCTGGAGGGTGAACATATAAACAGCAAACCACTTGGCTGGCACTGCAGCTCACTTGGCTAATCCTCCACCTGCGGCACCAGCATTCCAGGTTCTAGTCCCGGTTGGGGTGTCAGATTTCTGTCCCAGTTGCTCCTCTTACAGTCCAGCTCTCTGCTGTGGCCTGGGAATGCAGTGGAGGATGGCCCAAGTGCTTGGGCCCTGCACCCGCATGGGAGACCAGGAGGAAGCACCTGGCTCCTGGCTTCGGATCGGCGCAGTGCCGGCTGTAGCGGCCATTTGAGGGGTGAACCAACGGAAAAGGAAGACCTTTCTCTCTGTCTCTCTGTCTCTCTCTCTCTCTTACTCTGCCTGTCAAAATAGCAATAGCAAGGTGGCTGCTGACCATATCTTGATGATGAGGTTTGAAATTTAAAGTGTAGCATAGAATGCTTATATAGGATTTTGGAATGTGTGTGTGAAAGAGAATAGTGCCGGCTATACAAGCTCTCAGTAGAGATTAAAATAATGCAATCTCTCTTCTGTGCCTCTGAGCTTCAACCCCTTTCAAGATCAAATTGTTTCAAGCATGTGGGTATATTCAGGGTATTCTGGTGTCCTCAAAGATAGGCAGCACCTCTCACTGGACACCCAGGGTGCTTTATAGTCACATATAGAGTTTGCATTTGAGATCAACATCAGCAAGTTTACTCACGGTTAAAATACAGATGAGTTTAGAGACTTAAGAGTTGAACCAAAAGAAGCGGAGGTGGGTATTTCTCCAGTATTTACAGTCATGCTGATATAGACTGCTATTCAAACACAGCACTAACATTAAGACTGATGATCAGAGGGCTGGAGCTGTGGCATAGCAGGTAAAGCCACTGCCTGCAGTCCCAGCATTCCATATGGGCACCAGTTTGAGTTCCAGCTGCACCACTTCCAACCCAGCTGTCTGCAGATGCACCCAGGAAACTAGTGGAGGATGGCCCAAGTGCTTGGGCCCCTTCACCCACATGGGAGACCCAGAATAACCTCCTGGCATCTAGCTCCAGATTGGCCCAGCTCTGGCTATTGTTGTCATTTGGGGAATGAACCAGCAGGTAGATCTCTATCTCTCCCTCTGTCTAACTCTGCCTCTCAAATTAAAAAAATACTGATAATCAGGAGTATGGACTGTGATGCCTTTAGAGATGTTGCTTAATGATCCAAATGAAGTTTTGGAGCATGGGTGAGAGGGAGGGTGATGTGGGAAGTATCACTATGTTCCTAAATCAGTATATATGAAATATAAGAAACTTGTATAACTTAAATTAACTAAGAAACAAAGTTTGATAATTAAAAAAGCAAAAGGACCCTAGTTGGGAGTAATATAGACAATGTCTATAAACCATAATTGAATGGAAAAAATGACTATTTTGCCAATACACAGTAGATTTTAAGGTAATCACAGATCATTACAATTATAGAAGTATAACATTGTTAACCATTGATTTGACAAAGTAATAAAACAGTGTTTTACAAAACTATATTTGTGGATTGGATTAAAATGATGGAGTAGGGTGGGAGCTTACTGCTCTAGCCGAGGAGAAGATAGTTTGAAAAAAAAAAGGAGAGAATGGCAGAGGAAATGCCATGCAAAATATAGGGACACAGCAGACCTATGTAGAAGGTGTGAGTATGCACAAATCAGGACCCCAGCAGCTGAGAGCCTCTGAACCAGCTTTGGAGAGAGGTAAGACCAGACTGCAGCAGCCCAAGTCAGTGGTGATAAAGCTGCAGGAAAAGCTGAGAGAGAATCTGTCTTGGAGCCTTGTAGGAGATAGTGTACCTGTCAAAGTAAAGGAGGAAAAAAGGGGGCTGCACATTTCTCTCTCCCCAATCATGCTGCAACAGCATCCTGTAACAAGCAGATACAGAACAAGTGCCATTTTGGACATATGTAACAGCTCATTGTAGTACCCAACAACCAGTGGAGTGTAGACTTCTGAGTCTGGTGGGGAGAACTGATGGGGGGCTGGGTGCTCATGACTGTGGGAGGCTTGTGTACCAGGACTAACTGTGAAAACACTGAGGATGTGTGGGAAGGCTCAAGAGTGTGGCTGGGATCTTGGGCAGTCACTGTTGGAGCCTCCAGATACTTAGGGCTCTTTGGTTCCCTGGTAAGGGACATTGCTGAGGAATCTACTTATACCAAAAAAAAAAAACAAACAAACAAACAAACAAAAAGAGATGGTTTGCATGGTCCTTGTGGAAGTGCAGCTGCATATTATACCCACTGGGGCTTGTGTCCAGACCTGATCTCCTTTGAGAAGAGGAGCTGAGTCTATACAAACAGAAGAAAAACCTCCCCTCCGATTAAATAAAAAAAGGAGATTTACCAGGCCCATCATGGGTGTCACCTTAACACTCTCTTCACCCTGGAGCACTAAACAGAGCTCCCCAATCACACCCATCACATACCTCTAGGTATTCCCTGAAAGAAGACACTCCACTAATCCACACAGACATAGTCCAAAGACAAAAGCCACCAAAGCAGAAGAAGAAGGAGAAGAATAAGAAAGAAGAGAAGGAGAAGGAGTAGAAACCAACAAGTATTTCCACACATCCCAAATATTGTTGGGAATCTACAGGATACTATCAAATGACCCAACATACAGGTTTTTAGGAGTTCCTGAAGTTGTGGAAGGAGAGAAAGGATTATTAGTGAAATAATAACAGGAAACTTCCCTAATTTGGAGAAGGAAAGGGAAATCCAAGTACAGGAAGCATATAGAACGTCTAATAGACATGACCAGAAATTATTTTCATCATGACACTTTGTAATCAAGCCCTCCACAGCAAAACATAAAGAAAAGATTTTAAAATGTGCATGAGAGAAGTGCCTTTCAGAAGAACCCCAATGAGACTAACTGCAGACTTCTCATCAGAAACCCAACAGGCTAAGAGAGAATGGTGAAATATATTCCAAGTTTATGAGAAAGAAAAACAGTCAACTCAGAATACTGTACCCTGCAAAGCTCTCATTTATGAATGAAGGTGAAATAAAGACCTTCCATAACAAACAGAAATTGAAAGAATTTGTCACCACCCATCCAGCCTTGAAAAAGATGCTAAAGGATGTTCTGCACACAGAAACATGGTTATCACTACGAAAGAAGGTAAAAATATAAAATTACCCAGTAATAGTGCAAAGGAAATCCAAAGTAAAAAGTAGGAATATTTATGGGAAAATGGCAGGGCAATTTCATTACTTATCAATAGTCCCTTTAAATGTAAATGGCCTCAAATCTCCAGTCAAAAGACAAAGACTGGCTGAATGGATTAAAAGACAAAACCATCTGTTTGCTGCCTACATGAAACATGTCTCACCAACAAAGATGCATGCAGACTGAAAGTGAAAGTATGGAAAAAATATTCCATGCTAACAGAAACGAAAAAAGAGCTGGCATAGCCATCCTAATATCAGACAAACTAGACTTTTTTATTTTTTAAAAGAATTTTTAAAATTTATTTTATTTGAGAGATAGTCACAGATAGTGAGAGGGAGAGACAGAGAGGTCTTCCTTCCATTGGTTCACTCTCCAAATGGCTGCAATGGCTGGAGCTGTGCCAATACAAAGCCAGGAGCCAGGTGGTTCCTCCTGGTCTCCCTGTGGGTGCAGGAGCCCAAGAACTTGGGCCATCCTCCACTACTCTCCCAGGCCATAGCAGAGAACTGGATGGGAAGTGGAACAGCCGGGACTAGAACCGGTGCCCATATGGGATGCTGGTGCCGCAGGCAGAGGATTAACCTAGTGCGCTGAGGAGCTGGCCCCCAAAATAGAATTTAATACAAAAACAGGTAAAAGAGACAAAGAAGGACGCTATGTCATGATTAAAGGATCAATTCAGTGGAAATTTGTAATTATTATAAATGTATATGCACATAATTACAGGGCACCTGGCTATTTAAAAGAAATGTTATGGGATCTAAAAAGAGACATAGTTTCAAATACAATAGTAATGGGGGACTTAAATACCCCATTTTTAGAAATGGACAGATCAACCAGATAGAAAATCAGCAGGGAAACCTCAGAGTTAATGGACCTAACAGCTATCTACAGAACTTTCCATTCTACAGTTGCAGAGTACACATTCTTCTCAGCAGTGCATGGAACTTTCTCTAGGATTGACCATATGGTAGGCCATAAAGCAAGTCTCAGTATATTCAAAACAATAGAAATCATACCATGTATCTTCTCAGATCTCAATGCAATTTCCAGGAGTGGGATAGCTGGATCACATGATAGATCTATATTCAGGTTTCTGAGTTATCTCCATATTGTCTTCCACAGTGGCTGCACCAGTTTACATTCCCACCAACAGTGGATTAGGGTACCTTTTCCCACATTCTTGCCAGCATTGGTTGTTTGTTGATTTCTGTATGAGAGCTGTTCAAACTGGAGTGAAGTGAAACCTTGCTGTGGTTTTGATTTGCAGTTCCCTTATGGCTAGTGATCACGAGCATTTTTTTCAAGTGTCTCTTGTCTATTGGCCATTTGAACTTCCTCTCTTGAAAAAGTGCCTGACCAAGTCCTCTGCCCATTTCTTAACTGGACTGTTTTGTTGTTCTTGAATTTCTGGTGCTCTTTAAATATTCTGTATTGTTTGCAAATATTTTGTCCCATTCTGTGGTGGCCTTTTCACTTTGCTGAGTGTTTCTTTTTCAGTGTTGAAGCTTCTCAGCTTGATGCAATCCCATCTTACAACTTTGGCTTTGATTGCCTTCCTTCTGGGGTCTTTTCCATGAAGTCTTTGTCTATGCCAATGTCTTACAGGGTTTCCCCAATGTTCTCTAGTTGGGCCCCAGATTTGGGTCTTTGATCCATTTTAAGTGGATTTTTGTGGAAGGCATAAAGTATGGGTCTAGTTTCATACTTCTGCATGCAGAGATCCAGTTTTCCCAACACAGTTTGTTGAAGAGACTGTCTTTGCTGATGGAATTGAGTTTAGCAAGCTACCTAGAAACACTACCCAAGCATTTTCACTGCAGTTTATGCTGCTGGTGTAACTGGCCCAGATGTAAAGGGGAGGACCATCAATCTTGTCACTCTATTTTGCACAAGGCCATGGTCACCTAAACCTTATCTGACTTAAGGAAAAACTTGTTGATTTATTCAGGATGGTTGTAGAGCTTTTCCCTCTTCATATAAGACTTAAGTGACAATGTTGCCTGCCTGAAGATATGCAACTAATTTAGGTGAACTGTCTGAACTTGAATATGGATTAGTAGTATTAGAACTCTGAGCATGGAGGCTAATTATTTCTGCTGTGAATATGATGCATCAACTCAGGTGTATGCATTTATGTATTCAGAAAATAATTATAAGGACTTTCAAAAGTTTGAGAAAATTATTTAGCCTACAAATTGTCTCATCATTGAGTTTTAAAGTTCTTGGTAACTTTTGCACACAATTTCTTAATTTTTAAAGATTCATTCATTCATTCACTTGAAAAACATAGTGAAACACACACACATACAGAGAGAGAGAGAGAGATCTTCCACCTGCAGGATCACCCCTCCAAATTGTTGCAACAACCACGGTTGGGACAGCCCAAAGCTAGGAGTCAGGAACTCCCTCCTAGTTTCTCACTTGCATAGTAGGGTCCCAAGTACTTGGGACATTATCTATTACTTCCTTTTGCACATTATCAGAGAGCTGGATTGGAAACACAGAAAACAGAGCTGAAACTGTCAATTCTATAAGGAATTCCAGCATTGCAAGTGATGGCCTAACCTGCTGTATCACAATTCCACCCCCATGCAATTCCTTTAAATATGTATTTTTACAAAAGTAAAAGTGGTTATAGTTGTATATTATGAATATATTTATTTACATATTTTTAAAAATTAAAATTTATTTGAAAGGCAGAATGACAGAGAGAAGGAGAGTCAAGGAGAGACACCTTCCATCTTTATTTACTCCCCAAGTGGACACAATGTCCAGAGATGGGCCAGACACAAGCTAGGAACTAGGAATTTCATTTGGGTTTCACACATGGGTGGCAAAGGCCCAGTATTTGGACAATCTTCTGCTAGTTTCCCAGCTGCATTATGAGGGAGCTGGATCAGAAGTAGAACAGCTGGGACTCACACTGGTGATCTTATGGGATTCCAGCATTACAGGAAATAGCTTAACATCCTGTGCCACAGTGCTAGCCCCTACTGGTATATGTTTAACATATGAAATGTACACTTAAATTAGGTAACAGAGTAACTTTTATGTTACATGTATTTTATCACCATATGAATGGAGAAATTAAATAATTAGCTTTCAATCCAAAAATACCTTTTTCAAGATCTTATAAATATTATTTATGTTAATCATAGAAGTGAATGATTTATACTTAATCACCTATCTAAACATTGTATAATATAAAAGTATACACACTTATGCAATATAGTTTCTTCAGAGTTGACAACAATATTCTTTTTCCAGAGATGTTTTCCCAGTAGTCATAAATAACTATTGAAGCAGCTATTTTTCCTAAGTATTTGTTGAAAAAAAACATGATAATAGATCTCTTTAGTACTCTGTTAAACAAAATACTTGATAAGTTTGTACTATATTTAATAGTTATATTTTAATATAATAAATGGTGAATACCTTTAAAATAATCACTGTATGCAGATCCGTGTTCATTACAAGAATGCTATTGTGAGAAATCTTGTCTAAGAAGAAATTATCTTGGGAAATTTGGGGCAAATCCCCATGGTTGCCCTTTATCTGTCTCACAAACTAGCACTGCTTTTGTGAGAGAAAACGTGAGAGAAGACTCAAGGGTTTCTTTCTCACATCACTATATTTGGGTGTCCAGAATTAGGTGTTTCCTTCTCACATATACAAATTGGAGATTATATCACAAATGTGTTCTAATTAGGCAGTGAATACAAGTTGGGAATAGTCACGATGGAAGAAAAGCTGCAAGTGAACACCTTATTCTTAAGACTTAGTATTTCTTAGCAGGGAACTGGATCGGAAATGGAGCAGCAGTGACATGAACTAGCACACATGTGGGATACCTGCATCCCAGGTGGTGGCTTAACCCTCTGTGCTAAACACTGGCCCCTTAAAGATTTAATTTAAAAGTATTTAGGAAGTATAAAGTTTATTGGCATGTTGAAAGAATTTTAAAAATTATGCCTTTGGTGCAGAGTTACGTTGCTGCTTGGGACACCTACAACCCAGATCTGAGTGACTGGTTTGAGTCACAGCCATTAAACTTAGAATCCAGCTTCCTGTTAGTATCTTGGGAGCAACAAATGATGGCTTATGTAGTTGGATTACTGCCAACCATGTGAGGGACCTGGATTAGGTTCTAGGTTCTAGGTTCCTGGTGTTGGCCTGGCTCATCCCTGGCTGTGGCAGACATTTTGGGAACAAACTAGTAGATGGGGGATCTCTTTCTCTCTCTCTCTCTCTCTCTGCCTCTGCCTTTCTGTAACTCTGCCTTTAAAATAAATAAATAAATCTTAAAAAAGAAGATAGATGACATGATTATCATTTTTTAAGGTTGAATTGTATTCCATTGTGAATATATACCACACAATTTGGTTAATTCACCTTTTGATGGACATTTTTGGTGCTTCTAAATAATGGCTATTTTAATAATGTGGACATGAACACAGAAAGGAAGACATTTCTTCAAACTACTGATTTAATTCTTTGAATATATACCCAGGAGTAAAACTGTTGGATCAAATTATAATTCTGTTTTTCTTTTTAAGCCTTTGCCACATTTACTTTTACATATAGCCCCTTATAATGTCAACAAACACATTTCTTTTCTCTTCTAAAATATTAAATTCATTCACTCCAGTAGATTGGCTATTACCAAAAAAGGGAGATAACAAGTGATGGTGAGAATGCTGGTAAAAGGGAACCCTGGCACATAGTTGGTTGGAATATAAGTTAGTGCAGCCACCGTGGAAAATAGTATGGTGGCTTCATAAAAATGAAGCATAAAACCTCCATATTGTCTGGGAATCCTACATCTGGGTTTTAGTCCAAAGGAATTGAAGTCAGGATTTGTGACCTCAGCAAATGGTGAGTCTTTCCTGATGAAGTTATTCTAAGACATATCCCAGGAAAACAGGGGAGTAAGCAAAGAAGGAGTTATGAGACACATGAATTACTTCTCGGCCTTTTGGCTAAGATCAAGTGAGACACATGAAATAGAGACTCAACAAGAGAGGCAATGTAGAATCCAGGAGCATCAAAATATAAACATTACTAAAACTAGAGTCCTGTTTGGATTACGGTGAGTGAAGCCTCCCCCAAGGTTGCATCTATAAAAATGATAAAAATCATTTTTAGCCAATTCAAAGGAAAAGTTAAGTGGAGGCGAATGTCAGCACAAAGGCACCCCCCGCCCCCATCTAGTGTTTAGAATGGCAAAAGTTAGGGCCTGCACTGTGGCTCACTTGGTTAATCCTCCACCTGCGGCACCAGAATCCCATATGGGTGCTGGGTTCTAGTTCTGATTGCTCCTTTTCCAGTCCAGCTCTCTGCTGTGGCCCGGGAAGGCAGTGGAGGATGGCCCAAGTGCTTGGGCCCTGCATCCGCATGGGAGACCAAGAGGAAGCACCTGGCTCCTGGCTTCAGATTGGCGCAGCACTGGCCACAGCGGCCATTTGGGGAGTGAACCAACAGAAGGAAGACCTTTTTCTCTGTCTCTCTCACTGTTTATAATTCAACCTGTCAAATAAAAAAAAGAAAAAAAAAAGAATGGCAACAGTTGACTCATGAGTATCTTCCAGATTTTGCCATTAACAACTAAATTTTATCAGCTCCCTTTAATAAGACATCATCTGCAGCTGCTCCCTACAAACAAGAAACATCACAATTTTTTGTGAAGCTGTATCATGTAGATAAAAATGGATAGATTGATTGATAGATTTATAGATATATAAAATACAGGAATTAAATGTATATATTATTTGAAAGGCAGAGTCACAGAGAGAGAAGAGACCAAGAAAGTTATCTGCTGATTCACTCCCCAAATGGCTACAATGGCCAGGGCTGTGCCAGAATGAAGCCAGGGATCAGGAGCCTCATCTGAGTCTCCCACGTGGATGTGGGAGCCAAGCACTTGGGCCATATTCTGCTGTTCTCTCAGGCCATTAGCCAAGAGCTGGGAAGTGGGGCAGCTGGGACTCAAACCGGTGCCTATATAGGATGACATATATTAAATTAATATTCAGTCTATCGAAATACAACAGAAGTCAAAGGACTCAGTCATATGAAAAATGCAGAAACACATTTGATAAATTTAGCATTCATAAAAATGGGCTGGAAGGGGACTGCCTCAACATCGTTCAGAGCACACATAAATATCCTGCTTCCAACCTCATACTCCGTGTTGTAGAGACATGTTCTCTTAACATCAGAAACAAGACAATGAGGTCCTTGCTGTTTCTACCCAATATTGTACTGAGGGATCTATGCTGTGGCATCAGGTAAAGGAAGATGTGGGACAGTGGTTGCAGGGCTGCTATGGAATTTGGGGCTAAGGTGAATCTCTGTGTGCAAGGACTGGCCCTGCTCTCACCCACAGCGTGCAGGGGACCCAGGGAAGATCTGCCGCAGTGTTGGTCTGGGGTCTACAGATTCCAGAGTTGACCACAGGGGTGACCGTGTCTCCCTACAGCTAGTTCCAGCAGGTCCACCATCTCCACCACTCCCCACCCTCTCAGCTTCATACACTACCATTTCTCAGTTTCAAATTTGTCTGGCTTCCTCTTTAAAGAGTGGCAGAGGCTGACCCAAACTGGGCCTCTCAGCAGCAGAAACTGTGACGTGTTTCACCTGCATACCTGACTGGGCAGTATGCAGAGCCTGTGGGCCAGCAGGATGTCACATTGCTGTAGCCAATCAGTATCTTCCGTAGGATGATGGGAGGTGGGGGGATTTAGGATTGTGCGGTGTGAGAGTTGTGAAGGGGGAAGCTTAAGCAGCCTCCTCCATCTTCCCCTCTTTCCTGGAAGCAATTAAAGCTTCAACCCTACGTTTCTACAGGAATCTTGTGAGCTGGAACTTGCAGTAACCCGCTTCAGGTGGGTTACCTTTCACTGGTTGTTGACTCTTAGACTTTTGTTTTTCTTCATATTCTCAGGTCATTTTTCTGTTTAATCCTTTATTTTTATATATTTTGAATATATAAATACCTATTATATATATGTATATATATATATGTTTTGAAGAGTGCTTAAAGATATTACTAGATAATTTTGATTCAATTATCTTTTTTTTAAAGGTCTTCCTTCTATTGGTTCACCCCCCTAATGGATGCTACGGACAGTGCGCTGCGCTGATCCGAAGCCAGGAGCCAAGTGCTTCCTCCTGGTCTCCCATCGGAGTGCAGGGCCCAAGCACTTGGGCCATCCTCCATTGCACTCCCGGGCCACAGCAGAGAGCTGGACTGGAAGAGGAGCAACCAGAACAGAACTGGCGCCCCAACTGGGACTAGAACCCGGGGTGCCAGCGCCACAGGCGGAGGATTAGCCTAGTGAGCTGTGGCGCCGGCCGATTCAATTATCTTTTGTGTGTGTTTCCCAGTCTTCATTTTTGTTTAATATTTTCTCTTCATTTCTTGCTGGCATTTAGTAATCCTGTTGATTTTATGTATTGATCTTCTACCCAGCAGTCCTGTTACATTCACTTATCAGTTACATTTGGGGATTAGGTTCAATTATTTCTGTGTGTAATAGTGTCATCCACATATATTGACAGTTGTTTCTAAAAAGTTGTTACTGATATCTTATATTTCTTTTTTATTATTTTATTTCCTTGATACAAGCCCACCATAATGTCAAAGAGAGACAGTCAGCTTTCTTTGGGTGAACTTCTAAGGAAAGAGTCCTCAGTGATACTGTATTAAGTAATTTGTTGTACATTCTTTTAAGACAATCTTGCTCTGATTAAACAAATCAATTTTAAGTATCCTGTTAATATTGGATTTGATTTCTTTATGTATTGATGTTGAATTTTATTGGATGCTTTCTAACATTTATTCTAACTGATCATTTAACTCCTTTTATTCTTCACCTACCTGGATGATTATGTGAGAATGTTAAGTACTTTGCACTTTTTAGTGTATTTCCTTGTTATTGATTAGATTTTAATATGTGGTTTAATTTATATTATACTTTGACTAGAATATTTGTATCTCTTTATGAAAGAAGTGTTCTTTAATTTCATTTTTAACTTATGTCCTGCTCCAAGTTGGGTCATCTGTGGCTTCCCAAAAGAAATTTTAAAATACTCAATTTATTTTCACTTGTGGAGAGTATGGGAAATGTGATTTTTTTCTTCCTTAAAACATTAGAATATACCATACATTTGGACCTGAAATTTTGTTGTGAAGTTTTTTCCAAGTTTTTCAAAAATTTATTCAACTTTAGTTTTTACAAGAGTTTTTTTTGTTTAATTTTATGTCATATTCATGCTTTAGGAAGCTGGTTTTCAAAATGTAGTGGATATTGGTCTCTATAGTCAAATTTTCCCTCTTAAGAATGTCATAAAATGCTCTTAGTATCTTGGCAAGTTCTGTGAGGTCTTTTTTTTTCTTTCAAACTTTTATTTAATGAATATAAATTTCCAAAGTACAGCTTATGGATTACAATGGCTTCCTCCCCATAACGTCCCTCCCACGCGCAACCATCCCCTTTCCTACTCCCTCTCCCCTTCCATTCACATCAAGATTCATTTTCAATTCTCTTTATATACAGAAGATCAGTTTAGCATACATTAAGTAAAGATTTCAACAGTTTGCTCCCACACAGAAACATAAAGTGAAAAATACTGTTTGAGTACTAGTTATAGCATTAAATCTCAATATACAGCACACTAAGGACAGAGATCCTACATGAGGAGTAAGTGCACAGTGACTCCTGTTGTTGACTTAACAAATTAACACTCTTGTTTATGGCATCAGTAATCACCCTAGGCTCTTGTCATGAGCTGCCAAGGCTATGGAAGCCCCCTGAGTTCACTGACTCTGATCATATTTAGACAAGGCCATGGTCAAAGTGGAAGTTCTCTCCTCCCTTCAGAGAGAGGTACCTCCTTCTTTGATGACCCATTCTTTCCACTGGGATCTCACTCGCAGAAATCTTTCATTTAGGTTTTTTTTTCCCCAGAGTGTCTTGGCTTTCCATGCCTGAAATAGTCTCATGGGCTTTTCAGCCAGATCGGAATGCTTTTAGGGCTGATTCTGAGGCCAGAGTGCTGTTTAGGACATCTGCCATTCTATGGGTCTGCTGTGTATCTCGCTTCCCATGTTGGATCATTCTCTCCCTTTTTGATTCTATCAGCTAGTATTTGCAGACACTATTTTTGTTTATGTGATCTCTTTGGTTCTTAGTCCTATCATTATGATCAGTTGTGAACAGAAATTGATCACTGGGACTAGTGAGATGGCATTGGTACATGCCACCTTGATGGGATTGAATTGGAATCCCCTGGTATGTTTCTAACTCTACCGTTTGAGGTAAGTCAGCTTGAGCATGTCCCAAATTGCACATCTCTTCCCTCTCTTATTCCCACTCTTACATTTAACAGCGATCACTTTTCAGTTAAGTTTCAGCACTTAAGAAGAATTGTGTATTGATTACAGTATTCAACCAAAAGTATTAAGTAGAACAAACAAAAAAAATACTAAGAGGGATAACATATCAAGTTGCTCATCAACAGTCAGGGTGAGGGCTGATCAAGTCACCATTTCTCATAGTGTTCATTTCACTTTAACAGTTTTTCTTTTTGGTGCTCAGTTAGTTGTCACCTATGAAGGAGAACAAGTGGTATTTGTCCCTTTGGGACTGGCTTATTTCACTCAGCATAATGTTTTCCAAATTCCTAACAGGGATCACTTTTCAGTTAAAATTTAAACACCTAAGAATAATTGTGTGTTAATTACAGAGTTCAACCAATGGTACTGAAACAAAAAAAAATATTAAAATGGAGATTCCTCAGAAACTTGAAGATAACCCTACCATTCAACCCAGCCTTCCCACTCCTTGGAATTTACCCAAAGGAAATTAAATTGGCAAACAAACAAGCTGTCTGCACATTAATGTTTATTGCAGCTCAATTCACAATAGCTAAGACCTGGAACCAACCCAAATGCCCATCAACAGTAGACTGGATAAAGAAATTATGGGACATGTACTCTATAGAATACTATACAGCAGTCAAAAACAACGAAACCGGGTCATTTGCAAAAAGATGGAGGAATTTGGAAAACATCATGCTGAGTGAATTGAGCCAGTCCCAAAGGGACAAATATCATATGTTCTCCCTGATCAGTTAGTAGTACTAACTGAGCACCAAGGGGGAAACTTGTTGAAATGAAATGGACACTGTGAGAAACAGTGACTTGATCAGCTCTTGTCCTGACGGTTGATGTACAATGTAATACTTTATCCATTTTAGTATTTTTTTTTGTTCTGTGAGGTCTTTAAATGTGATTCTGTTTTAATTTTCTATAATTGGTTATTGGCTTTTAATTAACCTATTTATCTTTGTGTATTCGTTTCTGTGGTAATTTTCCTATTATACAATCAGCATTTCACTGATTCCTGCTATTACCTTTTTTCCTGGTTTTATTTTATTCTACCAGTTTTTTTCTTTTTAATTACTTAGAAGGAAGCTGAAAGGACTGATTTTCAGTATTCTGAATATTCACTTCAGGATGTAAATTTTCTCTAAGCTCTGATAATCTTCATCTCCTTTATGCCCTGGTATATTTATAAACCTTATATATATAGGCTGTCTGTCCCAGTGGATCCACCCCCATGTGCCTGCAGCCTTTCCAGGCTTTGTGTTTCCATTGCTGTGCCTGTCCTGTAGGCTCTCTATAGTGTTACCATCCCAAATAACTGCGACCTGTGTTTGCCCTTGCATGCTGTCATTTGTTAAATATCTGTCACCTCAGTAATCTCCCCATGCTCCAGTCATGAGTTTCCAAGGCTATGGAAGCCCCTTGAGTTCTCCGACTCTTATCTTGTTTAGACAAGGTCATAGTCAAAGTGGAGGTTCTCTCCTCCCTTCAGAGAAAGGTACCTCCTTCTTTGAAGACCTGTTCTTTCCACTGAGATCTCATTCGCAGAGATCTTTCATTTAGTTTTTTTTTTTTTTTTTTTTGCCAGAGTGTCTTGGCTTTCCATGCCTGAAATACCCTCATGAGGCCATAAACAAGAGTGTCAATTTGTAAAGTCAACAACAGGAGTCACTGTGCACTTACTCCTCATGTAGGATCTCTGTCCTTAGCGTGCTGTACATTGAGACTTAATGCTATAATGAGTACTCAAATAGTATATTTCACTCTGTGTTTCTATGGGGGTGCAAACTGTTGAAAGCTTTACTTAATGTATACTAAACTGATCTTCTGTAAAAAAAAGAAAAAAAAAGAAAAAAGAAATTATCAATTCCCAACTTGACTCTCACTGGGATTAAACATGACAATAGGTCTGATCTGATTTCATCATCATTTAAAAAATCATCTATTATTTTTCACTTTATGTTTCTGTGTGGGAGCAAACTGTTGAAATCTTTACTTAATGCATGCTAAATTGATCTTCTGTAGATAAAGAGAATCGAAAATGAATCTTGATGTGAATGGAAGGGGAGAGGGAGTGGGAGAGGGGAGGGTTGCGGGTGGGAGAGACGTTATGGGGGGGAAGTGATTGTAATCCATAAGCTGTACTTTGGAAATTTATATTCATTAAATAAAAGTTAAAAAAAATCTCTGTCACCAATGAGAGCTCTCAAAAGTACCTATTCCTGGTGTTGGCAACTCAATCCCTCCTGTCTCCAGCACATCTGAGTATCTCCCCCATGGCTGCACCTCATGTCAATATTCATGTTCTTTAGCCTCTCTACATGTAGACGTGATCTTCCCTTATGTGTCTGCATTACTAGTCCAGAGTGACTCCATCCCCTCTGCTAGCAGCCAATGGCTTCCTTTGGACAAGTGTCTGACCTTTGCTGAAGTGTCCTCCCTCAGGTGCCTGCATGCCATCTACCAGCAGCCATTGTATTCCTTGTTCCTATAGCCCCTTTGACTGAAACCCATGATTTTCTCTTCTATCTCTAGGAATGCCTGCACTTTAAATGTCTCATTGATCTTCACTCCCTCTTCTGCTAATGTGAAAATTTGCTTACCTGGCTAACTACTGAAAGATAACTTAGTTCCATACAAGTTTTACTTGTATGACGCTACTGTATATATTTCCATGTTATATTTTACATGGGCCTATGATTCACACTAGCTGGGAAAATATAAAGAGACAAGTGCGCTGCATGATGTGGTGATACTGTCATTGGCTTCCTGGTAACATGTGAAGATGTCTGGGCAAGTGCCTGTCCCACTTATGCATCCCCATCAGTAATGAATGAGATGTCCTGCTATTCTGAATTATTGCATTTGTATTGCCATGTTTTTTATTGTTTAATGATAATGACCAAAATATATGATTCTATCTTTTTGCTGTTTAAATGTGCTTTTCTTTAGTGCTCAGTGTGTTAATTTTTTTCATAATTTCTCAATATTTATGATGTTCTATATGCTTATTTCTTATCAGTATATATTTTAAGTTTCTGTGCATATGGTTGTCAAATTCTTTAATTACGTAATTTTTTCTTATTATTGAGTTTTACAAGTTCTTGGTAAATTTTGCATGCAATTCCTTCAATTTTTAAAAATTCATTAATTCATTTGGAAGGCACAGTGACAGAGGAGAGAAGGAGAGACAGAGAGAAAGAGAGAAAAATATTGAGAGAGAAAGCACTTTCATCCAGTGGTTCATTCCTCCAAATGGCTGCAACAACCAGGGCTGGAACAAACCAAATCTAGGAGCCAGGAACACCATCTTAGTTTCTCACATGGGTGGAAGAGGCTTAAGTAATTGGGCCATTATCTGCTAGTTTTCCATGTGCATTATCAGGGAACTAGATTGTAAGAAAACTCAGGACTCAAACTGGCAACCTGGTAAGGAATGCTAGCATTGCAAGTGATGGCCTAACTGGTGCACAATGCCAGCCTCATGCAATTTCTTAAATATGTATTTTTTTACAAAGTGCAAATTAGTTATAATTGTACTCTATGTGTTTATTTATTTACAGATTTAAAAAAAAATTAAGATTTTAAAAATTTTTTGAAAAGTACAGTGACAGAGAGAGTCAGAGAAAAAGATCTTTCATCCTTTGATTTACTCCCCAAATAGCCACAATGGCCAGGAATGGGTCAGACCACAACCAGGACTCAATAACTTCATCTAAATTTCCCACATGAGTGACAGGGGCCCAAGTATTTGGGCCATTTTTCATTGCTTTCCCAGGTGTATTAGCAGCGAGCTAGACTAGAAGCAGAGCAACTGGGACTCAATCTGATGCTCACAGGGTTGATAGCAGTGCAAAGGATAGCTTAACCTCTTATGCCAAATGCTAGTTCCTATGAATACATATATATATATATAAATGAGAATAGGGTGTATTAAATATATTATATTTATATTAAATATATATGTAATACATATTTGGTTATTTACGTTATAATATATATTTATATTAAAAGGGGAATAGGCTAACTTTTATAGTACATGTATTTTACCACAATATAATGGAAAAAATAAATAATTTTCATTGATTCCAAAAAAGTATATGTTCATCAAAATTTTATAAATGTTATTTATATTAATCTTAAAAATGAATTATTTGTATCTCATTTTCTATATAAATATTCTATTATAATTGGTAAGTATTTGAAGTTATTCAATACAATTTATGAGTAAAGAGCAAAATTCTTTTCTTTCTTTTTTTTTTGACAGGCAGAGTGGACAGTGAGAGAGAGAGAGAGAGAGAGACAGAGAGAAAGGTCTTCCTTTTCCGTTGATTCACCCCCAATGGCCGCTGCGGCTGGCTCACTGCACTGATCTGAAGCCAGGAGCCAGGTGCTTCTCTTGGTCTCCATGTGGGTGCAGGGCCCAAGCACTTGGGCCATCTTCCACTGCACTCTCAGGCCACAGCAGAGAGCTGGACAGGAAGAAGAGACCAGGACAGAATCAATCCAGCACCCCGACCGGAACTAGAACCCGGGATGCCAGCGCCGCAGGTGGAGGATTAGCCTATTGAGCTGCAGCGCTGGCCAGCAAAATTCTTTCATACAGATATTTTCCCAATAATCATGTCATTATTGAAGCAGCTGTTTTTCCTAAGTATGCATTTGTTGAAAAAACATGATAAATCTCTTTAGTTCTTACATTAAACAAAATGAATAAAGAAAAGTTTATATTATTTAATAGTTATGTAGTAACTGATAAATAATTTTAAAATGCTTACTGAGATGCAGATCCTCTTTATTACAAAAATGTTGCTGTGAGAGTCCTTGTCCACGAGGAAATCTCTGCATCTCTGTACAATTTGAAGAAAATTCTCTTGGATGCCCCTCATCTGTCTCACCCACAAATAAACACTGCTCATTGAAAGACAGGGTGAGGAATGTCTAAAGGTATTCTGCCCGTATCACTACCCTTCGGTTTCCAGAATTAGGTGTTTTTTTCACATATGATGTCTCATTACAGAGTACAAATTGGGCATTATGTCACAAATGTGCTCTCCTACTTAGGCAGTGAACACAAGTTGTGTGTAGTCATGGTGGAAGGAAAGCTACAAGAGCACACTTTATTTTTAAGACATTTATTTCTTTGAAAGATAGATAGATGAATAGATGAATAAATGGATAGATACATAGATACATAGATAGAAATCATCCGACCACTAGGTTACTTCCCCAGTGGCTACAACAGCCAGGGCTGGGTGCCGCTGAAAGCCAGGAGCCTGGAGTCTAATTAGTGTAGGGGTCCAAGCAATTGAGCCATCCTCTGCCTCCTCAGGTGCATTAGCAAGGCGCTGGATCAGAAGTTGACTAGTTGACTAGTGCCCATATGGAATGACAGCATCATTGGTTGCAGTTTTATCCACTGTTGCCACAATCCCAGCCCCTTAAAAAACTTTTCTGTTCATCTGACTTTTACATGAAAAATTTTAAATAATCTTGAATTCTTGATTTTCGCAAGTATTTTAAGCGGAATTGTTTTCATGATTACTTTGCAAGCAGTTGGTTTTTGATGTATAAAAATGCTACTAACTTTTTTTGTAATTGTGTATCCTATAACTGAATTTGTCTATCATTTTTAATAGTTTTTGGTGAGGTATTCTTGTTCTTTAAATGTATAATTATACTAGGTCCATAAAGGTGACACACTTTCTTAACATATGTGACTAGAGGCAGGATAAACACTCTGCTTCAGTTCTAGTTAGTAGGGCAATACATTTTTAAAATTTTGAACAGTACATCAAATGAATCACTAGTACAGATGGTGATTTTAGGTAATAATTAAGCTTCATTCTCACATGTATTAAAATGTAATTAGCAAAGAGAATCTATGATTTCATAGTCATTGTTTTGAAATATTTGCTAAAAATGAATTCCTGTAAGTAAATAATTAATTTATACGTAGCCTAGCCCTTAGTAAAGTTGTGTGTCAGGATAGGGACTAATTTCTTATTTCTCCTATGTTATGGATTGCCCTCTATCTCATTTATAGCACTGTTACAATTTAATCAATATTAGTACCAATCTGTGCTGCACAAAGTGTTAGTACCAGGAAAAAATGAACAAAATTTATCTCATGACTATTTCACTGAAATTGTTATGCAAAAAGTATTTTTGCTAACCAGCATTTTGATATACTACAAACAGAAATGAGGCCATTGTTGTAGTCAGTCCTGTAAATAAGCTTAGGTGTCATCTTAAACTAATTCATAGATATTCCCAGTAAGGAGAGTGAACAGGCATCGTGGCAAAGAGGTTATGGCAACACTGGCTTTGAACCCCATTCTTCTTATGATTCAGCTTCCTGCTATTGGATACCCTGGGAGATGGCAGGTGATATTTTGAGTGCTTGTGTCCCTGCCACACATTTGGGACATTTGAATAAATTTATTGCCTCCTGGCTTTAGCCTTGTCCAATCCTGACTTTTGTGAGCATTTAGAGAGTCAACTAGCAAATGTAAAATTAATCTCTCTCTCTCTTTCTCTCTCTGTCTTCCCAACCCTGTTCTTCTCCCTATTTCTCTGTTTCAACTAAATTTTTAAAAACCATATTTTGAGAAAATCAATTGCTAGTATGAGTACAATACTTTAAATAGGCTTTCCAACACTGTGGAACCAGAGTTTAAATATTTTCCTTATAAAGAAATAAGTGAAATGAAAATTGTGAATACTCATCAGGCTGAAAATAAGAGTCTTTCACCAATTCAAAATTTGGCGGGGACAAGGAACCTATCACAGAAAATGGTTTCATGGTCTTTTTAAAAGTATATTATTCAGCTGCCCCACTAGAATTATTTCTTTGTCCTGAAAGTGAAGGAAATATAAATTATTTTTACAACTGAAATTGCTGAGCATAGCATGTTAAGTAGAGACACCAAGAAAGTTTCTCATAAAATAACATTGTGATGATACTCTGTATTCTAATATCAACTGCAGGTTCCTTAGCTCATCTTCAGTTTTCAGACCCTCAAGAAAAGATAAAATGGGCCGCTGAGATGCAAGTCATTAGGGAAAGATCTTTATAGATCTGCAACATAATCTCTCAAATGTAAGACTATGTGAACACTATGGCTTTGAAATCATGTTTGGAATTAAATGTCCTTGAGTCATAAGCAGGTTGAATACTGGGTTTTGTTTTTGTTTTTGATTTTTATAAATTAGCTTTTGTGAAGCTGTGAAGTCATTTGTTGTGGCACTGTTTTTGCTCTTCCAAACAGTAAATGCTCTGGAAGTGTTCAACATGGGTAGGAAAATACTTTAGTCTGTCATTTGTGGTTGCTTCAAATATGCCTCTGGTATCTTCTCATGCAAACACAAAATAAAGCTGTTAGTCCTCACCACCATAGCTACAACACAAAACCAAGATGATTTTTCTTTATACTTCTGAGTTCCTATGCTGCAGAATAAGTAGTGTCACCAAGCCCATAATCAGCCTCTTTCTGTGTGATGTCTGTCAAATTACTTCCTCTTACTGTGATACTGTTTATTTTTTATTTATTTATTTTTTTTGGACAGGCAGAGTGGACAGTGAAAGAGAGAGACAGAGAGAAAGGTCTTCCTTTGCCATTGGTTCACCCTCCAATGGCCGCCGCGGCTGGCGCGCTGCAGCCGGCGCACCGCGCTGATCCGATGGCAGGAGCCAGGAGCCAGGTGCTTTTCCTGGTCTCCCATGGGGTGCAGGGCCCAAGCACCTGGGCCATCCTCCACTGCACTCCCTGGCCACAGCAGAGGGCTGGCCTGGAAGAGGGGCAACGGGGACAGAATCCGGCGCCCCGACCGGGACTAGAACCCGGTGTGCCGGCGCCGCAAGGCGGAGGATTAGCCTAGTGAGCCGCGGCGCCGGCCGATACTGTTTATTTTTCTATAAAGTAAATGGCCAGCATTATTTGCCAAGATCCTTTGACCTCTGGCAATGATAATATCCTGATTAAGATTATAGAACTTGATACTGTTGGCATTTTAAAAATGTAAGAAATTCCTCACTTGCTGAATAGATTGTATCAAATGCTGAATGAAATGAAAACAAGGACGCAATCATACAACGAAAAGGACACATTGGTGTTTAAGTCAGTGACTCTGTATTTGGGAGAGTTAAGTGCACCTTGGGTAGTTATACAAATGTAAGAAATGCATTCCCTGCAACCATGGAATTCTGTGTTTTTTTTTTTTTTTATCAGTCAAAAGCTGATAGTTGAACTGTACACTTCTATAATAAAGTATATTTGAGAGGCTGAATCCAATGTTTAACAATATACTAAAACTTTCTATTAGGAAAGAAATGTTTGGTTTGACATAAAATTCAGAGCATTTTATTCAAACTAATCCATTGTGTTCAATTATCTTTTATATGGCTATGGTATTGGAACCACTAATGTTATCTCCCTTTGGAAATTACTCCTAAAAAAACTGGGTTAGGTGCTGGTGCTGTGGTGCAGTGGGTTAAAGCTCTGCCTGCAGCACCAGCATCCCATATGGGCACCGGTTTGAATCCCAGCTGCTCCACTTCCGAACCAGCTCTCTGCTATGGCCTGGGAAAGCAGTAGAAGATGGCCTAGGTCCTTGGGCCCCTGCACACACGTGGGAGACCTGGAAGGAGTTCCTGGCTCCTGGCTTCCGGTCAGCCCAGCTCTGGTCGTTGTGGCTATTTAGGGAGTGAACCAGCAGATGGAAGATCTCTCTCTCTCTCTGTAACTCTCTCTTTCAAATAAATAAAATAAATCTTTAAAAAACATTGGGTTAGATTTCCATGGTGCTTATCTATGGTGAAAAATGCATTTCATTATCAAAAAGCAAAATCATAAGCCCAACAGAAATAGAGGAAAGCCTAAGATGTATACACTTGCAGAAATTTATCTCTACCAGAACTAATTTGTAGTCCATAGAATTTTGTATTATAGTTTTAGGTAGAGGAACTTTTTTGGGGGGATAGTTGTTTCTAATAAATAATTAATATCAATATCCCCCCTTTGTCATGGAAATGAGGACCAGCCCCTAGAGAACAAGTAATCAGTCCTCTAGGGAAGAAGATCTAATGTGTCCTGGGATGACAGAATCATTCTACCAGGATGAGGGAAGTGTCAGTGGCACCCCTTCCACAACCAATCAGTGTGGGTAAGGTATATGCAGTTTAATGGCTTGGATAGTAACTTGATGAATAAACCGTGGTCTGGAAACCCTAGAACAGGATTGTTTGTGTTTTCTGAGTAGCCAAAGCTGGGGGAAGATACTGAGATTCTGGAAAATAGGACTGAGAATAGGAAACTGAAAAAATACAACTTTCCTGTCAAGAGTCATACAAAAAGGTAAAGTAGTCAGGGTATATGCAATCTTGTGCTTTTCTTTTGAGAAGAGGTTTTACTGAATGAGTCTTGAAATTTTCACATAAAAATTGGAATGATAGTGAATAAATGAAAAAGTGAAATCAGTGATAAATAATGATCCAGCTCCTATGTGCAAGGTAGTGGGGCAAGTGAGGAGGGAAAATTAAAGCTGTCTAAGAAGCAGCCCTGAGCTGAGGAGCAATCCAGCCATGGCTGTCAGACCCCTGCATACTACAGAGCACTAGGTACTGGAGTCCATGTGTAGAGGAACAGCATTTCTGGATGACAGCAGCAGGGAAGGTAATGTTCAACCTTGTATTGATTCTAAGCATCTCCTGAGTGTCTCTATGGAAACACTCTCTGCACTGTTCCATCTTCCTAATTTTTTTTTTTTTTTTGCATTTTGAGAAATGAAAGTTTGAGAGGATAAGATTCTTCTTCACTGGTGCTTAATGATTGTCTATGAAATTGGTGTGTTGTGGAAGTCTTCCTTTATTTTGGTCCAGTAGGTGGAAACAATATAGGTAAGGCAAGCTAAGATATTGACAGTGAAGGCAAGGTGTAATAAAATGAAGGCAGCAGTAAATATATACCAATGAATAATTGTAGCAGGTGGATTAGTCCACGTGAAGGGGAGCACACACTGCCACCTTGTGACTGGAAGTCAAGTATGTTAGTTTGCAGAACTGGAATCATAAATTCTTCTTATTTATTTATTTTAAAATATTTATTTATTTACTTGAAAGTCAGTTACACAGAGAGAGACGGAGAGGCAGAGGCAGAGGCAGAGAGAGAGAGAGAGAGAGAGAGAGAGAGAGAGAGAGAAAGAGAGAAAGAGAGAGAGAAAGAGAGAAAGAGAGAGGTCTTTCATCTCCTGGTCCACTCCCTAATTGGGCTCAGTGGCTGGAGCTGCACTGATCCAAAGCCAGGAGCCAGGAGCTTCTTTCGGGTCTCCCATGTGGGTGCAGGGGCCCAAGCACTTGGGCCATATTCTACTGCTTTCCCAGGCCATAACATAGAGCTGTATCGGAAGTGGAGCAGCTGGGACTCGAACCGGCGCCCATATGGGATGCTGGCACTGCAGGTGGTGGCTTTACTGTACACCACAGCGCCGGCCCCTATTTTTAATTTTTATTTGTAATTGTATTAGTTCTGTTTATTTCTTAAGTATAATGAATATATTGATGCTCAATCAGAATATATGAAAAGTATATATTTTATACAGGGTTATTTGAAGTATAGATACTTTTATAAAGTAGAAAAATCATTGAATAAAAGCAACTTGAATGTAAACGTGTAAAAAAGATTTTTAATATCTTCTTTTAAACTTGTTTTTGGTGCTTTGATTTGTTAGCAGTCAATATGAAAAGAAATGCTATCCTAAAGAATAAAGTCTGGAGGAACCAGGGTAGCTAAGCCTGATCATTCAGAATGCCTTTATACCAAAACGGTTCAATTTAAGTATCAGAACTTAATATTGTGGTTTAATGGAAATTATTGTCCTCTAATTTTTAATTTAGATATTCTATCTACTTCATTGAGTTTATTTTATATTTTCCTGGCTTCTTATCATAGGTGGATAATTCATTTTCTTGTTTCTTGTTCTTTAATGAATGCATTTTGAATGATAAACTATTGGTGCTGGCGCTGTGGTGTAGCGGGTAAAGCTGCTGTCTGCAGTGCCAGCATCCCATATGGGCACTGGTTTGAATCCCAGCTGTTCCACTTCGGATCCAGCTCTCTGCTATGGCCAGGGAAAGCAGTGGAAGATGGCCCTAGTCCTTGGGCCCCTGCACCCACATGGGAGACCCGTAAGAGGCTCCTGGGTCCTGGCTTTGGATTGGTGAAGCTCTGGCCATTGCAGCCAATTGGGGAGTGAACCAGCAGATAGGGAACCTCCCTCTCCCTCTCCCTCTCCCTCTCCCTCTCCCTCTCCCTCTCCCTCTCCCTCTCCCCTCCCCCCTCCCCCCTCCCCCTCCTCCTCCCCCTCCCCCTCCCCCTCCCTCTGCTCCTCCCCCTCCCTCTCTAACTCTGACTTTCAAATAAATAAATAAAATTTAAAAAAAGGAATGATACACTATTCCCTGAAAACTACTTTGGTTACTGTCCAAGGTACAGTGTTATAAAACCATTTCTCATGAAATGAGTGAATAGAGTGAGAATAATGTTATGGCTTCAGAACAAGTGTTATAAAAATGTGAGACTTTACAGCAGATGTGAACCTCAGCATGGTCACCAACCAGATGAGACCTGAGCTTATTACTCTGTACCTGTCAAAAGAAGCTCTCTCACCTGAGCAACGGTAATATTATTATCTATCTCACTAGCTTATAGGATAATATATCAAAGTGTCTTGGAAAGAAACTGGAATGTATTTTTTAAGATTTATTTATTTATTTATTTATTTGAAAGGCAGAGTTACAGAGAGGCAGAGGCAGAGAGAGGGAGAAAGAGAGAGAGAGAGAGAGAGAGGTCTTCCATCTACTGGTTCACTCCACAAATGGCTGCTCCCTCTGGTCTCCTGTCGCTCCCCGTCTTCGTGGAGGAACGACACAGGACCCTGCGCTGTTCTTTCGTCTGCTCGGCCCTCCCCGGGTTTGCTGCTGGTTCTTCCCGGGTTGGCTACTATCCCTTCCACCTCCGTGGAAGGGCAGTTCCCCCTGGCCACATTCCCCACTTCCGCAGGGGAGCGGCACACCGCCGGCCGGCTCTCTCGGGGGCTGCACAGGTGTTCCCCTTAGATGTTCCCCTTAGATGTTCCTGGTGCATGCCGTCTCTCTCCTCCTTTATAGTCCTCCTCCGCCAATCCTAACTCGGCTGCCCACACGCCGAGTACGCTGCTCTCCTCCAATCAGGAGCAAGTCCTACAGTTTATTGGCTGAACTGGAGGCAGCTGTGTAGAAGCTGTTTTCTTCTCTCCCAGCGCCATATTGTGGGAGAGCAGATGCATAGAATAAGTCTTAATTCCAGTAACTCAGTCTAGTCCGGGTTGCTCCCCACAGATCCCCCTTTCTTTTTATTTTTTGGCGTTGATACGCGCCTGTCTTCGGTGTCCCGCGGCACACACTCTGCTCTACTTGCTAGAGTTGCCACAGGTTCTTACAAGTCCTATCAAGCAAACCGAATCCAAGCCTTCTCATTGCCATATTGTGGGGAGGCTTATTGGTGCTGATTCGTGCCTATCTTCGGTGACCTGCAGCTCATACTCTGGTCGAGCCGCCTGTTGGTGCTTACCGCCTTACTAATCAGGCAGACCGAATCCAAGCCTTCTCATTGTGGTATTGTGGGGAGGCCTTATTGATGTTAATTCGTGCCTGTCTTCAGTGACCTGCGGCGCATAAGCTGCTAGCCGCCCGCAGGTTCTCACCGCCTTCCTAATCAGGCAGACCGAATCCAAGCTCTCTCATTGCCATGTTGTGGGGAGGCCTTTCTATTTCTCTATTTCTCTATCTCCAGGCATTCCTATTTCTCCCATTTTACTTCTATCTTCCAGCATTCCTATTTCTCTCATTTTACTTCTAAACTTCTGTTTCTCTTATCCCTGCGGCTTCCCGGTGCCCGCCCCGAGGCTGCTTCTCGGCACCTCGCCGCCCCGCGGCAGCTTCACGGCTCTGCGCGGCTTCCCGGCGCCTCGCCCCGCCGGCGGGCTCCCAGCTCTGCGCGGCTCGGCTTCTTGCACACACTCCGCGGTCTCCACGCCCCTTCGCATCCGCACCACGGCCTAGCACCAGCCCCGCGTTCCCTATCTATTCACGCCCCGTGCTCTCTCTGCACGCAGCGGCTTCCGCGAGTCACACAGCCCCAGCTCACATTTCCGCCACTACCGGTATTCAGTCCAAGTTCCCTGGACTAACCTGGCGAATTTCAACCTGGCGGCCCACGTCTCTGCCTCTGGTTCCAGATTTTTGCCTTTTGCTCCCCGGGGTGACTTGAAGAATTCCAAGGTGGCTTATGTCTCCGCCTTGGCCTGCACTCGCGGCTTCATCCTCCCTAACATTTTTCTCTACCCAGTATGTTTCCTTAAGTTTTCTTCCAACAATATTCCTCTCATTTCTCCTGGCTTCTCCCCACAGTCCGTATCCGAGTCCAAGCCTCCTCCAGGTTTCACTTTCGCTTTCAATCTCCTAGCTTCCTTCCATAGTCCGCATCCGAGTCTATGAAAGCTTTCACTTTCGCTTTCAATCCTAACTTCTTTCCCACAGTCCATATCCGAGTCTATGCCTAGGCTTTCAATAGTTTCTTCCAGCACCTTTTTCGTCCGGCTTTTCCCTAGGCTGTTTGCTAGTCTCTCTCTCCGATATTTTCCACTTCTTCCCGTTTCTTTCCTCTTAGGTTTCCTATCCGTCCTAGGTTTCCTATCCGAGTCGCGGCACCATTATGTCGCTCCCCGTCTTTGTGGAGGAACGACACAGGACCCTGCGCTGTTCTTTCGTCTGCTCGGCCCTCCCCGGGTTTGCTGCTGGTTCTTCCCGGGTTGGCTACTATCCCTTCCACCTCCGTGGAAGGGCAGTTCCCCCTGGCCACATTCCCCACTTCCGCAGGGGAGCGGCACTCCGCCGGCCGGCTCTCTCGGGGGCTGCACAGGTGTTCCCCTTAGATGTTCCCCTTAGATGTTCCTGGTGCATGCCGTCTCTCTCCTCCTTTATAGTCCTCCTCCGCCAATCCTAACTCGGCTGCCCACACGCCGAGTACGCTGCTCTTCTCCAATCAGGAGCAAGTCCTACAGTTTATTGGCTGAACTGAGGCAGCTGTGTAGAAGCTGTTTTCTTCTCTCCCAGCACCATATTGTGGGAGAGCAGATGCATAGAATAAGTCTTAATTCCAGTAACTCAGTCTAGTCCGGGTTGCTCCCCACAGTCTCCCACGTGGGTGCAGGGGCCCAAGCACTTGGGCCATCCTCCACTGCTTTCCCAGGCCATAACAGAGAGCTGGATCAGAAGTGGAGCAGCCAGGACTTGAACCGGTGCCCATATGGGATGCCGGCTCTGCAGGCAGAGGCTTTACCTGCTATGCCACAGCATGGGCCCCTGGAATGCTTTAATATTAAGCACTAACTGCTGAAAAATCTCAACGGAAAGTAATCTAATTTAAGTAAATGTCTCCCTACAGGATCCTTTGTCTACAATTAGCGGACATTTGGATAACTTTTTCTTTAAAACTTTAAAACTGTGTTTGGGGCCGGCGCCTTGGCACACTAGGTTAAGCCTCCACCTGCAGCACTGGCATCCCATGTGAGTGCCGGTTCTAGTCCTGGTTGCTCCTCTTCCAGTCCAGATCTCTGTTGTGGCCTGGTAAAGCAGGCCCAAGTTCTTGGGCCCCTGCACCTGCATAGGAGACCTGGAAGAAGCTCCTGGCTCCTGACTTGAGATCAGCACATCTTCGGCCGTTGTGGCCATTTGGGGAATGAACCATTGGATGGAAGACCTTTCTCTCTGTCTCTCTCTCTCATTGTCTGTAACTCTACCTGTCAAATAAATAAAATAAAATCTTAAAAAAAACCTGTGTGTTTATGCATGAACTGCTTATCAGTATATGTGTATGTATGGCCATTTGAGATATGAACCAGTGGATGGGAGAACTCTTTTTTTCTTTTCCCCTCCCCTGCAACTCTCTCATTCAAATAAATAAATTTAAAAAAAAAACTTTTGTGGTTTAACTTTTCTTATTGATTCCACCAAGACCCAGTTAAATGTAGAACTATTTCTGCTTATGAGTGCCATTTTTACAGTTTTTTTAAAATTTATTTTATTTACTTGAAAGACAATATGAGAGAGAGAGAAAGAGAGAGAGAGAAAGATCTTCCATACACTGGTTCACTCTGAAAATGGCTGCAAAGGCTGCAACAGCTGAGGCTGAGCTAGACCAAAGCCAGGGGCCAGGAGTTTATCCAGGTCCCCCACATAGGTGCAGGGATCCAAGGACTTGAGCCATCTTCTGCTTTCCCAGGAGCATCATCAGGAAGCTGTGTCAGAAGCAGAGTAATTGAGACTACAACCATCATCCATGTGGGATGCTAATATCACAGGCAGCAGCCCTACCTGTCCCTCCACAATGCTGGCCCCTATAAATGTAATTTACCTGCCCTAGAGAAACATTCACTTCTGCTCCCCCCAAAATATCATGATTTACCTTTTTGGTTCTCCAAGGATGACCTAGCACTGAATATTTTCACTTGCTGAGAACTTATGTCTTAACATTATTATCAAATATATTCTACATACAAATACATGCAAGACCAGAAAGTACCTAAGCACTACATAAGAAACTGGGATACAAAAGAGAAAAGATGCAATTTCTGAATGAACGGAATAAGCCACATACTTCTCAGATTATCGAAAAGCATCTATCAACACTAATATTAGCCTAAAGTTGTTCATATGGACAAATCTTTGTTTTATACAACAAGAATTATTTAAGGAAGCTTTCAAGAAAGACTTCAACTTCATTTGGTAATCAAGTAAATGAAAACTAAAAAAGTGAGATATCCATTATAACTTATCAAAATAACTATTTTTCCTTGCAAAAATGCCACTTTTAGAGAATTCTATTGAAAATGTGAAATTACGAAATTGTTCAAAATCATTATAAGCATAAAAACTTTGAAATTGTACTTTCACACAGTAATTCATCTATGAATTTAGACTATAGAAGAACATAATACACAAAATTTTGTAGAAAAAATTATTATAACATCACTTAGAATATTGAAAAGTGAAGCAGTATTTTGCTTTTTGTTTTAGATGACTGCATCCCACATTGGAGTGCCTACGTTTGACTCCCAGTTCTGGCTCCTGACTCCAGACTCCTACCAATGCAGACCTCATAAGAATGCCTAACACATGGGAGACCTGCATTGCATTCCTGGATTTTAGGTTTTGTCCTGACCCAGTCCGGGATATTGCAGGTATTTGGAGCACGAGTGACATGCCATCCTCTCCACCTGTCTGATTTTCTCTTCCTCAAATAAAAAATAGAAAAAATGAAAAGGAACAAATTATTTTAAGATTAAATATTCATTGGTAGTTTAGTCAAATAAATTAGTTAACATTTTAGAGGAATAATATACAAAATTTAAAATTGTTGACCAAGATTTATATAATTTTTATTTATTTAAAAGGCAAAAAATGTGGAGAGAGAGAAAGAGAGAGAGAGAGAGAGAGGTAAGTCTTCTGTTCGTTCACTTTCCAAATACCTGCAACAACCAACTCTAGGCCAGGCTGAAGCCAGGTGCTAAGAATATAATCTAGTTTTTCTACATTCATGGCAGAGACCAAAGTGTTGATCGGAAGTCTGCTGCTACATTAACAAGAAGCTAAGATTTGAAACTGAATTAGGGAATGAATCCAGGCAGATTATGGCCTGCTAGATTGCTGCTATCCCATGGGAGATTTGAGTGGAGTTCTGGGATCCTGACTTCAGACTGGCCCAATAATTGCTGTGGCAAATAATTGGGAAGTGAACCAGTGGACAGATGATCTCTCTTTCTCTCCATCTTTCAAGAAGATGAAATAAATTAATAAACATTAAAAAAACTCTAACCTACAGATAATAACAAAAATTGGGTAAGAGTTCAGAAATGATAGTGAAAACTCTCACTTCATGCTTTAATGTCATAGAGGAAAAGATAAAATTAACTTCATCTAAATTAAAGACTTAATTCATAAGAAACAATAATGTTGGAAGACCTGGAAGGATTTTTTTTAATATATAATAGACAAATGAGGAAATGATATAGATTCAATTTCACAAGAAAGATAAATTTCAATGACAAGAAATCGAAAGGATTTTAAACTTTAATGACAACTTAGCACAATGAAAATAAAACAAAAAAGATACTACTTTTTCCCTCTAAATCTGGCCTACTGTGTGCTACAAAACAATATACAATGCATAACTAAATACAGTAACTACAATATTAAATATATTTGGAATTTTACACAAAATTTCAATAAATTGAGCAATAGAAAAATAATTCTGACTTTAGAGATAGATCTGGTGCATATCCAAACATTCATTTTATGATAAAGGTAGCAGTTTTTTTTTTTCACTAAACTTCTGAAATTAACTATTAATGATGTTATTTTGCAAAAATTAGTCCTATATTTTGGAAAAATATCTTGAAGATTATTTATTTACATATTTAAAAGCGAGAGAGAAAGAGAGAGGGAGAGAGGGAGAGAGAGTGAGAAAGAGAGAATCTCAATCTTCTGATCTTCCTCTTCATTGGCTCAATGCCCACAAAGCTAAGACCGGGCCATGCCAGAGCCAGAAGCCATAAACTTCACCCATGTCTCCTGTGTGTCAGGTACCCAAGTATTTGGACCATTATCTGCAGCCTCCCAAGTACATTAGCAAGAGGCTGAATTGGAAAAAGGGAGCTAGGACTTGAATGAATGTACACAGCATGCAGTATCACAGGGTACAGGGATAAACAATATCACCAGGGGAGTTCTGATGAGATGACCACAGAGCAGGATAGGCATGTAAAACTTCCGTATACTCATGTAGCATCATAGGGTGAGGGAAATGGATAATATAGAGCATTATGCATCCAGAGAACTAGCAGTGGTTATTTCTTGTTTAAAGAAAAAAGTGAAATTGAGTGGAGGAAGATGAATCTGGAAAGATAGGTATCATCCTGATTATAAGTGATGTTAGATATCAGATGGAATAGTTTTTACTGATTATTTAGAGAAAGTGAATCAGTGAAGATTTCTTATTTTAAATCTGTGGTGTGAAAATGGTAAGTATTGGGAGGAGATATAATTGGAGGCAGGAAAATCAGAGAAGATGAAAATCGATAAAGTGGCCTAATAGGTATGGAGCAGATATTACATAATCAGTCAAATATTCAAGAAATATTTCTGAAGACCTATTTGTTGCCAGGTACAGTGGCAGGCCCTGTTCATAAAAACTGTGAACAAGATAGAGCCTTGGCTCCCAGCAAGGGGCAATGTATTCAGGTGACTGGGAAATTAGCAGCCAACGGAATTTACTAGAGGTAATACACCAGTGCTTTAAAGTATATGCCTACTTTGACTTATGAGACTCTACATCTAGGGGTTACAAACAATGTATTCAGAAAAAAAACAAACAATGTATTCAGGGAATTGAATTAATAATTGAAGGTGAGCATTGATACTCCAAAAAGTGCAGACACTGTAGGTGAGAAGCAAAGTGTTGGTCCTGCCCCCAAAAAATCCTGAAGTTTGGATAACTATGATGATGATGATGATGATAATTAAGTTTTAAGCAGGAATTTGGTCTAGAGGACATTAATTCACAAATACTTGTAAAGTGGTAAGTTTAGAGGGGGCACAAAATTCAAAAACAAGTATTGGCTATTATTCTTCTTACTATTGTTACAGTTGAGTGGACTATATACTGTAATGCTAGAGAAAGAGACAGGCAAATAGCTAAAATTCATTTTGAAAAATACAAATTCATTTGATGGGCATTTGGTACTAAATCATCTAGCAAAACTCAATGCACTGGAAATCAACTTTCTGAATCACTGTTTGAAAAATTTGCCAGGTGGCTTTCATGTTTCTGATATGGATAAGGGAAAAGCTATATTTTGAAGAAATCAACACAAGAACTAACCATATTTTCAAATCTTAATCTAAACTACATTTAACATCACAAAGCAATTGAGAAATGGATAATTTGTTGGATCTCTAAAGTGAACAAAATGTTCCAACTTTCTAGGAACTATAAAAACACAAAAATACTTCATGGAAATGAATCCACTCAACAAAACACTAAAATCCCAGCTCATCTGCTCATACAATGCTTTTATGCTTTGTAAGCAGATTATCATGTTAATGAAATCACCAAGTAGGTATCTTGCTATTGGTCAAAATATTTTCTTCCAAGGTCACTGAGAAGTCTTCCATGTGGTGCTTCATGCTGCCATATAGGCCAGAAGGATGGAATATATCTCAGCCCTTAAAAGGGGACAAACGTGTTTGGAGCTCAGGGTTTGCAGGTCCTGAAAGAATTTCAAAGGCAAAGCTGAGTGAGAGGGGCTGTCTCTGGGGCAAGGCAGGTTAAGCCTCCACCTGCAGTGGCTGTTTAAGGCTTGGCTAGCTCTCTGCTGATGGCCTGGGAAAGCAGGGGATGACAGCCCAAATATTTGATGCCCTGACCCTACATGGGAGACCTAGAGGAAGCTCCTGGATCCTGGCTTCAAATTGGCTCAGCTCCAGCCATTGCAACCATCTGAGGAGTGAACCAGTGGATGAAAGACCCCACCCCCCAGTTTATATCTCTGCCATTCAAATAAATAAATTAATCTTTAAAATATGAATGGGACTAGTATCTATGTCATAAAATTATGTCAGGCACTCAACTGCCTTCAGACTTTTCATGACAGGCAATAATTGGGAGGTATATATTTCTAGTGTTACCCTGAATATTGGCTTCAGAGACTATTTTTCTGTTCACAGATACATTGCAGGGCTCAATACCCAATCCTCACATGTGCAAGCAAATTGTGGGTCCCCTTGAAATCAGCTGAATTGATGTGAAATAGCAGACAACCATGTCTTTCACTTTTCAATTCTGAAGTGCAAAAATTACTATATTCTCCCCACATTTGGGAAAGCACAAAGTACTAGAGGCAGGAAGAAAATTTAAATGTCTGCAGTTCTATGTAAGTAAGTAAATGGAGGTTTGACATATATCACAGGACTGTTTCAAGAATGAGATGGATTACCAAAATGATCTAATAATTATATTATGCATTTTATTATTAAAATGTATATTTGTCTTCATGTACTTCAAAGGCAAAGTGTGAGATAGGGAAAGAAAGAAAGAATATTCATAACCCTGTATATGTGAATACATGAAACTGGTATAACTTAAATAAAATTTAAAAAAAAGAAAGAGAACTACAGACCAATTTCCCTGATGAACATAGATGCAAAAATCCTCAACAAAATACTTGGCCAATTGAATCCAACAACATATCAGAAAGATCATTTACACAGATCAAGTAGGACTTATCCCTGGTATGCAGGGATGGTTAAACATTCACAAAGCAATCAGTATAATACATCATATTAACAAATTGAAGAACAAACATCAAATAATTATCTCAGTAGATGCAGAGAAAGTATTTGATAACATACAACACACTTTCATGATGAATACTCTAAGCAAATTGGATATAGAAAGAACATTCCTCAACACAATCAAGGCAATTCATGACAAACTTACAGCCAGCATCTTATTGAATGAGGAAAAGTTGGAAACGTTCCCACTGAGATCCAGAACCAGACAATGATGCCCACTCTCACCATTGCTATTCAATATAGTCCTGGAAGATTTAGCCAGAGCCATTAGACAAGAAAAAGAAATCAAAGGGATACCAGTTGGGGAAGGAGGAAGTCAAACTATCCCTATTTGCAGATGACTTGAATCTACATATAGGGGATCCAAAAGACTCCACTAAGAGACCACTGGAACTCATAGAAGAGTCTGGTAAAGTGGCAAGATATAAATTCAACCTACAAAAATCAATAGCCTTTGTATACACAGATATTTTCATGGCTCAGAAAGAACTTCTAAGATCAATCACATTGACAATAGCTACAAAAATCAAAAACCTTGGATTAAATTTAACAAGGATGTAAAATATATCTGTGATGAGAATTATAAAACATTAAGGAAAGAAATAGAAGAAGATACAAAAAATGGAAAAATCTTCCATGTTCATGGATTGGAAGAATCAATATCATCATAATGTCCATACTTCTGAAAGCAATTTACAGATTCAGGGTGATATCAATGAAAATACCAAGGACATTCTTCTTGATATAGAAAAAAATGAATCTTAAATTTGTATGGAAATACAGGAGACCCCAAATAGCTAAAACAACCTTATACAATAAAAACAAAGCTGGAGGCACCACAATACCAGATTTCAAGACATACCACAGGGCAGTTATAATCAAAACAGCCTGGTACTGTCACAAAAATAGATGGCTAGACCAATGAAAAGGAAGAAAACCTCCAGAAATCAGCCTATGCATCTACAGCCAACTTATTTTGACAAAGTGGGTGAAATCAATCCCTAGAGCAAGGACAATCTTTTCAACAAATGTTTCTGGGAAAACTGGATCTCAGCCTGAAGAAGGATGAAGCAAGACCCCTACTTTTCACCTTACACAAAGATCCATTGAAAATAGTTCAAAGACCTAAATGTATGATCTGATACAATCGAATTAGTAGAGAACATTGGGAAAATCCTGGAAGACATTGACTTAGGCAAAGACTTCTTGCAAAAGACCCCAGAAGCACAATCAAAGCCAAAATTGACAAATGGGATTGCATCTAATTGAGAAGTTTCTGTACTGCAAAATAAATACTCAGCAAAGTGAAGAGGTAGCTGACAGAATGGGAGAATATATTTGCAAACTATGCAACTGATAAAGAATTAATATACAAAATATATAAAGAGCTCAAGAAACACTACAACAATGAAACAAACTTTCCAGTTAAGAAATGGGCAAAGGACTTGAACTGGCATTTTTCAAAAGAGGAAATCCAAATTGCCTATAGACACATGAAAAATGCCCAGGATCTCAGACCATCAGGGAAATGTAAATCAAAACCACAGTGAGATATGAGCACCGTTTCAAGTCCTGGCTGCTCCACTTCTGATCCAGCTTTCTGCTATGGCCTGGGAAAGCAGTAGATTATCCAAGTCCTTGGGCCTCTGCACCCATGTGGGATACCCAGAAGAAGCTCCTGGCTCTTGGCTTCAGATCAGCTCATCTCCGGCTGTTGTGACCATTTGGAGACTGAACCAGCAGATGGAATACCTCTCCCTCTCCTCCTCCCTCCCTCTCTCCCTCTCTCCCTCTGTTTCTACCTCTCTGTAACTCTGTCTTTCAAATAAATAAATAAATCTTAAAAAAAAATCACAGTGAGGTTTCACCTCACTCCAGTTAGAGTGGCTTTCATACAGAAATCAATAAACAACAAATGCTGGTGAGGATGCAAGGAAAAAGGTACCCTAATCCATTGTTGGGAATGTAAACTAGTATAGCCACTATGGAAGACAGTATCTACCATATGATCCAGCCATCCTATTCCTGGGAATTTACCCAAAGGAAATAAAATCGACATATAAAAGAGTGATCTGTACCCCCATGTTCATTGCAGCTCAATTCACAATAGCTAAGATATGGATGTCCATCAAATGAAGACTTGTAAGTAAATTATGGGATATGTACACCATGTAATATGACACAGTGGTTAAAAAAGTGAAATCCTGTCATTTGCAACAAAATGGATGCAACTGGAAACCACTATACTCAGTTAAATAAGCCAATACCAAAAAGACAAATAATATATGTTCTCTCTCATCTCTGGTAACTTATAGAATACCTAGAAGGTAATCTATACAAATGAAATTGACGCTCTAAGTTGTGATATCTTTAACAGCAATTTTCTTAACTGCTGAGGAACATTTTTTTCATACTATTTGTTGAACTCTATGCTTAGTGTTTGGTTAATCTTATGTGTATAGAGTTAATTGAAAATAGATCTTAGTAAAAATAAGGTTGGAAATAGGAGAGGGGAGGAAGAAGGTTTGAAGTGTGGGTTGGAGGGAGGGTATGAGGGGGAAGAATCACTATGCCCCTAAATTTGTATTTATGAAATGCATGAAGTTTGTATATCTTAAATAAAATATTTCTAGGTAAACAAATTAATAAAAACCAAGAAAAGAAAAATCTTTACCTTTAAAAAATAAAAAAGGTGTTTTGAACTTAAGAGAAATATAATATATATATACAAAAGCTAAAAAAAATCCCTAAAATATCTTTTTATTCAAACTTTGTGTTCAGATTTCTTAAGAAGTTCATGGAACATTTAACTAAATCATTCAATTTCCAGTTCTGCAATGTATTTCAGGTTTTGTAAAACACTGTTTTGGGACCAGCATCATGGTATAGTGGCTAACATAGTGCCTGGCAAACTAGCATCCCATATGTGCATCGGTTCAGATCTCTGCCCTTCTACTTCTGATCCAGCCCCCTCTGCTATTGTGGTTGGGAAAGCAGCAGCAAATTACCCAAGTCCCTGGAACCCTGCATCCATTTGGGAGGACGGGAAAAAATCTGGATACTGACTTCCATCTAGTCCAAACCTAGCCCCAGGCCTTGTGCCCACTTGGAGGTGAAAAAGAAGCTGATGGGAGCTCTCTCTTTATCTTTTTTTCTCTCTCTCACTGTGCTTTTCAAATAAATAAAATAAATATTTGAAATACTATTTTTACAAATTGAAATTATACCATTTAAGGGGTCAAAGTAGCCTCACTAAAATTTATACTCTCCGTTACCATTCAAAGGAGTCCACTGTTATATTGAAGCTTTGGTAAACATTGAATTTTTATCATTAATTAGATTGTTCACTTTTCTTCTAACCAGGTCAGAAAGTAATAGTTTTAAATTACTGTGTATCAAAAATTATATATAAATCTTTTTCCATATCTAGAAGATATGCCCTTGATAGCAGGATTTTCTATTATTTTACCCCATAATGTTTAATTACTACTGCATTCATTATAGTGGTACCAAATTAAATAATAATTCTAAAAAAATTCAGTTTAATGCATAGGATAGCATAAAACACATATTCATGGGGCCAGTGCCATGGCACAGTAGGTTAATCTTCCACCTGCGGCACTGGCATCCCATATAGGTGCCAGTTCTAGTCCCGGCTACTCCTCTTCCAATCCAGCTCTCTGCTAATGGCCAGGGACAGCAGTGGAAGATGGCCCAAGTGCTTGGGCCCCTGCACCCACATGAGAGACCAGCAAGAAGCACCTGGCTCCTGGCTTCGGATCAGTGCAGCTCTGGCCGTTGTGGCCATTTGGGGAGTGAACCAATGGAAGGAAGACCTTTTCTCTCTGTCTCTCTCACTGTCTGTAACTCTACCTGTCAAATAAATAAATAATATCTTAAAAACACATATTCATTTAGAAACATGATATCTAGAGCTTCAGAAAACAAACTTGTAAGATGTTAGAACATTTCAACACCTATTTTAATAATTAGGGTAGCACCAAAATATAGAGAAGTGACTAAACCCTTTTGGAAAATTTAGCTAAATGCAAGTAAGTAACTTTTTTTTTTTTTTGACAGGCAGAGTGGACAGTGAGAGAGAGAGACAGAGAGAAAGGTCTTCCTTTGCCGTTGGTTCACCCTCCAATGGCCGCCGCGGCCGGCGCGTTGCGGCCGGCGCACCGCGCTGATCCGATGGCAGGAGCCAGGAGCCAGGTGCTTTTCCTGGTCTCCCATGGGGTGCAGGGCCCAAGCACCTGGGCCATCCTCCACTGCACTCCCTGGCCACAGCAGAGGGCTGGCCTGGAAGAGGGGCAACCGGGACAGAATCCGGCGCCCCGACCGGGACTAGAACCCGGTGTGCCGGCGCCGCAAGGCGGAGGATTAGCCCAGTGAGCCGCGGCACCGGCCACAAGTAAGTAACTTTTTAATAAAGATTATTTATTTATTTATTTGACAGGTAGAATTAGACAGTGAGAGAGAGAGAGAGACAGAAAGGTCTTCCTTCTGTTGGTTCACTCCCCAAATGGCCGTATGGCCGGAGCTACAGCGATCGGAAGCCAGGAGCCAGGTGCTTCTTCCTGGTTTCTCATGTGGATGCAGGGGCCCAGGGACTTGGACCATCCTCCACTGCTATCCCAGGCCATAGCAGAGAGCTGGACTGGAAGAGGAGCAGGCAGGTCTAGAACCGGGACCCATATGGGATGCCAGCACCACAGGCAGAAGATTAACCTAATGCGCCATGGTGCTGGCCCCACAAATAAGTAACTTTTTAAGTTTTATTATGAAAGTCTCTTGAAGACTTTTGAATCTATTCAGCACTCCCAAGAGTCTATGTTTATTATATTTTCCATGGTTTACAACACATGAAATTTTGTTTCCCCTCTTTGGTTGTCCCTATATACAAAAAAAAAAAAAAGTATTTTAAAAAACAGATAAAAGGAAGAGCACATTGATTTCTCCTCCTAAGTTTTCAATGGATGACAGAATTGGCCAGAGTATCTAATATCACGAACACACAATTTTGTTGTAACTGTTAAATTAGCCAGGATACTGGCTAAGACCAACAGGGTGTGGAACTGAAGGATACTGAAATTATAGAGTGTAGGGAACTTCACTCCAGAAAAGGCCTTGAGTCCATGCAAGTTCCATGCTTGAATTGTTCTGCCCCCAACAGTGAGCCAAGGCCCATCAGCTTCAAAAAGCAAGGCAATCACTCAGAATGGAGAGCCCACAGAGAGGCGCAGATCATTCCTGGGCCGGACTTCCCTGCGCATGCGCAGCCACTGGGCTCCCGTTTACCGGTGTTGCTTGGCAACAGTCATTGTGAGCCAAGATGGCGGAGACGGGGAGCTTTTCTGTTGGGACATTAAGTCACAATGAGGCTTGCTGCCCAGCTCCTGGGCTAGCGTGGGGTTTCCCAGTATGAGAAAAGGCACCGGAACATCTCTGGCACGAAGGTTTCACCTCCACAGTTAACCAGGGCCAGTGACTTGAACTCCTTGGGGTGTGAGAATGGCAAACGGGATCACATCACAGTCTAGGCACCGCGTCCCAGACCAGGCTCTCGGGCAGCTGCACAAAGCTGCTAAGGAGGGTTGAGCGGTCCGAGGGCAGCGGCTCCCAAGGCTCAGGAAACGTGGCGGTAATTATGCAGACCAGAACAGGTGGCCGGAACTGCGAGCTGGGAGTGAGCGGCAGGGGGGCCCGGGAGACGCGGAGAGACCTCGCCTCGCTGCCAGGTCCCAGGAGATGAGCAGAGACCTCGCCTCGCTGGAGGCCCGGGAGATGAGCAGAGACCTCACCTCGCTGGGGGCCTGGGAGATGAGCAGAGACCTCGCCTCGCTGGGGCCCCCGGTGGATGAGCAGAGACTTCGCCTCACTGCCGGGTCCCAGGAGATGAGCAGAGACCTCGCCTCGCTGGCGGCCCGGGGAGTTGAGGAGACAGAGACCTCGCCTCTCTGGCCTTCCCAGAAGCAGGGGCCGGGTCCTCCTGGAACCAGGATGCTGGGCTCCCAGCCCGGGCCGCCTCCTCTGCATCTGAGATAGACAGCTAGCGTAAGGGCCACCTTTCCGAGCAGCGCAAACAAAACAACGAAACCTCAGCCGGTTTCCAGATATTTGTAATCCTCCTTATAAAATGCTTTACTGAAAACTGAAAGGTGATTTGAATTATAAAATTATCTCTGTGCAGTAATTTGCTTTTGATGGATACATCTTAATGTATATGTTTTATATATTCTGGAAAATGAAACCAGTGAGAAATAATTACCATAATATATCAACTTGTGGCCCCATCAATCTTTTCGTAAAATCCAGTCTCTTTCAAAGCAGGGCAGATAATTTAAGGAGGGGGCCTGAGAACGGTATTTCTGCCAGCCCAATGGAGAGTAAGATTGGTCTAGATTTTCAGTTCTTGCCTGGCCTGCCCTGGCTATTTCTAACATTTAGGGAATTAACCATCAAAGGAGACATATCTCCCTATGTGTTTCAAACAGAATCAGTATTATAGAGACCTTTAAAGTATTTTGGCTTTGAAAATGCTTTTTAAATTTAACCATTTTCTGTCTCATCCAGTGACATATATTGCATTTTGTTACCAGTGGGATTTGCACAATTCTAATATCATGACTTCATTCAGACTTTGCTATATGCTAAATCTCTTTTACATGAAAGGCACTTACCAGCTGCTGACATGAGCAAGATGAGAGTTCTCATCATTTGCAGTTTGTAGAAACTGTCGCTCCCCCATTCGCGGAGGAACCACACAGGACCCTGTGCTGTTCTTTTGTCTGCTCGGCCCTTCCCGGGTTTGCTGCTGGTTCTTCCCGGGTTGGCTGCCGATCCTTCCACCTCCGTGGAAGGGCGGCTCCCCCTGCCACTTTCCCCACTTCCGTGGGGGAGCGGCACACCACCGGCGGGCTCTCTCGGGGGCTGCTCAGATGTTATCCAGATGTTCCCCTTAGATGTTCCTGGTGCATGTTGTCTCTCTCCTCCTTTATAGTCCTCTTCCACCAATCCCAACTCTGCTACCCACACCCCGAGTACAGCTGCTCTCCTCCATTCAGGAGCAGGATCAGCTCCTGCAGGTTATTGGTCGAACTGGAGGCAACTGTGTAGAAGTTGTTTACTCCTCTCCCAGCGCCATATTGTGGGAGAGCAGATGCATAGAATAAGTCTTAATTCCAGTAACTTAGTCTAGTCCGAGTTGCTCCCCACAAGAAACACCGTTACTGAAGCAAGCACAGGAAAGTGGAGTATAAGAAAACAAGTCAAAGAATACTGTGTGAGTTAAGTAGCACTGGTTTGACTAGAGGATACTTGTAAAAACAACACCAATGTTTTCACACACATTCCAATTTGTAACTTTGAAATTTTATTGTATTAATCCTCTGACAATTTTTAAAAGCAACATTATAATGAGTAATACTTTTAAAAATTATTCTGTTGAAGTTAAAGTTGTATAAATATCAAAACATTATGTCTTACAGGCATTTATGAGCAGTAGTGCAAAAGCTGGTTCTATTTCAAATTTTACTAACATTTTTACAGTTTAGTTTTTTCCATGTTAAGGAAATGTAAAATACAACTTGAGTAAGTATGAATCACTATGCTCAAGTAAGCATTTATTTTCTTTATATAAATATATATATATATTATATATATAGCATGTACATATAATGTATAATGTAATGGAATACATATATGTACAGTGTAATGCACATGTACATTATATATATGTGTGTGTGTGTATTATGGATTGGAAACAGAGCAGCAGGACTCAGAGCTTTCACTGCAATGTGAGTTGGTTTGTGTCTAAAGTGGAGGCCTAACTTACTCTAACTTACTGCGCTAAAATGTTAATCTCATATTATTTATTTGTAATGTAGGACTGCACTAAGCATTTCTTGCAGGGCTCATCTCATGTGAATGAATTTCCTCAATTTTTCCTTGTCACAGAGAAACTTTGTTTCTCTGTCATTGCTAGAGGATTGATTTGCTTGGTATAGCACTCTTAGGTGACTTTTTTTTTTTTGATCTATGAAATATACTACCCAATTCTCCACTGGACTACAAGGTTTCTGGTGACAAATCTGCTAGTATGCATTTCTCTCACTGTTTTAGGATTCTTTACATGCCCTCAGATTTAGACTTTTTCTACAATATGCTTTAGAGGATGTTCTTTGTGGTTGAATCTGGATGGATCCCATTGAGCTTCTTGCATGTGTATGTATACAGGAATTTAGGATGAGAAATTTTTAAATAAGTTTAAATGAGGGGTAATAATTCTGTTGGATGGGATTATAAAATTAAGATCAGAAAGATATTGAATCATGTCATAAGAAAATCTAGCTTAAATACATTTTAACTTGCATGTGCATATTACATCACTAAAAAACTCTACATTTTGAGCAGTTTTAGATGTAAAGCTTCATTAAAACAATTGCCTGTATCATTTCTTTCATTTTCTCAAAGTGTCACTAGTTGAACATCTAGATCATTATTTGTATAACTGGATTTTTATATCCCTTGGACACTTAGAGTACTTATAAAAATTTAAGTGTCATAGGTAGCCAACATGAAAGTACTGTGGAAAACACATGTCTTCCAAAGTCACATACGTTTTGAACCTTTATCAGCCCTACTGATTGCTACCCACATGACCAAACAAATTACATGGTTTCGCTGCACCTGTTTGCATAACTGTAAAATAAATTATTAAATTCAAGCATATTTCTTTAAGGAAATCAATATAATGTAATGTACATCTTAAAATGTTTTTAAACTTTCTTTTCCTCCTCTCTCTATCCCAAATTATATTTAAGTGCAGACTCAGCAGATGAAATATATAGGTATTTAAATAAAAACATAGTTACTGATAATATGGGAGGTTAAGTAATTCTGAGAGTACAAATATTAAACATTAAAAAGGGTAAAAATAAAATGAGTACTTTATGAGAATTCAGACAGAGGAATTACACATGATTTCTTTTATGTTTTCTATTTTCCATGTGTCCTGTAATATTGTTTTGTTAGTGTTATAATCAAACAAAATATGCTACTCTTACAAATAAAACATCTGCTTTATAGATAGGCATGTAGCAAAAATTTCATATAAAATTTAAACCCTAAATACTCTTTCCATTAATCTTTCATTGAAACATTTACTTAAAAATTTTATATGTATTTTGAATATCTATGCATTTCTAAGATGATATTTAATCATGAACTAGTAATTTATGCACGTAGATGGATATTACTAACCTATAAACTTGGGCTTTATAGTAAGCAATAAGTTTGAGGAGGGAGTCCAAGATGGTAGAATAGGGAACACATACTGCACTAGGGTAGGGATAAATGGTTTTTTTTTAAAGTCCAGGAAGTGCACTCTCAGGGGGAGAATTAGAAAACTGCACTGGAAATTCTATGAAAGGAAGAGGAACATCAATGGCACTGTGTCTAAGGTGTGGATGCACAGCACGGACATAACACACAGCCACAGTGGCTGAGAGCTGGAGCAGGTGGCAGCTTGGAGACAGAGGAGAGACCAGACTGCAGCAATCTGTGGTGAAATAGATGAAAGGAGAAGGTGGTGTGAGTCTTGCCTGGAGCCCTAGGAGCTAGTGGTTATCCACAGACCCAGTGCTGAGACTGTGGGGACTCTGTGTCTGCACAAGAGGGTACAAGGTGTAGCTGGATCTGTGGGCAATCACTAGGTGCGGCTTCATACATGCTTAGAGCTCTGGGTTGCCTGGATGGGTCACTGCAGCAGAAACCATGCTCAGAGTGAGGACCGTGTAGATCATTTGTGTTGTTCATACAGCGGCACAGATGAGTGTAGAACCCACTGGGGGCTAAAACCTGGACATTGCTCATCTTGGAGGAGAGCCAGTGAGGGGGTGATCAAACAAATGGAGATGGCCATTTCCCCCTTCTGTTAACAAGAGAATATCTACCTTGGATACCCTCTCCCATGGTGGTGCACTGGCCAGAACTCCCTAGCCACTCTCAGCTCATACCACTTGGTATTCACTGAACGTGAAGACCCCCACTAAGCCACAGAAGCATAGTTCAAAGACAAAAGCAATCAGAGGGAAAAAAAAAGTAACTCCGTAAATACCTAAAAATAAATGCAGAAATTCAAGAAATAAGAATAAGGATCACATAATGACCTGCCCACAAAGAAGCACAGTAGCATTTTAGTATTACAATGTAAAGAAGAGATTGATGTAATGGGGGAAATAGAATTCAAAAGATGAATCATAGGATTTTTCTAAAGCAATCAGAAACCCAATTCATCAACTAAAGAAAACCATACATGACATGAAATAATATTTTTCCATGAAACTGAGATTTTAAGGAAAAGTCAAAAAGAAATATTAGAAATGGAGAATTAAATAGACCAAATAAAAATGTGGTAGAAAGCCTTAACAAGAGACTTGGTGAGGCAGAACAAAGAATATCCAATCTACAACGCAAATATTTGGAAATCTTTCAGTCAGACCAAAAAAAAAAAAAAGCGAAGAAATAATTAGGAAACATAAAAACACTGTTAGAGGGTTATGGGATACTATCAAATGACTCAATGTATGTGTCTTAGAAGTTCCTGAAGGTGTAGAAAGAGAGAATGGACTAGAAGTCCTATATACTAAAACAATTACAGAAAGCTTCCCCAATTTAGAGAAAGAAAGGACCATCCAAGTACAAGAAGCACATAGAACTCCTAATAGACATGACTACAAAAAATATTCACCATGATGCGTTGTAAAACATAAGACAGTAAAACATAAAGAAAGGATTCTAAAGTGTGCATGAGAGAAAAGATAGATTACTTTCAAATTCTCTAATGAGGCTCAAACCTGATTACTCATCAGAAACTCTACAGGCTAGGAGAGAATGGTGAGACATAGTCCTACACTTAAGAGAAAAAAGCTGTCTACACAGAATATTTTACCTTGCAAATCTCTCATTTATGAATAATGGTGAAATAAAGACCTTACATAACAAACAAATTGATTGAATTTATCACCACTTATCCAGCCTTACAAAAGATGTTGTAGGATGTGCTACACACAGAAACACAGAAAGGTAGCAATCATTATAAAATAGTGTGAAGGCAGATACTTTCTCAATAAAAGAACAAATGAAATCCAAACTAAGCAATAGAACTACTTATGGAAAAATTGCAATAGTACCCTTGAATGTAAATGGCCTCAAATCTCCAGCTAAAAGATACAGACTGGCCAAATGGATTAAAAAAACAAGACCCATCTATTTGTTTCCTACAAGAAGCACATCTCACCAACAAAGATACATGCAGACTGAAAGTGAAAGGATGGAAAAGATAGCCTATGCTAATGGAAAGCAAAAAAGGGCTGGTGTAGCCATCTTAATATCAGACAAAATAGACTTTAACAGAAAAACTGTTAAGAGAGACAAAGAAGGGGGCACTGTTTAATGATTAGATGATTAGGGGTCAATTCAACAGGAAGATGAGACTAAAATAAAAGTAGATGCACCAAAAACCATTGTGTCCAGCTATTTACAAGAAATATTAATAGATCTAAATGAGACACTGGCTCCAATACAAAAGTAGTAGGGAATTTCAACACCCCACTCTCACCAATGAACAGAAAATCAATAAACAACAAAGCTAGTCAACGCTATGGACCAAATGGACCTAACTGTTATCTACCGAACTTTTCACTCCACAGTTGCAGAATACACATTGTTCTCATCAATGCATGCAACTTTCTCTAGGATAGGCCATATGCTTGGCCATAAAGCAAGTCTCAGAAAATTAAAAAAAAAATCAAAATCATACCATGTGTCTTCTCTGATCACAATGGTATGAAGTTGGAAATCAACAACTCAAGAATCTTTAGATCATACGCAAACACATGGAGACTGAACAACATGCTCCTGAATGAATAGTGGATCATAGAAGAAATAAAAACATTTCTGGAAATGAATGAAGACTACAAAGTATTATATACAAACTTGGATACAGCAAAAGCAACTTTAAGTGGCAAGTTTAGAGTAGTTGGTGCATACATGAAAAATTTGAAAAGTACCAAATAAATGATCCACCAGTGCGTTGCAAGGACCTAGAAAAACAACTGCAAAGCAAAGCCCAACTAGTAGGAGCTAATAAATAATTAAAATTAGAGAAAAATAAAATTGAAACAAAAATCAAAGTAACAAAAATCAGTCAAAGTAAGAGCAGTTTTTGAAAAAAAAATTAATACATCGTTGGCCCAACTAACCAAAAAAAGAGGGAGAAGAGCCAAATCAACAGAATCAGAGATGAAAAAGGAAATATAACAACAGATATCACATAAATATAAAGAATCATCAAGAATTGCTACAGAGGCCGGCGCTGTGGTATAACAGGTAAAGCTGCCACCTGCAGTGCTGGCATCTCATATGGGCACTGGTTTGAGTCCCAGCTGCTCCACTTCTGATCCAGCTCTCTGCTGTAGCCTGGGAGAGCAGTAGAAGATGGCCCAAAACCTTGGACTCCTGCATCCACGTGGGAGACCCAGAAGAAACTCCTGGCTTCAGACTGGCCCAGCTCTGGCCATTTGTAGCCATTTGGAGGGTGAACTAGCAGTTGGTAGTACTCTCTCTCTCTCTTTCTCTCTCTCTCTCTGTCTCAGCCTCTGCCTCTCTATAACTTTGCCTTTCAAATAAAAAACTAAATAAATCTTTAAAAAAAGAATTACTACAAAGACTCATATGCCAAATAATTGGGAAACCTAAAAGAAATAGATTGTTGGACACATACATTGTGTACGTGACACAAAATTGTGTCATGAAGACATAGAAAACCTTAACAGACCAATAAACAAGATGGAGATTGAATCATTGATGAAGACTTTCCAACAAAGAAAAGCCCAGGTCCAGATGGATTCACTGCTGGATTCTACCAGACATTTAAAGAAGAAATAATTCCAATATTTCTCAAGCTATTCAAAACAATTGAAATGGAGAGAATGCTCCCAAATTCCTTCTATGAAGCCAGCATCACCTTAATTCCTAAATCAGAAAAAGATACAACAGAGAAAAAGAGTTATAGAGCAATATCCCTAATGAACATAGATGAAAACTACTCAACAAGGTAGAAGATAAAGGAATCCAAGAATACATCAGAAAGATCATTAAACTGGACCAAGTGGGATGAATCCCAATATTCAGGGATGGTTCAACATTCACAAATAAATGACTGTGATACAACATATTAACAAACTGAAGAAAAAACATACAATTATCTCAGTAGATACAGAGAAAGTGTGTCATAAAATACAACAACTTTCATGATGAAAATCTTTGCAAATTGGGTATAGAAGGAACATTCCTCAATACAATCAAGGCAATTTATGATAAACCCACGGTCAGCATCCTATTGATTGATAACAAACTGGAATCATTCCCCCCCAAGACTCAGAACCAGGAAAGGATGCCCACTATCACCTTTGCTATTTAATATAGTCCTGGAAGTTTTAGAGCCATTAAGCAAGAAAAATTAATCAAAGGGAAACAAATATGAAAGGAGACATTCAAATTATCTTTATTTGCAGATGACACAATTCTATATATGTAGGGGATCCAAAAGACTCCATTGAAAGATTATTAGAACTCACAGAAAACGTTTTTTAAAGTGGCAGAATATAAAATAAACACATGAAAATCAGTAGAATTTCTATTCACAGACAATTCTAAGGCTGATAAAGAACTTTTACGATAAGGCCCATTCACAGTATCTACAAAAATTAAATATCTTGGAAAAATCTAGCCAAAGATATCAAAGATCTCTATGATGAAAATTATAAAACATTAAAGAAAGAAATATAAGAAGATATAAAAAATGGAAAAATCATCCATCTTCATGGACTGGAAGAGTCAATGGCATCAAAATGTCCATACTACCAAAAACGATTTACAGATTTGATGTGATCCCAATAAAAACAAAAATGATATTTTTCTCACATCTAGAAAAAGTGATGCTAATATTCATGTGGAAACACAAGAGTCCCCAAATACCTAAAGCAATATTATACAACAAAAACAAAGCCAGGGGTCCAAGGTGGTGGAATAGGAATAGGACAGTCCAGATTATGCAAGGCAAAATTAAAAATTTAAAAAAAGGTAGAAACTACATGTCTGAGACAAAGCTGTGGAGAATTTGCAGTGAGAAACCCACCAAGAACAATAGAAATGGTCCAGGTGCATGCTGAAAGAGCAAATAAATAAGGGAAAGAAAAGGAAAGAAAAAAACCAGCAGTGGAGATTTGGACCTGGAGAGGAGAGGGCTGGCCCCGGTGACCAGGTGAGAGAGGAATCCGAGGACCCACAGAGCTGTGGATAGCAGTGGGAGGGAATGCTAAGCGAAGTGCTTTTAAAGTCCATGCAGGGAAAAAAATAAATGAAGAAATTCAAAAACAACAAAATAAAAATCCAGTTAAGAAATGGCCAAAGGACTTAAACTGGCATTTTTCAAAAGAGGAAATTCAAATGGACAACAGACACCTGAAAATATGCTCAGGATCACTAGCGTTCAGGAAAATGCAAATCAAATCCACAATGAGGTTTCACCTTCTCCAGTTAGAATGGCTCTCACAAAGAAATATACAAACAACAAATGTTGGTGAGGATGTGGGAAGAAAGGTATCCTAATCCACTGTTGATGGGAATTTAAACTGGTGAAGCCATCGTGGAAGATAGTATGGAGATACCTCAGAAATCTGAAAATAAACCTATTGTATGATCTGGCCATCCCGTTCCTGGGAATTTACCGAAACCAAAAGCAATCAGCATATGAAAGAGTGATCTGTACCATTAAGTTCATTGCAGCTCAGTTCACAATAGCTAAGGTATGCAATCAACCCAGATGTCCATCAGCCATTGACTGGATAAAGAAATTATGGTATATACACACTGTAGAGTACTACTCAGCTGTAAAAACAATGAAATCCTGTCTGTCGCACTAAAATGGATGCACCTGGAAACCATTATATTTAGTGAAAAATGCTAGTCCCCAAAAGAGTGACACCATATATTTTCCCTACTCTGAGGTAACTAATAGAATACCTAAAATATAAGGTTTTGAATGAAATGGACATTTTTTGAGATTTGATGATTGTTTACAGCCCTTGTCCCTTCTGTTGAGGAACAGTGTTTTTTTCTTCATAATATTTGTTAAACTCATTTATTAGTGCAGATTTAAATTCATGATCAGTAAGTAAACTGAAAGTAGATAGTTGTAAAATTTAAGAGTAAGAATGGGAGAAGAAGGAAGAAGGCAAGTTGGAGAGTGAACAGGAAGGAGGGTAGGTTGGGAAGTATCACTATGTTCCTAAATGTGTAAATATGAAATGCAGAAAATTGCATAACTTACATAAAATAAAGAAGAAATAACATCCGTGGAAAACAAAACAAAAAAGGAGATTCACATTGTGACCTTGCATTCTTTCAAAAACTTGCATTTGATTTTACTAATTGTAGTTCTTATATATGGAAAAAGAAATGCAGAGAGGGTAAGTCACGTGTTATACCTCATGCATGTAGTATAATTTCAGTTGTTACAAACCCCAAATCTCTAATTTTCAGAGGTCATGTGTTTTCCATGGTACTTTCATGTTGGCTTCACATGTAATTTTGAAATTTTTATAAGAACTCTAACTGTAACAATTATTTCTCATTACACAAATAGAGTGTTAGATGCTGAATAACTTAAAACAAAATAAAAGGGGGGAAGAGTGATTCAGGCATTGGTTATGATGAAACATTTATCCAACAATGCTTAAAGGGTAGACTTTTCTAAGGGTATAATGTGCACAGGGGAAATATTTATCATCCAGATTCTGTTGCAAAAAGGTTCACACTCTTTAATATTAAAAATATATAATTTTTAATCCCAGGTAAAAGTGTTAACGTATATTACTCTCTCAGTAGGAGCTAATTTGGAATCTTCTCTAATTTCTTGTGTGTGTGTGTGTGTGTGTGTGGCTCAATAATATCCAACCATATTCAATCAAAAATGACATCCTCTAATGTACGTTATAGTCAAACTGTCAAGATTTGAAGACAAGGAGAAAATTCTAAACAAAGTGAGATAGAGCCTAAAGAAATCTCATTAGAAAAACAGAACATGGATAATAACCAATAGGCCTGAAGAGTACTTCATAATATTTAATGTATTTTTAAAGATTTATTTTATTTTATTTGAAAGATAGATTTACACAAAGAGAGAAAGAGAGGGGGAGAGAGAGAGAGAGAGAGAGAGAGAGAGAGTTCTTCCATCTTCTGGTTCATTCCCCAGATGGCCACAATGGCCAGAGCTATGCCAATCTGAACCCAGGAACCAGGAGCTTCTTCTGGGTTTCCCATGTGGGTGCAGGGGCCCAAGGACTTGGACTGTCTTCTACTGCTTTCCCAGGCCAGAGCAGAGAGCTGGATCAGAAGTGGAGCAGCTGGGACTCGAACTGGTGCCCATATGGGATGCCAGCACTGCAGGCAGCAGCCTTACCTGCTACACTGCAGTGCTGGCCCCTATATTTAATGTATTGAAAGAACAAAAACAGAAACCTTTCATATGAGCATATTATAACTAGTGAATCTTGACCATCTTGAAAAAAAGGAGAAATATAATTTTCCTATACATACAAAAGCTGAGGCAATTCAACACCATCATGTGATCCTTACAAGAAATTTTTTGAATATTTATTGGGAAGGCAGATTTACAGAGAAGGACACACACACACACACACACAGAGAGAGAGAGAGAGAGAGAGAGATCTTCCATCTGTTGGTCCACTCTTCAAATGGCCACAATGGATGGGGATGGGCCAAGCCAAAGCCAGGAAGCCAGGATCCAGAATCTTCTTCCAGGTCTCCTATGTGGATGCAGGGGCTAAAAGATTTGAGCCATCCTCTGCTGTTTTCCCAGGTGCATCAGCAGAGAGCTGGATCAGAAGTGGAGCAGCCAGGACTCGAATCAGTCCCAACACAGGATGCTAGCACTGAAAGTTGTGACTTTAATCTGCTGTGCCACAGTGCTGGCCCCCAAGAAATTCTTTAAAGGGTCCTGTATTAGAAATAAAATGCAATGGGCCAGCATTGTGGCATGGTGAGTTAGGCTGCAGTTTATGACACCAGCAGCCCAAATGGAATGACTGTTCCAATATTGCTTATTCCTCTTTAAATTATATATATATATATATATATATATAAAATGGATGTTAAATGTGTATGTATTGTATATATATACATACATATATAAAGTGCACGCTTATTTGAAAAAGAGCCTTAGTTCCTTAAATGGTATTTTATATTTAGTTAACATGTGAAAATCTAAATTGAAAAAAATCCATAAAAACTTTTTTAATGCTCTAGCTTTCACATTTCTGCTCATATAGCATCTGTAGACTACAGAATATGTTTGACATTTAATGCAATTTTGTATTCCAAAAAATAACATAAAAATGACTACTTATACTAATGTTTTCAAAAAATTTCAGGTCATTTATATTGTAACATTTCAAAATTACAACTGGAAAGTTACAACTTAAAGCACTGAAATTAAGATTTTACAAGTATTCTCTAGACAATCTAATGCTTTGCAACTCACTCACTGTTCCTAGACTGATTTTGTTCCATGTTACACTTTCATGTCCTGGCTTCAGTAATTGTGCTGCTATACACTGCAGATTCCATGACAGCAATTGTCTAGTTCATGTCAGCAGTTGGTGTGTGGCATGTAAGAGTGTTGAATTAAGTAACAATACACAAGTAACCAATGTCAACATCCTAACATTGTACAAATCCATCTGGAAACATAATACAGCGTTTGTCACTGGATTTTACGGGACAAGTGATAGGTTAGTTGAAAGAATATACGCTCAAAATCAAATCAGTTTGACCACTGAAAAATTATACACATTTTAAAAACCTTGTTTGACTGATTTGAAAGTGACAGAGAGAGAGTTCCCATTTACTGATTTATTCCTTGAATATCTTTTGGCCAGGAAAGCTGAGTTGGCAGAGGAGGCATTTGTGAATTCACCTGCCTGAAAGAAGTTGAATCTCTGATCTGGAAGAAGCAATATATGCAGGTCAGGTTGAGGTTTAGAAACTGAGAAGTAGTGGCTGGCCTGAGAGTGTCTTTGATATGAAGCTGTCAGTCAATGGGTGGATCTAGCTGTGTGAGATTTTGAAGTGATCTCACTGGTGTTGGTGAGGATAATGCAACCTCTTTCCCCTCAAGGTCTGTCAGCTGGGTGATAAAAAGTTAATTCAAAATGTAAACTTCTTACTGTGCTGTGAGTAAAACAATGACATCTGTGCTTAGCTGGCTAAGTGTGGGAGATTGAGTGTTTTCTCTGGCACAAGGTGGTTCGTTATTTTCACTGAATATTAAGGAGTGATTTCTTTACTGAGTAAGGTCTCTTTTAACATAAGCACTGGGATACTGTGTGTCACTGTATCACAGGGTGGGGCTTGGAGACAGCAGTCATCAGGCTGGTGTCTACTGAATGTGTCTAAATATCCAGCATGAAAATGCAAGGATTTGTGATGATTTGGGCTGATATAGACTTTTCTTGTATCTTGTAGGAGTTGGTGAGGAAGACAGTGAATAACAAGAGCTGTCATTTGCTGTGGCCCTCCCCATCTCAGACTGGCCTTCTTCTGTGCATTTTCACACAGATGTGTTCCCTCATCTCCCTTCCAGTGGTCACACACTGCATCCCTCTAATGGTCTCAGATATAAAGCAGGAAGGCTCGAGGGCTGACACTGGAGAAAGTGGGGGATAAGAGAGTGGGAGATGGAGAGCACTTTTGGGTTCTGAAGAGGAAGCATGAATCAGCAACTGGTTGAGCTGGGGAGAGAAGGCAAGCGGGAAGCAGCTTCTTCACCTTTCAGATTTCAACAGGGAGGAAAGTAGGAGGCATCTCAGCAGCATCAGCATTTCTGCGTTCCCCCAGCTGCTCAGGCCAGGTGCATGGAGGCACAGAGTGAGCCTTTGGGGAGTAGCGCTCACCTTAGTGAGTGAAGCAGAGCTGGTACATGTCAGAATTGCATCATGCTGCGGACAGATGTCTTACAGGGAGGCTGGGGGGGAATGCAGCAGGTAGCTGTGTTAGAGAATTTGATTCCTGGTCAAGAGAGGTGGACCTGTAGGTTCTTGGAACATGGCCTGGTATACAAGCAGTACTCAATCAACATTGACTCTTGTAGTGTTCTTTACCTCCAGAGCTCAAAACTAGGGATGGAGGGTGATTTCCAGCTCCCTGAGATTGCATATAGAATTTTTTATATATACAAGGGTAATTAAAATAGTTAGTGGAAAATGGAACTTAAAACTAATTGTATTTTGCTACAAGAAGTTTGGAAGTTCATGCATCTTTCTTTTGTAATAGGCTTTTTTCGTGAACTTTTTGAAAGTTCCTTGATTTGAAAGGCAGAGTTGCACAGAGAGAGTAGAAATAGAGGTAGAAAGAGAAAGAGAAAGAGAAAGAGAAAGAGAAAGAGAAAGTGAAAGAGAGAGAGAAAGAGAGAAAGGAAGGAAGGAAGGAAGGAAGGAAGGAAGGAAGGAAGGAAGGAAGAAAGAAAGAAAGAAAGAAAGAAAGAAAGAAAGAAAGAAAGAAAGAAAGAAAGAAAGAAAGAAAGAAAGAAAGAAAGAAAGAAAGAAAGAAAGAGAGAGAAATTTCCCTTTGGCTGGTTCATGTTCCAAATGGCCACAATGTCCATGGCTGGGCCAGGCTGAATCCAAGAGTCTAGAACTCTGTGGGAGTCTCCCAAGGACTGGCAAAAAAAAGCCAAGATCATTAATGTCTTCTGCTGCTTCCCTAGATGTATTAACAGGGAGCTGTATCAGAAGTCGAGCAGCCATTGGTGCCCATGTGGGATTAACCCACTCTTCCACATGCAGGCCCTTGCATGAACATTTGGAGGCTCCTTACAGGTGAATATTTCTTCAGGAGGGAGGTATGGCTCCATGCACTGCCCACCATAGAGGGTATAAGACTAGGAGCTCTTGGGTGCTGCTGTTCCATCTGGCTTTGCTTAGACTGGTGGCTTCACCTCTGTGGGCTGTTTACTCATCTGTACATGAAGGGAACTTGGTCAACAGCTACCCTTCCACCATTTTCAGTCAATTGTGCAGGTGGGTAGATGGGCCGTTGGGCTGTGGATCAGTTCTGCTCTGCTCCATGTGAGCAGCTAAGCAGAGAGCAGAGAACAGGCAGTTCCAGGTGGGGATGTGCTGGGCCACTGGCATTTGAATGTCACATCCTGAGCTCCTCTCTGAGCTTAAAAGTGGTCTGAAGGGGAGAGTTGGAGGCCTCCTCGCTTTTACAGGTGCTCCCTGACACCCATTTTACATTTCTAGAACTCATTCTGGTCCTAAACTTTTAGGTTTCTCAATAAAGGAAGGCTGGAATATCCTCAGAAGCAGTTTAATGACAATACAATGGAGTGTAATGACATTTTCCAGAGTTGTGTTGGTGGCGAAAATATTGAAACAGGCAGCCCAGTAGGCCAAGTGCCTGCAAATGTTCCACCATGGGTGAATCATTATTGCAGGCCAGGCCCAATTGTGTTTTTTCCTCCTGCAATATGCTCAGGCCTCATGTTTTAGTGTCTTCTCTTAAAATGGAATATGCATTGACCAGTCCATTTTGCTCCATGTTGTTGAAATGATGGCAGTGTGGTTGCTTTGAGCCAGAGGGCACACCAAGAGGGATGGCTGTGCCATCCCTCCCTCCCTGGAGCTTGGGGGAGGGATCTGTTCTATTTTTTACTGACACTAGATCCTCAGATTCCCTCTTCTGCAGCCCAACACATCCATCCTTGGCTTCTCAGGCTCACTCTCCAGAGAGAGGGGGAAAGAGAGAGAGAGAAAGAGAGATATCTTCTATCTGTTGATTCACTCCCCAAAAGGTTACAATGGCCAGGGCTGGGCCAGGCCAAATAGGAGGCAGCAGTTTCTTAGGGGTCACCTCTGTGGGTGTGAGGGCCTAAGGACTTGGGCCATTCTCTGCGTCTTTCCCAGATCATCAGCTGAGATCTGGATCAGAAGTGGACTCAAACTCTGCCAGGACTCAAGCCAGCACCCATATGAGATACCTGCACTGCAGGTAGAGGCTAAACCCTCTATGCCACAGTATCAGCCCCTCATTGATTCTTTTTTTTTAATTTTTAAAAAAATTTTTGACAGGCAGAGTGGACAGTGAGAGAGAGAGAGACAGAGAGAGAAAGGTCTTCCTTTGCCATTGGTTCACCCTCCAATGGCTGCTGCGGCCGGCACGCTGCGGCCGGCACGCTGCGGCCGGCGCACTGCGCTGATCAGATGGCAGGAGCCAGGTACTTATCCTGGTCTCCCATGGGGTGCAGGGCCCAAGGACTTGGGCCATCCTCCACTGCACTCCCTGGCCACAGCAGAGAGCTGGCCTGGAAGAGGGGCAACCGGGACAGAATCTGGCGCCCCAACCAGAACTCGAACCCGGTATGCCGGTGCCACAAGGTGGAGGATTAGCCTAGTGAGCTGCGGCGCCGCCCCTCATTGATTCTTTTTACACAAAAGATTTATTTGTTTACTTGAAAGACAGAGTTACAGAGAAAGAGAGGTGGAGAGACAGAGCCAGAGCTCATCCACCTGCTGGTTCACTCTACAAATGGTCGCATCAGCCAGGGCTGGGTCAGGCCAAAGCCAGGAGCCTGAAACTTCATCTGGACCTCAAATTTGGCCCATTATCTGCTGCTTTTGCAGGCACATTGGAAGGGGGCTGGTTCAGAAGTGAAGTAGTGAGGACTTTAACTGGTACCCATTTGGGATGTCAACATTGCAGGTGGCAGTTTAACCTGATTTGTCACAATGCCAGCGCCTTCAATGATTTCTGATAATTCAGTGTGACATTGCTGGTTTTACCTATTAGTATGAAAATTATTTGCAGGGATGGTTACTAAAATTCCTTCTATCCCATATGATCCTTTGACATGATTTTGCTGCTCCTTCCAGTAAGAGGTAGAGTCTATTTTTCAACCCCTTCAATCTGGGCTGGCTTTCAATTTGCTCTGCCAAACAAAATGTGGTGAAAATGACAACATATGAATCTCTAGAATAAAGGTCTCAAGAAATCTTACTGGAAGACGAGAAACCCTATAGAAGAGAGCTGAGACACTCTAGCCAACAACCACCAGACGTGAGGCCATATTGGATTACCCAAACCCCAAAGTTCTAAATGACTGCAGCCATATGAGGAATATAGGGCAGACTGAAAGGACTGAATAGCAGGCCTTTGCCCCATTGCCAAACTAAGAGCAGATGAATGGTAGCTGTTGAAGACCACTACAATATATGGAGGCAACAGATTCCTGAGACAACCTGCTTACCATTTCCAAGAGTTCTTCTTTAGCGTCATCAAGGGGATTATTGGTACTAAAAGCTCCAAACATCCCATAATATCAATTTTAAATAACATTTTCTGTTATCAACTACTATCTCTAACTCATGCCTTCTAGTAACTTGGTTCAAACAATTGTACAGTCCAACTGGGATCTTTTATAAGGTTCACCTCATAACTTCTGTGGGTCATAGGATTCTCAGCTTCATGGGCTGCTTCTTCACAAAAGTATATTAAAATTTAGGGGGGGTGTTGTATCACAGCAGGTTTATCTGCCCCTAAGACACCTGAACCCTATATTGCCACGGGGGTTTTAGTTCAGGTTACTCTGCTTCCAATTCAGCTTTCTATTAACATGTCTGAGAGGTAAAAGACAATGGTCTGGGCACTAGTGCCTCTGCTACACCCATGGGAGATGTAGCTGAATTTACTGTCTCTTGGATTCTCCTGGCTGTTGCAGGCATGGTGGGAGTGAACTGGTGGTTCAAATATTTGAGCCATTATCTGCTGTCTCCTAGGGTAAACATTGCCAGAAAGCTGGATCAGAAGTGGGGCTGTAATCTGAACCCAGGGACTCCAATATGGGTTAAGAGTATCTGAAGCAGTGTCCTAACTGCTGCATCAAACCGCCAACCTATGGAGAGGACGTTATGATTGAGGGAATAGCTTAAACCAAGTTCCTCGGGTCAGCCATAGCAGGGCTCTCAGGGGACCTGCGAGGCAGCACTGGTGGAAAGAATGGTGGGACCACACCCTGAAGGCCTACCACAGAATGCTGAGGTTTTAAATGTATTATGTAAGGGTGATGGGGTGGGGAGAATGTCCCAAAGTTCTCTGCATCATTGTGTGGGTCATTATCAGGTCTCTGAGATCTCCAAGAGGCAACCTGAAGGGCAGGAGAGAGACTGAAGATAGTGCTAAGTGAGGGCCATGTTCCATGAAATAGTTTCTGGCCTAGAGAGGAGACAGGAAGCTGGTGTAGATTCTGTGGCCAACAGAGCCACAGCACGGAGGAAGAGTAGAGGGGCATAGGGTGGGGGTGGGGGCTGAGTGTGTAGTATGTGGTGTACCCACCAGAACAAGTTGTCAGCGGGTTTAGAATTTTGACTTCAGTGTTACTGCATCAGATGTCACAACTGAAAGCCTTCCTTGTCCTGGAAAGAAGGCATCTTTTGGGGCTGGCACTGTGGCACAGTAGGCTAAGCCTCCACCTGTGGCATCTGCCATGAGCACCGGATCATATTCTAACTGCTCCTCTTCTGATCCAGCTCTCTGCTTATCGTCTGGGAAAGCAGTGGGAAATGGCCCAATGGTATGGACCCCTGCACGTGCATGGGAGACCTGAAAGAAACTCCTGGCTCCTGGCTTTGGATCAGTCCAGCTCCAGCAATTGTGGCCATTTGGGGAGTGAACCAATGAATGGAAGATCTTTGTCTCTCCCTCTCTCTGTCTCTAACTCTGCTTCTCAAATAAAGTCTTTTATGTCATTGTGATGAAGCCAGGAGCCAAGAGCTTCTTTTGTGTCTTCTGTGTCTCCCACATGGGTACAGGGGCCCAAGCACTTGGGCCATCCTTTGCTGCTTTCCCAGGCATATTAGCATGGAGCTGGATCTGAGTGGAGCAGCCGGGACTTGAACTGGCACTGCACCCACATGAGATGCCAGTGCTTCAGCCCAGGGCTTTAACTTGCTGAACCACAGCACCAATCCTTCTAAATACATTTTTAAAAATTGAAATTATGCACAGAATGTTCTCTGAGCAAAACAGAATTAGATTAGAAATCTAAACAAAATAACTAGAAGAATTATAAATATTTGTAAATTAGGAAATATTCTTCAATATTAAATTGGTGGAAGATTAAATCATAGAGATAGAATATATTTTTAAAGGAATAAAAATAAAAACACAATGGCTACTGTTATAACACAGTGGGTTAAGCTGGTGTTTGTAATGTCTGCATCCTATATCAGCTGCCAGTTCAAGTCCCAGCTGCATTGCTTCTGATTCAGATTTCTGCTGGTGTGCCTGGGAAGGCAGCAAAAGATGGGCCAAGTAATTGGGTTCTTGCCACCCATGTGGTAGACTGTGATGGAGTTCCTCATTCCTGGCTTCAGCTTAGCTAAGACTTGGCTACTGTGGCCAGAACTCACAGATCAAAGACAATTTCTCTCTACTCTCTCTCTCTCTCTCTCTCTCTCTCTGTCTCCTCAGTTACTATATACTTTTAAAATGGAAAATTAAATCTCATTTATTTCTTGGGTATCTGCATTACTTACAGGTAATGATTTGGGGACCTAAAATGGTCAATAACTTGCAAGTGATTATTATGCCTCACCAGAAAATGTTTTAGGAGTGTGTTTGACATAGCAGTTATAAAATTATTGGGGACATTCACATCACTTACCAGAGTATATGGGTTCACAATCAAGCTCTGCTCCCAGTTCCAGCAACCTGCCAGTGCTTACCAATGGGAGGCAGGAGGTGATGATTATGTGGGTCCCTGTCATTCACATGGGATATACAAGTTGCTAGCTCCTTACTTATGCCTGGCCCAGCCCATGCTATTGTAGGCATTTGGGGAATGAACCAGTGGATGGGAGATATTACTTGTTTGTACTCTCTCTCTCTCTCTCTCTCTCTCTCTCTCTCTCTGCTTGTCCCATATCTTTCAATTAAAAATTTAAAAATTAAAACAAAATTGTTTTACACATTTCTAAACTAGTTCCAGATGTGGCTAGCTAGAACAAAACGTAATTATTTCTGAGTAGGAAAAATTCATGATTAACATCTACTAAAGAAAACTTGATTCAGCAGAATAGAATGATTAAGACAAAAATCAACCACAGTCATACATGAAACAAACAATATTGGAAGCTGACAGCTCAAGAGATGCTTCTGGGGCAATAGTAACTGTACTGAGAATACTTGGTTAAGAGAAATAAGGCCAACTTCAATGTTTCATTTCACAATTATGGAGAAATAGCCAACAATAGATGCAGATACCCACATTTACTAAGGTGTTCCAAGGCAGAATTATCTAATAATTACTACTTGTTGGACTTTATATAAAAATTATTTGACCAAAACGTAGAAAATATGATACTATTATATATGATACAGTTGTAAGAATTTAAAGAGAAGTGTAGGTTTTATTCCATTGCACAGTTTGCTAGTGTATCTCCTGCGTAGTGAGATGCTTAGTAAGGAGGAGTGAGGGGCAGGTGATTCAGAAAAGCAAGAAGCAGGGTGATGTTTAGTCAGAATGGTGAGCTTGACTTGCCCCTCACACTGTTGGGAAGTATGGCATGTTTCAGCTCTGAGATGTTAACTGAGGAAGCAGAAATGTAAAAAAGCTAAAATTTGCAGTTGCTGTCTACAAAATACTCCATATCCAGTTTAATCAGGAGTTTCTTATTCTTTTATTCACTTGCCCCTTAAGAAGGAATTTGAAAGTCCTAAATATAGAAATCTTAACTTTACAGTTCCCTCAAATATGAAGATTATCTGAAGCCAGTTACTTTTCTGGCCACCAGATGGGCCTCATCTGCCCAATATTTGTTAATAGAAAAAACCTGGTTCAGTTTAGGATGAAAGAAATTATAGACTTCCTTTACAGTGTTAATATGGTCCAAGGAATGATATATGTTGCTAAAGAAATTTTCTGAAGACTTGCCAGTTTTTAAATAACAAAAAACACTGATTTGTTAAGGGAAATGAATCATTTAATGAATGGTTTAATTATTGAGCAGCCTTTTTATTTTTATATGGCTTGCCTAAACAGGACAGAACTACAACTTCATGCAGGCAAGAATGGGTCATTGTTGGCGCAAGACACCTGCTCCTCAGAAAACAACTGGGGAATGAAAGAAACACTGAGAAGAGGAGCTATCCAGAAAATCCTTGGGAAATTACTGTGACTACTCCCCATGCTGACTGCTCCGAGGATGTTTATTCTGCACAGTGGAAGAAGGGCCAGAATGATTAGGTTGTACTTGGTTTATGTCTTCTCCCAAAAGCCCCTTAATTTTTCTCCACCCATTTGAATGTGATAGTCACCAGCTTCCTATAGTCTCAGCAGGAGCCCAGAAGGTTATATTCTTCAGCATGTTAAATCAACCGATGACTAGATAAAGAGTCTGTATTCTCAAAAATGTGGGGTTGTCTATTCACCGAGGAGCCATATCAGGATAATCTTATAATTACTATTAGAATGCACAAAATAAACTAAAAAATGTTCCCCAAATCCACACTTGATTAAAACACTGTTCTGCTGTGCCCCATTCTATCAAGGAAAATTCTGAACTGACTGCTATAGTTACAAGAAAAATTGTGTTCTCCCAATAATTAAACCATTCATTAAACAATTCTTTTCCCTTAACAAATCAGTGAGTGTTTTTTGCTATTTAAAAACTGGCTAGTCTTCAGGAAATTTCTTAGCAACATATATCACTCCTTGGACTGTATTAACATAGTAAATGAAATCTATAGTCTCTTTCCCCCTAAAGGGCCTTCATCTGGAGTCAGGGGATCTGTAACTCCCCCATTCTCACAGTCTGTGTCCTCAACCACTGAAGTGGGTTGTTGGAGTCTGAAGTCCGAGGCTGGCCCCTGACCAGCAGGAGCCAGTACAGACACTCCCCACAAGGCAAACGGGAAGGGTAAATTCGACAGGTGATGAACACACCACAAGCACCTGTGAGTTCTGTCGAAGCAGGAACCGCTTTATTGAGGAAGTGTGCAGGCTTATAAAGCTTACGAAGGACATGTGCAGTAGGGGAGCCAATCAGAGAAAAGGTCACACAGGCACAGGTGGACCACACACAGGGGCATCTTTAACAAAGTATAGGGATCACGGGCTGTCCACGTGTCCAGAACTAAAGTGGACTTATCCCTGCCGGTGGTCTGATCTTATGTAGCTTAACCACAGCAGCCGCAGACACACCCCTCAAACATCCACCAGGCCCCATATTATAATGGAGAATTTAGGCAATACACAGTGGGTCACCTGCTATTGTCTATTTTTGCCTATAAAGGTTTTGTTTAACATACCACTAACTCTTATCATAAACCTTTCCCAGTTATCTGAAGCCTGGTCAATTATTTGTTTGCTAGAAAATGAAGTTTAACAAAATAAAATTTGAACAGACTTGAATTCAGAAATCATTATACTATTAGTTGCCTACAAAAACTTAATTTATACAAATATTATATTTCATGGAAATGCTGAATTTAAATATCAATTATAAATGAAATATATATTATGAAATGTTATTTGAAATTGACAAAACATATTAAAATAGTTTATAAAATATCCTGTCTTCTTGTTTGGAAAACATACATATACTTACAGTGGTTAAGTTGTATCTAAAGTTCCTGAATGATAGGAATAAATGTCTTATGCAGTTTTAGTAATGAAAAAGTTAATTCATGCAAAAATGCCTGGAACAAGACTTGGTACATAGCAAACAGAGGAGAGTGTTGGTTGTTACACACTGATAGAATAATGGTGTTAAAGGTGGCTTTTGTTTTCTTCTTTATACTTCTTATGCAAATTACCACAAAATGCTTAAAGAAATGATAGTCATTTATAGAGAAAATTTCATAATCTCACAAATGAAAAGTCAATTTACACTCCCATTAAACTACAGGCAATGTAAAGAACATGCCATCTAGAGGGAGAGATGGTTACACTGGTCAAGTATGGTTCTCCATATGTGTAACCATGAAAGTTGCCAAGACAACTTAATAAAACTTTGAGTAAGCTGATGACTTCACACTGAGAAAACAAGTAAGGTGGCCTCAGGTTTATAGAGATTGATTTTACTCACCTTAGGATATTAATGAAAAACACAAGTGATAGCAATATATTCAAAAACAATTAAAGGGATATACCCATTAAAACATAAATTTTATTGTTTCATTGCAAGTAGAAATGAGTAATTTCATAGAATCATTAGTAAGGTAACATAGATACATACAAATTTGGTACAATTTAGTTCACAACAATTGGACTAAAGTGGAAAAATTCAAAGAAAAAACAATATAAATCAACAATGATGTCAGTTACCAGAAAATATTAAAAGAAGATTACTGGTATCTAAAGCATGAATTTTGAAAGATTCAAAATGCAAAGGTGAAATGACAGTGCCATAAAATTATTTTTATTATTTATTTTATTTATTTGAAAGGTAGAGTTACAGAGAAAGAGGGAGAAGGAAAACGGAGGGAGAGGGAGAGAGAAAATGAGATCTTCCATCCAGTAACTCACTCCCTAACTCACAAGGGTTAGGGCTGAGTCAGGCTGCTTCACCTGGAGCCAGGAGCTTCGTCTGGGTCTCCTACATGAGTGGCAGGGGACCAAGCACTTGGACCATCTTCAGCTGTTTTCCCAGGCACATGAGCATGAAATTTAATCAGAATTGGAGCATCCAGGACTTGAACCAGTGCCCACATGGGAGGTTAGCATTGCAGGTTCCAGCTTAACCTGCTTTGTCATGAAGCAGACACCTTAAAAATTCTTAAAAATGAAAAAAAATGACATGGAAATAGAGAATAGGTACAGTGGATTAAAGTGGTTTTGAGAAACTATATATTATGAATGCCAGGACAGCCACAGTTCACAATGCTAGATGTTACACCAGGATTTTACTGACAGACACACGTGATAAGAATAAATTCAGAGACAAAAGAAAAAAATAAATAGGATGCATATTTTGTGAAATGAAATAAGAGATATATGTAACACAAATTGAGGAATTTACTTAGAACAATAGTAGAGGTGCAAGCAAGTATAAGGAAATTTGGTGAATAACAATTCATTAAAATTAGTTTGAAAAACAGAAAAAATAGAAAGTTAAACAAAGCAAAAATCATGTACTCATCAAAATAATCTTTAGGAGAAAAGTCCGGCATTATAAAAAATGCTAAGGAACATTTCAAAATCAATAGACCCTCATGGAAATACATAAAACGTAAAAGTATGTAATCTTGGAAAGCTGAAAGAGTACACAGTCTCCATATGTTTGTGAGAAATTGCCTACAAGGAAAATGACAGGACAATGTAAGGAATTTTGAGAGTGTACATGACCTCACTATACAAGACATCCAGGATGGTGTAAGGCTCACAGTGCTAGGATTGCCTTACACTTAGATAGATATATACCAAAGTGATAACAATATATTCAATTATAAAATATAGAGTATAAAACAGAGGCACATATTAAACACAAACTTTTTTTTCTGATCATTATGAAAACAACTGAGGAATTAGATAGTAGCAATAATTGAATGAAAATATAAGAGTAAATTTCATGGAAAATAGTCCATAAAATTTACATTTAAATTGGAAAAGGAAACTCTAGGGTAGGTGTTTAGCCCAGCTGCTAAGATGACACTTACGACACCCACATCCATACTGGAATTCCTGTGTTTAGTCCAGGCTCCACTCTCAACTCCGGGTTCCTGATAAAGGACTAGGAAGCAGCAAATGATGACTCAATTAGTTGAGTCCCCAACATCCAAATGAGAGTTCTAGTTTGACTTCTTGGCTCCTAATTTTGGCCTGGCCTAGTCCCAATTGTGTGGATATTTGGTCAGTGGAAAAGTAAGTCAATGAAAGATTATTCTCTGTGCATTTCTCTCTCTCTCTCTCTCTTTGACATCTCTCTATTTATCTCTCTCTGTCTCTGACTTGCAAGTAATTTTAAAACGAAAATGTCACAAAATTGCACAACAAATTTAAAAAGTAAAAGTAAACTGACATAAATCATGACAACTTGAAAATTACAAGAAATCCCAGGGAAAAGATATGCACATTTGGATCTTGGAAAGTTTCAAAAATCAACAATTAATTTAGATTTATAACATTCAAAAATGCTAAACCATATCTACTTAATTGGAAAAAATAGTTCTGTGAACTGTATATGAATATTTCCTGGCACACCTACAAAATTTTGGGAAATTTTTAACTTTTAAATAATAACTAAAAGTAATATGACCGAAGTTTCTCAGTCGTTCGTTTAGCTTACACTAGGATATTAACGACAAACACAGTTTACACTGATTTCAAAACAGGCAAAAATATGGAATACCTGATACAATTCAAACTACGTTTTTACTCTGAGAACTCAGTTATTTGTTAGAAACAATGAAAAAGTAAAAGAAGTTATTTAGCATTATAATTTTGAAATGGGAAATGAAAGAACATATCAACAAAAATAAAACAAAGACTATACCAATTGCAAGGGTAATGTTAAGGGAAAAATAATTGTAGCAAGAGCTGAACTTTTCAAATTCAAATTCAAATCGATGTACAGAAAAAATTAAAAAGAAGATATAAAATTAATGTGCAGTCTTGGAGATCTCCAGGATGGCAGATACTTTATAACCTAGAAAGGGCAAATAAATCAACTGTCCAAAAGTGATATGGAGAACCTGCATAGCAAAGTTATGTGGATGCCAGGCAGCAGTTTGGCACTGATGACATCACAATGCATAAGAAAAGCAAGGTGGGGCCGCTCCCTGTAAGTCGTCTTTTGCAACACACACCAGTTCATTGAAGAGGAGCCCGACTGACGACTGACATGAGAAGCAGTTCATCCCCTTCCATCCGCCTCCACTGCACCATCGGGAGCCCGTCCTGGAGAAGTTTGATTCGGGCTTGGTTTTAGATGTCGTTGTGGGCAAACCAAGCCCCAAGAACGGCTTCTCGTAAAGGCTGAGGTGCCCGTTCTTGGGAGAGCCAGCCCGGGAGCCTGGATGGAGACTTGAAGGCCTGGTTGGCCACCGATGGCGGCTCTGCCCTGCAGTCCGTGCTGTGCCCGGTGAAAGGCGGCAGCCCCTCGAACATGCCGCGGGACTCTGGCATCTGGGACTTGTCCGTGCCTCTTCGGAGCTGTCTCTACCTCTGATGGGAGGGCTCTTGGCTGACCGGACGAGATCATGTCCTCCTCATTGGGCCTGGTGAGGAGGAGCCACCTGCTCTTCCTTCCAAGTTCCTCGCATCTGGGATGCACAAAGCAGAACTTGGCTGCCATATCTACACTGATGAATTTCACATGGCGGCCCCTTTGTATGGAGATGGAAGAGTCTAAGCCCTGCCACTTTAGCTGGTTCCTCAGTTCATCCCTGGTTGCATGGCCTGCTGGAGCTAAGGTCTCATCCAAGGATATTTGGAGGGAAGTTCTGGCCAATACTCCCCTTTGTTCCAGCCCTCTACCAAATAGCTTGCCAAAGCCTCCAATTTTCTAAATCCCTATGGAACTTTGCAAAGCATGTCTGTGTGGTCTGACAGCAGCTTGCCACACTAGGTCAGGCCTTGGACTGGAGCCTGTTCCAGGATGGAGAGAGAAAACATGTAAAGAGAAACAGGAGAATATCTGTACTGATCAGTCAGACTCTACTGAACTCTGCACTCTGCCTGTGTGCTACTTTGATTGAAATGCTTTGTGGAAGGAGCACATTGTGTTGGTCCAAAAATCAGATGATGTTTTGGTTTGGATTTAAGGTTTGGATACTTACTTTGAAATATTAGTGTTTCTGACAGTCTCAAATTCTACCATGCCAAATAATAAAACTACAATGTGATTGCCAAACTCAGAGCAAGTTAAGTCCAGCTTCCTAGTTTTTCTTCATTAGTGCAAAATGGGGAGGTAGGGAGGGAAATAGTTGTCTTGTAGATTAAGGCAAAACATCTGTTTTAAGTAGAGCTGCCATTTTATTTTATTTTATTTTATTTTATTTTATTTTATTTTGGTCTCAGAAGTTGTCCCAGAGTGGAAATGATAACATGGAATTCAGAAAAATGTTCTGCCAAATCTCCCAGGCTTTAAATTATTGGAGAAACAGGAATTAAACAATAGAGATGATCTCAGTGAAAGGCTTTGATCCTGAGAATAAAAGGTTTGTGTGGTTAAGTTAGAAGGTGTCCTGTAGAAAGGATACTGGGGTGAGTACAGGCTTCCAGGCCAAAGAGCCTGCACATAGCTGAAGGGGAAGCTAGCAGCTTGTCCTCGCGTATGGGGTAGCACCTGCCACTGCCAGCCGTGTTCAGGTGGGGACACAGCCAGGTAACTGTATTTAGAGCCAAAAATGAGATCAGGCTATGAAGTCCGAGACTGTTTCTGGTTGACAGTAAATTAATATCCCCAGATAGTTTGAATAAATATGTAGTAAATTCTGGGTAGTTAAATATGTATCTATTTGTCATTCTTGCAACTTCACAGCCACAAGGCAGTTTATTTTTTTTTATTTAATGAATATAAATTTCCAAAGTACAGCTTATGGATTACAATGGCTTCCCCCCCATAACTTCCCTCCCACCCGCAACCATCACCTTTCCCACTCCCTCTCCCCTTCCATTCACATCAAGATTCATTTTCGTTTCTCTTTATATACAGAAGATCTGTTTAGCATACATTAAGTAAAGATTTCAACAGTTTGTTCACACACAGAAACATAAAGTGAAAAATACTGTTTGAGTACTAGTTATAGCATTAAATCTCAATGTACAGCACACTAAGGACAGAGATCCTACATGAGGAGTAAGTGCACAGTAACTCCTGTTGTTGACTTAACAAATTGACACTCTTGTTTATGGCCTCAGTAATCAACCTAGGCTCTTGTCATGAGCTGCCAAGGCTATGGAAGCCCCCTGAGTTCACTGACTCTGATCATATTTAGACAAGGCCATGGTCAAAGTGGAAGTTCTCTCCTCCCTTCAGAGAAAGGTACCTCCTTCTTTGATGACCCATTCTTTCCACTGGGATCTCACTCGCAGAGATCTTTCATTTAGGTTTTTTTTTTTTTTTCCCCAGAGTGTCTTGGCTTTCCATGCCTGAAATACTCTCATGGGCTTTTCAGCCAGATCCGCATGCCTTAAGGGCTGATTCTGAGGCCAGAGTGTTGTTTAGGACATCTGCCATTCTATGGGTCTTCTGTGTATCTCACTTCCCATGTTGGACCATTCTCTCCCTTTTTGATTCTATCAGCTAGTATTTGCAGACACTAGTCTTGTTTTTGTGATCTCTTTGGTTCTTAGTCCTATCATTATGATCAATTGTGAACAGAAATTAATCACTGGGACTAGTGAGATGGCATTGGTACATGCCAGCTTAATGGGATTGAATTGGAATCCCCTGGTATGTTTCTAACTCTACCGTTTGAGGTAAGTCAGCTTGAGCATGTCCCAAATTGCACATCTCTTCCCTCTCTTATTCCCACTCTTTTTTTTTTTGTATGTTTCTTTTTTTTTTTTTAGTTTTTTTTTTATCTTTTATTTAATGAATATAAATTTCCAAAGTACGTCTCATGGGTTACAATGGCTTTCCCCCCCATACCGTCCCTCCCACCCACCACCCTCCCCTTTCCCACTCCCTCTCCCCTTCCATTCACATCAAGATTCATTTTCGATTATCTTAGTATACAGAAGATCAGCTTAGTATACCTTAAGTAAGGATTTCAACAGTTTGTTCCCACACAGAAACATAAAGTGAAAAATAATAGATGTTTTTTTTAAATGATGATGAAATCAGATCAGACCTATTGTCGTGTTTAATCCCAGTGAGAGTCAAGTTGGGAATTGATAGTTTCTTTTTTTTTTTTAACAGAAGATCAGTTTAGTGTACATTAAGTAAAGATTTCAATCGTTTGCACCCCCATAGAAACACAAAGTGAAATATACTGTTTGAGTACTCGTTATAGCATTAAGCCTCAGTGTACAGCACATTAAGGACAGAGATCCTACATGAGGAGTAAGTGCACAGTGACTCCTGTTGTTGACTTTACAAATTGACACTCCTGTTTATGGCATCAGTAATCTCCCTATGCACCAGTCATGAGTTTCCAAGGCTATGGAAGCCCCTTGAGTTCTCCGATTCTTATCTTGTTTAGACAAGGTCATAGTCAAAGTGGAGGTTCTCTCCTCCCTTCAGAGAAAGGCACCTCCCTCTTTGCAGACCTGTTCTTTCCACTGGGATCTCACTCACAGAGATCTTTTTGCCAGAGTGTCTTGGCTTTCCATGCCTGAAATACTCTCATGGGCTTTTCAGCCAGATCCGAGTGCCTTTAGGGCTGATTCTGAGGCCAGAGTGCTATTTAGGACATCCGCCATTCTATGAGTCTGCTGAGTATCTCACTTCCCATGTTGGATCACTCTCCCCTTTATTTATTCTATCGGTTAGTGTTAGCAGATACTAGACTTGTTTATGTGCTCCCTTTGACTCTTAGTCCTTTCATTATGATCAATTGTGAACTGAAATTGATCACTTGGAATAGTGAGATGGCATTGGCACATGCCACCTTGATGGGATTGAATTGGAATCCCCTAGTATGTTTCCAACTCTACCAATTGGGGCAAGTCAGCCCGAGCATGCCCCAAATTATACATCTCTTCCCTCTCTTATTCCCACTTTTATGTTTAACAGGGATCACATTTCAGTTAATTTTCAACACTTAAGAATAACTGTGTGATAATTACAGAATTAAACCAGTCATATTAAGTAGAACAGACAAAAAAAAATACTATGAGGGATAATGTATTAAGTTGTCCATTAGCAGTCAGGGCTATGCTGATCAAGTCACCGTTTCTCATAGTGTCCATTTCACTTCAGGAGGTTTCCTTTTTGGTGTTCAGTCAGTTGTCACCGATCAGGGAGAACATATGGTATTTGTCCCTTTGGGACTGGCTTATTTCACTCAGCATGATGTGTTCCAGATTCCTCCATTTTGTTGCAAATGACTGGATTTCGTTGTTTCTTACTGCGGTATAGTATTCTAGAGAATACATATCCCATAATTTCTTTATCCAGTCTACCGGTGATGGGCATTTAGGTTGGTTCCAGGTCTTGGCTATTATGAATTGTGCTGCAATAAACATTAGGGTGCAGACTGCTTTTTTGTTTATCAATTTAAACTCCTTTGGGTAAATTCCAAGGAGTGGGATGGCTGGGTCGAACGGTAGGGTTATATTCAGGTTTCTGAGGAATCTCCAGACTGATTTCCATAGTGGCTTGACCAGTTTGCATTCCCACCAACAGTGGGTTAGTGTCCCTTTTTCCCCACATCCTCTCCAGCATCTGTTGTTGGTAGATTTCTGTATGTGAGGCATTCTAACCGGGGTGAGGTGAAACCTCATTGTGCTTTTGATTTGCATTTCTCTGATTGCTAATGACCTTGAACATTTTTTCATGTGCCTGTTGGCCATTTGGATTTCCTCTTTTGAAAAATGTCTATTGAAGTCCTTGGCCCATCTCTTAAGTGGGTTGTTGGTTTTGTTTTTGTGGAGTTTCTTGATCTCTTTGTAGATTCTGGTTATTAACCCTTTATCTGTTGCATAGTTTGCAAATATTTTTTCCCATTCTGTCGGTTGTCTCTTCACTCTCCTGACTGTTTCTTTTGCAGTACAGAAACTTCTCAATTTGATGCAATCCCAATAGTTGATTTTGGCTTTGACTGCCTGTGCCTCCCGGGGCTTTTTCAGAAATTCTTTGCCTGTGCCAATATCTTGAAGGGTTTCTCCAATGTTCTCTAATAACTTAATTGTGTCAGGACGTAGATTTAGGTCTTTAATCCACGTTGAGTGGATTTTTGTGTAAGGTGTAAGGTAGGGGTCTTGCTTCATGCTTCTGCATGTGGAAATCCAGTTTTCCCAGCACCATTTATTGAATAGACTGTCCTTGCTCCAGGAATTAGTTTTAGATCCTTGATCAAATATAAGTTGGCTGTAGATGTTTGGATTGATTTCTGGTGTTTCAATTCTGTTCCATTGGTCTATCCATCTGTTTCTGTACCAGTACCATGCTGTTTTGATTACAACTGCCCTGTAGTATGTCCTGAAATCTGGTATTGTGATGCCTCCGGCTTTGTTTTTGTTGTGCAAGATTGCTTTAGCTATTCGAGATCTCTTGTGCCTCCATATGAATTTCAGCATCATTTTTTCTAGATCTGCGAAGAATGTCTTTGGTATCTTGATTGGGATTGCATTGAATCTATAAATTGCTTTTGGGAGAATGGACATTTTGATGATGTTGATTCTTCCAATCCATGAGCATGGAAGATTTTTCCATTTTTTGGTATCCTCTTCTATTTCTTTCTTTAAGGTTTTGTAATTTTCATCGTAGAGATCTTTAACGTCCTTGGTTAAGTTTATTCCAAGGTATTTGATTGTTTTTGTAGCTATTGTGAATGGGATTGATCTTAGCAGTTCTTTCTCAGTCATGGCATTGCTTGTGTATACAAAGGCTGTTGATTTTTGTGCATTGATTTTATATCCTGCCACTTTGCCAAACTCCTCTATGAGTTCCAATAGTCTTTTAGTAGAGTTCTTTGGATCCTCTAAGTACAGAATCATATCGTCTGCAAAGAGGGATAGTTTGACTTCTTTCTTCTTGTTTTGTATTCCTTTGATTTCTTTTTCTTGTCTGATGGCTCTGGCTAAAACTTCCAGAACTATGTTAAATGGCAGTGGTGAGAGTGGGCATCCCTGCCTGGTGCCAGATTTCAGTGGAAATGCTTCCAACTTTTCCCCATTCAATAGGATGCTGGCTGTGGGTTTTTTATAAATTGCTTTGATTATATTGAGGAATGTTCCTTCTATACCCAATTTGCTTAGAGTTTTCATCATGAAAGGGTGTTGAATTTTATCAAATGCTTTCTCTGCATCAATTGAGATAATCATATGGTTTTTCTTCTGCAGTCTGTTAATGTGGTGAATCACATTGATTGATTTGCGAATGTTGAACCATCCCTGCATACCAGGGATGAATCCCACTTGGTCTGGGTGGATGATTTTCCTGATGTGGTGTTGTATTCTATTGGCCAGAATTTTATTGAGGATTTTTGCATCTATGTTCATCAGGGATATTGGTCTATAATTTTCTTTCAGTGCTGCATCTTTCTCTGGCTTAGGGATTAAGGTGATGCTGGCTTCATAGAAAGAATTTGGGAGGATTCCCTCTTCTTCGATTGTTCTGAATAGTTTGAGAAGAAATGGGATTAGTTCTTCTTTAAATGTCTGGTAGAATTCATCAGTGAATCCATCTGGTCCTGGGCTTTTCTTTGTTGGGAGGGCCTTTATTACGGTTTCAATTTCTGTTTCAGTTATGGGTCTATTTAGGTTTTCGATGTCTTCATGGTTCAATTTTGGTAGATTGCATGTGTCCAGGAATCTATCCATTTCTGATAGGTTTTCCTGTTTGCTGGCATACAGGTCCTTGTAGTAATTTCTGATGATTCTTTTTATTTCTGTGGTGTCTGTTGTTACGTTTCCTTTTTCATCTCTGATTTTATTGATTTGGGTCTTTTCTCTTCTTTTTTTAGTTAGTTGGGCCAATGGGGTGTCAATTTTGTTTATTTTTTCAAAAAACCAGCTTCTCGCTTGGCTGATTTTTTGTAATGTTTTTTTGGATTCAATCCTGTTAATTTCTTCTCTGGTTTTAATTATTTCTCTTCTCCTACTAGATTTGGGTTTGGTTTGCTGCAGTTTTTCTAGGTCCTTGAGGTGCGCTGAAAGCTCATTTATTTGGTACCTTTCCAATTTCTTGATATAGGCACCTATTGCTATAAATTTGCCTCTCAATACTGCTTTTGCTGTATCCCATAAGTTTTGATATGTTGTGTTGTTGTCTTCATTTACTTCCAGAAAGTTTTTGATTTCTCTTTTGATTTCTTGAATGACCCAGTGTTCATTCAGGAGCATGTTGTTCAGTCTCCATGTGTTTGCATACTTTCTGGGGTTTCCTGAGTTGCTAATTTCCAGCTTCATCCCGCTGTGGTCTGAGAAGCTGCATGGTATGATTCTAATTCTTTTAAATTTGCTGAGACTTGCTTTATGGCCTAGTATGTGATCAATCCTAGAGAAGGTTCCATGCGCTGCTGAGAAGAATGTGAAGTCTGTAGATGTAGGGTTGAAAGTTCTGTAGATATCTGTTAGATCCATTTGGGCAATAGTGTCAATTAAATCTGCTGTTTCCTTGTTGATCTTCTGTCCGGATGATCTGTCTATTTCTGAGAGTGGAGTATTGAAGTCCCCCAGTACTATTGTATTGGAATCTAAATCTCCCTTTAAGTCCCTTAACATATCTTTTAAATAGACCGGTGCCCTGTAATTAGGTGCATATACATTTATAATAGTTACATCTTCCTGTTGAATTGAACCCTTAATCATTATATAGTGTCCCTCTTTGTCTCTCTTAACAGTTTTTGTATTAAAGTTTATTTTGTCTGATATTAATATGGCTACACCTGCTTTTTTTTGGTTTCTGTTGGCATGGAATATCTTTTTCCAACCTTTCACTTTCAGTCTGCATGCCTCTTTGTTAGAGAGATGTGTTTCTTGTAGGCAACAAATAGTTGGGTTGTGTTCTGTGAGCCAGTCAGCCAAACGGTGTCTTTTAACTGAAGAATTCAGACCATTAATGTTCAATGTGACAATTGATACGTAGTGACTTTGCCCTGCCATTTTCCCGGAAATATTTTCTAGTATATGCTTTGAGCTTCCCATGCTCTTTTACTGGTAGGTGTTCTTCCTTTCCCTTCTTTCATATTGATGGCCGTGTTTCTGTGTTTCTGAGTGTAGCACATCTTTAAGTATCTTTTGCAGGGCCGGACGAGTGGCCACAAAGTCTTTCAATTTCTGTTTGCTATGAAAGGTCTTTATTTCACCTTCATTCACAAATGAGAGCTTGGCAGGATATAATATTCTGGGCTGGCAATTTTTCTCTCTTAGCACCTGTGCTATGTCTCGCCATTCCCTCCTAGCTTGTAGGGTTTCTGATGAGAAGTCAGCTGTGAGTCTGATTGGAGATCCTCTGAGAGTAATCTGACGTTTCTCTCTTGCACATTTTAGGATCTTTTCTTTATGTTTCACTGTGGTAAGTTTAATTACCACGTGTCGTGGTGAGGATCTCTTTTGGTCACGTTTATTGGGGGTTCTATGAGCTTCCTGTACTAGGATATCTCTGTCCTTCTCCAAACCTGGAAAGTTCTCTGCTAGTATCTCACTAAAAAGGCCTTCCAATCCTTTCTCTCTCTCCATGCCTTCAGGAACTCCTAGAACTCGAATGTTGTTTTTTTTAATAGTATCCTGTAGATTCCCAACAATATTTTTCAGGTTTCTAATTTCCTCTTCTTTTCTTTGGTTTGACTGTATGTTTTCCTGTGCTCTATCTTCTAAGTCCAATATTCTCTCTTCTGCTTCACCCATTCTGTTTTTAAGGCTTTCTAATGTGTTTGTCATTTGATCTATTGAGCTCTTCATTTCATTTTGATTTCTCTTGACTATTACACTTTCCTGTTCTACTAGTTTCTGAGTTTCATTTTGACTCTTCCTTAAAATTTCATTTTCACGAGAAAGATTTTCAATCTTGTCCATTAAGGATTTCTGTAGTTCAAGGATTTGCTTTTGAAAACTTCTAAATGTTCTTATCATAAATTTTTTGAAATCCGTATCTTGCATTTCTTCTATCTCATCATCTTCATACTCTTGGCTTGGGGTGTTTTGCTTATTTGGAGGCATCATAGTGTCATCGTTGATCTTGCTCCCTCTATTTCTGTGTTTGTTACTCGGCATAGTTAATTCTTCTTGCGTCACTGTGCGCTTTTTTTTTTCTTCTTTTTTTTTTTTATACTGTGTCCGTGTTAAGTGGACTGCCTGCTGTTGGAGGAGCCTTGGAGGCTTGAGATGGGTGCGGCCTGAGAGTTCTGCCTGGTTCTTCCTGGTTAAGGGTGTGCAAAGGTGACACCCTCAGGTTATGCGTGGTAAATCTCTCTCTTTTTATTTATTTATTTATTTTATTTATTCAGGGGGTAAGTAACACTGCAGGGCAGGGCTGTGCAGAATTGATGGTATTTAGCTTCCAGTCTTTGGCTCCTCTGGACTCCCACTGGGTTGCCTAGGCTACTGAATTGTAGTGACTCAGTTCCTTAGCTCTCCCCCATTGATATGTAAATACAAAGAGGAGGCCTGCTCTTTGTCTCTTGGGAATTCTTCAAGTCTTGCGGCCTTGTAACCTTTGCAAGGTTAGGGGGAAGAGAAACCCCGAAGCTTTTTTTTTTCCTTCTTTCCGGTAGTGAGTTTGCTGCACTTTCCGGCCCCCCTCTAGATTCTGACCCCCGTTTCCCCACCAATGTCTCGGGTTATTGAGCTCACCTCCCCTTCCAGCGCCGATGTGTGGACTCGGAGCCCTGAGCGTCCCAAGTCTCCCCGCTGTTTTCTGTGTGGCATGCACTCTCCTTGGAGCACTGTCGCGCAGACCCTGGGGCTTCTGCGGCTGGGTCCTGCGACTTGGCTTCCGCACGGTGGGCGACCTTGTTCTCCCAGTAGGTCCTCCGATTCACGCCTGCTCCATTCAGAAGGGTTTCCCCTGCAATTTTTGTTTGGTTCTATTTTCTGTGGCTACCGTAACTCCCCTTTTATTAAACTAAATTTTCCTGGACTATCGGTGCGCGCCCTCACTATTCCGACATCTTGGCTCCGCCCCCTTATTCCCACTCTTACTTACAATTAACAGCGATCACTTTTCAGTTAAGTTTCAGCACTTAAGAAGAATTGTGTATTGATTACAGTATTCAACCAAAAGTATAAGTACAACAAACAAAAAAATACTAAGAGGGATAACATATCAAGTTGCTCATCAACAGTCAGGGTAAGGGCTGATCAAGTCACTGTTTCTCCTAGTGTTCATTTCACTTTAACAGGTTTCCTTTGTGGTGCTCAGTTAGTTGTCACCTATCAATGAGAACAAGTGGTATTTGTCCCTTTGGGATTGGCTTATTACACTCAGCATAATGTTTTCCAAATTCCTAACAGGGATCACTTCTCAGTTAAAATTTAAACACCTAAGAATAATTGTGTGTTAATTACAGAGTTCAACCAATGGTACTAGAACAAAAAAATACTAAAAGTGGATAAAGTATTACATTGTATATCAACCGTCAGGACAAGAGCTGATCAAGTCACTGTTTCTCATAGTGTCCCTTTCATTTCAACAAGTTTCCCCTTTGCTGCTCAGTTAGTAGTCGCCGATCAGGGAGAACATATGATATTTGTCCGTTTGGGACTGGCTCAATTCACTCAGCATGATGTTTTCCAGATTCTTCCATCTTGTTGCAAATGACCGGGTTTCGTTGTTTTCGACTGCTGTATAGTATTCTATAGAGTACATGTCCCATAATTTCTTTATCCAGTCTACTGTTGATGGGCATTTGGGTTGGTTCCAGGTCTTAGCTATTGTGAATTGAGCTGCAATAAACATTAATGTGCAGACAGCTTGTTTGTTTGCCAATTTCATTTCCTTTGGGTAAATTCCAAGGAGTGGGATGGCTGGGTTGAATGGTAGGGTTATCTTCAGGTTTCTGAGGAATCTCCAGACTGACTTCCATAGTGGCTTAACCAATTTGCATTCCCACCAACAGTGGGTTAGTGTCCCTTTTTCCCCACATCCTCGCCAGCATCTGTTGTTGGTAGATTTCTGAATGTGAGCCATTCTAACCGGGGTGAGGTGAAACCTCATTGTGGTTTTGATTTGCATTTCCCAGATTGCTAGTGATCTTGAACATTTTTTCATGTGTCTGTTGGCCATTTGGATTTCCTCTTTTGAAAAATGTCTATTGAGGTCCTTGGCCCATCTCTTAAGTGGGTTGTTGGTTTTGTTTTTGTGGAGTTTCTTGATCTCTTTGTAGATTCTGGTTATTAACCCTTTATCTGTTGCATAGTTTGCAAATATTTTTTCCCATTCTGTCGGTTGTCTCTTCACTCTCCTGTTTCTTTTGCAGTACAGAAACTTCTCAATTTGATACAATCCCAACAGTTGATTTTGGCTTTGACTGCCTGTGCCTCCCGGGTCTTTTCCAGAAATTCTTTGCCTGTGCCAATATCTTGAAGGGTTTCTCCAATGCTCTCTAATAATTTGATGGTGTCAGGTCGTAGATTTAAGTCTTTAATCCATGTTGAGTGAATTTTTGTGTAAGGTGTAAGGTAGGGGTCTTGCTTCATGATTCTGCACGTGGAAATCCAATTTTCCCAGCACCATTTATTGAATAGACTGTCCTTACTCCAGGGATTGGTTTTAGATCCTTGATCAAATATGAGTTGGCTGTAGATGTTTCGATTGATTTCTGGTGTTTCAATTCTGTTCCATTGGTCTATCCATCTGTTTCTGTACCAGTACCATGCTGTTTTGATTACAACTGCCCTGTAGTTGTAATCTGGTATTGTGATGCCTCCAGCTTTGTTTTTGTTGTACAAGATTGCTTTAGCTATTCGAGTTCTCCTGTGTCTCCATATGAATTTCAGCATCATTTTTTCTAGATCTGCGAAGAATGTCTTTGGTATCTTGATTGGGATTGCATTGAATCTATAAATTGCTTTTGGGAGAATGGACATTTTGATGATGTTGATTCTTCCAATCCATGAGCATGGAAGATTTTTCCATTTTTTGGTATCCTCTTCTATTTCTTTCTTTAAGGTTTTGTAATTTTCATCGTAGAGATCTTTAACGTCCTTGGTTAAGTTTATTCCAAGGTATTTGATTGTTTTTGTAGCTATTGTGAATGGGATTGATCTTAGCAGTTCTTCCTCAGTCATGGCATTGCTTGTGTATACAAAGGCTGTTGATTTTTGTGCAGTGATCTTATACCCTGCTTCTTTGCCAAAATCTTCTATGAGTTCCAATAATCTCTTAGTAGAGTTCTTTGGGTCCCCTAAATAAAGAATCATATCATCTGCAAAGAGGGATAGTTTGAGTTCTTCCTTCCCAATTTGTATCCCTTTAATTTCTTTTTCTTGCCTAATAGCTCTGGCTAGAACTTCCAGAACTACATTGAATAGCAGTGGCAAGAGTGGGCATCCCCGTCTGGTACCAGATCTCAGTGGAAATGCTTCCAACTTTTCCCCATTCAATAGGATGTTGGTTGTGGGTTTTTCATAGATTGCTTTGATTGTATTCAGGAATGTTCCTTCCAAACCCAGTTTGCTTAGAGTTTTCATCATGAAAGGGTGTTGTATTTTATCAAATGCTTTCTCTGCATCAATTGAGATAATCATATGGTTTTTCTTTTGCAGTCTGTTAATGTGGTGTATCACATTGATTGTCTTGCACACATTAAACCATCCCTGCATACCAGGGATAAATCCCACTTGGTCTTAGTGGATGATCTTTCTGATGTGTTGTTGCATTCTATTGGCGAGAATTTTATTGAGGATTTTTGCATCTATGTTCATCAGGGATATTGGTCTGTAATTCTCTTTCAATGCTGCATCTTTTTCCGGCTTAGGGATTAAGGTGATGCTGGCTTCATAGAAAGAATTTGCGAGGACTCCCTCTTTTTCGAGTGCTCTGAATAGTTTGAGAAGAATTGGAGTCAGTTCTTCTTTAAATGTCTGGTAGAATTCATCAGTGAATCCATCTGGTCCTGGGCTTTTCTTTGTTGGGAGGGCCTTTATTACTGTTTCAATTTCTGTCTCAGTTATGGGTCTGTTTAGGTTTTCTATATCTTCCTGGTTCAATTTAGGTAGGTTGCATGTGTCCAGGAATCTATCCATTTCTGATAGGTTTCCCTCTTTGCTGGAATACAAGTCCTTGTAGTAATTTCTGATGATTCTTTTTATTTCTGTGGTGTCTGTTGTTACATTTCCTTTTTCATCTCTGATTTTATTGATTTGGGTCTTTTCTCTTGTTTTTTTAGTTAGTTGGGCCAATGGGGTGTCAATTTTGTTTATTTTTTCAAAAAACCAGCTCCTCGTTTGGCTGATTTTTTGTAATGTTTTTCTTGATTCAATCCTGTTGATTTCTTCTCTGATTTTAATTATTTCTCTTCTCCTACTAGATTTGGGTCTGGTTTGCTGTAGGTTTTCTAGATCCTTGAGGTGAATTGAAAGCTCATCTATTTAGTGCCTTTCCAATTTCTTGATGTAGGCACCTATTGATATAAACTTTCCTCTTAACATTGCTTTTTCTGCGTCCCATAAGTTTTGGTATGTTGTGCTGTTATCTTCATTTACTTCCAGAAAATTTTTGATTTCTCGTTTAATTTCTTCTATGACCCATTGTTCATTCAGGAGCATGTTGTTCAATCTCCATGTGTTTGCGTATGCTCTAGGGATTCCTGAGTTGCTAATTTCCAACTTCATTCCTTTATGATCTGAGAAGCTGCATGGTATGATGCTCTTTTGATTTTGCTGAGACTTGCTTTATGGCCTAGTATGTGGTCAATCCTAGATAAGGTTCCATGTACTGCTGAGAAGAATGTAAAATCTTTAGCTGTAGGATTGAGAGTTCTGTATATATATATTAGATCCATTTGGGCTATAGTGTCGTTTAAATCTACTGTATCCTTGTTGATCTTCTGTCCAGATGATCTGTCTATTTCTGAGAGTGGAGTATTGAAGTCCCCCAGTACTATTGTATTGGGGTCTAAGTCTCCCTTTAAGTCCCTTAACAAATCTTTTAGATAAACCGGTGCCCTGTAGTTAGGTGCATATACATTGATAATTGTTATATCTTCCTGTTGAATTGATCCCTTAATCATTATATAGTATCCCTCTTTGTCCCTCTTAACAGTTTTTGTGGTAAAGTTTATGTTGTCCGAAATTAAGATGGCTACGCCCACTCTTTTTTCATTTCTGTTGGCATGGTATATCTTTTTCCAGCCTTTCACTTTCAGTCTATATGGATCTTTGTTGGAAAGATGTGTTTCTTGTAAGCAGCAAATAGATGGGTTTTGTTCCTTAACACAATCAGCCAATCGGTGTCTTTTAACTGGACAGTTCAGGCCATTAATGTTCAATGTGACTAATGATAAGTGGTAACTTTGCCCTGCCATTTGCCAAAGATAAGTTCTAATATATGCTTTGAATTCCCTGTGATCTTTTGCTGTGAGGTTTCCTTCCTTTACCTTCTTTCATATTGATGACCGTGTTTCTGTGTTTCTGTGTGTAACACATCTTTAAGCATCTTTTGCAGGGATGGACGAGTGGTAACAAATTCTTTCAATTTCTGTTTGCTATGAAAAGTCTTTATTTCGCCTTCATTCACAAATGACAGCTTTGCAGGATATAATATTCTGGGCTGGCAGTTGTTCTCTCTTAGTACCTGGGCTATATCTCGCCATTCCCTCCTAGCTTGTAGGGTTTCAGATGAGAAGTCAGCTGTGAGTCTGATTGGAGATCCTCTGAGAGTAATCTGACGTTTCTCTCTTGCACATTTTAGGATCTTTTCTTTATGTTTCACTGTGGAGAGTTTAATTACAACGTGTCGTGGTGAGGATCTCTTTTGGTCATGTTTATTTGGGGTTCTGTGAGCTTCCTGTACTAGGATTTCTCTGTCCTTCTCCAAACCTGGAAAGTTTCTGCTAATATCTCACTAAAAAGGCCTTCTAATCCTTTCTCCCTCTCCATGCCTTCAGGAACTCCTAGAACCCGAATGTTGGGTTTTTTAATAGTATCCTGAAGATTCCTGACAATATGTTTTAGATTTCTAATTTCCTCTTCTTTTCTTTGGTCTGACTGTATCCTTTCCTGTTCTCTGTCTTCTAAGTCCGATATTCTCTCTTCTGCTTCACCCATTCTGTTTGTAAGGCTCTCTATTGTGTTTTTCATTTGATCTATTGAATTCTTCACTTCATTATGATTTCTTGTCACTATCACAGTTTCCTGTTGTACTAGTTGCTTTGTTTCATTTTGATTCCTCCTTACTATTTCATTTTTGCGAGAGAGATGTTCTATCTTGTCCATTAAGGATTTCTGTAGTTCAAGAATTTGTTTCTGAGAACTTCTTAATGTTCTTATCAATTTTTTGAGATCTGCTTCTTGCATTTCTTCTATCTCATCATCTTCATAATCTTGAATTGGGGTGTCTTTTTCATTTTGTGGCATCATGGTGACTTCCTTGTTTCTATTATCTCGGTTTTTGTGTTTGTTATTTGGCATATTGGAGATATTTGGTTTCTTCACTGTGGTGCTTTTTCTTGTTATACTATGACTCTAAATTAAGTGGACTGTCTGTTTTTGATGGAGCCTTAGAGGCTTGAGATGGGTGTGGCCTGAGAGCTCTGTTTGGTGTGCCAAAGGTGACACTCCCAGGTTAGGCGTGGTAGATCTCTCTCTCTCTTTTCTTTCTTTTTTTGATTCAAAAGGGAAGTAATCCCGCACTGCTGAACTAGGTTGGAGGTAGTTATCAGGCAAATGATATACCCACAGGAGCCAGAGATCGGAAGCTCTTTCCCAAGGACCACACAGGGAATCTGTTCTACCCTCAGAGTGGGCTCAAATTCTCCTTCAGTCTCCCACTGGGTTGCCAAAGTTACATTATTGTAGCATCCCTGGAGAGTGAGTTCTCTCCCCCACCGTCTCTTTTTTCACAGTCTCGGTTCAGTAGCACCACAAATTTACTAGGTCCTAATCTCCTGTTAATTCACCCCGCCCAGAGTCAGGTTTTTCTGCTAGGCTCAGGACCGGTGCAGACCTGAGGTCGCTCTGCTTATGACGTATGTCCAAGATGGTGCCTGCTCTTTGTCTTGCTCGCCTTTGAGAGGTGAGCGGAGAGAGAGAAACCCGTGTCCGTATCAGTCACTTTCTCTCTCTCTCTTCTAGTTAGCCTGGTGAACTTTTCCCCCCGGGGTCGTTCCCTCTAGTCTCCTCTCTCCGCTTGCCTGCTGGTGTCTCGGGCTATTGAGGTTCGGCTCACCTCGCATTCCAGCGCTGGTGTGTTGAGTCTGCTGCTGGTGTCCCAAACTGTGGGCTCCCACGCTCTCCACGCATGTCCACTGTGAATCACTCGTTCCGGAAGAGTTTCTTCTGCTGATTCTTCCCCTACTCTTCCTTGAACCTGCAGTATCTCCACTTTTATTAAACTGTCTCTCCCCGGACTATCAGTGTGCTCCCTTCCTATTCCACCATCTTGCCCCAGCCACCAGTTTATATTTTTTTTATTTATTTTTTTACCAACTCCTGGCCTCGGGTCCTCTGACTTATATACAAAATAAACAGGAGAGCTGTCCCTCCAGAAATGAGGGTTTACAGGAGTTTCAGAGCTTTATTCTCTTTTCAGAGTTAAGCATTTTTAAAAAGAAACCATGGCAGGGAGTAGAGAGCATTTTTTTAAAAGATTTATTTTTTATTTGAAAGGCAGAGTTACAGAGAAGCAGAGCAGAGGGAAGGAGGGATGGAGAGAGAGAGAGAGAAATCTGTCATCTAGTGGTTCACTCCCCAAATGGCCACAATAGCTGGAGCTGGACCTATCTGAAGCCAAGAGCCAGGAGCTTCTTCCAGGTCTCCCATGCAGGTACAGGGGCTGAATTACTTGGGCCCTCTTCCACTGCTTTACCAGGCCATAGCAGAGAGTTGGATTAGAAGTGGAGCAGCTGGGACTCAAACATGGCCACATATGGGATGTCGGCACTACAGGTGGTGGCTTCATCCACTACACCAAAGCACTGGCCTTGGGAGGCATTTTTGTTTCTAGAAGTGACACAACCTCCTTCCAAAAGAAAGTCTGTAACCCCTCAACACTAATTTGGCTCTCGTAACAAGAGGAAAAATTATTCTTTTTTTTCTTTTACTGGAGAGACGTAGATAATACCAATGTGAAGGTTACTAGTCATTCTGTGTATTATGTAAAGACTGCTAGTCTTTTTTTTTTTTTTGACAGGCAGAGTTAGACCGTGAGGGAGAGAGACAGAGAGAAAGGTCTTCCTTTTCCCGTTGGTTCACCCCTCAAATGGCCGCTACAGCCAGAGCGCTGTGCCGATCCCAAGACAGGAGCCAGGTGTTTCCTCCTGGTCTCCCATATGGGTGCAGGGCCAAAGGACCTGGCCATCCTCCACTGCACTCTTGGGCCACAGCAGAGAGCTGGACTGGAAGAGGAGCAACTGGGACAAAATCCGGCGCCCCAACCAGGACTAGAACCCAGGGTACAGGCACCACAGGCGGAGGATTAGCCTATTGAGCTGCCGCGCCAGCCTGACTGCTAGTCTTAATTACCAGACCTTTTGCTTTCAGTGACTACCAGCACAGCAGGTCAGGTATAGGAAAATCTCAGGGCAATGTTGTACCTTCTCATTGTCAGAGAGGCAATGGGGAATTGTGGGGACTGTGGCAATCCAAAGAGCTCCCATCTAACCTGCAGGGGACAGCTACTCCAACAGAATGTGGCCACGTAGTATTTCCTGATCTTCCCAATTTTCAAGAGAAGTTAAGAATCTTTTATATTTAAATGAAAAAAAATCATGGTTTTTTTTTTTTTTTTTTTTTTTTTTTTTGGACAGGCAGAGTGGACAGTGAGAGAGAGAGACAGAGAGAAAGGTCTTCCTTTGCCGTTGGTTCACCCTCCAATGGCCGCCGCGGCTGGCGCGCTGCGGCCGGCACAACGCGCTGATCCGATGGCAGGAGCCAGGAGCCAGGTGCTTTTCCTGGTCTCCCATGGGGTGCAGGGCCCAAGCACCTGGGCCATCCTCCACTGCACTCCCTGGCCACAGCAGAGGGCTGGCCTGGAAGAGGGGCAACCGGGACAGAATCCGGCGCCCCGACCGGGACTAGAACCCGGTGTGCCGGCGCCGCTAGGCGGAGGATTAGCCTAGTGAGCCGCGGCACCGGCGTGAAATCATGGTTTTTTAAAAAGATTACAATTGTATTAGTTTGTTTTCTGCTGCTAACACTAGCACAGACTGGGTAAGGGATTAAAAAAAAAGAGGTTTATTTTATATCATCGTTCTGGAGGTCAACATGTAGTGTTGGCCACCTGGCTGGCAGAGTCCCCAGGCAATGCAGAGTATAATGTGATGAGAGGTGGGTTATGTGTGTTACCTGGTCAATGTCTCCCTCCCCTTCTCCATAAAGCCACAAATATTCAGTCAAAGAAGTCCTACCCTGATGACTTTGTAGAATCCTGATTACCTCCCAAAGTCTCCCTTACCCCAGCTCTAAATGTCACTGCTGGGTTAAGTTCCCACTGTCTTAATATCTCATAATGGGGAATAAATTTCAACATGAATTTGCAGAGGGAACAAACCACAGCAACTAAATGTTTTAAGAATCTGAGTGAAAGGCCCCACAGAACACACAGACCTGACCTGGCCCACAGGCTGCCTGTTCACGACCTCTGCTTTATAAGATTAGAAACAAAAGACCCCCTTGGTAATTAGAGATGTCTGGTGCCATCCCAAAGTGGTCCTGCTAAGTGCAGCCAGTAGCCAGACCCTTTATTTCTCATGTCCCCCTCTCCCCACAAAGGATGTATGATTCTATCTAAAATGTTTTGATTCCCTCTTATATTTCATAGTTATCTTCAGAGAAAGGCAAACCAGCTGTTAATTTCAAAAGTAGATTGATTGACAGTTTAGCTCTTAGGATAACTGTTTTCTTAGATGGTGTGCAGTTCTGAGTTTAGGCCAAGACGTAATAAGGAAAATAGTCATTTGTAGGGAGTAGAGCAGGAAATCTGCAGGCCTACAGTGGAGCCAGGTATTTGTGTTACCTTCTATTGTAAAGGCTCTGTGGACTGAGTGTTGGGGAGTTGTCGGAGGGTGTAGAGAGAAAAGCCTTTCCTGATGTGGAGATACCAGGAGTCCTCATGGGGCTTGGGGTCATCCTTGCAATATCACCTCCTTGCCAGCCTCAGGGTGAAAACAAACAAAAGGAGGTCTGACTGTAAGCCAATAGCTTTGGCTCCAATTTCAGGATCTGGGGGCTAGGGGGTTGGTTTAGATGACCTAGTGTGTGCCCTCCTTGGTGTCAGATGGCGCTGCGTCAGAATTATTCGACATACGGCTGTGGATAGGAGTCTGGATTCCCGGAGAACGACATTCCGTAACCTGCTCTGCTGATCAGATAGTTCCTTGTACATCTTCCTTACAGAACTTCAAACCAGCTTCCTTTTGTTCCGGCTGTCATGGAGAAAGAACAGCTGGTCACCTTCCATGTAGCTGGAAACCATGGTGAAGTCATCTCCCTGGTGTTTACACTTCAGTGATAAATAACACCCCCACCCCCTCACCCACCCCCGCTTAAAGCATTCTTTGAGGCTCTTGTTTTCCAGGGGCTTAATGACTTTGCTGCTATTCTGTTTCTCAGCGCCACACTTGGTCTAGTTGACCAAATGGAACAATAGTGCCTCAGTTCACACTGGTGCCTAGAGAAGGCCACGTTCAGGGTGAGGAACACAGGGAATTTCTTCTGTGCCCAGATCTTTTTACCACTTAAACATGTAATGGCACTTTTAAAAAAATGGTGCATGGCGTATATTAATTCTGAGAATAACACGACTGCACCTGGCTTCTTCCCCTTGTTGGTGAGAGTCGTTTTATCTCAGGGGCTGAGGTCAAACGCTTGCTGCTCCTTCCTGATATGTTTCCTGTCATTCCTCAGCTGCCGGAAGACCAGCTGTTATCTTTGCTGTGGCGGCTGCCCCTCCCCCAGTTGAGGAGTCTATTTTTACCTATCTCTACATGTTGCCTTTATATTGTGACTCGCCATATCTTTAAATGGTGCCAACTTCAGTTTAACCACTGGTGAGGTGATGACCGAAAGTTGCTCTGTGCCACCTTCCCGTTAGAAGGCTACATCACAACAGTACAGTCCCCTCAGTGGAGGACCCCGGGAGGGTTCTGGACAGTAGTCTTCCTTCCTGGCCTTTGGTGCCACCCTGAAATTTTAACTGGGACCACAGTTGCCTCCAGAACCTTTTCTGTGACTTAAAGAGCCCGAGCCTTGGCTCTGAGTTGACCAAGCACTGGGCTTTGCACCATCAGAAAAGTCTGAGAGAAGCAGACAAAAAAAAAAGGAATTTGCTGAAAAAATTCAATTACAATAAATAATCAGAAAGTTACAAAAAAGCCAATAAGGTTAAATCTAGGAAACATCAGGCCGACTTGCAGGAAATTATTCAAGAAAAAATATGTGCATCAATAAATACATTTGCTAATTTTACAATTTATAATTTACATTCCTATACAACTACAGAAAAAGTAAAGAATACATCATGTTGAAATAGAGAAGGTTACATTTTCCTGAGAAAATGTATATGGGGCCAATGTGCTGATGCAGTAGGATAAGTTGCTGTTTTCAATGCCTGCATCTCATGTCAAAGTGTTCGTTCAAATCCTGGCTACACTGCTTTGGATCCAGCTCATTTCTAATGTTCCTGGGAGTTAGCAGATGATACTAAAGTTGTTATTTTTTTACTTAATTTCTTTTATTTATTTGAAGGGCAGAGTTAGAGAAAAAGAAAGAAAGAGAGATCTTTCATCCAGATGGCCACAACCGCCCCGGCTGGGCCAGCCCAAAGTCAGATACTAGGAACTTCTTGGTCTCCCATGTGGGTACAGGGGCCCAAGTACTTGGGACATCTTCTGCTGCTTTCTGAGGTGCATTAGCAGAGAGCTGGATTGAAAATGGAACAGCAGGGACTTGAGCCACTAATCATATGAGATGCTGGCATCACAGGCAGACTTAATCCACTATGCCACAATGCCAGCTTTGATAACTAAAGTTGTTGGTTGCCTGCTACCGCCCACCTGAGGGGCCTGGTGATTTCAGGATTCCTTGCTTTGGTCTGGCCCAGCCCTTGATGATTTCGTCATTTGGAAGATCTCTCTCCCTCTCTCTTCCTCCCTGCCTCCTTCCCTAAAAACGTGAACAACCTGTTCATGAGAATGTGGAAAAATATCCCCAAATCAGTGATATCACAGTGAAAAATCAACCAAGTCTGTCAGTTTCTCTCTACTGGCATTGGTAGACATAGAATCTTGATAACATACACACATAGAATACTAATGGAAAGAGTCCTGCATGTAGAATGATACTACGGAAAATTTCAAAACCAACAACAAATTTGGAGTTCTCTAAAAACCCACAAATTGAAAAACAAACTGTGTAATTCTGATAGCATAAAACAGTACATTGGTGTTCAGCTTTTCAGGGATACTATGCACATGAACGATTCCTAGACAACTCAAAATTTTTATGGGGCTGATAATCTTAAGATAAAAAATAAGCAACATATTTACAGACTCATGATGTTATAGCCAATGTATACTAAGAAATCAAAATCATATGTAGGTGATAGCATTGAATTCAAAAGCAAAAGAGAAGTATTGTGATAAAAATGGTATTTTGATAACCGTGAGGGAACATTTTGACAGGAACAATGAGTGCAAATAAAATATTAGCAAATGTAGTGAGTAATTTGTCATTAAATTTCATGGAAAAATCATATAAAAATTTAAATTATCTATAAAAGGGAAAATGAATAAAAATAAAGCAAAGGTCCTGCCATTTCCAGGAGAATCTCGAGGGGAAGGTATTTGTATTTATAGCTATGCTTGAGATGTTCAAAATGAAAGATCAATTTATAGTTCTCTAGAATTCCAGAAAAGCTAAATTAACTTAAACCCTAGGATTTGAGGATGATTGAATGGGACAACATGACTCTGAAATTGGGGACTTGGAATAGTTGCAAAGAGAATTTAGATAATTTCTATCAAGTTTTCACAAAGAAAAAAACCACCTAAGAAAGTCTAAATAGTAATAGGATTGGCTTATAAAGGGATATTGATGATTTAAACAGGTCACACTAACAATAACTACAACAATGTATGTTTTATAATATAAATTCTATTTTGAAAATTGTGGCTAGAATTGACTAGAATACAATGATCAGCAGAGATAAAGGAATTGGGTGAACCATATTCCAGTAAATTATTTTACCATCAGAAATTTTTTAAATTGCTTATACTTTGTTTTTTTCAGGCTAATATGATATTACTGCAGTGGGAACTGATTTAATGTAGTCCGTAGATATAATTATTAGAATATAATGAGAATATAATGATATTCCTCTCTTCCCTCCTTCCCTACTCCCATTTCCCTACCCTGCTTTCTCTTTCTCTTTTAGTATTTGAGATAACAATTTTTAAATTTTTCTTCATTTTCATTTTAATTAGTTTTTAAAGATTCAATGTGGTTTGCAGTGGAGTTTCCTTCCTACTTCTTTCACACCCACCCTCCTTACTTCTACCTTTCTTTCAATCAGAAAAAAAAATAAAATCAAGAAAGGTAGATCAAGGAAAGTTGAAGAAGAAAACTTGAAGGGTTTTCATCAAATTGAAGCCATAATGAAAAAGTTAACCATGTTGGTTATGGTTCTCCAAACTAGGATTGGCTTATATTACATCATTGATGTATATAAGTCATCAAAATAAAAGATAAACAAAAGAAATACACATGTTAGTATATAATCTATTTTCAGATTATTGAAATAGCAGTGAATAACAATATAGGAGCAACAATGGCATGAAAAACATAGACAAGATAAGGCGTGAACCAACATGTATTAAATATGTACTAAACTTGAGAAATGAAAAAAATTTGAAATGATTAAAAATATGCCATTTACTAGAAAAACCTTAAATGAAAGATACTGGCATCTATAGCTACACTTTGAAAATATCAATAATCAAAGTTTACTTATGTTCACATAAACCACCAGAAATGTTAACAGTGTATCATCTGAAAAGAGAGAATGATGCTGTGATCCCATAGTCCTTCTGATGAACTGTATACATAGAATCATCAAGAGAATTAACACAACCTTGAGTATGCTGATGACCTTTCAATGTAAAAGTCAAGCATGATATACTGATAGGTTTGGTCGTAGATTGGGCTTTCATTAGGTTGCCAATCATATACACAGGTAGCAACAATAAATTAAGGGGGACCGCACCCCAGCTGCCCTCATGGGCTGGGCCCCACCATTGCCCGGGCCTGGTGCTGGGCAGCCCAGCGTCCACGGCGGCTCTGGCACGACCACCTTCGCTGGGACGTTGGCCGCCCCTCTGCAAAGCAATGGCAGTGAGGGGCGGCAAGCAGAGGAAGCAGGAAATCCACCGGAGGTCTGCTCGGCTGAGAAACACTAAGTACAAACCCGCTCCAGAGACTGAAAAAAAAAGTGTCCACTAAAGGAAAAGGAAGAAAGCATATTTTTAAATTAAAAAACCCCATCAAAGCTCCTGCGTCGGTTTCTACCATAATCACTGCCCGAGTCCATCTTCTACAATGGTGTGTAGTACCAAACTGGAGACATTGTTTCTGTGACTGATGAGCAGGATGGAAAGCCCTACTGTTCTCAGATCAGGGGTTTCATCCAGGACTAGTACTGCGAGAAGAGTGTGGCTCTGATGCGGCTCATTCCCACTCTCTCCAGCCCCAGCCCCAGAGACCGGTTTGATCCTGCACCCTATATCATAGGGCCAGAAGAAGATCTTCCAAGGACGATGGAATACTCGGAGTGTCATTCACTTCTGAGTATTTCAAGCCATGGTCGTCGTCATTTCCTGCGGTTCCTACTAGACCTGAGAAGGGCTGTATAGGGACTCACGTTGGACCTACTCCTGCTATAACTGTCAAGGAAACAGTTGCCAACCGTTTGTAGTTGGAAAATTACAGTGGGAGGGCGCCTGGTATAGCAGAGAAGCTGCCAGTTGGGAAGCCACAGCCCATACCAGAGGGCCTGGCTCCACTAAACATTCCAGCTTGCTGCTAAAGTGCACCTTTGGAGGTAGCAGGTGATGTATCCAGCAGTTATGTCCTGCCACCCATGTAGGAGACCCAGATGGAGTTCCCCACTCCCGGTTTTGGCCTGGCCCAGCCCTGGCCATTGCAGGCACTTGGAGAGAGAGCTAGCAGGTGGGAGCTCCCCTCTTTGCTTGTCTCTCTGTGTGTATGTGTCTCTGTCTTTCAGTAGGAAAAAATAATTAGAACTGGATTTCCAGTTATCTTGTATTCATACTATTACAAGATAGTGCCACATGTTTCTTTAATGAAATTTTTAACTGGAAAAATGACTGTAAATTACAGTTTTTTTCCCCTACTACCCGGTAATCATCATCATCTTCATTGCTGGTTATTTAAAGAATTAAGAAGAATAGAAAATAATGGACTATATTTGAGGTTAAATACTACCTTCTGTATGTGTGTTTTCACAGATAAAGTCTGTAATGCCCGGAGACATTAAGAGGCAGGTAGTATCTATTTTTTCTCCATAATTTATTCCTAGAAATGCATAAAATGGGATTGTATTTTTCTGTAAGAACAAAATATCATGGTTTATATTTCTGAACAGAGTCTTAACCACATAAAATGTAGCTGTGACTAATAGCGTCTATCATAAAACCACACAAGCCTTATTTTGTGATCTAGAATGGATTTTTGGCTGTGACTAGTGGATGATTTTTTTAGCTCAATATTTTTTAAACTTATATATACTTTTGTTCAAACAGGCATTCTGAGTTATGTTGTGAAAACATTTGCTATGGACTAAACCTGGACCTGACAGGCCTGGTATACAGAAGTGTCCAGAATATATATAGAAGTGCCCAGAATTCAGCTGCAGGTTTTAGTTCATCTGCAGTCAATTACGTAGAGGAGCAGCAGCATGGATATAGTGGGAAATGGGGTGGCACACACGTGTCTCTTCTGTCCAGGTTTAATAAGTGTTTTTCAGTCCTGGAAAATTGGTCCGGGTCTCATCTGATCATAACATTTTGAACTGAGGCACCTTTCAACTGTTACCCTTTCTGCACTGGTTGGCTTCTATTTTGGGAAGAAGTAACTGCAGACAGCTCTGTATATGTAGGTGCATCTCCATTCATAACAGCTAGAGTAAAATTGACTGTAAATACCTTTGTGTATAGTTTCCTAAATGCTGTTGTTCACAATTTTGGATTAAAATGTGTTTTTCACCAAGTATTACTTTGGACTTATTTTGATTACGTATTTCATTTAAATAACTTAAGTAGATCTTTCTTCCAAAAATAGTGTAAATAGGAAACCCAGTGTTGTAGTTCTTAGAATTTGTAGCAAATAAACTGATCATTGGTAAGTAGTTGGAGTAGATAAATTCATCATCATTAATTAATAAAATTTAGGAAAATCAAAGAATGACTGATTAGAAAAGTCATGTATATCATAGAGTGGGAAGTTGCCTACAAATTAGTAGACACTTGTAGTGTCATTTTTTTGCATTTCAATGTTTATTGTAGCAATATTCACATTCACAATGATCTAGAAATGGAAAATCAACTCAAGGGTACATCCGTAAGTGGATGGATTAAAAAGTGTGGACTATACACAATCTAATACTGTTAAGTTTATAAAAATGAAATCTTCTCATTTGTGTGACAACATAAGTAAATTTAGAGGACATTATGTTATGTTGTATCTTTTAGGATCAGGATTGAGTTTCTGCTTCCTTCCTCAGCAAAGATCTTCCTATTGCTTCCTGGGTATCCCTGAGATGGCCCAGTCTGCATCCCCAGCCTCGTCTGCCTCTTCCCCCTGCTGTTGCCCTGCGTACCCTCACCTCCTGGCTCTGTGCCCTTGTTCCTATTGGTCCTTCCAGCTTCACCGCAGGTCTTTGACATTTTAGTTGACAACTAGTTCATACTAAATTTAGCCTTAACTTGAAATTCCGCTGAAAATAGTCAAGTTGAATTTCAAATTGTTACAATCTGGATTAGTACTAGATTGTTTGAAAGATTATTTTAACATTGTTTTTTAAGATATTTAAATAGTTCTCCAATCTTCATGTATTTGAAAATGTTACAAACAATACAGGTTCTTGGCTATGAAAGGCTTTTCCAGGACCAATTAATTGCCCACAGGAAGTCTGAATCACAGTTCCATTTCAGCCGTAAGTAGGTGGAATCCTATGAATCGTGGTGGAAATGTTATTTAATGCATGTGTGTAGTGTTTATACATGTATATCTTTCTACAGATGGTTATAATGTGTGCTTAGAATGGAGTTTCTGTCACAAACCAGAAAAGGGAGACACATTTTTTGGAATTCATTTGGTTGCCCTGGGCACGTTGAAGAATTGTGCTTGCTTCTTCTTTCCTAACAGATATGTAAGCCATGCATTTATACATCCTTGGAAGGGAATGCTTAAATTGTAGTGTGCTTGTGTAACGGAATAGTATACAGCCATCCAAGGTGAAAACTGTCAATGATGGGGAAAGGTTCCCAGTTCGTAGGAGGAAAAAGCAGAATATGGAACTGCCTTCAGGATGTTAACATGTGAACAGGAATTTTCTGTAGTTATGCTTTTGTGCTTTATACTTTCTTGGTGTTTTTTATTTATTTGAAAGCAGAGGGTGGGGGGAAATATCTTCCATTTGCTGGTTCACTTGCTAAGTTCTCTCAACAGCCAGGGCTGGGCCAGGCTGAAACCAGGAGGCAGAGCTCCATCTGGGTCTCCCACATGGATCACAGGAACCCAAGTTACGAGACATCATTTGCTGCCTCCCAGGTGCATTGGCAGGGAGCTGGATCAGAAGCAGAGCCAGGACCCTTTCTCAGGCATTCCAGTGTGGGCTGTGGCAGCCTAAGCAGTGGCTGCACCCACTGCATTTATTTGTACACTGCCTACCTGGTGGGGAGGGAACTCTGGTTCCTAATCTGCACATGTTTAGAAGACATTACACAGTAGTACTTCTGAAATCCTTGCAAGGGGGATGAATTAAAAGCTAAGTAAAAAAATTCAGTGATGTAATTATTTAAAAAAAGAATAAATTAAGAGGGGCCAGTGTTGTGGCATAGCAGGTTAAGCTACCACCTGTGTGGCCAGCCTCCCATATGGGTCCCAGCTCATGTTCTGGCTGCTCTACTTTTGATAGAGGTACCAGCTAATGGCCTGGGAAAGCAGAAGGAGATTGCTCAAGTACTTGGGCTCCTGGCATCCACCTGGGGAGACCTTCAAGAAGCTCCTGGCTCCTGGCTTTGGCTGGCGCAGCCCCAGCTTTTGCAGTCATCCAGGGAGTAAACCAATAGATGGAAGATCTCTCTGTCTCTCCCTCTCTGTAACTCTGCCTTTCAAGTGAAAAAGGAAAAAAAAGAAATAAATTCAAAGATAAAATATGACAGAGAAGTGTACTAGTTACTATATAAATTATACTTTCATTATTGTGAAAATTCAGTTTCATGATAGTAACAATAATAATGTAACAAGCACATATAAGAAATTTTTGTGCAAAATAGTACATCTACATTAAAATAGAAAATAAGAAAAATTAGGGGCCGGCGCTGTGGCTCACTTGGTTAATCCTCTGCCTGCGGCACCAGCATCCCATACGGGCATCAGGTTCTAGTCCCGGTTGCTTCTCTTCCAGTCCAGCTCTCTGCTGTGGCCCATAAATGCAGTGGAGGATGGCCCAGGTGCTTGGACTCCTGCACCTGCATGGGAGACCAGGGGGAAGCACCTGGCTTCTGGCTTCGGATCGGTGTAGCTCTGGCCGTGGCAGCCATTTGAGGGGTGAACCAACGGAAGGAAGACCTTTCTCTTTGTCTCTCTCTCTCTCACTGTCTAACTCTACCTGTCAAATAAAAATAAATAAATAAATAAATAAGAAAAATTAAAGAATGTAAATAAATAATTATGTTGGGGGCTAGTGCTGTGGCGCAGCAGGTTAACACCATAGCCTGAAGTGCCGACATCCCATATGGGTGCCAGTTCGAGACCCTGCTGCTCCACTTCCTATCCAGCTCTCTGCTATGGCCTGGGAAAGCAGTAAAAAAAAGATGGACCCAGCACTTGCGACCCTGCACCTATGTGGGAGACCTAGAGGAAACTGCTGGCTCCTGGCTTCATATCAGCACAGCTCTGGCTGTTGTGGCCAATTGCGGGGGTGAATCATCTGATGGAAGACCTCCCTCTCTCTCTTTCTCTCTCTCTCTGCCTTTCTCTCTTCTGCCACTCCTCTCTCTGTATAACTCTGACTTTCAAATAAACAAATAAATCTTTAAAAATTGATTATGTCAATAACTAGGAAAACTTTAAAGCAAAGATGTTTGTATCTACAGCTATAATTTCAAAATTGATATATATTTTTAAATATATAATTTATATATTAGGAAACGACAGTACAGAATTCCAAAGCTATCCAGATCCTGGTCATTACAGAATGGGGAGTGAACCATGAAATTGTAACTCACACTATCTGTTCTTATGTGTCTCTCTCTACCAACTTCTAATTAAAGAAACAAAAAAAATATAATTCTAGGATCAAAATGAAATCGAGATCTTGCCACTTACCCACATAATTGTCAGGACATATAACAGTATTTAGACCAATGGAACATTTCAATAATTAACAAACTTGAATAAACAAATAATAATTCCAAGTTCTATAAATAAATACATAAAATTACATATATTTGTATATGTATCTATTACCTTGAAGACATACAATGACTACCCTTGGCTAGGATGATTCTGAGATACTGTATACCTGATGGTTTCCTGGGCACCTATAGAATGTTTGGGGTGATGATGATCTCACAATAAAACTTAAAACATCATGGCCACAGGTTCACAGGGCTGTGGGAAAAAAAATGGGCTCAATAAATTAAAAGACAAAAAAAACCTTAAACTAAATTCCCAAAATGAAAATTAATCTCAAGATATATGGAAGCCCATAAAATCTAAAAAAAGTCTGCCAATGAAAGTGGTGGACATCCCTAATATTGTGCTCAGACACTCTAAATATAAAACTTGCTTGGAAAAGTTTCATAATTTACAGAGTTGATGGCCTAACAATGATAAAGCAAACCAAGGTAGCCTGATGTTTCACATGCTAAAATTTTCTTTTTTTCATTTTTATTATATTTATTTATTTGAAAGGCAGAGTTACAGAGAGGCAGAGTCAGAGAGAGAGGCAGAGAAAGGCAGAGAGAGAGAGGGGGGAGAGAGAGAGAGAGAGAGAGAGAGAGAGAGTCTCTTTCATCTGCTGGTTCACTCTCCAGATGGCTGTAATGGCCAGAGCTGCACCCACCTGAGGCCAGGAGCCAGGAGCTTCTTCCAGGTCTCCCAGATGGGTGTAGGGCCCAAGGACCTGGGCCATCTTCTACTGCTTTCCCAGGCCATAGCAGAGAGCTGGATGGGAAGTGAAGCAGCCCATATTCGAACAGGCGCCCATATGGGATGCTGGCCCTGCAGGCAGCAGCTTTACCTGCTACACCACACCCCCAGCTCCTAGAATTTTCATAAATTAGATTGATTATTTTCTGATAGTAAAAAATAAATTCAAATATAACATGAAAAATGGAGAAATGTTTACATTTCTATATACAATGTACTTTGACTTTTGGGTGTACCAATGGGAAATTTGGTAGACACAGAGACAGCATCACAAGGTGAAGTAATAGATATAAATAAAAATAATATTAAAATTACATAAATACAGAAAATTTGCAGGAATCTAGGTCAAGGAAATCTTGTGCTGTTTAACTCAATAATATTAAAGCTAAAATAGCACTAATGTAATGAGTGTAATGCGTGGAAATTTTAAAATTAATGACCAAGTTTTAGTTTCTAAAAATAAAGAAAATGTAAAACAAATATGTGTCCTCAAAGTGTGAAAGAGTATACTGTCCTAGTGTTGGTATAGGCTAGGTTACTCATGACAGAAATGAGTGACCATTATTAATACAAAGATATAATAAAAAATAAGAATCAACGTACATGACACATAATACACTGCACTGCAATTATTGTGAGCAGAAATGAGTCATTTGGCAGGGGCAGTAATAGATTTATAAGTGTATATAGGGAACATTTGTGAAAAGTAGTCCTAAAATCATTTTTAAAAGAGAATACAGGGCTGGTGCCGCGGCTCAACAGGCTAATCCTCTGCCCAGTGGCACCGGCACACCGGGTTCTAGTCCCGGTTGGGGCGCCGGATTTTGTCCCGGTTGCCTCTCTTCCAGGCCAGCTCTCTGCTATGGCACGGGAGTGCAGTGGAGGATGGCCCAAATACTGGGCCCTGCACCCCATGGGAGACCAGGATAAGTACCTGGCTCCTGCCATCGGATCAGCACGATGCACAGGTCGCAGCGCGCCAGCCACGGCGGCCATTAGAGGGTGAACCAACGGCAAAGGAAGACCTTTGTCTCTGTCTCTCTCTCTCTCTCACTGTCCATTCTGCCTGTCAAAAAAAAGAGAGAGAGAGAGAATACAGAAACACTGCAAGTAATTAAACCTATAAAAGTTAATGTTATTAATTGAAGAATAATAAAGGAAAAATATCAGTGTTTTGACCTAAAGGGTGGACAATTTCACAATCAATGATTAAGTTGAAATTCAATAAATGCAAAAACACTGTAAAAAGTGTATATGGTTTGAAAGGTTGAAAGCTGTAACTGTCCACATGGTTTAGGAAACTATACATTAAAATAACAGGGAAAACTGACAGGCTATGATAACTTGAAGGCCTTACAGAAAATAACCAAAGATGGCAACAGGCCCCTTATGTTACCATTGGAATGAGCTTTATTAATGTTATACACAGCAGAGAGTAGTAGATTCAATGGCAAATCAAAAAGTATTAAGAAACACACATATTGAGAGATTTAATGAATTTTCATTGTGAGCAAAAATGAACAATTTGAGATGAACATTAATAAAATGATAAGAGGATTTTTGCTGAAATGAATATAATAAACTTACATTTAAAAGCCTTTATATCACTTCTTGGCCTTTTGGCTAAGATCAAGTGTAGTATCTGTTCTTACCAATTTACAAGTCTTTATAAGATGTTGGCATTGTGGTATAGCTGGTAAAGCCACCGCCTGCAGTGCCAGCATCCCATATGGGCACCTGTTTGAGTCTTGGCTGCTCCACTTCTGATCCAGCCCTCTACGATGGCTTGGGAAAGCAGTAAAAGATGGTCCAATTCCTTGGGCCCCTGCACCCATGTGGGAGACCTGGAAGAAGTTTCTGGCTCTTGGCTTCAGATGGGCCCAGCTTTGGCTGTTGCGGCCATTTGGAGGGTGAACCAGCATATGGAAGACCTCTTTCTCTCTGCCTCTGCCTCTCTGTAACACTGCCTTTCAGATAATAGGTAAATAAATCTTTAAAAAAAGATGTTGGAAGATAATTAAGAAGATCATGTCCTATAGGAAAGATAATTTCCTATAGGAAAGCTACTAGAACAAAAAAAATGGCAGCTTGAATACTTTCTAAGATAAAATAATAATTTTTAGTTTTTTAAAAATCCAGAAAGAATAAAAATAAGTACTGCCATGGGGCCAATATTGTGGCATCGGGGGTTAGCCATCTCCTGTGACACTGGCATCCCTTATGAGTGCTGATTTGAGTCCTGGCTGCTTTACTTCCAGTCCAGCTTCCTATTAATGTCCCTAGGAAAGAAGCAGCAGATGGCCCATGTCTTTGGGCCACTGAACCCACATGGGAGATCTGGATGAAATTCCTGGCTCCCAGCTTCAGCCTGGTCCAGCTCTAGCCATTGTGGTGATTTGGGGCAGTGCACTACAGGATGGAAGGTTCTCTTTCTCTTTCTCTCTCTCTCTCTCACTATTTCACTCCCTCCCTCTGTGAGAGCCTCTGCCTTTCAAATAAATAAAATAAATCTTTTCAAAAGGAAATGAGAAACAAACACTGCCTGCAAAAATCAAGTATATCAATGGATATGGATGATTACAATTAATTGGAATAGTTTTAATGGCTAGAATGACAACCAAGGTGTAAACAAATTTAATGAACTCACAATAAAGTCAACTAAGATGGCCACCAGCTCCCATGGTACAGTTGCCACTCACTAAATTATTCATAATCAAAGCAATAGTAATAAATTCAGAGTCAAGGAGAAAATTAAGAAAAGGTTGTAAATCTTATCATGTACATTGCATTTTCATTTCTGTAGTAATTTGGTATGAGCATTAATGGAGTGAAATACATATAGGGATGTCACTATGAAATATGTCTTGACATTTCACTTACATAAAAATATGGTGGGGCTGGCCCTGTGGCACAGTGGGTAAAGCCACCACCTGCAATGCCAGCATCCAGCTTCACTACCCATCCAGCTCTCTGCTATGGCCTGGGAAAGCAGAAGAAGTTGGCTCAGGTCCTTGGGCTCCTGCATCCATATGGGAGACCAGGAAGAAGCTCCTGGCTCCAGATTGGTGCAGCTCTGGCCATCGCGGCCATTTGGAGAGTGAACCAGTAGGTGGAAGACTTCTCTCTCCCTCTCTCCGCCTCTGCCTCTCTGTAATTCTGCCATTCAAATAAAATGAATAAATATTTTTAAAAATATGTGGCAAAATTGTATTCACTAAGTCCAGAAAATATCATGGAAAAATAAAGTTAAAGGTAAGATGTCATTATCTCAATCACAATTATATCACACAATTATATAACACCGGGGAGGTCCACCTTTGGAAATAGGTTGGAGCTTTAGCCAGGGTCCTGCAGTCTTCCCGCCCCTGGCTGCCCTGAACCTAGGAGCTGCCAAACATTTGGATCTACCATTAACACACCTTTTTTACATTTTCCCCGACCTCCTGCTCACACCCTAAAATCTACTGTTTTATTTTTTTAAAAGATTTTATTTATTTATTTGAGAGGTAGAGTTACAGAGAGAGAGAGAGAGAGAGATCTGATGGTTCACTCCCCAGTTGGCTGAAATGGCCAAGGTCTCCTATGTGGGTGCAGGGGCCCGAGGACTTGGACCATCTTCTATTGCTTTCCCAGGCCATAGCAGAGAGCTGGATTGGAAGAGGGGCAGCCGGGTCTAGAACCAGTGCTCATATGGGATGCTGGGGCCACAGGTGGAGGATTAACCTACTGTGCCATGGTGTCAGCCCTGAAAATCCACTGTTTTATTACATTTCCTATAAGAACAAATCACTTTCTAGGAAGGTGGTGGCAGAAAAAGAGATCCTGAGCTTAAACAAATGCCCAGTCAAGCTGCTGGCACAAAGATCGCTCAGGGTGCACCAGCCTCGCTCCTGCTGTCTGAGGGCTTCACATTAAAGCCATGATGAAAAACTCAACTGTAAGTGATCTTCCTGAGTTGAATGCACTCGCTCTGATTCAAGGGACATGAGATATAGAGGTTGGCAACCCTAGAATGAATTCTGATCCTCTTTTCTAGTTTGTCCTTGCCGCACAACAGTGTGTGGAGGTCAGGCTAGGTTGTTATATGGGATCCTTGGCAATTGATGGACTACATCCATTTATAAGCACCTTCCTAATAACTCATGATTTTTAGCTCTGGATAAAATTACTCTTAAGCTGTTAACATGAAGAGAAACACCTCCATTCTTTGTTAGTTCCCAAACTAGCCCCACTCAGCAAAGGACCTAAGAGAAGGCAAGTTCTTAGCTTTGATGAACTTGCAAAATTTATCATGAGCTGATAGACAACTGAGGCCATAAACTCATTTAATCATTTACAATAAGAAATTTCATCTATTTAACCTTGAAATTTTTAGAGTATCCTAGCAGTTACTGTAACAGATTCTTATAAAACTGTTACAGGCTGTGAAAGTACCGAAAGGCAACCCAGTATGAAACCTGTCTCCTAATAGGCCTTGCAAAAGATACTTTTTAAAAAAAAAAGACTCATGTATTTATTTATTTGAAAGGCAGAGTTACAGAAAGCTAGAGGTAGACAGAGAGGGAGAAAAGTCTTCCATCTGCTAGCTCACTCCCCAGATGGCTACAACAGCGGGAGCTGGACCAATTTGAAGCCAGGAGCCTGGAGCTTCTTCTGGGTCTCCCACATAGGTGCAGGGGCCCAAGGACTTGGGCCATATTCTACTGCTTTCCCAGGCCATAGCAGAGAGCTGGATCATAAGTGGAGTAGCCATCACTTGAACTGGTGCCCATATGGGATGTTGGCATTGCAGGCAGCAGCTTTACCTGCTATGCCACAGCACTAGTCCCCTAAATGACATCTTTTAAACAATACAGTATTTATTTCAGGTATCTCTGCCTTTTAATACAATTCATATTTCCTTTTTATACTTTGTAGTAACAAAAATTACTCTCAATACTGTTAAGAAAAACTATTTACAATAATATACCTACTTTAGCTGCATGCATAACAGGTTATATTATATTACATTTAAAAACCTCCTTATTTGCTATGCATTTTCAAATCTAGCAAGTTGAGTAAACAAGGGAATGGGAATAAGACATTAAATAACAAATGCAGCTATTAAATCTAGGAGGACCTGATGCATGTTATGATAACTCATCTGCTAAATTGGTTTCCAATCTTACGTTATTTGTTTTGCTTCTGTGTTGCAAATATGAACTTGTCGCTAAATCATATCCTTAAAGACCATATTGAACTGCTGCTCACAAATTGATATTCTCATTTTTGAATGTGTGTCAGTTGAAATTGTGTAAAATTAATCAAAAGTATTGGAAATACACTAAAATTCATGCTTAATGTAACTGTATTCGTTTTTTGGAATTCCACATGAATAGGTTCTCATGACAGTCAAGATTATTCACCTTTCAGTAGAACAGAACATCATAAACATTAAATTTCAACATTCAATTTTTCTTCTGCACAGTATTTATTATTATTATAGTTCTGGAGATTTTTAAACTTTTGCATTTTAACTTCAAAACTGTATAAGAAAATTGGTCATTTTTTCTAAACATATGTTCATGCATTTATAAATCATGTTAATTAAAATAGCTTTATACCTAAAGTCATAGTTCTGCAAAATCAAGGATTTTACTACTGTCAGACAAAATAGATATGTCTACAAGACTAAAATAAGAGCATTTCTCCATACACTTAAGTTACTTGAGATAGTTATCTTTTTATTTTCTTCTATTATAAAAGGAAAATCTCTTAGTGTAATAACTATCTCTCCACTGGGATCATCAAAACAGGGTAAGTCCTTTTCTGAGTTTATTTATTATAAATAATAATTCTTAGATGCAAAATATTATTTATCCATTTATTCAGTCAATAACAATTTTTTAAATATTCATTTATTTATTTGAAAGGCAGAGTTACAGAGAGGCAGAGATGGAGAAAGAGAGAGAGAGAGAAAGAGAGGTCTTCCATCCACTGGTTCACTCCCCAAATGGCTGCAATGGCCGGGTTGGGCCAATCTGAAGCCAGGAACCAGGAACTTTCACCACGTTTCCCACATGGGCACGGAGGCTCAGGCACTTGGGCCATCCTCCACTGCTTTCCCAGGCCATGGCAGAGAACTGGATCAGAAGTGGAGCAGCTGAAACTCAAACCAGTGCCGGCACTGCAGGTGATGATTTTACCCATGAAGCCACAATGCCAGTCCAATAACAATTTTTTTAAGCCCCCACTATTTATTAAGCACAGTATGGGGATTTGTGGTCACCAAATGAAAATTCTAATCCTTAATATACCAAGGAAGGACAACAAAGCCAACAATAAAGTCTGGATAAAAGAAAGATAATGCTATTTATACAAAGTTACTTCAGTGGGACAAGAAACATTTCTTTCTCATATCCAGTATTTGTATTTCATCATTTTTATCTTCAGCAGTGCAAGATTTTCAAAATTACAAAGAAAAATATTCCTGTCTCTTTCTGAGGTCCTATTTCTGTTCAGAATGTGTATGACAATTTCTAGATTTCCTTAATTGTAATCCCAATGTTCCAAAAGCCACCATATTTCCAAGAGAAACTTGATTTGACTCCATCAAACCATAGCTAATTGTTTAGGTAAGTCACAATCCTAATGCTTTGCTACACAAGCCATGTGTAACTATACATAGGGCGCGGGGACTCTCAACGTTTCTTTTGAGATCACTAATAGTGATATAAACATTCAAATTAGATAAAAATAGATCTGATCAGATGGTCTATGCAAGCACAAATCTGTTTGAAAAGTCATAATCTATGTATAAGGATTCAAAATTATTTGCCAAATAATTATAAATGTAAATGGCACTTTTTTTCAAATCCTGATATCAGTGGTTGTTTTTAATAGTGTTTCTTTTGTTTTTAAGAAAATTTTGTGCAATCCATATGAAAACATTCCATATGACAAGAGCCTAGGGAGTTTACTGATGCCATAAACAAGAGTGTCAATTTGTTAAGTCAACAACAGGAGTCACTGTGCACTTACTCCTCATGTAGGATCTCTGTCCTTAGTGTGCTGTACATTGAGATTTAATGCTATAACTAGTACTCAAATAGTATTTTTCACTTTATGTTTCTGTGTGGGAGCAAACTGTTGAAATCTTTACTTAATGTAAAAAAACATTCCATATGAATAACATTCAAATTCCTGTTATTACAATATTTGCCTATAAAGTGTGATAGGAAATACAGAATTTGATCATTTTATAGTTCATTTTCCTTGCAGTGGCCTTAATTGGGATTTAATAGAATCCATGACCAGTAACCAGCAACTTGTGTTGTGTTGGCTTCATCTCAGCTAAGAGTAGCTACTTTCTGTGCTAATCTACTCTATCACAAAATAAGTTAGCATATGGACCAAGGTATAATGCTAGAGAAGTTAAATATTATACTACGGGCCGGCGCTGTGATGTAGCAGTTCAAGTCCCAGCTGCTCTACTTCTATCCAGCTCTCTGCTATGGCCTGGGAAAGCAGTAGAAGTTGGCCCAAGTCCTTGGCCCCTGCTGCGTGGGAGACCTGGAAGAAGCTCCTGACTCCTGGCTTCGGATCGGCTCAGCGCCAGCCATTGCAGCCATCTTGGGAGTGAAATCACATGGAAGATCTCTCTCTCTGCCTGTCTGTAACAACTCTGCCTTTCAAATAAATAAGTCTTTTTTAAAAAAGAAATAATTCTCTAATATTACTTAACATAGATAAGGAGTTTTATATTTATCATATTTTCATGCAAACACAGTGATAATAAGTATTTACAAATTATATATTTTTTTAAACTTTTATTTAATGAATATAAATTTCCAAAGTACAGAATATGGATTACAATGGCTTCCCCCCCATAACGTCCCTCCAACCCGCAACCCTCCCCTTATCCACTCGCTCTCCCCTTCCATTCACATCAAGATTCATTTTCGATTCTCTTTATATACAGAAGATCAGTTTAGCATACATTAAGTAAAGATTTCAACAGTTTGCTCCCACACAGAAACATAAAGTGAAAAATACTATTTGAGTACTAGTTATAGCATTAAATCTCAATGTACAGCACACTAAGGACAGAGATCCTACATGAGGAGTAAGTGCACAGTGACTCCTGTTGTTGACTTAACAAATTGACACTCTTGTTTATGGCATCAGTAAACTCCCTAGGCTCTTGTCATGAGCTGCCAAGGCTATGGAAGCCCCCTGAGTTCACTGACTCTGATCATATTTAGACAAGGCCATGGTCAAAGTGTAAGTTCTCTCCTCCCTTCAGAGAAAGGTACCTCCTTCTTTGATGACCTGTTCTTTCCACTGGGATCTCACTCGTGGAGATCTTTCATTTAGGTTTTTTTTCCCCCAGAGTGTCTTGGCTTTCCATGCCTGAAATATTCTCATGGGCATTTCAGCCAGATCCGCATGCCTTAAGGGCTGATTATGAGGCCAGAGTGCTGTTTAGGACATTTGCCATTCTATGGGTCTGCTGTGTATCTCACTAGTCCCAGTGATCAATTTCTGTTCACAATTGATCGTAATGATAGGACTAAGAACCAAAGGGATCACATAAACAAGAATAGTGTCTGCAAATACTAGCTGATAGAATCAAAAAGGGAGAGAATGATCCAACATGGGAAGTGAGATATACAAATTATATATTAAGATATTGAATTGCCTGTTTTAGCAGAGACCAAATAATAATAGCTTTACTAATTGCAATCATCTCTGTCATATACCAAAGTTCAAGTTTGTAGGCAATCCCAGGAGGTTGGACAGTTTTCCCCCGTGGGATAGCTTCAGGGGCACAGGACCCTTCTGTATTCTTGCCTTGTATACTATAAGATTATGCCTGGACAAAGTTCGGCTTATCATCACAAGGACCAGATACCACCCTCAGGAAGGAGGAAGAGGAAGGCAAAGGCTGCCAACCATGAGCATAACTCAGGAGTTGCACCCCACTGTTTCACTCACTCCTGCATCCACAGCTCAGGAGAAATTCCTGCCACATAACCTGTGTTATTATCCTTTATATAGTGAAATTAATTTACAAATGTTTTATACTAGACAATTGTCTTTAAATTATCAGTTGCAATGAAAGTTTCAATCATGTACATATTAAATATAGGATTAAGAGTAATTTACACCTATTGTATATAATAGTTTTCTGGGCTTTCTGTAACAGTTATATATGTTCATTCTGAAAAGTTAAAGTGATTTTGCTTAGGAAAGCTTTCTCCAGACTAATATTATGAGAAAAAATGTTAGTGCATTTTTCTCTAGACTGGTTGTAATTTATAAGTTTTATTTTGAAATTTTAAATCATCTTGAATTTGGAAGTGAAGGAGCAATTATTTTTTCCCAAATGTCCAGAGAGTTGTTACATGGCCCTTTGTATGATTAAACTAAGTTATATCAAATATCTTCCTCTTTAATTTAGGATTTCTTATTTAACTCAAATTATATTATCAGTGCTAAATGTATGTTAGTTAAAATAGATTAATTGCCAAGTAATGTCAGATATTAATGCCACAATGTATGATAGCGAGAATCATGTCTTTCACATTTGACTTTTCCAAACAAGTCTATGAAAAGGCAGGGAAGGCTACTTTTTTCCACTTAACATACAAATCTCAATGTGATATTGTTGTTGTTTAGAGACATTTAGTAAATTTCAAGATAAGGTGAGGAAAATGGTTTTTAGATGTTTCTGACTCAGTTCTGTCCTTCCTTGATAGCTTTTTTAGACTGAAGCAGATGCATTCTATGCATACAATAATGCAGATATTTTAAGTGAGCCACTTGGTGAATGTTCAACCACCACAATGATATAAACAGCACCCAGGTCAAAAAGTACTACCAACACCAAACAACTCCCATCAGTATCTTTCTGGTCACTACCAAGCTTATCCACAGCTTAACCTTGTCTTGACTTCTATCAACAGATCAGTTTTGCCTGTTTTTGCAATTACATACACAGACTCATAAAGCATGGAATTATTTTGTATCTGTTTTCTTTCATCAAAGTTATATTTGTGAGATTCACCTACACTGTTGCTTAAAATTGTACTTGATCATGAATTCTTCATATTTACTCTGTATGGTATGTTTGTGGATGAATATGTCACATTTTCTTCCTCATTCATCTCTTGATGGGTGATTGTGAGTCATCCAATTTTGGACTGTCAAAAATAGTGTTACTCAGGACCAGCACCATGGCTCACTAGGCTAATCCTCCGCCTGTGGCGCTGGCACCCCAGGTTCTAGTTCCGGTCAGGGTGCCGGATTCTGTCCCAGTTGCTCCTCTTCCAGTCCAGCTCTCTGCTGTGGCCCGGGAAGGCAGTGGAGGATGGCCCAAGTCTTTGGGCTTTGCACCCGCAAGGGAGACCAGGAGGAAGCACCTGGCTCTTGGCTTCGGATCGGCACAGCGCGGTGGCCATAGCGGCCATTAGGGGTGAACCAATGGAAGGAAAACCTTTCTCTCTGTCTCTCTCACTCACTGTCTAACTCTGCCTGTAAAAAAAAATAGTGCTACTCTATCATATTGTTTTGGGAAACATCTATGAATGACCAAGGATATGTGTCTGGGGAAGGAGCTAATGGGGCCTACGCACGGATATGTTTGTTTTTTTTTTTATTTAAAATTTTTATAGAGTGAAATATTTTACAAGAAACAGAACAGAATAAGATTTCAAGACAATATTTGTAAAACTTTATAGAAATAAGAGTCATTTTTTTTCATTTTTGATTCTCTTTATATACAGAGGATCAGTTTAGCATACATTAAGTAAAGATTTCAACAGTTTGCTCCCACACAGAAACATAAAGTGAAAAATACTGTTTGAGTACTAGTTATAGCATTAAATCTCAATGTACAGCACACTAAGGACAGAGATCCTACATGAGGAGTAAGTGCACAGTGACTCCTGTTGTTGACTTAACAAATTGACACTCTTGTTTATGGCATCAGTAATCACCCTAGGCTCTTGTCATGAGCTGCCAAGGCTATGGAAGCCCCCTGAGTTCACCGAGTCTGATCATATTTAGACAAGGCCATGGTCAAAGTGGAAGTTCTCTCCTCCCTTCAGAGAAAGGTACCTCCTTCTTTGATGACCTGTTCTTTCCACTGGGATCTCACTCACAGAGATCTTTTGCCAGAGTGTCTTGGCTTTTCATGCCTGAAATACTCTCATGGGCTTTTTAGCCAGATCCAAATGCCTTTAGGGCTGATTCTGAGGCCAGAGTGCTGTTTAGGACATCTACCATTCTATGGGTCTGCTGTGTATCTCACTTCCCATGTTGGATCATTCTCTCCCTTTTTGATTCTATCAGCTAGTATTTGCAGACACTATTCTTGTTTATGTGATCCCTTTGGTTCTTAGTCCTATCATTATGATCAATTGTGAACAGAAATTGATCACTGGGACTAGTGAGATGGCATTGGTACATGCCAGCTTGATGGGATTGAATTGGAATCCCCTGGTATGTTTCTAACTCTACCGTTTGAGGTAAGTCAGCTTGAGCATGTCCCGAATTGCAAGTATCCTGAAATTCTTTTTTCAATTATTTTTTCAAATTCAAATTCTTACTGGAGCTAAATTAGATAACTCTTTGTTCAATAAAATCATAATAATGTTGCATTTTACATATTCTAATTCATATATAATGTTAACACCTTCAGAATATGATGTTAATTTTATTGTGACTAATGAAGTCAGCACCTATATGGAATGCCAGCACTGCAGGTAGAGGCTTAGCCTTCTACTCCACAGCATCACTCCAATGTCAAAATTTTACATGTTTAAATAAATTTGCAAAATGATTCTTGGTGCAACAAAAAGGTAAGTATCACATTGTTTCCTATAATTTGTATAATTATTAATAAAATATGTTAATTAAGAATAAAATAAAATTATGTAATTCAGATGATTAATGATTATACCAAATGCCCAATCCTTCTTATCCTTTTAATTGAACATAACATAAGACTCCATTTGCTCTCCATTCTTAAGATATCAAGCATTTATGTCTTCTAAATTTCTGTTTGGGTAACTTCACTGTAGTTGGCAGTACACATTTTCAAATAATCTGTGGCCAATTAAAAAACGTTATTTCTTGAGAAGTTCCAATAGTTTAAAAAGAATATTATCAGCTCTTTTATTTCGATCCTGCATATAATTTCTGTCATTCTTTTTAGCTATGAGAAATTGTAACAATGCTGTTAATTATTTTTTTTTTTTGACAGGCAGAGTGGACAGTGAGAGAGAGAGAGACAGAGAGAAAGGTCTTCCTTTGCCGTTGGTTCACCCTCCAATGGCTGCCGCGGCCAGTGCGCTGCGGCCAGCGCACCGCGCTGATCCGATGGCAGGAGCCAGGAGCCAGGTGCTTTTCCTGGTCTCCCATGGGGTGCAGGGCCCAAGCACCTGGGCCATCCTCCACTGCACTCCCTGGCCACAGCAGAGAGCTGGCCTGGAAGAGGGGCAACTGGGACAGAATCCGGCGCCCCGACCGGGACTAGAACCCGGTGTGCCGGCGCCGCAAGGCGGAGGATTAGCCTAGTGAGCCGTGGCGCCGGCCAATGCTGTTAATTATTGATATTATCATTTTAATAAACACATATCTATTAGATCACATGGAAATAAAGAAAGTAAATATTTTATTGTACCTTCATTTGCTTTCAGCCTTTCTCTAATATGGTCTGACATCCAAAACTATATTGCTCTTTCTGTTTGATGAATTCTTTTCTTATTTTACTTCAGAGAAAGCAAGGGACACTGAGAGAAAGAATTCATATTCACAGGTTCACTTCCCAAATGCTCACGACTTTCAGGGAGAGATTAGGTCTAAACCTGAGAGCTGGTAACTCAATGCAGGTTTTCCGTGTGGGTCTTGAGCCATCCCAATGGCTTCCCAGAGTCTGCTTTAATTGAAGTTGGAGTCAGGATCAGAACCATGAAATGAACCCAGGCCCTCCAATGTGGAACACATGATTCTTAATTGCTACACTAAACACATACTCCAAGCCTGTTTTTTTTTAACTGACATACATGGATCCAAAGTTGAACACTGTTCCTGAAATTTGACAGCAGTGTAACAATGAATAAAATAGTATAAGGGGGTGGGATTTTATGCAGTGAGTTAGGCTAACATTTTGTATGCCTGCATCTCATGTTTATGTGCCTCATTCAATCCTGGCTACTCCAGTTCCTTGCTAATGTGTCTGAGAGGTATTGGATGATGGCCTAGCTACTCATGTACCTGCCACCCACAGTGAAGATGCAAAAAGAGTTCCTGTCTCCCAGATTAATCCTGACCCAGACCCAGAATTTGCAAGCATTGGCAAGTGAACAGTAGATGGAAGATCTCTCTGTTTACTTCTGTCTCTCTTCCTATCAAGTAAATAAATAAATAGTAGAAATTGTATAACTAATCTTGCATCAAGGTTCAAGGATAGCTTTATAACAATGGCATTCATATAACATCAGAAAATCTGATTGTAAATCATATAAGGGCTGAGTTGAAAGGGAAAGACAAGGCCAGTGCCGCGGTTCAATAGGCTAATCCTCTGCCTTGCACACCGGGTTCTAGTCCCGGTCGGGGCGCCGGATTCTGTCCCGGTTGCCCCTCTTCCAGGCCAGCTCTCTGCTGTGGCCAGGCAGTGCAGTGGAGGATGGCCCAAGTCCTTGGGCCCTGCACCTGCATGGGAGACCAGGAGAAGCACCTGGCTCCTGCCTTCGGATCAGCGAGGTGCGCCGGCCGCGGCAGCCATTGGAGGGTGATCCAATGGCAAAGGAAGACCTTTCTCTCTGTCTCTCTCTCTCACAGCCCACTCTGCCTGTCAAAAAAAAAAAAGAAAGAAAGAAAGGGAAAGACAATTTTGATTTTTAAATTATAAGGTTTTATGTATTGAATAACTGTTTTCTTATACTTTATAAGTGAGATCATTTTCTTAATTTATTTTTGCAGATAGCTCATTATTATATCCAGAAGCTTCTGATTTTTAAAATTTTATTCAATCTTTGCTTACTACATGCTACTTCTATATTATTTAGGATACAGTGTAATATTTGAGTACATACACAGCATAATTTAATCAATCTAGGAAACTAGGCTTTCTATTTACTTTCTTTGTGTTTAGGGCCTACCAGCTCTTCCATTCCAGTTTTTTATACAGTATGTCTTATTGTGAGCTACAATCACTACACTGTGTTATGGAACACTGCTTCTTTCTAACACTCATTCTGTATCTGTTATCTTACCTCCCTCTATCTGCAGTAATCACTCTTCCCATCCTCAATTAAAAACAATTCTAAATTTATATCCATTGCAAGTGCTCAAAGGGGAGTGCGTGCCACACAGACAACAGTGGAGAGACTTGGGACGTCCAGGGCTCCGAGTCCACACATCGGCGCTGGAAGGGGAGCGGACCTGCGAGGAGAGCCTGGGAGCCCACAGTTCGGGACACCAGCGGCAGACTCAACACACCAGCGCTGGAACGCGAGGTGAGCCGACCTCAAAAACCCGAGACACCGGCAGGCAAGCGGAGAGAGGAGACTAGAGGGAACGACCCCCGGGGTGGGGGACTTCACCAAGCTAACTGGAAGAGAGAGAGAGGGAAAAAAAAAGGTGACTGGTACAGACACGGGTTTCTCTCTCTCCGCTCACCTCTCAAGGGCGAGCAAGACAAAGAGCAGGCGCCATCTTGGACATACGTCATAAGCTGAGCGACCTCAGGTCTGCACCGGCCCTGAGCCTAGCAGAAAAACCTGACTCTGGGCGGGGCGAATTAACAGCAGATTAGGACCTAGTAAATTGGTGGTGCTACTGAACTGAGACTGAAAAAAAAAGAGACGGTGGGGGAGAGAACTCACGGAATTCACGTGAGCACTCTCCAGAGACGCTACAATTGCGTAACTTTGGCAACCCAGTGGGAGACTGAAGGAGACTTTGAGCCCACTCTGAGGGCTGAACAGATTCCCTGTGTGGTCCTTGGGAAAGAGCTTCCGATCTCTGGCTCCTGTGGGTATATCATTTGCCTGCTAACTACCTCCAACTTCGTTCAGCTGTGCAGAATAACTTCCCTTTTGAATCAAAAAGAGAGAGAGAGAGAGAGAGAGAGAGAGGTTTACCACGCCTAACCTGGGAGTGTCACCTTTGGCACACCAAACAGAGCTCTCAGGCCACACCCATCTCAAGCCCTAAGGCTCCATCAAAAACAGATAGTCCACTTAATCTAGAGTCATAGTATAACAAGAAAAAGCACCACAGCGAAGAAACCAAATATCTCCAATATGACAAATAACAAATGCAAAAACCAAGGTAATAAAAACAAGGAAGTCACCATGAAGCCCTCAAATGAAAAAGACACCCAAATTCAAGATTATGAGGATGATGACATAGAAGAAATGCAAGAAGCAGATCTCAAAAAATTGATAAGAACATTAAGAAGTTCTCAAAAACAAATTCTTGAACTACAGAAATCCTTAATGGACAAGATAGAAAATCTCTCTCGTGAAAATGAAATATTAAGGAGGAATCAAAATGAAACGAAACAACTAGTACAACAGGAAACTGGGATAGTGACTGAAGTGAAGAATTCAATAGATCAAATGAAAAACACAATAGAGAGCCTTACAAACAGAATGGGAGAAGCAGAAGAGAGAATATCGGACTTAGAAGACAGAGAACAGGAAAGGATACAGTCAGACCAAAGAAAAGACGAGGAAATTAGAAACCTAAAACATATTGTCGGGAATCTTCAGGATACTATTAAAAAACCCAACATTCGGGTTCTAGGAGTTCCTGAAGGCATGGAGAGGGAGAAAGGATTAGAAGGCCTTTTTAGTGAGATATTAGCAGAAAATTTCCCAGGTTTGGAGAAGGACAGAGAAATCCTAGTACAGGAAGCTCACAGAACCCCTAATAAACACGACCAAAAGAGATCCTCGCCACGACACGTAGTAATTAAACTCTCCACAGTGAAACATAAAGAAAAGATCCTAAAATGTGCAAGAGAGAAACGTCAGATTACTCTCAGGATCTCCAATCAGACTCACAGCTGACTTCTCATCAGAAACTATACAAGCTAGGAGGGAATGGCGAGATATAGCCCAGGTACTAAGAGAGAACAACTGCCAGCCCAGAATATTATATCCTGCAAAGCTATCATTTGTGAATGAAGGTGAAATAAAGACTTTTCATAACAAACAGAAATTGAAAGAATTTGTTGCCACTCGTCCAGCCCTGCAAAAGATGCTTAAAGATGTGTTACACACAGAAACAAAGAAACACGGTCATCAATATGAAAGAAGGTAAAGGAAGGAAACCAAGGAAGGAAAGCTCACAGCAAAAGATCACAGGGAATTCAAAGCATATATTAGAACTTATCTTTGGCAAATGGCAGGGCAAAGTTACCACTTATCATTAGTCACACTGAACGTGAATGGCCTGAACTGTCCAGTTAAAAGACACCGTTTGGCTGATTGGGTTAAGGAACAAAACCCATCTATTTGCTGCTTACAAGAAACACATCTTGCCAACAAAGATCCATACAGACTGAAAGTGAAAGGCTGGAAAAAGATATACCATGCCAACAGAAATGAAAAAAGAGCAGGCGTAGCCATCTTAATATCAGACACCATAAACTTTACCACAAAAACCGTTAAGAGAGACAAAGAGGGACACTACATAATGATTAAGGGATCAATTCAACAGGAAGATATAACAATTATCAATGTATATGCACCTAACTACAGGGCACCGGTTTATCTAAAAGATTTGGTAAGGGACTTAACGGGAGACTTAGACCCCAATACAATAGTACTGGGGGACTTCAATACTCCACTCTCAGAAATAGATCAATAGGCCAGAAGATCAACAAGGATACAGTAGATTTAAACGACACTATAGCCCAAATGGATCTAACAGATATATACAGAACTTTCAATCCTACAGCTAAAGATTTTACATTCTTCTCAGCAGTACATGGAACCTTATCTAGGATTGACCACATACTAGGCCATAAAGCAAGTCTCAGCAAATTCAAAAGAATTAGAATCATACCATGCAGCTTCTCAGACCATAAAGGAATGAAGTTGGAAATTAGCAACTCAGGAATCCCTAGAGCATACGCAAACACATGGAGATTGAACAACATGCTCCTGAATGAACAATGGGTCATAGAAGAAATCAAAAGAGAAATCAAAAACTTTCTGGAAGTAAATGAGGATAACAGCACAACATACCAAAACTTATGGGACACAGCAAAAGCAGTGTTAAGAGGAAAGTTTATATCAATAGGTGCCTACATCAAGAAATTGGAAAGGCACCAAATAGATGAGCTTTCAGCGCACCTCAAGGATCTAGAAAACCTACAGCAAACCAGACCCAAATCTAGTAGGAGAAGAGAAATAATTAAAATCAGAGAAGAAATCAACAGGATTGAATCAAGAAAAACATTACAAAAAATCAGCCAAACGAGGAGCTGGTTTTTTGAAAAAATAAACAAAATTGACACCCCATTGGCCCAACTAACTAAAAAAACAAGAGAAAAGACCCAAATCAATAAAATCAGAGATGAAAAAGGAAATGTAACAACAGACACCACAGAAATAAAAAGAATCATCAGAAATTACTACAAGGACTTGTATGCCAGCAAAGAGGGAAACCTATCAGAAATGGATAGATTCCTGGACACATGCAACCTACCTAAATTGAACCAGGAAGACATCAAAAACCTAAACAGACCCATAACTGAGACAGAAATTGAAACAGTAATAAAGGCCCTCCCAACAAAGAAAAGCCCAGGACCAGATGGATTCACTGCTGAATTCTACCAGACGTTTAAAGAAGAACTGACTCCAATTCTTCTCAAACTATTCAGAACAATCGAAGAAGAGGGAATCCTCCCAAATTCTTTCTATGAAGCCAGCATCACCTTAATTCCTAAGCCGGAAAAAGATGCAGCACTGAAAGAGAATTACAGACCGATATCCCTGATGAACATAGATGCAAAAATCCTCAATAAAATTCTCGCCAATAGAATGCAACAACACATCAGAAAGATCATCCACCCAGACCAAGTGGGATTTATCCCTGGTATGCAGGGATGGTTTAATGTGCGCAAGACAATCAATGTGATACACCACATTAACAGACTGCAGAAGAAAAACCATATGATTATCTCAATAGATGCCGAGAAAGCATTTGATAAAATACAACACCCGTTCATGATGAAAACTCTAAGCAAACTAGGTTTGGAAGGAACATTCCTGAATACAATCAAAGCAATCTATGAAAAACCCACAGCCAACATCCTATTGAATGGGGAAAAGTTGGAAGCATTTCCACTGAGATCTGGGACCAGACAGGGATGTCCACTCTCACCACTGCTATTCAATATAGTTCTGGAGGTTCTAGCCAGAGCTATTAGGCAAGAAAAAGAAATTAAAGGGATACAAATTGGGAAGGAAGAACTCAAACTATCCCTCTTTGCAGATGACATGATTCTTTATTTAGGGGACCCAAAGAACTCTACTAAGAAACTATTGGAACTCATAGAAGATTTTGGCAAAGTAGCAGGGTATAAAATCAATGCACAAAAATCAACAGCCTTTGTATACACAGACAATGCCATGGCTGAGGAAGAACTTCTAAGATCAATCCCATTTACAATAGCTACAAAAACAATCAAATACCTTGGAATAAACTTAACCAAGGACGTTAAAGATCTCTACGATGAAAATTACAAAACCTTAAAGAAAGAAATAGAAGAGGATACCAAGAAATGGAAAAATCTTCCATGCTCATGGATTGGAAGAATCAATATCATCAAAATGTCCATTCTCCCAAAAGCAATTTATAAATTCAATGCAATACCAATCAAGATACCGAAGACCTTCTTCTCAGATCTGGAAAAATTGGTGCTGAAATTTATATGGAGGCACAAGAGACCTCGAATAGCTAAAGCAATCTTGTACAACAAAAACAAAGCCGGAGGCATCACAATACCAGATTTCAGGACCTACTACAGGGCAGTTGTAATCAAAACAGCATGGTACTGGTACAGAAACAGATGGATAGACCAATGGAACAGAATAGAAACACCAGAAATCAACCCAAACATCTACAGCCAACTTATATTTGATCAAGGATCTAAAACTAATTCCTGGAGCAAGGACAGTCTATTCAATAAATGGTGCTGGGAAAATTGGATTTCCACGTGCAGAAGCATGAAGCAAGACCCCTACCTTACACCTTACACAAAAATCCACTCAACGTGGATTAAAGACCTAAATCTACGACCTGACACCATCAAGTTACTAGAGAACATTGGAGAAACCCTTCAAGAGATTGGCACAGGCAAAGAGTTTCTGGAAAAGACCCGGGAGGCACAGGCAGTCAAAGCCAAAATTAACTATTGGGATTGCATCAAATTGAGAAGTTTCTGTACTGCAAAAGAAACTGTCAGGAGAGTGAAGAGACAACCGACAGAATGGGAAAAAATATTTGCAAACTATGCAACAGATAAAGGGTTAATAACCAGAATCTACAAAGAGATCAAGAAACTCCACAAAAACAAAACAAACAACCCACTTAAGAGATGGGCCAAGGACCTCAATAGACATTTTTCAAAAGAGGAAATCCAAATGGCCAACAGGCACATGAAAAAATGTTCAAGGTCATTAGCAATCAGGGAAATGCAAATCAAAACCACAATGAGGTTCCACCTCACCCCGGTTAGAATGGCTCACATTCAGAAATCTACCAACAACAGATGCTGGCGAGGATGTGGGGAAAAAGGGACACTCAGCCACTGTTGGTGGGAATGCAAACTGGTCAAGCCACTATGGAAGTCAGTCTGGAGATCCCTCAGAAACCTGAAGATAACCCTGCCGTTCGACCCAGCCATCCCACTCCTTGGAATTTACCCAAAGGAATTTAAATTGGCAAACAAAAAAGCGGTCTGCACCCTAATGTTTATTGCAGCTCAATTCACAATAGCTAAGACCTGGAACCAACCTAAATGCCCAGCAATGGTAGACTGGATAAAGAAATTATGGGATATGTACTCTTTAGAATACTATACCGCAGTAAGAAACAACGAAATCCAGTCATTTGCAACAAAATGGAGGAATCTGGAACACATCATGCTGAGTGAAATAAGCCAGTCCCAAAGGGACAAATACCATATGTTCTCCCTGATCGGTGACAACTGACTGAACACCAAAAAGGAAACCTGGTGAAGTGAAATGGACACTATGGGAAACGGTGACTTGATCAGCATAGCCCTGACTGTTAATGAACAACTTAATACATTATCCCTCTTAGTAGTTTTTTTTTGTCTCTTCTACTTAATATGACTGGTTTAATTCTATAATTAATACACAGTTATTCTTAAGTGTTAAAAATTAACTGAAATGTGATCCCTGTTAAACATAAGAGTGGGAATAAGAGAGGGAAGAGATGTATAATTTGGGACATGCTCAAGCTGACTTGCCCCAATTGGTAGAGTTGGAAACATACCAGGGGATTCCAATTCAATCCCATCAAGGTGGCATGTACCAATGCCATCTCACTATTCCAAGTGATCAATTTCAGTTCACAATTGATCATAATGAAAGGACTAGGAGTCAAAGGGAGCACATAAACAAGTCTAGTATCTGCTAACACTAACCGATAGAATAAATAAAGGGGAGAGTGATCCAACATGGGAAGTGAGATACTCAGCAGACTCATAGAATGGCAGATGTCCTAAATAGCACTCTGGCCTCAGAATCAGCCCTAAAGGCATTCAGATCTGGCTGAAAAGCCCATGAGAGTATTTTAGGCATGGAAAGCCAAGACACTCTGGCAAAAGATCTCTGTGAGTGAGATCCCAGTGGAAAGAACAGGTCTTCAAAGAAGGAGGTACCTTTCTCTGAAGGGAGGAGAGAACCTCCACTTTGACTATGACCTTGTCTAAACAAGATAAGAATCGGAGAACTCAGAGGGCTTCCATAGCCTTGGAAACTCATGACTGGAGCATAGGGAGATTACTGATGCCATAGACAGGAGTGTCAATTGGTAAAGTCAACAACAGGAGTCACTGTGCACTTACTTCTCATGTAGGATCTCTGTCCTTAATGTGCTGTGCATTGAGATTTAATGCTATAATGAGTACTCAAACAATATATTTCACTTTGTGTTTCTATGGGGGTGCAAACTGTTGAAATCTTTACTTAATGCATACTAAACTGATCCTCTGTAAAAAAAAAAAAAAGGAAAAGAAAAAGAAAAAGAAACTATCAACTCCCAACTTGACTCTCACTGGGATTAAACAGGACAATAGGTCTGATCTGATTTCATCATCATTTAAAAAAAATCATCTATTATTTTTCACTTCATGTTTCTGTGTGGGAGCAAACTGTTGAAATCCTTACTTAATGTATACTAAGCTGATCTTCTGTATATTAAGATAATCGAAAATGAATCTTGATGTAAATGGAAGGAGAGAGGGCATGGGAAAGGGGAGGGTTGTGGGTGGGAGGGACGGTATGGGGGGGAAGCCATTGTAATCCATAATTCGTACTTTGGAAATTTATATTCATTAAATAAAAAAAATTTATATCCATTGTTTTTAGACTCCTATATATGAGAGAGAATATGTGATATTGATTTTTTTCTATGTCAGTCTTATTTCATGTTAAGTCTTTCCACTTCCATCCATTTTTCAGCAAATAATTTTTCATTTTTAAGATTTATTTATTTCAAAGGCAGGGTTACAGAAAGGGAGAGGCAGAGAGAGAGAGAGAGAGAGAGAGAGAGAGAGATCTTCCATCCGCTGGTTCACTCCCCAGGTGGCCACAATGGCTGACACTGCCCTGATCCAAAACTCGGAGCCAGGAGCTTCTTCTAGTTTTTCCACATGGGTGTAGGGGCCCAAGGGCTTGGGCCATCTTCTACTGCTTTCCCAGGCCACAGCCGAGAGCTGGATCAGAAGTGGAGCAGCAGGGATTCGAACCGGCGCCCATATGGGATGCCAGCACTGCAGATGTCGGCTTTACCCACTATGCCACAGCACTTGCCCAATATTTTATTCTTTTTTCCATCACTGAATAATGTTCTGTTAACCCTTAACCCAGTGATGGACACTTAGGTTGGCTACTGTGACTAATGATGTAGTCAACACAAGAGGATAGATATCTATGTGACATGCTGATGTTATCCCCTTCTGATAGATACACAGAGGTTGGATAGCTTCATATTTTTTAGGTTTATTTAAGGACTGACCATACTTGTCTCCATAATGCTCAGATTTATTTGCATTCTCATTAACTGTATTGATTTTTCCTTTTTTTCATATCCCATCAGCATTTGTTTTTTGGAGTGAGGTCATACCTAGTATATTTTGATTTACATTTGGTAATTATTAGTGATATTGCACATTTTCTCATGTATCCGTTGGCCATTAATATTTCTTCTTTGGAGAGATGTCTACTCAGATTCTTCCACAATTTTTCACTGTATTTGTTGGTGTTGTACAGTTTTGGCAGTTCATATATATTCTGCTTTTCAGTTCTTAATCAGATGTAGAGTTTGCAAATATTTTATCCCATTCTATTGGGTTTTTTACATTTGATCTTAGCCAAAAGGCCAAGAAGTGATGGGTTTTTTAAAATAACTTTTTATTTATATAAAGTGAACAAATTTCACATATAAAGATTTAAGAGTGTAATAGGAGCCAGTGCTATGGCATAGTGGGTAAAGTCACTGCCTGCAGTGCCAGCATCCTATATGGGCCCTGGTTCAGGTCTTGGCTGCTCCACTTCCAACCCAGCTCTCTACTATGGCCTGAGAAAGCAGTGGAAGATGGTCCATGTCCTTGGGCCCCTGCACCCATGTGGGAGACCCAGAGGAAGCTCCTGGCTCCTGGCTTTGGATTGGCACAGCTGTGGCCATTGCTGCCATTTGGATAGTGAACCAGCAGATGAAGACTTCTATCTCTCTTTCTCTACCTCTGCCTTTCTGTAACTCTGCCTACCAAATAAATAAAATCAATATTAAAAAAAGAGTATAATAGTACTTCCCAGCTGTCCTCCCTCTCACCCATGCTCCCATCTCCATTCTCTTTTTTAATTTTTTCTTTTAATTTTACAATGACACACTTTAAACTTATAATTACAATCTTAACATACCACCAAATAAGGAGTTCAATAATTAGTAATTAGAAAAACCACTGTTTCTCAAGAGTATAGACAAAGGCTCTAAACAATCAAATATCAAAATGACAAGTTCACTCAACTACTTTACATTTTTGTGCTAATTAATTGCAGCAAATCAGGTAAAACATGTGATATATTCTTTTGGGGACTGGCTTAGTTCACTGAGTAAAATAGTTTCCAGTTGCATCCTTTTGGTTGCAGAAGACAGGTGCTCATTCATTGTTGGGGGAGAAAGAGGAATGACTGAAGGGATACTTGAGGAAGGAGACCAAGTCATCAAAAGCAATCAATTCACTTCTACACACAGACACTCATTGAGTTCTTCATATGGATAACAGCATTATGTCAGAGAATGGACACTATTGTGACAAGCCACTGTTGTAACCTATATTGCCCTGTCATGTGGCAGAGAGACACATGGGTAAGGGGGATGGGAGCTCATGTCAACTAAAACCTACTTTGTTGAGTGCTAAACCTGCAGGACCTCATTTACTTTTTGTAGTAACAACATAAAACTACAAGTCAAGAAAAAACTATTACAGAACAAAAATGAATCAAAAAAGAAATCAAAGAGGAAAATAAAAAATGTCATGAAATGAATAAAAATGGGAATACAACATATCAAACCCTAGGGGACACAGCAAAGGCAGTACTAAGAGGAAAATTTTTATTAACATATGCAACAACAAATAATGTAAAATAAAGAATTTATTACTGTATCTCAAGGAACTAAAAAAATAAGAACAAATCAAATCTATAATTGGTAGAAGGAAAGAAATAATAAAACCTCAGAGCACAAATAAGTGACATAAAATAAAAAAATACAAAAACAAATAAGAAGCTCGTTCTTTTAAAAAGATAAATGAAATTAAAAACCCTTTAGCTAAGTTGAATAAGAAAAAAAGAGTCAAAATATACAAATGAAAATGGAGAGAATCCAAGATAGCTAAATAGGATATAGCCACACCAGCTTCAGATGCTTGGGGATATGAAAAGAACAAAGGGAGGACCATGTTTCCAGGGACCTGACTGAAGTTTTTGGCAAAGAATTGAAAAAAAAAAACAGCCAAGATCCCATGGGACAGGGACAACGTTCTAGCCAGTAGCCAGCTGTGAGCTGCCATCACACCACAACAAAGTAGGAAGAAATTGTTGTGCACTCTGCACACTGCATTGCTTGCATTTTCAGCCTAGTGGGAATTCCACAGTCATCTGCTGACTTTTAGTTCAGCTTGGGGAACTGGCTGAGTTCTGAGCATCTGCCAGGTTTGGAGCAAGGAAGCTGACCTGCTTCTTCCCCACCCCCACTCCTCCTCAGCACCACATTCAGTAGCAAAAAGTTAGGCAGCGCTCTTCTGCTCCACTCCTGCCAGTATCAGAGTTGGCATCAGGAGATGCAATCTTCTTAAAGGGAAATGAGAAGAGACTGCAGCAGCCAGTGTCACTGGTGATATAGCCTGAGAGAGAACCTTGCAGACCACATGGACATTGCATGTGGCCTGGAGCACTCGGAGTGGGCAGGGTGCCCACCAAAATCTGTGAAGTAGGAGCACAATGCCTGCTTCTCATCAGCCCCACAAGGGCTCTCAGCAAATAGCAGGGAGGATGTGCCATCTTAAAAGAAGAGTACAGGCTGCCATGGCTTGCATGTATGTGACTAGGGAATTTTATATGAGAAATAAATCCGTGGTCCCCACTGACTTTGAGTCTGGCCTGCAGAGTTGGCAGGGAGCAGGATGCCCACTTAAGCCTGTAAGGTGCTCCCCTTCCTCCATACCACTGGCACCTGTACTCAAACTGCCAAGACAGATCACTGACAGGCAGTTGGCTCTGGAAATGCCTCAGCTCTCTCCATGGACAGAGCAGCCTTGTGGGGCTTAGAGTAGGTCCCCTACTCCCTGGAACTGTGGGAGTCCTCTCACTATGACTGTGGGATACTGTGACTTCACAATAGGGTGTGGAGTATAGTTGGGTCTCTGGGTGATCACTGTGCTTGGCTTCATAGGCTCAGATATCACTGAGTGTCTGGGGTGGGTCATTGCAGAGGGTTCTGTGCACACACAGAATTAAGGATCTAAATCTATGATCTGATACCATCAAATTACTAAAAGAAAACTTTGGGGAAACTCTGGAAGACATTGGCATAGGCAAAGACTTCTTGGAAAAGAACCCAGAGGCACAGAAAATAGAAGCATAAATAAGCAAATGTGATTGCACCAAGATTAGAAACTTCTGCATTGAAAAAAAGACCAAACAAAGCGAAGAAGCAAATGACAGAATGGGAGAAAATATTTGCAAACTATGCAACTGATAAGGGATAACATCCAGAATCTATAAAGAGCTCAAGAAACTGAACAACAAGAAAACAAACAATCCAGTTAAGAAATGGGCAAAGGACTTGAACAGGGATTTTTCAAAGGAGGAAATTCAAATGACCAACAGACACATGAAAAGATGATCAGTACCACTAGCCATCAGGGAGATGTAAATAAAAGCCACAATGAGGTTTTGCCTTACCCCAGTTAGAATGACTATCATACAGAAATCAGTAAACAATAAATGTTGGTAAGGATGTGGGAAAAATGTACCCTAATCCACTGTCAGTGGGAATGTAAACTAGTATAGTCATAGTGTATATATATCACATTTTCTTTATCCAGTCATCAGTTGATGGACAGCTATTGTAAATTGAGCTATAATAAACATGGGGGTGCAGATAACTCCTTCATATGTTGATTTCATTTCATTTAGGTAAATTCCCAGGAGTCAGATGGGTGGATATTATGGTATATTTATTTTCAAATTTCTTAAGAATCTTTATGCGGTCTTCCAAAATGGCTGTGCCCAGTTGGAAGAAGGATCCGGCAAACAAGCCTGACTGTCATACGTATGCCTATATATTCTTGCTGAATGCAAGCATGCAAGAAAAAAAATATTTCTCTCTCTATATATATGTGGAATGGATTTTTAATAATAATTATCAGAGTAATATCATTAATGGACAAATATACTGCAATGTATTCCCAGCTGTTCCATAAATGTCAAGGTGTGCAACAATATAGACTTTTCTTATTTTTTCCACTCTTTTAAATCAGTATCTTCAAATTTTTATTTTAATTTGATAAGCAACTGACCCACAGGAAAATATCTTTGAAATTTTTTTGTATTCCAATGAGTCTAGACTATAAATTCTACATACATTTACCACAATTTATTTCTATATGGTCATTACCTTACAGCCAAATTTAACAATGTGTATTAAGTAAAGAACAAATTACAGGCCATTTTTAATTTGTTTTCCCTATGGGGAGAATCCTTTTTAAAATCTTCCAATTTTTATTATAGCTTTTTATTTTAAATTTCAAGTGTTTTTCTACACAAAATCTGCCAAAGTGGAGATTATAATTTGTGATTTATAATAAGCATTAGGCAATTTGAAGTTTCCTGCTAGCCAAAGAAATTGATGAGGGAGTAATCTTAATGGTATATGTAGAAAGATTGGCAGTAGAGCACTTCTATGAGTTTTGTTCATGAAATGTCTGTTTTCTGGAGTTGTGGCTTGGAAACTGCAAAAGCTCAAGCTTCTCATATCTCACAGGATAGAATGTGTTGAAATCCGCTTCAAGGGGGAACTTTGATATAGGAACAGTGCAAGCCACATCATGGGGCTTGCAGCTTAGAGTTAGGAGGCTCTTTCCAGGGGTCTGTTGGATGCCCAACTTTTGGCTGTGCTCTCAAGTAGGATGTCTTTAGAACATCTCCTGAACAGGCACATGAAAATGTTCATTAAGAGCTACTGCTACTTTTTATGTTAAAGAAGTCACAATAACTAGGTAGGTATTTTTTTAAAGATTTATTTATTTATTTATTTGAAATTCAGTTACAGAGAGGCAGAGGCAGAGAGAGAGGGGTCTTCCATCTGCTGGTTCATTTCCCAAATGGCTGCAATGGCCAGAACTGGGCCAATTTGAAGTCAGGAGCCAGGAACTTCCTCTGTTTCCCACATGGGCACAAGGGCCCAAGGACTTGGGCCATCCTCCATTGCTTTCCCAGGCACATTTGCAGGGAACTAACTGATTTAGAAGTGGAGCTGCTAGGGCTTGAATCAGTGCCATATGTGATGCTGGCATTGCCAGTGGTGGTTTAATCTGCTACACCACAATGTAGTCCTGAAATGGCATTTTTAAAAATGATTTATTTTGCTGGCGCCGCAGCTCACTAGGTTAATCCTCCATCTGCGGCACCGGCATACCGGGTTCTAGTCCCGGTTGGGGCGCCAGATTCTGTCCCAGTTGCTCCTCTTCCAGTCCAGCTCTCTGTTGTGGCCCGGGAGTGCAGTGGAGGATGGCCCAAGTGCTTGGGCCCTGAACCTGCATAGGAGATCAGGAGAAGCACCTGGCTCCTGGCTTCAGATCGGTGCAGCGTGCCGGCCATAGCAGCCACTTGGGGGGTGAACCAATGGAAAAAGGAAGACCTTTCTCTCTGTCTCTCTCTCTCACTGTTTAATTCTGCTTGTCAAAAAAAAAGATTTATTTTATTTAATTGAAACACAGAGTTACAGAGAGAGAAAGAGAGGAAAAGACAAAGAAACAGGGTCCATCCACCCTCTGGTTCACTCACCAAATGGCTGCAATGCCAGGGTTGGCCCAGGCCAAAGCCAGGAGGCAGGAGATTCTTTCAGTATTCTCACATGGTGGCAGAGACCCAAGAATTTGGGCCATCTTCAGCTGCTTTCACAGGTGCATTAACAGGGAACTTGATAGGAAGTGGAGAAGCCAGGACTCAAATTGGCACCCATATGGGATGCCAGTTTTTCAGGCAATGACTTAACCCACTATGCCACAACATTGGTCCCTGGAGAAATCTTTAATCAGGCCCAGATCCTGGTAAATTGCATGAACTAACTTGGCCTAGATCTGGATTTAGGCCTTGATGCTAAATCTTAGAATGAAATTGGTGATAAAGGTCTTTAAAATATGGACTACATTATTCCATAAGCATTTGAATGAATAATTAAATAAATAAGTAAATATCCTCGAGAGAGAGTGATGCAAAATGGCCACAATGGACCAAATTGAGATACAGATGAGGCTTTACTTTCAGGAATATGGATGAGAATATCTTCAATGGAAGATAACAAAGATCCTTAATTATCTGAGTTTACTCATTTCACTGAGTAAACTCATTTCAAGCTTAGAAACATCCATACATAAGCAGGTGTTAATAAAGCAGGAGGCAGTAAATGCCATAACGGAAGTACCACATGATGATGAGAGTTCAGGTTCATGTGCAGTAGATATGTGTGGAGTTTTAGTCTCATCACCCACTAAGGTTTACTTAGTGACTGAAACCTATATCTGTAAGAGAAATATTATGGTTTATTAATTTATAAATACTTTATTCCCAAACTGGGAGAACTTATATCATCTAATTCCTAACCCACCAACCAGGCACATCCATAATGCCAGAGAAACTAGCAGTTTGAAAACATAGAGATGACTCTACAACACCAACAGGAACAAGAAGCAGAAAAAGTATGGTCTGGGCAGCTCCTAAAATGATATTCCCTTTCACCTGTAGTTTCTTTCTCCAAGGTTTCTCTTTATCCAGATCCTATCTTCCTAGGCCTTGGAAGTCCTGACTCCAATGCCCCAGTGGCAAACCGCTTATTGAATGAAGAATAGGATAGAGAATAAAAGGAAGAGTAAAGTGGTTGTGGTGTCTGGTATAGGTAAAATATGCTACTTTTATTTTTTTAATGTGTTTACTGATGTAGAACTGATCTTTTTGTATCCCCTGAACTCTCCCTGCTATAGATCATCTGTTACTTGTCTTTTTCTATTTTTTAAAAAAATTTTTAGACTAAGGAAGAGAGAGAGAGAGAGAGAGATCTTCCATCTGCTGACTTACTCCCCAGATGGCTGCAATGAGCAGAGTGGGGGTGATCTGAAGTCCGGAGGTAGGAGCCACTTTTGGGTTTCCTGCATGGTTTCAGGGACCAAGGTACTTGGGCCATCCTCTGCTACATTCTCAGGCACATCAGCAGGGAGCTGGATGGGAGGCAGGACAGCAAGATCATGAGTTGGCTCCTGTATGGGATGCCAACACCACATGCAGTGGCTTTACATGCTGTACCATAGGACTGTCCCCTAATATATTACTTTTGCAAAGATAGGCCCTGGAAAATCAACCACAAGAAATGAGCCCAATGTCTGATATTGAGACACAGTTGGTTGAGACAGCTCACAGTGCCAGCATCTCATATGGGTACCAGTTTGAGTCCTGACTACACCACTTCTGATCCAGCTCCCTTCTAATGTACCTGGGAAGGCAGTGGAGGTTGGAACAAATGTTTTAGCTCTTACCATCCATGTGGGAGACCTGGATGGCTGGCTTCTGGCTTTGACTTGGCCCAATCCTAGCTATTGTGGCCTTTTAGGGAGTGAACTAGTAGATGAAAGGTCTTTCTCTCCTTTCTTTCTCTGTCTGTAAATGTCTTTTAAGCAAATAAATTTAAATAAAAAGAACGCATTAAAAAAAGAAATGAGTCCAGTTTCTTTTGAATGTGTCCTTTTCCTCCCAGTCTCCCAAGTGCCCAGTGCTGAGGTTCTCTTCTTTCTCTCCTGATTACTATCGAAACTGCTCCCACAACAATAGGTTTATGCAGCCCAATGGTGTAGCCCTGCAGGATAATCATAACCCTAGAGCCAGACACAAGCAAGGTATCCACAATACAATAGCTGCCACAGCTGCCCCCAGTTATCTCCTCCAAGTAAACACTTCCGGATCATAGTGCACATGCCTCTCTGCTGATACTCCATGATTTTAGGAGTACTACTGCATGAGGTGAAAGGTCTTAGAGCACAACTGGTCATAAAGGAAAATGAGCAAGCCAAGAAATTTTCTATGTGTAATTTGATAGCCTATGTGTATTTTGACTATTTTGGAAATTTTTTTCTTGTTTCTTGCTTCATTGTGTTTTGAGTACCTAAGTTTGGTGGACACATGCATTCGTGAGGTATTCTAAATTCAGCTTTGAATTATACAATTTTGTGGGTTTTTGAATTTAACTTTTTAATTCAGATTGTTCTTAGAGACACTGATTATGTCTTCTAGCTTCTAAGTAACTACATCATGACAAGAACCATTGTGTATGGTAACAGTTAAAAATGTTTGGCTTGATGATTGACATAGAGCTTATAGATACTATCTATGAGATTGTTTCCTGGATTTATGGGGATTTTATAAGTTGATTGGAGATAGGTAGTCCTTTATTACTGATGAATATTAATGTACTGAAAATACCATGTCCTTTAAATAATAAAAAAAAATTACACATGAGTTCCCTGCTGCCTTCATCTACCATGGTGAAGCATTGAAATCCTGTTGTTTCTACCTTTTAGATCTCACTGTAGTGTCTGGTCTCTTCTTCATTCCCACTGCCACCATACCTTGGTTCAGGTCCTACAAAATTACATTTAGCATATTTTTAATTGATCTCCCTGCTTTTTGTTTTCCTTACCCTTGTGTCCAAAGTTTTTTGTAGTTCAGCCCCCCTTCCCCCCAGCCTGTATATGTATATGGTTGCTCAGTACCTCTTACTCCAATTTCTAGGGAAATCAAGTGGCTGGTAGTTCTTTCAATACACACAAAAGAATGCTCAATAAATGCTTACTAAATAAATGAATGAAATGCCTTCATAGCTAGAGTGAATATTTAACCTCCTTGGCTTTGGATTGTTCCTGTTTATACATTTCAAACCTGTGCAGTTGGTAATATGTCCCTTTTATTATCAAACTTGTCCCAGAAAACAAATTATTTATTTACCTAATTGTGGCAGTCATCAAACAGGTTTCTATTTCATTGTCTCTTCTAGTAGATAGTTTTGGGGATCAGAAATTGTATTTGTTTATTTTTTTATATCCTCACTTATTCATTCAACTAAGACTGATTGTCAAGATGCTGAGTTTTAATGTCAAAACGAACATGCTTCTTGCTCTCATAAAGTTTTCAATCTGGTAAGAAAGAGCAATCCATCTAAAGAATATTGCCTGAAATAGTAAATACTAGTGTGAAATGAATGGATAGATTTAAGCATTCCTTTTTTTTAAGGATTTATTTTATGTATTTGAAAGACAGAGTTACACAGAGAGGTAGAGGCAGAGAGAGAGAGGTCTTCCATCTGCTGGTTCACTCCACAGATGGCCACAATGGCTGGAGCTCTGCCAATCTGAAGCCAGGAGCCAGGAGCCTCTTCTGGGACTCCCATGTGGGTGTAGGGGCCCAAGGACTTGGGCCATTTTGCACTGCTTTCCCAGGTTATAGCAGAGAGCTGGATTGGAAAAGGAGCAGCTGGGATTAGAACCCATGCCCATATGGGATGCCGGTGCTTCAGGCCAGGGCTTTAACCCACTGTGCCACAGTGCTGGCTCCGATTTTAGCATTCCTAATCCAGAAACTCTAATTCCATGAATTATAAATGACAGAAGTAATCACATAGAAGTCCAGCTATCCATTTGTGTTTCTACTTAAAAACTTAAAAAATCAAACAACACACATTATACCTAAAAATGCAAAAAATATGTGGTTTCTTGACATTAAACATAAGAAAAAATAGCCATGGAATAATAGCAACTTTGAATCTCTTTCCTTTTTTAGGCAAGTTATAATCCTATATGGTTCTCCACAATGCAGATTATCATTGTAGATACTCTTCTTCTCTTTCACTTTTTTTTTTCCAAATGAGAAATCCGGGGTTTTAGAAATTGAGCCCAAAGACAAAATAAAGATTTCTAAAACCAGTATTTCATTTTGGTTGGCCTTTAACTTAGGCTTTTTAACCATATTTCCATGTGTAAATTCAATTCTAAACTCTTTCCACCTAAGTTTCCTCTTTGAAAATTGATAATACTATTTCCAGAACTTACCTAAGGTATAAATGATACAATGTAAGGCATTTAGTCCCTTAACCTGGCTCCTAGAAGCTACTCGGCGACGTTAGTTCTGTATCCAGTTTCCCTGTTTGCTTGTGTACTTGGTGTATTAGAGGATGGTGGAAAATGATTTTAAAAGAACAATAAAGACAAGTAAAACACAAATAAAAATTGTATTTTCAAATCTGGATGCAAAACTCTGCTAAAAGCTACATTGAATTCATAGTCATTTATTATTTGAGCAGCTTTCCAGGAACAAGGCAGCCAGTAAGATTTTTTGAGAGAAGACAGCTTATGAAAGAACCGTGATGTTGGGCCCAATTAGCAGCAGTGGGTGTCACTTTTCAAGATTTTGGTTCAAGAAAGGAAGAACACCAATGGCTCTTTCAGATTTGGCGGTGGGAAGGAAGGGAAGGAGGGACATACACGAAAGCAAACGCCATCTGGTTTCCTCTGTCTCCACCCACCCCACACTGAAGCCCTCAGTCCGGGCCAGCTGGTTTTTCTAGGAACGCCCCGGCCTGGACTCCATTTCCCAGAGGCGCCGGGCGCTCTGACGTCTTCCGTGCGCCGAATGCCTGTGCGACCGCGTGCGCGTGCTTGCCTGTGTGCTCGGGGCTGGGAACGGAGGAAGTTCACTTTGTCCTGAGTGGGCGCTCAGAGACCCGGGTGCTCTGTCTCCCCCACGCGCCGCCCGTCTTGCCCCGCAAGTGGAACGCAGACAGTTTTCGAACAACCGCTGCTTCTGTGCGTCTGCGTCTGGCGCCCGTGGGTCCCACGTGCCGCGGACTTTCCCTGTCCCCCGCTCTCCGCTTTGCTCCACGGCAGGTACGAGAACGGGAAGGGGCGCGGATGCGTGAGGGAGAGGGTCGGGGGCGAGGGCGGCTGGCGGCTCCCAGCCGTGGGTCCTTGCCTGTCGGTGACCCTGGCGGCGTCCTCGGGCGCAGTCAGGGCTGGGCCCTGGGGTGTCGTGTTTTCCACGGCCGGTCCCGCGTGCTACCTCGCTCAAACGCTCCTCACTGTGCTGTAGTTAGTGGTTACAAGAGCGAGGTCACCATGTGTGGGCACTGCACAAGCTGCAGGCGGGAGCACAGTGAACCGGTGAGACCGCCTTCTCTATATTTAAATGACCCGGGTTCTCACTGCGTGGCCGCGGGATGCTGTCTGGCCGGGCCTCCTGCAGCATTCCGCGGCGGTTCCGTCCGCGTGGGGCTCGGTGGCGTTCAGCCGGGAGCCCGAGGCGGCAGAGGGGCGGGGAAGGAGGATCAAACTAGGATCTGCCCCCTGCCCGCATCCTGACCCTCGCCGGCCCCGCGGGATCCCCGCGGACACATCGGGCAGCTGGGTCCCTGTGCGTTTGTCCAACTTTCCCAGAGGGACCAGCGTGAAGGGTGCACAGTAGCTCTGTGGATTGATCCCTCTTCTGTGTTTAATTTACAGACTTTTTTCAATTTCGAGCTTGAGGCCATGGAAACGTAGCTGATGATTTCTTTTGCTGATGATTTTTCTTTTTGAAGACGATTTCTGTCTTCAGCCCTTTTCTTCTGCTAGCAAGGATGTCAACTGTTACTGCCTGCTGCTGATGCCTTTGCTAGGTGAGACTACTGTGTGAGTCAAAGTGAGTCTGTGTGAATCAATAATGAGCTATTTTAATTTGGATTTACATAAAGTGGAAAACTATGAAAACATAAATACAGAAAATAACAATTTTTCTCTTCCTAGTTCTTTATAGTCTCCCAGTGCTCCACCAAGCTGATTATCTTACAGTCCATACTGTGTTAATTAAGAGGGCCAGTTACTTTTCTTATTCTAGGTTCTGTGTTTAAGTCCAAGACATTTTTAACATGGGAGGATTTTAGTTATAGATTTTCATAATGACTATGGTCTGTGGAAGCCTTTGTACAAATTGTTAATGTGAGGAGGAGTAAGAAAGAAAAAAGAAATGAGTGCCCCTCGCCCCCACAGAGATGCCCACAAGGTACAGTAATAAATGTGGCCTTGAAAACTATTGCTATAGATTAACTTTCAGTATAATGAAGTTTTCACATGAATAACTGTTTAAGTGATTCACATGTTCTGTTAGAGTGGTGTTGTCACAGATTACTAACTTATGAAACTCATTTAGCATAATGAGGTTATTTAGGAAGTTAAATAGAAAGTGATTCCTGGATAGAGGGTATTATAGTGACAGCATTTCTCCTCTCAACCCCAGTGTGTTGTTTTTGACCTTGTCTATCACAGTGCTTGTGAATGGACAGTACGTATTTCTGGTGGGAAGAACTGCTTCACACCCATGAAATGACTGTAAGACAGTCTTCTACAGTTTATCAAAGGTTTCTCTGTGTGAGGGAATAGCCAAAATACTACATTGTATAGGTTTTTTTGTTTTTTAATTTACTTGAAAGGCAGAGTTACAGAGAGAGAAAGAGGGAGAGACAGGTTTTCTATCCATTGGTTCACTCCTCAAATGGCCACAATGGCCTGGGGTGGGCCAGGCTGAAGCCAGGAGCTAGGAACTTCTTCCTAGTTTCCAACTTGGATGCAGTGGCCTAAGCACTTGGGCCATCCTCTGCTGCTGTCCCAGGTGCATTAGCAGGGAGCTGGATTGGAAATGGAACAGACCGGTCTTGAACCAGTGCCTGTGTGGGATGCCAGCATTGAAAGTGGCTACTTAACCCACAATGCCAGCCCCAAGGTGCATTTTTTTCAAAGGAGGAGGGGTAAGTTTTTTCTGATGTGACTCAATATAAAGGTTATAATCTGTAGTAGAAAATGATTTTGGTTATATTTTGACTTTCATTAAATTTCTTTTTATATTTTTGAAGTTAATGAGTCCTAGTATTTATCTCATGTTATCCTTGCTTTGATAAATAAGCTTTCTTCCATCTCTTATTTAAAATACTTTTTAAAAAAGATTTATTTTGTGTATTTGAAAAGCAGAGTGACAGAGAGAGAGAGGGAGGGAGGGAAAGGTCTATTTTAGCCCCCAAATGGCTGCAGTGGCCAGAGCAGGGCCAGACAGAAGCCAACAGCCTAGAACTCCATTTGGGGCTCCCATGTGGGTGGCAGGGACTCAAGTGTTGGGCCGTTTTTTGCTGCCTTTCACAGGCATATTAGTAGGAAACTGGGTTTGAGTGGAGCAGCTGGGACTTGAACTGGTGTTCATATGGGATCTGGCATTGCAGGTGGTAGCATAACTCAGTGTGCCACAATACTAGCCCATCAATAGTACATTTTTAAGTGTAACCAGTGGCTATGAAAAATGTTCAATCTAAATTCACAAGGGAAACTGAAAGAAGTTTCGTCTAACTCCAATTGGTTCCACAGGCCTTTATTGGACATCAGCTCTTACTGGGCCAATAAGCGAAACAAAATAAGTCAGAACTTTAGTTAAAATTTTGCTCTAAATCATGGGTGGGGAACATCCAGCCTGTGGTCCCTGTAAGGTCAATGAAATCGTTTGTTCTGGCCCAGCCAAGGGAACTGCAAGTGGGAGTGGATGATCAATCTACAAGTACTGTCCATGAATGATATAAATATCCAAATGAGCTTGACAGAAAAACTTTCCCACCCCTGCAAAGTGTTAATGGCAAATCCAATGCAATTTACTAATCTGTTTATGAGTGAATGAATAGGAGCTGATGCTTTGCCCTAGTAGGTTAAGCCTCTGCCTGTGGCTTTGGCATCCCATATGGGCACCGGTTCCTGTCGCTGCTGCTCTTCTTGTGATCCAACTCTCTGCTAATGGCCTGGGAAGTGGAAAATAGCCCAAGTGCTTAGGCCCCTGCACACATGTGGGAGACCCCGAGGAAGCTCCTGGCTTCAGATCAGCCCAGCTCTAGCTGTTGAGCCATTTGGGGAGTGAAACAGTGGATGGAAGACCTCTTTCTCTGTCTCTCCCTTTCTCTTTAAATCTGCCTCTCAAATAAATAAATAAATCCTAAAAAAAAAAAAAAAGTGGATGAATAGCTACAATTACCAAAATCCTGTGGAAGCCAGACACTTCTAGGCAACACATGTCAGATACCTATTGTGTTTCTAAATACTGTCAGAGATGCCAGGCATGTTGATAAAATGGCTTTATTCCTTCTCAGAACATTGAAATTGGAATCCTGTGTGACGAGAGAGGTATGTGCATCAAAAATAATGCTGCTGCTGTTGGCTCACAGAGAACCTGTTTCTTGAAATGCATGTCTATGGCCAGTGTGCATGAGGTATCCATGTGTACAGTTGGTACTAACTCATATGCAAATGTTCTTTTCTAGATGTGCATGATGTAGGGATTCTCCAGTGTCTGGTCCTTGTTGGGGGAGATGAAGAGAGGATACATATTTGGGGAATTGCATAGCTCAAAATTGGTTTCTGAATATCAAATTTGCCATGAGTAGTGCTGCTTAAAAATATAGAACCCCCACATGCTCTATTGGGTGACTTGGTTTTGCCAGATCAGTAATGGCAAATCTCTCTCTCACTCTCTCCCATTCTCTCTGTATCTCTGCCTTGCAAATAAATAAATAAATCTTTTTTTATTTTTTTGACAGGCAGAGTGGACAGTGAGAGAGAGAGACAGAGAGAAAGGTCTTCCTTTGCCGTTGGTTCACCCTCCAATGGCTGCCGCTGCCGGCGCACTACAGCCGGCGCACCGTGCTGATCCGATGGCAGGAGCCAGGTACTTATCCTGGTCTCCCCTGGGGTGCAGGGCCCAAGTACTTGGGACATCCTCCCCTGCATTCCCTGGCCACAGCAGAGAGCTGGCCTGGAAGAGGGGCAACCGGGACAGAATCCGGTGCCCCGACCGGGACTAGAACCCGGTGTGCCGGCGCTGCAAGGTGGAGGATTAGCCTAGTGAGCCACGGCGCCGGCCAAATAAATAAATCTTATAAAAGAGATAGATCTTCCATCTCACCTGGCTGCAATGGGGATAATGTATTTCCCAGGAAATAATGTATTGAAGGATTTGGTAAGTCTTTTTCTTTGCTTGACTCAGGTGAATTTCTCCTGAAAAGTGAAAAGTCAGCTATGAGTAGACCACAGGAAGTTGTCTTTTGATTTCTCTGAGTGACCATGGTGTACTGCTGCTGCCCACTATTCCAAAGGCCTGTGGTGCTCTCACCTGACCATCTGTAAGCCAGAAAGACGGAGTCTCCACCATTGGAGATTCCATTTTTTTCCTCCTCTTTGTCTCCCGCTTTTTCTCTTGGCTGCTTCTGCTGGTCTACAAAGGAGATGATTGCTCTTCATCCAAGATGCCACTTGGCCTCTCTTCCTGGGAAGACTGCTTCTTGTGTGACACTGGTCATAGAAAGGTTCTGATGGGCTCACATGGGACATCTTCAAGGTGGACAACTTGTCCTACTTTCCAACCCTCTAGCAGTGTAGTGAATGCCACTGTATCAGCAAGTGTAGCTTTCTAGGGAATTTGATGGAGAGAAGGGCTGAGGAAACTCATCATCCCTCATTTCATTGCTTTTCTCATTATGCTTCTCTGTTCTTGGTATTATTTCCCAGCTTTTCCATTGGTTCACATCCAGCATGTGATTCTATTTTCACAGCTGTCAGCCCTTTTCCACTTCAAGCTATTTTTCAGAGAAGGACAAAGATGTTATCAGTCACCATAAAGTACTTCAAGTAATTATGTGGCTTTTTTTTTTTTTTTTTTTTTTTTTTAAGATTTGTGTATTTATTTGAAAGAGTTAAACAGAGAGAGAAGGAGAAGCAGAGAGAGTGAGGGATTTTCCATCCGTTGGTTCACTCCCCAGATGGCTGCAATGGCCAGAGCGGGGCTGATCTGAAGCCAGGAACCAGGAACTTCTTCTGGGTCTCCCATGTGGGTGCAGGGGCCCAAGGACTTGGGCCATCTTCTGCTTTCTCAGGCCATAACAGAGAGCTGGATTGGAAGTAAAGTTTCCAGGACTTGAACCAGGGCCCATATGGGATGCTGGCATTGCAGGCAGCTTTACCCGCTATACCACAGTGCTGGCCCCTAAGTAATTATGTTTTCATTGTGACTGCAAGATTGGAAAACTGACTTCTCTTGGCACTTAACAGATTTGATGGGTGCTTATCCTGGGGCTCACTTTGAGTGCTAGACACAATTGTTCTGTGTGACTACTTCATATTTCAGATTCTTGCTCTTTATTTTCTTAAGAAAACCATATCTGAACTTTGCTCCCCCTTCTAGAATTTTTGTGCTTCAGCCTTTTTATAACCATGAACATGAGTACGCTTTTTCCTTCTCTTTATTATGCTAGAAGAGCAATGGAGACATTGCAACTCTCCCCTGTCAACATATCTTCCTCAGTCTGTCTCTGACTTAGGCATTGGATTAACCTTGCCACACTAAAAGACATCCATCTAAACTCAGTGTACATTTTCAATAAAAGTCATCATAAAATCAACTTGCCTTCTATACTTCTTATCATTTATTTTGAAACATGTTCTGAGTGTGTCTTTTCTGTCAGTGTCTGTAAGCTGGAGAATTCCCTCTTAAGGCAGAAGGCTGTTGAGGGACAGCACAACTGTAGCCTTGCTCTGTTACTTGACTGTGGCTCCTCTTTTCACCTGTTGCCTTTATTTTTTTTTTTTTTAAGATTAAAAAATTTTATTTTAAAGGCAGGGTTACAGAGAAAGAGACTGGGGAGAAGAATGGGGATCTTGCATCTGCTGGTTCACTCCTCAAGAGGCCATAATCAACAGGACTGGCCCAGGCCAAAGACTGGAGTCTGGAAGTCCATCCAAGTCTCCCATGTGGGTGCAGGGGTCCAAGTACTTGTGCCATCTGCTTCTGCCTCCCCAGTTGCGTTAGTAGGGAACTGGATCAGAAGTGGAACAACTGTGACTCAAACTGGCACTCATGGGGCTGTCATTGTGGCACAATGGGAAACGCCACTGCCTGCAGTGCCAGCTTCCCATATGGGCACCAGTTCATGTTCCAGTTGCTCCACTTCTGATCTGGCTCTCTGTTAATGGCCTGAGAAAAGCAGCAGAGGATGGCTCAAGTGTTTGGGCCCCTGCAATCCACATGGGAGACCCAGATGAAGCTCTTGCCTCCTGGTTTCTATCTGGCCCAGCTCTGGGCATTGCAGCCATCTCAGATGAAAGATCTCTCTCTCTCTTTTAGGATTTATTTATTGATTTGCAAACAGAGATATGGAGAGAAAGGAAGAGGATGAGAGAGATAGTCCATCTGCTGTTCTATTCCCTAGATGGCTGCAATTGCCAGGGCTGGACCAGGCACAAGCCAGGAGTTAGGAGCTTCATCCAGGCTTCCCATATGGGTGGCAAGAACCCAAGTACTTGGACCATTTTCTGCTTTTCTAAGGCCATTTGCAGGGAGCTGGATCAGAAGTGGAGAGCCAGGACATGAAATGCTACTCTACAATGCTATTCCGTCTGTGTCTCCCTCCTCTCCATAACTCTGACTTCTTTTTTTTTTTTTTTTTAATTATTATTATTTTTTTTTACTGTGAGAGGTAGAGTTACTGTGAGAGGTAGAGACAGAGAAAGAGAGGTCTTCCATTCACTGGCTCACTCCCCAAGTGGCCACAGTGACTGGAGCTGAGCTGATCTGAAGCCAGGAGCCAGTAGCTTCTTCTGGGTCTCCCACATGGATGCAGGGGCCCATGGACTTGGGCCATCCTCTCCGATTTTCCCAGGTATATTAGCAGGGAGCTGGCAACCAAGACCCAAACTGGTACCCAGATGGGATGCTAGTCCTGCAGTCCAGGGCCTTAACCAGCTGTGCCACAGTGTAGGCCCCCATAAGTCTGACTTTCAAACAAATAAGTAAATAAATCTTTTAAAAAAAAATGGACACTCATAGTAAATGCCAGCATTTTATTTGGTGGTGGCTTAATCCATTGTGCCACAAAGCCACCCCAACCTTTATTCTCCTGTTGACTTGTCTGTCACGATCTTGATAATATCTGCTGAACAGATGTTGGCCTTATGTTGGACTGTTCTGTTTTTATTTTGATTCTCATCTGTTGAGTTTATTTTGGTTGTCATTTTTGAGTAGGTAGCTATAATGTCTTCACTGGCTAAAGCTGCCATGTGCTAGGCTGGAACAGATTTTTTTTTTAAGATTCATACAAATTTTTTTATTCTTTTTTTTTTTTCTTTTTTTTTTTTTTTACTGCCCACTCGGGCCAGGCCTTCCCCCAGCCCTGAAGCGCCTCCCCAAGGGCCCCTGTAGTCTCTGACCAGAGCCCTGCGAGGGGTCCTAGCCTCCCTCTCGGCCCAGCCACTCTGGTGGGAGGGCCGGGGGCTTCTGCCACAAGCCTGCTGCCCACGCACCCTCCACTGCCCAGTGCCCGGTCCTTCCTGGGCTCTGAGGGGCGGGTGCAGGGCAGGCTGTGGCACAGCCCCCAGTGCTCCTCCCCTTCCAGGCCAGGTGCACGAGGCCGTGGAGTGAGGGGCATGGGTCGGAAATTTATTTATTTTTAAAAACAGATTATTTATTTGAAAGAGTTACAGAGAAAGGCAGAGGCAGAAAGACCCCCCCCCCCCCTTTTTGAAAATATTTATTTATTTGAAAGGCAGAGAGAGGCAGAGGCAGAGAGTGAGGTCTTTCCACTGGTTCACTCCCTAAATGGCTGCAAGGGCCAGAGCAGTGTAGATCCAAAGCCAGGAGCTTGGAGCTTCTTCTGAGTCTCCCATGTGGGAGCAGGTTTTTTTTTTTTTTTTTTTTTTTTTTTTTGACAGGTAGAGTTAGACAGTGAGAGAAAAGAGATTCAGAGAGAAAGGTCATCCTTCCATTGATTCACTCCCCAAATGGCCTCTATGGCTGGCACTGTGCCTATCTGAAGCCAGGAGCCAGGTGCTTCTTCCTGGTCTCCCATGCGGGTGCAGGGGCCCAAGCATTTGGGCCATCCTCCACTGTTAGGCCAACTTTTACTGCTTTCCCAGGCCATAGAAGATAGTTGGATCAGAAGTGGAGCAGCCAGGACTTGAACTGGTGGCCATATGAGATGCCGGCACTGTAGGCGGAGGCTTAATCTGCTGTGCCACAATGCTGGCCCCTCAAACTGATTCTACCTTTTTTTTTTTTTTTCTTGAAATACAAGTGGAAAATGAAATCCTCTTGAAACTAATATACTACAAAGTAACAATTGAAGATCAAGCTTCTTTTCTTCTCACCTAAGAGACCCATCTGGTCTCCATGATTCTCATTTTAGCCCAAACCTGTGTCAGACTCCTAGAACAGGAGGAAACTTGTTTTTCAAGTCAGAATTCATAGATGTGGTTGTCCATTCACCTCTGAGAATCTGCTTTTTGCCTGATTTGGAATTTGTGGTGGTACCATCTCCCACAAGGAGATGAATTCCTCACATAAGAATATACCTAGGTGGAGAAAATATGGAGTCTGTTTTCCAAAGAGAAATAGAATTCTGGGCTGGACATTCTTGAGATTGTGATCAGCAAGGTGGGGAAATTCTTAGCTATATACATTCATATCCTTTCCTTTTTGTTCAATGTATTCCTCCCCTATGGAATGCTCTGTGTTCTTCTGTTGCACACACAGGGAGGCTGTTATGATTGAGACTCTACCACTCCAGTATCTGGAGTTGCCTTTGTTAGCATCTCTAACCAGAAATTCTGGTGCAAAGTGAGGATGGGACTGGCACCCTGTAGCCACTCAGGGTTTGGGCCCCTCACTCCTTTTCTTTTCTTCAGTGCTGGAGCAGCCTTGAATGGAGTTGTACTGAGTGGCATTGGATCTTTTGGATTTGAGTGCTTGGTTAGCAAGAGAAATAGTGTTTGTTTTCTATCAGAAAGGATTGAGGAGGCACTACACAGGCAGCAGCAGATTTCTTGGCTCCTGTCATATATCAAGATGAGTCAGAATATTTAGGGCCATTTGTTAAATTAAAAAAATTAAAAATATTTATTTATTTGAAAGAGTTAGAGAGAGAGGGGGAGGCATAAAACATTTACCCACTGATTCACACCCCTAATGGCCACAACAGCTGAGGCTGAACTAGATTAAAGTCAGGAGCCAGTATCTCCTTCCAAATTTTCCTATGTGAGAGCAGTGGCCATCCTTTGTAGCTTTCCCAGGCACATTAAGGAGTTGGATCAGAGGTGGAGCAGCTGGGACATGAACTCATGCACAATATGGGATGCCAGCATCACAGACAGTGAGAAGGCCATTTAGGCTCTCTCTACAAAATCATTTTGAAATAATGACTGAGTGGCAGTCTGCAAGAATGATTCCAAAGGGAGAGAGCTGCAGGGACAGAGAGGGCAGTGATTTAGAAAGGGTGTGAGGGACAAGGGAGGAGGGGAAGGCCAGAAAAAATCTTAGAAAGTATTCAAAAGCACAAAGTAATAGGACACATGTTATTTGTGCAGCTTGCCAAAATTGCCTATTTATATTTTAGGGTTTATTTTTTTTTAAATTTAGGAATGATTTCTAACATAGTTTCTTTTATACTTGACTCACTTTTCAGTTTTCTTCATATAGATATGCTTTTAAGGTATAGAGAAGTGGTGTAATTAAATGCAATAATAAACTCCTAAATATGCAGTTAGTATTAAAATTTTGTTGAGAAAGAGATGAGCATGGCTTCATGTGTGTCTCTTCTTAAATGACTGAACTTGAGGTCATTAAAAATCTGTTTTATAATTGAAACACCATTTTTCCTGCTGCAGCCTCCTCTTCACCCTCTGTATCCCTATGCAGATAGTCCACAGGAGAGCATAGCAGAAAGAGGCCTGCAGATGTGGAGTAATGCGAGTATGCCCTTTGCTTAAACCAGGGGATTGAGCGACTGGAGTTCTTTTTGATTCAGTTTGCATTTTTCTGTAGAGTGAAATATCATGATTTGGGTAAAGTATCTTGTCTCCTAGTAGATGATTCCAGTTGGCTTTCTTACCCATCTACCTGGCATCACAGGTGATTACCAAGGCTGGTGTTGGGCTCTATGGAAAAAAAAAAGTAGCCTCTTCAGGGTTGACTTATTTCTCCTGGAAATAAGTTTGTCTCCCTTTCAAAACTTTTAATAACCTTTGGGATGGGCCGGCGCCACGGCTCAATAGGCTAATCCTCCACCTGCAGCGCTGGCACACCGGGTTCTAGTCCAGGTCGGGGTGCCGGATTCTATCCCGGTTGCTCCTCTTCCAGGCCAGCTCCCTGCTGTGGCCCAGGAGTGCAGTGGAGGATGGCCCACGTCCTTGGGCCCTGCACCCACATGGGAAACCAGGAGAAGCACCTGGCTCCTGCATTCGGATCAGCGCAGTGCGCCGGCTGCAGTGTGCTGGCCGCCGTGACCATTGGAGGGTCAACCAACGGCAGAGGAACACCTTTCTCTCTGTCTCTCTCTCTCACTGTCCACTCTGCCTGTCAAAAACAAACAAACAAACAAACAAACAAAAAAAAACAAAAAAAAAACCTTTGGCATGGTGAATGCTAGTTTGAGGGACTGATTAAATCATACACAAACAAAAGATGTCTTAGAATGTTTTACTGATAATTTAAGTTAGATACTATTGGGAAATTCTAAATTATTTTGTGGATAAATTGTAGATCCTTTTCACAAGTGCATATGAGTAGAAACATAAACTTACATAATAAATTATTTATGTTTAAGCATATTCATATATATTTTGTATGAAAAATAACATTTTATAAAGTTTAGATACATCTTGTTCTATAAAAGCCTCATTTTTTTTAAGAACAAATTCTTACATTCACAGAAAAACAGTTAAAACTAGCCTTACTTTTGTAAAAATAATTAATTGGTTACAGATTTTTGCTTATACAACATCTAAAATTGCTCAATAAAATACTCTGTAATTTAAAAAATATTTATTTATTTATTTGAATTGCAGAGTTATATATGGAGGTAGAGGCAGAGAGAGAGAGAGAGATCTTCCATCTGCTGGTTCACTCCCCAAATTACTAAAATAGCCAAGGCTGGGATAGATTGAAGCCAGGAGCCAGGAACTTCATCCATGTTTCCCAAATGGGTGCAAGAGTCCAAGCATGTGAGTATCCTCCATCTGCCACATGGGTGTAGGAGCCAAGGACTTTGGTCAGCCCCATGCATATATATTTTCATGAAGGCATTTCAAAAGGTTCATGGAAAACAGTTAATAGATGACATTTTGGTGCAAAAATTGAAATTCATTCAAGGAGCTAGAATAGTGGGTGAAGCTGCTGCCTGCGGTACCAGCATCCCATATGGGCGCTGGTTCAAGATCTGGCTGCTCCACTTCCAATCCAGCTCTCTGCTGTGACCTGGGAAAGCAGAAGATGGCCCAAGTGCTAGGGTCCCTGCACACATGTGGGAAACCCAGAAGAAGCTCCTGACTCCTGGCTTCAGATCGCTCAGCTGCAGCCATTGCAGTCATTTGGGGAGTGAACCAGCAGATGGAAGACCTCTCTCTCTGCCTCTGCTTCTCTCTAACTCTGCCTTTCAAAGAAATACATAAATCTTAAAAAAAAGAAATTCTTTCAAAATTTTTTTTAATAATACACACCCTGTACAAACATTTTTAAGCCTTCTAGTATACATGGACTTCAAAATTTGTTATAGCAAAGCAAACTTTTTAAAAAAAAATTTTTGTTTGTTTGTTTGACTGATAAAGTTAGCAAGAGAGAGAGACAGAGAGAAAGGTCTTCTTTCCGTTGCTTCACTCCCCAAATGGCCGCTACGGCCGGAGAACACCGATCCGAACTTAGGAGCCAGGTGCTTCCTTCTGGTCTCCCCATGCAGGTGCAGGAGCCGAAGTAACTGGGCCATCCTCCACTGCCTTCCCAGGCCACAGCAGAGAGCTGGACTGGAAGAGGAGCAACTGGGACTAGAACCCGGTGCCCATATGGGGTGCCAGCGCTGCAGACAGAGGATTAACCAAGTGACCCATGGCGCCAGCCCCTCAACGCAAACTTAATTATTTAAATCCAGTTTTTCATGATGCACCAAAGTACCTTTATATATATGCATATGGAAGTTTCAGGAGAGAATCTATGAAAATTTCAAGAGTAGTTTGTTCTCGCAAGTATGACTATTATAAAAAGAAAGGAGTAATGCTTTTATTTTATGTTCTTCAGTATTTAATAGTTAATATGTACAACATTATTGCTGAAGATACATTCTTAGAAGAGCCTCAGAGAGAAGGAGAGAGCGGGGAGATAAAGAAGACACTCACACACACACACACACACACACAGGGTTCTCCCATGTACTGGTTCATTCCCCAGATGACTGCAACATGTAGGTTGGGGCAGGATAAGGCCAGGGACCGGAAACCCCTTTGGAGTTTCTCACATAAACGGTGGGGATCCAAACACTTAGTCTAATCTTCTGATTTCCCATGTAAATTACCAGGAAGCTGGAAAACAGAAGAGCAGCCAGGACTCATATCAGGCTTTCTGCCCTGGGATGCTGGCCTTGCAAGCAGTAGCATAACCTTCAGAACCACAATGCTGTCCTTATGCATTATTTTTATAATTAAAAGATTTATATTTTGATTTTAAAATGATAACTTAGTTACTAGAACTGAAAAAGGATATCATATAATAACTAAGAAAATGCAGATCAAATATAGACTTTAGTTAATAATGATACGTCAATATCAGGGCCAGGGTTCTGGCACAGTGGGTTAAGCTTTCCCCAGCACTTCTGATTACTCCTTTTGAATTCATTTGCATTCTTTTCTGCCTAAAACTAAATACCCATATTGCTCAAATATTTATCATTGCAATGCTTGTCTTCATGCTTCACAAATATGTGTAGTGCCTGGGTAATCTCATCTACTCCTCATGACCTCATACGTTATATTATATTAAACGAATTTACATGTCTCCTAAGTATAGAATTCATATATGCAAGTGTGACCTTCACAGGTTCCTCAGAATCAATATGGGGAAAATTAAAAATAAACTTGATTCCTTTGGAAAACCTATTTCAAAATATGTCACCAACATCCAGCCTCCTATTCAAGGCAAATATTTGGGAATCATCAGTTCTACCCTTTTTGTCTTTTAATTATCCATGGATGGCCAGTTCTATTCCTTGGATGTTTTTCAAATCTCTTCATTCCATCTGCCACCTCCCTGGGCCTACCTTCCTTATATCTGCTGTCTCCTACATAAGTGGAATTATAATAATTATCTAACATGGCTTGCACTCTTACTCTCAACTTCAGTTCATTCACAAGCGGAAAGTAAAACTCAATAGCTGTCACCTTGCTTCATTGTCATACCTTCACCTAAGTCACATGACTTTCTCATCTCACTTCTGCCTATTTCTCCATCTTCATCTTTGTCAGTGGCTCTTAACTCCCAGCTCTGCTTTAATTGTTCAATTCCTGGCCTATGCCTTGCCGTTAACATACCACTTGGCTTGTAGTAGCTCATGAAAACTGCAGACTGCATAGATGAATGAATCTTTTGAGGGTAATTCCTTGGAGGAACTTAATAAGAGACAGAAGAAATAAAACAAAATAAAAAAGTATCCTCAGTATATAGAAGATATACTATTTTTTGTAAGCCATAGAGAAGAGACTAAATAGGAGTTTAGCAGAAGGAAAGTAATGAGACCCAAAAGATTATGGTAAAGAATAACAGGTGCTGGTCAAGATTCTAACAAGCCCATTAGGAAAAGAGTAACGTTTTCTTTACCCCCATGTAGAGTCTGATCTCCAAAGGTGAACAGGGTACTATAAACCCCGTTGTGCAAAAACCTGAGAATTGCATTCTTGCACAGGTGTTGGAGGCTGATACTGTATTTTGATTTACATTTACCTAATGGTTAGTGACAGTGTATTCATGTTTGACCATTTATGTTTCTTCTTCTGAGACATGGCTATTTAGATCCTTGCCAGTTTCATAACTACTTTTTGTTTATTGTTTTGGAGTTTTTCCAGTTCTATATATATTCTGGATATCAATTGTTTGTCATATTCACAGTTTTCAAATGTTTTCTGCCATTGTATTCATTGTATCTTCATTCTGTTGATTACTTTTGTGAAGAAGTATCTTAGTTTGATATACTGAAATTTGTCTGTTATGATTTTTGCTACTTGTGCTTTTGGAATCTTACCCAAAACTGTTTTCTATGCCAATGTTTTACAATTTTCCCTATGTTTGCTTGGTTTTGGTCTTATATTTGGATTTTTAATTTACCATGAGTTGACTTTTACATAGTGTAAGATGCAGAGGTATATTTTCAGTCTTCTACATATGGATAATCAGTTTCCTTTGGATTATTTGCCAAAGAGATTCTTCTTTCTCCAGGGTATTATGGTTCCTTTCTTAAAGATGAATTGCCTGTGGAAATGTGGGTTTGTTTCTGGGCTGTCTATTCTGTTCCATTTTCTGTTTTTATGCCAGTGCTTACACTGCTTCTACAATATATCTTGAAATCAAATATTGTGGTGCCTTCAGGTTTATTATGTTCAAGATTGCTTTGACTATGTGGGGGTTTTCTGATTTCAAATGAACTTCAGGTTTGTTTTTTCTAGTTCTGTGAAGAATTTATTTTCTTTTAAAAATGATTTATTTATTTAAAAGGCAGAGTGACAGAGAGTGAAAGAACTTTCTCATTTGCTGGTTCACTTTCAGAGTGGCAACAATGGCTGGGGCTGAACCAGGTCAAATCCAGAGTCTGGAACACCATCTAGATCTCCCACATTGGTGGCAGGGACCCAGGCACTTGGCTCATCTCCTGTTTCCCATGCATGATAGCAAGGAGTTGGATAAAAAACAGAGCTATCAGGACTCAAACAATTGTTCAGATATAGAATACCAGTATTGTAGGTGACAGCCTAACCCATGTGCTACAGTGCTATTCCCTCTGTGAAGAATTTCATTCATGTTTTGATGCAGATTACATTGGACAATATAAAAACTTCAATCATACAAATTGTTTCAATCTAGGAAACTGAGACATTCTTCCAATTTTTATATATTTAATTTCTTTTATCAATGTTTTGTGATTTTATTGTAGAAGGCTCTTGTTTCCTGGGTTAAATTTACTGCAAGGTATTTTCTTGTAACAATTGTACATATGTTTGTTCTTATACTTTATCTCCTACTGAGTTAACTATTATGTACAAAAGTGCTACTGATTTTTTTTTTTAAATTTTGTGTTGTCAATTTTAAATTTTAAATTCATTTATCAGTTCCAGAATTCTCTTGATAATGTTCTTAAGTTTCTCTCCATATAGAACCAAGTTACCTGCAAATAAAAATATAAATTTGAGTTCTTACTTTCCTGTTTGAATAGATATTGTTTCTTCTCTTTTCTTTGATTTCATTCATTTGGATCATTTCTTGTTTTTCTTAGTCTAAGTAGGGAATTATTTTTTCAAAGAATCAGCTCTTCATTCTGTTAATGTTAATATTGCTTAAGATTCTTCTTTATTTATTTCTGCTGTGATTTTTTATTACTTTTTTCTACTGCCCTTGGATTTGACTCATTCTTGTTTTTTCTAGGTCCTTGAGAATGATAGTAGGTTGTTTATCTGACATCTTTCTGTGTTTGTAGATGTTTGGCCATCTGATGTCATAGTTTTTAGTTAGATAACTGTGGGCACATTCTAGGTGACTGCAAGGAAATGCTGGCAGAAATGAGGATGAATTAATTAGCAAACAAAATACCGTAGATTATATGATTTAAGTCACAGAAATTTATTTCCATAGTTGTAGAGCTTGACCTGGAGGAGGCTCCTGGCTCTTGGCTTTGGATTGGCCCACCTCCAGCAATGGGGCCATTTGGGGAGTGAACCAGTGGATATAAGACCTTTTTCTCACTCTCTCCCTCTCTTTGTCTGTAACTGCCTCTCAAATAAATAAACAGATCTTTAGAAAACAAAAAGAAAAAAAATTTCGACACTCAAATCTAGCACAGGACTACATTTCACTTAGGAAAGATTAATTCTGAAAATCATAAATCTGGTGCAAAGCAGAACTATTTTTTTCTTTTAAAGATTTTATTTAGGCAGAGTCACAGAGAGAGAAAGAGACAGAGAGCAGTCTTCCATCCACTGGTTCACTCCCCAGATGGCTGCAACAGCCAGAGCTGTGCCGATTCGAAGCCAGGATTCCAGAGCTTCTTCCAGGTCTCTCATGTGGGTGCAGGGGCCCAAGTACTTGTGCCATCTTTTACTGTGAAGCAGAACTTTTAATAAATACTTTTGATTTTCTCATAATTATATACTAAATTAATGATAGAGTGAGTTATTGTGGGTTTTTCAGCTCTTTGACAGGCACTTACAGTACTTAACAGCTACAGAAAGAGACCACATTTGTGGTGACTTTAGATTGGAAGATTGGGGATAGAGATATTTCTTTCTCCCTCTCCCTCTCTCTCTATTTCTCTCTCTCTCTGTTTTTTAAATAAGTAATGTTATTTAAAAAATAATCCCAGTCTCCAACATGTTTAAAGACTTCCACCTTCCTGAGCCATTGCTTCCCAGGTGATGTTTTGCAGAGTGTGGCTTCTGCAGGAAACTGAAGTTGAATCAGGAGTGGAGCAGGCACTCAAATCCAGGCATTGTGGAATGTGGGTGTCTAGCAGCATCTTAACAACTCAGCCAAATGCCCACTTCCCAGCTTTATGAATGGATAAAAACATACTGTTATTGAGAGTGGTAATATTTACACATAATTGAAAAATAATGAATTGTATAGACATTCCTAATGGATAAATTATAAGGTATGTTTATATCATTTTTATTTAGGAAAATTATATGATTCCTCACATATTTTGAAAATAATACATTTAATTAATTCAGATTGTAAGTAATACTTTATATTGTACTGCTCCAAACTCAAATCCACTTAATTATGACTTCCCTTGTCTAGGGTACATTGCATATTTTTAAGATGATGTGGATATAAATTCATGAGAAATTAATAACATAGTAGAAACTGAATAGATAAGAATGACAGATTCAGGATGGGTTTGTTAGGAATGATGACAATTTTATGTCTCTTTTTAAAGTATATACTTATAGAATAAATAAATATAACCAAACATGGTCAGACACAAGTGCAGACAAACAATTTTGTTAGTGAGGAATCAGTAAAGACATCTCAGCTCTTTTTTTCTAGTATTAATTTTATATTTTTAGAATTTATATATGGTTAACAAATTTCATGTAATTCATGTATATGGATTTTTTTTAAACTTTTATTTAATGAATATAAATTTCCAAAGTACAGCTTATGGATTACAATGGCTACCCCCCCATAACGTCCCTCCCACCTGCAACCCTCCCCTCTCCCACTCCCTCTCCCCTTCCATTCACATCAAGATTCAGTTTCGATTCTCTTTATATACGAAGATTAGTTTAGCATACATTAAGTAAAGATTTCAACAGTTTGCTCCCACACAGAAACATAAAGTGAAAAATAATAGATGATTTTTTAAATGATGATGAAATCAGATCAAACCTATTGTCATGTTTAATTCCAGTGAGAGTCAAGTTGGGAATTGATAATTTCTTCTTTTTTTTTAACAGAAGATCAGTTTAGTATACATTAAGTAAAGATTTCAACAGTTTGCATCCCCATAGAAACACAGAGTGAAATATACTGTTTGAGTACTCGTTATAGCATTAAGTCTCAGTGTACAGCACACTAAGGACAAAGATCCTACATGAGAAGTAAGTGCACAGTGACTCCTGTTGTTGACTTTACAAATGGACACTCTTGTTTATGGCCTCAGTAATCTCCCCATGCTCCAGTCATGAGTTTCCAAGGCTATGGAAGCCCCTTGAGTTCTCCGACTCTTATCTTGTTTAGACAAGGTCATAGTCAAAGTGGAGGTTCTCTCCTCCCTTCAGAGAAAGGTACCTCCTTCTTTGAAGACCTGTTCTTTCCACTGGGATCTCACTCACAGAGATCTTTCATTTAGGTTTTTTTTTTTTTTTTTTTTTTTTTGCCTGAGTGTTTTGGCTTTCCATGCCTGAAATACTCTCATGGGCTTTTCAGCCAGATCCGAATGTCTTTAGGGCTGATTCTGAAGCCAGAGTGCTGTTTAGGACATCCGCCATTCTATGAGTCTGCTGAGTATCTCGCTTCCCATGTTGGATCACTCTCCCCTTTATTTATTCTATCGGTTAGTATTAGCAGCTACTAGACTTGTTTATGTGCTCCCTTTGACTCTTAGTCCTTTCATTACGATCAATTGTGAACTGAAATTGATCACTTGGACTAGTGAGAGGGCATTGGTACATGCCACCTTGATGGGATTGAATTAGAGTCCCCTGGTATGTTTCTAACTCTACCATTTGGGGCAAGTCAGCTTGAGCATGTCCCAAATTGTACATCTCTTCCCTCTCTTATTCCCACTCTTATGTTTAACAGGGATCACATTTCAGTTAAATTTCAACACTTAAGAATAACTGTGTATTAATTACAGAATTAAACCAGTCATATTAAGTAGAGCAGACAAAAAAAACTACTAAGAGGGATAATGTATTAAGTTGTTCATTAACAGTCAGGGCTATGCTGATCAAGTCACCGTTTCTCATAGTGTCCATTTCACTTCAACAGGTTTCCTTTTTGGTGTTCAGTCAGTTGTCACCACCGATCAGGGAGAACATATGGTATTTGTCCCTTTGGGACTGGCTTATTTCACTCAGCATGATGTGTTCCAGATTCCTCCATTTTGTTGCAAATGACTGGATTTCGTTGTTTCTTACTGCGGTATAGTATTCTAAAGAGTACATATCCCATAATTTCTTTATCCAGTCTACCGTTGATGGGCATTTAGGTTGGTTCCAGGTCTTGGCTATTGTGAATTGTGCTGCGATAAACATTAGGGTGCAGACCGCTTTTTTGTTTGCCAATTTAAATTCCTTTGGGTAAATCCCAAGGAGTGGGATGGCTGGGTTGAATGGTAGGGTTATCTTCAGGTTTCTGAGGAATCTCCAGACTGACTTCCATAGTGGCTTGACCAGTTTGCATTCCCACCAACAGTGGGTTAGTGTCCCTTTTTCCCCACATCCTCGCCAGCATCTGTTGTTGGTAGATTTCTGTATGTGAGCCATTCTAACCGGGGTGAGGTGAAACCTCATTGAGGTTTTGATTTGCATTTCCTTGATTGCTACTGACCTTGAAAATTTTTTCATGTGCCTGTTGGCCATTTGGATTTCCTCTTTTGAAAATTGTCTACTGAGGTCCTTGGCCCATCTCTTAAGTGGGTTGTTGGTTTTTGTGGAGTTTCTTGATCTCTTTGTAGATTCTGGTTATTAACCCTTTATCTGTTGCATAGTTTGCAAATATTTTTTCCCATTCTGTCGGTTGTCTCTTCACTCTCCTGACTGTTTCTTTTGCAGTACAGAAACTTCTCAATTTGATGCAATCCCAATAGTTGATTTTGGCTTTGACTGCCTGTGCCTCCCGGGTCTTTTCCAGAAATTCTTTGCCTGTGCCAATATCTTGAAGGGTTTCTCCAATGTTCTCTAGTAACTTGATGGTGTCAGGTTGTAGATTTAGGTCTTCAATCCACGTTGAGTGGATTTTTGTGTAAGGTGTAAGGTAGGGGTCTTGCTTCATGATTCTGCACGTGGAAATCCAGTTTTCCCAGCACCATTTATTGAATAGACTGTCCTTGCTCCAGGAATTGGTTTTAGATCCTTGATCAAATATAAGTTGGCTGTAGATGTTTGGGTTGATTTCTGGTGTTTCAATTCTGTTCCATTGGTCTATCCATCTGTTTCTGTACCAGTACCATGCTGTTTTGATTACAACTACCCTGTAGTATGTCCTGAAATCTGGTATTCTGATACCTCCGGCTTTGTTTTTGTTGTACAAAATTGCTTTAGCTATTCGAGGTGTCTTGTGCCTCCATATAAATTTCAGCATCATTTTTTCTAGATCTGAGAAGAAGGTCTTCGGTATCTTGATTGGGATTGCATCGAATCTATAAATTGCTTTTGGGAGAATGGACATTTTGATGATATTGATTCTTCCAATCCATGAGCATGGAAGATTTTTCCATTTCTTGGTATCCTCTTCTATTTCTTTCTTTAAGGTTTTGTAATTTTCATCGTAGAGATCTTGAACATCCTTGGTTAAGTTTATTCCAAGGAATTTGATTGTTTTTGTAGCTATTGTGAATGGGATTGATCTTAGCAGTTCTTTCTCAGCCATGGCATTGCTTGTGTATACAAAGGCTGTTGATTTTTGTGCATTGATTTTATATCCTGCCACTTTGCCAAACTCCTCTATGAGTTCCAGTAGTCTCTTAGTAGAGTTCTTTGGATCCCCTAAGTAAAGAATCATATCGTCTGCAAAGAGGGATAGTTTGACTTCTTCCTTCTCAATTTGTATTCCTTTGATTTCTTTTTCTTGTCTGATGACTCTGGCTAAAACTTCCAGAACTATGTTAAATAGAAGTGGTGAGAGTGGGCATCCCTGTCTGGTGCCAGATCTCAGTGGAAATGCTTCCAACTTTTCCCCATTCAATAGGATGCTGGCCGTGGGTTTTTTATAAATTGCTTGATTATATTGAGGAATGTTCCTTCAATACCCAATTTGCTTAGAGTTTTCATCATGAAAGGGTGTTGAATCTTATCGAATGCTTTCTCGGCATCTATTGAGATAATCATATGGTTTTTCTTCTGCAGTCTGTTAATGTGGTGAATCACATTGATTGATTTGCGAATGTTGAACCATCCCTGCATACCAGGGATAAATCCCACTTGGTCTGGGTGGATGATTTTCCTGATGTGTTGTTGTATTCTGTTGGCGAGAATTTTATTGAGGATTTTTGCGTCTGTGTTCATCAGGGATATTGGTCTATAATTTTCTTTCATTGCTGCATCTTTCTCTGGCTTAGGGATTAAGGTGATGCTGGCTTCATAGAAAGAATTTGGGAGGATTCCATCTTTTTCGATTGTTCTGAATAGTTTGAGAAGAAATGGAATTAGTTCTTCTTTAAATGTCTGGTAGAATTCAGCAATGAATCCATCTGGTCCTGGGCTTTTCTTTGTTGGGGGGTCCTTTATTACGGTTTCAATTTCTGTTTCATTTATGGGTCTATTTAGGTTTTCTATGTATTCATGGTTCAATTTAGGTAGATTGCATGTGCCCAGGAATCTATCCATTTCTGATAGATTTTCTTGTTTGCTGGCATAAAAGTCCTTGTAGTAATTTCTGATGATTCTTTTTATTTCTGTGGTGTCTGTTGTTATGTTTCCTTTTTCATCTCTGATTTTATTGATTTGGGTCTTTTCTTTTTTTAGTTAGTTGGGCCAATGGGGTGTCAATTTTGTTTATTTTTTCAAAAAACCAGCTCTTCGCTTGGCTGATTTTTTGTAATTTTTTTTTTGGATTCAATCCTGTTAATTTCTTCTCTGATTTTAATTATTTCTCTTCTCCTACTAGATTTGGGTCTGGTTTGCTGCAAATTTTCTAGGTCCTTGAGATGCGCTGAAAGCTCATTTATTTGGTGCCTTTCCAATTTCTTGATATAGGCCCCTATTGCTATAAACTTGCCTCTCAATACTGCTTTTGCCGTATCCCATAAGTTTTGATATGTTGTGTTGTTATCCTCATTTACTTCCAGAAAGTTTCTGATTTCTCTTTTGATTTCTTGAATGACCCAGTGTTCATTCAGGAGCATGTTGTTCAGTCTCCATGTGTTTGCATACTTTCTGGGGTTTCCTAAGTTGCTGATTTCCAGCTTCATTCCGCTGTGGTCTGAGAAGCTGCATGGTATGATTCTAATTCTTTTAAATTTGCTGAGACTTGCTTTATGACCTAGTATGTGATCAATCCTAGAGAAGGTTCCATGCACTGCTGAGAAGAATGTAAAGTCTTTAGATGTAGGGTTGAAAGTTCTGTAGATATCTGTTAGATCCATTTGGGCAATAGTGTCGATTAAATCTGCTGTTTCCTTGTTGATCTTCTGTCTGGATGATCTATCTATTTCTGAGAGTGGAGTATTGAAGTCCCCCAGTACTATTGTATTGGAATCTAAGTCTCCCTTCAAGTCCTTTAACATATCTTTTAAATAGACCGGTGCCCTGTAATTAGGTGCATATACATTGATAATTGTTATATCTTCCTGTTGAATTGAACCCTTAATCATTATATAGTGCCCCTGTTTGTCTCTCTTAACAGTTTTTGTATTAAAGTTTATTTTGTCTGATATTAATATGGCTACCCCTGTTTTTTTTTTTTGGTTTTTGTTGGCATGGAATATCTTTTTCCAACCTTTCACTTTCAGACTGCATGCATCTTTGTTAGAGAGATGTGTTTCTTGTAGGCAACAAATAGTTGTGTGTTGTTCCTTAAGCCAGTCAGCCAGTCTGTGTCTTTTAACTGGACAGTTCAGGCCATTCACGTTTAATGTGACTATTGATACGTAGTGACTTTGCCCTGCCATTTTCCCGGAGATATTTTCTAGTATATGCTTTGAGCTTCCCATGCTCTTTTACTGGTAGGTGTTCTTCCTTTCCCTTCTTTCATATTGATGGCCGTGTTTCTGTGTTTCTGAGTGTAGCACATCTTTAAGTATCTTTTGAGGGCCGGACGAGTGGCCACAAAGTTTTTAATTTCTGTTTGCTATGAAAGTTCTTTATTTCACCTTCATTCACAAATGAGAGCTTGGCAGGATATAATATTCTGGGCTGGCAATTTCTCTCTCTTAGCACCTGTGCTATGTCTCGCCATTCCCTCCTAGCCTGTAGTGTTTCTGATGAGAAGTCTGCTGTGAGTCTGATTGGAGATCCTCTGAGAGTAATCTGACGTTTCTCTCTTGCATATTTTAGGATCTTTTCTTTATGTTTCATTGTGGTAAGTTTAATTACCACGTGTCGTGGTGAGGATCTCTTTTGGTCATGTTTACTGGGGTTTCTATGAGCTTCCTGTACTAGGATGTCTCTGTCCTTCTCCAGACCTGGAAAGTTCTCTGCTAGTATCTCACTAAAAAGGCCTTCTAATCCTTTCTCCCTCTCCATGCCTTCAGGAACTGCTAGAACCCGAATGTTGGTTTTTTAATGGTATCCCGTAGATTCCCAACAATATTTTTTAGATTTCTAATTTCCTCTTCTTTTCTTTGGTTTGACTATGCTTTCCTGTTCTCTGTCTTCTAAGTCTGATATTCTCTCTTCTGCTTCACCCATTCTGTTTTTAAGGCTCTCTAATGTGTTTGTCATTTGATCTATTGAGCTCTTCATTTCATTTTGATTTCTCTTCACTATCACACTTTCCTGCTCTACTAGTTTCTGCGTTTCATTTTGATTCTTCCTTAAAATTTCATTTTCACGAGAGATTCTCAATCCTGTCCAATAAGGATTTCTGTAGTTCAAGGATTTGCTTTTGAAAACTTCTAAATGTTCTTATCATAAATTTTTTGAAATCCGTATCTTGCATTTCTTCTATCTCATCATCTTCATAATCTTGGCTTGGGGTGTTTTGTTTATTTGGAGGCATCATATAATGTCATCGTTGATCTTGTTCCCTCGATTTCTGTGTTTATTGCTTGGCATGGTTAATTCTGTTTCCCTCACTGTGAAGTGTTTTTTGTTTTTTGTTTTTTTTTTTAATTATACTATGTCCCTGTTAAGTGTACTGCCTGCTGATGGAGGAGCCTTGGAGGCTTGAGATGGGTGTGGCCTGAGAGCTCTGCTTGGTTCTTCAGGGTTACAGGTGTGCAAAGGTGACACCCTCAGGTTATGCGTGGTAAATCTCTCTTTATTTATTTATTCATTTATTTATTTTATTTTATTTTATTTTATTTTATTTTATTTTTTGTTCAGGAGGTAAGTAATACTGCAAGGCTGAGCAGAATGGATGGTATTTAGCTTTGCTGGCTTCTACCCAAAGAGTCCTGCGGACTCCCACTGGGTTGCCTAGGCTACTGAATTGTAGTCTTAACTCTCCCCTTTTATTATGTATATCCCAGCTCTTTGTCTCTTGCTTGCCTTTGCAAGGTTGGCAGAGAGTGGAACTTGTCTGTACCAGTATGCCCCCACCTATTTATTTATTTATTTTTCCTTCTCTCCTGTAGTCTGTTGGACTTTCCCGCTTCAAAACCCGCGTCCCTCTAAAATTCTGTCCGCCGTTTCCCCGCCAATGTCTCCGGTTACTAAACTCACCTCTGCTTCCAGCGCCGATGTGTGGACTCGGAGCCCTGGGCATCTCTCCTCTCCCCGCTGGTTTCTTTGTCACATAGACTGCCCTTCCCGCACTGGCGCTCAGACTCTGCGGCTCCCGCGGTTCAGCTTCCGCGTGGTGGGCGACCCTGCTCTCCCAATAGGTCCTTTGAGTCACAGCAAATAGCTCCGGAAGAGTTTCCTCTGCAATTTTTTGCTGATCCTTTTTCTGAGGCTACCATAACTCCGCTTTCATTAAACTGAATTTTCCCGGACTATCGATGCGCGCCCTCACTATTCCGCCATCTTGGCTCCGCCCCCATGTATTTGGATTTAAGATCTAAATGATGCTTCCTACCCTATCCTTCCTCCTGCTCATAATCCCACACTCACTCCTTCTTTTCTTGATTATTCTCTTAATTTTAATAGGAAGCTTTTAGTTCATTTTATAATCATAAGCTTTAACTCTCTACCAAATAAAGAATTCAACAAGTAATAAGCAGAGAAATCAGTGTTCCTCAGAAGTATAGACAAGGGCTATGAACAATAACCAAATATTAGGATGTCAGTTTCACTCATATGTATTACTTTTTTGTTCTCTGTATATTAATTACCATAAATCAGAGAAAACGTATGATATTTGTATTTTGGGGACTGGCTTCTTTCACTAAACATAATGGTTTCTAGTTGCATCCATTTTGTTGCAAAAGACAAGATTTCATTCTCATTGATGGCTGAATAGTATTCCACACTGTTTGTATACACCTCATTTTCTTTATCCAGTCACCAGTTGATGGACATCTGAGTTAATTCCATATCTTAGCTATGGTGACTTGAGCTGCAGTAAACATTAGGGTACAGATAATTCTTTTCATAAATTGATTTCATTTCTTTTGGATAAATTCCCAGGAGTGGGATGGCAGGATCATATGCTATATCTGTTTTCAGATTTCTAAGAAATCTCCATACTGTCTGTCATGATGGCTGCACTAGTTTACATTCCCACCAGCAGTGGATTAGGGCACCTTTTCCCCCACATCCTCACCAGCCTTTATTGTTTGTTGATTTTTTTAAAAAAAGATTTAATTATTTGTAAGGGGGAGTTACAGAGAAGGAATACAGAGGCAGAGAGGGTCTTCCATCTGCTGGTTCACTCCCCAAATGGCTGCAATAACTGATGCCAGGCCAATCTGAAGCCAGCAGCCAGGAACCAGGAGCATACTCTGGATCTCCCAAGTGGGTACAGGGGCACAAGACTTGGGTTATCTGTAGTTTTTCCAGGCACATTATCAGGGAGCTGGATCAGAAGTGTTGCAGCCTGAACTCAAACCAGCACTCATATGGGATGCCAGCACTGCAGGCAATAGCTTTACCTGCTATGCCACAGTGCCTGCCCTGATTTTTGGTTTCTGTATGATAGCCATTCTTACTGGGGTGAGGTAAAAGCTCATTGTGGTTTCTGTTAGCATTTCTCTGATGGCTAGTGATCCTGAATATATTTTCAGGTGTCTATTGGCTATTTAAATTTCATCCTTGGAAAAATGCCTATTAAAAGTGCCTCTTAATATAACAGGAAAAATGCCTGTTGCCCATTTCTTGATGGGATTCTTTGTTTTATTGTTTTTGAGTGTCTTGACCTTATTAGAGATGCTGGATATTAATACTTTTTCAATTGTATAGTTTGCAAATATTTTCTTCCATTATGTCAGTTGCTTCTTTTGTTGAGTGTTTACTTTGCAGTTCAGAAGCTTCTTAGCTTGATGTAATCTCTTTTGACCATTTTTGTTTTTATTGCCTGTGCTTCACTGTGTCTTTTCCCAAAAGCCTTTGCCTATGCCAGTGTCTTGGAGAGTTTCCCTGATGTTCTTCTCTAGTAATTTGATGGTCTCACATAGATTGATTGGTCTCACATAGATGATTGATCCAATTATAGTTGATTTTTGTATAAGTTGCAAGTAGGGATCTACCTTACAACTACATGTGAAGATCAAATTTTCCCAGCACCATTTTTGAAAAGACTGTCCTTTCTTCAGGGATTGCTTTTAGTTTTTTTACCACAAACTAGTTGGTTATAGATGCATGGATTAATTTCTGGGGATTCTATTCTGTTTCATAGGTCTGTATGTCTTTTTGGTGCCAGTACCAGGCTATTTTGATTATAATTACCTTGAAGTAGATCTTAATTTCTGGAATTGTGTTGCCTCCAGCTTTGTTTTTGTTGTTTGATTGCTTTAGCATTTCATGCAAATTTGAGCATCATTTTTCACTAGCTCGAGAAGAATGTTGTTGGTATTTTGATTGGGATCACATTAAATCTGTAAACTGCTTTTGGGGGGCTGGCCCTGTGGTGTAATATGTTGAGCCTTGGCTTGCGGCATTGGCATCTCATATAGGTGCTGTTTTGCATCCTGGCTATTCTTTTGATCCAAATCTCTGCTAATGGCCTGGGAAGGCAGTGGAAGATGGGCCAAGTGCTTGGGCCCCTGCACCCATATGGGAGACCTGGAGGAAGCTCTTGGCTCCTGAGTTCAGATCATCCCAGCTCCAGCCATTTGGGGAATGTCAGGATGGAAGACATCTCTCTCTGTCTCTCCCTCTCTCTGTTTCTAACTCTGCTTCTCAAATAAATTAATTTTTAAAAATTAAATTAAAAATTAAAAATATTGCTTTAGGTAGCACAGGCATTTTAATGATATTAGTTCGTCCAATTTATGAACGTGTAAGTTTTTCCTTTTTGTATGTATTATATTTCTTTAATGACTTGTAATTTTGCTTATAGAGATCTTTCACAGCCTTGTAAAATTTATTCCAAAGTCATACAGAATTTTGTATCTATTGTGAATGGTACAGATCTGATAAGTTCTTTCTCAGCCATGGCGTTTTTTTCTGTATATAAAGGTTACTGATTTTTGTATGTTGATTTTTATATCTTGCAACTTTACCAAACTCTTTTGAGTTTCAGTAGTCTCTTAGTGGAGTCTTTTGGTTTCCCAATATAGAGGATCATGATCATGTCATCTGCAAACAGGGATTATTACACTTTCTCCTTTTTAATTTGTATTCCTTTGATTTATTTTTCTTGTATTATTGCTGTGGCTAAAACTTTTAGAACTATATTGAATAGCAGTGATGAGAGTGAGCAACTTAGGCCGGCACTGCGGCTCAATAGGCTAATCCTCCACCTGCGGCGCCGGCACACCGGGTTCTAGTCCCAGTCGGGGTACCGGATTCTGGCCTGGTTGCCCCTCTTCCAAGCCAGCTCTCTGTGTGGCCCGGGAAGGCAGTGGAGGATGGCCCAAGTCCTTGGACCCTGTACCTGCATGGGGGACCAGGAGAAGTACCTGGCTCCTGGCTTTGGATCGGCGCAGCGCACCGGCTGCAGCAGCCTTTGGAGGGTGAATCAACGGTAAAGGAAGACCTTTCTCTCTGTCTCTATCTCTCTCACTATTCACTCTGCATGTCAAAAAATAAAAAGAGAGAATGAGGAACTTCATCTAGTTTGATATCTTAGTGGAAATCCTTCCAAGTTTTCCCACTAAATAGGATGTTGGTTGTAGATTTGTCATATATTGCCTTGATTGTGTTAAGGAATGTTCCTTCTAAACCTAATTGGCTTAAGGTTTTTATAATGAAGCATGTTGTATTTTATCAAATGCTTCCTTTGCATCTATTGAGATAATCATGTGGTTTTTATTCTTCATTTTGTTACTGTGATATATCACATTTATTGATTTGCATATATTAAACCATACCTAGATACCAGGGATAAATCTCACTTGATCTGGTGAATGATCTTCCTGATATGTTGTTGGATTTTATTAGCTAGTATTTTGTTGAGGATTTTTGCATCTCTGTTTATCAGAGCTCTATAGTTCTCTTTTCTCTATTGTATCTTTATTGGTTTAGGAATTAAGGTGATGCTGGCCTAATAGAAGGACTTTGGAAGTATCCTTCCCTTTCAATTATTTTGAATAGCTTGATGAGAATTAGAATTATTTCATCAAAAGTTTGGTAGAATTCAGCAGTGAAGCTATCTGGTTCTGGGCTTTTTAGGAGGGTGTGTGTTGCTGATTTAGTCTCTGCCTTGGTTTTTGGTTTGTTTAGGTTTTCTGTGTGTCTTCATGAGTCATTTTTGGTTTACTGTATGTGTCCAGGAATCTGTTGATTTCATCTAGGTTTTTCCATTCTGTTAGCCATCACATCTGATGCCTACATTCTGTATTGCAGTGCTAATCTGAGTTTTGGTTGCTGTACTTCCAACTCAGTTTCTTGTTTAATATCCCTGGGAAGCAGTGGATGATGGCTCAAATTCTTGAGTTCCTTTCACCTAAATGTAAGATCCATGCAGAAGATGGCTCAAGGCCTTGAGCTTCTCTACCCATGTGGGAGTCCCAGAAGAAACTCCTGGATCCTGGCTTCAAATTGGCTTAGCTTTGCCATTGCAGCTATTTGGGAGTGAAACAGAGGATGGATGATATCTCTGTGTAACTCTGCCTTTCAAATAAATAAATAAATCTTTAAAAATATTTATTCATTGAAAAGCATATTTTTACAGTCAGTGATCTTCCATCTGTTGGTTCACTCCCCAAAATGTCTGCTATGCATAGAGTGGGCCAGGATGAAGCAAGGAGCTTCATCTGGTTCTCCCACGTGGTTGGCAGAAGTCAATATACTTGGGCTATAAACAATCATCGATTCTCAAAATTTCTATTTCATTCCAATACATTACATTTCAGGCATTATATTGTTACCTCAGATCAGGAGAAATATATGATATCTGTCTTTTTGGGACTGGCTTATTTCACTCAGCATAATGATTTCCAGTTGCATCCATTTCATTGCAAAAGACAGGATTTCATTTTTTTAACAGCTGAGTGATTCTCCATAGTGTATATATGCCATAATTTCTTTATCCAGTCAACAGTTGATGGACATCTATGTTGATTCTATATCTTTGCCATTGTGAATTGTGCTGCAGTGAACATGGGGGTACAGTTAACTCTTTCATATACTGATTTCTTGTTGGTTTGGGTAAATTCCAAGGACTGAGATGGCTGGATCATTTGGTAGGTTTATATTCAGATTTCAGATGTATCTCCATACTGTGTTCCACAGTGGTTGCATCAGTTTACATTTGTATCAACAGTGGATCAGTGTACCTTTTTCCATACATCCTCTCCAGCGTTTGTCATTTGTTGATTTCTGTACAAGAGCCATTCTAACTGGAATGAGGTGAAACCTTATTGTGGTTTTGATTTCATTTTCCTGATGGCTAGTGATCCTAAGCATTTTCGCAAGTGTCTGTTGGCCATTTGAATTTTCTCTCTTGAAAAATGCGTGTTCGGATACTTTGCCTATTTCATAACTGTACTGTTTGTTAAATTTCTTGAGCTCTTTATAGATTCTGGATATTAACCCTTCATCAGGTGTGTACTTTACAAATATTTTATCCCATTCTATCAGTTGCCTCTTTACTTTGCTTCTGAGGTTGATGTAATCCCATTTGTTCATTTTGGTTCTGAGTGCCTGTGCTTCTGAGGTCTTTTCTAAGAAGTCTTTGCCTATGCCAGTGTCTTGCATAGTTTCCCCAATGTTCTCTCGTGATTTGTTGGTATCAAGTTGTAGATTTAGGTCTTTGATCCATTTTTAGTGGATTTGTGTAAGGTATAAGGTAGGAGTCCAGTTTCATACTTATGCACATGACCCAGATTCCCCAGTACTGTTTGGTAGAGAGACTGTCCTTGCTCCAGGGACTGATTTTAGCTCCTTTGTCAAGGACAAGTTGGTTGTAGATGCATAGATTGATTTCTGGAGTTTCTGTTGTGTTCCATTGGTCTACACATCTGTTTTTGTGCCAGTACCACGTTATTTTGATTACAACTGCCCTTTAGTATGTCTTCAAATCAGGTATTGCGATGCATCTGGCTTTGTTTTTGTTGTATAATATTGTTTTAGCTATTCAGGGTCTATTGTGTTTCCATATCAATTTTAGCATCATTTTTTCTAGATCTGCAAAGAATGTCATTGATATTTTGATTGGGATTGCACCGAATCTGTAAATTGCTTTTGGTAGTATGGGCATTTTGATGATGTTGATTCTTCCAATCTATGAACTTGGAAGATTTTTGCATTTTTTAATATCTTCTATTTCTTTTGTGAATGTTTTATAATTTGCATCATAGAGATTTTTAACATCTTGGTTAAATTTATTCCAATGTATTTCATTCTTTTTGGAGCTTTTGAGAATGGGACTAATCTTAAAAGTTCTTTCTCCCCCATGACATTGTGTATGCAAAGAATATTGAGCACCAGCTCTGGAGTGAGGTAAGACCAGTCTGCAACAGCCTAAGCCACTGGCAATAAAGCTGCAGGAAGAGCCTAGTGGGAATCCAGCTTGGAGCCTTGTGGGGGCCAGTGTACTACCAAACTACAGAGGAAAAAAAGCGGGGGGGGGGGCTCATTTCACTTACTGACCACCCTTAAACCAGCATCCTGTAACAAACCAGTAGATGGCCAGTGACATTTTGGACATATATAACTGTTGATCCAGCTGGTGTCTGTGCACCCAGCAATCAGTCATGCAGGGATTCCTGATTCTGGCTGGGAGAATTGACAAGGGGCTGGGTGATTGTGACTGTGAAAGGCTTGTGTGCTGAGACTGTGAAAACACTGGGTGTGTGGGAGGGCTCAGGATGTGGCTGGGACTTTGGGCAGTAATGTGGAAGGCTCTACATGCTCAGGGCACCCTGATTCCCTCGAGAGGGTCATTGCTGTGAAATTTGGGCTTACACCAAGGACAGCAGAGATACTTAGTGTGGTTCTTATAGCAGTGTGGATGAATATTATACCCACTGGGGCAAGCACCCTGGCACTGGTCTCCTTTGAGAAGGTGAGGTGAGCTAAAAGTGTATCAACAGATCAGAACAAGATTCCTTTCTGAAAGAAAAAAAGATTTACCATGGGGCCAGCCCTGTGGCATAGCAGGTGAAGCTACCACCTGCAGTGCCGGCATGCCGTGTGGGTGCTGCTTCAAGTATTAGCTGTCCCACTTCTGATCGGTCTCTTTGCTGTGCCCTGGGAAAGCAGCAGCAGATGTCTCAAGTCCTTGGACTCCTGCGCCCATGTGGGAGACCTGGGAGAAGCTCCTGGCTCTTGGCTTCAGATCTGCACAGTTCTGGCCATTGCGGCCAACTAGAGAGTGAACCAGTGGATGGAAGACCTCTCTGTCTCCCTCTCTGCCTCTCCTTCTCTGTGTAACTCTGAATAAATTTCTGGAAAGAAATGAACATGACAACACAACATATCAAAACTTATGGGATATAGCAAAAGCAGTGTTAAGAGGAAGTTTATAGCAATAGGTGCCTACATCAAGAAATTGGAGATTTGAAAATATACATATAGAGAGGGAGAGACACAGAGTGATCTTTCCATATGCTGGTTAACTCCCCATATGGCTGTAATGGTCAGGGCTGGAACAGGCTGAAATCAGGATCCAAGAGCTTTATCTGGGTCTCCCACATTGGTAGCATTTACTAGCAGCAGCTGGATCAAAAACAGAACATGAACCAGTACCTATATGGGGTGCTTTCATTGCAGGTGGCAGCTTTGCATGCTATGGGACAATGCTGGCCCTATTTTATGGAAACTTCTACATGAGATTTTGAAGTTGTGTTAATTGTATTTTGCATATAATTCAAGCTTCTCCCTTACTCACCAGTATGTATCAGCATTTGATGTAGGACAAATCATAAAGCACAATGGCTTAACAAATAGCCATTTGATTTGTAATTCTGACTCAGTATTATAGGATAGGCTCAGCGGGGCAGTTCTTATGATCAGTCTGGGATCAGAAATGAGGGATTAGTCATCTGATGCACTGATTTAGGCCATGCCTTAGAGATGGCTTCACTTAAATGTCTGGTGATTTGTGGCAAGTTTTGGCTAGATTCTATTTCTTCAACAGGCAGACGCCATGGTTTTCTAGAAGATAACTGTGTCAAATAAGGAATATCTGAGAAGGGAAATACTTTACATACTACATATTTTACATTTCTGTCACATTTACTAATACCTCATGTGGTAAAGCAAGTGAAATCCAGGGTCTTGTGTGAAGGGATGGATACAGGGAATGGTGCTATTTGGAATCATTACTTGAAAAGTGTACTATATTAAATATACATTTTATATATATATATATATATATATATTTTTTTTTTGTTGTTGTTCCAGTGCAATTTTGTCCAAGAATGTGAAACTATAAGTCACATACTTTCTTTTTTATTTTATTTATTTATTTATTTTTGACAGGCAGAGTGGACAGTGAGAGAGAGAGACAGAGAGAAAGGTCTTCCTTTGCCGTTGGTTCACCCCCCAATGGCCACTGTGGCCGGCGTGCTGCAGCCAGCGTACCGCGCTGATCCAAAGCCAGGAGCCAGGTGCTTCTCTTGGTCTCCCATGTGGGTGCAGGGCCAAAGGACTTGGGCCATCCTCCACTGCACTCCTGGGCCACAGCAGAGAGCTGGTCTGGAAGAGGGACAACTGGGCTAGAATCCTGTGCCCCAACCGGGACTAGAACCTGGTGTGCCAGTGCTGCAGGTGGAGGATTAGCCTGTTGAGCTGCGGCGCTGGCCAAAGTCACATACTTTCTATAGAATTCAGGTCTAAAAAAATAAGTGTTCTAAGTGTACATACAAATATGGAATCCTATGTGGTACTTTGCATTAAGAGAGAAATAGTGAATCCAAAATAACTTACTTTAGTATAAATTTTAGTGGCAACATAATGTTTATCTCTTTGATAGTCTCATTTATTTGAACAATCACCCTTAAATTTTTATTTTTTTTACTGTTATCATTTTACATATTTGTAGACAATGCTTTCTTTTTATTTTTTATTTTTTTTAATTTTTTTGACAGGCAGAGTGGACAGTGAGAGAGAGAGAGAGAGAGAAAGGTCTTCCTTTTGCCGTTGGTTCACCATCCAATGGCCACCGAGGCCGGCGCTGTGGCCGGCGCACCGCGCTGATCCGATGGCAGGAGCCAGGTACTTATCCTGGTCTCCCATGGGGTGCAGGGCCCAAGGACTTGGGCCATCCTCCACTGCACTCCCTGGCCACAGCAGAGAGCTGGCCTGGAAGAGGGGCAACTGGGACAGAATCCGGCTCCCCGACTGGGACTAGAACCCAGTGTGCCGGCGTCGCAAGGCAGAGGATTAGCCTAGTGAGCCGTGGCGCCGGCCCGACACTGCTTTCTTAAACCAGTGATAACTTTTTTTTTTTTTAATCTCTGGTGCCTTTCCTATATATTTCCATGTTTAAAGGTTTATTCTTCCATAGTGAAGCTGATGTTTTCTCGGTTAATATATTATTTATTACTTTTTTTCATTATTATCATATTCTTTTTTTCTTTCATACTTCAATGTAGCAGCAAACCAGAAAAGATTTCTTTTAATCCCTTCTATTCATCTTCTCTTCCAGGTATGAGTCTGGGCACCTCCACATATTTCCAAGAGCAGAGAAAATTAATACATTACCTGTAAGTGGTTTCTTGATTATTCTCCAGCTTGTTGCCAGTTTTCCTTTTATATTTGTAATAGTTTATTAATTGAACTGGAAGAATAGACAAAAATATATTTTCAGGGAATATACAGAAACACGATGAATGATAAGTTTGGCATGATTATGAAACATTGCTCTCATCCAAGGTAATGCAGTTTGTTCTTGTCTTTCTGTTGCCATGGCAAAATATATATTTGTTACATGTTTTGAGTTGAAACTTAGAGTACAGTATGCTAAATTTTTGGGGTCATGATATTTGAAATAGTATTGTCATATACATGATGCAGTGAGCAGTGTTTTAGTGCTACCCTGAAATAAACGCTTAGCATTCTACAAGGTTAAGACTTGTCTAGTACTAAAACACAAATCAGCTAAGTTTGTTTTTGAATTGTTAGAGTAATGTAGTCCTTAATAGTTTTGTGGAGCTGAACTTGATTCAGGGTTAGGATCAGGAATGTGTGGGGAAAAGAATCTACTGCAGGTTCTTTTATTTTTTTAAGGTTTACTTATTTATTTGAAAGGCAAAATTACAGAGATTTGGAGAGACATGGAGACAGAAAGAGATATCTTATACATACTGGTTCATTCCCCAAATGGCATATTAGGGTTGAGCTAGAATGGAAGTGGAGCAGCAAGGATTCAAATCCTCTGTTCACACAGAATGCCAGCAATGTGCATGGAGTCTTAACCTGCTGCACCATAATGCTGGTGCCTATTGCAAGTTCTTAAATCTGTAGGCATTTCTCTCAGTCACAAATGCAGATTGTACTGCAGACTTTCCCAGGTTCTGGTTTTGGGTAAATAATTCCATTGTTTTAACTTTAATTTGGTGTAATGTTATTTCAGTTCTTCAAATTTTTATCAATTGAGTATTCATAGACAAAGCCAAAAGCTATTTTTCATTCTTTGTCTTACTTGAATCTTCTCTTTTATTTAAAAATATATGAGCATGATAGTGAAAGAAGTTGATGAACTCAGAGAGACAGCTCCCATGCAGTTATTAATTCCCAAATAAGCATACCAAGCATAAGTGGGCAGGATTGAAGCCCAGAGTCAGGAATGAAGTCTAGGTTTCTCTTATTGGTGGCATCAGCATCACTTCTCCAGGTCTGCCTTAGCTGGAGCTGGCACTGGAAATCCAACCTAGGCAATCTGTGGTAGAAGTAGGGTATCTTAGCTGGCATCATAAACACTGAGCTAAAACCCTGCCATCTCATTTAAAATATTTTTTCTTTGCCATATTTCAAGTGATTGTGCCTGTTTTCCTGGAAATTCTTCTCTGTTCATTCCCATCATTGCTTCACTGATGGTTTCTTGTGTTCTTCCCTGAGTACTTCTACAATCTTGTCCTTAACATTGCTCATTCAAGAGTCAATATTGTCCTTCTTTAAGCCCCCTCAACAGATGTGGCCCCTTGTGACCTGAAACTTCTATTTCTCTCTAGCTTGGGCATTTTTCATATCCTTTAGACCATAGATTTTACTTCTTGTTGAATGCTTCTGTGGCTTTCCAAATGTTCAACAGATCTAACATGAAATCACATCCTTCCTTCTTCCTTCACACTCACATAGAAGATACAAAACGGGCAGTGTTTGTTTTGTGACAGAGTTGATACGTTGACCAGAAGTGTTCTATTACAGATGATGATAGCATTTGAAGACCTTGCTGTGTACTTTACCTGGGAGGAATGGCAGAACATGAACCAAGCTCAGAAAACCCTGTACAGGGATGTGATGCTGGAGACCTACAGCAGCCTGTTCTCCTTGGGTGAGTGACACCCATCATATGCTCAGTGGTAATATTTTCTTGGTGCTTGACAAATAAATGAACACTTTATAGTTTATTGATTGGCAGGTATAGAATTTGAGCCCATGAATAAGCTGATTGTCTGCCATCTTGGAAAGGATTCAAATTGGTACATTTGTTGCATAGCACGTGGATGAGGCTGTAGTCCTTTAAATAACCCAAGATAGTGATTTCATAAAGTCTTACATTGTTTCCATTAATAGGGCACTGCATGACCAAACCTGACTTGATCTTCAAGTTGGAGCAAGGAGCAGAGCCATGGATGGTGGAAGAATTCCTGAATCAGAGTTTTCCAGGTCAGTCTGCACATAATGGGCAGGGAGGCCAAGGCAGAAAAAGAGCAGTAGATGCTGTGGTGTTCTTTCCATGGATTTTTTCCAAATTTTACTCCTGATGACAACTGGTTTTGTGCATTAGATGCAAGCATTCTAGATATCTAGGGATACCAGGATCTATCTAACTCTTTTGTTCTTGTTGAAGGTATTCTTTGATTTAAAAAAAAATTCCAATCCTTTTATCACGTTACTAAGGTGTTTTTCTAAGTTAGATACATTCCTCAAATTATCTTTTCCTTCTCTACACTTTCATACCTTTTCCTTCATGCACCTATTAGTTCATTCAGTGCTAGTTAGTTGAACAATTTATAGAAACTTGTTTCTTACTCATCGTTTAATTTGTGTTCCCACTCATGGTTTTGGCCAGCCCCACCCTGCATTGCCAGCATCCCATATGGGCACTGGTTCAAGTACCAACTGCTCCTCTTTCCATCCAGCTCTCTGCTAATGTGCCTGGGAAATCAGTGGAGGATGGTCCAAGTCATCGAGACTGCACCCGCATGGGAGACCTAGAAGAAACTCTTGGCTCCTGGCTTCTGCCTGACCCAGCCTTGGTTATTGTGGCTATTTGGGGTGCAAACCAGCAGATGAAAGACTTCTCTCTCTTTCTCTGTCTACTTCTTTCTGTAACTCTACCTTTCAAATAAATAATTGTTTAAAAAATCATGAAACTAAGCATGAACTTATAAGAACATGAAAATAAGTGATCCTAGAACCACCAAGAAAGTCTGGGATTCTGAGTCCCAAGATCAAGTAACATTGTGGTTTTTTGTAGAAGTGCTTAGATTTCTTTGAATTTGAAGTATGAATTATTTTAGTGTTGTTGAAATAACAACAAAAACAAAAAGATAAGAAATGCATAGGAAATGAAGTTTTCTGTGAAAATAAGGGAAAACTGATCAAAAGCCTTCAGAAACTCAAATTATCACAAAAAAATGTTTATAGAATGAATTGAGAGGAGATAACCAGCACTGATGATATAAGGATGACATAGAAAACACTTTTCAAAGAAGCTGAACATACCCTGTGTTGCAAAAACAAATGCTTTAAACTGATTGGGAGTGTATACCCAAGATGGTATGTTGGGATGTTTTTGTATCTGTTGTAGTTCTGAGACACTGAAGATGTTAGATTTCCCTGTGAATATTGGGAAGCTGTCATAGAGTGCAGATAAAAGCAGAATTTTTTATTTGAATATCCTACCAATGCTGTTTCCCTGGGAAGACTGAACATAAGACAACCATAGATTAAACAGGATCACATTAAGGAAAAAGATTTTAGAGTACAGACACATATCATTCTTTATCTGCAAATAAATGATCCAGTAAAACTCCAATATTTATGGTTGAAATATCAGAGATGCACAAAACATACAATTTTTAATGAAAATTAAATGAAAAAAAGGGACAGGGAAAAAACTGGTTGTTAGGCAATGAGTGAATGCCTTCTCTGGTGTATCTCAGGATCCAAAACACATGAACCATCATTTGCTGCCTCCCAGGTGACATAAGCAGACACCTATATTGGAAGCAGAGTAGCCAGGGCTCAAACTGGCGTTGTTTTGAGATGCAGGCATCCTAAACAGTGATTTAACACATCTTACCACAAAAGCCATTCTACGTACTTGAAAAAAATTCAAGTAATAAACAGGATCATGATTGAACATTGGAGAATCTGTTGGTACAATTTAATTATGAGAAAAATCATATAATGCTTATAAATAAGTACTGATTTTGTTAAAATCTTATGCCACTAGGTAAGAAGTAACTTCATTCCCATCACATGAATATGCCAAGAGAAACATTTATATGTGATTCAATGAAATGGTTATTTTTTTAAAAAGATTGTATTTATTTGAGTGTTAGAGTTACAGACAGTGAGAGGGAGAGACAGGGAGAAAGGTCTTCCATCTGCTGGTTCATTCCCACAATGTATGGTGCAGTGCCCTGAGCCAAGCTGATCTAAAGCCAGGAGCCAGGAGTTCTTCCAGGTCTCCCACATGGCTGCAGGGTCCCAAGTGCTTGGGGCATCTTCTCCTGCTTTTGAAGGCCATAGCAGAGAGCTGGATTGGAAGAGGCACATCTGGGACTAGAACCGGTGCCCATATGGGATGCCTGTGCCACAGGCAGAGGATTAACCTACACAACAGTGCCAGCACCAACATAGTGTTTTTTGTTTGTTTGTTTGTTTGTTTTTCTCATTACAGTTGCCATGAAAAGGGATGACCTGATTGGGACCAACCAGGAAAGTCGGGACAAAAATCTGAATCAGGATGTTATGAAAAATAAGAAGACATTTGCTCCCAAGGGAGTTGAATTAAGAAAACAACCTAATTTAACTTCTAGCCCTATTCCAAGACTGATTATGCAAAAGGGAAACTATTCAGGAATGAATGTGTATAATGAATGTGGAGAAACCACTTATCAGAATTCAAATCTCATTAGACATCAGAAAATTCACACTTGGAAGATGCCTCATGAATGTAATGAGTATGGAAAAGCCTTTTTCCAGCAATCATACCCTATAACACATCAGAAAATTCACATAAGGGAGAAAATTGCTGAAAATAATGACTGTGGAGATGTTTTTCACCATAATGTAGACCTCATTAAACATCAGAGAATTCACCTGGAGGAGAAATCTTATGAATGCAATGATTGTCAAAAAACCTTTTACCATAAATCACAACTCATTAGACATCAGAGAATTCACACAGAGGAGAAAGCTCATGAATGTAATGTCTGTGGAAGAGCCTTTTGGTATAAATCACATCTCATAATACATCAGAGAATTCACACAGGAGAGAAACCTTATGAATGTGGTGACTGTGGAAAAGCCTTTGGACATAAGTCAGGTCTCAATAAACATCAGAGAATTCACACTGGGGAGAAATCTCATGAATGTAATGACTGTGGAAAAGCCTTTTACTGTAAATCACGACTCATTAGACATCAGAGAATTCACACAGGAGAGAAACCTTATGAATGTAGTGACTGTGGAAAAGCCTTTGGCCATAAGTCAGTCCTCATTAAACATCAGAAAATTCACACAGGGGAAAAACCTTATGTATGTAATGACTGTGGGAAAGCCTTTTTTTGCAAATCATATCTCAGCCAACATCAGAGAATTCACACAGGGGAGAAACCTTATGAATGTGATGAATGTGGAAAAGCTTTTGGCCATAAATCAGACCTTACCAAACATCAGAGAATTCACATGGGGGAGAAGCCTTATGAATGCAATGACTGTGGAAAAGCCTTTTATTATACAGCACAACTCATTAGACATCAGAGAATTCACACTGAGGAGAAACCTCATGAATGTAATGTCTGTGGAAAAGCCTTTTGGTATAAATCACATCTCATAAAACATCAGAGAATGCACACAGGGGAGAAACCTTATGAATGTGGTGTCTGTGGAAAAGCCTTTGGCCATAAGTCAGGCCTCATTCAACATCAGAGAATTCACGCAGGGGAGAAATCTCATGAATGTAATGACTGCGGAAAAGCCTTTTTGTGCAAATCAGACCTCAACAAACACCAGAGAATTCACACAGGGGAGAAACCTCATGAATGTAATGACTGTAGAAAAGCCTTTTTTTCCAAATCAGACCTCAAGAAGCACCAGAGAATTCATACAGGGGAGAAACCTTACGAATGTGCTGAGTGTGGAAAAGCCTTTGGCCATAAGTCAGTCCTCATTCAACATCAGAGAATTCACACTGGGGAGAAACCCTATGAATGTAATGAATGTGGGAAAGCCTTTTATAGCAAATCAGACCTCAACAAACATCAGAGAATTCACACAGGGGACAAACCTTATGAATGTAATGAATGTGGAAAAGCTTTTGGCCATAAATCAGAGTTCACCAAACATCAGAGAATTCACATGGGGGAGAAACTTTATGAATGCAGTGACTGTGGAAAAATCTTTTTTTATAAATCAAAACTCATTAGACATCAGAGAATGCACACAGGGGAGAAACCTTATGAATGTAGTGACTGCGGAAAATCCTTTGGCCATAAGTCAGTCCTCATTAAACATCAGACTTCACACAGAGGAGAAATCTTATGAATGCTATGGAAAAGATGTTTTGTGCAAATCAGATCTCAGAAAACAGAATTCACACAAAATAGAAACATTATGAATGTAGCGACTGGAAAAACCTTGCACCACAAGTCACAACTCAGAATGGATCAGAGAATTCACAGAGGGGAGAAACATCATAAAAGCCCTTTTGGGCAAATCAGACCTCAGCAAACATCAGTTTACACAGGGAGAAACCTTATGAATGTAATGACTGTGGCCTTTGCCCATAATTCACAACTCAGAATGCATCAAAGAATTCACACTGGGGAGAAACCTTATGAATGTAATAACTATAGGAAAGCCTTTGGCCTTAAGTCAGACCTCATCAAACATCACACAATTCACACAGCAGTGAAACCTTATGAATGTAATGACTGTTGAAACACCTTTTGCTATAAATCACACCTCATAAGACACCAGAGAATTCACACAGGAGATAGACTTCATGAATATAACAACTGTGGCAAAGCCTGTGGCAATGATACACAACATACATCAGAGAATTCATACAGGGGAGAAACCTCATTTATGTAAAGACTGGAAAAGCCTCTTTGTGCAAATTAAATCTCAGCAAACATCAAAATTCACACAGGGGAGAATGTTTTGAATTGAACAAATGTGGACAACTCTTGGTGCAAATCATTATCAAACATAAGAATAAACATTATAAATGTAATGATTTGGAACACCTTCAGCCATAATTTAACCCTCATTTGAGATAATCAAATTCATATTTGAAAAAAACCCTTTGAATGTAATGCATGTGGAAAAGCCTTTATCCAGAAATCAGAGCTTATAAGAAATCAAAGAATTCATATGGCAGAGAAACCTTATGAATGTAATGAGTATTGGAAAGCTCCTTGTAACATCAGAAAATTCACAAGGCAGAAGTGTTATGAATGTAATGAATGTTGGAAAGCCTTTTGTCAAAAACAGTGCCTCAACACATTATGGGAGTCAAACAAGGAAGAGAGTTTAAGAATATAATGAATGTGAAGTGCTTTTTCCCAAAATCAGTGTACTTAGTGTGACAAAGCCGTTCCCTTGAAATCATACCCCAAACAACAGGGACCCATGGAAGGGAGAAAGGTTATAAATATTATAATGTGAAAAAAAGCCATTTGTCAGAAATCAGTCATCAAAGAATTCACATAATGCGTTTCTTAAGATTGTAATGAATGTGGAAAAGTATTTTCCTGTAATTAAGGCCTGCATAGATACAGAATTCACAATAGCTTATATCCTTCAAATGCAGTAAATTTGAGAAAACCTTTAGTCAGCAATTAGACATCAGCAGATGCCAGGGAATTCATAAAGAAAATAAATCAATTTAATGAACATGAAATTCCTCTTCCATAAATCAGTCATCAGCTCACATGAAGAGACTCAGAACTTAGAAAACATGTATTCATCGAAAAGTTTTTGTATCATAAGTCATCTCAGTGGGTAACTGAAAGCTCACACTTAGGAAAAATCCTGTCATTGTAATGTGGTTGGAAAAACCTTTATTGTAAGGTGAACTTTTGCAAAATTTAACAAGATTAGAGAAGTCCCTTAAATATAATGTGTCTGGAAGAACTCTTGGTGGAATCACACCTCAGGAAGTATTAGACAATTCACATGATGAATTGTGACAGAGTCTTGTTAACCGTTCTTCCTTTACACAACCTATGTTTTTGGTTTCCCATTATTGTGAGTGGGACCAAGTATATGAACTGTACTTACATATATAAATTTTGCAAAGAAATATCCAAAAATTACAACAGTTAGTACAGCAGTTATTTGGTATCCCATCTTCATCAATTACAAAGTTATTTGTTGTATAGCAATTTTGTCCACCCAGTGTTCTTTCTCCACATTATTGTGCATACTGGTGATGTAACCACAGGCATGTCAATTAGCATATATTCCAGCCATAATACTGTACTCCAGCAGTGGATGGTGGGTGTTGTGTCTAGCTAAAGGGAATGAGCTTATGGTGATCTATATACTCATGAGGATTTCCAGCTCATCTGTGTTAAGAGTACACTATCTGGATTAGAGTACACTATGTGAGATCAATTTGAATATTCAAATAGGTGTTGTCCAGCACATTATTCTCGTTCCATAGACTACCTCAAATCCTATGAGTTGGGGCCAGCACCGTGGCTCACTTGGTTAATCCTCTGCCTGCGGCCACAGAATCCCAGATGGGCCCCGGCTTCTGGTCCTAGTTGCTCCTCTTCCAGTCCAGCTCTCTGTTGTGGCCTGGGAAGGCAGTGGAGGATGGCCCAAGTCCTTGGGCCCCTGCCCCTGCATAGGAGACCAGCAGGAAGCACCTGGCTCCTGGCTTCAGATCAGCATAGTTCTGGTTATAGTGGCCCTTTGGGGGGTGAACCAATGGAAAGAAGATCTTTCTGTCTCTCTTTCACTGTAACTCTGTAAAAAAAAAAAAAAAAATTTAAAAAATCCCATGAGTTGTAACACTCATCTCCTGAATTTTTCTTTATTAATGAGCATACAATCCCTTTTAAAATCTTTCATTCATTATCCCCTTTTCCTACTTTTCTTCCTTCACTTCCTTCTTGCCCAGAGACAAGAACTTGGAATGAAATCTGGGTGGTACCCATTGCAACAGAAGTGGTGACTCAAATGTAGTACACTTTTGTGTTAATGTAACTTTACAATGATTTATTTTGTTATAATCTTTTTGGTTGTATTACTCCTTACTTCTACCAGACTCTCAGTTTGTTGAAAATGTATGTTTTCATCCCTTCCCAGTTTTCACAGACCTTTTTGGATTTTCATCATCTCATTTACATTTACATTCATCTCAGACCTCAGGATATACTCAGGATGAACAGTTTATCCAGGTTCCATAGCGACTGGACTAGAAATGCTGTGATGATCATCTAGCTGCAATAGTTCTTTTATTTCCCATCCAGAGGACAATCCTGCAAGTCATTCCTTCCACCTCCATTACTACCTGTTGGCAATAGCACATTGTCTTTGTTCAAGTCCCCTTGGCTTGTTACAAGTGTTCATCAAATCAAATCTCAATCAGAAATTTAATAGAAAATGCATGGTGTATCTGTTGACAATTTCATGGAGTTGAGCAATTATTACCTTATCATTATTGGAATGTGGTGTGCCTTTAAGAGCCATTTTTTAAGTCTAGATGGAGTGTTCTTTCTGCTTTTCCAATGTTTGTAATTACTAAATAAATTCCTTTCTTCTAAAACTCATTGGCATATATTTTATTTAAAAATAATCCTGAGTGACAGGGCAGTTATTTTTAGAAATCCCCTAATTCCTCTGAATTTTAGTTTTGGTGTTTGATTCCTACATGAATTATGGGTTCTGTTGAGTGAGGCACTGATTACATTGCTAACTGATGATGGCATAATCTCTTGCAACAGGTACATTTACCAGATTGGAATCTTGTTTTCCTTTATGAATTTCTGCTGAGTCAGTGGCTAATGTGAGCCAGCTGGCCTCCATATCACTTTGAATTCTATAGAGCCAATAAATTTCTGTTGGCTAATTTGAGATTTGGAATCTGAAGTCATTGTGTATCACTGGATATTGTGTCTGATCTTTTTATTAACCCTGTTAACTTCCCTGTTAACTTGAGTGAGCTTTAAGAGAGGCTGGCATACTCAATCCAGATGAATGAAAGAGCTTGGTAGGTTTGTTATAGCAAAAAGTACCTGGCAATTAAGAACAGGTCATACATATAGCTACTCAGTAGGAACACAGGTGGATGCAAGACTGAGGGGATAGAACACTGTGGACAAGCATTATATTATGGATTCAGGTTTAAAGTTAGTTGATTTGCAGAAAGGTCTTTGATACAGTGCTTATTCATGCACTTGAGATGTCCACACCCCAGTCTGAAAACCTATATTTGATATCATCTCTGATTCTAGCTTTCTGATAATGCACATATTGGGAGGTAGCAAATGATAGTTTAAATATCTGGATCTTGCCATTCAAATGGGAAAAGCAGATTGGGTTTTTGCCTTCTGGTCTTAAGCTATCCTGGTCCAGCTGTTGTGAGCCTTTAAGAATTAGACCAGTAAATAGCAGTTCTTTTTCTGCTTCTGAGGGTCTCTGCCTTCAAAATTAGAAACGCTAGATTGTAATCTATTCTTATTCCACTTAGGGTAAAGGATCTGTCCATGGTTTCTTTTGTGTCTGCCTTATAGGCAGGTATACAGTGGCTCAGCAGTGAGGACCCAAGAGAGAAGACACTTTGGTTGGGTTCAACCCTGGATTTTCATAAATGGCAATGAATGACAATAAATCCATAGACTAGATATTGAATAATCATTTAAAAATGTGTACTACAATTTAACCCTTTATATCTTCCCATGAGTTTTAGACTAGAACATTTAGGATATTTGAGTGGCCTCAATACCAGTGTAGGCTTATGCCCTACTCTAATCTCTATGTGCATAAAATAATTTATGATTATAATAAAAAAGAGATAAATAAGTTTCTGTTTTTAAAAAAATTTTGAAGTATATAAACTTCATGTACTTCATATGTACAGATTCAGGAATGTAGTGATATTTTCTAACTTGCCCTCCCTCCAGCCCATCCCCACACTTTTCTTCCTCCTGACATATACCCGTACTTATTTTTAAAAAGATCATTTTCAGTTTATAAGATTAACCCTACACTAAATAAAGGGTTCAACAAATAGTGTGAAGAATAAAAAAAAATTGTCCAACCATCAAGGAGCTCCTAAAAATGATCACATCCCAAAGTGTAAATTTCACTCTTCTAGATTACCTAATTGACCACTGAGTCGCAATTTAAATGGGGATACAGATCACTCTCAAATGCTGATGTCATTTCCCTTGGTTAAATTCCCAGGAGCAGGATGGCTGGGTTATATGGCAGGTCTAAATTCAGATTTCTGAGGTATCTCCAAACTGTATTCTACAGTGGTTATATGAGTTTACATTCCCACCAAAGGTGGATTAGTGTACATTTTTCTCCATATCCCTGCCAGCATTAGTTGTTGATTTCTGTATGAAAGCCATTCTAATGGGGGTGTGATGAAACCTCATTGTGGTTTTGACTCGTATTTCCCTGATGGCTAGTGATTCTGAGCATTTTCCCATGTGTCTATTGGTTACTTAAATTTCCTCTTTTGAAAAATGCCTTTTTGGGGCCAGTGCTGTCGCATAGTAGGTTAATCCTCCACCTGCAGTACCTCTATCCATATGGGTGTCGGTTTGAGTCCCAGTTGCTCCTCTTCTGATCTAGCTCTCTGCTATTGCCTGGGAAAGCAGTAGAAGATGGCCCAAGTGCTTGGACCCCTGCACCCTCATGGGAGACCTGGAGGAAGTTCCTGGCTCCTGGCTTTGGATTGGTTCAGCTCTGGCCATTGCAGCCATTTGGGGAGTGAACCAGTGAATGGAAGACCTCTCTCTCTGTCACTCCATATCACTGTCTGGTAACATTACCTCTCAAGTAAATAAATAGTCTTTTAAAAATTGCCTATTTAAGTCTTTTGCCCAAAATTTGATGGTATCAGGTCATAGATTTGTCAATGAACTGAAGACTGGATGAAGAAATTATGGTATATACACACCATGGAAAATTACATAGCAGTAAAAAAAAAAAAAGTGAAGTCCTGCCATTTGCAACAAAATGGATGAAACTAGAAAACACATTTAGTGAAATAAGCCAGGCCCCAAGTGACACATATCATATGTTCTCCCTGATTTGTGATAACTGATAGAACATCTAAAAGATAATCTATAGAAGTGAAATTGACATTTTGAGATACAATGACATTGAACTGCCCTAGTCTCGACTGCTGAGGAAGAGGTTTTTTTATTATTATTATTACTAAGTTTCTGTCTTAGTAATTAGTCTGTTTAGATTTTCTATGTCTTCATGGCTCAATTTAGGTAGGTTATATGTGTCCAGGAATCTATCCATTTCTTCTAGGTTCCCCAGTTTTTTGGCATACAGCTCTTTGTAGTAATTTGTGAGGATTCTTTTTATTTATGTGATGTCTGTTGTTACATTTCATTTTTCATCTCTAATTTTACTGATTCACTTCCTTCTCTCTCCTTTTGGGGGGGGGTTAGTTGGGGCATTTTTTTTTCACTGTGGTCGCTTTTATCTTTGGGTTAAGTCTTTGTGGACTAGTGGAGGGCCTGATTTCAGGGAATGCCTCAAGGCATATGGAACTGTTTTCTTTTTTTATACTATTTGTTGAACTTTTTACTTAATATAGAGTTAATCATATGTATATTAAGTTAATTGAAAATAGATTTTAGTCAAAATAAGAATGGTAATAGGAAAGCGAGGAAGAATAATGGTGGGAGTGTGGGTAAGAGGATGGTTATGAGGGGAAGCATTACTAAGTTGTATTTATGAAATGCCTGAAGTTTGTATTCCTTAAGTAAGTTGCAAAAGAATTCTGTAGCACTTACTGTGGGTTCAGTCAGGGCTGCAGTCAAGTGGCCTTGATGATAGAGTGTGATGCTATTGTTGTCTTAGTTGTAGTATTCAGTGGTAGAACAAAACATCTAGAATGGCACTGGAGGGTCATGATTATCCTTTAGGGCTGTGGCAGATGGCTGAAGGGCTGGATCCTTAGTACTAATACACAGAACTGACTTTGTTCTTCTTGAATTCGTTCTCTTACCTTGTGTTGTACCTTCCCTTTTTTCTTTCTTTTCTTTCTTGGTTGCTTCCCCTGCCATCTGCCATCTGCCATCTGCCACAGCCCTAAAGGATAATCATGACCCTCCAGTGCCATTCTAGGTGTTTTGTTCCATAAATGTTAATATTTCTTGATATTTCTTTCATCTCTTTCTTTGCTGTGTTTTCATTTCACACATTTGCACTTCCCAGGGCAATCCCTGCTTTTCCAGAGATTTGACCATCCTCTATATGCTAATGTCTGCTCACTTTTATTGGAGAAGTGGAAACTGATACGGCAGCAGAGCTCTCCACAAAGAAAAGATACCTACTCTTTGTGTCCCCTGAACTCCACACCTGAACATCCAGCTACTATTCTATACCTCTACCTAGATATCTACAGACTCAGACATTGTCTGTCTGCCTACTGCCTGTCCCCAACATCCTATCAAGTAATGACTGGTCCCATCCACTCAGTTGCTCTGTCAGAAACCTGAGAGTCATCCTTTTCCTAGCCATAGCTAATCAGTTGTCCAATACTAGTGACTCTGCCTCCCAGAGGTTTCTCTAACTCATTCCCCTCTGCCCATACATTTTGTCATGTTTTTGAATGAATACAAAAATTTATATCTGTCCCTTTGACTTCAGTCTTGCTACCTCTAGTGCCTCCCTTTAGTTGTTGATTATGTCACACACTTCAAGGCTTGCCCTTGTCCTCAAGGTATAACCCTCCTTGTCTATTGGGACTCTCAATCTTATTGCTTGCCAGCCTACTTTAACTTCTCAATACTCTCTAAATTTCCTGCTGTCCCAGCCATATGCTTCAGCTGGCCAATTTCTAACAGATCATCTTAACATCTTTCTCCAGGTCCCTTCCTTTGTTTTCCTAGAGCATATGTGCTTTGTCATATGTGAAATTGTATTTTAGTTGCCTATAGTCTCTCTCTCTCTCTCACTAAATTGCAAGCACCATTTTACCTATGGGGCAAGGCTCTAAATGCAATAGTTCCTCAATGGATATATGTGGAATAAATGACCACTAAGCAGTGGAGTGCTTCTATCACATCCTTGCTTAGAAAGAATGGCAGAGGATTCACACGAGCATTGGTAAGGAGCATAGTTATTCAATTTACAGGCCAAAAGGACACAACAAGAAATCATAGATCTTGCTCTGCCAGTCTCAATATGAAGAATTTGAAGACTCAGGCACCACTGACATGAAGCCTCTGATTCTCACTGTCAGCATTGTGCTTTGGGCCTTCCATGGTGGGGGCTGGGAGACATGGCCTGGGAAGGAGATGCTTCATCCTCGAAGCAGCATAATGTGCTACCTCTAAGAGTCTTTGCCTCTAGGACTAAAATCTAGGACTCCTTTGTAAGAGTTAACATCAGAGAGTAAAGATGGTTAATGTTCATTGAGTACTCATTACATATCATGAACCCTGCTGTGCCATTTACACTCATTATGATACTTAACCTTCACCACAATAATATGGAATAAGTCCTTTTATAACCCTTTTTAACAAATGAGAAAACTGGCAGGGAGGGATCTGAACCCAAGCCTTCTGATTCTAGAAGCCACACACTTAAACTGTGGTGTTGTCTGATCATCTGCTTGTTTGACCCATGGACATGTGATCTTGTGGGAATGTCCTTGCTGCATTCCATTATCCTCAAGATGTCCTTTGACACCCTTGACTATTGGGTCATGTTCTGATATTTGTGGAAGTCTGGACTCTTATTTCAATATGGGGACATGGTTGGTCTGGGGACACTGTGGGGGAATGATTTGGGTCTACCTCAGTGCCTCTCCTTGCTGGTTTATAAACTAATGGATGTTAGGTCATTTTTTTTTAAAGGAAACCACAGAGAACGTTACTTTGGACATCTCTCCTAGGTTTCTGTGTGAAAGAACATGGGGTGTCTCCTCATGTCACTAAGCTCCTAAGAGCCTTGACCTTTGCCTATGGTTCTGCCACTTGGTCCCAGTACTGAACCATGTTATCTTTAGCCATATGCTGAAGGGATATGCTAGAGTCAGAACTCCCTGCCAGTACTGGGTTGTCATTTTCTGTGATAATTATCTGTCACTGCAAGTGTTTCTCCCCCTCCCCCCACTGTAATTCAGTGTGCATGGTTTAGACACATGGCTAAATAGGGCTTCACAAAGTGAAACTGAACTACCTTTCTTTCCGTGTACAGAAGGAAGGGTAGATAAATGGTCCTCACATGAGCCAGGATGAAGCATGGATGATAGGGAGTGAATGCAGGTGATAGACATGTGCTCTGGCCTCCCTAGGGGTGCTGCAGGCTTGCAGAGAAATATTCTGATTGTTGAGCCAGCTTTGTTAGTGAATAACAGAAAGAGAGCAGAATCTCAAGTATGATTTTCTCCCATGCATAAGCACAATTGAAAGTCAAGTTTATCAAGTATTATATCTGAAGTTTGTAGGACCCTATGTGTTTTCTATTAGTATGAATGCTCATTGCATGATTACAACCACCTGAGGGACTACCAGGGTGCAATGTGGTCTTTTTGTCTAGGTCTGTGTAGAGTACATGGGATATTTGGACAACTGAATGCCCAAGTTTTGACTTTTACCTAGAAGTTCCAATTCTCTCTGCTCAGTCTCCTATGATCCAAGAGATATTAATCCAGGAAGTGGTGCAGGGAAGAATAGTGTTGCCCACTATCTCCCCACCATGAAGAGTGGACTCAGCTTAACAGATCTCCATAGTGATGTGATTTTCAGATTGTTTTTGCATTAGGCTTATACATACCTTTTCCCTAGTGTAGCATGGTCTGAGAACTGAAATTCCCTATGCCAGAGTGGGATTGGATCTGATCAAGACAATAGTTACTGGTTCAAGCCCAAGTGTAGACTCCTCCGATGTGAAATGTGGTGGTAATGCTTGGTTCAGAAAGCACAAGAGCCACATAAAGGTAAGGACAGGCTCAGTCCTACAGCTATAAAACTACTGTATCAGCCCGCTGGCCACAGAGCCTCCTTATGCAAAAGATTGGCTCAGATTCAGCCCAGGCTACCAGTGCACAGTGTCTAGAGTAGGGGAGGAAGTTTAGAGGTTGAATAGAAATACTGGGCCTTAGAGTTGTGGTTTAAGCTCAGTGAGGACAAAAGCCTGAAATTCGCCCTCCCTGAAGTTTCCCCAGAGCCCTTATCACAGTACAGGAGCAGGGGGTTAGCCCCAAGAAGACAACTCGAGCGATGGAGTCATGTTTTAAAAGCAGCTGATATAAGCCACATAATATAAATCCCCGCTGCTTCTCCCTCCCTCCTGTCCCCCAGAACTAGACAGAGGAAATGAATACTGGCCCTCATCTGATTACAACATCACAGGCTTACCTGTAATGAGAGTGCCATTCATTGTGGGTTGAAGCCCCATGCAGAGCCAGGCATGCGTTACTGAAAGAATTACCTCTGAGGCAGTCATGCTGTGCAGCCAGACACACCGAGATGGAGTGGCCTCATTAGCATGACAGTCCTTTGCACTGAGTTGATCTAAGAGGAGTAACATACCCTCCTGCTCCTTCTCCTGGGAGCTAAGTTGTCCCTGTGGCCAGCCTATTCACAAACATAGGAAAGCCCCCTCTTGCCCTCATCTGGAGCCTTGCTTTATAAAATTGGTGTGGCATTATCCATTTTTTGTCTGCAGGCTAGAAGATGGAAGGCTTCAAGTGGAGCCAGAGTAGGCTCCTGACTCCCATCCTTCATTCCCATCACATTTTCCCATAGGGTCCTGGAGCTGCAAGCCAACAGGCATCTCACCCTTCCTCCTTTCCTGAGAACTCCAGTTTGTGGTAGCCCTTTGGAAGGACCTGGTGCCTGCATAGGCAATGGGAGTGAAGCTCTGTGGTGTGGTCAGCAAGCACAGCTCCTCCCTGGAAGAGAGAGCCTCTGGTTTACCCTATTCAGAGTATTTGTAGGGTGAGGTTCCAGTGGCAGCTTCATCTCCTCACCCTCAGGAAGGCATCATATGGTCTAATTCATGTTGTGATTATAGGAACAGTTGAGTGGGTATTGTGCCCAGTTAAAACAGTGAATAAAGTCAAAGGTACCTTCTTCATGACTGCTTAGACTCTGAGAGCTTAAGGCAGTGAAGACCTCACACTTTGGCCTGCTACAAGACTGGTGACTGAATGGTTCTTCTTAGAAGCAAGCTTTCCTGTCTATGTTCTGAACCCCACATCTGATAAAGCTCTCCTTGACTACCTATCAGAGTCCAATCACCTCTTTCTTGCTGGTAGGGTGCTGCATGCACTGAGACCTTTGCCTTAGCCTAGTGTTGTGCTGGCTCACCTGTCTCTGGCTTGTGAGGAAGGTTGAATCTTATGCCTGTGTCCTCTTCCCGGTTTGTGACAAAGACAGATTGGATCGTGTGTCTGTGTCTCTGCAGGACAGTCTCTGGAAGTCTGGTTGTATGGTCTGTGGCAGAATCTGATATGCTGCTTCAGAACTGGATAGAGCTATTGCTGGACTGTGAACCTTCTCTGCTTATGTAGGAGCTCACCTGGCATGGGGTAGACATTGCATGCAGCCTCTCACCAGGCACAGCCACCTAAGCCAAGGACTTGAGCTGCAGATGCACATTTGCATTTTGAACATTCTTCATGTTTCCAAGATTTAGCTATTTGCTTGGGTCCATCTGTCCTGTAAGTCAAGAGTGTAGGCAGGAGAATCTTGACAACTAAGCCCCAAGAAGGAATTGCTGTTGCCCCTAAAAGTATTTTCCTTTGTGTGAGATGTTTTTAGGTCACTATTTTTACATTGTGTGGTTCTTTAGAATCAATGTTTTCATATTTTTTTAAATTGAGCATGATTTAGGCATAGTAAGGCTCATAAAATATACAATGTTGCTTGTGTATTTTGATAAATTTTTTATACAAGCACACACCTGTGGAGCCACTACCCAGATCAAGATCAGAATCTTTCCAGCATCCCAGAAAATTCACTGTTCCTCTTCTCAGTCAAAATGTCTTCCAGCCATCTTGCCATCTCCACTAGGTAGCCATGGATCTGATTTCTCTTACTTTGGCTTAGTTTTCCCTGCCATTGGCTTTAATGTGAATACCAGGTACTTTTTTATGTCTGAATTATTTTATATAATGTAACACATGGGAGATTAATGTATGTTGCATGTCTCAGTAGTTTAGCATTTTGTGGCTGTGAAGTATCTTAGTGCATTATGCTCCCACTTACTCATCTATTCTTTTCTTGGACCATCTCCCTTTGTTAGTTGTCCAGCATGTCTTTTGAATGAACATGTGAGTGCTTAATCTGACATGAGAATTTCCCTTGGCTGATCAGCCTGTCTCAGTTTCCCTCATTGTTTAATACTGATTGCCAGTCATTGGATAATAGGGTCCTCCCTATGTGTTCTGGAACCTATTGTGGCCTTCCTCTTCTCTAAGGTCTGGGCTAGAGAGAGGCTGGCACCAGTCCTGCGTAAATGCCCTTGGTACCCTACTGGCTCATTTCTTTTCTTTTACTTTTTTTTTTAAGATTTATTCATTTATTTGAAAAGCAGAGTTACAGAGAGACAGAGGCAGAGAGAGAGAGGTCCTCCAACCTCTGGTCCACTACTCAGATGGCTGCAATGGCCAGATCAGGGCCAAACCAAAGCTAGGAATCAGTAGCTTCCTCCAGGTCCCATATGCAGGTGCAGAGGTCCACACACTTGGGCCATCCTCCACTACCTTCTCAGGCCACAGCAGAGAGATGGATCGGAAGTGGAGCAGCCGGGACTTGAACCAGCACCCATATGAGATGCCAACTCCACAAGCAGCGGCTTCACCCACTATCCCTCAGCACCAGCCCCATGGCTCATTTCTTTATTTCAGCAGATGAGTGTTGACTCTCCTCTCTTTGTCCTGCAGTGTCATAGGTATTGAAAGCACAGCAGTGAACCAGGAAAGCATGATTCCCAATCCCCTGCCCTCATGGAGTTTACATTTCACTGCAGCTGGTGCTATTCTCTGCTTATTTTCTCCAATGCCAGAAGAACCGTAGGCTTGCCCAGGCTCTTCTGTCCTGTGGGGTTCTGCAGGACTGAGGTGGCAGTGGCCCTGGTCACCTTCTCTCAGGCCTGTGGGCCTTTTTATCCCTTTCCAACTGATGCTGATAGAGGTGGTATCAGAAGCTACTGATGCCCTTGCTGTTGAGCAGTGGAAGTCTTTCCAGTCTGGCTGCTTCCCTGCCACTACCCTAGAGTCTGACTCCCTCTGTGAGAGGAGAGAATTCATCTCCAAGTTTTTATCATGTAGAGTGAAAGACTTTAGTTTTGTCAGTGCTAGCCAATCTGTCCTCTGCTTCCCAGTTTGCAATTTGTACTAGAGCATCCCACCAGTTCTAGTGCTGCTGTTTATGCAGACCCCGGCCTGGGAAAGGCAAGTCAGCTCCATGGAGACCTCCTTGCAGGTGCACAGGCACATGGAATATAGAACAGTGTTAGCACACGAGCTGCTCACCCAGAACTGTTACTGGAAGATTTCAGGAGGAAGGAGACCCTGCTAATACATTCTCCCTACCCCTCACCCATGCCAGTAGTGAACCATACTGCTTCAGCTGAGTGTGAATTTGGTTTCTATTGTCAAGTTCCTAAGAGCACACAAAAGGCTATGAATATCCTAGTGCGGAAGATGTGTCAGAGAACAGGGGTCTTAGAAGTTGAAATCCAGTCAAGGTCTCAAGCCAGGTGGGCTGCCTCACCCTTAAACTAAAACCCTGACCAATTGGAGGTCAGAGACCTAGAATTTAGCCTCAGGGAAGAAGGGATTCGAGACAGGGCTCCCTGAATGGTTTGCGGAGGCATGGAGAAGTTATAGAACCTACTGGAGTCCCATAATGCCAAGCTAGGGCTCCCACCCCATCCATCTCCAGACTTCCTTCTCTCCCTTGATGTCTAGGTAGCTCAGACTTCCCAGGCACTACAACCCCAAGGATGCAAATGTCAATCCTTGCCCCACAGTCACTCTCCCAACTTGAGCTTGACACCTTTACAGATAAAGGTTGCAACACCATCCCCCCAGCCAGTCTCCTGTGATAGACACCTGAGGTCATGATGAAGCCCCAGTGAAGGCTGAGGTGAGAAAGGCAGGGGCGTTTCCAGACTCAGGGCCACTTATCAGCCAAAAATCCTTTCTTTCCACTGCACAGGCACTGCCTTCACACACTAAGGCCTGATGGGCATATGTGGCATCTCAGGTGGCCTCTAGAAAGGTACCTGGATCCTCTCTAGGAGAATCATTCTGGATCAACACCCAGAAGGAGGGAAGGCCCCAATACTCTCCAGTCTTAGAATGGGATACACAACTCCTCTTAGGAATGACCAGGAGAACAACTTAGTGCCAAGGGTAGGGATGCAGGTATCCTTGGTGTCAGTGCCCAAACAGTGATTATTGGAGGCTTTTCCCTTGTACCTTTGTACCTCCCTGGTCAGCTGAGGGTGGGGTCTCACCCCAAGCACCTGCATGCTCAGTGAGGCATCCAGCATGAATGTGGTCGGGATCCACATGGTGCACAGTGCTGGGGACCATAGTGCACAACTTTTGTGTCACCCTCATCACATCCTCATTGCCCACCCAGCCCAAATAGGAGGTGCTGATTAGAGTCAAGTTGTGGAATCAGGATCAATCAGACCCTTGATGCCACCCCTCATATGAACACATGAGCCCAGCAAAGGGCAGAGGGAGCCTTTCTGAAATTTGGAGGTGGACATACCCCTCTCTGTTAGACACCAGGTGCAAATGTGGCTCTGGGGGTGAGGGTATGGCCAAGTTCACAGAGTGAGTAAAGGATCAAGGTCAGATCAGACTCTGGTTCCCCAGGAGAACACCTCAAAACACCTCCTGAGGGGAGGGTTGGCCAACATCCCACTTTATTCCATTCCTAGAAGGAACATCTGAGAGTACCAGGGCCTCCACCCTCACCAACTGGGGGCCTGGCTCTATCTGCGCTCTTCCCTGTATATTCAGGGGCTCCATCACCTCACCCTTCCCAAATGATATCTGTCATCCAGCTGTCCTCTGTCACCAGCTGAGGGCATAGGGTCAGTGTCCACAAACTAAGGTAGCCCATACAGGAACTCACAGAGGGCACAGTGAGACTTAGAGGGGTTTAATGTCCCCAAAGGGGACACTCAGGAAGCAGGGCAGATCTGGGATTCACACAAAACCACCTGCCTTACCTAAGGACCTAACATCTGGTCCTGACCCTCACCCTCCTGCCCCAAGACCCTAGTAAGTGACATAATCCACAGGGCAATATTTATGCTTGGAGTCGCAAACACATAGGCAGGGGTAAATGATTTTCAAATGGGGAAACTTGAAGCCAGAAGCTTGGGTCATATGCTGCTTATTCTCACAGTTGGGCAGAACCACACTCTATTGTTCCAGGTTTTCTCCCATCCCAAGCCACCCTATCCTGCTCTTCCCTCATTGTCCAGGCCCAGGGAGCCTGTGGCTGCAGTGAGGGATGGCACCAGGTAGCATGGCTGACACTGGTCTACCTGTAGGGCCTTCTCACCTGGTATTCCCTGTCATTCTACTACTTCCAACTGTCACTGAGTTATTCAGGAAATGGCCTCCAGCGCTAGGGGACTGGTCTGATGATAGGTATCTAGCAGGGTGGGGTGCTGGGGAGGGGTGTAAACTCTAGTTTCTTTCAGGAAGGATCCAGGGAGCAGGGACTCCTGGGTTTTGCCTCAGGGGTGGGTTCTTGTCTCACTAACCATGAGCAGAATAGCAGCAAACCAAGGTCCACACACAGTTCCTAGCCCTGTACCTTCCTTGCACCAAGTGTTTTGGGGGACTGCTGGTTGCCATAGGAACTCTCCCCTTTTCTGTAGCTCAACATTTCTAGGTAGATGTCACAGTGCTCACTCTGTCATCTCCTCTGTACCTCCTTGTTCCAGCTTAGCTAACTCAGGTAGAGACACGGGGTCCATAAGCTCACCTTCTACCCCAACAAGGGTCCACCCCATCTAAGACCTTTTGAGGCTTAAAATCCATAACTTAGCCAGCGCCATGGCTCAATAGGATAATCCTCCGCCTTGCGGCGCTTGCACACCAGGTTCTAGTCCCAGTTGGGGTGCCAGATTCTGTCCCGGTTGCCCCTCTTCCAGGCCAGCTCTCTGCTGTGGCCAGGGAGTGCAGTGGAAGATGGCCCAAGTGCTTGGGCCCTGCACCCATGGGAGACCAAGAGAAGCACCTGGCTCCTGCCATCAGGTCAGCGTGGTGCACTGGCCACAGCGTGCCGGCCGCGGTGGCCATTGGAGGGTGAACCAACAGCAAAGGAAGACCTTTCTCTCTGTTTCTCTCTCTCACTGTCCACTCTGCCTGTCAAAAAAAATCCATAACTTGAGCAGAGGCAGAGGCCAGAGTCCAAAGCCTCCGTTAAAGGGATAAGAAAGCAAGCTCATTAGCTCTGTTTATGTCTCCAGTCCCTCTTTTTAACCACTACCTCCAGGGCATCCAGAGTTGTTCTGCCCAGCCCCATTCAGCCCAGCCCTGACCAATGGAAGTTTACTATAGTTGCAAGGAATTTGACCCAAGTCTCATCAGCTGGCCCTTCCCAGGCTCATCTTGCACACTGCAATGTGCCCCTGCCAGAACTGCCACTACCAAGGTTGGGCGGGTCTCCCTTCCAAGGCCTCAGTTTACCCACCTATAAACAACCATAAGGAATCATGGCAGTGGTGCCAGACTGTGCAGCACAAGGGCACGCATAGGAAAAGCATGGATGGGGGCTGAGTCTCAATACGACACTCCTAGTCCCCAACCTTGGACCAAGGCTTAGGAGTGGCTTCAGGAGAACCGCCATGTGCAATGGCGACCAAGCATGGCACTGATGGCAGAGCTTCCAGATGCCTAAGCTCCTAGCCTGTTCTATCCCCTGCTGATGAATTTTCCATACCATCTCCCCTGACAGAGGAGTGAGGATGAGCGACATGGACCAGGCACTCAGCATGGGCCAGGCATTCTCAGGATCACTCCCAGGAGCTCATTGGCTGAGGTAGTAGAAGAAGTCTTATGGAATTAGAAGTGCTGGGAGTGAAGGTGAAAATAACAGGTGTCCTCAATTGCTGGGCACTCGATCCAATTTCTTTTTCTTTATCTCTTTCTTTCTTTCTTCTTCTTTTTTTTTTTTTGACAGGCAGGGTGGACAGTGAGAGAGAGAGACAGAGAGAAAGGACTTCCCTTTCCGTTGGTTCACCCCCCAATGGCCGCTGTGGCCAGCGCTCTGTGGCCGGCACGCTGCACTGATCCGAAGCCAGGAGCCAGGTGCTTATCCTGGTCTCCCATGTGGGTGCAGGGCCCAAGGACCTGGGCCATCCTCCACTGCCTTCCCGGGCCACAGCAGAGAGCTGGCCTGGAAGAGGAGCAACCGGGACAGAATCTGGTGCCCCGACAGGGACTAGAACCCCGTGTGCCAGCGCCACAGGCGGAGGATTAGCTTATTGAGCCATGGCACTGGCCTCCACCCCATTTCATAAGGTACTCATGAGCCCATTGCCTGAGGGACCACCCAGCTCCTCATGCCTAGTAGGAGGACTTAGACACCCACCACTGGGTGTCTAAGAGGACCCTGCCAGACCCCTGCCAGGTGCAGTACAGTGGGCTTAGACGCAGAACCCTTTTGGGCAGGATCTCTCTCTCAAGGGCCACCCACTGCACAGACAACTCCCTGTCCCCACCAATCCCTTTTGTGTGCACCCAACCAAGGACGTGGGGCCACTTTGCAGTAATAGGAGTGTGGTCTGGAACCTGAAGGTGTAATAAACTGCAGGGACCCTGTAAAGGTTTAAAGGGGCCAGCTCAGCTTGCAGGCCAAGCACAAGCCAGAGTACAAACACTTGACCCTGGGCGGGGGACGGGGAAGGTGGCAACTGCCTGCCTCCTTTGTTCTTCTTCTCCATGTGTGCCTTCCTTTCCGTTCATTCATCTGACACCTGCTCTGTGCCATCCATGTCATTTTTTTTGATGAGCTACCCTCCTCCTATGGCTGCCCAGTGCCAAGTTGCCACCCCATCTCCATGCTGCAGTTTCACCTGTTTTTTTTTTTTCTTGTGTGTCACCCATGAAATGACTGTGCTCCTGTCCTGTTTACTGTTAGGTGTCTTCAACTCCTGGCAACCTCATGGTGAAAACTTTGTGCATAGCAGCTCATTGCAGCTCCGGGTATCTGCATGGGAGGTCCTTTGGGCTCCATGATGGTCAAGCCAGGAGATTAAGCCCCTCAACCTCCCACAGCCCACACTACCTAGCAGGGGGCTTAGTTCCTGCCACATCCTTGTACCCTCGGGGGTATCTGAATACCTGACTTTTGGGAGATGTATCATGCCCAATACACATAGTAGGGGTTGAATTGTGACCTTCAAAAGAGTATGGTCTTTGATATCATGGCCTAAGGACTGCTATTTAAAAGAAAGCAGGGAGAACTGGACAGACCCATAGAAGCAGCTTTGTGAGGGTAGAGGGCAAGTCCAGAGTTGTGCATCTAGAAGACAAGGAACTAATTCTACAGGTTTCCAGCAGACACCAGAAGTAGAAAGAAGGAAGGACCCCATCCTACATCTTTGGGAGAGTACCTGGCCCTTCTGACACCTTAGTTGTGGACTTGTGGCCTCTACACTGTGACAGGATTTGCTGTGCCAAATTACCCAGTTTGTGGGACTTTATAATAGCAGAGCCAGGGCACTAAACAACAGACATGAGCATCTAACATCACCTTCCTCCAACCTCCTGACCACAGGACACCTGCAGAATCTCTGTGCTCACCCAGTCTCTACATGAAAACTGCCCCTCCCACATCAACTTTCTATCCTAATTGGCAAAATCTGGGCCCAGGAATCCCTGCAACAAAGGAATGAATTGGTGGATTCCTTTGTGTGCTGTATACAGATGTTCATAAAAATCAAAGTACAGCTAAACATGGGAAACAAGCAGGGTGATGGAGGTGAGGAAGGATGGCCCAAGACAGGACCTTCCAGGTGTTCACAACCACCCTGTGAGCTAGAACAGCCAACTCAGCTCCAAATTCCCAGCCTCTGAAGCTTAGCAGGTAAAAGTCACAACTCTCACTCAGCTCCCACACTTATAAATTCCACAACCCTGGACTTGTCACTGTGTCTCTGTAAGCATGTTGAATTTCCCCTCCTGTTCAGTGGGAGTCATCACATATATGCGAGGTAATACCTTTTCAACCCACAGGCTGACATCACCTGTAGTTACAGACATTTTAGAGATGGACAGATCACAAAAATTTGCGGATGGCATGGACCACAACTCAAAACAGGCCTGGCTCCAGTGCTTGGCCTTATTTGCTGGTCTTTACCATGAGGACCAGCCATTACCTCCACACACACTATCTGCCTTACTCATGGGGAAACAGGCCCCTTCACATGGACACAGACATAATGAAACCTCACCATTTCCCTAGGGCACACTAAAGACAGTTCATATTCCATAACAACTGGTGGATTACATCCCTTACAAAATTATGTCTTACTACGTAACTCTGCCTCCAGTACCTACACCCCCCAGACAATTGTCAGGGGAGGGAATAGCATATCCCCATTTTGAACATATGTGGGAGCACTCATGTCAATGCTAGGTGCAGGTTGCTGCATTTCTCAAACATCAATGTCGTTGGACCACACGGGTTGTGTCTTGCTAATGCTTATTGTGATAACAGGTTTTTAATTTTTTTTTCTGACAGTGTTAGCATTTACTGGGTATAATGTCCATTCTTAAGGCTGCAGCCCCCGGTCCCCTCCCTTTCAGCTCAGACAAGAAGGACTGTCTGCTTGGGGATTTTTAGGAACATTTTTTGCTTGGCTGTTCAATCATACACGTGTCAGCAATTCCCAGAGAAGGCTGCTTTGCAGAAAGCCCAGCTACATGCTTGAGATGGGTATCTCTATATGTTTAGGTGCCTCATGAAATAACCCTGTTACTGTAATTTCCTGATCTGTGTGTATAAAAGCAAAGGAGAGCTAGGGAGTCAGGGCTTAACACTTGTGACAGGAGTCCTGTCAAATCCACATACATAATAAACTGCGTGTCTTTCCTCCCAAAAGTCTCAAGGGTGGCTTGGTTTCCTTTGTCTATTGTCTGTAATACCTGGTTCCCTGACTGGGTAGCTGACCATGCTAGCCCCTTGTGCCATTGTTTTAGGAAACAAATGGGTAAGAGGTGACCACTGCTGGATGGATGACTAAGTACCATTCCCAAGACTTTCAGGGTGGGAGTCCTCCTAATGGTGAGGATCACTGCTACAGCTAATTTGGACCCCGAGGCTTGGGACAATCAGATTTGGGAACATCGGACAATCTAAGAGTCCCTGGAGACGAGAGTCTGAGACAGGCCTGCCCCTGCAGGCAGAAGGGGGACTTGATCACTCCCTAAAAATCTTTATTTTAGATTTCAAGATGGGTCTAGCCCTCACAGGGAGGGAATGGTCAGACAGGCATCCGATTGGTCTCTATTGGGGACACCTCTCATTTGTTTGCCTTATGTCTCCCTTCATAGGGTGGTTACATAGTGGGTGGGTCTCCTTCTAAGACCACTGTGTGTACAACATGCTCAAAAATTTCAAAAAGTGTCTTGGAAAGGATTATGGACTCAAGCTTACCCAGAATACACTTAGGACCCACATTATCCACATTTCTGTAGGTTTCAATGGCCCACTTTCAACACTGACTGGTTCTCAGAAGGAACAGGTGTCGCTATAGCTCAAGTAGTCTGCAAGTGCTTATGAAGCATCTAGGACAACAAGATCAATTTCCCTACATCAACTCATGGCTGTCCATCCTTCAGACAAGGCCATGCTGGGTTTGGCCTCTTTTGCTCTGGGATGCAAGAATTCTCATTCTGACTTTGCCAAAATCCTCATCAAAGATTTTCCAGGGCAACACAGTGGAGAATAAAGTCCTGTGGCCATCTTTTCAGATTTCAGTATCCATTGCTGTACTGGCAGGGCTGTCATACACCCACCAATCCTCTGATCTGCCCACAAGAAATTATACCTTCTCAGGCTCAATGCCTCCCAACTCCATTTGAGTTTGTACCAGCAAACCCTCCAATAACCCAACATCTACAGTCAGCTTAGACCAATCCTCTGCCAGCCCACCAGATGCTATTGAGAGAGACCAGGCTACCCCCGATCATTGAGGCAGATGGCACTCCAGCTAGGGGTCATCATGATGCACTATCAGCCTTTCATCACTACTGACCCTTTAAACAGGAAATGCAATACACCCTCCTACTCAGAGAAGCTGCAGGCCCTTGTAGAGCTGTTTGGGTCCATTTTCCACACCCATCATCCGATGTGGAGTGATTTCCACTAACTCCTCCTGATGCTTTCCAATAATGAAGATAGATGGAGAATTCTCCTCAAGGCCCACAAAATGGGCTCAAGAACAGGTCCCAGCTGGGACATTAGATCCTGCTGCATGGGGAGCCCAGGTTAATCCTGACCAGGCTCCAGATTGGGATCTTTTACCAACCAGAATGAAGATCCCTCCTGGGTCATTACCAAGAGGTACACAGGAGGGGTCTCTGAGGAGTATCCAGAAAGCCCACCAACAGGACTAAAACCATGCCAGTGACACAAAAGAGTGAAGAGGGGCCAGGAGATTTCTAAGGCAGCTTATGTGAGGCATCCAGAATTCACACCCCTTTCAACCCTTGAAGCCCCAGAAAACCAATGGATGGTCAATAGTGCTTTTGTGGCAAAAAGTGCCCCTGACATTCATTGAAGGCTCCAGAAACTTCAGGGCTTTGCTGGAATGCACACTACTCAACTCTTGGGAGTGGCAAACAGTGTCTATGTTAACCAAGGCCACACAGAGAAAAGAGAGACAGACTGCCAAAGCAAATGTCAAGCAGCTTTGCTGGCATCTGCCATTACACAGATGCCTTCACTCTCTCAAAACAAATTCACCAACAGAAGCAGAGGGCCACCTAATCAAAAATCAGGGCCATTGAAAAAATGATCAATGCACCTATTGAGAATAGATAGGCCACTGGAAAAACAAATGCACCACCATGATCCACAAGCCTCAAGATGCAATTTCAGGCCGGCGCCGCGGCTCACTAGGCTAATCCTCCGCCTTGCGGCGCCGGCACACCGGGTTCTAGTCCCGGTCGGGGCGCTGGATTCTGTCCCAGTTGCCCCTCTTCCAGGCCAGCTCTCTTCTGTGGCCAGGGAGTGCAGTGGAGGATGGCTCAAGTGCTTGGGCCCTGCACCCCATGGGAGACCAGGAGACGCACCTGGCTCCTGCCATTGGATCAGCGCGGTGTGCCGGCCGTGGCAGCCATTGGAGGGTGAACCAACGGCAAAGGAAGACCTTTCTCTCTGTCTCTCTCTCTCACTGTCCACTCTGCCTGTCAAAAAAAAAAAAAGATGCAATTTCAAGCCAAAGCCAAAGAACTGATGCTCATCACTTTTTTGTCAAAGAAGACAGACACACCAGGTTAGTTCGCCATTGGCTCCCATGAACCTATGATTTCCATGGAAGCAGGGGACAAATCTCTAAAGTTTGTGGTAGACACTGGAGCTGAACATTTGGTCATGACTCAACCTATAGCCCCTTTAGGAAAAAAAAGACTGCTGTCTTCATGAGGGTTAAGAGGATTCAAGCTGAAAAACCATTCTTCTAAACATGAGTCTGTACTCCAGGTGCTCACCAGATTGATCACAAGTGTCTCCACATTGCTGAATGCCCAGTGCCACTCTTAGGATGAAATGTCCTCAGAAATATTGGGGCCCAGACCATTTTCTGCTCCACAGGACTCTACAATTTAACTCTGCCTGGCAACCCAACTGATGGCCATGTACCCTCTTTCATCTTGATGGTATCAGTTGGACACAAATATGAATATGAGAGGGACCGCTCAGATTAACTCAGAAGATTTTCTGTATTTCCTCAGATCTGGGCTGAAATAACCCAGTAGGCCTGATCAAAAACCATGCACCTCTGGTAATGACTTCAAGCTTGGGGCAGCTCCAACTCAACAATGACAATAACCTCTGCCTCAGGATACTCAACTGGGAATAAAACAACACATCACTTACCTGCACGAGGCAGGTATCCTAACTGAGTGTGTGTTCCAGTGGATCACTCCACTGCTGCCAGTCAAGAAACTAGGAGGAGCAGGATATCAACCAGTCCAAGATCTGCAGGCCATAAACAGGGGTACAGTACCATTACACCCTGTGATTCCCAACCCATACACTATCCAGATTCTGCCAAGGACTTCCTGGTACACCTGCCTATACTTGAAGGATGCTTTCTTCTGCCTGAGAGTGACTCCCTCAGTCAGCTGCCATTTACCTTTGAAAGGGAGGACCAGACATGGGCAGGAAAACACAGCTGACCTGGACAAGGCTACTGCAGGAATCCAAAAACTCTCACTCTGTTTGAGGAATCCTTGGCAACAGATATGGAAAAATTTCCTGTGGATTCACTAAATTGCATTAGTCTACAACATGTCAGTGACCTCCTACTGACAGCAGAAAGGCAGGCCAACTGTGACTGGGGGACATGGGTACCCCTGACTCTACTACAAGAGCAAGATATGAAGTATAATGGAAAAAGGTCCAGATCACCAAGAAAACTGTCAAATATCTAGGGTTCAGGATCTCTCAAGGAATTTGGGCCCTGGGGCCTGAAATAAAATTGGTGGTGTGCAACATTCCAGGACCCAAGACCCAGACACAAGTCCATGGGTTCTGTGGAACAGCTGGTTACCACATTCTACCATCATGTAGAATGTCAGGAATTCAGGGCCGGTGCCGCGGCTCAATAGGCTAATCCTCCGCCTAGTGGCGCTGGCACACTGGGTTCTAGTCCTGGTCGGGGTGCCGGATTCTGTCCTGGTTGCCCCTCTTCCAGGCCAGCTCTCTGCTATGGCCCGGGAGTGCAGTGGAGGATGGCCCAAGTCCTTGGGCCCTGCACCCCATGGGAGACCAGGATAAGCACCTGGCTCCTGCCTTCGGATCAGCGTGGTGCGCCAGCCGCAGCACACCAGCTGCAGCGGCCATTGGAGGGTGAACCAACGGCAAAGGAAGACCTTTCTCTCTGTCTCTCTCTCTCACTGTCCACTGTCCACTCTGACTGTAAAAAAAAAAAAAAAAGAATGTCAGGAATTCAGGAATTCAATGCAGAATGTGATAAAATAATCTAAATGTGTTCTAAAGTTATGATAAAATTTCACTGAAGGAGGTAGGAATGGTGCTAATAACTTATGTAATTACAAAAGTGTTGTGGTACAGCAGGTTAAGCTCTCACCTGTTATGCTGGAATCACATGTGAGCACTGGTTCATGTCCTGGCTACTTTATTCCTAATCTATCTCCCTATTAATGGCCTGGGAAAAGCAGTGGAAGATGGATGAAGTGTTTAGGCTCCTGCCAACCATGTTGGAAACCTGAATGAAGCTCCTGGCTCCCGATTTTCACATGGTCCAGCCCTGGCATACAATCATCTGTGGAGTGAACCAGCAGGGGAAACTCTTTCCTCAGTTCTGATTTTCAAATAAGTAAATAAATCTTATAAAAAAGAATGTGACTGCAGTCTGGCAAACTAAGGCAATGGCATTGTGCCCTGTGTTAGGAAGAATTTCCCACCACAGGTGGGGGTTCATAATTTTGACATGGTTAATTTTGTGTACTAAAGTGGAGTAAGTGGAATGAGAGAGATTTGTCACTATTGGAGTGGGACTTTATAAAACAAGAAAATCACCCAGAATGGTATATATGTTGAAAATCAGAGTTGAAGACATCAGTGTGAACCCATGATCAGTTAATCATAGATGCAGAATGTTAGAGACACATTTATAGATCCATGACATTCATAGGTTTCCTTGTTATCAGCCTAAAAGAGCAGCAGAAACCCCAATGTGAAGAAGCATGCCCAGCTGAATTGTCTTTATTTGGAGCTGACTACCTCTTTTGGAATCATTTCACATCAATTTTGAAACCAAATGAGGCACAAGGGGCTCATGACTGAAAAAGTCACTGATACTACTCAGAAACTTGCAAGGGTAGATAATCTCAGGATCAGGACAAAGCTAGAGATAGCCTTTATGCCCAAAAGATGCAGATAAGTACTATTGAAGAATTTGCAACAGTTCTTAGACATGTATTACAATTCTACATTTTTACATAAATAAATCTACACAAATTTTACAATTTTACATTAGGTAAATATGCAGAAAACCCAAGAGCAACTTCTAGAGGTAAAAAGCACAATCTCTGTAATTAATAATTTCTCCAATGGAAGTCGGACAGATGAGACATTTCAGAAGAGTAGATAAATGGACATGAATATAAAGCAACATAATCCATCACAACAAAAGTTGGGGAGAAGAAAAGACCAAAAAGGGTGAACAGAGGATAGAGCATCAGTCCAATTATATGTTTAAGTAGCGTGTCTCAAATGGTTAGGTGGAAGTTTGGGGAAATTATGGCCAAAGTTTTCAAATTTCACAAAAATACAAATCTATAATATCGAGGCAATCATTGCATTCTAAGCCCATGAGGGGAAAAACTCAATATACCAAGGGAGATCATAATAAAATTTCATAAACCCAGAAATAAAGTTAAAACCTGAAAACACTACAGAAGAAAAAGGTGTCCTATTCACAGAGGATTATACAAGGATAACAGATGTGTTATTGGTATAAATGCAAATTGTATGACACTGACAAAGAAACATCCTTCAAGTATTGAATAAGCTCTTTCTTTTCAAAGAGGCAGACACACAGTTATGCAGATCCTTGTGAAGACACTAGTGGGAAGAAAATCACTCTTGAGGTCAAGTCCAGTGACACCACTGAAATTGTCAAAGCCAAAATTCAAGACAAAGAGGGTGTCCCCTCTGACCAACAGTAACTGACATTTGTGAGCAAACAACTAGATGACAGTGACACTGCCAGATTACAACATCCAGAAAGAGTCTTCCTGCACTTAGTGTTCTGCCTGTGAGGTGCCATCACTGAACCCTCCCTCTAACAGCTTGCCCAGAAATACAACTCTGACAAGAAGAGGCACCACAAGGGGTACACTCACCTGCTCCTTCATGCTATCAGCTGCCATAAGAATAAATACAGCCACCAACTTCTGCCCCAAGAAGTTCAAATAAGGCCTTGCCCTCACAGGTTGGCCCCTTGCCCAAGCCCAGTTGCCTCACAGCAATAAAGTGGCCCTTTCATTGAAAAATAAGCAGTATTAAATGAATGCTGTATGCACAAAACATTTTTCACATCGCAAACTGTTTTTCAAAACCAAATAAATAGATGCTCATGTTATATTTTATGTGATTATGTAGGCAAAACTGAGTAACACGGTATAAGCCATAACACAGTGGTAAGCAGATATAAGAATATTTGGTGGATAAATACTCCACTACATTTTAAAAAGTAAAGTAAAGAAAATTTTCCAATATCTTGAATCAAGTAATAATCAAGTCACTTTGGAAAGTAATCTTAAAGGAATCGTCATAGCATCTTAAGCTACAAATTAGAAAATTTATAAAACCAAAGGTTAATATACATTTCATAAAATATATATTAAAATTAGTTAGAAGACAATTTGGTGAAAATAGTTACTTACAATTAAATTTGAAATGAAAGTAAAATGTAAAAATCAATGAATGTAAAACAAATAAAAGCATTCCTCCTGTTGGAATAAGTTTTAGGGAAAGTACCTAGAGGTACACTTGGAAAAATTCAGGGAATGATAATTGTTGAGTCATAACTATCAAGACTTTGCAATTGTGAAAGATGAAACTTACCCTAGATGAAGCAGAGATACCATGTACATTAATGCCACCAGCATAACTTTCCAAATTTAGAGTGACCTGATGACAACACAATAAAAAGTAAACCAAGTTAGCCATAGGTTTATAATCCTAGGACTCACTTAAACTATGATGTGGAATTGTGTGTGTGTGGGGGGGTGGGTAAAGAGAGAAAGACTAGATAGTTGTAAATTGAAAGCTACAAAACGAAAATGGAGGTTTATGATATAAAATATATTTCTAATACTATAAGTAAAACTGAGTAACTTGTTAGGAATAATAAAAGAATAAAAAGCAGATATAAATACATTTGGTGAAAGAGTTTATTACAACAAAGTTTGATTTTTAATGGAGTGTCTTAAATGATAGGTCATTCCATTGTACACAGTATATTACAGGAATTATGGCAGTGTCTAGAAATACATAATAGGAAATTTCATACACCAATGTTAAAAACATAAAGGTAAAATATGTTGCCTGGAAAGGGAGAATGTAGACAACTGACTTAACACCCTGAACAACTGTAAACATGAAATGCTCAGGAGAACTTACAGAACTTGAGCAAGCTGATGGTTTCACAATAAAAATGCAAGTCAAGATTGGCACAGGCTCCTAGTATGACCATCTGCTCACTAGGATGTTAGTGATACACACAGGTCATATTAATAGATTTAAAGACAAAACCAAAATAAAAATGGAAGCATGTGTTATAAAATGAGATGGGATGTGATTACTCTGAGAAGTAATGAGTAATTTTAAATGGGCTATGAAAAGCCAGCATAGGGAATTTTCTGAATAAGGAGTTCATTATAATTTCATCAATGTTGGAAACTATTTTTAAAAATCCTAGAAAAATAAAAAAACAAGGAGCATGCAATTTTCTACAATATATGAAAGTTTAGATTAATATATCTAGAAATATAGTATAGAAACTTTCAAAATCTAAGGCAAATTTAGAGTCCCACTAACATCCAAAAAGAGTAGAAACATGTTATCTGCAGTGGACTAACATGTCTCTGAGAAACAGTGTACATGACAGTTGCCAGGAAACATACAACATTTTGAGTAAGTTGATTAATTCACAATCAAAATGTGAATCAAGCTGGCTACAGATTCATAGTTTTTGAGTTGGCTCCAACTAAGATATTGAAAGCATGCATGGTGTTGGTGTAGTGGTAAAGCTGCCACCTGCAGTGCTGGTATCCCATATGGACACCGGTAAAAGTCCCCGCTGCTCCACTTCCAAATCAGCTCTCTGCTATGGCCTGGGAAAGCAGTGAAAGATGGCCCAAGTCTTTGGGCCACTGCACCCACATGGAAAGACCTAGAGGAGGCTCCTGGCTCCAATTTGGCACAGCTCCATCCATTGTGGCCAATTGGGGAGTGAACCAGAAAATGGAAGATCTCTCTCTCTCTCTCTGCCTCTCCTTCTCTCTCTGCATTATTCTGACTTTCAAATAAATAAATCTTAAAAAATATGCATGGGCAATAATCATAATTTCAAAAAATGATAAAGATTTATAAAGCAATGTAACTCTGAATGATCTATTATTACCATAAGAAAAATGAATATTTTGTTTTGGAAAAATAATAGAAAAATGCATGAATATAGTCAGAGCACTTGAAGAATAGACAATTGCATTAAAAATGAATATAAAAGTTTTTCACAAAGTTATAACAAAGACCATACCATCTACTACAAAGTTAAAATAAAGATGCCAGGGGGAGGTGTTGAGTCGCAGTGGATTCAGCCACCGCTGGGCATGTCCTCATCCTACATTGCAGTGCCTGGGCAGAGTGCTGTCTTCCTGTCCATGTACTTTGTAGGTAGCAGACTCTGCTCAAGTCCCTTCCTGACTCAGAGACTTTGTTTCTCTAACTACTACAACCTTGCATCTAAATATAATGAAGGGAAAAGAGAACAGAGGGAACCCAGGGCTAATTATGGTGGATAAATAATAATGAGAGGAGGAGATGCAGCTGCATCGGCACAGAAAAGGGCTTTGGAGACTTTATCCATCCCATTCCGCTCTGTCATATGAGGGAGAGCTGGGGATGGAGCAAGTTCTGTTATTTGGAGACAATATGTGTGTTTTTATTATTATTTTTAAAAAAGCCACCAAATAATCAACCAAGATTCACTGTAAGGCCTCCATGGAATACTTCTCAGGAGAAGAGTTTCAGAAACTTCTGGGGCCCTAATGAATACCACAGTACATGCTGAAGTCCTTAGACCATGTTTCACCATGCAGACACCACAGCTCCCTGGCCCACAGAGCCTGGGCTTGGGAAATGCTCCCCAACACTTAACAGCCTTGAAAAGGAGGTAGGAAATACTATGGACACCAAAGATCATTGTGGAAGTACTCAGGTGTCCAGGGAAAAACTAGGCCCTGGGGCAGGAGTCTGCTTATAAACATTCCTGGGGACACCAACGCCTATGCCCTCACCACCCCCAGCAGGCCCTCCCTGATCCCTACACATTATGTGCTCCTCCCTTTCCCATATACCACCTGCACCTTCCCAAGCCCCCAACACCCCGAGGTCATGTGGTCTGACCACTACCTCACCTCTGGTCAAACTCTCCTATCCCTCACACTCATCCCCCACCCTCAACCAAAAATATTTAATGGAGTCGCTGGTCCTGAGGCATAGTGGGTTATACCACTGCATGAATTGACAGTATCCCAATGGGCACCAATAAAGTCCTGGCTGTTCCACTTCTAATTCAGCTTCCTGCTAATGCACCCGGGAAAAAATCAGAAGATGACCCAAGCACCTGGGCTCCTGAACCCACATGGGAGACTCGGAAGAAGGTCTTGGCTCCTGACTTCAGCCTGCCCCAGCCTCAGCCATTTTGGCCGTTTGGGGAGTTAACCAGCAGACTGAAGATCTCTCTAACTCCACTTTCCAATAAATAAATATTAAAAAATACAGACTGGATATTGACCCAGGGCTGAGTCCACAGGACAACCTCAGATACAGGGATGAAGGGCATGGTGGGGTCACAGACCCTCCCACTCCTGGTTCTGGGCAAAGAACTCTCTCACAACCTCACAAGCTACAGAGACACAGTGAGGTCACCAACACCTCTGAAAGCACTTTCAAGCCTCACAGGGGCAGATGTTTAGGGGTGGGGAGGGTCCTTGGCTGGCAAATATATGGTGACCCTCCATGGCCTTGCCTCTGCTGGCTGCTCCTGGCACTCTTTGTGTCCATTCCTAAAACAATCGATGTCCAGCCATGCTTCTTCCCAGCTTTGTTGTACATGGCAGGCAACACTGAGCAAGCAAAGGCCAGGATCACTTCTGCATGACAATTGCCAAGAGGTAGAAGGAGCAAGTAGGGCAGGCACAGCACCAGGACCACAGGGCATAGTGCCAAGTAGTACAGCAGTTCAGCTATCCAGAGTCCAGCCACTGGCCACTGGCATGTAGGGCCAAGCCAAGCTAGACCAGATACACTGTAGCCACCAGGGACTGTTCCTGTTCAGTCCAGTCCCTCATTAACCATGCAGATATTTCTTCATTTACACAAGACAAACGCAGAGGCATGAAAAGGAATATCCGTGACTGTGTAGGTAGTAAATAGTGAGAAGCCCCCCCCCCCCACATCACAGGAGCTTGTGCCCCTGCTCTGGAGATGGAGAGGAGAAGAGAGACTCAGAAAGAACATGGAGTAGATGAGTAAGATTAAGGTTAGGTCTGTGCAGTCAGGGCAAAGGGATGGGCTGTGTTCTGGATTTGCTATCCCTTCATGGTGTTCTTATGCTAGAGATGCAATCCAGAAGTGGGGCCTGGTGACCTCATCACTGCCTCACTCTCCCCAGCAAAAGCAATTCTCCTGAAAGCCCAGAGTAGTGTCTCTGCCACTACAGCCTCAGAGAACTTGTACAGTAACTGCTTATCCCCCAACACCATCAACCCGATGTCTGCCAGGCTGCCCATGACCTGGATGGGCTCAGCTGATTGTTAGGACATGGGGTCCTAAATGGTACTTGTTTTTATAAAGACGCTTCCCAAAGTACAAAATACTACCCCCTACTCAGAGCTTTTCATACCTGAGAAGGATTTCTCAAAAATATCACAGATGAGGAGCTGGCACTGTGGTGCAGTGGGTTAACACCCTGGCCTGAAGCACTGGCATCCCATGTGGGCACTAGTTGGAGACCTGGCTGCTCCACTTCCTATCCAGCTCTCTGATATGGCCCGGGAAAGCAGTAGAGGATGGCCTAAGTCCTTGGGCCCTTGTTCCCACGTGGGAGACCAGGAAGAAGCTCCTGACTCCTGGCTTCAGATTGGTGTAACTCAGGCTGTTGCGGCCATCTGGGGAGTGAACCAGCAGATGGAAGACCTCTCTCTCTCCTTCTGTAACTCTCACTTTCAAATAAATAAATAAATATTTTTAAAAAATCACAGATGAAATCAAAGCAGGTATTTTGAGAATGCTGTGAGCCACTGGGTTTTATGCATACTGGAGAATCTGCCTGATCATGGGGAAGGTCATGCAAAAGAGGGCCAAGCAAACCACTTAGGACCTGTGCCCTGTGTCCATCCCTGGGGTGAGTCAGAATGCAGGGCCAGTCATGGGCAGCTTTGGGCCCCTTTCACCTAGAGTGAATATGCACTCCAGGCACTCCAATGTAGGCTAAGTGGATAGACTGTAAGTTGAGCCAAAGGTTGTGTCACCCAGGCAGGAATTTGGACAAAGGGGGTGGCCTAAAGAGAATTATCAGGTAATGTATATAATAGGAGCCAGTGTATCATGTAGGTAATAAATGCCTAGATTATAGCTCAAGTTGCAGACAATGCCTGTCTTCCTTTTTATTATTATGTTTCTTTACTGAGGAAATCTTTATTTTAAAGGCACTGAGAAACTTACCTGTAGGCATTTTATAAGTAAGACACAAATGGACTATTTATAATTGGTCCATAAATTTTAGGAGCTATGGAAACAGCTCAATGAGTGACAATGAAATGAAATTACTTCAGAATCCTCCATGAACTGCTTCTAACAAAACACTTCTCCCACTTTCCGGGGGAAATAAGTCAGCCCTGTAGAGACTTCAATTTTTTCATACATTCCAAAACCTTCTGTGACAATCACTCGTGATGCCAATGTGGATGGACAGGCAAGCTGACTGGAGTCATCGACCAGGAGAGATGATATTTCACTAAAACTGTGATATTTCATTCTACCAAAAAACCAAACTGAGTCACAAAGAACTCCATCTTATCAGTCCACAGGTTTAAGCCAATGGTGTAATAACCTAGGTCTGCAGGTCTCTGTTTCCAGTGTGTGCACCTGTGGACCTGTCTGCCTAGGGAAGAAGAGTGTGAGCAGGGGTTGGCTGCACCAGGATAAGTGGTCAGTGTTTCAATTACAAAATTGATTTTAGTGACCTCAAATTCAGTCATGAAACTTCCAGTCTAAGCAAGGGAAACACAGACACATGTACCTCTCTCCCAACTTTTGACAAAATTCCAAAAACAATTGCTCATTTAGGAATTTTGGAGAGAGGGGAGAGAAAGGGGGGGGGAAGGGGGAGGAAAGAGATGGAGAGAGAGAGATAGAGAGAGAGAGGCCAAGAGAGGTCTTCCCTCTCCTGGTTCACTCCCCAAATGTCCACAATGGCCAAGATTGGCCCAGGCCAAAGTTAGGAGCCAGGGTCTTCCTCCATGTCTCCCACATTGATGCAGAGGCCCAAGCATGTCCCTAGGCACAGGGAGCTAGATTGGAAGAGGGGTCGCTGGGAATAGAACCAGTGCCCGTATGGGGTGTCAGCACTGCAGGTGGTTACTTAACCCATTTTGCAACAGCCCTGGCCTCTCATTTGAACACGTTCTAATCTCTCTTGTTGCCTCCCCAAACTTTTTCCCCCTCACTCCCAGCCCATATCACCAACGCTTCTGTTGCTGCAGCTCTCTTCCTTTGGAAACACTCTTGATGACTGCCGCTAATTATGTGAGAAATGTTACTCAATTCAAATGGTTCTGTAAACAGGGCCTGAGTGTCATCTAAGGGGGATACATATGCATTTCCATAAAACAGACCCATAAAGATTCTGAAATGTTGCCATATCATAAGAGCCAAAAAGAAGCTGCAGCTGGTTTTTTCTAGTGCCTCCTCAGTCCTTTCCTACAAAAAACTATTTGTTTTCTAATCACTCAAAATCAAAAGCATCAATGCTACCCTTACACTTCTCTAAAGGCTGCTCCAGCACCCAAAGAAAGAAAATAGCAAGGAACACAAACTCAGGATGCCTAGAGGGTGATAGTCTCCTCATCACTTTGCACTTTTGTTTCTGGTTAAAGATTATTCAAAAAGGAAGCTGGATACTGCAATTGTTAGCAATACCCTCAATCACAGACACCCCCAAAGGCAGCACATTTGTGCAGCAGAAGGGAAAACAGAGCACTCAATAAAAAAGAATATTTTGACAAGAGGAAAGGATGCCAATTCATATGCACACAAACTGAAACAAAGAGCTTTCCCCACACTTCTGATCAGGATCTCATCAATTTCCAGGTCAAAGTCCCCTTACACTTTGGAAGGCAGACTCATTGAATTTTTCTCCACCCTGGTGTACCTCTGTGTGAAGGATGCATCTCCATGGGGGACTGCACCACCACAAACCAGGGAGAACATAGTTATGGTTTTGACAGTCTGAAAAGAATGGATATCCACATCTATTGGTTCTGACTTGGCTAACAAGTTTCCTTCTGCTCCAGGAACCTGGTGCAAGTTTGGGGTAAAAAGATAGAAACACAAAGAAAAGCTGGATCTGTTTGGTGAAAAGAAAGGAATCTTGATATCTGGTTAGTATTGTGTTTAGAGAGTTAGTATTTAGTTAGTATTTAGAGAGGATTTCACTTTCCACTTATATTTGAAGAAATAAATGGGTACAATCAGCCATATCCTAACCCAGGACAGCTTTAGTCAGAGGATAGATTATAGCTAGCCTGGATCATTTATGCATCACTCAGTAAATGACAATCAAAATGAAATAGAATACTCTAAAACAATGTCAAACCTGTTCAGTATATATTTCTAAGAAGAATAATCAGAACATTCATCAGTCAGCAGAAAGAGAAGCAATGAAAGTGGAGTCACAGTGAGAGTAACAGAGAAATGATAGTGGCTGTGTCACCCCTCAGCAGCTTTCGACCTTAAATGGTCCCCAGCATACAGACACTGACAGAAAAGACACTCAGGACATATTTCCAAACCGAAGATGAGAGATTGCATGGCGGGTTGATCTTATGATGATTTTACTGAAAAATTTTGCATTTAGGCAGATATGTTTTAATATGGCAAAGTTAACCCAGTGCCTAATTCATGGAGACAGCCTGAAGAAGCACTGCTGACAAGGGAGAGAGCTGCAATATCTCTATAACTCTTCTTAGCATCACAAACAGAAGAGAAAAAGTGTACTCATGTCAGTGGTTATAAAGTAGATGGAAGCACAAACATTTCAGAAAAGAGCAGAGCAAAACTCAGGTACAGATTTCTTAAGAAAGTAAATTAAGAAATGAAAGGTTCCAAGATGGCAGAGCAGGGAGGGAGCTTACTGCTCTAGCCTAGGAGAAGATAGTTTTAAAAAAGTGGAGATAGTGTTGTCTCAGGGAAGAATTAGGGGAAAACAGCAAAGGAAACTCTACCAAAATTAGAGGGACATGGAGGGCATGGACGCCCATGGCTCAGGACTCCAACAGCTGAGAGCCTATGCACCAGCTCTAGAAAGAGAGGTGAGACAGACAACAGTATCCCAGCCACTGGCAAAAAAGCAGCAAAAAGAACATAGAGAGAACAAGGCTTGCAGCCTGAGGTGGGGTGGGTGGGGGAGTGTACCAGCTAAACTATAAGAGAAAAAAAAGTATGGGACGGACACGTTTCTCTCTCTGATCCCTTTACAAAGGTGTACTGTAACAAGCCAATAGAGCAGGTGCCATTTTCGACATACGTGACAGCTGTGCTAACTCGTCTGCACCCGGCAATCAGCTGAGCAGAGACTCCTGACTCTGGTGGGGAGAAATAACAGAGGGCTATGAGCTTGAGATTGTAGAAGCTTCCAAATTGGGACTGTGAAAACAATTGGGGGTGTGTGGAAGAACTCACAGTGTGGCTGGGATTTTGAGCAGTATCAGTGGGAGATGCCACAAGCTTGGGGGTTCCTGGTACGTGGTGAGAGACATTGCTGGGGAATCAGCTTACACTGAGGACAGAAAAGATCCATTGTGTGGTCCTTGGGACAGAGCAGATGAATATTATACCTACTGGGGCTAGCATTCATGCACTGGTCTCCATTGAGGAGAAGAGCTCAGCTAAGCAGATTATACTTCCCATCTAATAAAAAAGAGAGAAGATTTACCACACCAAACCTGGGTTTGTCACTGTAGGCATACCCTTAACCCTGGAGAACTGAACAGCGCTCTCTGGCCACACCCACTACAAGCATATAGAGATTCACTGAAGGCAGACACTCCACTGATCTACAGAGTCATAGTACAATGCTAAAAGCTGCCACAGCAAAAATAAATAAATAAATAAACAAACAAACAAAAAAAGAAGAAACCAACATCATCTCTCTAAATACTAGATTATGAATATGGTAAGATAGAAGAAATGCAAGAAATGGAACTCAAAAAATGATCATAGCATTACATAAAAGTAACCAAAAACAAACACACAAACTACTGAAATCCATGCAGGACATGAAAGAAAATCTGTCTCATGAAATTGAGATCTTAAAGAAGAATCAAAATGAAATGAAGAATTCAACAGAATGTGAAATTGAGATCTTTTAGAGAAATCAAAATGAAATGAAGAATTCAACAGAACAAGTAAAAACTTCAGTGGAGAGCCTTAAAAACAGAATCAGTGAGGCAGAGGAGAGAATATTGGACACATAAAACCTACCTAAATTGAGCCAAGAAGACACAGAAAACCTAATAAGACCCATAAACAAGACAGAAATTGAATCATTAATAAAGACAGTCATAACAAAGAAAAGCTCAGGAACATTCACTCTTGAATTATAACAGACATGTTAAGAAGAATTAACTCCAGTACTTCTCCAGCTTTTCAAAAACAATTGAAAGAGAGGAAATCCTCCCAAGTTCTTCCTACAAAGCCAGCATCACCTTAATTCCTAAGCCTGAGAAAGATGCAACAGTGAAAGAGAATTATAGACCAATTTCCCTAATGAACATAGATGCAAATATCCTCAACCAAATTACAGCTAATAGATTCTGAAACACATCAGAAAGATCATCTAAGCATGAAAACTCTAACAAATTGGTTATAGAAGAAACGTTCATCAACACAATCAAGGCAATTTATGAAAAACCCATGGACAGCGTCATACTGAGTGGAGAAACGTTGGAAACATTCGCACTAAGATCTGGTACTAGACAGGGAGGCCCACTCTCAACATTGCTATTCAATATAGTACTGGAAGTTTTAGCCAGGGCCATTAGGCCAGAAAAAGAAATCAAAGTGATACAAATTGGAAAGGAAGAAGTCAAACTATCCCTATTTGCAGATGACATGGTTCTATATATAGGGGATCCAAAAGACTCTACCAAGAAGAATTTGGTAAAGTAGCAGGATATAAAGTCAATACAAAAAAATCATTAGCCTCTGTAGACACAGACAACGCCACAGCTAAGAACTTCTGAAATAAATCCCATTCACAATAGCTACATAAAAATCAAATACCTTGAAATAAACTTAACCAAGGATATCAAAGATCTCTACAATGAAAATTACGAAACTTTAAAGCAAGAAATTGAGAAGATACAAAGAATAGAAAATCTTCCATGTTCATGGAATGGAAGAATCAATATTGTCAAAATGTACATATTTCAAAATGCAATTTACAGAATCAAAGAGGTACAAATTAAAATACCAAAGACATTCTTTACATATCTGGAAAAAATGATGCTGAAATTAATATTAGGCACAGGAGACATCAAATAGCTAAAGGAATCTTATATAACAAAAAGAAAGCTGGAGGCCTCACAATACCAGATTTCAAGACATACTACAGGGCAGTTGTACTCAAAACAGTCTGGTACTGGTACAAAAATAGATTGCTAAACCAATGGAACAGAACAGAAACACCAGAAATCAATCCAAACATCTACAACCAACTTATATTTGATCAAGGAACTAAAACCAATTCTTGGATCAAGGACAGTTTAATCAACAAATGGTGCTGGGCAAACTGGATTTAAACATGCAGAGGTATGAAGCAAGACCCCTACCTTACACCTTACACAAAAAATCCACTCAACAAAGATCTAAATCTATGACCTGACACCATCAAATTATTAGAGAACATCTGAGAAACCCTGCAAGATATTGGCACAAGCAAAGACTGCTTGGAAAAGACTCCAGAAAAAGGCACACTAATCCACTGTTTGTAGGAATGCAAACTGGTAAAACTGTTATGGAGACACTTTGGAGATAACTCAGAAATCTGAATATAGCCCTACCATACGACCCAGCCATCCCACTCCTCAGAATTTATCCAAGGGAATCTAAATTGGCAAATCAAAGAGCTATCTGCACCTCAATGTTTATTGAAGCTCAATCAGAATACCTAAGACATGCAATCACCCTAAATGCCCATCAATGGAAGACTGGATAAAGAAATTATGGTATATGTACTTTATGGAATACTACACAGTGGTAAATAAAAATGAAATCCAGTCATTTGCAACAAAATGGAGGAATCTGAAAAACATTATGCTGAGTGAAATAAGGCAGTCACAAAGGGACAAATATCATATGTTCTCCCTGATCTGAGACAACTAACTGAGCACCTAAAAATAAACCTGAGAAGAATAACTCGATCAGCCCTTGTCCTGACTGTTGAGGAGCAGCTTACAATTTTATTCTTTTTAGTATTTTCTTTTTCTACTTAATACCATTGGTTGAACTGTTTACTTAGCAGAGTTATTCTCAGGTCTTTAAATCCAGTTGAAAATCCATCCCTTTTAAAAATAAGAGTGGGAATAAGAGAGGGAGATGTACGGTTTGGCACACGTTCCCTATGACTTACCCATATGGGTAAGTATGTCTGTGTGGGTGCAAATTGTTAAAATCTTTACTTAGTATAGGGTTGATCCTCTGTATATAATGATAATTAAAAATGAATCTTAATGAAGAATGGAATAAGAGACCAAGTAGCAGGTGGGATGGTTTGGGGGTGGGAGGACAGGTATGGAGGGAAGAACTGCTATAATCCAAAAGTTATACTTACAAAATCTGTATTTATTAAATAAAAGCTTTCTATAAAAATCATTGAGGCTCAAAATGTCGATTTCACCTCGATTTATTACATTTTAGATGCTCTATTACTTACCACATATCAGGGAAAAATATTGTATTTATCTGATTTGGACTGGCTTATTTTACTAAGTGTACTGGTTTCCAGTTGCATCCATTTTGTTGTTTTACAGAGAATATAGCCTTGTCAACATGTTAGAAAATAATTTGTAAATGGTTAGGAGTAAAAATCTGACTAGAGATTAAAATCTACTATATGTTGGACATCAAATTCCCAAAACCAAATATTACATAAAATAGGGACTCTTACTTAAAACAAGCAAATTGAATCACAATATGAAAACTACCAACCAACCAATTAAAACCTTACAGAAGCAAAACATTTGTAAAGAAATACAAAATATTCCAGGCCCAGTGCTCTGGCATAGGGGATAAAGCTATTGCCTGTGGTGCCAGCTTCCCATATGAGTGCTGATTTGAGTCCTGGCTGCCCTACTCCTGATCCAGCTCTCTGCTGATGGCCTGGGAAAGTAGGAAAGATGGTCCAAGTGCTAGGGTCCCTGCACCAGCATGGGGGAGCTGGAGAAAGCTCCTGGCTCCAGGCTTCAGATCAGCTCTCTCTCTCTCTCTCTTTCTCTCTGCCTCTGCTTCTCTGTAACTCTGCCTTTCAAAAAAAATCTTTTGCAATAAAAGAAATACAAAATATTCCAAACACATCTATGTTTCCCAGATGTACCAAGGTAGAAATAAGCAGAGAATATTTTCAAATATTTGGAAACCCAGCATTACACTAATGATGATGCAAGTTGACCAGAACTTCAAATATGCATGAAGCATAAGCCTCTCATTCATAAACAGATGCATATATCCTTAGTATTCTTATAATAAATTAAATCAGATATGAAAATACAATAACAAGTGAGTTATAAGAAAAAAGGCAAGAGGCGGTTAACATTTTAAACAATCCATTTAAATTTTCCAAGTAAGTGAAAAATTCAAGAAGAAAAATCCCATGACCATTTAGATTGAATGTTGAAAAGCATTTAAAAAATCAGCATGAAATTTAAAAAATAAAAAACTGTTAGCAACATAGTAAGAATGTGGCTTCCTTACTCTGTTCAAGATTGTTTAAAAAGGATCCTATAACAAACAACACAATACATATAGGATCAGTGACAGCTTTTACCCTGGAAGTAAGCCTAGACCAGGCTGCCTCCACTATCTCCAACTTCTTATTGGAGGAATAGTGGGGGGAGGGGAGAGCCAAAAGAAAAAATAAGCTATAAAGATTTTAGAAATCTTTAAAATGTCAATATGTTGGTGATATTTAGAGCGAATCCATAAAATCTAAAACAGATACAACCAATAAATGAATTTAACAAGACTGCTGGAAAGATCAATATTTTTAAAATCCACTAGATTACCATACACCAGCAAGAAACAAATAGAAAATATTAAAGGTGAGTATGCAGAGAAGAAACCAAATACTGACAGGAGAAACGGGAAATAATGATTAAATCATGGGATGTCTTTCAGTTTCTTCCAATCAATATTAAACAGTAACACAAACGACCCAACAGGAAAATGAGTCACAATACGAAGAAAATGAAGCCCAGAGGCCGACGCACAGAACTGTGACTCACTGAAGCAGTTACTGCACCGAGAGCTCCAGCAGGGACCCATCAGGGAGGGCAGGGCCACAGGAGGGACCCGGCGGGTGCAGGAGCAGAGGGGAGAGGCCTCCCGCCTGGGGAGGTGGAGTCCGACCTGCAGCCAGGCCTCGCCTCCTGCTCTCCCACCCAGCACAACCTGAAGTCAGGGGCCCATTGCCGTGGAGGATGTTGATGGGCTGCGTCCTTTGTGACGTTGTGTGCACTCATGGCCATGCACGCTGTCCAATCAGGCACGACGACGTCCACGTCACGTCATCACGCGGGGTCCTGACGTCACAGTCATCTTACAGTTCTGGGCAGGAGCGAGGTGCTAGGAGACGGCTCTGCAGGCGCGAGGCTCCCAAAGCAAGTCGGGCTCCGTGGCCTCCACCTTCATCACCGGGGGACGCTGGACACCTGGAGCTGAAAACCGCGACGTGGTGAGTGTGTGCGCCCAGGTGTCGGGAGAGGCGTAAAGCAGCCGTGGAAGCTGCTGAGAAGCTGGCAGGACGTGGGCCTCCCAGAGGTCGTCTCCGAATCTGTGGCACCATATTGCCGCTGGCCCAGCGCTTCCCTTGGTCCCCTCAGACCCGGGGGTCGGGGTCTGGACTGGCACCCGGGACCCCTGACGCCCTGCCCCTTCCCTGCTCTCAGCGACTTCTCATCCCCAGAGCCTTCCCCAGGCAGCTGTGTGGCAGCAGCCCCGCGTCTCCCCGACTGTGCAGTGGGCACGGGGTGGTCATTAGGGAGAATGTGGGCTCCGTGTGTGGGGTGTGTGTGGGACAGGAGCTGTAGTTTGTGCTGCCCTGGGCTCCTCCATCCTTCCCTGCCGGGACCTGATTCCCCCCAGTTTTCTAAATATGTGGGCAGCAGGGTCTCTTCCAGGATGCTGGTCTCTCAGCACAGCTGTTTCTAGGGGTCTCTCCATTTTCTGTTTCCAATAACATAGTCACCTGGGGTGGGTAAGGCAAAAACAAAAGTTCTGTTTGACAGGTTTTAGAGGGGCACATGTACCCTGGAATTTGACACTTGGGTTTCATGTTAATTACACTTACACTTTCCCTTGATGGACTGCCATCTGCATTTGCACTTTCAGAATAGAAATTTTGTCTGCTCAAATTTATGTGTATTTTTAAAAATTATTCTGTTCCATGAAAACCGTCCCAATCCTGAAGATAGTCTACTGAGTTATTTTGAATTTATATTTTTATATGAGTTTCTGGTTATTTTTGTTTGTTTTAATTTTTTCAAGATTTTTGGATATGAGTGACAAATTTTGTGTATATTCAAGACATGCAACATGATGTTTTCAATGTGAGGAAACAAAATTTATGGAAAATTCACATTTTTTTGAAACATCAACAATCCTTTATTAGCAAGCCTGTGCAGGTTAACTTGCTGACCTGGCTCAAAACAGCATTGCTAACAAGATCAGGGATGGAGGTGCACAATCAGAATGCAACTTTTGGATTACAGTGGCTTTCCCCACCACCCCATAACCTTCCTCCCACTGCAACCATCCCATCTCCCACTCCCTTTCCCATCCCATTGACATCAAGATTTATTTTCAGTTATCTTTATATACAGATCAATTTAGTATATACTAAGTAAAGATTTCAACAGTTTGCACTCACACAGAAACACAAAGTATAAAGTACTGTTTGAGTACTAGTGGTTTTTTTGTTTAAAGATTTATTTTATTTATTTAAAAGAATTACACAGACAGAGAGAGACAGAGAAAGAAATGTCTTCCATCCACTGGTTCACTCCCCAGATGGCTGCAATGCCCAGAGGTGAGCCAACCCAAAGCCAGGAGCCAGTAGCTTCTAGCTTCTTCTGATTCTCCCATGTGGGTACAAGGGCTCAAGGACTTGGGCCATCTTCCAATGCTTTCCCCAGGCACATTAACAAGGAGATAGATTGGAAGTAGAACAGCTGGGACTTGAACTGGTTCCAGTATGGGATGCCAGCACTGCAGGCCGGGGCCTTAACCTGTTGTGCCACATCGTCTGTGCCAAGTATGTGTGTACTTAATATCCTTGTTTAACTAAATCCTTGTATTGTAACATTCTTGTTTGATTTTCTTTCACAATGATGTTATCAGATCACTCAAAATTCTGTACATTAATGTACAGTCTCTCTGAACTCTGTTAGGGTAAGTTCAATCTGAGACACTTTAAAGTCATACATTTTTTAACTTTCTTAATTTTTATAACTCTAAAGTTATTGTTCACTGAATTTTCCCAAAATGTAGCTCTAGATATACTTTCTTAGAATTTCTCTAATAGGTGGAATGAGTTTTATATTCATTGATTTTTACTTCTCACTTTATATAATTACAATTAAGCATTTTTCACCAAATTCCTTTATTTTTGCATTTTATAGAATTTAGCAAATGTAAACTAACCTTTGATTTTAGAAATTTTCTGTAGTCTATATATCTTTAGATATTTGGATAATTCCTTTAAGATTATTATCTAAAGTGGCTTGATTAAAGATATTAGGATTATTTTAGTTTTCTTTTCAAATATAATAGAATATTTTTTGACAGGCAGAGTTAGAGAGAGAGAGAGACAGATACAGAGAGAAAGGTCTTCCTTCTGTTGGTTCACCCCGCAATGGCCACTATGGCCTGTGCGCTGCGCTGATCTGAAGCCAGGAGCCAGGTGCTTCCTCCTGGTCTCCCATGTGGGTGCAGAGCCCAAGGACTTGGGCCATCCTCCACTGCCTTTCTGGGCCACAGCAGAGAGCTGGCCTGGAAGAGGAGCAACCAGCACCCCAACTGGGACTAGAACCCGGGGTGCCGGTGCTGCAGGCAGAGTGAGCCACGGCGCCAGCCAAATATAATGGAATATTTTACACCAAGTTCTCAATATGCATGTCAATCTCAATCAAATAAAATATTTGTAGCATGAACATCCTTTTTGTTTTGTATTTTGAAAGATATATTGTCCATATGAAAAATACTACATGAACACTATTTTCATTCAATACTTGAAGGAGGTTTCTGAGAGTCATGTAATTTGTACGCATGCCAACAATGTATGCTGTTAACCTTCTATTTGACCTTCTTTTTAAAAACACCCATTGTTTTCTTTACAGGGCTTTTAAGATTTATCTTTATTTCTGGGTTTATGCAGTTTAATTATGATCTGCCTCAGCATGGTGATTTTTTTTTTCATCCTATGATTGGAGTGCAATGACCTGCTTCATTCTTTAAATTCATAGTTTTGACAAAAGTTTATAATAATTCCTGATGAATCTTTTTATTTCTATAGTATCTGTTGTTACATATCCTTTCTCTTCTCTGATTTTAATGATTTTGGTCTCCTTCTTTTTTTGGCTAGTTGTTCCAATGGTGGATCTATTTTGTTTATTTTTTCAAAAAACCAGCTCTGCATTTCAATGACTTTTGTATTGTTTGTCTGGTTTTATTTTTGTTTATTTTTTCTCTAATTTTTTGACAGGCAGAGTTAGACAGAGAGAGAGACAGAGACAGAGAGAAAGGTCTTCCTTCCACTGGTTCACCCCCAAATGGCCACTACAGCGAGCGTGCTGTGCCGATCCAAAGCCAGGAGCCAGATGCTTCCTCCTGGTCTCCCATTGGGTGCAGGGTCCAAGCACTTGGGCCAACCTCCACTGCCTTCCCAGGCCACAGCAGAGAGCTGGACTGTAAGAGGAGCAACCAGAACAGTACTGGCACCCCAACCAGGAATAGAACCCGAGGTATTGGCGCCGCAGGAGGAGGATAGCCAAGTGAGCCATGGCGTTGGCCTTCTTCTCTAGTTTTAATCATATATTTTCTCTTATTAATTTTGGGCTTGATTTTTTGTTGTTTTTCTAGGTCATTGAGATGCACTGATAGCTCATTTGTTTGATACCTTTCCAATTTCTTCATGTAGGCAATAATTCACCCTTAACACTGCTTTTGCTGTATCCCATAAATTTTGATATGCTGTATTGATTTCTTTTATGACCCACTGTTAATTCAAAAGAATATTGTTCAGTCTCAGCATGTTTCCATATGATCTAAAGATTTCTGAGTTGTTGATTTCCAGCTTTATTCCAGTTCCCATCTGAGATGATGCATGATATTATTTAAAAGTTTTTGAATTTTCTGAGACCTACTTTATGACATAGCATATGGTGTATGCTTTAGAGTACCAGATATATCAAACTAAGATGGCATCTGGAATTAAATTTATTTATTGTCTGGGAACAGTCTCTAGCCTTCATTATTGTACAATTATTGGGTTATAATTGCTGAAATTTTATTTTTACTAATGAGAAGAGTGAGAGGGATAAGGCACATTGTTAGAATTTTAGTACTGTTGATAACTGAAAGTATTGGCTATTTATGTTTATAACTCAACAATTGAAAAGGAAAATTATGTGAACACACTTCATAAAAGACCACATACCAATAAAAGTGCATGAGGAGCCAGCATTGTGGCAGAGCAGGTAAATCCTCTGCCCATGATGACAGCATCCCATATGAGCACTGATTCTTGTCCTGGCTGCTGCACTCCCAATCCAGCTCCTTGCTAATGGCATGGGAAAACAGCTAAATACAGTCTGGTTCAAAGAGAAAGCATAGAACTTTGATATCCCTTTTTTGGTTGCATTTTACATATTATCTAATGCTGAGCACAATATGATAAAAAGACTTTCTTGAGGAAAAAACAGGCAAGTCACAGGGCAGCATAAAATACATGGTCACAATAGAATTAATCATGTTTTTAATAATTTAAAGAGAACAGATTTCATTTTTATTATTCTGTAATGTAATTTTATGTTTTATATTCATCTATGGCATCTCTATATGATTGTGTCTGTGTTTCTACTGAATTACTAATTTGTACACCATATAATCCATATTAACTGTCTTATTAGAGTGCAAATCTCTAATTTGTCTTAGAATTTACCACTGACACCTGAATGTGTAATATAATAACCTGATTTATAAGAATACCAACACAGGGAAACAGTGGGTTTCATGGTTTATTTTATGATGCTGTGAAAATAAACTCAATTTTAATGCTGAAAGTTGTCCTAGAAACTGTCATGAGTAAAGGATTTCAGCTCATTATAGGGTTATACCATCATGGTCATCAGCATGGGATACTACATCTTTCTGGATGTTACTGGAGCTGTAAATTATTTTCTGCTTTTGGAAATTTTCCAGAATACATGTACCTGGCATACTACAATTTTTCATTTATTTTGGACCCTTTTATAAAAACACCCATCCCCATATCTGTCCTTTAATATGGCTCACACAAAAATACTCATTGTTACTTAAGGCAAAGCTACCTTTTCCCTTGCCCTGTGCATTGGATTTATTTTTTTTTTATTTTGACTTTCATTTGGTTATTTTAACCTGTGTATATCACTATCCACTTGAAATCTAATCTTAGCACTGCCAATATATGGTCATTTTTTTTTTTTTGACAGGCAGAGTGGACAGTGAGAGAGACAGAGAGAAAGGTCTTCCTTTTCCATTGTTTCACGCCCCAATGGCCGCTGTGGCTGGTGCGCTGCTGCTGGCGCAGTGCCAAGCCAAAGCCAGGAGCCAGGTGCTTCTCCTGGTCTCCCATGCAGGTGAAGGGCCCAAGCACTTAGGCCATTCTCCACTGCACTCCCAGGCCACAGCAGAGAGCTGGACTGGAAGAGGAGAAACCGGGACAGAATCTGGCGCCCCAATCAGGACTAGAACCCGGGGTGCCAGTGCCGCTAGGTGGAGGATTAGCCCATTTAGCCGCAGCACTGGCCATATGGTCATTCTTTAGGGCATTTACATATTAATGCTATGAATTTACTCAAAATTGTTCAGGTAGTATTGGTAACCTCCATCATCATGTTCTTTAAAATCACTTTTGGACATTACATGTTTCACTGTCAAGGACACATGTGTTTTATAGCTTCTTTATTTTTAGGGACTCAAAATTGGCCATTCACATTAAATTTTCCATGCAATAGGTTGAGACACTGTTATCTTAGCTCTAAGATTATTGAATTCAATGGCATACAATTTCCTTGATTTAAGAGAATACAGATTTTCTGTAGCTTAAATGTGCATTTAGGGCTGTTTTTATCTATATCTGTTACATCTTCTTGTGGCCTTATTTCTGCTTCTACTAAATTTGCCATGGGTACACCCACTAGTCAATATACCACATATATAAAATTGTCCCATTTCTCTATTTTTCATATTTTATTTGAATTTGTTTACTATAGCCTGAGTACATAGTCAATAATCAAATTTGTTCCAATTCTAGTGCAGGAAACTTCAGGGTACCATGATTTTCTTTATCATTGTTAGGCTATGAACTCTCTGAGTTCTGGAAGCTCTCCTAACAAATTTTATGATCATAGTACCTGAGTACAATCTAGGGTTGTTCCATCAGTCTCATTAGCTGGGGAGTTCATTTTTAGCCTTACATACATTCATGGAACATGAAATTAACCATTTTCCTTGAAAATTTAGGTAAAATTTTTGGTCCTTAAATTCATTGAAGTCACTCTTTTTCACAAATATTCTAGTCTAGGCTAATCCCAGCCCTGTGAACCTGTGGCCATGGTGATTTAAATTTTTATTGTGAGATCACCATCACACCCAACATTCTCTAAGTTGTCCTGGAAACTTTCAGGTATACCGTGTCTCAGAGCCATCTTAGCCAAGCATAATCATTCTCTCTTCTCAAGGTAGTATATATATATATAGATGAAAAAAATTAACTATATACAATGTATGTATATACACAAATATAAAACTTCTGGATTTTTATAGAACTCTAAATTATTGTTTGATTATTCAGTTTTTTGATTATTCAAATTTTCCACTGTGTTTCTCGATATTGGTACATTTCCTGACAATTATCTGGGTAAGTGGCAGGATCTTGATGTGGTTTTGATCTTAAGATTGTATATGTTTATCTAATTTTAGAGGTTGGTGGAGAGGGAGAGACAGAAACTATGAGCTACATCTGGTGCCTTGCTCCCCATTCTTGTAATGACCAGTATAATGACTAGATTATTATAGAACTCTAAACATACTTTTTAGATAATAAATTTAATATGTATATATAAGTTTTGAAAGTTTTGCTCTGTATATGAATATATAAATAAATAAACTCCCTCTCTCTCTCCCTATATATATAAATGCATGGGCTATTTTTCACAAAAATCTTTTAAATGTACTTGTCACATTATTATTCTAACTATCAAGTAATTGAATTCTACTCACATATTGAAAATGTAATTTATATTCTAACCAATATACCTCTTTTGTGTATTTTGTTTTGTCTTTGAGTGTATTCTTATCACCTGTGTAAACTATTAGTAGTCTAATGAAAGCCCATCCTAGAACTAAACCTATCCATATGTTGCTTGGATTTTATATTGGAAGATCATAAACATATTCAAAATTTTGTTAATTTTGTTGGCCACTTTTATGTATATAGTTCATCAGAAGCACTTTTGGGTCATATTCTCATTCTCTCTTCCTAGGTAATCTAATTTTTGAGGTTTTTGTGAATGTACATAAATCTTTGATTATTGATAATTTTCACAGTGTAACTGTAGATGCCAGTATCTTTCATATAAGGGTGGTTTTTTTTATAAATGGCATAATTTCCTTACTCATCATTGTTGATTTCTTCTTTTATTTCTCAAGTTTAATGCAAATTTAATACATGTTAGTTGACCCAAACCTGTTGTATATGCTTGTTATGCTATTATTGCTCCTATATTATTGCTGTCACTACAAGTAGTCAGAATATGGTTTATATCCTAACAAGCACATTACTCTTAATCTTTGTTTTATTTCTATGATATATAGAAATAAAATGTAGTGTATGCTGATCCTAGTATAGAAAACTGTAGCTCATCCTGGTTAACTTTTTCATTGTGGTTTCATCAATTGGATGAATTTTTTTTGTGTTTTCTTTTCAAGGTTCCTCATATGATTTTTTTGAACTCTTTTACTTAAATTAGGGCTAACTTTACAAACACTAATTAAACTGAAAGTAGATCTTTGTAAAAATTAACAGTGGTAATGGGAGAGGGAGGAGGAAGAAGGGTTGAAACAAGGGCGAGAGGGAGGGTAGCTTGAGAAGTATCACGTTATTTATAAATCGGTATATATGAAATACATGGAACTTGTATAACATAAAATTTTAGAAAAAGAAGGAAAATAAAATTATCAAGATTGTGAAGAGAGACATTCCCAAGGATATTCACTTGTTACTTCTCATAGAAACAATAGAAATAAGCCAAAAGCTGAACAATGAGTGAATGAATAAAGAATTAAGGCACCAAAAATATTCCTTGATTTTAAAATTTTTCTCATAGTAAAAATACTTACTGGATTATTGTTCACCAAATTCCTTTATGTCACTGATCACTCTATTATTTATCCTATAATTTACAATCATCAAAATGTAATTCATATGATAAAATGTGCATTGTTTTGATTATTTTTATTGACTAATTGACCTGTTTATATCCTCACTATCCTACATGGGTGGCTATTTCTTATGATATCAACATGATGGAAATTATCTGAATTCCCTTTTTCATTGTATGTTTATCTGCCCCATGGAAATTTTCTAAGTTATCTTGGAATCTTTCATGTACACAATATCTCTGAATGGTCTAGCAACAATATGCTGCTTCATGCTATCAAAATCACACAATTTTTTGCTATATGTAAGTTTTTAGGGAACACAAAATTTATCACTACTGTTGATATTTTCAATTGTATCATTTTACATGAGGAAATCTCTCTGTCAGGGCTTTTCTGTAGGGTGACATTATCTTAATTCTTGTGATATGCAATCACTTAGACTATTTTCACTAAATCTCCTTGTTTAGTTGCCACTTGGTGATTATTCCTACCAAACTGCTCAGTTCTATCCTAATCATGATTTATACAGTGGTATGAACATCATTTTTCATTGCTTTTTATTTGATTTTATTACTGTCACCAGTGTAAACCATCAGTCAGTACCCAAGTTGTAGGCAAGTGTTAGCATTGTGGGTTACTGTTTTTACTGAGAGGTTATTAACTCAATGAAAGTATCTTAGCATTCCTGTCCACTTTCAAGTGCACAGTTTTTTCAGTACAACCTATGTCCAGTATATTCTTTAACAATTCAAGTTCATTTCCCTTCACTGTATCTGGATTGTGATGAGATTCAATTTAACATCTGATTTGGAATATTTCACAGTGAAATTCTAGACACAATTGTATTAAAGTTTTTTATTGACTTCAGGAGTGATGTTTTCTTGATTGCAAATCCTGAAGCTCTACATTTAGTCTTAGACAAAATTTTTATTGTTTCTTTTTCTTAAATAATTTGAAATTCAGAGGGGGGTGGAAAGAGAGAGAGAAGGGAGAGAGAGAGAGAAAGAGATATCTTCCCACTCACTGGCTCACTCCCCAAATCACCATAGTGACCCAGACTGGATCAGGAACCAGGAGCTTCTTTCAGATCTCCCACAAGGGTGTAAGTGTCTAAGCATTTGGACCTTTTCCACTGCTTTCCATGGTGCATTATAAAGGAGCTAAATCAGAAGTGGAGCAACCAGACTCATTCTATTATGGCTTCTACCAAATTACTCAATTCTGTTGAAAGTAATCACATTATATATATTTTAAGGGAATGTGATTTTTTTTTTACCTTTGTTGTGTCCTAATTACTACTGCCTGTGTATACTATCAGTATCACACTTTTTGCCAATATTAACATTGTGAATGTGTGGCCATTGAGGTTGGCTTTTTCCGTGTGTGATAATGAAATCATGGAAAATTGTGTGATTTACAATGACATCTTTCATGAACAGTTTATCAGATTTCTAGACCTGGTGTAGTAATTCATCCTATGAAACTCATATGTTGCTTACAGTCAAAAGATAATAGCTGAGTCATACTAACTTATTTATATCTTTTTATAACTACTATTATTGCTATTTAGTTTTAAATTTACAGTATGTAAATTTACATTGTTATAATATGTTTATTTTGTGTTTCAAAATATTACCATCACATGTATATTATTAATAATTTACTGTCTACCAATGCTAGCATAGTGAACCTGTGACCATCTTGGATGGGCTTATCATTGTGACCTCACCAACCAGAAGGTATTTCTCCACATTCTCCTGAAATTTTCATATTCACATTTTTTTAAGATTTTATTTGAAAGTCAGTTTACACATAGGGAGGAAAGGCAGAGAGAGAGAGAGAGAGGTCTTCCATCCGCTGGTTCACTCCCCAGTTGGCTGCAGTGGCTGGAGCTGTGCCAATCCAAAGCCAGGAGCCAGGAGCTTCTTCCAGGTATCCCACGTGGGTGCAGGGGCACAAGGATTTGGGCCATCTTCTACTGCTATCCCAGGCCATAGCAGAGAGCTGGATCGGAAGAGTAGCAGCTGGGGCTAGAACTGGTGCCCATATGGGATGCCAGTGCTTCAGGCCAGGGCATTAACCTGCTGCGCCACAGTGTAGGCCCACACATTTTCTTTTTATTATTTAAAAATCAGAGAAGAATGTAGGGAGAAAAAAGGAGGGGGAGAGAAAGAGAGAGAGAGGGAAGGAGAGGGAGAGAGAGAACTTCCATCTAATGGTTCACTAACCATATGACTGCACCATCCAGGGCTGGACCATACCAAGTCCAGGAGCAAAGAAATCCATCAGGCCTCCCATGTGGGCAGTGTCCGGCAGTTAAGAATTTTAGTATCGTCTGCTCCATCAGAGGCACACTAGAAGTGATCTGGATCTGAAACAATGGAGCTAGGACTCAAAAGGGCACTCTGATATGTGATGCAGGCCTTGCAAACAGTGGGGTATCCCGATGCTTCAGGATACCAACCTGTACACATTTTCTTAGACCAATGTAACTCTTCTCCTTTTCAAGGTGATGCATGCTTTGCCTTCTCTGTAGTTTTAAAGGACCGAAAATCATCTTTATATTTTGAAATTAGCAAGTATAATTATTGATACACTTTTCTTTAATATTTTGTGATAATTATACTGAAGTTTCCTGAATTTAACATTTTGACCTTTTGTAATCATCTAATTATCATTTAATTGTATATTTTTAAAGATTTATTTATTTATTTGAAAGAGTTACACAGAGAGAAGGAGAGGCAGAAAGAGAGAGAAAGGACTTCCATACTCTGGTTCACTCCAGAATTGGCTGCAGTGGCTGGTGCTGTGCCGATCTGAAGCCAGGAGCCAGGAGCTTCTTCTGGGTCTCCCACAAGGGTGCAGGGGCCCGAGGACTTGGGCCGTCTTCTGCTGCTTTCCCAAGCCATAGCAGACAGCTGGATTGGAAGTGGAGCAGCTGGGTTCAAACTGGCGCCCATATGGGATGCTGGCACTGCAGGTGGCAGCTTTACCTGATATGCCATAGCGTCGGCCCCGAAAGTTTTATTTTTATTCCCTCTTGAAAATCATGCGGTGGCACACCCTGGAATATAATACCTTTAAAATGAGTAATGACATGTATCCATGATATTCTGAAAAGGAAGAATCACTACATTACTAGTTCCTGTGAGCTAAATACAGCTCCTTTCACTATTATGAATATGCCATCAATTGCTTATTGGCCTCCATGGTTTGGGATAAAAATCAGCTCATAATTTTATAAGGATCAGTATTGTCATTGTGCTTTCAAGATTGTACTTTTCTCATTATATTTTAGCAGCTTGACTATAATTTGTCTAAATGTGGATCTCTTTGACTTTATCTCACTAGGAGGCTGTTTTGTTTCTTGGGTGTTTAGATTTATGTTTTTCATCAAATTTGGGAGATTTTTAGTCGTTACTCTTTCAAACATTCTTTCTACTTCTTTCTCTCCTTTCCTTTTATGGAATAACCATTTGTATCTTGTTATGCTTGATGATGTTCCACAGGTCTCCTACGCTTTGTTCATTTGTCTTTATCCTCTAATTCTATTCTTTAGATTAGGTGATGCCAATTGTCCTTTAGTTTGCATCTTTTCATTGATATTCTGAATACATGGACACATTAACATAGTACTTTGTTATTATTGTTAAGACATGAATTTCTCTAGTTTTTTGTATATATTTAAATCAACTGATTTGTCTAGTAACTTTAGCATCTAGACTTCCTCAAGGATACTTTCTGCTGACTGCCTCTTTCTTGTGCAGGGGTCATTCTTATATCTTTACCACATTTCTGCTTCTGTTATAATACTTCTCTTCAAAACTAAACATTAAATTATATGAAAATGGGAAGAAATGTGGGAAGTCAGATTCTCCCCTATCCCTATGGTTTTGTTGTTGTTGTCATTGTTATTGTTTGTTTAAACAATTTCCTGAACGAATTCTGTATTCTTTGTTATATGTGTCCACTAAAGCTTCTGCTTGCCTAGTTTAGTTGTGAGCTAATAATGTAAAAGAAATTCCCTCAGATATTTGGAAACTGTGAATTGCCTAGCTGTGCCTAGAGCTTTTCTGTATGTTTTGGAAACAGGCAGGTAGTTTACAACTTTGCATTAGGTTTTAATTCCAGCATGCAGAGCCTCAACAGAAGCCAGAAGTGAGAGTTGGGCCCTTCAGTGCTGGTGCTGTGGCACAGTTAACTCCCTGGCCTGAAGTGCTGGCATCCCATATGGGCACCAGTTCTAGTCCTGGCTGCTGCCCTCTCAATCCAGCTCTCTGCTATGGCCTGGGATGGTAGTAGAAGATGGCCCAAGTTTTTGGGTCCCTGAACCCACATGGGAGACCCAGAAGTACTCCTGGCTCCCAACTTCAGATCGGATCAGCTCCACCCATTGCAGCCATCTGGGGAGTGAACCACTGGATGGAAGACCTCTCTCTCTCACACTGTCTTGCTCTCTCATTCTCTCTCCCTCTCTCTCTTTCTCTTTACCTCTCTAAAACTACCTCCCCAGGAAGGTCCCCTGTCCTCAATGAGTTGTATTGAGAGTTAACTGTAAAACTAGTTCTCAAACTGTTTTCTCTGTGTGTATGTGTGTGTGCACACGCGCAAATTGTTGAAATATTTACTTAGTATAGAGTTGGTCTTCTATGTACAAAGTTAATTGAGAATGAATCTTAATGGGAGAATTGGCTTGGCAAGGGGAGAGAGGGGAGGAGGAGGAGGAGTGTGGGTGGGAGGGCTGGTATGGTGGGAAGAATCACTATATTCCTAAAGTTGTATTTCCGAAATTTGTATTCCTTAAAAATAAATTTTAAAAAAACTTTGAAAAAAGAGTTGGGGGCTTCTAAATTCTTCCATGGGACCATGCATAGCATTCAACATGTGTTTGGCTGGATTAACAGGAATGGTTTAGAACTTTTCAGAGTCCTCTATAGGCATTTGTGTAGTCTTCTCAGGCTACCAAAAACAAAATTATGATAGACTAAGTGGATTAGACAACAGAAGTTCATTTTCTAATGGTCCTGGTGGAGTCACTCTCTGGTAAGAGGTCTTTTACTGGCTCGCACACAGATCTTACTTGTTATGTCCTCAAATGACATTTCTTCCATGAATGTGTGAAAACAGAACAGACAAGCTCTCTGCTCTCTCTTCGTAGAAAACTACTAATCCTATTGGATTCTGGCCGCATTCTTATGACTTATTAGTTTTTAATTACTTCTTTAGAGCTCCCTTATCCAAACACAGTCACACTTGGGGTTAGGGCTTCAAAATGTAAATTTTGAGGTAGATTCAAATATACATTCCCTAACATCACATTATCCAGCTTTTCTTTCAAATTTTTTGTCTATTGCATATTTTCCCCAATGGTTATCATCACCCCAGGTAGATTCAGGGTTAAGATATTGCTGCTTCTTGTTTTTAATTAGGTTTCCTGGGGGAAAATTGTTATTACAAGGTTAGCTGTGGGTTAGGTCAAATAAAGATGGAGTTTCTTACCAGAATTTTTTCACAGAAGAGCCAATCTGGCTAAATAATGGCAACTCTGTTAACATTTCTTTGTAATTGGTCTATCTGCTATTTTCTGCAGGCTAGAATGGCCATTGTGGAACACAGTATGGAAATGCCTCAGCAAGCTGAAAATAGATCTACCATATCATCCAGCCATGTCACTACTGGGAATTTATCTTTTTATTTATTTATTTATTTATTTTACAGGCAGAATGGACAGGGAGAGAGAGAGAGACAGAGAGAAAGGTCTTCCTTTGCGGTTGGTTCACCATCCAATGGCTGCCATGGCTGGTGTGCTGCAGCAGGCGCACCGTGCTGATCCAAAGCCAGGAGCCAGGTGCTTAACCTGGTCTCCCATGGGGTGAAGGGCCCAAGCATTTGGGCCAACCTCCACTGCACTCCCTGGCCACAGCAGAGAGCTGGCCTGGAAGAGGGGCAACCAGGACAGAATCCGGTGCCCCGACCGGGACTAGAACCGGTGTGCCGGCGCCGCTAGGCAGAGGATTAGCCTGTTGAGCTGCGGCGACGGCCGGGAATTTATCTTAAAAAAATAAAATCAGCATATGAAAGAGTTCTCTGTACCACTCATTTATTGCAGTTCAATTCACAGTAACTAAGGTGTGGAATCAACCTAGATGCTCATCATCTGATGACTGGAGAAAGAAAATGTGCTATGTGTACATTGTGGAATATTACTCAGCAATAAAAAATGAATTTCTGTCTTTCACAACAAAATGGATGCAACTGGAAACCATTATACTTTGTGAAATAAGACAGTCTCCAAAAGAAAAAAATTATATGTTTTACCTGTTCTATGGTAACTAACAGATGTTCTTTCTATGAAAAATTTGCTACAGGTTTTGATTGAAAGATACAGAATACCCAAAGTCTTCAAAATTGCATGCTATTTTATATATGATATACACTCAAGTTTTTTGAAACATAACTTTCACTTTGCTTTATAAAACTCATATTTAAATTACCCAAAAAGTGACATTTATCCCCTGGTAACATATTAAATTAAACTGAGGTTTATGATATCACAATGGTAGTTTTTCACATCCCAATTGATAATGACATCACAATGGTTTTGGCAATATCACCATGGATTATGACACAATTGTATTTTAGGACATACAGTGATGTGGCAATTGAGATGACACACAATGGTAGGTTTCTGAAGTCAGAATGGTTTTTATGACAAAAATTCATAATGAGAAAACAATGGTTGCCTTGTAAACTCACAATTTCATGAATATGTTATCACAATATTGGCATATGTCATAATGCTTTTATGACATCATAATTGATTATAAAATGATAATAGTGATTTATGAAATCACAATTGATTATTATCACAATTATAGGTTAAGGCACTGTAATAATTTTTATGACTTCACAGTTGGTCATGACATCACAAATTGGTTTATGATACGACAATTTTTGTTTTTTTGCATAAGCAATCTTATACAGCAAAAAGAAAGCTGGAGGCCTCACAATACCAGATTTCAAGACATACTACAGGGCAGTTGTACTCAAAACAGTCTGGTACTGGTACAAAAATAGATTGCTAAACCAATGGAACAGAATAGAAACACCAGAAATCAATCCAAACATCTACAACCAGCTTATATTTCATCAAGTAACTAAAACCAATTCCTGGAGCAAAGACCTTCTAATCAACAAATGGTGCTGAGAAAACTGAATTTAAACATGCAGAGGTATGAAGCAAGATCCCTACCTTACACCTTACACAAAAATCCACTCAACAAAGATCTAAATCTATGACCTGACAACATCAAATTATTAGAGAACATCTGAGAAACCCTGCAAGATATTGGCACAAGCAAAGTCGGGCTCGGTGGCTTCCACCTTCATCACCGGGGGACGCTGGACACCTGGAGCTGAAAACCGCGACGTGGTGAGTGTGTGCGCCCAGGTGTTGGGAGAAGCTGGCAGGACGCGGGCCTCCCAGAGGTCGTCTCCGAATCTGTGGTGCCATATTGCCGCTGGCCCAGCACTTCCCTTGGTCCCCTCAGACCCGGGGGTCGGGGTCTGCACTGGCACCCGGGACCCCTGACGCCCTGCCCCTTCCCTGCTCTCAGTGACTTCTCAGCCCAGAGCCTTCCCCGGCAGCTGTGTGGCAGCAGCCCCGCGTCTCCCCAACTGTGCAGTGGGCACGGGGTGGTCATTAGGGAGAATGTGGGCTCCGTGTGTGGGGTGCGTGTGGGACGGGAGCTGTAGTTTGTGCTGCCCTGGGTTCCTCCTTCCTTCCCTGCCGGGACCTGATTCCCCCCAGTTTTCTAAATAGGTGGGCAGCAGGGTCTCTTCCAGGATGCTGGCCTCTCAGCACAGCTGTTTCTAGGGGGTCTCTCCACTTTCTGTTTCCAATAACATAGTCATCTGGGGTGGGTAAGGCAAAAACAAAAGTTCTGTTTGACTTGGGGTTTCTGTTCAGGTTTTAGAGGTCACAAGTGCCCTGTAATTTGACACTTGGTTATCATCTTTGCCCTTACACTGTCCCTTGACAGCCTGCATTTGTACTTTCAATATAGGAATTTTGTATGCTCAGAATTATGAATATTATAAAAATTATTCTGACCATAAAAACCTTCCCAACCTAAAGATATGTCTACTGAGTTACTTTGAATTTTTATTTTTATATGAGAGCCTAGTTCTTTTTGTTTGTTTTAATTTTTTCCAAGATTGTTGGATATGTGTGACAAAACTTGGGTATATTCAAGGCATGCAACATGTTTTGATATATGAGGAAAATTTGAAAAATCCCCAGTATTGCAGAAAAACATCACAAAGTGATTTCAGTCCATGAAAAAAACAGCACTTGGCATATATATATTTATATATATATGATATATGTGTATTATAAGGTATGTATAATATATAAAATAAAATACATATTTGTAATATTGAGAAAAGATGATAAAAGTGTAATTGGAAAGATATATCCAACCATGAATGGGACAACTCACTGTGGCACATTGATCAATTATCCTTAAAATTAATCTATAAATTTAACACCTTCTATCCCAAATTAAAGAGTATTTGTGAAGTATATAACAAGACAGACATAATGGCCACATGAAAAAAAATTTGCAACATTAGCCTCAAGAATATTTCTAAATTTAGCATTCAAAGAAAAACATAGTGCAACCTATCAAAACATACAACATTCACCATATTAAAAATATGAAGCTTCTTGAAGAAGGAAAAGATGTCACTAAAGCGTATTCAGTGTTCAAATAGAATGTTTTATGTGAGGATTTCGTGTGTTTTAAAAATTAGCAAAACAATTGGAAAGTCCCAGTGGAAAGGAGGAGAAAAGGGCAAGTGCAATTAAGCATAAGTAGCAGGCAAATTGAAGTCCTAATCAGAGGAACACAAAAATCTAAAGGAAATGGAGTACTGATAAATACAGGTACAGGTTTGAGTGTGTCTCCAACAGCTTTAGAGGAAGAAATGCCATTTGTACCTTGAAATAAATGCCATATTGCAATATATGAGTGTGAAAATAGTGTAGCTTGGTCTTCAGGCCCAGTATTTTAGCAAATAGACAAGTTATATGTTAAGGCTTATTCTTTTTCAAATGTGCTTTATTCTAGAACACATGCAGTGAATTTCTAACTTCCTTTACCAAAATAAGGTAGCACTTATGGAGAAAATGTAGCCCAGTAGCCCTGCAGTGGAGGCCAAGATGGAAATACCTGCAGAGTCAGCCTGACATTTCCATTGGTCCTGTGATGCACAGGCAGGAAAGTGACTCCATAAATGCAAGATGCCACCATGCAGAATGTTAGGAACTTGGTTTCATTAAATTTAACAAGGAGGTCACTGGGAACACAGGCCATTGTCACTTCTTCCAGTGTACATAAGCGGGGCCCTGGGTCAGCTGTGGAGAATAGATGAGACTTGAGTCTCAGGCACTCTCATATGAGATGAGGTCATCCCAAATGCTGGGTAAATCCCACTGCACCACAGCACTGCCCCAGGCATCCTTACTCTAACTTGGTAAGAGCTGCTATGATCTTTGTTATGTTTGCTGAAATTTTTTCTTTTAAATTTTTAATATAAATGTAATGATCTACTTTTCAGCCACTTCACCTGTATTCACTCCTTTTGTGATGTTTCATCCACAAAATTATCCATTTTTGAGGTAATAACTAGTTTTTCATGACAGCTGAATGCATTTTAAGTCTTTATATTTTTCTTTGAAATTATAGCTATCAGAAGTGCATATTTGTAGTATCTTAGCCTTAGTCAACTCTGGTACTCTTAACCTTTGATCAGAGTACTTAACTTTTTGATTGTGAAGTCATCACCTATCTCAAAATTCTGTAAGTCTCCTGGAAACTGTCATGTACAGGTTCTCAGAGACATTGTTAGTCCACTGTAATTATTCACCCTTTCTAGGTAACATTTTGTATTTACTTTTTTGGATGTTCATGCGACTAACTTTGAGTTTAATTTTTAATGGTTTTTTTTTTAGCATTTTGTGATCTTTTTATTGGGGTGAGGACACAGGGCAGGTAAGGGTACCCCTGAAGGTGCAGGAAATGTCCGGGCTAGTCAGTCTTCCTGGGATGCTTTATGGAGCTTTTTCTCTTGGCATTGCTCTTGCTGGTGGCGGCCTCTGCTTCCTTCCTGCTTGGCAGAGAAGTTCCTCTTTTTTTGGGGGGACCTTCCTGGTGTCCACCTCTTTCACATCATTTGCCATTTCCTCCTGGGCCGACGGTTTCTTCTTGGAAGGGCTTACGCCGCTCCCTCTCTCCTCCAGATCACTAACCAACTCCTCTTTGGAAAAATATATCTTTTTCTTGGGGTTGGAGGAAGAGACAGACGGCTCTTCTATCCCATTCTCCTGAGAAGCCTCCTGGGATTTTGCTTCTTCTTCTTTCTGGGTTTCTCCTGCGCCTCCCCGCACTTCTCCGGGGTGCTGCTGCTGTTCTCTGAAGATGCCAGGGTGAGCGCCACCAGGGCCTTCTTTTCCTTCTTCAAGCATTTCTTCTCCTGCTTCTCCAGCTTCCTCCACAGCCGCAGCATCTGCCTGATCCATGGCTTCCTTCATGACATCCAGATTCTTCCGTGGAATCTCTCCCGTCTCATAGAAGGACAGCTGCTTCTCAATTTGTTGGAGAAGCTTCTCCCCAAATACACTTGTGGGTACCTCAGAGAAGCAATCTATTTGTGAAGCAATACTGCATTTGTTGGCCAGGTATCAGGAGATGCAGCCTTTGTCCTTCAAGGCGGCTCAGCCAATGAAGGTGGGGTGGAAAATAAGTCCGTATTTTGGTGTGTTACCCCGTGTCTTCAGGACTCGCTTCCCCAGTGAGAGCTGACAGACTGGGGGCCACCTGGCTCATCTTGGAGCGCAGGTAAGTGTGTAGGAGCTGGAGCTGGTGGTACTCAGACAACGACACCATGTGGCTGGAGAAGCTCTTGATGTTGATCAAGTCGATGGAAGAGATGTCCATGCCCATGGAGGACCGTGAGGCATCCAGAATGGCCTTGGCCTTGGCACCATCCATTGTTAGCTCCTCCAGCTTTTCCAACTTGTCCTCATTCAACTCCTTTTGGTTTCTGATGAACTGGGCGAGGCAGCATTATGTGGCCTTGTCATTGATGATCTTCACCACTTCTGGAAAGTGATAACCATACCACTCCCTGCAGAGATGCAGTCCCGCCCTGCCCTGGCTCGGCTGCTGCAAAGCCACAAAGCACCTACTTCAGCCCTCGTGGCCCCCACTCAGCCTGGAGGAAACAGGGACAAGCCAGATGCCAGTCCCCTCAACTCCTTGTCCCCCCATTCACAATACAGCCCAGGCAAGATGAGCCCTGAGGGAGAGCCTGCTCTGCCTCCTCTTTCTATACAGTCAGTGTAAGAACAGATTGTGGTAAGCACCAGGAGGCTAATTTTTAATGTGTCTCTAAGCATAATCTAGATATGGAAATCTGTGCTTTCATATATGGTAGAACAAGGCATAATCTTTTTTCAATCAGGTTTTTGGTTTTTTTTTCATATTTTCCAATATAGATGTAATTGCAATGAAGTACAACAGAAAGTTCTCTATTGCTTTTCACAACATTGTTATTCATTTCTTGTTGGAGTAATCACAACATACATTATTCCATAACGTGTACCTTTCTTTTCATTGCCTTTGCATCTGTTGTTATACCCTGTATTGTTCACAAACATCATAGTAAGCCAATGGTGATAATATGAGCTGTGGCAATCTTGGTTTGCATTTTCATTGTGGTATCACAAACTTGCTCAAAGTTCTGTAAATTCTGGGAAGTTTCATGTCTACAATTTTTCAGAGTACTTGCCATGGTGTACTCGATTCCACATATCAGTTTTAACTTTCTGGAATTTTGCCATTGATGTGTGAAATTTTCCATTATGCATTTCATTTTTTTTGTTGTTGCTTTTTCTTTTTTCTTTATTTTTTCTTTATTTAATTGTTATTTCTTTTTTATTTTTTTTCCATTATGCATTTCTAAACACTGGCAACTTTCTTATAATATACTGTAAGTAGAATGATTCCTTCATGATGTAAGACACTTTTTACAAATAATTTTAAACCTGATTGAAATGTATTCTTTTTCACCAAACTCCCTTATATCTTCTAGTGATTTTATTGTTACTCCTACTAAGTTATTTACTTTTACTTACAGCATTAGCAATCTATTTTATATTGTGAGCTCCTTTCTGCTTTTGTGATTGAAGTTATTGATATATGTGGGTTTTTTGTTTAAAGAATCATTTATTTGAGTTACAGAGAGAGGTCAAGACAGACAGACAGAGAGAGAGAAAGAGAGAGAGAGAAATAGATATAATACATATGTCTTTCATCCACTGGTTCAGTCACCAAATGGCTGCAATGGCCGGAGCTGAGTCGATCCAAAGCCAGGAGCCAGGAGCTTCTTCTGGTTCTCATAAAAGGTGCTGGAACCCAAGGATTTGGGCCATCCTCCACTGCCTTTCCCAGGCACATTAAGATACATTGGGAGTAGAGCAGCCAGGACATGAACTGGTACCATTATAGGAATCCAGCACTGCAGGCCAGGGCCTTAACCTGTTGTGCCACAGCACCGCCCCCTGGTATGTGTGTCTGTAGTATCCTCATTTAAGTCATTCTTTGCTCTGTGACATTCTTGCTTGATTTTTTTTTTTTTTTTACTGTGAGGTCATCAGATCGCTCAATATTTTGTAAGTTTTGCTGGCAACATTAATGTACAGTCTTTCTGAACTCTGTTAGGTTAAGTTTAATCTTATACACTTTAAAGTCATAAATTTTTAAACTTTCTTAATTTTTATAACGATAAAGTTATTATTCACTGAAATTTCCCAAAATGTCACTCTAGATATATGTTCTCAGAGTTTTTCTAGTAAGTGGAATGCATTTTATATTCATTGTATTCTACTTCTGTTTCTGTATTTATAATTATTTTTCACCAAATTCCTTTACTTTTGCATTTTATAAAATTTAGCAAATGTAAGCTAACGTCTGATTTTATAAATTTTCTGAAGTGCGTATACCTTTAGATATTTGCATAATTCCTTTACAATTATAATCTAAAGTTGCTAAAGAGATTAGAAATATTTTAATATTCTTTTTAAATGTAATGGGATATTTTACACCAAATTCTCATATGTGCATGCTAATCTCAATCATAAAATACTTGTAACATGAAAATCCTTTTTTATTTTGGATTTTGAAAGATATTTTGCCCATATGAAAAAATACTACATGAACTCTATTTTCATTCAATACTTGAAGGATGTTTCTCAGAGTCGTGTAAATTGTATGCACCCCAACAATGTATCCTTAACCTTCAATTTGCTCCTTCGTTAAAAAAAAATCATCTTTTTCTTTTACTGTGCTTTTAAGATTTATCTTTTATTTCTGGGTTTATGCAGTTTAATTATTATCTGCCTTCTCATGGTGAATTTTTTGCATCCTGTTATTGGAATGCAATGACCTACTTCATTCTTTGAATCTATAGTTTCGTCGAAACTTTGTAATAATTCCTGATAAGTCTTATTTCTATGGTGTCTTTTGTTACATATCCTTTCTCTTCTCTGATTTTATTGATTTGGTATTCTCCCTCTTTTTTTGGTTAATTGCTCCAATGGTGGGTCTATTTTGCTTCTATTTCAAAAAACAGCTCTTCTTTTCATAGGTTTTTTGTATTGTTTTTCTGGTTTCATTTTTGTTTATTTCTCCTGTAATTTTAATAATTTCTCTTATTAATTTTAGGTTTTATTTGTTGTTGTTTTTCTAGGTCATTGAGATGCACTGATAGCTCATTTATTTGGTACCTTTCCAGTTTCTTCATGTAGGCACTGATTGCTATAAACTTCACTCTTAACGTTGCTTTTGCTGCATCCCATAAACTTTGATATGCTGTATTGATTCCTTTTATGACCCACTGTTAATTCAAAAGTATGTTGTTCAGTCTCCATGTGTTTCCATATGATGTAGAGATTCCTGATTTGTTGAATTCCAGCTTTATTCCATTTGTCATTTGAGTTGATGCACGATATTGTTTCAACTTTTGAATTTGCTGAGACTTGCTTCATGGCCTAACATATGGTCTATGCATTTAGAGTACCAGATACAGCAAACTAATATGACATCTGGAATGAATTTATTGTTTGGGAACAGTCTCTGGTCTTCCTTTACTGTATGATTTCATGGGTTATCATTGCTGAAATTTTATTTTTACTAATGAGAAGAGTGAGAGTGATAAGGCACATTGTTGGAATTTTAGTACTGTTGATTACATAAAAAGTACTAGCTATTTATGTTTATAACTCAACAATAAGACAAATGAATGAAAAAGGAAACTTATGTGAACACAATTCATAAAAGCCCACATACAAATAAGAGTGCATGAGGTGCCAGCATTGTGGCAGAGCAGGTAAATCTTCTGCCCATGATGACAGCATCCAAAATGATGACTGATTCCTGTCCTAGCTGCTGTACTTCCGATCCAGCTCCTGGCTAATGGCATGGGAAAATAGCTAAATACAGTCTGGTTCAAAGAGAAAGCACAGTTCTTTGATATCCCTTTCTTGGTTGCATTTTACATATCATCTAATGTTGAGCACAATATGATAAAAATATTTTCTTGAGAAAGAAACAGGCAAGTCACAGAACAGAAGAAAATAACCGGTCACACTCCAAAAATGGATTATATGTTTTTAATAATTTATTTTTATTAATGCAAAGAGATCAGATTTCATGTAATTCAAAGGTACAATTCTAAGGATATAGTGATATTTATCTTCTTCCCTCTTCCTTTCTTTTCTAATTTTTGTGATAACATTTTTATTTACTTTATACTCATAAGCTTAATGCAACATTAAATGAAGAGTTCAGCAAGTCAAAAGTGTTCCCAGGAGTATAGACAAGCACTATAAATAATAATCAAATCTAAACATGACAGTTTCTCTCATTTATAATAAACTTGTTTTGTAGTCTGTATATTAGCCACTACACATCAGAGAAAACATGATGTTTTCACTTTTCATTTTGAGATCATCAACTCTGTTTATATTTTGGATGGTTTCCTGGTAGTTATTATGTTCATAGCTCTTCAGAATCTTCTAGCCCTTGTGTCATCATACTCATTGCCAGGAAATTTATATTTACTCTTGTGAATATTTAAAGAACTAAAAATTAAACTATCTTAGATTTCTTAAATTGTCCAAAATGTAGTTCTCTATGCCCATATTTTTCCTATAAATTTAATAATTGAAATTACTGAATTATATACAATGGTATACTTAATTTAACATCATATCCCTGAGTGCAATAAACATTTCTAGATTAAGTTCCAGAAAGTGAACCAGCAGATGGAAGACCTCTCTCTGTCTCTGTTTTCTACCTCTCTGTGTAACTCTGTCTTTCAAATAAATAAAATAAATCTTTAAAAAAAAGAATTGACATGGATTTATATTCCTGTAATTGTGTACTCTTTTGTAAATATAATTTTAGGAGTTTTTTAAAAAATTTACCCAATGTATGATTAAAAAACTATAAATAAAAACCAATTACAAGTTTCTACTCACAGTAATCAAAAGGTAATATGTCATGCCATATATGGGTAATTTATTTTTAAAATTACACTTCAGTTGATCACAATCATCTGTTTATATCATCAATAACATTACTTCATTTCTGTTTCTGAATTCATTACTATTGCCTTAGTTTTTTTTCATTAATAGTGTACCTCATGTCAATGTTAGAACAAGATATCTGCTGTAAACTTGGTTTACTTTATCTTTGTAATGTAATCAACTTAACATAATTTTTTCCAGTTTTATACATTGTTCATGCACAACATTGCATAGAATCATTTTGCATGAGTGTCATCATTCTCCTTTGCAGGTCAGATATTTTGTTATATTTCATGGACTCTTTTGGAACTACACACTTTCACTTGATTTTGGAAATTTTTTTTTTTTATTAAAATATATTTTTTTTTACTTTCATTTTTTATTTTTTTTTAACTTTTATTTAATGCATATAAATTTCCAAAGTACGACTTATGGATTACAATGGCTTTCCCCCCATACCGTCCCTCCCACCCACAACCCTCCCCTTTCCCACTCCCTCTCCCCTTCCATTCACATCAAGATTCATTTTCGATTATCTTAATATACAGAAGATCAGCTTAGTATACATTAAGTATGGATTTCAACAGTTTGCTCCCACACAGAAACATAAAGTGAAAAATAATAGATGATTTTTTAAAATGATGATGAAATCAGAGCAGACCTATTGTCATGTTTAATCCCAGTGAGAGTCAAGTTGGGAATTGATAATTTCTTTTTTTTTTTTTTTTTTTTTTTACAGAGGATCAGTTTAGTATGCATTAAGTAAGGATTTCAACAGTTTGCACCCACATAGAAACACAAAGTAAAATATATTGTTTGAGTACTCGTTATAGCATTAAATCTCAATGTACTGCACATTAAGGATAGAGATCCTACATGAGGAGTAAGTGCACAGTGACTCCTGTTGTTGACTTTACCAATTGACACTCCTGTCTATGGCATCAGTAATCTCCCTATGCTCCAGTCATGAGTTTCCAAGGCTATGGAAGCCCTCTGAGTTCTCCGATTCTTATCTTGTTTAGACAAGGTCATAGTCAAAGTGGAGGTTCTCTCCTCCCTTCAGAGAAAGGTACCTCCTTCTTTGATGGCCTGTTCTTTCCACTGGGATCTCACTCGCAGAGATCTTTTGCCAGAGTGTCTTGGCTTTCCATGCCTGAAATACTCTCATGAGCTTTTCAGCCAGCTCCGAATGCCTTTAGGGCTGATTCTGAGGCCAGAGTGCTATTTAGGACATCTGCAATTCTATGAGTCTGCTGAGATTCTCACTTCCCATGTTGGATCACTCTCCCCTTTATTTACTCCATCAGTTAGCGTTAGCAGGTACTAGACTTGTCTATGTGCTCCCTTTGACTCCCAGTCCCTTCACCATGACCAACTGTGAACTGAAACTGATCACCTGGAACAGTGAGATGGCATTGGTACATGCCACCTCAATGGGATTGAATTGGAATCCCCTGGTATGCTTCCAACTCCACCACTTGGGGCAAGTCAGCCTGAGCATGTCCCAAATTATACATCTCTTCCCTCTCCCATTTTTACAAAGTAATTTATTTATATCAGTGTGAGGTTTCAAATATATTATGTTAAGATACTTGAAATATTTTTAAGTTCTGTTAAATTTATTTTTTCATAGCTGTTTTATGTATATATATACACACATATATATATATATATATTTCTTTTTCACAATATTCCTGTGTACTGTTTTGTCACTAATACAACACTATTCCCTACTACTTCCACAAAATTATTCCGTACTACTCAATATCAAAATACATGTCAATCATAGCCCTGAAAGCATTTGCTCAATTCTAGTCCAGATTCTCTTTTTGAAGTCATCAACTGGCTCACATTTCTCTAAGTTGTCTCACTCCTTCCATGTACATGATTTGCAAAATTGTGTCACTACAGCAGACTTGTTCAAATGTTCAAGTTAATGTATTCTCTTTACAATTTGTTATTTTTTAGTACTCAAAATCAAAATTTGACCATAAACAATTATTGGGTCAAGGTACTTGTATGCTTGCTAAAATTAATATATTAACATCCTCTTTTCTAATTAAATTCCTGACATTTTTATTAATCTATGTAATTCTAAGTTTTGTATTCCTCTATGCCATCTCTATGTGATCATGAATCTGTTTCTACAAAATTACTGATTTGTACAGCATATAATCAAAATTAACTTTTATATAGAGTGTATATATCATTATTTTGTCTTAGAATTTACCACTGCCACATGAATGTGCAATTAATAACCTGATTTATGAGAATGCTAACACAGGGAAACAATGGGTGCCAGGGTTTGGTTTATGATTCTGTGGTTATAAACTCAAATTAAATGCTGGAAGTTGTCTAGAAACTATCATGAGTACAGGATTTCAGCATGTGACAGGGCCAGTACCATGATGGTCATGAGCATGGGATACTACATCTTTCTGGATGTTACTGGAGCTGTAAATTTTTATTATTATTATTATTATTATTGTTTTTGACAGGCAGAGTTAGTGAGAGAGAGAGAGAAACAGAGGGAAAGGTCTTCCTTTTTCTATTGGTTCACCCCTCAAATGACCACTACAGCCAGCACGTTGCAGCCAGCGCGGTGCGCCAATCCAAAGTCAGGAGCCAGGTGCTTCTCCTGGTCTCCCATGCGGGTGCAGGGCCCAAGCACTTGGGCCATCCTCCACTGCCTTCCCAGGCCACAGCAGAGAGCTGGACAGGAAGAGGAGCAACCGGGACAGAATCCAGTGCCCCAACCAGGGCTAGAATCCGGTGTGCCAGTGCCGTAGCTGGAGAATTAGCCTAGTGAACCACGGCGCCAGCATGTAAATTATTTTCTGATTTTGGAAAATTTCCAAAATACATGTTCCTGAAATACTACAATTTTCCAGTTTATTCTAGACTCTTTTATAGAAATACCTATCCACATAGTTGTTCTTTAATTATGGCTGACACTAAATTAGTCATTGTTACTTAAGGTAAAGTAAGCTTTTCCCTTTCCATATGCATCAGATTTATATGTTTTATTTTGACTTTCATTTTACTACTTTAACCTGTATATATCACTATCCACATGAAATCTAACCTTAGCACTGACAATGTATGGTCATTCTTTAGGGCATTTACATAGTAATGCTATGAATTTATTCAAAAATTTTCAGGTTGTATTAGCAACCTCCATCTTCATGTTCTATAAAATCACTTTTGGACATTACATTGTTTCACTTTGAAGTACACATGTGTTTTTGTAGTATGTTTATTTTTAGGGACTCAAAATTGGCCATTCACCTTAAATTTTCCATGCATTAAGTTGAGACACTGTTATCTTAGCTCTAAGATTGTTGAATTCAATGGCATACAATTTCCTTGATTTAAGAGAATACAAATTTTCTGTAGCTTAAATGTGTATTTAGGGCTGTTTTTATCTATATCTGTTACATCTTCTTGTGGCCTTATTTCTGCTTCTACTAAATTTGCCATGGGTACACCCAATAGTCAATATACGACATATATAAAATTGTCCCATTTCTCTATTTTTCATATTTTATTTGAATTTGTTTACTATAGCCTGAGTACATAGTCAAATAATCTAATTTGTGCCAGTTCTAGTGCAGGAAACTTCAGGGTACCATGATTTTCTTTATCATTGTTAGGCTATCAACTCTCCAATTTCTGGAAGTTCTCTAAACAAATTTTATGTTCACAGTACCAGAGAACAATCTAGGGTTGTTCCATTAGTCTCATTAGCTGGAGAGTTCATTTTTAGCCTTACATACGTTCATGGAACATGAAATTAACCATTTTTTTGGAAATTTAGGTAAATTTTTTTATCTTTAAATTTATTGAACTCAGTCTTTTTCACAAATATTCTAGTCTAGGCTAATCCCAGCCCTGTGAACCTGTGGCCATGATTTAAATTTTTATTGAGATCACCATCACACCCAACATTCTTATAAGTTGTCCTGGAAACTTTCAGGTATACCGTGTCTCAGAGCCATCTTAGCCAAGCATAATCATTCTCTCTTCTCAAGGTAATATATACATATACATGAAAAAAATTAACTATACATAATACATAATAATTAACTATATATATAAAAGTTTATATATATGTGTATACATATATAACTTGCAGATTTTTATAGAACTCTAAATCATTGTTTGATTATTCAGTTTTTGATTATTCAAATATTCCATTATGTTTTTAGATATTGGCACATTTCATGACAATTATGTGAGTAAGTGGCAGGATCTTGATGTGGTTTTGATCTCAGAATTATATATGTTTATCTAATTTTAGAGGTTGGTAGAGAGGGAGAAACAAACTATCAGCTACAGCTGGTGCCTTGCTCCCCATTCTTGTAATGACCAGTATAATGACTAGATAATTATGAAAATCTAAACTGTGCTTTTTAGATAATAAATTGGCTGGTGCCATGGCTCAATAGGCTAATCCTCTGCCTGGGGCGCCAGCACCCCCCGTTCTAGTCCCAGTGGGAGTGCCGGATTCTGTCCCGGTTGCTCCTCTTCCAGTCCGGCTCTCTGCTGTGGCCCAGGAAGGCAGTGCAGGATGGCCCAGGTGCTTGGGCCCTGCACCCACATGGGAGACCAGGAGAAGCACCTGGCTCCTGGCTTCAGATCGGCATGGTGCGCCGACTGCTGCACTGGCCGTAGCGCCCATTGGAGGGTGAACCAACGGCAAAGGAAGACCTTTCTCTCTGTCTCTCTCTCACTGTCCACTCTGCCTGTAAAAAAAAAAAAAAAAAAAAACAAAAAAAAAAAACAAGATAATAAATTTTATATATATGCATTTTAAAATGTTGCTCTATATAGAAATATATAAAAATAAACTATATATATGTAAGCATGGGCTATTATTCACAAAAATCTCTTAAATGTGCTTGTCACATTGTTAATGTAACTATCAATTGAATTTCTACTCACAATATTGAAAGTATAATTTATATTTTAACCAATACACTTCTTTGTGTATCTTGTTTTGTCTTTGAATGTATTCTTATCACCTGTGTAAATGATTAGCAGTCTAATGAATGCCAATCCTAGACCTAAACCTATGCATATGTTGCTTGGATTTTATATTGGAAGATCATAAATATACTAAAATGTTGTTAATTTTGTTGGCCACTTTTATGTATATAGTTCCTCAGAAGCACTTTTGGGTCATATTCTTATTTTCCTTTTCTAGATGATATACTTTTAACAATGGTGGATTTTGTTATTGTAAATAAATCTTTGATTGTTGATCATTTTTAAAGTGCAGCTGTAGACGCAAGTATCTTTCATTTAAGGGTGTTTTTTGATAAATGGCATATTTTCCTTTCTTTTTTTAAATTTATAATGTCTTTATTCATTTATATGATAAATGCTGTTCCCTAATATAAAAATTTGTCTTTCAGTCACTAAGCTTCGCTGAAAAATTCATGTATCTTTGATACAGGATGCAGAATGTAAGTCAATTTAATACACATTATTAAATAATTTCTAGTGTGTGTGGAATCTTGCATGAATGATTAACACAGTAGAGCCACATTAAATGTGGGCTCACAGGTGCTCCATGTACACTACCAGTAACGCAAGAGGTGTTCACAGTGACTTCTGGTGAGCAGGTTGCCTTCGATGACTCCTTAAACACCCAATTCCACATCTTCCAGCTCCTGAAGAAGGGCTGTCTCTTTTTGAATGTTGTCCAACGGACTTTTTTCTAGCTGTTTTCCACTTGCTGCTTGTCCTTTCAGTTGTTCAATTGCTTTCAGTTTCTACTTTAGGTCCTAGATTTTTTTGTCTACCTCAGGGTCTCCAGAAGTTGACCGAGAGGTAATGTTTCATGGTGTGTTTTGTGGCACAGGAGTAGAGGGCAAATCTGGACTTTTGTCACTTCTTGCTTCCTACTTTGCAGCGTTCTTAGCTTCGTGCTTCCTTTGATTTTTAAGGGTTGTTTTTGATGGGTGCTTATCATTTCCTGATTTTGGTTTCATATTCTGAGGTGGCTCCTATTCATGCAGCTTGGAATTGGTGACTGGCTTGTTTCTTAAAGCAGGGGGTCTATACACAGTTGCAACTTTAGGTTCCTTCACTTGGAACTGCTTGGTAAGTTACTGCTTTTGCTGGAAATATTCCATCCAAAAATGGCTGCCATGAAACCAGCCATAGGTCTCCACTTGAGGGCACATCATACTTGTGCAATACAGAGCCAGCATAATGCCAAATCTCATACCCATTATTAACACGTAACCTGGGAGCACATGTGGCTGGTAAAATATGCTCACCATCTAGGCATGCAGCAAAATATGTAGAATCAGAAGCCACTGGTTTAGAAATGACCTTGTGGTTTTTAACATCCCATACTTCCATTTGTCCTCTCAGATTTCCCAATCCAGCTAGTAATAATATATGTCCTTGAGGGCTGTAGTAGCCTGCATTCTGAGGACCAGTTCCAAAGTCAAACACAGGATCACATTTCAAGTTGAAAAGTGTTGCTTTGGCAGGCTTAAAACCATAAACAGCACAAAATTCAGAAGAACTATAATTCCAAACTATGTCATAAATAGGGCCACCTTTTGGTAGTTGCACTATGGCACTTTCTCCATTTGTTGCAATGTAATGCAACATCTATTCCCCATAATAGGAAGCTCCTGTCTTATCAATGTCTCTACTAGCTATTACCAAGACCGCAGTAGCTTTTTTATTCCATAGCATTGTAACCTTATCAGCCTTAAAGAAACTTTTATTGGCTAAAGCTGCATGAGGTCCACCAAAGTTGGGGTACTGATACAATCTAACATACGAAGGTGCACCTTTGCTTCCTGGAACATAGACAGCCACCTTGTATGGCTGGGGTCCAGGTGATAACACCAAATCATTAATTTTCTGCAAATGTAATTTATTTGCAATTATGTTGAAATTGTTCTTTTCAAAGAAGTGAACTTCATGGTTAACATTTCAGGCACAGGCTGGCACCATGGCTCAATAAGCTAATCCTCCACCTGCGGCACCGGCACCCCGCATTCTAGTCCCGGTCGGGGCAACAGCTTCTGTCCCAGTTGTTCCTTTTCCTGTCCAGCTCTCTGCTGTGGCCCGGGAGTGCAGTGGAGGATGGCCTAAGTCCTTGGGCCCTGCACCTGCATGGGAGACCAGAGAAGCACCTGGCTCCTGGCTTCAGATTAGCCGCAGCGGCCATTGGGGGGTGAAGCAACAGCAAAGGAAGAACTTTCTCTCTGTCTCTCTCTCTCACTGTCCACTCTGCCTGTCAAAAAAAAAATTTCAGGCACAAATGCTTTCATCTTCTGACCAGGATAGACACCAATTTTGCATTTTTTTCTGGATGAAAGAATTCAGACATGTCTCAGTTTTCAAGTCATAAAGTTGAAGATTGAGTGTCCCAGCTACACCATCTTTAGAATTAGTGTAAGTTTGCCATGTTGCTAGAACAGTGTTTTTTAGCGAGAATTCAAGGCAAACTTTGGGAGGTCAAAGGAGTGCAGCTGTCCCTTGTTAATTACACTGATATTGTTTATTTTTCTCCACTGCACCAGGCAAACAAGGTCCCATCCTTACTAAAAGTGTAGACTTTGCAATTTTTCCCAGATTCCCTGTCAAAATCAGCATAGATGCCACCATTGTGTCCCTATATTTTCATTACTTACTATTGTTGATTTATTTCTCAAGTTTAATGCAAATTTAATACATGTTGGTTGACCCAATTCTGTTGTATATGCTTGTTATGCTGTTATTGCTCCTACATTATTGCTGTCATGTCCAGTAATCAGAATATGGGTTATATCCTAACATGCACATTACTCTTCATCTTTATGTTTTATTTCTATGACATATGTACATCATGATGTAGTGTATGCTGATCCTAGTAGAAAACTGTAGCTCATCCTCGTTAACTTTTTTTTAACTTTTATTTAGTAATATAAATTTCCAAAGTACACTTTATGGATTACAATGGCTTCCCCCCATAACTTCCCTCCCACTCACACCCCTCCCGTCTCCCACTCCCTCTCCCATTCCATTCACATCAAGATTCATTTTCAATTATCTTTATATACAGAAGATCGATTTAGTATATATTAAGTAAAGACTTCATCAGTTTGCACCCACACAGAAACACAAAGTGTAAAATACTGTTTCAGTACTAGTTATAGCATTACTTCACATTGGACAACACATTAAGGACAGATCCTACATGAGGAGTAAGTGCACAGTGACTCCTGTTGTTGATTTAACAATTTCACACTCTTGTTTATGGCGTCAGTAATCTCCCTAGGCTCTAGTCATGAGTTGCCAAGGCTATGGAAGCCTTTTGAGTTCACCGACTTTGATCTTATTCAGACAGGGTCCTAGTCAAAGTGGAGTTCTCTCCTCCCTTCAGAGAAAAGTACCTCCTTCTTTGATGGCCCCATTCTTTCCACTGGGATCTCACTCGCAGAGCTCTTCCATTTAGGTATTCTTTTTTGTTTTTCCAGGGTGTCTTGGTTTTCCATGCCTAAAATACTCTCATGGGCTCTTCAGCCAGATTTGAATGCCTTAAGGGCTGATTCTGAGGCCAGAGTGCTGTTTAGGACATCTGCATTCAATGAGGCTGCTGTGTATCCCGCTTCCCATGTTGGATTGTTCTCTCTCTTTTTGATTCTATCAGTTAGTATTAGCAGACACTAGCCTTGTTTGTGTGATCCTTTTGACTCTTAGGCCTATCAGTGTTATCAATTGTGAGCTGAAATTACACTTGGACTAGTGAGATGGCACTGGTACATGCCACCTTGATGGGATTGTATTGGAATCCCCTGGCACTTTTCTAACTCCACCATTTGGGGCAAGTCCGATTGAGCATGTCCCAAATTGTACATCTCCTCCCTCTCTTATTCCTACTCTTATATTTAACAGGGATCACTTTTCAGTTAAAATTTAAACACCTAAGAATAATTGTGTGTTAGTTACAGAGTTCAACCAATAGTACAAAACAAAATACTAAAAGGGATAAAGTATTAAATTGTACATCAACAGTCAGGACAAGGGCTGATCAAGTCACTGTTTCTCATAGTGTCCATTTCACTTCAACAGGTTCTGGTTAACTTTTTCATTGTGGTTTCTTCAATTTGATGAAACTTCTTTATATTTTCTTTTCAATTTTTCTTATACTATTTGTAGAACACTCTTAATTTAGGGCTAACTTTACAAACACTAATTAAACTGAAAGTAGATCTTTGTAGAAAATAACAGTGGAAATGGGAGAGGGAGGAGGAAGAAGGGTGAGACATGGGCAAGAGAAAGTTTAAGGTGAGAAGTATCACTGTATTTTTAAATAAGTATATATGAAACACATGGAACTTGTATAACATAAATAAACTTTTAGAAAAAGAAAGAAATTAAAATTATCAAGATTGTGAATAGAGATCTACGCACAAGAACATTTACTTTTTACTTCTAGTGGAAACAATGGAAATAAGCCAAAAGTTGACCAATGAGTGAATGAATAAAGAATTAAGGCACCAAAATATTCCTTGATTTACCTTCCTCGATTTTAAAATTTTTCTCATGGTAAAAATATTTACTGGATTATTGTTCACCAAATCCCTTTATGTCTACTGATAACTCTATTCTTTATCCTATATTATAATTACAATCATCAAATTGTAATTCATATGATAAAATATGCATTGTTTTAATTATTATCTTTATTCACTAGTGTGATCTGTTTATATCATAAATATCCTACTTGGGTGACTTTTTCTTATGACAGCAACATGATGGAAATTATTTGAATTCTCTTTGCAACTGTTTCATGCCCCACATTCTCAGGCTATCTTGACACAATCTTTTTGAGTTCACAGAAGATTTTTTTAGCTTTTCTGGAATTTCATAGAACTATAAAATTTTAATTTTAATTTTCAAGGGTTTAGATACAAATATGTTTCCATGAATGCTTATCTGGTAATTTCAGAATTTTTGTCTTATTTCTATTCATTTTCCCTTTATTTTTCATTTTAACGAGACTTCAATGGACTATTTTTTAAGAAATGATCTTATATGTCCTTATTTTAGTATCGCTCCTATAAAAACAGTTTTGGTCATTGTCATCACAACATATTTGTACCCTAGTAGGGAAAATTTTTCAACCTCTACTTTGAATTTATAACTGTTGTGCAATTATATTATCTAATCATAGTGTGTACCAATGCTAGTACTGTGAACATGTGGTCATATTTGTTGGCTTTGTATTGTGTTGTTAGTTCTCTCAAAATTTTGTAAGTAACCTAAGAAATTGTTATCTTCAGGACATCCCAGATCCATCTGACACCAGCTTTTTCTTTTACTCCTTCAAGGATGTTTTTAAGTTTTTATTAATTTTATGGATTTTCTTGTTGCTGGTGTTCCTTTAAAATCACTGTTAAACGATTCAGAATAATTGTGTGTTAATTAAAGAGTTCAACAAATGGTATTAAATAGAACAAAAGATACTAAAAGGAATAAAATTGTAAGTTGCCCCTCGACAGTTAGTACAAGGGTTGATTGAGACATTCTTTCTCTTAGTGTCCTTTTCACTTTAACAGGTTTCCTTTTAGGTGCTCAGTTAGTTGTCACCGATCAGGGAGAACATATGATACTTGTCCATTTTGGACTGGCTCATTTCACTCAGCATGATGTTTTCCAGATTCCTCCATTTTGTTGCAAATGACCAGATTTCATTTTTTTTTTACTGTGTATAGTGTTCTGTAGAGTACATATCCCATAATTTCTTTATCCAGTCTTTTGTTAATGGGCATTTAAGTTGATTCCATGTCTTAGCTATTGTGACTTGACCTGCAATAAACATTGAGGTTTAGACAGCTCTTTTATTTGCCAATTTAATTTCCTTTGGGTAAATTCCAAGGAGTGGGATGGCTGGGTTGAACTCTTTAATTAACACACAATTATCTGACTCATTTAAATTTAACTGAAAAGTGATCCCTGTTAAATATAAGAATGAGAATAAGAGAGGGAAGAGATGTATAGTTTGGCACATGCTCACTCAGACTTACCCCTTAATGGTATAGCTAAAAATGTGCTAGGGGTTTCCAATTCAATACCAATCAAGGTAGCATGTAACAATGCCATCTTACTTGTTAAAGTGATCAGTATAAGTTCATAATTAATCAGAAAGATAGGTTTAAGTGTCAAAGGGATTACATAAATAAGACCAATGTCTGCAAATAATTGATAGAATTAAAAAGGAGAGAAATATCCTACATGGGAAGCAGGATACACAGTAGACTCATAGAATGGCAAATGCCCTAAAGAGCACTCTGGCCTCAGAATCATCCCTTAAGGCATTCGAATCTGGCTAAAAAGCCCATGAGAATTTCACAGGCATGGAAAACCAACACACTGTGTCAAAAAAACAAATGACCTGAATGAAAGATCTCTGTGAGTGAGATCCCAGCGGAAAGAACGGGCCATCAAAGAAGGCAGTACATTTCTCTGAAGTTAGGAGAGAACTTCCACTTTGACTATGGCCTTGTCTAAATAAGGTTGGAGTTTGTGAACTCGAGGCTTCCATAGGCTTGGCAGCTCATGACAAGAGCCTCGGGTGATTACTGATGTCATAAATAAGAGTGTCAATTGTTAAATCAATAACAGGAGTCACTGTGCACCTGCTCCCCATGTGGGACCTCTGTCCTTAATGTGTTGTACTATGCAAATTAACAGTAAAACTACTCCCCAAACAGTACTATATACTTTGTGTGTCTTTGTGGGTGCAATCTGTTGAAATCTTTACTTAGTATATACTAAGTTGATCTTCTGTATATAAAGATAATTGAAAATGAATGATGGGAGAGGGAGTGGGAGATGGGATGGTTGCAGGTGGGAGGGAGATTATGGGGAAAAGCCGCTATAATTCAAAAGTTGTACTTTGGAAATTTATATTTATTAACTAAAAGTTTAAAAAATCAATATTGAAGGGAATTTATCTTTTCTGGATTTTAGTTTCTGCAAATTTTATACGGTTTTCACATGCAATATTAATGAATAATTGTTCACTAAAATTTTTTCTCACATTTTCTTGACACTAATTTTTTACATTACTCTATCCACTTACATTTGCCACAATATCATTGTCACCATAGTATTTAAATTCCTTTTTTATTTTGCCTCTGAATTTCATGCTATCACCTGATAAAATTTCAATTGTTAGGTATCCTGGTTCTTGAATTATGAATATGTGGCTTTTTCATTGTAGGTTTATCAGCCCCATGGAAATTTTCTAAGTTATCTTGGAATCTTCCCTGTACATAGTATCTCTGAATTGTCTAACACCAATGTACTGTTTCATGCTATCAGAATTACACAATTTTTTGCTGTTTGGAAGTTTTTAAAGAACTCCAAATATATCACTACTGTTGACATTTTCAATAGCATAATTTTACCTGAGGAAATCTTTCTGTGAGGGTTCCCCTGTAAGGTGACATTATCTTATCTTAAGTTCCTGTACAATCATTTTTTTTAAACTTTTATTTAATGAATATAAATTTCCAAAGTACAGAATATGGATTACAATGGCTTCCCCCCCATAATGTCCCTCCCACCCCCAACCCTCCCCTTTCCCACTCCCTCTCCCCTTCCATTCACATCAAGATTCATTTTCAATTCTCTTTATATACAGAAGATCAATTTAGCATACATTAAGTAAAGATTTCAACAGTTTGCACCCACACAGAAACATAAAGTGAAAAATACTGTTTGAGTACTAGTTATAGCATTAAATCTCAATGTACAGCACACTAAGGACAAAGATCCTACATGAGGAGTAAGTGCACAGTGACTCCTGTTGTTGACTTAACAAATTGACACTCTTGTTTATGGCATCAGTAAACTCCCTAGGCTCTTGTCATGAGCTGCCAAGGCTATGGAAGCCCCCTGAGTTCACTGACTCTGATAATTTTTAGACAAGGCCATGGTCAAAGTGGAAGTTCTCTCCTCCCTTCAGAGAAAGGTACCTCCTTCTTTGATGACCCATTCTTTCCACTGGGATCTCATCGCGGAGATCTTTCATTTAGGTTTTTATTTTTCCCCAGAGTGTCTTGGCTTTCCATGCCTGAAATACTCTTATGGGCTTTTCATCCGGATCCGCATGCCTTAAGGGCTGATTCTGAGGCCAGAGTGCTGTTAGGACATTTGCCATTCTATGGGTCTGCTGTGTATCTCACTTCCCATGTTGGATCATTCTCTCCATTTTTTATTCTATCAGCTAGTATTTGCAGACACTATTCTTCTTTATGTGATCCCTTTGGTTCTTAGTCCTATCATTATAATCAATTGTGAACAGAAATTGATCACTGGGACTAGTGAGATGGCATTGGTACATGCCAACTTGATGGGATTGAATTGGAATCCCTGGTATGTTTCTATCTCTACCGTTTGAGGTAAGTCAGCTTTAGTATGTCCCGAATTGCACATCTCTTCCCACTCTTATATTTAACAGTGATCACTTTTCAGTTAAGTTTCAGCACTTAAGAAGAATTGTGTATTGATTACAGTATTCAACCAAAAGTATTAAGTAGAACAAAAAAAATACTAAGAGGGATAACATATTAAGTTGCTCATCAACAGTCAGGGTGAGGGCTGATCAAGTCACTGTTTCTCATAGTGTTCATTTCACTTTAACAGGTTTCCTTTTTGGTGCTCAGTTAGTTGTCACCTATCAAGGAGAACAAGTGGTATTTGTCCCTTTGGGATTGGCTTATTTCACTCAGCATAATGTTTTCCAAATTCCTAACAGGGATCACTTTTCAGTTAAAATATAAACACCTAAGAATAATTGTATGTTAATTACAGAGTTCAACCAATGGTACTAAACAAAAAAATACTATAATGGATAAAGTAATCATTTTAAAAATATGATTATAAAGACTATTTCCAATAAATCTCTTTGTTTAGTTGCCACTTGGTAATTATTCCTACCAAATTGCTCAGTTCTAGTCTAATCATGATTTATACAGTGATATGAACATTACTTTTCATTGATTTTTATTTGTTTTTATTACTGTCACCATTGTATATTATTAGTCAGTACCCAAGTTGTAGGCAAGTGCTAACATTGTGGATTATTGGGGACTCAAACAAGTGCCCATGTGGGGTGCTAGCACTACAGGCAGCAGTTTTACCTGCTATGCCACAGTGCTGGCCCTGAAAGTTTTATTTTTATTGCCTCTTTATATAATGGTGTGACAAGCACTGGAATATAATATCTTTAAAATGAGTAATGGCATGTAAGCATGATATTCTGAAAAGTATGGTTCAGTGTGTTAGTAGTTTCTGTGGGCTAAATCCAGCTCCTTTCTGTTTTTGTGAATAGTTTTATTGAAATACAACTCCATCTATTTACCTACAGATTACACATATTTTAGATGACAGCAGGGATATTATGGTCTGTAAAGTCTAAAATACTTTCTACTTCACTCTTTATAGAAAAGTTTGCCAACTCTAGGTTAAGATAAAAATTTTTGAATATGTTTTAATAGGTTTTAGCCAACATTCAGAAAAGTTTAAACAGTATGTAACATTGTAGTCAAGCCCTCAATTAATTAATTTAAATGTATATCATTTGAGCATTTGTGCATTGGAAACAAAACCCAGAAATCTCATAACTAGTCTGTTATTTTGTAGGAACTACTCCCATTATGTTTTATATATGATACATTTAATACATTAGAAATGTCCTTATCATAGGTGTGCTTATGATTTCACAATATCCAGTATTTTGTGTAGGATCTAATTCCAGCGAAATTCTTACAAGATAAAAAGGATGCTATGTTTCAAATTTGAATATATCTTACTAAATTTCCATCTGAAGGAATGTATTCATTTCATTTACCAATAGTGTATGAGAATAACATTAACCTCATATTTCCAACTCTGATAATGTTTTTTAATAAACCATTATATATATGATTGGAAAAATAACTGTTGCTCATTGTATCCTTTTTATTAGGGTCTATTTATTTTTTGAAAGTTATAGAGAGAGGGAGAGACACACAGAGAAAGCTTCTACCTGCTGATTTACTTCTCCAATGGACTCAATGACCAGGGATGGGCCAGGCTAAAGACAAGAGGCAAGAACTTCCTCAGGGAAGTTGCAGAGGCCCAACCCCTGGGCAACGTTTATCTTCTTAGGCCATTAGCAGGGAGTTGAGAAGCAAGCAGCCAGGACACAAGCTGGCATCCAGAGGGTATCCTGGCTTCACAAATGGTGATTTTACCTGCTACACCACTAGTCCCTTCCTTTAGATTTTTTTTGATTATTTAAATCCCTGTAACTTTTTCAGAATTTCATAGTACAGATTACAAATGTCTCTAGATATTGTCATGCATTCGTTCTAGCTTCATTTACAACTTGGTAATCATGAAATAAAATTCTTAGAAATATGAGAGCCAGAATAAAATAAATGAAATTAATGAAATACATTATCTATACCAAATAAATTTCATATTTTTCAAGATTTTTGCAGCTGTTAAGCTGTTTATGTTTTTTGAGTCAAATAGTATCAAAATCATTGCAGTTCATTATATACTTTCCTTGAGCTTAGATAAATATATTTGATATTTCAGTGTGTTTTATATATTTGAACTTCTATGGCTTCAGGTTGTGGGGAGCAATCGGACTAGACTAAGTTACTGGAATTAAGACTTATTCTATGCATCTGCTCTCCTACAATATGGCGCTGGGAGAGGAGTAAACAACTTTTACACAGCTGCCTCCAGTTCGACCAGTAACCTGCAGGAGCTGATCCTGCTCTTGATTGGAGGAGAGCAGCATACTCAGCGTGTGGGTAGCAGAGTTGGGATTGGTGGAAGAGGACTATAAAGGAGGAGAGAGACAACATGCACCAGGAACATCTAAGGGGAACACCTGAGCAGCCCCCGAGAGAGCCGGCCGGCGGTGTGCCGCTCCCCCATGGAAGTGGGGAAAGTGGCAGGGGGAACTGCCCTTCCATGGAGGTGGAAGGACAGCAGCCAACCCGGGAAGAACCAGCAGCAAACCCGGGGAGGGCCGAGCAGACAAAAGAACAGTGCAGGGTCCTGTGTCATTCCTCCACGAAGAGGGGGAGCGACATAATGGTGCTGTGACTCGGATATGAAGCCTAGGAGGCATAATGGTGTCGTGACTCAGATAGGAAACCTAGGCGGGAAGAAGCGGGAAGAAGTGGGAAAATACTGGAGAGAGAGACTAGGGAAGAGCCTAGGGAAAAGCCGGATGGAAAAAGTGCCGGAAGAAGTTAGGATTGAAAGTGAAAGTGAAAGCTGGAAGAAACATAGACTCGGATATGGACTATGGCGGGGAAGTTAGGAGAAATCTCTAAGGTTGAAAGCGAAAGTGAAAGCTAGAAGAAACTTAGACTCAGATACGGACTGTTGGGAGAAGCCAGGAGAAATGAGAGGGGAATGTTGTTGGAAGAAAAGTTAGGAAACATACCGGGTAGAGAAAAATATGTTAGGGAAAGTGAAGCCGCAGGGGCAGGCCGAAGCGGAGACGTAAGCTAGGTTGGAATTCGTCAAGTTAGCCTGGGGAGCCAAAGACGGAAAGCCAAACCGGGAGCGGAGACGTAAGCTAGGTTGAATTTCGTCTGGTTAGCCCGGGGAACTTGGACTGAAAGCCGGTGGCGGAAATGTGAGCTAGGCTATGTGATTCGTGGAAGCCGCTGCATGCAGAGAGAGCGCGCGGGGCACAAGCGGGGAGAGCCCACAGGGCACGAGTAGATAGGAAGTGCGGGGCTGGCGTGGAGGCCGTGGTGCGGGCTTGAAGGGCGCAGAGACCGTGGAGCATGCGCGAAGCCGGGAAGCCGCGCAGATAAGAGAAGCGTGGCCTGAAGCCGGGAAGCTGCCTCAGGGCGGGCGCTGGGAAGCCACGGGGATAAGAGAAACAGAAGTATAGAAGTAAAATGAGAGAAATAGGAATGCTGGCAGATAGAAGTAAAATAGGAGAGATAGGAATGCCCGGAGATAGAGAAATAGAGAAAAATAAGGCCTCCCCACAACATGGCAATGAGAGGGCTTGGATTCGGTCTGCCTGATTAGTAAGACGATAAGCACCTGCAGGCAGTATGTGCCACAGGTCACCAAAGAAAGGCACGAATCAACATCAATAAGTCTCCCCACAATATGGCAAGGAGAAGGCTTGGATTCGGTTTGCCTGATTGGTAGGGCTTGTAAGCACCTGCAGGCAGTTCTAGCAGAGCAGAGCATGCGCTGCAGGGCACCGAACACAGGCACGCATCAGCGCCTAAAAACCTCCTCACAACATGGCGAAGAGAGGACCCGGATTCGGTTTGCCTGATTGGTAGGGCTTGTAAGCACCTGTGGGCAACTCTAGCAAGCAGAGCAGAGTGTATGCCGCGGGGCACCAAAGACAGGCGCGTATCAACGCCAAAAATAAAAAGAAAGGGGATCTGTGGGGAGCAACTCAGACTAGACTAAGTTACTGGAATTAAGACTTATTCTATGCATCTGCTCTCCCACAATATGGCGCTGGGAGAGGAGTAAACAACTTTTACATAGCTGCCTCCAGTTTGACCAGTAACCTGCAGGAGCTGATCCTGCTCCTGACTGGAGGAGAGCAGCATACTCAGCGTGTGGGTAGCAGAGTTGGGATTGGTGGAAGAGGACTATAAAGCCAACCCGGGAAGAACCAGCAGCAAACCTGGGAAGGGCCGAGCAGACAAAAGAACAGCGCAGGGTCCTGTGTCGTTCCTCCGCGAAGAGGGGGAGCGACATCAGGTGCTGGCTGAATGTTTCCCATTCTAGTGTGGGGATTACCTGTGTGTGGAGTCCATCTCTGCCCATGCTGTAATGCTCAGGACCATCCGTGCATCACTGACGGGTTTTCTGAAGGAGAAAGCACAGGACTGCTGAGAAGCTGACGAGGCTGCTGCTGAGACCAAGGCAGGCCCCCATGGTCCGGAGGCAGACCAAGACATTTCCTGGCTGTGGAATGTGGAGGAGAAAGAATCCAGAGCTATGGAATGGAGAGGAACAAAGGGGACCCAGCCTGGCTGCAGGGTCCCTTCTGAGCCCCAGCCCTGCGAGGGAGAGGCCTTCGCTGCTCATGGGCCTGGGACACCAGTGAGGATCCAAGCTCCTTGGTGAACCCCTGTGAGTGCCATTAGAGTAGGATTCTGGCCCCACCACCACTGTTTCAAGCAGACTGAAAAGGGAGGGACCTTTGATTCCCAGAATGCACAACAGCCATGATGTACTGCCCACCTTGGGAACACTGATCTAATCCACAACCCAGTCTAGTATGACTGTGGATAGGGATAAGGTATGTTTTCTTTCTTCCTAGGATGGATGAGGTTAAATTAAATCAATGTAATTTAATTACTATAATATTTGGTCTCAGAATTTTTGTCTTTTTGATTATTCAGGAGTTGGGTATACATATCTTTTTGGTAACTTTTTTGTAATAGAATGATGACAGAAATTTTGTTCATATTTTCAAAAAATATGTCATAAAAATTAAAAATGTCTGCATATACTTAATCTTTTATAATTGTTTTTGTTGCATCTCATGGCATTTGTATAGCTATATTTGGTTTTCATTATTTCTGATGATCTCTTGTAGTTTTTAAAGGATTTAATTTGTTAGAAGAGTGACAGATATATATATATATATATATATATATATAACCCCTGATATATCTACAACAGCCAGGGATCTGCCAGGCTGAAGCCAGGATTCAGAAACTCCATTCAGTTCTCCTGAGTGGGTGGGAGAAACCCAAGGATTTGAGCATTGTTTGCCGCCTTTCATGATCAGTTACAAGAAAGTGCATCAGAGGAATTGTGTGTCTGGGACTCAAACCGAGCACTCTTATACAGGATACTAGTGCCCCACACAGAAGCTTAACCCACTGCACCACCACTCCTGTCTCATGAAGCTCATTTTTTTTTTTAGTTTTTGACAGGCAGAGGGACAGTAAGAGAGAGAGAGACAGAAAAGTCTTACTTTACCATTGGTTCACACTCCAATGGCCACTGTGGCCGGCGCACTGCGCTGATCCAAAGAAGCCGGGAGCCAGGTGCCTCTCCTGGTCTCCCATGCGGGTGCAGGGCCCAAGGACTTGGGCCACCCTCCACTGCACTCCTGGGCCACAGCAGAGAGCTGGCCTGGACAACCGGGACAGAATCCAGTGTCCTGACCGGGACTAGAACCTGGTGTGCCGGCGCCGCAAGGCGGAGGATTAGCCTAGTGAGCTGTGGCGCCAGCTGCTCATGTTTTCTTATTGCATTCAATATTATAAGTGTATTTCTTTCTATACCTTGTTTTATTAGAATGTTTCCCCCCCCTTTTTTTTTGATGGAATAGATTTCTTGCCTGTTTTCTCTTTCTATTTTTGGTTTGCTTCTTTACTCTTTGCCAAACTATCCTCATTGTTAAAATTAGAATATTCAACAAAGTGATTATACAAAACAAAATATAGTGGTGACATAATTTACACATGTATCAAATTATGAGCACAGGCATGATACACCTTAATACTAAAGTTACTAAAGTTGTTCTGATTGTTAGTTTACACTGGAATCTGTTTATTTTTGAAGATTTTATTTATTTATTTGACAGGTAGAGTTATGGAGAGTGGAAAAGACAGAAAGAAAGGTCTTCCTTCCATTGGTTCACACCCCAAATGGCCACAATGGCCAGAGCTACACTGATCTGAAGCCAGGAGCCAGGTGCTTCCTCCTGGTCTTCCATGTGGGAGCAGGGGCCCAAGGACTTGGGCCATCTTCCACTGCTATCCCAGGCCATAGCAGAGAGCTGGACTGGAAGAAGAGCAACTGGAACTGGAACCAGTGCCCATATGGGATGCTGGCACTGCAGGCAGAAGATTAACCCAGTGCACCCAGTGCACCATGGTGTAGGCCCCTGGGATCTATTTCTTACAACTCGTTAATATTTGTCAATGTTTTAAATTTCTTGTCAAATATCTTTCTCTTAATAAATTTTGTCTTATATTTATTTCCTATCCAGTACCCATAAAATTATTTCTTGGCATTCATTGAATATAAAATGAAGCTCTCAGAAATTCATTCAGTTGATTTCCTTTATCATATTTCTAATATTTTAGTGTGTTGACATATTTTAGAAGCCCTATAAAATGTTTAAATCTACTTTATTCATCCTTATACATCAGATCCTTAATTTTTATTTTGATGTGGGTGTTCAATGATGTGAACTCCCACTTTGGAAATCTTTTTGCTGTATTTCATAGTTTGGCATTCTGTATTTCATATTTTATAACTTAAGAAAACCTATATGAGGTTCCTGGCTTCCTGGCTTTGCTGTGGGATCCTCACCCTGCACCGTGAGACCCATCTGCTCTTGGACCATGAACCTCCAGAACCGGTGAGTGAAGACGCTCAGGATGGCTCAGGGATCTGGGGATCAAAGAGCCGTGGGAATTGCTGACCCAGAGGAGAGTTCTCCAGACATGATAGTCTACTGCAAAGCTGGCATTGGGCTAATGGTGAGAAAACCAAGAACTTACATACTGTTGGACATGAAACTCAAGACATCAGTAAAGATCGACTTTTGAAACCAAGGTCAATTCAAAGCATTTCCTAAGGAAGTCCTTGGGTGTCATCACTTATTCAAGTTTGTAGCCATGAAGCCAAACCTTTTCTTAGACACAACTCAATTGAAACTTATATTTTAAAAAATAAGCCTTCATCTTTGTTTGTCTTGTCAGAAGTAATCCCTGTAAATTTTTTGTTTGGACTGTGTTGTGTTGATTCAGATGCTAACCTTTAGAAGTTAACTCTGGAGACATGGAGCAGTTGGGTACACTTCTGATTCTCTCCACAGCATTGTTATGACACCCGTTTTTTTAAGTTGACAAAATTGTACAGATCTGTGGAGTGCAATGTGATGTTTAGGAACATTAACTGAAATGTGATCCCTGTTAAACATAAGAGTGGGAATAAGAGAGGGAAGAGATGTATAATTTGGGACATGCTCAAGCTGACTTGCTCCAAATGGTAGAGTTAGAAACATACCAGGGGATTCCAATTCAATCCCATCAAGGAGGCATGTACCAATGCCATCTCACTATTCCAAGTGATCAATTTCAGTTCACAATTGATCATAATGAAAGGACTAAGAGTCAAAGGGAGCACATAAACAAGTCTAGTACCTGCTAACACTAACTGATAGAATAAATAAAGGGGAGAGTGATCCAACATGGGAAGCGAGATACTCAGCAGACTCATAGAATGGCGGATGTCCTAAACAGCACTCTGGCCTCAGAATCAGCCCTAAAGGCATTCGGATCTGGCTGAAAAGCCCATGAGAGTATTTCAGGCGTGGAAAGCCAAGACACTCTGGCAAAAAGATCTCTGTGAGTGAGATCCCAGTGGAAAGAACAGGTCATCAAAGAAGGAGGTACCTTTCTCTGAAGGGAGGAGAGAACCTCCACTTTGACTATGACCTTGTCTAAACAAGATAAGAGTCGGAGAACTCAAGGGGCTTCCATAGCCTTGGAAACTCATGACTGGTGCATAGAGAGATTACTGATGCCATAAACAGGAGTGTCAATTTGTAAAGTCAACAACAGGAGTCACTGTGCACTTACTCCTCATGTAGGATCTCTGTCCTTAATGTGCTGTACATTGAGGCTTAATGCTATAACAAGTACTCAAACAGTATATTTCGCTTTGTGTTTCTATGTGGGTGCAAACTGTTGAAATCTTTACTTAATGTATACTAAACTGATCTTCTGTAAAAAAAAAAAAAAGAAATTATCAATTCCCAACTTGACTCTCACTGGGATTAAACATGACAATAGGTCTGATCTGATTTCATCATCATTTAAAAAAAATCATCTATTATTTTTCACTTTATGTTTCTGTGTGGGAGCAAACTGTTGAAATCCTTACTTAAGGTATACTAAGCTGATCTTCTGTATATTAAGATAATCAAAAATGAATCTTGATGTGAATGGAAGGGGAGAGGGGGTGGGAAAGGGGAGGGTTGTGGGTGGGAGGGACGGTATGGGGGGAAGCCATTGTAATCCATAAGTCGTACTTTGGAAATTTATATTCATTAAATAAAAGATAAAAAAAATTGTACAGATCTGTGGAGTGTAATGTGATGTTTAGGAACATGTGTACACATAAGAATATGTGTACAATAAGAATAATTAGTATAACCTTCATCCCGAACATTTATCATTTCTTGATAGTAAAACATTCAAAATTTTCTAGCTGTTTTGAATTTACAATACATGGTTAATTATCATTGTTGTGACTTTTTAAATGCCATTTAGGATGGCGACTTTGTGGCATCTGAGTAGGAATGGGTGGGTTTCTCAAGTCTATGCTTTGTAGAATATTATTCATTTTATTTTCATAATAACTGTGCAGAGTTATGCTTTCCTAAGGCATGATTTATTTATTGAGTTGAGCAGACTTTATCAATTAGTTTATCCTTCCTACTCACATTTTGAATTGGAGGCATGTATGAAAAATGTATTTGTTGCATTAAAGATTTAAGAAAGAAAACCTATATGTTAGGTCATTGAGGACAGTGGTGGCAATGGTGCAGTGGGGTGACTAGCCTACCAACCCAGCGTGTTTCCTGATCTCCATTTAACTAAAATGTCTTTAAGATGGACTTCCAAGGGTCTTTGTACTTACTATACTTATTTAGAAATTCTTGTCAAAAAGTATTCAACTCTGAAATGTTTGGGCTATTTCACCAAGGAAACAGCCATTATCAGCACAGCAGCTTTCCTAAGAAAAAGGAAACACATACTGGAGAATAGAATAAGGGAATTATGAGTACCAGGCATTTCTTCAGATGCAGAAATGGAACTACAATTGTATAAGTATTTCCTCATTATTTTGGATATTAAATATATATACTTATACACATATGTTTATATGGATTCATATACTTACATATAATGTTCACAACAATAAATGCATACATATATATCTTTGTTCTGTTCTAGTATGAAACAAATTGTATTGAATTTGATTATATGATTCTAAAATTATTAACTAACACATAAATGTATATATACTTATGTGGCATAATGTGGTTTTTCTATTGACATATACATTATGTAATGTTCAAATCAGGGTAAACATCCACTCATTTGTCATATTATAGTGAAAACATTGAAAATCCTTCTTTTAAATTGTTTTAGAAAAATGTACGATGTGTTATTATAATCTATAGTTGTTGTATTGTATCATGCAGTAGAGTACCAGAACTTCTTACTCCTAACTATAACTTAGTACCTATTAACCAACTTTTTCCCATTCATTTCTCAACCCTACTCTCCTCAGTTTTTAGTAACCATCATTGTACTCTCAGTGACTCTGAGAATAACTTTGTTAGATCCCACAGATGAATGAGAGCATCCACTTGTGTCTTTCTGGGCTTCACATCGTTCTCAAATGATAAGGATCCTCACTTCCATCCATATTGTTGAAATGATTAAAATATACTTGGAAGAATTCCAAGATGTTGGAGCAGGGAGGAAGATTACTGCTCTGGTCCAGGAGAAGATAATTTATAAAAAGCGGAGAGAGAGCAGTCATAAGGAAGAGTTAGGGAGAAAATGGCAGAGGAAACTGTACGTAGATTAGAGGGACATGGTGGACCTTTGTGGAGAGCATGGATTTCCACAACTCAGGACTTCCGCATCCAAGAGCCTATGCACCAACATTGGAATGTGAGGTGAGACCAGAATGCAGCAGCCCAAGCCACTGGCACTAAAGCTGCAGAAAGACCCCAGAGGGAACCTGTCTTGGAGTCCCTTGGGGGATAGTGTACTGGCCACACTAGAGGAGAAAAAACAAAGCAAAACTGGAGGTACATGTTTCTCTCTCCTGAGAACTTTGCAATGGCATTCTGTAAAAATCTAAAGGAACAGGCACCATTTTGGACATACATAACACTTGCACCAGCTCAAATCCACAACCAGCAACTAGCTGAGTGGAGACTCCTCACTCTGGTGGGAAGAATTAAGAAGGGGCTGGACTCATGACTGTGGGCTTCTGTGCCTGGACTGTGAAAAAAACTAAGGTTGCATGAGAGGACTCTTGTTGTGGCTGACTTTGGGAAGTCACTGTGGTAGACTCCATATGCAGAGGGCTTCCTTGTCTCCTGGAGAGAGACATTGCTGGGTAATCTGAACTAACACAGTGGACTGCACAGATCCTTTGAGTGGTCCTTGGGACAGAGCAGATGAATATTATACCCACTGGGGCTAGCGTTAAGTCACTGTTCTCCTTTGAGGAGAGGAGCTCAGCTGAGCAGAATAAACTTCTCTTCTGATTAAAAGAAAAATGGAGATTTACAACCCCAAAGCAAGGTGTGTCACCTTAGGCAAGCCCTTCACCCTGGAGAACTGAACAGAGCTCTCTGGCCATACCCAGCACAAACCTCTGGATATAAACTGAAATCAGACATTCCACATATATACAGAGGAGTAACACAAAGATAAAAGCCACCAAAACAGAAAAACAAGAAGCCAACAAGTATCTCTACAAATGCTGAACAACAAACATACCATTTAAGAAACAAGCATAAGGAAGACAACATGACACCTCCAAAAGAACACAACACTTCAATACTAAATTATGAAGATTATGAGATGGAGGAAATGCAAGAAATGGAATTTAAAAAATTGATCATAAGATTACATAGAAATAATCAGAAGGAAATGCACAACTACTGAAATCCATAGAAGAAATGAAATAAATTTTCCCATGAAATTGAGATCTTAGAAATCAAAATGAAATTAAGAATTCAATAGAACAAATAAAAATGCAGTGGAAAGCCTTAACAACAGAATTGGTGAAGCAGAAGATAGGATATCAGACTTAGAAGAAAAAGCACAGGAAATTATACAGTCCAACCAAGAACAAGAAGAGGATATTACAAAATGAAAAAAAAAACACTGTTGGGAATCTACAGGACACTATTAAATGACCCAAAACACGGGTCTAGGAGTTCCTGAAGGCATGGATAGAGAGAAAGGAATAGAATGTCTTTAGTGAAATAATAACAGAAAACTTCCCTAATTTGTAGAAAGAAAGGGACATCCAAGTACAGGAAGCACATAGAACTCCTAATACACATGACCAGAAAAGATCTTCATCATGACACATTGTAATGAAAGTCACCACAGTGAAACATAAAGAAAAGTTTCTAAAGTGTGCACAAGAGAAATGCCAGATTTTTAGAGAATCTCCAATTAGACTCAGAGCAGACATCTCATCAGAAACCCTATAGTAGTAAAGAATGGTGAAATATATTGCAAATCTTAAGAGAAAATGTCAACCCATAATACTATACCCTGCAAAGCTCTTATTTATGAATGAAGGTGAAATAAGAACCTTCGATAACAAACAGAAATTGAAAAATTAATCACCACCTTCCTACCCAACAAAAGATGCTTAAGGATGTGCTGCACACAACACAGAAACATGGTCACCACAATGAAAGAAGGTAAAGAAAATCTTTCAGTAAAAGTTCAAAGAAAATTGAAAGTAAAAAAATCAGTATAATTTTGGAAAAATGGCGGGGCAAGGTCATTACTTATCAATAGTCACTTTGAATGTAAATGGCACCAAAGCTACAGTTGAATAGATTAAAAACAGAATAGATTAAAAACAGAACTCATATATGTGCTTCCTACAGGAAATACGTCTCACCAAAAACGATGCATGCAGACTGAAAGTGAAAGGATGGAAAAATATATTACTGCCATCATAAACCAAAAAAGAACTGGTATAGCCATCCTAATATGAGCCAAAATAGACATCAACAAAAAAATCTGTTAAAGAGACAAAGAGGGGCACTATATAATGATTATAGGGCCAATTAACATGAAGATGGAAATATTATAAATGTATATGCATCTAATTACAGGGCACCTGGTTATTTAAAAGACATGTTAAAAGATCTTAAGGAAGACATAGACTCCAATACAATAGTAATGGGGGAGTTTAATACCCCACTTTCACCAACAGACAGAACAACTAGACAGAAAATCAGCAAGGAAACAGCAAATTTCATTGATATTATAGACCAAATGGACCAAACAGATATTCAGAAACTTTAATCCTGCAGTTGCACAATACATATTCTCAGCAGTTCATGAAACATTCTCTAGGACTGACCACATACTAAGCCATAAAGCAAGTATCAGCAAATTTTTAAAAAATGAAATCATACCATGCATCTTCTCAAACCACAATGGAGTGAAGCTGGAAATCTGCAACTCAGGAATCTCTAGAACATATGCAAACACATGGAGAATGAACAACATCGAATCAAAAAAAAAAAAAAGATCAGCAAGACTAAAGCTGTTTTTTTTTTTTGAAAAAATAAAGTTGACACATCATTGGCCCAACTAACCCAAAATGAAAGAGAAGACCTGAATCAATAACATTAGTGATGAAAAAGGAAATGTAACAGCAAGCATCATAGAAATAAAAAGAATCATCAGAAATTATTACAAACAGCTGTATGCCAACAAACTGGGAAACCTAGAAGAAATGGATAGATTCCTGGACATTTACAACCTACCTAAATTGAGCCATGAAGACATAGAAAACCTAAACAGACTCATAACCAAAATAAAAATTGTATAGTAATAAAGGCCCTACACACAAAAGAAAGCCCAGTAATGGATGGCTTCACTGCTGAACTTGACCAGACATTTAAAGGAGAAGTAACTCTAATTATTCTCAAGTAATTCAAAACAACTAAAAGGGAGAGAATCCTCCCAAATTCTTTCTACTAAGCCAGTATCACCTTAATTCCTAAACCCGAAAAAGATGCAGCAGAAAAACAGAATTACAGAACAATTTCTCTGATAAACATAGATGCAAAAATCCTCAACAAAATTCTAGGCAATTGAATTCAAAAACACATCAGAAAGATCATCCAACCTGACCAAGTGGGATTTACAGCGATAGTTCAACATTCTCAAGTCAGTCAGTGATACGTCATGTTAACAACCTGCAGAACAAAAGCCATATGATTATCTCAGTAGATTCAGAGAAAGCATTTGATAAAATACAAAACCCTTTCATGATGAAAACTCAAATTGGTTATAGAAGGATCATTCCTCAACACAATCAAGGCAATTTATAACAAACTTATGACTAGCATACTATTGACTGGGGAAAATTTGGAAGCAGTCTTACTGAGATCTGGTATCAGACAGGTATGCCAATTCTCACCCATTCTATTCAATATAATCCTGGAAGTTTTAGCCAGAGCCATAAGGCAATATATAGAAATCAAAAGTATACAAATTGGGAAGGAGGAAGTTAAACTATTTGCTTATGACATGATTTTATATATAGGGGATCCAAAAGACTTCAATAAGAGACTATTGGAACTCACAGAAGAGTTTGGTAAAGCAGCAGGATGAAAGTCAATACACAAAAATCAACATATGTGTATGCATAGACAATGCCAAGGCTGAGATTGAGTTTCTAAATTCAATCCCATTCAAAATAGCTAAAATGGAGCCGGCACTGTGACCCAGCAGGTTAACGCCCTGGCCTGAAGCTCTGGCATCCCATGTGGGCACTGGTTCAAGACCTGGCTGCTCCACTTTTGATCTAGCTCTCTGCTGTGTCCTGGGAGAGCACTGGAGAATGGCCCAGGTCCTTGGGCCCCTGAACCCTCGTGGGAGACCTGGGGAAGGCTCCTGGCTCCTGGCTCCTGGCTTTGGATCAGATAGCACCAACCATTGCGGCCAATTGGGGAGTAAACCAGCAGATGGAAGACCTCTCTCTCTCTCTGCCTCTCCTCTCTCTGTGTAACTCTGACATTCGATAAATAAATAAATCTTTAAAAAATAGCTACAAAATATTAAATACCTTGGAATAAATTTAACCAAGGATGTCAAAGATTTCTACCTTAAGAATTACATTAAAGAAAGAAATAGAAGAATATACAAAAAATGGAAAAATCTTCCATGGTCATAGATTAGAAGAAAAATATAATCAAATGCCCATTTTTTCAAAAGCAATTTACTCGTCAGTGTGATACCAAACATAATACCAAAGATATTCTTTTCATAGCTTGAATAAAGTGATGCTGAAATCCATATGAAGGCACAGGCGACCTCAAATTGCTAAAGCAATAATATACAACAAAAACAAAGCTGGAGGCATCACAATACCAGATTTCATGACATAGCATAAGGCTGTTATAATCAAAACATCCTGGCACTGGTACAAAAATAGATGAATAGATCAATGAAACAGACTAGAAACACCAGAAATCAATCCAAACATCTATAACTAACTTATATTTGACCAAGGAGCTAAAAGGAATCCCTGGAGCGAGGATAGTCTCATCAATAAATGGTTCTAAGAAAACTGCATTTCAATATGTAGATGTATGAAACAAGACCCTGACCTAACACCTTGCACAAAAATCCACTCAACATGGATTAAAAATCCAAATATATGACTGACACCATCAAATTATTAGAGAACATTGGGGGAAACACTGCAAGATATTGGCACAGCAAAGAGTTCTTGGAAAGAACCCAGAGGTGCAGGCAGTCAAAGCCAAAATTAACAAATGGGCTTACATCAAATAGAGAAGTTTCTGTACTGCAAAAGAAACACTCAGGAAAGTAAAGAGACAACCATCAGAATGGGAGAAATTATTTGCAAACTATGCAACTGATAAAGGTTTAATGACCAGAATCTACCAAGAGGTCAGGAAACTCCACAACAACAAAACAAACAGGCAAAATAATTAAAACAGGCAAAGGACTTAAAAAGACATTTTTCAAAAATTTGAAATCCAAATGGCCAACAGACACATTAAAAATGATCTGGTAAAAAAGCTTGTGAGAGCCTTTCAGGCAATTAAAGTGAAGACATTGCAAAGATCTCTGTGACTGAGTCCTAGTGAAAAGTCGTGGCCGTCAAAGAAAGATATACTTCTCCCTAGTGGGCGAGAGAATTTTCACTTTGTTTATGGCCTTGTCCAAATACTAGTGGGGTTTGTTGATTCAAAAGGTTTCCTTAGCCTAGGCAGTTCATGTCAAGTGCCACCTGTGGTCACTAACATCGTATATGAGTGGTAACTGTTAAATTAACAGGAGTCACTGTACACTAACTTCCCATTCAGGACCTCTGGCCTCAATGAGTTATATTGAGAATTAACTGTAAAATTAGTTCTCAAACAGTTTGTGCGTGTGCAAATTGTTGAAATCTTTACTTAGTATAGAGTTAGTCTTCCGTGTACATAGTTGAAACTGAATCTTAATGGAGAATGGGACTAGCAAGGAGAGAGCAAGGAGGAGGTGTAGGGATAGGAGTGTGGGTGGGAGGGTGTATATGGTGGGAATAATAACTGTATTCCTAAAGTAGTACTTATGAAATTTTTAATTCTTAAAAAAATAAATAAAAATACTCTATTTCATTGAATAATTTTTCATTGTGCGTGTGTACCTCATTTTCTTTACCATTTACCATTTGATAAGCAGTTAATTTGTTTACATTTCTTGGGTATTATGAAGTTATATTGATTTAATTTCCTGTAGCTATTATCCAGGAGTAGCACTGCTTTCTATAGTTTCACTTTTTCCTCTTGAGGAATTGATATTCTCTTTGCCACAATGGATTTACTAATTTACATTTCAACTGAAATGTGTGAGTGTTTCATTTCTTCCCAATTACTTGAGCACTTGTTATCTTTTGTCAACCTGGTAAGTCAGTATAATAGGAACAAGGTGGTATCTCATTTTAATTTTGATTTCCTTTTCTCTTATGATTAGTGAAATTGAATATTTTTGTATGTACTTGGTCATTAGGCTGTATCCCTTGTAATAATTTCTGAGTATGTCTACTCTTCAAGTGCTATTGAGTTACTTACATATTTGATTGTTAGGTCATTCTCAGGTGACAGGTTTGTAAATATTTTCAGCCATTATGTAGGTTCTTTTTCACCTTATTCTTTTCTTTTTTTTAACTTTTATTTAATGAATATAAATTTCCAAAGTACGCCTTATGGATTACAATGGCTTCCCCCCCATATCGTATCTCCCACCCGCATCCCTCCCCTTTCCCACTCCCTCTCCCCTTCCATTCACATCAAGATTCATTTTCGATTCTCTTTATATACAGAAGATCAGTTTAGCATACATTAAGTGAAGATTTCAACAGTTTGCTCCCACACAAACATAAAGTGAAAAATAATAGATGATTTTTTAAATGATGATGAAATCAGATCAGACCTATTGTCATGTTTAATCCCAGTGAGAGTCAAGTTGGGAATTGATAATTTCTTCTTTTTTTTTTTTTTTTTACAGAGGATCAGTTTAGTATACATTAAGTAAAGATTTCAACAGTTTGCACCCACATAGAAACACAAAGCGAAATATACTGTTTGAGTACTTGTTATAGCATTAAGCCTCAATGTACAGCACATTAAGGACAGAGATCCTACATGAGGAGTAAGTGCACAGTGACTCCTGTTGTTGACTTTACAAATTGACACTCCTGTTTATGGCATCAGTAATCTCCCTATGCACCAGTCATGAGTTTCCAAGGCTATGGAAGCCTTTTGAGTTCACCGACTCTTATCTTGTTTAGACAAGGTCATATTCAAAGTGGAGGTTCTCTCCTCCCTTCAGAGAAAGGTACCTCCTTCTTTGAAGACCTGTTCTTTCCACTGGGATCTCACTCACAGAGATCTTTCATTTAGGGTTTGGGTTTTTTTTTTCCCAGAGTGTCTTGGCTTTCCATGCCTGAAATACTCTCATGGGCTTTTCAGCCAGATCCGAATGCCTTTAGGGCTGATTCTGAGGCCAGAGTGCTGTTTAGGACATCCGCCATTCTATGAGTCTGCTGAGTATCTCGCTTCCCATGTTGGATCACTCTCCCCTTTATTTATTCTATCAGTTAGTATTAGCAGGTACTAGACTTGTTTATGTGCTTCCTTTGACTCTTAGTCCTTTCATTATGATCAATTGTTTCACCTTATTTTTTTATTGCTGTACAGAAGCACTTTAGTTTGATGAAATCCCATTTTTTCTAGGTTTCTTTTTGCTTCCTGTTCTTTTGTGTATAACTCAAAAGTGAGAGACAAGCTTCAGTATCATTCTTGTGGGTATAATATACAATTTCCAACATCTATTTTAAAAGACTTTAATTATTTATTTGAGAGGCAGAGTTACAGAAAGATTGAGGGAGAGACAGAGAGAAAGGTCTTCCATCCACTGGTTCATTCCCCAAATGTCCACAAAGGACAGAACTTGGCTGATCCGATACCAGGAGCTTCTTCCATGTCTCCCACATGTGTGTAGGGGCCCAAACACTTGGGCCATCTCTTTTTTTAAAGATTCATTTATTTATTTGAAAGTCAGAGATACACAGAGAGAAGGAAGGCTGAGAGAAAGGGAGAGGTCTTCCATCTGCTGGTTCACTCCCCAGTTGGCTGCAATGGCTAGAGCTGTGCTGATCTGAAGTCAGGAGCCAGGAGCTTCTGGATCTCCCACGTGAGTGCAGGGGCCCAAGGACTTGGGCCATCTTCTGCTTTCCTAGGCCATAGCAGAGACTTGGATTGGAAGTGGAGCAACCGGTACTCAAACCAGCACCCATATAGGATGCAGGCACTGCAGGTGGTGCCTTTATCCATTACATGGGCCATCTTCTGCTGCTTTTTAAGGCAATAAAAGAGAACTGGATCAGAAGTGGAGCAGCAGGGACTCGCAACGGTGCCTATATGGAATGGCAACACTGCAGGTGGTGGCTTTACCCACTATGCCACAGCACTGGTCCCATAGGTAACTTCTAGAAACCGAGTTGTCAGCAAGTCAGAGCACTAAATTTTCAATGTCAGATAGCAGAATTCTCCAGAGTTCACTATATTTAAGTCATTATTTAAACACATATACATAATGGGTTATTGAAGATCCTTTATTATTAAATGTTGCCAGGAAGAAAATATTTATTGGTTAAAACTGAAGACTACAAGGAATGAATTACTGCTGCCAATATGAGCAACTATGAATTAAATTTGCCTTGGAGACTTTCCATGATTAAAAAATAAATACCAACAAATATAAGCACCAATTCTGTATGACATTTTTTATTTGATTTATATGTGGTGATTCATTAGCATCTCAACGATATCTATTATATATTCTAAAGATTACTTTTTGATGTTCTTTTTTCTACCTAGAAACATTTTATTTAAGGCATAAAAATCATGTATTTCATAAATATATATTTAGGAAATACAGATTCTTTCCACCCTACCCTCCCTACTGCTCACACTCCCATCCTTCTTCCTCCAGCTATTCTTATTCACATTCTTATTTTTTACAAAGATCTACTTGTAATTAACTGTATATTGATAAGATTAGCCTTACACTAAGTAAAGAATTCAACAAATTGTATGGAAAAAAAACTGTCCCTCAACAGTTGAGACAGGGGCTGTTCTTTATGCAGTCTTCGGTTGACAGACATCTGGGTTGGTTCTATATTTTAGCTATTATGAATTGAACTCCATTAAACATGAAGGTACAGATAAATCTTTCATATGCAGATTTCATTTTCTTTGAGTAAGTTCCAAGGCGTGAGATGGCTGGGTCATATTGTAGGCATATATTTATAAATATATGCATTTTGCCTACATACGTGTACACACAATCTTATTTATATTTAGTACTTTATAATGCATTTACAATTTTCAAATTTTGAGAAACAAATATTTCTTTTCTGGCACATGAATATGATAAATGTATAAATCTTTCTCAATAATAGGCATATTATTGTAAATATGTTTGATACTAAAATTTTGTGTTTAAATATCTGTAATTTTGGGGGCCAGTGCTGTGGCTCAGGAGGTTAACACCATGGTCTGAAGTCCCAGCATCCCATATGAGCGCCAGTTCTAGTCCCAGCTGCTCCTCATCTGATCCAGCTCTCTACTATGGCCTGGGATAGCAGTAGAAGATGGCTCAAGTCCTTGGGCCCCTGTACCTGCATAGGTGACCCAGAAGAATCTCCTGTCTCCTGGCTTCAGATCAGTGAAACTCAGCCATTGTGGCCATCTGGGGAGTGAACCAGCGGATGGAAGACCTTTCCCTCTGTCTCTACCTCTCTCTCTAACTCTGTCCTTCAAATAAATAAAATAGATCTTTAATAAATAAATAAATATCTGTAATTTTGTAGATGAACAATGATAGGAAAAATGAAATTGTGGAGGTGTCTTGACTGCATTTGGCACAGAAGAGTTGTTAAACAAAAGACCTTTAAAGGTGATTGCTATTTACTGATACATTATTAACATTACCTGGGATCTGGGGCCAGTGCTATGGTGCAGTAGGTTAATCTTCTGCCTTTTACTCTGGCATCCCATATTGGTGCTTTTTCGAGTCCCAGCTGCTCCTCTTCTTATATAGTCCTCTGCTATGGCCTAGGAAAGCAGTAGAAGATGACCCAAGTGCTTGGAACCCTGCACCTGTTTGGGATACCCGGAAGAAGCTCCTGGCTCCTGCCTTTGGACTGACAAAGCTCTGGCCACTGTGGCCATTTGGGGAGTGATCCAGCAGAAGAAAGACCTCTATCTCTGTTTTTCTCCCTCTGTCTGTCTGTATCTACATCTCAAGTAAGTAAATGAATATATTGAAAAAAAACATTATGTGGAATAATGAAGGGAAAAGAGAAGACAGGTTTTTTTTTGAGTATTTGTCTGTTTTCAGTTCCCTTTTCAGATATTATCCTGGTTACATGACTCTTACTATTTTGTTTGAGTTATAATTAGATGAAGAACTTTATTTATATGTATATCCAAGACTTCAACAAAGATAATGTAGAACCTGAGAAAAATGTCTGTTCAAGGCAAACAGTATAATAAATTTTCTTGTCTCCTAGATATCTAAAGAAAATGTTCTTGTTTTACCTGTACATTTTTTTTGTAGTTCATTTTTGTGTGATGTGACCATAACATCAGTGGATGGAAAGAAATTTCCTTTTAATAAATGATTTTTTTTGCGCTAGATTTGCTAGGTTAAGTTTGTTAGATTTTATTTGTTTGTTTTATTTGTTTTATTATTGTTCTACAATTCTTATTGGACTGAACTTTTTTCTTTCAGAATGTTTTCATAGTATGATAAGAATGTCATGGATTGAGGGAAGATTTATACAGAAAGCATTTGGACTGGTAACTACATTTTATATTTTTGTTAATTTAGAATGTGATAGTTCAGCTCAGTTTTTCATTTGCATTGAGCTTTCTGATTAAGCCTGCTGGAAAGTACCAACATTTAGAACTTAATATTCTTTTTTAAAATATTTATTTGTTTGTTTAGTTGAGAGGTAGAGTTGCAGACAGAGAGAGAAACAGACCAAGAGAAAGGACTTCCATGCACTGGTTCAGTCCCCAAATTACTCCAAAGGTCAGAGCTGAACAAATCTGAAGCCAGGAGCCAGGAACTTCTAGGTCTCCCATGCAGGTACAAGGAACCAAGCACTTGGGCCATTGTCCACTGGTATCCCAGGACATCAACAAAGAGCTGGATCAGAAGAGGAGCAGCCAGGACATGAACTGGCACCTATATTGAATGTTGGCGTCACATAATAGGTTCAGCCTATTATGACATAGCACTAGCACCTAGAAGTAAAAATTATTGCAAAAAAACTACAATTTTTTCCATTATTGTTTAGAAATGTATTAGAAATGCCAGTGTGTTTATCCTTGTTCCTTTTTCATGATATGTTTTAAACATAAATATATCTCATTTTACTGTAATTTAATAAATTTTTACTTCCTTTGTACTTGATATGATTTCCTATTCAACATTTTTCATATCAATACTTAAATTAGAATGCAATAATATTTTATTGCTCAATCTTTTACTTTATTTTTTCTCACTTAAGCTTCCAGTTTTGGAGCTCTGGAATCTCAGTTCATTCAGGTATCTTAAAATTTATTTTAGACTAACATTATACTGATGAAGAGGTGGTGATTAAATGTATTAATAACAGTAAAGTTTATCTATTTTATATGTAATAGATTCATGATAAAAAGTAACTTAATTTTTACTTTACCAAAAATAATCTGTAAGTAGAGGCTTGAATAGAATAGACAATAGGAACATTCACTAACTGGCAGAGGTTTTATTACTCATGTGAAAATTAACTGTTTAAGAATTGCATGTAATGATTCAGATTAGATTTAGCAGCTTCATTTCCCATTTCTTTTATAGTTGAGATGAGTGAATTGAAAAGGCATTTTTGGTGATTAATCTTCATACGTTTATTATTGCCTATATTCCCCCATGTGACAACATACCAGAAGTGGAAGAGATTATAGTAAGAATTAAACCACACTTTATGCCAAAAGGGCTTATATACTTTGTTAGGCAGAATGCCATGTTTTAGTTATCAGATACCTTTTAGTCATTGATGTATTACTGTGTATTCTATATTGGGGATAAAAATTGGAAAAACCTTCATCTGCTTTTAAGAAACTAGCAATGCAGTAGAGAAAACAAACATATTTAGGCCAATGTAATTCAACAGAGTAATCCTTTAAAATGTAGTCACTTTTACTACTGTGTGTTATTTTGAGGAAGATGCTTTTCCTAGTTTGAGTGTTCTTATCATGCAACAGTGTGGGATTTTGTCTAACAATTTTCTATGTCTTTTGAGGTGATCATGGGTTATTTTTGTTCTTTTTTCTGTTTTTATGTATTACATTGACTGATTTTCCTATGTTGAATAATCCTTAAATTCCAAGATATTTCACTTGGATTATGCATATATATATTCATTTATGTACATTATGTACATATATGTACAATTTCATGTATAATATATAATTCCTTTTTGGATGTTACTGAATTATGTTTGCTAAAATTTTTGTGGAGAATTTTTATCTATAAAAATAAGTGATATTGTTTTAATTTTACTCAATAGCTTTGGTTTTTATATGAAGATTATGTCAGCCTCATTGTTTTAGTGAAAAGTGTTCCTCAGCTTCTTTTTGAAGGGTTTGTTAAAATTGATGCTTATTCATCAAGTGTACAAAACAGATTTGTTATTTTCTTAAGATTTATTTATTTATTTGGAGGAGTTACAAAGAGGCAGAGGCAGAGAGAGAGAGGTCTTCCATCTGATGGTTCAATCCCCAGATGGTTACAATGGCTGGAGCTGAGCCATTCTGAAGCCAGGAGCAAGGAGTTTCTTCCAGGTCTCTCATGTGGGTTCAGGGACCCAAGGACTTGAGCCATCTTCTACTGATGTCCCAGACCATAGCAGAGACCTGGCTCAGAGGAGGAGCAGCCAATCTCTATCCTCCTTTGTAGTTACTCCTTTTTTTAATTATTCAACTTATATATTTGCTGTATAAAATGCAAATTATGCAGTGTATAGAATAAGAAGGAGAAAACTACGACCTTTCCAGAGATATCCACTAAAAGTTTAACATGTATTTCTTCTACACATTTTTTCTACATTTTTATATAATATGGAGTTTAGGACCCAGAAAAAGCACATGCACTTTATACATACTCTTTTGCACACTGTTCTCCAAAATTATTTTAATGTCTCTAAGACTTTTCCAGGCCATATCACATTGGTCCATCTCAACTTTTCAGTTGTTGATAATAACTGACGAGTAGATATAGCACAATTTTTTTCCCATCATGTGACTCAAGGGCATTTGGATTATTTTCATTTTTTGTTATCATAAGCAATGGTGCTATAAAAATTGGCACATGTGTTATTATTACAGTGTGTTTGGTGTATGCATATAGATATGCATCATTTCTATAGTGTATATATATATATTCATTTCAAAATTTGATATACACTGCTAAATCAGCACTCATAAAGGATGTTACAATTGATGTTGCTACAAACATTGAGTGCCCATAACCTACATATTTGTTCATACTGGAAGAAGTTATCAATTTCTTAAAATCTGGCCAATATGGTAACTAAAATGGTACTTCATTATTTAAATTTTTATTTTTCTTCTCATTAAGACATTTGTGCTTGCCTTGTAATGTCTTGTTTAGTTTAGTGCTTTCGTTTTTTGAGTTACTACTGTACTTTGTTTTCAGCATTTTTCTTCAGGAAGTATATTTTGTCTCCTTCTTCAGTAAATTGGATGGCTGATACCCTGCTTGAAATTTTATATTGCTTACCTATTTGTTTTTCTTTTTTTTAACTTTTATTTAATGAATATAAATTTGCAAAGTACAGCTTATGGATTACAATGGCTTCCCCCCCACCATAACTTCCCTCCACCTGCAACCCTCTCCTCTCCTGCTCCCTCTCCCTTTCCATTCACATCAAGATTCATTTTCAATTATCTTTATATACAGAAGATCAATTTAGTATATATTAAGTAATGATTTCATCAGTTTGCACCCACCCAGAAACACAAAGTGTAAAATACTGTTTGAGTACTAGTTATAGCATTAAATCACAATGAAGAGTCCATTTAAGACAGAGATCCTACATGAGGAGTAAGTGTATAGTGACTCCTGTTGTTGCCTTAACAAATTGACACTCTTGCTAATGGTGTCAGTAATCACCCTAGGCTCTTGTCATGAGTTGCCAAAGCTATGGAGGCCTTTTGAGTTCGCCAACTCTGATTTTATTTAGACAAGGTCATAGTCAAAGTGAAAGTTCTCTCCTCCCTTCAGAGAAAGGTACCTCCTTCTTTGATGGCCTGTTCTTTCCACTAGGATCTCACGCACAAAAATCTTTCATATAGGGTTTTTTTTTTTTTTTCCACAGTGTCTTGGCTTTCCATGCCTAAAATACTCTCATGGGCTCTTCAGCCAGATCGGAATGCCTTAAGGGCTGATTCTGAGGCCAGAGTGCTGTTTAGGACATCTTCTATTCTATGAGTCTGCTGTGTATCCTGCTTCCCATGTTGGATCATTCTCTCTCTTTTTGATTCTATCAGTTAGTATTTGCAGACACTAGTCTTGTTTAGGTGATCCCTTTGACTCTTCATCATATCATTATGATCAATTGTGAATAGAAATTGATTGCTTGAACTAGTGAGATGGCATTGGTACATGCCAGCTTGATGGGATTGAATTGGAATCCCCTGGTATGTTTCTAACTCTACCATTTGGGGCAAGTCAATTTAGCATGTCCCAAATTGTACATCTCCTCCCTCTCTTATTCCCACTCTTATATTTAACAGAGATCACTTTTCAGTTAAATTTAAACACCTAAGAATAATTGTGTATTAATTACAGAGTTCAACCAATAGTATTAAGTAGAACAAAAAAATACTAAAAGGGATAAAGTATTAAGTTTTCAATCAACAGTCAGGACAAGGGCTGATCAAGTCACTGTTTCTCAAAGTGTCCATTTCACTTCAACAGGTTTCCTTTTTGGTGCTCGGTTAGTTGTCACCAGCAGGGAGAACATATGTTATTTGTCCCTTTGGGACTGGCTTATTTCACTCAGCATGATGTTTTCCAGATTCCTCCATTTTGTTCAAATGACCGGATTTCATTGTTTTTGACTGCTGGATAGTATTCTATAGAGTACATGTCCCATAATTTCTTTATCCAGTCTACTGTTGATGGGCATTTGGGTTGGTTCCAGGTCTTAGCTATTGTGAATTGAGCTGCAATAAACATTAAGGTGCAGACAGCTTGTTTGTTTGCCAATTTAATTTCCTTTGGGTGAATTCCAAGGAGTGGGATGGCTGGGTTGTATGGTAGGGTTATCTTCAGGTTTCTGAGGAATCTCCAGACTGACTTCCATAGTGGCTTAACCAGCTTGCATTCCCACCAACAGGGGGTTAGTGTCCCTTTTTCCCCACATCCGCACCAGCATCTGTTGTTGGTAGATTTCTGTATGTGAGCCATTCTAACCTCTGGTTACAAGAGTCAGGCCAATTTCTTTGCTGTCACTTTTTTCTTTCTTCTTTTTAAAGATTTATTGATTTATTTGAGAGTCAGAGTTACACAAAGAGAGAAGGAGAGGCAGAGAGAGAGAGAGAGAGAAAGAGAGAGAGAGAGGTCTTCCAACCACTGGTTCACTCTCCAATTGGCTGTAAAGGCCGGAGCTGCGCTGATTCAAAGCCAGGAGCCAAGAGTTTCTTCCAGGTCTCCCATGCGAGTGCAGGAGCCCAAGGAGTTGGGGCATCTTCTACTGCTTTCTCAGGCCATAGCAGAGAGCTGGATTAGAAGTGGAGCCTCTGGAACTTGAACCGGCGCCCATAAGGGATGCTGGCACTGCAGGCTGGGGCTTTACCCAGTATTATACAGCCCCAGCCCCATGTACTTACTCTTTTTTTTTTTTTGACAGGCAAAGTGGACAGTGAGAGAGAGAGAGACAGAGAGAAAGGTCTTCCTTTGCTGTTGGTTCACCCTCCAATGGCTGCTGCGGCCAGCGCACCGCGCTGATCCGATGGCAGGAGCCAGGTACTTATCCTGGTACTTACCCTGGTCTCCCATGGGGTGCAGGGCCCAAGGACTTGGGCCATCCTCCACTGCACTCCCTGGCCACAGCAGAGAGCTGGCCTGGAAGAGGGGCAACCGGGATAGAATCCAGTGCCCCAACTGGGACTAGAACCCGATGTGCCGGGGCCGCAAGGCGGAGGATTAGCCTAGTAAGCCGCGGCGCTGGCTTCATGTACTTACTCTTAAAGGCGAGAGGGAGTGGGAAAGGGGAGGGTAGTGGGTGGGAGGGACGGTATGTGGGGGAAGCCATTGTAATCCATAAATCGTACTTTGGAAATTTATATTCATTAAATAAAAGTTAAAAAAAAAAAAAAACTTCAACTCTACCACTAGAATTTACTGCTGGCTCTAATGCTGAAGGAATTAAATTGTCTTGTTTACACTTTTTAGGACTGAATATGGCAGCTTTACCTGAATCAAGGTAAGTAGCATGCATTGATTATATGACTCTTGGAAAAGCATATATTTATATATTGCAGCAGGTATGTTAGTCATAATAGAGTGAATTATATTTATAAGCTTAAGAGAAGTCAATAAATTAGGAGTCAGAGTTTTAGAATTAGAGGGATCTTCGAATTTTTTCAATCTAACAATGTTGTTTTTGAAAAGTTGCACATTAATTTTAATGTAAGATCAAAATATTTCATTCAGTATAAAGTCAATGGTGAGAAAAATGAGACTATTTTTGTAAACAAATTTGAGATCAGAGTTCTTGGTGTCAATTTGCATTTCCAAGCATATTGACTAGTATATTTCTGTATTTTGTTTCAATACTAATAATAACACCTAGTACCTATTGGTTTACTATGTGCTAGACAATGTTCTATAGATGATATATATATATATAATATTCAGCTCATTATCATGAAAATATTGTGATATAGATTATACTGAAATCCATATGTATATGAGAATTTTTTGCAAGAAATCAAGAAAGTGTTGATCTTGTTTATTATGAGTGATAATAGTTTTTTAGTGACTCAATTTCAAAGTAATGGTGATCTTTTTTTTTTTTGGAGGTGAGTTCCTAATAGTTTTTTTCCAAAATATTTATTCTTTTTTAAAATTTTCATTTAAGGTATATAAATATCATGTATTTCCATGTATTTCATGTGTACAGATTTATGAATATAGTGATACTCCCACCCACCCTCCTCCCACCATCCCTACCCTACAATCCCTCCCACCCATCCTCCTCCTTTCTCTCCTAATCCCTTTCTTAATTTTTACAATGATGTACTTTCAGTTTATTTTATACTCAGAAGATTAACTATACACTTAGTACAGAGTTCAACAAGTAGCAAGAAGGAAAAAAAAAGCAATGTTCAGGCTGTAAACAATCATAGAAGCTGAAAATTTCTTACTTATTTGGAAAGCAGAATGACAGGAAGTGAGTTGCACACAAAAAATGCACGAGAGAGAGAGAGAGAAAAAGAGAGAGAGAGAGGGAGAGGGAGAGGGAGAGGGAGAGGGAGAGGTTCACTCCCTCAAATGACTGCAACAAGCCAGAAACTCAAAAGCCAGGAATTCACTCTGGGTCTCTCACACGGGTAGCAGGAGCTCAAATACCTGAGCCATCTTCTGCCTTCCCAGGTGCATTAGCAGGAAGATGGATCAGAAGTGGAGCACTCAAACTGGCACTGTGATATGGGATGCTGGCATGGCAAGCAGTGGCTTTACCTGCGGTACCACAACACCAATTCCACAGAACTTTTATTAAAAAAGATTTATTCTATTTATTTATTTGAAAAGCAGAATAACAAGGAGGGAGGTAGGTAGAGATCAATCTTTGCTTCATTCTCCCAATGGCTACAACAGCAGGAGTTCTTTCAAGCTGAAGCCAGGAGCAGGAACTAGATGGTCTAGTTCACCCACAGCAGTAACTGGGACCCAAGTACTTGAGTCATCTTCCACCAATTTTCCAGTCACATTGGCAGGTAGGTATAATGCAAGTAGAGAACCTGGGACTCACAGGTGGTGGCTCACCACACTGCCACAACACCTGCCTCATTATTTAGGGATTTATTTATTTGAAATAGGAATGACAGAGAAGAGAAAGACTGAGTACTAACAGATTCTTAATCAATTATAAGGTTCAATTTAGAGAAAAAATTTGCTGTTTATGTCTGGCTTTGTGGCTCAACTTATTAAGCCATAGCCTGTAATGCTGGCATCCCATACAAACGCCAGTTCAAGGTGCAGCAGCTCCACTTCTGATTTAGCTCTTGCTACTGTGGCTGGGAAACAGTGGAAAACAGCATAGATACTAGGGTCCCTGCCACCCACATGGGAGATCCCGATGGTGCTATAGGTTCCTGGATTTAACCTGGCTGAGATGAGGCCATTGTAGCCATTTGGAAAATTGACCATTGGATGGAGGATCTCTTGATCTCTCTCTCTCCCTCTTTCAAATAAACTAAATCTTTTTTTTTTATTTGAAAGGTAGAGTTACAGACAGTGAGAGAGAGAGAGAAAGGTCTTCCCTCTGTTGGTTCACTCTCCAAAAGCTACTATGGCCAGCACTGCACCGATCCAATGTCAGGAACTAGGTGCTTCTCCTGGTCTCCCATGTGAGTGCAGGGGCCCAAGGACTTGGGCCATCCTCCACTGCCCTTCTGGGCCACAACAGAGAGCTGGAGTGGAAAAGAAGCAACCGGGACTAGAACTGGTGTCCATATGGGATGCTGGCACCGCAGGCAGAGGATTAACCAAGTTAGCCATGGTGCCGACCACTAAATAAACTAAGTCTTTAAAATATAAAAGGACTCATATGTATTAAAGTTTTATACAAGTTGCTCACTTTATATAAATAAAAAATAAAATAATTATGAAAAATAAATAATAGGCGTCATTATTTTATGAAAAACAATGCAAATTAATCCATCATATTAGACAGTGTCACTTTAAAATCCCTCAGAGACCTTTATACAGAATATCCTAAACAAAATTCATTGTTAATATTACTTTTGTAATTTTATTTATTGCAGTTTTATTACCCTTTATTGCCCAAATAAATACATCCAGTTTGTCAGAGAAGAATAAAACACAAATTAAAGAAACACCAACTCTATCTAAAATATGACACTGGAAAATATGTCACAGTACTATTGTTTGATTATATTTTGAAAAGTTTTCTTTCATTATTTAAGGATAGCACCAGCTCTCATAATGTCTCTAGTTACACAGTTTACATGAGCAGACATGCACAACTTGCATCAAAATAAAGATATGTACAAATTTTTTTGAAGTTTTATTTAGTAAATATAATTTTCCAAAGTACAGTTTATGGATTACAATGGCTTCCCCCCCATAACTTCCCTCCCACCCGCACCCCTCCCATCTCCCGCTCCCTCCCCCTTCCATTCACATCAAGATTCATTTTCAATTCTCTTTATATACAGAAGATCGATTTAGTATATATTAAGTAAAGATTTCATCAGTTTGCACCCACACAGAACATAAAGTGTAAAATACTCTTCGAGTACTAGTTATAGCATTAATTCACATTGGACAACACATTAAGGACAGACATCCAAATTTAACTATTTTAACTATGTACTTATTTGCTAGAAGTGTAAGTGACATATCTAGAGTTGTTAAGAAATGAGGGCTGCCCCAAAATCAACTTAGCATCCCAATGTAATGCATTGTCTCTTTCTAGAGTTAAAGATTATAATTTCTGGAAAATTAACTTGGAAAATTTGTATTTGCTATTTTGTTACAATGGAAAAATTTTTGTATGTTTAGTCATGATTTGCTTGAATTTTATTCAGAATATTTTTCTAGTGTGTTTTCTATTTATTTGAAATTAATAACAAATAACTGTATTTCCCTCAAGTGGTGACAATGGCCACTTCAGCCAGACTAAAACCAGGAGACGGGGCTTCTTCTGGGTCTCCCACATGGGGAGCATGGGAGTTCAGTCATCATCTACTGTTTTCCCTGGCATATTAACATGGAGCTGGATGAGAAGGAGATCAGCCGCGAATTGAATCAGTGCCCATATGGGATGCCAGAACTGAAGGTGGCAGCTAAACTCAGCATGCCACTGGCCTACTCCTAATGTTTTAAGTGATGATATTTTAAAGGCTTTTTTTTCAGTGTTTTAAATAAAATGATACTTTTTTCCCTACTAGCCGTAATATTAACATTTAAAGCAGTACATTATGTAAGACTTCTCAACAGCACAATTTCCTAATGAATTCTAATATATTAGGGTGTTTCTAAAGTGAAAAAATAGGATTTCTTTCAGATCTCATGGATAAGTTAAGATCAAAGTTGAAGACAGTGCTTTGTCACTCTGTTTTAAATATTTTTAAACAAATTTGTAAGAATTCTACTCTACTACAGTATAGTTTTTAAAAATTTACAATGATAAAATTAATAGCTTTTTAATTACTTTACTAAATCTCAGAGAGGTATTGGATTTCTATGATCCTTAAACTATGAATTACATTGTGTGCAATGAAGTGGAGCTTTTCTTAACGTTTTATTGGCAGTCTCAAAGAAAAAACATTTCTTTAAATTATTCAAATATTCCTCCTTGTAAATTTTAGAACTCATTAGGCATTCTGCATTATTTATATTTAATATTAAAACTCTTTAAAATGAATGGGATATTTTAACTATTGCTTAAAATAATATTTCTGAAGCCAGCATCATGGTGTGGCTGGTTAAGCTACTGCCAGTGACACCAGCATTTCATGTGGGTGCCAGTTGCTGTCCCAGAAGCTTACTTCTGAGCAAAGGTGCCTGAGAAATCAGTAAATAATGGCTTAAGTGCTGGAGCCCTTGCCGCCCATGTTGTACACCCAGAAGAAGCTCCTACCTCTTAGGTTTAGCATGGCTTTGGTATCCATTTGGGGAGTGAACTAGCAATGAAAAATATATCTGCACATGTCTCTCTGTAACATGGCCTTTTAAATAAATAAATAAATAAATAAATAAATATTAAAACAAGAAAAAAAAGTAATATTTGTGTCTTTTTAACGACATATTTAGTTTTATACATTCTAGTATGACAGAAAAAATTATTATATTGTATCAAAATGGGCAAGATATTAGTTATTTGGAAGAGAGATACTTTTTTTGAAAGAGTTACTAAATATGGAATCAAATTATTCAGAAGCTGTGTTTTCTTTATTTTATTTTTGCTTTCCTTACGTCCTCTTCCTCACCCCACCTCAATTTTTGATGCTTAACATCCTTTTATTGATATTGGAAGAAGAAATGGGAAAAAAGTATAGCAGAAAATACTATGAAAATGTAATTCATGCATAAAAAAATCACACTTCAGCAGGTATTAGGGAATTCACATGACGGCATATTCTTGTGTGAGAGACAGGCTGTGTGTTCTTTACACACAAAATAATTCCTCTTTCATATTGGGTCAGGGGCTCACTCTACTCCAGTATGATCTTGTTTTAGATCATTACATATACAACAATCCTATTTCTTTTTCTTTTCCTTTTTTTTTTTTTTTTTTTTTTTTGGCAGGCAGAGTGTACAGTGAGAGAGAGAGACAGAGAGAAAGGTCTTCCTTTTGCCATTGGTTCATCCTCCAATGGCCACCAGGGCCAGCATGCTGCAGCCAGTGCATCGCGCTGATCCAAAGCCAGGAGCCAGGTGCTTCTCCTGATCTCCCATGTGGGTGCAGAGCCCAAGGACTTGGGCCATCCTCCACTGCACTCCCGGGCCACAGCAGAGAGCTGGACTGGAAGAGGGGCAACCAGGACAGAATCTGGCACCTGACCAGGACTAGAACCCAGTGTGCCGGTGCCGCAGGTGGAGGATTAGCCTATTGAGCCGCGGCGCCGGCTGCAACAATCCTATTTCTAATAAAGTCACACTCTGAGGTACTAGGGGTTAGGATTCTAACTTAAGGATTCTGGAGGGAAAAGACCAATCCCTGAAACAAAGGGTTGAACTGCTAAAAAGGGATAGACCTTGAAAACACGGAGAGAAGCCAATCACAAACGATCACATGTTGTATAAATCTATTCATAAGAAACTTCTGGAAGACACGAAGCTGTAGACATGAAATGTGGATTCAAGGTTTAAGGATATGAAAATCACAGAGATGAATAAGAAATTTGTGGTTAAAGGCATGAGGTTTCTCTTTTGGGGGATGAAAACCTTCCAAAATTGACTACAGTGTTGGCTGTGCAATCCTGTCAATATTCCCCAAACCAGTGAGTTGTATACTTCAAGTGGCTGACTTGTATGGAATGTGAAATACATATCTATCAAATTATTTAAAAAATACAAGTCTGTGCTATAAAAATGTAAGAGATCAAAAACTGAAAAACAAGAAGTGTAGACTTCTAAGGTTCGGAAATTTCTATTTTTTTAAAATTTATTTTAATTTTGTTCAAAAGGGAGAGAGAGAGAGAGAGAGAGAGAGAGAGCACATTTCCATCCACTGGATCTCTCCCGCACATGCCCAAAACAGTGAAGACTGACCTGCCACATGGATGCCAAGGACCCCAGTATTTGAGACATCGCCTGCTGCCTTCTTAGGTTCACATTAGCTGGAAATTGCGGTCAGGAAGAGAGCCAGGTCTGGAACCATGTACTACAATGCAGGGTGCAGGCATCTGACTCTTGTGCCTAATGATTGCCCTTGGTAGTCAAATTTTCAGATCCTGGCCATGCAGCTCCTCTGACCTTGAGTGAATAGCTCTGGGAGGCTTTACTGCTTCAGTATAATAATGGAGGTGAAATTCTAAACACCTGGAAATTGCTCAATACAATCTATTTTTAGCCATTTATTTGACACCCCACACTTGGAAACAGTGTGATTCTATAATGTTAAATCTTCCTTTGGCTCGTCCTCATGCATTCTCTTCAGTATTACTGTCTGCTGATCAACCCAGTGCTTCCTCTTCTGACATCATAATGCATGGCATGCCCCTTCCACATTAGAGTGATGAGTAGTAAACTATCTTTAGAATAAAAAAGAAAACAAGGAAGCAATGGTAGCTTTAACCACAGCAGACAATTGCCAGGTATGAAAATTTGCTCATCAGAACATAAAGCAGTGGGATTATGTGAAGGACTCCACGTTTTCCCCTAGGGAACCTGAAACCATGCTGCCATCTTGGCAATGGGGCAACCCTACTTCTGAGTTCATATAGATCAGTGATGATATATAATGGGAGGGGGTGATTTCCAAACTTTAGTGTGCTTAGGAGTCACCCACAGAGCTTGTCCGATACACAGAGATTTCAGAGCCTCAACTCAAGCATTCTGAGTGAATGGAAATAGTATGAAGCCCAGACATACACTTGCTGGTGAGTTTGAGCCTAAGCTACACTGTTAGGGTACCCAGAAACGTGTTACCTATTTAATTTAGGAGTTCACATAGGCAAATCCCTTCCTAGAATACTCTCAGGCATCTAACTTTGAGTTTTAAAAACACATATCCAGGAGATAATTCAAAAGGTGTTTCTTATATTGCAAATGGATGCTTATTCATTTTTTTAAATTTTTAAAAAAATTTATGTTGTACTATGTGAATTAATGGTGAAACTACTACTCAAAGAGTACTATATACTTTGTGTGTCTGTGTGGGTGAAATCTGTTGCAATCTTTGCTTAGTATATACTAAGTTGATCTTCTGTATATAAAGATAATTAAAAATAAATCTTAATGAAGAATGGGATGAGAGAGGGAGTGGGAAATGGGATGGTTGCAGGTGGGAGGGAAGTTATGGGGGGGAGAGCCACTATAATCCAAAAGTTGTACTTTGGAAATTTATATGTATTAAATAAAAGTTAAAAAAATAAAAAAAATGTTATTTATTTAAGGGTGAATAAATTCCATATATTTCATATATACAGATTCAGGAGCAAAGTGATAATTCCTACCCAACTTCCTTTCCACCCATGCCCCCACCCTCACTCCTTCTTCCTTCTGATGCATTCTTTTAATGTTTATAATGACATAGTTTCAGTTTATTTTTAATAATAAGATTAACCCTCTGCTAAGGAAAGAATCCAACAAAAATATAAGAAAAAATGATGCTGGAGTAATTGGATCACCACATGAATAAGTATGAAACAAAGCATCTACCTTACATTTTATACAAAAATCAACAAAAATGCAGCAAGGATCTAAATCTATGACTCATACCATTAAATTACTAGAGGAGAACTTTGGGGAGACTCTACAAGACTTTGGCACAGGCATGGTCTTCTTGTAAAAGACCCAAAAAGCACAGCCAACCAAAGCCAAAAGAGAAAATGGGATTACATCAATGTAAGAACTTCTGCACTGTAAAGAAAACATTTAACATAGTGAAGAGGCAACTGACAGAATGGGAGAAAATATTTGCAAATTTTGCACTAATAAAGGACTAATATCCTAACCTATAAGGAGCACAAGAAACTCAACAACAATAAAACAAATCCAGCTAAGAATGCTAAAAAGTATCTTTCAAGAGAGGAAATTCAAATGGCCAACAGACACATGAAAAAATGTTCAGGATTACTAGCCAAGTGGGAAAAGAATAACAACAACAAAGAGGTTTCACCTCAACCCAGTTAGAATGGCACTCAGAAAGAAATTAGAAATCAATAATTATCTGTGAGGATGTGGAGAAAAAGATTCGCTAATCCGCTGTTTGTGGAAATGTAAACTTGAAAAGCCATTATGGAATAGAGAATGGCAATTCCTCAGAAAGCTGAAAATAGATCTACCATATGTTCCAGTCGTGTCACTCCTGGGAATTTATCCAAACAAAATGAAATCTGTATATGAAAGAGTTACCTGTACCCCTTGTTTATTGCAGTTCAATTCACAATAACTAAGATATGGAATCAATCCAGATGACCATCATCTGATAATTGGAGAAAGAAAATGTGCTTTGTATACACTATGGAATATTAAAATATTACTCAGCAATAAAAAGAATGAAATCTTGTCTTTCAAAACAAAATGGATGCAACTGGAAACCATTTTTGAAATGGTTTTGAAATTTTTGAATTTTGAAATGATTTTGAAATAAGACAGTCTTCAGAAGAAAAAAACTATGTTTTTCATGTTGTGGTAACCAATGAATGTTCTATGAAAAATTGGCTATAGATTTTGATTGAAAGAGACAGAACAACCAAAGTCTTCAAAATTGTATGCCATTTTATGTGACTTACACTCAAGTTTTCTGAAATGTAACTTCTGCTGTGTTTTATAAAACTCATATGTAGGCTGGCGCCGTGGCTCACTAGGCTAATCCTCCATCTGCAGTGCCGGCACACCAGGTTCTAGTCCCAGTCGGGGTGCCAGATTCTGTCCCGCTTGCTCCTCTTCTAGGCCAGCTCTCTGCTGTGGCCCAGCAGTGCAGTGGAGGATGGCCCAGGTTCTTGGGCCCTGCACCCGCATGGGAAACCAGGAGAAGCACCTGGCTCCTGGCTTTGGATCAGCACGGTGTGCCGGCTGCAGTGGCCATTGTGGGGTGAACCAACGGCAAAAGGTAGACCTTTCTCTCTGTCTCTCTCTCACTGTCCACTCTGCCTGTCAAAAATAAAAAAATAAAACTCATATTTAAATTACCCAAAATGTGATATTTCTCCCCTGGTAACATATTAAATTATCCTGAGGTTCATAATATCACAATGGTAGTTTTTCACATCCCAACTGATAATGACATCACAATGGTTTTGACAATATCACAATGGATTATGACACAACAGTGGTAGTTTAGGACATCATAGTTGCTTTTCACATCACAATTTAGTTTAACAATATCACAATAGTGACTTGTGATATTGCTATAGATTATGACATCACAATGATAACTTTTTGATGTCAAGATGGTTTTTATGACAAAAATTCATAATGTGAATACAATGGTTGGTTTGTGACATCACAATTTCATGTGTATGTTACCACAATATTGGCATATGTCATCATAATGCTTTTCAAGACATCACAATTATTTATAAAATGATAATAGTGGTTTATGACATCTCAACTGATTATCTTCACAATTATAGGTTTATGGCATCACAATAATTTTTATGACTTCACAGTTGGTCATGACATCACAATTTGATCTGACATATTTTGGTTTATTCCATAATAATATTGGTTTATTATAGCACCATATTTTTCACTACATCACAACTTATTATAATATCACAATGGTGGTTTACCATATCAGAATTTTTTATTATATCAAAATGTTAGCTTTATATACAATATTGATGAATTATCACATCCCAGTTGATTATAAAATTTTTACATTATGCTTTATTATGACATGACATGGTAGCTTTATAATATCAGTGTTTTTATGCTATCACAATTAATTATGACTTGACAATAGTAGCTTTCTAATAAAGTTTTTAAGACATCACAATTGATTATAACATCACAATGATAGCTTTATAATGCCATAATATATTTAAGATTTCACTATTATGAGATCAAGTGTATAGTTTATGATAGCAGAATGTTTATCATATTCCAGTTGATTACATCACAAGGCTTTTTACAAATTCACAATTAATCATGGCATAACAATGGTAGATTTATGGCAACACAATGTATTGTTCTGTCATCACAATATTGATTTATAACATCACAATAGTTTTCGAATATCATAATTGATTATAACATGATCACAGTTGTTTATGACACCATAATTTATGAAATCAGAACAGGAGGTTTATGACATCATAATGGTTTTATGACATTATAATTGATTAAGATATTACAATGATTATGACATCAATTAGTTAAGGCATCACAGTGGTTTTTGTGATTCCAAAAATGATGATTACATCACAATTGTAGGTTTATGATACAACAATGGTGGTTTATCAATCCCAGTGGATTATATCCTAACAAGTTTTTATGCCATCAACATGGATTATTATATAATGTTGATAGCAGGTGCTATGATATCACAGTTTTATGACATCACAATGGAAGCTTATGACATCACTAATGATTATAACAACACAGTGGCTGGCTAATCACAATTATTTTATGACTTCAAAATTGAGTATGAGGGTACAATCTGGATTTATGACCACATGGTGGTATATTATAACACCACATATGATTATATGTTTATGATGTAAAAAATCATTTTAGAACTTCAAAATTATGGCAACATAATGCTTGCTTTATAACAAAAATGGTACATTCATAGCATCAGGATATTGCTATATGACAGAATTATTTTTGTAACATCATAATTATAACACTATGATGGTTTATGATATCACAACATTCATGGTATCACAATGCTCATGATATCACAATTGATAATAACACCACATCGGTAGATTTGTAATCTCACAATGATTTCATCTCTTCATAATTGATAATGATATCAGAGCAGTTGGTTTACAAAATCACAATGGCTGTTTTATAGCATCACATAAATAATGACATAATAATAAAAATAATAATAATTATTATTATTTTATGACATAAAAATAGACTATGATATCACAATAGTGGTTTATGACATAGCGATTCATTAGTATTCCAAATTGGTAGGTTTACATCACAATGATTTTTGGGCTCACAACCATTCAATCATGGTTTGAACATTTCAGTTGATTATGACATATGATTTTTGTGACATTGCTATTGATTATGACAAAATAATGGTAGCTTTAGAACATCACCATCGACTTTTATGTAAAATATTGGTTTATGACATCCCCATAGATTTTACATCACAATTGATTATAATATAATAGGGGTCGTTTATGACAGCTTGATTATGATGTCACAAAGTTCAACTTGTGATGTTATAATTGTTTTATAATTTCACAGTTGATTATGACATTAAATGGTAGCTTTATTATATCACAATGGTGGATTATTACATCTCCGCTAATTATAACATCACACGTTTTACAAAATTCCAATTAATTGTGACATAACAATGGTAACTTTATAACAACATGCTGGTTTTTATGTCATTAAAATATGGGGTTGTTACATCACAGTGATTTCTGTGACATCACAATTTATGATAATACCATAATGGTATTCTGTGACATAAAAATTGATAATTAAGTCACAATGCTAAGTTTATGATCTCAAATTGACTATGCTGTGTTATGACCTCACAATTGACTATGTTATCACAATGGTAGACTTATTATATCATAATGGTTTATCACACCCCAGTTGATTATGACATCATGGGGTTTCTTGCAACAATCACCATTGATTATAACAATGGTAACTTTATGACATCAAAATGATTTTTATATCATCACAATAGATTTTGACTACAAAATTCATTTTATGACATCAGAATTGATTACATGAAAATAATATCTATGATAGATTACTTATGACATCATAGTAGTTGGTTTATGCCATCATAATAATGGTTCAAAATAAAATTGATTATGCAAGCTGGCACCGTGGCTCACTAGGCTAATCCTCCGCCTTGCGGCGCCAGCACACCGGGTTCTAGTCCCGGTCAGGACACTGGATTCTGTCCCAGTTGTCCAGGCCAGCTCTCTGCTGTGGCCCAGGAGTGCAGTGGAGGGTGGCCCAAGTATTTGGGCTGGAAGAGGAGCAACCGGGACAGAACCGGTGCCCCAACCGGACTAGAACCTGAAGTGCTGGCACTGCAGGCAGAGGATTAGCCTCGTGAGCTGTGGCACCAGCCAAATTTCCAGTTTTATCATCTTGCTTGGATATTCTTTCTTCTGTCTCACCAACTCTGTTGTTAAGAAATTCCATTGCATTGTTTATTTGATCTATTGTGTTCTTCATTTCTAGCATTCATTTATTTTTTAAATTCCATTTCAAGCATTCCTCAACCTCTTCATCTTCACATTCTAATATTGAAATGTTGTACTCTTCCTTTGTGGGGCTCATAGTGTCTTCCATATTATTGTTTCTTGAACTTTTGCCTTTATTTTTAGGCATTTGTAGATATTTTTGTTTGGTGGCTTTTATCTTTGATCTGTGCCTCGAGGGCTTATTGGGATTCTACACTTTCAGTGAATAACAGATGGTGTGTGCTGGGTGTGGCTATGGAGCTCTGTTCAGATCTCCAGGATGGGGCAAGTATCCAGGGAAACCCAAGTTGAGCATGTTAGCCTTTCTCTGGTTAACAGGATGGAGACGATTGAAAACCACTATTAGCGTGAACAGCCCTTCTCTCAGCTGAGGAACAACTGTTAGTCCCCAGTATGCTCATTTCTCATCCGCACCCATTGTAAGAAATGCACATATGATCTGTGGAGTCTTTCCTGTGAACATGTTTCCCTCTGCTATCAGCTACTCTAGGCAACCCAGGAGCCCTGAGAGTGTGTAGAAACACTCTGTGGCTGCCTAGAATCCAGTAACACCCTGCATCCTCTTATGCAGTCACAGTGTTTTCTCAATCTCAGCTCCCAGGGTTCTGAGGGTCATGGAGTGCCAGTGGGGCCATTCAGCCCCACTAGGCAGTTCTCTCTGCCAGGAAATTAAGGTGTTCCCAGAGCCACTGTTTGTGTGAGATCTAGTTCACTGGATTGAATCAGATTTGATGTCTGTAGGAAATGTGGGTTTTTGTTCTCTCCTGATAGATCTGTGGTTCACAGGTGTGCAAAGTACCACCACAGCTCTGCTCATTTCACAATTGTGCTGCAAACATAGGAGAGTCCACCATGTGGTACTTCCCTTCTGTAGGGATCGCTCTCCTTCCTCCCACCATTGCCAGGTGGGTGTAACTGGCATGGAGGGGTCTTTTTCCCTTGGTTTCTCCTGAATCACTGTGGTTACCCTAGCCAGTTAGATATAGAAGGTTATCCCAGTAATTTCTGGGAGTTCACACAGGAGCTGGGGCAGCCACTACCTGCTTGTGTCCAAAAGTGGCACAGGCCTCCCACGGCTGGCTGTATGTCTGTTGTAGTGGGGTGGGGGAGGGGATAGTACCACATAGAGGTCTGCTTCCCCCCACCCCTCTAGAGGATCTGGGTGGGACTCTAAAAGATGCCATTCACTAAGCACTCCCTCCTGCTGTATCAGCAGCATCATGCGTCCATGGAGTCAGCTCTCACCTAGTTTGAATGTAAGCTTGTGGGTCTTTTATTGCATGTCTGCTCTTTCAGCATGGGTCCACACCATTTCTACTACTTTTTCAGTATCTCCCACTGCAGTTTCCCTGCTGGTTTATCCTGAGAGTGTATTTTATACCCTTTTTTTAAATATTAGTTTTGCCTAGCTTAATTCAGACCACCCTGTTACTATTCTTCCATCTTGGAGCCCCATATTCAAATATCTTTTAAATATTTATTTGAAAGATATATAGAGTAAGAGAGAGAGAGAGAGAGAGAGAGAGAATCTCCCATTCAGTGGTTTACTCCCAAAATGGCCATAGTGTTCAGAGCTGAGCTAAGCCAAGGCCAGGAATTAGGAGATCCTTCTGGGTCTCCCACATGGGTGCAAGGGCAGAAGGATTTGGGTCATCTTCCACTGCTTTCCCAGGCACATTAGGAAGAGGCTAGATTAGAAGTGGAATAGCCAGGAATCTAACTGGCTTCCGTATGGAATAATGGCACTGCAGGCAGATGCTTTTTAAGAGCTCTCACATAGGAGAGAAGGTAAAGGTATTCTTTGCTGAGCCAGCAGTAAGAAGTACCATTCAGCAGAAAGAATTATAAAGAGGCAGTTTCTGGTCCAATACGAGCAGAAATGCTGCCAGGTATGTAGTGTTATGCTGTGCATATATCCTGCTATACCCTACATGTACACTTGCTCATTTAATCTTCACCATGACCTAATTATGCAGCAGGTAGTAGAGCCTGTTTTCAGATGTAAAAACATCTCCCAATTTTTAAGGGATTCACATAGAGTCACACAACTGCTGAGAATTGGTGCCTGGATTCCCATCCAGATGTTCTGCTGCAAACCCCAGAAGTACCAGAGCACATTTGGACACTAGCTTCTAATACAAGGATACCATCAAGCCACCCTGACATAAACTGACCTATTCCTTTCCAACTGGCTGGTCCTCATCCAGAGAGATGGTGCTTGTATCTCTGTGGCTGATTTTGTGTATTCTTCTTTACAGGTGTGTGTGCAAAACAGGATATGAAGGGGACAGAATTCTCTGTTCTGAGAGGGCACTTGCATGGGATAAACACCATGACACTAGAACCATAATGTGAAAGTTGGTTTTATTTCCAAGATGCCTGGTATTTTTTTATGAAATCCTGGGGGAAGGCATTACAAAAGGCAGTGTCTGATAAAATTTCATAGGCATTAAACACTTGATTTTGATTCTCAAATTTTGAAGACAGCTGCCAGGTGCTTGCTGTGAACATCAGCTTTTTAAATCCAAATAGGAGGGGGCTTTGGTATCTTAAAAAATAGCCTGAGAATCAGATATTGAAATCAATAATATTGACTCTCAATTAAAACTTGACAGCTTACAAGAGATTTGGATGATTTACCTGATGGCATTTGCCTCTCCCAACAAACCAAAGAAGTAGATAACGTGAAACCACTTCACATATAAGGAACGAGATTCAAGGAAGTGAAGTGACATGTCCTGAGTTCTGTTGTTAAAAGGAATATAGCCAAAATCTACATGTTTCACTAATATCTTCCAAATATTCTCACCATCACCTGAACCTAGTCATCTTCAGTCTTTGCCTACTATTCCATGATTGGTCCCTTTACTTTCTTTCTAGTCTACCTATAGGGCTTTGCCCACTCAAAGTAAGAATAGCATGAAGTGAATCAGGTGTTTCCAGGTGTAAGTATCTTTGGGAAATTCACCTAGCTCTGAGAGTAAAATCCATATACAACTGTGCAGTCTTAGCTCACCAGATTCCACCTGGGTGAATCCCAAATCAGACAGTGTTATCTCAAGAATGTACTGAAGAATTCAGCTAGAAAATTGCAAGCCCAAACCTCCTTCCCTAAAGCTGAAACCCTGTGGGGCGGGGGTTGTATAGTTTGGGTTCCTTATCTTTACAGCTGCACCTGTGTGAGGAAAAGGGGCCAAAGCTGTGGAACCCTTGCAGGAGGTGTCCTTTGAACTCCCCACACATGTTTTGAGTTTCCTCCCACGGTGTGAGATGATTTGCTAATGAGCTTCCCTTGGTGTGAGATGATTTGCTAAATGGTACCATAACGTGTGGAATGTCTCTGAAAACCCTATAAAAACCCTGACCCTTGACTTCTGGGGGCTGCTCTGTTCCTGCGTGTTCAGAGAGCTCCAGCATGCTGGTTTGAATAAACCCCTTGCTGATTGCATGAGTGTGTCCTGGGGTGGTGGACATTTCTCGACCCTAACATTTGGAGGCCCCAGGGAGATCTGGTCTGCTGCCTGTGGATGCCTCCAAAGGTTATCTCTCAGGGTAAGTAAAGGCACCTATTCTTGTTATTCTATGTTGTGTTGTTATTCCGGTAGTCTGTAAGTGCTCTAGGTCTGTTCAAGTTTTTTGGTTTTCTGAGAGTTATTGCGCTGTTGTAGTAGCTGTCGGGGCAGGCGCCTGAGCCCTCCCCGACTGTGGCTGGCAGATGTGCCAGGGGGGCCACAGGCTACGGCCCTGGGGGATGCCCCAGGAGGAAAAAGGAAGGCTGGGGATGCCCAGGGGCTTCCGTCGGGTAGACGTTAAGTCTGCATCTGTATTGCCAGTGCAGTCGGTATGGCCATGTGGCCTGCATATTATTTTAGGGTTTTTAGACATTCTAATTGGTCATTGTGTGTTGATCTCTGTCATTGTCTTCCTGTTTGTGTACCTTGTGTTATCTGAAACCATGGGTCAGACTGTGTCTACTCTGTAGGGGCAGAAGCTCCCCACCTCTGTAGGAAGGAAGTGGGTCTCTCCCGCAGTGCAGCCTGAGGCTGATGGTCCATTTTTGTCTTTTTTGTTCAGTGTCCTTTTTTGTGAGTCTCTTTGGTGTTTGTTTTTGGCTGTTTGTATTTACCTTTCTGAAACTCATACAATGGGACAGACTTAGACAACTCTTAGAAAGGGAGACTAACCACCCTTTGTTCTGCAGACTGGCCTACCTTTGAAGTAGGGTGGGCGCCTGAGGGCACCCTTGACATCCTGGTCTGGCAAGATCTGGTAAAAACTCCCTTTCCTGGTTAAAGCCTTTTTACTCCCTCAGGAACAGCCTTCGAAGGAGTTTTTAGCCGTCCAGGACTGTCCTGGTAAAGGTAAAGCAGATGAAAAGAAAACTAAGACTTCAGCCTCAGCGCTGTTTTACAGGGTGACTCTGAAGATGATTTGACTTTCCCTGCTCCCTACCAGCCACCGGGCCCTGGCAGTGGGGCCTGCAGCAGGGGCACAGGAGAGGGTACAAGAAGCAGCTCCCCAGGGGCCAGCAGATCCCTCCACTCTCCCTTCACATGCAGCAGGGAAACCCCTGCTGTGCCATTAGCAAGTGCTGGGAACCCCCTGTGTGTTCAAAGCTGGCCCTTTGAGCCTCAACCTGCAGGACTCAGCTGGGGCCCAGGAATGGCAGGTGGAGGGTGGGAAGGCATGCCTCTGGACTCATTCTTCGGGATCCTAACTCCCGGAGCCATACCCGTTCCCCCCAGACTGACTCCCCGTGGCCGACCAAATGGGACAAGTGGACAGATCTCCTGGACTTCAGGACCCGGTAAGTCTCCCTGGGGCGCTCTGTACTCAGGCCCGCCTTTGTGCGGAAGCGGGGGCTTCTGTTGCTCCTCTACCAGGTACCTGTTGGTGTCTGTAATGGAAGAGAGTACGTATGTGGTGTAAATGTGTTTGTGGCTCCATGGCCCTGCAGCTACAGAGTCTGAATGGGCCCTAACCTGCAACTCCATGTTCACCAGGCGGGCAAAGCGATCTCAGTCCAAATCAGTGCCTGTTCCAGAGGTGTTTATCTTTTGTTTTGTGCAACCAAGGGGGGAATTTTAGACTTTAACTCCCTCTGTTTTTTTTTTTTTTTTTTTTTAACTTTTATTTAATGAATATACGTTTCCAAAGTACGAATAATGGATTACTATGGCTTCCCCCCCATACCGTCCCTCCCACCCACAACCCTCCCCTTTCCCACTCCCTCTCCCCTTCCATTCACATCAAGATTCATTTTCGATTATCTTAATATACAGAAGATCAGCTTAGTATACATTAAGTAAGGATTTCAACAGTTTGCTCCCACACAGAAACATAAAGTGAAAAATAATAGATGATTTTTTTTAATGATGATGAAATCAGATCAGACCTATTGTCATGTTTAATCCCAGTGAGAGTCAAGTTGGGAGTTGATAGTTTCTTTTTTTTTTTTTTTTTTTTTTTTTTACAGAGGATCAGTTTAGTATGCATTAAGTAAAGATTTCAACAGTTTGCACCCCCATAGAAACACAAAGTGAAATATATTATTTGAGTACTCGTTATAGCATTAAATCTCAATGCACAGCACATTAAGGACAGAGATCCTACATGAGGAGTAAGTGCACAGTGACTCCTGTTGTTGACTTTACCAATTGACACTCCTGTCTATGGCATCAGTAATCTCCCTATGCTCCAGTCATGAGTTTCCAAGGCTATGGAAGCCCCTTGAGTTCTCCGACTCTTATCTTGTTTAGACAAGGTCATAGTCAAAGTGGAGGTTCTCTCCTCCCTTCAGAGAAAGGTACCTCCTTCTTTGAAGACCTGTTCTTTCCACTGAGATCTCACTCACAGAGATCTTTTGCCAGAGTGTCTTGGCTTTCCATGCCTGAAACACTCTCATGGGCTTTTCAGCCAGATCGGAATGCCTTTAGGGCTGATTCTGAGGCCAGAGTGCTATTTAGGGCATCTGCCATTCTATGAGTCTGCTGAGTATCTCACTTCCCATGTTGGATCACTCTCCCCTTTATTTATTCTATCGGTTAGTGTTAGCAGGTACTAGACTTGCTTATGTGCTCCCTTTGACTCTTAGTCCTTTCATTATGATCAATTGCGAACTGAAATTGATCACTTGGACTAGTGAGATGGCATTGGTACATGCCACCTTGATGGGATTAAATTGGAGTCCCCTGGTATGTTTCTAACTCTACCATTTGGGGCAAGTCAGCTTGAGCATGTCCCAAATTATATATCTCTTCCCTCTCTTATTCCTACTCTTATGTTTAACAGGGATCACATTTCAGTTAAATTTCAACACTTAAGAATAACTGTGTATTAATTACAGAATTAAATCAGTCATATTAAGTAGAACAGACAAAAAAACTACTAAGAGGGATAATGTATTAAGTTGTTCATTAACAGTCAGGGCTATGCTGATCAAGTCACCGTTTCCCATAGTGTCCCTTTCACTTCAACAAGTTTCCTTTTTGGTGTTCAGTCCGTTGTCACCGATCAGGGAGAACATATGGTATTTGTCCCTTTGGGACTGGCTTATTTCACTCAGCATGATGTGTTCCAGATTCCTCCATTTTGTTGCAAATGACTGGATTTCATTGTTTCTTACTGCAGTATAGTATTCTAAAGAGTACATATCCCATAATTTCTTTATCCAGTCTACCGTTGATGGGCATTTAGGTTGGTTCCAGGTCTTAGCTATTGTGAATTGTGCTGCAATAAACATTAGGCTGCAGACCGCTTTTTTGTTTGCCAATTTAAATTCCTTTGGGTAAATTCCAAGGAGTGGGATGGCTGGGTCGAACGGTAGGGTTATCTTCAGGTTTCTGAGGAATCTCCAGACTGATTTCCATAGTGGCTTGACCAGTTTGCATTCCCACCAACAGTGGGTTAGTGTCCCTTTTTCCCCACATCCTCGCCAGCATCTGTTGTTGGTAGATTTCTGAATGTGAGCCATTCTAACCGGGGTGAGGTGGAACCTCATTGTGGTTTTGATTTGCATTTCTCTGATTGCTAATGACCTTGAACATTTTTTCATGTGCCTGTTGGCCATTTGGATTTCCTCTTTTGAAAAATGTCTATTGAGGTCCTTGGCCCATCTCTTAATTGGGTTGTTGGTTTTGTTTTTGTGGAGTTTCTTGATCTCTTTGTAGATTCTGGTTATTAACCCTTTATCTGTTGCATAGTTTGCAAATATTTTTTCCCATTCTGACGGTTGTCTCTTCACTCTCCTGACTGTTTCTTTTGCAGTACAGAAACTTCTCAATTTGATGCAATCCCAATAGTTAATTTTGGCTTTGACTGCCTGTGCCTCCCGGGTCTTTTCCAGAAACTCTTTGCCTGTGCCAATATCTTGAAGGGTTTCTCCAATGTTCTCTAGTAACTTGATGGTGTCAGGTCGTAGATTTAGGTCTTTAATCCATGTTGAGTGGATTTTTGTGTAAGGTGTAAGGTAGGGGTCTTGCTTCATGATTCTGCACGTGGAAATCCAATTTTCCCAGCACCATTTATTGAATAGACTGTCCTTGCTCCAGGAATTAGTTTTAGATCCTTGATCAAATATAAGTTGGCTGTAGATGTTTGGGTTGATTTCTGGTATTTCAATTCTGTTCCATTGGTCTATCCTTCTGTTTCTGTACCAGTACCATGCTGTTTTGATTACAACTGCCCTGTAGTATGTCCTGAAATCTGGTATTGTGATGCCTCCGGCTTTGTTTTTGTTGTACAAGATTGCTTTAGCTATTCGAGGTCTCTTGTGCCTCCATATAAATTTCAGCACCAATTTTTCCAGATCTGAGAAGAAGGTCTTCGGTATCTTGATTGGTATTGCATTGAATCTATAAATTGCTTTTGGGAGAATGGACATTTTGATGATATTGATTCTTCCAATCCATGAGCATGGAAGATTTTTCCATTTTTTGGTATCCTCTTCTATTTCTTTCTTTAAGGTTTTGTAATTTTCATCGTAGAGATCTTTAACGTCCTTGGTTAAGTTTATTCCAAGGTATTTGATTGTTTTTGTAGCTATTGTGAATGGGATTGATCTTAGAATTTCTTCCTCAGCCATGGCATTGTCTGTGTATACAAAGGCTGTTGATTTTTGTGCATTGATTTTATACCCTGCTACTTTGCCAAACTCTTCTATGAGTTCCAATAGTCTCTTGGTAGAGTTCTTTGGGTCCCCTAAATAAAGAATCATGTCATCTGCAAAGAGGGATAGTTTGAGTTCTTCCTTCCCAATTTGTATCCCTTTAATTTCTTTTTCTTGCCTAATAGCTCTGGCTAGAACCTCCAGAACTATATTGAATAGCAGTGGTGAGAGTGGACATCCCTGTCTGGTCCCAGATCTCAGTGGAAATGCTTCCAACTTTTCCCCATTCAATAGGATGTTGGCTGTGGGTTTTTCATAGATTGCTTTGATTGTATTGAGGAATGTTCCTTCCAAACCCAGTTTGCTTAGAGTTTTCATCATGAACGGGTGTTGTATTTTATCAAATGCTTTCTCGGCATCTATTGAGAGAATCATATGGTTTTTCTTCTGCAGTCTGTTAATGTGGTGTATCACATTGATTGTCTTGCGCACATTAAACCATCCCTGCATACCAGGGATAAATCCCACTTGGTCTGGGTGGATGATCTTTCTGATGTGTTGTTGCATTCTATTGGCGAGAATTTTATTGAGGATTTTTGCATCTATGTTCATCAGGGATATTGGTCTGTAATTCTCTTTCAGTGCTGCATCTTTTCCCGGCTTAGGAATTAAGGTGATGCTGGCTTCATAGAAAGAATTTGGGAGGATTCCCTCTTCTTCAATTGTTCTGAATAGTTTGAGAAGAATTGGAGTTAGTTCTTCTTTAAATGTCTGGTAGAATTCAGCAGTGAATCCATCTGGTCCTGGGCTTTTCTTTGTTGGGAGGGCCTTTATTACTGTTTCAATTTCTGTCTCAGTTATGGGTCTGTTTAGGTTTTCGATGTCTTCCTGGTTCAATTTAGGTAGGTTGCATGTGTCCAGGAATCTATCCATTTCTGATAGGTTTCCCTGTTTGCTGGCATACAAGTCCTTGTAGTAATTTCTGATGATTCTTTTTATTTCTGTGGTGTCTGTTGTTACATTTCCTTTTTCATCTCTGATTTTATTGATTTGGGTCTTTTCTCTTCTTTTTTTAGTTAGTTGGGCCAATGGGGTGTCAATTTTGTTTATTTTTTCAAAAAACCAGCTCCTCGTTTGGCTGATTTTTTGTAATGTTTTTCTTGATTCAATCCTGTTGATTTCTTCTCTGATTTTAATTATTTCTCTTCTCCTACTAGATTTGGGTCTGGTTTGCTGTAAGTTTTCTACATCCTTGAGGTGAATAGAAAGCTCATCTATTTGGTGCCTTTCCAATTTCTTGATGTAGGCACCTATTGATATAAACTTTCCTCTTAACACTGCTTTTGCTGCGTTCCATAAGTTTTGGTATGTTGTGCTGTTATCCTCATTTACTTCCAGAAAGTTTTTGATTTCTCTTTTGATTTCTTCTATGACCCATTGTTCATTCAGGAGCATGTTGTTCAATCTCCATGTGTTTGCGTATGCTCTAGGGATTCCTGAGTTGTTCATTTCCAACTTTATTCCTTTATGGTCTGAGAAGCTGCATGGTATGATTCTAATTCTTTTGAATTTGCTGAGACTTGCTTTATGGCCTAGTATGTGGTCAATCCTAGAGAAGGTTCCATGTACTGCTGAGAAGAATGTATAATCTTTAGCTGTAGGATTGAAAGTTCTGTATATATCTGTTAGATCCATTTGGGCTATAGTGTCGTTTAAATCTACTGTATCCTTATTGATCTTCTGGCCTATTGATCTGTCTATTTCTGAGAGTGGAGTATTGAAGTCCCCCAGTACTATTGTATTGGGGTCTAAGTCTCCCTTTAAGTCCGTTAACAAATCTTTTAGATAAACCGGTGCCCTGTAGTTAGGTGCATATACATTGATAATTGTTATATCTTCCTGTTGAATTGATCCCTTAATCATTATGTAGTGTCCCTCTTTGTCTCTCTTAATGGTTTTTGTGGTAAAGTTTATGGTGTCTGATATTAAGATGGCTACGCCTGCTCTTTTTTCATTTCTGTTGGCATGGTATATCTTTTTCCAGCCTTTCACTTTCAGTCTGTATGGATCTTTGTTGGAAAGATGTGTTTCTTGTAAGCAGCAAATAGATGGGTTTTGTTTTTTAACCCAATCAGCCAAACGGTGTCTTTTAACTGGACAGTTCAGGCCATTCACGTTCAATGTGACTAATGATAAGTGGTAACTTTGCCCTGCCATTTGCCAAAGATAAGTTCTAATATATGCTTTGAATTCCCTGTGATCTTTTGCTGTGAGCTTTCCTTCCTTGGTTTCCTTCCTTTACCTTCTTTCATATTGATGACCGTGTTTCTTTGTTTCTGTGTGTAACACATCTTTAAGCATCTTTTGCAGGGCTGGACGAGTGGCAACAAATTCTTTCAATTTCTGTTTGTTATGAAAAGTCTTTATTTCACCTTCATTCACAAATGATAGCTTTGCAGGATATAATATTCTGGGCTGCCAGTTGTTCTCTCTTAGTACCTGGGCTATATCTTGCCATTCCCTCCTAGCTTGTAGAGTTTCTGATGAGAAGTCAGCTGTGAGTCTGATTGGAGATCCTCTGAGAGTAATCTGACGTTTCTCTCTTGCACATTTTAGGATCTTTTCTTTATGTTTCACTGTGGAGAGTTTAATTACAACGTGCCGTGGTGAGGGTCTCTTTTGGTCGTGTTTATTAGGGGTTCTGTGAGCTTCCTGTACTAGGATTTCTCTGTCCTTCTCCAAACCTGGGAAATTTTCTGCTAATATCTCACTAAAAAGGCCTTCTAATCCTTTCTCCCTCTCCATGCCTTCAGGAACTCCTAGAACCCGAATGTTGGGTTTTTTAATAGTATCCTGAAGATTCCCGACAATATGTTTTAGATTCCTAATTTCCTCTTCTTTTCTTTGGTCTGACTGAATCCTTTCCTGTTCTCTGTCTTCTAAGTCCGATATTCTCTCTTCTGCTTCTCCCATTCTGTTTGTAAGGCTCTCTATTGTGTTTTTCATTTGATCTATTGAATTCTTCACTTCAGTCACTATCCCAGTTTCCTGTTGTACTAGTTGTTTCATTTCATTTTGATTCCTCCTTAATATTTCATTTTCACGAGAGAGATTTTCTATCTTGTCCATTAAGGATTTCTGTAGTTCAAGAATTTGTTTTTGAGAACTTCTTAATGTTCTTATCAATTTTTTGAGATCTGCTTCTTGCATTTCTTCTATGTCATCATCCTCATAATCTTGAATTGGGGTGTCTTTTTCATTTGAGGGCTTCATGGTGACTTCCTTGTTTTTATTACCTTGGTTTTTGCGTTTGTTATTTGTCATATTGGAGATATTTGGTTTCTTCACTGTGGTGCTTTTTCTTGTTATACTATGACTCTAGATTAAGTGGACTATCTGTTTTTGATGGAGCCTTAGGGCTTGAGATGGGTGTGGCCTGAGAGCTCTGTTTGGTGTGCCAAAGGTGACACTCCCAGGTTAGGCGTGGTAAACCTCTCTCTCTCTCTCTCTCTCTCTCTCTTTTTTTTTTTTTTTTGATTCAACAGGGAAGTTATTCTGCACAGCTGAACAAAGTTGGAGGTAGTTAGCAGGCAAATGATATACCCACAGGAGCCAGAGATCAGAAGCTCTTTCCCAAGGACCACACAGAGAATCTGTTCGGCCCTTAGAGTGGGCTCAAATTCTCCTTCAGTCTCCCACTGGGTTGCCAAAGTTACGGAATTGTAGCGTCTCTGGAGAGTGCTCACGTGAATTCCGTGAGTTCTCTCCCCCACCGTCTCTTTTTTCACAGTCTCAGTTCAGTAGCACCATAAATTTACTAAGTCCTAATCTCCTGTTAATTCGCCCCACCCAGAGTCAGGTTTTTCTGCTAGGCTCAGGGCCGGTGCAGACCTGAGGTCGCTCTGCTTATGACGTATGTCCAAGATGGCGCCTGCTCTTTGTCTTGCTCGCCCTTGAGAGGTGAGCGGAGAGAGAGAAACCCGTGTCCATACCAGTCACCTTTTTTTTTTTTCCCTCTCTCTCTCTTCCAGTTAGCTTGGTGAAGTCCCCCCCGCCCCGGGGGTCGTTCCCTCTAGTCTCCTCTCTCCGCTTGCCTGCCGGTGTCTCGGGTTATTGAGGTTCGGCTCACCTCGCGTTCCAGCGCTGGTGTGTTGAGTCTGCCGCTGATGTCCCGAACTGTGGGCTCCCACGCTCTCCACGCAGGTCTGCTCCCCTTCCAGCGCCGATGTGTGGACTCGGAGCCCTGGACTTCCCAAGTCTCCCCGCTGTTGCACTCCCCTTCGAGCACTTGCGCGCAGACCCTGCAGCTTGCGCAGCTCAGTCCCGTGGCTCGGCTTCCGCGGCTCAGTCCCGCGGCTCTGTCCTGCGGTTCGGCTTTCGCGCGCGGTGGGCGACCTTGTTCTCCCAGTAGGTCCTCCGATTCACGCCCACTGGATCCAGAAGAGTTTTGTCTGCAATATTTTCCTGGTTCTTTTTTCTGAGGCTACCGTAACTCCCCTTTTATTAAACTAAATGTTCCCGGACTATCGGTGCGCGCCCTCACTATTCCGCCATCTTGGCTCCGCCCAACTCCCTCTGTTTTGTGGTATGTTAACTCCACCCCTTTGCTGGGAGTGGAGGGGTGAAAGGTCAGCTGCCTGTTGGCATGGGGTAGTAATAACTTAGTTTTTCTAAATCAAGTTAATCTCTGAGCTTTTCACCCAGGACACCCCAGCCCCCTGGCCCACAGTCACTCTTGGGACCCGTCTTGCAGCTGCCAGAACAAGTCTGTTTCAGAGGCAGTACCAGGTATCTGACTGGGTGCAATCTGGGAGCCGGCAGCAGGTGCTGTTAGTCACTGCTGGGATGGATGGTGGCTTCTTCCCAACAGACACTTTTTGTCCCAGATTACCTGGCCTACTCCCTGCTTCATCAGCTCCATGGAAACACTCACACGGGGAAAACGGCTTAGAAGCTCTGGTCAACTGGTATTATATGACTGTGCTCCCCATGCTTGACAGAAATGTAACTCGGAGATGTTGAACTTGTGCCTGCAGCAATGCCAAACGGGGGCCCTCACAGCCACCAGGAATATGAAGAACAGGATGAAGCCTGTTTGGAGGCCTAGAGATAGACTTTGCTAAGTTACTACCCAGCAGAGGCTAAGGATACCTGTTACTGTTTGCAGGACTCAGTCTGGGTGGAGTCCTTCCACACCAGAACAGAAAAAGCCAGAAAAGGCACCAGGGTTTTGCTGATCAAGATCTCACCCAGGTATGGGGTGCCTACCACTATTGGGAGATTGAGGCTGAAATTTGATGTGTTGCCTTGTTTAAAAATGTTGTCTTAACCTGTTAAGAATCTCCAAATTATTCCAAAATGTAAATCAAGAAAACTGGCAGATAAAAAACATCAAGTGTAAAAATATGTGCTTAATAAGAAAGGTTAAAGTTTTTTTTTCAAAAACATGGTTTGTAAAAATGACTCCATCCTGATGGCTAGTTTACTCTAGACTAAAATGGAAATGCTTTAAGTTACAGAAGGTGTGAGGAAGCCACAGAATGTTAACCAGATATTTTCGATTTTGAGCCTTCGTGGCATCCTTGAGTCATTCAAAAAAATAGAAATTTCAAACATTTAAACTTCGACAATTTCCAAGGGCCAATTTGTAAGTTGTCAAAGAACATGTCTCTCATCTTGTAGAGACATCAACTAATCAGGCTATTTGGATTATATCAGAATTACTGTCAAAATATAAAGTGGTGAAAAGTTAGTCTAATCTTGTTACTAGACATGATGGTTATCTTAATGAGAAAGCCCCAGGGGCCTAAAAGAGTTAAATACTTTGTAGAATCCTACAGGTGCTTTCAAAAATACTGTGAAGTAAACAAGTGCCTTTTGGTGGTTAATAAGTTTATAATCTTAAATGTGGCAACTTAAAATCTTGCCATCTACAGTCTTATACATATCAGATTGGCTGCTCATAAAACTAAAGCATTGTTGGTTCTGTGTTTAGCAATCCTCCTATAGGTTCTAATTGGATTTTTCCAGCCACAAGTATCATATTCAGTGCTTTGGGATGATTCTGTAACCAGATGAAGCCAATAACATGTTAAAGGTACCAGCTGTGAGAAAGTATGGTTAGCTGAGGTTAAATTTGCTGGTTAAACAAGCTACATCATGTTAGATATTTAAGAGATGTTTCCAAATATATGTATTATTTATGAAAGGCATTGGACCTTCCAGTAAATGTTTTCTTAGGTTGTTATATAATGGTTAAAACTGCTTTCTAAGTTTTCATGTGCTATTGCTATTGTCAGTAAGCAATCTGGGACTGGCTCCCCCACTTCTCTAGATGGCTAGCATTTTTCTGTAATGGCATAGCCAAAATAAGAGCTTAAATTATTATTTCTTAGTGAGATTTACTTCACCATCAGCGAGGTAAATGGTAAACAGGAAAGACCTCCCTTTCAAAATAGTTTTCCTCATGGGCATTGTCTGCCTCAATATAAACGATGGCAGAACATGCCTGTGACTACAGACTTCCACTGAAGATTAGAGATGGGACTTGAGCACCCCCTTGACTTGCATCCTCTGGTCTGCTTTAACAAAAACCAGGAGGAAAAGAAAGCTGGGCATCAGAAGCAGTGGGTGGCAGACCTATTAATGGCTGCTCTGTACAATGACTTGCCCTCAAGGAGACCCAACTGCAGTGGCTTTCAACGTGGCAAGCCTGGGCTTCAACAGAAGTCAGCTTGTGAAGAGCCCTGGCAGCTCTGCCAAGAGTTGGATTACTAGAAATGGACCTTCCCTGGAGTCGAAGGACGCCCAGGTCAGAGCCACAGATCTCATTGGCTCTAAGCTGAAAAGCCCTTCACTCAGCCAAGCTTCCAAAGTGACCACTGTAGCCAATGGGACAGCCAAGTAGGGTGAGCAACACTGCATGCAGAGCTGTAAATCTCCTGTTAGAAATGCCAGCTGCCTTTACCTGCCCAGCTCTCCTCCCAGGCCAGCTAGGTAATGGAAGTCAACAGGGTGCCCTCCCCAAGGAGGTTCTCACCTCCCTTAGGATGTACCCTATGTAAAGAGAGAGGTCAGGGCCTCTTAACGTACAAGGCTTTAAAGCCCACCTGATTATCAAGCCCCTTCTGTCAGTTTCTATTTGGCTTAGACAGCACCTTTCTGTCCTTTGTTATAGACCCTGACTAGAAAAGGGCCAGCACTGTACAGTTGATGGTCCTGCCATCTCAATACTAGCCCCTAGACGAGCAGGCCATTAGAGTGGGCAGAAGGGGACCATGATTGGCCCCCATAGTTACCAGTAGAAGGGGGGAATGAAGAATTCAGCTAGAAAATTGCAGGCCCAAACCTCCTTCCCCAAAGCTGAAACCCTGTGGGGCGGGGGTTGTATAGTTTGGGTTCCTTATCTTTACAGCTGCACCTGTGTGAGGATAAGGGGCCAAAGCTGTGGAACCCTTGCAGGAGATGTCCTTTGAACTCCCTGCACCTGTTTAGTTTACCTGCAGTGTGAGGTGATTTGCTAATGAGCTTCCCTCGGTGTGAGATGATTTACTAAATGGCACCATAACGTGTGGAATGTCTCTGAAAACCCTATAAAAACCCTGACCCTTGACTTCTGGGGGCTGCTCTGTTCCTGCGTGTTCAGAGAGCTCCAGCATGCTGGTCTGAATAAACCCCTTGCTGATTGCATGAGTGTGTCTCTTGGAGTCGTTCCTGGGGCGGTGGATGTTTCTCGACCCTAACATTACCATGTACATTTCTCTAATTCTAACCCTGTTCTTCACCCTTTTAGTCTGATCATTCTAATAGCACTGGGGATTGATCAAATGCTCAAGAGCTTGGATTCTGACATAGTGACATGGATTCCCGCCTCTTTGTAGCTCTATGATCTTGGACAACTCCTTATCTGTAAATTACAGATAATAACATGGCCCCCAATATTTATCCTTGCAAAATAAAAATAGCTCCTGACCTCTTAAATGACAGTGGTACATGTAATGGTGGTCATCACCCAGTCCATCTCCTAGCAATCTTGCTCATTAAGTTATCAATCTTTTCATTGTCCTCCATGCAAATATGTACTTCCAGAAGTTCTCTTGACTTTTGGAATTTTGTAGTTCTACTGAGGTGTCAAGAGTTTTGAAACATCTTGCCTGTAGAAGAAAAAGCAAAACTGGTGCCGGGACGCACAACCATGTGTGCCAGTAAGGATGGACAGGGAATAATTTCTTGGAGATAAAAATTGCCTGCTGCTTGGTTCATGTGGCTGCCACAGCAATGCAAACTGTTTGTCTGTAGGCCCTTGCCAAGTACACAGATGTGTGGAGATTAAAGAGGAAATAGGGTTTTGCAGGAACTATTTCTAGAACTAGTTCCAGTACTAGACTTTGACAAGGACTTACTGAAGATTTTTTTAATCATTGTGACAGTAAGATTAGGTAATTGTCACAACTATGACCAGTTAGTATTGTCATATCTTATAGGAAGAGGAAATTGTGGCACAGAGACTCATTTGTTCAAATCACAGAAAATAATGGTGTGATATTTGCACCCAGTATGACTCCAGAGCTGACCCATTAGTCTACAGTGTTGACCACACTTTATAATGGTTTCAAAAAGTTCATGGAGAGTTCACATTATGAAACATCACAAATTTCAAATTTTTGCACAAATATGAATGTATCTTTAATCCAATTTTTCACATTTTAAAGCACTTGTATATTTCTGTAATGCTCTAACAGCTCATTAGTCCCTTTGACCTGCTCTCATTTAAGTAGACCAAGGCAGAGAAGGCTGCTGCCTGAGATGCAGTCAACCCCAGAGGAAGGGATACCAGCAGTCTAGGAGTGTGGCCACAGGAGAAAATGGCTGATAAGGACCTCAATCCTCATCTATCCCACATGATCTCTCATCTTCCCAGAGCAGAAGTGAAAGATCTGTCTTATGGTGCTAAGAGGTCTGAGATATGGAAGATGGGAACCAGTATTTGAAACCAATTCCTATGTTTTGAATCTTACTATACTTTCTTGATTTTACAATTTAAGGTCATTTTTAAGATCCAAACTATTTTCTGCTGTTTGAAGAATCTGTTTCTTCCCATGATGAGAGGTACTGTCCAAGGTAAAGCTAACCTTGTTCACCATGAACTTCTTAAGCTTCCCTTTCAGGCTTTTTGGTTCTTGGTCCTCTCATTTCTGTGTCCATGGCAATTATTAGAGAAAAGATCTTGCATGGAAGTTGATGGGTGAGAAATGCCCATGGTGTATTTTCATAAAATACTTAGCATTAGTGTGGCCATGACAGTAGGAATCGGTAGAATGTAGGATAGTGTCAACAAAAGAGTAGGTTAAGAGTTGAGTTTGTTTTGCAAACCATGCGCCACTCGTTTCCTTTGTAACACACAATGATCTGATGTCTCAGTTCCAAGAACTGTGTTAGCCTTCCTGACACCACCGTGTAACTCCCTTTACCCTCTTCTAGATCTGCCCAACAATGTCCAGCCTGATACACCTACCTCATTCTGGCCTAGGTACATGTCAGGTTTAGACTGTACCTCCCAAGTTTCTAAACCAGTGAGAAATTGGGGGGGCGTGATCTCTGTATGACAGGATAAAGAGCTGAATCTCTGAGAAACTCTTGCTTCCATCTGCTGGTCACCACTCTTGAGACTGGGTAACAAAAACTGGTGGGGCTGGTGCTGTGGCACAAAGCGTTAAACCCCTGGACTGTAGCACTGGCATCCCGTTTGGGCACTGGTTTGAGTCCTAGCTGCTCCACTTCTGATCCAGTCCCCGGCTAATGTGCTGGGGAAAATGAAGAGGATGGCCCCAAGTACTTGGGCCCCTGGCACCCAAAAGGGAGACTCCTGGCTTTGAATCAGCTCAGCTCTGGCCATTGCAGCCATTTCAGCAAGTGAACCCATGGATGGAAGCTGAGTTTGAAGTCATTATGTTAAGTGAAATAGACAGTCAGGAAAGGACATTTTGTTACTCTTCTATGATAACCCTACAATAATTGCTTTCATAAAGATATAAATTGGTATGGGGTGGAGAGATGTCATCAGAGATGGGTGAGGAGAGGAAAGGGGGAATTATTGTCCATTGAGTACAGAGTTTTAATTGGGGAAGAAGAAAACATTCTGGAGATGGCTAAAGGTGATGGTTTTGCAACAAGGTGAATATATTTAATGCCATTTTTAGTACATATTTGAAAGGTGTTCAAAATGGTAAGGCTGTGGCATTTTCCTATATTTTTGAAAAATAGAAAAAATCAAATTTGAATCTGTTGAAAAGGAAGTGTAGGTTTGATATAGTTATGTCATCTGTGTGTGGGTCTAGCTGCAAGAACAGCATGATTCAGGGCTCAAAAAGCAACATATGGGATCTATGTCTTGACATCATCTCTCCTAAGGCCCCTTGAAGTAAGAGACAGCCTCCAGCACCTTCAGACTTAGACTACCACCATACTCAGTTAAGCAGAGAAGAGAAAACTTTCTGATAACTCCTACCAGAAACCTAAAACTAATTCTCCTTTGTAGGTTTAAACTGACTGCTTTCACACCCCTCCTCATTTCTTTTAATGATAAAAGTGAAAATTAGGAAAGGTGATGATTCTAAATTTATAGGAAATAAATAACATCAGACACACATGAAGAAAGCTACAATTACAATGTAACCTGAAAAAAGCCATAATCACAGATTTTCACACATTTCTATCAGTAATTGATAAAACCAACATAGTAATTAAGACTCTAAAACATCTGAGCAAGAGAACAGACAACTTTGATCTAAACATAGAATTATGCATCCAAGAATTACAGAATATATGTCCCAGGCATACAGTGAACTATTGTAAATTTTTATGAAATTTGACAACATCACCAAGTAGGTATCCAGATTTTGATCATAATACTAGTATGTCCTTGGTAGACAACTAGAGAAATCAGCCCCTGTAGCCAGGGTGTGGAATGTAGTGACAAGTTCAAGTCAAGACTTGTGCCCTGACACCGTGCTGGGGGAGTCATCCACATTTTATTACAGAGAAGTACTAGGAGGAGGAGTGAGAGTGTCCCCAAGGCCAAATGGAGGGGCAGTTTCCCAAGGAGAAAGAGCAGAAGCATATCCATCCGTTGACTCTCTGATTTGTTCAACATTTCCTAGTGTGTTTTGTGGTTCAGTCATTGAGCTCAATGTGAGGATAAAAGATTTGCATAGCCAGAGCTTCTGCTGCCCTAGGAGAAAACAATCTTGTCCAAGGGGGCAGATACACGTATTAAGTTACTTCAAAAACTTCAGAGGGCCAGACATTGGACGTAGTGGTTAAGAATCTGCTTAGGATACCTAAATACCACATAGAGTGCCTGAGTTCAAAAGTCCTTATTTCTCTCCGGATTCTAATTTCCTTATATTACACAACCTGGGAAGCAGCAAGTGATGTGATAGTCCAAGTGACTGGGAGACCTGGATTGAGCTGCTGGCTCCTGTTTTACCTTGGTCCAGCCCTGGTGTTGTGGGCATTTGAATGAACCAACATATAAAAGATCAGTAAATATCCCCCAACCTTTCAAATAAAATAAGTTAGTTTAAAAGTCATGGAAACATGGAACTAAAGGATCAGTGTCTTTTGGTGTAAAAAAGTTAATCCTAGTCATACAAAGAGGTCTTCAAAAAGTTTAGGGAAAATAGATATTAGGAAAAATATGGATTTCAAGACTTTTGCAGCAAATAAGCTTATCCTTTATTTTTATTTTTTTCACACACATTCAAACACCCTAGTGTATATAACACAAAATGGTAAATGCTGTAAAGTTATGTAGAGTATTTTCCACAGCATCTAAGGGCTGCTTTCTTATGTATCTTCATGATTTCTATGACAGCAGAGCCTGCTTGTAGATATGAGTAAATTAGCTTTAACATGTTTCTTTCCCCCACCCCCGGTTGCTCCTCTTCCAGTCCAGCTCTCTACTGTGGCCCGGGAGGGCAGTGGAAGATGGTCCAGGTCTTGGGCCCTGCACCCATGTGGGAGACCAGGAGGAAGCACCTGGCTCCTGGCTTCGGATCAGTGCAGTGGGCCGGCCACAACTCACTGGCCGTAGTGGCCACTTGGGTGGTGAACCAATGGAAAAAGGAAGACCTTTCTCTCTGTCTGGCTCTCTCTCACTGTCTAACTCTACCTGTGGGAAAAAAATGTGTCCCTAGTACTTCATGAAGAATCATGGAAGAGCTCAATGAAGTCTTATGTCTCCAAGTATTAGGTAAATAATTGCATTAGTTTTTTGACTCCTTTAATTTGCCAGATTAGAGAAAATAGGAAAAATGCCTTGATGTTTGTTCATTTTCCAGGGGTGCCATCACAATGTACTGCACCAGGGTGGCTTTAAACAGCAGGTGCACTGTCCTGTGGTTCTGGAGTATGCAAGTCTGCAATATGGCTATCAGGGCTTGTTCCTTTTGAGAGCTGTGGGGGACAATCTGTTCCAGGCCTCTCCTAGTTCCATGTGAGTTTATTGCAGTCTGTGGTGTCCTTGATTTGTAGACACATCACCTTGATCTCTGTCTTCATGTTCAGCTGGTGTTCTTCCTCTGCCCATGTCTATCTCCAAATACCCCTTTTTCATAAGGACATCATCTGAATTGGATTGTATCCCACCATGCTCTAGTATGACCTCATCCTAACTAATAACATCATAACCCTCCTTCAAAATAAGGTCACAGTTTGAAATATTGTGGGTCATGATTTCAACACAGGAATTTGAGGGTGAGGGGACAAAATTAAGCCTTGGCAATTACTGCCCCCTCTCTGCTCTATCTTCTGTGCTGCACACAAGTTTGAAAAATGAATATTTGCAATATTTTGAATTTTAAAACATAATTTAAAAGGAATAGTTTCTTTAGTGGTTTAAATCAAAGACAGCAATAAATCTCAAGAATGGAAGAAATGTTGAACAAATGAGAGAGTGAATGGATGGATATGCTTCTGCTCTTTCTCCTTTGGGAAACTGCCCCTCCATTTGGCCTTAGGGACACTCTCACTCCTCCTCCTAGTACTTCTCTGTAATAAAATGTGGATGACTCCCCCAGCACGGTGTCAGGGCACAAGTCTTGACTTGAACTTGTCACTACATTCCACACCCTGGCTACAGGGGCTGATTTCTCTAGTCTACCAAGGACATACTAGTATTATGATCAAAGTCTGGATACCTACTTGGTGGTGTTGTCAAATTTCATAAAAATTTACAATAGTTCACTGTATGCCTGGGACATATATTCTGTAATTCTTGGATGCATAATTTTTCAGTTCCTTTATATTTCTGTAATCAGCTACACTTCCATCATCTCCTAGATTATACTCAGCAACAACATTCACTATTTTACAACTTCATCATTTTTAATGATCACTGATGCTGATCCTATGGTTTAGTTTGTGTACAACACAAAATGGGGGAGTAGAGGCTGAAATACTGCCTGCATCCTGCTCATCAAAGCACACATCTTGCCTGATGTGGGCCTTCTTCACAGGAGAGGCACTTTTTATTGCACAGATGTGCTGTCCACCTGCTGAACCATCTACCTGTGAGTTGTCTAGTTGCAGTGATGCTTCACCCAAATTCCCTTATGGGGGAAACTTTTCTGAGGTGAACAAAGTGCGTTCACACAGTAATGGACTTGGGCATGGACCTCCTCCAACTGCACGCTCCATGGCTTGCTTACCCATTTCCTTGGGCAGAGATCAGCTTTTCCAATGTAGTGATTTTAGGGTCTAAGTTATCTCAGAAACTGTCTTCATAAACCTTTCTGTGGTAAAAAAAATAAAATAATACACCAAGGAACTATCAGATTGGAAAATGCATTTGTGGAATATGAAGACTCACAACTCTGGATTCTGAGTTAGAACAGAAAGCATTGATGTTGTTCTCTAGAAGGATTGGATAGCAATGGTTAAACTGCTGTTTTGGGGACACATGAGTGAAAGGGTGACAAGGTGCTTGCTTTCAACAGTCCCTTCTAGCTATGTTTCTGGCATCTCAAAATGAGCATGAGTGTTAGAAAGGTTGTGAACAAAACCTTGTGAACAAAAGTTTATTCCTCATGTCTAGTAATGAACAAAATCTCTCTTATCCCCAAAAGGAGGGCCTAACCAGAATGTAATTATCCCAACTTTTACACCATGAATTTAGGAACCAACATATGCTTGCTGATAAAATACAGAATTCCCAGTTAAATAAAAACAATATATGGCAGAAGTATTTCACTAGGCAAACTTACATTACAAAGTATTCATTGCTTTTATGAATCCTGAATTAGGAGTGTATCCTGTATTTTTTAATTTAATAAATCAGGCATGAATGGGAAGCAAGTGTGGCCTGCATGCTTTCTGTAGACTGAAGTGAACAGTATTTGGTACCTTCTGTGTGCCAATGAGTTCTGACATTACTTATTTGCCACTCTACCTAATTAGCCTCACCTGGAACTCTGGGCTCTCCTGTTTTGGTTGGGTGACTGGGTCACCAAGACACCCTGCATCTGCCTCCATCTTTGGGAACATGTGTGTACACAGGGGAGTGAGCACCATCTGTGCACCAGGCACACATGAATGCATGCACATGTGCTTGCAAGAACACCTTTGTAAATGAGGCATACATCTGTGTGTTAATGTACAGGTATGAGCATATTTGTGTGCTAGGAACATATCTGTGCATGTGAACATCTGTGTGCCAATACATTTGTGTACCAGACACATGTCTGTGCATGCACATGTGTGTGTGTGAGAGAGAGAGCACATTTGTGTAATAGGCACATACCCACACATACACATGTGCTTGTGTGAACACTTCCTTGTACCATGCATACATATGTGCATACAGGTGTGCCTATATGAACCCTTATGTGTACCAAGTATCTTTACATGCAGCAGCCTCCCAATGTCCCTCCAAGTGTGATGCTACTATTTAACCCATTTTCTAGATGAGCACAATTCTCAAGAGGGTAGGCAGTCTTGACTAAGATCTCTCCGCTGCAGTGAGGAACCCAAGCCTTAGCTGTGCAAGCAACTCAAGCCCAACACTTGAGCCCCAGTAGAGACTACTCCACCAATACTCACCTGGTAAGTGACATATCAAGGGGTCCTTGCTCACATTTGTCTGTATCCCACTACACTGATCCATAAACTTTTGAGGAAAGAACTCCCACTTGCTGACTATGTCACTCCTATCACTGACAAATATTTGTCAAAATGAGAAATAAATTGACAAATTTTCTCAACAGGTACTGTGTTCAGTTCACTGAAGTCTGGTTACTCACCCGGAAATTCGCTAGCCCAACAATCTCCCATGACCCACTGTCTGTCCAAATGAGAGCCTCACCCAAGTGCCAGTTCCCCCAGCTGCCTGTAGCATCAGACCTCACCCCCTGTCTATTCAGGCTCTTTCCACTCTTGACTTTCACTGTTGCCTGTTTCTTCTTCTCACCACATTAGGCCAAGTGTCTGTCTCCCACTACAAGATCTCAGATCATAGATTCCCAACTTTTCTCCAACTGTCCATGAGTCACATAACCTGAAAATCTAATAACTCATACCAGGATGTCCCTCTCTTCACACGACAAACAGATGAAGTCAAAATTCATGGCCTTGAATACTAGCCACCTTCACTCTGCTCCACTACTCTTCTACTTAACAGCCTTTTCCTTCACTCAACTGTCACTTCCCCAACTGCACACCTGGATATGTTCTTTCATCACTTGGACCATGATAGTGCCTCTCTGACCACTGCTAACAACCAACACAGGCCTCCACTCCCTTACATCATTCCATGCAAGGGGTCTCTCAGGCATCTCAGTTCTTGTACTCCTTCTTTTACACATGAATTTACTTCTTAGAAGGTATGTGCTGATTTATTTAATAACCTCAAGTGCTTTCTAAAGGAATTGAGACCATTCTGAGCTTTATTATCTTTGTGTAAACTTGCATATAGTTGCTATTGCCATTTTGTGGTATTTAATGTAGTTTTAGGATAATGAGTTCACATGCATTTTTGGCAATTATAATCAAGGAGGAAACCCTTTTCATATTCACTTTTTTACATAAGGTGCATAAGCTCTCAAAGGGGCCAAGCTACTCTCCCAAGGTCACACAGCTCCTGAATTTCCTACCCAGGAATGTAACATTAAAAGCAATGTTAAGAGGGAAGTTTATAGCAACCAGTGCCTACATCAAGAAGCTTGAAAGACATCAAATAAATGACCCAATAATGAATTTCAAGGACCTGAAAAACAAGAACAAACTAAGTCCAAAATTGGAGGAAAGATATTATTAATAAAATTAGAGAAGAAATAAAATTTAGACCAAAAATATACAAAAGATCACTGAAAACTGTCTACTTGTCAAAGCCAACATACTGAACCACTTCAGGACTTCCTATCACCCTTCTCTGCAGAAACAGCAAAACCAGCCTGCAGCTCATTTTGTTCTACTTTGTCTCTGACTGATCCTCATGCTTTCTCTTTCTACTCAGGTTTACCACTTGTGTTTTAAGAATTTAGAAAAATCATTAAAAGAAATATCATTCAATACACATCATACTGAACATTAGAGCTCAACAACACAGCACACTGTAAAGGATCAGTTGCTTGCCCTCATGATCATGTGGCTTACTGCCACTGCCCAGCATTGCAAGAGAGTATCATAGCATAGACTACAAGCCTAAGGAAAAACCACAATTAAAACTGGAAGTATATCTTCTATTGAATATGTAACATTTTTGTACCATCATAAAGTGGAAAACGCCTAACTGAACTCTCATAAGGTGAGAAACATTTCTATTCTATTTTTCTTCTCTCCTAAAACTTCATTTTAAAGATTTATTTATTTTAAAGTCACAGAGAAAAGGAGAGAGAGAGAAAAAGAGAGAGAGAGAGATCTTGATCTTATGTCTGCTGGTTCACTCCCCAGATGGCTGCAGTGGTCAGCACTGGACCATGGAAAATGTGCATTATACAAAAAAGTATACATAGATTTCAAGTTTTTGCACAAAAACGTGATATATTTGCTGGAATTCCCTGCACAAGTGTGGGAGACCTGGAGGAGGCTCCTGGCTCCAGGCCTTCAGATCAGCTCACTCTCCTCTCTCTCTCTCTCTCTCTCTCTCTCTCTTCCTCTGCATCTCTGCAACTCTACCTTTCAAAAAATAAATAAATCTTTGGGAAAAAAAGAAAAAAAATATTCCAAACACATAGATGTTTTCAAGATGTCCTAAGGTAGAAAGAAGCAGAGAATATTTTCAAATTGCTTATGAAAAGCCAGCATTACATGGATGATGGTGCAAGTTGACCGGAACTTGAAATATGAATTAAGTAGAATAAGCCTTTCATAAACAGATGCATATATCCATAGTATTCTTATAATAAGTTAAATCCCATATGAAAATATAATGAAGAACAAGTGAGATACAAGAAAAAATGCAAGAGGTGGTGAACATTTTTAAACAATCCATGTAAATTTTCCAATTAAGTGAAAATTCAAGAAGAAAATCACATGACCATTTAGACTGAATGTTTAAAAGCATTTAAAAAATCAGTATGACATTTAAAAAAAACACTGCTATCAGTATAGTAAAAAAGTGGCTTCCTTACTCTGATCGAGATTGTATAAAGTATCCTACGATAAACAACACAATAAATACAGGATCATTGACAGCTTTTTCTCTGGAAGTAAGCCTAGGGCCAGGCGCCTCCACTATCTCCAACTTCATATTGGAGGCGTAGTGGGGGGGGGGGGAGGGCGGAAATAAGGTGTAAAGATTTCTAAGCAATAAAATGTCCATATATTGGTGATATTTAGTGAGAATCCACAAAATCTAAAAACAGATACAACTGATAAATCAATTTAACAAGATTGCTGGAAAGATCAATATTTTAAAAATCCACTAGATTACCATACACCAGCAAGAAACAAATAGAAAATATGAAAGGTGAGTATGCAGAGTAGAAAGCAAATACTGACAGGAGAAAAGGGAAAAAAGGATTAAATCATGGGATGTCTTTCAGTTTCTTCCAATCAATATTAAAAAGTAACACAAACGACCCAAAAGGAAAAAGAGTCACAAGACAAAGAAAATGAAGCCCAGAGGCCGACGCACAGAACTGTGACTCACTGAAGCAGTTACTGCACCGAGAGCTCCAGCAGGGACCCATCAGGGAGGACAGGGCCACAGGAGGGACCTGGCGGGTGCAGGAGCAGAGGGGAGAGGCCTCCCGCCTGGGGAGGTGGAGTCCGACCTGCACCCAGGCCTCGCCTCCTGCTCTCCCACCCAGCACAACCTGCAGTCAGGGGCCCATTGCCCTGGAGGATGTTGATGGGCTGCGTCCTTTGTGAGGTTGTGTGTACTCACGGTCATGCACGCTGTCCAATCAGGCACGACGACGTCCACGTCACGTCATCACGCGGGGTCCTGACGTCACAGTCATCTTACAGTTCTGGGCAGGAGCGAGGTGCTAGGAGACGGCTCTGCAGGCGCGAGGCTCCCAAAGCAAGTCGGGCTCGGTGGCCTCCACCTTCATCACCGGGGGACGCTGGACACCTGGAGCTGAAAACCGCGACGTGGTGAGTGTGTGCGCCCAGGTGTCGGGAGAGGCGTAAAGCAGCCGTGGAAGCTGCTGAGAAGCTGGCAGGACGCGGGCCTCCCAGAGGTCGTCTCCGAATCTGTGGCGCCATATTACCGCTGGCCCAGCACTTCCCTTGGTCCCCTCAGACCCGGGGGTCGGGGTCTGGACTGGCACCCGGGACCCCCGACGCCCTGCCCCTTCCCTGCTCTCAGCGACTTCTCAGCCCAGAGCCTTCCCTGGGCAGCTGTGTGGCAGCAGCCCCGCGTCTCCCCGACTGTGCAGTGGGCACGGGGTGGTCATTAGGGAGAATGTGGGCTCCGTGTGTGGGGTGCGTGTGGGACGGGAGCTGTAGTTTGTGCGGCCCTGGGCTCCTCCGTCCTTCCCTGCTGGGACCTGATTCCCCCCAGTTTTCTAAATATGTGGGCAGCAGGGTCTCTTCCAGGATGCTGAGCTCTCAGCACAGCTGTTTCTAGGGGTCTCTTCATTTTCTGTTTCCAATAACATAGTCACCTGGGGTGGGTAAGGCTAAAACAAAAGTTCTGTTTGACTTGGGTTTCTGTTCAGGTTTTAGAGGAGCTTAAGTGCCCTGTAATTTGACACTTGGTTATCATCTTAGCCTTTACACTTTCCCTTGACAGCCTGCTGTCTGCATTTGCGCTTTTAACATAGATAGTTTTTCTGCTCAAATTTATGAGTATTTTAAAAATTATTCTGTTCCATAAAGCCTTTCCAATCACGAAGATATGTCTACTGAGTTTTTTTGAATTTATATTTTGATATGAGAGCCTGGTTCTTTTCGTTAGTTTTACTTTTTCAAGACTGTTGGATATTATTGACAAGATTTGTGTTAATTCAAGGCATGCAACATGATGTTTTGATGTGTCAGGAAACTTTGAAAAGTTATGTAACATTCACATTTTTTTTGGAAATATCAACAATCCTTTATTAGCAAACTTGTACAGGTTAACTTGCTGACCTGGCTCAAAACAGCATTGCTAACAAGTTCAGGGTTGGAGGTGCACATGCACTAAAGACTGTCTCTGTAAAAAAGGATTTTTAAAATTCCCTCACCTTAAGCATATTTTTTTAAAAAAAAATCTCCAGTGTTGCAGAAAAAATACCACAAAGTGATTTCAGTCCATGAAAAAAATAGCACGTGGGATATATATACATATGTGTGTTTGTATGTGTGTGTATAAGAAATATAATATATAAAAAATAAAATACATATTTGTAATATTGAGAAAAGATAAGAGGGTTAATTGGAAAGTTATATCCAACCATGAATTGGACAACTCACTGTGGCACATTGATCAGTTTTTCCTTAGTCTATAAATTTGACACCCTGTAGCCCAAATTGAAGAGTGTTTGTAAAGTACATGGCAAATCAGACATAATGACCACATGAAAAAAAAATTAACGTTAGCCTCAAGAATATTTCAGAATTGAGAATTCAAAGAAAAATAGTGTAACCTAACAAAGCATCCAATATTCACCATACAAATTTTGAGAGTGATTGCCACAGTATTCTGTTCCACAAATTAATTTATCCTTTCCCGAATGTTGCCATTGACATGTGAAATTTTCCATCATGTATTTCTGGGCACTGGTACCATTCCTATAATATACTGTGTAAAGTACACAACTTAAGACATTCTATTTACAAATACTTTATACTGTTTGAAATGGATTCTTTTTTCGCCCAACTCCCTTATATCTGCTAGTGATTTTATTGTAATTCCCATGAAGTTATTTAGTTTTACTTACAGTATTAGTGGTGTATTTTATATTATGAGCAGCCTTTCTGGTTTTGTGATTGCAGTTATTGATATATGGTGTTTTTTAATTTAATGATTTATTTATTTATTTGAAAGAGTTACAGAGAGAGAGACAGAGACAAAGAGAGACAGAGAAATAAATGTCTTCCATACACTGGTTCACTCTCCAAATGGCTGCAATGGCCAGAGCTCAGCTGATCCAAAGCCAAGAGCCAGTAGCTTCTTCTGGTTCTCCCATGTGAGTACAGGGGCTCGAGGAGTTTGGCTGTTCTCCACTGCTTTCCCCAGGCACATGAACAGGGAGGCAGATTGGAAGTAGAACAGCTGGGACTGGAACTGGTGCCAGTATGGGATGGCAGCACTGCAGGCCGGGGCCTTAACCTGTTGTGCCACATCATCTGTGCCAAGTATGGGTGTACTTAATATCCTTGTTGAACTAAATCCTTGTATTGTGACATTCTGGCTTGACTTTCTTTCACAGTGATGACATCAAATCACTCAAAATTCTGTTAAGTTTTGCTGGCAACATTAATGTATAGTCTCTCTGAACTCTGTTAGGGTAAGCTTAATCTTACACACTTTAAAGTCACACATTTTTAAACTTTCTTAATTTTTATAACTCCAAAATTATCATTCTCTGAATTTTCCCAAAATGTAGCTCTAGATATACATCCTCAGAATTTCTCTAGTAGGTGGAGTGAGTTTTATATTCATTGATTTTTCTTCTCACTTTATATAATTACAATTTATTTTTCACCAAATTCCTTTATTTTTGCATTTTATACAATTTAGTAAATGTAAAGTAACCTTTGATTTTAGAAATTTTCTGTAGTCTATATATCTTTAGATACTTGGATATTTCGTTTAAGATTACTATCTAAAGTGGCTTGATTAAAGAGATTAGGATTATTTTAGTATTCTTTTAAAATATAATAGAATATTTTACATGAAAGTCATATATGCATGTCAATCTCAAATAAAATATTTGTAACATGAACATACGGTTCTTTTTGAGTTTTGAAAGATACTTTGCCCATATGAAAAATACTACACAAACACTCTTTTCATTCAGTACTTGAAGGAGGTTTCTGAGAGTCATGTAATTTGTATGAACGCCAACAGTGAATGCTGTTAACATTCTATTGATCCTCTGTTTAAAAAAATCCATCGTTTTCTTTTACAGGGCTTTTAAGATTTATCTTTATTTCTGGGTTTATGCAGTTTAATTATGATCTGCCTTAGCATGGTGATTTTTTTTCCATTCTGTGATTGGAGTGCTGCAATGACCTACTTCATTCTTAAAATTTATAGTTTTGTCAAAACTTTATAATATTTTCTAATGGTTCTTTTTATTTCTGTGTTATATGTTGTTACATATCCTTTTCACCTCTGGTTGTATGGATTTGGGTCTTCTCCCTCTTTTTTTGGTTAGTTGCTCCAATGGTAGAACTATTTTATTTATTTTTTCAAAAAAACAGCTCTTCATTTCACCTATTTTTTGTTATTTTACTGGTTTCATTTTTGTTTATTCTCTCATTTTAATCATTTCTTTCATCTTATTAATTTGGGGTTTGATTTGTTGTTTTTCTAGGTCTTTGAGATGCATTGATAGCTCATTTTTTTGGTATCTTTCCAATTTTTTCATGTAGGCACTGATTGCTATAAATTTCACCCTTAACACTGCTTTGGCTGTATCCCATTCCTTTTTACATTCTGTATAGATTTCTTGTATGACCCACTGTTAAATCAAAACCATGTTGTTCAGTCTCGATGTGTTTCTGTTTATCTAGAGAATCCTGAGTTGTTGAATTCCAGCTTTATTCCATTTCTCATCTGAGATGATGCATGATATTATGTCAAAGTTTTTGAATTTGCTGAGGCTTACTTTATGACCTAGCATGTGGTCTATGCTTTTAGAGTACTAGATAAATCAAGCTAAGATGGCATCTGGAATTAAATTGATTTATTGTTTGGGAACAGTCTCTGGTCTTTCTTTATTGTACAATTTTATGGGTTATGGTTGCTGAAATTTTACTTTTACTAATGAGAAGAGTGAGAGTGATAGGCACATTGTTGGAATTTTAGTACTTTGGACAACTGAAAGTATTGGCTATTTATGTTTATAACTCAACAATAAGACAAACCAATGAGAAAGGAAAATTATGTGAACACACTTCATAAAACACCACATACCAATAAAAGTGCATGAGGAGCCAGCATTGTGGCAGAGCAGGTAATTCCTCTTCCCATGATGGCAGCACCCCATATGAGCACTGATTCATGTGCTGGCTGCCAATCCACCTCCTGGCTAATTGCATGGGAGAACAGCTAATTACAGTCTGGTTCAAAGAGAAAGCACAGTTCTTTGATATCCCTTTCTTGGTTGCATTTTACATATCATGTAATGTTGAGCACAATTTGCTAAAAATACTTTCTTGAAGAAAAACAAGGCAAGTCACAGGGCAGAATAAAACACCTTGTCACACTCAGGAGAATGGATCATATGTTTTTAATAATTTATTTTTATTAATTTAAAGAGAACAGATTTCGTGTATTTCAAAGGTACAATTCTAAGGATATAATGACATTTATCTCCTTCCCTCTTCCTTCCTTTCTTTTTGAATTTTTGGGATAACATTTTTGTTTATAGTCACAGGCAAAATGCAGCACTAAATAAAGAGTTCAACAAGTCAAAAGTAGAAAGACCGCAATTCATGGGAGTAGACAAGCACTATCAATAATAATCAAATCTCAACATGACAGTTTCACTCATATACAATAAATTTGTTTATTACTTTGTTTATTAGCGACTACACATCGGAGAAAACATGAGGTTTTCATTTTTCATTTTGAGGTCATCAACTCCCTGTATATTTTGGGTGGTTTCCAGGTAACTGTTATGTTCAAAGCTCTTCAGAATCTTCTAGGCCCTAGTGTCATCATACTCATTGACAGCAAATTTATATTTACTTTCGTGAATATTTAGAAAATGAAAAATTAAACTATCTTAGATTTTTGAAATTGTCCATAATGCACTTCTCTGTGCCCATATTTTTCCTATATATATAATAATTGAGCCCATCCTGACTGGGCTGTGCCCCCCTCCCCCACCACTACTACCGCCCCCCCCCCCCACGATGAAGAAATTCTTCCAGGAGATCAAGGCAGACATCAAATTCAAGAGTTCAGGGCCTGGTCAGAAACCACAGACTCCCTGGGGGAGAAGGCCCCCAAAGAGAAACCCAACCAGCTGGCTCTGAGGCAGCCCCTCCAGGGACCCATCGATGAGGTGCAGATGGCGGCGGCTGGAGCAGAAGCAGCCCCGGGCCCAGGGACCCAGGTCCATGGGGAACCAGGTGAGGAAGGAGCTGCGAGCCCAGGCCACTGTCCGCGGGAGCCCCGAGGCGCAAGGGACTAACGTGGTCCCTGAAGCCAAAGAGGAGGGCTCAGCTCACCTGGCAGTGCCCGGCGTGTACTTCACCTGCCTGCTCACGGGGCCACCCTGAGCAGGGACCAGCGGGAGGCTGGCGTCAAGGAGGCCATTCTCTCAGAGGCTGTGTCCATCATGAAGATCCACACATTCAACAAAGCCCGTGACCGGGTGAAGTTGGACATGGACACCACTGCCAAGTACCTGGACAACCTGCACCTGCACCCCGAGGAGGAGAAGTACCGAAGATCAAGCTGCAGAACAAGCTGTTCCCGGAGCGCATCAACTGCTTGGAGGGGGTGCACAAGTGTTTTGAGGCCATCAGGTTCCAGAAGTTCCTGCTTCCAGTCCTGATCAGGAGAGCCCGGAAGAGTTCTAGGTGCTGACCCAGGCGGTGGTGGCCCAGCCCCAGAGCCTGCACAGGCACAAGGAGCAGCCACTGGCTGCTGATCCCGTGGGGACCACGCTGCAGGCCTCCAAGTTCGAGCTGCCCGCGGACTTCTTCAGCCTCATGGCAGAAGAGGTGAAGCCAGAGCAGAGGTTCAGGGCCAATGCGGTGGAGTGGCTGAGCGTGCTGTGGGCTAAGGCCAGGCGCGAGGAGGAGGAGCAGAGGGCGCTGCGGGAGTACAGGTTCACACTGCGCATGTGCCTCCGGGACAGCTGCCTGCTGCAGGGGGCGCGGGGTGGGGGGCGCTGGGGCGTCGGTACCCCGGGAGGGCCGCGGGCAGGGTGCATGCTGTCCAGTCAGCCCTGACCGTCCTGCCCGCGGGGACCTTCTATGCCTGCGAGCGATTGTTGGCGCTGTACAGCTTCCTCTGGGAGGCCTTGGAGAGCGGCTGGCTGTACTTGGAGCTGCTGGCCTCAAGGGGGCAGAAACTGTTGGAGGACGAGAACCTGGCCTTGAAGGAATGCACCCTGGGGAGGGGTGCCCAGCCTGGGTGCGGGGCCCCGGGAAGTCAGACAGCAGGGCCGCGTTCTGCCCCCCAGCAGCAGGGTGGCGCTTGCTCTGCCCCCAGGTGCCCTTCGCCCTCTTGACCTTCTCGTGGGACCCAGCTGTGCTGGAGGACCTCGGGCTGCTGGCCGAGCCCCACGCGCATGGCTCCTGAATCCCGAGCTCCTGGCAGCCATGGAGCAGCTCTTGTGCAACAAAAGCAGAGTTGGCCTCAAAAAAAATTATAATAATTGTACCTATTGAATAATATACAGTGGTATACTTAATTTAACAACATTTCCCTGAGTACCATAAACATTTTAGATTAAATTCCTGCAAATTTTACATTTTTGTAATTGAAATTTTGGAAATAATTTTCAATCATGTCCATTACATCTGCTTGGGATTCTTTAACTTCTTCCCCAAAGTTCTATTTTCTAACCACAACAATAAAATAAGATGCAAAATATCACACCTATTTTGGGACAAATTTGATTTGCATGTAACGAGATTATTTACACTTCCGTAGCAGTGCTCTGTAGCAGTGCTATTGTCATTACCATGCTATGTTGTAGTTTTTTTTTTTTTTTTGACAGGCAGAGTGGACAGTGAGAGAGGGACAGAGAGAAAGGTCTTCCTTTACCGTTGGTTCACCCTCCAATGGCCGCTGTGGCCGAAGCCAGGAGCCAGGTGCTTCTCCTGGTCTCCCATGTGGGTGCAGGGCCCAAGGAATTGGGCCATCCTCGACTGCACTCCCAGGCCACAGCAGAGAGCTGGACTGGAAGAGGAGTGACTGGGCCAGAATCCCGTGCCCTGACCGGGACTAGAACCTGGTGTGCTGGTGCCACAGGCAGAGGATTAGCCAATTGAGCCACAGCACCGCCTATGTTGTTTTAATTTTAACATGGGGAACCTGGGCTTACCCTGGCCTGTTTTTCATTGGGAGGTGACCATGTCATATCCTTTCATGAAGTGGCTGTGTAACTTTCTTGTTCATAATTTTTCAGAAGCAAATACACATGGGTATATATGCAATATATGTACCAAATTGTGAATTGTATGGAAAAGATATTTACCTTGGTTATTTTATTTTCCAAAGTGTAATTCTGTATACTTCTATTCCATTAACTTGACTTTGTTATGAGACATGTTGGTTTCTTGTTTTAAAATATGACAATTTTCTTTTTATTCTTTAAGAGTTAATTTAATTGATATCTTCATCCACTTACTGTATATGTGTTCACTACTTTGTTATCATTCCTAAAGAATGACTCAGTTCTGTTCACAGACATTTTGAATTTTTTTAGCATACTGTGTGCATCTAAGTCTTATTTCCTGTTGCATTTTATTGTTTTCATCTATATTTCTCTTCCATCTTCCTTGAAGAGCTAACATCAGACTTTCACTCTTAAATTTTCTTGCCATTTTATTGTGAGTTCATCATTTCAAACAAAATTCCATACATCATCTCAGAACATTCATTTGCACATTTCCTGAGAACTGTATTGAAATAGTGGACCATTCACCCTTCCAAGAGTACATGTGCTTTAGAACATTTTATAGATTCAATGGTACACATAATTTAATGTTGATCTTGAAAATTTCCACATGCTACATTAACACACTTTTATCTTTGTTTCAGAATTATTATGCTAAGTAACATTAATTGGTCTAGGGGTCCATGCAGTGGTGTGGCAGGTGAAAGCCCCGGCCTGCAGCTGTGGTATCCTATATGGGTGCCAGTTCAAGTCCTGGCTGCTCCACTTCTGATTCAGCTCCCTGCCAATATGCTCGGGAAACCAAGAAGGTGGCCCAAATGCTTGGGCCTCAGCACCCATGTGGGAGACCTGGTACAAGTCCCTGGCTCCTGGAATCGGATTTTGGTAGCCTTTGCCATAGTGCCATTCAGGAAGTGAACTGGCAGATGAAAGTCCTCTCTCTCTGTCTGTCTCTCTCTACTTCTCTGTGGAATTCTGTCTTTCAAATAAATAAAATAAATCTTTAAAAGAATTTTATCTGCATTGTATTCCTGCAATTACGTACTCTTTTGTAAATATAATCTTAGGCCTATTTTTTAAAAATTTCACCTATGTCTGCTTAAAATTCTATAAATACAAACAAATTACAAGTTTCTAGTCACAGTAATTAAAATGTCATGTGCCATGCCATATCTGAATAATTTATTTTTAAAATTACACTTCCGTTGAACATGATCATCAATTTATGTCATTGAATACATACTTTATTCCATTTCTATTTTTGAATTCATTACTACTCCTTTACTTTTTTCATTAATAGTGTAACTTAATGTCAATGATAGAACAAGTTACCTGTGGCAATCTTGGGTTAATTTATCTTTGCAATGTAATCAACTTTACCTAAATTTTTCCAGTTTTCAGACAATGTTCATGCACAACATTGCATAGAATCATTTTGCATCAGTGTCATCATTCTCCTTTGCAGGTCAGATATTTTGTTAAATTTCATGGACTCTTTTGTAACTACACAATTTGACTTGATTCTGGAAATATTTACAAAGTCATTTCTTCATATCAGTATTATAGTTCAAATATATTTTGTTAAGATACTTGAAATATTCTTGTTTTAAGTTCTGTTAAATTTATTTTCTTTCATAAATTTATACATATACATATATGTGTATGTATATATACATATATATGTTTCTTTTCCACAAAATTCCTGTATACCGTTTTGTCAATAATACATTATTCCCTATGACTTCTACAAAATTATTCCCTACTACTCAATATCAAAATACATGCCAATCATAGCCCTGAAAGCATTTGCTCATTCTAGTCAGCATTCTCTTTTTGAACATCAAGTGGCTCACATTTCTGTAAGTTGTCTCACTCTTTCCATGTACATGATTGTACAAAATTGTGTCACTACAGCAGACCCTTTCAGATGTTCAAGTTAATGTATTCTGTTTACAATTTGCTATTTTTTAGTACTCAAAAATCAAAATTTGACCATAAATATTTATTGGTTAAGGTACTTGTATGCTCACTACAAGTTAATATATTAGTCAGCATAGTATTTTCTAATTTAAGTTCCTGGAATTTTTATTATTTTAATGTAATTTTAAGTTTGGTATTCCTCCATGCCATCTCTATATGATTTTGACTCTTTTTCTCCCAAATTACTAATTTGTGCAATATGTAATCAAAATGAACTGCCTTATATAAAGTGTATATCTCTTTATTTTGTCTTAGAATTTACCACTGGCACCTGAATGTGTAATTAATAACCTGATTTATGACAATACTAGCACAGGGAAACAGTAGGTGCCATAGTTTTGTTTATGATTTTGTGGTTATAAACTCAATTTAAATGCTGCAAGTTGTCCTAGATACTGTCATGAGTACAGGATTTCAGCACCTTATGGAGCCAGTACCATCATGGTCATCAGCATGGGATACTATATCTTTCTGGATGTTACTGGAGCTGTAAATTATTTTCTGATTTCAGGAATTTTCCAAAAAACATGTCCCTGCCATTCTATAATTTTTCCAGTTTATTCTGGACCCTTTTATAGAAATACCCATCCACATGTTTGTCTTTAAATTATGTCTCACACTATAATACTCATTGTTACTTAAGGCAAAGCAAACTTTTCCCTTGCCATGTGCATCAGGTTTGTATTTTTATTTTCATTTTTAATTTATTACTTTGTGTATATCAATATCCACATGAAATCTTATCTTAGCACTGCCAATGTATGGCATTCTTTTGGGCATTTACCTAATAATGCCATGAATTTACTCAAAATTGTTCAGGTAGTATTAGTAACCTCCATCTTCATGTTCTATAAAATCACTTTTGGACATTACATTGTTTCACTGTCAAGGACACATGTGTTTTATAGTTTCTTTATTTTTAGAGACTCAAAATTGGCATTCATTTTAAATTTTCCATGCATTAGGTTGAGACACTGTTATCTTGGCTCTAAGATTATTGAATTCATTGGCATACAATTTCCTTGATTTAAGAAAGTACACATTTTCTGTAGCTTAAATGTTTATTTAGGGCTGTTTTTATCTATGTCTGTTACATCTTCTTGTGGCCTTATTTCTGCTTCTACCAAATTTGCCATTGGTATATCCAATAGTCAATATACCACATATATAAAATTGTCCCATTTCTCTACTTTTCATGTTGTATTTGATTTTGTTTACTGTAGCCTGAGTAAATAGTCAATAATCTAATTTGTGCCAGTTCTAGTGCAGGAAACTTAAGGCTACCATGATTTTCTTTATCATTGTTAGGGCATCAGCTCTTCAATTTCTGGAAGCTTTCCAAACAAATTTTATATTCACAGTACCTGAGAACAAACTAGGGCTGTTCCACCAGTCTCATTAGCAGGGGAGTTCATTTTTAGCCTTATATACATACATGTAACTTGAAATTAACCATTTACTTCAGAAATTTAGGTAAATTTTTTTGAACCTTGAATTCATTGAACTCACTCTTTTTCACAGATATTCTAGTCTAGGCTAATCCCAGCCCTGTGACCATTGTCTATGATGATTTAAATCTTTATTGTGAGATCACCATCACACTCAGCATTCTATAAGTTGTCCTGGAAACATTCAGGTATACACTGTCTCATAGCCATCTTAACCAAGCATAATCATTCTCTCTTCTCAAGGTAATATATACATATACATGAAAAAAATAATTAGCTGTATGTATGTGTGTGTATATATGTTTATACATATATATATATATATATATATATATATAACTTCTGGATTTTTATGGAACTCTAATTGTTTGATTATTGAGTTTTTTGATTATTCAAATTTTGCACTGTGTGTCTAGATATTGGCACATTTCCTGACAATTATGTGGATAAGTGTCAGGATCTGGATGTGGTTTTGACCTCAAGATTGTATTTATTTATCTAATTTTAGAGGTTGGTAGAGAGGGAGAGATGGAAACTATGAGCTACAGCTGGTGGCTTGTTCCCCATTCTTGGAACTCTAAATTATACTTTTTAGATAATAGATTTTATATTTATGTATACATTTCTAAAGTTTTGTTCTATATACAAATATATAAATAAATAAACTATATATATATATCTATGGGCTATTTTCCACAAAAATCTCTTTAATGTGCTTGTCACATTAATATTGTTACTCTCAATTAATGTAATGTTACTCATAATCTTGAAAATATAATATAAATTTTATTCTAACCAATACACCTCTTTGTGTATCTCATTTTGTCTTTGAATGTATTCTTATCACCTGTGTAAATGATTAGTAGTGTAATGAAAGCCCATCCTAGAACCAAACCTATCCATATGTTGCTTGGATTTTATATTGAAAGATAATAAACATACTCAAAATTTTATTAATTTTGTTGGCCATTTTTATGTATATATTTCATCAGAAAGACTTTTGGCTCCTATTCTCATTCTCCCTTTTTAGGTAATATACTTTTATCTTTGGTAGTTTTTGTACATAAGTGTAACTGTAGATGCCAGTATCTTTCATTTAAGGGTTTTTTTTTTGTTATAAATGGCATATTTTCCTTACTTACAATTATTGATTTCTTCTTTTATTTCTCAAGTTTAATGCAAATTTAATACATGTTGGTTGATCCAATCCTGTTGTATATGCTTGTTATGCTATTGCTCCTACATTATTGCTGTCACTTCCAATAATCAGATTATGGGTTATATCCTCATCTTTTATTTCTGTGACATGTATACATGATGATGTAGTGTATGCTCATCCTGGCACAGAAAACTTAGCTCATCCTGGTTTATTTTTCATTGTGGTTTCATCAGTTTGATTAAAATTATTATTTTTTTCATTTTCCTTATATTGTTTATTGAACTCTTTTACTTAATTTGGGGCTAACTTTAAACATTAATTAAACTGAAAGTAGATCTTTGAAAATTTAACAGTGGTAATGGGAGAGGGAGGAGGATGAAAGGTTGGAACCTGGATGAAAGGGAGGGTAGGGTGAGCAATATCACAGTGTTTCTAAATCACTACATATAAAATACATGAAAATTGTATAACATAAATAAAATTTTAGAAAAAGAATGAAAATAAAATTATCAGGATTGTGAAGAGAGATATATGCACAAGGATATTCACTTGATACTTCCAATGGAAATAAGCCAAAAGTTGAAAATGATAGAATAATTAAAGAATTAAGGCACCAAAAATATTCCTTGATTTACCTTCCTTGATTTTAAAATTTTTCTCATGGTAAAAATATTTACTGGATTATTGTTCACCAAATTCCTTCGCGTCTATTGATCACTCTATTATTTATCCTATATTCTAATTACAATCATCAAAATGTAATTCACGTGTGAAATACAATTCACGTGTAAAATGCTCATTTTTTTAATTGTTGTCTTTATTCACTGTGTGACCTGTTTATGTCATCAGTATCCTATTTGAGTGGCTTCTTCTTATGACATCAACATGATGGAAATGTTTTGAATTCTCTCTGCAACTATTTCATGCCCCAAATGCTCACGCCATCTTAACCCAATCTTTCTCAGTTCCTAGAGGATTTTTTTTAGCTTTTCTGGAATTCTGGAGGAATATAAAATTTTACTTTTAATTTTCAAGGATTTAGATACAAATATCTTTCCATCAATGTTTATCTGGTAATTTTCAAAATTTTTGCTTTCTTTCCATTCATTCTTCCTTTTTTGCATTTTAAAGAATTCAATGGACTATTTTTTATGAAATGACCTTAATGTTCTTATTGTAGTTTCACTCCTATAAAAACAGTTCTAGTCATTGTTATCAAAATATATTTGTACCTTAATAGAGCAAAATTTTAACTTGTACTTTGTATTTGAATTTATGACTATTGTCCAATTATATTATCTAATCACAGTATGTACCAATGCTAGCACCGTGAACATGTGGCCATATTTGTTGGCTTTTTATTGTGTTGTCAGTTCTCTCAAAATTTTGTAAGGAACCTAAGAAATGTTTATCTTCAAAACATCCCACATCCATCTGAGACCAGCATTCTCTTTTCCTCTTTCAAGGATGTTTTTAAGTCTTTATTGATTTTATGGATTTTCTTGATGCTGGTGTTCCTTTAAAATCACTATGGAAAGGAAATTATCTTTTCTGGATTTTAGTTTCTGAAAATTTCACATGGTGTTTAGATGTAATATTAAGGAATAATTGTTCACTAAAAATTGTCACATTTTCTTGGCATTAATTGTGGTTTTTTTTTTTTTTACAAAATTACTCTATCCACTTAGAGTTGCCACCATATCATTTTTGTCATAGCATTTAAATTCTTTTTTTCTTTTGCCTTTGAATTTAATGCTATCACTCATATATAATTTCAGGTTCTTAGGTATACTGGTTCTTGCATTATGAATATGTGGCTTTTTCATTGTAGGTTTACAAGTCGCATGGAAATTTTCTAGGTTATCTTGGAATCTTTCCTGTACATAGTATCTCTGAATGGTCTAACGTCAATGTACTGCTTCATGCTATCAGAATCACACAATTTTTTGCTATTTGGAAGTTTGTAGGGATCTCCAAATTTATCACTACTGTTGACATTTTCAATAGCATTATGTTTTTTAACTTTTATTTAATAAATATAAATTTCCAAAGTACAGTTTATGGATTGCAAAGCCTCCCTACATAACTTCCCTCCCTCCTGGAACCCTCCCATCTCCTGCTCCCTCTCCCATTCCATTCACATCAAGATTCATTTTCAATTATCTTTATATACAGATCAATTTAGTATATATTAAGTAACGATTTCAACAGTTTGCACCCACACAGAAACACAAAGTGTAAAATACTGTTTCAGTACTAGTTATAGCATTAATTCACATTGTACAACACATTAAGGACAGAGATCCTAGATGAGGAGTAAGTGCACAGTGACTCCTGTTGTTGATTTAACATATTGACACTCTTGTTTATGGCATCAGTAATCACCATAGGCTCTTGTCATGAGTTGCCAAGGCTATGGAAGCCTTTTGTGTTTGCTGACTCCAATCTTATTTAGACAAGGTCATAGTAAAAGTGGAGGTTCTCTCCTCCCTTCAGAGAAAGGTACCTCCTTCTTTGATGGCCCATTCTTTCCACTGGGATCTCACTGCAGAGGTCTTTGATTTAGGTCTTTTTTTTTCCCAGTGTCTTGGCTTTCCATGCCTAAAATACTCTCATGGGCTCTTCAGCCAGATCTGAAAGCCTTAAGGGCTGATTCTGAGGCCAGAGTGCTGTTTAGGACATCTGCCATATTTTACATGAGGAAATCTTTATGTCAGGGTTCTTCTTTTGGGTTACATTATCTTAACTTCCTGCAATATGCAATCATTTTAAAAATATGATTTAAGACTATTTTCACTAAATCTCTTTGTTTAGTTGATACTTAGTAATTATTCATACCAAACTGCTCAGTTTTATCCTAATCACAATTTATCCAATGATATGAACATCACTTTTCATTTATTTTTATTTGACTTTATTACTGTCACTATTTTATAACATCAGTCAGTATCCAAGTTGTATGCAAGTGTTAGCATTGTGGGTTACTATTTTTACTGAGAGTTTATTAACTCAAGGAAAGTGTCTAAGCTTTCCTGTCTACTTTAAAGTGCACATTTTTTCTGTACTACCTATGTTCAGTATATTCTTTCCCCCATTCAAGTTCTTTCCCTTCACTGCATCTGGATTGTGATGAGATTCAATTTAACATTGGAATTGAAATATTCCACAGTGTCCTTCTAGATACAGTTGTCTTAAAGTTTTCCATTGATTTACGGAGTGATGTTTTCTTGATTGAAAATCCTGAAGCTCTATATTTATTTTTAAATAAAATTGTGATTGTTTCTTTTTTAAAAGAATTACTTATTTGAAATGCAGAGAGAGAGAGAGAGAGAGAGAGAGATCTTCCCACCCTCTGGCTCACTCCTCAAATCATGGTTGTGGCGAGGACTGGATCAGGAACTAGGAGCTTCTTAAAGATCTCCCACAAGGGTGTAAGTGTCCAAGCATATGGACCTTTTCCACTGCATTCCAAGGTGGATTATAAGGGAGCTGGATCAGAAGTGGAGCAGCCAAGATTTGTTCTATTAAGGGTTCTAACAAATTACTCATTCTATTGAGAGTAATCACATTCTATATTATTAATGAGAACATGAATTGATTTTATCTCTGTCATGTCGTAATTACGATTGCCTGTGTATGCTATTAGTATAACAATTTCTCGCAATATTAACACTGTGAATGTGTGGCCATCAATGTTAGCTTTTTCCTGTGTGATAATGAAATCATGAAAAATTCTGTGATTTACAATGACATCTTTAATGACAAGTTGATCAGAGATTTCTAGATCTGGCGTAGTAATTCATGCTATGATCAGAGATTTCTAGATCTGGCGTAGTAATTCATGTATGATCAGAGATTTCTAGATCTGGTGCAGTAATTCATGCTATGAAAATCATATGTTGATTATAGTCTAAAGATAATAGATAATTCATAATAAATTATTTATTTGCATCTTCTTATACCTATTATTGATATTTAGTCTTAATTTGCAATATTCAAGCCTATGTTAAAATATTAGTTCCTTTTGCATTTCAAAATATTACTATCACATGTATATTATCAACTCTAGTATCAATTTCTACCAATTGGTAGACTAGCAATATCTACCAATGCTAGAATAGTGAACCTGTGACCATCTTGGATGGCCTTCTCATTGAGACCTCACCTACCGGACGGTATTACTCTATATTCTCCTGAAAATGTTGATGTTCACATTTTCTTTTATTATTTAAAAATCTGAGGAGGATGTAGGGAAAAAGGGAGAGAGAGAGAGACAGAAAGAGAGAGAGAGATCTTCCATCTAATGGCTCACTACATATAGCTGCACCATCCAGGGCTGGACCTGACCAAGTCCAGGAGCAATGAAATCCATCAGGCCCCCATGTGGGCAGTGCCATGCAGTTAAGTATTTGAGTATCATCGCTCCCTCCCAGGCACACTAGAAGTGATCTGGATCCAAAACAGTGGAGCTAGGACTCAAATGGGAACTCTGATATGGGATGCAGTGGGATGTCCTAATGCATCATTTTACCAACCTGTACACATTTTCTTGGACAAAAGTAATTCTTTTCCTTTTCAAGGTGATTCATTCTTTGCCTTCTCTGTAGTTTTAAAGGACTTCAAATCATCTTTATATTTTTTAAATTAGCAAGTATAATTCTTGATACACATTTCTTTAATATTTTCCTGATAATTGTAGTGAATTTAACATTTTGACTTTTTTGTCATCATCTAATTATCATTTATCTCTATAGATTTAAAAATTTATTTATTTGAAAGTCAGAGTTACACAGAGAGAGAAGGAAAGGCAGAAAGGGAGAGAGAGAGGTCTTCCATCCTCTGGTTCACTCCAGAATTGGCTGCAATGGCCAGAGATGCGCCGATCTGAAGCCAGGAGCCAGGAACTTCTTCCGGGTCTCCCACCCAGGTCAGAGGCCCAAACACTTGGGCCATCTTCTACTGCTTGCCCAGGCCATAGCAGAGAGCTGGATCAGAAGTAGAGCAGCTGGGACTCGAACTGGTGCCCATATGGGATGCTGGCACTACAAGCAGCATCTTTATCTGCTATGCCACAGAGTCAGCCCCAAAAGATTTATTTTTAATTCCCTCTTGAAAATCATAGTATGGAACACCCTGGGATATTATATCTTTAAAATGAGTAATGACATATATTCATGATATTCTGAAAAGGAAAATTCATTGCAGTAATAGCTCCTGTGGGCTAAATCTAGCTCATTTCTGTTTTTGTAAAAAGTTTTATTGGAATACAACCCCATCTATTTACCTATAGCTTACACATATTTTAGATGACAGCAGAGACACTACAGTCCACAAAGTCAAAAATACTTACTACCTGGCTCTTTATAGAAAAGTTTGCCATACTAGGTTAAAATTAAAGATCTTTGGGGGCCGGTGGTGTGGCTCACTTGGTTAATCCTCCACCTACGGCGCCAGCATCCCATGTGGGCACCGGGTTCTAGTCCCAGTTGCTCCTCTTCCAGTCCAGTTCTCTACTGTTGCCTGGGAAGTCAATGGAGGATGTCCCAAGTGCTTGGGCCCCTGCACCCACATGGGAGACCAGGAGGAAGCACCTGTATCCTGGCTTTGGATTGGCATATTTCCAGCTGTAGCGGCCATTTTGGGGGTAAACCAATGAAAGGAAGACCTTTCTCTCTCTCTCTCTCTCTCTCACTAACTCTATCTGTCAAATAAATACGTAAAAAAGACTAAAGATTAAGATTAAAGATCAAAGATATTTGGATATGTTCTTGTAGGTTTTATCCAACATTCAGAAATGTTTACAGAATATGTAACATTGTAGGCAAGCCCTCAATAAATTAATTTAAAGGTCTATCATTTGAGCATTCATGCATTGGAAACAAAACCCAGAAATCCCATAACTAGTCTGTTGTTTTGTCAAAACAATACCCATTATGTTTTATATATGATAAATATAATACATTAGAAAAGTTCTTATCAGAGGTGTGCATATGATTCCACAATATCCAGGGTTTTGTGTAGGATCTAATTCCAGTGAAGTTCTTACAAGACAGAAAGGATGCTATGTTTCAAATTTGAATATATCTTACTAAATTACCATCTAAAAGAATGTATTAATATCATTAACTAATAGTATATGAGAATAACATTAACCTCACATTTCCAGCATATTTGATTGAGTCAAATCAGTATGATCGGAAAAAATAATTTTTGTTCACTGTATATTTTGTTAGGATCTATTTAGTTATTTGAAAGTTACAGAGGGAGAGGGAGAGACCCAGAGAGAGAGAAAGCGTCCAACCTGCTGATTTACTTCTCTAATGTCCTCAATGATCAGGGATGGGCCAGGCTGAAGACAAGAGCCAAGAGCTTCCTCAGGGTCTTGCACATGTGTGTCAGAATCCCAACAGCTGGGCAAAGTCTTTCTTCTTTCTTAGGCCATTAGCAGGGAGTTGGATCAGAAGTGAGCAGCCAAGACACCTACTGCACCCATATGGGATCCTGGCATCACAAGTGGTGGCTTTACGTGCAACACCACTAGACCCTTTGTTAAATTTTTTAATGGTTTAAATTCTTTATCTTTTACAGAACTTCATAGTACAAATTACAAATATCTGCAGATGTTTCCACGTATTTGTTCTAGCTTAATTTGCAACTTGTGTATAGTGAATTATAATTCTTAAAAATATGGGAGCCATGATGAAATAAACCTGTTGTAGGCTTTTTTTTAAATGAAATACATTGTTCATACCCAATAAACTTCATATTTTTCAAAAATTTTTCAGCTGTTAAGCTGTTTATGTTTTCATTGAGTCAAATTGTATGAAAATCTTTGCAACTCATTATTTGATTTGCTTGAACTTATATCAAAATATTTGATATTTCAGTGTGTTTTATATATTTGGACTTCTGTGGCCTCAGGCCTCCTTCTTTTGTAGTAAGGTATGGTGAGCACTTGAGAGAGAGGGTTATGTATTTGTATGTGAATTCTTAATATAAATATATAACTGTTTTTTTCACTTAAAGTTCCTAAGTGGTAATTCACAAATATGGTTATATAATAAATATGGGTCTTTCAAGTCTTCGGGTCATTTACGAATAATGAATATGTACTTCCAGCATGTAATGCGTACTTTTCTTGTACTTATTTATATTTTGCAAACACCAAACATCTAAACTAACTGTATTCTTATGAATTTTACATGCTTATTTAATAACTGATACAAAAGACTATAATTTGTATGTTGAGATAGAAGCACAACAAATGAAAACTGAATCCACCACTTGAGATCTAGAAAGTTACAGGCACTGTATTTGCTTGCATACAACAGAACAAAAGATTTTATTTTACTAAAAATAAACATATAATCTTGTTACGTTTGAAAAAAGCATTTTCAGACAAGCTCCTTAACTGACATCTGCCTTCCTCTTTATTTCTACTTTACTAAATAGGCATGGAAGGGATCTTACCATTCTCCAATCCTCCCACTACTGGCTCTTGCCAGGAACCATGTATTTGTAAAGCAAAAGCTACAATTCCATCTGAAAGCATAAAATGTAGCAAAAAATGAAATCTTTCTTTTGTAATGGAAGCAAGTGGGAGACATCTTCGAGAAACCATGAGTTCCCCCTCTTCCTGAACTGGGAGGGTTTCGCTGTTTATTTGCTCAGGTTCTATCAACTTAACAATGTCTGTGGATGGCACCACCGCTCAATAGGCTAATCCTCCACCTAGCAGCACCGGCACACCAGGTTCTAGTTCTGGTCGGGGCACCAGATTCTGTCCCGGTTGCCCCTCTTCCAGGCCAGCTCTCTGCTGTGGCCCAGGAGTGCAGTGGAGGATGGCCCAAGTCCTTGGGCTGTGCACCCCATGGGAGAGCAGGAGAAGAACCTGGCTCCTGGCTCCTGCCTTCGAATTGGTGTGGTGCACTGGTTGCAGCGCGCCGGTCGCAGCGACCATTGGAGGGTGAACCAATGGCAAAAGGAAGACCTTTCTCTCTCTCTCTCACTGTCCACTCTGCCTGTTAAAAAAAAAAAAGTGTCTGCAGCAAACAAATGAAACAAATGAGAGTATTGTTCACAACCCACATTTCACATTATATCAATTTATGGGAGACAAATTTCAAAGGATAATTTTGTCCAAAAGTAGAAATCATTACCGAAATTATACTTGAACTTATAAAATGAAACACTCTAAAATTTTGAAACTGTATTTAAAATACATATCCAGGTTAATTTTTACAAACTGCATTGCAGTTACTCTGGGTAAATATAAGTCCATATAATTACATAGCCTACATTTTCAGAGTCAACACAAAACCAGAAAATTAAACTGCCACATACAGAACAGTGAATCCCTTTCAGGAAACAGCCACTGGCAGTGAGGCCGGTGGCAGGGGCAGGCCTGGAGAGGAGTGCAAGCAGGGAGTCTCTGGGCCAGGCCTGCAGCACCCACTTCCTGCACCTGGGGAATTTGCTGGCAGAGCCTGGCAAGGTCACAGTGCCCCTGCAGCTGCCTTGATCTGCTGGGAGGCTACCATGCCTGGGCCACACCCATGCCACCGAAACCTAATCTCAGAGCATGGACCCTGTTGCCTACCTTAGCACCATCAGCTCCTACCTCCCATGTTCCTGGCCCATAGGTGGTTGCTGGCCCAGGGCACCACATGGGTCACCCTGCACAAGCTGTGAGGAAAGCTTGGTATGAGACAGTGTCATGAGTTTTAGTCTGATGCAGCCCAGAGTATAGGGTTGTCTGTACACACTTAGTAACCCAGAATTGGAAAGTCCCTGAAAGGGGTTTGTGGATCTGCAGTCTAATCAGGGTTTGCCTCCAAGGCCTCAGGAAGTAACCAAACCTTACAGCTGATCAGAGCCATGGACTCACTCCAGTGAGACCCGGTCAAGGGCAAGGGGAGGAACCTCCAAGTACTGCTGGCCACGCTGCCCACAGTGCTGTGTGATGTGGCAGCCGCCTGACTCCATGGTGCTGCTTCTGAAGAGGTAGTGCCCGTACTCCATGCTGTTTGTACATTCTCTATTTCAGCCTCCCATGTCCTCCTCGAAATGAACTGTGGAGCTGAAGGACACCTGCTCCGAGTTCCAGAACCATGGCTCCTGGTCTCTCTTCTGAGGCCACAATGGTCATGGCTGCACACGGGGCTCTGGAGGCTGATGAATGTTATTTGGGTTGCGTGCGGCCAGCAGTGGGGTAGAAGAGGGACGTGGGCTCCCAGTACCACTTGTCCTCTTGTCAGCCCAGGACGCAAGGAGAAAGGGTTCACAGTCTCTCCTGCTGTCCTCTGTTCTTTGTCCTCCTACATGGAGGTACCCACTGTGTGGGGCCTGTCACACTGCCCGTGCTGTAATGCTCAGGACCATCCGTGCATCACTGACGGGTTTTCTGAAGGAGAAAGCACAGGACTGCTGAGAAGCTGACGAGGCTGCTGCTGAGACCGAGGCAGGATGTCATGGTCTGGAGGAAACCTGACCAAGCATCTCCAGGCTGGGGAATGCGGAGGCACCTGGGAGACTTCAACCAGAGCTATAGCATGGAGAGGAAGGAAGGAAGGGATGCTTTGTGGCAGTGAACTGAGAATTCAAGGGACCCAGCCTGGCTGCAGGGTCCCTTCTGAGCCCCCAGCTCCACATGGGAGAGGCCTTCACTGCCCACAGGCCTGTAACAGCAGTCAGGATCCAGGCTCCTTGGTGAACCCCTGTGAGTGCCATCAGAGTAGGATTCTGGCCCCGCCACCCACTGTGTCTCAAGCAGACTGAAAAGGGAGGGATTTTAAGTTCCCAGAATGCACAACAGCCATGATGTACTTCCCACCTTAGGAACACTGATCTAATACACAACCCAGTCTAGTATGACTGTTGATAGGAAGAGGGTATGTTTCCTTCTTCCTAGGATGGATTGAGATTCAATCAAAGTAATTTCTTTACTATAATATTTAGCCTTACATAATTAGAATTTTTTTTTTTTTGATTATACGAGAATTGGATATGTGTGTCTTTTTGGTAGCTTTTTTGTAACAGAATGATGACAGAAATTTTGTTCTTATCTTCAAAAATTCATAAAAATTAAAAATGTCTATATACATTTAATCTTTTATCATGTGTTTTTGCTGCACCCAGGATCCAGAAACTCCATTCACTTCTCCTGAGTGGATGGGAGAAACCCAAGCATTTGAGCATTGTTTGGTGCTTCTTGTTCAGTGGCAGGAAACTGCATGAGAGGAATGGTGTGTCTGGGACTCTAACCAAGCACTCATATACAGGATGCTGGTGCCCCACGCAGCAGGTTAACCCATTGCACCACCATGCCTGTCCCACAAAGATCATGTTTTCTTATCGCATTCAGGATTATAAGCTTATTTATTTCTATATCTTGCTTTATTGGAATGGTTTTCCCCTCACTTTTTTTGATGGAATAGGTTTCTTGCCTATTTTTTCTTTGTATTTTTGGTTTGTTTCTTTAGTCTTTGTCAAACTATAATCTTTTTTTAAATTAGAATATTAAACAAAGTGCTTATTCAAAACAAAATATAGTGGTGACATATTTTACACATGTATCAAATTATAAGCTCAATAATATACTTTATGATATACTTTAATACTAAAGTTGCTCTGTTAGTTTACACTGTGATCTGTCATTGTTCATCTACAAAATTATATTTAAACACAAAATTTTAGTAGCAAACATTTAGAATTATATATGTTATTGAGAAACATTTGTACAATTATCATATTCAGCTGCTAGAAAAGAAATAGTTCTATTTCTCAAGATTTGAAACTAGAAAAAATCTGTTTAAGGCAAACAATATAACAAATTTTCTTGTCTGCTAGAAAGCTATAAAAACTACACTTGTTTTACCTGTACATTTTTCTTGTAGGTCATTTTTGTGTGATGTGACCATAAAATTAGTGGATTGAAAGGGATTTTATTTTAATGAATTCATTTTTTGTGCTTGATTTGCTAGGTTAAATTTGTTAGCTTTTGGTTTATTTTATTATTGTACAATTCTTACTGGACAGACTTTTTTGTTTCAGAATATTTTCATAGTATGCTGAGAACATTATGGATTGAGGCAATATTTAAACAGAAAGCGTTTGGGCTGGTAACAACACTTTATATTTTTGTTAAAGTAGCATGTGATATTTTAGCTCCTTGTTTCATTTGGATTGAGCTTTCTGATTAAGCCTGCTGGAAAGTACCAATATTTACAAGTTCATATTCTTTTTTAAATATTTATTTATTTGAGAGGTAGAGTAGCAGAGAGAAAGAGAGAGAGAGACAGACAGAAAGGTCTTCCATCCACTGCTTCACAGCCCAAATGACCCAAAAGGCCAGAGCCGAGCAACTCTGAATCCAGAAGCCAGGAGTTTCTTCAGGGTCTCCCATGCAGGTGTAAGGACCCAAGCACTTGGGCCATCTCCCACTGCTTTCCCAGGATATGAGCAGAATGCTGGATCCGAAGAGGAGCAGCCAGGACATAAAATGACACCTATATAGAATGCTGGCACCACAGGTGGAGACTTATCCTATTATGCCATAGCACTGAACCCTAGAACTTAAAATTATTGCAAAAAAGCTAGAACTTTTTTCCATTATTGTTTAGAAATGTGTTAGAAGTGCCACTGTGTTTTTCCTTGTTCCTTATTCATGATACATTTTAAACATAAATATATGTTATTTTATTTGATTTTTAATAAATGTTCTGTTCCTTTGTACTTGATATGATTTCCTAGTCAACATTTTTCATATCAATAGTCTAGATAAGAATATAATAGTATTTTATTGTGTAAATCTTACTTTATTTTATCCTATGTAAGCTTTCCATTCTGCAGCTTTGTAAATCTCAGTTCATTCAGACATCCTGAAAGTTATTTTAGACTAATGTTATACTGATGAAGAGGTGGTGGTTAAACATATTAAAAGCGAGAGTTTATGTACATCATATGAAATAGACATGACAAAATTGATGTAACTGTTAACTTTTAATTTATTGAAAATAAGCTGTAAATAGAGGCTTGAATAGAATAGACAATAGGAATATTCACTAGTAGTAATGCAGCTGGCAGAAGGTTTTATTACTCATGTGAAAATTAACTCTTTAAGAATTGCATGTAATGATTCAGATTAGATTTAGCAGTGCCATTTCCCAGTTCTTATCATTGGGATGAGTGAACTGACAAGGCATTTTGGCCAATTAATCTTCATAAGTTTATTATTGCCTATATTCCCCCATGTGACAACATATCAGAAGTGGAAGACATTATAGTAAGAATTTAACCAAACTTTATGCCAAAAGTGCTTATATAATTTGTCAGGCAGAATATCATGTTTTAGCCATCAGATGCCTTTAGTCATTGGCTTGTTACTGTGTATTCTGTCATACCCATTGAACTTAGATTTTAGCCTCAACTGTATATCGGGTATAAAAAGTGAAAAGATCTTCATCTGCTTTCAAGAAACTTGCAATCCAGTAGAGAAAACAAACATATTTAAGCGTATGTAATTCAACAGAGTAATCCTTTCAAATGCAGATACTTTTACTACTGTGTATTATGTTGTGGAAGATGCTCTTCCAAGTTTGAGTGTTCTTCTGTATAATTGTGTGGGTTTTGTCTTACAATTTTCTATGTCTTTTGAGGTGATCCTGGATTTTTCTTTGTTTTTTTTTTTTTTCTGTTATGTTATATTGGATGATTTTCTTATGTTGAATGATCCTTAAATTCCAAGATATTATACTAATATATACAATTTTATATATAATATATAATTCCTTTTTGTATGTTAATTCTGTGTCCTAGAATTTTTGTGGAAGATTTTTATTTGTAAATATAAGGGACACTGTTTTACTGTTGCTTGATATCTTTGATTTTTATATGAAGCCTGTATTGCCTCATTGTTTTAGTGAAGTGTTCCTAGCTACTTTTTGAAGGGTTCGCCACAATTGGTGCTGATTCTTCAAGGGTACAAACAGATTAGTTATTTTTTAAATTTATTTATTGATTTGAAAGACAGTTACAAAGAGAAAGAGGAAGAGAGAGAGGTCTTCCATCTGTTGGTTCACTCTCCAGGTGGCCAAAATGGCTGGAGGTATGCTGATCTGAAGCCAGGAACCAGGAGCTACTTCCAGGTCTCCCATGCATATGCAGGGACCCTAGTACCTGGGACATCTTCTACAGCTTCCCCAGGCCATAGCAGAGAGCTGGATCAGAAGAGGGGCAGCCAAGACTCAACTGATGCCCATATAGTATGGTGACACTGCATGCTTAACCCCCTCTGCCACAGCACTGGCCCAAGACTTGTTCTCTTTATGTAAATGAAAAAAGGTGTTATAGTGAAAAAAATACATTCATACTGTTTGTCTATGTATTGTTCACTTGTGCTTTTATTTAGTTTACTAATGAAAAAATCTCTCAATATTGTTAAAGATAAAAATGATTGTCTAAATCCCTTGTCTCTACTGTTGAGAAGCAGTGTTTATTTTTTCTCCTTACTATTTCTTGAACTCTTAGAGTAGGGTTAATTTTATGAATATAAAGTAAACTGAAAGTAGATAATTGTAAAAATTGAGAGATGGATTAGGAGAGGAAGGAGAAGAAAGGGTGGGAGTGTGGGCAGGAGGGGTGATAGGGTGGGAAGTGTCACTATGTTCCTAAATCTCTATATATGAAATACAAGAGATTTGTTTGAATTTAATAAAATATAAAATAGAATGTCAATTTATACATTCTGAAAGGATAATCTTGCTGGGTGTAGAATTCTTGATTGCCTGTCTTTTCCTTTCACTATTATGAATATGTCATCAGTTCCTTTCTGGCCTCCATGGTTTGGGATGAAAAACCAGCTCATAATTTTATTAGGGTCAATATTGTCTTTGTATTTTCAAGATTCTACTTCTTTCTTAATATGTTATCAGCTTGCTTACAATTTGTCTGAATGTGGATCTCTTTGACTTTATCTCACTTGTAGGCTGTTTTGTTTCTTAGGTGTTTAGATTTATGTTTTTCAATAAATTTGTGCTATAAATTTACACATTCATTCAAATCAACTAGCCTATGTTCATGTCACAAATGAATACTCTATCAGTCTGATCAATTACCATAATATTCTTGTTCATCAACCATCAGTACCATCATCTTCCTTCAGGTTTCTTTAGCAGTTCTCATTCTTAGTTTCTTTTTTTTAACTTTTATTTAACAAATATAAATTTCCAAAGTGCAGCTTATGGATAACAGTGGCTTTCCCCCCACCATAATTTCCCTCCCTCCAACCCTCCCATGTCCCACTCCTTCTCCCATACCCTTCATATCAAGATTCATTTTCAATTATCTTTATATACAAAAGATCAATTTAGTATATATTAAGTAACAATTTCAACAGTTTGCACCCACACAGAAACACAAAGTATAAAGTACTGTTTGAGTACTAGTTATAGCATTAATTCACATTGGACAACACATTAAGGACAGAGATCCTGCATGGGGAGTAAGTGCACCGTGACTCCTGTTGTTGATTTAACAATTTGACACTCTTGTTTATGGCATCAGTAATCTCCCTAGACTCTAGTCATGAGTTGCCAAAGATATGGAAGCCTTTTGAGTTCGCTGACTCTGATCCTATTTAGACAAGGTCATAGTTAAAGTGGAAGTTCTCTCCTCTCTTCAGAGAAAGGTATCTCCTTTGATGGCCCATTCTTTCCACTGGGATCTCACTCACAGAGATCTTCCATTTAGGCCTTGTTTTGTCACAGTGTCTCGGATTTCCATACCAAAAATACTCTCATTGGCTCTTCATCCAGTCCGAATGCCATAAGGGCTGATTCTGAGGCCAGAGTGTTATTTAGGACATCTGCCATTCTATGAGTCTGCTGTGTATCCTGCTTCCCATGTTGGATCCTTCTCTCCCTTTTTGATTCTATCAGTTAGCATTAGCAGACAGTAGTCTTGTTTGTGTGATCCCTTTGACTCTTAGACCTATCAGTGCGATCAACTGTGAACTGAAATTGATCACTTGGAATAGTGAGATGGCATTGGTACAGGCCACTTTGATGGGATTGAATTGGAATACGCTGGTACATTTCTAACTCTACCATTTGGGTCAAGTCTGATTGAGCATGTCCCAAATTGTACATCTCCTCCCTCTCTTATTCCCACTCCTATATTTAACAGGGATCACTTTTCAGTTAAAATTTAAACACCTAAGAATAATTGTGTGTTAATTAAAGAGTTCAACCAATGGTATTAAGTAGAATAAAAAAATACTAAAAGGAATAAAATAGTAAGTTCTTCCTTGACAGGACAAGGGCTGATCAAGTCACTGTTTCTCATATTGTCCATTTCACTACAATAGGTTTCCTTTTTGGTCTTGAAATCAGGTATTGTGATGCCTCTGGCTTTGTTTTTGCTGTACAGTATTGCTTTAGATATTCAAGGTCCCCTTTGCCTCCATGTGAATTTCAGCATCATTTTTCCAGATCGGAGAACAATGTCTTTGGTATTTTTATGTTACATTGAATCTATAAATTGCTTTGGGGAGAATGGACAATTTGATGATGTTTATTCTTCCAATCCATGAGTATGGAAGATTTTTCCATTTTTTGGTATCCTCTTCTATTCCTTTCTTTAAGGTTTTGTAATATTCATTGTAGAGATATATGACACCATAATGCACCGTAAGTGTATTACAAAGTATTTGATTATTTTTTCAGCTGTTGTGAATGGGATTGCTCTTAGAAGTTCTTTCTCAGCCGTGGCATTGCCTGTGTATACATAGGCTGTTGATTTTTGTGCATTTTTTTATTTTATATCATTTTACTTTGCCAAACTCTTCTATGAGTTCCAATAGTCTCTTAGTAGAGTTCTTTGGATCCCCTAAATAAAGAATCATATCATCTGCAAAGAGGGATAGTTTGAGTTCTTCCTTCCCAATTTGTATCCCTTTAATTTCTTTTTCTTGCCTAATGGCTCTGGCTAAAACTTCCAGAACTGTATTGAATAGCAGTGGTGAGAGTGGGCATCCCTGTCTGGTACCAGATCTCAGTGGAAATGCTTCCAACTTTTCCCCATTCAATAGGATGCTGGCTGTGGGTTTTTCATAAATTACTTTGATTGTATTGAGGAATGTTCCTTCTATACCCAATTTGCTTAGAGTTTTCATCATGAAAGGGTGTTGTTTTTTATCGAGCTTTCTCTGCATCTATTGAGATAATCATATGTTTTTTCATCTGCAGTTTGTTAATGTGGTGTGTCACATTGTTCGATTTGCAAACATGAGAATGGTTTAGAACTTTCATAAGAGCCCTCTGTAGGCATTTGTGTAGTCTTCTTCTTAGCTTTTCAAAACAAAATTATCATAGACTAAGTGGATTAGAAAACAGAAGTTTATTTTCTAATGGTCTTGGTAGAGGCAGTGTATGGTAATGGGTCTTTTACTGGCTTGCACACAGATCTTGCTTGATACAACCTCAAATGACATTTCTTCCATGAATGTGTGAAAACAGAACAGACACACTCTCTGCTGTCTTCCTAGAAAAAGACTAATTCTGTTGGATTATGGCTACATCCTTATGACTCATTTCCTCTTAGTTACTTCTTTTTTTTTTTTTTTGATGGGCAGAGTGGACAGTGAGAGAGAGAGACAGAGAGAAAGGTCTTCCTTTTGCCATTGGTTCACCCTCCACTGGCGCTGTGGCCGGCACACTGCGCTGATTTGATGGCAGGAGCCAGGTGCCTCTCCTGGTCTCCCATGGAGTGCAGAGCCCAAACACTTGGGCCATCCTCCTCTGCACTCCCGGGCCACAGCAGAGAGCTGGCCTGGAAGAGGGGCAACCGGGACAGAATCCAGCATCCTAACCAGGACTAGAACTCGGTGTGCTGGTGCCGCAAGGCAGAGGATTAGCCTAGTGAGCCACGGCGCCGGCCTTAATTACTTCTAATTACACTTGGGATTAGGGCTTCAAAATGTGAATTTTGAAGTAGATTCAATTATTCAATTCCTGATTCACATTTTCCAGTTTTTTTTTAATTTTGTGTCTATTGCATATATTCCCCAATGTTTAACATCACATCAGGAAGACTCAGGATAAAGCTATTGCTGCTTCTTGTTTTTACTAAGGATTCCTAGGGGAAAAATTACTATTAGATGGTTAGCTGAGAGTTTGGTCAATTAAAAATGGGGTTTGCTAATGGACTTTATTTTTTACAGAAGCACTAATCTGGTTAAATAATGGCAACTCTTGTTCTGTAATTAACACACAATTATTCTTAGGTGTTTAAATTTTAACTGAAAAGTGATCCCTGTTAAATATAGGAGTGGGAATAAGAGAGGGAGGAGATGTACAATTTGGGACATGCTCAATCGGACTTGACCCAAATGGTGGAGTTAGAAATGTGCCAGGGTATTTCAATTCAATCCCATCAAGGTGGCATATACCAATGCCATCTCACTATTCCAAGTGATCAATTTCAGTTCACAGTTGATCGCACTGATAGGTCTAAGAGTCAAAGGGATCACACAAACAAGACTACTGTCTGCTAATGCTAACTGATAGAATCAAAAAGGGAGAGAAGGATCCAACATGGGAAGCAGGATACACAGCAGACTCATAGAATGGCAGATGTCCTAAATAGCACTCTGGGCTCAGAGTCAGCCCTTAAGGCACTCATATCTGGCTGAAGAGCCCATGAGAGTATTTTAGGCATGGAAAGCCAAGATACTCAGGGAAAAAAAAAGGGGGGGGGCGCCGTCAAAGAAGGAGGTACCTTTGTCTGAATGGAGGAGAGAACTTCCAATTTGACTAGGACACTCTCTGAATAAGATTGAAGTCAGCGAACTCAAAAGGCTTCCATAGCCTTGGCAACTCATGACTAGAGCCTAGGGAGATTACTGATGCCATAAACAAGAGTGTGAAATTATTGTTAAATCAACAACAGGAGTCACTGTGTACTTACTCCTCATGTAGGATCTCTGTCCTTAATATGTTGTCCAATGTGAAGTAATGCTATAACTAGTACTGAAACAGTATTTTACACCTTGTATTTCTGTGTGGGTGTAAACTGATGAAATCTTTACTTAATATATACTAAATCGATCTTCTGTATATAAAGAGAATTGAAAATGAATCTTGATGTGAATGGAATGGGAGAGGGATCGGGAGATGGGAGGGGTGTGAGTGGGAGGTAAATTATGGGGTGGAGCCATTTTAATCCATAAACTGTACTTTGGAAATTTATATTTACTAAATAAAAGTTAAACGGTGGCTTGATCAGCATAGCCCTGACTGTTAATGAACAACTTAATACATTATCCCTCTTAGTAGTTTTTTTTATCTGTTCTACTTAATATGACTGGTTTAGATCTGTAATTGATGCACAGTTATTCTTAAGTGTTGAAAATTAACTGAATTGTGATCCCTGTTGAACATGGTGGTGGGAATGGGAGAGGGAAGAGATGTATAATTTGGGACATGCTCAGGCTGACTTGCCCCAAGTGGTGGAGTTGGAAGCATACCAGGGGATTCCAATTCAATCCCATCGAGGTGGCATGTACCAATGCCATCTCACTGTTCCAGGTGATCAGTTTCAGTTCACAGTTGGTCATGGTGGAGGGACTGGGAGTCAAAGGGAGCACATAGACAAGTCTAGTACCTGCTAACGCTAACCGATGGAGTAAATAAAGGGGAGAGTGATCCAACATGGGAAGTGAGATACTCAGCAGACTCATAGAATGGCAGATGTCCTAAATAGCACTCTGGCCTCAGAATCAGCCCTAAAGGCATTCAGAGCTGGCTGAAAAGCTCATGAGAGTATTTCAGGCATGGAAAACCAAGACACTCTGGCAAAAGATCTCTGTGAGTGAGATCCCAGTGGAAAGAACAGGTCATCAAAGAAGGAGGTACCTTTCTCTGAAGGGAGGAGAGAACCTCCACTTTGACTATGACCTTGTCTAAACAAGATAAGAGTCGGAGAACTCAGAGGGCTTCCATAGCCTTGGAAACTCATGACTGGAGCATAGGGAGATTACTGATGCCATAGACAGGAGTGTCAATTGGTAAAGTCAACAACAGGAGTCACTGTGCACTTACTCCTCATGTAGGATCTCTGTCCTTAATGTGCTGTGCATTGAGATTTAATGCTATAACGAGTACTCAAACAATTTATTTCACTTTGTGTTTCTATGGGGGTGCAAACTGTTGAAATCCTTACTTAATGCATACTAAACTGATCCTCTGTAAAAAAAAAAAAAAAGAAATTATCAATTCCCAAGTTGACTCTCACTGGGATTAAACATGACAATAGGTCTGCTCTGATTTCATCATCATTTAAAAAAAATCATCTATTATTTTTCACTTTATGTTTCTGTGTGGGAGCAAACTGTTGAAATCCATACTTGATGTATACTAAGCTGATCTTCTGTATATTAAGATAATCAAAAATGAATCTTGATGTGAATGGAAGGGGAGAGGGAGTGGGAAAGGGGAGGGTTGTGGGTGGGAGGGACGGTATGGGGGGGAAGCCATTGTAATCCATAAGTCGTACTTTGGAAATTTATATGCATTAAATAAAAGTTTAAAAAAAATAAAAAATAAAATAAAATTAAAAATTAAAAAAAACCATTCCTGCACACTTGGTCCAGGTGCTCATTTTCTATGTGAGAATGGAATTGTTGGTTTTCAATAGAATTAGTCTGTCCCTTATGGAAATGGCTTCAGACTAATATGGGGAGATTTTGGAATATTCTTAGAATTGAGGAGAAATCTTGGTGATAGGACTCAAATTTCAAGAGGTATTCACTTATTCATAGAGTGAACATAATTTACACCATATTTTTTAGTATGTCAGCATTTTACTTTTTTAAATATTTATTCTAAAAAAGGAGTTAGAAGAGACAGAAAGGGGGAAAGAGAGAGGTTTCATCTGCTGGTTGATTCCCCAAATGGCCACAGTAACCAGAGCTGAACCTATCCAGAGCCAGGAGCCAGGAGATTCTTCTAGATCTCGCTTGTGGGTGCAGGGGCCAAAGAAAATAGGCCATCTTCCTCTGCTCTCCCAGGTACAATAGCAGGCAGCTGGATCAGAAGTGCAACAGCAGGGACTCAAACCCGTGCCCATATAGGATGCCAGCCTGAAGCCTTAACCCACTGCACCACAGCACAGGCCCCAGTGTGCAAACATTTTGACCATAATAACTTCCATGAGGTCGGGTGTAGGATTTTCTTCTTGTGGTGAGCACTGAGGAAGTTGTGGACTTTGGAGATTTTTGGTTTGGGGTTTTGGTTTAGGGAAATCCAAACTTATACTTTGGAGGAAGGGAGTGGAAGACCTGAATTGAAAACTATTCCAAGTCCCAAATCTCACTTCTTTTACTGAAATTCAGCCACGTTTCTGAGTAAAAAATTCTAAGGATATTGCAAGCATCTATAAAATGTACAGATCTGAAGATGTGGATACTTACAGTTTTTGAAAGTCTTCTCATTGTTTTTATACAGGAAATTATTTTTCCCAAATGTTTAGAAATTGCTCTATTCAATGTTTCTGTTAATCACATACCTTTTCTTTACACTCAAATTCTGTCCTCTGTCACAACTGGTGCATCTTACCTCTGTTGGTCTTATTTCCCCCATCTTTTAATTCTCACTGTCACTGTGCTAGTTGAAATAACAGTTTTTCATTTTTTCTGGGTGGTGTCACAGTAGTGTTTAATGTGCTTTCTCCCTTCTGATTTCTAAGAAAACAATTCTGTCTTCCTCCATTTATATATATTTAATTGTTCCTTCTAGAAAAAAGAAGTTCAAATTTCCTTAATCTGGCATGAGATTTCTATTTTTTTATTTTCTAATTTCCTATTTGTTCTACTTCATTGCTATTTCAGGAAACATGAAGCAAGTCCATACATTTTTTGTCATTTGTGTATGCTGGGATTCTGTGTCAGCTCTGGTGTCTTATAAGTCACTTTTCTTCAGCACTGTGTATCTCATTAATTATCAAAAGACAGCAGTAGCCCTGATCTCTTTTTGTGCAAGAAAATAAAAATATATTAAAGGACAGAGCATGCAGCATAGATATTGGTAATCTCAGCTGACTTTCCTGACCTCTCTTGCATATTCTTGGTCTTTGCTGTACAGCTGTCTTTCCCTATTGCCTCCTTGTTCTTCCAAGAACACAGCAAAAGAATAATTCCACAGCTATGTTTCTACATTGATTGGGACTTGGAGTAAGAAGAAAAGTGGAGGGCTTCAGGAAGCTACATGCTATGTAAGTAAAACATTCTCAGTGAGTATTTAGCAAAGCAGAACATTTCATCTATAGTGACTGGGATGGATTATAAGTAAATCCAGAATCTTTTGCACAGTATATCAGTTTCTGTACAATCATGAACAATATGGCCATATATAAAAGTGCTTATTTTTTCTGTGTGTGTAAATAAATTCTGGTAGGTTACTTAACATTAATAAATTTTACAGAATTACTTCATCAATTTCTTTTATTTTTAAGAAATGTCACTATTGGTTTTATGGAAGAAGGGAAAATACTTGCTATATAAGGGAAAGGAAAATCTATTCATCAGAGTTAAAAGCCTTCAGAAACTTTGGTAGAATACTGTCAATTCTTCCATGGTTGAGTTTACATGACACTAATACACCTCCTATATTTTGTTTTGTTTCCAATTTCTTCATGTATGAACTTATTTTTTCCTTAGAACCCCAATTCATTTGGTGTATTGAAAAGGAAAATGAGTCCTAGACTGCCCCAAATTTAAGTTATTATTAGCAAGAAAGAAATTACAAATCAATAAATACTGGTGAGCATGTGGAGAAAATATTAGCGAGTCCAGTGTTGGTGGAAATGTAAACTAGAACAGCCATTGTGGAATACAGTAAGAAAATTCCTCAGAAAGCTGAAAATAGATCTACCATATGATCCAGTCATGTCACTCCTGGGAAAATATCCAAACAAAATGAAATCAGCATATGAAAGAGTTACCTGTATCCCACATTTATTGCAGTTCAATTTACAATAACTAAGATATGGAATCAGCCCAGATGCCCATCATTTGATGATTGCATAAAGAAAATGTGGTACATGTATACTATGGAATATTACTCAGCAATAAAAATCTGAAATCCTGTCTTTCACAACAAAATGTATGCAACTGGAAACCATTATATTTTGTGAAATAAGACAGTCTCCAAAAGAGAAAAAAATATGTTTTACCTGTTCTATGGTAACTAACAGGTGTTCTTTCTATGAAAAATTCACTACAGGTTTTGATTGAAAGATATAGAATACCTAAAGTCTTCAAAATTGTATGCTATTTTATGTACGATTTACACTCAAGTTTTCTGATACATAACTTTTTCTATGCTTTATAAAACATATATTTACAATTACCCAAAAATGACATTCCTCTCCTGGTAACATAGTAAATTAACCTGAGGTTTATGATATCACAGGGAAGCTTTTCACATCCCAATTGATAATGACATCACAATGGTTTTGGCAATATCACAATGAATTATGACACAACAATGATAGTTTAGGACATATTGTGATATTGCTATTGATTATGAGACACAATGATAGGTTTCTGATGTCACAATGGTTTTCATGACAAAAGTTCATAGTGAGAATACAATGGTTGGCTTGTGAAATCACAATTTCATGTATATGTTATCACAATATTGGCATATGTCATCATAATGCTTTTGATGACATCACAATCGATTATAAAATGATAATGGTTTATAACTTTACAACTGATTTTTACAAGTTTATGGCATGACAATAATTTTTATGACTTCACAGTTGGTCATGACATCACAATTTAGTTTATGATATGACAATTTTTGGTTTATAATATTGGTTTATGGTATCACAATGGTTTTCACTACATCACAATTTATTATGACATCACAATGGTGGTTTACCACATCAGAAGTTTTATATCACAATGTTAGCTTTATGATATAACAATGGTGAATTATCACATCCCAGTTGATTATGTAATCACAAGAACTTTTACATCATGACTTATTGTGACATGTCAATGGTAATGTCACAAATAATTATGACAGGTCAATGGTAGTTTATAATATGACAAAGTTTTTATGACATCATAATTGATCATAATATCACAATGGTAGCTTTATATTGCCACAATATTTTAAGATTTCTATAACATCATAGTTTATGACACCACAATTTATATGAAATCAGAAGAGTAGGTTTATGACATCATAATGGTTTATGGCATTACAATTGATTATGATACTGCAAAATGGTTATTTATGACATCACAGTGGTTTTTGTGACTCCACAATTGATTATTACACCACAATGGTTGGTTTCTGATACAACAACAATGGTTTATCACTCCCAGTTGATTACATCATAACAAGTTTTTATGCCATCACCATGGACTATTGGGTGACAGTGAAAAAAGGTCTTTTTACCTCTCACCAGGTCCTGGGCAAGAATGGATACTCCAAATCACGACACCACCGGAAGATGGGAGGGCACCCTGGATGAGTTGGTTAACAGCCTTCCAGGTGATGGGTGTTAAGTGCCAGCCCTTTGTGGAATGTGTAGCCGCAGCTTCCCCAGCTTCAAGTTTTGTGGGGAGTAAGTCTGCCCTGGGAGCCCTTTAGGCCACAGGGCCGGATGTCCTTGGAAGGCATTCACGTAAGGTTCCCGCTCAGACCCACCCGGTTACAGGTCTGGCGGGGAGCAAGGGCAAGGGATGCAGGGCAGGAGGGGGCAGCCGTGGCGGTGGAGGAATCATGTCAATTTTTGCAGTCTGACCATCCCTGGGGAAGGCCTCCATGGCCAGCATGTATTATGACATCACAATGGCAGTTTTATTATGTCACAATGGAAGCTAATGGCATCACAATGATGGTTTATGTCATCTCTAGTGATTATAACAACACAATGGCTGGCTAATCACAATTGTTTTATCACTTCAACATTGAGTATGAAAGTTCAATATGGATTTATGACAATATGGTGGTATAACACCACATATGATTATGACATCACATTCTTGTTCATGATATCAAAACATTTTAGGACTTCAAAATCAATTATGGCAATGTAATGGTTGTTTAATGACAAAAATGGTACATTTATAGCATCAGGATTTGGGTATATGACAATTATTTTCATAACCTCACAATTATTACAACACTGTGATGATTTATGATATCACAACGTTCATGGCATCACAGTGTTCATGATATCACAATGGTAGTTTATGAAATTACATTTGATCATGATACTTCATAATTGATTATGACATCAGAGCAGTTGGTTTATAAGTTACAATGGCTTTGTATGGAATATGATATCACATATAATAGTCTATGAAATAACAATAGTGGTTATGACATCACAATTCATTAGTATTTCAAAATGGTAAGTTTACCTCACAATGGTTCAGAATTGTTTATGACTCACAGCTATAGGTTTATGATATAATAATGGTGGCTTCTAATATTTGAGTTGATTATGACATGATTTTTGTGACATCACCATTGATTATGACAATAATGGTAGCTTTGTAACATGACTATAGATTTTTTATGTAAAATACTGGTTTATGACATCATAATAGATTTTATATCACAATTAATTATAATGGTATTTTATGACAGTTCAATTGATTATGATGTCATAAAATTCATCTTCTGATATTACAATTGTTTTATAACTTCACAGTTGATTGTGACATTAAGTGGTAGGTTTAGCACATCACAATGGTGGATTATTAATTATAACATTACAAGGTTTACAAAATTACAATTAATTGTGACACAACAATGGTAGCTTTATTACAGCATGATGGTTTTTATGGTTTCTATGACATCACAATTTATGATAACATCATAATGATATCCTATGACATAACAATTGATAATGAATTTGTCCCAGTTGATTAAGAAATCATGAGGTTTTTTTCAACAATCACAATTGATTATAAAAATGGTAACTTTATGACATCACAATATATTTTCACTTCAAAATTCATTTTATGACATCAGAATTGAGTATAATATTAAAATAATGTCTATGCTAGTTTACATATGACATCACAGTAGTTGGTTTATGACATCATAATGGTGGTTCTATGGCTGTTTTATGACATCACAATTGATTATGGAAACTCAATGGTTGGTTTTTGATATCACAATAGAAGGCTTAAAACATCACAATGGCTTTTTACATCAAAATGGTGGCTTATGACATCATGATTGTGACATTACAATGGTAGGTTTATGAAATCAAAGTGGATTATGGTTGGGTTATGATATAAGATTGTGGGGTTACAACATCACAATATGGATTTATGACATCACCATGGTTTTTGCGAATCACGATATTGATATTGACCTCATATCACAAAATTTATATTGACTTTACATGGGTGTTTAATACATCACAATTGATTATGACATTACAGTAGATTTATGCTTGTAATGTCTTCAAAATAGTTACTCATTTTAAATTCATTTTGTGATGCTACAATTAGGATATTACAACAATATGTCTGATGGCACAATGATAGGTGTATGATGTCACAATGGATTTAGAACTTTACAATTAATCATGACATCATAACAGTTGGATTATGACATCACAATTGTTTGTGTATGGCATCAAATATTGCTTTATGAAATCACAATGGCTTTATGAGATCACAATTTAAATCATTATGGTGGTTTATGACATCACTATCCATTGGAACATTGCCATGATGATTTATGATAAGACAGTGGTAGCATATGGCATTACAATCAATTATGACATCACAATGTTATGTGTATGAAGCCAGAAGTTTTGATGGCTTCACAATTTACTGTAACATAAATGGTAGGTTTCTGATAGTACAGTGTTTTTGCACATTATTAATGTGTCATAATGTACATTATTGTTTTATGATATCACAAGTTTGTTTTTTTTTTGACAGGCAGAGTGGATAGTGAGAGAGAGAGACAGAGAGAAAGGTCTTCCTTTGCCATTGGTTCACCCTCCAATGGCCGCTGTGGCCGGCGCACTGCGGCCGGCCACTGCGCTGATCCGAAGGTAGAAGCCAGGTGCTTCTCCTGGTCTCCTATGGGGTGCAGAGCCCAAGCACTTGGGCCATCCTCCACTGCACTCCCAGGCCACAGCAGAGAGCTGCCGTGGAAGAGGGGCAACCGGGACTAGAACCTGGTGTGCTGGCGCCGCTAGGCGGAGGATTAGCCTGTTGAGCCGCGTCGTTGGCCTATGATATCACAAGTTTCTAAACTTGACTGATTATGGCATCACAATTGGATTATGATGTCAAAATGTTTTGTGATTTCATAAATGAGTATATTAATATGTTAGGTTTATGATGTGACAATGGTGGTTTACCACATCAGGACTGATTATATCACAAAGATTTTTATATTACAATTGATTACATAACAGTTGTAGCTTTATGACGTTGCAATGGATTTTTATGACTCTGCACTAGATTTTTGACTTATTATTTTTATGATTGCTCAATTCATTTTAAAATCATAATGCTGTTTCATTAAATCACAATTGATTAAGCAATGGTATTATGACATCAAATGCACTATGACATGATGATGGTAGTTTATTACATCATTATAAATGATATCACAATATGTATATGCATCACAATTTTAATAAGTTTATGATTGTTGCATCAAAATCGTACATATATAACAGAAATGGTGGATTGTGTGGCATAAATACTGGCTGTGACCTCACAATAATTGTTATAACATCAAAATTAAATATGATATCACAATCATAGATTTATGTCATCAAAAAGTTGGCATATGACATCGCAATTTAATTATTGTGATGAATTATTGAAGTCACAATCAATTATGACAATACTGCTTTATGACACCTCAGTTTATTATTACATCACAATGGTAGATTTATGATTTCACAATGGTTTTTATGATATAATTGATTATGACACTTACAATGCCATATAACTTCACAGTGATTTTTATATCATCCTACACTTGGTTTATGACATCAAAATGGATGTCATATGGATTTATGACACAATATAGTTTATAGTTTTATGTCACAATGTTTATGATATCACAGGAGTTGCTTATGACATCCCACTTCTTTATGACAACACAAGGTTTTTTGGACATAACACTGGTAGTTTGGGACCAGTGCTGCAGTGCAGCAAGTTATTCCACTTCCTGCAGTTCTGGCATCCCATATGGGCACTGGTTTGAGTCTTGGATGCTCCAGTTCCAACCCAGCTCCCTGCTATTGTGCAAGGAGAATCAGTGGATAATGGCTGAATTCCTTGGGCCCCTGCAACCACGTGAGAGACCTGAAAGAGTTTCCTGGCTTCTGGCTTTAGCCTGGCATAGACCCAGTTTTTGTGGCCATTTGGGGAGAGAACCAGCAGATGAAGGATTTCTCTTTCTCTGTCACTCTAACTCTGCCTTTCAAATAAATAAGTAAATAAATAAACCTTTTCAAATGGTAGGTTATGACACACAATTTTATTTTGCCATCACAGTTGATTTTGACCTCTCAATGGATTTGTGATGTCACAATTCATTATAACATCAGAATGGCTGTTTTAGGACAGCAAAATGGAGTTCTGTATCACAGTTGATCATGATATCAGAATGACTGATTTATGTTGACACAATAGGGTGATTCCATAATTTCTTATGACAGCACAATGGTTAACTTATGACATTATTATGGTACTTTCATGGCATCAGAGTATTGGTATAGGACATGATTTTTTCATATAATAATTGATTTTGCATCATAATAGTGGTTTATGAATTCACAATCAATTATTTCATTATAGTTGTGGTTCATGATCTCACAGAGGTTTTTATGCGTTTACAATTGATTATGACATCACATAACAATGCTGTTTTATCCCATCCCCATAGATTATGACATCACAAGGCTTTTTACCAGATCACAATTATTATATGATGATATAGGTCTATAAAAGCACAGTATCTTCTTATATCATCACAATATTATTTAAAATGCATTATGGCAACACAATAATTGGTTTATAACATCAAAATGTGTATTAATGACATCACAATATTGGAATATGATTATCACTATAGCTTTTATGATCTCATGATGATTATAACTTCATAGCAGTAGCTTATACCATCAGAGCTGATTATAACATCACAATGGTCATTTATGATGTTCAAGGTCACTAGCAATCAGGGAAATGCAAATCAAAACCACAATGAGGTTTCACCTCACCCCGGTTAGAATGGCTCACATACAGAAATCTACCAACAACAGATGCTGGAGAGGATGTGGGGAAAAAGGGACACTAACCCACTGTTGGTGGGAATGCAAACTGGTCAAGCCACTATGGAAGTCAGTCTGGAGATTCCTCAGAAACCTGAAGATAACCCTACCATTCGACCCAGCCATCCCACTCCTTGGAATTTACCCAAAGGAGTTTAAATTGGCAAACAAAACAGCGGTCTGCACCCTAATGTTTATCACAGCACAATTCACAATAGCCAAAACCTGGAACCAACCTAAATGCCCATCAACGGTAGACTGGATAAAGAAATTATGGGATATGTATTCTTTTTTTTTATATTCCCATTTTTTTTAACTTTTATTTAATGAATATAAATTTCCAAAGTACGATAGAATGGCGGATGTCCTAAACAGCACTCTGGCCTCAGAATCAGCCCTAAAGGCATTCCGATCTGGCTGAAAAGCCCATGAGAGTATTTCAGGCATGGAAAGCCAAAACACTCAGGAAAAAAAAAAAAAAGCCCTAAATGAAAGATCTCTGTGAGTGAGATCCCAGTGGAAAGAACAGGTCTTCAAAGAAGGAGGTACCTTTCTCTGAAGGGAGGAGAGAACTTCCACTTTGACTATGACCTTGTCTAAACAAGATAAGAGTCAGAGAACTCAAGGGGCTTCCATAGCCTTGGAAACTCATGACTGGAGCATGGGGAGATTATTGAGGCCATAAACAGGAGTGTCAATTTGTAAAGTCAACAACAGGAGTCACTGTGCACTTACTCCTCATGTAGGATCTCTGTCCTTAATGTGCTGTTCATTGAGACTTAATGCTATAACGAGTACTCAAACAGTATATTTCACTTTGTGTTTCTATGGGGGTGCAAACTGCTGAAAGCTTTACTTAATGTATACTAAACTGATCTTCTGTAAAAAAAAAAAAAAGAAGAAGAAGAAGAAGAAATTATCAATTCCCAACTTGATTCTCACTGGGATTAAACATGACAATAGGTCTGATCTGATTTCAGCATCATTTAAAAAATCATCTATTATTTTTCACTTTATGTTTCTGTGTGGGAGCAAACTGTTGAAATCTTTACGTAATGTATGCTAAACTGATCTTCTGTATATAAAGAGAATCGAAAATGAATCTTGATGTGAATGGAAGGGGAGAGGGAGTGGGAGAGGGGAGGGTTGCGGGTGGGAGGGACGTTATGGGGGGGAAGCCATTGTAATCCATAAGCTGTACTTTGGAAATTTATATTTCCAAAGTTAAAAAAAAGTTAAAGTTAAAAAAAATACTTAGATTATGTCTTATGTCGAGGAATGTTCCTTTTATATCCAATTTGCATAAGATTTTCATCATAAAAGAGTGTGTTTTTTAATTTTTTTGACAGGCATTGTGGACAGTGAGAGAGAGAAAGGTCTTCCTTTTCCATTGGTTCACCCTCCAATGGCCACTCCTGGTACCTGCTGAGAGACATTGCTGGGGAATCAACTTACACTGAAGACAGCACAGATCCATTCTGTGGTCCTTGGAACAGAGCTGATGAATATTATACCCACTGGGGCTAGCACTCAGGCACTGTTCTCCTTTGAGGAGAAGAGCTCAGCTTAACAGATTATACTTCCCTTCTAATTGAAAACAAAAGAGAGAGAAGATTTATCAAACCAAACCTGGGTTTGTCACCGTAGGCATACCCTTAACCAGAATAAATGACAGAGCCTGCTGGGCAGAAGACAAAGTATAGCAAAGTACACAGTCAAACCAAAAGCAAGAAGTAGAAATTAGAACACTAAATAACACCATTGGGAATCTACAGGATACTAAAAAAAATTCAATTTCTAAGAGTTCCTGAAGGCATGGAGAGAGAGAAAACATTAGAAGGCATTTTTTAGGGAAATACTAACAGAAAACTTTGAGGGTTTGGAGAAAGAAAGGGACATCCAAGTACTAGAAGCACACATAACTCCCAATAGCCATGACCAGAAAAGAGCCTCACCATGACACATTGTAAACAAATTCAACATAGTGAAATATAAAGAGAAGATTCTAAAATGTGCAGGAGAAACTCCAGATTACATTCAGAGGATCTTCAGTTAGACTTAAGCAGACTTAAAAAAAAAAAAAAAACTTTTAATTAATAAATATAAATTTCCAAAGTACATAGGTTTTCAAAGTTCATAGCTCTTCAGAATCTTCTAGGCCCTAATGTTATCATATTAAATGAAAGGAAGTCTATACTTACCCTTGTGAATATTTACAGAACAAAAAATAAAACTATTTTAGATTTTTTTCAAACAGTCCAAAATGTAGTTCTATGTACCCATATTTTTCCTATAAATTTAATAACTGAAACTATGGAATAATACACAGTGGTATACTTTTTTCCTTTGTTTTTGTTTTTTTTTAACTTCAATAAATAAAAATGTCCAAATTACAACTTTTGTACTATACTGGCTTTCTCCCCATAACCTCCCTCCCAGGCAAAACCATCCCATCTCCCACTTCCTCTCCCATCCCATTCTTCATCAAGATTCATTTTTAATTATCTCTTTATACAGAGATCAACTTAGTATATACTAAGTAAAGATTTCTACAGACTGCACCCAAACAGACAAACAAAGAATAATATTTGAGTAGTAGTCTTACCATTAATTCACATAGTACAACACATTAAGGACAGAGAACCTACATGGAGTAAGTGTACAGTGACTCCTCTTACTGATTTAACAATTGACACTCTTATTTATGACATCAGTAATCACCAAAGGCTCTTGTCATGAGCTGCCAAGGCTATGGAAGTCTTTGAGTTCGCAAACTCTGATTTTATTTACACACGGTCATAATCAAAGTGGAAGTTCTTTCCTCCCTTCAGAGAAAGGTACCTCCCCTCTTTGATGGACCATATTATCCTCTGGGATCTCACAGAGATCTTTCATTTAGGTCATTTATTTTTGCCACAGTGTCTTGGTCTCCCATTGCCTGAGATACTCTCATGGGCTCTTTGCTGGATCTTAATGCCTTAAGAGCTGATTCTGAAGCCAGAGTGCTGTTTAGAGCATCTGCCATTTTATGAGTCTGTGTGTATCCTGCTTCCCATGTTGGATCGTTCTCTCCTTTATAATTTTATCAGTTAGTATTAGCAGACTCTAGTCTTGTTTATGTGATGCCTTTGACATTTAGTCCTATCTTTATGATCAATTATGAAATTAAACTGATCACTTTTACTAGTAAGATGGCATTGGTACATGCCACCTTATTGAAATGGATTTGGAATCCCATGGCACATTTGTGTGTTAATTAAAGAGTTCAACCCGTGTTGTTAAGTAGAACAAAAAAACCCAAAAGGAATAAAATAATAAGTTGTTCCTTGACAATCAGGACAAAGGCTGATCAAGTCATTGTTTCTCATAGTGTCCATTTCACTTCAACAGCTTTCCTTTTAGGTGCTCAGTTATTGTCACAGATCAGGGAGAACATATCGTAATTGTCCCTTTGTGACTGCCATATTGCACTCAGCATGATGTTTTCCAGATTCCTCCATTTTGTTGCAAATGGCTGGATTTCATTCTTTTTTTTTTTTACTGCTGTGTAGTATTCAATAGAGTACATATCCCATTTTCAAAACTTATGAGATACAACAAAAGCAGTGTTAAAAGGAAAATTTGTAGCAGTAGGTGCCTACATCAAGAAATTGGATCTGGCTGAAAAGCCCATGAGAGTATTTCAGGCATGGAAAGCCAAAACACTCAGGCAAAAAAAAAAAAAAAAATTGAATGAAAGATCTCTGTGAGTGAGATCCCAGTGGAAAGAACAGGTCTTCAAAGAAGGAGGTACCTTTCTCTGAAGGGAGGAGAGAACCTCCACTTTGACTATGACCTTGTCTAAACAAGATAAGAGTCGGAGAACTCAAGGGGCTTCCATAGCCTTGGAAACTCATGACTGGTGCATAGGGAGATTATTGAGGCCATAAACAGGAGTGTCAATTTGTAAAGTCAACAACAGGAGTCACTGTGCACTTACTCCTCATGTAGGATCTCTGTCCTTAATGTGCTGTACATTGAGACTTAATGCTATAACGAGTACTCAAACAGTGTATTTCACTTTGTGTTTCTATGGGGGTGCAAACTGCTGAAAGCTTTACTTAATGTATACTAAACTGATCTGTAAAAAAAAAAAAAAAAAGAAATTATCAATTCCCAACTTGATTCTCACTGGGATTAAACATGACAATAGGTCTGATCTGATTTCAGCATCATTTAAAAAATCATCTATTATTTTTCACTTTATGTTTCTGTGTGGGAGCAAACTGTTGAAATCTTTACTTAATGTATGCTAAACTGATCTTCTGTATATAAAGAGAATCGAAAATGAATCTTGATGTGAATGGAAGGGGAGAGGGAGTGGGAGAGGGGAGGGTTGCGGGTGGGAGGGACGTTATGGGGGGGAAGCCATTATAATCCATAAGCTGTACTTTGGAAATTTATATTCATTAAATAAAAGTTAAAAAAAAGGAAACTGGAAAGGCACCAAAAAATGAGCTATCACTGCATCTCAAGGATCTAGAAAAACTAAATCAAACCAAACACAAAATGAGTTTGAGAAGAGAAATTATTCAAAATTGAATCCAAAAAATACAAAAGATCAGCAAAATGAAGAGCTGGTTTTTTGAAAACATAAACAAAATTGACACACCATTGGCCCAACTAATTAACAAAAGGAGAGAAAAGACCCAAATCAATAAAATCTGATATGTAAAAGGGAATGTAACAACAGACACCACAGAAATAAAAAGAGTCATCAGAAATTACTACAAAGAATTGTATGCCAACAAACTGGGAAATCTACCAAAAATGGATAGATTCCTGGACAAATAAAACCTACCTAAATTGAACCTAGAAAATCTAAACAGACCCATAACTGAGGCAGAAATTGAATCAGTAATAAAGGTCCTTCCAAGAAAGAAAAGCCCAGGACCGGATGGATACACAGCTGAATTCTACCATACATTTGAAGAAAAGCTAACTCCAATTCTTCTCAAAATATTCAAAACAAGTGAAAGAGAATCCTTCCAAATTCTTCCTCTGAAGCCAGCATCACCTTAATTCCTAAACCTGAAAAAGATGCAACAGAAAAGAGAATTCCAGACCACTTTCTCCGATGAACATAGGTGCTAAAATCCTTAATAAAATTCTGTCCAATAGAATTCAACAACACATCAGAAAGATCATACCCCCAGACCAAGTGGGATTTATCCTTGGTATGCAGGGTTGGTTCAACATTTGCAAATCTATCAATGTGATACACCACATTAACAAACTGCAGGAGAAAACCCATATGATTATCTCCATAGATGCAGAGAAAGCACTTGCTAAAATACAACACCCTTTTATGATGAAAACTCATAGCAAATTGGGTATAGAAGGAATAATCCTCAACACAATCAAGTCAGTTTATGACAATCCCACGGGCAGCATCAAAATGAATGGGAAAAGTTGGAAGCATTCCCATTGAGATCCAGTAATACATAGGGAGGTCCATTTTCAACATGGCTATTCAATATAATACTGGAAGTTTTAGCCAGAGCCAAGAAAAAGAAATCAAGAGGATACAAATTTGGAAGGAAGAAGTCAAACTAGCCCTATTTGCAGCTGACATAGTTCTATACATAGGGGATCCAAAAGACTCCACCAGAAGGCTATTGTAATTTTTAGAAGAGCATGGTAAAGTAGCAGGATATAAAGTCAATACCAAAAAATCAATAGGCTCTGTATACACAGATAATGGCATAGCTGAGAAGAACTTCTAAGATAAATCCATTCACAATAGCTACATACAGAATCTAGCTCTCTGCTAATGGCCTGGGAAAACAGTAGAAGATGGCCCAAGTGCTTGGGTTTCTGCACAAGCATGGGGGACCTGGAGAAAGCATCTGGCTCCGGTCTTTATCAGCCTGACTCTGGATCCTCATGTCCATTTGGGGAGTAACCCAGCAGATGGAGATTACTCCCTCCCTCTTTCTGTCTCTCTCTGTCTCTCTCTCTCTGTCTGCCTCTGCTTCTCAGTAGTTCCTACTTTAAAAAAAATAAATCTTTGGGAAAAAAAGAAATATAAAATATTCCTAACACATCTATGTTTCCCAGATGTAGCAAGGTGGAAATAAGCAAAGAATATTTTCAAATTTCTTTTGGAAACAGCATTACATTTTTGATGATACAAGTTGACCCCACTAGAACTAAATATGAATTAAGTATAAGCCTCACTTTCATAAACAGATATATATATCCTTAATATTCATATAATAGATTAAATGACATATAAAATATAAAAATATAATTAATAGCAAGTGAAATGCAAGAAAAAATGCGAGAGGTGGTTAACATTTTTAAACAATCTATTGAAATTTTCCAGGTAAGTAAAAAATTCAAGAAGAAAATCATATGACCATTTAGATTGAATGTTGAAAAGTGTTTGAGGGGGAAGGGAGAGGGAAAGGGGAGGGCTGGGGGTGGGAGGGAAGTTATGGTGTGGGGGAAGCCATTGTAATCCAGAAGCTGTTCTTTGGAAATTTATATTCATTAAATAAAAGTTAAAAAAAAGAGATTTAAAAAAACTGATAGCAGTATATTTAAAAAGAAGTGGCTTCCTTATTCTGATCAGGATTGTTTAAAAAGGATCTTACAACAAACAACAGAATACATACAGGATCATTGACAGCTTTTTCCCTGCCTGGAAGTAAGTCTTGTCCAGGCCACCTCCACTATCTTCAACTTCTTATTGGAGCAGTAGTGGGGGAAGGGAGAGCAAAAAGAAAAAGAATGGTGTAAAGATTTCTAAGCAATAAAATGTCAATATATTGGAGATATTCAGAGAGAAGCAACACAATCTAAAAACAAATACAACTGATAATGAATTTAACCAGATTACTGGAAGGATCAATATTTTTAAAATCCACTAGATATACCATGAACCAGCAAAAAACAATAGAAAATACTAAGGGTCAATAGGCAGAGCAGAAAACAAATACTGACAGGAGAAAAGGGAATAAAAGGATTGAATCATGCGATGTCTTTCAGCATTCTTCAAATCAATATTAAAAAGTAACACAAAAGACCCAACATATATTGTATATGTCCAATGGAATGCTATTCACTTCTACTATTTCTGAAACATGGATAAGCCTTGAGAATATTATGTAACATGAAACAAGCCAGGCACAGAAAGACAAAACTGCATGATCTCACTCATTAAATGGTGTCTAAAACAATCTTGTAGACATAGAGAACAGAATAATGGTCCCCAGAGGCTGGGATTGGGATGGGGTGGAGGGAAGTTGGTTAATGTACAAAAGTAATTTAGAGGGGAGGAATGCATTCTGGTGTTTCACTGAACACTTGGATGACTGTAGTGAGCCTTCAGAAATGCATGGAGAATGTGTATTATGAAAAAAAAAATATAGATTTAGATTTCAAAATATTTTTGCATGAAAATCAACTTACCTTTCAAATTACATTTTCCACAACTTTGTTGAAAATCATGCACTAATTTTCAATACGAAGAAAATGAAGCCCAGAGACCGACGCACAGAACTGTGACTCACTGAAGCAGTTACTGAACCGAGAGCTCCAGCAGGGACCCATCAGGGAGGACAGGGCCACAGGAGGGACCCGGCGGGTGCAGGAGCAGAGGGGAGAGGCCTCCCGCCTGGGGAGGTGGAGTCCGACCTGCAGCCAGACCTCGCCTCATGCTCTCCCACCCAGCACAACCTGAAGTCAGGGGCCCATTGCTGTGCAGGATGTTGATGGTCTGTGTCCTTTATGACGTTGTGTGCGCTCATGGCCATGCACGCTGTCCAATCAGGCACGACGACGTCCACGTCACGTCATCACGCGGGGTCTTGACGTCACAATCATCTTACAGTTCTGGGCAGGAGCGAGGTGCTAGGAGATGGCTCCGCTGCCCTGATGCTCCCGAAGCGAGTCGGGCTGCGTGGCCTCCACCTTCCTCACCGGGGGACGCTGGACACCTGGAGCTGAAAACCGCGACGTGGTGAGTGTGTGCGCCCAGGTGTCGGGAGAGGCGTAAAGCAGCCGTGGAAGCTGCTGAGAAGCTGGCAGGACGCGGGCCTCCCAGAGCTCGTCTCCGAATCTGTGGCGCCATATTGCCGCTGGCCCAGTGCTTCCCTTGGTCCCCTCAGACCCGGGGGTCGGGGTCTGGACTGGCACCCGGGACCCCCGATGCCCTGCCCCTTCCCTGCTCATGGCGACTTCTCAGCCCAGAGCCTTCCCTGGGCAGCTTTGTGGCAGCAGCCCCGCGTCTCCCCGACTGTGCAGTGGGCACGGGGTGGTCATTAGGGAGAATGTGGGCTCCGTGTGTGGGGTGCGTGTGGGACGGGAGCTGTAGTTTGTGCGGCCCTGGGCTCCTCCTTCCTTCCCTGCCGGGACCTGATTCCCCCCAGTTTTCTTTTCTTTTTTTTTTTTTTTTTTCTAGCATTTTTTTTATTCACAAGAGAAAAGATGGCTGTTTTAAGAGCCAGAGTTACTTTGTAACAGTTAAAAACTTTACAGTTCAGGTTCTGTGACTGAGATGTAATGATTATAACATCTGAATCAGCCATTACATTTTCAAGAGGTTCAAGTTTGAGGTCCTGATACCTTTTCAGTGTTGACAGAATTTTTCCTGTAGAACACCTTTTTTTTTTTTTATCTTTTTTTTTCTTTTTTTTTTTTATCTTTTATTTAATGAATATAAATTTCCAAAGTACGACTCATGTGTTACAATGGCTTCCCCCCCATACCGTCCCTCCCACCCACAACCCCCCCCCTTCCCACTCCCTCTCCCCCTCCATTCACGTCAAGATTCATTTTCGATTATCTTAATATACAGAAGATCAGCCTAGCATACCTTAAGTAAGTATTTCAACAGTTTGCTCCCACACAGAAACATAAAGTGAAAAATAATAGATGATTTTTTTTTAAATGATGATGAAATCAGAGCAGACCTATTGTCATGTTTAATCCCAGTGAGAGTCAAGTTGGGAATTGATAATTTCTTTTTTTTTTTTTTTTACAGAAGATCAGTTTAGTGTACATTGAGTAAAGATTTCAATCGTTTGCACCCCCATAGAAACACAAAGTGAAATATACTGTTTGAGTACTCGTTATAGCATTAAGCCTCAGTGTACAGCACATTAAGGACAGAGATCCTACATGAGGAGTAAGTGCACAGTGACTCCTGCCGTTGACTTCACAAATTGACACTCCTGTTTATGGCATCAGTAATCTCCCTATGCACCAGTTATGAGTTTCCAAGGCTATGGAAGCCCCCTGAGTTCTCTGACTCTTATCTTGTTTAGACAAGGTCATAGTCAAAGTGGAGGTTCTCTCCTCTCTTCAGAGAAAGGCACCTCCCTCTTTGAAGACCTGTTCTTTCCACTGGGATCTCACTCACAGAGATCTTTTTGCCAGAGTGTCTTGGCTTTCCATGCCTGAAATACTCTCATGGGCTTTTCAGCCAGATCCGAGTGCCTTTAGGGCTGATTCTGAGGCCAGAGTGCTATTTAGGACATCCGCCATTCTATGAGTCTGCTGAGCATCTCACTTCCCATGCTGGACCACTGTCCCCTTTATCCATTCTATCGGTTGGTGTCAGCAGATGCTAGACTTGCCCATGTGCTCCCCTTGACTCTCAGTCCTTTCATTATGATCAATTGTGAACTGAAATTGATCACCTGGAATAGAGAGATGGCATTGGCACATGCCACCTTGATGGGATTGAATTGGAATCCCCTGGTATGTTTCCAACTCTACCAATTGGGGCAAGTCAGCCCGAGCATGCCCCAAATTACACATCTCTTCCCTCTCTTATTCCCACTCTTACGTTCAACAGGGATCACATTTCAGTTAATTTTCAACACTCAAGAATAACTGTGTGATAATTACAGAATTAAACCAGTCATATTAAGTAGAACAGACAAAAAAAAAATACTATGAGGGATAATGTATTAAGTTGTCCATCAGCAGTCAGGGCTATGCTGATCAAGTCACCATTTCTCATAGTGTCCATTTCACTTCAGGAGGTTTCCTTTTTGGTGTTCAGTCAGTTGTCACCGATCAGGGAGAACATATGGTATTTGTCCCTTTGGGACTGGCTTACTTCACTCAGCATGATGTGTTCCAGATTCCTCCATTTTGTTGCAAATGACTGGATTTCGTTGTTTCTTACTGCGGTATAGTACTCTAAAGAATACATATCCCATAATTTCTATATCCAGTCTACCGTTGATGGGCATTTAGGTTGGTTCCAGGTCTTGGCTATTGTGAATTGTGCTGCAATAAACATTAGGGTGCAGACCGCTTTTTTGTGTATCAATTTAAACTCCTTTGGGTAAATTCCAAGGAGTGGGATGGCTGGGTCGAACGGTAGGGTTATATTCAGGTTTCTGAGGAATCTCCAGACTGATTTCCATAGTGGCTTGACCAGTTTGCATTCCCACCAACAGTGGGTTAGTGTCCCTTTTTCCCCACATCCTCGCCAGCATCTGTTGTTGGTAGATTTCTGTATGTGAGCCATTCTAACCGGGGTGAGGTGAAACCTCATTGTGCTTTTGATTTGCATTTCCCTGATTGCTAGTGACCTTGAACATTTTTTCATGTGCCTGTTGGCCATTTGGATTTCCTCTTTTGAAAAATGTCTATTGAGGTCCTTGGCCCATCTCTTAAGTGGGTTGTTGGTTTTGTTTTTGTGGAATTTCTTGATCTCTTTGTAGATTCTGGTTATTAACCCTTTATCTGTTGCATAGTTTGCAAATATTTTTTCCCATTCTGTCGGTTGTCTCTTCACTCTCCTGACTGTTTCTTTTGCAGTACAGAAACTTCTCAATTTGATGCAATCCCAATAGTTGATTTTGGCTTTGACTGTCTGTTCCTCCCGGGTCTTTTCCAGAAATTCTTTGCCTGTGCCAATATCTTGAAGTGTTTCTCCAATGTTCTCTAATAACTTCATGGTGTCAGGACGTAGATTTAGGTCTTTAATCCACGTTGAGTGGATTTTTGTGTAAGGTGTAAGGTAGGGGTCTTGCTTCATGCTTCTGCATGTGGAAATCCAGTTTTCCCAGCACCATTTATTGAATAGACTGTCCTTGCTCCAGGAATTAGTTTTAGATCCTTGATCAAATATAAGTTGGCTGTAGATGTTTGGATTGATTTCTGGTGTTTCAATTCTGTTCCATTGGTCTATCCATCTGTTTCTGTACCAGTACCATGCTGTTTTGATTACAACTGCCCTGTAGTATGTCCTGAAGTCTGGTATTGTGATGCCTCCGGCTTTGTTTTTGTTGTACAAGATTGCTTTAGCTATTCGAGGTCTCTTGTGCCTCCATATGAATTTCAGCATCATTTTTTCTAGATCTGAAAAGAATGTCTTTGGTATCTTGATTGGGATTGCATTGAATCTATAAATTGCTTTTGGGAGAATGGACATTTTGATGATGTTCATTCTTCCAATCCATGAGCATGGAAGATTTTTCCATTTTTTGGTATCCTCTTCTATTTCTTTCTTTAAGGTTTTGTAATTTTCATCGTAGAGATCTTTAACGTCCTTGGTTAAGTTTATTCCAAGGTATTTGATTGTTTTTGTAGCTATTGTGAATGGGATTGATCTTAGCAGTTCTTTCTCAGTCATGGCATTGCTTGTATATACAAAGGCTGTTGATTTTTGTGCATTGATTTTATATCCTGCCACTTTGCCAAACTCCTCTATGAGTTCCAATAGTCTCTTAGTAGAGTTCTTTGGATCCTCTAAGTACAGCTGTAGTTTGTGCTGCCCTGGGCTCCTCCATCCTTCCCTGCCAGGACCTGATTCCCTCCAGTTTTCTAAATATGTGGGCAGCAAGATCTTCCAGGATGCTGGTCTCTCAGCACAGCTGTTTCTAGGGGTCTCTCCACTTTCTGTTTCCAATAACATAGTCACCTAGAGTGGGTAAGGCAAAAACAAATATTCTGTTTCACTTGGGGATTTTGTTCAGGTTTTAGAGGTCACAAGTGCCTTGTAATTTGACACTTGGTTATCATCTTAGCCCTTACACTGCCCCTTGATAGCCTGCATTTGTACTTTCAATATAGGAATTTTGTCTGCTCAAAATTATGAGTATTTTAAAAATTATTCTGTTCCATAAAAACCTTCCCAACCTAAAGATATGTCTACTGAGTTACTTTGAATTTTTATTTTGATATGAGAGCCTAGTTCTTTTTGTTTGTTTTAATTTTTTCAAGATTGTTGGATATGAGTGACAAAACTTGGGTATATTCAAGGCATGCAACATGTTTTGATATATGTGGAAGATTTGAAAAATTATGGAAAACTTATTCACATTATTTTTGTTTTGGAAACATCAACAATCCTGTATTAGCAAACTTGTGCAGGTTAACTTGCTGACCTGGCTCAAAACAGCATTGCTAACAAGATCAGGGAGAGAGATGCTCAATCAACAAAGACTGTCTCTGTAAAAAAGGATATTTAAAAATCCCTCTTCTTAAGCATATTTGTTAAAAATCCCCAGTATTGCAGAAAAATATCACAAAGTGATTTCAGCCCATGAAAATAACAGCACATGGCATATATATATATATATATATATGATATATGTATATATAATATATAAAATAAAATACATATTTGTAATATTGAGAAAAGATGATAAGAGTGTAATTGGAAAGATATATCCAACCATGAATTGGACAACTCACTGTGGCACATTTATCAATTATCCTTAAAATTAATCTATAAATTTAAAACCTGCTATCCCAAATTGAAGAGTATTTGTGAAGTATATAACAAGACAGACATAATGGCCACATGAAAAAAAAAATTTGCAACATTAGCCTCAAGAATATTTCTAAATTTAGCATTCAAAGAAAAACAGTGCAACCTATCAAAACATACAACATTCACCATATTAAAAATATGAAGCTTCTTCAAGAAGGAAAAGATGTCATTGAAATGTATTCAGTGTTCAAATAGAATGTTTTATGTGAGGATTTCGTGTGTTTTAAAAATTAGCAAAATAATTGGAAAGTCCTAGTGGAAAGGAAGGAAGAGAAAAGGGCAAGTGCAATTAAGCATAAGTAGCAGGCTAATTGAAGTCCTAATCAGAGGAACACAAAAATCTAAAGGAAATGGAGTACTGATAAATACAGGTACAGGTTTGAGTGTGTCTCCAACAGCTTTAGAGGAAGAAATGCCATTTGTACCTTGAAATAAATGCCATATTGCAATATATGAGTGTGAAAATAGTGTAGCTTGGTCTTCAGGCCCAGTATTTTAGCAAATAGACAAGTTATATGTTAAGGCTTATTCTTTTTCAAATGTGCTTTATTCTAGAACACATGCAGTGAATTTCTAACTTCCTTTACCAAAATAAGGTAGCACTTATGGAGAAAATGTAGCCCAGTAGCCCTGCAGTGGAGGCCAAGATGGAAATACCTGCAGAGTCAGCCTGACATTTCCATTGGTCCTGTGATGCACAGGCAGGAAAGTGACTCCATAAATGCAAGATGCCACCATGCAGAATGTTAGGAACTTGGTTTCATTAAATTTAACAAGGAGGTCACTGGGAACACAGGCCATTGTCACTTCTTCCAGTGTACATAAGCAGGGCCCTGGGTCAGCTGTGGAGAATAGATGAGACTTGAGTCTCAGGCACTCTCATATGAGATGAGGTCATCCCAAATGCTGGGTAAATCCCCCTGCACCACAGCACTGCCCCAGGTATCCTTACTCTAACTTGGTAAGAGCTGCTATGATCTTTGTTATGTTTGCTGAAATTTTTTCTTTTACATTTTTAATAGAAATGTAATGATCTACTTTTCAACCACTTCACCTGTATTTACTCCTTTTGTGATGTTTCATCCACAAAATTATCCATTTTTGAGGTAATAACTAGTTTTTCATGAGAGCTGAATGCATTTTAAGTCTTTATATTTTTCTTGGAAATTATAGCTATCAGCAGTGCATATTTGTAGTATCTTAGCCTTAGTCAACTCTAGTACTCTTAACCTTTGATCAGAGTACTTAACTTTTTGATTGTGAAGTCATCACCTATCTCAAAATTCTGTAAGTCTCCTGGAAACTGTCATGTACAGGTTCTCAGAGACATTGTTAGTCCACTGTAATTATTCACCCTTTCTAGGTAACATTTTGTATTTACTTTTTTGGATGTTCATGTGACTAACTTTGAGTTTAATTTTTAATGTTTTTTTAGCATTTTGTGATCTTTTTATTGGGGTGAGGACACAGGGCAGGTAAGGGTACCCCTGAAGGTGCAGGGAATGTCCAGGCTAGTCAGTCTTCCTGGGATGCTTTATGGAGCTTTTTCTCTTGGCAATGCTCTTGCTGGTGGCAGCCTCTGCTTCCTTCCTGCTTGGCAGAGAAGTTCCTCTTTTTTGGGGGGACCTTCCTGGTGTCCACCTCTTCCACATCATTTGCCATTTCCTCCTGGGCCGACAGTGTCTTCCTCTTGGGAGGGCTTACGCCGCTCCCTCTCTCCTCCAGATCACTAACCAACTCCCCTTTGGAAAAATATATCTTTTTCTTGGGGTTGGAGGAAGAGACAGACGGCTCTTCTATCCCGTTCTCCTGAGAAGCCTCCTGGGGCTTTTGCTTTTTCTTCTTTCTTGGTTTCTCCTGCGCCTCCCCGCACTTCTCCGGGGTGCTGCTGCTGTTCTCTGAAGATGCCAGGGTGAGCGCCACCAGGGCCTTCTTTTCCTTCTTCAAGCATTTCTTCTCCTGCTTCTCCAGCTTCCTCCACAGCCGCCGCCTCTGCCTGATCCATGGCTTCCTTCATGACATCCAGATTCTTCTGTGGAATCTCCCCAGTCTCATAGAAGGACAGCTGCTTCTCAATTTGTTCAAGAAGCTTCTCCCCAAATACACTTGTGGGTACCTCAGAGAAGCAATCTATTTGTGAGGCAATACTGCATTTGTTGGCCAGGTATCAGGAGATGCAGCCTTTGTCCTTCAAGGTGGCTCAGCCAATGAAGGTGGAGTGCAAAATAAGTCCGTATTTGGGTGTGTTACCCCGTGTCTTCAGGACTCGCTTCCCCAGTGAGAGCTGACAGACTGGGGGGCCACCTGGCTCATCTTGGAGCGCAGGTAAGTGTGTAGGAGCTGGAGCTGGTGGTACTCAGACAATGACACCATGTGGCTGGAGAAGCTCTCGATATTGATCAAGTCGATGGAAGAGATGTCCATGCCCATGGAGGACCGTGAGGCATCCAGAATGGCCTTGGCCTTGGCACCATCCATTGTTAGCTCCTCCAGCTTTTCCAACTTGTCCTCATTCAACTCCTTTTGGTTTCTGATGAACTGGGCGAGGCAGCATTATGTGGCCTTGTCATTGATGATCTTCACCACCTCAGAAAAGTGATAGCCATGCCACTCCCTGCAGAGATGCAGTCCCGCCCTGCCCTGGCTCGGCTGCTGCAAAGCCACAAAGCACCTACTTCAGCCCTCGTGGCCCCCACTCAGCCTGGAGGAAACAGGGACAAGCCAGATGCCAGTCCTCTCAACTCCTTGTCCCCCCATTCACAATACAGCCCAGGCAAGATGAGTCCTGAGGGAGAGCCTGTTCTGCCTCCTCTTTCTATACAGTCAGTGTAAGAACAGATTGTGGTTAGCACCAGGAGGCTAATTTTTAATGTGTCTCTAAGCATAATCTAGATATGGAAATCTGTGCCTTTGTATATGGTAGAACAAGGCAAAATCTTTTTTCAATCATGTTTTTGGTATTTTTTTCATATTCTCCAATATAGATGTAATTGCAATGAAGTACAACAGAAAGTTCTCTATCTGCTTTTCACAACATTATTATTCATTTCTTGTTGGAGTAATCACAACATACATTATTCCATAACATGTACATTTCTTTTCATTGCCTTTGCATCTATTGTTATACCCCGTATTGTTCACAAACATCATAGTAAGCCAATGGTGATAATATGAGCTGTGGCAATCTTGGTTTGCATTTTCATTGTGGTATCACAAACTTGCTCAAAGTTCTGTAAATTCTGGAAAGTTTCATGTCTACAATTTTTCAGAGTGCTTGCCATGGTGTACTCGATTCCACATATCATTTTTATCTTTCTGGAATTTAGCCATTGATGTGTGAAATTTTCCATTATGCATTTAATTTTTGTTATTGTTGTTGTTTTTTTCTTTTTTAAATTGTTATTTTTTAAAAATTTTTTTCCATTATGCATTTCTAAACACTGGCAACTTTCTTATAATATACTGTAAGTAGAATGATCTCTTCATGATTTAAGACACTATTTACAAATAATTTTAAACCTGATTGAAATGGATTCTTTTTCACCAAACTCCCTTATATCTTCTAGTGATTTTCTTGTTACTCCTACTAAGTTATTTACTTTTACTTACAGCATTAGCAATCTATTTTATATTGTGAGCTCCTTTCTGCTTTTATGATTGAAGTTATTGATATATGTGGGTTTTTTATTTATTTTTTTATTTTTATTTTTTTGACAGGCAGAGTGGACAGTGAGAGAGAGAGACAGAGAGAACGGTCTTCCTTTGCCATTGGTTCACCCTCCAATGGCCACAGCGGCCAGCGCGCTGCAGCTGGCGCACCGTGCTGATCCGAAGGCAGGAGCCAGGTGCTTCTCCTTCTCTTCCATGGGGTACAGGGCCGAAGCACTTGGGCCATCCTCCACTGCACTCCCTGGCCACAGCAGAGAGCTGGCCTAGAAGAGGGGCAACCGGGACAGAATCTGGCACCCCGACCAGGAATAGAACCTGGTGTGTAGGTGCCGCAAGGCGGAGGATTAGCCTATTGAGACACAGCACCGGGTTTTTTGTTTAAATTTATTTTATTTATTTGAAAGAGTTACAGAGAGAGCAAGACAGAGAGAGAGAAAGAGAGAGAGAGAGAGAAATAGATATAATAGATATGTCTTTCATCCACTTGTTCAGTCACCAAATGGCTGCAGCGGCTGGAGCTGAGTCGATCCAAAGCCAGGAGCCAGGAGCTTCTTCTGGTTCTCATAAAAGGTGCTGGAACCCAAGGATTTGGGCCATCCTCCACTGCCTTCCCCAGGCACATTAAGATACATTGGGAGTAGAGCAGCCAGGACATGAACTGGTACCATTATAGGAATCCAGCACTGCAGGCCAGGCCTTAACCTGTTTTGCCACAGCACCGCCCCCTGCTATGTGTGTCTGTAGTATCCTCATTTAAGTCAATCTTTGTTCTGTGACATTCTTGCTTGATTTTTTTTTTTTACTGTGAGGTCATCAGATCGCTCAATATTTTGTAAGTTTTGCTGGCAACATTAATGTACAGTCTTTCTGAACTCTTAGGGTAAGTTTAATCTTATATACTTTAAAGTCATACAGTTTCAAACTTTCTTAATTTTGCAACTATAAAGTTATTATTCACTGAAATTTCCCAAAATGTCGCTCTAGATATATGTTCTCAGAATTTTTCTAGTAGGTGGAATGCGTTTTATATTCATTGAATTCTACTTCTGTTTATGTAATTATAATTATTTTTCACCAAATTCCTTTATTTTTGCATTTTATAAAATTTAGCAAATGTAAGCTAACCTCAGATTTTATAAATTTTCTGAAGTGCATATACCTTTAGATATTTGCATAATCCTTTACAATTATAATCTAAAGTTGCTAGATTAAAGAGATTAGAAATATTTTAATATTCTTTTTAAATGTAATGGAATATTTTACACCAAATTCTCATATATGCATGCTAATCTCAATCATATAAAATACTTGTAACATGAAAATCCTTTTTGTTTTTGGATTTCGAAAGATATTTTCCCCATATGAAAAAATACTACATGAACTCTATTTTCATTCAATACTTGAAGGATGTTTCTCAGAGTCATGTAAATTGTATGCACCCCAACAATGTATCCTTAACCTTCAATTTGCTCCTTTGTTAAAAAATATCATCTTTTTCTTTTACTGTGCTTTTAAGATTTATCTTTTATTTCTGCGTTTATGTAGTTTAATTATTATCTGCCTTAGCATGGTGATTTTTTTTGCATCCTGTTATTGGGATGCAATGACCTACTTCATTCTTTGAATCTATAATTTCATCAAAACTTTGTAATAATTCCTGATAAGTCTTATTTCTGTGGTATCTTTTGTTACATATCCTTTCTCATCTCTGATTTTATTGATTTGGTATTCTCCCTCTTTTTTTTGGTTAATTGCTCCAATGGTGGATCTATTTTGCTTATATTTCAAAAAGCAGCTCTTCTTTTCATAGATTTTTTGTGTTGTTTTTCTGGTTTCATTTTTTATTTCTCCTGTAATTTTAATAATTTCTTTTCTCTTATTAATTTTACGTTTTATTTGTTGTTGTTTTTCTAGGTCATTGAGATGCACTGATAGCTCATTTATTTGGTACCTTTCCAATTTCTTCATGTAGGCACTGATTGCTATAAACTTCACTCTTAACGTTGCTTTTGCTGCATCCCATAAACTTTGATATGCTGTATTGATTCCTTTTATGACCCACTGTTAATTCAAAAGTATGTTGTTCAGTCTCCATGTGTTTCCATATGATGTAGAGATTCCTGATTTGTTGAATTCCAGCTTTTGTCATCTGAGTTGATGCATGATATTGTTTCAGTTTTTTGAATTTGCTGAGACTTGCTTCATGGTCTAGCATATGGTCTATGCATTTAGAGTACCAGATACAGCAAACTAATATGACATCTGGAATTAATTTATTGTTTGGGAACAGTCTCTGGTCTTCCTTTACTGTATGATTTCATGGGTTATCATTGCTGAAATTTTATTTTTACTAATGAGAAGAGTGAGAGTGATAAGGTACATTGTTGGAATTTTAGTACTGTTGATTACATAAAAAAGTATTAGCTATTTATGTTTATAACTCAACAATAAGACAAATCAATGAATAAGGAAACTTATGTGAACACACTTCATAAAAGCCCACATGCAAATAAGAGTGCATGAGGTGCCAGCATTGTGGCAGAGCAGGTAAATCTTCTGCCCATGATGACAGCATCCCAAATGATGACTGATTCCTGTCCTAGCTGCTGTACTTCTGATCCAGCTCCTGGCTAATGGCATGGGAAAATAGCTAAATACAGTCTGGTTCAAAGAAAAAGCACAGTTCTTTGATATCCCTTTCTTGGTTGCATTTTACATATCATATAAAGTTGAGCACAATATGATAAAAATACTTTCTTGAGAAAAAAACGGGCAAGTCATAGGACAGAAGAAAATAACCGGTTACACTCAAAAAATGGATTATATGTTTTAATAATTTATTTTTATTAATGCAGAGAGAACAGATTTCATGTAATTCAAAGGTACAATTCTAACGATATAGTGATATTTATCTTCTTCCCTCTTCCTTTCTTTTCTAATTTTTGTGATAACATTTTTATTTACTTTATACTCATAAGCTTAATGCAACATTAAATGAAGAGTTCAACAAGTCAAAAGTGTTCCCAGGAGTATAGACAAGCACTATAAATAATAATCAAATCCAAACATGACAGTTTCTCTCATTTATAATAAACGTGTTTTGTACTCTGTATGTTAAGCCACTACACATCAGAGAAAACATGATGTTTTCACTTTTCATTTTGAGATCATAAACTCTGTTTATATTTTGTATGGTTTCCTGGTAGTTATTATGTTCATAGCTCTTCAGAATCTTCTAGCCCTTGTGTCATCATACTCATTGCCAGGAAATTTATATTTACTCTTGTGAATATTTAAAGAACTAAAAATTAAACTATCTTAGATTTTTTAAATTGTCCAAAATGTAGTTCTCTATGCCCATATTTTTCCTATAAATTTAATAATTGAAATTACTGAATAATACACAATGGTATACTTAATTTAACATCATATCCCTGAGTGCCATCAACATTTGTAGATTAAGTTCCAGAAAGTGAACCAGCAGATGGAAGACCTCTCTCTGTCTCTGTTTTCTACCTCTCTGTGTAACTCTATATTTCAAATAAATAAAATAAATCTTTAAAAAAAAGAATTGGTGTGGATTTATATTCCTGTAATTGTGTACTCTTTTGTAAATACAATTTTAGGAGTTTTTTTTTTTTTAATTTACCCAATATATATTTTTTTTTATCTTTTATTTAATGAATATAAATTTCCAAAGTACGACTCATGGGTTACAATGGCTTCCCCCCCCATACCGTCCCTCCCACCCACAACCCTCCCCTTTCCCACTCCCTCTCCCCTTCCATTCACATCAAGATTCATTTTCGATTATCTTAATATACAGAAGATCAGCTTAGTATACCTTAAGTAAGGATTTCAACAGTTTGCTCCCACACAGAAACATAAAGTGAAAAATAATAGATGATTTTTTTTTAAATGATGATGAAATCAGATCAGACCTATTGTCATGTTTAATCCCAGTGAGAGTCAAGTTGGGAATTGATAATTTCTTTCTTTTTTTTTTTTTTTTTACAGAAGATCAGTTTAGTGTACATTAAGTAAAGATTTCAATCGTTTGCACCCCCATAGAAACACAAAGTGAGATATACTGTTTGAGTACTCGTTATAGCATTAAGCCTCAGTGTACAGCACATTAAGGACAGAGATCCTACATGAGGAGTAAGTGCACAGTGACTCCTGTTGTTGACTTTACAAATTGACACTCCTGTTTATGGCATCAGTAATCTCCCTATGCACCAGTCATGAGTTTCCAAGGCTATGGAAGTCCCTTGAGTTCTCCGACTCTTATCTTGTTTAGACAAGGTCATAGTCAAAGTGGAGGTTCTCTCCTCCCTTCAGAGAAAGGCACCTCCCTCTTTGAAGACCTGTTCTTTCCACTGGGATCTCACTCACAGAGATCTTTTTGCCAGAGTGTCTTGGCTTTCCATGCCTGAAATACTCTCATGGGCTTTTCAGCCAGATCCGAGTGCCTTTAGGGCTGATTCTGAGGCCAGAGTGCTATTTAGGACATCTGCCATTCTATGAGTCTGCTGAGTATCTCACTTCCCATGTTGGATCACTCTCCCCTTTATTTATTCTATCGGTTAGTGTTAGCAGATACTAGACTTGTTTATGTGCTCCCTTTGACTCTTAGTCCTTTCAATATGATCAATTGTGAACTGAAATTGATCACTTGGAATAGTGAGATGGCATTGGCACATGCCACCTTGATGGGATTGAATTGGAATCCCCTGGTATGTTTCCAACTCTACCAATTGGGGCAAGTCAGCCCGAGCATGCCCCAAATTATACATCTCTTCCCTCTCTTATTCCCACTCTTACGTTCAACAGGGATCACATTTCAGTTAATTTTCAACACTTAAGAATAACTGTATGATAGTTACAGAATTAAACCAGTCATATTAAGTAGAACAGACAAAAAAAAAATACTATGAGGGATAATGTATTAAGTTGTCCATTAGCAGTCAGGACTATGCTGATCAAGTCACCATTTCTCATAGTGTCCATTTCACTTCAGGAGGTTTCCTTTTTGGTGTTCAGTCAGTTGTCACCGATCAGGGAGAACATATGGTATTTGTCCCTTTGGGACTGGCTTACTTCACTCAGCATGATGTGTTCCAGATTCCTCCATTTTGTTGCAAATGACTGGATTTCGTTGTTTCTTACTGCGGTATAGTATTCTAAAGAATACATATCCCATAATTTCTTTATCCAGTCTACCATTGATGGGCATTTAGTTTGTTCCAGGTCTTGGCTATTGTGAATTGTGCTGCAATAAACATTAGGGTGCAGACCGCTTTTTTGTTTGCCAAATTTACCCAATATATAATTAAAAAACTATAAATAAAAACCAATTACAAGTTTCTACTCACAGTAATCAAAAGGTAATATATCATGCCCTATATGGTAATTTTTTTTTTTGACAGGCAAAGTGGACAGTGAGAGAGAGAGAGAGAGAAAGGTCTTCCTTTGCCGTTGGCTCACCCTCCAATGGCCGCCGCTGCAGCCGGCGCACCGCGCTGATCCGATGGCAGGAGCCAGGAGCCAGGTGCTTTTCCTGGTCTCCCATGGGGTGCAGGGCCCAAGCACCTGGGCCATCCTCCACTGCACTCCCTGGCCATAGCAGAGAGCTGGCCTGGAAGAGGGGCAACTGGACAGAATCCGGTGCCCCAACCGGGACTAGAACCCGGTGTGCCGACGCCGCAAGGTGGAGGATTAGCCTATTGAGCCACGGCGCCGGCCGGTAATTTATTTTTAAAATTACACTTCAGTTAATCACAATCATCTGTTTATATCATCAATAACATTACTTCATTTCTGTTTCTGAATTCATTACTATTGCCTTAGTTTTTTTTTCATTAATAGTGTACCTCATGTCAATGTTAGAACAAGATATCTGCTGTAAACTTGGTTTACTTTATCTTTGTAATGTAATCAACTTTACATAATTTTTTCCAGTTTTATACATTGTTCATGCACAACATTGCATAGAATCATTTTGCATGAGTGTCATCATTCTCCTTTGCAGGTCAGATATTTTGTTATATTTCATGGACTCTTTTGGAACTACACATTTACATTTGATTTTGGAAATTTTTACAAAGTCATTTCTTCATATCAGTGTGAGGCTTCAAATGTATTATGTTAAGATACTTGAAATATTTTTAGGTTCTGTTAAATTTATTTTTTTCATAGTTGTTTAATATATATATATATATACACACATATATATATTTCTTTTTCACAATATTCCTGTATACTGTTTTGTCACTAATACAACACTATTCCCTACTACTTCTACAAAATTATTCCCTACTACTCAATATCAAAATACATGTCAATCATAGCCCTGAAAGCATTTGCTCATTCTAGTCCAGATTTTCTTTTTGAAGTCATCAAGTGGCTCACATTTCTCTAAGTTGTCTCACTCCTTCCATGTAGATGATTTGCAAAATTGTGTCACTCCAGCAGACTCATTCAAATGTTCAAGTTAATGTATTCTCTTTACAATTTTTTATTTTTTAGTACTCAAAATCAAAATTTGACCATAAACAATTATTGGGTCAAAGTACTTGTACGCTTGCTAAAATTAATATATTAACATCCTCTTTTCTAATTAAATTCCTGACATTTTTATTAATCTATGTAATTCTAAGTTTTGTATTCCTCTATGCCATCTCTATGTGATCATGAATCTGTTTCTACAAAATTACTGATTTGTACAGCATATAATCAAAATAACTTTTATATAGAGTGTATATCTCATTATTTTGTCTTAGAATTTACCACTGCCACCTGAATGTGCAATTAATAACCTGATTTATGAGAATGCTAACACAGGGAAACAATGGGTGCCAGGGTTTGGTTTATGATTCTGTGGTTATAAACTCAAATTAAATGCTGGAAGTTGTCTAGAAACTGTCATGAGTACAGGATTTCAGCACGTGACAGGGCCAGTACCATCATGGTCATCAGCATGGGTTACATCTTTCTGGATGTTACTTCAGCTGTAAATTATTTTTTATTATTATTATTGTTTTTGACAGGCAGAGTTAGTGAGAGAGAGAGAGAGAGAGACAGAGGGAAAGGTCTTCCTTTTTCTATTGGTTCACCCCTCAAGTGACCACTACAGCCAGCACGTTTCAGCCGGCGCGGTGCGCCAATCCAAAGTCAGGAGCCAGGTGCTTCTCCTGGTCTCCCATGCGGCTGCAGGGCCCAAGCACTTGGGCCATCCTCCACTGCCTTCCCAGGCCACGGCAGAGAGCTGGACAGGAAGAAGAGCAACCGGGACAGAATCCAGTTCCCCAACCAGGGCTAGAACCCGATGTGCCGGTGCCATAGCCAGAGAATTAGCCTAGTGAACCACGGCGCCGGCATGTAAATTATTTTCTGATTTTGGAAAATTTCCAAAATACATGTTCCTGAAATACTACAATTTTCCAGTTTATTCTAGACTCTTTTATAGAAATACCTATCCACATAGTTGTTCTTTAATTATGGCTGACACTAAATTACTCATTGTTACTTAAGGTAAAGTAAGCTTTTCCCTTGCCATATGCATCAGATTTATATTTTTTATTTTGACTTTCATTTTACTACTTTAACCTGTATATATCACTATCCACATGAAATCTAACCTTAGCACTGACAATGTATGGTCATTCTTTAGGGCATTTACATAGTAATGCTATGAATTTATTCAAAAATTTTCAGGTTGTATTAGCAACCTCCATCTTCATGTTCTATAAAATCACTTTTGGACATTACATTGTTTCACTTTGAAGTACACATGTGTTTTTGTAGTATGTTTATTTTTAGGGACTCAAAATTGGCCATTCACCTTAAATTTTCCATGCATTAAGTTGAGACACTGTTATCTTAGCTCTAAGATTATTGAATTCAATGGCATACAATTTCCTTGATTTAAGAGAATACAAATTTTCTGTAGCTTAAATGTGTATTTAGGGCTGTTTTTATCTATATCTGTTACATCTTCTTGTGGCCTTATTTCTGCTTCTACTAAATTTGCCATGGGTACACCCACTAGTCAATATACCACATATATAAAATTGTCCCATTTCTCTATTTTTCATATTTTATTTGAATTTGTTTACTATAGCCTGAGTACATAGTCAAATAATCTAATCTGTGCCAGTTCTAGTGCAGGAACCTTAAGGCTACCATGATTTGCTTTATCATTGTTAGGCTATCAACTCTCCAATTTCTGGAAGTTGTCTAAACAAATTTTATGTTCACAGTACCAGAGAACAATCTAGGGTTGTTCCATCAGTCTCATTAGCTGGGGAGTTCATTTTCAGCCTTACATACATTCATGGATCTTGAAATTAACCATTTACTTTGGAAATTTAGGTAAATATTTTTTTATCTTTAAATTTATTGAACTCAGTCTTTTTCACAAATATTATAGTCTAGGGTATTCCCAGCCCTGTGAACCTGTGGCCATGATGATTTAAATTTTTATTGAGATCACCATCACACCCAACATTCTTATAAGTTGTCCTGGAAACTTTCAGGTATACCGTGTCTCAGAGCCATCTTAGCCAAGCATAATCATTCTCTCTTCTCAAGGTAATATATACATATACATGAAAAAAAATTAACTATACATAATATATAATAATTAACTATATATATAAAAGTTTATATATATGCGTATATATATATATAACTTGCAGATTTTTATAGAACTCTAAATCATTGATTATTCAGTTTTTGATTATTCAAATATTCCATTATGTTTTTAGATATTGGCACATTTCATGACAATTATGTGGGTAAGTGGCAGGATCTTGATGTGATTTTGATCTCAGAATTATATATGTTTATCTAATTTTAGAGGTTGGTAGAGAGGGAGAAACAAACTATCAGCTACAGCTGGTGCCTTGCTCCCCATTCTTGTAATGACCAGTATAATGACTAGATTATTATGGAAATCTAAACTGTGCTTTTTAGATAATAAATTGGCTGGTGCCATGGCTCAATAGGCTAATCCTCTGCCTGGGGTGCTGGCACCCCTGGTTCTAGTCCCAGTGGGAGTGCCGGATTCTGTCCCAGTTGTTCCTCTTCCAGTCCGGCTCTCTGCTGTGGCCCAGGAAGGCAGTGGAGGATGGCCCAGGTGCTTGGGCCCTGCACCCGCATGGTGCACCAGCTGCTGCACTGGCTGTAGCGTCCATTGGAGGGTGAACCAATGACAAAGGAAGACCTTTCTCTCTGTCTATCTCTCACTGTCCACTCTGCCTATAAAAAAAAAGAAAAAACAAGATAATAAATTTTATATATATACATTTTAAAATGTTGTTCTATATAGAAATATATAAAAATAAACTATATATATATATGTAAGCATGGGCTATTATTCACAAAAATCTCTTAAATGTGCTTGTCACATTATTATTGTAACTATCAATTGAATTCTACTCACAATATCGAAAGTATAATTCATATTTTAACCAATACACTTCTTTGTATATCTTGTTTTGTCTTTGAATGTATTCTTATCACCTGTGTAATGATTAGTAGTCTAATGAAAGCCGATCCTAGACCTAAACCTATGCATATGTTGCTTGGATTTTATATTGGAAGATCATCAATATACTAAAATGTTGTTAATTTTGTTGGCCACTTATGTATATAGTTCCTCAAAAGCACTTTTGGGTCATATTCTCATTCTCCTTTTCTAGATAATATACTTTCAACAATGGTGGATTTTGTTATTGTAAATAAATCTTTGATTGTTGATCATTTTTAAAGTGCAGCTGTAGACGCAAGTATCTTTCATTTAAGGGTGTTTTTTGATAAATGGCATATTTTCCTTTCTTTTTTTAAATTTATACTGTCTTTATTCATTTATATGGTAAATGCTGCTCCCTAATATAAAAAATTTGTCTTTCAGTCACTAAACTTAGCTGAAAAATTCATGTATCTTTCTGCATTGAATATTAACATGATACAGGATGCAGAATGTAAGTTAATTTAATACACATTATTAAATAATTTCTAGTGTGTGTGGAATCTTGCATGAATGATTAACATAGTAGAGCCACAATAAATGTGGGCACACAGGTGCTCCATGTACACCACCTGGTTTAATACAAGAGGTGTTCACAGTGACTTCTGGTGAGCAGCTTGTCTTCGATGACTCCTTAAACACCCAATTCCACATCTTCCAGCTCCTGAAGAAGGGCTGTCTCTTTTTGAATTTTGTCCAACTGACTTTTTTCTAGCTGTTTTCCACTTGCTGCTTGTCCTTTCAGTTGTTCAATTGCTTTCAGTTTCTACTTTAGGTCCTTGATTTTTTTGTCTACCTCAGGGTCTCCAGAAGTTGACTGAGAGGTAATGTTTCATGGTGTGTTTTGTGGCACAGGAGTAGAGGGCAAATCTGGACTTTTGTCACTTCTTGCTTCCTACTTTGCAGCGTTCTTAGCTTCGTGCTTCCTTTGATTTTTAAGGGTTGTTTTTGATGGGTGCTTATCATTTCCTGATTGTGGTTTCATATTCTGAGGTGGCTCCTCTTCATGCAGCTTGGAATTGATGACTTGCTTGTTTCTTAAAGCAGGGGGTCTATACACAGTTGCAACTTTAGGTTCCTTCATTTGGAACTGCTTGGTAAATTACTGCTTTTGCTGGAAATATTCCATCCAAAAATGGCTGCCATGAAACCAGCCATAGGTCTCCACTTGAGGGCACATCATACTTGTGCAATACAGAGCCAGCATAGTGCCAAATCCCATACCCATTATTAATACGTAACCTGGGAGCACATGTGGCTGTTAAAATATGCTCACCATCTAGGCATGCAGCAAAATATGTAGAATCAGAAGCCACTGGTTTAGAAATAAGCTTGTAGTTTTTAACATCCCATACTTCCATTTGTCCTCTCAGATTTCCCAATCCAGCTAGTACTAATATATGTCCTTGAGGGCTGTAGTAGCCTGCATTCTGAGGACCAGTTCCAAAATCAAACACAGGATCACATTTCAAGTTGAAAAGTGTTGCTTTGGCAGGCTTAAAACCATAAACAGCACAAAATTCAGAAGAACTATACTTCCAAACTGCGTCATAAATAGGGCCACCTTTCAGTAGTTGCACTATGGCACTTTCTCCATTTGTTGCAATGTAATGCAACATCTGTTCCCCATAATAGGAAGCTCCTGTCTTATCAATGTCTCTACTAGCTATTACCAAGACCGCAGTAGCTTTTTTATTCCATAGCATTGTAACCTTATCAGCCTTAAAGAAACTTTTATTGGCTAAAGCTGCATGAGGTCCACCAAAGTTGGGGTACTGATACACTCTAACATACGAAGGTGCACCTTTGCTTCCTGGAACATAGACAGCCACCTTGTATGGCTGGGGTCCAGGTAATAACACCAAATCATTAATTTTCTGCAAATGTAATTTATTTGCAATTATGTTGAAATTGTTCTTTTCAAAGAAGTGAACTTCATTGTTAACATTTCAGTCACAGGCCGGCACTGCGGCTCATTAGGCTAATCCTCCACCTGTGGGGCCAGCACCACTGGTTCTAGTCCCGGTGGGGCAACAGATTCTGTCCCGGTTGCTCTTCTTCCAGTCCAGCTCTCTGCTGTGGCCCAGGAGTGCAGTAGAGGATGGCTCAAGTGCTTGGGCCCTGCACCTGCATGGGAGACCAGGAGAAGCACCTGGCTCTTGGCTTCAGATCAGCGTGGTGCGCTGGCTGCAGTGGCCATTGGGGGGTGAAGGAAGACCTTTCTCTTTGTCTCTCTCTCTCTCACTGTCCATTCTGCCTGTCAAAAAAAAATTTTCAGGCACAAATACTTTCATCTTCTGACCAGGATGGACACCAATTTTGCATTTTTTTCTGGATGAAAGAATTCAAACACGTCCCAGTTTTCAAGTCATAAAGCTGAAGATTGGGTGTCCCAGCTACACCATCTTTAGAATTAATGTAAGGTTGCCATGTTGCTAGAACAGTGTTTTTTAGCGAGAATTCAAGGCAAACTTTGGGAGGTTGAAGGAGTGCAGTTGTCCCTTGTTAGTGACACTGATATTGTTTACTTTTTCTCCACTGCACCAGGCAAACAAGGTCCCATCCTTACTAAAAGTGTAGACTTTGCAATTTTTCCCAAATTCCCTGTCAAAATCAGCATAGATGCCACCATTTTGTCCCTATATTTTCATTACTTACTATTGTTGATTTATTTCTCAAGTGTAATGCAAATTTAATACATGTTGGTTGACCCAATTCTGTTGTATATGCTTGTTATGCTTTTATTGCCCCTACATTATTGCTGTCACGTCCAGTAATCAGAATATGGGTTATATCCTAACATGCACATTACTCTTAATCTTTATGTTTTATTTCTATAACATATGTACATCGTGATGTAGTGTATGCTGATCCTAGTATAGAAAACTGTAGCTAATCCTGGTTATCTTTTTCATTGTGATTCCTTCAATTTGATGAAACTTCTTTATGTTTTCTTTTCAATTTCTCTTATACTATTTGTAGAGCACTCTTAATTTAGGGCTAACTTTACAAACACTAATTAAACTGAAAGTAGATCTTTGTAGAAAAATAACAGTGGAAATGGGAGAGGGAGGAGGAAGAAGGGTGAGACATGGGCAAGAGGAAGTTTAAGGTGAGAAGTATCACTGTATTTTTAAATCAGTATATATGAAATACATGGAACTTGTATAACATAAATAAACTTTTAGAAAAAGAAAGAAGCTAAAATTATCAGGATTGTGAATAGAGATCTATGCACAAGAACATTCACTTTTTACTTCTGTAGAAACAATGAAAATAAGCCAAAAGTTGACCAATGAGTGAATGAATAAAGAATTAAGGCACCAAAATATTCCTTGATTTACCTTCCTTGATTTTAAAATTTTTCTCATGGTAAAAATATTTTCTGGATTATTGTTCACCAGATCCCATTATGTCTACTCTATTATTTATCCTATATTCTAATTACAATCATCAAATTGTAATTCATATGATATAATGTACTTTGTTTTAATTATTATCTTTGTTCACTAGTGTGATCTGTTTATATCATAAATATCCTACTTGGGTGACTTTTTCTTATGATGTCAACATGATGGAAATTATTTGAATTCTCTTTGCAACTGTTTCATGCCCCAAATTCTCAGGCCATCTTGACACAATCTTTCTCAGTTCCCAGAGGATTTTTTTTAGCTTTTCTGGAATTTCATAGAACTATAAAATTTTAATTTTAATTTTTAAGGGTTTAGATACAAATATCTTTCCATCAATGCTTATCTGGTAATTTTCAAAATTTTTGTCTTATTTGCATTCATTTTCCCTTTATTTTTCATTTTAAAGAGGCTTCAATGGACTATTTTTTAAGAAATGATCTTATATGTCCTTATTTTAGTATCGGGGCTTCCATAGGCTTGGCAGCTCATGACAAGAGCCTCGGGTGATTACTGATGTCATAAATAAGAGTGTCAATTGTTAAATCAATAACAGGAGTCTCTGTGCACCTGCTCCCCATGTGGGACCTCTGTCCTTAATGTGTTGTACTGTGCAAATTAACAGTAAAACTACTCCCCAAACAGTACTATATACTTTGTGTGTCTTTGTGGATGCAGTCTGTTGAAATCTTTACTTAGTATATACTAAGTTGATCTTCTGTATAAAAAGATAATTGAAAATGAATGATGGGAGAGGGAGTGGGAGATGGGATGGTTGCAGGTGGGAGGGAGATTATGGGGAAAAGCCGCTATAATTCAAAAGTTGTACTTTGGAAATTTATATTTATTAACTAAAAGTTTAAAAAATCACTATTGAAAGGAATTTATCTTTTCTGGATTTTAGTTTCTGCAAATTTTATATGGTTTTCACATGTAATATTAATGAATAATTATTCACTAAAATTTTTTCTCACATTTTCTTGACACTAATTTTTTACATTACTCTATCCACTTACATTTGCCACAATATCATTGTCACCATAGCATTTAAATTCCTTTTTTATTTTGCCTCTGAATTTCATGCTATCACCTGATAAAATTTCAATTATTAGGTATCCTGGTTCTTGAACTTTGAGTATGTGGCTTTTTCATTGTAGGTTTATCAGCCCCATGGAAATTTTCTAAGTTATCTTGGAATCTTCCCTGTACATAGTATCTCCGAATTGTCTAACACCAATGTACTGTTTCATGCTATCAGAATTACACAATTTTTTGCTGTTTGGAAGTTTTTAAAGAACTGCAAATATATCACTACTGTTGACATTTTCAATAGCATAATTTTACATGAGGAAATCTTTCTGTGAGGATTGCCCTGTAAAGGGACATTATCTTATCTTAAGTTCCTGTACAATCATTTTAAAAATATGATTATAAAGACTATTTCCAATAAATCTCTTTGTTTAGTTGCCACTTGGTAATTATTCCTTCCAAATTGCTCAGTTCTAGTCTAATCATGATTTATACAGTGATATGAACATTACTTTTCATTGATTTTTATTTGATTTTATAACTGTCACCAGTGTATATTATTAGTCAGTACCCAAGTTGTAGGCAAGTGTTAGAATTGTGGATTATTGGGGACTCAAACAAGTGCCCATGTGGGATGCTGGCACTACAGGCAGCGGTTTTACCTGCTATGCCACAGTGCCGGCCCTGAAAGTTTTATTTTTATTGCCTCTTTATATAATGGTGTGACAAGCACTGGAATACAATATCTTTAAAATGAGTAATGGCATGTATGCATGATATTCTGAAAAGTATGGTTCAGTGCGTTAGTAGTTCTGTGGGCTAAATCCAGCTCCTTTCTGTTTTTGTGAATAGTTTTATTGGAATACAACTCCATCTATTTACCTACAGCTTACACATATTTTAGATGACAGCAAAGATATTATGGTCCATAAAGTCTAAAATAATTTCTACTTGACTCTGTATAGAAAAGTTTGCCAACACTAGGTTAAGATAAAAATCTTTGAATATGTTTTAATAGGTTTTAGCCAACATTCAGAAAAAAATTTGAACAGTATGTAACATTGTAGTCAAGCCCTCAATAAATTAATTTAAATGTCTATCATTTGAGCATTTGTGCATTGGAAACAAAACCCAGAAATCTCATAAATAGTCTGTTATTTTGTAGGAACTACTCCCATTATGCTTTATATATGATACATTTAATACATTAGAAATGTTCTTATCATAGGTGTTTACATGATTTCACAATATCCAATATTTTGTGAAGGATCTAAGTCCAGTGAAATTCTTACAAGATAAAAAGGATGCTATGTTTCAAATTTGAATATATCTTACTAAATTACCATCTGAAGGAATGTATTCATTTCATTTACCAATAGTGTATGAGAATAAAATTAACCTCATATTTCCAACTCTGATAATGTTTTTTAATAAAGCATTATATATATATGATTGGAAAAAATAACTGTTGCTCATTGTATCCTTTTTATTAGGGTCTATTTATCTATTTATTTGAAAGTTACAGAGAGAGGGAGAGACACAAAAAGAGAGAAAGCTTCCACCTGCTGATTTACTTCTCTAATGGACTCAATGACCAGGGATGGACCAGGCTGAAGACAAGAGCCAAGAGCTTCCTCGGGGTCTTTTGCATGTGTGGCAGAATCCCAACACCTGGGCAACGTTTATCTTCTTTCTTAGGCCATTAGCAGGGAGTTGGATCAGAAGAGAGCAGCCAGGACACAAACTGGCATCCATAGGGTATCCTGGCATCACAAATGGTGGCTGTACCTGCTCCACCACTAGGCCCTTCCTTTAGTTTTTTTTTTTTTTTTTGATTATTTAAATCCCTTTAACTTGTTCAGAATTTCAGAGTACAAATTACAAATGTCTCTAGATACAGATATTGTCATGCATTCATTCTAGCTTAATTTACAACTTGGTAATCATGAAATAAAATTCTTAGAAATATGAGAGCCAGAATAAAATAAATGAAATTAATGAAATACATTATCTTACCAAATAAATTTCATATTTTCAAGATTTTTGCAGCTGTTAAGCTGTTTATGTTTTTTGAGTCAAATAGTATGAAAATCATTGCAGTTCATTATATGCTTTGCTTGAGCTTAGATAAAAATATTTGATATTTCAGTGTGTTTTATATATTTGTACTTCTATGGCCTTAGTCCTTCTTCTGTAGTAAGGTATGGTGAGTAGTTGAAAAAGAGAATTATGTACTTGTGGGGAATCCCACAGGAATCTCAAAAAGAGTCACAGATCACCACTTACCTGAAGAGGAGATGAACTGTAGAAACACAGTAAAACATTGAGTTAAGAAGTTACCACTAGCCACAAATTAAAAGTAAAGTGGAGTTATAAGTCAGGAGCTAAGGCAATGCCTAACGGCTTTTAGGGAGACACTCCCATTCATACCAAACAGACATCTCTGGTCAGTCAGATAGCAGTGTGCTATGGACAATACCCTCCTACCCACGCTGACTGGACAGTTCAAACATAAGCAAGGAGGAACCAGCATTGATTGGACAAGTTGGAGGATGGCAAGCTGGAGAACTGCCGAAAATGAGGATAGAAAGGGAGCCCTTGCACCACTCTTCATCCTCTCGGGGACCATGGCCCGGTGTGTGTGAACCTCTGGATCTCCACACATCTGGAGCTGAAGGGGCAGCCTGCTACTCCGCACGGAGCAGGTAGCAGCACAAGCCGACCTGCAGATCTGTCCCTGAGCTGTAACACCACTGTCTGTGTGAGTGTGTGTGTGTGTGTGTGTGCGTGGCCCAGTGTGAGCGAACCTCTGGATCTCCTCACACGTAGAGTCAAAGAGCCAGCCTCCTAGCTTTTGCTGCGTGGCGAAAGGTGACGACGGGATCAAGAGGCCATCTGGAGCTGCTGCGTTGCTGCCCAGCTGCTGTCTGACCAGTGGAGCTGCCGCCTCACCCCCTCGCCTTATCAGCCTGCTGCTAGAGTTGACCGCAGAGCCCGCAGAGCTGGGCCAGGCCTCTCAGCAGGGGACCTCTCCAACTTCTCGCCTGCCATCTGCCTGGAAGCTTGAGCCTACTGCCCAGAGTGATAACCTTGCCACAACTTCCCTCCTGTAAGTGACTGGTCCGAGTTCCGTCCCTGCTGGGACACTGAACTCTGGACACTGGACACTCCCCGCAGGAGAAGCACATTCGTGACAGTGATGCGAGCCTAGATACGTAGCAAACCAATGTTATCACTCTTTTGCTGTGCTTGTAGTGTTCATTGTGATAGTACTTAAGATTATTTTCATAGTGTTTGTTATGACTTGTGGTATAATATTGATGGCCTGGCAGACAAGTGATATTGTTAAGATTGAGTAGTTAAGTGGTTAAGTCAGGTAGTTAAGTGGTTAAGTAGTTAACCATTTAAGTCACCTTAAATAGTAGTGTTAAGTTTAGTGATAAGTGTATTAAAGAGGACAGATTGATAAGTATATTGATACTAATAAGAGTATTGACCTCAATGGGCATGCTGATGAGTGGTGTGATAAAAAACCCCTGGTGTGTCCCGGTGTGTGAATAATAAAATCTCTCCTTGGAAAAATAGTATTGTGTCCTGGTGTCCCTTTCTTCCCTGTGACTGATAAGTCGTATGTCGCACTTCCTACTGTTGAGCTACGTGGCAGTAGGTGCTCACGACAGTACTTTTATGTGAATTTTTAACATAAATATATAACTTTCCTTTTTACTCCAAGTTCCTAAGTGGTAATTCACATATGTGGTTATATAAAAAATATGGTCTTTCAAGTTTTGGATCATTCATGAATAATAAATATATACTTTCAGCAGGTAATGCTTACTTTTCTTGTACTTATTTCTCTTTTGTAAAGACCAAACATCTAAACTAACTGTCCTCTCATTGAGTTCATTTTACATTCTTATTTAATAATGGATACAAAAGATTATAGTTGATATGTTGAGATAGAAGCACAACAAATGAATACTGAATCCACCACTTGAGATCTAGAGAGTTACAAGCACTGTATCTGCTTGAGTCAACTGGTTGTTCTTTTACTGAAGATAAACAAATAATCTTCTTACATTTGGAAAATAAAATATTTTCAGTCAAACTCCTTAACTGACATCTGCCTTCCTGTTGATTTCTACTTTACTAAATTAGCATGGAAAAGGATCTTACCAATCTCCAATTCTCCCACTACTAGCTCTTGCCAGGAGCCATGCATTTGTAAAACAAAAGCTACAATCCCATCTGAAAACATAAAATGTAGCAAAAAAAAAAAAAGGAATCTTATCTTGTTCAAAGGAAACAAGTCTGAGAGACATCTTCAAGAAAGGGATGAAAAGCACAAGAGAGTGCTACCTCTTCCTGAGTCGGGAGGGTTTCACCATTTTAGTTGCTCAGGTTCTTTGAACTTAACAATGTCTGCAGCAAACAAATTAAAGCGCCATTCCTAACAGTGAATCCGCTTCAGGAAACAGCCACTGGCAATGAGGCCAGTGGCAGAAGCAGGCCTGGACAGGGAGCAGGAGCAGGGAGTCTCATGGACCAGGCCTGCAGCACCCACTTCCTGCACCCGGGGAATTTGCTGGCAGTGCCTGGCAAGATCATGGTGCCCTGCAGCTGCCTTGATCTGCTTGGAGGCAGCCATGCCTAGGCCATACCCATGCCAGTGAGATCAAATCTCAGAGCATGGACGCTATGACAACCTTAGTGTCTTCAGCTCCTGTCTGCCGGGTTCCTGACCCACAGTGCTGTCGTGGCCCAGGGCACTGCATGGGTCACCCATGCACAAGCGTTGAGGGATGGCTTGGCATGGGACCGTGTCACAAGCTTCAGTGCAATAAGGCCCAGAGTAGAGTTGACTCTGTACATTTGGGAGTCACCCAGCATCCGAAAGTCCTGGAAAGGGTTTTTGCAGATCTGCATTTTAATCATGGCTTTGCCTCCAAGGCTATCAGTAAGTGCCTGGAAATCTTACTGCTGACCAGAACCATGGACTCACTCCAAATGAAGGTCTGGGACCCAGTCAAGGGCAAGGGGAGGAAGATCCAAGCGCTGCTGGCCATGCTGCCATGGTACCCGCAGTTGCTGGACTCTGCATTGCTGCTGGTGAAGAGGTAGCGATAATGTGCCATGGTGGTTGCATGGCCTCCAAAATGGCTGCCCATGCCCTCCTGAAAAACTCAGCGGAGCTGAAAACATCTGCTGAGATCCAGAACCATTGCTCCTGGACCCTCTTCTGAGGCCACAGGGCTCTACAGGCTGATGGATGAATACCTGAGTTGGGTGCAGCCATCAGTGGGGCAGAAGAGGGATGCAGGCTCCCAGGGTCCCACACCACTAGTCCCATTGTCAGCTGAAAAAGCAACGAGAAAGGGTTCACAATCTCTCCTGCTGTCTTCTCTTCTCCTTTTCTACTACATGGAGGTGCTGGCTGAATGTTTCCCATTCTAGTGTGGGAATTACCTGTGTGTGGAGTCCATCCCTGCCTGTGCTGTAATGCTCAGGACCATCCGTGCATCACTGACGGGTTTTCTGAAGGAGAAAGCACAGGACTGCTGGGAAGCTGACGAGGCTGCTGCTGAGACCAAGGCAGGCTGCCATGGTCCAGAGGCAGACCAAGACATTTCCTGGCTGTGGAATGTGGAGGAGAAAGCATCCAGAGCTATGGAATGGAGAGGAACAAAGGGGACCCAGCCTGGCTGCAGGGTCCCTTCTGAGCCCCAGCCCCGCAAGAGAGAGGCCTTCGCGGCTCACGGGCCTGGGACACCAGTCAGGATCCAAGCTCCTTGGTAAACCCCTGTGAGTGCCATTAGAGTAGGATTCTGGCCCCACCACCACTGTTTCAAGCAGACTGAAAAGGGAGGGACTTTTGGTTCCCAGAATGCACAACAGCCATGATGTGCTGCCCACCTTGGGAACACTGATCTAATCCACAACCCAGTCTAGTATGACTGTGGATAGGGATAAGGTATGTTTTCTTTCTTCCTAGAATGGATGAGGTTAAATTAAATCAATGTAATTTAATTATTATAATATTTGGTCTCAGAATTTTTGTCTTTTTGATTATTCAAGAGTTGGGTATGCATATCTTTTTGGTAACTTTTTTGTAATAGAATGATGACAGAATTTTGTTCATGTTTTCAAAAAAAGTCATAAAAATTAAAAATGTCTGTATATACTTAATCTTTTATAATGTGCTTCTGTTGCATCTCTTATGGCATTTGTATAGCTATATTTGGTTTTCATTATTTCTGATGATCTCTTATAGTTTTTAAAGGATTTAATTAGTTAAAAGAGTGACATATATATATATATATATATATATATATATGCTAGTTTGACCCCTGGTATACCTGCAGTAGCCAGGGATCTGCTAGGCAGATGCCAGGATTCAGAAACTCCATTCAGTTCTCCTGAGTGGGTGGAAGAAACCCAAGAATTTGAGCATTGTTTGCTGCCTTCCATGATCAGTTACAAGAAAGTGCATCAGAGGAATGGTGTTTCTGGGACTCAAACCAAGCACTCTTATACAGGATGCTAGTGTCCCATGCAGAAGCTTAACCCACTGCACCACCACACCTGTTAATGAAGCTCATGTTTTCTTATTGTATTCATGATTATAAGTGTATTGCTTTCTATACCTTGTTTTATTAGAATGTTTTTTCTCCTCTTTTTTTTTTTTTGATGGAATAGATTTCTTGCCTGTTTTCTCTTTGTATTTTTGGTTTGCTTCTTTACTCTTTGTGAAACTATCTTAATTTTTAAAATTAGAATATTCAACAAAGTGATTATACAAAACAAAAGATAGTGGTGACATATTTTACACATGTATCAAATTATGAGCGCAAGCATGATACACTTTCATACTAAAGTTACTAAAGTTGTTCTGATTGTTAGTTTACACTGGAATCTGTTTATTTTTGAAGATTTTATTTATTTATTTGACAGGTAGAGTTACAGACAGTGAAAAAGACAGAAAGAAAGGTCTTCCTTCCATTGGTTCACACCCCAAATGGCCACAATGGCCGGAGCTACACTGATCTGAAGCCAGGAGACAGGTGCTTCCTCCTGGTCTCCCATGTGGGTGCAGGGGCCCAAGCACTTGGGCCATCTTCCACTGCTATCCCAGGTCTTAGCAGAGAGCTGGACTGGAAGAAGAGCAACTGGAACTAGAATCAGTGCCCATATGGGATGCCCACGCTACAGGCAGAGGATTAACCCAGTGCACCCAGTGCACCACAGTGCAGGTCCCTGGGATCTATTTCTTACAACTCATTAATATTTGTCAACATTTTAATTTTCTTGTCAAATATCTTTCTCTTAATAAATTTTGTCTTATATTTATTTCCTATCCAGTACCCATAAAATTATTTCTTGGCATTCATTGAATATACAATGAAGCTCTCAGAAATTCATTCAGTTGATTTCCTTTATCATATTTCTAATATTTTAGTGTGTTGACATATTTTAGAAGCCCTATAAAATGTTTAAATCTACTTTATTCATCCTTATACATCAGATCCTTAATATTTATTTTGATGTGGGTGTTCAATGATATGAACTCCCACTTTGGAAATCTTTTTGCTGTATTTCATAGTTTGGCATTCTGTATTTCATATTTTACAACTTAAGAAAACCTATATGATAGGTCATTGAGGACAGTGGTGGCATTGGTGCAGTGGGGTGACCAGCCTACCAACCCAGCATATTTCCTGATCTCCGTTTAACTAAAATGTCTTTAAGATGGACTTCCAAGGGTCTTTGTACTTGCTATACTTATTTAGCAATTCTTGTCAAAAAGTATTCAACTCTGAAATGTTTGGGCTATTTCACCAAGGAAACAGCCATTATCAGCACAGCAGCTTTCCAAAGAAAAAGGAAACACACATTGGAGAGTGGAATAAGGGAATTCTGAGTATCAGGCATTTCTTTAGATGCAGAAATGGAACTACAATTATATAAGTATTTCCTCATTATTTTGGATATTAAATATATATACTTATACATATATATGGATTCATATACTTACATATAATGTTCACAACAATAAATGCATACATATATATCTTTGTTCTGTTCTAGTATGAAACAAATTGTATTGAATTTGATTATATGATTCTAAAATTATTAACTAACACATAAATGTATATATACTTATGTGGCATAATGTGGTTTTTCTATTGACATATACATTATGTAATGTTCAAATCAGGGTAAACATCCACTCATTTGTCATATTATAGTGAAAACATTGAAAATCCTTCTTTTAAATTGTTTTAGAAAAATGTATGATGTGTTATTATAATCTATAGTCGTTGTATTGTATCATGCAGTAGAGTACCAGAACTTCTTATTCCTAACTATAACTTAGTACCTATTAACCAACTTTTTCCCATTCATTTCTCAACCCTACTCTCCTCAGTTTTTAGTAACCATCATTGTACTCTCAGTGACTCTGAGAATAACTTTGTTAGATCCCACAGATGAATGAGAACATCCACTTACGTCTTTCTGGGCTTTACATCATTCTCAATGATAAGGATCCTCACTTCCATCCATATTGTTGAAATGATTAAAATGTACTTGGAAGAATTCCAAGATGTTGGAGCAGGGAGGGAGATTACTGCTCTGGTCCAGGAGAAGATAATTTATAAAAAGCGGAGAGAGAGCAGTCATAAGGAAGAGTTAGGGAGAAAAATGGCAGAGGAAACTCTACGTAGATTAGAGGGACATGGTGGACCTTTGTGGAGAGCATGGATTTCCACAACTTAAGACTTTAGCATCCAAGAGCCTATGCACCAACATTGGAATGTGAGGTGAGACCATAATGCAGCAGTCCAAGCCACTGGCACTAAAGCTGCAGAAAGACCCCAGAGGGAACCTGTCTTGGAGTCCCTTGGGGGATAGTGTACTGGCCACACTAGAGGAGAAAAAAACAAAACAAAACAAAAAAAAAACTGGAGGTACATGTGGGGAGCAACTGAGACTAGACTAAGTTACTGGAATTAAGACTTATTCTATGCATCTGATCTCCCACAATATGGTGCTGAGAGAAAGACCAAACAACTTCTACACAGCTGCCTCCAGTTCAACCTGCTCCTGATTGGAGGAGAGCAGAGTGCTCAGTGTGTGTGTAGCAGAGTTGGGATTGGTGGAAGAGGACTATAAAGGAGGAGAGAGACAACATGCACCAGGAACATCTGAGGAACACCTGAGGAACATCTGAGCAGCCCCCCGAGAGAGCCGGCCAGCGGTGTGCCGCTCCTCCGCGGAAGGGGGGGAAAGCAGCAGGGGGTGCCGCCCCTCCACGGAGGTTGGGGGGCCAGCAGCTAAGCCGGGAAGAGCCAGGCAAAAAGAACAGCTCAGGGTCTAGTGTCGTTCCTCCGCGAATGGGGGAGTGACAGGTACATGTTTCTCTCTCCTGAGAACTTTGCATTGGCATTCTGTAAAAATCTAAAGGAACAGGCACCATTTTGGACATACATAACACTTGCACCAGCTCAAATCCACAACCAGCAACTAGCTGAGTGGAGACTCCTCACTCTGGTGGGAAGAATTAAGAAGGGGCTGGACTCATGACTGTGGGCTTCTGTGCCTGGACTGTGAAAAAAAACTAAGGTTGCATGAGAGGACTCTTGTTGTGGCTGACTTTGGGAAGTCACTGTGATAGACTCCATATGCAGAGGGCTTCTTTGTCTCCTGGAGAGAGACATTTCTGGGTAATCTGAACTAACACAGTGGACTGCACAGATCCTTTGAGTGGTCCTTGGGACAGAGCAGATGAATATTATACCCACTGGGGCTAGCGTTAAGGCACTGTTCTCCTTTGAGGAGAGGAGCTCAGCTGAGCAGAATAAACCTCTCTTCTGATTAAAAGAAAAATGGAGATTTACAACCCCAAAGCAAGGTGTGTCACCTTAGGCAAGCCCTTCACCCTGGAGAACTGAACAGAGCTCTCTGGACACACCCAGCACAAACCTCTGGATATAAATTGAAAGCAGACATTCCACATATATACAGAGGAGTAACACAAAGATAAAAGCCACCAAAACAGAAAAACAAGAAACCAACAAGTATCTCCACAAATGCTGAACAACAAACATACCATTTAAGAAACAAGCATAAGGAAGACAACATGACACCTCCAAAAGAACACAACACTCAATACTAAATTATGAAGATTATGAGATGGAGGAAATGCAAGAAATGGAATTCAAAAAATTGATCATAAGATTACATAGAAGTAATCAGAAGGAAATGCACAACTACTGAAATCCATAGAAGAAATGAAATAAATTTTTATAAAAAGCAGAGAGAGAGCAGTCACAAAGAAGAGTTAGGGAGAAAATGACAGAGGAAACTGTACATAGATTAGAGGGACATGGTGGACCTTTGTGGAGAGCATGGATTTCCACAACTTTACAACTTAAAGAGAAATCAAAATGAAATTAAGAATTCAATAGAACAAATAAAAATGCAGTGGAAAGCCTTAACAACATGGATTAAAAATCCAAATATATGACTGACACCATCAAATTATTAGAGAACATTGGGGGAAACACTGCAAGATATTGGCACAGGCAAAGAGTTCTTGGAAAGAATCCAGAGGTGCAGGCAGTCAAAGCCAAAATTAACAAATGGGCTTACATCAAATCGAGAAGTTTCTGTACGGCAAAAGAAACACTCAGGAAAGTGAAGAGACAACCAACAGAATGGGAGAAATTATCTGCAAACTGTGCAACTGATAAAGGATTAATGACCAGAATCTACCAAGAGGTCAGGAAACTCCACAACAACAAAACAAACAGGCAAAATAATTAAAACAGGCAAAGGACTTAAACAGATATTTTTCAAAATTTTGAAATCCAAATGGCTAACAGACACATTAAAAATGATCTGGTAAAAAAAAAAGCTTGTGAGAGCCTTTCAGGCAATTAAAGTGAAGACATTGCAAAGATCTCTGTGAGTGAGTCCTAGTGAAAAGTCATGGCCGTCAAAGAAAGATATACTTCTCCCTAGTGGGCGAGAGAATTTTCACTTTGTTTATGGCCTTGTCCAAATGCTAGTGGGGTTTGTTGATTCAAAAGGTTTCCTTAGCCTAGGCAGTTCATGTCAAGTGCCACCTGTGGTCACTAACATCGTATATGAGTGGTAACTGTTAAATTAACAGGAGTCACTGTGCACTAACTTCCCATTCAGGACCTCTGGCCTCAATGAGTTACATTGAGAATTAACTGTAAAATTAGTTCTCAAACAGTTTGTGCATGTGCAAATTGTTGAAATCTTTACTTAGTATAGAGTTAGTCTTCCGTGTACATAGTTGAAACTGAATCTTAATGGAGAATGGGACTAGCAAGGAGAGAGCAAGGAGGAGGTGTAGGGATAGGAGTGTGGGTGGGAGGGTGTATATGGTGGGAATAATAACTGTATTCCTAAAGTAGTACTTATGAAATTTTTAATTCTTAAAAAAATAAATAAAAATACTCTATTTCATTGAATAATTTTCCATTGTGCGTGTGTACCTCATTTTCTTTACCATTTTCCATTTGATAAGCAGTTAATTTGTTTTCATTTCTTGGGTATTATGAAGTTATATTGATTGAATTTCCTGTAGCTATTATCCAGGAGTAGCACTGCTTTCTATAGTTTCACTTTTTCTTCTTGAGGAATTGATATTCTCTTTGCCACAATGGATTTACTAATTTACATTTCAACTGAAATGTGCGAGTGTTTCATTTCTTCCCCGTTATTTGAGCATTTATTATCTTTTGTCATCCTGGTAAGTCAGTATAATTGGAACAAGGTGGTATCTCATTATAATTTTGATTTCCTTTTCTCTTATGATTAGTGAAATTGAATATTTTTGTATGTACTTGGTCATTAGTCTGTCTCCCTTGTAATAATTTCTGAGTATGTCTACTCTTCAAATTTAATAGAATGATTTGTGACTTTGCTATTGAGTTACGTATTTGATTGTTAGGTCATTCTCAGGTGACAGGTTTGTAAATATTTTCAGCCATTATGTAGGTTCTTTTTCACTTTATTTTTTCATTGCTGTACAGAAGCTCTTTAGTTTGATGAAATCCCATTTGTCTAGGTTTCTTTTTGCTTCCTGTTCTTTTGTGTATAACTCAAAAGTGAGAGACAAGCTCCAGTATCATTCTTGTGGGTATAATATACAATTTCCAACATCTATTTTAAAAGATTTTACTTATTTGTTTGAGAAGTAGAGTTACAGAAAGATAGAGGGAGCAACAGAGAGAAAGGTCGTTCATCCACTGGTTCATTCCCCAAATGTCCACAAAGGACAGAACTGGGCTGATCTGAAACCAGGAGCTTCTTCCATGTCTCCCACATGTATGTAGGGGCCCAAACACTTGGGCCATCTCAATTTTTAAAGATTCATTTATTTATTTGAAAGTCAGAGATACACAAAGAGAAGGAAGGCCAGGATAAAGGGAGAGGTCTTCCATCTGCTGGTTCACTCCCCAGTTGGCTGCAATGGCTAGAGCTGTGCTGATCTGAAGTCAGGAGCCAGGAGCTTCTGGGTCTCCCATGTGAGTGCAGGGGCCCAAGGACTTGGGCCATCTTCTGCTTCCCCAGGCCATAGCAGAGACTTGGATTGGAAGTGGAGCAACCGGTACTCAAACCAGCACCCATATAGGATGCAGGCACTGCAGGTGGTGCCTTTATCCATTACATGGGCCATCTTCTGCTGCTTTTTAAGGCAATAAAAGAGAACTGGATCAGAAGTGGAGCAGCAGGGACTCGCAACGGTGCCTATATGGAATGGCAACACTGCAGGTGGTGGCTTTACCCACTATGCCACAGCACTGATCCCATAGGTAACTTCTAGAAACCAAGTTGTCAGCAAGTCAGAGCACTAAATTTTCAATGTCAGATAGCAGATTTCTCCAGAGTTCACTATATTTAAGTCATTACTTAAACACATGTACATAATGGGTTATTGAAGATCCTTTATTATTAAATGTTGCCAGGAAGAAAATATTTATTGGTTAAAACTGAAGACTACAAGGAGTGAATTACTGCTGCCAATATGAGCAACTATGAATTGAAACAAATTTACCTTGGAGACTTTCCATGATTAAAAAATAAATACCAACAAATATAAACACCAATTCTGTATGACATTTCTTATTTGATTTATATGTGGTGATTCATTACCATCTCAATGATATCTATTATTTATACCAAAGATTACTTTTTGCTGTTATTCTTTTTTTTTACCTAGAAACATTTTATTTAAGGCATAAAAATCATGTATTTCATAAATATATATTTAGGAAATATGGATTCTTTCCACCCTACCCTCCCTACTGCTCACACTCCCATCCTTCTTCCTCCAGCCATTCCCTCAGGCCAGCGCCGGGGCTCACTAGGCTAATCCTCCTCCTTGCAGTGCCGGCACCCCGGGTTCTAGTCCCAGTAGGGGTGCCGAATTCTGTCCCGGTTGCCTCTCTTCCAGGCCAGCTCTCTGCTGTGGCCAGGGAGTACAGTGGAGGATGGCCCAAGTGCTTGGGCCCTGCACCCCATGGGAGACCAGGAGAAGCACCTGGCTCCTGCCATCCGATCAGCGCGGTGCGCCACCTGCAGTGCACTGGCTGCGCCGGCCATTGGAGGGTGAACCAATGGCAAAGGAAGACCTTTCTCTCTGTCTCTCTCTCACTGTCCACTCTGCCTGTCAAAACAAACAAACAAACAAAAACAACTGTCACTCAACAGTTGAGACAGGGGCTGTTCAAAAGCATTCTATCTCAGTGTGACAATTTCACTTTTACAGACTACCTTTCAGGTACTCTATTAGTTACCACAGACCAGGGAGAACATATGATGTTTGTCTTTTGGGGAGTGGATTACTTCATTAAGTATAATGATTTCCACTTGCATCCACTTTATACTAATGATAGTACATATACCATAATTTCTTTATGCAGTCTTCAGTTGACAGACATCTGGGTTGGTTCTATGTTTTAGCTATTATGAATTGAACTCCATTAAACATGAAGGTACAGATAAATCTTTCATATGCTGATTTCATTTTCTTTGAGTAAGTTCCAAGGCGTGAGATGGCTGTGTCATCATAGGCATATATTTATAAATATATGCAAATCTTGAGAAACAAATATTTCTTTTCTGGCACATGAATATGAGAAATGTATAAATCTTTCTCAATAATAGGCATATTATTGTAAATATGTTTGATACTAAAATTTTGTGTTTAAATATCTGTAATTTTGGGGGCCAGTGCTGTGGCTCAGCAGGTTAACACCCTGGTCTGAAGCCCTGGCATCCCATATGAGCGCCGGTTCTAGTCCCAGCTGCTCCTCATCTGATCCAGCTCTCTGCGATGGCCTGGGATAGCAGTAGAAGATGGCTCAAGTCCTTGGGCCCCTGTACCTGCATAGGAGACCCAGAAGAAGCTCCTGGCTCCTGGCTTCAGATCAGTGAAGCTCAGCCATTGTGGCCATCTGGGGAGTGAACCAGTGGATGGAAGACCTTTCTCTCTGTCTCTACTTCTCTCTGTAATTCTGTCTTTCAAATAAATAAAATAGGTCTTTAATAAATAAATAAATATCTGTAATTTTGTATATGAACAATGATAGGAAAAATGAAATTGTGGAGGTGTCTTGACTGCATTTGGCACAGAAGAGTTGTTCAACAAAAGACCTTTAAAGGTGATTGCTATTTACTGATACATTATTAATATTACCTGGGATCTGGGGCCAGTGCTATGGTGCAGTAGGTTAATCCTCCGCCTTTTATGCTGGCATCCCATATTGGTGCTTTTTCGAGTCCCAGCTACGAAAGCAGTAGAAGATGACCCAAGTGCTTGGAACCCTGCACCTGCTTGGGAGACCTGCTCTGGCCATTGTGGCCATTTGGAGAGTGATCCAGCAGAAGAAAGACCTCTATCTCTGTTTTTCTCCCTCTCTCTGTCTGTATCTACCTCTCAAGTAAGTAAAAGAATATATTAAAAAAACATTATGTGGAATAATGAAGGGAAAAGAGAGGACAGTTTTTTTTTGAGTGTTTGTCTGTTTTCAGTTCCCTTTTCAGATATTATCCTGGTTATATGACTCTCACTATTTTGTTTGAGTAATAATTAGATGAAGAACTTTATTTATATGTATATATAAGACTTCAACAAAGATAGTGTAGAACCTGAGAAAAATGTCTGTTCAAGGCAAACAGTATAATAAATTTTCTTGTCTCCTAGATATCTATAGAAAATGTTCTTGTTTTACCTATACATTTTTTTGTAGTTCATTTTTGTGTGATGTGACCATAACATCCGTGGTTGGAAAGAAATTTCCTTTTAATAAATGAGTTTTTTGTGCTAGATTTGCTAGGTTAAGTTAGCTTTTTATTTGTTTGTTTTATTTGTTTTATTATTGTTCTACAATTCTTATTGGACTGAACTTTTTTCTTTCAAAATGTTTTCATAGTATGATGAGAATGTCATGGATTGAGGGAAGATTTATACAGAAAGCATTTGGACTGGTAACTACATTTTATATTTTTGTTAAATTAGAATGTGATCGTTCAGCTCAGTTTTTCATTTGCATTGAGCTTTCTGATTAAGCCTGCTGGAGAGTACCAACATTTAGAACTTAATATTCTTTTTTAAAATATTTATTTATTTTTTTGTTTAGTTGAGAGGTAGAGTTGCAGACAGAGAGAGAAACAGACCAAGAGAAAGGACTTCCATGCACTGGTTCAGTCCCCAAATTACTCCAAAGGTCAGAGCTGAGCAAATCTGAAGCCAGGAGCCAGGAACTTCTTCTGGGTCTCCCATGCAGGTACAAGGAACCAAGCCCTTGGGCCATTGTCCACTGGTATCCCAGGAAATAAACAAAGAGCTGGATCAGAAGAGGAGCAGCCAGGACATGAACTGGCACCTATATTGAATGCTGGCATCACAGATGGAGGTTCAGCCTATTATGACATAGCACTAGCACCTAGAAGTAAAAATTATTGCAAAAAAACTACAATTTTTTCCATTATTGTTTAGAAATGTATTAGAAATGCCAGTGTGTTTATCCTTGTTCCTTTTTCATGATATGTTTTAAACATAAATATATCTCATTTTACTGTAATTTAATAAATTTTTACTTCCTTTGTACTTGATATGATTTCCTATTCAACATTTTTCATATCAATACTTAAATTAGAATACAATAATATTTTATTGTTTAATCTTTTACTTCTTTTTTTCTCACTTAAGCTTCCAGTTTTGGAGCTCTGGAATCTCAGTTCATTCAGGTATCTTAAAATTTATTTTAGACTAACATTATACTGATGAAGAGGTGGTGATTAAATGTATTAATAACAGTAAAGTTTATCTATTTTATATGTAATAGATTCATGATAAAAAAGTAACTTAATTTTTACTTTACCAAAAATAATCTGTAAGTAGAGGCTTGAATGGAATAGACAATAGGAACATTCACTAATAGTAAAGCAACTGGCAGAGGTTTTATTACTCATGTGAAAATTAACTCTTTAAGATTGCATGTAATGATTCAGATTAGATTTAGCAGCTTTATTTCCCATTTCTTTTATAGTTGGGATGAGTGAATTGAAAAGGAATTTTTGATGATTAATCTTCTTAAGTTTATTATTGCCTATATTCCCCCATGTGACAACATATCAGAAGTGGAAGAGATTATAGTAAGAATTAAACCACACTTTATGCCAAAAGGGCTTATATACTTTGTTAGGCAGAATGCCATGTTTTAGTTATCAGATGCCTTTAGTCATTGATGTATTACTGTGTATTCTATATTGGGGATAAAAATTGGAAAAACCTTCATCTGTTTTCAAGAACTAGCAATGCAGTAGAGAAAACAAACATATTTAAGCCAATGTAATTCAACAGAGTAATCCTTTAAAATGTAGTCACTTTTACTACTGTGTGTTATTTTGAGGAAGATGCTTTTCCTAGTTTGAGTGCTCTTATCATGCAACAGTGTGGGATTTTGTCTAACAATTTTCTATGTCTTTTGAGATGATCATGGGTTATTTTTGTTCTTTTTTCTGTTTTTATGTATTACATTGGCTGATTTTCCTATGTTGAATAATCCTTAAATTCCAAGATGTTTCATTTGGATTATATGTGTGTGTGTGTGTATATATATATATTTATGTACATTGTATACATATATGTACAATTTAATATATAATATATAATTCCTTTTTGGACGTTACTTAATTATGTTTGCTAAAATTTTTGTGGAGAATCTTTATCTATAAAAATAAGTGATATTGTTTTAATTTTACTTGATAGCTTTGGTTTTTATATAAAGATTATGTCAGCCTCATTGTTTTAGTGAAAAGTGTTCCTCAGCTTGTTTTTGAAGGGTTTGTTAAAACTGATGCTTATTCATCAAGTGTACAAAAGCAGATTTCTTATTTTCTTAAGATTTATTTATTTATTTGAAGGCGTTACAAAGAGGCAGAGGCAGAGAGAGAGAGGTCTCCCATCCGATGGTTCAATCCCCAGATAGTTACAATGGCTGGAGCTGAGCCATTCTGAAGCCAGGAGCAAGGAGCTTCTTCCACGTCTCTCATGTGGGTTCAGGGACCCAAGGACTTGAGCCATCTTCTACTGATTTCCCAGACCATAGCAGAGACCTGGCTCAGGAGGAGCAGCCAGGACTCAAACTGGCACCCATATAGGATGCTGACACTGCAGTTGGTGGCTTTATCTGCTACACCACAATGCCAGCTCCAGATTTGTTATCTTTTATGCAGCTGGAAAAAGAGGAGTTATAGTGAAAAAACACACTGGTACTGCTTGTCTATGTAATATTGTTCACTAGTGTTTTTATTTAGTTTATTAATGACAAATTTTCTCAGGCTGTTAAAGATAAGAATGATCATCTAAAGCCCTTGTCTCTACCGGTGAGAAACAGTGTTATTTCCTTTTTTTTTCTTCTTACTAGTTATTGAACTCTTTACTTAGTGCAGGGTTAACTTATGAATATAAAGTAAACTAAAAGTAGATCATTATTAGAACTGAGAGAAGAATTAGGAGAGGAAGAAGAAGAATGGGTGAGAATGTGGGCCGGATGGGGAGTAGGGTGGGAATTGTCACTACATTCCAAAACTGTATATATGAAATACATGAAATTTGTTTTAATAAAATAAAATATAAAACTATGTCAATTTCTACATTCTTACAGGATAATCTTGCTGGATGTAGAATTCTTGGTTGACTGTCTTTTCCTTTAACTATGATGAATATGCTATCTATTGCTTTCTGGCCTCCATGGTTTGAAATGAAAAACCAGCTCATATTTTATTAGAGTCAGTATTGTCTTTGTGCTTTCAAGATTCTATTTTTCTCATATTTTAGCAGTTTGATTAAATTTTTTCTAAATGTGGATCTCTTTGACTTTATCTCACTTGCAGGCTGTTTTGTTTCTTGGATGTTTAGATTTATGTTTTTCATCAAATTTGGGAGATTTTTAGCCATTACTCCTTCAAACATTCTTTCTACTTCTTTCTCTCCTTTTTTCTTATGGAATGCTCATTTGTATCTTGGTATGCTTGATGATGTCCCACAGATCTATGCTTTGTTCATTTGTCTTTATTCTTTTATTTTATTCTTTAGATTGGATAATGCCAATTGTTCTTTAGTTTGCATCTTTTCATTGATATTCTGGAAAACATGGAAACGTTAACATCATGCTTTATTATTAATTTGAAGACACAGATTTCTTTAGTTCTTTGAATATATTTAAAATAACTGATTTGTCTAGTAACTTTAGCTTCTTGACTTCCTCAGGGATAGCTTCTGTTGACTGTCACTTTCTTGTGCAGGGGGCATTCTTATATCTACATTATATTTCTGCATCTTTTATAATACTTCTGTTCAATACCAGACATTAAATAATATAACAATGGTAAGTAAAATGGGAAGTCAGATTCTCCCCCATCCCTAGGGTTTTGTTGCTATTGTGGTTGTTGTTACAGTTTGGTTAACCACTTTTCTGAACTAATTCTTTATTCTTCATAAAGTGTGTCCATAATGCTTCTGCTTGGTTAGTTCAGTTATGAGCTAATAATTTGAAATTAATTTCTTTAAGTATCTGGAAACTGTGAATTGCCTAGTTTTTGCCTACAGATTTTCTGTGTTCTGGAAACAAGCAGGTAGTTTACAACTCTGCATTAGCTTTCAATTCTCCAGCAGAGCCTCAGCAGAAGTCAGAAGTAAGAGCTGGGTCCTTCTGGGCTGGTGCTGTGGTGCAGCCAGTTGACTCCCAGGCCTGAAGCACCAGCATCCTATATGGGTGCCAGTTCTAGTCCTGGCTGCTCCTCTTTTGATCCAGCTCTCTGCTATGGCCCGGGAAAGCAGTAGAAAATGGCCCAACTTTTTTTTATTTTCTAATTTTATATTGCCCTAATTCATTGCTATTTCAGGAAACATGAAGGAAGTTCATAAATTTTTGTCATTTGTGTTTTCTGGGATTTTGTGTCAACTCTGGTGTCCTATATGCCACTTTTCTTCAGCACTGTGCATCTCTTTAGTTATCAAAAGAAAGCAATAGCCTTGATCTCTTTTTATGCAAGAAAATATATTAAAGGGGCAGGCCCCGTGGTGCACTAGATTAATCCGCTGCCTACGGCACTGGCATCCCATATGGGCATCGGTTCTAGTCCCGGTTGTTCCTCTTCCAGTCCAGCCCTCTGCTGTGGCTTGGGAAGGCAGTGGAAGATGGCCCAAGTGCTTGGGCCCCTGTACCCACATCGGAGACCAGGAAGAAGCTCCTGGCTCCTGGCTTTGATCAGCGCAGTTCCAGCCATTGTGGCCATTTGGGGAGTGAACCAATGGAAGGAAGATCTTTCTCTCTGTCTCTCTCTCACTGTCTGTAACTCTACCTGTCAAATAAATAAATAAATAAATAAAATAGTTAAAAATATATTAAAGGACAGAACATGCAGTATACATATTGGCAACCTTTGTTTTCAGCATTTTTCTTCAGGAAGTATAATTTGTCTCCTTCAGTAATTTGGATGGCTGATACCCTGCTTGAACTTTTATGTTGCTTACCTATTTGTTTTTCTTTTTTTAACTTTTATTTAATGAATATAAATTTCAAAGTACAGCTGATGGATTACAATGGCTTCACCCCCCCATAACTTCCCTCCCACCTGCAACCCTCTCCTCTCCTACTCCCTCTCCCTTTCCATTCACATCAAGATTCATTTTCAATTCTCTTTAAATACAAAAGATCAATTTAGCATATATTAAGTAAAGATTTCATCAGTTTGCACCCACCCAGAAACAGAAAGTGTAAAATACTGTTTGAGTACTAGTTATAGCATTAAATCACAATGTACAGCACATTTAAGACAGAGATCCTACATGAGGAGTAAGTGCACAGTGACTCCTGTTGTTGCCTTAACAAATTGGCACTCTTGCGTATGGCATCAGTAATCACCCTAGGCTCTTGTCATGAGTTGCCAAAGCTATGGAGCCTTTTGAGTTCGCCAACTCTGATCTTACTTAGACAAGGTCATAGTCAAAGTGGAAGTTCTCTCCTCCCTTCAGAGAAAGGTACCTCCTCCTTTGATGACCTGTTCTTTCCACTGGGATCTCACTCACAAAAATCTTTCATATAGTTTTTTTTTTTTTTTTCCCAGAGTGTCTTGGCTTTCCATGCCTAAAATACTCTCATGGGCTCTTCAGCCAGATCGGAATGCCTTAAGGACTGATTCTGAGGCCAGAGTGCTGTTTAGGACATCTGCCATTCTATGAGTCTGCTGTGTATCCTGCTTCCCATGTTGGATCGTTCTCAATCTTTTTGATCCTATCAGTTAGTATTTGCAGACACTAGTCTTGTTAGGTGATCCCTTTGACTCTTCATCCTATCATTATGATCAATTGTGAATAGAAATTGATCGCTTGGACTAGTGAGATGGCATTGGTACATGCCACCTTGATTGGATTGAATTGGAATCCCCTAGCACATTTCTAACTCTACCATTTGGGGCAAGTCCGATTGAGCATGTCCCAAATTGTACATCTCCTCCCTCTCTTATTCCCACTCTTATATTTAACAGAGATCACTTTTCAGTTAAACACCTAAGAATAATTGTGTATTAATTACAGAGTTCAACCAATAGTATTAAGTAGAATAAAAAATACTAAAAGGGATAAAGTATTAAGATTTTTATCAATCTTTACTTAATGTATGCTAAACTGATCTGTATATAAAGAGAATTGAAAATGAAAAAAAAATTTTTATCGACAATCAGGACAAAGGCTGATCAAGTTACTGTTTCTCAAAGTGTCCATTTCACTTGAACAGGTTTCCTTTTTGGTGCTCAGTTCTCACCAATCAGGGAGAACATATGATATTTGTCCCTTTGGGACTGGCTTATTTCACTCAGCATGATGTTTTCCAGATTCCTCCATTTTGTTGCAAATGACTGGATTTCGTTGTTTCTTACTGCGGTATAGTACTCTAAAGAATACATATCCCATAATTTCTTTATCCAGTCTACCGTTGATGGGCATTTAGGTTGGTTCCAGGTCTTAGCTATTGTGAATTGAGCTGCAATAAACATTAAGGTGCAGACAGCTTTTTTGTTTGCCAACTTAATTTCCTTTGGGTAAATTCCAAGGAGTGGGATGACTGGATTGTATGGTAGGGTTATATTCAGGTTTCTGAGGAAACTCCAGACTGACTTCCATAGTGCTTAACCAGCTTGCATTCCCACCAACAGTGGGTTAGTGTCCCTTTTTCCCCACATCCTTGCCAGCATCTGTTGTTGGTAGATTTCTGTATGTGAGCCATTCTAACCTCTACTTACAAGAGTCAGGCCAATTTCTTTGCTGTCACTTTTTCCTTTCTTCTTTTTAAAGATGTATTGATTTATTTGAGAGTCAGAGTTACACAAAGAGAGAAGGAGAGGCAGAGAGAGAGAGAGAGGTCTTCCAACCACTGGTTCACTCTCCAATTGGCTGTAAAGGCCAGAGCTGCACTGATTCAAAGCCAGGAGCCAAGAGTTTCTTCCAGGTCTCCCATGTGAGTGCAGGAGTCTAAGGAGTTGGGCCATCTTCTACTGCTTTCTCAGGCCATAGCAGAGAGCTGGATTAGAAGTGGAGCCTCTGGAACTTGAACCTGTGCCCATATGGGATGCCGGCACTGCATCTATGACACAGCACCAGCCCCATACACTTACTCTTAAAACTTCAACTCTACCACTAGAATTTACTGCTGGCTATAATCCTGAAGAAATTAAACTATCTTGTTTACAATTTTTAGGACTGAATATGGCAGCTTTACCTGAATCAAGGTAGGTAGCATGCATTGATTATATGACTCTTGGAAAAGCGTATATTTATATATTGCAGCACGTATGTTAGTCATATTAGAGTGAATTATGTTTATAAGCTTAAGAGAAGTCAGTAAGTTAGGAGTCACAGAGTTTTAGAATTAGAGGGATCATTGATTTTTTTCAATATAACAATGTTGTTTTTGAAAAGTTGCATGTTAATTTTAATGTAAGATCAAAATATTTCATTCAATATAAAGTCAATGGTGAGAAAAATGAGACTATTTTTGTAAACAATTTGAGATTAGAGTTCTTGGTGTCAATTTACGTTTCCAAGCATATTGACTAGTATATTTCTGTATTTTGTTTCAATACTAATAATAACACCTAGTACCTATTGGTTTCCTATGTGCTAGACAATGTTCTATAGATGATATATATAATATTGAGCTCATTATCATGAAAATATTGTGATATAGATTATTCTGAAATTCATATATATGAGAATTTTTTGCAAGGGATCAAGAAAGTGTTGATCTTGTTTATTATGAGTGGTGATAATTTTTTAGTGATTCAATTTCAAAGTAATGGTGATCTTTTTTTGGAGGTGAGTTCCTAATAGTTTTTTCCAAAATATTTATTCTTGTTTAAAATTTTCATTTAAGGTATATAAATATCATGTATTTCATGTATACAGATTTATGAATATAGTGATACTCCCACCCACCCTCCTCCCACCATCCCTACCCTACAATCCCTCCCACCCCTCCTCCTCCTTTCTCTCCTAATCCCTTTCTTAATTTTTAAAATGATGTACTTTCAGTTTATTTTATACTCAGAAGATTAACCATACACTTAGTACAGAGTTCAACAAGTAGTAAGAGTGAAAAAAAAAGCAATGTTCAGGGCTTTAAACAATCATAGAAGCTGAAAATTTCTTATTTATTTGGAAAACAGAATGACAGGAAATGAGTTGCACACAAAAATGCACGAGAGAGAGAGAGAGAGAGAGAGAGATTCACTCCCTCAAATGGCTGCAACAAGCCAGAAACTGGAAAGCCAGGAATTCACTCTGGGTCTCTCACACAGGTAGCAGGAGCTCAAATACCTGAGCCATCTTCTGCCTTCCCAGGTGCATTAGCAGGAAGATGGATCAGAAGTGGAGCACTCAAACTAGCACTGTGATATGGGATGCTGGCATGGCAAGCAGTGGCTTTACCTGCGGTACCACAACACCAATTCCACAGAACCTTTATTTAAAAAGATTTATTCTATTTATTTATTTGAAAAGTAGAATAACAAGGAGGGAGGGAGGTAGAGATCAATCATGCATCTTTACTTCATTCTCCCAATGGCTACAACAACAGGAGTTCTTTCAAGCTGAAGCCAGGAGCAGGAACTAGATGGTCTAGTTCACCCACAACAGTAACTGGGACCCAAGTACTTGAGTCATCTTCCACCAATTTTCCAGTCACATTGGCAGGTAGGTATAATGCAAGTAGAGAACCTGGGACTCACAGGTGGTGGCTCACCACACTGCCACAACACCTGCCTCATTATTTAGGGATTTATTTATTTGAAATAGGAGTGACAGGAAAGAGACAGACTGAGTACTAACAGATTCTTAATCAGTTATAAGGTTCAATTTAGAGAAAATTTTTGCTGTTTATGTCTGGCTTTGTGGCTCAACTTATTAAGCCATAGCCTGTAATGCTGGCATCCCATACAAACGCCAGTTAAAGGTGCAGCAGCTCCACTTCTGATTTAGCTCTTGCTACTGTGGCTGGGAAAACAGTGGAAAACAGCATAGATACTTGGGTCCCTGCCACCCACATGGGAGATCCTGATGGTGCTATAGGCTCCTGGCTGAGATGAGGCCATTGTAGCCATTTGGGAAATTGACCATTGGATGGAGGATCTCTTGATCTCTCTCTCTTCCTCTTTCAAATAAACTAAATCTTTTTTTTTTATGTGACAGGTAGAGTTACAGACAGTGAGAGAGAGAGAGAAAGGTCTTCCCTCTGTTGGTTCACTCCTCAAAGGCTACTACGGCCAGCACTGCACCGATCCAAAGTCAGGAACCAGGTGCTTCTTCCTGGTCTCCCATGTGAGTGTAGGGGCCCAAGGACTTGGACCATCCTCCACTGCCCTTCTGGGCCGCAGCAGAGTGCTGGACTAGAAGAGAAGCAACTGGGACTAGAACTGGTGTCCATATGGGATGCTGGCGCCGCAGGCAGAGGATTAACCAAGTTAGCCATGGTGCCGACCCCTAAATAAACTAAATCTTTAAAATATAAAAGGACTCATATGTATTAAAATTGTATACAAATTGTTCACTTTATATAAATGAAAAGTAAAATAATTATGAAAAATAAATAATAGGATTCATTATTTTATGAAAAACAATGCAAATTAATCCATCATATTAGACAGTGTCCCTTTAAAATGCCTCTGAGACATTTATACAGAATATCCTAAACAAAATCCATTGTTTTTTGTTTTTTAGATTTTTTTTTTACAGGCAGAGTGAACAGAGAGAGAGAGAGAGAGAGAGAAAGCTCTTCCTTTTGCCGTTGGTTCACCCTCCAACGGCCATCATGGCCGGCACACCACTCTGATCTGAAGGCAGGAGCTAGGTGCTTCTCCTGGTCTCCCATGGGGTGCAGGGCCCAAGGACTTGGGCCATCCTCCACTGCACTCCCTGGCCACAGCAGAGAGCTGGCCTGGATGAGGGGCAACCTGGACAGAATCCGGTGCCCCAACCAGGACTAGAACCCTGTGTGCTGGTGCCGCAAGGTGGAGGATTAGCCTATTGAGCCACGGCACCGGCTACAAAATTCATTGTTAATATTACTTTAGTAATTTCATTTATTGCAGTTTCATTACCCCTTATTGCCCAAATAAACACATCCAGTTTGTCAGAGAAGAATAAAACACAAATTAAAGAAGCACCAACTCTATCTAAAATATGACACTTGAAAATATGTCACAGTACTATTGCTTGACTATTATATTTTGACAAGTTTTCTTTCGTTATTTAAGGATAGCACCAGCTCTCATAATGTCTCTAGTTACACAGTTTTACATGAGCAGACATGCATAACTTGCATCAAAATAAAGATATGTACAAATTTTTTTAAACTTTTATTTAGTAAATATAATTTTCCAAAGTACAGTTTATGGATTACAATGGCTTTTCCCCCCATAACTTTCCTCCCACCCACACTCCTCCCATATCCCCTCCCTCTCCCATTCCTTCACATCAAGATTCATTTTCAATTCTCTTTATATACAGAAGATCGATTTAGTATATATTAAGTAAAGATTTCATCAGTTTGCACCCACACAGAACATAAAATGTAAAATACTGTTTGAGTACTAGTTATAGCATTAAGTCACACTGGACAACACATTAAGGACAGAGATCCAAATTTAACTATTTTAACCATGTACTTATTTGCTAGAAGTATAAGTGACATATCTAGAGTTGTTAAGAAATGAGGGCTGCCCCAAAATCAACTTAGCATCCCAATGTAATGCATTGTCTCTTTCTAGAGTTAAAGATTATAATTTCTGGAAAATTAACTTGGAAAATTTGTATTTGCTATTTTGTTATAATGGAAAAATTCTTTGTATGTTTAGTCATGATTTGCTTGAATTTTATTCAGAATATTTTTCTAGTGTGTTTGCTATTTATTTGAGATTAATAACAAATAACTGTATTTCCCTCAAGTGGTGACAGTGGCCATCTCGGCCAGACTAAAACCAGGAGACAGGAGCTTCTTCTGGGTCTCCCACATTGGGGGCATGGGAGTTCGATCATCATCTACTGTTTTCCCTGGCATATTAACATGGAGCTGGATCGGAAGGAGATCAGCCGCGAATTGAATCAGTGCCCATATGGGATGCCAGAACTGAAGGTGGCAGCTAAACTCAGCATGCCACTGGCCCACTCTTAATGTTTTAAGTGATGATATTTTAAAGGCTTTTTTTCAGTGTTTTAAATAAAATGATATTTTTTCCTACTAGCCATAATATTAACATTTAAAGCAGTACATTATGTAAGACTTCTCAACAGCACAATTTCCTAAGGAATTCTAATATATTATGGTGTTTCTAAAGTGAAAAAATAGGATTTCTTTCAGATCTCATGGATAAGTTAAGATCAAAGTTGAAGACAGTGCTTTGTCACTCTGTTTTAAGTATTTTTAAACAAATTTGTAAGAATTCTATACTATAGTACAGTTTTTAAAAATTTACAATGATAAAATTAATAGCTTTTTAATTACTTTACTAAATCTCAGAGAAAGTATTGGATTTCTATGATCCTTAAACTATGAGTTACATTGTGTGCAATGAAGTGGAGCTTTTCTTAACGTTTTATTGGCAGTCTCAAAGAAAAAACATTTCTTTAAATTAGTCAAATATTCCTCCTTGTAAATTTTAGAACTCATTAGGCATTCTGCATTAAATAACTATTAAAATAAGAAAAAACAAAAGTAATATTTGTGTCTTTTTAATGACATATTTAGTTTTATACATTCTAGTATGACAGAAAAATCATTATATTGTATCAAAATGGGCAAGATATTTGCTATTTGGAAGAGGAGATACTTTTTTGAAAGAGTTACTAAATATGGAATCAAATTATTCAGAAGCTGTGTTTTCTTTTATTTTTGCTTTCCTTCTTTCCTCTCCCTCGCCCCACCTCAATGTTTGATGCTTAACATCCTTTTATTGATATTGGAAGAAGAAATGGGAAAAAAGTATAAGCAGAAAATACTGTGAAAATGTAATTCATGCATAAAAACATCACACTTCAGCAGGTATTAGGGAATTCACATGACGGCATATTCCTGTGTGAGAGACAGGCTGTGTGTTCTTTACACACAAAATAATTCCTCTTTCATATTGGGTCAGGGGCTCACTCTACTCCAGTATGATCTTGTTTTAGATCATTACATATACAACAATCCTATTTCTTTTTCTTTTTCTTTTTCTTTTTTTTTTTTTTTTTTTGACAGGCAGAGTGGACAGTGAGAGAGAGAGACAGAGAGAAAGGTCTTCTTTTGCCGTTGGTTCACCCTCCAATGGCCACCAGGGCCGGCATGCTGCAGCCAGTGCATCGTGCTGATCCAAAGCCAGGAGCCAGGTACTTCTCCTGGTCTCCCAGGTGGGTGCAGAGCCCAAGCACTTGGGCCATCCTCCACTGCACTCCCGGGCCATAGCAGAGAGCTGGACAGGAAGAGGGGCAACTGGGACAAAATCCGGCACCTGAACAGGACTAGAACCCAGTGTGCCGGTGCTGCAGGTGGAGGATTAGCCTATTGAGCCGTGGCACCGGCTGCAACAATCCTATTTCTAATAAAGTCACACTCTGAGGTACTAGGGTTTAGGATTCCAACTTAAGGATTCTGGAGGGAAAAGATCAATGCCTGAAAGAAAGGGTTGAACTGCTAAAAAGGGATAGACCTTGAAAACACGGAGAGAAGCCAATCACAAACGATCACATGTTGTATAATTCTATTCATAAGAAACTTCTGGAAGACACAAAGCTGTAGACATGAGATGTGGATTCAAGGTTTAAGGATATGAAAATCACAGAGATGAATAAGAAATTTGTGGTTAAAGGCATGAGGTTTCTCTTTTGGGGGATGAAAACCTTCCAAAATTGACTATAGTGTTGGCTGTGCAATCCTGTCAATATTTCCCAAACCAGTGTGTTGTATACTTCAAGTGGCTGACTTGTATGGAATGTGAAATACATATCTATCAAATTATTTAAAAAATACAACAAGTCTGTGCTATAAAAATGTAAGAGATCAAAAACTGAAAAACAAGAAGTGTAGACTTCTAAAGTTCGGAAATTTCTATTTTTTAAAATTTATTTTAATTTTGTTCAAAAGGGAGAGAGAGAGAGAGAGCGTGCATTTCCATCCAGTGGATCTCTCCCGCACATGCCCAAAACAGTGAAGACTGACCTGCCACATGGATGCCAAGGACCCCAGTATTTGAGACATCGCCTGCTGCCTTCTTAGGTTCACATTAGCTGGAAATTGTGGTCAGGAAGAGAGCCAGGTCCAGAACCATGTACTACAATGCAGGGTGCAGGCATCTGACTCTTGTGCCTAATGATTGCCCTTGGCAGTCAAATTTTCAGATCCTGGCCATGCAGCTCCTCTGACCTTGAGTGAATAGCTCTGGGAGGCTTTACTGCTTCAGTGGAAAAGTACATAATAATGGAGGTGAAATTCTAGACACCTGGAAATTGCTCAATACAATCTATTTTTAGTCATTTATTTGACACCCCGCACTTGGAAACAGTGTGATTCTATAACATTAAATCTTCCTTTGGCTCGTCCTCATGCATTCTCTTCAGTATTACTGTCTGCTGATCAACCCAGTGCTTCCTCTTCTGACATCATAATGCATGGCATGCCCCTTCCACATTAGATTGATGAGTAGTAAACTATCTTTAGAATAAAAAAGAAAACAAGGAAGCAATGGTAGCTTTAACCACAGCAGACAATTGCCAGGTTTGAAAATTTGCTCATCAGAACATAAAGCAGTGGGATTATGTGAAGGACTCCACGTTTTCCCCTAGGGAACCTGAAATCATGCTGCCATCTTGGCAATGGGGCAACCCTACTTCTGAGTTCATATAGATCAGTGATGATATATAATGGGAGGGGGTGATTTCCAAACTTTAGTGTGCTTAGGAGTCACCCACAGAGCTTGTCCAATACACAGAGATTTCAGAGCCTCAACTCAAGCATTCTGACTGAATGGAAATAGCATGAAGCCCAGAAATACACTTGCTGGTGAGTTTGAGCCTAAGCTACACTGTTAGGGTACCCAGAAACGTGTTACCTATTTAATTTAGGAGTTCACACAGGCAAATCCCTTCCTAGAATACTCTCAGGCATCTAACTTTGAGTTCTAAAAAAACATATCCAGGAGATAATTCAAAAGGTGTTTCTTATATTGCAAATGGATGCTTATTCATTTTTTTAAATTTTTAAAAAAATTTATGTTGTACTATGTGAATTAATGGTGAAACTACTACTCAAATAGTACTATATACTTTGTGTGTCTGTGTGGGTGAAATCTGTTGCAATCTTTGCTTAGTATATACTAAGTTGATCTTCTGTATATAAAGATAATTGAAAATAAATCTTAATGAAGAATGGGATGAGAGAGGGAGTGGGAAATGGGATGGTTGTGGGTGGGAGGAAGGTTATGGAGGGGGGAGAGCCACTATAATCCAAAAGTTGTACTTTGGAAATTTATATGTATTAAATAAAAGTTAAAAAAATTAAAAAAAAATTGTTATTTATTTAAGGGTGAATAAATTCCATATATTTCATATATACAGATTCAGGAGCAAAGTGATAATTCCTACCCAACTTCCTTTCCACCCATGCCCCCACCCTCACTCCTTCTTCCTTTCTGATGCATTCTTTTAATTTTTATAATGACATAGTTTCAGTTTATTTTTAATAATAAGATTCACCCTTTGCTAAGGAAAGAATTCAACAAAAATGTAAGAAAAAATGATGCTGGAGTAATTGGATCACCACATGAATAAGTATGAAACAAAGCATCTACCTTACATTTTATACAAAAATCAACAAAAATGCAGCAAGGATCTAAATCTATGACTCATACCATTAAATTACTAGAGGAGAACTTTGGGGAGACTCTACAAGACTTTGGCACAGGCATGGTCTTCTTGTAAAAGACCCAAAAAGCACAGCCAACCAAAGCCAAAAGAGAAAATGGGATTACATCAATGTAAGAACTTCTGCACTGTAAAGAAAACATTTAACATAGCGAAGAGGCAACTGACAGAATGGGAGAAAATATTTGCAAATTTTGCACTGATAAAGGACTAATATTCTAACCTATAAGGAGCACAAGAAACTCAACAACAATAAAACAAATCCAGCTAAGAATGTTCAAAAGTATTTTTCAAGAGAAGAAATTCAAATGGCCAACAGACACATGAAAAAATGTTCAGGATTACTAGCCAAGTGGGAAAAGAATAACAACAACAAAAAGGTTTCACCTCAACCCAGTTAGAATGGCACTCAGAAAGAAATTAGAAATTAATAATTATCTGTGAGGATGTGGAGAAAAAGATTAGCTAATCCGCTGTTCGTGGAAATGTAAACTTGAAAGGCCATTATGGAATAGAGAATGGCAATTCCTCAGAAAGCTGAAAATAGATCTACCATATGTTCCAGTCGTGTCACTCCTGGGAATTTATCCAAACAAAATGAAATCTGTATATGAAAGAGTTACCTGTACCCCTTGTTTATTGCAGTTCAATTCACAATAACTAAGGTATGGAATCAATCCAGATGACTATCATCTGATAATTGGAGAAAGAAAATGTGCTTTGTATACACTATGGAATATTAAAATATTACTCAGCAATAAAAAGAATGAAATCTTGTCTTTCAAAATGAAATGGATGCAACTGGAAACCATTTTTGAAATAGTTTTGAAATTTTTGAATTTTGAAATCATTTTGAAATAAGACAGTCTTCAGAAGAAAAAAACTGTTTTCATGTTGTGGTAAACAATGAATGTTCTTTCTATGAAAAATTGGCTATAGATTTTGATTGAAAGAGACAGAACAACCAAAGTCTTCAAAATTGTATGCCATTTTATGTGACTTACACTCAAGTTTTCTGAAATGTAACTTCTGCTGTGTTTTATAAAACTCATATTTAGGCCGATGCCACGGCTCACTAGGCTAATCCTCTACCTGCGGTGCCGGCACACCGGGTTCTAGTCCCGGTCGGGGTGCCAGATTCTGTCCCGGTTGCTCCTCTTCCAGGCTAGCTCTCTGCTGTGGCCCAGGAGTGCAGTTTAGGATGGCCCAGGTTCTTGGGCCCTGCACCCGCATGGGAAACCAGGAGAAGCACCTGGCTCCTGGCTTTGGATCAGCGCGGTGTGCTGGCTGCAGCGGCCATTGTGGGGTGAACCAACGGCAAAAGGAAGACCTTTCTCTCTGTCTCTCTCTCTCACTGTCTACTCTGCCTGTCAAAAACATAAAAAAAAAATCTCATATTTAAATTACCCAAAATGTGATATTTCTCCCCTGGTAACATATTAAATTATCCTGAGGTTCATAATATCACAATGGTAGTTTTTCACATCCCAATTGATAATGACATCACAATGGTTTTGGCAATATCACAATGGATTATGACACAACAGTGTAGTTTAGGACATCATAATTGCTTTTCACATCACAATTGAGTTTAACAACATCACAATAGTGACTTGTGATATTGCTATAGATTATGACATCACAATGATAACTTTTTGGTGTCAAGATGGAAAAATTCATAATGTGAATACAATGGTTGGTTTGTGAAATCACAATTTCATGTGTATGTTACCACAATATTGGCATATGTCATCATAATGCTTTTCAAGACATCACAATTATTTATAAAATGATAATAGTGGTTTATGACATCACAACTGATTATCTTCACAATTATAGTTTTATGGCATCACAATAATTTTTATGACTTCACAGTTGGTCATAACATCACAATTTGATCTGACATATTTTGGTTTATTCCATAATAATATTGGTTTATTATATCACCATATTTTTCACTACATCACAACTTATTATAATATCACAATGGTGGTTTACCATATCAGAATTGATTATTATATCAAAATGTTAGCTTTATATATAATATTGATGAATTATCACATCCCAGTTGATTATAAAATTTTTACATTATGATTTATTATGACATGACATGGTAGCTTTATAATATCAGTGTTTTTATGCTATCACAATTAATTATGACTTGACAATAGTAGCTTTCTAATAAAGTTTTTAAGACATCACAATTGATTATAACATCACAATGATAGCTTTATAATGCTATCATTTATATTATAAATGTTATATCATTTATTTATAAATATTATTTAATAATATTTATTAATTAATATTATTTATTGATTATTAATATTAATATTATTAATTATTAATTCCAGTTGATTACATCACAAGACTTTTTACAAATTCACAATTAATCATGGCATAACAATGGTAGATTTATGACAACACAATGTATTGTTCTGTCTGTCATCACAATATTGATTTATAACATCACAATAGTTTTGAGATATCATAATTGATTATAACATGATCACAGTTGTTTATGACACCATAATTTATGAAATCAGAACAGTAGGTTTATGACATCATAATGGTTTTATGACATTATAATTTATTAAGATATTACAATGATTATTTATGACATCAATTAGTTAAGACATCACAGTGGTTTTTGTGACTCCAAAAGTGATGATTACATCACAATTGTAGGTTTATGATACAACAATGGTGGTTTATCAATCCCTGTGGATTACATCCTAACAAGTTTTTATGCCATCAACATGGATTATTATATAATGTTGATAGCAGGTGCTATGATATCACAGTTTTATGACATCACAATGGAAGCTTATGACATCACTAATGATTATAACAACACAGTGGCTGGCTAATCACAATTATTTTATGACTTCAAAATTGAGTATGAGGGTACAATCTGGATTTATGACAACATGGTGGTATATTATAACACCACATATGATTATATGTTTATGATGTAAAAAATCATTTTAGAACTTCAAAATTATGGCAACACAATGCTTGCTTTATAACAAAAATGGTACATTCATAGCATCAGGATATTGCTATATGACAGAATTATTTTTGTAACATCATCATTATAACACTATGATGGTTTATGATATCACAACATTCATGGCATCACAATGCTCATGATATCACAATTGATAATAACACCACATCAGTAGATTTGTAATCTCACAATGATTTCATCTCTTCATAATTGATAACGACATCAGAGCAGTTGGTTTACAAAATCACAATGGCTGTTTTATAGCATCACAGTATTGGTTTATGACATAAAAATAGACTATGATATCACAATAGTGGTTCATGACATAACAACTCATTAGTATTCCAAAATGGTAGGTTTACATCACAATGATTGTTGGGCTCACAATCGTTCAATCGTGGTTTGAACATTTCAGTTGATTATGACATATGATTTTTGTGACATTGCTATTGATTATGACAAAATAATGGTAGCTTTAGAACATCACCATTGACTTTTATGTAAAATATTGGTTTATGACATCCCCATAGATTTTACATCACAATTGATTATAATATAATAAGGGTCGTTTATGACAGCTTGATTATGATGTCACAAAGTTCAACTTATGATGTTATAATTGTTTTATAATTTCACAGTTGATTATGACATTAAATGGTAGCTTTATTATATCACAATGGTGGATTATTACATCTCCGCTAATTATAACATCACACGTTTTACAAAATTCCAATTAATTGTGACATAACAATGGTAACTTTATAACAACATGCTGGTTTTTATGTCATTAAAATATGGGGTTGTTACATCACAGTGATTTCTGTGACATCACAATTTATGATAATACCATAATGGTATTCTGTGACATAAAAATTGATAATTAAGTCACAATGCTAAGTTTATGATCTCAAATTGACTATGCTGTGTTATGACCTCACAATTGACTATGTTATCACAATGGTAGACTTATTATATCATAATGGTTTATCACACCCCAGTTGATTATGACATCATGGGGTTTCTTGCAACAATCACCATTGATTATAACAATGGTAACTTTATGACATCACAATGATTTTCACTACAAAATTCATTTTATGACATCAGAATTGATTATATGAAAATAATATCTATGATAGATTACTTATGACATCATAGTAGTTGGCTTATGCCATCATAATAATGGTTCAAAATAAAATTGATTATGCAATGGTAGATTATGACATCACTATGGTAGTTTTATGACATGTCTTTGATACATTTATGGCAAGCAAATTGTTTTATGACATCACAATTGCTTATGAAAACACATTGGTTAATTTTTGAAATCACAATAGAAGGCTTATGATATCACAATGGTTTTAAGACATAAGAATCACTTTTTATATCAAAATGGTGGCTTATGACATCAAAATTGTGACATTACAGTCAGGTTTATGAAATCACAGTTGTTTTTGTGATTTCATAGATGATTATGATAACACAATGGTTGTGTTATGATATAACATTGTAGAGTTACAGCATCACGATATTGATTTATGACATCACAGTATTGATATTGACCTCATATCACAAAATTGATATTGACCTCACATGGGTGTTTACTACATCACAAGTGATTATGACATTACAATAGTAGATTTATGCTTGTAATGCCATCAAAATAGCTACTAATTCTAAATTCATTTTGTGATGCTACAATTTAAGATATCAGAACTGTATGATGTCACAATGATAGGTGTATAATGTCACAATTGATATAACTTTACAATTTATATAATTACTTTACTTTGGGGAGCACTTCGGACTAGACTAAGTTACTGGAATTAAGACTTATTCTATGCATCTGCTCTCCCACAATATGGCGCTGAGAAGGGAGAAACAGCTTCTACACAGCTGCCTCCAGTTCAACCAATAAACTGTAGGACCTGCTCCTGATTGGAGGAGAGCAGCATACTCGGCATGTGGGTAGCAGAGTTGGGATTGGTGGAAGAGGACTATAAAGGAGGAGAGAGACAACATGCACCAGGAACATCTATCTGAAGGAACACCTGTGCAGCCCCCGAGAGAGCTGGCCGGCCGGCAGTGTGCCGCTCCCCCGCGGAAGTGGGGAAAGTGGCTAGGGGGAACCGCCCTTCCACGGAGGTGGAAGGGATGGTAGCCAACCCGGGAAGAACCAGCAGCAGACCCGGGGAGGGCCGAGCAGACAAAAGAACAGCGCAGGGTCCTGTGTCGTTCCTCCACGAAGACGGTGAGCGCCACTTTACAATTAACCATGACATCACAATGATTTTTTATGGAATCAAATATTGGTTTATGAAATCACAATGGTTTTATGAGATCACAATTTAAATCATAATGGTGGTTTATGGCATCACTATTCATTGGGACCTTGCCATGGTGGTTTATGGTATCACAGTGATAACATATGACATCACAATTGATTGTGACATCACAATGTTATGTGTATGAAGCCAGAATCACAACTTATTGTAACTTATATTGGTAGGCTTCCGATAGCACAATGTTTTATGTCATTACCATATTGTTTTATGATATCACAAGTTTTTAAACATAATTGATTATGACATCACAATTAGCTTATGATATCACAATGTTTTGTGATTTCATAAATGAGTATATTACCATGTTAGGTTTATAATATGAAATGGTGGTTTATCACATCTTGATGGATTATGTCACCAAGGTTGTTACATAACTATTGATGACATAATAGCTGTAGCTTTATGACATTGCAATGGATTTTTATGCCACTGCATTAGATTTTTTACTTAAATATTATTTTTATGATAGCACAATTCATTATAAAATCATAATGGTGGCTCATGAAATCCCAATTGATTAAGCAATGATATTATGACACCAACTGAACTATAACATTATGATAGCTTATGACATCATTATAAATGACATCACTGTGTGTATTTATGCATCACAGTTTTAATGAGTTCATGATTGTTGCATCACAATGGTATATATTTAACATAAAAGTGCTAGATTGTGGCATAAATTCTGGCTTGTGTCATCACAATGATTCTTGTAACATCAAAATTATATCACAATAGTAGATTTATGTTATCACAATAATTTTATGTCATCAAAAGATTGGTATATGGCATCACAATAGATTTAATGACATCACAATTATGACATGACACTGCTTTATGACACCCACATAATTATTACATTACAGTGGTAGATTTATGATTCACAACAATTTTTGATATCATAATTGATTAGGACATATACAATGCCATATAACATCACAGTGATTTTTGTTATCCCACATTAGATTATGACATCAAAATTCATGATAACATCATTCATTATAACTTTGTAAACCATACTTTTATGTCACAAGAAGGTTTATGATATCACAGGGGTTGCTTATGACATGTCACTTCTTTCTAACAACACAAGTATTTTTAGTATGTAACGCTGGTAGTTTGGGACCAGTGCTATGGTGTAGCAAGTTACACCTCTTCCTGTAGTTCTGGCATCCCATATGGGCACTGGTTTGAGTCTTGGATGCTCCAGTTCCAATCAAGCTCCCTGCTAATGTACAAGGAGAATCAGTGGACAATGGCCCAGGTCCCTGCACCCCTACAACCATGTGGGAGACTTGAAAGAATTTCCTGGCTTCTGGCTTCAGCCTGGGATAAATCCAGTTTTGTGGCCATTTGGAGAGGGAACCAACAGATGAAAGATCTTTCTTTGTCTCTCCTTCTGTCTCTGTAACTCTGTCTTTTGAATAAACAGTAGGTTATGACACACAATGTTATTTTATATCATCACAATTGATTTGGCCTCTCAATGGATTTTGTGGCTTCACAATTCAGTATAACATCATAATGACATATTCAGGACATCACAATGGAGTTCTATGACATCACAATTGATGTTGCAATTGATCAGAATCATTGGTTTATGCTGTCCCAATAGTTTGACTCCATAATTTATTATGACAACACAATGGTTAATGTATGACATCATTATGGTACTTTTATGGCATCAGAATATTGGTATATAACATGATGAGTCTTTTCATATCTTAACTGATTTTTACATCATAATAGTGGTTTCAAAATTCACAATTGATTATGACATCATAATTGTCATTTATGATCTCAGAGACTTTTGTGAGTTCATAATTTATAAGAAGTTTATGATATAACAATGGTGTTTTATCCCATTACAGTAGATTATGACATCACAAGGATTTTTACCAGATCATAATTGTTACATGATGATGTAGCTCTATAAAAGCACAGTGGCTTATTATATAATCACAACATTGGTTATGACATCACAATGGTTTTATGGCAACAAAGTTTGTTACATCATAATTGTGCTTTATGACATCAAAATTGATTATGACTTTGCAATGGTAAGTTTATGATGTCACATTGGTTTGATGAATCTGCATTATGATATCAGAATTGTGGATCTATGACATTACAATGATGGTTTATCATATCCAAATTGATTATGACACCACAAGTGTTTTATGACATCAAAATTAATTATGAAACAATGGTAGCTTAAGAATTAAAAATATTTTTATGAAATCACAATCATAACATCAAAATCACAGTTTTCTGACATCACATTTGAACTTTATGATATCCCAATGGTGGTTTAATGACACCACAGTTAACTTGGTAATGTCAAACTGTTTCTTATTACTTCAAAAAGCATTATGGTGACACAATAATATTTTATGACATCACAATTGTACATTAATGACATCACAATGCTGGTATATGATTATCACTGTGGCTTTTATTATCTCATGATTGATTATATCTTCATAGTAGTAGCTTATGCCATCACAACTGATTGTAACATCACAATGGTCATTTATGGCATCACAGCAATGGTTTATGGCATCAAAATTAAGATGTCACAATTGTGAGTTTATGACACTGTGATGAATTTATGACTTTGATTTGTGAGTTTATGACATCACAATGATCGGTTTATGGTGACACAATATTAGTTTATGAGGTCAAAATTATTTTATGATACACACCTAGTATGATGTCACAATGGTGGTTTATGATATCACACTTTACTATGGCTTTATAATGATAGATTTATGAGTTCACAATATTTTTGTGAATTTACAACTTATTATGCCATCACAACTGTAGGTTTATGACATTATGATGGTATTTTATTTTATCCAAGTTGATTATGACATCATAAGGATTTTTATGATATCACAGTATTGATTTATGACTTTACAATTGATTCATAATGTCAGCATTGATTTTATTTTATATTTTTTAGATTTTGTTTAAAAAATAAAACTTCATATGTTTCATATATACAGATTTGGGAACATTATGCTTCCCCCCTCCCAACATCCCTCCCATCCATACCCTAACCTTTCTTCCTCCTCCCTCTTCCTTTCCCATTCTTATTTTGATAGAGATTAATTTTATTAATTGTTATAAGATTAGCCCTACACTAAGTAGAGAGTTAACTGATTAGTATGAAGCATAAAAGAGTAAAGAACAAAAAGAAACCAAGAAGAAAAATATTGTTCCTCAACAGTCAAGGCAAGGGCTTTTCAAAATCAATAAATCTCAAAGTTTCAGCTTCACTCATAGATTACATTTTAAGTACTTTGTTAGTTACCACAGATCAGAGAGGCAGTATGGTATTTGTCCTTTTGTGATTGGCTTATTTCATTAAATAAAATGGTTTCCAGTTATATCCATTTTGTTGCCAATGATAAGATTTCATTTTTATGAACATGGTGTATTATTTCATAGTGCATATATACCATACTTTTTTATCCAGTCTTCAGTTAATGGACATCTGGTTTATGATGTCACAACACTTTTGGTGATTCTGCATTATGATATCACAATTGTGGATTTATGACATTACAATGGTCATATCCCAATTGATTATGACAGCACGGGTGTTTTATGACATCACAATTGATTATGAAACAATGGTAGCTTATGATTTCATAATATTTTTATGACATCACAATCAATCATAACATCATAATTTCAGTTTTATGTCATCATATTTAAACTTTGACATCCCAATGATAGTTTAATGACACCACAGTGAACTTTGTAATGTTTCAATGTATTTTATTGCTTCAAAATGTATTATGGCAACACAATAATTGCTTTATGACATTACAAAATTATACACTAATGACATCACAAAGCTGGTATATGAATATCACTATGGCTTTCATTATCTGTGATTGATTATAACTTCATAGTAGCTTATGCCATCACAACTGATAACACACAATGGTCATTTATGGCATCACAACATTGGGTTATGGCAGCACAGTTAAGTGTCACCATTGTAGTTTAGAAAACTACAATGAATTTATGAATTTACAATTAATTTTGACATCATAGCAGCTGGTTTATGACATCACAATGATTAGTTATTCTGAAAATATTAATTTATGAGGTAACAATGGGTTTTATGATACCACAACTAGTGTGATGTCACAATGGTGATTTATGACATCACACTTCATTATGATTTGATAATGACAGATTTATGATGTCACAATGTTTTTGTGAATTCACAATTTATTATGGCATCACAATGTTAGGTTTATGATATAATGATGGTGGTTCATCATATCCTAGTTGATTATGATATAATATTGATTTATGACTTTATAATTGATTAAGGATATCACAATTGATTTTCTTTAATTTTTTAAATTTTGTATAAGGAATACAACTTCATGCATTTAATATATACATATTTGGGAACAGGATGCTTCTTCCCTCTCTATGTCCCTCCCACCCATACTCTAACCTTTCTTCATCCTCCCTCTTCCTTTACCATTCTTATTTTTTACAGAAATTAATTTCAATTAATTCTTATAAGATTAGCCCTATGCTAAGTAGACAGCTAAATGATTAGTATGAAAAATAAAAGAACAAAAACAAACAAGAAAAACATTGTTCAAAATCAATACATCTCAAAGTGTCAGTTTCAATCCTACAGATTACATTTTAAATACTCTATTAGTTACCACATATCAGGGAGTCAGTATAGTATTTGTCTTTTATGACTGGCTTATTTCACTAAGCAAAAATTGTTCCAGTTACATCATTTTATTGCAAATGACAAGATTTTATGTTTATTACCACAGTGTATTACTCCATAGTGCTGTATAAATATCATAATTTTTATTCAGCCTTCAGTTGATGGGCATATGGGTTGATTCCATATCTGAGCTATTATAAATTGAGCTGAAATGAACAAGAACATATATGCAACTCTCTAAAATGCTGGTTTCATTTCCCTTGGATAAATATCCAGGAGTGGGATAACTGGATCATTTGGTAGTTCTATATTGAACTATATGAGATATCTCCATACCATAGTCCATAGTGGCTTAACTAGTTTACATTCCTACCAACAGTGGATTAAGGTACCCTTCTCCCTACATCCTTGCCAGAATTTGTTGTTTACTGATTTCCATATGTAAGCCATTCTGACATGGGTAAGGTGAACGCTCACTGTGCTTTTGATTTGCGTTTCTGTGGGGAGCAACTGGGAGCAACTCGGACTAGACTAAGTTACTGGAATTAAGACTTATTCTATGCATCTGCTCTCCCACAATATGGCGCTGAGAAGGGAGAAACAGCTTCTACACAGCTGCCTCCAGTTCAACCAATAAACTGTAGGACCTGCTCCTGATTGGAGAAGAGCAGCGTACTCAGCATGTGGGTAGCAGAGTTGGGATTGGTGGAAGAGGACTATAAAGGAGGAGAGAGACAACATGCACCAGGAACACCTGAGGAACACCTGTGCAGCCATGAGAGAGCCGGCCGGCCGGCGGTGTGCCGCTCCCCCGAGGAAGTGGGGAATGTGGCAGGGGGAACCACCCTTCCACGGAGGTGGAAGGGTCGGTAGCCAACCCGGGAAGAACCAGCAGCAAACCTGGGGAGGGCCGAGCAGACAAAAGAACAGCGCAGGGTCCTGTGTCGTTCCCCCACGAAGACGGGGAGCGACACGTTTCACTGATGCCTAGCAATCCTGAGCATTTTTTTATGTGTCTATGGGCCATTTGAATTTCCTCTCTTGCAAAATGTCTGTTCAAGTCATTTGCCCTTTTCTTAATTGTATTGTTTGTTTTGTAGTTGTTGAGTTTCTTGAGCTCTTTATATATCTGGAAGTTAGTCCTTTGTGAGTTGCATTTTTTGCAATTTTTTCCCCATTCTGTTGGTTGCCTCTTCACTTTGTTGTTTCTTTTGTACTGCTGAAGCTTCTCCATTTGATGCAATCCCACTTGTTAATTTTGGCTCTGATTGCCTGTGCTTATGGAGTCCTTTCCAAGAAGTCTTTTCCTATGCAGATGTCTTGTAGGGTTTCCTCATTGTTCTCAAGAAATTTGATGGTATCACATTATAGATTTAGGTCTCTGATTCATTTTGAGTGGATCTTTGAGTAAGGTGTAAGACAGGAGTCTTGCTTCATATTTCTGCATGTGGAGAACCAATTTTCCCAGCACCATTTGTTGAAGAGACTGTCTTGGCTCCAGGATTTTATTTTTGCTCCTTTGTCAAAGGTAAGTTGACTGTAGATGCATGTCTTATTTCTGTGTTTTCAGTTCTGCTCCGTTGGTCTAAATGGATGTTTCTGTGGCAGTACCAGGCTCTTTTGATTATAACTGCCCTGTAGTATGCCTTAGTTCTGGTATTGTAATGCCTCCAGCTTTGTTTTTGTTGTTTAAGATTGCTGTAGCTATTCAGGGTCTCTTGCATTTCCATATGAATTTTAGCATCAGTTTTTCTATAGAAATTGTGAAAATAATGTTGTTGCTATTTTGATTGAGATTACATTGAATCTATAAATTGTTTTCAGTAGTATGGATATTTTGAAGATGTTGATTCCTCCATTCCACGAACATGGAAAATTTTTCCACTTCTTTATGTCTTCTTCAATTTCATTCTTTAATGTTTTGTAATTTTAATTGCAAAGATCTTTGGTGTCCTTGATTAAATTTACTCCAAAGTATTTAACTTTTTATAGCTATTGTGAATGGGATTGACCTTAGAAATTCTTTCTCAGGTATGGCATTGTCTATGTATACAAAGTCTATTCATTTTTATGTTTTGATTTTATATGCAGCTGCTTTACCAAACTCTTATATCAGTTTCAATATTCTCTTCATGTAGTCTTTTGGATTCCCTATATAAAGAGTAATGTCATCAGAAAATAGCGATAGAGGGCCGGCACCATGGCTCACTTGGTTAATCCTCCGCCTGAAGTGCCAGCATCCCATATGGGCACCGGATTCTAGTCCCAGTTGCTCCTCTTCCAGTCCAGCCCTCTGCTGTGGTCCAGGAGGGCAGTGGAGGATGGCCCAAGTGCTTGGGCTCTTGCACTCACATGGGAAACCAGGAGGAAGCACCTGGCTCCTGACTTCGGATCAGCACAGTGCTGGCCATAGCAGCCATTTGGAGAGTGAACCAACGGAAGGGAGACCTTTCTCTGTCTCTCTTTCACTGTCTATAACTCTACCTATCAAATAAAGTAAAAAAAAAAAAAAGAAAATAGGGATAGTTTGACTTCTTTCCCTATTTGTATGCCTTTGATTTCTTTTATTCCTGCCTGATGGCTCTAGCTAAAATGTCCATGACTATATTTTACAGCAGTGGTGAGAGCTGACATCCTTTTTTTGTTCCTGATCTTAATGGGAATGCCTCCAATTTTTCCCCATTCAGTAGCTTGTGCCCTATGCCTTTTTTTTTTTTTTTTTGACAGGCAGAGTGGACAGTGAGAGAGAGAGACAGAGAGAAAGGTCTTTCTTTTCCATTGGTTCACCTCCCAATGGCTGCTGCAGCTGGCACACCACGCTGATCCAAAGCCAGGAGCCAGGTGCTTCTCCTGGTCTCCCATGTGGGTGCAGGGCCCAAGCACTTGGGCCATCCTCCACTACACTCCCCTGGACAGGAAGAGGAGCAATGGGGACAGAATCCGTTGCCCCAATCGGGACTAGAATCCAGTGTGCCGGCGCCACAGGTGGAGGATTAGCCTAGTGAGCCGTGGTGCCGCCCCCCCATGCATTTGTTATAAATTGCTTTGATTATGTAGTGGAATGTTCCTTCTTCACCCAATTCGCTTAAAGTTTTCATCAAAAGACTGCGTTTAATTTTTGTCGAAAGCTTTCTCTGCATCTATCAACATAATTGTGTGGGTTTTGGTCTTCAGTTTGTTAATGTGGTTTATCAGCTTCATTGATTTTTGGATGTTGGATCATCCTGCATACCAGCGATAAATCCCACTTGGTCCGGGTGAATGATCTTTCTGATGTGTTGTTGGATTCAATTTTCTAGTATTTTGTTGAGGATTCTTGCATCTATATACATCAGGGATATTGGTCTATAGTTCTCTTTCTCTGTCATGTCTTTTTGGCTTAGGTATTAAGATGATGCAGCCTTCATTGAAGGAGTTTGGAAGGATTCCCTCTTTCAGCTATTTTGAATAGCTTGAGAAGGATTGGGATGAGTTCTTTAAATGTCTGGTAGAATTCAGCAGTGAAGCTGTCCGGACCTGAGCTTTTTTTGTTGGAGGGTCTTTATTACTCATTCAATATCCATTTGGGTTATTGGTCTGTTTAGATGTTCCTTGTCTACAGGGTTCAATTTAAGTGGGCAATAAGAATCCAGGAAGGTTTCCTGATTTGTTGGTATACAGATCTTTATAGGAATTCCTGATGATTATTTTTATTTCTGTGGTCTCGGTTGTTACATTTCCTTTTTCATCTCTGATTATGTTGATTTGGATCTTCTTCTTTTTTGATTAGTAGGGTCAATGGTGTGTCTATTTTTCTTACTTTTTCAGAAACCCAGCTCTTCATTTCATTGATCTTTCATATTGTTTTTTTTTGTTTCAATTTTATTTATTTATTCCTAGTAATTTGGGGTTTGTTTTTTTCTAAAGGTCCTTAGGATGCATTGAGAGCTCAGTTATTTGGAGAAACTCCAGTTACTTTATGTATGCACTAATTGTTATAAACTTCCTTCTTAACAATGCTTTTTCTAAATCACATAAGTTTTGATATGCGGTACAGTCATCTTCATTTTTTTTCAGAATTTTTTTTTATTTCTTTTGGGACCCACTGTTTGTTTGGGAGCATACTGTTCAGTCTCTATGTATTTGCATATGTTCTTGAGATTCTTAGTTGTTCATTTTGAGCTTCAATGTATTGTGATCAGAGAAGGTACATGGTATGATATTGATTTTTTTGAGTGCATTGAGACTTGCTTTATGGTCTTTCTAGTATTTGGTTTATCCTAAAGAAAGTTCTGCACACTGCTGAGAAGAATGTGTATTCCTCCACTGTGGCTGAAAAGTTCTATAGGTATCAGTTAGGTCCAATTGGTCCATTGTGCCAATTATCTCTGTTGTTTCTTTGTTGAGTTTCTGTCTGGTTGATCTATCCAGTGATGAAAGTGAGATGGAAGTTACCCATTGCTGATGAATCCCTCATTACTATTGTATTGGAATCAATGTCTCCCTTTAGATCCATTAATAGTTCTTTCAGTTAGACAGGTGCCCTGTATTTGGGTCCATATACGTTTATTATTGTCACATATTCCTGTTATATTGATCTCTTGATCATTAAATAGTCCCCTTCTTTGTCTCTTCTAACAGTTTTTGTGTTAAAGTTTATTTTGTCTGATATTAGGATGGTTATGCCTGCCCTTTTTTCCCCATTAGCATGGAGTATTTATTCCAACTTTCCACTTTCATTCTACATATATCTTTGCTGATGAGGTGTTTTTCTTGTAGTTAGCAAAGAGATGGATTTTTTTTAATCAATTCAGTCAGTCTGTACCTTTTAGCTAGAGAGTTGAGACCATTTACATGTATGGTAACTATTCATAAGTGACTACCTGACCTTGCCATTTGTCTGCAAATGTTCCTATTGCTGGCTTTGGAGTCCTTTTGTTCTTTTACTGAGGGATTTTCTGTCTTTGCATTCTTCACGGTGATGGCTTTCTTTCCGTATTTTTGTGTGTAGTACATCCTTAAGCATCTTTTGTAATGCTGGATGAGTGGTGACAAATTCTTTCAATTTCTGCTTGTTATGGAAGGTCTTTGTTTCACCTTCATTTATAAATGAGAACTTTGCAGAGTACAGTAATCTAGGTCGACAGTTTTTTTTTTTCTCTCTCTTAAGATTTGGACTATATCTTGCCATTGTCTTCTAGTCTGTAGGGTTTCTGGTGAGAAGTCAGTTGTGAGTCTAATTGGAGATCAGCAAGTTACATAGTGGTCTTCTCATGTACAGGTTAGAATCTTTTCTTTATGCCTTACCATGGAAAGTTTGATTAGTATGTGTTGTGGTGAAGATCTTTTCTAGTCATATCTGTTGCAAGTTCTATGTGCTTCTTGTACTTGGAAATTCCTTTCTTTTTTCAAGTTAGGCAAGTTTCCTATAATTATTTTACTAAGTAAGCCTTCTAGTCCTTTCTTTCTTTCCACACCTCATGCACTCCTAAGACTCATATTTGGATCTTTTGATAGTATCCTGTAGATCTCCAACACAGTTTTGTAGTTTTCTAATTTCTTCTTGCTATTTTTGGTCTGACTGTAAAATTTCCGGTTTTTATTTTTTATTTTTGACAGGCAGTGTTAGTGAGAGAGAGACAGAGGGCAAGGTTCACCCCCCAATGGCCGCTGCAGCTGGTGTGCTGTGCTGATCTGAAGCCAGGAGCCAGGTGCTTCCTCCTGGTCTCCCTATGCGGGTGCAGGGCCCAAGCACTCGGGCCATCCTCCTCTGCCTTCCCGGGCTACAGCAGAGAGCTGGACTGGAAGAGGAGCAACTGGGACAGAACCAGCGCCCCAACCAGACTAGAACCTGAAGTGCTGGCACTGCAGGCAGAGGATTAGCCTCGTGAGCCATGGCACCAGCCAAATTTCCAGTTTTATCATCTTGCTTGGATATTCTTTCTTCTGTCTCACCAACTCTGTTGTTAAGAAATTCCATTGCATTGTTTATTTGATCTATTGTGTTCTTCATTTCTAGCATTCATTTATTTTTTAAATTCCATTTCAAGCATTCCTCAACCTCTTCATCTTCACATTCTAATATTGAAATGTTGTACTCTTCCTTTGTGGGGCTCATAGTGTCTTCCGTATTATTGTTTCTTGAACTTTTGCCTTTATTTTTAGGCATTTGTAGATATTTTTGTTTGGTGGCTTTTATCTTTGATCTGTGCCTCGAGGGCTTATTGGGATTCTACACTTTCAGTGAATAACAGATGGTGTGTGCTGGGTGTGGCTATGGAGCTCTGTTCAGATCTCCAGAATGGGGCAAGTATCCAGGGAAACCCAAGTTGAGCATGTTAGCCTTTCTCTGGTTAACAGGATGGAGAGGATTGATTACCACTATTAGTGTGACCAGCCCTTCTCTCAGCTGAGGAACAACTGTTAGTCCCCAGTATGCTCATTTCTCATCTGCACCCATTGTAAGAAATGTACATATGATCTGTGGAGTCTTTCCTGTGAACATGTTTCCCTCTGCTATCAGCTACTCTAGGCAACCCAGGAGCCCTGAGAGTGTGTAGAAACACTCTGTGGCTGCCTAGAATCCAGTAACACCCTGCATCCTCTTAAGCAGTCACAGTATTTTCTCAATCTCAGCTCCCAGGGTTCTGAGGGTCATGGAGTGCCAGTGGGGCCATTCAGCCCCACTAGGCAGTTCTCTCTGCCAGGAAATTAAGGTGTTCCCAGAGCCACTGTTTGTGTGAGATCTAGTTCACTGGATTGAATCAGATTTGATGTCTGTAGGGAATGCGGGTTTTTGTCTCCTGATCTGTGGTTCACAGGTGCTCAAAGTACCACCACAGCTCTGCTCATTTCACAGTTGTGCTGCAAACATAGGAGAGTCCACCATGTGGTACTTCCCTTCTGTAGGGATGGCTCTCCCTCCCCCCATTGCCAGGTGGGTGTAACTGGCATGGAGGGGTCTTTTTCCCTTGGTTTCTCCTGAATCACTGTGGTTGCCCTAGCCAGTTAGATATAGAAGGTTATCCCAGTAATTTCTGGGAGTTCACACAGGAGCTGGGGCAGCCACTACCTGCTTGTGTCCAAAAGTGGCATAGGCCTCCCACGGCTGGCTGTATGTCTGTTGTAGTGGGGTGGGGGAGGGGATAGTACCACATAGAGGTCTGCTTCCCCCCACCCCTCTAGAGGATCTGAGTGGGACTCTAAAAGATGCCATTCACTAAGCACTCCCTCCTGCTGTATCAGCAGCATCATGCATTCATGGAGTCAGCTCTCACCTAGTTTGAATGTAAGCTTGTGGGTCTTTTATTGCATGTCTGCTCTTTCAGCATGGGTCCACACCATTTCTACTACTTTTTCAGTATCTCCCACTGCAGTTTCCCTGCTGGTTTATCCTGAGAGTGTATTTTATACCCTGTTTTTAAATATTAGTTTTGCCTAGCTTAAATCAGACCACCCTGTTACTATTCTTCCATCTTGGAGCCTCATATTCAAATATCTTTTAAATATTTGTTTATTTGAAAGATAGATATATAGAGTAAGAGAGAGAGAGAGAGAGAATCTCCCATTCAGTGGTTTACTCCCAAAATGGCCATAGTGTTCAGAGCTGAGCTAAGCCAAGGCCAGGAATTAGGAGATCCTTCTGGGTCTCCCACATGGGTGCAAGGGCAGAAGGATTTGGGTCATCTTCCACTGCTTTCCCAGGCACATTAGGAAGAGGCTAGATTAGAAGTGGAATAGCCAGGAATCTAACTGGCTTCTGTCGCTCCCCCTCTTCATGGAGGAATGACACTAAACCCTGCCTAGGCTTCATATCCGAGTCACAGCACCATTATGTCGCTCCCCCTCTTCGTGGAGGAACGACACAGGACCCTGCGCCGTTCTTTCGTCTGCTCGGCCCTTCCCGGGTTTGCTGCTGGTTCTTTCCGGGTTGGCTATGGTCCCTTCCACCTAGGTGGAAGGGCGGTTCCCCCTGCCACTTTCCCCACTTCCGCGGGGGAGCGGCACACCGCCGGCCGGCTCTCTCGGGGGCTGCACAGGTGTTCCTCAGGTGTTCCTGGTGCATGTTGTCTCTCTCCTCCTTTATAGTCCTCTTCCACCAATCCCAACTCTGCTACCCACACGCCGAGTACGCTGCTCTCCTCCAATCAGGAGCAGGTCCTGCTGCTTATTGGTTGAACTGGAGGCAGCTGTGTAGAAGCTGTTTCCTCCTCTCCCAGCGCCATATTGTGGGAGAGCAGATGCATAGAATAAGTCTTAATTCCAGTAACTTAGTCTAGTCCAAGTTGCTCCCAGTTGCTCCCCACAGCTTCCATATGGAATAATGGCACTGCAGGCAGATGCTTTTTAAGAGCTCTCACATAGGAGAGAAGGTAAAGCTATTCTTTGCTGAGCCAGCAGTAAGAAGTACCATTCAGCAGAAAGAATTATAAAGAGGCAGTTTCTGGTCCAATATGAGCAGAAATGCTGCCAGGTATGTAGTGTTATGCTGTGCATATATCCTGCTATACCCTACATGTACACTTGCTCATTTAATCTTCACCATGACCTAATTATGCAGCAGGTAGTAGAGCCTGTTTTCAGATGTAAAAACATCTCCCAATTTTTAAGGGATTCACATAGAGTCACACAACTATTGAGAATCGGTGCCTGGATTCCCACCCAGATGTTCTGCTGCAAACCCCAGAAGTACCAGAGCACATTTGGACACTAGCTTCTAATACAAGGATACCATCAAGCCACCCTGACATAAACTGGCCTATTCCTTTCCAACTGGCTGGTCCTCATCCAGAGAGATGGTGCTTGTATCTCTGTGGCTGATTTTGTGTATTCTTCTTTGCAGCTGTGTGTGCAAAACAGGATATGAAGGGGACAGAATTCTCTGTTCTGAGATGGCACTTGCATGGGATAAACACCATGACGCTAGAACCATAATGTAAAAGTTGGTTTTATTTCCCAGATGCCTGGTATTTTTTATGAAATCCTGGGGGAAGGCATTACAAAAGGCAGTGTCTGATAAAATTTCATAGGCATTAAACACTTGATTTTGATTCTCAAATTTTGAAGACAGCTACCAGGTGCTTGCTGTGAACATCAGCTTTTTAAATCCAAATAGGAGGGGGCTTTGGTATCTTAAAAATAGCCTGAGAATCAGATATTGAAATCAATAATATTGACTCTCAATTAAAACTTGACAGCTTACAAGAGATTTGGATGATTTACCTGATGGCATTTGCCTCTCCCAACAAACCAAAGAAGTAGATAACGTGAAACCACTTCACATGTAAGGAATGAGATTCAAGGAAGTGAAGTGACTTGTCCTGAGTTCTGTTGTTAAAAGGAATATAGCCAAAATCTACGTGTTTTACTAATATCTTCCAAATATTCTCACCATCAACTGAACCTAGTCATCTTCAGTCTTTGTCTACTATTCCATGACTGGTCCCTTTGCTTTCTTTCTAGTCTACCTGTAGGGCTTTGCCCACTCAAAGTAAGAATAGCATGAAGTAAATCAGATGTTTCCAGGTGTAAATATCTTTGGGAAATTCATTTAGCTCTGAGAGTAAAATCCATATACAACTGTGCAGTCTTAGCTCACCAGATTCCACCTGGGTGAATCCCAATCAGACAGTGTTATCTCAACAATGTACTGAAGAATTCAGCTAGAAAATTGTAGGCCCAAACCACCTTCCCCAAAGCTGAAACCCTGTGGGGCGGGGGTTGTATAGTTTGGGTTCCTTATCTTTACAATTGCACCTGTGTGAGGATAAGGGGCCAAAGCTGTGGAACCCTTGCAGGAGATGTCCTTTGAACTCCCTGCAGGTGTTTTGAGTTTCCCCATGAGGTGTGAGGTGATTTGCTAATGAGCTTCCCTTGGTGTGAGAAGATTTGCTAAATGGCACCATAATGTGTGGAATGTCTCTGAAAACCCTACAAAAACCCTGACCCTTGACTTCTGGCGGCTGCTCTGTTCCTGCGTGTTCAGAGAGCTCCAGCATGCTGGTTTGAATAAACCCCTTGCTGATTGCATGAGTGTGTCCTGGGGTGGTGGACATTTCTCGACCCTAACATTTGGAGGCCCCTGGGAGATCTGGTCTGCTGCCTGTGGACGCCTCCAAGGGATATCTCTCAGGGTAAGTAAAGGCGCCTATTCTTGTTATTTTATGTTGTGTTGTTACTCCGGTAGTCTGTGAGCACTCTAGGTCTGTTCAAGTTTTCTGGTTTTGAGAGTTATTGCACTGGTGTAGTAGCTGTTGGGGCAGGTGCGTGAGCCCTCCCCAACTGTGGCCAGCAGACGTGCCCAGGGGGCCACAGGCTATGGCCCTGGGGGATGCCCCAGGAGGAAAAAGGAAGGCTGGGGATGCCCAGGGGTTTCTGTCGGGTAGATGTTAAGTCTGCATCTGTATTGCCAGCTCAGTCGGTAAGGCAGGCCGGTGTGGCCTGCGTATTATTTTAGGGTTCTTACAGACACTCTAACTGGTCATTGTGTGTTGATCTCTGTCATTGTGTCCCTGTTCCTGTACCTTGTGTTATCTGAAACCATGGGTCAAACTGTGTCTACTCTGTAGGGGACGAGGCTCCCCAACTCTGTAGGAAGGAAGTGGGTCACTCTCACAGTGCAGCGTGAGGCCAATGGTCCATTTTTGTCTTTTGTTTTGTCCAGTGTCCTTTTTTGTGAGTCTCTTTGGTGTTTGTTTTTGGCTGTTTGTCCCATTGCAAGAGTTTCAGAAAGGTAAATACAGACTTAGACAACTCTTAGAAAGGGAGACCAACCACCCTTTGTTCTGCAGATTGGCCTACTTTGAAGTAGGGTGGGCACCTGAGGGCACCCTTGACATCCTGGTCTGGCAAGATCTGGTAGAAACTCCCTTTCCTGGTTAAAGCCTTTTTACTCCCTCAGGAACAGCCTTTGAAGGAGATTTTAGCTGTCCAGGACTGTCCCGGCAAAGCAGATGTAAAGAAAACTAAGACTTCAGCCTCAGCGCCGCTCTGTTCTGTTTTACAGGGTGACTCTGAAGATGATTTGACTTTCCCTGTTCCCTACCAGCCACCCAGCCCTGGCTGTGGGGCTGCAGCAGGGACACAGGAGAGGGTACAAGAAGCAGCTCCCCAGGGGCCAGCAGAGCCCTCCACTCTCCCTTCACATGCAGCAGGGAAACCCCTGCTGTGCCATTAGCAAGTGCCTGGAACCCCCTGTGTGTTCAAAGCTGGCCCTTTGAGCCTCAACCTGCAGGACTCAGCTGGGGCCCAGGAATGGCAGGTGGAGGGTGGGAAGGCAAGCCTCCCAACTCATTCCTCAGGATCCTAACTCCCTGAGACATACCCGTTCCCCCCAGACTGACTCCCCATGGCTGACCAAATGGGGCAAGTGGACAGATCTCCTGGACTTCGGGACCCGGTAAGTCACCCTGGGGCACTCTGTACTCAGGCCCGCCTTTGTGTGGAAGGGGAGGCTTTTGTTACCCCTCTACCAGGTGCCTGTCTGGTGTCTGTAATGGAAGAGAGTACGTATGTGGTGTAAATGTGTTTGTGGCTCCATGGCCCTGCAGCTACAGAGTCTGAATGGGCCCTAACCTGCAGCTCCATGTTCACCAGGCGGGCGAAGTGATCTCGGTCCAGATCAGTGCCTGTTCCAGAGGTTTTTATCTTTTGTTTTGTGCAACCAAGGGGGACATTTTAGACTTTAACTCCCTCTGTTTTGTGGTATGTTAACTCCACCCCTTTGCTGGGAGTGGAGGGGTGAAAGGTCAGCTGCCTGTTGGCATGGGGTAGTAATAACTTAAAATTTTTCTAAATCAAGTTAATCTCTGAGCTTTTCACCCGGGACACCCCAGCCCCCTGGCCCACAGTCACTCTTGGGACCCATCTTGCAGCTGCCAGAACAAGTATCTGACTGTTTACTGGGTGCAGTCTGGGAGCCGGCAGCAGGTGCTGTTAGTCACTGCTGGGATGGATGGTGGCTTCTTCCCAACAGACACTTTTTGTCCCAGATTACCTGGCTACTCCCTGCTTCATCAGCTCCATGGAAACACTCACACGGGGAAAACGGCTTAGAAGCTCTGGTCAACTGGTATTATATGACTGTGCTCCCCATGCTTGACAGAAACGTAACTCGGAGACGTTAAACTTGTGCCTGCAGCAATGCCAAACGGGGGCCCTCACAGCCACCAGGAATATGAAGAACAGGACGAAGCCTGTTTGGAGGCCTAGAGATAGACTTTGCTAAGTTAGTACCCAGCAGAGGCTAAGGATACCTGTTGTTACTGTTTGCAGGACTCAGGCTGGGTGGAGTCCTTCCACACCAGAACAGAAAAAGCCAGAAAAGGCACCAGGGTTTTGCTGATTAAGATCTCACCCAGGTATGGGGTGCCTACCACTATTGGGAGATTGAGGCTGAACTTTGATGTGTTGCCTTGTTTAAAAATGCTGTCTTAACCTGTTAAGAATCTCCAAATTATTCCAAAATGTAAATCAAGAATATTGGCAGATAAAAAACATCACAAGTGTAAAAATATGTGCTTAATAAGAAAGGTTAAAAAGTTTTTTTTTCAAAAACATGGTTTGTAAGAATGACTTCATCCTGATAGCTAGTTTACTCTAGACTAAAATGGAAATGATGAAATGCTTTAAGTTACAGAAGGTGTGAGGAAGCCACAGAATGTTAACCAGATATTTTGGATTTTGAGCCTTCGTGGCATCCTTGAGTCATTCAAAAGAAATTGAAATTTCAAACATTTAAACTTCGACAATTTCCAAGGGCCAATTTGTAAGTTGTCAAAGAACATATGTCTCTCACCTTGTAGAGACACCAACTAATCAGGCTATTTGGATTATATCAGAATTACTGTCAAAATATAAAGTGGTGAAAAGTTAAAATGTCTAATCATCTTGTGTTACTAGACACGATGGTTATCTTAATGAGAAAGCCCCAGGGGCCTAAAAGAGTTAAATACTTCGTAGAATCTACATGTGCTTTGAAAAATACTGTGAAGTAAGCAAGTGCCTCTTGGTGGTTAATAAGTTTATAATCTTAAATGTGGCAACTTAAAATCTTGTCATCTACAGTTTTATATATATCAGATTGGCTGCTCATAAAACTAAAGCATTGTTGGTTCTGTGTTTAGCTATCCTCCTATAGGTTCTGATGGAATTTTTCCAGCCACAAGTATTGTACTCAGTGCTTTGGGATGACTCTGTAACCAGATGAAGCCAATAACATACTAAAGGAACCAACTGTGAGAAAGTATGGTTAGCTGAGGTTAAATCTGCTGGTTAAACAAGCTATATCATGTTAGATATTTAAGAGATGTTTCCAAATATATGTATTAATATTTATGAAAGGCATTGGACCTTCCGGTAAATGTTCTTAGGTTGTTAGCTAATGGTTAAATCTGCTTTCTAAGTTTTCATGTGATATTGCTATTGTCAGTAAACGATCTGGGACTGGCCCCCCCATTTCTCTAGATGGCTAGCATTTTTCTGTAATGGCATAGCCAAAATAAGAGCTTAAATTGTAATTTCTTAGCTAGATTTACTTCACTATCAGCGAGGTAAACAGTAAACAGGAAAGACCTCCCTTTCAAAATAGTTTTCCTCATGGGCATTGTCTGCCTCAATATAAACGATGGCAGAACATGCCTGTGGCTACAGACTTCCACTGAAGATTAGAGATGGGACTTGAGCACCCCCGTGACTTGCATCCTCTGGTCTGCTTTAACAAAAACCAGGAGGAAAAAGCTAGGCATCAGAAGCAGTGGGTGGCAGACCTATTAATGGCTGCTCTGTACAGTGATCTGCCCTCAAGGAGACCCGACTGCAGTGGCTTTCAACGTGGCAAGCCTGGGCTTCAACAGAAGTCAGCTTGTGAAGAGCCCTGGCAGCTCTGCCAAGAGTTGGATCACTGGAAATGGACCTGCCCTGGAGTTGAAGGATGCCCAGGTCAGAGCCACAGATCTCATTGGCTCTAAGCTGAGAAGCCCTTCACTCAGCCCAGCTTCTAAAGTGACCACTGCAGCTGAGGGGACAGCCAAGTAGGGTCAGCAACACTGCAGGCAGAGCTGTAAGTTTCCTGTTAGAGAAGCCACCTGCTTTTACCTGGCTAGCTCTCCTCCAGGCCAGCTAGGTAATGGAAGTCAACAGGGTGCCCTCCCCAAGGAAGTTCTCATCCCTTAGGATGTACCCTATGTAAAGAGATGGGTCTGGGCCTCTTAACGTACAAGGCTTTAAAGCCCACCTGATTACTATCAAGCCCATTCTGTCAGTTTCTATTTGGCTTAGCATCTTTCTGTCCTTTGTTATGGACCCTGACTAGAAGACAAGGGTCAGCACTGTACAGTTGATGGTCCTGCCATCACAATACTAGCCCCTAGATGAGCAGGCCATTAGAGTGGGTGGAAGGGGACCATGATTGGCCCCCATAGTTACCAGTAGAAGGGGGAATGAAGAATTCAGCTAGAAAATTGCAGACCCAAACTTCCTTCCCCAAAGCTGAAACCCTGTGGTGCAGGGGTTGTATAGTTTGGGTTCCTTATCTTTACAGCTGCACCTGTGTGAGGATAAGGGGCCAAAGCTGTGGAACCCTTGCAGGAGATGTCCTTTGAACTCCCTGCAGGTGTTTTGAGTTTCCCCATGAGGTGTGAGGTGATTTGCTAATGAGCTTCCATCGGTGTGATTTTCTAAATGGCACCATAATGTGTGGAATGTCTCTGAAAACCCTACAAAAACCCTGACCCTTGACTTCTGGGGGCTGCTCTGTTCCTGCGTGTTCAGAGAGCTCCAGCATGCTGGGTTGAATAAACCCCTTGCTGACTGCATGAGTGTGTCTCTTGGAGTCATTCTTGGGGTGGTGGACGTTTCTCGACCCTAACAGTACCATGTACATTTCTCTAATTCTAACCCTGTTCTTCACCCTTCTAGTGTGATCATTCTAATAGCACTGGAGATTGATCAAATGCTCAAGAGCTTGGATTCTGACATTATATGGAATGACATGGATTCCTGCCTCTTTGTAGCTCTATGATCTTGGATAACTCCTTATCTGTGAATTACAGATAACAATAACATGGCCCCCAATATTTATCCTTGCAAAAAAATAAAAATAGCTCCTGACCTCTTAAATAACAGTGGTACATGTAATGGTGGTCATTACCCAGTCCATCTCCTAGCAATCTTGCTCTTTAAGTTATCAGTCTTTCATTGTCCTCCATGCAAATATGTCCTTCCAGAACATACTTCCAGAAGTTCTCTTGACTTTTGGAATTTTGTAGTTAGACTGAGGTGTCAGGAGTTTTGCTTTTGCTTTTTCTTCTACAGGCAAGATGTTTCAAAACTGGTGCCTGGACACACAACTGTGTGTGCCGTGCCAGTAAGGATGGACAGGGAATGATAATTTCTTGGAGATAAAAATTGCCTGCTGCTTGGTTCATGTGGCTGCCACAGCAATGCAAACTGTCTGTAGGCCCTTGCCAAGTACGCAGATGTGTGGAGATTAAAGAGGAAATTGGGTTTTACAGAAACTATTTCTAGAACTAGTTCCAGTACTAGACTTTGACAAGAACTTCCTGAAGATTTTTTAATCATTGTGACAGTAAGATTAGGTAATTGTCACAACTATGACCAGTTAGTATTGTCCTATCTTATAGGAAGAGGAAATTGAGGCACAGAGACATTTGTTCAAATCACAGAAAACGTTGGGTGCAAATATCACACCATTATGACTCCAGAGCTGACCCATTAGTCTACAGTGTTGACCACACTTTATGATGGCTTCAAAAAGTTCATAGAGTTCACATTATGAGAAACTTCATGAATTTCAAAAATTTTTGCACAAATATAAATGTATCTTTAATTGAATTTTTCACATTTTAAAGCCCTTGTATATTTCTGTGGTGCTCTACAGCTCATTAGTCCCTTTGACCTGCTCTCATTTAAGTAGACCAAGGCAGAGAAGGCTGCTGCCTGAGATGCAATCAACTCCAGAGGAAGGGATACCAGCAGTACTAGGAGTGTGGCCACAGGAGAAAATGGCTGATGAGGACCTCAATCCTCATCCATCCCACATGATCTCTCATCTTCCCAGAGGCAGAAGTGAAAGATCTGTCTTATGGTGCTAAGAGGTCTGAGATATGGAAGATGGGAACCCGTATTTGAAACCAATTCCTATGTTTTGAATCTTACTATACTTCCTTGATTTTACAATTTAAGGTCCAATTTTCTTAAGATCCAAACTATTTTCTGCTGTTTGAAGAATCTGTTTCTTCCCATGATGAGAGGTACAGTCCAAGGTAAAGCTAACCTTGTTCACCATGAACTTCTTAAGCTTCCCTTTCAGGCTTTTTGGTTCTTGGTCCTCTCATTTCTGTGCCCATGGCAATTATTAGAGAAAAGATCTTGCATGGAAGTTGATGTGTGAGAAATGCCCATGGTGTATTTTCATAAAATACTTAGCATTATTGTGGCCATGACAGTAGGAATCAGTAGAATGTAGGATAGAGTGTCACCAAAAGAGTAGGTTAAGTGTTGAGTTTGTTTTGCAAACCATGCACCACTCATTTCCTTTGTAAACACACAATGATCTGATGTCTCAGTTCCAAGAACTGTTAGCCTTCCTGACACCACAGTATAACTCCCTTTACCCTCTTCCAGATCTGCCCAACAATGTCCAGCCTGATACACCTACCTCATTCTGGCTTAGGTGCCATGTCAGGTTTAGACTGTACCTCCCAAGTTTCTAAACCAGTGAGAAACTGGGGGGGGGGGGTGATCTCTGTATGACAGGATAAAGAGCTGAATCTCAGGAAAATTCCTGTTTCTGTCTGCTGGTCACCACTCTTGAGACTGGGTAACAAAAAATAGTGGGGCTGGTGCTGTGGCACAAAGCGTTAAACCCCTGGACTGTAGCACTGGCATCCTGTTTGGGCACTGGTTTGAGTCCTAGCTGCTCCACTTCTGATCCAGTCCCCGGTTAATGTGCTGGGGAAAAAGAGGATGGCCCCAAGTACTTGGGCCCCTGGCACCCAAAAGGGAGACTCAGGGGAAGCTTCTGGCTCCTGGCTTTGAATCAGCTCAGCTCTGGCCATTGCAACCATTTCGGCAAGTGAACCCGTGGATGGAAGCTGAGTTTGAAGTCGTTATGTTAAGTGAAATAGACAGTCAGGAAAGGACATTTTGTTACTCTTCTTCTATGATAACCCTACAATAATTGCTTTCATAAAGATATAAATTGGTATGGGGTGGAGAGATGTCATCAGAGTTGGGTGAGGAGAGGAAAGGGAATTATTATCCATTGAGTACAGAGTTTTAATTGGGGAAGAGGAAAACATTCTGGAGATGGATAGAGGTGATGCTTTTGCAACAAGGTGAATATATTTAATGCCATTTTTAGTACACATTTGAAAGGTGTTCAAAATGGTAAGGCTGTGGCATTTTCCTATATTTTTGAAAAATAGAAAATCAAATTTGAATCTGTTAAAGGAAATGTAGGTTTGATATAGTTGTGTCATCTGTGTGTGGGTCTAGCTGCAAGAACAGCATGATTCAGGGCTCAAAAAGCAACATATGGGATCTATGTCTTGACAGCATCTCTCCTAAGGCCCCTTGAAGTAAGAGACAGCCTCAAGCACCTTCAGACTTAGACTACCACCATACTCGGTTAAGCAGAGAAGAGAACTTTCTGATAACTCCTACCAGAAACTTAAACCTACAAAGGAGAATTAGTTTTAAACTGACTGCTTTCACACCCCTCCTCATTTCTTTTTTAATGATAAAAGTGAAAATTAGGAAAGGTGATTCTAAATTTATAGGAAATAAATAATATAACATCAGACATACATGAAGAAAGCTACAATTACAATGTAACCTGAAAAAGCCATAATCAGAGATTTTCACACATTTCTATCACTAATTGATAAAACAGACATAGTAATTAAGACTAAAACATCTGAGCAAGAGAACAGATAACTTTGATCTAATCATACATAGAATTATGCATCCAAGAATTACAGAATATATGTCCCAGGCATACAGTGAACTATTGTAAATTTTTATGAAATTTGACAACATCACCAAGTAGGTATCCAGACTTTGATCATAATACTAGTATGTCCTTGGTAGACGACTACAGAAATCAGCCCCTGCAGCCAGGGTGTGGAATGTAGTGACAGGTTCAAGTCAAGACTTGTGCCCTGACACCGTCCTGGGGGAGTCATCCACATTTTATTACAGAGAAGTACTAGGAGAAGGAGTGAGAGTGTCCCCAAGGCCAAATGGAGGGGCAGTTTCCCAAAGGAGAAAGAGCAGAAGCATATCCATCCGTTCACTCTCTCATTTGTTCAACATTTCCTAGTGTGTTTTGTGCTTCAGTCATTGAGCTCAATGTGAGGATAAAAAGATTTCCATAGCCACAGCTTCTGCTGCCCCAGGAGAAAACAGTCCTGTCCAAGGGGGCAGATACACATATTAAGTTACTTCAAAAACTTCAGAGGGCCAGATATTTGATGTAGTGGTTAAGAATCTGCTTAGGATACCTAAATACCACATAGAGTGCCTGAGTTCAAAAGTCCTTATTTCTCTCCAGATTCTAGTTTCCTTATATTACACAACCTGGGAAGCAGCAAGTGATGTGATAGTCCAAGTGACTGGGAGACCTGGATTGAGCTGCTGGCTCCTGTTTTATCTTGGTCCAGCCCTGGTGTTGTGGACATTTGATGAATGAACCAACATATAAAAGATCAGTAAATATCCCCCAACCTTTCAAATAAAATAAGTTAGTTTAAAAGTCATGGAAAAATGGAACTAAAGGATCAGTGTCTTTTGGTGTAAAAAAGCTAATCCTAGTCATACAAAGAGGTCTTCAAAAAGTTTAGGGAAAATAGATATTAGGAAAAATATGGATTTCAAGACTTTTGCAGCAAATAAGCTTATCCTTTATTTTTATTTTTTCACACACATTCAAACACCCTAGTGTATATAACACAAAATGGTAAATGCTGTAAAGTTATGTAGAGTATTTTCCACAGCATCTAAGGGCTGCTTTCTTATGTATCTTCATGATTTCTATGACAGCAGAGCCTGCTTGCAGATATGAGTAAATTAGCTTTAAAATGTCTCTTCCCCCACCCCCGGTTGCTCCTCTTCCAGTCCAGCTCTCTGCTGTGGGCCAGGAGGGCAGTGGAAGATGGTCCAGGTCCTTGGTCCCTGCACCCACATGGGAGACCAGGAGGAAGCACCTGGCTCCTGGCTTCGGATCAGTGCAGTGGGCCGGCCACAATGCACTGGCCGTAGTGGCCACTTTGGGGGTGAACCAACGGAAAAAGGAAGACCTTTCTCTCTCTCTGTCTAACTCTACCTGTCAAAAAAAAAAAAGTGTCCCTAGCACTTCATGAAAAATCATGGAAGAGCTCAATGAAGTCTTATGTCTCCAAGCATTAGGTAAATAATTGCATTAGTTTTTTGACTCCTTTAATTTGCCAGATTAGAGAAAATAGGAAAAATGCCTTGATGTTTGTTCATTTTCCAGGGGTGTCATCACAATGTACTGCACCAGGGTGGCTTTAAACAGGTGCACTGTCCTATGGTTCTGGAGTATGCAAGTCTGCCATATGGCTATCAGGGCTTGTTCCTTTTGAGAGCTGTGGGGGACAATCTGTTCCTGGCCTCTCTCCTAGTTCCATGTGAGTTTATTGCAGTCTGTGGTGTCCTCGATTTGTAGACACATCACCTTGATCTCTGTCTTCGTGTTCAGCTGGTGTTCTTCCTCTGCCCATGTCTATTCTAAATACCCCTTTTTCATAAGGACATCATCTGAATTGGATTGTATCCCACCATGCTCTAGTATGACCTCATCCTAACTAATAACATCATAACCCTCCTTCAAAATAAAGTCACAGTTTGAAATATTGTGGGTCATGATTTCAACACAGGAATTTGAGGGTGAGGGGACAAAATTAAGCCTTGGCAATTACTGCCCCCTCTCTGCTCTATCTTCTGTGCTGCACACAAGTTTGAAAAAATGAAGTTGGAAGAACATCATCTCTGTATGGTACTATGCACGAAACAGAACAGACCATGTCTATGACTGCCCTGAATAAGCTGACTTGAAAATGTGTAGATATCCCAAATAAGTACAAACTCTAATGATCATGAATGTTGTTTTAAAAAAACATGGACAGGCATTTATCCTAGTGTTTAAGATGCCTGTTAAGACACCTGTGTCCTATATTAGAGTTCATTCCCAGTTCAAACTCCTGACTCCAGCTTTCTCGTAATGCAGGCCCTCAGAGTTTGTAGCTGATGGTTCAAGTACTAAGGTCCTTGCCACTCACATTGGAGTACCAGATGGAATTCCTGGCTCCTGACTTTGGCCTTGTCCATTCTTCGCTGCTGCAGGCATTTTGAAAGTGAACCAGTGGGTGGGAGTGCTCTCTCTTCTCCCCTTTCTTTCCCGATTCCCTTACTGACTTCCCCTCAAATAAATCAACAAAAGTAATTTTTAAAATTAATAAAGTCAAACCATCTTAGGGCTAAATAGGCCAAGAGATTGTCAGAGTCGGAGGTGTTGCCTCAACACCAGAAAAAGATTCAACACCCTTTTCATTAAGGCCTTGCTCTGCCATGCAAAGCTCTATACATGGGTATAGTATACTCATACTTCTGTAAAGAACATTTACTTTAAAAGCATATATAACAGGTTATACTTGAATATTTTGCATATGTATCGGAAAAAATCACAAATTCTATTTAATTCTTCCCACAACATAATGGGTTGTTGTGCATCATCTTTGGGGTAACTGCATGTGCTTTCTCAAAAGGTTTTATTTATATATTTGAGTGGTAGAGTCACAGCCAGAGAAGGAGAAACAGAAAGGTCTTCCATTCACCACTGATTCGCTCCCCAAATGGCTGCAACAGCCAGAGTAGGACCTATCTGAAGCCAGGGGCCAGGAGCTTCTTCTGGTCTCCCATTTGTGTGCCAAGGCCCAGGCACTTTGGCCAAACACTGCTGCTTTTCCAGGCCATAGCAGAGAGATGGATCAGAAGAAGAGCAGCCAGGACATGAACCAGTGCCCATATGGGATACCAGTGACACAGGAAAAGGCTGAGCCTAACTCACCATAGTGCAAGCTCCCCCATGTTATGTGCATTTGATACCAATTTCTAAACAATCTTTCTCTAACTACATAGACATGATTTCCTACCTCTATTCCTTTATCTTAATATTCATCCTCAGCATGAATGACCTTCCCACCTCTATTGCCCTCATCCAAGATTCAGCCACGTCCCCTGTCACAGATGAACTTATTCAGCCTAGTCCAACTCCTCTGAGCAACAGTATTCTTCATGATACAAGCAACTAAAGTACCAGGTGATTCATAAAAGTTAGAATTTTTGTTGTTTCAAAGTGTTTGAAAGCTTGGCTCTTGTTTACTTTTTTATTCTTTGTGTTTCTTGAGATTTATTGCTGGTTCCATAACAGTTCCAAAATAGCTGTCTTTGATTTAATCCACTAAAGAAACTATTCCTTTTAAATTATGTTTTAAAATTCAAAATATTGCAAATATTTTAGAAAAGTAGAAAAAATTTAAAACACAGTGCTCCCACAATCACTATTAATATGGTGATATGTATTTTATACCTTTTTAAAAATTTTTCAGTTCCTTTATATTTCTGTAATCAGCTACACTTACATCATCTCCTAGATTATACTCGGCAACAACATTCACTATTTTACAACTTCATCATTTTTAATGATCACTGATGCTGATCCTATGGTTTAGTTTGTGTACAACACAAAATGGGGGAGTAGAGGCTGAAATACTGCCTGCATCCTGCTCATCAAAGCACACATCTTGCCTGATGTGGGCCTTCTTCACAGGAGAGGCACTTTTTATTGCACAGATGTGCTGTCCACCTGCTGAACCATCTACCTGTGAGTTGTCTAGTTGCAGTGATGCTTTACCCAAATTCCCTTATGGGGGAAACTTTTCTGAGGTGAACAAAGTGCGTTCACACAGTAATGGACTTGGGCATGGGCCTCCAACTGCACGCTCCATGGCTTGCTTACCCATTTCCTTGGGCAGAGATCAGCTTTTCCAATGTAGTGATTTTAGGGTCTAAGTTATCTCAGAAACTGTCTTCATAAACCTTTCTGTGGTAAAAAAAAGAAAATAATACACCAAGGAACTATCAGATTGGAAAATGCATTTGTGGAATATGAAGACTCACAACTCTGGATTCTGAGTTAGAACAGAAAGCATTGATGTTGTTCTCTAGAAGGATTGGATAGCAATGGTTGAACTGCTATTTTGGGGACACATGAGGGAAAGGGTGACAAGGTGCTTGCTTTCAACAGTCCCTTCTAGCTATGTTCTGGCATCTCAAAATGAGCATGAGTGTTAGAAAGGTTGTGAACAAAACCTTGTGAACAAAAGTTTATTCCTCATGTCTAGTAATGAACAAAATCTCTCTTACCCCCAAAAGGAGGGCCTAACCAGAATATAATTATCCCAACTTTTACACCATGAATTTAGGAACCAACATATGCTTGCTGATAAAATATAGAATTTCCAGTTAAATAAAAACAATATATGGCAGAAGTATTTCACTAGACAAACTTACATTACAAAGTATTCATTGCTTTTATAAAACCTGAATTAGGAGTATATCCTGTATTTTTTAATTTAATAATTCAGGCATGAATGAAGGAATTTCATTGTGATTAAACAAGTGTGCATCCGACAAGCAAACAAAAAAGCCTGTCATTGGGGGCAGGCATTGTGGCATAGCTGTGATGCTGGCATTCATATGGGCACTAGTTTGTGTCCTGGCTGCTCCATTTCAGACAGCTCCCTGCTAATGGACTGGGAAAAGTACAGTCCTCTAGAACAGTACAGATGAAATCAGAGGAAAATGAACCCACAACCTGGGATGCCTGCAAAGTTCTCTCTCTGCAGGTTATTTGCTCCAGCAGATGTTATGGGAAGCAAGTGTGGCCTGCATGCTTTCTGCAGACTGAAGTGAACTGTATTTGGTACCTTCTGTGTGCCAAGGAGTTCCGACATTACTTATTTGCCACTCTACATAATTAGCCTCACCTGGAACTCTGGGCTCTCCTGCTTTGGTTGGGTGCCTGGGTAACCAACACACCCTGCATCTGCCTCCAACTTTGGGAACATGTGTGTACACAGGGGAGTGAGCACCATCTGTGCACTGGGCACACATGAATGCATGCACATGTGCTTGCAAGAACACCTTTGTAAATGAGGCATACATCTGTGTGTTAATGTACAGGTATGAGCATATTTGTGTGCTAGGAACATATCTGTGCATGTGAACATCTGTGTGCCAATACATTTGTGTACCAGACACATGTCTGTGCATGCACATGTGTGTGTGTGAGAGAGAGAGCACATTTGTGTAACAGGCACATACCCACACATACACATGTGCTTGTGTGAACACTTCCTTGTACCATGCATACATATGTGCATACAGGTGTGCCTATATGAACCCTCATGTGTACCAAGTATCTTTACATGCAGCAGCCTCCCAATGTCCCTCCAAGTGTGATGCTACTATTTAACCCATTTTCTAGATGAGCACAATTCTCAAGAGGGTAGGCAGTCTTGACTAAGATCTCTCCACTGCAGTGAGGAACCCAAGCCTTAGCTGTGCAAGCAACTCAAGCCCAACACTTGAGCCCCAGTAGAGACTACTCCACCAATACTCACCTGGTAAGTGACATATCAAGGGGTCCTTGCTCACATTTGTCTGTATCCCACTACACTGATCCATAAACTTTTGAGGAAAGAACTCCCGCTTGCTGACTATGTCGCTCCTATCACTGACAAATGTTTGTCAAAATGAGAAATAAATTGACAAATTTTCTCAACAGGTACTGTGTTCAGTTCACTGAAGTCTGGTTACTCACTCGGAAAATCGCTAGCCCAACAATCTCCCATGACCCACTGTCTGTCCAAATGAGAGCCTCACCCAAGTGCCAGTTCCCCAAGCTGCCTGTAGCATCAGACCTCACCCCCTTGCCTATTCAGGCTCTTTCCACTCTTGACTTTCACTGTTGCCTGTTTCTTCTTCTCACCACATCAGGCCAAGTGTCTGTCTCCCACCACAAGATCTCAGATCATAGATTCCCAACTTTTCTCCAACTGTCCATGAGTCACATAACCTGAAAATCTAATAACTCGTATCAGGATGTCCCTCTCTCCACACAACAAACAGATGAAGTCAAAATTCATGGCCTTGAATACTAGCCACCTTCACTCTGCTCCACTCACTTTTCTACCAAACAGCCTTTTCCTTCACTCAACTGTCACTTCCCCAACTGCACACCTGGATATGTTCTTTCATCACTTGGACCATGATAGTGCCTCTCTGACCACTGCTAACATCCAACACAGGCCTCCACTCCCTTACATCATTCCATGCAAGGGGTCTCTCAGGCATCTCAGTTCTTGTACTCCCTCTTTTACACATGAATTTACTTCTTAGAAGGTATGTGCTGATTTAATAACCTCAAGTGCTTTCTAAAGGAATTGAGACCATTCTGAGCTTTATTATCTTTGTGTAAACTTGCATATAGTTGCTATTGCCATTTTGTGGTATTTAATGTAGTTTTAGGATAATGACTTCACATACATTTTTGGCAATTATAATCAAGGAGGAAGCCCTTTCCATATTCACTTTTTTGCATAAGGCGCATAAGCTCTCAAAGGGGCCAAGTTACTCTCCCACTATCACACAGCTCATAAATTTCCTACCCAGGAATGGAACATCAAAAGCAATGTTAAGAGGGAAGTTTATAGCAACCAGTGCCTACATCAAGAAGCTTGAAAGACATCAAATAAATGACCCAATAATGAATTTCAAGGACCTGAAAAACAAGAACAAACCAAGCCCAAAATTGGAGGAAAGATATTATTTATTAATAAAATCAGAGAATAAACAAACAACATTTAGACCAAAAAGATACAAAAGATCACTGACAACTGTCTACTTGTCAAAGCCAACATACTGAACCACTTCAGGACTTCCCATCACCCTTCTCTACAGAAACAGCAAAACCAGCCTGCAGCTCATTTTGTTCTACTTTGTCTCTGACTGATCCCCATGCTTTCTCTTTCTACTCAGGTTTACCACTTGTGTTTTAAGAATTTAGAAAAATCATTAAAAGAGAAATATCATTCAATACACATCATACTGAACATTAGGGCTCAACAACACAGCACACTGTAAAGGATCAGTTGCTTGCCCTCATGATCATGTGGCTTATTGCCACTGCCCAGCATTGCAAGAGAGTATCATAGCATAGACTACAAGCCTAAGGAAAAACCACAATTAAAACTGGAAGTATATCTTCTATTGAATATGTAACATTTTTGTACCATCATAAAGTGGAAAATGACTAACTGAACTCTCATCAGGTGAGAAACATTTCTATTCTATTTTTCTTCTCTCCTAAAACTTCATTTTAAATATTTATTTATTTTAAAGTCACAGAGAAAAGGAGAGTGAGAGAGAGAAAGAGAGAGATCTTGATCTTATGTCTGCTGGTTCACTCCCCAGATGGTTGCAGTGGCCAGCACTGGACCATGGAAAATGTGCATTATACAAAAAAGTATACATAGATTTCAAGTTTTTGCACAAAAACATGATATATTTGCTGGAATTCCCTGCACAAGTGTGGGAGACCTGGAGGAAGCTCCTGGCTCCAGGCTTCAAATCAGCTCACTCTTCTCTCTCTCTCCCCCTCTCCCCCTCTCCCTCCCTCCCTCCCTCCCGCCCTCTGCATCTCTGCAACTGTACCTTTCAAAAAATAAATAAATCTTTGGGAAAAAAAGAAAAAATATTCCAAACACATAGATGTTTTCCAGATGTACTAAGGTAGAAATAAGCAGAGAATATTTTCAAATTGCTTATGAAAAGCCAGCATTACATGGACGATGGTGCAAGTTGACCAGAACTTGAAATATGAATTAAGTAGAATAAGCCTTTCATAAACAGATGCATATATCCATAGTATTCTTATAATAAATTAAATCACATGAAAATATAATGAAGAACAAGTGATATACAAGAAAAAATGTAAGAGGTGATTAACATTTTTAAACAATCCATGTAAATTTTCCAATTAAGTGAAAATTCAAGAAGAAAATCACATGACCATTTAGATTGAATGTTGAAAGGCATTTAAAAAATCAGTATGACTTTAAAAAAACACTGTTAGCAGTATAGTAAAAAAGTAGCTTCCTTACTCTGATCGAGATTGTTTAAAAAGTATCCTACAATAAACAACACAATAAATACAGGATCGTTTACAGCTTTTTCTCTAGAAGTAAGCCTAGAGCAGGCGCCTCCACTATCTCCAACTTCTTATTGGAGGAGTAGTGGGGTGGGAGAGCAAAAAGAAAAAATAAGGTGTAAAGTTTTCTAAGCAATAAAATGTCCATATATTAGTGATAGAGAGAATCCACAAAATCTAAAAACAGATACAACTGATAAATCAATTTAACAAGATTGCTGGAAAGATCAATATTTTTGAAATCCACTAGAGTACCATACACCAGCAAGAATCAAATAGAAAATATTAAGGAGAGTATGCAGAGTAGAAAACAAATACTGACAGGAGAAAAGGGGAAAAAAGGATTAAATCATGGGATGTCTTTCAGCTTTCTTCCAATCAATATTAAACAGTAACACAAATGACCCTACAGGAAAATGAGTCACAATACTAAGAAAATGAAGCCCAGAGGCCGACGCACAGAACTGTGACTCACTGAAGCAGTTACTGCACCGAGAGCTCCAGCAGGGACCCATCAGGGAGGACAGGGCCACAGGAGGGACCCGGCGGGTGCAGGAGCAGAGAGGAGAGGCCTCCCGCCTGGGGAGGTGGAGTCCGACCTGCAGCCAGGCCTCGCCTCCTGCTCTCCCACCCAGCACAACCTGAAGTCAGGGGCCCATTGCCGTGAAGGATGTTGATGGGCTGCGTCCTTTGTGAGGTTGTGTGCGCGCTCACGGCCACGCACGCTGTCCACTCAGGCACGACGACGTCCACGCCGCGTTATGACGCGGCGTCTTGACACCACATTCATCTTACAGTTCTGGGCAGGAGCGAGGTGCTAGGAGACAGCTCTGCAGGCGCTAGGCTCCCGAAGCAAGTCGGGCTCCGTGGCCTCCACCTTCATCACCGGGGGACGCTGGACACCTGGAGCTGAAAACCGCGACGTGGTGAGTGTGTGCGCCCAGGTGTCGGGAGAGGCGTAAAGCAGCCGTGGAAGCTGCTGAGAAGCTGGCAGGACGCGGGCTTCCCAGAGGTCGTCTCCGAATCTGTGGTGCCATATTGCCGCTGGCCCAGCGCTTCCCTTGGTCCCCTCAGACCCGGGGGTCGGGGTCTGGACTGCCACCTGGGACCCCCGACACCCTGCCCCTTCCCTGCTCACAGCGACTTCTCGGCCCAGAGCCTTCCCCGGGCAGCTGTGTGGCAGCAGCCCCGCATCTCCCTGACTGTGCAGTGGGTACGGGGTGGTCATTAGGGAGAATGTGGGCTCCGTGTGTGGGGTGCCTGTGGGACGGGAGCTGTAGTTTATGCAGCCCTGGGCTCCTCCGTTCTTCCCTGCCGGGACCTGATTCCCCCCAGTTTTCTAAATATGTGGGCAGCAGGGTCTCTCCCAGGATGCTGGCCTCTCAGCACAGCTGTTTCTAGGGGGTCTCAGTATTTTCTGTTTCCAATAACACAGTCACCTGGGGTGGGTAAGGCTAAAACAAAAGTTCTGTTTGACTTGGGTTTCTGTTCAGGTTTTAGAGGAGCTCAAGAGCCCTGTAATTTGACACTTGGTTATCATCTTAGCCTTTACACTTTCCCTTGACAGCCTGCTGTCTGCATTTGCGCTTTTAAAATAGATAGTTTTTCTGCTCAAGTTTATGAGTACTTTAAAAATTATTGTGTTCCATAAAAGCCTTTCCAATCACGAAGATATGTCTACTGAGTTTTTTTGAATTTATATTTTGATATGAGAGCCTGGTTCTTTTTGTTAGTTTTACTTTTTCAAGACTGTTGGATATTATTGACAAAATTTGTGTTAATTCAAGGCATGTAACATGATGTTTTGATATGTCAGGAAACTTTGAAAAATTATGTAGCATTCACATTGTTTTTGGAAATGTCAACAATCCTTTATTAGCAAACTTGTACTGCTTAACTTGCTGACCTGGCTCAAAACAGCATTGCTGACAAGTTCAGGGTTGGAGGTGCACATGCACTAAAGACTGTCTCTGTAAAAAAGGATATTTAAAAATCCCTCTTCCTTTAAAGACCTAAATCTACGACCTGACACCATCAAGTGACTAAAGAACATTGGAGAAACCCTTCAAGATATTGGCACAGGCAAAGAATTTCTGGAAAAGACCCGGGAGGCACACGCAGTCAAAGCCAAAATCAACTATTGGGATTGCACCAAATTGAGAAGTTTCTGTACTGCAAAAGAAACAGTCACTAAAGTGAAGAGACAACTGACAGAATGGGAAAAAATATTTGCAAACTATGCAACAGATAAAGGGTTAATAACCAGAATCTACAAAGAGATCAAGAAACTCCACAAAAACAAAACCAACAACCCACTTAAGAGAGATGGGCCAAGGACCTCAATAGACATTTTTCAAAAGAGGAAATCCAAATGGCCAACAGGCACATGAAAAAATGTTCAAGGTCATTAGCAATCAGGGAAATGCAAATCAAAACCACAATGAGGTTTCACCTCACCCCGGTTAGAATGGCTCACATGCAGAAATCTACCAACAACAGATGCTGGCAAGGATGTGGGGAAAAAGGGACACTCAGCCACTGTTGGTGGGAATGCAAACTGGTCAAGCCACTATGGAAGTCAGTCTGGAGATTCCTCAGAAACCTGAAGATAACCCTACCGTTCGACCCAGCCACCCCACTCCTTGGAATTTACCCAAAGGAATTTAAATTGGCAAACAAAAAAGCGGTCTGTACCCTAATGTTTATTGTGGCTCAATTCACAATAGCTAAGACCTGGAACCAACCTAAATGCCCATCAACAGTAGACTGGATAATGAAATTATGGGATATGTACTCTTTAGAATACTATACCGCAGTAAGAAACAACGAAATCCAGTCATTTGCAACAAAATGGAGGAATCTGGAACACATCATGCTGAGTGAAATAAGCCAGTCCCAAAGGGACAAATACCATATGTTCTCCCTGATCGGTGACAACTGACTGAACACCAAAAAGGAAACCTGTTGAAGTGAAATGGACACTATGGGAAACGGTGACTTGGTCAGCACAGCCCTGACTGTTAATGAATAACTTAATACATTATCCCTCTTAGTAGTTTTTTTGTCTGTTCTACTTAATATGACTGGTTTAATTCTGTAATTAATACACAGTTATTCTTAAGTGTTGAAAATTAACTGAAATGTGATCCCTGTTAAACATAAGAGTGGGAATAAGAGAGGGAAGAGATGTACAATTTGGGACATTCTCAAGCTGACTTGCCCCAAATGGTAGAGTTAGAAACATACCAGGGGATTCCAATTCAATCCCATCAAGGTGGCATGTACCAATGCCATCTCACTAGTCCAAGTGATCAATTTCAGTTCACAATTGATCATAATGAAAGGACTAAGAGTCAAAGGGATCCCATAAACAAGTCTAGTACCTGCTAACGCTAACCAATAGAATAAATAAAGGGGAGAGTGATCCAGCATGGGAAGTGAGATACTCAGCAGACTCATAGAATGGCAGATGTCCTAAATAGCACTCTGGCCTCAGAATCAGCCCTAAAGCCATTCAGATCTGGCTGAAAAGCCCATGAGAGTATTTCAGGCATGGAAAGCCAAGACACTCTGGCAAAAGATCTCTGCGAGTGAGATCCCAGTGGAAAGAACAGGTCTTCAAAGAAATAGGTACCTTTCTCTGAAGGGAGGAGAGAACCTCCACTTTGACTATGACCTTGTCTAAACAAGATAAGAGTCGGAGAACTCAGAGGGCTTCCATAGCTTTGGAAACTCATGACTGGAGCATAGGGAGATTACTGATGCCATAGACAGGAGTGTCAATTGGTAAAGTCAACAACAGGAGTCACTGTGCACTTACTCCTCATGTAGGATCTCTGTCCTTAATGTGCTGTGTATTGAGATTTAATGCTATAACGAGTACTCAAACAATATATTTCACTTTGTGTTTCTATGTGGGTGCAAACTGTTGAAATCTTTACTTAATGCATACTAAACTGATCCTTTGTTAAAAAAAAAAAAAAAAAGGAAAGAAATTATCAACTCCCAACTTGACTCTCACTGGGATTAAACATGACAATAGGTCTGATCTGATTTCATCATCATTTAAAAAAAATCATCTATTATTTTTCACTTTATGTTTGTGTGGGAGCAAACTGTTGAAATCCTTACTTAATGTATACTAAGCTGATCTTCTGTATATTAAGATAATCGAAAATGAATCTTGATGTGAATGGAAGGGGAGAGGGAGTGGGAAAGGGGAGGGTTGTGGGTGGGAGGGATGGTATGGGGGGGAAGCCATTATAATCCATAAGTCGTACTTTGGAAATTTATATTCATTAAATAAAAGTTAAAAAAAAATCCCTCTTCTTAAGCATATTTGTTAAAAATCTCCAGTATTGTAGAAAAATACCACAAAGTGATTTCAGTCCATGAAAAAAATAGCACGTGGGATATATATGTGTGTGTGTGTGTGTGTAAGATATATAATATATATATAAAATAAAATACATGTTTGTAATATTGAGAAAAGATAAGAGGGTTAATTGGAAAGTTATATCCAACCATGAATAGGACAACTCACTGTGGCACATTGATCAATTTTTCCTTAGTTAGTCTATAAATTTGACACCTTGTAGCCCAGTTGAAGAGTGTTTGTAAAGTACATGGCAAATCAGACATAATGACCATATAAAAAAAATTAGCAACGTTAGCCTCAAGAATATTTCAGAATTGAGCATTCAAAGAAAAATATAGTGCAACCGAACAAAGCATCCAATATTCACCATATTAAAAACATGAAGCTTCTTCAAGAAGGAAAAGATGTAGTCTATATATCTTTAGATGCTTGGATAATTCCTTTAAGATTATTATCTAAAGTGGCTTGATTAAAGAGATTAGGATTATTTTAGTATGCTTTTCAAATGTAATAGAATATTTTACATGAAAGTCATATATGCATGTCAATCTCAAATAAAATATTTGTAACATGAACATACTGTTCTTTTTGAGTTTTGAAAGCTATTTTGCCCATATGAAAAATACTACACAAACACTCTTTTCATTCAGTACTTGAAGGAGGTTTCTGAGAGTCATGTAATTTGTATGAACGCCAACAGTGAATGCTTTTAACATTCTATTGATCCTCTGTTTAAAATAATCCATCCTTTTCTTTTACAGGGCTTTTAAGATTTATCTTTATTTCTGGGTTTATGCAGTTTAATTATGATCTGCCTTAGCATGGTTATTTTTTTTTCCATTCTGTGATTGGAGTGCAATGACCTGTTTCATTCTTAAAATTTATAGTTTTGTCAAAACTTTATAATATTTTCTAATGATTCTTTTTATTTCTGTGTTATATGTTGTTACATATCCTTTTTCACCTCTGGTTTTATTGATTTGGGTCTTTTCCCTCTTGTTTTGGTTAGGTGTTCCAATGGTAGATCTATTTTGTTTATTTTTTGAAAAAACAGCTCTTCATTTCACCTATTTTTTGTTATTTTACTGGTTTCATTTTTGTTTATTTCTTCTCATTTTAATTATTTCTTTTATTAATTTGGGGTTTGATTTGTTGTTGTTTTTCTAGGTCCTTGAGATACATTGATAGCTCATTTATTTGGTATCTTTCCAGTTTTTTCATGTAGGCACTGATTGCTGTAAATTTCACCCTTAACACTGCTTTTGCTGTATCCCATTCCTTTTTTTTTTTAATTTATAAATTTATTTTTTTTTAAATTTATTTAATGAGCATAAATTTCCAAAGTACAGCTTATGGACCACAATAGCCTCCTCCCCGCCCCCCGTGTCTTCCATCCCATCCACAACGCTCCCCTCTCCCACTCCCTCTTCCCTTCCCCTTCACATCACAATTAATTTTCAATTATCTTTATATACAGAAGATCAATTTAGCGTATGTTAAGTAAAGATTACCACATTTTGCTCCCACACAGAAACATAAAGTGTAAAATACTATTTGAGTACTAGTTATAGCATTAGTTAAACACCTAAGAGTAATTGTGTATTAATTACAGAGCTCAACCAATAGTTTTAAGTAGAATATAAAATGCATCTTTTGCATTGTTGTGGCTTCCCCCCGACCTCCCTCCCTCCCGTGGCCCTCCCCTCACCCACTTCCTCTCCCCTCTCCCCCCTTCATCACGTTTCATTTTCAGTTACCTTCATATACCGAAGATCAATTTAGTATATACTAAGCAGGGATTTCAACAGGTTGCACTCACACAACCGAACCAGGTATAGGGTATTGTTCGACTAGTACTGTTGTTTTTTAGTTTCATAGATAAACATATTAAGGACAGAGATCCTGCGAGGGGAGCATGAACCCAGTGACTCCCGTTGTTGATTTAACAATTGGCACTCTTATTTATGACGTCAGCAATCACCCGAGACTCTTGCTATGAGCTGTCTAGGCTATGGAGGCCCCTTGAGTTCACCAACTCTGAATTTGTTTAGTCAAGGCCATATCACAGTGGAGGTTCCTTCCTCCCTTCAGAGAAAGGCGCCTCTCTCCTTGATGGCCTGATCCTTCTGCTGGAGTGTTGTTCGCCAGGATCCTTCATTTAGATTGTTTTTTGCCACCGTGTCATGGCTTTCCATGCCTGCGAGACTCTCATGGACCTTTTAGTCAGATCCGAATGTCCCAAGGGTTGATTCTGAGGCAGGAGTGCTGTTTTGGGCATTTGCCATTCTATGAGTCTGCTGTGTGACCTGCTTCCCCCGCAGGATCATTCTCAACCCTTTTGATTCTATCTTTCATTATTTGCTTACACTGGTCTTATTTGTGTACTCTCTTCGACACTTACCCTATCTTTTGGATCAGTTGTGTATTTATATTTGTCTCTTTACCAAGTGTGCTGGCATTGGTACCTGCCTCCTTGGTAAGACTGAGTTGAAATCCCCTGGCACATTTCCAGTTCCACCATTGGAGGTAGGTCTGATTGAGTATGTGCCGTCCTATATATCTCCTCCCTCTCTTATTCCCACTCCCATGTTCCACAGAGATCAATTTCCTATTAATTTTTAAACGCTTAAGAATGGTTGTGCATTGATTGCAGAGTTCAACCAGTGGTCTTGTGTAGAGCATACCGAGCAACAACAACAACAAAAATACTAAAGGAACAAAATAGTAAGTTTTTCCTCAACAGTCTAGACAAGGGCTGCTCATGTCATTGTCTCTCATAGTGTCCATTTCACTTCAATGGGTATCATTTTAGGTGCTCGTTTAGTTGCCATCAATCAGGGAGAACATGTGATATTTATCCCTTTTGGACTGGCTTATTTCACTCAGCATGATGTTTTCCAGCTTCCTCCATTTTGTTGTGAATGCCCGGATTTCGTTGTTTTTTACTGCTGTATAGTGTTCCATAGAGTACATATCCCATAGTTTCTTTATCCAGTCATCCGTTGATGGACATTTAGGTTGATTCCATGTCTTAGCTATTGTGAATTGAGCTGCAACAAATATTGAGGTGCAAATGCCTTTTTTCACCCCTTTAATTCCATTTGGGTATATTCCAAGGAGTGGGATGGCTGGGTCCTGTGGTAGTGCTATGTTCAGGTTTCTGAGGACTCTCCAGACTGTCTTCCATAGTGGCTTTACCAGCTTGCATTCCCACCAACAGTGGATTAGTGTCCCCTTTTCTCCACATCCTCGCCAGCATCTGTTGTTGGTTGATTTCTGTATGTAAGCCAATCTAACCGGAGTGAGGTGGTATCTCATTGTGGTTTTGATCTGCATTTCCCTGATGGCTAGGGATCCTGAGCATTTTTTCATGTGCCTGTTGGCCATTTGGATTTCCTCTTTTGAAAAATGCCTGTTAAGGTCCTTGGCCCATTTTTTATTGGGTTGTTTGTTTTGATTCTGTGGTGTTTTTTGATCATTGTGTAGATTCTAGTTGTTAATCCTTTATCTGTTGTATAGTTTGCGAATAACATCTCCCATTCTGTTGGTTGCCTCTTCGCTTTCCTGACTGTTTCCTTTGCTGTTAAGAAACTCTTCAATTTTAGGTAATCCCATTTGTTTATTTTATCTTTGATTACCCGTGCCTGTGGGGTCTTCTCCAGGAATTCTTCGCCTATTCCGATATCTTGAAGGGTTTCCGCTATGCTCTCAATTAGTTTCATGGTGTCGTGGCGCAACTCTAGTTCTTTGATCCATGGTGAGTGGATTTTTGTATAAGGTGTAAGGTAGGGGTCTTGCTTCATACTGCAGCATGTGGACATCCAGTTTTCCCAGCACCATTTGTTGAAGAGGCTGTCCTTGTTCCAGGGGTTGGTTTTAGGTACTTGTCAAATATGAGTTGGTTATAGATGTTTGGATTGATCTCCGGTGATTCTATTCTGTTCCATTGGTCTATCCATCTGTTTTTGTACCAGTACCAGGCTGTTTTGATTATAACTGCCCTGTAGTATGCTTTGAAGTCTGGAATTGTGATGCCTCCGGCCTTGTTTTTATTGTAAAGGATTGCTTTAGCTATTCTGGGTCTCCTGTTTCTCCATATGAATTTCAGCATCGTTTTTTCTAGGTCTTTGAAGAATGACTTTGGTATATTGATTGGTATTGCATTGAACTTGTAAATTGCTTTTGGGAGAATGGACATTTTGATGATATTGATTCTTCCAATCCATGAGCATGGCAGGTTTTTCCATTTTTTTGTGTCGTCTTCTATTTCTTTCTTTAGTGTTTTGTAATTTTCATCATAGAGGTCTTTGACCTCTTTGGTTAAATTTATTCCAAGGTACTTTATTGTTTTTGTGGCTATTGTGAATGGGATTGATCTTAGTAGTTCTTCCTCGGCCCTGGCATTGTCTGTGTATACAAAGGCTGTTGATTTCTGAGCGTTGACTTTGTATCCTGCTACTTTACCAAACTCTTCTATGAGTTTCAGTAGCCTCTTATAGGAGTTTATTGGGTCCTCTATATATAGTATCATGTCATCTGCAAACAGGGATAGTTTGACTTCCTCCTTTCCCATTTGTATCCCTTTAATTTCTTTTTCTTGCCTGATGGCTCTGGCTAAGACTTCTAGGACTATATTGAATAGCAATGGTGAGAGTGGGCATCCCTGTCTGGTGCCAGTTCTCAATGGAAATGCCTCCAACTTTTCCCCATTCAATATGATGCTGGCCTTTGGTTTATCATAGATTGCCTTAATTGTGTTGAGGAATGTTCCTTCTAACCCCAATTTGCTTAGGGTTTTCATCATGAAGGGGTGTTGTATTTTGTCAAATGCTTTCTCTGCATCTATTGAGATAACCATATGATTTTTGTTTCTCAATTTGTTAATGTGCTGGATTACGTTGATTGACTTTTGAATATTGAACCATCCCTGCATACCAGGGATAAATCCCACTTGGTCAGGGTGAATGATCTTTCTGATGTGTAGTTGGATTCGGTTTGCCAGAATTTTATTGAGTATTTTTGCATCTATGTTCATCAGGGAGATAGGTCTGTAGTTTTCTTTCTCTGCTGTGTCTTTTCCGGGCTTAGGAATTAAGGTGATATTGGCTTCGTAGAAGGAATTTGGGAGGATTCCCTCTCTTTCAATCGTTTGTAATAATTTGAGAAGAACTGGAGTTAGTTGTTCTCTAAATGCCTGGTAAAATTCGGCAGTGAAGCCATCCGGTCCTGGGCTCTTCTTTTTTGGTAGTGCGTTTATTACTGATTCAATTTCTTCCATGGTTATGGGTCTGTTTAGATTTTCTATATCTTCACGGCTCAGTTTAGGAAGGTTGCATTTGTCCAGGAATCTATCCATTTCTTCCAGGTTCCCCAATTTGTTAGCATACATCTCTTTGTAGTAGTTTCTGATGATTCTTTTTATTTCTATTGTGTCAGTTGTTACATTTCCATTACTATCTTTGATTTTACAGATTTGGGTCTTCTCTCTCCTTTTTTTGGTTAGTTGGGCCAATGGTGTGTCAATTTTGTTTATTTTTTCAAAGAACCAGCTCCTGGTTTTGTTGATCTTTCGTATTGTTTTTTTGGTTTCAATTCTGTTTATTTCTTCTCTGATCTTTAGTATTTCTTTCCTCCTTTTGGATTTGGGCTTGATTTGCTGCTGTTTTTCTAGTTCCTTGAGGTGCATAGAGAGTTCATTTGTTTAGTTCCTTTCCAGCTTCTTGATGTAGGCACTAATTGCTATAAACTTTCCTCTTAGCACTGCTTTTGCTGTGTCCCACAGGTTTTGATAGGTTGTGTTATCATTTTCATTTGTTTCTAGAAATCTTTTGATTTCTCTTTTAATTTCTTCGATGACCCACTGTTCATTTAGGATCATGTTGTCCATTCTCCATATATTTGCATATGGTGTAGAGATTCTTGGGTTGTTGATTTCAAGTTTCACTGCACTATGGTCTGAGAAGCTGCATGGTATAGTTTCAATTTTTTTGAACTTGTTGAGGCTCCCTTTATGGCCTAGTATATGGTCAATCCTAGAGAATGTTCCATGTACTGGGGAGAAATACGTGAACTCTGTGTCTGTGGGGTGGAGGGTTCTGAAGGTCTATTTGGTCTATGGTGTCAATTAGCTCAGTTGTTTCCTTGTTGAATTTCTGTCTGGTTGATCTGTCCATTGGTGAGAGTGGGGTGTTGAAGTCCCCTGTTACTATTGTATTTGAGTCTATATCTCCCTTTAATTCCTTTAGTAATTCTTTCAGGTAGCCAGGCGCCCTGTAATTAGGTGCGTATACATTTATAATAAAGGATCTTCCTGTTGGATAGATCCTTTAATCATTATATAGTGCCCTTCTCTGTCTCTTTTAGTAGTTTTTATGTTAAAGTCTATTTTGTCTGATATTAGGATGGCCACACCAGCTCTTTTTTGATTTCCATTAGCTTGGAGTATCTTTTTCCATCCTTTCACTTTCAGTCTGCGTGCATCTTTGCTGATGAGGTGTGTCTCCTGAAGGCAGCATATAGTTGGATCCTCTTGTTTTATCCAATCCGCTAGTCTGTGCCTCTTTGTCATGGAATTAAGACCATTCACATTCAATGTGATTACTGTTAAGTACTGTCTTTTTCCCTTCATGTTTCCTGAAACGAGCTGTTTATGTATTTTGAACTTTGTTTGTGGGTTAATCTACATTCGCTTTTTTTTTGCAGTGAAGTTCTTGTTTTTGTATTTCTGTGTGCAGCACATCTTTGAGCAAGTGTTGTAGGGTTGGACGCGTGGATACAAATTCTTTCAGTTTCTGTTTGTCGTGGAAGATCTTTATTTCCCCTTCATTCACAAATGATAGCTTTGCAGGATATAGTATTCTAGGTTGGCATTGTTTGTCTTTTAAAACTTGGAATATATCATGCCATTGTCTCCTTGCCTGTAGTGTTTGCGATAAGAAGTCTGGGGTAAGTCTGATTGACTTACCCCTGAATGTGATTTGTCGCTTTTCTCTGGCACATTTTAGGATTTGTTCTTTGTGTGTCACTGAACTGAGTGTTGCCACAATGTGTCGTGGTGAATTTCTCTTCTGGTCTACTCTGTTCGGGGTCCTGGTTATCTGTTGTATTTGTGTGTTGTTATCCAGCTGCCTTTGTTTAAAGTTTTCTGATATTATTTCATTGAAGACACCATCTAATCCATTCTCTCTTTCCACCCCCTCAGGGACTCCTATTATCCGAACATTACACCTTTTGATTGAATCTTGTAGGTCTCCGACCGTGTTTTTTAATTTTTTAATTTCTTCTTCCTGCGATTGAACTGACTGTATTATTTCTGGAAGTTTGTCTTCGAATTCTGATATTCGGTCTTCTATTTCATCTGTTCGATTTCCGAGGGATTCCACGGTGTTTTTTATATGGTCAATTGAGTTTTTCAGTTCTAGTATCTCATTCTGGCTTCTCTTTAAGATCTCTAATCCTTGGGCTTGTTTTTCATTCAGCTCTTGACACTGTTTCTCATTATTTCTAAGTATTCTGATTATTAATTTTCTGAATTCTTTTTCTGGCATGTTTTCAACTTCTTCTTCTTCTGCCTCTGTTGGTTTAGCCTGCTCCATTGGCAAATTTATATTATCTTCTATGTTGTTTTTTTGGTTTTTGGTTTTGTTTTTTGGCATTCCATCTGGGTGATTTTTCGGGTTGATTTCCCTCTACTATAGGCTGCTGTGAGTCTCTACCAATATCCTGTGTAACCAGGCTGCTCTACACAGCCCGCAGGTAAACAGACAGGATGGCTGCTCTCTGCCCACTGCAGCTCTGGATCCTGTGCTTTTTCCCCACCAGGAGGCGCTATTCAGTAACTTGAGTAGTCGGGTCTCAGGGCTTCGGGCTGCCCTCCCTTGAGCACCCTCAGCTCCACCTTTGGGCTCTGCCTCCGAAGATTAGTGTGGAGGCAAAGATAGTTCTCCTTTAAGCCCGAATGTAAACAAACAAAATGGCTGCTTCCCGCCCACTGGAGCTCCGGGGAGGCGCCAAGAGACACTGGCTTACTCAGTCTCTCAATTAGTGTCCCTGAATCGTGCACTCTCTCCGCCAGCGCTACTCACTCTGTTCCGTTCTCTATTTCCTCTCCCACTCAGTCATGCATGTCCCAGTGTCCGTCCCAGGATGTGTTGGGGGAGGGGCGGCGGCAGCTGTGCCGTGGTGCTGGGCGAGTGCCCCGTCTCACCTCGGCCTCCAGAGCTGGTGCGTACACGCTCCTGCTGGTGTCCTGAGTCCCAGGCGTCCGCGTCCTCCCCGCGTGTCCACCCCAACACCCCAGTTTGAGGAAGGGCTTAAAAACTACAAATTTTCATCCCTCTTTGAACCTTCCCTTAGTGGAGCTTCGCTGTGCTCCCTCCCTCTCTATTCCGCCATCTGCCCCCATTCCTTTTTATATTCTGTACTGATTTCTTGTATGACCCACTGTTAAATCAAAAGCATGTTGTTCGGTCTTGATGTGTTTCCATATGATCTAGAGAATCCTGTGTTGTTGAATTCCAGCTTTATTCCATTTCGTATCTGAGATGATGCATGCTATTATGTCAAAGTTTTTGAATTTGCTGAGACTTACTTTATGACCTAGCATATGGTCTATGCTTTTAGAGTACCAGATAAATCAAGCTAAGATGGCATCTGGAATTAAATTGATTTATTGTTCAGGGACAGCTTCTGATCTTTCTTTATTGTACAATTTTATGGGTTATGGTTGCTGAAATTTTACTTTTACTAATGAGAAGAGTGAGAGTGATAGGCGCATTGTTGGAATTTTAGTACTTTGGACAACTGAAAGTATTGGCTATTTATGTTTATAACTCAACAATAAGACAAACCAATGAGAGAGGAAAATTATGTGAACACACTTCATAAAAGACCACATACCAATAAAAGTGCATGAGGAGCCAGCATTGTGGCAGAGCAGGTAATTCCTCTTCCCATGATGGCAGCACCCCATATGAGCACTGATTCATGTGCTGGCTGCCAATCCACCTCCTGGCTAATTGCATGGGAGAACAGCTAATTATAGTCTGGTTCAAAGAGAAAGCACAGTTCTTTGATATCCCTTTCTTGGTTGCATTTTACATATCATCTAATGTTGAGCACAATATGCTAAAAATACTTTCTTGAAGAAAAACAAGGCAAGTCACAGGGCAGAATAAAATACCTTATCACACTCAGGAGAATGGATCATATGTTTTTAATAATTTATTTTTATTAATATAAAGAGAACAGATTTCATGTATTTCAAAGGTACAATTCTAAGGATATAATGACATTTATCTTCTTCCATCTTCCTTCCTTTTTGAATTTTTGGGATAACATTTTTGTTTATAGTCACAGGCAAAATGCAGCACTAAATAAAGAGTTCAACAAGACAAAAGTAGAAAGACCACAGTTCATGGGAGTAGACAAGCACTATAAATAATAATCAAATTCCAACATGACAGTTTCACTCATATACAATAAATTTGTTTATTACTCTGTTTATTAGCGACTACACATCGGAGAAAACATGAGGTTTTCATTTTTCATTTTGAGGTCATCAACTCCCTGTATATTTTGGGTGGTTTCCAGGTAACTGTTATGTTCAAAGCTCTTTAGAATCTTCTAGGCCCTAATGTCATCATACTCATTGACAAGAAATTTATATTTACTTTCGTGAATATTTAGAGAATGAAAAATTAAACTATCTTAGATTTTTGAAATTGTCCATAATGCACTTCTCTGTGCCCATATTTTTCCTATAAATATAATAATTGAGCCCATCCTGACTGGGCTGTGCCCCCTCCCTCCCCACTACTACCACCCCCCCACCACGATGAAGAAATTCTTCCAGGACATCAAGACAGACATCAAATTCAAGAGCTCGGGGCCTGGTCAGAAACCACAGACTCCCTGGGGGAGAAGGCCCCCAAAGAGAAACCCAACCAGCTGGCTCTGAGGCAGCCCAGCCCCGCTGGGGACCCATCGATGAGGTGCAGATGGCGGCGGCTGGAGCAGAAGCAGCCCTGGGCCCAGGGACCCAGGTCCATGGGGAACCAGGTGAGGAAGGAGCTGTGAGCCCAGGCCACTGTCCGCGGGAGCCCAGAGGCGCAAGGGACTAACGCGGTCCCTGAGGCCAAAGAGGAGGGCTCAGCTCACCTGGCAGTGCCCGGCGTGTACTTCACCTGCCCGCTCACGGGGCCACCCTGAGCAGGGACCAGCGGGAGGCCAGCATCAAGGAGGCCATTCTCTCAGAGGCTGTGTCCATCATGACGATCCACACATTCAACAAAGCCCATGTCCGGGTGAAGCTGGGCGTGGACACCACTGCCAAGTACCTGGACAACCTGCACCTGCACCCCGAGGAGGAGAAGTACCGAAGATCAAGCTGCAGAACAAGCTGTTCCCGGAGCGCATCAACTGCTTGGAGGGGGCGCACGAGTATTTTGAGGCCATCGGGTTCCAGAAGGCCCTGCTTCCAGTCCTGATCAGGAGAGCCCGGAAGAGTTCTAGGTGCTGACCCAGGCGGTGGTGGCCGAGCCCCAGAACCTGCACAGGCACAAGGAGCAGCCGCTGGCCGCCAAGCCTGTGCAGACCACGCTGCAGGCCTCCAAATTCGAGCTGCCCGCAGACTTCCTCAGCCTCATGGCAGAAGAGGTGAAGCCAGAGCAGAGGCTCAGGGCGGATGCGGTGGAGTTGCTGAACGTGCTGCGGGCTAAGGCCAGGCGCGAGGAGGAGCAGCAGAGGGCGCTGCATGGGTACAGGTTCACATTGCTGCACGTGTGCCTCCCAGATGGCTGCCTGCTGCAGGGGGCGCGGGGGGGTGCTGGGTCTTCAGTGCCCCAGGAGGGCAGGGTCAGGGTGCGTGCTGTCCAGTCGGCCCTGACCGTCCTGCCCGCAGGGACCTTATATGCCTGCAAGCGATTGTCGGCCCTGTACTGCTTCATCCGGGAGGCCTTGGAGAGTGGCTGGCTGCCCTTGGAGCTGCTGGCCTCAGGGGGGCAGAAGCTGTTGGAGGAGAACCTGGCCTTGAAGGAGTGCACCCTGGGGAGGGGTGCCCGGGCTGGGCGCGGGGCCCCGGGAAGTCAGACAGCAGGGCCGCGTGCTGCCCCCCAGCAGCAGGGTGGCGCTTGCTCTGCCCCCAGGTGCCCTTCGCCCTCTTGACCTTCTCGTGGGACCCAGCTGTGCTGGAGGACCTCGGGCTGCTGGCCGAGCCCCAGGCGCATGGCTACTGAATCCCGAGCTCCTGGCAGCCATGGAGCAGCTCTTGTGCAACAAAAGCAGAGTTGGCCTCAAAAAAAAACCTATCAGAGTTACATAGAGAGAGAAGGAGAGGCAGAAAGGGAGAGAGAGAGGTCTTCCATCCTCTGGTTCACTCCAGAATTGGCTGCAATGGCAGGAGATGCACCAGTCTGAAGCCAGGAGCCAGGAACTTCTTCCGGGTCTCCCACCCAGGTCAGGGGTCCAAACACTTGGGCCATCTTCTACTGCTTGCCCAGGCCATAGCAGAGAGCTGGATCAGAGGTGGAGCAGCTGGGACTCCAACTGGCGCCCATATGGGATGCTGGCACTGCAAGTAGAATCTTTACCTGCTATGCCACAGAGTCAGCCCTGAAAGATTTATTTTTAATTCCCTCTTGAAAATCATAGTATGGAACACCCTGGGATATTATATCTTTAAAATGAGTAATGACATGTATTCATGATATTCTGAAAAGGAAAATTCATTGCAGTAATAGCTCCTGTGGGCTAAATCTAGCTCATTTCTGTTTTTGTAAAAAGTTTTATTGGAATACAATCCCATCTATTTACCTATAGCTTACTCATATTTTAGATGACAGCAGAGGCATTACAGTCCACAAAGTCAAAAATACTTACTACCTGGCTCTTTATAGAAAAGTTTGTCATACTAGTTTAAGATTAAAGATCTCTGGGGGCCGGTGGGGAGGCTCACTTGGTTAATCCTCCACCTGTGGTGCCAGCATCCCATGTGGGTGCCGGGTTCTAGTCCCAGTTGCTCCTCTTCCAGTCCAGTTCTCTACTGTGGCCTGGGAAGTCAATGGAGGATGTCCCAAGTGCTTGGGCTTCTGCAGCCACATGGGAGACCAGGAGGAAGCACCTGTATCCTGGCTTTGGATCAGCATATTTCCAGCTGTAGCGCCCATTTTGGGGGTAAACCAATGAGAGGAAGACCTTTCTCTCTGTCTCTCTCTTTCTCACTGTCTATCTGTCAAATAAATATGTAAAAAAAAAAGACTAAAGATTAAGATTAAAGATCAAAGATATTTGATATGTTCTTGTAGGTTTTATCCAACATTCAGAATTGTTTACAGAATATGTAACATTGTAGGCAAGCCCTCAATAAATTAATTTAAAGGTCTATCATTTGAGCATTCATACATTGGAAACAAAACCCAGAAATCTTATAACTAGTCTGTTGTTTTGTCGAAACAATCCCCATTATGTTTTATATATGATACATATAATACATTAGAAAAGTTCTTATCAGAGGTCTGCATATGATTCCACAATATCCAGGGTTTTGTGTAGGATCTAATTCCAGTGAAGTTCTTACAAGATAGAAAGGATGCTATGTTTCAAATTTGAATAGATCTTATGAAATTACCATCTAAAAGAATGCATTAATATCATTAACTAATAGTGTATGAGAATAACATTAACCTCATATTTCCAACACATTTGATTGAGTCAAATCAATATGATCAGAAAAAATAATTTTTGTTCACTCTATGTTTTGTTAGGATCTATTTATTTAGTTATTTGAAAGTTACAGAGGGAGAGGGAGAGACCCAGAGAGAGAAAAAGCTTCTACCTGCTGATTTACTTCTCTAATGTCCTCAATGACCAGGGATGGGCCAGGCTGAAGACAAGAGCCAAGAGCTTCCTCAGGGTCTTGCACATGTGTGGCAGAATCCCAACACCTGGGAAAAATCTTTCTTCTTTCTTAGGCCATTAGCAGGGAGTTGGATCAGAAGTGAGCAGCCAAGACACCTACTGTGTCCATATGGGATCCTGGCATCACAAGTGGTGGCTTTACCTGCAACACCACTAGGCCCTTCGTTTAAATTTTTTAATGGTTTAAATTCTTTATCTTTTGCAGAACTTCATAGTACAAATTACAAATATCTGCAGATGTTTCTTCTTATTTGTTCTAGCTTAATTTGCAACTTGTGTATAGTGAATTATAATTCTTAAAAATATGGGAGCCATGATGAAATAAACCTGTTGTACGCTTTTTTAAAAATGAAAAACATTGTTCATACCAAATAAACTTCATATTTTTCAAAAATTTTTCAGCTGTTATGCTGTTTATGTTTTCATTGAGTCAAATTGTATGAAAATCTTTGCAATTCATTATTTGATTTACTTGAACTTAGATCAAAATATTTAATATTTCAGTGTGTTTTATATATTTGAACTTCTGTGGCCTCAGGCCTCCTTCTTTTGTAGTAAGGTATGGTGAGCACTTGAGAGAGAGGGTTATGTATTTGTATTTGAATTCTTAATATAAATATATAACTGTCTTTTTCACTTCAAGTTCCTAAGTGGTAATTCACAAATATGGTTATATAATAAATATGGGTCTTTCAAGTCTTCAGATCATTTACAAATAATAAATATGTACTTCTAGCACATAACGCTTACTTTTCTTGTACTTATTTATATTTTGTAAACACCAAATATCTCAACTAACTGTATTCTTATTGAGTTAATTTTACATGCTTTTTTTTATTTTTTAACTTTTATTTAATGAATATAGATTTCCAAAGTACAGCTTATGGACTACAATGGCTTCCCCCCACCCCCCGATGACTTCCCTCCCACCCACAACCCTCCCATTTCCCGCTCTCTCTCCCCTTCCATTCATATCACGATTTATTTTCAATTTTCTATATATACAGAAGATCAGTGTAGTATACATTAAGTAAAGATTTCAACAGTTTGCACCCACATAGAAACACAAAGTGAAAAATACTATTTGAGTACTCGTTATAGCATTAAATCTCAATGTACAGCACATTAAGGATAGAGATCCTACATGAGGAGTAAGTGCACAGTAATTCCTGTTGTTGACTTTACAAATTGACACTCCTGTTCATGGCATCAGTAATCTCCCTATGCTCCAGTCATGAGTTTCCAAGGCTATGGAAGCCTTTTGAGTTCTCCGACTCTCATCTTATTTAGACAAGGTCATAGTCAAAGTGGAAGTTCTCTCCTCCCTTCAGAGAAAGGTACCTCCTTCTTTGAAGACCTGTTCTTTCCACTGGGATCTCACTCATAGAGATCTTTCATTTAGGTTTTTTTTTTTTTCCCAGATTGTCTTGGCTTTCCATGCCTGAAATACTCTCATAGGCTTTTCAGCCAGATCCGAATGTCTTTAAGGCCGGAGTGCTATTATTTAGGACATCTGCCATTCTATGAGTCTGCTATGTATCTCGCTTCCCATGTTGGATCACTCTCCCCTTTATTTATTCTATCGGTTAGTATTAGCAGGCACTAGACTTGTTTATGGGATCCCTTTGACTCTTAGTCCTTTCATTATGATCAATTGTGAACTGAAATTGATCTCTTGGACTAGTGAGATGGCATTGGTACATGCCACCTTGATGGGATTGAATTGGAATGCCCTGGTATGTTTCTAACTCTACCATTTGGGGCAAGTCAGCTTGAGAATGTCCCAAATTGTACATCTCTTCCCTCTCTTATTCCCACTCTTATATTTAACAGGGATCACATTTCAGTTAAATTTTAACACTTAAGAATAACTGTGTATTAATTACAGAATTAAACCAGTCATATTAAGTAGAACAGACAAAAAAACTACTAAGAGGGATAATGTATTAAGTTATTCATTAACAGTCAGGGCTGTGCTGACCAAGTCGCCATTTTTCATAGTGTCCATTTCACTTCAACAGGTTTCCTTTTTGGTGTTCAGTCAGTTGTCACCGATCAGGGAGAACATATGGTATTTGTCCCTTTGGGACTGGCTTATTTCACTCAGCATGATGTGTTCCAGATTCCTCCATTTTGTTGCAAATGACTGGATTTCATTGTTTCTTACTGCGGTATAGTATTCTGAAGAATACATATCCCATAATTTCTTTATCCAGTCTACTGTTGATGGACATTTAGGTTTGATCCAGGTCTTAGCTATTGTGAATTGTGCTGCAATAAACATTATGGTGCAGACAGCTTTTTTTTGTTTGCCAATTTAAATTCCTTTGGGTAAATTCCAAGGTGTGGGATGGCAGGGTGGAATGGTAGGGTTATCTTCAGGTTTCTGAGGAATCTCCAGACTGACTTCCATAGTGGCTTGACCAGTTTGCATTCCCACCAACAGTGGCTGAGTGTCCCTTTTTCCCCACATCCTTGCCAGCATCTGTTGTTGGTAGATTTCTGCATGTGAGCCATTCTAACCGGGGTGAGGTGAAACCTCATTGTGGTTTTGATTTGCATTTCCCTGATTGCTAGTGATCTTGAATATTTTTTCATGTGCCTGTTGGCCATTTGGATTTCCTCTTTTGAAAAATGTCTATTGAGGTCCTTGGCCCATCTCTCTTAAGTGGGTTGTTGGTTTTGTTTTTGTGGAGTTTCTTGATCTCTTTGTAGATTCTGGTTATTAACCCTTTATCTGTTGCATAGTTTGCAAATATTTTTTCCCATTCTGTCAGTTGTCTCTTCACTTTAGTGACTGTTTCTTTTGCGGTACAGAAACTTCTCAATTTGGTGCAATCCCAATAGTTGATTTTGGCTTTTACTGTGTGTGCCTCCCGGGTCTTTTCCAGAAATTCTTTGCCTGTGCCAATATCTTGAAGGGTTTCTCCAATGTTCTCTAGTAACTTGATGGTGTCAGGTCATAGATTTAGGTCTTTAATCCATGTTGAGTGGATTTTTGTGTAAGGTGTAAGGTAGGGGTCTTGCTTCATGATTCTGCATGTGGAAATCCAGTTTTCCCAGCACCATTTATTGAATAGACTGTCCTTGCTCCAGGAATTGGTTTTAGATCCTTGATCAAATATAAGTTGGCTGTAGATGTTTGGGTTGATTTCTGGTGTTTCAATTCTGTTCCATTGGTCTATCCATCTGTTTCTGTACCAGTACCATGCTGTTTTGATTACAACTGCCCTGTAGTATGTCCTGAAATCTGGTATTGTGATGCCTCCGGCTTTGTTTTTGTTGTACAAGATTGCTTTAACTATTCGAGGTCTCTTGTGCCTCCATATGAATTTCAGCATCATTTTTTCCAGATCAGAGAAGAATGTCTTTGGTATCTTGATTGGGATTGCATTGAATCTATAAATTGCTTTTGGGAGAATGGACATTTTGATGATATTGATTCTCATCATAGAGATCTTTAACGCCTTGGTTAAGTTTATTCCAATGTATTTGATTGTTTTTGTAGCTATTGTGAATGGGATAGATCTTAGCAGTTCTTTCTCAGCCATGGCATTGCTTGTGTATACAAAAGCTGTTGATTTTTGTGCATTGATTTTATATCCTGCCTCTTTGCCAAATTCCTCTATGAGTTCCAGTAGTCTCTTAGTAGAGTTCTTGAGATCCTCTAAGTAAAGAATCATATCATCTGCAAAGAGGGATAGTTTGCCTTCTTCCTTCTCAATTTGTATTCCTTTAATTTCTTTTTTCTTGTCTGATGCCTCTGGCTAAAACTTCCAGAACTATGTTAAATAGCAGTGGTGAGAGTGGGCATCCCTGTCTGGTGCCAGATCTCAGTGGAAATGCTTCCAACTTTTCCCCATTCAATAGGATGCTGGCCGTGAGTTTTTCATAAATTGCTTTGATTATATTGAGGTATGTTCCCTCTATACCCAATTTGCTTAGAGTTTTCATCATGAAAGTGTGTTGTATTTTATCAAATGCTTTCTCTGCATCTATTGAGATAATCATATGGTTTTTCTTCTGCAGTCTGTTTACTAAATAGGCATGGAAGCGATCTTACCATTCTCCAATCCTCCCACTACTGGCTCTTGCCAGGAACCATGTATTTGTAAAGCAAAAGCTACAATCCCATCTGAAAGCATAAAATGTAGCAAAAAAAAAATGGAATCTTCCTTTCTGTAATAGAAGCAAGTGGGAGACATCTTCAAGAAATAATTGAGTTCCCCCTCTTCCTGACCTGGGAGGTTTTCGCCGTTTATTTGCTCAGGTTCTATCAACTTAACAATGTCTGTGGATGGCGCAACAGCTCAATAGGCTAATCCTCTGCCTAGCGGCGCCGGCACTCCAGGTTCTAGTCCTGGTCGGGGTGCCAGATTCTGTCCCAGTTGCCCCTCTTCCAGGCCAGCTCTCTGCTGTGGTCCAGGAGTGCAGTGGAGGGTGGACCAAGTCCTTGGTCCCTGCACCCCATGGGAGACCAGTAGAAGCACCTGGCTCCTGGCTCCTGCCTTCGGATAGGTGCGGTGTGCCGGCTGCAGCGCGCTGTCCACGGCTGCCATTGAAGGGTGAACCAACAGCAAAAGGAAGATCTTTCTCTCTTTCTCTCTCTGTAAAAAACAAACAAAAAAAACAATGTCTGCAGCAAACAAATGAAAAAATTGAGAGTATCGTTCACAACCAACATTTCACATTATATCAATTTATGGGAGACAAATTTCAAAGGATATTTTTGTCCAAAAGTAGAAATCATTACCGAAATTATACTTGAACTTATAAAATGAAACACTCTAAAATCTTGAAACTGTATTTAAAATAAATATCCAGGTTAATTTTTACAAACTGCATTGCAGTTACTCTGGGTAAATATAAGTCCCTATAATTACATAGCCTACATTTTCAGAGTCAACACAAAACCAGAATTTTAAACTGCCACGTACAGAACAGTGAATCCCTTTCAGGAAACAGCCACTGGCAGTGAGGGCAGGGGCAGGCCTGGAGAGGAGTGCAAGCAGGGAGTCTCTGGGACCAGGCCTGCAGCACCCACTTCCTGCACCTGGGGAATTTGCTGGCAGAGCCTGGCAAGGTCACAGTGCCCCTGCAGCTGCCTTGATCTGCTGGGAGGCTACCATGCCTGGGCCATACTCATGCCACTGAAACCGAATCTCAGAGCCTGGACCCTGTTGCCTACCTTAGCACCATCAGCTCCTACCTCCCTTGTTCCTGGCCCATAGGCGGTTGCTGGCCCAGGGCACCACATGGGTCACCCTGCACAAGCTGTGAGGAAAGCTTGGTATGAGACAGTGTCATGAGTTTTAGTGTGATTCGGCCCAGAGTAGAGGGTTGTCTGTACACTGCGAGTCACCCAGAAACGGAAAGTCCCTGAAAGGGGTTTGTGGATCTGCAGTCTAATCAGGGTTTGCCTCCAAGGCCTCAGGAAGTAGCCAAACCTTACGGCTGATCAGAGCCATGGACTCACTCCAGTGAACCCGGTCAAGGGCAAGGGGAGGAACCTCCAAGTACTGCTGGCCACGCTGCCCACAGTGCTGTGTGACCTGGTAGCCGCCTGAGTCCATGGTGCTGCTTCTGAAGAGGTAGTGCCCGTACTCCATGCTGTTTGTACATTCTCCATTTCAGCCTCCCATGTCCTCCTCGAAATGAACCGTGGAGCTGAAGGACACCTGCTCCGAGTTCCAGAACCATGGCTCCCGGTCCCTCTTCTGAGGCCACAATGGTCACGGCTGCACACAGGGCTCTGGAGGCTAACGAATGCTATTTGGGTTGCGTGCGGCCATCAGTGGGGTAGAAGAGGGACGTGGGCTCCCAGTACCACTTGTCCTCTTGTCAGCCCAGGACACAAGGAGAAAGGGTTCACAGTCTCTCCTGCTGTCTTCTGTTCTTTCTCCTCCTACATGGAGGTACCCACTGTGTGGGGCCTGTCACACTGCCCGTGCTGTAATGCCTAGGACCATCCGTGCATCACTGACGGGTTTTCTGAAGGAGAAAGCACAGGACTGCTGAGAAGCTGACGAGGCTGCTGCTGAGACCGAGGCAGGATGCCATGGTCTGGAGGAAACCTGACCAAGGCATCTCCAGGCTGGGGAATGCAGAGGCGCCTGGGAAAAAGCATCCAGAGCTGGAGTGGAGAGAAAGGAAGGAAGGGACCCTTTGTGGCAGTGAACTGAGAATTCAAGGGACCCAGCCTGGCTGCAGGGTCCCTTCTGAGCCCCCAGCCCCACGTGGGAGAGGCCTTCACTGCCCACAGGCCTGGAACAGCAGTCAGGATCCGGGCTCCTGGTGAACCCCTGTGAGTGCCATCAGAGTAGGATTCTGGCCCCACCACCCACTCTGTCTCAAGCAAACTGAAAAGGGAGGGACTTTCAGTTCCCAAATGCACAACAGCCATGACTTGCTGCCCACCTTGGGAACACTGATCTAATACACAACCAAGTCTAGTATGACTGTTGATAGGAATAGGGTATGTTTCCTTCTTCCTAGGATGGATTGAGATTAAATCAAAGTAATTTATTTACTATAATATTTAGTCTTAGATAATTACAATTTTTTTGATTATGCGAGAATTGGATATGTGTGTCTTTTTGGTAGCTTTTTTGTAACAGAATAATGACAGAAATTTTGTTCTTATCTTCAAAAAAAGTCATAAAATTAAAAATGTCTGTATACATTTAATCTTTTATCATGTGCTTTTTGCTGCATCTCTTGGAGAATTTGTAATGCTATATTTGGTTTTCATTATATCTGAGGATCACTTGTCTTTTTTAAAGGATTTATTTACTTAAAATCAGAGTGACAGAGAGAGGAGGAGAGAGACATATATCTGCTCATTTGACCCCTGGTGTGGCTTCAACAGCCATGGATGTGCCAGACTGAAGCCAGGATCCAGAAACTCCATTCACTTCTCCTGAGTGGGTGGGAGAAACCCAAGAATTTGAGCATCATTTGGTGCCTTTCTTGTTCAGTTGCAGGAAACTGCATGAGAGGAATGATATGTCTGGGACTCTAACCAAAGCACTCATATACAGGATGCTGGTGTCCCACGCAGCAGCTTAAACCACTGCACCACCATGCCTTTCCCACGAAGATCATGTTTTCTTATTGCATCCAGGATTATAAGCTTATTTATTTCTATATCTTGCTTTATTGGAATGTTTTTCCCCTCATTTTTTTGATGGAATAGATTTCTTGCCTATTTTCTCTTTGTATTTTTGGTTTGTTTCTTTAGTCTTTGTCAAACTATAATCTTTTTAAATTACAATATTAAACAAAGTGCTTATTCAAAACAAAATATAGTGACATATTTTACACAGGTATCAAATTATAAGCTCAATAATGATATACTTTAATACTAAAGTTGCTCTGTTAGTTTACACTGTGATCTATTTCTTATAACTCATTAATATTTTCCACATTTTTATTATCTTGTCAAATATCTTTCTCTAATAAGAGACACTTAAAATTCTCTATTAAGAGACATTCCCTAAATGGCTGCTATGGCTGCTATTGGCTGTGCCAATCTTAGGCCAGGAGCCAGGTCCTTCCTCCTGGTCTGCCATGTGGGTGCAGGGGTCCAAGCACTTGGGACACCCTCCACTGCCTTCCTAGGCTACAGCAGAGAGCTAGACTGGAAAAGGAGCAACTGGGACTAGAACCCAGTGCCCATGTGGGATGTCGGCAGCGCAGGGGAAGCATTAACCTAGTGCGCCATGGCGTCAGCCCCTACTCTTCAATTTATAATAGAATAATTTGTAATTTTGCTATTGAGTTACCTATATATTCTGATTGTTAAGCCATTCTCAGGTGAAAGGTTTGTAAATATTTTCTGAAATTATGTAGATTCCTTGTTTGCTTTATTTTTTCATTGCTGTAAAGAAGTTCTTTAATTTGATGAAATCCCATTTGTCTAAGTTTGTTTTGTTTCCTGTTCTTTGTGTATGACATAAAAAAATTCCTTGCCCATTACTTTTTCTTCTAGGAGTTCAGAGTTTATTTTTTTTTACATTTAGATTTTTAGCTCTTATTAGGTTTTTCTTGTACACAGTGAGAGACAAAATCCAGTTTAATTCTTTTGGATATAATATAAAATTTCAACATCCTTTTTAAAAGCCTTTATTTACTTAGTTGACAGGTAGAGTTACAGAGAGATAAAGGAAAATACAGAGAGAAAGGTCTTTCATGCAGTAGTTCACTCCACAAATCGCCACATTGGCTAGAACTGGGCTGATCAGAAGCCAAGAGCTTGTTCCAGCTTTCCCACATTGGTGTAGGGGCCCAAACACTTGGGCCATCTTCTACTGCTTTCCCAGGCCATAGCAGAGAGCTGGATCAAAAGTGAAGCAGCAGTGACTCAAACTGTCAATCCTGCAGGCAGCAGCTTTACCCACTATGCCACAGTGCCAGCCCAGAGGTTAGCTTCTATACACCAAGTTGTCAGCAAGTCAAAGAGCTATGTTTTCAATATCAGCAGAGTTCTCCAGAGTTCACTGTATTTAAACACATAATCATGGGTTATTGAAAATCCATTATAATTAAATATCACCATGAATAAAATATATATTGATTAAAACTGAATACTACTAGGGGTAAATTACTGCTGCTAAGATGAGCAACTATAAATTGTAACAAATTCATCTTTTAGGACTTTACATGATTAAAAAACAAATAACAACAAATATAAACAATAATTCTGTATGACATTTCTTATTTGATTAAATATGGTGATTCATTAGCAATTCAAAGATCTATTATATTTACCAAAGATTACTTTTTGCTGTTGTTCATCTTTTTTACCTAGAAACCTTTTATTTAAGGCATAAAGATCATGTATTTCATAAATATATCTTTAGGAAATACTGATTCTTACCACCCTACCCTCCCTCCTGCCCATACTCCTATCCTTCTTCCTTCAGCCTCTCCTAGTCACATTCTTATTTTTTATAAAGAGCTATTTGTAATTAATTTTATACTCATAAGATTAGCCTAACACTAAGTAAAGAATTCAACAAATAGTATTAAAAAGAAAAACTGTCCCTCAACAATTGAGACAGGGGCTGTCCAAAGCATTGCATCTCAAAGTGGCAATTTCTCTTTTATGGATTAACTTTCAGGTACTTTATTATTTATCGCAGACAAGGGAGAACATATTATATTTGTCCTTGGGGAGTGGATTATTTCAATAAGTATAATGGTTTCCATGTGCATCCATTTTGTTACAAATGACAGTATTTCATTTTGTATCACTATAGTATTCCATGGTGTACATATACCATAATTTTTTATCCAGTCTTCAGTTGACAGACATCTGGGTTGTTTCTATATTTTAGCTATTGTGAAATGAGCTCCATTAAACATGAGGGTACAGATATATATATATATATATATATATATATATATATATATATAAAATGTACTGATTTCATTTTCATTAAGTAAATTTTTTTTTAGTTTTTTAAAATATTTATTTACTTGAAAGTCAGAGTTACACAGAGAGAGGAGAGGGGGAGAGGCAGAGAGAGAGAGTGAGAGAGAAAGTCTCCCATCTGATGGTTCACTCCCCAGATGGCCGCAATGGCTGGAGCTGCACCGATCCAAAGCCGGGAGCCAGGAGCTTCTTCTGGGTCTCCCATGTGGGTGCAGGGGCCCAAGGACTTGGGCCATCTTCCACTGCTTTCCCAGGCCATAGCAGAGAGCTGGACTGGAAGAGGAACAACTGGGACTAGAACCCGGTGCCCATATGGCATGCCAGAGCTTCAGGCCAGGGCATTAACCTACTGAGCCACAGCGCCATCATTTAGTAAATTTCAAGATGTGAGATGGTTGGGTCATATGGTAGGTCTCTCTGTATATATAGGCATTTACACCTACATACATGGACACAAAATCTTAATTTATCTTTAATAGTATATAATGCACTTTTGATTCTCAAATCTTGAGAAATATAACTATTTCTTTTCTAGCAGCTGAATATGATAATTGTACAAATATTTCTCAATAACATATATAGTTCTAAATGTTTGCTACTAAAATTTTGTGTTTAAATATAATTTTGTAGATGTACAATGATAGAAAAAATGAAATAATGGAGGTGTCTAGACTGCATTTTTCACAGAATGGTTGTTCAACAAAAGACCTTTAAGTGTGATGCTATTCACTGATACTTTATTAACATTACTTTGAATAAGGAGGGGAAAGGAGAGGGCAGATTTTTTGATATTTGTCTGTTTTCAGTTCCCTTTTAAGATGTTATCCTGGTTGTAAGACCCTTATTATTTTGTCTGAGTTATAATTAGATGAAGAACTTTATTTATATGTATATCCAAGACTTCAACAAAGAAAGTCTAGAAACTGAGAAAAAATCTGTTTAAGGCAAACAATATAACAAATTTTCTTGTTTGCTAGAAAGCTATAAAAAATACACTTGTTTTACCTGTACATTTTTCTTGTAGGTCATTTTTGTGTGATGTGACCATAAAATTAGTGGATTGGAAGGGATTTTATTTTAATAAATGAGTTTTTTGTGCTTGATTTGCTAGGTTAAATTTGTTAGCTTTTTGTTTATTTTATTATTGTTCTACAATTCTTACTGGACAGAACTTTTTTCTTTCAGAATATTTTCATAGTATGCTGACAACATTATGGATTGAGGCAATATTTAAATAGAAAGCATTTGGGCTGGTAACTACACTTTCTATTTTTGTTAAATTAGCATGTGATATTTTAGCTCCTTGTTTCATTTGGATTGAGCTTTCTGATTAAGCCTGCTGGAAAGTACCAATATTTAGAAGTTCCTATTCTTTTTAAAATATTTGTTTATTTGTTTGAGAGGTAGAGTTGCAGAGAGAGAGAGAGAAAGAGAGAGAGAGAGAGACAGAAAGGTCTTCCATCTACTGCTTCACAGCCCAAATGACCCGAAAGGCCAGAGCTGAGCAACTCTGAATCCAGAAGCCAGGAGTTTCTTCAGGGTCTCCCATGCAGGTGTAAGGACCCAAGCACTTGGGCCATCTCCCACTGCTTTCCCAGGATATAAGCAGAATGCTGGATCAGAAGAGGAGCAGCCAGGACATAAAATGACACCTATATAGAATGCTGGCACCACAGGTGGAGACTTATCCTATTATGCCATAGCACTGAACCCTAGAAGTTCAAATTATTGCAAAAAAGCTAGAACTTCTTTCCATTATTGTTTAGAAGTGTATCAGAAGTGCCACTGTGTTTTTCCTCATTCCTTTTTCATGATACATTTTAAACATAAATATATCTTATTTTACTTGATTTTTAATAAATGTTCTGTTCCTTTGTACTTGATATGATTTCCTAGTCAACATTTTTCATATCAATAATCTAGATAAGAATATAATAGTATTTTATTGTGTAAATCTTACTTTATTTTATCCTATGTAAGCTTTCAATTCTGCAGCTTTGTCAATCTCAGTTCATCCAGACATTCTGAAAGTTATTTTAGACTAATGTTATACTGATGAAGAGGTGGTCATTAAACGTATTAAAAGCAGAAGTTTATGTACTTCATATGAAATAGACTTATGATAAAATCGATGTAACTGTTAATTTTTACTTTATTGAAAATAAGCTATAAATAGAGGCTTGAATGGAATGGACAATAGGAATATTCACTAGTAGTAATGCAGCTGGCAGAAGGTTTTATTACTCATGTGAAAATTAACTCTTTAAGAATTGCATGTAATGATTCAGATTAGATTTAGCAGTGCCATTTCCCAGTTCTTATCATTGGGATGAGTGAACTGACAAGGAATTTTTGCGAATTAATCTTCATAAGTTTATTATTGCCTATATTCCCCCATGTGACAACATATCAGAAGTGGAAGACATTGTAGTAAGAATTTAACCAAACTTTATGCCAAAAGTGCTTATATAATTTGTCAGGCAGAATATCATGTTTTAACCATCAGATGCCTTTAGTCATTGCCTGTTACTGTGTATTCTGTCATATCCATTGAACTTAGATTTTAGCCTCAACTGTATATCGGGGATAAAAGTGAAAAGATCTTCATCTGCTTTCAAGAAACTTACAATCCAGTAGAGAAAACAAACATATTTAAGAGTATGTAATTCAACAGAGTAATCCTGTTAAATGCAGACACTTTCACTACTGTGCATTATGTTGTGGAAGATGCTCTTCTGAGTTTGAGTGTTCTTCCGTATAATTGTGTGGGTTTTGTCTTACAATTTTCTATGTCTTTTGAGGTGATCCTGGATTTTTCTTTGTTTTTTGTTTTTCTGTTATGATATATTAGATGATTTTCTTACGTTGAATGATCCTTAAATTCCAAGATATTACACTAATATATACAATTTTGTATATAATATATAATACCTTTTTGTATGTTAATTCTGTCTCCTAGAATTTTCGTGGAAGATTTTTATTTATAAATATAAGGGACACTGTTTTACTGTTGCTTGATATGTTTGATTTTTATATGAAGATTGTATTGCCTCATTGTTTTAGTGAAGTGTTCCCAGCTACTTTTTGAAGGGTTTGCCACAATTGGTGCTGATTCTTCAAGGGTACAAACAGATTAGTTGTTTTTATAAATTTACTTATTGATTTGAAACGCAGTTACAGGCCATAGCAGAGATCTGGATCAGAAGAGGGGCAGCCAAGACTCAACTGATGCCCATATAGGATGGTGACACTGCAGGCTTAGCCACCTCTGCCACAGCACTGGCCCAAGACTCGTTATCTTTATGTAAATGAAAAAAGGTGTTATAGTGAAAAAAATACATTGATACTGTTTGTCTATGTATTGTTCACTTGTGCTTTTATTTAGTTTACAAATGAAAAATCTCTCAATTTTGTTAAAGATAAAAATGATTGTCTAAATCCCTTGTCTCTACTGTTGAGAAGCAGTGTTTATTTTTTCTCCTTCCTATTTCTTGAACTCTTAGAGTAGGGTTAATCTTATGAATATAAAGTAAACTGAAAGTAGATAATTGTGAAAATTGAGAGATGGATTAGGAGAGGAAGGAGAAGAAAGGGTGGGAGTGTGGGCAGGAGGGGTGATAGGGTGGGAAGTGTCACTATGTTCCTAAATCTCTATATATGAAATACAAGAGATTTGTTTGAATTTATTAAAATATAAAATAGAATGTGAATTTATACATTCTGAAAGGATAATCTTGCTGGATGTAGAATTCTTGATTGCCTGTCTTTTCCTTTCACTATTATGAATATGTCATCAGTTGCTGTCTTGCCTCCATGGTTTGGGATGAAAAACCAGCTCATAATTTTATTAGGGTCAATATTGTCTGTGTTTTCAAGATTCTACTTCTTTCTTAATATGTTATCAGCTTGCTTACAATGTGTCTAAATGTGGATCTCTTTGACTTTATCTCACTTGTAGGCTGTTTTGTTTCTTGGGTGCTTAGATTTATGTTTTCAATAAATTTGTGCTATAAATTTACACATTCATTCAAATCAACTAGCCTATGTTTATCTCACAAATGAATACTCTATCATTCTGATCAATTACCATAATATCCTTGTTCATCAACCATCAGTACCATCATCTTCCTTCAGGTTTCTTTAGCAGTTTTCATTCTTAGTTTCTTTTTTTAAAATTTTATTTAACAAATATAAATTTCCAAAGTACAGCTTATGGATAACAGTGGCTTTCCCCCCCACCATAATTTCCCTCCATTCCAACCCTCCCATCTCCTGCTCCCTCTCCCAGTCCATTCGCATCAAGATTCATTTTCAATTCTCTTTATATGCAGAAGATCAATTTAGTATATATTAAGTAACAATTTCAACAGTTTGTAGCCACACAGAAACACAAAGTGTTTGAGTACTAGTTATAGCATTAATTCACATTGTACAACACATTAAGGACAGAGATCCTGCATGGGGAGTAAGTGCACCGGGACTCCTGTTGTTGACTTAACAAATTGACACTCTTGTTTATGGAGTCAGTAATCTCCCTATGCTCTTGTCATGAGTTGCCAAGGCTATGGAAGCCTTTTGAATTCACCGACTCTGATCCTATTTAGACAAGGTCATAGTTAAAGTGGAAGTTCTCTCCTCCCTTCAAAGAAAGGTACCTCCTTTTTGATGGCCCATTCTTTCCACTGGGATCTCACTCACGGAGACCGTTCATTTATGTGTGTGTTTGTTTGTTTTTTGCCAGAGTGTCTTGGCTTTCCATGCCTAAAATACTCTCATGGGCTCTTCAGCCAGATCGGAATGCCTTAAGGGCTGATTCTGAGGCCAGAGTGTTGTTTAGGACATCTGCCATTCTGAGTCTGCTGTGTATCCCGCTTCCCATGTTGGATTGTTCTCTCCCTTTTTGATTCTATCAGTTAGTATTAGCAGACACTATTCTTGTTTTGGTGATCCCTTTGGCTCCTAATCCTATTATTAAGATCAATTGTGAACTGAAATGGATCACTTTGACTAGTGAGATGGCATTGGTACAGGCCTCTTTGATGGGATTGAATTGGCATCCCCTGGCACATTTCTAACTCTACCATTTGGGGCAAGTCTTATTGAGAATGTGCCTAACTGTACATTTTCCCCTCTTATTCTCACTCTTATATTTAACAGGGATCACTTTTCAGTTAAATTTAAACACCTAAGAATAATTGTGTGTTAATTAAAGAGTTCAACCAATGGTATTAAGTAGAATAAAAAAATACTAAAAGGAATAAAATAGTAAGTTCTTCCTTGACAGTCAGGAAAAAGGCTGATCAAGTCAGTGTTTCTCATATTGTCCATTTCACTTCAACAGGTTTCCTTTTGGTGCTCGGTTAGTTGTCACTGATCAGAGAGAACATATGATATTTGTCCCTTTGAAACTGGCTTATTTCACTCAGCATGATGTTTTCCAGATTCCTCCATTTTGTGGCAATGACTGGATTTCTTTTTTTTTTTTTTTTTTTTACTGCTGTATAGTATTCTATGCAGTACATGTCCCTTAATTTCTTTATCCAGCCTACTGTTATGGTCATTTAGGTTGATTACAGGTCTTAGCTATTGTGAATTGAGCTGCAATAAATATTATGGTGCAGACAGCTTTTTTCTTTGCCAATTTAATTTCATTTGTGTAAATTCCAAGGAGTGGGATTGCTGGGTGGCATGGAAAGGTTATATTCAGGTTTCTGAGGAATCTCCAGACTGACTTCCACAGTGGCTTAACCAGTTTGCATTCCCAACAAAAGTGGGTTAGTGTCCCTTTTTCCCACACATCCTTGCCAGCATCTGTTGTTGGTAGATTTCTGAATGTGAGCCATTCTAACTGGGGTGAGGTGAAACCTCATTGTGGTTTTGATTTGCATTTCCCTGAATGCTAGTGATCCTGAACATTTTTTCATGTGCCTGTTGGCCATTTGGATTTCATGTTTTGAAAAATATCTATTGAGGTCCTTGGCCCATCTCTCTTAAGTGGGTTGTTTGTTTTGTTGTTGTGCAGTTTTTGATCTCACTAGGCTAATCCTCTGCCTTGCAGCGTCAGAACACCGGGTTCTAGTCCCTGTCGGGGTGCCGGATTCTGTCCTGATTGCCCCTCTTCCAGGCCAGCTCTCTGCTGTGGCCCAGGAGTGCAGAGGAGGATGGCCCAAGTGCTTGGGCCCTGCACCCCATGGGAGACCAGGAGAAGCACCTGGCTCCTGCCTTTGGATCAGCGCGCTATGCCGGCCGCAGTGCGCTGTCCGCAGCGGCCATTGGAGGGTGAACCAATGGTAAAGGAAGACCTTTCTCTCTGTCTCTCTCTCACTGTACACTCTGCATGTCAAAAAATAAAAAAGAGAGAGAGAGAGAGAGAGAAGAGACAGCGAGAGGGAAAGAGAGAGGTTTCATCTGCTGGTTGATTCCCCAAATGGCCACAATAACCATTGCTGAACCTATCCAGAGCCAGGAGCCAGGAGATTCTTCTAGGTCTCCCATGTGGGTGCAGGGGCCAAAGAAAATAGGCCATCTTCCTCTGCTCTCCCAGGTACAATAGCAGGCAGCTGGATCAGAAGTGGGGCAGCAGGGACTCAAACCCGTGCCCATATAGGATGCCAGCTCTGCAGCCTGAAGCCTTAACCCACTGCACCACAGCACAGGCCCCAGTGTGCAAACATTTTGACCATAATAACTTCCATGAGGTCAGGTGTAGGATTTTCTTCTTGTGGTGAGCACTGAGGAAGTTTTGGACTTTGGAGATTTTTGGTTTGGGGTTTTGGTTTAGGGAAATCCAAACTTATACTTTGGAGGAAGGGAGTGGAAGACTTGAATTGAAAACTATTCCAAGTCCCCAATCTCACTTCTTTTACTGAAATTCAGCCACTTTTCTGAGTAAAATCTTCCAAGGTTATTGCAAGTATCTATAAAATGTACAGATCTGAAGATGTGGATACTTACAGTTTTTGAAAGTCTTCTCATTGTTTTTATACAGAAAATTATTTTTCCCAAATGTTTAGAAATTTCTCTATTCAATGTTTCTGTTAATCACATACCTTTTCTTTACACTCAAATTCTGTCCGCTGTCACAACTGGTGCATCTTAACTCTGTTGGTCTTATTTCCCCCATCTTTTTATTCTCACTGTTACTGTGCCAGTTGAAATAACAGTTTTTCATTTTTTCTGGGTGGTGTCACAGTAGTGTTCAATGTGCTTTCTCCCTTCTGACTTCTATTAGCAAGAAAGAAATTACAAATCAATAAATACTGGTGAGCATGTGGAGGAAATATTAGCGAGTCCAGTGTTGGTGGAAATGTAAACTAGAACAGCCATTGTGGAATACAGTAAGAAAATTCCTCAGAAAGCTGAAAATAGATCTACCATATGATCCAGTCATGTCACTCCTGGGAAAATATCCAAACAAAATGAAAATAGCATATGAAAGAGTTACTTGTATCCCAGATTTATTGCAGTTCAATTTACAATAACTAAGATATGGAATCAGCCCAGATGCCCATCATTTGATGATTGCATAAAGAAAATGTGGTATGTGTATACTATGGAATATTACTCAGCAAGAAAAACTGAAATCCTGTCTTTCACAACAAAATGTATGCAACTGGAAACCATTATATTTTGTGAAATAAGACAGTCTCCAAAAGAAAAAAACTTATATGTTTTACATGTTCTATGGTAACTAACATGTTTTCTTTCTATGAAAAAATCACTACAGGTTTTGATTGAAAGATACAGAATACCCAAAGTCTTCAAAATTGTATGCTATTTTATGTACCATTTCCACTCAAGTTTTCTGATACATAACTTTTTCTATGGTTCATAAAACATATATTTACAATTACCCAAAAATGACATTCCTCTCCTGGTAACATAGTAAATTATCCTGAGGTTTATGATATCACAGGGAAGCTTTTCACATCCCAATTGATAATGACATCACAATGGTTTTGGCAATATCACAATGAATTATGACACAATGATAGTTTAGGACATATTGTGATATTGCTATTGATTATGAGACACAATGATAGGTTTCTGATGTCACAATGGTTTTCATGAAAAAAGTTCATAGTGAGAATACAATGGTTGGTTTGAGAAATCACAATTTCATGTATATGTTATCACAATATTGGCATATGTCATCATAATGCTTTTGATGACATCACAATTGATTATAAAATGATAATGGTTTATAACTTTACAACTGATTTTTACAAGTTTATGGCATGACAATAATTTTTATGACTTCACAGTTGGTCATGACATCACAATTTAGTTTATGATATGACAATTTTTGGTTTATAATATTGGTTTATGGTATCACAATGTTTTTCACTACATCACAATTTATTATGACATCACAATGGTGGTTTACCACATCAGAATTTTTATATCACAATGTTAGCTTTATGATATAACAATGGTGAATTATCACATCCCAGTTGATTATGTAATCACAAGAACTTTTACATCATGATGTATTGTGACATGTCAATGGTAATTTTATAGTATCACAGTGCTTTAATGATATCACAATTAATTATGACATGTCAATGGCAACTTTATAATATCACAAAGTTTTCATGACATCACAATTGATCATAATATCACAATGGAAGCTTTATATTGCCACAATATTTTAAATTTTCTATAACATCATAGTTTATGACACCACAATTTATATGAAATCAGAAGAGTAGGTTTATGACATCATAAAGGTTTATGGCATTACAATTGATTATGATACTGCAAAATGGTTATTTATGACATCACAGTGGTTCTTGTGACCCACAATTGATTATTACACCACATTGGTTGGTTTCTGATACAACAACAATGGTTTATTACTCCCAGTTGATTACATCATAATGAGTTTTTATGCCATCACCATGGACTATTGGGTGACAGTGAAAAAAGGTCTTTTTACCTCTCACCAGGTCCTGGGCAAGAATGGACACTCCAAATCATGACACTGCCGGAAGATGGGAGGGCACCCTGTGTGAGTTGGTCAACAGCCTTCCAGGTGATGGGTGTTAAGTGCCAGCCCTTTGTGGAATGTGTAGCCGCAGCTTACCCAGCTTCAAGTTTTGTGGGGAGTAAGTCTGCCCTGGAAGCCCTTTAGGCCACAGGGCTGGATGTCCATGGAAGGCATTCACGTAAGGTTCCTGCTCAGACCCACCCGGTTACAGGTCTGGTGGGGAGCAAGGGCAAGGGGTGCAGGGCAGGAGGGGGCAGCCGTGTTGGCCAGCATGTATTATGACATCACAGTGGCAGTTTTATTATGTCACAATGGAAGCTAATGGCATCACAATGATGGTTTATGTCATCTGTAGTGATGATAACAACACAATGGCTAGCGAATCACAATTGTTTTATCACTTCAACATTGAGTATGATAGTTCAATATGGATTTATGACAACATGGTGGTATAACATGATTAGTCAAAACTTTTTAGGACTTCAAAATTAATTATGGCAATGTAATGGTTGTTTAATGACAAAAATGGTGCATTTATAGCATCAGGATTTGGGTATATGACAATTATTTTCATAACCTCACAATTATTACAACACTGTGATGATTTATGATATCACAACATTCATGGCATCACAGTGTTCATGATATCACAATGGTAGTTTATGAAATTACATTTGATCATGACACTTCATAATTGATTATGACATCAGAGCAGTTGGTTTATAAGTTACACTGACTTTGTATGGAATATGATATCACATATAATAGTCTATGAAATAACAATAGTGGTTATGACATCACAATTCATTAGTATTTCAAAATGGTAGGTTTACCTCACAATGGTTCAGAATTATTTATGACTCACAGTTATAGGTTTATGATATAATAATGGTGGCTTATAATGTTTGAGTTGATTATGACATGATTTTTGTTACAACACAATTGATTATGACAAAATAATGGTAGCTTTGTAACATGACCATAGATTTTTATGTAAAATACCTGTTTATGACATCATAATAGATTTTATATCACAATTCATTATAATGGTATTTTATGACAGTTCAATTGATTATGATGTCATAAAATTCAACTTCTGATATTACAATTGTTTTATAACTTCACAGTTGATTGTGACATTAAATGGTAGGTTTAGTACATCACAATGGTGGATTATTAATTATAACATTACAAGGTTTACAAAATTACAATTAATTGTGACACAACAATGGTAGCTTTATAACAGCATGATGGTTTTTATGGTTTCTGTGACATCACAATTTATGATAACATCATAATGATATCCTATGACATAACAATTGATAATGAATTTGTCCCAGTTGATTAAGAAATCATGAGGTTTTTTTCAACAATCACAATTGATTATAACAATGGTAACTTTATGACATCACAATATTTTCACTTCAAAATTCATTTTATGACATCAGAATTGAGTATAATATTAAAATAATGTCTATGCTAGTTTACATATGACATCACAGTAGTTGGTTTATGACATCATAATGGTGGTTCTATGGTCATTTTATGACATCACAATTGACTATGGAAACTCAATGGTTGGTTTTTGATATCACACTAGAAGGCTTAAAACATCACAATGGCTTTTTACATCAAAATGGTGGCTTATGCCGGCGCCGCAGCTCACTAGGCTAATCCTCCGCCTAGCGGCGCCGGCACACCGGGTTCTAGTCCCGGTTGGGGTGCCGGATTCTGTCCCGGTTGCCCCTCTTCCAGGCCAGCTCTCTGCTGTGGCCAGGGAGTGCAGTGGAGGATGGCCCAAGTGCTTGGGCCCTGCACCCCATGGGAGACCAGTAGAAGCACCTGGCTCCTGGCTCCTGCCATCGGATCAGCGCGGTGCGCCGGCAGCAGTGCGCCGGCTGCGGCGGCCATTGGAGGGTGAACCAACGGCAAAAGGAAGACCTTTCTCTCTGTCTCTCTCACTGTCCACTCTGCCTGTCAAAAAAAAAATGGTGGCTTATGACATCATGATTGTGACATTACAATGGTAGGTTTATGAAATCAGAGTGGATTATGGTTGGGTTATGATATAACATTGTGGGGTTACAGCATCACAATATGGATTTATGACATCACGATGGTTTTTGCGAATCATAATATATGATATTGACCTCATATCACAAAATTTATATTGACCTCACTTGGGTGTTTAATACATCACAATTGATTATGACATTACAGTAATTTATGCTCGTAATGCCTTCAAAATAGCTACTCATTTTAAATTCATTTTGTGATACTACAATTAGGATATCAGAACAGTATGTCTGATGGCACAATGATAGGTGTATGATGTCACAATAGATTTAAAACTTTACAATTAATCATGACATCACAACAGTTGGATTATGACATCACAGTTGTTTGTGTATGGCATCAAATATGGCTTTATGAAATCACAGTGGCTTTATGAGATCACAATTTAAATCATAATGGTGATTTATGACATCACTATCCATTGGAACATTGCCATGATGGTTTATGATAAGACAGTGGTAGCATATGGCATTACAATCGATTATGACATCACAATGTTATGTGTATGAAGCCAGAAGTTTTGATGGCTTCACAATTTACTGTAACATAAATCGTAGGTTTCTGATAGTACAGTGTTTTTGCACATTATCAAAGTGTCATAATGTACATTATTGCTTTTTGACATCACAAGTTTTTAAACTTAACTGATTATGGCATCACAATTGGATTATGATGTCAAAATGTTTTATAATTTCATAAATGGTATATTACTGTTAGGTTTATGATGTGACAATGGTGGTTTACCACATCAGGACTGATTATGTCACAAAGATTTTTATATTACAATTGATTACATAACAGTTGTAGCTTTATGACGTTGCAATGGATTTTTATGACCCTGCACTAGATTTTTGACTTATTATTTTTATGATTGCTCAATTCATTTTAAAATCATAATGCTGGTTCATGAAATCACAATTGATTAAGCAATGGTATTATGACATCAAATGCACTATGACATGATGATGGTAATTTATTACTTGATAATATCACAATATGTATATCTATGCATCACAATTTTAATAAGTTTATGATTGTTGCATCAAAATCATACATATATAACAGAAATAGTAGACTGTGTGGCTTAAATACTGGCTGTGAAAATTAAATATGATATCACAATCATAGATTTATGACATCAAAAATTTGGCATATGACATCGCAATTGAATTATTGTGATGAATTATTGAAGTCACAATTATGACATAATAATGCTTTATGACACCCCAGTTTATTATTACATCACAATGGTAGATTTATGATTTCACAATGGTTTTTATGATATAATTGATTATGACACTTACAATGCCATATAACTTCACAGTGATTTTTATATCATCCTACACTTGGTTTATGACATCAAAATGGATGTCATATGGATTTATGACACAATATAGTTTATAGTTTTATGTCACAATGTTTATGATATCACAGGAGTTGCTTATGACATCCACTTCTTTATGACAACACAAGGTTTTTTGGACATAACACTGGTAGTTTGGGACCAGTGCTGCAGTGCAGCAAGTTATTCCACTTCCTGCAGTTCTGACATCCCATATGGGCACTGGTTTGAGTCCTGGATGCTCCAGTTCCAATCCAGGTCCCTGCTATTGTGCAAGGAGAATCAGTGGATAAAGGCTGAAGTCCTTGGGCCCCTGCAACTATGTGAGAGACCTGAAAGAATTTCCTTGCTTCTGGCTTTAGCCTGGCATAGACCCAGTTTTGTGGCCATTTGGGGAGAGAACCAGTAGATGGTGGATTTCTCTTTCTCTGTCTCTCTAACTTTGCCTTTCAAATAAATAAGTAAATAAATAAACCTTTTCGAATGGTAGGTTATGACACACAATTTTATTTTGTAATCACAATTGATTTTGACCTCTCAATGGTTTTTGTGATGTCACAATTCATTATAACATCAGAATGGCTGTTTTAGGACAGCACAATGGAGTTCTGTATCACAGTTGATCATGATATCAGAATGACTGATTTATGTTGACACAATAGTGTGATTCCATAATTTATTATGATAGCACAATGGTTAACTTATGACATTATTATGCTACTTTCATGGCATCAGATTATTGGTATAGGACATGATTTTTTCATATAATAATTGATTTTGCATCATAATAGTGGTTTGTGAATTCACAATCAATTATGATATTATAGTTGTGGTTTATGATCTCACAGAGGTTTTTATGAGTTCACAATTGATTATTACATCGCATAACAATGCTGTTTTATCCCATCCCCATAGATTATGACATCCCAAGGCTTTTTACCAGATCACAATTATTACATGATGATATAGGTCTATAAAAGAACAGTGTCTTATTATATCATCACAATATTATTTAAAATGCATTATGGCAACACAATAATTGGTTTATAACATCAAAATGTGTATTAATGACATCACAACATTGGAATATGATTATCACTATGGCTTTTATGATCTCATGATGATTATAACTTCATAGCAGTAGCTTATACCATCAGAGCTGATTATAACATCACAATGGTCATTTATGGCATCACAACAATGAGTTATAGCATCGCAATTAAATGTCACAATTGTGAATTTATGACACTGCAATGAATTTATGACTTGTTAATTGATTTTTTTAACTTTTATTTAATGAATATAATTTCCAAAGTACGGCTTATGGATTACAATGGCTTCCCCCCCATAACATCTCTCCCACCCGCATCCCTCCCCTGAGGTAACAATGGTTTTTAAGATACCACAACTAGTATGATGTCACAATGTGGTTCATGACATTACACTTCCTTATGACTTCATAATGATAGATTTAAAATGTCACAATGTTTTTGTAAATTCAGAATGAATTTTGACATCAGAATGATAAGTTTATGATGGTGGTTTATCATATCCCAGTTGATTACAACATCACACAGATTTTATGATATCACAATATTTATGGATTTACAAGTAATTTATGATATCACCATTGAATTTCTTAATTTTTAAAATGTTGTTCAAGGAATATAACATCTTGCATTTAATATATACAGATTTGAGAATGTGATGCTTCTTTCCTCCCAACATCCCTCCCACCCATACTTTCACATTTCTTCCTCCTCCCTTTTCCTTTCCCATTCTTATTTTTACAGAGATTAATTTTAAGTTAATTTTTACACTCATAAGATTAGCCCTACACTAAGTAGAGAGTTAAATGATTACTATGAAGAATAAAAGAAGTAAAGAACAAAAACAAACAAGAAAACAACATTGTTCCACAACAGTCAAGGCAAGGGCTGTTCAAAATCAATACATCTCAAAGTTTCAGTTTCACTCCTATAGATTACATCTGAAGTACTCTATTACTTACCATAGATCAGAGAGACAATATGGTATGTGTCCTTTTCTGACTGGCTTATTTCGTAAGTAAAATGGTTTCCATTTATATCTATTTGGCTGTAAACAACAAGTTTTCATTTCTATTACCAGAGTGCATTATTCCATAGGGTATATACCATAATTTGTTTTATCTACAATTGATGGGGATACACATAACTATTCAGAATTATGGTTTCACTTCCCATGGATAAATATCCAGGGCTGAGATGGCTGGGTCATATGGTAGCACTATATTCAGCTTTTTGAGATATCTCCATACTGTAGTCCACAGTGGCTTTAACACTTTACATTCCTACTAATAGTGGATTAAGGTACCCTTCTCCCCACATCCTTGCCAGCATTTGTTGCTTGTTGATTTCTGTATGTAAGCCATTCTAACAGAGGTGAGGTGAAACCTCATTGTGCTTTTGATTCACATTTCCCTGAAGCCTAGTGATACTGAGCATTTTTCTGTGTGTCTATAGGACATTTAAATTTCCTCTCTTGAACAATATATGTTCAGGTCCTTTGCCATTTTCTTATTTGGATTTTTTTGTAGTTGTAGAGTTTCTCATGCTCTTTATAGAATATGGAAGTTAATCCTTGGTCAGTTGCATTGTTTTTAAATATTTTCTCCCATTCTGTTGGTTACCTCTTCTAGAAGACTTCTAAGAATTATTTCCCTATGTCAGTGTTTTGTATGGCTTCCCCGATTTTCTCTATTTAGGTCTCTGGTTCATTTTGAGTGGATTTTTTGCATAAGGTGTAAGGCAGCAGTCTTACTTCATACTTCTCCATGTAGAGAACCAATTTTCCCAGCAGCATTTTTTGAAGAGACTGTCTTGGCTCCAGAAGTTGATTTTTGCTCCTTTGTCAAAGATAAGTTGATTGTAGATGTGTATCTTTTTTTTTTTTACTATGATTTCAATTATGCTCCTTTGTTGTACAAGGCTATTTTTAAGGCAGTACAGGTTCTTTTAATTATAACTGCCCTGTAGTATGTCTTAGGTTTGGTATTATGATGCCTCAAGCTTTGTATTTGTTGTTCAAGATTGCTTTAGCTATTCAGGGTCTCATTGAAGATGTTGCTTCTTCCACTACATAACCTGGAAGATTATTTTTCCACTTCATTATGTCTTCTTCTATTTCTTTCTTAAATGTTTTGTAATTTTCATTGTAGAGATCCTTGGCGTCCTTGATTAAATTTATCCCAAGGTATGTAAGTGTTTTGTAGACATTGTGAATGAGATTGATCTTAGAAATTCTTTGTCAGCTATGGTATTGTCTGTGTATACAAAGGGTATCGGCTTTTGTGTGTTTATTTTAACTCCAGCTACTACCAAATTCTTATATAACTTCCAATAGTGTCTTCATGGAGTCTTTTGGCTTCCCTAATATAGAATCATGTCATCAGTAAACAGGGATAGCTTGACTTCTTCTTTCCATATTTGTATACCTTTGATTTCTTTTATTCCTGCCTGATGGCTCTAGCTAAAACTTCCAGGAAGATATTTCATAGCAATCATTAGACTAGGCTTCCTTTTCAGGTTCCAGATCTTAATTGGAATACCTCCAATTTTCCCCATCCAGGAGGTTGCATGCTGTGCGTTTGTATAAATACTTAGATTATGTTGAGCAATATTCTTTTATACCCTATTTGCATAAGATTTTCAACATCAAAGAGTGTGTTTTTTAATTTTTTTGACAGGCAGAGTGGACAGTGAGAGAGAGACACAGAGAAAGGTCTTCCTTTTCCATTGGTTCACCCTCCAATGGCCACTGCAGAAGGTGGGCTGCAGCTGGCACACCATGCTGATCTGAAGCCAGGAGCCAGGTGTTTCTCCTGGTCTCCCATGTTGGTGCAGGGCCCAAGGACCTGGGCCATCCTCCACTGCACTCCCAGGCCACAGCATAGAGCTGGACTGGAAGAGGGACAGACGGGACAGAATCCGGCTCCCCAACCAGAACTAGAACCCAGTGTGCTGGTGCAGAAGGCAGAGGATTAGCCTATTGAGCCACGGCGCCGACCCAAAAGATTGTCTAATTTTGTCAAAAGCTTTTGCTACATCTATTGACATAATCATGCAGGTTTTGATCTTCAGTTTGCTAATGTGGCTTATCACATTTGTTGATTTTCAGATGTTGAAGCATCCTGCATACTAGGGATAAATCCCACTTGGTTTAGGTGAATGATCTTTCTTATGTGCTGTTGGATTCAATCTGCCAGTATTTTGTTGAGGATTTTCACCAGGGATATTGGTCTATAGTTGTCCTTTTCTGTCATGTCTTTTTCTGGCTCAGGTACTAAGGTGATGCAAGCTTCATTGAAGCAGTTTGAGAGGATGCCCTCTTTTGAATAGCATGAGAAGAATTGGGATTAGTTCTTCTTTAAATGTCTGGTAGAATTCAGTAGTGAAGCTGTTGCGACCTGGGATTTTCTTTGTTAAAGTGTCTTTATTACTCGGTAAACCACATTTGGGTTATTGGTCTGTTTAGATGTTCCTTGTCTTCATGGTTCAGCTGTGCCAAGGAATTTATCCATTTCTTCTAGGTTTCCTGATTTGTTCACATACAGTTCTTTATAAGAATTCCTGATGATTCTTTTTATTCCTGTGGTATCTGTTACATTTTCTTTTGCACCTCTGATTTTGTTGATTTGGGTCTTCTCCCTCTTTTTTGGTTTGTTGGGTCAATGGCTTATTTAAAAAAAAAAAAACAGCTCTTCATTTCATTGACTTTTTGTATTTTTTTTGTTTCAATTTCTTTTAGATTTTTTCCTTAATTTTAATTATTTCTTTCCTCCTACTAATTCAGAATTTGGGTCAAGTTTTTTTTTTTTTCCTAAGGTCCTTGAGATGCATTGACAACTCATTTATTTGGTGACTTTCCAGTTTTTTGATGTATGCATTGATCATTATAAACTTCCCTCTTAACACTGCTTTTGCTGAATCACATAAGCTTTGACATGAGGTACTGTCATCTTCATTTGTTTCCAGAATTTTTTTTTTATTTCTGATTTCTTTTTTCACTCACTGTTCATTTAGGAGTGTATTGTTCAGCAAAGTTTCAATGGCAGAGTAGGGAGGGAGCTTACTGCTCAAGTACAGGAGATATAGTTAAAAAGAAGTGGAGATAGTGTAGTCTAGGGAAGATTTAGGGAAAAATAACAGAGAAAACACTACTAAAATTAATGAGATATGGTAAACATTCACATAAGGTGTGGGCACACACAGCTTGGGACTCCAACAGCTGAGAGCCTACAAACCAGTGCTGGAAAGTGAGATGAGAGCAGACTGCAGCAGCCCAAGTCACTGGCAAAAAAGTGGCAGGAAAAGCCTAGAGGGAATTAGGCTTGAAGCCCCATGAGGAAAAGTGTACCAGCCAAACAAGAGGAAAAAACAAAAAGGACAGGACAGACACGTTTCTCTCTCTCCAATCACTCTTTAAAGGTGTAATCTGACTAGCTGATAGAGTGGGTGCCATTTTGGATATATGTAACAGATGTGCAGGCTGGTGCTGTGCCTGGCAATCAGGTGGGAAGAGACTCCTGACTGTGGTGGGGAGAAATAACAGGGGGCTAGGAGCTTGTGACTATGTGAAGCTTCTGAGCCAGGACTGTGAACAAAACTGAGTGTGTCGGGGAGAGCTCGTGGTGTGGCTGGGATTTTGAGCAGTATCAGTGGGAGATGCCACTAGCTTAGGGGCTCCTGGTACCTGGTGAGAGACATTGCTGGGGAATCAACTTACACTGAAGACAGCACAGATCCATTGTGTGGTCCTTGGAAAAGGGCTGATAAATATTATACCCACTGGGGCTAGCACTCAGGCACTGTTCTCCTTTGAGGAGAAGAGCTCAGCTGAGCAGATTATACTTCCCTTCTAATTGAAAACAAAAGAGAGAGAAGATTTACCACACCAAACCTGGGTTTGTCACCATAGGCATACCCTTACCCTGGAGAAATGAACAGAGCTTGCTGGCCAGAAGACAAAGCACAGCAAAGTACACAGTCAAACAAAAAGCAAGAAATAGGAATTAGAATACTAAAAAACACCATTGGGAATCTACAAGATACTAAAAAATATTCAATTTCTAAGAGTTCCTGAAGGCATGGAGAGAGAGAAACCATTAGAAGGCATTTTTTAGGGAAATACTAACAGAAAACTTTGAAGGTTTGGAGAAAGAAAGGGACATCCAAGTACTAGAAGCACACAGAACTCCCAATAGCCATGACCAGAAAAGAGCCTCACCATGACACATTGTAAACAAATTCAACATAGTGAAATATAAAGAGAAGATTCTAAAATGTGCAGGAGAAACTCCAGATTACATTCAGAGGATCTCCAGTTAGACTTAAGCAGACTTTAAAAAAAAAAAAACTTTTAATTAATAAATATAAATTTCCAAAGTACATAGGTTTTCAAAGTTCATAGCTCTTCAGAGTCTTCTAGGCCCTAATGTTATCATATTAATTGAAAGGAAATCTATACCTACCCCTGTGAATATTTACAGAACAAAAAATAAAACTATCTTAGATTTTTTTGAAACAGTCCAAAATGTAGTTCTATGTGCCCATATTTTTCCTATAAATTTAATAACTGAAACTCTGGAATAATACACAGTGGTATGCTTTTTTCCTTTGTTTTTGTGTTTTTAACTTTTATTTAATAAATAAAAATTTTCAAATTACAACTTTTGTACTATAGTGGCTTTCTCCCCATAACCTCCCTCTCAGGCAAAACCATTCCATCTCCCACTTCCTCTCCCATCCCATTCTTCATCAAGATTCATTTGTAATTATCTCTTTTATACAGAAGATCAACTTAGTATATACTAAGTAAAGATTTCAACAGACTGCACCCAAACAGACATACAAAGAATAATATTTGAGTAGTAGTCTTACCATTAATTCACATAGTACAACACATTAAGGACAGAGAACCTACATGGAATAAGTGTACAGTAACTCCTGTTACTGATTTAACAATTGACACTCTTATATATGACATCAGTAATCACTGAAGGCTCTTGTCATGAGCTGCCAAGGCTATGGAAGCCTCTTGAGTTCACAAACTCTGATTTTATTTACACACGGTCAAAATCAAAGTGGAAGTTCTTTCCTCCCTTCAGAGAAAGGTACCTCCCCTCTATGATGGACCATATTTTCCTCTGGGATCTCACAGAGATCTTTCATTTAGGTCATTTATTTTTGCTACAGTGTCTTGGATTCCATTGCCTGAGATACTCTCATGGGGTTTTTGCTGGATCTTAATGCCTTAAGGGCTGATTCTGAGGCCAGAGTGCTGTTTAGAGCATCTGCCATTTTATGAGTCTGTGTGTATCCTGCTTCCCATGTTGGATCGTTCTCTCCTTTATAATTTTATCAGATAGTATTAGCATACTCTAGTCTTGTTTATGTGATGCATTTGACATTTAATCCTATTTTTATTATCAATTATGAAATTAAACTGATCACTTTGACTAGTAAGATGGCATTGGTACATGCCACCTTATTGAAATGGATTTGGAATCCCATGGCATATTTCTAGCTACTAGCGTAGAGCTACCTAAGAAAAATTTTGTGTTAATTAAAGAGTTCAAACAGTGTTGTTAAGTAGAACAAAAAAAAAAAAAAACCCGAAAGGATAAAATAATAAGTTGTTCCTTGACAATCAGGAAAAAGGCTGATCAAGTCATTGTTTCTCATAGTGACCATTTCACTTCAACAGCTTTCCTTTTAGGTGCTCAGTTATTGTCACAGATCAGGGAGAACATATTGTATTTGTCCCTTTGTGACTGCCGTATTTCACTCAGAATGATGTTTTCCAGATTCCTCCATTTTGTTGCAAATGGTCAGATTTCTTTTTTTTTTACTGCTGTGTAGTATTCTATAGAGTACATATCCCATTTTCAAACTTATGAGATACAACAAAAGCAGTGTTAAGAGGAAAATTTATAGCAGTAGGTGCCTACATCAAGAAATTGGAAAGGCACCAATAAATGATCTACCAGTGCATCTCAAGGATCTAGATAAACTACATCAAACCAAACACAAAATGAGTTTGAGAAGAGAAATTATTCAAAACAGAGTAGAAATCAACAGAATTGAATCCAAAAAAATACAAAAGATCAGCAAATGAAGAGCTGTTTTTTTGAAAACATAAACAAAATTGACACATCATTGCCCCAACTAATTAACAAATGGAGAGAAAAGACCCAAATCAATAAAATCTGATATGAAAAAGGGAATGTAACAACAGACACCACAGAAATAAAAAGAGTCATCAGAAATTACTACAAAGAATTGTATGCCAACAAACTGGGAAATCTACCAGAAATGGATAGATTCCTGGACAAATAAAACCTACCTAAATTGAACCATGAAGACATAGAAAACCTAAACAGACCCATAACTGAGTCAGAAATTGAAACAGTAATAAAGGTCCTTCCAAGAAAGAAAAGCCCAGGACCGGGTGGCTGCACAGCTGAATTCTACCATACATTTGAAGAAAAACTAACTCCAGTTCTTCTCAAAATATTCAAAACAGATCTCAGAAGAAGGTCTTCGGTATCTTGATTGGTATTGCATTGAATTTATAAATTGCTTTTGGGAGAATGAACATTTTGATGATATTGATTCTTCCAATCCATGAGCATGGAAGATTTTTCCATTTCTTGGTATCCTCTTCTATTTCTTTCTTTAAGGTTTTGTAATTTTCATCGTAGAGATCTTTAACGTCCTTGGTTAAGTTTATTCCAAGGTATTTGATTGTTTTTGTAGCTATTGTGAATGGGATTGATCTTAGTTCTTCCTCAGCCATGGCATTGTCTGTGTATACAAAGGCTGTTGATTTTTGTGCATTGATTTTATACCCTGCTACTTTGCCAAACTCTTCTATGAGTTCCAATAGTCTCTTAGTAGAGTTCTTTGGATCCTCTAAGTACAGAATCATATCGTCTGCAAAGAGGGATAGTTTGAGTTCTTCCTTCCCAATTTCTATCCCTTTAATGTCTTTTTCTTGCCTTATAGCTCTGGCTAGAACCTCCAGAACTATATTGAATAGCAGTGGTGAGAGTGGACATCCCTGTCTGGTACCAGATCTCAGTGGAAATGCTTCCAACTTTTCCCCATTCAATAGGATGTTGGCTGTGGGTTTTTCATAGATTGCTTTGATTGTATTGAGGAATGTTCCTTCCATACCCAGTTTGCTTAGAGTTTTCATCATGAACGGGTGTTGTATTTTATCAAATGCTTTCTCGGCATCTATTGAGAGAATCATATGGTTTTTCTTCTGCAGTCTGTTAATGTGGTGTATCACATTGATTGTCTTGCGCACATTAAACCATCCCTGCATACCAGGGATAAATCCCACTTGGTCTGGGTGGATGATCTTTCTGATGTGTTGTTGCATTCTATTGGCAAGAATTTTATTGAGGATTTTTGCATCTATGTTCATCAGGGATATTGGTCTGTAATTCTCTTTCAGTGCTGCATCTTTTTCCAGCTTAGGAATTAAGGTGATGCTGGCTTCATAGAAAGAATTTGGGAGGATTCCCTCTTCTTCGATTGTTCTGAATAGTTTGAGAAGAATTGGAGTTAGTTCTTCTTTAAATGTCTGGTAGAATTCAGCAGTGAATCCATCTGGTCCTGGGCTTTTCTTTGTTGGGAGGGCCTTTATTACTGTTTCAATTTCTGTCTCAGTTATGGGTCTGTTTAGGTTTTCGATGTCTTCCTGGTTCAATTTAGGCAGGTTGCATGTGTCCAGGAATCTATCCATTTCTGATAGGTTTCCCTGTTTGCTGGCATACAAGTCCTTGTAGTAATTTCTGATGATTCTTTTTATTTCTGTGGTGTCTGTTGTTACATTTCCTTTTTCATCTCTGATTTTATTGATTTGGGTCTTTTCTCTTCTTTTTTTAGTTAGTTGGGCCAATGGGGTGTCAATTTTGTTTATTTTTTCAAAAAACCAGCTCCTCGTTTGGCTGATTTTTTGGAATGTTTTTCTTGATTCAATCCTGTTGATTTCTTCTCTGATTTTAATTATTTCTCTTCTCCTACTAGATTTGGGTCTGGTTTGCTGTAGATTTTCTAGATCCTTGAGGTGAATTGAAAGCTCATCTATTTGTTGCCTTTCCAATTTCTTGATATAGGCACCTATTGATATAAACTTTCCTCTTAACACTGCTTTTGCTGCATCCCATAAGTTTTGGTATGTTGTGCTGTTATCCTCATTTACTTCCAGAAAGTTTTTGATTTCTCTTTTCATTTCTTCTATGACCCATTGTTAATTCAGGAGCATGTTGTTCAATCTCCATGTGTTTGCGTATGCTCTAGGGATTCCTGAGTTGCTAATTTCCAACTTCATTCCTTTATGGTCTGAGAAGCTGCATGGTATGATTCTAATTCTTTTGAATTTGCTGAGACTTGCTTTATGGCCTAGTATGTGGTCAATCCTAGAGAAGGTTCCATGTACTGCTGAGAAGAATGTAAACTCTTTAGCTGTAGGATTGAAAGTTCTGTATATATCTGTTAGATCCATTTGGGCTATAGTGTCGTTTAAATCTACTGTATCCTTGTTGATCTTCTGTCCTATTGATCTATTTCTGAGAGTGGAGTATTGAAGTCCCCCAGTACTATTGTATTAGGGTCTAAGTCTCCCTTTAAGTCCGTTAATAAATCTTTTAGATAAACTGGTGCCCTGTAGTTAGGTGCATATACATTGATAATTGTTATATCTTCTTGTTGTATTGATCCCTTAATCATGATATAGTGTCCCTCTTTGTCTCTCTTAACAGTTTTTGTGGTAAAGTTTATGTTGTCCGATATTAAGATGGCTACACCCACTCTTTTTTCATTTCTGTTGGCATGGTATATCTTTTTCCAGCCTTTCACTTTCAGTCTGTATGGATCTTTGTTGGAAAGATGTGTTTCTTGTAAGCAGCAAATAGATGGGTTTTGTTCCTTAACCCAATCAGCCAATCGGTGTCTTTTAACTGGACAGTTCAGGCCATTCACGTTCAATGTGACTAATGATAAGTGGTAACTTTGCCCTGCCATTTGCCAAAGATAAGTTCTAATATATGCTTTGAATTCCCTGTGATCTTTTGCTGTGAGGTTTCCTTCCTTGGTTTCCTTCCTTTACCTTCTTTCATATTGATGACCGTGTTTCTGTGTTTCTGTGTGTAACACATCTTTAAGCATCTTTTGCAGGGCTGGACGAGTGGCAACAAATTCTTTCAATTTCTGTTTGCTATGAAAAGTCTTTATTTCACCTTCATTCACAAATGATAGCTTTGCAGGATATAATATTCTGGGCTGGCAGTTTTTCTCTCTTAGTACCTGGGCTATATCTCGCCATTCCCTCCTATCTTTTAGAGTTTCTGATGAGAAGTCAGCTGTGAGTCTGATTGGAAATCCTCTGAGAGTAATCTGACGCTTCTCTCTTGCACATTTTAGGATCTTTTCTTTATGTTTCACTGTGGAGAGTTTAATTACAACGTGTCGTGGTGAGGATCTCTTTTGGTCGTGTTTATTAGGGGTTCTATGAGCTTCCTGTACTAGGATTTCTCTGTCCTTCTCCAAACCTGGAAAGTTCTCTGCTAATATCTCACTAAAAAGGCCTTCTAATCCTTTCTCCCTCTCCATGCCTTCAGGAACTCCTAGAACCCGAATGTTGTTTTTTTTAATAGTATCCTGAAGATTCCCCACAATATGTTTTAGATTTCTAATTTCCTCTTCTTTTCTTTGGTCTGACTGTATCCTTTCCTGTTCTCTGTCTTCTAAGTCCGATATTCTCTCTTCTGCTTCACCCATTCTGTTTGTGAGGCTCTCTATTGTGTTTTTCATTTGATCTATTGAATTCTTCACTTCAGTCACTATCACAGTTTCCTGTTGTCCTAGTTGTTTCGTGTCATTTTGATTCCTCCTTAATATTTCATTTTCACGAGAGAGATTTTCTATCTTGTCCATTAAGTATTTCTGTAGTTCAAGAATTTGTTTTTGAGAACTTCTTAATGTTCTTATCAATTTTTTGAGATCTGCTTCTTGCATTTCTTCTACCTCATCATCTTCATAATCTTGAATTGGGGTGTCTTTTTCATTTGAGGGCATCATGGTGACTTCCTTGTTTTTATTACCTCGGTTTTTGCGTTTGTTATTTGGCATATTGGAGATATTTGGTTTCTTCACTGTGGTGCTTTTTCTTGTTATACTATGACTCTAGATTAAGTGGACTGTCTGTTTTTGATGGAGCCTTAGGGCTTGAGATGGGTGTGGCCTGAGAGCTCTGTTTGGTGTGCCAAAAGTGACACTCCCAGGGTAGGCATGGTAAACCTCTCTCTCTCTCTTTTTTTTTGATTCAAAAGGGAAGTAATTCCGCACAGCTGAACGAAGTTGGAGGTAGTTAGCAGGCAAATGATATAACCACAGGAGCCAGAGATCAGAAGCTCTTTCCCAAGGACCACACAGGGAATCTGTTCGGCCCTCAGAGTGGGCTCAAATTCTCCTTCAGTCTCCCACTGGGTTGCCAAAGTTACGGAATTGTAGTGTCTCTGGAGAGTGCTCACATGAATTCCATGAGTTCTCTCCCCCACCGTCTCTTTTTTCACAGTCTCAGTTCAGTAGCACCACAAATTTACTAGGTCCTAATCTCCTGTTAATTCGCCCCGCCCAGAGTCAGGTTTTTCTGCTAGGCTCAGGGCCGGTGCAGACCTGAGGTCGCTCTGCTTATGACGTATGTCCAAGATGGCGCCTGCTCTTTGTCTTGCTCGCCCTTGAGAGGTGAGCAGAGAGAGAGAAACCCGTGTCCGTACCAGTCACCTTTTTTTTTTCCTCTCTCTCTCTCTTCCAGTTAGCCTGGTGAACTTTCCCCCCCTGGGGGTCGTTCCCTCTAGTCTCCTCTCTCTGCTTGGCTGCCGGTGTCTCGGGCTATCGAGGTTTGGCTCACCTTGCGTTCCAGTGCTGGTGTGTTGAGTCTGCCACTGGTGTCCCGAACTGTGGGCTTCCACGCTCTCCGCACAGGTCCGCTTTGAATCACGCGTTCCGGAAGAGTTTCTTCTGCTGTTTCCTCCCCTACTCTTCCTTGAACCTGCAGTATCTCCACTTTTATTAAACTCTCTCTCCCCGGACTATCAGTGTGCTCCCTTCCTATTCCGCCATCTTGGTAAGTGATCCATTTTTAATTTTTAAGGAGTAACTCCAGATACAAGTATCTTTCCTTAAAAATTTCCTTTTTACTGCCATGATTTTTGCTTTATTTACATGTGTTTTTATATAATTGCATGAACTATTTTTCACCAAATCCACTTCATGCTATAACCTTGTAATATTATTATTGTCCCTACGAAGTAAATTATATCTATTTATGTCAAATGCAATATATTATTTATATCATACATAGTCAATTCTTTTATATATTGTATATTGGAATTTGTGTAGTACCACTTGTATATATAATCATGTATGTATGATGTTTCTGATGAATGGTTTTATTTTCTTGTTTTATTTTTGTTGATTTTTAATTATCCAATATTAGTGAACACTTGTTTATCAAATACATGATGCTACTGTCACTGTATGATTGCAATTTTATCCTTCAGTGAACCTATCTTCCCACTATGAACTTTAAAACATCTTCCTTGTGCCTGGCATTGTGGTGTAGCGGGTAAAGCCACTGCCTGTAACATTGGCATCTCATATGGATACTAGTTCCTGTCAGATGCTCCACTTCTGACCAAACTCCTGCTAATGGCTTGGGTAAAGGGGTGGAAGATGGTCCACATGCTTGGGCATCTGTCACTCACATGTGAAACCCAAAAGAAACTCCAGGCTTCTGGCTTCAGTTTGGCCCAGTTCTAGCCATTGTGGCCACCTGGGGAGTGAACGAGTGGATGGGAGATCTCAATCTATCTCTTTCTCCCCCTGTTTCTATAATGTTGACTTTCCAATAAAAAATCACCTTGCTTACAGGTTTCATTGTGACATCAAATCAGAAAATCCCATATAAGTTTTACTGACAATGCTCACATATGCTACAGCTTTAAATACAATGTCTTCACACTAATATTATCCTATTTATTGGCATATTCGCTTTAGTATCTTCATTTGTTTTTCAATTGTAATGGTAGGACTATTGAATTATTTTATATCTGCTAGAAACTGCATTATGGCTTCTATATTATAAGGTTGAATACTATTTGTAGTCAAATAATATAATTTATATCATAATATGTACATTCATTCTATTTTCATTTACTAGTATGTATCATTTTTATACATTATCAGTATCCTGGTATAGCTCAACCCTAGTACTATGAGCATCACATTACCTTGTTCATCTTTTTCATTGTGACATCATCAACTTTATTTAAAATTTTAAGAACTTCTGGCAACTTGCTTGTTCATAACTTCTTAGAACCCTCTTAGACCAATAAATTCCATTCCTTTTTCAGGTGACATATTTTCATCTTTTTTGGAACTCCAGTGGATTCTAAATTTATGCTTACTTTAAATTTCAAAAGTATAATTGTAGATACAGCATTTTTTTCTTTATCATTATCTTCAGAATTGGCAAGAAATTTATATATATATTAATTTATATATATATAATAAGCTTTTATTTTTCATTGTTATGTATCTGAAACAGACTATTGATCTCTAAAATTTATTACACACACATGCACACACACATTTGTCACTTTAATACTGTTCTTATCAAAACAGCTTTACCCACTACAGTCATTATTCACATCCTGCAAGACAATGTTTTCTCCTCTGCAAATTACCAGAAGGTATATTAGTGATAAAAAAGCCCAAGAGCTAAATTTAAATCCTTGATAAATGTTCCCATCGTGGGATGCCCTGTCATTTAACTGAAGTAAGCATGCTCAGCAGCACCTGGTAGGGTCCCTTCCATTTAGGCTGTAACTGGTTGAAAGGGATCCTTCCTTCCAAGTACTTAATAAAAAGAAATATCCTGGGGAAAGAGGTTACATGTGAGTTGTGGGATCTGGCACTGGGAGAACTTTATTACCTTACTCTATCAGAGACTTTTGTACCTGGCTGAAATGGACAATATTCTTTATCTGATCATGAGTCTCTGAATCAAAGAAGATGCCAGAGGTGAGGAAGGGCCTTCCATGTAGCCCTTCCATCTCATATAGGCTAAGCTTTAGGGCAGCCATAAGTGCTATTCTCATTCTGAGGAGTACAATAGGGAATAGTTTAAGCCATGTTTCTGAAGTTTTTGGCAAAGCTTAGCAGGATTTTTCCTCAGAATATGATTACTTTTCAATTTTACCCAATGACTGCAGTCTCCAAGAGGCATGGAGATGCTAAGAAACTCCTAGCGCAAGCCTCTGTTTTTCTGCTATAAACAAAGTGAATGACTAAATCAAGTTAGAGATTCCTAATGCTGGGGCTTCTATTAACACCTCTTTCAGCCTTTGGGATACTTTTAGTAGCTCCCCTGTTCAGCAAATTTTGTCTGTGTCAGGGCCTGTTAAAGCTTCATACAAAGGTTTGGCTATTAACACAAATCCTGGGATCCATATTCTACAGAATCCTGCCGTTCCCAGGAATGTCCCTAGGTGCTGTTTTCATCTGTGATGATCTTATTCATAGAATAGCTTCCTTTCTCTTGACTGAAATGGCATGCCTTCCTGAGGTCACAGTACATCCCATGTAATGCTCCTCTTGTTTAGAAATCTGATATTTCATTGGGGAATCTCTGTATCCTCATTTTGCTAGATTCTCAGCTTAATTGGATGCAGAAACATCTTTTATATAAGGGTTTAGAACAATAGTATGCACTGAAACAACTGCCTCATTAATAGCCCAGAGGTCTTGAACCATTTTGTACTCTCCGTTTGACTTCAAAACAGGCAAGGTAGGAGTATTATTGGGAGACTGACATGAAACCAAGAGTCTATGTTTGAGAAATTTAATTAACTACAAGGAAGCACTTAAGGATGGCAACAAATCTCTTTCAAGCTATAAAGTTTGACTTTCAGTTATAACTAAAACTTCTGAGATAAGAATATCATCTATTTAACAGACCAAAAGTAAATCTTTGAGAGCACATTTTATCATTAATTCAAATAACACAACTCTTTAAGAATAGAGGTCCTATAGGGGGAGTTAGTACCCAGTGACACCTATTAATAGCTTAACAAAACACTATGTGGCTGGTGCAGCAGCTCAATAGGCTAATCCTCCACCTGCGGCGCCAGCACACTGGGCTCTAGTCCCATTCGGGGTGCCTGATTGTGTCCCGGTTGCCCCTCTTCCAGTCCAGCTCTATGCTGTGGCCTGGGAGTGCAGTGGAGGATGGCCCAAGTCCTTGGGCCCTTCACCTGCATGGGAGACCAGGAGAAGCACTTGGTTCCTGGCTTCAGATCAGCACAGTGCGCTGGCTGCAGCAGCCAGTGGAGGGTGAACCAACGGTAAAGGAAGACCTTTCTCTCTCTCTCTTTCTCTCTCTCTCTCTGTCCACTCTGCCTGTCAAAAATAAAAAAATTCAAAAAATAAAAGTAAAAATAAAAAAAAAAATTACGTATGACATCAGTGATCACCTGAGGCTCTTGACATGAAATGCCTAGGCTGTGGAAGCCTGTTGAACCATAACAGCCATGAGTCTTTGACAAAGCCATAAATAAAGAGGGAGTTCTCCCATCCCTTCAGAGAAGAGAACATTCTTCTTTGATGACTGCATCTTTCCATTGAGGACTGGCAAGCCAAGCATAATTTCTAGAAGACACTGAATTCTATCAAACTGTGAAGGAAAGAAGGACCCAATTCTTCTTAAACTATTCAAAACAACTGAAAGGTAGAGACTCCTTCCAAATCCATTCTTTGAGGCCAACATTACTTAATTTTAAGACTATAGATAGATGTAATAAAAAGAGAACTATACACTAATATCCCTGATGAACATAGATGCAAAAATCCTCTACAAAATAGTAACAAATCAAATCCAGCTACACAGCAACAAGATCATCTAACCAGGCAAAGGGAGATTTATTCCAGGGATGCTGAGATGGTTCAACATACAGAAATTGAAAAATGTGTTATATGAAATAAAAAATGAAGGCTAAAAACCTATGATTGTCTCTATAGAAACAGAGAAAGCCTTTGATAAAATGTGCCGTCATTTCATGATAAAATCCTTTAATTGCATATAGAAGAAATATACCTCAACACAATCAAAGCAATATATGACTAACTCATAGTCAGTATCTTATTGAATGGGGAAATCTTGGAAGCAATTACACTAAATCTGGGAAAAGATAAGGATGCTCATTTTCACCATTGTAATTCAATATATTCCTGGACGTCTTGAAAATTTCCAAATAAATATTATATAATATAAACTATTATTTTGCTCTGATTTATAAATACTACTGATTGAATCTCTTAATGGCTTGATAAATAACATCTAATTCTATCCTAGTCAAATGTAAAAAGTAATTAATCATATTAAAATTTTGAATTATATAACAAAATAAAATAAAAATTCAGAAAGTAATCTTACTTTGTAATTGATGTTTTGAAAGTTTTATTTTCTAAAGATTTATTTATTATTTATTTGAATGTCAGAGTTACTCTTTGAGAGAGAGAGAGAAGAGAGAGTGAGAAAGAGGTCTTGCATCCACTGGCTCACTCCCCAATTGGCTGCAACAGCTGGAGCTGTGCCCATCTGAAGCCAGGAACCAGGAGTTTCTTCTGGGTCTCCTACGTGGGTGCAGGGACCCAGTCTTTTACTGCTTTCTCAGGCCACAGCAGACAGTTGGATCGGGAAGTGGAGCAGCTGGGACTCGAACCGTCACGCACATAGGATGCTGACACTGCAGGCAGCAGCTTTACCTGCTATACTACATCGTTAGCCCCAGAAGTTTTATTTTTATTCCCTCTTGAAAATCATGCTGTTGCACACACTGGAATACAATATCTTTAAAGTGAGTAATGACATGTATGCAGGATATTCTGAAAAGGATGGTTTAATACATTAGTAGTTCTGTGGGCTAAACCTGGCTATTTCTGTTTTTAGTTTTATTGGAATACAACCCCATCTATTTGCCTACAGCTTACACATAGTTTAGATGACAGCATAGAAATTATGGTACATGAAGTCTAAATTATTTATTACCTGGCTCTTTATAGAAAAGTTTGCCAACACTAGGTTAAGATCAAAGATCCTTGGATATGTTTTAATAGGTTTTAGCCAACATTCAGAAATGTTTACAGAGTATGCAACATTGTAGTCAATCCCTCAATTAAATAATTTAAATGTCTATCATTTGAGCATTCATGCATTGGAAACAAAACTGAGAAATCTCATAAATATCATAGTTTGATATTTGGTAGGAACAACCTCATTATGTTTTATATATGATACATATAATATATTAGAAATGTTTTTATCATAGGTGTGCATATGGTTTATCAATATCCAGTGTTTTGTATAGGATCTAAGTCCAGTGAAGTTCTTGCAAGCTAAAAAGGATGCTATGCTTCAAATTTGAATATATCTTACTAAACTACCCTCTGAAAAATGTATTCATTTCATTTACCAATAGTGTGAGAATAACATTAACCTCATATTTCCAACCCCGATATTGCTTTTCAACAAAATATTCTCAATATGATTGGAAAAATAATTTTTCTCATTGCATCCATTTTATTTTATTTTTGACAGGTAGAGTTATAGACAGTGAGAGAGATGGAGAGAAAGGTCTCCCTTCCATTGGTTCACCCCCTCAAATGGCTGCTATTGCGCCGATCTGAAGCCAGGAGCCAGGTGCTTCCTCCTGGTTCTCTATTGGGCACAGGGGCCCTCCTGGGTCACAGCAGAGAGCTGGACTGGAAGAGGAGCAACCGGGACTAGAACCTGGCACCCATATGGGATGCCGGTGCAGCAGGCGGAGGATTAACCAAGTGAGCCATGGTGCTGGCCCCTCATTGCATCCTTTTTATTAGGATCTGTTCAATTATTTGAAAGTTTCAGAGGGAGAGGGAGAGACACAAAAAGGGAGAAAGCTTCCACCTGCTGATTTACTTCTCTAATGTCCTCAATGACCATGGATGGACCAGGCTAAAGACAAGAGCCAAGAGCTTCCTCAGGGACTTTTGCATGTGTGGCAGAGGCCCAACCCCTGGACAACCTTTTTTTCCTTTCTTATGCCATTAGCAGAGAGCTGGATCAGAAGCGAGCAGCCAGGACACACACCCATATGGCACCCATATGGGATCCTGGCATCACAAATGGTGGCTTTACCTGATACACCATTAGGCCCTTTATTTTTTTTTTTTTATGATTTAAATCCCTTTCACTTGTGCAGAATGTTATAGCACAAATTACATGTGTCTCCAGATGCTGCCATGTGTTTGTTTTAGCTTAATTTGCAACTTTAGTATAGAAATTATAATTCTTAAAAATATGAGAGCCTGAATGAAATAAACCTGCTGCAGGATTTTTTTTAATGTAATGCATTGTTCATACCCAATAAATTCATATTTTTCAAGATTTTTGCAGCTGTCAACCTCTTTATGTTTTCACTGAGACAAATAGTTTGAAAATCATTGCAGTTCATTATTTGCTTTGCTTGAGCTTAGGTCAAAATATTTGCTATTTCAGTATATTTTATATATTTGAACTTCTATAACGTCAGACCTTCTGCTTTTGTAATAAGTTATGGTGAACACTTGAGAGAGAGGGTTATGTACTTGTATATGAATTCTTAATATAAAGATATAACTTTCCTTTTTCCTTTTTACTCCAAGTTCCTAAGTGGAGAATTTGCTGGCAGAGCCTGGCAAGGTCGTGGCACCCTGCAGCTGCCTTGATCTGCTTGGAGGCTGCCATGCCTGCACCATACGCATGCCAGCAAGACTGAATCTCAGAGCATGGACCCTGTTGACAACCTCAGTGCCTTCAGCCAGGTGTCTGGCTCACAAGACAGAGGCTGGTCCAGAGCACTGCATAGGTCACCCGTGCACAAGCTTTGAGGATGGCTTGGCACGGGACCACGTCTCAAGCTTCAGTGCGATGGGGCCCACAGTAGAGGGGCACCCATACACCGGGAGTCACCTGGAAGACTAAAGTCCCCAAAAGGGGATTTGTTTATCTGCAGTATAATCAGGGGTTTGCCTCCAAGGCCCTCAGGAAGTGGCTGGAAACCTTATGGCTGATCGGAGCCATGGGCCCACTCTGGTCGAAGGTCTGAGACCCAGTCAAGGGCAAGATGTGGAAGATCCAAGTTCTGCTGGACACTCTGCCATGGTATCTGGCAGCAGCCAGACTCTGTGATGCAGCTGGTGAAGAGGTACCACCAATGAGCTTGCTGTTTGCATGGCCTCCGGTGCCGTTGCCCACACCCTCCTCAAAAGGAACCTTGGAGCTGAATGACACCTGCTCTGAGTTCCAGAACCATGGCTCCAGGCTGCTCTTCTGAAGTCTCAAAGGTCACAGCTGCTCACAGGGCTCTTGAGGCTGATGGATGTTATCTGGGTTGGGTGCGGGCATCATTGGGGCAGAAGAGGGATGTGGGCTCCCAGCACCCCTCACCACTCATCCCCTTGTCAGCCCAAGACTCAAGGAGAAAGGGTTCACAGTCTCTCCTGCTGTCCTCTGTTCTCCTTTTCTCCTCCTACACGGACGTGCTGGCTGAACGTTTCCCTTTCTAGGGTGGGGATTACCCGCTGTGTGGGGCCCGTCACCACCTGTGCTGTAATGCTCAGGGCCATCCAGGCATCACTGACAGGTTTTCTGAAGGAGAAAGCACTGGAGTACTGAGAAGCTGGCAAGGTCTCTGCTGAGACCAAGACAGGCTGCCATGGTCCAGAGGAAACCTGACCAAGGCATCTCTGGGCTGGGGAATGTGAAGACTCCCACGAGTAAGCATCCAGAGCTATGGAGTGGAGAGGAAGGAAGGGGCAATGAACTGAGAATTCCAGGGCCCCAGCCTGGCTGCAGGGTCCCTTCTGAGTCCCCAGCCCCATGTGGGAGAGCCTTCACTGCTCATAGGCCTGGGACACCAGTCAGGGCCCAGGTTCCTTGGTGAACCCCTGTGTCATTAGAGTAGGATTCTTTCCTATCCATTATTCATAAAAATTATTTCTTGACATTCATTGAATATAAAATGAAGCTCTCAGAAATCCATTCAGTTCCTTTCACCATATTTACAATATTTTAATGTATTGACATATTTTAGACACTAGAAAGTATTTAACTTGACTTTGTACATCCTTATACTTCAGATACTTTTTATTTTGATGTGGGTGTTCAATGATATGAACTCCCATTTTGGAACTCTTTTGCTGTGTTTCATAGTTTGTCATTCTATATTTCCTATTTTATACCTTAAGACAATTTTAAGTATCTGTCTATATGATTGGTCATTGGGGACCTTGGTGGCCTGGATGCAGTGGGGTGAACAGCATACCCAGCATGTGTCCTGATCAATGTTTAATTAAAATGTCTTTGAGATGGACTTCCAAGGGTCTCTGTAGTAGCTGCAGTAATTTGGAGATTCTCTGTCAAAAAGTATTCCAGTCTGAAAGTTTTGGGCTATTCACCAAGGAAATAGCCATGATCTGCACAGGAGCTTTCTGAAGGAAAAGGAAATATGACTGGAGAGTGGAATTAGGGGATTCTGAATACCAGGGATTTCTCCAGACACAGAATTGAAACCACCATTATATAAGCATTTCCATATTATTTTGGATATTAAACATATATATATATATTTACACACATATATATGTTTATATGGACTCCTATACTTATATAGAATGTTCACAACAGTAAATGCATACATAAATATCTTTGTTTTGTTTTATTATGAAGCATATTTCATTGAATTGGAATATATGATTCTAAAATTGCTGACACATAAAAGTAGATATAATTATATTGCACTATGTGGTTTTTCTATAGACATATACATTATGTAATGTTCAAATCAGGGTAAACATCAACCTTCTCACTTATCACTTTATTATAGTGAAAACATTCTAAATCCTTCTTTTAAACTTTTTTTAGAAAATATATGGTGTATTCTTATGATCTATAGTCATTTATGATGTATAGTCATTTTATTATATCATGCAGTAGAATACCAGAACTTCTTATTAATAACCATAACTTAGTACCTATTAACCAACCTTTTCCCATTCATTTCTCACCCCTACTCTCCTCAGTTTCTAGTAACCATCATTGTACTCTCAGTGACTCTGAGAACAAATTTCTTAGATCCCACCTATGACTGAGGTCATCCACACATGTCTTTCTGGGCTTGGCATAGTTCTCAAGTGATAAAGAGCCTCACTTCCATCCATGTTGTTGTAAATGAATAAAATACACTTGAGAGACTTCCAAGATGGTGGAGTAGTGAGGGACCTTACTGCTCTGGTTCAATGGATAGAGTGCAGTATCAGGAAGAGTGAGGAAGAAAATGGCAGAGGAAACTCTACGCAGATTGGAGGGACACGGTGGACCTAAGGAGAGGGCATGGACTCCCACAACTCATGACTCTAGCAGCCAAGAGCCTATGCACAAGCATTGGAAAGTGAGGTGAGAGCAGACTGCAGAACCTCAAGCCTCTGGCACTAAAGCTGCAGAAAGAGCCTAGAGGGACCCTGGCTTGGAGCCCCATGGGGGATAGTGTACTGGCCACACTAGAGGAGAAAAAAAAAAAGAGGGACATGTTTCTCTCTCGCAAGCACTTTACAATGGCACTCTGTAACAAGCCAAAGAACAGGCACCATTTTGGGAATACATAACACCTGTGCCAGCTCAAGTCCAGAACCAGCAACCAGCTGAGTGGCGACTCCTGACTCTGGTGGGGAGAACTAACAGGGGGCTGGGAGCTTGTGACAGTGGGCTTCTGTGCCCAGACCGTGAAAAAAACTGAGGCTGTGTGGGAGGACTCATGTTGTGGCTGAGACTTTGGGTAGTCACTCTGGTAGACTCCACATGCTCAGGACTTCCGGGTTACCTGTTGAGCAACATTGCTGGAGAATATGAACTTCTACAGTGTACTGCACAGATCCTTTGTGTGGTCCTTGGGACAGAGTGGATGAATATGATACCCACTGGGACTATCGTTCAGGCACTGGTCTCCTTTGAAAAGAGGAGCTCAGCTGAGCAGAATAAACTTACCTTCTGAAACAAAAAGTGGAGATTCACCACCCCAAACCAAAGTTTGTCACCTTATGTATGCCCTTCACCCTGGAGAACTGAACAGAGCTCACTGGCCACACCCATGACAGGCCTCTAGATAGAAACTGAAAGCAGACACTCCACATATCTACACATGAATAACACAAAGATAAAAGCCATCAAAGCAATAAAACAAAGAAGAAACCAACAAGTATCTCCACAGATGCTGAACAACAAACAGACCATTCAAGAAACAAGAATAAGGAAGACAACATGACACCTCTAAGAGAATGCAATACTTCAATTTTCTCACCAGTGCTATTCAATAAAGCCCTGGAAGTTTTAGCCAGAGCCATTATGCAAAAAAAAGAAATTAAACGTATACAAATTGGGAAGGAATTGGGAAGGAGGAAGTTAAACTATCCCTATTTGCAGATGACATGATTCTATATATAGGGGATCCAAAAGAATCCACTAAGAGACTATTGGAACTCACCGAAGAGTTTGGTAAAGTAGCAGGATATAAAGTTAGTACACAAAAATCAAGTCTTTGTATACATAGACAATTCCAAGGCTGAAATTGAGTTTCTAAGTCCAATCCCATTCAAAATAGCTATGAGAAAAATCAAATACCTTGGAATAAATTTATCCATGGATCCCAAGATTTCTATGTTAAGAATTACATTAAAGAAAGAAGATACATGTGGGGAGCAACCCGGACTGGACTGAGTTACTGGAATTAAGACTTATTCTATGCATCTGCTCTCCCACAATATGGCGCTGGGAGAGGAGAAAACAGCTTCTACCCAGCTGCCTCCAGTTCAACCAATAAACAGCAGGACCTACTCCTGATTGGAGGAGAGCAGCGTACTCGGCGTGTGGGCAGCCGAGTTGGGATTGGCGGAGGAGGACTATAAAGGAGGAGAGAGACGGCATGCACCAGGAACATCTAAGGGGAACATCTAAGGGGAACATCTAAGGGAACACCTGTGCAGCCCCCGAGAGAGCCGGCCGGCGGTGTGCCACTCCCCTGCGGAAGTGGGGAATGTGGCCAGGGGGAGCTGCCCTTCCACGGAGGTGGAAGGGATAGTAGCCAACCCGGGAAGAACCAGCAGCAAACCCGGGGAGGGCCGAGCAGACGAAAGAACAGCGCAGGGTCCTGTGTCGTTCCTCCACGAAGACGGGGAGCGACATAATGGTGCCGTGACTTGGATATGAAGCCTAGGCAGGGCTTAGTGTCATTCCCCCACGAAGACGGGGAGCGACAATACAAAAATGGGAAAATCTTGCATGTTCATGGTTTGAAAAAATCAATATCTTCAAAATGTCCATTTTTCCAAAAGCAATTTAGAGGCTCAATGTGATACCAATGAAAATACCAAAGACATTCTTCTCAGACCTGGAAAAAAATGATGCCAAAATTCTTATGGAGGCACAGGTGACCTCAAATAGCTAAAGCAACCTTAGCAACAAAAAGCTCAAGGCATCACAATACCAGATTTTAAGACATAGTACAAGGCAGTAGTAATCAAAACATCCTGGTACTGGTGCAAAAAATAGATGAATAGATCAATGAAACAGAACAGAAACACCAGAAATTATTCCAAACATCTATAACTAACTTATATTTGAACAAAGAGCTAAACCCAATCCCTAAAGCAAGGACAGTCTCTTCAACAAACAGTGCTAAGAAAAATGCATTTCCAGATGCAGATGGATGAAGCAAGACCCCTACCATACACCTTAAACAAAAATCCACTCAGCATGGATTAAAGATCCAAACCTATGTCTGAGACCATCAAATTATTAGTGAACACTGGGGGAAACCCTGCAAGATATTGGCATGGGCAAAGAGTTCTTGGAAAAGACCCCAGAAGTCAAAGCCAAGATTAACAAATGGGATTACATCAAATCAAGAAGTTTCTGTACAGCAAAAGAAACAGACAGGAAACTGAAGAGACAACCAATAGAATGGGAGAAATTATTTGCAAATTATGCAACTGATAAAGGATGATTGACCAGAATCTGCCAAGAGATCAGGAAACTCCGCAACAACAAAACAAATAAGCCAGTTAAGAAATAGGCAAAGGACTTACACAGACATTTTTCAAAAGAGGAAATCCAAATGGCCAACAGACACATTAAAAAAATGATTTGGCTAAAAAGCCTGTGAGAGCCTTTCAGGCAATGAAAGTGAAGACATTGCAACAAAAAATGTTCTACATGAAGGATCTCTGTGAGTGAGATCCCAGTGGAAAGTTGTGGCCATCAAATAAGGATGTACTTCTCTCTAATAGGTGAGTGAATTTTCACTTTGTTTATGGCCTTGTCCAATTACTGACAGGGTTTGTGGATTCAAAAGGTTTCAATAGCCTAGGCAGTTCATGTCAAGAGCTTCCTGTGGTAACTAACATTGTATGTGAGTGGTAATTATTAAATTAGCAACATGAGTCACTGTGTACTAACTTTCCATACAGGTCCGCTATCCTCAATGTGCTATATTGAGAGTTAACTGTAAAACTAGTTCTCAAACAATGTGTGTGTGTGTGTAAATTTCTGAAAAATTTTTTAGTATAGAGTTGGTCTTCCGTGTACAAAGTAATTGAAAATGAATCTTTTTTTTTTTGATAGGCAGAGTTAGACAGTGAGAGAGACAGAGAGAAAGGTCTTCCTTTTCCATTGGTTCAGCCCCCCAAATGGCCACTATGGCCAGCATGCTGTGCCGATCTGAAGCCAGGAGCCAGGTGCTTTCTCCTGATCTCCCATGCGGGTGCAGGGCCCAAGCACTTGGACCATCCTTCACTGCCTTCCTGGGCCACAGCAGAGAGCTGGACTGGAAGAGGAGCAACCGGGACAGAATCCAGCACCCCAGCTGGGACTAGAACCCGGGGTGCCAGTGCCGCAGGAAGAGGATTAGCCAAGTGAGCCACAGCACCAGTCGAAAATGAATCTTAATGTAGAATGGGACTAGCAGGAGGAGGAGGGGTAGGAGTGTCGGTGGGAGAGTGATATGGTGGGAAGTTATATTGATTTAATTTCCTACAGCTGTATATCCAGGAGTGGCACTGCTTTCTATAGTTTCACTTTTCCTTTTTGAGGAATTGATATTCTCTTTGCCACAATGGATTTACTAATTTACATTTCAACTGAAATGTGCAAGTGTTTCATTTCTTCCCCATTATTTGAGCACTTATCTTTTGTCATCCTGGTAATGGTCAATATAATTGGAGCAAGGTGGTATCTCATTATAATTTTGATTTCCATTTTCCTAATGATTAGTGAAATTGAATATTTTTGCATGTACTTGGTCATTAGTCTGTCTCCCTTGTAATAATTTCAGAGTCTGTCTACTCTTCAATTTAAAATAGAATGATTTGCAACGTTGCTACTGAGTTACTTATATATTCTAATTGTTAGGTCATTCTCATGGTGACAGGTTTTTAAATATTTTCAGTCATTATGTAGGTTCCTTTTTCACTTTATTTTTTTCATTGCTGTATAGAAACTATTTAGTTTGATGAAATCCCATTTGTTTGGGTTTCTTTTGCTTCCTATTCTTTTGTGTGTGACAGAAAAAAAAATTGCCCATTACTTTGCTTTCTTCTAGGAGTTCAGAATTTATTTTCTTACATTTAGGTTTTATCTTTCATTAGGTTTTTATTGTACACAGTGAGACAAGGTCCAGTTTCATTCTTGTGGGTGTAATATAAAATTTCCAACATCCTTTTTAAAATACTTTATTTATTTGGGAGGTAGAGTTATAGAGAGATAGAGGGAGACACAGAGAGAAAGGTCTTCCATACACTGGTTCACTCCCCAAATGGCCACAAAGGCAAGAACTAGGGTTATCCAAAGACAGGTGCTTCTTCCAGGTCTCTCACATGGCTGTAGGGGCCCAAACACTTGGGCATCTTCTTTTATTAAGAAGATTCATGTATTTATTTGAAAGTCAGAGATACACAGAGAAAAGAGAGGCCAAGAGAAGGGGAGAGGTCTTCCATCTGCTGGTTCACTACACAGATGGCTGCAATGGCTGGAGCTGTGCTAATCTGAAGGCAGGAGCCAGGAGCTTCTTCCAGTCTCCCATGTGAGTGTAGGGGCCTAAGGACTTAAGCCATCTTCTACTGCTTTCTCAGGCCACAGCAGAGACCTGGATTCAAATTAGAGCACCGGTACTCGAACCAGCACCCATATAGGATGCAGGCACAGCAGGCAGTGGCTTTACCTGTTGTGTGGGCCATCTTCTGCTGCTTTCTAAGGCAATAGCAGAGAGGTGGATAGGAAGTGGAGCATCAGGGACTTGAACCAGCACCCACATGGAATTCCAACACTGCAGGTGGTGGCTTTACCCACTATACCACAGTGCTGGTCCCATAGGTTAGCTTCCATAAACCAATTTGTCAACAAGTCAAAGAGCTATATTCTCAATGTCAGATAGCAGAGTTGTCCAGAGTACACTATATTTAAGTCATTACTTAAACACACTTATATAATGAGTTATTGAAGAACCATTATAATTAAATGTGGCTGTGAAGCAAATATATATTGGTTAAAACTGAAGACTAATAGAAGTGAATTACTGCTGCCAAGATGAGCAACTATGAATTAAAACAAATTTATCTTTCAAGACTTTCCATGATTAAAAAATAAATACCAACAAATACAAAAACCTATTCTGCATGACATTTTTTATTTGATTTCTATGTGGTGGTTCATTAGCATTTCAAAGATATATATTATATATACCAAGATTTTTTTTTGCTGTTGTTGTTCTTTTTACCTAGAAACCTTTATTTAAAGCATAGAAATCATGTATTTCATAAATGTATATTTAAGTACTGATTCTTACCACCCTACCCTCCCTCCTGCCCACACTCCCATCCTTCTTCCTCTAGGCTCTCCTATTCACATTCTTATTTTTTACAAAGATCTCTTTGTAATTAACTTTATACTCATAAGATTAGCCTTACACTAATAAGGAATTCAACAACTAGTATTTAAAAAACACTGTCACTCAACATTCGACACAGGTGCTGTTCAAAAGCTTTATATCTCAAAGTGGCAACTGCACTTTTATTGATTACCTTTCAAGTACTCTATTAGTTATCACAGACCAGGGAGAACATATGATATTTGTCTTTTGGGGAGTGGATTATTTCATTAAGTATAATGGTTTCCATTTCCATCCATTTTGTTACAAATAACAGTATTTCATTTTCATCACTATAGTATTCCATGCAGTGCATATATAATAATTTTTATCAAGACTTCAGTTGACAGACATCTGTGTTGGTTCTTTACTTTAGCTATTGTGAATTGAGCTCCATTATACATGAGGGTACAGATAAATCATTTGTATTCTGATTTCATTTTTTTTGAGTAAGTGCCAAGGCATGAGATGGCTGTGTCATACTGTAGCATATATAGCAATCTGACAAATTCTCTCAAGTTTGTTAAAGTATGATCTTCTAAAGTCTTGTCTCTACTGTTGAGAAACAATGTTGTTTTTTCCTCTCTTACTATTTGTTGAACTCTTTAGAGTACGCTTAGTCTTATGAATATAAAGTAAATTGAAAGTAAATCATTGTAAAAAATGAGAGGAGGATTAGGAGAGGAAGGAGAAGAAAAGGTGGGACCATGGGCAGGAGGGAGAACAGGGTGGACATTGCCAATAAGTTCCTAAATCTGCATATATGAAATACATAAAATTTGTTTGAATAAAATAAAATATAAAACAGGATGTTGATTTTTACACTCTTATAGGGTAATCTAGCTGGATGTAGAATTCTTGAGTGACTGTCTTTTCCTTTCACTGTTATGAATATCCCATCAATTGCTTTCTGACCTCCATGGCTTAGGATGAAAATCCAGCTCATAATTAGGATCAGTATGGTCTTTGTGCTGTCAAGATTCTGCTTTTCTCATTATATTTTAGTAACTTGATTATAATTTGTCTAAATGTGGATCTCTGAATTTATCTCACTTGGAGGATGTTTTCTTCATTGGGTATTTAGACTTTTTTCATCAAATCTGGGACTTTTTTAGCCTTTACTCTTTCAAACATTCTTTCTACTTCTTACTCTCCTTTCTTCCTATGGAACCCCTATTTCTATCTTGGTATGCTTGATGATGTGCCACAGGTCGCCTATGCTGTGTTCATTTACTTTATACTTTCATTTTATTCTTTAGATTGGGTAATGCCAATTGCCCTTTAGTTTGCATTTTTTCATTGATAATCTGAAAAACATTAACATAAGAAGCCAGAAATAAGAGCTGGGCCCTCAGCGGCTGGTGTGTGGTGCAGCCAGTTGAATCCCTGGCCTGAGGCACCGGCATCCCATATGGATGCCTGTTCTAGTCCCAGCTACTCCTCTTTATTCAGCTCTCATAGCCCTGGGAAAGCAGTAGAAGATGGCCCAAATGCTTGGGTCCCTGAATCCACTGGCACTTTGGAGACCCAGAAGAAGCTGCTGGCTCCCGACTTCAGATCAGCATAGCTCCAGCCATTGCAGCCATCTGGTGAATGAAGCAGTGGATTGAAGACCCCTCTCTCTCTCTCTCTCTCTCTCTCTCTCTCTCTCTCTCTCTCCCCACTCTGTCACACTACCTCCCCATGGAAGATCCCTGTCCTCAATGAATGGAATTGAGAACGCCAAAAGCAGGTCTCAAAATATTTTGTGTGTATGTGTGTGTGTGTGTGTGTGCCAATTGTTGAAATCTTTACTTAGTATAGAGTTGGTCTTCTGTGTACAAAGTTAATTGAAATAGAATCTTAATGAGAACGGGACTGGAAAGGGAGGGGGGAGAAGAAGGGGTGAACATGTGGGTGGGAGGATGGGTATGGTGTGAAGAATAACTATATTCCTAAAGTTGTACTTATAATGTTTGTAATCCTTAAAAAATAAATTTTAGGCAGGCGCCACAGCTCAAGAGGCTAATCCTCTGCTTGTGGCACTGGCACACTGGGTTCTAGTCCCAGCTGGGGTGCTGGATTCTGTCCCAGTGCCCCTCTTCCAGGCCAGCTGTCTGCTCTAGCCCAGGAAGCCAGTGGAGGATGGCCCAAGTCCTTGGGCCCTGCACCCCATGGGAGACCAGAAGAGGCACCTGGCTCCTGGCTTCGGTTCGGCGCAGTGCACCGGCCTCAGCGCACTGGCTGCAGCAGCCATTGGGGTGGTGAACCAACAGCAAAGGAAGACCTTTCTCTCAGTCTCTCTCTCTCACTGTCCACTCTGACTGTCAAAAATAAATAAATAAATAAATAAAATTTTAAAAAATCTCTAAAAAAGAGAGTTGTGGCCTCTAAATTCTTTCATGGGTCTGTGTATAGCCCACCACATGTGTGTGGCTGGATTAACAGGAATGTTTAGAACTTTTCAGAGCCCTCTATAGGCATTTGTGTAATCTTCTCAGGCTACCAAAACAAAATTATCATAGATTAAGTGGATTAGACAACAGACGTTTATTTTCTAAAGGTTCTGGTGTAGTCAGTCTCAGGTAAGGGGTCTTTTACTGGCTCACACACAGATCTTGTTTTTTTTTTAACTTTTATTTAATAAATACGAATTTCCAAAGTACAGTTTTTGGATTACAATGGCTTTTCCCCCCAATAACTTCCCTCCCAACCACAACCATCCCATCTCCTGCTCCCTCTCCCATTCCATTTGCATCAATATTCATTTTCAATTATCTTTATATAAAGATTAATTTAGTACATATTCAATAAAGATTTCATCACTTTGCACCCACACCAAAACACAAAGTGTAAAATACTGTTCAAGTACAAGTTACACAATTAATTCATGTTCTACAACACAAAAAGGACAGAGATCCTACATTAGGAGCAAGTGCACAGTGACTCCTGTTGTTGACTTAACAAATAGACACTCTTGTTTATGGCGTCAGTAATCACCCTAAGCTCTAGTCATGAGTTGCCAAGGCTATGGAAGCATTTTGAGTTCGCGGACTCCAATCATATTTAGACAAGGTCATAGTCAAAGTGGAAGTTCTCTCATACCTTTCAGAGAAAGGTACTTCCTTTTTTGATGGCACCATTCTTTCCAATGGGATCTCACTCACACAGATCTTTCATTTAGGTTTTTTTTTGTTTTTTTTTTTTTGTTTTTTTTTTTTGTTTTTTTTTTTTTTTTTTTGACAGAGTGTCTTGGCTTTCCATGCCTAAAATACTCGCATGAGCTCTTCAGCTCTTTTTAACAAACATGCTTAAGCAGAGGAATTTTTTAACCCATTTTTAAAGAGACGGTAATTATAGATTGTACACGTCCACTGTTTTGAGCCAGCTGAGCAAGTTAACCCGCACAGATTTGCTAATAAAGGATTGATGACATTTCAAAAAAAATAATGTGAATTTTTCCATAACTTTTGAAAGTTTCCTCACATATCAAAACATCATGTAGCACGCCTTGAATATACACAATTTTTTTCAGTCATGCTCCAACATCCTTCAAAAACTGAAACATATAAATCAACGAGGTTCTTATATCAAAAATATAAATTCAAAATAACTTAGTGGACATATTTACAGGATTGGAAAGGTTTCATGGAGCAGAGATAAATTTTAAAATACTCATAAATTTGAGTAGCCAAAATTTCTAATATGAAAATGCAAATACAGATGGCAGCCTGTGAAGGGAAATTGTAAGGGCTAAGATGATACCGAAGTGTCAAATTACATGGTACATGTGCCCCTCTAAAACCTGAACAAAAACCCCAAGTCAAACAGAACATTTGTTTTTGCCTTACCCACTCTAGGTGACTATGTTATTGGAAACAGAAAATGGAGAGACCCCTAGAAACAGCTGTGCTGAGAGGCCAGCATCCTGGAAGAGACCCTGCTGCCCACATATTTAGAAAACTGGGGGGAATCAGGTCCCGGCAGGGAAGGATGGAGGAGCCCAGGGCAGCACAAACTACAGCTCCCGTCCCACACGCACCCCACACACGGAGCCCACATTCTCCCTAATGACCACCCCGTACCCACTGCACAGTCAGGGAGACGCGGGGCTGCTGCCACACAGCTGCCCAGGGAAGGCTCCGGGGATGAGAAGTCGCTGAGAGCAGGGAAGGGGCAGGGCGTCGGGGGTCCCGGGTGCCAGTCCAGACCCCGACCCCCGGGTCTGAGGGGACCAAGGGAAGCGCTGGGCCAGCAGCAATATGGCGCCACAGATTCGGAGACGACCTCTGGGAGGCCCGCGTCCTGCCAGCTTCTCAGCAGCTTCCACGGCTGCTTTACGCCTCTCCCGACACCTGGGCGCACACACTCACCACGTCGCGGTTTTCAGCTCCAGGTGTCCAGCGTCCCCCGGTGATGAAGGTGGAGGCCACGGAGCCCGACTTGCTTTGGGAGCCTCCTGCCTGCAGAGCCGTCTCCTAGCACCTCGCTCCTGCCCAGAACTGTAAGATGAATGTGACGTCAAGACGCCGCGTGATGACGTGACGTGGACGTCGTCGTGCCTGATTGGACAGCGTGCATGGCCGTGAGCGCACACAACCTCACAAAGGATGCAGCCCATCAACATCCTCCACGGCAATGGGCCCCTGACTTCAGGTTGTGCTGGGTGGGAGCAGCAGGAGGCGAGGCCTGGCTGCAGGTCGGACTCCACCTCCCCAGGCGGGAGGCCTCTCCCTCTGCTCCTGCACCCGCCGGGTCTCTCCTGTGGCCCTGTCCTCCCTGATGGGTCCCTGCTGGAGCTCTCGGTGCAGTAACTGCTTCAGTGAGTCACAGTTCTGTGCGTCTGCCTCTGGGCTTCATTTTCTTCGTATTGAAAATTAGCACATTATTTTCAATAAAGTTGTGGAAAATGTAATTTAAAAGGTAAGTTGATTTTCATGTAAAAATATTTTGAAATCTAAATCTACATTTTTTCTCATAATACACATTTTCCATGCATTTTTGAAGGCTCACTACAGTCATCCAAGTGTTCAATGAAATACCACTATGTATTCCTCCCCTCTAAATTACTTTTGTACATTTACCAACTCTCTCCACCCCATCCCAACCCCAGCCTCTGGGGACCATTATTCTGTTCTCTATGTCTACAAGATTGTTTCAGACACCATTTAATGAGTGAGATCATGCAGTATTTGTCTTTCTGTGCCTGGCTTGTTTCATGTTACGTAATATTCTCAAGGCTTATCCATGTTGTCAGAAATAGTAGAAGTGAATAGCATTCCATTGGACATATACAATAATGTTGGGTCTTTTGTGTTACTTTTTAATATTGATTTGAAGAATGCTGAAATACATCGCATGATTCAATCCTTTTATTCCCTTTTCTCCTGTCAGTATTTGTTTTCTGCTCTGCCTATTGACCCTTAGTATTTTCTATTGTTTTTTGCTGGTTCATGGTATATCTAGTGGATTTTAAAAATATTGATCTTTCCAGTAATCTGGTTAAATTCATTATCAGTTGTATTTGTTTTTAGATTGTGTTGCTTCTCTCTGAATATCTCCAATATATTGACATTTTATTTTTTTTATTTTTTTTTACTTTTTTTAAACTTTTATTTAATGAATATAAATTTCCAAAGTACAGCTTATGGATTACAATGGCTTCCCCCCCATAACGTCCCTCCCACCCGCACCCCTCCCCTTTCCCACTCCCTCTCCCCTTCCATTCACATCAAGATTCATTTTCGTTTCTCTTTATATACAGAAGATCAGTTTAGCATACATTAAGTAAAGATTTCAACAGTTTGCTCCCACACAGAAACATAGTGAAAAATACTGTTTGAGTACTAGTTATAGCATTAAATCTCAAGTACAGCACACTAAGGACAAAGATCCTACATGAGGAGTAAGTGCACAGTGACTCCTGTTGTTGACTTAACAAATTGACACTCTTGTTTATGGCATCAGTAATCACCCTAGGCTCTTGTCATGAGCTGCCAAGGCTATGGAAGCCCCCTGAGTTCACTGACTCTGATAATTTTTAGACAAGGCCATGGTCAAAGTGGAAGTTCTTTCCTCCATTGACATTTTATTGCTTAGAAATCTTTACATCATTTTTTTTTTCTTTTTGCTCTCTCCTTCCCCCACTACTGCTCCTATAAGAAGTTGAAGATTCTGGGGGTGGCCTGGACAAGAATTACTTACAGGCAGGGAAAAAGCTGTCAACGATCCTGTATGTATTCTGTTGTTTTTGTAGGATCATTTTTAAACAATCTTGATTGGAATAAGGAAGCCACTTCTTTTTAAATATACTGCTATCAGTTTTTTTTTTTAATTTCATGATGATTTTTCAAACACTTTTCAACATTCAATGTAAATAGTCAGGTGATTTTCTTCTTGAATTTTTTAGTTACCTGGAATATTTCAATAGATTGTTTAAAAATGTTAACCACCTCTCGCATTTTTTCTTGCATTTCACTTGCTATTAATTATATTTTTATATTTTATATGTGATTTAATTTATTATACAAATATTAAGGATATATACATCTGTTTATGAAAGTGAGGCTTATACTTAATTCATATTTAAAGTTCTGGTAGGGTCAACTTGTATCATCAACAATGTAATGCTGTTTCCAAAAGAAATTTGAAAATATTCTTTGCTTATTTCTACCTTGCTACATCTGGGAAACATAGATGTGTTAGGAATATTTTATATTTCTTTTTTTCCAAAAGATTTATTTTTTTTAAAGTAGGAACTACTGAGAAGCAGAGGCAGACAGAGAGAGAGAGACAGAGAGAGGGAGGGAGTAATCTCCACCTGCTCGGTTACTCCCCAAATGGACATAAGGAGCCAGAGTCAGGCTGATATGAAGACGGGAGCCAGATACTTTCTCCAGGTCCCCCATGCTTGTGCAGAAACCCAAGCACTTGGGCATCTTCCACTGTTTTCCCAGGCCATCAGCACAGAGCTAGATTCTGTATGTAGCTATTGTGAATGGATTTATCTTAGAAGTTCTTCTCAGCTATGGCATTATCTGTGTATACAGAGCCTATTGATTTTTTGGTATTGACTTTATATCCTGCTACTTTACCATGCTCTTCTAAAAATTACAATAGCCTTCTGGTGGAGGCTTTTGGATCCCCTATGTATAGAACTATGTCATCTGCAAATAGCGCTAGTTTGACTTCTTCCTTCCAAATTTGTATCCTCTTGATTTCTTTTTCTTGGCTCTGGCTAAAACTTCCAGTATTATATTGAATAGACATGTTGTAAATGGACCTCCTTGTCTGTTACCGGATCTCAATGGGAATGCTTCCAACTTTTCCCATTCATTTTGATGCTGCCCATGGGATTGTCATAAACTGCCTTGATTGTGTTGAGGATTATTCCTTCTATACCCAATTTGGTATGAGTTTTCATCATAAAAGGGTGTTGTATTTTAGCAAGTGCTTTCTCTGCATCTATTGAGATAATCATATGGGTTTTCTCCTGCAGTTTGTTAATGTGGTGTATCACATTGATAGATTTGCAAATGTTGAACCAACCCTGCATACCAGGGATAAATCCCACTTGGTCTGGGGGGATGATCTTTCTGATGTGTTGTTGAATTCTATTGGACAGAATTTTATTGAGGATTTTAGCACCTATGTTCATCTGAGAAATTGGTCTGGAATTCTCTTTTCTGTTGCATCTTTTTCAGGTTAGGAATTAAGGTGATGCTGGCTTCAGAGGAAGAATTTGGGAGGATTCTCTCTCTTTCACTTGTTTTGAATATTTTGAGAAGAACTGGAGTTAGTTTTTCTTCAAATGTATGGTAGAATTCAGCTGTGCAGCCACCCGGTCCTGGGCTTTTCTTTCTTGGAAGGACCTTTATTACTGTTTCAATTTCTGACTCAGTTATGGGTCTGTTTAGGTTTTCTATGTCTTCATGGTTCAATTTAGGAAGGTTTTATTTGTCCAGGAATCTATCCATTTCTGGTAGATTTCCCAGTTTGTTGGCATACAATTCTTTGTAGTAATTTCTTATGATTCTTTTTATTTCTATGGTGTCTGTTGTTACATTCCCTTTTTCATATCAGATTTTATTGATTTGGGTCTTCTCTCTCCTTTTGTTAATTAGTTGTGCCAAATGTATGTCAATTTTGTTTATGTTTTCAAAAAACCAGCTCTTCATTTTGCTATTTTATATTTTTTGGATTCAATTCTGTTGATTTCTACTCTGTTTTGAATTATTTCTCAAACTCATTTTGTGTTTGGTTTGATGTAGTTTTTCTAGATCCTTGAGATGCACTGATAGCTCATTTTTTGGTGCCTTTCCAATTTCTTGATGTAGGCACCTACTGCTATAAATTTTCCTCTTAACACTGCTTTTGTTGTATCTCATAAGTTTTCAAAATGGGATATGTACTCTATAGAATACTACACAGCAGTAAAAAAAAAAAGAAATCTGGCCATTTGCAACAAAATGGAGGAATCTGGAAAACATCATGCTGAGTGAAATACAGCAGTCACAAAGGGACAAATACAATATGTTCTCCCTGATCTGTGACAGTAACTGAGCACCTAAAAGGAAAGCTGTTGAAGTGAAATGGACACTATGAGAAACAATGAATTGTTCAGCCTTTGTCCTGATATTTATCCATGGGAAGTGAAACCATAATTCTGAATAGTTATGTGTATCCCCATCAACTGTAGATAAAACAAATTATTATATATACCCTATGGAATAATGCACTGTGGTAATAGAAATGAAAACGTGTTGTTTGCAGCCAAATAGATATAAATGGAAACCATTTTACTTACGAAATAAGCCAGTCAGAAAAGGACGCATACCATATTGTCTATCTGATCTGTGGTAACAGAGTACTTTAGATGTTATCTATAGGAGTGAAACTGAAACTTTGAGATGTATTGATTTTGAACAGCCCTTGCCTTGACTGTTGTGGAACAATGTTGTTTTCTTGTTTATTTTGTTCTTTGCTTCTTTTATTCTTGTACATTATGACACATTAATAATGTGCAAAAACACTGTACTATCAGAAACCTACCATTTATGTTACAGTAAATTGTGAAGCCATCAAAACTTCTGGCTTCATACACGTAACATTGTGATGTCATAATCGATTGTAATGCCATATGCTACCACTGTCTTATCATAAACCATCATGGCAATGTTCCAATGGATAGTGATGTCATAAACCACCATTATGATTTAGATTGTGATCTCATAAAACCATTGTGATTTCATAAAGCAATATTTGATGCCATACACAAACAATTGTGATGTCATAATCCAACTGTTGTGATGTTATGATTAATTGTAAAGTCCTAAATCTATTGTGACATCATACCTATCATTGTGCCATCAGACATACTGTTCTGATATCATAATTGTAGCATCACAAAATGAATTTAAAATGAGTAGCTATTTTGAAGGCATTAAAAGCATAAATCTACTGTAATGTCATAATCAATTGTGATGTATTAAACACCCAGGTGAGGTCAATGTAATTTTGTGTTATGAAGTCAATATCAATATTGTGATTCGCAAAAACCATTGTAATGTCATAAATCCATATTGTGATGCTGTAATCAAACAATGTTATATCATAACCCAACCATAATCCACTCTGATTTCATAAACCTACCATTGTAATGTCACAATCATAATGTCATAAGCCACCATTTTGATGTAAAAAGCCATTGTGATGTTTTAAGCCTTCTATTGTGATATCAAAAACCAACCATTGAGTTTCCATAATCAATTGTGATGTCATAAAACGACCACGGAACCACCATTATGTTGTCATAAACCAACTACTGTGATGTCATATGTAAACTAGCATAGACATTATTTTAATATTATACTCAATTCTGATGTCATAAAATGAATTTTGAAGTGAAAATATATTGTGATGTCATAAAGTTACCATTGTTATAATCAATTGTGATTGTTGAAAAAAACCTCATGATTTCTTAATCAACTGGGACAAATTCATTATCAATTGTTATGTCATAGAATATCATTATGATGTTTTCATAAATTGTGATGTCACAGAAACCATAAAAACCATCATGCTGTTATAAAGCTACCATTGTTGTGTCACAATTAATTGTAATTTTGTAAACCTTGTAATGTTATAATTAATAATCCACCATTGTGATGTGCTAAACCTACCACTTAATGTCACAATCAACTGTGAAGTTATAAAACAATTGTAATATCAGAAGTTGAATTTTATGACATCATAATCAATTGAACTGTCATAAAATACCATTATAATTAATTGTGATATAAAATCTATTGTGATGTCATAAACCAGTATTTTACATAAAAATCTATGGTCATGTTACAAAGCTACCATTATTTTGTCATAATCAATGGTGATGTCACAAAAATCATGTCATAATCAACTCAAATATTATAAGCCACCATTATTATATCATAAACCTATAACTGTGAGACATAAACAATTCAGAACCATTGTGAAGTAAACCTACCATTTTGAAATACTAATGAATTGTGATGTCATAACCACTATTGTTATTTCATAGACTATTATATGTGATATCATATTCCATACAAAGCCAGTGTAACTTATAAACCAACTGCTCTGATGTCATAATCAATTATGAAGTATCATGATCAAATGTAATTTCATAAACTACCATTGTGATATTATGAACACTGTGATGCCATGAACGTTGTGATATCATAAATAATCACAGTGTTGTAATAATTGTGATGTTATGAAAATAATTGTCATATACCAATATCCTGATGCTATAAATGTACCTTTTTTGTCATTAAACAACCATTACATTGCCATAATTGATTTTGAAGTCCTAAAATGTTTTGATATCATGAACAAGAATGTGATGTCATAATCATATGTGGTGTTATACGACCATGTTGTCATAAATCCATATTAAACTTTCATACTCAATGTTGAAGTGATAAAACAATTGTGATTAGCTAGCCATTGTGTTGTTATAATCACTAGAGATGACATAAACCATCATTGTGATGCCATTAGCTTCCATTGTGACATAATAAAACTGCCATTGTGATGTCATAATACATGCTAGCCATGGAGGCCTTCCCCAGGGATGGTCAGACCGCAAAAATTGACGTGATACCTTCACTGCCACGGCTGCCCCCTCCTGCCCTGCATCCCTTGCCCTTGCTCCCTGCCAAACCTGTAACTGGGTGGGTCTGAGCGGGAACCTTACGTGAATGCCTTCTGTGGACATCCAGTCCTGCGTCCTAAAGGTCTCCCAGGGCAGACTTACTCCCCACAAAACTTGAAGCTGGGGAAGCTGCAGCTACACATTCCACAAAGGGCTGGCACTTAACACCCATCACCTGGAAGGCTGTTGACCAACTCACACAGGGTGCCCTCCCATCTTCCGGCGGTGTCATGATTTGGAGTGTCCATTCTTGCCCAGGACCTGGTGAGAGGTAAAAAGACCTTTTTTCACTGTCACCCAATAGTCCATGGTGATGGCATAAAAACTCATTATGATGTAATCAACTGGGAGTGATAAACCATTGTTGTTGTATCAGAAACCAACCATTGTGGTGTAATAATCAATTGTGGAGTCACAAAAAACACTGTGCTGTCATAAATAACCATTTTGCAGTATCATAATCAATTGTAATGCCATAAACCATTATGATGTCATAAACCTACTCTTCTGATTTCATATAAATTGTGGTGTCAAAAACTATGATGTTATACAAATCTTAAAATATTGTGGCAAAATAAAGCTACCATTGTGATAGTATGATCAATTGTGATGTCATAAAAACTTTGTGATATTATAAAGCTACCATTGACATGTCATAATTGTGACATTACCATTGACATGTCACAATACATCATGATGTAAAAGTTCTTGTGATTACATAATCAACTGGGATGTGATAATTCACCATTGTTATATCATAAAGCTAACATTGTGATATAAAACTTCTGATGTGGTAAACCACCATTGTGATGTCATAATAAATTGTGATGTAGTGAAAAACATTGTGATACCGGGTTTCCGGCAAGATGGTGGAATAGGAAGGGATGTCACAATATGTCCTAAACTATCATTGTTGTGTCATAATTCATTGTGATATTGCCAAAACCATTGTGATGTCATTATCAATTGGGATGTGAAAAGCTTCCCCCGTGATATCATAAACCTCAGGATAATTTATTATGTTACCAGAAGAGGAATGTCATTTTTGGGTAATTGTAAATATATGTTTTTTAAAGCATAGAAAAAGTTATGTATCAGAAAACTTGAGTGTAAATCATACATAAAATAGCATACAATTTTGAAGACTTTGGGTATTCTGTATCTTTCAATCAAAACCTGTAGTGAATTTTTCATAGAAAGAACACATGTTAGTTACCATAGAACAGGTAAACATATAATTTTTCTTTTGGAGATGCCTTATTTCACAAAATATAATGGTTTCCAGTTGCATATATTTTGCTGTGAAAGACAGGATTTCAGTTTTTTATTGCTGAGTAATATTCCATAGTATACACATACCACATTTTCTTTATGCAATCATCAAATGATGGGCATCTGGGCTGATTCCATATCTTAGTTATTGTAAATTGAACTTGAATAAATGTGGGATACAGGTAACTCTTTCATATGCTGATTTCATTTTGTTTGGATATTTTCCCAGGAGTGACATGACTGGATCATATGGTAGATCTATTTTCAGCTTTCTGAGGAATTTTCTTACTGTATTCCACAATGGCTGTTCTAGTTTACATTTCCACCAACACTGGACTCGCTAATATTTCCTCCACATGCTCACCAGTATTTATTGATTTGTAATTTCTTTCTTGCTAATAATAACTTAAATTTGGGGCAGTCTAGGACTCATTTTCCTTTTCAATACACCAAAAGAATTGGGGTTATAAGGAAAAAATAAGTTCATACATGAAGAAATTGGAAACAAAACAAAATATAGGAGGTGTATTAGTGTCATGTAAACTCAACCATGGAAGAATTGACAGTATTCTACCAAAGTTTCTGAAGGCTTTTAACTCTGATGAATAGATTTTCCTTTCCCTTATATAGCAAGTATTTTTCCTTCTTCCATAAAACCGATAGTGACATTTCTTAAAAATAAAAGAAATTGATGAAGTAATTCTGTAAAATTTATTAATGTTAAGTAACCTACCAGAATTTATTTATACACACAGAAAAAATAAGCACTTTTATATATGGCCATATTGTTCATGATTGTACAGAAACTGATATACTGTGCAAAAGATTCTGGATTTACTTATAATCCATCCCAGTCACTATATATGAAATGTTCTGCTTTGCTAAATACTCACTGAGAATGTTTTACTTACATAGCATGTAGCTTCCTGAAGCCCTCCACTTTTCTTCTTACTCCAAGTCCCAATCAATGTAGAAACATAGCTGTGGAATTATTCTTTTGCTGTGTTCTTGGAAGAACAAGGAGGCAATAGGGAAAGACAGCTGTACAGCAAAGACCAAGAATATCCAAGGGAGGTCAGGAAAGTCAGCTTAGATTACCAATATCTATGCTGCATGCTCTGTCCTTTAATATATTTTTATTTTCTTGCACAAAAAGAGATCAGGGCTACTGCTGTCTTTTGATAATTAATGAGATACACAGTGCTGAAGAAAAGTGACTTATAAGATACCAGAGCTGACACAGAATCGAAGCATACACAAATGATAAAAAATGTATGAACTTCCTTCATGTTTCCTGAAATAGCAATGAAGTAGAACAAATAGGAAATTAGAAAATAGAAAAATAGAAATCTCATGCCAGATTAAGGAAATGTGAACTTCTTTTTTCTAGAAGGAACAATTAAATATATATAAAAGGAGTAAGACAGAATTTTTAGAAATCCGAAGGGAAAAACCACATTAAACACTACTGTGACCCCACCCAGAAAAAATGAAAAACTGTTATTTCAACTAGCACAGTGTAAAGAAAAGGTATGTGATTAACAGAAACATTGAATAGAGAAATTTCTAAACATTTGGGAAAAATCATTTCCTGTATAAAAACAATGAGAAGACTTTCAAAAACTGTAAGTAGCCACATCTTCAGAACTGTAAATTTTATAGATGCTTGCAATAACCTTGGAAGTTTTTACTCAGAAACGTGGCTGAATTTCAGTAAAAGAAGTGAGATTTGGGACTTGGAATAGTTTTCAATTCAGGTCTTCCACTCCCTTCCTCCAAAGTATAAGTTTGGATTTCCCTAAACCAAAACCCCAAACCAAAAATCTCCAAAGTCCAAAACTTCCTCAGTGCTCACCACAAGAGCAAAATCCTACACCTGACCTCATGGAAGTTATTATGGTCAAAATGTTTGCACACTGGGGCCTGTGCTGTGGTGCAGTGGGTTAAGGCTTCAGACTGCAGAGCTGGCATCCTATATGGGCACGGATTTGAGTCCCTGCTGCTCCACTTCTGATCCAGCAGCCTGTTATTGTGCCTGGGAGAGCAGAGGAAGATGACCTATTTTCTTTGGCCCCTGCAGCCACATGGGAGATCCAGAAGAATCTCCTGGCTCCTGGCTCTGGATAGGTTCAGCTCTGGTTACTGTGGCCATTTGGGGAATCCACCAGCAGATGAAAGCTCTCTCTTTCCCCCTTTCTGTCTCTTCTCTCTAACTCTTTTTTTAAAAGAAATATTTAAAAAAGTAAAATGCTGACATACTAAAAAATATGGTATAAATTATGTTCACGCTATGAATAAGTGAATACCTCTTGAAATTTGAGTCCTATCACCAAGATTTCTCCTCAGTTCTAAGAATATTCCAAAATCTCCCCATATTAGTCTGAAGCCATTTCCATAAGGGACAGACTAATTCTATTGAAAACCAACAATTCCATTCTCACATAGAAAATGAGCACCTGGACCAAGTGTGCAGGAATGTTTTTTTTTATTTTTTTACCTTTTATTTAGTAAATATAAATTTCCAAAGTACAGTGTATGGATTATAATGGCTCTCCTCCCCCATAATTTCCCTCCCACTGGCACCCCTCCATATCTGGATCCCTCTCCCATTCCATTCACATCAAGATTCATTTTCAAATCTCTTTATATACAGAAGATCGATTTAGTATGTATTAAGTAAAGATTTCAACAGTTTGCACCCACACAGAAATACAAGATGTAAAATACTGTTTCAGTACTAGTTATAGCATTACTTCACATTGGACAACATATTAAGGACAGAGATCCCACATGAGGAGTAATTACACAGTGACTGCTGTTGTGGATTTAACAATTTGAAATCTTGATTATGCCGTCAGTAATCTCCCTAGGCTCTTGTCATGAGTTGCCAAGGCTACGGAAGCCTTTTGAGTTCGCCGACTCTGATCTTATTCAGACAGGGTCATAGTCAAAGTGGAAGTTCTCTCCTCCCTTCAGAGAAAGGTACCTGCTTTGACGGCACCATTCTTTCCACTGGGATCTCACTCGCAGACATCTTTCATTTAGGTGTTTTTTTTTTTTTCCAGAGTGTTTTGGCTTTTCATGCCTAAAATACTCTCTTGGGCTCTTCTACCAGATTCGAATGCCTTAAGGGTGATTCTGAGGCCAGAGTGCTATTTAGGACATCTGCCATTCTATGAATCTGCTGTGTATCCTGCTTCCCATGTTGGATCATTGTCTCCCTTTTTGATTCTATCAGTTAGCATTAGCAGACAGTAGTCTTGTTTGTGTGATCCCTTTAACTCTTAGACCTATCAGTCTGATCAACTGTGAACTGAAATTGATCACTTGGACTAGTGAGATGGCATTGGTATATGCCACCTTGATGGGATTGAATTGGAATCCCCTGGCACGTTTTTAACTCCACCATTTGGGGCAAGTCCGATTGAGAATGTCCCAAATTGTACATCTCCTCCCTCTCTTATTCCCACTCTTATATTTAACAGGGATCACTTTTCAGTTAAAATTTAAACACCTAAGAATAATTGTATGTTAATTACAGAACAAGAGTTGCCATTATTTAACCAGATTAGTGCTTTTGTAAAAAAAAAAGTCCATTAGCAAACCCCATTTTTATATGACCAAACTCACAGCTAACCTTCTAATAGTAGTTTTTCCCATAGGAATCCTTAGTAAAAACAAGAAGCAGCAATAGCTTTATCCTGACTCTTCCTGATGTGATGATAAACATTGGGGAAAATATGCAATAGACACAAAATTTTTTCAAAAAAGCTGGAAAATGTGAATCAGGAATTGAATAATTGAATCTACTTCAAAATTCACATTTTGAAGCCCTAATCCCAAGTGTAATTAGAAGTAATTAAGGCCGGCTACATGGCTCACTAGGTTAATCTTCTGCCTTGCGGCGCCAGCACACCGGGTTCTAGTCCTGGTCAGGATGCTGGATTCTGTCCCGGTTGCCCCTCTTCCAGGCCAGCTCTCTGCTGTGGCCAGGGAGTGCAGTGGAGGATGGCCCAAGTGTGCCCAGCACTCCATGGGAGACCAGGAGAGGCACCTGGCGTGGTGCGCCAGCCGCAGGGGCCATTGGAGGGTGAACCAACAGCAAAGGAAGACCTTTCTCTCTGTCTCTCTCACTGTCCACTCTGCCCATCAAAAAAAAAGTAACTAAGAAGAAATGAGTCATAAGGATGTAGCCATAATCCAACAGAATTAGTCTTTTTCTAGGAAGACAGCAGAGAGTGTGTCTGTTCTGTTTTCACACATTCATGGAAGAAATGTCATTTGAGGTTGTATCAAGCAAGATCTGTCTGCAAGCCAGTAAAAGACCCATTACCATAGACTGACTCTACCAAAACCATTAGAAAATAAACTTCTGTTTTCTAATCCACTTAGCCTATGATAATTTTGTTTTGAAAAGCTAAGAAGAAGACTACACAAATGCCTACAGAGGGCTCTTATGAAAGTTCTAAACCGTTCCTATGTTTGCAAATCGATCAATGTGATACACCACATTAACAAACTGCAGATGAAAAAACATATAATTATCTCAATAGACGCAGAGAAAGCATTTGATAAAATACAACACACTTTCATGATGAAAACTCTAAGCAAATTGGGTATAGAAGGAACATTCCTCAATACAATTAAAGCAATTTATGAAAAACCCACAGCCAGCATCCTATTGAATGGGGAAAAGTTGGAAGCATTTCCACTGAGATCTGGTGCCAGACAGGGATGCCCACTCTCACCACTGCTATTTAACATAGTTCTGGAAGTTTTAGCCAGAGCCATTAGACAAGAAAAAGAAATGAAATGGATACAAATTGAGAAGGAAGACCTCAAACTATCCCTCTTTGCAGATGATATGATTCTTTATTTAGGGGACCCAAAGAACTCTACTAAGAGACTATTGGAACTCACAGAAGAGTTTGGCAAAGTAGCAGGATATAAAATAAAAAAATGCACAAAAATCAACAGCCTTTGTATAAACAGACAATGCCACGCCTGAGGAAGAACTTCTAAGAGCAATCCCATTCACAACAGCTGCAAAAATAATCAAATACTTTGTAATACACTTACCGAATGGTGTCATATATCTCTACAATGAGAATTACAAAACCTTAAAGAAAGGAATAGAAGAGGATACCAAAAAATGGAAAAATCTTCCATACTCATGGATTGGAAGAATCAACATCATCAAAATGTCCATTCTCCCAAAAGCAATTTATAGATTCAATGTAACATAAAAATACCAAAGACATTGTTCTCCGATCTGGAAAAATGATGCTGAAATTCATATGGAGGCAAAGGGGACCTTGAATATCTAAAGCAATATTGTACAACAAAAACAAAGCCAGAGGCATCAAATTACCAGATTTCAAGACATACTACAGGGCAGTTGTTATCAAAACAGGATGGTACTGGTACAGAAACAGATGGATAGACCAATGGAACAGAATGGAAACACCAGAAATCAATCCAAACATCTACAGCCAACTTATGTTTAATCAAGGATCCAAAACCAATTACTGGAGTAAGGACAGTCTATTCAATAAATGATGCTGGGAAAACTGGATTTCCACGTGCAGAAGCATGAAGCAAGACCCGTACATTTCCCCTTACACAGAAATCCACTCAACATGGATTAAAGATCTAAATCTATGACCCGACACCATCAAATTATTAGAGAACACTGCAGAAACCCTGCAAAATATAAGCAAAGGTAAAGACTTCTTAGAAAAGACCCTGTAGGCACAGGCAGTCAAAGCCAAAATTAACTATTGGGATTGCATGAAATTGAGAAGTTTCTGTACTGCAAAAGAAACAGTCACTAAAGTGAAGAGGCAACCGAAAGAATGGGAAAAAATATTTGTAAACTATGCAACAGATAAAGGATTAATAACCAGAATCTACAAAGAAATCAAGAAACTCCACAACAACAAAACAAACAACCCACTTAACTGATGGGCCAAGGACCTCAGTAGACATTTTTCAAAAGAGGAAATCCAAATGGCCAAGACACATGAAAAAATGTTCAGGATCACTAGTATTCAGGGAAATGCAAATCAAAACCACAATGAGGTTTCACCTCACCCCAGTTAGAATGGTTCACATTCAGAAATCTACCAACAACAGATGCTGGCGAGGATGTGGGGAAAAAGGGACACTAACCCACTGTTGGTGGGAATGCAAACTGGTTAAACCACTGTGGAAGTCAGTCTGGAGATTCCTCAGAAACCAGTAATCCCACTCCATGCAATTTACCCAAAGGAAATTAAATTGGCAAACAAAAAAGCTGTCTGCACATTAATGTTTATTGCAGCTCAATGCACAATAGCTAAGACCTGGAATCAACGTAAATGCCCATCAACAGTAGACTGGATAAAGAAATTAAGGGACATGCACTCCATAGAATACTATACAGCAGTAAAAAAACAATGAAATCTGGTCATTTGCCACAAAATGGAGGAATCTGGAAAACATCATGCTGAGTGAAATAGGCCAGTCCAAAAGGGACAAATATCATATGTTCTCTCTGATCAGTGACAGCTAACCGAGCACCAAAAAGGAAACCTGTTGAAGTGCAATGGACACTATGAGAAACAGTGACTTGATCAGTCTTGTCCTGACTATCGAGGAACAACTTACTATTTTATTCCTTTTAGTATTTTTTATTCTACTTAATACCATTGGTTGAACTCTTTAATTAACACAAAATTATTCTTAGGTGTTTAAATTTAACTGAAAAGTGATCCCTGTTAAATATAGGAGTGGGAATAAGAGAGGGAGGAGATGTACAATTTGGGACATGCTCAATCAGACTTGCCCCAAATGGTAGAGTTAGAAACGTGCCAGGGGATTCCAATTCAATCCCATCAATGTGGCCTGTACCAATGCCATCTCACTAGTCACAGTGATCAATTTCAGTTCACAGTTGATCACACTGATAGGTCTAAGAGTCAAAGGAATCACACACAAGACTAGTGTCTGCTAATACTAACTGACAGAATTAAAAAGGGAGAGAACTATTCAACATGGGAAGCAGGATACACATCAGACTCATAGAATGGCAGATGTCCTAAACAGCACTCTGGCCTCAGAATCAGCCCTTAAGGCATTCGGATCTGGCTGAAGAGCCCATGAGAGTATTTTTGGTATGGAAATCCAAGACACTGTGACAAAAAAGGCCTAAATGAAAGATCCCAGTGGAAAGAACGGGGTCATCGAAGAAGGAGATACCTTTCTCTGAAGGGAGGAGAGAACTTCCACTTTAACTATGACCTTTTCTAAATAGGATCAGAGTCGGCAAACTCAAAATGCTTCCATATCTTTGGCAACTCATAACAAGAGCCTAGGGAGATTACTGATGCCATAAACAAGAGTATCAAATTGTTAAATCAGAAATTGATCACCAGGACTAGTGAGATGGCATTGGTACATGCAACCTTGATGGGATTGAATTGGAATCTCCTGGTATGTTTCTAACTCAACCATTTGAGGTAAGTCAGCTTGAGCATGTCCCGAATTGATCAATTTCTGTTCACAATTGATCATAATGATAGGACTAAGAGCAAAAGGGCGCACATAAACAAGACTAGTATCTTCAAATACTAGCTGATAGAATAAAAAAGGGAGAGAACGATCCAACATGGGAAGCGAGATACACAGCAGACCCATAGAATGGCAGATGTCCTAAACAGCACTCTGGCCTCAGAATCAGCCTTTAAGGCACGTGGATCTGGCTGAAAAGCCCATGAGAGTATTACAGCCATGGAAAGCCAAGACACTCTGGCAAAGAAAAAAAAAACCCCTACATGAAAGATCTCCACGAGTGAGATCCCAGTGAAAAGAACAGGTCATCAAAAGAAGGAGGTACCTTTCTCTGAAGGGAGGAGAAAACTTCCACTTTGACCATGGCCTTGTCTAAATATGATCAGAGTTGGTGAACTCAAAAGGCTTCCATAGCCTTGGCAACTCATGACAAGAGCCTAGGGTGATTACTGATGCCATAAACAAGAGTGTCAATATGTTAAGTCAACAACAGGGTCTCTGTGCTCTTACTCCTCATGTAGGATGTCTGTCCTTAATGTGCTGTACATTGTGATTTAATGCTATAACTAGTACTCAAACAGTATTTTTCACTTTGTGTTTCTATGTGGGTGCAAACTGTTGAAATCTTTACTTAGTAAATGCTAAACTGGTCTTCTGTATATAAAGAGAATTGAAAATGAATCTTGATGTGAATGGAAGGGGGGAGGGAGAGGGAAATGGGAGGGTTGCAGGTGGGAGGGAAGGTATGGGGGGGAAGCCATTGTAATCCATAAGCTGTACGTTGGAAATTTATATTCATTAAATAAAAGTTAAAAAAATGTTAAATCAACATCAGGAGTCACTGTTCACTTACTCCCCATCCAGGATCTCTGTCCTTAATGTGTTGTCCAATGTGAATTAATGCTATAACTAGTACTCAAACAGTACTTTACACTTTGTGTTTCTGTGTGGCTGCAAACTGTTGAAATTGTTACTTAATATACACTAAATTGATCTTCTGTATATAAAGAGAATTGAAAATGAATCTTGAAATGAAGGGTATGGGAGAGGGAGTGGGAGATGGGAGGGTTTTGGGAGAGAGGGAAATTATGGTGGGGGGGAAAGCCACTGTTATCCATAAGTTGTACTTTGGAAATTTATATTTGTTAAATAAAAATTAAAAAAAAAACAAAATTAAGAATGAGAACTGCTAAAGAAACCTGAAGGAAGATGATGGTACTGATGGTTGATGAGCAAGGATATTATGGTAATTGATCAGAATGATAGAGTATTCATTTGTGAGATAAACATAGGCTAGTTGATTTGAATGAATGTGTAAATTTATAGCACAAATTTATTGAAAACATAAATCTAAACACCCAAGAAACAAAACAGCCTACAAGTGAGATACAGTCAAAGAGATCAACATTTAGACACATTGTAGGCAAGCTGATAACATATTAAGAAAGAAGTAGAATCTTGAAAACACAAAGACAATATTGACCCTAATAAAATTATGAGCTGGTTTTTCATCCCAAACCATGGAGGCCAGAAAGCAACTGATGACATATTCATAAAAGTGAAAGGAAAAGACAGGCAATCAAGAATTATACATCCAGCAAGATTATCCTTTCAGAATGTATAAATTGACATTCTATTTTATATTTTATTAAATTCAAACAAATCTCTTGTATTTCATATATAGAGATTTAGGAACATAGTGACACTTCCCACCCTATTACCCCTCCTGCCCACACTCCCACCCTTTCTTCTCCTTCCTCTCCTAATCCATCTCTCAATTTTTACAATTATCTACTTTCAGTTTACTTTATATTCATAAGATTAACCCTACTCTAAGAGTTCAAGAAATAGGAAGGAGAAAAAACAAACACTGCTTCTCAACAGTAGAGACAAGGGATTTAGACAATCATTTTTATCTTTAACAAAATTGAGAGATTTTTTTCATAAGTAAACTAAATAAAATCACAAGTGAACATTACATAGACAAACAGTATCAATGTATTTTTTTCACTGTAACACCTTTTTTCATTTACATAAAGAGAACAAGTCTTGGGCCAGTGCTGTGGCAGAGGGGGTTAAGCATGCAGTGTCACCATCCTATATGGGCATCAGTTGAGTCTTGGCTGCCCCTCTTCTGATCCAGCTCTCTGCTATGGCCTGGGGCAGCAGTAGAAGATGTCCCAGGTACTAGGGTCCCTGCATATGCATGGGAGACCTGGAAGTAGCTCCTGGTTCCTGGTTTCAGAACAGCATACCTTCAGCCATTTTGGCCACCTGGGGAGTGAACCAACAGATGGAAGACCCCTCTCTCTCTTGCTCTGTCTCTTTGTAACTGCCTTTCAAATCAATAAGTAAATTTAAAAAAACAACTAATCTTTTTGTACCCTTGAAGAATCAGCACCAATTGTGGCAAACCCTTCAAAAAGTAGCTGGGAACACTTCACTAAAACAATGAGGCAATACAATCTTCATATAAAAATCAAAGATATCAAGCAACAGTAAAACAGTGTCCCTTATATTTATAAGTAAAAATCTTCCTCAAAAATTCTAGGAGACAGAATTAACATACATAAAGGAATTATATATTATATATAAAATTGTATATATTAGTGTAATATCTTGGAATTTAAGGATCACTCAACATAAGAAAATCATCCAATATATCATAACAGAAAACAAAGAAAAGCCCAGGATCACCTCAAAAGACATAGAAAATTGTAAGACAAAACCCACACAATTATACGGAAGAACACTCAAACTCGGAAGAGCATCTTCCACAACATAATACACAGTAGTGAAAGTATCTGCATTTAAAAGGATTACTCTGTTGTATTACATATGCTTAAATATGTTTGTTTTCTCTACTGGATTGCAAGTTTCTTGAAAGCAGATGGAGATCTTTTCACTTTTTATCCCCAGTATACAGTTGAGGCTAAAATCTAAGTTCAATGGATATGACAGAATACACAGTAACAAGCCAATGACTAAAGGCATCTGATAGCTAAAACATGATATTCTGCCTGACAAATTATATAAGCACTTTTGGCATAAAGTTTGGTTAAATTCTTACTATAATGTCTTCCACTTCTGATATGTTGTCACATGGGGGAATATAGGCAATAATAAACTTATGAAAATTAATTGGCAAAAATGCCTTGTCAGTTCACTCATCCCAATGATAAGAACTGGGAAATGGCACTGCTAAATCTAATCTGAATCATTACATGCAATTCTTAAAGAGTTAATTTTCACATGATTAATAAAACCTTCTGCCAGCTGCATTACTACTAGTGAATGTTCCTATTGTCTATTCTATTCAAGCCTCTACTTATAGCTTATTTTCAATAAAGTAAAAATTAACAGTTACATCAATTTTATCATAAGTCTATCTCATATGAAGTAGATAAACTCTCTGTTTTTAATACGTTTAATCACCACTTCTTCACCAGTATAACATTAGTCTAAAATAACTTTCAGGATGTCTGAATGAACTGAGATTTACAAAACTGCAGAATTGAAAGCTTACATAGGATAAAATAAAGTAAGATTTACACAATAAAATACTATTATATTCTTATCTAGATTACTGATATGAAAAATGTTGACTAGGAAATCATATCAAGTACAAAGGAACAGAACATTTATTAAAAATCAAGTAAAATAAGATATATTTATGTTTAAAATGTATCATGAAAAAGGAACGAGGAAAAACACAGTGGCACTTCTAATACACTTCTAAACAATAATGGAAAAATGTTCTAGCTTTTTTTGCAATAATTCTAGGGTTCAGTGCTATGGCATAATAGGATAAGTCTCCACCTGTGGTGCCAGCATTCTATATAGGTGTCATTTTATGTCCTGGCTGCTCCTCTTCTGATCCAGCATTCTGCTCATGTCCTGGGAAAGCAGTGGGAGATGGCCCAAGTGCTTGGGTCCTTACACCTGCATGGGAGACCCTGAAGAAACTCCTGGCTTCTGGATTCAGAGTTGCTCAGCTCTGGCCTTTTGGGTCATTTGGGGAGTGAAGCAGTGGATGGAAGACCTTTCTGTCTGTCTTTCTCTCTTTCTCTCTCTCTCTCTCTCTGCAACTTTACCTCTTAAACAAATAAATAAATATTTAAAAAAAGAATATGAACTTGTAAATATTGGTACTTTCCAGCATGCTTAATCAGAAAGCTCAATCCAAATGAAACAAGGAGCTAAAATATCACATGCTACTTTAACAAAAATATAAAGTGTAGTTACCAGCCCAAATGCTTTCTGTTTAAATATTGCCTCAATCCATGATGTTGTCAGCATACTATGAAAATATTCTGAAACAAAAAAGTTCTGTCCAGTAAGAATTGTAGAACAATAATAAAATAAACAAAAAGCTAACAAATTTAACCTAGCAAATCAAGCACAAAAAACTCATTTATTAAAATAAAATCCCTTCAATCCACTAATTTTATGGTCACATCACACAAAAATGACCTACAAGTAAAATGTACAGGTAAAACAAGTGCATTTTTTATAGCTTTCTAGGAGACAAGAAAATTTGTTATATTGTTTGCCTTAAACAGATTTTTTCTCAGTTCCTAGACTTTCTTTGTCGAAGTCTTGGATACACATAGAAATAAAATTCTTCATCTAATTATAACTCAGACAAAATAATAAGGGTCTTACAAAATCTGTACTCTCCTTTCCCTTCCTTATTCAAGGTAATGTTAATAAAGTATCAGTGAATAGCATCACACTTAAAGGTCTTTTGTTGAACAACCATTCTGTAAAAAATACAGTCTAGACACCTCCATTATTTCATTTTTTCTATTATTGTTCATCTACAAAATTATATTTAAACACAAAATTTTAGTAGCAAACATTTAGAATTATATATGTTATTGAGAAATATTTGTACAATTATCATATTCAACTGCTAGAAAAGAAATAGTTATAAAGTACTAAAGATAAATTAAGATTTTGTATCCATGTATGTAGGTGTAAATGCCTATATATAGAGAGAGAGACCTACCATATGACCCAACCATCTCACATCTTGAAATTTACTAAATGTTGGCACTGTGGCTCAGCAGGTTAATGCCCTGGCCTGAAGCTCTGGCATGCCATATGGGCACCGGGTTCTAGTCCCAGTTGTTCCTTTTCCAATCCAGCTCTCTGCTATGGCCTGGGAAAGCAGTGGAAGATGGCCCAAGTCCTTGGGCCCCTGCACCCACATGGGAGACCTGGAAGAAGCTCCTGGCTCCTGGCTTTGGATTGGTGCAGCTCCAGCCATTGCAGCCATCTGGGGAGTGAACCATCAGATGGAAGACTTCTCTCACTCTCTCTCTCTCTGCCTCTCCCCCTCTCCTCTCTCTGTGTAACTCTTTCAAATAAATAAATAAATGTTAAAAAATAAAAAAAATCCTTAATGAAAATGAAATCAGTATATGATAAAGATATCTGTACCCTCATGTTTAATGGAGCTCAATTCACAATAGCTAAAATATAGAAACAACCCAGATATCTGTCAACTGAAGACTGGATAAAAAATTATGGTAGACGTACACCATGGAATAATATAGTGATAAAAAATGAAATACTGTCATTTGTAACAAAATGGATGTATATGGAAACCATTATACTTATTGAAATAATCCACTCCCCAAGGACAAATATAATATGTTCTCCCTTGTCTGTGATAACTAATAAAGTACCTGAAAGTTAATAAATAAAAGAGAAATGGCCACTTTGAGATGCAATGCTTTTGGACAGCCCCTGTCTCAACTGTTGAGGGACATTAGTATTCAGTTTTAATCAATATATATTTTATTCATGGTGATATTTAACTATAATGGATTTTCAATAACCCATTATGTATGTGTTTAACTAATGACTTAAATACAGTAAACTCTGGAGAACTCTGCTATCTGATATTGAAAACATAGCTCTTTGACTTGCTGACAACTTGGTTTGTAGAAGCTAACCTCTGGGCTGGCACTGTGGAATAGTGGGTAAGGCTCCTGCCTGCAGGGTTGGGACCCTGTATGGGCTGCAGTTCGAGTTACTGCTGCTTCACTTTTGATCCAGCTCGCTGCTAAGGCTTGGGAAAGCAGTAGAAGATGGCCCAAGTGTTTGGGCCCCTACACCAATGTGGGAAAGCTGGAAGAAGCTCTTGGCTTCTGATCAGCCCAGTTCTGCCCAATGTGGCCATTTGTGGAGTGAACTACTGTATGAAAGACCTTTCTCTCTGTATTTTCCTCTATCTCTCTGTAACTCTACCTGTCAACTAAGTAAATAAAGGCTTTTAAAAAGGATGTTGAAATTTTACATTATATCCAAAAGAATTAAACTGGATTTTGTCTCTCACTGTGTACAAGAAAAACCTAATAAAAGCTAAAAATCTAAATGTAAAAAAATAAACTCTGAACTCCTAGAAGAAAAAGTAATGGGCAAGGATTTTTTTATGTCATACACAAAGAACAGGAAACAAAACAAACTTAGACAAATGGGATTTCATCAAATTAAAAACTTCTTTACAGCAATGAAAAAATAAAGCAAACAAGGAATCTACATAATTTCAGAAAATATTTACAAACCTTTCACCTGAGAATGGCTTAACAATCAGAATATATAGGTAACTCAATAGGAAAATTACAAATTATTCTATTATAAATTGAAGAGTAGGGGCTGGTGCCATGGCTCACTAGGTTAATGCTTCCCCTGCATTGCCGGCATCCCACATGGGCACTGGGTTCTAGTCCCAGTTGCTCCTTTTCCAGTCTAGCTCTCTGCTGTAGCCTAGGAAGGCAGTGGAGGGTGTCCCAAGTGCTTGGGCCACTGCATCCGCATGGGAGACCAGGAGGAAGCACCTGGCTCCTGGCTTCAGATTGGCACAGCACTGGCCATAGCGGCCATTTAGGGAATGTCTCTTAATAGAGAATTTTAAGTGTCTCTTATTAGAGAAAGATATTTGACAAGATAATAAAAATGTGGAAAATTTTAATGAGTTATAAGAAATAGATCACAGTGTAAACTAACAGAGCAACTTTAGTATTAAAGTATATCATTATTGAGCTTATAATTTGATACCTGTGTAAAATATGTCACCACTATATTTTGTTTTGAATAAGCACTTTAATATTGTAATTTAAAAACAGATTATAGTTTGACAAAGACTAAAGAAACAAACCAAAAGTACAAAGAAATAATAGGCAAGAAACCTATTCCATCAAAAAAAGTGAGGGGAAAAACATTTCAATAAAGCAAGATATAGAAATAAATAAGCTTGTAATCCTGAATGCAATAGGAAAACATGATCTTTGTGGGACAGGCATGGTGGAGCAGTGGGTTAACCTGCTGCGTGGGGCACCAGCATCCTGTATATGAGTGCTTGGTCAGAGTCCCAGACACACCATTCCTCTCATGCAGTTTCCTGCAACTGAACATGAAAGGCACCAAACAATGCTCAAATCCTTGGGTTTCTCCCATCCACTCAGGAGAAGTGAATGGAGTTTCTGGATCCTGGCTTCCGTCTGGCACATCCCTGGCTGTTGCAGCCACACCAGGGGTCAAACGAGCAGATATATGTTTCTGTCTCCTCCTCTCTCTGTCACTCTGATTTTAAGTAAATAAATCCTTTAAAAAAGACAAGTGATCCTCAGATATAATGAAAACCAAATATAGCATTACAAATTCTCCAAGAGATGCAGCAAAAAGCACATGATAAAAGATTAAATGTATACAGACATTTTTAATTTTTTATGACCTTTTTTGAAGAACAAAATTTCTGTCATGATTTTGTTACAAGAAAACTACCAAAAAGACACGCATATCCAATTCTCGCATGATCAAAAAAAAACACAAAAATTCTAATTATCTAAGACTAAATATTCTAGTAAATAAATTACTCTGATTTAATCTCAATCCATCCTAGGAAGAAGGAAACATACCCTATTCCTATCAACAGTCATACTAGACTGGGTTGTGTATTAGATCAGTGTTCCTAAGGTGGGCAGTACATCATGGCTGTTGTGCATTCTGGTAACTTAAAATCCCTCCCTTTTCAGTCTGCTTGAGACACAGTGGGTGGCGGGGCCAGAATCCTACTCTGATGGCACTCACAGGGCTTCACCAGGAGCCCGGATCCTGATGGCTGTTCCAGGCCTTTGGGCAGTGAAGGCCTCTCCCATGTGGGGCTGGGGGCTCAGAAGGGACCCTGCAGCCAGGCTGGGTCCCTTGAATTCTCAGTTCACTGCCACAAAGGGTCCCTTCCTTCCTTCCTCTCCATGCTATAGCTCTGGATGCTGTCTCCCGGGTGCCTCCGCATTCCCCAGCCTGGAGATGCCTTGGTCAGGTTTCCTCCAGATAATGGCGGCCTGCCTTGGTCTCAGAAGCAGCCTCGTCAGCTTCTCAGCAGTCCTGTGCTTTCTCCTTCAGAAAGCCCGTCAGTGATGCACGGATGGTCCTGAGCATTACAGCACGGGCAGTGTGACAGGCCCCACACAGTGGGTACCTCCATGTAGGAGGAGAAAGAACAGCAGGAGAGACTGTGAACCCTTTCTCCTTGCGTCCTGGGCTGACAAGAGGACAAGTGGTACTGGGAGCCCACGTCCCTCTTCTACCCCACTGATGGCCACACCCAACCCAAATAACATTTGTCAGCCTCCAGAGCCCCATGTGCAGCCATGACCATTGTAGCCTCAGAAGAGGGACTGGGAGCCATGGTTCTGGAACTTGGAGCAGGTGTCCTTCAGCTCCACGGTTCATTTCGAGGAGGATATGAGAGGCTGAAATGGAGAATGTACAAACAGCATGGAGTACGGGCACTACCTCTTCAGAAGCAGCACCGTGGAGTCAGGTGGCTACCAGGTCACACAGCACTGTGGGCAGCGTGGCCAGCAGTACTTGGAGGTTCCTCCCCTTGCCCTTGACCGGGTCTCACTGGAGTGAGTCCATGGCTCTGATCAGCCGTAAGGTTTGGCTACTTCCTGAGGCCTTGGAGGCAAACCCTGATTAGACTGCAGATCCGCAAACCCCTTTCAGGGACTTTCTGCTTCTGGGTGACTCGCCGTGTACAGACAACCCTCTACTCTGGGCCGCATCAGACTAAAACTCATGACACTGTCTCATACCAAGCTTTCCTCACAGCTTGTGCAGGGTGACCCATGTGGTGCCCTGGGCTAGCAACCGCCTATGGGCCAGGAACATGGGAGGTAGGAGCTGATGGTGCTAAGGTAGGCAACAGGGTCCATGCTCTGAGATTCGGTTTCGGTGGCATGGGTGTGGCCCAGGCATGGTAGCCTCCCAGCAGATCAAGGCAGCTGCAGGGCACTGTGACCTTGCCAGGCTCTGCCAGCAAATTCCCCAGGTGCAGGAAGTGGGTGCTGCAGGCCTGGCCCAGAGACTCCCTGCTTGCACTCCTCTCCAGGCCTGCCCCTGCCACCGGCCTCACTGCCAGTGGCTGTTTCCTGAAAGGGATTCACTGTTCTGTACGTGGCAGTTTAAAATTCTGGTTTTGTGTTGACTCTGAAAATGTAGGCTATGTAATCATATGACTTATATTTACCCAGAGTAACTGCAATGCAGTTTGTAAAAATTACCCTGGATATTTATTTTAAATACAGTTTCAAAATTTTACAGTGTTTCATTTTATAAGTTCAAGTATAATTTCGGTAATGATTTCTACTTTTGGACAAAAATATCCTTTGAAATTTGTCTCCCATAAATTGATATAATGTGAAATGTTGGTTGTGAACGATACTCTCATTTGTTTCATTTGTTTGCTGCAGACATTTTTTTTTACAGGCAGAGTGGACAGTGAAAGAGAGAGAGAAAGGTCTTCCTTTTGCCGTTGGTTCACCCTCCAATGTCCGCCGTGGCCAGCGCGCTGCAGCCGGCGCACCACACCTATCCGAAGGCAGGAGCCAGGAGCCAGGTGCTTCTCCTGCTCTCCCGTTGGGTGCAGGGCCCAAGGACTTGGGCCATCCTCCACTGAACTCCCGGGCCACAGCAGAGAGCTGGCCTGGAAGAGGGGCAACCGGGACAGAATCTGGTGCCCCGACCAGAACTAGAACCTGGTGTGCCGGTGCTGCTAGGCGGAGGATTAGCCTATTGAGCGGTGGTGCCATCCACAGACATTGTTAAGTTGATAGAACCTGAACAAATAAACAGCGAAACCCTCCCAGTTCAGGAAGAGGGGGAACTCATGGTTTCTTGAAGATGTCTCCCACTTGCTTCCATTACAGAAGAAAGATTCCATTTTTTGCTACATTTTATGCTTTCAGATGGGATTGTAGCTTTTGCTTTACAAATACATGGTTCCTGGCAAGAGCCAGTAGTGGGAGGATTGGAGAATGGTAAGATCCCTTCCATGCCTATTTAGTAAAGTAGAAATAAAAAGGAAGGCAGATGTCAGTTAAGGAGCTTGTCTGAAAATGCTTTTTTCAAACGTAACAAGATTATATGTTTATTTTTAGTAAAATAAAATCTTTTGTTCTGTTGTATGCAAGCAAATACAGTGCCTGTTACTTTCTAGATCTCAAGTGGTGGATTCAGTCTTCATTTGTTGTGCTTCTATCTCAATCTACAAAGTATAGTCTTTTGTATCAGTTGTTAAATAAGCATGTAAAATTAACTCAATAAGAATACAGTTAGTTGAGATATTTGGTGTTTACAAAATATAAATAAGTACAAGAAAAGTAAGCGTTACATGCTGGAAGTACATATTCATTATTCGTAAATGATCCGAAGACTTGAAAGACCCATATTTATTATATAACCATATTTGTGAATTACCACTTAGGAACTTGAAGTGAAAAAAACAGTTATATATTTATATTAAGAATTCACATACAAATACATAACCCTCTCTCTCAAGTGCTCACCATACCTTACTACAAAAGAAGGAGGCCTGAGGCCACAGAAGTTCAAATATATAAAACATACTGAAATATCAAATATTTTGATCTAAGTTCAAGCAAATCAAATAATGAGTTGCAAAGATTTTCATACAATTTGACTCAATGAAAACATAAACAGATTAACAGCTGAAAAAATTTTGAAAAATATGAACTTTATTGGGTATGAACAATGTATTTCATTTAAAAAAAAAAGCCTACAACATGTTTAGTTCATCATGGCTCCCATATTTTTAAGAATTATAATTCACTATACACAAGTTGCAAATTAAGCTAGAACAAATAAGTAGAAACATCTGCAGATATTTGTAATTTGTACTATGAAGTTCTGCAAAAGATAAAGAATTTAAACCATTAAAAAATTTAACAAAGGGTCTAGTGGTGTTGCACGTAAAGCCACCACTTGTGATGCCAGGATCCCATATGAGTGCAGTAGGTGTCTTGGCTGCTCACTTCTGATCCAACTCCCTGCTAATGGCCTAAGAAAGAAGAAAGACTTTGCCCAGCTGTTGGGATTCTGACACACATGTGCAAGACCCTGAGGAAGCTCTTGGCTCTTGTCTTCAGCCTGGCCCATCCCTGGTCATTGAGTACATTAGAGAAGTAAATCAGCAGGTAGAAGCTTTCTCTCTCTCTGGGTCTCTCCCTCTCCCTCTGTAACTTTCACATAACTAAATAGATCCTAACAAAATATACAGTGAACAAAAATTATTTTTTCCGATCATATTGATTTGACTCAATCAAATATGCTGGAAATGTGAGGTTAATGTTATTCTCATACACTATTAATTAATGATATTAATACATTCTTTTAGATGGTAATTTAGTAAGATCTATTCAAATTTGAAACATAGCATCCTTTCTATCTTGTAAGAACTTCACTGGAATTAGATCCTACACAAAACCCTGGATATTGTGGAATCATATGCACACCTCTGATAAGAACTTTTCTAATGTATTATATTTATAATATAAAAACATAATGGGTATTGTTTTGACAAAACAACAGACTAGTTATGGGATTTCTGGGTTTTGTTTCCAATGCATGAATGCTCAAATGATAGACCTTTAAATTAATTTATTGAGGGCTTGCCTACAATGTTACATATTCTGTAAACATTTCTGAATGTTGGATAAAACCTACAAGAACATATCCAAATATCTTTGATCTTTAATCTTAATCTTTAGTCTTTTTTTTTTTTTTGACAGATAGAGTTAGACAGTGAGAGAGAGAGAGACAGAGAGAAAGGTCTTCCTTTCATTGGTTTACCCCCAAAATGGCCGCTACAGCTGGAAATATGCTGATCCAAAGCCAGGATACAGGTGCTTCCTCCTGGTCTCCCATGTGGGTGCAGGGGCCCAAGCACTTGGGACATCCTCCATTGACTTCCCGGGCAACAGTAGAGAACTGGACTGGAAGAGGAGCAACTGGGACTAGAACCCGGCACCCACATGGGATGCTAGCGCCGTAGGTGGAGGATTAACCAAGTGAGCCACACTACCGGCCCCCAAAGATCTTTAATCTTAACCTAGTGTGGCAAACTTTTCTATAAAGAGCCAGGTAGTAAGTATTTTTGACTTTGTGGACTATAGTGCCTCTGCTGTCATCTAAAATATGAGTAAGCTATAGGTAAATAGATGGGATTGTATTCCAATAAAACTTTTTACAAAAACAGAAATGAAATAGATTTAGCCCACAGGAGCTATTACTGCAATGAATTTTCCTTTTCAGAATATCATGAATACATGTCATTACTCATTTTAAAGATATAATATCCCAGGGTGTTCCATACTATGATTTTCAAGAGGGAATTAAAAATAAATCTTTCAGGGCTGACTCTGTGGCACAGCAGGTAAAGATGCTGCTTGCAGTGCCAGCATCCCATATGGGCACCAGTTCAAGTCCCAGCTGCTCCACTTCTGATCCAGCTCTCTGCTATGGCCTGGGCAAGCAGTAGAAGATGGCCCAAGTGTTTGGGCCCCTGACCTGGGTGGGAGACCTGGAAGAAGTTCCTGGCTCCTGGCTTCAGATTGGAGCATCTCTGGCCATTGCAGCCAATTCTGGAGTGAACCACAGGATGGAAGACCTCTCTCTCTCTTTCTGCCTCTCCTTCTCTCTCTGTGTAACTCTGATTTTCACATAAATAAATTTTTAAAAATTATAGAGATAAATGATAATTAGATGACAACAAATAAGTCAAAATGTTAAATTCAGTACAATTATCAGGAAAATATTAAAGAAATGTGTATCAAGAAGTATACTCGCTAATTTAAAATATATAAAGATGATTTGCAGTCCTTTAAAACTACAGAGAAGGCAAAGAATGAATCACCTTGAAAAGGAAAAGAATTACTTTTGTCTATGAAAATGTGTACAGGTTGGTAAAATGATGCATTGGACATCCCACTGCATCCCATATCAGAGTTCCCATTTGAGTCCTAGCTCCACTGTTTTGGATCCGGATCACTTCTAGTGTGCCTGGGAGGGAGCAGATGATACTCAAATACTTAACTGCATGGCACTGCCCACATGGGAGCCTGATGGATTTCATTGCTCCTGGACTTGGTCAGGTCCAAACCTGGATGGTGCAGCTATGTGTACTGAGCCATTAGATGGAAGATCTCTCTCTCTTTCTGTCTCTCTCTCTGTTTCTCTCTGTCTCTGTCTCTCTCTCTCTCTCCCTTTTTTCCTACATCCTCCTCAGATTTTTAAATAATAAAGAAAATTTGAACATCAACATTTTCAGAAGAATGTAGAGAAATACCCTCCGCTAGGTGAGGTCTCAATGAGAAGGCCATCCAAGATGGTCACAGGTTCACTATTCTAGCATTGGTAGAGATTGCTAGTCTACCAATTGGGAGAAATTGATAGTAGAGTAATGATAATATACATGTGATAGCGATATTTTGAAATGCAAAAGGAACTAATATTATAACATAGGTTTGAATATTGTAAATTAAGACTAAATATCAACAATAGCTATAAGAAGATACAAATAAATAATTTATTATGAATTATCTATTATCTTTAGACTATAATCAACATATGAATTTCATAGCAAGAATTACTGCACCAGATCTAGAAATCTCTGATCATAGCATGAATTACTACGCCAGATCTAGAAATCTCTGATCAACTCGTCATGAAAGATGTCATTGTAAATCACAGAATTTTTCGTGATTTCATTATCACACAGGAAAAAGCTAACATTGATGGCCACACATTCACAGTGTTAATATTGCGAAAAAATGTTATACTAATAGCATACACAGGCAATCGTAATTATGACATGACAGAGGTAAAATCAATTCATGTTCTCATTAATAATATAGAATGTGATTACTCTCAATAGAATGAGTAATTTGTTAGAACCCTTAATAGAACGAATCTTGGCTGCTCCACTTCTGATCCAGCTCCCTTATAATCCACCTTGGAATGCAGTGGAAAAGGTCCATATGCTCGGACACTTACACCCTTGTGGGAGATCTTTAAGTAGCTCCTAGTTCCTGATCCAGTCGTCGCCACAACCATGATTTGAGGAGTGAGCCAGAGGGTGGGAAGATATCTCTCTCTCTCTCTCTCTCTTGCTCTCTTTCAATCTCTCTCTCTCTGCATTTCAAATAAATAATTCTTTTAAAAAAGAAACAATCACAATTTTATTTAAGAATAAATATAGAGCTTCAGGATTTTCAATCAAGAAAACATCACTCCATAAATCAGTAGAAAACTTTAAGACAACTGTATCTAGAAGGACACTGTGGAATATTTCAATTCCAATGTTAAATTGAATCTCATCACAATCCAGATGCAGTGAAGGGAAAGAACTTGAATGGGGGAAAGAATATACTGAACATAGGTAGTACAGAAAAAATGTGCACTTTAAAGTAGACAGGAAAGCTTAGACACTTTCCTTGAGTTAATAAACTCTCAGTAAAAATAGTAACCCACAATGCTAACACTAGCCTACAACTTAGATACTGACTGATGTTATAAAATTGTGACAGTAATAAAATCAAATAAAAATAAATGAAAAGTGATGTTCATATCATTGGATAAATTGTGATTAGGATAAAACTGAGCAGTTTGGTATGAATAATTACTAAGTGTCAACTGAACAAAGAGATTTAGTGAAAATAGTCTTAAATCATATTTTTAAAATGATTGCATATCACAAGAGTAAAGATAATGTAACCCAAAAGAAGAACCCTGACATAAAAATTTCCTCATGTAAAATATGGCAGATGTCCTTAACAGCACTCTGGCCTCAGAATCAGCGCTTAAGTCATTCAGATCTGGCTGAAGAGCCCATGAGAGTATTTTAGGCATGGAAAGCCAAGACATTCTGGAAAAAAAAGACCTAAATCAAAGACCTCTGCAGTGAGATCCCAGTGGAAAGAATGGGCCATCAAAGAAGGAGGTACCTTTCTCTGAAGGGAGGAGAGAACTTCCACTTTGATTATGGCTTTGTCTAAATAAGATTGGAGTCAGCGAACACAAAAGGCTTTCATAGGCTTGGCAACTCATGACAAGAGCCTATGGTGATTACTGACACCATAAAAAAGAGTGTCAACATGTTAAATAAACAACAAGAGTCACTGTGCACTTACTCCTCATGTAGGATCTCTGTTCTTAATGTGTTGTACAATGTGAATTAATGCTATAACTAGTACTGAAACAGTATTTTACACTTTGTGTTTCTGTGTGGGTGCAAACTGTTGAAATCATTACTTAATATATACTAAATTGATCTTCTGTATATAAAGAGAATTGAAAATGAATCTTGATGTGAATGGAATGGGAGAGGGAGCGGGATATGGGAGGGTTGCAGGAATGAGGGACGTTATGGGGGGGAGCCATTGTAATCCATAAACTGTACTTTGGAAATTTATATTTATTAAATTAAAGTTAAAAAACATAATGCTATCGAAAATGTCAACAGTAATGATAAATTTGGAGATCCCTAAAAACTTCCAAATAGCAAAAAATTGTGTGATTCTGATAGCATGAAGCAGTACATTGACGTTAGACCATTCAGAGATACTATGTACAGGAAAGATTCCAAGATAACCTAGAAAATTTCCATGCGACTTGTAAACCTACAATGAAAAAGCCACATATTCATAATGCAAGAACCAGTATACCTAAGAACCTGAAATTATATGAGTGATAGCATTAAATTCAAAGGCAAAAGAAAAAAAGAATTTAAATGCTATGACAAAAATGATATGGTGGCAACTCTAAGTGGATAGAGTAATTTTGTAAAAAAAAATACAATGCTAAGAAAATGTGACAATTTTTAGTGAACAATTATTCCTTAATATTACATGAAAAACCATGTGAAATTTTCAGAAACTAAAATCCAGAAAAGATAATTTCCTTTCCATAGTGATTTTAAAGGAACACCAGTATAAAGAAAATCCATAAAATCAATAAAGACTTAAAAACATCCTTGAAAGAGGAAAAGAGGGGCGGAGCCAAGATGGCGGAATAGTGAGGGCGCGCACTGATAGTCCAGGAAAATTTAGTTTAATAAAAGGGGAGTTACGGTAGCCGCAGAAAAAAGAACCAAAAAAAAATTGCAGGGGAAACCCTTCTGGATGGAGCAGCCGTGAATCGGAGGACCTACTGGGAGAACAAGGTCGCCCACCGCACGGAAGCCAAGTCGCGGGACTGAGCCGCAGAAGCCCCAGGGTCTGCGCGCCAGTGCTCCAAGGGGAGTGCATGCCACACAGACAACAGCGGGGAGACTTGGGACGCTCAGGGCTCCGAGTGCACACATCGGCGCTGGAAGGGGAGGTGAGCTCAATAACCCGAGACATTGGTGGGGAAACGGGGGTCAGAATCTAGAGGGGGGCCGGAAAGTGCAGCAAACTCACTACCGGAAAGAAGGAAAAAAAAAAGCTTCTGGGTTTCTCTTCCCCCTAACCTTGCAAAGGTTACAAGGCTGCAAGGCTTGAAGAATTCCCAAGAGACAAAGAGCAGGCCTCCTCTCTGGATTTACATATCAATGGGGGAGAGCTAAGGAACTGAGTCACTACAATTCAGTAGCCTAGGCAACCCAGTGGGAGTCCAGAGGAGCCAAAGACTGGAAGCTAAATATCATCAATTCTGCACAGCCCTGCCCTGCGGTGTTACTTACCCCCTGAATAAATAAAATAAATAAATAAATAAAAAGAGAGAGATTTACCACGCATAACCTGAGGGTGTCACCTTTGCACACCCTTAACCAGGAAGAACCAGGCAGAGCTCTCAGGCCGCACCCATCTCAAGCCTCCAAGGCTCCTCCAACAGCAGGCAGTCCACTTAACACGGACACAGTATAAAAAAAAAAAAAACGCACAGTGACGCAAGAAGAATTAACTATGCCGAGTAACAAACACAGAAATAGAGGGAGCAAGATCAACGATGACACTATGATGCCTCCAAATAAGCAAAACACCCCAAGCCAAGAGTATGAAGATGATGAGATAGAAGAAATGCAAGATACGGATTTCAAAAAATTTATGATAAGAACATTTAGAAGTTTTCAAAAGCAAATCCTTGAACTACAGAAATCCTTAATGGACAAGATTGAAAATCTCTCTCGTGAAAATGAAATTTTAAGGAAGAGTCAAAATGAAACTCAGAAACTAGTAGAACAGGAAAGTGTAATAGTGAAGAGAAATCAAAATGAAATGAAGAGCTCAGTAGATCAAATGACAAACACATTAGAAAGCCTTAAAAACAGAATGGGTGAAGCAGAAGAGAGAATATCGGACTTAGAAGATAGAGCACAGGAAAACATACAGTCAAATCAAAGAAAAGAAGAGGAAATTAGAAATCTAAAAAATATTGTTGGGAATCTACAGGATACTATTAAAAAAACCAACATTCGAGTTCTAGGAGTTCCTGAAGGCATGGAGAGAGAGAAAGGATTGGAAGGCCTTTTTAGTGAGATACTAGCAGAGAACTTTCCAGGTTTGGAGAAGGACAGAGATATCCTAGTACAGGAAGCTCATAGAACCCCCAATAAACATGACCAAAAGCGATCCTCACCACGACACATGGTAATTAAACTTACCACAATGAAACATAAAGAAAAGATCCTAAAATGTGCAAGAGAGAAACGTCAGATTACTCTCAGAGGATCTCCAATCAGACTCACAGCTGACTTCTCATCAGAAACCCTACAAGCTAGGAGGGAATGGCGAGACATAGCACAGGTGCTAAGAGAGAAAAACTGCTAGCCCAGAATATTATATCCTGCCAAGCTCTCATTTGTGAATGAAGGTGAAATAAAGACCTTTCATAGCAAACAGAAATTGAAAGACTTTGTGGCAACTCGTCCAGCCCTGCAAAAGATACTTAAAGATGTGCTACACTCAGAAACACAGAAACATGGCCATCAATATGAAAGAAGGGAAAGGAAGAACACCTACCAGTAAAAGAGCATGGGAAGCTCAAAGCATATACTAGAAAATATTTCCGGGAAAATGGCAGGCAGGGCAAAGTCACTACGTATCAATAGTCACATTGAACATTAATGGTCTGAATTCTTCAGTTAAAAGACACCGTTTGGCTGACTGGCTCATAGAACACAACCCAACTATTTGTTGCCTACAAGAAACATATCTCTCTAACAAAGAGGCATGCAGACTGAAAGTGAAAGGTTGGAAAAAGATATTCCGTGCCAACAGAAACCAAAAAAAAAGCAGGTGTAGCCATAGTAATATCAGACAAAATAAACTTTAATACAAAAACTGTTAAGAGAGACAAAGAGGGACACTATATAATGATTAAGGGTTCAATTCAACAGGAAGATGTAACTATTATAAATGTATATGCACCTAATTACAGGGCACCGGTCTATTTAAAAGATATGTTAAGGGACTTAAAGGGAGATTTAGATTCCAATACAATAGTACTGGGGGACTTCAATACTCCACTCTCAGAAATAGACAGATCATCCAGACAGAAGATCAACAAGGAAACAGCAGATTTAATTGACACTATTGCCCAAATGGATCTAACAGATATCTACAGAACTTTCAACCCTACATCTACAGACTTCACATTCTTCTCAGCAGCGCATGGAACCTTCTCTAGGATTGATCACATACTAGGCCATAAAGCAAGTCTCAGCAAATTTAAAAGAATTAGAATCATACCATGCAGGTTCTCAGACCACAGCGGGATGAAGCTGGAAATTAGCAACTCAGGAAACCCCAGAAAGTATGCAAACACATGGAGACTGAACAACATGCTCCTGAATGAACACTGGGTCATTCAAGAAATCAAAAGAGAAATCAAAAACTTTCTGGAAGTAAATGAAGACAACAACACAACATATCAAAACTTATGGGATACAGCAAAAGCAGTATTGAGAGGCAAATTTATAGCAATAGGTGCCTATATCAAGAAATTGGAAAGGTACCAAATAAATGAGCTTTCAGCGCACCTCAAGGACCTAGAAAAACTGCAGCAAACCAAACCCAAATCTAGTAGGAGAAGAGAAATAATTAAAACCAGAGAAGAAATTAACAGGATTGAATCCAAAAAAACATTACAAAAAATCAGCCAAACGAGGAGCTGGTTTTTTGAAAAAATAAACAAAATTGACACCCCATTGGCCCAACTAACTAAAAAAAGAAGAGAAAAGACCCAAATCAATAAAATCAGAGATGAAAAAGGAAACGTAACAACAGACACCACAGAAATAAAAAGAATCATCAGAAATTACTACAAGGACCTGTATGCCAGCAAACAGGAAAACCTATCAGAAATGGATAGATTCCTGGACACATGCAATCTACCAAAATTGAACCATGAAGACATAGAAAACCTAAATAGACCCATAACTGAAACAGAAATTGAAACAGTAATAAAGGCCCTCCCAACAAAGAAAAGCCCAGGACCAGATGGATTCACTGCTGAATTCTACCAGACGTTTAAAGAAGAACTAATCCCATTTCTTCTCAAACTATTCAGAACAATCGAAAAAGAGGGAATCCTCCCAAATTCTTTCTATGAAGCCAGCATCACCTTAATCCCTGAGCCAGAGAAAGATGCAGCACTGAAAGAAAATTATAGACCAATATCCCTGATGAACATAGATGCAAAAATCCTCAATAAAATTCTGGCCAATAGAATACAACAACACATCAGGAAAATCATCCACCCAGACCAAGTGGGATTCATCCCTGGTATGCAGGGATGGTTCAACATTCGCAAATCAATCAATATGATTCACCACATTAACAGACTGCAAAAGAAAAACCATATGGTTATCTCAATTGATGCAGAGAAAGCATTAGATAAAATTCAACACCCTTTCATGATGAAAACTCTAAGCAAATTGGGTATAGAAGGAATATTCTTCAATGTAATCAAAGCAATTTATAAAAAACCCACAGCCAGCATCCTATTGAATGGGGAAAAGTTGGAAGCATTTCCACTGAGATCTGGCACCAGGCAGGGATGCCCACTCTCACCACTGCTATTTAACATAGTTCTGGAAGTTTTAGCCAGAGCCATCAGACAAGAAAAAGAAATCAAAGGAATACAAATCAAGAAGGAAGAAGTCAAACTATCCCTCTTTGCAGACGATATGATTCTGTACTTAGAGGATCCAAAGAACTCTACTAAGAGACTATTGGAACTCATAGAGGAGTTTGGCAAAGTGGCAGGATATAAAATCAATGCACAAAAATCAACAGCCTTTGTATACACAAGCAATGCCATGAACGAGAAAGAACTGCTAAGATCAATCCCATTCACAATAGCTACAAAAACAATCAAATACCTTGGAATAAACTTAACCAAGGACGTTAAAGATCTCTACGATGAAAATTACAAAACCTTAAAGAAAGAAATAGAAGAGGATACCAAAAAATGGAAAAATCTGCCATGCTCATGGATTGGAAGAATCAACATCATCAAAATGTCCATTCTCCCAAAAGCAATTTATAGATTCAATGCAATACCAATCAAGATACCAAAGACATTCTTTTCAGATCTAGAAAAAATGATGCTGAAATTCATATGGAGGCACAAGAGACCTCGAATAGCTAAAGCAATCTTGTACAACAAAAACAAAGCTGGAGGCATCACAATACCAGACTTCAGGACATACTACAGGGCAGTTGTAATCAAAACAGCATGGTACTGGTACAGAAACAGATGGATAGACCAATGGAACAGAATTGAAACACCAGAAATCAATCCAAACATCTACAGCCAACTTATATTTGATCAAGGATCTAAAACTAATTCCTGGAGCAAGGACAGTCTATTCAATAAATGGTGCTGGGAAAACTGGATTTCCACGTGCAGAAGCATGAAGCAAGACCCCTACCTTACACCTTACACAAAAATCCACTCAACGTGGATTAAAGACCTAAATCTACGTCCTGACACCATTAAGTTATTAGAGAACGTTGGAGAAACCCTTCAAGATATTGGCAGAGGCAAAGAATTTCTGGAAAAGACCCGGGAGGCACAGGCAGTCAAAGCCAAAATCAACTATTGGGATTGCATCAAATTGAGAAGTTTCTGTACTGCAAAAGAAACAGTCACTAAAGTGAAGAGGCAACTGACAGAATGGGAAAAAATATTTGCAAACTATGCAACAGATAAAGGGTTAATAACCAGAATCTACAAAGAGATCAAGAAACTCCACAAAAACAAAACCAACAACCCACTTAAGAGATGGGCCAAGGACCTCAATAGACATTTTTCAAAAGAGGAAATCCAAATGGCCAACAGGCACATGAAAAAATGTTCAAGGTCACTAGCAATCAGGGAAATGCAAATCAAAAGCACAATGAGGTTTCACCTCACCCCGGTTAGAATGGCTCACATACAGAAATCTACCAACAACAGATGCTGGCGAGGATGTGGGGAAAAAGGGACACTAACCCACTGTTGGTGGGAATGCAAACTGGTCAAGCCACTATGGAAATCAGTCTGGAGATTCCTCAGAAACCTGAAGATAACCCTACGGTTCGACCCAGCCTTCCCACTCCTTGAAATTTACCCAAAGGAGTTTAAATTGATAAACAAAAAAGCTGTCTGCACCATAATGTTTATTGCAGCACAATTCACAATAGCCAAGACCTGGAACGAACCTAAATGCCCGTCAATGGTAGACTGGATAAAGAAATTATGGGATATGTATTCTTTAGAATACTATACCGCAGTAAGAAACAACAAAATCCAGTCATTTGCAACAAAATGGAGGAATCTGGAACACATCATGCTGAGTGAAGTAAGCCAGTCCCAAAGGGACAAATACCATATGTTCTCCCTGATCAGTGACAACTGACTGAACACCAAAAAGGAAACCTCCTGAAGTGAAATGGACACTATGAGAAATGGTGACTTGATCAGCATAGCCCTGACTGCTAATGGACAACTTAATACATTATCCCTCTTAGTAGTTTTTTTTGTCTGTTCTACTTAATATGACTGGTTTAATTCTGTATTTATCACACAGTTATTCTTAAGTGTTGAAAATTAACTGAAATGTGATCCCTGTTAAACATAAGAGTGGGAATATGAGAGGGAAGAGATGTATAATTTGGGACATGCTCAAGCTGACTTGCCCCAAATGGTAGAGTTAGAAACATACCAGGGGATTCCAATTCAATCCCATCAAGGTGGCATGTGCCAATGCCATCTCACTAGTCCAAGTGATCAATTTCAGTTCACAATTGATCATAATGAAAGGACTAAGAGTCAAAGGGAGCACATAAACAAGTCTAGTATCTGCTAACACTAACCGATAGAATAAATAAAGGGGAGAGTGATCCAACATGGGAAGTGAGATACTCAGCAGACTCATAGAATGGCGGATGTCCTAAATAGCACTCTGGCCTCAGAATCAGCCCTAAAGGCACTCGGATCTGGCTGAAAAGCCCATGAGAGTATTTCAGGCATGGAAAGCCAAGACACTCTGGCAAAAAGATCTCTGTGAGTGAGATCCCAGTGGAAAGAACAGGTCTTCAAAGAGGGAGGTGCCTTTCTCTGAAGGGAGGAGAGAACCTCCACTTTGACTATGACTGTGTCTAAACAAGATAAGAGTCGGAGAACTCAAGGGACTTCCATAGCCTTGGAAACTCATGACTGGTGCATAGGGAGATTACTGATGCCATAAACAGGAGTGTCAATTTGTAAAGTCAACCACAGGAGTCACTGTGCACTTACTCCTCATGTAGGATCTCTGTCCTTAATGTGCTGTACACTGAGGCTTAATGCTATAACGAGTACTCAAACAGTATATTTCACTTTGTGTTTCTATGGGGGTGCAAACGATTGAAATCTTTACTTAATGTAACTAAACTGATCTTCTGTAAAAAAAAAAAAAAAAAGAAATTATCAATTCCCAACTTGACTCTCACTGGGATTAAACATGACAATAGGTCTGATCTGATTTCATCATCATTTAAAAAAAATCATCTATTATTTTTCACTTTATGTTTCTGTGTGGGAGCAAACTGTTGAAATCCTTACTTAAGGTATACTAAGCTGATCTTCTGTATATTAAGATAATCGAAAATGAATCTTGATGTGAATGGAAGGGGAGAGGGAGTGGCAAAGGGGAGGGTTGTGGGTGGGAGGGACGGTATGGGGGGGAAGCCATTGTAACCCATGAGTCGTACTTTGGAAATTTATATTCATTAAATAAAAGATAAAAAAAAAAGAAAGAGGAAAAGAGAATGCTGGTCTCAGATGGATATGGGATGTTTTGAAGTTAAAAATTTCTTAACCCAATCTTTTGGCCGGCACCACGGCTCACTAGGCTAATCCTCCACCTTGCGGCGCCGGCACACTGGGTTCTAGTCCCGGTCGGGGCGCCAGATTCTGTTCTGGATGTCCCTCTTCCAGGCCAGCTCTCTGCTGTGGCCAGGGAGTGCAGTGGAGGATGGCCCAAGTGCCTGGGCCCTGCACCCCATGGGAGACCAGGAGAAGCACCTGGCTCCTGCCTTCAGATCAGCGCAGTGTGCCAGCCACAGTGCACCAGCCATGGTGGCCATTGTGGGATGACACAATGGCAAAAGGAAGACCTTTCTCTCTGTCTCTCTCTCTCACTGTCCACTCTGCCTGTCAAAAAAATATTCAAATACAAAGTTAAAAACTTTTCTATATTAGGGTACAAATATATTGTGATAACAATGACTAGAACTGTTTTTATAGGAGTGAAACTACAATAAGAACATTAAGATCATTTCATAAAAAATAGTATAAAAAATAGTCCATTGAATTCTTTAAAATGCAAAAAGGAAAAATGAATGGAAATAAAGCAAAAATTTTGAAAATTACCAGATAAACATTGATGGAATGATATTTCTATCTAAATCCTTGAAAATTAAATTAAAATTTTATAGTCCTCCAGAATTCCAGAAAAGCTAAAAGAAATCCTCTAGGAACTGAGGAAGATTGGGTTAAGATTGCCTGAGAATTAGGGGCACAAAATAGTTGCAGAGAGAATTCAAAACATTTCCATCATGTTGATATCATAGGAAGAAGTCACTCAAATAGGATATTGATGATATAAAGAGGTCACACAATGAATAAAACAACAATTAAAAATGAGCATTTTACACGTGAATTAAGTTTTGATGATTGTAATTAGATTATAGGATACATAATAGAGTGATCAATAGACATGAAGGAATTTGGTGAACAATAATCCAGTAAATATTTTTACCATGAGAAAAATTTTAAAATCAAGGAAGGTAAATCAAGGAATATTTTTGGTGCCTTAATTCTTTAATTATTCTATCATTTTCAACTTTTAGTTTATTTCCATTGGAAATATCAAGTGAATATCCTTGTGTATATATCTCTCTTCACAATCCTGATAATTTTATTTTCATTCTTTTTCTAAAATTTTATTTATGTTATACAATTTTCATGTATTTTATATGTAGTGATTTAGAAACACTGTGATATTTCTCACCCTACCCTCCATTCATCCATGTTCCAACCCTTCATCCTCCTCCCTCTCCCATTACCACTGTTAAATTTTCAAAGATCTACTTTCAGTTTAATTAATGTTTGTAAAGTTAGCCCATTTTAAGTAAGAGAATTCAATAAACAGTATAAGGAAAACGGAAAAACAATAATTTTAATCAAATTGATAAAACCGCAATGAAAAATAAACCAGGATGAGCTAAGTTTTCTGTGCTAGGATGAGCATACACTACATCATGATGCATACATGTCACAGAAATAAAAGATGAGGATATAACCCATAATCTGCTTATTGGAAGTGACAGCAATAATGTAGGAGCAATAGCATAACAAGCATATACAACAGGATTGGAACAACCAACATGTATTAAATTTGCATTAAACTTGAGAAATAAAAGAAGAAATCAATAATTGTAAGTAAGGAAAATATGCCATTTATAACAAAAAAACCCTTAAATGAAAGATACTGGCATCTACAGTTACACTTATGCACAAAAACTACCAATATAAAAGTATATTACCTAAAAAGGGAGAATGAGAATAAAAGCCAAAAGTCTTTCTGATGAACGATATACATAAAAATGGCCAAAAAAATTAATAAAATTTTGAGTATGTTTATGATCTTCCAATTAGACTCACAGCAGACTTCTCATCAGAAACACTACAGGCTAGGAGGGAATGGCGAGACATAGCACAGGTGCTAAGAGAGAAAAATTGCCAGCCAAAAATATTATATCCTGCTAAGCTCTCATTTGTGAATGAAGGTGAAATAAAGACCTTTCATAGCAAACAGAAATTGAAAGACTTTGCCGCCACTCGTCTGGCCCTGCAAAAGATACTTAAAGATGTGCTACACTCAGAAACACAGAAACATGGCCATCAATATGAAAGAAGGGAAAGGAAGAACACCTACCAGTAAAAGAGCATGGGAAGCTGAAAGCATATACTAGAAAATATTTCCGGGAAAATGGCAGGGCAAAGTCACTATGTATCAATAGTCACATTAAACGTGAATGGCCTGAACTGTCCAGTTAAAAGACACAGACTGGCTGACTGGCTTAAGGAACAACAACCAACTATTTGTTGCCTACAAGAAACATATCTCTCTAACAAAGATGCATGCAGACTGAAAGTGAAAGGTTGGAAAAAGATATTCCATGCCAACAAAAACCAAAAAAAAGCAGGTGTAGCCATATTAATATCAGACAAAATAAACTTTAATACAAAAGCTGTTAAGAGAGACAAACAGGGGCACTATATAATGATTAAGGGTTCAATTCAACAGGAAGATATAACAATTATCAATGTATATGCACCTAATTACAGGACACCGGTCTATTTAAAAGATATGTTAAGGGACTTAAAGGGAGACTTAGACCCCAATACAATAGTACTGGGGGACTTCAATACTCCACTCTCAGAAATAGATAGATCATCCAGACAGAAGATCAACAAGGAAACAGCAGATTTAATCGACACTATTGCCCAAATGGATCTAACAGATATCTACAGAACTTTCAATCCTACATCTAAAGACTTTACATTCTTCTCAGCAGTGCATGGAACCTTCTCTAGGATTGATCAAATACTAGGTCATAAAGCAAGTCTCAGCAAATTTAAAAGAATTAGAATCATACCATGCAGCTTCTCAGACCACAGCAGAATGAGGCTGGAAATTAGCAACTCAGGAAACCCCAGAAAGTATGCAAACACATGGAGACTGAACAACATGCTCCTGAATGAACACTGGGTCATTCCAGAAAACAAAAGAGAAATCAGAAACTTTCTGGAAGTAAATGAGGATAACAACACAACATATCAAAACTTATGGGGTACAGCAAAAGCAGTATTGAGAGGCAAATTTATAGCAATAGGTGCCTATATCAAGAAATTGGAAAGGTACCAAATAAATGAGCTTTCAGCGCATCTCAAGGACCTAGAAAAACTGCAGCAAACCAGACCCAAATCTAGTAGGAGAAGAGAAATAATTAAAATCAGAAAAGAAATTAGCAGGATTGAATCCAAAAAAAAATTACAAAAAATCAGCCAAACGAGGAGCTGGTTTTTTTGAAAAAAAATAAACAAAATTGACACCCCATTGGCCCAACAAATAAAAAAAGAAAAGACCCAAATCAATAAAATCAGAGATGAAAAAGGAAACGTAACAACAGACACCAAAGAAATAAAATGAATCATCAGAAATTACTACAAGGACTTGTATGCCAGCAAACAGGGAAACCTATCAGAAATGGATAGATTCCTGGTCACATGCAATCTACCTAAATTGAACCATGAAGACATAGAAAACCTAAATAGACCCATAACTGAAACAGAAATTGAAACAGTAATAAAGGCCCTCCCAACAAAGAAAAGCCCAGGACCAGATGGATTCACTGCTGAATTCTACCAGACATTTAAAGAAGAACTAATTCCATTTCTTCTCAAACTATTCAGAACAATCGAAAAAGATGGAATCCTCCCAAATTCTTTCTATGAAGCCAGCATCACCTTAATCCCTAAGCCAGAGAAAGATGCAGCACTGAAAGAAAATTATAGACCAATATCCCTGATGAACATAGATGCAAAAATCCTCAATAAAATTCTGGCCAATAGAATACAACAACACATCAGGAAAATCATCCACCCAGACCAAGTGGGATTCATCCCTGGTATGCAGGGATGGTTCAACATTCGCAAATCAATCAATGTGATTCACCACATTAACAGACTGCAGAAGAAAAACCATATGATTATCTCAATAGATGCAGAGAAAGCATTCGATAAAATTCAACACCCTTTCTTGATGAAAACTCTAAGCAAATTGGGTATAGAAGGAACATTCCTCAATATAATCAAAGCAATTTATGAAAAACCCACGGCCAGCATCCTATTGAATGGGGAAACGGTACCAGACAGGGATGCCCACTCTCACCACTTCTATTAAACATAGTTCTGGAAGTTTTAGCCAGAGCCATCAGACAAGAAAAAGAAATCAAAGGAATACAAATTGAGAAGGAAGAAGTCAAACTATCCCTCTTTGCAGATGATATGATTCTTTACTTATGGGATCCAAAGAACTCTACTAAGAGACTATTAGAACTCATAGAGGAGTTTGGCAAAGTGGCAGGATATAAAATCAATGCACAAAAATCAACAGCCTTTGTATACACAAGCAATGCCATGGCTGAGAAAGAACTGCTAAGATCAATCCCATTCACAATAGCTACAAAAATAATCAAATACATTGGAATAAACTTAACCAAGGATGTTAAAGATCTCTACAATGAGAATTACAAAGTCTTAAAGAAAGAAATAGAAGAGGATACCAAAAAATGGAAAAATCTGCCATGCTCATGGATTGGAAGAATCAACATCATCAAAATGTCCATTTTCCCAAAAGCAATTTATAGATTCAATGCAATCCCAATCAAGATACCAAAGACATTCTTTTCAGATCTAGAAAAAATGATGCTGAAATTTATATGGAGGCACAAGAGACCTCGAATAGCTAAAACAATCTTGTACAACAAAAACAAAGCTGGAGGCATCACAATACCAGATTTCAGGACATACTACAGGGCAGTTGTAATCAAAACAGCATGGTACTGGTACAGAAACAGATGGATAGACCAATGGAACAGAATTGAAACACCAGAAATCAACCCAAACATGTACAGCCAACTTATATTTGACCAAGGATCTAAAACTAATTCCTGGAGCAAGGACAGTCTATTCAATAAATGGTGCTGGGAAAACTGGATTTCCACGTGCAGAAGCATGAAGCAAGACCCCTACGTTACACCTTACAACATGGATTAAAGAGCTAAATCTATGACTTGACACCATCAAGTTATTAGAGAACATTGGAGAAACCCTTCAAGATATTGGCAGAGGCAAAGAATTTCTGGAAAAGACCCGGGAGGCACAGGTAGTCAAAGCCAAAATCAACTATTGGGATTGCATCAAATTGAGAAGTTTCTGTACTGCAAAAAAACAGTCAGGAGAGTGAAGAGACAACCGACAGAATGGGAAAAAATATTTGCAAACTATGCAACAGATAAAGGGTTGATGACTGGAGAAAGAAAATGTGCTAGTATACATTACGGAATATTGCTCAGCAATAAAAAAGAATGAAATCCTGTCTTTCACAACAAAATGGATGCAACTGGAAACTATTATACTTTGTAAAATAAGACAGTCTCCAAAAGAAACATTATATATATATCGCCAATTGATAATGACATCACAATGGTTTTGGCAGTATCACAATGGATTATGACACAGCCATTGTATTTTAGGACATATTGTGATATTGCAATTATGACACACAATGATAGGTTTCTGATGTTACACTGGTTTTTATGACAAAAATTCATAATGAGAATACAATGGTTTGTTTGTAAAATCACAGTTTCATGTTTATGTTATCACAGTAATGACATGTCGTAATGCTTTTGTGACATCACAATTTATTATAAAATGATAATAGTGATTTATGACATCACCTGCTAATAGGATGGGAGCATGGCCATGGAGGACATTCACCACATGCTTCTGAAGGCCCAGGCTGGGCTTCAGGATGGAACCTGCAGACCCAGACATTCCGTGTACCCCCACCCCAGGCTGCTTCAGAACTGGAAACTCAATCAAGATAGGCCAGGGACAGTGCCATCACTCTGCCTTAAGAGACAGGTCTGCACCAGATCCAGGCATGGAGACAGCTCTGACCCTGTCTTGGGGTAAGAAGGGAGGGGTGTGCTCACTCCCATGGCCACACGCATCCCCACACAGGCTTTGTCCTTCAAAATGCTGATTAAATGAGAATCATTTCCCCAGTGCTTTGAGGATGAGTGTTCGATGAGTTGAAGCCCAGGTTGCACTTTCCAGTCCCGTTCATTTCTCTGGGCTGGATGGGCTCCTGAGGCCCATGCATGGTTTTCTAGAGGGTTCTGGCTGTGTTGCACAAGCAGCACTGCCTGTTCTTTTCTTTCCTTTTTTAAAGCTTTTATTTAATGAATGCAAATTTCATAGGTACAACTTTAGAAATATAGTGATTTTCCCCCCATACCCACCCTCCCATATCCACTCCTGTCGCACCTCCTACTCCCTCTCCCATCCCATTCTTCATTAAGATTCATTTTTAATTAACTTTATATCCATAAGATCAACTCTATACTAAGTAAAGATTTCAACAGTTTGCATCCCCCTCCAGGCCCCGCATATGAAGTACTGTTTGAGAACAAGTTTTGCAGTTAATTCTCATGGTACAACTCATTAAGGACAGAGGTCCAACCTCAGGAGTAAGTGCACAGTGACTTCTGTGGTTCATTTAACAATTGACACTCTATGTATGACATCAGTGATCAGTGATCAGGCTCTTGCCATGAGCTGCCTAGGCTATGGAAGCCTTTTGAGTCCACAAACTCCGTCATCATTTATACAGGGCTGTAAGCAAGGTGGAAGTTCTCTCCTCCCTTCAGAGAAAACTACCTCCTTTCATAGCCCATTCTTCCCACTGGGGTCTCACTCACAGAAATCCTTCATGTAGGATATTTTTTGCCCCAGTGTCTTAACTTCCTGTTACTTCTTTCTGAGTTTCACAAACACCTGGATGGTTGTGTAGGCATCAGAGTGTACAGTGAGGCTTTAGTCCTATAGAAATGGGACCATCCAGCTTGTTGGGCCTGGGTCCACATTGAACTTGTGACACCCTCAAGACGAGATTGAGGACTGTGGGCTGGGAATCCCAAGTGGCCCAAGTTGCCCCTAAAAGTGACTACATTCAAAGTCATAGCCCTTTGTCATAGACTTCCCTTACATTGCAGCCAGGGGCACTGCTGTGGAGCAGGCATCAGCAACCAAGAACTCTGCAGGGGTGGCTGTGGACCACATGGTTTCCACAGGTGATGCAGGCAGCTGAGGGGTCTGCATTCAAATCCCCCAAGCAACAACCAAATCATCCAGAAGCCAGGGAGAACTGGGCGTTCAAAGAACCATCTCAAAGTCAGAAAGGGCAACTTGCTCCTGGAGTGAGGGGAGGGACCATGCCCACCACGGGCCTCTCCTAACCCCACAACCTCATAGCCTCTTCCAGGGCCCCGACTTTCTGCTCTTGCCCATTTTCTGGCCCAACAGCCAGGCTGGCACCTCCATGGCAGAGGGCCCTGTCCCCCTCCTCCAGCACAGGGGCAGGCCAGAGGAGGAGTGCATGGGCCCTGCCCCTCTTCAGAGGTGGGTGGCAGGGTGTGCCATGGGGCAGATGGAGGATGGTGAAGCTGTGGCCAGGCTGCCTCTCTCTCTGTACCCCACAGCCCTTCTCTGTCCTGAGTGCCTGGGCCCAGCATGGGAGCCAGCAGCCCAGCAGCATCCGACTGCTGGGAGTGTGATTCAGAGACCAACTGTTGTTCAGTGAGATCATCCGTCAACAGCATGCTCTCTCCCTTCTTTTTAATGTGACAAATCAAAAAACCATGACTTTTTATTTATATTTTAATGATTCTGAGTTGCTCAACCTTATTTAATTTTACAGTAAATTAGTGGTCATTTGCCCAGGAACCTTTACTGGGGAATCTTTGGTGTTGTTTTTGGCCCTGGGATCCTTTCCTAGAGGAGGGGTGCTTAACCAGGTTACACACCCCTGACTCTGCTGTTGGAAGGATTCCTTCCCACACAGAGTTTGTTCTTCAAGTCACAAAGAAGTGGGGCAAGCATAGCCCATGTCATGCAGGACAGGCCACCGGGAAGGGGACCAGTAGGATTTGTAGGGCTTGCAAAACCTGAGGCCAATCATCAGAGTTGGGAGATCTGGGCCCTCATGGGCACAGAAGCTGACCCTGCATGGCTGAGGGCTCTCCTCTTCCCAGGCCATCAATTCTGTGTCTGTAGAAGGGAGGGAAGCCTGGCTGGCCTTAAGATTATGGGGTTCAGCCCTATAGCTCAAGGTTCTCCTGGGCAGATTTCTTGGTGGTTTGGATGGGCACCATGCTCATCTTGGCAGAAAGAAAATGTTGGGGAGTAGACCACACATGTGCTGCGTGACTGACCCTGGGGGAGTCTCTGCAGGCACTGCACAAGCCCTCAGTCTGTGCAGAGGGGAGGGTGACAGTACCACCAGTCCACAGTGCTCTTGGGAGTCAGCATGCCCTGTATGACTAATCGGGGGGAGCCCTTGGTGGTGCTGTACAAGCCCTCTGACTCCTCTGTGCAGGAGGCAGGGTGACAGCACCACCTGCCCCACACAACTCTTCCTTGGTGATCAGCCCCCTGCCTGGGAGCAGAAGCACTGGGAGAATCTGCTCTAGGGCATGGTCACTTTCTCTTCTTGTGCAGGGGCCAGCAGGAGTGACTCTGCCCAAGGAGCAGTGAGCCATGCATGCAGCTCAACCAGAGAATGGCCATAGCCCTGCCACCCGAGGTCCCCTGCCTCTGTGGGCCCCAGTCCCATGCACAGGGACTCAGAGGCCACGTGGTGATGTAAAAGCATGGCTTTGGGAGTGTAATAAACCAGTGCTTGAGTCTGTTTATCCAACTACGGTGAGGGAGACCCTCTGAGACTGTTTCCGCAACTGTTAACCAGGGCTGAACAGTCTACAGGGAGGATGTGGTGGCTGAGCCAGTGTGAAGATGCAAGGTCCCTGGGGTCCGCAGCCCAGCCTGCTGGTATCTCCTCTTGTGTGATAAACTCCGCCCAGTTGCAGTGCCTTTTGCTCAGGCCCCCTCTACCCCTCAGGCTGGCTGCCAAGCCCTCCTCCACACACTGATGGAGGGCCCACTGGAGGAGAGGGGGTGCTTAATCCAAAAGTCACACTCGTGTGGTCATAGGCAACAGACTGATGAAATTAAGCATACACGGCTACTTTGTTGTTCTTTGAACTGACAGCTGCTGGTATGAAAATAAATTAAATTTCATGTAAGTGACCTTTTTGGTTCTTTTAATGATCTAAGTTTTTCTGCATTGTTAAATTGTTTCCATTAGTGTTATCGAGGCAGAGAAACCTCTGGGACAGTAGAAACAAGAATTACAAGAAGGCTGCTCCAATGTGACCCCAGAATTTGGGGAAATGCCCTGCCCCAGCCTTGACTCCTCAGAGTCATGAAGGCTGTGGAGCTACCAGATTCAACCCTTGGCTCTGCTATCTATAGAGCTCAGGACCAGGAATTCAGACTGTCCTGGGTTCAAGTCCAGGCTTGGCACCCTTAACCACATCACCTTGGTCAGTCATTTCAGTATCTGTGCCTCATCTTCCTGATCCACACCAGGGAGGTGACAGCTGTGCCTCTTCCCGAGTGTCAGCTGCCTGCCCTCACATGCTCAGCAGAGCTCAGCTTGTTCTTATGAGTTACATGACCTTGAACGAATGGAGCATCTTCATGGATTCCAGGCAGGGGTTCATGGGAAGACATCCTTGGCCCCAAACTCTCGAGACGCACTCCCCCTGCCTGTCCTCTCCCACCCACCACATCCCCTCCTCCTCTTCCACACACCTGTGCCTCTGGCCAGGTGCTGGGCATGGCTTTCTGCATTCATTGGAGAAGCAGGGGGCTTGCCCAGGGTGTGGAGCAGGTATGGAGTTGACATCTGTTACCTGCCCAACCTTGTGGCCATTCTCATTTCTGGAAACTCCTCCTCCTGCCCCAAGGCTACACCTGCTCTTCGGCAGCCTGCTCCTGACCACACAGTGCTGCACGCGACAGATGAGCACCTAGCCATGGAGGCCAAGCTGCCTTGGGATCTTTCTAACAAGGAGAAAGACACACACACACACACACACACACACACACATTGAGAGAGAGAGAGAGAATGACTTATGTCTTGCTATTGGAAGGAAGAGTCAGAAGAGAGCCAGTGAGGCTAGCAGGGATCAGGGATGGGAAGATAGCCTGGGGCCCATCAGTTCCCATTCCTACTCCTTCTCAAATCCCCACCTCATCATTGCTCCTTCGCCATCCAGTGAATTCAGTGCCATCTGTGGGTCTCTTTTTGCCCAGTAGCTCTAGACAGGTGGCTGTCATGGTGACCAGACTGCTCCCTCCTTGGTAGAGGAGAGAAGACAAAAGGACAGTAGAGCAGGCCAGGGGTTCTTGCAGGGCAGAGCTGCAGATTCAGATTAGTGGCTTCTCCAAAAAGCAAGAAATGATTCTAAAACGTTTCCTTGAAGATGTGGCCAGAATTGAGATAGGAGGGGCAGGCTGACTGAATACATGGAAAAAGGGAGAGGCCTCTGTGCAGGATGCATAGTGGAGGAGGGACAGCAAGGGGAGCCATCATGTGAGGGGCAGGAAAGTGGGGACAGTGGGAGGAAGGGACAGGTCCTATCATGATTTCTTAGGCAAAGCCTTGGCTTGCTGTGTGACATCAGTCCTGCCTAGAGCTCTTAGAGCTCTGGAAAAGACAGAGAGACATATAAGGCACCTTGACAAGACAGACAGACAGACAGCAGGACCTCCAGGTAAGACAGAGACACAGACAGGGCCTCAGACAACAGACAGACAGGGTCTCTGGGTAAGACTGAGATAGGACATTGGGCAAAAAGGCAGAACAGGGCCTTTGCACAAGACAAACAGGGCCTCTGAGCCAGATGGACATGGAGACAGAGTTCTTGGCAAGAAAGACAGGACAACTGGGCGAAAAAGAGACACAGAGAGACAGAAATTCTGGGAAAGCAAAGGCACAGAGACAGGGCCTCTGTGCAAGATAGACAGGGCCTCCTGACAACCCAGACAGGGCCTCCAGGCATGACAGATACACAGACAAAGTCTCTGGGCAATACAGACAGACATGGCATATAATTAAGACTGACATACAGACCAGTGACCCTCTGGGCAAGTGGACAGTTGGGGCCGTTGAAAGACACTCAGGGCCTCTGAGCAAGACAAAGAGAAAGACAAGGTCTCTGGCCTAGATGGAGAGACAGATAGACAGGGTCTGTTGGAGAGGCTCAAAGACAGACAGGCACTCTGCACAAGAGAGACAGGCAGAACCTCTGGACAGGAAAGATAGAGTCTCTGTGTTTGACAGTTACACAGGTGAACAGGGTCCTGGGAAGAGATGCAGATCCTCTGGGCAAGACAGACAGGAAGGACCACTGTACAAGACATGCACACATACAAATCAAGGCTTCTACCCCAGAATATCACACAGATACAGGGGCCGTGTGCAAGAACACAGACAAGGACTATGGGCAGGAGAGATAGACAAACAAAACAATAATCTCTGGGCAAGATGGAAACACAGGCAGACAGCGCCTCTGGGTAAGGCAAACACACAGACAGGGCCTGTGGACAGGACAGCCAGCCAGCCAGGGCCTCTGGGGAAGAGACAGAGATGGCTTTGGATCAAGACAGGCAGACCAGTCATCCTCTAGGCCAAATGGACAGGCAGACAGGACCACTGAAAGGCAGAAACTCATGGCCTCTGGGCAAGATGGAAAAACAGGGTCTCAGGGCAAGACAGAGAGAGACAGACAGACAGACAGACAGGGCCTCTGGGCAAGAAAGACAAATAAGGCCTCGACACAAGACAGATACATATATAGAAAAGGCCTCTGTGTAAGATGAGCACAGATACAGGGGCTCTGGGCAACACACACAGCCAGGGGCTCAGGTCAGGTCAGATAGAAGAAGGCCTGTAGGCAGGATGGACACACAGGAAGACAGAGTATCTGAGCAAGACAGACAGGGTCTCTGGGCATGACATATATACAGACAATGCCTTTGTCTCAGGGCAAGTCAGGGGGACAGAAAGGGTCTTTGCCAAGACAGACATTCAGGTCCTCTGGGAAAGAGGGACAGACAGACAGGGACTCTGGGTAAAACAGACAGGCAGACAGACTCTCGCAAGACAGTCAGGTCCTCTGGGCAAGAGGGGCACACACAGCGACAGGGCCTGTGGACGAGACAGACAAGGCCTTTGGACAAAACAGACAAAAAGATCCTGGGCATGACAAATACACAGACAGGGCCTCTGGACAAGGCAGACAGGGACTCTGAGACATACAGACAGAGAGAGCACTGGATAAGATGGACAGGCGGACAGGGCCACTGAAAGACAGACAGATGCTCACGGGCTCTGCAAGACATACAGAAAGACAGGGTCTCTGCACAACGTGGAGAGACAGACAAGGCCTCTGGATAAGACAAGCAGAACATCAGGGTCTCTAAGCAAGACAGGGCATCTGGCAAGACACACAGACTGGGTCTCTGAGAAAGATAGATGTATAGACAAGGCCTCTGGGCAAGATGGACAGATCTGAGCACCAGGGACACACAGACCAACAGGGACTCTGCCTAAGATAAACAGACAGGGCCTCTGGACAGACAGACAGATATATAGGGACTCTGCTCAAGACAGAACCTTTGGACAGGAAAGACAGCAAGACAGGTCTTCTGAGAATGACAGATAGATAGAGCCTCTGGGAAAGGTGGACAGACAGGGCTTCTGGGATAGACAGACAGAAAGTCAGGATCTCTGGACAAGACAGACAGCAGACAGGCCCTTGACTAAGACACACAGACAGGGCTTCTGGGAAAGACAGACAGACTGGGCCTCTGGGCAAGAGTGACAGACTGGGCCTCTGGGCAAGACAGACGGACAGATAGGGACTCTACAGAAGACAGAGCCTCTAGGGAGAGACAGACAGGGCAACTGGGATGATAGATACACTGAGAGGGCCACTTGGAAAGATAAACAGAGCCACAGGGCAGATGGACAGACAGGGCCACAGAAAGACTGACCAATAGTGGCTATGGGCAAGACATGCAGACAGGTCGTTCCTCTATACAAGATGGACACACTACAGATCAAGGCCCCTGTGCCAGAAGGACACACAGAAATAGGGGCTTCTAGCCAGACAGACGTACTAGAGCTCTGGGTATGACACACAGGAAAAAGCCTTTGTGTGAGATGAACACAAAAGCAGATGTGACCTCTGGGCAAGACAGACAGACAGACAGGGTCTTGGGCACAATGGAGTGATAGAAAAAATGTCCTCTGACTAAGACACAGAGACAGACAGTGCCTCTGGGAAAGACAGTCACAGACAGACAGGGACTCTGGGCAAGACCAACGAGACTTTGGATAATCAGACAGACAAAGACTCTAGGCAGGACTTGCAGACAACAAGATAGGTACAGCCTGTGGGCATGACAGATACACAGACCGGCCTCTGGGAAGCACAGACAGGCAGGGAGGGACTATGGATAGGTTGGACAGACAGAGTCTCTGGGCAAGACAGAGCGACAGACAGGGACTCTTCACAAGACAGACAGAACCTCTGGAAAGGAGAGACAGACAGGCAGGTCTCTGGGAATGACATACACAGACAGATTGGAACTGTGGGCACGACAGACAGACACAGCCTCTGTGCAAGATGGGCAGACAGAGCCACAGAAAGACAGTCAAGGGCTCTAGGCAAGACAGACCTACAGAAAGGTACTGTGCACAAGACAGACAGAAAGACAGATAGGTACTCTGGGCCGGACAGATAAACAGACTGGATCTCTGGGAAACACAGACAAGTAGGAAATCAGATTAAAACAGGCAAGTGGTCCTCTGGTCAACGTGGACAGGTGGAGAGGCAGGGTCACTGAAAGACACTTAGGACCTCTAGGCAAGACAGACAGACAGGGCAACTGGGCATTACAGATAGACAGACAGGGCCTCCGGGCTAGACTGACAGGGAGGCAGCCAGATCCTCTGGGAAGTCAGACAGAGCCTTTAAGAAAGATGGACAGAGGGGCCGGCATTGTGGTGCAGCCGGTTAAAGCCCTGGCCTGAAGCGCCAGCATCCCATATGGGCGCCTGTTCAAGACCAGCTGCTCCACTTCCGATCCAGCTCTCGGCTATGGCCTGGGACAGCAGTAGAAGATGTCTTAAGTCCTTGGGCCTCTGCACCCACGTGGGAGACCTGGAAGAAGCTCCTGGCTCCTGGCTTCAGATCGGCACAGTTCCGGCTGTTGTGGCCAACTGGGGAGTGAACCATCAGATGGAAGACCTCTCTCTCTGCCTCTCCTTTCTCTGTGTACTCTGACTTTCAAGGAAAATAATTTTTTTAAAAAAAAAAGAAAGATGGACTGAAAGACAGACAGGTACTCTAAGTAAGACACACTCAGCTTCTGGCAAGACAAACACAGACAAGGTCTCTGGGCAAGAGAGACACACAGACATACTGAGTCTCTGGGCAAGATAGACAGGGCCTCAGAGGGAGAGAAACTGAGAGTCGGGGCCTCTGGGTGAGACAGACACACAGACTGAGCCTCTGGGGAAAAGGCAGACAGGGACTCAGGGGAAGAGGGCCTCTGAGCAAGGCAGAAAGACAGGGCCTATGGAATAGACAGACTCTGGGAAAGACAGGAAGATAGGTCCATGAGAAAGGTGGACCAACAGAGTGTCTGTGCTTGATTGACAGACAGGTAGACAGGGCCTCTGGACAAGACAGACAGACAGACAGGGCCTCTGGGAAGACAGGACCTTTAGAAAAGATGGACAGAAAGACATGTACTCTGGGCAAGACACACATGGACTCTGAATAAGACAAATGATGCCTGAGACAGACACACAGATGGATCCTCTGGACAAGACAGAAAGGCAGACAAGGTCGCTGGGTCTCTGGGTCTCTGCTCATGACAAATTCAGGTTCTGAGAAAGAGAGACCGGTGGAGTCTTGGGGCAAGAGAGACAGGCTGGACCTTTGAGAAGTACAAACAGGGCATCCATACAAGATGGACACACTGATAAAGGTTCTCTGTGCAAGACAAACAGTGCATCAGGGCAAGACAGACACCAAGGGCAGCTGGACAACACAGGGACACAGACAGGGCTGCTGTCTAAGACAGAAGACAGGGCCTTTGAGACACAGACACACAGGGACTCTGTGCAAGACAGGCAGAGCTCTGACAGGAGAGACAGGCAGACAGGGCCTCTAGGCATGACAGATACACAGACAGGGCCTCTGGGTAAGGCAGAGTGAAACACACACAGGGCTTCTGAGCAAGACAGGCAGCACATGTGGGAAAGATAGACAGGACACAAGGCCTCAGGGAGAGATGGACAGACAGACATAAAGGGCCTATGGAAATGACAGACAGGAACTCCAGACAAGACAGACAAATGGACAAACAGGGCCTCTGGGCAAGAGAGACAGACAGGGATTCTGGGAAGCAGACAGATGGACAGGGCTATGGAAAGGTGGACAGAGGTACAGGGCCTCCTTGCAGATGGGTGGACAGGGCCACTTGACAAGACAATGACTAGACATGGCCTATCTGAGCTAGCTAGACAGAGGGGGTCTCTGGGCAAGACCGAGATACACACAGACAGGGACTCTGTGCAAGACAGATGGTGCTCTGGACAGGAGAGACAGACCGGGCCTCTGGGCAAGGCAGAAAGACATGACCTCTGAGCAAGACAGAAAGGCATACAGGACCTCTGGAAATGAGAGACAGTAAATGTGGACAAGACAAATACACAAAGACGGCCTCAGGGCATGACTGACAGATGGGTGGAAAGGGCCTTTCGGAACAGAGACAGGGCCTTTAGGCAGGACAGAGAGGTTCTGTGGGAAAGACACTCAAGGAACAGTGTTCCAGGCACAAGGGATGGAGACTCAGGCAGCTGGCACATACTGTGCACACAAGGAAGACAGACTTTGAGAGCTGGCATGGGCTACAGAGAGAGGATTTAAAACTGAGAGCACTCAAGGGCACCCATGGATCGCAGTTGTATGCAATGTTGGTAACTGAGATGCCACCGTGGTTTCAGGCACAGGAATGGAGCAGGAAGACTGGGGTGACTGCAGGGATGGGAACGTGGAGATTCTGGGAGCCAGAGAGGATCTGCAGGTATAAGATTTGGAAAAGACAGGAGGGAAAACAGGAGATACCAGAAGCATCGGTACTTAGAGGAATTTAGAGCCTTTAGTGAACATATTAGAAAAGAAGATTGACAACTATCTCAGATTCCTTCTCAAGAAGTAAAAAGGAAATAAAACCTAGAAGACTCCAAATAAAGGAAAGAAAATGGGTAGCAGCAGATACCAACGAAATGCCTGTAACAACACACTACAGAAACAATTATAAAGGAGTCTAAAAATAGTAGCAGCATTAATAAACCAGCAAGGAGAGTGATTAAGGAAATGAAAGGGAAAACTGATAAAGGAGCATTTTGAATCAAAACATTCATTTTTAAGAGTTTATTATAGACTGTAACAAAATGCCAAGAGGATCTTATGAAATAGGAATAAACATTTCACTACAGAGACAAAATCCACTATATTAGAAAACCATTTATTGAAACACAAATATAACATTAAAATAGGAAAACTACTATGTAAACTAAAAAAGTTCAATCAATTCTTGAAAAATCCAACCAACCAATCAATAAACAGGGACTTCCATATGCAAAATTTCAGGGGCAGATTTATGGTGCATTCTAAACATTTAAGAGAGAAAAAAACAAATTTCGCATACTCACTAACAGTGCAAATAAACTGGGGAAATAAATGGGAGAACATTTTTAAAATTTCTTTTGTGAAGCCAGATTATATCAATTTTGCATCTGAACCAGGACATGAAATTAAAGATCACTTTTTTCATAACCAAAATTAAAATGTAAGAAAAATATTATTATAGGAATCAAACTATATGGAAACATAATGTATTAATAACAAGTGAGATTAAATAAAATGTAAAGATGGCAACCTTTCCCAAAGAAACCATTTAAATCGTTCATGTAGGTGAAGAAAATCCATGCGATTACTTAGATTAAATGTTTAAAAGTATTTAATAAATTCCAGCATCTAGCTGTAAAAAAACAACTAACAGAAGAGTAAAATAAAGTAATATCCTTATCTGATCAAGATAGTCTAAAATGAACCTACAACAAAGAGCACAAGCAATACAGAACCAATGAAAGCTTTTTCCTGGGAGTGGGCTCAGCCAACATTGCCTCTTCTCACTGTCTGTATCCAACATGGCGCTGGAGGTGTGGTCATGGAAACACACTGGAAGCACAAGGTTCAAGGATCTACTTTTTTTTTTTTTTTTTTTTTTTTTGACAGGCAGAGTGGACAGTGAGAGAGAGAGAGACAGAGAGAAGAAAGGTCCTCCTTTGCGGTTGGTTCACCCTCCAATGGCCGCCACGGCCGGCGCACCGCGCTGATCCGATGGCAGGAGCAGGTACTTCTCCTGGTCTCCCATGGGGTGCAGGGCCCAACGACTTGGGCCATCCTCCACTGCACTTCCCTGGCCACAGCAGAGAGCTGGCCTGGAAGAGGGGCAACAGGGACAGAATCCGGAGCCCCGACCGGGACTAGAACCTGGTATGCCGGCGCCGCAAGGCAGAGGATTAGCCTAGTGAGCCGCGGCGCCGGCCTCAAGGATCTGTTTTTAAACCACAATATGCATAAGTCACACTATGTATGCACAGATAGCTCAACATAATCCAGGCCCAGATACAACATTTACAAAATTACTGGGTCCAAGATTCAAATTACTGGATAAATAAAATTCAGAGTTACTATGTAACATCAAAAACCACACCAAATCCAGAAAATGTTATTAAGGCAGACTAGGAAGCAAATAGATAACAGAAAAAACGAGCCAGTAGAGGACTAGTCTATGCAGTACCTGTAAACATACATCAATTAAAGGAGTATTTAAAAGAATACAAACGGTGTAACAGAAAAGTGAGTTGAGGACATGAAGAAAATAATCAGCAGATGGAGTCCAGAGGCAGAGCCGTGGATTGTACTCACCTGCAGCGGGCCACTGGAGCTTGAAACCGCAGCTCGCTCACAGGCACTGGACAGGTGAGGCAGGAGGGCCTCCAGGAGGTGGGGCCCACAGGAAGGCGCCTGCCTGCAGCTTCAGGGAGGCGCTGGGCTTCAGACCTGAACTCAAACCTCCATCCCCACGGGCCCCACCGACACAGAGGATTCTGATTGGTTGCGTCTCCTGTTACGTCATGCTGACTCAGCGGCTGTGCCAACTGTGCCCTCAGCAGGCACCCTCCTAGCAACACCAGGAAATCTCGCGGGTTGCAGAAGTGTTCTGCTGACCGGCGGAGACAGGCGGTGAGCGGCTCAGATCTGCTCTCCGCGGTCTGTCTTCGCTTCAGGACCCGGCAAGGAGGGTGTCGGGACACGTTGGGAGCTGGGGGATGGTGAGTGTGGGCTGGGCGTCAGTGGGGACACGTGTGTCCCTGGCGGAATCCGCAGAACAGGACCGCAGTCAGCCCCAGGCCTCCCCGTGGTCAGCTCTAGACTTGCAGACCCGAATGCCCTGCTGGGACGGCTCCTCCCTGGACCCTCCCCAGTCCAGTGTAGGCTGGGCAGCACCCAGGACCCCGGGCATCCCGACCCGTCCCGTCCCCGCAAGCAGCGACTCCAGCGTAGTCCGGGCCCTGCAGCCCGCGTCTCCCCCGTTGTGCGGTGAGTCTGAGAGCAATAAGAGAACCGGGACTGCACGTGCGGGGTTCCTGCCCGGAGAAGCTGTGGTCTGTGCGCCCCCACCATCTCCCTAGCGGTTCCCTGAGTCCCCGCAGTTTTCTGGCTGGGGTCCTTGTAGCACGGCTCTTCCTACGGACTGAGTCCGTTTCCTGTGCCTGATAACACAGTGCCGCAGACTGGGTAAACCGGAAAGAAAGCAGTTTTATTTCAGCTCCAAAGTGGAGAGGCAGTGAGTTCTCGCTGGCTGAGCCCTGAGGCTGTGCAGCACCGCACATGGCCTCAGGAGGAGCATGCAGGAGACTCCAAGCCCTGGAGAGAACACAGGCATGGGTGTCCTCAGCCATTCTTGAGGGAGAGACATAATGACCGTACAGGACCCGCTTTTCATTCTGAAAATGGGGATTACATTTTCACAAGCGATTCAGATGGGATGAAGAAGGTGTCTTCCCTGAGCTGGTGTCCTTTCATCTTTTGTAGAATCTGGCTGCCCTGTGATTCCTCTTAGCCCAGCAATGTAGGAATGCTCCATGCTTGTGAATAAGTGTCTCATTTTCTTGGATTAACCATGAGTTGATAGGATGATAATGTCTGGAAAAGGAAAGATAATTCTTGACATCTGGGTTTTCTATTAGATAGGAATAGAGGCACCCATGGACTGACCGCCCAGGTGTATGGAGGAGCCTCGGTCAGTTCCAATGTCTTCCTGATCTCATTCACCCCGGCTTCCAGGGGGGACCAATTCCTGTTTTTGGTTTTGTTCTTGTGGTGCACTTTGCACTTTACCACTTCTACTAAAGGGAAATGTTGCTTGGCTTTTCTTCTTTTTCGATTTTAAAACATTTGGTGTGAACTATTGATACTGTGCTAGAAAGACTTTCTTTCCTTGTTTGCACACTTGCTGCTGTCTGAGGCTGAGCTTTGGCCAGTTCACTTGTGCGTCCCACTGCTTAGGAGACTTGGCTTCTTTCAAGCTTACTCTTTGAAGATGTGGACAATGTCATTCTTGTTCATGATAATGCATAGTAATTTTGATACATAATGGAAAAAATTCGCATGTAGGTTTTGGATACATTTAAATTTAGCAGGAAGTGTTGACATATATGAATTAACTGACATTTTATGCAGCTATATTCTTGTGATTTTTCCAATACTTGGAGTATTCTAATTTATTTATCTTTTTCATCTAATATTAAGTAGCATCTCTGCATGATTATATATTGGTAAATACTCATTACCACTAGTTCTGTATTTATACTGTGCTATTTATGCTAATTGTCAGTAGTGTGTTGGTACTGTTCACTGCAACTCTAAGTTTTTGCCTCATGTAATTTGATGTTCCGTACAGGTGCATACATACTAAGGATTTTTATGTCTTTCAGATAACTACCTCCTTTATCATTAAGTAATCTCAGTACCTTTCTCATTTTCTCTGATCTAAGGTATGATTAGTCTAAAATGAGTGTGGCTGATCTGTTTCATTGAATTGGTGTTTCAGGGTCTTTCTACATGCCTTTACATTTAAACTCTTTGCTTCTTTTTATCTTTCGTGAAACTTAGCTGTATATCTCAAATTAGCAAAAGTGAATATATTTTTCAGTTAAAAATGTTATTTGGAAACTCATGGAATGTGCAAGTCAATTTGCTAAATCAAGCTAATTTCTGTGTGTAAGCTTATTTTTATCACAAGAATATTTACTATTTTATCTCTCAGTGACTTTTGCATAGTAGAGTAGTTTCACTAAATAGTGTCACCAAGTTGTACAAGAGTCACTTTAATTCATTCTTCTTATGTCCTCAAATGCATCTCCTCCATATGCCTTTATGTGTAAAATGTGTTTTTGGAGGCAATGGTATGTTAGGTCTTGCTTTTCATTTTCTGTGTCAGTCTGTCTTTTAATTGCTTATCTTTGTCTTATAGTGCTGATGTTACTTTATATGTTTTGATTACTGATATCAGTAAATGTGTTGCAAATAACTTCTAGTTTTAGACTTTCATCTTCATTCTCTTTATAGTAACTTAGGAATAATATGCAAACTTAATATTATTTTTGTATTTCTCCATTTTTCTCAAATTATGCTCAAATTATGCTTTAAGTATTTTCTGGAGGTAAAGATATTTTCCTTTAATAGTATGAATGTTTTACTGTTCAAATATTAATTTTGTAATCTACCTGTAACTGTTTATTTGTATGGAGTGTAGAGGGGAATTTTTAGGAGGGAAAGTCAAAAGGAATATAACAGATGGTAGGTTTTAAAAGGATTAGTAGAACGATGCCAACTGTCTAAGCCAGGAAAGGGTGTCTCAGGAGAGGGAGCAGCAGAAGTGGTGGTACCCCATTTTTGAGTGAAAAATATATATACTGTCCAGATCACAGATGTTTATTTTTGATATCTTGGACTCATTGATTAGAGAGACTGTCTAGGCAGGGTCAGAATAAGATGTTGAGATGAACAACACAAGTGAATACAGACAGAAGGAGGAGTATTGGAACAGGATCCACATTCAGCTCAGGGTGAAGGTAGATTAGGCGGCAGCACCGGGGAACAAGAGCAGGAGAGGCAGTCAATTCAGTTCTAGAAGACTCCACCCTGCCCAGTTGAGACTGTTGAGGTCTAGATATGATGCTGTCTGTTCACACGTGTTTAAAATTCTCCCCAGCATCTGACACATAAAGGCTGAGATGGATGTAAATTTTGCAGATACAAAATTCTTTGTACACTTTATTATGATTACTTCATTTCTATTAGTAATGTTTTATTGCAACTCAGATAATCAGTATGTAAGGATAAATGATAAACAAAATAAAAAATGTTGAATCCAGTGATTTTTTAGCTAATGACACCAAGTGTTGTGCTTTAGAACATAGATTGTCAGTATGAATTGAAGCACGGATAATTGAGACACAACCTGTCCATTTCCCAGTTGATTTCACAGTACAACAGTGGGCCTGCATGGTTGCAAAAGAGATGGTGTGCACTGCCATGCCTGAAATATTTTCTATCAGTCCTTCCATAGAAAGTTCCCCAGCTTGTGATTTAAAACCTAGGGCAAATGGAACAAGCTGTGTTCTGATTAACTAACATGAAAATAACCACCATAAATTAACCCTATCTTATGTGCCTAGCTCATCATAAGAGGTACTGTCAGTCTCATGGTACTGAAAAGGAAGGCATGCCTCAGAAAAGTTAATATTCTGAATATAATATAACAAGTTACCTGTTTCTACCAACTAATTTCTGTTCATTTTTTTACTTAGCTCCAGTTTATATTTCTGTAATCTCAAAAATGTGATATGAATTCATTTCTAAAGAGAAAATATCGCATGTAAAGCTTTATTATATCACACGTTTTAGACAAGAAGCATAACATGATGAAAGTCATGTTGCACACCAGAAAGCAGCTGTGGGACCAGACCATCATTGTGGAACAGTGTGCTAAGCCACTGCTTGCTGTGCTGACATCCTATATCAGAGTGCCAGTTCAAGTCCCGTTGTTCTGTTTCTGATCTATCTGCCTACTAATGTACCTGGAAAGGCAGCAGGGGATGGCCCAAGTGCTTAGGACCCTAACTCCAATGTGGGATGCAGGATAGAGATCTTGACTCCTAATTTTAGCCTGGCTCAGCCCTGGGTGTTGTGATCATTTGGGGAGCAAATCAGTGGATTCTGTCATTCTGCCTTTCAAATACATAAATCTTTTTTTTAAAAAAAAATCTCAGTGAAATAGAGGTAACAATTAATATAAATGAATTGAAAAGAGATGTTTAAGATTTAAATGTGAAGTAGAGCAACGTAACTAAGCTAGAAATCAGACATTTTATTCTTTCATAATGAACCATGATTACAAGCTAGTGTTTGCAACATATAAGGTTCTATTGAAATCAATCATGTTTTTGTTACCTCTGCCATCCATGGCGGCCTTTTCCCACCACAGTGTGTCATGCAGAGGTACAATAAGTCTTGTTCCCTTTATTCTGTGATTCTGTGATTTTTTTATCACTAAATATTGAGCACTAGACACTACTGAGATAAGAGCTATAGCACTTGCAATTAGTAGTAAGTGGGTTTGAAGAGGATAACTGCCTCTATAGCATAATTTAAAGTAACATCTATAATTTGTGGCAATTTCTTCCAATTGTAACTAATTATAGGAGAATCTAGTGTGTAGCAAGATGCCAAAATTTCCAAATGTGAAAACTCTGGATAGAGTATAGTTCAATAGTAAAATTGTTATTATTTTTACATGTTTTACTCAAAATTCAATTGAACAGTTGATTGTGTTTTCTTTTGCCAAAAGTAAACACTTAACACTTTTAAAATGTTTTGTTAATATAAAGAGAACAGATTTCATATATTTCATAGGAACAATTCTAAGAAGGTAACCATACTTCCTTCCCTCCCCCTTTTCTCTCCAATTCCCTTCCTTCCTTCCTTTTTAAAAATTTTATAATGATATTATTTCAATCCACTGTAATCATAGCTTTAATGCATCACTACCCATAATATTCAACAAATAAAAAGTATAAAGACCACAATTCCACCAGTGTATAAACAAGGGCTAAAAACAACAATGAAATCACAAGATGTTCATTTCATTTTTACATTTTTTTTTGTATTCTGTATTAACTGCCACATATCAGAGAAAACATATTTGTCATTTGGGAACTGGCTTATTTCGCTAAGCATATTGATTTATAGTTGTGTCACTTAGTTGCAAAAGACAGGATTTCATGCTTTTCTTTTTTATGGCTTAATAATACCCAATAGTGTATAAGTACCACATTTTCTTTATCCAGTCATCAGTTAATAGATATCTGGGTTGATCATAACTTAGCTATTGTGAATTGAGCTGTAATAAACATGGGGGTATTGATAACATTTTCATATGCTGATTCAATTTTATTTGGGTAAATTACCAGGAGTAGGATGGCTAGGTTATATGGTAGCTCTATTTTTAGATCTCTGAGGAATCTTCAGATGGTCTCCTATTATGCTTGTACTAGTATTCATACCCACCAATAATGTATTAGAGTTAATTTCCCTCCACATTCTCACCAACATTATTATTTTTTTTAATTCTCCAGTAGTTGCAACTGGGGTGAGGTGAAACCTCACTGTTGTTTTTATTTGCATTTCCTCAGGGCAAATGATCCTGAGCATTTTTCTTGTGTCTGTTGGCAATTTTTATTTCATGTTTTGAAAAATTCCTGTTCATGTCTTTTGCCCATATCTTTACTGTTGTTTTGTTGCTGTTGACTTTCGTGTGCCCTTTATAGGTACTGGATGTTAATACTTTTACGGTTGCATAGTTTGCAAATATTTTATCCTATTCTGTCAGTTGCCTCTTCACATTTCTGTGTGTTTCCTCTGCAATGCAGAAGCTTCTTAGGTTGATGTCATCCCATCTGCCAATTTGGGCTTTCTTTGCCTGTACTTCTGGAATCTTTTCCAAGAAGTCTTGGTTTATGCCAATGTCTTGCAGAGTTTCTCTCTGATATTTTCCTCTAGTAGGTGAGTGGTATCAGGTAATAGATGTAGATCTTTTATCTATTGTGGTTGATTTTTGTGTAAGGTGTAAAATAATGGTCTTGTTTCATATTTCTGCATGTGTAGATCCATTTTTTTCCAACACCATTTCTTGAGGAGAATGTCCTTTCTCCAGGAGTTAATTTTAGCTCATTTGGATTAATTTCTGGAGTTTCTATTTTGTTCCATTGGTCTACAGGTCTCTTTTTGTGCCAGTACCAAGCTGTTTTTTTTAATTAGGTAGTGTTATAGACAGTGAGAGAGAGAGACAGAGAGAAAGGTCTTCCTTCCATTGGTTCACTCCTCAAATGGCTGCTACAGCTGGTGCTGTGCAGATCCAAAGTCAGGAGCCAGGTGCTTTTTCCTGGTCTCCCATGCGGGTGCAGGGGCTGAAGCATTTGGGCCATCCTCCACTGCCCTCCCTGGTCACAACAGAGAGCTGGACTGTAAGAAGAGCAACCGGGACTAGAATTCGTTGCCCATGTGGGATACTGGCACTGCAGGCGGAGGATTAACCAAGTGAGCCATGGCGCCGGCCCCAGTACCAAGCTGTTTTAACTATAAATACCCTGTAATACGTCTTGAAATCTGGAATTATGATGCCTCTAGGTTTAGTTTTGTTAATATTGCATTAGCTATTTGGGGTTTCTTGTGTTTCCATATGAATTTTAACTTTTTTTCTTCATCTGAGAAGAATGTCATTGGTATTTTTTATTGGGATCATATTGGATGTATCAATTGTTTTGAATATTAGGGGCATTTTGATAATATTAATTCTTCCAATCAATGAAAATGGAAGATTTTTCCATTTTTGTGTCTTCTTTCATTTCCTTTAAAATGTTTTCTATTTGCCATTGAAGAGATGCTTCACATCATTTGTTAAATTTATTTCATGGTATTTAAATTTCTATAGATATTGTGAATGGTCTGATCCTATAAATTTGTTCTCACCTATGGCCTTGTTTATGTATACAAGCAAATTTGGTATATAAGGGAACATTTGTTAACACAGTCAAGACAATATATGACAGACCCACAGCCAACATCTCATTGAAGCAGAGAAACTGAGAGTATTTCCACTAAGATCCAGAAACAGACAAGTATGCCCACTTTACCATTGCTATTCAATATCGTTATGGAAATTTTCGCCAGAACCATTTTTCAAGAAAAAGAAATCAAAGGGATACAAATTGGAAAGGAGGAAGTCAAATTGTCCCTGTTTGCAGATGATACGATTCTATCTATAGGTGGACAAAAAGACTCAAGTAAGAGACTATTCAAAGTTGTAAGAGTTTAGTAAAGTTGCAGGATACCTAAAACTGTAAGCCTGAGTTCCAGCCACTGAGTTAACCTTTTTGTTAACAGGGAAACTATTTCATAGACATTGACACAAATAGACTACAGATGAACCATCATAAGCATAGAAATAGTTTCACTTGAGTTTTTATTGCTGTGAAACAGACTATCCCCATAGCCATTCATGCATTAAAAATATGTAGAAACATAATAACAATATCCAGTACATGACATAGGCAAATTGGGTCATCAGTGTTTTATCTCCGAATGGGAGAATTAATAGTTAGAAGGACAGGTTCCTTGTTTTAGATACGGACTCCAAGAAGGCCTATTTTCATTTCTGTTTTAATGGACACTCACCTATACATCGACAAAAACAGGATTTTATATTTTATTTCTTTTATACACTTATCTCTCAGGTGTATTAAAGTAGAGGTTATTTTTTTTTTCTGTTGGAGAACTTTGAAAACAAAAGCTCAGAAATAATGTCACACTTTTGTTTTTGCCAATGATTTTTCTCAGTTAGTTGTCAGAAATTATCCCAGGCTTTGATTTTATGTACAACTCTAAAGTCTTCAGACATCAGAATACAAATAAAACCAGATAGAAAATTAAATCTACTTTTGTGGAAGCTACAACATCGACCACACAACTTTGCATTTTATTCCTATTCCCCTTCTCAATGACTTCTTGGCTTTATGTATCTACCCTAAACTGTCTACTCAGTCAGTAGGGTGCACTCTCATTCTTCTTACCTTGTTGTTTTTCCCATTTCGTTTGATAATGTGGAGCTCAATTTTTCCTTGCAGCATTAGCTGTTTCCCCACCCCAAAGCAGCAGGCAGGACTGATCAAGAAAAATTCTCCCAGTGTGTAGAGATAGGTCATGATCCAGTCTCCTTTTCTGTATGAGTACCATGGGAAGAAATTGATTGGAACCCACTTCCTACTATAAAATCCTTTCTTCTGCTTTAGTATGTGCCATTTCCAAGGTCTGGCTTTTGAGGTCTCCCTTAATTCTCGCAGTTCTTCACTATTCTTCCAATATATCCAGCTTTTTTCTGAAATTTATTAGACAGTAGGTTTCATCTGAGTTGAGTTAAAGAAATATAAATAGCCCAGTCATCTGTCACTGATAGTTGCAGCAGAAATCTGACTATAATAACAATTACTTTGGCTTTCTCACAATAATTAAGATGGAAAATGGCCTATATATGCAAAACTCAAGGAAATTATTTTCTAAATCAAGACATTATTTCATTATTTATAATTACCACCCTGTGGAGAACTAAATGGGATAATTCATTTCAGTTTGAAGGAATGTAGCCTATTTCTAGAAGTATAATATTGGAATTTAAATACACATTTAGTCTCTTAGTGTATTTTTTGATGTTAAAAGTTAAAATTTTACCCACCCTAAATTGACATCTGGTGAACTTCAGATTGAGTCCTGACTGTATTTAAATGAATAGAAAATAATATCTACATTTGGAAAAGCTGAAAGTCTATGAAAAGAAAAGGAAAATTTTAAGTATGTTGTGGCTATATGATAAATTCACCAGAGGATTAAAACAAAGTAATTTTCACTTCCTCTAAAGTTGCTTAAAATTTTAACAAAAATTATTTTTACTTTATATTCTTATTTATTCACCAAATGTTTATCAAGTTTCACAATGATCTAGGCATTATCTAGATGATGAACTTTCTACCCTTCTCAATGTTACATTCTGGTTATAAATTGAAAATATTGTCATCATGTAATAAGAAAAATGGTAATATGTTTGACAATGATAATTCCTAAGGGGAACGAAGTGAGATCAGAGATGCATGTCTGAGCATGAATAAGGAAGGGGCAGATGGAAGATCTGCATGAAGGGAGGGAGAGAGTAATAAGAGATATTGGACACAAAACTGAAAAGCATGAATTTTATCACTACTTGTTTCTTTAAAATCTGTTCCTAGTGCTATGTAACTAGTCATTTAGAAGAGTAATGAGGGGATCATTTTTGACAGTGAGTTGCAATTATCTGTCTGTAGATATAGATAATTTGATGCAGTTGTAGAAAAAATGGTCAGTGTTGGAACTTGGTAAGAAGAGCATTTAAGTTGGGTAGGACTAAGAGTAGTAGCCTGAATGAGAGGCCCAGATCACAAAGGGCCTTGGAAGACTTGTCAGAATACCACTATGTATTCTGAATGAGGTGAGAAGTGGTAAAAAGAATTCTTACAGAAACAGACAACAGTCAAGAAGTAAACATTTTGAAGAGAGATGTACTTATATCTTTGATTACATTGATGTTTTCATAGGAAATGCCCATGGTAATACCCATGAAGTTGTGCACATTAAGGGTGTGCATGTTTTTATGAATTATATCCCAAAAAAGCTTTGAAAAACTTTGTCAGGGAAGTGGTATGATTCAATTAATATCTTCAAAAGATCTTTCAGGAATTGGACAGAACTAGGTAAAGACATAGAATGATAAGTTAGGAACTGCTCCATTTAAGACTTCTTTGTTCACACAAGTTGAAAATTTAATTTTGAGGAAAATGTCTGGAAACAGGAGTCTTTTAAGCAATATCTGATCTTAATTCACTATAAATGTAATTGAAGAAACCTTCTTTAACCATGGGGTTTAGAAGTTCACAGCCATCCCCAATTATTATCTATCAAGGTGGACACTTTGCTCATCCACATAGCATTTATCACCATCTGTATTCATCTGTTTTGCTCTTCATCTACCTCCCCTTACCATAATGCAGTTTTCATAAGTGTTGGAACTGGCTTATCATGTTCACTTTAATAGTGGAATTTATTTTTAAGGCAGAAAAATGTTTATGGAAAAATCACCTGTAAAATGCAGAATATTCCCATATATCACCCCCACCCCCGCACCCTATTATTAACATCTTGCTTTGGTACAGTACACTTGTTACAAGTGTTAAGTCAATGTTAGATCATTTTTGGCAACTAAGTGCATAGTTTTCAAGAAGGTAGTTACTCTTGGTGTTTTATGTTTTGTGAAGCTTGAAAAATGTATATCATATGTGTTCCTCTTACATGTATAATAGTTTAATATAGAATGGTTATACTACACTTTGTTCAACCTCTTCATCTCTTTTCCTATCTGAAATCCTACAGCAACCATTCATTTTTAGAAATGTCTTTTTAAATATAAATTCACATATAAAATTCTGTTTACTCTCTCTAAATTATATAGAAAGAAGACATGCAGATAGAATGGGACACTTTAAATAAGTAAAATATGCCTTATTTCACATAGTAATTATTTTTTGGTGAGAACTTTTACAAATTTAGTAATATAAAAAGAATAGATTCCATGTATTGCATAGAGAGCATTTAACTGAGCATGGTTCAAGCATGCAACATGTGGTCATTAATTATTGTAACACAGTGTGCTGTAGAACTCTTAAACTTAGTATTCTGTGTAACTATGATTTTGTATCTTTTGATCAACATCTCCCCAGTCTATCCCTCCAACAGCCCAACCTCTGCTATCCACTACTATTCTACATATGATTGTACATATGAGTGATAACCTGTAGCATTATTACAGTACCTAAGATATGGAATCAACTTGTGTCCATAAGCAGATGATAGGAGCTAGTATTAGGATGCAAAGGGTTAGGTTGCCACTTGCAATGCTGGCATTCCATGTTGGAGTGTTAATTTGAGAGCTGGCTGCTGTGCTTCTGATCCTGCTCTCTGCTGGTGCACCTGAGAAGGCAGCAGAAGATGGCCCAAATAATTGGGCTCCTGCCACTGATATTAGAGTCACAGATGGAGTTCTGGGATCCTGGCTTTGGCTTGACCCAGATTGGGATATTTCAGCCATCTGGGAAGTTAACCAGTGGATGGAAGATTGGTTTCTCTCTCCCTTCATTCCTACCTGCTTCGTCTCTCCTTCTCTCCATCACTCTGCCTTTCAAATAACTAAATTAATCTTTAAAATGTATAAAGACAAAGTGGCATGTATACACAATGGAATAATTTTCACCCATGAAAATGAAGGAAATCTTCTCATTTGCAGCAATGTGTATGAATCTGGAGGACACTGAATGTAATAATCCAGGCACTAAAACACCTAACACTGGTATTTTTTACTGTCTCCATAATTTTGCCTTTTGAAAAACCCCATATAAAGTCAAACAGGATATAGCTTTTTCAGATAGGCTCCTTTTACTTACCAAAATGTATTTGAGGTCTCTGTTGTTGGTTTATAAATTGATAGTTCATTTATCACTATCACATAAAAATACTCATAGTCCACGATTTAGATTTAATACAGTTTGTTTATTTCTTCACCTCTTAGGAATGACTCTATTGTAGTCAAGGCCATTTGACCTAGTACTTAACATGTCTGCACCCCATATTGAAGTGCCTGCATTCAATATCCAGCTCCAATTGCTAACTCCAGGTTCTTGTTAATGCAGACTCTGGGAGCCAGTAGTGGTGACTCAAGAAAATGGGTTCCATTCACCCATGTGAGAGACCTTAACTGAATTCAGCCTGGCCAAACCCCCATCTTTGAAGGCATTGGGGAGTGAACCACTAAATGGAAGCTACCTCATTCTGTCTCACAAAAATTTTAAAAGTTACTATAAAAAAGTTACACAAAAAAGTTATTATAGATGTCACTGTGCAGTTTTGTGTGAATGTACATTTTCAGCTAACATGGGTAAATAACAAGCAATAGAATGATTGACTCATGATAAATTTGTTGTTGTTTGTTTTGTTGTTGTTGAGTTTCTGTGTATTAATCCTTTATCAGTTGCATATAATTTCTTCCATTCTGTCAGTTACATCTTCATTTTGCTGAATGTTTCTTTTGCAGTGCAGAACTTCCCAATTTGACATAATTCCATTTGTCAATTTTGGCTGTGATTGCCTGTGCCTCTGGGGTCATTTCCAAGGACTCTTTGCCTATGCCAATATCTTGCAGGGTTCTCCAAATTTTCTGTAATAATTTCATGGTATTGGGTTGTAGATTTAGGACTTTGATCCATTTTGAGTGGATTTTTGTATAAGTTGTAAGGTAGGGGTCTTGCTTCATACTTCTGCTTGGAGACAACCAGTTTTCCCAGCACCATTTGTAGAAGGGACTGTCCTTGCTCTAGGGCTTGATTTTAGCTCCTTTTTCAAATATAAGTTTGTTGTAGATGTGTGGATTGATTTCTGGAGTTTCTATTCTGTTCCATTGGTCTAGCCAGGTTCAGCGTAAGGTAAAGTAACATTTAAAAAGAGTTCATCAAAAGTTCAACAAAGGTTAAACACAAGAGAAGTAAAAATTCCCCACAGGGAAAGAGAGAGAGAGAGAAAGAAAGAGAGAGAGAGAGAGACCATTGTCTTTCATTTATGATTATTCTCAAAATAAATGTGATTATTTTCATTTTTCCTTGATTTTTCCCTTTTTAAATATAATTATAATGGTTTCTTTTTCTTTTTTTTTCAGCAACTGCCTTTATATATGGTTGTTGCTCTTATTATTCCTACCAGATTACTCATTTCTTCTCACAGTAATGATGATCAAGATGTCATGAACACATATTACAAAAAAAAAATCTTAGGACTTCTGATAATTCACATTTTCTATAATTATTTTTGCCTGTTCTCTATTTTTGTGAGAATTTATCTTTGATTTCTAAGTGTTTCAATAGAGTATTTCTGTCACATTTTCTTAATTGCTATTCAGGTAACTGGAGTCATATATCTTATTTATTTATTTATTTGAAATCAGAGTTACACAGAGAGAGCAGAGGGAGGGAGAGAGGGAGGGAGAGAGAGAGAGATGTGTTCCATTCAATGGTTCACTCCCCAATTGGCTGCAATGGGCTGGTACTGTGCGGATCTGAAGCCAGGAGCCAGGAGCTTCTTCTGGGTCTCCCACATGGGTGCAGGGGCCCAAGGACTTAGGCCATCTTCTACTGCTTTCTCAGTTCATAGCAGAGAGCTGGGTTGGAAGTGGAGCAGCTGGGACTCAAAATGGTGCCCATATGGGATTCCAACCCTGCCAGCAGCGGCTTTACCTGCTATGCCACAGCACACAGCCCCTACAGGACACCATAAAAAGAGCCAATATATGCATTCTATGAGTTTCAAAAGGCATGGAAAGAGAGAAAGGATTAGAAGGCCTTTTTAGTGAAATAATAACAGAAAACTTCTCTAGTTTGGAGAAAGAAAGGGACATTCAAGTACAGGAAGCACATAGAACTCCTAATAGACATGACCAGAAAAGACCCTCCCATGACACATTGTAATAAAACTCACCACAGTAAAACATAAAGATAAGATTCTAAAATGTGTACGAGAGAAATACCAGATTACTTTCAAAGGATCTCCAGTTAGACTCACAGCAGATTCTCATCAGAAACCCTACAGGCTAGGAGAGAATGATGAGATATAGTAAAAGTCTTAAGAGAAAAAAAAACTGTCATCCCAGAATAATATACCCTGCAAAGCTTTCATTATGAATGAAGGTGAAATGAAGACCTTCCACAACAAACACAAATTGAATTTGTCCCCACACATGCAGCCCTATAGAAGATGCTTAGAGATGTGTTGCACACAGAAACATGGTAATCACCACGAAAGAAGGTAAAGGATGAAAATCTCTCAGTAAATGTTGAAAGGAAATTCCAAGTAAAAAATAGGAATATTTTTGGAAAAATGGCAGAGAAAGTCGTTACTTATCATTAGCCCCTTTGAATGTAAATGACCTCAACTTCCCAGTTAAAAGACAGAATGGCTGAAATGATTGAAAAACAAAACACATCTATTTGATACCTACAAGGAACACATCTCACCAACAAAAATACATGCAGACTGAAAGGGAAAGGATGGGAAAAGATATTCCATGCTAACAGAAACCAAAATAGGGCTGGTGTAGCCATCATAATATCTGACAAAATAGATTTTAACACAAAAACTGTTAAAAGATCAAAGAAAGGCATCATTTAATGATTAAGGGATCAATTCTACAAGAATATGTAACTATTATAAACATCGATACACCTAATTACAGGGCACCTGTCTATTTAAAAGAAAGGTTAAGGGATCTAAAGAGAGACTCGGACTCCAATACAATAGTAACGGAGGACTTCAAGGCCCCATTTTCAGCAAAGGACAGATCAACTGGACAGAAAAACAGCAAGGAAACAGCACATTTAATCAACACTATAGACCAAATGGACCTAACAGATATATACAGAACTTTTCATCCTACAGTTACAGAATACACATTCTTCTCAGCAGTGCATGGAACTTTCTCTAGGATTGACCACATACTAGGCCATAAAGCAAGTCTCAGCAAATTCAAAAAATCAAAATCATACCATGCACCTTTTCAGACTACAGTGGAATGAAGCTGGAATTCAGCAACTCAGGAATCCCTAGAGCATATGCAAACACATGGAGAGAGAACAACGTGCTCCTGAATGAGCAGTGGGTCAGAGAAGTAAACAGAAGAAAACTCAAAACTTTCTGGAAACAAATGAAGATGACAACACAACATATCAAAACTTATGAGATACAGCAGAAGCAGTGTTAAGAGCAAAGTTTATAGCAATAGGTGCCTACATGAAGAAACTGGAAAGGCACCAAATGAATGAGCTATTAATGCATCTCAAGGATCTAGAAGAACAACATCAAACCAAACCCAAAACTAGTAGGAGAAAAGAAATAATTAAAATTAGAGAAAAAATAAACAAAATTGAATCCTAAAAAACAATACAAAAGATCAGCAAAATTAAGAGCTGTTTTTTTGAAAAAAAAAAATTGACACACCATTGGCCCAACTAACCAAAAGAGGAGAGTGAAGACCCAAATCAATAAAATTACATATGAAAAGTGAAATGTAAGAAAAGACACCACAGAAATAAAAAGATTCATCAGAAATGACTAAGTAGACCTGTATGCCAATAAACATGGAATCCTAGAAGCAATGGACATATTGCTGGACACATATAAATATCCTATATTGAGCCATGAAAACATAGAAAACCTAAACAGACCCATAACCAAGACAGAAATCAAATCAGTAATAAAGGCCCTTCTAACAGAGAAAAGACCAGGAACAGATGGCTTCACTGCTGAATTCTACCAGGCATTTAATGAAGAACTAACTCCAATTATTCTCAAAGTATTCAAAACAATTGAAAGATAGGGAATCCTCCCAAAGTCTTTCTATGAAGCCAGCATCACCTTAATTCCTAAACCTGAAATGATGCAACCGAGAAAGAGAATTACAGTCCAATTTCCCTGATGAACATAGATACAAAAATCCTCAAAAAATTCTAACAAATAAAATCCAACAACACATCAGAAAGATCATCCACCCAGAGCAAGTAGCATTTATCCCTGGTATGCAGGGATGGTTCAACATTCCAAAATCAATCAATATGATACATCACATTAACAAACTGAAGAACCAAATTCATATAATTATCTCAATAGATGCAGACAAAGCATTAGATAAAATACAACACCCTTTCATGATGAAAATTCTAAGGAAATTGGGAATAGAAGGAATATTCCTCAACTTAATCAAGGCAATTTATGATAAACCCACGGACAGAATCATATTGAATGGGGAGAAGTTGGAAGCATTCCCATTGAGATCCAGTACCAGACAGGGATGCTCACTCTCACCAGTGCTATTCAATATATTCCCAGAAGTTTTAGCCAGAGCTATTAGGTGAGAAAAAGAAATCAAATGGATAGAAGTTGGGAAGGAGGAAGTAAAACTATACCTATTTGCACATGACATTATTCTATATATAGAGGATCCAAAAGACTCCACTAAGAGACTATTTGAACTCCTTGAAGAGTTTGGTAAAGTAGCATGATATAAAATCAATACACAAAATCAACAGCCTTTGTATACACAGACAATGCCATGGCTGAGAAACAACTTCTAAGTCAATCCCATTCACAACAGCTACAAAAAATCAAATACCTTGGAATAGATTTAACCAGAGATGTCAACGTTCTCTATGATGAGAATTACAAGGCATTAAAAAAGAAATAGAAGATAAAAAACTGGAAAAAATCTTCCATATTCATGGATTAGAAGAATCAATATAATCATAATGTCCATTCTTCTGAAAGCAATTTACAGATTCAATAGGATACAAATCAAAACACCAAAGGTATCTCCATACAGTATTCCACAGTGGCTTTACCAGTTTAAATTCCTGCCAACAGTGGATTAAGGTACCCTTCTCCCCACATCCTTGCCAACATTTGTTGTTTGTTGATTTCTGTATGTAAGCCATTCTAATGGAGGTGAGGTGAAACCTCATTGTGCTTTTGATTTGCATTTCCCTGATGCCAAGCACTACTGAGCATTTTTTTCATGTGTCTATGGGCCATTTGAATTTCCCCTCTTGAAAAATGTCTGTTCAGGTACTTTGCCCTTTACTTATTTGGATTGTTTGTTTTGTAGTTGTTGAGTTTCTTGAGTTCTTTATAGAATCTGGAAGTTAATACTTTGTTGGTTGCATTGTTTGCAAATATTTCTCCCATTCTGTTGGTTGCCTCTTCAAGAAGACTTCCAAGAAGTATTTCCCTATGCCAATGTTTTGTAGGGTTTCCCCAATGTTCTCTAGTAATTTGATAGTATCACTTCATAGATTTAGACCTCTGATTCATTTTGAGTGGATTTTTGTGTAAGGTGTAAGGCAGGACTCTTGTTTCATACTTTTCTGTGTAAAGAACCAATTTTCCGAGCAGCATTTTTTGAAGAGACTCTCTTGGCTCCGGGAGTTGATTTTTGCTCCTTTGTCAAAGATAAGTTAATTGCATGGCTTGATTTTTTTTCTGTGGTTTCAATTATGCTCCTTTGTTCTACAAGGTTTTTTTTTTAAGGCAGTACAGGTTCTTTTGATTATAACTGCCCTGTAGTATGCCTTAGGTCTGGTATTGTGATACCTCAGGTTTTATTTTTGTTATTCAAAATTGCTTTAGCTATTTTGGTCTCTTGTGTTTCCATATCAATCTTAGAAATTTTGGGAATAATTTCTATATAAATTGTGAGAATAATTATGTAGAGTAGTTAATATTTTGATTGGGATTGAAATGAATCTATAAATTGCTTTCAGTAGTTTGCACATTTTGAAGATGTTGGTTCTAACACTACATAACATGGAAGATTTCTCCACTTTATTATATCTGCTTTTATTATTTTCTTAAATATTTTGTAATTTTCACGATACAGATTTTTGATGTCCTTCATTGAATTTATTCAAAGTTATTTAAGTTTTTTGTAGTTATCATGAATGAGATTGATCTTAGAAATTCTTTTTCAGCTATGGCATTGTCTGTGCATACAAAGGCTATTGATTTTTGTGTGTTGCTTTTAACTCCTTCTCCTTTACCAAATTCTTTTATGAGTTCCAATACTCAAAAGATGCTTAAGGACGTGTTACACACAAAAACACAGAAACATGGTCATCAATACAAAAGAAGGTAAAAGAAGAAAATCTCTCAGTGAAAGTTCAAAGGAAGTTCAATGTAAATATTAGGAATATCTTTTTGAAAAATGGCAGGGCAAAGTCATTAGCTATTGTCACCTTGATTGTAAATGGCCTCAACTCCTCAGGTAAAAGGCACAGACTGGCTGAATGGATTAAAAAACAAAAGCCTTCTATTTGCTACCTACAAGAAACACATCTTACTAATGAATATGCATGAAGACTGAGAGTGAGAGGGGAAAAAGATATTCCATGCCAACAGAAACCAAAATACAGCTGACATAGCCATATTAATATTAAACAAAGAGATTTTAACACAAAAACTATTAATGAGACAAAGAAGGGCACTATGTATTGAATAAGGGATCAATTCAACAGGCAGATGTAACTATTATAAACGTATATGCACCAAATTACAGGGCACCTGGCTATTTAAAACAAATGTTAAAAGATTTAAAGTGTGATTTAGACTCCAATACAATAGTATTGGGGGTTTTCAATACTCCACTTTCAGCAATGGACAGATGAACCAGAAAGAAAATTATCAAGGAAACAGCAAATTGAATTGACACTGTAAACCAAATGTTACATGTATCTTACAGACATCTACAGAACTTTTCATCCTACAATTGCAGAATACACATTCTTCTCAGTAGTGCATGAAGTTGCTCTGGGATTGACTACATACTAGGTCATAAAACAATTCTCAGCAAATCCAAAAAAATCAAAATCATACCATGCAACTTCTTAGACCACAATGGAATGAAGCTGGAATTCGGCAACTCAAGACTCTCTAGAGCATATGCATACACATGGAGACTGAACAACGTGCTCCTGAATGAACAATGGGTCATAAAAGAAATCAAAACAGAAATAAAAAACGTTCTGGAAACAAATGAAGACAACGCAACATTTTCAAAACTTACGGGATACAGCAAAAGCTGTGTTAAAGGAAAGTTTATAGTAATACATGCCTACAATGAGAAATTTAAAGACAACATATAAATGAGCTATCAATGCATCTTAAGGGACTAGGAAAACAACAAACCCAACCCAAAATGAGTAGGAGAAAGAAATGATTAAAATCAGAGAAGATATCAACAAAATTGGATCTAAAAAATTACAAAAGATCAGCAAAACGTAGAGCTGGTTTTTTGAAACAAACAAACAAACAAAAACAAAACTGACACACAATTGGGCCAACTAGCCAAAAAAAAAAAAAAAAAAAGAGAAGACTCAAATCAAAAGAAAATTAGAGATGAAAAAGAAATGTAACAAGAGACACCAAAGAAATAAAAAGTCATCAGAATTACTACAAAGAGTTGTATGCCAACAAACTGGGAAATCTATCAGAAATGGATAGATCCCTGGACACATAAAACCTACATAAATTCATAAATTGAGCCATGAAGAACTAACTCCAGCTCTTCAAATAGTTGAAAGAGAGGGAATCCTCCCAAGTCCTTTCTACTAAGCTAGCACCACCTTAATTCCTAAACCTGAAAAAGATGCAATAGAGAAAGAGAATTACAGACCAATTTCCCTGATGAACATAGATGCAAAAATCCTAAACCAAATTCTAGCCAGTAGAATCCAAAATGCAACAGAAAGGTCATCTACTCAGACCCAGTGGGATTTATCCCTGATATGAAGGGATGGTTCAACATTCACAAATCTATCAATGTGATACCCCACAATAACAAACTGCAGAAGAAAAATCATAGATTGGGGCTGGCACTGTGGATCACTTGGTCAATCCTCTGCCTGCAGTGCCAGCATCCCATATGGGCACTGGGGTCTAGTCCCAGTTGCCCCTCTTCCAGTCCAGCTCTCCGCTGTGGCCTGAGAGGGCAGTGGAGGATGGCCCAGGTGCATGGGCCCCTGCACTTGCATGGAGACCAGGAAGAAGCATCTGGCTCCTGGCTTCAGATCGGTGCAGCACCGTCCGTGGTGGCCATTTGGAAAGTGAACCAATGAAAAGAAGACCTGTCTCTCTCTCTCATTGTCTATAACTCTACCTGTCAAATTAAAAAAATCACATTATCTCCATAGATGTAGAGAAAGCATTTGATAACACACAACACCCTTTCATGATGAAAACTCTAATAAATTGCTATAGAAGAAATATTCCTCAACACAATCAAGACAATTTATGACAGATCTACAGCCAGCATCATACTGAATGGGAAAAGTTGGAAGCATTTCCACTGAGATCCAGTACCAGACAGGGAGGCCCAATCTCACCATTGTGAGTCAATATAGTACTGGAAGTTTTAGCCAGAGCCATTAGGCAAGAAAAAGAAATCAAGGTCATACAAATTTGGAAGGAAGAAGTCAAACTAGCCCTATTTGAATATGACATGGTTCTATATATAGGGGATCTAAAAAACTCCACCAAGAAACTATTGGAAGTTTTAGAAGAGTTTGTTTAAATAGCAGGATATAAAGTCAATACAAAAAAGTCAATAGTCTCTGTATACACAGAAAACACCGCAGCTGAGAAGAACTTCAGAGATAAATCCCAATCACAATAGCTACATAAAAAATCAAATACCTTGGAATAATCTTAAACAAGGATGTCAAACATCTCTACAAGGAAAATTACAAAACTTTAAAGAAAGAAATTGAAGAAGATAGAAAAAATGGAAAATCTTCCATGTTCATGGATTGGAAGAACCAATATCATCAAAATGTCCATTTTTCCAAAAGAAATTTACAAAATCAATGCAATACAAATTGAAATACCAAAGGCATTCTTTTCAGATCTGGAAAAAAATGCTGAAATACATATTTAGGCACAGGAGACCTCACATAGCTAAAGCAATCTTACACAACAAAAATAAACCTGGAGGCATTATAATACCAGATTTCAAGACATACTACAGGGCAGTTGTAATCAAGAGTCTACTACTGGTACAAAAATAGATGGATAGACCAATAGAACAGAACAGAAACACCAGAAATCAATCCAAACATCTATATCCAAATTATATTCGATCAAGGAACTTAAACCAATTCCTGGAGCAAGGACAGTCTAATCAACAAATGGTGCTTGGAAAACCAGATTTCAACATGCAGAAAAATGAAGCAAGACCCCTACCTTACACCTTACACAAAAATCCACTCAACAAAGATCTAAATTTATGATCTGACACCATCAAAATATTAGAGAACACTGGAGAAACCCTGCAAGATATTGGCACAGGCAAACACTTTTTGGAAAAGACCCCAGAGGCTGGCCAGCGCCATGGGTCACTTGGCTAATCCTCTGCCTATGGCACCCGCACTGCGGGTACTAGTCCCTGTTGGAGTGCCGGGTACTAGTCCCGGTTGCTCCCCTTTCAGTCCAGCTCTCTGCTGTGGCCTGGGAGGGCAGCAGAGGATGGCCCAAGTGCTTGTGTCCCTGTATCTGCATGGGAGAATGGGAGGAAGCACCTGGCTCCTGGCTTCAGATCGGTGCAGCGCTGGCCCTGGTGGCCATTAGGGGAGTGAACCAATGGAAGGAAGACCTTTCTCTCTGTCTCTCTCACTGTCTATAACTCTCTCTCTGTCTCCCTCTCTCACTGTCTAGCTCTGCCTGGCAAAAGTAAAAGTAAAAATAAAAGACCCCAGAGGCACAGGCAGCCAAAGACAAAATTAACAATTGGTATTACACCAAATTGAGAAGCTTCTGTACTGCAAAAGAAACAGTCAGGAAAGTGAAGAGGCAACCAAAAGAATGGGAAAAGTATTTGCAAATTATGCAACTGATAAAGGGTTGATAACCACAATCTACAAAGAGATCAAGAAACTCCACAACAACAAAACAAACAACCCACTTAAGAGATGGGCCAAGGACCTAAATAGACATTTTTCAAAAGAGGAAATCCAAATGGCCAACAGACACATGAAAAAATGTTCAGGATCACTAGCATTCAGGGAAATGCAAATCAGAACCAAAATGAGGTTTCACCTCACACTGGTTAGAATGGCTTTAATACACAAATCAACACACCACAGATGCTGGCAAGAATGTGGGGATAAAGGTACCTTAATCCACTGTTTTTGGGAATGCACACTGGTAAAGCCACGATGGAGACAGTTTGAGATATCTCAGAAATCTGAATATGCCCTACCCTACAACCCAGCCATCCCAGTCCTTGGAATTTACCCAAAGGAAATTAAATAGGCAAATCAAAGAGCTATCTGCACCTCAGTGTTCACTGCAGCTCAATTCACAATAGCTAAGAAATGGAATCAGCATAAATGACTATGAACAGAAGACTGGATAAAGAAATTATGGGATATGTTCTCAATGGAATACTACATAGCAGTAATAAAAATGAAATCCAGTCACTTTCAACAAAATGGAGAAATCTGGAAAACATAATGCTGAGTGAAATAAGGCAGTCCCAGAGGGACAAATACCATATGTTCTCCCTGATCTGTGGCAACTAACTGAGCACCTAAAAAGAAACCTGTAAAAGTAAAACTAGTACTATGAGAAGCAATGACTTGATCAGCCCTTGTCCTGACTGTTGAGGAATAGCTTACTATTTTATTCTTTTTAGTATTTTCTTTTTCTACTTAGTACTATTCATTGAAGTCTTTACTTAACACAGAATTATTCTCAGGTGTTTAAATCCAATTGAAAATCCATTCCTGTTAAAAATAAGAGTGGGAATAAGAGAGGGAGGAGATGTAGGTTAGCATATGTTCCCTCTGACTTACCCCTAAGGGTAAGTATGTCAGTGTGGGTGCAAACTGTTAAAATCTTTACTTAGTATGCAGTTGATCTTCTGTATCTAATGATATTTAAAAATGAATCTTAATGAAGAATGGGATGGGAGACAAAGTAGGAGGTGGGATGTTTTGGGGGTGGGAGGGCGGGAATGGGGGAAGATACACTATAATCCATAAGTTGCACTTACAAAATCTATATTTATTAATTAAAAGCTTTCTATAAAAAATCAAGGCTCAAAATGTCAATTTCACTTTGATTTATTACATTTTAGATGCTCTATTACATACAAAACATACAGTATTTATCTGTTTAGGACTGGCTTATTTCACTAAGTGTAGTGGTTTCCAGTTCCATCCATTTTGTTATAAAAGATAGGATTTCATTTTTTATCACCGAGTTGTATTCTATAGTGTATATATACCATAATATGAAATGCTTTTTAAAAAGCACCTTAAAGAAGGATATACTTTTTTAAGGTTAACAAAATTAATCTACTAGAGTAAAAATAATTAAGGAAACACAGGGGAAAGTAACACTAACATCCAGTTTCAGAGAATTAAAACAATGCTTTACAGAGAATGTAGCCTTGTCAAGATGCTAAAATTTTATTACAATGTTTAGGAATAAAAATTTAACTTGAGATTAAAATCTACTATATTTTGGACATAAAAGTCTCCAAATCAAATATAATTTAAAATAGTTACACTCTTACTTAAAACAAGCAAATAAAATCACAGTATGAAAACTACCAACCAACCAATTAAAAAGTTACAGAAGCAAAACTTTTGTAAAGAAATACAAAATATTCCAGGGCCAGTGCTGTGGCATAGGGGATAAAGCTATTTCCTGTGGTGCCAGTATCCTATATGAGTGCTGATTTGAGTCCTGGATGCTCTACTCCTGATCCAGCTCTCTGCTGATGGCCTGGGAAAGCAGTGGAAGATGGACCAAGTGCTTGGGTCCCTGTACCAGCGTGGGGGACCTGGAGAAAGCTCCTGCCTCCTGTCTTCAGATCAGCCCAGCTCTGGCCCCTTGTGTCTATTTGGGGAATAAACCAGCAGATGGAAATTCTCTCTGTCTCCCTCCCCCGCCCCCCGCTGCTCTGTACCTCTGCCTTCCAAAAAATAAATAAATCTTAAGGAACAAAGAAAGAAATACAAAATATTCCAAACACTTCTATGTTTCTCAGATGTACCAAGGTGAAATAAGCAGAGAATATTTTCAAATTTATTTGGAAACCCAGCATTACATAGATGATGATGTAAGTTGACCAGAACTTTAAATATGAATTAAGTATAAGCCACTCTTTCATAAACAGATGCATATATTCTTAGAATTTTTATAATAAATAAAATCAGATATGAAAATATAATGAAGGACAAGTGAGATATAAGAAAAAAATGCAAAAGGTTAAACATTTAAACAATTCATTTGAATTTTCCAAGTGAAATTTTTTTTAACTTTTATTTCATGAATATAAATTTCCAAAGTACAGCTTATGGATTATAATGGCTTCCCCCCCATAACTTCCCTCCCACCCGCAACCCTCCCCTTTCCCTCTCCCTCCCCCCTTCCATTCACATCAAGATTCATTTTCAATTCTCTTTATATACAGAAGACCAGTTTAGCATTTACTAAGTAAAGATTTCAACAGTTTGCACCCACATAGAAACACAAAGTGAAAAATACTGTTTGAGTACTAGTTATAGCATTAAATCACAATGTATAGCACATTAAGGACAGAAATCCTACATGAGGAGTAAGTGCACAGTGACTCCTGTTGTTGACTTAACATATTGACACTCTTGTTTATGGCATCAGTAATCACCCTAGGCGCTTGTCATGAGTTGCCAAGGCTATGGAAGCCTTTTGAGTTCACCAACTCCGATCATATTTAGACAAGGTCGTAGTCAAAGTGGAAGTTCTCTCCTCCCTTCAGAGAAAGGTACCTCCTTCTTTGATGACCCATTCTTTCCACTGGGATCTCACTCGCGGAGATCTTTCATTTAGTTGTTTTTTTTTTTTTTTTTTTTTTTTGCCAAAGTGTTTTGACTTTCCATGCCTGTAATACTCTCATGGGCTTTTCAGCCAGATGCGCGTGCCTTAAAGGCTGATTCTGAGGCCAGAGTGCTGTTTAGGACATTTGCCATTCTATGGGTCTGCTGTGTATCTCGCTTCCCGTGTTGGATTGTTCTCTCCCTTTTTGATTCTATCAGCTAGTGTTTGCAGACACTAGTCTTTTTTATGTGCTTCCTTTGGCTCTTAGTCCTATCATTATGATCAATTGTGAACAGAAATTGATCACCGGGACTGGTGAGATGGCATTGGTACATGCCACCCAAGTGAAAAATTTAAGAAGAAAATCACATGACCATTTAGATTTAATGTTAAAAGTGTTTGAAAACAATCAGCGTGAAATATAAAAAAAAAATGACAGCAGTATAGTAAAAAAATGACTTCCATGCTCTTATCAAGATTGTTTAAAAAGAATCTTACAACAAACAACACAATACCTACAGGATCATAGGCAGCTTTTTCCCTGGAAGGAAGGCTAGACCAGGTGCCTCCTCTTTCATCAAATTTTTAATCGGGGAAGTGGAGGGAAAGGAGAGCAAAATTAAAAATAAGGTGTAAAGATTTCTAAGGAATAAAATGTCAATATATTGGAGATATTTAGAGTCCATAAAATCTAAAAACAGATACAACTGATAAAGAATTTAACCAGATTGATGGAAAGATCAATATTTTTAAAATCCATTAGATTACCACGCACCAGCAAGAAACAAATAGAAAATATTAAAGGTCAATAGGCAGAGTAGAAAGCAAATATTAACAGGAGAAACGGGAAAATAATGATTAAATCATGGGATGTCTTTCAGCTTTCTTCCAATCAATATTAAACAGTAACACAAATGACCCAACAGGAAAATGAGTCACAATACGAAGAAAATAAAGCCCAGAGGCCGACGCACAGAACTGTGACTCACTGAAGCAGTTACTGCACCGAGAGCTCCAGCAGGGACCCATCAGGGAGGGCAGGGCCACAGGAGGGACCCGGCAGGTGCAGGAGCAGAGGGGAGAGGCCTCCCACCTGGGGAGGTGGAGTCCGACCTGCACCCAGGCCTCGCCTCCTGCTGCTCCCACCCAGCACAACCTGAAGTCAGGGGCCCATTGCCCTGGAGGATGATGATAGGATGCATCCGTTGCGAGGTTGTGTGTGCTCACGGCCGTGCACGCTGTCCAATCAGGCACGACGACGTCCACGCCACGTCATCACGCGGGGTCCTGACGTCACAGTCATCTTACAGTTCTGGGCAGGAGCGAGGTGCTAGGAGACGGCTCTGCAGGCGCGAGGCTCCCAAAGTGAGTCGGGCTCCGTGGCCTTCACCTTCATCACCGGGGGACGCTGGACACCTGGAGCTGAAAACCGCGACGTGGTGAGTGTGTGCGCCCAGGTGTCGGGAGAGGCGTAAAGCAGCCGTGGAAGCTGCTGAGAAGCTGGCAGGACGCGGGCCTCCCAGAGGTCGTCTCCGAATCTGTGGTGCCATATTGCCGCTGGCCCAGCGCTTCCCTTGGTCCCCTCAGACCCGGGGGTCGGGGTCTGCACTGGCACCCGGGACCCCCGACACCCTGCCCCTTCCCTGCTCACAGCGACTTCTCATCCCCAGAGCCTTCCCCAGGCAGCTGTGTGGCAGCAGCCCCGCGTCTCCCTGACTGTGCAGTGGGCACGGGGTGGTCATTAGGGAGAATGTGGGCTCCGTGTGTGGGGTGCGTGTGGGACGGGAGCTGTAGTTTATGCAGCCCTGGGCTCCTCTGTTCTTCCCTGCCGGGACCTGATTCCCCCCAGTTTTCTAAATATGTGGGCAGCAGGGTCTCTTCCAGGATGCTGAGCTCTCAGCACAGCTGTTTCTAGGGGGTCTCAGTATTTTCTGTTTCCAATAACACAGTCACCTGGGGTGGGTAAGGCTAAAACAAAAGTTCTGTTTCACTTGGCATTTCTGTTCAGGTTTTAGAGGAGCTCAAGTGCCCTGTAATTTGACACTTGGTTATCATCTTAGCCTTTACACTTTCCCTTGACAGCCTGTTGTCTGCATATGCACTTTTAACATAGATAGTTTTTCTGCTTAAATTTATGAGTATTTTAAAAATTATTCTGTTCCATAAAGCCTTTCCAATCACGAAGATATGTCTACTGAGTTTTTTTGAATTTATATTTTGATATGAGAGCCTGGTTCTTTTTGTTTGTTTTACTTTTTCCAGACTGTTGGATATTATTGACAAAATTTGTGTTAATTCAAGTCATGCAACATGATGTTTTGATGTGTCAGGAAACTTTGAAAAATTATGTAACATTCACATTTTTTTTGGAAATATCAACCATCCTTTATTAGCAAACTTGTACAGGTTAACTTGCTGACCTGGCTCAAAACAGCATCGCTAACAAGTTCAGGGTTGGAGGTGCACATGCACTAAAGACTGTCTCTGTAAAAAGGGATTTTTAAAATTCCCTCACCTTAAGCATATTTTTTTAAAAAAATCTCCAGTGTTGCAGAAAAAATACCACAAAGTGATTTCAGTCCATGAAAAAAATATCACATGGGATATATATACATATGTGTGTGTATAAGAAATATATATAAAAAATAAAATACATATTTGTAATATTGAGAAAAGATAAGAGGGTTAATTGGAAAGTTATATCCAACCATGAATTGGACAACTCACTGTGGCACATTGATCAATTTTTCCTTAGTCTATAAATTTGACACCCTGTAGCCCAAATTGAAGAGTGTTTGTAAAGTACATGGCAAATCAGACATAATGACCACATGAAAAAAAAATTAACAACGTTAGCCTCAAGAATATTTCAGAATTGAGCATTCAAAGAAAAATAGTGCAACCTAACAAAGCATCCAATATTCACCACACAAATTTTGAGAGTGATTGCCACAGTATTCTGTTCCACACATTAATTTATCTTTTCCCGAATGTTGCCATTGACATGTGAAATTTTCCATCATGTATTTCTGGGCACTGGTACCATTCCTATAATATACTGTGTAAAGTACACAACTTAAGACATTCTATTTACAAATACTTTATACTGTTTGAAATGGATTCCTTTTTCGCCCATCTCCCTTATATCTGCTAGTGATTTTATTGTAATTCCCATGAAGTTATTTAGTTTTACTTACAGTATTAGTGGTGTATTTTATATTATGAGCAGCCTTTCTGGTTTTGTGATTGCAGTTATTGATATATGGCGTTTTTTTAATTTAATGATGTATTTATTTATTTGAAAGAGTTACAGAGAGAGAGACAGAGACAAAGAGAGACAGAGAAATAAATGTCTTCCATACACTGGTTCACTCTCCAAATGGCTGCAATGGCCAGAGCTCAGCTGATCCAAAGCCAAGAGCCAGTAGCTTCTTCTGGTTCTCCCATGTGAGTACAGGGGCTCAAGGAGTTTGGCTGTTCTCCACTGCTTTCCCCAGGCACATGAACAGGGAGGCAGATTGGAAATAGAACAGCTGGGACTGGAACTGGTGCCAGTATGGGATGGCAGCACTGCAGGCCGGGGCCTTAACTTGTTGTGCCACATCGTCTGTGCCAAGTATGTGTGTACTTAATATCCTTGTTTAATTAAATCCTTGTATTGTGACATTCTGGCTTGACTTTCTTTCACAGTGATGACATCAAATCACTCAAAATTCTGTTAAGTTTTGCTGGCAACATTAATGTATAGTCTCTCTGAAATCTGTTAGGGTAAGCTTAATCTTACACACTTTAAAGTCACACATTTTTAAACTTTCTTAATTTTTATAATTCCAAAATTATCATTCTCTGAATTTTCCCAAAATGTAGCTCTAGATATACATCCTCAGAATTTCTCTAGTAGGTGGAGTGAGTTTTATATTCATTGATTTTTACTTCTCACTTTATATAATTACAATTTATTTTTCACCAAATTCCTTTATTTTTGCATTTTATACAATTTAGTAAATGTAAAGTAACCTTTGATTTTAGAAATTTTCTGTAGTCTATATATCTTTAGATACTTGGATAATTCCTTTAAGATTATTATCTAAAGTGGCTTGAGAAAAGAGATTAGGATTATTTTAGTATGCTTTTCAAATGTAATAGAATATTTTACATGAAAGTCATATATGCATGTCAATCTCAAATAAAATATTTGTAACATGAACATACTGTTCTTTTTGAGTTTTGAAAGATACTTTGCCCATATGAAAAATACTACACAAACACTCTTTTCATTCAGTACTTGAAGGAGGTTTCTGAGAGTCATGTAATTTGTATGAACGCCAACAGTGAATGCTGTTAACATTCTATTGATCCTCTGTTTAAAAAATCCATCATTTTCTTTTACAGGGCTTTTAAGATTTATCTTTATTTCTGGGTTTATGCAGTTTAATTATGATCTGCCTTAGCATGGTGATTTTTTTCCATTCCGTGATTGGAGTGCTGCAATGACCTACTTCATTCTTAAAATTTATAGTTTTGTCAAAACTTTATAATATTTTCTAATGGTTCTTTTGATTTCTGTGTTATATGTTGTTACATATCCTTTTCACCTCTGGTTGTATTGATTTGGGTCTTCTCCCTCTTTTTTTTTTTAGTTGCTCCAATGGTAGAACTATTTTATTTATTTTTTCAAAAAAACAGCTCTTCATTTCACCTATTTTTTGTTATTTTACTGGTTTCATTTTTGTTTATTCTCTCATTTTAATCATTTCTTTCATCTTATTAATTTGGGGTTTGATTTGTTGTTGTTTTTCTAGGTCCTTGAGATGCATTGATAGCTCATTTTTTTGGTATCTTTCCAATTTTTTCATGTAGGCACTGATTGCTGTAAACTTCACCCTTAACACTGCTTTGGCTGTATCCCATTCCTTTTTATATTCTGTACTGATTTCTTGTATGACCCACTGTTAAATCAAAAGCATGTTGTTCAGTCTCGATGTGTTTCCGTGTGATCTAGAGAATCCTGAGTTGTTGAATTCCAGCTTTATTCCATTTCTCATCTGAGACGATGCATGATATTATGTCAAAGTTTTTGAATTTGCTGAGACTTACTTTATGACCTAGCATGTGGTCTATGCTTTTAGAGTACCAGATAAATCAAGCTAAGATGGCATCTGGAATTAAATTGATTTATTGTTCGGGAACAGTCTCTGGTCTTTCCTTATTGTACAATTTTATGGGTTATGGTTGCTGAAATTTTACTTTTACTAATGAGAAGAGTGAGAGTGATAGGCGCATTGTTGGAATTTTAGTACTTTGGACAACTGAAAGTATTGGCTATTTATGTTTATAACTCAACAATAAGACAAACCAATGAGAGAGGAAAATTATGAGAACACACTTCATAAAAGACCACATACCAATAAAAGTGCATGAGGAGCCAGCATTGTGGCAGAGCAGGTAATTCCTCTTCCCGTGATGGCAGCACCCCATATGAGCACTGATTCATGTGCTGGCTGCCAATCCACCTCCTGGCTAATTGCATGGGAGAACAGCTAATTACAGTCTGGTTCAAAGAGAAAGCACAGTTCTTTGATATCCCTTTCTTGGTTGCATTTTACATATCATGTAATGTTGAGCACAATTTGCTAAAAATACTTTCTTGAAGAAAAACAAGGCAAGTCACAGGGCAGAATAAAATACCTTGTCACACTCAGGAGAATGGATCATATGTTTTTAATAATTTATTTTTATTAATTTAAAGAGAACAGATTTCGTGTATTTCAAAGGTACAATTCTAAGGATATAATGACATTTATCTCCTTCCCTCTTCCTTCCTTTCTTTTTGAATTTTTGGGATAACATTTTTGTTTATATTCACAGGCAAAATGCAGCACTAAATAAAGAGTTCAACAAGTCAAAAGTAGAAAGACCGTAGTTCATGGGAGTAGACAAGCACTATCAATAATAATCAAATCTCAACATGACAGTTTCACTCATATACAATAAATTTGTTTATTATTCTGTTTATTAGCGACTACACATCGGAGAAAACATGAGGTTTTCATTTTTCATTTTGAGGTCATCAACTCCCTGTATATTTTGGGTGGTTTCCAGGTAACTGTTATGTTCAAAGCTCTTTAGAATCTTCTAGGCCCTAGTGTCATCATACTCATTGACAGGAAATTTATATTTACTTTCGTGAATATTTAGAAAATGAAAAATTAAACTATCTTAGATTTTTGAAATTGTCCATAATGCACTTCTCTGTGCCCATATTTTTCCTATAAATATAATAATTGAGCCCATCCTGACTGGGCTGTGCCCCCCTCCCCCACCACTACTGCCCCCCCCCCCACGATGAAGAAATTCTTCCAGGAGATCAAGGCAGACATCAAATTCAAGAGTTCAGGGCCTGGTCAGAAACCACAGACTCCCTGGGGGAGAAGGCCCCCAAAGAGAAACCCAACCAGCTGGCTCTGAGGCAGCCCTGCCACGCTGGGGACCCATCGATGAGGTGCAGATGGCGGCGGCTGGAGCAGAAGCAGCCCTGGGCCCAGGGACCCAGGTCCATGGGGAACCAGGTGAGGAAGGAGCAGCGAGCCCAGGCCACTGTCCGTGGGAGCCCCGAGGCACAAGGGACTAACGCGGTCCCTGAGGCCAAAGAGGAGGGTCAGCTCACCTGGTGGTGCTGGGCATGTACTTCACCTGCGCGCTCACGGGGCCACCCTGAGCAGGGACCAGCGGGAGGCCGGCATCAAGGAGGCCATTCTCTCAGAGGCTGTGTCCATCATGAAGATCCACACATTCAACAAAGCCCATGACAGGGTGAAGCTGGGCGTGGACACCACTGCCAAGTACCTGGACAACCTCCACCTGCACCCCGAGGAGGAGAAGTACCGAAGATCAAGCTGCAGAACAAGCTGTTCCCGGAGCGCATCAACTGCTTGGAGGGGGCACATGAGTGTTTTGAGGCCATCGGGTTCCAGAAGGCCCTGCTTCCAGTCCTGATCAGGAGAGCCCGCAAGAGTTCTAGGTGCTGACCCAGGCGGTGGTGGCCCAGCCCCAGAGCCTGCACAGGCACAAGGAGCAGCCGCTGGCCGCCAAGCCTGTGCAGACCACGCTGCAGGCCTCCAAGTTCTAGCTGCCCCGCGGACTTCTTCAGCCTCATGGCAGAAGAGGTGAAGCCAGAGCAGAGGCTCAGGGCCAGTGTAGTGGAGCAGCTGAGTGTGCTGTGGGCTAAGGCCAGGCGCCAGTAGGAGGAGCAGAGGGAGCTGCGGGGGTACAGGTTCACACTGCGCATGCGCCTCCGGGACAGCTGCCTGCTGCAGGAGGCTGGTGGGGGGCGCTGGGGCTTGGGTGCCCCGGGAGGGCTGCGGGCATGGTGCATGCTGTCCAGTCAGCCCTGACCGTCCTGCCCGCGGGGACCTTCTATGCCTGCAAGCGATTGTTGGCGCTGTACAGCTTCCTCTGGGAGGCCTTGGAGAGCGGCTGGCTGTACTTGGAGCTGCTGGCCTCAGGGGGCAGAAGCTGTTGGAGGAGGAGAACCTGGCCTTGAAGGAGTGCACCCTGGGGAGGGGTGCCCAGCCTGGGTGCGGGGCCCTGGAAGTCAGACAGCAGGGCCGCGTGCTGCCCCCCAGCAGTAGGGTGAGGCTTGCTCTGCCCCCAGGTGCCCTTCGCCCTCTTGACCTCGTGGGACCCAGCGGTGCTGGAGGACCTCGGGCTGCTGGCGGAGCCCCACGCGCATGGCTCCTGAAGACCGAGCTCCTGGCAGCCATGGAGCAGCTCTTGTACAACAAAAGCAGAGTTGGCCTCAAAAAAAAACCTATAATAATTGTAACTGTTGAATAATACACGGTGGTATACTTAATTTAACATCATTTCCCTGAGTACCATAAACATTTTAGATTAAATTCCTGCAAATTTTACATTTTTGTAAGTGAAATTTTGGAAATAATTTTCAATCATGTCCATTACATCTGCTTGGGATTCTTTAACCACAACAATAAAATAAAATGCAAAATATCACACCTATTTTGGGACAATTTTGATTTGCAGGTAATGAGATTATTTACACTTCCGTAGCAGTGCTCTGTAGCAGTGCTATTGTCATTACCATGCTATGTTGTAGTATTTTTTTTTTTTTGACAGGCAGAGTGGACAGTGAGAGAGAGGGACAGAGAGAAAGGTCTTCCTTTACCGTTGGTTCACCCTCCAATAGCCGCTGTGGCCGAAGCCAGGAGCCAGGTGCTTCTCCTGGTCTCCCATGTGGGTGCAGGGCCCAAGGACTTGGGCCCTCCTCGACTGCACTCCCAGGCCACAGCAGAGAGCTGGACTGGAAGAGGAGTGACTGGGCCAGAATCCCGTGCCCTGACCGGGACTAGAACCTGGTGTGCTGGTGCCACAGGCAGAGGATTAGCCAATTGAGCCGCAGCGCCGCCTATGTTGTTTTAATTTTAACATGGGGAACCTGGGCTTACCCTGGCCTGCTTTTCATTGGGAGGTGACCATGTCATATCCTTTCATGAAGTGTCTGTGTAACTTTCTTGTTCATAATTTTTCAGAAGCAAATACACATGGCTATATATGCAATATATATACCAAATTGTGAATTGTATGGAAAAGATATTTACCTTGGTTATTTTATTTTCCAAAGTGTAATTCTGTATACTTCTATTCCATTAACTTGACTTTGTTATGAGACATGTTGGTTTCTTGTTTTAAAATATGACAATTTTCTTTTTATTCTTTAAGAGTTAATTTAATTGATATCTTCATCCACTTACTGTATATGTGTTCACTACTTTGTTATCATTCCTAAAGAATGACTCAGTTCTGTTCACAGACATTTTGAATTTTTTTAGCATACTACGTGCATCTAAGTCTTATTTCCTGTTGCATTTTATCGTTTTCATCTATATTTCTCTTCCATCTTCCTTGAAGAGCTAACATCAGACTTTCACTCTTAACTTTTCTTGCCATTTTTATTGTGAGTTCATCATTTCAAACAAAATTCCATACATCATCTCAGAACATTCATTTGCACGTTTCCTGAGAACTGTATTGAAATAGTGGACCATTCACCCTTCCAAGAGTACACATGCTTTAGAACATTTTATAGATTCAATGGTACACATAATTTAATGTTGATCTTGAAAATTTCCACATGCTACATTAACATGCTTTTATCTTTGTTTCCGAATTATTATGCTAAGTAACATTAATTGGTCTAGGGGTCCATGCAGTGGTGTGGCAGGTCAAAGCCCGCCCTGCAGCTGTGGTATCCTATATGGGTGCCAGTTCAAGTCCTGGCTGCTCCACTTCTGATTCAGCTCCCTGCCAATATGCTCGGGAAACCAAGAAGGTGGCCCAAATGCTTGGGCCTCAGCACCCATGTGGGAGACCTGGTACAAGTCCCTGGCTCCTGGAATCGGATTTTAGCAGCCTTTGCCATAGTGCCATTCAGGAAGTGAACTGGCAGATGAAAGTCCTCTCTCTCTCTCTGTCTCTCTCTACTTCTCTGTGGAATTCTGCCTTTCAAATAAATAAAATAAATCTTTAAAAAAATTTTATCTGCATTGTATTCCTGCAATTACGTACTCTTTTGTAAATATAATCTTAGGCCTATTTTTTAAAAATTTCACCTATGTCTGCTTAAAATTCTATAAATACAAACAAATTACAAGTTTCTAGTCACAGTAATTAAAATGTCATGTGCCATGCCATATCTGAATAATTTATTTTTAAAATTACACTTCAGTTGAACATGATCATCAATTTATGTCATTGAATACATACTTTATTCCATTTCTATTTTTGAATTCATTACTACTCCTTTACTTTTTTCATTAATAGTGTAACAATGTCAATGATAGAACAAGTTACCTGTGGCAATCTTGGGTTAATTTACTTTGTAATGTAATCAACTTTACCTAAATTTTTCCAGTTTTCAGACAATGTTCATGCACAACATTGCGTAGAATCATTTTGCATCAGTGTCATCATTCTCCTTTGCAGATCAGATATTTTGTTAAATTTCATGGACTCTTTTGTAACTACACACTTTGACTTGATTCTGGAAATATTTACAAAGTCATTTCTTCATATCAGTATTATAGTTCAAATATATTTTGTTAAGATACTTGAAATATTCTTGTTTTAAGTTCTGTTAAATTTATTTTCTTTCATAAATTTATACATATACATATATGTGTATGTAAATATACATATATATGTTTCTTTTCCACAAAATTCCTGTATACCGTTTTGTCAATAATACATTATTCCCTATGACTTCTACAAAATTATTCCCTAATACTCAATATCAAAATACATGCCAATCATAGCCCTGAAAGCATTTGCTCATTCTAGTCAGCATTCTCTTTTTGAACATCAAGTGGCTCACATTTCTGTAAGTTGTCTCACTCCTTCCATGTACATGATTGTACAAAATTGTGTCACTATAGCAGACCCTTTCAGATGTTCAAGTTAATGAATTCTGTTTACAATTTGCTATTTTTTAGTACTCAAAAATCAAAATTTGACCATAAATATTTATTGGTTAAGGTACTTGTATGCTCACTAGAAGTTAATATATTAGTCATCATGGTCTTTTCCAATTTAGGTTCCTGACATTTTTATTATTTTAATGTAATTTTAAGTTTTGTATTCCTCCATGCCATCTCTATATGATTTTGACTCTTTTTCTCCCAAATTACTAATTTGTACAATATGTAATCAAAATGAACTGTCTTATATAGAGTGTATATCTCTTTATTTTGTCTTAGAATTTACCACTGCCACCTGAATGTGTGATTAGTAACCTGATTTATGACAATACTAGCACAGGGAAACAGTAGGTACCATAGTTTTATGATTTTGTGGTTATAAACTCAATTTAAATGCTGCAAGTTGTCCTAGATACTGTCATGAGTACAGGATTTCTGCACCTTATGGAGCCAGTACCATCATGGTCATCAGCATGGGATACTATATCTTTCTGGATGTTACTGGAGCTGTAAATTATTTTCTGATTTCAGAAATTTTCCAAAATACATGTCCCTGCCATTCTACAATTTTTCCAGTTTATTCTGGACCCTTTTATAGAAATACCCATCCACATGTTTGTCTTTAAATTATGTCTCACACTATAATACTCATTGTTACTTAAGGCAAAGCAAACTTTTCCCTTGCCAGGTGCATCAGGTTTGTATTTTTATTTTCATTTTTAATTTATTACTTTGTGTATATCAATATCCACATGAAATCTAATCTTAGCACTGCCAATGTATGGCATTCTTTTGGGCATTTACCTAATAATGCCATGAATTTACTCAAAATTGTTCAGGTAGTATTAGTAACCTCCATCTTCATGTTCTATAAAATCTCTTTTGGACATTACATTGTTTCACTGTCAAGGACACATGTGTTTTATAGTTTCTTTATTTTTAGAGACTCAAAATTGGCATTCATTTTAAATTTTCCATGCATTAGGTTGAGACACTGTTATCTTGGCTCAAGATTATTGAATTCATTGGCATACAATTTCCTTGATTTAAGAAAGTACACATTTTCTGTAGCTTAAATGTTTATTTAGGGCTGTTTTTATCTATGTCTGTTACATCTTCTTGTGGCCTTATTTCTGCTTCTACCAAATTTGCCATTGGTATATCCAATAGTCAATATACCACATATATAAAATTGTCCCATTTCTCTACTTTTCATGTTGTATTTGATTTTGTTTACTGTAGCCTGAGTAAATAGTCAATAATCTAATTTGTGTCAGTTCTAGTGCAGGAAACTTAAGGCTACCATGATTTTCTTTATCATTGTTAGGGCATCAACTCTTCAATTTCTGGAAGCTTTCCAAACAAATTTTATATTCACAGTACCTGAGAACAAACTAGGGCTGTTCCACCAGTCTCATTAGCTGGGGAGTTCATTTTTAGCCTTATGTACATACATGTAACTTGAAATTAACCATTTACTTCAGAAATTTAGGTAAATTTTTTTGAACCTTGAATTCATTGAACTCACTCTTTTTCACAGATATTCTAGTCTAGGCTAATCCTAGCCCTGTGACCATTGTCTATGATGATTTAAATCTTTATTGTGAGATCACCATCACACTCAACATTCTATAAGTTGTCCTGGAAACATTCAGGTATACAGTGTTTCAGAGCCATCTTAACCAAGCATAGGCATTCTCTCTTCTCAAGGTAATATATACATATACATGAAAAAAAATAATTAGCTATAGGTATATGTGTGTATATATGTTTATACATATATATATATATATATATATATAACTTCTGGATTTTTATGGAACTCTAATTCATTGTTTGATTATTGAGTTTTTTGATTATTCAAATTTTGCACTGTGTGTCTAGATATTGGCACATTTCCTGACAATTATGTGGATAAGTGTCAGGATCTGGATGTGGTTTTGACCTCAAGATTGTATATATTTATCTAATTTTAGAGGTTGGTAGAGAGGGAGAGATGGAAACTATGAGCTACAGCTGGTGGCTTGTTCCCCATTCTTGGAACTCTAAATTATACTTTTTAGATAATAGATTTTATATTTATGTATACATTTCTAAAGTTTTGTTCTATATACAAATATATAAATAAATAAACTATATATATATATATATCTATGGGCTATTTTCCACAAAAATCTATTTAATGTGCTTGTCATTAATATTGTTACTCTTAATTAATCTAATGTTACTCATAATCTTGAAAATATAATATAAATTTTATTCTAACCAATACACCTCTTTGTGTATCTCATTTTGTCTTTGAATGTATTCTTATCACCTGTGTAAATGATTAGTAGTGTAATGAAAGCCCATCCTAGAACCAAACCTATCCATATGTTGCTTGCATTTTATATTGAAAGATCATAAACATACTCAAAATTTTATTAATTTTGTTGGCCATTTTTATATATATAGTTCATCAGAAAGACTTTTGGCTCCTATTCTCATTCTCCCTTTTTAGGTAATATACTTTTATCTTTGGTAGTTTTTGTACATAAGTGTAACTGTAGATGCCAGTATCTTTCATTTAAGGGTTTTTTTTTTTGTTATAAATGGCATATTTTCCTTACTTACAATTATTGATTTCTTCTTTTATTTCTCAAGTTTAATGCAAATTTAATACATGTTGGTTGATCCAATCCTGTTGTATATGCTTGTTATGCTATTGCTCCTACATTATTGCTGTCACTTCCAATAAGCAGATTATGGGTTATATCCTCATCTTTTATTTCTGTGACATGTATACATCATGATGTAGTATATGCTCATCCTAGCACAGAAAACTTAGCTCATCCTGGTTTATTTTTCATTGTGGTTTCATCAATTTGATGAAAATTATTATTTTTTTCCATTTTCCTTATATTGTTTATTGAACTCTTTTACTTAATTTGGGGCTAACTTTACAAACATTAATTAAACTGAAAGTAGATCTTTGAAAATTTAACAGTGGTAATGGGAGAGGGAGGAGGATGAAAGGTTGGAAACTGGATGAAAGGGAGGGTAGGGTGAGAAATATCACAGTGTTTCTAAATCACTACCTATAAAATACATGAAAATTGTATAACATAAATAAAATTTTAGAAAAAGAATGAAAATAAAATTATCAGGATTGTGAAGAGAGATATATGCACAAGGATATTCACTTGATACTTCCAATGGAAATAAGCCAAAAGTTGAAAATGATAGAATAATTAAAGAGTTAAGGCACCAAAAATATTCCTTGATTTACCTTCCTTGATTTTAAAATTTTTCTCATGGTGAAAATATTTACTGGATTATTGTTCACCAAATTCCTTCACGTCTATTGATCACTCTACTATTTATCCTATATTCTAATTACAATCATCAAAATGTAATTCACGTGTAAAATACAATTCACGTGTAAAATGCTCATTTTTTTAATTGTTGTCTTTATTCACTGTGTGACCTGTTTATATCATCAGTATCCTATTTGAGTGGCTTCTTCTTATGACATCAACATGATGGAAATGTTTTGAATTCTCTCTGCAACTATTTTGTGCCCCAAGTGCTCACGCCATCTTAACCCAATCTTTCTCAGTTCCTAGAGGATTTTTTTAGCTTTTCTGGAATTCTGGAGGAATATAAAATTTTAATTTTAATTTTCAAGGATTTAGATACAAATATCTTTCCATCAATGTTTATCTGGTAATTTTCAAAATTTTTGCTTTATTTCCACTCATTCTTCCTGTTTTGCATTTTAAAGAATTCAGTGGACTATTTTTTATGAAATGATCTTAATGTTCTTATTGTAGTTTCACTCCTATAAAAACAGTTCTAGTCATTGTTATCACAATATATTTGTACCCTGATGGAGAAAAGTTTAAACTTGTACTTTGTATTTGAATTTATGACTATTGTCCAATTATATTATCTAATCACAGTATGTACCAATGCTAGCACTGTGAACATGTGGCCATATTTGTTGGCTTTTTATTGTGTTGTCAGTTCTCTCAAAATTTTGTAAGGAACCTAAGAAATGTTTATCTTCAAAACATCCCACATCCATCTGAGACCAGCATTCTCTTTTCCTCTTTCAAGGATGTTTTTAAGTCTTTATTGATTTTATGGATTTTCTTGATGCTGGTGTACCTTTAAAATCACTATGGAAAGGAAATTATCTTTTCTGGATTTTAGTTTCTGAAAATTTCACATGGTTTTTACATGTAATATTAAGGAATAATTGTTCACTAAAAATTGTCACATTTTCTTGGCATTAATTGTGTTTTCTTTTTTACAAAATTACTCTATCCACTTAGAGTTGCCACCATATCATTTTTGTCATAGCATTTAAATTCTTTTTTTCTTTTGCCTTTGAATTTTTTTTTATCTCTTATTTAATGAATATAAATTTCCAAAGTACGACTCATGTGTTACAATGGCTTCCCCCCCCATACCGTCTCTCCCACCCACAACCCTCCCCTTTCCCACTCCCTCTCCCCTTCCATTCACATCAAGATTCATTTTCGATTATCTTAATATACAGAAGATCAGCTTAGTATACCTTAAGTAAGTATTTCAACAGTTTGCTCCCACACAGAAACATAAAGTGAAAAATAATAGATGATTTTTTTTAAATGGTGATGAAATCAGATCAGACCTATTGTCATGTTTAATCCCAGTGAGAGTCAAGTTGGGAATTGATAATTTCTTTCTTTTTTTTTTTTTTACAGAAGATCAGTTTAGTGTAAATTAAGTAAAGATTTCAGTCGTTTGCACCCCCATAGAAACACAAAGTGAAATATACTGTTTGAGTACTCGTTATAGCATTAAGCCTCAGTGTACAGCACGTTAAGGACAGAGATCCTACATGAGGAGTAAGTGCACAGTGACTCCTGTTGTTGACTTTACCAATTGACACTCCTGTTTATGGCATCAGTAATCTCCCTATGCACCAGTTATGAGTTTCCAAGGCTATGGAAGCCCTCTGAGTTCTCCGACTCTTATCTTGTTTAGACACGGTCATAGTCAAAGTGGAGGTTCTCTCCTCCCTTCAGAGAAAGGCACCTCCCTCTTTGAAGACCTGTTCTTTCCACTGGGATCTCACTCACAGAGATCTTTTTGCCAGAGTGTCTTGGCTTTCCATGCCTGAAATACTCTCATGGGCTTTTCAGCCAGATCCGAGTGCCTTTCGGGCTGATTCTGAGGCCAGAGTGCTATTTAGGACATCCGCCATTCTATGAGTCTGCTGAGTATCTCACTTCCCATGTTGGATCACTCTCCCCTTTATTTATTCTATCGGTTGGTGTTAGCAGATACTAGACTTGTTTATGTGCTCCCTTTGACTCTTAGTCCTTTCATTATGATCAATTGTGAACTGAAATTGATCACTTGGAGTAGTGAGATGGCATTGGCACATGCCACCTTGATGGGATTAAATTGGAATCCCCTGGTATGTTTCCAACTCTACCAATTGGGGCAAGTCAGCCCGAGCATGCCCCAAATTATACATCTCTTCCCTCTCTTATTTCCACTCTTATGTTTAACAGGGATCACATTTCAGTTAATTTTCAACACTTAAGAATAACTGTGTGATAAATACAGAATTAAACCAGTCATATTAAGTAGAACAGACAAAAAAAAATACTATGAGGGATAATGTATTAAGTTGTCCATTAGCAGTCAGGGCTATGCTGATCAAGTCACCATTTCTCATAGTGTCCATTTCACTTCAGGAGGTTTCCTTTTTGGTGTTGAGTCAGTTGTCACCGATCAGGGAGAACATATGGTATTTGTCCCTTCGGGACTGGCTTACTTCACTCAGCATGATGTGTTCCAGATTCCTCCATTTTGTTGCAAATGACTGGATTTTGTTGTTTCTTACTGCGGTATAGTACTCTAAAGAATACATATCCCATAATTTCTTTATCCAGTCTACCGTTGATGGGCATTTAGGTTGGTTCCAGGTCTTGGCTATTGTGAATTGTGCTGCAATAAACATTAGGGTGCAGACCGCTTTTTTGTTTATCAATTTAAACACCTTTGGGTAAATTCCAAGGAGTGGGATGGCTGGGTCGAATGATAGGGTTATATTCAGGTTTCTGAGGAATCTCCAGACTGATTTCCATAGTGGCTTGACCAGTTTGCATTCCCACCAACAGTGGGTTAGTGTCCCTTTTTCCCCACATCCTCGCCAGCATCTGTTGTTGGTAGATTTCTGTATGTGAGCCATTCTAACCGGGGTGAGGTGAAACCTCATTGTGGTTTTGATTTGCATTTCCCTGATTGCTAGTGACCTTGAACATTTTTTCATGTGCCTGTTGGCCATTTGGATTTCCTCTTTTGAAAAATGTCTATTGAAGTCCTTGGCCCATCTCTTAAGTGGGTTGTTGGTTTTGTTTTTGTGGAGTTTCTTGATCTCTTTGTAGATTCTGGTTATTAACCCTTTATCTGTTGCATAGTTTGCAAATATTTTTTCCCATTCTGGCGGTTGTCTCTTCACTCTCCTGACTGTTTCTTTTGCAGTACAGAAACTTCTCAATTTGATGCAATCCCAATAGTTGATTTTGGCTTTGACTACCTGTGCCTCCCGGGTCTTTTCCAGAAATTCTTTGCCTGTGCCAATATCTTGAAGGGTTTCTCCAATGTTCTCTAATAACTTAATGGTGTCAGGACGTAGATTTAGGTCTTTAATCCACGTTGAGTGGATTTTTGTGTAAGGTGTAAGGTAGGAGTCTTGCTTCATGATTCTGCACGTGGAAATCCAGTTTTCCCAGCACCATTTATTGAATAGACTGTCCTTGCTCCAGGAATTAGTTTTAGATCCTTGATCAAATATAAGTTGGCTGTAGATGTTTGGGTTGATTTCTGGTGTTTCAATTCTGTTCCATTGGTCTATCCATCTGTTTCTGTACCAGTACCATGCTGTTTTGATTACAACTGCCCTGTAGTATGTCCTGAAGTCTGGTATTATGATGCCTCCGGCTTTGTTTTTGTTGTACAAGATTGCTTTAGCTATTCGAGGTCTCTTGTGCCTCCATATGAATTTCAGCATCATTTTTTCTAGATCTGAAAAGAATGTCTTTGGTATCTTGATTGGGATTGCATTGAATCTATAAATTGCTTTTGGGAGAATGGACATTTTGATGATGTTGATTCTTCCAATCCATGAGCATGGAAGATTTTTCCATTTCTTGGTATCCTCTTCTATTTCTTTCTTTAAGGTTTTGTAATTTTCATCGTAGAGATCTTGAACGTCCTTGGTTAAGTTTATTCCAAGGTATTTGATTGTTTTTGTAGCTATTGTGAATGGGATTGATCTTAGCAGCTCTTTCTCAGTCATGGCATTGCTTGTGTATACAAAGGCTGTTGATTTTTGTGCATTGATTTTATATCCTGCCACTTTGCCAAACTCCTCTATGAGTTCCAATAGTCTCTTAGTAGAGTTCTTTGGATCCTCTAAGTACAGAATCATATCGTCTGCAAAGAGGGATAGTTTGACTTCTTCCTTCTTGATTTGTATTCCTTTGATTTCTTTTTCTTGTCTGATGGCTCTGGCTAAAACTTCCAGAACTATGTTAAATAGCAGTGGTGAGAGTGGGCATCCCTGCCTGGTGCCAGATTTCAGTGGAAATGCTTCCAACTTTTCCCCATTCAATAGGATGCTGGCTGTGGGTTTTTTATAAATTGCTTTGATTATATTGAGGAATGTTCCTTCTATACCCAATTTGCTTAGAGTTTTCATCATGAAAGGGTGTTGAATTTTATCAAATGCTTTCTCTGCATCAATTGAGATAATCATATGGTTTTTCTTCTGCAGTCTGTTAATGTGGTGAATCACATTGATTGATTTGCGAATGTTGAACCATCCCTGCATACCAGGGATGAATCCCACTTGGTCTGGGTGGATGATTTTCCTGATGTGTTGTTGTATTCTATTGGCCAGAATTTTATTGAGGATTTTTGCGTCTATGTTCATCAGGGATATTGGTCTGTAATTTTCTTTCAGTGCTGCATCTTTCTCTGGCTTAGGGATTAAGGTGATTTTGCCTTTGAATTTAATGTTATCACTCATATATAATTTCAGTTTCTTAGGTATACTGGTTCTTGCATTATGAATATGTGGCTTTTTCATTGTAGGTTTACAAGTCGCATGGAAATTTTCTAGGTTATCTTGGAATCTTTCCTGTACATAGTATCTCTGATTGGTCTAACATCAATGTACTGCTTCATGCTATCAGAATCACACAATTTTTTGCTATTTGGAAGTTTTTAGGGATCTCCAAATTTATCACTACTGTTGACATTTTCAATAGCATTATGTTTTTTAACTTTTATTTAATAAATATAAATTTCCAAAGTACAGTTTATGGATTACAAAGGCTCCCTACATAACTTCCCTCCCTCCTGCAACCCTCCCATATCCCGCTCCCTCTCCCATTCCATTCACATCAAGATTCATTTTCAATTCTCTTTATATACAGAAGATCAATTTAGTATATATTAAGTAATGATTTCAACAGTTTGCACCCACACAGAAACAGAAAGTGTAAAATACTGTTTGAGTACTAGTTATAGCATTAATTCACATTGTACAACACATTAAGGACAGAGGTCCTACATGAGGAGTAAGTGCACAGTGACTCTTGTTGTTGATTTAACATATTGACACTCTTGTTTATGGCATCAGTAATCACCATAGGCTCTTGTCATGAGTTGCCAAGGCTATGGAAGCCTTTTGTGTTTGCTGACTCCAATCTTATTTAGACAAGGTCATAGTAAAAGTGGAGGTTCTCTCCTCCCATCAGAGAAAGGTACCTCCTTCTTTGATGGCCCATTCTTTCCACTGGGATCTCACTGCAGAGGTCTTTGATTTAGGTCTTTTTTTTTTTTTCCAGAGTGTCTTGGCTTTCCATGCCTAAAATACTCTCATGGGCTCTTCAGCCAGATCTGAAAGCCTTAAGGGCTGATTCTGAGGCAAGAGTGCCATTTAGGACATCTGCCATATTTTACATGAGGAAATCTTTATGTCAGGGTTCTTCTTTTGGGTTACATTATCTTTTTTTTTTTTTTTTTGACTGGCAGAGTGGACAGTGAGAGAGAGAGACAGAGAGAAAGGTCTTCCTTTGCCGTTGGTTCACCCTCCAATGGCCGCCGCGGCCGGCGCGCTGCGGCCGGCGCACCGCGCTGATCCGATGGCAGGAGCCAGGAGCCAGGAGCCAGGTGCTTTTCCTGGTCTCCCATGGGGTGCAGGGCCCAAGCACCTGGGCCATCCTCCACTGCACTCCCTGGCCACAGCAGAGGGCTGGCCTGGAAGAGGGGCAACCGGGACAGAATCCGGCGCCCTGACCGTGCCTAGTGAGCCGCGGCACCAGCCCGGGTTACATTATCTTAACTTCCTGCAATATGCAATCATTTTAAAAATATGATTTAAGACTATTTTCACTAAATCTCTTTGTTTAGTTGATACTTGGTAATTATTCATACCAAACTGCTCAGTTTTATCCTAATCACAATTTATCCAATGATATGAACATCACTTTTCATTTATTTTTATTTGACTTTATTACTGTCACTATTTTGTAACATCAGTCAATATCCAAGTTGTATGCAAGTGTTAGCATTGTGGGTTACTATTTTTACTGAGAGTTTATTAACTCAAGGAAAGTGTCTAAGCTTTCCTGTCTACTTTAAAGTGCACATTTTTTCTGTACTACCTATGTTCAGTATATTCTTTCCCCCATTCAAGTTCTTTCCCTTCACTGCATCTGGATTGTGATGAGATTCAATTTAACATTGGAATTGAAATATTCCAAAATGTCCTTCTAGATACAGTTGTCTTAAAGTTTTCCATTGATTTACGGAGTGATGTTTTCTTGATTGAAAATCCTGAAGCTCTATATTTATTCTTAAATAAAATTGTGATTGTTTCTTTTTTAAAAGAATTACTTATTTGAAATGCAGAGAGAGAGAGAGAGAGAGATCTTCCCACCCTCTGGCTCACTCCTCAAATCATGGTTGTGGCGATGACTGGATCAGGAACTAGGAGCTTCTTAAAGATCTCCCACAAGGGTGTAAGTGTCCAAGCATATGGACCTTTTCCACTGCATTCCAAGGTGGATTATAAGGGAGCTGGATCAGAAGTGGAGCAGCCAAGATTCGTTCTATTAAGGGTTCTAACAAATTACTCATTCTATTGAGAGTAATCACATTCTATATTATTAATGAGAACATGAATTGATTTTACCTCTGTCATGTCGTAATTACGATTGCCTGTGTATGCTATTAGTATAACAATTTCTTGCAATATTAACACTGTGAATGTGTGGCCATCAATGTTAGCTTTTTCCTGTGTGATAATGAAATCATGAAAAGTTCTGTGATTTACAATGACATCTTTAATGACGAGTTGATCAGAGATTTCTAGATCTGGCATAGTAATTCATGCTATGATCAGAGATTTCTAGATCTGGCGTAGTAATTCATGCTATGATCAGAGATTTCTAGATCTGGTGCAGTAATTCATGCTATGAAAATCATATGTTGATTATAGTCTAAAGATAATAGATAATTCATAATAAATTATTTATTTGTATCTTCTTATACCTATTATTGATATTTAGTCTTAATTTGCAATATTCAAGCCTATGTTAAAATATTAGTTCCTTTTGCATTTCAAAATATTACTATCACATGTATATTATCAACTCTAGTATCAATTTCTACCAATTGGTAGACTAGCAATATCTACCAATGCTAGAATAGTGAACCTGTGACCATCTTGGATGGCCTTCTCATTGAGACCTCACCTACCGGACGGTATTTCTCTACATTCTCCTGAAAATGTTGATGTTCACATTTTCTTTTATTAATTAAAAATCTGAGGAGGATGTAGGGAAAAAGGGAGAGAGAGAGAGACAGAAAGAGAGAGAGAGAGAGATCTTCCATCTAATGGCTCACTACACATAGCTGCACCATCCAGGGCTAGACCTGACCAAGTCCAGGAGCAATGAAATCCATCAGGCTCCCATGTGGGCAGTGCCATGCAGTTAAGTATTTGAGTATCATCTGCTCCCTCCCAGGCACACTAGAAGTGATCCGGATCCAAAACAGTGGAGCTAGGACTCAAATGGGAACTCTGATATGGGATGCAGTGGGATGTCCAATGCATCATTTTACCAACCTGTACACATTTTCGTAGACAAAAGTAATTCTTTTCCTTTTCAAGGTGATTCATTCTTTGCCTTCTCTGTAGTTTTAAAGGACTTCAAATCATCTTTATATTTTTTAAATTAGCAAGTATAATTCTTGATACACATTTCTTTAATATTTTCCTGATAATTGTAGTGAATTTAACATTTTGACTTTTTTGTCATCATCTAATTATCATTTATCTCTATAGAGTTACACAGAGAGTGAAGGAAAGGCAGAGAGAGAGAGAGGTCTTCCATCCTCTGGTTCACTCCAGAATTGGCTGCAATGGCCAGAGATGCGCCGATCTGAAGCCAGGAGCCAGGAACTTCTTCCGGGTCTCCCACCCAGGTCAGGGGCCCAAACACTTGGGCCATCTTCTACTGCTTGCCCAGGCCATAGCAAAGAGCTGGATCAGAAGTGGAGCAGCTGGGACTCGAACTGGTGCCCATATGGGATGCTGGCACTGCAAGCAGCATCTTTATCTGCTATGCCACAGAGTCAGCCCCGAAAGATTTATTTTTAATTCCCTCTTGAAAATCATAGTATGGAACACCCTGGGATATTATATCTTTAAAATGAGTAATGACATGTATTCATGATATTCTGAAAAGGAAAATTCATTGCAGTAATAGCTCCTGTGGGCTAAATCTATTTCATTTCTGTTTTTGTAAAAAGTTTTATTGGAATACAATCCCATCTATTTACCTATAGCTTACACATATTTTAGATGACAGCAGAGACACTACAGTCCACAAAGTCAAAAATACTTACTACCTGGCTCTTTATAGAAAAGTTTGCCGTACTAGGTTAAAATTAAAGATCTTTGGGGGCCGGTAGTGTGGCTCACTTGGTTAATCCTCCACCTACGGTACCAGCATCCCATGTGGGCACCGGGTTCTAGTCCCAGTTGCTCCTCTTCCAGTCCAGTTCTCTACTGTTGCCTGGGAAGTCAATAGAGGATGTCCCAAGTGCTTGGGCCCCTGCACCCACATGGGAGACCAGGAGGAAGCACCTGTATCCTGGCTTTGGATCAGCATATTTCCAGCTGTAGTGGCCATTTTGGGGGTAAACCAATGAAAGGAAGACCTTTCTCTCTGTCTCTCTCTCTCTCACTAACTCTATCTGTCAAATAAATATGTAAAAAAGACTAAAGATTAAGATTAAAGATCAAAGATATTTGGATATGTTCTTGTAGGTTTTATCCAACATTCAGAAATGTTTACAGAATATGTAACATTGTAGGCAAGCCCTCAATAAATTAATTTAAAGGTCTATCATTTGAGCATTCATGCATTGGAAACAAAACCCAGAAATCCCATAACTAGTCTGTTGTTTTGTCAAAACAATACCCATTATGTTTTATATATTATAAATATAATACATTAGAAAAGTTCTTATCAGAGGTGTGCATATGATTCCACAATATCCAGGGTTTTGTGTAGGATCTAATTCCAGTGAAGTTCTTACAAGACAGAAAGGATGCTATGTTTCAAATTTGAAGATATCTTACTAAGTTACCATCTAAAAGAATGTATTAATATCATTAACTAATAGTGTATGAGAATAACATTAACCTCACATTTCCAGCATATTTGATTGAGTCAAATCAATATGATCGGAAAAAATAATTTTTGTTCACTGTATATTTTGTTAGGATATTTAGTTATTTGAAAGTTACAGAGGGAGAGGGAGAGACCCAGAGAGAGAGAAAGCGTCCAACCTGCTGATTTACTTCTCTAATGTCCTCAATGACCAGGGATGGGCTAGGCTGAAGACAAGAGCCATGAGCTTCCTCAGGGTCTTGCACATGTGTGGCAGAATCCCAACACCTGGGCAAAGTCTTTCTTCTTTCTTAGGCCATTATCAGGGAGTTGGATCAGAAGTGAGCAGCCAAGACACCTACTGCACTCATATGGGATCCTGGCATCACAAGTGGTGGCTTTACGTGCAACACCACTAGACCCTTTGTTAAATTTTTTAATGGTTTAAATTCTTTATCTTTTGCAGAACTTCATAGTACAAATTACAAATATCTGCAGATGTTTCTACGTATTTGTTCTAGCTTAATTTGCAACTTGTGTATAGTGAATTATAATTCTTAAAAATATGGGAGCCATGATGAACTAAACATGTTGTAGGCTTTTTTTTTAATGAAATACATTGTTCATACCCAATAAAGTTCATATTTTTCAAAATTTTTTCAGCTGTTAAGCTGTTTATGTTTTCATTGAGTCAAATTGTATGAAAATCTTTGCAACTCATTATTTGATTTGCTTGAACTTATATCAAAATATTTGATATTTCAGTATGTTTTATATATTTGGACTTCTGTGGCCTCAGGCCTCCTTCTTTTGTAGTAAGGTATGGTGAGCACTTGAGAGAGAGGGTTATGTATTTGTATGTGAATTCTTAATATAAATATATAACTGTTTTTTTCACTTCAAGTTCCTAAGTGGTAATTCACAAATATGGTTATATAATAAATATGGGTCTTTCAAGTCTTCGGATCATTTACGAATAATGAATATGTACTTCCAGCATGTAACGCTTACTTTTCTTGTACTTATTTATATTTTGTAAACACCAAACATCTCAACTAACTGTATTCTTATGAATTTTACATGCTTATTTAATAACTGATACAAAAGACTATAATTTGTAGGTTGAGATAGAAGCACAACAAATGAAGACTGAATCCACCACTTGAGATCTAGAAAGTTACAGGCACTGTATTTGCTTGCATACAAAAGAACAAAAGATTTTATTTTACTAAAAATAAACATATAATCTTGTTACGTTTGAAAAAAGCATTTTCAGACAAGCTCCTTAACTGACATCTGCCTTCCTCTTTATTTCTACTTTCCTAAATAGGCATGGAAGGGATCTTACCATTCTCCAATCCTCCCACTACTGGCTCTTGCCAGGAACCATGTATTTGTAAAGCAAAAGCTACAATCCCATCTGAAAGCATAAAATGTAGCAAAAAATGGAATCTTTCTTCTGTAATGGAAGCAAGTGGGAGACATCTTCAAGAAACCATGAGTTCCCCCTCTTCCTGAACTGGGAGGGTTTCACTGTTTATTTGTTCAGGTTCTATCAACTTAACAATGTCTGTGGATGGCACCACCGCTCAATAGGGTAATCCTCCACCAAGCAGCACCGGCACACCAGGTTCTAGTTCTGGTCGGGGCACCAGATTCTGTCCCGGTTGCCCCTCTTCCAGGCCAGCTCTCTGCTATGGCCCGGGAGTGCAGTGGAAGATGGCCCAAGTCCTTGGGCCATGCACCCAACGGGAGAGCAGGAGAAGAACCTGTCTCCTGGTTCCTGCCTTTGAATTGGTGTGGTGCACTGGCTGCAGCGTGCCGGTCGCAGCAACCATTGGAGGGTGAACCAACGGCAAAAGGAAGACCTTTCTCTCTCTCTCTCACTGTCCACTATGCCTGTAAAAAAAAAAAAATGTCTGCAGCAAACAAATGAAACAAATGAGAGTATTGTTCACAACCCACATTTCACATTATATCAATTTATGGGAGACAAATTTCAAAGGATATTTTTGTCCAAAAGTAGAAATCATTACCGAAATTATACTTGAACTTATAAAATGAAACACTCTAAAATTTTGAAACTGTATTTAAAATAAATATCCAGGGTAATTTTTACAAACTGCATTGCAGTTACTCTGGGTAAATATAAGTCCCTATAATTACATAGCCTACATTTTCAGAGTCAACACAAAACCAGAATTTTAAACTGCCACGTACAGAACAGTGAATCCCTTTCAGGAAACAGCCACTGGCAGTGAGGCCGGTGGCAGGGGCAGGCCTGGAGAGGAGTGCAAGCAGGGAGTCTCTGGGCCAGGCCTGCAGCACCCACTTCCTGCACCTGGGGAATTTGCTGGCAGAGCCTGGCAAGGTCACAGTGCCCTGCAGCTGTCTTGATCTGCTGGGAGGCTACCATGCCTGGGCCACACCCATGCCACCGAAACCGAATCTCAGAGCATGGACCCTGTTGCCTACCTTAGCACCATCAGCTCCTACCTCCCATGTTCCTGGCCCATAGGTGGTTGCTGGCCCAGGACACCACATGGGTCACCCTGCACAAGCTGTGAGGAAAGCTTGGTATGAGACAGTGTCATGAGTTTTAGTCTGATGCAGCCCAGAGTATAGGGTTGTCTGTACACAGGGAGTAACCCAGAAGCAGAAAGTCCCTGAAAGGGGTTTGCCTCCAAGGCCTCAGGAAGTAGCCAAACCTTATGGCTGATCAGAGCCATGGACTGACTCCAGTGAGACCCGGTCAAGGGCAAGGGGAGGAACCTCCAAGTACTGCTGGCCACACTGCCCACAGTGCTGTGTGATGTGGAAGCCGCCTGACTCCACGGTGCTGCTTCTGAAGAGGTAGTGCCCGTACTCCATGCTGTTTGTACATTCTCCATTTCAGCATCCCATGTCCTCCTCGAAATGAACTGTGGAGCTGAAGGACACCTGCTCCGAGTTCCAGAACGATGGCTCCCGGTCTCTCTTCTGAGGCCACAATGGTCATGGCTGCACACGGGGCTCTGGAGGCTGACGAATGTTATTTGGGTTGGGTGTGGCCATCAGTGGGGTAGAAGAGGGACGTGGGCTCCCAGTACCACTTGTCCTCTTGTCAGCCCAGGACGCAAGGAGAAAGGGTTCACAGTCTCTCCTGCTGTCCTCTGTTCTTTCTCCTCCTACATGGAGGTACCCACTGTGTGGGGCCTGTCACACTGCCCGTGCTGTAATGCATCACTGACTGGTTTTCTGAAGGAGAAAGCACAGGACTGCTGAGAAGCTGACGAGGCTGCTTCTGAGACCAAGGCAGGCCGCCATTATCTGGAGGAAACCTGACCAAGGCATCTCCAGGCTGGGGAATGCGGAGGCACCTGGGAGACTTCAACCAGAGCTATAGCGTGGAGAAGAAGGAAGGGGACGCTTTGTGGCAGTGAACTGAGAATTCAAGGGACCCAGCCTGGCTGCAGGGTCCCTTCTGAGCCCCCAGCTCCACATGGGAGAGGCCTTCACTGCCCACAGGCCTGGAACGGCAGTCAGGATGCAGGCTCCTTGGTGAACCCCTGTGAGTGCCATCAGAGTAGGATTCTGGCCCCGCCACCCACTGTGTCTCAAGCAGACTGAAAAGGGAGGGATTTTAAGTTCCCAGAATGCACAACAGCCATGATGTACTGCCCACCTTAGGAACACTGATCTAACACACAACCCAGTCTAGTATGACTGTTGATAGGAATAGGGTATGTTTCCTTCTTCCTAGGATGGATTGAGATTCAATCAAAGTAATTTATTTACTATAATATTTAGTCTTACATAATTAGAATTTTTTTTTGATTATATGAGAAGTGGATATGTGTGTCTTTTTGGTAGCTTTTTTGTAACAGAATGATGACAGAAATTTTGTTCTTATCTTCAAAAATTCATAAAAATTAAAAATGTCTATATACATTTAATCTTTTATCATGTGCATTTTGTTGCATCCAGGATCCAGAAACTCCATTCATTTCTCCTGAGTGGGTGGGAGAAACCCAAGGATTTGAACATTGTTTGGTGCTTCTTGTTCAGTTGCAGGAAACTGCATGAGAGGAATGGTGTGTCTGGGACTCTAACCAAGCACTCATATACAGGATGCTGGTGCCCCACGCAGCAGCTTAACCCACTGCACCACCATGCCTGTCCCACGAAGATCATGTTTTCTTATCGCATTCAGGATTATAAGCTTATTTATTTCTATATCTTGCTTTATTGGAATGGTTTTCCCCTCACTTTTTTTGATGGAATAGGTTTCTTGCCTATTTTTTCTTTGTACTTTTGGTTTGTTTCTTTAGTCTTTGTCAAACTATAATCTTTTTTTAAATTAGAATATTAAACAAAGTGCTTATTCAAAACAAAATATAGTGGTGACATATTTTACACATGTATCAAATTATAAGCTCAATAATATACTTTATGATATACTTTAATACTAAAGTTGCTCTGTTAGTTTACACTGTGATCTGTCATTGTTCATCTACAAAATTATATTTAAACACAAAATTTTAGTAGCAAACATTTAGAATTATATATGTTATTGAGAAATATTTGTACAATTATCATATTCAGCTGCTAGAAAAGAAATAGTTCTATTTCTCAAGATTTGAAACTAGAAAAAATCTGTTTAAGGCAAACAATATAACAAATTTTCTTGTCTGCTAGAAAGCTATAAAAACTACACTTGTTTTACCTGTACATTTTTCTTGTAGGTCATTTTTGTGTGATGTGACCATAAAATTAGTGGATTGAAAGGTATTTTATTTTAATAAATTCATTTTTTGTGCTTGATTTGCTAGGTTAAATTTGTTAGCTTTTTTTATTTTATTATTGTTCTACAATTCTTACTGGACAGAACTTTTTTGTTTCAGAATATTTTCATAGTATGCTGAGAACATTATGGATTGAGGCAAGATTTAAACAGAAAGCATTTGGGCTGGTAACTACACTTTCTATTTTTGTTAAATTAGCATGTGATATTTTAGCTCCTTGTTTCATTTGGATTGAGCTGTCTGATTAAGCCTGCTGGAAAGTACCAATACTTAGAAGTTCATATTCTTTTTTAAATATTTATTTATTTGTTTGAGAGGTAGAGTTGCAGAGAGAGAGAGAGAAAGAGAGAGAGAGACAGACAGAAGGTCTTCCATCCACTGCTTCACAGCCCAAATGACCCAAAAGGCCAGAGCTGAGCAACTCTGAATCCAGAAGCCAGGAGTTTCTTCAGGGTCTCCCATGCAGGTGTAAGGACCCAAGCACTTGGGCCATCTCCCACTGCTTTCCCAGGATATAAGCAGAATACTGGATCCGAAGAGGAGCAGCCAGGACATAAAATGACACCTATGTAGAATGCTGGCACCACAGGTGGAGACTTATCCTATTATGCCATAGCACTGAACCCTAGAAGTTCAAATTATTGCAAAAAAGCTAGAACTTTTTTCCATTATTGTTTAGAAATGTATTAGAAGTGCCACTGTGTTTTTCCTCATTCCTTTTTCATGATACATTTTAAACATAAATATATCTTATTTTACTTGATTTTTAATAAATGTTCTGTTCCTTTGTACTTGATATGATTTCCTAGTCAACATTTTTCATATCAATAGTCTAGATAAGAATATAATAGTATTTTATTGTGTAAACCTTACTTTATTTTATCCTATGTAAGCTTTCGATTCTGCAGCTTTGTAAATCTCAGTTCATTCAGACATCCTGAAAGTTATTTTAGGCTAATGTTATACTGATGAAGAGGTGGTGGTTAAACATATTAAAAGCGAGAGTTTATGTACATCATATGAAATAGACTTATGGTAAAATCGATGTAACTGTTAGTTTTTACTTTATTGAAAATAAGCTATAAATAGAGGCTTGAATAGAATAGACAATAGGAATATTCACTAGTAGTAATGCAGCTGGCAGAAGGTTTTATTAATCATGTGAAAATTAACTCTTTAAGAATTGCATGTAATGATTCAGATTAGATTTAGCAGTGCCATTTCCCAGTTCTTTTCATTGGGATGAGTGAACTGACAAGGAATTGTTGCCAATTAATCTTCATAAGTTTATTATTGCCTATATTCCCCCATGTGATAACATATCAGAAGTGGAAGACATTGTAGTAAGAATTTAACCAAACTTTATGCCAAAAGTGCTTATATAATTTGTCAGGCAGAATATCATGTTTTAGCCATCAGATGCCTTTAGTCATTGGCTTGTTACTGTGTATTCTGTCATATCCAATTGAACTTATATTTTAGCCTCAACTGCATATTGGGGATAAAAGTGAAAAGATCTTCATCTGCTTTCAAGAAACTTGCAATCCAGTAGAGAAAACAAACATATTTAAGAGTATGTAATTCAACAGAGTAATCCTGTTAAATGCAGACACTTTCACTACTATGTATTATGTTTTGGAAGATGCTCTTCCGAGTTTGAGTGTTCTTCCGTATAATTGTGTGGGTTTTGTCTTAAAATTTTCTATGTCTTTTGAGGTGATCCTGGATTTTTCTTTGTTTTTTTTTTTTCTGTTATGTTATATTGGATGATTTTCTTGTGTTGAATGATCCTTAAATTCCAAGATATTACACTAATATATATAATTTTATATATAATATATAATTCATTTTTGTATGTTAATTCTGTCTCCTAGAATTTTTGTGGAAGATTTTTATTTATAAATATAAGGGACACTGTTTTACTGTTGCTTGATATCTTTGATTTTTATATGAAGATTGTATTGCCTCATGTTTTAATGAAGTGTTCCTAGCTACTTTTTGAAGGGTTTGCCACAATTGGAGCTGATTCTTCAAGGGTACAAACATATTAGTTGTTTTTTTTTTTTAATTTACTTATTGATTTGAAAGGCAGTTACAAAGAGACAGAGGAATAGAGGGAGAGGTCTTCCATTGTTGGTTCACTTTCCAGGTGGCCAAAATGGCTGGAGGTATGCTGATCTGAAACCAGGAACCAGGAGCTACTTCCAGGTCTCCCATGCATATGCAGGGACGCTAGTACCTGGGACATCTTCTACTGCTTCCCCAGGCCATAGCAGAGAGCTGGATCAGAAGAGGGGCAGCCAAGACTCAACTGATGCCCATATAGGATGGTGACACTGCATGCTTAACTACCTCTGGCACAGCACTGGCCCAAGACTTGTTATCTTTATGTAAATGAAAAAAGGTGTTATAGTGAAAAAAATACATTGATACTGTTTGTCTATGTAATGTTCACTTGTGCTTTTATTTAGTTTACTTATGAAAAAAATCTCTCAATTTTGTTAAAGATAAAAATGATTGTCTAAAGCCCTTGTCTCTACTGTTGAGAAACAGTGTTTGTTTATTTTTTCTCCTTACTATTTCTTGAACTCTTAGAGTAGGGTTAATCTTATGAATATAAAGTAAACTGAAAGTAGATAATTGTGAAAATTGAGAGATGGATTAGGAGAGGAAGGAGAAGAAAGTCTGGGAGTGTGGGCAGGAGGGGTGATAGGGTGGGAAGTGTCACTATGTTCCATAATCTCTATATATGAAATACAAGAGATTTGTTTGAATTTAATAAAATATAAAATAGAATGTCAATTTATACATTCTGAAAGGATAATCTTGCTGGATGTAGAATTCTTGATTGCCTGTCTTTTCCTTTCACTATTATGAATATGTCATCAGTTGCTTTCTGGCCTCCATGGTTTGGGATGAAAAACCAGCTCATAATTTTATTAGGGTCAATATTGTCTGTGTTTTCAAGATTCTACTTCTTTCTTAATATGTTATCAGCTTGCTTACAATTTGTCTAAATGTGGATCTCTTTGACTTTATCTCACTTGTAGGCTGTTTTGTTTCTTGGGTGTTTAGATTTATGTTTTTCAATAAATTAGTGCTATAAATTTACACATTCATTCAAATCAACTAGCCTATGTTTATCTCACAAATGAATACTCTATCAGTCTGATCAATTACCATAATATCCAAGTTCATCAACCATCAGTACCATCATCTTCCTTCAGGTTTCTTTAGCAGTTCTCATTCTTAGTTTCTTTTTTTTTAACTTTTATTTAACAAATATAATTTTCCAAAGTACAGCTTATGATAACAGTGGCTTTCCCCCCCACCATAATTTCCCTCCCTCCCACAACCCTCCCATTTCCCACTCCTTCTCCCATACCCTTCATATCAAGATTCATTTTTCAATTATCTTTATATACAGAAGATCAATTTAGTATATATTAAGTAACAATTTCAACAGTTTGTAGCCACACAGAAATACAAAGTGTAAAATACTGTTTCAGTACTAGTTATAGCATTAATTCACATTGGACAACACATTAAGGACAGAGATCCTGCATGGGGAGTAAGTGCACAGTGACTCCTGTTGTTGATTTAACAATTTGACACTCTTGTTTATGGCGTCAGTAATCTCCCTAGGCTCTAGTCATGAGTTGCCAAAGATATGGAAGCCTTTTGAGTTCGCTGACTCTGATCCTATTTAGACAAGGTCATAAAGTGGAAGTTCTCTCCTCTCTTCAGAGAAAGGTATCTCCTTTGATGGCCCATTCTTTCCACTGGGATCTCACTCACAAAGATCTTCCATTTAGGCCTTGTTTTGTCACAGTGTCTCGGATTTCCATACCAAAAATACTCTCATTGGCTCTTCATCCAGTCCGAATGCCTTAAGGGCTGATTTTGAGGCCAGAGTGCTATTTAGGACATCTGCCATTCTATGAGTCTGCTGTGTATCCTGCTTCCCATGTTGGATCCTTCTCTCCCTTTTTGATTCGATCAGTTAGCATTAGCAGACACTAGTCTTGTTTGTGTGATCCCTTTGACTCTTAGACCTATCAGTGCGATCAACTGTGAACTGAAATTGATCACTTGGAATAGTGAGATGGCATTGGTACAGGCCACTTTGATGGGATTGAATTGGAATACCCTGGCACATTTCTAACTCCACCATTTGGAGCAAGTCCGATTGAGCATTTCCCAAATTGTACATCTCCTCCCTCTCTTATTCCCACTCCTATATTTAACAGGGATCACTTTTCAGTTAAAATTTAAACACCTAAGAATAATTGTGTGTTAATTAAAGAGTTCAACCAATGGTATTAAGTAGAATAAAAAAAATACTAAAAGGAATAAAATAGTAAGTTCTTCCTCGACAGTCAGGACAAGGGTTGATCAAGTCACTGTTTCTCATATTGTCCATTTCACTACAACAGGTTTTCTTTTTGGTCTTGAAATCAGGTATTGTGATGCCTCTGGCTTCGTTTTTGTTGTACAGTATTGCTTTAGATATTCAAGGTCCCCTTTGCCTCCATGTGAATTTTAGCATCATTTTTCCAGATCGGAGAACAATGTCTTTGGTATTTTTAAGTTACATTGAATCTATAAATTGCTTTGGGGAGAATGGACATTTTGATGATGTTGATTCTTCCAATCCATGAGTATGGAAGATTTTTCCATTTTTTGGTATCCTCTTCTATTCCTTTCTTTAAGGTTTTGTAATACTCATTGTAGAGATATATGACACCATAATACACCGTAAGTGTATTACAAAGTATTTGATTATTTTTTCAGCTGTTGTGAATGGGATTGCTCTTAGAAGTTCTTTCTCAGGCGTGGCATTGCCTGTGTATACAAAGGCTGTTGATTTTTGTGCATTTTTTTATTTTATATCCTGCTACTTTGCCAAACTCTTCTATGAGTTCCAATAGTCTCTTAGTAGAGTTCTTTGCATCCCCTAAATAAAGAATCATATCATCTGCAAAGAGGGATAGTTTGAGGTCTTCCTTCCCAATTTGTATCCCTTTCATTTCTTTTTCTTGCCTAATGGCTCTGGCTAAAACTTCCAGAACTGTATTGAATAGCAGTTGAAAGAGTGGACATCCCTGTCTGGTACCAGATCTCAGTGGAAATGCTTCCAACTTTTCCCCATTCAATAGGATGCTGGCTGTGGGTTTTTCATAAATTACTTTGATTGTATTGAGGAATGTTCCTTCTATACCCAGTTTGCTTAGAGTTTTCATCATGAAAGGGTGTTGTTTTTTATTGAGCTTTCTCTGCATCTATTGAGATAATCATATGTTTTTTCATCTGCAGTTTGTTAATGTGGTGTATCACATTGTTCGATTTGCAAACATGAGAATGGTTTAGAACTTTAATAAGAGCCCTCTGTAGGCGTTTGTGTAGTCTTCTTCTTAGCTTTTCAAAACAAAATTATCATAGACTAAGTGGATTAGAAAACAGAAGTTTATTTTCTAATGGTTTTGGTAGAGGCAGTGTATGGTAATGGGTCTTTTACTGGCTTGCACACAGATCTTGCTTGATACAACCTCAAATGACATTTCTTCCATGAATGTGTGAAAACAGAACAGACACACTCTCTGCTGTCTTCCTAGAAAAAGACTAATTCTGTTGGATTATGGCTACATCCTTATGACTCATTTCCTCTTAGTTACTTCTTTTTTTTTTTTTCTGATGGGCAGAGCGGACAGTGAGAGAGAGAGACAGAGAGAAAGGTCTTCCTTTTGCCATTGGTTCACCCTCCACTGGCGCTGTGGCCGGCACACCGCGCTGATTCGATGGCAGGAGCCAGGTGCCTCTCCTGGTCTCCCATGGAGTGCAGAGCCCAAACACTTGGGCCATCCTCCTCTGCACTTCCTGGCCACAGCAGAGAGCTGGTCTGGAAGAGGGGCAACCGGGACAGAATCCAGCATCCCGACCAGGACTAGAACTCAGTGTGCTGGTGCCGCAAGGCAGAGGATTAGCCTAGTGAGCCACGTCGCCAGCCTTAATTACTTCTAATTACACTTGGGATTAGGGCTTCAAAATGTGAATTTTGAAGTAGATTCAATTATTCAATTCCTGATTCACATTTTCCAGTTTTTTTTTTTTTTTAATTTTGTGTCTATTGCATATATTCCCCAATGTTTGACATCACATCAGGAAGACTCAGGATAAAGCTATTGCTGCTTATTGTTTTTACTAAGGATTCCTAGGGGAAAAATTACTATTAGATGGTTAGCTGAGAGTTTGGTCAATTAAAAATGGGGTTTGCTAATGGACTTTATTTTTTACAGAAGCACTAATCTGGTTAAATAATGGCAACTCTTGTTCTGTAATTAACACACAATTATTCTTAGGTGTTTAAATTTTAACTGAAAAGTGATCCCTGTTAAATATAAGAGTGGGAATAAGAGAGGGAGGAGATGTACAATTTGGGAAATGCTCAATCGGACTTGCTCCAAATGGTGGAGTTAGAAATGTGCCAGGGTATTTCAATTCAATCCCATCAAGGTGGCATATACCAATGCCATCTCACTATTCCAAGTGATCAATTTCAGTTCACAGTTGATCGCACTGATAGGTCTAAGAGTCAAAGGGATCACACAAACAAGACTAGTGTCTGCTAATGCTAACTGATCGAATCAAAAAGGGAGAGAAGGATCCAACATGGGAAGCAGGATACACAGCAGACTCATAGAATGGCAAATGTCCTAAATAGCACTCTGGACTCAGAATCAGCCCTTAAGGCACTCAGATCTGGCTGAAGAGCCCATGAGAGTATTTTAGGCATGGAAAGCCAAGATACTCAGGGAAAAAAAGGGGGGGGGGCACCGTCAAAGAAGGAGGTACCTTTGTCTGAATGGGGGAGAGAACTTCCAATTTGACTAGGACACTCTCTGAATAAGATTGAAGTCAGTGAACTCAAAAGGCTTCCATAGCCTTGGCAACTCATGACTAGAGCCTAGGGAGATTACTGACGCCATAAACAAGAGTGTGAAATTATTCTTAAATCAACAACAGGAGTCACTGTGTACTTACTCCTCATGTAGGATCTCTGTCCTTAATATGTTGTCCAATGTGAAGTAATGCTATAACTAGTACTGAAACAGTATTTTACACCTTGTATTTCTGTGTGGGTGCAAACTGATGAAATCTTTACTTAATATATACTAAATCGATCTTCTGTATATAAAGAGAATTGAAAATGAATCTTGATGTGAATGGAATGGGAGAGGGATCGGGAGATGGGAGGGGTGTGAGTGGGAGGGAAATTATGGGGTGGAGCCATTTTAATCCATAAACTGTACTTTGGAAATTTATATTTACTAAATAAAAGTTAAAAAAATTAAAAAAAAACATTCCTGCACACTTGGTCCATGTGCTCATTTTCTATGTGAGAATGGAATTGTTGGTTTTCAATAGAATTAGTCTGTCCCTTATGGAAATGGCTTGGGACTTATATGGTGAGATTTTGGAATATTCTTAGAATTGAGGAGAAATCTTGGTGGTAGGACTCAAATTTCAAGAGGTATTCACTTATTCATAGGGTGAACATAATTTATACCATATTTTTTAGTATGTCAGCATTTTACTTTTTTAAATATTTATTCTAAAAAAAAGAGTTAGAAGAGACAGAAAGGGGGAAAGAGAGAGGTTTCATCTGCTGGTTGATTCCCCAAATGGCCACAATAACCATTGCTGAACCTATCCAGAGCCAGGAGCCAGGAGATTCTTCTAGATCTCGCATATGGGTGCAGGGGCCAAAGAAAATAGGCCATCTTCCTCTGCTCTCCCAGGTACAATAGCAGGCAGCTGGATCAGAAGTGGAGCAGCAGGGACTCAAACCCGTGCCCATATAGGATGCCAGCTCTGCAGCCTGAAGCCTTAACCCACTGCACCACAGCACAGGCCCCAGTGTGCAAACATTTTGACCATAATAACTTCCATGAGGTCAGGTGTAGGATTTTCTTCTTGTGGTGAGCACTGAGGAAGTTTTGGACTTTGGAGATTTTTGGTTTGGGGTTTTGGTTTAGGGAAATCCAAACTTATACTTTGGAGGAAGGGAGTGGAAGACCTGAATTGAAAACTATTCCAAGTCCCAAATCTCACTTCTTTTACTGAAATTCAGCCACGTTTCTGAGTAAAAACTTCCAAGGATATTGCAAGCATCTATAAAATGTACAGATATGAAGATGTGGATACTTACAGTTTTTGAAAGTCTTCTCATTGTTTTTATACAGGAAATTATTTTTCCCAAATGTTTAGAAATTGCTCTATTCAGTGTTTCTGTTAATCACATACCTTTTCTTTACACTCAAATTCTGTCCGCTGTCACAACTGGTGCATCTTAACTCTGTTGGTCTTATTTCCCCCATCTTTTAATTCTCACTGTCACTGTGCTAGTTGAAATAACAGTTTTTCATTTTTTCTGGATGGTGTCACAGTAGCGTTTAATGTGCTTTCTCCCTTCTGACTTATAAAAAAACAATTCTGTCTTCCTCCATTTATATATATTTAATTGTTCCTTCTAGAAAAAAGAAGTTCAAATTTCCTTAATCTGGCATGAGATTTCTATTTTTTTATTTTCTAATTTCCTATTTGTTCTACTTCATTGCTATTTCAGGAAACATGAAGCAAGTTCATACATTTTTTGTCATTTGTGTATGCTGGGATTCTGTGTCAGCTCTGGTGTCTTATAAGTCACTTTTCTTCAGCACTATGTATCTCATTAATTATCAAAAGACAGCAGTAGCCCTGATCTCTTTTTGTGCAAGAAAATAAAAATATATTAAAGGACAGAGCATGCAGCATAGATATTGGTAATCTCAGCTGACTTTCCTGACCTCCCTTGTATATTCTTGGTCTTTGCTGTACAGCTGTCTTTCCCTATTGCCTCCTTGTTCTTCCAAGAACACAGCAAAAGAATAATTCCAAAGCTATGTTTCTACATTGATTGGGACTTGGAGTAAGAAGAAAAGTGGAGGGCTTCAGGAAGCTACATGCTATGTAAGTAAAACATTCTCAGTGAGTATTTAGCAAAGCAGAACATTTCATCTATAGTGACTGGGATGGATTATAAGTAAATCCAGAATCTTTTGCACAGTATATCAGTTTCTGTACAATCATGAACAATATGGCCATATATAAAAGTGCTTATTTTTTCTGTGTGTATAAATAAATTCTGGTAGGTTACTTAACATCAATAAATTTTACAGAATTACTTCATCAATTTCTTTTATTTTTAAGAAATGTCACTATCGGTTTTATGGAAGAAGGAAAAATACTTGCTATATAAGGGAAAGGAAAATCTATTCATCAGAGTTAAAAGCCTTCAGAAACTTTGGTAGAATACTGTCAATTCTTCCATGGTTGAGTTTACATGACACTAATACACCTCCTATATTTTGTTTTGTTTCCAATTTCTTCATGTATGAACTTATTTTTTCCTTATAACCCCAATTCTTTTGGTGTATTGAAAAGGAAAATGAGTCCTAGACTGCTCCAAATTTAAGTTATTATTAGCAAGAAAGAAATTACAAATCAATAAATACTGGTGAGCATGTGGAGGAAATATTAGCGAGTCCAGTGTTGGTGGAAATGTAAACTAGAACAGCCATTGTGGAATACAGTAAGAAAATTCCTCAGAAAGCTGAAAATAGATCTACCATATGATCCAGTCTTGTCACTCCTGGGAAAATATCCAAACAAAATGAAATCAGCATATGAAAGAGTTACCTGTATCCCACATTTATTGCAGTTCAATTTACAATAACTAAGATATGGAATCAGCCCCGATGCCCATCATTTGATGATTGCATAAAGAAAATGTGGTATGTGTATACTATGGAATATTACTCAGCAATAAAAAACTGAAATCCTGTCTTTCACAACTAAATGTATGCAACTGGAAACCATTATATTTTGTGAAATAAGACAGTCTCCAAAAGAAAAAAAAATATGTTTTACCTGTTCTATGGTAACTAACAGGTGTTCTTTCTATGAAAAATTCACTACAGGTTTTGATTGAAAGATATAGAATACCTAAAGTCTTCAAAATTGTATGCTATTTTATGTACGATTTACACTCAAGTTTTCTGATACATAACTTTTTCTATGCTTTATAAAACATATATTTACAATTACCCAAAAATGACATTCCTTTCCTGGTAACATAGTAAATTAACCTGAGGTTTATGATATCACAGGGAAGCTTTTCACATCCCAATTGATAATGACATCACAATGGTTTTGGCAATATCACAATGAATTATGACACAACAATGATAGTTTAGGACATATTGTGATATTGCTATTGATTATGAGACACAATGATAGGTTTCTGATGTCACAATGGTTTTCATGACAAAAGTTCATAGTGAGAATACAATGGTAGGCTTGTGAAATCACAATTTCATGTATATGTTATCACAATATTGGCATATGTCATCATAATGCTTTTGATGACATCACAATCGATTATAAAATGATAATGGTTTATAACTTTACAACTGATTTTTACAAGTTTATGGCATGACAATAATTTTTATGACTTCACAGTTGGTCATGACATCACAATTTAGTTTATGATATGACAATTTTTGGTTTATAATATTGGTTTATGGTATCACAATGGTATTCACTACATCACAATTTATTATGACATCACAATGGTGGTTTACCACATCAGAAGTTTTATATCACAATGTTAGCTTTATGATATAACAATGGTGAATTATCACATCCCAGTTGATTATGTAATCACAAGAACTTTTACATCATGATTTATTGTGACATGTCAATGGTAATGTCACAATTAATTATGACAGGTCAATGGTAGTTTATAATATCACAAAGTTTTTATGACATCACAATTGATCATAATATCACAATGGTAGCTTTATATTGCCACAATATTTTAAGATTTCTATAACATCATAGTTTATGACACCACAATTTATATGAAATCAGAAGAGTAGGTTTATGACATCATAATGGTTTATGGCATTACAATTGATTATGATACTGCAAAATGGTTATTTATGACATCACAGTGGTTTTTGTGACTCCACAATTGATTATACACCACATTGGTTGGTTTCTGATACAACAACAATGGTTTATCACTCCCAGTTGATTACATCATAACGAGTTTTTATGCCATCACCATGGACTATTGGGTGACAGTGAAAAAAGGTCTTTTTACCTCTCACCAGGTCCTGGGCAAGAATGGACACTCCAAATCACGACACCGCCGGAAGATGGGGGGGCACCCTGGATGAGTTGGTTAACAGCTTCCAGGTGATGGGTGTTAAGTGCCAGCACTTTGTGGAATGTGTAGCCGCAGCTTCCCCAGTTTCAAGTTTTGTGGGGAGTAAGTCTGCCCTGGGAGCCCTTTAGGCCACAGGGCCGGATGTCCACGGAAGGCATTCACGTAAGGTTCCGCTCAGTCCCACCCAGTTACAGGTCTGGTGGGGAGCAAGGGCAAGGGATGCAGGGCAGGAGGGGGCAGCCGTGGCGGTGAAGGAATCATGTCAATTTTTGCAGTCTGACCATCCCTGGGGAAGGCCTCCATGGCCAGCATGTATTATGACATCACAATGGCAGTTTTATTATGTTACAATGGAAGCTAATGGCATCACAATGATGGTTTATGTCATCTCTAGTGATTATAACAACACAATGGCTGGCTAATCACAATTGTTTTATCACTTCAACATTGAGTATGAAAGTTCAATATGGATTTATGACAACATGGTGGTATAACACCACATATGATTATGACATCACATTCTTGTTCATGATATCAAAACATTTTAGGACTTCAAAATCAATTATGGCAATGTAATGGTTGTTTAATGACAAAAATGGTGCATTTATAGCATCAGGATTTTGGTATATGACAATTATTTTCATAACATCACAATTATTACAACACTGTGATTATTTATGATATCACAACGTTCATGGCATCACAGTGTTCATGATATCACAATGGTAGTTTATGAAATTACATTTGATCATGATACTTCATAATTGATTATGACATCAGAGCAGTTGGTTTATAAGTTACAATGGCTTTGTATGGAATATGATATCACATATAATAGTCTATGAAATAACAATAGTGGTTATGACATCACAATTCATTAGTATTTCAAAATGGTAGGTTTACCTCACAATGGTTCAGAATTGTTTATGACTCACAGCTATAGGTTTATGATATAATAATGGTGGCTTATAATATTTGAGTTGATTATGACATGATTTTTGTGACATCACCATTGATTATGACAAAATAATGGTAGCTTTGTAACATGACCATAGATTGTTATGTAAAATACTGGTTTATGACATCACAATAGATTTTATATCACAATTACTTACAATGGTATTTTATGACAGTTCAATTGATTATGATGTCATAAAATTCATCTTCTGATATTACAATTGTTTTATAACTTCACAGTTGATTGTGACATTAAGTGGTAGGTTTAGTACATCACAATGGTGGATTATTAATTATAACATTACAAGGTTTACAAAATTACAATTAATTGTGACACAACAATGGTAGCTTTATTACAGCATGATGGTTTTTATGGTTTCTATGACATCACAATTTATGATAACATCATAATGATATCCTATGACATAACAATTGATAATGAATTTGTCCCAGTTGATTAAGAAATCATGAGGTTTTTTTCAACAATCACAATTGATTATAACAATGGTAACTTTATGACATCACAATATATTTTCACTTCAAAATTCATTTTATGACATCAGAATTGAGTATAATATTAAAATAATGTCTATGCTAGTTTACATATGACATCACAGTAGTTGGTATATGACATCATAATGGTGGTTCCATGGTCGTTTTATGACATCACAATTGATTATGGAAACTCAGTGGTTGGTTTTTGATATCACAATAGAAGGCTTAAAACATCACAATGGCTTTTTACATCAAAATGGTGGCTTATGACATCATGATTGTGACATTACAATGGTAGGTTTATGAAATCAGAGTGGATTATGGTTGGGTTATGATATAAGATTGTGGGGTTACAACATCACAATATGGATTTATGACATCACCATGGTTTTTGCGAATCACGATATTGATATTGACCTCATATCACAAAATTTATATTGACTTCACATGGGTATTTAATACATCACAATTGATTATGACATTACAGTAGATTTATGCTTGTAATATCTTCAAAATAGTAACTCATTTTAAATTCATTTTGTGATGCTACAATTAGGATATCACAACAATATGTCTGATGGCACAATGATAGGTGTATGATGTCACAATAGATTTAGAACTTTACAATTAATCATGACATCATAACAGTTGGATTATGACATCACAATTGTTTGTGTATGGCATCAAATATTGCTTTATGAAATCACAATGGCTTTATGAGATCACAATTTAAATCATTATGGTGGTTTATGACATCACTATCCATTGGAACATTGTCATGATGATTTATGATAAGACAGTGGTAGCATATGGCATTACAAGCAATTATGACATCACAATGTTATGTGTATGAAGCCAGAAGTTTTGATGGCTTCACAATTTACTGTAACATAAATGGTAGGTTTCTGATAGTACAGTGTTTTTGCACATTATTGATGTGTTATAATGTACATTATTGTTTTATGATATCACAAGTTTTTTTTTTTTTGACAGGCAGAGTGGATAGAGAGAGATGGAGAGAAAGGTCTTCCTTTGCCATTGGTTCACCCTCCAATGGGCGCTGCGGCCGGTGCACTGCGGCCGGCCACTGCGCTGATCCGAAGGCAGAAGCCAGGTGCTTCTCCTGGTCTCCCATGCAGGTGCAGGGCCCAAGCACTTGGGCCATCCTCCACTGCACTCCCTGGCCACAGCAGAGAGCTGGCATGGAAGAGGGGCAACCGGGACTAGAACCTGGTGTGCCGGCGCTGCTAGGCAGAGGATTAGCCTGTTGAGCCGCGTCGTTGGCCTATGATATCACAAGTTTCTAAACTTGACTGATTATGGCATCACAATTGGATTATGATGTCAAAATGTTTTGTGATTTCATAAATGAGTATATTAATATGTTAGGTTTATGATGTGACAATGGTGGTTTACCACATCAGGACTGATTATATCACAAAGATTTTTATATTACAATTGATTACATAACAGTTGTAGCTTTATGACGTTGCAATGGATTTTTATGACCCTGCACTAGGTTTTTGACTTATTATTTTTATGATTGCTCAATTCATTTTAAAATCATAATGCTGTTTCATTAAATCACAATTGATTAAGCAATGGTATTATGACATCAAATGCACTATGACATGATGATGGTAGTTTATTACATCATTATAAATGATATCACAATATGTATATGCATCACAATTTTAATAAGTTTATGATTGTTGCATCAAAATCGTACATATATAACAGAAATGGTGGATTGTGTGGCATAAATACTGGCTGTGACCTCACAATAATTGTTATAACATCAAAATTAAATATGATATCACAATCATAGATTTATGTCATCAAAAAGTTGGCATATGACATCGCAATTTAATTATTGTGATGAATTATTGAAGTCACAATCAATTATGACAATACTGCTTTATGACACCTCAGTTTATTATTACATCACAATGGTAGATTTATGATTTCACAATGGTTTTTATGATATAATTGATTATGACACATACAATGCCATATAACTTCACAGTGATTTTTATATCATCCTACACTTGGTTTATGACATCAAAATGGATGTCATATGGATTTTTGTCACAATATAGTTTATAGTTTTAAGTCACAATGTTTATGATATCACAGGAGTTGCTTATGACATCCCACTTCTTTATAACAACACAAGGTTTTTTGGACATAACACTGGTAGTTTGGGACCAGTGCTGCAGTGCAGCAAGTTATTCCACTTCCTGCAGTTCTGGCATCCCATATGGGCACTGGTTTGAGGCTTGGATGCTCCAGTTCCAATCCAGGTCCCTGCTATTGTGCAAGGAGAATCAGTGGATAATGGCTGAATTCCTTGGGCCCCTGCAACCACGTGAGAGACCTGAAAGAGTTTCCTGGCTTCTGGCTTTAGCCTGGCATAGACCCAGTTTTTGTGGCCATTTGGGGAGAGAACCAGTAGATGAAGGATTTCTCTTTCTCTGTCACTCTAACTCCGCCTTTCAAATAAATAAGTAAATGAATAAAACTTTTCAAATGGTAGGTTATGACACACAATTTTATTTTGCCATCACAATTGATTTTGACCTCTCAATGGATTTGTGATGTCACAATTCATTATAACATCAGAATGGCTGTTTTAGGACAGCAAAATGGAGTTCTGTATCACAGTTGATCATGATATCAGAATGACTAATTTATGTTGACACAATTGGGTGACTCCATAATTTATTATGACAGCACAATGGTTAACTTATGACATTATTATGGTACTTTCATGGCATCAGAGTATTGGTATAGGACATGATTTTTTCATATAATAATTGATTTTGCATCATAATAGTGGTTTATGAATTCACAATCAATTATTTCATTATAGTTGTGGTTCATGATCTCACAGAGGTTTTTATGCATTTACAATTGATTATGACATCACATAACAATGCTGTTTTATCCCATCCCCATAGATTATGACATCACAAGGCTTTTTACCACATCACAATTATTATAGGATGATATAGGTCTATAAAAGCACGGTATCTTATTATATCATCACAATATTATTTAAAATGCATTATGGTAACACAATAATTGGTTTATAACATCAAAATGTGTATTAATGACATCACAATATTGGAATATGATTATCACTATAGCTTTTATGATCTCATGATGATTATAACTTCATAGCAGTAGCTTATACCATCAGAGCTGATTATAACATCACAATGGTCATTTATGATGTTCAAGGTCACTAGCAATCAGTGAAATGCAAATCAAAACCACAATGAGGTTTCACCTCACCCCGGTGAGAATGGCTCACATACAGAAATCTACCAACAACAGATGCTGGCGAGGATGTGGGGAAAAAGGGACACTAACCCACTGTTGGTGGGAATGCAAACTGGTCAAGCCACTATGGAAGTCAGTCTGGAGATTCCTCAGAAACCTGAATATAACCCTACCGTTCGACCCAGCCATCCTACTCCTTGGAATTTACTCAAAGGAGTTTAAATTGGCAAACAAAAAAGTGGTCTGCACCCTAATGTTTATTGCAGCACAATTCACAATAGCCAAGACCTGGAACCAACCTAAATGCCCATCAACGGTAGACTGGATAAAGAAATTATGGGATATGTATTCTTTAGAATACTATACCGCAGTAAGAAACAATGAAATCCAGTCATTTGCAACAAAATGGAGGAATCTGGAACACATCATGCTGAGTGAAGTAAGCCAGTCCCGAAGGGACAAATACCATATGTTCTCTCTGATCAGTGACAACTGACTGAACACCAAAAAGGAAACCCGTTGAAGTGAAATCGACACTATGAGAAACGGTGACTTGATCAGCATGGCCCTGACTGTGAATGAACAACTTAATACATTATCCCTCTTAGTAGTTTTTTTTTTTTTTTGTCTGCTCTACTTAATAATACTGGTTTAATTCTATAATTAATACACAGTTATTCTTAAGTGTTGAAATTTAACTGAAATGTGATCCCTGTTAAACATAAAAGTGGGAATAAGAGAGGGAAGAGATGTACAATTTGGGACATTCTCAGGCTGACTTGCCCCAAATGGTAGAGTTAGAAACATACCAGGGGACTCCAATTCAATCCCATCAAGGTGGCATGTACCAATGCCATCTCACTATTCCAAGTGATCAATTTCAGTTCACAATTGATCATAATGAAAGGACTAAGAGTCAAAGGGAGCACATAAACAAGTCTAGTATCTGCTAATACTAACCGATAGAATAAATAAAGGGGAGAGTGATCCAACATGGGAAGCGACATACTCAGCAGACTCATAGAATGGCGGATGTCCTAAACAGCACTCTGGCCTCAGAATCAGCCCTAAAGGCATTCAGATCTGGCTGAAAAGCCCATGAGAGTATTTCAGGCATGGAAAGCCAAAACACTCAGGAAAAAAAAAAAAAAAACCCTAAATGAAAGATCTCTGTGAGTGAGATCCCAGTGGAAAGAACAGGTCATCAAAGAAGGAGGTACCATTCTCTGAAGGGAGGAGAGAACTTCCACTTTGAATATGACCTTGTCTAAACAAGATAAGAGTCAGAGAACTCAAGGGGCTTCCATAGCCTTGGAAACTCATGAATGGAGCATGGGGAGATTATTGAGGCCATAAACAGGAGTGTCAATTTGTAAAGTCAACAACAGGAGTCACTGTGCACTTACTCCTCATGTAGGATCTCTGTCCTTAATGTGCTGTACATTGAGACTTAATGCTATAACGAGTACTCAAACAGTATATTTTACTCTGTGTTTCTATGGGGGTGCAAACTGTTGAAAGCTTTACTTAATGTATACTAAACTGATCTTCTGTAAAAAAAAAAAAAAAGAAGAAGAAATTATCAATTCCCAACTTGACTCTCACTGGGATTAAACATGACAATAGGTCTGATCTGATTTCAGCATCATTTAAAAAATCATCTATTATTTTTCACTTTATGTTTCTGTGTGGGAGCAAACTGTTGAAATCTTTACTTAATGTATGCTAAACTGATCTTCTGTATATAAAGAGAATCGAAAATGAATCTTGATGTGAATGGAACGGGAGAGGGAGTGGGAGAGGGGAGGGTTGTGGGTGGGAGGAACGTTATGGGGGGGGGAAGCGATTGTAATCCATAAGCTGTACTTTGGAAATTTATATTCATTAAATAAAAGTTAAAAAACATACTTAGATTATGTCTTATGTCGAGGAATGTTCCTTTTATACCCAATTTGCATAAGATTTTCATCATAAAAGAGTGTGTTTTTTAATTTTTTTGACAGGCAGAGTGGACAGTGAGAGAGAGACAGAGAGAAAGGTCTTCCTTTTCCATTGGTTCACCCTCCAATGGCCACTCCTGGTACCTGCTGAGAGACATTGCTGGGGAATCAACTTACACTGAAGACAGCACAGATCCATTGTGTGGTCCTTGGAACAGAGCTAATGAATATTATACCCACTGGGGCTAGCACTCAGGCACTGTTCTCCTTTGAGGAGAAGAGCTCAGCTTAGCAGATTATACTTCCCTTCTAATTGAAAACAAAAGAGAGAGAAGATTTACCAAACCAAACCTGGGTTTGTCACCGTAGGCATACCCTTAACCAGAATAAATGACAGAGCCTGCTGGCCAGAAGACAAAGTACAGCAAAGTACACAGTCAAACCAAAAGCAAGAAGTAGAAATTAGAACACTAAATAACACCATTGGGAATCTACAGGATACTAAAAAAAAATTCAATTTCTAAGAGTTCCTGAAGGCATGGAGAGAGAGAAACCATTAGAAGGCATTTTTTAGGGAAATACTAACAGAAAACTTTGAAGGTTTGGAGAAAGAAAGGGACATCCAAGTACTAGAAGCACACAGAACTCCCAATAGCCATCACCAGAAAAGAGCCTCACCATGACACATTGTAAACAAATTCAACATAGTGAAATATAAAGAGAAGATTCTAAAATGTGCAGGAGAAACTCCAGATTACATTCAGAGGATCTCCAGTTAGATTTAAGCAGACTTAAAAAAAAAAACTTTTAATTAATAAATATAAATTTCCAAAGTACATAGGTTTTCAAAGTTCATAGCTCTTCAGAATCTTCTAGGCCCTAATGTTATTATATTAAATGAAAGGAAGTCTATACTTACCCTTGTGAATATTTACAGAACAAAAAATAAAACTATCTTAGATTTTTTTGAAACAGTCCAAAATGTACTTCTATGTGCCCATATTTTTCCTATAAATTTAATGACTGAAACTATGGAATAATACACAGTGGTATACTTTTTTCCTTTGTTTTTGTTTTTTTTTTAACTTCAATAAATAAAAATTTCCAAATTACAACATTTGTACTATAGTGGCTTCCTCCCCATAACCTCCCTCCCAGGCAAAACCATTCCATATCCCACTTCCTCTCCCATCCCATTCTTCATCAAGATTCATTTTTAATTATCTCTTTATACAGAGATCAACTTAGTGTATACTAAGTAAAGATTTCAACAGACTGCACCCAAGCAGACATACAAAGAATAATATTTGAGTAGTAGTCTTACCATTAATTCACATAGTACAACACATTAAGGACAGAGAACCTACATGGAATAAGTGTACAGTGACTCCTCTTACTGATTTAACAATTGACACTCTTATATATGACATCAGTAATCACCAAAGGCTCTTGTCATGAGCTGCCAAGGCTATGGAAGTCTTTGAGTTCACAAACTCTGATTTTATTTACACATGGTCATAATCAAAGTGGAAGTTCTTTCCTCCCTTCAGAGAAAGGTACCTCCCCTCTTTGATGGACCATATTTTCCTCTGGGATCTCTCAGAGATCTTTCATTTAGGTCATTTATTTTTGCCACAGTGTCTTGGTCTGCCATTGCCTGAGATACTCTCATGGGCTCTTTGCTGGATCTTAATGCCTTAAGAGCTGATTCTGAAGCCAGAGTGCTGTTTAGAGCATCTGCCATTTTATGAGTCTGTGTGTATCCTGCTTCCCATGTTGGATCGTTCTCTCCTTTATAATTTTATCAGTTAGTATTAGCAGACTCTAGTCTTGTTTATGTGATGCCTTTGGCAATTAGTCCTATCTTTATGATCAATTATGAAATTAAACTGATCACTTTGACTAGTAAGATGGCATTGGTACATGCCACCTTATTGAAATGGATTTGGAATCCCATAGCACATTTCTAACTCTACCCCTAGGGTAGAGCTACCTAAGAATAATTGTGTGTTAATTAAAGAGTTCAACCAGTGTTGTTAAGTAGAACAAAAAAACCCAAAAGGAATAAAATAATAAGTTGTTCCTTGACAATCAGGACAAAGGCTGATCAAGTCATTGTTTCTCATAGTGTCCATTTCACTTCAACAGCTTTCCTTTTAGGTGCTCAGTTATTGTCACAGATCAGGGAGAACATATCGTATTTGTCCCTTTGTGACTGCCATATTGCACTCAGCATGATGTTTTCCAGATTCCTCCATTTTATTGCAAATGGCTGGATTTCTTTCTTTTTTTTTTTTTTACTGCTGTGTAGTATTCTATAGAGTACATATCCCATTTTCAAAACTTATGAGATACAACAAAAGCAGTGTGAAAAGGAAAATTTATAGCAGTAGGTGCCTACATCAAGAAATTGGATCTGGCTGAAAAGCCCATGAGAGTATTTCAGGCATGGAAAGCCAAAACACTCAGGAAAAAAAAAAAAAAAAAAAAAAAAAAAAACCTGAATGAAAGATCTCTGTGAGTGAGATCCCAGTGGAAAGAACAGGTCATCAAAGAAGAAGGTACCTTTCTCTGAAGGGAGGAGAGAACCTCCACTTTGACTATGACCTTGTCTAAACAAGATAAGAGTCAGAGAACTCAAGGGGCTTCCATAGCCTTGGAAACTCATGACTGGAGCATAGGGAGATTACTGATACCATAAACAGGAGTGTCAATTTGTAAAGTCAACAACAGGAGTCACTGTGCACTTACTCCTCATGTAGGATCTCTGTCCTTAATGTGCTGTACATTGAGACTTAATGCTATAACGAGTACTCAAACAGTATATTTCACTTTGTGTTTCTATGGGGGTGCAAACTGTTGAAAGCTTTACTTAATGTATACTAAACTGATCTTCTGTAAAAAAAAAAAAAAGAAATTATCAATTCCCAACTTGATTCTCACTGGGATTTAACATGACAATAGGTCTGATCTGATTTCATCATCATTTAAAAATCATCTATTATTTTTCACTTTATGTTTCTGTGTGGGAGCAAACTGTTGAAATCTTTACTTAATGTATGCTAAACTGATCTTCTGTATATAAAGAGAATCGAAAATGAATCTTGATGTGAATGGAAGGGGAGAGGGAGTGGGAGAGGGGAGGGTTGTGGGTGGGAGGAACGTTATGGGGGGGGGGAAGCGATTGTAATCCATAAGCTGTACTTTGGAAATTTATATTCATTAAATAAAAGTTAAAAAAAAAAAATTGGAAAGGCACCAAAAAATGAGCTATCACTGCATCTCAAGGATCTAGAAAAACTAAATCAAACCAAACACAAAATGAGTTTGAGAAGAGAAATTATTCAAAATTGAATCCAAAAAATACAAAAGATCAGCAAAATGAAGAGCTGGTTTTTTGAAAACATAAACAAAATTGACACACCATTGGCCCAACTAATTAGCAAAAGGAGAGAAAAGACCCAAATCAATAAAATCTGATATGTAAAAGGGAATGTAACAACAGACACCACAGAAATAAAGAGTCATCAGAAATTACTACAAAGAATTGTATGCCAACAAACTGGGAAATCTACCAGAAATGGATAGATTCCTGGACAAATAAAACCTACCTAAATTGAACCATGAAAACATAGAAAACCTAAACAGACCCATAACTGAGTCAGAAATTGAATCAGTAATAAAGGTCCTTCCAAGAAAGAAAAGCCCAGGACCGGATGGATACACAGCTGAATTCTACCATACATTTGAAGAAAAGCTAACTCCAATTCTTCTCAAAATATTCAAAACAAGTGAAAGAGAGAGAATCCTCCCAAATTCTTCCTCTGAAGCCAGCATCACCTTAATTCCTAAACCTGAAAAAGATGCAACAGAAAAGAGAATTCCAGACCAATTTCTCAGATGAACATAGGTGCTAAAATCCTCAATAAAATTCTGTCCAATAGAATTCAACAACACATCAGAAAGATCATCCCCCCAGACCAAGTGGGATTTATCCCTGGTATGCAGGGTTGGTTCAACATTTGCAAATCTATCAATGTGATACACCACATTAACAAACTGCAGGAGAAAACCCATATGATTATCTCCATAGATGCAGAGAAAGCATTAGATTAAATTCAACACCCTTTCATGATGAAAACTCATAGCAAATTGGGTATAGAAGGAATAATCCTCAACACAATCAAGGCAGTTTATGACAATCCCACGGGCAGCATCAAAATGAATGGGAAAAGTTGGAAGCATTCCCACTGAGATCCGGTAACAGACAAGGAGGTCCATTTTCAACATGGCTATTCAATATAATACTGGAAGTTTTAGCCAGAGCCAAGAAAAAGAAATCAAGAGGATACAAATTTGGAAGGAAGAAGTCAAACTAGCCCTATTTGCAGATGACATAGTTCTATACATAGTGGATCCAAAAGACTCCACCAGAAGGCTATTGTAATTTTTAGAAGAGCATGGTAAAGTAGCAGGATATAAAGTCAATACCAAAAAGTCAATAGGCTCTGTATACACAGATAATGCCATAGCTGAGAAGAACTTCTAAGATAAATCCATTCACAATAGCTACATACAGAATCTAGCTCTCTGCTGATGGCCTGGGAAAACAGTGGAAGATGCCCAAGTGCTTGGGTTTCTGCACAAGCATGGGGGACCTGGAGAAAGCATCTGGCTCCCGTCTTCATATCAGCCTGACTCTGGCTCCTTATGTCCATTTGGGGAGTAACCCAGCAGATGGAGATTACTCCCTCCCTCTTTCTGTCTCTCTCTGTCTCTCTCTCTCTGTCTGCCTCTGCTTCTCAGTAGTTCCTACTTTAAAAAAAATAAATCTTTGGGAAAAAAAAGAAATATAAAATATTCCTAACACATCTATGTTTCCCAGATGTAGCAAGGTAGAAATAAGCAAAGAATATTTTCAAATTTCTTTTGGAAACAGCATTACATTGTTGATGATATAAGTTGACCCCACCAGAACTAAATATGAATTAAGTATAAGCCTCACTTATACTTATACTTATACTTATACTCACACAACAGATATATATATATCCTTAATATTCATATAATAGATTAAATCACATATAAAATATAAAAATATAATTAATAGCAAGTGAAATGCAAGAAAAAATGCGAGAGGTGGTTAACATTTTTAAACAATCTATTGAAATTTTCCAGGTAAGTAAAAAATTCAAGAAGAAAATCATATGACCATTTAGATTGAATGTTGAAAAGTGTTTGAGGGGGGAGGGAGAGGGAAAGGGGAGGGCTGGGGGTGGGAGGGAAGTTATGGTGTGGGGAAGCCATTGTAATCCAGAAGCTGTTCTTTGGAAATTTATATTCATTAAATAAAAGTTAAAAAAAGAGATTTAAAAAAACTAATAGCAGTATATTTAAAAAGAAGTGGCTTCCTTATTCTGATCAGGATTGTTTAAAAAGGATCCTGCAACAAACAACAGAATACATACAGGATCATTGACAGCTTTTTCCCTGCCTGGAAGTAAGTCTTGTCCAGGCCACCTCCACTATCTTCAACTTCTTATTGTAGCAGTAGTGGGGGAAGGGAGAGCAAAAAGAAAAAGAATGGTGTAAAGATTTCTAAGCAATAAAATGTCAATATATTGGAGATATTCAGAGAGAAGCAACACAATCTAAAAACAAATACAACTGATAATGAATTTAACCAGATTACTGGAAGGATCAATATTTTTAAAATCCACTAGATATACCATGAACCAGCAAAAAACAATAGAAAATACTAAGGGTCTTGGCTATTGTGAATTGTGCTGCAATAAACATTAGGGTGCAGACCACTTTTTTCTTTATCAATTTAAACTCCTTTGGGTAAATTCCAAGGAGTGGGATGGCTGGGTCGAACGGTAGGGTTATATTCAGGTTTCTGAGGAATCTCCAGACTGATTTCCATAGTGGCTTGACCAGTTTGCATTCCCACCAACAGTGGGTTAGTGTCCCTTTTTCCCCACATCCTCCCCAGCATCTGTTGTTGGTAGATTTCTGTATGTGAGCCATTCTAACCGGGGTGAGGTGAAACCTCATTGTGGTTTTGATTTGCATTTCCCTGATTGCTAGTGACCTTGAACATTTTTTCATGTGCCTGTTGGCCATTTGGATTTCCTCTTTTGAAAAATGTCTATTGAAGTCCTTGGCCCATCTCTTAAGTGGGTTGTTGGTTTTGTTTTTGTGGAGTTTCTTGATCTCTTTGTAGATTCTGGTTATTAACCCTTTATCTGTTGCATAGTTTGCAAATATTTTTTCCCATTCTGTTGGTTGTCTATTCACTCTCCTGACTGTTTAATAGCCAAGACCTGGAACCAACCTAAATGCCCATCAATGGTTGACTGGATAAAGAAATCATGGGATATGTATTCTTTAGAATACTATACCGCAGTAAGAAACAACGAAATCCAGTCATTTGCAACAAAATGGAGGAATCTGGAACACATCATGCTGAGTGAAGTAAGCCAGTCCCAAAGGGACAAATACCATATGTTCTCCCTGATCGGTGACAACTGACTGAACACCAAAAAGGAAACCTCCTGAAGTGAAATGGACACTATGGGAAATGGTGACTTGATCAGCATAGCCCTGACTGCTAATGGACAACTTAATATATTATCCCTCATAGTATTTTTTTTTGTCTGTTCTACTTAATATGACTGGTTTAATTCTGTAATTATCACACAGTTATTCTTAAGTGTTGAAAATTAACTGAAATGTGATCCCTGTTAAACATAAAAGTGGGAATAAGAGAGGGAAGAGATGTATAATTTGGGGCATGCTCGGGCTGACTTGCCCCAATTGGTAGAGTTGGAAACATACCAGGGGATTCCAATTCAATCCCATCAAGGTGGCATGTGCCAATGCCATCTCACTATTCCAAGTGATCAACTTCAGTTCACAATTGATCATAATGAAAGGACTAAGAGTCAAAGGGAGCACATAAACAAGTCTAGTATCTGCTAACACTAACCGATAGAATAAATAAAGGGGAGAGTGATCCAACATGGGAAGTGAGATACTCAGCAGACTCATAGAATGGCGGATGTCCTAAATAGCACTCTGGCCTCAGAATCAGCCCTAAAGGCACTCGGATCTGGCTGAAAAGCCCATGAGAGTATTTCAGGCATGGAAAGCCAAGGCACTCTGGCAAAAAGATCTCTGTGAGTGAGATCCCAGTGGAAAGAACAGGTCTTCAAAGAGGGAGGTGCCTTTCTCTGAAGGGAGGAGAGAACCTCCACTTTGACTATGACCTTGTCTAAACAAGATAAGAGTCGGAGAACTCAAGGGGCTTCCATAGCCTTGGAAACTCATGACTGGTGCATAGGGAGATTATTGATGCCATAAACAGGAGTGTCAATTTGTAAAGTCAACAACAGGAGTCACTGTGCACTTACTCCTCATGTAGGATCTCTGTCCTTAATGTGCTGTACACTGAGGCTTAATGCTATAACGAGTACTCAAACAGTATATTTCACTTTGTGTTTCTATGGGGGTGCAAACGATTGAAATCTTTACTTAATGTACACTAAACTGATCTTCTGTAAAAAAAAAAAAAAAGAAATTATCAATTCCCAACTTGATTCTCACTGGGATTAAACATGACAATAGGTCTGATCTGATTTCATCATCATTTAAAAAAAATCATCTATTATTTTTCACTTTATGTTTCTGTGTGGGAACAAACTGTTGAAATCCTTACTTAAGGTATACTAAGCTGATCTTCTGTATATTAAGATAATCGAAAATGAATCTTGATGTGAATGGAAGGGGAGAGGGAGTGGGAAAGGGGAGGGTTGTGGGTGGGAGGGACGGTATGGGGGGGAAAGCCATTGTAACCCATGAGTCGTACTTTGGAAATTTATATTCATTAAATAAAAGATTAAAAAAAAAAAAACATACGGTATGTGAAACCTCCACCTGACCCTGTCCAATGGGCACCCCCATAGAATGACCCCATAAACAGACAATAATGCCTTAAAAACCTTGGACACTTCCTGAAAGTCCGTGTCCTTTTTGGGTACTCCACCTGTTCTCCTCTCAGACCAGATGCTTTTCTGTCACTTGTCAATCAAATAAAAGTTTCCACTTCTTTGCAAAAAAAAAAAAAAAAAAAAAAATACTAAGGGTCAATAGGCAGAGCAGAAAACAAATACTGACAGAAGAAAAGGGAATAAAAGGATTGAATCATGTGATGTCTTTCAGCATTCTTCAAATCAATATTAAAAAGTAACACAAAAGACCCAACATATATTGTATATGTCCAATGGAATGCTATTCACTTCTACTATTTCTGACAACATGGATAAGCCTTGAGAATATTGTGTAACATGAAACAAGCCAGGCACAGAAAGACAAATACTGCATGATCTCACTCATTAAATGGTGTCTGAAACAATCTTGTAGACATAGAGAACAGAATAATGGTCCCCAGAGGCTGGGATTGGGATGGGGTGGAGAGAAGTTGGTTAATGTACAAAAGTAATTTAGAGGGGAGGAATGCATTCTGGTGTTTCACTGAACACTTGGATGACTGTAGTGAGCCTTCAGAAATGCATGGAGAATGTGTATTATGAAAAAAATGTAGATTTAGTAATTGATGCACAGTTATTCATAAGTGTTGAAAATTAACTGAAATGTGATCCCTGTTGAACATGAAAATCAACTTACCTTTTAAATTACATTTTCCACAACTTTGTTGAAAATCATGCGCTAATTTTCAATACAAAGAAAATGAAGCCCAGAGGCCGACGCACAGAACTGCGACTCACTGAAGCAGTTACTGCACCGAGAGCTCCAGCAGGGATCCATCAGGGAGGACAAGGCCACAGGAGGGACCCCGCAGGTGCAGGAGCAGAGGGGAGAGGCCTCCCGCCTGGGGAGGTGGAGTCCGACCTGCACCCAGGCCTCGCCTCCTGCTCTCCCACCCAGCACAACCTGAAGTCAGGGGCCCATTGCCCTGGAGGATGTTGATGGGCTGTGTCCTTTGTGACGCTGTGTGCGCTCACGGCCATGCACGCTGTCCAATCAGGCACGACAACGTCCATGTCACGTCATCACGCGGGGTCTTGACGTCACAGTCATCTTACAGTTCTGGGCAGGAGCGAGGTGCTAGGAGACGGCTCTGCAGGCGCGAGGCTCCCGAAGCGAGTCGGGCTCCGTGGCCTCCACCTTCATCACCGGGGGACGCTGGACACCTGGAGCTGAAAACCGCGACGTGGTGAGTGTGTGCGCCCAGGTGTCGGGAGAGGCGTAAAGCAGCCGTGGAAGCTGCTGAGAAGCTGGCAGGACGCGGGCCTCCCAGAGGTCGTCTCCGAATCTGTGGCGCCATATTGCCGCTGGCCCAGCGCTTCCCTTGGTCCCCTCAGACCCGGGGGTCGGGGTCTGGACTGGCACCCGGGACCCCCGACGCCCTGCCCCTTCCCTGCTCTCAGCGACTTCTCATCCCCAGAGCCTTCCCCGGGTAGCTGTGTGGCAGCAGCCCCGCGTCTCCCCGACTGCAGTGGGCACGGGGTGGTCATTAGGGAGAATGTGGGCTCCGTGTGTGGGGTGCGTGTGGGACGGGAGCTGTAGTTCATGCAGCCCTGGGCTCCTCCGTCCTTCCCTGCTGGGACCTGATTCCCCCCAGTTTTCTAAATATGTGGGCAGCAGGATCTTCCAGGATGCTGGCCTCTCAGCACAGCTGTTTCTAGGGGTCTCTCCATTTTCTGTTTCCAATAACATAGTCACCTAGAGTGGGTAAGGCTAAAACAAATATTCTGTTTCACTTGGGGATTTTGTTCAGGTTTTAGAGGTCACAAGTGCCCTGTAATTTGACACTTGGTTATCATCTTAGTTTACACTGTCCCTTGATAGCCTGCATTTGTACTTTCAATATAGGAATTTTGTCTGCTCAGAATTATGAGTATTTTAAAAATTATTCTGTTCCATAAAAACCTTCCCAACCTAAAGATATGTCTACTGAGTTACTTTGAATTTTTATTTTGATATGAGAGCCTAGTTCTTTTTGTTTGTTTTAATTTTTTCAAGATTGTTGGATATGAGTGACAAAACTTGGGTATATTCAAGGCATGCAACATGTTTTGATATATGAGGAAAATTTGAAAAATTATGGAAAACTTATTCACATTATTTTTTTTTTTTGAAACATCAACAATCTTGTATTAGCAAACTTGTGCAGGTTAACTTGTTGACCTGGCTCAAAACAGCATTGCTAACAAGATCAGGGTAGAGATGCTCAATCAACAAAGACTGTCTCTGTAAAAAAGGATACTTAAAAATCCCTCTTCTTAAGCATATTTGTTAAAAAATCTCCAGTATTGCAGAAAAATATCACAAAGTGATTTCAGTCCATGAAAATAACAGCACATGGCATATATATATATATATGATATATGTATATATAATATATAAAATAAAATACATATTTGTAATATTGAGAAAAGATGATAAAAGTGTAATTGGGAAGATATATCCAACCATGAATTGGACAACTCACTGTGGTACATTGATCAATTATCCTTAAAATTAATCTATAAATTTAAAACCTGCTATCCCAAATTGAAGAGTATTTGTGAAGTATATAACAAGACAGACATAATGGCCACATGAAAAAAAAATTTGCAACATTAGCCTCAAGAATATTTCTAAATTTAGCATTCAAAGAAAAACAGTGCAACCTATCAAAACATACAACATTCACCATATTAAAAATATGAAGCTTCTTGAAGAAGGAAAAGATGTCATTGAAACGTATTCAGTGTTCAAATAGAATGTTTTATGTGAGGATTCCGTGTGTTTTAAAAATTAGCAAAATAATTGGAAAGTCCCAGTGGAAAGGAAGGAAGAGAAAAGGGCAAGTGCAATTAAGCATAAGTAGCAGGCTAATTGAAGTCCTAATCAGAGGAACACAAAAATCTAAAGGAAATGGAGTACTGATAAATACAGGTACAGGTTTGAGTGTGTCTCCAACAGCTTTAGAGGAAGAAATGCCATTTGTACCTTGAAATAAATGCCATATTGCAATATATGAGTGTGAAAATAGTGTAGCTTGGTCTTCAGGCCCAGTATTTTAGCAAATAGACAAGTTATATGTTAAGGCTTATTCTTTTTCAAATGTGCTTTATTCTAGAACACATGCAGTGAATTTCTAACTTCCTTTACCAAAATAAGGTAGCACTTATGGAGAAAATGTAGCCCAGTAGCCCTGCAGTGGAGACCAAGATGGAAATACCTGCAGAGTCAGCCTGACATTTCCATTGGTCCTGTGATGCACAGGCAGGAAAGTGACTCCATAAATGCAAGATGCCACCATGCAGAATGTTAGGAACTTGGTTTCATTAAATTTAACAAGGAGGTCACTGGGAACACAGGCCATTGTCACTTCTTCCAGTGTACATAAGCGGGGCCCTGGGTCAGCTGTGGAGAATAGATGAGACTTGAGTCTCAGGCACTCTCATATGAGATGAGGTCATCCCAAATGCTGGGTAAATCCCCCTGCACCACAGCACTGCCCCAGGCATCCTTACTCTAACTTGGTAAGAGCTGCTATGATCTTTGTTATGTTTGCTGAAATTTTTTCTTTTACATTTTTAATATAAATGTAATGATCTACTTTTCAGCCACTTCACCTGTGTTTACTCCTTTTGTGATGTTTCTTCCACAAAATTATCCATTTTTGAGGTAATAACTAGTTTTTCATGACAGCTGAATGTATTTTAAGTCTTTATATTTTTCTTTGAAATTATAGCTATCAGCAGTGCATATTTGTAGTATCTTAGCCTTAGTCAACCCTAGTACTCTTAACCTTTGATCAGAGTACTTAACTTTTTGATTGTGAAGTCATCACCTATCTCAAAATTCTGTAAGTCTCCTGGAAACTGTCATGTACAGGTTCTCAGAGACATTGTTAGTCCACTGTAATTATTCACCCTTTCCAGGTAACATTTTGTATTTACTTTTTTGGATGTTCATGTGACTAACTTTGAGTTTAATTTTTAATGTTTTTTTAGCATTTTGTGATCTTTTTATTGGGGTGAGGACACAGGGCAGGTAAGGGTACCCCTGAAGGTGCAGGGAATGTCCAGGCTAGTCAGTCTTCCTGGGATGCTTTATGGAGCTTTTTCTCTTGGCATTGCTCTTGCTGGTGGCGGCCTCTGCTTCCTTCCTGCTTGGCAGAGAAGTTCCTCTTTTTTGGGGGGGACCTTCCTGGTGTCCACCTCTTCCACATCATTTGCCATTTCCTCCTGGGCCGACAGTGTCTTCCTCTTGGGAGGGCTTACGCCGCTCCCTCTCTCCTCCAGATCACTAACCAACTCCTCTTTGGAAAAATATATCTTTTTCTTGGGGTTGGAGGAAGAGACAGACGGCTCTTCTATCCCGTTCTCCTGAGGAGCCTCCTGGGCTTTTGCTTTTTCTTCTTTCTGGGTTTCTCCTGCGCCTCCCCGCACTTCTCCGGGGTGCTGCTGCTGTTCTCTGAAGATGCCAGGGTGAGCGCCACCAGGGCCTTCTTTTCCTTCTTCAAGCATTTCTTCTCCTGCTTCTCCAGCTTCCTCCATAGCCGCCGCCTCTGCCTGATCCATGGCTTCCTTCATGACATCCAGATTCTTCCGTGGAATCTCCCCAGTCTCATAGAAGGACAGCTGCTTCTCAATTTGTTGGAGAAGCTTCTCCCCAAATACACTTGTGGGTACCTCAGAGAAGCAATCTATTTGTGAAGCAATACTGCATTTGTTGGCCAGGTATCAGGAGATGCAGCCTTTGTCCTTCAAGGTGGCTCAGCCAATGAAGGTGGAGTGCAAAATAAGTCCGTATTTGGGTGTGTTACCCCGTGTCTTCAGGACTCGCTTCCCCAGTGAGAGCTGACAGACTAGGGGCCACCTGGCTCATCTTGGAGCGCAGGTAAGTGTGTAGGAGCTGGAGCTGGTGGTACTCAGACAACAACACCATGTGGCTGGAGAAGCTCTCGATATTGATCAAGTCGATGGAAGAGATGTCCATGCCCATGGAGGACCGTGAGGCATCCAGAATGGCCTTGGCCTTGGCACCATCCATTGTTAGCTCCTCCAGCTTTTCCAACTTGTCCTCATTCAACTCCTTTTGGTTTCTGATGAACTGGGCGAGGCAGCATTATGTGGCCTTGTCATTGATGATCTTCACCACCTCAGAAAAGTGATAGCCATACCACTCCCTGCAGAGATGCAGTCCCGCCCTGCCCTGGCTCGGCTGCTGCAAAACCACAAAGCACCTACTTCAGCCCTTGTGGCCCCCACTCAGCCTGGAGGAAACAGGGACAAGCCAGATGCCAGTCCCCTCAACTCCTTGTCCCCCCATTCACAATACAGCCCAGGCAAGATGAGTCCTGAGGGAGAGCCTGTTCTGCCTCCTCTTTCTATACAGTCAATGTAAGAACAGATTGTGGTAAGCATCAGGAGGCTAATTTTTAATGTTTCTCTAAGCATAATCTAGATATGGAAATCTGTGCCTTTGTATATGGTAGAACAAGGCATAATCTTTTTTCAATCATGTTTTTGGTATTTTTTTCATATTCTCCAATATAGATGTAATTGCAATGAAGTACAACAGAAAGTTCTCTATCTGCTTTTCACACCATTATTATTCATTTCTTGTTGGAGTAATCACAACATACATTATTCCATAACATGTACATTTCTTTTCATTGCCTTTGCATCTATTGTTATACCCTGTATTGTTCACAAACATCATAGTAAGCCAATGGTGATAATATGAGCTGTGGCAATCTTGGTTTGCATTTTCATTGTGGTATCACAAACTTGCTCAAAGTTTTGTAAATTCTGGAAAGTTTCATGTCTACAATTTTTCAGAGTGCTTGCCATGGTGTACTCGATTCCACATATCATTTTTATCTTTCTGGAATTTAGCCATTGATGTGTGAAATTTTCCATTATGCATTTAATTTTTGTTATTGTTGTTGTTTTTTTCTTTTTTAAATTGTTATTTTTTAAAAATTTTTTTCCATTATGCATTTCTAAACACTGGCAACTTTCTTATAATATACTGTAAGTAGAATGATCTCTTCATGATTTAAGATGCTATTTACAAATAATTTTAAACCTGATTGAAATGGATTCTTTTTCACCAAACTCCCTTATATCTTCTAGTGATTTTCTTGTTACTCCTACTAAGTTATTTACTTTTACTTACAGCATTAGCAATCTATTTTATATTGTGAGTTCCTTTCTGCTTTTATGATTGAAGTTATTGATATATGTGGGTTTTTTATTTATTTTTTTATTTTTATTTTTTTGACAGGCAGAGTGGACAGTGAGAGCGAGAGACAGAGAGAACGGTCTTCCTTTGCCGTTGGTTCACCCTCCAATGGCCACAGCGGCCAGCGCGCTGCAGCTGGCGCACCGTGCTGATCCGAAGGCAGGAGCCAGGTGCTTCTCCTTCTCTTCCATGGGGTACAGGGCCGAAGCACTTGGGCCATCCTCCACTGCACTCCCTGGCCACAGCAGAGAGCTGGCCTGGAAGAGGGGCAACTGGGACAGAATCTGGCGCCCCGACCGGGAATAGAACCTGGTGTGCCGGCACCGCAAGGCAGAGGATTAGCCTATTGAGACACGGCGCCGGGTTTTTTGTTTAAATTTATTTTATTTATTTGAAAGAGTTACAGAGAGAGCAAGACAGAGAGAGAGAAAGAAAGAGAGAGAGAAATAGATATAATAGATATGTCTTTCATCCACTTGTTCAGTCACCAAATGGCTGCAGCGGCTGGAGCTGAGTCGATCCAAAGCCAGGAGCCAGGAGCTTCTTCTGGTTCTCATAAAAGGTGCTGGAACCCAAGGATTTGGGCCATCCTCCACTGCCTTCCCCAGGCACATTAAGATACATTGGGAGTAGAGCATCCAGGACATGAACTGGTACCATTATAGGAATCCAGCACTGCAGGCCAGGCCTTAACCTGTTTTGCCACAGCACCGCCCCCTGCTATGTGTGTCTGTAGTATCCTCATTTAAGTCAATCTTTGTTCTGTGACATTCTTGCTTGATTTTTTTTTTTTACTGTGAGGTCATCAGATCGCTCAATATTTTGTAAGTTTTGCTGGCAACATTAATGTACAGTCTTTCTGAACTCTTAGGGTAAGTTTAATCTTATATACTTTAAAGTCATACAGTTTCAAACTTTCTTAATTTTGTAACTATAAAGTTATTATTCACTGAAATTTCCCAAAATGTCGCTCTAGATATATGTTCTCAGAATTTTTCTAGTAGGTGGAATGCGTTTTATATTCATTGAATTCTACTTCTGTTTATGTAATTATAATTATTTTTCACCAAATTCCTTTATTTTTGCATTATATAAAATTTAGCAAATGTAAGCTAACCTCAGATTTTATGCCTAAAGGCATTCGGAGCTGGCTGAAAAGCCCATGAGAGTATTTCAGGCATGGAAAGCCAAGACACTCTGGCAAAAGATCTCTGCGAGTGAGATCCCAGTGGAAAGAACAGGCCATCAAAGAAGGAGGTACCTTTCTCTGAAGGGAGGAGAGAACCTCCACTTTGACTATGAGCTTGTCTAAACAAGATAAGAATCGGAGAACTCAGAGGGCTTCCATAGCCTTGGAAACTCATGACTGGAGCATAGGGAGATTACTGATGCCATAGACAGGAGTGTCAATTGGTAAAGTCAACAACAGGAGTCACTGTGCACTTACTCCTCATGTAGGATCTCTGTCCTTAATGTGCTGTACATTGAGATTTAATGCTATAACGAGTACTCAAACAATATATTTCACTTTGTGTTTCTATGGGGGTGCAAACTGTTGAAATCCTTACTTAATGCATACTAAACTGATCCTCTGTAAAAAAAAAAAAAAAAGAAATTATCAATTCCCAACTTGACTCTCACTGGGATTAAACATGACAATAGGTCTGCTCTGATTTCATCATCATTTTAAAAAATCATCTATTATTTTTCACTTTATGTTTCTGTGTGGGAGCAAACTGTTGAAATCCATACTTAATGTATACTAAGCTGATCTTCTGTATATTAAGATAATCGAAAATGAATCTTGATGTGAATGGAAGGGGAGAGGGAGTGGGAAAGGGGAGGGTTGTGGGTGGGAGGGATGGTATGGGGGGAAAGCCATTGTAATCCATAAGTCGTACTTTGGAAATTTATATGCATTAAATAAAAGTTTAAAAAAAATGTAATGAAATATTTTACACCAAATTCTCATATATGCATACTAATCTCAATCATATAAAATACTTGTAACCTGAAAATCCTTTTTGTTTTTGGATTTTGAAAGATATTTTGCCCATATGAAAAAATACTACATGAACTCTATTTTCATTCAATACTTGAAGGATGTTTCTCAGAGTCATGTAAATTGTATGCACCCCAACAATGTGTCCTTAACCTTCAATTTGCTCCTTTGTTAAAAAAAATCATCTTTTTCTTTTACTGTGCTTTTAAGATTTATCTTTTATTTCTGCGTTTATGTAGTTTAATTATTATCTGCCTTAGCATGGTGATTTTTTTTGCATCCTGTTATTGGGATGCAATGACCTACTTCATTCTTTGAATCTATAATTTCATCAAAACTTTGTAATAATTCCTGATAAGTCTTATTTCTGTGGTATCTTTTGTTACATATCCTTTCTCATCTCTGATTTTATTGATTTGGTATTCTCCCTCTTTTTTTTGGTTAATTGCTCCAATGGTGGGTCTATTTTGCTTATATTTCAAAAAGCAGCTCTTCTTTTCATAGATTTTTTGTGTTGTTTTTCTGGTTTCATTTTTTATTTCTCCTGTAATTTTAATAATTTCTTTTCTCTTATTAATTTTAGGTTTTATTTGTTGTTGTTTTTCTAGGTCATTGAGATGCACTGATAGCTCATTTATTTGGTACCTTTCCAATTTCTTCATGTAGGCACTGATTGCTATAAACTTCACTCTTAACGTTGCTTTTGCTGCATCCCATAAACTTTGATATGCTGTATTGATTCCTTTTACGACCCACTGTTAATTCAAAAGTATGTTGTTCAGTCTCCATGTGTTTCCATATGATGTAGAGATTCCTGATTTGTTGAATTCCAGCTTTTGTCATCTGAGTTGATGCATGATATTGTTTCAGTTTTTTGAATTTGCTGAGACTTGCTTCATGGTCTAGCATATGGTCTATGCATTTAGAGTACCAGATACAGCAAACTAATATGACATCTGGAATTAATTTATTGTTTGGGAACAGTCTCTGGTCTTCCTTTACTGTATGATTTCATGGGTTATCATTGCTGAAATTTTATTTTTACTAATGAGAAGAGTGAGAGTGATAAGATATATTGTTGGAATTTTAGTACTGTTGATTACATAAAAAAGTATTAGCTATTTATGTTTATAACTCAACAATAAGACAAATCAATGAATAAGGAAACTTATGTGAACACACTTCATAAAAGCCCACATGCAAATAAGAGTGCATGAGGTGCCAGCATTGTGGCAGAGCAGGTAAATCTTCTGCCCATGATGACAGCATCCCAAATGATGACTGATTCCTGTCCTAGCTGCTGCACTTCCAATCCAGCTCCTGGCTAATGGCATGGGAAAATAGCTAAATACAGTCTGGTTCAAAGAAAAAGCACAGTTCTTTGATATCCCTTTCTTGGTTGCATTTTACATATCATATAAAGTTGAGCACAATATGATAAAAATACTTTCTTGAGAAAAAAATAGGCAAGTCATAGGACAGAAGAAAATAACCGGTCACACTCAAAAAATGGATTATATGTTTTAATAATTTATTTTTATTAATGCAGAGAGAACAGATTTCATGTAATTCAAAGGTACAATTCTAAGGATATAGTGATATTTATCTTCTTCCCTCTTCCTTTCTTTTCTAATTTTTGTGATAACATTTTTATTTACTTTATACTCATAAGCTTAATGCAACATTAAATGAAGAGTTCAACAAGTCAAAAGTGTTCCCAGGAGTATAGACAAGCACTATAAATAATAATCAAATCCAAACATGACAGTTTCTCTCATTTATAATAAACGTGTTTTGTACTCTGTATGTTAGCCACTACACATCAGAGAAAACATGATGTTTTCACTTTTCATTTTGAGATCATCAACTCTGTTTATATTTTGGATGGTTTCCTGGTAGTTATTATGTTCATAGCTCTTCAGAATCTTCTAGCCCTTGTGTCATCATACTCATTGCCAGGAAATTTATATTTACTCTTGTGAATATTTAAAGAACTAAAAATTAAATAATCTTAGATTTTTTAAATTGTCCAAAATGTAGTTCTCTATGCCCATATTTTTCCTATAAATTTAATAATTGAAATTACTGAATAATACACAATGGTATACTTAATTTAACATCATATCCCTGAGTGCCATCAACATTTGTAGATTAAGTTCCAGAAAGTGAACCAGCAGATGGAAGACCTCTCTCTGTCTCTGTTTTCTACCTCTCTGTGTAACTCTATATTTCAAATAAATAAAATAAATCTTTAAAAAAAAAGAATTGGCGTGGATTTATATTCCTGTAATTGTGTACTCTTTTGTAAATACAATTTTAGGAGTTTTTTTTTTTAAATTTACCCAATGTATAATTAAAAAACTATAAATAAAAACTAATTACAAGTTTCTACTCACAGTAATCAAAAGGTAATATGTCATGCCATATATGGTAATTTTTTTTTTTTTTGACAGGCAGAGTGGACAGTGAGAGAGAGAGAGACAGAGAGAAAGGTCTTCCTTTGCCGTTGGTTCACCCTCCAATGGCCGCCGCTGCAGCCGGCGCACCGCGCTGATCCGATGGCAGGAGCCAGGAGCCAGGTGCTTTTCCTGGTCTCCCATGGGGTGCAGGGCCCAAGCACCTGGGCCATCCTCCACTGCACTCCCTGGCCATAGCAGAGAGCTGGCCTGGAAGAGGGGCAACCGGGACAGAATCCGGCACCCTGACCGGGACTAGAACCCGGTGTGCCGGCGCCGCAAGGTGGAGGATTAGCCTATTGAGCCACGGCGCTGGCCGGTAATTTATTTTTAAAATTACACTTCAGTTAATCACAATCATCTGTTTATATCATCAATAACATTACTTCATTTCTGTTTCTGAATTCATTACTATTGCCTTAGTTTTTTTTCATTAATAGTGTACCTCATGTCAATGTTAGAACAAGATATCTGCTGTAAACTTGGTTTACTTTATCTTTGTAATGTAATCAACTTTACATAATTTTTTCCAGTTTTATACATTGTTCATGCACAACATTGCATAGAATCATTTTGCATGAGTGTCATCATTCTCCTTTGCAGGTCAGATATTTTGTTATATTTCATGGACTCTCTTGGAACTACACATTTACATTTGATTTTGGAAATTTTTACAAAGTCATTTCTTCATATCAGTGTGAGGCTTCAAATGTATTATGTTAAGATACTTGAAATATTTTTAGGTTCTGTTAAATTTATTTTTTTCATAGTTGTTTAATATATATATATATATACACATATATATATATTTCTTTTTCACAATATTCCTGTGTACTGTTTTGTCACTAATACAACACTATTCCCTACTACTTCTACAAAATTATTCCCTACTACTCAATATCAAAATACATGCCAATCATAGCCCTGAAAGCATTTGCTCATTCTAGCCCAGATTTTCTTTTTGAAGTCATCAAGGGGCTCACATTTCTCTAAGTTGTCTCACTCCTTCCATGTACATGATTTGCAAAATTGTGTCACTCCAGCAGACTCATTCAAATGTTCAAGTTAATGTATTCTCTTTACAATTTTTTATTTTTTAGTACTCAAAATCAAAATTTGACCATAAACAATTATTGGGTCAAAGTACTTGTACGCTTGCTAAAATTAATATATTAACATCCTCTTTTCTAATTAAATTCCTGACATTTTTATTAATCTATGTAATTCTAAGTTTTGTATTCCTCTATGCCATCTCTATGTGATCATGAATCTGTTTCTACAAAATTACTGATTTGTACAGCATATAATCAAAATTAACTTTTATATAGAGTGTATATCTCATTATTTTGTCTTAGAATTTACCACTGCCACCTGAATGTGCAATTAATAACCTGATTTATGAGAATGCTAACACAGGGAAACAATGGGTGCCAGGGTTTGGTTTATGATTCTGTGGTTATAAACTCAAATTAAATGCTGGAAGTTGTCTAGAAACTGTCATGAGTACAGGATTTCAGCACGTGACAGGGCTAGTACCATCATGGTCATCAGCATGGGTTACATCTTTCTGGATGTTACTTCAGCTGTAAATTATTTTTTATTATTATTATTGTTTTTGACAGGCAGAGTTAGTGAGAGAGAGAGAGAGAGAGACAGAGGGAAAGGTCTTCCTTTTTCTATTGGTTCACCCCTCAAGTGACCACTACAGCCAGCACGTTGCAGCCGGCGCGGTGCGCCAATCCAAAGTCAGGAGCCAGGTGCTTCTCCTGGTCTCCCATGCGGCTGCAGGGCCCAAGCACTTGGGCCATCCTCCACTGCCTTCCCAGGCCACGGCAGAGAGCTGGACAGGAAGAGGAGCAACCGGGACAGAATCCAGTGCCCCAACCAGGGCTAGAACCCGGTGTGCCGGTGCCGTAGCCAGAGAATTAGCCTAGTGAACCACGGCGCCGGCATGTAAATTATTTTCTGATTTTGGAAAATTTCCAAAATACATGTTCCTGAAATACTACAATTTTCCAGTTTATTCTAGACTCGTTTATAGAAATACCTATCCACATAGTTGTTCTTTAATTATGGCTGACACTAAATTACTCATTGTTACTTAAGGTAAAGTAAGCTTTTCCCTTGCCATATGCATCAGATTTATATTTTTTATTTTGACTTTCATTTTACTACTTTAACCTGTATATATCACTATCCACATGAAATCTAACCTTAGCACTGACAATGTATGGTCATTCTTTAGGGCATTTACATAGTAATGCTATGAATTTATTCAAAAATTTTCAGGTTGTATTAGCAACCTCCATCTTCATGTTCTATAAAATCACTTTTGGACATTACATTGTTTCACTTTGAAGTACACATGTGTTTTTGTAGTGTGTTTATTTTTAGGGACTCAAAATTGGCCATTCACCTTAAATTTTCCATGCATTAAGTTGAGACACTGTTATCTTAGCTCTAAGATTATTGAATTCAATGGCATACAATTTCCTTGATTTAAGAGAATACAAATTTTCTGTAGCTTAAATGTGTATTTAGGGCTGTTTTTATCTATATCTGTTACATCTTCGTGTGGCCTTATTTCTGCTTCTACTAAATTTGCCATGGGTACACCCACTAGTCAATATACCACATATATAAAATTGTCCCATTTCTCTATTTTTCATATTTTATTTGAATTTGTTTACTATAGCCTGAGTACATAGTCAAATAATCTAATCTGTGCCAGTTCTAGTGCAGGAACCTTAAGGCTACCATGATTTGCTTTATCATTGTTAGGCTATCAACTCTCCAATTTCTGGAAGTTGTCTAAACAAATTTTATGTTCACAGTACCAGAGAACAATCTAGGGTTGTTCCATCAGTCTCATTAGCTGGGGAGTTCATTTTTAGCCTTACATACATTCATGGATCTTGAAATTAACCATTTACTTTGGAAATTTAGGTAAATTTTTTTTATCTTTAAATTTATTGAACTTAGTCTTTTTCACAAATATTATAGTCTAGGGTATTCCCAGCCCTGTGAACCTGTGGCCATGATGATTTAAATTTTTATTGAGATCACCATCACACCCAACATTCTTATAAGTTGTCCTGGAAACTTTCAGGTATACCGTGTCTCAGAGCCATCTTAGCCAAGCATAATCATTCTCTCTTCTCAAGGTAATATATACATATACATGAAAAAAATTAACTATACATAATATATAATAATTAACTATATATAAAAGTTTATATATATGCGTATATATATAACTTGCAGATTTTTATAGAACTCTAAATCATTGATTATTCAGTTTTTGATTATTCAAATATTCCATTATGTTTTTAGATATTGGCACATTTCATGACAATTATGTGGGTAAGTGGCAGGATCTTGATGTGATTTTGATCTCAGAATTATATATGTTTATCTAATTTTAGAGGTTGGTAGAGAGGGAGAAACAAACTATCAGCTACAGCTGGTGCCTTGCTCCCCATTCTTGTAATGACCAGTATAATGACTAGATTATTATGGAAATCTAAACTGTGCTTTTTAGATAATAAATTGGCTGGTGCCATGGCTCAATAGGCTAATCCTCTGCCTGGGGTGCCGGCACCCCTCGTTCTAGTCCCAGTGGGAGTGCCGGATTCTGTCCCAGTTGTTCCTCTTCCAGTCCGGCTCTCTGCTGTGGCCCAGGAAGGCAGTGGAGGATGGCCCAGGTGCTTGGGCCCTGCACCCGCATGGTGCACCAGCTGCTGCACTGGCTGTAGCGGCCATTGGAGGGTGAACCAATGACAAAGGAAGACCTTTCTCTCTGTCTCTCTCTCACTGTCCACTCTGCCTATAAAAAAAAAGAAAAAACAAGATAATAAATTTTATATATATACATTTTAAAATGTTGTTCTATATAGAAATATATAAAAATAAACTATATATATATATATATGTAAGCGTGGGCTATTATTCACAAAAATCTCTTAAATGTGCTTGTCACATTATTATTGTAACTATCAATTGAATTCTACTCACAATATCGAAAGTATAATTTATATTTTAACCAATACACTTCTTTGTATATCTTGTTTTGTCTTTGAATGTATTCTTATCACCTGTGTAATGATTAGTAGTCTAATGAAAGCCGATCCTAGACCTAAACCTATGCATATGTTGCTTGGATTTTATATTGGAAGATCATAAATATACTAAAATGTTGTTAATTTTGTTGGCCACTTATGTATATAGTTCCTCAAAAGCACTTTTGGGTCATATTCTCATTCTCCTTTTCTAGATAATATACTTTTAACAATGGTGGATTTTGTTATTGTAAATAAATCTTTGATTGTTGATCATTTTTTTTTTATCTTTTATTTAATGAATATAAATTTCCAAAGTACGACTCATGTGTTACAATGGCTTCCCCCCCCATACCGTCCCTCCCACCCACAACCCTCCCCTTTCCCACTCCCTCACCCCTTCCATTCACATCAAGATTCATTTTCGATTATCTTAATATACAGAAGATCAGCTTAGTATACCTTAAGTAAGTATTTCTGATTGTTGATCATTTTTAAAGTGCAGCTGTAGACGCAAGTATCTTTCATTTAAGGGTGTTTTTTGATAAATGGCATATTTTCCTTTCTTTTTTTAAATTTATACTGTCTTTATTCATTTATATGGTAAATGCTGTTCCCTAATATAAAAAATTTGTCTTTCAGTCACTAAACTTAGCTGAAAAATTCATGTATCTTTCTGCATTGAATATTGACATGATACAGGATGCAGAATGTAAGTCAATTTAATACACATTATTAAATAATTTCTAGTGTGTGTGGAATCTTACATGAATGATTAACATAGTAGAGCCACAATAAATGTGGGCACACAGGTGCTCCATGTACACCACCTGGTTTAATGCAAGAGGTGTTCACAGTGACTTCTGGTGAGCAGCTTGTCTTCGATGACTCCTTAAACACCCAATTCCACATCTTCCAGCTCCTGAAGAAGGGCTGTCTCTTTTTGAATGTTGTCCAACTGACTTTTTTCTAGCTGTTTTCCACTTGCTGCTTGTCCTTTCAGTTGTTCAATTGCTTTCAGTTTCTACTTTAGGTCCTAGATTTTTTTGTCTACCTCAGGGTCTCCAGAAGTTGACTGAGAGGTAATGTTTCATGGTGTGTTTTGTGGCACAGGAGTAGAGGGCAAATCTGGACTTTTGTCACTTCTTGCTTCCTACTTTGCAGCTTTCTTAGCTTCGTGCTTCCTTTGATTTTTAAGGGTTGTTTTTGATGGTTGCTTATCGTTTCCTGATTGTGGTTTCATATTCTGAGGTGGCTCCTCTTCATGCAGCTTGGAATTGGTGACTGGCTTGTTTCTTCAAGCAGGGGGTCTATACACAGTTGCAACTTTAGGTTCCTTCACTTGGAACTGCTTGGTAAGTTACTGCTTTTGCTGGAAATATTCCATCCAAAAATGGCTGCCATGAAACCAGCCATAGGTCTCCACTTGAGGGCACATCATACTTGTGCAATACAGAGCCAGCATAATGCCAAATCTCATACCCATACACGTAACCTGGGAGCACATGTGGCTGCTAAAATATGCTCACCATCTAGGCATGCAGCAAAATATGTAGAATCAGAAGCCACTGGTTTAGAAATAAGCTTGTAGTTTTTAACATCCCATACTTCCATTTGTCCTCTCAGATTTCCCAATCCAGCTAGTACTAATATATGTCCTTGAGGGCTGTAGTAGCCTGCATTCTGAGGACCAGTTCCAAAATCAAACACAGGATCACATTTCAAGTTGAAAAGTGTTGCTTTGGCAGGCTTAAAACCATAAACAGCACAAAATTCAGAAGAACTATACTTCCAAACTACGTCATAAATAGGGCCACCTTTCGGTAGTTGCACTATGGCACTTTCTCCATTTGTTGCAATGTAATGCAACATCTGTTCCCCATAATAGGAAGCTCCTGTCTTATCAATGTCTGTACTAGCTATTACCAAGACAGCAGTAGCTTTTTTATTCCATAGCATTGTAACCTTATCAGCCTTAAAGAAACTTTTATTGGCTAAAGCTGCATGAGGTCCACCAAAGTTGGGGTACTGATACACTCTAACATACGAAGGTGCACCTTTGCTTCCTGGAACATAGACAGCCACCTTGTATGGCTGGGGTCCAGGTAATAACACCAAATCATTAATTTTCTGCAAGTGTAATTTATTTGCAATTATGTTGAAATTGTTCTTTTCAAAGAAGTGAACTTCATTGTTAACATTTCAGGCACAGGCCGGCACTGTGGCTCATTAGGCTAATCCTCCACCTGTGGGGCCGGCACCACGGGTTCTAGTCCTGGTCAGGGCAACAGATTCTGTCCCGGTTGCTCTTCTTCCAGTCCAGCTCTCTGCTGTGGCCCAGGAGTGCAGTGGAGGATGGCTCAACTGCTTGGGCCCTGCACCTGCATGGGAGACCAGGAGAAGCACCTGGCTCTTGACTTCAGATCAGCGTGGTGCGCTGGCTGCAGTGGCCATTGGGGGGTGAACCAACAGTAAAGGAAGACCTTTCTCTTTGTCTCTCTCTCTCTCACTGTCCATTCTGCCTGTCAAAAAAAAATTTTCAGGCACAAATACTTTCATCTTCTGACCAGGATGGACACCAATTTTGCATTTTTTTCTGGATGAAAGAATTCAAACACGTCCCAGTTTTCAAGTCATAAAGTTGAAGATTGGGTGTCCCAGCTACACCATCTTTAGAATTAGTGTAAGGTTGCCATGTTGCTAGAACAGTGTTTTTTACCGAGAATTCAAGGCAAACTTTGGGAGGTTGAAGGAGTGCAGTTGTCCCTTGTTAGTGACACTGATATTGTTTACCTTTTCTCCACTGCACCAGGCAAAGTCCCATCCTTACTAAAAGTGTAGACTTTGCAATTTTTCCCAAATTCCCTGTCAAAATCAGCATAGATGCCACCATTGTGTCCCTATATTTTCATTACTTACTATTGTTGATTTATTTCTCAAGTGTAATGCAAATTTAATACATGTTGGTTGACCCAATTCTGTTGTATATGCTTGTTATGCTTTTATTGCCCCTACATTATTGCTGTCACGTCCAGTAATCAGAATATGGGTTATATCCTAACATGCACATTACTCTTAATCTTTATGTTTTATTTCTATAACATATGTACATCATGATGTAGTGTATGCTGATCCTAGTATAGAAAACTGTAGCTAATCCTGGTTATCTTTTTCATTGTGATTCCTTCAATTTGATGAAACTTCTTTATGTTTTCTTTTCAATTTCTCTTATACTATTTGTAGAGCATTCTTAATTTAGGGCTAACTTTACAAACACTAATTAAACTGAAAGTAGATCTTTGTAGAAAAATAACAGTGGAAATGGGAGAGGGAGGAGGAAGAAGGGTGAGACATGGGCAAGAGTAAGTTTAAGGTGATAAGTATCACTGTATTTTTAAATCAGTATATATGAAATACATGGAACTTGTATAACATAAATAAACTTTTAGAAAAAGAAAGAAGCTAAAATTATCAGGATTGTGAATAGAGATCTATGCACAAGAACATTCACTTTTTACTTCTGTAGAAACAATGGAAATAAGCCAAAAGTTGACCAATGAGTGAATGAATAAAGAATTAAGGCACCAAAATATTCCTTGATTTACCTTCCTTGATTTTAAAATTTTTCTCATGGTAAAAATATTTTCTGGATTATTGTTCACCAAATCCCGTTATGTCTACTCTATTATTTATCCTATATTCTAATTACAATCATCAAATTGTAATTCATATGATATAATGTACTTTGTTTTAATTATTATCTTTGTTCACTAGTGTGATCTGTTTATATCATAAATATCCTACTTGGGTGACTTTTTCTTATGATGTCAACATGATGGAAATTATTTGAATTCTCTTTGCAACTCTTTCATGCCCCAAATTCTCAGGCCATCTTGACACAATCTTTCTCAGTTCCCAGAGGATTTTTTTTTAGCTTTTCTGGAATTTCATAGAACTATAAAATTTTAATTTTAATTTTTAAGGGTTTAGATACAAATATCTTTCCATCAATGCTTATCTGGTAATTTTCAAAATTTTTGTCTTATTTGCATTCATTTTCCCTTTATTTTTCATTTTAAAGAGGCTTCAATGGACTATTTTTTAAGAAATGATCTTATATGTCCTTATTTTAGTATCGAGGCTTCCATAGGCTTGGCAGCTCATGACAAGAGCCTCGGGTGATTACTTATGTCATAAATAAGAGTGTCAATTGTTAAATCAATAACAGGAGTCACTGTGCACCTGCTCCCCATGTGGGACCTCTGTCCTTAATGTGTTGTACTGTGCAAATTAACAGTAAAACTACTCCCCAAACAGTACTATATACTTTGTGTGTCTTTGTGGATGCAGTCTATTGAAATCTTTACTTAGTATATACTAAGTTGATCTTCTGTATAAAAAGATAATTGAAAATGAATGATGGGAGAGGGAGTGGGAGATGGGATGGTTGCAGGTGGGAGGGAGATTATGGGGAAAAGCCGCTATAATTCAAAAGTTGTACTTTGGAAATTTATATTTATTAACTAAAAGTTTAAAAAATCACTATCGAAAGGAATTTATCTTTTCTGGATTTTAGTTTCTGCAGATTTTATATGGTTTTCACATGTAATATTAATGAATAATTGTTCACTAAAATTTTTTCTCACATTTTCTTGACACTAATTTTTTACATTACTCTATCCACTTACATTTGCCACAATATCATTGTCACCATAGCATTTAAATTCCTTTTTTATTTTGCCTCTGAATTTCATGCTATCACCTGATAAAATTTCAATTATTAGGTATCCTGGTTCTTGAACTTTGAGTATGTGGCTTTTTCATTGTAGGTTTATCAGCCCCATGGAAATTTTCTAAGTTATCTTGGAATCTTCCCTGTACATAGTATCTCCGAATTGTCTAACACCAATGTACTGTTTCATGCTATCAGAATTACACAATTTTTTGCTGTTTGGAAGTTTTTAAAGAACTCCAAATATATCACTACTGTTGACATTTTCAATAGCATAATTTTACATGAGGAAATCTTTCTGTGAGGATTGCCCTGTAAAGGGACATTATCTTATCTTAAGTTCCTGTACAATCATTTTAAAAATATGATTATAAAGACTATTTCCAATAAATCTCTTTGTTTAGTTGCCACTTGGTAATTATTCCTACCAAATTGCTCAGTTCTAGTCTAATCATGATTTATACAGTGATATGAACATTACTTTTCATTGATTTTTATTTGATTTTATAACTGTCACCAGTGTATATTATTAGTCAGTACCCAAGTTGTAGGCAAGTGTTAGAATTGTGGATTATTGGGGACTCAAACAAGTGCCCATGTGGGATGCTGGCACTACAGGCAGCAGTTTTACCTGCTATGCCACAGTGCCAGCCCTGAAAGTTTTATTTTTATTGCCTCTTTATATAATGGTGTGACAAGCACTGGAATACAATATCTTTAAAATGAGTAATGGCATGTATGCATGATATTCTGAAAAGTATGGTTCAGTGTGTTAGTAGTTTCTGTGGGCTAAATCCAGCTCCTTTCTGTTTTTGTGAATAGTTTTATTGGAATACAACTCCATCTATTTACCTACAGCTTACACATATTTTAGATGACAGCAAAGATATTATGGTCCATAAAGTCTAAAATAATTTCTACTTGACTCTGTATAGAAAAGTTTGCCAACACTAGGTTAAGATAAAAATCTTTGAATATGTTTTAATAGGTTTTAGCCAACATTCAGAAAAAAATTTGAACAGTATGTAACATTGTAGTCAAGCCCTCAATAAATTAATTTAAATGTCTATCATTTGAGCATTTGTGCATTGGAAACAAAACCCAGAAATCTCATAAATAGTCTGTTATTTTGTAGGAACTACTCCCATTATGTTTTATATATGATACATTTAATACATTAGAAATGTTCTTATCATAGGTGTTTACATGATTTCACAATATCCAATATTTTGTGAAGGATCTAAGTCCAGTGAAATTCTTACAAGATAAAAAGGATGCTATGTTTCAAATTTGAATATATCTTACTAAATTACCATCTGAAGGAATGTATTCATTTCATTTACCAATAGTGTATGAGAATAAAATTAACCTCATATTTCCAACTCTGATAATGTTTTTTAATAAAGCATTATATATATATGATTGGAAAAAATAACTGTTGCTCATTGTATCCTTTTTATTAGGGTCTATTTATCTATTTATTTGAAAGTTACAGAGAGAGGGAGAGACACAAAAAGAGAGAAAGCTTCCACCTGCTGATTTACTTCTCTAATGGACTCAATGACCAGGGATGGGCCAGGCTGAAGACAAGAGCCAAGAGCTTCCTCAGGGTCTTTTGCATGTGTGGCAGAATCCCAACACCTGGGCAACGTTTATCTTCTTTCTTAGGCCATTAGCAGGGAGTTGGATCAGAAGAGAGCAGCCAGGACACAAACTGGCATCCATAGGGTATCCTGGCATCACAAATGGTGGCTGTACCTGCTCCACCACTAGGCCCTTCCTTTAGTTTTTTTTTTTTTTTTTGATTATTTAAATCCCTTTAACTTGTTCAGAATTTCAGAGTACAAATTACAAATGTCTCTAGATACAGATATTGTCATGCATTCATTCTAGCTTAATTTACAACTTGGTAATCATGAAATAAAATTCTTAGAAATATGAGAGCCAGAATAAAATAAATGAAATTAATGAAATACATTATCTTACCAAATAAATTTCATATTTTCAAGATTTTTGCAGCTGTTAAGCTGTTTATGTTTTTTGAGTCAAATAGTATGAAAATCATTGCAGTTCATTATATGCTTTGCTTGAGCTTAGATAAAAATATTTGATATTTCAGTGTGTTTTATATATTTGTACTTCTATGGCCTTAGTCCTTCTTCTGTAGTAAGGTATGGTGAGTACTTGAAAAAGAGAATTATGTACTTGTGGGGAATCCCACAGGAATCTCAAAAAGAGTCACAGATCACCACTTACCTGAAGAGGAGATGAACTGTAGAAACACAGTAAAACATTGAGTTAAGAAGTTACCACTAGCCACAAATTAAAAGTAAAGTGGAGTTATAAGTCAGGAGCTAAGGCAATGCCTAACGGCTTTTAGGGAGACACTCCCATTCATACCAAACAGACATCTCTGGTCAGTCAGATAGCAGTGTGCTATGGACAATACCCTCCTACCCACGCTGACTGGACAGTTCAAACATAAGCAAGGAGGAACCAGCATTGATTGGACAAGTTGGAGGATGGCAAGCTGGAGAACTGCCGAAAATGAGGATAGAAAGGGAGCCCTTGCACCACTCTTCATCCTCTCGGGGACCATGGCCCGGTGTGTGTGAACCTCTGGATCTCCACACATCTGGAGCTGAAGGGGCAGCCTGCTACTCCGCACGGAGCAGGTAGCAGCACAAGCTGACCTGCAGATCTGTCCCTGAGCTGTAACACCACTGTCTGTGTGAGTGTGTGTGTGTGTGTGTGCGTGGCCCAGTGTGAGCGAACCTCTGGATCTCCTCGCACGTGCTGCGTGGCAAAAGGTGACGACGGGATCAAGAGGCCATCTGGAGCTGCTGCGTTGCTGCCCAGCTGCTGTCTGACCAGTGGAGCTGCCGCCTCACCCCCTCGCCTGGAGTCCTTATCAGCCTGCTGCTAGAGTTGGCCGCAGAGCCCGCAGAGCTGGGCCAGGCCTCTCAGCAGGGGACCTCTCCAACTTCTCGCCTGCCATCTGCCTGGAACCTTGAGCCTACTGCCCAGAGTGATAACCTTGCCACGACTTCCCTCCTATAAGTGACTGGTCCGAGTCCCGTCCCTGCTGGGACACTGAACTCTGGACACTGGACACTCCCCGCAGGAGAAGCACATTCGTGACAGTGATGCGAGCCTAGATACATAGCAAACCAATGTTATCACTCTTTTGCTGTGCTTGTAGTGTTCATTGTGATAGTACTTAAGATTATTTTAATAGTGTTTGTTATGACTTGTGGTATAATATTGATGGCCTGGCAGACAAGTGATATTGTTAAGATTGAGTAGATGTAGTTAAGTAGTTAAGTGGTTAAGTCAGGTAGTTAAGTGGTTAAGTTAAGTAGTTAACCATTTAAGTCACCTTAAATAGTAGTGTTAAGTTTAGTGATAAGTGTATTAAAGAGGACAGATTGATAAGTATATTGATACTAATAAGAGTATTGACCTCAATGGGCATGCTGATGAGTGGTGTGATAAAAAACCCCTGGTGTGTCCCGGTGTGTGAATAATAAAATCTCTCCTTGGAAAAATAGTATTGTGTCCTGGTGTCCCTTTCTTCCCTGTGACTGATAAGTCATATGTCGCACTTGCTACTGTTGAGCTACATGGCAGTAGGTGCTCACAACAGTACTTTTATGTGAATTTTTAACATAAATATATAACTTTCCTTTTTACTCCAAGTTCCTAAGTGGTAATTCACATATGTGGTTATATAAAAAATATGGTCTTTCAAGTTTTGGATCATTCATGAATAATAAATATATACTTTCAGCAGGTAATGCTTACTTTTCTTGTACTTATTTCTCTTTTGTAAAGACCAAACATCTAAACTAACTGTCCTCTCGTTGAGTTCATTTTACATTCTTATTTAATAATGGATACAAAAGATTATAGTTGATATGTTGAGATAGAAGCACAATAAATGAATACTGAATCCACCACTTGAGATCTAGAGAGTTACAAGCACTGTATCTGCTTGAGTCAACTGGTTGTTCTTTTACTGAAGATAAACAAATAATCTTCTTACATTTGGAAAATAAAATATTTTCAGTCAAACTCCTTAACTGACATCTGGCTTCCTGTTGATTTCTACTTTACCAAATTAGCATGGAAAAGGATCTTACCAATCTCCAATTCTCCCACTACTAGCTCTTGCCAGGAGCCATGTATTTGTAAAACAAAAGCTACAATCCCATCTGAAAACATAAAATGTAGCAAAAAAAAAAAAAAAAGGAATCTTATCTTGTTCAAAGGAAACAAGTCTGGGAGACATCTTCAAGAAAGGGATGAAAAGCACAAGAGAGTGCTACCTCTTCCTGAGTCGGGAGGGTTTCACCATTTTAGTTGCTCAGGTTCTTTGAACTTAACAATGTCTGCAGCAAACAAATTAAAGCGCCATTCCTAACAGTGAATCTGCTTCAGGAAACAGCCACTGGCAATGAGGCCAGTGGCAGAAGCAGGCCTGGACAGGGAGCAGGAGCAGGGAGTCTCATGGACCAGGCCTGCAGCACCCACTTCCTGCACCCGGGGAATTTACTGGCAGTGCCTGGCAAGATCATGGTGCCCTGCAGCTGCCTTGATCTGCTTGGAGGCAGCCATGCCTAGGCCATACCCATGCCAGTGAGATCAAATCTCAGAGCATGGACGCTATGACAACCTTAGTGTCTTCAGCTCCTGTCTGCCGGGTTCCTGACCCACAATGCTGTCGTGGCCCAGGGCACTGCATGGGTCACCCATGCACAAGCGTTGAGGGATGGCTTGGCATGGGACCGTGTCACAAGCTTCAGTGCAATAAGGCCCAGAGTAGAGTTGACTCTGTACATTTGGGAGTCACCCAGCAACCGAAAGTCCTGGAAAGGGTTTTTGCAGATCTGCATTTTAATCATGGCTTTGCCTCCAAGGCTATCAGTAAGTGCCTGGAAATCTTACTACTGACCAGAACCATGGATTCACTCCAAATGAAGGTCTGGGACCCAGTCAAGGGCAAGGGGAGGAAGATCCAAGCGCTGCTGGCCATGCTGCCATGGTACCCGCAGTTGCTGGACTCTGCATTGCTGCTGGTGAAGAGGTAGCGATAATGTGCCATGGTGGTTGCATGGCCTCCAGAATGGCTGCCCATGCCCTCCTGAAAAACTCAGCGGAGCTGAAAACATCTGCTGAGATCCAGAACCATTGCTCCTGGACCCTCTTCTGAGGCCACAGGGCTCTACAGGCTGATGGATGAATACCTGAGTTGGGTGTAGCCATCAGTGGGGCAGAAGAGGGATGCAGGCTCCCAGGGTCCCACACCACTAGTCCCATTGTCAGCTGAAAAAGCAACGAGAAAGGGTTCACAATCTCTCCTGCTGTCTTCTCTTCTCCTTTTCTACTACATGGAGGTGCTGGCTGAATGTTTCCCATTCTAGTGTGGGAATTACCTGTGTGTGGAGTCCATCCCTGCCTGTGCTGTAATGCTCAGGACCATCCATGCATCATTGACGGGTTTTCTGAAGGAGAAAGCACAGGACTGCTGGGAAGCTGACGAGGCTGCTGCTGAGACCAAGGCAGGCTGCCATGGTCCAGAGGCAGACCAAGACATTTCCTAGCTGTGGAATGTGGAGGAGAAAGCATCCAGAGCTATGGAATGGAGAGGAACAAAGGTGACCCAGCCTGGCTGCAGGGTCCCTTCTGAGCCCCAGCCCCGCAAGAGAGAGGCCTTCGTGGCTCACGGGCCTGGGACACCAGTCAGGATCCAAGCTCCTTGGTAAACCCCTGTGAGTGCCATTAGAGTAGGATTCTGGCCCCACCACCACTGTTTCAAGCAGACTGAAAAGGGAGGGACTTTTGGTTCCCAGAATGCACAACAGCCATGATGTGCTGCCCACCTTGGGAACACTGATCTAATCCACAACCCAGTCTAGTATGACTGTGTATAGGGATAAGGTATGTTTTCTTTCTTCCTAGGATGGATGAGGTTAAATTAAATCAATGTAATTTAATTATTATAATATTTGGTCTCAGAATTTTTGTCTTTTTGATTATTCAAGAGTTGGGTATGCATATCTTTTTGGTAACTTTTTTGTAATAGAATGATGACAGAATTTTGTTCATATTTTTAAAAAAATGTCATAAAATTAAAAATGTCTGTATATACTTAATCTTTTATAATGTGCTTTTGTTGCATCTCTTATGGCATTTGTATAGCTATATTTGGTTTTCATTATTTCTGATGATCTCTTATAGTTTTTAAAGGATTTAATTAGTTAAAAGAGTGACATATATATATATATATATATATATATATATATATATGCTAGTTTGACCCCTGGTATACCTGCAGTAGCCAGGGATCTGCTAGGCAGATGCCAGGATTCAGAAACTCCATTCAGTTCTCCTGAGTGGGTGGAAGAAACCCAAGAATTTGAGCATTGTTTGCTGCCTTTCATGATCAGTTACAAGAAAGTGCATCAGAGGAATGGTGTTTCTGGGACTCAAACCAAGCACTCTTATACAGGATGCTAGTGTCCCATGCAGAAGCTTAACCCACTGCACCACCACACCTGTTAATGAAGCTCATGTTTTCTTATTGTATTCATGATTATAAGTGTATTGCTTTCTATACCTTGTTTTATTAGAATGTTTTTTCTCCTCTTTTTTTTTTTTTTTGATGGAATAGATTTCTTGCCTGTTTTCTCTTTGTATTTTTGGTTTGCTTCTTTACTCTTTGTGAAACTATCTTAATTTTTAAAATTAGAATACTCAACAAAGTGATTATACAAAACAAAAGATAGTGGTGACATATTTTACACATGTATCAAATTATGAGCGCAAGCATGATACACTTTCATACTAAAGTTACTAAAGTTGTTCTGATTGTTAGTTTACACTGGAATCTGTTTATTTTTGAAGATTTTATTTATTTATTTGACAGGTAGAGTTACAGACAGTGAAAAAGACAGAAAGAAAGGTCTTCCTTCCATTGGTTCACACCCCAAATGGCCACAATGGCCGGAGCTACACTGATCTGAAGCCAGGAGCCAGGTGCTTCCTCCTGGTCTCCCATGTGGGTGCAGGGGCCCAAGCACTTGGGCCATCTTCCACTGCTATCCCAGGTCTTAGCAGAGAGCTGGACTGGAAGAAGAGCAACTGGAACTAGAATCAGTGCCCATATGGGATGCCCACGCTACAGGCAGAGGATTAACCCAGTGCACCCAGTGCACCACAGTGCAGGCCCCTGGGATCTATTTCTTACAACTCATTAATATTTGTCAACATTTTAATTTTCTTGTCAAATATCTTTCTCTTAATAAATTTTGTCTTATATTTATTTCCTATCCAGTACCCATAAAATTATTTCTTGGCATTCATTGAATATACAATGAAGCTCTCAGAAATTCATTCAGTTGACTTCCTTTATCATGTTTCTAATATTTTAGTGTGTTGACATATTTTAGAAGCCCTATAAAATGTTTAAATCTACTTTATTCATCCTTATACATCAGATCCTTAATATTTATTTTGATGTGGGTGTTCAATGATATGAACTCCCACTTTGGAAATCTTTTTGCTGTATTTCATAGTTTGGCATTCTGTATTTCATATTTTACAACTTAAGAAAACCTATATGATAGGTCATTGAGGACAGTGGTGGCATTGGTGCAGTGGGGTGACCAGCCTACCAACCCAGCATATTTCCTGATCTCCGTTTAACTAAAATGTCTTTAAGATGGACTTCCAAGGGTCTTTGTACTTGCTATACTTATTTAGCAATTCTTGTCAAAAAGTATTCAACTCTGAAATGTTTGGGCTATTTCACCAAGGAAACAGCCATTATCAGCACAGCAGCTTTCCAAAGAAAAAGGAAACACACATTGGAGAGTGGAATAAGGGAATTCTGAGTATCAGGCATTTCTTTAGATGCAGAAATGGAACTACAATTATATAAGTATTTCCTCATTATTTTGGATATTAAATATATATACTTATACATATATATGGATTCATATACTTACATATAATGTTCACAACAATAAATGCATACATATATATCTTTGTTCTGTTCTAGTATGAAACAAATTGTATTGAATTTGATTATATGATTCTAAAATTATTAACTAACACATAAATGTATATATACTTATGTGGCATAATGTGGTTTTTCTATTGACATATACATTATGTAATGTTCAAATCAGGGTAAACATCCACTCATTTGTCATATTATAGTGAAAACATTGAAAATCCTTCTTTTAAATTGTTTTAGAAAAATGTACGATGTGTTATTGTAATCTATAGTCGTTGTATTGTATCATGCAGTAGAGTACCAGAACTTCTTATTCCTAACTATAACTTAGTACCTATTAACCAACTTTTTCCCATTCATTTCTCAACCCTACTCTCCTCAGTTTTTAGTAACCATCATTGTACTCTCAGTGACTCTGAGAATAACTTTGTTAGATCCCACAGATGAATGAGAACATCCACTTACGTCTTTCTGGGCTTCACATCGTTCTCAAATGATAAGGATCCTCACTTCCATCCATATTGTTGAAATGATTAAAATGTACTTGGAAGAATTCCAAGATGTTGGAGCAGGGAGGGAGATTACTGCTCTGGTCCAGGAGAAGATAATTTATAAAAAGCGGAGAGAGAGCAGTCACAAGGAAGAGTTAGGGAGAAAAATGGCAGAGGAAACTCTACGTAGATTAGAGGGACATGGTGGACCTTTGTGGAGAGCATGGATTTCCACAACTTAAGACTTTAGCATCCAAGAGCCTATGCACCAACATTGGAATGTGAGGTGAGACCATAATGCAGCAGTCCAAGCCACTGGCACTAAAGCTGCAGAAAGACCCCAGAGGGAACCTGTCTTGGAGTCCCTTGGGGGATAGTGTACTGGCCACACTAGAGGAGAAAAAAACAAAACAAAACAAAAAAAACAAAACTGGAGGTACATGTGGGGAGCAACTGAGACTAGACTAAGTTACTGGAATTAAGACTTATTCTATGCATCTGCTCTCCCACAATATGGTGCTGAGAGAAAGACCAAACAACTTCTACACAGCTGCCTCCAGTTCAACCTGCTCCTGATTGGAGGAGAGCAGAGTGCTCGGTGTGTGTGTAGCAGAGTTGGGATTGGTGGAAGAGGACTATAAAGGAGGAGAGAGACAACATGCACCAGGAACATCTGAGGAACACCTGAGGAACATCTGAGCAGCCCCCCGAGAGAGCCGGCCAGCGGTGTGCCGCTCCTCCGCGGAAGGGGGGGAAAGCAGCAGGGGGTGCCGCCCCTCCACGGAGGTTGGGGGGCCAGCAGCTAAGCCGGGAAGAGCCAGGCAAAAAGAACAGCTCAGTGTCTAGTGTCGTTCCTCCGTGAATGGGGGAGTGACAGGTACATGTTTCTCTCTCCTGAGAACTTTGCATTGGCATTCTGTAAAAATCTAAAGGAACAGGCACCATTTTGGACATACATAACACTTGCACCAGCTCAAATCCACAACCAGCAACTAGCTGAGTGGAGACTCCTCACTCTGGTGGGAAGAATTAAGAAGGGGCTGGACTCATGACTGTGGGCTTCTGTGCCTGGACTGTGAAAAAAAACTAAGGTTGCATGAGAGGACTCTTGTTGTGGCTGACTTTGGGAAGTCACTGTGATAGACTCCATATGCAGAGGGCTTCTTTGTCTCCTGGAGAGAGACATTGCTGGGTAATCTGAACTAACACAGTGGACTGCACAGATCCTTTGAGTGGTCCTTGGGACAGAGCAGATGAATATTATACCCACTGGGGCTAGCGTTAAGGCACTGTTCTCCTTTGAGGAGAGGAGCTCAGCTGAGCAGAATAAACCTCTCTTCTGATTAAAAGAAAAATGGAGATTTACAACCCCAAAGCAAGGTGTGTCACCTTAGGCAAGCCCTTCACCCTGGAGAACTGAACAGAGCTCTCTGGACACACCCAGCACAAACCTCTGGATATAAATTGAAAGCAGACATTCCACATATATACAGAGGAGTAACACAAAGATAAAAGCCACCAAAACAGAAAAACAAGAAACCAACAAGTATCTCCACAAATGCTGAACAACAAACATACCATTTAAGAAACAAGCATAAGGAAGACAACATGACACCTCCAAAAGAACACAACACTCAATACTAAATTATGAAGATTATGAGATGGAGGAAATGCAAGAAATGGAATTCAAAAAATTGATCATAAGATTACATAGAAGTAATCAGAAGGAAATGCACAACTACTGAAATCCATAGAAGAAATGAAATAAATTTTTATAAAAAGCAGAGAGAGAGCAGTCACAAAGAAGAGTTAGGGAGAAAATGACAGAGGAAACTGTACGTAGATTAGAGGGACATGGTGGACCTTTGTGGAGAGCATGGATTTCCACAACTTTACAACTTAAAGAGAAATCAAAATGAAATTAAGAATTCAATAGAACAAATAAAAATGCAGTGGAAAGCCTTAACAACATGGATTAAAAATCCAAATATATGACTGACACCATCAAATTATTAGAGAACATTGGGGGAAACACTGCAAGATATTGGCACAGGCAAAGAGTTCTTGGAAAGAATCCAGAGGTGCAGGCAGTCAAAGCCAAAATTAACAAATGGGCTTACATCAAATCGAGAAGTTTCTGTACGGCAAAAGAAACACTCAGGAAAGTGAAGAGACAACCAACAGAATGGGAGAAATTATCTGCAAACTGTGCAACTGATAAAGGATTAATGACCAGAATCTACCAAGAGGTCAGGAAACTCCACAACAACAAAACAAACAGGCAAAATAATTAAAACAGGCAAAGGACTTAAACAGATATTTTTCAAAATTTTGAAATCCAAATGGCTAACAGACACATTAAAAATGATCTGGTAAAAAAAAAAGCTTGTGAGAGCCTTTCAGGCAATTAAAGTGAAGACATTGCAAAGATCTCTGTGAGTGAGTCCTAGTGAAAAGTCATGGCCGTCAAAGAAAGATATACTTCTCCCTAGTGGGCGAGAGAATTTTCACTTTGTTTATGGCCTTGTCCAAATGCTAGTGGGGTTTGTTGATTCAAAAGGTTTCCTTAGCCTAGGCAGTTCATGTCAAGTGCCACCTGTGGTCACTAACATCGTATATGAGTGGTAACTGTTAAATTAACAGGAGTCACTGTGCACTAACTTCCCATTCAGGACCTCTGGCCTCAATGAGTTACATTGAGAATTAACTGTAAAATTAGTTCTCAAACAGTTTGTGCATGTGCAAATTGTTGAAATCTTTACTTAGTATAGAGTTAGTCTTCCGTGTACATAGTTGAAACTGAATCTTAATGGAGAATGGGACTAGCAAGGAGAGAGCAAGGAGGAGGTGTAGGGATAGGAGTGTGGGTGGGAGGGTGTATATGGTGGGAATAATAACTGTATTCCTAAAGTAGTACTTATGAAATTTTTAATTCTTAAAAAAATAAATAAAAATACTCTATTTCATTGAATAATTTTCCATTGTGCGTGTGTACCTCATTTTCTTTACCATTTTCCATTTGATAAGCAGTTAATTTGTTTTCATTTCTTGGGTATTATGAAGTTATATTGATTGAATTTCCTGTAGCTATTATCCAGGAGTAGCACTGCTTTCTATAGTTTCACTTTTTCTTCTTGAGGAATTGATATTCTCTTTGCCACAATGGATTTACTAATTTACATTTCAACTGAAATGTGCGAGTGTTTCATTTCTTCCCCGTTATTTGAGCATTTATTATCTTTTGTCATCCTGGTAAGTCAGTATAATTGGAACAAGGTGATATCTCATTATAATTTTGATTTCCTTTTCTCTTATGATTAGTGAAATTGAATATTTTTGTATGTACTTGGTCATTAGTCTGTCTCCCTTGTAATAATTTCTGAGTATGTCTACTCTTCAAATTTAATAGAATGATTTGTGACTTTGCTATTGAGTTACGTATTTGATTGTTAGGTCATTCTCAGGTGACAGGTTTGTAAATATTTTCAGCTATTATGTAGGTTCTTTTTCACTTTATTTTTTCATTGCTGTACAGAAGCTCTTTAGTTTGATGAAATCCCATTTGTCTAGGTTTCTTTTTGCTTCCTGTTCTTTTGTGTATAACTCAAAAGTGAGAGACAAGCTCCAGTATCATTCTTGTGGGTATAATATACAATTTCCAACATCTATTTTAAAAGATTTTACTTATTTGTTTGAGAAGTAGAGTTACAGAAAGATAGAGGGAGCAACAGAGAGAAAGGTCGTTCATCCACTGGTTCATTCCCCAAATGTCCACAAAGGACAGAACTGGGCTGATCTGAAACCAGGAGCTTCTTCCATGTCTCCCACATGTATGTAGGGGCCCAAACACTTGGGCCATCTCAATTTTTAAAGATTCATTTATTTATTTGAAAGTCAGAGATACACAAAGAGAAGGAAGGCCAGGATAAAGGGAGAGGTCTTCCATCTGCTGGTTCACTCCCCAGTTGGCTGCAATGGCTAGAGCTGTGCTGATCTGAAGTCAGGAGCCAGGAGCTTCTGGGTCTCCCATGTGAGTGCAGGGGCCCAAGGACTTGGGCCATCTTCTGCTTCCCCAGGCCATAGCAGAGACTTGGATTGGAAGTGGAGCAACCGGTACTCAAACCAGCACCCATATAGGATGCAGGCACTGCAGGTGGTGCCTTTATCCATTACATGGGCCATCTTCTGCTGCTTTTTAAGGCAATAAAAGAGAACTGGATCAGAAGTGGAGCAGCAGGGACTCGCAACGGTGCCTATATGGAATGGCAACACTGCAGGTGGTGGCTTTACCCACTATGCCACAGCACTGATCCCATAGGTAACTTCTAGAAACCAAGTTGTCAGCAAGTCAGAGCACTAAATTTTCAATGTCAGATAGCAGATTTCTCCAGAGTTCACTATATTTAAGTCATTACTTAAACACATGTACATAATGGGTTATTGAAGATCCTTTATTATTAAATGTTGCCAGGAAGAAAATATTTATTGGTTAAAACTGAAGACTACAAGGAGTGAATTACTGCTGCCAATATGAGCAACTATGAATTAAAACAAATTTGCCTTGGAGACTTTCCATGATTAAAAAATAAATACCAACAAATATAAACACCAATTCTGTATGACATTTCTTATTTGATTTATATGTGGTGATTCATTACCATCTCAATGATATCTATTATTTATACCAAAGATTACTTTTTGCTGTTATTCTTTTTTTTTTACCTAGAAACATTTTATTTAAGGCATAAAAATCATGTATTTCATAAATATATATTTAGGAAATATGGATTCTTTCCACCCTACCCTCCCTACTGCTCACACTCCCATCCTTCTTCCTCCAGCCATTCCCTCAGGCCAGCGCCGGGGCTCACTAGGCTAATCCTCCTCCTTGCAGTGCCGGCACCCCAGGTTCTAGTCCCAGTAGGGGTGCCGAATTCTGTCCCGGTTGCCTCTCTTCCAGGCCAGCTCTCTGCTGTGGCCAGGGAGTACAGTGGAGGATGGCCCAAGTGCTTGGGCCCTGCACCCCATGGGAGACCAGGAGAAGCACCTGGCTCCTGCCATCCGATCAGCGCGGTGCGCCACCTGCAGTGCACTGGCTGCGCCGGCCATTGGAGGGTGAACCAACGGCAAAGGAAGACCTTTCTCTCTGTCTCTCTCTCACTGTCCACTCTGCCTGTCAAAACAAACAAACAAACAAAAACAACTGTCACTCAACAGTTGAGACAGGGGCTGTTCAAAAGCATTCTATCTCAGTGTGACAATTTCACTTTTACAGACTACCTTTCAGGTACTCTATTAGTTACCACAGACCAGGGAGAACATATGATGTTTGTCTTTTGGGGAGTGGATTACTTCATTAAGTATAATGATTTCCACTTGCATCCACTTTATACTAATGATAGTACATATACCATAATTTCTTTATGCAGTCTTCAGTTGACAGACATCTGGGTTGGTTCTATGTTTTAGCTATTATGAATTGAACTCCATTAAACATGAAGGTACAGATAAATCTTTCATATGCTGATTTCATTTTCTTTGAGTAAGTTCCAAGGCGTGAGATGGCTGTGTCATCATAGGCATATATTTATAAATATATGCAAATCTTGAGAAACAAATATTTCTTTTCTGGCACATGAATATGAGAAATGTATAAATCTTTCTCAATAATAGGCATATTATTGTAAATATGTTTGATACTAAAATTTTGTGTTTAAATATCTGTAATTTTGGGGGCCAGTGCTGTGGCTCAGCAGGTTAACACCCTGGTCTGAAGCCCTGGCATCCCATATGAGCGCCGGTTCTAGTCCCAGCTGCTCCTCATCTGATCCAGCTCTCTGCGATGGCCTGGGATAGCAGTAGAAGATGGCTCAAGTCCTTGGGCCCCTGTACCTGCATAGGAGACCCAGAAGAAGCTCCTGGCTCCTGGCTTCAGATCAGTGAAGCTCAGCCATTGTGGCCATCTGGGGAGTGAACCAGTGGATGGAAGACCTTTCTCTCTGTCTCTACTTCTCTCTGTAATTCTGTCTTTCAAATAAATAAAATAGGTCTTTAATAAATAAATAAATATCTGTAATTTTGTATATGAACAATGATAGTAAAAATGAAATTGTGGAGGTGTCTTGACTGCATTTGGCACAGAAGAGTTGTTCAACAAAAGACCTTTAAAGGTGATTGCTATTTACTGATACATTATTAATATTACCTGGGATCTGGGGCCAGTGCTATGGTGCAGTAGGTTAATCCTCCGCCTTTTATGCTGGCATCCCATATTGGGGCTTTTTCGAGTCCCAGCTACGAAAGCAGTAGAAGATGACCCAAGTGCTTGGAACCCTGCACCTGCTTGGGAGACCTGCTCTGGCCATTGTGGCCATTTGGAGAGTGATCCAGCAGAAGAAAGACCTCTATCTCTGTTTTTCTCCCTCTCTCTGTCTGTATCTACCTCTCAAGTAAGTAAAAGAATATATTAAAAAAAAACATTATGTGGAATAATGAAGGGAAAAGAGAGGACAGTTTTTTTTGAGTGTTTGTCTGTTTTCAGTTCCCTTTTCAGATATTATCCTGGTTATATGACTCTCACTATTTTGTTTGAGTAATAATTAGATGAAGAACTTTATTTATATGTATATATAAGACTTCAACAAAGATAGTGTAGAACCTGAGAAAAATGTCTGTTCAAGGCAAACAGTATAATAAATTTTCTTGTCTCCTAGATATCTATAGAAAATGTTCTTGTTTTACCTATACATTTTTTTGTAGTTCATTTTTGTGTGATGTGACCATAACATCCGTGGTTGGAAAGAAATTTCCTTTTAATAAATGAGTTTTTTGTGCTAGATTTGCTAGGTTAAGTTAGCTTTTTATTTGTTTGTTTTATTTGTTTTATTATTGTTCTACAATTCTTATTGGACTGAACTTTTTTCTTTCAAAATGTTTTCATAGTATGATGAGAATGTCATGGATTGAGGGAAGATTTATACAGAAAGCATTTGGACTGGTAACTACATTTTATATTTTTGTTAAATTAGAATGTGATAGTTCAGCTCAGTTTTTCATTTGCATTGAGCTTTCTGATTAAGCCTGCTGGAGAGTACCAACATTTAGAACTTAATATTCTTTTTTAAAATATTTATTTATTTGTTTTTTTAGTTGAGAGGTAGAGTTGCAGACAGAGAGAGAAACAGACCAAGAGAAAGGACTTCCATGCACTGGTTCAGTCCCCAAATTACTCCAAAGGTCAGAGCTGAGCAAATCTGAAGCCAGGAGCCAGGAACTTCTTCTGGGTCTCCCATGCAGGTACAAGGAACCAAGCCCTTGGGCCATTGTCCACTGGTATCCCAGGAAATAAACAAAGAGCTGGATCAGAAGAGGAGCAGCCAGGACATGAACTGGCACCTATATTGAATGCTGGCATCACAGATGGAGGTTCAGCCTATTATGACATAGCACTAGCACCTAGAAGTAAAAATTATTGCAAAAAAACTACAATTTTTTCCATTATTGTTTAGAAATGTATTAGAAATGCCAGTGTGTTTATCCTTGTTCCTTTTTCATGATATGTTTTAAACATAAATATATCTCATTTTACTGTAATTTAATAAATTTTTACTTCCTTTGTACTTGATATGATTTCCTATTCAACATTTTTCATATCAATACTTAAATTAGAATGCAATAATATTTTATTGCTCAATCTTTTACTTTATTTTTTCTCACTTAAGCTTCCAGTTTTGGAGCTCTGGAATCTCAGTTCATTCAGGTATCTTAAAATTTATTTTAGACTAACATTATACTGATGAAGAGGTGGTGATTAAATGTATTAATAACAGTAAAGTTTATCTATTTTATATGTAATAGATTCATGATAAAAAAGTAACTTAATTTTTACTTTACCAAAAATAATCTGTAAGTAGAGGCTTGAATGGAATAGACAATAGGAACATTCACTAATAGTAAAGCAACTGGCAGAGGTTTTATTACTCATGTGAAAATTAACTCTTTAAGATTGCATGTAATGATTCAGATTAGATTTAGCAGCTTTATTTCCCATTTCTTTTATAGTTGGGATGAGTGAATTGAAAAGGAATTTTTGATGATTAATCTTCTTAAGTTTATTATTGCCTATATTCCCCCATGTGACAACATATCAGAAGTGGAAGAGATTATAGTAAGAATTAAACCACACTTTATGCCAAAAGGGCTTATATACTTTGTTAGGCAGAATGCCATGTTTTAGTTATCAGATGCCTTTAGTCATTGATGTATTACTGTGTATTCTATATTGGGGATAAAAATTGGAAAAACCTTCATCTGTTTTCAAGAACTAGCAATGCAGTAGAGAAAACAAACATATTTAAGCCAATGTAATTCAACAGAGTAATCCTTTAAAATGTAGTCACTTTTACTACTGTGTGTTATTTTGAGGAAGATGCTTTTCCTAGTTTGAGTGCTCTTATCATGCAACAGTGTGGGATTTTGTCTAACAATTTTCTATGTCTTTTGAGGTGATCATGGGTTATTTTTGTTCTTTTTTCTGTTTTTATGTATTACATTGGCTGATTTTCCTATGTTGAATAATCCTTAAATTCCAAGATGTTTCATTTGGATTATATGTGTGTGTGTGTGTATATATATATATATTTATGTACATTGTATACATATATGTACAATTTAATATATAATATATAATTCCTTTTTGGATGTTACTTAATTATGTTTGCTAAAATTTTTGTGGAGAATCTTTATCTATAAAAATAAGTGATATTGTTTTAATTTTACTCGATAGCTTTGGTTTTTATATAAAGATTATGTCAGCCTCATTGTTTTAGTGAAAAGTGTTCCTCAGCTTGTTTTTGAAGGGTTTGTTAAAACTGATGCTTATTCATCAAGTGTACAAAAGCAGATTTCTTATTTTCTTAAGATTTATTTATTTATTTGAAGGCGTTACAAAGAGGCAGAGGCAGAGAGAGAGAGGTCTCCCATCCGATGGTTCAATCCCCAGATAGTTACAATGGCTGGAGCTGAGCCATTCTGAAGCCAGGAGCAAGGAGCTTCTTCCAGGTCTCTCATGTGGGTTCAGGGACCCAAGGACTTGAGCCATCTTCTACTGATTTCCCAGACCATAGCAGAGACCTGGCTCAGGAGGAGCAGCCAGGACTCAAACTGGTACCCATATAGGATGCTGACACTGCAGTTGGTGGCTTTATCTGCTACACCACAATGCCAGCTCCAGATTTGTTATCTTTTATGCAGCTGGAAAAAGAGGAGTTATAGTGAAAAAACACACTGATACTGCTTGTCTATGTAATATTGTTCACTAGTGTTTTTATTTAGTTTATTAATGACAAATTTTCTCAGGCTGTTAAAGATAAGAATGATCATCTAAAGCCCTTGTCTCTACCGGTGAGAAACAGTGTTATTTCCTTTTTTTTCTTCTTACTAGTTATTGAACTCTTTACTTAGTGCAGGGTTAACTTATGAATATAAAGTAAACTAAAAGTAGATCATTATTAGAACTGAGAGAAGAATTAGGAGAGGAAGAAGAAGAATGGGTGAGAATGTGGGCCGGATGGGGAGTAGGGTGGGAATTGTCACTACATTCCAAAACTGTATATATGAAATACATGAAATTTGTTTTAATAAAATAAAATATAAAACTATGTCAATTTCTACATTCTTACAGGATAATCTTGCTGGATGTAGAATTCTTGGTTGACTGTCTTTTCCTTTAACTATGATGAATATGCCATCTATTGCTTTCTGGCCTCCATGGCTTGAAATGAAAAACCAGCTCATATTTTATTAGAGTCAGTATTGTCTTTGTGCTTTCAAGATTCTATTTTTCTCATATTTTAGCAGTTTGATTAAATTTTTTCTAAATGTGGATCTCTTTGACTTTATCTCACTTGCAGGCTGTTTTGTTTCTTGGATGTTTAGATTTATGTTTTTCATCAAATTTGGGAGATTTTTAGCCATTACTCCTTCAAACATTCTTTCTACTTCTTTCTCTCCTTTTTTCTTATGGAATGCTCATTTGTATCTTGGTATGCTTGATGATGTCCCACAGATCTATGCTTTGTTCATTTGTCTTTATTCTTTTATTTTATTCTTTAGATTGGATAATGCCAATTGTTCTTTAGTTTGCATCTTTTCATTGATATTCTGGAAAACATGGAAACGTTAACATCATGCTTTATTATTAATTTGAAGACACAGATTTCTTTAGTTCTTTGAATATATTTAAAATAACTGATTTGTCTAGTAACTTTAGCTTCTTGACTTCCTCAGGGATAGCTTCTGTTGACTGTCACTTTCTTGTGCAGGGGGCATTCTTATATCTACATTATATTTCTGCATCTTTTATAATACTTCTGTTCAATACCAGACATTAAATAATATAACAATGGTAAGTAAAATGGGAAGTCAGATTCTCCCCCGTCCCTAGGGTTTTGTTGCTATTGTGGTTGTTGTTACAGTTTGGTTAACCACTTTTCTGAACTAATTCTTTATTCTTCATAAAGTGTGTCCATAATGCTTCTGCTTGGTTAGTTCAGTTATGAGCTAATAATTTGAAATTAATTTCTTTAAGTATCTGGAAACTGTGAATTGCCTAGTTTTTGCCTACAGATTTTCTGTGTTCTGGAAACAAGCAGGTAGTTTACAACTCTGCATTAGCTTTCAATTCTCCAGCAGAGCCTCAGCAGAAGTCAGAAGTAAGAGCTGGGACCTTCTGGGCTGGTGCTGTGGTGCAGCCAGTTGACTCCCAGGCCTGAAGCACCAGCATCCTATATGGGTGCCAGTTCTAGTCCTGGCTGCTCCTCTTTTGATCCAGCTCTCTGCTATGGCCCGGGAAAGCAGTAGAAAATGGCCCAACTTTTTTTTATTTTCTAATTTTATATTGCCCTAATTCATTGCTATTTCAGGAAACATGAAGGAAGTTCATAAATTTTTGTCATTTGTGTTTTCTGGGATTTTGTGTCAACTCTGGTGTCCTATATGCCACTTTTCTTCAGCACTGTGCATCTCTTTAGTTATCAAAAGAAAGCAATAGCCTTGATCTCTTTTTATGCAAGAAAATATATTAAAGGGGCAGGCCCCGTGGTGCACTAGATTAATCCGCTGCCTACGGCACTGGCATCCCATATGGGCATCGGATCTAGTCCCGGTTGTTCCTCTTCCAGTCCAGCCCTCTGCTGTGGCCTGGGAAGGCAGTGGAAGATGGCCCAAGTGCTTGGGCCCCTGTGCCCACATCGGAGACCAGGAAGAAGCTCCTGGCTCCTGGCTTTGATCAGCGCAGTTCCAGCCATTGTGGCCATTTGGGGAGTGAACCAATGGAAGGAAGATCTTTCTCTCTGTCTCTCTCTCACTGTCTGTAACTCTACCTGTCAAATAAATAAATAAATAAATAAATAAAATAGTTAAAAATATATTAAAGGACAGAACATGCAGTATACATATTGGCAACCTTTGTTTTCAGCATTTTTCTTCAGGAAGTATAATTTGTCTCCTTCAGTAATTTGGATGGCTGATACCCTGCTTGAAATTTTATGTTGCTTACCTATTTGTTTTTCTTTTTTTAACTTTTATTTAATGAATATAAATTTCAAAGTACAGCTGATGGATTACAATGGCTTCACCCCCCCATAACTTCCCTCCCACCTGCAACCCTCTCCTCTCCTACTCCCTCTCCCTTTCCATTCACATCAAGATTCATTTTCAATTCTCTTTAAATACAAAAGATCAATTTAGCATATATTAAGTAAAGATTTCATCAGTTTGCACCCACCCAGAAACAGAAAGTGTAAAATACTGTTTGAGTACTAGTTATAGCATTAAATCACAATGTACAGCACATTTAAGACAGAGATCCTACATGAGGAGTAAGTGCACAGTGACTCCTGTTGTTGCCTTAACAAATTGACACTCTTGCGTATGGCATCAGTAATCACCCTAGGCTCTTGTCATGAGTTGCCAAAGCTATGGAGCCTTTTGAGTTCGCCAACTCTGATCTTACTTAGACAAGGTCATAGTCAAAGTGGAAGTTCTCTCCTCCCTTCAGAGAAAGGTACCTCCTCCTTTGATGACCTGTTCTTTCCACTGGGATCTCACTCACAAAAATCTTTCATATAGGTTTTTTTTTTTTTTTTTTTTTCCAGAGTGTCTTGGCTTTCCATGCCTAAAATACTCTCATGGGCTCTTCAGCCAGATCGGAATGCCTTAAGGACTGATTCTGAGTCCAGAGTGCTGTTTAGGACATCTGCCATTCTATGAGTCTGCTGTGTATCCTGCTTCCCATGTTGGATCGTTCTCAATCTTTTTGATCCTATCAGTTAGTATTTGCAGACACTAGTCTTGTTAGGTGATCCCTTTGACTCTTCATCCTATCATTATGATCAATTGTGAATAGAAATTGATTGCTTGGACTAGTGAGATGGCATTGGTACATGCCACCTTGATTGGATTGAATTGGAATCCCCTAGCACATTTCTAACTCTACCATTTGGGGCAAGTCCGATTGAGCATGTCCCAAATTGTACATCTCCTCCCTCTCTTATTCCCACTCTTATATTTAACAGAGATCACTTTTCAGTTAAACACCTAAGAATAATTGTGTATTAATTACAGAGTTCAACCAATAGTATTAAGTAGAATAAAAAATACTAAAAGGGATAAAGTATTAAGATTTTTATCAATCTTTACTTAATGTATGCTAAACTGATCTTCTGTATATAAAGAGAATTGAAAATGAAAAAAAAAATTTTATCAACAATCAGGACAAAGGCTGATCAAGTTACTGTTTCTCAAAGTGTCCATTTCACTTGAACAGGTTTCCTTTTTGGTGCTCAGTTCTCACCAATCAGGGAGAACATATGATATTTGTCCCTTTGGGACTGGCTTATTTCACTCAGCATGATGTTTTCCAGATTCCTCCATTTTGTGGCAAATGACTGGATTTCGTTGTTTTTGACTGCTGTATAGTATTCTATAGAGTACATGTCCCATAATTTCTTTATCCAGTCTACTTTAGATGGGCATTTAGGTTGGTTCCAGGTCTTAGCTATTGTGAATTGAGCTGCAATAAACATTAAGGTGCAGACAGCTTTTTTGTTTGCCAACTTAATTTCCTTTGGGTAAATTCCAAGGAGTGGGATGACTGGATTGTATGGTAGGGTTATATTCAGGTTTCTGAGGAAACTCCAGACTGACTTCCATAGTGCTTAACCAGCTTGCATTCCCACCAACAGGGGGTTAGTGTCCCTTTTTCCCCACATCCTTGCCAGCATCTGTTGTTGGTAGATTTCTGTATGTGAGCCATTCTAACCTCTACTTACAAGAGTCAGGCCAATTTCTTTGCTGTCACTTTTTCCTTTCTTCTTTTTAAAGATTTATTGATTTATTTGAGAGTCAGAGTTACACAAAGAGAGAAGGAGAGGCAGAGAGAGAGAGAGAGGTCTTCCAACCACTGGTTCACTCTCCAATTGGCTGTAAAGGCCAGAGCTGCACTGATTCAAAGCCAGGAGCCAAGAGTTTCTTCCAGGTCTCCCATGTGAGTGCAGGAGTCTAAGGAGTTGGGCCATCTTCTACTGCTTTCTCAGGCCATACCAGAGAGCTGGATTAGAAGTGGAGCCTCTGGAACTTGAACCTGTGCCCATATGGGATGCCGACACTGCATCTATGACACAGCACCAGCCCCATACACTTACTCTTAAAACTTCAACTCTACCACTAGAATTTACTGCTGGCTATAATCCTGAAGAAATTAAACTATCTTGTTTACAATTTTTAGGACGGAATATGGCAGCTTTACCTGAATCAAGGTAGGTAGCATGCATTGATTATATGACTCTTGGAAAAGCGTATATTTATATATTGCAGCACGTATGTTAGTCATATTAGAGTGAATTATGTTTATAAGCTTAAGAGAAGTCAGTAAGTTAGGAGTCACAGAGTTTTAGAATTAGAGGGATCATTGATTTTTTTCAATATAACAATGTTGTTTTTGAAAAGTTGCATGTTAATTTTAATGTAAGATCAAAATATTTCATTCAATATAAAGTCAATGGTGAGAAAAATGAGACTATTTTTGTAAACAATTTGAGATTAGAGTTCTTGGTGTCAATTTACGTTTCCAAGCATATTGACTAGTATATTTCTGTATTTTGTTTCAATACTAATAATAAAACCTAGTACCTATTGGTTTACTATGTGCTAGACAATGTTCTATAGATGATATATATAATTTTGAGCTCATTATCATGAAAATATTGTGATATAGATTATATTGAAATCCATATATATGAGAATTTTTTGTAAGGGATCAAGAAAGTGTTGATCTTGTTTATTATGAGTGGTGATAATTTTTTAGTGATTCAATTTCAAAGTAATGGTGATCTTTTTTTTGGAGGTGAGTTCCTAATAGTTTTTTCCAAAATATTTATTCTTGTTTAAAATTTTCATTTAAGGTATATAAATATCATGTATTTCATGTATACAGATTTATGAATATAGTGATACTCCCACCCACCCTCCTCCCACCATCCCTACCCTACAATCCCTCCCACCCCTCCTCCTCCTTTCTCTCCTAATCCCTTTCTTAATTTTTAAAATGATGTACTTTCAGTTTATTTTATACTCAGAAGATTAACCATACACTTAGTACAGAGTTCAACAAGTAGTAAGAGTGAAAAAAAAAGCAATGTTCAGGGCTTTAAACAATCATAGAAGCTGAAAATTTCTTATTTATTTGGAAAACAGAATGACAGGAAATGAGTTGCACACAAAAATGCATGAGAGAGAGAGAGAGAGAGAGAGAGATTCACTCCCTCAAATGGCTGCAACAAGCCAGAAACTGGAAAGCCAGGAATTCACTCTGGGTCTCTCACACAGGTAGCAGGAGCTCAAATACCTGAGCCATCTTTTGCCTTCCCAGGTGCATTAGCAGGAAGATGGATCAGAAGTGGAGCACTCAAACTGGCACTGTGATATGGGATGCTGGCATGGCAAGCAGTGGCTTTACCTGCGGTACCACAACACCAATTCCACAGAACCTTTATTTAAAAAGATTTATTCTATTTATTTATTTGAAAAGTAGAATAACAAGGAGGGAGGGAGGTAGAGATCAATCATGCATCTTTACTTCATTCTCCCAATGGCTACAACAGCAGGAGTTCTTTCAAGCTGAAGCCAGGAGCAGGAACTAGATGGTCTAGTTCACCCACAACAGTAACTGGGACCCAAGTACTTGAGTCATCTTCCACCAATTTTCCAGTCACATTGGCAGGTAGGTATAATGCAAGTAGAGAACCTGGGACTCACAGGTGGTGGCTCACCACACTGCCACAACACCTGCCTCATTATTTAGGGATTTATTTATTTGAAATAGGAGTGACAGGAAAGAGACAGACTGAGTACTAACAGATTCTTAATCAGTTATAAGGTTCAATTTAGAGAAAATTTTTGCTGTTTATGTCTGGCTTTGTGGCTCAACTTATTAAGCCATAGCCTGTAATGCTGGCATCCCATACAAACGCCAGTTAAAGGTGCAGCAGCTCCACTTCTGATTTAGCTCTTGCTACTGTGGCTGGGAAAACAGTGGAAAACAGCATAGATACTTGGGTCCCTGCCACCCACATGGGAGATCCTGATGGTGCTATAGGCTCCTGGCTGAGATGAGGCCATTGTAGCCATTTGGGAAATTGACCATTGGATGGAGGATCTCTTGATCTCTCTCTCTTCCTCTTTCAAATAAACTAAATCTTTTTTTTTATGTGACAGGTAGAGTTACAGACAGTGAGAGAGAGAGAGAAAGGTCTTCCCTCTGTTGGTTCACTCCTCAAAGGCTACTACTGCCAGCACTGCACCGATCCAAAGTCAGGAACCAGGTGCTTCTTCCTGGTCTCCCATGTGAGTGTAGGGGCCCAAGGACTTGGACCATCCTCCACTGCCCTTCTGGGCCACAGCAGAGTGCTGGACTAGAAGAGAAGCAACTGGGACTAGAACTGGTGTCCATATGGGATGCTGGCGCCGCAGGCAGAGGATTAACCAAGTTAGCCATGCTGCCGACCCCTAAATAAACTAAATCTTTAAAATATAAAAGGACTCATATGTATTAAAATTGTATACAAATTGTTCACTTTATATAAATGAAAAGTAAAATAATTATGAAAAATAAATAATAGGATTCATTATTTTATGAAAAACAATGCAAATTAATCCATCATATTAGACAGTGTCCCTTTAAAATGCCTCTGAGACATTTATACAGAATATCCTAAACAAAATCCATTGTTTTTTGTTTTTTAGATTTTTTTTTTTACAGGCAGAGTGAACAGAGAGAGAGAGAGACAGAGAGAAAGCTCTTCCTTTTGCCGTTGGTTCACCCTCCAATGGCCATCATGGCCGGCACACCACTCTGATCTGAAGGCAGGAGCTAGGTGCTTCTCCTGGTCTCCCATGGGGTGCAGGGCCCAAGGACTTGGGCCATCCTCCACTGCACTCCCTGGCCACAGCAGAGAGCTGGCCTGGATGAGGGGCAACCTGGACAGAATCCGGTGCCCCAACCAGGACTAGAACCCTGTGTGCTGGTGCCGCAAGGTGGAGGATTAGCCTATTGAGCCACGGCACCGGCTACAAAATTCATTGTTAATATTACTTTAGTAATTTCATTTATTGCAGTTTCATTACCCCTTATTGCCCAAATAAACACATCCAGTTTGTCAGAGAAGAATAAAACACAAATTAAAGAAGCACCAACTCTATCTAAAATATGACACTTGAAAATATGTCACAGTACTATTGCTTGACTATTATATTTTGACAAGTTTTCTTTCGTTATTTAAGGATAGCACCAGCTCTCATAATGTCTCTAGTTACACAGTTTTACATGAGCAGACATGCATAACTTGCATCAAAATAAAGATATGTACAAATTTTTTTAAACTTTTATTTAGTAAATATAATTTTCCAAAGTACAGTTTATGGATTACAATGGCTTTTCCCCCCATAACTTTCCTCCCACCCACACTCCTCCCATATCCCCTCCCTCTCCCATTCCTTCACATCAAGATTCATTTTCAATTCTCTTTATATACAGAAGATCGATTTAGTATATATTAAGTAAAGATTTCATCAGTTTGCACCCACACAGAACATAAAATGTAAAATACTGTTTGAGTACTAGTTATAGCATTAAGTCACACTGGGCAACACATTAAGGACAGAGATCCAAATTTAACTATTTTAACCATGTACTTATTTGCTAGAAGTATAAGTGACATATCTAGAGTTGTTAAGAAATGAGGGCTGCCCCAAAATCAACTTAGCATCCCAATGTAATGCATTGTCTCTTTCTAGAGTTAAAGATTATAATTTCTGGAAAATTAACTTGGAAAATTTGTATTTGCTATTTTGTTATAATGGAAAAATTCTTTGTATGTTTAGTCATGATTTGCTTGAATTTTATTCAGAATATTTTTCTAGTGTGTTTGCTATTTATTTGAGATTAATAACAAATAACTGTATTTCCCTCAAGTGGTGACAGTGGCCATCTCGGCCAGACTAAAACCAGGAGACAGGAGCTTCTTCTGGGTCTCCCACATTGGGGGCATGGGAGTTCGATCATCATCTACTGTTTTCCCTGGCATATTAACATGGAGCTGGATCGGAAGGAGATCAGCCGCGAATTGAATCAGTGCCCATATGGGATGCCAGAACTGAAGGTGGCAGCTAAACTCAGCATGCCACTGGCCCACTCTTAATGTTTTAAGTGATGATATTTTAAAGGCTTTTTTTCAGTGTTTTAAATAAAATGATATTTTTTCCTACTAGCCATAATATTAACATTTAAAGCAGTACATTATGTAAGACTTCTCAACAGCACAATTTCCTAATGAATTCTAATATATTAGGGTGTTTCTAAAGTGAAAAAATAGGATTTCTTTCAGATCTCACGGATAAGTTAAGATCAAAGTTGAAGACAGTGCTTTGTCACTCTGTTTTAAGTATTTTTAAACAAATTTGTAAGAATTCTATACTATAGTACAGTTTTTAAAAATTTACAATGATAAAATTAATAGCTTTTTAATTACTTTACTAAATCTCAGAGAAAGTATTGGATTTCTATGATCCTTAAACTATGAGTTACATTGTGTGCAATGAAGTGGAGCTTTTCTTAACGTTTTATTGGCAGTCTCAAAGAAAAAACATTTCTTTAAATTAGTCAAATATTCCTCCTTGTAAATTTTAGAACTCATTAGGCATTCTGCATTAAATAACTATTAAAATAAGAAAAAACAAAAGTAATATTTGTGTCTTTTTAATGACATATTTAGTTTTATACATTCTAGTATGACAGAAAAATCATTATATTGTATCAAAATGGGCAAGATATTTGCTATTTGGAAGAGGAGATACTTTTTTGAAAGAGTTACTAAATATGGAATCAAATTATTCAGAAGCTGTGTTTTCTTTTATTTTTGCTTTCCTTCTTTCCTCTCCCTCGCCCCACCTCAATGTTTGATGCTTAACATCCTTTTATTGATATTGGAAGAAGAAATGGGAAAAAAGTATAAGCAGAAAATACTGTGAAAATGTAATTCATGCATAAAAACATCACACTTCAGCAGGTATTAGGGAATTCACATGACGGCATATTCCTGTGTGAGAGACAGGCTGTGTGTTCTTTACACACAAAATAATTCCTCTTTCATATTGGGTCAGGGGCTCACTCTACTCCAGTATGATCTTGTTTTAGATCATTACATATACAACAATCCTATTTCTTTTTCTTTTTCTTTTTCTTTTTTTTTTTTTTTTTTTTTTTTTGACAGGCAGAGTGGACAGTGAGAGAGAGAGACAGAGAGAAAGGTCTTCTTTTGCCGTTGGTTCACCCTCCAATGGCCACCAGGGCCGGCATGCTGCAGCCAGTGCATCGTGCTGATCCAAAGCCAGGAGCCAGGTACTTCTCCTGGTCTCCCAGGTGGGTGCAGAGCCCAAGCACTTGGGCCATCCTCCACTGCACTCCCGGGCCATAGCAGAGAGCTGGATAGGAAGAGGGGCAACTGGGACAGAATCCGGCACCTGAACAGGACTAGAACCCAGTGTGCCGGTGCTGCAGGTGGAGGATTAGCCTATTGAGCCGTGGCACTGGCTGCAACAATCCTATTTCTAATAAAGTCACACTCTGAGGTACTAGGGTTTAGGATTCCAACTTAAGGATTCTGGAGGGAAAAGATCAATGCCTGAAAGAAAGGGTTGAACTGCTAAAAAGGGATAGACCTTGAAAACACGGAGAGAAGCCAATCACAAACGATCACATGTTGTATGATTCTATTCATAAGAAACTTCTGGAAGACACAAAGCTGTAGACATGAGATGTGGATTCAAGGTTTAAGGATATGAAAATCACAGAGATGAATAAGAAATTTGTGGTTAAAGGCATGAGGTTTCTCTTTTGGGGGATGAAAACCTTCCAAAATTGACTATAGTGTTGGCTGTGCAATCCTGTCAATATTTCCCAAACCAGTGTGTTGTATACTTCAAGTGGCTGACTTGTATGGAATGTGAAATACATATCTATCAAATTATTTAAAAAATACAACAAGTCTGTGCTATAAAAATGTAAGAGATCAAAAACTGAAAAACAAGAAGTGTAGACTTCTAAGGTTTGGAAATTTCTATTTTTTAAAATTTATTTTAATTTTGTTCAAAAGGGAGAGAGAGAGAGAGAGCGCGCATTTCCATCCAGTGGATCTCTCCTGCACATGCCCAAAACAGTGAAGACTGACCTGCCACATGGATGCCAAGGACCCCAGTATTTGAGACATCGCCTGCTGCCTTCTTAGGTTCACATTAGCTGGAAATTGCGGTCAGGAAGAGAGCCAGGTCCGGAACCATGTACTACAATGCAGGGTGCAGGCATCTGACTCTTGTGCCTAATGATTGCCCTTGGCAGTCAAATTTTCAGATCCTGGCCATGCAGCTCCTCTGACCTTGAGTGAATAGCTCTGGGAGGCTTTACTGCTTCAGTGGAAAAGTACATAATAATGGAGGTGAAATTCTAGACACCTGGAAATTGCTCAATACAATCTATTTTTAGTCATTTATTTGACACCCCGCACTTGGAAACAGTGTGATTCTATAACATTAAATCTTCCTTTGGCTCGTCCTCATGCATTCTCTTCAGTATTACTGTCTGCTTATCAACCCAGTGCTTCCTCTTCTGACATCATAATGCATGGCATGCCCCTTCCACATTAGATTGATGAGTAGTAAACTATCTTTAGAATAAAAAAGAAAACAAGGAAGCAATGGTAGCTTTAACCACAGCAGACAATTGCCAGGTTTGAAAATTTGCTCATCAGAACATCAAGCAGTGGGATTATGTGAAGGACTCCACGTTTTCCCCTAGGGAACCTGAAATCATGCTGCCATCTTGGCAATGGGGCAACCCTACTTCTGAGTTCATATAGATCAGTGATGATATATAATGGGAGGGGGTGATTTCCAAACTTTAGTGTGCTTAGGAGTCACCCACAGAGCTTGTCCAATACACAGAGATTTCAGAGCCTCAACTCAAGCATTCTGACTGAATGGAAATAGCATGAAGCCCAGAAATACACTTGCTGGTGAGTTTGAGCCTAAGCTACACTGTTAGGGTACCCAGAAACGTGTTACCTATTTAATTTAGGAGTTCACATAGGCAAATCCCTTCCTAGAATACTCTCAGGCATCTAACTTTGAGTTCTAAAAAAACATATCCAGGAGATAATTCAAAAGGTGTTTCTTATATTGCAAATGGATGCTTATTCATTTTTTTAAATTTTTAAAAAAATTTATGTTGTACTATGTGAATTAATGGTGAAACTACTACTCAAATAGTACTATATACTTTGTGTGTCTGTGTGGGTGAAATCTGTTGCAATCTTTGCTTAGTATATACTAAGTTGATCTTCTGTATATAAAGATAATTGAAAATAAATCTTAATGAAGAATGGGATGAGAGAGGGAGTGGGAAATGGGATGGTTGTGGGTGGGAGGAAGGTTATGGAGGGGGGAGAGCCACTATAATCCAAAAGTTGTACTTTGGAAATTTATATGTATTAAATAAAAGTTTAAAAAATTAAAAAAAAATTTGTTATTTATTTAAGGGTGAATAAATTCCATATATTTCATATATACAGATTCAGGAGCAAAGTGATAATTCCTACCCAACTTCCTATCCACCCATGCCCCCACCCTCACTCCTTCTTCCTTTCTGATGCATTCTTTTAATTTTTATAATGACATAGTTTCAGTTTATTTTTAATAATAAGATTCACCCTTTGCTAAGGAAAGAATTCAACAAAAATGTAAGAAAAAATGATGCTGGAGTAATTGGATCACCACATGAATAAGTATGAAACAAAGCATCTACCTTACGTTTTATACAAAAATCAACAAAAATGCAGCAAGGATCTAAATCTATGACTCATACCATTAAATTACTAGAGGAGAACTTTGGGGAGACTCTACAAGACTTTGGCACAGGCATGGTCTTCTTGTAAAAGACCCAAAAAGCACAGCCAACCAAAGCCAAAAGAGAAAATGGGATTACATCAATGTAAGAACTTCTGCACTGTAAAGAAAACATTTAACATAGTGAAGAGGCAACTGACAGAATGGGAGAAAATATTTGCAAATTTTGCACTGATAAAGGACTAATATTCTAACCTATAAGGAGCACAAGAAACTCAACAACAATAAAACAAATCCAGCTAAGAATGTTCAAAAGTATTTTTCAAGAGAAGAAATTCAAATGGCCAACAGACACATGAAAAAATGTTCAGGATTACTAGCCAAGTGGGAAAAGAATAACAACAACAAAAAGGTTTCACCTCAACCCAGTTAGAATGGCACTCAGAAAGAAATTAGAAATTAATAATTATCTGTGAGGATGTGGAGAAAAAGATTAGCTAATCCTCTGTTCGTGGAAATGTAAACTTGAAAGGCCATTATGGAATAGAGAATGGAAATTCCTCAGAAAGCTGAAAATAGATCTACCATATGTTCCAGTCGTGTCACTCCTGGGAATTTATCCAAACAAAATGAAATCTGTATATGAAAGAGTTACCTGTACCCCTTGTTTATTGCAGTTCAATTCACAATAACTAAGGTATGGAATCAATCCAGATGACTATCATCTGATAATTGGAGAAAGAAAATGTGCTTTGTATACACTATGGAATATTAAAATATTACTCAGCAATAAAAAGAATGAAATCTTGTCTTTCAAAATGAAATGGATGCAACTGGAAACCATTTTTGAAATGGTTTTGAAATTTTTGAATTTTGAAATCATTTTGAAATAAGACAGTCTTCAGAAGAAAAAAACTGTTTTCATGTTGTGGTAAACAATGAATGTTCTTTCTATGAAAAATTGGCTATAGATTTTGATTGAAAGAGACAGAACAACCAAAGTCTTCAAAATTGTATGCCATTTTATGTGACTTACACTCAAGTTTTCTGAAATGTAACTTCTGCTGTGTTTTATAAAACTCATATTTAGGCCGGTGCCACGGCTCACTAGGCTAATCCTCTACCTGCGGTGCCGGCACACCGGGTTCTAGTCCCGGTCGGGGTGCCAGATTCTGTCCCAGTTGCTCCTCTTCCAGGCTAGCTCTCTGCTGTGGCCCAGGAGTGCAGTGGAGGATGGCCCAGGTTCTTGGGCCCTGCACCCGCATGGGAAACCAGGAGAAGCACCTGGCTCCTGGCTTTGGATCAGCGCGGTGTGCTGGCTGCAGCGGCCATTGTGGGGTGAACCAACGGCAAAAGGAAGACCTTTCTCTCTGTCTCTCTCTCTCTCACTCTCTACTCTGCCTGTCAAAAACATTAAAAAAAATCTCATATTTAAATTACCCAAAATGTGATATTTCTCCCCTGGTAACATATTAAATTATCCTGAGGTTCATAATATCACAATGGTAGTTTTTCACATCCCAATTGATAATGACATCACAATGGTTTTGGCAATATCACAATGGATTATGACACAACACTGTAGTTTAGGACATCATAATTGCTTTTCACATCACAATTGAGTTTAACAATATCACAATAGTGACTTGTGATATTGCTATAGATTATGACATCACAATGATAAGTTTTTGGTGTCAAGATGGAAAAATTCATAATGTGAATACAATGGTTGGTTTGTGAAATCACAATTTCATGTGTATGTTACCACAATATTGGCATATGTCATCATAATGCTTTCAAGACATCACAATTATTTATAAAATGATAATAGTGGTTTATGACATCACAACTGATTATCTTCACAATTATAGTTTTATGGCATCACAATAATTTTTATGACTTCACAGTTGGTCATAACATCACAATTTGATCTGACGTATTTTGGTTTATTCCATAATAATATTGGTTTATTATATCACCATATTTTTCACTACATCACAACTTATTATAATATCACAATGGTGGTTTACCATATCAGAATTGATTATTATATCAAAATGTTAGCTTTATATATAATATTGATGAATTATCACATCTCAGTTGATTATAAAATTTTTACATTATGATTTATTATGACATGACATGGTAGCTTTATAATATCAGTGTTTTTATGCTATCACAATTAATTATGACTTGACAATAGTAGCTTTCTAATAAAGTTTTTAAGACATCACAATTGATTATAACATCACAATGATAGCTTTATAATGCTATCATTTATATTATAAATGTTATATCATTTATTTATAAATATTATTTAATAATATTTATTAATTAATATTATTTATTGATTATTAATATTAATATTATTAATTATTAATTCCAGTTGATTACATCACAAGACTTTTTACAAATTCACAATTAATCATGGCATAACAATGGTAGATTTATGACAACACAATGTATTGTTCTGTCTGTCATCACAATATTGATTTATAACATCACAATAGTTTTGAGATATCATAATTGATTATAACATGATCACAGTTGTTTATGACACCATAATTTATGAAATCAGAACAGTAGGTTTATGACATCATAATGGTTTTATGACATTATAATTTATTAAGATATTACAATGATTATTTATGACATCAATTAGTTAAGACATCACAGTGGTTTTTGTGACTCCAAAAGTGATGATTACATCACAATTGTAGGTTTATGATACAACAATGGTGGTTTATCAATCCCTGTGGATTACATCCTAACAAGTTTTTATGCCATCAACATGGATTATTATATAATGTTGATAGCAGGTGCTATGATATCACAGTTTTATGACATCACAATGGAAGCTTATGACATCACTAATGATTATAACAACACAGTGGCTGGCTAATCACAATTATTTTATGACTTCAAAATTGAGTATGAGGGTACAATCTGGATTTATGACAACATGGTGGTATATTATAACACCACATATGATTATATGTTTATGATGTAAAAAATCATTTTAGAACTTCAAAATTATGGCAACACAATGCTTGCTTTATAACAAAAATGGTACATTCATAGCATCAGGATATTGCTATATGACAGAATTATTTTTGTAACATCATCATTATAACACTATGATGGTTTATGATATCACAACATTCATGGCATCACAATGCTCATGATATCACAATTGATAATAACACCACATCAGTAGATTTGTAATCTCACAATGATTTCATCTCTTCATAATTGATAACGACATCAGAGCAGTTGGTTTACAAAATCACAATGGCTGTTTTATAGCATCACAGTATTGGTTTATGACATAAAAATAGACTATGATATCACAATAGTGGTTCATGACATAACAACTCATTAGTATTCCAAAATGGTAGGTTTACATCACAATGATTGTTGGGCTCACAATCGTTCAATCGTGGTTTGAACATTTCAGTTGATTATGACATATGATTTTTGTGAAATTGCTATTGATTATGACAAAATAATGGTAGCTTTAGAACATCACCATTGACTTTTATGTAAAATATTGGTTTATGACATCCCCATAGATTTTACATCACAATTGATTATAATATAATAAGGGTCATTTATGACAGCTTGATTATGATGTCACAAAGTTCAACTTATGATGTTATAATTGTTTTATAATTTCACAGTTGATTATGACATTAAATGGTAGCTTTATTATATCACAATGGTGGATTATTACATCTCCACTAATTATAACATCACATGTTTTACAAAATTCCAATTAATTGTGACATAACAATGGTAACTTTACAACAACATGCTGGTTTTTATGTCATTAAAATATGGGGTTGTTACATCACAGTGATTTCTGTGACATCACAATTTATGATAATACCATAATGGTATTCTGTGACATAAAAATTGATAATTAAGTCACAATGCTAAGTTTATGATCTCAAATTGACTATGCTGTGTTATGACCTCACAATTGACTATGTTATCACAATGGTAGACTTATTATATCATAATGGTTTATCACACCCCAGTTGATTATGACATCATGGGGTTTCTTGCAACAATCACCATTGATTATAACAATGGTAACTTTATGACATCACAATGATTTTTATATCATCACAATAGATTTTCACTACAAAATTCATTTTATGACATCAGAATTGATTATATGAAAATAATATCTATGATAGATTACTTATGACATCATAGTAGTTGGCTTATGCCATCATAATAATGGTTCAAAATAAAATTGATTATGCAATGGTAGATTATGACATCACTATGGTAGTTTTATGACATGTCTTTGATACATTTATGGCAAGCAAATTGTTTTATGACATCACAATTGCTTATGAAAACACATTGGTTAATTTTTGAAATCACAATAGAAGGCTTATGATATCACAATGGTTTTAAGACATAAGAATCACTTTTTATATCAAAATGGTGGCTTATGACATCAAAATTGTGACATTACAGTCAGGTTTATGAAATCACAGTTGTTTTTGTGATTTCATAGATGATTATGATAACACAATGGTTGTGTTATGATATAACATTGTAGAGTTACAGCATCACGATATTGATTTATGACATCACAGTATTGATATTGACCTCATATCACAAAATTGATATTGACCTCACATGGGTGTTTACTACATCACAAGTGATTATGACATTACAATAGTAGATTTATGCTTGTAATGCCATCAAAATAGCTACTAATTCTAAATTCATTTTGTGATGCTACAATTTAAGATATCAGAACTGTATGATGTCACAATGATAGGTGTATAATGTCACAATTGATATAACTTTACAATTTATATAATTACTTTACTTTGGGGAGCACTTCGGACTAGACTAAGTTACTGGAATTAAGACTTATTCTATGCATCTGCTCTCCCACAATATGGCGCTGAGAAGGGAGAAACAGCTTCTACACAGCTGCCTCCAGTTCAACCAATAAACTGTAGGACCTGCTCCTGATTGGAGGAGAGCAGCATACTCGGCATGTGGGTAGCAGAGTTGGGATTGGTGGAAGAGGACTATAAAGGAGGAGAGAGACAACATGCACCAGGAACATCTATCTGAAGGAACACCTGTGAAGCCCCCGAGAGAGCTGGCCGGCCAGCGGTGTGCCGCTCCCCCGCGGAAGTGGGGAAAGTGGCTAGGGGGAACCGCCCTTCCACGGAGGTGGAAGGGATGGTAGCCAACCCGGGAAGAACCAGCAGCAAACCCGGGGAGGGCCGAGCAGACGAAAGAACAGCGCAGGGTCCTGTGTCGTTCCTCCACGAAGACGGTGAGCACCACTTTACAATTAACCATGACATCACAATGATTTTTTATGGAATCAAATATTGGTTTATGAAATCACAATGGTTTTATGAGATCACAATTTAAATCATAATGGTGGTTTATGGCATCACTATTCATTGGGACCTTGCCATGGTGGTTTATGGTATCACAGTGATAACATATGACATCACAATTGATTGTGACATCACAATGTTATGTGTATGAAGCCAGAATCACAACTTATTGTAACTTATATTGGTAGGCTTCCGAAGCACAATGTTTTATGTCATTACCATATTGTTTTATGATATCACAAGTTTTTAAACATAATTGATTATGACATCACAATTAGGTTATGATATCACAATGTTTTGTGATTTCATAAATGAGTATATTACCATGTTAGGTTTATAATATGAAATGGTGGTTTATCACATCTTGATGGATTATGTCACCAAGGTTGTTACATAACTATTGATGACATAATAGCTGTAGCTTTATGACATTGCAATGGATTTTTATGCCACTGCATTAGAATTTTTACTTAAATATTATTTTTATGATAGCACAATTCATTATAAAATCATAATGGTGGCTCATGAAATCCCAATTGATTAAGCAATGATATTATGACACCAACGGATCTATAACATTATGATAGCTTATGACATCATTATAAATGACATCACTGTGTGTATTTATGCATCACAGTTTTAATGAGTTCATGATTGTTGCATCACAATGGTATATATTTAACATAAAAATGCTAGATTGTGGCATAAATTCTGGCTTGTGTCATCACAATGATTCTTGTAACATCAAAATTATATCACAATAGTAGATTTATGTTATCACAATAATTTTATGTCATCAAAAGATTGGTATATGGCATCACAATAGATTTAATGACATCACAATTATGACATGACACTGCTTTATGACACCCACATAATTATTACATTACAGTGGTAGATTTATGATTCACAACAATTTTTGATATCATAATTGATTAGGACATATACAATGCCATATAACATCACAGTGATTTTTGTTATCCCACATTAGATTATGACATCAAAATTCATGATAACATCATTCATTATAACTTTGTAAACCATACTTTTATGTCACAAGAAGGTTTATGATATCACAGGGGTTGCTTATGACATGTCACTTCTTTCTAACAATACAAGTATTTTTAGTATGTAACGCTGGTAGTTTGGGACCAGTGCTATGGTGTAGCAAGTTACACCTCTTCCTGTAGTTCTGGCATCCCATATGGGCACTGGTTTGAGTCTTGGATGCTCCAGTTCCAATCAAGCTCCCTGCTAATGTACAAGGAGAATCAGTGGACAATGGCCCAGGTCCCTGCACCCCTACAACCATGTGGGAGACTTGAAAGAATTTCCTGGCTTCTGGCTTCAGCCTGGGATAAATCCAGTTTTGTGGCCATTTGGAGAGGGAACCAACAGATGAAAGATCTTTCTTTGTCTCTCCTTCTGTCTCTGTAACTCTGTCTTTTGAATAAACAGTAGGTTATGACACACAATGTTATTTTATATCATCACAATTGATTTGGCCTCTCAATGGATTTTGTGGCTTCACAATTCAGTATAACATCATAATGACATATTCAGGACATCACAATGGAGTTCTATGACATCACAATTGATGTTGCAATTGATCAGAATCATTGGTTTATGCTGTCCCAATAGTTTGACTCCATAATTTATTATGACAACACAATGGTTAGTGTATGACATCATTATGGTACTTTTATGGCATCAGAATATTGGTATATAACATGATGAGTCTTTTCATATCTTAACTGATTTTTACATCATAATAGTGGTTTCAAAATTCACAATTGATTATGACATCATAATTGTCATTTATGATCTCAGAGACTTTTGTGAGTTCATAATTTATTAGAAGGTTATGATATAACAATGGTGTTTTATCCCATTACAGTAGATTATGACATCACAAGGATTTTTACCAGATCATAATTGTTACATGATGATGTAGCTCTATAAAAGCACAGTGGCTTATTATATAATCACAACATTGGTTATGACATCACAATGATTTTATGGCAACAAAGTTTGTTACATCATAATTGTGCTTTATGACATCAAAATTGATTATGACTTTGCAATGGTAAGTTTATGATGTCACATTGGTTTTGATGAATCTGCATTATGATATCAGAATTGTGGATCTATGACATTACAATGATGGTTTATCATATCCAAATTGATTATGACACCACAAGTGTTTTATGACATCAAAATTAATTATGAAACAATGGTAGCTTAAGAATTAAAAATATTTTTATGAAATCACAATCATAACATCAAAATCACAGTTTTCTGACATCACATTTGAACTTTATGATATCCCAATGGTGGTTTAATGACACCACAGTTAACTTGGTAATGTCAAACTGTTTCTTATTACTTCAAAAAGCATTATGGTGACACAATAATATTTTATGACATCACAATTGTACATTAATGACATCACAATGCTGGTATATGATTATCACTGTGGCTTTTATTATCTCATGATTGATTATATCTTCATAGTAGTAGCTCATGCCATCACAACTGATTGTAACATCACAATGGTCATTTATGGCATCACAGCAATGGTTTATGGCATCAAAATTAAGATGTCACAATTGTGAGTTTATGACACTGTGATGAATTTATGACTTTGATTTGTGAGTTTATGACATCACAATGATCGGTTTATGGTGACACAATATTAGTTTATGAGGTCAAAATTATTTTATGATACACACCTAGTATGATGTCACAATGGTGGTTTATGATATCACACTTTACTATGGCTTTATAATGATAGATTTATGAGTTCACAATATTTTTGTGAATTTACAACTTATTATGCCATCACAACTGTAGGTTTATGACATTATGATGGTATTTTATTTTATCCAAGTTGATTATGACATCATAAGGATTTTTATGATATCACAGTATTGATTTATGACTTTACAATTGATTCATAATGTCAGCATTGATTTTATTTTATATTTTTTAGATTTTGTTTAAAAAATAAAACTTCATATGTTTCATATATACAGATTTGGGAACATTATGCTTCCCCCCTCCCAACATCCCTCCCATCCATACCCTAACCTTTCTTCCTCCTCCCTCTTCCTTTCCCATTCTTATTTTGATAGAGATTAATTTTATTAATTGTTATAAGATTAGCCCTACACTAAGTAGAGAGTTAACTGATTAGTATGAAGCATAAAAGAGTAAAGAACAAAAAGAAACCAAGAAGAAAAATATTGTTCCTCAACAGTCAAGGCAAGGGCTTTTCAAAATCAATAAATCTCAAAGTTTTAGCTTCACTCATAGATTACATTTTAAGTACTTTGTTAGTTACCACAGATCAGAGAGGCAGTATGGTATTTGTCCTTTTGTGATTGGCTTATTTCATTAAATAAAATGGTTTCCAGTTATATCCATTTTGTTGCCAATGATAAGATTTCATTTTTATGAACATGGTGTATTATTTCATAGTGCATATATACCATACTTTTTTATCCAGTCTTCAGTTAATAGACATCTGGTTTATGATGTCACAACACTTTTGGTGATTCTGCATTATGATATCACAATTGTGGATTTATGACATTACAATGGTCATATCCCAATTGATTATGACAGCACAGGTGTTTTATGACATCACAATTGATTATGAAACAATGGTAGCTTATGATTTCATAATATTTTTATGACATCACAATCAATCATAACATCATAATTTCAGTTTTATGTCATCATATTTAAACTTTGACATCCCAATGATAGTTTAATGACACCACAGTGAACTTTGTAATGTTTCAATGTATTTTATTGCTTCAAAATGTATTATGGCAACACAATAATTGCTTTATGACATTACAAAATTATACACTAATGACATCACAAAGCTGGTATATGAATATCACTATGGCTTTCATTATCTGTGATTGATTATAACTTCATAGTAGCTTATGCCATCACAACTGATAACACACAATGGTCATTTATGGCATCACAACATTGGGTTATGGCAGCACAGTTAAGTGTCACCATTGTAGTTTAGAAAACTACAATGAATTTATGAATTTACAATTAATTTTGACATCATAGCAGCTGGTTTATGACATCACAATGATTAGTTATTCTGAAAATATTAATTTATGAGGTAACAATGGGTTTTATGATACCACAACTAGTGTGATGTCACAATGGTGATTTATGACATCACACTTCATTATGATTTGATAATGACAGATTTATGATGTCACAATGTTTTTGTGAATTCACAATTTATTATGGCATCACAATGTTAGGTTTATGATATAATGATGGTGGTTCATCATATCCTAGTTGATTATGATATAATATTGATTTATGACTTTATAATTGATTAAGGATATCACAATTGATTTTCTTTAATTTTTTAAATTTTGTATAAGGAATACAACTTCATGCATTTAATATATACATATTTGGGAACAGGATGCTTCTTCCCTCTCTATGTCCCTCCCACCCATACTCTAACCTTTCTTCATCCTCCCTCTTCCTTTACCATTCTTATTTTTTACAGAAATTAATTTCAATTAATTCTTATAAGATTAGCCCTATGCTAAGTAGACAGCTAAATGATTAGTATGAAAAATAAAAGAACAAAAACAAACAAGAAAAACATTGTTCAAAATCAATACATCTCAAAGTGTCAGTTTCAATCCTACAGATTACATTTTAAATACTCTATTAGTTACCACATATCAGGGAGTCAGTATAGTATTTGTCTTTTATGACTGGCTTATTTCACTAAGCAAAATTGTTCCAGTTACATCATTTTATTGCAAATGACAAGATTTTATGTTTATTACCACAGTGTATTACTCCATAGTGCTGTATAAATATCATAATTTTTATTCAGCCTTCAGTTGATGGGCATATGGGTTGATTCCATATCTGAGCTATTATAAATTGAGCTGAAATGAACAAGAACATATATGCAACTCTCTAAAACGCTGGTTTCATTTCCCTTGGATAAATAACCAGGAGTGGGATAACTGGATCATTTGGTAGTTCTATATTGAACTATATGAGATATCTCCATACCATAGTCCATAGTGGCTTAACTAGTTTACATTCCTACCAACAGTGGATTAAGGTACCCTTCTCCCTACATCCTTGCCAGAATTTGTTGTTTATTGATTTCCATATGTAAGCCATTCTGACATGGGTAAGGTGAACGCTCACTGTGCTTTTGATTTGCGTTTCTGTGGGGAGCAACTGGGAGCAACTCGGACTAGACTAAGTTACTGGAATTAAGACTTATTCTATGCATCTGCTCTCCCACAATATGGCGCTGAGAAGGGAGAAACAGCTTCTACACAGCTGCCTCCAGTTCAACCAATAAACTGTAGGACCTGCTCCTGATTGGAGAAGAGCAGCGTACTCGGCATGTGGGTAGCAGAGTTGGGATTGGTGGAAGAGGACTATAAAGGAGGAGAGAGACAACATGCACCAGGAACACCTGAGGAACACCTGTGCAGCCATGAGAGAGCCGGCCGGCCGGTGGTGTGCCGCTCCCCCACGGAAGTGGGGAATGTGGCAGGGGGAACCACCCTTCCACAGAGGTGGAAGGGATGGTAGCCAACCCGGGAAGAACCAGCAGCAAACCCGGGGAGGGCCGAGCAGACAAAAGAACAGCGCAGGGTCCTGTGTCGTTCCCCCACGAAGACGGGGAGCGACACGTTTCACTGATGCCTAGCAATCCTGAGCATTTTTTTATGTGTCTATGGGCCATTTGAATTTCCTCTCTTGCAAAATGTCTGTTCAAGTCATTTGCCCTTTTCTTAATTGTATTGTTTGTTTTGTAGTTGTTGAGTTTCTTGAGCTCTTTATATATCTGGAAGTTAGTCCTTTGTGAGTTGCATTTTTTGCAATTTTTTCCCCATTCTGTTGGTTGCCTCTTCACTTTGTTGTTTCTTTTGTACTGCTGAAGCTTCTCCATTTGATGCAATCCCACTTGTTAATTTTGGCTTTGATTGCCTGTGCTTATGGAGTCCTTTCCAAGAAGTCTTTTCCTATGCAGATGTCTTGTAGGGTTTCCTCATTGTTCTCAAGAAATTTGATGGTATCACATTATAGATTTAGGTCTCTGATTCATTTTGAGTGGATCTTTGAGTAAGGTGTAAGACAGGAGTCTTGCTTCCTATTTCTGCATGTGGAGAACCAATTTTCCCAGCACCATTTGTTGAAGAGACTGTCTTGGCTCCAGGATTTTATTTTTGCTCCTTTGTCAAAGGTAAGTTGACTGTAGATGCATGTCTTATTTCTGTGTTTTCAGTTCTGCTCCGTTGGTCTAAATGGATGTTTCTGTGGCAGTACCAGGCTCTTTTGATTATAACTGCCCTGTAGTATGCCTTAGTTCTGGTATTGTAATGCCTCCAGCTTTGTTTTTGTTGTTTAAGATTGCTGTAGCTATTCAGGGTCTCTTGCATTTCCATATGAATTTTAGCATCAGTTTTTCTATAGAAATTGTGAAAATAATGTTGTTGCTATTTTGATTGAGATTACATTGAATCTATAAATTGTTTTCAGTAGTATGGATATTTTGAAGATGTTGATTCCTCCATTCCACGAACATGGAAAATTTTTCCACTTCTTTATGTCTTCTTCAATTTCATTCTTTAATGTTTTGTAATTTTAATTGCAAAGATCTTTGGTGTCCTTGATTAAATTTACTCCAAAGTATTTAACTTTTTATAGCTATTGTGAATGGGATTGACCTTAGAAATTCTTTCTCAGGTATGGCATTGTCTATGTATACAAAGTCTATTCATTTTTATGTTTTGATTTTATATGCAGCTGCTTTACCAAACTCTTATATCAGTTTCAATATTCTCTTCATGTAGTCTTTTGGATTCCCTATATAAAGAGTAATGTCATCAGAAAATAGCGATAGAGGGCCGGCACCATGGCTCACTTGGTTAATCCTCCGCCTGAAGTGCCAGCATCCCATATGGGCACCGGATTCTAGTCCCAGTTGCTCCTCTTCCAGTCCAGCCCTCTGCTGTGGTCCAGGAGGGCAGTGGAGGATGGCCCAAGTGCTTGGGCTCTTGCACTCACATGGGAAACCAGGAGGAAGCACCTGGCTCCTGACTTCGGATCAGCACAGTGCTGGCCATAGCAGCCATTTGGAGAGTGAACCAACGGAAGGGAGACCTTTCTCTGTCTCTCTTTCACTGTCTATAACTCTACCTATCAAATAAAGTAAAAAAAAAAGAAAATAGGGATAGTTTGACTTCTTTCCCTATTTGTATGCCTTTGATTTCTTTTATTCCTGCCTGATGGCTCTAGCTAAAATGTCCATGACTATATTTTACAGCAGTGGTGAGAGCTGACATCCTTTTTTTGTTCCAGATCTTAATGGGAATGCCTCCAATTTTTCCCCATTCAGTAGCTTGTGCCCTATGCCTTTTTTTTTTTTTTGACAGGCAGAGTGGACAGTGAGAGAGAGAGACAGAGAGAAAGGTCTTCCTTTTCCATTGGTTCACCTCCCAATGGCCGCTGCAGCTGGCACACCACGCTGATCCAAAGCCAGGAGCCAGGTGCTTCTCCTGGTCTCCCATGTGGGTGCAGGGCCCAAGCACTTGGGCCATCCTCCACTACACTCCCCTGGACAGGAAGAGGAGCAATGGGGACAGAATCCGTTGCCCCAATCGGGACTAGAATCCAGTGTGCCGGCGCCACAGGTGGAGGATTAGCCTAGTGAGCCGTGGCGCCGCCCCCCCATGCATTTGTTATAAATTGCTTTGATTATGTAGTGGAATGTTCCTTCTTCACCCAATTCGCTTAAAGTTTTCATCAAAAGACTGCGTTTAATTTTTGTCGAAAGCTTTCTCTGCATCTATCAACATAATTGTGTGGGTTTTGGTCTTCAGTTTGTTAATGTGGTTTATCAGCTTCATTGATTTTTGGATGTTGGATCATCCTGCATACCAGCGATAAATCCCACTTGGTGCGGGTGAATGATCTTTCTGATGTGTTGTTGGATTCAATTTTCTAGTATTTTGTTGAGGATTCTTGCATCTATATACATCAGGGATATTGGTCTATAGTTCTCTTTCTCTGTCATGTCTTTTTGGCTCAGGTATTAAGATGATGCAGCCTTCATTGAAGGAGTTTGGAAGGATTCCCTCTTTCAGCTATTTTGAATAGCTTGAGAAGGATTGGGATGAGTTCTTTAAATGTCTGGTAGAATTCAGCAGTGAAGCTGTCCGGACCTGAGCTTTTTTTGTTGGAGGGTCTTTATTACTCATTCAATATCCATTTGGGTTATTGGTCTGTTTAGATGTTCCTTGTCTACAGGGTTCAATTTAAGTGGGCAATAAGAATCCAGGAAGGTTTCCTGATTTGTTGGCATACAGATCTTTATAGGAATTCCTGATGATTATTTTTATTTCTGTGGTCTCGGTTGTTACATTTCCTTTTTCATCTCTGATTATGTTGATTTGGATCTTCTTCTTTTTTGATTAGTAGGGTCAATGGTGTGTCTATTTTTCTTACTTTTTCAGAAACCCAGCTCTTCATTTCATTGATCTTTCATATTGTTTTTTTTTTTGTTTCAATTTTATTTATTTCTTCCTAGTAATTTGGGGTTTGTTTTTTTCTAAAGGTCCTTAGGATGCATTGAGAGCTCAGTTATTTGGAGAAACTCCAGTTACTTTATGTATGCACTAATTGTTATAAACTTCCTTCTTAACAATGCTTTTTCTAAATCACATAAGTTTTGATATGCGGTACAGTCATCTTCATTTTTTTTCAGAATTTTTTTTTATTTCTTTTGGGACCCACTGTTTGGGAGCATACTGTTCAGTCTCTATGTATTTGCATATGTTCTTGAGATTCTTAGTTGTTCATTTTGAGCTTCAATGTATTGTGATCAAAGAAGGTACATGGTATGATATTGATTTTTTTGAGTGCATTGAGACTTGCTTTATGGTCTTTCTAGTATTTGGTTTATCCTAAAGAAAGTTCTGCACACTGCTGAGAAGAATGTGTATTCCTCCACTGTGGGTGAAAAGTTCTATAGGTATCAGTTAGGTCCAATTGGTCCATTGTGCCAATTATCTCTGTTGTTTCTTTGTTGAGTTTCTGTCTGGTTGATCTATCCAGTGATGAAAGTGAGATGGAAGTTACCCATTGCTGATGAATCCCTCATTACTATTGTATTGGAATCAATGTCTCCCTTTAGATCCATTAATAGTTCTTTCAGTTAGACAGGTGCCCTGTATTTGGGTCCATATACGTTTATTATTGTCACATATTCCTGTTATATTGATCTCTTGATCATTAAATAGTCCCCTTCTTTGTCTCTTCTAACAGTTTTTGTGTTAAAGTTTATTTTGTCTGATATTAGGATGGTTATGCCTGCCCTTTTTTCCCCATTAGCATGGAGTATTTATTCCAACTTTCCACTTTCATTCTACATATATCTTTGCTGATGAGGTGTTTTTCTTGTAGTTAGCAAAGAGATGGATTTTTTTTTTAATCAATTCAGTCAGTCTGTACCTTTTAACTAGAGAGTTGAGACCATTTACATGTATGGTAACTATTCATAAGTAACTACCTGACCTTGCCATTTGTCTGCAAATGTTCCTATTGTTGGCTTTGGAGTCCTTTTGTTCTTTTACTGAGGGATTTTCTGTCTTTGCATTCTTCACGGTGATGGCTTTCTTTCCGTATTTTTGTGTGTAGTACATCCTTAAGCATCTTTTGTAATGCTGGATGAGTGGTGACAAATTCTTTCAATTTCTGCTTGTTATGGAAGGTCTTTGTTTCACCTTCATTTATAAATGAGAACTTTGCAGAGTACAGTAATCTAGGTCGACAGTTTTTTTTTTTTCTCTCTCTTAAGATTTGGACTATATCTTGCCATTGTCTTCTAGTCTGTAGGGTTTCTGGTGAGAAGTCAGTTGTGAGTCTAATTGGAGATCAGCAAGTTACCTAGTGGTCTTCTCATGTACAGGTTAGAATCTTTTCTTTATGCCTTACCATGGAAAGTTTGATTAGTATGTGTTGTGGTGAAGATCTTTTCTAGTCATATCTGTTGCAAGTTCTATGTGCTTCTTGTACTTGGAAATTCCTTTCTTTTTTCAAGTTAGGCAAGTTTCCTATAATTATTTTACTAAGTAAGCCTTCTAGTCCTTTCTTTCTTTCCACACCTCATGCACTCCTAAGACTCATATTTGGATCTTTTGATAGTATCCTGTAGATCTCCAACACAGTTTTGTAGTTTTCTAATTTCTTCTTGCTATTTTTGGTCTGACTGTAAAATTTCCAGTTTTTATTTTTTATTTTTGACAGGCAGTGTTAGTGAGAGAGAGACAGAGGGCAAGGTTCACCCCCCAATGGCCGCTGCAGCTGGTGTGCTGTGCTGATCTGAAGCCAGGAGCCAGGTGCTTCCTCCTGGTCTCCCTATGCGGGTGCAGGGCCCAAGCACTCGGGCCATCCTCCTCTGCCTTCCCGGGCTACAGCAGAGAGCTGGACTGGAAGAGGAGCAACTGGGACAGAACCAGCGCCCCAACCAGACTAGAACCTGAAGTGCTGGCACTGCAGGCAGAGGATTAGCCTCGTGAGCCATGGCACCAGCCAAATTTCCAGTTTTATCATCTTGCTTGGATATTCTTTCTTCTGTCTCACCAACTCTGTTGTTAAGAAATTCCATTGCATTGTTTATTTGATCTATTGTGTTCTTCATTTCTAGCATTCATTTATTTTTTAAATTCCATTTCAAGCATTCCTCAACCTCTTCATCTTCACATTCTAATATTGAAATGTTGTACTCTTCCTTTGTGGGGCTCATAGTGTCTTCCGTATTATTGTTTCTTGAACTTTTGCCTTTATTTTTAGGCATTTGTAGATATTTTTGTTTGGTGGCTTTTATCTTTGATCTGTGCCTCGAGGGCTTATTGGGATTCTACACTTTCAGTGAATAACAGATGGTGTGTGCTGGGTGTGGCTATGGAGCTCTGTTCAGATCTCCAGGATGGGGCAAGTATCCAGGGAAACCCAAGTTGAGCATGTTAGCCTTTCTCTGGTTAACAGGATGGAGAGGATTGATTACCACTATTAGTGTGACCAGCCCTTCTCTCAGCTGAGGAACAACTGTTAGTCCCCAGTATGCTCATTTCTCATCTGCACCCATTGTAAGAAATGCACATATGATCTGTGGAGTCTTTCCTGTGAACATGTTTCCCTCTGCTATCAGCTACTCTAGGCAACCCAGGAGCCCTGAGAGTGTGTAGAAACACTCTGTGGCTGCCTAGAATCCAGTAACACCCTGCATCCTCTTAAGCAGTCACAGTGTTTTCTCAATCTCAGCTCCCAGGGTTCTGAGGGCCATGGAGTGCCAGTGGGGCCATTCAGCCCCACTAGGCAGTTCTCTCTGCCAGGAAATTAAGGTGTTCCCAGAGCCACTGTTTGTGTGAGATCTAGTTCACTGGATTGAATCAGATTTGATGTCTGTAGGGAATGCGGGTTTTTGTCTCCTGATCTGTGGTTCACAGGTGCTCAAAGTACCACCACAGCTCTGCTCATTTCACAGTTGTGCTGCAAACATAGGAGAGTCCACCATGTGGTACTTCCCTTCTGTAGGGATGGCTCTCCCTCCCACCATTGCCAGGTGGGTGTAACTGGCATGGAGGGGTCTTTTTCCCTTGGTTTCTCCTGAATCACTGTGGTTGCCCTAGCCAGTTAGATATAGAAGGTTATCCCAGTAATTTCTGGGAGTTCACACAGGAGCTGGGGCAGCCACTACCTGCTTGTGTCCAAAAGTGGCATAGGCCTCCCACGGCTGGCTGTATGTCTGTTGTAGTGGGGTGGGGGAGGGGATAGTACCACATAGAGGTCTGCTTCCCCCCACCCCTCTAGAGGATCTGAGTGGGACTCTAAAAGATGCCATTCACTAAGCACTCCCTCCTGCTGTATCAGCAGCATCATGCATTCATGGAGTCAGCTCTCACCTAGTTTGAATGTAAGCTTGTGGGTCTTTTATTGCATGTCTGCTCTTTCAGCATGGGTCCACACCATTTCTACTACTTTTTCAGTATCTCCCACTGCAGTTTCCCTGCTGGTTTATCCTGAGAGTGTATTTTATACCCTGTTTTTAAATATTAGTTTTGCCTAGCTTAAATCAGACCACCCTGTTACTATTCTTCCATCTTGGAGCCTCATATTCAAATATCTTTTAAATATTTGTTTATTTGAAAGATAGATATATAGAGTAAGAGAGAGAGAGAGAGAGAGAATCTCCCATTCAGTGGTTTACTCCCAAAATGGCCATAGTGTTCAGAGCTGAGCTAAGCCAAGGCCAGGAATTAGGAGATCCTTCTGGGTCTCCCACATGGGTGCATGGGCAGAAGAATTTGGGTCATCTTCCACTGCTTTCCCAGGCACATTAGGAAGAGGCTAGATTAGAAGTGGAATAGCCAGGAATCTAACTGGCTTCTGTCGCTCCCCCTCTTCATGGAGGAACGACACTAAACCCTGCCTAGGCTTCATATCCGAGTCACAGCACCATTATGTCGCTCCCCCTCTTCGTGGAGGAACGACACAGGACCCTGCGCCGTTCTTTCGTCTGCTCGGCCCTTCCCGGGTTTGCTGCTGGTTCTTTCCGGGTTGGCTATGGTCCCTTCCACCTAGGTGGAAGGGCGGTTCCCCCTGCCACTTTCCCCACTTCCGCGGGGGAGCGGCACACCGCCGGCCGGCTCTCTCGGGGGCTGCACAGGTGTTCCTCAGGTGTTCCTGGTGCATGTTGTCTCTCTCCTCCTTTATAGTCCTCTTCCACCAATCCCAACTCTGCTACCCACACGCCGAGTACGCTGCTCTCCTCCAATCAGGAGCAGGTCCTGCTGCTTATTGGTTGAACTGGAGGCAGCTGTGTAGAAGCTGTTTCCTCCTCTCCCAGCGCCATATTGTGGGAGAGCAGATGCATAGAATAAGTCTTAATTCCAGTAACTTAGTCTAGTCCAAGTTGCTCCCAGTTGCTCCCCACAGCTTCCATATGGAATAATGGCACTGCAGGCAGATGCTTTTTAAGAGCTCTCACATAGGAGAGAAGGTAAAGCTATTCTTTGCTGAGCCAGCAGTAAGAAGTACCATTCAGCAGAAAGAATTATAAAGAGGCAGTTTTTGGTCCAATATGAGCAGAAATGCTGCCAGGTATGTAGTGTTATGCTGTGCATATATCCTGCTATACCCTACATGTACACTTGCTCATTTAATCTTCACCATGACCTAATTATGCAGGAGGTAGTAGAGCCTGTTTTCAGATGTAAAAACATCTCCCAATTTTTAAGGGATTCACATAGAGTCACACAACTATTGAGAATCGGTGCCTGGATTCCCACCCAGATGTTCTGCTGCAAACCCCAGAAGTACCAGAGCACATTTGGACACTAGCTTCTAATACAAGGATACCATCAAGCCACCCTGACATAAACTGGCCTATTCCTTTCCAACTGGCTGGTCCTCATCCAGAGAGATGGTGCTTGTATCTCTGTGGCTGATTTTGTGTATTCTTCTTTGCAGCTGTGTGTGCAAAACAGGATATGAAGGGGACAGAATTCTCTGTTCTGAGATGGCACTTGCATGGGATAAACACCATGACGCTAGAACCATAATGTAAAAGTTGGTTTTATTTCCCAGATGCCTGGTATTTTTTATGAAATCCTGGGGGAAGGCATTACAAAAGGCAGTGTCTGATAAAATTTCATAGGCATTAAACACTTGATTTTGATTCTCAAATTTTGAAGACAGCTACCAGGTGCTTGCTGTGAACATCAGCTTTTTAAATCCAAATAGGAGGGGGCTTTGGTATCTTAAAAATAGCCTGAGAATCAGATATTGAAATCAATAATATTGACTCTCAATTAAAACTTGACAGCTTACAAGAGATTTGGATAATTTACCTGATGGCATTTGCCTCTCCCAACAAACCAAAGAAGTAGATAACGTGAAACCACTTCACATGTAAGGAATGAGATTCAAGGAAGTGAAGTGACTTGTCCTGAGTTCTGTTGTTAAAAGGAATATAGCCAAAATCTACGTGTTTTACTAATATCTTCCAAATATTCTCACCATCACCTGAACCTAGTCATCTTCAGTCTTTGTCTACTATTCCATGACTGGTCCCTTTGCTTTCTTTCTAGTCTACCTGTAGGGCTTTGCCCACTCAAAGTAAGAATAGCATGAAGTAAATCAGATGTTTCCAGGTGTAAATATCTTTGGGAAATTCATTTAGCTCTGAGAGTAAAATCCATATACAACTGTGCAGTCTTAGCTCACCAGATTCCACCTGGGTGAATCCCAATCAGACAGTGTTATCTCAACAATGTACTGAAGAATTCAGCTAGAAAATTGCAGGCCCAAACCTCCTTCCCCAAAGCTGAAACCCTGTGGGGCGGGGGTTGTATAGTTTGGGTTCCTTATCTTTACAGCTGCACCTGTGTGAGGATAAGGGGCCAAAGCTGTGGAACCCTTGCAGGAGATGTCCTTTGAACTCCCTGCATGTGCTCTGAGTTTCCCCGTGAGGTGTGAGGTGATTTGCTAATGAGCTTCCCTTGGTGTGAGAAGATTTGCTAAATGGCACCATAATGTGTGGAATGTCTCTGAAAACCCTACAAAAACCCTGACCCTTGACTTCTGGGGGCTGCTCTGTTCCTGCGTGTTCAGAGAGCTCCAGCATGCTGGGTTGAATAAACCCCTTGCTGATTGCATGAGTGTGTCCTGGGGTGGTGGACATTTCTCGACCCTAACATTTGGAGGCCCCTGGGAGATCTGGTCTGCTGCCTGTGGACGCCTCCAAGGGATATCTCTCAGGGTAAGTAAAGGCGCCTATTCTTGTTATTTTATGTTGTGTTGTTACTCCGGTAGTCTGTGAGCACTCTAGGTCTGTTCAAGTTTTCTGGTTTTGAGAGTTATTGCACTGGTGTAGTAGCTGTTGGGGCAGGTGCGTGAGCCCTCCCCGACTGTGGCCAGCAGACGTGCCCAGGGGGCCACAGGCTATGGCCCTGGGGGATGCCCCAGGAGGAAAAAGGAAGGCTGGGGATGCCCAGGGGTTTCTGTCGGGTAGATGTTAAGTCTGCATCTGTATTGCCAGCTCAGTCGGTAAGGCAGGCCGGTGTGGCCTGCGTATTATTTTAGGGTTCTTACAGACACTCTAACTGGTCATTGTGTGTTGATCTCTGTCATTGTGTCCCTGTTCCTGTACCTTGTGTTATCTGAAACCATGGGTCAAACTGTGTCTACTCTGTAGGGGACGAGGCTCCCCAACTCTGTAGGAAGGAAGTGGGTCACTCTCACAGTGCAGCGTGAGGCCAATGGTCCATTTTTGTCTTTTGTTTTGTCCAGTGTCCTTTTTTGTGAGTCTCTTTGGTGTTTGTTTTTGGCTGTTTGTCCCATTGCAAGAGTTTCAGAAAGGTAAATACAGACTTAGACAACTCTTAGAAAGGGAGACTAACCACCCTTTGTTCTGCAGATTGGCCTACTTTGAAGTAGGCTGGGCACCTGAGGGCACCCTTGACATCCTGGTCTGGCAAGATCTGGTAGAAACTCCCTTTCCTGGTTAAAGCCTTTTTACTCCCTCAGGAACAGCCTTCGAAGGAGATTTTAGCTGTCCAGGACTGTCCCGGCAAAGCAGATGTAAAGAAAACTAAGACTTCAGCCTCAGCGCCGCTCTGTTCTGTTTTACAGGGTGACTCTGAAGATGATTTGACTTTCCCTGTTCCCTACCAGCCACCGAGCCCTGGCTGTGGGGCTGCAGCAGGGACACAGGAGAGGGTACAAGAAGCAGCTCCCCAGGGGCCAGCAGAGCCCTCCACTCTCCCTTCACATGCAGCAGGGAAACCCCTGCTGTGCCATTAGCAAGTGCCTGGAACCCCCTGTGTGTTCAAAGCTGGCCCTTTGAGCCTCAACCTGCAGGACTCAGCTGGGGCCCAGGAATGGCAGGTGGAGGGTGGGAAGGCAAGCCTCCCAACTCATTCCTCAGGATCCTAACTCCCTGAGACATACCCGTTCCCCCCAGACTGACTCCCCATGGCTGACCAAATGGGGCAAGTGGACAGATCTCCTGGACTTCGGGACCCGGTAAGTCACCCTGGGGCACTCTGTACTCAGGCCCGCCTTTGTGTGGAAGGGGAGGCTTTTGTTACCCCTCTACCAGGTGCCTGTCTGGTGTCTGTAATGGAAGAGAGTACGTATGTGGTGTAAATGTGTTTGTGGCTCCATGGCCCTGCAGCTACAGAGTCTGAATGGGCCCTAACCTGCAGCTCCATGTTCACCAGGCGGGCGAAGTGATCTCGGTCCAGATCAGTGCCTGTTCCAGAGGTTTTTATCTTTTGTTTTGTGCAACCAAGGGGGACATTTTAGACTTTAACTCCCTCTGTTTTGTGGTATGTTAACTCCACCCCTTTGCTGGGAGTGGAGGGGTGAAAGGTCAGCTGCCTGTTGGCATGGGGTAGTAATAACTTAAAATTTTTCTAAATCAGGTTAATCTCTGAGCTTTTCACCCGGGACACCCCAGCCCCCTGGCCCACAGTCACTCTTGGGACCCATCTTGCAGCTGCCAGAACAAGTATCTGACTGTTTACTGGGTGCAGTCTGGGAGCCGGCAGCAGGTGCTGTTAGTCACTGCTGGGATGGATGGTGGCTTCTTCCCAACAGACACTTTTTGTCCCAGATTACCTGGCTACTCCCTGCTTCATCAGCTCCATGGAAACACTCACACGGGGAAAACGGCTTAGAAGCTCTGGTCAACTGGTATTATATGACTGTGCTCCCCATGCTTGACAGAAACGTAACTCGGAGACGTTAAACTTGTGCCTGCAGCAATGCCAAACGGGGGCCCTCACAGCCACCAGGAATATGAAGAACAGGACGAAGCCTGTTTGGAGGCCTAGAGATAGACTTTGCTAAGTTAGTACCCAGCAGAGGCTAAGGATACCTGTTGTTACTGTTTGCAGGACTCAGGCTGGGTGGAGTCCTTCCACACCAGAACAGAAAAAGCCAGAAAAGGCACCAGGGTTTTGCTGATTAAGATCTCACCCAGGTATGGGGTGCCTACCACTATTGGGAGATTGAGGCTGAACTTTGATGTGTTGCCTTGTTTAAAAATGCTGTCTTAACCTGTTAAGAATCTCCAAATTATTCCAAAATGTAAATCAAGAATATTGGCAGATAAAAAACATCACAAGTGTAAAAATATGTGCTTAATAAGAAAGGTTAAAAAGTTTTTTTTTTCAAAAACATGGTTTGTAAGAATGACTTCATCCTGATAGCTAGTTTACTCTAGACTAAAATGGAAATGATGAAATGCTTTAAGTTACAGAAGGTGTGAGGAAGCCACAGAATGTTAACCAGATATTTTGGATTTTGAGCCTTCGTGGCATCCTTGAGTCATTCAAAAGAAATTGAAATTTCAAACATTTAAACTTCGACAATTTCCAAGGGCCAATTTGTAAGTTGTCAAAGAACATATGTCTCTCACCTTGTAGAGACACCAACTAATCAGGCTATTTGGATTATATCAGAATTACTGTCAAAATATAAAGTGGTGAAAAGTTAAAATGTCTAATCATCTTGTGTTACTAGACACGATGGTTATCTTAATGAGAAAGCCCCAGGGGCCTAAAAGAGTTAAATACTTCGTAGAATCTACATGTGCTTTGAAAAATACTGTGAAGTAAGCAAGTGCCTCTTGGTGGTTAATAAGTTTATAATCTTAAATGTGGCAACTTAAAATCTTGTCATCTACAGTTTTATATATATCAGATTGGCTGCTCATAAAACTAAAGCATTGTTGGTTCTGTGTTTAGCTATCCTCCTATAGGTTCTGATGGAATTTTTCCAGCCACAAGTATTGTACTCAGTGCTTTGGGATGACTCTGTAACCAGATGAAGCCAATAACATACTAAAGGAACCAACTGTGAGAAAGTATGGTTAGCTGAGGTTAAATCTGCTGGTTAAACAAGCTATATCATGTTAGATATTTAAGAGATGTTTCCAAATATATGTATTAATATTTATGAAAGGCATTGGACCTTCCGGTAAATGTTCTTAGGTTGTTAGCTAATGGTTAAATCTGCTTTCTAAGTTTTCATGTGATATTGCTATTGTCAGTAAACGATCTGGGACTGGCCCCCCCATTTCTCTAGATGGCTAGCATTTTTCTGTAATGGCATAGCCAAAATAAGAGCTTAAATTGTAATTTCTTAGCTAGATTTACTTCACTATCAGCGAGGTAAACAGTAAACAGGAAAGACCTCCCTTTCAAAATAGTTTTCCTCATGGGCATTGTCTGCCTCAATATAAACGATGGCAGAACATGCCTGTGGCTACAGACTTCCACTGAAGATTAGAGATGGGACTTGAGCACCCCCGTGACTTGCATCCTCTGGTCTGCTTTAACAAAAACCAGGAGGAAAAAGCTAGGCATCAGAAGCAGTGGGTGGCAGACCTATTAATGGCTGCTCTGTACAGTGATCTGCCCTCAAGGAGACCCGACTGCAGTGGCTTTCAACGTGGCAAGCCTGGGCTTCAACAGAAGTCAGCTTGTGAAGAGCCCTGGCAGCTCTGCCAAGAGTTGGATCACTGGAAATGGACCTGCCCTGGAGTTGAAGGATGCCCAGGTCAGAGCCACAGATCTCATTGGCTCTAAGCTGAGAAGCCCTTCACTCAGCCCAGCTTCTAAAGTGACCACTGCAGCTGAGGGGACAGCCAAGTAGGGTCAGCAACACTGCAGGCAGAGCTGTAAGTTTCCTGTTAGAGAAGCCACCTGCTTTTACCTGGCTAGCTCTCCTCCAGGCCAGCTAGGTAATGGAAGTCAACAGGGTGCCCTCCCCAAGGAAGTTCTCATCCCTTAGGATGTACCCTATGTAAAGAGATGGGTCTGGGCCTCTTAACGTACAAGGCTTTAAAGCCCACCTGATTACTATCAAGCCCATTCTGTCAGTTTCTATTTGGCTTAGCATCTTTCTGTCCTTTGTTATGGACCCTGACTAGAAGACAAGGGTCAGCACTGTACAGTTGATGGTCCTGCCATCACAATACTAGCCCCTAGATGAGCAGGCCATTAGAGTGGGTGGAAGGGGACCATGATTGGCCCCCATAGTTACCAGTAGAAGGGGGAATGAAGAATTCAGCTAGAAAATTGCAGACCCAAACTTCCTTCCCCAAAGCTGAAACCCTGTGGTGCAGGGGTTGTATAGTTTGGGTTCCTTATCTTTACAGCTGCACCTGTGTGAGGATAAGGGGCCAAAGCTGTGGAACCCTTGCAGGAGATGTCCTTTGAACTCCCTGCAGGTGTTTTGAGTTTCCCCATGAGGTGTGAGGTGATTTGCTAATGAGCTTCCATCGGTGTGATTTTCTAAATGGCACCATAATGTGTGGAATGTCTCTGAAAACCCTACAAAAACCCTGACCCTTGACTTCTGGGGGCTGCTCTGTTCCTGCGTGTTCAGAGAGCTCCAGCATGCTGGGTTGAATAAACCCCTTGCTGACTGCATGAGTGTGTCTCTTGGAGTCATTCTTGGGGTGGTGGACGTTTCTCGACCCTAACAGTACCATGTACATTTCTCTAATTCTAACCCTGTTCTTCACCCTTCTAGTGTGATCATTCTAATAGCACTGGAGATTGATCAAATGCTCAAGAGCTTGGATTCTGACATTATATGGAATGACATGGATTCCTGCCTCTTTGTAGCTCTATGATCTTGGATAACTCCTTATCTGTGAATTACAGATAACAATAACATGGCCCCCAATATTTATCCTTGCAAAAAAATAAAAATAGCTCCTGACCTCTTAAATAACAGTGGTACATGTAATGGTGGTCATTACCCAGTCCATCTCCTAGCAATCTTGCTCTTTAAGTTATCAGTCTTTCATTGTCCTCCATGCAAATATGTCCTTCCAGAACATACTTCCAGAAGTTCTCTTGACTTTTGGAATTTTGTAGTTAGACTGAGGTGTCAGGAGTTTTGCTTTTGCTTTTTCTTCTACAGGCAAGATGTTTCAAAACTGGTGCCTGGACACACAACTGTGTGTGCCGTGCCAGTAAGGATGGACAGGGAATGATAATTTCTTGGAGATAAAAATTGCCTGCTGCTTGGTTCATGTGGCTGCCACAGCAATGCAAACTGTCTGTAGGCCCTTGCCAAGTACGCAGATGTGTGGAGATTAAAGAGGAAATTGGGTTTTACAGAAACTATTTCTAGAACTAGTTCCAGTACTAGACTTTGACAAGAACTTCCTGAAGATTTTTTAATCATTGTGACAGTAAGATTAGGTAATTGTCACAACTATGACCAGTTAGTATTGTCCTATCTTATAGGAAGAGGAAATTGAGGCACAGAGACATTTGTTCAAATCACAGAAAACGTTGGGTGCAAATATCACACCATTATGACTCCAGAGCTGACCCATTAGTCTACAGTGTTGACCACACTTTATGATGGCTTCAAAAAGTTCATAGAGTTCACATTATGAGAAACTTCATGAATTTCAAAAATTTTTGCACAAATATAAATGTATCTTTAATTGAATTTTTCACATTTTAAAGCCCTTGTATATTTCTGTGGTGCTCTACAGCTCATTAGTCCCTTTGACCTGCTCTCATTTAAGTAGACCAAGGCAGAGAAGGCTGCTGCCTGAGATGCAATCAACTCCAGAGGAAGGGATACCAGCAGTACTAGGAGTGTGGCCACAGGAGAAAATGGCTGATGAGGACCTCAATCCTCATCCATCCCACATGATCTCTCATCTTCCCAGAGGCAGAAGTGAAAGATCTGTCTTATGGTGCTAAGAGGTCTGAGATATGGAAGATGGGAACCCGTATTTGAAACCAATTCCTATGTTTTGAATCTTACTATACTTCCTTGATTTTACAATTTAAGGTCCAATTTTCTTAAGATCCAAACTATTTTCTGCTGTTTGAAGAATCTGTTTCTTCCCATGATGAGAGGTACAGTCCAAGGTAAAGCTAACCTTGTTCACCATGAACTTCTTAAGCTTCCCTTTCAGGCTTTTTGGTTCTTGGTCCTCTCATTTCTGTGCCCATGGCAATTATTAGAGAAAAGATCTTGCATGGAAGTTGATGTGTGAGAAATGCCCATGGTGTATTTTCATAAAATACTTAGCATTATTGTGGCCATGACAGTAGGAATCAGTAGAATGTAGGATAGAGTGTCACCAAAAGAGTAGGTTAAGTGTTGAGTTTGTTTTGCAAACTATGCACCACTCATTTCCTTTGTAAACACACAATGATCTGATGTCTCAGTTCCAAGAACTGTTAGCCTTCCTGACACCACAGTATAACTCCCTTTACCCTCTTCCAGATCTGCCCAACAATGTCCAGCCTGATACACCTACCTCATTCTGGCTTAGGTGCCATGTCAGGTTTAGACTGTACCTCCCAAGTTTCTAAACCAGTGAGAAACTGGGGGGGGGGGGTGATCTCTGTATGACAGGATAAAGAGCTGAATCTCAGGAAAATTCCTGTTTCTGTCTGCTGGTCACCACTCTTGAGACTGGGTAACAAAAAATAGTGGGGCTGGTGCTGTGGCACAAAGCGTTAAACCCCTGGACTGTAGCACTGGCATCCTGTTTGGGCACTGGTTTGAGTCCTAGCTGCTCCACTTCTGATCCAGTCCCCGGTTAATGTGCTGGGGAAAAAGAGGATGGCCCCAAGTACTTGGGCCCCTGGCACCCAAAAGGGAGACTCAGGGGAAGCTTCTGGCTCCTGGCTTTGAATCAGCTCAGCTCTGGCCATTGCAACCATTTCGGCAAGTGAACCCGTGGATGGAAGCTGAGTTTGAAGTCGTTATGTTAAGTGAAATAGACAGTCAGGAAAGGACATTTTGTTACTCTTCTTCTATGATAACCCTACAATAATTGCTTTCATAAAGATATAAATTGGTATGGGGTGGAGAGATGTCATCAGAGTTGGGTGAGGAGAGGAAAGGGAATTATTATCCATTGAGTACAGAGTTTTAATTGGGGAAGAGGAAAACATTCTGGAGATGGATAGAGGTGATGCTTTTGCAACAAGGTGAATATATTTAATGCCATTTTTAGTACACATTTGAAAGGTGTTCAAAATGGTAAGGCTGTGGCATTTTCCTATATTTTTGAAAAATAGAAAATCAAATTTGAATCTGTTAAAGGAAATGTAGGTTTGATATAGTTGTGTCATCTGTGTGTGGGTCTAGCTGCAAGAACAGCATGATTCAGGGCTCAAAAAGCAACATATGGGATCTATGTCTTGACAGCATCTCTCCTAAGGCCCCTTGAAGTAAGAGACAGCCTCAAGCACCTTCAGACTTAGACTACCACCATACTCGGTTAAGCAGAGAAGAGAACTTTCTGATAACTCCTACCAGAAACTTAAACCTACAAAGGAGAATTAGTTTTAAACTGACTGCTTTCACACCCCTCCTCATTTCTTTTTTAATGATAAAAGTGAAAATTAGGAAAGGTGATTCTAAATTTATAGGAAATAAATAATATAACATCAGACATACATGAAGAAAGCTACAATTACAATGTAACCTGAAAAAGCCATAATCAGAGATTTTCACACATTTCTATCACTAATTGATAAAACAGACATAGTAATTAAGACTAAAACATCTGAGCAAGAGAACAGATAACTTTGATCTAATCATACATAGAATTATGCATCCAAGAATTACAGAATATATGTCCCAGGCATACAGTGAACTATTGTAAATTTTTATGAAATTTGACAACATCACCAAGTAGGTATCCAGACTTTGATCATAATACTAGTATGTCCTTGGTAGACGACTACAGAAATCAGCCCCTGCAGCCAGGGTGTGGAATGTAGTGACAGGTTCAAGTCAAGACTTGTGCCCTGACACCGTCCTGGGGGAGTCATCCACATTTTATTACAGAGAAGTACTAGGAGAAGGAGTGAGAGTGTCCCCAAGGCCAAATGGAGGGGCAGTTTCCCAAAGGAGAAAGAGCAGAAGCATATCCATCCGTTCACTCTCTCATTTGTTCAACATTTCCTAGTGTGTTTTGTGCTTCAGTCATTGAGCTCAATGTGAGGATAAAAAGATTTCCATAGCCACAGCTTCTGCTGCCCCAGGAGAAAACAGTCCTGTCCAAGGGGGCAGATACACATATTAAGTTACTTCAAAAACTTCAGAGGGCCAGATATTTGATGTAGTGGTTAAGAATCTGCTTAGGATACCTAAATACCACATAGAGTGCCTGAGTTCAAAAGTCCTTATTTCTCTCCAGATTCTAGTTTCCTTATATTACACAACCTGGGAAGCAGCAAGTGATGTGATAGTCCAAGTGACTGGGAGACCTGGATTGAGCTGCTGGCTCCTGTTTTATCTTGGTCCAGCCCTGGTGTTGTGGACATTTGATGAATGAACCAACATATAAAAGATCAGTAAATATCCCCCAACCTTTCAAATAAAATAAGTTAGTTTAAAAGTCATGGAAAAATGGAACTAAAGGATCAGTGTCTTTTGGTGTAAAAAAGCTAATCCTAGTCATACAAAGAGGTCTTCAAAAAGTTTAGGGAAAATAGATATTAGGAAAAATATGGATTTCAAGACTTTTGCAGCAAATAAGCTTATCCTTTATTTTTATTTTTTCACACACATTCAAACACCCTAGTGTATATAACACAAAATGGTAAATGCTGTAAAGTTATGTAGAGTATTTTCCACAGCATCTAAGGGCTGCTTTCTTATGTATCTTCATGATTTCTATGACAGCAGAGCCTGCTTGCAGATATGAGTAAATTAGCTTTAAAATGTCTCTTCCCCCACCCCCGGTTGCTCCTCTTCCAGTCCAGCTCTCTGCTGTGGGCCAGGAGGGCAGTGGAAGATGGTCCAGGTCCTTGGTCCCTGCACCCACATGGGAGACCAGGAGGAAGCACCTGGCTCCTGGCTTCGGATCAGTGCAGTGGGCCGGCCACAATGCACTGGCCGTAGTGGCCACTTTGGGGGTGAACCAACGGAAAAAGGAAGACCTTTCTCTCTCTCTGTCTAACTCTACCTGTCAAAAAAAAAAAAGTGTCCCTAGCACTTCATGAAAAATCATGGAAGAGCTCAATGAAGTCTTATGTCTCCAAGCATTAGGTAAATAATTGCATTAGTTTTTTGACTCCTTTAATTTGCCAGATTAGAGAAAATAGGAAAAATGCCTTGATGTTTGTTCATTTTCCAGGGGTGTCATCACAATGTACTGCACCAGGGTGGCTTTAAACAGGTGCACTGTCCTATGGTTCTGGAGTATGCAAGTCTGCCATATGGCTATCAGGGCTTGTTCCTTTTGAGAGCTGTGGGGGACAATCTGTTCCTGGCCTCTCTCCTAGTTCCATGTGAGTTTATTGCAGTCTGTGGTGTCCTCGATTTGTAGACACATCACCTTGATCTCTGTCTTCGTGTTCAGCTGGTGTTCTTCCTCTGCCCATGTCTATTCTAAATACCCCTTTTTCATAAGGACATCATCTGAATTGGATTGTATCCCACCATGCTCTAGTATGACCTCATCCTAACTAATAACATCATAACCCTCCTTCAAAATAAAGTCACAGTTTGAAATATTGTGGGTCATGATTTCAACACAGGAATTTGAGGGTGAGGGGACAAAATTAAGCCTTGGCAATTACTGCCCCCTCTCTGCTCTATCTTCTGTGCTGCACACAAGTTTGAAAAAATGAAGTTGGAAGAACATCATCTCTGTATGGTACTATGCACGAAACAGAACAGACCATGTCTATGACTGCCCTGAATAAGCTGACTTGAAAATGTGTAGATATCCCAAATAAGTACAAACTCTAATGATCATGAATGTTGTTTTAAAAAAACATGGACAGGCATTTATCCTAGTGTTTAAGATGCCTGTTAAGACACCTGTGTCCTATATTAGAGTTCATTCCCAGTTCAAACTCCTGACTCCAGCTTTCTCGTAATGCAGGCCCTCAGAGTTTGTAGCTGATGGTTCAAGTACTAAGGTCCTTGCCACTCACATTGGAGTACCAGATGGAATTCCTGGCTCCTGACTTTGGCCTTGTCCATTCTTCGCTGCTGCAGGCATTTTGAAAGTGAACCAGTGGGTGGGAGTGCTCTCTCTTCTCCCCTTTCTTTCCCGATTCCCTTACTGACTTCCCCTCAAATAAATCAACAAAAGTAATTTTTAAAATTAATAAAGTCAAACCATCTTAGGGCTAAATAGGCCAAGAGATTGTCAGAGTCGGAGGTGTTGCCTCAACACCAGAAAAAGATTCAACACCCTTTTCATTAAGGCCTTGCTCTGCCATGCAAAGCTCTATACATGGGTATAGTATACTCATACTTCTGTAAAGAACATTTACTTTAAAAGCATATATAACAGGTTATACTTGAATATTTTGCATATGTATCGGAAAAAATCACAAATTCTATTTAATTCTTCCCACAACATAATGGGTTGTTGTGCATCATCTTTGGGGTAACTGCATGTGCTTTCTCAAAAGGTTTTATTTATATATTTGAGTGGTAGAGTCACAGCCAGAGAAGGAGAAACAGAAAGGTCTTCCATTCACCACTGATTCGCTCCCCAAATGGCTGCAACAGCCAGAGTAGGACCTATCTGAAGCCAGGGGCCAGGAGCTTCTTCTGGTCTCCCATTTGTGTGCCAAGGCCCAGGCACTTTGGCCAAACACTGCTGCTTTTCCAGGCCATAGCAGAGAGATGGATCAGAAGAAGAGCAGCCAGGACATGAACCAGTGCCCATATGGGATACCAGTGACACAGGAAAAGGCTGAGCCTAACTCACCATAGTGCAAGCTCCCCCATGTTATGTGCATTTGATACCAATTTCTAAACAATCTTTCTCTAACTACATAGACATGATTTCCTACCTCTATTCCTTTATCTTAATATTCATCCTCAGCATGAATGACCTTCCCACCTCTATTGCCCTCATCCAAGATTCAGCCACGTCCCCTGTCACAGATGAACTTATTCAGCCTAGTCCAACTCCTCTGAGCAACAGTATTCTTCATGATACAAGCAACTAAAGTACCAGGTGATTCATAAAAGTTAGAATTTTTGTTGTTTCAAAGTGTTTGAAAGCTTGGCTCTTGTTTACTTTTTTATTCTTTGTGTTTCTTGAGATTTATTGCTGGTTCCATAACAGTTCCAAAATAGCTGTCTTTGATTTAATCCACTAAAGAAACTATTCCTTTTAAATTATGTTTTAAAATTCAAAATATTGCAAATATTTTAGAAAAGTAGAAAAAATTTAAAACACAGTGCTCCCACAATCACTATTAATATGGTGATATGTATTTTATACCTTTTTAAAAATTTTTCAGTTCCTTTATATTTCTGTAATCAGCTACACTTACATCATCTCCTAGATTATACTCGGCAACAACATTCACTATTTTACAACTTCATCATTTTTAATGATCACTGATGCTGATCCTATGGTTTAGTTTGTGTACAACACAAAATGGGGGAGTAGAGGCTGAAATACTGCCTGCATCCTGCTCATCAAAGCACACATCTTGCCTGATGTGGGCCTTCTTCACAGGAGAGGCACTTTTTATTGCACAGATGTGCTGTCCACCTGCTGAACCATCTACCTGTGAGTTGTCTAGTTGCAGTGATGCTTTACCCAAATTCCCTTATGGGGGAAACTTTTCTGAGGTGAACAAAGTGCGTTCACACAGTAATGGACTTGGGCATGGGCCTCCAACTGCACGCTCCATGGCTTGCTTACCCATTTCCTTGGGCAGAGATCAGCTTTTCCAATGTAGTGATTTTAGGGTCTAAGTTATCTCAGAAACTGTCTTCATAAACCTTTCTGTGGTAAAAAAAAGAAAATAATACACCAAGGAACTATCAGATTGGAAAATGCATTTGTGGAATATGAAGACTCACAACTCTGGATTCTGAGTTAGAACAGAAAGCATTGATGTTGTTCTCTAGAAGGATTGGATAGCAATGGTTGAACTGCTATTTTGGGGACACATGAGGGAAAGGGTGACAAGGTGCTTGCTTTCAACAGTCCCTTCTAGCTATGTTCTGGCATCTCAAAATGAGCATGAGTGTTAGAAAGGTTGTGAACAAAACCTTGTGAACAAAAGTTTATTCCTCATGTCTAGTAATGAACAAAATCTCTCTTACCCCCAAAAGGAGGGCCTAACCAGAATATAATTATCCCAACTTTTACACCATGAATTTAGGAACCAACATATGCTTGCTGATAAAATATAGAATTTCCAGTTAAATAAAAACAATATATGGCAGAAGTATTTCACTAGACAAACTTACATTACAAAGTATTCATTGCTTTTATAAAACCTGAATTAGGAGTATATCCTGTATTTTTTAATTTAATAATTCAGGCATGAATGAAGGAATTTCATTGTGATTAAACAAGTGTGCATCCGACAAGCAAACAAAAAAGCCTGTCATTGGGGGCAGGCATTGTGGCATAGCTGTGATGCTGGCATTCATATGGGCACTAGTTTGTGTCCTGGCTGCTCCATTTCAGACAGCTCCCTGCTAATGGACTGGGAAAAGTACAGTCCTCTAGAACAGTACAGATGAAATCAGAGGAAAATGAACCCACAACCTGGGATGCCTGCAAAGTTCTCTCTCTGCAGGTTATTTGCTCCAGCAGATGTTATGGGAAGCAAGTGTGGCCTGCATGCTTTCTGCAGACTGAAGTGAACTGTATTTGGTACCTTCTGTGTGCCAAGGAGTTCCGACATTACTTATTTGCCACTCTACATAATTAGCCTCACCTGGAACTCTGGGCTCTCCTGCTTTGGTTGGGTGCCTGGGTAACCAACACACCCTGCATCTGCCTCCAACTTTGGGAACATGTGTGTACACAGGGGAGTGAGCACCATCTGTGCACTGGGCACACATGAATGCATGCACATGTGCTTGCAAGAACACCTTTGTAAATGAGGCATACATCTGTGTGTTAATGTACAGGTATGAGCATATTTGTGTGCTAGGAACATATCTGTGCATGTGAACATCTGTGTGCCAATACATTTGTGTACCAGACACATGTCTGTGCATGCACATGTGTGTGTGTGAGAGAGAGAGCACATTTGTGTAACAGGCACATACCCACACATACACATGTGCTTGTGTGAACACTTCCTTGTACCATGCATACATATGTGCATACAGGTGTGCCTATATGAACCCTCATGTGTACCAAGTATCTTTACATGCAGCAGCCTCCCAATGTCCCTCCAAGTGTGATGCTACTATTTAACCCATTTTCTAGATGAGCACAATTCTCAAGAGGGTAGGCAGTCTTGACTAAGATCTCTCCACTGCAGTGAGGAACCCAAGCCTTAGCTGTGCAAGCAACTCAAGCCCAACACTTGAGCCCCAGTAGAGACTACTCCACCAATACTCACCTGGTAAGTGACATATCAAGGGGTCCTTGCTCACATTTGTCTGTATCCCACTACACTGATCCATAAACTTTTGAGGAAAGAACTCCCGCTTGCTGACTATGTCGCTCCTATCACTGACAAATGTTTGTCAAAATGAGAAATAAATTGACAAATTTTCTCAACAGGTACTGTGTTCAGTTCACTGAAGTCTGGTTACTCACTCGGAAAATCGCTAGCCCAACAATCTCCCATGACCCACTGTCTGTCCAAATGAGAGCCTCACCCAAGTGCCAGTTCCCCAAGCTGCCTGTAGCATCAGACCTCACCCCCTTGCCTATTCAGGCTCTTTCCACTCTTGACTTTCACTGTTGCCTGTTTCTTCTTCTCACCACATCAGGCCAAGTGTCTGTCTCCCACCACAAGATCTCAGATCATAGATTCCCAACTTTTCTCCAACTGTCCATGAGTCACATAACCTGAAAATCTAATAACTCGTATCAGGATGTCCCTCTCTCCACACAACAAACAGATGAAGTCAAAATTCATGGCCTTGAATACTAGCCACCTTCACTCTGCTCCACTCACTTTTCTACCAAACAGCCTTTTCCTTCACTCAACTGTCACTTCCCCAACTGCACACCTGGATATGTTCTTTCATCACTTGGACCATGATAGTGCCTCTCTGACCACTGCTAACATCCAACACAGGCCTCCACTCCCTTACATCATTCCATGCAAGGGGTCTCTCAGGCATCTCAGTTCTTGTACTCCCTCTTTTACACATGAATTTACTTCTTAGAAGGTATGTGCTGATTTAATAACCTCAAGTGCTTTCTAAAGGAATTGAGACCATTCTGAGCTTTATTATCTTTGTGTAAACTTGCATATAGTTGCTATTGCCATTTTGTGGTATTTAATGTAGTTTTAGGATAATGACTTCACATACATTTTTGGCAATTATAATCAAGGAGGAAGCCCTTTCCATATTCACTTTTTTGCATAAGGCGCATAAGCTCTCAAAGGGGCCAAGTTACTCTCCCACTATCACACAGCTCATAAATTTCCTACCCAGGAATGGAACATCAAAAGCAATGTTAAGAGGGAAGTTTATAGCAACCAGTGCCTACATCAAGAAGCTTGAAAGACATCAAATAAATGACCCAATAATGAATTTCAAGGACCTGAAAAACAAGAACAAACCAAGCCCAAAATTGGAGGAAAGATATTATTTATTAATAAAATCAGAGAATAAACAAACAACATTTAGACCAAAAAGATACAAAAGATCACTGACAACTGTCTACTTGTCAAAGCCAACATACTGAACCACTTCAGGACTTCCCATCACCCTTCTCTACAGAAACAGCAAAACCAGCCTGCAGCTCATTTTGTTCTACTTTGTCTCTGACTGATCCCCATGCTTTCTCTTTCTACTCAGGTTTACCACTTGTGTTTTAAGAATTTAGAAAAATCATTAAAAGAGAAATATCATTCAATACACATCATACTGAACATTAGGGCTCAACAACACAGCACACTGTAAAGGATCAGTTGCTTGCCCTCATGATCATGTGGCTTATTGCCACTGCCCAGCATTGCAAGAGAGTATCATAGCATAGACTACAAGCCTAAGGAAAAACCACAATTAAAACTGGAAGTATATCTTCTATTGAATATGTAACATTTTTGTACCATCATAAAGTGGAAAATGACTAACTGAACTCTCATCAGGTGAGAAACATTTCTATTCTATTTTTCTTCTCTCCTAAAACTTCATTTTAAATATTTATTTATTTTAAAGTCACAGAGAAAAGGAGAGTGAGAGAGAGAAAGAGAGAGATCTTGATCTTATGTCTGCTGGTTCACTCCCCAGATGGTTGCAGTGGCCAGCACTGGACCATGGAAAATGTGCATTATACAAAAAAGTATACATAGATTTCAAGTTTTTGCACAAAAACATGATATATTTGCTGGAATTCCCTGCACAAGTGTGGGAGACCTGGAGGAAGCTCCTGGCTCCAGGCTTCAAATCAGCTCACTCTTCTCTCTCTCTCCCCCTCTCCCCCTCTCCCTCCCTCCCTCCCTCCCGCCCTCTGCATCTCTGCAACTGTACCTTTCAAAAAATAAATAAATCTTTGGGAAAAAAAGAAAAAATATTCCAAACACATAGATGTTTTCCAGATGTACTAAGGTAGAAATAAGCAGAGAATATTTTCAAATTGCTTATGAAAAGCCAGCATTACATGGACGATGGTGCAAGTTGACCAGAACTTGAAATATGAATTAAGTAGAATAAGCCTTTCATAAACAGATGCATATATCCATAGTATTCTTATAATAAATTAAATCACATGAAAATATAATGAAGAACAAGTGATATACAAGAAAAAATGTAAGAGGTGATTAACATTTTTAAACAATCCATGTAAATTTTCCAATTAAGTGAAAATTCAAGAAGAAAATCACATGACCATTTAGATTGAATGTTGAAAGGCATTTAAAAAATCAGTATGACTTTAAAAAAACACTGTTAGCAGTATAGTAAAAAAGTAGCTTCCTTACTCTGATCGAGATTGTTTAAAAAGTATCCTACAATAAACAACACAATAAATACAGGATCGTTTACAGCTTTTTCTCTAGAAGTAAGCCTAGAGCAGGCGCCTCCACTATCTCCAACTTCTTATTGGAGGAGTAGTGGGGTGGGAGAGCAAAAAGAAAAAATAAGGTGTAAAGTTTTCTAAGCAATAAAATGTCCATATATTAGTGATAGAGAGAATCCACAAAATCTAAAAACAGATACAACTGATAAATCAATTTAACAAGATTGCTGGAAAGATCAATATTTTTGAAATCCACTAGAGTACCATACACCAGCAAGAATCAAATAGAAAATATTAAGGAGAGTATGCAGAGTAGAAAACAAATACTGACAGGAGAAAAGGGGAAAAAAGGATTAAATCATGGGATGTCTTTCAGCTTTCTTCCAATCAATATTAAACAGTAACACAAATGACCCTACAGGAAAATGAGTCACAATACTAAGAAAATGAAGCCCAGAGGCCGACGCACAGAACTGTGACTCACTGAAGCAGTTACTGCACCGAGAGCTCCAGCAGGGACCCATCAGGGAGGACAGGGCCACAGGAGGGACCCGGCGGGTGCAGGAGCAGAGAGGAGAGGCCTCCCGCCTGGGGAGGTGGAGTCCGACCTGCAGCCAGGCCTCGCCTCCTGCTCTCCCACCCAGCACAACCTGAAGTCAGGGGCCCATTGCCGTGAAGGATGTTGATGGGCTGCGTCCTTTGTGAGGTTGTGTGCGCGCTCACGGCCACGCACGCTGTCCACTCAGGCACGACGACGTCCACGCCGCGTTATGACGCGGCGTCTTGACACCACATTCATCTTACAGTTCTGGGCAGGAGCGAGGTGCTAGGAGACAGCTCTGCAGGCGCTAGGCTCCCGAAGCAAGTCGGGCTCCGTGGCCTCCACCTTCATCACCGGGGGACGCTGGACACCTGGAGCTGAAAACCGCGACGTGGTGAGTGTGTGCGCCCAGGTGTCGGGAGAGGCGTAAAGCAGCCGTGGAAGCTGCTGAGAAGCTGGCAGGACGCGGGCTTCCCAGAGGTCGTCTCCGAATCTGTGGTGCCATATTGCCGCTGGCCCAGCGCTTCCCTTGGTCCCCTCAGACCCGGGGGTCGGGGTCTGGACTGCCACCTGGGACCCCCGACACCCTGCCCCTTCCCTGCTCACAGCGACTTCTCGGCCCAGAGCCTTCCCCGGGCAGCTGTGTGGCAGCAGCCCCGCATCTCCCTGACTGTGCAGTGGGTACGGGGTGGTCATTAGGGAGAATGTGGGCTCCGTGTGTGGGGTGCCTGTGGGACGGGAGCTGTAGTTTATGCAGCCCTGGGCTCCTCCGTTCTTCCCTGCCGGGACCTGATTCCCCCCAGTTTTCTAAATATGTGGGCAGCAGGGTCTCTCCCAGGATGCTGGCCTCTCAGCACAGCTGTTTCTAGGGGGTCTCAGTATTTTCTGTTTCCAATAACACAGTCACCTGGGGTGGGTAAGGCTAAAACAAAAGTTCTGTTTGACTTGGGTTTCTGTTCAGGTTTTAGAGGAGCTCAAGAGCCCTGTAATTTGACACTTGGTTATCATCTTAGCCTTTACACTTTCCCTTGACAGCCTGCTGTCTGCATTTGCGCTTTTAAAATAGATAGTTTTTCTGCTCAAGTTTATGAGTACTTTAAAAATTATTGTGTTCCATAAAAGCCTTTCCAATCACGAAGATATGTCTACTGAGTTTTTTTGAATTTATATTTTGATATGAGAGCCTGGTTCTTTTTGTTAGTTTTACTTTTTCAAGACTGTTGGATATTATTGACAAAATTTGTGTTAATTCAAGGCATGTAACATGATGTTTTGATATGTCAGGAAACTTTGAAAAATTATGTAGCATTCACATTGTTTTTGGAAATGTCAACAATCCTTTATTAGCAAACTTGTACTGCTTAACTTGCTGACCTGGCTCAAAACAGCATTGCTGACAAGTTCAGGGTTGGAGGTGCACATGCACTAAAGACTGTCTCTGTAAAAAAGGATATTTAAAAATCCCTCTTCCTTTAAAGACCTAAATCTACGACCTGACACCATCAAGTGACTAAAGAACATTGGAGAAACCCTTCAAGATATTGGCACAGGCAAAGAATTTCTGGAAAAGACCCGGGAGGCACACGCAGTCAAAGCCAAAATCAACTATTGGGATTGCACCAAATTGAGAAGTTTCTGTACTGCAAAAGAAACAGTCACTAAAGTGAAGAGACAACTGACAGAATGGGAAAAAATATTTGCAAACTATGCAACAGATAAAGGGTTAATAACCAGAATCTACAAAGAGATCAAGAAACTCCACAAAAACAAAACCAACAACCCACTTAAGAGAGATGGGCCAAGGACCTCAATAGACATTTTTCAAAAGAGGAAATCCAAATGGCCAACAGGCACATGAAAAAATGTTCAAGGTCATTAGCAATCAGGGAAATGCAAATCAAAACCACAATGAGGTTTCACCTCACCCCGGTTAGAATGGCTCACATGCAGAAATCTACCAACAACAGATGCTGGCAAGGATGTGGGGAAAAAGGGACACTCAGCCACTGTTGGTGGGAATGCAAACTGGTCAAGCCACTATGGAAGTCAGTCTGGAGATTCCTCAGAAACCTGAAGATAACCCTACCGTTCGACCCAGCCACCCCACTCCTTGGAATTTACCCAAAGGAATTTAAATTGGCAAACAAAAAAGCGGTCTGTACCCTAATGTTTATTGTGGCTCAATTCACAATAGCTAAGACCTGGAACCAACCTAAATGCCCATCAACAGTAGACTGGATAATGAAATTATGGGATATGTACTCTTTAGAATACTATACCGCAGTAAGAAACAACGAAATCCAGTCATTTGCAACAAAATGGAGGAATCTGGAACACATCATGCTGAGTGAAATAAGCCAGTCCCAAAGGGACAAATACCATATGTTCTCCCTGATCGGTGACAACTGACTGAACACCAAAAAGGAAACCTGTTGAAGTGAAATGGACACTATGGGAAACGGTGACTTGGTCAGCACAGCCCTGACTGTTAATGAATAACTTAATACATTATCCCTCTTAGTAGTTTTTTTGTCTGTTCTACTTAATATGACTGGTTTAATTCTGTAATTAATACACAGTTATTCTTAAGTGTTGAAAATTAACTGAAATGTGATCCCTGTTAAACATAAGAGTGGGAATAAGAGAGGGAAGAGATGTACAATTTGGGACATTCTCAAGCTGACTTGCCCCAAATGGTAGAGTTAGAAACATACCAGGGGATTCCAATTCAATCCCATCAAGGTGGCATGTACCAATGCCATCTCACTAGTCCAAGTGATCAATTTCAGTTCACAATTGATCATAATGAAAGGACTAAGAGTCAAAGGGATCCCATAAACAAGTCTAGTACCTGCTAACGCTAACCAATAGAATAAATAAAGGGGAGAGTGATCCAGCATGGGAAGTGAGATACTCAGCAGACTCATAGAATGGCAGATGTCCTAAATAGCACTCTGGCCTCAGAATCAGCCCTAAAGCCATTCAGATCTGGCTGAAAAGCCCATGAGAGTATTTCAGGCATGGAAAGCCAAGACACTCTGGCAAAAGATCTCTGCGAGTGAGATCCCAGTGGAAAGAACAGGTCTTCAAAGAAATAGGTACCTTTCTCTGAAGGGAGGAGAGAACCTCCACTTTGACTATGACCTTGTCTAAACAAGATAAGAGTCGGAGAACTCAGAGGGCTTCCATAGCTTTGGAAACTCATGACTGGAGCATAGGGAGATTACTGATGCCATAGACAGGAGTGTCAATTGGTAAAGTCAACAACAGGAGTCACTGTGCACTTACTCCTCATGTAGGATCTCTGTCCTTAATGTGCTGTGTATTGAGATTTAATGCTATAACGAGTACTCAAACAATATATTTCACTTTGTGTTTCTATGTGGGTGCAAACTGTTGAAATCTTTACTTAATGCATACTAAACTGATCCTTTGTTAAAAAAAAAAAAAAAAAGGAAAGAAATTATCAACTCCCAACTTGACTCTCACTGGGATTAAACATGACAATAGGTCTGATCTGATTTCATCATCATTTAAAAAAAATCATCTATTATTTTTCACTTTATGTTTGTGTGGGAGCAAACTGTTGAAATCCTTACTTAATGTATACTAAGCTGATCTTCTGTATATTAAGATAATCGAAAATGAATCTTGATGTGAATGGAAGGGGAGAGGGAGTGGGAAAGGGGAGGGTTGTGGGTGGGAGGGATGGTATGGGGGGGAAGCCATTATAATCCATAAGTCGTACTTTGGAAATTTATATTCATTAAATAAAAGTTAAAAAAAAATCCCTCTTCTTAAGCATATTTGTTAAAAATCTCCAGTATTGTAGAAAAATACCACAAAGTGATTTCAGTCCATGAAAAAAATAGCACGTGGGATATATATGTGTGTGTGTGTGTGTGTAAGATATATAATATATATATAAAATAAAATACATGTTTGTAATATTGAGAAAAGATAAGAGGGTTAATTGGAAAGTTATATCCAACCATGAATAGGACAACTCACTGTGGCACATTGATCAATTTTTCCTTAGTTAGTCTATAAATTTGACACCTTGTAGCCCAGTTGAAGAGTGTTTGTAAAGTACATGGCAAATCAGACATAATGACCATATAAAAAAAATTAGCAACGTTAGCCTCAAGAATATTTCAGAATTGAGCATTCAAAGAAAAATATAGTGCAACCGAACAAAGCATCCAATATTCACCATATTAAAAACATGAAGCTTCTTCAAGAAGGAAAAGATGTAGTCTATATATCTTTAGATGCTTGGATAATTCCTTTAAGATTATTATCTAAAGTGGCTTGATTAAAGAGATTAGGATTATTTTAGTATGCTTTTCAAATGTAATAGAATATTTTACATGAAAGTCATATATGCATGTCAATCTCAAATAAAATATTTGTAACATGAACATACTGTTCTTTTTGAGTTTTGAAAGCTATTTTGCCCATATGAAAAATACTACACAAACACTCTTTTCATTCAGTACTTGAAGGAGGTTTCTGAGAGTCATGTAATTTGTATGAACGCCAACAGTGAATGCTTTTAACATTCTATTGATCCTCTGTTTAAAATAATCCATCCTTTTCTTTTACAGGGCTTTTAAGATTTATCTTTATTTCTGGGTTTATGCAGTTTAATTATGATCTGCCTTAGCATGGTTATTTTTTTTTCCATTCTGTGATTGGAGTGCAATGACCTGTTTCATTCTTAAAATTTATAGTTTTGTCAAAACTTTATAATATTTTCTAATGATTCTTTTTATTTCTGTGTTATATGTTGTTACATATCCTTTTTCACCTCTGGTTTTATTGATTTGGGTCTTTTCCCTCTTGTTTTGGTTAGGTGTTCCAATGGTAGATCTATTTTGTTTATTTTTTGAAAAAACAGCTCTTCATTTCACCTATTTTTTGTTATTTTACTGGTTTCATTTTTGTTTATTTCTTCTCATTTTAATTATTTCTTTTATTAATTTGGGGTTTGATTTGTTGTTGTTTTTCTAGGTCCTTGAGATACATTGATAGCTCATTTATTTGGTATCTTTCCAGTTTTTTCATGTAGGCACTGATTGCTGTAAATTTCACCCTTAACACTGCTTTTGCTGTATCCCATTCCTTTTTTTTTTTAATTTATAAATTTATTTTTTTTTAAATTTATTTAATGAGCATAAATTTCCAAAGTACAGCTTATGGACCACAATAGCCTCCTCCCCGCCCCCCGTGTCTTCCATCCCATCCACAACGCTCCCCTCTCCCACTCCCTCTTCCCTTCCCCTTCACATCACAATTAATTTTCAATTATCTTTATATACAGAAGATCAATTTAGCGTATGTTAAGTAAAGATTACCACATTTTGCTCCCACACAGAAACATAAAGTGTAAAATACTATTTGAGTACTAGTTATAGCATTAGTTAAACACCTAAGAGTAATTGTGTATTAATTACAGAGCTCAACCAATAGTTTTAAGTAGAATATAAAATGCATCTTTTGCATTGTTGTGGCTTCCCCCCGACCTCCCTCCCTCCCGTGGCCCTCCCCTCACCCACTTCCTCTCCCCTCTCCCCCCTTCATCACGTTTCATTTTCAGTTACCTTCATATACCGAAGATCAATTTAGTATATACTAAGCAGGGATTTCAACAGGTTGCACTCACACAACCGAACCAGGTATAGGGTATTGTTCGACTAGTACTGTTGTTTTTTAGTTTCATAGATAAACATATTAAGGACAGAGATCCTGCGAGGGGAGCATGAACCCAGTGACTCCCGTTGTTGATTTAACAATTGGCACTCTTATTTATGACGTCAGCAATCACCCGAGACTCTTGCTATGAGCTGTCTAGGCTATGGAGGCCCCTTGAGTTCACCAACTCTGAATTTGTTTAGTCAAGGCCATATCACAGTGGAGGTTCCTTCCTCCCTTCAGAGAAAGGCGCCTCTCTCCTTGATGGCCTGATCCTTCTGCTGGAGTGTTGTTCGCCAGGATCCTTCATTTAGATTGTTTTTTGCCACCGTGTCATGGCTTTCCATGCCTGCGAGACTCTCATGGACCTTTTAGTCAGATCCGAATGTCCCAAGGGTTGATTCTGAGGCAGGAGTGCTGTTTTGGGCATTTGCCATTCTATGAGTCTGCTGTGTGACCTGCTTCCCCCGCAGGATCATTCTCAACCCTTTTGATTCTATCTTTCATTATTTGCTTACACTGGTCTTATTTGTGTACTCTCTTCGACACTTACCCTATCTTTTGGATCAGTTGTGTATTTATATTTGTCTCTTTACCAAGTGTGCTGGCATTGGTACCTGCCTCCTTGGTAAGACTGAGTTGAAATCCCCTGGCACATTTCCAGTTCCACCATTGGAGGTAGGTCTGATTGAGTATGTGCCGTCCTATATATCTCCTCCCTCTCTTATTCCCACTCCCATGTTCCACAGAGATCAATTTCCTATTAATTTTTAAACGCTTAAGAATGGTTGTGCATTGATTGCAGAGTTCAACCAGTGGTCTTGTGTAGAGCATACCGAGCAACAACAACAACAAAAATACTAAAGGAACAAAATAGTAAGTTTTTCCTCAACAGTCTAGACAAGGGCTGCTCATGTCATTGTCTCTCATAGTGTCCATTTCACTTCAATGGGTATCATTTTAGGTGCTCGTTTAGTTGCCATCAATCAGGGAGAACATGTGATATTTATCCCTTTTGGACTGGCTTATTTCACTCAGCATGATGTTTTCCAGCTTCCTCCATTTTGTTGTGAATGCCCGGATTTCGTTGTTTTTTACTGCTGTATAGTGTTCCATAGAGTACATATCCCATAGTTTCTTTATCCAGTCATCCGTTGATGGACATTTAGGTTGATTCCATGTCTTAGCTATTGTGAATTGAGCTGCAACAAATATTGAGGTGCAAATGCCTTTTTTCACCCCTTTAATTCCATTTGGGTATATTCCAAGGAGTGGGATGGCTGGGTCCTGTGGTAGTGCTATGTTCAGGTTTCTGAGGACTCTCCAGACTGTCTTCCATAGTGGCTTTACCAGCTTGCATTCCCACCAACAGTGGATTAGTGTCCCCTTTTCTCCACATCCTCGCCAGCATCTGTTGTTGGTTGATTTCTGTATGTAAGCCAATCTAACCGGAGTGAGGTGGTATCTCATTGTGGTTTTGATCTGCATTTCCCTGATGGCTAGGGATCCTGAGCATTTTTTCATGTGCCTGTTGGCCATTTGGATTTCCTCTTTTGAAAAATGCCTGTTAAGGTCCTTGGCCCATTTTTTATTGGGTTGTTTGTTTTGATTCTGTGGTGTTTTTTGATCATTGTGTAGATTCTAGTTGTTAATCCTTTATCTGTTGTATAGTTTGCGAATAACATCTCCCATTCTGTTGGTTGCCTCTTCGCTTTCCTGACTGTTTCCTTTGCTGTTAAGAAACTCTTCAATTTTAGGTAATCCCATTTGTTTATTTTATCTTTGATTACCCGTGCCTGTGGGGTCTTCTCCAGGAATTCTTCGCCTATTCCGATATCTTGAAGGGTTTCCGCTATGCTCTCAATTAGTTTCATGGTGTCGTGGCGCAACTCTAGTTCTTTGATCCATGGTGAGTGGATTTTTGTATAAGGTGTAAGGTAGGGGTCTTGCTTCATACTGCAGCATGTGGACATCCAGTTTTCCCAGCACCATTTGTTGAAGAGGCTGTCCTTGTTCCAGGGGTTGGTTTTAGGTACTTGTCAAATATGAGTTGGTTATAGATGTTTGGATTGATCTCCGGTGATTCTATTCTGTTCCATTGGTCTATCCATCTGTTTTTGTACCAGTACCAGGCTGTTTTGATTATAACTGCCCTGTAGTATGCTTTGAAGTCTGGAATTGTGATGCCTCCGGCCTTGTTTTTATTGTAAAGGATTGCTTTAGCTATTCTGGGTCTCCTGTTTCTCCATATGAATTTCAGCATCGTTTTTTCTAGGTCTTTGAAGAATGACTTTGGTATATTGATTGGTATTGCATTGAACTTGTAAATTGCTTTTGGGAGAATGGACATTTTGATGATATTGATTCTTCCAATCCATGAGCATGGCAGGTTTTTCCATTTTTTTGTGTCGTCTTCTATTTCTTTCTTTAGTGTTTTGTAATTTTCATCATAGAGGTCTTTGACCTCTTTGGTTAAATTTATTCCAAGGTACTTTATTGTTTTTGTGGCTATTGTGAATGGGATTGATCTTAGTAGTTCTTCCTCGGCCCTGGCATTGTCTGTGTATACAAAGGCTGTTGATTTCTGAGCGTTGACTTTGTATCCTGCTACTTTACCAAACTCTTCTATGAGTTTCAGTAGCCTCTTATAGGAGTTTATTGGGTCCTCTATATATAGTATCATGTCATCTGCAAACAGGGATAGTTTGACTTCCTCCTTTCCCATTTGTATCCCTTTAATTTCTTTTTCTTGCCTGATGGCTCTGGCTAAGACTTCTAGGACTATATTGAATAGCAATGGTGAGAGTGGGCATCCCTGTCTGGTGCCAGTTCTCAATGGAAATGCCTCCAACTTTTCCCCATTCAATATGATGCTGGCCTTTGGTTTATCATAGATTGCCTTAATTGTGTTGAGGAATGTTCCTTCTAACCCCAATTTGCTTAGGGTTTTCATCATGAAGGGGTGTTGTATTTTGTCAAATGCTTTCTCTGCATCTATTGAGATAACCATATGATTTTTGTTTCTCAATTTGTTAATGTGCTGGATTACGTTGATTGACTTTTGAATATTGAACCATCCCTGCATACCAGGGATAAATCCCACTTGGTCAGGGTGAATGATCTTTCTGATGTGTAGTTGGATTCGGTTTGCCAGAATTTTATTGAGTATTTTTGCATCTATGTTCATCAGGGAGATAGGTCTGTAGTTTTCTTTCTCTGCTGTGTCTTTTCCGGGCTTAGGAATTAAGGTGATATTGGCTTCGTAGAAGGAATTTGGGAGGATTCCCTCTCTTTCAATCGTTTGTAATAATTTGAGAAGAACTGGAGTTAGTTGTTCTCTAAATGCCTGGTAAAATTCGGCAGTGAAGCCATCCGGTCCTGGGCTCTTCTTTTTTGGTAGTGCGTTTATTACTGATTCAATTTCTTCCATGGTTATGGGTCTGTTTAGATTTTCTATATCTTCACGGCTCAGTTTAGGAAGGTTGCATTTGTCCAGGAATCTATCCATTTCTTCCAGGTTCCCCAATTTGTTAGCATACATCTCTTTGTAGTAGTTTCTGATGATTCTTTTTATTTCTATTGTGTCAGTTGTTACATTTCCATTACTATCTTTGATTTTACAGATTTGGGTCTTCTCTCTCCTTTTTTTGGTTAGTTGGGCCAATGGTGTGTCAATTTTGTTTATTTTTTCAAAGAACCAGCTCCTGGTTTTGTTGATCTTTCGTATTGTTTTTTTGGTTTCAATTCTGTTTATTTCTTCTCTGATCTTTAGTATTTCTTTCCTCCTTTTGGATTTGGGCTTGATTTGCTGCTGTTTTTCTAGTTCCTTGAGGTGCATAGAGAGTTCATTTGTTTAGTTCCTTTCCAGCTTCTTGATGTAGGCACTAATTGCTATAAACTTTCCTCTTAGCACTGCTTTTGCTGTGTCCCACAGGTTTTGATAGGTTGTGTTATCATTTTCATTTGTTTCTAGAAATCTTTTGATTTCTCTTTTAATTTCTTCGATGACCCACTGTTCATTTAGGATCATGTTGTCCATTCTCCATATATTTGCATATGGTGTAGAGATTCTTGGGTTGTTGATTTCAAGTTTCACTGCACTATGGTCTGAGAAGCTGCATGGTATAGTTTCAATTTTTTTGAACTTGTTGAGGCTCCCTTTATGGCCTAGTATATGGTCAATCCTAGAGAATGTTCCATGTACTGGGGAGAAATACGTGAACTCTGTGTCTGTGGGGTGGAGGGTTCTGAAGGTCTATTTGGTCTATGGTGTCAATTAGCTCAGTTGTTTCCTTGTTGAATTTCTGTCTGGTTGATCTGTCCATTGGTGAGAGTGGGGTGTTGAAGTCCCCTGTTACTATTGTATTTGAGTCTATATCTCCCTTTAATTCCTTTAGTAATTCTTTCAGGTAGCCAGGCGCCCTGTAATTAGGTGCGTATACATTTATAATAAAGGATCTTCCTGTTGGATAGATCCTTTAATCATTATATAGTGCCCTTCTCTGTCTCTTTTAGTAGTTTTTATGTTAAAGTCTATTTTGTCTGATATTAGGATGGCCACACCAGCTCTTTTTTGATTTCCATTAGCTTGGAGTATCTTTTTCCATCCTTTCACTTTCAGTCTGCGTGCATCTTTGCTGATGAGGTGTGTCTCCTGAAGGCAGCATATAGTTGGATCCTCTTGTTTTATCCAATCCGCTAGTCTGTGCCTCTTTGTCATGGAATTAAGACCATTCACATTCAATGTGATTACTGTTAAGTACTGTCTTTTTCCCTTCATGTTTCCTGAAACGAGCTGTTTATGTATTTTGAACTTTGTTTGTGGGTTAATCTACATTCGCTTTTTTTTTGCAGTGAAGTTCTTGTTTTTGTATTTCTGTGTGCAGCACATCTTTGAGCAAGTGTTGTAGGGTTGGACGCGTGGATACAAATTCTTTCAGTTTCTGTTTGTCGTGGAAGATCTTTATTTCCCCTTCATTCACAAATGATAGCTTTGCAGGATATAGTATTCTAGGTTGGCATTGTTTGTCTTTTAAAACTTGGAATATATCATGCCATTGTCTCCTTGCCTGTAGTGTTTGCGATAAGAAGTCTGGGGTAAGTCTGATTGACTTACCCCTGAATGTGATTTGTCGCTTTTCTCTGGCACATTTTAGGATTTGTTCTTTGTGTGTCACTGAACTGAGTGTTGCCACAATGTGTCGTGGTGAATTTCTCTTCTGGTCTACTCTGTTCGGGGTCCTGGTTATCTGTTGTATTTGTGTGTTGTTATCCAGCTGCCTTTGTTTAAAGTTTTCTGATATTATTTCATTGAAGACACCATCTAATCCATTCTCTCTTTCCACCCCCTCAGGGACTCCTATTATCCGAACATTACACCTTTTGATTGAATCTTGTAGGTCTCCGACCGTGTTTTTTAATTTTTTAATTTCTTCTTCCTGCGATTGAACTGACTGTATTATTTCTGGAAGTTTGTCTTCGAATTCTGATATTCGGTCTTCTATTTCATCTGTTCGATTTCCGAGGGATTCCACGGTGTTTTTTATATGGTCAATTGAGTTTTTCAGTTCTAGTATCTCATTCTGGCTTCTCTTTAAGATCTCTAATCCTTGGGCTTGTTTTTCATTCAGCTCTTGACACTGTTTCTCATTATTTCTAAGTATTCTGATTATTAATTTTCTGAATTCTTTTTCTGGCATGTTTTCAACTTCTTCTTCTTCTGCCTCTGTTGGTTTAGCCTGCTCCATTGGCAAATTTATATTATCTTCTATGTTGTTTTTTTGGTTTTTGGTTTTGTTTTTTGGCATTCCATCTGGGTGATTTTTCGGGTTGATTTCCCTCTACTATAGGCTGCTGTGAGTCTCTACCAATATCCTGTGTAACCAGGCTGCTCTACACAGCCCGCAGGTAAACAGACAGGATGGCTGCTCTCTGCCCACTGCAGCTCTGGATCCTGTGCTTTTTCCCCACCAGGAGGCGCTATTCAGTAACTTGAGTAGTCGGGTCTCAGGGCTTCGGGCTGCCCTCCCTTGAGCACCCTCAGCTCCACCTTTGGGCTCTGCCTCCGAAGATTAGTGTGGAGGCAAAGATAGTTCTCCTTTAAGCCCGAATGTAAACAAACAAAATGGCTGCTTCCCGCCCACTGGAGCTCCGGGGAGGCGCCAAGAGACACTGGCTTACTCAGTCTCTCAATTAGTGTCCCTGAATCGTGCACTCTCTCCGCCAGCGCTACTCACTCTGTTCCGTTCTCTATTTCCTCTCCCACTCAGTCATGCATGTCCCAGTGTCCGTCCCAGGATGTGTTGGGGGAGGGGCGGCGGCAGCTGTGCCGTGGTGCTGGGCGAGTGCCCCGTCTCACCTCGGCCTCCAGAGCTGGTGCGTACACGCTCCTGCTGGTGTCCTGAGTCCCAGGCGTCCGCGTCCTCCCCGCGTGTCCACCCCAACACCCCAGTTTGAGGAAGGGCTTAAAAACTACAAATTTTCATCCCTCTTTGAACCTTCCCTTAGTGGAGCTTCGCTGTGCTCCCTCCCTCTCTATTCCGCCATCTGCCCCCATTCCTTTTTATATTCTGTACTGATTTCTTGTATGACCCACTGTTAAATCAAAAGCATGTTGTTCGGTCTTGATGTGTTTCCATATGATCTAGAGAATCCTGTGTTGTTGAATTCCAGCTTTATTCCATTTCGTATCTGAGATGATGCATGCTATTATGTCAAAGTTTTTGAATTTGCTGAGACTTACTTTATGACCTAGCATATGGTCTATGCTTTTAGAGTACCAGATAAATCAAGCTAAGATGGCATCTGGAATTAAATTGATTTATTGTTCAGGGACAGCTTCTGATCTTTCTTTATTGTACAATTTTATGGGTTATGGTTGCTGAAATTTTACTTTTACTAATGAGAAGAGTGAGAGTGATAGGCGCATTGTTGGAATTTTAGTACTTTGGACAACTGAAAGTATTGGCTATTTATGTTTATAACTCAACAATAAGACAAACCAATGAGAGAGGAAAATTATGTGAACACACTTCATAAAAGACCACATACCAATAAAAGTGCATGAGGAGCCAGCATTGTGGCAGAGCAGGTAATTCCTCTTCCCATGATGGCAGCACCCCATATGAGCACTGATTCATGTGCTGGCTGCCAATCCACCTCCTGGCTAATTGCATGGGAGAACAGCTAATTATAGTCTGGTTCAAAGAGAAAGCACAGTTCTTTGATATCCCTTTCTTGGTTGCATTTTACATATCATCTAATGTTGAGCACAATATGCTAAAAATACTTTCTTGAAGAAAAACAAGGCAAGTCACAGGGCAGAATAAAATACCTTATCACACTCAGGAGAATGGATCATATGTTTTTAATAATTTATTTTTATTAATATAAAGAGAACAGATTTCATGTATTTCAAAGGTACAATTCTAAGGATATAATGACATTTATCTTCTTCCATCTTCCTTCCTTTTTGAATTTTTGGGATAACATTTTTGTTTATAGTCACAGGCAAAATGCAGCACTAAATAAAGAGTTCAACAAGACAAAAGTAGAAAGACCACAGTTCATGGGAGTAGACAAGCACTATAAATAATAATCAAATTCCAACATGACAGTTTCACTCATATACAATAAATTTGTTTATTACTCTGTTTATTAGCGACTACACATCGGAGAAAACATGAGGTTTTCATTTTTCATTTTGAGGTCATCAACTCCCTGTATATTTTGGGTGGTTTCCAGGTAACTGTTATGTTCAAAGCTCTTTAGAATCTTCTAGGCCCTAATGTCATCATACTCATTGACAAGAAATTTATATTTACTTTCGTGAATATTTAGAGAATGAAAAATTAAACTATCTTAGATTTTTGAAATTGTCCATAATGCACTTCTCTGTGCCCATATTTTTCCTATAAATATAATAATTGAGCCCATCCTGACTGGGCTGTGCCCCCTCCCTCCCCACTACTACCACCCCCCCACCACGATGAAGAAATTCTTCCAGGACATCAAGACAGACATCAAATTCAAGAGCTCGGGGCCTGGTCAGAAACCACAGACTCCCTGGGGGAGAAGGCCCCCAAAGAGAAACCCAACCAGCTGGCTCTGAGGCAGCCCAGCCCCGCTGGGGACCCATCGATGAGGTGCAGATGGCGGCGGCTGGAGCAGAAGCAGCCCTGGGCCCAGGGACCCAGGTCCATGGGGAACCAGGTGAGGAAGGAGCTGTGAGCCCAGGCCACTGTCCGCGGGAGCCCAGAGGCGCAAGGGACTAACGCGGTCCCTGAGGCCAAAGAGGAGGGCTCAGCTCACCTGGCAGTGCCCGGCGTGTACTTCACCTGCCCGCTCACGGGGCCACCCTGAGCAGGGACCAGCGGGAGGCCAGCATCAAGGAGGCCATTCTCTCAGAGGCTGTGTCCATCATGACGATCCACACATTCAACAAAGCCCATGTCCGGGTGAAGCTGGGCGTGGACACCACTGCCAAGTACCTGGACAACCTGCACCTGCACCCCGAGGAGGAGAAGTACCGAAGATCAAGCTGCAGAACAAGCTGTTCCCGGAGCGCATCAACTGCTTGGAGGGGGCGCACGAGTATTTTGAGGCCATCGGGTTCCAGAAGGCCCTGCTTCCAGTCCTGATCAGGAGAGCCCGGAAGAGTTCTAGGTGCTGACCCAGGCGGTGGTGGCCGAGCCCCAGAACCTGCACAGGCACAAGGAGCAGCCGCTGGCCGCCAAGCCTGTGCAGACCACGCTGCAGGCCTCCAAATTCGAGCTGCCCGCAGACTTCCTCAGCCTCATGGCAGAAGAGGTGAAGCCAGAGCAGAGGCTCAGGGCGGATGCGGTGGAGTTGCTGAACGTGCTGCGGGCTAAGGCCAGGCGCGAGGAGGAGCAGCAGAGGGCGCTGCATGGGTACAGGTTCACATTGCTGCACGTGTGCCTCCCAGATGGCTGCCTGCTGCAGGGGGCGCGGGGGGGTGCTGGGTCTTCAGTGCCCCAGGAGGGCAGGGTCAGGGTGCGTGCTGTCCAGTCGGCCCTGACCGTCCTGCCCGCAGGGACCTTATATGCCTGCAAGCGATTGTCGGCCCTGTACTGCTTCATCCGGGAGGCCTTGGAGAGTGGCTGGCTGCCCTTGGAGCTGCTGGCCTCAGGGGGGCAGAAGCTGTTGGAGGAGAACCTGGCCTTGAAGGAGTGCACCCTGGGGAGGGGTGCCCGGGCTGGGCGCGGGGCCCCGGGAAGTCAGACAGCAGGGCCGCGTGCTGCCCCCCAGCAGCAGGGTGGCGCTTGCTCTGCCCCCAGGTGCCCTTCGCCCTCTTGACCTTCTCGTGGGACCCAGCTGTGCTGGAGGACCTCGGGCTGCTGGCCGAGCCCCAGGCGCATGGCTACTGAATCCCGAGCTCCTGGCAGCCATGGAGCAGCTCTTGTGCAACAAAAGCAGAGTTGGCCTCAAAAAAAAACCTATCAGAGTTACATAGAGAGAGAAGGAGAGGCAGAAAGGGAGAGAGAGAGGTCTTCCATCCTCTGGTTCACTCCAGAATTGGCTGCAATGGCAGGAGATGCACCAGTCTGAAGCCAGGAGCCAGGAACTTCTTCCGGGTCTCCCACCCAGGTCAGGGGTCCAAACACTTGGGCCATCTTCTACTGCTTGCCCAGGCCATAGCAGAGAGCTGGATCAGAGGTGGAGCAGCTGGGACTCCAACTGGCGCCCATATGGGATGCTGGCACTGCAAGTAGAATCTTTACCTGCTATGCCACAGAGTCAGCCCTGAAAGATTTATTTTTAATTCCCTCTTGAAAATCATAGTATGGAACACCCTGGGATATTATATCTTTAAAATGAGTAATGACATGTATTCATGATATTCTGAAAAGGAAAATTCATTGCAGTAATAGCTCCTGTGGGCTAAATCTAGCTCATTTCTGTTTTTGTAAAAAGTTTTATTGGAATACAATCCCATCTATTTACCTATAGCTTACTCATATTTTAGATGACAGCAGAGGCATTACAGTCCACAAAGTCAAAAATACTTACTACCTGGCTCTTTATAGAAAAGTTTGTCATACTAGTTTAAGATTAAAGATCTCTGGGGGCCGGTGGGGAGGCTCACTTGGTTAATCCTCCACCTGTGGTGCCAGCATCCCATGTGGGTGCCGGGTTCTAGTCCCAGTTGCTCCTCTTCCAGTCCAGTTCTCTACTGTGGCCTGGGAAGTCAATGGAGGATGTCCCAAGTGCTTGGGCTTCTGCAGCCACATGGGAGACCAGGAGGAAGCACCTGTATCCTGGCTTTGGATCAGCATATTTCCAGCTGTAGCGCCCATTTTGGGGGTAAACCAATGAGAGGAAGACCTTTCTCTCTGTCTCTCTCTTTCTCACTGTCTATCTGTCAAATAAATATGTAAAAAAAAAAGACTAAAGATTAAGATTAAAGATCAAAGATATTTGATATGTTCTTGTAGGTTTTATCCAACATTCAGAATTGTTTACAGAATATGTAACATTGTAGGCAAGCCCTCAATAAATTAATTTAAAGGTCTATCATTTGAGCATTCATACATTGGAAACAAAACCCAGAAATCTTATAACTAGTCTGTTGTTTTGTCGAAACAATCCCCATTATGTTTTATATATGATACATATAATACATTAGAAAAGTTCTTATCAGAGGTCTGCATATGATTCCACAATATCCAGGGTTTTGTGTAGGATCTAATTCCAGTGAAGTTCTTACAAGATAGAAAGGATGCTATGTTTCAAATTTGAATAGATCTTATGAAATTACCATCTAAAAGAATGCATTAATATCATTAACTAATAGTGTATGAGAATAACATTAACCTCATATTTCCAACACATTTGATTGAGTCAAATCAATATGATCAGAAAAAATAATTTTTGTTCACTCTATGTTTTGTTAGGATCTATTTATTTAGTTATTTGAAAGTTACAGAGGGAGAGGGAGAGACCCAGAGAGAGAAAAAGCTTCTACCTGCTGATTTACTTCTCTAATGTCCTCAATGACCAGGGATGGGCCAGGCTGAAGACAAGAGCCAAGAGCTTCCTCAGGGTCTTGCACATGTGTGGCAGAATCCCAACACCTGGGAAAAATCTTTCTTCTTTCTTAGGCCATTAGCAGGGAGTTGGATCAGAAGTGAGCAGCCAAGACACCTACTGTGTCCATATGGGATCCTGGCATCACAAGTGGTGGCTTTACCTGCAACACCACTAGGCCCTTCGTTTAAATTTTTTAATGGTTTAAATTCTTTATCTTTTGCAGAACTTCATAGTACAAATTACAAATATCTGCAGATGTTTCTTCTTATTTGTTCTAGCTTAATTTGCAACTTGTGTATAGTGAATTATAATTCTTAAAAATATGGGAGCCATGATGAAATAAACCTGTTGTACGCTTTTTTAAAAATGAAAAACATTGTTCATACCAAATAAACTTCATATTTTTCAAAAATTTTTCAGCTGTTATGCTGTTTATGTTTTCATTGAGTCAAATTGTATGAAAATCTTTGCAATTCATTATTTGATTTACTTGAACTTAGATCAAAATATTTAATATTTCAGTGTGTTTTATATATTTGAACTTCTGTGGCCTCAGGCCTCCTTCTTTTGTAGTAAGGTATGGTGAGCACTTGAGAGAGAGGGTTATGTATTTGTATTTGAATTCTTAATATAAATATATAACTGTCTTTTTCACTTCAAGTTCCTAAGTGGTAATTCACAAATATGGTTATATAATAAATATGGGTCTTTCAAGTCTTCAGATCATTTACAAATAATAAATATGTACTTCTAGCACATAACGCTTACTTTTCTTGTACTTATTTATATTTTGTAAACACCAAATATCTCAACTAACTGTATTCTTATTGAGTTAATTTTACATGCTTTTTTTTATTTTTTAACTTTTATTTAATGAATATAGATTTCCAAAGTACAGCTTATGGACTACAATGGCTTCCCCCCACCCCCCGATGACTTCCCTCCCACCCACAACCCTCCCATTTCCCGCTCTCTCTCCCCTTCCATTCATATCACGATTTATTTTCAATTTTCTATATATACAGAAGATCAGTGTAGTATACATTAAGTAAAGATTTCAACAGTTTGCACCCACATAGAAACACAAAGTGAAAAATACTATTTGAGTACTCGTTATAGCATTAAATCTCAATGTACAGCACATTAAGGATAGAGATCCTACATGAGGAGTAAGTGCACAGTAATTCCTGTTGTTGACTTTACAAATTGACACTCCTGTTCATGGCATCAGTAATCTCCCTATGCTCCAGTCATGAGTTTCCAAGGCTATGGAAGCCTTTTGAGTTCTCCGACTCTCATCTTATTTAGACAAGGTCATAGTCAAAGTGGAAGTTCTCTCCTCCCTTCAGAGAAAGGTACCTCCTTCTTTGAAGACCTGTTCTTTCCACTGGGATCTCACTCATAGAGATCTTTCATTTAGGTTTTTTTTTTTTTCCCAGATTGTCTTGGCTTTCCATGCCTGAAATACTCTCATAGGCTTTTCAGCCAGATCCGAATGTCTTTAAGGCCGGAGTGCTATTATTTAGGACATCTGCCATTCTATGAGTCTGCTATGTATCTCGCTTCCCATGTTGGATCACTCTCCCCTTTATTTATTCTATCGGTTAGTATTAGCAGGCACTAGACTTGTTTATGGGATCCCTTTGACTCTTAGTCCTTTCATTATGATCAATTGTGAACTGAAATTGATCTCTTGGACTAGTGAGATGGCATTGGTACATGCCACCTTGATGGGATTGAATTGGAATGCCCTGGTATGTTTCTAACTCTACCATTTGGGGCAAGTCAGCTTGAGAATGTCCCAAATTGTACATCTCTTCCCTCTCTTATTCCCACTCTTATATTTAACAGGGATCACATTTCAGTTAAATTTTAACACTTAAGAATAACTGTGTATTAATTACAGAATTAAACCAGTCATATTAAGTAGAACAGACAAAAAAACTACTAAGAGGGATAATGTATTAAGTTATTCATTAACAGTCAGGGCTGTGCTGACCAAGTCGCCATTTTTCATAGTGTCCATTTCACTTCAACAGGTTTCCTTTTTGGTGTTCAGTCAGTTGTCACCGATCAGGGAGAACATATGGTATTTGTCCCTTTGGGACTGGCTTATTTCACTCAGCATGATGTGTTCCAGATTCCTCCATTTTGTTGCAAATGACTGGATTTCATTGTTTCTTACTGCGGTATAGTATTCTGAAGAATACATATCCCATAATTTCTTTATCCAGTCTACTGTTGATGGACATTTAGGTTTGATCCAGGTCTTAGCTATTGTGAATTGTGCTGCAATAAACATTATGGTGCAGACAGCTTTTTTTTGTTTGCCAATTTAAATTCCTTTGGGTAAATTCCAAGGTGTGGGATGGCAGGGTGGAATGGTAGGGTTATCTTCAGGTTTCTGAGGAATCTCCAGACTGACTTCCATAGTGGCTTGACCAGTTTGCATTCCCACCAACAGTGGCTGAGTGTCCCTTTTTCCCCACATCCTTGCCAGCATCTGTTGTTGGTAGATTTCTGCATGTGAGCCATTCTAACCGGGGTGAGGTGAAACCTCATTGTGGTTTTGATTTGCATTTCCCTGATTGCTAGTGATCTTGAATATTTTTTCATGTGCCTGTTGGCCATTTGGATTTCCTCTTTTGAAAAATGTCTATTGAGGTCCTTGGCCCATCTCTCTTAAGTGGGTTGTTGGTTTTGTTTTTGTGGAGTTTCTTGATCTCTTTGTAGATTCTGGTTATTAACCCTTTATCTGTTGCATAGTTTGCAAATATTTTTTCCCATTCTGTCAGTTGTCTCTTCACTTTAGTGACTGTTTCTTTTGCGGTACAGAAACTTCTCAATTTGGTGCAATCCCAATAGTTGATTTTGGCTTTTACTGTGTGTGCCTCCCGGGTCTTTTCCAGAAATTCTTTGCCTGTGCCAATATCTTGAAGGGTTTCTCCAATGTTCTCTAGTAACTTGATGGTGTCAGGTCATAGATTTAGGTCTTTAATCCATGTTGAGTGGATTTTTGTGTAAGGTGTAAGGTAGGGGTCTTGCTTCATGATTCTGCATGTGGAAATCCAGTTTTCCCAGCACCATTTATTGAATAGACTGTCCTTGCTCCAGGAATTGGTTTTAGATCCTTGATCAAATATAAGTTGGCTGTAGATGTTTGGGTTGATTTCTGGTGTTTCAATTCTGTTCCATTGGTCTATCCATCTGTTTCTGTACCAGTACCATGCTGTTTTGATTACAACTGCCCTGTAGTATGTCCTGAAATCTGGTATTGTGATGCCTCCGGCTTTGTTTTTGTTGTACAAGATTGCTTTAACTATTCGAGGTCTCTTGTGCCTCCATATGAATTTCAGCATCATTTTTTCCAGATCAGAGAAGAATGTCTTTGGTATCTTGATTGGGATTGCATTGAATCTATAAATTGCTTTTGGGAGAATGGACATTTTGATGATATTGATTCTCATCATAGAGATCTTTAACGCCTTGGTTAAGTTTATTCCAATGTATTTGATTGTTTTTGTAGCTATTGTGAATGGGATAGATCTTAGCAGTTCTTTCTCAGCCATGGCATTGCTTGTGTATACAAAAGCTGTTGATTTTTGTGCATTGATTTTATATCCTGCCTCTTTGCCAAATTCCTCTATGAGTTCCAGTAGTCTCTTAGTAGAGTTCTTGAGATCCTCTAAGTAAAGAATCATATCATCTGCAAAGAGGGATAGTTTGCCTTCTTCCTTCTCAATTTGTATTCCTTTAATTTCTTTTTTCTTGTCTGATGCCTCTGGCTAAAACTTCCAGAACTATGTTAAATAGCAGTGGTGAGAGTGGGCATCCCTGTCTGGTGCCAGATCTCAGTGGAAATGCTTCCAACTTTTCCCCATTCAATAGGATGCTGGCCGTGAGTTTTTCATAAATTGCTTTGATTATATTGAGGTATGTTCCCTCTATACCCAATTTGCTTAGAGTTTTCATCATGAAAGTGTGTTGTATTTTATCAAATGCTTTCTCTGCATCTATTGAGATAATCATATGGTTTTTCTTCTGCAGTCTGTTTACTAAATAGGCATGGAAGCGATCTTACCATTCTCCAATCCTCCCACTACTGGCTCTTGCCAGGAACCATGTATTTGTAAAGCAAAAGCTACAATCCCATCTGAAAGCATAAAATGTAGCAAAAAAAAAATGGAATCTTCCTTTCTGTAATAGAAGCAAGTGGGAGACATCTTCAAGAAATAATTGAGTTCCCCCTCTTCCTGACCTGGGAGGTTTTCGCCGTTTATTTGCTCAGGTTCTATCAACTTAACAATGTCTGTGGATGGCGCAACAGCTCAATAGGCTAATCCTCTGCCTAGCGGCGCCGGCACTCCAGGTTCTAGTCCTGGTCGGGGTGCCAGATTCTGTCCCAGTTGCCCCTCTTCCAGGCCAGCTCTCTGCTGTGGTCCAGGAGTGCAGTGGAGGGTGGACCAAGTCCTTGGTCCCTGCACCCCATGGGAGACCAGTAGAAGCACCTGGCTCCTGGCTCCTGCCTTCGGATAGGTGCGGTGTGCCGGCTGCAGCGCGCTGTCCACGGCTGCCATTGAAGGGTGAACCAACAGCAAAAGGAAGATCTTTCTCTCTTTCTCTCTCTGTAAAAAACAAACAAAAAAAACAATGTCTGCAGCAAACAAATGAAAAAATTGAGAGTATCGTTCACAACCAACATTTCACATTATATCAATTTATGGGAGACAAATTTCAAAGGATATTTTTGTCCAAAAGTAGAAATCATTACCGAAATTATACTTGAACTTATAAAATGAAACACTCTAAAATCTTGAAACTGTATTTAAAATAAATATCCAGGTTAATTTTTACAAACTGCATTGCAGTTACTCTGGGTAAATATAAGTCCCTATAATTACATAGCCTACATTTTCAGAGTCAACACAAAACCAGAATTTTAAACTGCCACGTACAGAACAGTGAATCCCTTTCAGGAAACAGCCACTGGCAGTGAGGGCAGGGGCAGGCCTGGAGAGGAGTGCAAGCAGGGAGTCTCTGGGACCAGGCCTGCAGCACCCACTTCCTGCACCTGGGGAATTTGCTGGCAGAGCCTGGCAAGGTCACAGTGCCCCTGCAGCTGCCTTGATCTGCTGGGAGGCTACCATGCCTGGGCCATACTCATGCCACTGAAACCGAATCTCAGAGCCTGGACCCTGTTGCCTACCTTAGCACCATCAGCTCCTACCTCCCTTGTTCCTGGCCCATAGGCGGTTGCTGGCCCAGGGCACCACATGGGTCACCCTGCACAAGCTGTGAGGAAAGCTTGGTATGAGACAGTGTCATGAGTTTTAGTGTGATTCGGCCCAGAGTAGAGGGTTGTCTGTACACTGCGAGTCACCCAGAAACGGAAAGTCCCTGAAAGGGGTTTGTGGATCTGCAGTCTAATCAGGGTTTGCCTCCAAGGCCTCAGGAAGTAGCCAAACCTTACGGCTGATCAGAGCCATGGACTCACTCCAGTGAACCCGGTCAAGGGCAAGGGGAGGAACCTCCAAGTACTGCTGGCCACGCTGCCCACAGTGCTGTGTGACCTGGTAGCCGCCTGAGTCCATGGTGCTGCTTCTGAAGAGGTAGTGCCCGTACTCCATGCTGTTTGTACATTCTCCATTTCAGCCTCCCATGTCCTCCTCGAAATGAACCGTGGAGCTGAAGGACACCTGCTCCGAGTTCCAGAACCATGGCTCCCGGTCCCTCTTCTGAGGCCACAATGGTCACGGCTGCACACAGGGCTCTGGAGGCTAACGAATGCTATTTGGGTTGCGTGCGGCCATCAGTGGGGTAGAAGAGGGACGTGGGCTCCCAGTACCACTTGTCCTCTTGTCAGCCCAGGACACAAGGAGAAAGGGTTCACAGTCTCTCCTGCTGTCTTCTGTTCTTTCTCCTCCTACATGGAGGTACCCACTGTGTGGGGCCTGTCACACTGCCCGTGCTGTAATGCCTAGGACCATCCGTGCATCACTGACGGGTTTTCTGAAGGAGAAAGCACAGGACTGCTGAGAAGCTGACGAGGCTGCTGCTGAGACCGAGGCAGGATGCCATGGTCTGGAGGAAACCTGACCAAGGCATCTCCAGGCTGGGGAATGCAGAGGCGCCTGGGAAAAAGCATCCAGAGCTGGAGTGGAGAGAAAGGAAGGAAGGGACCCTTTGTGGCAGTGAACTGAGAATTCAAGGGACCCAGCCTGGCTGCAGGGTCCCTTCTGAGCCCCCAGCCCCACGTGGGAGAGGCCTTCACTGCCCACAGGCCTGGAACAGCAGTCAGGATCCGGGCTCCTGGTGAACCCCTGTGAGTGCCATCAGAGTAGGATTCTGGCCCCACCACCCACTCTGTCTCAAGCAAACTGAAAAGGGAGGGACTTTCAGTTCCCAAATGCACAACAGCCATGACTTGCTGCCCACCTTGGGAACACTGATCTAATACACAACCAAGTCTAGTATGACTGTTGATAGGAATAGGGTATGTTTCCTTCTTCCTAGGATGGATTGAGATTAAATCAAAGTAATTTATTTACTATAATATTTAGTCTTAGATAATTACAATTTTTTTGATTATGCGAGAATTGGATATGTGTGTCTTTTTGGTAGCTTTTTTGTAACAGAATAATGACAGAAATTTTGTTCTTATCTTCAAAAAAAGTCATAAAATTAAAAATGTCTGTATACATTTAATCTTTTATCATGTGCTTTTTGCTGCATCTCTTGGAGAATTTGTAATGCTATATTTGGTTTTCATTATATCTGAGGATCACTTGTCTTTTTTAAAGGATTTATTTACTTAAAATCAGAGTGACAGAGAGAGGAGGAGAGAGACATATATCTGCTCATTTGACCCCTGGTGTGGCTTCAACAGCCATGGATGTGCCAGACTGAAGCCAGGATCCAGAAACTCCATTCACTTCTCCTGAGTGGGTGGGAGAAACCCAAGAATTTGAGCATCATTTGGTGCCTTTCTTGTTCAGTTGCAGGAAACTGCATGAGAGGAATGATATGTCTGGGACTCTAACCAAAGCACTCATATACAGGATGCTGGTGTCCCACGCAGCAGCTTAAACCACTGCACCACCATGCCTTTCCCACGAAGATCATGTTTTCTTATTGCATCCAGGATTATAAGCTTATTTATTTCTATATCTTGCTTTATTGGAATGTTTTTCCCCTCATTTTTTTGATGGAATAGATTTCTTGCCTATTTTCTCTTTGTATTTTTGGTTTGTTTCTTTAGTCTTTGTCAAACTATAATCTTTTTAAATTACAATATTAAACAAAGTGCTTATTCAAAACAAAATATAGTGACATATTTTACACAGGTATCAAATTATAAGCTCAATAATGATATACTTTAATACTAAAGTTGCTCTGTTAGTTTACACTGTGATCTATTTCTTATAACTCATTAATATTTTCCACATTTTTATTATCTTGTCAAATATCTTTCTCTAATAAGAGACACTTAAAATTCTCTATTAAGAGACATTCCCTAAATGGCTGCTATGGCTGCTATTGGCTGTGCCAATCTTAGGCCAGGAGCCAGGTCCTTCCTCCTGGTCTGCCATGTGGGTGCAGGGGTCCAAGCACTTGGGACACCCTCCACTGCCTTCCTAGGCTACAGCAGAGAGCTAGACTGGAAAAGGAGCAACTGGGACTAGAACCCAGTGCCCATGTGGGATGTCGGCAGCGCAGGGGAAGCATTAACCTAGTGCGCCATGGCGTCAGCCCCTACTCTTCAATTTATAATAGAATAATTTGTAATTTTGCTATTGAGTTACCTATATATTCTGATTGTTAAGCCATTCTCAGGTGAAAGGTTTGTAAATATTTTCTGAAATTATGTAGATTCCTTGTTTGCTTTATTTTTTCATTGCTGTAAAGAAGTTCTTTAATTTGATGAAATCCCATTTGTCTAAGTTTGTTTTGTTTCCTGTTCTTTGTGTATGACATAAAAAAATTCCTTGCCCATTACTTTTTCTTCTAGGAGTTCAGAGTTTATTTTTTTTTACATTTAGATTTTTAGCTCTTATTAGGTTTTTCTTGTACACAGTGAGAGACAAAATCCAGTTTAATTCTTTTGGATATAATATAAAATTTCAACATCCTTTTTAAAAGCCTTTATTTACTTAGTTGACAGGTAGAGTTACAGAGAGATAAAGGAAAATACAGAGAGAAAGGTCTTTCATGCAGTAGTTCACTCCACAAATCGCCACATTGGCTAGAACTGGGCTGATCAGAAGCCAAGAGCTTGTTCCAGCTTTCCCACATTGGTGTAGGGGCCCAAACACTTGGGCCATCTTCTACTGCTTTCCCAGGCCATAGCAGAGAGCTGGATCAAAAGTGAAGCAGCAGTGACTCAAACTGTCAATCCTGCAGGCAGCAGCTTTACCCACTATGCCACAGTGCCAGCCCAGAGGTTAGCTTCTATACACCAAGTTGTCAGCAAGTCAAAGAGCTATGTTTTCAATATCAGCAGAGTTCTCCAGAGTTCACTGTATTTAAACACATAATCATGGGTTATTGAAAATCCATTATAATTAAATATCACCATGAATAAAATATATATTGATTAAAACTGAATACTACTAGGGGTAAATTACTGCTGCTAAGATGAGCAACTATAAATTGTAACAAATTCATCTTTTAGGACTTTACATGATTAAAAAACAAATAACAACAAATATAAACAATAATTCTGTATGACATTTCTTATTTGATTAAATATGGTGATTCATTAGCAATTCAAAGATCTATTATATTTACCAAAGATTACTTTTTGCTGTTGTTCATCTTTTTTACCTAGAAACCTTTTATTTAAGGCATAAAGATCATGTATTTCATAAATATATCTTTAGGAAATACTGATTCTTACCACCCTACCCTCCCTCCTGCCCATACTCCTATCCTTCTTCCTTCAGCCTCTCCTAGTCACATTCTTATTTTTTATAAAGAGCTATTTGTAATTAATTTTATACTCATAAGATTAGCCTAACACTAAGTAAAGAATTCAACAAATAGTATTAAAAAGAAAAACTGTCCCTCAACAATTGAGACAGGGGCTGTCCAAAGCATTGCATCTCAAAGTGGCAATTTCTCTTTTATGGATTAACTTTCAGGTACTTTATTATTTATCGCAGACAAGGGAGAACATATTATATTTGTCCTTGGGGAGTGGATTATTTCAATAAGTATAATGGTTTCCATGTGCATCCATTTTGTTACAAATGACAGTATTTCATTTTGTATCACTATAGTATTCCATGGTGTACATATACCATAATTTTTTATCCAGTCTTCAGTTGACAGACATCTGGGTTGTTTCTATATTTTAGCTATTGTGAAATGAGCTCCATTAAACATGAGGGTACAGATATATATATATATATATATATATATATATATATATATATAAAATGTACTGATTTCATTTTCATTAAGTAAATTTTTTTTTAGTTTTTTAAAATATTTATTTACTTGAAAGTCAGAGTTACACAGAGAGAGGAGAGGGGGAGAGGCAGAGAGAGAGAGTGAGAGAGAAAGTCTCCCATCTGATGGTTCACTCCCCAGATGGCCGCAATGGCTGGAGCTGCACCGATCCAAAGCCGGGAGCCAGGAGCTTCTTCTGGGTCTCCCATGTGGGTGCAGGGGCCCAAGGACTTGGGCCATCTTCCACTGCTTTCCCAGGCCATAGCAGAGAGCTGGACTGGAAGAGGAACAACTGGGACTAGAACCCGGTGCCCATATGGCATGCCAGAGCTTCAGGCCAGGGCATTAACCTACTGAGCCACAGCGCCATCATTTAGTAAATTTCAAGATGTGAGATGGTTGGGTCATATGGTAGGTCTCTCTGTATATATAGGCATTTACACCTACATACATGGACACAAAATCTTAATTTATCTTTAATAGTATATAATGCACTTTTGATTCTCAAATCTTGAGAAATATAACTATTTCTTTTCTAGCAGCTGAATATGATAATTGTACAAATATTTCTCAATAACATATATAGTTCTAAATGTTTGCTACTAAAATTTTGTGTTTAAATATAATTTTGTAGATGTACAATGATAGAAAAAATGAAATAATGGAGGTGTCTAGACTGCATTTTTCACAGAATGGTTGTTCAACAAAAGACCTTTAAGTGTGATGCTATTCACTGATACTTTATTAACATTACTTTGAATAAGGAGGGGAAAGGAGAGGGCAGATTTTTTGATATTTGTCTGTTTTCAGTTCCCTTTTAAGATGTTATCCTGGTTGTAAGACCCTTATTATTTTGTCTGAGTTATAATTAGATGAAGAACTTTATTTATATGTATATCCAAGACTTCAACAAAGAAAGTCTAGAAACTGAGAAAAAATCTGTTTAAGGCAAACAATATAACAAATTTTCTTGTTTGCTAGAAAGCTATAAAAAATACACTTGTTTTACCTGTACATTTTTCTTGTAGGTCATTTTTGTGTGATGTGACCATAAAATTAGTGGATTGGAAGGGATTTTATTTTAATAAATGAGTTTTTTGTGCTTGATTTGCTAGGTTAAATTTGTTAGCTTTTTGTTTATTTTATTATTGTTCTACAATTCTTACTGGACAGAACTTTTTTCTTTCAGAATATTTTCATAGTATGCTGACAACATTATGGATTGAGGCAATATTTAAATAGAAAGCATTTGGGCTGGTAACTACACTTTCTATTTTTGTTAAATTAGCATGTGATATTTTAGCTCCTTGTTTCATTTGGATTGAGCTTTCTGATTAAGCCTGCTGGAAAGTACCAATATTTAGAAGTTCCTATTCTTTTTAAAATATTTGTTTATTTGTTTGAGAGGTAGAGTTGCAGAGAGAGAGAGAGAAAGAGAGAGAGAGAGAGACAGAAAGGTCTTCCATCTACTGCTTCACAGCCCAAATGACCCGAAAGGCCAGAGCTGAGCAACTCTGAATCCAGAAGCCAGGAGTTTCTTCAGGGTCTCCCATGCAGGTGTAAGGACCCAAGCACTTGGGCCATCTCCCACTGCTTTCCCAGGATATAAGCAGAATGCTGGATCAGAAGAGGAGCAGCCAGGACATAAAATGACACCTATATAGAATGCTGGCACCACAGGTGGAGACTTATCCTATTATGCCATAGCACTGAACCCTAGAAGTTCAAATTATTGCAAAAAAGCTAGAACTTCTTTCCATTATTGTTTAGAAGTGTATCAGAAGTGCCACTGTGTTTTTCCTCATTCCTTTTTCATGATACATTTTAAACATAAATATATCTTATTTTACTTGATTTTTAATAAATGTTCTGTTCCTTTGTACTTGATATGATTTCCTAGTCAACATTTTTCATATCAATAATCTAGATAAGAATATAATAGTATTTTATTGTGTAAATCTTACTTTATTTTATCCTATGTAAGCTTTCAATTCTGCAGCTTTGTCAATCTCAGTTCATCCAGACATTCTGAAAGTTATTTTAGACTAATGTTATACTGATGAAGAGGTGGTCATTAAACGTATTAAAAGCAGAAGTTTATGTACTTCATATGAAATAGACTTATGATAAAATCGATGTAACTGTTAATTTTTACTTTATTGAAAATAAGCTATAAATAGAGGCTTGAATGGAATGGACAATAGGAATATTCACTAGTAGTAATGCAGCTGGCAGAAGGTTTTATTACTCATGTGAAAATTAACTCTTTAAGAATTGCATGTAATGATTCAGATTAGATTTAGCAGTGCCATTTCCCAGTTCTTATCATTGGGATGAGTGAACTGACAAGGAATTTTTGCGAATTAATCTTCATAAGTTTATTATTGCCTATATTCCCCCATGTGACAACATATCAGAAGTGGAAGACATTGTAGTAAGAATTTAACCAAACTTTATGCCAAAAGTGCTTATATAATTTGTCAGGCAGAATATCATGTTTTAACCATCAGATGCCTTTAGTCATTGCCTGTTACTGTGTATTCTGTCATATCCATTGAACTTAGATTTTAGCCTCAACTGTATATCGGGGATAAAAGTGAAAAGATCTTCATCTGCTTTCAAGAAACTTACAATCCAGTAGAGAAAACAAACATATTTAAGAGTATGTAATTCAACAGAGTAATCCTGTTAAATGCAGACACTTTCACTACTGTGCATTATGTTGTGGAAGATGCTCTTCTGAGTTTGAGTGTTCTTCCGTATAATTGTGTGGGTTTTGTCTTACAATTTTCTATGTCTTTTGAGGTGATCCTGGATTTTTCTTTGTTTTTTGTTTTTCTGTTATGATATATTAGATGATTTTCTTACGTTGAATGATCCTTAAATTCCAAGATATTACACTAATATATACAATTTTGTATATAATATATAATACCTTTTTGTATGTTAATTCTGTCTCCTAGAATTTTCGTGGAAGATTTTTATTTATAAATATAAGGGACACTGTTTTACTGTTGCTTGATATGTTTGATTTTTATATGAAGATTGTATTGCCTCATTGTTTTAGTGAAGTGTTCCCAGCTACTTTTTGAAGGGTTTGCCACAATTGGTGCTGATTCTTCAAGGGTACAAACAGATTAGTTGTTTTTATAAATTTACTTATTGATTTGAAACGCAGTTACAGGCCATAGCAGAGATCTGGATCAGAAGAGGGGCAGCCAAGACTCAACTGATGCCCATATAGGATGGTGACACTGCAGGCTTAGCCACCTCTGCCACAGCACTGGCCCAAGACTCGTTATCTTTATGTAAATGAAAAAAGGTGTTATAGTGAAAAAAATACATTGATACTGTTTGTCTATGTATTGTTCACTTGTGCTTTTATTTAGTTTACAAATGAAAAATCTCTCAATTTTGTTAAAGATAAAAATGATTGTCTAAATCCCTTGTCTCTACTGTTGAGAAGCAGTGTTTATTTTTTCTCCTTCCTATTTCTTGAACTCTTAGAGTAGGGTTAATCTTATGAATATAAAGTAAACTGAAAGTAGATAATTGTGAAAATTGAGAGATGGATTAGGAGAGGAAGGAGAAGAAAGGGTGGGAGTGTGGGCAGGAGGGGTGATAGGGTGGGAAGTGTCACTATGTTCCTAAATCTCTATATATGAAATACAAGAGATTTGTTTGAATTTATTAAAATATAAAATAGAATGTGAATTTATACATTCTGAAAGGATAATCTTGCTGGATGTAGAATTCTTGATTGCCTGTCTTTTCCTTTCACTATTATGAATATGTCATCAGTTGCTGTCTTGCCTCCATGGTTTGGGATGAAAAACCAGCTCATAATTTTATTAGGGTCAATATTGTCTGTGTTTTCAAGATTCTACTTCTTTCTTAATATGTTATCAGCTTGCTTACAATGTGTCTAAATGTGGATCTCTTTGACTTTATCTCACTTGTAGGCTGTTTTGTTTCTTGGGTGCTTAGATTTATGTTTTCAATAAATTTGTGCTATAAATTTACACATTCATTCAAATCAACTAGCCTATGTTTATCTCACAAATGAATACTCTATCATTCTGATCAATTACCATAATATCCTTGTTCATCAACCATCAGTACCATCATCTTCCTTCAGGTTTCTTTAGCAGTTTTCATTCTTAGTTTCTTTTTTTAAAATTTTATTTAACAAATATAAATTTCCAAAGTACAGCTTATGGATAACAGTGGCTTTCCCCCCCACCATAATTTCCCTCCATTCCAACCCTCCCATCTCCTGCTCCCTCTCCCAGTCCATTCGCATCAAGATTCATTTTCAATTCTCTTTATATGCAGAAGATCAATTTAGTATATATTAAGTAACAATTTCAACAGTTTGTAGCCACACAGAAACACAAAGTGTTTGAGTACTAGTTATAGCATTAATTCACATTGTACAACACATTAAGGACAGAGATCCTGCATGGGGAGTAAGTGCACCGGGACTCCTGTTGTTGACTTAACAAATTGACACTCTTGTTTATGGAGTCAGTAATCTCCCTATGCTCTTGTCATGAGTTGCCAAGGCTATGGAAGCCTTTTGAATTCACCGACTCTGATCCTATTTAGACAAGGTCATAGTTAAAGTGGAAGTTCTCTCCTCCCTTCAAAGAAAGGTACCTCCTTTTTGATGGCCCATTCTTTCCACTGGGATCTCACTCACGGAGACCGTTCATTTATGTGTGTGTTTGTTTGTTTTTTGCCAGAGTGTCTTGGCTTTCCATGCCTAAAATACTCTCATGGGCTCTTCAGCCAGATCGGAATGCCTTAAGGGCTGATTCTGAGGCCAGAGTGTTGTTTAGGACATCTGCCATTCTGAGTCTGCTGTGTATCCCGCTTCCCATGTTGGATTGTTCTCTCCCTTTTTGATTCTATCAGTTAGTATTAGCAGACACTATTCTTGTTTTGGTGATCCCTTTGGCTCCTAATCCTATTATTAAGATCAATTGTGAACTGAAATGGATCACTTTGACTAGTGAGATGGCATTGGTACAGGCCTCTTTGATGGGATTGAATTGGCATCCCCTGGCACATTTCTAACTCTACCATTTGGGGCAAGTCTTATTGAGAATGTGCCTAACTGTACATTTTCCCCTCTTATTCTCACTCTTATATTTAACAGGGATCACTTTTCAGTTAAATTTAAACACCTAAGAATAATTGTGTGTTAATTAAAGAGTTCAACCAATGGTATTAAGTAGAATAAAAAAATACTAAAAGGAATAAAATAGTAAGTTCTTCCTTGACAGTCAGGAAAAAGGCTGATCAAGTCAGTGTTTCTCATATTGTCCATTTCACTTCAACAGGTTTCCTTTTGGTGCTCGGTTAGTTGTCACTGATCAGAGAGAACATATGATATTTGTCCCTTTGAAACTGGCTTATTTCACTCAGCATGATGTTTTCCAGATTCCTCCATTTTGTGGCAATGACTGGATTTCTTTTTTTTTTTTTTTTTTTTACTGCTGTATAGTATTCTATGCAGTACATGTCCCTTAATTTCTTTATCCAGCCTACTGTTATGGTCATTTAGGTTGATTACAGGTCTTAGCTATTGTGAATTGAGCTGCAATAAATATTATGGTGCAGACAGCTTTTTTCTTTGCCAATTTAATTTCATTTGTGTAAATTCCAAGGAGTGGGATTGCTGGGTGGCATGGAAAGGTTATATTCAGGTTTCTGAGGAATCTCCAGACTGACTTCCACAGTGGCTTAACCAGTTTGCATTCCCAACAAAAGTGGGTTAGTGTCCCTTTTTCCCACACATCCTTGCCAGCATCTGTTGTTGGTAGATTTCTGAATGTGAGCCATTCTAACTGGGGTGAGGTGAAACCTCATTGTGGTTTTGATTTGCATTTCCCTGAATGCTAGTGATCCTGAACATTTTTTCATGTGCCTGTTGGCCATTTGGATTTCATGTTTTGAAAAATATCTATTGAGGTCCTTGGCCCATCTCTCTTAAGTGGGTTGTTTGTTTTGTTGTTGTGCAGTTTTTGATCTCACTAGGCTAATCCTCTGCCTTGCAGCGTCAGAACACCGGGTTCTAGTCCCTGTCGGGGTGCCGGATTCTGTCCTGATTGCCCCTCTTCCAGGCCAGCTCTCTGCTGTGGCCCAGGAGTGCAGAGGAGGATGGCCCAAGTGCTTGGGCCCTGCACCCCATGGGAGACCAGGAGAAGCACCTGGCTCCTGCCTTTGGATCAGCGCGCTATGCCGGCCGCAGTGCGCTGTCCGCAGCGGCCATTGGAGGGTGAACCAATGGTAAAGGAAGACCTTTCTCTCTGTCTCTCTCTCACTGTACACTCTGCATGTCAAAAAATAAAAAAGAGAGAGAGAGAGAGAGAGAAGAGACAGCGAGAGGGAAAGAGAGAGGTTTCATCTGCTGGTTGATTCCCCAAATGGCCACAATAACCATTGCTGAACCTATCCAGAGCCAGGAGCCAGGAGATTCTTCTAGGTCTCCCATGTGGGTGCAGGGGCCAAAGAAAATAGGCCATCTTCCTCTGCTCTCCCAGGTACAATAGCAGGCAGCTGGATCAGAAGTGGGGCAGCAGGGACTCAAACCCGTGCCCATATAGGATGCCAGCTCTGCAGCCTGAAGCCTTAACCCACTGCACCACAGCACAGGCCCCAGTGTGCAAACATTTTGACCATAATAACTTCCATGAGGTCAGGTGTAGGATTTTCTTCTTGTGGTGAGCACTGAGGAAGTTTTGGACTTTGGAGATTTTTGGTTTGGGGTTTTGGTTTAGGGAAATCCAAACTTATACTTTGGAGGAAGGGAGTGGAAGACTTGAATTGAAAACTATTCCAAGTCCCCAATCTCACTTCTTTTACTGAAATTCAGCCACTTTTCTGAGTAAAATCTTCCAAGGTTATTGCAAGTATCTATAAAATGTACAGATCTGAAGATGTGGATACTTACAGTTTTTGAAAGTCTTCTCATTGTTTTTATACAGAAAATTATTTTTCCCAAATGTTTAGAAATTTCTCTATTCAATGTTTCTGTTAATCACATACCTTTTCTTTACACTCAAATTCTGTCCGCTGTCACAACTGGTGCATCTTAACTCTGTTGGTCTTATTTCCCCCATCTTTTTATTCTCACTGTTACTGTGCCAGTTGAAATAACAGTTTTTCATTTTTTCTGGGTGGTGTCACAGTAGTGTTCAATGTGCTTTCTCCCTTCTGACTTCTATTAGCAAGAAAGAAATTACAAATCAATAAATACTGGTGAGCATGTGGAGGAAATATTAGCGAGTCCAGTGTTGGTGGAAATGTAAACTAGAACAGCCATTGTGGAATACAGTAAGAAAATTCCTCAGAAAGCTGAAAATAGATCTACCATATGATCCAGTCATGTCACTCCTGGGAAAATATCCAAACAAAATGAAAATAGCATATGAAAGAGTTACTTGTATCCCAGATTTATTGCAGTTCAATTTACAATAACTAAGATATGGAATCAGCCCAGATGCCCATCATTTGATGATTGCATAAAGAAAATGTGGTATGTGTATACTATGGAATATTACTCAGCAAGAAAAACTGAAATCCTGTCTTTCACAACAAAATGTATGCAACTGGAAACCATTATATTTTGTGAAATAAGACAGTCTCCAAAAGAAAAAAACTTATATGTTTTACATGTTCTATGGTAACTAACATGTTTTCTTTCTATGAAAAAATCACTACAGGTTTTGATTGAAAGATACAGAATACCCAAAGTCTTCAAAATTGTATGCTATTTTATGTACCATTTCCACTCAAGTTTTCTGATACATAACTTTTTCTATGGTTCATAAAACATATATTTACAATTACCCAAAAATGACATTCCTCTCCTGGTAACATAGTAAATTATCCTGAGGTTTATGATATCACAGGGAAGCTTTTCACATCCCAATTGATAATGACATCACAATGGTTTTGGCAATATCACAATGAATTATGACACAATGATAGTTTAGGACATATTGTGATATTGCTATTGATTATGAGACACAATGATAGGTTTCTGATGTCACAATGGTTTTCATGAAAAAAGTTCATAGTGAGAATACAATGGTTGGTTTGAGAAATCACAATTTCATGTATATGTTATCACAATATTGGCATATGTCATCATAATGCTTTTGATGACATCACAATTGATTATAAAATGATAATGGTTTATAACTTTACAACTGATTTTTACAAGTTTATGGCATGACAATAATTTTTATGACTTCACAGTTGGTCATGACATCACAATTTAGTTTATGATATGACAATTTTTGGTTTATAATATTGGTTTATGGTATCACAATGTTTTTCACTACATCACAATTTATTATGACATCACAATGGTGGTTTACCACATCAGAATTTTTATATCACAATGTTAGCTTTATGATATAACAATGGTGAATTATCACATCCCAGTTGATTATGTAATCACAAGAACTTTTACATCATGATGTATTGTGACATGTCAATGGTAATTTTATAGTATCACAGTGCTTTAATGATATCACAATTAATTATGACATGTCAATGGCAACTTTATAATATCACAAAGTTTTCATGACATCACAATTGATCATAATATCACAATGGAAGCTTTATATTGCCACAATATTTTAAATTTTCTATAACATCATAGTTTATGACACCACAATTTATATGAAATCAGAAGAGTAGGTTTATGACATCATAAAGGTTTATGGCATTACAATTGATTATGATACTGCAAAATGGTTATTTATGACATCACAGTGGTTCTTGTGACCCACAATTGATTATTACACCACATTGGTTGGTTTCTGATACAACAACAATGGTTTATTACTCCCAGTTGATTACATCATAATGAGTTTTTATGCCATCACCATGGACTATTGGGTGACAGTGAAAAAAGGTCTTTTTACCTCTCACCAGGTCCTGGGCAAGAATGGACACTCCAAATCATGACACTGCCGGAAGATGGGAGGGCACCCTGTGTGAGTTGGTCAACAGCCTTCCAGGTGATGGGTGTTAAGTGCCAGCCCTTTGTGGAATGTGTAGCCGCAGCTTACCCAGCTTCAAGTTTTGTGGGGAGTAAGTCTGCCCTGGAAGCCCTTTAGGCCACAGGGCTGGATGTCCATGGAAGGCATTCACGTAAGGTTCCTGCTCAGACCCACCCGGTTACAGGTCTGGTGGGGAGCAAGGGCAAGGGGTGCAGGGCAGGAGGGGGCAGCCGTGTTGGCCAGCATGTATTATGACATCACAGTGGCAGTTTTATTATGTCACAATGGAAGCTAATGGCATCACAATGATGGTTTATGTCATCTGTAGTGATGATAACAACACAATGGCTAGCGAATCACAATTGTTTTATCACTTCAACATTGAGTATGATAGTTCAATATGGATTTATGACAACATGGTGGTATAACATGATTAGTCAAAACTTTTTAGGACTTCAAAATTAATTATGGCAATGTAATGGTTGTTTAATGACAAAAATGGTGCATTTATAGCATCAGGATTTGGGTATATGACAATTATTTTCATAACCTCACAATTATTACAACACTGTGATGATTTATGATATCACAACATTCATGGCATCACAGTGTTCATGATATCACAATGGTAGTTTATGAAATTACATTTGATCATGACACTTCATAATTGATTATGACATCAGAGCAGTTGGTTTATAAGTTACACTGACTTTGTATGGAATATGATATCACATATAATAGTCTATGAAATAACAATAGTGGTTATGACATCACAATTCATTAGTATTTCAAAATGGTAGGTTTACCTCACAATGGTTCAGAATTATTTATGACTCACAGTTATAGGTTTATGATATAATAATGGTGGCTTATAATGTTTGAGTTGATTATGACATGATTTTTGTTACAACACAATTGATTATGACAAAATAATGGTAGCTTTGTAACATGACCATAGATTTTTATGTAAAATACCTGTTTATGACATCATAATAGATTTTATATCACAATTCATTATAATGGTATTTTATGACAGTTCAATTGATTATGATGTCATAAAATTCAACTTCTGATATTACAATTGTTTTATAACTTCACAGTTGATTGTGACATTAAATGGTAGGTTTAGTACATCACAATGGTGGATTATTAATTATAACATTACAAGGTTTACAAAATTACAATTAATTGTGACACAACAATGGTAGCTTTATAACAGCATGATGGTTTTTATGGTTTCTGTGACATCACAATTTATGATAACATCATAATGATATCCTATGACATAACAATTGATAATGAATTTGTCCCAGTTGATTAAGAAATCATGAGGTTTTTTTCAACAATCACAATTGATTATAACAATGGTAACTTTATGACATCACAATATTTTCACTTCAAAATTCATTTTATGACATCAGAATTGAGTATAATATTAAAATAATGTCTATGCTAGTTTACATATGACATCACAGTAGTTGGTTTATGACATCATAATGGTGGTTCTATGGTCATTTTATGACATCACAATTGACTATGGAAACTCAATGGTTGGTTTTTGATATCACACTAGAAGGCTTAAAACATCACAATGGCTTTTTACATCAAAATGGTGGCTTATGCCGGCGCCGCAGCTCACTAGGCTAATCCTCCGCCTAGCGGCGCCGGCACACCGGGTTCTAGTCCCGGTTGGGGTGCCGGATTCTGTCCCGGTTGCCCCTCTTCCAGGCCAGCTCTCTGCTGTGGCCAGGGAGTGCAGTGGAGGATGGCCCAAGTGCTTGGGCCCTGCACCCCATGGGAGACCAGTAGAAGCACCTGGCTCCTGGCTCCTGCCATCGGATCAGCGCGGTGCGCCGGCAGCAGTGCGCCGGCTGCGGCGGCCATTGGAGGGTGAACCAACGGCAAAAGGAAGACCTTTCTCTCTGTCTCTCTCACTGTCCACTCTGCCTGTCAAAAAAAAAATGGTGGCTTATGACATCATGATTGTGACATTACAATGGTAGGTTTATGAAATCAGAGTGGATTATGGTTGGGTTATGATATAACATTGTGGGGTTACAGCATCACAATATGGATTTATGACATCACGATGGTTTTTGCGAATCATAATATATGATATTGACCTCATATCACAAAATTTATATTGACCTCACTTGGGTGTTTAATACATCACAATTGATTATGACATTACAGTAATTTATGCTCGTAATGCCTTCAAAATAGCTACTCATTTTAAATTCATTTTGTGATACTACAATTAGGATATCAGAACAGTATGTCTGATGGCACAATGATAGGTGTATGATGTCACAATAGATTTAAAACTTTACAATTAATCATGACATCACAACAGTTGGATTATGACATCACAGTTGTTTGTGTATGGCATCAAATATGGCTTTATGAAATCACAGTGGCTTTATGAGATCACAATTTAAATCATAATGGTGATTTATGACATCACTATCCATTGGAACATTGCCATGATGGTTTATGATAAGACAGTGGTAGCATATGGCATTACAATCGATTATGACATCACAATGTTATGTGTATGAAGCCAGAAGTTTTGATGGCTTCACAATTTACTGTAACATAAATCGTAGGTTTCTGATAGTACAGTGTTTTTGCACATTATCAAAGTGTCATAATGTACATTATTGCTTTTTGACATCACAAGTTTTTAAACTTAACTGATTATGGCATCACAATTGGATTATGATGTCAAAATGTTTTATAATTTCATAAATGGTATATTACTGTTAGGTTTATGATGTGACAATGGTGGTTTACCACATCAGGACTGATTATGTCACAAAGATTTTTATATTACAATTGATTACATAACAGTTGTAGCTTTATGACGTTGCAATGGATTTTTATGACCCTGCACTAGATTTTTGACTTATTATTTTTATGATTGCTCAATTCATTTTAAAATCATAATGCTGGTTCATGAAATCACAATTGATTAAGCAATGGTATTATGACATCAAATGCACTATGACATGATGATGGTAATTTATTACTTGATAATATCACAATATGTATATCTATGCATCACAATTTTAATAAGTTTATGATTGTTGCATCAAAATCATACATATATAACAGAAATAGTAGACTGTGTGGCTTAAATACTGGCTGTGAAAATTAAATATGATATCACAATCATAGATTTATGACATCAAAAATTTGGCATATGACATCGCAATTGAATTATTGTGATGAATTATTGAAGTCACAATTATGACATAATAATGCTTTATGACACCCCAGTTTATTATTACATCACAATGGTAGATTTATGATTTCACAATGGTTTTTATGATATAATTGATTATGACACTTACAATGCCATATAACTTCACAGTGATTTTTATATCATCCTACACTTGGTTTATGACATCAAAATGGATGTCATATGGATTTATGACACAATATAGTTTATAGTTTTATGTCACAATGTTTATGATATCACAGGAGTTGCTTATGACATCCACTTCTTTATGACAACACAAGGTTTTTTGGACATAACACTGGTAGTTTGGGACCAGTGCTGCAGTGCAGCAAGTTATTCCACTTCCTGCAGTTCTGACATCCCATATGGGCACTGGTTTGAGTCCTGGATGCTCCAGTTCCAATCCAGGTCCCTGCTATTGTGCAAGGAGAATCAGTGGATAAAGGCTGAAGTCCTTGGGCCCCTGCAACTATGTGAGAGACCTGAAAGAATTTCCTTGCTTCTGGCTTTAGCCTGGCATAGACCCAGTTTTGTGGCCATTTGGGGAGAGAACCAGTAGATGGTGGATTTCTCTTTCTCTGTCTCTCTAACTTTGCCTTTCAAATAAATAAGTAAATAAATAAACCTTTTCGAATGGTAGGTTATGACACACAATTTTATTTTGTAATCACAATTGATTTTGACCTCTCAATGGTTTTTGTGATGTCACAATTCATTATAACATCAGAATGGCTGTTTTAGGACAGCACAATGGAGTTCTGTATCACAGTTGATCATGATATCAGAATGACTGATTTATGTTGACACAATAGTGTGATTCCATAATTTATTATGATAGCACAATGGTTAACTTATGACATTATTATGCTACTTTCATGGCATCAGATTATTGGTATAGGACATGATTTTTTCATATAATAATTGATTTTGCATCATAATAGTGGTTTGTGAATTCACAATCAATTATGATATTATAGTTGTGGTTTATGATCTCACAGAGGTTTTTATGAGTTCACAATTGATTATTACATCGCATAACAATGCTGTTTTATCCCATCCCCATAGATTATGACATCCCAAGGCTTTTTACCAGATCACAATTATTACATGATGATATAGGTCTATAAAAGAACAGTGTCTTATTATATCATCACAATATTATTTAAAATGCATTATGGCAACACAATAATTGGTTTATAACATCAAAATGTGTATTAATGACATCACAACATTGGAATATGATTATCACTATGGCTTTTATGATCTCATGATGATTATAACTTCATAGCAGTAGCTTATACCATCAGAGCTGATTATAACATCACAATGGTCATTTATGGCATCACAACAATGAGTTATAGCATCGCAATTAAATGTCACAATTGTGAATTTATGACACTGCAATGAATTTATGACTTGTTAATTGATTTTTTTAACTTTTATTTAATGAATATAATTTCCAAAGTACGGCTTATGGATTACAATGGCTTCCCCCCCATAACATCTCTCCCACCCGCATCCCTCCCCTGAGGTAACAATGGTTTTTAAGATACCACAACTAGTATGATGTCACAATGTGGTTCATGACATTACACTTCCTTATGACTTCATAATGATAGATTTAAAATGTCACAATGTTTTTGTAAATTCAGAATGAATTTTGACATCAGAATGATAAGTTTATGATGGTGGTTTATCATATCCCAGTTGATTACAACATCACACAGATTTTATGATATCACAATATTTATGGATTTACAAGTAATTTATGATATCACCATTGAATTTCTTAATTTTTAAAATGTTGTTCAAGGAATATAACATCTTGCATTTAATATATACAGATTTGAGAATGTGATGCTTCTTTCCTCCCAACATCCCTCCCACCCATACTTTCACATTTCTTCCTCCTCCCTTTTCCTTTCCCATTCTTATTTTTACAGAGATTAATTTTAAGTTAATTTTTACACTCATAAGATTAGCCCTACACTAAGTAGAGAGTTAAATGATTACTATGAAGAATAAAAGAAGTAAAGAACAAAAACAAACAAGAAAACAACATTGTTCCACAACAGTCAAGGCAAGGGCTGTTCAAAATCAATACATCTCAAAGTTTCAGTTTCACTCCTATAGATTACATCTGAAGTACTCTATTACTTACCATAGATCAGAGAGACAATATGGTATGTGTCCTTTTCTGACTGGCTTATTTCGTAAGTAAAATGGTTTCCATTTATATCTATTTGGCTGTAAACAACAAGTTTTCATTTCTATTACCAGAGTGCATTATTCCATAGGGTATATACCATAATTTGTTTTATCTACAATTGATGGGGATACACATAACTATTCAGAATTATGGTTTCACTTCCCATGGATAAATATCCAGGGCTGAGATGGCTGGGTCATATGGTAGCACTATATTCAGCTTTTTGAGATATCTCCATACTGTAGTCCACAGTGGCTTTAACACTTTACATTCCTACTAATAGTGGATTAAGGTACCCTTCTCCCCACATCCTTGCCAGCATTTGTTGCTTGTTGATTTCTGTATGTAAGCCATTCTAACAGAGGTGAGGTGAAACCTCATTGTGCTTTTGATTCACATTTCCCTGAAGCCTAGTGATACTGAGCATTTTTCTGTGTGTCTATAGGACATTTAAATTTCCTCTCTTGAACAATATATGTTCAGGTCCTTTGCCATTTTCTTATTTGGATTTTTTTGTAGTTGTAGAGTTTCTCATGCTCTTTATAGAATATGGAAGTTAATCCTTGGTCAGTTGCATTGTTTTTAAATATTTTCTCCCATTCTGTTGGTTACCTCTTCTAGAAGACTTCTAAGAATTATTTCCCTATGTCAGTGTTTTGTATGGCTTCCCCGATTTTCTCTATTTAGGTCTCTGGTTCATTTTGAGTGGATTTTTTGCATAAGGTGTAAGGCAGCAGTCTTACTTCATACTTCTCCATGTAGAGAACCAATTTTCCCAGCAGCATTTTTTGAAGAGACTGTCTTGGCTCCAGAAGTTGATTTTTGCTCCTTTGTCAAAGATAAGTTGATTGTAGATGTGTATCTTTTTTTTTTTTACTATGATTTCAATTATGCTCCTTTGTTGTACAAGGCTATTTTTAAGGCAGTACAGGTTCTTTTAATTATAACTGCCCTGTAGTATGTCTTAGGTTTGGTATTATGATGCCTCAAGCTTTGTATTTGTTGTTCAAGATTGCTTTAGCTATTCAGGGTCTCATTGAAGATGTTGCTTCTTCCACTACATAACCTGGAAGATTATTTTTCCACTTCATTATGTCTTCTTCTATTTCTTTCTTAAATGTTTTGTAATTTTCATTGTAGAGATCCTTGGCGTCCTTGATTAAATTTATCCCAAGGTATGTAAGTGTTTTGTAGACATTGTGAATGAGATTGATCTTAGAAATTCTTTGTCAGCTATGGTATTGTCTGTGTATACAAAGGGTATCGGCTTTTGTGTGTTTATTTTAACTCCAGCTACTACCAAATTCTTATATAACTTCCAATAGTGTCTTCATGGAGTCTTTTGGCTTCCCTAATATAGAATCATGTCATCAGTAAACAGGGATAGCTTGACTTCTTCTTTCCATATTTGTATACCTTTGATTTCTTTTATTCCTGCCTGATGGCTCTAGCTAAAACTTCCAGGAAGATATTTCATAGCAATCATTAGACTAGGCTTCCTTTTCAGGTTCCAGATCTTAATTGGAATACCTCCAATTTTCCCCATCCAGGAGGTTGCATGCTGTGCGTTTGTATAAATACTTAGATTATGTTGAGCAATATTCTTTTATACCCTATTTGCATAAGATTTTCAACATCAAAGAGTGTGTTTTTTAATTTTTTTGACAGGCAGAGTGGACAGTGAGAGAGAGACACAGAGAAAGGTCTTCCTTTTCCATTGGTTCACCCTCCAATGGCCACTGCAGAAGGTGGGCTGCAGCTGGCACACCATGCTGATCTGAAGCCAGGAGCCAGGTGTTTCTCCTGGTCTCCCATGTTGGTGCAGGGCCCAAGGACCTGGGCCATCCTCCACTGCACTCCCAGGCCACAGCATAGAGCTGGACTGGAAGAGGGACAGACGGGACAGAATCCGGCTCCCCAACCAGAACTAGAACCCAGTGTGCTGGTGCAGAAGGCAGAGGATTAGCCTATTGAGCCACGGCGCCGACCCAAAAGATTGTCTAATTTTGTCAAAAGCTTTTGCTACATCTATTGACATAATCATGCAGGTTTTGATCTTCAGTTTGCTAATGTGGCTTATCACATTTGTTGATTTTCAGATGTTGAAGCATCCTGCATACTAGGGATAAATCCCACTTGGTTTAGGTGAATGATCTTTCTTATGTGCTGTTGGATTCAATCTGCCAGTATTTTGTTGAGGATTTTCACCAGGGATATTGGTCTATAGTTGTCCTTTTCTGTCATGTCTTTTTCTGGCTCAGGTACTAAGGTGATGCAAGCTTCATTGAAGCAGTTTGAGAGGATGCCCTCTTTTGAATAGCATGAGAAGAATTGGGATTAGTTCTTCTTTAAATGTCTGGTAGAATTCAGTAGTGAAGCTGTTGCGACCTGGGATTTTCTTTGTTAAAGTGTCTTTATTACTCGGTAAACCACATTTGGGTTATTGGTCTGTTTAGATGTTCCTTGTCTTCATGGTTCAGCTGTGCCAAGGAATTTATCCATTTCTTCTAGGTTTCCTGATTTGTTCACATACAGTTCTTTATAAGAATTCCTGATGATTCTTTTTATTCCTGTGGTATCTGTTACATTTTCTTTTGCACCTCTGATTTTGTTGATTTGGGTCTTCTCCCTCTTTTTTGGTTTGTTGGGTCAATGGCTTATTTAAAAAAAAAAAAACAGCTCTTCATTTCATTGACTTTTTGTATTTTTTTTGTTTCAATTTCTTTTAGATTTTTTCCTTAATTTTAATTATTTCTTTCCTCCTACTAATTCAGAATTTGGGTCAAGTTTTTTTTTTTTTCCTAAGGTCCTTGAGATGCATTGACAACTCATTTATTTGGTGACTTTCCAGTTTTTTGATGTATGCATTGATCATTATAAACTTCCCTCTTAACACTGCTTTTGCTGAATCACATAAGCTTTGACATGAGGTACTGTCATCTTCATTTGTTTCCAGAATTTTTTTTTTATTTCTGATTTCTTTTTTCACTCACTGTTCATTTAGGAGTGTATTGTTCAGCAAAGTTTCAATGGCAGAGTAGGGAGGGAGCTTACTGCTCAAGTACAGGAGATATAGTTAAAAAGAAGTGGAGATAGTGTAGTCTAGGGAAGATTTAGGGAAAAATAACAGAGAAAACACTACTAAAATTAATGAGATATGGTAAACATTCACATAAGGTGTGGGCACACACAGCTTGGGACTCCAACAGCTGAGAGCCTACAAACCAGTGCTGGAAAGTGAGATGAGAGCAGACTGCAGCAGCCCAAGTCACTGGCAAAAAAGTGGCAGGAAAAGCCTAGAGGGAATTAGGCTTGAAGCCCCATGAGGAAAAGTGTACCAGCCAAACAAGAGGAAAAAACAAAAAGGACAGGACAGACACGTTTCTCTCTCTCCAATCACTCTTTAAAGGTGTAATCTGACTAGCTGATAGAGTGGGTGCCATTTTGGATATATGTAACAGATGTGCAGGCTGGTGCTGTGCCTGGCAATCAGGTGGGAAGAGACTCCTGACTGTGGTGGGGAGAAATAACAGGGGGCTAGGAGCTTGTGACTATGTGAAGCTTCTGAGCCAGGACTGTGAACAAAACTGAGTGTGTCGGGGAGAGCTCGTGGTGTGGCTGGGATTTTGAGCAGTATCAGTGGGAGATGCCACTAGCTTAGGGGCTCCTGGTACCTGGTGAGAGACATTGCTGGGGAATCAACTTACACTGAAGACAGCACAGATCCATTGTGTGGTCCTTGGAAAAGGGCTGATAAATATTATACCCACTGGGGCTAGCACTCAGGCACTGTTCTCCTTTGAGGAGAAGAGCTCAGCTGAGCAGATTATACTTCCCTTCTAATTGAAAACAAAAGAGAGAGAAGATTTACCACACCAAACCTGGGTTTGTCACCATAGGCATACCCTTACCCTGGAGAAATGAACAGAGCTTGCTGGCCAGAAGACAAAGCACAGCAAAGTACACAGTCAAACAAAAAGCAAGAAATAGGAATTAGAATACTAAAAAACACCATTGGGAATCTACAAGATACTAAAAAATATTCAATTTCTAAGAGTTCCTGAAGGCATGGAGAGAGAGAAACCATTAGAAGGCATTTTTTAGGGAAATACTAACAGAAAACTTTGAAGGTTTGGAGAAAGAAAGGGACATCCAAGTACTAGAAGCACACAGAACTCCCAATAGCCATGACCAGAAAAGAGCCTCACCATGACACATTGTAAACAAATTCAACATAGTGAAATATAAAGAGAAGATTCTAAAATGTGCAGGAGAAACTCCAGATTACATTCAGAGGATCTCCAGTTAGACTTAAGCAGACTTTAAAAAAAAAAAAACTTTTAATTAATAAATATAAATTTCCAAAGTACATAGGTTTTCAAAGTTCATAGCTCTTCAGAGTCTTCTAGGCCCTAATGTTATCATATTAATTGAAAGGAAATCTATACCTACCCCTGTGAATATTTACAGAACAAAAAATAAAACTATCTTAGATTTTTTTGAAACAGTCCAAAATGTAGTTCTATGTGCCCATATTTTTCCTATAAATTTAATAACTGAAACTCTGGAATAATACACAGTGGTATGCTTTTTTCCTTTGTTTTTGTGTTTTTAACTTTTATTTAATAAATAAAAATTTTCAAATTACAACTTTTGTACTATAGTGGCTTTCTCCCCATAACCTCCCTCTCAGGCAAAACCATTCCATCTCCCACTTCCTCTCCCATCCCATTCTTCATCAAGATTCATTTGTAATTATCTCTTTTATACAGAAGATCAACTTAGTATATACTAAGTAAAGATTTCAACAGACTGCACCCAAACAGACATACAAAGAATAATATTTGAGTAGTAGTCTTACCATTAATTCACATAGTACAACACATTAAGGACAGAGAACCTACATGGAATAAGTGTACAGTAACTCCTGTTACTGATTTAACAATTGACACTCTTATATATGACATCAGTAATCACTGAAGGCTCTTGTCATGAGCTGCCAAGGCTATGGAAGCCTCTTGAGTTCACAAACTCTGATTTTATTTACACACGGTCAAAATCAAAGTGGAAGTTCTTTCCTCCCTTCAGAGAAAGGTACCTCCCCTCTATGATGGACCATATTTTCCTCTGGGATCTCACAGAGATCTTTCATTTAGGTCATTTATTTTTGCTACAGTGTCTTGGATTCCATTGCCTGAGATACTCTCATGGGGTTTTTGCTGGATCTTAATGCCTTAAGGGCTGATTCTGAGGCCAGAGTGCTGTTTAGAGCATCTGCCATTTTATGAGTCTGTGTGTATCCTGCTTCCCATGTTGGATCGTTCTCTCCTTTATAATTTTATCAGATAGTATTAGCATACTCTAGTCTTGTTTATGTGATGCATTTGACATTTAATCCTATTTTTATTATCAATTATGAAATTAAACTGATCACTTTGACTAGTAAGATGGCATTGGTACATGCCACCTTATTGAAATGGATTTGGAATCCCATGGCATATTTCTAGCTACTAGCGTAGAGCTACCTAAGAAAAATTTTGTGTTAATTAAAGAGTTCAAACAGTGTTGTTAAGTAGAACAAAAAAAAAAAAAAACCCGAAAGGATAAAATAATAAGTTGTTCCTTGACAATCAGGAAAAAGGCTGATCAAGTCATTGTTTCTCATAGTGACCATTTCACTTCAACAGCTTTCCTTTTAGGTGCTCAGTTATTGTCACAGATCAGGGAGAACATATTGTATTTGTCCCTTTGTGACTGCCGTATTTCACTCAGAATGATGTTTTCCAGATTCCTCCATTTTGTTGCAAATGGTCAGATTTCTTTTTTTTTTACTGCTGTGTAGTATTCTATAGAGTACATATCCCATTTTCAAACTTATGAGATACAACAAAAGCAGTGTTAAGAGGAAAATTTATAGCAGTAGGTGCCTACATCAAGAAATTGGAAAGGCACCAATAAATGATCTACCAGTGCATCTCAAGGATCTAGATAAACTACATCAAACCAAACACAAAATGAGTTTGAGAAGAGAAATTATTCAAAACAGAGTAGAAATCAACAGAATTGAATCCAAAAAAATACAAAAGATCAGCAAATGAAGAGCTGTTTTTTTGAAAACATAAACAAAATTGACACATCATTGCCCCAACTAATTAACAAATGGAGAGAAAAGACCCAAATCAATAAAATCTGATATGAAAAAGGGAATGTAACAACAGACACCACAGAAATAAAAAGAGTCATCAGAAATTACTACAAAGAATTGTATGCCAACAAACTGGGAAATCTACCAGAAATGGATAGATTCCTGGACAAATAAAACCTACCTAAATTGAACCATGAAGACATAGAAAACCTAAACAGACCCATAACTGAGTCAGAAATTGAAACAGTAATAAAGGTCCTTCCAAGAAAGAAAAGCCCAGGACCGGGTGGCTGCACAGCTGAATTCTACCATACATTTGAAGAAAAACTAACTCCAGTTCTTCTCAAAATATTCAAAACAGATCTCAGAAGAAGGTCTTCGGTATCTTGATTGGTATTGCATTGAATTTATAAATTGCTTTTGGGAGAATGAACATTTTGATGATATTGATTCTTCCAATCCATGAGCATGGAAGATTTTTCCATTTCTTGGTATCCTCTTCTATTTCTTTCTTTAAGGTTTTGTAATTTTCATCGTAGAGATCTTTAACGTCCTTGGTTAAGTTTATTCCAAGGTATTTGATTGTTTTTGTAGCTATTGTGAATGGGATTGATCTTAGTTCTTCCTCAGCCATGGCATTGTCTGTGTATACAAAGGCTGTTGATTTTTGTGCATTGATTTTATACCCTGCTACTTTGCCAAACTCTTCTATGAGTTCCAATAGTCTCTTAGTAGAGTTCTTTGGATCCTCTAAGTACAGAATCATATCGTCTGCAAAGAGGGATAGTTTGAGTTCTTCCTTCCCAATTTCTATCCCTTTAATGTCTTTTTCTTGCCTTATAGCTCTGGCTAGAACCTCCAGAACTATATTGAATAGCAGTGGTGAGAGTGGACATCCCTGTCTGGTACCAGATCTCAGTGGAAATGCTTCCAACTTTTCCCCATTCAATAGGATGTTGGCTGTGGGTTTTTCATAGATTGCTTTGATTGTATTGAGGAATGTTCCTTCCATACCCAGTTTGCTTAGAGTTTTCATCATGAACGGGTGTTGTATTTTATCAAATGCTTTCTCGGCATCTATTGAGAGAATCATATGGTTTTTCTTCTGCAGTCTGTTAATGTGGTGTATCACATTGATTGTCTTGCGCACATTAAACCATCCCTGCATACCAGGGATAAATCCCACTTGGTCTGGGTGGATGATCTTTCTGATGTGTTGTTGCATTCTATTGGCAAGAATTTTATTGAGGATTTTTGCATCTATGTTCATCAGGGATATTGGTCTGTAATTCTCTTTCAGTGCTGCATCTTTTTCCAGCTTAGGAATTAAGGTGATGCTGGCTTCATAGAAAGAATTTGGGAGGATTCCCTCTTCTTCGATTGTTCTGAATAGTTTGAGAAGAATTGGAGTTAGTTCTTCTTTAAATGTCTGGTAGAATTCAGCAGTGAATCCATCTGGTCCTGGGCTTTTCTTTGTTGGGAGGGCCTTTATTACTGTTTCAATTTCTGTCTCAGTTATGGGTCTGTTTAGGTTTTCGATGTCTTCCTGGTTCAATTTAGGCAGGTTGCATGTGTCCAGGAATCTATCCATTTCTGATAGGTTTCCCTGTTTGCTGGCATACAAGTCCTTGTAGTAATTTCTGATGATTCTTTTTATTTCTGTGGTGTCTGTTGTTACATTTCCTTTTTCATCTCTGATTTTATTGATTTGGGTCTTTTCTCTTCTTTTTTTAGTTAGTTGGGCCAATGGGGTGTCAATTTTGTTTATTTTTTCAAAAAACCAGCTCCTCGTTTGGCTGATTTTTTGGAATGTTTTTCTTGATTCAATCCTGTTGATTTCTTCTCTGATTTTAATTATTTCTCTTCTCCTACTAGATTTGGGTCTGGTTTGCTGTAGATTTTCTAGATCCTTGAGGTGAATTGAAAGCTCATCTATTTGTTGCCTTTCCAATTTCTTGATATAGGCACCTATTGATATAAACTTTCCTCTTAACACTGCTTTTGCTGCATCCCATAAGTTTTGGTATGTTGTGCTGTTATCCTCATTTACTTCCAGAAAGTTTTTGATTTCTCTTTTCATTTCTTCTATGACCCATTGTTAATTCAGGAGCATGTTGTTCAATCTCCATGTGTTTGCGTATGCTCTAGGGATTCCTGAGTTGCTAATTTCCAACTTCATTCCTTTATGGTCTGAGAAGCTGCATGGTATGATTCTAATTCTTTTGAATTTGCTGAGACTTGCTTTATGGCCTAGTATGTGGTCAATCCTAGAGAAGGTTCCATGTACTGCTGAGAAGAATGTAAACTCTTTAGCTGTAGGATTGAAAGTTCTGTATATATCTGTTAGATCCATTTGGGCTATAGTGTCGTTTAAATCTACTGTATCCTTGTTGATCTTCTGTCCTATTGATCTATTTCTGAGAGTGGAGTATTGAAGTCCCCCAGTACTATTGTATTAGGGTCTAAGTCTCCCTTTAAGTCCGTTAATAAATCTTTTAGATAAACTGGTGCCCTGTAGTTAGGTGCATATACATTGATAATTGTTATATCTTCTTGTTGTATTGATCCCTTAATCATGATATAGTGTCCCTCTTTGTCTCTCTTAACAGTTTTTGTGGTAAAGTTTATGTTGTCCGATATTAAGATGGCTACACCCACTCTTTTTTCATTTCTGTTGGCATGGTATATCTTTTTCCAGCCTTTCACTTTCAGTCTGTATGGATCTTTGTTGGAAAGATGTGTTTCTTGTAAGCAGCAAATAGATGGGTTTTGTTCCTTAACCCAATCAGCCAATCGGTGTCTTTTAACTGGACAGTTCAGGCCATTCACGTTCAATGTGACTAATGATAAGTGGTAACTTTGCCCTGCCATTTGCCAAAGATAAGTTCTAATATATGCTTTGAATTCCCTGTGATCTTTTGCTGTGAGGTTTCCTTCCTTGGTTTCCTTCCTTTACCTTCTTTCATATTGATGACCGTGTTTCTGTGTTTCTGTGTGTAACACATCTTTAAGCATCTTTTGCAGGGCTGGACGAGTGGCAACAAATTCTTTCAATTTCTGTTTGCTATGAAAAGTCTTTATTTCACCTTCATTCACAAATGATAGCTTTGCAGGATATAATATTCTGGGCTGGCAGTTTTTCTCTCTTAGTACCTGGGCTATATCTCGCCATTCCCTCCTATCTTTTAGAGTTTCTGATGAGAAGTCAGCTGTGAGTCTGATTGGAAATCCTCTGAGAGTAATCTGACGCTTCTCTCTTGCACATTTTAGGATCTTTTCTTTATGTTTCACTGTGGAGAGTTTAATTACAACGTGTCGTGGTGAGGATCTCTTTTGGTCGTGTTTATTAGGGGTTCTATGAGCTTCCTGTACTAGGATTTCTCTGTCCTTCTCCAAACCTGGAAAGTTCTCTGCTAATATCTCACTAAAAAGGCCTTCTAATCCTTTCTCCCTCTCCATGCCTTCAGGAACTCCTAGAACCCGAATGTTGTTTTTTTTAATAGTATCCTGAAGATTCCCCACAATATGTTTTAGATTTCTAATTTCCTCTTCTTTTCTTTGGTCTGACTGTATCCTTTCCTGTTCTCTGTCTTCTAAGTCCGATATTCTCTCTTCTGCTTCACCCATTCTGTTTGTGAGGCTCTCTATTGTGTTTTTCATTTGATCTATTGAATTCTTCACTTCAGTCACTATCACAGTTTCCTGTTGTCCTAGTTGTTTCGTGTCATTTTGATTCCTCCTTAATATTTCATTTTCACGAGAGAGATTTTCTATCTTGTCCATTAAGTATTTCTGTAGTTCAAGAATTTGTTTTTGAGAACTTCTTAATGTTCTTATCAATTTTTTGAGATCTGCTTCTTGCATTTCTTCTACCTCATCATCTTCATAATCTTGAATTGGGGTGTCTTTTTCATTTGAGGGCATCATGGTGACTTCCTTGTTTTTATTACCTCGGTTTTTGCGTTTGTTATTTGGCATATTGGAGATATTTGGTTTCTTCACTGTGGTGCTTTTTCTTGTTATACTATGACTCTAGATTAAGTGGACTGTCTGTTTTTGATGGAGCCTTAGGGCTTGAGATGGGTGTGGCCTGAGAGCTCTGTTTGGTGTGCCAAAAGTGACACTCCCAGGGTAGGCATGGTAAACCTCTCTCTCTCTCTTTTTTTTTGATTCAAAAGGGAAGTAATTCCGCACAGCTGAACGAAGTTGGAGGTAGTTAGCAGGCAAATGATATAACCACAGGAGCCAGAGATCAGAAGCTCTTTCCCAAGGACCACACAGGGAATCTGTTCGGCCCTCAGAGTGGGCTCAAATTCTCCTTCAGTCTCCCACTGGGTTGCCAAAGTTACGGAATTGTAGTGTCTCTGGAGAGTGCTCACATGAATTCCATGAGTTCTCTCCCCCACCGTCTCTTTTTTCACAGTCTCAGTTCAGTAGCACCACAAATTTACTAGGTCCTAATCTCCTGTTAATTCGCCCCGCCCAGAGTCAGGTTTTTCTGCTAGGCTCAGGGCCGGTGCAGACCTGAGGTCGCTCTGCTTATGACGTATGTCCAAGATGGCGCCTGCTCTTTGTCTTGCTCGCCCTTGAGAGGTGAGCAGAGAGAGAGAAACCCGTGTCCGTACCAGTCACCTTTTTTTTTTCCTCTCTCTCTCTCTTCCAGTTAGCCTGGTGAACTTTCCCCCCCTGGGGGTCGTTCCCTCTAGTCTCCTCTCTCTGCTTGGCTGCCGGTGTCTCGGGCTATCGAGGTTTGGCTCACCTTGCGTTCCAGTGCTGGTGTGTTGAGTCTGCCACTGGTGTCCCGAACTGTGGGCTTCCACGCTCTCCGCACAGGTCCGCTTTGAATCACGCGTTCCGGAAGAGTTTCTTCTGCTGTTTCCTCCCCTACTCTTCCTTGAACCTGCAGTATCTCCACTTTTATTAAACTCTCTCTCCCCGGACTATCAGTGTGCTCCCTTCCTATTCCGCCATCTTGGTAAGTGATCCATTTTTAATTTTTAAGGAGTAACTCCAGATACAAGTATCTTTCCTTAAAAATTTCCTTTTTACTGCCATGATTTTTGCTTTATTTACATGTGTTTTTATATAATTGCATGAACTATTTTTCACCAAATCCACTTCATGCTATAACCTTGTAATATTATTATTGTCCCTACGAAGTAAATTATATCTATTTATGTCAAATGCAATATATTATTTATATCATACATAGTCAATTCTTTTATATATTGTATATTGGAATTTGTGTAGTACCACTTGTATATATAATCATGTATGTATGATGTTTCTGATGAATGGTTTTATTTTCTTGTTTTATTTTTGTTGATTTTTAATTATCCAATATTAGTGAACACTTGTTTATCAAATACATGATGCTACTGTCACTGTATGATTGCAATTTTATCCTTCAGTGAACCTATCTTCCCACTATGAACTTTAAAACATCTTCCTTGTGCCTGGCATTGTGGTGTAGCGGGTAAAGCCACTGCCTGTAACATTGGCATCTCATATGGATACTAGTTCCTGTCAGATGCTCCACTTCTGACCAAACTCCTGCTAATGGCTTGGGTAAAGGGGTGGAAGATGGTCCACATGCTTGGGCATCTGTCACTCACATGTGAAACCCAAAAGAAACTCCAGGCTTCTGGCTTCAGTTTGGCCCAGTTCTAGCCATTGTGGCCACCTGGGGAGTGAACGAGTGGATGGGAGATCTCAATCTATCTCTTTCTCCCCCTGTTTCTATAATGTTGACTTTCCAATAAAAAATCACCTTGCTTACAGGTTTCATTGTGACATCAAATCAGAAAATCCCATATAAGTTTTACTGACAATGCTCACATATGCTACAGCTTTAAATACAATGTCTTCACACTAATATTATCCTATTTATTGGCATATTCGCTTTAGTATCTTCATTTGTTTTTCAATTGTAATGGTAGGACTATTGAATTATTTTATATCTGCTAGAAACTGCATTATGGCTTCTATATTATAAGGTTGAATACTATTTGTAGTCAAATAATATAATTTATATCATAATATGTACATTCATTCTATTTTCATTTACTAGTATGTATCATTTTTATACATTATCAGTATCCTGGTATAGCTCAACCCTAGTACTATGAGCATCACATTACCTTGTTCATCTTTTTCATTGTGACATCATCAACTTTATTTAAAATTTTAAGAACTTCTGGCAACTTGCTTGTTCATAACTTCTTAGAACCCTCTTAGACCAATAAATTCCATTCCTTTTTCAGGTGACATATTTTCATCTTTTTTGGAACTCCAGTGGATTCTAAATTTATGCTTACTTTAAATTTCAAAAGTATAATTGTAGATACAGCATTTTTTTCTTTATCATTATCTTCAGAATTGGCAAGAAATTTATATATATATTAATTTATATATATATAATAAGCTTTTATTTTTCATTGTTATGTATCTGAAACAGACTATTGATCTCTAAAATTTATTACACACACATGCACACACACATTTGTCACTTTAATACTGTTCTTATCAAAACAGCTTTACCCACTACAGTCATTATTCACATCCTGCAAGACAATGTTTTCTCCTCTGCAAATTACCAGAAGGTATATTAGTGATAAAAAAGCCCAAGAGCTAAATTTAAATCCTTGATAAATGTTCCCATCGTGGGATGCCCTGTCATTTAACTGAAGTAAGCATGCTCAGCAGCACCTGGTAGGGTCCCTTCCATTTAGGCTGTAACTGGTTGAAAGGGATCCTTCCTTCCAAGTACTTAATAAAAAGAAATATCCTGGGGAAAGAGGTTACATGTGAGTTGTGGGATCTGGCACTGGGAGAACTTTATTACCTTACTCTATCAGAGACTTTTGTACCTGGCTGAAATGGACAATATTCTTTATCTGATCATGAGTCTCTGAATCAAAGAAGATGCCAGAGGTGAGGAAGGGCCTTCCATGTAGCCCTTCCATCTCATATAGGCTAAGCTTTAGGGCAGCCATAAGTGCTATTCTCATTCTGAGGAGTACAATAGGGAATAGTTTAAGCCATGTTTCTGAAGTTTTTGGCAAAGCTTAGCAGGATTTTTCCTCAGAATATGATTACTTTTCAATTTTACCCAATGACTGCAGTCTCCAAGAGGCATGGAGATGCTAAGAAACTCCTAGCGCAAGCCTCTGTTTTTCTGCTATAAACAAAGTGAATGACTAAATCAAGTTAGAGATTCCTAATGCTGGGGCTTCTATTAACACCTCTTTCAGCCTTTGGGATACTTTTAGTAGCTCCCCTGTTCAGCAAATTTTGTCTGTGTCAGGGCCTGTTAAAGCTTCATACAAAGGTTTGGCTATTAACACAAATCCTGGGATCCATATTCTACAGAATCCTGCCGTTCCCAGGAATGTCCCTAGGTGCTGTTTTCATCTGTGATGATCTTATTCATAGAATAGCTTCCTTTCTCTTGACTGAAATGGCATGCCTTCCTGAGGTCACAGTACATCCCATGTAATGCTCCTCTTGTTTAGAAATCTGATATTTCATTGGGGAATCTCTGTATCCTCATTTTGCTAGATTCTCAGCTTAATTGGATGCAGAAACATCTTTTATATAAGGGTTTAGAACAATAGTATGCACTGAAACAACTGCCTCATTAATAGCCCAGAGGTCTTGAACCATTTTGTACTCTCCGTTTGACTTCAAAACAGGCAAGGTAGGAGTATTATTGGGAGACTGACATGAAACCAAGAGTCTATGTTTGAGAAATTTAATTAACTACAAGGAAGCACTTAAGGATGGCAACAAATCTCTTTCAAGCTATAAAGTTTGACTTTCAGTTATAACTAAAACTTCTGAGATAAGAATATCATCTATTTAACAGACCAAAAGTAAATCTTTGAGAGCACATTTTATCATTAATTCAAATAACACAACTCTTTAAGAATAGAGGTCCTATAGGGGGAGTTAGTACCCAGTGACACCTATTAATAGCTTAACAAAACACTATGTGGCTGGTGCAGCAGCTCAATAGGCTAATCCTCCACCTGCGGCGCCAGCACACTGGGCTCTAGTCCCATTCGGGGTGCCTGATTGTGTCCCGGTTGCCCCTCTTCCAGTCCAGCTCTATGCTGTGGCCTGGGAGTGCAGTGGAGGATGGCCCAAGTCCTTGGGCCCTTCACCTGCATGGGAGACCAGGAGAAGCACTTGGTTCCTGGCTTCAGATCAGCACAGTGCGCTGGCTGCAGCAGCCAGTGGAGGGTGAACCAACGGTAAAGGAAGACCTTTCTCTCTCTCTCTTTCTCTCTCTCTCTCTGTCCACTCTGCCTGTCAAAAATAAAAAAATTCAAAAAATAAAAGTAAAAATAAAAAAAAAAATTACGTATGACATCAGTGATCACCTGAGGCTCTTGACATGAAATGCCTAGGCTGTGGAAGCCTGTTGAACCATAACAGCCATGAGTCTTTGACAAAGCCATAAATAAAGAGGGAGTTCTCCCATCCCTTCAGAGAAGAGAACATTCTTCTTTGATGACTGCATCTTTCCATTGAGGACTGGCAAGCCAAGCATAATTTCTAGAAGACACTGAATTCTATCAAACTGTGAAGGAAAGAAGGACCCAATTCTTCTTAAACTATTCAAAACAACTGAAAGGTAGAGACTCCTTCCAAATCCATTCTTTGAGGCCAACATTACTTAATTTTAAGACTATAGATAGATGTAATAAAAAGAGAACTATACACTAATATCCCTGATGAACATAGATGCAAAAATCCTCTACAAAATAGTAACAAATCAAATCCAGCTACACAGCAACAAGATCATCTAACCAGGCAAAGGGAGATTTATTCCAGGGATGCTGAGATGGTTCAACATACAGAAATTGAAAAATGTGTTATATGAAATAAAAAATGAAGGCTAAAAACCTATGATTGTCTCTATAGAAACAGAGAAAGCCTTTGATAAAATGTGCCGTCATTTCATGATAAAATCCTTTAATTGCATATAGAAGAAATATACCTCAACACAATCAAAGCAATATATGACTAACTCATAGTCAGTATCTTATTGAATGGGGAAATCTTGGAAGCAATTACACTAAATCTGGGAAAAGATAAGGATGCTCATTTTCACCATTGTAATTCAATATATTCCTGGACGTCTTGAAAATTTCCAAATAAATATTATATAATATAAACTATTATTTTGCTCTGATTTATAAATACTACTGATTGAATCTCTTAATGGCTTGATAAATAACATCTAATTCTATCCTAGTCAAATGTAAAAAGTAATTAATCATATTAAAATTTTGAATTATATAACAAAATAAAATAAAAATTCAGAAAGTAATCTTACTTTGTAATTGATGTTTTGAAAGTTTTATTTTCTAAAGATTTATTTATTATTTATTTGAATGTCAGAGTTACTCTTTGAGAGAGAGAGAGAAGAGAGAGTGAGAAAGAGGTCTTGCATCCACTGGCTCACTCCCCAATTGGCTGCAACAGCTGGAGCTGTGCCCATCTGAAGCCAGGAACCAGGAGTTTCTTCTGGGTCTCCTACGTGGGTGCAGGGACCCAGTCTTTTACTGCTTTCTCAGGCCACAGCAGACAGTTGGATCGGGAAGTGGAGCAGCTGGGACTCGAACCGTCACGCACATAGGATGCTGACACTGCAGGCAGCAGCTTTACCTGCTATACTACATCGTTAGCCCCAGAAGTTTTATTTTTATTCCCTCTTGAAAATCATGCTGTTGCACACACTGGAATACAATATCTTTAAAGTGAGTAATGACATGTATGCAGGATATTCTGAAAAGGATGGTTTAATACATTAGTAGTTCTGTGGGCTAAACCTGGCTATTTCTGTTTTTAGTTTTATTGGAATACAACCCCATCTATTTGCCTACAGCTTACACATAGTTTAGATGACAGCATAGAAATTATGGTACATGAAGTCTAAATTATTTATTACCTGGCTCTTTATAGAAAAGTTTGCCAACACTAGGTTAAGATCAAAGATCCTTGGATATGTTTTAATAGGTTTTAGCCAACATTCAGAAATGTTTACAGAGTATGCAACATTGTAGTCAATCCCTCAATTAAATAATTTAAATGTCTATCATTTGAGCATTCATGCATTGGAAACAAAACTGAGAAATCTCATAAATATCATAGTTTGATATTTGGTAGGAACAACCTCATTATGTTTTATATATGATACATATAATATATTAGAAATGTTTTTATCATAGGTGTGCATATGGTTTATCAATATCCAGTGTTTTGTATAGGATCTAAGTCCAGTGAAGTTCTTGCAAGCTAAAAAGGATGCTATGCTTCAAATTTGAATATATCTTACTAAACTACCCTCTGAAAAATGTATTCATTTCATTTACCAATAGTGTGAGAATAACATTAACCTCATATTTCCAACCCCGATATTGCTTTTCAACAAAATATTCTCAATATGATTGGAAAAATAATTTTTCTCATTGCATCCATTTTATTTTATTTTTGACAGGTAGAGTTATAGACAGTGAGAGAGATGGAGAGAAAGGTCTCCCTTCCATTGGTTCACCCCCTCAAATGGCTGCTATTGCGCCGATCTGAAGCCAGGAGCCAGGTGCTTCCTCCTGGTTCTCTATTGGGCACAGGGGCCCTCCTGGGTCACAGCAGAGAGCTGGACTGGAAGAGGAGCAACCGGGACTAGAACCTGGCACCCATATGGGATGCCGGTGCAGCAGGCGGAGGATTAACCAAGTGAGCCATGGTGCTGGCCCCTCATTGCATCCTTTTTATTAGGATCTGTTCAATTATTTGAAAGTTTCAGAGGGAGAGGGAGAGACACAAAAAGGGAGAAAGCTTCCACCTGCTGATTTACTTCTCTAATGTCCTCAATGACCATGGATGGACCAGGCTAAAGACAAGAGCCAAGAGCTTCCTCAGGGACTTTTGCATGTGTGGCAGAGGCCCAACCCCTGGACAACCTTTTTTTCCTTTCTTATGCCATTAGCAGAGAGCTGGATCAGAAGCGAGCAGCCAGGACACACACCCATATGGCACCCATATGGGATCCTGGCATCACAAATGGTGGCTTTACCTGATACACCATTAGGCCCTTTATTTTTTTTTTTTTATGATTTAAATCCCTTTCACTTGTGCAGAATGTTATAGCACAAATTACATGTGTCTCCAGATGCTGCCATGTGTTTGTTTTAGCTTAATTTGCAACTTTAGTATAGAAATTATAATTCTTAAAAATATGAGAGCCTGAATGAAATAAACCTGCTGCAGGATTTTTTTTAATGTAATGCATTGTTCATACCCAATAAATTCATATTTTTCAAGATTTTTGCAGCTGTCAACCTCTTTATGTTTTCACTGAGACAAATAGTTTGAAAATCATTGCAGTTCATTATTTGCTTTGCTTGAGCTTAGGTCAAAATATTTGCTATTTCAGTATATTTTATATATTTGAACTTCTATAACGTCAGACCTTCTGCTTTTGTAATAAGTTATGGTGAACACTTGAGAGAGAGGGTTATGTACTTGTATATGAATTCTTAATATAAAGATATAACTTTCCTTTTTCCTTTTTACTCCAAGTTCCTAAGTGGAGAATTTGCTGGCAGAGCCTGGCAAGGTCGTGGCACCCTGCAGCTGCCTTGATCTGCTTGGAGGCTGCCATGCCTGCACCATACGCATGCCAGCAAGACTGAATCTCAGAGCATGGACCCTGTTGACAACCTCAGTGCCTTCAGCCAGGTGTCTGGCTCACAAGACAGAGGCTGGTCCAGAGCACTGCATAGGTCACCCGTGCACAAGCTTTGAGGATGGCTTGGCACGGGACCACGTCTCAAGCTTCAGTGCGATGGGGCCCACAGTAGAGGGGCACCCATACACCGGGAGTCACCTGGAAGACTAAAGTCCCCAAAAGGGGATTTGTTTATCTGCAGTATAATCAGGGGTTTGCCTCCAAGGCCCTCAGGAAGTGGCTGGAAACCTTATGGCTGATCGGAGCCATGGGCCCACTCTGGTCGAAGGTCTGAGACCCAGTCAAGGGCAAGATGTGGAAGATCCAAGTTCTGCTGGACACTCTGCCATGGTATCTGGCAGCAGCCAGACTCTGTGATGCAGCTGGTGAAGAGGTACCACCAATGAGCTTGCTGTTTGCATGGCCTCCGGTGCCGTTGCCCACACCCTCCTCAAAAGGAACCTTGGAGCTGAATGACACCTGCTCTGAGTTCCAGAACCATGGCTCCAGGCTGCTCTTCTGAAGTCTCAAAGGTCACAGCTGCTCACAGGGCTCTTGAGGCTGATGGATGTTATCTGGGTTGGGTGCGGGCATCATTGGGGCAGAAGAGGGATGTGGGCTCCCAGCACCCCTCACCACTCATCCCCTTGTCAGCCCAAGACTCAAGGAGAAAGGGTTCACAGTCTCTCCTGCTGTCCTCTGTTCTCCTTTTCTCCTCCTACACGGACGTGCTGGCTGAACGTTTCCCTTTCTAGGGTGGGGATTACCCGCTGTGTGGGGCCCGTCACCACCTGTGCTGTAATGCTCAGGGCCATCCAGGCATCACTGACAGGTTTTCTGAAGGAGAAAGCACTGGAGTACTGAGAAGCTGGCAAGGTCTCTGCTGAGACCAAGACAGGCTGCCATGGTCCAGAGGAAACCTGACCAAGGCATCTCTGGGCTGGGGAATGTGAAGACTCCCACGAGTAAGCATCCAGAGCTATGGAGTGGAGAGGAAGGAAGGGGCAATGAACTGAGAATTCCAGGGCCCCAGCCTGGCTGCAGGGTCCCTTCTGAGTCCCCAGCCCCATGTGGGAGAGCCTTCACTGCTCATAGGCCTGGGACACCAGTCAGGGCCCAGGTTCCTTGGTGAACCCCTGTGTCATTAGAGTAGGATTCTTTCCTATCCATTATTCATAAAAATTATTTCTTGACATTCATTGAATATAAAATGAAGCTCTCAGAAATCCATTCAGTTCCTTTCACCATATTTACAATATTTTAATGTATTGACATATTTTAGACACTAGAAAGTATTTAACTTGACTTTGTACATCCTTATACTTCAGATACTTTTTATTTTGATGTGGGTGTTCAATGATATGAACTCCCATTTTGGAACTCTTTTGCTGTGTTTCATAGTTTGTCATTCTATATTTCCTATTTTATACCTTAAGACAATTTTAAGTATCTGTCTATATGATTGGTCATTGGGGACCTTGGTGGCCTGGATGCAGTGGGGTGAACAGCATACCCAGCATGTGTCCTGATCAATGTTTAATTAAAATGTCTTTGAGATGGACTTCCAAGGGTCTCTGTAGTAGCTGCAGTAATTTGGAGATTCTCTGTCAAAAAGTATTCCAGTCTGAAAGTTTTGGGCTATTCACCAAGGAAATAGCCATGATCTGCACAGGAGCTTTCTGAAGGAAAAGGAAATATGACTGGAGAGTGGAATTAGGGGATTCTGAATACCAGGGATTTCTCCAGACACAGAATTGAAACCACCATTATATAAGCATTTCCATATTATTTTGGATATTAAACATATATATATATATTTACACACATATATATGTTTATATGGACTCCTATACTTATATAGAATGTTCACAACAGTAAATGCATACATAAATATCTTTGTTTTGTTTTATTATGAAGCATATTTCATTGAATTGGAATATATGATTCTAAAATTGCTGACACATAAAAGTAGATATAATTATATTGCACTATGTGGTTTTTCTATAGACATATACATTATGTAATGTTCAAATCAGGGTAAACATCAACCTTCTCACTTATCACTTTATTATAGTGAAAACATTCTAAATCCTTCTTTTAAACTTTTTTTAGAAAATATATGGTGTATTCTTATGATCTATAGTCATTTATGATGTATAGTCATTTTATTATATCATGCAGTAGAATACCAGAACTTCTTATTAATAACCATAACTTAGTACCTATTAACCAACCTTTTCCCATTCATTTCTCACCCCTACTCTCCTCAGTTTCTAGTAACCATCATTGTACTCTCAGTGACTCTGAGAACAAATTTCTTAGATCCCACCTATGACTGAGGTCATCCACACATGTCTTTCTGGGCTTGGCATAGTTCTCAAGTGATAAAGAGCCTCACTTCCATCCATGTTGTTGTAAATGAATAAAATACACTTGAGAGACTTCCAAGATGGTGGAGTAGTGAGGGACCTTACTGCTCTGGTTCAATGGATAGAGTGCAGTATCAGGAAGAGTGAGGAAGAAAATGGCAGAGGAAACTCTACGCAGATTGGAGGGACACGGTGGACCTAAGGAGAGGGCATGGACTCCCACAACTCATGACTCTAGCAGCCAAGAGCCTATGCACAAGCATTGGAAAGTGAGGTGAGAGCAGACTGCAGAACCTCAAGCCTCTGGCACTAAAGCTGCAGAAAGAGCCTAGAGGGACCCTGGCTTGGAGCCCCATGGGGGATAGTGTACTGGCCACACTAGAGGAGAAAAAAAAAAAGAGGGACATGTTTCTCTCTCGCAAGCACTTTACAATGGCACTCTGTAACAAGCCAAAGAACAGGCACCATTTTGGGAATACATAACACCTGTGCCAGCTCAAGTCCAGAACCAGCAACCAGCTGAGTGGCGACTCCTGACTCTGGTGGGGAGAACTAACAGGGGGCTGGGAGCTTGTGACAGTGGGCTTCTGTGCCCAGACCGTGAAAAAAACTGAGGCTGTGTGGGAGGACTCATGTTGTGGCTGAGACTTTGGGTAGTCACTCTGGTAGACTCCACATGCTCAGGACTTCCGGGTTACCTGTTGAGCAACATTGCTGGAGAATATGAACTTCTACAGTGTACTGCACAGATCCTTTGTGTGGTCCTTGGGACAGAGTGGATGAATATGATACCCACTGGGACTATCGTTCAGGCACTGGTCTCCTTTGAAAAGAGGAGCTCAGCTGAGCAGAATAAACTTACCTTCTGAAACAAAAAGTGGAGATTCACCACCCCAAACCAAAGTTTGTCACCTTATGTATGCCCTTCACCCTGGAGAACTGAACAGAGCTCACTGGCCACACCCATGACAGGCCTCTAGATAGAAACTGAAAGCAGACACTCCACATATCTACACATGAATAACACAAAGATAAAAGCCATCAAAGCAATAAAACAAAGAAGAAACCAACAAGTATCTCCACAGATGCTGAACAACAAACAGACCATTCAAGAAACAAGAATAAGGAAGACAACATGACACCTCTAAGAGAATGCAATACTTCAATTTTCTCACCAGTGCTATTCAATAAAGCCCTGGAAGTTTTAGCCAGAGCCATTATGCAAAAAAAAGAAATTAAACGTATACAAATTGGGAAGGAATTGGGAAGGAGGAAGTTAAACTATCCCTATTTGCAGATGACATGATTCTATATATAGGGGATCCAAAAGAATCCACTAAGAGACTATTGGAACTCACCGAAGAGTTTGGTAAAGTAGCAGGATATAAAGTTAGTACACAAAAATCAAGTCTTTGTATACATAGACAATTCCAAGGCTGAAATTGAGTTTCTAAGTCCAATCCCATTCAAAATAGCTATGAGAAAAATCAAATACCTTGGAATAAATTTATCCATGGATCCCAAGATTTCTATGTTAAGAATTACATTAAAGAAAGAAGATACATGTGGGGAGCAACCCGGACTGGACTGAGTTACTGGAATTAAGACTTATTCTATGCATCTGCTCTCCCACAATATGGCGCTGGGAGAGGAGAAAACAGCTTCTACCCAGCTGCCTCCAGTTCAACCAATAAACAGCAGGACCTACTCCTGATTGGAGGAGAGCAGCGTACTCGGCGTGTGGGCAGCCGAGTTGGGATTGGCGGAGGAGGACTATAAAGGAGGAGAGAGACGGCATGCACCAGGAACATCTAAGGGGAACATCTAAGGGGAACATCTAAGGGAACACCTGTGCAGCCCCCGAGAGAGCCGGCCGGCGGTGTGCCACTCCCCTGCGGAAGTGGGGAATGTGGCCAGGGGGAGCTGCCCTTCCACGGAGGTGGAAGGGATAGTAGCCAACCCGGGAAGAACCAGCAGCAAACCCGGGGAGGGCCGAGCAGACGAAAGAACAGCGCAGGGTCCTGTGTCGTTCCTCCACGAAGACGGGGAGCGACATAATGGTGCCGTGACTTGGATATGAAGCCTAGGCAGGGCTTAGTGTCATTCCCCCACGAAGACGGGGAGCGACAATACAAAAATGGGAAAATCTTGCATGTTCATGGTTTGAAAAAATCAATATCTTCAAAATGTCCATTTTTCCAAAAGCAATTTAGAGGCTCAATGTGATACCAATGAAAATACCAAAGACATTCTTCTCAGACCTGGAAAAAAATGATGCCAAAATTCTTATGGAGGCACAGGTGACCTCAAATAGCTAAAGCAACCTTAGCAACAAAAAGCTCAAGGCATCACAATACCAGATTTTAAGACATAGTACAAGGCAGTAGTAATCAAAACATCCTGGTACTGGTGCAAAAAATAGATGAATAGATCAATGAAACAGAACAGAAACACCAGAAATTATTCCAAACATCTATAACTAACTTATATTTGAACAAAGAGCTAAACCCAATCCCTAAAGCAAGGACAGTCTCTTCAACAAACAGTGCTAAGAAAAATGCATTTCCAGATGCAGATGGATGAAGCAAGACCCCTACCATACACCTTAAACAAAAATCCACTCAGCATGGATTAAAGATCCAAACCTATGTCTGAGACCATCAAATTATTAGTGAACACTGGGGGAAACCCTGCAAGATATTGGCATGGGCAAAGAGTTCTTGGAAAAGACCCCAGAAGTCAAAGCCAAGATTAACAAATGGGATTACATCAAATCAAGAAGTTTCTGTACAGCAAAAGAAACAGACAGGAAACTGAAGAGACAACCAATAGAATGGGAGAAATTATTTGCAAATTATGCAACTGATAAAGGATGATTGACCAGAATCTGCCAAGAGATCAGGAAACTCCGCAACAACAAAACAAATAAGCCAGTTAAGAAATAGGCAAAGGACTTACACAGACATTTTTCAAAAGAGGAAATCCAAATGGCCAACAGACACATTAAAAAAATGATTTGGCTAAAAAGCCTGTGAGAGCCTTTCAGGCAATGAAAGTGAAGACATTGCAACAAAAAATGTTCTACATGAAGGATCTCTGTGAGTGAGATCCCAGTGGAAAGTTGTGGCCATCAAATAAGGATGTACTTCTCTCTAATAGGTGAGTGAATTTTCACTTTGTTTATGGCCTTGTCCAATTACTGACAGGGTTTGTGGATTCAAAAGGTTTCAATAGCCTAGGCAGTTCATGTCAAGAGCTTCCTGTGGTAACTAACATTGTATGTGAGTGGTAATTATTAAATTAGCAACATGAGTCACTGTGTACTAACTTTCCATACAGGTCCGCTATCCTCAATGTGCTATATTGAGAGTTAACTGTAAAACTAGTTCTCAAACAATGTGTGTGTGTGTGTAAATTTCTGAAAAATTTTTTAGTATAGAGTTGGTCTTCCGTGTACAAAGTAATTGAAAATGAATCTTTTTTTTTTTGATAGGCAGAGTTAGACAGTGAGAGAGACAGAGAGAAAGGTCTTCCTTTTCCATTGGTTCAGCCCCCCAAATGGCCACTATGGCCAGCATGCTGTGCCGATCTGAAGCCAGGAGCCAGGTGCTTTCTCCTGATCTCCCATGCGGGTGCAGGGCCCAAGCACTTGGACCATCCTTCACTGCCTTCCTGGGCCACAGCAGAGAGCTGGACTGGAAGAGGAGCAACCGGGACAGAATCCAGCACCCCAGCTGGGACTAGAACCCGGGGTGCCAGTGCCGCAGGAAGAGGATTAGCCAAGTGAGCCACAGCACCAGTCGAAAATGAATCTTAATGTAGAATGGGACTAGCAGGAGGAGGAGGGGTAGGAGTGTCGGTGGGAGAGTGATATGGTGGGAAGTTATATTGATTTAATTTCCTACAGCTGTATATCCAGGAGTGGCACTGCTTTCTATAGTTTCACTTTTCCTTTTTGAGGAATTGATATTCTCTTTGCCACAATGGATTTACTAATTTACATTTCAACTGAAATGTGCAAGTGTTTCATTTCTTCCCCATTATTTGAGCACTTATCTTTTGTCATCCTGGTAATGGTCAATATAATTGGAGCAAGGTGGTATCTCATTATAATTTTGATTTCCATTTTCCTAATGATTAGTGAAATTGAATATTTTTGCATGTACTTGGTCATTAGTCTGTCTCCCTTGTAATAATTTCAGAGCCTGTCTACTCTTCAATTTAAAATAGAATGATTTGCAACGTTGCTACTGAGTTACTTATATATTCTAATTGTTAGGTCATTCTCATGGTGACAGGTTTTTAAATATTTTCAGTCATTATGTAGGTTCCTTTTTCACTTTATTTTTTTCATTGCTGTATAGAAACTATTTAGTTTGATGAAATCCCATTTGTTTGGGTTTCTTTTGCTTCCTATTCTTTTGTGTGTGACAGAAAAAAAAATTGCCCATTACTTTGCTTTCTTCTAGGAGTTCAGAATTTATTTTCTTACATTTAGGTTTTATCTTTCATTAGGTTTTTATTGTACACAGTGAGACAAGGTCCAGTTTCATTCTTGTGGGTGTAATATAAAATTTCCAACATCCTTTTTAAAATACTTTATTTATTTGGGAGGTAGAGTTATAGAGAGATAGAGGGAGACACAGAGAGAAAGGTCTTCCATACACTGGTTCACTCCCCAAATGGCCACAAAGGCAAGAACTAGGGTTATCCAAAGACAGGTGCTTCTTCCAGGTCTCTCACATGGCTGTAGGGGCCCAAACACTTGGGCATCTTCTTTTATTAAGAAGATTCATGTATTTATTTGAAAGTCAGAGATACACAGAGAAAAGAGAGGCCAAGAGAAGGGGAGAGGTCTTCCATCTGCTGGTTCACTACACAGATGGCTGCAATGGCTGGAGCTGTGCTAATCTGAAGGCAGGAGCCAGGAGCTTCTTCCAGTCTCCCATGTGAGTGTAGGGGCCTAAGGACTTAAGCCATCTTCTACTGCTTTCTCAGGCCACAGCAGAGACCTGGATTCAAATTAGAGCACCGGTACTCGAACCAGCACCCATATAGGATGCAGGCACAGCAGGCAGTGGCTTTACCTGTTGTGTGGGCCATCTTCTGCTGCTTTCTAAGGCAATAGCAGAGAGGTGGATAGGAAGTGGAGCATCAGGGACTTGAACCAGCACCCACATGGAATTCCAACACTGCAGGTGGTGGCTTTACCCACTATACCACAGTGCTGGTCCCATAGGTTAGCTTCCATAAACCAATTTGTCAACAAGTCAAAGAGCTATATTCTCAATGTCAGATAGCAGAGTTGTCCAGAGTACACTATATTTAAGTCATTACTTAAACACACTTATATAATGAGTTATTGAAGAACCATTATAATTAAATGTGGCTGTGAAGCAAATATATATTGGTTAAAACTGAAGACTAATAGAAGTGAATTACTGCTGCCAAGATGAGCAACTATGAATTAAAACAAATTTATCTTTCAAGACTTTCCATGATTAAAAAATAAATACCAACAAATACAAAAACCTATTCTGCATGACATTTTTTATTTGATTTCTATGTGGTGGTTCATTAGCATTTCAAAGATATATATTATATATACCAAGATTTTTTTTTGCTGTTGTTGTTCTTTTTACCTAGAAACCTTTATTTAAAGCATAGAAATCATGTATTTCATAAATGTATATTTAAGTACTGATTCTTACCACCCTACCCTCCCTCCTGCCCACACTCCCATCCTTCTTCCTCTAGGCTCTCCTATTCACATTCTTATTTTTTACAAAGATCTCTTTGTAATTAACTTTATACTCATAAGATTAGCCTTACACTAATAAGGAATTCAACAACTAGTATTTAAAAAACACTGTCACTCAACATTCGACACAGGTGCTGTTCAAAAGCTTTATATCTCAAAGTGGCAACTGCACTTTTATTGATTACCTTTCAAGTACTCTATTAGTTATCACAGACCAGGGAGAACATATGATATTTGTCTTTTGGGGAGTGGATTATTTCATTAAGTATAATGGTTTCCATTTCCATCCATTTTGTTACAAATAACAGTATTTCATTTTCATCACTATAGTATTCCATGCAGTGCATATATAATAATTTTTATCAAGACTTCAGTTGACAGACATCTGTGTTGGTTCTTTACTTTAGCTATTGTGAATTGAGCTCCATTATACATGAGGGTACAGATAAATCATTTGTATTCTGATTTCATTTTTTTTGAGTAAGTGCCAAGGCATGAGATGGCTGTGTCATACTGTAGCATATATAGCAATCTGACAAATTCTCTCAAGTTTGTTAAAGTATGATCTTCTAAAGTCTTGTCTCTACTGTTGAGAAACAATGTTGTTTTTTCCTCTCTTACTATTTGTTGAACTCTTTAGAGTACGCTTAGTCTTATGAATATAAAGTAAATTGAAAGTAAATCATTGTAAAAAATGAGAGGAGGATTAGGAGAGGAAGGAGAAGAAAAGGTGGGACCATGGGCAGGAGGGAGAACAGGGTGGACATTGCCAATAAGTTCCTAAATCTGCATATATGAAATACATAAAATTTGTTTGAATAAAATAAAATATAAAACAGGATGTTGATTTTTACACTCTTATAGGGTAATCTAGCTGGATGTAGAATTCTTGAGTGACTGTCTTTTCCTTTCACTGTTATGAATATCCCATCAATTGCTTTCTGACCTCCATGGCTTAGGATGAAAATCCAGCTCATAATTAGGATCAGTATGGTCTTTGTGCTGTCAAGATTCTGCTTTTCTCATTATATTTTAGTAACTTGATTATAATTTGTCTAAATGTGGATCTCTGAATTTATCTCACTTGGAGGATGTTTTCTTCATTGGGTATTTAGACTTTTTTCATCAAATCTGGGACTTTTTTAGCCTTTACTCTTTCAAACATTCTTTCTACTTCTTACTCTCCTTTCTTCCTATGGAACCCCTATTTCTATCTTGGTATGCTTGATGATGTGCCACAGGTCGCCTATGCTGTGTTCATTTACTTTATACTTTCATTTTATTCTTTAGATTGGGTAATGCCAATTGCCCTTTAGTTTGCATTTTTTCATTGATAATCTGAAAAACATTAACATAAGAAGCCAGAAATAAGAGCTGGGCCCTCAGCGGCTGGTGTGTGGTGCAGCCAGTTGAATCCCTGGCCTGAGGCACCGGCATCCCATATGGATGCCTGTTCTAGTCCCAGCTACTCCTCTTTATTCAGCTCTCATAGCCCTGGGAAAGCAGTAGAAGATGGCCCAAATGCTTGGGTCCCTGAATCCACTGGCACTTTGGAGACCCAGAAGAAGCTGCTGGCTCCCGACTTCAGATCAGCATAGCTCCAGCCATTGCAGCCATCTGGTGAATGAAGCAGTGGATTGAAGACCCCTCTCTCTCTCTCTCTCTCTCTCTCTCTCTCTCTCTCTCCCCACTCTGTCACACTACCTCCCCATGGAAGATCCCTGTCCTCAATGAATGGAATTGAGAACGCCAAAAGCAGGTCTCAAAATATTTTGTGTGTATGTGTGTGTGTGTGTGTGTGCCAATTGTTGAAATCTTTACTTAGTATAGAGTTGGTCTTCTGTGTACAAAGTTAATTGAAATAGAATCTTAATGAGAACGGGACTGGAAAGGGAGGGGGGAGAAGAAGGGGTGAACATGTGGGTGGGAGGATGGGTATGGTGTGAAGAATAACTATATTCCTAAAGTTGTACTTATAATGTTTGTAATCCTTAAAAAATAAATTTTAGGCAGGCGCCACAGCTCAAGAGGCTAATCCTCTGCTTGTGGCACTGGCACACTGGGTTCTAGTCCCAGCTGGGGTGCTGGATTCTGTCCCAGTGCCCCTCTTCCAGGCCAGCTGTCTGCTCTAGCCCAGGAAGCCAGTGGAGGATGGCCCAAGTCCTTGGGCCCTGCACCCCATGGGAGACCAGAAGAGGCACCTGGCTCCTGGCTTCGGTTCGGCGCAGTGCACCGGCCTCAGCGCACTGGCTGCAGCAGCCATTGGGGTGGTGAACCAACAGCAAAGGAAGACCTTTCTCTCAGTCTCTCTCTCTCACTGTCCACTCTGACTGTCAAAAATAAATAAATAAATAAATAAAATTTTAAAAAATCTCTAAAAAAGAGAGTTGTGGCCTCTAAATTCTTTCATGGGTCTGTGTATAGCCCACCACATGTGTGTGGCTGGATTAACAGGAATGTTTAGAACTTTTCAGAGCCCTCTATAGGCATTTGTGTAATCTTCTCAGGCTACCAAAACAAAATTATCATAGATTAAGTGGATTAGACAACAGACGTTTATTTTCTAAAGGTTCTGGTGTAGTCAGTCTCAGGTAAGGGGTCTTTTACTGGCTCACACACAGATCTTGTTTTTTTTTTAACTTTTATTTAATAAATACGAATTTCCAAAGTACAGTTTTTGGATTACAATGGCTTTTCCCCCCAATAACTTCCCTCCCAACCACAACCATCCCATCTCCTGCTCCCTCTCCCATTCCATTTGCATCAATATTCATTTTCAATTATCTTTATATAAAGATTAATTTAGTACATATTCAATAAAGATTTCATCACTTTGCACCCACACCAAAACACAAAGTGTAAAATACTGTTCAAGTACAAGTTACACAATTAATTCATGTTCTACAACACAAAAAGGACAGAGATCCTACATTAGGAGCAAGTGCACAGTGACTCCTGTTGTTGACTTAACAAATAGACACTCTTGTTTATGGCGTCAGTAATCACCCTAAGCTCTAGTCATGAGTTGCCAAGGCTATGGAAGCATTTTGAGTTCGCGGACTCCAATCATATTTAGACAAGGTCATAGTCAAAGTGGAAGTTCTCTCATACCTTTCAGAGAAAGGTACTTCCTTTTTTGATGGCACCATTCTTTCCAATGGGATCTCACTCACACAGATCTTTCATTTAGGTTTTTTTTTGTTTTTTTTTTTTTGTTTTTTTTTTTTGACAGAGTGTCTTGGCTTTCCATGCCTAAAATACTCGCATGAGCTCTTCAGCTCTTTTTAACAAACATGCTTAAGCAGAGGAATTTTTTAACCCATTTTTAAAGAGACGGTAATTATAGATTGTACACGTCCACTGTTTTGAGCCAGCTGAGCAAGTTAACCCGCACAGATTTGCTAATAAAGGATTGATGACATTTCAAAAAAAATAATGTGAATTTTTCCATAACTTTTGAAAGTTTCCTCACATATCAAAACATCATGTAGCACGCCTTGAATATACACAATTTTTTTCAGTCATGCTCCAACATCCTTCAAAAACTGAAACATATAAATCAACGAGGTTCTTATATCAAAAATATAAATTCAAAATAACTTAGTGGACATATTTACAGGATTGGAAAGGTTTCATGGAGCAGAGATAAATTTTAAAATACTCATAAATTTGAGTAGCCAAAATTTCTAATATGAAAATGCAAATACAGATGGCAGCCTGTGAAGGGAAATTGTAAGGGCTAAGATGATACCGAAGTGTCAAATTACATGGTACATGTGCCCCTCTAAAACCTGAACAAAAACCCCAAGTCAAACAGAACATTTGTTTTTGCCTTACCCACTCTAGGTGACTATGTTATTGGAAACAGAAAATGGAGAGACCCCTAGAAACAGCTGTGCTGAGAGGCCAGCATCCTGGAAGAGACCCTGCTGCCCACATATTTAGAAAACTGGGGGGAATCAGGTCCCGGCAGGGAAGGATGGAGGAGCCCAGGGCAGCACAAACTACAGCTCCCGTCCCACACGCACCCCACACACGGAGCCCACATTCTCCCTAATGACCACCCCGTACCCACTGCACAGTCAGGGAGACGCGGGGCTGCTGCCACACAGCTGCCCAGGGAAGGCTCCGGGGATGAGAAGTCGCTGAGAGCAGGGAAGGGGCAGGGCGTCGGGGGTCCCGGGTGCCAGTCCAGACCCCGACCCCCGGGTCTGAGGGGACCAAGGGAAGCGCTGGGCCAGCAGCAATATGGCGCCACAGATTCGGAGACGACCTCTGGGAGGCCCGCGTCCTGCCAGCTTCTCAGCAGCTTCCACGGCTGCTTTACGCCTCTCCCGACACCTGGGCGCACACACTCACCACGTCGCGGTTTTCAGCTCCAGGTGTCCAGCGTCCCCCGGTGATGAAGGTGGAGGCCACGGAGCCCGACTTGCTTTGGGAGCCTCCTGCCTGCAGAGCCGTCTCCTAGCACCTCGCTCCTGCCCAGAACTGTAAGATGAATGTGACGTCAAGACGCCGCGTGATGACGTGACGTGGACGTCGTCGTGCCTGATTGGACAGCGTGCATGGCCGTGAGCGCACACAACCTCACAAAGGATGCAGCCCATCAACATCCTCCACGGCAATGGGCCCCTGACTTCAGGTTGTGCTGGGTGGGAGCAGCAGGAGGCGAGGCCTGGCTGCAGGTCGGACTCCACCTCCCCAGGCGGGAGGCCTCTCCCTCTGCTCCTGCACCCGCCGGGTCTCTCCTGTGGCCCTGTCCTCCCTGATGGGTCCCTGCTGGAGCTCTCGGTGCAGTAACTGCTTCAGTGAGTCACAGTTCTGTGCGTCTGCCTCTGGGCTTCATTTTCTTCGTATTGAAAATTAGCACATTATTTTCAATAAAGTTGTGGAAAATGTAATTTAAAAGGTAAGTTGATTTTCATGTAAAAATATTTTGAAATCTAAATCTACATTTTTTCTCATAATACACATTTTCCATGCATTTTTGAAGGCTCACTACAGTCATCCAAGTGTTCAATGAAATACCACTATGTATTCCTCCCCTCTAAATTACTTTTGTACATTTACCAACTCTCTCCACCCCATCCCAACCCCAGCCTCTGGGGACCATTATTCTGTTCTCTATGTCTACAAGATTGTTTCAGACACCATTTAATGAGTGAGATCATGCAGTATTTGTCTTTCTGTGCCTGGCTTGTTTCATGTTACGTAATATTCTCAAGGCTTATCCATGTTGTCAGAAATAGTAGAAGTGAATAGCATTCCATTGGACATATACAATAATGTTGGGTCTTTTGTGTTACTTTTTAATATTGATTTGAAGAATGCTGAAATACATCGCATGATTCAATCCTTTTATTCCCTTTTCTCCTGTCAGTATTTGTTTTCTGCTCTGCCTATTGACCCTTAGTATTTTCTATTGTTTTTTGCTGGTTCATGGTATATCTAGTGGATTTTAAAAATATTGATCTTTCCAGTAATCTGGTTAAATTCATTATCAGTTGTATTTGTTTTTAGATTGTGTTGCTTCTCTCTGAATATCTCCAATATATTGACATTTTATTTTTTTTATTTTTTTTTACTTTTTTTAAACTTTTATTTAATGAATATAAATTTCCAAAGTACAGCTTATGGATTACAATGGCTTCCCCCCCATAACGTCCCTCCCACCCGCACCCCTCCCCTTTCCCACTCCCTCTCCCCTTCCATTCACATCAAGATTCATTTTCGTTTCTCTTTATATACAGAAGATCAGTTTAGCATACATTAAGTAAAGATTTCAACAGTTTGCTCCCACACAGAAACATAGTGAAAAATACTGTTTGAGTACTAGTTATAGCATTAAATCTCAAGTACAGCACACTAAGGACAAAGATCCTACATGAGGAGTAAGTGCACAGTGACTCCTGTTGTTGACTTAACAAATTGACACTCTTGTTTATGGCATCAGTAATCACCCTAGGCTCTTGTCATGAGCTGCCAAGGCTATGGAAGCCCCCTGAGTTCACTGACTCTGATAATTTTTAGACAAGGCCATGGTCAAAGTGGAAGTTCTTTCCTCCATTGACATTTTATTGCTTAGAAATCTTTACATCATTTTTTTTTTCTTTTTGCTCTCTCCTTCCCCCACTACTGCTCCTATAAGAAGTTGAAGATTCTGGGGGTGGCCTGGACAAGAATTACTTACAGGCAGGGAAAAAGCTGTCAACGATCCTGTATGTATTCTGTTGTTTTTGTAGGATCATTTTTAAACAATCTTGATTGGAATAAGGAAGCCACTTCTTTTTAAATATACTGCTATCAGTTTTTTTTTTTAATTTCATGATGATTTTTCAAACACTTTTCAACATTCAATGTAAATAGTCAGGTGATTTTCTTCTTGAATTTTTTAGTTACCTGGAATATTTCAATAGATTGTTTAAAAATGTTAACCACCTCTCGCATTTTTTCTTGCATTTCACTTGCTATTAATTATATTTTTATATTTTATATGTGATTTAATTTATTATACAAATATTAAGGATATATACATCTGTTTATGAAAGTGAGGCTTATACTTAATTCATATTTAAAGTTCTGGTAGGGTCAACTTGTATCATCAACAATGTAATGCTGTTTCCAAAAGAAATTTGAAAATATTCTTTGCTTATTTCTACCTTGCTACATCTGGGAAACATAGATGTGTTAGGAATATTTTATATTTCTTTTTTTCCAAAAGATTTATTTTTTTTAAAGTAGGAACTACTGAGAAGCAGAGGCAGACAGAGAGAGAGAGACAGAGAGAGGGAGGGAGTAATCTCCACCTGCTCGGTTACTCCCCAAATGGACATAAGGAGCCAGAGTCAGGCTGATATGAAGACGGGAGCCAGATACTTTCTCCAGGTCCCCCATGCTTGTGCAGAAACCCAAGCACTTGGGCATCTTCCACTGTTTTCCCAGGCCATCAGCACAGAGCTAGATTCTGTATGTAGCTATTGTGAATGGATTTATCTTAGAAGTTCTTCTCAGCTATGGCATTATCTGTGTATACAGAGCCTATTGATTTTTTGGTATTGACTTTATATCCTGCTACTTTACCATGCTCTTCTAAAAATTACAATAGCCTTCTGGTGGAGGCTTTTGGATCCCCTATGTATAGAACTATGTCATCTGCAAATAGCGCTAGTTTGACTTCTTCCTTCCAAATTTGTATCCTCTTGATTTCTTTTTCTTGGCTCTGGCTAAAACTTCCAGTATTATATTGAATAGACATGTTGTAAATGGACCTCCTTGTCTGTTACCGGATCTCAATGGGAATGCTTCCAACTTTTCCCATTCATTTTGATGCTGCCCATGGGATTGTCATAAACTGCCTTGATTGTGTTGAGGATTATTCCTTCTATACCCAATTTGGTATGAGTTTTCATCATAAAAGGGTGTTGTATTTTAGCAAGTGCTTTCTCTGCATCTATTGAGATAATCATATGGGTTTTCTCCTGCAGTTTGTTAATGTGGTGTATCACATTGATAGATTTGCAAATGTTGAACCAACCCTGCATACCAGGGATAAATCCCACTTGGTCTGGGGGGATGATCTTTCTGATGTGTTGTTGAATTCTATTGGACAGAATTTTATTGAGGATTTTAGCACCTATGTTCATCTGAGAAATTGGTCTGGAATTCTCTTTTCTGTTGCATCTTTTTCAGGTTAGGAATTAAGGTGATGCTGGCTTCAGAGGAAGAATTTGGGAGGATTCTCTCTCTTTCACTTGTTTTGAATATTTTGAGAAGAACTGGAGTTAGTTTTTCTTCAAATGTATGGTAGAATTCAGCTGTGCAGCCACCCGGTCCTGGGCTTTTCTTTCTTGGAAGGACCTTTATTACTGTTTCAATTTCTGACTCAGTTATGGGTCTGTTTAGGTTTTCTATGTCTTCATGGTTCAATTTAGGAAGGTTTTATTTGTCCAGGAATCTATCCATTTCTGGTAGATTTCCCAGTTTGTTGGCATACAATTCTTTGTAGTAATTTCTTATGATTCTTTTTATTTCTATGGTGTCTGTTGTTACATTCCCTTTTTCATATCAGATTTTATTGATTTGGGTCTTCTCTCTCCTTTTGTTAATTAGTTGTGCCAAATGTATGTCAATTTTGTTTATGTTTTCAAAAAACCAGCTCTTCATTTTGCTATTTTATATTTTTTGGATTCAATTCTGTTGATTTCTACTCTGTTTTGAATTATTTCTCAAACTCATTTTGTGTTTGGTTTGATGTAGTTTTTCTAGATCCTTGAGATGCACTGATAGCTCATTTTTTGGTGCCTTTCCAATTTCTTGATGTAGGCACCTACTGCTATAAATTTTCCTCTTAACACTGCTTTTGTTGTATCTCATAAGTTTTCAAAATGGGATATGTACTCTATAGAATACTACACAGCAGTAAAAAAAAAAAGAAATCTGGCCATTTGCAACAAAATGGAGGAATCTGGAAAACATCATGCTGAGTGAAATACAGCAGTCACAAAGGGACAAATACAATATGTTCTCCCTGATCTGTGACAGTAACTGAGCACCTAAAAGGAAAGCTGTTGAAGTGAAATGGACACTATGAGAAACAATGAATTGTTCAGCCTTTGTCCTGATATTTATCCATGGGAAGTGAAACCATAATTCTGAATAGTTATGTGTATCCCCATCAACTGTAGATAAAACAAATTATTATATATACCCTATGGAATAATGCACTGTGGTAATAGAAATGAAAACGTGTTGTTTGCAGCCAAATAGATATAAATGGAAACCATTTTACTTACGAAATAAGCCAGTCAGAAAAGGACGCATACCATATTGTCTATCTGATCTGTGGTAACAGAGTACTTTAGATGTTATCTATAGGAGTGAAACTGAAACTTTGAGATGTATTGATTTTGAACAGCCCTTGCCTTGACTGTTGTGGAACAATGTTGTTTTCTTGTTTATTTTGTTCTTTGCTTCTTTTATTCTTGTACATTATGACACATTAATAATGTGCAAAAACACTGTACTATCAGAAACCTACCATTTATGTTACAGTAAATTGTGAAGCCATCAAAACTTCTGGCTTCATACACGTAACATTGTGATGTCATAATCGATTGTAATGCCATATGCTACCACTGTCTTATCATAAACCATCATGGCAATGTTCCAATGGATAGTGATGTCATAAACCACCATTATGATTTAGATTGTGATCTCATAAAACCATTGTGATTTCATAAAGCAATATTTGATGCCATACACAAACAATTGTGATGTCATAATCCAACTGTTGTGATGTTATGATTAATTGTAAAGTCCTAAATCTATTGTGACATCATACCTATCATTGTGCCATCAGACATACTGTTCTGATATCATAATTGTAGCATCACAAAATGAATTTAAAATGAGTAGCTATTTTGAAGGCATTAAAAGCATAAATCTACTGTAATGTCATAATCAATTGTGATGTATTAAACACCCAGGTGAGGTCAATGTAATTTTGTGTTATGAAGTCAATATCAATATTGTGATTCGCAAAAACCATTGTAATGTCATAAATCCATATTGTGATGCTGTAATCAAACAATGTTATATCATAACCCAACCATAATCCACTCTGATTTCATAAACCTACCATTGTAATGTCACAATCATAATGTCATAAGCCACCATTTTGATGTAAAAAGCCATTGTGATGTTTTAAGCCTTCTATTGTGATATCAAAAACCAACCATTGAGTTTCCATAATCAATTGTGATGTCATAAAACGACCACGGAACCACCATTATGTTGTCATAAACCAACTACTGTGATGTCATATGTAAACTAGCATAGACATTATTTTAATATTATACTCAATTCTGATGTCATAAAATGAATTTTGAAGTGAAAATATATTGTGATGTCATAAAGTTACCATTGTTATAATCAATTGTGATTGTTGAAAAAAACCTCATGATTTCTTAATCAACTGGGACAAATTCATTATCAATTGTTATGTCATAGAATATCATTATGATGTTTTCATAAATTGTGATGTCACAGAAACCATAAAAACCATCATGCTGTTATAAAGCTACCATTGTTGTGTCACAATTAATTGTAATTTTGTAAACCTTGTAATGTTATAATTAATAATCCACCATTGTGATGTGCTAAACCTACCACTTAATGTCACAATCAACTGTGAAGTTATAAAACAATTGTAATATCAGAAGTTGAATTTTATGACATCATAATCAATTGAACTGTCATAAAATACCATTATAATTAATTGTGATATAAAATCTATTGTGATGTCATAAACCAGTATTTTACATAAAAATCTATGGTCATGTTACAAAGCTACCATTATTTTGTCATAATCAATGGTGATGTCACAAAAATCATGTCATAATCAACTCAAATATTATAAGCCACCATTATTATATCATAAACCTATAACTGTGAGACATAAACAATTCAGAACCATTGTGAAGTAAACCTACCATTTTGAAATACTAATGAATTGTGATGTCATAACCACTATTGTTATTTCATAGACTATTATATGTGATATCATATTCCATACAAAGCCAGTGTAACTTATAAACCAACTGCTCTGATGTCATAATCAATTATGAAGTATCATGATCAAATGTAATTTCATAAACTACCATTGTGATATTATGAACACTGTGATGCCATGAACGTTGTGATATCATAAATAATCACAGTGTTGTAATAATTGTGATGTTATGAAAATAATTGTCATATACCAATATCCTGATGCTATAAATGTACCTTTTTTGTCATTAAACAACCATTACATTGCCATAATTGATTTTGAAGTCCTAAAATGTTTTGATATCATGAACAAGAATGTGATGTCATAATCATATGTGGTGTTATACGACCATGTTGTCATAAATCCATATTAAACTTTCATACTCAATGTTGAAGTGATAAAACAATTGTGATTAGCTAGCCATTGTGTTGTTATAATCACTAGAGATGACATAAACCATCATTGTGATGCCATTAGCTTCCATTGTGACATAATAAAACTGCCATTGTGATGTCATAATACATGCTAGCCATGGAGGCCTTCCCCAGGGATGGTCAGACCGCAAAAATTGACGTGATACCTTCACTGCCACGGCTGCCCCCTCCTGCCCTGCATCCCTTGCCCTTGCTCCCTGCCAAACCTGTAACTGGGTGGGTCTGAGCGGGAACCTTACGTGAATGCCTTCTGTGGACATCCAGTCCTGCGTCCTAAAGGTCTCCCAGGGCAGACTTACTCCCCACAAAACTTGAAGCTGGGGAAGCTGCAGCTACACATTCCACAAAGGGCTGGCACTTAACACCCATCACCTGGAAGGCTGTTGACCAACTCACACAGGGTGCCCTCCCATCTTCCGGCGGTGTCATGATTTGGAGTGTCCATTCTTGCCCAGGACCTGGTGAGAGGTAAAAAGACCTTTTTTCACTGTCACCCAATAGTCCATGGTGATGGCATAAAAACTCATTATGATGTAATCAACTGGGAGTGATAAACCATTGTTGTTGTATCAGAAACCAACCATTGTGGTGTAATAATCAATTGTGGAGTCACAAAAAACACTGTGCTGTCATAAATAACCATTTTGCAGTATCATAATCAATTGTAATGCCATAAACCATTATGATGTCATAAACCTACTCTTCTGATTTCATATAAATTGTGGTGTCAAAAACTATGATGTTATACAAATCTTAAAATATTGTGGCAAAATAAAGCTACCATTGTGATAGTATGATCAATTGTGATGTCATAAAAACTTTGTGATATTATAAAGCTACCATTGACATGTCATAATTGTGACATTACCATTGACATGTCACAATACATCATGATGTAAAAGTTCTTGTGATTACATAATCAACTGGGATGTGATAATTCACCATTGTTATATCATAAAGCTAACATTGTGATATAAAACTTCTGATGTGGTAAACCACCATTGTGATGTCATAATAAATTGTGATGTAGTGAAAAACATTGTGATACCGGGTTTCCGGCAAGATGGTGGAATAGGAAGGGATGTCACAATATGTCCTAAACTATCATTGTTGTGTCATAATTCATTGTGATATTGCCAAAACCATTGTGATGTCATTATCAATTGGGATGTGAAAAGCTTCCCCCGTGATATCATAAACCTCAGGATAATTTATTATGTTACCAGAAGAGGAATGTCATTTTTGGGTAATTGTAAATATATGTTTTTTAAAGCATAGAAAAAGTTATGTATCAGAAAACTTGAGTGTAAATCATACATAAAATAGCATACAATTTTGAAGACTTTGGGTATTCTGTATCTTTCAATCAAAACCTGTAGTGAATTTTTCATAGAAAGAACACATGTTAGTTACCATAGAACAGGTAAACATATAATTTTTCTTTTGGAGATGCCTTATTTCACAAAATATAATGGTTTCCAGTTGCATATATTTTGCTGTGAAAGACAGGATTTCAGTTTTTTATTGCTGAGTAATATTCCATAGTATACACATACCACATTTTCTTTATGCAATCATCAAATGATGGGCATCTGGGCTGATTCCATATCTTAGTTATTGTAAATTGAACTTGAATAAATGTGGGATACAGGTAACTCTTTCATATGCTGATTTCATTTTGTTTGGATATTTTCCCAGGAGTGACATGACTGGATCATATGGTAGATCTATTTTCAGCTTTCTGAGGAATTTTCTTACTGTATTCCACAATGGCTGTTCTAGTTTACATTTCCACCAACACTGGACTCGCTAATATTTCCTCCACATGCTCACCAGTATTTATTGATTTGTAATTTCTTTCTTGCTAATAATAACTTAAATTTGGGGCAGTCTAGGACTCATTTTCCTTTTCAATACACCAAAAGAATTGGGGTTATAAGGAAAAAATAAGTTCATACATGAAGAAATTGGAAACAAAACAAAATATAGGAGGTGTATTAGTGTCATGTAAACTCAACCATGGAAGAATTGACAGTATTCTACCAAAGTTTCTGAAGGCTTTTAACTCTGATGAATAGATTTTCCTTTCCCTTATATAGCAAGTATTTTTCCTTCTTCCATAAAACCGATAGTGACATTTCTTAAAAATAAAAGAAATTGATGAAGTAATTCTGTAAAATTTATTAATGTTAAGTAACCTACCAGAATTTATTTATACACACAGAAAAAATAAGCACTTTTATATATGGCCATATTGTTCATGATTGTACAGAAACTGATATACTGTGCAAAAGATTCTGGATTTACTTATAATCCATCCCAGTCACTATATATGAAATGTTCTGCTTTGCTAAATACTCACTGAGAATGTTTTACTTACATAGCATGTAGCTTCCTGAAGCCCTCCACTTTTCTTCTTACTCCAAGTCCCAATCAATGTAGAAACATAGCTGTGGAATTATTCTTTTGCTGTGTTCTTGGAAGAACAAGGAGGCAATAGGGAAAGACAGCTGTACAGCAAAGACCAAGAATATCCAAGGGAGGTCAGGAAAGTCAGCTTAGATTACCAATATCTATGCTGCATGCTCTGTCCTTTAATATATTTTTATTTTCTTGCACAAAAAGAGATCAGGGCTACTGCTGTCTTTTGATAATTAATGAGATACACAGTGCTGAAGAAAAGTGACTTATAAGATACCAGAGCTGACACAGAATCGAAGCATACACAAATGATAAAAAATGTATGAACTTCCTTCATGTTTCCTGAAATAGCAATGAAGTAGAACAAATAGGAAATTAGAAAATAGAAAAATAGAAATCTCATGCCAGATTAAGGAAATGTGAACTTCTTTTTTCTAGAAGGAACAATTAAATATATATAAAAGGAGTAAGACAGAATTTTTAGAAATCCGAAGGGAAAAACCACATTAAACACTACTGTGACCCCACCCAGAAAAAATGAAAAACTGTTATTTCAACTAGCACAGTGTAAAGAAAAGGTATGTGATTAACAGAAACATTGAATAGAGAAATTTCTAAACATTTGGGAAAAATCATTTCCTGTATAAAAACAATGAGAAGACTTTCAAAAACTGTAAGTAGCCACATCTTCAGAACTGTAAATTTTATAGATGCTTGCAATAACCTTGGAAGTTTTTACTCAGAAACGTGGCTGAATTTCAGTAAAAGAAGTGAGATTTGGGACTTGGAATAGTTTTCAATTCAGGTCTTCCACTCCCTTCCTCCAAAGTATAAGTTTGGATTTCCCTAAACCAAAACCCCAAACCAAAAATCTCCAAAGTCCAAAACTTCCTCAGTGCTCACCACAAGAGCAAAATCCTACACCTGACCTCATGGAAGTTATTATGGTCAAAATGTTTGCACACTGGGGCCTGTGCTGTGGTGCAGTGGGTTAAGGCTTCAGACTGCAGAGCTGGCATCCTATATGGGCACGGATTTGAGTCCCTGCTGCTCCACTTCTGATCCAGCAGCCTGTTATTGTGCCTGGGAGAGCAGAGGAAGATGACCTATTTTCTTTGGCCCCTGCAGCCACATGGGAGATCCAGAAGAATCTCCTGGCTCCTGGCTCTGGATAGGTTCAGCTCTGGTTACTGTGGCCATTTGGGGAATCCACCAGCAGATGAAAGCTCTCTCTTTCCCCCTTTCTGTCTCTTCTCTCTAACTCTTTTTTTAAAAGAAATATTTAAAAAAGTAAAATGCTGACATACTAAAAAATATGGTATAAATTATGTTCACGCTATGAATAAGTGAATACCTCTTGAAATTTGAGTCCTATCACCAAGATTTCTCCTCAGTTCTAAGAATATTCCAAAATCTCCCCATATTAGTCTGAAGCCATTTCCATAAGGGACAGACTAATTCTATTGAAAACCAACAATTCCATTCTCACATAGAAAATGAGCACCTGGACCAAGTGTGCAGGAATGTTTTTTTTTATTTTTTTACCTTTTATTTAGTAAATATAAATTTCCAAAGTACAGTGTATGGATTATAATGGCTCTCCTCCCCCATAATTTCCCTCCCACTGGCACCCCTCCATATCTGGATCCCTCTCCCATTCCATTCACATCAAGATTCATTTTCAAATCTCTTTATATACAGAAGATCGATTTAGTATGTATTAAGTAAAGATTTCAACAGTTTGCACCCACACAGAAATACAAGATGTAAAATACTGTTTCAGTACTAGTTATAGCATTACTTCACATTGGACAACATATTAAGGACAGAGATCCCACATGAGGAGTAATTACACAGTGACTGCTGTTGTGGATTTAACAATTTGAAATCTTGATTATGCCGTCAGTAATCTCCCTAGGCTCTTGTCATGAGTTGCCAAGGCTACGGAAGCCTTTTGAGTTCGCCGACTCTGATCTTATTCAGACAGGGTCATAGTCAAAGTGGAAGTTCTCTCCTCCCTTCAGAGAAAGGTACCTGCTTTGACGGCACCATTCTTTCCACTGGGATCTCACTCGCAGACATCTTTCATTTAGGTGTTTTTTTTTTTTTCCAGAGTGTTTTGGCTTTTCATGCCTAAAATACTCTCTTGGGCTCTTCTACCAGATTCGAATGCCTTAAGGGTGATTCTGAGGCCAGAGTGCTATTTAGGACATCTGCCATTCTATGAATCTGCTGTGTATCCTGCTTCCCATGTTGGATCATTGTCTCCCTTTTTGATTCTATCAGTTAGCATTAGCAGACAGTAGTCTTGTTTGTGTGATCCCTTTAACTCTTAGACCTATCAGTCTGATCAACTGTGAACTGAAATTGATCACTTGGACTAGTGAGATGGCATTGGTATATGCCACCTTGATGGGATTGAATTGGAATCCCCTGGCACGTTTTTAACTCCACCATTTGGGGCAAGTCCGATTGAGAATGTCCCAAATTGTACATCTCCTCCCTCTCTTATTCCCACTCTTATATTTAACAGGGATCACTTTTCAGTTAAAATTTAAACACCTAAGAATAATTGTATGTTAATTACAGAACAAGAGTTGCCATTATTTAACCAGATTAGTGCTTTTGTAAAAAAAAAAGTCCATTAGCAAACCCCATTTTTATATGACCAAACTCACAGCTAACCTTCTAATAGTAGTTTTTCCCATAGGAATCCTTAGTAAAAACAAGAAGCAGCAATAGCTTTATCCTGACTCTTCCTGATGTGATGATAAACATTGGGGAAAATATGCAATAGACACAAAATTTTTTCAAAAAAGCTGGAAAATGTGAATCAGGAATTGAATAATTGAATCTACTTCAAAATTCACATTTTGAAGCCCTAATCCCAAGTGTAATTAGAAGTAATTAAGGCCGGCTACATGGCTCACTAGGTTAATCTTCTGCCTTGCGGCGCCAGCACACCGGGTTCTAGTCCTGGTCAGGATGCTGGATTCTGTCCCGGTTGCCCCTCTTCCAGGCCAGCTCTCTGCTGTGGCCAGGGAGTGCAGTGGAGGATGGCCCAAGTGTGCCCAGCACTCCATGGGAGACCAGGAGAGGCACCTGGCGTGGTGCGCCAGCCGCAGGGGCCATTGGAGGGTGAACCAACAGCAAAGGAAGACCTTTCTCTCTGTCTCTCTCACTGTCCACTCTGCCCATCAAAAAAAAAGTAACTAAGAAGAAATGAGTCATAAGGATGTAGCCATAATCCAACAGAATTAGTCTTTTTCTAGGAAGACAGCAGAGAGTGTGTCTGTTCTGTTTTCACACATTCATGGAAGAAATGTCATTTGAGGTTGTATCAAGCAAGATCTGTCTGCAAGCCAGTAAAAGACCCATTACCATAGACTGACTCTACCAAAACCATTAGAAAATAAACTTCTGTTTTCTAATCCACTTAGCCTATGATAATTTTGTTTTGAAAAGCTAAGAAGAAGACTACACAAATGCCTACAGAGGGCTCTTATGAAAGTTCTAAACCGTTCCTATGTTTGCAAATCGATCAATGTGATACACCACATTAACAAACTGCAGATGAAAAAACATATAATTATCTCAATAGACGCAGAGAAAGCATTTGATAAAATACAACACACTTTCATGATGAAAACTCTAAGCAAATTGGGTATAGAAGGAACATTCCTCAATACAATTAAAGCAATTTATGAAAAACCCACAGCCAGCATCCTATTGAATGGGGAAAAGTTGGAAGCATTTCCACTGAGATCTGGTGCCAGACAGGGATGCCCACTCTCACCACTGCTATTTAACATAGTTCTGGAAGTTTTAGCCAGAGCCATTAGACAAGAAAAAGAAATGAAATGGATACAAATTGAGAAGGAAGACCTCAAACTATCCCTCTTTGCAGATGATATGATTCTTTATTTAGGGGACCCAAAGAACTCTACTAAGAGACTATTGGAACTCACAGAAGAGTTTGGCAAAGTAGCAGGATATAAAATAAAAAAATGCACAAAAATCAACAGCCTTTGTATAAACAGACAATGCCACGCCTGAGGAAGAACTTCTAAGAGCAATCCCATTCACAACAGCTGCAAAAATAATCAAATACTTTGTAATACACTTACCGAATGGTGTCATATATCTCTACAATGAGAATTACAAAACCTTAAAGAAAGGAATAGAAGAGGATACCAAAAAATGGAAAAATCTTCCATACTCATGGATTGGAAGAATCAACATCATCAAAATGTCCATTCTCCCAAAAGCAATTTATAGATTCAATGTAACATAAAAATACCAAAGACATTGTTCTCCGATCTGGAAAAATGATGCTGAAATTCATATGGAGGCAAAGGGGACCTTGAATATCTAAAGCAATATTGTACAACAAAAACAAAGCCAGAGGCATCAAATTACCAGATTTCAAGACATACTACAGGGCAGTTGTTATCAAAACAGGATGGTACTGGTACAGAAACAGATGGATAGACCAATGGAACAGAATGGAAACACCAGAAATCAATCCAAACATCTACAGCCAACTTATGTTTAATCAAGGATCCAAAACCAATTACTGGAGTAAGGACAGTCTATTCAATAAATGATGCTGGGAAAACTGGATTTCCACGTGCAGAAGCATGAAGCAAGACCCGTACATTTCCCCTTACACAGAAATCCACTCAACATGGATTAAAGATCTAAATCTATGACCCGACACCATCAAATTATTAGAGAACACTGCAGAAACCCTGCAAAATATAAGCAAAGGTAAAGACTTCTTAGAAAAGACCCTGTAGGCACAGGCAGTCAAAGCCAAAATTAACTATTGGGATTGCATGAAATTGAGAAGTTTCTGTACTGCAAAAGAAACAGTCACTAAAGTGAAGAGGCAACCGAAAGAATGGGAAAAAATATTTGTAAACTATGCAACAGATAAAGGATTAATAACCAGAATCTACAAAGAAATCAAGAAACTCCACAACAACAAAACAAACAACCCACTTAACTGATGGGCCAAGGACCTCAGTAGACATTTTTCAAAAGAGGAAATCCAAATGGCCAAGACACATGAAAAAATGTTCAGGATCACTAGTATTCAGGGAAATGCAAATCAAAACCACAATGAGGTTTCACCTCACCCCAGTTAGAATGGTTCACATTCAGAAATCTACCAACAACAGATGCTGGCGAGGATGTGGGGAAAAAGGGACACTAACCCACTGTTGGTGGGAATGCAAACTGGTTAAACCACTGTGGAAGTCAGTCTGGAGATTCCTCAGAAACCAGTAATCCCACTCCATGCAATTTACCCAAAGGAAATTAAATTGGCAAACAAAAAAGCTGTCTGCACATTAATGTTTATTGCAGCTCAATGCACAATAGCTAAGACCTGGAATCAACGTAAATGCCCATCAACAGTAGACTGGATAAAGAAATTAAGGGACATGCACTCCATAGAATACTATACAGCAGTAAAAAAACAATGAAATCTGGTCATTTGCCACAAAATGGAGGAATCTGGAAAACATCATGCTGAGTGAAATAGGCCAGTCCAAAAGGGACAAATATCATATGTTCTCTCTGATCAGTGACAGCTAACCGAGCACCAAAAAGGAAACCTGTTGAAGTGCAATGGACACTATGAGAAACAGTGACTTGATCAGTCTTGTCCTGACTATCGAGGAACAACTTACTATTTTATTCCTTTTAGTATTTTTTATTCTACTTAATACCATTGGTTGAACTCTTTAATTAACACAAAATTATTCTTAGGTGTTTAAATTTAACTGAAAAGTGATCCCTGTTAAATATAGGAGTGGGAATAAGAGAGGGAGGAGATGTACAATTTGGGACATGCTCAATCAGACTTGCCCCAAATGGTAGAGTTAGAAACGTGCCAGGGGATTCCAATTCAATCCCATCAATGTGGCCTGTACCAATGCCATCTCACTAGTCACAGTGATCAATTTCAGTTCACAGTTGATCACACTGATAGGTCTAAGAGTCAAAGGAATCACACACAAGACTAGTGTCTGCTAATACTAACTGACAGAATTAAAAAGGGAGAGAACTATTCAACATGGGAAGCAGGATACACATCAGACTCATAGAATGGCAGATGTCCTAAACAGCACTCTGGCCTCAGAATCAGCCCTTAAGGCATTCGGATCTGGCTGAAGAGCCCATGAGAGTATTTTTGGTATGGAAATCCAAGACACTGTGACAAAAAAGGCCTAAATGAAAGATCCCAGTGGAAAGAACGGGGTCATCGAAGAAGGAGATACCTTTCTCTGAAGGGAGGAGAGAACTTCCACTTTAACTATGACCTTTTCTAAATAGGATCAGAGTCGGCAAACTCAAAATGCTTCCATATCTTTGGCAACTCATAACAAGAGCCTAGGGAGATTACTGATGCCATAAACAAGAGTATCAAATTGTTAAATCAGAAATTGATCACCAGGACTAGTGAGATGGCATTGGTACATGCAACCTTGATGGGATTGAATTGGAATCTCCTGGTATGTTTCTAACTCAACCATTTGAGGTAAGTCAGCTTGAGCATGTCCCGAATTGATCAATTTCTGTTCACAATTGATCATAATGATAGGACTAAGAGCAAAAGGGCGCACATAAACAAGACTAGTATCTTCAAATACTAGCTGATAGAATAAAAAAGGGAGAGAACGATCCAACATGGGAAGCGAGATACACAGCAGACCCATAGAATGGCAGATGTCCTAAACAGCACTCTGGCCTCAGAATCAGCCTTTAAGGCACGTGGATCTGGCTGAAAAGCCCATGAGAGTATTACAGCCATGGAAAGCCAAGACACTCTGGCAAAGAAAAAAAAAACCCCTACATGAAAGATCTCCACGAGTGAGATCCCAGTGAAAAGAACAGGTCATCAAAAGAAGGAGGTACCTTTCTCTGAAGGGAGGAGAAAACTTCCACTTTGACCATGGCCTTGTCTAAATATGATCAGAGTTGGTGAACTCAAAAGGCTTCCATAGCCTTGGCAACTCATGACAAGAGCCTAGGGTGATTACTGATGCCATAAACAAGAGTGTCAATATGTTAAGTCAACAACAGGGTCTCTGTGCTCTTACTCCTCATGTAGGATGTCTGTCCTTAATGTGCTGTACATTGTGATTTAATGCTATAACTAGTACTCAAACAGTATTTTTCACTTTGTGTTTCTATGTGGGTGCAAACTGTTGAAATCTTTACTTAGTAAATGCTAAACTGGTCTTCTGTATATAAAGAGAATTGAAAATGAATCTTGATGTGAATGGAAGGGGGGAGGGAGAGGGAAATGGGAGGGTTGCAGGTGGGAGGGAAGGTATGGGGGGGAAGCCATTGTAATCCATAAGCTGTACGTTGGAAATTTATATTCATTAAATAAAAGTTAAAAAAATGTTAAATCAACATCAGGAGTCACTGTTCACTTACTCCCCATCCAGGATCTCTGTCCTTAATGTGTTGTCCAATGTGAATTAATGCTATAACTAGTACTCAAACAGTACTTTACACTTTGTGTTTCTGTGTGGCTGCAAACTGTTGAAATTGTTACTTAATATACACTAAATTGATCTTCTGTATATAAAGAGAATTGAAAATGAATCTTGAAATGAAGGGTATGGGAGAGGGAGTGGGAGATGGGAGGGTTTTGGGAGAGAGGGAAATTATGGTGGGGGGGAAAGCCACTGTTATCCATAAGTTGTACTTTGGAAATTTATATTTGTTAAATAAAAATTAAAAAAAAAACAAAATTAAGAATGAGAACTGCTAAAGAAACCTGAAGGAAGATGATGGTACTGATGGTTGATGAGCAAGGATATTATGGTAATTGATCAGAATGATAGAGTATTCATTTGTGAGATAAACATAGGCTAGTTGATTTGAATGAATGTGTAAATTTATAGCACAAATTTATTGAAAACATAAATCTAAACACCCAAGAAACAAAACAGCCTACAAGTGAGATACAGTCAAAGAGATCAACATTTAGACACATTGTAGGCAAGCTGATAACATATTAAGAAAGAAGTAGAATCTTGAAAACACAAAGACAATATTGACCCTAATAAAATTATGAGCTGGTTTTTCATCCCAAACCATGGAGGCCAGAAAGCAACTGATGACATATTCATAAAAGTGAAAGGAAAAGACAGGCAATCAAGAATTATACATCCAGCAAGATTATCCTTTCAGAATGTATAAATTGACATTCTATTTTATATTTTATTAAATTCAAACAAATCTCTTGTATTTCATATATAGAGATTTAGGAACATAGTGACACTTCCCACCCTATTACCCCTCCTGCCCACACTCCCACCCTTTCTTCTCCTTCCTCTCCTAATCCATCTCTCAATTTTTACAATTATCTACTTTCAGTTTACTTTATATTCATAAGATTAACCCTACTCTAAGAGTTCAAGAAATAGGAAGGAGAAAAAACAAACACTGCTTCTCAACAGTAGAGACAAGGGATTTAGACAATCATTTTTATCTTTAACAAAATTGAGAGATTTTTTTCATAAGTAAACTAAATAAAATCACAAGTGAACATTACATAGACAAACAGTATCAATGTATTTTTTTCACTGTAACACCTTTTTTCATTTACATAAAGAGAACAAGTCTTGGGCCAGTGCTGTGGCAGAGGGGGTTAAGCATGCAGTGTCACCATCCTATATGGGCATCAGTTGAGTCTTGGCTGCCCCTCTTCTGATCCAGCTCTCTGCTATGGCCTGGGGCAGCAGTAGAAGATGTCCCAGGTACTAGGGTCCCTGCATATGCATGGGAGACCTGGAAGTAGCTCCTGGTTCCTGGTTTCAGAACAGCATACCTTCAGCCATTTTGGCCACCTGGGGAGTGAACCAACAGATGGAAGACCCCTCTCTCTCTTGCTCTGTCTCTTTGTAACTGCCTTTCAAATCAATAAGTAAATTTAAAAAAACAACTAATCTTTTTGTACCCTTGAAGAATCAGCACCAATTGTGGCAAACCCTTCAAAAAGTAGCTGGGAACACTTCACTAAAACAATGAGGCAATACAATCTTCATATAAAAATCAAAGATATCAAGCAACAGTAAAACAGTGTCCCTTATATTTATAAGTAAAAATCTTCCTCAAAAATTCTAGGAGACAGAATTAACATACATAAAGGAATTATATATTATATATAAAATTGTATATATTAGTGTAATATCTTGGAATTTAAGGATCACTCAACATAAGAAAATCATCCAATATATCATAACAGAAAACAAAGAAAAGCCCAGGATCACCTCAAAAGACATAGAAAATTGTAAGACAAAACCCACACAATTATACGGAAGAACACTCAAACTCGGAAGAGCATCTTCCACAACATAATACACAGTAGTGAAAGTATCTGCATTTAAAAGGATTACTCTGTTGTATTACATATGCTTAAATATGTTTGTTTTCTCTACTGGATTGCAAGTTTCTTGAAAGCAGATGGAGATCTTTTCACTTTTTATCCCCAGTATACAGTTGAGGCTAAAATCTAAGTTCAATGGATATGACAGAATACACAGTAACAAGCCAATGACTAAAGGCATCTGATAGCTAAAACATGATATTCTGCCTGACAAATTATATAAGCACTTTTGGCATAAAGTTTGGTTAAATTCTTACTATAATGTCTTCCACTTCTGATATGTTGTCACATGGGGGAATATAGGCAATAATAAACTTATGAAAATTAATTGGCAAAAATGCCTTGTCAGTTCACTCATCCCAATGATAAGAACTGGGAAATGGCACTGCTAAATCTAATCTGAATCATTACATGCAATTCTTAAAGAGTTAATTTTCACATGATTAATAAAACCTTCTGCCAGCTGCATTACTACTAGTGAATGTTCCTATTGTCTATTCTATTCAAGCCTCTACTTATAGCTTATTTTCAATAAAGTAAAAATTAACAGTTACATCAATTTTATCATAAGTCTATCTCATATGAAGTAGATAAACTCTCTGTTTTTAATACGTTTAATCACCACTTCTTCACCAGTATAACATTAGTCTAAAATAACTTTCAGGATGTCTGAATGAACTGAGATTTACAAAACTGCAGAATTGAAAGCTTACATAGGATAAAATAAAGTAAGATTTACACAATAAAATACTATTATATTCTTATCTAGATTACTGATATGAAAAATGTTGACTAGGAAATCATATCAAGTACAAAGGAACAGAACATTTATTAAAAATCAAGTAAAATAAGATATATTTATGTTTAAAATGTATCATGAAAAAGGAACGAGGAAAAACACAGTGGCACTTCTAATACACTTCTAAACAATAATGGAAAAATGTTCTAGCTTTTTTTGCAATAATTCTAGGGTTCAGTGCTATGGCATAATAGGATAAGTCTCCACCTGTGGTGCCAGCATTCTATATAGGTGTCATTTTATGTCCTGGCTGCTCCTCTTCTGATCCAGCATTCTGCTCATGTCCTGGGAAAGCAGTGGGAGATGGCCCAAGTGCTTGGGTCCTTACACCTGCATGGGAGACCCTGAAGAAACTCCTGGCTTCTGGATTCAGAGTTGCTCAGCTCTGGCCTTTTGGGTCATTTGGGGAGTGAAGCAGTGGATGGAAGACCTTTCTGTCTGTCTTTCTCTCTTTCTCTCTCTCTCTCTCTCTGCAACTTTACCTCTTAAACAAATAAATAAATATTTAAAAAAAGAATATGAACTTGTAAATATTGGTACTTTCCAGCATGCTTAATCAGAAAGCTCAATCCAAATGAAACAAGGAGCTAAAATATCACATGCTACTTTAACAAAAATATAAAGTGTAGTTACCAGCCCAAATGCTTTCTGTTTAAATATTGCCTCAATCCATGATGTTGTCAGCATACTATGAAAATATTCTGAAACAAAAAAGTTCTGTCCAGTAAGAATTGTAGAACAATAATAAAATAAACAAAAAGCTAACAAATTTAACCTAGCAAATCAAGCACAAAAAACTCATTTATTAAAATAAAATCCCTTCAATCCACTAATTTTATGGTCACATCACACAAAAATGACCTACAAGTAAAATGTACAGGTAAAACAAGTGCATTTTTTATAGCTTTCTAGGAGACAAGAAAATTTGTTATATTGTTTGCCTTAAACAGATTTTTTCTCAGTTCCTAGACTTTCTTTGTCGAAGTCTTGGATACACATAGAAATAAAATTCTTCATCTAATTATAACTCAGACAAAATAATAAGGGTCTTACAAAATCTGTACTCTCCTTTCCCTTCCTTATTCAAGGTAATGTTAATAAAGTATCAGTGAATAGCATCACACTTAAAGGTCTTTTGTTGAACAACCATTCTGTAAAAAATACAGTCTAGACACCTCCATTATTTCATTTTTTCTATTATTGTTCATCTACAAAATTATATTTAAACACAAAATTTTAGTAGCAAACATTTAGAATTATATATGTTATTGAGAAATATTTGTACAATTATCATATTCAACTGCTAGAAAAGAAATAGTTATAAAGTACTAAAGATAAATTAAGATTTTGTATCCATGTATGTAGGTGTAAATGCCTATATATAGAGAGAGAGACCTACCATATGACCCAACCATCTCACATCTTGAAATTTACTAAATGTTGGCACTGTGGCTCAGCAGGTTAATGCCCTGGCCTGAAGCTCTGGCATGCCATATGGGCACCGGGTTCTAGTCCCAGTTGTTCCTTTTCCAATCCAGCTCTCTGCTATGGCCTGGGAAAGCAGTGGAAGATGGCCCAAGTCCTTGGGCCCCTGCACCCACATGGGAGACCTGGAAGAAGCTCCTGGCTCCTGGCTTTGGATTGGTGCAGCTCCAGCCATTGCAGCCATCTGGGGAGTGAACCATCAGATGGAAGACTTCTCTCACTCTCTCTCTCTCTGCCTCTCCCCCTCTCCTCTCTCTGTGTAACTCTTTCAAATAAATAAATAAATGTTAAAAAATAAAAAAAATCCTTAATGAAAATGAAATCAGTATATGATAAAGATATCTGTACCCTCATGTTTAATGGAGCTCAATTCACAATAGCTAAAATATAGAAACAACCCAGATATCTGTCAACTGAAGACTGGATAAAAAATTATGGTAGACGTACACCATGGAATAATATAGTGATAAAAAATGAAATACTGTCATTTGTAACAAAATGGATGTATATGGAAACCATTATACTTATTGAAATAATCCACTCCCCAAGGACAAATATAATATGTTCTCCCTTGTCTGTGATAACTAATAAAGTACCTGAAAGTTAATAAATAAAAGAGAAATGGCCACTTTGAGATGCAATGCTTTTGGACAGCCCCTGTCTCAACTGTTGAGGGACATTAGTATTCAGTTTTAATCAATATATATTTTATTCATGGTGATATTTAACTATAATGGATTTTCAATAACCCATTATGTATGTGTTTAACTAATGACTTAAATACAGTAAACTCTGGAGAACTCTGCTATCTGATATTGAAAACATAGCTCTTTGACTTGCTGACAACTTGGTTTGTAGAAGCTAACCTCTGGGCTGGCACTGTGGAATAGTGGGTAAGGCTCCTGCCTGCAGGGTTGGGACCCTGTATGGGCTGCAGTTCGAGTTACTGCTGCTTCACTTTTGATCCAGCTCGCTGCTAAGGCTTGGGAAAGCAGTAGAAGATGGCCCAAGTGTTTGGGCCCCTACACCAATGTGGGAAAGCTGGAAGAAGCTCTTGGCTTCTGATCAGCCCAGTTCTGCCCAATGTGGCCATTTGTGGAGTGAACTACTGTATGAAAGACCTTTCTCTCTGTATTTTCCTCTATCTCTCTGTAACTCTACCTGTCAACTAAGTAAATAAAGGCTTTTAAAAAGGATGTTGAAATTTTACATTATATCCAAAAGAATTAAACTGGATTTTGTCTCTCACTGTGTACAAGAAAAACCTAATAAAAGCTAAAAATCTAAATGTAAAAAAATAAACTCTGAACTCCTAGAAGAAAAAGTAATGGGCAAGGATTTTTTTATGTCATACACAAAGAACAGGAAACAAAACAAACTTAGACAAATGGGATTTCATCAAATTAAAAACTTCTTTACAGCAATGAAAAAATAAAGCAAACAAGGAATCTACATAATTTCAGAAAATATTTACAAACCTTTCACCTGAGAATGGCTTAACAATCAGAATATATAGGTAACTCAATAGGAAAATTACAAATTATTCTATTATAAATTGAAGAGTAGGGGCTGGTGCCATGGCTCACTAGGTTAATGCTTCCCCTGCATTGCCGGCATCCCACATGGGCACTGGGTTCTAGTCCCAGTTGCTCCTTTTCCAGTCTAGCTCTCTGCTGTAGCCTAGGAAGGCAGTGGAGGGTGTCCCAAGTGCTTGGGCCACTGCATCCGCATGGGAGACCAGGAGGAAGCACCTGGCTCCTGGCTTCAGATTGGCACAGCACTGGCCATAGCGGCCATTTAGGGAATGTCTCTTAATAGAGAATTTTAAGTGTCTCTTATTAGAGAAAGATATTTGACAAGATAATAAAAATGTGGAAAATTTTAATGAGTTATAAGAAATAGATCACAGTGTAAACTAACAGAGCAACTTTAGTATTAAAGTATATCATTATTGAGCTTATAATTTGATACCTGTGTAAAATATGTCACCACTATATTTTGTTTTGAATAAGCACTTTAATATTGTAATTTAAAAACAGATTATAGTTTGACAAAGACTAAAGAAACAAACCAAAAGTACAAAGAAATAATAGGCAAGAAACCTATTCCATCAAAAAAAGTGAGGGGAAAAACATTTCAATAAAGCAAGATATAGAAATAAATAAGCTTGTAATCCTGAATGCAATAGGAAAACATGATCTTTGTGGGACAGGCATGGTGGAGCAGTGGGTTAACCTGCTGCGTGGGGCACCAGCATCCTGTATATGAGTGCTTGGTCAGAGTCCCAGACACACCATTCCTCTCATGCAGTTTCCTGCAACTGAACATGAAAGGCACCAAACAATGCTCAAATCCTTGGGTTTCTCCCATCCACTCAGGAGAAGTGAATGGAGTTTCTGGATCCTGGCTTCCGTCTGGCACATCCCTGGCTGTTGCAGCCACACCAGGGGTCAAACGAGCAGATATATGTTTCTGTCTCCTCCTCTCTCTGTCACTCTGATTTTAAGTAAATAAATCCTTTAAAAAAGACAAGTGATCCTCAGATATAATGAAAACCAAATATAGCATTACAAATTCTCCAAGAGATGCAGCAAAAAGCACATGATAAAAGATTAAATGTATACAGACATTTTTAATTTTTTATGACCTTTTTTGAAGAACAAAATTTCTGTCATGATTTTGTTACAAGAAAACTACCAAAAAGACACGCATATCCAATTCTCGCATGATCAAAAAAAAACACAAAAATTCTAATTATCTAAGACTAAATATTCTAGTAAATAAATTACTCTGATTTAATCTCAATCCATCCTAGGAAGAAGGAAACATACCCTATTCCTATCAACAGTCATACTAGACTGGGTTGTGTATTAGATCAGTGTTCCTAAGGTGGGCAGTACATCATGGCTGTTGTGCATTCTGGTAACTTAAAATCCCTCCCTTTTCAGTCTGCTTGAGACACAGTGGGTGGCGGGGCCAGAATCCTACTCTGATGGCACTCACAGGGCTTCACCAGGAGCCCGGATCCTGATGGCTGTTCCAGGCCTTTGGGCAGTGAAGGCCTCTCCCATGTGGGGCTGGGGGCTCAGAAGGGACCCTGCAGCCAGGCTGGGTCCCTTGAATTCTCAGTTCACTGCCACAAAGGGTCCCTTCCTTCCTTCCTCTCCATGCTATAGCTCTGGATGCTGTCTCCCGGGTGCCTCCGCATTCCCCAGCCTGGAGATGCCTTGGTCAGGTTTCCTCCAGATAATGGCGGCCTGCCTTGGTCTCAGAAGCAGCCTCGTCAGCTTCTCAGCAGTCCTGTGCTTTCTCCTTCAGAAAGCCCGTCAGTGATGCACGGATGGTCCTGAGCATTACAGCACGGGCAGTGTGACAGGCCCCACACAGTGGGTACCTCCATGTAGGAGGAGAAAGAACAGCAGGAGAGACTGTGAACCCTTTCTCCTTGCGTCCTGGGCTGACAAGAGGACAAGTGGTACTGGGAGCCCACGTCCCTCTTCTACCCCACTGATGGCCACACCCAACCCAAATAACATTTGTCAGCCTCCAGAGCCCCATGTGCAGCCATGACCATTGTAGCCTCAGAAGAGGGACTGGGAGCCATGGTTCTGGAACTTGGAGCAGGTGTCCTTCAGCTCCACGGTTCATTTCGAGGAGGATATGAGAGGCTGAAATGGAGAATGTACAAACAGCATGGAGTACGGGCACTACCTCTTCAGAAGCAGCACCGTGGAGTCAGGTGGCTACCAGGTCACACAGCACTGTGGGCAGCGTGGCCAGCAGTACTTGGAGGTTCCTCCCCTTGCCCTTGACCGGGTCTCACTGGAGTGAGTCCATGGCTCTGATCAGCCGTAAGGTTTGGCTACTTCCTGAGGCCTTGGAGGCAAACCCTGATTAGACTGCAGATCCGCAAACCCCTTTCAGGGACTTTCTGCTTCTGGGTGACTCGCCGTGTACAGACAACCCTCTACTCTGGGCCGCATCAGACTAAAACTCATGACACTGTCTCATACCAAGCTTTCCTCACAGCTTGTGCAGGGTGACCCATGTGGTGCCCTGGGCTAGCAACCGCCTATGGGCCAGGAACATGGGAGGTAGGAGCTGATGGTGCTAAGGTAGGCAACAGGGTCCATGCTCTGAGATTCGGTTTCGGTGGCATGGGTGTGGCCCAGGCATGGTAGCCTCCCAGCAGATCAAGGCAGCTGCAGGGCACTGTGACCTTGCCAGGCTCTGCCAGCAAATTCCCCAGGTGCAGGAAGTGGGTGCTGCAGGCCTGGCCCAGAGACTCCCTGCTTGCACTCCTCTCCAGGCCTGCCCCTGCCACCGGCCTCACTGCCAGTGGCTGTTTCCTGAAAGGGATTCACTGTTCTGTACGTGGCAGTTTAAAATTCTGGTTTTGTGTTGACTCTGAAAATGTAGGCTATGTAATCATATGACTTATATTTACCCAGAGTAACTGCAATGCAGTTTGTAAAAATTACCCTGGATATTTATTTTAAATACAGTTTCAAAATTTTACAGTGTTTCATTTTATAAGTTCAAGTATAATTTCGGTAATGATTTCTACTTTTGGACAAAAATATCCTTTGAAATTTGTCTCCCATAAATTGATATAATGTGAAATGTTGGTTGTGAACGATACTCTCATTTGTTTCATTTGTTTGCTGCAGACATTTTTTTTTACAGGCAGAGTGGACAGTGAAAGAGAGAGAGAAAGGTCTTCCTTTTGCCGTTGGTTCACCCTCCAATGTCCGCCGTGGCCAGCGCGCTGCAGCCGGCGCACCACACCTATCCGAAGGCAGGAGCCAGGAGCCAGGTGCTTCTCCTGCTCTCCCGTTGGGTGCAGGGCCCAAGGACTTGGGCCATCCTCCACTGAACTCCCGGGCCACAGCAGAGAGCTGGCCTGGAAGAGGGGCAACCGGGACAGAATCTGGTGCCCCGACCAGAACTAGAACCTGGTGTGCCGGTGCTGCTAGGCGGAGGATTAGCCTATTGAGCGGTGGTGCCATCCACAGACATTGTTAAGTTGATAGAACCTGAACAAATAAACAGCGAAACCCTCCCAGTTCAGGAAGAGGGGGAACTCATGGTTTCTTGAAGATGTCTCCCACTTGCTTCCATTACAGAAGAAAGATTCCATTTTTTGCTACATTTTATGCTTTCAGATGGGATTGTAGCTTTTGCTTTACAAATACATGGTTCCTGGCAAGAGCCAGTAGTGGGAGGATTGGAGAATGGTAAGATCCCTTCCATGCCTATTTAGTAAAGTAGAAATAAAAAGGAAGGCAGATGTCAGTTAAGGAGCTTGTCTGAAAATGCTTTTTTCAAACGTAACAAGATTATATGTTTATTTTTAGTAAAATAAAATCTTTTGTTCTGTTGTATGCAAGCAAATACAGTGCCTGTTACTTTCTAGATCTCAAGTGGTGGATTCAGTCTTCATTTGTTGTGCTTCTATCTCAATCTACAAAGTATAGTCTTTTGTATCAGTTGTTAAATAAGCATGTAAAATTAACTCAATAAGAATACAGTTAGTTGAGATATTTGGTGTTTACAAAATATAAATAAGTACAAGAAAAGTAAGCGTTACATGCTGGAAGTACATATTCATTATTCGTAAATGATCCGAAGACTTGAAAGACCCATATTTATTATATAACCATATTTGTGAATTACCACTTAGGAACTTGAAGTGAAAAAAACAGTTATATATTTATATTAAGAATTCACATACAAATACATAACCCTCTCTCTCAAGTGCTCACCATACCTTACTACAAAAGAAGGAGGCCTGAGGCCACAGAAGTTCAAATATATAAAACATACTGAAATATCAAATATTTTGATCTAAGTTCAAGCAAATCAAATAATGAGTTGCAAAGATTTTCATACAATTTGACTCAATGAAAACATAAACAGATTAACAGCTGAAAAAATTTTGAAAAATATGAACTTTATTGGGTATGAACAATGTATTTCATTTAAAAAAAAAAGCCTACAACATGTTTAGTTCATCATGGCTCCCATATTTTTAAGAATTATAATTCACTATACACAAGTTGCAAATTAAGCTAGAACAAATAAGTAGAAACATCTGCAGATATTTGTAATTTGTACTATGAAGTTCTGCAAAAGATAAAGAATTTAAACCATTAAAAAATTTAACAAAGGGTCTAGTGGTGTTGCACGTAAAGCCACCACTTGTGATGCCAGGATCCCATATGAGTGCAGTAGGTGTCTTGGCTGCTCACTTCTGATCCAACTCCCTGCTAATGGCCTAAGAAAGAAGAAAGACTTTGCCCAGCTGTTGGGATTCTGACACACATGTGCAAGACCCTGAGGAAGCTCTTGGCTCTTGTCTTCAGCCTGGCCCATCCCTGGTCATTGAGTACATTAGAGAAGTAAATCAGCAGGTAGAAGCTTTCTCTCTCTCTGGGTCTCTCCCTCTCCCTCTGTAACTTTCACATAACTAAATAGATCCTAACAAAATATACAGTGAACAAAAATTATTTTTTCCGATCATATTGATTTGACTCAATCAAATATGCTGGAAATGTGAGGTTAATGTTATTCTCATACACTATTAATTAATGATATTAATACATTCTTTTAGATGGTAATTTAGTAAGATCTATTCAAATTTGAAACATAGCATCCTTTCTATCTTGTAAGAACTTCACTGGAATTAGATCCTACACAAAACCCTGGATATTGTGGAATCATATGCACACCTCTGATAAGAACTTTTCTAATGTATTATATTTATAATATAAAAACATAATGGGTATTGTTTTGACAAAACAACAGACTAGTTATGGGATTTCTGGGTTTTGTTTCCAATGCATGAATGCTCAAATGATAGACCTTTAAATTAATTTATTGAGGGCTTGCCTACAATGTTACATATTCTGTAAACATTTCTGAATGTTGGATAAAACCTACAAGAACATATCCAAATATCTTTGATCTTTAATCTTAATCTTTAGTCTTTTTTTTTTTTTTGACAGATAGAGTTAGACAGTGAGAGAGAGAGAGACAGAGAGAAAGGTCTTCCTTTCATTGGTTTACCCCCAAAATGGCCGCTACAGCTGGAAATATGCTGATCCAAAGCCAGGATACAGGTGCTTCCTCCTGGTCTCCCATGTGGGTGCAGGGGCCCAAGCACTTGGGACATCCTCCATTGACTTCCCGGGCAACAGTAGAGAACTGGACTGGAAGAGGAGCAACTGGGACTAGAACCCGGCACCCACATGGGATGCTAGCGCCGTAGGTGGAGGATTAACCAAGTGAGCCACACTACCGGCCCCCAAAGATCTTTAATCTTAACCTAGTGTGGCAAACTTTTCTATAAAGAGCCAGGTAGTAAGTATTTTTGACTTTGTGGACTATAGTGCCTCTGCTGTCATCTAAAATATGAGTAAGCTATAGGTAAATAGATGGGATTGTATTCCAATAAAACTTTTTACAAAAACAGAAATGAAATAGATTTAGCCCACAGGAGCTATTACTGCAATGAATTTTCCTTTTCAGAATATCATGAATACATGTCATTACTCATTTTAAAGATATAATATCCCAGGGTGTTCCATACTATGATTTTCAAGAGGGAATTAAAAATAAATCTTTCAGGGCTGACTCTGTGGCACAGCAGGTAAAGATGCTGCTTGCAGTGCCAGCATCCCATATGGGCACCAGTTCAAGTCCCAGCTGCTCCACTTCTGATCCAGCTCTCTGCTATGGCCTGGGCAAGCAGTAGAAGATGGCCCAAGTGTTTGGGCCCCTGACCTGGGTGGGAGACCTGGAAGAAGTTCCTGGCTCCTGGCTTCAGATTGGAGCATCTCTGGCCATTGCAGCCAATTCTGGAGTGAACCACAGGATGGAAGACCTCTCTCTCTCTTTCTGCCTCTCCTTCTCTCTCTGTGTAACTCTGATTTTCACATAAATAAATTTTTAAAAATTATAGAGATAAATGATAATTAGATGACAACAAATAAGTCAAAATGTTAAATTCAGTACAATTATCAGGAAAATATTAAAGAAATGTGTATCAAGAAGTATACTCGCTAATTTAAAATATATAAAGATGATTTGCAGTCCTTTAAAACTACAGAGAAGGCAAAGAATGAATCACCTTGAAAAGGAAAAGAATTACTTTTGTCTATGAAAATGTGTACAGGTTGGTAAAATGATGCATTGGACATCCCACTGCATCCCATATCAGAGTTCCCATTTGAGTCCTAGCTCCACTGTTTTGGATCCGGATCACTTCTAGTGTGCCTGGGAGGGAGCAGATGATACTCAAATACTTAACTGCATGGCACTGCCCACATGGGAGCCTGATGGATTTCATTGCTCCTGGACTTGGTCAGGTCCAAACCTGGATGGTGCAGCTATGTGTACTGAGCCATTAGATGGAAGATCTCTCTCTCTTTCTGTCTCTCTCTCTGTTTCTCTCTGTCTCTGTCTCTCTCTCTCTCTCCCTTTTTTCCTACATCCTCCTCAGATTTTTAAATAATAAAGAAAATTTGAACATCAACATTTTCAGAAGAATGTAGAGAAATACCCTCCGCTAGGTGAGGTCTCAATGAGAAGGCCATCCAAGATGGTCACAGGTTCACTATTCTAGCATTGGTAGAGATTGCTAGTCTACCAATTGGGAGAAATTGATAGTAGAGTAATGATAATATACATGTGATAGCGATATTTTGAAATGCAAAAGGAACTAATATTATAACATAGGTTTGAATATTGTAAATTAAGACTAAATATCAACAATAGCTATAAGAAGATACAAATAAATAATTTATTATGAATTATCTATTATCTTTAGACTATAATCAACATATGAATTTCATAGCAAGAATTACTGCACCAGATCTAGAAATCTCTGATCATAGCATGAATTACTACGCCAGATCTAGAAATCTCTGATCAACTCGTCATGAAAGATGTCATTGTAAATCACAGAATTTTTCGTGATTTCATTATCACACAGGAAAAAGCTAACATTGATGGCCACACATTCACAGTGTTAATATTGCGAAAAAATGTTATACTAATAGCATACACAGGCAATCGTAATTATGACATGACAGAGGTAAAATCAATTCATGTTCTCATTAATAATATAGAATGTGATTACTCTCAATAGAATGAGTAATTTGTTAGAACCCTTAATAGAACGAATCTTGGCTGCTCCACTTCTGATCCAGCTCCCTTATAATCCACCTTGGAATGCAGTGGAAAAGGTCCATATGCTCGGACACTTACACCCTTGTGGGAGATCTTTAAGTAGCTCCTAGTTCCTGATCCAGTCGTCGCCACAACCATGATTTGAGGAGTGAGCCAGAGGGTGGGAAGATATCTCTCTCTCTCTCTCTCTCTTGCTCTCTTTCAATCTCTCTCTCTCTGCATTTCAAATAAATAATTCTTTTAAAAAAGAAACAATCACAATTTTATTTAAGAATAAATATAGAGCTTCAGGATTTTCAATCAAGAAAACATCACTCCATAAATCAGTAGAAAACTTTAAGACAACTGTATCTAGAAGGACACTGTGGAATATTTCAATTCCAATGTTAAATTGAATCTCATCACAATCCAGATGCAGTGAAGGGAAAGAACTTGAATGGGGGAAAGAATATACTGAACATAGGTAGTACAGAAAAAATGTGCACTTTAAAGTAGACAGGAAAGCTTAGACACTTTCCTTGAGTTAATAAACTCTCAGTAAAAATAGTAACCCACAATGCTAACACTAGCCTACAACTTAGATACTGACTGATGTTATAAAATTGTGACAGTAATAAAATCAAATAAAAATAAATGAAAAGTGATGTTCATATCATTGGATAAATTGTGATTAGGATAAAACTGAGCAGTTTGGTATGAATAATTACTAAGTGTCAACTGAACAAAGAGATTTAGTGAAAATAGTCTTAAATCATATTTTTAAAATGATTGCATATCACAAGAGTAAAGATAATGTAACCCAAAAGAAGAACCCTGACATAAAAATTTCCTCATGTAAAATATGGCAGATGTCCTTAACAGCACTCTGGCCTCAGAATCAGCGCTTAAGTCATTCAGATCTGGCTGAAGAGCCCATGAGAGTATTTTAGGCATGGAAAGCCAAGACATTCTGGAAAAAAAAGACCTAAATCAAAGACCTCTGCAGTGAGATCCCAGTGGAAAGAATGGGCCATCAAAGAAGGAGGTACCTTTCTCTGAAGGGAGGAGAGAACTTCCACTTTGATTATGGCTTTGTCTAAATAAGATTGGAGTCAGCGAACACAAAAGGCTTTCATAGGCTTGGCAACTCATGACAAGAGCCTATGGTGATTACTGACACCATAAAAAAGAGTGTCAACATGTTAAATAAACAACAAGAGTCACTGTGCACTTACTCCTCATGTAGGATCTCTGTTCTTAATGTGTTGTACAATGTGAATTAATGCTATAACTAGTACTGAAACAGTATTTTACACTTTGTGTTTCTGTGTGGGTGCAAACTGTTGAAATCATTACTTAATATATACTAAATTGATCTTCTGTATATAAAGAGAATTGAAAATGAATCTTGATGTGAATGGAATGGGAGAGGGAGCGGGATATGGGAGGGTTGCAGGAATGAGGGACGTTATGGGGGGGAGCCATTGTAATCCATAAACTGTACTTTGGAAATTTATATTTATTAAATTAAAGTTAAAAAACATAATGCTATCGAAAATGTCAACAGTAATGATAAATTTGGAGATCCCTAAAAACTTCCAAATAGCAAAAAATTGTGTGATTCTGATAGCATGAAGCAGTACATTGACGTTAGACCATTCAGAGATACTATGTACAGGAAAGATTCCAAGATAACCTAGAAAATTTCCATGCGACTTGTAAACCTACAATGAAAAAGCCACATATTCATAATGCAAGAACCAGTATACCTAAGAACCTGAAATTATATGAGTGATAGCATTAAATTCAAAGGCAAAAGAAAAAAAGAATTTAAATGCTATGACAAAAATGATATGGTGGCAACTCTAAGTGGATAGAGTAATTTTGTAAAAAAAAATACAATGCTAAGAAAATGTGACAATTTTTAGTGAACAATTATTCCTTAATATTACATGAAAAACCATGTGAAATTTTCAGAAACTAAAATCCAGAAAAGATAATTTCCTTTCCATAGTGATTTTAAAGGAACACCAGTATAAAGAAAATCCATAAAATCAATAAAGACTTAAAAACATCCTTGAAAGAGGAAAAGAGGGGCGGAGCCAAGATGGCGGAATAGTGAGGGCGCGCACTGATAGTCCAGGAAAATTTAGTTTAATAAAAGGGGAGTTACGGTAGCCGCAGAAAAAAGAACCAAAAAAAAATTGCAGGGGAAACCCTTCTGGATGGAGCAGCCGTGAATCGGAGGACCTACTGGGAGAACAAGGTCGCCCACCGCACGGAAGCCAAGTCGCGGGACTGAGCCGCAGAAGCCCCAGGGTCTGCGCGCCAGTGCTCCAAGGGGAGTGCATGCCACACAGACAACAGCGGGGAGACTTGGGACGCTCAGGGCTCCGAGTGCACACATCGGCGCTGGAAGGGGAGGTGAGCTCAATAACCCGAGACATTGGTGGGGAAACGGGGGTCAGAATCTAGAGGGGGGCCGGAAAGTGCAGCAAACTCACTACCGGAAAGAAGGAAAAAAAAAAGCTTCTGGGTTTCTCTTCCCCCTAACCTTGCAAAGGTTACAAGGCTGCAAGGCTTGAAGAATTCCCAAGAGACAAAGAGCAGGCCTCCTCTCTGGATTTACATATCAATGGGGGAGAGCTAAGGAACTGAGTCACTACAATTCAGTAGCCTAGGCAACCCAGTGGGAGTCCAGAGGAGCCAAAGACTGGAAGCTAAATATCATCAATTCTGCACAGCCCTGCCCTGCGGTGTTACTTACCCCCTGAATAAATAAAATAAATAAATAAATAAAAAGAGAGAGATTTACCACGCATAACCTGAGGGTGTCACCTTTGCACACCCTTAACCAGGAAGAACCAGGCAGAGCTCTCAGGCCGCACCCATCTCAAGCCTCCAAGGCTCCTCCAACAGCAGGCAGTCCACTTAACACGGACACAGTATAAAAAAAAAAAAAACGCACAGTGACGCAAGAAGAATTAACTATGCCGAGTAACAAACACAGAAATAGAGGGAGCAAGATCAACGATGACACTATGATGCCTCCAAATAAGCAAAACACCCCAAGCCAAGAGTATGAAGATGATGAGATAGAAGAAATGCAAGATACGGATTTCAAAAAATTTATGATAAGAACATTTAGAAGTTTTCAAAAGCAAATCCTTGAACTACAGAAATCCTTAATGGACAAGATTGAAAATCTCTCTCGTGAAAATGAAATTTTAAGGAAGAGTCAAAATGAAACTCAGAAACTAGTAGAACAGGAAAGTGTAATAGTGAAGAGAAATCAAAATGAAATGAAGAGCTCAGTAGATCAAATGACAAACACATTAGAAAGCCTTAAAAACAGAATGGGTGAAGCAGAAGAGAGAATATCGGACTTAGAAGATAGAGCACAGGAAAACATACAGTCAAATCAAAGAAAAGAAGAGGAAATTAGAAATCTAAAAAATATTGTTGGGAATCTACAGGATACTATTAAAAAAACCAACATTCGAGTTCTAGGAGTTCCTGAAGGCATGGAGAGAGAGAAAGGATTGGAAGGCCTTTTTAGTGAGATACTAGCAGAGAACTTTCCAGGTTTGGAGAAGGACAGAGATATCCTAGTACAGGAAGCTCATAGAACCCCCAATAAACATGACCAAAAGCGATCCTCACCACGACACATGGTAATTAAACTTACCACAATGAAACATAAAGAAAAGATCCTAAAATGTGCAAGAGAGAAACGTCAGATTACTCTCAGAGGATCTCCAATCAGACTCACAGCTGACTTCTCATCAGAAACCCTACAAGCTAGGAGGGAATGGCGAGACATAGCACAGGTGCTAAGAGAGAAAAACTGCTAGCCCAGAATATTATATCCTGCCAAGCTCTCATTTGTGAATGAAGGTGAAATAAAGACCTTTCATAGCAAACAGAAATTGAAAGACTTTGTGGCAACTCGTCCAGCCCTGCAAAAGATACTTAAAGATGTGCTACACTCAGAAACACAGAAACATGGCCATCAATATGAAAGAAGGGAAAGGAAGAACACCTACCAGTAAAAGAGCATGGGAAGCTCAAAGCATATACTAGAAAATATTTCCGGGAAAATGGCAGGCAGGGCAAAGTCACTACGTATCAATAGTCACATTGAACATTAATGGTCTGAATTCTTCAGTTAAAAGACACCGTTTGGCTGACTGGCTCATAGAACACAACCCAACTATTTGTTGCCTACAAGAAACATATCTCTCTAACAAAGAGGCATGCAGACTGAAAGTGAAAGGTTGGAAAAAGATATTCCGTGCCAACAGAAACCAAAAAAAAAGCAGGTGTAGCCATAGTAATATCAGACAAAATAAACTTTAATACAAAAACTGTTAAGAGAGACAAAGAGGGACACTATATAATGATTAAGGGTTCAATTCAACAGGAAGATGTAACTATTATAAATGTATATGCACCTAATTACAGGGCACCGGTCTATTTAAAAGATATGTTAAGGGACTTAAAGGGAGATTTAGATTCCAATACAATAGTACTGGGGGACTTCAATACTCCACTCTCAGAAATAGACAGATCATCCAGACAGAAGATCAACAAGGAAACAGCAGATTTAATTGACACTATTGCCCAAATGGATCTAACAGATATCTACAGAACTTTCAACCCTACATCTACAGACTTCACATTCTTCTCAGCAGCGCATGGAACCTTCTCTAGGATTGATCACATACTAGGCCATAAAGCAAGTCTCAGCAAATTTAAAAGAATTAGAATCATACCATGCAGGTTCTCAGACCACAGCGGGATGAAGCTGGAAATTAGCAACTCAGGAAACCCCAGAAAGTATGCAAACACATGGAGACTGAACAACATGCTCCTGAATGAACACTGGGTCATTCAAGAAATCAAAAGAGAAATCAAAAACTTTCTGGAAGTAAATGAAGACAACAACACAACATATCAAAACTTATGGGATACAGCAAAAGCAGTATTGAGAGGCAAATTTATAGCAATAGGTGCCTATATCAAGAAATTGGAAAGGTACCAAATAAATGAGCTTTCAGCGCACCTCAAGGACCTAGAAAAACTGCAGCAAACCAAACCCAAATCTAGTAGGAGAAGAGAAATAATTAAAACCAGAGAAGAAATTAACAGGATTGAATCCAAAAAAACATTACAAAAAATCAGCCAAACGAGGAGCTGGTTTTTTGAAAAAATAAACAAAATTGACACCCCATTGGCCCAACTAACTAAAAAAAGAAGAGAAAAGACCCAAATCAATAAAATCAGAGATGAAAAAGGAAACGTAACAACAGACACCACAGAAATAAAAAGAATCATCAGAAATTACTACAAGGACCTGTATGCCAGCAAACAGGAAAACCTATCAGAAATGGATAGATTCCTGGACACATGCAATCTACCAAAATTGAACCATGAAGACATAGAAAACCTAAATAGACCCATAACTGAAACAGAAATTGAAACAGTAATAAAGGCCCTCCCAACAAAGAAAAGCCCAGGACCAGATGGATTCACTGCTGAATTCTACCAGACGTTTAAAGAAGAACTAATCCCATTTCTTCTCAAACTATTCAGAACAATCGAAAAAGAGGGAATCCTCCCAAATTCTTTCTATGAAGCCAGCATCACCTTAATCCCTGAGCCAGAGAAAGATGCAGCACTGAAAGAAAATTATAGACCAATATCCCTGATGAACATAGATGCAAAAATCCTCAATAAAATTCTGGCCAATAGAATACAACAACACATCAGGAAAATCATCCACCCAGACCAAGTGGGATTCATCCCTGGTATGCAGGGATGGTTCAACATTCGCAAATCAATCAATATGATTCACCACATTAACAGACTGCAAAAGAAAAACCATATGGTTATCTCAATTGATGCAGAGAAAGCATTAGATAAAATTCAACACCCTTTCATGATGAAAACTCTAAGCAAATTGGGTATAGAAGGAATATTCTTCAATGTAATCAAAGCAATTTATAAAAAACCCACAGCCAGCATCCTATTGAATGGGGAAAAGTTGGAAGCATTTCCACTGAGATCTGGCACCAGGCAGGGATGCCCACTCTCACCACTGCTATTTAACATAGTTCTGGAAGTTTTAGCCAGAGCCATCAGACAAGAAAAAGAAATCAAAGGAATACAAATCAAGAAGGAAGAAGTCAAACTATCCCTCTTTGCAGACGATATGATTCTGTACTTAGAGGATCCAAAGAACTCTACTAAGAGACTATTGGAACTCATAGAGGAGTTTGGCAAAGTGGCAGGATATAAAATCAATGCACAAAAATCAACAGCCTTTGTATACACAAGCAATGCCATGAACGAGAAAGAACTGCTAAGATCAATCCCATTCACAATAGCTACAAAAACAATCAAATACCTTGGAATAAACTTAACCAAGGACGTTAAAGATCTCTACGATGAAAATTACAAAACCTTAAAGAAAGAAATAGAAGAGGATACCAAAAAATGGAAAAATCTGCCATGCTCATGGATTGGAAGAATCAACATCATCAAAATGTCCATTCTCCCAAAAGCAATTTATAGATTCAATGCAATACCAATCAAGATACCAAAGACATTCTTTTCAGATCTAGAAAAAATGATGCTGAAATTCATATGGAGGCACAAGAGACCTCGAATAGCTAAAGCAATCTTGTACAACAAAAACAAAGCTGGAGGCATCACAATACCAGACTTCAGGACATACTACAGGGCAGTTGTAATCAAAACAGCATGGTACTGGTACAGAAACAGATGGATAGACCAATGGAACAGAATTGAAACACCAGAAATCAATCCAAACATCTACAGCCAACTTATATTTGATCAAGGATCTAAAACTAATTCCTGGAGCAAGGACAGTCTATTCAATAAATGGTGCTGGGAAAACTGGATTTCCACGTGCAGAAGCATGAAGCAAGACCCCTACCTTACACCTTACACAAAAATCCACTCAACGTGGATTAAAGACCTAAATCTACGTCCTGACACCATTAAGTTATTAGAGAACGTTGGAGAAACCCTTCAAGATATTGGCAGAGGCAAAGAATTTCTGGAAAAGACCCGGGAGGCACAGGCAGTCAAAGCCAAAATCAACTATTGGGATTGCATCAAATTGAGAAGTTTCTGTACTGCAAAAGAAACAGTCACTAAAGTGAAGAGGCAACTGACAGAATGGGAAAAAATATTTGCAAACTATGCAACAGATAAAGGGTTAATAACCAGAATCTACAAAGAGATCAAGAAACTCCACAAAAACAAAACCAACAACCCACTTAAGAGATGGGCCAAGGACCTCAATAGACATTTTTCAAAAGAGGAAATCCAAATGGCCAACAGGCACATGAAAAAATGTTCAAGGTCACTAGCAATCAGGGAAATGCAAATCAAAAGCACAATGAGGTTTCACCTCACCCCGGTTAGAATGGCTCACATACAGAAATCTACCAACAACAGATGCTGGCGAGGATGTGGGGAAAAAGGGACACTAACCCACTGTTGGTGGGAATGCAAACTGGTCAAGCCACTATGGAAATCAGTCTGGAGATTCCTCAGAAACCTGAAGATAACCCTACGGTTCGACCCAGCCTTCCCACTCCTTGAAATTTACCCAAAGGAGTTTAAATTGATAAACAAAAAAGCTGTCTGCACCATAATGTTTATTGCAGCACAATTCACAATAGCCAAGACCTGGAACGAACCTAAATGCCCGTCAATGGTAGACTGGATAAAGAAATTATGGGATATGTATTCTTTAGAATACTATACCGCAGTAAGAAACAACAAAATCCAGTCATTTGCAACAAAATGGAGGAATCTGGAACACATCATGCTGAGTGAAGTAAGCCAGTCCCAAAGGGACAAATACCATATGTTCTCCCTGATCAGTGACAACTGACTGAACACCAAAAAGGAAACCTCCTGAAGTGAAATGGACACTATGAGAAATGGTGACTTGATCAGCATAGCCCTGACTGCTAATGGACAACTTAATACATTATCCCTCTTAGTAGTTTTTTTTGTCTGTTCTACTTAATATGACTGGTTTAATTCTGTATTTATCACACAGTTATTCTTAAGTGTTGAAAATTAACTGAAATGTGATCCCTGTTAAACATAAGAGTGGGAATATGAGAGGGAAGAGATGTATAATTTGGGACATGCTCAAGCTGACTTGCCCCAAATGGTAGAGTTAGAAACATACCAGGGGATTCCAATTCAATCCCATCAAGGTGGCATGTGCCAATGCCATCTCACTAGTCCAAGTGATCAATTTCAGTTCACAATTGATCATAATGAAAGGACTAAGAGTCAAAGGGAGCACATAAACAAGTCTAGTATCTGCTAACACTAACCGATAGAATAAATAAAGGGGAGAGTGATCCAACATGGGAAGTGAGATACTCAGCAGACTCATAGAATGGCGGATGTCCTAAATAGCACTCTGGCCTCAGAATCAGCCCTAAAGGCACTCGGATCTGGCTGAAAAGCCCATGAGAGTATTTCAGGCATGGAAAGCCAAGACACTCTGGCAAAAAGATCTCTGTGAGTGAGATCCCAGTGGAAAGAACAGGTCTTCAAAGAGGGAGGTGCCTTTCTCTGAAGGGAGGAGAGAACCTCCACTTTGACTATGACTGTGTCTAAACAAGATAAGAGTCGGAGAACTCAAGGGACTTCCATAGCCTTGGAAACTCATGACTGGTGCATAGGGAGATTACTGATGCCATAAACAGGAGTGTCAATTTGTAAAGTCAACCACAGGAGTCACTGTGCACTTACTCCTCATGTAGGATCTCTGTCCTTAATGTGCTGTACACTGAGGCTTAATGCTATAACGAGTACTCAAACAGTATATTTCACTTTGTGTTTCTATGGGGGTGCAAACGATTGAAATCTTTACTTAATGTAACTAAACTGATCTTCTGTAAAAAAAAAAAAAAAAGAAATTATCAATTCCCAACTTGACTCTCACTGGGATTAAACATGACAATAGGTCTGATCTGATTTCATCATCATTTAAAAAAAATCATCTATTATTTTTCACTTTATGTTTCTGTGTGGGAGCAAACTGTTGAAATCCTTACTTAAGGTATACTAAGCTGATCTTCTGTATATTAAGATAATCGAAAATGAATCTTGATGTGAATGGAAGGGGAGAGGGAGTGGCAAAGGGGAGGGTTGTGGGTGGGAGGGACGGTATGGGGGGGAAGCCATTGTAACCCATGAGTCGTACTTTGGAAATTTATATTCATTAAATAAAAGATAAAAAAAAAAGAAAGAGGAAAAGAGAATGCTGGTCTCAGATGGATATGGGATGTTTTGAAGTTAAAAATTTCTTAACCCAATCTTTTGGCCGGCACCACGGCTCACTAGGCTAATCCTCCACCTTGCGGCGCCGGCACACTGGGTTCTAGTCCCGGTCGGGGCGCCAGATTCTGTTCTGGATGTCCCTCTTCCAGGCCAGCTCTCTGCTGTGGCCAGGGAGTGCAGTGGAGGATGGCCCAAGTGCCTGGGCCCTGCACCCCATGGGAGACCAGGAGAAGCACCTGGCTCCTGCCTTCAGATCAGCGCAGTGTGCCAGCCACAGTGCACCAGCCATGGTGGCCATTGTGGGATGACACAATGGCAAAAGGAAGACCTTTCTCTCTGTCTCTCTCTCTCACTGTCCACTCTGCCTGTCAAAAAAATATTCAAATACAAAGTTAAAAACTTTTCTATATTAGGGTACAAATATATTGTGATAACAATGACTAGAACTGTTTTTATAGGAGTGAAACTACAATAAGAACATTAAGATCATTTCATAAAAAATAGTATAAAAAATAGTCCATTGAATTCTTTAAAATGCAAAAAGGAAAAATGAATGGAAATAAAGCAAAAATTTTGAAAATTACCAGATAAACATTGATGGAATGATATTTCTATCTAAATCCTTGAAAATTAAATTAAAATTTTATAGTCCTCCAGAATTCCAGAAAAGCTAAAAGAAATCCTCTAGGAACTGAGGAAGATTGGGTTAAGATTGCCTGAGAATTAGGGGCACAAAATAGTTGCAGAGAGAATTCAAAACATTTCCATCATGTTGATATCATAGGAAGAAGTCACTCAAATAGGATATTGATGATATAAAGAGGTCACACAATGAATAAAACAACAATTAAAAATGAGCATTTTACACGTGAATTAAGTTTTGATGATTGTAATTAGATTATAGGATACATAATAGAGTGATCAATAGACATGAAGGAATTTGGTGAACAATAATCCAGTAAATATTTTTACCATGAGAAAAATTTTAAAATCAAGGAAGGTAAATCAAGGAATATTTTTGGTGCCTTAATTCTTTAATTATTCTATCATTTTCAACTTTTAGTTTATTTCCATTGGAAATATCAAGTGAATATCCTTGTGTATATATCTCTCTTCACAATCCTGATAATTTTATTTTCATTCTTTTTCTAAAATTTTATTTATGTTATACAATTTTCATGTATTTTATATGTAGTGATTTAGAAACACTGTGATATTTCTCACCCTACCCTCCATTCATCCATGTTCCAACCCTTCATCCTCCTCCCTCTCCCATTACCACTGTTAAATTTTCAAAGATCTACTTTCAGTTTAATTAATGTTTGTAAAGTTAGCCCATTTTAAGTAAGAGAATTCAATAAACAGTATAAGGAAAACGGAAAAACAATAATTTTAATCAAATTGATAAAACCGCAATGAAAAATAAACCAGGATGAGCTAAGTTTTCTGTGCTAGGATGAGCATACACTACATCATGATGCATACATGTCACAGAAATAAAAGATGAGGATATAACCCATAATCTGCTTATTGGAAGTGACAGCAATAATGTAGGAGCAATAGCATAACAAGCATATACAACAGGATTGGAACAACCAACATGTATTAAATTTGCATTAAACTTGAGAAATAAAAGAAGAAATCAATAATTGTAAGTAAGGAAATTATGCCATTTATAACAAAAAAACCCTTAAATGAAAGATACTGGCATCTACAGTTACACTTATGCACAAAAACTACCAATATAAAAGTATATTACCTAAAAAGGGAGAATGAGAATAAAAGCCAAAAGTCTTTCTGATGAACGATATACATAAAAATGGCCAAAAAAATTAATAAAATTTTGAGTATGTTTATGATCTTCCAATTAGACTCACAGCAGACTTCTCATCAGAAACACTACAGGCTAGGAGGGAATGGCGAGACATAGCACAGGTGCTAAGAGAGAAAAATTGCCAGCCAAAAATATTATATCCTGCTAAGCTCTCATTTGTGAATGAAGGTGAAATAAAGACCTTTCATAGCAAACAGAAATTGAAAGACTTTGCCGCCACTCGTCTGGCCCTGCAAAAGATACTTAAAGATGTGCTACACTCAGAAACACAGAAACATGGCCATCAATATGAAAGAAGGGAAAGGAAGAACACCTACCAGTAAAAGAGCATGGGAAGCTGAAAGCATATACTAGAAAATATTTCCGGGAAAATGGCAGGGCAAAGTCACTATGTATCAATAGTCACATTAAACGTGAATGGCCTGAACTGTCCAGTTAAAAGACACAGACTGGCTGACTGGCTTAAGGAACAACAACCAACTATTTGTTGCCTACAAGAAACATATCTCTCTAACAAAGATGCATGCAGACTGAAAGTGAAAGGTTGGAAAAAGATATTCCATGCCAACAAAAACCAAAAAAAAGCAGGTGTAGCCATATTAATATCAGACAAAATAAACTTTAATACAAAAGCTGTTAAGAGAGACAAACAGGGGCACTATATAATGATTAAGGGTTCAATTCAACAGGAAGATATAACAATTATCAATGTATATGCACCTAATTACAGGACACCGGTCTATTTAAAAGATATGTTAAGGGACTTAAAGGGAGACTTAGACCCCAATACAATAGTACTGGGGGACTTCAATACTCCACTCTCAGAAATAGATAGATCATCCAGACAGAAGATCAACAAGGAAACAGCAGATTTAATCGACACTATTGCCCAAATGGATCTAACAGATATCTACAGAACTTTCAATCCTACATCTAAAGACTTTACATTCTTCTCAGCAGTGCATGGAACCTTCTCTAGGATTGATCAAATACTAGGTCATAAAGCAAGTCTCAGCAAATTTAAAAGAATTAGAATCATACCATGCAGCTTCTCAGACCACAGCAGAATGAGGCTGGAAATTAGCAACTCAGGAAACCCCAGAAAGTATGCAAACACATGGAGACTGAACAACATGCTCCTGAATGAACACTGGGTCATTCCAGAAAACAAAAGAGAAATCAGAAACTTTCTGGAAGTAAATGAGGATAACAACACAACATATCAAAACTTATGGGGTACAGCAAAAGCAGTATTGAGAGGCAAATTTATAGCAATAGGTGCCTATATCAAGAAATTGGAAAGGTACCAAATAAATGAGCTTTCAGCGCATCTCAAGGACCTAGAAAAACTGCAGCAAACCAGACCCAAATCTAGTAGGAGAAGAGAAATAATTAAAATCAGAAAAGAAATTAGCAGGATTGAATCCAAAAAAAAATTACAAAAAATCAGCCAAACGAGGAGCTGGTTTTTTTGAAAAAAAATAAACAAAATTGACACCCCATTGGCCCAACAAATAAAAAAAGAAAAGACCCAAATCAATAAAATCAGAGATGAAAAAGGAAACGTAACAACAGACACCAAAGAAATAAAATGAATCATCAGAAATTACTACAAGGACTTGTATGCCAGCAAACAGGGAAACCTATCAGAAATGGATAGATTCCTGGTCACATGCAATCTACCTAAATTGAACCATGAAGACATAGAAAACCTAAATAGACCCATAACTGAAACAGAAATTGAAACAGTAATAAAGGCCCTCCCAACAAAGAAAAGCCCAGGACCAGATGGATTCACTGCTGAATTCTACCAGACATTTAAAGAAGAACTAATTCCATTTCTTCTCAAACTATTCAGAACAATCGAAAAAGATGGAATCCTCCCAAATTCTTTCTATGAAGCCAGCATCACCTTAATCCCTAAGCCAGAGAAAGATGCAGCACTGAAAGAAAATTATAGACCAATATCCCTGATGAACATAGATGCAAAAATCCTCAATAAAATTCTGGCCAATAGAATACAACAACACATCAGGAAAATCATCCACCCAGACCAAGTGGGATTCATCCCTGGTATGCAGGGATGGTTCAACATTCGCAAATCAATCAATGTGATTCACCACATTAACAGACTGCAGAAGAAAAACCATATGATTATCTCAATAGATGCAGAGAAAGCATTCGATAAAATTCAACACCCTTTCTTGATGAAAACTCTAAGCAAATTGGGTATAGAAGGAACATTCCTCAATATAATCAAAGCAATTTATGAAAAACCCACGGCCAGCATCCTATTGAATGGGGAAACGGTACCAGACAGGGATGCCCACTCTCACCACTTCTATTAAACATAGTTCTGGAAGTTTTAGCCAGAGCCATCAGACAAGAAAAAGAAATCAAAGGAATACAAATTGAGAAGGAAGAAGTCAAACTATCCCTCTTTGCAGATGATATGATTCTTTACTTATGGGATCCAAAGAACTCTACTAAGAGACTATTAGAACTCATAGAGGAGTTTGGCAAAGTGGCAGGATATAAAATCAATGCACAAAAATCAACAGCCTTTGTATACACAAGCAATGCCATGGCTGAGAAAGAACTGCTAAGATCAATCCCATTCACAATAGCTACAAAAATAATCAAATACATTGGAATAAACTTAACCAAGGATGTTAAAGATCTCTACAATGAGAATTACAAAGTCTTAAAGAAAGAAATAGAAGAGGATACCAAAAAATGGAAAAATCTGCCATGCTCATGGATTGGAAGAATCAACATCATCAAAATGTCCATTTTCCCAAAAGCAATTTATAGATTCAATGCAATCCCAATCAAGATACCAAAGACATTCTTTTCAGATCTAGAAAAAATGATGCTGAAATTTATATGGAGGCACAAGAGACCTCGAATAGCTAAAACAATCTTGTACAACAAAAACAAAGCTGGAGGCATCACAATACCAGATTTCAGGACATACTACAGGGCAGTTGTAATCAAAACAGCATGGTACTGGTACAGAAACAGATGGATAGACCAATGGAACAGAATTGAAACACCAGAAATCAACCCAAACATGTACAGCCAACTTATATTTGACCAAGGATCTAAAACTAATTCCTGGAGCAAGGACAGTCTATTCAATAAATGGTGCTGGGAAAACTGGATTTCCACGTGCAGAAGCATGAAGCAAGACCCCTACGTTACACCTTACAACATGGATTAAAGAGCTAAATCTATGACTTGACACCATCAAGTTATTAGAGAACATTGGAGAAACCCTTCAAGATATTGGCAGAGGCAAAGAATTTCTGGAAAAGACCCGGGAGGCACAGGTAGTCAAAGCCAAAATCAACTATTGGGATTGCATCAAATTGAGAAGTTTCTGTACTGCAAAAAAACAGTCAGGAGAGTGAAGAGACAACCGACAGAATGGGAAAAAATATTTGCAAACTATGCAACAGATAAAGGGTTGATGACTGGAGAAAGAAAATGTGCTAGTATACATTACGGAATATTGCTCAGCAATAAAAAAGAATGAAATCCTGTCTTTCACAACAAAATGGATGCAACTGGAAACTATTATACTTTGTAAAATAAGACAGTCTCCAAAAGAAACATTATATATATATCGCCAATTGATAATGACATCACAATGGTTTTGGCAGTATCACAATGGATTATGACACAGCCATTGTATTTTAGGACATATTGTGATATTGCAATTATGACACACAATGATAGGTTTCTGATGTTACACTGGTTTTTATGACAAAAATTCATAATGAGAATACAATGGTTTGTTTGTAAAATCACAGTTTCATGTTTATGTTATCACAGTAATGACATGTCGTAATGCTTTTGTGACATCACAATTTATTATAAAATGATAATAGTGATTTATGACATCACCTGCTAATAGGATGGGAGCATGGCCATGGAGGACATTCACCACATGCTTCTGAAGGCCCAGGCTGGGCTTCAGGATGGAACCTGCAGACCCAGACATTCCGTGTACCCCCACCCCAGGCTGCTTCAGAACTGGAAACTCAATCAAGATAGGCCAGGGACAGTGCCATCACTCTGCCTTAAGAGACAGGTCTGCACCAGATCCAGGCATGGAGACAGCTCTGACCCTGTCTTGGGGTAAGAAGGGAGGGGTGTGCTCACTCCCATGGCCACACGCATCCCCACACAGGCTTTGTCCTTCAAAATGCTGATTAAATGAGAATCATTTCCCCAGTGCTTTGAGGATGAGTGTTCGATGAGTTGAAGCCCAGGTTGCACTTTCCAGTCCCGTTCATTTCTCTGGGCTGGATGGGCTCCTGAGGCCCATGCATGGTTTTCTAGAGGGTTCTGGCTGTGTTGCACAAGCAGCACTGCCTGTTCTTTTCTTTCCTTTTTTAAAGCTTTTATTTAATGAATGCAAATTTCATAGGTACAACTTTAGAAATATAGTGATTTTCCCCCCATACCCACCCTCCCATATCCACTCCTGTCGCACCTCCTACTCCCTCTCCCATCCCATTCTTCATTAAGATTCATTTTTAATTAACTTTATATCCATAAGATCAACTCTATACTAAGTAAAGATTTCAACAGTTTGCATCCCCCTCCAGGCCCCGCATATGAAGTACTGTTTGAGAACAAGTTTTGCAGTTAATTCTCATGGTACAACTCATTAAGGACAGAGGTCCAACCTCAGGAGTAAGTGCACAGTGACTTCTGTGGTTCATTTAACAATTGACACTCTATGTATGACATCAGTGATCAGTGATCAGGCTCTTGCCATGAGCTGCCTAGGCTATGGAAGCCTTTTGAGTCCACAAACTCCGTCATCATTTATACAGGGCTGTAAGCAAGGTGGAAGTTCTCTCCTCCCTTCAGAGAAAACTACCTCCTTTCATAGCCCATTCTTCCCACTGGGGTCTCACTCACAGAAATCCTTCATGTAGGATATTTTTTGCCCCAGTGTCTTAACTTCCTGTTACTTCTTTCTGAGTTTCACAAACACCTGGATGGTTGTGTAGGCATCAGAGTGTACAGTGAGGCTTTAGTCCTATAGAAATGGGACCATCCAGCTTGTTGGGCCTGGGTCCACATTGAACTTGTGACACCCTCAAGACGAGATTGAGGACTGTGGGCTGGGAATCCCAAGTGGCCCAAGTTGCCCCTAAAAGTGACTACATTCAAAGTCATAGCCCTTTGTCATAGACTTCCCTTACATTGCAGCCAGGGGCACTGCTGTGGAGCAGGCATCAGCAACCAAGAACTCTGCAGGGGTGGCTGTGGACCACATGGTTTCCACAGGTGATGCAGGCAGCTGAGGGGTCTGCATTCAAATCCCCCAAGCAACAACCAAATCATCCAGAAGCCAGGGAGAACTGGGCGTTCAAAGAACCATCTCAAAGTCAGAAAGGGCAACTTGCTCCTGGAGTGAGGGGAGGGACCATGCCCACCACGGGCCTCTCCTAACCCCACAACCTCATAGCCTCTTCCAGGGCCCCGACTTTCTGCTCTTGCCCATTTTCTGGCCCAACAGCCAGGCTGGCACCTCCATGGCAGAGGGCCCTGTCCCCCTCCTCCAGCACAGGGGCAGGCCAGAGGAGGAGTGCATGGGCCCTGCCCCTCTTCAGAGGTGGGTGGCAGGGTGTGCCATGGGGCAGATGGAGGATGGTGAAGCTGTGGCCAGGCTGCCTCTCTCTCTGTACCCCACAGCCCTTCTCTGTCCTGAGTGCCTGGGCCCAGCATGGGAGCCAGCAGCCCAGCAGCATCCGACTGCTGGGAGTGTGATTCAGAGACCAACTGTTGTTCAGTGAGATCATCCGTCAACAGCATGCTCTCTCCCTTCTTTTTAATGTGACAAATCAAAAAACCATGACTTTTTATTTATATTTTAATGATTCTGAGTTGCTCAACCTTATTTAATTTTACAGTAAATTAGTGGTCATTTGCCCAGGAACCTTTACTGGGGAATCTTTGGTGTTGTTTTTGGCCCTGGGATCCTTTCCTAGAGGAGGGGTGCTTAACCAGGTTACACACCCCTGACTCTGCTGTTGGAAGGATTCCTTCCCACACAGAGTTTGTTCTTCAAGTCACAAAGAAGTGGGGCAAGCATAGCCCATGTCATGCAGGACAGGCCACCGGGAAGGGGACCAGTAGGATTTGTAGGGCTTGCAAAACCTGAGGCCAATCATCAGAGTTGGGAGATCTGGGCCCTCATGGGCACAGAAGCTGACCCTGCATGGCTGAGGGCTCTCCTCTTCCCAGGCCATCAATTCTGTGTCTGTAGAAGGGAGGGAAGCCTGGCTGGCCTTAAGATTATGGGGTTCAGCCCTATAGCTCAAGGTTCTCCTGGGCAGATTTCTTGGTGGTTTGGATGGGCACCATGCTCATCTTGGCAGAAAGAAAATGTTGGGGAGTAGACCACACATGTGCTGCGTGACTGACCCTGGGGGAGTCTCTGCAGGCACTGCACAAGCCCTCAGTCTGTGCAGAGGGGAGGGTGACAGTACCACCAGTCCACAGTGCTCTTGGGAGTCAGCATGCCCTGTATGACTAATCGGGGGGAGCCCTTGGTGGTGCTGTACAAGCCCTCTGACTCCTCTGTGCAGGAGGCAGGGTGACAGCACCACCTGCCCCACACAACTCTTCCTTGGTGATCAGCCCCCTGCCTGGGAGCAGAAGCACTGGGAGAATCTGCTCTAGGGCATGGTCACTTTCTCTTCTTGTGCAGGGGCCAGCAGGAGTGACTCTGCCCAAGGAGCAGTGAGCCATGCATGCAGCTCAACCAGAGAATGGCCATAGCCCTGCCACCCGAGGTCCCCTGCCTCTGTGGGCCCCAGTCCCATGCACAGGGACTCAGAGGCCACGTGGTGATGTAAAAGCATGGCTTTGGGAGTGTAATAAACCAGTGCTTGAGTCTGTTTATCCAACTACGGTGAGGGAGACCCTCTGAGACTGTTTCCGCAACTGTTAACCAGGGCTGAACAGTCTACAGGGAGGATGTGGTGGCTGAGCCAGTGTGAAGATGCAAGGTCCCTGGGGTCCGCAGCCCAGCCTGCTGGTATCTCCTCTTGTGTGATAAACTCCGCCCAGTTGCAGTGCCTTTTGCTCAGGCCCCCTCTACCCCTCAGGCTGGCTGCCAAGCCCTCCTCCACACACTGATGGAGGGCCCACTGGAGGAGAGGGGGTGCTTAATCCAAAAGTCACACTCGTGTGGTCATAGGCAACAGACTGATGAAATTAAGCATACACGGCTACTTTGTTGTTCTTTGAACTGACAGCTGCTGGTATGAAAATAAATTAAATTTCATGTAAGTGACCTTTTTGGTTCTTTTAATGATCTAAGTTTTTCTGCATTGTTAAATTGTTTCCATTAGTGTTATCGAGGCAGAGAAACCTCTGGGACAGTAGAAACAAGAATTACAAGAAGGCTGCTCCAATGTGACCCCAGAATTTGGGGAAATGCCCTGCCCCAGCCTTGACTCCTCAGAGTCATGAAGGCTGTGGAGCTACCAGATTCAACCCTTGGCTCTGCTATCTATAGAGCTCAGGACCAGGAATTCAGACTGTCCTGGGTTCAAGTCCAGGCTTGGCACCCTTAACCACATCACCTTGGTCAGTCATTTCAGTATCTGTGCCTCATCTTCCTGATCCACACCAGGGAGGTGACAGCTGTGCCTCTTCCCGAGTGTCAGCTGCCTGCCCTCACATGCTCAGCAGAGCTCAGCTTGTTCTTATGAGTTACATGACCTTGAACGAATGGAGCATCTTCATGGATTCCAGGCAGGGGTTCATGGGAAGACATCCTTGGCCCCAAACTCTCGAGACGCACTCCCCCTGCCTGTCCTCTCCCACCCACCACATCCCCTCCTCCTCTTCCACACACCTGTGCCTCTGGCCAGGTGCTGGGCATGGCTTTCTGCATTCATTGGAGAAGCAGGGGGCTTGCCCAGGGTGTGGAGCAGGTATGGAGTTGACATCTGTTACCTGCCCAACCTTGTGGCCATTCTCATTTCTGGAAACTCCTCCTCCTGCCCCAAGGCTACACCTGCTCTTCGGCAGCCTGCTCCTGACCACACAGTGCTGCACGCGACAGATGAGCACCTAGCCATGGAGGCCAAGCTGCCTTGGGATCTTTCTAACAAGGAGAAAGACACACACACACACACACACACACACACACATTGAGAGAGAGAGAGAGAATGACTTATGTCTTGCTATTGGAAGGAAGAGTCAGAAGAGAGCCAGTGAGGCTAGCAGGGATCAGGGATGGGAAGATAGCCTGGGGCCCATCAGTTCCCATTCCTACTCCTTCTCAAATCCCCACCTCATCATTGCTCCTTCGCCATCCAGTGAATTCAGTGCCATCTGTGGGTCTCTTTTTGCCCAGTAGCTCTAGACAGGTGGCTGTCATGGTGACCAGACTGCTCCCTCCTTGGTAGAGGAGAGAAGACAAAAGGACAGTAGAGCAGGCCAGGGGTTCTTGCAGGGCAGAGCTGCAGATTCAGATTAGTGGCTTCTCCAAAAAGCAAGAAATGATTCTAAAACGTTTCCTTGAAGATGTGGCCAGAATTGAGATAGGAGGGGCAGGCTGACTGAATACATGGAAAAAGGGAGAGGCCTCTGTGCAGGATGCATAGTGGAGGAGGGACAGCAAGGGGAGCCATCATGTGAGGGGCAGGAAAGTGGGGACAGTGGGAGGAAGGGACAGGTCCTATCATGATTTCTTAGGCAAAGCCTTGGCTTGCTGTGTGACATCAGTCCTGCCTAGAGCTCTTAGAGCTCTGGAAAAGACAGAGAGACATATAAGGCACCTTGACAAGACAGACAGACAGACAGCAGGACCTCCAGGTAAGACAGAGACACAGACAGGGCCTCAGACAACAGACAGACAGGGTCTCTGGGTAAGACTGAGATAGGACATTGGGCAAAAAGGCAGAACAGGGCCTTTGCACAAGACAAACAGGGCCTCTGAGCCAGATGGACATGGAGACAGAGTTCTTGGCAAGAAAGACAGGACAACTGGGCGAAAAAGAGACACAGAGAGACAGAAATTCTGGGAAAGCAAAGGCACAGAGACAGGGCCTCTGTGCAAGATAGACAGGGCCTCCTGACAACCCAGACAGGGCCTCCAGGCATGACAGATACACAGACAAAGTCTCTGGGCAATACAGACAGACATGGCATATAATTAAGACTGACATACAGACCAGTGACCCTCTGGGCAAGTGGACAGTTGGGGCCGTTGAAAGACACTCAGGGCCTCTGAGCAAGACAAAGAGAAAGACAAGGTCTCTGGCCTAGATGGAGAGACAGATAGACAGGGTCTGTTGGAGAGGCTCAAAGACAGACAGGCACTCTGCACAAGAGAGACAGGCAGAACCTCTGGACAGGAAAGATAGAGTCTCTGTGTTTGACAGTTACACAGGTGAACAGGGTCCTGGGAAGAGATGCAGATCCTCTGGGCAAGACAGACAGGAAGGACCACTGTACAAGACATGCACACATACAAATCAAGGCTTCTACCCCAGAATATCACACAGATACAGGGGCCGTGTGCAAGAACACAGACAAGGACTATGGGCAGGAGAGATAGACAAACAAAACAATAATCTCTGGGCAAGATGGAAACACAGGCAGACAGCGCCTCTGGGTAAGGCAAACACACAGACAGGGCCTGTGGACAGGACAGCCAGCCAGCCAGGGCCTCTGGGGAAGAGACAGAGATGGCTTTGGATCAAGACAGGCAGACCAGTCATCCTCTAGGCCAAATGGACAGGCAGACAGGACCACTGAAAGGCAGAAACTCATGGCCTCTGGGCAAGATGGAAAAACAGGGTCTCAGGGCAAGACAGAGAGAGACAGACAGACAGACAGACAGGGCCTCTGGGCAAGAAAGACAAATAAGGCCTCGACACAAGACAGATACATATATAGAAAAGGCCTCTGTGTAAGATGAGCACAGATACAGGGGCTCTGGGCAACACACACAGCCAGGGGCTCAGGTCAGGTCAGATAGAAGAAGGCCTGTAGGCAGGATGGACACACAGGAAGACAGAGTATCTGAGCAAGACAGACAGGGTCTCTGGGCATGACATATATACAGACAATGCCTTTGTCTCAGGGCAAGTCAGGGGGACAGAAAGGGTCTTTGCCAAGACAGACATTCAGGTCCTCTGGGAAAGAGGGACAGACAGACAGGGACTCTGGGTAAAACAGACAGGCAGACAGACTCTCGCAAGACAGTCAGGTCCTCTGGGCAAGAGGGGCACACACAGCGACAGGGCCTGTGGACGAGACAGACAAGGCCTTTGGACAAAACAGACAAAAAGATCCTGGGCATGACAAATACACAGACAGGGCCTCTGGACAAGGCAGACAGGGACTCTGAGACATACAGACAGAGAGAGCACTGGATAAGATGGACAGGCGGACAGGGCCACTGAAAGACAGACAGATGCTCACGGGCTCTGCAAGACATACAGAAAGACAGGGTCTCTGCACAACGTGGAGAGACAGACAAGGCCTCTGGATAAGACAAGCAGAACATCAGGGTCTCTAAGCAAGACAGGGCATCTGGCAAGACACACAGACTGGGTCTCTGAGAAAGATAGATGTATAGACAAGGCCTCTGGGCAAGATGGACAGATCTGAGCACCAGGGACACACAGACCAACAGGGACTCTGCCTAAGATAAACAGACAGGGCCTCTGGACAGACAGACAGATATATAGGGACTCTGCTCAAGACAGAACCTTTGGACAGGAAAGACAGCAAGACAGGTCTTCTGAGAATGACAGATAGATAGAGCCTCTGGGAAAGGTGGACAGACAGGGCTTCTGGGATAGACAGACAGAAAGTCAGGATCTCTGGACAAGACAGACAGCAGACAGGCCCTTGACTAAGACACACAGACAGGGCTTCTGGGAAAGACAGACAGACTGGGCCTCTGGGCAAGAGTGACAGACTGGGCCTCTGGGCAAGACAGACGGACAGATAGGGACTCTACAGAAGACAGAGCCTCTAGGGAGAGACAGACAGGGCAACTGGGATGATAGATACACTGAGAGGGCCACTTGGAAAGATAAACAGAGCCACAGGGCAGATGGACAGACAGGGCCACAGAAAGACTGACCAATAGTGGCTATGGGCAAGACATGCAGACAGGTCGTTCCTCTATACAAGATGGACACACTACAGATCAAGGCCCCTGTGCCAGAAGGACACACAGAAATAGGGGCTTCTAGCCAGACAGACGTACTAGAGCTCTGGGTATGACACACAGGAAAAAGCCTTTGTGTGAGATGAACACAAAAGCAGATGTGACCTCTGGGCAAGACAGACAGACAGACAGGGTCTTGGGCACAATGGAGTGATAGAAAAAATGTCCTCTGACTAAGACACAGAGACAGACAGTGCCTCTGGGAAAGACAGTCACAGACAGACAGGGACTCTGGGCAAGACCAACGAGACTTTGGATAATCAGACAGACAAAGACTCTAGGCAGGACTTGCAGACAACAAGATAGGTACAGCCTGTGGGCATGACAGATACACAGACCGGCCTCTGGGAAGCACAGACAGGCAGGGAGGGACTATGGATAGGTTGGACAGACAGAGTCTCTGGGCAAGACAGAGCGACAGACAGGGACTCTTCACAAGACAGACAGAACCTCTGGAAAGGAGAGACAGACAGGCAGGTCTCTGGGAATGACATACACAGACAGATTGGAACTGTGGGCACGACAGACAGACACAGCCTCTGTGCAAGATGGGCAGACAGAGCCACAGAAAGACAGTCAAGGGCTCTAGGCAAGACAGACCTACAGAAAGGTACTGTGCACAAGACAGACAGAAAGACAGATAGGTACTCTGGGCCGGACAGATAAACAGACTGGATCTCTGGGAAACACAGACAAGTAGGAAATCAGATTAAAACAGGCAAGTGGTCCTCTGGTCAACGTGGACAGGTGGAGAGGCAGGGTCACTGAAAGACACTTAGGACCTCTAGGCAAGACAGACAGACAGGGCAACTGGGCATTACAGATAGACAGACAGGGCCTCCGGGCTAGACTGACAGGGAGGCAGCCAGATCCTCTGGGAAGTCAGACAGAGCCTTTAAGAAAGATGGACAGAGGGGCCGGCATTGTGGTGCAGCCGGTTAAAGCCCTGGCCTGAAGCGCCAGCATCCCATATGGGCGCCTGTTCAAGACCAGCTGCTCCACTTCCGATCCAGCTCTCGGCTATGGCCTGGGACAGCAGTAGAAGATGTCTTAAGTCCTTGGGCCTCTGCACCCACGTGGGAGACCTGGAAGAAGCTCCTGGCTCCTGGCTTCAGATCGGCACAGTTCCGGCTGTTGTGGCCAACTGGGGAGTGAACCATCAGATGGAAGACCTCTCTCTCTGCCTCTCCTTTCTCTGTGTACTCTGACTTTCAAGGAAAATAATTTTTTTAAAAAAAAAAGAAAGATGGACTGAAAGACAGACAGGTACTCTAAGTAAGACACACTCAGCTTCTGGCAAGACAAACACAGACAAGGTCTCTGGGCAAGAGAGACACACAGACATACTGAGTCTCTGGGCAAGATAGACAGGGCCTCAGAGGGAGAGAAACTGAGAGTCGGGGCCTCTGGGTGAGACAGACACACAGACTGAGCCTCTGGGGAAAAGGCAGACAGGGACTCAGGGGAAGAGGGCCTCTGAGCAAGGCAGAAAGACAGGGCCTATGGAATAGACAGACTCTGGGAAAGACAGGAAGATAGGTCCATGAGAAAGGTGGACCAACAGAGTGTCTGTGCTTGATTGACAGACAGGTAGACAGGGCCTCTGGACAAGACAGACAGACAGACAGGGCCTCTGGGAAGACAGGACCTTTAGAAAAGATGGACAGAAAGACATGTACTCTGGGCAAGACACACATGGACTCTGAATAAGACAAATGATGCCTGAGACAGACACACAGATGGATCCTCTGGACAAGACAGAAAGGCAGACAAGGTCGCTGGGTCTCTGGGTCTCTGCTCATGACAAATTCAGGTTCTGAGAAAGAGAGACCGGTGGAGTCTTGGGGCAAGAGAGACAGGCTGGACCTTTGAGAAGTACAAACAGGGCATCCATACAAGATGGACACACTGATAAAGGTTCTCTGTGCAAGACAAACAGTGCATCAGGGCAAGACAGACACCAAGGGCAGCTGGACAACACAGGGACACAGACAGGGCTGCTGTCTAAGACAGAAGACAGGGCCTTTGAGACACAGACACACAGGGACTCTGTGCAAGACAGGCAGAGCTCTGACAGGAGAGACAGGCAGACAGGGCCTCTAGGCATGACAGATACACAGACAGGGCCTCTGGGTAAGGCAGAGTGAAACACACACAGGGCTTCTGAGCAAGACAGGCAGCACATGTGGGAAAGATAGACAGGACACAAGGCCTCAGGGAGAGATGGACAGACAGACATAAAGGGCCTATGGAAATGACAGACAGGAACTCCAGACAAGACAGACAAATGGACAAACAGGGCCTCTGGGCAAGAGAGACAGACAGGGATTCTGGGAAGCAGACAGATGGACAGGGCTATGGAAAGGTGGACAGAGGTACAGGGCCTCCTTGCAGATGGGTGGACAGGGCCACTTGACAAGACAATGACTAGACATGGCCTATCTGAGCTAGCTAGACAGAGGGGGTCTCTGGGCAAGACCGAGATACACACAGACAGGGACTCTGTGCAAGACAGATGGTGCTCTGGACAGGAGAGACAGACCGGGCCTCTGGGCAAGGCAGAAAGACATGACCTCTGAGCAAGACAGAAAGGCATACAGGACCTCTGGAAATGAGAGACAGTAAATGTGGACAAGACAAATACACAAAGACGGCCTCAGGGCATGACTGACAGATGGGTGGAAAGGGCCTTTCGGAACAGAGACAGGGCCTTTAGGCAGGACAGAGAGGTTCTGTGGGAAAGACACTCAAGGAACAGTGTTCCAGGCACAAGGGATGGAGACTCAGGCAGCTGGCACATACTGTGCACACAAGGAAGACAGACTTTGAGAGCTGGCATGGGCTACAGAGAGAGGATTTAAAACTGAGAGCACTCAAGGGCACCCATGGATCGCAGTTGTATGCAATGTTGGTAACTGAGATGCCACCGTGGTTTCAGGCACAGGAATGGAGCAGGAAGACTGGGGTGACTGCAGGGATGGGAACGTGGAGATTCTGGGAGCCAGAGAGGATCTGCAGGTATAAGATTTGGAAAAGACAGGAGGGAAAACAGGAGATACCAGAAGCATCGGTACTTAGAGGAATTTAGAGCCTTTAGTGAACATATTAGAAAAGAAGATTGACAACTATCTCAGATTCCTTCTCAAGAAGTAAAAAGGAAATAAAACCTAGAAGACTCCAAATAAAGGAAAGAAAATGGGTAGCAGCAGATACCAACGAAATGCCTGTAACAACACACTACAGAAACAATTATAAAGGAGTCTAAAAATAGTAGCAGCATTAATAAACCAGCAAGGAGAGTGATTAAGGAAATGAAAGGGAAAACTGATAAAGGAGCATTTTGAATCAAAACATTCATTTTTAAGAGTTTATTATAGACTGTAACAAAATGCCAAGAGGATCTTATGAAATAGGAATAAACATTTCACTACAGAGACAAAATCCACTATATTAGAAAACCATTTATTGAAACACAAATATAACATTAAAATAGGAAAACTACTATGTAAACTAAAAAAGTTCAATCAATTCTTGAAAAATCCAACCAACCAATCAATAAACAGGGACTTCCATATGCAAAATTTCAGGGGCAGATTTATGGTGCATTCTAAACATTTAAGAGAGAAAAAAACAAATTTCGCATACTCACTAACAGTGCAAATAAACTGGGGAAATAAATGGGAGAACATTTTTAAAATTTCTTTTGTGAAGCCAGATTATATCAATTTTGCATCTGAACCAGGACATGAAATTAAAGATCACTTTTTTCATAACCAAAATTAAAATGTAAGAAAAATATTATTATAGGAATCAAACTATATGGAAACATAATGTATTAATAACAAGTGAGATTAAATAAAATGTAAAGATGGCAACCTTTCCCAAAGAAACCATTTAAATCGTTCATGTAGGTGAAGAAAATCCATGCGATTACTTAGATTAAATGTTTAAAAGTATTTAATAAATTCCAGCATCTAGCTGTAAAAAAACAACTAACAGAAGAGTAAAATAAAGTAATATCCTTATCTGATCAAGATAGTCTAAAATGAACCTACAACAAAGAGCACAAGCAATACAGAACCAATGAAAGCTTTTTCCTGGGAGTGGGCTCAGCCAACATTGCCTCTTCTCACTGTCTGTATCCAACATGGCGCTGGAGGTGTGGTCATGGAAACACACTGGAAGCACAAGGTTCAAGGATCTACTTTTTTTTTTTTTTTTTTTTTTTTTGACAGGCAGAGTGGACAGTGAGAGAGAGAGAGACAGAGAGAAGAAAGGTCCTCCTTTGCGGTTGGTTCACCCTCCAATGGCCGCCACGGCCGGCGCACCGCGCTGATCCGATGGCAGGAGCAGGTACTTCTCCTGGTCTCCCATGGGGTGCAGGGCCCAACGACTTGGGCCATCCTCCACTGCACTTCCCTGGCCACAGCAGAGAGCTGGCCTGGAAGAGGGGCAACAGGGACAGAATCCGGAGCCCCGACCGGGACTAGAACCTGGTATGCCGGCGCCGCAAGGCAGAGGATTAGCCTAGTGAGCCGCGGCGCCGGCCTCAAGGATCTGTTTTTAAACCACAATATGCATAAGTCACACTATGTATGCACAGATAGCTCAACATAATCCAGGCCCAGATACAACATTTACAAAATTACTGGGTCCAAGATTCAAATTACTGGATAAATAAAATTCAGAGTTACTATGTAACATCAAAAACCACACCAAATCCAGAAAATGTTATTAAGGCAGACTAGGAAGCAAATAGATAACAGAAAAAACGAGCCAGTAGAGGACTAGTCTATGCAGTACCTGTAAACATACATCAATTAAAGGAGTATTTAAAAGAATACAAACGGTGTAACAGAAAAGTGAGTTGAGGACATGAAGAAAATAATCAGCAGATGGAGTCCAGAGGCAGAGCCGTGGATTGTACTCACCTGCAGCGGGCCACTGGAGCTTGAAACCGCAGCTCGCTCACAGGCACTGGACAGGTGAGGCAGGAGGGCCTCCAGGAGGTGGGGCCCACAGGAAGGCGCCTGCCTGCAGCTTCAGGGAGGCGCTGGGCTTCAGACCTGAACTCAAACCTCCATCCCCACGGGCCCCACCGACACAGAGGATTCTGATTGGTTGCGTCTCCTGTTACGTCATGCTGACTCAGCGGCTGTGCCAACTGTGCCCTCAGCAGGCACCCTCCTAGCAACACCAGGAAATCTCGCGGGTTGCAGAAGTGTTCTGCTGACCGGCGGAGACAGGCGGTGAGCGGCTCAGATCTGCTCTCCGCGGTCTGTCTTCGCTTCAGGACCCGGCAAGGAGGGTGTCGGGACACGTTGGGAGCTGGGGGATGGTGAGTGTGGGCTGGGCGTCAGTGGGGACACGTGTGTCCCTGGCGGAATCCGCAGAACAGGACCGCAGTCAGCCCCAGGCCTCCCCGTGGTCAGCTCTAGACTTGCAGACCCGAATGCCCTGCTGGGACGGCTCCTCCCTGGACCCTCCCCAGTCCAGTGTAGGCTGGGCAGCACCCAGGACCCCGGGCATCCCGACCCGTCCCGTCCCCGCAAGCAGCGACTCCAGCGTAGTCCGGGCCCTGCAGCCCGCGTCTCCCCCGTTGTGCGGTGAGTCTGAGAGCAATAAGAGAACCGGGACTGCACGTGCGGGGTTCCTGCCCGGAGAAGCTGTGGTCTGTGCGCCCCCACCATCTCCCTAGCGGTTCCCTGAGTCCCCGCAGTTTTCTGGCTGGGGTCCTTGTAGCACGGCTCTTCCTACGGACTGAGTCCGTTTCCTGTGCCTGATAACACAGTGCCGCAGACTGGGTAAACCGGAAAGAAAGCAGTTTTATTTCAGCTCCAAAGTGGAGAGGCAGTGAGTTCTCGCTGGCTGAGCCCTGAGGCTGTGCAGCACCGCACATGGCCTCAGGAGGAGCATGCAGGAGACTCCAAGCCCTGGAGAGAACACAGGCATGGGTGTCCTCAGCCATTCTTGAGGGAGAGACATAATGACCGTACAGGACCCGCTTTTCATTCTGAAAATGGGGATTACATTTTCACAAGCGATTCAGATGGGATGAAGAAGGTGTCTTCCCTGAGCTGGTGTCCTTTCATCTTTTGTAGAATCTGGCTGCCCTGTGATTCCTCTTAGCCCAGCAATGTAGGAATGCTCCATGCTTGTGAATAAGTGTCTCATTTTCTTGGATTAACCATGAGTTGATAGGATGATAATGTCTGGAAAAGGAAAGATAATTCTTGACATCTGGGTTTTCTATTAGATAGGAATAGAGGCACCCATGGACTGACCGCCCAGGTGTATGGAGGAGCCTCGGTCAGTTCCAATGTCTTCCTGATCTCATTCACCCCGGCTTCCAGGGGGGACCAATTCCTGTTTTTGGTTTTGTTCTTGTGGTGCACTTTGCACTTTACCACTTCTACTAAAGGGAAATGTTGCTTGGCTTTTCTTCTTTTTCGATTTTAAAACATTTGGTGTGAACTATTGATACTGTGCTAGAAAGACTTTCTTTCCTTGTTTGCACACTTGCTGCTGTCTGAGGCTGAGCTTTGGCCAGTTCACTTGTGCGTCCCACTGCTTAGGAGACTTGGCTTCTTTCAAGCTTACTCTTTGAAGATGTGGACAATGTCATTCTTGTTCATGATAATGCATAGTAATTTTGATACATAATGGAAAAAATTCGCATGTAGGTTTTGGATACATTTAAATTTAGCAGGAAGTGTTGACATATATGAATTAACTGACATTTTATGCAGCTATATTCTTGTGATTTTTCCAATACTTGGAGTATTCTAATTTATTTATCTTTTTCATCTAATATTAAGTAGCATCTCTGCATGATTATATATTGGTAAATACTCATTACCACTAGTTCTGTATTTATACTGTGCTATTTATGCTAATTGTCAGTAGTGTGTTGGTACTGTTCACTGCAACTCTAAGTTTTTGCCTCATGTAATTTGATGTTCCGTACAGGTGCATACATACTAAGGATTTTTATGTCTTTCAGATAACTACCTCCTTTATCATTAAGTAATCTCAGTACCTTTCTCATTTTCTCTGATCTAAGGTATGATTAGTCTAAAATGAGTGTGGCTGATCTGTTTCATTGAATTGGTGTTTCAGGGTCTTTCTACATGCCTTTACATTTAAACTCTTTGCTTCTTTTTATCTTTCGTGAAACTTAGCTGTATATCTCAAATTAGCAAAAGTGAATATATTTTTCAGTTAAAAATGTTATTTGGAAACTCATGGAATGTGCAAGTCAATTTGCTAAATCAAGCTAATTTCTGTGTGTAAGCTTATTTTTATCACAAGAATATTTACTATTTTATCTCTCAGTGACTTTTGCATAGTAGAGTAGTTTCACTAAATAGTGTCACCAAGTTGTACAAGAGTCACTTTAATTCATTCTTCTTATGTCCTCAAATGCATCTCCTCCATATGCCTTTATGTGTAAAATGTGTTTTTGGAGGCAATGGTATGTTAGGTCTTGCTTTTCATTTTCTGTGTCAGTCTGTCTTTTAATTGCTTATCTTTGTCTTATAGTGCTGATGTTACTTTATATGTTTTGATTACTGATATCAGTAAATGTGTTGCAAATAACTTCTAGTTTTAGACTTTCATCTTCATTCTCTTTATAGTAACTTAGGAATAATATGCAAACTTAATATTATTTTTGTATTTCTCCATTTTTCTCAAATTATGCTCAAATTATGCTTTAAGTATTTTCTGGAGGTAAAGATATTTTCCTTTAATAGTATGAATGTTTTACTGTTCAAATATTAATTTTGTAATCTACCTGTAACTGTTTATTTGTATGGAGTGTAGAGGGGAATTTTTAGGAGGGAAAGTCAAAAGGAATATAACAGATGGTAGGTTTTAAAAGGATTAGTAGAACGATGCCAACTGTCTAAGCCAGGAAAGGGTGTCTCAGGAGAGGGAGCAGCAGAAGTGGTGGTACCCCATTTTTGAGTGAAAAATATATATACTGTCCAGATCACAGATGTTTATTTTTGATATCTTGGACTCATTGATTAGAGAGACTGTCTAGGCAGGGTCAGAATAAGATGTTGAGATGAACAACACAAGTGAATACAGACAGAAGGAGGAGTATTGGAACAGGATCCACATTCAGCTCAGGGTGAAGGTAGATTAGGCGGCAGCACCGGGGAACAAGAGCAGGAGAGGCAGTCAATTCAGTTCTAGAAGACTCCACCCTGCCCAGTTGAGACTGTTGAGGTCTAGATATGATGCTGTCTGTTCACACGTGTTTAAAATTCTCCCCAGCATCTGACACATAAAGGCTGAGATGGATGTAAATTTTGCAGATACAAAATTCTTTGTACACTTTATTATGATTACTTCATTTCTATTAGTAATGTTTTATTGCAACTCAGATAATCAGTATGTAAGGATAAATGATAAACAAAATAAAAAATGTTGAATCCAGTGATTTTTTAGCTAATGACACCAAGTGTTGTGCTTTAGAACATAGATTGTCAGTATGAATTGAAGCACGGATAATTGAGACACAACCTGTCCATTTCCCAGTTGATTTCACAGTACAACAGTGGGCCTGCATGGTTGCAAAAGAGATGGTGTGCACTGCCATGCCTGAAATATTTTCTATCAGTCCTTCCATAGAAAGTTCCCCAGCTTGTGATTTAAAACCTAGGGCAAATGGAACAAGCTGTGTTCTGATTAACTAACATGAAAATAACCACCATAAATTAACCCTATCTTATGTGCCTAGCTCATCATAAGAGGTACTGTCAGTCTCATGGTACTGAAAAGGAAGGCATGCCTCAGAAAAGTTAATATTCTGAATATAATATAACAAGTTACCTGTTTCTACCAACTAATTTCTGTTCATTTTTTTACTTAGCTCCAGTTTATATTTCTGTAATCTCAAAAATGTGATATGAATTCATTTCTAAAGAGAAAATATCGCATGTAAAGCTTTATTATATCACACGTTTTAGACAAGAAGCATAACATGATGAAAGTCATGTTGCACACCAGAAAGCAGCTGTGGGACCAGACCATCATTGTGGAACAGTGTGCTAAGCCACTGCTTGCTGTGCTGACATCCTATATCAGAGTGCCAGTTCAAGTCCCGTTGTTCTGTTTCTGATCTATCTGCCTACTAATGTACCTGGAAAGGCAGCAGGGGATGGCCCAAGTGCTTAGGACCCTAACTCCAATGTGGGATGCAGGATAGAGATCTTGACTCCTAATTTTAGCCTGGCTCAGCCCTGGGTGTTGTGATCATTTGGGGAGCAAATCAGTGGATTCTGTCATTCTGCCTTTCAAATACATAAATCTTTTTTTTAAAAAAAAATCTCAGTGAAATAGAGGTAACAATTAATATAAATGAATTGAAAAGAGATGTTTAAGATTTAAATGTGAAGTAGAGCAACGTAACTAAGCTAGAAATCAGACATTTTATTCTTTCATAATGAACCATGATTACAAGCTAGTGTTTGCAACATATAAGGTTCTATTGAAATCAATCATGTTTTTGTTACCTCTGCCATCCATGGCGGCCTTTTCCCACCACAGTGTGTCATGCAGAGGTACAATAAGTCTTGTTCCCTTTATTCTGTGATTCTGTGATTTTTTTATCACTAAATATTGAGCACTAGACACTACTGAGATAAGAGCTATAGCACTTGCAATTAGTAGTAAGTGGGTTTGAAGAGGATAACTGCCTCTATAGCATAATTTAAAGTAACATCTATAATTTGTGGCAATTTCTTCCAATTGTAACTAATTATAGGAGAATCTAGTGTGTAGCAAGATGCCAAAATTTCCAAATGTGAAAACTCTGGATAGAGTATAGTTCAATAGTAAAATTGTTATTATTTTTACATGTTTTACTCAAAATTCAATTGAACAGTTGATTGTGTTTTCTTTTGCCAAAAGTAAACACTTAACACTTTTAAAATGTTTTGTTAATATAAAGAGAACAGATTTCATATATTTCATAGGAACAATTCTAAGAAGGTAACCATACTTCCTTCCCTCCCCCTTTTCTCTCCAATTCCCTTCCTTCCTTCCTTTTTAAAAATTTTATAATGATATTATTTCAATCCACTGTAATCATAGCTTTAATGCATCACTACCCATAATATTCAACAAATAAAAAGTATAAAGACCACAATTCCACCAGTGTATAAACAAGGGCTAAAAACAACAATGAAATCACAAGATGTTCATTTCATTTTTACATTTTTTTTTGTATTCTGTATTAACTGCCACATATCAGAGAAAACATATTTGTCATTTGGGAACTGGCTTATTTCGCTAAGCATATTGATTTATAGTTGTGTCACTTAGTTGCAAAAGACAGGATTTCATGCTTTTCTTTTTTATGGCTTAATAATACCCAATAGTGTATAAGTACCACATTTTCTTTATCCAGTCATCAGTTAATAGATATCTGGGTTGATCATAACTTAGCTATTGTGAATTGAGCTGTAATAAACATGGGGGTATTGATAACATTTTCATATGCTGATTCAATTTTATTTGGGTAAATTACCAGGAGTAGGATGGCTAGGTTATATGGTAGCTCTATTTTTAGATCTCTGAGGAATCTTCAGATGGTCTCCTATTATGCTTGTACTAGTATTCATACCCACCAATAATGTATTAGAGTTAATTTCCCTCCACATTCTCACCAACATTATTATTTTTTTTAATTCTCCAGTAGTTGCAACTGGGGTGAGGTGAAACCTCACTGTTGTTTTTATTTGCATTTCCTCAGGGCAAATGATCCTGAGCATTTTTCTTGTGTCTGTTGGCAATTTTTATTTCATGTTTTGAAAAATTCCTGTTCATGTCTTTTGCCCATATCTTTACTGTTGTTTTGTTGCTGTTGACTTTCGTGTGCCCTTTATAGGTACTGGATGTTAATACTTTTACGGTTGCATAGTTTGCAAATATTTTATCCTATTCTGTCAGTTGCCTCTTCACATTTCTGTGTGTTTCCTCTGCAATGCAGAAGCTTCTTAGGTTGATGTCATCCCATCTGCCAATTTGGGCTTTCTTTGCCTGTACTTCTGGAATCTTTTCCAAGAAGTCTTGGTTTATGCCAATGTCTTGCAGAGTTTCTCTCTGATATTTTCCTCTAGTAGGTGAGTGGTATCAGGTAATAGATGTAGATCTTTTATCTATTGTGGTTGATTTTTGTGTAAGGTGTAAAATAATGGTCTTGTTTCATATTTCTGCATGTGTAGATCCATTTTTTTCCAACACCATTTCTTGAGGAGAATGTCCTTTCTCCAGGAGTTAATTTTAGCTCATTTGGATTAATTTCTGGAGTTTCTATTTTGTTCCATTGGTCTACAGGTCTCTTTTTGTGCCAGTACCAAGCTGTTTTTTTTAATTAGGTAGTGTTATAGACAGTGAGAGAGAGAGACAGAGAGAAAGGTCTTCCTTCCATTGGTTCACTCCTCAAATGGCTGCTACAGCTGGTGCTGTGCAGATCCAAAGTCAGGAGCCAGGTGCTTTTTCCTGGTCTCCCATGCGGGTGCAGGGGCTGAAGCATTTGGGCCATCCTCCACTGCCCTCCCTGGTCACAACAGAGAGCTGGACTGTAAGAAGAGCAACCGGGACTAGAATTCGTTGCCCATGTGGGATACTGGCACTGCAGGCGGAGGATTAACCAAGTGAGCCATGGCGCCGGCCCCAGTACCAAGCTGTTTTAACTATAAATACCCTGTAATACGTCTTGAAATCTGGAATTATGATGCCTCTAGGTTTAGTTTTGTTAATATTGCATTAGCTATTTGGGGTTTCTTGTGTTTCCATATGAATTTTAACTTTTTTTCTTCATCTGAGAAGAATGTCATTGGTATTTTTTATTGGGATCATATTGGATGTATCAATTGTTTTGAATATTAGGGGCATTTTGATAATATTAATTCTTCCAATCAATGAAAATGGAAGATTTTTCCATTTTTGTGTCTTCTTTCATTTCCTTTAAAATGTTTTCTATTTGCCATTGAAGAGATGCTTCACATCATTTGTTAAATTTATTTCATGGTATTTAAATTTCTATAGATATTGTGAATGGTCTGATCCTATAAATTTGTTCTCACCTATGGCCTTGTTTATGTATACAAGCAAATTTGGTATATAAGGGAACATTTGTTAACACAGTCAAGACAATATATGACAGACCCACAGCCAACATCTCATTGAAGCAGAGAAACTGAGAGTATTTCCACTAAGATCCAGAAACAGACAAGTATGCCCACTTTACCATTGCTATTCAATATCGTTATGGAAATTTTCGCCAGAACCATTTTTCAAGAAAAAGAAATCAAAGGGATACAAATTGGAAAGGAGGAAGTCAAATTGTCCCTGTTTGCAGATGATACGATTCTATCTATAGGTGGACAAAAAGACTCAAGTAAGAGACTATTCAAAGTTGTAAGAGTTTAGTAAAGTTGCAGGATACCTAAAACTGTAAGCCTGAGTTCCAGCCACTGAGTTAACCTTTTTGTTAACAGGGAAACTATTTCATAGACATTGACACAAATAGACTACAGATGAACCATCATAAGCATAGAAATAGTTTCACTTGAGTTTTTATTGCTGTGAAACAGACTATCCCCATAGCCATTCATGCATTAAAAATATGTAGAAACATAATAACAATATCCAGTACATGACATAGGCAAATTGGGTCATCAGTGTTTTATCTCCGAATGGGAGAATTAATAGTTAGAAGGACAGGTTCCTTGTTTTAGATACGGACTCCAAGAAGGCCTATTTTCATTTCTGTTTTAATGGACACTCACCTATACATCGACAAAAACAGGATTTTATATTTTATTTCTTTTATACACTTATCTCTCAGGTGTATTAAAGTAGAGGTTATTTTTTTTTTCTGTTGGAGAACTTTGAAAACAAAAGCTCAGAAATAATGTCACACTTTTGTTTTTGCCAATGATTTTTCTCAGTTAGTTGTCAGAAATTATCCCAGGCTTTGATTTTATGTACAACTCTAAAGTCTTCAGACATCAGAATACAAATAAAACCAGATAGAAAATTAAATCTACTTTTGTGGAAGCTACAACATCGACCACACAACTTTGCATTTTATTCCTATTCCCCTTCTCAATGACTTCTTGGCTTTATGTATCTACCCTAAACTGTCTACTCAGTCAGTAGGGTGCACTCTCATTCTTCTTACCTTGTTGTTTTTCCCATTTCGTTTGATAATGTGGAGCTCAATTTTTCCTTGCAGCATTAGCTGTTTCCCCACCCCAAAGCAGCAGGCAGGACTGATCAAGAAAAATTCTCCCAGTGTGTAGAGATAGGTCATGATCCAGTCTCCTTTTCTGTATGAGTACCATGGGAAGAAATTGATTGGAACCCACTTCCTACTATAAAATCCTTTCTTCTGCTTTAGTATGTGCCATTTCCAAGGTCTGGCTTTTGAGGTCTCCCTTAATTCTCGCAGTTCTTCACTATTCTTCCAATATATCCAGCTTTTTTCTGAAATTTATTAGACAGTAGGTTTCATCTGAGTTGAGTTAAAGAAATATAAATAGCCCAGTCATCTGTCACTGATAGTTGCAGCAGAAATCTGACTATAATAACAATTACTTTGGCTTTCTCACAATAATTAAGATGGAAAATGGCCTATATATGCAAAACTCAAGGAAATTATTTTCTAAATCAAGACATTATTTCATTATTTATAATTACCACCCTGTGGAGAACTAAATGGGATAATTCATTTCAGTTTGAAGGAATGTAGCCTATTTCTAGAAGTATAATATTGGAATTTAAATACACATTTAGTCTCTTAGTGTATTTTTTGATGTTAAAAGTTAAAATTTTACCCACCCTAAATTGACATCTGGTGAACTTCAGATTGAGTCCTGACTGTATTTAAATGAATAGAAAATAATATCTACATTTGGAAAAGCTGAAAGTCTATGAAAAGAAAAGGAAAATTTTAAGTATGTTGTGGCTATATGATAAATTCACCAGAGGATTAAAACAAAGTAATTTTCACTTCCTCTAAAGTTGCTTAAAATTTTAACAAAAATTATTTTTACTTTATATTCTTATTTATTCACCAAATGTTTATCAAGTTTCACAATGATCTAGGCATTATCTAGATGATGAACTTTCTACCCTTCTCAATGTTACATTCTGGTTATAAATTGAAAATATTGTCATCATGTAATAAGAAAAATGGTAATATGTTTGACAATGATAATTCCTAAGGGGAACGAAGTGAGATCAGAGATGCATGTCTGAGCATGAATAAGGAAGGGGCAGATGGAAGATCTGCATGAAGGGAGGGAGAGAGTAATAAGAGATATTGGACACAAAACTGAAAAGCATGAATTTTATCACTACTTGTTTCTTTAAAATCTGTTCCTAGTGCTATGTAACTAGTCATTTAGAAGAGTAATGAGGGGATCATTTTTGACAGTGAGTTGCAATTATCTGTCTGTAGATATAGATAATTTGATGCAGTTGTAGAAAAAATGGTCAGTGTTGGAACTTGGTAAGAAGAGCATTTAAGTTGGGTAGGACTAAGAGTAGTAGCCTGAATGAGAGGCCCAGATCACAAAGGGCCTTGGAAGACTTGTCAGAATACCACTATGTATTCTGAATGAGGTGAGAAGTGGTAAAAAGAATTCTTACAGAAACAGACAACAGTCAAGAAGTAAACATTTTGAAGAGAGATGTACTTATATCTTTGATTACATTGATGTTTTCATAGGAAATGCCCATGGTAATACCCATGAAGTTGTGCACATTAAGGGTGTGCATGTTTTTATGAATTATATCCCAAAAAAGCTTTGAAAAACTTTGTCAGGGAAGTGGTATGATTCAATTAATATCTTCAAAAGATCTTTCAGGAATTGGACAGAACTAGGTAAAGACATAGAATGATAAGTTAGGAACTGCTCCATTTAAGACTTCTTTGTTCACACAAGTTGAAAATTTAATTTTGAGGAAAATGTCTGGAAACAGGAGTCTTTTAAGCAATATCTGATCTTAATTCACTATAAATGTAATTGAAGAAACCTTCTTTAACCATGGGGTTTAGAAGTTCACAGCCATCCCCAATTATTATCTATCAAGGTGGACACTTTGCTCATCCACATAGCATTTATCACCATCTGTATTCATCTGTTTTGCTCTTCATCTACCTCCCCTTACCATAATGCAGTTTTCATAAGTGTTGGAACTGGCTTATCATGTTCACTTTAATAGTGGAATTTATTTTTAAGGCAGAAAAATGTTTATGGAAAAATCACCTGTAAAATGCAGAATATTCCCATATATCACCCCCACCCCCGCACCCTATTATTAACATCTTGCTTTGGTACAGTACACTTGTTACAAGTGTTAAGTCAATGTTAGATCATTTTTGGCAACTAAGTGCATAGTTTTCAAGAAGGTAGTTACTCTTGGTGTTTTATGTTTTGTGAAGCTTGAAAAATGTATATCATATGTGTTCCTCTTACATGTATAATAGTTTAATATAGAATGGTTATACTACACTTTGTTCAACCTCTTCATCTCTTTTCCTATCTGAAATCCTACAGCAACCATTCATTTTTAGAAATGTCTTTTTAAATATAAATTCACATATAAAATTCTGTTTACTCTCTCTAAATTATATAGAAAGAAGACATGCAGATAGAATGGGACACTTTAAATAAGTAAAATATGCCTTATTTCACATAGTAATTATTTTTTGGTGAGAACTTTTACAAATTTAGTAATATAAAAAGAATAGATTCCATGTATTGCATAGAGAGCATTTAACTGAGCATGGTTCAAGCATGCAACATGTGGTCATTAATTATTGTAACACAGTGTGCTGTAGAACTCTTAAACTTAGTATTCTGTGTAACTATGATTTTGTATCTTTTGATCAACATCTCCCCAGTCTATCCCTCCAACAGCCCAACCTCTGCTATCCACTACTATTCTACATATGATTGTACATATGAGTGATAACCTGTAGCATTATTACAGTACCTAAGATATGGAATCAACTTGTGTCCATAAGCAGATGATAGGAGCTAGTATTAGGATGCAAAGGGTTAGGTTGCCACTTGCAATGCTGGCATTCCATGTTGGAGTGTTAATTTGAGAGCTGGCTGCTGTGCTTCTGATCCTGCTCTCTGCTGGTGCACCTGAGAAGGCAGCAGAAGATGGCCCAAATAATTGGGCTCCTGCCACTGATATTAGAGTCACAGATGGAGTTCTGGGATCCTGGCTTTGGCTTGACCCAGATTGGGATATTTCAGCCATCTGGGAAGTTAACCAGTGGATGGAAGATTGGTTTCTCTCTCCCTTCATTCCTACCTGCTTCGTCTCTCCTTCTCTCCATCACTCTGCCTTTCAAATAACTAAATTAATCTTTAAAATGTATAAAGACAAAGTGGCATGTATACACAATGGAATAATTTTCACCCATGAAAATGAAGGAAATCTTCTCATTTGCAGCAATGTGTATGAATCTGGAGGACACTGAATGTAATAATCCAGGCACTAAAACACCTAACACTGGTATTTTTTACTGTCTCCATAATTTTGCCTTTTGAAAAACCCCATATAAAGTCAAACAGGATATAGCTTTTTCAGATAGGCTCCTTTTACTTACCAAAATGTATTTGAGGTCTCTGTTGTTGGTTTATAAATTGATAGTTCATTTATCACTATCACATAAAAATACTCATAGTCCACGATTTAGATTTAATACAGTTTGTTTATTTCTTCACCTCTTAGGAATGACTCTATTGTAGTCAAGGCCATTTGACCTAGTACTTAACATGTCTGCACCCCATATTGAAGTGCCTGCATTCAATATCCAGCTCCAATTGCTAACTCCAGGTTCTTGTTAATGCAGACTCTGGGAGCCAGTAGTGGTGACTCAAGAAAATGGGTTCCATTCACCCATGTGAGAGACCTTAACTGAATTCAGCCTGGCCAAACCCCCATCTTTGAAGGCATTGGGGAGTGAACCACTAAATGGAAGCTACCTCATTCTGTCTCACAAAAATTTTAAAAGTTACTATAAAAAAGTTACACAAAAAAGTTATTATAGATGTCACTGTGCAGTTTTGTGTGAATGTACATTTTCAGCTAACATGGGTAAATAACAAGCAATAGAATGATTGACTCATGATAAATTTGTTGTTGTTTGTTTTGTTGTTGTTGAGTTTCTGTGTATTAATCCTTTATCAGTTGCATATAATTTCTTCCATTCTGTCAGTTACATCTTCATTTTGCTGAATGTTTCTTTTGCAGTGCAGAACTTCCCAATTTGACATAATTCCATTTGTCAATTTTGGCTGTGATTGCCTGTGCCTCTGGGGTCATTTCCAAGGACTCTTTGCCTATGCCAATATCTTGCAGGGTTCTCCAAATTTTCTGTAATAATTTCATGGTATTGGGTTGTAGATTTAGGACTTTGATCCATTTTGAGTGGATTTTTGTATAAGTTGTAAGGTAGGGGTCTTGCTTCATACTTCTGCTTGGAGACAACCAGTTTTCCCAGCACCATTTGTAGAAGGGACTGTCCTTGCTCTAGGGCTTGATTTTAGCTCCTTTTTCAAATATAAGTTTGTTGTAGATGTGTGGATTGATTTCTGGAGTTTCTATTCTGTTCCATTGGTCTAGCCAGGTTCAGCGTAAGGTAAAGTAACATTTAAAAAGAGTTCATCAAAAGTTCAACAAAGGTTAAACACAAGAGAAGTAAAAATTCCCCACAGGGAAAGAGAGAGAGAGAGAAAGAAAGAGAGAGAGAGAGAGACCATTGTCTTTCATTTATGATTATTCTCAAAATAAATGTGATTATTTTCATTTTTCCTTGATTTTTCCCTTTTTAAATATAATTATAATGGTTTCTTTTTCTTTTTTTTTCAGCAACTGCCTTTATATATGGTTGTTGCTCTTATTATTCCTACCAGATTACTCATTTCTTCTCACAGTAATGATGATCAAGATGTCATGAACACATATTACAAAAAAAAAATCTTAGGACTTCTGATAATTCACATTTTCTATAATTATTTTTGCCTGTTCTCTATTTTTGTGAGAATTTATCTTTGATTTCTAAGTGTTTCAATAGAGTATTTCTGTCACATTTTCTTAATTGCTATTCAGGTAACTGGAGTCATATATCTTATTTATTTATTTATTTGAAATCAGAGTTACACAGAGAGAGCAGAGGGAGGGAGAGAGGGAGGGAGAGAGAGAGAGATGTGTTCCATTCAATGGTTCACTCCCCAATTGGCTGCAATGGGCTGGTACTGTGCGGATCTGAAGCCAGGAGCCAGGAGCTTCTTCTGGGTCTCCCACATGGGTGCAGGGGCCCAAGGACTTAGGCCATCTTCTACTGCTTTCTCAGTTCATAGCAGAGAGCTGGGTTGGAAGTGGAGCAGCTGGGACTCAAAATGGTGCCCATATGGGATTCCAACCCTGCCAGCAGCGGCTTTACCTGCTATGCCACAGCACACAGCCCCTACAGGACACCATAAAAAGAGCCAATATATGCATTCTATGAGTTTCAAAAGGCATGGAAAGAGAGAAAGGATTAGAAGGCCTTTTTAGTGAAATAATAACAGAAAACTTCTCTAGTTTGGAGAAAGAAAGGGACATTCAAGTACAGGAAGCACATAGAACTCCTAATAGACATGACCAGAAAAGACCCTCCCATGACACATTGTAATAAAACTCACCACAGTAAAACATAAAGATAAGATTCTAAAATGTGTACGAGAGAAATACCAGATTACTTTCAAAGGATCTCCAGTTAGACTCACAGCAGATTCTCATCAGAAACCCTACAGGCTAGGAGAGAATGATGAGATATAGTAAAAGTCTTAAGAGAAAAAAAAACTGTCATCCCAGAATAATATACCCTGCAAAGCTTTCATTATGAATGAAGGTGAAATGAAGACCTTCCACAACAAACACAAATTGAATTTGTCCCCACACATGCAGCCCTATAGAAGATGCTTAGAGATGTGTTGCACACAGAAACATGGTAATCACCACGAAAGAAGGTAAAGGATGAAAATCTCTCAGTAAATGTTGAAAGGAAATTCCAAGTAAAAAATAGGAATATTTTTGGAAAAATGGCAGAGAAAGTCGTTACTTATCATTAGCCCCTTTGAATGTAAATGACCTCAACTTCCCAGTTAAAAGACAGAATGGCTGAAATGATTGAAAAACAAAACACATCTATTTGATACCTACAAGGAACACATCTCACCAACAAAAATACATGCAGACTGAAAGGGAAAGGATGGGAAAAGATATTCCATGCTAACAGAAACCAAAATAGGGCTGGTGTAGCCATCATAATATCTGACAAAATAGATTTTAACACAAAAACTGTTAAAAGATCAAAGAAAGGCATCATTTAATGATTAAGGGATCAATTCTACAAGAATATGTAACTATTATAAACATCGATACACCTAATTACAGGGCACCTGTCTATTTAAAAGAAAGGTTAAGGGATCTAAAGAGAGACTCGGACTCCAATACAATAGTAACGGAGGACTTCAAGGCCCCATTTTCAGCAAAGGACAGATCAACTGGACAGAAAAACAGCAAGGAAACAGCACATTTAATCAACACTATAGACCAAATGGACCTAACAGATATATACAGAACTTTTCATCCTACAGTTACAGAATACACATTCTTCTCAGCAGTGCATGGAACTTTCTCTAGGATTGACCACATACTAGGCCATAAAGCAAGTCTCAGCAAATTCAAAAAATCAAAATCATACCATGCACCTTTTCAGACTACAGTGGAATGAAGCTGGAATTCAGCAACTCAGGAATCCCTAGAGCATATGCAAACACATGGAGAGAGAACAACGTGCTCCTGAATGAGCAGTGGGTCAGAGAAGTAAACAGAAGAAAACTCAAAACTTTCTGGAAACAAATGAAGATGACAACACAACATATCAAAACTTATGAGATACAGCAGAAGCAGTGTTAAGAGCAAAGTTTATAGCAATAGGTGCCTACATGAAGAAACTGGAAAGGCACCAAATGAATGAGCTATTAATGCATCTCAAGGATCTAGAAGAACAACATCAAACCAAACCCAAAACTAGTAGGAGAAAAGAAATAATTAAAATTAGAGAAAAAATAAACAAAATTGAATCCTAAAAAACAATACAAAAGATCAGCAAAATTAAGAGCTGTTTTTTTGAAAAAAAAAAATTGACACACCATTGGCCCAACTAACCAAAAGAGGAGAGTGAAGACCCAAATCAATAAAATTACATATGAAAAGTGAAATGTAAGAAAAGACACCACAGAAATAAAAAGATTCATCAGAAATGACTAAGTAGACCTGTATGCCAATAAACATGGAATCCTAGAAGCAATGGACATATTGCTGGACACATATAAATATCCTATATTGAGCCATGAAAACATAGAAAACCTAAACAGACCCATAACCAAGACAGAAATCAAATCAGTAATAAAGGCCCTTCTAACAGAGAAAAGACCAGGAACAGATGGCTTCACTGCTGAATTCTACCAGGCATTTAATGAAGAACTAACTCCAATTATTCTCAAAGTATTCAAAACAATTGAAAGATAGGGAATCCTCCCAAAGTCTTTCTATGAAGCCAGCATCACCTTAATTCCTAAACCTGAAATGATGCAACCGAGAAAGAGAATTACAGTCCAATTTCCCTGATGAACATAGATACAAAAATCCTCAAAAAATTCTAACAAATAAAATCCAACAACACATCAGAAAGATCATCCACCCAGAGCAAGTAGCATTTATCCCTGGTATGCAGGGATGGTTCAACATTCCAAAATCAATCAATATGATACATCACATTAACAAACTGAAGAACCAAATTCATATAATTATCTCAATAGATGCAGACAAAGCATTAGATAAAATACAACACCCTTTCATGATGAAAATTCTAAGGAAATTGGGAATAGAAGGAATATTCCTCAACTTAATCAAGGCAATTTATGATAAACCCACGGACAGAATCATATTGAATGGGGAGAAGTTGGAAGCATTCCCATTGAGATCCAGTACCAGACAGGGATGCTCACTCTCACCAGTGCTATTCAATATATTCCCAGAAGTTTTAGCCAGAGCTATTAGGTGAGAAAAAGAAATCAAATGGATAGAAGTTGGGAAGGAGGAAGTAAAACTATACCTATTTGCACATGACATTATTCTATATATAGAGGATCCAAAAGACTCCACTAAGAGACTATTTGAACTCCTTGAAGAGTTTGGTAAAGTAGCATGATATAAAATCAATACACAAAATCAACAGCCTTTGTATACACAGACAATGCCATGGCTGAGAAACAACTTCTAAGTCAATCCCATTCACAACAGCTACAAAAAATCAAATACCTTGGAATAGATTTAACCAGAGATGTCAACGTTCTCTATGATGAGAATTACAAGGCATTAAAAAAGAAATAGAAGATAAAAAACTGGAAAAAATCTTCCATATTCATGGATTAGAAGAATCAATATAATCATAATGTCCATTCTTCTGAAAGCAATTTACAGATTCAATAGGATACAAATCAAAACACCAAAGGTATCTCCATACAGTATTCCACAGTGGCTTTACCAGTTTAAATTCCTGCCAACAGTGGATTAAGGTACCCTTCTCCCCACATCCTTGCCAACATTTGTTGTTTGTTGATTTCTGTATGTAAGCCATTCTAATGGAGGTGAGGTGAAACCTCATTGTGCTTTTGATTTGCATTTCCCTGATGCCAAGCACTACTGAGCATTTTTTTCATGTGTCTATGGGCCATTTGAATTTCCCCTCTTGAAAAATGTCTGTTCAGGTACTTTGCCCTTTACTTATTTGGATTGTTTGTTTTGTAGTTGTTGAGTTTCTTGAGTTCTTTATAGAATCTGGAAGTTAATACTTTGTTGGTTGCATTGTTTGCAAATATTTCTCCCATTCTGTTGGTTGCCTCTTCAAGAAGACTTCCAAGAAGTATTTCCCTATGCCAATGTTTTGTAGGGTTTCCCCAATGTTCTCTAGTAATTTGATAGTATCACTTCATAGATTTAGACCTCTGATTCATTTTGAGTGGATTTTTGTGTAAGGTGTAAGGCAGGACTCTTGTTTCATACTTTTCTGTGTAAAGAACCAATTTTCCGAGCAGCATTTTTTGAAGAGACTCTCTTGGCTCCGGGAGTTGATTTTTGCTCCTTTGTCAAAGATAAGTTAATTGCATGGCTTGATTTTTTTTCTGTGGTTTCAATTATGCTCCTTTGTTCTACAAGGTTTTTTTTTTAAGGCAGTACAGGTTCTTTTGATTATAACTGCCCTGTAGTATGCCTTAGGTCTGGTATTGTGATACCTCAGGTTTTATTTTTGTTATTCAAAATTGCTTTAGCTATTTTGGTCTCTTGTGTTTCCATATCAATCTTAGAAATTTTGGGAATAATTTCTATATAAATTGTGAGAATAATTATGTAGAGTAGTTAATATTTTGATTGGGATTGAAATGAATCTATAAATTGCTTTCAGTAGTTTGCACATTTTGAAGATGTTGGTTCTAACACTACATAACATGGAAGATTTCTCCACTTTATTATATCTGCTTTTATTATTTTCTTAAATATTTTGTAATTTTCACGATACAGATTTTTGATGTCCTTCATTGAATTTATTCAAAGTTATTTAAGTTTTTTGTAGTTATCATGAATGAGATTGATCTTAGAAATTCTTTTTCAGCTATGGCATTGTCTGTGCATACAAAGGCTATTGATTTTTGTGTGTTGCTTTTAACTCCTTCTCCTTTACCAAATTCTTTTATGAGTTCCAATACTCAAAAGATGCTTAAGGACGTGTTACACACAAAAACACAGAAACATGGTCATCAATACAAAAGAAGGTAAAAGAAGAAAATCTCTCAGTGAAAGTTCAAAGGAAGTTCAATGTAAATATTAGGAATATCTTTTTGAAAAATGGCAGGGCAAAGTCATTAGCTATTGTCACCTTGATTGTAAATGGCCTCAACTCCTCAGGTAAAAGGCACAGACTGGCTGAATGGATTAAAAAACAAAAGCCTTCTATTTGCTACCTACAAGAAACACATCTTACTAATGAATATGCATGAAGACTGAGAGTGAGAGGGGAAAAAGATATTCCATGCCAACAGAAACCAAAATACAGCTGACATAGCCATATTAATATTAAACAAAGAGATTTTAACACAAAAACTATTAATGAGACAAAGAAGGGCACTATGTATTGAATAAGGGATCAATTCAACAGGCAGATGTAACTATTATAAACGTATATGCACCAAATTACAGGGCACCTGGCTATTTAAAACAAATGTTAAAAGATTTAAAGTGTGATTTAGACTCCAATACAATAGTATTGGGGGTTTTCAATACTCCACTTTCAGCAATGGACAGATGAACCAGAAAGAAAATTATCAAGGAAACAGCAAATTGAATTGACACTGTAAACCAAATGTTACATGTATCTTACAGACATCTACAGAACTTTTCATCCTACAATTGCAGAATACACATTCTTCTCAGTAGTGCATGAAGTTGCTCTGGGATTGACTACATACTAGGTCATAAAACAATTCTCAGCAAATCCAAAAAAATCAAAATCATACCATGCAACTTCTTAGACCACAATGGAATGAAGCTGGAATTCGGCAACTCAAGACTCTCTAGAGCATATGCATACACATGGAGACTGAACAACGTGCTCCTGAATGAACAATGGGTCATAAAAGAAATCAAAACAGAAATAAAAAACGTTCTGGAAACAAATGAAGACAACGCAACATTTTCAAAACTTACGGGATACAGCAAAAGCTGTGTTAAAGGAAAGTTTATAGTAATACATGCCTACAATGAGAAATTTAAAGACAACATATAAATGAGCTATCAATGCATCTTAAGGGACTAGGAAAACAACAAACCCAACCCAAAATGAGTAGGAGAAAGAAATGATTAAAATCAGAGAAGATATCAACAAAATTGGATCTAAAAAATTACAAAAGATCAGCAAAACGTAGAGCTGGTTTTTTGAAACAAACAAACAAACAAAAACAAAACTGACACACAATTGGGCCAACTAGCCAAAAAAAAAAAAAAAAAAAGAGAAGACTCAAATCAAAAGAAAATTAGAGATGAAAAAGAAATGTAACAAGAGACACCAAAGAAATAAAAAGTCATCAGAATTACTACAAAGAGTTGTATGCCAACAAACTGGGAAATCTATCAGAAATGGATAGATCCCTGGACACATAAAACCTACATAAATTCATAAATTGAGCCATGAAGAACTAACTCCAGCTCTTCAAATAGTTGAAAGAGAGGGAATCCTCCCAAGTCCTTTCTACTAAGCTAGCACCACCTTAATTCCTAAACCTGAAAAAGATGCAATAGAGAAAGAGAATTACAGACCAATTTCCCTGATGAACATAGATGCAAAAATCCTAAACCAAATTCTAGCCAGTAGAATCCAAAATGCAACAGAAAGGTCATCTACTCAGACCCAGTGGGATTTATCCCTGATATGAAGGGATGGTTCAACATTCACAAATCTATCAATGTGATACCCCACAATAACAAACTGCAGAAGAAAAATCATAGATTGGGGCTGGCACTGTGGATCACTTGGTCAATCCTCTGCCTGCAGTGCCAGCATCCCATATGGGCACTGGGGTCTAGTCCCAGTTGCCCCTCTTCCAGTCCAGCTCTCCGCTGTGGCCTGAGAGGGCAGTGGAGGATGGCCCAGGTGCATGGGCCCCTGCACTTGCATGGAGACCAGGAAGAAGCATCTGGCTCCTGGCTTCAGATCGGTGCAGCACCGTCCGTGGTGGCCATTTGGAAAGTGAACCAATGAAAAGAAGACCTGTCTCTCTCTCTCATTGTCTATAACTCTACCTGTCAAATTAAAAAAATCACATTATCTCCATAGATGTAGAGAAAGCATTTGATAACACACAACACCCTTTCATGATGAAAACTCTAATAAATTGCTATAGAAGAAATATTCCTCAACACAATCAAGACAATTTATGACAGATCTACAGCCAGCATCATACTGAATGGGAAAAGTTGGAAGCATTTCCACTGAGATCCAGTACCAGACAGGGAGGCCCAATCTCACCATTGTGAGTCAATATAGTACTGGAAGTTTTAGCCAGAGCCATTAGGCAAGAAAAAGAAATCAAGGTCATACAAATTTGGAAGGAAGAAGTCAAACTAGCCCTATTTGAATATGACATGGTTCTATATATAGGGGATCTAAAAAACTCCACCAAGAAACTATTGGAAGTTTTAGAAGAGTTTGTTTAAATAGCAGGATATAAAGTCAATACAAAAAAGTCAATAGTCTCTGTATACACAGAAAACACCGCAGCTGAGAAGAACTTCAGAGATAAATCCCAATCACAATAGCTACATAAAAAATCAAATACCTTGGAATAATCTTAAACAAGGATGTCAAACATCTCTACAAGGAAAATTACAAAACTTTAAAGAAAGAAATTGAAGAAGATAGAAAAAATGGAAAATCTTCCATGTTCATGGATTGGAAGAACCAATATCATCAAAATGTCCATTTTTCCAAAAGAAATTTACAAAATCAATGCAATACAAATTGAAATACCAAAGGCATTCTTTTCAGATCTGGAAAAAAATGCTGAAATACATATTTAGGCACAGGAGACCTCACATAGCTAAAGCAATCTTACACAACAAAAATAAACCTGGAGGCATTATAATACCAGATTTCAAGACATACTACAGGGCAGTTGTAATCAAGAGTCTACTACTGGTACAAAAATAGATGGATAGACCAATAGAACAGAACAGAAACACCAGAAATCAATCCAAACATCTATATCCAAATTATATTCGATCAAGGAACTTAAACCAATTCCTGGAGCAAGGACAGTCTAATCAACAAATGGTGCTTGGAAAACCAGATTTCAACATGCAGAAAAATGAAGCAAGACCCCTACCTTACACCTTACACAAAAATCCACTCAACAAAGATCTAAATTTATGATCTGACACCATCAAAATATTAGAGAACACTGGAGAAACCCTGCAAGATATTGGCACAGGCAAACACTTTTTGGAAAAGACCCCAGAGGCTGGCCAGCGCCATGGGTCACTTGGCTAATCCTCTGCCTATGGCACCCGCACTGCGGGTACTAGTCCCTGTTGGAGTGCCGGGTACTAGTCCCGGTTGCTCCCCTTTCAGTCCAGCTCTCTGCTGTGGCCTGGGAGGGCAGCAGAGGATGGCCCAAGTGCTTGTGTCCCTGTATCTGCATGGGAGAATGGGAGGAAGCACCTGGCTCCTGGCTTCAGATCGGTGCAGCGCTGGCCCTGGTGGCCATTAGGGGAGTGAACCAATGGAAGGAAGACCTTTCTCTCTGTCTCTCTCACTGTCTATAACTCTCTCTCTGTCTCCCTCTCTCACTGTCTAGCTCTGCCTGGCAAAAGTAAAAGTAAAAATAAAAGACCCCAGAGGCACAGGCAGCCAAAGACAAAATTAACAATTGGTATTACACCAAATTGAGAAGCTTCTGTACTGCAAAAGAAACAGTCAGGAAAGTGAAGAGGCAACCAAAAGAATGGGAAAAGTATTTGCAAATTATGCAACTGATAAAGGGTTGATAACCACAATCTACAAAGAGATCAAGAAACTCCACAACAACAAAACAAACAACCCACTTAAGAGATGGGCCAAGGACCTAAATAGACATTTTTCAAAAGAGGAAATCCAAATGGCCAACAGACACATGAAAAAATGTTCAGGATCACTAGCATTCAGGGAAATGCAAATCAGAACCAAAATGAGGTTTCACCTCACACTGGTTAGAATGGCTTTAATACACAAATCAACACACCACAGATGCTGGCAAGAATGTGGGGATAAAGGTACCTTAATCCACTGTTTTTGGGAATGCACACTGGTAAAGCCACGATGGAGACAGTTTGAGATATCTCAGAAATCTGAATATGCCCTACCCTACAACCCAGCCATCCCAGTCCTTGGAATTTACCCAAAGGAAATTAAATAGGCAAATCAAAGAGCTATCTGCACCTCAGTGTTCACTGCAGCTCAATTCACAATAGCTAAGAAATGGAATCAGCATAAATGACTATGAACAGAAGACTGGATAAAGAAATTATGGGATATGTTCTCAATGGAATACTACATAGCAGTAATAAAAATGAAATCCAGTCACTTTCAACAAAATGGAGAAATCTGGAAAACATAATGCTGAGTGAAATAAGGCAGTCCCAGAGGGACAAATACCATATGTTCTCCCTGATCTGTGGCAACTAACTGAGCACCTAAAAAGAAACCTGTAAAAGTAAAACTAGTACTATGAGAAGCAATGACTTGATCAGCCCTTGTCCTGACTGTTGAGGAATAGCTTACTATTTTATTCTTTTTAGTATTTTCTTTTTCTACTTAGTACTATTCATTGAAGTCTTTACTTAACACAGAATTATTCTCAGGTGTTTAAATCCAATTGAAAATCCATTCCTGTTAAAAATAAGAGTGGGAATAAGAGAGGGAGGAGATGTAGGTTAGCATATGTTCCCTCTGACTTACCCCTAAGGGTAAGTATGTCAGTGTGGGTGCAAACTGTTAAAATCTTTACTTAGTATGCAGTTGATCTTCTGTATCTAATGATATTTAAAAATGAATCTTAATGAAGAATGGGATGGGAGACAAAGTAGGAGGTGGGATGTTTTGGGGGTGGGAGGGCGGGAATGGGGGAAGATACACTATAATCCATAAGTTGCACTTACAAAATCTATATTTATTAATTAAAAGCTTTCTATAAAAAATCAAGGCTCAAAATGTCAATTTCACTTTGATTTATTACATTTTAGATGCTCTATTACATACAAAACATACAGTATTTATCTGTTTAGGACTGGCTTATTTCACTAAGTGTAGTGGTTTCCAGTTCCATCCATTTTGTTATAAAAGATAGGATTTCATTTTTTATCACCGAGTTGTATTCTATAGTGTATATATACCATAATATGAAATGCTTTTTAAAAAGCACCTTAAAGAAGGATATACTTTTTTAAGGTTAACAAAATTAATCTACTAGAGTAAAAATAATTAAGGAAACACAGGGGAAAGTAACACTAACATCCAGTTTCAGAGAATTAAAACAATGCTTTACAGAGAATGTAGCCTTGTCAAGATGCTAAAATTTTATTACAATGTTTAGGAATAAAAATTTAACTTGAGATTAAAATCTACTATATTTTGGACATAAAAGTCTCCAAATCAAATATAATTTAAAATAGTTACACTCTTACTTAAAACAAGCAAATAAAATCACAGTATGAAAACTACCAACCAACCAATTAAAAAGTTACAGAAGCAAAACTTTTGTAAAGAAATACAAAATATTCCAGGGCCAGTGCTGTGGCATAGGGGATAAAGCTATTTCCTGTGGTGCCAGTATCCTATATGAGTGCTGATTTGAGTCCTGGATGCTCTACTCCTGATCCAGCTCTCTGCTGATGGCCTGGGAAAGCAGTGGAAGATGGACCAAGTGCTTGGGTCCCTGTACCAGCGTGGGGGACCTGGAGAAAGCTCCTGCCTCCTGTCTTCAGATCAGCCCAGCTCTGGCCCCTTGTGTCTATTTGGGGAATAAACCAGCAGATGGAAATTCTCTCTGTCTCCCTCCCCCGCCCCCCGCTGCTCTGTACCTCTGCCTTCCAAAAAATAAATAAATCTTAAGGAACAAAGAAAGAAATACAAAATATTCCAAACACTTCTATGTTTCTCAGATGTACCAAGGTGAAATAAGCAGAGAATATTTTCAAATTTATTTGGAAACCCAGCATTACATAGATGATGATGTAAGTTGACCAGAACTTTAAATATGAATTAAGTATAAGCCACTCTTTCATAAACAGATGCATATATTCTTAGAATTTTTATAATAAATAAAATCAGATATGAAAATATAATGAAGGACAAGTGAGATATAAGAAAAAAATGCAAAAGGTTAAACATTTAAACAATTCATTTGAATTTTCCAAGTGAAATTTTTTTTAACTTTTATTTCATGAATATAAATTTCCAAAGTACAGCTTATGGATTATAATGGCTTCCCCCCCATAACTTCCCTCCCACCCGCAACCCTCCCCTTTCCCTCTCCCTCCCCCCTTCCATTCACATCAAGATTCATTTTCAATTCTCTTTATATACAGAAGACCAGTTTAGCATTTACTAAGTAAAGATTTCAACAGTTTGCACCCACATAGAAACACAAAGTGAAAAATACTGTTTGAGTACTAGTTATAGCATTAAATCACAATGTATAGCACATTAAGGACAGAAATCCTACATGAGGAGTAAGTGCACAGTGACTCCTGTTGTTGACTTAACATATTGACACTCTTGTTTATGGCATCAGTAATCACCCTAGGCGCTTGTCATGAGTTGCCAAGGCTATGGAAGCCTTTTGAGTTCACCAACTCCGATCATATTTAGACAAGGTCGTAGTCAAAGTGGAAGTTCTCTCCTCCCTTCAGAGAAAGGTACCTCCTTCTTTGATGACCCATTCTTTCCACTGGGATCTCACTCGCGGAGATCTTTCATTTAGTTGTTTTTTTTTTTTTTTTTTTTTTTTGCCAAAGTGTTTTGACTTTCCATGCCTGTAATACTCTCATGGGCTTTTCAGCCAGATGCGCGTGCCTTAAAGGCTGATTCTGAGGCCAGAGTGCTGTTTAGGACATTTGCCATTCTATGGGTCTGCTGTGTATCTCGCTTCCCGTGTTGGATTGTTCTCTCCCTTTTTGATTCTATCAGCTAGTGTTTGCAGACACTAGTCTTTTTTATGTGCTTCCTTTGGCTCTTAGTCCTATCATTATGATCAATTGTGAACAGAAATTGATCACCGGGACTGGTGAGATGGCATTGGTACATGCCACCCAAGTGAAAAATTTAAGAAGAAAATCACATGACCATTTAGATTTAATGTTAAAAGTGTTTGAAAACAATCAGCGTGAAATATAAAAAAAAAATGACAGCAGTATAGTAAAAAAATGACTTCCATGCTCTTATCAAGATTGTTTAAAAAGAATCTTACAACAAACAACACAATACCTACAGGATCATAGGCAGCTTTTTCCCTGGAAGGAAGGCTAGACCAGGTGCCTCCTCTTTCATCAAATTTTTAATCGGGGAAGTGGAGGGAAAGGAGAGCAAAATTAAAAATAAGGTGTAAAGATTTCTAAGGAATAAAATGTCAATATATTGGAGATATTTAGAGTCCATAAAATCTAAAAACAGATACAACTGATAAAGAATTTAACCAGATTGATGGAAAGATCAATATTTTTAAAATCCATTAGATTACCACGCACCAGCAAGAAACAAATAGAAAATATTAAAGGTCAATAGGCAGAGTAGAAAGCAAATATTAACAGGAGAAACGGGAAAATAATGATTAAATCATGGGATGTCTTTCAGCTTTCTTCCAATCAATATTAAACAGTAACACAAATGACCCAACAGGAAAATGAGTCACAATACGAAGAAAATAAAGCCCAGAGGCCGACGCACAGAACTGTGACTCACTGAAGCAGTTACTGCACCGAGAGCTCCAGCAGGGACCCATCAGGGAGGGCAGGGCCACAGGAGGGACCCGGCAGGTGCAGGAGCAGAGGGGAGAGGCCTCCCACCTGGGGAGGTGGAGTCCGACCTGCACCCAGGCCTCGCCTCCTGCTGCTCCCACCCAGCACAACCTGAAGTCAGGGGCCCATTGCCCTGGAGGATGATGATAGGATGCATCCGTTGCGAGGTTGTGTGTGCTCACGGCCGTGCACGCTGTCCAATCAGGCACGACGACGTCCACGCCACGTCATCACGCGGGGTCCTGACGTCACAGTCATCTTACAGTTCTGGGCAGGAGCGAGGTGCTAGGAGACGGCTCTGCAGGCGCGAGGCTCCCAAAGTGAGTCGGGCTCCGTGGCCTTCACCTTCATCACCGGGGGACGCTGGACACCTGGAGCTGAAAACCGCGACGTGGTGAGTGTGTGCGCCCAGGTGTCGGGAGAGGCGTAAAGCAGCCGTGGAAGCTGCTGAGAAGCTGGCAGGACGCGGGCCTCCCAGAGGTCGTCTCCGAATCTGTGGTGCCATATTGCCGCTGGCCCAGCGCTTCCCTTGGTCCCCTCAGACCCGGGGGTCGGGGTCTGCACTGGCACCCGGGACCCCCGACACCCTGCCCCTTCCCTGCTCACAGCGACTTCTCATCCCCAGAGCCTTCCCCAGGCAGCTGTGTGGCAGCAGCCCCGCGTCTCCCTGACTGTGCAGTGGGCACGGGGTGGTCATTAGGGAGAATGTGGGCTCCGTGTGTGGGGTGCGTGTGGGACGGGAGCTGTAGTTTATGCAGCCCTGGGCTCCTCTGTTCTTCCCTGCCGGGACCTGATTCCCCCCAGTTTTCTAAATATGTGGGCAGCAGGGTCTCTTCCAGGATGCTGAGCTCTCAGCACAGCTGTTTCTAGGGGGTCTCAGTATTTTCTGTTTCCAATAACACAGTCACCTGGGGTGGGTAAGGCTAAAACAAAAGTTCTGTTTGACTTGGCATTTCTGTTCAGGTTTTAGAGGAGCTCAAGTGCCCTGTAATTTGACACTTGGTTATCATCTTAGCCTTTACACTTTCCCTTGACAGCCTGTTGTCTGCATATGCACTTTTAACATAGATAGTTTTTCTGCTTAAATTTATGAGTATTTTAAAAATTATTCTGTTCCATAAAGCCTTTCCAATCACGAAGATATGTCTACTGAGTTTTTTTGAATTTATATTTTGATATGAGAGCCTGGTTCTTTTTGTTTGTTTTACTTTTTCCAGACTGTTGGATATTATTGACAAAATTTGTGTTAATTCAAGTCATGCAACATGATGTTTTGATGTGTCAGGAAACTTTGAAAAATTATGTAACATTCACATTTTTTTTGGAAATATCAACCATCCTTTATTAGCAAACTTGTACAGGTTAACTTGCTGACCTGGCTCAAAACAGCATCGCTAACAAGTTCAGGGTTGGAGGTGCACATGCACTAAAGACTGTCTCTGTAAAAAGGGATTTTTAAAATTCCCTCACCTTAAGCATATTTTTTTAAAAAAATCTCCAGTGTTGCAGAAAAAATACCACAAAGTGATTTCAGTCCATGAAAAAAATATCACATGGGATATATATACATATGTGTGTGTATAAGAAATATATATAAAAAATAAAATACATATTTGTAATATTGAGAAAAGATAAGAGGGTTAATTGGAAAGTTATATCCAACCATGAATTGGACAACTCACTGTGGCACATTGATCAATTTTTCCTTAGTCTATAAATTTGACACCCTGTAGCCCAAATTGAAGAGTGTTTGTAAAGTACATGGCAAATCAGACATAATGACCACATGAAAAAAAAATTAACAACGTTAGCCTCAAGAATATTTCAGAATTGAGCATTCAAAGAAAAATAGTGCAACCTAACAAAGCATCCAATATTCACCACACAAATTTTGAGAGTGATTGCCACAGTATTCTGTTCCACACATTAATTTATCTTTTCCCGAATGTTGCCATTGACATGTGAAATTTTCCATCATGTATTTCTGGGCACTGGTACCATTCCTATAATATACTGTGTAAAGTACACAACTTAAGACATTCTATTTACAAATACTTTATACTGTTTGAAATGGATTCCTTTTTCGCCCATCTCCCTTATATCTGCTAGTGATTTTATTGTAATTCCCATGAAGTTATTTAGTTTTACTTACAGTATTAGTGGTGTATTTTATATTATGAGCAGCCTTTCTGGTTTTGTGATTGCAGTTATTGATATATGGCGTTTTTTTAATTTAATGATGTATTTATTTATTTGAAAGAGTTACAGAGAGAGAGACAGAGACAAAGAGAGACAGAGAAATAAATGTCTTCCATACACTGGTTCACTCTCCAAATGGCTGCAATGGCCAGAGCTCAGCTGATCCAAAGCCAAGAGCCAGTAGCTTCTTCTGGTTCTCCCATGTGAGTACAGGGGCTCAAGGAGTTTGGCTGTTCTCCACTGCTTTCCCCAGGCACATGAACAGGGAGGCAGATTGGAAATAGAACAGCTGGGACTGGAACTGGTGCCAGTATGGGATGGCAGCACTGCAGGCCGGGGCCTTAACTTGTTGTGCCACATCGTCTGTGCCAAGTATGTGTGTACTTAATATCCTTGTTTAATTAAATCCTTGTATTGTGACATTCTGGCTTGACTTTCTTTCACAGTGATGACATCAAATCACTCAAAATTCTGTTAAGTTTTGCTGGCAACATTAATGTATAGTCTCTCTGAAATCTGTTAGGGTAAGCTTAATCTTACACACTTTAAAGTCACACATTTTTAAACTTTCTTAATTTTTATAATTCCAAAATTATCATTCTCTGAATTTTCCCAAAATGTAGCTCTAGATATACATCCTCAGAATTTCTCTAGTAGGTGGAGTGAGTTTTATATTCATTGATTTTTACTTCTCACTTTATATAATTACAATTTATTTTTCACCAAATTCCTTTATTTTTGCATTTTATACAATTTAGTAAATGTAAAGTAACCTTTGATTTTAGAAATTTTCTGTAGTCTATATATCTTTAGATACTTGGATAATTCCTTTAAGATTATTATCTAAAGTGGCTTGAGAAAAGAGATTAGGATTATTTTAGTATGCTTTTCAAATGTAATAGAATATTTTACATGAAAGTCATATATGCATGTCAATCTCAAATAAAATATTTGTAACATGAACATACTGTTCTTTTTGAGTTTTGAAAGATACTTTGCCCATATGAAAAATACTACACAAACACTCTTTTCATTCAGTACTTGAAGGAGGTTTCTGAGAGTCATGTAATTTGTATGAACGCCAACAGTGAATGCTGTTAACATTCTATTGATCCTCTGTTTAAAAAATCCATCATTTTCTTTTACAGGGCTTTTAAGATTTATCTTTATTTCTGGGTTTATGCAGTTTAATTATGATCTGCCTTAGCATGGTGATTTTTTTCCATTCCGTGATTGGAGTGCTGCAATGACCTACTTCATTCTTAAAATTTATAGTTTTGTCAAAACTTTATAATATTTTCTAATGGTTCTTTTGATTTCTGTGTTATATGTTGTTACATATCCTTTTCACCTCTGGTTGTATTGATTTGGGTCTTCTCCCTCTTTTTTTTTTTAGTTGCTCCAATGGTAGAACTATTTTATTTATTTTTTCAAAAAAACAGCTCTTCATTTCACCTATTTTTTGTTATTTTACTGGTTTCATTTTTGTTTATTCTCTCATTTTAATCATTTCTTTCATCTTATTAATTTGGGGTTTGATTTGTTGTTGTTTTTCTAGGTCCTTGAGATGCATTGATAGCTCATTTTTTTGGTATCTTTCCAATTTTTTCATGTAGGCACTGATTGCTGTAAACTTCACCCTTAACACTGCTTTGGCTGTATCCCATTCCTTTTTATATTCTGTACTGATTTCTTGTATGACCCACTGTTAAATCAAAAGCATGTTGTTCAGTCTCGATGTGTTTCCGTGTGATCTAGAGAATCCTGAGTTGTTGAATTCCAGCTTTATTCCATTTCTCATCTGAGACGATGCATGATATTATGTCAAAGTTTTTGAATTTGCTGAGACTTACTTTATGACCTAGCATGTGGTCTATGCTTTTAGAGTACCAGATAAATCAAGCTAAGATGGCATCTGGAATTAAATTGATTTATTGTTCGGGAACAGTCTCTGGTCTTTCCTTATTGTACAATTTTATGGGTTATGGTTGCTGAAATTTTACTTTTACTAATGAGAAGAGTGAGAGTGATAGGCGCATTGTTGGAATTTTAGTACTTTGGACAACTGAAAGTATTGGCTATTTATGTTTATAACTCAACAATAAGACAAACCAATGAGAGAGGAAAATTATGAGAACACACTTCATAAAAGACCACATACCAATAAAAGTGCATGAGGAGCCAGCATTGTGGCAGAGCAGGTAATTCCTCTTCCCGTGATGGCAGCACCCCATATGAGCACTGATTCATGTGCTGGCTGCCAATCCACCTCCTGGCTAATTGCATGGGAGAACAGCTAATTACAGTCTGGTTCAAAGAGAAAGCACAGTTCTTTGATATCCCTTTCTTGGTTGCATTTTACATATCATGTAATGTTGAGCACAATTTGCTAAAAATACTTTCTTGAAGAAAAACAAGGCAAGTCACAGGGCAGAATAAAATACCTTGTCACACTCAGGAGAATGGATCATATGTTTTTAATAATTTATTTTTATTAATTTAAAGAGAACAGATTTCGTGTATTTCAAAGGTACAATTCTAAGGATATAATGACATTTATCTCCTTCCCTCTTCCTTCCTTTCTTTTTGAATTTTTGGGATAACATTTTTGTTTATATTCACAGGCAAAATGCAGCACTAAATAAAGAGTTCAACAAGTCAAAAGTAGAAAGACCGTAGTTCATGGGAGTAGACAAGCACTATCAATAATAATCAAATCTCAACATGACAGTTTCACTCATATACAATAAATTTGTTTATTATTCTGTTTATTAGCGACTACACATCGGAGAAAACATGAGGTTTTCATTTTTCATTTTGAGGTCATCAACTCCCTGTATATTTTGGGTGGTTTCCAGGTAACTGTTATGTTCAAAGCTCTTTAGAATCTTCTAGGCCCTAGTGTCATCATACTCATTGACAGGAAATTTATATTTACTTTCGTGAATATTTAGAAAATGAAAAATTAAACTATCTTAGATTTTTGAAATTGTCCATAATGCACTTCTCTGTGCCCATATTTTTCCTATAAATATAATAATTGAGCCCATCCTGACTGGGCTGTGCCCCCCTCCCCCACCACTACTGCCCCCCCCCCCACGATGAAGAAATTCTTCCAGGAGATCAAGGCAGACATCAAATTCAAGAGTTCAGGGCCTGGTCAGAAACCACAGACTCCCTGGGGGAGAAGGCCCCCAAAGAGAAACCCAACCAGCTGGCTCTGAGGCAGCCCTGCCACGCTGGGGACCCATCGATGAGGTGCAGATGGCGGCGGCTGGAGCAGAAGCAGCCCTGGGCCCAGGGACCCAGGTCCATGGGGAACCAGGTGAGGAAGGAGCAGCGAGCCCAGGCCACTGTCCGTGGGAGCCCCGAGGCACAAGGGACTAACGCGGTCCCTGAGGCCAAAGAGGAGGGTCAGCTCACCTGGTGGTGCTGGGCATGTACTTCACCTGCGCGCTCACGGGGCCACCCTGAGCAGGGACCAGCGGGAGGCCGGCATCAAGGAGGCCATTCTCTCAGAGGCTGTGTCCATCATGAAGATCCACACATTCAACAAAGCCCATGACAGGGTGAAGCTGGGCGTGGACACCACTGCCAAGTACCTGGACAACCTCCACCTGCACCCCGAGGAGGAGAAGTACCGAAGATCAAGCTGCAGAACAAGCTGTTCCCGGAGCGCATCAACTGCTTGGAGGGGGCACATGAGTGTTTTGAGGCCATCGGGTTCCAGAAGGCCCTGCTTCCAGTCCTGATCAGGAGAGCCCGCAAGAGTTCTAGGTGCTGACCCAGGCGGTGGTGGCCCAGCCCCAGAGCCTGCACAGGCACAAGGAGCAGCCGCTGGCCGCCAAGCCTGTGCAGACCACGCTGCAGGCCTCCAAGTTCTAGCTGCCCCGCGGACTTCTTCAGCCTCATGGCAGAAGAGGTGAAGCCAGAGCAGAGGCTCAGGGCCAGTGTAGTGGAGCAGCTGAGTGTGCTGTGGGCTAAGGCCAGGCGCCAGTAGGAGGAGCAGAGGGAGCTGCGGGGGTACAGGTTCACACTGCGCATGCGCCTCCGGGACAGCTGCCTGCTGCAGGAGGCTGGTGGGGGGCGCTGGGGCTTGGGTGCCCCGGGAGGGCTGCGGGCATGGTGCATGCTGTCCAGTCAGCCCTGACCGTCCTGCCCGCGGGGACCTTCTATGCCTGCAAGCGATTGTTGGCGCTGTACAGCTTCCTCTGGGAGGCCTTGGAGAGCGGCTGGCTGTACTTGGAGCTGCTGGCCTCAGGGGGCAGAAGCTGTTGGAGGAGGAGAACCTGGCCTTGAAGGAGTGCACCCTGGGGAGGGGTGCCCAGCCTGGGTGCGGGGCCCTGGAAGTCAGACAGCAGGGCCGCGTGCTGCCCCCCAGCAGTAGGGTGAGGCTTGCTCTGCCCCCAGGTGCCCTTCGCCCTCTTGACCTCGTGGGACCCAGCGGTGCTGGAGGACCTCGGGCTGCTGGCGGAGCCCCACGCGCATGGCTCCTGAAGACCGAGCTCCTGGCAGCCATGGAGCAGCTCTTGTACAACAAAAGCAGAGTTGGCCTCAAAAAAAAACCTATAATAATTGTAACTGTTGAATAATACACGGTGGTATACTTAATTTAACATCATTTCCCTGAGTACCATAAACATTTTAGATTAAATTCCTGCAAATTTTACATTTTTGTAAGTGAAATTTTGGAAATAATTTTCAATCATGTCCATTACATCTGCTTGGGATTCTTTAACCACAACAATAAAATAAAATGCAAAATATCACACCTATTTTGGGACAATTTTGATTTGCAGGTAATGAGATTATTTACACTTCCGTAGCAGTGCTCTGTAGCAGTGCTATTGTCATTACCATGCTATGTTGTAGTATTTTTTTTTTTTTGACAGGCAGAGTGGACAGTGAGAGAGAGGGACAGAGAGAAAGGTCTTCCTTTACCGTTGGTTCACCCTCCAATAGCCGCTGTGGCCGAAGCCAGGAGCCAGGTGCTTCTCCTGGTCTCCCATGTGGGTGCAGGGCCCAAGGACTTGGGCCCTCCTCGACTGCACTCCCAGGCCACAGCAGAGAGCTGGACTGGAAGAGGAGTGACTGGGCCAGAATCCCGTGCCCTGACCGGGACTAGAACCTGGTGTGCTGGTGCCACAGGCAGAGGATTAGCCAATTGAGCCGCAGCGCCGCCTATGTTGTTTTAATTTTAACATGGGGAACCTGGGCTTACCCTGGCCTGCTTTTCATTGGGAGGTGACCATGTCATATCCTTTCATGAAGTGTCTGTGTAACTTTCTTGTTCATAATTTTTCAGAAGCAAATACACATGGCTATATATGCAATATATATACCAAATTGTGAATTGTATGGAAAAGATATTTACCTTGGTTATTTTATTTTCCAAAGTGTAATTCTGTATACTTCTATTCCATTAACTTGACTTTGTTATGAGACATGTTGGTTTCTTGTTTTAAAATATGACAATTTTCTTTTTATTCTTTAAGAGTTAATTTAATTGATATCTTCATCCACTTACTGTATATGTGTTCACTACTTTGTTATCATTCCTAAAGAATGACTCAGTTCTGTTCACAGACATTTTGAATTTTTTTAGCATACTACGTGCATCTAAGTCTTATTTCCTGTTGCATTTTATCGTTTTCATCTATATTTCTCTTCCATCTTCCTTGAAGAGCTAACATCAGACTTTCACTCTTAACTTTTCTTGCCATTTTTATTGTGAGTTCATCATTTCAAACAAAATTCCATACATCATCTCAGAACATTCATTTGCACGTTTCCTGAGAACTGTATTGAAATAGTGGACCATTCACCCTTCCAAGAGTACACATGCTTTAGAACATTTTATAGATTCAATGGTACACATAATTTAATGTTGATCTTGAAAATTTCCACATGCTACATTAACATGCTTTTATCTTTGTTTCCGAATTATTATGCTAAGTAACATTAATTGGTCTAGGGGTCCATGCAGTGGTGTGGCAGGTCAAAGCCCGCCCTGCAGCTGTGGTATCCTATATGGGTGCCAGTTCAAGTCCTGGCTGCTCCACTTCTGATTCAGCTCCCTGCCAATATGCTCGGGAAACCAAGAAGGTGGCCCAAATGCTTGGGCCTCAGCACCCATGTGGGAGACCTGGTACAAGTCCCTGGCTCCTGGAATCGGATTTTAGCAGCCTTTGCCATAGTGCCATTCAGGAAGTGAACTGGCAGATGAAAGTCCTCTCTCTCTCTCTGTCTCTCTCTACTTCTCTGTGGAATTCTGCCTTTCAAATAAATAAAATAAATCTTTAAAAAAATTTTATCTGCATTGTATTCCTGCAATTACGTACTCTTTTGTAAATATAATCTTAGGCCTATTTTTTAAAAATTTCACCTATGTCTGCTTAAAATTCTATAAATACAAACAAATTACAAGTTTCTAGTCACAGTAATTAAAATGTCATGTGCCATGCCATATCTGAATAATTTATTTTTAAAATTACACTTCAGTTGAACATGATCATCAATTTATGTCATTGAATACATACTTTATTCCATTTCTATTTTTGAATTCATTACTACTCCTTTACTTTTTTCATTAATAGTGTAACAATGTCAATGATAGAACAAGTTACCTGTGGCAATCTTGGGTTAATTTACTTTGTAATGTAATCAACTTTACCTAAATTTTTCCAGTTTTCAGACAATGTTCATGCACAACATTGCGTAGAATCATTTTGCATCAGTGTCATCATTCTCCTTTGCAGATCAGATATTTTGTTAAATTTCATGGACTCTTTTGTAACTACACACTTTGACTTGATTCTGGAAATATTTACAAAGTCATTTCTTCATATCAGTATTATAGTTCAAATATATTTTGTTAAGATACTTGAAATATTCTTGTTTTAAGTTCTGTTAAATTTATTTTCTTTCATAAATTTATACATATACATATATGTGTATGTAAATATACATATATATGTTTCTTTTCCACAAAATTCCTGTATACCGTTTTGTCAATAATACATTATTCCCTATGACTTCTACAAAATTATTCCCTAATACTCAATATCAAAATACATGCCAATCATAGCCCTGAAAGCATTTGCTCATTCTAGTCAGCATTCTCTTTTTGAACATCAAGTGGCTCACATTTCTGTAAGTTGTCTCACTCCTTCCATGTACATGATTGTACAAAATTGTGTCACTATAGCAGACCCTTTCAGATGTTCAAGTTAATGAATTCTGTTTACAATTTGCTATTTTTTAGTACTCAAAAATCAAAATTTGACCATAAATATTTATTGGTTAAGGTACTTGTATGCTCACTAGAAGTTAATATATTAGTCATCATGGTCTTTTCCAATTTAGGTTCCTGACATTTTTATTATTTTAATGTAATTTTAAGTTTTGTATTCCTCCATGCCATCTCTATATGATTTTGACTCTTTTTCTCCCAAATTACTAATTTGTACAATATGTAATCAAAATGAACTGTCTTATATAGAGTGTATATCTCTTTATTTTGTCTTAGAATTTACCACTGCCACCTGAATGTGTGATTAGTAACCTGATTTATGACAATACTAGCACAGGGAAACAGTAGGTACCATAGTTTTATGATTTTGTGGTTATAAACTCAATTTAAATGCTGCAAGTTGTCCTAGATACTGTCATGAGTACAGGATTTCTGCACCTTATGGAGCCAGTACCATCATGGTCATCAGCATGGGATACTATATCTTTCTGGATGTTACTGGAGCTGTAAATTATTTTCTGATTTCAGAAATTTTCCAAAATACATGTCCCTGCCATTCTACAATTTTTCCAGTTTATTCTGGACCCTTTTATAGAAATACCCATCCACATGTTTGTCTTTAAATTATGTCTCACACTATAATACTCATTGTTACTTAAGGCAAAGCAAACTTTTCCCTTGCCAGGTGCATCAGGTTTGTATTTTTATTTTCATTTTTAATTTATTACTTTGTGTATATCAATATCCACATGAAATCTAATCTTAGCACTGCCAATGTATGGCATTCTTTTGGGCATTTACCTAATAATGCCATGAATTTACTCAAAATTGTTCAGGTAGTATTAGTAACCTCCATCTTCATGTTCTATAAAATCTCTTTTGGACATTACATTGTTTCACTGTCAAGGACACATGTGTTTTATAGTTTCTTTATTTTTAGAGACTCAAAATTGGCATTCATTTTAAATTTTCCATGCATTAGGTTGAGACACTGTTATCTTGGCTCAAGATTATTGAATTCATTGGCATACAATTTCCTTGATTTAAGAAAGTACACATTTTCTGTAGCTTAAATGTTTATTTAGGGCTGTTTTTATCTATGTCTGTTACATCTTCTTGTGGCCTTATTTCTGCTTCTACCAAATTTGCCATTGGTATATCCAATAGTCAATATACCACATATATAAAATTGTCCCATTTCTCTACTTTTCATGTTGTATTTGATTTTGTTTACTGTAGCCTGAGTAAATAGTCAATAATCTAATTTGTGTCAGTTCTAGTGCAGGAAACTTAAGGCTACCATGATTTTCTTTATCATTGTTAGGGCATCAACTCTTCAATTTCTGGAAGCTTTCCAAACAAATTTTATATTCACAGTACCTGAGAACAAACTAGGGCTGTTCCACCAGTCTCATTAGCTGGGGAGTTCATTTTTAGCCTTATGTACATACATGTAACTTGAAATTAACCATTTACTTCAGAAATTTAGGTAAATTTTTTTGAACCTTGAATTCATTGAACTCACTCTTTTTCACAGATATTCTAGTCTAGGCTAATCCTAGCCCTGTGACCATTGTCTATGATGATTTAAATCTTTATTGTGAGATCACCATCACACTCAACATTCTATAAGTTGTCCTGGAAACATTCAGGTATACAGTGTTTCAGAGCCATCTTAACCAAGCATAGGCATTCTCTCTTCTCAAGGTAATATATACATATACATGAAAAAAAATAATTAGCTATAGGTATATGTGTGTATATATGTTTATACATATATATATATATATATATATATAACTTCTGGATTTTTATGGAACTCTAATTCATTGTTTGATTATTGAGTTTTTTGATTATTCAAATTTTGCACTGTGTGTCTAGATATTGGCACATTTCCTGACAATTATGTGGATAAGTGTCAGGATCTGGATGTGGTTTTGACCTCAAGATTGTATATATTTATCTAATTTTAGAGGTTGGTAGAGAGGGAGAGATGGAAACTATGAGCTACAGCTGGTGGCTTGTTCCCCATTCTTGGAACTCTAAATTATACTTTTTAGATAATAGATTTTATATTTATGTATACATTTCTAAAGTTTTGTTCTATATACAAATATATAAATAAATAAACTATATATATATATATATCTATGGGCTATTTTCCACAAAAATCTATTTAATGTGCTTGTCATTAATATTGTTACTCTTAATTAATCTAATGTTACTCATAATCTTGAAAATATAATATAAATTTTATTCTAACCAATACACCTCTTTGTGTATCTCATTTTGTCTTTGAATGTATTCTTATCACCTGTGTAAATGATTAGTAGTGTAATGAAAGCCCATCCTAGAACCAAACCTATCCATATGTTGCTTGCATTTTATATTGAAAGATCATAAACATACTCAAAATTTTATTAATTTTGTTGGCCATTTTTATATATATAGTTCATCAGAAAGACTTTTGGCTCCTATTCTCATTCTCCCTTTTTAGGTAATATACTTTTATCTTTGGTAGTTTTTGTACATAAGTGTAACTGTAGATGCCAGTATCTTTCATTTAAGGGTTTTTTTTTTTGTTATAAATGGCATATTTTCCTTACTTACAATTATTGATTTCTTCTTTTATTTCTCAAGTTTAATGCAAATTTAATACATGTTGGTTGATCCAATCCTGTTGTATATGCTTGTTATGCTATTGCTCCTACATTATTGCTGTCACTTCCAATAAGCAGATTATGGGTTATATCCTCATCTTTTATTTCTGTGACATGTATACATCATGATGTAGTATATGCTCATCCTAGCACAGAAAACTTAGCTCATCCTGGTTTATTTTTCATTGTGGTTTCATCAATTTGATGAAAATTATTATTTTTTTCCATTTTCCTTATATTGTTTATTGAACTCTTTTACTTAATTTGGGGCTAACTTTACAAACATTAATTAAACTGAAAGTAGATCTTTGAAAATTTAACAGTGGTAATGGGAGAGGGAGGAGGATGAAAGGTTGGAAACTGGATGAAAGGGAGGGTAGGGTGAGAAATATCACAGTGTTTCTAAATCACTACCTATAAAATACATGAAAATTGTATAACATAAATAAAATTTTAGAAAAAGAATGAAAATAAAATTATCAGGATTGTGAAGAGAGATATATGCACAAGGATATTCACTTGATACTTCCAATGGAAATAAGCCAAAAGTTGAAAATGATAGAATAATTAAAGAGTTAAGGCACCAAAAATATTCCTTGATTTACCTTCCTTGATTTTAAAATTTTTCTCATGGTGAAAATATTTACTGGATTATTGTTCACCAAATTCCTTCACGTCTATTGATCACTCTACTATTTATCCTATATTCTAATTACAATCATCAAAATGTAATTCACGTGTAAAATACAATTCACGTGTAAAATGCTCATTTTTTTAATTGTTGTCTTTATTCACTGTGTGACCTGTTTATATCATCAGTATCCTATTTGAGTGGCTTCTTCTTATGACATCAACATGATGGAAATGTTTTGAATTCTCTCTGCAACTATTTTGTGCCCCAAGTGCTCACGCCATCTTAACCCAATCTTTCTCAGTTCCTAGAGGATTTTTTTAGCTTTTCTGGAATTCTGGAGGAATATAAAATTTTAATTTTAATTTTCAAGGATTTAGATACAAATATCTTTCCATCAATGTTTATCTGGTAATTTTCAAAATTTTTGCTTTATTTCCACTCATTCTTCCTGTTTTGCATTTTAAAGAATTCAGTGGACTATTTTTTATGAAATGATCTTAATGTTCTTATTGTAGTTTCACTCCTATAAAAACAGTTCTAGTCATTGTTATCACAATATATTTGTACCCTGATGGAGAAAAGTTTAAACTTGTACTTTGTATTTGAATTTATGACTATTGTCCAATTATATTATCTAATCACAGTATGTACCAATGCTAGCACTGTGAACATGTGGCCATATTTGTTGGCTTTTTATTGTGTTGTCAGTTCTCTCAAAATTTTGTAAGGAACCTAAGAAATGTTTATCTTCAAAACATCCCACATCCATCTGAGACCAGCATTCTCTTTTCCTCTTTCAAGGATGTTTTTAAGTCTTTATTGATTTTATGGATTTTCTTGATGCTGGTGTACCTTTAAAATCACTATGGAAAGGAAATTATCTTTTCTGGATTTTAGTTTCTGAAAATTTCACATGGTTTTTACATGTAATATTAAGGAATAATTGTTCACTAAAAATTGTCACATTTTCTTGGCATTAATTGTGTTTTCTTTTTTACAAAATTACTCTATCCACTTAGAGTTGCCACCATATCATTTTTGTCATAGCATTTAAATTCTTTTTTTCTTTTGCCTTTGAATTTTTTTTTATCTCTTATTTAATGAATATAAATTTCCAAAGTACGACTCATGTGTTACAATGGCTTCCCCCCCCATACCGTCTCTCCCACCCACAACCCTCCCCTTTCCCACTCCCTCTCCCCTTCCATTCACATCAAGATTCATTTTCGATTATCTTAATATACAGAAGATCAGCTTAGTATACCTTAAGTAAGTATTTCAACAGTTTGCTCCCACACAGAAACATAAAGTGAAAAATAATAGATGATTTTTTTTAAATGGTGATGAAATCAGATCAGACCTATTGTCATGTTTAATCCCAGTGAGAGTCAAGTTGGGAATTGATAATTTCTTTCTTTTTTTTTTTTTTACAGAAGATCAGTTTAGTGTAAATTAAGTAAAGATTTCAGTCGTTTGCACCCCCATAGAAACACAAAGTGAAATATACTGTTTGAGTACTCGTTATAGCATTAAGCCTCAGTGTACAGCACGTTAAGGACAGAGATCCTACATGAGGAGTAAGTGCACAGTGACTCCTGTTGTTGACTTTACCAATTGACACTCCTGTTTATGGCATCAGTAATCTCCCTATGCACCAGTTATGAGTTTCCAAGGCTATGGAAGCCCTCTGAGTTCTCCGACTCTTATCTTGTTTAGACACGGTCATAGTCAAAGTGGAGGTTCTCTCCTCCCTTCAGAGAAAGGCACCTCCCTCTTTGAAGACCTGTTCTTTCCACTGGGATCTCACTCACAGAGATCTTTTTGCCAGAGTGTCTTGGCTTTCCATGCCTGAAATACTCTCATGGGCTTTTCAGCCAGATCCGAGTGCCTTTCGGGCTGATTCTGAGGCCAGAGTGCTATTTAGGACATCCGCCATTCTATGAGTCTGCTGAGTATCTCACTTCCCATGTTGGATCACTCTCCCCTTTATTTATTCTATCGGTTGGTGTTAGCAGATACTAGACTTGTTTATGTGCTCCCTTTGACTCTTAGTCCTTTCATTATGATCAATTGTGAACTGAAATTGATCACTTGGAGTAGTGAGATGGCATTGGCACATGCCACCTTGATGGGATTAAATTGGAATCCCCTGGTATGTTTCCAACTCTACCAATTGGGGCAAGTCAGCCCGAGCATGCCCCAAATTATACATCTCTTCCCTCTCTTATTTCCACTCTTATGTTTAACAGGGATCACATTTCAGTTAATTTTCAACACTTAAGAATAACTGTGTGATAAATACAGAATTAAACCAGTCATATTAAGTAGAACAGACAAAAAAAAATACTATGAGGGATAATGTATTAAGTTGTCCATTAGCAGTCAGGGCTATGCTGATCAAGTCACCATTTCTCATAGTGTCCATTTCACTTCAGGAGGTTTCCTTTTTGGTGTTGAGTCAGTTGTCACCGATCAGGGAGAACATATGGTATTTGTCCCTTCGGGACTGGCTTACTTCACTCAGCATGATGTGTTCCAGATTCCTCCATTTTGTTGCAAATGACTGGATTTTGTTGTTTCTTACTGCGGTATAGTACTCTAAAGAATACATATCCCATAATTTCTTTATCCAGTCTACCGTTGATGGGCATTTAGGTTGGTTCCAGGTCTTGGCTATTGTGAATTGTGCTGCAATAAACATTAGGGTGCAGACCGCTTTTTTGTTTATCAATTTAAACACCTTTGGGTAAATTCCAAGGAGTGGGATGGCTGGGTCGAATGATAGGGTTATATTCAGGTTTCTGAGGAATCTCCAGACTGATTTCCATAGTGGCTTGACCAGTTTGCATTCCCACCAACAGTGGGTTAGTGTCCCTTTTTCCCCACATCCTCGCCAGCATCTGTTGTTGGTAGATTTCTGTATGTGAGCCATTCTAACCGGGGTGAGGTGAAACCTCATTGTGGTTTTGATTTGCATTTCCCTGATTGCTAGTGACCTTGAACATTTTTTCATGTGCCTGTTGGCCATTTGGATTTCCTCTTTTGAAAAATGTCTATTGAAGTCCTTGGCCCATCTCTTAAGTGGGTTGTTGGTTTTGTTTTTGTGGAGTTTCTTGATCTCTTTGTAGATTCTGGTTATTAACCCTTTATCTGTTGCATAGTTTGCAAATATTTTTTCCCATTCTGGCGGTTGTCTCTTCACTCTCCTGACTGTTTCTTTTGCAGTACAGAAACTTCTCAATTTGATGCAATCCCAATAGTTGATTTTGGCTTTGACTACCTGTGCCTCCCGGGTCTTTTCCAGAAATTCTTTGCCTGTGCCAATATCTTGAAGGGTTTCTCCAATGTTCTCTAATAACTTAATGGTGTCAGGACGTAGATTTAGGTCTTTAATCCACGTTGAGTGGATTTTTGTGTAAGGTGTAAGGTAGGAGTCTTGCTTCATGATTCTGCACGTGGAAATCCAGTTTTCCCAGCACCATTTATTGAATAGACTGTCCTTGCTCCAGGAATTAGTTTTAGATCCTTGATCAAATATAAGTTGGCTGTAGATGTTTGGGTTGATTTCTGGTGTTTCAATTCTGTTCCATTGGTCTATCCATCTGTTTCTGTACCAGTACCATGCTGTTTTGATTACAACTGCCCTGTAGTATGTCCTGAAGTCTGGTATTATGATGCCTCCGGCTTTGTTTTTGTTGTACAAGATTGCTTTAGCTATTCGAGGTCTCTTGTGCCTCCATATGAATTTCAGCATCATTTTTTCTAGATCTGAAAAGAATGTCTTTGGTATCTTGATTGGGATTGCATTGAATCTATAAATTGCTTTTGGGAGAATGGACATTTTGATGATGTTGATTCTTCCAATCCATGAGCATGGAAGATTTTTCCATTTCTTGGTATCCTCTTCTATTTCTTTCTTTAAGGTTTTGTAATTTTCATCGTAGAGATCTTGAACGTCCTTGGTTAAGTTTATTCCAAGGTATTTGATTGTTTTTGTAGCTATTGTGAATGGGATTGATCTTAGCAGCTCTTTCTCAGTCATGGCATTGCTTGTGTATACAAAGGCTGTTGATTTTTGTGCATTGATTTTATATCCTGCCACTTTGCCAAACTCCTCTATGAGTTCCAATAGTCTCTTAGTAGAGTTCTTTGGATCCTCTAAGTACAGAATCATATCGTCTGCAAAGAGGGATAGTTTGACTTCTTCCTTCTTGATTTGTATTCCTTTGATTTCTTTTTCTTGTCTGATGGCTCTGGCTAAAACTTCCAGAACTATGTTAAATAGCAGTGGTGAGAGTGGGCATCCCTGCCTGGTGCCAGATTTCAGTGGAAATGCTTCCAACTTTTCCCCATTCAATAGGATGCTGGCTGTGGGTTTTTTATAAATTGCTTTGATTATATTGAGGAATGTTCCTTCTATACCCAATTTGCTTAGAGTTTTCATCATGAAAGGGTGTTGAATTTTATCAAATGCTTTCTCTGCATCAATTGAGATAATCATATGGTTTTTCTTCTGCAGTCTGTTAATGTGGTGAATCACATTGATTGATTTGCGAATGTTGAACCATCCCTGCATACCAGGGATGAATCCCACTTGGTCTGGGTGGATGATTTTCCTGATGTGTTGTTGTATTCTATTGGCCAGAATTTTATTGAGGATTTTTGCGTCTATGTTCATCAGGGATATTGGTCTGTAATTTTCTTTCAGTGCTGCATCTTTCTCTGGCTTAGGGATTAAGGTGATTTTGCCTTTGAATTTAATGTTATCACTCATATATAATTTCAGTTTCTTAGGTATACTGGTTCTTGCATTATGAATATGTGGCTTTTTCATTGTAGGTTTACAAGTCGCATGGAAATTTTCTAGGTTATCTTGGAATCTTTCCTGTACATAGTATCTCTGATTGGTCTAACATCAATGTACTGCTTCATGCTATCAGAATCACACAATTTTTTGCTATTTGGAAGTTTTTAGGGATCTCCAAATTTATCACTACTGTTGACATTTTCAATAGCATTATGTTTTTTAACTTTTATTTAATAAATATAAATTTCCAAAGTACAGTTTATGGATTACAAAGGCTCCCTACATAACTTCCCTCCCTCCTGCAACCCTCCCATATCCCGCTCCCTCTCCCATTCCATTCACATCAAGATTCATTTTCAATTCTCTTTATATACAGAAGATCAATTTAGTATATATTAAGTAATGATTTCAACAGTTTGCACCCACACAGAAACAGAAAGTGTAAAATACTGTTTGAGTACTAGTTATAGCATTAATTCACATTGTACAACACATTAAGGACAGAGGTCCTACATGAGGAGTAAGTGCACAGTGACTCTTGTTGTTGATTTAACATATTGACACTCTTGTTTATGGCATCAGTAATCACCATAGGCTCTTGTCATGAGTTGCCAAGGCTATGGAAGCCTTTTGTGTTTGCTGACTCCAATCTTATTTAGACAAGGTCATAGTAAAAGTGGAGGTTCTCTCCTCCCATCAGAGAAAGGTACCTCCTTCTTTGATGGCCCATTCTTTCCACTGGGATCTCACTGCAGAGGTCTTTGATTTAGGTCTTTTTTTTTTTTTCCAGAGTGTCTTGGCTTTCCATGCCTAAAATACTCTCATGGGCTCTTCAGCCAGATCTGAAAGCCTTAAGGGCTGATTCTGAGGCAAGAGTGCCATTTAGGACATCTGCCATATTTTACATGAGGAAATCTTTATGTCAGGGTTCTTCTTTTGGGTTACATTATCTTTTTTTTTTTTTTTTTGACTGGCAGAGTGGACAGTGAGAGAGAGAGACAGAGAGAAAGGTCTTCCTTTGCCGTTGGTTCACCCTCCAATGGCCGCCGCGGCCGGCGCGCTGCGGCCGGCGCACCGCGCTGATCCGATGGCAGGAGCCAGGAGCCAGGAGCCAGGTGCTTTTCCTGGTCTCCCATGGGGTGCAGGGCCCAAGCACCTGGGCCATCCTCCACTGCACTCCCTGGCCACAGCAGAGGGCTGGCCTGGAAGAGGGGCAACCGGGACAGAATCCGGCGCCCTGACCGTGCCTAGTGAGCCGCGGCACCAGCCCGGGTTACATTATCTTAACTTCCTGCAATATGCAATCATTTTAAAAATATGATTTAAGACTATTTTCACTAAATCTCTTTGTTTAGTTGATACTTGGTAATTATTCATACCAAACTGCTCAGTTTTATCCTAATCACAATTTATCCAATGATATGAACATCACTTTTCATTTATTTTTATTTGACTTTATTACTGTCACTATTTTGTAACATCAGTCAATATCCAAGTTGTATGCAAGTGTTAGCATTGTGGGTTACTATTTTTACTGAGAGTTTATTAACTCAAGGAAAGTGTCTAAGCTTTCCTGTCTACTTTAAAGTGCACATTTTTTCTGTACTACCTATGTTCAGTATATTCTTTCCCCCATTCAAGTTCTTTCCCTTCACTGCATCTGGATTGTGATGAGATTCAATTTAACATTGGAATTGAAATATTCCAAAATGTCCTTCTAGATACAGTTGTCTTAAAGTTTTCCATTGATTTACGGAGTGATGTTTTCTTGATTGAAAATCCTGAAGCTCTATATTTATTCTTAAATAAAATTGTGATTGTTTCTTTTTTAAAAGAATTACTTATTTGAAATGCAGAGAGAGAGAGAGAGAGAGATCTTCCCACCCTCTGGCTCACTCCTCAAATCATGGTTGTGGCGATGACTGGATCAGGAACTAGGAGCTTCTTAAAGATCTCCCACAAGGGTGTAAGTGTCCAAGCATATGGACCTTTTCCACTGCATTCCAAGGTGGATTATAAGGGAGCTGGATCAGAAGTGGAGCAGCCAAGATTCGTTCTATTAAGGGTTCTAACAAATTACTCATTCTATTGAGAGTAATCACATTCTATATTATTAATGAGAACATGAATTGATTTTACCTCTGTCATGTCGTAATTACGATTGCCTGTGTATGCTATTAGTATAACAATTTCTTGCAATATTAACACTGTGAATGTGTGGCCATCAATGTTAGCTTTTTCCTGTGTGATAATGAAATCATGAAAAGTTCTGTGATTTACAATGACATCTTTAATGACGAGTTGATCAGAGATTTCTAGATCTGGCATAGTAATTCATGCTATGATCAGAGATTTCTAGATCTGGCGTAGTAATTCATGCTATGATCAGAGATTTCTAGATCTGGTGCAGTAATTCATGCTATGAAAATCATATGTTGATTATAGTCTAAAGATAATAGATAATTCATAATAAATTATTTATTTGTATCTTCTTATACCTATTATTGATATTTAGTCTTAATTTGCAATATTCAAGCCTATGTTAAAATATTAGTTCCTTTTGCATTTCAAAATATTACTATCACATGTATATTATCAACTCTAGTATCAATTTCTACCAATTGGTAGACTAGCAATATCTACCAATGCTAGAATAGTGAACCTGTGACCATCTTGGATGGCCTTCTCATTGAGACCTCACCTACCGGACGGTATTTCTCTACATTCTCCTGAAAATGTTGATGTTCACATTTTCTTTTATTAATTAAAAATCTGAGGAGGATGTAGGGAAAAAGGGAGAGAGAGAGAGACAGAAAGAGAGAGAGAGAGAGATCTTCCATCTAATGGCTCACTACACATAGCTGCACCATCCAGGGCTAGACCTGACCAAGTCCAGGAGCAATGAAATCCATCAGGCTCCCATGTGGGCAGTGCCATGCAGTTAAGTATTTGAGTATCATCTGCTCCCTCCCAGGCACACTAGAAGTGATCCGGATCCAAAACAGTGGAGCTAGGACTCAAATGGGAACTCTGATATGGGATGCAGTGGGATGTCCAATGCATCATTTTACCAACCTGTACACATTTTCGTAGACAAAAGTAATTCTTTTCCTTTTCAAGGTGATTCATTCTTTGCCTTCTCTGTAGTTTTAAAGGACTTCAAATCATCTTTATATTTTTTAAATTAGCAAGTATAATTCTTGATACACATTTCTTTAATATTTTCCTGATAATTGTAGTGAATTTAACATTTTGACTTTTTTGTCATCATCTAATTATCATTTATCTCTATAGAGTTACACAGAGAGTGAAGGAAAGGCAGAGAGAGAGAGAGGTCTTCCATCCTCTGGTTCACTCCAGAATTGGCTGCAATGGCCAGAGATGCGCCGATCTGAAGCCAGGAGCCAGGAACTTCTTCCGGGTCTCCCACCCAGGTCAGGGGCCCAAACACTTGGGCCATCTTCTACTGCTTGCCCAGGCCATAGCAAAGAGCTGGATCAGAAGTGGAGCAGCTGGGACTCGAACTGGTGCCCATATGGGATGCTGGCACTGCAAGCAGCATCTTTATCTGCTATGCCACAGAGTCAGCCCCGAAAGATTTATTTTTAATTCCCTCTTGAAAATCATAGTATGGAACACCCTGGGATATTATATCTTTAAAATGAGTAATGACATGTATTCATGATATTCTGAAAAGGAAAATTCATTGCAGTAATAGCTCCTGTGGGCTAAATCTATTTCATTTCTGTTTTTGTAAAAAGTTTTATTGGAATACAATCCCATCTATTTACCTATAGCTTACACATATTTTAGATGACAGCAGAGACACTACAGTCCACAAAGTCAAAAATACTTACTACCTGGCTCTTTATAGAAAAGTTTGCCGTACTAGGTTAAAATTAAAGATCTTTGGGGGCCGGTAGTGTGGCTCACTTGGTTAATCCTCCACCTACGGTACCAGCATCCCATGTGGGCACCGGGTTCTAGTCCCAGTTGCTCCTCTTCCAGTCCAGTTCTCTACTGTTGCCTGGGAAGTCAATAGAGGATGTCCCAAGTGCTTGGGCCCCTGCACCCACATGGGAGACCAGGAGGAAGCACCTGTATCCTGGCTTTGGATCAGCATATTTCCAGCTGTAGTGGCCATTTTGGGGGTAAACCAATGAAAGGAAGACCTTTCTCTCTGTCTCTCTCTCTCTCACTAACTCTATCTGTCAAATAAATATGTAAAAAAGACTAAAGATTAAGATTAAAGATCAAAGATATTTGGATATGTTCTTGTAGGTTTTATCCAACATTCAGAAATGTTTACAGAATATGTAACATTGTAGGCAAGCCCTCAATAAATTAATTTAAAGGTCTATCATTTGAGCATTCATGCATTGGAAACAAAACCCAGAAATCCCATAACTAGTCTGTTGTTTTGTCAAAACAATACCCATTATGTTTTATATATTATAAATATAATACATTAGAAAAGTTCTTATCAGAGGTGTGCATATGATTCCACAATATCCAGGGTTTTGTGTAGGATCTAATTCCAGTGAAGTTCTTACAAGACAGAAAGGATGCTATGTTTCAAATTTGAAGATATCTTACTAAGTTACCATCTAAAAGAATGTATTAATATCATTAACTAATAGTGTATGAGAATAACATTAACCTCACATTTCCAGCATATTTGATTGAGTCAAATCAATATGATCGGAAAAAATAATTTTTGTTCACTGTATATTTTGTTAGGATATTTAGTTATTTGAAAGTTACAGAGGGAGAGGGAGAGACCCAGAGAGAGAGAAAGCGTCCAACCTGCTGATTTACTTCTCTAATGTCCTCAATGACCAGGGATGGGCTAGGCTGAAGACAAGAGCCATGAGCTTCCTCAGGGTCTTGCACATGTGTGGCAGAATCCCAACACCTGGGCAAAGTCTTTCTTCTTTCTTAGGCCATTATCAGGGAGTTGGATCAGAAGTGAGCAGCCAAGACACCTACTGCACTCATATGGGATCCTGGCATCACAAGTGGTGGCTTTACGTGCAACACCACTAGACCCTTTGTTAAATTTTTTAATGGTTTAAATTCTTTATCTTTTGCAGAACTTCATAGTACAAATTACAAATATCTGCAGATGTTTCTACGTATTTGTTCTAGCTTAATTTGCAACTTGTGTATAGTGAATTATAATTCTTAAAAATATGGGAGCCATGATGAACTAAACATGTTGTAGGCTTTTTTTTTAATGAAATACATTGTTCATACCCAATAAAGTTCATATTTTTCAAAATTTTTTCAGCTGTTAAGCTGTTTATGTTTTCATTGAGTCAAATTGTATGAAAATCTTTGCAACTCATTATTTGATTTGCTTGAACTTATATCAAAATATTTGATATTTCAGTATGTTTTATATATTTGGACTTCTGTGGCCTCAGGCCTCCTTCTTTTGTAGTAAGGTATGGTGAGCACTTGAGAGAGAGGGTTATGTATTTGTATGTGAATTCTTAATATAAATATATAACTGTTTTTTTCACTTCAAGTTCCTAAGTGGTAATTCACAAATATGGTTATATAATAAATATGGGTCTTTCAAGTCTTCGGATCATTTACGAATAATGAATATGTACTTCCAGCATGTAACGCTTACTTTTCTTGTACTTATTTATATTTTGTAAACACCAAACATCTCAACTAACTGTATTCTTATGAATTTTACATGCTTATTTAATAACTGATACAAAAGACTATAATTTGTAGGTTGAGATAGAAGCACAACAAATGAAGACTGAATCCACCACTTGAGATCTAGAAAGTTACAGGCACTGTATTTGCTTGCATACAAAAGAACAAAAGATTTTATTTTACTAAAAATAAACATATAATCTTGTTACGTTTGAAAAAAGCATTTTCAGACAAGCTCCTTAACTGACATCTGCCTTCCTCTTTATTTCTACTTTCCTAAATAGGCATGGAAGGGATCTTACCATTCTCCAATCCTCCCACTACTGGCTCTTGCCAGGAACCATGTATTTGTAAAGCAAAAGCTACAATCCCATCTGAAAGCATAAAATGTAGCAAAAAATGGAATCTTTCTTCTGTAATGGAAGCAAGTGGGAGACATCTTCAAGAAACCATGAGTTCCCCCTCTTCCTGAACTGGGAGGGTTTCACTGTTTATTTGTTCAGGTTCTATCAACTTAACAATGTCTGTGGATGGCACCACCGCTCAATAGGGTAATCCTCCACCAAGCAGCACCGGCACACCAGGTTCTAGTTCTGGTCGGGGCACCAGATTCTGTCCCGGTTGCCCCTCTTCCAGGCCAGCTCTCTGCTATGGCCCGGGAGTGCAGTGGAAGATGGCCCAAGTCCTTGGGCCATGCACCCAACGGGAGAGCAGGAGAAGAACCTGTCTCCTGGTTCCTGCCTTTGAATTGGTGTGGTGCACTGGCTGCAGCGTGCCGGTCGCAGCAACCATTGGAGGGTGAACCAACGGCAAAAGGAAGACCTTTCTCTCTCTCTCTCACTGTCCACTATGCCTGTAAAAAAAAAAAAATGTCTGCAGCAAACAAATGAAACAAATGAGAGTATTGTTCACAACCCACATTTCACATTATATCAATTTATGGGAGACAAATTTCAAAGGATATTTTTGTCCAAAAGTAGAAATCATTACCGAAATTATACTTGAACTTATAAAATGAAACACTCTAAAATTTTGAAACTGTATTTAAAATAAATATCCAGGGTAATTTTTACAAACTGCATTGCAGTTACTCTGGGTAAATATAAGTCCCTATAATTACATAGCCTACATTTTCAGAGTCAACACAAAACCAGAATTTTAAACTGCCACGTACAGAACAGTGAATCCCTTTCAGGAAACAGCCACTGGCAGTGAGGCCGGTGGCAGGGGCAGGCCTGGAGAGGAGTGCAAGCAGGGAGTCTCTGGGCCAGGCCTGCAGCACCCACTTCCTGCACCTGGGGAATTTGCTGGCAGAGCCTGGCAAGGTCACAGTGCCCTGCAGCTGTCTTGATCTGCTGGGAGGCTACCATGCCTGGGCCACACCCATGCCACCGAAACCGAATCTCAGAGCATGGACCCTGTTGCCTACCTTAGCACCATCAGCTCCTACCTCCCATGTTCCTGGCCCATAGGTGGTTGCTGGCCCAGGACACCACATGGGTCACCCTGCACAAGCTGTGAGGAAAGCTTGGTATGAGACAGTGTCATGAGTTTTAGTCTGATGCAGCCCAGAGTATAGGGTTGTCTGTACACAGGGAGTAACCCAGAAGCAGAAAGTCCCTGAAAGGGGTTTGCCTCCAAGGCCTCAGGAAGTAGCCAAACCTTATGGCTGATCAGAGCCATGGACTGACTCCAGTGAGACCCGGTCAAGGGCAAGGGGAGGAACCTCCAAGTACTGCTGGCCACACTGCCCACAGTGCTGTGTGATGTGGAAGCCGCCTGACTCCACGGTGCTGCTTCTGAAGAGGTAGTGCCCGTACTCCATGCTGTTTGTACATTCTCCATTTCAGCATCCCATGTCCTCCTCGAAATGAACTGTGGAGCTGAAGGACACCTGCTCCGAGTTCCAGAACGATGGCTCCCGGTCTCTCTTCTGAGGCCACAATGGTCATGGCTGCACACGGGGCTCTGGAGGCTGACGAATGTTATTTGGGTTGGGTGTGGCCATCAGTGGGGTAGAAGAGGGACGTGGGCTCCCAGTACCACTTGTCCTCTTGTCAGCCCAGGACGCAAGGAGAAAGGGTTCACAGTCTCTCCTGCTGTCCTCTGTTCTTTCTCCTCCTACATGGAGGTACCCACTGTGTGGGGCCTGTCACACTGCCCGTGCTGTAATGCATCACTGACTGGTTTTCTGAAGGAGAAAGCACAGGACTGCTGAGAAGCTGACGAGGCTGCTTCTGAGACCAAGGCAGGCCGCCATTATCTGGAGGAAACCTGACCAAGGCATCTCCAGGCTGGGGAATGCGGAGGCACCTGGGAGACTTCAACCAGAGCTATAGCGTGGAGAAGAAGGAAGGGGACGCTTTGTGGCAGTGAACTGAGAATTCAAGGGACCCAGCCTGGCTGCAGGGTCCCTTCTGAGCCCCCAGCTCCACATGGGAGAGGCCTTCACTGCCCACAGGCCTGGAACGGCAGTCAGGATGCAGGCTCCTTGGTGAACCCCTGTGAGTGCCATCAGAGTAGGATTCTGGCCCCGCCACCCACTGTGTCTCAAGCAGACTGAAAAGGGAGGGATTTTAAGTTCCCAGAATGCACAACAGCCATGATGTACTGCCCACCTTAGGAACACTGATCTAACACACAACCCAGTCTAGTATGACTGTTGATAGGAATAGGGTATGTTTCCTTCTTCCTAGGATGGATTGAGATTCAATCAAAGTAATTTATTTACTATAATATTTAGTCTTACATAATTAGAATTTTTTTTTGATTATATGAGAAGTGGATATGTGTGTCTTTTTGGTAGCTTTTTTGTAACAGAATGATGACAGAAATTTTGTTCTTATCTTCAAAAATTCATAAAAATTAAAAATGTCTATATACATTTAATCTTTTATCATGTGCATTTTGTTGCATCCAGGATCCAGAAACTCCATTCATTTCTCCTGAGTGGGTGGGAGAAACCCAAGGATTTGAACATTGTTTGGTGCTTCTTGTTCAGTTGCAGGAAACTGCATGAGAGGAATGGTGTGTCTGGGACTCTAACCAAGCACTCATATACAGGATGCTGGTGCCCCACGCAGCAGCTTAACCCACTGCACCACCATGCCTGTCCCACGAAGATCATGTTTTCTTATCGCATTCAGGATTATAAGCTTATTTATTTCTATATCTTGCTTTATTGGAATGGTTTTCCCCTCACTTTTTTTGATGGAATAGGTTTCTTGCCTATTTTTTCTTTGTACTTTTGGTTTGTTTCTTTAGTCTTTGTCAAACTATAATCTTTTTTTAAATTAGAATATTAAACAAAGTGCTTATTCAAAACAAAATATAGTGGTGACATATTTTACACATGTATCAAATTATAAGCTCAATAATATACTTTATGATATACTTTAATACTAAAGTTGCTCTGTTAGTTTACACTGTGATCTGTCATTGTTCATCTACAAAATTATATTTAAACACAAAATTTTAGTAGCAAACATTTAGAATTATATATGTTATTGAGAAATATTTGTACAATTATCATATTCAGCTGCTAGAAAAGAAATAGTTCTATTTCTCAAGATTTGAAACTAGAAAAAATCTGTTTAAGGCAAACAATATAACAAATTTTCTTGTCTGCTAGAAAGCTATAAAAACTACACTTGTTTTACCTGTACATTTTTCTTGTAGGTCATTTTTGTGTGATGTGACCATAAAATTAGTGGATTGAAAGGTATTTTATTTTAATAAATTCATTTTTTGTGCTTGATTTGCTAGGTTAAATTTGTTAGCTTTTTTTATTTTATTATTGTTCTACAATTCTTACTGGACAGAACTTTTTTGTTTCAGAATATTTTCATAGTATGCTGAGAACATTATGGATTGAGGCAAGATTTAAACAGAAAGCATTTGGGCTGGTAACTACACTTTCTATTTTTGTTAAATTAGCATGTGATATTTTAGCTCCTTGTTTCATTTGGATTGAGCTGTCTGATTAAGCCTGCTGGAAAGTACCAATACTTAGAAGTTCATATTCTTTTTTAAATATTTATTTATTTGTTTGAGAGGTAGAGTTGCAGAGAGAGAGAGAGAAAGAGAGAGAGAGACAGACAGAAGGTCTTCCATCCACTGCTTCACAGCCCAAATGACCCAAAAGGCCAGAGCTGAGCAACTCTGAATCCAGAAGCCAGGAGTTTCTTCAGGGTCTCCCATGCAGGTGTAAGGACCCAAGCACTTGGGCCATCTCCCACTGCTTTCCCAGGATATAAGCAGAATACTGGATCCGAAGAGGAGCAGCCAGGACATAAAATGACACCTATGTAGAATGCTGGCACCACAGGTGGAGACTTATCCTATTATGCCATAGCACTGAACCCTAGAAGTTCAAATTATTGCAAAAAAGCTAGAACTTTTTTCCATTATTGTTTAGAAATGTATTAGAAGTGCCACTGTGTTTTTCCTCATTCCTTTTTCATGATACATTTTAAACATAAATATATCTTATTTTACTTGATTTTTAATAAATGTTCTGTTCCTTTGTACTTGATATGATTTCCTAGTCAACATTTTTCATATCAATAGTCTAGATAAGAATATAATAGTATTTTATTGTGTAAACCTTACTTTATTTTATCCTATGTAAGCTTTCGATTCTGCAGCTTTGTAAATCTCAGTTCATTCAGACATCCTGAAAGTTATTTTAGGCTAATGTTATACTGATGAAGAGGTGGTGGTTAAACATATTAAAAGCGAGAGTTTATGTACATCATATGAAATAGACTTATGGTAAAATCGATGTAACTGTTAGTTTTTACTTTATTGAAAATAAGCTATAAATAGAGGCTTGAATAGAATAGACAATAGGAATATTCACTAGTAGTAATGCAGCTGGCAGAAGGTTTTATTAATCATGTGAAAATTAACTCTTTAAGAATTGCATGTAATGATTCAGATTAGATTTAGCAGTGCCATTTCCCAGTTCTTTTCATTGGGATGAGTGAACTGACAAGGAATTGTTGCCAATTAATCTTCATAAGTTTATTATTGCCTATATTCCCCCATGTGATAACATATCAGAAGTGGAAGACATTGTAGTAAGAATTTAACCAAACTTTATGCCAAAAGTGCTTATATAATTTGTCAGGCAGAATATCATGTTTTAGCCATCAGATGCCTTTAGTCATTGGCTTGTTACTGTGTATTCTGTCATATCCAATTGAACTTATATTTTAGCCTCAACTGCATATTGGGGATAAAAGTGAAAAGATCTTCATCTGCTTTCAAGAAACTTGCAATCCAGTAGAGAAAACAAACATATTTAAGAGTATGTAATTCAACAGAGTAATCCTGTTAAATGCAGACACTTTCACTACTATGTATTATGTTTTGGAAGATGCTCTTCCGAGTTTGAGTGTTCTTCCGTATAATTGTGTGGGTTTTGTCTTAAAATTTTCTATGTCTTTTGAGGTGATCCTGGATTTTTCTTTGTTTTTTTTTTTTCTGTTATGTTATATTGGATGATTTTCTTGTGTTGAATGATCCTTAAATTCCAAGATATTACACTAATATATATAATTTTATATATAATATATAATTCATTTTTGTATGTTAATTCTGTCTCCTAGAATTTTTGTGGAAGATTTTTATTTATAAATATAAGGGACACTGTTTTACTGTTGCTTGATATCTTTGATTTTTATATGAAGATTGTATTGCCTCATGTTTTAATGAAGTGTTCCTAGCTACTTTTTGAAGGGTTTGCCACAATTGGAGCTGATTCTTCAAGGGTACAAACATATTAGTTGTTTTTTTTTTTTAATTTACTTATTGATTTGAAAGGCAGTTACAAAGAGACAGAGGAATAGAGGGAGAGGTCTTCCATTGTTGGTTCACTTTCCAGGTGGCCAAAATGGCTGGAGGTATGCTGATCTGAAACCAGGAACCAGGAGCTACTTCCAGGTCTCCCATGCATATGCAGGGACGCTAGTACCTGGGACATCTTCTACTGCTTCCCCAGGCCATAGCAGAGAGCTGGATCAGAAGAGGGGCAGCCAAGACTCAACTGATGCCCATATAGGATGGTGACACTGCATGCTTAACTACCTCTGGCACAGCACTGGCCCAAGACTTGTTATCTTTATGTAAATGAAAAAAGGTGTTATAGTGAAAAAAATACATTGATACTGTTTGTCTATGTAATGTTCACTTGTGCTTTTATTTAGTTTACTTATGAAAAAAATCTCTCAATTTTGTTAAAGATAAAAATGATTGTCTAAAGCCCTTGTCTCTACTGTTGAGAAACAGTGTTTGTTTATTTTTTCTCCTTACTATTTCTTGAACTCTTAGAGTAGGGTTAATCTTATGAATATAAAGTAAACTGAAAGTAGATAATTGTGAAAATTGAGAGATGGATTAGGAGAGGAAGGAGAAGAAAGTCTGGGAGTGTGGGCAGGAGGGGTGATAGGGTGGGAAGTGTCACTATGTTCCATAATCTCTATATATGAAATACAAGAGATTTGTTTGAATTTAATAAAATATAAAATAGAATGTCAATTTATACATTCTGAAAGGATAATCTTGCTGGATGTAGAATTCTTGATTGCCTGTCTTTTCCTTTCACTATTATGAATATGTCATCAGTTGCTTTCTGGCCTCCATGGTTTGGGATGAAAAACCAGCTCATAATTTTATTAGGGTCAATATTGTCTGTGTTTTCAAGATTCTACTTCTTTCTTAATATGTTATCAGCTTGCTTACAATTTGTCTAAATGTGGATCTCTTTGACTTTATCTCACTTGTAGGCTGTTTTGTTTCTTGGGTGTTTAGATTTATGTTTTTCAATAAATTAGTGCTATAAATTTACACATTCATTCAAATCAACTAGCCTATGTTTATCTCACAAATGAATACTCTATCAGTCTGATCAATTACCATAATATCCAAGTTCATCAACCATCAGTACCATCATCTTCCTTCAGGTTTCTTTAGCAGTTCTCATTCTTAGTTTCTTTTTTTTTAACTTTTATTTAACAAATATAATTTTCCAAAGTACAGCTTATGATAACAGTGGCTTTCCCCCCCACCATAATTTCCCTCCCTCCCACAACCCTCCCATTTCCCACTCCTTCTCCCATACCCTTCATATCAAGATTCATTTTTCAATTATCTTTATATACAGAAGATCAATTTAGTATATATTAAGTAACAATTTCAACAGTTTGTAGCCACACAGAAATACAAAGTGTAAAATACTGTTTCAGTACTAGTTATAGCATTAATTCACATTGGACAACACATTAAGGACAGAGATCCTGCATGGGGAGTAAGTGCACAGTGACTCCTGTTGTTGATTTAACAATTTGACACTCTTGTTTATGGCGTCAGTAATCTCCCTAGGCTCTAGTCATGAGTTGCCAAAGATATGGAAGCCTTTTGAGTTCGCTGACTCTGATCCTATTTAGACAAGGTCATAAAGTGGAAGTTCTCTCCTCTCTTCAGAGAAAGGTATCTCCTTTGATGGCCCATTCTTTCCACTGGGATCTCACTCACAAAGATCTTCCATTTAGGCCTTGTTTTGTCACAGTGTCTCGGATTTCCATACCAAAAATACTCTCATTGGCTCTTCATCCAGTCCGAATGCCTTAAGGGCTGATTTTGAGGCCAGAGTGCTATTTAGGACATCTGCCATTCTATGAGTCTGCTGTGTATCCTGCTTCCCATGTTGGATCCTTCTCTCCCTTTTTGATTCGATCAGTTAGCATTAGCAGACACTAGTCTTGTTTGTGTGATCCCTTTGACTCTTAGACCTATCAGTGCGATCAACTGTGAACTGAAATTGATCACTTGGAATAGTGAGATGGCATTGGTACAGGCCACTTTGATGGGATTGAATTGGAATACCCTGGCACATTTCTAACTCCACCATTTGGAGCAAGTCCGATTGAGCATTTCCCAAATTGTACATCTCCTCCCTCTCTTATTCCCACTCCTATATTTAACAGGGATCACTTTTCAGTTAAAATTTAAACACCTAAGAATAATTGTGTGTTAATTAAAGAGTTCAACCAATGGTATTAAGTAGAATAAAAAAAATACTAAAAGGAATAAAATAGTAAGTTCTTCCTCGACAGTCAGGACAAGGGTTGATCAAGTCACTGTTTCTCATATTGTCCATTTCACTACAACAGGTTTTCTTTTTGGTCTTGAAATCAGGTATTGTGATGCCTCTGGCTTCGTTTTTGTTGTACAGTATTGCTTTAGATATTCAAGGTCCCCTTTGCCTCCATGTGAATTTTAGCATCATTTTTCCAGATCGGAGAACAATGTCTTTGGTATTTTTAAGTTACATTGAATCTATAAATTGCTTTGGGGAGAATGGACATTTTGATGATGTTGATTCTTCCAATCCATGAGTATGGAAGATTTTTCCATTTTTTGGTATCCTCTTCTATTCCTTTCTTTAAGGTTTTGTAATACTCATTGTAGAGATATATGACACCATAATACACCGTAAGTGTATTACAAAGTATTTGATTATTTTTTCAGCTGTTGTGAATGGGATTGCTCTTAGAAGTTCTTTCTCAGGCGTGGCATTGCCTGTGTATACAAAGGCTGTTGATTTTTGTGCATTTTTTTATTTTATATCCTGCTACTTTGCCAAACTCTTCTATGAGTTCCAATAGTCTCTTAGTAGAGTTCTTTGCATCCCCTAAATAAAGAATCATATCATCTGCAAAGAGGGATAGTTTGAGGTCTTCCTTCCCAATTTGTATCCCTTTCATTTCTTTTTCTTGCCTAATGGCTCTGGCTAAAACTTCCAGAACTGTATTGAATAGCAGTTGAAAGAGTGGACATCCCTGTCTGGTACCAGATCTCAGTGGAAATGCTTCCAACTTTTCCCCATTCAATAGGATGCTGGCTGTGGGTTTTTCATAAATTACTTTGATTGTATTGAGGAATGTTCCTTCTATACCCAGTTTGCTTAGAGTTTTCATCATGAAAGGGTGTTGTTTTTTATTGAGCTTTCTCTGCATCTATTGAGATAATCATATGTTTTTTCATCTGCAGTTTGTTAATGTGGTGTATCACATTGTTCGATTTGCAAACATGAGAATGGTTTAGAACTTTAATAAGAGCCCTCTGTAGGCGTTTGTGTAGTCTTCTTCTTAGCTTTTCAAAACAAAATTATCATAGACTAAGTGGATTAGAAAACAGAAGTTTATTTTCTAATGGTTTTGGTAGAGGCAGTGTATGGTAATGGGTCTTTTACTGGCTTGCACACAGATCTTGCTTGATACAACCTCAAATGACATTTCTTCCATGAATGTGTGAAAACAGAACAGACACACTCTCTGCTGTCTTCCTAGAAAAAGACTAATTCTGTTGGATTATGGCTACATCCTTATGACTCATTTCCTCTTAGTTACTTCTTTTTTTTTTTTTTCTGATGGGCAGAGCGGACAGTGAGAGAGAGAGACAGAGAGAAAGGTCTTCCTTTTGCCATTGGTTCACCCTCCACTGGCGCTGTGGCCGGCACACCGCGCTGATTCGATGGCAGGAGCCAGGTGCCTCTCCTGGTCTCCCATGGAGTGCAGAGCCCAAACACTTGGGCCATCCTCCTCTGCACTTCCTGGCCACAGCAGAGAGCTGGTCTGGAAGAGGGGCAACCGGGACAGAATCCAGCATCCCGACCAGGACTAGAACTCAGTGTGCTGGTGCCGCAAGGCAGAGGATTAGCCTAGTGAGCCACGTCGCCAGCCTTAATTACTTCTAATTACACTTGGGATTAGGGCTTCAAAATGTGAATTTTGAAGTAGATTCAATTATTCAATTCCTGATTCACATTTTCCAGTTTTTTTTTTTTTTTAATTTTGTGTCTATTGCATATATTCCCCAATGTTTGACATCACATCAGGAAGACTCAGGATAAAGCTATTGCTGCTTATTGTTTTTACTAAGGATTCCTAGGGGAAAAATTACTATTAGATGGTTAGCTGAGAGTTTGGTCAATTAAAAATGGGGTTTGCTAATGGACTTTATTTTTTACAGAAGCACTAATCTGGTTAAATAATGGCAACTCTTGTTCTGTAATTAACACACAATTATTCTTAGGTGTTTAAATTTTAACTGAAAAGTGATCCCTGTTAAATATAAGAGTGGGAATAAGAGAGGGAGGAGATGTACAATTTGGGAAATGCTCAATCGGACTTGCTCCAAATGGTGGAGTTAGAAATGTGCCAGGGTATTTCAATTCAATCCCATCAAGGTGGCATATACCAATGCCATCTCACTATTCCAAGTGATCAATTTCAGTTCACAGTTGATCGCACTGATAGGTCTAAGAGTCAAAGGGATCACACAAACAAGACTAGTGTCTGCTAATGCTAACTGATCGAATCAAAAAGGGAGAGAAGGATCCAACATGGGAAGCAGGATACACAGCAGACTCATAGAATGGCAAATGTCCTAAATAGCACTCTGGACTCAGAATCAGCCCTTAAGGCACTCAGATCTGGCTGAAGAGCCCATGAGAGTATTTTAGGCATGGAAAGCCAAGATACTCAGGGAAAAAAAGGGGGGGGGGCACCGTCAAAGAAGGAGGTACCTTTGTCTGAATGGGGGAGAGAACTTCCAATTTGACTAGGACACTCTCTGAATAAGATTGAAGTCAGTGAACTCAAAAGGCTTCCATAGCCTTGGCAACTCATGACTAGAGCCTAGGGAGATTACTGACGCCATAAACAAGAGTGTGAAATTATTCTTAAATCAACAACAGGAGTCACTGTGTACTTACTCCTCATGTAGGATCTCTGTCCTTAATATGTTGTCCAATGTGAAGTAATGCTATAACTAGTACTGAAACAGTATTTTACACCTTGTATTTCTGTGTGGGTGCAAACTGATGAAATCTTTACTTAATATATACTAAATCGATCTTCTGTATATAAAGAGAATTGAAAATGAATCTTGATGTGAATGGAATGGGAGAGGGATCGGGAGATGGGAGGGGTGTGAGTGGGAGGGAAATTATGGGGTGGAGCCATTTTAATCCATAAACTGTACTTTGGAAATTTATATTTACTAAATAAAAGTTAAAAAAATTAAAAAAAAACATTCCTGCACACTTGGTCCATGTGCTCATTTTCTATGTGAGAATGGAATTGTTGGTTTTCAATAGAATTAGTCTGTCCCTTATGGAAATGGCTTGGGACTTATATGGTGAGATTTTGGAATATTCTTAGAATTGAGGAGAAATCTTGGTGGTAGGACTCAAATTTCAAGAGGTATTCACTTATTCATAGGGTGAACATAATTTATACCATATTTTTTAGTATGTCAGCATTTTACTTTTTTAAATATTTATTCTAAAAAAAAGAGTTAGAAGAGACAGAAAGGGGGAAAGAGAGAGGTTTCATCTGCTGGTTGATTCCCCAAATGGCCACAATAACCATTGCTGAACCTATCCAGAGCCAGGAGCCAGGAGATTCTTCTAGATCTCGCATATGGGTGCAGGGGCCAAAGAAAATAGGCCATCTTCCTCTGCTCTCCCAGGTACAATAGCAGGCAGCTGGATCAGAAGTGGAGCAGCAGGGACTCAAACCCGTGCCCATATAGGATGCCAGCTCTGCAGCCTGAAGCCTTAACCCACTGCACCACAGCACAGGCCCCAGTGTGCAAACATTTTGACCATAATAACTTCCATGAGGTCAGGTGTAGGATTTTCTTCTTGTGGTGAGCACTGAGGAAGTTTTGGACTTTGGAGATTTTTGGTTTGGGGTTTTGGTTTAGGGAAATCCAAACTTATACTTTGGAGGAAGGGAGTGGAAGACCTGAATTGAAAACTATTCCAAGTCCCAAATCTCACTTCTTTTACTGAAATTCAGCCACGTTTCTGAGTAAAAACTTCCAAGGATATTGCAAGCATCTATAAAATGTACAGATATGAAGATGTGGATACTTACAGTTTTTGAAAGTCTTCTCATTGTTTTTATACAGGAAATTATTTTTCCCAAATGTTTAGAAATTGCTCTATTCAGTGTTTCTGTTAATCACATACCTTTTCTTTACACTCAAATTCTGTCCGCTGTCACAACTGGTGCATCTTAACTCTGTTGGTCTTATTTCCCCCATCTTTTAATTCTCACTGTCACTGTGCTAGTTGAAATAACAGTTTTTCATTTTTTCTGGATGGTGTCACAGTAGCGTTTAATGTGCTTTCTCCCTTCTGACTTATAAAAAAACAATTCTGTCTTCCTCCATTTATATATATTTAATTGTTCCTTCTAGAAAAAAGAAGTTCAAATTTCCTTAATCTGGCATGAGATTTCTATTTTTTTATTTTCTAATTTCCTATTTGTTCTACTTCATTGCTATTTCAGGAAACATGAAGCAAGTTCATACATTTTTTGTCATTTGTGTATGCTGGGATTCTGTGTCAGCTCTGGTGTCTTATAAGTCACTTTTCTTCAGCACTATGTATCTCATTAATTATCAAAAGACAGCAGTAGCCCTGATCTCTTTTTGTGCAAGAAAATAAAAATATATTAAAGGACAGAGCATGCAGCATAGATATTGGTAATCTCAGCTGACTTTCCTGACCTCCCTTGTATATTCTTGGTCTTTGCTGTACAGCTGTCTTTCCCTATTGCCTCCTTGTTCTTCCAAGAACACAGCAAAAGAATAATTCCAAAGCTATGTTTCTACATTGATTGGGACTTGGAGTAAGAAGAAAAGTGGAGGGCTTCAGGAAGCTACATGCTATGTAAGTAAAACATTCTCAGTGAGTATTTAGCAAAGCAGAACATTTCATCTATAGTGACTGGGATGGATTATAAGTAAATCCAGAATCTTTTGCACAGTATATCAGTTTCTGTACAATCATGAACAATATGGCCATATATAAAAGTGCTTATTTTTTCTGTGTGTATAAATAAATTCTGGTAGGTTACTTAACATCAATAAATTTTACAGAATTACTTCATCAATTTCTTTTATTTTTAAGAAATGTCACTATCGGTTTTATGGAAGAAGGAAAAATACTTGCTATATAAGGGAAAGGAAAATCTATTCATCAGAGTTAAAAGCCTTCAGAAACTTTGGTAGAATACTGTCAATTCTTCCATGGTTGAGTTTACATGACACTAATACACCTCCTATATTTTGTTTTGTTTCCAATTTCTTCATGTATGAACTTATTTTTTCCTTATAACCCCAATTCTTTTGGTGTATTGAAAAGGAAAATGAGTCCTAGACTGCTCCAAATTTAAGTTATTATTAGCAAGAAAGAAATTACAAATCAATAAATACTGGTGAGCATGTGGAGGAAATATTAGCGAGTCCAGTGTTGGTGGAAATGTAAACTAGAACAGCCATTGTGGAATACAGTAAGAAAATTCCTCAGAAAGCTGAAAATAGATCTACCATATGATCCAGTCTTGTCACTCCTGGGAAAATATCCAAACAAAATGAAATCAGCATATGAAAGAGTTACCTGTATCCCACATTTATTGCAGTTCAATTTACAATAACTAAGATATGGAATCAGCCCCGATGCCCATCATTTGATGATTGCATAAAGAAAATGTGGTATGTGTATACTATGGAATATTACTCAGCAATAAAAAACTGAAATCCTGTCTTTCACAACTAAATGTATGCAACTGGAAACCATTATATTTTGTGAAATAAGACAGTCTCCAAAAGAAAAAAAAATATGTTTTACCTGTTCTATGGTAACTAACAGGTGTTCTTTCTATGAAAAATTCACTACAGGTTTTGATTGAAAGATATAGAATACCTAAAGTCTTCAAAATTGTATGCTATTTTATGTACGATTTACACTCAAGTTTTCTGATACATAACTTTTTCTATGCTTTATAAAACATATATTTACAATTACCCAAAAATGACATTCCTTTCCTGGTAACATAGTAAATTAACCTGAGGTTTATGATATCACAGGGAAGCTTTTCACATCCCAATTGATAATGACATCACAATGGTTTTGGCAATATCACAATGAATTATGACACAACAATGATAGTTTAGGACATATTGTGATATTGCTATTGATTATGAGACACAATGATAGGTTTCTGATGTCACAATGGTTTTCATGACAAAAGTTCATAGTGAGAATACAATGGTAGGCTTGTGAAATCACAATTTCATGTATATGTTATCACAATATTGGCATATGTCATCATAATGCTTTTGATGACATCACAATCGATTATAAAATGATAATGGTTTATAACTTTACAACTGATTTTTACAAGTTTATGGCATGACAATAATTTTTATGACTTCACAGTTGGTCATGACATCACAATTTAGTTTATGATATGACAATTTTTGGTTTATAATATTGGTTTATGGTATCACAATGGTATTCACTACATCACAATTTATTATGACATCACAATGGTGGTTTACCACATCAGAAGTTTTATATCACAATGTTAGCTTTATGATATAACAATGGTGAATTATCACATCCCAGTTGATTATGTAATCACAAGAACTTTTACATCATGATTTATTGTGACATGTCAATGGTAATGTCACAATTAATTATGACAGGTCAATGGTAGTTTATAATATCACAAAGTTTTTATGACATCACAATTGATCATAATATCACAATGGTAGCTTTATATTGCCACAATATTTTAAGATTTCTATAACATCATAGTTTATGACACCACAATTTATATGAAATCAGAAGAGTAGGTTTATGACATCATAATGGTTTATGGCATTACAATTGATTATGATACTGCAAAATGGTTATTTATGACATCACAGTGGTTTTTGTGACTCCACAATTGATTATACACCACATTGGTTGGTTTCTGATACAACAACAATGGTTTATCACTCCCAGTTGATTACATCATAACGAGTTTTTATGCCATCACCATGGACTATTGGGTGACAGTGAAAAAAGGTCTTTTTACCTCTCACCAGGTCCTGGGCAAGAATGGACACTCCAAATCACGACACCGCCGGAAGATGGGGGGGCACCCTGGATGAGTTGGTTAACAGCTTCCAGGTGATGGGTGTTAAGTGCCAGCACTTTGTGGAATGTGTAGCCGCAGCTTCCCCAGTTTCAAGTTTTGTGGGGAGTAAGTCTGCCCTGGGAGCCCTTTAGGCCACAGGGCCGGATGTCCACGGAAGGCATTCACGTAAGGTTCCGCTCAGTCCCACCCAGTTACAGGTCTGGTGGGGAGCAAGGGCAAGGGATGCAGGGCAGGAGGGGGCAGCCGTGGCGGTGAAGGAATCATGTCAATTTTTGCAGTCTGACCATCCCTGGGGAAGGCCTCCATGGCCAGCATGTATTATGACATCACAATGGCAGTTTTATTATGTTACAATGGAAGCTAATGGCATCACAATGATGGTTTATGTCATCTCTAGTGATTATAACAACACAATGGCTGGCTAATCACAATTGTTTTATCACTTCAACATTGAGTATGAAAGTTCAATATGGATTTATGACAACATGGTGGTATAACACCACATATGATTATGACATCACATTCTTGTTCATGATATCAAAACATTTTAGGACTTCAAAATCAATTATGGCAATGTAATGGTTGTTTAATGACAAAAATGGTGCATTTATAGCATCAGGATTTTGGTATATGACAATTATTTTCATAACATCACAATTATTACAACACTGTGATTATTTATGATATCACAACGTTCATGGCATCACAGTGTTCATGATATCACAATGGTAGTTTATGAAATTACATTTGATCATGATACTTCATAATTGATTATGACATCAGAGCAGTTGGTTTATAAGTTACAATGGCTTTGTATGGAATATGATATCACATATAATAGTCTATGAAATAACAATAGTGGTTATGACATCACAATTCATTAGTATTTCAAAATGGTAGGTTTACCTCACAATGGTTCAGAATTGTTTATGACTCACAGCTATAGGTTTATGATATAATAATGGTGGCTTATAATATTTGAGTTGATTATGACATGATTTTTGTGACATCACCATTGATTATGACAAAATAATGGTAGCTTTGTAACATGACCATAGATTGTTATGTAAAATACTGGTTTATGACATCACAATAGATTTTATATCACAATTACTTACAATGGTATTTTATGACAGTTCAATTGATTATGATGTCATAAAATTCATCTTCTGATATTACAATTGTTTTATAACTTCACAGTTGATTGTGACATTAAGTGGTAGGTTTAGTACATCACAATGGTGGATTATTAATTATAACATTACAAGGTTTACAAAATTACAATTAATTGTGACACAACAATGGTAGCTTTATTACAGCATGATGGTTTTTATGGTTTCTATGACATCACAATTTATGATAACATCATAATGATATCCTATGACATAACAATTGATAATGAATTTGTCCCAGTTGATTAAGAAATCATGAGGTTTTTTTCAACAATCACAATTGATTATAACAATGGTAACTTTATGACATCACAATATATTTTCACTTCAAAATTCATTTTATGACATCAGAATTGAGTATAATATTAAAATAATGTCTATGCTAGTTTACATATGACATCACAGTAGTTGGTATATGACATCATAATGGTGGTTCCATGGTCGTTTTATGACATCACAATTGATTATGGAAACTCAGTGGTTGGTTTTTGATATCACAATAGAAGGCTTAAAACATCACAATGGCTTTTTACATCAAAATGGTGGCTTATGACATCATGATTGTGACATTACAATGGTAGGTTTATGAAATCAGAGTGGATTATGGTTGGGTTATGATATAAGATTGTGGGGTTACAACATCACAATATGGATTTATGACATCACCATGGTTTTTGCGAATCACGATATTGATATTGACCTCATATCACAAAATTTATATTGACTTCACATGGGTATTTAATACATCACAATTGATTATGACATTACAGTAGATTTATGCTTGTAATATCTTCAAAATAGTAACTCATTTTAAATTCATTTTGTGATGCTACAATTAGGATATCACAACAATATGTCTGATGGCACAATGATAGGTGTATGATGTCACAATAGATTTAGAACTTTACAATTAATCATGACATCATAACAGTTGGATTATGACATCACAATTGTTTGTGTATGGCATCAAATATTGCTTTATGAAATCACAATGGCTTTATGAGATCACAATTTAAATCATTATGGTGGTTTATGACATCACTATCCATTGGAACATTGTCATGATGATTTATGATAAGACAGTGGTAGCATATGGCATTACAAGCAATTATGACATCACAATGTTATGTGTATGAAGCCAGAAGTTTTGATGGCTTCACAATTTACTGTAACATAAATGGTAGGTTTCTGATAGTACAGTGTTTTTGCACATTATTGATGTGTTATAATGTACATTATTGTTTTATGATATCACAAGTTTTTTTTTTTTTGACAGGCAGAGTGGATAGAGAGAGATGGAGAGAAAGGTCTTCCTTTGCCATTGGTTCACCCTCCAATGGGCGCTGCGGCCGGTGCACTGCGGCCGGCCACTGCGCTGATCCGAAGGCAGAAGCCAGGTGCTTCTCCTGGTCTCCCATGCAGGTGCAGGGCCCAAGCACTTGGGCCATCCTCCACTGCACTCCCTGGCCACAGCAGAGAGCTGGCATGGAAGAGGGGCAACCGGGACTAGAACCTGGTGTGCCGGCGCTGCTAGGCAGAGGATTAGCCTGTTGAGCCGCGTCGTTGGCCTATGATATCACAAGTTTCTAAACTTGACTGATTATGGCATCACAATTGGATTATGATGTCAAAATGTTTTGTGATTTCATAAATGAGTATATTAATATGTTAGGTTTATGATGTGACAATGGTGGTTTACCACATCAGGACTGATTATATCACAAAGATTTTTATATTACAATTGATTACATAACAGTTGTAGCTTTATGACGTTGCAATGGATTTTTATGACCCTGCACTAGGTTTTTGACTTATTATTTTTATGATTGCTCAATTCATTTTAAAATCATAATGCTGTTTCATTAAATCACAATTGATTAAGCAATGGTATTATGACATCAAATGCACTATGACATGATGATGGTAGTTTATTACATCATTATAAATGATATCACAATATGTATATGCATCACAATTTTAATAAGTTTATGATTGTTGCATCAAAATCGTACATATATAACAGAAATGGTGGATTGTGTGGCATAAATACTGGCTGTGACCTCACAATAATTGTTATAACATCAAAATTAAATATGATATCACAATCATAGATTTATGTCATCAAAAAGTTGGCATATGACATCGCAATTTAATTATTGTGATGAATTATTGAAGTCACAATCAATTATGACAATACTGCTTTATGACACCTCAGTTTATTATTACATCACAATGGTAGATTTATGATTTCACAATGGTTTTTATGATATAATTGATTATGACACATACAATGCCATATAACTTCACAGTGATTTTTATATCATCCTACACTTGGTTTATGACATCAAAATGGATGTCATATGGATTTTTGTCACAATATAGTTTATAGTTTTAAGTCACAATGTTTATGATATCACAGGAGTTGCTTATGACATCCCACTTCTTTATAACAACACAAGGTTTTTTGGACATAACACTGGTAGTTTGGGACCAGTGCTGCAGTGCAGCAAGTTATTCCACTTCCTGCAGTTCTGGCATCCCATATGGGCACTGGTTTGAGGCTTGGATGCTCCAGTTCCAATCCAGGTCCCTGCTATTGTGCAAGGAGAATCAGTGGATAATGGCTGAATTCCTTGGGCCCCTGCAACCACGTGAGAGACCTGAAAGAGTTTCCTGGCTTCTGGCTTTAGCCTGGCATAGACCCAGTTTTTGTGGCCATTTGGGGAGAGAACCAGTAGATGAAGGATTTCTCTTTCTCTGTCACTCTAACTCCGCCTTTCAAATAAATAAGTAAATGAATAAAACTTTTCAAATGGTAGGTTATGACACACAATTTTATTTTGCCATCACAATTGATTTTGACCTCTCAATGGATTTGTGATGTCACAATTCATTATAACATCAGAATGGCTGTTTTAGGACAGCAAAATGGAGTTCTGTATCACAGTTGATCATGATATCAGAATGACTAATTTATGTTGACACAATTGGGTGACTCCATAATTTATTATGACAGCACAATGGTTAACTTATGACATTATTATGGTACTTTCATGGCATCAGAGTATTGGTATAGGACATGATTTTTTCATATAATAATTGATTTTGCATCATAATAGTGGTTTATGAATTCACAATCAATTATTTCATTATAGTTGTGGTTCATGATCTCACAGAGGTTTTTATGCATTTACAATTGATTATGACATCACATAACAATGCTGTTTTATCCCATCCCCATAGATTATGACATCACAAGGCTTTTTACCACATCACAATTATTATAGGATGATATAGGTCTATAAAAGCACGGTATCTTATTATATCATCACAATATTATTTAAAATGCATTATGGTAACACAATAATTGGTTTATAACATCAAAATGTGTATTAATGACATCACAATATTGGAATATGATTATCACTATAGCTTTTATGATCTCATGATGATTATAACTTCATAGCAGTAGCTTATACCATCAGAGCTGATTATAACATCACAATGGTCATTTATGATGTTCAAGGTCACTAGCAATCAGTGAAATGCAAATCAAAACCACAATGAGGTTTCACCTCACCCCGGTGAGAATGGCTCACATACAGAAATCTACCAACAACAGATGCTGGCGAGGATGTGGGGAAAAAGGGACACTAACCCACTGTTGGTGGGAATGCAAACTGGTCAAGCCACTATGGAAGTCAGTCTGGAGATTCCTCAGAAACCTGAATATAACCCTACCGTTCGACCCAGCCATCCTACTCCTTGGAATTTACTCAAAGGAGTTTAAATTGGCAAACAAAAAAGTGGTCTGCACCCTAATGTTTATTGCAGCACAATTCACAATAGCCAAGACCTGGAACCAACCTAAATGCCCATCAACGGTAGACTGGATAAAGAAATTATGGGATATGTATTCTTTAGAATACTATACCGCAGTAAGAAACAATGAAATCCAGTCATTTGCAACAAAATGGAGGAATCTGGAACACATCATGCTGAGTGAAGTAAGCCAGTCCCGAAGGGACAAATACCATATGTTCTCTCTGATCAGTGACAACTGACTGAACACCAAAAAGGAAACCCGTTGAAGTGAAATCGACACTATGAGAAACGGTGACTTGATCAGCATGGCCCTGACTGTGAATGAACAACTTAATACATTATCCCTCTTAGTAGTTTTTTTTTTTTTTTGTCTGCTCTACTTAATAATACTGGTTTAATTCTATAATTAATACACAGTTATTCTTAAGTGTTGAAATTTAACTGAAATGTGATCCCTGTTAAACATAAAAGTGGGAATAAGAGAGGGAAGAGATGTACAATTTGGGACATTCTCAGGCTGACTTGCCCCAAATGGTAGAGTTAGAAACATACCAGGGGACTCCAATTCAATCCCATCAAGGTGGCATGTACCAATGCCATCTCACTATTCCAAGTGATCAATTTCAGTTCACAATTGATCATAATGAAAGGACTAAGAGTCAAAGGGAGCACATAAACAAGTCTAGTATCTGCTAATACTAACCGATAGAATAAATAAAGGGGAGAGTGATCCAACATGGGAAGCGACATACTCAGCAGACTCATAGAATGGCGGATGTCCTAAACAGCACTCTGGCCTCAGAATCAGCCCTAAAGGCATTCAGATCTGGCTGAAAAGCCCATGAGAGTATTTCAGGCATGGAAAGCCAAAACACTCAGGAAAAAAAAAAAAAAAACCCTAAATGAAAGATCTCTGTGAGTGAGATCCCAGTGGAAAGAACAGGTCATCAAAGAAGGAGGTACCATTCTCTGAAGGGAGGAGAGAACTTCCACTTTGAATATGACCTTGTCTAAACAAGATAAGAGTCAGAGAACTCAAGGGGCTTCCATAGCCTTGGAAACTCATGAATGGAGCATGGGGAGATTATTGAGGCCATAAACAGGAGTGTCAATTTGTAAAGTCAACAACAGGAGTCACTGTGCACTTACTCCTCATGTAGGATCTCTGTCCTTAATGTGCTGTACATTGAGACTTAATGCTATAACGAGTACTCAAACAGTATATTTTACTCTGTGTTTCTATGGGGGTGCAAACTGTTGAAAGCTTTACTTAATGTATACTAAACTGATCTTCTGTAAAAAAAAAAAAAAAGAAGAAGAAATTATCAATTCCCAACTTGACTCTCACTGGGATTAAACATGACAATAGGTCTGATCTGATTTCAGCATCATTTAAAAAATCATCTATTATTTTTCACTTTATGTTTCTGTGTGGGAGCAAACTGTTGAAATCTTTACTTAATGTATGCTAAACTGATCTTCTGTATATAAAGAGAATCGAAAATGAATCTTGATGTGAATGGAACGGGAGAGGGAGTGGGAGAGGGGAGGGTTGTGGGTGGGAGGAACGTTATGGGGGGGGGAAGCGATTGTAATCCATAAGCTGTACTTTGGAAATTTATATTCATTAAATAAAAGTTAAAAAACATACTTAGATTATGTCTTATGTCGAGGAATGTTCCTTTTATACCCAATTTGCATAAGATTTTCATCATAAAAGAGTGTGTTTTTTAATTTTTTTGACAGGCAGAGTGGACAGTGAGAGAGAGACAGAGAGAAAGGTCTTCCTTTTCCATTGGTTCACCCTCCAATGGCCACTCCTGGTACCTGCTGAGAGACATTGCTGGGGAATCAACTTACACTGAAGACAGCACAGATCCATTGTGTGGTCCTTGGAACAGAGCTAATGAATATTATACCCACTGGGGCTAGCACTCAGGCACTGTTCTCCTTTGAGGAGAAGAGCTCAGCTTAGCAGATTATACTTCCCTTCTAATTGAAAACAAAAGAGAGAGAAGATTTACCAAACCAAACCTGGGTTTGTCACCGTAGGCATACCCTTAACCAGAATAAATGACAGAGCCTGCTGGCCAGAAGACAAAGTACAGCAAAGTACACAGTCAAACCAAAAGCAAGAAGTAGAAATTAGAACACTAAATAACACCATTGGGAATCTACAGGATACTAAAAAAAAATTCAATTTCTAAGAGTTCCTGAAGGCATGGAGAGAGAGAAACCATTAGAAGGCATTTTTTAGGGAAATACTAACAGAAAACTTTGAAGGTTTGGAGAAAGAAAGGGACATCCAAGTACTAGAAGCACACAGAACTCCCAATAGCCATCACCAGAAAAGAGCCTCACCATGACACATTGTAAACAAATTCAACATAGTGAAATATAAAGAGAAGATTCTAAAATGTGCAGGAGAAACTCCAGATTACATTCAGAGGATCTCCAGTTAGATTTAAGCAGACTTAAAAAAAAAAACTTTTAATTAATAAATATAAATTTCCAAAGTACATAGGTTTTCAAAGTTCATAGCTCTTCAGAATCTTCTAGGCCCTAATGTTATTATATTAAATGAAAGGAAGTCTATACTTACCCTTGTGAATATTTACAGAACAAAAAATAAAACTATCTTAGATTTTTTTGAAACAGTCCAAAATGTACTTCTATGTGCCCATATTTTTCCTATAAATTTAATGACTGAAACTATGGAATAATACACAGTGGTATACTTTTTTCCTTTGTTTTTGTTTTTTTTTTAACTTCAATAAATAAAAATTTCCAAATTACAACATTTGTACTATAGTGGCTTCCTCCCCATAACCTCCCTCCCAGGCAAAACCATTCCATATCCCACTTCCTCTCCCATCCCATTCTTCATCAAGATTCATTTTTAATTATCTCTTTATACAGAGATCAACTTAGTGTATACTAAGTAAAGATTTCAACAGACTGCACCCAAGCAGACATACAAAGAATAATATTTGAGTAGTAGTCTTACCATTAATTCACATAGTACAACACATTAAGGACAGAGAACCTACATGGAATAAGTGTACAGTGACTCCTCTTACTGATTTAACAATTGACACTCTTATATATGACATCAGTAATCACCAAAGGCTCTTGTCATGAGCTGCCAAGGCTATGGAAGTCTTTGAGTTCACAAACTCTGATTTTATTTACACATGGTCATAATCAAAGTGGAAGTTCTTTCCTCCCTTCAGAGAAAGGTACCTCCCCTCTTTGATGGACCATATTTTCCTCTGGGATCTCTCAGAGATCTTTCATTTAGGTCATTTATTTTTGCCACAGTGTCTTGGTCTGCCATTGCCTGAGATACTCTCATGGGCTCTTTGCTGGATCTTAATGCCTTAAGAGCTGATTCTGAAGCCAGAGTGCTGTTTAGAGCATCTGCCATTTTATGAGTCTGTGTGTATCCTGCTTCCCATGTTGGATCGTTCTCTCCTTTATAATTTTATCAGTTAGTATTAGCAGACTCTAGTCTTGTTTATGTGATGCCTTTGGCAATTAGTCCTATCTTTATGATCAATTATGAAATTAAACTGATCACTTTGACTAGTAAGATGGCATTGGTACATGCCACCTTATTGAAATGGATTTGGAATCCCATAGCACATTTCTAACTCTACCCCTAGGGTAGAGCTACCTAAGAATAATTGTGTGTTAATTAAAGAGTTCAACCAGTGTTGTTAAGTAGAACAAAAAAACCCAAAAGGAATAAAATAATAAGTTGTTCCTTGACAATCAGGACAAAGGCTGATCAAGTCATTGTTTCTCATAGTGTCCATTTCACTTCAACAGCTTTCCTTTTAGGTGCTCAGTTATTGTCACAGATCAGGGAGAACATATCGTATTTGTCCCTTTGTGACTGCCATATTGCACTCAGCATGATGTTTTCCAGATTCCTCCATTTTATTGCAAATGGCTGGATTTCTTTCTTTTTTTTTTTTTTACTGCTGTGTAGTATTCTATAGAGTACATATCCCATTTTCAAAACTTATGAGATACAACAAAAGCAGTGTGAAAAGGAAAATTTATAGCAGTAGGTGCCTACATCAAGAAATTGGATCTGGCTGAAAAGCCCATGAGAGTATTTCAGGCATGGAAAGCCAAAACACTCAGGAAAAAAAAAAAAAAAAAAAAAAAAAAAAACCTGAATGAAAGATCTCTGTGAGTGAGATCCCAGTGGAAAGAACAGGTCATCAAAGAAGAAGGTACCTTTCTCTGAAGGGAGGAGAGAACCTCCACTTTGACTATGACCTTGTCTAAACAAGATAAGAGTCAGAGAACTCAAGGGGCTTCCATAGCCTTGGAAACTCATGACTGGAGCATAGGGAGATTACTGATACCATAAACAGGAGTGTCAATTTGTAAAGTCAACAACAGGAGTCACTGTGCACTTACTCCTCATGTAGGATCTCTGTCCTTAATGTGCTGTACATTGAGACTTAATGCTATAACGAGTACTCAAACAGTATATTTCACTTTGTGTTTCTATGGGGGTGCAAACTGTTGAAAGCTTTACTTAATGTATACTAAACTGATCTTCTGTAAAAAAAAAAAAAAGAAATTATCAATTCCCAACTTGATTCTCACTGGGATTTAACATGACAATAGGTCTGATCTGATTTCATCATCATTTAAAAATCATCTATTATTTTTCACTTTATGTTTCTGTGTGGGAGCAAACTGTTGAAATCTTTACTTAATGTATGCTAAACTGATCTTCTGTATATAAAGAGAATCGAAAATGAATCTTGATGTGAATGGAAGGGGAGAGGGAGTGGGAGAGGGGAGGGTTGTGGGTGGGAGGAACGTTATGGGGGGGGGGAAGCGATTGTAATCCATAAGCTGTACTTTGGAAATTTATATTCATTAAATAAAAGTTAAAAAAAAAAAATTGGAAAGGCACCAAAAAATGAGCTATCACTGCATCTCAAGGATCTAGAAAAACTAAATCAAACCAAACACAAAATGAGTTTGAGAAGAGAAATTATTCAAAATTGAATCCAAAAAATACAAAAGATCAGCAAAATGAAGAGCTGGTTTTTTGAAAACATAAACAAAATTGACACACCATTGGCCCAACTAATTAGCAAAAGGAGAGAAAAGACCCAAATCAATAAAATCTGATATGTAAAAGGGAATGTAACAACAGACACCACAGAAATAAAGAGTCATCAGAAATTACTACAAAGAATTGTATGCCAACAAACTGGGAAATCTACCAGAAATGGATAGATTCCTGGACAAATAAAACCTACCTAAATTGAACCATGAAAACATAGAAAACCTAAACAGACCCATAACTGAGTCAGAAATTGAATCAGTAATAAAGGTCCTTCCAAGAAAGAAAAGCCCAGGACCGGATGGATACACAGCTGAATTCTACCATACATTTGAAGAAAAGCTAACTCCAATTCTTCTCAAAATATTCAAAACAAGTGAAAGAGAGAGAATCCTCCCAAATTCTTCCTCTGAAGCCAGCATCACCTTAATTCCTAAACCTGAAAAAGATGCAACAGAAAAGAGAATTCCAGACCAATTTCTCAGATGAACATAGGTGCTAAAATCCTCAATAAAATTCTGTCCAATAGAATTCAACAACACATCAGAAAGATCATCCCCCCAGACCAAGTGGGATTTATCCCTGGTATGCAGGGTTGGTTCAACATTTGCAAATCTATCAATGTGATACACCACATTAACAAACTGCAGGAGAAAACCCATATGATTATCTCCATAGATGCAGAGAAAGCATTAGATTAAATTCAACACCCTTTCATGATGAAAACTCATAGCAAATTGGGTATAGAAGGAATAATCCTCAACACAATCAAGGCAGTTTATGACAATCCCACGGGCAGCATCAAAATGAATGGGAAAAGTTGGAAGCATTCCCACTGAGATCCGGTAACAGACAAGGAGGTCCATTTTCAACATGGCTATTCAATATAATACTGGAAGTTTTAGCCAGAGCCAAGAAAAAGAAATCAAGAGGATACAAATTTGGAAGGAAGAAGTCAAACTAGCCCTATTTGCAGATGACATAGTTCTATACATAGTGGATCCAAAAGACTCCACCAGAAGGCTATTGTAATTTTTAGAAGAGCATGGTAAAGTAGCAGGATATAAAGTCAATACCAAAAAGTCAATAGGCTCTGTATACACAGATAATGCCATAGCTGAGAAGAACTTCTAAGATAAATCCATTCACAATAGCTACATACAGAATCTAGCTCTCTGCTGATGGCCTGGGAAAACAGTGGAAGATGCCCAAGTGCTTGGGTTTCTGCACAAGCATGGGGGACCTGGAGAAAGCATCTGGCTCCCGTCTTCATATCAGCCTGACTCTGGCTCCTTATGTCCATTTGGGGAGTAACCCAGCAGATGGAGATTACTCCCTCCCTCTTTCTGTCTCTCTCTGTCTCTCTCTCTCTGTCTGCCTCTGCTTCTCAGTAGTTCCTACTTTAAAAAAAATAAATCTTTGGGAAAAAAAAGAAATATAAAATATTCCTAACACATCTATGTTTCCCAGATGTAGCAAGGTAGAAATAAGCAAAGAATATTTTCAAATTTCTTTTGGAAACAGCATTACATTGTTGATGATATAAGTTGACCCCACCAGAACTAAATATGAATTAAGTATAAGCCTCACTTATACTTATACTTATACTTATACTCACACAACAGATATATATATATCCTTAATATTCATATAATAGATTAAATCACATATAAAATATAAAAATATAATTAATAGCAAGTGAAATGCAAGAAAAAATGCGAGAGGTGGTTAACATTTTTAAACAATCTATTGAAATTTTCCAGGTAAGTAAAAAATTCAAGAAGAAAATCATATGACCATTTAGATTGAATGTTGAAAAGTGTTTGAGGGGGGAGGGAGAGGGAAAGGGGAGGGCTGGGGGTGGGAGGGAAGTTATGGTGTGGGGAAGCCATTGTAATCCAGAAGCTGTTCTTTGGAAATTTATATTCATTAAATAAAAGTTAAAAAAAGAGATTTAAAAAAACTAATAGCAGTATATTTAAAAAGAAGTGGCTTCCTTATTCTGATCAGGATTGTTTAAAAAGGATCCTGCAACAAACAACAGAATACATACAGGATCATTGACAGCTTTTTCCCTGCCTGGAAGTAAGTCTTGTCCAGGCCACCTCCACTATCTTCAACTTCTTATTGTAGCAGTAGTGGGGGAAGGGAGAGCAAAAAGAAAAAGAATGGTGTAAAGATTTCTAAGCAATAAAATGTCAATATATTGGAGATATTCAGAGAGAAGCAACACAATCTAAAAACAAATACAACTGATAATGAATTTAACCAGATTACTGGAAGGATCAATATTTTTAAAATCCACTAGATATACCATGAACCAGCAAAAAACAATAGAAAATACTAAGGGTCTTGGCTATTGTGAATTGTGCTGCAATAAACATTAGGGTGCAGACCACTTTTTTCTTTATCAATTTAAACTCCTTTGGGTAAATTCCAAGGAGTGGGATGGCTGGGTCGAACGGTAGGGTTATATTCAGGTTTCTGAGGAATCTCCAGACTGATTTCCATAGTGGCTTGACCAGTTTGCATTCCCACCAACAGTGGGTTAGTGTCCCTTTTTCCCCACATCCTCCCCAGCATCTGTTGTTGGTAGATTTCTGTATGTGAGCCATTCTAACCGGGGTGAGGTGAAACCTCATTGTGGTTTTGATTTGCATTTCCCTGATTGCTAGTGACCTTGAACATTTTTTCATGTGCCTGTTGGCCATTTGGATTTCCTCTTTTGAAAAATGTCTATTGAAGTCCTTGGCCCATCTCTTAAGTGGGTTGTTGGTTTTGTTTTTGTGGAGTTTCTTGATCTCTTTGTAGATTCTGGTTATTAACCCTTTATCTGTTGCATAGTTTGCAAATATTTTTTCCCATTCTGTTGGTTGTCTATTCACTCTCCTGACTGTTTAATAGCCAAGACCTGGAACCAACCTAAATGCCCATCAATGGTTGACTGGATAAAGAAATCATGGGATATGTATTCTTTAGAATACTATACCGCAGTAAGAAACAACGAAATCCAGTCATTTGCAACAAAATGGAGGAATCTGGAACACATCATGCTGAGTGAAGTAAGCCAGTCCCAAAGGGACAAATACCATATGTTCTCCCTGATCGGTGACAACTGACTGAACACCAAAAAGGAAACCTCCTGAAGTGAAATGGACACTATGGGAAATGGTGACTTGATCAGCATAGCCCTGACTGCTAATGGACAACTTAATATATTATCCCTCATAGTATTTTTTTTTGTCTGTTCTACTTAATATGACTGGTTTAATTCTGTAATTATCACACAGTTATTCTTAAGTGTTGAAAATTAACTGAAATGTGATCCCTGTTAAACATAAAAGTGGGAATAAGAGAGGGAAGAGATGTATAATTTGGGGCATGCTCGGGCTGACTTGCCCCAATTGGTAGAGTTGGAAACATACCAGGGGATTCCAATTCAATCCCATCAAGGTGGCATGTGCCAATGCCATCTCACTATTCCAAGTGATCAACTTCAGTTCACAATTGATCATAATGAAAGGACTAAGAGTCAAAGGGAGCACATAAACAAGTCTAGTATCTGCTAACACTAACCGATAGAATAAATAAAGGGGAGAGTGATCCAACATGGGAAGTGAGATACTCAGCAGACTCATAGAATGGCGGATGTCCTAAATAGCACTCTGGCCTCAGAATCAGCCCTAAAGGCACTCGGATCTGGCTGAAAAGCCCATGAGAGTATTTCAGGCATGGAAAGCCAAGGCACTCTGGCAAAAAGATCTCTGTGAGTGAGATCCCAGTGGAAAGAACAGGTCTTCAAAGAGGGAGGTGCCTTTCTCTGAAGGGAGGAGAGAACCTCCACTTTGACTATGACCTTGTCTAAACAAGATAAGAGTCGGAGAACTCAAGGGGCTTCCATAGCCTTGGAAACTCATGACTGGTGCATAGGGAGATTATTGATGCCATAAACAGGAGTGTCAATTTGTAAAGTCAACAACAGGAGTCACTGTGCACTTACTCCTCATGTAGGATCTCTGTCCTTAATGTGCTGTACACTGAGGCTTAATGCTATAACGAGTACTCAAACAGTATATTTCACTTTGTGTTTCTATGGGGGTGCAAACGATTGAAATCTTTACTTAATGTACACTAAACTGATCTTCTGTAAAAAAAAAAAAAAAGAAATTATCAATTCCCAACTTGATTCTCACTGGGATTAAACATGACAATAGGTCTGATCTGATTTCATCATCATTTAAAAAATATCATCTATTATTTTTCACTTTATGTTTCTGTGTGGGAACAAACTGTTGAAATCCTTACTTAAGGTATACTAAGCTGATCTTCTGTATATTAAGATAATCGAAAATGAATCTTGATGTGAATGGAAGGGGAGAGGGAGTGGGAAAGGGGAGGGTTGTGGGTGGGAGGGACGGTATGGGGGGGAAAGCCATTGTAACCCATGAGTCGTACTTTGGAAATTTATATTCATTAAATAAAAGATTAAAAAAAAAAAACATACGGTATGTGAAACCTCCACCTGACCCTGTCCAATGGGCACCCCCATAGAATGACCCCATAAACAGACAATAATGCCTTAAAAACCTTGGACACTTCCTGAAAGTCCGTGTCCTTTTTGGGTACTCCACCTGTTCTCCTCTCAGACCAGATGCTTTTCTGTCACTTGTCAATCAAATAAAAGTTTCCACTTCTTTGCAAAAAAAAAAAAAAAAAAAAAATACTAAGGGTCAATAGGCAGAGCAGAAAACAAATACTGACAGAAGAAAAGGGAATAAAAGGATTGAATCATGTGATGTCTTTCAGCATTCTTCAAATCAATATTAAAAAGTAACACAAAAGACCCAACATATATTGTATATGTCCAATGGAATGCTATTCACTTCTACTATTTCTGACAACATGGATAAGCCTTGAGAATATTGTGTAACATGAAACAAGCCAGGCACAGAAAGACAAATACTGCATGATCTCACTCATTAAATGGTGTCTGAAACAATCTTGTAGACATAGAGAACAGAATAATGGTCCCCAGAGGCTGGGATTGGGATGGGGTGGAGAGAAGTTGGTTAATGTACAAAAGTAATTTAGAGGGGAGGAATGCATTCTGGTGTTTCACTGAACACTTGGATGACTGTAGTGAGCCTTCAGAAATGCATGGAGAATGTGTATTATGAAAAAAATGTAGATTTAGTAATTGATGCACAGTTATTCATAAGTGTTGAAAATTAACTGAAATGTGATCCCTGTTGAACATGAAAATCAACTTACCTTTTAAATTACATTTTCCACAACTTTGTTGAAAATCATGCGCTAATTTTCAATACAAAGAAAATGAAGCCCAGAGGCCGACGCACAGAACTGCGACTCACTGAAGCAGTTACTGCACCGAGAGCTCCAGCAGGGATCCATCAGGGAGGACAAGGCCACAGGAGGGACCCCGCAGGTGCAGGAGCAGAGGGGAGAGGCCTCCCGCCTGGGGAGGTGGAGTCCGACCTGCACCCAGGCCTCGCCTCCTGCTCTCCCACCCAGCACAACCTGAAGTCAGGGGCCCATTGCCCTGGAGGATGTTGATGGGCTGTGTCCTTTGTGACGCTGTGTGCGCTCACGGCCATGCACGCTGTCCAATCAGGCACGACAACGTCCATGTCACGTCATCACGCGGGGTCTTGACGTCACAGTCATCTTACAGTTCTGGGCAGGAGCGAGGTGCTAGGAGACGGCTCTGCAGGCGCGAGGCTCCCGAAGCGAGTCGGGCTCCGTGGCCTCCACCTTCATCACCGGGGGACGCTGGACACCTGGAGCTGAAAACCGCGACGTGGTGAGTGTGTGCGCCCAGGTGTCGGGAGAGGCGTAAAGCAGCCGTGGAAGCTGCTGAGAAGCTGGCAGGACGCGGGCCTCCCAGAGGTCGTCTCCGAATCTGTGGCGCCATATTGCCGCTGGCCCAGCGCTTCCCTTGGTCCCCTCAGACCCGGGGGTCGGGGTCTGGACTGGCACCCGGGACCCCCGACGCCCTGCCCCTTCCCTGCTCTCAGCGACTTCTCATCCCCAGAGCCTTCCCCGGGTAGCTGTGTGGCAGCAGCCCCGCGTCTCCCCGACTGCAGTGGGCACGGGGTGGTCATTAGGGAGAATGTGGGCTCCGTGTGTGGGGTGCGTGTGGGACGGGAGCTGTAGTTCATGCAGCCCTGGGCTCCTCCGTCCTTCCCTGCTGGGACCTGATTCCCCCCAGTTTTCTAAATATGTGGGCAGCAGGATCTTCCAGGATGCTGGCCTCTCAGCACAGCTGTTTCTAGGGGGTCTCTCCATTTTCTGTTTCCAATAACATAGTCACCTAGAGTGGGTAAGGCTAAAACAAATATTCTGTTTCACTTGGGGATTTTGTTCAGGTTTTAGAGGTCACAAGTGCCCTGTAATTTGACACTTGGTTATCATCTTAGTTTACACTGTCCCTTGATAGCCTGCATTTGTACTTTCAATATAGGAATTTTGTCTGCTCAGAATTATGAGTATTTTAAAAATTATTCTGTTCCATAAAAACCTTCCCAACCTAAAGATATGTCTACTGAGTTACTTTGAATTTTTATTTTGATATGAGAGCCTAGTTCTTTTTGTTTGTTTTAATTTTTTCAAGATTGTTGGATATGAGTGACAAAACTTGGGTATATTCAAGGCATGCAACATGTTTTGATATATGAGGAAAATTTGAAAAATTATGGAAAACTTATTCACATTATTTTTTTTTTTTGAAACATCAACAATCTTGTATTAGCAAACTTGTGCAGGTTAACTTGTTGACCTGGCTCAAAACAGCATTGCTAACAAGATCAGGGTAGAGATGCTCAATCAACAAAGACTGTCTCTGTAAAAAAGGATACTTAAAAATCCCTCTTCTTAAGCATATTTGTTAAAAAATCTCCAGTATTGCAGAAAAATATCACAAAGTGATTTCAGTCCATGAAAATAACAGCACATGGCATATATATATATATATGATATATGTATATATAATATATAAAATAAAATACATATTTGTAATATTGAGAAAAGATGATAAAAGTGTAATTGGGAAGATATATCCAACCATGAATTGGACAACTCACTGTGGTACATTGATCAATTATCCTTAAAATTAATCTATAAATTTAAAACCTGCTATCCCAAATTGAAGAGTATTTGTGAAGTATATAACAAGACAGACATAATGGCCACATGAAAAAAAAATTTGCAACATTAGCCTCAAGAATATTTCTAAATTTAGCATTCAAAGAAAAACAGTGCAACCTATCAAAACATACAACATTCACCATATTAAAAATATGAAGCTTCTTGAAGAAGGAAAAGATGTCATTGAAACGTATTCAGTGTTCAAATAGAATGTTTTATGTGAGGATTCCGTGTGTTTTAAAAATTAGCAAAATAATTGGAAAGTCCCAGTGGAAAGGAAGGAAGAGAAAAGGGCAAGTGCAATTAAGCATAAGTAGCAGGCTAATTGAAGTCCTAATCAGAGGAACACAAAAATCTAAAGGAAATGGAGTACTGATAAATACAGGTACAGGTTTGAGTGTGTCTCCAACAGCTTTAGAGGAAGAAATGCCATTTGTACCTTGAAATAAATGCCATATTGCAATATATGAGTGTGAAAATAGTGTAGCTTGGTCTTCAGGCCCAGTATTTTAGCAAATAGACAAGTTATATGTTAAGGCTTATTCTTTTTCAAATGTGCTTTATTCTAGAACACATGCAGTGAATTTCTAACTTCCTTTACCAAAATAAGGTAGCACTTATGGAGAAAATGTAGCCCAGTAGCCCTGCAGTGGAGACCAAGATGGAAATACCTGCAGAGTCAGCCTGACATTTCCATTGGTCCTGTGATGCACAGGCAGGAAAGTGACTCCATAAATGCAAGATGCCACCATGCAGAATGTTAGGAACTTGGTTTCATTAAATTTAACAAGGAGGTCACTGGGAACACAGGCCATTGTCACTTCTTCCAGTGTACATAAGCGGGGCCCTGGGTCAGCTGTGGAGAATAGATGAGACTTGAGTCTCAGGCACTCTCATATGAGATGAGGTCATCCCAAATGCTGGGTAAATCCCCCTGCACCACAGCACTGCCCCAGGCATCCTTACTCTAACTTGGTAAGAGCTGCTATGATCTTTGTTATGTTTGCTGAAATTTTTTCTTTTACATTTTTAATATAAATGTAATGATCTACTTTTCAGCCACTTCACCTGTGTTTACTCCTTTTGTGATGTTTCTTCCACAAAATTATCCATTTTTGAGGTAATAACTAGTTTTTCATGACAGCTGAATGTATTTTAAGTCTTTATATTTTTCTTTGAAATTATAGCTATCAGCAGTGCATATTTGTAGTATCTTAGCCTTAGTCAACCCTAGTACTCTTAACCTTTGATCAGAGTACTTAACTTTTTGATTGTGAAGTCATCACCTATCTCAAAATTCTGTAAGTCTCCTGGAAACTGTCATGTACAGGTTCTCAGAGACATTGTTAGTCCACTGTAATTATTCACCCTTTCCAGGTAACATTTTGTATTTACTTTTTTGGATGTTCATGTGACTAACTTTGAGTTTAATTTTTAATGTTTTTTTAGCATTTTGTGATCTTTTTATTGGGGTGAGGACACAGGGCAGGTAAGGGTACCCCTGAAGGTGCAGGGAATGTCCAGGCTAGTCAGTCTTCCTGGGATGCTTTATGGAGCTTTTTCTCTTGGCATTGCTCTTGCTGGTGGCGGCCTCTGCTTCCTTCCTGCTTGGCAGAGAAGTTCCTCTTTTTTGGGGGGGACCTTCCTGGTGTCCACCTCTTCCACATCATTTGCCATTTCCTCCTGGGCCGACAGTGTCTTCCTCTTGGGAGGGCTTACGCCGCTCCCTCTCTCCTCCAGATCACTAACCAACTCCTCTTTGGAAAAATATATCTTTTTCTTGGGGTTGGAGGAAGAGACAGACGGCTCTTCTATCCCGTTCTCCTGAGGAGCCTCCTGGGCTTTTGCTTTTTCTTCTTTCTGGGTTTCTCCTGCGCCTCCCCGCACTTCTCCGGGGTGCTGCTGCTGTTCTCTGAAGATGCCAGGGTGAGCGCCACCAGGGCCTTCTTTTCCTTCTTCAAGCATTTCTTCTCCTGCTTCTCCAGCTTCCTCCATAGCCGCCGCCTCTGCCTGATCCATGGCTTCCTTCATGACATCCAGATTCTTCCGTGGAATCTCCCCAGTCTCATAGAAGGACAGCTGCTTCTCAATTTGTTGGAGAAGCTTCTCCCCAAATACACTTGTGGGTACCTCAGAGAAGCAATCTATTTGTGAAGCAATACTGCATTTGTTGGCCAGGTATCAGGAGATGCAGCCTTTGTCCTTCAAGGTGGCTCAGCCAATGAAGGTGGAGTGCAAAATAAGTCCGTATTTGGGTGTGTTACCCCGTGTCTTCAGGACTCGCTTCCCCAGTGAGAGCTGACAGACTAGGGGCCACCTGGCTCATCTTGGAGCGCAGGTAAGTGTGTAGGAGCTGGAGCTGGTGGTACTCAGACAACAACACCATGTGGCTGGAGAAGCTCTCGATATTGATCAAGTCGATGGAAGAGATGTCCATGCCCATGGAGGACCGTGAGGCATCCAGAATGGCCTTGGCCTTGGCACCATCCATTGTTAGCTCCTCCAGCTTTTCCAACTTGTCCTCATTCAACTCCTTTTGGTTTCTGATGAACTGGGCGAGGCAGCATTATGTGGCCTTGTCATTGATGATCTTCACCACCTCAGAAAAGTGATAGCCATACCACTCCCTGCAGAGATGCAGTCCCGCCCTGCCCTGGCTCGGCTGCTGCAAAACCACAAAGCACCTACTTCAGCCCTTGTGGCCCCCACTCAGCCTGGAGGAAACAGGGACAAGCCAGATGCCAGTCCCCTCAACTCCTTGTCCCCCCATTCACAATACAGCCCAGGCAAGATGAGTCCTGAGGGAGAGCCTGTTCTGCCTCCTCTTTCTATACAGTCAATGTAAGAACAGATTGTGGTAAGCATCAGGAGGCTAATTTTTAATGTTTCTCTAAGCATAATCTAGATATGGAAATCTGTGCCTTTGTATATGGTAGAACAAGGCATAATCTTTTTTCAATCATGTTTTTGGTATTTTTTTCATATTCTCCAATATAGATGTAATTGCAATGAAGTACAACAGAAAGTTCTCTATCTGCTTTTCACACCATTATTATTCATTTCTTGTTGGAGTAATCACAACATACATTATTCCATAACATGTACATTTCTTTTCATTGCCTTTGCATCTATTGTTATACCCTGTATTGTTCACAAACATCATAGTAAGCCAATGGTGATAATATGAGCTGTGGCAATCTTGGTTTGCATTTTCATTGTGGTATCACAAACTTGCTCAAAGTTTTGTAAATTCTGGAAAGTTTCATGTCTACAATTTTTCAGAGTGCTTGCCATGGTGTACTCGATTCCACATATCATTTTTATCTTTCTGGAATTTAGCCATTGATGTGTGAAATTTTCCATTATGCATTTAATTTTTGTTATTGTTGTTGTTTTTTTCTTTTTTAAATTGTTATTTTTTAAAAATTTTTTTCCATTATGCATTTCTAAACACTGGCAACTTTCTTATAATATACTGTAAGTAGAATGATCTCTTCATGATTTAAGATGCTATTTACAAATAATTTTAAACCTGATTGAAATGGATTCTTTTTCACCAAACTCCCTTATATCTTCTAGTGATTTTCTTGTTACTCCTACTAAGTTATTTACTTTTACTTACAGCATTAGCAATCTATTTTATATTGTGAGTTCCTTTCTGCTTTTATGATTGAAGTTATTGATATATGTGGGTTTTTTATTTATTTTTTTATTTTTATTTTTTTGACAGGCAGAGTGGACAGTGAGAGCGAGAGACAGAGAGAACGGTCTTCCTTTGCCGTTGGTTCACCCTCCAATGGCCACAGCGGCCAGCGCGCTGCAGCTGGCGCACCGTGCTGATCCGAAGGCAGGAGCCAGGTGCTTCTCCTTCTCTTCCATGGGGTACAGGGCCGAAGCACTTGGGCCATCCTCCACTGCACTCCCTGGCCACAGCAGAGAGCTGGCCTGGAAGAGGGGCAACTGGGACAGAATCTGGCGCCCCGACCGGGAATAGAACCTGGTGTGCCGGCACCGCAAGGCAGAGGATTAGCCTATTGAGACACGGCGCCGGGTTTTTTGTTTAAATTTATTTTATTTATTTGAAAGAGTTACAGAGAGAGCAAGACAGAGAGAGAGAAAGAAAGAGAGAGAGAAATAGATATAATAGATATGTCTTTCATCCACTTGTTCAGTCACCAAATGGCTGCAGCGGCTGGAGCTGAGTCGATCCAAAGCCAGGAGCCAGGAGCTTCTTCTGGTTCTCATAAAAGGTGCTGGAACCCAAGGATTTGGGCCATCCTCCACTGCCTTCCCCAGGCACATTAAGATACATTGGGAGTAGAGCATCCAGGACATGAACTGGTACCATTATAGGAATCCAGCACTGCAGGCCAGGCCTTAACCTGTTTTGCCACAGCACCGCCCCCTGCTATGTGTGTCTGTAGTATCCTCATTTAAGTCAATCTTTGTTCTGTGACATTCTTGCTTGATTTTTTTTTTTTACTGTGAGGTCATCAGATCGCTCAATATTTTGTAAGTTTTGCTGGCAACATTAATGTACAGTCTTTCTGAACTCTTAGGGTAAGTTTAATCTTATATACTTTAAAGTCATACAGTTTCAAACTTTCTTAATTTTGTAACTATAAAGTTATTATTCACTGAAATTTCCCAAAATGTCGCTCTAGATATATGTTCTCAGAATTTTTCTAGTAGGTGGAATGCGTTTTATATTCATTGAATTCTACTTCTGTTTATGTAATTATAATTATTTTTCACCAAATTCCTTTATTTTTGCATTATATAAAATTTAGCAAATGTAAGCTAACCTCAGATTTTATGCCTAAAGGCATTCGGAGCTGGCTGAAAAGCCCATGAGAGTATTTCAGGCATGGAAAGCCAAGACACTCTGGCAAAAGATCTCTGCGAGTGAGATCCCAGTGGAAAGAACAGGCCATCAAAGAAGGAGGTACCTTTCTCTGAAGGGAGGAGAGAACCTCCACTTTGACTATGAGCTTGTCTAAACAAGATAAGAATCGGAGAACTCAGAGGGCTTCCATAGCCTTGGAAACTCATGACTGGAGCATAGGGAGATTACTGATGCCATAGACAGGAGTGTCAATTGGTAAAGTCAACAACAGGAGTCACTGTGCACTTACTCCTCATGTAGGATCTCTGTCCTTAATGTGCTGTACATTGAGATTTAATGCTATAACGAGTACTCAAACAATATATTTCACTTTGTGTTTCTATGGGGGTGCAAACTGTTGAAATCCTTACTTAATGCATACTAAACTGATCCTCTGTAAAAAAAAAAAAAAAAGAAATTATCAATTCCCAACTTGACTCTCACTGGGATTAAACATGACAATAGGTCTGCTCTGATTTCATCATCATTTTAAAAAATCATCTATTATTTTTCACTTTATGTTTCTGTGTGGGAGCAAACTGTTGAAATCCATACTTAATGTATACTAAGCTGATCTTCTGTATATTAAGATAATCGAAAATGAATCTTGATGTGAATGGAAGGGGAGAGGGAGTGGGAAAGGGGAGGGTTGTGGGTGGGAGGGATGGTATGGGGGGAAAGCCATTGTAATCCATAAGTCGTACTTTGGAAATTTATATGCATTAAATAAAAGTTTAAAAAAAATGTAATGAAATATTTTACACCAAATTCTCATATATGCATACTAATCTCAATCATATAAAATACTTGTAACCTGAAAATCCTTTTTGTTTTTGGATTTTGAAAGATATTTTGCCCATATGAAAAAATACTACATGAACTCTATTTTCATTCAATACTTGAAGGATGTTTCTCAGAGTCATGTAAATTGTATGCACCCCAACAATGTGTCCTTAACCTTCAATTTGCTCCTTTGTTAAAAAAAATCATCTTTTTCTTTTACTGTGCTTTTAAGATTTATCTTTTATTTCTGCGTTTATGTAGTTTAATTATTATCTGCCTTAGCATGGTGATTTTTTTTGCATCCTGTTATTGGGATGCAATGACCTACTTCATTCTTTGAATCTATAATTTCATCAAAACTTTGTAATAATTCCTGATAAGTCTTATTTCTGTGGTATCTTTTGTTACATATCCTTTCTCATCTCTGATTTTATTGATTTGGTATTCTCCCTCTTTTTTTTGGTTAATTGCTCCAATGGTGGGTCTATTTTGCTTATATTTCAAAAAGCAGCTCTTCTTTTCATAGATTTTTTGTGTTGTTTTTCTGGTTTCATTTTTTATTTCTCCTGTAATTTTAATAATTTCTTTTCTCTTATTAATTTTAGGTTTTATTTGTTGTTGTTTTTCTAGGTCATTGAGATGCACTGATAGCTCATTTATTTGGTACCTTTCCAATTTCTTCATGTAGGCACTGATTGCTATAAACTTCACTCTTAACGTTGCTTTTGCTGCATCCCATAAACTTTGATATGCTGTATTGATTCCTTTTACGACCCACTGTTAATTCAAAAGTATGTTGTTCAGTCTCCATGTGTTTCCATATGATGTAGAGATTCCTGATTTGTTGAATTCCAGCTTTTGTCATCTGAGTTGATGCATGATATTGTTTCAGTTTTTTGAATTTGCTGAGACTTGCTTCATGGTCTAGCATATGGTCTATGCATTTAGAGTACCAGATACAGCAAACTAATATGACATCTGGAATTAATTTATTGTTTGGGAACAGTCTCTGGTCTTCCTTTACTGTATGATTTCATGGGTTATCATTGCTGAAATTTTATTTTTACTAATGAGAAGAGTGAGAGTGATAAGATATATTGTTGGAATTTTAGTACTGTTGATTACATAAAAAAGTATTAGCTATTTATGTTTATAACTCAACAATAAGACAAATCAATGAATAAGGAAACTTATGTGAACACACTTCATAAAAGCCCACATGCAAATAAGAGTGCATGAGGTGCCAGCATTGTGGCAGAGCAGGTAAATCTTCTGCCCATGATGACAGCATCCCAAATGATGACTGATTCCTGTCCTAGCTGCTGCACTTCCAATCCAGCTCCTGGCTAATGGCATGGGAAAATAGCTAAATACAGTCTGGTTCAAAGAAAAAGCACAGTTCTTTGATATCCCTTTCTTGGTTGCATTTTACATATCATATAAAGTTGAGCACAATATGATAAAAATACTTTCTTGAGAAAAAAATAGGCAAGTCATAGGACAGAAGAAAATAACCGGTCACACTCAAAAAATGGATTATATGTTTTAATAATTTATTTTTATTAATGCAGAGAGAACAGATTTCATGTAATTCAAAGGTACAATTCTAAGGATATAGTGATATTTATCTTCTTCCCTCTTCCTTTCTTTTCTAATTTTTGTGATAACATTTTTATTTACTTTATACTCATAAGCTTAATGCAACATTAAATGAAGAGTTCAACAAGTCAAAAGTGTTCCCAGGAGTATAGACAAGCACTATAAATAATAATCAAATCCAAACATGACAGTTTCTCTCATTTATAATAAACGTGTTTTGTACTCTGTATGTTAGCCACTACACATCAGAGAAAACATGATGTTTTCACTTTTCATTTTGAGATCATCAACTCTGTTTATATTTTGGATGGTTTCCTGGTAGTTATTATGTTCATAGCTCTTCAGAATCTTCTAGCCCTTGTGTCATCATACTCATTGCCAGGAAATTTATATTTACTCTTGTGAATATTTAAAGAACTAAAAATTAAATAATCTTAGATTTTTTAAATTGTCCAAAATGTAGTTCTCTATGCCCATATTTTTCCTATAAATTTAATAATTGAAATTACTGAATAATACACAATGGTATACTTAATTTAACATCATATCCCTGAGTGCCATCAACATTTGTAGATTAAGTTCCAGAAAGTGAACCAGCAGATGGAAGACCTCTCTCTGTCTCTGTTTTCTACCTCTCTGTGTAACTCTATATTTCAAATAAATAAAATAAATCTTTAAAAAAAAAGAATTGGCGTGGATTTATATTCCTGTAATTGTGTACTCTTTTGTAAATACAATTTTAGGAGTTTTTTTTTTTAAATTTACCCAATGTATAATTAAAAAACTATAAATAAAAACTAATTACAAGTTTCTACTCACAGTAATCAAAAGGTAATATGTCATGCCATATATGGTAATTTTTTTTTTTTTTGACAGGCAGAGTGGACAGTGAGAGAGAGAGAGACAGAGAGAAAGGTCTTCCTTTGCCGTTGGTTCACCCTCCAATGGCCGCCGCTGCAGCCGGCGCACCGCGCTGATCCGATGGCAGGAGCCAGGAGCCAGGTGCTTTTCCTGGTCTCCCATGGGGTGCAGGGCCCAAGCACCTGGGCCATCCTCCACTGCACTCCCTGGCCATAGCAGAGAGCTGGCCTGGAAGAGGGGCAACCGGGACAGAATCCGGCACCCTGACCGGGACTAGAACCCGGTGTGCCGGCGCCGCAAGGTGGAGGATTAGCCTATTGAGCCACGGCGCTGGCCGGTAATTTATTTTTAAAATTACACTTCAGTTAATCACAATCATCTGTTTATATCATCAATAACATTACTTCATTTCTGTTTCTGAATTCATTACTATTGCCTTAGTTTTTTTTCATTAATAGTGTACCTCATGTCAATGTTAGAACAAGATATCTGCTGTAAACTTGGTTTACTTTATCTTTGTAATGTAATCAACTTTACATAATTTTTTCCAGTTTTATACATTGTTCATGCACAACATTGCATAGAATCATTTTGCATGAGTGTCATCATTCTCCTTTGCAGGTCAGATATTTTGTTATATTTCATGGACTCTCTTGGAACTACACATTTACATTTGATTTTGGAAATTTTTACAAAGTCATTTCTTCATATCAGTGTGAGGCTTCAAATGTATTATGTTAAGATACTTGAAATATTTTTAGGTTCTGTTAAATTTATTTTTTTCATAGTTGTTTAATATATATATATATATACACATATATATATATTTCTTTTTCACAATATTCCTGTGTACTGTTTTGTCACTAATACAACACTATTCCCTACTACTTCTACAAAATTATTCCCTACTACTCAATATCAAAATACATGCCAATCATAGCCCTGAAAGCATTTGCTCATTCTAGCCCAGATTTTCTTTTTGAAGTCATCAAGGGGCTCACATTTCTCTAAGTTGTCTCACTCCTTCCATGTACATGATTTGCAAAATTGTGTCACTCCAGCAGACTCATTCAAATGTTCAAGTTAATGTATTCTCTTTACAATTTTTTATTTTTTAGTACTCAAAATCAAAATTTGACCATAAACAATTATTGGGTCAAAGTACTTGTACGCTTGCTAAAATTAATATATTAACATCCTCTTTTCTAATTAAATTCCTGACATTTTTATTAATCTATGTAATTCTAAGTTTTGTATTCCTCTATGCCATCTCTATGTGATCATGAATCTGTTTCTACAAAATTACTGATTTGTACAGCATATAATCAAAATTAACTTTTATATAGAGTGTATATCTCATTATTTTGTCTTAGAATTTACCACTGCCACCTGAATGTGCAATTAATAACCTGATTTATGAGAATGCTAACACAGGGAAACAATGGGTGCCAGGGTTTGGTTTATGATTCTGTGGTTATAAACTCAAATTAAATGCTGGAAGTTGTCTAGAAACTGTCATGAGTACAGGATTTCAGCACGTGACAGGGCTAGTACCATCATGGTCATCAGCATGGGTTACATCTTTCTGGATGTTACTTCAGCTGTAAATTATTTTTTATTATTATTATTGTTTTTGACAGGCAGAGTTAGTGAGAGAGAGAGAGAGAGAGACAGAGGGAAAGGTCTTCCTTTTTCTATTGGTTCACCCCTCAAGTGACCACTACAGCCAGCACGTTGCAGCCGGCGCGGTGCGCCAATCCAAAGTCAGGAGCCAGGTGCTTCTCCTGGTCTCCCATGCGGCTGCAGGGCCCAAGCACTTGGGCCATCCTCCACTGCCTTCCCAGGCCACGGCAGAGAGCTGGACAGGAAGAGGAGCAACCGGGACAGAATCCAGTGCCCCAACCAGGGCTAGAACCCGGTGTGCCGGTGCCGTAGCCAGAGAATTAGCCTAGTGAACCACGGCGCCGGCATGTAAATTATTTTCTGATTTTGGAAAATTTCCAAAATACATGTTCCTGAAATACTACAATTTTCCAGTTTATTCTAGACTCGTTTATAGAAATACCTATCCACATAGTTGTTCTTTAATTATGGCTGACACTAAATTACTCATTGTTACTTAAGGTAAAGTAAGCTTTTCCCTTGCCATATGCATCAGATTTATATTTTTTATTTTGACTTTCATTTTACTACTTTAACCTGTATATATCACTATCCACATGAAATCTAACCTTAGCACTGACAATGTATGGTCATTCTTTAGGGCATTTACATAGTAATGCTATGAATTTATTCAAAAATTTTCAGGTTGTATTAGCAACCTCCATCTTCATGTTCTATAAAATCACTTTTGGACATTACATTGTTTCACTTTGAAGTACACATGTGTTTTTGTAGTGTGTTTATTTTTAGGGACTCAAAATTGGCCATTCACCTTAAATTTTCCATGCATTAAGTTGAGACACTGTTATCTTAGCTCTAAGATTATTGAATTCAATGGCATACAATTTCCTTGATTTAAGAGAATACAAATTTTCTGTAGCTTAAATGTGTATTTAGGGCTGTTTTTATCTATATCTGTTACATCTTCGTGTGGCCTTATTTCTGCTTCTACTAAATTTGCCATGGGTACACCCACTAGTCAATATACCACATATATAAAATTGTCCCATTTCTCTATTTTTCATATTTTATTTGAATTTGTTTACTATAGCCTGAGTACATAGTCAAATAATCTAATCTGTGCCAGTTCTAGTGCAGGAACCTTAAGGCTACCATGATTTGCTTTATCATTGTTAGGCTATCAACTCTCCAATTTCTGGAAGTTGTCTAAACAAATTTTATGTTCACAGTACCAGAGAACAATCTAGGGTTGTTCCATCAGTCTCATTAGCTGGGGAGTTCATTTTTAGCCTTACATACATTCATGGATCTTGAAATTAACCATTTACTTTGGAAATTTAGGTAAATTTTTTTTATCTTTAAATTTATTGAACTTAGTCTTTTTCACAAATATTATAGTCTAGGGTATTCCCAGCCCTGTGAACCTGTGGCCATGATGATTTAAATTTTTATTGAGATCACCATCACACCCAACATTCTTATAAGTTGTCCTGGAAACTTTCAGGTATACCGTGTCTCAGAGCCATCTTAGCCAAGCATAATCATTCTCTCTTCTCAAGGTAATATATACATATACATGAAAAAAATTAACTATACATAATATATAATAATTAACTATATATAAAAGTTTATATATATGCGTATATATATAACTTGCAGATTTTTATAGAACTCTAAATCATTGATTATTCAGTTTTTGATTATTCAAATATTCCATTATGTTTTTAGATATTGGCACATTTCATGACAATTATGTGGGTAAGTGGCAGGATCTTGATGTGATTTTGATCTCAGAATTATATATGTTTATCTAATTTTAGAGGTTGGTAGAGAGGGAGAAACAAACTATCAGCTACAGCTGGTGCCTTGCTCCCCATTCTTGTAATGACCAGTATAATGACTAGATTATTATGGAAATCTAAACTGTGCTTTTTAGATAATAAATTGGCTGGTGCCATGGCTCAATAGGCTAATCCTCTGCCTGGGGTGCCGGCACCCCTCGTTCTAGTCCCAGTGGGAGTGCCGGATTCTGTCCCAGTTGTTCCTCTTCCAGTCCGGCTCTCTGCTGTGGCCCAGGAAGGCAGTGGAGGATGGCCCAGGTGCTTGGGCCCTGCACCCGCATGGTGCACCAGCTGCTGCACTGGCTGTAGCGGCCATTGGAGGGTGAACCAATGACAAAGGAAGACCTTTCTCTCTGTCTCTCTCTCACTGTCCACTCTGCCTATAAAAAAAAAGAAAAAACAAGATAATAAATTTTATATATATACATTTTAAAATGTTGTTCTATATAGAAATATATAAAAATAAACTATATATATATATATATGTAAGCGTGGGCTATTATTCACAAAAATCTCTTAAATGTGCTTGTCACATTATTATTGTAACTATCAATTGAATTCTACTCACAATATCGAAAGTATAATTTATATTTTAACCAATACACTTCTTTGTATATCTTGTTTTGTCTTTGAATGTATTCTTATCACCTGTGTAATGATTAGTAGTCTAATGAAAGCCGATCCTAGACCTAAACCTATGCATATGTTGCTTGGATTTTATATTGGAAGATCATAAATATACTAAAATGTTGTTAATTTTGTTGGCCACTTATGTATATAGTTCCTCAAAAGCACTTTTGGGTCATATTCTCATTCTCCTTTTCTAGATAATATACTTTTAACAATGGTGGATTTTGTTATTGTAAATAAATCTTTGATTGTTGATCATTTTTTTTTTATCTTTTATTTAATGAATATAAATTTCCAAAGTACGACTCATGTGTTACAATGGCTTCCCCCCCCATACCGTCCCTCCCACCCACAACCCTCCCCTTTCCCACTCCCTCACCCCTTCCATTCACATCAAGATTCATTTTCGATTATCTTAATATACAGAAGATCAGCTTAGTATACCTTAAGTAAGTATTTCTGATTGTTGATCATTTTTAAAGTGCAGCTGTAGACGCAAGTATCTTTCATTTAAGGGTGTTTTTTGATAAATGGCATATTTTCCTTTCTTTTTTTAAATTTATACTGTCTTTATTCATTTATATGGTAAATGCTGTTCCCTAATATAAAAAATTTGTCTTTCAGTCACTAAACTTAGCTGAAAAATTCATGTATCTTTCTGCATTGAATATTGACATGATACAGGATGCAGAATGTAAGTCAATTTAATACACATTATTAAATAATTTCTAGTGTGTGTGGAATCTTACATGAATGATTAACATAGTAGAGCCACAATAAATGTGGGCACACAGGTGCTCCATGTACACCACCTGGTTTAATGCAAGAGGTGTTCACAGTGACTTCTGGTGAGCAGCTTGTCTTCGATGACTCCTTAAACACCCAATTCCACATCTTCCAGCTCCTGAAGAAGGGCTGTCTCTTTTTGAATGTTGTCCAACTGACTTTTTTCTAGCTGTTTTCCACTTGCTGCTTGTCCTTTCAGTTGTTCAATTGCTTTCAGTTTCTACTTTAGGTCCTAGATTTTTTTGTCTACCTCAGGGTCTCCAGAAGTTGACTGAGAGGTAATGTTTCATGGTGTGTTTTGTGGCACAGGAGTAGAGGGCAAATCTGGACTTTTGTCACTTCTTGCTTCCTACTTTGCAGCTTTCTTAGCTTCGTGCTTCCTTTGATTTTTAAGGGTTGTTTTTGATGGTTGCTTATCGTTTCCTGATTGTGGTTTCATATTCTGAGGTGGCTCCTCTTCATGCAGCTTGGAATTGGTGACTGGCTTGTTTCTTCAAGCAGGGGGTCTATACACAGTTGCAACTTTAGGTTCCTTCACTTGGAACTGCTTGGTAAGTTACTGCTTTTGCTGGAAATATTCCATCCAAAAATGGCTGCCATGAAACCAGCCATAGGTCTCCACTTGAGGGCACATCATACTTGTGCAATACAGAGCCAGCATAATGCCAAATCTCATACCCATACACGTAACCTGGGAGCACATGTGGCTGCTAAAATATGCTCACCATCTAGGCATGCAGCAAAATATGTAGAATCAGAAGCCACTGGTTTAGAAATAAGCTTGTAGTTTTTAACATCCCATACTTCCATTTGTCCTCTCAGATTTCCCAATCCAGCTAGTACTAATATATGTCCTTGAGGGCTGTAGTAGCCTGCATTCTGAGGACCAGTTCCAAAATCAAACACAGGATCACATTTCAAGTTGAAAAGTGTTGCTTTGGCAGGCTTAAAACCATAAACAGCACAAAATTCAGAAGAACTATACTTCCAAACTACGTCATAAATAGGGCCACCTTTCGGTAGTTGCACTATGGCACTTTCTCCATTTGTTGCAATGTAATGCAACATCTGTTCCCCATAATAGGAAGCTCCTGTCTTATCAATGTCTGTACTAGCTATTACCAAGACAGCAGTAGCTTTTTTATTCCATAGCATTGTAACCTTATCAGCCTTAAAGAAACTTTTATTGGCTAAAGCTGCATGAGGTCCACCAAAGTTGGGGTACTGATACACTCTAACATACGAAGGTGCACCTTTGCTTCCTGGAACATAGACAGCCACCTTGTATGGCTGGGGTCCAGGTAATAACACCAAATCATTAATTTTCTGCAAGTGTAATTTATTTGCAATTATGTTGAAATTGTTCTTTTCAAAGAAGTGAACTTCATTGTTAACATTTCAGGCACAGGCCGGCACTGTGGCTCATTAGGCTAATCCTCCACCTGTGGGGCCGGCACCACGGGTTCTAGTCCTGGTCAGGGCAACAGATTCTGTCCCGGTTGCTCTTCTTCCAGTCCAGCTCTCTGCTGTGGCCCAGGAGTGCAGTGGAGGATGGCTCAACTGCTTGGGCCCTGCACCTGCATGGGAGACCAGGAGAAGCACCTGGCTCTTGACTTCAGATCAGCGTGGTGCGCTGGCTGCAGTGGCCATTGGGGGGTGAACCAACAGTAAAGGAAGACCTTTCTCTTTGTCTCTCTCTCTCTCACTGTCCATTCTGCCTGTCAAAAAAAAATTTTCAGGCACAAATACTTTCATCTTCTGACCAGGATGGACACCAATTTTGCATTTTTTTCTGGATGAAAGAATTCAAACACGTCCCAGTTTTCAAGTCATAAAGTTGAAGATTGGGTGTCCCAGCTACACCATCTTTAGAATTAGTGTAAGGTTGCCATGTTGCTAGAACAGTGTTTTTTACCGAGAATTCAAGGCAAACTTTGGGAGGTTGAAGGAGTGCAGTTGTCCCTTGTTAGTGACACTGATATTGTTTACCTTTTCTCCACTGCACCAGGCAAAGTCCCATCCTTACTAAAAGTGTAGACTTTGCAATTTTTCCCAAATTCCCTGTCAAAATCAGCATAGATGCCACCATTGTGTCCCTATATTTTCATTACTTACTATTGTTGATTTATTTCTCAAGTGTAATGCAAATTTAATACATGTTGGTTGACCCAATTCTGTTGTATATGCTTGTTATGCTTTTATTGCCCCTACATTATTGCTGTCACGTCCAGTAATCAGAATATGGGTTATATCCTAACATGCACATTACTCTTAATCTTTATGTTTTATTTCTATAACATATGTACATCATGATGTAGTGTATGCTGATCCTAGTATAGAAAACTGTAGCTAATCCTGGTTATCTTTTTCATTGTGATTCCTTCAATTTGATGAAACTTCTTTATGTTTTCTTTTCAATTTCTCTTATACTATTTGTAGAGCATTCTTAATTTAGGGCTAACTTTACAAACACTAATTAAACTGAAAGTAGATCTTTGTAGAAAAATAACAGTGGAAATGGGAGAGGGAGGAGGAAGAAGGGTGAGACATGGGCAAGAGTAAGTTTAAGGTGATAAGTATCACTGTATTTTTAAATCAGTATATATGAAATACATGGAACTTGTATAACATAAATAAACTTTTAGAAAAAGAAAGAAGCTAAAATTATCAGGATTGTGAATAGAGATCTATGCACAAGAACATTCACTTTTTACTTCTGTAGAAACAATGGAAATAAGCCAAAAGTTGACCAATGAGTGAATGAATAAAGAATTAAGGCACCAAAATATTCCTTGATTTACCTTCCTTGATTTTAAAATTTTTCTCATGGTAAAAATATTTTCTGGATTATTGTTCACCAAATCCCGTTATGTCTACTCTATTATTTATCCTATATTCTAATTACAATCATCAAATTGTAATTCATATGATATAATGTACTTTGTTTTAATTATTATCTTTGTTCACTAGTGTGATCTGTTTATATCATAAATATCCTACTTGGGTGACTTTTTCTTATGATGTCAACATGATGGAAATTATTTGAATTCTCTTTGCAACTCTTTCATGCCCCAAATTCTCAGGCCATCTTGACACAATCTTTCTCAGTTCCCAGAGGATTTTTTTTTAGCTTTTCTGGAATTTCATAGAACTATAAAATTTTAATTTTAATTTTTAAGGGTTTAGATACAAATATCTTTCCATCAATGCTTATCTGGTAATTTTCAAAATTTTTGTCTTATTTGCATTCATTTTCCCTTTATTTTTCATTTTAAAGAGGCTTCAATGGACTATTTTTTAAGAAATGATCTTATATGTCCTTATTTTAGTATCGAGGCTTCCATAGGCTTGGCAGCTCATGACAAGAGCCTCGGGTGATTACTTATGTCATAAATAAGAGTGTCAATTGTTAAATCAATAACAGGAGTCACTGTGCACCTGCTCCCCATGTGGGACCTCTGTCCTTAATGTGTTGTACTGTGCAAATTAACAGTAAAACTACTCCCCAAACAGTACTATATACTTTGTGTGTCTTTGTGGATGCAGTCTATTGAAATCTTTACTTAGTATATACTAAGTTGATCTTCTGTATAAAAAGATAATTGAAAATGAATGATGGGAGAGGGAGTGGGAGATGGGATGGTTGCAGGTGGGAGGGAGATTATGGGGAAAAGCCGCTATAATTCAAAAGTTGTACTTTGGAAATTTATATTTATTAACTAAAAGTTTAAAAAATCACTATCGAAAGGAATTTATCTTTTCTGGATTTTAGTTTCTGCAGATTTTATATGGTTTTCACATGTAATATTAATGAATAATTGTTCACTAAAATTTTTTCTCACATTTTCTTGACACTAATTTTTTACATTACTCTATCCACTTACATTTGCCACAATATCATTGTCACCATAGCATTTAAATTCCTTTTTTATTTTGCCTCTGAATTTCATGCTATCACCTGATAAAATTTCAATTATTAGGTATCCTGGTTCTTGAACTTTGAGTATGTGGCTTTTTCATTGTAGGTTTATCAGCCCCATGGAAATTTTCTAAGTTATCTTGGAATCTTCCCTGTACATAGTATCTCCGAATTGTCTAACACCAATGTACTGTTTCATGCTATCAGAATTACACAATTTTTTGCTGTTTGGAAGTTTTTAAAGAACTCCAAATATATCACTACTGTTGACATTTTCAATAGCATAATTTTACATGAGGAAATCTTTCTGTGAGGATTGCCCTGTAAAGGGACATTATCTTATCTTAAGTTCCTGTACAATCATTTTAAAAATATGATTATAAAGACTATTTCCAATAAATCTCTTTGTTTAGTTGCCACTTGGTAATTATTCCTACCAAATTGCTCAGTTCTAGTCTAATCATGATTTATACAGTGATATGAACATTACTTTTCATTGATTTTTATTTGATTTTATAACTGTCACCAGTGTATATTATTAGTCAGTACCCAAGTTGTAGGCAAGTGTTAGAATTGTGGATTATTGGGGACTCAAACAAGTGCCCATGTGGGATGCTGGCACTACAGGCAGCAGTTTTACCTGCTATGCCACAGTGCCAGCCCTGAAAGTTTTATTTTTATTGCCTCTTTATATAATGGTGTGACAAGCACTGGAATACAATATCTTTAAAATGAGTAATGGCATGTATGCATGATATTCTGAAAAGTATGGTTCAGTGTGTTAGTAGTTTCTGTGGGCTAAATCCAGCTCCTTTCTGTTTTTGTGAATAGTTTTATTGGAATACAACTCCATCTATTTACCTACAGCTTACACATATTTTAGATGACAGCAAAGATATTATGGTCCATAAAGTCTAAAATAATTTCTACTTGACTCTGTATAGAAAAGTTTGCCAACACTAGGTTAAGATAAAAATCTTTGAATATGTTTTAATAGGTTTTAGCCAACATTCAGAAAAAAATTTGAACAGTATGTAACATTGTAGTCAAGCCCTCAATAAATTAATTTAAATGTCTATCATTTGAGCATTTGTGCATTGGAAACAAAACCCAGAAATCTCATAAATAGTCTGTTATTTTGTAGGAACTACTCCCATTATGTTTTATATATGATACATTTAATACATTAGAAATGTTCTTATCATAGGTGTTTACATGATTTCACAATATCCAATATTTTGTGAAGGATCTAAGTCCAGTGAAATTCTTACAAGATAAAAAGGATGCTATGTTTCAAATTTGAATATATCTTACTAAATTACCATCTGAAGGAATGTATTCATTTCATTTACCAATAGTGTATGAGAATAAAATTAACCTCATATTTCCAACTCTGATAATGTTTTTTAATAAAGCATTATATATATATGATTGGAAAAAATAACTGTTGCTCATTGTATCCTTTTTATTAGGGTCTATTTATCTATTTATTTGAAAGTTACAGAGAGAGGGAGAGACACAAAAAGAGAGAAAGCTTCCACCTGCTGATTTACTTCTCTAATGGACTCAATGACCAGGGATGGGCCAGGCTGAAGACAAGAGCCAAGAGCTTCCTCAGGGTCTTTTGCATGTGTGGCAGAATCCCAACACCTGGGCAACGTTTATCTTCTTTCTTAGGCCATTAGCAGGGAGTTGGATCAGAAGAGAGCAGCCAGGACACAAACTGGCATCCATAGGGTATCCTGGCATCACAAATGGTGGCTGTACCTGCTCCACCACTAGGCCCTTCCTTTAGTTTTTTTTTTTTTTTTTGATTATTTAAATCCCTTTAACTTGTTCAGAATTTCAGAGTACAAATTACAAATGTCTCTAGATACAGATATTGTCATGCATTCATTCTAGCTTAATTTACAACTTGGTAATCATGAAATAAAATTCTTAGAAATATGAGAGCCAGAATAAAATAAATGAAATTAATGAAATACATTATCTTACCAAATAAATTTCATATTTTCAAGATTTTTGCAGCTGTTAAGCTGTTTATGTTTTTTGAGTCAAATAGTATGAAAATCATTGCAGTTCATTATATGCTTTGCTTGAGCTTAGATAAAAATATTTGATATTTCAGTGTGTTTTATATATTTGTACTTCTATGGCCTTAGTCCTTCTTCTGTAGTAAGGTATGGTGAGTACTTGAAAAAGAGAATTATGTACTTGTGGGGAATCCCACAGGAATCTCAAAAAGAGTCACAGATCACCACTTACCTGAAGAGGAGATGAACTGTAGAAACACAGTAAAACATTGAGTTAAGAAGTTACCACTAGCCACAAATTAAAAGTAAAGTGGAGTTATAAGTCAGGAGCTAAGGCAATGCCTAACGGCTTTTAGGGAGACACTCCCATTCATACCAAACAGACATCTCTGGTCAGTCAGATAGCAGTGTGCTATGGACAATACCCTCCTACCCACGCTGACTGGACAGTTCAAACATAAGCAAGGAGGAACCAGCATTGATTGGACAAGTTGGAGGATGGCAAGCTGGAGAACTGCCGAAAATGAGGATAGAAAGGGAGCCCTTGCACCACTCTTCATCCTCTCGGGGACCATGGCCCGGTGTGTGTGAACCTCTGGATCTCCACACATCTGGAGCTGAAGGGGCAGCCTGCTACTCCGCACGGAGCAGGTAGCAGCACAAGCTGACCTGCAGATCTGTCCCTGAGCTGTAACACCACTGTCTGTGTGAGTGTGTGTGTGTGTGTGTGCGTGGCCCAGTGTGAGCGAACCTCTGGATCTCCTCGCACGTGCTGCGTGGCAAAAGGTGACGACGGGATCAAGAGGCCATCTGGAGCTGCTGCGTTGCTGCCCAGCTGCTGTCTGACCAGTGGAGCTGCCGCCTCACCCCCTCGCCTGGAGTCCTTATCAGCCTGCTGCTAGAGTTGGCCGCAGAGCCCGCAGAGCTGGGCCAGGCCTCTCAGCAGGGGACCTCTCCAACTTCTCGCCTGCCATCTGCCTGGAACCTTGAGCCTACTGCCCAGAGTGATAACCTTGCCACGACTTCCCTCCTATAAGTGACTGGTCCGAGTCCCGTCCCTGCTGGGACACTGAACTCTGGACACTGGACACTCCCCGCAGGAGAAGCACATTCGTGACAGTGATGCGAGCCTAGATACATAGCAAACCAATGTTATCACTCTTTTGCTGTGCTTGTAGTGTTCATTGTGATAGTACTTAAGATTATTTTAATAGTGTTTGTTATGACTTGTGGTATAATATTGATGGCCTGGCAGACAAGTGATATTGTTAAGATTGAGTAGATGTAGTTAAGTAGTTAAGTGGTTAAGTCAGGTAGTTAAGTGGTTAAGTTAAGTAGTTAACCATTTAAGTCACCTTAAATAGTAGTGTTAAGTTTAGTGATAAGTGTATTAAAGAGGACAGATTGATAAGTATATTGATACTAATAAGAGTATTGACCTCAATGGGCATGCTGATGAGTGGTGTGATAAAAAACCCCTGGTGTGTCCCGGTGTGTGAATAATAAAATCTCTCCTTGGAAAAATAGTATTGTGTCCTGGTGTCCCTTTCTTCCCTGTGACTGATAAGTCATATGTCGCACTTGCTACTGTTGAGCTACATGGCAGTAGGTGCTCACAACAGTACTTTTATGTGAATTTTTAACATAAATATATAACTTTCCTTTTTACTCCAAGTTCCTAAGTGGTAATTCACATATGTGGTTATATAAAAAATATGGTCTTTCAAGTTTTGGATCATTCATGAATAATAAATATATACTTTCAGCAGGTAATGCTTACTTTTCTTGTACTTATTTCTCTTTTGTAAAGACCAAACATCTAAACTAACTGTCCTCTCGTTGAGTTCATTTTACATTCTTATTTAATAATGGATACAAAAGATTATAGTTGATATGTTGAGATAGAAGCACAATAAATGAATACTGAATCCACCACTTGAGATCTAGAGAGTTACAAGCACTGTATCTGCTTGAGTCAACTGGTTGTTCTTTTACTGAAGATAAACAAATAATCTTCTTACATTTGGAAAATAAAATATTTTCAGTCAAACTCCTTAACTGACATCTGGCTTCCTGTTGATTTCTACTTTACCAAATTAGCATGGAAAAGGATCTTACCAATCTCCAATTCTCCCACTACTAGCTCTTGCCAGGAGCCATGTATTTGTAAAACAAAAGCTACAATCCCATCTGAAAACATAAAATGTAGCAAAAAAAAAAAAAAAAGGAATCTTATCTTGTTCAAAGGAAACAAGTCTGGGAGACATCTTCAAGAAAGGGATGAAAAGCACAAGAGAGTGCTACCTCTTCCTGAGTCGGGAGGGTTTCACCATTTTAGTTGCTCAGGTTCTTTGAACTTAACAATGTCTGCAGCAAACAAATTAAAGCGCCATTCCTAACAGTGAATCTGCTTCAGGAAACAGCCACTGGCAATGAGGCCAGTGGCAGAAGCAGGCCTGGACAGGGAGCAGGAGCAGGGAGTCTCATGGACCAGGCCTGCAGCACCCACTTCCTGCACCCGGGGAATTTACTGGCAGTGCCTGGCAAGATCATGGTGCCCTGCAGCTGCCTTGATCTGCTTGGAGGCAGCCATGCCTAGGCCATACCCATGCCAGTGAGATCAAATCTCAGAGCATGGACGCTATGACAACCTTAGTGTCTTCAGCTCCTGTCTGCCGGGTTCCTGACCCACAATGCTGTCGTGGCCCAGGGCACTGCATGGGTCACCCATGCACAAGCGTTGAGGGATGGCTTGGCATGGGACCGTGTCACAAGCTTCAGTGCAATAAGGCCCAGAGTAGAGTTGACTCTGTACATTTGGGAGTCACCCAGCAACCGAAAGTCCTGGAAAGGGTTTTTGCAGATCTGCATTTTAATCATGGCTTTGCCTCCAAGGCTATCAGTAAGTGCCTGGAAATCTTACTACTGACCAGAACCATGGATTCACTCCAAATGAAGGTCTGGGACCCAGTCAAGGGCAAGGGGAGGAAGATCCAAGCGCTGCTGGCCATGCTGCCATGGTACCCGCAGTTGCTGGACTCTGCATTGCTGCTGGTGAAGAGGTAGCGATAATGTGCCATGGTGGTTGCATGGCCTCCAGAATGGCTGCCCATGCCCTCCTGAAAAACTCAGCGGAGCTGAAAACATCTGCTGAGATCCAGAACCATTGCTCCTGGACCCTCTTCTGAGGCCACAGGGCTCTACAGGCTGATGGATGAATACCTGAGTTGGGTGTAGCCATCAGTGGGGCAGAAGAGGGATGCAGGCTCCCAGGGTCCCACACCACTAGTCCCATTGTCAGCTGAAAAAGCAACGAGAAAGGGTTCACAATCTCTCCTGCTGTCTTCTCTTCTCCTTTTCTACTACATGGAGGTGCTGGCTGAATGTTTCCCATTCTAGTGTGGGAATTACCTGTGTGTGGAGTCCATCCCTGCCTGTGCTGTAATGCTCAGGACCATCCATGCATCATTGACGGGTTTTCTGAAGGAGAAAGCACAGGACTGCTGGGAAGCTGACGAGGCTGCTGCTGAGACCAAGGCAGGCTGCCATGGTCCAGAGGCAGACCAAGACATTTCCTAGCTGTGGAATGTGGAGGAGAAAGCATCCAGAGCTATGGAATGGAGAGGAACAAAGGTGACCCAGCCTGGCTGCAGGGTCCCTTCTGAGCCCCAGCCCCGCAAGAGAGAGGCCTTCGTGGCTCACGGGCCTGGGACACCAGTCAGGATCCAAGCTCCTTGGTAAACCCCTGTGAGTGCCATTAGAGTAGGATTCTGGCCCCACCACCACTGTTTCAAGCAGACTGAAAAGGGAGGGACTTTTGGTTCCCAGAATGCACAACAGCCATGATGTGCTGCCCACCTTGGGAACACTGATCTAATCCACAACCCAGTCTAGTATGACTGTGTATAGGGATAAGGTATGTTTTCTTTCTTCCTAGGATGGATGAGGTTAAATTAAATCAATGTAATTTAATTATTATAATATTTGGTCTCAGAATTTTTGTCTTTTTGATTATTCAAGAGTTGGGTATGCATATCTTTTTGGTAACTTTTTTGTAATAGAATGATGACAGAATTTTGTTCATATTTTTAAAAAAATGTCATAAAATTAAAAATGTCTGTATATACTTAATCTTTTATAATGTGCTTTTGTTGCATCTCTTATGGCATTTGTATAGCTATATTTGGTTTTCATTATTTCTGATGATCTCTTATAGTTTTTAAAGGATTTAATTAGTTAAAAGAGTGACATATATATATATATATATATATATATATATATATATGCTAGTTTGACCCCTGGTATACCTGCAGTAGCCAGGGATCTGCTAGGCAGATGCCAGGATTCAGAAACTCCATTCAGTTCTCCTGAGTGGGTGGAAGAAACCCAAGAATTTGAGCATTGTTTGCTGCCTTTCATGATCAGTTACAAGAAAGTGCATCAGAGGAATGGTGTTTCTGGGACTCAAACCAAGCACTCTTATACAGGATGCTAGTGTCCCATGCAGAAGCTTAACCCACTGCACCACCACACCTGTTAATGAAGCTCATGTTTTCTTATTGTATTCATGATTATAAGTGTATTGCTTTCTATACCTTGTTTTATTAGAATGTTTTTTCTCCTCTTTTTTTTTTTTTTTGATGGAATAGATTTCTTGCCTGTTTTCTCTTTGTATTTTTGGTTTGCTTCTTTACTCTTTGTGAAACTATCTTAATTTTTAAAATTAGAATACTCAACAAAGTGATTATACAAAACAAAAGATAGTGGTGACATATTTTACACATGTATCAAATTATGAGCGCAAGCATGATACACTTTCATACTAAAGTTACTAAAGTTGTTCTGATTGTTAGTTTACACTGGAATCTGTTTATTTTTGAAGATTTTATTTATTTATTTGACAGGTAGAGTTACAGACAGTGAAAAAGACAGAAAGAAAGGTCTTCCTTCCATTGGTTCACACCCCAAATGGCCACAATGGCCGGAGCTACACTGATCTGAAGCCAGGAGCCAGGTGCTTCCTCCTGGTCTCCCATGTGGGTGCAGGGGCCCAAGCACTTGGGCCATCTTCCACTGCTATCCCAGGTCTTAGCAGAGAGCTGGACTGGAAGAAGAGCAACTGGAACTAGAATCAGTGCCCATATGGGATGCCCACGCTACAGGCAGAGGATTAACCCAGTGCACCCAGTGCACCACAGTGCAGGCCCCTGGGATCTATTTCTTACAACTCATTAATATTTGTCAACATTTTAATTTTCTTGTCAAATATCTTTCTCTTAATAAATTTTGTCTTATATTTATTTCCTATCCAGTACCCATAAAATTATTTCTTGGCATTCATTGAATATACAATGAAGCTCTCAGAAATTCATTCAGTTGACTTCCTTTATCATGTTTCTAATATTTTAGTGTGTTGACATATTTTAGAAGCCCTATAAAATGTTTAAATCTACTTTATTCATCCTTATACATCAGATCCTTAATATTTATTTTGATGTGGGTGTTCAATGATATGAACTCCCACTTTGGAAATCTTTTTGCTGTATTTCATAGTTTGGCATTCTGTATTTCATATTTTACAACTTAAGAAAACCTATATGATAGGTCATTGAGGACAGTGGTGGCATTGGTGCAGTGGGGTGACCAGCCTACCAACCCAGCATATTTCCTGATCTCCGTTTAACTAAAATGTCTTTAAGATGGACTTCCAAGGGTCTTTGTACTTGCTATACTTATTTAGCAATTCTTGTCAAAAAGTATTCAACTCTGAAATGTTTGGGCTATTTCACCAAGGAAACAGCCATTATCAGCACAGCAGCTTTCCAAAGAAAAAGGAAACACACATTGGAGAGTGGAATAAGGGAATTCTGAGTATCAGGCATTTCTTTAGATGCAGAAATGGAACTACAATTATATAAGTATTTCCTCATTATTTTGGATATTAAATATATATACTTATACATATATATGGATTCATATACTTACATATAATGTTCACAACAATAAATGCATACATATATATCTTTGTTCTGTTCTAGTATGAAACAAATTGTATTGAATTTGATTATATGATTCTAAAATTATTAACTAACACATAAATGTATATATACTTATGTGGCATAATGTGGTTTTTCTATTGACATATACATTATGTAATGTTCAAATCAGGGTAAACATCCACTCATTTGTCATATTATAGTGAAAACATTGAAAATCCTTCTTTTAAATTGTTTTAGAAAAATGTACGATGTGTTATTGTAATCTATAGTCGTTGTATTGTATCATGCAGTAGAGTACCAGAACTTCTTATTCCTAACTATAACTTAGTACCTATTAACCAACTTTTTCCCATTCATTTCTCAACCCTACTCTCCTCAGTTTTTAGTAACCATCATTGTACTCTCAGTGACTCTGAGAATAACTTTGTTAGATCCCACAGATGAATGAGAACATCCACTTACGTCTTTCTGGGCTTCACATCGTTCTCAAATGATAAGGATCCTCACTTCCATCCATATTGTTGAAATGATTAAAATGTACTTGGAAGAATTCCAAGATGTTGGAGCAGGGAGGGAGATTACTGCTCTGGTCCAGGAGAAGATAATTTATAAAAAGCGGAGAGAGAGCAGTCACAAGGAAGAGTTAGGGAGAAAAATGGCAGAGGAAACTCTACGTAGATTAGAGGGACATGGTGGACCTTTGTGGAGAGCATGGATTTCCACAACTTAAGACTTTAGCATCCAAGAGCCTATGCACCAACATTGGAATGTGAGGTGAGACCATAATGCAGCAGTCCAAGCCACTGGCACTAAAGCTGCAGAAAGACCCCAGAGGGAACCTGTCTTGGAGTCCCTTGGGGGATAGTGTACTGGCCACACTAGAGGAGAAAAAAACAAAACAAAACAAAAAAAACAAAACTGGAGGTACATGTGGGGAGCAACTGAGACTAGACTAAGTTACTGGAATTAAGACTTATTCTATGCATCTGCTCTCCCACAATATGGTGCTGAGAGAAAGACCAAACAACTTCTACACAGCTGCCTCCAGTTCAACCTGCTCCTGATTGGAGGAGAGCAGAGTGCTCGGTGTGTGTGTAGCAGAGTTGGGATTGGTGGAAGAGGACTATAAAGGAGGAGAGAGACAACATGCACCAGGAACATCTGAGGAACACCTGAGGAACATCTGAGCAGCCCCCCGAGAGAGCCGGCCAGCGGTGTGCCGCTCCTCCGCGGAAGGGGGGGAAAGCAGCAGGGGGTGCCGCCCCTCCACGGAGGTTGGGGGGCCAGCAGCTAAGCCGGGAAGAGCCAGGCAAAAAGAACAGCTCAGTGTCTAGTGTCGTTCCTCCGTGAATGGGGGAGTGACAGGTACATGTTTCTCTCTCCTGAGAACTTTGCATTGGCATTCTGTAAAAATCTAAAGGAACAGGCACCATTTTGGACATACATAACACTTGCACCAGCTCAAATCCACAACCAGCAACTAGCTGAGTGGAGACTCCTCACTCTGGTGGGAAGAATTAAGAAGGGGCTGGACTCATGACTGTGGGCTTCTGTGCCTGGACTGTGAAAAAAAACTAAGGTTGCATGAGAGGACTCTTGTTGTGGCTGACTTTGGGAAGTCACTGTGATAGACTCCATATGCAGAGGGCTTCTTTGTCTCCTGGAGAGAGACATTGCTGGGTAATCTGAACTAACACAGTGGACTGCACAGATCCTTTGAGTGGTCCTTGGGACAGAGCAGATGAATATTATACCCACTGGGGCTAGCGTTAAGGCACTGTTCTCCTTTGAGGAGAGGAGCTCAGCTGAGCAGAATAAACCTCTCTTCTGATTAAAAGAAAAATGGAGATTTACAACCCCAAAGCAAGGTGTGTCACCTTAGGCAAGCCCTTCACCCTGGAGAACTGAACAGAGCTCTCTGGACACACCCAGCACAAACCTCTGGATATAAATTGAAAGCAGACATTCCACATATATACAGAGGAGTAACACAAAGATAAAAGCCACCAAAACAGAAAAACAAGAAACCAACAAGTATCTCCACAAATGCTGAACAACAAACATACCATTTAAGAAACAAGCATAAGGAAGACAACATGACACCTCCAAAAGAACACAACACTCAATACTAAATTATGAAGATTATGAGATGGAGGAAATGCAAGAAATGGAATTCAAAAAATTGATCATAAGATTACATAGAAGTAATCAGAAGGAAATGCACAACTACTGAAATCCATAGAAGAAATGAAATAAATTTTTATAAAAAGCAGAGAGAGAGCAGTCACAAAGAAGAGTTAGGGAGAAAATGACAGAGGAAACTGTACGTAGATTAGAGGGACATGGTGGACCTTTGTGGAGAGCATGGATTTCCACAACTTTACAACTTAAAGAGAAATCAAAATGAAATTAAGAATTCAATAGAACAAATAAAAATGCAGTGGAAAGCCTTAACAACATGGATTAAAAATCCAAATATATGACTGACACCATCAAATTATTAGAGAACATTGGGGGAAACACTGCAAGATATTGGCACAGGCAAAGAGTTCTTGGAAAGAATCCAGAGGTGCAGGCAGTCAAAGCCAAAATTAACAAATGGGCTTACATCAAATCGAGAAGTTTCTGTACGGCAAAAGAAACACTCAGGAAAGTGAAGAGACAACCAACAGAATGGGAGAAATTATCTGCAAACTGTGCAACTGATAAAGGATTAATGACCAGAATCTACCAAGAGGTCAGGAAACTCCACAACAACAAAACAAACAGGCAAAATAATTAAAACAGGCAAAGGACTTAAACAGATATTTTTCAAAATTTTGAAATCCAAATGGCTAACAGACACATTAAAAATGATCTGGTAAAAAAAAAAGCTTGTGAGAGCCTTTCAGGCAATTAAAGTGAAGACATTGCAAAGATCTCTGTGAGTGAGTCCTAGTGAAAAGTCATGGCCGTCAAAGAAAGATATACTTCTCCCTAGTGGGCGAGAGAATTTTCACTTTGTTTATGGCCTTGTCCAAATGCTAGTGGGGTTTGTTGATTCAAAAGGTTTCCTTAGCCTAGGCAGTTCATGTCAAGTGCCACCTGTGGTCACTAACATCGTATATGAGTGGTAACTGTTAAATTAACAGGAGTCACTGTGCACTAACTTCCCATTCAGGACCTCTGGCCTCAATGAGTTACATTGAGAATTAACTGTAAAATTAGTTCTCAAACAGTTTGTGCATGTGCAAATTGTTGAAATCTTTACTTAGTATAGAGTTAGTCTTCCGTGTACATAGTTGAAACTGAATCTTAATGGAGAATGGGACTAGCAAGGAGAGAGCAAGGAGGAGGTGTAGGGATAGGAGTGTGGGTGGGAGGGTGTATATGGTGGGAATAATAACTGTATTCCTAAAGTAGTACTTATGAAATTTTTAATTCTTAAAAAAATAAATAAAAATACTCTATTTCATTGAATAATTTTCCATTGTGCGTGTGTACCTCATTTTCTTTACCATTTTCCATTTGATAAGCAGTTAATTTGTTTTCATTTCTTGGGTATTATGAAGTTATATTGATTGAATTTCCTGTAGCTATTATCCAGGAGTAGCACTGCTTTCTATAGTTTCACTTTTTCTTCTTGAGGAATTGATATTCTCTTTGCCACAATGGATTTACTAATTTACATTTCAACTGAAATGTGCGAGTGTTTCATTTCTTCCCCGTTATTTGAGCATTTATTATCTTTTGTCATCCTGGTAAGTCAGTATAATTGGAACAAGGTGATATCTCATTATAATTTTGATTTCCTTTTCTCTTATGATTAGTGAAATTGAATATTTTTGTATGTACTTGGTCATTAGTCTGTCTCCCTTGTAATAATTTCTGAGTATGTCTACTCTTCAAATTTAATAGAATGATTTGTGACTTTGCTATTGAGTTACGTATTTGATTGTTAGGTCATTCTCAGGTGACAGGTTTGTAAATATTTTCAGCTATTATGTAGGTTCTTTTTCACTTTATTTTTTCATTGCTGTACAGAAGCTCTTTAGTTTGATGAAATCCCATTTGTCTAGGTTTCTTTTTGCTTCCTGTTCTTTTGTGTATAACTCAAAAGTGAGAGACAAGCTCCAGTATCATTCTTGTGGGTATAATATACAATTTCCAACATCTATTTTAAAAGATTTTACTTATTTGTTTGAGAAGTAGAGTTACAGAAAGATAGAGGGAGCAACAGAGAGAAAGGTCGTTCATCCACTGGTTCATTCCCCAAATGTCCACAAAGGACAGAACTGGGCTGATCTGAAACCAGGAGCTTCTTCCATGTCTCCCACATGTATGTAGGGGCCCAAACACTTGGGCCATCTCAATTTTTAAAGATTCATTTATTTATTTGAAAGTCAGAGATACACAAAGAGAAGGAAGGCCAGGATAAAGGGAGAGGTCTTCCATCTGCTGGTTCACTCCCCAGTTGGCTGCAATGGCTAGAGCTGTGCTGATCTGAAGTCAGGAGCCAGGAGCTTCTGGGTCTCCCATGTGAGTGCAGGGGCCCAAGGACTTGGGCCATCTTCTGCTTCCCCAGGCCATAGCAGAGACTTGGATTGGAAGTGGAGCAACCGGTACTCAAACCAGCACCCATATAGGATGCAGGCACTGCAGGTGGTGCCTTTATCCATTACATGGGCCATCTTCTGCTGCTTTTTAAGGCAATAAAAGAGAACTGGATCAGAAGTGGAGCAGCAGGGACTCGCAACGGTGCCTATATGGAATGGCAACACTGCAGGTGGTGGCTTTACCCACTATGCCACAGCACTGATCCCATAGGTAACTTCTAGAAACCAAGTTGTCAGCAAGTCAGAGCACTAAATTTTCAATGTCAGATAGCAGATTTCTCCAGAGTTCACTATATTTAAGTCATTACTTAAACACATGTACATAATGGGTTATTGAAGATCCTTTATTATTAAATGTTGCCAGGAAGAAAATATTTATTGGTTAAAACTGAAGACTACAAGGAGTGAATTACTGCTGCCAATATGAGCAACTATGAATTAAAACAAATTTGCCTTGGAGACTTTCCATGATTAAAAAATAAATACCAACAAATATAAACACCAATTCTGTATGACATTTCTTATTTGATTTATATGTGGTGATTCATTACCATCTCAATGATATCTATTATTTATACCAAAGATTACTTTTTGCTGTTATTCTTTTTTTTTTACCTAGAAACATTTTATTTAAGGCATAAAAATCATGTATTTCATAAATATATATTTAGGAAATATGGATTCTTTCCACCCTACCCTCCCTACTGCTCACACTCCCATCCTTCTTCCTCCAGCCATTCCCTCAGGCCAGCGCCGGGGCTCACTAGGCTAATCCTCCTCCTTGCAGTGCCGGCACCCCAGGTTCTAGTCCCAGTAGGGGTGCCGAATTCTGTCCCGGTTGCCTCTCTTCCAGGCCAGCTCTCTGCTGTGGCCAGGGAGTACAGTGGAGGATGGCCCAAGTGCTTGGGCCCTGCACCCCATGGGAGACCAGGAGAAGCACCTGGCTCCTGCCATCCGATCAGCGCGGTGCGCCACCTGCAGTGCACTGGCTGCGCCGGCCATTGGAGGGTGAACCAACGGCAAAGGAAGACCTTTCTCTCTGTCTCTCTCTCACTGTCCACTCTGCCTGTCAAAACAAACAAACAAACAAAAACAACTGTCACTCAACAGTTGAGACAGGGGCTGTTCAAAAGCATTCTATCTCAGTGTGACAATTTCACTTTTACAGACTACCTTTCAGGTACTCTATTAGTTACCACAGACCAGGGAGAACATATGATGTTTGTCTTTTGGGGAGTGGATTACTTCATTAAGTATAATGATTTCCACTTGCATCCACTTTATACTAATGATAGTACATATACCATAATTTCTTTATGCAGTCTTCAGTTGACAGACATCTGGGTTGGTTCTATGTTTTAGCTATTATGAATTGAACTCCATTAAACATGAAGGTACAGATAAATCTTTCATATGCTGATTTCATTTTCTTTGAGTAAGTTCCAAGGCGTGAGATGGCTGTGTCATCATAGGCATATATTTATAAATATATGCAAATCTTGAGAAACAAATATTTCTTTTCTGGCACATGAATATGAGAAATGTATAAATCTTTCTCAATAATAGGCATATTATTGTAAATATGTTTGATACTAAAATTTTGTGTTTAAATATCTGTAATTTTGGGGGCCAGTGCTGTGGCTCAGCAGGTTAACACCCTGGTCTGAAGCCCTGGCATCCCATATGAGCGCCGGTTCTAGTCCCAGCTGCTCCTCATCTGATCCAGCTCTCTGCGATGGCCTGGGATAGCAGTAGAAGATGGCTCAAGTCCTTGGGCCCCTGTACCTGCATAGGAGACCCAGAAGAAGCTCCTGGCTCCTGGCTTCAGATCAGTGAAGCTCAGCCATTGTGGCCATCTGGGGAGTGAACCAGTGGATGGAAGACCTTTCTCTCTGTCTCTACTTCTCTCTGTAATTCTGTCTTTCAAATAAATAAAATAGGTCTTTAATAAATAAATAAATATCTGTAATTTTGTATATGAACAATGATAGTAAAAATGAAATTGTGGAGGTGTCTTGACTGCATTTGGCACAGAAGAGTTGTTCAACAAAAGACCTTTAAAGGTGATTGCTATTTACTGATACATTATTAATATTACCTGGGATCTGGGGCCAGTGCTATGGTGCAGTAGGTTAATCCTCCGCCTTTTATGCTGGCATCCCATATTGGGGCTTTTTCGAGTCCCAGCTACGAAAGCAGTAGAAGATGACCCAAGTGCTTGGAACCCTGCACCTGCTTGGGAGACCTGCTCTGGCCATTGTGGCCATTTGGAGAGTGATCCAGCAGAAGAAAGACCTCTATCTCTGTTTTTCTCCCTCTCTCTGTCTGTATCTACCTCTCAAGTAAGTAAAAGAATATATTAAAAAAAAACATTATGTGGAATAATGAAGGGAAAAGAGAGGACAGTTTTTTTTGAGTGTTTGTCTGTTTTCAGTTCCCTTTTCAGATATTATCCTGGTTATATGACTCTCACTATTTTGTTTGAGTAATAATTAGATGAAGAACTTTATTTATATGTATATATAAGACTTCAACAAAGATAGTGTAGAACCTGAGAAAAATGTCTGTTCAAGGCAAACAGTATAATAAATTTTCTTGTCTCCTAGATATCTATAGAAAATGTTCTTGTTTTACCTATACATTTTTTTGTAGTTCATTTTTGTGTGATGTGACCATAACATCCGTGGTTGGAAAGAAATTTCCTTTTAATAAATGAGTTTTTTGTGCTAGATTTGCTAGGTTAAGTTAGCTTTTTATTTGTTTGTTTTATTTGTTTTATTATTGTTCTACAATTCTTATTGGACTGAACTTTTTTCTTTCAAAATGTTTTCATAGTATGATGAGAATGTCATGGATTGAGGGAAGATTTATACAGAAAGCATTTGGACTGGTAACTACATTTTATATTTTTGTTAAATTAGAATGTGATAGTTCAGCTCAGTTTTTCATTTGCATTGAGCTTTCTGATTAAGCCTGCTGGAGAGTACCAACATTTAGAACTTAATATTCTTTTTTAAAATATTTATTTATTTGTTTTTTTAGTTGAGAGGTAGAGTTGCAGACAGAGAGAGAAACAGACCAAGAGAAAGGACTTCCATGCACTGGTTCAGTCCCCAAATTACTCCAAAGGTCAGAGCTGAGCAAATCTGAAGCCAGGAGCCAGGAACTTCTTCTGGGTCTCCCATGCAGGTACAAGGAACCAAGCCCTTGGGCCATTGTCCACTGGTATCCCAGGAAATAAACAAAGAGCTGGATCAGAAGAGGAGCAGCCAGGACATGAACTGGCACCTATATTGAATGCTGGCATCACAGATGGAGGTTCAGCCTATTATGACATAGCACTAGCACCTAGAAGTAAAAATTATTGCAAAAAAACTACAATTTTTTCCATTATTGTTTAGAAATGTATTAGAAATGCCAGTGTGTTTATCCTTGTTCCTTTTTCATGATATGTTTTAAACATAAATATATCTCATTTTACTGTAATTTAATAAATTTTTACTTCCTTTGTACTTGATATGATTTCCTATTCAACATTTTTCATATCAATACTTAAATTAGAATGCAATAATATTTTATTGCTCAATCTTTTACTTTATTTTTTCTCACTTAAGCTTCCAGTTTTGGAGCTCTGGAATCTCAGTTCATTCAGGTATCTTAAAATTTATTTTAGACTAACATTATACTGATGAAGAGGTGGTGATTAAATGTATTAATAACAGTAAAGTTTATCTATTTTATATGTAATAGATTCATGATAAAAAAGTAACTTAATTTTTACTTTACCAAAAATAATCTGTAAGTAGAGGCTTGAATGGAATAGACAATAGGAACATTCACTAATAGTAAAGCAACTGGCAGAGGTTTTATTACTCATGTGAAAATTAACTCTTTAAGATTGCATGTAATGATTCAGATTAGATTTAGCAGCTTTATTTCCCATTTCTTTTATAGTTGGGATGAGTGAATTGAAAAGGAATTTTTGATGATTAATCTTCTTAAGTTTATTATTGCCTATATTCCCCCATGTGACAACATATCAGAAGTGGAAGAGATTATAGTAAGAATTAAACCACACTTTATGCCAAAAGGGCTTATATACTTTGTTAGGCAGAATGCCATGTTTTAGTTATCAGATGCCTTTAGTCATTGATGTATTACTGTGTATTCTATATTGGGGATAAAAATTGGAAAAACCTTCATCTGTTTTCAAGAACTAGCAATGCAGTAGAGAAAACAAACATATTTAAGCCAATGTAATTCAACAGAGTAATCCTTTAAAATGTAGTCACTTTTACTACTGTGTGTTATTTTGAGGAAGATGCTTTTCCTAGTTTGAGTGCTCTTATCATGCAACAGTGTGGGATTTTGTCTAACAATTTTCTATGTCTTTTGAGGTGATCATGGGTTATTTTTGTTCTTTTTTCTGTTTTTATGTATTACATTGGCTGATTTTCCTATGTTGAATAATCCTTAAATTCCAAGATGTTTCATTTGGATTATATGTGTGTGTGTGTGTATATATATATATATTTATGTACATTGTATACATATATGTACAATTTAATATATAATATATAATTCCTTTTTGGATGTTACTTAATTATGTTTGCTAAAATTTTTGTGGAGAATCTTTATCTATAAAAATAAGTGATATTGTTTTAATTTTACTCGATAGCTTTGGTTTTTATATAAAGATTATGTCAGCCTCATTGTTTTAGTGAAAAGTGTTCCTCAGCTTGTTTTTGAAGGGTTTGTTAAAACTGATGCTTATTCATCAAGTGTACAAAAGCAGATTTCTTATTTTCTTAAGATTTATTTATTTATTTGAAGGCGTTACAAAGAGGCAGAGGCAGAGAGAGAGAGGTCTCCCATCCGATGGTTCAATCCCCAGATAGTTACAATGGCTGGAGCTGAGCCATTCTGAAGCCAGGAGCAAGGAGCTTCTTCCAGGTCTCTCATGTGGGTTCAGGGACCCAAGGACTTGAGCCATCTTCTACTGATTTCCCAGACCATAGCAGAGACCTGGCTCAGGAGGAGCAGCCAGGACTCAAACTGGTACCCATATAGGATGCTGACACTGCAGTTGGTGGCTTTATCTGCTACACCACAATGCCAGCTCCAGATTTGTTATCTTTTATGCAGCTGGAAAAAGAGGAGTTATAGTGAAAAAACACACTGATACTGCTTGTCTATGTAATATTGTTCACTAGTGTTTTTATTTAGTTTATTAATGACAAATTTTCTCAGGCTGTTAAAGATAAGAATGATCATCTAAAGCCCTTGTCTCTACCGGTGAGAAACAGTGTTATTTCCTTTTTTTTCTTCTTACTAGTTATTGAACTCTTTACTTAGTGCAGGGTTAACTTATGAATATAAAGTAAACTAAAAGTAGATCATTATTAGAACTGAGAGAAGAATTAGGAGAGGAAGAAGAAGAATGGGTGAGAATGTGGGCCGGATGGGGAGTAGGGTGGGAATTGTCACTACATTCCAAAACTGTATATATGAAATACATGAAATTTGTTTTAATAAAATAAAATATAAAACTATGTCAATTTCTACATTCTTACAGGATAATCTTGCTGGATGTAGAATTCTTGGTTGACTGTCTTTTCCTTTAACTATGATGAATATGCCATCTATTGCTTTCTGGCCTCCATGGCTTGAAATGAAAAACCAGCTCATATTTTATTAGAGTCAGTATTGTCTTTGTGCTTTCAAGATTCTATTTTTCTCATATTTTAGCAGTTTGATTAAATTTTTTCTAAATGTGGATCTCTTTGACTTTATCTCACTTGCAGGCTGTTTTGTTTCTTGGATGTTTAGATTTATGTTTTTCATCAAATTTGGGAGATTTTTAGCCATTACTCCTTCAAACATTCTTTCTACTTCTTTCTCTCCTTTTTTCTTATGGAATGCTCATTTGTATCTTGGTATGCTTGATGATGTCCCACAGATCTATGCTTTGTTCATTTGTCTTTATTCTTTTATTTTATTCTTTAGATTGGATAATGCCAATTGTTCTTTAGTTTGCATCTTTTCATTGATATTCTGGAAAACATGGAAACGTTAACATCATGCTTTATTATTAATTTGAAGACACAGATTTCTTTAGTTCTTTGAATATATTTAAAATAACTGATTTGTCTAGTAACTTTAGCTTCTTGACTTCCTCAGGGATAGCTTCTGTTGACTGTCACTTTCTTGTGCAGGGGGCATTCTTATATCTACATTATATTTCTGCATCTTTTATAATACTTCTGTTCAATACCAGACATTAAATAATATAACAATGGTAAGTAAAATGGGAAGTCAGATTCTCCCCCGTCCCTAGGGTTTTGTTGCTATTGTGGTTGTTGTTACAGTTTGGTTAACCACTTTTCTGAACTAATTCTTTATTCTTCATAAAGTGTGTCCATAATGCTTCTGCTTGGTTAGTTCAGTTATGAGCTAATAATTTGAAATTAATTTCTTTAAGTATCTGGAAACTGTGAATTGCCTAGTTTTTGCCTACAGATTTTCTGTGTTCTGGAAACAAGCAGGTAGTTTACAACTCTGCATTAGCTTTCAATTCTCCAGCAGAGCCTCAGCAGAAGTCAGAAGTAAGAGCTGGGACCTTCTGGGCTGGTGCTGTGGTGCAGCCAGTTGACTCCCAGGCCTGAAGCACCAGCATCCTATATGGGTGCCAGTTCTAGTCCTGGCTGCTCCTCTTTTGATCCAGCTCTCTGCTATGGCCCGGGAAAGCAGTAGAAAATGGCCCAACTTTTTTTTATTTTCTAATTTTATATTGCCCTAATTCATTGCTATTTCAGGAAACATGAAGGAAGTTCATAAATTTTTGTCATTTGTGTTTTCTGGGATTTTGTGTCAACTCTGGTGTCCTATATGCCACTTTTCTTCAGCACTGTGCATCTCTTTAGTTATCAAAAGAAAGCAATAGCCTTGATCTCTTTTTATGCAAGAAAATATATTAAAGGGGCAGGCCCCGTGGTGCACTAGATTAATCCGCTGCCTACGGCACTGGCATCCCATATGGGCATCGGATCTAGTCCCGGTTGTTCCTCTTCCAGTCCAGCCCTCTGCTGTGGCCTGGGAAGGCAGTGGAAGATGGCCCAAGTGCTTGGGCCCCTGTGCCCACATCGGAGACCAGGAAGAAGCTCCTGGCTCCTGGCTTTGATCAGCGCAGTTCCAGCCATTGTGGCCATTTGGGGAGTGAACCAATGGAAGGAAGATCTTTCTCTCTGTCTCTCTCTCACTGTCTGTAACTCTACCTGTCAAATAAATAAATAAATAAATAAATAAAATAGTTAAAAATATATTAAAGGACAGAACATGCAGTATACATATTGGCAACCTTTGTTTTCAGCATTTTTCTTCAGGAAGTATAATTTGTCTCCTTCAGTAATTTGGATGGCTGATACCCTGCTTGAAATTTTATGTTGCTTACCTATTTGTTTTTCTTTTTTTAACTTTTATTTAATGAATATAAATTTCAAAGTACAGCTGATGGATTACAATGGCTTCACCCCCCCATAACTTCCCTCCCACCTGCAACCCTCTCCTCTCCTACTCCCTCTCCCTTTCCATTCACATCAAGATTCATTTTCAATTCTCTTTAAATACAAAAGATCAATTTAGCATATATTAAGTAAAGATTTCATCAGTTTGCACCCACCCAGAAACAGAAAGTGTAAAATACTGTTTGAGTACTAGTTATAGCATTAAATCACAATGTACAGCACATTTAAGACAGAGATCCTACATGAGGAGTAAGTGCACAGTGACTCCTGTTGTTGCCTTAACAAATTGACACTCTTGCGTATGGCATCAGTAATCACCCTAGGCTCTTGTCATGAGTTGCCAAAGCTATGGAGCCTTTTGAGTTCGCCAACTCTGATCTTACTTAGACAAGGTCATAGTCAAAGTGGAAGTTCTCTCCTCCCTTCAGAGAAAGGTACCTCCTCCTTTGATGACCTGTTCTTTCCACTGGGATCTCACTCACAAAAATCTTTCATATAGGTTTTTTTTTTTTTTTTTTTTTCCAGAGTGTCTTGGCTTTCCATGCCTAAAATACTCTCATGGGCTCTTCAGCCAGATCGGAATGCCTTAAGGACTGATTCTGAGTCCAGAGTGCTGTTTAGGACATCTGCCATTCTATGAGTCTGCTGTGTATCCTGCTTCCCATGTTGGATCGTTCTCAATCTTTTTGATCCTATCAGTTAGTATTTGCAGACACTAGTCTTGTTAGGTGATCCCTTTGACTCTTCATCCTATCATTATGATCAATTGTGAATAGAAATTGATTGCTTGGACTAGTGAGATGGCATTGGTACATGCCACCTTGATTGGATTGAATTGGAATCCCCTAGCACATTTCTAACTCTACCATTTGGGGCAAGTCCGATTGAGCATGTCCCAAATTGTACATCTCCTCCCTCTCTTATTCCCACTCTTATATTTAACAGAGATCACTTTTCAGTTAAACACCTAAGAATAATTGTGTATTAATTACAGAGTTCAACCAATAGTATTAAGTAGAATAAAAAATACTAAAAGGGATAAAGTATTAAGATTTTTATCAATCTTTACTTAATGTATGCTAAACTGATCTTCTGTATATAAAGAGAATTGAAAATGAAAAAAAAAATTTTATCAACAATCAGGACAAAGGCTGATCAAGTTACTGTTTCTCAAAGTGTCCATTTCACTTGAACAGGTTTCCTTTTTGGTGCTCAGTTCTCACCAATCAGGGAGAACATATGATATTTGTCCCTTTGGGACTGGCTTATTTCACTCAGCATGATGTTTTCCAGATTCCTCCATTTTGTGGCAAATGACTGGATTTCGTTGTTTTTGACTGCTGTATAGTATTCTATAGAGTACATGTCCCATAATTTCTTTATCCAGTCTACTTTAGATGGGCATTTAGGTTGGTTCCAGGTCTTAGCTATTGTGAATTGAGCTGCAATAAACATTAAGGTGCAGACAGCTTTTTTGTTTGCCAACTTAATTTCCTTTGGGTAAATTCCAAGGAGTGGGATGACTGGATTGTATGGTAGGGTTATATTCAGGTTTCTGAGGAAACTCCAGACTGACTTCCATAGTGCTTAACCAGCTTGCATTCCCACCAACAGGGGGTTAGTGTCCCTTTTTCCCCACATCCTTGCCAGCATCTGTTGTTGGTAGATTTCTGTATGTGAGCCATTCTAACCTCTACTTACAAGAGTCAGGCCAATTTCTTTGCTGTCACTTTTTCCTTTCTTCTTTTTAAAGATTTATTGATTTATTTGAGAGTCAGAGTTACACAAAGAGAGAAGGAGAGGCAGAGAGAGAGAGAGAGGTCTTCCAACCACTGGTTCACTCTCCAATTGGCTGTAAAGGCCAGAGCTGCACTGATTCAAAGCCAGGAGCCAAGAGTTTCTTCCAGGTCTCCCATGTGAGTGCAGGAGTCTAAGGAGTTGGGCCATCTTCTACTGCTTTCTCAGGCCATACCAGAGAGCTGGATTAGAAGTGGAGCCTCTGGAACTTGAACCTGTGCCCATATGGGATGCCGACACTGCATCTATGACACAGCACCAGCCCCATACACTTACTCTTAAAACTTCAACTCTACCACTAGAATTTACTGCTGGCTATAATCCTGAAGAAATTAAACTATCTTGTTTACAATTTTTAGGACGGAATATGGCAGCTTTACCTGAATCAAGGTAGGTAGCATGCATTGATTATATGACTCTTGGAAAAGCGTATATTTATATATTGCAGCACGTATGTTAGTCATATTAGAGTGAATTATGTTTATAAGCTTAAGAGAAGTCAGTAAGTTAGGAGTCACAGAGTTTTAGAATTAGAGGGATCATTGATTTTTTTCAATATAACAATGTTGTTTTTGAAAAGTTGCATGTTAATTTTAATGTAAGATCAAAATATTTCATTCAATATAAAGTCAATGGTGAGAAAAATGAGACTATTTTTGTAAACAATTTGAGATTAGAGTTCTTGGTGTCAATTTACGTTTCCAAGCATATTGACTAGTATATTTCTGTATTTTGTTTCAATACTAATAATAAAACCTAGTACCTATTGGTTTACTATGTGCTAGACAATGTTCTATAGATGATATATATAATTTTGAGCTCATTATCATGAAAATATTGTGATATAGATTATATTGAAATCCATATATATGAGAATTTTTTGTAAGGGATCAAGAAAGTGTTGATCTTGTTTATTATGAGTGGTGATAATTTTTTAGTGATTCAATTTCAAAGTAATGGTGATCTTTTTTTTGGAGGTGAGTTCCTAATAGTTTTTTCCAAAATATTTATTCTTGTTTAAAATTTTCATTTAAGGTATATAAATATCATGTATTTCATGTATACAGATTTATGAATATAGTGATACTCCCACCCACCCTCCTCCCACCATCCCTACCCTACAATCCCTCCCACCCCTCCTCCTCCTTTCTCTCCTAATCCCTTTCTTAATTTTTAAAATGATGTACTTTCAGTTTATTTTATACTCAGAAGATTAACCATACACTTAGTACAGAGTTCAACAAGTAGTAAGAGTGAAAAAAAAAGCAATGTTCAGGGCTTTAAACAATCATAGAAGCTGAAAATTTCTTATTTATTTGGAAAACAGAATGACAGGAAATGAGTTGCACACAAAAATGCATGAGAGAGAGAGAGAGAGAGAGAGAGATTCACTCCCTCAAATGGCTGCAACAAGCCAGAAACTGGAAAGCCAGGAATTCACTCTGGGTCTCTCACACAGGTAGCAGGAGCTCAAATACCTGAGCCATCTTTTGCCTTCCCAGGTGCATTAGCAGGAAGATGGATCAGAAGTGGAGCACTCAAACTGGCACTGTGATATGGGATGCTGGCATGGCAAGCAGTGGCTTTACCTGCGGTACCACAACACCAATTCCACAGAACCTTTATTTAAAAAGATTTATTCTATTTATTTATTTGAAAAGTAGAATAACAAGGAGGGAGGGAGGTAGAGATCAATCATGCATCTTTACTTCATTCTCCCAATGGCTACAACAGCAGGAGTTCTTTCAAGCTGAAGCCAGGAGCAGGAACTAGATGGTCTAGTTCACCCACAACAGTAACTGGGACCCAAGTACTTGAGTCATCTTCCACCAATTTTCCAGTCACATTGGCAGGTAGGTATAATGCAAGTAGAGAACCTGGGACTCACAGGTGGTGGCTCACCACACTGCCACAACACCTGCCTCATTATTTAGGGATTTATTTATTTGAAATAGGAGTGACAGGAAAGAGACAGACTGAGTACTAACAGATTCTTAATCAGTTATAAGGTTCAATTTAGAGAAAATTTTTGCTGTTTATGTCTGGCTTTGTGGCTCAACTTATTAAGCCATAGCCTGTAATGCTGGCATCCCATACAAACGCCAGTTAAAGGTGCAGCAGCTCCACTTCTGATTTAGCTCTTGCTACTGTGGCTGGGAAAACAGTGGAAAACAGCATAGATACTTGGGTCCCTGCCACCCACATGGGAGATCCTGATGGTGCTATAGGCTCCTGGCTGAGATGAGGCCATTGTAGCCATTTGGGAAATTGACCATTGGATGGAGGATCTCTTGATCTCTCTCTCTTCCTCTTTCAAATAAACTAAATCTTTTTTTTTATGTGACAGGTAGAGTTACAGACAGTGAGAGAGAGAGAGAAAGGTCTTCCCTCTGTTGGTTCACTCCTCAAAGGCTACTACTGCCAGCACTGCACCGATCCAAAGTCAGGAACCAGGTGCTTCTTCCTGGTCTCCCATGTGAGTGTAGGGGCCCAAGGACTTGGACCATCCTCCACTGCCCTTCTGGGCCACAGCAGAGTGCTGGACTAGAAGAGAAGCAACTGGGACTAGAACTGGTGTCCATATGGGATGCTGGCGCCGCAGGCAGAGGATTAACCAAGTTAGCCATGCTGCCGACCCCTAAATAAACTAAATCTTTAAAATATAAAAGGACTCATATGTATTAAAATTGTATACAAATTGTTCACTTTATATAAATGAAAAGTAAAATAATTATGAAAAATAAATAATAGGATTCATTATTTTATGAAAAACAATGCAAATTAATCCATCATATTAGACAGTGTCCCTTTAAAATGCCTCTGAGACATTTATACAGAATATCCTAAACAAAATCCATTGTTTTTTGTTTTTTAGATTTTTTTTTTTACAGGCAGAGTGAACAGAGAGAGAGAGAGACAGAGAGAAAGCTCTTCCTTTTGCCGTTGGTTCACCCTCCAATGGCCATCATGGCCGGCACACCACTCTGATCTGAAGGCAGGAGCTAGGTGCTTCTCCTGGTCTCCCATGGGGTGCAGGGCCCAAGGACTTGGGCCATCCTCCACTGCACTCCCTGGCCACAGCAGAGAGCTGGCCTGGATGAGGGGCAACCTGGACAGAATCCGGTGCCCCAACCAGGACTAGAACCCTGTGTGCTGGTGCCGCAAGGTGGAGGATTAGCCTATTGAGCCACGGCACCGGCTACAAAATTCATTGTTAATATTACTTTAGTAATTTCATTTATTGCAGTTTCATTACCCCTTATTGCCCAAATAAACACATCCAGTTTGTCAGAGAAGAATAAAACACAAATTAAAGAAGCACCAACTCTATCTAAAATATGACACTTGAAAATATGTCACAGTACTATTGCTTGACTATTATATTTTGACAAGTTTTCTTTCGTTATTTAAGGATAGCACCAGCTCTCATAATGTCTCTAGTTACACAGTTTTACATGAGCAGACATGCATAACTTGCATCAAAATAAAGATATGTACAAATTTTTTTAAACTTTTATTTAGTAAATATAATTTTCCAAAGTACAGTTTATGGATTACAATGGCTTTTCCCCCCATAACTTTCCTCCCACCCACACTCCTCCCATATCCCCTCCCTCTCCCATTCCTTCACATCAAGATTCATTTTCAATTCTCTTTATATACAGAAGATCGATTTAGTATATATTAAGTAAAGATTTCATCAGTTTGCACCCACACAGAACATAAAATGTAAAATACTGTTTGAGTACTAGTTATAGCATTAAGTCACACTGGGCAACACATTAAGGACAGAGATCCAAATTTAACTATTTTAACCATGTACTTATTTGCTAGAAGTATAAGTGACATATCTAGAGTTGTTAAGAAATGAGGGCTGCCCCAAAATCAACTTAGCATCCCAATGTAATGCATTGTCTCTTTCTAGAGTTAAAGATTATAATTTCTGGAAAATTAACTTGGAAAATTTGTATTTGCTATTTTGTTATAATGGAAAAATTCTTTGTATGTTTAGTCATGATTTGCTTGAATTTTATTCAGAATATTTTTCTAGTGTGTTTGCTATTTATTTGAGATTAATAACAAATAACTGTATTTCCCTCAAGTGGTGACAGTGGCCATCTCGGCCAGACTAAAACCAGGAGACAGGAGCTTCTTCTGGGTCTCCCACATTGGGGGCATGGGAGTTCGATCATCATCTACTGTTTTCCCTGGCATATTAACATGGAGCTGGATCGGAAGGAGATCAGCCGCGAATTGAATCAGTGCCCATATGGGATGCCAGAACTGAAGGTGGCAGCTAAACTCAGCATGCCACTGGCCCACTCTTAATGTTTTAAGTGATGATATTTTAAAGGCTTTTTTTCAGTGTTTTAAATAAAATGATATTTTTTCCTACTAGCCATAATATTAACATTTAAAGCAGTACATTATGTAAGACTTCTCAACAGCACAATTTCCTAATGAATTCTAATATATTAGGGTGTTTCTAAAGTGAAAAAATAGGATTTCTTTCAGATCTCACGGATAAGTTAAGATCAAAGTTGAAGACAGTGCTTTGTCACTCTGTTTTAAGTATTTTTAAACAAATTTGTAAGAATTCTATACTATAGTACAGTTTTTAAAAATTTACAATGATAAAATTAATAGCTTTTTAATTACTTTACTAAATCTCAGAGAAAGTATTGGATTTCTATGATCCTTAAACTATGAGTTACATTGTGTGCAATGAAGTGGAGCTTTTCTTAACGTTTTATTGGCAGTCTCAAAGAAAAAACATTTCTTTAAATTAGTCAAATATTCCTCCTTGTAAATTTTAGAACTCATTAGGCATTCTGCATTAAATAACTATTAAAATAAGAAAAAACAAAAGTAATATTTGTGTCTTTTTAATGACATATTTAGTTTTATACATTCTAGTATGACAGAAAAATCATTATATTGTATCAAAATGGGCAAGATATTTGCTATTTGGAAGAGGAGATACTTTTTTGAAAGAGTTACTAAATATGGAATCAAATTATTCAGAAGCTGTGTTTTCTTTTATTTTTGCTTTCCTTCTTTCCTCTCCCTCGCCCCACCTCAATGTTTGATGCTTAACATCCTTTTATTGATATTGGAAGAAGAAATGGGAAAAAAGTATAAGCAGAAAATACTGTGAAAATGTAATTCATGCATAAAAACATCACACTTCAGCAGGTATTAGGGAATTCACATGACGGCATATTCCTGTGTGAGAGACAGGCTGTGTGTTCTTTACACACAAAATAATTCCTCTTTCATATTGGGTCAGGGGCTCACTCTACTCCAGTATGATCTTGTTTTAGATCATTACATATACAACAATCCTATTTCTTTTTCTTTTTCTTTTTCTTTTTTTTTTTTTTTTTTTTTTTTTGACAGGCAGAGTGGACAGTGAGAGAGAGAGACAGAGAGAAAGGTCTTCTTTTGCCGTTGGTTCACCCTCCAATGGCCACCAGGGCCGGCATGCTGCAGCCAGTGCATCGTGCTGATCCAAAGCCAGGAGCCAGGTACTTCTCCTGGTCTCCCAGGTGGGTGCAGAGCCCAAGCACTTGGGCCATCCTCCACTGCACTCCCGGGCCATAGCAGAGAGCTGGATAGGAAGAGGGGCAACTGGGACAGAATCCGGCACCTGAACAGGACTAGAACCCAGTGTGCCGGTGCTGCAGGTGGAGGATTAGCCTATTGAGCCGTGGCACTGGCTGCAACAATCCTATTTCTAATAAAGTCACACTCTGAGGTACTAGGGTTTAGGATTCCAACTTAAGGATTCTGGAGGGAAAAGATCAATGCCTGAAAGAAAGGGTTGAACTGCTAAAAAGGGATAGACCTTGAAAACACGGAGAGAAGCCAATCACAAACGATCACATGTTGTATGATTCTATTCATAAGAAACTTCTGGAAGACACAAAGCTGTAGACATGAGATGTGGATTCAAGGTTTAAGGATATGAAAATCACAGAGATGAATAAGAAATTTGTGGTTAAAGGCATGAGGTTTCTCTTTTGGGGGATGAAAACCTTCCAAAATTGACTATAGTGTTGGCTGTGCAATCCTGTCAATATTTCCCAAACCAGTGTGTTGTATACTTCAAGTGGCTGACTTGTATGGAATGTGAAATACATATCTATCAAATTATTTAAAAAATACAACAAGTCTGTGCTATAAAAATGTAAGAGATCAAAAACTGAAAAACAAGAAGTGTAGACTTCTAAGGTTTGGAAATTTCTATTTTTTAAAATTTATTTTAATTTTGTTCAAAAGGGAGAGAGAGAGAGAGAGCGCGCATTTCCATCCAGTGGATCTCTCCTGCACATGCCCAAAACAGTGAAGACTGACCTGCCACATGGATGCCAAGGACCCCAGTATTTGAGACATCGCCTGCTGCCTTCTTAGGTTCACATTAGCTGGAAATTGCGGTCAGGAAGAGAGCCAGGTCCGGAACCATGTACTACAATGCAGGGTGCAGGCATCTGACTCTTGTGCCTAATGATTGCCCTTGGCAGTCAAATTTTCAGATCCTGGCCATGCAGCTCCTCTGACCTTGAGTGAATAGCTCTGGGAGGCTTTACTGCTTCAGTGGAAAAGTACATAATAATGGAGGTGAAATTCTAGACACCTGGAAATTGCTCAATACAATCTATTTTTAGTCATTTATTTGACACCCCGCACTTGGAAACAGTGTGATTCTATAACATTAAATCTTCCTTTGGCTCGTCCTCATGCATTCTCTTCAGTATTACTGTCTGCTTATCAACCCAGTGCTTCCTCTTCTGACATCATAATGCATGGCATGCCCCTTCCACATTAGATTGATGAGTAGTAAACTATCTTTAGAATAAAAAAGAAAACAAGGAAGCAATGGTAGCTTTAACCACAGCAGACAATTGCCAGGTTTGAAAATTTGCTCATCAGAACATCAAGCAGTGGGATTATGTGAAGGACTCCACGTTTTCCCCTAGGGAACCTGAAATCATGCTGCCATCTTGGCAATGGGGCAACCCTACTTCTGAGTTCATATAGATCAGTGATGATATATAATGGGAGGGGGTGATTTCCAAACTTTAGTGTGCTTAGGAGTCACCCACAGAGCTTGTCCAATACACAGAGATTTCAGAGCCTCAACTCAAGCATTCTGACTGAATGGAAATAGCATGAAGCCCAGAAATACACTTGCTGGTGAGTTTGAGCCTAAGCTACACTGTTAGGGTACCCAGAAACGTGTTACCTATTTAATTTAGGAGTTCACATAGGCAAATCCCTTCCTAGAATACTCTCAGGCATCTAACTTTGAGTTCTAAAAAAACATATCCAGGAGATAATTCAAAAGGTGTTTCTTATATTGCAAATGGATGCTTATTCATTTTTTTAAATTTTTAAAAAAATTTATGTTGTACTATGTGAATTAATGGTGAAACTACTACTCAAATAGTACTATATACTTTGTGTGTCTGTGTGGGTGAAATCTGTTGCAATCTTTGCTTAGTATATACTAAGTTGATCTTCTGTATATAAAGATAATTGAAAATAAATCTTAATGAAGAATGGGATGAGAGAGGGAGTGGGAAATGGGATGGTTGTGGGTGGGAGGAAGGTTATGGAGGGGGGAGAGCCACTATAATCCAAAAGTTGTACTTTGGAAATTTATATGTATTAAATAAAAGTTTAAAAAATTAAAAAAAAATTTGTTATTTATTTAAGGGTGAATAAATTCCATATATTTCATATATACAGATTCAGGAGCAAAGTGATAATTCCTACCCAACTTCCTATCCACCCATGCCCCCACCCTCACTCCTTCTTCCTTTCTGATGCATTCTTTTAATTTTTATAATGACATAGTTTCAGTTTATTTTTAATAATAAGATTCACCCTTTGCTAAGGAAAGAATTCAACAAAAATGTAAGAAAAAATGATGCTGGAGTAATTGGATCACCACATGAATAAGTATGAAACAAAGCATCTACCTTACGTTTTATACAAAAATCAACAAAAATGCAGCAAGGATCTAAATCTATGACTCATACCATTAAATTACTAGAGGAGAACTTTGGGGAGACTCTACAAGACTTTGGCACAGGCATGGTCTTCTTGTAAAAGACCCAAAAAGCACAGCCAACCAAAGCCAAAAGAGAAAATGGGATTACATCAATGTAAGAACTTCTGCACTGTAAAGAAAACATTTAACATAGTGAAGAGGCAACTGACAGAATGGGAGAAAATATTTGCAAATTTTGCACTGATAAAGGACTAATATTCTAACCTATAAGGAGCACAAGAAACTCAACAACAATAAAACAAATCCAGCTAAGAATGTTCAAAAGTATTTTTCAAGAGAAGAAATTCAAATGGCCAACAGACACATGAAAAAATGTTCAGGATTACTAGCCAAGTGGGAAAAGAATAACAACAACAAAAAGGTTTCACCTCAACCCAGTTAGAATGGCACTCAGAAAGAAATTAGAAATTAATAATTATCTGTGAGGATGTGGAGAAAAAGATTAGCTAATCCTCTGTTCGTGGAAATGTAAACTTGAAAGGCCATTATGGAATAGAGAATGGAAATTCCTCAGAAAGCTGAAAATAGATCTACCATATGTTCCAGTCGTGTCACTCCTGGGAATTTATCCAAACAAAATGAAATCTGTATATGAAAGAGTTACCTGTACCCCTTGTTTATTGCAGTTCAATTCACAATAACTAAGGTATGGAATCAATCCAGATGACTATCATCTGATAATTGGAGAAAGAAAATGTGCTTTGTATACACTATGGAATATTAAAATATTACTCAGCAATAAAAAGAATGAAATCTTGTCTTTCAAAATGAAATGGATGCAACTGGAAACCATTTTTGAAATGGTTTTGAAATTTTTGAATTTTGAAATCATTTTGAAATAAGACAGTCTTCAGAAGAAAAAAACTGTTTTCATGTTGTGGTAAACAATGAATGTTCTTTCTATGAAAAATTGGCTATAGATTTTGATTGAAAGAGACAGAACAACCAAAGTCTTCAAAATTGTATGCCATTTTATGTGACTTACACTCAAGTTTTCTGAAATGTAACTTCTGCTGTGTTTTATAAAACTCATATTTAGGCCGGTGCCACGGCTCACTAGGCTAATCCTCTACCTGCGGTGCCGGCACACCGGGTTCTAGTCCCGGTCGGGGTGCCAGATTCTGTCCCAGTTGCTCCTCTTCCAGGCTAGCTCTCTGCTGTGGCCCAGGAGTGCAGTGGAGGATGGCCCAGGTTCTTGGGCCCTGCACCCGCATGGGAAACCAGGAGAAGCACCTGGCTCCTGGCTTTGGATCAGCGCGGTGTGCTGGCTGCAGCGGCCATTGTGGGGTGAACCAACGGCAAAAGGAAGACCTTTCTCTCTGTCTCTCTCTCTCTCACTCTCTACTCTGCCTGTCAAAAACATTAAAAAAAATCTCATATTTAAATTACCCAAAATGTGATATTTCTCCCCTGGTAACATATTAAATTATCCTGAGGTTCATAATATCACAATGGTAGTTTTTCACATCCCAATTGATAATGACATCACAATGGTTTTGGCAATATCACAATGGATTATGACACAACACTGTAGTTTAGGACATCATAATTGCTTTTCACATCACAATTGAGTTTAACAATATCACAATAGTGACTTGTGATATTGCTATAGATTATGACATCACAATGATAAGTTTTTGGTGTCAAGATGGAAAAATTCATAATGTGAATACAATGGTTGGTTTGTGAAATCACAATTTCATGTGTATGTTACCACAATATTGGCATATGTCATCATAATGCTTTCAAGACATCACAATTATTTATAAAATGATAATAGTGGTTTATGACATCACAACTGATTATCTTCACAATTATAGTTTTATGGCATCACAATAATTTTTATGACTTCACAGTTGGTCATAACATCACAATTTGATCTGACGTATTTTGGTTTATTCCATAATAATATTGGTTTATTATATCACCATATTTTTCACTACATCACAACTTATTATAATATCACAATGGTGGTTTACCATATCAGAATTGATTATTATATCAAAATGTTAGCTTTATATATAATATTGATGAATTATCACATCTCAGTTGATTATAAAATTTTTACATTATGATTTATTATGACATGACATGGTAGCTTTATAATATCAGTGTTTTTATGCTATCACAATTAATTATGACTTGACAATAGTAGCTTTCTAATAAAGTTTTTAAGACATCACAATTGATTATAACATCACAATGATAGCTTTATAATGCTATCATTTATATTATAAATGTTATATCATTTATTTATAAATATTATTTAATAATATTTATTAATTAATATTATTTATTGATTATTAATATTAATATTATTAATTATTAATTCCAGTTGATTACATCACAAGACTTTTTACAAATTCACAATTAATCATGGCATAACAATGGTAGATTTATGACAACACAATGTATTGTTCTGTCTGTCATCACAATATTGATTTATAACATCACAATAGTTTTGAGATATCATAATTGATTATAACATGATCACAGTTGTTTATGACACCATAATTTATGAAATCAGAACAGTAGGTTTATGACATCATAATGGTTTTATGACATTATAATTTATTAAGATATTACAATGATTATTTATGACATCAATTAGTTAAGACATCACAGTGGTTTTTGTGACTCCAAAAGTGATGATTACATCACAATTGTAGGTTTATGATACAACAATGGTGGTTTATCAATCCCTGTGGATTACATCCTAACAAGTTTTTATGCCATCAACATGGATTATTATATAATGTTGATAGCAGGTGCTATGATATCACAGTTTTATGACATCACAATGGAAGCTTATGACATCACTAATGATTATAACAACACAGTGGCTGGCTAATCACAATTATTTTATGACTTCAAAATTGAGTATGAGGGTACAATCTGGATTTATGACAACATGGTGGTATATTATAACACCACATATGATTATATGTTTATGATGTAAAAAATCATTTTAGAACTTCAAAATTATGGCAACACAATGCTTGCTTTATAACAAAAATGGTACATTCATAGCATCAGGATATTGCTATATGACAGAATTATTTTTGTAACATCATCATTATAACACTATGATGGTTTATGATATCACAACATTCATGGCATCACAATGCTCATGATATCACAATTGATAATAACACCACATCAGTAGATTTGTAATCTCACAATGATTTCATCTCTTCATAATTGATAACGACATCAGAGCAGTTGGTTTACAAAATCACAATGGCTGTTTTATAGCATCACAGTATTGGTTTATGACATAAAAATAGACTATGATATCACAATAGTGGTTCATGACATAACAACTCATTAGTATTCCAAAATGGTAGGTTTACATCACAATGATTGTTGGGCTCACAATCGTTCAATCGTGGTTTGAACATTTCAGTTGATTATGACATATGATTTTTGTGAAATTGCTATTGATTATGACAAAATAATGGTAGCTTTAGAACATCACCATTGACTTTTATGTAAAATATTGGTTTATGACATCCCCATAGATTTTACATCACAATTGATTATAATATAATAAGGGTCATTTATGACAGCTTGATTATGATGTCACAAAGTTCAACTTATGATGTTATAATTGTTTTATAATTTCACAGTTGATTATGACATTAAATGGTAGCTTTATTATATCACAATGGTGGATTATTACATCTCCACTAATTATAACATCACATGTTTTACAAAATTCCAATTAATTGTGACATAACAATGGTAACTTTACAACAACATGCTGGTTTTTATGTCATTAAAATATGGGGTTGTTACATCACAGTGATTTCTGTGACATCACAATTTATGATAATACCATAATGGTATTCTGTGACATAAAAATTGATAATTAAGTCACAATGCTAAGTTTATGATCTCAAATTGACTATGCTGTGTTATGACCTCACAATTGACTATGTTATCACAATGGTAGACTTATTATATCATAATGGTTTATCACACCCCAGTTGATTATGACATCATGGGGTTTCTTGCAACAATCACCATTGATTATAACAATGGTAACTTTATGACATCACAATGATTTTTATATCATCACAATAGATTTTCACTACAAAATTCATTTTATGACATCAGAATTGATTATATGAAAATAATATCTATGATAGATTACTTATGACATCATAGTAGTTGGCTTATGCCATCATAATAATGGTTCAAAATAAAATTGATTATGCAATGGTAGATTATGACATCACTATGGTAGTTTTATGACATGTCTTTGATACATTTATGGCAAGCAAATTGTTTTATGACATCACAATTGCTTATGAAAACACATTGGTTAATTTTTGAAATCACAATAGAAGGCTTATGATATCACAATGGTTTTAAGACATAAGAATCACTTTTTATATCAAAATGGTGGCTTATGACATCAAAATTGTGACATTACAGTCAGGTTTATGAAATCACAGTTGTTTTTGTGATTTCATAGATGATTATGATAACACAATGGTTGTGTTATGATATAACATTGTAGAGTTACAGCATCACGATATTGATTTATGACATCACAGTATTGATATTGACCTCATATCACAAAATTGATATTGACCTCACATGGGTGTTTACTACATCACAAGTGATTATGACATTACAATAGTAGATTTATGCTTGTAATGCCATCAAAATAGCTACTAATTCTAAATTCATTTTGTGATGCTACAATTTAAGATATCAGAACTGTATGATGTCACAATGATAGGTGTATAATGTCACAATTGATATAACTTTACAATTTATATAATTACTTTACTTTGGGGAGCACTTCGGACTAGACTAAGTTACTGGAATTAAGACTTATTCTATGCATCTGCTCTCCCACAATATGGCGCTGAGAAGGGAGAAACAGCTTCTACACAGCTGCCTCCAGTTCAACCAATAAACTGTAGGACCTGCTCCTGATTGGAGGAGAGCAGCATACTCGGCATGTGGGTAGCAGAGTTGGGATTGGTGGAAGAGGACTATAAAGGAGGAGAGAGACAACATGCACCAGGAACATCTATCTGAAGGAACACCTGTGAAGCCCCCGAGAGAGCTGGCCGGCCAGCGGTGTGCCGCTCCCCCGCGGAAGTGGGGAAAGTGGCTAGGGGGAACCGCCCTTCCACGGAGGTGGAAGGGATGGTAGCCAACCCGGGAAGAACCAGCAGCAAACCCGGGGAGGGCCGAGCAGACGAAAGAACAGCGCAGGGTCCTGTGTCGTTCCTCCACGAAGACGGTGAGCACCACTTTACAATTAACCATGACATCACAATGATTTTTTATGGAATCAAATATTGGTTTATGAAATCACAATGGTTTTATGAGATCACAATTTAAATCATAATGGTGGTTTATGGCATCACTATTCATTGGGACCTTGCCATGGTGGTTTATGGTATCACAGTGATAACATATGACATCACAATTGATTGTGACATCACAATGTTATGTGTATGAAGCCAGAATCACAACTTATTGTAACTTATATTGGTAGGCTTCCGAAGCACAATGTTTTATGTCATTACCATATTGTTTTATGATATCACAAGTTTTTAAACATAATTGATTATGACATCACAATTAGGTTATGATATCACAATGTTTTGTGATTTCATAAATGAGTATATTACCATGTTAGGTTTATAATATGAAATGGTGGTTTATCACATCTTGATGGATTATGTCACCAAGGTTGTTACATAACTATTGATGACATAATAGCTGTAGCTTTATGACATTGCAATGGATTTTTATGCCACTGCATTAGAATTTTTACTTAAATATTATTTTTATGATAGCACAATTCATTATAAAATCATAATGGTGGCTCATGAAATCCCAATTGATTAAGCAATGATATTATGACACCAACGGATCTATAACATTATGATAGCTTATGACATCATTATAAATGACATCACTGTGTGTATTTATGCATCACAGTTTTAATGAGTTCATGATTGTTGCATCACAATGGTATATATTTAACATAAAAATGCTAGATTGTGGCATAAATTCTGGCTTGTGTCATCACAATGATTCTTGTAACATCAAAATTATATCACAATAGTAGATTTATGTTATCACAATAATTTTATGTCATCAAAAGATTGGTATATGGCATCACAATAGATTTAATGACATCACAATTATGACATGACACTGCTTTATGACACCCACATAATTATTACATTACAGTGGTAGATTTATGATTCACAACAATTTTTGATATCATAATTGATTAGGACATATACAATGCCATATAACATCACAGTGATTTTTGTTATCCCACATTAGATTATGACATCAAAATTCATGATAACATCATTCATTATAACTTTGTAAACCATACTTTTATGTCACAAGAAGGTTTATGATATCACAGGGGTTGCTTATGACATGTCACTTCTTTCTAACAATACAAGTATTTTTAGTATGTAACGCTGGTAGTTTGGGACCAGTGCTATGGTGTAGCAAGTTACACCTCTTCCTGTAGTTCTGGCATCCCATATGGGCACTGGTTTGAGTCTTGGATGCTCCAGTTCCAATCAAGCTCCCTGCTAATGTACAAGGAGAATCAGTGGACAATGGCCCAGGTCCCTGCACCCCTACAACCATGTGGGAGACTTGAAAGAATTTCCTGGCTTCTGGCTTCAGCCTGGGATAAATCCAGTTTTGTGGCCATTTGGAGAGGGAACCAACAGATGAAAGATCTTTCTTTGTCTCTCCTTCTGTCTCTGTAACTCTGTCTTTTGAATAAACAGTAGGTTATGACACACAATGTTATTTTATATCATCACAATTGATTTGGCCTCTCAATGGATTTTGTGGCTTCACAATTCAGTATAACATCATAATGACATATTCAGGACATCACAATGGAGTTCTATGACATCACAATTGATGTTGCAATTGATCAGAATCATTGGTTTATGCTGTCCCAATAGTTTGACTCCATAATTTATTATGACAACACAATGGTTAGTGTATGACATCATTATGGTACTTTTATGGCATCAGAATATTGGTATATAACATGATGAGTCTTTTCATATCTTAACTGATTTTTACATCATAATAGTGGTTTCAAAATTCACAATTGATTATGACATCATAATTGTCATTTATGATCTCAGAGACTTTTGTGAGTTCATAATTTATTAGAAGGTTATGATATAACAATGGTGTTTTATCCCATTACAGTAGATTATGACATCACAAGGATTTTTACCAGATCATAATTGTTACATGATGATGTAGCTCTATAAAAGCACAGTGGCTTATTATATAATCACAACATTGGTTATGACATCACAATGATTTTATGGCAACAAAGTTTGTTACATCATAATTGTGCTTTATGACATCAAAATTGATTATGACTTTGCAATGGTAAGTTTATGATGTCACATTGGTTTTGATGAATCTGCATTATGATATCAGAATTGTGGATCTATGACATTACAATGATGGTTTATCATATCCAAATTGATTATGACACCACAAGTGTTTTATGACATCAAAATTAATTATGAAACAATGGTAGCTTAAGAATTAAAAATATTTTTATGAAATCACAATCATAACATCAAAATCACAGTTTTCTGACATCACATTTGAACTTTATGATATCCCAATGGTGGTTTAATGACACCACAGTTAACTTGGTAATGTCAAACTGTTTCTTATTACTTCAAAAAGCATTATGGTGACACAATAATATTTTATGACATCACAATTGTACATTAATGACATCACAATGCTGGTATATGATTATCACTGTGGCTTTTATTATCTCATGATTGATTATATCTTCATAGTAGTAGCTCATGCCATCACAACTGATTGTAACATCACAATGGTCATTTATGGCATCACAGCAATGGTTTATGGCATCAAAATTAAGATGTCACAATTGTGAGTTTATGACACTGTGATGAATTTATGACTTTGATTTGTGAGTTTATGACATCACAATGATCGGTTTATGGTGACACAATATTAGTTTATGAGGTCAAAATTATTTTATGATACACACCTAGTATGATGTCACAATGGTGGTTTATGATATCACACTTTACTATGGCTTTATAATGATAGATTTATGAGTTCACAATATTTTTGTGAATTTACAACTTATTATGCCATCACAACTGTAGGTTTATGACATTATGATGGTATTTTATTTTATCCAAGTTGATTATGACATCATAAGGATTTTTATGATATCACAGTATTGATTTATGACTTTACAATTGATTCATAATGTCAGCATTGATTTTATTTTATATTTTTTAGATTTTGTTTAAAAAATAAAACTTCATATGTTTCATATATACAGATTTGGGAACATTATGCTTCCCCCCTCCCAACATCCCTCCCATCCATACCCTAACCTTTCTTCCTCCTCCCTCTTCCTTTCCCATTCTTATTTTGATAGAGATTAATTTTATTAATTGTTATAAGATTAGCCCTACACTAAGTAGAGAGTTAACTGATTAGTATGAAGCATAAAAGAGTAAAGAACAAAAAGAAACCAAGAAGAAAAATATTGTTCCTCAACAGTCAAGGCAAGGGCTTTTCAAAATCAATAAATCTCAAAGTTTTAGCTTCACTCATAGATTACATTTTAAGTACTTTGTTAGTTACCACAGATCAGAGAGGCAGTATGGTATTTGTCCTTTTGTGATTGGCTTATTTCATTAAATAAAATGGTTTCCAGTTATATCCATTTTGTTGCCAATGATAAGATTTCATTTTTATGAACATGGTGTATTATTTCATAGTGCATATATACCATACTTTTTTATCCAGTCTTCAGTTAATGGACATCTGGTTTATGATGTCACAACACTTTTGGTGATTCTGCATTATGATATCACAATTGTGGATTTATGACATTACAATGGTCATATCCCAATTGATTATGACAGCACAGGTGTTTTATGACATCACAATTGATTATGAAACAATGGTAGCTTATGATTTCATAATATTTTTATGACATCACAATCAATCATAACATCATAATTTCAGTTTTATGTCATCATATTTAAACTTTGACATCCCAATGATAGTTTAATGACACCACAGTGAACTTTGTAATGTTTCAATGTATTTTATTGCTTCAAAATGTATTATGGCAACACAATAATTGCTTTATGACATTACAAAATTATACACTAATGACATCACAAAGCTGGTATATGAATATCACTATGGCTTTCATTATCTGTGATTGATTATAACTTCATAGTAGCTTATGCCATCACAACTGATAACACACAATGGTCATTTATGGCATCACAACATTGGGTTATGGCAGCACAGTTAAGTGTCACCATTGTAGTTTAGAAAACTACAATGAATTTATGAATTTACAATTAATTTTGACATCATAGCAGCTGGTTTATGACATCACAATGATTAGTTATTCTGAAAATATTAATTTATGAGGTAACAATGGGTTTTATGATACCACAACTAGTGTGATGTCACAATGGTGATTTATGACATCACACTTCATTATGATTTGATAATGACAGATTTATGATGTCACAATGTTTTTGTGAATTCACAATTTATTATGGCATCACAATGTTAGGTTTATGATATAATGATGGTGGTTCATCATATCCTAGTTGATTATGATATAATATTGATTTATGACTTTATAATTGATTAAGGATATCACAATTGATTTTCTTTAATTTTTTAAATTTTGTATAAGGAATACAACTTCATGCATTTAATATATACATATTTGGGAACAGGATGCTTCTTCCCTCTCTATGTCCCTCCCACCCATACTCTAACCTTTCTTCATCCTCCCTCTTCCTTTACCATTCTTATTTTTTACAGAAATTAATTTCAATTAATTCTTATAAGATTAGCCCTATGCTAAGTAGACAGCTAAATGATTAGTATGAAAAATAAAAGAACAAAAACAAACAAGAAAAACATTGTTCAAAATCAATACATCTCAAAGTGTCAGTTTCAATCCTACAGATTACATTTTAAATACTCTATTAGTTACCACATATCAGGGAGTCAGTATAGTATTTGTCTTTTATGACTGGCTTATTTCACTAAGCAAAATTGTTCCAGTTACATCATTTTATTGCAAATGACAAGATTTTATGTTTATTACCACAGTGTATTACTCCATAGTGCTGTATAAATATCATAATTTTTATTCAGCCTTCAGTTGATGGGCATATGGGTTGATTCCATATCTGAGCTATTATAAATTGAGCTGAAATGAACAAGAACATATATGCAACTCTCTAAAACGCTGGTTTCATTTCCCTTGGATAAATAACCAGGAGTGGGATAACTGGATCATTTGGTAGTTCTATATTGAACTATATGAGATATCTCCATACCATAGTCCATAGTGGCTTAACTAGTTTACATTCCTACCAACAGTGGATTAAGGTACCCTTCTCCCTACATCCTTGCCAGAATTTGTTGTTTATTGATTTCCATATGTAAGCCATTCTGACATGGGTAAGGTGAACGCTCACTGTGCTTTTGATTTGCGTTTCTGTGGGGAGCAACTGGGAGCAACTCGGACTAGACTAAGTTACTGGAATTAAGACTTATTCTATGCATCTGCTCTCCCACAATATGGCGCTGAGAAGGGAGAAACAGCTTCTACACAGCTGCCTCCAGTTCAACCAATAAACTGTAGGACCTGCTCCTGATTGGAGAAGAGCAGCGTACTCGGCATGTGGGTAGCAGAGTTGGGATTGGTGGAAGAGGACTATAAAGGAGGAGAGAGACAACATGCACCAGGAACACCTGAGGAACACCTGTGCAGCCATGAGAGAGCCGGCCGGTGGTGTGCCGCTCCCCCACGGAAGTGGGGAATGTGGCAGGGGGAACCACCCTTCCACAGAGGTGGAAGGGATGGTAGCCAACCCGGGAAGAACCAGCAGCAAACCCGGGGAGGGCCGAGCAGACAAAAGAACAGCGCAGGGTCCTGTGTCGTTCCCCCACGAAGACGGGGAGCGACACGTTTCACTGATGCCTAGCAATCCTGAGCATTTTTTTATGTGTCTATGGGCCATTTGAATTTCCTCTCTTGCAAAATGTCTGTTCAAGTCATTTGCCCTTTTCTTAATTGTATTGTTTGTTTTGTAGTTGTTGAGTTTCTTGAGCTCTTTATATATCTGGAAGTTAGTCCTTTGTGAGTTGCATTTTTTGCAATTTTTTCCCCATTCTGTTGGTTGCCTCTTCACTTTGTTGTTTCTTTTGTACTGCTGAAGCTTCTCCATTTGATGCAATCCCACTTGTTAATTTTGGCTTTGATTGCCTGTGCTTATGGAGTCCTTTCCAAGAAGTCTTTTCCTATGCAGATGTCTTGTAGGGTTTCCTCATTGTTCTCAAGAAATTTGATGGTATCACATTATAGATTTAGGTCTCTGATTCATTTTGAGTGGATCTTTGAGTAAGGTGTAAGACAGGAGTCTTGCTTCCTATTTCTGCATGTGGAGAACCAATTTTCCCAGCACCATTTGTTGAAGAGACTGTCTTGGCTCCAGGATTTTATTTTTGCTCCTTTGTCAAAGGTAAGTTGACTGTAGATGCATGTCTTATTTCTGTGTTTTCAGTTCTGCTCCGTTGGTCTAAATGGATGTTTCTGTGGCAGTACCAGGCTCTTTTGATTATAACTGCCCTGTAGTATGCCTTAGTTCTGGTATTGTAATGCCTCCAGCTTTGTTTTTGTTGTTTAAGATTGCTGTAGCTATTCAGGGTCTCTTGCATTTCCATATGAATTTTAGCATCAGTTTTTCTATAGAAATTGTGAAAATAATGTTGTTGCTATTTTGATTGAGATTACATTGAATCTATAAATTGTTTTCAGTAGTATGGATATTTTGAAGATGTTGATTCCTCCATTCCACGAACATGGAAAATTTTTCCACTTCTTTATGTCTTCTTCAATTTCATTCTTTAATGTTTTGTAATTTTAATTGCAAAGATCTTTGGTGTCCTTGATTAAATTTACTCCAAAGTATTTAACTTTTTATAGCTATTGTGAATGGGATTGACCTTAGAAATTCTTTCTCAGGTATGGCATTGTCTATGTATACAAAGTCTATTCATTTTTATGTTTTGATTTTATATGCAGCTGCTTTACCAAACTCTTATATCAGTTTCAATATTCTCTTCATGTAGTCTTTTGGATTCCCTATATAAAGAGTAATGTCATCAGAAAATAGCGATAGAGGGCCGGCACCATGGCTCACTTGGTTAATCCTCCGCCTGAAGTGCCAGCATCCCATATGGGCACCGGATTCTAGTCCCAGTTGCTCCTCTTCCAGTCCAGCCCTCTGCTGTGGTCCAGGAGGGCAGTGGAGGATGGCCCAAGTGCTTGGGCTCTTGCACTCACATGGGAAACCAGGAGGAAGCACCTGGCTCCTGACTTCGGATCAGCACAGTGCTGGCCATAGCAGCCATTTGGAGAGTGAACCAACGGAAGGGAGACCTTTCTCTGTCTCTCTTTCACTGTCTATAACTCTACCTATCAAATAAAGTAAAAAAAAAAGAAAATAGGGATAGTTTGACTTCTTTCCCTATTTGTATGCCTTTGATTTCTTTTATTCCTGCCTGATGGCTCTAGCTAAAATGTCCATGACTATATTTTACAGCAGTGGTGAGAGCTGACATCCTTTTTTTGTTCCAGATCTTAATGGGAATGCCTCCAATTTTTCCCCATTCAGTAGCTTGTGCCCTATGCCTTTTTTTTTTTTTTGACAGGCAGAGTGGACAGTGAGAGAGAGAGACAGAGAGAAAGGTCTTCCTTTTCCATTGGTTCACCTCCCAATGGCCGCTGCAGCTGGCACACCACGCTGATCCAAAGCCAGGAGCCAGGTGCTTCTCCTGGTCTCCCATGTGGGTGCAGGGCCCAAGCACTTGGGCCATCCTCCACTACACTCCCCTGGACAGGAAGAGGAGCAATGGGGACAGAATCCGTTGCCCCAATCGGGACTAGAATCCAGTGTGCCGGCGCCACAGGTGGAGGATTAGCCTAGTGAGCCGTGGCGCCGCCCCCCCATGCATTTGTTATAAATTGCTTTGATTATGTAGTGGAATGTTCCTTCTTCACCCAATTCGCTTAAAGTTTTCATCAAAAGACTGCGTTTAATTTTTGTCGAAAGCTTTCTCTGCATCTATCAACATAATTGTGTGGGTTTTGGTCTTCAGTTTGTTAATGTGGTTTATCAGCTTCATTGATTTTTGGATGTTGGATCATCCTGCATACCAGCGATAAATCCCACTTGGTGCGGGTGAATGATCTTTCTGATGTGTTGTTGGATTCAATTTTCTAGTATTTTGTTGAGGATTCTTGCATCTATATACATCAGGGATATTGGTCTATAGTTCTCTTTCTCTGTCATGTCTTTTTGGCTCAGGTATTAAGATGATGCAGCCTTCATTGAAGGAGTTTGGAAGGATTCCCTCTTTCAGCTATTTTGAATAGCTTGAGAAGGATTGGGATGAGTTCTTTAAATGTCTGGTAGAATTCAGCAGTGAAGCTGTCCGGACCTGAGCTTTTTTTGTTGGAGGGTCTTTATTACTCATTCAATATCCATTTGGGTTATTGGTCTGTTTAGATGTTCCTTGTCTACAGGGTTCAATTTAAGTGGGCAATAAGAATCCAGGAAGGTTTCCTGATTTGTTGGCATACAGATCTTTATAGGAATTCCTGATGATTATTTTTATTTCTGTGGTCTCGGTTGTTACATTTCCTTTTTCATCTCTGATTATGTTGATTTGGATCTTCTTCTTTTTTGATTAGTAGGGTCAATGGTGTGTCTATTTTTCTTACTTTTTCAGAAACCCAGCTCTTCATTTCATTGATCTTTCATATTGTTTTTTTTTTTGTTTCAATTTTATTTATTTCTTCCTAGTAATTTGGGGTTTGTTTTTTTCTAAAGGTCCTTAGGATGCATTGAGAGCTCAGTTATTTGGAGAAACTCCAGTTACTTTATGTATGCACTAATTGTTATAAACTTCCTTCTTAACAATGCTTTTTCTAAATCACATAAGTTTTGATATGCGGTACAGTCATCTTCATTTTTTTTCAGAATTTTTTTTTATTTCTTTTGGGACCCACTGTTTGGGAGCATACTGTTCAGTCTCTATGTATTTGCATATGTTCTTGAGATTCTTAGTTGTTCATTTTGAGCTTCAATGTATTGTGATCAAAGAAGGTACATGGTATGATATTGATTTTTTTGAGTGCATTGAGACTTGCTTTATGGTCTTTCTAGTATTTGGTTTATCCTAAAGAAAGTTCTGCACACTGCTGAGAAGAATGTGTATTCCTCCACTGTGGGTGAAAAGTTCTATAGGTATCAGTTAGGTCCAATTGGTCCATTGTGCCAATTATCTCTGTTGTTTCTTTGTTGAGTTTCTGTCTGGTTGATCTATCCAGTGATGAAAGTGAGATGGAAGTTACCCATTGCTGATGAATCCCTCATTACTATTGTATTGGAATCAATGTCTCCCTTTAGATCCATTAATAGTTCTTTCAGTTAGACAGGTGCCCTGTATTTGGGTCCATATACGTTTATTATTGTCACATATTCCTGTTATATTGATCTCTTGATCATTAAATAGTCCCCTTCTTTGTCTCTTCTAACAGTTTTTGTGTTAAAGTTTATTTTGTCTGATATTAGGATGGTTATGCCTGCCCTTTTTTCCCCATTAGCATGGAGTATTTATTCCAACTTTCCACTTTCATTCTACATATATCTTTGCTGATGAGGTGTTTTTCTTGTAGTTAGCAAAGAGATGGATTTTTTTTTTAATCAATTCAGTCAGTCTGTACCTTTTAACTAGAGAGTTGAGACCATTTACATGTATGGTAACTATTCATAAGTAACTACCTGACCTTGCCATTTGTCTGCAAATGTTCCTATTGTTGGCTTTGGAGTCCTTTTGTTCTTTTACTGAGGGATTTTCTGTCTTTGCATTCTTCACGGTGATGGCTTTCTTTCCGTATTTTTGTGTGTAGTACATCCTTAAGCATCTTTTGTAATGCTGGATGAGTGGTGACAAATTCTTTCAATTTCTGCTTGTTATGGAAGGTCTTTGTTTCACCTTCATTTATAAATGAGAACTTTGCAGAGTACAGTAATCTAGGTCGACAGTTTTTTTTTTTTCTCTCTCTTAAGATTTGGACTATATCTTGCCATTGTCTTCTAGTCTGTAGGGTTTCTGGTGAGAAGTCAGTTGTGAGTCTAATTGGAGATCAGCAAGTTACCTAGTGGTCTTCTCATGTACAGGTTAGAATCTTTTCTTTATGCCTTACCATGGAAAGTTTGATTAGTATGTGTTGTGGTGAAGATCTTTTCTAGTCATATCTGTTGCAAGTTCTATGTGCTTCTTGTACTTGGAAATTCCTTTCTTTTTTCAAGTTAGGCAAGTTTCCTATAATTATTTTACTAAGTAAGCCTTCTAGTCCTTTCTTTCTTTCCACACCTCATGCACTCCTAAGACTCATATTTGGATCTTTTGATAGTATCCTGTAGATCTCCAACACAGTTTTGTAGTTTTCTAATTTCTTCTTGCTATTTTTGGTCTGACTGTAAAATTTCCAGTTTTTATTTTTTATTTTTGACAGGCAGTGTTAGTGAGAGAGAGACAGAGGGCAAGGTTCACCCCCCAATGGCCGCTGCAGCTGGTGTGCTGTGCTGATCTGAAGCCAGGAGCCAGGTGCTTCCTCCTGGTCTCCCTATGCGGGTGCAGGGCCCAAGCACTCGGGCCATCCTCCTCTGCCTTCCCGGGCTACAGCAGAGAGCTGGACTGGAAGAGGAGCAACTGGGACAGAACCAGCGCCCCAACCAGACTAGAACCTGAAGTGCTGGCACTGCAGGCAGAGGATTAGCCTCGTGAGCCATGGCACCAGCCAAATTTCCAGTTTTATCATCTTGCTTGGATATTCTTTCTTCTGTCTCACCAACTCTGTTGTTAAGAAATTCCATTGCATTGTTTATTTGATCTATTGTGTTCTTCATTTCTAGCATTCATTTATTTTTTAAATTCCATTTCAAGCATTCCTCAACCTCTTCATCTTCACATTCTAATATTGAAATGTTGTACTCTTCCTTTGTGGGGCTCATAGTGTCTTCCGTATTATTGTTTCTTGAACTTTTGCCTTTATTTTTAGGCATTTGTAGATATTTTTGTTTGGTGGCTTTTATCTTTGATCTGTGCCTCGAGGGCTTATTGGGATTCTACACTTTCAGTGAATAACAGATGGTGTGTGCTGGGTGTGGCTATGGAGCTCTGTTCAGATCTCCAGGATGGGGCAAGTATCCAGGGAAACCCAAGTTGAGCATGTTAGCCTTTCTCTGGTTAACAGGATGGAGAGGATTGATTACCACTATTAGTGTGACCAGCCCTTCTCTCAGCTGAGGAACAACTGTTAGTCCCCAGTATGCTCATTTCTCATCTGCACCCATTGTAAGAAATGCACATATGATCTGTGGAGTCTTTCCTGTGAACATGTTTCCCTCTGCTATCAGCTACTCTAGGCAACCCAGGAGCCCTGAGAGTGTGTAGAAACACTCTGTGGCTGCCTAGAATCCAGTAACACCCTGCATCCTCTTAAGCAGTCACAGTGTTTTCTCAATCTCAGCTCCCAGGGTTCTGAGGGCCATGGAGTGCCAGTGGGGCCATTCAGCCCCACTAGGCAGTTCTCTCTGCCAGGAAATTAAGGTGTTCCCAGAGCCACTGTTTGTGTGAGATCTAGTTCACTGGATTGAATCAGATTTGATGTCTGTAGGGAATGCGGGTTTTTGTCTCCTGATCTGTGGTTCACAGGTGCTCAAAGTACCACCACAGCTCTGCTCATTTCACAGTTGTGCTGCAAACATAGGAGAGTCCACCATGTGGTACTTCCCTTCTGTAGGGATGGCTCTCCCTCCCACCATTGCCAGGTGGGTGTAACTGGCATGGAGGGGTCTTTTTCCCTTGGTTTCTCCTGAATCACTGTGGTTGCCCTAGCCAGTTAGATATAGAAGGTTATCCCAGTAATTTCTGGGAGTTCACACAGGAGCTGGGGCAGCCACTACCTGCTTGTGTCCAAAAGTGGCATAGGCCTCCCACAGCTGGCTGTATGTCTGTTGTAGTGGGGTGGGGGAGGGGATAGTACCACATAGAGGTCTGCTTCCCCCCACCCCTCTAGAGGATCTGAGTGGGACTCTAAAAGATGCCATTCACTAAGCACTCCCTCCTGCTGTATCAGCAGCATCATGCATTCATGGAGTCAGCTCTCACCTAGTTTGAATGTAAGCTTGTGGGTCTTTTATTGCATGTCTGCTCTTTCAGCATGGGTCCACACCATTTCTACTACTTTTTCAGTATCTCCCACTGCAGTTTCCCTGCTGGTTTATCCTGAGAGTGTATTTTATACCCTGTTTTTAAATATTAGTTTTGCCTAGCTTAAATCAGACCACCCTGTTACTATTCTTCCATCTTGGAGCCTCATATTCAAATATCTTTTAAATATTTGTTTATTTGAAAGATAGATATATAGAGTAAGAGAGAGAGAGAGAGAGAGAATCTCCCATTCAGTGGTTTACTCCCAAAATGGCCATAGTGTTCAGAGCTGAGCTAAGCCAAGGCCAGGAATTAGGAGATCCTTCTGGGTCTCCCACATGGGTGCATGGGCAGAAGAATTTGGGTCATCTTCCACTGCTTTCCCAGGCACATTAGGAAGAGGCTAGATTAGAAGTGGAATAGCCAGGAATCTAACTGGCTTCTGTCGCTCCCCCTCTTCATGGAGGAACGACACTAAACCCTGCCTAGGCTTCATATCCGAGTCACAGCACCATTATGTCGCTCCCCCTCTTCGTGGAGGAACGACACAGGACCCTGCGCCGTTCTTTCGTCTGCTCGGCCCTTCCCGGGTTTGCTGCTGGTTCTTTCCGGGTTGGCTATGGTCCCTTCCACCTAGGTGGAAGGGCGGTTCCCCCTGCCACTTTCCCCACTTCCGCGGGGGAGCGGCACACCGCCGGCCGGCTCTCTCGGGGGCTGCACAGGTGTTCCTCAGGTGTTCCTGGTGCATGTTGTCTCTCTCCTCCTTTATAGTCCTCTTCCACCAATCCCAACTCTGCTACCCACACGCCGAGTACGCTGCTCTCCTCCAATCAGGAGCAGGTCCTGCTGCTTATTGGTTGAACTGGAGGCAGCTGTGTAGAAGCTGTTTCCTCCTCTCCCAGCGCCATATTGTGGGAGAGCAGATGCATAGAATAAGTCTTAATTCCAGTAACTTAGTCTAGTCCAAGTTGCTCCCAGTTGCTCCCCACAGCTTCCATATGGAATAATGGCACTGCAGGCAGATGCTTTTTAAGAGCTCTCACATAGGAGAGAAGGTAAAGCTATTCTTTGCTGAGCCAGCAGTAAGAAGTACCATTCAGCAGAAAGAATTATAAAGAGGCAGTTTTTGGTCCAATATGAGCAGAAATGCTGCCAGGTATGTAGTGTTATGCTGTGCATATATCCTGCTATACCCTACATGTACACTTGCTCATTTAATCTTCACCATGACCTAATTATGCAGGAGGTAGTAGAGCCTGTTTTCAGATGTAAAAACATCTCCCAATTTTTAAGGGATTCACATAGAGTCACACAACTATTGAGAATCGGTGCCTGGATTCCCACCCAGATGTTCTGCTGCAAACCCCAGAAGTACCAGAGCACATTTGGACACTAGCTTCTAATACAAGGATACCATCAAGCCACCCTGACATAAACTGGCCTATTCCTTTCCAACTGGCTGGTCCTCATCCAGAGAGATGGTGCTTGTATCTCTGTGGCTGATTTTGTGTATTCTTCTTTGCAGCTGTGTGTGCAAAACAGGATATGAAGGGGACAGAATTCTCTGTTCTGAGATGGCACTTGCATGGGATAAACACCATGACGCTAGAACCATAATGTAAAAGTTGGTTTTATTTCCCAGATGCCTGGTATTTTTTATGAAATCCTGGGGGAAGGCATTACAAAAGGCAGTGTCTGATAAAATTTCATAGGCATTAAACACTTGATTTTGATTCTCAAATTTTGAAGACAGCTACCAGGTGCTTGCTGTGAACATCAGCTTTTTAAATCCAAATAGGAGGGGGCTTTGGTATCTTAAAAATAGCCTGAGAATCAGATATTGAAATCAATAATATTGACTCTCAATTAAAACTTGACAGCTTACAAGAGATTTGGATAATTTACCTGATGGCATTTGCCTCTCCCAACAAACCAAAGAAGTAGATAACGTGAAACCACTTCACATGTAAGGAATGAGATTCAAGGAAGTGAAGTGACTTGTCCTGAGTTCTGTTGTTAAAAGGAATATAGCCAAAATCTACGTGTTTTACTAATATCTTCCAAATATTCTCACCATCACCTGAACCTAGTCATCTTCAGTCTTTGTCTACTATTCCATGACTGGTCCCTTTGCTTTCTTTCTAGTCTACCTGTAGGGCTTTGCCCACTCAAAGTAAGAATAGCATGAAGTAAATCAGATGTTTCCAGGTGTAAATATCTTTGGGAAATTCATTTAGCTCTGAGAGTAAAATCCATATACAACTGTGCAGTCTTAGCTCACCAGATTCCACCTGGGTGAATCCCAATCAGACAGTGTTATCTCAACAATGTACTGAAGAATTCAGCTAGAAAATTGCAGGCCCAAACCTCCTTCCCCAAAGCTGAAACCCTGTGGGGCGGGGGTTGTATAGTTTGGGTTCCTTATCTTTACAGCTGCACCTGTGTGAGGATAAGGGGCCAAAGCTGTGGAACCCTTGCAGGAGATGTCCTTTGAACTCCCTGCATGTGCTCTGAGTTTCCCCGTGAGGTGTGAGGTGATTTGCTAATGAGCTTCCCTTGGTGTGAGAAGATTTGCTAAATGGCACCATAATGTGTGGAATGTCTCTGAAAACCCTACAAAAACCCTGACCCTTGACTTCTGGGGGCTGCTCTGTTCCTGCGTGTTCAGAGAGCTCCAGCATGCTGGGTTGAATAAACCCCTTGCTGATTGCATGAGTGTGTCCTGGGGTGGTGGACATTTCTCGACCCTAACATTTGGAGGCCCCTGGGAGATCTGGTCTGCTGCCTGTGGACGCCTCCAAGGGATATCTCTCAGGGTAAGTAAAGGCGCCTATTCTTGTTATTTTATGTTGTGTTGTTACTCCGGTAGTCTGTGAGCACTCTAGGTCTGTTCAAGTTTTCTGGTTTTGAGAGTTATTGCACTGGTGTAGTAGCTGTTGGGGCAGGTGCGTGAGCCCTCCCCGACTGTGGCCAGCAGACGTGCCCAGGGGGCCACAGGCTATGGCCCTGGGGGATGCCCCAGGAGGAAAAAGGAAGGCTGGGGATGCCCAGGGGTTTCTGTCGGGTAGATGTTAAGTCTGCATCTGTATTGCCAGCTCAGTCGGTAAGGCAGGCCGGTGTGGCCTGCGTATTATTTTAGGGTTCTTACAGACACTCTAACTGGTCATTGTGTGTTGATCTCTGTCATTGTGTCCCTGTTCCTGTACCTTGTGTTATCTGAAACCATGGGTCAAACTGTGTCTACTCTGTAGGGGACGAGGCTCCCCAACTCTGTAGGAAGGAAGTGGGTCACTCTCACAGTGCAGCGTGAGGCCAATGGTCCATTTTTGTCTTTTGTTTTGTCCAGTGTCCTTTTTTGTGAGTCTCTTTGGTGTTTGTTTTTGGCTGTTTGTCCCATTGCAAGAGTTTCAGAAAGGTAAATACAGACTTAGACAACTCTTAGAAAGGGAGACTAACCACCCTTTGTTCTGCAGATTGGCCTACTTTGAAGTAGGCTGGGCACCTGAGGGCACCCTTGACATCCTGGTCTGGCAAGATCTGGTAGAAACTCCCTTTCCTGGTTAAAGCCTTTTTACTCCCTCAGGAACAGCCTTCGAAGGAGATTTTAGCTGTCCAGGACTGTCCCGGCAAAGCAGATGTAAAGAAAACTAAGACTTCAGCCTCAGCGCCGCTCTGTTCTGTTTTACAGGGTGACTCTGAAGATGATTTGACTTTCCCTGTTCCCTACCAGCCACCGAGCCCTGGCTGTGGGGCTGCAGCAGGGACACAGGAGAGGGTACAAGAAGCAGCTCCCCAGGGGCCAGCAGAGCCCTCCACTCTCCCTTCACATGCAGCAGGGAAACCCCTGCTGTGCCATTAGCAAGTGCCTGGAACCCCCTGTGTGTTCAAAGCTGGCCCTTTGAGCCTCAACCTGCAGGACTCAGCTGGGGCCCAGGAATGGCAGGTGGAGGGTGGGAAGGCAAGCCTCCCAACTCATTCCTCAGGATCCTAACTCCCTGAGACATACCCGTTCCCCCCAGACTGACTCCCCATGGCTGACCAAATGGGGCAAGTGGACAGATCTCCTGGACTTCGGGACCCGGTAAGTCACCCTGGGGCACTCTGTACTCAGGCCCGCCTTTGTGTGGAAGGGGAGGCTTTTGTTACCCCTCTACCAGGTGCCTGTCTGGTGTCTGTAATGGAAGAGAGTACGTATGTGGTGTAAATGTGTTTGTGGCTCCATGGCCCTGCAGCTACAGAGTCTGAATGGGCCCTAACCTGCAGCTCCATGTTCACCAGGCAGGCGAAGTGATCTCGGTCCAGATCAGTGCCTGTTCCAGAGGTTTTTATCTTTTGTTTTGTGCAACCAAGGGGGACATTTTAGACTTTAACTCCCTCTGTTTTGTGGTATGTTAACTCCACCCCTTTGCTGGGAGTGGAGGGGTGAAAGGTCAGCTGCCTGTTGGCATGGGGTAGTAATAACTTAAAATTTTTCTAAATCAGGTTAATCTCTGAGCTTTTCACCCGGGACACCCCAGCCCCCTGGCCCACAGTCACTCTTGGGACCCATCTTGCAGCTGCCAGAACAAGTATCTGACTGTTTACTGGGTGCAGTCTGGGAGCCGGCAGCAGGTGCTGTTAGTCACTGCTGGGATGGATGGTGGCTTCTTCCCAACAGACACTTTTTGTCCCAGATTACCTGGCTACTCCCTGCTTCATCAGCTCCATGGAAACACTCACACGGGGAAAACGGCTTAGAAGCTCTGGTCAACTGGTATTATATGACTGTGCTCCCCATGCTTGACAGAAACGTAACTCGGAGACGTTAAACTTGTGCCTGCAGCAATGCCAAACGGGGGCCCTCACAGCCACCAGGAATATGAAGAACAGGACGAAGCCTGTTTGGAGGCCTAGAGATAGACTTTGCTAAGTTAGTACCCAGCAGAGGCTAAGGATACCTGTTGTTACTGTTTGCAGGACTCAGGCTGGGTGGAGTCCTTCCACACCAGAACAGAAAAAGCCAGAAAAGGCACCAGGGTTTTGCTGATTAAGATCTCACCCAGGTATGGGGTGCCTACCACTATTGGGAGATTGAGGCTGAACTTTGATGTGTTGCCTTGTTTAAAAATGCTGTCTTAACCTGTTAAGAATCTCCAAATTATTCCAAAATGTAAATCAAGAATATTGGCAGATAAAAAACATCACAAGTGTAAAAATATGTGCTTAATAAGAAAGGTTAAAAAGTTTTTTTTTTCAAAAACATGGTTTGTAAGAATGACTTCATCCTGATAGCTAGTTTACTCTAGACTAAAATGGAAATGATGAAATGCTTTAAGTTACAGAAGGTGTGAGGAAGCCACAGAATGTTAACCAGATATTTTGGATTTTGAGCCTTCGTGGCATCCTTGAGTCATTCAAAAGAAATTGAAATTTCAAACATTTAAACTTCGACAATTTCCAAGGGCCAATTTGTAAGTTGTCAAAGAACATATGTCTCTCACCTTGTAGAGACACCAACTAATCAGGCTATTTGGATTATATCAGAATTACTGTCAAAATATAAAGTGGTGAAAAGTTAAAATGTCTAATCATCTTGTGTTACTAGACACGATGGTTATCTTAATGAGAAAGCCCCAGGGGCCTAAAAGAGTTAAATACTTCGTAGAATCTACATGTGCTTTGAAAAATACTGTGAAGTAAGCAAGTGCCTCTTGGTGGTTAATAAGTTTATAATCTTAAATGTGGCAACTTAAAATCTTGTCATCTACAGTTTTATATATATCAGATTGGCTGCTCATAAAACTAAAGCATTGTTGGTTCTGTGTTTAGCTATCCTCCTATAGGTTCTGATGGAATTTTTCCAGCCACAAGTATTGTACTCAGTGCTTTGGGATGACTCTGTAACCAGATGAAGCCAATAACATACTAAAGGAACCAACTGTGAGAAAGTATGGTTAGCTGAGGTTAAATCTGCTGGTTAAACAAGCTATATCATGTTAGATATTTAAGAGATGTTTCCAAATATATGTATTAATATTTATGAAAGGCATTGGACCTTCCGGTAAATGTTCTTAGGTTGTTAGCTAATGGTTAAATCTGCTTTCTAAGTTTTCATGTGATATTGCTATTGTCAGTAAACGATCTGGGACTGGCCCCCCCATTTCTCTAGATGGCTAGCATTTTTCTGTAATGGCATAGCCAAAATAAGAGCTTAAATTGTAATTTCTTAGCTAGATTTACTTCACTATCAGCGAGGTAAACAGTAAACAGGAAAGACCTCCCTTTCAAAATAGTTTTCCTCATGGGCATTGTCTGCCTCAATATAAACGATGGCAGAACATGCCTGTGGCTACAGACTTCCACTGAAGATTAGAGATGGGACTTGAGCACCCCCGTGACTTGCATCCTCTGGTCTGCTTTAACAAAAACCAGGAGGAAAAAGCTAGGCATCAGAAGCAGTGGGTGGCAGACCTATTAATGGCTGCTCTGTACAGTGATCTGCCCTCAAGGAGACCCGACTGCAGTGGCTTTCAACGTGGCAAGCCTGGGCTTCAACAGAAGTCAGCTTGTGAAGAGCCCTGGCAGCTCTGCCAAGAGTTGGATCACTGGAAATGGACCTGCCCTGGAGTTGAAGGATGCCCAGGTCAGAGCCACAGATCTCATTGGCTCTAAGCTGAGAAGCCCTTCACTCAGCCCAGCTTCTAAAGTGACCACTGCAGCTGAGGGGACAGCCAAGTAGGGTCAGCAACACTGCAGGCAGAGCTGTAAGTTTCCTGTTAGAGAAGCCACCTGCTTTTACCTGGCTAGCTCTCCTCCAGGCCAGCTAGGTAATGGAAGTCAACAGGGTGCCCTCCCCAAGGAAGTTCTCATCCCTTAGGATGTACCCTATGTAAAGAGATGGGTCTGGGCCTCTTAACGTACAAGGCTTTAAAGCCCACCTGATTACTATCAAGCCAATTCTGTCAGTTTCTATTTGGCTTAGCATCTTTCTGTCCTTTGTTATGGACCCTGACTAGAAGACAAGGGTCAGCACTGTACAGTTGATGGTCCTGCCATCACAATACTAGCCCCTAGATGAGCAGGCCATTAGAGTGGGTGGAAGGGGACCATGATTGGCCCCCATAGTTACCAGTAGAAGGGGGAATGAAGAATTCAGCTAGAAAATTGCAGACCCAAACTTCCTTCCCCAAAGCTGAAACCCTGTGGTGCAGGGGTTGTATAGTTTGGGTTCCTTATCTTTACAGCTGCACCTGTGTGAGGATAAGGGGCCAAAGCTGTGGAACCCTTGCAGGAGATGTCCTTTGAACTCCCTGCAGGTGTTTTGAGTTTCCCTGCGGTGTGAGGTGATTTGCTAATGAGCTTCCATCGGTGTGATTTTCTAAATGGCACCATAATGTGTGGAATGTCTCTGAAAACCCTACAAAAACCCTGACCCTTGACTTCTGGGGGCTGCTCTGTTCCTGCGTGTTCAGAGAGCTCCAGCATGCTGGGTTGAATAAACCCCTTGCTGACTGCATGAGTGTGTCTCTTGGAGTCATTCTTGGGGTGGTGGACGTTTCTCGACCCTAACAGTACCATGTACATTTCTCTAATTCTAACCCTGTTCTTCACCCTTCTAGTGTGATCATTCTAATAGCACTGGAGATTGATCAAATGCTCAAGAGCTTGGATTCTGACATTATATGGAATGACATGGATTCCTGCCTCTTTGTAGCTCTATGATCTTGGATAACTCCTTATCTGTGAATTACAGATAACAATAACATGGCCCCCAATATTTATCCTTGCAAAAAAATAAAAATAGCTCCTGACCTCTTAAATAACAGTGGTACATGTAATGGTGGTCATTACCCAGTCCATCTCCTAGCAATCTTGCTCTTTAAGTTATCAGTCTTTCATTGTCCTCCATGCAAATATGTCCTTCCAGAACATACTTCCAGAAGTTCTCTTGACTTTTGGAATTTTGTAGTTAGACTGAGGTGTCAGGAGTTTTGCTTTTGCTTTTTCTTCTACAGGCAAGATGTTTCAAAACTGGTGCCTGGACACACAACTGTGTGTGCCGTGCCAGTAAGGATGGACAGGGAATGATAATTTCTTGGAGATAAAAATTGCCTGCTGCTTGGTTCATGTGGCTGCCACAGCAATGCAAACTGTCTGTAGGCCCTTGCCAAGTACGCAGATGTGTGGAGATTAAAGAGGAAATTGAGTTTTACAGAAACTATTTCTAGAACTAGTTCCAGTACTAGACTTTGACAAGAACTTCCTGAAGATTTTTTAATCATTGTGACAGTAAGATTAGGTAATTGTCACAACTATGACCAGTTAGTATTGTCCTATCTTATAGGAAGAGGAAATTGAGGCACAGAGACATTTGTTCAAATCACAGAAAACGTTGGGTGCAAATATCACACCATTATGACTCCAGAGCTGACCCATTAGTCTACAGTGTTGACCACACTTTATGATGGCTTCAAAAAGTTCATAGAGTTCACATTATGAGAAACTTCATGAATTTCAAAAATTTTTGCACAAATATAAATGTATCTTTAATACAATTTTTCACATTTTAAAGCCCTTGTATATTTCTGTGGTGCTCTACAGCTCATTAGTCCCTTTGACCTGCTCTCATTTAAGTAGACCAAGGCAGAGAAGGCTGCTGCCTGAGATGCAATCAACTCCAGAGGAAGGGATACCAGCAGTACTAGGAGTGTGGCCACAGGAGAAAATGGCTGATGAGGACCTCAATCCTCATCCATCCCACATGATCTCTCATCTTCCCAGAGGCAGAAGTGAAAGATCTGTCTTATGGTGCTAAGAGGTCTGAGATATGGAAGATGGGAACCCGTATTTGAAACCAATTCCTATGTTTTGAATCTTACTATACTTTCTTGACTTTACAATCTAAGGTCCAATTTTTTTAAGATCCAAACTATTTTCTGCTGTTTGAAGAATCTGTTTCTTCCCATGATGAGAGGTACAGTCCAAGGTAAAGCTAACCTTGTTCACCATGAACTTCTTAAGCTTCCCTTTCAGGCTTTTTGGTTCTTGGTCCTCTCATTTCTGTGCCCATGGCAATTATTAGAGAAAAGATCTTGCATGGAAGTTGATGTGTGAGAAATGCCCATGGTGTATTTTCATAAAATACTTAGCATTAGTGTGGCCATGACAGTAGGAATCAGTAGAATGTAGGATAGAGTGTCACCAAAAGAGTAGGTTAAGTGTTGAGTTTGTTTTGCAAACCATGCACCACTCGTTTCCTTTGTAAACACACAATGATCTGATGTCTCAGTTCCAAGAACTGTTAGCCTTCCTGACACCACAGTATAACTCCCTTTACCCTCTTCCAGATCTGCCCAACAATGTCCAGCCTGATACACCTACCTCATTCTGGCTTAGGTGCCATGTCAGGTTTAGACTGTACCTCCCAAGTTTCTAAACCAGTGAGAAACTGGGGGGGGGGGTGATCTCTGTATGACAGGATAAAGAGCTGAATCTCTGAGGAAAATTCCTGTTTCTGTCTGCTGGTCACCACTCTTGAGACTGGGTAACAAAAAATAGTGGGGCTGGTGCTGTGGCACAAAGCGTTAAACCCCTGGACTGTAGCACTGGCATCCTGTTTGGGCACTGGTTTGAGTCCTAGCTGCTCCACTTCTGATCCAGTCCCCGGCTAATGTGCTGGGGAAAAAGAGGATGGCCCCAAGTACTTGGGCCCCTGGCACCCAAAAGGGAGACTCAGGGGAAGCTTCTGGCTCCTGGCTTTGAATCAGCTCAGCTCTGGCCATTGCAACCATTTCGGCAAGTGAACCCGTGGATGGAAGCTGAGTTTGAAGTCACTATGTTAAGTGAAATAGACAGTCAGGAAAGGACATTTTGTTACTCTTCTTCTATGATAACCCTACAATAATTGCTTTCATAAAGATATAAATTGGTATGGGGTGGAGAGATGTCATCAGAGATGGGTGAGGAGAGGAAAGGGAATTATTGTCCATTGAGTACAGAGTTTTAATTGGGGAAGAGGAAAACATTCTGGAGATGGATAGAGGTGATGCTTTTGCAACAAGGTGAATATATTTAATGCCATTTTTAGTACACATTTGAAAGGTGTTCAAAATGGTAAGGCTGTGGCATTTTCCTATATTTTTGAAAAATAGAAAATCAAATTTGAATCTGTTAAAGGAAATGTAGGTTTGATATAGTTATGTCATCTGTGTGTGGAGCTAGCTGCAAGAACAGCATGATTCAGGGCTCAAAAAGCAACATATGGGATCTATGTCTTGACAGCATCTCTCCTAAGGCCCCTTGAAGTAAGAGACAGCCTCAAGCACCTTCAGACTTAGACTACCACCATACTCGGTTAAGCAGAGAAGAGAACTTTCTGATAACTCCTACCAGAAACTTAAACCTACAAAGGAGAATTAGTTTTAAACTGACTGCTTTCACACCCCTCCTCATTTCTTTTTTAATGATAAAAGTGAAAATTAGGAAAGGTGATTCTAAATTTATAGGAAATAAATAATATAACATCAGACATACATGAAGAAAGCTACAATTACAATGTAACCTGAAAAAGCCATAATCAGAGATTTTTACACATTTCTATCACTAATTGATAAAACAGACATAGTAATTAAGACTAAAACATCTGAGCAAGAGAACAGATAACTTTGATCTAATCATACATAGAATTATGCATCCAAGAATTACAGAATATATGTCCCAGGCATACAGTGAACTATTGTAAATTTTTATGAAATTTGACAACATCACCAAGTAGGTATCCAGACTTTGATCATAATACTAGTATGTCCTTGGTAGACGACTACAGAAATCAGCCCCTGCAGCCAGGGTGTGGAATGTAGTGACAGGTTCAAGTCAAGACTTGTGCCCTGACACCGTGCTGGGGGAGTCATCCACATTTTATTACAGAGAAGTACTAGGAGAAGGAGTGAGAGTGTTCCCAAGGCCAAATGGAGGGGCAGTTTCCCAAAGGAGAAAGAGCAGAAGCATATCCATCTGTTCACTCTCTCATTTGTTCAACATTTCCTAGAGTGTTTTGTGCTTCAGTCATTGAGCTCAATGTGAGGATAAAAAGATTTCCATAGCCACAGCTTCTGCTGCCCCAGGAGAAAACAGTCCTGTCCAAGGGGGCAGATACACATATTAAGTTACTTCAAAAACTTCAGAGGGCCAGACATTTGATGTAGTGGTTAAGAATCTGCTTAGGATACCTAAATACCACATAGAGTGCCTGAGTTCAAAAGTCCTTATTTCTCTCCAGATTCTAGTTTCCTTATATTACACAACCTGGGAAGCAGCAAGTGATGTGATAGTCCAAGTGACTGGGAGACCTGGATTGAGCTGCTGGCTCCTGTTTTATCTTGGTCCAGCCCTGGTGTTGTGGACATTTGATGAATGAACCAACATATAAAAGATCAGTAAATATCCCCCAACCTTTCAAATAAAATAAGTTAGTTTAAAAGTCATGGAAAAATGGAACTAAAGGGTCAGTGTCTTTTGGTGTAAAAAAGCTAATCCTAGTCATACAAAGAGGTCTTCAAAAAGTTTAGGGAAAATAGATATTAGGAAAAATATGGATTTCAAAACTTTTGCAGCAAATAAGCTTATCCTTTATTTTTATTTTTTCACACACATTCAAACACCCTAGTGTATATAACACAAAATGGTAAATGCTGTAAAGTTATGTAGAGTATTTTCCACAGCATCTAAGGGCTGCTTTCTTATGTATCTTCATGATTTCTATGACAGCAGAGCCTGCTTGCAGATATGAGTAAATTAGCTTTAAAATGTCTCTTCCCCCACCCCCGGTTGCTCCTCTTCCAGTCCAGCTCTCTGCTGTGGGCCAGGAGGGCAGTGGAAGATGGTCCAGGTCCTTGGTCCCTGCACCCACATGGGAGACCAGGAGGAAGCACCTGGCTCCTGGCTTCGGATCAGTGCAGTGGGCCGGCCACAATGCACTGGCCGTAGTGGCCACTTTGGGGGTGAACCAACGGAAAAAGGAAGACCTTTCTCTCTCTCTGTCTAACTCTACCTGTCAAAAAAAAAAGTGTCCCTAGCACTTCATGAAAAATCATGGAAGAGCTCAATGAAGTCTTATGTCTCCAAGCATTAGGTAAATAATTGCATTAGTTTTTTGACTCCTTTAATTTGCCAGATTAGAGAAAATAGGAAAAATGCCTTGATGTTTGTTCATTTTCCAGGGGTGTCATCACAATGTACTGCACCAGGGTGGCTTTAAACAGGTGCACTGTCCTATGGTTCTGGAGTATGCAAGTCTGCCATATGGCTATCAGGGCTTGTTCCTTTTGAGAGCTGTGGGGGACAATCTGTTCCTGGCCTCTCTCCTAGTTCCATGTGAGTTTATTGCAGTCTGTGGTGTCCTCGATTTGTAGACACATCACCTTGATCTCTGTCTTCGTGTTCAGCTGGTGTTCTTCCTCTGCCCATGTCTATTCTAAATACCCCTTTTTCATAAGGACATCATCTGAATTGGATTGTATCCCACCATGCTCTAGTATGACCTCATCCTAACTAATAACATCATAACCCTCCTTCAAAATAAAGTCACAGTTTGAAATATTGTGGGTCATGATTTCAACACAGGAATTTGAGGGTGAGGGGACAAAATTAAGCCTTGGCAATTACTGCCCCCTCTCTGCTCTATCTTCTGTGCTGCACACAAGTTTGAAAAAATGAAGTTGGAAGAACATCATCTCTGTATGGTACTATGCACGAAACAGAACAGACCATGTCTATGACTGCCCTGAATAAGCTGACTTGAAAATGTGTAGATATCCCAAATAAGTACAAACTCTAATGATCATGAATGTTGTTTTAAAAAAACATGGACAGGCATTTATCCTAGTGTTTAAGATGCCTGTTAAGACACCTGTGTCCCATATTAGAGTTCATTCCCAGTTCAAACTCCTGACTCCAGCTTTCTCGTAATGCAGGCCCTCAGAGTTTGTAGCTGATGGTTCAAGTACTAAGGTCCTTGCCACTCACATTGGAGTACCAGATGGAATTCCTGGCTCCTGACTTTGGCCTTGTCCATTCTTCGCTGCTGCAGGCATTTTGAAAGTGAACCAGTGGGTGGGAGTGCTCTCTCTTCTCCCCTTTCTTTCCCGATTCCCTTACTGACTTCCCCTCAAATAAATCAACAAAAGTAATTTTTAAAATTAATAAAGTCAAACCATCTTAGGGCTAAATAGGCCAAGAGATTGTCAGAGTTGGAGGTGTTGCCTCAACACCAGAAAAAGATTCAACACCCTTTTCATTAAGGCCTTGCTCTGCCATGCAAAGCTCTATACATGGGTATAGTATACTCATACTTCTGTAAAGAACATTTACTTTAAAAGCATATATAACAGGTTATACTTGAATATTTTGCATATGTATCGGAAAAAATCACAAATTCTATTTAATTCTTCCCACAACATAATGGGTTGTTGTGCATCATCTTTGGGGTAACTGCATGTGCTTTCTCAAAAGGTTTTATTTATATATTTGAGTGGTAGAGTCACAGCCAGAGAAGGAGAAACAGAAAGGTCTTCCATCCACTGATTCGCTCCCCAAATGGCTGCAACAGCCAGAGTAGGACCTATCTGAAGCCAGGGGCCAGGAGCTTCTTCTGGTCTCCCATTTGTGTGCCAAGGCCCAGGCACTTTGGCCAAACACTGCTGCTTTTCCAGGCCATAGCAGAGAGATGGATCAGAAGAAGAGCAGCCAGGACATGAACCAGTGCCCATATGGGATACCAGTGACACAGAAAAAGGCTGAGCCTAACTCACCATAGTGCAAGCTCCCCCATGTATGTGCATTTGATACCAATTTCTAAACAATCTTTCTCTAACTACATAGACATGATTTCCTACCTCTATTCCTTTATCTTAATATTCATCCTCAGCATGAATGACTTTCCCACCTCTATTGCCCTCATCCAAGATTCAGCCACGTCCCCTGTCACAGATGAACTTATTCAGCCTAGTCCAACTCCTCTGAGCAACAGTATTCTTCATCATACAAGCAACTAAAGTACCAGGTGATTCATAAAAGTTAGAATTTTTGTTGTTTCAAAGTGTTTGAAAGCTTGGCTCTTGTTTACTTTTTTATTCTTTGTGTTTCTTGAGATTTATTGCTGGTTCCATAACAGTTCCAAAATAGCTGTCTTTGATTTAATCCACTAAAGAAACTATTCCTTTAAAATTATGTTTTAAAATTCAAAATATTGCAAATATTTTAGAAAAGTAGAAAAAATTTAAAACACAGTGCTCCCACAATCACTATTAATATGGTGATATGTATTTTATACCTTTTTAAAAATTTTTCAGTTCCTTTATATTTCTGTAATCAGCTACACTTACATCATCTCCTAGATTATACTCGGCAACAACATTCACTATTTTACAACTTCATCATTTTTAATGATCACTGATGCTGATCCTATGGTTTAGTTTGTGTACAACACAAAATGGGGGAGTAGAGGCTGAAATACTGCCTGCATCCTGCTCATCAAAGCACACATCTTGCCTGATGTGGGCCTTCTTCACAGGAGAGGCACTTTTTATTGCACAGATGTGCTGTCCACCTGCTGAACCATCTACCTGTGAGTTGTCTAGTTGCAGTGATGCTTTACCCAAATTCCCTTATGGGGGAAACTTTTCTGAGGTGAACAAAGTGCGTTCACACAGTAATGGACTTGGGCATGGGCCTCCAACTGCACGCTCCATGGCTTGCTTACCCATTTCCTTGGGCAGAGATCAGCTTTTCCAATGTAGTGATTTTAGGGTCTAAGTTATCTCAGAAACTGTCTTCATAAACCTTTCTGTGGTAAAAAAAAGAAAATAATACACCAAGGAACTATCAGATTGGAAAATGCATTTGTGGAATATGAAGACTCACAACTCTGGATTCTGAGTTAGAACAGAAAGCATTGATGTTGTTCTCTAGAAGGATTGGATAGCAATGGTTGAACTGCTATTTTGGGGACACATGAGGGAAAGGGTGACAAAGTGCTTGCTTTCAACAGTCCCTTCTAGCTATGTTTCTGGCATCTCAAAATGAGCATGAGTGTTAGAAAGGTTGTGAACAAAACCTTGTGAACAAAAGTTTATTCCTCATGTCTAGTAATGAACAAAATCTCTCTTACCCCCAAAAGGAGGGCCTAACCAGAATATAATTATCCCAACTTTTACACCATGAATTTAGGAACCAACATATGCTTGCTGATAAAATATAGAATTTCCAGTTAAATAAAAACAATATATGGCAGAAGTATTTCACTAGACAAACTTACATTACAAAATATTCATTGCTTTTATAAAACCTGAATTAGGAGTATATCCTGTATTTTTTAATTTAATAAATCAGGCATGAATGAAGGAATTTCATTGTGATTAAACAAGTGTGCATCCGACAAGCAAACAAAAAAGCCTGTCATTGGGGGCAGGCATTGTGGCATAGCTGTGATGCTGGCATTCATATGGGCACTAGTTTGTGTCCTGGCTGCTCCATTTCAGACAGCTCCCTGCTAATGGACTGGGAAAAGTACAGTCCTCTAGAACAGTACAGATGAAATCAGAGGAAAATGAACCCACAACCTGGGATGCCTGCAAAGTGCTCTCTCTGCAGGTTATTTGCTCCAGCAGATGTTATGGGAAGCAAGTGTGGCCTGCATGCTTTCTGCAGACTGAAGTGAACTGTATTTGGTACCTTCTGTGTGCCAAGGAGTTCCGACATTACTTATTTGCCACTCTACATAATTAGCCTCACCTGGAACTCTGGGCTCTCCTGCTTTGGTTGGGTGCCTGGGTAACCAACACACCCTGCATCTGCCTCCAACTTTGGGAACATGTGTGTACACAGGGGAGTGAGCACCATCTGTGCACTGGGCACACATGAATGCATGCACATGTGCTTGCAAGAACACCTTTGTAAATGAGGCATACATCTGTGTGTTAATGTACAGGTATGAGCATATTTGTGTGCTAGGAACATATCTGTGCATGTGAACATCTGTGTGCCAATACATTTGTGTACCAGACACATGTCTGTGCATGCACATGTGTGTGTGTGTGAGAGAGAGCACATTTGTGTAACAGGCACATACCCACACATACACATGTGCTTGTGTGAACACTTCCTTGTACCATGCATACATATGTGCATACAGGTGTGCCTATATGAACCCTTATGTGTACCAAGTATCTTTACATGCAGCAGCCTCCCAATGTCCCTCCAAGTGTGATGCTACTATTTAACCCATTTTCTAGATGAGCACAATTCTCAAGAGGGTAGGCAGTCTTGACTAAGATCTCTCCACTGCAGTGAGGAACCCAAGCCTTAGCTGTGCAAGCAACTCAAGCCCAACACTTGAGCCCCAGTAGAGACTACTCCACCAATACTCACCTAGTAAGTGACATATCAAGGGGTCCTTGCTCACATTTGTCTGTATCCCACTACACTGATCCATAAACTTTTGAGGAAAGAACTCCCGCTTGCTGACTATGTCGCTCCTATCACTGACAAATGTTTGTCAAAATGAGAAATAAATTGACAAATTTTCTCAACAGGTACTGTGTTCAGTTCACTGATGTCTGGTTACTCACTCGGAAAATCGCTAGCCCAACAATCTCCCATGACCCACTGTCTGTCCAAATGAGAGCCTCACCCAAGTGCCAGTTCCCCAAGCTGCCTGTAGCATCAGACCTCACCCCCTTGCCTATTCAGGCTCTTTCCACTCTTGACTTTCACTGTTGCCTGTTTCTTCTTCTCACCACATCAGGCCAAGTGTCTGTCTCCCACCACAAGATCTCAGATCATAGATTCCCAACTTTTCTCCAACTGTCCATGAGTCACATAACCTGAAAATCTAATAACTCATACCAGGATGTCCCTCTCTTCACACGACAAACAGATGAAGTCAAAATTCATGGCCTTGAATACTAGCCACCTTCACTCTGCTCCACTCACTTTTCTACCAAACAGCCTTTTCCTTCACTCAACTGTCACTTCCCCAACTGCACACCTGGATATGTTCTTTCATCACTTGGACCATGATAGTGCCTCTCTGACCACTGCTAACATCCAACACAGGCCTCCACTCCCTTACATCATTCCATGCAAGGGGTCTCTCAGGCATCTCAGTTCTTGTACTCCCTCTTTTACACATGAATTTACTTCTTAGAAGGTATGTGCTGATTTAATAACCTCAAGTGCTTTCTAAAGGAATTGAGACCATTCTGAGCTTTATTATCTTTGTGTAAACTTGCATATAGTTGCTATTGCCATTTTGTGGTATTTAATGTAGTTTTAGGATAATGACTTCACATACATTTTTGGCAATTATAATCAAGGAGGAAGCCCTTTCCATATTCACTTTTTTGCATAAGGCGCATAAGCTCTCAAAGGGGCCAAGTTACTCTCCCACTATCACACAGCTCATAAATTTCCTACCCAGGAATGGAACATCAAAAGCAATGTTAAGAGGGAAGTTTATAGCAACCAGTGCCTACATCAAGAAGCTTGAAAGACATCAAATAAATGACCCAATAATGAATTTCAAGGACCTGAAAAACAAGAACAAACCAAGCCCAAAATTGGAGGAAAGATATTATTTATTAATAAAATCAGAGAATAAACAAACAACATTTAGACCAAAAAGATACAAAAGATCACTGACAACTGTCTACTTGTCAAAGCCAACATACTGAACCACTTCAGGACTTCCCATCACCCTTCTCTGCAGAAACAGCAAAACCAGCCTGCAGCTCATTTTGTTCTACTTTGTCTCTGACTGATCCCCATGCTTTCTCTTTCTACTCAGGTTTACCACTTGTGTTTTAAGAATTTAGAAAAATCATTAAAAGAGAAATATCATTCAATAAACATCATACTGAACATTAGGGCTCAACAACATAGCACACTGTAAAGGATCAGTTGCTTGCCCTCATGATCATGTGGCTTATTGCCACTGCCCAGCATTGCAAGAGAGTATCATAGCATAGACTACAAGCCTAAGGAAAAACCACAATTAAAACTGGAAGTATATCTTCTATTGAATATGTAACATTTTTGTACCATCATAAAGTGGAAAATGACTAACTGAACTCTCATCAGGTGAGAAACATTTCTATTCTATTTTTCTTCTCTCCTAAAACTTCATTTTAAAGATTTATTTATTTTAAAGTCACAGAGAAAAGGAGAGTGAGAGAGAGAGAGAAAGAGATCTTGATCTTATGTCTGCTGGTTCACTCCCCAGATGGCTGCAGTGGTCAGCACTGGACCATGGAAAATGTGCATTATACAAAAAAGTATACATAGATTTCAAGTTTTTGCACAAAAACATGATATATTTGCTGGAATTCCCTGCACAAGTGTGGGAGACCTGGAGGAAGCTCCTGGCTCCAGGCTTCAAATCAGCTCACTCTTCTCTCTCTCTCCCCCTCTCCCCCTCTCCCTCCCTCCCTCCCTCCCGCCCTCTGCATCTCTGCAACTGTACCTTTCAAAAAATAAATCTTTGGGAAAAAAAGAAAAAATATTCCAAACACATAGATGTTTTCCAGATGTACTAAGGTAGAAATAAGCAGAGAATATTTTCAAATTGCTTATGAAAAGCCAGCATTACATGGACGATGGTGCAAGTTGACCAGAACTTGAAATATGAATTAAGTAGAATAAGCCTTTCATAAACAGATGCATATATCCATAGTATTCTTATAATAAATTAAATCACATGAAAATATAATGAAGAACAAGTGATATACAAGAAAAAATGTAAGAGGTGATTAACATTTTTAAACAATCCATGTAAATTTTCCAATTAAGTGAAAATTCAAGAAGAAAATCACATGACCATTTAGATTGAATGTTGAAAGGCATTTAAAAAATCAGTATGACTTTAAAAAAACACTGTTAGCAGTATAGTAAAAAAGTAGCTTCCTTACTCTGATCGAGATTGTTTAAAAAGTATCCTACAATAAACAACACAATAAATACAGGATCGTTGACAGCTTTTTCTCTAGAAGTAAGCCTAGAGCAGGCGCCTCCACTATCTCCAACTTCTTATTGGAGGAGTAGTGGGGTGGGAGAGCAAAAAGAAAAAATAAGGTGTAAAGTTTTCTAAGCAATAAAATGTCCATATATTAGTGATAGAGAGAATCCACAAAATCTAAAAACAGATACAACTGATAAATCAATTTAACAAGATTGCTGGAAAGATCAATATTTTTGAAATCCACTAGAGTACCATACACCAGCAAAAATCAAATAGAAAATATTAAGGAGAGTATGCAGAGTAGAAAACAAATACTGACAGGAGAAAAGGGGAAAAAAGGATTAAATCATGGGATGTCTTTCAGCTTTCTTCCAATCAATATTAAACAGTAACACAAATGACCCTACAGGAAAATGAGTCACAATACTAAGAAAATGAAGCCCAGAGGCCGACGCACAGAACTGTGACTCACTGAAGCAGTTACTGCACCGAGAGCTCCAGCAGGGACCCATCAGGGAGGACAGGGCCACAGGAGGGACCCGGCGGGTGCAGGAGCAGAGAGGAGAGGCCTCCCGCCTGGGGAGGTGGAGTCCGACCTGCAGCCAGGCCTCGCCTCCTGCTCTCCCACCCAGCACAACCTGAAGTCAGGGGCCCATTGCCGTGCAGGATGTTGATGGGCTGCGTCCTTTGTGAGGTTGTGTGCGCGCTCACGGCCACGCACGCTGTCCACTCAGGCATGACGACGTCCACGCCGCGTTATGACGCGGCGTCTTGACGCCACATTCATCTTACAGTTCTGGGCAGGAGCGAGGTGCTAGGAGACAGCTCTGCAGGCGCTAGGCTCCCGAAGCAAGTTGGGCTCCGTGGCCTCCACCTTCATCACCGGGGGACGCTGGACACCTGGAGCTGAAAACCGCGACGTGGTGAGTGTGTGCGCCCAGGTGTCGGGAGAGGCGTAAAGCAGCCGTGGAAGCTGCTGAGAAGCTGGCAGGACGCGGGCTTCCCAAAGGTCGTCTCCGAATCTGTGGTGCCATATTGCCGCTGGCCCAGCGCTTCCCTTGGTCCCCCCAGACCCGGGGGTCGGGGTCTGGACTGGCACCCGGGACCCCCGACACCCTGCCCCTTCCCTGCTCACAGCGACTTCTCGGCCCAGAGCCTTCCCCGGGCAGCTGTGTGGCAGCAGCCCCGCATCTCCCTGACTGTGCAGTGGGTACGGGGTGCTCATTAGGGAGAATGTGGGCTCCGTGTGTGGGGTACCTGTGGGACGGGAGCTGTAGTTTATGCAGCCCTGGGCTCCTCCGTTCTTCCCTGCCAGGACCTGATTCCCCCCAGTTTTCTAAATATGTGGGCAGCAGGGTCTCTCCCAGGATGCTGGCCTCTCAGCACAGCTGTTTCTAGGGGGTCTCTCCATTTTCTGTTTCCAATAACATAGTCACCTGGGGTGGGTAAGGCTAAAACAAAAGTTCTGTTTGACTTGGGTTTCTGTTCAGGTTTTAGAGGAGCTCAAGTGCCCTGTAATTTGACACTTGGTTATCATCTTAGCCTTTACACTTTCCCTTGACAGCCTGCTGTCTGCATTTGCGCTTTTAAAATAGATAGTTTTTCTGCTCAAGTTTATGAGTACTTTAAAAATTATTCTGTTCCATAAAAGCCTTTCCAATCACGAAGATATGTCTACTGAGTTTTTTTGAATTTATATTTTGATATGAGAGCCTGGTTCTTTTTGTTAGTTTTACTTTTTCAAGACTGTTGGATATTATTGACAAAATTTGTGTTAATTCAAGGCGTGTAACATGATGTTTTGATATGTCAGGAAACTTTGAAAAATTATGTAGCATTCACATTGTTTTTGGAAATGTCAACAATCCTTTATTAGCAAAGTTGTACTGCTTAACTTGCTGACCTGGCTCAAAACAGCATTGCTGACAAGTTCAGGGTTGGAGGTGCACATGCACTAAAGACTGTCTCTGTAAAAAAGGATATTTAAAAATCCCTCTTCCTTTAAAGACCTAAATCTACGACCTGACACCATCAAGTTACTAAAGAACATTGGAGAAACCCTTCAAGATATTGGCACAGGCAAAGAATTTCTGGAAAAGACCCGGGAGGCACACGCAGTAAAAGCCAAAATCAACTATTGGGATTGCACCAAATTGAGAAGTTTCTGTACTGCAAAAGAAACAGTCAGGAGAGTGAAGAGACAACTGACAGAATGGGAAAAAATATTTGCAAACTATGCAACAGATAAAGGGTTAATAACCAGAATCTACAAAGAGATCAAGAAACTCCACAAAAACAAAACCAACAACCCACTTAAGAGAGATGGGCCAAGGACCTCAATAGACATTTTTCAAAAGAGGAAATCCAAATGGCCAACAGGCACATGAAAAAATGTTCAAGGTCATTAGCAATCAGGGAAATGCAAATCAAAACCACAATGAGGTTTCACCTCACCCCAGTTAGAATGGCTCACATGCAGAAATCTACCAACAACAGATGCTGGCAAGGATGTGGGGAAAAAGGGACACTCAGCCACTGTTGGTGGGAATGCAAACTGGTCAAGCCACTATGGAAGTCAGTCTGGAGATTCCTCAGAAACCTGAAGATAACCCTACTGTTCGACCCAGCCACCCCACTCCTTGGAATTTACCCAAAGGAATTTAAATTGGCAAACAAAAAAGCGGTCTGTACCCTAATGTTTATTGCGGCTCAATTCACAATAGCTAAGACCTGGAACCAACCTAAATGCCCATCAACGGTAGACTGGATAAAGAAATTATGGGATATGTACTCTTTAGAATACTATACCGCAGTAAGAAACAACGAAATCCAGTCATTTGCAACAAAATGGAGGAATCTGGAACACATCATGCTGAGTGAAATAAGCCAGTCCCAAAGGGACAAATACCATATGTTCTCCCTGATCGGTGACAACTGACTGAACACCAAAAAGGAAACCTGTTGAAGTGAAATGGACACTATGGGAAATGGTGACTTGATCAGCATAGCCCTGTTAATGAACAACTTAATACATTATCCCTCTTAGTAGCTTTTTTTTGTCTGCTCTACTTAATAATACTGGTTTAATTCTGTAATTAATACACAGTTATTCTTAAGTGTTGAAAATTAACTGAAATGTGATCCCTGTTAAACATAAGAGTGGGAATAAGAGAGGGAAGAGATGTATAATTTGGGACATGCTCAAGCTGACTTGCTCCAAATGGTAGAGTTAGAAACATACCAGGGGATTCCAATTCAATCCCATCAAGGTGGCATGTACCAATGCCATCTCACTAGTCCAAGTGATCAATTTCAGTTCACAATTGATCATAATGAAAGGACTAAGAGTCAAAGGGATCCCATAAACAAGTCTAGTACCTGCTAACACTAACCGATAGAATAAATAAAGGGGAGAGTGATCCAGCATGGGAAGCGAGATACATAGCAGACTCATAGAATGGCAGATGTCCTAAATAGCACTCTGGCCTCAGAATCAGCCCTAAAGGCATTTGGATCTGGCTGAAAAGCCCATGAGAGTATTTCAGGCATGGAAAGCCAAGACACTCTGGCAAAAGATCTCTGCGAGTGAGATCCCAGGGGAAAGAACAGGTCTTCAAAGAAATAGGTACCTTTCTCTGAAGGGAGGAGAGAACCTCCACTTTGACTATGACCTTGTGTAAACAAGATAAGAGTCGGAGAACTCAGAGGGCTTCCATAGCCTTGGAAACTCATGACTGGAGCATAGGGAGATTACTGATGCCATAGACAGGAGTGTCAATTGGTAAAGTCAACAACAGGAGTCACTGTGCACTTACTCCTCATGTAGGATCTCTGTCCTTAATGTGCTGTGTATTGAGATTTAATGCTATAACGAGTACTCAAACAATATATTTCACTTTGTGTTTCTATGGGGGTGCAAACTGTTGAAATCTTTACTTAATGCATACTAAACTGATCCTTTGTAAAAAAAAAAAAAGGAAAGAAATTATCAACTCCCAACTTGACTCTCACTGGGATTAAACATGACAATAGGTCTGATCTCATTTCATCATCATTTAAAAAAAATCATCTATTATTTTTCACTTCATGTTTGTGTGGGAGCAAACTGTTGAAATCCTTACTTAATGTATACTAAGCTGATCTTCTGTATATTAAGATAATTGAAAATGAATCTTGATGTGAATGGAAGGGGAGAGGGAGTGGGAAAGGGGAGGGTTGTGGGTGGGAGGGATGGTATGGGGGGGAAGCCATTATAATCCATAAGTCGTACTTTGGAAATTTATATTCATTAAATAAAAGTTAAAAAAAAATCCCTCTTCTTAAGCATATTTGTTAAAAATCTCCAGTATTGTAGAAAAATACCACAAAGTGATTTCAGTCCATGAAAAAAATAGCACGTGGGATATATATGTGTGTGTGTGTGTGTGTGTGTAAGATATATAATATATATATAAAATAAAATACATGTTTGTAATATTGAGAAAAGATAAGAGGGTTAATTGGAAAGTTATATCCAACCATGAATAGGACAACTCACTGTGGCACATTGATCAATTTTTCCTTAGTTAGTCTATAAATTTGACACCTTGTAGCCCAGTTGAAGAGTGTTTGTAAAGTACATGGCAAATCAGACATAATGACCATATAAAAAAAATTAGCAACGTTAGCCTCAAGAATATTTCAGAATTGAGCATTCAAAGAAAAATATAGTGCAACCGAACAAAGCATCCAATATTCACCATATTAAAAACATGAAGCTTCTTCAAGAAGGAAAAGATGTAGTCTATATATCTTTAGATGCTTGGATAATTCCTTTAAGATTATTATCTAAAGTGGCTTGATTAAAGAGATTAGGATTATTTTAGTATGCTTTTCAAATGTAATAGAATATTTTACATGAAAGTCATATATGCATGTCAATCTCAAATAAAATATTTGTAACATGAACATACTGTTCTTTTTGAGTTTTGAAAGCTATTTTGCCCATATGAAAAATACTACACAAACACTCTTTTCATTCAGTACTTGAAGGAGGTTTCTGAGAGTCATGTAATTTGTATGAACGCCAACAGTGAATGCTTTTAACATTCTATTGATCCTCTGTTTAAAATAATCCATCCTTTTCTTTTACAGGGCTTTTAAGATTTATCTTTATTTCTGGGTTTATGCAGTTTAATTATGATCTGCCTTAGCATGGTTATTTTTTTTTCCATTCTGTGATTGGAGTGCAATGACCTGTTTCATTCTTAAAATTTATAGTTTTGTCAAAACTTTATAATATTTTCTAATGATTCTTTTTATTTCTGTGTTATATGTTGTTACATATCCTTTTTCACCTCTGGTTTTATTGATTTGGGTCTTTTCCCTCTTGTTTTGGTTAGGTGTTCCAATGGTAGATCTATTTTGTTTATTTTTTGAAAAAACAGCTCTTCATTTCACCTATTTTTTGTTATTTTACTGGTTTCATTTTTGTTTATTTCTTCTCATTTTAATTATTTCTTTTATTAATTTGGGGTTTGATTTGTTGTTGTTTTTCTAGGTCCTTGAGATACATTGATAGCTCATTTATTTGGTATCTTTCCAGTTTTTTCATGTAGGCACTGATTGCTGTAAATTTCACCCTTAACACTGCTTTTGCTGTATCCCATTCCTTTTTTTTTTAATTTATAAATTTATTTTTTTTAAAATTTATTTAATGAGCATAAATTTCCAAAGTACAGCTTATGGACCACAATAGCCTCCTCCCCCCCCCCCGTGTCTTCCATCCCATCCACAACGCTCCCCTCTCCCACTCCCTCTTCCCTTCCCCTTCACATCACAATTAATTTTCAATTATCTTTATATACAGAAGATCAATTTAGCGTATGTTAAGTAAAGATTACCACATTTTGCTCCCACACAGAAACATAAAGTGTAAAATACTATTTGAGTACTAGTTATAGCATTAGTTAAACACCTAAGAGTAATTGTGTATTAATTACAGAGCTCAACCAATAGTTTTAAGTAGAATATAAAATGCATCTTTTGCATTGTTGTGGCTTCCCCCCGACCTCCCTCCCTCCCGTGGCCCTCCCCTCACCCACTTCCTCTCCCCTCTCCCCCCTTCATCACATTTCATTTTCAGTTACCTTCATATACCGAAGATCAATTTAGTATATACTAAGCAGGGATTTCAACAGGTTGCACTCACACAACCGAACCAGGTATAGGGTATTGTTCGACTAGTACTGTTGTTTTTTAGTTTCATAGATAAACATATTAAGGACAGAGATCCTGCGAGGGGAGCATGAACCCAGTGACTCCCGTTGTTGATTTAACAATTGGCACTCTTATTTATGACGTCAGCAATCACCCGAGACTCTTGCTATGAGCTGTCTAGGCTATGGAGGCCCCTTGAGTTCACCAACTCTGAATTTGTTTAGTCAAGGCCATATCACAGTGGAGGTTCCTTCCTCCCTTCAGAGAAAGGCACCTCTCTCCTTGATGGCCTGATCCTTCTGCTGGAGTGTTGTTCGCCAGGATCCTTCATTTAGATTGTTTTTTGCCACCGTGTCATGGCTTTCCATGCCTGCGAGACTCTCATGGACCTTTTAGTCAGATCCGAATGTCCCAAGGGTTGATTCTGAGGCAGGAGTGCTGTTTTGGGCATTTGCCATTCTATGAGTCTGCTGTGTGACCTGCTTCCCCCGCAGGATCATTCTCAACCCTTTTGATTCTATCTTTCATTATTTGCTTACACTGGTCTTATTTGTGTACTCTCTTCGACACTTACCCTATCTTTTGGATCAGTTGTGTATTTATATTTGTCTCTTTACCAAGTGTGCTGGCATTGGTACCTGCCTCCTTGGTAAGACTGAGTTGAAATCCCCTGGCACATTTCCAGTTCCACCATTAGAGGTAGGTCTGATTGAGTATGTGCCGTCCTATATATCTCCTCCCTCTCTTATTCCCACTCCCATGTTCCACAGAGATCAATTTCCTATTAATTTTTAAACGCTTAAGAATGGTTGTGCATTGATTGCAGAGTTCAACCAGTGGTCTTGTGTAGAGCATACCGAGCAACAACAACAACAACAAAAATACTAAAGGAACAAAATAGTAAGTTTTTCCTCAACAGTCTAGACAAGGGCTGCTCATGTCATTGTCTCTCATAGTGTCCATTTCACTTCAATGGGTATCATTTTAGGTGCTTGTTTAGTTGCCATCAATCAGGGAGAACATGTGATATTTATCCCTTTTGGACTGGCTTATTTCACTCAGCATGATGTTTTCCAGCTTCCTCCATTTTGTTGTGAATGCCCGGATTTCGTTGTTTTTTACTGCTGTATAGTGTTCCATAGAGTTTCTTTATCCAGTCATCCGTTGATGGACATTTAGGTTGATTCCATGTCTTAGCTATTGTGAATTGAGCTGCAACAAATATTGAGGTGCAAATGCCTTTTTTCACCCCTTTAATTCCATTTGGGTATATTCCAAGGAGTGGGATGGCTGGGTCCTGTGGTAGTGCTATGTTCACGTTTCTGAGGACTCTCCAGACTGTCTTCCATAGTGGCTTTACCAGCTTGCATTCCCACCAACAGTGGATTAGTGTCCCCTTTTCTCCACATCCTCGCCAGCATCTGTTGTTGGTTGATTTCTGTATGTAAGCCAATCTAACCGGAGTGAGGTGGTATCTCATTGTGGTTTTGATCTGCATTTCCCTGATGGCTAGGGATCCTGAGCATTTTTTCATGTGCCTGTTGGCCATTTGGATTTCCTCTTTTGAAAAATGCCTGTTAAGGTCCTTGGCCCATTTTTTTATTGGGTTGTTTGTTTTGATTCTGTGGTGTTTTTTGATCATTGTGTAGATTCTAGTTGTTAATCCTTTATCTGTTGTATAGTTTGCGAATAACATCTCCCATTCTGTTGGTTGCCTCTTCGCTTTCCTGACTGTTTCCTTTGCTGTTAAGAAACTCTTCAATTTTAGGTAATCCCATTTGTTTATTTTATCTTTGATTACCCGTGCCTGTGGGGTCTTCTCCAGGAATTCTTCGCCTATTCCGATATCTTGAAGGGTTTCCGCTATGCTCTCAATTAGTTTCATGGTGTCGTGGCGCAACTCTAGTTCTTTGATCCATGTTGAGTGGATTTTTGTATAAGGTGTAAGGTAGGGGTCTTGCTTCATACTGCAGCATGTGGACATCCAGTTTTCCCAGCACCATTTGTTGAAGAGGCTGTCCTTGTTCCAGGGGTTGGTTTTAGGTACTTGTCAAATATGAGTTGGTTATAGATGTTTGGATTGATCTCCGGTGATTCTATTCTGTTCCATTGGTCTATCCATCTGTTTTTGTACCAGTACCAGGCTGTTTTGATTATAACTGCCCTGTAGTATGCTTTGAAGTCTGGAATTGTGATGCCTCCGGCCTTGTTTTTATTGTAAAGGATTGCTTTAGCTATTCTGGGTCTCCTGTTTCTCCATATGAATTTCAGCATCGTTTTTTCTAGGTCTTTGAAGAATGACTTTGGTATATTGATTGGTATTGCATTGAACTTGTAAATTGCTTTTGGGAGAATGGACATTTTGATGATATTGATTCTTCCAATCCATGAGCATGGCAGGTTTTTCCATTTTTTTGTGTCGTCTTCTATTTCTTTCTTTAGTGTTTTGTAATTTTCATCATAGAGGTCTTTGACCTCTTTGGTTAAATTTATTCCAAGGTACTTTATTGTTTTTGTGGCTATTGTGAATGGGATTGATCTTAGTAGTTCTTCCTCGGCCCTGGCATTGTCTGTGTATACAAAGGCTGTTGATTTCTGAGCGTTGACTTTGTATCCTGCTACTTTACCAAACTCTTCTATGAGTTTCAGTAGCCTCTTATAGGAGTTTATTGGGTCCTCTATATATAGTATCATGTCATCTGCAAACAGGGATAGTTTGACTTCCTCCTTTCCCATTTGTATCCCTTTAATTTCTTTTTCTTGCCTGATGGCTCTGGCTAAGACTTCTAGGACTATATTGAATAGCAATGGTGAGAGTGGGCATCCCTGTCTGGTGCCAGTTCTCAATGGAAATGCCTCCAACTTTTCCCCATTCAATATGATGCTGGCCTTTGGTTTATCATAGATTGCCTTAATTGTGTTGAGGAATGTTCCTTCTAACCCCAATTTGCTTAGGGTTTTCATCATGAAGGGGTGTTGTATTTTGTCAAATGCTTTCTCTGCATCTATTGAGATAACCATATGATTTTTGTTTCTCAATTTGTTAATGTGCTGGATTACGTTGATTGACTTTCGAATATTGAACCATCCCTGCATACCAGGGATAAATCCCACTTGGTCAGGGTGAATGATCTTTCTGATGTGTAGTTGGATTCGGTTTGCCAGAATTTTATTGAGTATTTTTGCATCTATGTTCATCAGGGAGATAGGTCTGTAGTTTTCTTTCTCTGCTGTGTCTTTTCCAGGCTTAGGAATTAAGGTGATATTGGCTTCGTAGAAGGAATTTGGGAGGATTCCCTCTCTTTCAATCGTTTGTAATAATTTGAGAAGAACTGGGGTTAGTTGTTCTCTAAATGCCTGGTAAAATTCTGCAGTGAAGCCATCCGGTCCTGGGCTCTTCTTTTTTGGTAGTGCGTTTATTACTGATTCAATTTCTTCCATGGTTATGGGTCTGTTTAGATTTTCTATATCTTCACGGCTCAGTTTAGGAAGGTTGCATTTGTCCAGGAATCTATCCATTTCTTCCAGGTTCCCCAATTTGTTAGCATACATCTCTTTGTAGTAGTTTCTGATGATTCTTTTTATTTCTATTGTGTCAGTTGTTACATTTCCATTACTATCTTTGATTTTACAGATTTGGGTCTTCTCTCTCCTTTTTTTGGTTAGTTGGGCCAATGGTGTGTCAATTTTGTTTATTTTTTCAAAGAACCAGCTCCTGGTTTTGTTGATCTTTCGTATTGTTTTTTTGGTTTCAATTCTGTTTATTTCTTCTCTGATCTTTAGTATTTCTTTCCTCCTTTTGGATTTGGGCTTGATTTGCTGCTGTTTTTCTAGTTCCTTGAGGTGCATAGAGAGTTCATTTGTTTAGTTCCTTTCCAGCTTCTTGATGTAGGCACTAATTGCTATAAACTTTCCTCTTAGCACTGCTTTTGCTGTGTCCCACAGGTTTTGATAGGTTGTGTTATCATTTTCATTTGTTTCTAGAAATCTTTTGATTTCTCTTTTAATTTCTTCGATGACCCACTGTTCATTTAGGATCATGTTGTCCATTCTCCATATATTTGCATATGGTGTAGAGATTCTTGGGTTGTTGATTTCAAGTTTCACTGCACTATGGTCTGAGAAGCTGCATGGTATAGTTTCAATTTTTTTGAACTTGTTGAGGCTCCCTTTATGGCCTAGTATATGGTCAATCCTAGAGAATGTTCCATGTACTGGGGAGAAATACGTGAACTCTGTGTCTGTGGGGTGGAGGGTTCTGAAGGTCTATTTGGTCTATGGCGTCAATTAGCTCAGTTGTTTCCTTGTTGAATTTCTGTCTGGTTGATCTGTCCATTGGTGAGAGTGGGGTGTTGAAGTCCCCTGTTACTATTGTATTTGAGTCTATATCTCCCTTTAATTCCTTTAGTAATTCTTTCAGGTAGCCAGGCGCCCTGTAATTAGGTGCGTATACATTTATAATAGTAATGTCTTCCTGTTGGATAGATCCTTTAATCATTATATAGTGCCCTTCTCTGTCTCTTTTAGTAGTTTTTATGTTAAAGTCTATTTTGTCTGATATTAGGATGGCCACACCAGCTCTTTTTTGATTTCCATTAGCTTGGAGTATCTTTTTCCATCCTTTCACTTTCAGTCTGCGTGCATCTTTGCTGATGAGGTGTGTCTCCTGAAGGCAGCATATAGTTGGATCCTCTTGTTTTATCCAATCTGCTAGTCTGTGCCTCTTTGTCATGGAATTAAGACCATTCACATTCAATGTGATTACTGTTAAGTACTGTCTTTTTCCCTTCATGTTTCCTGAAACGAGCTGTTTATGTATTTTGAACTTTGTTTGTGGGTTAATCTACATTCGCTTTTTTTTTGCAGTGAAGTTCTTGTTTTTGTATTTCTGTGTGCAGCACATCTTTGAGCAAGTGTTGTAGGGTTGGACGCGTGGATACAAATTCTTTCAGTTTCTGTTTGTCGTGGAAGATCTTTATTTCCCCTTCATTCACAAATGATAGCTTTGCAGGATATAGTATTCTAGGTTGGCATTGTTTGTCTTTTAAAACTTGGAATATATCATGCCATTGTCTCCTTGCCTGTAGTGTTTGCGATGAGAAGTCTGGGGTAAGTCTGATTGACTTACCCCTGAATGTGATTTGTCGCTTTTCTCTGGCACATTTTAGGATTTGTTCTTTGTGTGTCACTGAACTGAGTGTTGCCACAATGTGTCGTGGTGAATTTCTCTTCTGGTCTACTCTGTTCGGGGTCCTGGTTATCTGTTGTATTTGTGTGTTGTTATCCAGCTGCCTTTGTTTAAAGTTTTCTGATATTATTTCATTGAAGACACCGTCTAATCCATTCTCTCTTTCCACCCCCTCAGGGACTCCTATTATCCGAACATTACACCTTTTGATTGAATCTTGTAGGTCTCCGACCGTGTTTTTTAATTTTTTAATTTCTTCTTCCTGCGATTGAACTGACTGTATTATTTCTGGAAGTTTGTCTTCGAATTCTGATATTCGGTCTTCTATTTCATCTGTTTGATTTCCGAGGGATTCCACGGTGTTTTTTATATGGTCAATTGAGTTTTTCAGTTCTAGTATCTCATTCTGGCTTCTCTTTAAGATCTCTAATCCTTGGGCTTGTTTTTCATTCAGCTCTTGACACTGTTTCTCATTATTTCTAAGTATTCTGATTATTAATTTTCTGAATTCTTTTTCTGGCATGTTTTCAACTTCTTCTTCTTCTGCCTCTGTTGGTTTAGCCTGCTCCATTGGCAAATTTATATTATCTTCTATGTTGTTTTTTTGGTTTTTGGTTTTGTTTTTTGGCATTCCATCTGGGTGATTTTTCGGGTTGATTTCCCTTTACTATAGGCTGCTGTGAGTCTCTACCAATATCCTGTGTAACCAGGCTGCTCTACACAGCCCGCAGGTAAACAGACAGGATGGCTGCTCTCTGCCCACTGCAGCTCTGGATCCTGTGCTTTTTCCCCACCAGGAGGCGCTATTCAGTAACTTCAGTAGTCGGGTCTCAGGGCTTCGGGCTGCCCTCCCTTGAGCACCCTCAGCTCCACCTTTGGGCTCCGCCTCCGAAGATTAGTGTGGAGGCAAAGATAGTTCTCCTTTAAGCCCGAATGTAAACAAACAAAATGGCTGCTTCCCGCCCGCTGGAGCTCCAGGGAGGCGCCAAGAGACACTGGCTTACTCAGTCTCTCAATTAGTGTCCCTGAATCGTGCACTCTCTCCGCCAGCGCTACTCACTCTGTTCCGTTCTCTATTTCCTCTCCCACTCAGTCATGCATGTCCCAGTGTCTGTCCCAGGATGTGTTGGGGGAGGGGCGGCGGCAGCTGTGCCGTGGTGCTGGGCGAGTGCCCCGTCTCACCTCGGCCTCCAGCGCTGGTGCGTACATGCTCCTGCTGGTGTCCTGAGTCCCAGGCGTCCGCGTCCTCCCCGCGTGTCCACCCCAACACCCCAGTTTGAGGAAGGGCTTAAAAACTACAAATTTTCATCCCTCTTTGAACCTTCCCTTAGTGGAGCTTCGCTGTGCTCCCTCCCTCTCTATTCCGCCATCTGCCCCCATTCCTTTTTATATTCTGTACTGATTTCTTGTATGACCCACTGTTAAATCAAAAGCATGTTGTTCGGTCTTGATGTGTTTCCATATGATCTAGAGAATCCTGTGTGTTGAATTCCAGCTTTATTCCATTTCGTATCTGAGATGATGCATGCTATTATGTCAAAGTTTTTGAATTTGCTGAGACTTACTTTATGACCTAGCATATGGTCTATGCTTTTAGAGTACCAGATAAATCAAGCTAAGATGGCATCTGGAATTAAATTGATTTATTGTTCGGGAACAGTCTCTGGTCTTTCCTTATTGTACAATTTTATGGGTTATGGTTGCTGAAATTTTACTTTTACTAATGAGAAGAGTGAGAGTGATAGGTGCATTGTTGGAATTTTAGTACTTTGGACAACTGAAAGTATTGGCTATTTATGTTTATAACTCAACAATAAGACAAACCAATGAGAGAGGAAAATTATGTGAACACACTTCATAAAAGACCACATACCAATAAAAGTGCATGAGGAGCCAGCATTGTGGCAGAGCAGGTAATTCCTCTTCCCATGATGGCAGCACCCCATATGAGCACTGATTCATGTGCTGGCTGCCAATCCACCTCCTGGCTAATTGCATGGGAGAACAGCTAATTACAGTCTGGTTCAAAGAGAAAGCACAGTTCTTTGATATCCCTTTCTTGGTTGCATTTCACATATCATCTAATGTTGAGCACAATATGCTAAAAATACTTTCTTGAAGAAAAACAAGGCAAGTCACAGGGCAGAATAAAATACCTTGTCACACTCAGGAGAATGGATCATATGTTTTTAATAATTTATTTTTATTAATATAAAGAGAACAGATTTCATGTATTTCAAAGGTACAATTCTAAGGATATAATGACATTTATCTTCTTCCATCTTCCTTCCTTTTTGAATTTTTGGGATAACATTTTTGTTTATAGTCACAGGCAAAATGCAGCACTAAATAAAGAGTTCAACAAGACAAAAGTAGAAAGACCACAGTTCATGGGAGTAGACAAGCACTATAAATAATAATCAAATTCCAACATGACAGTTTCACTCATATACAATAAATTTGTTTATTACCCTGTTTATTAGCGACTACACATCGGAGAAAACATGAGGTTTTCATTTTTCATTTTGAGGTCATCAACTCCCTGTATATTTTGGGTGGTTTCCAGGTAACTGTTATGTTCAAAGCTCTTTAGAATCTTCTAGGCCCTAATGTCATCATACTCATTGACAAGAAATTTATATTTACTTTCGTAAATATTTAGAGAATGAAAAATTAAACTATCTTCGATTTTTGAAATTGTCCATAATGCACTTCTCTGTGCCCATATTTTTCCTATAAATATAATAATTGAGCCCATCCTGACTGGGCTGTGCCCCCTCCCTCCCCACTACTACCACCCCCCCACCACGATGAAGAAATTCTTCCAGGACATCAAGACAGACATCAAATTCAAGAGCTCGGGGCCTGGTCAGAAACCACAGACTCCCTGGGGGAGAAGGCCCCCAAAGAGAAACCCAACCAGCTGGCTCTGAGGCAGCCCTGCCCCGCTGGGGACCCACCGATGAGGCACAGATGGTGGCGGCTGGAGCAGAAGCAGCCCTGGGCCCAGGGACCCAGGTCCATGGGGAACCAGGTGAGGAAGGAGCTGCGAGCCCAGGCCACTGTCCGCGGGAGCCCAGGGGCGCAAGGGACTAACGCGGTCCCTGAGGCCAAAGAGGAGGGCTCAGCTCACCTGGCAGTGCCAGGCGTGTACTTCACCTGCCCGCTCACGGGGCCACCCTGAGCAGGGACCAGCGGGAGGCCAGCATCAAGGAGGCCATTCTCTCAGAGGCTGTGTCCATCATGACGATCCACACATTCAACAAAGCCCATGTCCGGGTGAAGCTGGGCGTGGACACCACTGCCAAGTACCTGGACAACCTGCACCTGCACCCCGAGGAGGAGAAGTACCGAAGATCAAGCTGCAGAACAAGCTGTTCCCGGAGCGCATCAACTGCTTGGAGGGGGCGCACGAGTATTTTGAGGCCATCGGGTTCCAGAAGGCCCTGCTTCCAGTCCTGATCAGGAGAGCCCGCAAGAGTTCTAGGTGCTGACCCAGGCGGTGGTGGCCGAGCCCCAGAACCTGCACAGGCACAAGGAGCAGCCGCTGGCCGCCAAGCCTGTGCAGACCACGCTGCAGGCCTCCAAATTCGAGCTGCCCGCAGACTTCCTCAGCCTCATGGCAGAAGAGGTGAAGCCAGAGCAGAGGCTCAGGGCGGATGCGGTGGAGTTGCTGAACGTGCTGCGGGCTAAGGCCAGGCGCGAGGAGGAGCAGCAGAGGGCGCTGCAGGGGTACAGGTTCACGTTGCTGCACGTGTGCCTCCCAGATGGCTGCCTGCTGCAGGGGGCGCGGGGGGGGTGCTGGGTCTTCGGTGCCCCAGGAGGGCAGGGTCAGGGTGCGTGCTGTCCAGTCGGCCCTGACCGTCCTGCCCGCAGGGACCTTATATGCCTGCAAGCGATTGTCGGCCCTGTACTGCTTCATCCGGGAGGCCTTGGAGAGTGGCTGGCTGCCCTTGGAGCTGCTGGCCTCAGGGGGGCAGAAGCTGTTGGAGGAGAACCTGGCCTTGAAGGAGTGCACCCTGGGGAGGGGTGCCCGGGCTGGGCGCGGGGCCCCGGGAAGTCAGACAGCAGGGCCGCGTGCTGCCCCCCAGCAGCAGGGTGGCGCTTGCTCTGCCCCCAGGTGCCCTTCGCCCTCTTGACCTTCTCGTGGGACCCAGCTGTGCTGGAGGACCTCGGGCTGCTGGCCGAGCCCCAGGCGCATGGCTCCTGAATCCCGAGCTCCTGGCAGCCATGGAGCAGCTCTTGTGCAACAAAAGCAGAGTTGGCCTCAAAAAAAAAAAACCTATCAGAGTTACATAGAGAGAGAAGGAGAGGCAGAAAGGGAGAGAGAGAGGTCTTCCATCCTCTGGTTCACTCCAGAATTGGCTGCAATGGCAGGAGATGCACCAGTCTGAAGCCAGGACTCAGGAACTTCTTCCGGGTCTCCCACCCAGGTCAGGGGTCCAAACACTTGGGCCATCTTCTACTGCTTGCCCAGGCCATAGCAGAGAGCTGGATCAGAGGTGGAGCAGCTGGGACTCCAACTGGCGCCCATATGGGATGCTGGCACTGCAAGTAGAATCTTTACCTGCTATGCCACAGAGTCAGCCCTGAAAGATTTATTTTTAATTCCCTCTTGAAAATCATAGTATGGAACACCCTGGGATATTATATCTTTAAAATGAGTAATGACATGTATTCATGATATTCTGAAAAGGAAAATTCATTGCAGTAATAGCTCCTGTGGGCTAAATCTAGCTCATTTCTGTTTTTGTAAAAAGTTTTATTGGAATACAACCCCATCTATTTACCTATAGCTTACTCATATTTTAGATGACAGCAGAGGCATTACAGTCCACAAAGTCAAAAATACTTACTACCTGGCTCTTTATAGAAAAGTTTGTCATACTAGTTTAAGATTAAAGATCTCTGGGGGCCGGTGGGGAGGCTCACTTGGTTAATCCTCCACCTGTGGCACCAGCATCCCATGTGGGTGCCGGGTTCTAGTCCCAGTTGCTCCTCTTCCAGTCCAGTTCTCTACTGTGGCCTGGGAAGTCAATGGAGGATGTCCCAAGTGCTTGGGCTTCTGCAGCCACATGGGAGACCAGGAGGAAGCACCTGTATCCTGGCTTTGGATCAGCATATTTCCAGCTGTAGCGGCCATTTTGGGGGTAAACCAATGAGAGGAAGACCTTTCTCTCTGTCTCTCTCTTTCTCACTGTCTATCTGTCAAATAAATATGTAAAAAAAAAAAAGACTAAAGATTAAGATTAAAGATCAAAGATATTTGATATGTTCTTGTAGGTTTTATCCAACATTCAGAATTGTTTACAGAATATGTAACATTGTAGGCAAGCCCTCAATAAATTAATTTAAAGGTCTATCATTTGAGCATTCATACATTGGAAACAAAACCCAGAAATCTTATAACTAGTCTGTTGTTTTGTCGAAACAATCCCCATTATGTTTTATATATGATACATATAATACATTAGAAAAGTTCTTATCAGAGGTGTGCATATGATTCCACAATATCCAGGGTTTTGTGTAGGATCTAATTCCAGTGAAGCTCTTACAAGATAGAAAGGATGCTATGTTTCAAATTTGAATAGATCTTATGAAATTACCATCTAAAAGAATGCATTAATATCATTAACTAATAGTGTATGAGAATAACATTAACCTCATATTTCCAACACATTTGATTGAGTCAAATCAATATGATCAGAAAAAATAATTTTTGTTCACTCTATGTTTTGTTAGGATCTATTTATTTAGTTATTTGAAAGTTACAGAGGGAGAGGGAGAGACCCAGAGAGAGAAAAAGCTTCTACCTGCTGATTTACTTCTCTAATGTCCTCAATGACCAGGGATGGGCCAGGCTGAAGACAAGAGCCAAGAGCTTCCTCAGGGTCTTGCACATGTGTGGCAGAATCCCAACACCTGGGAAAAATCTTTCTTCTTTCTTAGGCCATTAGCAGGGAGTTGGATCAGAAGTGAGCAGCCAAGACACCTACTGTGTCCATATGGGATCCTGGCATCACAAGTGGTGGCTTTACCTGCAACACCACTAGGCCCTTCGTTTAAATTTTTTAATGGTTTAAATTCTTTATCTTTTGCAGAACTTCATAGTACAAATTACAAATATCTGCAGATGTTTCCACGTATTTGTTCTAGCTTAATTTGCAACTTGTGTATAGTGAATTATAATTCTGAAAAATATGGGAGCCATGATGAAATAAACCTGTTGTACGCTTTTTTAAAAATGAAAAACATTGTTCATACCAAATAAACTTCATATTTTTCAAAAATTTTTCAGCTGTTATGCTGTTTATGTTTTCATTGAGTCAAATTGTATGAAAATCTTTGCAATTCATTATTTGATTTACTTGAACTTAGATCAAAATATTTAATATTTCAGTGTGTTTTATATATTTGAACTTCTGTGGCCTCAGGCCTCCTTCTTTTGTAGTAAGGTATGGTGAGCACTTGAGAGAGAGGGTTATGTATTTGTATTTGAATTCTTAATATAAATATATAACTGTCTTTTTCACTTCAAGTTCCTAAGTGGTAATTCACAAATATGGTTATATAATAAATATGGGTCTTTCAAGTCTTCAGATCATTTACAAATAATAAATATGTACTTCTAGCACATAACGCTTACTTTTCTTGTACTTATTTATATTTTGTAAACACCAAATATCTCAACTAACTGTATTCTTATTGAGTTAATTTTACATGCTTTTTTTTATTTTTTAACTTTTATTTAATGAATATAGATTTCCAAAGTACAGCTTATGGACTACAATGGCTTCCCCCCACCCGCCGATGACTTCCCTCCCACCCGCAACCCTCCCCTTTCCCGCTCTCTCTCCCCTTCCATTCATATCACGATTTATTTTCAATTTTCTATATATACAGAAGATCAGTGTAGTATACATTAAGTAAAGATTTCAACAGTTTGCACCCACATAGAAACACAAAGTGAAAAATACTGTTTGAGTACTCGTTATAGCATTAAATCTCAATGTACAGCACATTAAGGACAGAGATCCTACATGAGGAGTAAGTGCACAGTAACTCCTGTTGTTGACTTTACAAATTGACACTCCTGTTCATGGCATCAGTAATCTCCCTATGCTCCAGTCATGAGTTTCCAAGGCTATGGAAGCCTTTTGAGTTCTCCGACTCTCATCTTATTTAGACAAGGTCATAGTCAAAGTGGAGGTTCTCTCCTCCCTTCAGAGAAAGGTACCTCCTTCTTTGAAGACCTGTTCTTTCCACTGGGATCTCACTCATAGAGATCTTTCATTTAGGTTTTTTTTTTTTTTTCCCCAGATTGTCTTGGCTTTCCATGCCTGAAATACTCTCATAGGCTTTTCAGCCAGATCCGAATGTCTTTAAGGCCGGAGTGCTATTATTTAGGACATCTGCCATTCTATGAGTCTGCTATGTATCTCGCTTCCCATGTTGGATCACTCTCCCCTTTATTTATTCTATCGGTTAGTATTAGCAGGCACTAGACTTGTTTATGGGATCCCTTTGACTCTTAGTCCTTTCATTATGATCAATTGTGAACTGAAATTGATCTCTTGGACTAGTGAGATGGCATTGGTACATGCCACCTTGATGGGATTGAATTGGAATGCCCTGGTATGTTTCTAACTCTACCATTTGGGGCAAGTCAGCTTGAGAATGTCCCAAATTGTACATCTCTTCCCTCTCTTATTCCCACTCTTATATTTAACAGGGATCACATTTCAGTTAAATTTTAACACTTAAGAATAACTGTGTATTAATTACAGAATTAAACCAGTCATATTAAGTAGAACAGACAAAAAAACTACAAAGAGGGATAATGTATTAAGTTATTCATTAACAGTCAGGGCTGTGCTGATCAAGTCGCCATTTTTCATAGTGTCCATTTCACTTCAACAGGTTTCCTTTTTGGTGTTCAGTCAGTTGTCACCGATCAGGGAGAACATATGATATTTGTCCCTTTGGGACTGGCTTATTTCACTCAGCATGATGTGTTCCAGATTCCTCCATTTTGTTGCAAATGACTGGATTTCATTGTTTCTTACTGCGGTATAGTATTCTGAAGAATACATATCCCATAATTTCTTTATCCAGTCTACTGTTGATGGACATTTAGGTTTGTTCCAGGTCTAAGCTATTGTGAATTGAGCTGCAATAAACATTATGGTGCAGACAGCTTTTTTTTGTTTGCCAATTTAAATTCCTTTGGGTAAATTCCAAGGAGTGGGATGGCTGGGTCAAACCGTAGGGTTATCTTCAGGTTTCTGAGGAATCTCCAGACTGACTTCCATAGTGGCTTGACCAGTTTGCATTCCCACCAACAGTGGCTGAGTGTCCCTTTTTCCCCACATCCTTGCCAGCATCTGTTGTTGGTAGATTTCTGCATGTGAGCCATTCTAACTGGGGTGAGGTGAAACCTCATTGTGGTTTTGATTTGCATTTCCCTGATTGCTAGTGATCTTGAATATTTTTTCATGTGCCTGTTGGCCATTTGGATTTCCTCTTTTGAAAAATGTCTATTGAGGTCCTTGGCCCATCTCTCTTAAGTGGGTTGTTGGTTTTGTTTTTGTGGAGTTTCTTGATCTCTTTGTAGATTCTGGTTATTAACCCTTTATCTGTTGCATAGTTTGCAAATATTTTTTCCCATTCTGTCGGTTGTCTCTTCACTCTCCTGACTGTTTCTTTTGCAGTACAGAAACTTCTCAATTTGATGCTATCCCAATAGTTGATTTTGGCTTTTACTGCGTGTGCCTCCCGGGTCTTTTCCAGAAATTCTTTGCCTGTGCCAATATCTTGAAGGGTTTCTCCAATGTTCTCTAGTAACTTGATGGTGTCAGGTCATAGATTTAGGTCTTTAATCCATGTTGAGTGGATTTTTGTGTAAGGTGTAAGGTAGGGGTCTTGCTTCATGATTCTGCATGTGGAAATCCAGTTTTCCCAGCACCATTTATTGAATAGACTGTCCTTGCTCCAGGAATTGGTTTTAGATCCTTGATCAAATATAAGTTGGCTGTAGATGTTTGGGTTGATTTCTGGTGTTTCAATTCTGTTCCATTGGTCTGTCCATCTGTTTCTGTACCAGTACCATGCTGTTTTGATTACAACTGCCCTGTAGTATGTCCTGAAATCTGGTATTGTGATGCCTCCGGCTTTGTTTTTGTTGTACAAGATTGCTTTAACTATTCGAGGTCTCTTGTGCCTCCATATGAATTTCAGCATCATTTTTTCTAGATCAGAGTAGAATGTCTTTGGTATCTTGATTGGGATTGCATTGAATCTATAAATTGCTTTTGGGAGAATGGACATTTTGATGATATTGATTCTCATCATAGAGATCTTTAATGCCTTGGTTAAGTTTATTCCAATGTATTTGATTGTTTTTGTAGCTATTGTGAATGGGATAGATCTTAGCAGTTCTTTCTCAGCCGTGGCATTGCTTGTGTATACAAAGGCTGTTGATTTTTGTGCATTGATTTTATATCCTGCCTCTTTGCCAAATTCCTCTATGAGTTCCAGTAGTCTCTTAGTAGAGTTCTTGAGATCCTCTAAGTAAAGAATCATATCATCTGCAAAGAGGGATAGTTTGCCTTCTTCCTTCTCAATTTGTATTCCTTTAATTTCTTTTTTCTTGTCTGATGCCTCTGGCTAAAACTTCCAGAACTATGTTAAATAGCAGTGGTGAGAGTGGGCATCCCTGTCTGGTGCCAGATCTCAGTGGAAATGCTTCCAACTTTTCCCCATTCAATAGGATGCTGGCCGTGAGTTTTTCATAAATTGCTTTGATTATATTGAGGTATGTTCCCTCTATACCCAATTTGCTTAGAGTTTTCATCATGAAAGTTGTTGTATTTTATCAAATGCTTTCTCTGCATCTATTGAGATAATCATATGGTTTTTCTTCTGCAGTCTGTTTACTAAATAGGCATGGAAGCGATCTTACCATTCTCCAATCCTCCCACTACTGGCTCTTGCCAGGAACCATGTATTTGTAAAGCAAAAGCTACAATCCCATCTGAAAGCATAAAATGTAGCAAAAAAAATGGAATCTTCCTTTCTGTAATAGAAGTAAGTGGGAGACATCTTCAAGAAATAATTGAGTTCCCCCTCTTCCTGACCTGGGAGGGTTTCGCCGTTTATTTGCTCAGGTTCTATCAACTTAACAATGTCTGTGGATGGCGCAACAGCTCAATAGGCTAATCCTCTGCCTAGCGGCGCCGGCACTCCAGGTTCTAGTCCTGGTCGGGGTGCCAGATTCTGTCCCAGTTGCCCCTCTTCCAGGCCAGCTCTCTGCTGTGGTCCAGGAGTGCAGTGGAGGATGGTCCAAGTCCTTGGTCCCTGCACCCCATGGGAGACCAGTAGAAGCACCTGGCTCCTGGCTCCTGCCTTCGGATAGGTGCGGTGTGCCGGCTGCAGCGCGCTGTCCACGGCTGCCATTGAAGGGTGAACCAACAGCAAAAGGAAGATCTTTCTCTCTTTCTCTCTCTGTAAAAAACAAACAAAAAAAACAATGTCTGCAGCAAACAAATGAAAAAATTGAGAGTATCATTCACAACCCACATTTCACATTATATCAATTTATGGGAGACAAATTTCAAAGGATATTTTTGTCCAAAAGTAGAAATCATTACCGAAATTATACTTGAACTTATAAAATGAAACACTCTAAAATCTTGAAACTGTATTTAAAATAAATATCCAGGTTAATTTTTACAAACTGCATTGCAGTTACTCTGGGTAAATATAAGTCCCTATAATTACATAGCCTACATTTTCAGAGTCAACACAAAACCAGAATTTTAAACTGCCACGTACAGAACAGTGAATCCCTTTCAGGAAACAGCCACTGGCAGTGAGGCCGGTGGCAGGGGCAGGCCTGGAGAGGAGTGCAAGCAGGGAGTCTCTGGGACCAGGCCTGCAGCACCCACTTCCTGCACCTGGGGAATTTGCTGGCAGAGCCTGGCAAGGTCACAGTGCCCCTGCAGCTGCCTTGATCTGCTGGGAGGCTACCATGCCTGGGCCATACTCATGCCACCGAAACCGAATCTCAGAGCCTGGACCCTGTTGCCTACCTTAGCACCATCAGCTCCTACCTCCCATGTTCCTGGCCCATAGGCGGTTGCTGGCCCAGGGCACCACATGGGTCACCCTGCACAAGCTGTGAGGAAAGCTTGGTATGAGACAGTGTCATGAGTTTTAGTGTGATTCGGCCCAGAGTAGAGGGTTGTCTGTACACTGCGAGTCACCCAGAAGCGGAAAGTCCCTGAAAGGGGTTTGTGGATCTGCAGTCTAATCAGGGTTTGCCTCCAAGGCCTCAGGAAGTAGCCAAACCTTACGGCTGATCAGAGCCATGGACTCACTCCAGTGAGACCCGGTCAAGGGCAAGGGGAGGAACCTCCAAGTACTGCTGGCCACGCTGCCCACAGTGCTGTGTGACCTGGTAGCCGCCTGAGTCCATGGTGCTGCTTCTGAAGAGGTAGTGCCCGTACTCCATGCTGTTTGTACATTCTCCATTTCAGCCTCCCATGTCCTCCTCAAAATGAACCGTGGAGCTGAAGGACACCTGCTCCGAGTTCCAGAACCATGGCTCCCGGTCCCTCTTCTGAGGCCACAATGGTCATGGCTGCACACAGGGCTCTGGAGGCTAACGAATGTTATTTGGGTTGCGTGCGGCCATCAGTGGGGTAGAAGAGGGACGTGGGCTCCCAGTACCACTTGTCCTCTTGTCAGCCCAGGACACAAGGAGAAAGGGTTCACAGTCTCTCCTGCTGTCTTCTGTTCTTTCTCCTCCTACATGGAGGTACCCACTGTGTGGGGCCTGTCACACTGCCCGTGCTGTAATGCTCAGGACCATCCGTGCATCACTGATGGGTTTTCTGAAGGAGAAAGCACAGGACTGCTGAGAAGCTGACGAGGCTGCTGCTGAGACCGAGGCAGGATGCCATGGTCTGGAGGAAACCTGACCAAGGCATCTCCAGGCTGGGGAATGCAGAGGCGCCTGGGAAAAAGCATCCAGAGCTGGAGTGGAGAGAAAGGAAGGAAGGGACCCTTTGTGGCAGTGAACTGAGAATTCAAGGGACCCAGCCTGGCTGCAGGGTCCCTTCTGAGCCCCCAGCCCCACGTGGGAGAGGCCTTCACTGCCCACAGGCCTGGAACAGCAGTCAGGATCCGGGCTCCTGGTGAACCCCTGTGAGTGCCATCAGAGTAGGATTCTGGCCCCACCACCCACTCTGTCTCAAGCAAACTGAAAAGGGAGGGACTTTCAGTTCCCAAATGCACAACAGCCATGACTTGCTGCCCACCTTGGGAACAGTGATCTACTATACAACCCAGTCTAGTATGACTGTTGATAGGAATAGGGTATGTTTCCTTCTTCCTAGGATGGATTGAGATTAAATCAAAGTAATTTATTTACTGTAATATTTAGTCTTAGATAATTACAATTTTTTTGATTATGCGAGAATTGGATATGTGTGTCTTTTTGGTAGCTTTTTTGTAACAGAATAATGACAGAAATTTTGTTCTTATCTTCAAAAAAAGTCATAAAATTAAAAATGTCTGTATACATTTAATCTTTTATCATGTGCTTTTTGCTGCATCTCTTGGAGAATTTGTAATGCTATATTTGGTTTTCATTATATCTGAGGATCACTTGTCTTTTTTAAAGGATTTATTTACTTAAAATCAGAGTGACAGAGAGAGGAGGAGAGAGACATATATCTGCTCATTTGACCCCTGGTGTGGCTTCAACAGCCATGGATGTGCCAGACTGAAGCCAGGATCCAGAAACTCCATTCACTTCTCCTGAGTGGGTGGGAGAAACCCAAGGATTTGAGCATCATTTGGTGCCTTTCTTGTTCAGTTGCAGGAAACTGCATGAGAGGAATGATATGTCTGGGACTCTAACCAAAGCACTCATATACAGGATGCTGGTGTCCCACGCAGCAGCTTAAACCACTGCACCACCATGCCTTTCCCACAAAGATCATGTTTTCTTATTGCATCCAGGATTATAAGCTTATTTATTTCTATATCTTGCTTTATTGGAATGTTTTTCCCCTCATTTTTTTGATGGAATAGATTTCTTGCCTATTTTCTCTTTGTATTTTTGGTTTGTTTCTTTAGTCTTTGTCAAACTATAATCTTTTTAAATTACAATATTAAACAAAGTGCTTATTCAAAACAAAATATAGTGACATATTTTACACAGGTATCAAATTATAAGCTCAGTAATGATATACTTTAATACTAAAGTTGCTCTGTTAGTTTACACTGTGATCTATTTCTTATAACTCATTAATATTTTCCACATTTTTATTATCTTGTCAAATATCTTTCTCTAATAAGAGACACTTAAAATTCTCTATTAAGAGACATTCCCTAAATGGCCGCTATGGCCAGGGCTGTGCCAATCTGAGGCCAGGAGCCAGGTCCTTCCTCCTGGTCTGCCATGTGGGTGCAGGGGTCCAAGCACTTGGGACACCCTCCACTGCCTTCCTAGGCTACAGCAGAGAGCTAGACTGGAAAAGGAGCAACTGGGACTAGAACCCAGTGCCCATGTGGGATGTCGGCAGCGCAGGGGAAGCATTAACCTAGTGTGCCATGGCGTCAGCCCCTACTCTTCAATTTATAATAGAATAATTTGTAATTTTGCTATTGAGTTACCTATATATTCTGATTGTTAAGCCATTCTCAGGTGAAAGGTTTGTAAATATTTTCTGAAATTATGTAGATTCCTTGTTTGCTTTATTTTTTCATTGCTGTAAAGAAGTTCTTTAATTTGATGAAATCCCATTTGTCTAAGTTTGTTTTGTTTCCTGTTCTTTGTGTATGACATAAAAAAATTCCTTGCCCATTACTTTTTCTTCTAGGAGTTCAGAGTTTATTTTTTTTTACATTTAGATTTTTAGCTCTTATTAGGTTTTTCTTGTACACAGTGAGAGACAAAATCCAGTTTAATTCTTTTGGATATAATATAAAATTTCAACATCCTTTTTAAAAGCCTTTATTTACTTAGTTGACAGGTAGAGTTACAGAGAGATAAAGGAAAATACAGAGAGAAAGGTCTTTCATGCAGTAGTTCACTCCACAAATCGCCACATTGGCTAGAACTGGGCTGATCAGAAGCCAAGAGCTTGTTCCAGCTTTCCCACATTGGTGTAGGGGCCCAAACACTTGGGCCATCTTCTACTGCTTTCCCAGGCCATAGCAGAGAGCTGGATCAAAAGTGAAGCAGCAGTGACTCAAACTGTCAATCCTGCAGGCAGCAGCTTTACCCACTATGCCACAGTGCCAGCCCAGAGGTTAGCTTCTATAAACCAAGTTGTCAGCAAGTCAAAGAGCTATGTTTTCAATATCAGCAGAGTTCTCCAGAGTTCACTGTATTTAAACACATAATCATGGGTTATTGAAAATCCATTATAATTAAATATCACCATGAATAAAATATATATTGATTAAAACTGAATACTACTAGGGGTAAATTACTGCTGCTAAGATGAGCAACTATAAATTGTAACAAATTCATCTTTTAGGACTTTACATGATTAAAAAACAAATAACAACAAATATAAACAATAATTCTGTATGACATTTCTTATTTGATTAAATATGGTGATTCATTAGCAATTCAAAGATCTATTATATTTACCAAAGATTACTTTTTGCTGTTGTTCATCTTTTTTACCTAGAAACCTTTTATTTAAGGCATAAAGATCATGTATTTCATAAATATATCTTTAGGAAATACTGATTCTTACCACCCTACCCTCCCTCCTGCCCATACTCCTATCCTTCTTCCTTCAGCCTCTCCTAGTCACATTCTTATTTTTTATAAAGAGCTATTTGTAATTAATTTTATACTCATAAGATTAGCCTTACACTAAGTAAAGAATTCAACAAATAGTATTAAAAAAAAAAAAAAACTGTCCCTCAACAATTGAGACAGGGGCTGTCCAAAGCATTGCATCTCAAAGTGGCAATTTCTCTTTTATGGATTAACTTTCAGGTACTTTATTATTTATCGCAGACAAGGGAGAACATATTATATTTGTCCTTGGGGAGTGGATTATTTCAATAAGTATAATGGTTTCCATGTGCATCCATTTTGTTACAAATGACAGTATTTCATTTTTTATCACTATAGTATTCCATGGTGTACATATACCATAATTTTTTATCCAGTCTTCAGTTGACAGACATCTGGGTTGTTTCTATATTTTAGCTATTGTGAAATGAGCTCCATTAAACATGAGGGTACAGATATATATATATATATATATATATATATATATAAAATGTACTGATTTCATTTTCATTAAGTAAATTTTTTTTAGTTTTTTAAAATATTTATTTACTTGAAAGTCAGAGTTACACAGAGAGAGGAGAGGGGGAGAGGCAGAGAGAGAGAGTGAGAGAGAAAGTCTCCCATCTGATGGTTCACTCCCCAGATGGCCGCAATGGCTGGAGCTGCACCGATCCAAAGCCAGGAGCCAGGAGCTTCTTCTGGGTCTCCCATGTGGGTGCAGGGGCCCAAGGACTTGGGCCATCTTCCACTGCTTTCCCAGGCCATAGCAGAGAGCTGGATTGGAAGAGGAACAACTGGGACTAGAACCCGGTGCCCATATGGCATGCCAGAGCTTCAGGCCAGGGCATTAACCTACTGAGCCAGAGCCATCATTTAGTAAATTTCAAGATGTGAGATGGTTGGGTCATATGGTAGGTCTCTCTGTATATATAGGCATTTACACCTACATACATGGACACAAAATCTTAATTTATCTTTAATAGTATATAATGCACTTTTGATTCTCAAATCTTGAGAAATATAACTATTTCTTTTCTAGCAGGTGAATATGATAATTGTACAAATATTTCTCAATAACATATATAGTTCTAAATGTTTGCTACTAAAATTTTGTGTTTAAATATAATTTTGTAGATGTACAATGATAGAAAAAATGAAATAATGGAGGTGTCTAGACTGCATTTTTCACAGAATGGTTGTTCAACAAAAGACCTTTAAGTGTGATGCTATTCACTGATACTTTATTAACATTACTTTGAATAAGGAGGGGAAAGGAGAGGGCAGATTTTTTGATATTTGTCTGTTTTCAGTTCCCTTTTAAGATGTTATCCTGGTTGTAAGACCCTTATTATTTTGTCTGAGTTATAATTAGATGAAGAACTTTATTTATATGTATATCCAAGACTTCAACAAAGAAAGTCTAGAAACTGAGAAAAAATCTGTTTAAGGCAAACAATATAACAAATTTTCTTGTTTGCTAGAAAGCTATAAAAAATACACTTGTTTTACCTGTACATTTTTCTTGTAGGTCATTTTTGTGTGATGTGACCATAAAATTAGTGGATTGGAAGGGATTTTATTTTAATAAATTCATTTTTTGTGCTTGATTTGCTAGGTTAAATTTGTTAGCTTTTGGTTTATTTTATTATTGTTCTACAATTCTTACTGGACAGAACTTTTTTCTTTCAGAATATTTTCATAGTATGCTGACAACATTATGGATTGAGGCAATATTTAAACAGAAAGCATTTGGGCTGGTAACTACACTTTCTATTTTTGTTAAATTAGCATGTGATATTTTAGCTCCTTGTTTCATTTGGATTGAGCTTTCTGATTAAGCCTGCTGGAAAGTACCAATATTTAGAAGTTCCTATTCTTTTTAAAATATTTGTTTATTTGTTTGAGAGGTAAAGTTGCAGAGAGAGAGAGAGAAAGAGAGAGAGAGAGAGACAGAAAGGTCTTCCATCTACTGCTTCACAGCCCAAATGACCCGAAAGGCCAGAGCTGAGCAACTCTGAATCCAGAAGCCAGGAGTTTCTTCAGGGTCTCCCATGCAGGTGTAAGGACCCAAGCACTTGGGCCATCTCCCACTGCTTTCCCAGGATATAAGCAGAATGCTGGATCAGAAGAGGAGCAGCCAGGACATAAAATGACACCTATATAGAATGCTGGCACCACAGGTGGAGACTTATCCTATTATGCCATAGCACTGAACCCTAGAAGTTCAAATTATTGCAAAAAAGCTAGAACTTCTTTCCATTATTGTTTAGAAGTGTATCAGAAGTGCCACTGTGTTTTTCCTCATTCCTTTTTCATGATACATTTTAAACATAAATATATCTTATTTTACTTGATTTTTAATAAATGTTCTGTTCCTTTGTACTTGATATGATTTCCTAGTCAACATTTTTCATATCAATAATCTAGATAAGAATATAATAGTATTTTATTGTGTAAATCTTACTTTATTTTATCCTATGTAAACTTTCAATTCTGCAGCTTTGTCAATCTCAGTTCATTCAGACATCCTGAAAGTTATTTTAGACTAATGTTATACTGATGAAGAGGTGGTCATTAAACATATTAAAAGCAGAAGTTTATGTACTTCATATGAAATAGACTTATGATAAAATCGATGTAACTGTTAATTTTTACTTTATTGAAAATAAGCTATAAATAGAGGCTTGAATGGAATGGACAATAGGAATATTCACTAGTAGTAATGCAGCTGGCAGAAGGTTTTATTACTCATGTGAAAATTAACTCTTTAAGAATTGCATGTAATGATTCAGATTAGATTTAGCAGTGCCATTTCCCAGTTCTTATCATTGGGATGAGTGAACTGACAAGGAATTTTTGCGAATTAATCTTCATAAGTTTATTATTGCCTATATTCCCCCATGTGACAACATATCAGAAGTGGAAGACATTGTAGTAAGAATTTAACCAAACTTTATGCCAAAAGTGCTTATATAATTTGTCAGGCAGAATATCATGTTTTAGCCATCAGATGCCTTTAGTCATTGCCTGTTACTGTGTATTCTGTCATATCCATTGAACTTAGATTTTAGCCTCAACTGTATATCGGGGATAAAAAGTGAAAAGATCTTCATCTGCTTTCAAGAAACTTACAATCCAGTAGAGAAAACAAACATATTTAAGAGTATGTAATTCAACAGAGTAATCCTGTTAAATGCAGACACTTTCACTACTGTGCATTATGTTGTGGAAGATGCTCTTCTGAGTTTGAGTGTTCTTCCGTATAATTGTGTGGGTTTTGTCTTACAATTTTCTATGTCTTTTGAGGTGATCCTGGATTTTTCTTTGTTTTTTGTTTTTCTGTTATGATATATTAGATGATTTTCTTATGTTGAATGATCCTTAAATTCCAAGATATTACACTAATATATACAATTTTGTATATAATATATAATACCTTTTTGTATGTTAATTCTGTCTCCTAGAATTTTCGTGGAAGATTTTTATTTATAAATATAAGGGACACTGTTTTACTGTTGCTTGATATGTTTGATTTTTATATGAAGATTGTATTGCCTCATTGTTTTAGTGAAGTGTTCCCAGCTACTTTTTGAAGGGTTTGCCACAATTGGTGCTGATTCTTCAAGGGTACAAACAGATTAGTTGTTTTTATAAATTTACTTATTGATTTGAAACGCAGTTACAGGCCATAGCAGAGAGCTGGATCAGAAGAGGGGCAGCCAAGACTCAACTGATGCCCATATAGGATGGTGACACTGCAGGCTTAACCACCTCTGCCACAGCACTGGCCCAAGACTCGTTATCTTTATGTAAATGAAAAAAGGTGTTATAGTGAAAAAAATACATTGATACTGTTTGTCTATGTATTGTTCACTTGTGCTTTTATTTAGTTTACAAATGAAAAATCTCTCAATTTTGTTAAAGATAAAAATGATTGTCTAAAGCCCTTGTCTCTACTGTTGAGAAGCAGTGTTTATTTTTTCTCCTTCCTATTTCTTGAACTCTTAGAGTAGGGTTAATCTTATGAATATAAAGTAAACTGAAAGTAGATAATTGTGAAAATTGAGAGATGGATTAGGAGAGGAAGGAGAAGAAAGGGTGGGAGTGTGGGCAGGAGGGGTGATAGGGTGGGAAGTGTCACTATGTTCCTAAATCTCTATATATGAAATACAAGAGATTTTTTTGAATTTATTAAAATATAAAATAGAATGTGAATTTATACATTCTGAAAGGATAATCTTGCTGGATGTAGAATTCTTGATTGCCTGTCTTTTCCTTTCACTATTATGAATATGTCATCAGTTGCTGTCTTGCCTCCATGGTTTGGGATGAAAAACCAGCTCATAATTTTATTAGGGTCAATATTGTCTGTGTTTTCAAGATTCTACTTCTTTCTTAATATGTTATCAGCTTGCTTACAATGTGTCTAAATGTGGATCTCTTTGACTTTATCTCACTTGTAGGCTGTTTTGTTTCTTGGGTGCTTAGATTTATGTTTTCAATAAATTTGTGCTATAAATTTACACATTCATTCAAATCAACTAGCCTATGTTTATCTCACAAATGAATACTCTATCATTCTGATCAATTACCATAATATCCTTGTTCATCAACCATCAGTACCATCATCTTCCTTCAGGTTTCTTTAGCAGTTTTCATTCTTAGTTTCTTTTTTTAAAATTTTATTTAACAAATATAAATTTCCAAAGTACAGCTTATGGATAACAGTGGCTTTCCCCCCCACCATAATTTCCCTCCATTCCAACCCTCCCATCTCCTGCTCCCTCTCCCAGTCCATTCGCATCAAGATTCATTTTCAATTCTCTTTATATGCAGAAGATCAATTTAGTATATATTAAGTAACAATTTCAACAGTTTGTAGCCACACAGAAACACAAAGTGTTTGAGTACTAGTTATAGCATTAATTCACATTGTACAACACATTAAGGACAGAGATCCTGCATGGGGAGTAAGTGCACCGGGACTCCTGTTGTTGACTTAACAAACATGCAGGATCTCTGTCCTAACAAATTGACACTCTTGTTTATGGAGTCAGTAATCTCCCTATGCTCTTGTCATGAGTTGCCAAGGCTATGGAAGCCTTTTGAATTCACCGACTCTGATCCTATTTAGACAAGGTCATAGTTAAAGTGGAAGTTCTCTCCTCCCTTCAAAGAAAGGTACCTCCTTTTTGATGGTCCATTCTTTCCACTGGGATCTCACTCACGGAGACCGTTCATTTATGTGTGTGTTTGTTTGTTTTTTGCCAGAGTGTCTTGGCTTTCCATGCCTAAAATACTCTCATGGGCTCTTCAGCCAGATCAGAATGCCTTAAGGGCTGATTCTGAGGCCAGAGTGTTGTTTAGGACATCTGCCATTCTGAGTCTGCTGTGTATCCCGCTTCCCATGTTGGATTGTTCTCTCCCTTTTTGATTCTATCAGTTAGTATTAGCAGACACTAGTCTTGTTTTGGTGATCCCTTTGACTCCTAATCCTATTATTAAGATCAATTGTGAACTGAAATGGATCACTTTGACTAGTGAGATGGCATTGGTACAGGCCTCTTTGATGGGATTGAATTGGCATCCCCTGGCACATTTCTAACTCTACCATTTGGGGCAAGTCTTATTGAGAATGTGCCTAACTGTACATTTTCCCCTCTTATTCTCACTCTTATATTTAACAGGGATCACTTTTCAGTTAAATTTAAACACCTAAGAATAATTGTGTGTTAATTAAAGAGTTCAACCAATGGTATTAAGTAGAATAAAAAAATACTAAAAGGAATAAAATAGTAAGTTCTTCCTTGACAGTCAGGAAAAAGGCTGATCAAGTCAGTGTTTCTCATATTGTCCATTTCACTTCAACAGGTTTCCTTTTGGTGCTCAGTTAGTTGTCACTGATCAGAGAGAACATATGATATTTGTCCCTTTGAAACTGGCTTATTTCACTCAGCATGATGTTTTCCAGATTCCTCCATTTTGTGGCAATGACTGGATTTCTTTTTTTTTTTTTACTGCTGTATAGTATTCTATGCAGTACATGTCCCTTAATTTCTTTATCCAGCCTACTGTTATGGTCATTTAGGTTGATTACAGGTCTTAGCTATTGTGAATTGAGCTGCAATAAATATTATGGTGCAGACAGCTTTTTTCTTTGCCAATTTAATTTCATTTGTGTAAATTCCAAGGAGTGGGATTGCTGGGTGGCATGGAAAGGTTATATTCAGGTTTCTGAGGAATCTCCAGACTGACTTCCACAGTGGCTTAACCAGTTTGCATTCCCAACAAAAGTGGGTTAGTGTCCCTTTTTCCCACACATCCTTGCCAGCATCTGTTGTTGGTAGATTTCTGAATGTGAGCCATTCTAACTGGGGTGAGGTGAAACCTCATTGTGGTTTTGATTTGCATTTCCCTGAATGCTAGTGATCCTGAACATTTTTTCATGTGCCTGTTGGCCATTTGGATTTCATGTTTTGAAAAATATCTATTGAGGTCCTTGGCCCATCTCTCTTAAGTGGGTTGTTTGTTTTGTTGTTGTGCAGTTTTTGATCTCACTAGGCTAATCCTCCGCCTTGCAGCGTCGGAACACCGGGTTCTAGTCCCTGTCGGGGTGCCGGATTCTGTCCCGATTGCCCCTCTTCCAGGCCAGCTCTCTGCTGTGGCCCAGGAGTGCAGAGGAGGATGGCCCAAGTGCTTGGGCCCTGCACCCCATGGGAGACCAGGAGAAGCACCTGGCTCCTGCCTTTGGATCAGCGCGCTATGCCGGCCGCAGTGCGCTGTCCGCAGCGGCCATTGGAGGGTGAACCAATGGTAAAGGAAGACCTTTCTCTCTGTCTCTCTCTCACTGTCCACTCTGCATGTCAAAAAATAAAAAAGAGAGAGAGAGAGAGAGAGAAGAGACAGCGAGAGGGAAAGAGAGAGGTTTCATCTGCTGGTTGATTCCCCAAATGGCCACAATAACCATTGCTGAACCTATCCAGAGCCAGGAGCCAGGAGATTCTTCTAGGTCTCCCATGTGGGTGCAGGGGCCAAAGAAAATAGGCCATCTTCCTCTGCTCTCCCAGGTACAATAGCAGGCAGCTGGATCAGAAGTGGGGCAGCAGGGACTCAAACCCGTGCCCATATAGGATGCCAGCTCTGCAGCCTGAAGCCTTAACCCACTGCACCACAGCACAGGCCCCAGTGTGCAAACATTTTGACCATAATTACTTCCATGAGGTCAGGTGTAGGATTTTCCTCTTGTGGTGAGCACTGAGGAATTTTTGGACTTTGGAGATTTTTGGTTTGGGGTTTTGGTTTAGGGAAATCCAAACTTATACTTTGGAGGAAGGGAGTGGAAGACTTGAATTGAAAACTATTCCAAGTCCCCAATCTCACTTCTTTTACTGAAATTCAGCCACTTTTCTGAGTAAAAACTTCCAAGGTTATTGCAAGTATCTATAAAATGTACAGATCTGAAGATGTGGATACTTACAGTTTTTGAAAGTCTTCTCATTGTTTTTATACAGAAAATTATTTTTCCCAAATGTTTAGAAATTTCTCTATTCAATGTTTCTGTTAATCACATACCTTTTCTTTACACTCAAATTCTGTCCGCTGTCACAACTGGTGCATCTTAACTCTGTTGGTCTTATTTCCCCCATCTTTTTATTCTCACTGTTACTGTGCCAGTTGAAATAACAGTTTTTCATTTTTTCTGGGTGGTGTCACAGTAGTGTTCAATGTGCTTTCTCCCTTCTGACTTCTGAAAAAACAATTCTTCTTCCTCCATTTATATATATTTAATTGTTCCTTCTAGAAAAAAGAAGTTCAAATTTCCTTAATCTGGCATGAGATTTCTATTTTTTTATTTTCTAATTTCCTATTTGTTCTACTTCATTGCTATTTCAGGAAACAAGAAGCAAGTTCATACATTTTTTGTCATTTGCGTATGCTGGGAATCTGTGTCAGCTCTGGTGTCTTAGAAGTCACTTTTCTTCAGCACTGTGTATCTCGTTAATTATCAAAAGACAGCAGTAGCCCTGATCTCTTTTTGTGCAAGAAAATAAAAATATATAAAAGGACAGAGCATGCAGCATAGATATTGGTAAACTCAGCTGACTTTCCTGACCTCCCTTGGATATTCTTGGCCTTTGCTGTACAGCTGTCTTTCCTTATTGCCTCCTTGTTCTTCCAAGAACACAGCAAAAGAATAATTCCACAGCTATGTTTCTACATTGATTGGGACTTGGAATAAGAAGAAAAGTGGAGGGCTTCAGGAAGCTACATGCTATGTAAGTAAAACATTCTCAGTGAGTATTTAGCAAAGCAGAACATTTCATATATAGTGACTGGGATGGATTATAAGTAAATCCAGAATCTTTTGCACAATATATCAGTTTCTGTACAATCATGAACAATATGGCAATATTAAAAGTGCTTATTTTCTCTGTGTGTATAAATAAATTCTGGTAGGTTACTTAACATTAATAAATTTTACAGAATTACTTCATCAATTTCTTTTATTTTTAAGAAATGTCACTATCGGTTTTATGAAAGAAGGAAAAATACTTGCTATATAAGGGAAAGGAAAATCTATTCATCAAAGTTAAAAGCCTCCAGAAACTTTGGTAGAATACTGTCAATTCTTCCATGGTTGAGTTTAGATGACACTAATACACCTCCTATATTTTGTTTTGTTTCCAACTTCTTCATGTATGAACTTATTTTTTCCTTAGAACCCCAATTCTTTTGGTGTATTGAAAAGGAAAATGAGTCCTAGACTGCCCCAAATTTAAGTTATTATTAGCAAGAAAGAAATTACAAATCAATAAATACTGGTGAGCATGTGGAGGAAATATTAGCGAGTCCAGTGTTGGTGGAAATGTAAACTACAACAGCCATTGTGGAATACAGTAAGAAAATTCCTCAGAAAGCTGAAAATAGATCTACCATATGATCCAGTCATGTCACTCCTGGGAAAATATCCAAACAAAATGAAAATAGCATATGAAAGAGTTACTTGTATCCCACATTTATTGCAGTTCAATTTACAATAACTCAGATATGGAATCAGGCCAGATGCCCATCATTTGATGATTGCATAAAGAAAATGTGGTATGTGTATACTATGGAATATTACTCAGCAAGAAAAACTGAAATCCTGTCTTTCACAACAAAATGTATGCAACTGGAAACCATTATATTTTGTGAAATAAGACAGTCTCCAAAAGAAAAAAACTTATATGTTTTACATGTTCTATGGTAACTAACATGTGTTCTTTCTATGAAAAAATCACTACAGGTTTTGATTGAAAGATACAGAATACCCAAAGTCTTCAAAATTGTATGCTATTTTATGTACGATTTACACTCAAGTTTTCTGATACATAACTTTTTCTATGGTTCATAAAACATATATTTACAATTACCCAAAAATGACATTCCTCTCCTGGTAACATAGTAAATTATCCTGAGGTTTATGATATCACAGGGAAGCTTTTCACATCCCAATTGATAATGACATCACAATGGTTTTGGCAATATCACAATGAATTATGACACAACAATGATAGTTTAGGACATATTGTGATATTGCAATTGATTATGAGACACAATGATAGGTTTCTGATGTCACAATGGTTTTCATGACAAAAGTTCATAGTGAGAATACAATGGTTGGTTTGAGAAATCACAATTTCATGTATATGTTATCACAATATTGGCATATGTCATCATAATGCTTTTGATGGCATCACAATCGATTATAAAATGATAATGGTTTATAACTTTACAACTGATTTTTACAAGTTTATGGCATGACAATAATTTTTATGACTTCACAGTTGGTCATGACATCACAATGTAGTTTATGATATGACAATGTTTGGTTTATAATATTGGTTTATGGTATCACAATGTTTTTCACTACATCACAATTTATTATGACATCACAATGGTGGTTTACCACATCAGAATTTTTATATCACAATGTTAGCTTTATGATATAACAATGGTGAATTATCACATCCCAGTTGATTATGTAATCACAAGAACTTTTACATCATGATGTATTGTGACATGTCAATGGTAATTTTATAGTATCACAGTGCTTTAATGATATCACGATTAATTATGACATGTCAATGGCAACTTTATAATATCACAAAGTTTTCATGACATCACAATTGATCATAATATCACAATGGAAGCTTTATATTGCCACAATATTTTAAATTTTCTATAACATCATAGTTTATGACACCACAATTTATATGAAATCAGAAGAGTAGGTTTATGACATCATAAAGGTTTATGGCATTACAATTGATTATGATACTGCAAAATGGTTATTTATGACATCACAGTGGTTCTTGTGACCCACAATTGATTATTACACCACATTGGTTGGTTTCTGATACAACAACAATGGTTTATCACTCCCAGTTGATTACATCATAACAAGTTTTTATGCCATCACCATGGACTATTGGGTGACAGTGAAAAAAGGTCTTTTTACCTCTCACCAGGTCCTGGGCAAGAATGGACACTTCAAATCATGACACCGCCAGAAGATGGGAGGGCACCCTGTGTGAGTTGGTCAACAGCCTTCCAGGTGATGGGTGTTAAGTGCCAGCCCTTTGTGGAATGTGTAGCCGCAGCTTCCCCAGCTTCAAGTTTTGTGGGGAGTAAGTCTGCCCTGGAAGCCCTTTAGGCCACAGGGCTGGATGTCCATGGAAGGCATTCACGTAAGGTTCCTGCTCAGACCCACCCGGTTACAGGTCTGGTGGGGAGCAAGGGCAAGGGGTGCAGGGCATGAGGGGGCAGCCGTGTTGGCCAGCATGTATTATGACATCACAGTGGCAGTTTTATTATGTCACAATGGAAGCTAATGGCATCACAATGATGGTTTATGTCATCTGTAGTGATGATAACAACACAATGGCTAGCTAATCACAATTGTTTTATCACTTCAACATTGAGTATGATAGTTCAATATGGATTTATGACAACATGGTGGTATAACATGATTAGTCAAAACTTTTTAGGACTTCAAAATTAATTATGGCAATGTAATGGTTGTTTAATGACAAAAATGGTGCATTTATAGCATCAGGATTTGGGTTTATGACAATTATTTTCATAACCTCACAATTATTACAACACTGTGATGATTTATGATATCACAACATTCATGGCATCACAGTGTTCATGATATCACAATGGTAGTTTATGAAATTACATTTGATCATGACACTTCATAATTGATTATGACATCAGAGCAGTTGGTTTATAAGTTACACTGGCTTTGTATGGAATATGATATCACATATAATAGTCTATGAAATAACAATAGTGGTTATGACATCACAATTCATTAGTATTTCAAAATGGTAGGTTTACCTCACAATGGTTCAGAATTATTTATGACTCACAGTTATAGGTTTATGATATAATAATGGTGGCTTATAATGTTTGAGTTGATTATGACATGATTTTTGTTACATCACAATTGATTATGACAAAATAATGGTAGCTTTGTAACATGACCATAGATTTTTATGTAAAATACCGGTTTATGACATCATAATAGATTTTATATCACAATTAATTATAATGGTATTTTATGACAGTTCAATTGATTATGATGTCATAAAATTCAACTTCTGATATTACAATTGTTTTATAACTTCACAGTTGATTGTGACATTAAATGGTAGGTTTAGTACATCACAATGGTGGATTATTAATTATAACATTACAAGGTTTACAAAATTACAATTAATTGTGACACAACAATGGTAGCTTTATAACAGCATGATGGTTTTTATGGTTTCTGTGACATCACAATTTATGATAACATCATAATGATATCCTATGACATAACAATTGATAATGAATTTGTCCCAGTTGATTAAGAAATCATGAGGTTTTTTTCAACAATCACAATTGATTATAACAATGGTAACTTTATGACATCACAATATTTTCACTTCAAAATTCATTTTATGACATCAGAATTGAGTATAATATTAAAATAATGTCTATGCTAGTTTACATATGACATCACAGTAGTTGGTTTATGACATCATAATGGTGGTTCTATGGTCATTTTATGACATCACAATTGACTATGGAAACTCAATGGTTGGTTTTTGATATCACACTAGAAGGCTTAAAACATCACAATGGCTTTTTACATCAAAATGGTGGCTTATGCCGGCGCCGCAGCTCACTAGGCTAATCCTCCACCTAGCGGCGCCGGCACACCGGGTTCTAGTCCCGGTTGGGGTGCCGGATTCTGTCCCGGTTGCCCCTCTTCCAGGCCAGCTCTCTGCTGTGGCCAGGGAGTGCAGTGGAGGATGGCCCAAGTGCTTGGGCCCTGCACCCCATGGGAGACCAGTAGAAGCACCTGGCTCCTGGCTCCTGCCATCGGATCAGCGCGGTGCGCCGGCAGCAGTGCGCCGGCTGCGGCGGCCATTGGAGGGTGAACCAACGGCAAAAGGAAGACCTTTCTCTCTGTCTCTCTCTCTCACTGTCCACTCTGCCTGTCAAAAAAAAAAATGGTGGCTTATGACATCATGATTGTGACATTACAATGGTAGGTTTATGAAATCAGAGTGGATTATGGTTGGGTTATGATATAACATTGTGGGGTTACAGCATCACAATATGGATTTATGACATCACGATGGTTTTTGCGAATCACGATATTGATATTGACCTCATATCACAAAATTTATATTGACCTCACTTGGGTGTTTAATACATCACAATTGATTATGACATTACAGTAATTTATGCTCGTAATGCCTTCAAAATAGCTACTCATTTTAAATTCATTTTGTGATACTACAATTAGGATATCAGAACAGTATGTCTGATGGCACAATGATAGGTGTATGATGTCACAATAGATTTAAAACTTTACAATTAATCATGACATCACAACAGTTGGATTATGACATCACAGTTGTTTGTGTATGGCATCAAATATGGCTTTATGAAATCACAGTGGCTTTATGAGATCACAATTTAAATCATAATGGTGGTTTATGACATCACTATCCATTGGAACATTGCCATGATGGTTTATGATAAGACAGTGGTAGCATATGGCATTACAATCGATTATGACATCACAATGTTATGTGTATGAAGCCAGAAGTTTTGATGGCTTCACAATTTACTGTAACATAAATCGTAGGTTTCTGATAGTACAGTGTTTTTGCACATTATCAAAGTGTCATAATGTACATTATTGCTTTTTGACATCACAAGTTTTTAAACTTAACTGATTATGGCATCACAATTGGATTATGATGTCAAAATGTTTTATAATTTCATAAATGGTATATTACTGTTAGGTTTATGATGTGACAATGGTGGTTTACCACATCAGGACTGATTATGTCACAAAGATTTTTATATTACAATTGATTACATAACAGTTGTAGCTTTATGACGTTGCAATGGATTTTTATGACCCTGCACTAGATTTTTGACTTATTATTTTTATGATTGCTCAATTCATTTTAAAATCATAATGCTGGTTCATGAAATCACAATTGATTAAGCAATGGTATTATGACATCAAATGCACTATGACATGATGATGGTAATTTATTACTTGATAATATCACAATATGTATATCTATGCATCACAATTTTAATAAGTTTATGATTGTTGCATCAAAATCGTACATATATAACAGAAATAGTAGACTGTGTGGCTTAAATACTGGCTGTGAAAATTAAATATGATATCACAATCATAGATTTATGACATCAAAAATTTGGCATATGACATCGCAATTGAATTATTGTGATGAATTATTGAAGTCACAATTATGACATAATAATGCTTTATGACACCCCAGTTTATTATTACATCACAATGGTAGATTTATGATTTCACAATGGTTTTTATGATATAATTGATTATGACACTTACAATGCCATATAACTTCACAGTGATTTTTATATCATCCTACACTTGGTTGATGACATCAAAATGGATGTCATATGGATTTATGACACAATATAGTTTATAGTTTTATGTCACAATGTTTATGATATCACAGGAGTTGCTTATGACATCCACTTCTTTATGACAACACAAGGTTTTTTGGACATAACACTGGTAGTTTGGGACCAGTGCTGCAGTGCAGCAAGTTATTCCACTTCCTGCAGTTCTGACATCCCATATGGGCACTGGTTTGAGTCTTGGATGCTCCAGTTCCAATCCAGGTCCCTGCTATTGTGCAAGGAGAATCAGTGGATAAAGGCTGAAGTCCTTGGGCCCCTGCAACTATGTGAGAGACCTGAAAGAATTTCCTTGCTTCTGGCTTTAGCCTGGCATAGACCCAGTTTTGTGGCCATTTGGGGAGAGAACCAGTAGATGGTGGATTTCTCTTTCTCTGTCTCTCTAACTTTGCCTTTCAAATAAATAAGTAAATAAATAAACCTTTTCAAATGGTAGGTTATGACACACAATTTTATTTTGTAATCACAATTGATTTTGACCTCTCAATGGTTTTTGTGATGTCACAATTCATTATAACATCAGAATGGCTGTTTTAGGACAGCACAATGGAGTTCTGTATCACAGTTGATCATGATATCAGAATGACTGATTTATGTTGACACAATAGTGTGATTCCATAATTTATTATGATAGCACAATGGTTAACTTATGACATTATTATGCTACTTTCATGGCATCAGATTATTGGTATAGGACATGATTTTTTCATATAATAATTGATTTTGCATCATAATAGTGGTTTGTGAATTCACAATCAATTATGACATTATAGTTGTGGTTTATGATCTCACAGAGGTTTTTATGAGTTCACAATTGATTATTACATCGCATAACAATGCTGTTTTATCCCATCCCCATAGATTATGACATCCCAAGGCTTTTTACCAGATCACAATTATTACATGATGATATAGGTCTATAAAAGAACAGTGTCTTATTATATCATCACAATATTATTTAAAATGCATTATGGCAACACAATAATTGGTTTATAACATCAAAATGTGTATTAATGACATCACAACATTGGAATATGATTATCACTATGGCTTTTATGATCTCATGATGATTATAACTTCATAGCAGTAGCTTATACCATCAGAGCTGATTATAACATCACAATGGTCATTTATGGCATCACAACAATGAGTTATGGCATCGCAATTAAATGTCACAATTGTGAATTTATGACACTGCAATGAATTTATGACTTGTTAATTGATTTTTTTTAACTTTTATTTAATGAATATAATTTCCAAAGTACGGCTTATGGATTACAATGGCTTCCCCCCCATAACATCTCTCCCACCCGCATCCCTCCCCTGAGGTAACAATGGTTTTTAAGATACCACAACTAGTATGATGTCACAATGTGGTTCATGACATTACACTTCCTTATGACTTCATAATGATAGATTTAAAATGTCACAATGTTTTTGTAAATTCAGAATGAATTTTGACATCAGAATGATAAGTTTATGATGGTGGTTTATCATATCCCAGTTGATTACAACATCACACGGATTTTATGATATCACAATATTTATGGATTTACAAGTAATTTATGATATCACCATTGAATTTCTTAATTTTTAAAATGTTGTTCAAGGAATATAACATCTTGCATTTAATATATACAGATTTGAGAATGTGATGCTTCTTTCCTCCCAACATCCCTCCCACCCATACTTTCACATTTCTTCCTCCTCCCTTTTCCTTTCCCATTCTTATTTTTACAGAGATTAATTTTAAGTTAATTTTTACACTCATAAGATTAGCCCTACACTAAGTAGAGAGTTAAATGATTACTATGAAGAATAAAAGAAGTAAAGAACAAAAACAAACAAGAAAACAACATTGTTCCACAACAGTCAAGGCAAGGGCTGTTCAAAATCAATATATCTCAAAGTTTCATTTTCACTCCTATAGATTACATCTGAAGTACTCTATTACTTACCATAGATCAGAGAGACAATATGGTATGTGTCCTTTTCTGACTGGCTTATTTCGTAAGTAAAATGGTTTCCATTTATATCTATTTGGCTGTAAACAACAAGTTTTCATTTCTATTACCAGAGTGCATTATTCCATAGGGTATATACCATAATTTGTTTTATCTACAATTGATGGGGATACACATAACTATTCAGAATTATGGTTTCACTTCCCATGGATAAATATCCAGGGCTGAGATGGCTGGGTCATATGGTAGCACTATATTCAGCTTTTTGAGATATCTCCATACTGTAGTCCACAGTGGCTTTAACACTTTACATTCCTACTAATAGTGGATTAAGGTACCCTTCTCCCCACATCCTTGCCAGCATTTGTTGCTTGTTGATTTCTGTATGTAAGCCATTCTAACAGAGGTGAGGTGAAACCTCATTGTGCTTTTGATTCACATTTCCCTGAAGCCTAGTGATACTGAGCATTTTTCTGTGTGTCTATAGGACATTTAAATTTCCTCTCTTGAACAATATATGTTCAGGTCCTTTGCCATTTTCTTATTTGGATTTTTTTGTAGTTGTAGAGTTTCTCATGCTCTTTATAGAATATGGAAGTTAATCCTTGGTCAGTTGCATTGTTTTTAAATATTTTCTCCCATTCTGTTGGTTACCTCTTCTAGAAGACTTCTAAGAATTATTTCCCTATGTCAGTGTTTTGTATGGCTTCCCCGATTTTCTCTATTTAGGTCTCTGGTTCATTTTGAGTGGATTTTTTGCATAAGGTGTAAGGCAGCAGTCTTACTTCATACTTCTCCATGTAGAGAACCAATTTTCCCAGCAGCATTTTTTGAAGAGACTGTCTTGGCTCCAGAAGTTTATTTTTGCTCCTTTGTCAAAGATAAGTTGATTGTAGATGTGTATCTTTTTTTTTTTACTATGATTTCAATTATGCTCCTTTGTTGTACAAGGCTATTTTTAAGGCAGTACAGGTTCTTTTAATTATAACTGCCCTGTAGTATGTCTTAGGTTTGGTATTATGATGCCTCAAGCTTTGTATTTGTTGTTCAAGATTGCTTTAGCTATTCAGGGTCTCATTGAAGATGTTGCTTCTTCCACTACATAACCTGGAAGATTATTTTTCCACTTCATTATGTCTTCTTCTATTTCTTTCTTAAATGTTTTGTAATTTTCATTGTAGAGATCCTTGGCGTCCTTGATCAAATTTATCCCAAGGTATGTAAGTGTTTTGTAGACATTGTGAATGAGATTGATCTTAGAAATTCTTTGTCAGCTATGGTATTGTCTGTGTATACAAAGGGTATCGGCTTTTGTGTGTTTATTTTAACTCCAGCTACTACCAAATTCTTATATAACTTCCAATAGTGTCTTCATGGAGTCTTTTGGCTTCCCTAATATAGAATCATGTCATCAGTAAACAGGGATAGCTTGACTTCTTCTTTCCATATTTGTATACCTTTGATTTCTTTTATTCCTGCCTGATGGCTCTAGCTAAAACTTCCAGGAAGATATTTCATAGCAATCATTAGACTAGGCTTCCTTTTCAGGTTCCAGATCTTAATTGGAATACCTCCAATTTTCCCCATCCAGGAGGTTGCATGCTGTGCGTTTGTATAAATACTTAGATTATGTTGAGCAATATTCTTTTATACCCTATTTGCATAAGATTTTCAACATCAAAGAGTGTGTTTTTTAATTTTTTTGACAGGCAGAGTGGACAGTGAGAGAGAGACAGAGAGAAAGGTCTTCCTTTTCCATTGGTTCACCCTCCAATGGCCGCTGCAGAAGGTGGGCTGCAGCTGGCACACCATGCTGATCCGAAGCCAGGAGCCAGGTGTTTCTCCTGGTCTCCCATGTTGGTGCAGGGCCCAAGGACTTGGGCCATCCTCCACTGCACTCCCAGGCCACAGCATAGAGCTGGACTGGAAGAGGGACAGACGGGACAGAATCCGGCTCCCCAACCAGAACTAGAACCCGGTGTGCTGGTGCAGAAGGCAGAGGATTAGCCTATTGAGCCACGGCGCCGACCCAAAAGATTGTCTAATTTTGTCAAAAGCTTTTGCTACATCTATTGACATAATCATGCAGGTTTTGATCTTCAGTTTGCTAATGTGGCTTATCACATTTGTTGATTTTCAGATGTTGAAGCATCCTGCATACTAGGGATAAATCCCACTTGGTTTAGGTGAATGATCTTTCTTATGTGCTGTTGGATTCAATCTGCCAGTATTTTGTTGAGGATTTTCACCAGGGATATTGGTCTATAGTTGTCCTTTTCTGTCATGTCTTTTTCTGGCTCAGGTACTAAGGTGATGCAAGCTTCATTGAAGCAGTTTGAGAGGATGCCCTCTTTTGAATAGCATGAGAAGAATTGGGATTAGTTCTTCTTTAAATGTCTGGTAGAATTCAGTAGTGAAGCTGTTGCGACCTGGGATTTTCTTTGTTAAAGTGTCTTTATTACTCGGTAAACCACATTTGGGTTATTGGTCTGTTTAGATGTTCCTTGTCTTCATGGTTCAGCTGTGCCAAGGAATTTATCCATTTCTTCTAGGTTTCCTGATTTGTTCACATACAGTTCTTTATAAGAATTCCTGATGATTCTTTTTATTCCTGTGGTATCTGTTACATTTTCTTTTGCACCTCTGATTTTGTTGATTTGGGTCTTCTCCCTCTTTTTTGGTTTGTTGGGTCAATGGCTTATTTAAAAAAAAAAAACAGCTCTTCATTTCATTGACTTTTTGTATATTTTTTTGTTTCAATTTCTTTTAGATTTTTTCCTTAATTTTAATTATTTCTTTCCTCCTACTAATTCAGAATTTGGGTCAAGTTTTTTTTTTCCTAAGGTCCTTGAGATGCATTGACAACTCATTTATTTGGTGACTTTCCAGTTTTTTGATGTATGCATTGATCATTATAAACTTCCCTCTTAACACTGCTTTTGCTGAATCACATAAGCTTTGACATGAGGTACTGTCATCTTCATTTGTTTCCAGAATTTTTTTTTATTTCTGATTTCTTTTTTCACTCACTGTTCATTTAGGAGTGTATTGTTCAGCAAAGTTTCAATGGCAGAGTAGGGAGGGAGCTTACTGCTCAAGTACAGGAGATATAGTTAAAAAGAAGTGGAGATAGTGTAGTCTAGGGAAGATTTAGGGAAAAATAACAGAGAAAACACTACTAAAATTAATGAGATATGGTAAACATTCACATAAGGTGTGGGCACACACAACTTGGGACTCCAACAGCTGAGAGCCTACAAACCAGTGCTGGAAAGTGAGATGAGAGCAGACTGCAGCAGCCCAAGTCACTGGCAAAAAAGTGGCAGGAAAAGCCTAGAGGGAATTAGGCTTGAAGCCCCATGAGGAAAAGTGTACCAGCCAAACAAGAGGAAAAAACAAAAAGGACAGGACAGACACGTTTCTCTCTCTCCAATCACTCTTTAAAGGTGTAATCTGACTAGCTGATAGAGTGGGTGCCATTTTGGATATATGTAACAGATGTGCAGGCTGGTGCTGTGCCTGGCAATCAGGTGGGCAGAGACTCCTGACTGTGGTGGGGAGAAATAACAGGGGGCTAGGAGCTTGTGACTATGTGAAGCTTCTGAGCCAGGACTGTGAACAAAACTGAGTGTGTCGGGGAGAGCTCGTGGTGTGGCTGGGATTTTGAGCAGTATCAGTGGGAGATGCCACTAGCTTAGGGGCTCCTGGTACCTGGTGAGAGACATTGCTGGGGAATCAACTTACACTGAAGACAGCACAGATCCATTGTGTGGTCCTTGGAAAAGGGCTGATAAATATACCCACTGGGGCTAGCACTCAGGCACTGTTCTCCTTTGAGGAGAAGAGCTCAGCTGAGCAGATTATACTTCCCTTCTAATTGAAAACAAAAGAGAGAGAAGATTTACCACACCAAACCTGGGTTTGTCACCATAGGCATACCCTTACCCTGGAGAAATGAACAGAGCTTGCTGGCCAGAAGACAAAGCACAGCAAAGTACACAGTCAAACAAAAAGCAAGAAATAGGAATTAGAATACTAAAAAACACCATTGGGAATCTACAAGATACTAAAAAATATTCAATTTCTAAGAGTTCCTGAAGGCATGGAGAGAGAGAAACCATTAGAAGGCATTTTTTAGGGAAATACTAACAGAAAACTTTGAAGGTTTGGAGAAAGAAAGGGACATCCAAGTACTAGAAGCACACAGAACTCCCAATAGCCATGACCAGAAAAGAGCCTCACCATGACACATTGTAAACAAATTCCACATAGTGAAATATAAAGAGAAGATTCTAAAATGTGCAGGAGAAACTCCAGATTACATTCAGAGGATCTCCAGTTAGACTTAAGCAGACTTAAAAAAAAAAAACCTTTTAATTAATAAATATAAATTTCCAAAGTACATAGGTTTTCAAAGTTCATAGCTCTTCAGAATCTTCTAGGCCCTAATGTTATCATATTAATTGAAAGGAAATCTATACCTACCCCTGTGAATATTTACAGAACAAAAAATAAAACTATCTTAGATTTTTTTGAAACAGTCCAAAATGTAGTTCTATGTGCCCATATTTTTCCTATAAATTTAATAACTGAAACTCTGGAATAATACACAGTGGTATGCTTTTTTCCTTTGTTTTTGTGTTTTTAACTTTTATTTAATAAATAAAAATTTTCAAATTACAACTTTTGTACTATAGTGGCTTTCTCCCCATAACCTCCCTCTCAGGCAAAACCATTCCATCTCCCACTTCCTCTCCCATCCCATTCTTCATCAAGATTCATTTGTAATTATCTCTTTTATACAGAAGATCAACTTAGTATATACTAAGTAAAGATTTCAACAGACTGCACCCAAACAGACATACAAAGAATAATATTTGAGTAGTAGTCTTACCATTAATTCACATAGTACAACACATTAAAGACAGAGAACCTACATGGAATAAGTGTACAGTAACTCCTGTTACTGATTTAACAATTGACACTCTTATATATGACATCAGTAATCACTGAAGGCTCTTGTCATGAGCTGCCAAGGCTATGGAAGCCTCTTGAGTTCACAAACTCTGATTTTATTTACACACGGTCAAAATCAAAGTGGAAGTTCTTTCCTCCCTTCAGAGAAAGGTACCTCCCCTCTATGATGGACCATATTTTCCTCTGGGATCTCACAGAGATCTTTCATTTAGGTCATTTATTTTTGCTACAGTGTCTTGGTTTCCATTGCCTGAGATACTCTCATGGGGTTTTTGCTGGATCTTAATGCATTAAGGGCTGATTCTGAGGCCAGAGTGCTGTTTAGAGCATCTGCCATTTTATGAGTCTGTGTGTATCCTGCTTCCCATGTTGGATCGTTCTCTCCTTTATAATTTTATCAGATAGTATTAGCATACTCTAGTCTTGTTTATGTGATGCATTTGACATTTAATCCTATTTTTATTATCAATTATGAAATTAAACTGATCACTTTGACTAGTAAGATGGCATTGGTACATGCCACCTTATTGAAATGGATTTGGAATCCCATGGCATATTTCTAGCTACTAGCGTAGAGCTACCTAAGAAAAATTTTGTGTTAATTAAAGAGTTCAAACAGTGTTGTTAAGTAGAGCAAAAAAAAAAAAAACCCGAAAGGATAAAATAATAAGTTGTTCCTTGACAATCAGGAAAAAGGCTGATCAAGTCATTGTTTCTCATAGTGACCATTTCACTTCAACAGCTTTCCTTTTAGGTGCTCAGTTATTGTCACAGATCAGGGAGAACATATTGTATTTGTCCCTTTGTGACTGCCGTATTTCACTCAGAATGATGTTTTCCAGATTCCTCCATTTTGTTGCAAATGGTCAGATTTCTTTTTTTTTTTACTGCTGTGTAGTATTCTATAGAGTACATATCCCATTTTCAAACTTATGAGATACAACAAAAGCAGTGTTAAGAGGAAAATTTATAGCAGTAGGTGCCTACATCAAGAAATTGGAAAGGCACCAATAAATGATCTACCAGTGCATCTCAAGGATCTAGATAAACTACATCAAACCAAACACAAAATGAGTTTGAGAAGAGAAATTATTCAAAACAGAGTAGAAATCAACAGAATTGAATCCAAAAAAATACAAAAGATCAGCAAATGAAGAGCTGGTTTTTTGAAAACATAAACAAAATTGACACATCATTGCCCCAACTAATTAACAAATGGAGAGAAAAGACCCAAATCAATAAAATCTGATATGAAAAAGGGAATGTAACAACAGACACCACAGAAATAAAAAGAGTCATCAGAAATTACTACAAAGAATTGTATGCCAACAAACTGGGAAATCTACCAGAAATGGATAGATTCCTGGACAAATAAAACCTACCTAAATTGAACCATGAAGACATAGAAAACCTAAACAGACCCATAACTGAGTCAGAAATTGAATCAGTAATAAAGGTCCTTCCAAGAAAGAAAAGCCCAGGACCGAGTGGCTGCACAGCTGAATTCTACCATACATTTGAAGAAAAACTAACTCCAGTTCTTCTCAAAATATTCAAAACAGATCTGAGAAGAAGGTCTTCGGTATCTTGATTGGTATTGCATTGAATCTATAAATTGCTTTTGGAAGAATGAACATTTTGATGATATTGATTCTTCCAATCCATGAGCATGGAAGATTTTTCCATTTCTTGGTATCCTCTTCTATTTCTTTCTTTAAGGTTTTGTAATTTTCATCGTAGAGATCTTTAACGTCCTTGGTTAAGTTTATTCCAAGGTATTTGATTGTTTTTGTAGCTATTGTGAATGGGATTGATCTTAGTTCTTCCTCAGCCATGGCATTGTCTGTGTATACAAAGGCTGTTGATTTTTGTGCATTGATTTTATACCCTGCTACTTTGCCAAACTCTTCTATGAGTTCCAATAGTCTCTTAGTGGAGTTCTTTGGGTCCCCTAAATAAAGAATCATGTCATCTGCAAAGAGGGATAGTTTGAGTTCTTCCTTCCCAATTTGTATCCCTTTAATTTCTTTTTCTTGCCTAATAGCTCTGGCTAGAACCTCCAGAACTATATTGAATAGCAGTGGTGAGAGTGGACATCCCTGTCTGGTACCAGATCTCAGTGGAAATGCTTCCAACTTTTCCCCATTCAATAGAATGTTGGCTGTGGGTTTTTCATAGATTGCTTTGATTGTATTGAGGAATGTTCCTTCCATACCCAGTTTGCTTAGAGTTTTCATCATGAACGGGTGTTGTATTTTATCAAATGCTTTCTCGGCATCTATTGAGATAATCATATGGTTTTTCTTCTGCAGTCTGTTAATGTGGTGTATCACATTGATTGTCTTGCTCACATTAAACCATCCCTGCATACCAGGGATAAATCCCACTTGGTCTGGGTGGATGATCTTTCTGATGTGTTGTTGCATTCTATTGGCAAGAATTTTATTGAGGATTTTTGCATCTATGTTCATCAGGGATATTGGTCTGTAATTCTCTTTCAGTGCTGCATCTTTTTCCAGCTTAGGAATTAAGGTGATGCTGGCTTCATAGAAAGAATTTGGGAGGATTCCCTCTTCTTCGATTGTTCTGAATAGTTTGAGAAGAATTGGAGTTAGTTCTTCTTTAAATGTCTGGTAGAATTCAGCAGTGAATCCATCTGGTCCTGGGCTTTTCTTTGTTGGGAGGGCCTTTATTACTGTTTCAATTTCTGTCTCAGTTATGGGTCTGTTTAGGTTTTCAATGTCTTCCTGGTTCAATTTAGGCAGGTTGCATGTGTCCAGGAATCTATCCATTTCTGATAGGTTTCCCTGTTTGCTGGCATACAAGTCCTTGTAGTAATTTCTGATGATTCTTTTTATTTCTGTGGTGTCTGTTGTTACATTTCCTTTTTCATCTCTGATTTTATTGATTTGGGTCTTTTCTCTTCTTTTTTTAGTTAGTTGGGCCAATGGGGTGTCAATTTTGTTTATTTTTTCAAAAAACCAGCTCCTCGTTTGGCTGATTTTTTGTAATGTTTTTCTTGATTCAATCCTGTTGATTTCTTCTCTGATTTTAATTATTTCTCTTCTCCTACTAGATTTGGGTCTGGTTTGCTGTAGGTTTTCTAGATCCTTGAGGTGAATTGAAAGCTCATCTATTTGGTGCCTTTCCAATTTCTTGATGTAGGCACCTATTGATATAAACTTTCCTCTTAACACTGCTTTTGCTGCATCCCATAACTTTTGGTATGTTGTGCTGTTATCCTCATTTACTTCCAGAAAGTTTTTGATTTCTCTTTTCATTTCTTCTATGACCCATTGTTCATTCAGGAGCATGTTGTTCAATCTCCATGTGTTTGCGTATGCTCTAGGGATTCCTGAGTTGCTAATTTCCAACTTCATTCCTTTATCGTCTGAGAAGCTGCATGGTATGATTCTAATTCTTTTGAATTTGCTGAGACTTGCTTTATGGCCTAGTATGTGGTCAATCCTAGAGAAGGTTCCATGTACTGCTGAGAAGAATGTAAACTCTTTAGCTGTAGGATTGAAAGTTCTGTATATATCTGTTAGATCATTTGGGCTATAGTGTCGTTTAAATCTACTGTATCCTTGTTGATCTTCTGTCCTATTGATCTGTCTATTTCTGAGAGTGGAGTATTGAAGTCCCCCAGTACTATTGTATTAGGGTCTAAGTCTCCCTTTAAGTCCGTTAATAAATCTTTTAGATAGACTGGTGCCCTGTAGTTAGGTGCATATACATTGATAATTGTTATATCTTCTTGTTGTATTGATCCCTTAATCATGATATAGTGTCCCTCTTTGTCTCTCTTAACAGTTTTTGTGGTAAAGTTTATGTTGTCCGATATTAAGATGGCTACACCCACTCTTTTTTCATTTCTGTTGGCATGGTATATCTTTTTCCAGCCTTTCACTTTCAGTCTGTATGGATCTTTGTTGGAAAGATGTGTTTCTTGTAAGCAGCAAATAGATGGGTTTTGTTCCTTAACCCAATCAGCCAATCGGTGTCTTTTAACTGGACAGTTCAGGCCATTCACGTTCAATGTGACTAATGATAAGTGGTAACTTTGCCCTGCCATTTGCCACAGATAAGTTCTAATATATGCTTTGAATTCCCTGTGATCTTTTGCTGTGACGTTTCCTTCCTTGGTTTCCTTCCTTTACCTTCTTTCATATTGATGACCGTGTTTCTGTGTTTCTGTGTGTAACACATCTTTAAGCATCTTTTGCAGGGCTGGACGAGTGGCAACAAATTCTTTCAATTTCTGTTTGCTATGAAAAGTCTTTATTTCACCTTCATTCACAAATGATAGCTTTGCAGGATATAATATTCTGGGCTGGCAGTTTTTCTCTCTTAGTACCTGGGCTATATCTCGCCATTCCCTCCTAGCTTTTAGAGTTTCTGATGAGAAGTCAGCTGTGAGTCTGATTGGAAATCCTCTGAGAGTAATCTGACGCTTCTCTCTTGCACATTTTAGGATCTTTTCTTTATGTTTCACTGTGGAGACTTTAATTACAACGTGTCGTGGTGAGGATCTCTTTTGGTCGTGTTTATTAGGGGTTCTATGAGCTTCCTGTACTAGGATTTCTCTGTCCTTCTCCAAACCTGGAAAGTTCTCTGCTAATATCTCACTAAAAAGGCCTTCTAATCCTTTCTCCCTCTCCATGCCTTCAGGAACTCCTAGAACCCGAATGTTGTTTTTTTTAATAGTATCCTGAAGATTCCCCACAATATGTTTTAGATTTCTAATTTCCTCTTCTTTTCTTTGGTCTGACTGTATCCTTTCCTGTTCTCTGTCTTCTAAGTCCGATATTCTCTCTTCTGCTTCACCCATTCTGTTTGTAAGGCTCTCTATTGTGTTTTTCATTTGATCTATTGAATTCTTCACTTCAGTCACTATCACAGTTTCCTGTTGTCCTAGTTGTTTCGTGTCATTTTGATTCCTCCTTAATATTTCATTTTCACGAGAGAGATTTTCTATCTTGTCCATTAAGTATTTCTGTAGTTCAAGAATTTGTTTTTGAGAACTTCTTAATGTTCTTATCAATTTTTTGAGATCTGCTTCTTGCATTTCTTCTAACTCATCATCTTCATAATCTTGAATTGGGGTGTCTTTTTCATTTGAGGGCATCATGGTGACTTCCTTGTTTTTATTACCTCGGTTTTTGCGTTTGTTATTTGGCATATTGGAGATATTTGGTTTCTTCACTGTGGTGCTTTTTCTTGTTATACTATGACTCTAGATTAAGTGGACTGTCTGTTTTTGATGGAGCCTTAGGGCTTGAGATGGGTGTGGCCTGAGAGCTCTGTTTGGTGTGCCAAAAGTGACACTCCCAGGTTAGGCATGATAAACCTCTCTCTCTCTCTCTCTTTCTTTTTTTTTTTGATTCAAAAGGGAAGTAATTCCGCACAGCTGAACGAAGTTGGAGGTAGTTAGCAGGCAAATGATATAACCACAGGAGCCAGAGATCAGAAGCTCTTTCCCAAGGACCACACAGGGAATCTGTTCGGCCCTCAGAGTGGGCTCAAATTCTCCTTCAGTCTCCCACTGGGTTGCCAAAGTTACGGAATTGTAGTGTCTCTGGAGAGTGCTCACATGAATTCCATGAGTTCTCTCCCCCACCGTCTCTTTTTTCACAGTCTCAGTTCAGTAGCACCACAAATTTACTAGGTCCTAATCTCCTGTTAATTCGCCCCGCCCAGAGTCAGGTTTTTCTGCTAGGCTCAGGGCCGGTGCAGACCTGAGGTCGCTCTGCTTATGACGTATGTCCAAGATGGCGCCTGCTCTTTGTCTTGCTCGCCCTTGAGAGGTGAGCAGAGAGAGAGAAACCCGTGTCCGTACCAGTCACCTTTTTTTTTTCCTCTCTCTCTCTCTTCCAGTTAGCCTGGTGAACTTTCGCCCCCGGGGGTCGTTCCCTCTAGTCTCCTCTCTCTGCTTGGCTGCCGGTGTCTCGGGCTATCGAGGTTCGGCTCACCTCGCGTTCCAGTGCTGGTGTGTTGAGTCTGCCACTGGTGTCCCGAACTGTGGGCTCCCACGCTCTCCGCACAGGTCCGCTTTGAATCACGCGTTCCGGAAGAGTTTCTTCTGCTGTTTCCTCCCCTACTCTTCCTTGAACCTGCAGTATCTCCACTTTTATTAAACTATCTCTCCCCGGACTATCAGTGTGCTCCCTTCCTATTCCGCCATCTTGGTAAGTGATCCATTTTTAATTTTTAAGGAGTAACTCCAGATACAAGTATCTTTCCTTAAAAATTTCCTTTTTACTGCCATGATTTTTGCTTTAATTACATGTGTTTTTATATAATTGCATGAACTATTTTTCACCAAATCCACTTCATGCTATAACCTTGTAATATTATTATTGTCCCTACGAAGTAAATTATATCCATTTATGTCAAATGCAATATATTATTTATATCATACATAGTCAATTCTTTTATATATTGTATATTGGAATTTGTGTAGTACCACTTGTATATATAATCATGTATGTATGATGTTTCTGATGAATGGTTTTATTTTCTTGTTTTATTTTTGTTGATTTTTAATTATCCAATATTAGTGAACACTTGTTTATCAAATACATGATGCTACTGTCACTGTATGATTGCAATTTTATCCTTCAGTGAACCTATCTTCCCACTATGAACTTTAAAACATCTTCCTTGTGCCTGGCATTGTGGTGTAGCGGGTAAAGCCACTGCGTGTAACATTGGCATCTCATATGGATACTAGTTCCTGTCAGATGCTCCACTTCTGACCAAACTCCTGCTAATGGCTTGGGTAAAGGGGTGGAAGATGGTCCACATGCTTGGGCATCTGTCACTCACATGTGAAACCCAAAAGAAACTCCAGGCTTCTGGCTTCAGTTTGGCCCAGTTCTAGCCATTGTGGCCACCTGGGGAGTGAACGAGTGGATGGGAGATCTCAATCTATCTCTTTCTCCCCCTCTCTGTTTCTGTAATGTTGACTTTCCAATAAAAAATCACCTTGCTTACAGGTTTCATTGTGACATCAAATCAGAAAATCCCATATAAGTTTTACTGACAATGCTCACATATGCTACAGCTTTAAATACAATGTCTTCACACTAATATTATCCTATTTATTGGCATATTCGCTTTAGTATCTTCATTTGTTTTTCAATTGTAATGGTAGGACTATTGAATTATTTTATATCTGCTAGAAACTGCATTATGGCTTCTATATTATAAGGTTGAATACTATTTGTAGTCAAATAATATAATTTATATCATAATATGTACATTCATTCTATTTTCATTTACTAGTATGTATCATTTTTATACATTATCAGTATCCTGGTATAGCTCAACCCTAGTACTATGAGTATCACATTACCTTGTTCATCTTTTTCATTGTGACATCATCAACTTTATTTAAAATTTTAAGAACTTCTGGCAACTTGCTTGTTCATAACTTCTTAGAACCCTCTTAGACCAATAAATTCCATTCCTTTTTCAGGTGACATATTTTCATCTTTTTTGGAACTCCAGTGGATTCTAAATTTATGCTTACTTTAAATTTCAAAAGTATAATTGTAGATACAGCATTTTTTTCTTTATCATTACCTTCAGAATTGGCAAGAAATTTATATATATATTAATTTATATATATATAATAAGCTTTTATTTTTCATTGTTATGTATCTGAAACAGACTATTGATCTCTAAAATTTATTACACACACATGCACACACACATTTGTCACTTTAATACTGTTCTTATCAAAACAGCTTTACCCACTACAGTCATTATTCACATCCTGCAAGACAATGTTTTCTCCTCTGCAAATTACCAGAAGGTATATTAGTGATAAAAAAGCCCAAGAGCTAAATTTAAATCCTTGATAAATGTTCCCATCGTGGGATGCCCTGTCATTTAACTGAAGTAAGCATGCTCAGCAGCACCTGGTAGGGTCCCTTCCATTTAGGCTGTAACTGGTTGAAAGGGATCCTTCCTTCCAAGTACTTAATAAAAAGAAATATCCTGGGGAAAGAGGTTACATGTGAGTTGTGGGATCTGGCACTGGGAGAACTTTATTACCTTACTCTATCAGAGACTTTTGTACCTGGTTGAAATGGACAATATTCTTTATCTGATCATGAGTCTCTGAATCAAAGAAGATGCCAGAGGTGAGGAAGGGCCTTCCATGTAGCCCTTCCATCTCATATAGGCTAAGCTTTAGGGCAGCTGTAAGTGCTATTCTCATTCTGAGGAGTACAATAGGGAATAGTTTAAGCCATGTTTCTGAAGTTTTTGGCAAAGCTTAGCAGGATTTTTCCTCAGAATATGATTACTTTTCAATTTTACCCAATGACTGCAGTCTCCAAGAGGCATGGAGATGCTAAGAAACTCCTAGAGCAAGCCTCTGTTTTTCTGCTATAAACAAAGTGAATGACTAAATCAAGTTAGAGATTCCTAATGCTGGGGCTTCTATTAACACCTCTTTCAGCCTTTGGGATACTTTTAGTAGCTCCCCTGTTCAGCAAATTTTGTCTGTGTCAGGGCCTTTTAAAGCTTCATACAAAGGTTTGGCTATTAACACAAATCCTGGGATCCATATTCTACAGAATCCTGCCATTCCCAGGAATGTCCCTAGGTGCTGTTTTCATCTGTGATGATCTTATTCATAGAATAGCTTCCTTTCTCTTGACTGAAATGGCATGCCTTCCTGAGGTCACAGTACATCCCATGTAATGCTCCTCTTGTTTAGAAATCTGATATTTCATTGGGGAATCTCTGTATCCTCATTTTGCTAGATTCTCAGCTTAATTGGATGCAGAAACATCTTTTATATAAGGGTTTAGAACAATAGTATGCACTGAAACAACTGCCTCATTAATAGCCCAGAGGTCTTGAACCATTTTGTACTCTCCGTTTGACTTCAAAACAGGCAAGGCAGGAGTATTATTGGGAGACTGACATGAAACCAAGAGTCTATGTTTGAGAAATTTAATTAACTACAAGGAAGCACTTAAGGATGGCAACAAATCTCTTTCAAGCTATAAAGTTTGACTTTCAGTTATAACTAAAACTTCTGAGATAAGAATATCATCTATTTAACAGACCAAAAGTAAATCTTTGAGAGCACATTTTATCATTAATTCAAATAACACAACTCTTTAAGAATAGAGGTCCTATAGGGGGAGTTAGTACCCAGTGACACCTATTAATAGCTTAACAAAACACTATGTGGCTGGTGCAGCAGCTCAATAGGCTAATCCTCCACCTGCGGCACCAGCACACTGGGCTCTAGTCCCATTCGGGGTGCCTGATTGTGTCCCGGTTGCCCCTCTTCCAGTCCAGCTCTCTGCTGTGGCCTGGGAGTGCAGTGGAGGATGGCCCAAGTCCTTGGGCCCTTCACCTGCATGGGAGACCAGGAGAAGCACTTGGTTCCTGGCTTCAGATCAGCACAGTGCGCTGGCTGCAGCAGCCAGTGGAGGGTGAACCAACGGTAAAGGAAGACCTTTCTCTCTCTCTCTTTCTCTCTCTCTCTCTGTCCACTCTGCCTGTCAAAAATAAAAAAATTTAAAAAATAAAAGTAAAAATAAAAAAAAATTACGTATGACATCAGTGATCACCTGAGGCTCTTGACATGAAATGCCTAGGCTGTGGAAGCCTGTTGAACCATAACAGCCATGAGTCTTTGACAAAGCCATAAATAAAGAGGGAGTTCTCCCATCCCTTCAGAGAAGAGAACATTCTTCTTTGATGACTGCATCTTTCCATTGAGGACTGGCAAGCCAAGCATAATTTCTAGAAGACACTGAATTCTATCAAACTGTGAAGGAAAGAAGGACCCAATTCTTCTTAAACTATTCAAAACAACTGAAAGGTAGAGACTCCTTCCAAATCCATTCTTTGAGGCCAACATTACTTAATTTTAAGACTATAGATAGATGTAATAAAAAGAGAACTATACACTAATATCCCTGATGAACATAGATGCAAAAATCCTCTACAAAATAGTAACAAATCAAATCCAGCTACACAGCAACAAGATCATCTAACCAGGCAAAGGGAGATTTATTCCAGGGATGCTGAGATGGTTCAACATACAGAAATTGAAAAATGTGTTATATGAAATAAAAAATGAAGGCTAAAAACCTATGATTGTCTCTATAGAAACAGAGAAAGCCTTTGATAAAATGTGCCATCATATCATGATAAAATCCTTTAATTGCATATAGAAGAAATATACCTCAACACAATCAAAGCAATATATGACTAACTCATAGTCAGTATCTTATTGAATGGGGAAATCTTGGAAGCAATTCACTAAATCTGGGAAAAGATAAGGATGCTCATTTTCACCATTGTAATTCAATATATTCCTGGACGTCTTGAAAATTTCCAAATAAATATTATATAATATAAACTATTATTTTGCTCTGATTTATAAATACTACTGATTGAATCTCTTAATGGCTTGATAAATAACATCTAATTCTATCCTAGTCAAATGTAAAAAGTAATTAATCATATTAAAATTTTGAATTATATAACAAAATAAAATAAAAATGCAGAAAGTAATCTTACTTTGTAATTGATGTTTTGAAAGTTTTATTTTCTAAAGATTTATTTATTATTTATTTGAATGTCAGAGTTACTCTTTGAGAGAGAGAGAGAAGAGAGAGTGAGAAAGAGGTCTTGCATCCACTGGCTCACTCCCCAATTGGCTGCAACAGCTGGAGCTGTGCCCATCTGAAGCCAGGAACCAGGAGTTTCTTCTGGGTCTCCTACGTGGGTGCAGGGACCCAGTCTTTTACTGCTTTCTCAGGCCACAGCAGACAGTTGGATCGGGAAGTGGAGCAGCTGGGACTCGAACCGTCACGCACATAGGATGCTGACACTGCAGGCAGCAGCTTTACCTGCTATACTACATCGTTAGCCCCAGAAGTTTTATTTTTATTCCCTCTTGAAAATCATGCTGTTGCACACACTGGAATACAATATCTTTAAAGTGAGTAATGACATGTATGCAGGATATTCTGAAAAGGATGGTTTAATACATTAGTAGTTCTGTGGGCTAAACCTGGCTATTTCTGTTTTTAGTTTTATTGGAATACAACCCCATCTATTTGCCTACAGCTTACACATAGTTTAGATGACAGCATAGAAATTATGGTACATGAAGTCTAAATTATTTATTACCTGGCTCTTTATAGAAAAGTTTGCCAACACTAGGTTAAGATCAAAGATCCTTGGATATGTTTTAATAGGTTTTAGCCAACATTCAGAAATGTTTACAGAGTATGCAACATTGTAGTCAATCCCTCAATTAAATAATTTAAATGTCTATCATTTGAGCATTCATGCATTGGAAACAAAACTGAGAAATCTCATAAATATCATAGTTTGATATTTGGTAGGAACAACCTCATTATGTTTTATATATGATACATATAATATATTAGAAATGTTTTTATCATAGGTGTGCATATGGTTTATCAATATCCAGTGTTTTGTATAGGATCTAAGTCCAGTGAAGTTCTTGCAAGCTAAAAAGGATGCTATGCTTCAAATTTGAATATATCTTACTAAACTACCCTCTGAAAAATGTATTCATTTCATTTACCAATAGTGTGAGAATAACATTAACCTCATATTTCCAACCCCGATATTGCTTTTCAACAAAGTATTCTCAATATGATTGGAAAAATAATTTTTCTCATTGTATCCATTTTATTTTATTTTTGACAGGTAGAGTTATAGACAGTGAGAGAGATGGAGAGAAAGGTCTCCCTTCCATTGGTTCACCCCCTCAAATGGCTGCTATTGCGCCGATCTGAAGCCAGGAGCCAGGTGCTTCCTCCTGGTTCTCTATTGGGCACAGGGGCCCAAACACTTGGGCCATCCTCCACTGCCCTCCTGGGTCACAGCAGAGAGCTGGACTGGAAGAGGAGCAACCGGGACTAGAACCTGGCACCCATATGGGATGCCGGTGCAGCAGGCGGAGGATTAACCAAGTGAGCCATGGTGCTGGCCCCTCATTGCATCCTTTTTATTAGGATCTGTTCAATTATTTGAAAGTTTCAGAGGGAGAGGGAGAGACACAAAAAGGGAGAAAGCTTCCACCTGCTGATTTACTTCTCTAATGTCCTCAATGACCATGGATGGACCAGGCTAAAGACAAGAGCCAAGAGCTTCCTCAGGGACTTTTGCATGTGTGGCAGAGGCCCAACCCCTGGACAACCTTTTTTTCCTTTCTTATGCCATTAGCAGAGAGCTGGATCAGAAGCGAGCAGCCAGGACACAAACTGGCACCCATATGGGATCCTGGCATCACAAATGGTGGCTTTACCTGATACACCATTAGGCCCTTCCTTTATTTTTTTTTTTATGATTTAAATCCCTTTCACTTGTGCAGAATGTTATAGCACAAATTACATGTGTCTCCAGATGCTGCCATGTGTTTGTTTTAGCTTAATTTGCAACTTTAGTATAGAAATTATAATTCTTAAAAATATGAGAGCCTGAATGAAATAAACCTGCTGCAGGATTTTTTTTAATGTAATGCATTGTTCATACCCAATAAATTCATATTTTTCAAGATTTTTGCAGCTGTCAACCTCTTTATGTTTTCACTGAGACAAATAGTTTGAAAATCATTGCAGTTCATTATTTGCTTTGCTTGAGCTTAGGTCAAAATATTTGCTATTTCAGTATATTTTATATATTTGAACTTCTATAACGTCAGACCTTCTGCTTTTGTAATAAGTTATGGTGAACACTTGAGAGAGAGGGTTATGTTCTTGTATATGAATTCTTAATATAAAGATATAACTTTCCTTTTTCCTTTTTACTCCAAGTTCCTAAGTGGAGAATTTGCTGGCAGAGCCTGGCAAGGTCATGGCACCCTGCAGCTGCCTTGATCTGCTTGGAGGCTGCCATGCCTGCACCATACGCATGCCAGCAAGACTGAATCTCAGAGCATGGACCCTGTTGACAACCTCAGTGCCTTCAGCCAGGTGTCTGGCTCACAAGACAGAGGCTGGTCCAGAGCACTGAATAGGTCACCCGTGCACAAGCTTTGAGGACGGCTTGGCACGGGACCACGTCTCAAGCTTCAATGCGATGGGGCCCACAGTAGAGGGGCACCCATACACCGGGAGTCACCTGGAAGACTAAAGTCCCCAAAAGGGGATTTGTTTATCTGCAGTATAATCAGGGGTTTGCCTCCAAGGCCCTCAGGAAGTGGCTGGAAACCTTATGGCTGATCGGAGCCATGGGCCCACTCTGGTCGAAGGTCTGAGACCCAGTCAAGGGCAAGATGTGGAAGATCCAAGTTCTGCTGGACACTCTGCCATGGTATCTGGCAGCAGCCAGACTCTGTGATGCAGCTGGTGAAGAGGTAGCACCAATGAGCTTGCTGTTTGCATGGCCTCCGGTGCCGTTGCCCACACCCTCCTCAAAAGGAACCTTGGAGCTGAATGACACCTGCTCCGAGTTCCAGAACCATGGCTCCAGGGTGCTCTTCTGAAGTCTCAAAGGTCACAGCTGCTCACAGGGCTCTTGAGGCTGATGGATGTTATCTGGGTTGGGTGCGGGCATCATTGGGGCAGAAGAGGGATGTGGGCTCCCAGCACCCCTCACCACTCATCCCCTTGTCAGCCCAAGACTCAAGGAGAAAGGGTTCACAGTCTCTCCTGCTGTCCTCTGTTCTCCTTTTCTCCTCCTACACGGACGTGCTGGCTGAACGTTTCCCTTTCTAGGGCGGGGATTACCCGCTGTGTGGGGCCCGTCACCACCTGTGCTGTAATGCTCAGGGCCATCCAGGCATCACTGACAGGTTTTCTGAAGGAGAAAGCACTGGAGTACTGAGAAGCTGGCAAGGCTGCTGCTGAGACCAAGACAGGCTGCCATGGTCCAGAGGAAACCTGACCAAGGCATCTCTGGGCTGGGGAATGTGAAGACTCCCACGAGTAAGCATCCAGAGCTATTGAGTGGAGAGGAAGGAAGGGGCAATGAACTGAGAATTCCAGGGCCCCAGCCTGGCTGCAGGGTCCCTTCTGAGTCCCCAGCCCCATGTGGGAGAGCCTTCACTGCTCATAGGCCTGGGACACCAGTCAGGGCCCAGGTTCCTTGGTGAACCCCTGTGTCATTAGAGTAGGATTCTTTCCTATCCATTATTCATAAAAATTATTTCTTGACATTCATTGAATATAAAATGAAGCTCTCAGAAATCCATTCAGTTCCTTTCACCATATTTACAATATTTTAATGTATTGACATATTTTAGACACTAGAAAGTATTTAACTTGACTTTGTACATCCTTATACTTCAGATACTTTTTATTTTGATGTGGGTGTTCAATGATATGAACTCCCATTTTGGAACTCTTTTGCTGTGTTTCATAGTTTGTCATTCTATATTTCCTATTTTATACCTTAAGACAATTTTAAGTATCTGTCTATATGATTGGTCATTGGGGACCTTGGTGGCCTGGATGCAGTGGGGTGAACAGCATACCCAGCATGTGTCCTGATCAATGTTTAATTAAAATGTCTTTGAGATGGACTTCCAAGGGTCTCTGTAGTAGCTGCAGTAATTTGGAGATTCTCTGTCAAAAAGTATTCCAGTCTGAAAGTTTTGGGCTATTCACCAAGGAAATAGCCATGATCTGCACAGGAGCTTTCTGAAGGAAAAGGAAATATGACTGGAGAGTGGAATTAGGGGATTCTGAATACCAGGGATTTCTCCAGACACAGAATTGAAACCACCATTATATAAGCATTTCCATATTATTTTGGATATTAAACATATATATATATATATTTACACACATATATATGTTTATATGGACTCCTATACTTATATAGAATGTTCACAACAGTAAATGCATACATAAATATCTTTGTTTTGTTTTATTATGAAGCATATTTCATTGAATTGGAATATATGATTCTAAAATTGCTGACACATAAAAGTAGATATAATTATATTGCACTATGTGGTTTTTCTATAGACATATACATTATGTAATGCTCAAATCAGGGTAAACATCAACCTTCTCACTTATCACTTTATTATAGTGAAAACATTCTAAATCCTTCTTTTAAACTTTTTTTAGAAAATATACGGTGTATTCTTATGATCTATAGTCATTTATGATGTATAGTCATTTTATTATATCATGCAGTAGAATACCAGAACTTCTTATTAATAACCATAACTTAGTACCTATTAACCAACCTTTTCCCATTCATTTCTCACCCCTACTCTCCTCAGTTTCTAGTAACCATCATTGTACTCTCAGTGACTCTGAGAACAAATTTCTTAGATCCCACCTATGACTGAGGTCATCCACACATGTCTTTCTGGGCTTGGCATAGTTCTCAAGTGATAAAGAGCCTCACTTCCATCCATGTTGTTGTAAATGAATAAAATACACTTGAGAGACTTCCAAGATGGTGGAGTAGTGAGGGACCTTACTGCTCTGGTTCAATGGATAGAGTGCAGTATCAGGAAGAGTGAGGAAGAAAATGGCAGAGGAAACTCTACGCAGATTGGAGGGACACGGTGGACCTAAGGAGAGGGCATGGACTCCCACAACTCATGACTCTAGCAGCCAAGAGCCTATGCACAAGCATTGGAAAGTGAGGTGAGAGCAGACTGCAGAACCTCAAGCCTCTGGCACTAAAGCTGCAGAAAGAGCCTAGAGGGACCCTGGCTTGGAGCCCCATGGGGGATAGTGTACTGGCCACACTAGAGGAGAAAAAAAAAAGAGGGACATGTTTCTCTCTCGCAAGCACTTTACAATGGCACTCTGTAACAAGCCAAAGAACAGGCACCATTTTGGGAATACATAACACCTGTGCCAGCTCAAGTCCAGAACCAGCAACCAGCTGAGTGGCGACTCCTGACTCTGGTGGGGAGAACTAACAGGGGGCTGGGAGCTTGTGACAGTGGGCTTCTGTGCCCAGACCGTGAAAAAAACTGAGGCTGTGTGGGAGGACTCATGTTGTGGCTGAGACTTTGGGTAGTCACTCTGGTAGACTCCACATGCTCAGGACTTCCGGGTTACCTGTTGAGCAACATTGCTGGAGAATATGAACTTCTACAGTGTACTGCACAGATCCTTTGTGTGGTCCTTGGGACAGAGTGGATGAATATGATACCCACTGGGACTATCGTTCAGGCACTGGTCTCCTTTGAAAAGAGGAGCTCAGCTGAGCAGAATAAACTTACCTTCTGAAACAAAAAGTGGAGATTCACCACCCCAAACCAAAGTTTGTCACCTTATGTATGCCCTTCACCCTGGAGAACTGAACAGAGCTCACTGGCCACACCCACGACAGGCCTCTAGATAGAAACTGAAAGCAGACACTCCACATATCTACACATGAATAACACAAAGATAAAAGCCATCAAAGCAATAAAACAAAGAAGAAACCAACAAGTATCTCCACAGATGCTGAACAACAAACAGACCATTCAAGAAACAAGAATAAGGAAGACAACATGACACCTCTAAGAGAATGCAATACTTCAATTTTCTCACCAGTGCTATTCAATAAAGCCCTGGAAGTTTTAGCCAGAGCCATTATGCAAAAAAAAGAAATCAAACGTATACAAATTGGGAAGGAATTGGGAAGGAGGAAGTTAAACTATCCCTATTTGCAGATGACATGATTCTATATATAGGGGATCCAAAAGAATCCACTAAGAGACTATTGGAACTCACCGAAGAGTTTGGTAAAGTAGCAGGATATAAAGTTAGTACACAAAAATCAAGTCTTTGTATACATAGACAATTCCAAGGCTGAAATTGAGTTTCTAAGTCCAATCCCATTCAAAATAGCTATGAGAAAAATCAAATACCTTGGAATAAATTTATCCATGGATCCCAAGATTTCTATGTTAAGAATTACATTAAAGAAAGAAGATACATGTGGGGAGCAACCCGGACTGGACTGAGTTACTGGAATTAAGACTTATTCTATGCATCTGCTCTCCCACAATATGGCGCTGGGAGAGGAGAAAACAGCTTCTACCCAGCTGCCTCCAGTTCAACCAATAAACAGCAGGACCTACTCCTGATTGGAGGAGAGCAGCGTACTCGGCGTGTGGGCAGCCGAGTTGGGATTGGCGGAGGAGGACTATAAAGGAGGAGAGAGACGGCATGCACCAGGAACATCTAAGGGGAACATCTAAGGGGAACATCTAAGGGGAACACCTGTGCAGCCCCCGAGAGAGCCGGCCGGCGGTGTGCTGCTCCCCTGCGGAAGTGGGGAATGTGGCCAGGGGGAGCTGCCCTTCCACGGAGGTGGAAGGGATAGTAGCCAACCCGGGAAGAACCAGCAGCAAACCCGGGGAGGGCTGAGCAGACGAAAGAACAGCGCAGGGTCCTGTGTCGTTCCTCCACGAAGACGGGGAGCGACATAATGGTGCCGTGACTCGGATAGGAAACCTAGGACGGATAGGAAACTTAGGAGGGAAGAAACGGGACGAAGCAGGAAAATACCGGAGAGAGAGATTAGCGAAGAGCCTAGGGGAAAGCCGGACGAGAAAGGTGCCGGAAGAAGCTATTGAAAGCCTAGGCATAGACTTGGATATGGACTGTGGGAAAGAAGTTAGGATTGAAAGCAAAAGTGAAAGCTTTCATAGACTCGGATGCGGACTATGGCGGGGAAGCTAGGAGACTGAAAGCGAAAGTGAAACCTGGAGGAGGCTTGGACTCGGATATGGACTGTGGGGAGTAGCCAGGAGAAATGAGAGGAATATTGTTGGAAGAAAACTTAAGGAAACATACCGGGTAGAGAAAAATGTTAGGGAGGATGAAGCTGCGAGTGCAGGCCGAGGCGGAGATATAAGCCACCTTGGAATTCTTCAAGTCACCCCGGGGAGCAAGAGGCGAAGATCTGGAACCAGAGGCAGAGACGTGGGCCGCCAGGTTGAAATTCGTCAGGTTAGTCCGGGGAACTTGGACTGAATGCCGGTGGTGGTGGAAACATTCGCGGAAGCCGCCGCGTGCAGAGAGAGCACGGGGCGTGAATAGATAGGGAACGCGGGGCTGGCGCGAGGCCGTGGTGCGGGCGCGAAGTGTGTGGAGACCGCGGAGTGTGCGCGCGAAGCTGAGCCGCGCAGAGCCGGGAGGCCGCCGGCGGGGCGAGGCGCTGGGAAGCTGCGCAGAGCCGTGAAGCTGCCGCGGGGCGGGCGCCGGGAAGCCGCAGGGATAAGAGAAACAGAAGTTTAGAAGTAAAATGAGAGAAATAGGAATGTTGGCAGACAGAAGTAAAATGGGAGAAATAGGAATGCCCGGAGATAGAGAAATAGAGAAATAGAAAGGCCTCCCCACAATACTGCAATGAGAAGGCTTGGATTCGGTCTGCCTGATTAGTGAGGCGATGAGCACCTGCGGGCGGCTAGCAGCTTATGCGCCGCAGGTCACCGAAGACAGGCACGAATTAACATCAATAAGGCCTCCCCACTACACAGCAATGAGAAGGCTTAGATTTGGTCTGCCTGATTAGTAAGGCGGTAAGCACCAGCAGGCGGCTCGACCAGAGTATGAGCCGCAGGTCACCGAAGATAGGCACGAATCAACACCAATAAGCCTCCCCACAATATGGCAATGAGAGAGCTTGGATTCGGTCTGCCTGATTAGGGCGATAAGCACCAGCAGGCAGCTCGAGCAGAGCATGCGCTGCAGGGCACCGAACACAGGCACGCATCAGCGCCTAAAAACCTCCTCACAACATGGCGAAGAGAGGACCCGGATTCGGTTTGCCTGATTGATAGGACTTGTAAGAACCTGTGGCAACTCTAGCAAGCAGAGCAGAGTGTGTGCCGCGGGACACCGAAGACAGGCGCGTATCAACGCCAAAAAATAAAAAGAAAGGGGGATCTGTGGGGAGCAACCCGGACTGGACTGAGTTACTGGAATTAAGACTTATTCTATGCATCTGCTCTCCCACAATATGGCGCTGGGAGAGGAGAAAACAGCTTCTACCCAGCTGCCTCCAGTTCAACCAATAAACAGCAGGACCTACTCCTGATTGGAGGAGAGCAGCGTACTCGGCATGTGGGCAGCCGAGTTGGGATTGGCGGAGGAGGACTATAAAGGAGGAGAGAGACGGCATGCACCAGGAACATCTAAGGGGAACATCTAAGGGAACATCTGTGCAGCCCCCGAGAGAGCCGGCCGGCGGTGTGCCGCTCCCCTGCGGAAGTGGGGAATGTGGCCAGGGGGAGCTGCCCTTCCACGGAGGTGGAAGGGATAGTAGCCAACCCGGGAAGAACCAGCAGCAAACCCGGGGAGGGCCGAGCAGACGAAAGAACAGCGCAGGGTCCTGTGTCGTTCCTCCACGAAGACGGGGAGCGACATAATGGTGCCGTGACTTGGATATGAAGCCTAGGCAGGGCTTAGTGTCGTTCCCCCACGAAGACGGGGAGCGACAATACAAAAATGGGAAAATCTTGCATGTTCATGGTTTGAAAAAATCAATATCATCAAAATGTCCATTTTTCCAAAAGCAATTTAGAGGCTCAATGTGATACCAATGAAAATACCAAAGACATTCTTCTCAGACCTGGAAAAAAATGATGCCAAAATTCTTATGGAGGCACAGGTGACCTCAAATAGCTAAAGCAACCTTAGCAACAAAAAGCTCAAGGCATCACAATACCAGATTTTAAGACATAGTACATGGCAGTAGTAATCAAAACATCCTGGTACTGGTGCAAAAAATAGATGAATAGACCAATGAAACAGAACAGAAACACCAGAAATTATTCCAAACATCTATAACTAACTTATATTTGAACAAAGAGCTAAACCCAATCCCTAAAGCAAGGACAGTCTCTTCAACAAACAGTGCTAAGAAAAATGCATTTCCAGATGCAGATGGATGAAGCAAGACCCCTACCATACACCTTAAACAAAAATCCACTCAGCATGGATTAAAGATCCAAACCTATGTCTGAGACCATCAAATTATTAGTGAACACTGGGGGAAACCCTGCAAGATATTGGCATGGGCAAAGAGTTCTTGGAAAAGACCCCAGAGGTGCAGGAAGTCAAAGCCAAGATTAACAAATGGGATTACATCAAATCAAGAAGTTTCTGTACAGCAAAAGAAACAGACAGGAAACTGAAGAGACAACCAATAGAATGGGAGAAATTATTTGCAAATTATGCAACTGATAAAGGATGATTGACCAGATTCTGCCAAGAGATCAGGAAACTCCGCAACAACAAAACAAATAAGCCAGTTAAGAAATAGGCAAAGGACTTACACAGACATTTTTCAAAAGAGGAAATCCAAATGGCCAACAGACACATTAAAAAAATGATTTGGCTAAAAAGCCTGTGAGAGCCTTTCAGGCAATGAAAGTGAAGACATTGCAACAAAAAATGTTCTACATGAAGGATCTCTGTGAGTGAGATCCCAGTGGAAAGTTGTGGCCATCAAATAAGGATGTACTTCTCTCTAATAGGTGAGTGAATTTTCACTTTGTTTATGGCCTTGTCCAATTACTGACAGGGTTTGTGGATTCAAAAGGTTTCCATAGCCTAGGCAGTTCATGTCAAGAGCTTCCTGTGGTAACTAACATTGTATATGAGTGGTAATTATTAAATTAGCAACAGGAGTCACTGTGTACTAACTTTCCATACAGGTCCGCTATCCTCAATGTGCTATATTGAGAGTTAACTGTAAAACTAGTTCTCAAACAATGTGTGTGTGTGTGTAAATTTCTGAAAAATTTTTTAGTATAGAGTTGGTCTTCCGTGTACAAAGTAATTGAAAATGAATCTTTTTTTTTTTGATAGGCAGAGTTAGACAGTGAGAGAGACAGAGAGAAAGGTCTTCCTTTTCCATTGGTTCAGCCCCCCAAATGGCCACTACGGCCAGCATGCTGTGCCGATCTGAAGCCAGGAGCCAGGTGCTTTCTCCTGATCTCCCATGTGGGTGCAGGGCCCAAGCACTTGGACCATCCTTCACTGCCTTCCTGGGCCACAGCAGAGAGCTGGACTGGAAGAGGAGCAACCGGGACAGAATCCAGCACCCCAGCTGGGACTAGAACCCGGGGTGCCAGTGCCGCAGGAAGAGGATTAGCCAAGTGAGCCACAGCACCAGTCGAAAATGAATCTTAATGTAGAGTGGGACTAGCAGGAGGAGGAGGGGTAGGAGTGTCGGTGGGAGAGTGATATGGTGGGAAGTTATATTGATTTAATTTCCTACAGCTGTATATCCAGGAGTGGCACTGCTTTCTATAGTTTCACTTTTCCTTTTTGAGGAATTGATATTCTCTTTGCCACAATGGATTTACTAATTTACATTTCAACTGAAATGTGCAAGTGTTTCATTTCTTCCCCATTATTTGAGCACTTATCTTTTGTCATCCTGGTAATGGTCAATATAATTGGAGCAAGGTGGTATCTCATTATAATTTTGATTTCCATTTTCCTAATGATTAGTGAAATTGAATTTTTTGCATGTACTTGGTCATTAGTCTGTCTCCCTTGTAATAATTTCAGAGTCTGTCTACTCTTCAATTTAAAATAGAATGATTTGCAACGTTGCTACTGAGTTACTTATATATTCTAATTGTTAGGCCATTCTCATGGTGACAGGTTTTTAAATATTTTCAGTCATTATGTAGGTTCCTTTTTCACTTTATTTTTTTCATTGCTGTATAGAAACTATTTAGTTTGATGAAATCCCATTTGTTTGGGTTTCTTTTGCTTCCTATTCTTTTGTGTGTGACAGAAAAAAAAATTGCCCATTACTTTGCTTTCTTCTAGGAGTTCAGAATTTATTTTCTTACATTTAGGTTTTATCTTTCATTAGGTTTTTATCGTACACAGTGAGACAAGGTCCAGTTTCATTCTTGTGGGTGTAATATAAAATTTCCAACATCCTTTTTTTTTTTTTTATCATTAATTCTTTTTTTTTTAAACTTTTATTTAATGCATATAAATTTCCAAAGTACGACTTATGGATTACAATGGCTTTCCCCCCATACCGTCCCTCCCACCCACAACCCTCCCCTTTCCCACTCCCTCTCCCCTTCCATTCACATCAAGATTCATTTTCGATTATCTTAATATACAGAAGATCAGCTTAGTATACATTAAGTATGGATTTGAACAGTTTGCTCCCACACAGAAATATAAAGTGAAAAATAATTCGGGACATCAGCGGCAGACTCAACACACCAGCGCTGGAACGCGAGGTGAGCCGAACCTCAATAGCCCGAGACACCGGCAGGCAAGCGGAGAGAGGAGACTAGAGGGAACGACCCCCGGGGGGGGAAGTTCACAAGGCTAACTGGAAGAGAGAGAGAGAGAGAAAAAAGGGTGACTAGTACGGACACGGGTTTCTCTCTCTCCGCTCACCTCTCAAGGGCGAGCAAGACAAAGAGCAGGCGCCATCTTGGACATACGTCATAAGCAGAGCGACCTCAGGTCTGCACCGGCCCTGAGCCTAGCAGAAAAACCTGACTCTGGGCGGGGCGAATTAACAGGAGATTAGGAGCTAGTAAATTTGTGGTGCTACTGAACTGAGACTGTGAAAAAAGAGATGGTGGGGGAGAGAACTCACGGAATTCACGTGAGCACTCTCCAGAGACGCTACAATTCCGTAACTTTGGCAACCCAGTGGGAGGCTGAAGGAGAATTTGAGCCCACTCTGAGGGCCGAACAGATTCCCTGTGGGGATCTTGGGAAAGAGCTTCCAACATCCTTTTTAAAATACTTTATTTATTTGGGAGGTAGAGTTATAGAGAGATAGAGGGAGACACAGAGAGAAAGGTCTTCCATACACTGGTTCACTCCCCAAATGGCCACAAAGGCAAGAACTAGGGTTATCCAAAGACAGGTGCTTCTTCCAGGTCTCTCACATGGCTGTAGCGGCCCAAACACTTGGGCATCTTCTTTTATTAAGAAGATTCATGTATTTATTTGAAAGTCAGAGATACACAGAGAAAAGAGAGGCCAAGAGAAGGGGAGAGGTCTTCCATCTGCTGGTTCACTACACAGATGGCTGCAATGGCTGGAGCTGTGCTAATCTGAAGGCAGGATCCAGGAGCTTCTTCCAGTCTCCCATGTGAGTGTAGGGGCCTAAGGACTTAAGCCATCTTCTACTGCTTTCTCAGGCCACAGCAGAGACCTGGATTCAAATTAGAGCACCGGTACTCGAACCAGCACCCATATAGGATGCAGGCACAGCAGGCAGTGGCTTTACCTGTTGTGTGGGCCATCTTCTGCTGCTTTCTAAGGCAATAGCAGAGAGGTGGATAGGAAGTGGAGCATCAGAGACTTGAACCAGCACCCACATGGAATTCCAACACTGCAGGTGGTGGCTTTACCCACTATGCCACAGTGCTGGTCCCATAGGTTAGCTTCCATAAACCAATTTGTCGACAAGTCAAAGAGCTATATTCTCAATGTCAGATAGCAGAGTTGTCCAGAGTACACTATATTTAAGTCATTACTTAAACACACTTATATAATGAGTTATTGAAGAACCATTATAATTAAATGTGGCTATGAAGCAAATATATATTGGTTAAAACTGAAGACTAATAGAAGTGAATTACTGCTGCCAAGATGAGCAACTATGAATTAAAACAAATTTATCTTTCAAGACTTTCCATGATTAAAAAATAAATACCAACAAATACAAAAACCTATTCTGCATGACATTTTTTATTTGATTTCTATGTGGTGGTTCATTAGCATTTCAAAGATATATATTATATATACCAAGATTATTTTTTTGCTGTTGTTGTTCTTTTTACCTAGAAACCTTTATTTAAAGCATAGAAATCATGTATTTCATAAATGTATATTTAAGTACTGATTCTTACCACCCTACCCTCCCTCCTGCCCACACTCCCATCCTTCTTCCTCTAGGCTCTCCTATTCACATTCTTATTTTTTACAAAGATCTCTTTGTAATTAACTTTATACTCATAAGATTAGCCTTACACTAATAAGGAATTCAACAACTAGTATTTAAAAAACACTGTCACTCAACATTCGACACAGGTGCTGTTCAAAAGCTTTATATCTCAAAGTGGCAACTGCACTTTTATTGATTACCTTTCAAGTACTCTATTAGTTATCACAGACCAGGGAGAACATATGATATTTGTCTTTTGGGGAGTGGATTATTTCATTAAGTATAATGGTTTCCATTTCCATCCATTTTGTTACAAATAACAGTATTTCATTTTCATCACTATAGTATTCCATGCAGTGCATATATAATAATTTTTATCAAGACTTCAGTTGACAGACATCTGTGTTGGTTCTTTACTTTAGCTATTGTGAATTGAGCTCCATTATACATGAGGGTACAGATAAATCATTTGTATTCTGATTTCATTTTTTTTTTGAGTAAGTTCCAAGGCATGAGATGGCTGTGTCATACTGTAGCATATATAGCAATCTGACAAATTCTCTCAAGTTTGTTAAAGTATGATCTTCTAAAGTCTTGTCTCTACTGTTGAGAAACAATGTTGTTTTTTCTCTCTTACTATTTGTTGAACTCTTTAGAGTACGCTTAGTCTTATGAATATAAAGTAAATTGAAAGTAAATCATTGTAAAAAATGAGAGGAGGATTAGGAGAGGAAGGAGAAGAAAAGGTGGGACCATGGGCAGGAGGGAGAACAGGGTGGACATTGCCAATAAGTTCCTAAATCTGCATATATGAAATACATAAAATTTGTTTGAATAAAATAAAATATAAAACAGGATGTTGATTTTTACACTCTTATAGGGTAATCTAGCTGGATGTAGAATTCTTGAGTGACTGTCTTTTCCTTTCACTGTTATGAATATCCCATCAATTGCTTTCTGACCTCCATGGCTTAGGATGAAAATCCAGCTCATAATTAGGATCAGTATGGTCTTTGTGCTGTCAAGATTCTGCTTTTCTCATTATATTTTAGTAACTTGATTATAATTTGTCTAAATGTGGATCTCTGAATTTATCTCACTTGGAGGATGTTTTCTTCATTGGGTATTTAGACTTTTTTCATCAAATCTGGGACTTTTTTAGCCTTTACTCTTTCAAACATTCTTTCTACTTCTTACTCTCCTTTCTTCCTATGGAACCCCTATTTCTATCTTGGTATGCTTGATGATGTGCCACAGGTCGCCTATGCTGTGTTCATTTACTTTATACTTTCATTTTATTCTTTAGATTGGGTAATGCCAATTGCCCTTTAGTTTGCATTTTTTCATTGATAATCTGAAAAACATTAACATAAGAAGCCAGAAATAAGAGCTGGGCCCTCAGCGGCTGGTGTGTGGTGCAGCCAGTTGAATCCCTGGCCTGAGGCACCAGCATCCCATATGGATGCCTGTTCTAGTCCCGGCTACTCCTCTTTATTCAGCTCTCATAGCCCTGGGAAAGCAGTAGAAGATGGCCCAAATGCTTGGGTCCCTGAATCCACTGGCACTTTGGAGACCCAGAAGAAGCTGCTGGCTCCCGACTTCAGATCAGCATAGCTCCAGCCATTGCAGCCATCTGGTGAATGAAGCAGTGGATTGAAGACCTCTCTCTCTCTCTCTCTCTCTCTCTCTCTCCCCACTCTGTCACACTACCTCCCCATGGAAGATCCCTGTCCTCAATGAATGGAATTGAGAACGCCAAAAGCAGGTCTCAAAATATTTTGTGTGTATGTGTGTGTGTGTGTGTGTGCCAATTGTTGAAATCTTTACTTAGTATAGAGTTGGTCTTCTGTGTACAAAGTTAATTGAAATAGAATCTTAATGAGAACAGGACTGGAAAGGGAGGGGGGAGAAGAAGGGGTGAACATGTGGGTGGGAGGATGGGTATGGTGTGAAGAATAACTATATTCCTAAAGTTGTACTTATAATGTTTGTAATCCTTAAAAAATAAATTTTAGGCAGGCGCCACAGCTCAAGAGGCTAATCCTCTGCTTGTGGCGCTGGCACACTGGGTTCTAGTCCCAGCTGGGGTGCTGGATTCTGTCCCAGTGCCCCTCTTCCAGGCCAGCTGTCTGCTCTAGCCCAGGAAGGCAGTGGAGGATGGCCCAAGTCCTTGGGCCCTGCACCCCATGGGAGACCAGAAGAGGCACCTGGCTCCTGGCTTCGGTTCGGCACAGTGCACCGGCCTCAGCGCACTGGCTGCAGCAGCCATTGGGGTGGTGAACCAACGGCAAAGGAAGACCTTTCTCTCAGTCTCTCTCTCTCACTGTCCACTCTGACTGTCAAAAATAAATAAATAAATAAATAAAATTTTAAAAAATCTCTAAAAAAGAGAGTTGTGGCCTCTAAATTCTTTCATGGGTCTGTGTATAGCCCACCACATGTGTGTGGCTGGATTAACAGGAATGTTTAGAACTTTTCAGAGCCCTCTATAGGCATTTGTGTAATCTTCTCAGGCTACCAAAACAAAATTATCATAGATTAAGTGGATTAGACAACAGACGTTGATTTTCTAAAGGTTCTGGTGTAGTCAGTCTCAGGTAAGGGGTCTTTTACTGGCTCACACACAGATCTTGTTTTTTTTTTTTTAACTTTTATTTAATAAATACGAATTTCCAAAGTACAGTTTTTGGATTACAATGGCTTTTCCCCCCAATAACTTCCCTCCCAACCACAACCATCCCATCTCCTGCTCCCTCTCCCATTCCATTTGCATCAATATTCATTTTCAATTATCTTTATATAAAGATTAATTTAGTACATATTCAATAAAGATTTCATCACTTTGCACCCACACCAAAACACAAAGTGTAAAATACTGTTCAAGTACAAGTTACACAATTAATTCATGTTCTACAACACAAAAAGGACAGAGATCCTACATTAGGAGCAAGTGCACAGTGACTCCTGTTGTTGACTTAACAAATAGACACTCTTGTTTATGGCGTCAGTAATCACCCTAAGCTCTAGTCATGAGTTGCCAAGGCTATGGAAGCATTTTGAGTTCGCGGACTCCAATCATATTTAGACAAGGTCATAGTCAAAGTGGAAGTTCTCTCATACCTTTCAGAGAAAGGTACTTCCTTTTTTGATGGCACCATTCTTTCCAATGGGATCTCACTCACACAGATCTTTCATTTAGGTTTTTTTTTGTTTGTTTGTTTGTTTTTGTTTTTTTTTTTTTTTGACAGAGTGTCTTGGCTTTCTATGCCTAAAATACTCGCATGAGCTCTTCAGCTCTTTTTAACAAACATGCTTATGCAGAGGAATTTTTTAACCCATTTTTAGAGACAGTAATTAAAGATTGTGTACGTCCATTGCTTTGAGCCAGCTGAGCAAGTTAACCTGCACAGATTTGCTAATAAAGGATTGATGACATTTCAAAAAAAATAATGTGAATTTTTCCATAACTTTTGAAAGTTTCCTCACATATCAAAACATCATGTAGCACGCCTTGAATATACACAAATTTTTTTAGTCATGCTCCAACATCCTTGAAAAACAAACATATAAATCAACGAGGTTCTTATATCAAAAATATAAATTCAAAATAACTTAGTGGACACATTTACAGGATGGGAAAGGTTTCATGGAGCAGAGATAATTTTTAAAATACTCATAAATTTGAGTAGCCAAAATTTCTAATATGAAAATGCAAATACAGATGGCAGCCTGTGAAGGGAAATTGTAAGGGCTAAGATGATACCCAGGTGTCAAATTACAGGGAACATGTGCCCCTCTAAAACCTGAACAAAAACCCCAAGTCAAGCAGAACTTTTGTTTTTGCCTTACCCACTCTAGGTGACTATGTTATTGGAAACAGAAAGTGGAGAGACCCCTAGAAACAGCTGTGCTGAGAGACCAGCATCCTGGAAGAGACCCTGCTGCCCACATATTTAGAAAACTGGGGGGAATCAGGTCCCGGCAGGGAAGGATGGAGGAGCCCAGGGCCGCACAAACTACAGCTCCCGTCCCACACGCACCCCACACACGGAGCCCACATTTTCCCTAATGACCACCCCGTGCCCAGTGCACAGTCGGGGAGACGCGGGGCTGCTGCCACACAGCCGCCCGGGGAAGGCTCTGGGGATGAGAAGTCGCTGAGAGCAGGGAAGGGGCAGGGCGTCGGGGGTCCTGGGTGCCAGTCCAGACCCTGACCCCCGGGTCTGAGGGGACCAAGGGAAGCGCTGGGCCAGCGGCAATATGGCACCACAGATTCGGAGACGACCTCTGGGAGGCCCGCGTCCTGCCAGCTTCTCAGCAGCTTCCACGGCTGCTTTACGCCTCTCCCGACACCTGGGCGCACACACTCACCACGTCGCGGTTTTCAGCTCCAGGTGTCCAGCGTCCCCCGGTGATGAAGGTGGAGGCCACGGAGCCCGACTTGCTTTGGGAGCCTCGCGCCTGCAGAGCCGTCTCCTAGCACCTCGCTCCTGCCCAGAACTGTAAGATGACTGTGACGTCAAGACCCCACGTGATGACGCGGCGTGGACGTCGTCGTGCCTGATTGGACAGCGTGAATGGCCGTTTGCGCACACAACGTCACAAAGTTTGCAACCCATCAACATCCTGCAAGGCAATGGGCCCCTGACTTCAGGTTGTGCTGGGTGGGAGCAGCAGGAGGCGAGGCCTGGGTGCAGGTCGGACTCCACCTCCCCAGGCGGGAGGCCTCTCCTCTCTGCTCCTGCACCCGCCGGATCCCTCCTGTGGCCCTGTCCTCCCTGATGGGTCCCTGCTGGAGCTCTCGGTGCAGTAACTGCTTCAGTGAGTCACAGTTCTGTGCGTCGGCCTCTGGGCTTCATTTTCTTCGTATTGAAAATTAGCACATGATTTTCAACAAAGTTGTGGAAAATATAATTTAAAAGGTAAGTTGATTTTCATGCAAAAATATTTTGAAATCTAAATCTACATTTTTTTCTCATAATACACATTCTCCGTGCATTTATGAACGCTCACTACAGTCATCCAAGTGTTCAGTGAAACACCAGAATGCATTCCTCCCCTCTAAATTACTTTTGTACATTTACCAACTTCTCTCCACCTCATCCCAATCCCAGCCTCTGGGGACCTTTATTCTGTTCTCTATGTCTACAAGATTGTTTCAGACACCATTTAATGAGTGAGATCATGCAGTATTTGTCTTTCTGTGCCTGGCTTGTTTCATGTTACACAATATTCTCAAGGCTTATCCATGTTGTCAGAAATAGTAGAAGTGAATAGCATTCCATTGGACATATACAATATATGTTGGGTCTTTTGTGTTACTTTTTAATGTTGATTTGAAGAATGCTGAAAGACATCACATGATTCAATCCTTTTATTCCCTTTTCTCCTGTCAGTATTTGTTTTCTGCTCTGCCTATTGACCCTTAGTATTTTCTATTGTTTTTTGCTGGTTCATGGTATCTAGTGGATTTTAAAAATATTGATCTTTCCAGTAATCTGGTTAAATTCATTATCAGTTGTATTTGTTTTAGATTTTATTGCTTCTCTCTGAATATCTCCAATATATTGACATTTTTTAAATTTTTTTTTACTTTTTTAAACTTCTATTTAATGAATATAAATTTCCAAAGTACAGCTTATGGATTACAGTGGCTTCCCCCCCATAACATCCCTCCCACCCGCAACCCTCCCCTTTCCCACTCCCTCTCCCCTTCCATTCACATCAAGATTCATTTTCGTTTCTCTTTATATACAGAAGATCAGTTTAGCATACATTAAGTAAAGATTTCAACAGTTTGCTCCCACACAGAAACATAGTGAAAAATACTGTTTGAGTACTAGTTATAGCATTAAATCTCAAGTACAGCACACTAAGGAAAAAGATCCTACATGAGGAGTAAGTGCACAGTGACTCCTGTTGTTCACTTAACAAATTGACACTCTTGTTTATGGCATCAGTAATCACCCTAGGCTCTTGTCATGAGCTGCCAAGGCTATGGAAGCCCCCTGAGTTCACTGACTCTGATAATTTTTAGACAAGGCCATGGTCAAAGTGGAAGTTCTTTCCTCCATTGACATTTTATTGCTTAGAAATCTTTACATCATTTTTTTTTTCTTTTTGCTCTCTCCTTCCCCCACTACTGCTCCTATAAGAAGTTGAAGATTCTGGAGGTGGCCTGGACAAGAATTACTTCCAGGCAGGGAAAAAGCTGTCAACGATCCTGTATGTATTCTGTTGTTTTTGTAGGATCCTTTTTAAACAATCTTGATCGGAATAAGGAAGCCGCTTCTTTTTAAATATACTGCTATCAGGTTTTTTTTTTAATTTCATGCTGATTTTTCAAACACTTTTCAACATTCAATCTATATGGTCAGGTGATTTTCTTCTTGAATTTTTTAGTTACCTGGAAAATTTCAATAGATTGTTTAAAAATGTTAACCACCTCTCACATTTTTTCTTGCATTTCACTTGCTATTAATTATATTTTTATATTTTATATGTGATTTAATTTATTATAGAAATATTAAGGATATATACATCTGTCTATGAAAGTGAGGCTTATACTTAATTCATATTTAAAGTTCTGGTAGGGTCAACTTGTATCATCAACAATGTAATGCTGTTTCCAAAAGAAATTTGAAAATATTCTTTGCTTATTTCTACCTTGCTACATCTGGGAAACATAGATGTGGTAGGAATATTTTATATTTCTTTTTTTCCCAAAGATTTATTTTTTTTTTAAAGTAGGAACTACTGAGAAGCAGAGGCAGACAGAGAGAGAGAGACAGAGAGAGGGAGGGAGTAATCTCCATCTGCTGGGTTACTCCCCAAATGGACATAAGGAGCCAGAGTCAGGCTGATATGAAGACGGGAGCCAGATGCTTTCTCCAGGTCCCCCATGCTTGTGCAGAAACCCAAGCACTTGGGCCATCTTCTACTGTTTTCCCAGGCCATCAGCAGAGAGCTAGATTCTGTATGTAGCTATTGTGAATGGATTTATCTTAGAAGTTCTTCTCAGTTATGGCATTATCTGTGTATACAGAGCCTATTGATTTTTTGGTATTGACTTTAGCCTGCTACTTTACCATGCTCTTCTAAAAATTACAATAGCCTTCTGGTGGAGTCTTTTGGATCCCCTATGTATAGAACTATGTCAGCTGCAAATAGGGCTAGTTTGACTTCTTCCTTCCAAATTTGTATCCTCTTGATCTCTTTTTCTTGGCTCTGGCTAAAACTTCCAGTATTATATTGAATAGCCATGTTGAAAATGGGCCTCCCTATCTATTACTGGATCTCAGTGGGAATGCTTCCAACTTTTCCCATTCATTTTGATGCTGCCCGTGGGTTTGTCATAAATTGCCTTGATTGTGTTGAGGATTATTCCTTCTATACCCAATTTGCTATGAGTTTTCATCATAAAAGGGTGTTGTATTTTAGCAAGTGCTTTCTCTGCATCTATGGAGATAATCATATGGGTTTTCTCCTGCAGTTTGTTAATGTGGTGTATCACAATGATAGATTTGCAAATGTTGAACCAACCCTGCATACCAGGGATAAATCCCACTTGGTCTGGGGGGATGATCTTTCTGATGTGTTGTTGAATTCTATTGGACAGAATTTTATTGAGGATTTTAGCACCTATGTTCATCGGAGAAATTGGTCTGGAATTCTCTTTTCTGTTGCATCTTTTTCAGGTTTAGGAATTAAGGTGATGCTGGCTTCAGCGGAAGAATTTGGGAGGATTCTCTCTCTTTCACTTGTTTTGAATATTTTGAGAAGAACTGGAGTTAGTTTTTCTTCAAATGTATGGTAGAATTCAGCTGTGCAGCCACCCGGTCCTGGGCTTTTCTTTCTTGGAAGGACCTTTATTACTGTTTCAATTTCTGACTCAGTTATGGGTCTGTTTAGGTTTTCTATGTCTTCATGGTTCAATTTAGGTAGGTTTTATTTGTCCAGGAATCTATCCATTTCTTGTAGATTTCCCAGTTTGTTGGCATACAATTCTTTGTAGTAATTTCTGATGACTCTTTTTATTTCTGTGGTGTCTGTTGTTACATTCCCTTTTTCATATCAGATTTTATTGATTTGGGTCTTCTCTCTCCTTTTGTTAATTAGTTGTGCCAAATGTATGTCAATTTTGTTTATGTTTTCAAAAAACCAGCTCTTCATTTTGCTATTTTGTATTTTTTGGATTCAATTCTGTTGATTTCTACTCTGTTTTGAATTATTTCTCAAACTCATTTTGAGTTTGGTTTGATGTAGTTTTTCTAGATCCTTGAGATGCACTGATAGCTCATTTTTTGGTGCCTTTCCAATTTCTTGATGTAGGCACCTACTGCTATAAATTTTCCTCTTAACACTGCTTTTGTTGTATCTCTTAAGTTTTCAAAATGGGATATGTACTCTATAGAACACTACACAGCAGTAAAAAAAAAAAAGAAATCTGGCCATTTGCAACAAAATGGAGGAATCTGGAAAACATCATGCTGAGTGAAATACAGCAGTCACAAAGGGACAAATACAGTATGTTCTCCCTGATCTGTGACAGTAACTGAGCACCTAAAAGGAAAGCTGTTGAAGTGAAATGGACACTATGAGAAACAATGACTTGTTCAGCCTTTGTCCTGATATTTATCCATGGGAAGTGAAACCATAATTCTGAATAGTTATGTGTATCCCCATCAACTGTAGATAAAACAAATTATGATATATACCCTATGGAATAATGCACTGTGGTAATAGAAATGAAAACGTGTTGTTTGCAGCCAAATAGATATAAATGGAAACCATTTTACTTACGAAATAAGCCAGTCAGAAAAGGACGCATACCATATTGTCTATCTGATCTGTGGTAACAGAGTACTTTAGATGTTATCTATAGGAGTGAAACTGAAACTTTGAGATGTATTGATTTTGAACAGCCCTTGCCTTGACTGTTGTGGAACAATGTTGTTTTCTTGTTTATTTTGTTCTTTGCTTCTTTTATTCTTGTACATTATGACACATTAATAATGTGCAAAAACACTGTACTATCAGAAACCTACGATTTATGTTACAGTAAATTGTGAAGCCATCAAAACTTCTGGCTTCATACACGTAACATTGTGATGTCATAATCGATTGTAATGCCATATGCTACCACTGTCTTATCATAAACCATCATGGCAATGTTCCAATGGATAGTGATGTCATAAACCACCATTATGATTTAGATTGTGATCTCATAAAGCCATTGTGATTTCATAAAGCAATATTTGATGCCATACACAAACAATTGTGATGTCATAATCCAACTGTTGTGATGTCATGATTAATTGTAAAGTTCTAAATCTATTGTGACATCATACCTATCATTGTGCCATCAGACATACTGTTCTGATATCATAATTGTAGCATCACAAAATGAATTTAAAATGAGTAGCTATTTTGAAGGCATTACAAGCATAAATCTACTGTAATGTCATAATCAATTGTGATGTATTAAACACCCAGGTGAGGTCAATGTAATTTTGTGTTATGAAGTCAATATCAATATTGTGATTCACAAAAACCATTGTAATGTCATAAATCCATATTGTGATGCTGTAATCAAACAATGTTATATCATAACCCAACCATAATCCACTCTGATTTCATAAACCTACCATTGTAATGTCACAATCATAATGTCATAAGCCACCATTTTGATGTAAAAAGCCATTGTGATGTTTTAAGCCTTCTATTGTGATATCAAAAACCAACCATTGAGTTTCCATAATCAATTGTGATGTCATAAAACGACCACGGAACCACCATTATGTTGTCATAAACCAACTACTGTGATGTCATATGTAAACTAACATAGACATTATTTTAATATTATACTCAATTCTGATGTCATAAAATGAATTTTGAAGTGAAAATATTGTGATGTCATAAAGTTACCATTGTTATAATCAATTGTGATTGTTGGAAAAAACCTCATGATTTCTTAATCAACTGGGACAAATTCATTATCAATTGTTATATCATAGGATATCATTATGATGTTATCATAAATTGTGATGTCACAGAAACCATAAAAACCATCATGCTGTTATAAAGCTACCATTGTTGTGTCACAATTAATTGTAATTTTGTAAACCTTGTAATGTTATAATTAATAATCCACCATTGTGATGTGCTAAACCTACCACTTAATGTCACAATCAACTGTGAAGTTATAAAACAATTGTAATATCAGAAGATGAATTTTATGACATCATAATCAATTGAACTGTCATAAAATACCATTATAATTAATTGTGATATAAAATCTATTATGATGTCATAAACCAGTATTTTACATAAAAATCTATGGTCATGTTACAAAGCTACCATTATTTTGTCATAATCAATGGTGATGTCACAAAAATCATGTCATAATCAACTCAAATATTAGAAGCCACCATTATTATATCATAAACCTATAGCTGTGAGTCATAAACAATTCCGAACCATTGTGAGGTAAACCTACCATTTTGAAATACTAATGAATTGTGATGTCATAACCACTATTGTTATTTCATAGACTATTATATGTGATATCATATTCCATACAAAGCCAGTGTAACTTATAAACCAACTGCTCTGATGTCATAATCAATTATGAAGTATCATGATCAAATGTAATTTCATAAACTACCATTGTGATATGAACACTGTGATGCCATGAACGTTGTGATATCATAAATAAACACAGTGTTGTAATAATTGTGATGTTATGAAAATAATTGTTATATACCAATATCCTGATGCTATAAATGTACCTTTTTTGTCATTAAACAACCATTACATTGCCATAATTGATTTTGAAGTCCTAAAATGTTTTGATATCATGAACAAGAATGTGATGTCATAATCATATGTGGTGTTATACCACCATGTTGTCATAAATCCATATTGAACTTTCATACTCAATGTTGAAGTGATAAAACAATTGTGATTAGCTAGCCATTGTGTTGTTATAATCACTAGAGATGACATAAACCATCATTGTGATGCCATTAGCTTCCATTGTGACATAATAAAACTGCCATTGTGATGTCATAATACATGCTGGCCATGGAGGCCTTCCCCAGGGATGGTCAGACTGCAAAAATTGACGTGATACCTTCACCGCCACGGCTGCCCTCCCTGCCCTGCATCCCTTGCCCTTGCTCCCCGCCAGACCTGTAACCGGGTGGGTCTGAGCAGGAACCTTACGTGAATGCCTTCCAAGGACATCCGGCCCTGTGGCCTAAAGGGCTCCCAGGGCAGACTTACTCCCCACAAAACTTGAAGCTGGGGAAGCTGCGGCTACACATTCCACAAAGGGCTGGCACTTAACACCCATCACCTGGAAGGCTGTTAACCAACTCATCCAGGGTGCCCTCCCATCTTCCGGCGGTGTCGTGATTTGGAGTATCCATTCTTGCCCAGAACCTGGTGAGAGGTAAAAAGACCTTTTTTCACTGTCACCCAATAGTCCATGGTGATGGCATAAAAACTCGTTATGATGTAATCAACTGGGAGTGATAAACCATTGTTGTTGTATCAGAAACCAACCATTGTGGTGTAATAATCAATTGTGGAGTCACAAAAACCACTGTGATGTCATAAATAACCATTTTGCAGTATCATATTCAATTGTAATGCCATAAACCATTATGATGTCATAAACCTACTCTTCTGATTTCATATAAATTGTGGTGTCATAAACTATGATGTTATAGAAATCTTAAAATATTGTGGCAATATAAAGCTACCATTGTGATATTATGATCAATTGTGATGTCATTAAAAACTTTGTGATATTATAAAGCTACCATTGACATGTCATAATTAATTGTGACATTACCATTGACATGTCACAATAAATCATGATGTAAAAGTTCTTGTGATTACATAATCAACTGGGATGTGATAATTCACCATTGTTATATCATAAAGCTAACATTGTGATATAAAAACTCTGATGTGGTAAACCACCATTGTGATGTCATAATAAATTGTGATGTAGTGAAAAACATTGTGATACCATAAACCAATATTATAAACCAAACATTGTCATATCATAAACTACATTGTGATGTCATGACCAACTGTGAAGTCATAAAAATTATTGTCATGCCATAAACTTGTAAAAATCAGTTGTAAAGTTATAAACCATTATCATTTTATAATCGATTGTGATGCCATCAAAAGCATTATGATGACATGCCAATCAATATTGTGATAACATATACATGAAATTGTGATTTCACAAGCCAACCATTGTATTCTCACTATGAACTTTCGTCATGAAAACCATTGTGACATCAGAAACCTATCATTGTGTCTCATAATCAATTGCAATGTCACAATATGTCCTAAACTATCATTGTTGTGTCATAATCCATTGTGATATTGCCAAAACCATTGTGATGTCATTATCAATTGGGATGTGAAAAGCTTCCCCTATGATATCATAAACCTCAGGATAATTTATTATGTTACCAGGAGAGGAATGTCATTTTTGGGTAATTGTAAATATATGTTTTTTAAAGCATGGAAAAAGTTATGTATCAGAAAACTTGAGTGTAAATCGTACATAAAATAGCATACAATTTTGAAGACTTTGGGTATTCTGTATCTTTCAATCAAAACCTGTAGTGATTTTTTCATAGAAAGAACACCTGTTAGTTACCATAGAACAGGTAAACATATAATTTTTCTTTTGGAGACTGTCTTATTTCACAAAATATAATGGTTTCCAGTTGCATACATTTAGTTGTGAAAGACAGGATTTCAGTTTTTTATTGCTGAGTAATATTCCATAGTATACACATACCACATTTTCTTTATGCAATCATCAAATGATGGGCATCTGGGCTGATTCCATATCTTAGTTATTGTAAATTGAACTGCAATAAATGTGGGATACAGGTAACTCTTTCATACGCTGATTTCATTTTGTTTGGATATTTTCCCAGGAGTGACATGACTGGATCATATGGTAGATCTATTTTCAGCTTTCTGAGGAATTTTCTTACTGTATTCCACAATGGCTGTTCTAGTTTACATTTCCACCAACACTGGACTCGCTAATATTTCCTCCACATGCTCACCAGTATTTATTGATTTGTAATTTCTTTCTTGCTAATAATAACTTAAATTTGGGGCAGTCTAGGACTCATTTTCCTTTTCAATACACCAAAAGAATTGGGGTTATAAGGAAAAAATAAGTTCATACATGAAGAAACTGGACACAAAACAAAATATAGGAGGTGTATTAGTGTCATCTAAACTCAACCATGGAAGAATTGACAGTATTCTACCAAAGTTTCTGGAGGCTTTTAACTCTGATGAATAGATTTTCCTTTCCCTTATATAGCAAGTATTTTTCCTTCTTCCATAAAACCGATAGTGACATTTCTTAAAAATAAAAGAAATTGATGAAGTAATTCTGTAAAATTTATTAATGTTAAGTAACCTACCAGAATTTATTTATACACACAGAAAAAATAAGCACTTTTATATATGGCCATATTGTTCATGATTGTACAGAAACTGATATACTGTGCAAAAGATTCTGGATTTACTTATAATCCATCCCAGTCACTATATATGAAATGTTCTGCTTTGCTAAATACTCACTGAGAATGTTTTACTTACATAGCATGTAGCTTCCTGAAGCCCTCCACTTTTCCTCTTACTCCAAGTCCCAATCAATGTAGAAACATAGCTGTGGAATTATTCTTTTGCTGTGTTCTTGGAAGAACAAGGAGGCAATAGGGAAAGACAGCTGTACAGCAAAGACCAAGAATATCCAAGGGAGGTCAGGAAAGTCAGGTGAGATTACCAATATCTATGCTGCATGCTCTGTTCTTTAATATATTTTTATTTTCTGGCACAAAAAGAGATCAGGGCTACTGCTGTCTTTTGATAATTAATGAGATACACAGTGCTGAAGAAAAGTGACTTATAAGATACCAGAGCTGACACAGAATCCCAGGATACACAAATGATAAAAAATGTATGAACTTCCTTCATGTTTCCTGAAATAGCAATGAAGTAGAACAAATAGGAAATTAGAAAATAGAAACATAGAAATCTCATGCCAGATTAAGGAAATGTGAACTTCTTTTTTCTAGAAGGAACAATTAAATATATATAAATGGAGTAATACAGAATTTTTAGAAATCAGAAGGGAGAAAGCACATTAAACACTACTGTGACACCACCCAGAAAAAATGAAAAACTGTTATTTCAACTAGCACAGTGTAAAGAAAAGGTACGTGATTAACAGAAACATTGAATAGAGAAATTTCTAAACATTTGGGAAAAATCATTTCCTGTATAACAACAATGAGAAGACTTTCAAAAACTGTAAGTAGCCACATCTTCAGAACTGTAAATTTTATAGATGCTTGCAATAACCTTGGAAGTTTTTACTCAGAAACGTGGCTGAATTTCAGTAAAAGAAGTGAGATTTGGGACTTGGAATAGTTTTCAATTCAGGTCATCCACTCCCTTCCTCCAAAGTATAAGTTTGGATTTCCCCAAACCAAAAATCTCCAAAGTCCAAAAATTCCTCAGTGCTCACCACAAGAGGAAAATCCTACACCTGACCTCATGGAAGTTATTATGGTCAAAATGTTTGCACACTGGGGCCTGTGCTGTGGTGCAGTGGGTTAAGGCTTCAGGCTGCAGAGCTGGCATCCTATATGGGCATGGATTTGAGTCCCTGCTGCTCCACTTCTGATCCAGCTGCCTGTCATTGTGCCTGGGAGAGCAGAGGAAGATGGCCTATTTTCTTTGGCCCCTGCAGCCACATGGGAGATCCAGAAGAATCTCCTGGCTCCTGGCTCTGGATAGGTTCAGCTCTGGTTACTGTGGCCATTTGGGGAATCAACCAGCAGATGAAACCTCTCTCTTTCCCCCTTTCTGTCTCTTCTCTCTAACTCTTTTTTTAAAAGAAATATTTAAAAAAGTAAAATGCTGACATACTAAAAAAATATGATATAAATTATGTTCACGCTATGAATAAGTGAATACCTCTTGAAATTTGAGTCCTATCACCAAGATTTCTCCTCAGTTCTAAGAATATTCCAAAATCTCCCCATATAAGTCTCAAGCCATTTCCATAAGGGACAGACTAATTCTATTGAAAACCAACAATTCCATTCTCACATAGAAAATGAGCACCTGGACCAAGTGTGCAGGAATGTTTTTTTTTTTTTTACCTTTTATTTAGTAAATATAAATTTCCAAAGTACAGTTTATGGATTATAATGGCTCTCCTCCCCCATAATTTCCCTCCCACTGGCACCCCTCCATATCTGGATCCCTCTCCCATTCCATTCACATCAAGATTCATTTTCAATTCTCTTTATATACAAAAAATCGATTTAGTATGTATTAAGTAAAGATTTCAACAGTTTGCACCCACACAGAAATACAAGGTGTAAAATACTGTTTCAGTACTAGTTATAGCATTACTTCACATTGGACAACATATTAAGGACAGAGATCCCACATGAGGAGTAATTACACAGTGACTGCTGTTGTTGATATAACAATTTGACAATCTTGATTATGCCGTCAGTAATCTCCCTAGGCTCTTGTTATGAGTTGCCAAGGCTACGGAAGCCTTTTGAGTTCGCCGACTCTGATCTTATTCAGACAGGGTCATAGTCAAAGTGGAAGTTCTCTCCTCCCTTCAGAGAAAGGTACCTGCTTTGACGGCACCATTCTTTCCACTGGGATCTCACTCGCAGACATCTTTCATTTAGGTGGGTTTTTTTTTTTTTTCCAGAGTGTTTTGGCTTTCCATGCCTAAAATACTCTCTTGGGCTCTTCTGCCAGATTCGAATGCCTTAAGGGTGATTCTGAGACCAGAGTGCTATTTAGGACATTTGCCATTCTATGAATCTGCTGTGTATCCTGCTTCCCATGTTGGATCGTTGTCTCCCTTTTTGATTCTATCAGTTAGCATTAGCAGACAGTAGTCTTGTTTGTGTGATCCCTTTAACTCTTAGACCTATCAGTCTGATCAACTGTGAACTGAAATTGATCACTTGGACTAGTGAGATGGCATTGGTATATGCCACCTTGATGGGATTGAATTGGAATCCCCTGGCACGTTTTTAACTCCACCATTTGGGGCAAGTCCGATTGAGCATGTCCCAAATTGTACATCTCCTCCCTCTCTTATTCCCACTCTTATATTTAACAGGGATCACTTTTCAGTTAAAATTTAAACACCTAAGAATAATTGTATGTTAATTACAGAACAAGAGTTGCCATTATTTAACCAGATTAGTGCTTTTGTAAAAAAAAAGTCCATTAGCAAACCCCATTTTTATATGACCAAACTCACAGCTAACCTTCTAATAGTAGTTTTTCCCATAGGAATCCTTAGTAAAAACAAGAAGCAGCAATAGCTTTATCCTGACTCTTCCTGATGTGATGATAAACATTGGGGAAAATATGCAATAGACACAAAATTAAAAAAAAAAACTGGAAAATGTGAATCAGGAATTGAATAATTGAATCTACTTCAAAATTCACATTTTGAAGCCCTAATCCCAAGTGTAATTAGAAATAATTAAGGCCGGCTACATGGCTCACTAGGCTAATCTTCTGCCTTGCGGCGCCAGCACACCGGGTTCTAGTCCTGGTCAGGATGCTGGATTCTGTCCCGGTTGCCCCTCTTCCAGGCCAGCTCTCTGCTGTGGCCAGGGAGTGCAGTGGAGGATGGCCCAAGTGTTTGTGCCCAGCACTCCATGGGAGACCAGGAGAGGCACCTGGCGTGGTGCGCCAGCCACAGGGGCCATTGGAGGGTGAACCAATGGCAAAGGAAGACCTTTCTCTCTGTCTCTCTCTCTCACTGTCCACTCTGCCCATCAAAAAAAAAAAAGTAAGAAGAAATGAGTCATAAGGATGTAGCCATAATCCAACAGAATTAGTCTTTTTCTAGGAAGACAGCAGAGAGTGTGTCTGTTCTGTTTTCACACATTCATGGAAGAAATGTCATTTGAGGTTGTATCAAGCAAGATCTGTCTGCAAGCCAGTAAAAGACCCATTACCATACACTGCCTCTACCAAAACCATTAGAAAATAAACTTCTGTTTTCTAATCCACTTAGTCTATGATAATTTTGTTTTGAAAAGCTAAGAAGACTACACAAATGCCTACAGAGGGCTCTTATTAAAGTTCTAAACCATTCCTATGTTTGCAAATCGATCAATGTGATACACCACATTAACAAACTGCAGATGAAAAAACATATAATTATCTCAATAGACGCAGAGAAAGCATTTGATAAAATACAAGACACTTTCATGATGAAAACTCTAAGCAAATTGGGTATAGAAGGAACATTCCTCAATACAATTAAAGCAATTTATGAAAAACCCACAGCCAGCATCCTATTGAATGGGGAAAAGTTGGAAGCATTTTCACTGAGATCTGGTGCCAGACAGGGATGCCCACTCTCACCACTGCTATTTAACATAGTTCTGGAAGTTTTAGCCAGAGCCATTAGACAAGAAAAAGAAATGAAATGGATACAAATTGGGAAGGAAGACCTCAAACTATCCCTCTTTGCAGATGATATGATTCTTTATTTAGGGGATCCAAAGAACTCTACTAAGAGACTATTGGAATTCACAGAAGAGTTTGGCAAAGTAGCAGGATATAAAATTAAAAAATGCACAAAAATCAATAGCCTTTGTATAAACAGACAATGCCACGCCTGAGGAAGAACTTCAAGAGCAATCCCATTCACAACAGCTGCAAAAATAATCAAATACTTTGTAATACACTTACCGAATGGTGTCATATATCTCTACAATGAGAATTACAAAACCTTAAAGAAAGGAATAGAAGAGGATACCAAAAAATGGAAAAATCTTCCATACTCATGGATTGGAAGAATCAACATCATCAAAATGTCCATTCTCCCAAAAGCAATTTATAGATTCAATGTAACATAAAAATACCAAAGACATTGTTCTCAGATCTGGAAAAATGATGCTGAAATTCATATGGAGGCAAAGGGGAACTTGAATATGTAAAGCAATGCTGTACAACAAAAACAAAGCCAGAGGCATCAAATTACCAGATTTCAAGACATACTACAGGGCAGTTGTAATCAAAACAACATGGTACTGGTACAGAAACAGATGGATAGACCAATGGAACAGAATGGAAACACCAGAAATCAATCCAAACATCTACAGCCAACTTATGTTTAATCAAGGATCCAAAACCAATTACTGGAGTAAGGACAGTCTATTCAATAAATGATTCTGGGAAAACTGGATTTCCACATGCAGAAGCATGAAGCCAGACCCGTACATTTCCCCTTACACAGAAATCCACTCAACATGGATTAAAGATCTAAATCAATGACCCGACACCATCAAATTATTAGAGAAAACTGCAGAAACGCTGCAAAATATAAGCAAAGGTAAAGACTTCTTAGAAAAGACCCTGTAGGCACAGGCAGTCAAAGCCAAAATTAACTATTGGGATTGCATGAAATTGAGAAGTTTCTGTACTGCAAAAGAAACAGTCACTAAAGTGAAGAGGCAACCGAAAGAATGGGAAAAATATTTGTAAACTATGCAACAGATAAATGATTAATAACCAGAATCTACAAAGAAATCAAGAAACTCCACAACGACAAAACAAACAACCCACTTAAGTGATGGGCCAAGGACCTCAGTAGACATTTTTCAAAAGAGGAAATCCAAATGGCCAAGACACATGAAAAAATGTTCAGGATCACTAGTATTCAGGGAAATGCAAATCAAAACCACAATGAGGTTTCACCTCACCCCGGTTAGAATGGTTCACATTCAGAAATCTACCAACAACAGATGCTGGCGAGGATGTGGGGAAAAAGGGACACTAACCCACTGTTGGTGGGAATGCAAACTGGTTAAACCACTGTGGAAGTCAGTCTGGAGATTCCTCAGAAACCAGTAATCCCACTCCATGCAATTTACCCAAAGGAAATTAAATTGGCAAACAAAAAAGCTGTCTGCACATTAATGTTTATTGCAGCTCAATGCACAATAGCTAAGACCTGGAATCAACCTAAATGCCCATCAACAGTAGACTGGATAAAGAAATTAAGGGACATGCACTCCATAGACTACTATACAGCAGTAAAAAAACAATGAAATATGGTCATTTGCCACAAAATGGAGGAATCTGGAAAACATCATGCTGAGTGAAATAGGCCAGTCCCAAAGGGACAAATATCATATGTTCTCTCTGATCAGTGACAGCTAACCGAGCACCAAAAAGGAAACCTGTTGAAGTGCAATGGACACTATGAGAAACAGTGACTTGATCAGTCTTGTCCTGACTATCGAGGAACAACTTACTATTTTATTCCTTTTAGTATTTTTTTATTCTACCTAATACCATTGGTTGAACTCTTTAATTAACACAAAATTATTCTTAGGTGTTTAAATTTTAACTGAAAAGTGATCCCTGTTAAATATAGGAGTGGGAATAAGAGAGGGAGGAGATGTACAATTTGGGACATGCTCAATCAGACTTGCCCCAAATGGTAGAGTTAGAAACATACCAGGGGATTCCAATTCAATCCCATCAATGTGGCCTGTACCAATGCCATCTCACTAGTCACAGTGATCAATTTCAGTTCACAGTTGATCACACTGATAGGTCTAAGAGTCAAAGGAATCACACACAAGACTAGTGTCTGCTACTACTAACTGATAGAATTAAAAAGGGAGAGAACTATTCAACATGGGAAGCAGGATACACATCAGACTCATAGAATGGCAGATGTCCTAAATAGCACTCTGGCCTCAGAATCAGCCCTTAAGGCATTCGGATCTGGCTGAAGAGCCCATGAGAGTATTTTTGGTATGGAAATCCAAGACACTGTGACAAAAAAGGCCTAAATGAAAGATCCCAGTGGAAAGAACGGGGCCATCGAAGAAGGAGATACCTTTCTCTGAAGGGAGGAGAGAACTTCCACTTTAACTATGACCTTGTCTAAATAGGATCAGAGTCGGCAAACTCAAAATGCTTCCATATCTTTGGCAACTCATAACAAGAGCCTAGGGAGATTACTGATGCCATAAACAAGAGTGTCAAATTGTTAAATCAGAAATTTATCACCAGGACTAGTGAGATGGCATTGGTACATTCCACCTTGATGGGATTGAATTGGAATCCCCTGGTATGTTTCTAACTCAACCATTTGAGGTAAGTCAGCTTGAGCATGTCCCGAATTGATCAATTTCTGTTCACAATTGATCATAATGATAGGACTAAGAGCAAAAGGGCGCACATAAACAAGACTAGTATCTTCAAATACTAGCTGATAGAATAAAAAAGGGAGAGAACGATCCAACATGGGAAGCGAGATACACAGCAGACCCATAGAATGGCAGATGTCCTAAACAGCACTCTGGCCTCAGAATCAGCCCTTAAGGCACGTGGATCTGGCTGAAAAGCCCATGAGAGTATTACAGCCATGGAAAGTCAAGACACTCTGGCAAAGAAAAAAAAAACCCTACATGAAAGATCTCCATGAGTGAGATCCCAGTGAAAAAAACAGGTCATCAAAAGAAGGAGGTACCTTTCTCTGAAGGGAGGAGAAAACTTCCACTTTGACCATGGCCTTGTCTAAATATGATCAGAGTTGGTGAACTCAAAAGGCTTCCATAGCCTTGGCAACTCATGACAAGAGCCTAGGGTGATTACTGATGCCATAAACAAGAGTGTCAATATGTTAAGTCAACAACAGGAGTCTCTGTGCTCTTACTCCTCATGTAGGATCTCTGTCCTTAATGTGCTATACATTGTGATTTAATGCTATAACTAGTACTCAAACAGTATTTTTCACTTTGTGTTTCTATGTGGGTGCAAACTGTTGAAATCTTTACTTAGTAAATGCTAAACTGGTCTTCTGTATATAAAGAGAATTGAAAATGAATCTTGATGTGAATGGAAGGGGGGAGGGAGAGGGAAAGGGGAGGGTTGCGGGTGGGAGGGAAGGTATGGGGGGGAAGCCATTGTAATCCATAAGCTGTACTTTGGAAATTTACATTCATTAAATAAAAGTTAAAAAAATGTTAAATCAACATCAGGAGTCACTGTTCACTTACTCCCCATCCAGGATCTCTGTCCTTAATGTGTTGTCCAATGTGAATTAATGCTATAACTAGTACTCAAACAGTACTTTACACTTTGTGTTTCTGTGTGGCTGCAAACTGTTGAAATCGTTACTTAATATACACTAAATTGATCTTCTGTATATAAAGAGAATTGAAAATGAATCTTGAAATGAAGGGTATGGGAGAGGGAGTGGGAGATGGGAGGGTTTTGGGAGAGAGGGAAATTATGGTGGGGGGGAAAGCCACTGTTATCCATAAGTTGTACTTTGGAAATTTATATTTGTTAAATAAAAATTAAAAAAAAAACAAAATTAAGAATGAGAACTGCTAAAGAAACCTGAAGGAAGATGATGGTACTGATGGTTGATGAACAAGGATATTATGGTAATTGATCAGACTGATAGAGTATTCATTTGTGAGATAAACATAAGCTAGTTGATTTGAATGAATGTGTAAATTTATAGCACAAATTTATTGAAACCATAAATCTAAACACCCAAGAAACAAAACAGCCTACAAGTGAGATACAGTCAAAGAGATCCACATTTAGACACATTGTAAGCAAGCTGATAACATATTAAGAAAGAAGTAGAATCTTGAAAACACAGACAATATTGACCCTAATAAAATTATGAGCTGGTTTTTCATCCCAAACCATGGAGGCAAGACAGCAACTGATGACATATTCATAACAGTGAAAGGAAAAGACAGGCAATCAAGAATTCTACATCTAGCAAGATTATCCTTTCAGAATGTATAAATTCACATTCTATTTTATATTTTAATAAATTCAAACAAATCTCTTGTATTTCATATATAGAGATTTAGGAACATAGTGACACTTCCCACCCTATCACCCCTCCTGCCCACACTCCCACCCTTTCTTCTCCTTCCTCTCCTAATCCATCTCTCAATTTTCACAATTATCTACTTTCAGTTTACTTTATATTCATAAGATTAACCCTACTCTAAGAGTTCAAGAAATAGGAAGGAGAAAAAATAAACACTGCTTCTCAACAGTAGAGACAAGGGCTTTAGACAATCATTTTTATCTTTAACAAAATTGAGAGATTTTTCATTTGTAAACTAAATAAAAGCACAAGTGAACAATACATAGACAAACAGTATCAATGTATTTTTTTCACTGTAACACCTTTTTTCATTTACATAAAGAGAACAAGTCTTGGGCCAGTGCTGTGGCAGAGGGGGTTAAGCATGCAGTGTCACCATCCTATATGGGCATCAGTTGAGTCTTGGCTGCCCCTCTTCTGATCCAGCTCTCTGCTATGGCCTGGGGCAGCAGTAGAAGATGTCCCAGGTACTAGGGTCCCTGCATATGCATGGGAGACCTGGAAGTAGCTCCTGGTTCCTGGTTTCAGATCAGCATACCTTCAGCCATTTTGGCCACCTGGGGAGTGAACCAACAGGTGGAAGACCCCTCTCTCTCTTCCTCTGTCTCTTTGTAACTGCCTTTCAAATCAATAAGTAAATTTAAAAAAACAACTAATCTGTTTCTACCCTTGAAGAATCAGCACCAATTGTGGCAAACCCTTCAAAAAGTAGCTGGGAACACTTCACTAAAACAATGAGGCAATACAATCTTCATATAAAAATCAAAGATATCAAGCAACAGTAAAACAGTGTCCCTTATATTTATAAGTAAAAATCTTCCACAAAAATTCTAGGAGACAGAATTCACATACAAAAAGGAATTATATATTATATATAAAATTGTATATATTAGTGTAATATCTTGGAATTTAAGGATCATTCAACATAAGAAAATCATCCAATATATCATAACAGAAAACAAAGAAAAGCCCAGGATCACCTCAAAAGACATAGAAAATTCTAAGACAAAACCCACACAATTATACGGAAGAACACTCAAACTCGGAAGAGCATCTTCCACAACATAATACACAGTAGTGAAGGTGTCTACATTTAAAAGGATTACTCTGTTGTATTACATACGCTTAAATATGTTTGTTTTCTCTACTGGATTGCAAGTTTCTTGAAAGCAGATGGAGATCTTTTCACTTTTTATCCCCAGTATACAGTTGAGGCTAAAATCTAAGTTCAATGGATATGACAGAATACACAGTAACAAGCCAATGACTAAAGGCATCTGATAGCTAAAACATGATATTCTGCCTGACAAATTATATAAGCACTTTTGGCATAAAGTTTGGTTAAATTCTTACTATAATGTCTTCCACTTCTGATATGTTGTCACATGGGGGAATATAGGCAATAATAAACTTATGAAAATTAATTGGCCAAAATGCCTTGTCAGTTCACTCATTCCAATGATAAGAACTGGCAAATGGCACTGCTAAATCTAATCTGAATCATTACATGCAATTCTTAAAGAGTTAATTTTCACATGAGTAATAAAACCTTCTGCCAGCTGCATTACTACTAGTGAATATTCCTATTGTCTATTCTATTCAAGCCTCTACTTATAGCTTATTTTCAATAAAGTAAAAATTAACAGTTACATCGATTTTATCATAAGTCTATCTCATATGAAGTACATAAACTCTCTGTTTTTAATACGTTTAATCACCACCTCTTCACCAGTATAACATTAGTCTAAAATAACTTTCAGGATGTCTGAATGAACTGAGATTTACAAAGCTGCAGAATTGAAAGCTTACATAGGATAAAATAAAGTAAGATGTACACAATAAAATACTATTATATTCTTATCTAGATTATTGATATGAAAAATGTTGACTAGGAAATCATATCAAGTACAAAGGAACAGAACATTTATTAAAAATCAAGTAAAATAAGATATATTTATGTTTAAAATGTATCATGAAAAAGGAACGAGGAAAAACACAGTGGCACTTCTAATACACTTCTAAACAATAATGGAAAAATGTTCTAGCTTTTTTTGCAATAATTCTAGGGTTCAGTGCTATGGCATAATAGGATAAGTCTCCACCTGTGGTGCCAGCATTCTATATAGGTGTCATTTTATGTCCTGGCTGCTCCTCTTCTGATCCAGCATTCTGCTCATGTCCTGGGAAAGCAGTGGGAGATGGCCCAAGTGCTTGGGTCCTTACACCTGCATGGGAGACCCTGAAGAAACTCCTGGCTTCTGGATTCAGAGTTGCTCAGCTCTGGCCTTTCGGGTCATTTGGAGAGTGAAGCAGTGGATGGAAGACCTTTCTGTCTGTCTTTCTCTCTTTCTCTCTCTCTCTCTGCAACTTTACCTCTTAAACAAATAAATAAATATTTAAAAAAAGAATATGAACTTGTAAATATTGGTACTTTCCAGCATGCTTAATCAGAAAGCTCAATCCAAATGAAACAAGGAGCTAAAATATCACATGCTACTTTAACAAAAATAGAAAGTGTAGTTACCAGCCCAAATGCTTTCTGTTTAAATATTGCCTCAATCCATAATGTTCTCAGCATACTATCAAACTATTGTGAAAGAAAAAAGTTCTGTCCAGTAGGAATTGTAGAACAATAATAAAATAAACAAAAAGCTAACAAATTTAACCTAGTAAATCAATCACAAAAAACTCATTTATTAAAATAAAATCCCTTTCAATCCACTAATTTTATGGTCACATCACACAAAAATGACCTACAAGTAAAATGTACAGGTAAAACAAGTGCATTTTTCATAGCTTTCTAGCAGACAAGAAAATTTGTTATATTGTTTGCCTTAAACAGATTTTTTCTCAGTTCCTAGACTTTCTTTGTTGAAGTCTTGGATACACATAGAAATAAAATTCTTCATCTAATTATAACTCAGACAAAATAATAAGGGTCTTACAAAATCTGTACTCTCCTTTCCCTTCCTTATTCAAGGTAATGTTAATAAAGTATCAGTGAATAGCATCACACTTAAAGGTCTTTTGTTGAACAACCATTCTGTAAAAAATACAGTCTAGACACCTCCATTATTTCATTTTTTCTATTATTGTTCATCTACAAAATTATATTTAAACACAAAATTTTAGTAGCAAACATTTAGAATTATATATGTTATTGAGAAATATTTGTACAATTATCATATTCAACTGCTAGAAAAGAAATAGTTATAAAGTACTAAAGATAAATTAAGATTTTGTATCCATGTATGTAGGTGTAAATGCCTATATATAGAGAGAGAGACCTACCATATGACCCAACCATCTCACATCTTGAAATTTACTAAATGTTGGCACTGTGGCTCAGCAGGTTAATGCCCTGGCCTGAAGTGCTGGCATCCCATATGGGCACCGGGTTCTAGTCCCAGTTGTTCCTCTTCCAATCCAGCTCTCTGCTATGGCCTGGGAAAGCAGTGGAAGATGGCCCAAGTCCTTGGGCCCCTGCACCCACATGGGAGACCCGGAAGAAGCTCCTGGCTCCTGGCTTTGGATTGGTGCAGCTCCAGCCATTGCGGCCATCTGGGGAGTGAACCATCAGATGGAAGACTTCTCTCTCTCACTCTCTCTCTCTCTGCCTCTCCCCCTCTCCTCTCTCTGTGTAACTCTTTCAAATAAATAAATAAATGTTAAAAAATAAAAAAAATTTCCTTAATGAAAATGAAATCAGTATATGATAAAGATATCTGTACCCTCATGTTTAATGGAGCTCATTTCACAATAGCTAAAATATAGAAACAACCCAGATGTCTGTCAACTGAAGACTGGATAAAAAATTATGGTAGACGTACACCATGGAATAATATAGTGATAAAAAATGAAATACTGTCATTTGTAACAAAATGGATGTATATGGAAACCATTATACTTATTGAAATAATCCACTCCCCAAGGACAAATATAATATGTTCTCCCTTGTCTGTGATAACTAATAAAGTACCTGAAAGTTAATAAATAAAAGAGAAATGGCCACTTCGAGATGCAATGCTTTTGGACAGCCCCTGTCTCAACTGTTGAGGGACAGTAGTATTCAGTTTTAATCAATATATATTTTATTCATGGTGATATTTAATTATAATGGATTTTCAATAACCCATTATGTATGTGTTTAACTAATGACTTAAATACAGTAAACTCTGGAGAACTCTGCTATCTGATATTGAAAACATAGCTCTTTGACTTGCTGACAACTTGGTTTATAGAAGCTAACCTCTGGGCTGGCACTGTGGAATAGTGGGTAAGGCTCCTGCCTGCAGGGTTGGGACCCTGTATGGGCTGCAGTTCGAGTTACTGCTGCTTCACTTTTGATCCAGCTCGCTGCTAAGGCTTGGGAAAGCAGTAGAAGACGGCCCAAGTGTTTGGGCCCCTACACCAATGGGGGAAAGCTGGAAGAAGCTCTTGGCTTCTGATCAGCCCAGTTCTGGCCAATGTGGCCATTTGTGGAGTGAACTACTGTATGAAAGACCTTTCTCTCTGTATTTTCCTCTATCTCTCTGTAACTCTACCTGTCAACTAAGTAAATAAAGGCTTTTAAAAAGGATGTTGAAATTTTACATTATATCCAAAAGAATTAAACTGGATTTCATCTCTCACTGTGTACAAGAAAAACCTAATAAAAGCTAAAAATCTAAATGTAAAAAAATAAACTCTGAACTCCTAGAAGAAAAAGTAATGGGCAAGGATTTTTTTATGTCATACACAAAGAACAGGAAACAAAACAAACTTAGACAAATGGGATTTCATCAAGTTAAAAACTTCTTTACAGCAATGAAAAAATAAAGCAAACAAGGAATCTACATAATTTCAGAAAATATTTACAAACCTTTCACCTGAGAATGGCTTAACAATCAGAATATATAGGTAACTCAATAGCAAAATTACAAATTATTCTATTATAAATTGAAGAGTAGGGGCTGGTGCCATGGCTCACTAGGTTAATGCTTCCCCTGCATTGCCGGCATCCCACATGGGCACTGGGTTCTAGTCCCAGTTGCTCCTTTTCCAGTCTAGCTCTCTGCTGTAGCCTAGGAAGGCAGTGGAGGGTGTCCCAAGTGCTTGGGCCACTGCATCCACATGGGAGACCAGGAGGAAGCACCTGGCTCCTGGCTTCAGATTGGCACAGCACTGGCCATAGCGGCCATTTAGGGAATGTCTCTTAATAGAGAATTTTAAGTGTCTCTTATTAGAGAAAGATATTTGACAAGATAATAAAAATGTGGAAAATTTTAATGAGTTATAAGAAATAGATCACAGAATAAACTAACAGAGCAACTTTAGTATTAAAGTATATCATTACTGAGCTTATAATTTGATACCTGTGTAAAATATGTCACCACTATATTTTGTTTTGAATAAGCACTTTAATATTGTAATTTAAAAAAAGATTATAGTTTGACAAAGACTAAAGAAACAAACCAAAAATACAAAAAGAAAATAGGCAAGAAACCTATTCCATAAAAAAAAGCGAGGGGAAAAAAATTTCAATAAAGCAAGATATACAAGTAAATAAGCTTATAATCCTGAATGCGATAAGAAAACATGATCTTCGTGGGACAGGCATGGTGGTGCAGTGGGTCAAGCTGCTGCGTGGGGCACCAGCATCCTGTATATGAGTGCTTGGTTAGAGACCCAGACACACCATTCCTCTCATGCAGTTTCCTGCAACTGAACATGAAAGGCACCAAACAATGCTCAAATCCTTGGGTTTCTCCCATCCACTCAGGAGAAGTGAATGGAGTTTCTGGATCCTGGCTTCCGTCTGGCACATCCCTGGCTGTTACAGCCACACCAGGGGTCAAACGAGCAGATATATGTCTCTGTCTCCTCCTCTCTCTGTCACTCTGATTTTAAGTAAATAAATCCTTTAAAAAAGACAAGTGATCCTCAGATATAATGAAAACCAAATATAGCATTACAAATTCTACAAGAGATGCAGCAAAAAGCACATGATAAAAGATTAAATGTATACAGACATTTTTGATTTTTTATGACCTTTTTTGAAGAACAGAATTTCTGTCATGATTTTGTTACAAGAAAGCTACCAAAAAGACACGCATATCCAATTCTCGCATAATCAAAAAAAAAAAAACACAAAAATTCTAATTATCTAAGACTAAATATTCTAGTAAATAAATTACTCTGATTTAATCTCAATCCATCCTAGGAAGAAGGAAACATACCCTATTCCTATCAACAGTCATACTAGACTGGGTTGTATAGTAGATCAATGTTCCCAAGGTGGGCTGCACGTGATGGCTGTTGTGCATTCTGGGAACTGAAAGTCCCTCCCTTTTCAGTCTGCTTGAGACACAGTGGGTGGCAGGGCCAGAATCCTACTCTGATGGCACTCACAGGGCTTCACCAGGAGCCCGGATCCTGATGGCTGTTCCAGGCCTTTGGGCAGTGAAGGCCTCTCCCATGTGGGGCTGGGGGCTCAGAAGGGACCCTGCAGCCAGGCTGGGTCCCTTGAATTCTCAGTTCACTGCCACAAAGGGTCCCTTCCTTCCTTCCTCTCCATGCTATAGCTCTGGATGCTGTCTCCCGGGTGCCTCCGCATTCCCCAGCCTGGAGATGCTTGGTCAGGTTTCCTCCAGATAATGGCGGCCTGCCTTGGTCTCAGCAGCAGCCTCGTCAGCTTCTCAGCAGTCCTGTGCTTTCTCCTTCAGAAAAACCATCAGTGATGCACGGATGGTCCTGAGCATTACAGCACGGGCAGTGTGACAGGCCCCACACAGTGGGTACCTCCATGTAGGAGGAGAAAGAACAGCAGGAGAGACTGTGAACCCTTTCTCCTTGCGTCCTGGCCTGACAAGAGGACAAGTGGTACTGGGAGCCCACGTCCCTCTTCTACCCCACTGATGGCCACACCCAACCCAAATAACATTTGTCAGCCTCCAGAGCCCCATGTGCAGCCATGACCATTGTAGCCTCAGAAGAGGGACTGGGAGCCATGGTTCTGGAACTCGGAGCAGGCGTCCTTCAGCTCCACGGTTCATTTCAAGGAGGATATGAGAGGCTGAAATGGAGAATGTACAAACAGCATGGAGTACGGGCACTACCTCTTCAGAAGCAGCACCATGGACTCAGGCGGCTACCAGGTCACACAGCACTGTGGGCAGTGTGGCCAGCAGTACTTGGAGGTTCCTCCCCTTGCCCTTGACCGGGTCTCACTGGAGTGAGTCCATGGCTCTGATCAGCCGTAAGGTTTGGCTACTTCCTGAGGCCTTGGAGGCAAACCCTGATTAGACTGCAGATCCGCAAACCCCTTTCAGGGACTTTCTGCTTCTGGGTTACTCACTGTGTACAGACAACCCTCTACTCTGGGCCGCATCACACTAAAACTCATGACACTGTCTCATACCAAGCTTTCCTCACAGCTTGTGCAGGGTGACCCATGTGGTGCCCTGGGCCAGCAACCACCTATGGGCCAGGAACATGGGAGGTAGGAGCTGATGGTGCTAAGGTAGGCAACAGGGTCCATGCTCTGAGATTCGGTTTCGGTGGCATGGGTGTGGCCCAGGCATGGTAGCCTCCCAGCAGATCAAGGCAGCTGCAGGGGCACTGTGACCTTGCCAGGCTCTGCCAGCAAATTCCCCAGGTGCAGGAAGTGGGTGCTGCAGGCCTGGCCCAGAGACTCCCTGCTTGCACTCCTCTCCAGGCCTGCCCCTGCCACCGGCCTCACTGCCAGTGGCTGTTTCCTGAAAGGGATTCACTGTTCTGTACGTGGCAGTTTAAAATTCTGGTTTTGTGTTGACTCTGAAAATGTAGGCTATGTAATCATAGGACTTATATTTACCCAGAGTAACTGCAATGCAGTTTGTAAAAATTAACCTGGATATTTATTTTAAATATAGTTTCAAAATTTTAGAGTGTTTCATTTTATAAGTTCAAGTATAATTTCGGTAATGATTTCTACTTTTGGACAAAAATATCCTTTGAAATTTGTCTCCCATAAATTGATATAATGTGAAATGTGGGTTGTGAACGATACTCTCATTTGTTTCATTTGTTTGCTGCACACATTTTTTTTTTTTTACAGGCAGAGTGGACAGTGAGAGAGAGAGCGAAAGGTCTTCCTTGTGCCGTTGGTTCACCCTCCAATGTCGGCCGTGGCCAGCGCGCTGCAGCCGGCGCACCACACCTATCCGAAGGCAGGAGCCAGGAGCCAGGTGCTCCTCCTGCTCTCCCCTTGGGTGCAGGGCCCAAGGACTTGGGCCATCCTCCCCTGCACTCCCGGGCCACAGCAGAGAGCTGGCCTGGAAGAGGGGCAACCGGGACAGAATCTGGTGCCCCGACCAGAACTAGAACCTGGTGTGCCAGTGCTGCTAGGCGGAGGATTAGCCTATTGAGTGGTGGTGCCGTCCACAGACATTGTTTAGTTGATAGAACCTGAGCAAATAAACAGCGAAACCCTCCCAGTTCAGGAAGAGGGGGAACTCATGGTTTCTTGAAGATGTCTCCTACTTGCTTACATTACAGAAGAAAGATTCCATTTTTTATGCCGGCGCCGCTGCTCAGTAGGCTAATCCTCCGCCTAGCGGCGCCGGCACACCGGGTTCTAGTCCCGGTTGGGGCGCCGGATTCTGTCCCGGTTGCCCCTCTTCCAGGCCAGCCCTCTGCTGTGGCCAGGGAGTGCAGTGGAGGATGGCCCAGGTGCTTGGGCCCTGCACCCCATGGGAGACCAGGAAAAGCACCTGGCTCCTGGCTCCTGCCATCGGATCAGCGCGGTGCGCCGGCCGCAGCGCGCCGGCCGCGGCGGCCATTGGAGGGTGAACCAACGGCAAAGGAAGACCTTTCTCTCTGTCTCTCTCTCTCACTGTCCACTCTGCCTGTCAAAAAAATAAAAAAAAATTAAAAAAAAAAAAAGAAAGATTCCATTTTTTGCTACATTTTATGCTTTCAGATGGGATTGTAGCTTTTGCTTTACAAATACATGGTTCCTGGCAAGAGCCAGTAGTGGGAGGATTGGAGAATGGTAAGATCCCTTCCATGCCTATTTAGTAAAGTAGAAATAAAGAGGAAGGCAGATGTCAGTTAAGGAGCTTGTCTGAAAATGCTTTTTTTTTCAAATATAACAAGATTATGTGTTTATTTTTAGTAAAATAAAATCTTTTGTTCTGTTGTATGCAAGCAAATACAGTGCCTGTAACTTTCTAGATCTCAAGTGGTGGATTCAGTCTTCATTTGTTGTGCTTCTATCTCAACATACAAATTATAGTCTTTTGTATCAGTTATTAAATAAGCATGTAAAATTAACTCAATAAGAATACAGTTAGTTGAGATGTTTGGTGTTTGCAAAATATAAATAAGTACAATAAAGTAAGCGTTACGTGCTAGAAGTACATATTTATTATTTGTAAATGATCCAAAGACTTGAAAGACCCATATTTATTATATAACCATATTTGTGAATTACCACTTAGGAACTTTTAAGTGAAAAAGACAGTTATATATTTATATTAAGAATTCACATGGAAGTACATAACCCTCTCTCTCAAGTGCTCATCATACCTTACTACAAAAGAAGGAGGCCTGAGGCCACAGAAGTTCAAATATATAAAACATACTGAAATATCAAATATTTTGATCTAAGTTCAAGCAAATCAAATAATGAGTTGCAAAGATTTTCATACAATTTGACTCAATGAAAACATATACAGCTTAACAGCTGAAAAATTTTTGAAAAATATGAAGTTTATTGGGTATGAACAATGTATTTCATTTTAAAAAAAGCCTACAACAGGTTTATTTCATCATGGCTCCCATATTTTTAAGAATTATAATTCACTATACACAAGTTGCAAACTAAGCTAGAACAAATAAATAGAAACATCTGCAGATATTTGTAATTTGTCCTATGAAGTTCTGCAAAAGATAAAGAATTTAAACCATTAAAAAATTTAACGAAGAGCCTAGTGGTGTTGCAGGTAAAGCCACCACTTGCGATGCCAGGATCCCATATGGGTGCCAGTAGGTGTCTTGGCTGCTCACTTCTGATCCAACTCCCTGATAATGGCCTAAAAAGAAGAAAGACTTTTCCCAGGTGTTGGGATTCTGCCACACATGTGCAAGACCCTGAGGAAGCTTTTGGCTCTTGTCTTCAGCCTGGCCCATCCCTGGTCATTGAGGACATTAGAGAAGTAAATCAGTAGGTAGAAGCTTTCTCTCTCTCTGGGTCTCTCCCTCTCCCTCTGTAACTTTCACATAACTAAATAGATCCTAACAAAATATACAGTGACAAAAATTATTTTTTCTGATCATATTGATTTGACTCAATCAAATATGCTGGAAATGTGAGGTTAATGTTATTCTCATACACTATTAATTAATGATATTAATACATTCTTTTAGATGGTAATTTAGTAAGATCTATTCAAATTTGAAACATAGCATCCTTTCTATCTTGTAAGAACTTCACTGGAATTAGATCCTACACAAAACCCTGGATATTGTGGAATCATATGCACACCTCTGATAAGAACTTTTCTAATGTATTATATTTATCATATATAAAACATAATGGGGATTGTTTTGACAAAACAACAGACTAGTTATGGGATTTCTGGGTTTTGTTTCCAATGCATGAATGCTCAAATGATAGACCTTTAAATTAATTTATTGAGGGCTTGCCTACAATGTTACATATTCTGTAAACAATTCTGAATGTTGGATAAAACCTACAAGAACATATCCAAATATCTTTGATCTTTAATCTTAATCTTTAGTCTTTTTTTTGACAGATAGAGTTAGACAGTGAGAGAGAGAGAGACAGAGAGAAAGGTCTTCCTCTCATTGGTTTACCCCCAAAATGGCCGCTACAGCTGGAAATATGCTGATCCAAAGCCAGGATACAGGTGCTTCCTCCTGGTCTCCCATGTGGGTGCAGGGGCCCAAGCACTTGGGACATCCTCCATTGACTTCCCGGGCAACAGTAGAGAACTGGACTGGAAGAGGAGCAACTGGGACTAGAACCCGGTGCCCACATGGGATGCTGGTGCCGTAGGTGGAGGATTAACCAAGTGAGCCTCCCCACCGGCCCCCAGAGATCTTTAATCTTAAACTAGTATGGCAAACTTTTCTATAAAGAGCCAGGTAGTAAATATTTTTGACTTTGTGGACTGTAGTGCCAATGCTGTCATCTAAAATATGTGTAAGCTATAGGTAAATAGATGGGGTTGTATTCCAATAAAACTTTTTACAAAAACAAATGAAATAGATTTAGCCCACAGGAGCTATTACTGCAATGAATTTTCCTTTTCAGAATATCATGAATACATGTCATTACTCATTTTAAAGATATAATATCCCAGGGAGTTCCATACTATGATTTTCAAGAGGGAATTAAAAATAAACCTTTCAGGGCTGACTCTGTGGCACAGCAGGTAAAGATGCTGCTTGCAGTGCCAGCATCCCATATGGGCACCAGTTGGAGTCCCAGCTGCTCCACTTCTGATCCAGCTCTCTGCTATGGCCTGGGCAAGCAGTAGAAGATGGCCCAAGTGTTTGGGCCCCTGACCTAGGTGGGAGACCCAGAAGAAGTTTCTGGCTCCTGGCTTCAGATTGGAGCATCTCCTGCCATTGCAGCCAATTCTGGAGTGAACCAGAGGATGGAAGACCTCTCTCTCTCTTTCTGCCTCTCCTTCTCTCTCTGTGTTACTCTGATTTTCACATAAATAAATTTTGAAAAACTATAGAGATAAATGATAATTAGATGACAACAAATAAGTCAAAATGTTAAATTCAGTACAATTATCAGGAAAATATTAAAGAAATGTGTATCAAGAATTATACTCGCTAATTTAAAATATATAAAGATGATTTGCAGTCCTTTAAAACTACAGAGAAGGCAAAGAATGAATCACCTTGAAAAGGAAAAGAATTACTTTTGTCTACGAAAATGTGTACAGGTTGGTAAAATGATGCATTGGGACATCCCACTGCATCCCATATCAGAGTTCCCATTTGAGTCCTAGCCCACTGTTTTGGATCCGGATCACTTCTAGTGTGCCTGGGAGGGAGCAGATGATACTAAAATACTTAACTGCATGGCACTGCCCACATGGGAGCCTGATGGATTTCATTGCTCCTGGACTTGGTCAGGTCCAAACCTGGATGGTGCAGCTATGTGTACTGAGCCATTAGATGGAAGATCTCTCTCTCTTTCTGTCTCTCTGTTTCTCTCTGTCTCTGTCTCTCTCTCTCTCTCTCCCTTTTTTCCTACATCCTCCTCAGATTTTTAAATAATAAAGAAAATGTGAACATCAACATTTTCAGAAGAATGTAGAGAAATACCCTCCGCTAGGTGAGGTCTCAATGAGAAGGCCATCCAAGATGGTCACAGGTTCACTATTCTAGCATTGGTAGATATTGCTAGTCTACCAATTGGGAGAAATTGATAGTAGAGTAATGATAATATACATGTGATAGCAATATTTTGAAATGCAAAAGGAACTAATATTATAACATAGGTTTGAATATTGTAAATTAAGACTAAATATCAACAATAGCTATAAGAAGATACAAATAAATAATTTATTATGAATTATCTATTATCTTTAGACTATAATGAACATATGAGTTTCATAGCAAGAATTACTGCACCAGATCTAGAAATCTCTGATCATAGCATGAATTACTACGCCAGATCTAGAAATCTCTGATCAACTCATCATGAAAGATGTCATTGTAAATCACAGAATTTTTCATGATTTCATTATCACACAGGAAAAAGCTAACATTGATGGCCACACATTCACAGTGTTAATATTGCGAAAAACTGTTATACTAATAGCATACACAGGCAATCGTAATTATGACATGACAGAGGTAAAATCAATTCATGTTCTCATTCATAATATAGAATGTGATTACTCTCAATATTATGAGTAATTTGTTAGAACCCTTAATAGAACGAATCTTGGCTGTTCCACTTCTGATCCAGCTCCCTTATAATCCACCTTGGAATGCAGTGGAAAAGGTCCATATGCTGGGACACTTAGACCCTTGTGGGAGATCTTTAAGTAGCTCCTAGTTCCTGATCCAGTCGTCGCCACAACCTTGATTTGAGAAGTGAGCCAGAGTGTGGGAAGATATCTCTCTCTCTCTCTCTCTTGCTCTCTTTCAATCTCTCTCTCTCTGCATTTCAAATAAATAATTCTTTTAAAAAAGAAACAATCACAATTTTATTTAAGAATAAATATAGAGCTTCAGGATTTTCAATCAAGAAAACATCACTCCATAAATCAGTAGAAAACTTTAAGACAACTGTATCTAGAAGGACACTGTGGAATATTTCAATTCCAATGTTAAATTGAATCTCATCACAATCCAGATGCAGTGAAGGGAAAGAACTTGAATGGGGGAAAGAATATATTGAACATAGGTAGTACAGAAAAAATGTGCACTTTAAAGTAGACAGGAAAGCTTAGACACTTTCCTTGAGTTAATAAACTCTCAGTAAAAATAGTAACCCACAATGCTAACACTTGCCTACAATTCGGGTACTGACTGATGTTATAAAATAGTGACAGTAATAAAGTCAAATAAAAATAAATGAAAAGTGATGTTCATATCATTGGATAAATTGTGATTAGGATAAAACTGAGCAGTTTGGTATGAATAATTACGAAGTGTCAACTAAACAAAGAGATTTAGTGAAAATAGTCTTAAATCATATTTTTAAAATGATTGCATATCACAGGAGTTAAGATAATGTACCCAAAAGAAGAACCCTGACTGTCGCTCCCCCTCTTCATGGAGGAACGACACAGGACCCTGCGCTGTTCTTTTGTCTGCTCGGCCCTCCCCGGGTTTGCTGCTGGTTCTTCCCGGGTTGGCTACTGTCCCTTCCACCTCCGTGGAAGGGCAGTTCCCCCTGGCCACATTCCCCACTTCCGCAGGGGAGCGGCACACCGCCGGCCGGCTCTCTCGGGGGCTGCACAGGTGTTCCCCTTAGATGTTCCCCTTAGATGTTCCCCTTAGATGTTCCTGGTGCATGCCGTCTCTCTCCTCCTTTATAGTCCTCTTCCACCAATCCCAACTCTGCTACCCACACGCCGAGTACGCTGCTCTCCTCCAATCAGGAGCAAGTCCTACAGTTTATTGGCTGAACTGGAGGCAGCTGTGTAGAAGCTGTTTTCTTCTCTCCCAGTGCCATATTGTGGGAGAGCAGATGCATAGAATAAGTCTTAATTCCAGTAACTTAGTCTAGTCCGGGTTGCTCCCCACACCTGACATAAAAATTTCCTCATGTAAAATATGGCAGATGTGCTTAACAGCACTCTGGCCTCAGAATCAGCGCTTAAGGCTTTCAGATCTGGCTGAAGAGCCCATGAGAGTATTTTAGGCATGGAAAACCAAGACACTCTGGAAAAAAAAGACCTAAATCAAAGACCTCTGCAGTGAGATCCCAGTGGAAAGAATGGACCATCAAAGAAGGAGGTACCTTTCTCTGAAGGGAGGAGAGAACCTCCACTTTTACTATGACCTTGTCTACATAAGATTGGAGTCGGCGAACACAAAAGGCTTTCATAGCCTTGGCAACTCATGACAAGAGCCTATGGTGATTACTGACACCATAAAAAAGAGTGTCAACATGTTAAATAAACAACAAGAGTCACTGTGCACTTACTCCTCATGTAGGATCTCTGTCCTTAATGTGTTGTACAATGTGAATTAATGCTATAACTAGTACTCAAACAGTATTTTACACTTCGTGTTTCTGTGTGGGTGCAAATTGTTGAAATCATTACTTAATATATACTAAATTGATCTTCTGTATATAAAGAGAATTGAAAATGAATCTTGATGTGAATGGAATGGGAGAGGGAGCGGGAGATGGGAGGGTTGCAGGAGTGAGGGACGTTATGGGGGGGAGCCATTGTAATCCATAAACTGTACTTTGGAAATTTATATTTATTAAATAAAAGTTAAAAAACATAATGCTATTGAAAATGTCAACAGTAGTGATAAATTTGGAGATCCCTAAAAACTTCTAAATAGCAAAAAATTGTGTGATTCTGATAGCATGAAGCAGTACATTGATGTTAGACCAATCAGAGATACTATGTACAGGAAAGATTCCAAGATAACCTAGAAAATTTCCATGCGACTTGTAAACCTACAATGAAAAAGCCACATATTCATAATGCAAGAACCAGTATACCTAAGAAACTGAAATTATATATGAGTGATAGCATTAAATTCAAAGGCAAAAGAAAAAAAGAATTTAAATGCTATGACAAAAATGATATGGTGGCAACTCTAAGTGGATAGAGTAATTTTGTAAAAAAAAAATACAATGCTAAGAAAATGTGACAATTTTTAGTGAACAATTATTCCTTAATATTACATGAAAAACCATGTGAAATTTTCAGAAACTAAAATCCAGAAAAGATAATTTCCTTTCCATAGTGATTTTAAAGGAACACTAGTATCAAGAAAATCCATAAAATCAATAAAGACAATAAAGACTTAAAAACATCCTTGAAAGAGGAAAAGAGAATGCTGGTCTCAGATGGATATGGGATGTTTTGAAGATAAAAATTTCTTAACCCAATCTTTTGGCCGGCCCCACGGCTCACTAGGCTAATCCTCCACCTTGCGGCGCCGGCACACCGGGTTCTAGTCCCGGTCGGGGCACCAGATTCTGTTCTGGATGTCCCTCTTCCAGGCCAGCTCTCTGCTGTGGCCAGGGAGTGCAGTGGAGGATGGCCCAAGTGCCTGGGCCCTGCACCCCATGGGAGACCAGGAGAAGCACCTGGCTCCTGCCTTCAGATCAGCGCAGTGTGCCAGCCGCAGTGCACCAGCCATGGTGGCCATTGTGGGATGACACAATGGCAAAAGGAAGACCTTTCTCTCTGTCTCTCTCTCTCACTGTCCACTCTGCCTGTCAAAAAAATATTCAAATACAAAGTTAAAAACTTTTCTATATTAGGGTACAAATATATTGTGATAACAATGACTAGAACTGTTTTTATAGGAGTGAAACTACAATAAGAACATTAAGATCATTTCATAAAAAATAGTATAAAAATAGTCCATTGAATTCTTTAAAATGCAAAAAGGAAAAATGAATGGAAATAAAGCAAAAATTTTGAAAATTACCAGATAAACATTGATGGAATGATATTTGTATCTAAATCCTTGAAAATTAAAATTAAAATTTTATAGTCCTCCAGAATTCCAGAAAAGCTAAAAGAAATCCTCTAGGAACTGAGGAAGATTGGGTTAAGATTGCCTGAGAATTTGGGGCACAAAATAGTTGCAGAGAGAATTCAAAACATTTCCATCATGTTGATATCATAAGAAGAAGTCACTCAAATAGGATATTGATGATATAAAGAGGTCACACAATGAATAAAACAACAATTAAAAATGAGCATTTTACATGTGAATTAAGTTTTGATGATTGTAATTAGAATATAGGATACATAATAGAGTGATCAATAGACATGAAGGAATTTGGTGAACAATAATCCAGTAAATATTTTTACCATGAGAAAAATTTTAAAATCAAGGAAGGTAAATCAAGGAATATTTTTGGTGCCTTAATTCTTTAATTATTCTATCATTTTCAACTTTTGGTTTATTTCCATTGGAAATATCAAGTGAATATCCTTGTGCATATATCTCTCTTCACAATCCTGATCATTTTATTTTCATTCTTTTTCTAAAATTTTATTTATGTTATACAATTTTCATGTATTTTATATGTAGTGATTTAGAAACACTGTGATATTGCTCACCCTACCATCCCTTTCATCCAGGTTCCAACCCTTCATCCTCCTCCCTCTCCCATTACCACTGTTAAATTTTCAAAGATCTACTTTCAGTTTAATTAATGTTTGTAAAGTTAGCTCATTTTAAGTAAGAGAATTCAATAAACAGTATAAGGAAAACCGAAAAAAATAATTTTAATCAAATTGATAAAACCGCAATGAAAAATAAACCAGGATGAGCTAAGTTTTCTGTGCTAGGATGAGCATACACTACATCATGATGTATACACGTCACAGAAATAAAAGATGAGGATACAACCCATAATCTGCTTATTGGAAGTGACAGCAATAATGTAGGAGCAATAGCATAACAAGCATATACAACAGGATTGGATCAACCAACATGTATTAAATTTGCATTAAACTTGAGAAATAAAAGAAGAAATCAATAATTGTAAGTAAGGAAAATATGCCATTTATAACAAAAAAACCCTTAAATGAAAGATACTGGCATCTACAGTTACACTTATGCACAAAAACTACCAAAGATAAAAGTATATTACCTAAAAAGGGAGAATGAGAATAAAAGCCAAAAGTTTTTCTGATGAACGATATACATAAAAATGGCCAACAAAATTAATAAAATTTTGAGTATGTTTATGATCTTCCAATTAGACTCACAGCAGACTTCTCATCAGAAACACTACAGGCTAGGAGGGAATGGCGAGACATAGCACAGGTGCTAAGAGCGAAAAATTGCCAGCCCAAAATATTATATCCTGCTAAGCTCTCATTTGTGAATGAAAGTGAAATAAAGACCTTTCATAGCAAACAGAAATTGAAAGACTTTGTGGCCACTCGTCCAGCCCTGCAAAAGATACTTAAAGATGTGCTACACTCAGAAACACAGAAACATGGCCATCAATATGAAAGAAGGGAAAGGAAGAACACCTACCAGTAAAAGAGCATGGGAAGCTCAAAGCATATACTAGAAAATATCTCCGGGAAAATGGCAGGGCAAAGTCACTATGTATCAATAGTCACATTAAACGTGAATGGCCTGAACTGTCCAGTTAAAAGACACAGACTGGCTGACTGGCTTAAGGAACAACACCCAACTATTTGTTGCCTACAAGAAACACATCTCTCTAACAAAGATGCATGCAGACTGAAAGTGAAAGGTTGGAAAAAGATATTCCATGCCAACAAAAACCAAAAAAAGCAGGTGTAGCCATATTAATATCAGACAAAATAAACTTTAATACAAAAACTGTTAAGAGAGACAAAGAGGGGCACTATATAATGATTAAGGGTTCAATTCAACAGGAAGATATAACAATTATCAATGTATATGCACCTAATTACAGGGCACCGGTCTATTTAAAAGATATGTTAAGGGACTTAAAGGGAGACTTAGACCCCAATACAATAGTACTGGGGACTTCAATACTCCACTCTCAGAAATAGATAGATCATCCAGACAGAAGATCAACAAGGAAACAGCAGATTTAATCGACACTATTGCCCAAATGGATCTAACAGATATCTACAGAACTTTCAATCCTACATCTAAAGACTTTACATTCTTCTCAGCAGTGCATGGAACCTTCTCTAGCATTGATCACATACTAGGTCATAAAGCAAGTCTCAGCAAATTTAAAAGAATTAGAATCATACCATGCAGCTTCTCAGACCACAGCGGAATGAAGCTGGAAATTAGCAACTCAGGAAACCCCAGAAAGTATGCAAACACATGGAGACTGAACAACATGCTCCTGAATGAACACTGGGTCATTCAAGAAATCAAAAGAGAAATCAGAAACTTTCTGGAAGTAAATGAGGATAACAGCACAACATACCAAAACTTATGGGATACAGCAAAAGAAGTATTGAGAGGCAAGTTTATAGCAATAGGTGCCTACATCAAGAAATTGGAAAGGCACCAAATAGATGAGCTTTCAATTCACCTCAAGGATCTAGAAAACCTACAGCAAACCAGACCCAAATCTAGTAGGAGAAGAGAAATAATTAAAATCAGAGAAGAAATCAACAGGATTGAATCAAGAAAAACATTACAAAAAATCAGCCAAACGAGGAGCTGGTTTTTTGAAAAAATAAACAAAATTGACACCCCATTGGCCCAACTAACTAAAAAAAGAAGAGAAAAGACCCAAATCAATAAAATCAGAGATGAAAAAGGAAACGTAACAACAGACACCACAGAAATAAAATGAATCATCAGAAATTACTACAAGGACTTGTATGCCAGCAAACAAGAATATCTATCAGAAATGGATAGATTCCTGGGCACATGCAATCTACCTAAATTGAACCATGAAGACATAGAAAACCTAAATAGATCCATAACTGAAACAGAAATTGAAACAGTAATAAAGGCCCTCCCAACAAAGAAAAGCCCAGGACCAGATGGATTCACTGCTGAATTCTACCAGACATTTAAAGAAGAACTAATTCCATTTCTTCTCAAACTATTCAGAACAATCGAAAAAGATGGAATCCTCCCAAATTCTTTCTATGAAGCCAGCATCACCTTAATCCCTAAGCCAGAGAAAGATGCAGCACTGAAAGAGAATCACAGACCAATATCCCTGATGAACATAGACGCAAAAATCCTCAATAAAATTCTCACCAATAGAATACAACAATACATCAGGAAAATCATCCACCCAGACCAAGTGGGATTTATCCCTGGTATGCAGGGATGGTTCAACATTCGCAAATCAATCAATGTGATTCACCACATTAACAGACTGCAGAAGAAAAACCATATGATTATCTCAATAGATGCAGAGAAAGCATTCGATAAAATTCAACACCCTTTCTTGATGAAAACTCTAAGCAAATTGGGTATAGAAGGAACATTCCTCAATATAATCAAAGCAATTTATGAAAAACCCACGGCCAGCATCCTATTGAATGGGGAAACGGTACCAGACAGGGATGCCCACTCTCACCACTTCTATTTAACATAGTTCTGGAAGTTTTAGCCAGAGCCATCAGACAAGAAAAAGAAATCAAAGGAATACAAATTGAGAAGGAAGAAGTCAAACTATCCCTCTTTGCAGATGATATGATTCTTTACTTAGGGGATCCAAAGAACTCTACTAAGAGACTATTAGAACTCATAGAGGAGTTTGGCAAAGTGGCAGGATATAAAATCAATGCACAAAAATCAACAGCCTTTGTATACACAAGCAATGCCATGGCTGAGAAAGAACTGCTAAGATCAATCCCATTCACAATAGCTACAAAAACAATCAAATACATTGGAATAAACTTAACCAAGGATGTTAAAGATCTCTACGATGAGAATTACAAAGTCTTAAAGAAAGAAATAGAAGAGGATACCAAAAAATGGAAAAATCTGCCATGCTCATGGATTGGAAGAATCAACATCATCAAAATGTCCATTTTCCCAAAAGCAATTTATAGATTCAATGCAATCCCAATCAAGATACCAAAGACATTCTTTTCAGATCTAGAAAAATGATGCTGAAATTTATATGGAGGCACAAGAGACCTCGAATAGCTAAAACAATCTTGTACAACAAAAACAAAGCCGGAGGCATCACAATACCAGATTTCAGGACATACTACAGGGCAGTTGTAATCAAAACAGCATGGTACTGGTACAGAAACAGATGGATAGACCAATGGAACAGAATTGAAACACCAGAAATCAACCTAAACATCTACAGCCAACTTATATTTGACCAAGGATCTAAAACTAATTCCTGGAGCAAGGACAGTCTATTCAATAAATGGTGCTGGGAAAACTGGATTTCCACGTGCAGAAGCATGAAGCAAGACCCCTACCTTACACCTTACAACATGGATTAAAGAGCTAAATGTATGACTTCACACCATCAAGTTATTAGAGAACATTGGAGAAACCCTTCAAGATATTGGCACAGGCAAAGAATTTCTGGAAAAGACCCGGGAGGCACAGGCAGTCAAAGCCAAAATCAACTATTGGGATTGCATCAAATTGAGAAGTTTCTGTACTGCAAAAAAACAGTCAGGAGAGTGAAGAGACAACCGCCAGAATGGGAAAAAATATTTGCAAACTATGCAACAGATAAAGGGTTGATGACTGGAGAAAGAAAATGCGCTAGTATACATTACGGAATATTGCTCAGCAATAAAAAAGAATGAAATCCTGTCTTTCACAACAAAATGGATGCAACTGGAAACTATTATACTTTGTAAAATAAGACAGTCTCCAAAAGAAACATTATATATATATATCGCCAATTGATAATGACATCACAATGGTTTTGGCAGTATCATAATGGATTATGACACAGCAATTGTATTTTAGGACATATTGTGATATTGCAATTATGACACACAATGATAGGTTTCTGATGTTACACTGGTTTTTATGACAAAAATTCATAATGAGAATACAATGGTTTGTTTGTAAAATCACAGTTTCATGTTTATCTTATCACAATAATGACATGTCATAATGCTTTTATGACATCACAATTTATTATAAAATGATAATAGTGATTTATGACATCACCTGCTAATAGGATGGGAGCATGGCCATGGAGGACATTCACCACATGCTTCTGAAGGCCCAGGCTGGGCTTCAGGATGGAACCTGCAGACCCAGACATTCCGTGTACCCCCACCCCGGGCTGCTTCAGAACTGGAAACTCAATCAAGATAGGCCAGGGACAGTGCCATCACTCTGCCTTAAGAGACAGGTCTGCACCAGATCCAGGCATGGAGACAGCTCTGACCCTGTCTTGGGGTGAGAAGGGAGGGGTGTGCTCACTCCCATGGCTACACCCATCCCCACACAGGCTTTGTCCTTCAAAATGCTGATTAAATGAGAATCATTTCCCCAGTGCTTTGAGGATGAGTGTTCGATGAGTTGAAGCCCAGGTTGCACTTTCCAGTCCCGTTCATTTCTCTGGGCTGGATGGGCTCCTGAGGCCCATGCATGGTTTTCTAGAAGGTTCTGGCTGTGTTGCACAAGCAGCACTGCCTGTTCTTTTCTTTCCTTTTTTAAAGCTTTTATTTAATGAATGCAAATTTCATAGGTACAACTTTAGAAATATAGTGATTTTCCCCCCATACCACCCTCCCATATCCACTCCTGTCGCACCTCCTACTCCCTCTCCCATCCCATTCTTCATTAAGATTCATTTTTAATTAACTTTATATCCATAAGATCAACTCTATACTAAGTAAAGATTTCAACAGTTTGCACCCCCCCCCCGGCCCCGCATATGAAGTACTGTTTGAGAACAAGTTTTGCAGTTAATTCTCATGGTACAACTCATTAAGGACAGAGGTCCAACCTCAGGAGTAAGTGCACAGTGACTTCTGTGGTTCATTTAACAATTGACACTCTATGTATGACATCAGTGATCAGTGATCAGGCTCTTGCCATGAGCTGCCTAGGCTATGGAAGCCTTTTGAGTCCACAAACTCCGTCACTATTTATACAGGGCTGTAAGCAAGGTGGAAGTTCTCTCCTCCCTTCAGAGAAAACTACCTCCTTTCATAGCCCATTCTTCCCACTGGGGTCTCACTCACAGAGATCCTTCATGTAGGATATTTTTTGCCCCAGTGTCTTAACTGCCTGTTACTTCTTTCTGAGTTTCACAAACACCTGGGTGGTTGTGTAGGCATCAGAGTGTACAGTGAGGCTTTAGTCCTATAGAAATGGGACCACCCAGCTTGTTGGTCCTGGGTCCACATTGAACTTGTGACACCCTCAAGACGAGATTGAGGACTGTGGGCTGGGAATCCCAAGTGGCCCAAGTTGCCCCTAAAAGTGACTACATTCAAGACATAGCCCTTTGTCTTAGACTTCCTTACATTGCAGCCAGGGGCACTGCTGTGGAGCAGGCATCAGCAACCAGGAACTCTGCAGGGGTGGCCGTGGACCACATGGTTTCCACAGGTGATGCAGGCAGCTGAGGGGTCTGCATTCAAATCCCCCAAGCAACAACCAAATCATCCAGAAGCCAGGAAGAACTGGGCGTTCAAAGAACCATCTCAAAGTCAGAAAGGGCAACTTGCTCCTGGAGTGAGGGGAGGGACCATGCCCACCACGGGCCTCTCCTAACCCCACAACCTCATAGCCTCTTCCAGGGCCCCGACTTTCTGCTCTTGCCCATTTTCTGGCCCAACAGCCAGGCTGGCACCTCCATGGCAGAGGGCTCTGTCCCCCTCCTCCAGCACAGGGGCAGGCCAGAGGAGGAGTGCATGGGCCCTGCCCCTCTTCAGAGGTGGGTGGCAGGGTATGCCATGGGGCAGATGGAGGATGGTGAAGCTGTGGCCAGGCTGCCTCTCTCTCTGTACCCCACAGGCCTTCTCTGTCCTGAGTGCCTGGGCCCAGCATGGGAGCCAGCAGCCCAGCAACATCCGACTGCTGGGAGTGTGATTCAGAGACCAACTGTTGTTCAGTGAGATCATCAGTCAACAGCATGCTCTCTCCCTTCTTTTTAATGTGACAAATCAAAAAACCATGACTTTTTATTTATATTTTAATGATTCTGAGTTGCTCAACCTTATTTAATTTTACAGTAAATTAGTGGTCATTTGCCCAGGAACCTTTACTGGGGAATCTTTGGTGTTGTTTTTGGCCCTGGGATCCTTTCCTAGAGGAGGGGTGCTTAACCAGGTTCCACACCCCTGACTCTGCTGTTGGAAGGATTCCTTCCCACACAGAGTCTGTTCTTCAAGTCACAAAGAAGTGGGGCAAGCATAGCCCATGTCATGCAGGACAGGCCACCGGGAAGGGGACCAGTAGGATTTGTAGGGCTTGCAAAACCCGAGGCCAATCATCAGAGTTGGGAGATCTGGGCCCTCATGGGCACAGAAGCTGACCCTGCATGGCTGAGGGCTCTCCTCTTCCCAGGCCATCAATTCTGTGTCTGTAGAAGGGAGGGAAGCCTGGATGGCCTTAAGATTATGGGGTTCAGCCCTATAGCTCAAGGTTCTCCTGGGCAGATTTCTTGGTGGTTTGGATGGGCACCATGCTCATCTTGGCAGAAAGAAAATGTTGGGGAGTAGACCACACATGTGCTGTGTGACTGACCCTGGGGGAGTCTCTGCAGGCACTGCACAAGCCCTCAGTCTGTGCAGAGGGGAGGGTGACAGTACCACCAGTCCACAGTGCTCTTGGGAGTCAGCATGTCCTGTATGACTAATCGGGGGGAGCCCTTGGTGGTGCTGTACAAGCCCTCTGACTCCTCTGTGCAGGAGGCAGGGTGACAGCACCACCTGCCCCACACAACTCTTCCTTGGTGATCAGCCCACTGCCTGGGAGCAGAAGCACTGGGAGAATCTGCTCTAGGGCGTGGTCACTTTCTCTTCTTGTGCAGGGGCCAGCAGGAGTGACTCTGCCCAAGGAGCAGTGAGCCATGCATGCAGCTCAACCAGACAAGGCCATAGCCCTGCCACCCGAGGTCCCCTGCCTCTGTGGGCCCCAGTCTCTCTGATTTTATGAGATGCCATGCACAGGGACTCAGAGGCCACGTGGTGATATAAAAACATGGCTTTGGGAGTGTAATAAATCAGGGCTTGAGTCTGTTTATCCAACTACGGTGAGGGAGACCCTCTGAGACTGTTTCCGCAACTGTTCACCAGGGCTGAACAGTCTACAGGGAGGATGTGGTGGCTGAGCCAGTGTGAAGATGCAAGGTCCCTGGGGTCTGCAGCCCAGCCTGCTGGTATCTCCTCTTGTGTGATAAACTCCGCCCAGTTGCGGTGCCTTTTGCTCAGGCCCCCTCTACCCCTCAGGCTGGCTGCCAAGCCCTCCTCCACATACTGATGGAGGGCCCATTGCAGGAGAGGGGGGGCTTAATCCAAAAGTCACACTCGTGTGGTCATAGGCAGCAGACTAATGAAATTAAGCATACACGGCTACTTTGTTGTTCTTTGAACTGACAGCTGCTGGTATGAAAATAAATTAAATTTCATGTAAGTGACCTTTTTGGTTCTTTTAATGATCTAAGTTTTTCTGCATTGTTAAATTGTTTCCATTAGTGTTATCGAGGCAGAGAAACCTCTGGGACAGTAGAAATAAGAATTACAAGAAGGCTGCTCCAATGTGACCCCAGAATTTGGGGAAATGCCCTGCCCCAGCCTTGACTCCTCAGAGCCATGAAGGCCGTGGAGCTACCGGATTCAACCCTTGGCTCTGCTATCTTTAGAGCTCAGGACCAGGATTTCAGACTGTCCTGGGTTCAAGTCCAGGCTTGGCACCCTTTAACCCCATGACCTTGGTCAGTCATTTCAGTATCTGTGCCTCATCTTCCTGATCCACACCAGGGAGGTGACAGCTGTGCCTCTTCCCGAGTGTCAGCTGCCTGCCCTCACATGCTCAGCAGAGCTCAGCTTGTTCTTATGAGCTCCATGACCTTGAACGAATGGAGCATCTTCATGAATTCCAGGCAGGGGTTCATGGAAAGACATCCTTGGCCCCAAACTCTCGAGACACACTCCCCCTGCCTGTCCTCTCCCACCCACCACATCCCCTCCTCCTCTTCCACACACCTGTGCCTCTGGCCAGGTGCTGGGCAGGGCTTTCTGCATTCATTGGAGAAGCAGGGGGCTTGCCCAGGGTGTGGAGCAGGTATGGAGTTGACATCTGTTACCTGCCCAACCTTGTAGCCATTCTCATTTCTGGAAACTCATCCTCCTGCTCCAAGGCTACACCTGCTCTTCGGCAGCCTGCTCCTGACCACAGTGCTGCAGGCGACAGATGAGCACCTAGCCATGGAGGCCAAGCTGCCTTGGGATCTTTCTAACAAGGAGAAAGACACACACACACACACACACACACATTGAGAGAGAGAGAGAGAATGACTTATGTCTTGCTATTGGAAGGAAGAGTCAGAAGAGAGCCAGTGAGGCTAGCAGGGATCAGGGATGGGAAGATAGCCTGGGGCCCATCAGTTCCCATTCCTACTACTTCTCAAATCCCCACCTCATCATTGCTCTTCCTGCCATCCAGCGAATTCAGTGCCATCTGTGGGTCTCTTTTTGCCCAGTAGCTCTAGACAGGTGGCTGTCATGGTGACCAGACTGCTCCCTCCTTGGTAGAGGAGAGAAGACAAAAGGACAGTAGAGCAGGCCAGGGGTTCTTGCAGGGCAGAGCTGCAGATTCAGATTAGTGGCTTCTCCAAAAAGCAAGAAATGATTCTAAAACGTTTCCTGGAAGATGTGGCCAGAATTGAGATAGGAGGGGCAGGCTGACTGAATACATGGAAAAAGGGAGAGGCCTCTGTGCAGGATGCATAGTGGAGGAGGGACAGCAAGGGGAGCCATCATGTGAGGGGCAGGAAAGTGGGGACAGTGGGAGGAAGGGACAGGTCCTATCATGATTTCTTAGGCAAAGCCTTGGCTTGCTGTGTGACATCAGTCCTGCCTAGAGCTCTTAGAGCTCTGGAAAAGACAGAGAGACATATAAGGCACCTTGACAAGACAGACAGACAGGCAGGACCTCCAGGTAAGACAGCGACACAGATAGGGCCTCAGACAACAGACAGACAGGGTCTCTGAGTAAGACTGAGATAGGACATTGGGCAAAAAGGCAGAACAGGGCCTTTGCACAAGACAAACAGGGCTTCTGAGCCAGATGGACATGGAGACAGAGTTCTTGGCAAGAAAGACAGGACAACTGGGCGAAAAAGAGACACAGAGAGACAGAAATTCTGGGAAAGCAAAGGCACAGAGACAGGGCCTCTGTGCAAGATAGACAGGGCCTCCTGACAACCCAGACAGGGCCTCCGGGCATGACAGATACACAGACAAAGTCTCTGGGCAATACAGACAGACATGGCATATAATTAAGACTGACATACAGACCAGTGGCCCTCTGGGCAAGTGGACAGTTGGGACCATTGAAAGACACTCAGGGCCTCTGAGCAAGACAAAGAGAAAGACAAGGTCTCTTTGCTAGATGAAGAGACAGATAGACAGGGTCTGTTGGAGAGGCTCAAAGACAGACAGGTACTCTGCACAAGAGAGACAGGCAGAACCTCTGGACAGGAAAGATAGAGTCTCTGTGTTTGACAGTTACACAGGTGAACAGGGTCCTGGGAAGAGATGCAGATCCTCTGGGCAAGACAGACAGGAAGGACCACTGTACAAGACATGCACACATACAAATCAAGGCTTCTGCCCAAGACTAACACACAGATACAGGGGCTGTGTGCAAGAACACAGACAGGGACTATGGGCAGGAGAGACAGACAAACAAAACAAGATCTCTGGGCAAGATGGAAACACAGGCAGACAGCGCCTCTGGGTAAGGCAAACACACAGACAGGGCCTGTGGACAGGACAGCCAGCCAGCCAGGGCCTCTGGGGAAGAGACAGAGATGGCTTTGGATCAAGACAGGCAGACCAGTCATCCTCTAGGCCAAATGGACAGGCAGACAGGACCACTGAAAGGCAGAAACTCATGGCCTCTGGGCAAGATGGAAAAACAGGGTCTCAGGGCAAGACAGAGAGAGACAGACAGACAGACAGGGCCTCTGGGCAAGAAAGACAAATAAGGCCTCGACACAAGACAGATACATATATAGAAAAGGCCTCTGTGTAAGATGAGCACAGATACAGGGGCTCTGGGCAACACACACAGCCAGGGGCTCAGGTCAGGTCAGATAGAAGAAGGCCTGTAGGCAGGATGGACACACAGGAAGACAGAGTATCTGAGCAAGACAGACAGGGTCTCTGGGCATGACATATATACAGACAGTGCCTTTGGACAAGACAGCAACAGGGTCTCAGGGCAAGTCAGGGGGACAGAAAGGGTCTTTGCCAAGACAGACATTCAGGTCCTCTGGGAAAGAGGGACAGACAGACAGGGACTCTGGGTAAAACAGACAGGCAGACAGACTCTCGCAAGACAGTCAGGTCCTCTGGGCAAGAGGGGCACACACAGCGACAGGGCCTGTGGACGAGACAGACAAGGCCTTTGGACAAAACAGACAAAAAGATCCTGGGCATGACAAATACACAGACAGGGCCTCTGGACAAGGCAGACAGGGACTCTGAGACATACAGACAGAGAGAGCACTGGATAAGATGGACAGGCGGACAGGGCCACTGAAAGACAGACAGATGCTCACGGGCTCTGCAAGACATACAGAAAGACAGGGTCTCTGCACAACGTGGAGAGACAGACAAGGCCTCTGGATAAGACAAGCAGAACATCAGGGTCTCTAAGCAAGACAGGGCATCTGGCAAGACACACAGACTGGGTCTCTGAGAAAGATAGATGTATAGACAAGGCCTCTGGGCAAGATGGACAGATCTGAGCACCAGGGACACACAGACCAACAGGGACTCTGCCTAAGATAAACAGACAGGGCCTCTGGACAGACAGACAGATATATAGGGACTCTGCCCAAGACAGAACCTTTGGACAGGAAAGACAGCAAGACAGGTCTTCTGAGAATGACAGATAGATAGAGCCTCTGGGAAAGGTGGACAGACAGGGCTTCTGGGATAGACAGACAGAAAGTCAGGATCTCTGGACAAGACAGAGAGCAGACAGGCCCTTGACTAAGACACACAGACAGGGCTTCTGGGAAAGACAGACAGACTGGGCCTCTGGGCAAGAGTGACAGACTGGGCCTCTGGGCAAGACAGACGGACAGATAGGGACTCTACAGAAGACAGAGCCTCTAGGGAGAGACAGACAGGGCAACTGGGATGATAGATACACTGAGAGGGCCACTTGGAAAGATAAACAGAGCCACAGGGCAGATGGACAGACAGGGCCACAGAAAGACTGACCAATAGTGGCTATGGGCAAGACATGCAGACAGGTCGTTCCTCTATACAAGATGGACACACTGCAGATCAAGGGCCCTGTGCCAGAAGGACACACAGAAATAGGGGCTTCTAGCCAGACAGACGTACTAGAGCTCTGGGTATGACACACAGGAAAAAGCCTTTGTGTGAGATGAACACAAAAGCAGATGTGACCTCTGGGCAAGACAGACAGACAGACAGGGTCTTGGGCACAATGGAGTGATAGAAAAAATGTCCTCTGGCTAAGACACAGAGACAGACAGTGCCTCTGGGAAAGACAGTCACAGACAGACAGGGACTCTGGGCAAGACCAACGAGACTTTGGATAATCAGACAGACAAAGACTCTAGGCAGGACTTGCAGACAACAAGATAGGTACAGCCTGTGGGCATGACAGATACACAGACCGGCCTCTGGGAAGCACAGACAGGCAGGGAGGGACTATGGATAGGTTGGACAGACAGAGTCTCTGGGCAAGACAGAGCGACAGACAGGGACTCTTCACAAGACAGACAGAACCTCTGGAAAGGAGAGACAGACAGGCAGGTCTCTGGGAATGACATACACAGACAGATTGGAACTGTGGGCACGACAGACAGACACAGCCTCTGTGCAAGATGGGCAGACAGAGCCACAGAAAGACAGTCAAGGGCTCTAGGCAAGACAGACCTACAGAAAGGTACTGTGCACAAGACAGACAGAAAGACAGATAGGTACTCTGGGCAGGACAGATAAACAGACTGGATCTCTGGGAAACACAGACAAGTAGGAAATCAGATTAAAACAGGCAAGTGGTCCTCTGGTCAACGTGGACAGGTGGAGAGGCAGGGTCACTGAAAGACACTTAGGACCTCTAGGCAAGACAGACAGACAGGGCAACTGGGCATTACAGATACACAGACAGACAGGGCCTCCGGGCTAGACTGACAGGGAGGCAGCCAGATCCTCTGGGAAGGCAGACAGAGCCTTTAAGAAAGATGGACAGAGGGGCCGGCATTGTGGTGCAGCCGGTTAAAGCCCTGGCCTGAAGCGCCAGCATCCCATATGGGCGCCGGTTCAAGACCGGCTGCTCCACTTCCGATCCAGCTCTCGGCTATGGCCTGGGACAGCAGTAGAAGATGTCTTAAGTCCTTGGGCCTCTGCACCCACGTGGGAGACCTGGAAGAAGCTCCTGGCTCCTGACTTCGGATCGGCACAGTTCCAGCTGTTGTGGCCAACTGGGGAGTGAACCATCAGATGGAAGACCTCTCTCTCTGCCTCTCCTTTCTCTGTGTACTCTGACTTTCAAGGAAAATATTTTTTTTTTAAAAGAAAGATGGACTGAAAGATAGACAGGTACTCTAAGCAAGACACACTCAGCTTCTGGCAAGACAAACACAGACAAGGTCTCTGGGCAAGAGAGACACACAGACATACTGAGTCTCTGGGCAAGATAGACAGGGCCTCAGAGGGAGAGAAACTGAGAGTCGGGGCCTCTGGGTGAGACAGACACACAGACTGAGCCTCTGGGGAAAAGGCAGATAGGGACTCAGGGGAAGAGGGCCTCTGAGCAAGGCAGAAAGACAGGGCCTATGGAATAGACAGACTCTGGGAAAGACAGGAAGATAGGTCCATGAGAAAGGTGGACCAACAGAGTGTCTGTGCTTGATTGACAGACAGGTAGACAGGGCCTCTGGACAAGACAGACAGACAGGGCCTCTGGGAAGACATACAGGATCTTTAGAAGAGATGGACTGAAAGACATGTACTCTGGGCAAGACACACATGGATTCTGAACAAGACAAATGGGGCCTGAGACAGACACACAGATGGATCCTCTGGACAAGACAGACAGACAGACAAGGTCTCTGGGTCTCTAGGTCTCTGGTCCAGACAGATACAGGTTCTGAGAAAGAGAGACAGGTGGAGTCTTGGGGCAAGAGAGACAGTCTGGACCTTTGAGAAGTACAAACAGGGCATCCATACAATATGGACACACCAATAAAGGTTCTCTGTGCAAGACAAACAGTGCATCAGGGCAAGACAGACACCAAGGGCAGCTGGACAACACAGGGACACAGACAGGGCTGCTGTCTAAGACAGAAGACAGGGCCTTTGAGACAGACACACAGGGACTCTGTGCCAGACAGTCAGAGCTCTGACAGGAGAGACAGGCAGACAGGGCCTCTAGGCATGACAGATACACAGACAGGGCCTCTAGGCATGACAGATACACAGACAGGGCCTCTGGGTAAGGCAGAGTGAAACACACACAGGGCTTCTGAGCAAGACAGGCAGCACATGTGGGAAAGATAGACAGGACACAAGGCCTCAGGGAGAGATGGACAGACAGACATAAAGGGCCTATGGAAATGACAGACAGGAACTCCAGACAAGACAGACAAATGGACAAACAGGGCCTCTGGGCAAGAGAGACAGACAGGGATTCTGGGAAGCAGACAGATGGACAGGGCTATGGAAAGGTGGACAGAGGTACAGGGCCTCCTTGCAGATGGGTGGACAGGGCCACTTGACAAGACAATGACTAGACATGGCCTATCTGAGCTAGCTAGACAGAGGGGGTCTCTGGGCAAGACCGAGATACACACAGACAGGGACTCTGTGCAAGACAGATGGTGCTCTGGACAGGAGAGACAGACCGGGCCTCTGGGCAAGGCAGAAAGACATGACCTCTGAGCAAGACAGAAAGGCATACAGGACCTCTGGAAATGAGAGACAGTAAATGTGGACAAGACAAATACGCAAAGACGGCCTCTGTGCATGACTGACAGATGGGTGGACAGGGCCTTTCGGAACAGAGACAGGGCCTTTAGGCAGGACAGAGAGGTTCTCTGGGAAAGACACTCAAGGAACAGTGATCCAGGCACAAGGGATGGAGACTCAGGCAGCTGGCACATACTGTGCACACAAGGAAGACAGACTTTGAGAGCTGGCGTGGGCTACAGAGAGAGGATTTAAAACTGAGAGCACTCAAGGGCACCCATGGATCGCAGTTGTATGCGATGTTGGTAACTGAAATGCCACCGTGGTTTCAGGCACAGGAATGGAGCAGGAAGACTGGGGTGACTGCAGGGATGGGAAGGTGGAGATTCTGGGAGCCAGAGAGGATCTGCAGGTATAAGATTTGGAAAAGACAGGAGGGAAAACAGGAGATACCAGAAGCATCGGTACTTAGAGGAATTTAGAGCCTTTAGTGAACATATTAGAAAAGAAGATTGACAACTATCTCAGATTCCTTCTCAAGAAGTAAAAAGGAAATAAAACCTAGAAGACTCCAAATAAAGGAAAGAAAATGGGTAGCAGCAGATACCAACGAAATGCCTGTAACAACACACTACAGAAACAATCATAAAGGAGTCTAAAAATAGTAGCAACATTAATAAACCAGCAAGGAGAGTGATTAAGGAAATAAAAGGGAAAACTGATAAAGGAGCATTTTGAATCAAAACATTCATTTTTAAGAGTTTATTATAGACTATAACAAAATGCCAAGAGGATCTTATGAAATAGGAATAAACATTTCACTACAGAGACAAAATCCACTATATTAGAAAACCATTTATTGAAACACAAATATAACATTAAAATAGGAAAACTACTATGTAAACTAAAAAAGTTCAATCAATTCTTGAAAAATCCAACCAACCAATCAATAAACAGGGACTTCCATATGCAAAATTTCAGGGGCAGATTTATGGTGCATTCTAAACATTTAAGAGAGAAAAAACCAAATTTCGCATACTCACTAACAGTGCAAATAAACTGGGGAAATAAATGGGAGAACATTTTTAAAATTTCTTTTGTGAAGCCAGATTATATCAATTTTGCATCTGAACCAGGACATGAAATTAAAGATCACTTTTTTCATAACCAAAATTAAAATGTAAGAAAAATATTATTATAGGAATCAAACTATATGGAAACATAATGTATTAATAACAAGTGAGATTAAATAAAATGTAAAGATGGCAACCTTTCCCAAAGAAACCATTTAAATCGTTCATGTAGGTGAAGAAAATCCATGCGATTACTTAGATTAAATGTTTAAAAGTATTTAATAAATTCCAGCATCTAGCTGTAAAAAAACAACTAACAGAAGAGTAAAATAAAGTAATATCCTTATCTGATCAAGATAGTCTAAAATGAACCTACAACAAAGAGCACAAGCAATACAGAACCAATGAAAGCTTTTTCCTGGGAGTGGGCTGAGCCAACATTGCCTCTTCTCACTGTCTGTATCCAACATGGCGCTGGAGGTGTGGTCATGGAAACACACTGGAAACACAAGGTTCAAGGATCTACTTTTTTTTTTTTTTTTTTTTTTTTTTTTGACAGGCAGAGTGGACAGTGAGAGAGAGAGAGACAGAGAGAAGAAAGGTCTTCCTTTGCGGTTGGTTCACCCTCCAATGGCCGCCACGGCCGGCGCACCGCGCTGATCCGATGGCAGGAGCAGGTACTTCTCCTGGTCTCCCATGGGGTGCAGGGCCCAAGGACTTGGGCCATCCTCCACTGCACTTCCCTGGCCACAGCAGAGAGCTGGCCTGGAAGAGGGGCAACAGGGACAGAATCCGGAGCCCCGACCGGGACTAGAACCTGGTGTGCCGGCGCCGCAAGGCAGAGGATTAGCCTAGTGAGCCGTGGCGCCGGCCTCAAGGATCTGTTTTTAAACCACAATATGCATAAGTCACACTATGTATGCACAGATAGCTCAACATAATCCAGGCCCAGATACAACATTTACAAAATTACTGGGTCCAAGATTCAAATTACTGGATAAATAAAATTCAGAGTTACTATGTAACACCAAAAACCACACCAAATCCAGAAAATGTTATTAAGGCAGACTAGGAAGCAAATAGATAACAGAAAAAACGAGCCAGTAGAGGACTAGTCTATGCAGTACCTGTAAACATACATCAATTAAAGGAGTATTTAAAAGAATACAAACGGTGTAACAGAAAAGTGAGTTGAGGACATGAAGAAAATAATCAGCAGATGGAGTCCAGAGGCAGAGCCGTGGATTGTACTCACCTGCAGCGGGCCACTGGAGCTTGAAACCGCAGCTCGCTCACAGGCACTGGACAGGTGAGGCAGGAGGGCCTCCAGGAGGTGGGGCCCACAGGAAGGCGCCTGCCTGCAGCTTCAGGGAGGCGCTGGGCTTCAGACCTGAACTCAAACCTCCATCCCCACGGGCCCCACCGACACAGAGGATTCTGATTGGTTGCGTCTCCTGTTACGTCATGCTGACTCAGCGGCTGTGCCAACTGTGCCCTCAGCAGGCACCCTCCTAGCAACACCAGGAAATCTCCCGGGTTGCAGAAGTGTTCTGCTGACCGGCGGAGACAGGCGGTGAGCGGCTCAGATCTGCTCTCCGCGGTCTGTCTTCGCTTCAGGACCCGGCAAGGAGGGTGTCGGGACACGTTGGGAGCTGGGGGATGGTGAGTGTGGGCTGGGTGTCAGTGGGGACACGTGTGTCCCTGGCGGAATCCGCAGAACAAGACAGCAGTCAGCCCCAGGCCTCCCCGTGGTCAGCTCTAGACTTGCAGACCCGAGCGCCCTGCTGGGACGGCTCCTCCCTGGACCCTCCCCAGTCCAGTGTAGGGCCTGGGCAGCACCCAGGACCCCGGGCATCCCGACCCGTCCCGTCCCCGCAAGCAGCGACTCCAGCGTAGTCCGGGCCCTGCAGCCCGCGTCTCCCCCGTTGTGCGGTGAGTCTGAGAGCAATAAGAGAACCGGGACTGCACGTGCGGGGTTCCTGCCCGGAGAAGCTGTGGTCTCTGCGCCCCCACCATCTCCCTAGCGGTTCCCTGAGTCCCCGCAGTTTTCTGGCTGGGGTCCTTGTAGCACGGCTCTTCCTACAGACTGAGTCCGTTTCCTGTGCCTGATAACACAGTGCCGCAGACTGGGTAAACCGGAAAGAAAGCAGTTTTATTTTAGCTCCAAAGTGGAGAGGCAGTGAGTTCTCGCTGGCTGAGCCCTGAGACTGTGCAGCACCGCACACGGCCTCAGGAGGAGCATGCAGGAGACTCCAAGCCCTGGAGAGAACACAGGCATGGGTGTCCTCAGCCATTCTTGAGGGAGAGACATAATGACCGTACAGGACCCGCTTTTCATTCTGAAAATGGGGATTACATTTTCACAAGCGATTCAGATGGGATGAAGAAGGTGTCTTCCCTGAGCTGGTGTCCTTTCATCTTTTGTAGAATCTGGCTGCCCTGTGATTCCTCTTAGCCCAGCAATGTAGGAATGCTCCATGCTTGTGAATAAGTGTCTCATTTTCTTGGATTAACCATGAGTTGATAGGATGATAATGTCTGGAAAAGGAAAGATCATTCTTGACATCTGGGTTTTCTATTAGATAGGAATAGAGGCACCCATGGACTGACCGCCCAGGTGTATGGAGGAGCCTCGGTCAGTTCCAATGTCTTCCTGATCTCACTCACCCCGGCTTCCAGGGGGGACCAATTCCTGTTTTTGGTTTTGTTCTTGTGGTGCACTTTGCACTTTACCACTTCTACTGAAGGGAAATGTTGCTTGGCTTTTCTTCTTTTTCGATTTTAAAACATTTGGTGTGAACTATTGATACTGTGCTGGAAAGACTTTCTTTCCTTGTTTGCACACTTGCTGCTGTCTGAGGCTGGGCTTTGGCCAGTTCACTTGTGCGTCCCACTGCTTAGGAGACTTGGCTTCTTTCAAGCTTACTCTTTGAAGATGTGGACAATGTCATTCTTCTTCATGATAATGCATAGTAATTTTGATACATAATGGAAAAAATTCGCATGTAGGTTTTGGATACATTTAAATTTAGCAGGAAGTGTTGACATATATGAATTAACTAACATTTTATGCAGCTATATTCTTGTGATTTTTCCAATACTTGGAGTATTCTAATTTATTTATCTTTTTCATCTAATATTAAGTAGCATCTCTGCATGATTATATATTGGTAAATACTCATTACCACTAGTTCTGTATTTATACTGTGCTGTTTATGCTAATTGTCAGTAGTGTGTTGGTACTGTTCACTGCAACTCTAAGTTTTTGCCTCATGTAATTTGATGTTCCGTACAGGTGCATACATACTAAGGATTTTTATGTCTTTCAGATAACTACCTCCTTTATCATTATGTAATCTCAGTACCTTTCTCATTTTCTCTGATCTAAGGTATGATTAGTCTAAAATGAGTGTGGCTGATCTGTTTCATTGAATTGGTGTTTCAGGGTCTTTCTACATGCCTTTACATTTAAACTCTTTGCTTCTTTTTATCTTTCGTGAAACTTAGCTGTATATCTCAAATTAGCAAAAGTGAATATATTTTTCAGTTAAAAATGTTATTTGGAAACTCATGGAATGTGCAAGTCAATTTGCTAAATCAAGCTAATTTCTGTGTGTAAGCTTATTTTTATCACAAGAATATTTACTATTTTATCTCTCAGTGACTTTTGCATAGTAGAGTAGTTTCACTAAATAGTGTCACCAAGTTGTACAAGAGTCACTTTAATTCATTCTTCTTATGTCCTCAAATGCATCTCCTCCATATGCCTTTATGTGTAAAATGTGTTTTTGGAGGCAATGGTATGTTAGGTCTTGCTTTTCATTTTCTGTGTCAGTCTGTCTTTTAATTGCTTATCTTTGTCTTATAGTGCTGATGTTACTTTATATGTTTTGATTACTGATATCAGTAAATGTGTTGCAAATAACTTCTAGTTTTAGACTTTCATCTTCATTCTCTTTATAGTAACTTAGGAATAATATGCAAACTTAATATTATTTTTGTATTTCTCCATTTTTCTCAAATTATGCTCAAATTATGCTTTAAGTATTTTCTGGAGGTAAAGATATTTTCCTTTAATAGTATGAATGTTTTACTGTTCAAATATTAATTTTGTAATCTACCTGTAACTGTTTATTTGTATGGAGTGTAGAGGGGAATTTTTAGGAGGGAAAGTCAAAAGGAATATAACAGATGGTAGGTTTTAAAAGGATTAGTAGAACGATGCCAACTGTCTCAGCCAGGAAAGGGTGTCTCAGGAGAGGGAGCAGCAGAAGTGGTGGTACCCCATTTTTGAGTGAAAAATATATATACTGTCCAGATCACAGATGTTTATTTTTGATATCTTGGACTCATTGATTAGAGAGACTGTCTAGGCAGGGTCAGAATAAGATGTTGAGATGAACAACACAAGTGAATACAGACAGAAGGAGGAGTATTGGAACAGGATCCACATTCAGCTCAGGGTGAAGGTAGATTAGGCGGCAGCACCGGGGAACAAGAGCAGGAGAGGCAGTCAATTCAGTTCTAGAAGACTCCACCCTGCCCAGTTGAGACTGTTGAGGTCTAGATATGATGCTGTCTGTTCACACGTGTTTAAAATTCTCCCCAGCATCTGACACATAAAGGCTGAGATGGATGTAAATTTTGCATATACAAAATTCTTTGTACACTTTATAATGATTACTTCATTTCTATTAGTAATGTTTTATCGCAACTCAAATAATCAGTATGTAAGGATAAATGATAAACAAAATAAAAAATGTTGAATCCAGTGATTTTTTAGCTAATGACACCAAGTGTTGTGCTTTAGAACATAGATTGTCAGTATGAATTGAAGCATGGATAATTGAGACACAACCTGTCCATTTCCTCACACATTGCTTATAGTTGATTTCACAGTACAACAGTGGGCCTGCATGGTTGCAAAAGAGATGGTGTGCACTGCCATGCCTGAAATATTTTCTATCAGTCCTTCCATAGAAAGTTCCCCAGCTTGTGATTTAAAACCTAGGGCAAATGGAACAAGCTGTGTTCTGATTAAGTAACATGAAAATAACCACCATAAATTAACCCTATCTTATGTGCCTAGCTCATCATAAGAGGTACTGTCAGTCTCATGGTACTGAAAAGGAAGGCATGCCTCAGAAAAGTTAATATTCTGAATATAATATAACAAGTTACCTGTTTCTACCAACTAATTTCTGTTCATTTTTTTACTTAGCTCCAGTTTATATTTCTGTAATCTCAAAAATGTGATATGAATTCATTTCTAAAGAGAAAATATTGCATGTAAAGCTTTATTATATCACACATTTTAGACAAGAAACATAACATGATGAAAGTCATGTTGCACACCAGAAAGCAGCTGTGGGACCAGACAATCATTGTGGAACAGTGTGCTAAGCCACTGCTTGCTGTGCTGACATCCTATATCAGAGTGCCAGTTCAAGTCCCATTGTTCTGTTTCTGATCTATCTGCCTACTAATGTACCTGGAAAGGCAGCAGGGGATGGCCCAAGTGCTTAGGACCCTAACTCCAATGTGGGATGCAGGATAGAGATCTTGACTCCTAATTTTAGCCTGGCTCAGCCCTGGGTGTTGTGATCATTTGGGGAGCAAATCAGTGGATTCTGTCATTCTGCCTTTCAAATACATAAATCTTTTTTTAAAAAAAATCTCAGTGAAATAGAGGTAACAATTAATATAAATGAATTGAAAAGAGATGTTTAAGATTTAAATGTGAAGTAGAGCAACGTAACTAAGCTAGAAATCAGACATTTTATTCTTTCATAATGAACCATGATTACAAGCTAGTGTTTGCAACATATAAGGTTCTATTGAAATCAATCATGTTTTTGTTACCTCTGCCATCCATGGCGGCCTTTTCCCACCACAGTGTGTCATGCAGAGGTACAATAAGTCTTGTTCCCTTTATTCTGTGATTCTGTGATTTTTTTTATCACTAAATATTGAGCACTAGACACTACTGAGATAAGAGCTATAGCACTTGCAATTAGTAGTAAGTGGGTTTGAAGAGGATAACTGCCTCTATAGCATAATTTAAAGTAACATCTATAATTTGTGGCAATTTCTTCCAATTGTAACTAATTATAGGAGAATCTAGTGTGTAGCAAGATGCCAAAATTTCCAAATGTGAAAACTCTGGATAGAGTATAGTTCAATAGTAAAATTGTTATTATTTTTACATGTTTTACTCAAAATTCAATTGAACAGTTGATTGTGTTTTCTTTTGCCAAAAGTAAACACTTAACACTTTTAAAATGTTTTGTTAATATAAAGAGAACAGATTTCATATATTTCATAGGAACAATTCTGAGAAGGTAACCATACTTCCTTCCCTCCCCCTTTTCTCTCCAATTCCCTTCCTTCCTTCCTTTTTAAAAATTTTATAATGATATTATTTCAATCCACTGTAATCATAGCTTTAATGCATCACTACCCATAATATTCAACAAATAAAAAGTATAAAGACCACAATTCCACCAGTGTATAAACAAGGGCTAAAAACAACAATGAAATCACAAGATGTTCATTTCATTTTTACATTTTTTTTGTATTCTGTATTAACTGCCACATATCAGAGAAAACATATTTGTCATTTGGGAACTGGCTTATTTCGCTAAGCATATTGATTTATAGTTGTGTCACTTAGTTGCAAAAGACAGGATTTCATGCTTTTCTTTTTTATGGCTTAATAATACCCAATAGTGTATAAGTACCACATTTTCTTTATCCAGTCATCAGTTAATAGATATCTGGGTTGATCATAACTTAGCTATTGTGAATTGAGCTGTAATAAACATGGGGGTATTGATAACATTTTCATATGCTGATTCAATTTTATTTGGGTAAATTACCAGGAGTAGGATGGCTAGGTTATATGGTAGCTCTATTTTTAGATCTCTGAGGAATCTTCAGATGGTCTCCTATTATGCTTGTACTAGTATTCATACCCACCAATAATGTATTAGAGTTAATTTCCCTCCACATTCTCACCAACATTATTATTTTTTTTAATTCTCCAGTAGTTGCAACTGGGGTGAGGTGAAACCTCACTGTTGTTTTTATTTGCATTTCCTCAGGGCAAATGATCCTGAGCATTTTTCTTGTGTCTGTTGGCAATTTTTATTTCATGTTTTGAAAAATTCCTGTTCATGTCTTTTGCCCATATCTTTACTGTTGTTTTGTTGCTGTTGACTTTCGTGAGCCCTTTATAGGTACTGGATGTTAATACTTTTACGGTTGCATAGTTTGCAAATATTTTATCCTATTCTGTAAGTTGCCTCTTCACATTTCTGTGTGTTTCCTCTGCAATGCAGAAGCTTCTTAGGTTGATGTCATCCCATCTGCCAATTTGGGCTTTCTTTGCCTGTACTTCTGGAATCTTTTCCAAGAAGTCTTGGTTTATGCCAATGTCTTGCAGAGTTTCTCTCTGATATTTTCCTCTAGTAGGTGAGTGGTATCAGGTAATAGATGTAGATCTTTTATCTATTGTGGTTGATTTTTGTGTAAGGTGTAAAATAATGGTCTTGTTTCATATTTCTGCATGTGTAGATCCATTTTTTTCCAACACCATTTCTTGAGGAGAATGTCCTTTCTCCAGGAGTTAATTTTAGCTCATTTGGATTAATTTCTGGAGTTTCTATTTTGTTCCATTGGTCTACAGGTCTCTTTTTGTGCCAGTACCAAGCTGTTTTTTTTAATTAGGTAGTGTTATAGACAGTGAGAGAGAGAGACAGAGAGAAAGGTCTTCCTTCCATTGGTTCACTCCTCAAATGGCTGCTACAGCTGGCGCTGTGCAGATCCAAAGTCAGGATCCAGGTGCTTTTTCCTGGTCTCCCATGCGGGTGCAGGGGCTGAAGCATTTGGGCCATCCTCCACTGCCCTCCCTGGTCACAACAGAGAGCTGGACTGTAAGAAGAGCAACCGGGACTAGAATTCGTTGCCCATGTGGGATACTGGCACTGCAGGAGGAGGATTAACCAAGTGAGCCATGGCGCCGGCCCCAGTACCAAGCTGTTTTAACTATAAATACCCTGTAATATGTCTTGAAATCTGGAATTATGATGCCTCTAGGTTTAGTTTTGTTAATATTGCATTAGCTATTTGGGGTTTCTTGTGTTTCCATATGAATTTTAACTTTTTTTCTTCATCTGAGAAGAATGTCATTGGTATTTTTTATTGGGATCATATTGGATGTATCAATTGTTTTGAATATTATGGGCATTTTGATAATATTAATTCTTCCAATCAATGAAAATGGAAGATTTTTCCATTTTTGTGTCTTCTTTCATTTCCTTTAAAATGTTTTCTATTTGCCATTGAAGAGATGCTTCACATCATTTGTTAAATTTATTTCATGGTATTTAAATTTCTATAGATATTGTGAATGGTCTGATCCTATAAATTTGTTCTCACCCATGGCCTTGTTTATGTATACAAGCAAATTTGGTATATAAGGGAACATTTGTTAACACAGTCAAGACAATATATGACAGACCCACAGCCAACATCTCATTGAAGCAGAGAAATTGAGAGTATTTCCACTAAGATCCAGAAACAGACAAGTATGCCCACTTTACCATTGCTATTCAATATCGGTATGGAAATTTTCACCAGAACCATTTTTCAAGAAAAAGAAATCAAAGGGATACAAATTGGAAAGGAGGAAGTCAAATTGTCCCTGTTTGCAGATGATACGATTCTATCTATAGGTGGACAAAAAGACTCAAGTAAGAGACTATTCAAAGTTGTAAGAGTTTAGTAAAGTTGCAGGATACCTAAAACTGTAAGCCTGAGTTCCAGCCACTGAGTTAACCTTTTTGTTAACAGGGAAACTATTTCATAGACATTGACACAAATAGACTACAGATGAACCATCATAAGCATAGAAATAGTTTCACTTGAGTTTTTATTGCTGTGGAACAGACTATCCCCATAGCCATTCATGCATTAAAAATATGTAGAAACATAATAACAATATCCAGTACATGACATAGGATAGGCAAATTGGGTCATCAGTGTTTTATCTCCGAATGGGAGAATTAATAGTTAGAAGGACAGGTTCCTTGTTTTAGATACGGACTCCAAGAAGGCCTATTTTCATTTCTGTTTTAATGGACACTCACCTATACATCGACAAAAACAGGATTTTATATTTTATTTCTTTTATACACTTATCTCTCAGGTGTATTAAAGTAGAGGTTATTTTTTTTCTGTTGGAGAACTTTGAAAACAAAAGCTCAGAAATAATGTCACACTTTTGTTTTTGCCAATGATTTTTCTCAGTTAGTTGTCAGAAATTATCCCAGGCTTTGATTTTATGTACAACTCTAAAGTCTTCAGACATCAGAATACAAATAAAACCAGATAGAAAATTAAATCTACTTTTGTGGAAGCTACAACATCGACCACACAACTTTGCATTTTATTCCTATTCCCCTTCTCAATGACTTCTTGGCTTTATGTATCTACCCTAAACTGTCTACTCAGTCAGTAGGGTGCACTCTCATTCTTCTTACCTTGTTGTTTTTCCCATTTCGTTTGATAATGTGGAGCTCAATTTTTCCTTGCAGCATTAGCTGTTTCCCCACCCCAAAGCAGCAGGCAGGACTGATCAAGAAAAATTCTCCCAGTGTGTAGAGATAGGTCATGATCCAGTCTCCTTTTCTGTATGAGTACCATGGGAAGAAATTGATTGGAACCCACTTCCTACTATAAAATCCTTTCTTCTGCTTTAGTATGTGCCATTTCCAAGGTCTGGCTTTTGAGGTCTCCCTTAATTCTCGCAGTTCTTCACTATTCTTCCAATATATCCAGCTTTTTTCTGAAATTTATTAGACAGTAGGTTTCATCTGAGTTGAGTTAAAGAAATATAAATAGCCCAGTCATCTGTCACTGATAGTTGCAGCAGAAATCTGACTATAATAACAATTACTTTGGCTTTCTCACAATAATTAAGATGGAAAATGGCCTATATATGCAAAACTCAAGGAAATTATTTTCTAAATCAAGACATTATTTCATTATTTATAATTACCACCCTGTGGAGAACTAAATGGGATAATTCATTTCAGTTTGAAGGAATGTAGCCTATTTCTAGAAGTATAATATTGGAATTTAAATACACATTTAGTCTCTTAGTGTATTTTTTGATGTTAAAAGTTAAAATTTTACCCACCCTAAATTGACATCTGGTGAACTTCAGATTGAGTCCTGACTGTATTTAAATGAATAGAAAATAATATCTACATTTGGAAAAGCTGAAAGTCTATGAAAAGAAAAGGAAAATTTTAAGTATGTTGTGGCTATATGATAAATTCACCAGAGGATTAAAACAAAGTAATTTTCACTTCCTCTAAAGTTGCTTAAAATTTTAACAAAAATTATTTTTACTTTATATTCTTATTTATTCACCAAATGTTTATCAAGTTTCACAATGATCTAGGCATTATCTAGATGATGAACTTTCTACCCTTCTCAATGTTACATTCTGGTTATAAATTGAAAATATTGTCATCATGTAATAAGAAAAATGGTAATATGTTTGACAATGATAATTCCTAAGGGGAACGAAGTGAGATCAGAGATGCATGTCTGAGCATGAATAAGGAAGGGGCAGATGGAAGATCTGCATGAAGGGAGGGAGAGAGTAATAAGAGATATTGGACACAAAACTGAAAAGCATGAATTTTATCACTACTTGTTTCTTTAAAATCTGTTCCTAGTGCTATGTAACTAGTCATTTAGAAGAGTAATGAGGGGATCATTTTTGACAGTGAGTTGCAATTATCTGTCTGTAGATATAGATAATTTGATGCAGTTGTAGAAAAAATGGTCAGTGTTGGAACTTGGTAAGAAGAGCATTTAAGTTGGGTAGGACTAAGAGTAGTAGCCTGAATGAGAGGCCCAGATCACAAAGGGCCTTGGAAGACTTGTCAGAATACCACTGTGTATTCTGAATGAGGTGAGAAGTGGTAAAAAGAATTCTTACAGAAACAGACAACAGTCAAGAAGTAAACATTTTGAAGAGAGATGTACTTATATCTTTGATTACATTGATGTTTTCATAGGAAATGCCCATGGTAATACCCATGAAGTTGTTCAAATTAAGGGTGTGCATGTTTTTATGAATTATATCCCAAAAAAGCTTTGAAAAACTTTGTCAGGGAAGTGGTATGATTCAATTAATATCTTCAAAAGATCTTTCAGGAATTGGACAGAACTAGGTAAAGACATAGAATGATAAGTTAGGAACTGCTCCATTTAAGACTTCTTTGTTCACACAAGTTGAAAATTTAATTTTGAGGAAAATGTCTGGAAACAGGAGTCTTTTAAGCAATATCTGATCTTAATTCACTATAAATGTAATTGAAGAAACCTTCTTTAACCATGGGGTTTAGAAGTTCACAGCCATCCCCAATTATTATCTATCAAGGTGGACACTTTGCTCATCCACATAGCATTTATCACCATCTGTATTCATCTGTTTTGCTCTTCATCTACCTCCCCTTACCATAATGCAGTTTTCATAAGTGTTGGAACTGGCTTATCATGTTCACTTTAATAGTGGAATTTATTTTTAAGGCAGAAAAATGTTTATGGAAAAATCACCTGTAAAATGCAGAATATTCCCATATATCACCCCCACCCCCGCACCCTATTATTAACATCTTGCTTTGGTACAGTACACTTGTTACAAGTGTTAAGTCAATGTTAGATCATTTTTGGCAACTAAGTGCATAGTTTTCAAGAAGGTAGTTACTCTTGGTGTTTTATGTTTTGTGAAGCTTGAAAAATGTATATCATATGTGTTCCTCTTACACGTATAATAGTTTAATATAGAATGGTTATACTACACTTTGTTCAACCTCTTCATCTCTTTTCCTATCTGAAATCCTACAGCAACCATTCATTTTTAGAAATGTCTTTTTAAATATAAATTCACATATAAAATTCTGTTTACTCTCTCTAAATTATATAGAAAGAAGACATGCAGATAGAATGGGACACTTTAAATAAGTAAAATATGCCTTATTTCACATAGTAATTATTTTTTGGTGAGAACTTTTACAAATTTAGTAATATAAAAAGAATAGATTCCATGTATTGAATAGAGAGCATTTAACTGAGCATGGTTCAAGCATGCAACATGTGGTCATTAATTATTGTAACACAGTGTGCTGTAGAACTCTTAAACTTAGTATTCTGTGTAACTATGATTTTGTATCTTTTGATCAACATCTCCCCAGTCTATCCCTCCAACAGCCCAACCTCTGCTATCCACTACTATTCTACATATGATTGTACATATGAGTGATAACCTGTAGCATTATTACAGTACCTAAGATATGGAATCAACTTGTGTCCATAAGCAGATGATAGGAGCTAGTATTAGGATGCAAAGGGTTAGGTTGCCACTTGCAATGCCGGCATTCCATGTTGGAGTGTTAATTTGAGAGCTGGCTGCTGTACTTCTGATCCTGCTCTCTGCTGGTGCACCTGAGAAGGCAGCAGAAGATGGCCCAAATAATTGGGCTCCTGCCACTGATATTAGAGTCACAGATGGAGTTCTGGGATCCTGGCTTTGGCTTGACCCAGATTGGGATATTTCAGCCATCTGGGAAGTTAACCAGTGGATGGAAGATTGGTTTCTCTCTCCCTTCATTCCTACCTGCTTCGTCTCTCCTTCTCTCCATCACTCTGCCTTTCAAATAACTAAATTAATCTTTAAAATGTATAAAGACAAAGTGGCATGTATACACAATGGAATAATTTTCACCCATGAAAATGAAGGAAATCTTCTCATTTGCAGCAATGTGTATGAATCTGGAGGACACTGAATGTAATAATCCAGGCACTAAAACACCTAACACTGGTATTTTTTACTGTCTCCATAATTTTGCCTTTTGAAAAACCCCATATAAAGTCAAACAGGATATAGCTTTTTCAGATAGGCTCCTTTTACTTACCAAAATGTATTTGAGGTCTCTGTTGTTGGTTTATAAATTGATAGTTCATTTATCACTATCACATAAAAATACTCATAGTCCACGATTTAGATTTAATACAGTTTGTTTATTTCTTCACCTCTTAGGAATGACTCTATTGTAGTCAAGGCCATTTGACCTAGTACTTAACATGTCTGCACCCCATATTGAAGTGCCTGCATTCAATATCCAGCTCCAATTGCTAACTCCAGGTTCTTGTTAATGCAGACTCTGGGAGCCAGTAGTGGTGACTCAAGAAAATGGGTTCCATTCACCCATGTGAGAGACCTTAACTGAATTCAGCCTGGCCAAACCCCCATCTTTGAAGGCATTGGGGAGTGAACCACTAAATGGAAGCTACCTCATTCTGTCTCACAAAAATTTTAAAAGTTACTATAAAAAAGTTACACAAAAAAGTTATTATAGATGTCACTGTGCAGTTTTGTGTGAATGTACATTTTCAGCTAACATGGGTAAATAACAAGCAATAGAATGATTGACTCATGATAATTTGTTGTTGTTTGTTTTGTTGTTGTTGAGTTTCTGTGTATTAATCCTTTATCAGTTGCATATAATTTCTTCCATTCTGTCAGTTACATCTTCATTTTGCTGAATGTTTCTTTTGCAGTGCAGAACTTCCCAATTTGACATAATTCCATTTGTCAATTTTGGCTGTGATTGCCTGTGCCTCTGGGGTCATTTCCAAGGACTCTTTGCCTATGCCAATATCTTGCAGGGTTCTCCCAATTTTCTGTAATAATTTCATGGTATTGGGTTGTAGATTTAGGACTTTGATCCATTTTGAGTGGATTTTTGTATAAGTTGTAAGGTAGGGGTCTTGCTTCATACTTCTGCTTGGAGACAACCAGTTTTCCCAGCACCATTTGTAGAAGGGACTGTCCTTGCTCTAGGGCTTGATTTTAGCTCCTTTTTCAAATATAAGTTTGTTGTAGATGTGTGGATTGATTTCTGGAGTTTCTATTCTGTTCCATTGGTCTAGCCAGGTTCAGCGTAAGGTAAAGTAACATTTAAAAAGAGTTCATCAAAAGTTCAACAAAGGTTAAACACAAGAGAAGTAAAAATTCCCCACAGGGAAAGAGAGAGAGAGAGAGAAAGAAAGAGAGTGAGAGAGAGACCATTGTCTTTCATTTATGATTATTCTCAAAATAAATGTGATTATTTTCATTTTTCCTTGATTTTTCCCTTTTTAAATATAATTATAATGGTTTCTTTTTCTTTTGTTTTCAGCAACTGCCTTTATATATGGTTGTTGCTCTTATTATTCCTACCAGATTACTCATTTCTTCTCACAGTAATGATGATCAAGATGTCATGAACACATATTACAAAAAAAAATCTTAGGACTTCTGATAATTCACCTTTTTCTATAATTATTTTTGCCTGTTCTCTATTTTTGTGAGAATTTATCTTTGATTTCTAAGTGTTTCAATAGAGTATTTCTGTCACATTTTCTTAATTGCTATTCAGGTAACTGGAGTCATATATCTTATTTATTTATTTATTTGAAATCAGAGTTACACAGAGAGAGCAGAGGGAGGGAGAGAGGGAGGGAGAGAGAGAGAGATGTGTTCCATCCAATGGTTCACTCCCCAATTGGCTGCAATGGGCTGGTACTGTGCGGATCTGAAGCCAGGAGCCAGGAGCTTCTTCTGGGTCTCCCATGTGGGTGCAGGGGCCCAAGATCTTAGGCCATCTTCTACTGCTTTCTCAGTTCATAGCAGAGAGCTGGGTTGGAAGTGGAGCAGCTGGGACTCAAAATGGTGCCCATATGGGATTCCAACCCTGCCAGCAGCGGCTTTACCTGCTATGCCACAACACACAGCCCCTACAGGACACCATAAAAAGAGCCAATATATGCATTCTATGAGTTTCAAAAGGCATGGAAAGAGAGAAAGGATTAGAAGGCCTTTTTAGTGAAATAATAACAGAAAACTTCTCTAGTTTGGAGAAAGAAAGGGACATTCAAGTACAGGAAGCACATAGAACTCCTAATAGACATGACCAGAAAAGACCCTCCCATGACACATTGTAATAAAACTCACCACAGTAAAACATAAAGATAAGATTCTAAAATGTGTATGAGAGAAATACCAGATTACTTTCAAAGGATCTCCAGTTAGACTCACAGCAGATTCTCATCAGAAACCCTACAGGCTAGGAGAGAATGATGAGATATAGTAAAAGTCTTAAGAGAAAAAAAACCTGTCATCCCAGAATAATATACCCTGCAAAGCTTTCATTATGAATGAAGGTGAAATGAAGACCTTCCACAACAAACACAAATTGAATTTGTCCCCACACATGCAGCCCTATAGAAGATGCTTGGAGATGTGTTGCACACAGAAACATGGTAATCACCACGAAAGAAGGTAAAGGATGAAAATCTCTCAGTAAATGTTGAAAGGAAATTCCAAGTAAAAAATAGGAATATTTTTGGAAAAATGGCAGAGAAAGTCGTTACTTATCATTAGCCCCTTTGAATGTAAATGACCTCAACTTCCCAGTTAAAAGACAGAATGGCTGAAATGATTGAAAAACAAAACACATCTATTTGATACCTACAAGGAACACATCTCACCAACAAAAATACATGCAGACTGAAAGGGAAAGGATGGGAAAAGATATTCCATGCTAACAGAAACCAAAATAGGGCTGGTGTAGCCATCATAATATCTGACAAAATAGATTTTAACACAAAAACTGTTAAAAGATCAAAGAAAGGCATCATTTAATGATTAAGGGATCAATTCTACAAGAATATGTAACTATTATAAACATCGATACACCTAATTACAGGGCACCTGTCTATTTAAAAGAAAGGTTAAGGGATCTAAAGAGAGACTCGGTCTCCAAAACAATAGTAACGGAGGACTTCAAGGCCCCATTTTCAGCAAAGGACAGATCAACTGGACAGAAAAACAGCAAGGAAACAGCACATTTAATCAACACTATAGACCAAATGGACCTAACAGATATATACAGAACTTTTCATCCTACAGTTACAGAATACACATTCTTCTCAGCAGTGCATGGAACTTTCTCTAGGATTGACCACATACTAGGCCATAAAGCAAGTCTCAGCAAATTCAAAAAATCAAAATCATACCATGCACCTTTTCAGACTACAGTGGAATGAAGCTGGAATTCAGCAACTCAGGAATCCCTAGAGCATATGCAAACACATGGAGAGAGAACAACGTGCTCCTGAATGAGCAGTGGGTCAGAGAAGTAAACAGAAGAAAACTCAAAACTTTCTGGAAACAAATGAAGATAACAACACAACATATCAAAACTTATGAGATACAGCAGAAGCAGTGTTAAGAGCAAAGTTTATAGCAATAGGTGCCTACATGAAGAAACTGGAAAGGCACCAAATGAATGAGCTATTAATGCATCTCAAGGATCTAGAAGAACAACATCAAACCAAACCCAAAACTAGTAGGAGAAAAGAAATAATTAAAATTAGAGAAAAAATAAACAAAATTGAATCCTAAAAAACAATACAAAAGATCAGCAAAATTAAGAGCTGTTTTTTTGAAAAAAAAAAAAAATTGACACACCATTGGCCCAACTAACCAAAAGAGGAGAGTGAAGACCCAAATCAATAAAATTACATATGAAAAATGAAATGTAAGAAAAGACACCACAGAAATAAAAAGATTCATCAGAAATGACTAAGTAGACCTGTATGCCAATAAACATGGAATCCTAGAAGCAATGGACATATTGCTGGACACATATAGATATCCTATATTGAGCCATGAAAACATAGAAAACCTAAACAGACCCATAACCAAGACAGAAATCAAATCAGTAATAAAGGCCCTTCTAACAGAGAAAAGACCAGGAACAGATGGCTTCACTGCTGAATTCTACCAGGCATTTAATGAAGAACTAACTCCAATTATTCTCAAAGTATTCAAAACAATTGAAAGATAGGGAATCCTCCCAAAGTCTTTCTATGAAGCCAGCATCACCTTAATTCCTAAACCTGAAATGATGCAACCGAGAAAGAGAATTACAGTCCAATTTCCCTGATGAACATAGATACAAAAATCCTCAAAAAATTCTAACAAATAAAATCCAACAACACATCAGAAAGATCATCCACCCAGAGCAAGTAGCATTTATCCCTGGTATGCAGGGATGGTTCAACATTCCAAAATCAATCAATATGATACATCACATTAACAAACTGAAGAACCAAAATCATATAATTATCTCAATAGATGCAGACAAAGCATTAGATAAAATACAACACCCTTTCATGATGAAAATTCTAAGGAAATTGGGAATAGAAGGAATATTCCTCAACTTAATCAAGGCAATTTATGATAAACCCACGGACAGAATCATATTGAATGGGGAGAAGTTGGAAGCATTCCCATTGAGATCCAGTACCAGACAGGGATGCTCACTCTCACCAGTGCTATTCAATATATTCCCAGAAGTTTTAGCCAGAGCTATTAGGTGAGAAAAAGAAATCAAATGGATAGAAGTTGGGAAGGAGGAAGTCAAACTATACCTATTTGCACATGACATTATTCTATATATAGAGGATCCAAAAGACTCCACTAAGAGACTATTTGAACTCCTTGAAGAGTTTGGTAAAGTAGCATGATATAAAATCAATACACAAAATCAACAGCCTTTGTATACACAGACAATGCCATGGCTGAGAAACAACTTCTAAGTCAATCCCTTTCACAACAGCTACAAAAAATCAAATACCTTGGAATAGATTTAACCAGAGATGTCAACGTTCTCTACGATGAGAATTACAAGGCATTAAAAAAGAAATAGAAGATAAAAAACTGGAAAAAATCTTCCATATTCATGGATTAGAAGAATCAATATAATCATAATGTCCATTCTTCTGAAAGCAATTTACAGATTCAATAGGATACAAATCAAAATACCAAAGGCATTCTTCTCAGATCTAGAAAAATGATGCTGAAATTCATATGGAGCCATAGGAGACCTCAAATTGCTAAAGCAATCTTATATAGCAAAAACAAAGCCAGAGAAATCATAATGCCAGATTTCAAGATACACTACAAAGCAATTACAATTCAAACAATTTGGTACTGGTACAAAAGTAGATGGATAGACCAATGGAACAGGATAGAAACTCCAGAGATCAATCCAAACAGCTACAACCAATTTATATTTGATCAAGGAACTAAAACCAATCCCTGGTGCAAGGACAGTCTATTCAACAAATGGTGCTGGGAAAACTGGATCTCAGCATGCAGAAATATGAAGCAAGACCCCTACCTTACACCTTACACAAAAATGCACTAAGCACATGGATTAAAGATCTAAATCTGTGACCCGACACTATCAAATTATTAGAGAACACTGGGGAAACCTTGCAAGACATTGCCACAGGCAAAGACTTCTTGGAAAAGACCCCAGATGCATAGGCAATCACAGCCAAAATTAACAAATAGGACTACTTCAAATTGAGAATTTTCTGTATGGCAAAAGAAATAGTCATGAAAGTGAAAAAGCAACTGACAGAATGGGAGGAGTTATTTGTAAACTATGCAACTGATAAAGGATTAATAACCAGAATCTACAAAGAGATCAAGAAACTCCGCAATAACAAAACAAACATCCCAGTTAAGAGAAGGGCCAAGGATTTAAACAGACATTTTTCAAAAGAGGAAATCCAAATGGCCAACAGACACATGAAAAAATGTTCAGGATCACTAACTTTCAGTGATATGCAAATGAAAACCATAACAAGGTTTCACTTCACCCCAGTTAGAATGGCTTTCCTACAAAAATCAACAAACAGCAAATGCTGGCAAGAATGTGGGGAAAAAGGTACCTTAATCCACTGTTGGTTGGAATGCAAACTGGGAAAGCCACTATGAAAGAAAGGTTGGGGATGCCTCAGAAATCTGAATATAGTCCTACCATACAACCCAGCCATCCCACTCCTCAGAATTTATCCAAGGGAAATGACATCAGTATATAAAATTGTTATCTGCACCTCCATGTTTATTGCAGCTCAATTCACAATAGCTAAGACATGGAATCAACCTAAATGCCCATCAACAGAAGGCTGGATAAAGAAATCATGGGATATGTACTCTATGGAATACTACGCAGTCATAAAAAATGAAATCCAGTCATTTGCAACAAAATGGATGAATCTAGAAAACATCATACTTAGTGAAATAAGCCAGACCCAAAGGGACAAATACCATATATTCTCCCTGATGTGTGACAACTAACAGAGCACCTAGGAGGAAACCCGTAGAAGTGAATTTGACACTATGGGAAGCAATTACTTGAACACCCCTTGTCTTGATTGTCGAGGAACAGTTTATTATTTCATTTTATTTATTTTATTTTTTTCTACTTAATACCATTGATAGAACCCTTTACTTAATATCAAATTAATCATAGGTGTGCAAGTCAATTGAAAATTCAACCCTGTTAAAAAGAAGAGTGGGAATAAGAGAGGGAGGAGCTGTACAGTTTGACACATATTCCCATGGACTTACTCCTAAGGGTAAAGCTAAAGCTTGCCATAGAACTCCAAATCCTATTAAGCTGGGTGGTACCATATTATGTGTTAAAATGATCATATTATGTGTGTAATTGATCATAGATAGGATTAAGTGTCAAAGGGAACACATAAATAAGACCAAGTGTCTGGTAATAACAATAGATAGAATTAAAGAGGAGGTAAATGTTCCAACCTGGGAAGCAGTCCACACAGCAGACTCATAGAATGACAAATGCCCTAAATAGCCCTCTGATCTCAGAATCAGCCCTTAAGGCATTCAGATCTGGCTGAGAAGCCCATGAGAGCATTTCAGGCATGGAAAGCCAAGACACTGTGGCAAAAAATACTCTACATGAAGAATCTCTGTGAGTGAGGCTCTTGTGGAAAGAAGGGCCCATCAAAGAACGAGGTACTTTTCTCTGAAGGGAGGAGGGAACTCCCAATTTGCTTGCAGCCTTGTGTAGATACTGACAGTTTGTGGACTCAAAAGGCTTCCATAGCCTTGGCAGCTCATGACAAGAGCCTCGGGTGATCATTGATGTCATAAATAATAGTGTTAAATAACAACAGGAGTCACTGTGCACTTACTCCCCATGTCGAACCTCTGTCCTTAATGTGTTGTACTATGAGAATTAACTGTAAAGCTAGCATTCAAACAGTACTTTATACTTTGTGTTTGTGTGTGTGTGGGTGCAAACTGTTGAGATCTTTATTTATTATAGAGTTGGTCTTCTGTATATAAAGTTAATTGAAAACGAATCCTAATGAAGAATGTGATGGGAGAGGGAGTAGGAGGTGGGACGGGAGTGGGAGTCAAAGGGTGGATTTTGGTGGGGGAGAACCACTATATTTCTAAAACTGTACCTAAGAAAATTATATTTATTAAATAACATCTTAGAGAAAGGCTTTAGCTTTAGGAGAATGGATGCAAACCTCTTCAAGAGAAGACAGCAAAGCTCCATAATTATGTGTTTACTCACATAATTACTCAGTAAAGTGAGTAAACTCAATTCTAGCCTTGAAATATCCATACATAAGCAGGTGCTATGAAGCAGGAGGCAGTAAATATCATAACAAAATTACCAACTGATTATGAGAATTTGGCTTCATGTGCAATAGATATGCATGGGATTTTAGTCTTATGACCCACTAAGGTTTACTTAGTGACTGAAGTCTATATTTGTAAGAAATACTAGGATGTATTAATTTATTTTTTTGACAGGCAGAGTTAGATAGTGTGAGAGAGAAAGGTCTTCCTTCCGTTGGTTCACCCCCCAAAATGGCTGCGCTGATCTGAAGCCAGGAGCCAGGTGCTTCCTCCTGGTCTCCCATGTGGGTGCAGGGCCCAAGGACTTGGGCCATCCTCCAACTGCCTTCCTGGGCCACAGCAGAGAGCTGGACTGGAAGAGGAGCAACCGGGACAGAACCAGCACCCCAACCAGGTCTAGAACTTGGGGTGCTGGCACCACAGGCGGAGGATTAGCCCAGTGAGCTGCAGCACTGGCCTGGTGTATTAATTTATAGGTACTTGATTCAAGAACTTAACATCATCTAATTCCTAACCCACCATCCACACTCATCAATCCAAAGGAACTAGCAGTTTGAAAAAGCAGAGATGACTGAACAGCACAGACAGGAGCAAGAAGTAGAAAAAGCACAGCCTGGGCAGCTCCAAAAATGCTATTCCCTTTCACCCATAGTTTCTTTCTTCAGGGCTTCTCCCTGTCCAGATCCTATCTTCCAAGGCCTTTGAAGTCCTGAATCCAATGCTCCAATGGCAAACCACTTCATAAATGGAGAATAGGAAAGAGAAGAAAGGGAAAAGTAAAGTGGTTGTGGTGTCTGCTATAGGTAAAATATACCGCTTTCCTTTTTTCTTGTGTCTACTGATGTGGAACTGATCCTTTTGTATTCTTTGGACTCTCCCTGCTATATATCTGCTGTTATATTTTTTTTATTTAAATTTTTTTTTCACCTAAGGGAGAGACAGACAGAGATAGATCTTCCATCCACTGGCTCACTTCCTAAATAACTGCAATAGCCAGAGCTGGTCTGGCCTGAAGCCAGGAGTGAGGAGCCTCTTCTGGGTCTCCCACATGGTTTCGGGTCCAGGTGCTTGGGCCATCCGCTGATATTTTCTGAGGCACATCAGCAGGGATCTGGATAGGAAATGGGGCAGCAAGTTCATGAACTGGCTCCAATTTGGGATGCTGACACCATATGTGGTGGCTTCACATGCTACAGCACAGAACTGTCCCCCAATATGTTACTTTTCTAAAGACAGAGCCCAGAAAAATCAACCACAAGAAATGAGCCCAATATCTGATTTGAGCCACAGTTGGTTGATACATAGTCCACAGTGCCAGCACCTCATATGGGTACCAGTTTGAATCCTGACTACCCCACTTCTGATCCAGCTCCCTTCTCATGTACCTGGGAAGGCAGTGGAGGTTGACACAAATGTTTGAGCTCCTATCGTTCATGTAGGAGACCTGGATGGAGTAATTGGCTTCTGGCTTTGACATGGCCCAATCACAGCTATTGTGGTCTTTTGTGGAGTGAACTAGTGGATAAAGATCTCTCTCTCTCTCTCTCTCTCTCTGTCTCTCACCCCCCATCTCTCCTTTTTGTCTCTGTAGCTGTCTCTTAAGCAAATAAACACAAATGAAAAGAAAGTATTTAAAAAGGTAATGAGCCCAGTTTTCTTTGAATGGGTCCTATTCCTCTGTCTCTGAAGTGCCCAATGCTGAAGTTCTCTTCTTCCTCTCCTGCTAACTGTGGAAGGGTGTAGCCCTGCAGGAAAATCATAATCCTAGAGCCAGACATAACCAAAGTATCCATAATACAATAACTGCCACAGATGCCCCCAATTATTGCCTCAAAGTAAATACTTTGATCATAGTGCACACAATGTTAAGTTTATGATCTGAGTGGTTTTAGTGACCTCAGAATTGACTATCTTATCACAATGGTAGATTTATTATATCATAATGGTTTATCATGCCCAAGTTGATTATGACATCATGAGTTTTTTGCAGTAATCACAATTGATTATAACAATGGTAACTTTATGGCATCACAATGATTTTTATATCATCACAATAGATTTTCACTTCAAAATTTATTTTATGACATCAGAATTTAATATAATATGAAAATAATGTCTATGATAGCTTACTTATCACAGTCGTTGGTTTGTGACATCATAATGGTGGTTCATAATACAATTCATTCTCATGTCACAGTGATAGATTATGACATCACTACGGTAGTTTTCTGAATCTCTTTGGTGGACTTATGGCAAGTAAATTGCTTTATGACATCACAAACATTGATTTTTGACATCACAATATAAGGCTTAAGACATCACAATGGTTTTAAGAAATAATAAGTTTTTACAAAAATGGTGGTTTATGACATCACAATTGATTGTGACATTATCATGGTAGGTTTATGAAATCACAATTGATTATGATAACACAACGTTTGTGTTATGATATAACATTGTAGGGTTACAGCATCGCAATATTGATTTATGACATCACCATGGTTTTTATGACATTACAATATTGACATTGACCTCATATCACAAAATTGATATTGACCTCAAATGGGTGCTTACTACATCACAATTTATTATGACATCACAGTATGCTTGTAATGCCTTCAAAATAGCTACTCATTTTAAATTCATTTTGTGATGCTATGATTTATTAGGATATCAGAACAGTAGGTTTGATGTCACAATGGATTTAGAACTTTACTATTACTCATGACATTACAACAGTTGGATTATGACATCACAATGGTTTGCTTATGGCATAAAATATTGCTTTATGAAATCACAATGGCTTTATGAGATCACAATTTAAATCATAATGGTGGTTTATGACATCACTATTCATTGGGACATTGCCATGGTGGTTTATATTACAGTGATAGCATATGGCATCACAATTGGTTATGACATCACATGTTATGTGTATGAAGCCAGAAGTTTTGATGGCTTCACAATTTATTGTAACATAGAAATGGTAGGTTTCTGATAGCACAGTGTTTTTATGTCATTACATTATTGCTTTATGAAATATCAAGTTGTTAAACTTGATTGGTTATGACATCACAATTGGGTTATGATGTCACAATGTTTGTGATTTCATAAATTATGATTTCATAAATGAGTACATTAATGTTAGGTTTATGATACAACAATGGTAGTTTATCACATCCTGGTTGATTATATTGCAAAGATTTTTATATCACAGTTGATCACATAAGATGTAGCTTTATGACGTTGCAATGGATTTTTATGACATTGCACTAGACTTTTGACTTAAATATTATTTTTATGATGGCTCAATTCATTATAAAATCATAATGATGGTTCATGAAATCACAATTGATTAAGCTATGGTATGACATCAAATGAATTATAACATGATGATTGTAGTTTATGACATCATTATAAATCATATCACAATGTGTACATTTCTGCATCACCACCTTAAGAGTTCATGATTATTGCATCAAAATGGTACATATTTAACATAAAAGTGGTGGATTGTATGGCATAAATACTGGTTTATGACATCACAATGATTGTCATAATATCAAAATTATACATGATATCACAATGATTTTATGTCAAGAAAAGGTTGGCATATGACATCACAATGGATTATTGAAGTTACAATCAATTAGGACATAACACTGCTTTATGACACCCCAGTTATTACATCACAATGGTAGTTTATGAAATCATAATTGATTATGACATATACAATGTCATGTAATATCACAGTGATTTTTATATAATCCTGTTATTGGTTTATGACATCAAAATTCATAACATCAAGATGAAGTTTTATGGTTTTGTATTATGACATCAAATCATAGTTTTATGTCACAAGAAGTTTATGATATCACAGGAGTTGCTTATGACATTTCACTTCTGTATGACAACACGGGTTTTTTTCAGGTATATCACTGGTAGTTTGGGACCCGTGCTGCAGTGCAGCAACTTACACCACTTCCTGCAATTCTGGCATCCCATATGGGACTGGTTTGAGTCTTGGATGCTCAAGTTCCAATCCAGCTCCCTGCTAATGTGCAAGGAGAATCAGTGGATGATAGCTGAAGCCCCTGGGCCCCTGCAACCCCTTGGGAGACCTGAAAAAATTTCCTGGCTTCTGGCTTTAGCCTGGCATAGACCCAGTTTTTGTGGCCATTTGGGAAGTGAACCAGCAGATGGAGGATTTCTCTTTCTCTGTCTCTGTAACTCTGCCTTTCAAATAAATAAATAAATCTTTTCTAATGGGAGGTTATGACACACAATGTTATTTTATGTCCTTACAATTGATTTTGACCTCTCAATGGATTTTGTGACATCACAATTCATTATAACATCATAATAGCAGTTTTAGGACATCACAATGGAGGTCTATGATATCACAATTGATCATGATATCAGAATAATTGGTTTATGTTGTCTCAATACTTTGACTCCATAATTCATCATGATAGCACAATGGCTAACTTATGACATTATTGTGGGACTTTCATGGCATCAGAATATTGGTATATAACATGATGATTCTTTTCATATAATAATTGATTTTTTGCATCAGAGTAGTGGTTTATGTCAGACTTATCCCTGATGGTAAAGTTAGAAACGTGCAAGGGGATTCCCATTCAACCCAATCAAGGTGGCATGTACCAATGCCATCTCACTAATCCAAGTGATCAGCTGCAGTTTATAATTGATCATAATGATAGGATTAAGAGTCAAAGGGATCACATAAACAAGACTAGTGTCTGCTAATACTAATTGATAGAACTAAAAAGGAGAGAACAATCCAACATGGGAAGCGGGATACACAGCAGACTCATAGAATGGCAGATGTCCTAAATAGCACTCTGGCCTCAGAATCATCCCTTAAGGCATTCGGATTTGGCTAAAAAGCCCATGAGAGTTTCTCAGGCATGGAAAGCCAAGACTCTGTGGCAAAAAAAAAAAAATGGCCTAAATGAAAGATCTCTGTGGGTGAGATCCTAATGGAAAGAACAGGCCATCAAAGAAGGAAGTACCTTTCTCTGAAGGGAGGAGAGAACTTCCACTTTGATTATGGCCTTGTCTAAATAAGATCAGAGTTGGTGAACTCAAGAGGCTTTCATAGCCTTGGCAGCTCATGGGAAGAGCCTTGGATGATTACTGATGTCATAAATAAGAATGTCAGTTGTTAAGACAACAGAATTACTGTGCACCTGCTCCCCATGTAGGACATCTGTCCTTAATGTGTTGAACTATGCAAATTAATGGTAACACTATTGATAAAACAGTACTCTATACTTTTTGTGTCTGTGTGGGTGCAAACTGTTGAAATCTTTACTTAGTATACACTAAGTAGATCTTCTGTATATAAAGATAATTGAAAATGAATCGTGATGAAGAATGGGATGGGAGAGGGAATGGGAGGTAGGATGGTTGTGGGTGGGAGGGAGGATATGGGGGAAAAAGCTGCTATAATCCAAAATTTGTACTTTGGAAATTTATACTTATTAAATAAAAGTTAAAAAATGTGTATACAGAGATGTATGTAAAGAAAATCACTTTAGATATTTAAAAACTGGTTTATGAATTAATCGATTATGACATCATAATTGTGGTTTATGATCTCACAGAGCTTTTTATGAGTTCACAATTATGACATCACATTGTTTGGTTTATGATATAACAATGTTGTTTTATCCCATCCCTCTAGATTATGACATCACAATGATTTTTACTAGATCACAATTATTACATGAGGATATAGGTCTATGAAAGCACAGTAGCTTATTATATTATCACAATATTACTTCAAAATGTATTATTGCAACACAATAATTGGTTTATGACATTACAATTGTATATTAACGACATCATAATATTGGTATATGATTATCACTATGGCTTTTATGATCTCATGATTGATTATAACTTCACAGTAGTAGCTTATGCCATCAGAACTGATTATAACATCACAATGGTCATTTATGTCATCACAACAATGGTTTTTGGCATCACAATTGTGAGTATATGACACTGCAACAAATTTATGAATTTGTAATTGATTTTTGACATCATAGCAGCTGGTTTATGACATCACAACAATTGGCTTCTGGTGACACAATATTTTTTTTTTTTTTTTGACAGGCAGAGTGGACAGTGAGAGAGAGAGACAGAGAGAGAAAGGTCTTCCTTTGCCGTTGGTTCACCCTCCAATGGCCGCCGCTGCAGCCGGCGCACCGCGCTGATCCTGGCAGGAGCCAGGAGCCAGGTGCTTTTCCTGGTCTCCCATGGGGTGCAGGGCCCAAGCACCTGGGCCATCCTCCACTGCACTCCCTGGCCATAGCAGAGAGCTGGCCTGGAAGAGGGGCAACCGGGACAGAATCCGGCGCCCCAACCGGGACTAGAACCCGGTGTGCCGGCGCCGCTAGGTGGAGGATTAGCCTATTGAGCCACGGCGCCGGCTCTGGTGACACAATATTAATTTATAAATTCACAATGGTTTTTATGATATCACAACTAGTATGATGTCACAGTGTTTTATGACATCACACTACATTATGCCTTTGATGTCATACTGTTTTTTGTGAATTCATAATTTATTATGACATCACAATGGTATGTTTATGATATAATGATGGTGGTTTATCATATTCCAGTTGATTGTGACATCACAAGGATTTTTATATTGACTTATGACTTTACAATTGATTTATGATACCACGACTGATTTTATCTTTTGATTTTTTTAAGGAATACAACTTCATGCGTTCAATATATACAGATCTAGAAACATGATGCTCTTCCCACCCTACATCTCTCCTACCCATACTCCCACACTAATTCCTCCTCTCTCTTCCTTTCTCATTCTTATTTTTTACAGAGATTAATTTTAAGTTAACTTTTATACTCTAAGATTATCTCTACACTAAGTAGAGATTAAATTGATTAGTATGAAGAATAAAAGAAGTAAAGAACAAAAAACAAATGAGAAAAACATTGTTCCCTAACAATCAAGGCAAGGGTTGTTCAAAATCAATAGATCTCGAAGTTCAGTTTAACTCCTATAGATTACATTTTAAGTACTCTATTAGTTACCACAGATCAGAGAGACAGTATGGTATTTGTCTTCTTATGGCTGGTTAATTTCAGTAAGTAAAATGGTTTCCAGTTATATCTACTTTGTTTCAAGTGAAAAGATTTCATTTTTATTACCACAGTGTATTATTCCACAGTATATATACCATACTTTTTTTATCCACAGTTGATGGACATCTGGGTTGATTCCATATCTTAGTTATTGTAAATTGAGCTGAAATGAACATGGGGATACACATAACTCTTCAAAATGCTGGTTTCACTTCCCATGGATAAATACCCAGGGCTGGGATGGCTGGGTCATATGGTAGATCTATATTCAGCTTTCTGATCTATCTCCATACAGTATTCCACAGTGGCTTTACCAGTTTAAATTCCTGCCAACAGTGGATTAAGGTACCCTTCTCCCCACATCCTTGCCAACATTTGTTGTTTGTTGATTTCTGTATGTAAGCCATTCTAATGGAGGTGAGGTGAAACCTCATTGTGCTTTTGATTTGCATTTCCCTGATGCCAAGCACTACTGAGCATTTTTTTCATGTGTCTATGGGTCATTTGAATTTCCCCTCTTGAAAAATGTCTGTTCAGGTACTTTGCCCTTTACTTATTTGGATTGTTTGTTTTGTAGTTGTTGAGTTTCTTGAGTTCTTTATAGAATCTGGAAGTTAATACTTTGTTGGTTGCATTGTTTGCAAATATTTCTCCCATTCTGTTGGTTGCCTCTTCAAGAAGACTTCCAAGAAGTATTTCCCTATGCCAATGTTTTGTAGGGTTTCCCCAATGTTCTCTAGTAATTTGATAGTATCACTTCATAGATTTAGACCTCTGATTCATTTTGAGTGGATTTTTGTGTAAGGTGTAAGGCAGGACTCTTGTTTCATACTTTTCTGTGTAAAGAACCAATTTTCCGAGCAGCATTTTTTGAAGAGACTGTCTTGGCTCCGGGAGTTGATTTTTGCTCCTTTGTCAAAGATAAGTTAATTGTATGGCTTGATTTTTTTTCTGTGGTTTCAATTATGCTCCTTTGTTCTACAAGGTTTTTTTTTTTAAGGCAGTACAGGTTCTTTTGATTATAACTGCCCTGTAGTATGCCTTAGGTCTGGTATTGTGATACCTCAGGTTTTATTTTTGTTGTTCAAAATTGCTTTAGCTATTTTGGTCTCTTGTGTTTCCATATCAATCTTAGAAATTTTGGGAATAATTTCTATATAAATTGTGAGAATAATTACGTAGAGTAGTTAATATTTTGATTGGGATTGAAATGAATCTATAAATTGCTTTCAATAGTTTGCACATTTTGAAGATGTTGGTTCTAACACTACATAACATGGAAGATTTCTCCACTTTATTATATCTGCTTTTATTATTTTCTTAAATATTTTGTAATTTTCACCATACAGATTTTTGATGTCCTTCATTGAATTTATTCAAAGTTATTTAAGTTTTTTGTAGTTATCATGAATGAGATTGATCTTAGAAATTCTTTTTCAGCTATGGCATTGTCTGTGCATACAAAGGCTATTGATTTTTGTGTGTTGCTTTTAACTCCTTCTCCTTTACCAAATTCTTTTATGAGTTCCAATACTCAAAAGATGCTTAAGGACGTGTTACACACAAAAACACAGAAACATGGTCATCAATACAAAAGAAGGTAAAAGAAGAAAATCTCTCAGTGAAAGTTCAAAGGAAGTTCAATGTAAATATTAGGAATATCTTTTTGAAAAATGGCAGGGCAAAGTCATTAGCTATTGTCACCTTGATTGTAAATGGCCTCAACTCCTCAGGTAAAAGGCACAGACTGGCTGAATGGATTAAAAAACAAAAGCCTTCTATTTGCTACCTACAAGAAACACATCTTACTAATGAATATGCATGAAGACTGAGAGTGAGAGGGGAAAAAGATATTCCATGCCAACAGAAACCAAAATACAGCTGACATAGCCATATTAATATTAAACAAAGAGATTTTAACACAAAAACTATTAATGAGACAAAGAAGGGCATTATGTATTGAATAAGGGATCAATTCAACAGGCAGATGTAACTATTATAAACGTATATGCACCAAATTACAGGGCACCTGGCTATTTAAAACAAATGTTAAAAGATTTAAAGTGTGATTTAGACTCCAATACAATAGTATTGGGGGTTTTCAATACTCCACTTTCAGCAATGGACAGATGAACCAGAAAGAAAATTATCAAGGAAACAGCAAATTGAATTGACACTGTAAACCAAATGTTACATGTATCTTACAGACATCTACAGAACTTTTCATCCTACAATTGCAGAATACACATTCTTCTCAGTAGTGCATGAAGTTGCTCTGGGATTGACTACATACTAGGTCATAAAACAATTCTCAGCAAATCCAAAAAAATCAAAATCATACCATGCAACTTCTTAGACCACAATGGAATGAAGCTGGAATTCGGCAACTCAAGACTCTCTAGAGCATATGCATACACATGGAGACTGAACAACGTGCTCCTGAATGAACAATGGGTCATAAAAGAAATCAAAACAGAAATAAAAAACGTTCTGGAAACAAATGAAGACAACGCAACATTTTCAAAACTTATGGGATACAGCAAAAGCTGTGTTAAAGGAAAGTTTATAGTAATACATGCCAACAATGAGAAATTTAAAGACAACATATAAATGAGCTATCAATGCATCTTAAGGGACTAGGAAAACAACAAACCCAACCCAAAATGAGTAGGAGAAAGAAATGATTAAAATCAGAGAAGATATCAACAAAATTGGATCTAAAAAATTACAAAAGATCAGCAAAACGTAGAGCTGGTTTTTTGAAACAAACAAAAAACAAAAACAAAACTGACACACAATTGGGCCAACTAGCCAAAAAAAAAAAAAAAGAGAAGACTCAAATCAAAAGAAAATTAGAGATGAAAAAGAAATGTAACAAGAGACACCAAAGAAATAAAAAGTCATCAGAATTACTACAAAGAGTTGTATGCCAACAAACTGGGAAATCTATCAGAAATGGATAGATCCCTGGACACATAAAACCTACATAAATTCATAAATTGAGCCATGAAGAACTAACTCCAGCTCTTCAAATAGTTGAAAGAGAGGGAATCCTCCCAAGTCCTTTCTACTAAGCTAGCACCACCTTAATTCCTAAACCTGAAAAAGATGCAATAGAGAAAGAGAATTACAGACCAATTTCCCTGATGAACATAGATGCAAAAATCCTAAACCAAATTCTAGCCAGTAGAATCCAAAATGCAACAGAAAGGTCATCTACTCAGACCCAGTGGGATTTATCCCTGATATGAAGGGATGGTTCAACATTCACAAATCTATCAATGTGATACCCCACAATAACAAACTGCAGAAGAAAAATCATAGATTGGGGCTGGCACTGTGGATCACTTGGTCAATCCTCTGCCTGCAGTGCCAGCATCCCATATGGGCACTGGGGTCTAGTCCCAGTTGCCCCTCTTCCAGTCCAGCTCTCCGCAGTGGCCTGAGAGGGCAGTGGAGGATGGCCCAGGTGCATGGGCCCCTGCACTTGCATGGGAGACCAGGAAGAAGCATCTGGCTCCTGGCTTCAGATCGGTGCAGCACCGTCCGTGGTGGCCATTTGGAAAGTGAACCAATGAAAAGAAGACCTGTCTCTCTCTCTCATTGTCTATAACTCTACCTGTCAAATTAAAAAAATCACATTATCTCAATAGATGTAGAGAAAGCATTTGATAACACACAACACCCTTTCATGATGAAAACTCTAATAAATTGCTATAGAAGAAATATTCCTCAACACAATCAAGACAATTTATGACAGATCTACAGCCAGCATCATACTGAATGGGAAAAGTTGGAAGCATTTCCACTGAGATCCAGTACCAGACAGGGAGGCCCAATCTCACCATTGTGAGTCAATATAGTACTGGAAGTTTTAGCCAGAGCCATTAGGCAAGAAAAAGAAATCAAGGTCATACAAATTTGGAAGGAAGAAGTCAAACTAGCCCTATTTGAATATGACATGGTTCTATATATAGGGGATCCAAAAAACTCCACCAAGAAACTATTGGAAGTATTAGAAGAGTTTGTTTAAATAGCAGGATATAAAGTCAATACAAAAAAGTCAATAGTCTCTGTATACACAGAAAATGCCGCAGCTGAGAAGAACTTCAGAGATAAATCCCAATCACAATAGCTACATAAAAAATCAAATACCTTGGAATAATCTTAAACAAGGATGTCAAACATCTCTACAAGGAAAATTACAAAACTTTAAAGAAAGAAATTGAAGAAGATAGAAAAAATGGAAAATCTTCCATGTTCATGGATTGGAAGAACCAATATCATCAAAATGTCCATTTTTCCAAAAGAAATTTACAAAATCAATGCAGTAGAAATTGAAATACCAAAGGCATTCTTTTCAGATCTGGAAAAAAAATGCTGAAATACATATTTAGGCACAGGAGACATCACATAGCTAAAGCAATCTTACACAACAAAAATAAACCTGGAGGCATTATAATACCAGATTTCAAGACATACTACAGGGCAGTTGTAATCAAGAGTCTACTACTGGTACAAAAATAGATGGATAGACCAATAGAACAGAACAGAAACACCAGAAATCAATCCAAACATCTATATCCAAATTATATTCGATCAAGGAACTTAAACCAATTCCTGGAGCAAGGACAGTCTAATCAACAAATGGTGCTTGGAAAACCAGATTTCAACATGCAGAAAAATGAAGCAAGACCCCTAACTTACACCTTACACAAAAATCCACTCAACAAAGATCTAAATCTATGATCTGACACCATCAAAATATTAGAGAACACTGGAGAAACCCTGCAAGATATTGGCACAGGCAAACACTTTTTGGAAAAGACCCCAGAGGCTGGCCGGCGCCATGGCTCACTTGGCTAATCCTCTGCCTATGGCACCCGCACTGCGGGTACTAGTCCCTGTTGGAGTGCCGGGTACTAGTCCCGGTTGCTCCCCTTTCAGTCCAGCTCTCTGCTGTGGCCTGGGAGGGCAGCAGAGGATGGCCCAAGTGCTTGTGTCCCTGTATCTGCATGGGAGAATGGGAGGAAGCACCTGGCTCCTGGCTTCAGATCGGTGCAGCGCTGGCCCTGGTGGCCATTAGGGGAGTGAACCAATGGAAGGAAGACCTTTCTCTCTGTCTCTCTCACTGTCTATAACTCTCTCTCTGTCTCCCTCTCTCACTGTCTAGCTCTGCCTGGCAAAAGTAAAAGTAAAAATAAAAGACCCCAGAGGCACAGGCAGCCAAAGACAAAATTAACAATTGGTATTACACCAAATTGAGAAGCTTCTGTACTGCAAAAGAAACAGTCAGGAAAGTGAAGAGGCAACCAAAAGCATGGGAAAAGTATTTGCAAATTATGCAACTGATAAAGGGTTAATAACCACAATCTACAAAGAGATCAAGAAACTCCACAACAACAAAACAAACAACCCACTTAAGAGATGGGCCAAGGACCTAAATAGACATTTTTCAAAAGAGGAAATCCAAATGGCCAACAGACACATGAAAAAATGTTCAGGATCACTAGCATTCAGGGAAATGCAAATCAGAACCAAAATGAGGTTTCACCTCACACTGGTTAGAATGGCTTTAATACACAAATCAACACACCACAGATGCTGGCAAGAATGTGGGGATAAAGGTACCTTAATCCACTGTTTTTGGGAATGCACACTGGTAAAGCCACGATGGAGACAGTTTGAGATATCTCAGAAATCTGAATATGCCCTACCCTACAACCCAGCCATCCCAGTCCTTGGAATTTACCCAAAGGAAATTAAATAGGCAAATCAAAGAGCTATCTGCACCTCAGTGTTCACTGCAGCTCAATTCACAATAGGTAAGAAATGGAATCAGCATAAATGACTATGAACAGAAGACTGGATAAAGAAATTATGGGGTATGTTCTCAATGGAATACTACATAGCAGTAATAAAAATGAAATCCAGTCACTTTCAACAAAATGGAGAAATCTGGAAAACATAATGCTGAGTGAAATAAGGCAGTCCCAGAGGGACAAATACCATATGTTCTCCCTGATCTGTGACAACTAACAGAGCACCTAAAAAGAAACCTGTAAAAGTAAAACTAGTACTATGAGAAGCAATGACTTGATCAGCCCTTGTCCTGACTGTTGAGGAATAGCTTACTATTTTATTCTTTTTAGTATTTTCTTTTTCTACTTAGTACTATTCATTGAAGTCTTTACTTAACACAGAATTATTCTCAGGTGTTTAAATCCAATTGAAAATCCATTCCTGTTAAAAATAAGAGTGGGAATAAGAGAGGGAGGAGATGTAGGTTAGCATATGTTCCCTCTGACTTACCCCTAAGGGTAAGTATGTCAGTGTGGGTGCAAACTGTTAAAATCTTTACTTAGTATGCAGTTGATCTTCTGTATCTAATGATATTTAAAAATGAATCTTAATGAAGAATGGGATGGGAGACAAAGTAGGAGGTGGGATGTTTTGGGGGTGGGAGGGCGGGAATGGGGGAAGATACACTATAATCCATAAGTTGCACTTACAAAATCTATATTTATTAATTAAAAGCTTTCTATAAAAAATCAAGGCTCAAAATGTCAATTTCACTTTGATTTATTACATTTTAGATGCTCTATTACATACAAAACATACAGTATTTATCTGTTTAGGACTGGCTTATTTCACTAAGTGTAGTGGTTTCCAGTTCCATCCATTTTGTTATAAAAGATAGGATTTCATTTTTTATCACCGAGTTGTATTCTATAGTGTATATATACCATAATATGAAATGCTTTTTAAAAAGCACCTTAAAGAAGGATATACTTTTTTAAGGTTAACAAAATTAATCTACTAGAGTAAAAATAATTAAGGAAACACAGGGGAAAGTAACACTAACATCCAGTTTCAGAGAATTAAAACAATGCTTTACAGAGAATGTAGCCTTGTCAAGATGCTAAAATTTTATTACAATGTTTAGGAATAAAAATTTAACTTGAGATTAAAATCTACTATATTTTGGACATAAAAGTCTCCAAATCAAATATAATTTAAAATAGTTACACTCTTACTTAAAACAAGCAAATTAAATCACAGTATGAAAACTACCAACCAACCAATTAAAAAGTTACAGAAGCAAAACTTTTGTAAAGAAATACAAAATATTCCAGGGCCAGTGCTGTGGCATAGGGGATAAAGCTATTTCCTGTGGTGCCAGTATCCTATATGAGTGCTGATTTGAGTCCTGGATGCTCTACTCCTGATCCAGCTCTCTGCTGATGGCCTGGGAAAGCAGTGGAAGATGGACCAAGTGCTTGGGTCCCTGTACCAGCGTGGGGGACCTGGAGAAAGCTCCTGCCTCCTGTCTTCAGATCAGCCCAGCTCTGGCCCCTTGTGTCTATTTGGGGAATAAACCAGCAGATGGAAATACTCTCTGTCTCCCTCCCCCACCCCCCGCTGCTCTGTACCTCTGCCTTCCAAAAAATAAATAAATCTTAAGGAACAAAGAAAGAAATACAAAATATTCCAAACACTTCTATGTTTCTCAGATGTACCAAGGTGAAATAAGCAGAGAATATTTTCAAATTTATTTGGAAAGCCAGCATTACATAGATGATGATGTAAGTTGACCAGAACTTTAAATATGAATTAAGTATAAGCCACTCTTTCATAAACAGATGCATATATTCGTAGAATTTTTATAATAAATAAAATCAGATATGAAAATATAATGAACTACAAGTGAGATATAAGAAAAAATTACAAAAGGTTAAACATTTAAACAATTCATTTGAATTTTCCAAGTGAAATTTTTTTTAACTTTTATTTAATGAATATAAATTTCCAAAGTACAGCTTATGGATTACAATGGCTTCCCCCCCATACCTTCCCTCCCACCTGCAACCCTCCCCTTTCCCTCTCCCTCCCCCCTTCCATTCACATCAAGATTCATTTTCAATTCTCTTTATATACAGAAGACCAGTTTAGCATTTACTAAGTAAAGATTTCAACAGTTTGCACCCACATAGAAACACAAAGTGAAAAATACTGTTTGAGTACTAGTTATAGCATTAAATCACAATGTATAGCACATTAAGGACAGAAATCCTACATGAGGAGTAAGTGCACAGTGACTCCTGTTGTTGACTTAACAAATTGACACTCTTGTTTATGGCATCAGTAATCACCCTAGGCGCTTGTCATGAGTTGCCAAGGCTATGGAAGCCTTTTGAGTTCACCAACTCCGATCATATTTAGACAAGCTCGTAGTCAAAGTGGAAGTTCTCTCCTCCCTTCAGAGAAAGGTACCTCCTTCTTTGATGACCCATTCTTTCCACTGGGATCTCACTCGCGGAGATCTTTCATTTAGTTTTTTTTTTTTTTTTTTTTTTTTTTTTTTGCCAAAGTGTTTTGACTTTCCATGCCTGTAATACTCTCATGTGCTTTTCAGCCAGATGCGCGTGCCTTAAAGGCTGATTCTGAGGCCAGAGTGCTGTTTAGGACATTTGCCATTCTATGGGTCTGCTGTGTATCTCGCTTCCCGTGTTGGATTGTTCTCTCCCTTTTTGATTCTATCAGCTAGTGTTTGCAGACACTAGTCTTTTTTATGTGCTTCCTTTGGCTCTTAGTCCTACCATTATGATCAATTGTGAACAGAAATTGATCACCGGGACTGGTGAGATGGCATTGGTACATGCCACCCAAGTGAAAAATTTAAGAAGAAAATCACATGACCATTTAGATTTAATGTTAAAAGTGTTTGAAAACAATCAGCGTGAAATATAAAAAAAAATGACAGCAGTATAGTAAAAAAATGACTTCCATGCTCTTATCAAGATTGTTTAAAAAGAATCTTACAACAAACAACACAATACCTACAGGATCATAGGCAGCTTTTTCCCTGGAAGGAAGGCTAGACCAGGTGCCTCCTCTTTCATCAAATTTTTAATCGGGGAAGTGGAGGGAAAGGAGAGCAAAATTAAAAATAAGGTGTAAAGATTTCTAAGGAATAAAATGTCAATATATTGGAGATATTTAGAGTCCATAAAATCTAAAAACAGATACAACTGATAAAGAATTTAACCAGATTGATGGAAAGATCAATATTTTTAAAATCCATTAGATTACCACGCACCAGCAAGAAACAAATAGAAAATATTAAAGGTCAATAGGCAGAGTAGAAAGCAAATATTAACAGGAGAAACGGGAAAATAATGATTAAATCATGGGATGTCTTTCAGCTTTCTTCCAATCAATATTAAACAGTAACACAAATGACCCAACAGGAAAATGAGTCACAATACGAAGAAAATAAAGCCCAGAGGCCGACGCACAGAACTGTGACTCACTGAAGCAGTTACTGCACCGAGAGCTCCAGCAGGGACCCATCAGGGAGGGCAGGGCCACAGGAGGGACCCGGCAGGTGCAGGAGCAGAGGGGAGAGGCCTCCCGCCTGGGGAGGTGGAGTCCGACCTGCACCCAGGCCTCGCCTCCTGCTGCTCCCACCCAGCACAACCTGCAGTCAGGGGCCCATTGCCGTGGAAGATGATGATAGGATGCATCCGTTGCGAGGTTGTGTGTGCTCACGGCCATGCACGCTGTCCAATCAGGCACGACGACGTCCACGCCACGTCATCACGCGGGGTCCTGACGTCACAGTCATCTTACAGTTCTGGGCAGGAGCGAGGTGCTAGGAGACGGCTCTGCAGGCGCAAGGCTCCCGAAGTGAGTCGGGCTCCGTGGCCTCCACCTTCATCACCGGGGGACGCTGGACACCTGGAGCTGAAAACCGCGACGTGGTGAGTGTGTGCGCCCAGGTGTCGGGAGAGGCGTAAAGCAGCCGTGGAAGCTGCTGAGAAGCTGGCAGGACGCGGGCCTCCCAGAGGTCGTCTCCGAATCTGTGGTGCCATATTGCCGCTGGCCCAGCGCTTCCCTTGGTCCCCTCAGACCCGGGGGTCAGGGTCTGGACTGGCACCCAGGACCCCCGACGCCCTGCCCCTTCCCTGCTCTCAGCGACTTCTCATCCCCAGAGCCTTCCCCGGGCGGCTGTGTGGCAGCAGCCCCGCGTCTCCCCGACTGTGCACTGGGCACGGGGTGGTCATTAGGGAGAATGTGGGCTCCGTGTGTGGGGTGCCTGTGGGACGGGAGCTGTAGTTTGTGCGGCCCTGGGCTCCTCCATCCTTCCCTGCCGGGACCTGATTCCCCCCAGTTTTCTAAATATGTGGGCAGCAGGGTCTCTTCCAGGATGCTGGTCTCTCAGCACAGCTGTTTCTAGGGAGTCTCAGTATTTTCTGTTTCCAATAACATAGTCACCTGGGGTGGGTAAGGCTAAAACAAAAGTTCTGTTTGACTTGGCATTTCTGTTCAGGTTTTAGAGGAGCTCAAGTGCCCTGTAATTTGACACTTGGTTATCATCTTAGCCTTTACACTTTCCCTTGACAGCCTGCTGTCTGCATATGCACTTTTAACATAGATAGTTTTTCTGCTCAAATTTATGAGTATTTTAAAAATTATTCTGTTCCATAAAGCCTTTCCAATCACGAAGATATGTCTACTGAGTTTTTTTGAATTTATATTTTGATATGAGAGCCTGGTTCTTTTTGTTTGTTTTACTTTTTCCAGACTGTTGGATATTATTGACAAAATTTGTGTTAATTCAAGTCATGCAACATGATGTTTTGATGTGTCAGGAAACTTTGAAAAATTATGTAACATTCACATTTTTTTTGGAAATATCAACCATCCTTTATTAGCAAACTTGTACAGGTTAACTTGCTGACCTGGCTCAAAGCAGCATCGCTAACAAGTTCAGGGTTGGAGGTGCACATGCACTAAAGACTGTCTCTGTAAAAAAGGATTTTTAAAATTCCCTCACCTTAAGCATATTTTTTTAAAAAAATCTCCAGTGTTGCAGAAAAAATACCACAAAGTGATTTCAGTCCATGAAAAAAATATCACGTGGGATATATATACATATGTGTGTGTATAAGAAATATATATAAAAAAATACATATTTGTAATATTGAGAAAAGATAAGAGGGTTAATTGGAAAGTTATATCCAACCATGAATTGGACAACTCACTGTGGCACATTGATCAATTTTTCCTTAGTCTATAAATTTGACACCCTGTAGCCCAAATTGAAGAGTGTTTGTATAGTACATGGCAAATCAGACATAATGACCACATGAAAAAAAAATTAACAACGTTAGCCTCAAGAATATTTCAGAATTGAGCATTCAAAGAAAAATAGTGCAACCTAACAAAGCATCCAATATTCACCACACAAATTTTGAGAGTGATTGCCACAGTATTCTGTTCCACACATTAATTTATCTTTTCCCGAATGTTGCCATTGACATGTGAAATTTTCCATCATGTATTTCTGGGCACTGGTACCATTCCTATAATATACTGTGTAAAGTACATAACTTAAGACATTCTATTTACAAATACTTTATACTGTTTGAAATGGATTCCTTTTTCGCCCAACTCCCTTATATCTGCTAGTGATTTTATTGTAATTCCCATGAAGTTATTTAGTTTTACTTACAGTATTAGTGGTGTATTTTATATTATGAGCAGCCTTTCTGGTTTTGTGATTGCAGTTATTGATATATGGAGTTTTTTTATTTAATGATTTATTTATTTGAAAGAGTTACAGAGAGAGAGACAGAGACAAAGAGAGACAGAGAAATAAATGTCTTCCATACACTGGTTCACTCTCCAAATGGCTGCAATGGCCAGAGCTCAGCTGATCCAAAGCCAAGAGCCAGTAGCTTCTTCTGGTTCTCCCATGTGAGTACAGGGGCTCAAGGAGTTTGGCTGTTCTCCACTGCTTTCCCCAGGCACATGAACAGGGAGGCAGATTGGAAATAGAACAGCTGGGACTGGAACTGGTGCCAGTATGGGATGGCAGCACTGCAGGCCGGGGCCTTAACCTGTTGTGCCACATCGTCTGTGCCAAGTATGTGTGTACTTAATATCCTTGTTTAACTAAATCCTTGTATTGTGACATTCTGGCTTGACTTTCTTTCACAGTGATGACATCAAATCACTCAAAATTCTGTTAAGTTTTGCTGGCAACATTAATGTATAGTCTCTCTGAACTCTGTTAGGGTAAGCTTAATCTTACACACTTTAAAGTCACACATTTTTAAACTTTCTTAATTTTTATAATTCCAAAATTATCATTCTCTGAATTTTCCCAAAATGTAGCTCTAGATATACATCCTCAGAATTTCTCTAGTAGGTGGAGTGAGTTTTATATTCATTGATTTTTACTTCTCACTTTATATAATTACAATTTATTTTTCACCAAATTCCTTTATTTTTGCATTTTATACAATTTAGTAAATGTAAAGTAACCTTTGATTTTAGAAATTTTCTGTAGTCTATATATCTTTAGATACTTGGATAATTCCTTTAAGATTATTATCTAAAGTGGCTTGAGAAAAGAGATTAGGATTATTTTAGTATGCTTTTCAAATGTAATAGAATATTTTACATGAAAGTCATATATGCATGTCAATCTCAAATAAAATATTTGTAACATGAACATACTGTTCTTTTTGAGTTTTGAAAGATACTTTGCCCATATGAAAAATACTACACAAACACTCTTTTCATTCAGTACTTGAAGGAGGTTTCTGAGAGTCATGTAATTTGTATGAACGCCAACAGTGAATGCTGTTAACATTCTATTGATCCTCTGTTTAAAAAATCCATCATTTTCTTTTACAGGGCTTTTAAGATTTATCTTTATTTCTGGGTTTATGCAGTTTAATTATGATCTGCCTTAGCATGGTGATTTTTTTTCCATTCTGTGATTGGAGTGCTGCAATGACCTACTTCATTCTTAAAATTTATAGTTTTGTCAAAACTTTATAATATTTTCTAATGGTTCTTTTTATTTCTGTGTTATATGTTGTTACATATCCTTTTCACCTCTGGTTTTATTGATTTGGGTCTTCTCCCTCTTTTTTTGGTTAGTTGCTCCAATGGTAGAACTATTTTATTTATTTTTTCAAAAAAACAGCTCTTCATTTCACCTATTTTTTGTTATTTTACTGGTTTCATTTTTGTTTATTCTCTCATTTTAATCATTTCTTTCATCTTATTAATTTGGGGTTTGATTTGTTGTTGTTTTTCTAGGTCCTTGAGATGCATTGATAGCTCATTTTTTTGGTATCTTTCCAATTTTTTCATGTAGGCACTGATTGCTATAAATTTCACCCTTAACACTGCTTTGGCTGTATCCCATTCCTTTTTACATTCTGTACTGATTTCTTGTATGACCCACTGTTAAATCAAAAGCATGTTGTTCAGTCTCGATGTGTTTCTGTGTGATCTAGAGAATCCTGAGTTGTTGAATTCCAGCTTTATTCCATTTCTCATCTGAGACGATGCATGATATTATGTCAAAGTTTTTGAATTTGCTGAGACTTACTTTATGACCTAGCATGTGGTCTATGCTTTTAGAGTACTAGATAAATCAAGCTAAGATGGCATCTGGAATTAAATTGATTTATTGTTCGGGAACAGTCTCTGGTCTTTCCTTATTGTACAATTTTATGGGTTATGGTTGCTGAAATTTTACTTTTACTAATGAGAAGAGTGAGAGTGATAGGCGCATTGTTGGAATTTTAGTACTTTGGACAACTGAAAGTATTGGCTATTTATGTTTATAACTCAACAATAAGACAAACCAATGAGAGAGGAAAATTATGAGAACACACTTCATAAAAGACCACATACCAATAAAAGTGAATGAGGAGCCAGCATTGTGGCAGAGCAGGTAATTCCTCTTCCCGTGATGGCAGCACCCCATATGAGCACTGATTCATGTGCTGGCTGCCAATCCACCTCCTGGCTAATTGCATGGGAGAACAGCTAATTACAGTCTGGTTCAAAGAGAAAGCACAGTTCTTTGATATCCCTTTCTTGGTTGCATTTTACATATCATCTAATGTTGAACACAATATGCTAAAAATACTTTCTTGAAGAAAAACAAGGCAAGTCACAGGGCAGAATAAAATACCTTGTCACACTCAGGAGAATGGATCATATGTTTTTAATAATTTATTTTTATTAATTTAAAGAGAACCGATTTCGTGTATTTCAAAGGTACAATTCTAAGGATATAATGACATTTATCTCCTTCCCTCTTCCTTCCTTTCTTTTTGAATTTTTGGGATAACATTTTTGTTTATAGTCACAGGCAAAATGCAGCACTAAATAAAGAGTTCAACAAGTCAAAAGTAGAAAGACCACAGTTCATGGGAGTAGACAAGCACTATCAATAATAATCAAATCTCAACATGACAGTTTCACTCATATACAATAAATTTGTTTATTATTCTGTTTATTAGCGACTACACATCGGAGAAAACATGAGGTTTTCATTTTTCATTTTGAGGTCATCAACTCCCTGTATATTTTGGGTGGTTTCCAGGTAACTGTTATGTTCAAAGCTCTTTAGAATCTTCTAGGCCCTAGTGTCATCATACTCATTGACAGCAAATTTATATTTACCTTCGTGAATATTTAGAAAATGAAAAATTAAACTATCTTAGATTTTTGAAATTGTCCATAATGCACTTCTCTGTGCCCATATTTTTCCTATATATATACTAATTGAGCCCATCCTGACTGGGCTGTGCCCCCCTCCCCCACCACTACTGCCCCCCCCCAACATGAAGAAATTCTTCCAGGAGATCAAGGCAGACATCAAATTCAAGAGCTCAGGGCCTGGTCAGAAACCACAGACTCCCTGGGGGAGAAGGCCCCCAAAGAGAAACCCAACCAGCTGGCTCTGAGGCAGCCCTGCCCCGCTGGGGACCCACCGATGAGGCACAGATGGTGGCGGCTGGAGCAGAAGCAGCCCTGGGCCCAGGGACCCAGGTCCATGGGGAACCAGGTGAGGAAGGAGCTGCGAGCCCAGGCCACTGTCCGTGGGAGCCCCGAGGCACAAGGGACTAACGCGGTCCCTGAGGCCAAAGAGGAGGGTCAGCTCACCTGGTGGTGCTGGGCATGTACTTCACCTGCGCGCTCACGGGGCCACCCTGAGCAGGGACCAGCAGGAGGCCGGCATCAAGGAGGCCATTCTTTCAGAGGCTGTGTCCATCATGAAGATCCACACATTCAACAAAGCCCGTGACAGGGTGAAGCTGGGCGTGGACACCACTGCCAAGTACCTGGACAACCTGCACCTGCACCCCGAGGAGGAGAAGTACCGAAGATCAAGCTGCAGAACAAGCTGTTCTCGGAGCGCATCAACTGCTTGGAGGGGGCGCACGAGTGTTTTGAGGCCATCGGGTTCCAGAAGGCCCTGCTTCCAGTCCTGATCAGGAGAGCCCGCAAGAGTTCTAGGTGCTGACCCAGGCGCTGCTGGCCCAGCCCCAGAGCCTGCACAGGCACAAGGAGCAGCCGCTGGCTGCTGATCCCGTGGGGACCATGCTGCAGGCCTCCAAGTTCGAGCTGCCCCGCGGACTTCTTCAGCTTCATGGCAGAAGAGGTGAAGCCAGAGCAGAGGCTCAGGGCCAGTGTAGTGCAGCAGCTGAGCGTGCTGTGGGCTAAGGCCAGGCGCCAGTAGGAGGAGCAGAGGGAGCTGCGGGGGGTACAGGTTCACGTTACTGCGCATGCGCCTCCCAGACGGCTGCCTGCTGCAGGAGGCGGGTTGGGGGTGGGGGGGGCCCTGGGGCTTGGGTGCCCCGGGAGGGCCGCGGGCATGGTGCATGCTGTCCAGTCAGCCCTGACCGTCTTGCCCGCGGGGACCTTCTATGCCTGCAAGCGATTGTTGGCGCTGTACAGCTTCCTCTGGGAGGCCTTGGAGAGCGGCTGGCTGTACTTGGAGCTGCTGGCCTCAGGGGGCAGAAGCTGTTGGAGGAGGAGAACCTGGCCTTGAAGGAGTGCACCCTGGGGAGGGGTGCCCAGCCTGGGTGCGGGGCCCCGGGAAGTCAGACAGCAGGGCCGCGTGCTGCCCCCCAGCAGCAGGGTGAAGCTTGCTCTGCCCCCAGGTGCCCTCCGCCCTTCGACCTTCTCGTGGGACCCAGCTGTGCTGGAGGACCTCGGGCTGCTGGCCGAGCCCCACGCGCATGGCTCCTGAATCCCGAGCTCCTGGCAGCCATGGAGCAGCTCTTGTGCAACAAAAGCAGAGTTGGCCTCAAAAAAAAACCTATAATAATTGTAACTGTTGAATAATACACGGTGGTATACTTAATTTAACATCATTTCCCTGAGTACCATAAACATTTTAGATTAAATTCCTGCAAATTTTACATTTTTGTAAGTGAAATTTTGGAAATAATTTTCAATCATGTCCATTACATCTGCTTGGGATTCTTTAACTTCTTTCCCAAAGTTCTATTTTCTAACCACAATAAAATAAAATGCAAAATATCACACCTATTTTGGGACAAATTTGATTTGCAGGTAATGAGATTATTTACACTTCCGTAGCAGTGCTCTGTAGCAGTGCTATTGTCATTACCATGCTATGTTGTAGTATTTTTTTTTTGACAGGCAGAGTGGACAGTGAGAGAGAGGGACAGAGAGAAAGGTCTTCCTTTACCGTTGGTTCACCCTCCAATGGCCGCTGTGGCTGAAGCCAGGAGCCAGGTGCTTCTCCTGGTCTCCCATGTGGGTGCAGGGCCCAAGGACTTGGGCCATCCTCCACTGCACTCCCAGGCCACAGCAGAGAGCTGGACTGGAAGAGGAGTGACTGGGCCAGAATCCCGTGCCCTGACCGGGACTAGAACCTGGTGTGCTGGTGCCACAGGCAGAGGATTAGCCAATTGAGCCGCAGCGCCGCTTTGTTGTTTTAATTTTAACATGGGGAACCTGGGCTTACCCTGGCCTGTTTTTTGTTGGGAGGTGACCATGTCATATCCTTTCATGAAGTGTCTGTGTAACTTTCTTGTTCATAATTTTTCAGAAGCAAATACACATGGCTATATATGAAATATATGTACCAAATTGTGAATTGTATGAAAAAGATATTTACCTTGGTTATTTTATTTTCCAAAGTGTAATTCTGTATACTTCTATTCCATTAACTTGACTTTGTTATGAGACATGTTGGTTTCTTGTTTTAAAATATGACAATTTTCTTTTTATTCTTTAAGAGTTAATTTAATTGATATCTTCATTCACTTACTGTATATGTGTTCACAACTTTGTTATCATTCCTAAAGAATGACTCAGTTCTGTTCACAGACATTTTGAATTTTTTTAGCATACTATGTGCATCTAAGTCTTATTTCCTGTTGCATTTTATCGTTTTCATCTATATTTCTCTTCCATCTTCCTTGAAGAGCTAACATCAGACTTTCACTCTTAAATTTTCTTGCCATTTTTATTGTGAGTTCATCATTTCAAACAAAATTCCATACATCATCTCAGAACATTCATTTGCACATTTCCTGAGAACTATTGAAATAGTGGACCATTCACCCTTCCAAGAGTACATGTGCTTTAGAACATTTTATAGATTCAATGGTACACATAATTTAATGTTGATCTTGAAAATTTCCACATGCTACATTAACATGCTTTTATCTTTGTTTCCGAATTATTATGCTAAGTAACATTAATTGGTCTAGGGGTCCATGCAGTGGTGTGGCAGGTCAAAGCCCGCCCTGCAGCTGTGGTATCCTATGTGGGTGCCAGTTCAAGTCCTGGCTGCTCCACTTCTGATTCAGCTCCCTGCCAATATGCTCAGGAAACCAAGAAGGTGGCCCAAATGCTTGGGCCTCAGCACCCATGTGGGAGACCTGGTACAAGTCCCTGGCTCCTGGAATCGGATTTTAGCAGCCTTTGCCATAGTGCCATTCAGGAAGTGAACAGGCAGATGAAAGTCCTCTCTCTCTGTCTGTCTCTCTCTACTTCTCTGTGGAATTCTGTCTTTCAAATAAATAAAATAAATCTTTAAAAAAAATTTTTTTTTTTTTGACAGGCAGAGTGGACAGTGAGAGAGAGAGACAGAGAGAGAAAGGTCTTCCTTTGCCGCTGGTTCACCCTCCAATGGCCGCCGCTGCAGCCGGCGCACCGCGCTGATCCTGGCAGGAGCCAGGATCCAGGTGCTTTTCCTGGTCTCCCATGGGGTGCAGGGCCCAAGCACCTGGGCCATCCTCCACTGCACTCCCTGGCCATAGCAGAGAGCTGGCCTGGAAGAGGGGCAACCGGGACAGAATCCGGCGCCCCGACCGGGACTAGAACCCGGTGTGCCGGCGCCGCAAGGTGGAGGATTAGCCTATTGAGCCACGGCGCCGGTTCAATCTTTAAAAAAATTTTATCTGCATTGTATTCCTGCAATTACGTACTCTTTTGTAAATATAATCTTAGGCCTATTTTTTTAAAAATTTCACCTATGTCTGCTTAAAATTCTATAAATACAAACAAATTACAAGTTTCTAGTCACAGTAATTAAAATGTCATGTGCCATGCCATATCTGAATAATTTATTTTTAAAATTACACTTCAGTTGAACATGATCATCAATTTATGTCATTGAATACATACTTTATTCCATTTCTATTTTTGAATTCATTACTACTCCTTTACTTTTTTCATTAATAGTGTAACTTAATGTCAATGATAGAACAAGTTACCTGTGGCAATCTTGGGTTACTTTATCTTTGTAATGTAATCAACTTTACCTAATTTTTTCCAGTTTTCAGACAATGTTCATGCACAACATTGCATAGAATCATTTTGCATCAGTGTCATCATTCTCCTTTGCAGATCAGATATTTTGTTAAATTTCATGGACTCTTTTGTAACTACACACTTTGACTTGATTCTGGAAATATTTACAAAGTCATTTCTTCATATCAGTATTATAGTTTAAATATATTTTGTTAAGATACTTGAAATATTCTTGTTTTAAGTTCTGTTAAATTTATTTTCTTTCATAAATTTATACATATACATATATGTGTATGTACATATACATATATATGTTTCTTTCCCACAAAATTCCTGTATACTGTTTTGTCAATAATACATTATTCCCTATGACTTCTACAAAATTATTCCCTAATACTCAATATCAAAATACATGCCAATCATAGCCCTGAAAGCATTTGCTCATTCTAGTCAGCATTCTCTTTTTGAACATCAAGTGGCTCACATTTCTGTAAGTTGTCTCACTCCTTCCATGTACATGATTGTACAAAATTGTGTCACTGCAGCAGACCCTTTCAGATATTCAAGTTAATGTATTCTGTTTACAATTTGCTATTTTTTAGTACTCAAAAATCAAAATTTGACCATAAATATTTATTGGTCAAGGTACTTGTATGCTCACTAAAAGTTAATATATTAGTCAGCATGGTCTTTTCTAATTTAAGTTCCTGGAATTTTTATTATTTTAATGTAATTTTAAGTTTGGTATTCCTCCATGCCATCTCTATATGATTTTGACTCTTTTTCTCCCAAATTACTAATTTGTGCAATATGTAATCAAAATGAACTGCCTTATATAGAGTGTATATCTCTTTATTTTGTCTTAGAATTTACCACTGCCACCTGAATGTGTGATTAGTAACCTGATTTATGACAATACTAGCACAGGGAAACAGTAGGTACCATAGTTTTGTTTATGATTTTGTGGTTATAAACTCAATTTAAATGCTGCAAGTTGTCCTAGATACTGTCATGAGTACAGGATTTCAGCACCTTATGGGGCCAGTACCATCATGGTCATCAGCATGGGATACTATATCTTTCTGGATGTTACTGGAGCTGTAAATTATTTTCTGATTTCAGAAATTTTCCAAAATACCTGTCCCTGCCATTCTACAATTTTTCCAGTTTATTCTGGACCCTTTTATAGAAATACCCATCCACATGTTTGTCTTTAAATTATGTCTCACACTATAATACTCATTGTTACTTAAGGCAAAGCAAACTTTTCCCTTGCCAGGTGCATCAGGTTTGTATTTTTATTTTCATTTTTAATTTATTACTTTGTGTTTATCAATATCCACATGAAATCTAATCTTAGCACTGCCAATGTATGGCATTCTTTTGGGCATTTACCTAATAATGCCATGACTTTACTCAAAATTGTTCAGGTAGCATTAGTAACCTCCATCTTCATGTTCTATAAAATCACTTTTGGACATTACATTGTTTCACTGTCAAGGACACATGTGATTTATAGTTTCTTTATTTTTAGAGACTCAAAATTGGCATTCATTTTAAATTTTCCATGCATTAGGTTGAGACACTGTTATCTTGGCTCTAAGATTATTGAATTCATTGGCATACAATTTCCTTGATTTAAGAAAGTACACATTTTCTGTAGCTTAAATGTTTATTTAGGGCTGTTTTTATCTATGTCTGTTACATCTTCTTGGGGCCTTATTTCTGTTTCTACCAAATTTGCCATTGGTATATCCAATAGTCAATATACCACATATATAAAATTGTCCCATTTCTCTACTTTTCATGTTGTATTTGATTTTGTTTACTGTAGCCTGAGTAAATAGTCAATAATCTAATTTGTGTCAGTTCTAGTGCAGGAAACTTAAGGCTACCATGATTTTCTTTATCATTGTTAGGGCATCAACTCTTCAATTTCTGGAAGTTGTCCAAACAAATTTTATATTCACAGTACCTGAGAACAAACTAGGGGTGTTCCATCAGTCTTGTTAGCTGGGGAGTTCATTTTTAGCCTTATGTACATACATGTAACTTGAAATTAACCATTTACTTCAGAAATTTAGGTAAATTTTTTTGAACCTTGAATTCATTGAACTCACTCTTTTTCACAGATATTCTAGTCTAGGCTAATCCCAGCCCTGTGACCATTGTCTATGATGATTTAAATCTTTATTGTGAGATCACCATCACACTCAGCATTCTATAAGTTGTCCAGGAAACATTCAGGTATACAGGGTCTCAGAGCCATCTTAACCAAGCATAGGCATTCTCTCTTCTCAAGGTAATATATACATATACATGAAAAAAAATAATTAGCTATATGTATATGTGTGTATATATGTTTATACATATATATATATATATATAACTTCTGGATTTTTATGGAACTCTAATTCATTGTTTGATTATTGAGTTTTTTGATTATTCAAATTTTGCACTGTGTGTCTAGATATTGGCACATTTCCTGACAATTATTTGGATAAGTGTCAGGATCTGGATGTGGTTTTGACCTCAAGATTGTATATATTTATCTAATTTTAGAGGTTGGTAGAGAGGGAGAGATGGAAACTATGAGCTACAGCTGGTGGCTTGTTCCCCATTCTTGGAACTCTAAATTATACTTTTTAGATAATAGATTTTATATTTATGTATACATTTCTAAAGTTTTGTTCTATATACAAATATATAAATAAATAAACTATATATATATATATCTATGGGCTATTTTCCACAAAAATCTCTTTAATGTGCTTGTCATTAATATTGTTACTCTCAATTAATCTAATGTTACTCATAATCTTGAAAATATAATATAAATTTTATTCTAACCAATACACCTCTTTGTGTATCTCATTTTGTCTTTGAATGTATTCTTATCACCTGTGTAAATGATTAGTAGTGTAATGAAAGCCCATCCTAGAAACAAACCTATCCATATGTTGCTTGGATTTTATATTGAAAGATCATAAACATACTCAAAATTTTATTAATTTTGTTGGCCATTTTTATGTATATAGTTCATCAGAAAGACTTTTGGCTCCTATTCTCATTCTCCCTTTTTAGGTAATATACTTTTATCTTTGGTAGTTTTTGTACATAAGTGTAACTGTAGATGCCAGTATCTTTCATTTAAGGGTTTTTTTTTTTGTTGTTATAAATGGCATATTTTCCTTACTTACAATTATTGATTTCTTCTTTTATTTCTCAAGTTTAATGCAAATTTAATACATGTTGGTTGATCCAATCCTGTTGTATATGCTTGTTATGCTATTGCTCCTACATTATTGCTGTCACTTCCAATAATCAGATTATGAGTTATATCCTCATCTTTTATTTCTGTGACATGTATACATCATGATGTAGTATATGCTCATCCTAGCACAGAAAACTTAGCTCATCCTGGTTTATTTTTCATTGTGGTTTCATCAATTTGATGAAAATTATTATTTTTTTCCATTTTCCTTATACTGTTTATTGAACTCTTTTACTTAATTTGGGGCTAACTTTACAAACATTAATTAAACTGAAAGTAGATCTTTGAAAATTTAACAGTGGTAATGGGAGAGGGAGGAGGATGAAAGGTTGGAACCTGGATGAAAGGGAGGGTAGGGTGAGCAATATCACAGTGTTTCTAAATCACTACATATAAAATACATGAAAATTGTATAACATAAATAAAATTTTAGAAAAAGAATGAAAATAAAATGATCAGGATTGTGAAGAGAGATATATACACAAGGATATTCACTTGATACTTCCAATGGAAATAAGCCAAAAGTTGAAAATTATAGAATAATTAAAGAATTAAGGCACCAAAAATATTCCTTGATTTACCTTCCTTGATTTTAAAATTTTTCTCATGGTAAAAATATTTACTGGATTATTGTTCACCAAATTCCTTCATGTCTATTGATCACTCTATTATGTATCCTATATTCTAATTACAATCATCAAAATGTAATTCACGTGTAAAATACAATTCACGTGTAAAATGCTCATTTTTTTTAATTGTTGTCTTTATTCACTGTGTGACCTGTTTATATCATCAATATCCTATTTGAGTGGCTTCTTCTTATGACATCAACATGATGGAAATGTTTTGAATTCTCTCTGCAACTATTTTGTGTCCCAAATGCTCACGCCATCTTAACCCAATCTTTCTCAGTTCCTAGAGGATTTTTTTTAGCTTTTCTGGAATTCTGGAGGAATATAAAATTTTACTTTTAATTTTCAAGGATTTAGATACAAATATCTTTCCATCAATGTTTATCTGGTAATTTTCAAAATTTTTGCTTTCTTTCCATTCATTCTTCCTTTTTTGCATTTTAAAGAATTCAATGGACTATTTTTTATGAAATGACCTTAATGTTCTTATTGTAGTTTCACTCCTATAAAAACAGGTCTAGTCATTGTTATCAAAATATATTTGTACCCTGATAGAGAAAAGTTTAAACTTGTACTTGTATTTGAATTTATGACTATTGTCCAATTATATTATCTAATCACAGTATGTACCAATGCTAGCACTGTGAACATGTGGTCATATTTGTTGGCTTTTTATTGTGTTGTCAGTTCTCTCAAAATTTTGTAAGGAACCTAAGAAATGTTTATCTTCAAAACATCCCACATCCATCTGAGACCAGCATTCTCTTTTCCTCTTTCAAGGATGTTTTTAAGTCTTTATTGATTTTATGGATTTTCTTGATGCTGGTGTTCCTTTAAAATCACTATGGAAAGGAAATTATCTTTTCTGGATTTTAGTTTCTGAAAATTTCACATGGTTTTTCATGTAATATTAAGGAATAATTGTTCACTAAAAATTGTCACATTTTCTTGGCATTAATTGTGTTTTCTTTTTTACAAAATTACTCTATCCACTTAGAGTTGCCACCATATCATTTTTGTCATAGCATTTAAATTCTTTTTTTCTTTTGCCTTTGAATTTAATGCTATCACTCATATATAATTTCAGTTTCTTAGGTATACTGGTTCTTGCATTATGAATATGTGGCTTTTTCATTGTAGGTTTACAAGTCGCATGGAAATTTTCTAGGTTATCTTGGAATCTTTCCTGTACATAGTATCTCTGATTGGTCTAACATCAATATACTGCTTCATGCTATCAGAATCACACAATTTTTTGCTATTTAGAAGTTTTTAGGGATCTCCAAATTTATCACTACTGTTGACATTTTCAATAGCATTATGTTTTTTAACTTTTATTTAATAAATATAAATTTCCAAAGTACAGTTTATGGATTACAAAGGCTCCCTACATAACTTCCCTCCCTCCTGTAACCCTCCCATATCCTGCTCCCTCTCCCCTTCCATTCACATCAAGATTCATTTTCAATTCTCTTTATATACAGAAGATCAATTTAGTATATATTAAGTAATGATTTCAACAGTTTGCACCCACACAGAAACACCAAGTGTAAAATACTGTTTGAGTACTAGTTATAGCATTAATTCACATTGTACAACACATTAAGGACAGAGATCCTACATGAGGAGTAAGTGCACAGTGACTCTTGTTGTTTATTTAACATGTTGACACTCTTTTTTATGGTGTCAGTAATCACCATAGGCTCTTGTCATGAGTTGCCAAGGCTATGAAAGCCTTTTGTGTTCGCCGACTCCAATCTTATGTAGACAAGGTCATAGTAAAAGTGGAGGTTCTCTCCTCCCTTCAGAGAAAGGTACCTCCTTCTTTGATGGCCCATTCTTTCCACTGGGATCTCACTGCAGAGGTCTTTGATTTAGGTCTTTTTTTTCCAGAGTGTCTTGGTTTTCCATGCCTAAAATACTCTCATGGGCTCTTCAGCCAGATCTGAAAGCCTTAAGCGCTGATTCTGAGGCCAGAGTGCTGTTAAGCACATCTGCCATATTTTACATGAGGAAATTTTTATGTCAGGTGTGGGGAGCAACCCGGACTAGACTAAGTTACTGGAATTAAGACTTATTCTATGCATCTGCTCTCCCACAATATGGCACTGGGAGAGAAGAAAACAGCTTCTACACAGCTGCCTCCAGTTCAGCCAATAAACTGTAGGACTTGCTCCTGATTGGAGGAGAGCAGCGTACTCGGCGTGTGGGTAGCAGAGTTGGGATTGGTGGAAGAGGACTATAAAGGAGGAGAGAGACGGCATGCACCAGGAACATCTAAGGGGAACATCTAAGGGGAACATCTAAGGGGAACACCTGTGCAGCCCCCGAGAGAGCCGGCCGGCGGTGTGCCGCTCCCCTGCGGAAGTGGGGAATGTGGCCAGGGGGAACTGCCCTTCCACGGAGGTGGAAGGGACAGTAGCCAACCCGGGAAGAACCAGCAGCAAACCCGGGAGGGCCGAGCAGACAAAAGAACAGCGCAGGGTCCTGTGTCGTTCCTCCATGAAGAGGGGGAGCGACAGTCAGGGTTCTTCTTTTGGGTACATTATCTTAACTCCTGTGATATGCAATCATTTTAAAAATATGATTTAAGACTATTTTCACTAAATCTCTTTGTTTAGTTGACACTTCGTAATTATTCATACCAAACTGCTCAGTTTTATCCTAATCACAATTTATCCAATGATATGAACATCACTTTTCATTTATTTTTATTTGACTTTATTACTGTCACTATTTTATAACATCAGTCAGTACCCGAATTGTAGGCAAGTGTTAGCATTGTGGGTTACTATTTTTACTGAGAGTTTATTAACTCAAGGAAAGTGTCTAAGCTTTCCTGTCTACTTTAAAGTGCACATTTTTTCTGTACTACCTATGTTCAGTATATTCTTTCCCCCATTCAAGTTCTTTCCCTTCACTGCATCTGGATTGTGATGAGATTCAATTTAACATTGGAATTGAAATATTCCACAGTGTCCTTCTAGATACAGTTGTCTTAAAGTTTTCTACTGATTTATGGAGTGATGTTTTCTTGATTGAAAATCCTGAAGCTCTATATTTATTCTTAAATAAAATTGTGATTGTTTCTTTTTTAAAAGAATTATTTATTTGAAATGCAGAGAGAGAGAGAGATTGAAAGAGAGCAAGAGAGAGAGAGAGAGAGATATCTTCCCACACTCTGGCTCACTTCTCAAATCAAGGTTGTGGCGACAACTGGATCAGGAACTAGGAGCTACTTAAAGATCTCCCACAAGGGTGTAAGTGTCCCAGCATATGGACCTTTTCCACTGCATTCCAAGGTGGATTATAAGGGAGCTGGATCAGAAGTGGAACAGCCAAGATTCGTTCTATTAAGGGTTCTAACAAATTACTCATAATATTGAGAGTAATCACATTCTATATTATGAATGAGAACATGAATTGATTTTACCTCTGTCATGTCATAATTACGATTGCCTGTGTATGCTATTAGTATAACAGTTTTTCGCAATATTAACACTGTGAATGTGTGGCCATCAATGTTAGCTTTTTCCTGTGTGATAATGAAATCATGAAAAATTCTGTGATTTACAATGACATCTTTCATGATGAGTTGATCAGAGATTTCTAGATCTGGCGTAGTAATTCATGCTATGATCAGAGATTTCTAGATCTGGTGCAGTAATTCTTGCTATGAAACTCATATGTTCATTATAGTCTAAAGATAATAGATAATTCATAATAAATTATTTATTTGTATCTTCTTATAGCTATTGTTGATATTTAGTCTTAATTTACAATATTCAAACCTATGTTATAATATTAGTTCCTTTTGCATTTCAAAATATTGCTATCACATGTATATTATCATTACTCTACTATCAATTTCTCCCAATTGGTAGACTAGCAATATCTACCAATGCTAGAATAGTGAACCTGTGACCATCTTGGATGGCCTTCTCATTGAGACCTCACCTAGCGGAGGGTATTTCTCTACATTCTTCTGAAAATGTTGATGTTCACATTTTCTTTATTATTTAAAAATCTGAGGAGGATGTAGGAAAAAAGGGAGAGAGAGAGAGAGACAGAGACAGAGAGAAACAGAGAGACAGAAAGAGAGAGAGATCTTCCATCTAATGGCTCAGTACACATAGCTGCACCATCCAGGTTTGGACCTGACCAAGTCCAGGAGCAATGAAATCCATCAGGCTCCCATGTGGGCAGTGCCATGCAGTTAAGTATTTTAGTATCATCTGCTCCCTCCCAGGCACACTAGAAGTGATCCGGATCCAAAACAGTGGGCTAGGACTCAAATGGGAACTCTGATATGGGATGCAGTGGGATGTCCCAATGCATCATTTTACCAACCTGTACACATTTTCGTAGACAAAAGTAATTCTTTTCCTTTTCAAGGTGATTCATTCTTTGCCTTCTCTGTAGTTTTAAAGGACTGCAAATCATCTTTATATATTTTAAATTAGCGAGTATAATTCTTGATACACATTTCTTTAATATTTTCCTGATAATTGTACTGAATTTAACATTTTGACTTATTTGTTGTCATCTAATTATCATTTATCTCTATAGTTTTTCAAAATTTATTTATGTGAAAATCAGAGTAACACAGAGAGAGAAGGAGAGGCAGAAAGAGAGAGAGAGGTCTTCCATCCTCTGGTTCACTCCAGAATTGGCTGCAATGGCAGGAGATGCTCCAATCTGAAGCCAGGAGCCAGAAACTTCTTCCGGGTCTCCCACCTAGGTCAGGGGCCCAAACACTTGGGCCATCTTCTACTGCTTGCCCAGGCCATAGCAGAGAGCTGGATCAGAAGTGGAGCAGCTGGGACTCCAACTGGTGCCCATATGGGATGCTGGCACTGCAAGCAGCATCTTTACCTGCTGTGCCACAGAGTCAGCCCTGAAAGGTTTATTTTTAATTCCCTCTTGAAAATCATAGTATGGAACTCCCTGGGATATTATATCTTTAAAATGAGTAATGACATGTATTCATGATATTCTGAAAAGGAAAATTCATTGCAGTAATAGCTCCTGTGGGCTAAATCTATTTCATTTGTTTTTGTAAAAAGTTTTATTGGAATACAACCCCATCTATTTACCTATAGCTTACACATATTTTAGATGACAGCATTGGCACTATAGTCCACAAAGTCAAAAATATTTACTACCTGGCTCTTTATAGAAAAGTTTGCCATACTAGTTTAAGATTAAAGATCTCTGGGGGCCGGTGGGGAGGCTCACTTGGTTAATCCTCCACCTACGGCACCAGCATCCCATGTGGGCACTGGGTTCTAGTCCCAGTTGCTCCTCTTCCAGTCCAGTTCTCTACTGTTGCCCGGGAAGTCAATGGAGGATGTCCCAAGTGCTTGGGCCCCTGCACCCACATGGGAGACCAGGAGGAAGCACCTGTATCCTGGCTTTGGATCAGCATATTTCCAGCTGTAGCGGCCATTTTGGGGGTAAACCAATGAGAGGAAGACCTTTCTCTCTGTCTCTCTCTCTCTCACTGTCTAACTCTATCTGTCAAAAAAAAAGACTAAAGATTAAGATTAAAGATCAAAGATATTTGGATATGTTCTTGTAGGTTTTATCCAACATTCAGAATTGTTTACAGAATATGTAACATTGTAGGCAAGCCCTCAATAAATTAATTTAAAGGTCTATCATTTGAGCATTCATGCATTGGAAACAAAACCCAGAAATCCCATAACTAGTCTGTTGTTTTGTCAAAACAATCCCCATTATGTTTTATATATGATAAATATAATACATTAGAAAAGTTCTTATCAGAGGTGTGCATATGATTCCACAATATCCAGGGTTTTGTGTAGGATCTAATTCCAGTGAAGTTCTTACAAGATAGAAAGGATGCTATGTTTCAAATTTGAATAGATCTTACTAAATTACCATCTAAAAGAATGTATTAATATCATTAATTAATAGTGTATGAGAATAACATTAACCTCACATTTCCAGCATATTTGATTGAGTCAAATCAATATGATCAGAAAAAATAATTTTTGTCACTGTATATTTTGTTAGGATCTATTTAGTTATGTGAAAGTTACAGAGGGAGAGGGAGAGACCCAGAGAGAGAGAAAGCTTCTACCTACTGATTTACTTCTCTAATGTCCTCAATGACCAGGGATGGGCCAGGCTGAAGACAAGAGCCAAAAGCTTCCTCAGGGTCTTGCACATGTGTGGCAGAATCCCAACACCTGGGAAAAGTCTTTCTTCTTTTTAGGCCATTATCAGGGAGTTGGATCAGAAGTGAGCAGCCAAGACACCTACTGGCACCCATATGGGATCCTGGCATCGCAAGTGGTGGCTTTACCTGCAACACCACTAGGCCCTTCGTTAAAATTTTTAATGGTTTAAATTCTTTATCTTTTGCAGAACTTCATAGGACAAATTACAAATATCTGCAGATGTTTCTACGTATTTGTTCTAGCTTAGTTTGCAACTTGTGTATAGTGAATTATAATTCTTAAAAATATGGGAGCCATGATGAAATAAACCTGTTGTAGGCTTTTTTTTAAATGAAATACATTGTTCATACCCAATAAACTTCATATTTTTCAAAAATTTTTCAGCTGTTAAGCTGTTTATGTTTTAATTGAGTCAAATTGTATGAAAATCTTTGCAACTCATTATTTGATTTGCTTGAACTTATATCAAAATATTTGATATTTCAGTGTGTTTTATATATTTGGACTTCTGTGGCCTCAGGCCTCCTTCTTTTGTAGTAAGGTATGATGAGCACTTGAGAGAGAGGGTTATGTACTTCCATGTGAATTCTTAATATAAATATATAACTGTCTTTTTCACTTCAAGTTCCTAAGTGGTAATTCACAAATATGGTTATATAATAAATATGGGTCTTTCAAGTCTTTGGATCATTTACAAATAATAAATATGTACTTCTAGCATGTAACGCTTACTTTATTGTACTTATTTATATTTTGTAAACACCAAATATCTCAACTAACTGTATTCTTATTGAGTTAATTTTACATGCTTATTTAATAACTGATACAAAAGACTATAATTTGTAGGTTGAGATAGAAGCACAACAAATGAAGACTGAATCCACCACTTGAGATCTAGAAAGTTACAGGCACTGTATTTGCTTGCATACAAAAGAACAAAAGATTTTATTTTACTAAAAATAAACGCATAATCTTGTTATATTTGAAAAAAAAAGCATTTTCAGACAAGCTCCTTAACTGACATCTGCCTTCCTCTTTATTTCTACTTTACTAAATAGGCATGGAAGGGATCTTACCATTCTCCAATCCTCCCACTACTGGCTCTTGCCAGGAACCATGTATTTGTAAAGCAAAAGCTACAATCCCATCTGAAAGCATAAAATGTAGCAAAAAATGGAATCTTTCTTCTGTAATGGAAGCAAGTGGGAGACATCTTCAAGAAACCATGAGTTCCCCCTCTTCCTGAACTGGGAGGGTTTCACTGTTTATTTGTTCAGGTTCTATCAACTTAACAATGTCTGTGGATGGCACCACCGCTCAATAGGCTAATCCTCCACCTAGCAGCACCGGCACACCAGGTTCTAGTTCTGGTCGGGGCACCAGATTCTGTCCCGGTTGCCCCTCTTCCAGGCAAGCTCTCTGCTGTGGCCCGGGAGTGCAGTGGAGGATGGCCCAAGTCCTTGGGCCGTGCACCCCATGGGAGAGCAGGAGAAGAACCTGTCTCCTGGCTCCTGCCTTCGAATTGGTGTGGTGCACTGGCTGCAGCGCGCCGGTCGCAGCAACCATTGGAGGGTGAACCAACGGCAAAAGGAAGACCTTTCTCTCTCTCTCTCACTGTCCACTCTGCCTGTAAAAAAAAAAAAATGTGTGCAGCAAACAAATGAAACAAATGAGAGTATCGTTCACAACCCACATTTCACATTATATCAATTTATGGGAGACAAATTTCAAAGGATATTTTTGTCTAAAAGTAGAAATCATTACCGAAATTATACTTGAACTTATAAAATGAAACACTCTAAAATTTTGAAACTGTATTTAAAATAAATATCCAGGGTAATTTTTACAAACTGCATTGCAGTTACTCTGGGTAAATATAAGTCCTATGATTACATAGCCTACATTTTCAGAGTCAACACAAAACCAGAATTTTAAACTGCCACGTACAGAACAGTGAATCCCTTTCAGGAAACAGCCACTGGCAGTGAGGCCGGTGGCAGGGGCAGGCCTGGAGAGGAGTGCAAGCAGGGAGTCTCTGGGCCAGGCCTGCAGCACCCACTTCCTGCACCTGGGGAATTTGCTGGCAGAGCCTGGCAAGGTCACAGTGCCCCTGCAGCTGTCTTGATCTGCTGGGAGGCTACCATGCCTGGGCCACACCCATGCCACTGAAACCGAATCTCAGAGCATGGACCCTGTTGCCTACCTTAGCACCATCAGCTCCTACCTCCCATGTTCCTGGCCCATAGGCGGTTGCTGGCCCAGGGCACCACATGGGTCACCCTGCACAAGCTGTGAGGAAAGCTTGGTATGAGACAGTGTCATGAGTTTTAGTGTGATGCGGCCCAGAGTAGAGGGTTGTCTGTACACAGTGAGTAACCCAGAAGCAGAAAGTCCCTGAAAGGGGTTTGCGGATCTGCAGTCTAATCAGGGTTTGCCTCCAAGGCCTCAGGAAGTAGCCAAACCTTACGGCTGATCAGAGCCATGGACTCACTCCAGTGAACCCGGTCAAGGGCAAGGGGAGGAACCTCCAAGTACTGCTGGCCACGCTGCCCACAGTGCTGTGTGACCTGGCAGCCGCCTGAGTCCATGGTGCTGCTTCTGAAGAGGTAGTACCCGTACTCCATGCTGTTTGTACATTCTCCATTTCAGCCTCCCATGTCCTCCTCGAAATGAACCGTGGAGCTGAAGGACACCTGCTCCGAGTTCCAGAACCATGGCCTCTGGTCCCTCTTCTGAGGCCACAATGGTCATGGCTGCACACGAGGCTCTGGAGGCTGACGAATGTTATTTGGGTTGGGTGTGGCCATCAGTGGGGTAGAAGAGGGACGTGGGCTCCCAGTACCACTTGTCCTCTTGTCAGGTCAGGACGCAAGGAGAAAGGGTTCACAGTCTCTCCTGCTGTTCTTTCTCCTCCTACATGGAGGTACCCACTGTGTGGGGCCTGTCACACTGCCCGTGCTGTAATGCTCAGGACCATCCGTGCATCACTGACGGGTTTTCTGAAGGAGAAAGCACAGGACTGCTGAGAAGCTGACGAGGCTGCTGCTGAGACCAAGGCAGGCCGCCATTATCTGGAGGAAACCTGACCAAGCATCTCCAGGCTGGGGAATGCGGAGGCACCCGGGAGACAGCATCCAGAGCTATAGCATGGAGAGGAAGGAAGGAAGGGACCCTTTGTGGCAGTGAACTGAGAATTCAAGGGACCCAGCCTGGCTGCAGGGTCCCTTCTGAGCCCCCAGCCCCACATGGGAGAGGCCTTCACTGCCCAAAGGCCTGGAACAGCCATCAGGATCCGGGCTCCTGGTGAAGCCCTGTGAGTGCCATCAGAGTAGGATTCTGGCCCTGCCACCCACTGTGTCTCAAGCAGACTGAAAAGGGAGGGACTTTCAGTTCCCAGAATGCACAACAGCCATCACGTGCAGCCCACCTTGGGAACATTGATCTACTATACAACCCAGTCTAGTATGACTGTTGATAGGAATAGGGTATGTTTCCTTCTTCCTAGGATGGATTGAGATTAAATCAGAGTAATTTATTTACTAGAATATTTAGTCTTAGATAATTAGAATTTTTGTGTTTTTTTTTTTTGATTATGCGAGAATTGGATATGCGTGTCTTTTTGGTAGCTTTCTTGTAACAAAATCATGACAGAAATTCTGTTCTTCAAAAAAGGTCATAAAAAATCAAAAATGTCTGTATACATTTAATCTTTTATCATGTGCTTTTTGCTGCATCTCTTGTAGAATTTGTAATGCTATATTTGGTTTTCATTATATCTGAGGATCACTTGTCTTTTTTAAAGGATTTATTTACTTAAAATCAGAGTGACAGAGAGAGGAGGAGACAGAGACATATATCTGCTCGTTTGACCCCTGGTGTGGCTGTAACAGCCAGGGATGTGCCAGACGGAAGCCAGGATCCAGAAACTCCATTCACTTCTCCTGAGTGGATGGGAGAAACCCAAGGATTTGAGCATTGTTTGGTGCCTTTCATGTTCAGTTGCAGGAAACTGCATGAGAGGAATGGTGTGTCTGGGTCTCTAACCAAGCACTCATATACAGGATGCTGGTGCCCCACGCAGCAGCTTGACCCACTGCACCACCATGCCTGTCCCACGAAGATCATGTTTTCTTATCGCATTCAGGATTATAAGCTTATTTACTTGTATATCTTGCTTTATTGAAATTTTTTTCCCCTCGCTTTTTTTTATGGAATAGGTTTCTTGCCTATTTTCTTTTTGTATTTTTGGTTTGTTTCTTTAGTCTTTGTCAAACTATAATCTTTTTTTAAATTACAATATTAAAGTGCTTATTCAAAACAAAATATAAATATAGTGGTGACATATTTTACACAGGTATCAAATTATAAGCTCAGTAATGATATACTTTAATACTAAAGTTGCTCTGTTAGTTTATTCTGTGATCTATTTCTTATAACTCATTAAAATTTTCCACATTTTTATTATCTTGTCAAATATCTTTCTCTAATAAGAGACACTTAAAATTCTCTATTAAGAGACATTCCCTAAATGGCCGCTATGGCCAGTGCTGTGCCAATCTGAAGCCAGGAGCCAGGTGCTTCCTCCTGGTCTCCCATGTGGATGCAGTGGCCCAAGCACTTGGGACACCCTCCACTGCCTTCCTAGGCTACAGCAGAGAGCTAGACTGGAAAAGGAGCAACTGGGACTAGAACCCAGTGCCCATGTGGGATGCCGGCAATGCAGGGGAAGCATTAACCTAGTGAGCCATGGCACCAGCCCCTACTCTTCAATTTATAATAGAATAATTTGTAATTTTGCTATTGAGTTACCTATATATTCTGATTGTTAAGCCATTCTCAGGTGAAAGGTTTGTAAATATTTTCTGAAATTATGTAGATTCCTTGTTTGCTTTATTTTTTCATTGCTGTAAAGAAGTTTTTAACTTGATGAAATCCCATTTGTCTAAGTTTGTTTTGTTTCCTGTTCTTTGTGTATGACATAAAAAAATCCTTGCCCATTACTTTTTCTTCTAGGAGTTCAGAGTTTATTTTTTTACATTTAGATTTTTAGCTTTTATTAGGTTTTTCTTGTACACAGTGAGAGATGAAATCCAGTTTAATTCTTTTGGATATAATGTAAAATTTCAACATCCTTTTTAAAAGCCTTTATTTACTTAGTTGACAGGTAGAGTTACAGAGAGATAGAGGAAAATACAGAGAGAAAGGTCTTTCATACAGTAGTTCACTCCACAAATGGCCACATTGGCCAGAACTGGGCTGATCAGAAGCCAAGAGCTTCTTCCAGCTTTCCCCCATTGGTGTAGGGGCCCAAACACTTGGGCCGTCTTCTACTGCTTTCCCAAGCCTTAGCAGCGAGCTGGATCAAAAGTGAAGCAGCAGTAACTCGAACTGCAGCCCATACAGGGTCCCAACCCTGCAGGCAGGAGCCTTACCCACTATTCCACAGTGCCAGCCCAGAGGTTAGCTTCTATAAACCAAGTTGTCAGCAAGTCAAAGAGCTATGTTTTCAATATCAGATAGCAGAGTTCTCCAGAGTTTACTGTATTTAAGTCATTAGTTAAACACATACATAATGGGTTATTGAAAATCCATTATAATTAAATATCACCATGAATAAAATATATATTGATTAAAACTGAATACTACTGTCCCTCAACAGTTGAGACAGGGGCTGTCCAAAAGCATTGCATCTCGAAGTGGCCATTTCTCTTTTATTTATTAACTTTCAGGTACTTTATTAGTTATCACAGACAAGGGAGAACATATTATATTTGTCCTTGGGGAGTGGATTATTTCAATAAGTATAATGGTTTCCATATACATCCATTTTGTTACAAATGACAGTATTTCATTTTTTATCACTATATTATTCCATGGTGTACGTCTACCATAATTTTTTATCCAGTCTTCAGTTGACAGACATCTGGGTTGTTTCTATATTTTAGCTATTGTGAAATGAGCTCCATTAAACATGAGGGTACAGATATCTTTATCATATACTGATTTCATTTTCATTAAGGAAATTTTTTTTATTTTTTAACATTTATTTATTTATTTGAAAGAGTTACACAGAGAGAGGAGAGGGGGAGAGGCAGAGAGAGAGAGAGTGAGAGAGAGAAGTCTTCCATCTGATGGTTCACTCCCCAGATGGCCGCAATGGCTGGAGCTGCACCAATCCAAAGCCAGGAGCCAGGAGCTTCTTCCGGGTCTCCCATGTGGGTGCAGGGGCCCAAGGACTTGGGCCATCTTCCACTGCTTTCCCAGGCCATAGCAGAGAGCTGGATTGGAAGAGGAACAACTGGGACTAGAACCCGGTGCCCATATGGGATGCCAGCACTTCAGGCCAGGGCATTAACCTGCTGAGCCACAGTGCCAACATTTAGTAAATTTCAAGATGTGAGATGGTTGGGTCATATGGTAGGTCTCTCTCTCTATATATAGGCATTTACACCTACATACATGGATACAAAATCTTAATTTATCTTTAGTACTTTATAACTATTTCTTTTCTAGCAGTTGAATATGATAATTGTACAAATATTTCTCAATAACATATATAATTCTAAATGTTTGCTACTAAAATTTTGTGTTTAAATATAATTTTGTAGATGAACAATAATAGAAAAAATGAAATAATGGAGGTGTCTAGACTGTATTTTTTACAGAATGGTTGTTCAACAAAAGACCTTTAAGTGTGATGCTATTCACTGATACTTTATTAACATTACCTTGAATAAGGAAGGGAAAGGAGAGTACAGATTTTGTAAGACCCTTATTATTTTGTCTGAGTTATAATTAGATGAAGAATTTTATTTCTATGTGTATCCAAGACTTCAACAAAGAAAGTCTAGGAACTGAGAAAAAATCTGTTTAAGGCAAACAATATAACAAATTTTCTTGTCTGCTAGAAAGCTATGAAAAATGCACTTGTTTTACCTGTACATTTTACTTGTAGGTCATTTTTGTGTGATGTGACCATAAAATTAGTGGATTGAAAGGGATTTTATTTTAATAAATGAGTTTTTTGTGATTGATTTACTAGGTTAAATTTGTTAGCTTTTTGTTTATTTTATTATTGTTCTACAATTCCTACTGGACAGAACTTTTTTCTTTCACAATAGTTTGATAGTATGCTGAGAACATTATGGATTGAGGCAATATTTAAACAGAAAGCATTTGGGCTGGTAACTACACTTTCTATTTTTGTTAAAGTAGCATGTGATATTTTAGCTCCTTGTTTCATTTGGATTGAGCTTTCTGATTAAGCATGCTGGAAAGTACCAATATTTACAAGTTCATATTCTTTTTTTAAATATTTATTTATTTGTTTAAGAGGTAAAGTTGCAGAGAGAGAGAGAGAAAGAGAGAAAGACAGACAGAAAGGTCTTCCATCCACTGCTTCACTCTCCAAATGACCCGAAAGGCCAGAGCTGAGCAACTCTGAATCCAGAAGCCAGGAGTTTCTTCAGGGTCTCCCATGCAGGTGTAAGGACCCAAGCACTTGGGCCATCTCCCACTGCTTTCCCAGGACATGAGCAGAATGCTGGATCAGAAGAGGAGCAGCCAGGACATAAAATGACACCTATATAGAATGCTGGCACCACAGGTGGAGACTTATCCTATTATGCCATAGCACTGAACCCTAGAATTATTGCAAAAAAAGCTAGAACATTTTTCCATTATTGTTTAGAAGTGTATTAGAAGTGCCACTGTGTTTTTCCTCGTTCCTTTTTCATGATACATTTTAAACATAAATATATCTTATTTTACTTGATTTTTAATAAATGTTCTGTTCCTTTGTACTTGATATGATTTCCTAGTCAACATTTTTCATATCAATAATCTAGATAAGAATATAATAGTATTTTATTGTGTACATCTTACTTTATTTTATCCTATGTAAGCTTTCAATTCTGCAGCTTTGTAAATCTCAGTTCATTCAGACATCCTGAAAGTTATTTTAGACTAATGTTATACTGGTGAAGAGGTGGTGATTAAACGTATTAAAAACAGAGAGTTTATGTACTTCATATGAGATAGACTTATGATAAAATCGATGTAACTGTTAATTTTTACTTTATTGAAAATAAGCTATAAGTAGAGGCTTGAATAGAATAGACAATAGGAATATTCACTAGTAGTAATGCAGCTGGCAGAAGGTTTTATTACTCATGTGAAAATTAACTCTTTAAGAATTGCATGTAATGATTCAGATTAGATTTAGCAGTGCCATTTGCCAGTTCTTATCATTGGAATGAGTGAACTGACAAGGCATTTTGGCCAATTAATTTTCATAAGTTTATTATTGCCTATATTCCCCCATGTGACAACATATCAGAAGTGGAAGACATTATAGTAAGAATTTAACCAAACTTTATGCCAAAAGTGCTTATATAATTTGTCAGGCAGAATATCATGTTTTAGCTATCAGATGCCTTTAGTCATTGGCTTGTTACTGTGTATTCTGTCATATCCATTGAACTTAGATTTTAGCCTCAACTGTATACTGGGGATAAAAAGTGAAAAGATCTCCATCTGCTTTCAAGAAACTTGCAATCCAGTAGAGAAAACAAACATATTTAAGCGTATGTAATACAACAGAGTAATCCTTTTAAATGTAGACACCTTCACTACTGTGTATTATGTTGTGGAAGATGCTCTTCCGAGTTTGAGTGTTCTTCCGTATAATTGTGTGGGTTTTGTCTTAGAATTTTCTATGTCTTTTGAGGTGATCCTGGGCTTTTCTTTGTTTTCTGTTATGATATATTGGATGATTTTCTTATGTTGAATGATCCTTAAATTCCAAGATATTACACTAATATATACAATTTTATATATAATATATAATTCCTTTTTGTATGTGAATTCTGTCTCCTAGAATTTTTGTGGAAGATTTTTACTTATAAATATAAGGGACACTGTTTTACTGTTGCTTGATATCTTTGATTTTTATATGAAGATTGTATTGCCTCATTGTTTTAGTGAAGTGTTCCCAGCTACTTTTTGAAGGGTTTGCCACAATTGGTGCTGATTCTTCAAGGGTAGAAACAGATTAGTTGTTTTTTTAAATTTACTTATTGATTTGAAAGGCAGTTACAAAGAGACAGAGGAAGAGAGAGAGGGGTCTTCCACCTGTTGGTTCACTCCCCAGGTGGCCAAAATGGCTGAAGGTATGCTGATCTGAAACCAGGAACCAGGAGCTACTTCCAGGTCTCCCATGCATATGCAGGGACCCTAGTACCTGGGACATCTTCTACTGCTGCCCCAGGCCATAGCAGAGAGCTGGATCAGAAGAGGGGCAGCCAAGACTCAACTGATGCCCATATAGGATGGTGACACTGCATGCTTAACCCCCTCTGCCACAGCACTGGCCCAAGACTTGTTCTCTTTATGTAAATGAAAAAAGGTGTTACAGTGAAAAAAATACATTGATACTGTTTGTCTATGTATTGTTCACTTGTGCTTTTATTTAGTTTACAAATGAAAAATCTCTCAATTTTGTTAAAGATAAAAATGATTGTCTAAAGCCCTTGTCTCTACTGTTGAGAAGCAGTGTTTATTTTTTCTCCTTCCTATTTCTTGAACTCTTAGAGTAGGGTTAATCTTATGAATATAAAGTAAACTGAAAGTAGATAATTGTGAAAATTGAGAGATGGATTAGGAGAGGAAGGAGAAGAAAGGGTGGGAGTGTGGGCAGGAGGGGTGATAGGGTGGGAAGTGTCACTATGTTCCTAAATCTCTATATATGAAATACAAGAGATTTGTTTGAATTTATTAAAATATAAAATAGAATGTGAATTTATACATTCTGAAAGGATAATCTTGCTAGATGTAGAATTCTTGATTGCCTGTCTTTTCCTTTCACTGTTATGAATATGTCATCAGTTGCTGTCTTGCCTCCATGGTTTGGGATGAAAAACCAGCTCATAATTTTATTAGGGTCAATATTGTCTGTGTTTTCAAGATTCTACTTCTTTCTTAATATGTTATCAGCTTGCTTACAATGTGTCTAAATGTGGATCTCTTTGACTGTATCTCACTTGTAGGCTGTTTTGTTTCTTGGGTGTTTAGATTTATGGTTTCAATAAATTTGTGCTATAAATTTACACATTCATTCAAATCAACTAGCTTATGTTTATCTCACAAATGAATACTCTATCAGTCTGATCAATTACCATAATATCCTTGTTCATCAACCATCAGTACCATCATCTTCCTTCAGGTTTCTTTAGCAGTTCTCATTCTTAATTTTGTTTTTTTTTTAATTTTTATTTAACAAACATAAATTTCCAAAGTACAACTTATGGATAACAGTGGCTTTCCCCCCCACCGTAATTTCCCTCTTTCCCAAAACCCTCCTATCTCCCACTCCCTCTCCCATACCCTTCATTTCAAGATTCATTTTCAATTCTCTTTATATACAGAAGATCAATTTAGTGTATATTAAGTAACGATTTCAACAGTTTGCAGCCACACAGAAACACAAAGTGTAAAGTACTGTTTGAGTACTAGTTATAGCATTAATTCACATTGGACAACACATTAAGGACAGAGATCCTGGATGGGGAGTAAGTGAACAGTGACTCCTGATGTTGATTTAACATTTTTTTAACTTTTATTTAATGAATGTAAATTTCCAAAGTACAGCTTATGGATTACAATGGCTTCCCCCCCATACCTTCCCTCCCACCTGCAACCCTCCCCTTTCCCTCTCCCTCCCCCCTTCCATTCACATCAAGATTCATTTTCAATTCTCTTTATATACAGAAGACCAGTTTAGCATTTACTAAGTAAAGATTTCAACAGTTTGCACCCACATAGAAACACAAAGTGAAAAATACTGTTTGAGTACTAGTTATAGCATTAAATCACAATGTATAGCACATTAAGGACAGAGATCCTACATGAGGAGTAAGAGCACAGAGACTCCTGTTGTTGACTTAACATATTGACACTCTTGTTTATGGCATCAGTAATCACCCTAGGCTCTTGTCATGAGTTGCCAAGGCTATGGAAGCCTTTTGAGTTCACCAACTCTGATCATATTTAGACAAGGCCATGGTCAAAGTGGAAGTTTTCTCCTCCCTTCAGAGAAAGGTACCTCCTTCTTTTGATGACCTGTTCTTTTCACTGGGATCTCACTCGTGGAGATCTTTCACGTAGGGTTTTTTTTTTCTTTGCCAGAGTGTCTTGGCTTTCCATGGCTGTAATACTCTCATGGGCTTTTCAGCCAGATCCACGTGCCTTAAGGGCTGATTCTGAGGCCAGAGTGCTGTTTAGGACATCTGCCATTCTATGGGTCTGCTGTGTATCTCGCTTCCCATGTTGGATCGTTCTCTCCCTTTTTTATTCTATCAGCTAGTATTTGAAGATACTAGTCTTGTTTATGTGCGCCCTTTTGCTCTTAGTCCTATCATTATGATCAATTGTGAACAGAAATTGATCAATTCGGGACATGCTCAAGCTGACTTACCTCAAATGGTTGAGTTAGAAACATACCAGGGGATTCCAATTCAATCCCATCAAGGTGGAATGTACCAATGCCATCTCACTAGTCCTGGTGATCAATTTCTGATTTAACAATTTGACACTCTTGTTTATGGCATCAGTAATCTCCCTAGGCTCTTGTTATGAGTTGCCAAAGATATGGAAGCATTTTGAGTTTGCCGACTCTGATCCTATTTAGACAAGGTCATAGTTAAAGTGGAAGTTCTCTCCTCCCTTCAGAGAAAGGTATCTCCTTCTTCGATGGCCCCGTTCATTCCACTGGGATCTTTCATTTAGGCCTTTTTTGTCACAGTGTCTTGGATTTCCATACCAAAAATACTCTCATGGGCTCTTCAGCCAGATCCGAATGCCTTAAGGGCTGATTCTGAGGCCAGAGTGCTATTTAGGACATCTGCCATTCTATGAGTCTGATGTGTATCCTGCTTCCCATGTTGAATAGTTCTCTCCCTTTTTAATTCTATCAGTTAGTAGTAGCAGACACTAGTCTTGTGTGTGATTCCTTTGACTCTTAGACCTATCAGTGTGATCAACTGTGAACTGAAATTGATCACTGTGACTAGTGAGATGGCATTGGTACAGGCCACATTGATGGGATTGAATTGGAATCCCCTGGCACGTTTCTAACTCTACCATTTGGGGCAAGTCTGATTGAGCATGTCCCAAATTGTACATCTCCTCCCTCTCTTATTCCCACTCCTATATTTAACAGGGATCACTTTTCAGTTAAATTTAAACACCTAAGAATAATTTTGTGTTAATTAAAGAGTTCAACCAATGGTATTAAGTAGAATAAAAAAATACTAAAAGGAATAAAATAGTAAGTTGTTCCTCGATAGGACAAGACTGGTCAAGTCACTGTTTCTCATAGTGTCCATTGCACTTCAACAGGTTTCCTTTTTGGTGCTCGGTTAGCTGTCACTGATCAGAGAGAACATATGATATTTGTCCCTTTGGGACTGGCCTATTTCACTCAGCATGATGTTTTCCAGATTCCTCCATTTTGTGGCAAATGACCAGATTTCATTGTTTTTTTACTGCTGTATAGTAGTCTATGGAGTGCATGTCCCTTAATTTCTTTATCCAGTCTACTGTTGATGGGCATTTAGGTTGATTCCAGGTCTTAGCTATTGTGCATTGAGCTGCAATAAACATTAATGTGCAGACAGCTTTTTTGTTTGCCAATTTAATTTCCTTTGGGTAAATTGCATGGAGTGGGATTACTGGTTTCTGAGGAATCTCCAGACTGACTTCCACAGTGGTTTAACCAGTTTGCATTCCCACCAACAGTGGGTTAGTGTCCCTTTTTCCCCACATCCTCGCCAGCATCTGTTGTTGGTAGATTTCTGAATGTGAACCATTCTAACCGGGGTGAGGTGAAACCTCATTATGGTTTTGATTTGCATTTCCCTGAATACTAGTGATCCTGAACATTTTTTCATGTGTCTTGGCCATTTGGATTTCCTCTTTTGAAAAATGTCTACTGAGGTCCTTGGCCCATCGCTTAAGTGGGTTGTTTGTTTTGTTGTTGTGGAGTTTCTTGATTTCTTTGTAGATTCTGGTTATTAATCCTTTATCTGTTGCATAGTTTACAAATATTTTTCCCATTCTTTCAGTTGCCTCTTCACTTTAGTGACTGTTTCTTTTGCAGTACAGAAACTTCTCAATTTCATGCAATCCCAATAGTTAATTTTGGCTTTGCCTGCCTGTGCCTACAGGGTCTTTTCTAAGAAGTCTTTACCTTTGCTTATATTTTGCAGGGTTTCTGCAGTGTTCTCTAATAATTTGATGGTGTCGGGTCATAGATTTAGATCTTTAATCCATGTTGAGTGGATTTCTGTGTAAGGGGAAATGTACGGGTCTTGCTTCATGCTTCTGCATGTGGAAATCCAGTTTTCCCAGCATCATTTATTGAATAGACTGTCCTTACTCCAGTAATTGGTTTTGGATCCTTGATTAAACATAAGTTGGCTGTAGATGTTTGGATTGATTTCTGGTGTTTCCATTCTGTTCCATTGGTCTATCCATCTGTTTCTGTACCAGTACCATCCTGTTTTGATAACAACTGCCCTGTAGTATGTCTTGAAATCTGGTAATTTGATGCCTCTGGTTTGTTTTTGTTGTACAGCATTGCTTTACATATTCAAGTTCCCCTTTGCCTCCATATGAATTTCAGCATCATTTTTCCAGATCTGAGAACAATGTCTTTGGTATTTTTATGTTACATTGAATCTATAAATTGCTTTTGGGAGAATGGACATTTTGATGATGTTGATTCTTCCAATCCATGAGTATGGAAGATTTTTCCATTTTTTGGTATCCTCTTCTATTCCTTTCTTTAAGGTTTTGTAATTCTCATTGTAGAGATATATGACACCATTCGGTAAGTGTATTACAAAGTATTTGATTATTTTTGCAGCTGTTGTGAATGGGATTGCTCTTAGAAGTTCTTCCTCAGGCGTGGCATTGTCTGTTTATACAAAGGCTGTTGATTTTTGTGCATTTTTAAATTTTATATCCTGCTACTTTGCCAAACTCTTCTGTGAATTCCAATAGTCTCTTAGTAGAGTTCTTTGGATCCCCTAAATAAAGAATCATATCATCTGCAAAGAGGGATAGTTTGAGGTCTTCCTTCCCAATTTGTATCCATTTCATTTCTTTTTCTTGTCTAATGGCTCTGGCTAAAACTTCCAGAACTATGTTAAATAGCAGTGGTGAGAGTGGGCATCCCTGTCTGGTACCAGATCTCAGTGGAAATGCTTCCAACTTTTCCCCATTCAATAGGATGCTGGCTGTGGGTTTTTCATAAATTGCATTAATTGTATTGAGGAATGTTCCTTCTATACCCAATTTGCTTAGAGTTTTCATCATGAAAGTGTGTTGTATTTTATCAAATGCTTTCTCTGCGTCTATTGAGATAATTATATGTTTTTTCATCTGCAGTTTGTTAATGTGGTGTATCACATTGTTCGATTTGCAAACATGAGAATGGTTTAGAACTTTCATAAGAGCCCTCTGTAGGCGTTTGTGTAGTCTTCTTCTTAGCTTTTCAAAACAAAATTATCATAGACTAAGTGGATTAGAAAACAGAAGGTTATTTTCTAATGGTTTTGGTAGAGGCAGTGTATGGTAATGGGTCTTTTACTGGCTTGCACACGGATCTTGCTTGATACAACCTCAAATGACATTTCTTCCATGAATGTGTGAAAACAGAACAGACACACTCTCTGCTGTCTTCCTAGAAAAAGACTAATTCTGTTGGATTATGGCTACATCCTTATGACTCATTTCCTCTTAGTTACTTCTTTTTTTTTTTTTTTTTTGATGGGCAGAGCGGACAGTGAGAGAGAGAGACAGAGAGAAAGGTCTTCCTTTTGCCATTGGTTCACCCTCCACTGGCGCTGTGGCCGGCACACCGTGCTGATTCGATGGCAGGAGCCAGGTGCCTCTCCTGGTCTCCCATGGAGTGCAGAGCCCAAACACTTGGGCCATCCTCCTCTGCACTCCCTGGCCACAGCAGAGAGCTGGCCTGGAAGAGGGGCAACCGGGACAGAATCCAGCATCCTGACCAGGACTAGAACTCGGTGTGCTGGTGCCGCAAGGCAGAGGATTAGCCTAGTGAGCCACGGCGCCGGCCTTAATTACTTCTAATTACACTTGGGATTAGGGCTTCAAAATGTGAATTTTGAAGTAGATTCAATTATTCAATTCCTGATTCACATTTTCCAGTTTTTTTTTTAATTTTGTGTCTATTGCATATATTCCCCAATGTTTAACATCACATCAGGAAGACTCAGGATAAAGCTATTGCTGCTTATTGTTTTTACTAAGGATTCCTAGGGGGAAAAATTACTATTAGATGGTTAGCTGAGAGTTTGGTCAATTAAAAATGGGGTTTGCTAATGGACTTTATTTTTTACAGAAGCACTAATCTGGTTAAATAATGGCAACTCTTGTTCTGTAATTAACACACAACTATTCTTAGGTGTTTAAATTTTAACTGAAAAGTGATCCCTGTTAAATATAAGAGTGGGAATAAGAGAGGGAGGAGATGTACAATTTGGGACATGCTCAATCGGACTTGCTCCAAATGGTGGAGTTAGAAATGTGCCAGGGTATTTCAATTCAATCCCATCAAGGTGGCATATACCAATGCCATCTCACTATTTCAAGTGATCAATTTCAGTTCATAGTTGATCGCACTGATAGGTCTAAGAGTCAAAGGGATCACACAAACAAGACTAGTGTCTGCTAATGCTAACTGATCGAATCAAAAATGGAGAGAAGGATCCAACATGGGAAGCAGGATACACAGCAGACTCATAGAATGGCAGATGTCCTAAATAGCACTCTGGCCTCAGAATCAGCCCTTAAGGCACTCAGAACTGGCTGAAGAGCCCAAGAGAGTATTTTAGGCATGGAAAGCCAAGATACTCAGGGAAAAAAAGAGGGGGGGGTGCCGTCAAAGAAGGAGGTACCTTTGTCTGAATGGAGGAGAGAACTTCCAATTTGACTAGGACACTCTCTGAATAAGATTGAAGTCAGCGAACTCAAAAGGCTTCCATAGCCTTGGCAACTCATGACTAGAGCCTAGGAGATTACTGATGCCATAAACAAGAGTGTGAAATTATTGTTAAATCAACAACAGGAGTCACTGTGTACTTACTCCTCATGTAGGATCTCTGTCCTTAATATGTTGTCCAATGTGAAGTAATGCTATAACTAGTACTCAAACAGTATTTTACACCTTGTATTTCTGTGTGGGTGCAAACTGATGAAATCTTTACTTAATATATACTAAATTGATCTTCTGTATATAAAGAGAATTGAAAATGAATCTTGATGTGAATGGAATGGGAGAGGGATCGGGAGATGGGAGGGGTGTGAGTGGGAGGGAAATTATGGGGTGGAGCCATTTTAATCCATAAACTGTACTTTGGAAATTTATATTTACTAAATAAAAGTTAAAAAAATTAAAAAAAACATTCCTGCACACTTGGTCCATGTGCTCATTTTCTATGTGAGAATGGAATTGTTGGTTTTCAATAGAATTAGTCTGTCCCTTATGGAAATGGCTTCGGACTAATATGGGGAGATTTTGGAATATTCTTAGATTTGAGGAGAAATCTTGGTGATAGGACTCAAATTTCAAGAGGTATTCACTTATTCATAGGGTGAACATAATTTATACCATATTTTTTAGTATGTCAGCATTTTACTTTTTTAAATATTTATTCTAAAAAAAAGAATTAGAAGAGACAGAAAGGGGGAAAGAGAGAGGTTTCATCTGCTGGTTGATTCCCCAAATGGCCACAGTAACCAGAGCTGAACCTATCCAGAGCCAGGAGCCAGGAGATTCTTCTGGATCTCCCATGTGGCTGCAGGGGCCAAAGAAAATAGGCCATCTTCCTCTGCTCTCCCAGGTACAATAGCAGGCAGCTGGATCAGAAGTGGAGCAGCAGGGACTCAAACCGGTGCCCATATAGGATGCCAGCTCTGCAGCCTGAAGCCTTAACACACTGCACCACAGCACAGGCCCCAGTGTGCAAACATTTTGACCATAATAACTTCCATGAGGTCGGGTGTAGGATTTTCTTCTTGTGGTGAGCACTGAGGAAGTTGTGGACTTTGGAGATTTTTGGTTTGGGGTTTTGGTTTAGGGAAATCCAAACTTATACTTTGGAGGAAGGGAGTGGAAGACCTGAATTGAAAACTATTCCAAGTCCCAAATCTCACTTCTTTTACTGAAATTCAGCCACGTTTCTGAGTAAAAACTTCCAAGGATATTGCAAGCATCTATAAAATGTACAGATCTGAAGATGTGGATACTTACAGTTTTTGAAAGTCTTCTCATTGTTTTTATACAGGAAATGATTTTTCCCAAATGTTTAGAAATTGCTCTATTCAATGTTTCTGTTAATCACATACCTTTTCTTTACACTCAAATTCTGTCCGCTGTCACAACTGGTGCATCTTACCTCTGTTGGTCTTATTTCCCCCATCTTTTAATTCTCACTGTCACTGTGCTAGTTGAAATAACAGTTTTTCATTTTTTCTGGGTGGTGTCACAGTAGTGTTTAATGTGCTTTCTCCCTTCTGATTTCTAAGAAAACAATTCTGTCTTCCTCCATTTATATATATTTAATCCTTCTAGAAAAAAGAAGTTCAAATTTCCTTAATCTGGGATGAGATTTCTATTTTTTTATTTTCTAATTTCCTATTTGTTCTACTTCATTGCCATTTCAGGAAACAAGAAGCAAGTTCATACATTTTTTGTCATTTGTGTATGCTGGGATTCTGTGTCAGCTCTAGTGTCTTATAAGTCACTTTTCTTCAGCACTGTGTATCTCGTTCATTATCAAAAGACAGCAGTAGCCCTGATCTCTTTTTGTGCAAGAAAATAAAAATATATTAAAGGACAGAGCATGCAGCATAGATATTGGTAATCTCAGCTGACTTTCCTGACCTCCCTTGGATATTCTTGGTCTTTGCTGTACAGCTGTCTTTCCCTATTGCCTCCTTGTTCTTCCAAGAACACAGCAAAAGAAATATTCCACAGCTATGTTTCTACATTGATTGGGCTTGGAGTAAGAGGAAAAGTGGAGGGCTTCAGGAAGCTACATGCTATGTAAGTAAAACATTCTCAGTGAGTATTTAGCAAAGCAGAACATTTCATATATAGTGACTGGGATGGATTATAAGTAAATCCAGAATCTTTTGCACAGTATATCAGTTTCTGTACAATCATGAACAATATGGCCATATATAAAAGTGCTTATTTTTTCTGTGTGTATAAATAAATTCTGGTAGGTTACTTAACATTAATAAATTTTACAGAATTACTTCATCAATTTCTTTTATTTTTAAGAAATGTCACTATCGGTTTTATGGAAGAAGGGAAAATACTTGCTATATAAGGGAAAGGAAAATCTATTCATCAGAGTTAAAAGCCTCCAGAAACTTTGGTAGAATACTGTCAATTCTTCCATGGTTGAGTTTACATGACACTAATACACCTCCTATATTTTGTTTTGTTTCCAATTTCTTCATGTATGAACTTATTTTTTCCTTATAACCCCAATTCTTTTGGTGTATTGAAAAGGAAAATGAGTCCTAGACTGCCCCAAATTTAAGTTATTATTAGCAAGAAAGAAATTACAAATCAATAAATACTGGTGAGCATGTGGAGAAAATATTAGCGAGTCCAGTGTTGGTGGAAATGTAAACTAGAACAGCCATTGTGGAATACAGTAAGAAAATTCCTCAGAAAGCTGAAAATAGATCTACCATATGATCCAGTCATGTCACTCCTGGGAAAATATCCAAACAAAATGAAATCAGCATATGAAAGAGTTACCTGTATCCCACATTTATTGCAGTTCAATTTACAATAACTAAGATATGGAATCAGCCCAGATGCCCATCATTTGATGATTGCATAAAGAAAATGTGGTATGTGTATACTATGGAATATTACTCAGCAATAAAAAACTGAAATCCTGTCTTTCACAACAAAATGTATGCAACTGGAAACCTTTATATTTTGTGAAATAAGGCAGTCTCCAAAAGAAAAATTATATGTTTACCTGTTCTATGGTAACTAACAGGTGTTCTTTCTATGAAAAAATCACTACAGGTTTTGATTGAAAGATACAGAATACCCAAAGTCTTCAAAATTGTATGCTATTTTATGTACGATTTACACTCAAGTTTTCTGATACATAACTTTTTCTATGCTTTAAAAAACATATATTTACAATTACCCAAAAATGACATTCCTCTCCTGGTAACATAATAAATTATCCTGAGGTTTATGATATCATAGGGGAAGCTTTTCACATCCCAATTGATAATGACATCACAATGGTTTTGGCAATATCACAGTGGATTATGACACAACAATGATAGTTTAGGACATATTGTGACATTGCAATTGATTATGAGACACAATGATAGGTTTCTGATGTCACAATGGTTTTCATGACGAAAGTTCATAGTGAGAATACAATGGTTGGCTTGTGAAATCACAATTTCATGTATATGTTATCACAATATTGATTGGCATATGTCATCATAATGCTTTTGATGGCATCACAATTGATTATAAAATGATAATGGTTTATAACTTTACAACTGATTTTTACAAGTTTATGGCATGACAATAATTTTTATGACTTCACAGTTGGTCATGACATCACAATGTAGTTTATGATATGACAATGTTTGGTTTATAATATTGGTTTATGGTATCACAATGTTTTTCACTACATCACAATTTATTATGACATCACAATGGTGGTTTACCACATCAGAAGTTTTATATCACAATGTTAGCTTTATGATATAACAATGGTGAATTATCACATCCCAGTTGATTATGTAATCACAAGAACTTTTACATCATGATTTATTGTGACATGTCAATGGTAATGTCACAATTAATTATGACAGGTCAATGGTAGCTTTATAATATCACAAAGTTTTTATGACATCACAATTGATCATAATATCACAATGGTAGCTTTATATTGCCACAATATTTTAAGATTTCTATAACATCATAGTTTATGACACCACAATTTATATGAAATCAGAAGAGTAGGTTTATGACATCATAATGGTTTATGGCATTACAATTGATTATGATACTGCAAAATGGTTATTTATGACATCACAGTGGTTTTTGTGACTCCACAATTGATTATTACACCACAATGGTTGGTTTCTGATACAACAACAATGGTTTATCACTCCCAGTTGATTACATCATAACGAGTTTTTATGCCATCACCATGGACTATTGGGTGACAGTGACAAAAGGTCTTTTTACCTCTCACCAGGTCCTGGGCAAGAATGGACACTCCAAATCACGACACTGCCGGAAGATGGGAGGGCACCCTGGATGAGTTGGTTAACAGCCTTCCAGGTGATGGGTGTTAAGTGCCAGCACTTTGTGGAATGGGTAGCCGCAGCTTACCCAGCTTCAAGTTTTGTGGGGAGTAAGTCTGCCCTGGGAGCCCTTTAGGCCACAGGGCCGGATGTCCACGGAAGGCATTCACGTAAGGTTCCCGCTCAGACCCACCCGGTTACAGCTCTGGTGGGGAGCAAGGGCAAGGGATGCAGGGCAGGAGGGGGCAGCCGTGGCGGTGAAGGAATCATGTCAATTTTTGCAGTCTGACCATCCCTGGGGAAGGCCTCCATGGCCAGCATGTATTATGACATCACAATGGCAGTTTTATTATGTCACAATGGAAGCTAATGGCATCACAATGATGGTTTATGTCATCTCTAGTGATTATAACAATGCAATGGCTGGCTAATCACAATTGTTTTATCACTTCAACATTGAGTGTGATAGTTCAATATGGATTTATGACAACATGGTGGTATAACACCACATATGATTATGACATCACATTCTTGTTCATGATATCAAAACATTTTAGGACTTCAAAATCAATTATGGCAATGTAATGGTTGTTTAATGACAAAAATGGTGCATTTATAGCATCAGGATTTGGGTATATGACAATTATTTTCATAACATCACAATTATTACAATGTGATGATTTATGATATCACAACGTTCATGGCATCACAGTGTTCATGATATCACAATGGTAGTTTATGAAATTACATTTGATCATGATACTTCATAATTGATTATGACATCAGAGCAGTTGGTTTATAAGTTACACTGGCTTTGTATGGAATATGATATCACATATAATAGTCTATGAAATAACAATAGTGGTTATGACATCACAATTCATTAGTATTTCAAAATGGTAGGTTTACCTCACAATGGTTCAGAATTGTTTATGACTCACAGCTATAGGTTTATGATATAATAATGGTGGCTTATAATATTTGAGTTGATTATGACATGATTTTTGTGACATCACCATTGATTATGACAAAATAATGGTAGCTTTGTAACATGACCATAGATTTTTATGTAAAATACTGGTTTATGACATCACAATAGATTTTATATCACAATTACTTACAATGGTATTTTATGACAGTTCAATTGATTATGATGTCATAAAATTCATCTTCTGATATTACAATTGTTTTATAACTTCACAGTTGATTGTGACATTAAGTGGTAGGTTTAGCACATCACAATGGTGGATTATTAATTATAACATTACAAGGTTTACAAAATTACAATTAATTGTGACACAACAATGGTAGCTTTATTACAGCATGATGGTTTTTATGGTTTCTATGACATCACAATTTATGATAACATCATAATGATATCCTATGATATAACAATTGATAATGAATTTGTCCCAGTTGATTAAGAAATCATGAGGTTTTTTCCAACAATCACAATTGATTATAACAATGGTAACTTTATGACATCACAATATATTTTCACTTCAAAATTCATTTTATGACATCAGAATTGAGTATAATATTAAAATAATGTCTATGCTAGTTTACATATGACATCACAGTAGTTGGTTTATGACATCATAATGGTGGTTCCGTGGTCATTTTATGACATCACAATTGATTATGGAAACTCAATGGTTGGTTTTTGATATCACAATAGAAGGCTTAAAACATCACAATGGCTTTTTACATCAAAATGGTGGCTTATGACATTATGATTGTGACATTACAATGGTAGGTTTATGAAATCAGAGTGGATTATGGTTGGGTTATGATATAAGATTGTGGGGTTACAACATCACAATATGGATTTATGACATCACCATGTTTTTTGCGAATCACAATATTGATATTGACCTCATATCACAAAATTTATATTGACTTCACATGGGTGTTTAATACATCACAATTGATTATGACATTACAGTAGATTTATGCTTGTAATGTCTTCAAAATAGTAACTCATTTTAAATTCATTTTGTGATGCTACAATTAGGATGTCACAACAATATGTCTGATGGCACAATGATAGGTGTATGATGTCACAATGGATTTAGAACTTTACAATTAATCATGACATCATAACAGTGGGATTATGACATCACAATTGTTTGTGTATGGCATCAAATATTGCTTTATGAAATCACAATGGCTTTATGAGATCACAATTTAAATCATTATGGTGGTTTATGACATCACTATCCATTGGAACATTGCCATGATGATTTATGATAAGACAGTGGTAGCATATGGCATTACAATCGATTATGACATCACAATGTTATGTGTATGAAGCCAGAAGTTTTGATGGCTTCACAATTTACTGTAACATAAATGGTAGGTTTCTGATAATACAGTGTTTTTGCACATTATTAATGTGTTATAATGTACATTATTGTTTTATGATATCACAAATTTTTTTTTTGACAGGCAGAGTGGATAGTGAGAGAGAGAGACAGAGAGAAAGGTCTTCCTTTGCCATTGGTTCACCCTCCAATGGCCGCTGCGGCCGGCGCACTGCGGCCGGCCACTGCGCTGATCCGAAGGCAGAAGCCAGGTGCTTCTCCTGGTCTCCCATGCAGGTGCAGGGCCCAAGCACTTGGGCCATCCTCCACTGCACTCCCTGGCCACAGCAGAGAGCTGGCGTGGAAGAGGGGCAACTGGGACTAGAACCTGGTGTGCCGGCACCGCTAGGCGGAGGATTAGCCTGTTGAGCTGCGTTGTTGGCCTATGATATCACAAGTTTCTAAACTTGACTGATTATGGCATCACAATTGGATTATGATGTCAAAATGTTTTGTGATTTCATAAATGAGTATATTAATATGTTAGGTTTATGATGTGACAATGGTGGTTTACCACATCAGGACTGATTATATCACAAAGATTTTTATATTACAATTGATTACATAACAGTTGTAACTTTATGACATTGCAATGGATTTTTATGACCCTGCACTAGGTTTTTGACTTATTATTTTTATGATTGCTCAATTCATTTTAAAATCATAATGCTGTTTCATTAAATCACAATTGATTAAGCAATGGTATTATGACATCAAATGCACTATGACATGATGATGGTAGTTTATTACATCATTATAAATGATATCACAATATGTATATGCATCACAATTTTAATAAGTTTATGATTGTTGCATCAAAATCGTACATATATAACAGAAATGGTGGATTGTGTGGCATAAATACTGGCTGTGACCTCACAATAATTGTTATAACATCAAAATTAAATATGATATCACAATCATAGATTTATGTCATCAAAAAGTTGGCATATGACATCGCAATTTAATTATTGTGATGAATTATTGAAGTCACAATCAATTATGACAATACTGCTTTATGACACCTCAGTTTATTATTACATCACAATGGTAGATTTATGATTTCACAATGTTTTTTATGATATAATTGATTATGACACATACAATGCCATATAACTTCACAGTGATTTTTATATCATCCTACACTTGGTTTATGACATCAAAATGGATGTCATATGGATTTTTGTCACAATATAGTTTATAGTTTTAAGTCACAATGTTTATGGTATCACAGGAGTTGCTTATGACATCCCACTTCTTTATGACAACACAAGGTTTTTTGGACATAACACTGGTAGTTTGGGACCAGTGCTGCAGTGCAGCAAGTTATTCCACTTCCTGCAGTTCTGACATCCCATATGGGCACTGGTTTGAGTCTTGGATGCTCCAGTTCCAATCCAGCTCCCTGCTATTGTGCAAGGAGAATCAGTGGATAATGGCTGAATTCCTTGGGCCCCTGCAACCACATGAGAGACCTGAAAGAGTTTCCTGGCTTCTGGCTTTAGCCTGGCATAGACCCAGTTTTTGTGGCCATTTGGGGAGAGAACCAGTAGATGAAGGATTTCTCTTTCTCTGTCTCTCTAACTCCGCCTTTCAAATAAATAAGTAAATAAATAAACCTTTTCAAATGGTAGGTTATGACACACAATTTTATTTTGCCATCACAATTGATTTTGACCTCTCAATGGATTTGTGATGTCACAATTCATTATAACATCAGAATGGCTGTTTTAGGACAGCAAAATGGAGTTCTGTATCACAGTTGATCATGATATCAGAATGACTGATTTATGTTCACACAATAGGGTGATTCCATAATTTATTATGACAGCACAATGGTTAACTTATGACATTATTATGGTACTTTCATGGCATCAGAGTATTGGTATAGGACATGATTTTTTCATATAATAATTGATTTTGCATCATAATAGTGGTTTATGAATTCACAATCAATTATTTCATTACAGTTGTGGTTCATTATCTCACAGAGGTTTTTATGCGTTTACAATTGATTATGACATCACATAACAATGCTGTTTTATCCCATCCCCATAGATTATGACATCACAAGGCTTTTTACCAGATCACAATTATTACATGATGATATAGGTCTATAAAAGCACGGTATCTTATTATATCATCACAATATTATTTAAAATGCATTATGGCAACACAATAATTGGTTTATAACATCAAAATGTGTATTAATGACATCACAATATTGGAATATGATTATCACTGTAGCTTTTATGATCGCATGATGATTATAACTTCATAGCAGTAGCTTATACCATCAGAGCTGATTATAACATCACAATGGTCATTTATTATGTTCAAGGTCACTAGCAATCAGGGAAATGCAAATCAAAACCACAATGAGGTTTCACCTCACCCCGGTTAGAATGGCTCACATACAGAAATCTACCAACAACAGATGCTGACGAGGATGTGGGGAAAAAGGGACACTAACCCACTGTTGGTGGGAATGCAAACTGGTCAAGCCATTATGGAAGTCAGTCTGGAGATTCCTCAGAAACCTGAAGATAACCCTGCCATTCGACCCAGCCATCCCACTCCTTGGAATTTACCCAAAGGAGTTTAAATTGGCAAACAAAAAAGCAGTCTCAACCCTAATGTTTATCGCAGCACAATTCACAATAGCCAAGACCTGGAACCAACCTAAATGCCCATCAACGGTAGACTGGATAAAGAAATTATGGGATATGTATTCTTTAGAATACGATACCGCAGTAAGAAACAATGAAATCCAGTCATTTGCAACAAAATGGAGGAATCTGGAACACATCATGCGGAGTGAAGTAAGCCAGTCCCAAAGGGACAAATACCATATGTTCTCCCTGATCGGTGACAACTGACTGAACACCAAAAAGGAAACCTGTTGAAGTGAAATCGACACTATGAGAAATGGTGACTTGATCAGCATAGCCCTGACTGTGAATGAACAACTTAATACATTATCCCTCTTAGTAGTTTTTTTTTTTTTGTCTGCTCTACTTAATAATACTGCTTTAATTCTGTAATTAATACACAGTTATTCTTAAGTGTTGAAATTTAACTGAAATGTGATCCCTGTTAAATATAAGAGTGGGAATAAGAGAGGGAAGAGATGTACAATTTGGGACATGCTCAGGCTGACTTGCCCCAAATGGTAGAGTTAGAAACATACCAGGGGACTCCAATTCAATCCCATCAAGGTGGCATGTACCAATGCCATCTCACTAGTCCAAGTGATCAATTTCAGTTCACAATTGATCATAATGAAAGGACTAAGAGTCAAAGGGAGCACATAAACAAGTCTAGTAGCTGCTAATATTAACGGATAGAATAAATAAAGGGGAGAGTGATCCAACATGGGAAGTGAGATACTCAGCAGACTCATAGAATGGCGGATGTCCTAAACAGCACTCTGGCCTTAGAATCAGCCCTAAAGGCATTCAGATCTGGCTGAAAAGCCCATGAGAGTATTTCAGGCATGGAAAGCCAAAACACTCAGGAAAAAAAAAAAAACCCTGAATGAAAGATCTCTGTGAGTGAGATCCCAGTGGAAAGAACAGGTCTTCAAAGAAGGAGGTACCATTCTCTGAAGGGAGGAGAGAACTTCCACTTTGACTATGACCTTGTCTAAACAAGATAAGAGTCAGAGAACTCAAGGGGCTTCCATAGCCTTGGAAACTCATGAATGGAGCATGGGGACATTATTGAGGCCATAGACAGGAGTGTCAATTTGTAAAGTCAACAACAGGAGTCTCTGTGCACTTACTCCTCATGTAGGATCTCTGTCCTTAATGTGCTGTACATTGAGACTTAATGCTATAACGAGTACTCAAACAGTATATTTTACTCTGTGTTTCTATGGGGGTGCAAACTGTTGAAAGCTTTACTTAATGTATACTAAACTGATCTTCTGTAAAAAAAAAAAAAAGAAGAAATTATCAATTCCCCACTTGACTCTCACTGGGATTAAACATGACAATAGGTCTGATCTGATTTCAGCATCATTTAAAAAATCATCTATTATTTTTCACTTCATGTTTCTGTGTGGGAGCAAACTGTTGAAATCTTTACTTAATGTATGCTAAACTGATCTTCTGTATATAAAGAGAATTGAAAATGAATCTTGATGTGAATGGAAGGGGAGAGGGAGTGGGAGAGGGGAGGGTTGCGGGTGGGAGGAACGTTATGGGGGGGAAGCCATTGTAAGCCATAAGCTATACTTTGGAAATTTATATTCATTAAATAAAAGTTAAAAACATACTTAGATTATGTCTTATGTCGAGGAATGTTCCTTTTATACCCAATTTGCATAAGATTTTCATCATAAAAGAGTGTGTTTTTTAATTTTTTTGACAGGTGGAGTGTACAGTGAGAGATAGAGAGAAAGGTCTTCCTTTTCCATTGGTTCACCCTCCAATGGCCACTCCTGGTACCTGCTGAGAGACATTGCTGGGGAATCAACTTACACTGAAGACAGCACAGATCCATTCTGTGGTCCTTGGAACAGAGCTGATGAATATTATACCCACTGGGGCTAGCACTCAGGCACTGTTCTCCTTTGAGGAGAAGAGCTCAGCTTAGCAGATTATACTTCCCTTCTTATTGAAAACAAAAGAGAGAGAAGATTTACCAAACCAAACCTGGGTTTGTCACCGTAGGCATACCCTTAACCAGAATAAATGACAGAGCCTGCTGGCCAGAAGACAAAGTACAGCAAAGTACACAGTCAAACCAAAAGCAAGAAGTAGAAATTAGAACACTAAATAACACCATTGGGAATCTACAGGATACTAAAAAAAATTCAATTTCTAAGAGTTCCTGAAGGCATGGAGAGAGAGAAACCATTAGAAGGCATTTTTTAGGGAAATACTAACAGAAAACTTTGAGGGTTTGGAGAAAGAAAGGGACATCCAAGTACTAGAAGCACACAGAACTCCCAATAGCCATGACCAGAAAAGAGCCTCACCATGACACATTGTAAACAAATTCCACATAGTGAAATATAAAGAGAAGATTCTAAAATGTGCAGGAGAAACTCCAGATTACATTCAGAGGATCTCCAGTTAGACTTAAGCAGACTTTAAAAAAAAAAAAACTTTTAATTAATAAATATAAATTTCCAAAGTACATAGGTTTTCAAAGTTCATAGCTCTTCAGAATCTTCTAGGCCCTAATGTTATCATATTAAATGAAAGGAAGTCTATACTTACCCTTGTGAATATTTACAGAACAAAAAATAAAACTATCTTAGATTTTTTTGAAACAGTCCAAAATGTAGTTCTATGTACCCATATTTTTCCTATAAATTTAATGACTGAAACTATGGAATAATACACAGTGGTATACTTTTTTCCTTTGTTTTTGTTTTTTTTTTTTAACTTCAATAAATAAAAATGTCCAAATTACAACTTTTGTACTATACTGGCTTTCTCCCCATAACCTCCCTCCCAGGCAAAACCATCCCATCTCCCACTTCCTCTCCCATCCCATTCTTCATCAAGATTCATTTTTAATTATCTCTTTATACAGAGATCAACTTAGTATATACTAAGTAAAGATTTCTACAGACTGCACCCAAACAGACAAACAAAGAATAATATTTGAGTAGTAGTCTTACCATTAATTCACATAGTACAACACATTAAGGACAGAGAACCTACATGGAGTAAGTGTACAGTGACTCCTCTTACTGATTTAACAATTGACACTCTTATTTATGACATCAGTAATCACCAAAGGCTCTTGTCATGAGCTGCCAAGGCTATGGAAGTCTTTGAGTTCACAAACTCTGATTTTACTTACACACGGTCATAATCAAAGTGGAAGTTCTTTCCTCCCTTCAGAGAAAGGTACCTCCCCTCTTTGATGGACCATATTTTCCTCTGGGATCTCTCAGAGATCTTTCATTTAGGTCATTTATTTTTGCCACAGTGTCTTGGTCTCCCATTGCCTGAGATACTCTCATGGGCTCTTTGCTGGATCTTAATGCCTTAAGAGCTGATTCTGAAGCCAGAGTGCTGTTTAGAGCATCTGCCATTTTATGAGTCTGTGTGTATCCTGCTTCCCATGTTGGATCGTTCTCTCCTTTATAATTTTATCAGTTAGTATTAGCAGACTCTAGTCTTGTTTATGTGATGCCTTTGGCATTTAGTCCTATCTTTATGATCAATTATGAAATTAAACTGATCACTTTGACTAGTAAGATGGCATTGGTACATGCCACCTTATTGAAATGGATTTGGAATCGCATGGCACATTTCTAGCTCTACCCCTAGGGTAGAGCTACCTAAGAATAATTGTGTGTTAATTAAAGAGTTCAACCAGTGTTGTTAAGTAGAACAAAAAAACCCAAAAGGAATAAAATAATTAAGTTGTTCCTTGACAATCAAGACAAAGGCTGATCAAGTCATTGTTTCTCATAGTGTCCATTTCACTTCAACAGCTTTCCTTTTAGGTGCTCAGTTATTGTCACAGATCAGGGAGAACATATCGTATTTGTCCCTTTGTGACTGCCATATTGCACTCAGCATGATGTTTTCCAGATTCCTCCATTTTATTGCAAATGGCTGGATTTCTTTGTTTTTTTTTTTTTTTTTTTTTTTTTTTTTTACTGCTGTGTAGTAATCTATAGAGTACATATCCCATTTTCAAAACTTATGAGATACAACAAAAGCAGTGTTAAAAGGAAAATTTATAGCAGTAGGTGCCTACATCAAGAAATTGGATCTGGCTGAAAAGCCCATGAGAGTATTTCAGGCATGGAAAGCCAAAACACTCTGGCAAAAAAAAAAAAAAAAAAAAAAAAAAAAAAAAAAAACTGAATGAAAGATCTCTGTGAGTGAGATCCCAGTGGAAAGAACAGGTCTTCAAAGAAGAAGGTACCTTTCTCTGAAGGGAGGAGAGAACCTCCACTTTGACTATGACCTTGTCTAAACAAGATAAGAGTCAGAGAACTCAAGGGGCTTCCATAGCCTTGGAAACTCATGAATGGAGCATGGGGACATTATTGAGGCCATAAACAGGAGTGTCAATTTGTAAAGTCAACAACAGGAGTCACTGTGCACTTACTCCTCATGTAGGATCTCTGTCCTTAATGTGCTGTACATTGAGACTTAATGCTATAACGAGTACTCAAACAGTATATTTCACTTTGTGTTTCTATGTGGGTGCAAACTGTTGAAAGCTTTACTTAATGTATACTAAACTGATCTGCAAAAAAAAAGAAGAAATTATCAATTCCCCACTTGACTCTCACTGGGATTAAACATGACAATAGGTCTGATCTGATTTAAGCATCATTTAAAAATCATCTATTATTTTTCAATTCATGTTTCTGTGTGGGAGCAAACTGTTGAAATCTTTACTTAATGTATGCTAAATTGATCTTCTGTATATAAAGAGAATCGAAGATGAATCTTGATGTGAATGGAAGGGGAGAGGGAGTGGGAGAGGGGAGGGTTGCGGGTGGGAGGGACGTTATGGGGGGGAAGCCATTATAATCCATAAGCCGTACTTTGGAAATTTACATTCATTAAATAAAAGTTAAAAAAAAAGAAATTGGAAAGGCACCAAAAAATGAGCTATCACTGCATCTAAAGGATCTAGAAAAACTAAATCAAACCAAACACAAAATGAGTTTGAGAAGAGAAATTATTCAAAATTGAATCCAAAAAAATACAAAAGATCAGCAAAATGAAGAGCTGGTTTTTTGAAAACATAAACAAAATTGACACACCATTGGCCCAACTAATTAACAAAAGGAGAGAAAAGACCCAAATCAATAAAATCTGATATGTAAAAGGGAATGTAACAACAGACACCACAGAAATAAAGAGTCATCAGAAATTACTACAAAGAATTGTATGCCAACAAACTGGGAAATCTACCAGAAATGGATAGATTCCTGGACAAATAAAACCTACCTAAATTGAACCATGAAAACATAGAAAACCTAAACAGACCCATAACTGAGTCAGAAATTGAATCAGTAATAAAGGTCCTTCCAAAGAAAAGCCCAGGACCGGATGGATACACAGCTGAATTCTACCATACATTTGAAGAAAAGCTAACTCCAATTCTTCTCAAAATATTCAAAACAAGTGAAAGAGAGAGAATCCTCCCAAATTCTTCCTCTGAAGCCAGCATCACCTTAATTCCTAAACCTGAAAAAGATGCAACAGAAAAGAGAATTCCAGACCACTTTCTCCGATGAACATAGGTGCTAAAATCCTCAATAAAATTCTGTCCAATAGAATTCAACAACACATCAGAAAGATCATCCCCCCAGACCAAGTGGGATTTATCCCTGGTATGCAGGGTTGGTTCAACATTTGCAAATCTATCAATGTGATACACCACATTAACAAACTGCAGGAGAAAACCCATATGATTATCTCCATAGATGCAGAGAAAGCACTTGCTAAAATACAACACCCTTTTATGATGAAAACTCATAGCAAATTGGGTATAGAAGGAATAATCCTCAACACAATCAAGGCAGTTTATGACAATCCCATGGGCAGCATCAAAATGAATGGGAAAAGTTGGAAGCATTCCCACTGAGATCCAGTAACAGATAGGGAGGCCCATTTTCAACATGGCTATTCAATATAATACTGGAAGTTTTAGCCAGAGCCAAGAAAAAGAAATCAAGAGGATACAAATTTGGAAGGAAGAAGTCAAACTAGCCCTATTTGCAGCTGACATAGTTCTATACATAGGGGATCCAAAAGACTCCACCAGAAGGCTATTGTAATTTTTAGAAGAGCATGGTAAAGTAGCAGGATATAAAGTCAATACCAAAAAATCAATAGGCTCTGTATACACAGATAATGCCATAGCTGAGAAGAACTTCTAAGATAAATCCATTCACAATAGCTACATACAGAATCTAGCTCTCTGCTGATGGCCTGGGAAAACAGTGGAAGACGGCCCAAGTGCTTGGGTTTCTGCACAAGAATGGGGGACCTGGAGAAAGCACCTGGTTCCTGTCTTCATATCAGCCTGACTCTGGCTCCTCATGTCCATTTGGGGAGTAACCCAGCAGATGGAGATTACTCCCTCCCTCTTTCTGTCTCTCTCTGTCTCTCTCTCTCTGTCTGCCTCTGCTTCTCAGTAGTTCCTACTTTAAAAAAAATAAATCTTTGGGAAAAAAAGAAATATAAAATATTCCTAACACATCTATGTTTCCCAGATGTAGCAAGGTAGAAATAAGCAAAGAATATTTTCAAATTTCTTTTGGAAACAGCATTACATTGTTGATGATACAAGTTGACCCCACCACAACTAAATATGAATTAAGTATAAGCCTCACTTTCATAAACAGATATATATCCTTAATGTTCATATAATAGATTAAATCACATATAAATATAAAAATATAATTAATAGCAAGTGAAATGCAAGAAAAAATGCGAGAGGTGGTTAACATTTTTAAACAATCTATTGAAATTTTCCAGGTAAGTAAAAAATTCAAGAAGAAAATCATATGACCATTTAGATTGAATGTTGAAAAGTGTTTGAGGGGGGAGGGAGAGGCAAAGGGAGGGCTGGGGCTGGGAGGGAAGTTATGGTGTGGGGAAGCCATTGTAATCCAGAAGCTGTTCTTTGGAAATTTATATTCATTAAATAAAAGTTAAAAAAAAAGAGATTTAAAAAAACTGATAGCAGTATATTTAAAAAGAAGTGGCTTCCTTATTCTGATCAGGATTGTTTAAAAAGGATCCTGCAACAAACAACAGAATACATACAGGATCATTGACAGCTTTTTCCCTGCCTGGAAGTAAGTCTTGTCCAGGCCACCTCCACTATCTTCAACTTCTTATTGGAGCAGTAGTGGGGGAAGGGAGAGCAAAAAGAAAAAGAATGGTGTAAAGATTTCTAAGCAATAAAATGTCAATATATTGGAGATATTCAGAGAGAAGCAACACAATCTAAAAACAAATACAACTGATAATGAATTTAACCAGATTACTGGAAGGATCAATATTTTTAAAATCCACTAGATATACCATGAACCAGCAAAAAATAATAGAAAATACTAAGGATCAATAGGCAGAGCAGAAAACAAATACTGACAGGAGAAAAGGGAATAAAAGGATTGAATCATGCGATGTCTTTCAGCATTCTTCAAATCAATATTAAAAAGTAACACAAAAGACCCAACATATATTGTATATGTCCAATGGAATGCTATTCACTTCTACTATTTCTGACAACATGGATAAGCCTTGAGAATATTATGTAACATGAAACAAGCCAGGCACAGAAAGACAAAACTGCATGATCTCACTCATTAAATGCTGTCTGAAACAATCTTGTAGACATAGAGAACAGAAGAATGGTCCCCAGAGGCTGGGGTTGGGATGGGGTGGAGGGAAGTTGGTTAATGTACAAAAGTAATTTAGAGGGGAGGAATACATAGTGGTGTTTCACTGAACACTTGGATGACTGTAGTGAGCCTTCAGAAATGCATGGAGAATGTGTATTATGAAAAAAATGTAGATTTAGATTTCAAAATACTTTTGCATGAAAATCAACTTACCTTTTAAATTACATTTTCCACAACTTTGTTGAAAATCATGCGCTAATTTTCAATACAAAGAAAATGAAGCCCAGAGGCAGACGCACAGAACTGTGACTCACTGAAGCAGTTACTGCACCGAGAGCTCCAGCAGGGACCCATCAGGGAGGACAGGGACACAGGAGGGACCCAGCAGGTGCAGGAGCAGAGAGGAGAGGCCTCCCGCCTGGGGAGGTGGAGTCCGACCTGCAGCCAGGCCTCGCCTCCTGCTCTCCCACCCAGCACAACCTGAAGTCAGGGGCCCATTGCCATGGAGGATGTTGATGTGCTGCGTACTTTGTGAGCTTGTGTGCGCTCATGGCCATGCACGCTGTCCAATCAGGCACGATGACGTCCATGCCGCATCATCACCTGGGGTCTTGACGTCACAGTCATCTTACAGTTCTGGGCAGGAGCGAGGTGCTAGGAGACGGCTCTGCAGGCAGGAGGCTCCCGAAGCAAGTCGGGCTCCGTGGCCTCCACCTTCATCACCGGGGGACGCTGGACACCTGGAGCTGAAAACCGCGACGTGGTGAGTGTGTGCGCCCAGGTGTCGGGAGAGGCGTAAAGCAGCCGTGGAAGCTGCTGAGAAGCTGGCAGGACGCGGGCCTCCCAGAGGTCGTCTCCGAATCTGTGGTGCCATATTACCGCTGGCCCAGTGCTTCCCTTGGTCCCCTCAGACCCGGGGGTCGGGGTCTGGACTGGCACCCGGGACACCCGACGCCCTGCCCCTTCCCTGCTCTCAGCGACTTCTCATCCCCAGAGCCTTCCCCGGGCAGCTGTGTGGCAGCAGCCCACGTCTCCCCGACTGTACAGTGGGCACGGGGTGGTCATTAGGGAGAATGTGGGCTCCGTGTGTGAGGTGCGTGTGGGACGGGAGCTGTAGTTTGTGCGGCCCTGGGCTCCTCCGTCCTTCCCTGCCGGGACCTGATTCCCCCCAGTTTTCTAAATATGTGGGCAGCAGGGTCTCTTCCAGGATGCTGGCCTCTCAGCACAGCTGTTTCTAGGGGTCTCTCCATTTTCTGTTTCTAATAACATGGTCACCTAGAGTGGGTAAGGCTAAAACAAATATTCTGTTTCACTTGGGGATTTTGTTCAGGTTTTAGAGGTCACAAGTTCCCTGTAATTTGACACTTGGTTATCATCTTAGTTTACACTGTCCCTTGATAGCCTGCATTTGTACTTTCAATATAGGAATTTTGTCTGCTCAAAATTATGAGTATTTTAAAAATTATTCTGTTCCATAAAAACCTTCCCAACCTAAAGATATGTCTACTGAGTTACTTTGAATTTTTATTTTGATATGAGAGCCTAGTTCTTTTTGTTTTAATTTTTTCCAAGATTGTTGGATATGAGTGACAAAACTTGGGTATATTCAAGGCATGCAACATGTTTTGATATATGAGGAAAATTTGAAAAATTATGGAAAACTTATTCACATTATTTTTTTTTTTTTGGAAACATCAACAATCCTGTATTAGCAAACTTGTGCAGGTTAACTTGCTGACCTGGCTCAAAACAGCATTGCTAACAAGATCAGGGTAGAGATGCTCAATCAACAAAGACTGTCTCTGTAAAAAAGGATATTTAAAAATCCCTCTTCTTAAGCATATTTGTTAAAAAATCTCCAGTATTGCAGAAAAATATCACAAAGTGATTTCAGTCCATGAAAATAACAGCACATGGCATATATATATATATATGATATATGTATATATAATATATAAAATAAAATACATATTTGTAATATTGAGAAAAGATGATAAAAGTGTAATTGGGAAGATATATCCAACCATGAATTGGACAACTCACTGTGGCACATTGATCAATTATCCTTAAAATTAATCTATAAATTTAAAACCTGCTATCCCAAATTGAAGAGTATTTGTGAAGTATATAACAAGACAGACATAATGGCCACATGAAAAAAAAATTTGCAACATTAGCCTCAAGAATATTTCTAAATTTAGCATTCAAAGAAAAACAGTGCAACCTATCAAAACATACAACATTCACCATATTAAAAATATGAAGCTTCTTCAAGAAGGAAAAGATGTCATTGAAACGTATTCAGTGTTCAAATAGAATGTTTTATGTGAGGATTTCGTGTGTTTTAAAAATTAGCAAAATAATTGGAAAGTCCCAGTGGAAAGGAAGGAAAAGGGCAAGTGCAATTAAGCATAAGTAGCAGGCTAATTGAAGTCCTAATCAGAGGAACACAAAAATCTAAAGGAAATGGAGTACTGATAAATACAGGTACAGGTTTGAGTGTGTCTCCAACAGCTTTAGAGGAAGAAATGCCATTTGTACCTTGAAATAAATGCCATATTGCAATATATGAGTGTGAAAATAGTGTAGCTTGGTCTTGAGGCCCAGTATTTTAGCAAATAGACAAGTTATATGTTAAGTCTTATTCTTTTTCAAATGTGCTTTATTCTAGAACACATGCAGTGAATTTCTAACTTCCTTTACCAAAATAAGGTAGCACTTATGGAGAAAATGTAGCCCAGTAGCCCTGCAGTGGAGGCCAAGATGGAAACACCTGCAGAGTCAGCCTGACATTTCCATTGGTCCTGTGATGCACAGGCAGGAAAGTGACTCCATAAATGCAAGATGCCACCATGCAGAATGTTAGGAACTTGGTTTCATTAAATTTAACAAGGAGGTCACTGGGAACACAGGCCATTGTCACTTCTTCCAGTGTACATAAGCGGGGCCCTGGGTCAGCTGTGGAGAATAGATGAGACTTGAGTCTCAGGCACTCTCATATGAGATGAGGTCATCCCAAATGCTGGGTAAATCCCACTGTACCACAGCACTGCCCCAGGCATCCTTACTCTAACTTGGTAAGAGCTGCTATGATCTTTGTTATGTTTGCTGAAATTTTTTCTTTTACATTTTTAATAGAAATGTAATGATCTACTTTTCAGCCACTTCACCTGTATTTACTCCTTTTGTGATGTTTCATCCACAAAATTATCCATTTTTGAGGTAATAACTAGTTTTTCATGACAGCTGAATGCATTTTAAGTCTTTATATTTTTCTTTGAAATTATAGCTATCAGCAGTGCATATTTGTAGTATCTTAGCCTTAGTCAACCCTAGTACTCTTAACCTTTGATCAGAGTACTTAACTTTTTGATTGTGAAGTCATCACCTATCTCAAAATTCTGTAAGTCTCCTGAAAACTGTCATGTACAGGTTCTCAGAGACATTGTTAGTCCACTGTAATTATTCACCCTTTCCAGGTAACATTTTGTATTTACTTTTTTGGATGTTCATGTGACTAACTCTGAGTTTAATTTTTAATGTTTTTTTAGCATTTTGTGATCTTTTTATTGGGGTGAGGACACAGGGCAGGTAAGGGTACCCCTGAAGGTGCAGGGAATGTCCAGGCTAGTCAGTCTTCCTGGGATGCTTTATGGAGCTTTTTCTCTTGGCATTGCTCTTGCTGGTGGCGGCCTCTGCTTCCTTCCTGCTTGGCAGAGAAGTTCCTCTTTTTTTGGGGGGGACCTTCCTGGTGTCCACCTCTTCCACATCATTTGCCATTTCCTCCTGGGCCGACAGTGTCTTCCTCTTGGGAGGGCTTACGCCGCTCCCTCTCTCCTCCAGATCACTAACCAACTCCTCTTTGGAAAAATATATCTTTTTCTTGGGGTTGGAGGAAGAGACAGACGGCTCTTCTATCCCGTTCTCCCGAGAAGCCTCCTGGGCTTTTGCTTCTTCTTCTTTCTCGGTTTCCCTTTGCCTCCTCGCACTTCTCCAGGTGCTGCTGCTGTTCTCTGAAGATGCCAGGGTGAGCGCCACCAGGGCCTTCTTTTCCTTCTTCAAGCATTTCTTCTGCTGCTTCTCCAGCTTCCTCCACAGCTGCCGCCTCTGCCTGATCCATGGCTTCCTTCATGACATCCAGATTCTTCCGTGGAATCTCTCCAGTCTCATAGAAGGACAGCTGCTTCTCAATTTGTTCGAGAAGCTTCTCCCCAAATACACTTGTGGGTACCTCAGAGAAGCAATCTATTTGTGAAGCAATACTGCATTTGTTGGCCAGGTATCAGGAGATGCAGCCTTTGTCCTTCAAGGCGGCTCAGCCAATGAAGGTGGAGTGGAAAATAAGACTGTATTTGGGTGTGTTACCCCGTGTCTTCAGGACTCGCTTCCCCAGTGAGAGCTGACAGACTGGGGGCCACCTGGCTCATCTTGGAACACAGGTAAGTGTGTAGGAGCTGGAGCTGGTGGTACTCAGACAATGACACCATGTGGCTGGAGAAGCTCTCGATGTTGATCAAGTCAATGGAAGAGAGTCCATGCCCATGGAGGACCGTGAGGCATCCAGAATGGCCTTGGCCTTGGCACCATCCATTGTTAGCTCCTCCAGCTTTTCCAACTTGTCCTCATTCAACTCCTTTTGGTTTCTGATGAACTGGGTGAGGCAGCATTATGTGGCGTTGTATTGATGATCTTCACCACCTCCGGAAAGTGATAGCCATACCACTCCCTGCAGAGATGCAGTCCCGCCCTGCCCTGGCTTCGCTGCTGCAAAGCCACAAAGCACCTACTTCAGCCCTCGTGGCCCCCACTCAGCCTGGAGGAAACAGGGACAAGCCAGATGCCAGTCCCCTCAACTCCTTGTCCCCCCATTCACAATACAGCCCAAGCAAGATGAGTCCTGAGGGAGAGCCTGCTCTGCCTCCTCTTTCTGTACAGTCAATGTAAGAACAGATTGTGGTAAGCACCAGGAGGCTAATTTTTAATGTTTCTCTAAGCATAATCTAGATATGGAAATCTGTGCCTTCGTATATGGTAGAACAAGGCATAATCTTTTTTCAATCATGTTTTTGGTATTTTTTTCATATTCTCCAATATAGATGTAATTGCAATGAACTACAACAGAAAGTTCTCTATCTGCTTTTCATAACATTATTATTCATTTATTGTTGCAGTAATCACAACATACATTATTCTATAACATGTACATTTCTTTTCATTGCCTTTGCATCTGTTGTTATACCCTGTATTGTTCACAAACATCATAGTAAGCCAATGGTGATAATATGAGCTGTGGCAATCTTGGTTTGCATTTTCATTGTGGTATCACAAACTTGCTCAAAGTTCTATAAATTCTGGAAAGTTTCATGTCTACAATTTATCAGAGTGCTTGCCATGGTGTACTCGATTCCACGTATCATTTTTATCTTTCTGGAATTTAGCCATTGATGTGTGAAATTTTCCATTATGCATTTCATTTTTGTTGTTGTTGTTGTTTCTTTTTTTCTTTATTATTTTTCTTTTTTTAATTGTTATTTCTTTTTTATTTTTGTTTTTTTTTTTCATTATGCATTTCTAAACACTGGCAACTTTCTTATAATATACTGTAAATAGAACAATCTCTTCATGATGTAAGACACTATTTACAAATAATTTTAAACCTGATTGAAATGGATTCTTTTTCACCAAACTCCCTTATATCTTCTAGTGATTTTATTGTTACTCCTACTAAGTTATTTACTTTTACTTACAGCATTAGCAATCTATTTTATATTGTGAGCTCCTTTCTGCTTTTGTGATTGAAGTTATTGATATATGTGGGTTTTTTATTTAAAGATTTATTTATTTGAAAGAGTTACAGAGAGAGGTCAAGACAGACAGAGAGAGAGAGAGAAAGAGAGAGAGAGAGAAATAGATATAATACATATGTCTTTCATCCACTGGTTCAGTCAGCAAATGGCTGCAGCGGCTGGAGCTGAGTCGATCCAAAGCCAGGAGCCAGGAGCTTCTTCTGGTTCTCATAAAAGGTGCTGGAACCCAAGGATTTGGGCCATCCTCCACTGCCTTCCGCAGGCACATTAAGATACATTGGGAGTAGAGCAGCCAAGAAATGAACTGGTACCGTTATAGGAATCCAGCACTGCAGGCCAGGGCCTTAACCTGTTGTGCCACAGCACCGCCCCCTGGTATGTGTGTCTGTAGTATCCTCATTTAAGTCATTCTTTGTTCTGTGATATTCTTGCTTGATTTTTTTTTTTTTTACTGTGAGGTCATCACATCGCTCAATATTTTGTAAGTTTTGCTGGCAACATTAATGTACAGTCTTTCTGAACTCTGTTAGGTTAAGTTTAATCTTATACACTTTAAAGTCATACATTTTTAAACTTTCTTAATTTTTATAACGATAAAGTTATTATTCACTGAAATTTCCCAAAATGTCGCTCTAGATATATGTTCTCAGAATTTTTCTAGTAGGTGGAATGCATTTTATATTCATTGAATTCTACTTCTGTTTATGTAATTATAATTATTTTTAACCAAATTCCTTTACTTTTGCATTTTATAAAATTTAGCAAATGTAAGCTAACCTCTGATTTTATAAATTTTCTGAAGTGCATATACCTTTAGATATTTGCATAATCCTTTACAATTATAATCTAAAGTTGCTAGATTAAAGAGATTAGAAATATTTTAATATTCTTTTTAATTGTAATGGAATTTTTTACACCAAATTCTCATATATGCATGCTAATCTCAATCATATAAAATACTCGTAACCTGAAAATCCTTTTTGTTTTTGGATTTTGAAAGATATTTTGCCCATATGAAAAAATACTACATGAACTCTATTTTCATTCAATACTTGAAGGATGTTTCTCAGAGTCATGTAAATTGTATGCACCCCAACAATGTATCCTTAACCTTCAGTTTGCTCCTTCGTTAAAAAAAATCATCCTTTTATTTTACTGTGCTTTTAAGATTTATCTTTTATTTCTGGGTTTATGCAGTTTAATTATTATCTGCCTTAGCATGGTGATTTTTTTTTTTGCATCCTGTTATTGGAATGCAATGACCTACTTCATTCTTTGAATCTATAGTTTTGTCAAAACTTTGTAATAATTCCTGATAAGTCTTATTTTTGTGGTATCTTTTGTTACATATCCTTTCTCATCTCTGATTTTATTGATTTGGTATTCTCCCTCTTTTTTTGGTTATTTGCTCCAATGGTGGATCTATTTTGCTTATATTTCAAAAAACAGCTCTTCTTTTCATAGATTTTTTGTAGTTTTTCTGGTTTCATTTTTGTTTATTTCTCCTGTAATTTTAATAATTTCTCTTCTTAATTTTATTTGTTGTTTTTCTAGGTCATTGAGATGCACTGATAGCTCATTTATTTGGTACCTTTCCAATTTCTTCATGTAGGCACTGATTGCTATAAACTTCACTCTTAACGTTGCTTTTGCTGCATCCCATAAACTTTGATATGCTGTATTGATTCCTTTTATGACCCACTGTTAATTCAAAAGTATGTTGTTCAGTCTCCATGTGTTTCCATATGATGTAGAGATTCCTGATTTGTTGAATTCCAGCTTTATTCCATTTGTCATCTGAGTTGATGCATGATATTGTTTCAATTTTTTGAATTTGCTGAGACTTGCTTCGTGGCCTAGCATATGGTCTATGCATTTAGAGTACCAGATACAGCAAACTAATATGACATCTGGAATTAATTTATTGTTCGGGAACAGTCTCTGGTCTTCCTTTACTGTATGATTTCATGGGTTATCATTGCTGAAATTTTATTTTTACTAATGAGAAGAGTGAGAGTGATAAGGCACATTGTTGGAATTTTAGTACTGTTGATTAGATAAAAAATTATTAGCTATTTATGTTTATAACTCAACAATAAGACAAATGAATGAAAAAGGAAACTTATGTGAACACACTTCATAAAAGCCCACATACAAATAAGAGTGCATGAGGTGCCAGCATTGTGGCAGAGCAGGTAAATCTTCTGCCCATGATGACAGCATCCCAAATGATGACTGATTCCTGTCCTAGCTGCTGCACTTCCAATCCAGCTCCTGGCTAATGGCATGGGAAAATAGCTAAATACAGCCTGGTTCAAAGAGAAAGCACAGTTCTTTGATATCCCTTTCTTGGTTGCATTTTACATATCATCTAATGTTGAGCACAATATGATAAAAATATTTTCTTGAGAAAAAAGGCAAGTCACAAGACAGAAGAAAATAACCAGTCACACTCAAAAAATGGAATATATGTTTTTAATAATTTATTTTTATTAATGCAAAGAGAACAGATTTCATGTAATTCAAAGGTACAATTCTAAGGATATAGTGATATTTATCTTCTTCCCTCTTCCTTTCTTTTCTAATTTTTGTGATAACATTTTTATTTACTTTATACTCATAAGCTTAATGCAACATTAAATGAAGAGTTCAACAAGTCAAAAGTGTTCCCAGGAGTATAGACAAGCACTATAAATAATAAATCCAAACATGACAGTTTCTCTCATTTATAATAAACTTGTTTTGTACTCTGTATATTAGCCACTACACATCAGAGAAAACATGATGTTTTCACTTTTCATTTTGAGATCATCAACTCTGTTTATATTTTGGATGGTTTGCTGGTAGTTATTATGTTCATAGCTCTTCAGAATCTTCTAGACCTAGTGTCATCATACTCATTGCCAGGAAATTTATATTTACTCTTGTGAATATTTAAAGAACTAAAAATTAAACAATCTTAGATTTTTTAAATTGTCCAAAATGTAGTTCTCTATGCCCATATTTTTCCTATAAATTTAATAATTGAAATTACTGAATAATACACAACGGTATACTTAATTTAACATCATATCCCTGAGTGCCATAAACATTTGTAAATTAAGTTCCAGAAAGTGAACCAGCAGATGGAAGACCTCTCTCTGTCTCTGTTTTCTACCTCTCTGTGTAACCCTGTCTTTCAAATAAATAAATCTTTAAAAAAAAAGAATTGGCATGGATTCATATTCCTGTAATTGTGTACTCTTTTGTAAATATAATTTTAGGAGTTTTTTAAAAAAAATTACCCAATGTATGCTTAAAAAACTATAAATAAAAACCAATTACAAGTTTCTACTCACAGTAATCAAAAGGAAATATGTCATGCCATATATGGGTAATTTATTTTTAAAATTACACTTCAGTTGATCACAATCATCTGTTAATATCATCAATAACATTACTTCATTTCTGTTTCTGAATTCATTACTATTGCCTTAGTTTTTTTTTCATTAATAGTGTACCTCATGTCAATGTTAGAACAAGATATCTGCTGTAAACTTGGTTTACTTTATCTTTGTAATGTAATCAATTTTACATAATATTTTTCCAGTTTTATACATTGTTCATGCACAACATTGCATAGAAACATTTTGCATGAGTGTCATCATTCTCCTTTGCAGGTCAGATATTTTGTTAAATTTCATGGACTCTTTTGGTACTACACATTTACATTTGATTTTGGAAATTTTTACAAAGTCATTTCTTCATATCAGTGTGAGGCTTCAAATGTATAATGTTAAGATACTTGAAATATTTTTAAGTTCTGTTAAATTTATTTTTTTCATAGTTGTTTTATATATATATACATATATATATTTCTTTTTCACAATATTCCTGTGTACTGTTTTGTCACTAATACAACACTATTCCCTACTACTTCTACAAAATTATTCCCTACTACTCAATATCAAAATACATGCCAATCATAGCCCTGAAAGCATTTGCTCATTCTAGCCCAGATTTTCTTTTTGAAGTCATCAAGGGGCTCACATGTCTCTAAGTTGTCTCACTCCTTCCATGTACATGATTTGCAAAATTGTGTCACTCCAGCAGACTCATTCAAATGTTCAATTAATGTATTCTCTTTACAATTTTTTATTTTTTAGTACTCAAAATCAGAATTTGACCATAAACAATTATTGGGTCAAGGTACTTGTATGCTAGCTAAAATTAATATATTAGCATCCTCTTTTCTAATTAAATTTCTGACATTTTTATTAATCTATGTAATTCTAAGTTTTGTATTTCTCTATGCCATCTCTATATGATCATGACTCTGTTTCTACAAAATTACTAATTTGTACACCATATAATCAAAATTAACTTTTATATAGAGTGCATATCTCATTATTTTGTCTTAGAATTTACAACTGCCACCTGAATGTGTAATTAATAACCTGATTTATGAGAATGCTAACACAGGGAAACAATGGGTGCCAGATTTGGTTTATGATTCTGTGGTTATAAACTCAAATTAGATGCTGGAAGTTGTCCTAGAAGCTGTCATGAGTACAGGATTTCAGCACATGGCAGGACCATTACCATGATGGTCATCAGCATGGGATACTACATCTTTCTGGATGTTACCAGAGCTGTAAATTATTTTATTATTATTATTATTATTATTATTGACAGGCAGAGTTAGACAGTGAGAGAGAGAGACAGAGAGAAATGTCTTCCTTTTTCCATCGGTTCACCCCTCAAGTGAACGCTACAGCCAGCACGTTGCGGCTGGCTCGCTGTGCCGATCTGAAGCCAGGAGTCAGGTGCTTCCTCCTGGTCTCCCATGTGGGTGCAGGGCCCAAGAACTTGGGCCATCCTCCACTGCCTTCCTGGGCCACAGCAGAGAGCTGGACTGGAAGAGAAGCACCCGGGACAGAATCCAGTGCCCCAACCATGGCTAGAACCCGGTGTGCCAGTGCCGTAGCCGGAGAATTAGCCCAGTGAGCCACGGCGCATGCCTGTAAATTATTTTCTGATTTTGGAAAATTTCCAAAATACATATTTCTGAAATACTACAATTTTCCAGTTTATTCTAGACTCTTTTATAGAAATACCTATCCACACATTTGTACTTTAATTATGGCTGACATTAAATTACTCATTGTTACTTAAGGTAAAGTAAGCTTTTCCATTGCCATATGCATCAGATTTATATTTTTTATTTTGACTTTCATTTTACTACTTTAACCTGTTTACTATAGCCTGAGTAAATAGTCAATAATCTAATTTGTGCCAATTCTAGTGCAGGAACCTTAAGGTTACCATGATTTGATTTGCTTTATCATTGTTAGGCTATCAACTCTCCAATTTCTGGAAGCTGTCCAAACAAATTTTATGTTCACAGTACCAGAGAACAATCTAGGGTTGTTCCATCAGTCTCATTAGCTGGGGAGTTCATTTTTAGCCTTACATACATTCTTGGAACATGAAATTAACTATTTTCTTTGGAAATTTAGGTACATTTTTTTATGTTTAAATTTATTGAACTCACTTTTTTTTCACAGATATTCTAGTCTTGGCTAATCCCAGCATTGTGAACCTGTGGGTATGATGATTTAAATTTTTATTGTGAGATCACCATCACACCCAACATTCTCTAATTTGTCCTGGAAACTTTCAGGTATACGGTGTCTCAGAGCCATCTTAGCCAAGCATAATCATTCTCTCTTCTCAAAGTAATATATACATATAGATAAAAAAATTAACTATATATAATATATAATAATTATGTATATATAAAAGTGTATATATATATATGTATATAAATAACTGCTGGATTTTTATAGAACTCTAAATCATTGATTATTCAGTTTTTTGATTATTCAAATATTCTACTATGTTTTTAGATATTGGCACATTTACTGAGAATTATGTGGATAAGTGGCAGGATCTTGATGTGGTTTTGATCTCAGAATTATATATGTTTATCTAATTTTAGAGGTTGTTAGGGAGAAACAGAAACTATCAGCTACAGCTGGTGGCTTGCTCCCCATTCTTGTAATGACCAGTATAATGACTAGATTATTATGGAAATCTAAACTATACTTTTTAGATAATAAATTGGCCGGTGCCATGGCTCAATAGGCTAATCCTCCAGCTGCGGCAACAGCACCCCGGATTCTAGTCCTGGTTGGGGCGTCGGATTCTGTCCCGGTTGCACCTCTTCCAGTCCAGCTCTCTGCTGTGGCCCGGGAAGGCAGTGGAGGATGGCCCAAGTGCTTGGCCCTTGCACCCGCATGGGAGACCAGGAGAAGCACCTGGCTCCTGGCTTCAGATTGGTGTGGTGCACCGGCCGCAGCACACCAGCTGTAGTGGCCATTGTGGGGTGAACCAATGGAAAAAGACGACCTTTCTCTCTGTCTCTCTCTCTCTCTCACTGTCCACTCTGCCTGTCAAAAAAAAAAAAAAAAGATAAATTTTGTATATATACATTTTAAAATGTTGCTCTATATACAAATATATAAAAATAAACTATATATATGTAAGCATGGGCTATTATTCACAAAAATCTCTTAAATGTGCTTGTCACATTATTATTGTAACTATCAATTGAATTCTACTCACAATATCGAAAGTATAATGTATATTTTAACCAATATACTTCTTTGTGTATCTTGTTTTGTCTTTGAATGTATTCTTATCACCTGTGTAAATGATTAGTAGTCTAATGAAAGCCGATCCTAGACCTAAACCTATCCATAAGTTGCTTCTATTTTATATTGGAAGATCATAAATATAGTAAAAATGTTGTTAATTTTGTTGGCCACTTTTATGTATATAGTCCTCAAAAGCACTTTTGGGTCATATTCTCATTCTCCTTTTCTAGATAATATACTTTTAACAATGGTGGATTTTGTGAATGTAAAGAAATCTTTGATTGTTGATCATTTTTAAAGTGCAGCTATAGACGCAAGTATCTTTCATTTAAGGGTGTTTTTGATAAATGGCATATTTTCCTTTCTTTTTTTCAATTTATACTGTCTTTATTCATTTAAATGGTAAATGTTGTCGCCTAATAAAAAAAATTTGTCTTTCAGTCACTAAGCTTAGCTGAAAAATTCATGTATCTTTCTGCATTGAATATTGACATGATACAGGATGCAGAATGTAAGTCAATTTAATACACATTATTAAATAATTTCTAGTGTGTGTGGAATCTTGCATGAATGATTAACATAGTAGAGCCACATTAAATGTGGGCACACAGGTGCTCCATGTACACCACCAGGTTTAACGCAAGAGGTGTTCACAGTGACTTCTGGTGAGCAGCTTGTCTTCGATGACTCCTTAAACACCCAATTCCACATCTTCCAGCTCCTGAAGAAGGGCTGTCTCTTTTTGAATTTTTCTCCAAGTGACTTTTTTCTAGCTGTTTTCCACTTGCTGCTTGTTCTTTCAGTTGTTCAATTGCTTTCAGTTTCTACTTTAGGTCCTTGATTTTTTTGTCTACCTCAGGGTCTCCAGAAGTTGACCGAGAGGTAATGTTTCATGATGTGTTTTGTGGCACAGGAGTAGAGGGCAAATCTGGACTTTTGTCACTTCTTGCTTCCTACTTTGCAGCTTTCTTAGCTTCATGCTTCCTTTGATTTTTAAGGGTTGTTTTTGATGGGTGCTTATCGTTTCCTGATTATGGTTTCATATTCTGAGGTGGCTCCTCTTCATGCAGCTTGGAATTGGTGACTGGCTTGTTTCTTCAAGCAGGGGGTCTATACACAGTTGCAACTTTAGGTTCCTTCACTTGGAACTGCTTGGTAAGTTACTGCTTTTGCTGGAAATATTCCATCCAAAAATGGCTGCCATGAAACCAGCCATAGGTCTCCACTTGAGGGCACATCATACTTGTGCAATACAGAGCCAGCATAATGCCAAATCTCATACCCATACACGTAACCTGGGAGCACATGTGGCTGCTAAAATATGCTCACCATCTAGGCATGAAGCAAAATATGTAGAATCAGAAGCCACTGGTTTAGAAATAAGCTTGTAGTTTTTAACATCGCATACTTCCATTTGTCCTCTCAGATTTCGCAATCCAGCTAGTCCTAATATATGTCCTTGAGGGCTATAGTAGCCTGCATTCTGAGGACCAGTTCCAAAGTCAAACACAGGATCACATTTCAAGTTGAAAAGTGTTGCTTTGGCAGGCTTAAAACCATAAACAGCACAAAATTCAGAAGAACTATACTTCCAAACTACATCATAAATAGGGCCACCTTTCGGTAGTTGCACTATGGCACTTTCTCCATTTGTTGCAATGTAATGCAACATCTGTTCCCCATAATAGGAAGCTCCTGTCTTATCAATGTCTGTACTAGCTATTACCAAGACAGCAGTAGCTTTTTTATTCCATAGCATTGTAACCTTATCAGCCTTAAAGAAACTTTTATTGGCTAAAGCTGCATGAGGTCCACCAAAGTTGGGGTACTGATACACTCTAACATACGAAGGTGCACCTTTGCTTCCTGGAACATAGATAGCCACCTTGTATGGCTGGGGTCCAGGTGATAACACCAAATCATTAATTTTCTGCAAATGTAATTTATTTGCAATTATGTTGAAATTGTTCTTTTCAAGGAAGAGAACTTCATGGCTAACATTTCAGGCACAGGCCGGCACTATGGCTCAATAGGCTAATCCTCCACCTGTGGCACCGGCACCCCGCATTCTAGTCCCGGTGGGGCAACAGCTTCTGTCCCAGTGGCTCCTTTTCCTGTCCAGCTCTCTGCTGTGGCCCGGGAGTGCAGTGGAGGATGGCCTAAGTCCTTGGGCCCTGCACCTGCATGGGAGACCAGGAGAAGCACCTGGCTCCTGGCTTCAGATTAGCCGCAGCGGCCATTGGGGGGTGAACCAACAGAAAAGGAAGACCTTTCTCTCTGTCTCTCTCTCTCACTGTCCACTCTGCCTGTCAAAAAAAAAAATTTCAGGCACAAATGCTTTCATCTTCTGACCAGGATAGACACCAATTTTGCATTTTTTTCTGGATGAAAGAATTCAGACATGTCTTAGTTTTCAAGTCATAAAGTTGAAGATTGAGTATCCCAGCTACACCATCTTTAAAATTAGTGTAAGTTTGCCATGTTGCTAGAACAGTGTTTTTTAGCAAGAATTCAAGGCAAACTTTGGGAGGTCAAAGGAGTGCAGCTGTCCCTTGTTAATTACACTGATATTGTTTATTTTTCTCCACTGCACCAGGCAAACAAGGTCCCATCCTTACTAAAAGTGTAGACTTTGCAATTTTTCCCAAATTCCCTGTCAAAATCAGCATAGATGCCACCATTGTGTCCCTATATTTTCATTACTTACTATTGTTGATTTATTTCTCAAGTTTAATGCAAATTTAATACATGTTGGTTGACCCAATTCTGTTGTATATGCTTGTTATGCTGTTATTGCTCCTACATTATTGCTGTCATGTCCAGTAATCAGAATATGGGTTATATCCTAACATGCACATTACTCTTCATCTTTATGTTTTATTTCTATGACATATGTACATCATGATGTAGTGTATGCTGCTCCTAGTAGAAAACTGTAGCTCATCCTCGTTAACTTTTTTTTAACTTTTATTTAGTAATATAAATTTCCAAAGTACACTTTATGGATTACAAGGGCTTCCCCCCATAACTTGCCTCCCACTCACACCCCTCCTGTCTCCCACTCCCTCTCCCATTCCATTCACATCAAGATTCATTTTCAATTATCTTTATATACAGAAGATCGATTTAGTATATATTAAGTAAAGACTTCATCAGTTTGCACCCACACAGAAACACAAAGTGTAAAATACTGTTTCAGTACTAGTTATAGCATTACTTCACATTGGACAACACATTAAGGACAGATCCTACATGAGGAGTAAGTGCACAGTGACTCCTGTTGTTGATTTAACAATTTCACACTCTTGTTTATGGCGTCAGTAATCTCCCTATGCTCTAGTCATGAGTTGCCAAGGCTATGGAAGCCTTTTGAGTTCACCGACTTTGATCTTATTCAGACAGGGTCCTAGTCAAAGTGGAGCTCTCTCCTCCCTTCAGAGAAAAGTACCTCCTTCTTTGATGGCCCCATTCTTTCCACTGGGATCTCACTCGAAGAGCTCTTCCATTTAGGTATTCTTTTTTGTTTTTCCAGGGTGTCTTGGTTTTCCATGCCTAAAATACTCTCATGGGCTCTTCAGCCAGATTTGAATGCCTTAAGGGCTGATTCTGAGGCCAGAGTGCTGTTTAGGACATCTGCCATTCTATGGGTCTGCTGTGTATCCCGCTTCCCATGTTGGATTGTTCTCTCTCTTTTTGATTCTATCAGTTAGTATTAGCAGACACTAGTCTTGTTTGTGTGATCCTTTTGACTCTTAGACCTATCAGTGTTATCAATTGTGAGCTGAAATTACACTTGGACTAGTGAGATGGCACTGGTACATGCCACCTTGATGGGATTGTATGGAATCCCCTGGCACTTTTCTAACTCCACCATTTGGGGCAACTCCGATTGAGCATGTCCCAAATTGTACATCTCCTCCCTCTCTTATTCCTACTCTTATATTTAACAGGGATCACTTTTCCGTTAAAATTTAAACACCTAAGAATAATTGTGTGTTAGTTACAGAGTTCAACCAATAGTACAAAACAAAATACTAAGAGGGATAAAGTATTAAATTGTACATCAACAGTCAGGACAAGGGCTGATCAAGTCACTGTTTCTCATAGTGTCCATTTCACTTCAACAGGTTCTGGTTAACTTTTTCATTGTGGTTTCTTCAATTTGATGAAACTTCTTTATATTTTCTTTTCAATTTTTCTTATACTATTTGTAGAACACTCTTAATTTAGGGCTAACTTTACAAACACTAATTAAACTGAAAGTAGATCTTTGTAGAAAATAACAGTGGAAATGGGAGAGGGAGGAGGAAGAAGGGTGAGACATGGGCAAGAGGAAGTTTAAGGTGAGAAGTATCACTGTATTTTTAAATAAGTATATATGAAACACATGGAACTTGTATAACATAAATAAACTTTTAGAAAAAGAAAGAAATTAAAATTATCAAGATTGTGAATAGAGATCTATGCACAAGAACATTTACTTTTTACTTCTAGTAGAAACAATGGAAATAAGCCAAAAGTTGACCAATGAGTGAATGAATAAAGAATTAAGGCACCAAAATATTCCTTGATTTACCTTCCTCGATTTTAAAATTTTTCTCATGGTAAAAATATTTACTGGATTATTGTTCACCAAATCCCTTTATGTCTACTGATAACTCTATTCTTTATCCTATATTATAATTACAATCATCAAATTGTAATTCATATGATAAAATATGCATTGTTTTAATTATTATCTTTATTCACTAGTGTGATCTGTTTATATCATAAATATCCTACTTGGGTGACTTTCTTATGACATCAACATGATGGAAATTATTTGAATTCTCTTTGCAACTGTTTCATGCCCCACATTCTCAGGCTATCTTGACACAATCTTTTTGAGTTCACAGAAGATTTTTTTAGCTTTTCTGGAATTTCATAGAACTATAAAATTTTAATTTTAATTTTCAAGGGTTTAGATACAAATATGTTTCCATGAATGCTTATCTGGTAATTTCAGAATTTTTGTCTTATTTCCATTCATTTTCCCTTTATTTTTCATTTTAACGAGACTTCAATGGACTATTTTTTAAGAAATGATCTTATATGTCCTTATTTTAGTATCGCTCCTATAAAAACAGTTTTGGTCATTGTCATCACAACATATTTGTACCCTAGTAGGGAAAATTTTTCAACCTCTACTTTGAATTTATAACTGTTGTGCAATTATATTATCTAATCATAGTGTGTACCAATGCTAGTACTGTGAACATGTGGTCATATTTGTTGGCTTTGTATTGTGTTGTTAGTTCTCTCAAAATTTTGTAAGTAACCTAAGAAATTGTTATCTTCAGGACATCCCAGATCCATCTGACACCAGCTTTTTCTTTTACTCCTTCAAGGATGTTTTTAAGTTTTTATTGATTTTATGGATTTTCTTGTTGCTGGTGTTCCTTTAAAATCACTGTTAAATGATTCAGAATAATTGTGTGTTAATTAAAGAGTTCAACAAATGGTATTAAATAGAACAAAAGATACTAAAAGGAATAAAATTGTAAGTTGTCCCTCGACAGTTAGTACAAGGGTTGATTGAGACATTCTTTCTCTTAGTGTCCTTTTCACTTTAACAGGTTTCCTTTTAGGTGCTCAGTTAGTTGTCACCGATCAGGGAGAATATATGATACTTGTCCATTTTGGACTGGCTCATTTCACTCAGCATGATGTTTTCCAGATTCCTCCATTTTGTTGCAAATGACCAGATTTCATTTTTTTTTACTGTGTATAGTGTTCTGTAGAGTACATATCCCATAATTTCTTTATCCAGTCTTTTGTTAATGGGCATTTAAGTTGATTCCATGTCTTAGCTATTGTGACTTGACCTGCAATAAACATTGAGGTTTAGACAGCTCTTTTATTTGCCAATTTAATTTCCTTTGGGTAAATTCCAAGGAGTGGGATGGCTGGGTTGAACTCTTTAATTAACACACAATTATCTGAGTCATTTAAATTTAACTGAAAAGTGATCCCTGTTAAATATAAGAATGAGAATAAGAGAGGGAAGAGATGTATAGTTTGGCACATGCTCACTCAGACTTACCCCTTAATGGTATAGCTAAAAATGTGCTAGGGGTTTCCAATTCAATACCAATCAAGGTAGCATGTAACAATGCCATCTTACTTGTTAAAGTGATCAGTATAAGTTCATAATTAATCAGAAAGATAGGTTTAAGTGTCAAAGGGATTACATAAATAAGACCAATGTCTGCAAATAATTGATAGAATTAAAAAGGAGAGAAATATCCTACATGGGAAGCAGGATACACAGTAGACTCATAGAATGGCAAATGCCCTAAAGAGCACTCTGGCCTCAGAATCATCCCTTAAGGCATTCGAATCTGGCTAAAAAGCCCATGAGAATTTCACAGGCATGGAAAACCAACACACTGTGTCAAAAAAACAAATGACCTGAATGAAAGATCTCTGTGAGTGAGATCCCAGCGGAAAGAACGGGCCATCAAAGAAGGCAGTACATTTCTCTGAAGTTAGGAGAGAACTTCCACTTTGACTATGGCCTTGTCTAAATAAGGTTGGAGTTTGTGAACTCGAGGCTTCCATAGGCTTGGCAGCTCATGACAAGAGCCTCAGGTGATTACTGATGTCATAAATAAGAGTGTCAATTGTTAAATCAATAACAGGAGTCACTGTGCACCTGCTCCCCATGTGGGACCTCTGTCCTTAATGTGTTGTACTATGCAAATTAACAGTAAAACTACTCCCCAAACAGTACTATATACTTTGTGTGTCTTTGTGGGTGCAATCTGTTGAAATCTTTACTTAGTATATACTAAGTTGATCTTCTGTATATAAAGATAATTGAAAATGAATGATGGGAGAGGGAGTGGGAGATGGGATGGTTGCAGGTGGGAGGGAGATTATGGGGAAAAGCCGCTATAATTCAAAAGTTGTACTTTGGAAATTTATATTTATTAACTAAAAGTTTAAAAAATCAATATTGAAGGGAATTTATCTTTTCTGGATTTTAGTTTCTGCAAATTTTATACGGTTTTCACATGCAATATTAATGAATAATTGTTCACTAAAATTTTTTCTCACATTTTCTTGACACTAATTTTTTACATTACTCTATCCACTTACATTTGCCACAATATCACTGTCACCATAGTATTTAAATTCCTTTTTTTATTTTTCCTCTGAATTTCATGCTACCACCTTATAAAATTTCAATTGTTAGGTATCCTGGTTCTTGAATTATGAATATGTGGCTTTTTCATTGTAGGTTTATCAGCCCCATGGAAATTTTCTAAGTTATCTTGGAATCTTGCCTGTACATAGTATCTCTGAATTGTCTAACACCAATGTACTGTTTCATGCTATCAGAATTACACAATTTTTTGCTGTTTGGAAGTTTTTAAAGAACTCCAAATATATCACTACTGTTGACATTTTCAATAGCATAATTTTACCTGAGGAAATCTTTCTGTGAGGGTTCCCCTGTAAGGTGACATTATCTTATCTTAAGTTCCTGTACAATCATTTTCTTTAAACTTTTATTTAATGAATATAAATTTCCAAAGTACAGAATATGGATTACAATGGCTTCCCCCCCATAACGTCCCTCCCACCCCCAACCCTCCCCTTTCCCACTCCCTCTCCCCTTCCATTCACATCAAGATTCATTTTCAATTCTCTTTATATACAGAAGATCAATTTAGCATACATTAAGTAAAGATTTCAACAGTTTGCTCCCACACAGAAACATAAAGTGAAAAATACTGTTTGAGTACTAGTTATAGCATTAAATCTCAATGTACAGCACACTAAGGACAAATATCCTACATGAGGAGTAAGTGCACAGTGACTCCTGTTGTTGACTTAACAAATTGACACTCTTGTTTATGGCATCAGTAATCAACCTAGGCTCTTGTCATGAGCTGCCAAGGCTATGGAAGCCCCCTGAGTTCACTGACTCTGATAATTTTTAGACAAGGCCATGGTCAAAGTGGAAGTTCTCTCCTCCCTTCAGAGAAAGGTACCTCCTTCTTTGATGACCCATTCTTTCCACTGGGATCTCACTCACGGAGATCTTTCATTTAGGTTTTTATTTTTCCCCAGAGTGTCTTGGCTTTCCATGCCTGAAATACTCTTATGGGCTTTTCAGCCGGATCCGCATGCCTTAAGGGCTAATTCTGAGGCCAGAGTGCTGTTAGGACATTTGCCATTCTATGGGTCTGCTGTGTATCTCACTTCCCATGTTGGATCATTCGCTCCATTTTTTATTCTATCAGCTAGTATTTGCAGACACTATTCTTTTTATGTGATCCCTTTGGTTCTTAGTCCTATCATTATGATCAATTGTGAACAGAAATTGATCACTGGGACTAGTGAGATGGCATTGGTACATGCCAACTTGATGGGATTGAATTGGAATCCCTGGTATGTTTCTAACTCTACCGTTTGAGGTAAGTCAGCTTTAGCATGTCCCGAATTGCACATCTCTTCCCACTCTTATATTTAACAGTGATCACTTTTCAGTTAAGTTTCAGCACTTAAGAAGAATTGTGTATTGATTACAGTATTCAACCAAAAGTATTAAGTAGAACAAAAAAAAATACTAAGAGGGATAACATATTAAGTTGCTCATCAACAGTCAGGGTGAGGGCTGATCAAGTCACTGTTTCTCATAGTGTTCATTTCACTTTAACAGGTTTCCTTTTTGGTGCTCAGTTAGTTGTCACCTATCAAGGAGAACAAGTGGTATTTGTCCCTTTGGGATTGGCTTATTTCACTCAGCATAATGTTTTCCAAATTCCTAACAGGGATCACTTTTCAGTTAAAATATAAACACCTAAGAATAATTGTATGTTAATTACAGAGTTCAACCAATGGTACTAAACAAAAAAAATACTATAATGGATAAAGTAATCATTTTTAAAATATGATTATAAAGACTATTTCCAATAAATCTCTTTGTTTAGTTGCCACTTGGTAATTATTCCTACCAAATTGCTCAGTTCTAGTCTAATCATGATTTATACAGTGATATGAACATTACTTTTCATTGATTTTTATTTGTTTTTATTACTGTCACCATTGTATATTATTAGTCAGTACCCAAGTTGTAGGCAAGTGCTAACATTGTGGATTATTGGGGACTCAAACAAGTGCCCATGTGGGGTGCTAGCACTACAGGCAGCAGTTTTACCTGCTATGCCACAGTGCTGGCCCTGAAAGTTTTATTTTTATTGCCTCTTTATATAATGGTGTGACAAGCACTGGAATATAATATCTTTAAAATGAGTAATGGCATGTAAGCATGATATTCTGAAAAGTATGGTTCAGTGTGTTAGTAGTTTCTGTGGGCTAAATCCAGCTCCTTTCTGTTTTTGTGAATAGTTTTATTGAAATACAACTCCATCTATTTACCTACAGATTACACATATTTTAGATGACAGCAGGGATATTGTGGTCTGTAAAGTCTAAAATACTTTCTACTTCACTCTTTATAGAAAAGTTTGCCAATTCTAGGTTAAGATAAAAATTTTTGAATATGTTTTAATAGGTTTTAGCCAACATTCAGAAAAGTTTAAACAGTATGTAACATTGTAGTCAAGCCCTCAATTAATTAATTTAAATGTCTATCATTTGAGCATTTGTGCATCGGAAACAAAACCCAGAAATCTCATAACTAGTCTGTTATTTTGTAGGAACTACTCCCATTATGTTTTATATATGATACATTTAATACATTAGAAATGTCCTTATCATAGGTGTGCTTATGATTTCACAATATCCAGTATTTTGTGTAGGATCTAATTCCAGCGAAATTCTTACAAGATAAAAAGGATGCTATGTTTCAAATTTGAATATATCTTACTAAATTTCCATCTGAAGGAATGCATTCATTTCATTTACCAATAGTGTATGAGAATAACATTAACCTCATATTTCCAACTCTGATAATGTTTTTTAATAAACCATTATATATATGATTGGAAAAATAACTGTTGCTCATTGTATCCTTTTTGTTAGGGTCTATTTATTTTTTGAAAGTTATAGAGAGAGGGAGAGACACACAGAGAAAGCTTCTACCTGCTGATTTACTTCTCCAATGGACTCAATGACCAGGGATGGGCCAGGCTAAAGACAAGAGGCAAGAACTTCCTCAGGGTCTTGCACATTTGTTGCAGAGGCCCAACCCCTGGGCAATGTTTATCTTCTTTCTTAGGCCATTAGCAGGGAGTTGGATCAGAAGCAAGCAGCCAGGACACAAACTGGCATCCAGAGGGTATCCTGGCATTACAAATGGTGATTTTACCTGCTACACCACTAGGCCCTTCCTTTAGATTTTTTTTTTATTATTTAAATCCTTTAACTTTTTCAGAATTTCATAGTACAGATTACAAATGTCTCTAGAAATTGTCATGCATTCGTTATAGCTTCATTTACAACTTGGTAATCATGAAATAAAATTCTTAGAAATATGAGAGCCAGAATAAAATAAATGAAATTAATGAAATACATTATCTATACCAAATAAATTTCATATTTTTCAAGATTTTTGCAGCTGTTAAGCTGTTTATGTTTTTTGAGTCAAATAGTATGAAAATCATTGAAGTTCATTATATACTTCGCTTGAGCTTAGATAAAAATATTTGATATTTCAGTGTGTTTTATATATTTGAACTTCTATGGCCTCAGGTGCTGGCTGAATGTTTCCCATTCTAGTGTGGCGATTACCTGTGTGTGGAGTCCATCCCTGCCCGTGCTGTAATGCTCAGGACCATCCGTGCATCACTGACGGGTTTTCTGAAGGAGAAAGCACAGGACTGCTGGCAAGCTGACAAGGCTGCTGCTGAGACCAAGGCAGGCCGCCATGGTCTGGAGGAAACCTGACCAAGGCATCTCCAGGCTGGGGAATGCGGAGGCGCCCAGGAGAAAGCATCCAGAGCTATGGAATGGAGAAGAACAAAGGGGACCCAGCCTGGCTGCAGGGTCCCTTCTGAGCCCCAGCCCCGCAAGGGAGAGGCCTTCACTGCTCATGGGCCTGGGACACCAGTCAGGATCCAAGCTCCTTGGTGAAGCCCTGTGAGTGCCATTAGAGTAGGATTCTGGCCCCACCACCACTGTGTTTCAAGCAGACTGAAAAGGGAGGGACTTTTGGTTCCCAGAATGCACAACAGCCATGATGTGCTGCCCACCTTGGGAACACTGATCTAATCCACAGCCCAGTCTAGTATGACTGTGGATAGGGATAAGGTATGTTTTCTTTCTTCCTAGGATGGATGAGGCTAAATTAAATCAATGTAATTTAATTACTATAATATTTGGTCTCACAATTTTTGTCTTTTTGATTATACAAGAGTTGGGTATGCATATCTTTTTGGTAACTTTTTTGTAATAGAATGATGACAGAAATTTTGTTCATATTTTCAAAAAATATGTCATAAAAATTAAAAAATGTCTGTATATACTTAATCTTTTATAATGTGTTTTTGTTGCATCTCTGATGGTATTTGTATAGCTATATTTGGTTTTCATTATTTCTGATGATCTCTTGTAGTTTTTAAAGGATTTAATTAGTTAAAAGAGTGATATATATATATATATATATATATATATATGCTAGTTTGCCCCCTGGTATACCTGCAACAGCCAGGGATCTGCCAGGCAGATGCCAGGATTCAGAAACTCCATTCAGTTCTCCTGAGTGGGTGGGAGAAACCCAAGAATTTGAGCATTGTTTGCTGCCTTTCATGATCAGTTATAAGAAAGTGCATCAGAGGAATTGTGTGTCTGGGACTCAAACCAAGCACTCTTATACAGGATACTAGTGCCCCACACAGAAGATTAACCCACTGCACCACCATGCCTGTCTCATGAAGTTCATGTTTTTTTTTTAATTTTTGACAGGCAGAGTGGACAGTAAGAGAGAGAGAGACAGAAAGGTCTTCCTTTACCGTTGGTTCACCCTCCAATGGCCACTGCGGCCGGTGCACTGCACTGATCCGAAGAAGCTGGGAGCCAGGTGCCTCTCCTGCTCTCCCATGCAGGTGCAGGGCCCAAGGACTTGGGCCATCCTCCACTGCCTTCCCGGGCCACAGCAGAGAGCTGGCCTGGAAAGGGGCAACCAGGACAGAATCCAGCACCCTGACCGGGACTAGAACCTGGTGTGCCGGCGCCACAAGGCGGAGGATTAGCCTAGTGAGCCGTGGTGCCGACCGCTCATGTTTTCTTATTGTATTCAAGATTATAAGTGTATTTCTTCCTATACCTTGTTTTACTAGAATGTTTTTTTCTCCTTTTTTTTTTTTTTTTTTTAATGGAATAGATTTCTTGCCGGTTTTCTCTTTGTATTTTTGGTTTGCTTCTTATTCTTTACCAAACTATCCTCATTTTTAAAATTAGAATATTGAACAAAGTGATTATACAAAACAAAATATACTGGTGACATATTTTACACATGTATCAAATTATGAGCACAAGCATGATACACTTTAATACTAAAGTTACTAAAGTTGTTCTGATTGTTAGTTTACACTGGAATCTGTTTCTTTATTTTTGAAGATTTTATTTATTTATTTGACAGGTAGAGTTACGGACAGTGGAAAAGACAGAAAGGTCTTCCTTCCATTGGTTCACACCCCAAATGGCCACAATGGCTGGAGCTACACCGATCTGAAGCCAGGAGCCAGGTGCTTCCTCCTGGTCTTCCATGTGGGTGCAGGGGCCCAAGGACTTGGGCCATCTTCCACTGCTATCCCAGGTCATAGCAGAGAGCTAGACTGGAAGAGGAGCAACCGGACCTAGAACCAGTGCCCATATGGGATGCCGGCACTGCAGGCAGATTAACCCAGTGCACCCAGAGCACCACGGTGCAGGCCCCTGGGATCTATTTCTTAGAACTCGTTAATATTTGTCAATGTTTTAATTTTCTTGTCAAGTATCTTTCTCAATAAATTTTGTCTTATATTTATTTCCTATCCAGTACCCATAAAATTATTTCTTGGCATTCATTGAATATAAAATGAAGCTCTCAGAAATTCATTCAGTTGATTTCCTTTATCATATTTGCAATATTTTAGTGTGTTGACATATTTTAGAAGCCCTATAAAATGTTTAAATCTCCTTTATTCATCCTTATACACAGATCCTTAATTTTTATTTTGATGTGGGTGTTCAATGATATGAACTCCCACTTTGGACATCTTTTTGCTGTATTTCATAGTATGGCATTCTGTATTTCACATTTTATAACTTAAGAAAACCTATATGAGGTTCCTAGCTTCCTGGCTTTGCTGTGGGATCCTCACTCTGCACTGTGAGACCCATCTGCTCTTGGACCATGAACCTTCAGAACCGCTGAGTGACGACGCTCAGGATGGTTCAGGGATCTGGGGATCAAAGAGCTGTGGGAATTGCTGACCCAGAGGAGAGTTCTCCAAACATGATAGTCTACTGCAAAGCTGGCCTTGGGCTAATGATGAGAAAACCAAGAACTTACATACTGTTGGACATGAAACTCAAGACATCAGTAAAGATCGACTTTTGAAACCAAGGTCAATTCAAAGCATTTCCTAAGGAAGTCCTTGGGTGTCATCACTTATTCAAGTTTGTAGCCATGAAACTAATCCTTTTCTTAGACACAACTCAACTGAAACTTATATTTTAAAAAATAAGTTTTCATCTTTGTCTTGTCAGAAGTATTCCCTGTGAAATTTTTCTTTGGACTGTGTTGTGTTGATTCAGATGCTAACCTTTAGAAGTTAACTCTGGAGACATGGAGCAGTTGGGTACACTTCTGATTCTCTCCACAGCATTGTTATGACACCCGTTTTTTTAAGTTGACAAAATTGTACAGATTTGTGGAGTGCAATGTGATGTTTAGGAATATGTGTACACTATGTAACAATCCAATAAGAATAATTAGTATAACCTTCATCCCGAACATTTATCTTTTCTTGATGGTAAAACGTTCAAAATTTTCTAGCTATTTTGAATTTACAATACATGGTTAACTATCATTGTTGTGACTTTTTAAATGCCATTTAGGATGGCGACTTTGTGGCATATGAGTAGGAATGGGTGGGTTTCTCAAGTCTATGCTTTGTAGAATATTCTTCATTTTATTTTCATAATAGCTGTGCGGAGTTATGCTTTCCTAAGGCATGATTTATTTATTGACTTGAGCAGACTTTCTCAATCAGTTTATCCTTCCTACTCACATTTTGAATTGGAGGCATGTATGAAAAATGTATTGGTTGCATTAAAGATTTAAAAAATAAAACCTATATGATAGGTCATTGAGGACAGTGGTAGCATTGGTGCAGTGGGGTGACTAGCCTACCAACCCAGCATGTTTCCTGATCTCCGTTTAACTAAAATGTCTTTAAGATGGACTTCCAAGGGTCTTTGTACTTGCTATCCTTATTTAGCAATTCTTGTCAAAAAGTATTCAACTCTGAAATGTTTGGGCTATTTCACCAAGGAAACAGCCATTATAGCACAGGAGCTTTCCAAAGAAAAAGGAAATACACACTGGAGAGTAGAATAAGGGAATTCTGAGTACCAGGCATTTCTTCAGATGCAGAAATGGAACTACAGTTGTGTAAGTATTTCCTCATTATTTTGGATATTAAATATATATACTTATACACATATATGGATTCATATACTTACATATAATGTTCACAACAGTAAATGCATACATATATATCTTTGTTTTGTTCTAGTATGAAACAAATTGTATTGAATTTGATTATATGATTCTAAAATTATTAACTAACACATAAATGTATATATACTTATGTGGCATAATGTGGTTTTTCTATTGACATATACATTATGTAATGTTCAAATCACGGTAAACATTTACTCATTTGTCATATTATAGTGAAAACATTGAAAATCCTTCTTTTAAATTGTTTTAGAAAAATGTATGATGTGTTATTATAATCCATAGTCATTGTATTATATCATGCAGTAGAGTACCAGAACTTCTTATTCCTAACTATAACTTAGTACCTATTAACCAACTTTTTCCCATTCATTTCTCAACCTTACTCTCCTCAGTTTTTAGTAACCATCATTGTACTCAGTGACTCTGAGAATAACTTTGTTAGATCCCACAGATGAATGAGAACATCCACTTACATCTTTCTGGGCTTCACATTGTTCTCAAATGATAAGGATCCTCACTTCCATCCATATTGTTGAAATGATTAAAATATACTTGGAAGAATTCCAAGATGTTGGAGCAGGGAGGGAGATTACTGCTCTGGTCCAGGAGAAGATAATTTATAAAAAGTGGAGAGAGAGGAGTCACAAGGAAGAGTTAGGGAGAAAATGGCAGAGGAAACTGTACGTAGATTAGAGGGACATGGTGGACCTATGGGGAGAGCATGGATTTCCACAACGCAGGACTTCAGCATCCAAGAGCCTATGCACCAACATTGGAACATGAGGTGAGACCAGAATGCAGCAGCCCAAGCCACTGACACTAAAGCTGCAGAAAGACCCCAGAGGGAACCTGTCTTGGAGTCCCTTGGGGGATAGTGTACTGGCCACACTAGAGGAGAAAAAAAAAAAACTGGAGGTACATGTTTCTCCTGAGAACTTTGCAATGGCATTCTGTAAACATCTAAAGGAACAGGCACCATTTTGGACATACATAACAGCTGCACCAGCTCAAATCCACAACCAGCAACAAACTGAGTGGAGACTCCTGACTCTGGTGGGAAGAATTAAGAAGGGGCTGGACTCATGATTGTGGGCTTCTGTGCCTGAACTGTGAAAAAAACTAAGGTTGTATGAGAGGACTCTTGTTGTGGCTGACTTTGGGAAGTCACTGTGGTAGACTCCATATGCAGAGGGCTTCCTTGTCACCTGGAGAGAGACATTGCTGGGTAATCTGAACTAACACAGTGGACTGCACAGATCCTTTGAGTGGTCCTTGGGACAGAGCAGATGAATATTATACCCACTGGGGCTAGCATTAAGTCACTGTTTTCCTTTGAGGAGAGGAGCTCAGCTGAGCAGAATAAACTTCTCATCTGCTTAAAAAAAAAGTGGAGATTTACAACCCCAAAGCAAGGTGTGTCACCTTAGGCAAGCCCTTCACCCTGGAGAACTGAACAGAGCTCTCTGGACACACCCAGCACAAACCTCTAGATACAAACTGAAAGAAGATATTCCACATATCTACAGAGAAGTAACACAAAGATAAAAGCCACCAAAACAGAAAAACAAGAAACCAACAAGTATCTCCACAAATGCTGAACAACAAACATACCATTTAAGAAACAAGCCTAAGGAAGACAACATGACACCTCCAAAAGAACACAACACTCAATACTAAATTATGAAGATTATGAGATGGAGGAAATGCAAGAAATGGAATTCAAAAAATTGATCATAAGATTACATAGAAGTAATCCGAAGGAAATGCACAACTACTGAAATCCATAGAAGAAATGAAATAAATTTTCCCATGAAATTGAGATCTTAGAGAGAAATCAAAATGAAATTAAGAATTCATTAGAACAAATAAAAATGCAGTGGAAAGCCTTAACAACAGAATTGGTGAAGCAGAAGATAGGATATCAGACTTAGAAGAAAAAGCACAGGAAATTATACAGTCCAACCAAGAACAAGAAGAGGATATTACAAAATGAAAAAAAAAAAACACTGTTGGGAATCTACAGGACACTATCAAATGACACAAAACACAGGTCTAGGAGTTCCTGAAGGCATGGATAGAGAGAAAGGAATAGAATGTCTTTTTAGTGAAATAATAACAGAAAACTTCCCTAATTTGGAGAAAGAAAGGGACATCCAAGTACAGGAAGCACATAGAACTCCTAATACACATGACCAGAAAAGATCTTCATCATGACACATTGTAATGAAAGTCACCACAGTAAAACATAAAGAAAAGATTCTAAAGTGTGCACAAGAGAAATGCCAGATTTTTAGAGAATCTCCAATTAGACTCAGAGCAGACATCTCATCAGAAACCCTACAGTAGTAAAGAGTGGTGAAATATATTGCAAATCTTAAGAGAAAAAACCTGTCAACCCATAATACTATACCCTGCAAAGCTCTTATTTATGAATGAAGGTGAAATAAGGACCTTCCATAACAAACAGAAATTAAAAAATTAATCACCACCTTCCTACCCAACAAAAGATGCTTAAGGATGTGCTGCACACAACACAGAAACATGGTCACCACTATGAAAGAAGGTAAAGAAAATCTTTCAGTAAAAGTTCAAAGAAAATTGAAAGTAAAAAAATCAGAATATTTTTGGAAAACTGGTGGGGCAAAGTCATTACTTATCAATAGTCACTTTGAATGTAAATGGCCCCAAAGCTACAGTTGAATAGATTAAAAACAAAATAGATTAAAAACAGAACCCATATATGTGCTGCCTACAGGAAATACGTCTCACCAAAAACGATGCATGCAGACTGAAAGTGAAAGGATGGAAAAAGATATTACATGCCACCATAAACCAAAAAAGAACTGGTGTAGCCATCCTAATATGAGACAAAATAGACATCAACAAAAAAAATCTGTTAAAGAGACAAAGAGGGGCACTATATAATGATTATAGGGCCAATTAACATGAAGATGGAAATATTATAAATGTATATGCATCCTATTACAGGGCACCTAGTTATTTAAAAGACATGTTAAAAGATCTTAAGGAAGACATAGACTCCAATTCAATAGTAATGGGGGAGTTTAATACCCCACATTTCAGCAACAGACAGAACAACTAGACAGAAAATCAGCAAAGAAACAGCAAATTTCATTGATATTATAGACCAAATGGACCAAACAGATATTCAGAAACTTTAATCCTACAGTTGCACAATACATATTCTTCTCAGCAGTGCATGAAACATTCTCTAGAACTGACCACATACTAAGCCATAAAGCAAGTATCAGCAAATTTAAGAAAAATGGAATCATACCATGCATCGTCTCAAACCACAATGGAGTGAAGCTGGAAATCTGCAATTCAGGAATCTCTAGAACATATGCAAACACATGGAGAATGAACAACATTGAATCAAAAAAAAAAAAAGATCAGCAAGACTAAAGCTGTTTTTTTGAAAAAATAAAATTGACATATCATTGGCCCAACTAGCCCAAAAAGGAAAGAGAAGACCCGAATCAATAACATTAGCGATGAAAAAGGAAATGTAACAACAAGATTCATAGAAATAAAAAGAATCATCAGAAATTATTACAAACAGCTATATGCCAACAAACTGGGAAACCCAGAAGAAATAGATAGATTCCTGGACATTTACAACCTACCTAAATTGAGCCATGAAGACATAGAAAACCTAAACAGACCCATAACCAAAATAAAAATTGTAAAAGTAATAAAGGCCCTACACACAAAAGAAAGCCCAGTAATGGATGGCTTCACTGCTGAATTCGACCAGACATTTAAAGGAGAAGTAACTCTAATTATTCTCAAGTAATTCAAAACAACTAAAAGGGAGGGAATCCTCCCAAATTCTTTCTACTAAGCCAGCATCACCTTAATTCCTAAACCTGAAAAAGATGCAGCAGAAAAACAGAATTACAGAACAATTTCTCTGATGAACATAGATGCAAAAATCCTCAACAAAATTCTAGGCAATTGAATTAAAAAACACATCAGAAAGATCATCCAACCTGACCAAGTGGGATTTATCCCTGGTATACAGTGATGGTTAAACATTCTCAAGTCAATCAGTGATACATCATGTTAACAAACTGCAGAACAAAAGCCGTATGATTATCTCAGTAGACTCAGAGAAAGCATTTGATAAAATACAAAACCCTTTCATGATGAAAACTCAAATTGGTTATAGAAGGATCATTCCTCAACACAATCAAGACAATTTATGACAAACCTATGACTAGCATACTATTGACTGGGGAAAATTTGGAAGCAGTCTTACTGAGATCTGGTATCAGACAGGTATGCCAATTCTCACCAGTTCTATTCAATATAGTTCTGGAAGTTTTAGCCAGAGCCATAAGGCAATATATAGAAATCAAAAGTATACAAATTGGGAAGGAGGAAGTTAAACTATTTGCTTATGACATGATTTTATATATAGGGGATCCAAAAGACTTCAATAAGACACCACTGGAACTCACAGAAGAGTTTGGTAAAGCAGCAGGATAAAAGTCAATACACAAAAATCAACATATTTGTATGCATAGACAATGCCAAGGCTGAGATTGAGTTTCTAAATTCAATCCCATTCAAAATAGCTAAAATGGAGCTGGCGCTGTGACCCAGCAGGTTAACGCCCTGGCCTGGAGCTCTGGCATCCCATGTGGGCACTGGTTCAAGACCTTGCAGCTCCACTTCTGATCTAGCTCTCTGCTGTGTCCTGGGAGAGCACTGGAGGATGGCCCAGGTCCTTGGGCCCCTGAACCCTTGTGGGAGACCTGGGGGAGGCTCCTGGCTCCTGGCTTTGGATCAGCACAGCACCGACCATTGCAGAGTAAACCAGCAGATGGAAGACCTCTCTCACTCTCTCTGCCTCTCCTCTCTCTGTGTAACTCTGACATTCGAATAAATAAGTAAATCTTAAAAATAGCTACATAATATCAAATACCTTGGAATAAATTTAACCAAGGATGTCAAAATTTCTACCTTAAGAATTACATTAAAGAAAGAAATAGAAGAAGATACAAAAAATGGAAAAATCTTCCATGGTCATAGTTTAGAAGCAAACTATCATTAAAATGCCCATTTTTTCAAAAGCAATTTACTGGTTCAGTGTGATACCAAACATAATACCAAAGATATTCTTTTCATATCTTGAAAAAAGTGATGCTGAAATCCATATGCAGGCACAGGCGACCTGAAATAGCTAAAGCAATAATATACAACAAAAACAAAGCTGGAGGCATCACAATACCAGATTTCATGACATAGCATAAGGCAGTTATAATCAAAACATCCTGGTACTGGTACAAAAATAGATGAATAGATCAATGAAACAGACTAGAAACACCAGAAATCAATCCAAACATCTATAACTAACTTATATTTGACCAAGGAGCTAAAAGCAATCCCTGGAGCAAGGACAGTCTCTTCAATAAATGGTTCTAAGAAAACTGCATTTTAGGCCGGCCCCGCGGCTCACTAGGTTAATCCTCCACCTTGCGGCGCCTGCACACCGGGTTCTAGTCCCGGTCGGGGTGCCAGATTCTGTCCCGGTTGCCCCTCTTCCAGGCCAGCTCTCTGCTGTGGCCAGGGAGTGCAGTGGAGGATGGCCCAGGTGCTTGGGCCCTGCACCCCATGGGAGACCAGGAAAAGCACCTGGCTCCTGGCTCCTGCCATCGGATCAGCGCGGTGCGCCGGCCGCAGCACGGCGGCCATTGGAGGGTGAACCAACGGTAAAGGACGACCTTTCTCTCTGTCTCTGTCTCTCTCTCACTGTCCACTCTGCCTGTTAAAAAATAAAAAAAAAATAAAAAAATAAAAAAATAAAAAAATAAAGAAAACTGCATTTCAATATGTAGATGTATGAAACAAGACCCCGACCTAACACCTTGCACAAAAATCCACTCAACATGGATTAAAAATCCAAATATATGACTGACACCATCAAATTATTAGAGAACATTGGGGGAAACACTGCAAGATATTGGCACAGGCAAAGAGTTCTTGGAAAGAACCCAGAGGTGCAGGCAGTTAAAGCCAAAATTAACAAATGGGCTTACATCAAATCGAGAAGTTTCTGTACGGCAAAAGAAACACTCAGGAAAGTGAAGAGACAACCAGCAGAATGGGAGAAATTACTTGCAAACTATGCAACTGATAAAGGATTAATGACCAGAATCTACAAAGAGGTCAGGAAACTCCACAACAACAAAACAAACAGGCAAAATAATTAAAACAGGCAAAGGACTTAAACAGACATTTTTCAAAATTTTGAAATCCAAATGGCCAACAGACACATTAAAAATGGTCTGGTAAAAAAGAGCTTGTGAGAGCCTTTCAGGCAATTAAAGTGAAGACATTGCAAAGATCTCTGTGAGAGAGTCCTAGTGAAAAGTCATGGCCGTCAAAGAAAGATATACTTCTCCCTAGTGGGAGAGAGAATTTTCACTTTGTTTATGGCCTTGTCCAAATACTGGTGGGGTTTGTTGATTCAAAAGGTTTCCTTAACCTAGGCAGTTCATGTCAAGTGCCACCTGTGGTCACTAACATCGTATATGAGTGGTAATTGTTAAATTAACAGGAGTCACTGTGCACTAACTTCCCATTCAGGACCTCTGGCCTCAATGAGTTATATTGAGAATTAACTGTAAAATTAGTTCTCAAACAGTTTGTGTGTGTGCAAATTGTTGAAATCTTTGCTTAGTATAGAGTTAGTCTTCCGTGTACAAAGTAGTTGAAACTGAATCTTAATGGAGAATGGGACTAGCAAGGAGAGAGCAAGGAGGAGGTTTAGGGGTAGGAGTGTGGGTGGGAAGGTGTATATGGTGGGAATAATAACTGTATTCCTAAAGTGGTACTTATGAAATTTTTAATTCTTAAAAAATAAATAAAAATACTCTATTTCATTGAATAATTTTCCATTGTGTGTGTGTACCTCATTTTCTTTACCATTTACCATTTGATAAACAGTTAATTTGTTTTCATTTCTTGGGTATTATGAAGTTATATTGATTTAATTTCCTGTAGCTATTATCCAGGAGTAGCACTGCTTTCTATAGTTTCACTTTTTCTTCTTGAGGAATTGATATTCTCTTTGTCACAATGGATTTACTAATTTACATTTCAACTGAAATGTGTGAGTGTTTCATTTCTTCCACATTATTTGAGCACTTGTTATCTTTTGTCATCCTGGTAAGTCAATATAATTGGAACAAGGTAGTATCTCATTATAATTTTGATTTCCTTTTCTCTTATGATTAGTGAAATTGAATATTTTTGTATGTACTTGGTCATTAGTCTGTCTCCCTTGTAATAATTTCTGAGTATGTCTACTCTTCAAATTTAATAGAATTATTTGTGACTTTGCTATTGAGTTACTTACATATTTGATTGTTAGGTCATTCTCAGGTGAAAGGTTTGTAAATATTTTCAGCCATTATGTAGGTTCTTTTTCACTTTATTTTTTCATTGCTGTACAGAAGCTCTTTAGTTTGATGAAATCCCATTTGTCTAGGTTTCTTTTTGCTTCCTGTTCTTTTGTGTATAACTCAAAAGTGAGAGACAAGCTCCAGTATCATTCTTGTGGGTATAATATACAATTTCCAACATCTATTTTAAAAGATTTTACTTATTTATTTGAGAGGTAGAGTTACAGAAAGATAGAGGGAGCAACAGAGAGAAAGGTCGTCCATCCACTGGTTCATTCCCCAGATGTCCACAAAGGACAGAACTGGGCTGATCTGAAACCAGGAGCTTCTTCCATGTCTCCCACATGTGTGTAGGGGCCCAAACACTTGGGCCATCTCAATTTTTAAAGATTCATTTATTTATTTGAAAGTCAGAGATATACAAAGAGAAGGAAGGCCGGGAGAAAGGGAGAGGTCTTCCATCTGCTGGTTCACTCCCCAGTTGGCTGCAATGGCTAGAGCTGTGCTGATCTGAAGTCAGGAGCCAGGAGCTTCTGGATCTCCCATATGAGTGCAGGGGCCCAAGGACTTGGGACATCTTCTGCTTTCCCAGGCCATAGCAGAGACTTGGATTGGAAGTGGAGCAACTGGTACTCAAACCAGCACCCATATAGGATGCAGGCACTGCAGGTGGTGCCTTTATCCATTACATGGGCCATCTTCTGCTGCTTTTTAAGGCAATAGCAGAGAACTGGATCAGAAGTGGAGCAGCAGGGACTCGCAACGGTGCCTATATGGAATGGCAACACTGCAGGTGGTGGCTTTACCCACTATGCCACAGCACTGGTCCCATAGGTAACTTCTAGAAACCAAGTTGTCAGCAAGTCAGAGCACTAAATTTTCAATGTCAGATAGCAGAATTCTCCAGAGTTCACTATATTTAAGTCATTACTTAAACACATATACATAATGGGTTATTGAAGATCCTTTATTATTAAATGTTGCCAGGAAGAAAATATTTATTGGTTAAAACTGAAGACTACAAGGAGTGAATTACTGCTGACAATATGAGCAACTATGAATTAAAACAAATTTGCCTTGGAGACTTTCCATGATTAAAAAATAAACACTAACAAATATAAACACCAATTCTGTATGACATTTCTTATTTGATTTATATGTGGTAATTCACTACCATCTCAATGATATCTATTATATATACCAAAGATTACTTTTTGCTGTTATTCTTTTTTTTTACCTAGAAACATTTTACTTAAGGCATAAAAATCACGTATTTCATAAATATATATTTAGGAAATATGGATTCTTTCCACCTTACCCTCCCTACTGCTCACACTCCCAGCCTTCTTCCTCCAGCCATTCTTATTCACATTCTTATTTTTTACAAAGATCTACTTGTAATTAACTTTATATTGATAAGATTAGCCTTACACTAAGTAAAGAATTCAACAAATTGTATGGAAAAAAAAACTGTCCCTCAACAGTTGAGACAGGGGCTGTTCAAAAGCATTCTATCTCAATGTGGCAATTTCACTTTTTACAGACTACCTTTCAAGTACTCTTTAGTTACCACAGACCAGGGAGAACATATGATGTTTGTCTTTTGGGGAGTGGATTACTTCATTAAGTATAATGATTTCCACTTGCATCCACTTTATACTAATGATAGTACATATACCATAATTTCTTTATGCAGTCTTCAGTTGACAGACATCTGGGTTGGTTCTATATTTTAGCTATTGTGAATTGAACTTCATTAAACATGAAGGTACAGATAAATCTTTCATATGCTGATTTCATTTTCTTTGAGTAAGTTCCAAGGCGTGCGATGGCTGGGTCATATTGTAGGCATATATTTATAAATATATGCAAATCTTGAGAAACAAATATTTCTTTTCTGGCACATGAATATGAGAAATGTATAAATCTTTCTCAATAATAGGCATATTATTGTAAATATGTTTGATACTAAAATTTTGTGTTTAAATATCTGTAATTTTGGGGGCCAGTGCTGTGGCTCAGCAGGTTAACACCCTGGTCTGAAGCCCTGGCATCCCATATGAGTGCTGGTTCTAGTCCCAGCTGCTCCTCATCTGTTCCAGCTCTCTGCTATGGCCTGGGATAGCAGTAGAAAATGGCTCAAGTCCTTGGGCCCCTGCACCCGCATAGGAGACCCAGAAGAAGCTCCTGGCTCCTGGCTTCAGATCGGTGAAGCTCAGCCATTGTGGCCATCTGGGGAGTGAACCAGTGGATGGAAGACCTTTCTCTTTGTCTATACTTCTCTCTGTAACTCTGTCTTTCAAATAAATAAAATAGATCTTTAATAAATAAATAAATATCTGTAATTTTGTAGATGAACAATGATAGGAAAAATGAAATTGTGGAGGTGTCTTGACTGCATTTGGCACAGAATAGTTGTTCAACAAAAGACCTTTAAAGGTGATTGCTATTTACTGATACATTATTAACATTACCTGGGATCTGGGGCCAGTGCTATGGTGCAGTAGGTTAATCCTCCACCTTTTACACTGGCATCCCATATTGGTGCTTTTTTGAGCCCCAGCTACTCCTCTTCTTATATAGTCCTCTGCTATGGCCTACGAAAGCAGTAGAAGATGACCCAAGTGCTTGGAACCCTGCACCTGCTTGGGAGACCCGGAAGAAGCTCCTGACTCCTGCCTTTGGATTGACAAAGCTCTGGCCATTGTGGCCATTTGGGGAGTGATCCAGCAGAAGAAAGACCTCTATCTCTGTTTTTCTCCCTCTCTCTGTCTGTATCTACCTCTCAAGTAAGTAAATGAATATATTAAAAAAAACATTATGTGGAATAATGAAGGGAAAAGAGAGGACAGTTTTTTTGAGTATTTTTCTGTTTTCAGTTCCCTTTTCAGATATTATCCTGGTTATATGACTCTTACTATTTTGTTTGAGTTATAATTAGATGAAGAACGTTATTTATATGTATATCCAAGACTTCAACAAAGATAATGTAGAACCTGAGAAACATGTCTGTTCAAGGCAAACAGTATAATCAATTTTCTTGTCTCCTAGATATCTATAGAAAATGTTCTTGTTTTACCTATACATTTTTTTGTAGTTCATTTTTGTGTGATGTGACCATAACATCCATGGATGGATAGAAATTTCCTTTTAATAAATGAGTTTTTTGTGCTAGATTTGCTAGGTTAAGTTAGCTTTTTATTTGTTCGTTTTATTTGTTTTATTGTTGTTCTACAATTCTTATTGGACTGAACTTTTTTCTTTCAGAATGTTTTCATAGTATGATGAGAATGTCATGGATTGAGGGAAGATTTATACAGAAAGCATTTGGATTGGTAACTACATTTTATGTTTTTGTTAAATTAGAATGTGATATTTCAGCTCAGTTTTTCATTTGCATTGAGCTTTCTGATTAAGCCTGCTGGAAAGTACCAACATTTAGAACTTAATATTCTTTTTTAAAATATTTATTTATTTATTTAGTTGAGAGGTAGAGTTGCAGACAGAGAGAGAAACAGACCAAGAGAAAGGACTTCCATGCACTGGTTCACTCCCCAAATTACTCCAAAGGTCAGAGCTGAGAAAATCTGAAGCCAGGAGCCAGGAACTTTTTCTGGGTCTCCCATGCAGGTACAAGGAACCAAGCACTTGGGCCATTGTCCACTGGTATCCCAGGACATAAACAAAGAGCTGGATCAGAAGAGGAGCAGCCAGGACATGAACTGGCACCTATATTGAATGCTTCACAGGTGGAGGTTTAGCCTATTATGACATAGCACTGGCACCTAGAAGTAAAAATTATTGCAAAAAATCTACAATTTTTTCCATTATTGTTTAAGAAATGTATTGGAAATGCCAGTGTGTTTATCCTTGTTCCTTTTTCATGATATGTTTTAAACATAAATATATCTCATTTTACTGTAATTTAATAAATTTTTACTTCCTTTGTACTTGATATGATTTCCTATTCAACATTTTTCATATTAATACTTAAATTAGAATACAATAATATTTTATTGTTTAATCTTTTACTTCTTTTTTTCTCACTTAAGCTTCCAGTTTTGGAGCTCTGGAATCTCAGTTCATTCAGGTATCTTAAAATTTATTTTAGACTAACATTATACTGATGAAGAGGTGGTGATTAAATGTATTAATAACAGTAAAGTTTATCTATTTTATATGTAATAGATTTATGATAAAAAAGTAACTGTTAATTTTTACTTTACCAAAAATAATCTGTAAGTAGAGGCTTGAATAGAATAGACAATAGGAACATTCACTAATAGTAAAGCAACTGGCAGAGGTTTTATTACTCATGTGAAAATTAACTCTTTAAGATTGCATGTAATGATTCAGATTAGATTTAGCAGCTTTATTTCCCATTTCTTTTATAGTTGGGATGAGTGAATTGAAAAGGAATTTTTGGTGAATAATCTTCATAAGTTTATTATTGCCTATATTCCCCCATGTGACAACATATCAGAAGTGGAAGAGATTATAGTAAGAATTAAACCACACTTTATGCCAAAAGGGCTTATATACTTTGTTAGGCAGAATGCTGTGTTTTAGTTATCAGATGCCTTTAGTCATTGATGTATTACTGTGTACTCTATATTGGGGATAAAAATTGGAAAAACCTTCATCTGTTTTCAAGAAACTAGCAATGCAGTAGAGAAAACAAACATATTTAAGCCAATGTAATTCAACAGAGTAATCCTTTAAAATGTAGTCCCTTTTACTACTGTGTGTTATTTTGAGGAAGATGCTTTTCCTAGTTTGAGTGCTCTTATCATGCAACAGTGTGGGATTTTGTCTAACAATTTTCTATGTCTTTTGAGGTGATCATGGGTTATTCTGGTTCTTTTTTGTTTTTATGTATTACATTGGCTGATTTTCCTATGTTGAATAATCCTTAAATTCCAAGATATTTCATTTGGATTATGTGTGTGTGTGTATATATATTTATTTATTTAGGTACATTATATACATATATGTATAATTTCATATATAATATATAATTCCTTTTTGGATGTTACTTAATTATGTTTGCTAAATTTTTGTGGAGAATTTGTATCAATAAAATTAAGTGATATTGTTTTAATTTTACTCAATAGCTTTGATTTTTTATATGAAGATTATGTCAGCCTCATTTAGTGAAAAGTGTTCCTCAGCTTCTTTTTGAAGGGTTTGTTAAAATTGATGCTTATTCATCAAGTGTAAAAACAGATTTGTTATTTTCTTAAGATTTATTTATTTATTTGAAGGAGTTACAAAGAGGCAGAGGCAGAGAGAGAGAGGTCTTCCATCCGATGGTTCAATCCCCAGATGGTTACAATGGCTGGAGCTGAGCCATTCTGAAGCCAGGAGCAAGGAGCTTCTTCCAGGTGTCTCATGTGGGTTCAGGGACCCAAGTACTTGAGCCATCTTCTACTGATTTCCTAGACCATAGCAGAGACCTGGCTCAGAGGAGGATCAGCCAGGACTCAAACTGGCACCCATATAGGATGCTGACACTGCAGTTGGTGGCTTTATCCGCTACACCACAATGCCAGCTCCAGATTTGTTATCTTTTATGCAGCTGGAAAAAGAGGAGTTACAGTGAAAAAACACACTGATACTGCTTTTCTATGTAATATTGTTCACTAGTGTTTTTATTTAGCTTATTAATGACAAATTTTCTCAGGCTGTTAAAGATAAGAATGATCATCTAAAGCCTTTGTCTCTACTGGTGAGAAACAGTGTTATTTCCTTTTTTTCCTTCTTACTAGTTATTGAACTCTTTACTTAGTGCACGGTTAACTTATGAATATAAAGTAAACTAAAAGTAGATCATTATTAGAATTGAGAGAAGAATTAGGAGAGGAAGAAGAAGAATGGGTGAGAATGTGGGCAGGATGGAGAGTAGGGTGGGAACTGTCACTACGTTCCAAAACTGTATATATGAAATACATGAAATTTGTTTTAATAAAATAAAATACAAAACTATGTCAATTTCTACATTCTTACAGGATAATCTTGCTGGATGTAGAATTCTTGGTTGACTGTCTTTTCCTTTAACTATTATGAATATGCCATCTATTGCTTTCTGGCCTTCATGGCTTGAAATGAAAAACCAGCTCATATTTTATTAGAATCAGTATTGTCTTTGTGCTTTCAAGATTCTATTTTTCTCATATTTTAGCAGTTTGATTAAATTTTTTCTAAATGTGGATCTCTTTGACTTTATCTCACTTGCAGGCTGTTTTGTTTCTTGGATGTTTAGATTTATGTTTTTCATCAAATTTGGGAGATTTTTAGCCATTACTCCTTCAAACATTCTTTCTACTTCTTTCTCTCATTTTTTTCTTATGGAATGCTCATTTGTATCTTGGTATGCTTGATGATGTTCCACAGATCTATGCTTTGTTCATTTGTCTTTATTCTTTAGATTGGATAATGCCAATTGTTCTTTAGTTTGCATCTTTTCATTGATATTCTGGAAAACACAGAAACGTTAGCATCATGCTTTATTATTAATTTGAAGACACAGATTTCTTTAGTTCTTTGAATATATTTAAAATAACTGATTTGTCTAGTAACTTTAGCTTCTTGACTTCCTCAGGGATAGCTTCTGTTGACTGCCTCTTTCTTGTGCAGGGGGCATTCTTATATCTATATTATATTTCTGCATCTTTTATAATACTTCTGTTCAATACTAGACATTAAATAATATAAAAATGGTAAGTAAAATGGGAAGTCAGATTCTCTCCCATCCCTAGGGTTTTGTTGCTATTGTGGTTGTTGTTACAGTTTGGTTAACCACTTTTCTGAACTAATTCTTTATTCTTCATAAAGTGTGTCCATAATGCTTCTGCTTGGTTAGTTCAGTTTTGAGCTAATAATTTGAAATAAATTTCCTTAAGTATCTGGAAACTGTGAATTGCCTAGTTTTTGCCTACAGATTTTCTGTGTTCTGGAAACAAGCAGGTAGTTTACAACTCTGCATTAGCTTTCAGTTCTCCAGCAGAGCCTCAGCAGAAGTCAGAAGTAAGAGCTGGGCCCTTCTGGGCTGGTACTGTGGTGCAGCCAGTTGAATCCCAGGCCTGAAGCACCAGCATCCTATATGGGTACCAGTTCTAGTCCTGGCTGCTCCTCTTTTGATCCAGCTCTCTGCTATGGCCTGGGAAAGCAGTAGAAAATGGCCCAATTTTTTTTTATTTTCTAATTTTATATTTCCCTAATTCATTGCTATTTCAGGAAATATGAAGGAAGTTCATAAATTTTTGTCATTTGTGTTTTCTGGGATTCTGTGTCAGCTCTGGTGTCCTAAATGTCACTTTTCTTCAGCACTGTGCATCTCTTTAGTTATCAAAAGAAAGCAATAGCCTTGATCTCTTTTTATGGAAGAAAATAAAAATATATTAAAGGGGCAGGCCCCGTGGTGCACTAGGTTATTCCGCTGCCTATGGCACTGGCATCCCATATGGGCATCGGTTCTAGTCCCGGTTGTTCCTCTACCATTCCAGCCCTCTGCTGTGGCCTGGGAAGGCACTGGAAGATGGCCCAAGTGCTTGGGCCCCTGTACCCACATCGGAGACCAGGAAGAAGCTCCTGGCTCCTGGCTTTGATCAGCGCAGTTCCAGCCATTGCGGCCATTTGGGGAGTGAACCAATGGAAGGCAGACCTTTCTCTCTGTCTCTCTCTCACTCTCTGTAACTCTACCTGTCAAATAAATAAATAAATAAAATAGTTAAAAATATATTAAAGGACAGAGCATGCAGTATACATATTGGCAACCTTGCTTGTTCATTGACTATACTGACCTCCCTTGGGTATTCTTGGTCTTTGCTGTACAGCTGTCTTTCCTTATTAACTCTTTGATCTTCCTGGGACCTGGCAAAAGAACAGTTCCAAAGCTATGTTTCTTCATTGATTGGGACTTGGAATAAGAAAGAAGAAAAGTGGAGGGGTTCAGGAAGCTACATGCTATGTAAGTAAAACCTTCTCAGAGAGTATTTATCAAAGCAGAACATTTCATATATAAAGTGACTGGGATGGATTATAAGTAAATCCAGAATTTTTGGCACAGTGTATCAGATTCTATAGAATCATGAACAATATGGCAAGATTTAAAAGCACTTATTTTCTCTCTGTATAAATAAATTCTGGTAGGTTACTTGACATTAATAAATTTTAGGACTGGCACTGTGATGCAGCGGGTTAATGCCCTGGCCTGAAGTGCTGGCATCCCATATGGGTGCCAGTTTGAGACCCAGCTGTTCCACTCCCTAGCCAGCTCTCTGCTATGGCCTGGGAAAGCAGTAGAAGATGACCCAAGTCCTTGGGCTCCTGTACCTGTGTGGGAAGACCCAGAGGAAGCTCCTGACACCTGGCTTCAGATTGGCACAGCTCCAACTGATGTGGCCAGTTGGGAGTGAACTAGCAGATGAAAGAATTTTTTCTCTACCTCTCCTTCTTTCTCTGTGTAACTGACTTTTAAATAAATAAATAAATTTTAAAAAATAAAAAATATAAATTTTACAGAATCACTTCATCAATTTCTTTCAGTTTTAAGTAATGTCATTATCACTTTTATGGAACATGGAATAAATATTGCTATATAAGTGAAAGGAAAATTTATCCATCAAAGTTAAAAGTCTTCAGAAATTGGTGGAATATTGTCAATTCTCATAGTGTTGAGTTTAGATGACACTAATACACTTCTATATTTTGCTTTGCTTCAAATTTCTTCATGTATGAACTTATTTTTTCCTTATAACCCCAATTCTTTTGGTGTATTGAAAAGGAAAATGAGTTCTATACAGGCCCAAATTTGAGTTATTATTGGCAAGAAAATACTTAGCTTTCCTGTTCTAAATATTTAAATCTTATAACTAGAAATAAGTATATTTCTTTTCTATATGAATGCCTTTCCGACAGTGTTGCCAATCTCTATCTTCCTTTGTAGTTACTCCTTTTTTTAATTATTCAACTTATATATTTGCTGTATAAAATGAAAATTATGCATTGTATAGAATAAGAAAGAGAAAACTACCACCTTTCCAGAGATATCCATTAAAAGTTTAACACATAATTCTTCTACACATTTTTTTCTGCATTTTTATATAATATGGAATTTAGGACCCAGAAAAGGCACATGCATATTATACATACTGTTTTGCACACTGTTCTCCAAAATTATTGCTAATGTCTCTAAGACTTTCCAGGACATATCACATAGGTCCATCTCAACTTTTCAGTTGTTGATAATAACTGACTAGTAGATATAGCACAATTTTTTTCCCATCATTTGACTCAAGGGCATTGGGACTATTTTCATTTTTTGCTATCATAAGCAATGGTACTATAAAAATTGGCACATGTATTATTATTATTACAGTGTGTTTGGTGTATGCATATAGATATGCATAATTTCTATAGTGTATATATATATTCATTTCAAAATTTGATATACACTGCTAAATCAGCACTCATAAAGGATTTTCCAATTGATGTTGCTACGAACACTGAGTGCCCATAACCTACATATTTGTTCATACTGGAAGAAGCTATCAATTTCTTAAAATCTGGCCAATATGGTAACTAAAATGGTACTTCATTATTTAAATTTTTATTTTTCTTCTCACTAAGACATTTGTGCTTGCCTTGTAATGTCTTGCTTAGTTTAGTGCTTTCGGTTTTTGAGTTACTACTGTACTTTGTTTTCAGCATTTTTCTTCAGGAAGTATAATTTGTCTCCTTCAGTAATTTGGATGGCTGATACACTGCTTGAAATTTTATGTTGCTTACCTATTTGTTTTTCTTTTTTTTTAACCTTTATTTAATGAATATAAATTTCCAAAGCACAGCTTATGGATTACAATGGCTTTTCCCCACAATAACTTCCCTCCCACCTGCAACCCTCTCCTCTCCTGCTCCCTCTCCCTTTCCATTCACATCAAGATTCATTTTCAATTCTCTTTATATACAGAAGATCAATTTAGTATATATTAAGTAAAGATTTCATCAGTTTGCACCCACCCAGAAACACAAAGTGTAAAATACTGTTTGAGTACTAGTTATAGCATTAAATCACAATGTACAGCACATTTAAGACAGAGATCCTACATGAGGACTAAGTGCACAGTGACTCCTGTTGTTGCCTTAACAAATTAACACTCTTGCTTATGGCGTCAGTAATCACCCTAGGCTCTTGTCATGAGTTACCAAAGCTATGGAGGCCTTTTGAGTTCGCCAACTCTGATCTTACTTAGACAAGGTCATAGTCAAAGTGGAAGTTCTCTCCTCCCTTCAGAGAAAGGTACCTCCTCCTTTGATGACCTGTTCTTTCCACTGGGATCTCATTCACAAAAATCTTTCATATAGGTGTGTTTTGTTTTGTTTTGTTTTGTTTTTTTGCCAGAGTGTCTTGGCTTTCCATGCCTAAAATACTCTCATGGGCTCTTCAGACAGATCGGAATGCCTTAAGGGCTGATTCTGAGGCCAGAGTGCTGTTTAGGACATCTGCCATTCTATGAGTCTGCTGTGTATCCTGCTTCCCATGTTGGATCGTTCTCAATCTTTTTGATTCTATCAGTTTGTATTTGCAGACACTAGTCTTGTTTAGGTGATCCCTTTGACTCTTTGTCCTATCATTATGATCAATTGTGAATAGAAATTGATTGCTTGGACTAGTGAGATGGCATTGGTACATGCCACCTTGATTGGATTGAATTGGAATCCCCTAGCACATTTCTAACTCTACCATTTGGGGGAAGTCCGATTGAGCATGTCCCAAATTGTACATCTCCTCCCTCTCTTATTCCCACTCTTATATTTAACAGAGATCACTTTTCAGTTAAACACCTAAGAATAATTGTTTATTAATTACAGAGTTCAACCAATAGTATTAAGTAGAATAAAAAAATACTAAAAGGGATAAAGTATTAAGTTTTTTATCAACAGTCAGGACAAGGGCTGATCAAGTCACTGTTTCTCAAAGTGTCCATTTCACTTCAAGAGGTTTCCTTTTTGGTGCTCAGTTAGTTGTCACCAATCAGGGAGAACATATGATATTTGTCCCTTTGGGACTGGCTTATTTCACTCAGCATGATGTTTTCCAGATTCCTCCATTTTGTTGCAAATGACCAGATTTCATTGTTTTTGACTGCTGTATAGTATTCTATAGAGTACATGTCCCATAATTTCTTTATCCAGTCTACTGTTGATGAGCATTTAGGTTGGTTCCAGGTCTTAGCTATTGTGAATTGAGCTGCAATAAACATTAAGGTGCAGACCGCTTTTTTGTTTGCCAACTTAATTTCCTTTGGGTAAATTCCAAGGAGTGAGATGGCTGGGTTGTATGGTAGGGCTATATTCAGGTTTCTGAGCAATCTCCAGACTGACTTCCATAGTGGCTTAACCAGTTTGCATTCCCACCAACAGTGGGTTAGTGTCCCTTTTTCCCCATATCCTCTCCAGCATCTGTTGTTGGTAGATTTCTGTATGTGAGCCATTCTAACCTCTGCTTACAAGAGGCCAATTTCTTTGCTGTCACTTTTTCCTTTCTTCTTTTTAAAGATTTATTGATTTATTTGAGAGTCAGAGTTACACAAAGAGAGAAGGAGAGGCAGAGAGAGAGAGAGAGAGAGAGAGAGAGAGGTCTTCCAACCACTGGTTCACTCTCCAATTGGCTGTTAAGGCTGGAGCTGTGCTGATTCGAAGCCAGGAGGCAAGAGTTTTTTCCAGGTCTCCCATGTGAGTGCAGGAGTCCAAGGAGTTGGGCCATCTTCTACTGCTTTCTCAGGCCATAGCAGAGAGCTGGATTAGAAGTGGAGCCTCTGGAACTTGAAGCGGCGCCCATATGGGATGCTGGCACTGCATCTATGACACAGCACCAGCCCCATACACTTACTCTTAAAACTTCAACTCTACCACTAGAATTTACTGCTGGCTATAATCCTGAAGAAATTAAACTATTTTGTTTACAATTTTTAGTACTGAATATGGCAGCTTTACCTGAATCAAGGTAGGTAGCATGCATTGATTATATGACTCTTGGAAAAGCGTATATTTATATATTGCAGCAGGTATGTTAGTCATATTAGAGTGAATTATGTTTATAAGCTTAAGACAAATCAGTAAGTTCGGAGTCACAGAATTTTAGAATTAGAGGGGTCTCCAAATTTTTTCAGTATAACAATTTTGTTTTTGAAAAGTTGCATGTTAATTTTAATGTAAGATCAAAATATTTCATTCAATATAAAGTCAACAGTGAGAAAAATGAGACTATTTTTATAAACAAATTTGAGATTAGAGTTCTTGGTGTCAATTTGCGTTTCCAAGCATATTGACTAGTATATTTCTGTATTTTGTTTCAATACTAATAATAACACCTAGTACCTATTGGTTTCCTATGTGCTAGACAATGTTCTATAGATGACATATATATATAATATTGAGCTCATTATCATGAAAATATTGTGATATAGATTATTCTGAAATCCATATATATGAGAATTTTTTGCAAGGGATAAAGAAAGTGTTGATCTTGTTTATTGTGAGTGATAATAGTTTTTTAGTGACTCAATTTCAAAGTAATGGTGATCTTTTTTTTGGAGGTGAGTTCCTAATAGTTTTTTCCAAAATATTTATTCTTTTTTAAAATTTTCATTTAAGGTATATAAATATCATGTATTTCATGTATACAGATTTATGAATATAGTGATACTCTCCACACTACCCTCCTCCCACCATCCCTACCCTACAATCCCTCCCACCCATCCTCCTCCTTTCTCTCCTAATCCCTTTCTTAATTTTTACAATGATGTTTCAGTTTATTTTATACTCAGAAGATTAACCATACACTTAGTACAGAGTTCAACAAGTAGTAAGAAGGGGAAAAAAAGCAATGTTCAGGGCTGTAAACAATCATAGAAGCTGAAAATTTCTTATTTATTTGGAAAGCAGAATGACAGGAAATGAGTCACACACACAAATGCAGGAGAGAGAGAGAGAGAGGAAGAGAGAGAGAGAGAGGTTCACTCCCTCAAATGGCTGCAACAAGCCAGAAACTCAAAAGCCAGGAATTCAGTCTGGGTCTCTCACACAGGTAGCAGGAGCTCAAATACCTGAGCCATCTTCTGCCTTCCCAGGTGCATTAGCAGGAAGATGGATCAGAAGTGAAGCACTCAAACTGGCACTGTGATATGGGATGCTGGCATGGCAAGCAGTGGCTTTACCTGCAGTACCACAACACCAGTTCCACAGAACTTTTATTTAAAAAGATTTATTCTATTTATTTATTTGAAAAGTAGAATAACAAGGAGGGAGGGAGGTAGAGATCAAATCATGCGTCTTTGCTTTATTCTCCCAATGGCTACAACAGCAGGAGTTGTTTCAAGCTGAAGCCAGGAGCAGGAACTAGATGGTCTAGTTCACCCACAACAGTAACTGGGACCCAAGTACTTGAGTCATCTTCCACCAATTTTCCAGGCACACTGGCAGGTAGGTATAATGCAAGTAGAGAACCTGGGACTCACAGGTGGTGGCTCACCACACTGCCACAATACCTGCCTCATTATTTAGGGATTTACTTATTTGAAATAGGAGCGACAGGGAAGAGACAGACTGAGTACTAATAGATTCTTAATCAATTATAAGGTTCAATTTAGAGAAAATTTTTGCTGTTTATGTCTGGCTTTGTGGCTCAACTTATTAAGCCATAGCCTGTGATGCTGGCATCCCATACAAATGCCAGTTCAAGGTGCAGCAGCTCCACTTCTGATTTAGCTCTTGCTACTGTGGCTGGGAAAACAGTGGAAAACTGTCGCTCCCCCTCTTCATGGAGGAACGACACAGGACCCTGCGCTGTTCTTTCGTCTGCTCGGCCCTTCCCGGGTTTGCTGCTGGTTCTTCCCGGGTTGGCTACTGTCCCTTCCACCTCCGTGGAAGGGCGGTTCCCCCTGGCCACTCTCCCCACTTCCGCAGGGGAGCGGCACACCGCCGGCCGGCTCTCTCAGGGGCTGCACAGGTGTTCCCTCTTAGATGTTCCTGGTGCATGTTGTCTCTCTCCTCCTTTATAGTCCTCTTCCGCCAATCCCAACTCGGCTGCCCACACACCGAGTACGCTGCTCTCCTCCAATCAGGAGAGGCTCTTGCAGCTTGTCAAGTTGGTGAGAGGCAGCTGGGTAGAAGCTGTACGCTCCTCTCCCAGCGCCACATTGTGGGAGAGCAGATGCATAGAATAAGTCTTAATTCCAGTAACAGTATAGTCCGAGTTGCTCCCCACAGAAAACGGCATAGATACTTGGGTCCCTGCCACCCACATGGGAGATCCTGATGGTGCTATAGGCTCCTGGATTTAACCTGGCTGAGATGAGGCCATTGTAGCCATTTGGGAAATTGACCATTGGATGGAGGATCTCTTGATCTCTCTCTCTCCCTCTTTCAAATAAACTAAATCTTTTTTTTTATTTGACAGGTAGAGTTACGGACAGTGAGAGAGAGAGAGAGAGAGAGAGAAAGAAAGGTCTTCCCTCTGTTGGTTCACTCCTCAAAGGCTACTACAGCCAGTGCTGCACCAATCCAAATTCAGGAACCAGGCACTTCTTCCTGGTCTCCCATGTGAGTGCAGGGGCCAAAGGACTTGGGCCATCCTCCACTGCCCTTCTGGGCCACAGCAGAGAGCTAGACTAGAAGAGAAGCAACCAGGACTAGAATTGGTGTCCATATGGGATGCTGGTGCCGCAGGCAGAGGATTAACCAAGTTAGCCATGCCGCCGACCCCTAAATAAACTAAATCTTTAAAATATAAAAGGAGTCATATGTATTAAAATTTTATACAAATTGTTCACTTTATATAAATAATAAGTAAAATAATTATGAAAAATAAATAATAGGCTTCATTATTTTCTGAAAAACAATGCAAATTAATCCATCATATTAGACAGTGTCCTTTTAAAATGCCTCTGAGACCTTTATACAGAATATCCTAAACAAAATTCATTGTTTTTTTTTTTAGATTTTTTTTTTTTTACAGGCAGAGTGGACAGTGAGAGAGAGAGAGACAGAGAGAAAGGTCTTCCTTTTGCTGTTGGTTCACCCTCCAATGGCCGTCACAGTGGCGCACCACGCTGATCTGAAGCCAGGAGCCAGGTGTGGTCTCCCATGCAGGTGCAGGGCCCAAGCACTTGGGCCATCCTCCACTGCACTCCCTGGCCATAGCAGAGAACTGGCCTGGAAGAGGGGCAACCGGGACAGAATCCGGTGCCCTGACTGGGACTAGAACCCGGTGTGCCGGCGCCGCAAGGTGGAGGATTAGCCTATTGAGCCACGGCACTGGCTACAAAATTCATTGTTAATATTACTTTAGTAATTTTATTTATTGCAGTTTCATTACCCCTTATTGCCCAAATAAACACATCTAGTTTGTCAGAGAAGAATAAAACACAAATTAAAGAAGCACCAACTCTATCTAAAATATGACACTTGAAAATATGTCACAGTACTATTGCTTGACTATTATATTTTGACAAGTTTTCTTTCGTTATTTAAGGATAGCACCGGCTCTCATGATGTCTCTAGTTACACAGTTTTACATGAGCAGACATGCATAACTTGCATCAAAATAAAGATGTACAAATTTTTTAAACTTTTATTTAGTAAATATAATTTTCCAAAGTACAGTTTATGGATTACAATGGCTTCCCCCCCCATAACTTTCCTCCCACCCACACCCCTCCCATCTCCCCTCCCTCTCCCATTCCATTCACATCAAGATTCATTTTCAATTCTCTTTATATACAGAAGATCAATTTAGTATATATTAAGTAAAGATTTCATCAGTTTGCACCCACACAGAACATAAAGTGTAAAATACTGTTTGAGTACTAGTTATAGCATTAATTCACATTGGACAACACATTAAGGACAGAGATCCAAATTTAACTATTTTAACCATGTACTTATTTGCTAGAAGTATAAGTGACATATCTAGAGTTGTTAAGAAATGAGGGCTGCCCCAAAATCAACTTAGCATCCCAATGTAATGCATTGTCTCTTTCTAGAGTTAAAGATTATAATTTCTGGAAAATTAACTTGGAAAATTTGTATTTGCTATTTTGTTATAATGGAAAAATTCTTTGTATGTTTAGTCATGATTTGCTTGAATTTTATTCAGAATATTTTTTAGTGTGTTTGCTATTTATTTGAGATTAATAACAAATAACTGTATTTCCCTCAAGTGGTGACAGTGGCCATCTCGGCCAGACTAAAACCAGGAGACAGGAGCTTCTTCTGGGTCTCCCACATGGGGGGCATGGGAGTTAGATCATCATCTACTGTTTTCCCTGGCATATTAACATGGAGCTGGATCAGAAGGAGATCAGCCGTGAATTGAATCAGTGCCCATATGGGATGCCAGAACTGAAGGTGGCAGCTAAACTCAGCATACCACTGGCCCACTCTTAATGTTTTAAGTGATGATATTTTAAAGGCTTTTTTTCAGTGTTTTAAATAAAATGATATTTTCCCTACTAGCCATAATATTAACATTTAAAGCAGTACATTATGTAAGACTTCTCAACAGCACAATTTCCTAAGGAATTCTAATATATTAGGGTGTTTCTAAAGTGAAAAAATAGGATTTCTTTCAGACCTCATGGATAAGTTAAGATCAAAGTTGAAGACAGTGCTTTGTCACTCTGTTTTAAATATTTTTAAACAAATTTTTAAGAATTCTACTCTACTATAGTACAGTTTTTAAAAATTTACATTGATAAAATTAATAGCTTTTTAATTACTTTACTAAATCTCAGAGAAAGTATTAGATTTCTATGATCCTTAAACTATGAGTTACATTGTGTGCAATGAAGTGGAGCTTTTCTTAACTTTTTTTTGGCAGTCTCAAAGAAAAAATGTTTCTTTAAATTAGTCAAATATTCCTCCTTGTAAATTTTAGAACTCATTAGGCATTCTACATTAAATAACTATTAAAACAAGAAAAAACAAAAGTAATATTTGTGTTTTTTTAACGACATATTTAGTTTTATACATTGTAGTATGACAGAAAAATCATTATATTGTATCAAAATGGGCAAGATATTAGCTATTTGGAAGAGGAGATACTTTTTTGAAAGAGTTACTAAATATGGAATCAAATTATTCAGAAGCTGTGTTTTCTTTTATTTTTGCTTTCCTTCCTTCCTATTCCTTACCCCACCTCAATGTTTGATGCTTAACATCCTTTTATTGATATTGGAAGAAGAAATAGGAAAAAAGTATAAGCAGAAAATACTGTGAAAATGTAATTCATGCATAAAAACATCACACTTCAGCAGGTATTAGGGAATTCACATGATGGCATATTCCTGTGTGAGAGACAGGCTGTGTGTTCTTTACACACAAAATAATTCCTCTTTCATATTGGGTCAGGGGCTCACTCTACTCCAGTATGATCTTGTTTTAGAGCATTACATATACAACAATACCTATTTTTTTTTTTTGACAGGCAGAGTGGACAGTGAGAGAGAGAAACAGAGAGAAAGGTCTTGCTTTGCCGTTGGTTCACCCTCCAATGGCCACCAGGGCTGGCATGCTGCAGCAGGTGCATCGTACTGATCCAAAGCCAGGAGCCAGTTGCTTCTCCTGGTCTCCCATGTGGGTGCAGAGCCCAAGGACTTGGGCCATCCTCCACTGCACTCCCGGGCCATAGCAGAGAGCTGGACAGGAAGAGGGGCAACCGGGACAGAATCCGGCACCTGACCAGGACTAGAACCCAGTGTGCCGGTGCTGCAGGTGGAGGATTATCCTATTGAGCTGCGGAGCCAGCTGCAACAATCCTATTTCTAATAAAGTCACATTCTGAGGTACTAGGGTTTAGGATTCTAACTTAAGGATTCTGGAGGGAAAAGACCAATCCCTGAAACAAAGGGTTGAACTGCTAAAAAGGAATAGACCTTGAAAACACGGAGAGAAGCCAATCACAAATGATCACATGTTGTATAATTCTATTCATAAGAAACTTCTGGAAGACACATGAGATGTGGATTCAAGGTTTAAGGATATGAAAATCACAGAGATGAATAAGAAATTTGTGGTTAAAGGCATGAGGTTTCTCTTTTGGGTGATGAAAACCTTCCAAAATTGACTACAGTGTTGGCTTTGCAATCCTGTCAATATTCCCCAAACCAGTGAGTTGTATACTTCAAGTGGCTGACTTGTATGGAATGTGAAATACATATCTATCAAAGTATTTAAAAAATACAAGTCTGTGCTATAAAAATGTAAGAGATCAAAAACTGAAAAACAAGAAGTGTAGACTTCTAAGGTTTGGAAATTTCTATTTTTTAAAATTTATTTTAATTTTGTTCAAAAGGGGGAGAGAGAGAGAGAGAGAGAGCACTTCCATCCACTGGATCTCTCCTGTACATGCCAAAAACAGTGAAGACTGACCTGCCACATGGATGCCAAGGACCCCAGTATTTGAGACATCGCCTGCTGCCTTCTTAGGTTCACATTAGCTGGAAATTGCGGTCAGGAAGAGAGCCAGGTCCGGAACCATGCACTACAATGCAGGGTGCAGACATCTGACTCTTGTGCCTAATGATTGCCCTTGGTAGTCAGATTTTCAGATCCTGGCCATGCAGCTCCTCTGACCTTGAGTGAATAGTTCTGGAGGCTTTACTGCTTCAGTGGAAAAGTACATAATAATGGAGGTGAAATTCTAGACACCTGGAAATTGCTCAGTGCAATCTATTTTTAGTCATTTATTTGACACCCCACACTTGGAAACAGTGTGATTCTATAACATTAAATATTCCTTTGGCTCGTCCTCATGCATTCTCTTCAGTATTACTGTCTGCTGATCAACCCAGTCTTTCCTCTTCTGACATCATAATGCGTGGCAAGCCCCTTCCACATTAGAGTGATGAGTAGTAAACTATCTTTAGAATAAAAAAGAAAACAAGGAAGCAATGGTAGCTTTAACCACAGCAGACAATTGCCAGGTATGAAAATTTGCTCATCAGAACATCAAGCAGTGGGATTATGTGAAGGACTCCACATTTTCCCCTAGGGAACCTGAAATCATGCTGCCATCTTGGCAATGGGGCAACCCTACTTCTGAGTTCATATAGATCAGTGATGATATATAATGGGAGGGGGTGATTTCCAAACTTTAGTGTGCTTAGGAGTCACCCACAGAGCTTGTCCAATACACAGAGATTTCAGAGCCTCAACTCAAGCATTCTGACTGAATGGAAATAGCATGAAGCCCAGAAATACACTTGCTGGTGAGTTTGAGCCTAAGCTACACTGTTAGCGTACCCAGAAACGTGTTACCTATTTAATTTAGGAGTTCACATAGGCAAATCCCTTCCTAGAATACTCTCAGGCATCTAACTTTGAGTTTTGAAAAAACATATCCAGGAGATAATTCAAAAGGTGTTTCTTATATTGCAAATGGATGCCTATTCATTTTTTTAAAATTTTAAAAAAATTTATGTTGTACTATGTGAATTAATGGTGAAACTACTACTCGAAGAGTACTATATACTTTGTGTGTCTGTGTGGGTGAAATCTGTTGCAATCTTTGCTTAGTATATACTAAGTTGATTTTCTGTATATAAAGATAATTGAAAATAAATCTTAATGAAGAATGGGATGAGAGAGGGAGTGGGAAATGGGATGGTTGTGGGTGGGAGGGAGGTTATGGGGGGGAGAGCCACTATAATCCAAAATTTGTACTTTGGAAATTTATATGTATTAAATAAAAGTTAAAAATAAAAAAAAATTGTTATTTATTTAAGGGTGAATAAATTCCATATATTTCATATATACAGATCCAGGAGCAAAGTGATAATTCCTACCCAACTTCCTTTCCACCCATGCCCCCACAATCACTCCTTCTTCCTTTCTGATGCATTCTTTTAATTTTTATAATGACATAGTTTCAGTTTATTTTTAATAATAAGATTAACCCTCTGCTAAGGAAAGAATTCAACAAAAATGTAAGAAAAAATGATGCTGGAGTAATTGGATCACCACATGAATAAGTATGAAACAAAGCATCTACCATACATTTTATACAAAAATCAACAAAAATGCAGCAAGGATCTAAATCTATGACTCATACCATTAAATTATTAGAGGAGAACTTTGGGGAGACGCTACAAGACTTTGGCACAGGCATGGTCTTCTTGTAAAAGACCCAATAAGCACAGCCAACCAAAGCCAAAAGAGAAAATGGGATTACATCAATGTAAGAACTTCTGCACTGTAAAGAAAACATTTAACATAGTGAAGAGGCAACTGACAGAATGGGAGAAAATATTTGCAAATTTTGCACTAATAAAGGACTAATATCCTAACCTATAAGGAGCACAAGAAACTCAACAACAATAAAACAAATCCAGCTAAAAATGCTCAAAAGTATTTTTCAAGAGAAGAAATTCAAATGGCCAACAGACACATGAAAAAATGTTCAGGATTACTAGCCAAGTGGGAAAAGAACAACAACAACAACAAAGAACACCACAAAGAGGTTTCACCTCAACCCAGTTAGAATGGCACTCAGAAAGAAATTAGAAATCAATAATTATCTGTGAGGATGTGGAGAAAAAGATTAGCTAATCCGCTGTTCATGGAAATGTAAACTTGAAAAGCCATTATGGAATACAGAATGGAAATTCCTCAGAAAGCTGACAATAGATCTACCATATGATCCAGTCGTGTCACTCCTGGGAATTTATCCAAACAAAATGAAATCAGTATATGAAAGAGTTACCTGTACCCCTTGTTTATTGCAGTTCAATTCACAATAACTAAGATATGGAACCAATCCAGATGACCATCATCTGATAATTGGAGAAAGAAAATGTGCTTTGTATACACTATGGAATATTAAAATATTACTCAGCAATAAAAAGAATGAAATCTTATCTTTCAAAACAAAATGGATGCAACTGGAAACCATTTCTGAAATGGTTTTGAAATTTTTGAATTTTGAAATCATTTTGAAATTAAGACAGTCTTCAGAAAAAAAAACTATGTTTTTCTTTTTTTAACTTTTATTTAATGAATATAGATTTCCAAAGTACGGCTTATGGATTACAATGGCTTCCCCCCCAATAACGTCCCTCCCACCTGCAGCCCTCCACTTTCCCACTCCCTCTCCCCTTCCATTCACATCAAGATTCATTTTCGTTTCTCTTTATATACAGAAGATCAGTTTAGCATACATTAAGTAAAGATTTCAACAGTTTGCTCCCACACAGAAACATAAAGTGAAAAATACTGTTTGAGTACTAGTTATAGCATTAAATCTCAATGTACAGCACACTAAGGACAGAAATCCTACATGAGGAGTAAGTGCACAGTGACTCCTGTTGTTGACTTAACAAATTGACACTCTTGTTTATGGCATCAGTAATCAACCTAGGCTCTTGTCATGAAAAAACTATGTTTTTCATGTTGTGGTAACCAATGAATGTTCTATGAAAAATTGGCTATAGATTTTGATTGAAAGAGACAGAGCAACCAAAGTCTTCAAAATTGTATGCTATTTTATGTGACTTACACTCAAGTTTTCTGAAATGTACCTTCTGCTGTGTTTTATAATACTCATATTTAGGCCGGCGCCGCAGCTCAATAAGCTAATCCTCCACCTGCAGCACCAGAACCCCAGGTTCTAGTCCTGGTCGGGGTGCCAGATTCTGTCCCAGTTGCTCCTCTTCCAGGCCAGCTCTCTGCTGTGGCCCAGGAGTGCAGTGGAGGATGGCCCAGGTTCTTGGGCCCTGCACCCGCATGGGAAACCAGGAGAAGCACCTGGCTCCTGGCTTTGGATCAGCGTGGTGTGCCAGCTGCAGTGGCTATTGTGGGGTGAACCAATGGAAAAAGGAAGACCTTTCTCTCTGTCTCTCTCTCTCACTGTCCACTCTGCCTGTCAAAAACATAAAAAAACCCTCATATTTAAATTACCCAAAATGTGATATTTCTCCCCTGGTAACATATTAAATTATCCTGAGGTTCATAATATCACAATGGTAGTTTTTCACATCCCAATTGATAATGACATCACAATGGTTTTGGCAATATCACAATGGATTATGACACAACAGTGGTAGTTTAGGACATCATAATTGCTTTTCACATCACAATTGAGTTTAACAATATCACAATAGTGACTTGTGATATTGCTATAGATTATGACATCACAATGATAAGTTTTTGATGTCAAGATGGTTTTTATGACAAAAATTCATAATGTGAATACAATGGTTGGTTTGTGAAATCACAATTTCATGTGTATGTTACCACAATATTGGCATATTTCATCATAATGCTTTTCAAGACATCACAATTATTTGTAAAATGATGATAGTGGTTTATGATATCACAACTGATTATCTTCACAATTATAGGTTTATTGCATCACAATAATTTTTATGACTTCACAGTTGGTCATGACATCACAATTTGATCTGACATATTTTGGTTTATTCCATAATAATATTGGTTTATTATAGCACCATATTTTTCACTACATCACAACTTATTATAATATTACAATGGTGGTTTACCATATCAGAATTGATTATTATATCAAAATGTTAGCTTTATATATAATATTGATGAATTATCACATCCCAGTTGATTATAAAATTTTTACATTATGCTTTATTATGACATGACATGGTAGCTTTATAATATCAGTGTTTTTATGCTATCACAATTAATTATGACTTGACAATAGTAGCTTTCTAATAAAGTTTTTAAGACATCACAATTGATTATAACATCACAATGATAGCTTTATAATGCCATAATATTTTTAAGATTTCACTATTATGAGATCAAGTGTATGGTTTATGATAGCAGAATGTTTATCATATTCCAGTGGATTACATCACAAGGCTTTTTACAAATTCACAATTAATCATGGCATAACAATGGTAGATTTATGACAACACAATGTATTGTTCTGTCATCACAATATTGATTTATAACATTACAATAGTTTTGAGATACCATAATTGATTATAACATGATCACAGTTGTTTATGACACCATAATTTATGAAATCACAACAGGAGGTTTATGACATCATAATGGTTTTATGACAATATAATTGATTAAGATATTACAATGATTATTTATGACATCAATTAGTTAAGACATCACAGTGGTTTTTGTGACTCCAAAAATGATGATTACATCACAATTGTAGGTTTATGATACAACAATGGTGGTTTATCAATCCCAGTGGATTACATCCTAACAAGTTTTTATGCCATCAACATGGATTATTATATAATGTTGATAGCAGGTGCTATGATATCACAGTTTTATGACATCACAATGGAAGCTTATGACATCACTAATGATTATAACAACACAGTGGCTGGCTAATCACAATTATTTTATGACTTCAAAATTGAGTATGAGGGTACAATCTGGATTTATGACAACATGGTGGTATATTATAACACCACATATGATTATAAGTTTATGATGTAAAAACTCATTTTAGAACTTCAAAATTATGGCAACACAATGCTTGCTTTATAACAAAAATGGTACATTCATAGCATCAGGATATTGCTATATGACAGAATTATTTTTGTAACATCATAATTATAACACTATGATGGTTTATGATATCACAACATTCATGGCATCACAATGCTCATGATATCACAATTGATAATAACACCACATCGGTAGATTTGTAATCTCACAATGATTTCATCTCTTCATAATTCATAACGACATCAGAGCAGTTGGTTTACAAAATCACAATGGCTGTTTTATAGCATCACAGTATTGGTTTATGACATAAAAATAGACGATGATATCACAATAGTGGTTTATGACATAACAACTCATTAGTATTCCAAAATGGTAGGTTTACATCACAATGATTGTTGGGCTCACAATCATTCAATCGTGGTTTGAACATTTCAGTTGCTTATGACATATGATTTTTGTGACATTGCTATTGATTATGACAAAATAATGGTAGCTTTAGAACATCACCATAGACTTTTATGTAAAATATTGGTTTACGACATCCCCACAGATTTTACATCACAATTGATTATAATATAATAAGGGTCTTTTATGACAGCTTGATTATGATGTCACAAAGTTCAACTTATGATGGTATAATTGTTTTATAATTCCACAGTTTATTATGACAGTAAGTGGTAGCTTTATTATATCACAATGGTGGATTATTACATCTCCACTAATTATAACATCACACGTTTTACAAAATTACAATTAATTGTGACATAACAATGGTAACTTTATAACAACATGCTGGTTTTTATGTCATTAAAATATGGGGTTGTTACATCACAGTGATTTCTGTGACATCACAATTTATGATAACACCATAATGGTATTCTGTGACATAAAAATTGATAATTAAGTCACAATGCTAAGTTTATGATCTCAAATTGACTATGCTGTGTTATGACCTCACAATTGACTATGTTATCACAATGGTAGACTTATTACATCATAATGGTTTATCACACCCCAGTTGATTATGACATCATGGGGTTTTTTTGCAACAATCACCATTGATTATAACAATGGTAACTTTATGACATCACAATGATTTTTATATCATCACAATAGATTTTCACTACAAAATTCATTTTATGACATCAGAATTGATTGCATGAAAATAATATCTATGATAGATTACTTATGACATCATAGTAGTTGGTTTATGCCATCATAATAATGGTTCAAAATAAAATTGATTATGCAATGGTAGATTATGACATCACTATGGTAGTTTTATGACGTTTCTTTGATACATGTATGGCAAGCAAATTGTTTTATGACATCACAATTGATTATGAAAACACATTGGTTAATTTTTGAAATCACAATAGAAGGCTTATGATATAACAATGGTTTTAAGACATAAGAATCACTTTTTATATCAAAAGGGTGGTTTATGACATCACAATTGTGACATTACAGTCAGGTTTATGAAATCACAGTTGTTTTTGTGATTTCATAGATGATTATGATATCACAATGGTTGTGTTATGATATAACATTGTAGAGTTACAGCATCACAATATTGATTTATGACATCACAGTATTGATATTCACCTCATATCACAAAATTGATATTGACCTCACATGGGTGTTTACTACATCACAAGTGATTATGACATTACAATAGTAGATTTATGCTTGTAATGCCATCAAAATAGCTACTAATTCTAATTCATTTCGTGATGCTACAATTTAAGATATGAGAACTGTATGATGTCACAATGATAGGTGTATAATGTCACAATGATATAACTTTACAATTTATATAATAACTTTACAATTAACCATGAAATCACAATGATTTTTTATGGAATCAAATATTGGTTTATGAAATCACAATGGTTTTATGAGATCACAATTTAAATCATAATGGTGGTTTATGGCATCACTATTCATTGGGACCTTGCCGTGGTGGTTTATGGTATCACAGTGATAACATATGACATCACAATTGATTGTGACCTCACAATGTTATGTGTATGAAGCCAGAATCACAATTTATTGTAACATATATTGGTAGGCTTCCGATAGCACAATGTTTTATGTCATTACCATATTGTTTTATGATATCACAAGTTTTTAAACGTAATTGATTATGACATCACAATTAGGTTATGATATCACAATGTTTTGGGATTTCATAAATGAGTATATTACTATGTTAGGTTTATAATATGAAATGGTGGTTTATCACATCCTGATGGATTATGTCACAAAGGTTGTTACATAACTTGATGACATAATAGCTGTAGCTTTATGACATTGCAATGGATTTTTATGCCACTGCACTAGATTTTTTTGCTTAAATATTATTTTGATGATAGCACAATTCATTATAAAATCATAATGGTGGCTCATGAAATCCCAATTGATTAAGCAATGGTATTATGACACCAACTGAACTATACCATTATGATAGCTTATGATATCATTATAAATGACATCACTGTGTGTATTTATGCATCACAGTTTTAATGAGTTCATGATTGTTGCATCACTATGTTATATATTTAACATAAAAATGCTAGATTGTGGCATAAATACTGGCTTGTGTCATCACAATGATTCTGTAACATCAAAATTATATCACAATATTAGATTTATGTTATCAAAATAATTTTATGTCATCAAAAGATTGGTATATGACATCACAATAGATTTAATGACATCACAATTATGACATAACACTGCTTTATGACACCCACATAATTATTACATCACAGTGGTAGATGTATGATTCACAACAATTTTGGATATCATAATTGATTATGACATTTACAATGCCATATAACATCACAGTGATTTTTATGTTATCCCACATTAGATTATGACATCAAAATTCATTATAACATCATTCATTATAACTTTGTAAATCATACTTTCATGTCATAAGAAGGTTCATGATATCACAGGGGTTGCTTATGTCATGTCACTTCTTTATAACAACACAAGGATTTTTAGTATGTAACGCTGGTAGTTTGGGACCAGTGCTATGGTGTAGCAAGTTACACCTCTTCCTGTAGTTCTGGCATCCCATATGGGCACTGGTTTGAGTCTTGGATGCTCCAGTTCCAATCAAGCTCCCTGCTAATGTACAAGGAGAATCAGTGGACAATGGCCCAGATCCCTGCACCTCTACAACCACGTGGGAGACTTGAAAGAATTTCCTGGCTTCTGGCTTCAGCCTGGGATAAATCCAGTTTTGTGGCCATTTGGAGAGTGAACCAACAGATGAAAGATCTCTCTTTGTCTCCTTCTGTCTCTGTAACTCTGCCTTTTGAATAAACAAACAGTAGGTTATGACACACAATGTTATTTTATATCATCACAATTGATTTGGCCTCTCAATGGATTTTGTGGCTTCACAATTCAGTATAACATCATAATGACATACTCAGGACATCACAATGGAGTTCTATGACATCACAATTGATGTTGCAATTGATCAGAATCATTGGTTTATGCTGTCCCAATAGTTTGACTCCATAATTTATTATGACAGCACAACGGTTAGTGTATGACATCATTATGGTACTTTTATGGCATCAGAATATTGGTATATAACATGATGATTCTTTTCATATCATAACTGATTTTTACATCATAATAGTGGTTTCAAAATTCACAATTGATTATTACCTCATAATTGTCATTTATGATCTCAGAGGCTTTTGTGAGTTCATAATTTATTAGAAGGTTATGATATAACAATGGTGTTTTATCCCATTACAGTAGATTATGACATCACAAGGATTTTTACCAGATCATAATTATTACATGATGATGTAGCTCTATAAAAGCACAGTGGCTTATTATATAATCACAACATTAGTTATGACATCACAATGGTTTTATGGCAACAAAGTTTATTATATCATAATTGTGCTTTATGACATCAAAATTGATTATGACTTTGCAATAGTAAGATTATGATGTCACACTGGTTTTGATGAATCTGCATTATGATATCACAATTGTGGATCTATGACATCACAATGATGGTTTATCATATCCAAATTGATTATGACACCACAAGTGTTTTATGACATCAAAATTAATTATGAAACAATGGTAGCTTAAGAATTAAAAATATTTTTATGAAATCACAATCATAACATCAAAATAAGAGTTTTCTGACATCACATTTGAACTATATGATATCCCAATGGTGGTTTAATGACACCTCAATTAACTTGGTAATGTTAAAATGTTTCTTATTACTTCAAAAAGCATTATGGTGACACAATAATATTTTATGACATCACAATTGTACATTAATGACATCACAATGCTGGTATATGATTATCACTGTGGCTTTTATGATCTCATGATTGATTATATCTTCATAGTAGTAGCTTATGCCATCACGACTGATTGTAACATCACAATGGTCATTTATGGCATCACAGCAATGGTTTTTGGAATTAAAATTAAGATGTCACAATTGTGAGTTTATGACACTGCGGTGAATTTATGACTTTGATTTGTGAGTTTATGACATCACAATGATCGGTTTATGGTGACACAATATTAGTTTATGAGGTCAAAATTATTTTATGATACCACACCTAGTATGATGTCACAATGGTGGTTTATGATATCACACTTTACTATGGCTTTATAATGATAGATTTATGAGTTCACAATATTTTTGTGAATTTACAACTTATTATGCCATCACAACTGTAGGTTTATGATATTATGATGGTATTTTATTTTATCCAAGTTGATCATGACATCCCAAGGATTTTTATGATATCACAGTATTGATTTATGACTTTACAATTGATTTATAATATCAGAATTGATTTTATTTTATATTTTTTAGATTTTGTTTAAAAAATAAAACTTCATATGTTTCATAGATACAGATTTGGGAACATTATGCTTCCCCCCTCCCTACATCCCTCCCATCCATACCCTAACCTTTCTTCCTCCTCCCTCTTCCTTTCCCATTCTTATTTTGATAGAGATTAATTTTATTAATTTTTATACTCATAAGATTAGCCCTACACTAAGTAGAGAGTTAACTGATTAGTATGAAGCATAAAAGAGTAAAGAACAAAAAGAAACCAAGAAGAAAAATGTTGTTCCTCAACAGACAAGGCAAGGGCTGTTCAAAATCAATAAATCTCAAAGTTTCAGCTTCACTCATAGATTACATCTTAAGTACTCTGTTAGTTACCACAGATCAGAGAGGCAGTATGGTATTTGTCCTTTTGTGATTGGCTTATTTCACTAAATAAAATGGTTTCCAGTTATATCCATAATATATTTTGTTGCAAATGATAAGATTTCATTTTTATGAACATGGTGCATTATTTCATAGTGCATATATACCATACTTTTTTATCCAGTCTTCAGTTAATGGACATCTGGTTTATGATGTCACAACACTTTTGGTGATTCTGCATTATGATATCACAATTGTGGATTTATGACATTACAATGGTCATATCCCAATTGATTATGACAGCACAGGTGTTTTATGACTTCACAATTGATTATGAAACAATGGTAGCTTATGATTTCATAATATTTTTATGACATCACAATCAATCATAACATCATAATTGCAGTTTTATGTCATCATATTTAAACTTTGACATCCCAATGATAGTTTAATGACACCACAATGAACTTTGTAATGTTTCAATGTATTATGGCAACATAATAATTGCTTTATGACATTACAATTATACACTAATGACATCACAAAGCTGGTATATGAATATCACTATGGCTTTCATTATCTGTGATTGATTATAACTTCATAGTAGCTTATGCCATCACAACTGATAACACACAATGGTCATTTATGGCATCACAACATTGGGTTATGGCAGCACAATTAAGTGTCACCATTGTAGTTTAGAAAACTACAACGAATTTATGAATTTACAATTAATTTGACATAGCAGCTGGTTTATGACATCACAATGATTAGCTATTCTGAAAATATTAATTTATGAGGTCACAATGGGTTTTATGATACCACAACTAGTGTGATGTCACAATGGTGATTTATGACATCACACTTCATTATGATTTGATAATGACAGATTTCTGAGGTCACAATGTTTTTGTGAATTCACAATTTATTATGACATCACAATGTTAGGTTTATGATATAATGATGGTGGTTTATCATATCCTAGTTGATTATGATATCATAATATTGATTTATGACTTTATCATTGATTTAGGATATCACAATTGATTTTCTTTAATTTTTTAAATTTTGTATAAGGAATACAAATTCATGCATTTAATATATACATATTTGGGAACAGGATGCTTCTTCCCTCTCTATGTCCCTCCCACCCATACTCTAACCTTTCTTCCTCCTTCCTCTTCCTTTACCATGCTTAGTTCTTACAGAAATTAATTTCAATTAATTCTTATAAGATTAGCCCTATGCTAAGTAGACAGCTAAATGATTAGTATGAAAAATAAAAGAACAAAAACAAACAAGAAAAACATTGTTCAAAATCAATACATCTCAAAGTGTCAGTTTCAATTCTACAGATTACATTTTAAATACTCTATTGGTTACCACATATCAGGGAGACAGTATAGTATTTGTCCTTTTATGACTGACTTATTTCACTAAGTAAAATTGTTCCAGTTACATCCATTTTATTGCAAATGACAAGATTTCATTTTTATTACCACAGTGTATTACTCCATAGTGCTGTATAAATATCATAATTTTTATTCAGCCTTCAGTTGATGGACAAATGGGTTGATTCCATATCTGAGCTATTATAAATTGAGCTGAAATGAACAAGAACATATACGTAACTCTCTAAAATGCTGGCTTCATTTCCCTTGGATAAATATCCAGGAGTGGGATAACTGGGTCATTTGGTAGTCCTATATTGAACTATATGAGATATCTCCATACCATAGTCCATAGTGGCTTAACTAGTTTACATTCCTACCAACAGCGGATTAAGGCACCCTTCTCCCTACATCCTTGCCAGAATTTGTTGTATATTGATTTCCATATGTAACCCATTCTGACGTGGGTAAGGTGAAAGCTCACTGTGCTTTTGATTTGCGTTTCACTGATGCCTAGCAATCCTGAGCAATTTTTTATGTGTCTATGGGCCATTTGAATTTCCTCTCTTCCAAAATGTCTGTTCAAGTCATTTGCCCTTTTCTTAATTGTATTGTTTGTTTTGTAGTTGTTGAATTTCTTGAGCTCTTTATAGTATCTGAAAGTTAGTCCTTTGTGAGTTGCATCTTTTGCAATTTTTTTCCCATTCTGTTGGTTGCCTCTTCACTTTGTTGTTTCTTTTGCACTGCTGAAGCTTCTCCATTTGATGTAATCCCACTTGTTAATTTTGGCTTTGATTGCCTGTGCTTATGGAGTCCTTTCCAAGAAGTCTTTCCCTATGCAGATGTCTTGTAGGGTTTCCTCATTGTTCTCTAGAAATTTGATGGTAACACATTATAGATTTAGGTCTCTGATTCATTTTGAGTGGATCTTTGAGTAAGGTGTAAGACAGGAGTCTTTCTTCATATTTCTGCATGTGGAGAACCAATTTTTCCAGCACCATTTGTTGAAGAGACTGTCTTGGCTCCAGGATTTTATTTTTGCTCCTTTGTCAAAGGTAAGTTGACTGTAGATGCATGTCTTATTTCTGTGTTTTCAGTTCTGCTCCGTTGGTCTAAATGGATGTTTCTGTGTCAGCACCAGGCTCTTTTGATTATAATGGCCCTGTAGTATGCCTTAGTTCTGATATTGCAATGCCTCCAGCTTTGTTTTTGTTGTTTAAGATTGCTTTAGCTATTCAGGGTCTCTTGTATTTCCATATGAATTTTAGCATCAGTTTTTCTATAGAAATTGTGAGAATAATGTTGTTGCTACTTTGATTGAGATTACATTGAATCTATAAATTGCTTTCAGTAGTATGGATATTTTGAAGATGATGATTCCTCCATTCCACGAACATGGAAAATTTTTCCACTTCTTTATGTCTTCTTCAATTTCATTCTTTAATGTTTTGTAATTTTAATTGCAAATATCTTTGGTGTCCTTGATTAAATTTATTCCAAAGTATTTAACTTTTTATAGCTATTGTGAATGGGATTGACCTTAGAAATTCTTTCTCAGGTATGGCATTGTCTATGTATACAAAGTCTATTCATTTTTATGTTTTGATTTTATATGCAGCTACTTTACCAAACTCTTATATCAGTTTCAATATTCTCTTCATGTAGTCTTTTGGATTCCCTATATAAAGAGTAATGTCATCAGAAAATAGCGATAGAGGGCTGGTACCATGGCTCACTTGGTTAATCCTCCGCCTGCGGTGCCAGCATCCCATATGGGCACAGGATTCTAGTCCCAGTTGCTCCTCTTCCAGTCTAGCCCTCTGCTGTGGCCCAGGAGGGCAGTGGAGAATGGCCCAAGTGCTTGGGCTCTTGCACTCACATGGGAAACCAGGAGGAAGCACCTGGCTCCTGACTTCGGATCAGCGCAGTGCTGGCCGTAGCAGCCATTTGGAGAGAACCAACGGAAGGGAGACCTTTCTCTGTCTCTCTTTCCCTGTCTATAACTCTACCTATGAAATGAAGTAAAAAACAAAACAAGAAAATAGGGATAGTTTGACTTCTTTCCCTATTTGTATGCCTTTGATTTCTTTTTTTCCGGCCTGAATGCCCTAGCTAAAATGTCCATGACTATATTTTACAGCAGTGGTGAGAGCTGACATCCTTTTTTTTTTGTTCCAGATCTTAATGGGAATGCCTCCAATTTTTCCCCATTCAGTAGCTTGTGCCCTATGCATTTTTTTTTTTTTGACAGGCAGGGTGGACAGTGAGAGAGTGAGACAGAGAGAAAGGTCTTCCTTTTCCATTGGTTCACCTCCCAATGGCCACTGCGGCCGGCACACCACACTGATCCAAAGCCAGGAGCCAGGTGCTTCTCCTGGTCTCCCATGTGGGTGCAGGGCCCAAGCACTTGGGCCATCCTCCACTGCACTCCCAGGCCACAGCAGAGAGCTGGACAGGAAGAGGAGTGATGGGGATAGAATCTGTTGCCCCAATTGGGACTAGAATCCGGTGTGCAGGCGCCACAGGTGGAGGATTAGCCTAGTGAGCCATGGCGCCACCCCCCCCCGCCATGCATTTGTTATAAATCGCTTTGATTATGTTGTGGAATGTTCCTTCTTCACCCAGTTTGCTTAAAATTTTCATCAAAAGAGTGTGTTTAATTTTTGTCAAAAGCTTTCTCTGCATCTATCAACATAATTGTGTGGGTTTTGGTCTTCAGTTTGTTAATGTGGTTTATCAGCTGCATTGATTTTTGGATGTTGAATCATCCTGCATACCAGGGATAAATCCCACTTGGTGCGGGTGAATGATCTTTCTGATGTGTTGTTGGATTCAATTTTCTAGTATTTTGTTGAGGATTCTTGCATCTATATACATCAGGGATATTGGCCTATAGTTCTCTTTCTCTGTCATGTCTTTTTGGCTCAGGTATTAAGATGATGCAGCCTTCATTGAAGGAGTTTGGAAGGATTCCCTCTTTCAACTATTTTGAATAGCTTGAGAAGAATTGGGATTAGTTCTTTAAATGTCTGGTAGAATGCAGCAGTGAAGCTGTCCGGACCTGAGCTTTTTTTTGTTGGAGGGTCTTTATTACTCATTCAATATCCATTTGGGTTATTGGTCTGTTTAGATGTTCCTTGTCTTCATGGTTCAATTTAAGTGGGCAATATGTTTCCAGGAAGGTTTCCTGATTTGTTGGCATACAGAACTTTATAGGAATTCCTGATGATTATTTTTATTTCTGTGGTCTCGGTTGTTACATTTCCTTTTTCATCTCTGATTATATTGATTTGGATTTTCTCCTTCTTTTTTGATTAATAGGGTCAATGGTGTGTCTATTTTTCTTACTTTTTCAGAAACCCAGCTCTTCATTTCATTGATCTTTCATATTGTTTTTTTGTTTCAATTTTATTTATTTCTTCCTAGTAATTTGGGATTTTTTTTCTAAAGGTCCTTAGGATTCATTGACAGCTCAGTTATTGGTGAAACTCCAGTTACTTTATGTATGCACTAATTGTTATAAACTTCCTTCTTAACAATGCTTTTTCTAAATCACATAAGTTTTGATATGCGGTACAGTCATCTTCATTTTTTTTTCAGGATTTTTTTTTTATTTCTTTTGGGACCCACTGTTTATTTAGGAGCATACTGTTCAGTCTCTATGTATTTGCATATGTTCTTGAGATTCTTAGTTGTTCGTTTGAGCTTCAATGTATTGTGATCAAAGAAGGTACATGGCCCTGACTGCTAATGGACAACTTAATACATTATCCCTCATAGTATTTTTTTTTGTCTGTTCTACTTAATATGACTGGTTTAATTCTGTAATTATCACACAGTTATTCTTAAGTGTTGAAAATTAACTGAAATGTGATCCCTGTTAAACATAAGAGTGGGAATAAGAGAGGGAAGAGATGTATAATTTGGGGCATGCTCGGGCTGACTTGCCCCAATTGGTAGAGTTGGAAACATACCAGGGGATTCCAATTCAATCCCATCAAGGTGGCATGTACCAATGCCATCTCACTATTCCAAGTGATCAATTTCAGTTCACAATTGATCATAATGAAAGGACTAAGAGTCAAAGGGAGCACATAAACAAGTCTAGTATCTGCTAACACTAACCGATAGAATAAATAAAGGGGAGAGTGATCCAACATGGGAAGTGAGATACTCAGCAGACTCATAGAATGGCGGATGTCCTAAATAGCACTCTGGCCTCAGAATCAGCCCTAAAGGCACTCGGATCTGGCTGAAAAGCCCATGAGAGTATTTCAGGCATGGAAAGCCAAGACACTCTGGCAAAAAGATCTCTGTGAGTGAGATCCCAGTGGAAAGAACAGGTCTTCAAAGAGGGAGGTGCCTTTCTCTGAAGGGAGGAGAGAACCTCCACTTTGACTATGACCGTGTCTAAACAAGATAAGAGTCGGAGAACTCAAGGGGCTTCCATAGCCTTGGAAACTCATAACTGGTGCATAGGGAGATTACTGATGCCATAAACAGGAGTGTCAATTTGTAAAGTCAACAACAGGAGTCACTGTGCACTTACTCCTCATGTAGGATCTCTGTCCTTAACGTGCTGTACACTGAGGCTTAATGCTATAACGAGTACTCAAACAATATATTTCACTTTGTGTTTCTATGGGGGTGCAAACGATTGAAATCTTTACTTAATGTATACTAAACTGATCTTCTGTAAAAAAAAAAAAAAAAGAAATTATCAATTCCCAACTTGATTCTCACTGGGATTAAACATGACAATAGGTCTGATCTGATTTCATCATCATTTAAAAAAAATCATCTATTATATTTCACTTTATGTTTCTGTGTGGGAGCAAACTGTTGAAATCTTTACTTAATGTATACTAAGCTGATCTTCTGTATATTAAGATAATCGAAAATGAATCTTGATGTGAATGGAAGGGGAGAGGGAGTGGGAAAGGGGAGGGTTGTGGGTGGGAGGGACGGTATGGGGGGAAGCCATTGTAACACATGAGTCGTACTTTGGAAATTTATATTCATTAAATAAAAGATAAAAAAAAAGAAGGTACATGGTATGATATTGATTTTTTTGAGTGCATTGAGACTTGCTTTATGGTCTTTCTAGTATTTGGTTTATCCTAAAGAAAGTTCTGCACACTGCTGAGAAGAATGTGTATTCCTCCACTGTGGGTGAAAAGTTCTATAGATATCAGTTAGGTCCAATTGGTCCATTGTGCCAATTATCTCTGTTGTTTCTTTGTTGAGTTTCTGTCTGGTTGATCTATCCAGTGATGAAAGTGAGATGGAAGTTCCCCATTGTTGATGAACCCCTCATTACTATTGTATTGGAATCGATGTCTCCCTTTATATCCATTAATAGTTCTTTCAGTTAGACAGGTGCCCTGTATTTGGGTCCATATACATTTATTATTGTCACATCTTCCCGTTATATTGATCTCTTGATCATTAAATAGTCCCCTTCTTTGTCTCTTCTAACAGTTTTTGTGTTAAAGTTTATTTTGTCTGATATTAGGATGGTTATGCCTGCCCTTTTTTCCCCATTAGCATGGAGTATTTATTCCAACTTTCCACTTTCATTCTACATATATCTTTGCTGATGAGGTGTTTTTCTTGTAGTTAGCAAAGAGATGGATTTTTTTTAATCAATTCAGTCAGTCTGTACCTTTTAGCTAGAGAGTTGAGACCATTTACATGTATGGTAACTATTCATAAGTGACTACCTGACCTTGCCATTTGTCTGCAAATGTTCCTATTGCTGGCTTTGGAGTCCTTTTGTTCTTTTACTGAGGGATTTTCTGTCGCATTCTTCGTTGTATGGCTTTCTTTCTGTATTTTTGTGTATAGTACATGCTTTTTTTCCTTTTTTTTTTTGACAGGCAGAGTGGACAGTGAGAGAGAGAGAGACAGAGAGAAAGGTCTTCCTTTGCCGTTGGTTCACCCTCAAATAGCCACCGCGACCAGCGCACTGCGGCTGGTGTACTGCGCTGATCCGATGGCAGGAGCCAGGTACTTATCCTGGTCTCCCATGGGGTGAAGGGCCCAAGGACTTGGGCCATCCTCCACTGCACTCCCTGGCCACAGCAGAGAGCTGGCCTGGAAGAGAGGCAACCGGGACAGAATCCGGTGCCCTGACCGGGACTAGAACCCGGTGTGCCGGCACCGCAAGGTGGAGGATTAGCCTAGTGAGCCACGGCACCAGCCGTGTAGTACATCCTTAAGCATCTTTTGTAATGCTGGATGAGTGGTGACAAATTCTTTCAATTTCTGCTTGTTATGGAAAGTCTTGTTTCACCTTCATTTATAAATGAGAACTTTGCAGAGTATAGTATTCTAGGTCGACAGTTTTTTTTTTTTTTCTCTTAAGATTTGGACTATATCTTGCCATTGTCTTCTAGTCTGTAGGGTTTCTGGTGAGAAGTCAGTTTTGAGTCTAATTGGAGATCCTCAAGTTACCTAGTGGTTTTCTCATGTACAGTTTAGAATCTTTTCTTTATGCCTTACCATGGAAAGTTTGATTAGTATGTGTTGTGGTGAAGATCTTTTCTAGTCATATCTGTTGCGAGTTCTATGTGCTTCTTGTACTTGGAAATTCCTTTCTTTTTCCAAGTTAGGCAAGTTTTCTATAATTATTTTACTAAGTAAGCCTTCTTTTTTTTTAAACTTTTATTTAATGAATATAGATTTCCAAAGTACAGCTTATGGATTACAATGGCTTCCCCCCCCATAACGTCCCTCCCACCAGCAACCCCCCCTTTCCCACTCCCTCTCCCCTTCCATTCACATCAAGATTCATTTTCGTTTCTCTTTATATACAGATCAGTTTAGCATACATTAAGTAAAGATTTCAACAGTTTGCTCCCACACAGAAACATAAAGTGAAAAATACAGTTTGAGTACTAGTTATAGCATTAAATCTCAATGTACAGCACACTAAGGATAGAGATCCTACATGAGGAGTAAGTGCACAGTGACTCCTGTTGTTGACTTAACAAATTGACACTCTTGTTTATGGCATCAGTAATCACCCTGGGCTCTTGTCATGAGCTGCCAAGGCTATGGAAGCCCCCTGGGTTCACTGACTCTGATAATTTTTAGACAAGGCCATGGTCAAAGTGGAAGTTCTTTCCTCCCTTCAGAGAAAGGTACCTCCTTCTTTGATGACCCGTTTTTTCCACTGGGATCTCACTCGTGGAGATATTTCATTTAGTTTTTTTTTTTTTTTCCAGAGTGTCTTGGCTTTCCATGCCTGAAATACTCTCATGGGCTTTTCAGCCAGATCCACATGCCTTAAGGGCTGATTCTGAGGCCAGAGTGCTGTTTAGGACATCTGCCATTCTATGGGTCTTTAAGTACGCCTTCTAGTCCCTTCTTTTTTTCCACACCTCATGCACTCCTAAGATTCATATTTGGATCTTTTGATAGTATTCCATATATCTCCAACACAGTTTTTTAGTTTTGTAATTTCTTCTTGCTCTTTTTGGTCTGACTGTAAAATTTCCAGTTTTTATTTTATTTTTTTGACAGGCAGTGTTAGTGAGAGAGAGAGACAGAGAGCAAGGTTCACCCCGCAATGGCCACTGTGGCTGGTGTGCTGTGCCGATCTGAAGCCAGGAGCCAGGTGCTTCCTCCTGGTCTCCTTATGCGGGTGCAGGGCCCAAGCACTTGGGCCATCCTCCACTGCCTTCCCGGGCTACAGCAGAAAGCTGGACTGGAAGAGGAGCAACCAGGACAGAACCAGCGCCCCAACCGGACTAGAACCCAAAGTGCTGGCGCTGCAGGCAGAGGATTAGCCTCATGAGCTGTGGCACCAGCCAAATTTCCAGTTTTATCATCTTGCTTGGATATTCTTTCTTCTGTCTCACCAACTCTGTTGTTAAGAAATTCCATTGCATTGTTTATTTGATCTAGTGTTCTTCATTTCTAGCATTTCATTTATTTTTTAAATTCCATTTCAAGCATTCCTCAACCTCTTCATCTTCACATTCTAATATTGAAATGTTGTACTCTTTCTTTGTGGGGCTCATAGTGTCTTCAGTATTATTGTTTCTTGAACTTTTGCCTTTATTTTTAGGCATTTGTAGATATTTTTGTTTGGTGGCTTTTATCTTTGATCTGTGCCTCGAGGGCTTATTGGGATTCTACACTTTCAGTGAATAACAGATGGTGTGTGCTGGGTGTGGCTATGGAACTCTGTTCAGCTCTCCAGGATGGGGCAAGTATCCAGGGAAACCCAAGTTGAGCATGTTAGCCTTTCTCTGGTTAACAGGATGGAGAGGATTGATTACCACTATTAGTGTGACCAGCCCTTCTCTCAGCTGAGGAACAACTGTTAGTCCCCAGTATGCTCATTTCTCATCTGCACCCATTGTAAGAAATGCACATATGATCTGTGGAGTCTTTCCTGTGAACATATTTCCCTCTGCTATCAGCTACTCTAGGCAACCCAGGAGCCCTGAGAGTGTGTAGAAACACTCTGTGGCTGCCTAGAATCCAGTAACACCCTGCATCCTCTTATGCAGTCACAGTATTTTCTCAATCTCAGCTCCCAGGTTCTGAGGGTCAGGAGTGCCAGTGGGCCATTCAGCCCCACTAGCCAGTTCTCTCTGCCAGGAAATTAAGGTGTTCCCAGAGCCACTGTTTATGTGAGATCTAGTTCACTGGATTGAATCAGATTTGATGTCTGTAGGGAATGCGGGTTTTTGTTGTCTCCTGATAGATCTGTGGTTCACAGGTGTGCAAAGTACCACCACAGCTCTGCTCATTTCACAATTGTGCTGCAAACATAGGAGAGTCCACCATGTGGTACTTCCCTTCTGTAGGGATGGCTCTCCTTCCTCTCCCCATTGCCAGGTGGGTGTAACTGGCATGGAGGGGTCTTTTTCCCTTGGTTTCTCCTGAATCACTCTGGTTGCCCTAGCCAGATATAGAAGGTTATCCCAGTAATTTCTGGGAGTTCACACAAGAGCTGGGGCAGCCACTACCTGCTTGTGTCCAAAAGTGGCACAGGCCTCACACCGCTGGCTGTATGTCTGTTGTAGTGGGGTGGGGGAGGGGATAGTACCACATAGAGGTCTGCTTCCCCCCACCTCTCTAGAGGATCTGGGTGGGACTCTAAAAGATGCCATTCACTAAGCACTCCCTCCTGCTGTATCAGCAGCATCATGCATTCATGGAGTCAGCTCTCACCTAGTTTGAATGTAAGCTTGTGGGTCTTTTATTGCATGTCTGCTCTTTCAGCATGGGTCCACACCATTTCTACTACTTTTTCAGTATCTCCCACTACAGTTTCCTGCTGGTTTATCCTGAGAGTGTATTTTATACCCTTATTTTAAATATTAGTTTTGCCTAGCTTAAATCAGACCACCCTGTTACTATTCTTCCATCTTGGAGCCCCATATTCAAATATCTTTTAAATATTTGTCTATTTGAAAGATAGATATATAGAGTAAGAGAGAGAGAGAGAGAGAAAGAGAGAGAATCTCCCATTCAGTGGTTTACTCCCAAAATGGCCATAGTGTTCAGAGCTGAGCTAAGCCAAGGCCAGGAATTAGGAGATCCTTCTGGGTCTCCCACATGGGTGCACGGGCAGAAGGATTTGTGTCATCTTCCACTGCTTTCCCAGGCACATTAGGAAGAGGCTAGATTAGAAGTGCAATAGCCAGGAATCTAAATGGCTTCCATATGGAATAATGGCACTGCAGGCAGATGCTTTTTAAGAGCTCTCACATAGGAGAGAAGGTAAAGCTATTCTTTGCTGAGCCAGCAGTAAGAAGTACCAGTCAGCAGAAAGAATTATAAAGAGGCAGTTTCTGGTCCAATAAGAGCAGAAATGCTGCCAGGTATGTGGTGTTATGCTGTGCATATATCCTGCTATACCCTACATGTACACTTGCTCATTTAATCTTCACCATGACCTAATTATGCAGCAGGTAGTAGAGCCTGTTTTCAGATGTAAAAACATCTCCCAATTTTTAACGGATTCACATAGAGTCACACAACTTCTGAGAATCGGTGCCTGGATTCCCACCCAGATGTTCTGCTGCAAACCCCAGAAGTACCAGACCACATTTGTACACTAGCTTCTAATACAAGGATACCATCAAGCCACCCTGACATAAACTGGCCTATTCCTTTCCAACTGGCTGGTCCTCATCCAGAGAGATGGTGCTTGTATCTCTGTGGCTGATTTTGTGTATTCTTTGCAGCTGTGTGTGCAAAACAGGATATGAAGGGGACAGAATTCTCTGTTCTGAGATGGCACTTGCATGGGATAAACACCATGATGCTAGAACCATAATGTAAAAGTTGGTTTTATTTCCAAGATGCCTGGTATTTTTTATGAAATCCTGGGGGAAGGCATTACAAAAGGCAGTGTCTGATAAAATTTCATAGGCATTAAACACTTGATTTTGATTCTCAAATTTTTAAGACAGCTACCAGGTGCTTGCTGTGAACATCAGCTTTTTAAATCCAAATAGGAGGGGCTTTGGTATCTTAAAAAATAGCCTGAGAATCAGATATTGAAATCAATAATATTGAGTCTCAATTAAAACTTGACAGCTTACAAGAGATTTGGATAATTTACCTGATGGCATTTGCCTCTCCCAACAAACCAAAGAAGTAGATAACATGAAACCACTTCACATATAACGAACAAGATTCAAGGAAGTGAAGTGATTTGTCCTGAGTTCTGTTGTTAAAAGGAATATAGCCAAAATCTACGTGTTTTACTAATATCTTCCAAATATTTTCACCATCACCTGAACCTAGTCATTTTCAGTCCTTGCCTACTATTCCATGACTGGTCCCTTTGCTTTCCTTCTAGTCTATGTATAGGGCTGTGCCCACTCAAAGTAAGAATAGCATGAAGTGAATCAGATGTTTCCAGGTGTAAATATCTTTGGGAAATTCATCTAGCTCTGAGAGTAAAATCCGTATACAACTGTGCAGTCTTAGCTCAACAGATTCCACCTGGGTGAATCCCAAATCCGACAGTGTTATCTCAACAATGTACTGAAGAATTCGGCTAGAAAATTGCAGACCCAAACCTCCTTCCCCAAAGCTGAAACCCTGTGGGGTGGGGGTTGTATAGTTTGGGTTCCTTATCTTTACAGCTGCACCTGTGTGAGGATAAGGGGCCAAAGCTGTGGAACCCTTGCAGGAGATGGCCTTTGAACTCCCTGCAGGTGTTTTGAGTTTCCCCTTGCAGTGTGAGGTGATTTGCTAATGAGCTTCCCTCCGTGTTTGATGATTTTCTAAATGGCACCATAATGTGTGGAATGTCTCTGAAAACCCTATAAAAACCCTGACCCTTGACTTCTGGGGGCTGCTCTGTTCCTGCGTGTTCAGAGAGCTCCAGCATGCTGGGTTGAATAAACCCCTTGCTGATTGCGTGAGTGTGTCCTGGGGCGGTGGACATTTCTCAACCCTAACATTTGGAGGCCCCTGGGAGATATGGTCTGCTGCCTGTGGACGCCTCCAACAGATGTCTCTCGGGGTAAGTAAAGGCGCCTATTCTTGTTATTCTATGTTGTGTTGTTATTCCGGTAGTCTGTGAGCGCTCTAGGTCTGTTCAACTTTCTGGTTTTGAGTTATTGCACTGGTGTAGTAGCTGTTGGGGCAGGTGCGTGAGCCCTCCCCGACTGTGGCCAGCAGACGTGCCCAGGGGGCCACAGGCTATGGCCCTGGGGGATGCCCCAGGAGGAAAAAGGAAGGCTGGGGATGCCCAGGGGCTTCCGTCGGGTAGACATTAAGTCTGCATCTGTATTGCCAGCGCAGTCTGTATGGCTGGCCGGTGTGGCCTGCGTATTTTAGGGTTCTTACAGACACTCGTTGTGTGTTGATCTCCGTCATTGTCTCCCTGTTCATGTACCTTGTGTTATCTGAAACCATGGATCAGACTGTGTCTAGTCTGTAGGGGACAAGGCTCCCCACCTCTGTAGGAAGGAAGTGGGTTGCTCCTGCAGTGCAGCATGAGGCCAATGGTCCATTTTTTTCTTTTTTGTTTTGTTCAGTGTCCTTTTTTGTGAGTCTCTTTGGTGTTTGTTTTTGGCTGTTTGTATTTACCTTTCTGAAACTGGTACAATGGGACAGACTTAGACAACTCTTAGAAAGGGACACTAACCACCCTTTGTTCTGCAGATTGGCCTATCTTTGAAGTAGGGTGGGCGCCTGAGGGCACCCTTGACATCCTGGTCTGGCAAGATCTGGTAGAAACTCCCTTTCCTGGTTAAAGCCTTTTTACTCCCTCAGGAACAGCCTTCGAAGAAGATTTTAGCCTTTCAGGACTGTCCTGGCAAAGTAGATAAAAAGAAAACTAAGACTTCACCCTCGGCGACGCTCTGTTCTGTTTTACAGGGTGACTGAAGATTTGATTTTCCCTCCTCCCTACCAGCCGCCTGGCCCTGGCTGTGGGGCCTGCAGCTGGGGCACAGGAGAGGGTACAAGAAGCAGCTCCCCAGGGGCCAGCAGATCCCTGCACTCTCCCTTCACAGGCAGCAGGGAAACCCCTGCTGTGCCATTAGCAAGTGCTGGGAACCCCCTGTGTGTTCAAAGCTGGCCCTTTGAGCCTCAACCTGCAGGACTCAGCTGGGGCCCAGGAATGGCAGGTGGAGGGTGGGAAGGCATGCCTCCCAACTCATTCCTTGGGATCCTAACTCCCAGAGCCAGACCCATTCCCCCCAGACTGACTCCCCATGGCCGACCAAATGGGGCAAGTGGACAGATCTCCTGGACTTCAGGACCCAGTAAGTCACCCTGGGGCACTCTGTACTCAGGCCCGCCTTTGTGCAGAAGGGGGGGCTTCTGTTGCCCCTCTACCAGGTGCCTGTCTGGTGTCTGTAAGGGAAGAGAGTACGTATGTGGTGTAAATGTGTTTGTGGCTCCACAGCCCTGGAGCTACAGAGTCTGAATGGGCCCTAACCTGCAGCTCCGTGTTCACCAGGCGGGCGAAGCGATCTCGGTCCAGATCAGTGCCTGTTCCAGAGGTTTTTACCTTTTGTTTTGTGCAACCAAGGGGGGCATTTTAGACTTCTAACTCTGTTTTGTGGTATGTTAACTCCACCCCTTTGCTGGGAGTGGAGGGGTGAAAGGTCAGCTGCCTGTTGGCATGGGGTAGTAATAACTTAGTTTTTCTAAATCAAGTTAATCTCTGGTGAGCTTTTCACCCAGGACACCCCAGCCCCCTGGCCCACAGTCACTCTTGGGACCCGTCTTGCAGCTGCTGCAACAAGTCTGTTTCAGAGGCAGTACCAGGTATCTGACTGTTGACTGGGTGCAATCTGGGAGCCGGCAGCAGATGCTGTTAGTCACTGCTGGGATGGATGGTGGCTTCTTCCCAACAGACACTTTCTGTCCCAGATCACCTGGCCTACTCCCTGCTTCATCAGCTCCATGGAAACACTCACACAGGGAAAACGGCTTAGAAGCTCTGGTCAACTGGTATTATATGACTGTGCTCCCCATGCTTGACAGAAATGTAACTTGGAGACGTTAAACTTGTGTCTGCAGCAATGCCAAACAGGGGCCCTCACAGCCACCAGGAATATGAAGAACAGGACGAAGCCTGTTTGGAGGCCTAGAGATAGACTTTGCTAAGTTACTACCCAGCAGAGGCTAAGGATACCTGTTGTTACTGTTTGCAGGACTCAGGCTGGGTGGAGTCCTTCCACAGCAGAACAGAAAAAGCCAGAAAAGGCACCAGGGTTTTGCTGATTAAGATCTCACCCAGGTATGGGGTGCCTACCACTATTGGGAGATTGAGGCTGAAATTTGATGTGTTGCCTTGTTTAAAAATGCTGCCTTAATTTGGAGATTCTTAACAGGTTATTCCAAAATCAAGAAAATTGGCAGATAAAAAAACATCACAAGTGTAAAAATATGTGCTTAATAAGGAAGGTTAAAAAGTGTTTTTTCAAAAACATGGTTTGTAAGAATGACTTCATCCTGATGGCTAGTTTACTCTAGACTAAAATGGAAATGATGAAATGCTCTAAGTTACCAAAGGTGTGAGGAAGCCACAGAATGTTAACCAGATATTTTCGATTTTGAGCCTTCGTGGCATCCTTGAGTCATTCAAAAAAAAATTGAAATTTCAAACATTTAAACTTCGACAATTTCCAAGGGCCAATTTGTAAGTTGTCAAAGAACATATGTCTCTCACCTTGTAGAGACACCAACTAATCAGGCTATTTGGATTATATCAGGATTACTGTCAAAATATACAGTGGTGAAAAGTTAAAGTCTAATCATCGTGTGTTACTAGACACGATGGTTATCTTAATGAGAAAGCCCCAGGGGCCTAAAAGAGTTAAATACTTCGTAGAATCCTACATGTGCTTTGAAAAATACTGTGAAGTAAGCAAGTGCCTCTTGGTGGTTAATAAGTTTATAATCTTCAATGTGGCAACTTAAAATCTTGTCATCTACAGTTTTATATATCAGATTGGCTGCTCATAAAACTAAAGCATTGTTGGTTCTGTTTAGCTATCCTCCTATAGGTTCTGATGGGATTTTTCCAGCCACAAGTATTGTACTCAGTGCTTTGGGATGACTCTGTAACCAGATGAAGCCAATAACATACTAAAGGTACCAACTGTGAGAAGGTTAGCTGAGGTTAAATCTGCTGGTTAAACAAGTTATATCATGTTAGATATTTAAGAGATGTTTCCAAATATATGTATTAATACTTATGAAAGGCATTGGACCTTCTGGTAAATGTTCTTAGGTTGTTAGCTAATGGTTAAATCTGCTTTCTAAGTTTTCATGTGCTATTGCTATTGTCAGTAAATGATCTGGGACTGGCTCCCCCATTTCTCTAGATGGCTAGCATTTTTCTGTAATGGCATAGCCAAAATAAGAGCTTAAATTGTAATTTCTTAGCTAGATTTACTTCACCATCAGCGAGGTAAACAGTAAACAGAAAAGACCTCCCTTTCAAAATAGTTTTCCTCATGGGCATTGTCTGCCTCAATATAAACGATGGCAGAACGTGCCTGTGACTAGACTTCCACTGAAGATTAGAGATGGGACTTGAGCACCCCCGTGACTTGCATCCTCTGGTCTGCTTTAACAAACCAGGAGGAAAAAGCTAGGCATCAGAAGCAGTGGGTGGCAGACCTATTAATGGCTGCTCTGTACAGTGATCTGCCCTCAAGGAGACCCGACTGCAGTGGCTTTCAACGTGGCAAGCCTGGACTTCAACAGAAGTCAGCTTGTGAAGAGCCCTGGCAGCTCTGCCAAGAGTTGGATCACTGGAAATGGACCTGCCCTGGAGTCGAAGGACGCCCAGGTCAGAGCCACAGATCTCATTGGCTCTAAGCTGAGAAGCCCTTCACTCAGCCCAGCTTCCCAAGTGACCACTGCAGCTGAGGGGACAGCCAAGTAGGGTCAGCAACACTGCAGGCAGAGCTGTAAATTTCCTGTTAGAGATGCCACCTGCCTTTACCTGGCCAGCTCTCCTCCCAGGCCAGCCAGGTAATGGAAGTCAACAGGGTGCCCTCACCAAGGAGGTTCTCACATCCCTTAGGATGTACCCTATGTAAAGAGATGGGTCTGGGCCTCTTAACGTACAAGGCTTTAAAGCCCACCTGATTACTATCAAGCCCCTTCTGTCAGTTTCTATTTGGCTTAGACAGCACATTTCTGTCCTTTGTTATGGACCCTGACTAGAAGACAAGGGTCAGCACTGTACAGTTGATGGTCCTGCCATCTCAATACTAGCCCCTAGATGAGCAGGCCATTAGAGTGGGCAGAAGGGGACCATGATTGGCCCCCATAGTTACCAGTAGAAGGGGGGAATGAAGAATTCAGCTAGAAAATTGCAGGCCCAAACTTCCTTCCCCAAAGCTGAAATCCTGTGGGGTGGGGGTTGTATAGTTTGGGTTCCTTATCTTTACAGCTGCACCTGTGTGAGGATAAGGGGCCAAAGCTGTGGAACCCTTGCAGGAGATGGCCTTTGAACTCCCTGCAGGTGTTTTGAGTTTCCCCTTGCAGTGTGAGGTGATTTGCTAATGAGCTTCCCTCCGTGTTTGATTTTCTAAATGGCACCATAATGTGTGGAATGTCTCTGAAAACCCTATAAAAACCCTGACCCTTGACTTCTGGGGGCTGCTCTGTTCCTGCGTGTTCAGAGAGCTCCAGCATGCTGGTCTGAATAAACCCCTTGCTGACTGCATGAGTGTGTCTCTTGGAGTCATTCCTGGGGCGGTGGACGTTTCTCGACCCTAACAGTACCATGTACATTTCTCTAATTCTAACCCTGTTCTTCACCCTTCTAGTGTGATCATTCTAATAGCACTGGAGATTGATCAAATGCTCAAGAGCTTGGATTCTGACATTATATAGAATGACATGGATTCCTGCCTCTTTGTAGCTCTATGATCTTGGACAACTCCTTATCTGTGAATTACAGATAACAATAACATGGCCCCCAATATTTATCCTTGCAAAAAAATAAAAATAGCTCCTGACCTCTTAAATAACAGTGGTACATGTAATGGTGGTCATTACCCAGTCCATCTCCTAGCAATCTTGCTCTTTAAGTTATCAGTCTATCATTGTCCTCCATGCAAATATGTACTTCCAGAACATACTTCCAGAAGTTCTCTTGACTTTTGGAATTTTGTAGTTAGACTGAGGTGTCAGGAGTTTTGCTTTTGCTTTTTCTTCTACAGGCAAGATGTTTCAAAACTGGTGCCTGGACACACAACTGTGTGTGCCGTGCCAGTAAGGATGGACAGGGAATGATAATTTCTTGGAGATAAAAATTGCCTGCTGCTTGGTTCATGTGGCTGCCACAGCAATGCAAACTGTCTGTAGGCCCTTGCCAAGTATGCAGATGTGTGGAGATTAAAGAGGAAATTGGGTTTTACAGAAACTATTTCTAGAACTAGTTCCAGTACTAGACTTTGACAAGAACTTCCTGAAGATTTTTTAATCATTGTGACAGTAAGATTAGGTAATTGTCACAACTATGACCAGTTAGTATTGTCCTATCTTATAGGAAGAGGAAATTGAGGCACAGAGACATTTGTTCAAATCACAGAAAACGTTGGGTGCAAATATCACACCATTATGACTCCAGAGCTGACCCATTAGTCTACAGTGTTGACCATACTTTATGATGGCTTCAAAAAGTTCATAGAGTTCACATTATGAGAAACTTCATGAATTTCAAAAATTTTTGCACAAATATAAATGTATCTTTAATTGAATTTTTCACATTTTAAAGCCCTTGTATATTTCTGTGGTGCTCTACAGCTCATTAGTCCCTTTGACCTGCTCTCATTTAAGTAGACCAAGGCAGAGAAGGCTGCTGCCTGAGATGCAATCAACTCCAGAGGAAGGGATACCAGCAGTACTAGGAGTGTGGCCACAGGAGAAAATGGCTGATAAGGACCTCAATCCTCATCCATCCCACAAGGACCTCAATCCTCATCCATCCCACATGATCTCTCATCTTCCCAGAGGCAGAAGTGAAAGATCTGTCTTATGGTGCTAAGAGGTCTGAGAGATGGAAAATGGGAACCAGTATTTGAAACCAATTCCTATGTTTTGAATCTTACTATACTTTCTTGACTTTACAATTTAAGGTCCAATTTTCTTAAGATCCAAACTATTTTCTGCTGTTTGAAGAATCTGTTTCTTCCCATGATGACAGGTACAGTCCAAGGTAAAGCTAACCTTGTTCACCATGAACTTCTTAAGCTTCCCTTTCAGGCTTTTTGGTTCTTGGTCCTCTCATTTCTGTGCTCATGGTAATTATTAGAGAAACAGATCTTGCATGGAAGTTGATGTGTGAGAAATGCCCATGGTGTATTTTCATAAAATACTTAGCATTAGTGTGGCCATGACAGTAGGAATCAGTAGAATGTAGGATAGTGTCACCAAAAGAGTAGGTTAAGTGTTGAGTTTGTTTTGCAAACCATGCGCCACTCGTTTCCTTTGTAACATACAATGATCTGATGTCTCAGTTCCAAGAACTGTTAGCCTTCCTGACACCACAGTGTAACTCCCTTTACCCTCTTCCAGATCTGCCCAACAATGTCCAGCCTGATACACCTACCTCATTCTGGCTTAGGTGCCATGTCAGGTTTAGACTGTACCTCCCAAGTTTCTAAACCAGTGAGAAACTGGGGGGGGGGGTGATCTCTGTATGACAAGATAAAGAGCTGAATCTCTGAGGAAAATTCCTGTTTCTGTCTGCTGGTCACCACTCTTGAGACTGGGTAACAAAAAATAGTGGGGCTGGTGCTGTGGCACAAAGCGTTAAACCCCTGGACTGTAGCACTGGCATCCTGTTTGGGCACTGGTTTGAGTCCTAGCTGCTCCACTTCTGATCCAGTCTCCAGCTAATGTGCTGGGGAAAAAGAGGATGGCCCCAAGTACTTGGGCCCCTGGCACCCAAAAGGGAGACTCAGGGGAAGCTTCTGGCTCCTGGCTTTGAATCAGCTCAGCTCTGGCCATTGCAGCCATTTCGGCAAGTGAACCCGTGGATGGAAGCTGAGTTTGAAGTCACTATGTTAAGTGAAATAGACAGTCAGGAAAGGACATTTTGTTACTCTTCTTCTATGATAACCCTACAATAATTGCTTTCATAAAGATATAAATTGGTATGGGGTGGAGAGATGTCATCAGAGATGGGTGAGGAGAGGAAAGGGAATTATTGTCCATTGAGTACAGAGTTTTAATTGGGGAAGAGGAAAACATTCTGGAGATGGATAGAGGTGATGCTTTTGCAACAAGGTGAATATATTTAATGCCATTTTTAGTACACATTTGAAAGGTGTTCAAAATGGTAAGGCTGTGGCATTTTCCTATATTTTTGAAAAATAGAAAATCAAATTTGAATCTGTTAAAGGAAATGTAGGTTTGATATAGTTGTGTCATCTGTGTGTGGGTCTAGCTGCAAGAACAGCATGATTCAGGGCTCAAAAAGCAACATATTGGATCTATGTCTTGACAGCATCTCTCCTAAGGCCCCTTGAAGTAAGAGACAGCCTCCAGCACCTTCAGACTTAGACTACCACCATACTCAGTTAAACAGAGAAGAGAACTTTCTGATAACTCCTACCAGAAACTTAAACCTACAAAGGAGAATTAGTTTTAAACTGACTGCTTTCACACCCCTCCTCATTTCTTTTTTAATGATAAAAGTGAAAATTAATTAGGAAAGGTGATTCTAAATTTATAGGAAATAAATAATATAACATCAGACACACATGAAGAAAGCTACAATTACAATGTAACCTGAAAAAGCCATAATCACAGATTTTCACACATTTCTATCAGTAATTGATAAAACAGACGTAGTAATTAAATAAGACCCTAAAACATCTGAGCAAGAGAACAGACAACTTTGATCTAATCATACATAGAATTATGCACCCAAGAATTACAGAATATATGTCCCAGGCATACAGTGAACTATTGTAAATTTTTATGAAATTTGACAACATCACCAAGGAGGTATCCAGACTTTGATCATAATACTAGTATGTCCTTGGTAGACGACTACAGAAATCAGCCCCTGCAGCCAGGGTGTGGAACGTAGTGACAGGTTCAAGTCAAGACTTGTGCCCTGACACCGTGCTGGGGGAGTCATCCACATTTTATTACAGAGAAGTACTAGGAGGAGTGAGAGTGTCCCCAAGGCCAAATGGAGGGGCAGTTTCCCAAAGGAGAAAGAGCAGAAGCATATCCATCCGTTCACTCTCTCATTTGTTCAACATTTCCTAGTGTGTTTTGTGGTTCAGTCATTGAGCTCAATGTGAGGATAAAAAGATTTCCATAGCCAGAGCTTCTGCTGCCCCAGGAGAAAACAGTCCTGTCCAAGGGGGCAGATACACGTATTAAGTTACTTCAAAAACTTCAGAGGGCCAGACATTTGATGTAGTGGTTAAGAATCTGCTTAGGATACCTAAATACCACATAGGGTGCCTGAGTTCAAAAGTCCTTATTTCTCTCCTGATTCTAGTTTCCTTATATTACACAACCTGGGAAGCAGCAAGTGATGTGATAGTCCAAGTGACTGGGAGACCTGGATTGAGTTTCTGGCTCCTGTTTTATTTTGGTCCAGCCCTGGTGTTGTGGGCATTTGATGAATGAACCAACATATAAAAGATCAGTAAATATCCCCCAACCTTTCAAATAAAATAAGTTAGTTTAAAAGTCATGGAAAAATGGAACTAAAGGATCAGTGTCTTTTGGTGTAAAAAAGCTAATCCTAGTGATACAAAGAGGTCTTCAAAAAGTTTAGGGAAAATAGATATTAGGAAAAATATGGATTTCAAGACTTTTGCAGCAAATAAGCTTATCCTTTATTTTTATTTTTTCACACACATTCAAACACCCTAGTGTATATAACACAAAATGGTAAATGCTGTAAAGTTATGTAGAGTATTTTCCACAGCATCTAAGGGCTGCTTTCTTATGTATCTTCATGATTTCTATGACAGCAGAGCCTGCTTGTAGATATGAGTAAATTAGCTTTAAAATGTCTCTCCCCCACCCCCGGTTGCTCCTCTTCCAGTCCAGCTCTCTGCTGTGGCCCGGGAGGGCAGTGGAAGATGGTCCAGGTCCTTGGTCCCTGCACCCACATGGGAGACCAGGAGGAAGCACCTGGCTCCTGGCTTCAGATCAGTGCAGTGGGCCGGCCACAATGCACTGGCCGTAGTGGCCACTTTGGGGGTGAACCAACGGAAAAAGGAAGACCTTTCTCTCTCTCTCGCACTGTCTAACTCTACCTGTCAAAAAAAAGTGTCCCTAGTACTTCATGAAAAATCATGGAAGAGCTCAATGAAGTCTATGTCTCCAAGCATTAGGTAAATAATTGCATTAGTTTTTTGACTCCTTTAATTTGCCAGATTAGAGAAAATAGGAAAAATGCCTTGATGTTTGTTCATTTTCCAGGGGTGTCATCACAATGTACTGCACCAGGGTGGCTTTAAACAGGTGCACTGTCCTATGGTTCTGCAGTATGCAAGTCTGCCATATGGCTATCAGGGCTTGTTCCTTTTGAGAGCTGTGGGGGACAATCTGTTCCTGGCCTCTCTCCTAGTTCCATGTGAGTTTATTGCAGTCTGTGGTGTCCTCGATTTGTAGACACATCACCTTGATCTCTGTCTTCGTGTTCAGCTGGTGTTCTTCCTCTGCCCATGTCTATCTCCAAATACCCCTTTTTCATAAGGACATCATCTGAATTGGATTGTATCCCACCATGCTCTAGTATGACCTCATCCTAACTAATAACATCATAACCCTCCTTCAAAATAAAGTCACAGTTTGAAATATTGTGGGTCATGATTTCAACACAGGAATTTGAGGGTGAGGGGACAAAATTAAGCCTCGGCAATTACTGCCCCCTCTCTGCTCTATCTTCTGTGCTGCACACAAGTTTGAAAAAATGAAGTTGGAAGAACATCATCTCTGTATGGTACTATGCATGAAACAGAATAGACCATGTCTATGACTGCCCTGAATAAGCTGACTTGAAAATGTGTAGATATCCCAAATAAGTACAAACTCTAATGATCATGAATGTTGTTTTAAAAAAACATGGACAGGCATTTATCCTAGTGTTTAAGATGCCTGTTAAGACACCTGTGTCCCATATTAGAGTTCATTCCCAGTTCAAACTCCTGACTCCAGCTTTCTCGTAATGCAGGCCCTCAGAGTTTGTAGCTGATGGTTCAAGTACTAAGGTCCTTGCCACTCATATTGGAGTACCAGATGGAATTCCTGGCTCCTGACTTTGGCCTTGTCCATTCTTCGCTGCTGCAGGCATTTTGAAAGTGAACCAGTGGGTGGGAGTGCTCTCTCTTCTCCCCTTTCTTTCCCGATTCCCTTACTGACTTCCCCTCAAATAAATCAACAAAAGTAATTTTTAAAATTAATAAAGTCAAACCATCTTAGGGCAAAATAGGCCAAGAAATTGTCAGATTTGGAGGTGTTGCCTCAACACCAGAAAAAGATTCAACACCCTTTTCATTAAGGCCTTGCTCTGCCATGCAAAGCTCTATACATGGGTATAGTATACTCATACTTCTGTAAGGAACATTTACTTTAAAAGCGTATATAACAGGTTATACTTGAATATTTTGCATATGTATAGGAAAATATCACAAATTCTATTTAATTCTTCCCACAACATAATGGGTTGTTGTGCATCATCTTTGGGGTAACTGCATGTGCTTTCTCAAAAGGTTTTATTTATATATTTGAGTGGTAGAGTCACAGCCAGAGAAGGAGAAACAGAAAGGTCTTCCATTCACCACTGATTCACTCCCCAAATGGCTGCAACAGCCAGAGCAGGACCTATCTGAAGCCAGGGGCCAGGAGCTTCTTCTGGTCTCCCATTTGTGTGCCAAGGCCCAGGCACTTTGGCCAAACTCTGCTGCTTTTCCAGGCCATAGCAGAGAGATATATCAGAAGAAGAGCAGCCAGGACATGAACCAGTGCCCATATGGGATACCAGTGACACAGGAAAAGGCTGAGCCTAACTCACCATAGTGCAAGCTCCCCCATGTATGTGCATTTGATACCAATTTCTAAACAATCTTTCTCTAACTACATAGACATGATTTCCTACCTCTATTCCTTTATCTTAATATTCATCCTCAGCATGAATGACCTTCCCACCTCTATTGCCCTCATCCAAGATTCAGCCACGTCCCCTGTCACAGATGAACTTATTCAGCCTAGTCCAACTCCTCTGAGCAACAGTATTCTTCATCATACAAGCAACTAAAGTATCAGGTGATTCATAAAAGTTAGAATTTTTGTTGTTTCAAAGTGTTTGAAAGCTTGGCTCTTGTTTACTTTTTTATTCTTTGTGTTTCTTGAGATTTATTGCTGGTTCCATAACAGTTCCAAAATAGCTGTCTTTGATTTAATCCACTAAAGAAACTATTCCTTTAAAATTATGTTTTAAAATTCAAAATATTGCAAATATTTTAGAAAAGTAGAAAAAATTTAAAACAGTGCTCCCACAATCACTATTAATATGGTGATATGTATTTTATACCTTTTTAAAAATTTTTCAGTTCCTTTATATTTCTGTAATCAGCTACACTTCCATCATCTCCTAGATTATACTCAGCAACAACATTCACTATTTTACAACTTCATCATTTTTAATGATCACTGATGCTGATCCTATGGTTTAGTTTGTGTACAACACAAAATGGGGGAGTAGAGGCTGAAATACTGCCTGCATCCTGCTCATCAAAGCACACATCTTGCCTGATGTGGGCCTTCTTCACAGGAGAGGCACTTTTTATTGCACAGATGTGCTGTCCACCTGCTGAACCATCTACCTGTGAGTTGTCTAGTTGCAGTGATGCTTTACCCAAATTCCCTTATGGGGGAAACTTTTCTGAGGTGAACAAAGTGTGTTCACACAGTAATGGACTTGGGCATGGACCTCCAACTGCACGCTCCATGGCTTGCTTACCCATTTCCTTGGGCAGAGATCAGCTTTTCCAATGTAGTGATTTTAGGGTCTAAGTTATCTCAGAAACTGTCTTCATAAACCTTTCTGTGGTAAAAAAAAATAAAATAATACACCAAGGAACTATCAGATTGGAAAATGCATTTGTGGAATATGAAGACTCACAACTCTGGATTCTGAGTTAGAACAGAAAGCATTGATGTTGTTCTCTAGAAGGATTGGATAGCAATGGTTGAACTGCTATTTTGGGGACACATGAGGGAAAGGGTGACAAAGTGCTTGCTTTCAACAGTCCCTTCTAGCTATGTTTCTGGCATCTCAAAATGAGCATGAGTGTTAGAAAGGTTGTGAACAAAACCTTGTGAACAAAAGTTTATTCCTCATGTCTAGTAATGAACAAAATCTCTCTTACCCCCAAAAGGAGGGCCTAACCAGAATATAATTATCCTAACTTTTACACCATGAATATAGGAACCAACATATGCTTGCTGATAAAATATAGAATTTCCAGTTAAATAAAAACAATATATGGCAGAAGTATTTCACTAGACAAACTTACATTACAAAGTATTCATTGCTTTTATAAAACCTGAATTAGGAGTATATCCTGTATTTTTTAATTTAATAAATCAGGCATGAATGAAGGAATTTCATTGTGATTAAACAAGTGTGCATCAAACAAGCAAACAAAAAAGCCTGTCATTGGGGGCTGGCATTGTGGCACTAGTTTGTGTCCTGGCTGCTCCATTTCAGACAGCTCCCTGCTAATGGACTGGGAAAAGTACAGTCCTCTAGAACAGTACAGATGAAATCAGAGGAAAATGAACCCACAACCTGGGATGCCTGCAAAGTGCTCTCTCTGCAGGTTATTTGCTCCAGCAGATGTTATGGGAAGCAAGTGTGGCCTGCATGCTTTCTGCAGACTGAAGTGAACTGTATTTGGTACCTTCTGTGTGCCAAGGAGTTCTGACATTACTTATTTGCCACTCTACCTAATTAGCCTCACCTGGAACTCTGGGCTCTCCTGCTTTGGTTGGGTGCCTGGGTAACCAACACACCCTGCATCTGCCTCCAACTTTGGGAACATGTGTGTACACAGGGGAGTGAGCACCATCTGTGCACCAGGCACACATGAATGCATGCACATGTATTGCAAGAACACCTTTGTAAATGAGGCATACATCTGTGTGTTAATGTACAGGTATGAGCATATTTGTGTGCTAGGAACATATCTGCATGAGAACATCTGTGTGCCAATACATTTGTGTACCAGACACATGTCTGTGCATGCACATGTGTGTGTGTGAGAGAGAGCACATTTGTGTAATAGGCACATACCCACACATACACATGTGCTTGTGTGAACACTTCCTTGTACCATGCATACATATGTGCATACAGGTGTGCCTATATGAACCCTTGTGTACCAAGTATCTTTACATGCAGCAGCCTCCCAATGTCCCTCCAAGTGTGATGCTACTATTTAACCCATTTTCTAGATGAGCACAATTCTCAAGAGGGTAGGCAGTCTTGACTAAGATCTCTCCACTGCAGTGAGGAACCCAAGCCTTAGCTGTGCAAGCAACTCAAGCCCAACATTTGAGCCCCAGTAGAGACTACTCCACCAATACTCACCTGGTAAGTGACATATCAAGGGGTCCTTGCTCACATTTGTCTGTATCCCACTACATTGATCCATAAACTTTTGAGAAAAGAACTCCCGCTTGCTGACTATGTCACTCCTATCACTGACAAATGTTTGTCAAAATGAGAAATAAATTGACAAATTTTCTCAACAGGTACTGTGTTCAGTTCACTGAAGTCTGGTTACTCACTCGGAAAATCGCTAGCCCAACAATCTCCCATGACCCACTGTCTGTCCAAATGAGAGCCTCACCCAAGTGCCAGTTCCCCAAGCTGCCTGTAGCATCAGACCTCACCCCCCTGCCTATTCAGGCTCTTTCCACTCTTGACTTTCACTGTTTCCTGTTTCTTCTTCTCACCACATCAGGCCAAGTGTCTGTCTCCCACCACAAGATCTCAGATCATAGATTCCCAACTTTTCTCCAACTGTCCATGAGTCACATAACCTGAAAATCTAATAACTCGTACCAGGATGTCCCTCTCTCCACACAACAAACAGATGATGTCAAAATTCATGGCCTTGAATACTAGCCACCTTCACTCTGCTCCACTCACTTTTCTACCAAACAGCCTTTTCCTTCACTCAACTGTCACTTCCCCAACTGCACACCTGGATATGTTCTTTCATCACTTGGACCACGATAGTGCCTCTCTGACCACTGCTAACATCCAACACAGGCCTCCACTCCCTTACATCATTCCATGCAAGGGGTCTCTCAGGCATCTCAGTTCTTGTACTCCCTCTTTTACACATGAATTTACTTCTTAGAAGGTATGTGCTGATTTAATAACCTCAAGTGCTTTCTAAAGGAATTGAGACCATTCTGAGCTTTATTATCTTTGTGTAAACTTGCATATAGTTGCTATTGCCATTTTGTGGTATTTAATGTAGTTTTAGGATAATGACTTCACATACATTTTTGGCAATTATAATCAAGGAGGAAGCCCTTTCCATATTCACTTTTTTGCATAAGGCGCATAAGCTCTCAAAGGGGCCAAGTTACTCTCCCACTATCACACAGCTCATAAATTTCCTACCCAGGAATGGAACATCAAAAGCAATGTTAAGAGGGAAGTTTATAGCAACCAGTGCCTACATCAAGAAGCTTGAAAGACATCAAATAAATGACCCAATAATGAATTTCAAGGACCTGAAAAACAAGAACAAACCAAGCCCAAAATTGGAGGAAAGATATTATTTATTAATAAAATCAGAGAAGAAATAAACAACATTTAGACCAAAAAGATACAAAAGATCACTGACAACTGTCTACTTGTCAAAGCCAACATACTGAACCACTTCAGGACTTCCCATCACCCTGCTCTGCAGAAACAGCAAAACCAGCCTGCAGCTCATTTTGTTCTCCTTTGTCTCTGACTGATCCCCATGCTTTCTCTTTCTACTCAGGTTTACCACTTGTGTTTTAAGAATTTAGAAAAATCATTAAAAGAGAAATATCATTCAATACACATCATACTGAACATTAGGGCTCAACAACATAGCACACTGTAAAGGATCAGTTGCTTGCCCTCATGATCATGTGGCTTATTGCCACTGCCCAACATTGCAAGAGAGTATCATAGCATAGACTACAAGCCTAAGGAAAAACCACAATTAAAACTGTAAGTATATCTTCTATTGAATATGTAACATTTTTGTACCATCATAAAGTGGAAAATGCCTAACTGAACTCTCATCAGGTGAGAAACATTTCTATTCTATTTTTCTTCTCTCCTAAAACTTCATTTTAAATATTTATTTATTTTAAAGTCACAGAGAAAAGGAGAGCGAGAGAGAGAAAGAGATTTTGATCTTATGTCTGCCGGTTCACTCCCCAGATGGCTGCAGTGGTCAGCACTGGACCATGGAAAATGTGCATTATACAAAAAAGTATACATAGATTTCAAGTTTTTGCACAAAACCATGATATATTTGCTGGAATTCCCTGCACAAGTGTGGGAGACCTGGAGGAAGCTCCTGGCTCCAGGCTTCAAATCAGCTCCCTCTCCCTCTCCCTCTCCCTCTCCCCCTCCCCCTCCCCCTCCCCCTCCCTCCCGCCCTCTGCATCTCTGCAACTGTACCTTTCAAAAAATAAATAAATCTTTGGGAAAAGAAAATATTCCAAACACATAGATGTTTTCCAGATGTACTAAGGTAGAAATAAGCAGAGAATATTTTCAAATTGCTTATGAAAAGCCAGCATTACATGGACGATGGTGCAAGTTGACGGGAACTTGAAATATGAATTAAGTAGAATAAGCCTTTCATAAACAGATGCATATATCCATAATATTCTTATAATAAATTAAATCACATGAAAATATAATGAAGAACAAGTGAGATACAAGAAAAAATGTAAGAGGTGGTTAACATTTTTAAACAATCCATGTAAATTTTCCAATTAAGTGAAAATTCAAGAAGAAAATCACATGACCATTTAGATTGAATGTTGAAAAGCATTTAAAAAATCAGTATGACTTTAAAAAACACTGTTAGCAGTATAGTAAAAAAGTAGCTTCCTTACTCTGATCGAGATTGTTTAAAAAGTATCCTACAATAAACAACACAATAAATACAGGATCGTTGACAGCTTTTTCTCTAGAAGTAAGCCTAGAGCAGGCGCCTCCACTATCTCCAACTTATTGGAGGAGTAGTGGCGGGGGGAGAGCAAAAAGAAAAAATAAGGTGTAAAGTTTTCTAAGCAATAAAATGTCCATATATTAGTGATATTTAGAGAGTACACAAAATCTAAAAACAGATACAACTGATAAATCAATTTAACAAGATTGCTGGAAAGATCAATATTTTTAAAATCCACTAGATTACCATACACCAGCAAGAAACAAATAGAAAATATTAAGGTGAGTATGCAGAGTAGAAAAATACTGACAGGAGAAAAGGGGAAAAAAAGGATTAAATCACGGGATGTCTTTCAGCTTTCTTCCAATCAATATTAAACAGTAACACAAATGACCCAACAGGAAAATGAGTCACAATACTAAGAAAATGAAGCCCAGAGGCCGACGCACAGAACTGTGACTCACTGAAGCAGTTACTGCACCGAGAGCTCCAGCAGGGACCCATCAGGGAGGGCAGGGCCACAGGAGGGACCTGGCGGGTGCAGGAGCAGAGGGGAGAGGCCTCCCGCCTGGGGAGGTGGAGTCCGACCTGCACCCAGAACTCGCTTCCTGCTCTCCCACCCAGCACAACCTGAAGTCAGGGGCCCATTGCCATGGAGGATGTTGATGGGCTGCGTCCTTTGTGACGTTCTGTGCGCGCTCACGGCCACGCACGCTGTCCACTCAGGCACGACGACGTCCACGCCGCGTTATGACGCGGCGTCTTGACGTCACAGTTATCTTACAGGTCTGGGCAGGAGCGAGGTGCTAGGAGATGGCTCTACAGGCAGGAGGCTTCCGAAGCAAGTCGGGCTCCGTGGCCTCCACCTTCATCACAGGGGGACGCTGGACACCTGGAGCTGAAAACCGCGACGTGCTGAGTGTGTGCGCCCAGGTGTCGGGAGAGGCGTAAAGCAGCCGTGGAAGCTGCTGAGAAGCTGGCAGGACGCGGGCCTCCCAGAGCTCGTCTCCGAATCTGTGGCGCCATATTGCCGCTGGCCCAGCACTTCCCTTGGTCCCCCCAGACCCGGGGGTCGGGGTCTGGACTGCCACCTGGGACCCCCCGACACCCTGCCCCTTCCCTGCTCTCAGCGACTTCTCGGCCCAGAGCCTTCCCCGGGCAGCTGTGTGGCAGCAGCCCCGCGTCTCCCTGACTGTGCAGTGGGTACGGGGTGGTCATTAGGGAGAATGTGGGCTCCGTGTGTGGGGTGCGTGTGGGACGGGAGCTGTAGTTTATGCAGCCCTGGGCTCCTCCTTCCTTCGCTGCCGGGACCTGATTCCCCCCAGTTTTCTAAATATGTGGGCAGCAAGGTCTCTCCCAGGATGCTGGCCTCTCAGCACAGCTGTTTCTAGGGGGTCTCTTCATTTTCTGTTTCCAATAACATAGTCACCTGGGGTGGGTAAGGCTAAAACAAAAGTTCTGTTTGACTTGGGTTTCTGTTCAGGTTTTAGAGGAGCTCAAGTGCCCTGTAATTTGACACTTGGTTATCATCTTAGCCTTTACACTTTCCCTTGACAGCCTGCTGTCTGCATTTGCGCTTTTAAAATAGATAGTTTTTCTGCTCAAGTTTATGAGTACTTTAAAAATTATTCTGTTCCATAAAATCCTTTCCAATCACGAAGATATGTCTACTGAGTTTTTTTGAATTTATATTTTGATATGAGAGCCTGGTTCTTTTCGTTAGTTTTACTTTTTCAAGACTGTTGGATATTATTGACAAAATTTGTGTTAATTCAAGGCGTGTAACATGATGTTTTGATATGTCAGGAAACTTTGAAAAATTATGTAACATTCACATTTTTTTTGGAAATGTCAACAATCCTATATTAGCAAACTTGTACTGCTTAACTTGCTGACCTGGCTCAAAACAGCATTGCTGACAAGTTCAGGGTTGGAGGTGCACATGCACTAAAGACTGTCTCTGTAAAAAAGGATATTTAAAAATCCCTCTTCCTTTAAAGACCTAAATCTACGACCTGACACCATCAAGTTACTAGAGAACATTGGAGAAACCCTTCAAGATATTGGCACAGGCAAAGAATTTCTGGAAAAGACCCGGGAGGCACACGCAGTCAAAACCAAAATCAACTATTGGGATTGTATCAAATTGAGAAGTTTCTGTACTGCAAAAGAAACCGTCAGGAGAGTGAAGAGACAACCGACAGAATGGGAAAAAATATTTGCAAACTATGCAACAGATAAAGGGTTAATAACCAGAATCTACAAAGAGATCAAGAAACTCCACAAATACAAAACCAACAACCCACTTAAGAGAGATGGGCCAAGGACCTCAATAGACATTTTTCAAAAGAGGAAATCCAAATGGCCAACAGGCACATGAAAAAATGTTCAAGGTCATTAGCAATCAGGGAAATGCAAATCAAAACCACAATGAGGTTTCACCTCACCCCAGTTAGAATGGCTCACATGCAGAAATCTACCAACAACAGATGCTGGCAAGGATGTGGGGAAAAAGGGACACTCAGCCACTGTTGGTGGGAATGCAAACTGGTCAAGCCACTATGGAAGTCAGTCTGGAGATTCCTCAGAAACCTGAAGATAACCCTACCGTTCGACCCAGCCACCCCACTCCTTGGAATTTACCCAAAGGAATTTAAATTGCCAAACAAAAAAGCGATCTGTACCCTAATGTTTATTGTAGCTCAATTCACAATAGCTAAGACCTGGAACCAACCTAAATGCCCATCAACGGTAGACTGGATAATGAAATTATGGGATATGTACTCTTTAGAATACTATACCGCAGTAAGAAACAATGAAATCCAGTCATTTGCAACAAAATGGAGGAATCTGGAACACATCATGCTGAGTGAAATAAGCCAGTCCCAAAGGGACAAATACCATATGTTCTCCCTGATCGGTGACAACTGACTGAACACCAAAAAGGAAACCTGTTGAAGTGAAATGGACACTATGGGAAACAGTGACTTGATCAGCATAGCCCTGACTGTTAATGAACAACTTAATACATTATCCCTCTTAGTAGTTTTTTTTGTCTGTTCTACTTAATATGACTGGTTTAATTCTGTAATTAATACACAGTTATTCTTAAGTGTTGAAAATTAACTGAAATGTGATCCCTGTTAAACATAAGAGTGGGAATAAGAGAGGGAAGAGATGTATAATTTGGGACATGCTCAAGCTGACTTGCCCCAAATGGTAGAGTTAGAAACATACCAGGGGATTCCAATTCAATCCCATCAAGGTGGCATGTACCAATGCCATCTCACTAGTCCAAGTGATCAATTTCAGTTCACAATTGATTGTAATGAAAGGACTAAGAGTCAAAGGGAGCACATAAACAAGTCTAGTACCTGCTAACACTAACCGATAGAATAAATAAAGGGGAGAGTGATCCAACATGGGAAGTGAGATACTCAGCAGACTCATAGAATGGCGGATGTCCTAAATAGCACTCTGGCCTCAGAATCAGCCCTAAAGGCACTCGGATCTGGCTGAAAAGCCCATGAGAGTATTTCAGGCATGGAAAGCCAAGACACTCTGGCAAAAGATCTCTGCGAGTGAGATCCCAGTGGAAAGAACAGGTCATCAAAGAAGGAGGTACCTTTCTCTGAAGGGAGGAGAGAACCTCCACTTTGACTATGACCTTCTCTAAACAAGATAATAGTCGGAGAACTCAGAGGGCTTCCATAGCCTTGGAAACTCATGACTGGAGCATAGGGAGATTACTGATGCCATAGACAGGAGTGTCAATTGGTAAAGTCAACAACAGGAGTCACTGTGCACTTACTCCTCATGTAGGATCTCTGTCCTTAATGTGCTGTGCATTGAGATTTAATGCTATAACGAGTACTCAAACAATATATTTCACTTTGTGTTTCTATGGGGGTGCAAACTGTTGAAATCTTTACTTAATGTACACTAAACTGATCTCTGTAAAAAAAAAAAAAAATTATCAATTCCCAACTTGACTCTCACTGGGATTAAACATGACAATAGGTCTGATCTGATTTCATCATCATTTAAAAAAAATCATCTATTATTTTTCACTTTATGTTTGTGTGGGAGCAAACTGTTGAAATCCTTACTTAATGTATACTAAGCTGATCTTCTGTATATTAAGATAATCAAAAATGAATCTTGATGTGAATGGAAGGGGAGAGGGAGTGGGAAAGGGGAAGGTTGTGGGTGGGAGGTACGGTATGGGGGGGAAGCCATTGTAATCCATAAATCGTACTTTGGAAATTTATATTCATTAAATAAAAGTTAAAAAAAATCCCTCTTCTTAAGCATATTTGTTAAAAATCTCCAGTATTGTAGAAAAATACCACAAAGTGATTTCAGTCCATGAAGGAAATAGCACGTGGGATATATATGTGTGTGTGTGTGTGTGTATAAGATATATAATATATATAAAATAAAATACATGTTTGTAATATTGAGAAAAGATAAGAGGGTTAATTGGAAAGTTATATCCAACCGTGAATAGGACAACTCACTGTGGCACATTGATCAATTTTTCCTTAGTTAGTCTATAAATTTGACACCTTGTAGCCCAGTTGAAGAGTGTTTGTAAAGTACATGGCAAATCAGACATAATGACCATATAAAAAAAAATTAGCAACTTTAGCCTCAAGAATATTTCAGAATTGAGCATTCAAAGAAAAATATAGTGCAACCGAACAAAGCATCCAATATTCACCATATTAAAAACATGAAGCTTCTTCAAGAAGGAAAAGATGTAGTCTATATATCTTTAGATGCTTGGATAATTCCTTTAAGATTATTATCTAAAGTGGCTTGATTAAAGAGATTAGGATTATTTTAGTATGCTTTTCAAATGTAATAGAATATTTTACATGAAAGTCATATATGCATGTCAATCTCAAATAAAATATTTGTAACATGAACATACTGGTTTTATTGATTTTGGGTCTTTTCCCTCTTTTTTTGGTTAGGTGTTCCAATGGTAGATCTATTTTGTTTATTTTTTGAAAAAACAGCTCCTCATTTCACCTATTTTTTGTTATTTTACTGGTTTCATTTTTGTTTATTCTCATTTTAATTATTTCTTTTATTAATTTGGGGTTTGATTTGTTGTTGTCTTTCTAGGTCCTTGAGATACATTGATAGCTCATTTATTTGGTATCTTTCCAGTTTTTTCATGTAGGCACTGATTGCTGTAAACTTCACCCTTAACACTGCTTTTGCTGTATCCCATTCCTTTTTATATTCTGTATTGATTTCTTGTATGACCCACTGTTAAATCAAAAGCATGTTGTTCAGTCTCGATGTGTTTCCATATGATCTAGAGAATCCTGAGTTGTTGAATTCCAGCTTTATTCCATTTCGTATCTGGGATGATGCATGATATTATGTCAAAGTTTTTGAATTTGCTGAGACTTACTTTATGACCTAGCATATGGTCTATGCTTTTAGAGTACCAGATAAATCAAGCTAAGATGGCATCTGGAATTAAATTGATTTATTGTTCAGGAACAGCTTCTGATCTTTCTTTATTGTACAATTTTATGGGTTATGGTTGCTGAAATTTTACTTTTACTAATGAGAAGAGTGAGAGTGATAGGCGCATTGTTGGAATTTTAGTACTTTGGACAACTGAAAGTATTGGCTATTTATGTTTATAACTCAACAATAAGACAAACCAATGAGAAAGGAAAATTATGTGAACACACTTCATAAAAGACCACATACCAATAAAAGTGCATGAGGAGCCAGCATTGTGGCAGAGCAGGTAATTCCTCTTCCCGTGATGGCAGCACCCCATATGAGCACTGATTCATGTGCTGGCTGCCAATCCACCTCCTGGCTAATTGCATGGGAGAACAGCTAATTACAGTCTGGTTCAAAGAGAAAGCACAGTTCTTTGATATCCCTTTCTTGGTTGCATTTTACATATCATCTAATGTTGAGCACAATATGCTAAAAATACTTTCTTGAAGAAAAATAAGGCAAGTCACAGGGCAGAATAAAATACCTTATCACACTCAGGAGAATGGATCATATGTTTTTAATAATTTATTTTTATTAATATAAAGAGAACAGATTTCATGTATTTCAAAGGTACAATTCTAAGGATATAATGACATTTATCTTCTTCCATCTTCCTTCCTTTTTGAATTTTTGGGATAACATTTTTGTTTACTTTATAGTCACAGGCAAAATGCAGCACTAAATAAAGAGTTCAACAAGACAAAAGTAGAAAGACCACAGTTCATGGGAGTAGACAAGCACTATAAATAATAATCAAATTCCAACATGACAGTTTCACTCATATACAATAAATTTGTTTAGTACTCTGTTTATTAGCGACTACGCATCGGAGAAAACATGAGGTTTTCATTTTTCATTTTGAGGTCATCAACTCCCTGTATATTTTGGATGGTTTCCAGGTAACTGTTATGTTCAAAGCTCTTTAGAATCTTCTAGGCCCTAGTGTCATCATACTCATTGACAGGAAATTTATATTTACTTTCGTGAATATTTAGAGAATGAAAAATTAAACTATCTTAGATTTTTGAAATTGTCCATAATGCACTTCTCTGTGCCCATGTTTTTCCTATAAATATAATAATTGAGCCCATCCTGACTGGGCTGTGCCCCCTCCCTCCCCACTACTACCACCCCCCCACCACGATGAAGAAATTCTTCCAGGACATCAAGACAGACATCAAATTCAAGAGCTCGGGGCCTGGTCAGAAACCACAGACTCCCTGGGGGAGAAGGCCCCCAAAGAGAAACCCAACCAGCTGGCTCTGAGGCAGCCCAGCCCCGCTGGGGACCCATCGATGAGGTGCAGATGGCGGCGGCTGGAGCAGAAGCAGCCCTGGGCCCAGGGACCCAGGTCCATGGGGAACCAGGTGAGGAAGGAGCTGCGAGCCCAGGCCACTGTCCGTGGGAGCCCCGAGGCGCAAGGGACTAACGTGGTCCCTGAGGCCAAAGAGGAGGGTTCAACTCACCTGGCGGTGCTGGGCGTGTACTTCACCTGCCCGCTCACGGGGTCACCCTGAGCAGGGACCAGCGGGAGGCCAGCATCAAGGAGGCCATTCTCTCAGAGGCTGTGTCCATCATGATGATCCACACATTCAACAAAGCCCGTGTCCGGGTGAAGCTGGGCGTGGACACCACTGCCAAGTACCTGGACAACCTCCACCTGCACCCTGAGGAGGAGAAGTACTGAAGATCAAGCTGCAGAACAAGCTGTTCCCGGAGCGCATCAACTGCTTGGAGGGGGCACATGAGTGTTTTGAGGCCATCGGGTTCCAGAAGGCCCTGCTTCCAGTCCTGATCAGGAGAGCCCGGAAGAGTTCTAGGTGCTGACCCAGGCGGTGGTGGCCCAGCCCCAGAGCCTGCACAGGCACAAGGAGCAGCCGCTGGCTGCTGATCCCGTGGGGACCACGCTGCAGGCCTCCAAATTCGAGCTGCCCGCAGACTTCCTCAGCCTCATGGCAGAAGAGGTGAAGCCAGAGCAGATGTTCAGGGCGGATGCGGTGGAGCGGCTGAGCATGCTGTGGGCTAAGGCCAGGTGCGAGGAGGAACAGCAGAGGGCGCTGCGGGGGTACAGGTTCACGTTGCTGCACATGTGCCTCCCAGATGGCTGCCTGCTGCAGGGGGCGCGGGGGGGGTGCTGGGTCTTCGGTGCCCCAGGAGGGCAGGGTCAGGGTGCGTGCTGTCCAGTCGGCCCTGACTGTCCTGCCCGCAGGGACCTTATATGCCTGCGAGCGATTGTCGGCCCTGTACAGCTTCATCCGGGAGGCCTTGGAGAGCGGCTGGCTGCCCTTGGAGCTGCTGGCCTCAGGGGGGCAGAAGCTGTTGGAGGAGAACCTGGCCTTGAAGGAGTGCACCCTGGGGAGGGGTGCCCAGCCTGGGCGTGGGGCCCCGGGAAGTCAGAGAGCAGGGCCGCGTTCTGCCCCCCAGCAGCAGGGTGGCGCTTGCTCTGCCCCCAGGTGCCCTTCGCCCTCTTGACCTTCTCGTGGGACCCAGCTGTGCTGGAGGACCTCGGGCTGCTGGCCGAGCCCCACGCTCATGGCTCCTGAATCCCGAGCTCCTGGCAGCCATGGAGCAGCTCTTGTGCAACAAAAGCAGAGTTGGCCTCAAAAAAAAAAAAAAAAAAAAAAAAAAAAAAAAAAAAAAAAAAACACTATAATAATTGTAACTGTTGAATAATACACGGTGGTATACTTAATTGGTATACTTAATTTAACATCATTTCCCTGAGTACCATAAACATTTTAGGTTAAATTCCTGCAAATTTTACATTTTAGTAAGTGAAATTTTGGAATAATTTTCAATCATGTCCATTACATCTGCTGGGGATTCTTTAACTTCTTTCCCAAAGTTCTATTTTCTAACCACAACAATAAAATAAAATGCAAAATATCACACCTATTTTGGGACAATTTTGATTTGCAGGTAACGAGATTATTTACACTTCTGTAGCAGTGCTCCGTAGCAGTGCTATGGTCATTACCATGCTATGATGTAATATTTTTTTTGACAGGCAGAGTGGACAGTGAGAGAGAGGGACAGAGAGAAAGGTCTTCCTTTACTGTTAATTCATCCTCCAATGGCCGCTGTGGCCGAAGCCAGGAGCCAGGTGCTTCTCCTGGTCTCCCATGTGGGTGCAGGGCCCAAGGACTTGGGCCATCCTCCACTGCACTCCCGGGCCACAGCAGAGAGCTGGACTGGAGGAGGAGTGACTGAGCCAGAATCCCGTGCCCCGGCCAGGACTAGAACCTGGTGTGCTGGCGCCACAGGCGGAGGATTAGCTGATTGAGCCGCAGCGCCAGCCTATGTTGTTTTAATTTTAACATGGGGAACCTGGGCTTACCCTGGCCTGCTTTTCGTTGGGAGGTGACCATGTCATATCCTTTCATGAAGTGTCTGTGTAACTTTCTTGTTCATAATTTTTCAGAAGCAAATACACTTGGCTATATATGCAATATATATACCAAATTGTGAATTGTATGGAAAAGATATTTACCTTGGTTATTTTATTTTCCAAAGTGTAATTCTGTATACTTATATTCCATTAACTTGACTTTGTTATGAGACATGTTGGTTTCTTGATTCTGTCCCCGTTGCCCCTCTTCCAGGCCAGCTTTCTGCTGTGGCCAGGGAGTGCAGTGGAGGATGGCCCAAGTCCTTGGGCCCTGCACCCCATGGGAGACCAGGATAAGTACCTGGTTCCTGCCATCGGATCAGCACAGTGCGCCGGCCGCAGCACGCAGATCCACGGCGGCCATTGGAGGGTGAACCAACGGCAAAAGGAAGATCTTTCTCTCTGTCTCTCTCTCTCTCACTGTCTAACTCTGCCTGTCAAAAAAAAAAATGACAATTTTCTTTTTATTCTTTAAGAGTTAATTTAATTGATATCTTCATCCACTTACTGTATATGTGTTCACTACTTTGTTATCATTCCTAAAGAATGACTCAGTTCTGTTCACAGACATTTTGAATTTTTTTAGCATACTATGTGCATCTAAGTCTTATTTCCTGTTGCATTTTATCGTTTTCATCTATATTTCTCTTCCATCTTCCTTGAAGAGCTAACATCAGACTTTCACTCTTAAATTTTCTTGCCATTTTTATTGTGAGTTCATCATTTCAAACAAAATTCCATACATCATTTCAGAACATTCATTTGCACGTTTCCTGAGAACTGTATTGAAATAGTGGACCATTCACCCTTCCAAGAGTACATGTGCTTTAGAACATTTTATAGATTCAATGGTACACATAATTTAATGTTGATCTTGAAAATTTCCACATGCTACATTAACACACTTTTATCTTTGTTTCAGAATTATTATGCTAAGTAACATTAATTGGTCTAGGGGTCCATGCAGTGGTGTGGCAGGTCAAAGCCCCAGCCTGCAGCTGTGGTATCCTATATGGGTACCAGTTCACGTCCTGGCTGCTCCACTTCTGATCCAGCTCCCTGCTAATATGCTCGGGAAACCAAGAAGGTGGCCCAAATACTTGGGCCTCAGCACGCATGTGGGAGACCAGGTAGAAGTTCCTGGCTCCTGGAATAGGATTTTAGTAGCCTTTGCCATAGTGCCATTCAGGGAGTGAACTGGCAGATGGAAGTCCAATCTCTCTCTCTCTCTCTCTCTACTTCTCTGTGGAATTCTGTCTTTCAAATAAATAAAATAAATCTTTAAAAATTTTGATCTGCATTATATTCCTGTAATTAGGTACTCTTTTGTAAATATAATCTTAGGCCTATTTTTTAAAAATTTCACCTATGTCTGCTTAAAATTCTATAAATACAAATTACAAGTTATTAAAATGTAATGTGCCATGCCATATCTGAATAATTTATTTTTAAAATTACACTTCAGTTGAACATGATCATAAATTTATGTCATTGAATACATACTTTATTCCATTTCTATTTTTGAATTCATTACTATTGCCTTTATTTTTTTCATTAAAAGTGTAACTTAATGTCAATGATAGAACAAGTTACCTGTGGCAATCTTGGGTTAATTTATCTTTGTAATGTAATCAACTTTACCTAAATTTTTCCAGTTTTCAGACAATGTTCATGCACAACATTGCATAAATCATTTTCATCAGTGTCATCATTCTCCTTTGCAGGTCAGATATTTTGTTAAATTTCATGGACTCTTTTGTAACTACACACTTTCACTTGATTTTGGAAATATTTACAAAGTCATTTCTTCATATCAGTATTATATTTCAAATATATTTTGTTAAGATACTTGAAATATTCTTGTTTTAAGATCTGTTAAATTTATTTTCTTTCATAACTTTATACATATACATATATGTGTATGTATATATACATATATATATGTTTCTTTTCCACAACATTCCTGTATACTGTTTTGTCAATAATACATTATTCCCTACGACTTCTACAAAATTATTCCCTACTACTCAATATCAAAATACATGCCAATCATAGCCCTGAAAGCATTTGCTCATTCTAGTCAGCATTCTTTTTTTGAAGTCATCAAGTGGCTCACATTTCTGTAAGGTGTCTCACTCCTTCCATGCACATCATTGTCCAAAATTGTGTCACTACAGCAGACCCTTTCAGATGTTCAAGTTAATGTATTCTGTTTACAATTTGTTATTTTTTAGTACTCAAAAATCTAAATTTGACCATAAATATTTATTGGTCAAGGTACTTGTATGCTCACTAAAAGTTAATATATTAGTCAGCATGGTCTTTTCCAATTTAAGTTCCTGACATTTTTATTATTTTAATGTAATTTTAAGTTTCGTATTCCTCCATGCCATCTCTATATGATTTTGACTCTTTCTCCCAAATTACTAATTTGTACAATATGTAATCGAAATGAACTGTCTTATATAGAGTGTATATCTCTTTATTTTGTCTTAGAATTTACCACTGCTACCTGAATGTGTAATTAATAACCTGATTTATGACAATACTAGCACAGGGGAACAGTAGGTGTCATAGTTTTGTTTATGATTCTGTGGTTATAAACTCAATTTAAATGCTGCAAGTTGTCCTAGATACTGTCATGAGAACAGGATTTCGGCACCTTATGGGGCCAGTACCATCATGGTCATCAGCATGGGATACTATATCTTTCTGGATGTTACTGGAGCTGTAAATTATTTTCTGATTTCAGGAATTTTCCAAAATACATGTCCCTGCCGTTCTACAATTTTTCCAGTTTATTCTGGACCCTTTTATAGAAATACCCATCCACATGTTTGTCTTTAAATTATGTCTCACACTATAATACTCATTGTTACTTAAGGCAAAGCAAACTTTTCCCTTGCCATGTGCATCAGGTTTGTATTTTTATTTTCATTTTTAATTTATTATTTTATGTATATCAATATCCACATGAAATCTAATCTTAGCACTGCCAATGTATGGCCATTCTTTTTGCATTTACCTAATAATGCCATGAATTTACTCAAAATTGTTCAGGTTGTATTAGTAACCTCCATCTTCATGTTTTATAACATCACTTTTGGATATTACATTGTTTCACTTTCAAGTATACATGTGTTTTATAGCTTCTTTATTTTTAGAGACTCAAAATTGGCATTCATTTTAAATTTTCCATACGTTAGGTTGAGATACTGTTATCTTGGCTCTAAGATTATTGAATTCATTGGCATACAATTTCCTTGATTTAAGAAAGTACAAATTTTCTGTAGCTTAAATGTTTATTTAGGGCTGTTTTTATCTATGTCTGTTACATCTTCTTGGGGCCTTATTTCTACTTCTACCAAATTTTCCATTGGTATATCCAATAGTCAATATACCACATATATAAAATTGTCACATTTCTCTACTTTTCATGTTGTATTTGATTTTGTTTACTGTAGCCTGAGTAAATAGTCAATAATCTAATTTGTGCCAATTCTAGTGCAGGAAACTTAAGGCTACCATGATGTTCTTTATCATTGTTAGGGCATCAACTCTTCAATTTCTGGAAGTTGTCCAAACAAATTTTATATTCACAGTACCTGAGAACAAACTAGGGTAGTTCCATCAGTCTCATTAGCTGGGGAGTTCATTTTTAGCCTTATATACATACATGGATCTTGAAATTAACCATTTACTTTGGAAATTTAGGTAAATTTTTTTGAACCTTGAATTCACTGAACTCACTCTTTTTCACAGATATTCTAGTCTAGGCTAATCCCAGCCCTGTGACCATTGTCTGATGATTTAAATTTTTATTGTGAGATCACCGTCACACCCAACATTCTATAAGTTCTCCTGGAAACATTCAGGTATACACTGTCTCATAGCCATCTTAGCCAAGCATAATCATTCTCTCTTCTCAAGGTAATATATACATATACATGAAAAAAAAAATCAGCTATATGTAATATGTATATATATGTTTATATATATATATATAAATAACTTCTGGATTTTTATGGAACTCTAATTCATTGTTTGATTATTGAGTTTTTTGATTATTCAAATTTTGCACTGTGTGTCTAGATATTGGCACATTTCCTGATAATTATGTGGATAAGTGTCTGGATCTTGATGTGGTTTTGATCTAAAGATTGTATATATTTATCTAATTTTAGAGGTTGGTAGAGAGGGAGAGACAGAAACTATGAGCTACAGCTGGTGGCTTGCTCCCCATTCTTGTAATGACCAGTAGCTAGATTATTATGGAACTCTAAATTATATTTTTTAGATAATAGATTTTATATTTATGTATGCATTTCTAAAGTTTTGTTTTATATACAAATCTATAAATAAATAAATTATATATATATATATGGGCTATTTTCCACAAAAATCTCTTTATTGTGCTTGTCACATTAATATTGTTACTCTCAATTAATTGAATGTTACTCATAATTTTGAAAATATAATATAAATTTTATTCTAACCAATACACCTCTTTGTGTATCTCATTTTGTCTTTGAATGTATTCTTATCACCTGTGTAAATGATTAGTAGTGTAATGAAAGCCCATCCTAGAACCAAACCTATCCATATGTTGCTTGGATTTTATATTGGAAGATCACAAAAATACTCAAAATTTTATTAATTTTGTTGGCCATTTATATGTATATAGTTCATCAGAAAGACTTTTGGCTCTTATTTTCATTCTCCATTTTTAGGTAATATACTTTTATCTTTGGTAGTTTTTGTACATAAGTGTAACTGTAGATGCCAGTATCTTTTATTTAAGGTTTTTTTTTTGTTGTTGTTATAAATGGCATATTTTCTACAGCACTCTGGCCTCAGAATCAGCCCTTAAGGCATGCGGATCTGGCTGAAAAGCCCATGAGAGTATTTCAGGCATGGAAAGCCAAGACACTCTGGGGAAAAAAAAAAAAAAAAAAACTAAATGAAAGATCTCCGAGAGTGAGATCCCAGTGGAAAGAACGGGTCATCAAAGAAGGAGGTACCTTTCTCTGAAGGGAGGAGAGAACTTCCACTTTGACCATGGCCTTGTCTAAATATGATCAGAGTTGGTGAACTCCGGGGGCTTCCATAGCCTTGGCAGCTCATGACAAGAGCCCAGGGTGATTACTGATGCCATAAACAAGTGTCAATTTGTTAAGTCAACAACAGGAGTCACTGTGCACTTACTCCTCATGTAGGATCTCTGTCCTTAATGTGCTGTGCATTGAGATTTAATGCTACAACTAGTACTCAAACAGTATTTTTCACTTTATGTTTCTGTGTGGGAGCAAACTGTTGAAATCTTTACTTAATGTATGCTAAACTGATCTGTATATAAAGAGAATCGAAAATTAATCTTGATGTGAATGGAAGGGGAGAGGGAGTGGGAAAGGGGAGGGTTGCAAGTGGGAGGGAAGTTATGGGGGGGAAGCCATTGTAATTCATAAGCTGTACTTTGGAAATTTATATTCATTAAATAAAAGTAAAAAAAAATAAATGGCATATTTTCCTTACTTACAAATATTGATTTCTTCTTTTGTTTATCAAGTTAAATGCAAATTTAATACATGTGGGTTGATCCAATCCTGTTGTATATGCTTGTTATGCTATTGCTCCTACATTATTGCTGTTACTCCCTATAATCAGATTATGGGTTATATCCTCATCTTTTATTTCTGTGACATGTATACATCATGATGTAGTGTATGCTCATCCTGGCACAGAAAACTGTAGCTCATCCTGGTTTATTTTTCATTGTGGTTTCATCAATTTGATGAAAATTATTTTTTTTTCGTTTTCCTTTTACTGTTTATTGAACTCTTTTACTTAATTTGGGGCTAAATTTACAAACATTAATTAAACTGAAAGTAGATCTTTGAAAATTTAACAGTGGTAATGGGAGAGGGAGGAGGATGAAGGGTTGGAACCTGGATGAAAGGGAGGGTAGGGTGAGAAATATCACAGTGTTTCTAAATCACTACCTATAAAATACATGAAAATTGTATAAAAAAATAAAATTTTAGAAAAAGAATGAAAATAAAATTATCAGGATTGTGAAGAGAGATATATGCACAAGGATATTCACTTGATACTTTCAATGGACATAAGCCAAAAGTTGAAAATGATAGAATAATTAAAGAATTAAGGCACCAAAAATATTCCTTGATTTACCTTCCTTGATTTTAAAATTTTTCTCATGGTAAAAATATTTACTGGATTATTGTTCACCAAATTCCTTTATGTCTATTGATCGCTCAATTATGTATCCTATATTCTAATTACAATCATCAAAATGTAATTCATGTGTAAAATGCTCATTTTTAATTGTTGTCTTTATTCACTGTGTGACCTGTTTATATCATCAGTATCTTATTTGAGTGGCTTCTTCCTCTGACATCAACATGATGGAAATGTTTTGAATTCTCTCTGCAACTATTTTGTGCCCCAAATTCTCAGGCCATCTTAACCCAATCTTTCTCAGTTCCTAGAGGATTTTTTTTAGCTTTCCTGGAATTCTGGAGGACTATAAAATTTTAATTTTCAAGGATTTAGATACAAATATCTTTCCATCAATGTTTATCTGGTAATTTTCAAAATTTTTGCTTTATTTCCACTCATTCTTCCTGTTTTGCATTTTAAAGAATTCAGTGGACTATTTTTTATGAAATGATCTTAATGTTCTTATTGTAGTTTCACTCCTATAAAAACAGTTCTAGTCATTGTTATTCCAATATATTTGTACCCTGATAGAGAAAAGTTTAAACTTGTACTTGTATTTGAATTTATGACTATTGTCCAATTATATTATCTAATCACAGTATGTACCAATGCTAGCACCGTGAACATGTGGCCATATTTGTTGGCTTTTTATTGTGTTGTCAGTTCTCTCAAAATTTTGTAAGGAACCTAAGAAATGTTTATCTTCAAAACATCCCACATCCATCTGAGACCAGCATTCTCTTTTCCTCTTTCAAGGATGTTTTTAAGTCTTTATTGATTTTATGGATTTTCTTGATGCTGGTGTTCCTTTAAAATCACTATGGAAAGGAAATTATCTTTTCTGGATTTTAGTTTCTGAAAATTTCACATGGTGTTTAGATGTAATATTAAGGAATAATTGTTCACTAAAAATTGTCACATTTTCTTGGCATTAATTGTGTGTTTGTTTTTTTTTTTACAAAATTACTCTATCCACTTAGAGTTGCCACCATATCATTTTTGTCATAGCATTTAAATTCTTTTTTTCTTTTGCCTTTGAATTTAATGCTATCACTCATATATAATTTCAGGTTCTTAGGTATACTGGTTCTTGCATTATGAATATGTGGCTTTTTCATTGTAGGTTTACAAGTCGCATGGAAATTTTCTAGGTTATCTTGGAATCTTTCCTGTACATAGTATCTCTGATTGGTCTAACATCAATGTACTGCTTCATGCTATCAGAATCACACAATTTTTTGCTATTTGGAAGTTTGTAGGGATCTCCAAATTTATCACTACTGTTAACATTTTCAATAGCATTATGTTTTTAACTTTTATTTAATAAATATAAATTTCCAAAGTACAGTTTATGGATTACAAAGGCTCCCTTCATAACTTCCCTCCCTCCCACAACCCTCCCATCTCCCGCTCCCTCTCCCCTTCCATTCACATCAAGATTCATTTTCAATTCTCTTTATATACAAAAAATCGATTTAGCATACATTAAGTAAAGATTTCAACAGTTTGCACCCACACAGAAACTCAAAGTGTAAAATACTGTTTGAGTACTAGTTATAGCATTAATTCACATTGTACAACACATTAAGGACAGAGGTCCTACATGAGGAGTAAGTGCACAGTGACTCTTGTTGTTGATTTAACATATTGACACTCTTGTTTATAGCGTAAATAATCACCATAGGCTCTTGTCATGAGTTTCCAAGGCTATGAAAGCCTTTTGTGTTCACCGACTCCAATCTTATTTAGACAAGGTCATAGTAAAAGTGGAGGTTCTCTCCTCCCTTCAGAAAAAGGTACTTCCTTCTTTGATGGCCCATTCTTTCCACTGGGATCTCACTTGCAGTCAGTTGCAGAGGTCTTTGATTTAGGTCTTTTTTTTTTCCAGTGTGTCTTGGCTTTCCTTGCCTAAAATACTCTCATGGGCTCTTCAGTCAGATCTGAATGCCTTAAGGGCTGATTCTGAGACCAGAGTGCTGTTTAGGACATATGCCATATTTTATATGAAGAAATCTTTATGTCAGGGTTCTTCTTTTGGGTTACATTCTCTTAACTTCCTGCGATATGCAATTGTTTTAAAAATATGATTTAAAAGGCCATTTTCACTAAATCTCTTTGTTTAGTTGCCACTTAGTAATTATTCATACCAAACTGCTCAGTTTTATCCTAATCACAATTTATCCAATGATATGAACATCACTTTTTATTTATTTTTATTTGATTTTATTACTGTCAGCATTTTATAACATCAGTCAGTACCCAAGTTGTAGGCAAGTGTTAGCATTGTGGGTTACTATTTTTACTGAGAGTTTATTAACTCAAAGAAACTGTAAGCTTTCCTGTCTGCTTTAAAGTGCACATTTTTTCTGTACTACCTATGTTCAGTATATTCTTTCCCCCATTCAAGTTCTTTCCCTTCACTGCATCTGGATTGTGATGAGATTCAATTTAACATTGGAATTGAAATATTCCACAGTGTCCTTCTAGATACAGTTGTCTTAAAGTTTTCCATTGATTTACGGAGTGATGTTTTCTTGATTGAAAATCCTGAAGCTCTATATTTATTCTTAAATAAAATTGTGATTGTTTCTCTGCATTTCAAATAAATAATTCTTTTTAAAAAGAGAGAGAGAGAAAGATCTTCCCACCCTCTGGCTCACTCCTCAAATCATGGTTGTGGCGAGGACTGGATCAGGAACTAGGAGCTTCTTAAAGATCTCCCACAAGGGTGTAAGTGTCCAAGCATATGGACCTTTTCCACTGCATTCCAAGGTGGATTATAAGGGAGCTGGATCAGAAGTGGAGCAGCCAAGATACATTCTATTAAGGGTTCTAACAAATTACTCATTCTATTGAGAGTAATCACATTATATATTATTTATGAGAACGTGAATTGATTTTACCTCTGTCATGTCGTAATTACGATTGCCTGTGTGTGCTATTAGTATAACAGTTTTTCCCATTATTAACACTGTGAGTGTGTGGCCATCAATGTTAGCTTTTTCCTGTGTGATAATGAAATCAGGAAAAATTCTGTGATTTACAATGACACCTTTCATGACGAGTTGATCAGAGATTTCTAGATCTGGCGTAGTAATTAATGCTATGATCAGATTTCTAGATCTGGTGCAGTAATTCATGCTATGAAATTCATATGTTGATTATAGTCTAAAGATAATAGATAATTCATAATAAATTATTTATTTGTATCTTCTTATAGCTATTGTTGATATTTAGTCTTAATTTGCAATATTCAAACCTATGTTATAATATTCGTTCCTTTTGCCTTTCAAAATATTAGTACCACATGTATATTATCAATACTCTACTATCAATTTCTACCAATTGGTAGACTATCAATATCTACCAATGCTGGGATAGTGAACCTGTGACCATCTTGGATGGGCTTCTCATTGAGACCTAACCTACCGGAGGGTATTTCTGTACATTCTCCTGAAAATGTTGATGTTCACATTTTCTTTTATTATTTAAAAATCTGAGGAGGATGTAGGGAAAAGGGGGAGAGAGAGAGAGAGAAGGAGAGAGAAAGAGATCTTCCATCTAATGGCTCACTATACATAGCTGCACCATCCAGGGCTGGACCTGACCAAGTCCAGGAGCAATGAAATCCATCAGGTTCCCATGTGGGCAGTGCCATTCAGTTAAGTATTTTTTATCATCTGCTCCCTCCCAGGCACAGTAGAAGTGATCTGTATCCAAAACAGTGGAGCTAGGACTCAAATGGGAACTCTGATATGGGATGTGGTGGGATGTCCCAAAGCATCATTTTACCAACCTGTACACATTTTCTTGGACAAAAGTAATTCTTTTCCTTTTCAAGGTGATTCATTCTTTGCCTTCTCTGTAGTTTTAAAGGACTGCAAATCATCCTTATATTTTTTAAATTAGCAAGTATAATTCTTGACACACATTTCTTTAATATTTTCCTGATAATTGTACTGAATTTAACATTTTGACCTTTTTGTAATCATCTAATTATCATTTATCTCTATAGTTTTTAAAATTTAATTATTTGAAAGTCAGAGTTACATAGAGAGAGAAGGAGAGGCAGAAAGGGAGAGAGAGAGGTCTTCCATCCTCTGGTTCACTCCAGAATTGGCTGCAATGGCAGGAGACGCACCAGTCTGAAGCCAGGAGCCAGAAACTTCTTCCGGGTCTCCCACCCAGGTCAGGGGTCCAAACACTTGGGCTATCTTCTACTGCTTGCCCAGGCCATAGCAGAGAGCTGGATCAGAAGTGGAGCAGCTGGGACTTGAACTGGCGCCCTTATGGGATGCTGGCACTGCAAGTAAAATCTTTACCTGTTATGCCACAGAGTCAGCCCTGAAAGATTTATTTTTAATTCCCTCTTGAAAATCATAGTATGGAACACCCTGGGATATTATATCTTTAAAATGAGTAATGACATGTATTCATGATATTCTGAAAAGGAAAATTCATTGCAGTAATAGCTCCTGTGGGTTAAATCTAGCTCATTTCTGTTTTTGTAAAAAGTTTTATTGGAATACAATCCCATCTATTTACCTATAGCTTACTCATATTTTAGATGACAGCAGAGGCATTACAGTCCACAAAGTCAAAAATACTTACTACCTGGCTCTTTATAGAAAAGGTTGTCATACTAGTTTAAGATTAAAGATCTCTGGGGGCCGGCGGGGTGGCTCACTTGGTTAATCCTCCACCTACGGCGCCAGCATCCCATGTGGGCACCGGGTTCTAGTCCCAGTTGCTCCTCTTCCAGTCCAGTTCTCTACTGTTGCCCGGGAAGTCAATGGAGGATGTCCCAAGTGCTTGGGCTTCTGCACCCACATGGGAGACCAGGAGGAAGCACCTGTATCCTGGCTTTGGATCAGCATATTTCCAGCTGTAGTGGCCATTTTGGGGGTAAACCAATGAAAGGAAGACCTTTCTCTCTATCTCTCTCTTTCTCACTGTCTATCTGTCAAATAAATATGTAAAAAAAAGACTAAAGATTAAGATTAAAGATCAAAGATATTTGATATGTTCTTGTAGGTTTTATCCAACATTCAGAAATGTTTACAGAATATGTAACATTGTAGGCAAGCCCTCAATAAATTAATTTAAAGGTCTATCATTTGAGCATTCATACATTGGAAACAAAACCCAGAAATCTTATAACTAGCCTGTTGTTTTGTTGAAACAATCCCCATTATGTTTTGTATATGATACATATAATACATTAGAAAAGTTCTTATCAGAGGTGTGCATATGATTCCACAATATCCAGGGTTTTGTGTAGGATCTAATTCCAGTGAAGTTCTTACAAGATAGAAAGGATGCTATGTTTCAAATTTGAAGAGATCTTACTAAATTACCATCTAAAAGAATGCATTAATATCATTAACTAATAATGTATGAGAATAACATTAACCTCATATTTCCAACACATTTGATTGAATTAAATCAATATGATCAGAAAAAATAATTTTTGTTCACTCTATGTTTTGTTAGGATCTATTTATTTAGTTATTTGAAAGTTACAGAGGGAGAGGGAGAGACCCAGAGAGAGAAAAAGCTTCTACCTGCTGATTTACTTCTCTAATGTCCTCAATGACCAGGGATGGGCCAGGCTGAAGACAAGAGCCAAGAGCTTCCTCAGGGTCTTGCACATGTGTGGCAGAATCCCAACACCTGGGAAAAATCTTCTTTCTTAGGCCATTAGCAGGTAGTTGGATCAGAAGTGAGCAGCCAAGACACCTACTGGCACCCATATGGGATCCTGGCATCACAAGTGGTGGCTTTACCTGCAACACCACTAGACCCTTCGTTTAAATTTTTTAATGGTTTAAATTCTTTATCTTTTGCAGAACTTCATAGTACAAATTACAAATATCTGCAGATGTTTCCACGTATTTGTTCTAGCTTAATTTGCAACTTGTGTATAGTGAATTATAATTCTTAAAAATATGGGAGCCATGATGAAATAAACCTGTTGTAGGCTTTTTTAAAAATGAAATACATTGTTCATACCCAATAAACTTCATATTTTTCAAAAATTTTTCAGCTGTTAAGCTGTTTATGTTTTCATTGAGTCAAATTGTATGAAAATCTTTGCAATTCATTATTTGATTTACTTGAACTTAGATCATAATATTTAATATTTCAGTGTGTTTTATATATTTGAACTTCTGTGGCCTCAGGCCTCCTTCTTTTGTAGTAAGGTATGATGAGCACTTGAGAGAGAGGGTTATGTATTTGTATTTGAATTCTTAATATAAATATATAACTGTCTTTTTCACTTCAAGTTCCTAAGTGGTAATTCACAAATATGGTTATATAATAAATATGGGTCTTTCAAGTCTTCGGATCATTTACAAATAATAAATATGTACTTCTAGCACATAACGCTTACTTTTCTTGTACTTATTTATATTTTGTAAACACCAAATATCTCAACTAACTGTATTCTTATTGAGTTAATTTTACATGCTTTTTTTTATTTTTTAACTTTTATTTAATGAATATAGATTTCCAAAGTACAGCTTATGGACTACAATGGCTTCCCCCCACCCGCCGATGACTTCCCTCCCACCCGCAACCCTCCCCTTTCCCGCTCTCTCTCCCCTTCCATTCATATCACGATTTATTTTCAATTTTCTATATATACAGAAGATCAGTGTAGTATACATTAAGTAAAGATTTCAACAGTTTGCACCCACATAGAAACACAAAGTGAAAAATACTGTTTGAGTACTCGTTATCGCATTAAATCTCAATGTACAGCACATTAAGGACAGAGATCCTACATGAGGAGTAAGTGCACAGTAACTCCTGTTGTTGACTTTACAAATTGACACTCCTGTTCATGGCTTCAGTAATCTCCCTATGCTCCAGTCATGAGTTTCCAAGGCTATGGAAGCCTTTTGAGTTCTCCGACTCTCATCTTATTTAGACAAGGTCATAATCAAAGTGGAAGTTCTCTCCTCCCTTCAGAGAAAGGAACCTCCTTCTTTGAAGACCTGTTCTTTCCACTGGGATCTCATTCGCAGAGATCTTTCATTTAGGTTTTTTTTTTTTTCCCCAGATTGTCTTGGCTTTCCATTCCTGAAATACTCTCATAGGCTTTTCAGCCAGATCCGAATGCCTTTAAGGCCGGAGTGCTATTATTTAGGACATCTGCCATTCTATGAGTCTGCTGAGTATCTCACTTCCCATGTTGGATCACTCTCCCCTTTATTTATTCTATCGGTTAGTATTAGCAGGCACTAGACTTGTTTATGGGATCCCTTTGACTCTTAGTCCTTTCATTATGATCAATTGTGAACTGAAATTGATCTCTTGGACTAGTGAGATGGCATTGGTACATGCCACCTTGATGGGATTGAATTGGAATGCCCTGGTATGTTTCTAACTCTACCATTTGGGGCAAGTCAGCTTGAGAATGTCCCAAATTGTACATCTCTTCCCTCTCTTATTCCCACTCTTATATTTAACAGGGATCACATTTCAGTTAAATTTTAACACTTAAGAATAACTGTGTATTAATTACAGAATTAAACCAGTCATATTAAGTAGAACAGACAAAAAAACTACTAAGAGGGATAATGTATTAAGTTATTCATTAACAGTCAGGGCTGTGCTGATCAAGTCGCCATTTTTCATAGTGTCCATTTCACTTCAACAGGTTTCCTTTTTGGTGTTCAGTCAGTTGTCACTGATCAGGGAGAACATATGATATTTGTCCCTTTGGGACTGGCTTATTTCACTCAGCATGATGTGTTCCAGATTCCTCCATTTTGTTGCAAATGACTGGATTTCATTGTTTTTTACTGCGGTATAGTATTCTAAAGAGTACATATCCCATAATTTCTTTATCCAGTCTACTGTTGATGGACATTTAGGTTGGTTCCAGGTCTTACCTATTGTGAATTGAGCTGCAATAAACATTATGGTGCAGACAGCTTTTTTTTTGTTTGCCAATTTAAATTCCTTTGGGTAAATTCCAAGGAGTGGGGTGGCTGGGTCGAACAGTAGGGTTATCTTCAGGTTTCTGAGGAATCTCCAGACTGACTTCCATAGTGGCTTGACCAGTTTGCATTCCCACCAACAGTGGCTGAGTGTCCCTTTTTCCCCACATCCTTGCCAGCATCTGTTGTTGGTAGATTTCTGCATGTGAGCCATTCTAACTGGGGTGAGGTGAAACCTCATTGTGGTTTTGATTTGCATTTCCCTGATTGCTAGTGATCTTGAATATTTTTTCATGTGCCTGTTGGCCATTTGGATTTCCTCTTTTGAAAAATGTCTATTGAGGTCCTTGGCCCATCTCTCTTAAGTGGGTTGTTGGTTTTGTATTTGTGGAGTTTCTTGATCTCTTTGTAGATTCTGGTTATTAACCCTTTATCTGTTACATAGTTTGCAGATATTTTTTCCCATTCTGTCGGTTGTCTCTTCACTCTCCTGACTGTTTTTTTGCAGTACAGAAACTTCTCAATTTGATGCTATCCCAATAGTTGATTTTGGCTTTGACTGCGTGTGCCTCCCGGGTCTTTTCCAGAAATTCTTTGCCTGTGCCAATATCTTGAAGGGTTTCTCCAATGTTCTCTAGTAACTTGATGGTGTCAGGTCGTAGATTTAGGTCTTTAATCCATGTTGAGTGGATTTTTGTGTAAGGTGTAAGGTAGGGGTCTTGCTTCATGCTTCTGCACGTGGAAATCCAATTTTCCCAGCACCATTTATTGAAGAGACTGTCCTTGCTCCAGGAATTAGTTTTAGATCCTTGGTCAAATATAAGTTGGCTGTAGATGTTTGGGTTGATTTCTGGTGTTTCAATTCTGTTCCATTGGTCTATCCATCTGTTTCTGTACCAGTACCATGCTGTTTTGATTACAACTGCCCTGTAGTATGTCCTGAAATCTGGTATTGTGATGCCTCCGGCTTTGTTTTTGTTGTACAAGATTGCTTTAGCTATTCGAGGTCTCTTGTGCCTCCATATGAATTTCAGCATCATTTTTTCTAGATCAGAGAAGAATGTCTTTGGTATCTTGATTGGGATTGCATTGAATCTATAAATTGCTTTTGGGAGAATAGACATTTTGATGATATTGATTCTCATCATAGAGATCTTTAACGCCTTGGTTAAGTTTATTCCAATGTATTTGATTGTTTTTGTAGCTATTGTGAATGGGATAGATCTTAGCAGTTCTTTCTCAGCCGTGGCATTGCTTGTGTATACAAAGGCTGTTGATTTTTGTGCATTGATTTTATATCCTGCCTCTTTGCCAAATTCCTCTATGAGTTCCAGTAGTCTCTTAGTAGAGTTCTTGAGATCCTCTATGTAAAGAATCATATCATCTGCAAAGAGGGATAGTTTGCCTTCTTCCTTCTCAATTTGTATTCCTTTAATTTCTTTTTCTTGTCTGATGGCTCTGGCTAAAACTTCCAGAACTATGTTAAAATGCAGTGGTGAGAGTGGGCGTCCCTGTCTGGTACCAGATCTCAGTGGAAATGCTTCCAACTTTTCCCCATTCAATAGGATGCTGGCCGTGAGTTTTTCATAAATTGCTTTGATTATATTGAGGTATGTTCCTTCTATACCCAATTTGCTTAGAGTTTTCATCATGAAAGGGTGTTGTATTTTATCAAATGCTTTCTCTGCATCTATTGAGATAATCATATGGTTTTTCTTCTGCAGTCTGTTTACTAAATAGGCATGGAAGGGATCTTACCATTCTCCAATCCTCCCACTACTGGCTCTTGCCAGGAACCATGTATTTGTAAAGCAAAAGCTACAATCCCATCTGAAAGCATAAAATGTAGCAAAAAAATGGAATCTTCTCTTCTGTAATAGAAGCAAGTGGGAGACATCTTCAAGAAACAATGAGTTCCCCCTCTTCCTGACCTGGGAGGGTTTTGCCATTTATTTGTTCAGGTTCTATCAACTTAACAATGTCTGTGGATGGCACAACAGCTCAATAGGCTAATCCTCTGCCTAGCGGCGCCGGCACTGCAGGTTCTAGTCCTGGTCGGGGTGCCAGATTCTGTCCCAGTTGCCCCTCTTCCAGGCCAGCTCTCTGCTGTGGTCCAGGAGTGCAGTGGAGGATGGACCAAGTCCTTGGTCCCTGCACCCCATGGGAGACCAGTAGAAGCACCTGGCTCCTGGCTCCTGCCTTCGGATAGGTGTGGTGTGCCGGCTGCAGCGCGCTGTCCACGGCTGCCATTGAAGGGTGAACCAACGGCAAAAGGAAGATCTTTCTCTCTTTCTCTCTCTGTAAAAAACAAACAAAAAAAAAAAACAATGTCTGCAGCAAACAAATGAAAAAATTGAGAGTATCATTCACAACCCACATTTCACATTATATCAATTTATGGGAGACAAATTTCAAAGGATATTTTTGTCCAAAAGTAGAAATCATTACCGAAATTATACTTGAACTTATAAAATGAAACACTCTAAAATTTTGAAACTGTATTTAAAATAAATATCCAGGGTAATTTTTACAAACTGCATTGCAGTTACTCTGGGTAAATATAAGTCCCTATAATTACATAGCCTACATTTTCAGAGTCAACACAAAACCAGAATTTTAAACTGCCACGTACAGAACAGTGAATCCCTTTCAGGAAACAGCCACTGGCAGTGAGGCCAGTGGCAGGGGCAGGCCTGGAGAGGAGTGGGAGCAGGGAGTCTCCGGGCCAGGCCTGCAGCACCCAATTCCTGCACCTGGGGAATTTGCTGGCAGAGCCTGGCAAGGTCACAGTGCCCCTGCAGCTGCCTTGATCTGCTGGGAGGCTACCATGCCTGGGCCATACTCATGCCACCGAAACCGAATCTCAGAGCATGGACCCTGTTGCCTACCTTAGCACCATCAGCTCCTACCTCCCATGTTCCTGGCCCATAGGCGGTTGCTGGCCCAGGGCACCACATGGGTCACCCTGCACAAGCTGTGAGGAAAGCTTGGTATGAGACAGTGTCATGAGTTTTAGTGTGATTCGGCCCAGAGTAGAGGGTTGTCTGTACACTGCGAGTCACCCAGAAGCGGAAAGTCCCTGAAAGGGGTTTGTGGATCTGCAGTCTAATCAGGGTTTGCCTCCAAGGCCTCAGGAAGTAGCCAAACCTTACGGCTGATCAGAGCCATGGACTCACTCCAGTGAGACCCGGTCAAGGGCAAGGGGAGGAACCTCCAAGTACTGCTGGCCACGCTGCCCACAGTGCTGTGTGACATGGCAGCCGCCTGACTCCATGGTGCTGCTTCTGAAGAGGTAGTGCCCGTACTCCATGCTGTTTGTACATTCTCCATTTCAGCCTCCCATGTCCTCCTCGAAATGAACCGTGGAGCTGAAGGACACCTGCTTCAAATTCCAGAACCATGCTCCCGGTCCCTCTTCTGAGGCCACAATGGTCACGGCTGCACACGGGGCTCTGGAGGCTGACGAATGTTATTTGGGTTGCATGCAACCATCAGTTGGGTAGAAGAGGGACGTGGGCTCCCAGTACCACTTGTCCTCTTGTCAGCCCAGGACACAAGGAGAAAGGGTTCACAGTCTCTCCTGCTGTCCTCTGTTCTTTCTCCTCCTGCATGGAGGTACCCACTGTGTGGGGCCTGTCACACTGCCCGTGCTGTAATGCTCAGGACCATCCGTGAATCACTGATGGGTTTTCTGAAGGAGAAAGCACAGGACTGCTGAGAAGCTGACGAGGCTGCTGCTGAGACCGAGGCAGGCCGCCATGGTCTGGAGGAAACCTGACCAAGGCATCTCCAGGCTGGGGAATGCAGAGGCGCCTGGGCAAAAGCATCCAGAGCTGGAGTGGAGAGGAAGCAAGGAAGGGACCCTTTGTGGCAGTGAACTGAGAATTCAAGGGACCCAGCCTGGCTGCAGGGTCCCTTCTGAGCCCCCAGCCCCACGTGGGAGAGGCCTTCACTGCCCACAGGCCTGGAACAGCAGTCAGGATCCGGGCTCCTGGTGAACCCCTGTGAGTGCCATCAGAGTAGGATTCTGGCCCCACCACCCATTCTGTCTCAAGCAGACTGAAAAGGGAAGGACTTTCAGTTCCCAGAATGCACAACAGCCATGATGTGCTGCCCACCTTGGGAACACTGATCTAATACACAACCAAGTCTAGTATGACTGTTGATAGGAATAGGGTATGTTTCCTTCTTCCTAGGATGGATTGAGATTAAATCAAAGTAATTTATTTACTAGAATATTTAGTCTTAGATAATTACAATTTTTTTTGATTATGCGAGAATTGGATATGTGTGTCTTTTTGGTAGCTTTTTTGTAACAGAATAATGACAGAAATTTTGTTCTTATCTTCAAAAAAGGTCATAAAAATTTAAAATGTCTGTATACATTTAATCTTTTATCATGTGCTTTTTGCTGCATCTCTTGGAGAATTTGTAATGCTATATTTGGTTTTCATTATATCTGAGGATCACTTGTCTTTTTTAAAGGATTTATTTACTTAAAATCAGAGTGACAGAGAGAGGAGGAGAGAGACATATATCTGCTCGTTTGATCCCTGGTGTGGCTTCAACAGCCAGGGATGTGCCAGACGGAAGCCAGGATCCAGAAACTCCATTCACTTCTCCTGAGTGGGTGGGAGAAACCCAAGGATTTGAGCATCGTTTGGTGCCTTTCTTGTTCAGTTGCAGGAAACTGCATGAGAAGAATGGTATGTCTGGGACTCTAACCAAAGCACTCATATACAGGATGCTGGTGTCCCACGCAGCAGCTTAAACCGCTGCACCACCATGCCTTTCCCACGAAGATCATGTTTTCTTATTGCATCCAGGATTATAAGCTTATTTATTTCTATATCTTGCTTTATTGGAATGTTTTTCCCCTCATTTTTTTGATGGAATAGATTTCTTGCCTATTTTCTCTTTGTATTTTTGGTTTGTTTCTTTAGTCTTTGTCAAACTATAATCTTTTTAAATTACAATATTAAACAAAGTGCTTATTCAAAACAAAATATAGTGACATATTTTACACATATGTCAAATTATAAGCTCAATAATGATATACTTTAATACTAAAGTTGCTCTGTTAGTTTACACTGTGATCTATTTCTTATAACTCATTAATATTTTCCACATTTTTATTATCTTGTCAAATATCTTTCTCTAATAAGAGACACTTAAAATTCTCTATTAAGAGACATTCCCTAAATGGCCGCTATGGCCAGGGCTGTGCCAATCTGAGGCCAGGAGCCAGGTCCTTCCTCCTGGTCTGCAATGTGGGTGCAGGGGTCCAAGCACTTGGGACACCCTCCACTGCCTTCCTAGGCTACAGCAGAGAGCTAGACTGGAAAAGGAGCAACTGGGACTAGAACCCAGTGCCCATGTGGGATGTCGGCAATGCAGGGGAAGCATTAACCTAGTGAGCCATGGCACCAGCCCCTACTCTTCAATTTATAATAGAATAATTTGTAATTTTGCTATTGAGTTACCTATATATTCTGATTGTTAAGCCATTCTCAGGTGAAAGGTTTGTAAATATTTTCTGAAATTATGTAGATTCCTTTTTTGCTTTATTTTTTCATTGCTGTAAAGAAGTTCTTTAATTTGATGAAATCCCATTTGTCTAAGTTTGTTTTGTTTCCTGTTCTTTGTGTATGACATAAAAAAATCCTTGCCCATTACTTTTTCTTCTAGGAGTTCAGAGTTTATTTTTTTTACATTTAGATTTTTAGCTTTTATTAGGTTTTTCTTGTACACAGTGAGAGACAAAATCCAGTTTAATTCTTTTGGATATAATGTAAAATTTCAACATCCTTTTTAAAAGCCTTTATTTACTTAGTTGACAGGTAGAGTTACAGAGAGATAAAGGAAAATACAGAGAGAAAGGTCTTTCATGCAGTAGTTCGCTCCACAAATCGCCACATTGGCTAGAACTGGGCTGATCAGAAGCCAAGAGCTTGTTCCAGCTTTCCCACATTGGTGTAGGGGCCCAAACACTTGCGCCATCTTCTACTGCTTTCCCAGGCCATAGCAGAGAGCTGGATCAAAAGTGAAGCAGCAGTGACTCAAACTGCCAATCCTGCAGGCAGCAGCTTTACCCACTATGCCACAGTGCCAGCCCAGAGGTTAGCTTCTATAAACCAAGTTGTCAACAAGTCAAAGAGCTATGTTTTCAATATCAGCAGAGTTCTCCAGAGTTCACTGTATTTAAACACATAATCATGGGTTATTGAAAATCCATTATAATTAAATATCACCATGAATAAAATATATATTGATTAAAACTGAATACTACTAGGGGTAAATTACTGCTGCTAAGATGAGCAACTATAAATTGTAACAAATTCATCTTTTAGGACTTTACATGATTAAAAAGCAAATAACAACAAATATAAACAATAATTCTGTATGACATTTCTTATTTGATTAAATATGGTGATTCATTAGCAATTCAAAGATCTATTATATTTACCAAAGATTACTTTTTGCTGTTGTTCATCTTTTTTACCTAGAAACCTTTTATTTAAGGCATAAAAATCATGTATTTCATAAATATATCTTTAGGAAATACTGATTCTTACCACCCTACCCTCCCTCCTGCCCATACTCCTATCCTTCTTCCTTCAGCCTCTCCTAGTCACATTCTTATTTTTTATAAAGAGCTATTTGTAATTAATTTTATACTCATAAGATTAGCCTTACACTAAGTAAAGAATTCAACAAATAGTATTAAAAAAAAAAAAAACTGTCCCTCAACAATTGAGACAGGGGTTGTCCAAAGCATCTCAAAGTGGCAATTTCTCTTTTATGCATTAACTTTCAGGTACTTTATTATTTATCACAGACAAGGGAGAACATATTATATTTGTCCTTGGGGAGTGGATTATTTCAATAAGTATAATGGTTTCCATGTGCATCCATTTTGTTACAAATGACAGTATTTCATTTTGTATCACTATAGTATTCCATGGTGTACATATACCATAATTTTTTATCCAGTCTTCAGTTGACAGACATCTGGGTTGTTTCTATATTTTAGCTATTGTGAAATGAGCTCCATTAAACATGAGGGTACAGATATATATATATATATATATATATATATATATACATATATATATAAAATGTACTGATTTCATTTTCATTAAGTAAATTTTTTTTAGTTTTTTAAAATATTTATTTACTTGAAAGTCAGAGTTACACAGAGAGAGGAGAGGGGGAGAGGCAGAGAGAGAGAGTGAGAGAGAAAGTCTCCCATCTGATGGTTCACTCCCCAGATGGCCGCAATGGCTGGAGCTGCACCGATCCAAAGCCAGGAGCCAGGAGCTTCTTCTGGGTCTCCCATGTGGGTGCAGGGGCCCAAGGACTTGGGCCATCTTCCACTGCTTTCCCAGGCCATAGCAGAGAGCTGGACTGGAAGAGGAACAACTGGGACTAGAACCCGGTGCCCATATGGCATGCCAGAGCTTCAGGCCAGGGCATTAACCTGCTGAGCCACAGAGCCATCATTTAGTAAATTTCAAGATGTGAGATGGTTGGGTCATATGGTAGGTCTCTCTGTATATATAGGCATTTACACCTACATACATGGACACAAAATCTTAATTTATCTTTAATAGTTTATAATGCACTTTTGATTCTCAAATCTTGAGAAATATAACTATTTCTTTTCTAGCAGCTGAATATGATAATTGTACAAATATTTCTCAATAACATATATAGTTCTAAATGTTTGCTACTAAAATTTTGTGTTTAAATATAATTTTGTAGATGTACAATGATAGAAAAAATGAAATAATGGAGGTGTCTAGACTGCATTTTTCACAGAATGGTTGTTCAACAAAAGACCTTTAAGTGTGATGCTATTCACTGATACTTTATTAACATTACTTTGAATAAGGAGGGGAAAGGAGAGGGCAGATTTTTTGATATTTGTCTGTTTTCAGTTCCCTTTTAAGATGTTATCCTGGTTGTAAGACCCTTATTATTTTGTCTGAGTTATAATTAGATGAAGAACTTTATTTCTATGTGTATCCAAGACTTCAACAAAGAAAGTCTAGGAACTGAGAAAAAATCTGTTTAAGGCAAACAATATAACAAATTTTCTTGTTTGCTAGAAAGCTATAAAAAATACACTTGTTTTACCTGTACATTTTTCTTGTAGGTCATTTTTGTGTGATGTGACCATAAAATTAGTGGATTGGAAGGGATTTTATTTTAATAAATGAGTTTTTTGTGCTTGATTTGCTAGGTTAAATTTGTTAGCTTTTTGTTTATTTTATTATTGTTCTACAATTCTTACTGGACAGAACTTTTTTCTTTCAGAATATTTTCATAGTATGCTGACAACATTATGGATTGAGGCAATATTTAAACAGAAAGCATTTGGGCTGGTAACTACACTTTCTATTTTTGTTAAATTAGCATGTGATATTTTAGCTCCTTGTTTCATTTGGATTGAGCTTTCTGATTAAGCATGCTGGAAAATACCAATATTTAGAAGTTCATATTCTTTTTAAAATATTTATTTATTTGTTTGAGAGGTAGAGTTGCAGAGAGAGAGAGAGAGAGAAAGAGAGAGAGAGAGAGACAGAAAGGTCTTCCATCCACTGCTTCACAGCCCAAATGACCCGAAAGGCCAGAGCTGAGCAACTCTGAATCCAGAAGCCAGGAGTTTCTTCAGGGTCTCCCATGCAGGTGTAGGACCCAAGCACTTGGGCCATCTCCCACTGCTTTCCCAGGATATGAGCAGAATGCTGGATCAGAAGAGGAGCAGCCAGGACATAAAATGACACCTATATAGAATGCTGGCACCACAGGTGGAGACTTATCCTATTATGCCATAGCACTGAACCCTAGAATTATTGCAAAAAAAGCTAGAACATTTTTCCATTATTGTTTAGAAGTGTATTAGAAGTGCCACTGTGTTTTTCCTCGTTCCTTTTTCATGATACATTTTAAACATAAATATATCTTATTTTACTTGATTTTTAATAAATGTTCTGTTCCTTTGTACTTGATATGATTTCCTAGTCAACATTTTTCATATCAATAATCTAGATAAGAATATAATAGTATTTTATTGTGTACATCTTACTTTATTTTATCCTATGTAAGCTTTCAATTCTGCAGCTTTGTCAATCTCAGTTCATCCAGACATCCTGAAAGTTATTTTAGACTAATGTTTTACTGATGAAGAGGTGGTGATTAAACGTATTAAAAGCAGAAGTTTATGTACTTCATATGAAATAAACTTATGATAAAATCAATGTAACTGTTAATTTTTACTTTATTGAAAATAAGCTATAAATAGAGGCTTGAATGGAATAGACAATAGGCATATTCACTAGTAGTAATGCAGCTGGCAGAAGGTTTTATTACTCATGTGAAAATTAACTCTTTAAGAATTGCATGTAATGATTCAGATTAGATTTAGCAGTGCCATTTCCCAGTTCTTATCATTGGAATGAGTGAACTGACAAGGAATTTTTGCGAATTAATCTTCATAAGTTTATTATTGCCTATATTCCCCCATGTGACAACATATCAGAAGTGGAAGACATTATAGTAAGAATTTAACCAAACTTTATGCCAAAAGTGCTTATATAATTTTTCAGGCAGAATATCATGTTTTAGCCATCAGATGCCTTTAGTCATTGGCTTGTTACTGTGTATTCTGTCATACCCATTGAACTTAGATTTTAGCCTCAACTGCATATTGGGGATAAAAAGTGAAAAGATCTTCATCTGCTTTCAAGAAACTTGCAATCCAGTAGAGAAAACAAACATATTTAAGCATATGTAATTCAACAGAGTAATCCTTTTAAATGTAGACACTTTCACTACTGTGTATTATGTTGTGGAAGATGCTCTTCCGAGTTCGAATGTTCTTCCATATAATTGTGTGGGTTTTGTCTTACAATTTTCTATGTCTTTTGAGGTGATCCTGGATTTTTCTTTTTTTTTTTTCTGTTATGATATATTGGATGATTTTCTTATGTTGAATGATCCTTAAATTCCAAGATATTACACTAATATATACAATTTTGTATATAATATATAATACCTTTTTGTATGTTAATTCTGTCTCCTAGAATTTTTGTGGAAGATTTTTATTTATAAATATAAGGGGCACTGTTTTACTGTTGCTTGATATGTTTGATTTTTATATGAAGATTGTATTGCCTCATTGTTTTAGTGAAGTGTTCCCAGCTACTTTTTGAAGGGTTTGCCACAATTGGTGCTGATTCTTCAAGGGTACAAACAGATTAGTTGTTTTTATAAATTTACTTATTGATTTGAAACGCAGTTACAGGCCATAGCAGAGATCTGGATCAGAAGAGGGGCAGCCAAGTCTCAACTGATGCCCATATAGGATGGTGACACTGCAGGCTTAACCACCTCTGCCACAGCACTGGCCCAAGACTTGTTATCTTTATGTAAATGAAAAAAGGTGTTATAGTGAAAAAAATACATTGATACTGTTTGTCTATGTATTGTTCACTTGTGCTTTTATTTAGTTTACAAATGAAAAATCTCTCAATTTTGTTAAAGATAAAAATGATTGTCTAAAGCCCTTGTCTCTACTGTTGAGAAGCAGTGTTTATTTTTTCTCCTTCCTATTTCTTGAACTCTTAGAGTAGGGTTAATCTTATGAATATAAAGTAAACTGAAAGTAGATAATTGTGAAAATTGAGAGATGGATTAGGAGAGGAAGGAGAAGAAAGTGTGGGAGTGTGGGCAGGAGGGGTGATAGGGTGGGAAGTGTCACTATGTTCCTAAATCTCTATATATGAAATACAAGAGATTTGTTTGAATTTAATAAAATATAAAATAGAATGTGAATTTATACATTCTGAAAGGATAATCTTGCTGGATGTAGAATTCTTGATTGCCTGTTTTTTCCTTTCACTATTATGAATATGTCATCAGTTGCTGTCTTGCCTCCATGGTTTGGGATGAAAAACCAGCTCATAATTTTATTAGGGTCAATATTGTCTGTGTTTTCAAGATTCTACTTCTTTCTTAATATGTTATCAGCTTGCTTACAATGTGTCTAAATGTGGATCTCTTTGACTTTATCTCACTTGTAGGCTGTTTTGTTTCTTGGGTGCTTAGATTTATGTTTTCAATAAATTTGTGCTATAAATTTACACATTCATTCAAATCAACTAGCCTATGTTTATCTCACAAATGAATACTCTATCAGTCTGATCAATTACCATAATATCCGTGTTCATCAACCATCAGTACCATCATCTTCCTTCAGGTTTGTTTAGCAGTTTTCATTCTTAGTTTCTTTTTTTTAAATTTTATTTAACAAATATAAATTTCCAAAGTACAGCTTATGGATAACAGTGGCTTTCCCCCCCACCATAATTTCCCTCCATTCCAACCCTCCCATCTCCTGCTCCCTCTCCCAGTCCATTCGCATCAAGATTCATTGTCAATTCTCTTTATATGCAGAAGATCAATTTAGTATATATTAAGTAACAATTTCAACAGTTTGTAGCCACACAGAAACACAAAGTGTTTGAGTATTAGTTATAGCATTAATTCACATTGTACAACACATTAATGACAGAGATCCTGCATGGGGAGTAAGTGCACCGTGACTCCTGTTGTTGACTTAACAAATTGACACTCTTGTTTATGGAGTCAGTAATCTCCCTATGCTCTTGTCATGAGTTGCCAAGGCTATGGAAGCCTTTTGAATTCACCGACTCTGATCCTATTTAGACAAGGTCATAGTTAAAGTGGAAGTTCTCTCCTCCCTTCAAAGAAAGGTACCTCCTTTTTGATGGCCCATTCTTTCCACTGGGATCTCACTCACGGAGACCGTTCATTTATGTGTGTGTTTGTTTGTTTGTTTGTTGCCAGAGTGTCTTGGCTTTCCATGCCTAAAATACTCTCATGGGCTCTTCAGCCAGATCGGAATGCCTTAAGGGCTGATTCTGAGGCCAGAGTGTTATTTAGGACATCTGCCATTCTGAGTCTGCTGTGTATCCCGCTTCCCATGTTGGATTGTTCTCTCCCTTTTTGATTCTATCAGTTAGTATTAGCAGACACTAGTCTTGTTTTGGTGATCCCTTTGACTCCTAATCCTATTATTAAAATCAATTGTGAACTGAAATTGATCACTTTGTCTAGTGAGATGACATTGGTACAGGCCTCTTTGATGGGATTGAATTGGCATCCCCTGGCACATTTCTAACTCTACCATTTGGGGCAAGTCTGATTGAGAATGTGCCTAACTGTACATTTTCCCCTCTTATTCTCACTCTTATATTTAACAGGGATCACTTTTCAGTTAAATTTAAACACCTAAGAATAATTGTGTGTTAATTAAAGAGTTCAACCAATGGTATTAAGTAGAATAAAAAAATACTAAAAGGAATAAAATAGTAAGTTCTTCCTTGACAGTCAGGAAAAGGGCTGATCAACTCACTGTTTCTCATATTGTCCATTTCACTTCAACAGGTTTCCTTTTGGTGCTCGGTTACTTGTCACTGATCAGAGAGAACATATGATATTTGTCCCTTTTAAACTGGCTTATTTCATTCAGCATGATGTTTTCCAGATTCCTCCATTTTGTGGCAAATGACTGGATTTCTTTTTTTTTTACTGCTGTATAGTATTCTATGGAGTATATGTCCCTTAATTTCTTTATCCAGCCTACTGTTATGGTCATTTAGGTTGATTCCAGGTCTTAGCTATTGTGAATTGAGCTGCAATAAACATTATGGTGCAGACAGCTTTTTTCTTTGCCAATTTAATTTCATTTGTGTAAATTCCAAGGAGTGGGATTGCTGGGTGGCATGGAAAGGTTATATTCAGGTTTCTGAGGAATCTCCAGACTGACTTCCACAGTGGCTTAACCAGTTTGCATTCCCAACAAAAGTGGGTTAGTGTCCCTTTTTCCCACACATCCTCACTAGCATCTGTTGTTGGTAGATTTCTGAATGTGAGCCATTCTAACTGGGGTGAGGTGAAACCTCATTGTGGTTTTGATTTGCATTTCCCTGAATGCTAGTGATCCTGAACATTTTTTCATGTGCCTGTTGGCCATTTGGATTTCATGTTTTGAAAAATATCTATTGAGGTCCTTGGCCCATCTCTCTTAAGTGGGTTGTTTGTTTTGTTGTTGTGCAGTTCTTGATCTCACTAGGCTAATCCTCCACCTTGCAGCGTCGGAACACCGGGTTCTAGTCCCTGTCGGGGTGCCGGATTCTGTCCCAATTGCCCCTCTTCCAGGCCAGCTCTCTGCTGTGGCCCAGGAGTGCAGAGGAGGATGGCCCAAGTGCTTGGGCCCTGCACCCCATGGGAGACCAGGAGAAGCACCTGGCTCCTGCCTTTGGATCAGCGCGCTATGCCGGCCGCAGTGCACTGGCCGCAGCGGCCATTGGAGGGTGAACCAATGGTAAAGAAAGACCTTTCTCTCTGTCTCTCTCTCTCTCACTGTCCACTCTGCATGTCAAAAAATAAAAGAGAGAGAGAGAGAAGAGACAGAGAGAGGGAATGAGAGAGGTTACATCTATTGATTGATTCCACAAATGGCCACAATAACCATTGCTGAACCTATCCAGAGCCAGGAGCCAGGAGATTCTTCTAGGTCTCCCATGTGGCTGCAGGGGCCAAAGAAAATAGGCCATCCTCCTCTGTTCTCCCAGGCACAATAGCAGGCAGCTGGATCAGAAGTGGAGCAGCAGGGACTCAAACCCGTGCCCATATGGGATGCCAGCCCTGCAGCCTGAAGCCTTAACCCACTGCACCACAGCACAGGCCCCAGTGTGCAAACATTTTGACCATAATAACTTCCATGAGGTCAGGTGTAGGATTTTCCTCTTGTGGTGAGCACTGAGGAAGTTTTGGACTTTGGAGATTTTTGGTTTGGGGTTTTGGTTTAGGGAAATCCAAACTTATACTTTGGAGGAAGGGAGTGGAAGACTTGAATTGAAAACTATTCCAAGTCCCCAAACTCACTTCTTTTACTGAAATTCAGCCACTTTTCTGAGTAAAAACTTCCAAGGTTATTGCAAGTATCTATAAAATGTACAGATCTGAAGATGTGACTACTTACAGTTTTTGAAAGTCTTCTCATTGTTTTTATACAGAAAATTATTTTTCCCAAATGTTTAGAAATTTCTCTATTCAATGTTTCTATTAATCACATATTTTTCTTTACACTCAAATTCTGTCCGCTGTCACAACTGGTGCATCTTAACTCTGTTGGTCTTATTTCCCCCATCTTTTTATTCTCACTGTTACTGTGCCAGTTGAAATAACAGTTTTTCATTTTTTCTGGGTGGTGTCACAGTAGTGTTCAATGTGCTTTCTCCCTTCTGACTTCTGAAAAAACAATTCTGTCTTCCTCCATTTATATATATTTAATTGTTCCTTCTAGAAAAAAGAAGTTCAAATTTCCTTAATCTGGCATGAGATTTCTATTTTTTTATTTTCTAATTTCCTATTTGTTCTACTTCATTGCTATTTCAGGAAACAGGAAGCAAGTTCATACATTTTTTGTCATTTGTGTATGCTGGGAATCTGTGTCAGCTCTGGTGTCTTAGAAGTCACTTTTCTTCAGCACTGTGTATCTCGTTCATTATCAAAAGACAGCAGTAGCCCTGATCTCTCTTTTTGTGCAAGAAAATAAAAATATATTAAAGGACAGAGCATGCAGCATAGATATTGGTAAACTCAGCTGACTTTCCTGACCTCCCTTGGATATTCTTGGCTTTTGCTGTACAGCTGTCTTTCCTTATTGCCTCCTTGTTCTTCCAAGAACACAGCAAAAGAATAATTCCACAGCTATGTTTCTACATTGATTGGGACTTGGAGTAAGAAGAAAAGTGGAGGGCTTCAGGAAGCTACATGCTATGTAAGTAAAACATTCTCAGTGAGTATTTAGCAAAGCAGAACATTTCATATATAGTGACTGGGATGGATTATAAGTAAATCCAGAATCTTTTTTTTTTCCTTTACAATCATCCTTTCCTTTTTTTATTTATTTTTTTGTTTTCTTTTTTTTATTTTTTTTTAATTTATTTAATGAATATAAGTTTCCAAAGTACGAATAATGGATTACAATGGCTTCCCCCCCATACGGTCCCTCCCACCCACAACCCTCCCCTTTCCCACTCCCTCTCCCCTTCCATTCACATCAAGATTCATTTTCGATTATCTTAATATACAGAAGATCAGCTTAGTATACATTAAGTAAGGATTTCAACAGTTTGCTCCCACACAGAAACATAAAGTGAAAAATAATAGATGATTTTTTTTTAATGATGATGAAATCAGATCAGACCTATTGTCATGTTTAATCCCAGTGAGAGTCAAGTTGGGAGTTGATAGTTTCTTTTCTTTTTTTTTTTTTTCAGAATCTTTTGCACAATATATCAGTTTCTGTACAATCATGAACAATATGGCCATATATAAAAGTGCTTATTTTCTCTGTGTATATAAATAAATTCCGGTAGGTTACTTAACATTAATAAATTTTACAGAATTACTTCATCAATTTCTTTTATTTTTAAGAAATGTCACTATCCGTTTTATGAAAGAAGGAAAAATACTTGCTATATAAGGGAAAGGAAAATCTATTCATCAAAGTTAAAAGCCTCCAGAAACTGTGGTAGAATACTGTCAATTCTTCCATGGTTGAGTTTACATGACACTAATACACCTCCTATATTTTGTTTTGTTTCCAACTTCTTCATGTATGAACTTATTTTTTCCTTATAACCCCAATTCTTTTGGTGTATTGAAAAGGAAAATGAGTCCTAGACTGCCCCAAATTTAAGTTATTATTAGCAAGAAAGAAATTACAAATCAATAAATACTGGTGAGCATGTGGAGGAAATATTAGCGAGTCCAGTGTTGGTGGAAATGTAAACTAGAACAGCCATTGTGGAATACAGTAAGAAAATTCCTCAGAAAGCTGAAAATAGATCTACCATATGATCTAGTCATGTCACTCCTGGGAAAATATCCAAACAAAATGAAATCAGCATATGAAAGAGTTACTTGTATCCCAGATTTATTGCAGTTCAATTTACAATAACTAAGATATGGAATCAGCCCAGATGCCCATCATTTGATGATTGCATAAAGAAAATGTGGTATGTGTATACTATGGAATATTACTCAGCAATAAAAACTGAAATCCTGTCTTTCACAACAAAATGTATGCAACTGGAAACCATTATATTTTGTGAAATAAGACAGTCTCCAAAAGAAAAAAAAATATATGTTTTACATGTTCTATAGTAACTAACATGTGTTCTTTCTATGAAAAAATCACTACAGGTTTTGATTGAAAGATACAGAATACCCAAAGTCTTCAAAATTGTATGCTATTTTATGTACAATTTACACTCAAGTTTTCTGATACATAACTTTTTCTATGGTTTATAAAACATATATTTACAATTACCCAAAAATGACATTCCTCTCCTGGTAACATAGTAAATTATCCTGAGGTTTATGATATCACAGGGAAGCTTTTCACATCCCAATTGATAATGACATCACAATGGTTTTGGCAATATCACAATGAATTATGACACAACAATGATAGTTTAGGACATATTGTGATATTGCTATTGATTATGAGACACAATGATAGGTTTCTGATGTCACAATGGTTTTCATGAAAAAAGTTCATAGTGAGAATACAATGGTTGGTTTGAGAAATCACAATTTCATGTATATGTTATCACAATATTGGCATATGTCATCATAATGCTTTTGATGACATCACAATTGATTATAAAATGATAATGGTTTATAACTTTACAACTGATTTTTACAAGTTTATGGCATGACAATAATTTTTATGACTTCACAGTTGGTCATGACATCACAATTTAGTTTATGATATGACAATTTTTGGTTTATAATATTGGTTTATGGTATCACAATGTTTTTCACTACATCACAATTTATTATGACATCACAATGGTGGTTTACCACATCAGAATTTTTATATCACAATGTTAGCTTTATGATATAACAATGGTGAATTATCACATCCCAGTTGATTATGTAATCACAAGAACTTTTACATCATGATGTATTGTGACATGTCAATGGTAATTTTATAGTATCACAGTGCTTTAATGATATCACAATTAATTATGACATGTCAATGGCAGCTTTATAATATCACAGAGTTTTCATGACATCACAATTGATCATAATATCACAATGGAAGCTTTATATTGCCACAATATTTTAAATTTTCTATAACATCATAGTTTATGACACCACAATTTATATGAAATCAGAAGAGTAGGTTTATGACATCATAAAGGTTTTATACTACAAAATGGTTATTTATGACATCACAGTGGTTCTTGTGACTCCACAATTGATTATTACACCACATTGGTTGGTTTCTGATACAACAACAATGGTTTATCACTCCCAGTTGATTACATCATAACGAGTTTTTATGCCATCACCATGGACTATTGGGTGACAGTGAAAAAAGGTCTTTTTACCTCTCACCAGGTCCTGGGCAAGAATGGACACTCCAAATCACAACACCGCCGGAAGATGGGAGGGCACCCTGGGTGAGTTGGTCAACAGCCTTCCAGGTGATGGGTGTTAAGCGCCAGCCCTTTGTGGAATGGGTAGCCGCAGCTTACCCAGCTTCAAGTTTTGTGGGGAGTAAGTCTGCCCTGGAAGCCCTTTAGGCCACAGGGCTGGATGTCCATGGAAGGCATTCACATAAGGTTCCTGCTCAGACCCACCCGGTTACAGGTCTGGCGGGGAGCAAGGGCAAGGGGTGCAGGGCAGGAGGGGGCAGCCGTGTTGGCCAGCATGTATTATGACATCACAATGGCAGTTTTATTATGTCACAATGGAAGCTAATGGCATCACAATGATGGTTTATGTCATCTGTAGTGATGATAACAACACAATGGCTGGCTAATCACAATTGTTTTATCACTTCAACATTGAGTATGATAGTTCAATATGGATTTATGACAACATGGTGGTATAACTTGATTAGTCAAAACTTTTTAGGACTTCAAAATTAATTATGGCAATGTAATGGTTGTTTAATGACAAAAATGGTACATTTATAGCATCAGGATATTGGTATATGACAGAATTATTTTCATAACATCACAATTGTTACAATACTGTGATGATTTATGATCTCACAATGTTTTTGGCATCACAGTGTTCATGATATCACAATGGTAGTTTATGAAATTACATTTGATCATGACACTTCATAATTGATTATGACATCAGAGCAGTTGGTTTATAAGTTACAATGGCTTTGTATGGAATATGATATCACATATAATAGTCTATGAAATAACAATAGTGGTTATGACATCACAATTCATTAGTATTTCAAAATGGTAGGTTTACCTCACAATGGTTCAGAATTATTTATGACTCACAGTTATAGGTTTATGATATAATAATGGTGGCTTATAATATTTGAGTTGATTATGACATGATTTTTGTGACATCACCATTGATTATGACAAAATAATGGTAGCTTTGTAACATGACCATATATTTTTATGTAAAATACCGGTTTATGACATCATAATAGATTTTATATCACAATTAATTATAATGGTATTTTATGACAGTTCAATTGATTATGATGTCATAAAATTAAACTTCTGATATTACAATTGTTTTATAACTTCACAGTTGATTGTGACATTAAATGGTAGGTTTAGTACATCACAATGGTGGATTATTAATTATAACATTACAAGGTTTACAAAATTACAATTAATTGTGACACAACAATGGTAGCTTTATAACAGCATGATGGTTTTTATGGTTTCTGTGACATCACAATTTATGATAACATCATAATGATATCCTATGACATAACAATTGATAATGAATTTGTCCCAGTTGATTAAGAAATCATGAGGTTTTTTTCAACAATCACAATTGATTATAACAATGGTAACTTTATGACATCACAATATTTTCACTTCAAAATTCATTTTATGACATCAGAATTGAGTATGATATTAAAATAATGTCTATGCTAGTTTACATATGACATCACAGTAGTTGGTTTATGACATCATAATGGTGGTTCTATGGTCATTTTATGACATCACAATTGACTATGGAAACTCAATGGTTGGTTTTTGATATCACACTAGAAGGCTTAAAACATCACAATGGCTTTTTACATCAAAATGGTGGCTTATGACATCATGATTGTGACATTACAATGGTAGGTTTATGAAATCAGAGTGGATTATGGTTGGGTTATGATATAACATTGTGGGGTTACAGCATCACAATATGGATTTATGACATCACGATGGTTTTTGCGAATCATAATATATGATATTGACCTCATATCACAAAATTTATATTGACCTCACTTGGGTGTTTAATACATCACAATTGATTATGACATTACAGTAATTTATGCTCGTAATGCCTTCAAAATAGCTACTCATTTTAAATTCATTTTGTGATACTACAATTAGGATATCAGAACAGTATGTCTGATGGCACAATGATAGGTGTATGATGTCACAATAGATTTAAAACTTTACAATTAATCATGACATCACAACAGTTGGATTATGACATCACAGTTGTTTGTGTATGGCATCAAATATGGCTTTATGAAATCACAATGGCTTTATGAGATCACAATTTAAATCATAATGGTGGTTTATGACATCACTATCCATTGGAACATTGCCATGATGGTTTATGATAAGACAGTGGTAGCATATGGCATTACAATCGATTATGACATCACAATGTTACGTGTATGAAGCCAGAAGTTTTGATGGCTTCACAATTTACTGTAACATAAATCGTAGGTTTCTGATAGTACAGTGTTTTTGCACATTATCAAAGTGTCATAATGTACATTATTGCTTTTTGACATCACAAGTTTTTAAATTTAACTGATTATGGCATCACAATTGGATTATGATGTCAAAATGTTTTATAATTTCATAAATGGTATATTACTGTTAGGTTTATGATGTGACAATGGTGGTTTACCACATCAGGACTGATTATGTCACAAAGATTTTTATATTACAATTGATTACATAACAGTTGTAGCTTTATGACGTTGTAATGGATTTTTATGACCCTGCACTAGATTTTTGACTTATTATTTTTATGATTGCTCAATTCATTTTAAAATCATAATGCTGGTTCATGAAATCACAATTGATTAAGCAATGGTATTATGACATCAAATGCACTATGACATGATGATGGTAATTTATTACTTGATAATATCACAATATGTATATCTATGCATCACAATTTTAATAAGTTTATGATTGTTGCATCAAAATCGTACATATATAACAGAAATAGACTGTGTGGCTTAAATACTGGCTGTGAAAATTAAATATGATATCACAATCATAGATTTATGACATCAAAAATTTGGCATATGACATCGCAATTGAATTATTGTGATGAATTATTGAAGTCACAATTATGACATAATAATGCTTTATGACACCCCAGTTTATTATTACATCACAATGGTAGATTTATGATTTCACAATGGTTTTTATGATATAATTGATTATGACACTTACAATGCCATATAACTTCACAGTGATTTTTATATCATCCTACACTTGGTTGATGACATCAAAATGGATGTCATATGGATTTATGTCACAATATAGTTTATAGTTTTATGTCACAATGTTTATGATATCACAGGAGTTGCTTATGACATCCACTTCTTTATGACAACACAAGGTTTTTTGGACATAACACTGGTAGTTTGGGACCAGTGCTGCAGTGCAGCAAGTTATTCCACTTCCTGCAGTTCTGGCATCCCATATGGGCACTGGTTTGAGTCCTGGATGCTCCAGTTCCAATCCAGCTCCCTGCTATTGTGCAAGGAGAATCAGTGGATAAAGGCTGAAGTCCTTGGGCCCCTGCAACCATGTGAGAGACCTGAAAGAATTTCCTTGCTTCTGGCTTTAGCCTGGCATAGACCCAGTTTTGTGGCCATTTGGGGAGAGAACCAGTAGATGGAGGATTTCTCTTTCTCTGTCTCTCTAACTTTGCCTTTCAAATAAATAAGTAAATAAATAAACCTTTTCAAATGGTAGGTTATGACACACAATTTTATTTTGTCATCACAATTGATTTTGACCTCTCAATGGTTTTTGTGATGTCACAATTCATTATAACATCAGAATGGCTGTTTTAGGACAGCACAATGGAGTTCTGTATCACAGTTGATCATGATATCAGAATGACTGATTTATGTTGACACAATAGTGTGATTCCATAATTTATTATGACAGCACAATGGTTAACTTATGACATTATTATGCTACTTTCATGGCATCAGATTATTGGTATAGGACATGATTTTTTCATATAATAATTGATTTTGCATCATAATAGTGGTTTGTGAATTCACAATCAATTATGATATTATAGTTGTGGTTTATGATCTCACAGAGGTTTTTATGAGTTCACAATTGATTATGACATCACATAACAATGCTGTTTTATCCCATCCCCATAGATTATGACATCCCAAGGCTTTTTACCAGATCACAATTATTACATGATGATATAGGTCTATAAAAGAACAGTGTCTTATTATATCATCACAATATTATTTAAAATGCATTATGGCAACACAATAATTGGTTTATAACATCAAAATGTGTATTAATGACATCACAACATTGGAATATGATTATCACTATGGCTTTTATGATCTCATGATGATTATAACTTCATAGCAGTAGCTTATACCATCAGAGCTGATTATAACATCACAATGGTCATTTATGGCATCACAACAATGAGTTATGGCATCGCAATTAAATGTCACAATTGTGAATTTATGACACTGCAATGAATTTATGACTTGTTAATTGATTTTTTTAACTTTTATTTAATGAATATAATTTCCAAAGTACGGCTTATGGATTACAATGGCTTCCCCCCCATAACATCTCTCCCACCCGCATCCCTCCCCCTGAGGTAACAATGGTTTTTAAGATACCACAACTAGTATGATGTCACAATGTGGTTCATGACATTACGCTTCATTATGACTTCATAATGATAGATTTAAAATGTCACAATGTTTTTGTAAATTCAGAATGAATTTTGACATCAGAATGATAAGTTTATGATGGTGGTTTATCATATCCCAGTTGATTACAACATCACAAAGAATTTATGATATCACAATATTTATGGATTTACAAGTAATTTATTATATCACCATTGAATTTCTTAATTTTTAAAATGTTGTTCAAGGAATATAACATCTTGCATTTAATATATACAGATTTGGGAATGTGATGCTTCTTTCCTCCCAACATCCCTCCCACCCATACTTTCACATTTCTTCCTCCTCCCGTTTCCTTTCCTATTCTTATTTTTACAGAGATTAATTTTAAGTTAATTTTTACACGCATAAGATTAGCCCTACACTAAGTAGAGAGTTAAATGATTACTATGAAGAATAAAAGAAGTAAAGAACAAAAACAAACAAGAAAACAACATTGTTCCACAACAGTCAAGGCAAGGGCTGTTCAAAATCAATACATCTCAAAGTTTCATTTTCACTCCTATAGATTACATCTGAAGTACTCTATTACTTACCATAGATCAGAGAGACAATATGGTATGTGTCCTTTTCTGACTGGCTTATTTCGTAAGTAAAATGGTTTCCATTTATATCTATTTGGCTGCAAACAACAAGTTTTCATTTCTATTACCAGAGTGCATTATTCCATAGGGTATATACCATAATTTGTTTTATCTACAATTGATGGGGATACACATAACTATTCAGAATTATGGTTTCACTTCCCATGGATAAATATCCAGGGCTGAGATGGCTGGGTCATATGGTAGCACTATATTCAGCTTTCTGAGATATCTCCATACTGTAGTCCACAGTGGCTTTAACACTTTACATTCCTACTAATAGTGGATTAAGGTACCCTTCTCCCCACATCCTTGCCAGCATTTGTTGCTTGTTGATTTCTGTATGTAAGCCATTCTAACAGAGGTGAGGTGAAACCTCATTGTGCTTTTGATTCACATTTCCCTGAAGCCTAGTGATACTGAGCATTTTTCTGTGTGTCTATAGGACATTTAAATTTCCTCTCTTGAACAATATATGTTCAGGTCCTTTGCCATTTTCTTATTTGGATTTTTTTGTAGTTGTAGAGTTTCTCGTGCTCTTTATAGAATATGGAAGTTAATCCTTGGTCAGTTGCATTGTTTTTAAATATTTTCTCCCATTCTGTTGGTTACCTTTTCTAGAAGACTTCTAAGAATTATTTCCCTATGTCAGTGTTTTGTATGGCTTCCCCGATTTTCTCTATTTAGGTCTCTGGTTCATTTTGAGTGGATTTTTTGCATAAGGTGTAAGGCAGCAGTCTTACTTCATACTTCTCCATGTAGAGAACCAATTTTCCCAGCAGCATTTTTTTTTTTAACTTTAAACACATTTTTATTACACAAAGGTGTCACATCATTGGGTATTTCTCTACTTTGTATACAATTATTCTCCACAGAAAGGCTGCTTCTTAACTTCTCATCTGGTGATGGCAAGCACTAAAATCCTGATTTTTTAACAGAATAGTAGTAAAAATGCCTCAGTGATTTAAGTTGAAAGCAGTACACTGGTACATGGCTCTTGCACCCAGTATCAGGAATGTACAAATGTCTTTTTTATTTATTCAAAAGTACAAAATAAATTATCTGTAGGCATGGACAATGACAGCAGTAAACCATTATATATTGTCAACTGAAACCAGTAACTGATGCTTATAGTGATTTTCTTCAGCAAGCCTTTTCTCCGTTTTCTTCAACTGACTTCTCTGAAGTTCTTGATGAGGAACATTGCCTTGAGCTTCCTGTCACAGTTCATTAATAATGGTAAAGCATTATTCTAAGAATTAGAACATACCACCTCCCATACCACCTCCCATTCCGCCCATCGCGCCCATTCCAGGGTCCTTCTCTTCTTTAGGAATTTCTGTGACTACAACTTCTGCTGTAGTTAACAGAGAGGCCACTCCAGCAGCATCCAGTAAAGCAGTTCTTACAACCTTTGTTGGATCAATGATTCCTTTTTCTACCATATTCACAAAATCCCCAAGCATAGCATCATAACCAATTTCTGGGGAGCTTTGCAGAATTTTCTCAACAATCAAGGATCCTTCAACACCTGCATTCTTAGCAATAGTCATTGCTGGAATTTTCAGTGTTCTTTTAATAATATTACTAAGTAATTTATGATATCACCATTGAATTTCTTAATTTTTAAAATGTTGTTCAAGGAATATAACATCTTGCATTTAATATATACAGATTTGAGAATGTGATGCTTCTTTCCTCCCAACATCCCTCCCACCCATACTTTCACATTTCTTCCTCCTCCCTTTTCCTTTCCCATTCTTATTTTTACAGAGATTAATTTTAAGTTAATTTTTACACGCATAAGATTAGCCCTACACTAAGTAGAGAGTTAAATGATTACTATGAAGAATAAAAGAAGTAAAGAACAAAAACAAACAAGAAAACAACATTGTTCCACAACAGTCAAGGCAAGGGCTGTTCAAAATCAATACATCTCAAAGTTTCAGTTTCACTCCTATAGATTACATCTGAAGTACTCTATTACTTACCATAGATCAGAGAGACAATATGGTATGTGTCCTTTTCTGACTGGCTTATTTCATAAGTAAAATGGTTTCCATTTATATCTATTTGGCTGTAAACAACAAGTTTTCATTTCTATTACCAGAGTGCATTATTCCATAGGGTATATACCATAATTTGTTTTATCTACAATTGATGGGGATACACATAACTATTCAGAATTATGGTTTCACTTCCCATGGATAAATATCCAGGGCTGAGATGGCTGGGTCATATGGTAGCACTATATTCAGCTTTTTGAGATATCTCCATACTGTAGTCCACAGTGGCTTTAACACTTTACATTCCTACTAATAGTGGATTAAGGTACCCTTCTCCCCACATCCTTGCCAGCATTTGTTGCTTGTTGATTTCTGTATGTAAGCCATTCTAACAGAGGTGAGGTGAAACCTCATTGTGCTTTTGATTCACATTTCCCTGAAGCCTAGTGATACTGAGCATTTTTCTGTGTGTCTATAGGACATTTAAATTTCCTCTCTTGAACAATATATGTTCAGGTCCTTTGCCATTTTCTTATTTGGATTTTTTTGTAGTTGTAGAGTTTCTCGTGCTCTTTATAGAATATGGAAGTTAATCCTTGGTCAGTTGCATTGTTTTTAAATATTTTCTCCCATTCTGTTGGTTACCTTTTCTAGAAGACTTCTAAGAATTATTTCCCTATGTCAGTGTTTTGTATGGCTTCCCCGATTTTCTCTATTTAGGTCTCTGGTTCATTTTGAGTGGATTTTTTGCATAAGGTGTAAGGCAGCAGTCTTACTTCATACTTCTCCATGTAGAGAACCAATTTTCCCAGCAGCATTTTTTGAAGAGACTGTCTTGGCTCCAGAAGTTTATTTTTGCTCCTTTGTCAAAGATAAGTTGATTGTAGATGTGTATCTTTTTTTTTTTTTACTATGATTTCAATTATGCTCCTTTGTTGTACAAGGCTATTTTTAAGGCAGTACAGGTTCTTTTAATTATAACTGCCCTGTAGTATGTCTTAGGTTTGGTATTATGATGCCTCAAGCTTTGTATTTGTTGTTCAAGATTGCTTTAGCTATTCAGGGTCTCATTGAAGATGTTGCTTCTTCCACTACATAACCTGGAAGATTATTTTTCCACTTCATTATGTCTTCTTCTATTTCTTTCTTAAATGTTTTGTAATTTTCATTGTAGAGATCCTTGGCGTCCTTGATTAAATTTATCCCAAGGTATGTAAGTGTTTTGTAGACATTGTGAATGAGATTGATCTTAGAAATTCTTTGTCAGCTATGGTATTGTCTGTGTATACAAAGGGTATCGGCTTTTGTGTGTTTATTTTAACTCCAGCTACTACCAAATTCTTATATAACTTCCAATAGTGTCTTCATGGAGTCTTTTGGCTTCCCTAATATAGAATCATGTCATCAGTAAACAGGGATAGCTTGACTTCTTCTTTCCATATTTGTATACCTTTGATTTCTTTTATTCCTGCCTGATGGCTCTAGCTAAAACTTCCAGGAAGATATTTCATAGCAATCATTAGACTAGGCTTCCTTTTCAGGTTCCAGATCTTAATTGGAATACCTCCAATTTTCCCCATCCAGGAGGTTGAATGCTGTGCGTTTGTATAAATACTTAGATTATGTTGAGCAATATTCTTTTATACCCTATTTGCATAAGATTTTCAACATCAAAGAGTGTGTTTTTTAATTTTTTTGACAGGCAGAGTGGACAGTGAGAGAGAGACAGAGAGAAAGGTCTTCCTTTTCCATTGGTTCACCCTCCAATGGCCGCTGCAGAAGGTGGGCTGCAGCTGGCACACCATGCTGATCCGAAGCCAGGAGCCAGGTGTTTCTCCTGGTCTCCCATGTTGGTGCAGGGCCCAAGGACTTGGGCCATCCTCCACTGCACTCCCAGGCCACAGCATAGAGCTGGACTGGAAGAGGGACAGACGGGACAGAATCCGGCTCCCCAACCAGAACTAGAACCCGGTGTGCTGGTGCAGAAGGCAGAGGATTAGCCTATTGAGCCACGGCGCCGACCCAAAAGATTGTCTAATTTTGTCAAAAGCTTTTGCTACATCTATTGACATAATCATGCAGGTTTTGATCTTCAGTTTGTTGATTTTCAGATGTTGAAGCATCCTGCATACTAGGGATAAATCCCACTTGGTTTAGGTGAATGATCTTTCTTATGTGCTGTTGGATTCAATCTGCCAGTATTTTGTTGAGGATTTTCACCAGGGATATTGGTCTATAGTTGTCCTTTTCTGTCATGTCTTTTTCTGGCTCAGGTACTAAGGTGATGCAAGCTTCATTGAAGCAGTTTGAGAGGATGCCCTCTTTTGAATAGCATGAGAAGAATTGGGATTAGTTCTTCTTTAAATGTCTGGTAGAATTCAGTAGTGAAGCTGTTGCGACCTGGGATTTTCTTTGTTAAAGTGTCTTTATTACTCGGTAAACCACATTTGGGTTATTGGTCTGTTTAGATGTTCCTTGTCTTCATGGTTCAGCTGTGCCAAGGAATTTATCCATTTCTTCTAGGTTTCCTGATTTGTTCACATACAGTTCTTTATAAGAATTCCTGATGATTATTTTTATTCCTGTGGTATCTGTTACATTTTCTTTTGCACCTCTGATTTTGTTGATTTGGGTCTTCTCCCTCTTTTTTGGTTTGTTGGGTCAATGGCTTATTTAAAAAAAAACAGCTCTTCATTTCATTGACTTTTTGTATTTTTTTTTGTTTCAATTTCTTTTAGATTTTTTCCTTAATTTTAATTATTTCTTTCCTCCTACTAATTTGGGTCAAGTTTTTTTTTTTTCCTAAGGTCCTTGAGATGCATTGACAACTCATTTATTTGGTGACTTTCCAGTTTTTTGATGTATGCATTGATCATTATAAACTTCCCTCTTAACACTGCTTTTGCTGAATCACATAAGCTTTGACATGAGGTACTGTCATCTTCATTTGTTTCCAGAATTTTTTTTTATTTCTGATTTCTTTTTTCACCCACTGTTCATTTAGGAGTGTATTGTTCAGCAAAGTTTCAATGGCAGAGTAGGGAGGGAGCTTACTGCTCAAGTACAGGAGATATAGTTAAAAAGAAGTGGAGATAGTGTAGTCTAGGGAAGATTTAGGGAAAAATAACAGAGAAAACACTACTAAAATTAATGAGATATGGTAAACATTCACATAAGGTGTGGGCACACACAGCTTGGGACTCCAACAGCTGAGAGCCTACAAACCAGTGCTGGAAAGTGAGATGAGAGCAGACTGCAGCAGCCCAAGTCACTGGCAAAAAAGTGGCAGGAAAAGCCTAGAGGGAATTAGGCTTGAAGCCCCATGAGGAAAAGTGTACCAGCCAAACAAGAGGAAAAAACAAAAAGGACAGGACAGACATGTTTCTCTCTCTCCAATCACTCTTTAAAGGTGTACTCTGACTAGCTGATAGAGTGGGTGCCATTTTGGATATATGTAACAGATGTGCAGGCTGGTGCTGTGCCTGGCAATCAGCCGGGCAGAGACTCCTGACTCTGGTGGAGAGAAATAACAGGGGGCTAGGAGCTTGTGACTATGTGAAGCTTCTGAGCCAGGACTGTGAACAAAACTGAGTGTGTGTGGGAGAACTCGTGGTGTGGCTGGGATTTTGAGCAGTATCAGTGGGAGATGCCACTAGCTTGGGGACTCCTGGTACCTGATGAGAGACATTGCTGGGGAATCAACTTACACTGAAGACAGCACAGATCCATTGTGTGGTCCTTGGAACAGGGCTGATGAATATTATACCCACTGGGGCTAGCACTCAGGCACTGTTCTCCTTTGAGGAGAAGAGCTCAGCTGAGCAGATTATACTTCCCTTCTAATTGAAAACAAAAGAGAGAGAATTACCACACCAAACCTGGGTTTGTCACCATAGGCATACCCTTACCCTGGAGAAATGAACAGAGCTTGCTGGCCAGAAGACAAAGCACAGCAAAGTACACAGTCAAACCAAAAGCAAGAAGTAGAAATTAGAACACTAAAAAACACCATTGGGAATCTACAGGATACTAAAAAATATTCAATTTCTAAGAGTTCCTGAAGGCATGGAGAGAGAGAAACCATTAGAAGGCAATTTTTAGGGAAATACTAACAGAAAACTTTGAAGGTTTGGAGAAAGAAAGGGACATCCAAGTACTAGAAGCACACAGAACTCCCAATAGCCATGACCAGAAAAGAGCCTCACCATGACACATTGTAAACAATTCCACATAGTGAAATATAAAGAGAAGATTCTAAAATGTGCAGGAGAAACTCCAGATTACATTCAGAGGATCTCCAGTTAGACTTAAGCAGACTTAAAAAAAAAAACCTTTTAATTAATAAATATAAATTTCCAAAGTACATAGGTTTTCAAAGTTCATAGCTCTTCAGAGTCTTCTAGGCCCTAATGTTATCATATTAATTGAAATCTATACCTACCCAAGTGAATATTTACAGAACAAAAAATAAAACTATCTTAGATTTTTTTGAAACAGTCCAAAATGTAGTTCTATGTACCCATATTTTTCCTATAAATTTAATAACTGAAACTCTGGAATAATACACAGTGGTATGCTTTTTTCCTTTGTTTTTGTGTTTTTAACTTTTATTTAATAAATAAAAATTTCCAAATTACAACTTTTGTACTATAGTGGCTTTCTCCCCATAACCTCCCTCCCAGGCAAAACCATTCCATCTCCCACTTCCTCTCCCATCCCATTCTTCATCAAGATTCATTTGTAATTATCTCTTTTATACAGAAGATCAACTTAGTATATACTAAGTAAATATTTCAACAGACTGCACCCAAACAGACATACAAAGAATAATATTTGAGTAGTAGTCTTACCATTAATTCACATAGTGCAACACATTAAGGACTGAGAACCTACATGGAATAAGTGTACAGTAACTCCTGTTACTGATTTAACAATTGACACTCTTATATATGACATCAGTAATCACTGAAGGCTCTTGTCATGAGCTGCCAAGGCTATGGAAGTCTTTGAGTTCACAAACTCTGATTTTATTTACACACAGTCATAATCAAAGTGGAAGTTCTTTCCTCCCTTCAGAGAAAGGTACCTCCCCTCTTTGATGGACCATATTTTCCTCTGGGATCTCACAGAGATCTTTCATTTAGGTCATTTATTTTTGCTACAGTGTCTTGGTTTCCATTGCCTGAGATACTCTCATGGGCTTTTTGCTGGATCTTAATGCCTTAAGGGCTGATTCTGAGGCCAGAGTGCTGTTTACAGCATCTGCCATTTTATGAGTCTGTGTGTATCCTGCTTCCCATGTTGGATCGTTCTCTCCTTTATAATTTTATCAGATAGTATTAGCATACTCTAGTCTTGTTTATGTGATGCCTTTGACATTTAATCCTATTTTTATTATCAATTATGAAATTAAACTGATCACTTTGACTAGTAAGATGGCATTGGTACATGCCACCTTATTGAAATGGATTTGGAATCCCATGGCATATTTCTAGCTACTAGGGTAGAGCTACCTAAGAAAAATTGTGTGTTAATTAAAGAGTTCAAACAGTGTTGTTAAGTAGAACAAAAAAAAAAAAAAAAACCCGAAAGGATAAAATAATAAGTTGTTCCTTGACAATCAGGAAAAAGGCTGATCAAGTCATTGTTTCTCATAGTGACCATTTCACTTCAACAGCTTTCCTTTTAGGTGCTCAGTTATTGTCACAGATCAGGGAGAACATATTGTATTTGTCCCTTTGTGACTGCCGTATTTCACTCAGAATGATGTTTTCCAGATTCCTCCATTTTGTTGCAAATGGTCAGATTTCTTTTTTTTTTTACTGCTGTGTAGTATTCTATAGAGTACATATCCCATTTTCAAACTTATGAGATACAACAAAAGCAGTGTTAAGAGGAAAATTTATAGCAGTAGGTGCCTACATCAAGAAATTGGAAAGGCACCAATAAATGATCTACCAGTGCATCTCAAGGATCTAGATAAACTACATCAAACAAAACACAAAATGAGTTTGAGAAGAGAAATTATTCAAAACAGAGTAGAAATCAACAGAATTGAATCCAAAAAAATACAAAAGATCAGCAAATGAAGAGCTGGTTTTTTGAAAACATAAACAAAATTGACACATCATTGCCCCAACTAATTAACAAATGGAGAGAAAAGACCCAAATCAATAAAATCTGATATGAAAAAGGGAATGTAACAACAGACACCACAGAAATAAAAAGAGTCATCAGAAATTACTACAAAGAATTGTATGCCAACAAACTGGGAAATCTACCAGAAATGGATAGATTCCTGGACAAATAAAACCTACCTAAATTGAACCATGAAGACATAGAAAACCTAAACAGACCCATAACTGAGTCAGAAATTGAATCAGTAATAAAGGTCCTTCCAAGAAAGAAAAGCCCAGGATCGGGTGGCTGCACAGCTGAATTCTACCATACATTTGAAGAAAAACTAACTCCAGTTCTTCTCAAAATATTCAAAACAAGTGAAAGAGAGAGAATCCTCCCAAATTCTTCCTCTGAAGCCAGCATCACCTTAATTCCTAACCTGAAAAAGATGCAACAGAAAAGAGAATTCCAGACCAATTTCTCAGATGAACATAGGTGCTAAAATCCTCAATAAAATTATGTCCAATAGAATTCAACAACACATCAGAAAGATCATCCCCCCAGACCAAGTGGGATTTATCCCTCGTATGCAGGGATGGTTTAATGTGCACAAATCAATCAATGTGATTCACCACATTAACAGAATGCAGAAGAAAACCCATATGATTATCTCAATAGATGCAGAGAAAGCACTTGCTAAAATTCAACACCCTTTCATTATGAAAACTCTAAGCAAATTGGGTATAGAAGGAACATTCCTCAACACAATCCAGGCAATTTATGACAAACCCACGGGCAGCATCAAAATGAATGGGAAAAGTTGGAAGCATTCCCACTGAGATCCGGTAACAGACAGGGAGGTCCATTTTCAACATGGCTATTCAATATAATACTGGAAGTTTTAGCCAGAGCCAAGAAAAAGAAATCAAGAGGATACAAATTTGGAAGGAAGAAGTCAAACTAGCCCTATTTGCAGATGACATAGTTCTATACATAGGGGATCCAAAAGCCTCCACCAGAAGGCTATTGTAATTTTTAGAAGAGCATGGTAAAGTAGCAGGATATAAAGTCAATACCAAAAAATCAATAGGCTCTGTATACACAGATAATGCCATAGCTGAGAAGAACTTCTAAGATAAATCCATTCACAATAGCTACATACAGAATCTAGCTCTCTGCTGATGGCCTGGGAAAACAGTGGAAGATGGCCCAAGTGCTTGGGTTTCTGCACAAGCATGGGGGACCTGGAGAAAGCATCTGGCTCCCGTCTTCATATCAGCCTGACTCTGGCTCCTTATGTCCATTTGGGGAGTAACCGAGCAGGTGGAGATTACTCCCTCCCTCTCTCTATCTCTGTCTGCCTCTGCTTCTCTGCAACTCCTACTTTAAAAAAAATAAATCTTTGGGAAAAAAGAAATATAAAATATTCCTAACACATCTATGTTTCCCAGATGTAGCAAGGTAGAAATAAGCAAAGAATATTTTCAAATTTCTTTTGGAAACAGCATTACATTGTTGATGATACAAGTTGACCCTACCAGAACTTTAAATATGAATTAAGTATAAGCCTCACTTTCATAAACAGATGTATATATCCTTAATATTTCTATAATAAATTAAATCACATATAAAATATAAAAATATAATTAATAGCAACTGAAATGCAAGAAAAATGTGAGAGGTGGTTAACATTTTTAAACAATCTATTGAAATATTCCAGGTAACTAAAAAATTCAAGAAGAAAATCACCTGACCATATAGATTGAATGTTGAAAAGTGTTTGAAAAATCATCATGAAATTAAAAAAAAACTGATAGCAGCATATTTAAAAAGAAGTAGTTTCCTTATTCTGATCAGGATTGTTTAGAGAGGATCCTACAAAAACAACAGAATACATACAGGATCATTGACAGCTTTTTCCCTGCCTGGAAATAAGTCTTGTCCAGGCCACCTCCACTATCTTCAACTTCTGATTGGAGCAGTAGTGGGGGAAGGGGAGAGCAAAAAGGAATAAAATGGTGTAAAGATTTCTAAGCAATAAAATGTCAATATATTGGAGATATTCAGAGAGAAGCAATAAAATCTAAAAACAAATACAACTGATAATGAATTTAACCAGATAACTGGAAAGATCAATATTTTTAAAATTCACTAGATACCATGAACCAGTAAAAAACAATAGAAAATACTAAGGGTCAATAGGCAGAGCAGAAAACAAATGCTGACAGGAGAAAAGGGAATTAAGGATTGAGTCATGCGATGTCTTTCAGCATTCTTCAAATCAATATTAAAAAGTAACACAAAAGACCCAACATTATTGTATATGTCCAATGGAATGCTATTCACTTCTACTATTTCTGACAACATGGATAAGCCTTGAGAATATTATGTAACATGAAACAAGCCAGGCACAGAAAGACAAATACTGCATGATCTCACTCATTAAATGGTGTCTGAAACAATCTTGTAGACATAGAGAACAGAATAAAGGTCCCCAGAGGCTGGGATTGGGATGGGGTGGAGAGAGTTGGTAAATGTACAAAAGTAATTTAGAGGGGAGGAATACATAGTGGTGTTTCACTGAACACTTGGATGACTGTAGTGAGCCTTCAAAAATGCATGGAAAATGTGTATTATGAGAAAAAATGTAGATTTAGATTTCAAAATATTTTTATATGAAAATCAACTTACCTTTTAAATTACATTTTCCACAACTTTATTGAAAATAATGTGCTGATTTTCAATACAAAGAAAATGAAGCCCAGAGGCTGACGCACAGAACTGTGACTCACTGAAGCAGTTACTGCACCGAGAGCTCCAGCAGGGACCCATCAGGGAGGACAGGGCCACAGGAGGGACCCGGTGGGTGCAGGAGCAGAGGGGAAAGGCCTCCCGCCTGGGGAGGTGGAGTCCGACCTGCACCCAGGCCTCGCCTCCTGCTCTCCCACCCAGCACAACCTGAAGTCAGGGGCCATTGCCCTGGATGTTGATGGGCTGCGGACTTTGTGAGGTTGTGTGCGCTCACGGCTGTGCACGCTGTCCACTCAGGCACGACGACGTCCACACCGCGTCCTCAAGCTGCGTCTTGACGTCACAGTTATCTTACAGTTCTGGGCAGGAGTGAGGTGCTAGGAGATGGCTCTGCTGTTGTGATGCTCCCAAAGCAAGTCGGGCTCCATGGCCTTCACCTTCATCACTGGGGGACGCTGGACACCTGAAGCTGAAAACCGCGACGTGGTGAGTGTGTGCGCCCAGGTGTCGGGAGAGGCGTAAAGCAGCCGTGGAAGCTGCTGAGAAGCTGGCAGGACGTGGGCCTCCCAGAGGTCATCTCCGAATCTGTGGCGCCATATTGCCGCTGGCCCAGCGCTTCCCTTGGTCCCCTCAGACCCGGGGGTCGGGGTCTGGACTGGCACCCGGACCCCCGACGCCCTGCCCCTTCCCTGCTCTCAGTGACTTCTCGACCCAGAGCCATCCCCAGGCAGCTGTGTGGCAGCAGCCCCGCGTCTCCCCGACTGTGCAGTGGGCACGGGGTGGTCATTAGGGAGAATGTGGGCTCCGTGTGTGGGGTGCGTGTGGGACAGGAGCTGTAGTTCATGCAGCCCTGGGCTCCTCCATCCTTCCCTGCCAGGACCTGATTCCCCCCAGTTTTCTAAATAGGTGGGCAGCAGGGTCTCTTCCAGGATGCTGGCCTCTCAGCACAGCTGTTTCTAGGGGGTCTCTCCATTTTCTGTTTCCAATAACATAGTCACCTAGAGTGGGTAAGGCTAAAACAACAGTTCTGTTTGACTTGGGGTTTTTGTTCAGGTTTTAGAGGGGCACATGTACCCTGTAATTTGACACTTGGGTATCATCTTCGCCCTTACAATTTCCCTTCACAAGCTGCCATCTGTATTTGCATTTTTCATATTAGAAATTTTGGCTACTCAAATTTATGATTATTTTAAAAATTATTTCTGTTCCATGAAACCTTTCCAATCCTGTAAATATGTCCACTAAGTTATTTTGAATTTATATTTTTGATATAAAAACCTCATTGTTTTATATGTTTTCATTTTTGAAGGATGTTGGAGCATGACTGAAAAAATTTGTGTATATTCAAGGCGTGCTACATGATGTTTTGATATGTGAGGAAACTTTCAAAAGTTATGGAAAAAATCACATTATTTTTTTTTAAATGTCATCAATCCTTTATTAGCAAATCTGTGCGGGTTAACTTGCTCAGCTGGCTCAAAACAGTGGACGTGTACAATCTATAATTACTGTCTCTTTAAAAATGGGTTAAAAAATTCCTCTGCTTAAGCATGTTTGTTAAAAAGAAAAATTACAGTGTCACAGAAAAAAATTGTCAAAATGATTTCAGTCCATTAGAAAACAGCATGTGGTAGTTGCTGTTGCCTTAACAACTCCACATGGAGATAACTGGAGGAGAAAACCCGTCCCTTCAGGTAAAAAGTCATCACAATCCCTCACCCCCACTTCCACCTCCTTGTTCAATTCCCACCCTTCCTTCTAAATACAGTCAGGGTAATGAGAGAACCTGGAGGCCTCTCACGTTAAGGCTCACACCAAGGGACACTGCCTCAGCAATCTGGAAACCTAGACCATTTCCAAGCCAGACTTCTAGCAACTGCAAAAGATCCTCAAGCTTCCAGAGAGGACCAAGGGCCCCTCGAAACATCGTGGGGATGGTGTCCCTGGCGGAGACCAGAACCCCTGCAGGGCTGGGCTTCTTTCAAAGCAAGAACACCCAGTACCCACCACTGCAGCTCACCTGCCAACTGAACAGCAGCAGCAGGCACCTAACTATTGATGCATCAAAGAGGTGTGCATCACCTGCCATTAGCCACCCAGGGAGAGAGAGCCCAGGGAGCACAGATAGCCTGTGTCTGCTGGGAGCAACTCTGCACATTTCCCACCAGAGCCACCTCTGCCTGGGTTCAGGTCTCATCTGCAGAGCCTGTGAGCTTCATTGGGTCCATGATATGGATCCTGCCCAGGATGACAAGCTTCACCTCTTTTAATGTCACACATCTGGGTCCATGTGAAGACCTGGTGTGGGAGTGGATAAATAGTGTAATGTTTTCTTTCTGCAACACATCCCGTAAGCTTGGTAAATAAAGCTTCCTAAACTCCCTGCAGAGACACTAGCAGCTCCCTCTGAAGCCTACCAGCACGTTGTGGACTACAAGCCACAGCAGGGCTGCAGCCTTGTTCCTCTGCATGTGGTCCCAGCTGCTCAGGGCTCAGCCATGAGAGCAGCATGCCAGGCTCGTCCTGCCAGGCCCAGGCCTTCTGGTGGGGCTGGCCTGCAAAGAGTGACTGGGATGTCAGGTCACAGGGCTTCAGCCACCATCAGCTGGGTGCCCACAGCTCCCAGCACAAACCCAGTGGCCAGTGGCCAAGGATGCCCATGAACAGAGTAGATTCAAGCAAAACCAGGTCCAAGGGCTGAGCCTGTCCTGGAAACTAGGGAGTTCAGTGCCAAAGCTGGCTGAAGAGAGGGGCCCAGAGGGATCTGCCGAGCTCAGAAGCCAACACCCCAGCACCCCACCCCACCAGACACTCACATTATCTTTTAATTCCATTTTTTGTAAGCTCTTTGGAGTCCCTGTGTACATATGCATTATGAAATGATCAGGACAATCTAACATCTGTCACCTTACATTGCTAAGTTTTTAAGAGAATATGTAAGATATTAGCAAGTTGTGAGTATGTAATAGCATATTCATATAGTTACTGTGTTGAATATTAAGATCTTAAGGAGTTAATTTATCTCATAACTGCAAATGTGTATTCAGCTAACATTTTCTCATTTCCTTCACTGTCAGCCCTTGACAACCACCATTCTGTTCTGTGATTCAGTGTGACTTTCTTAGATTCCACATATGAGTGAGATTGTGTGGCATTTATCTCTCTATGCTTTATTTCAAATAGCCTAATGTCCACATTCTTATTTTTAGATCCATGTTTTGACAAAATGGCAGAATTTGCTTTTTAAGGTTAATGTGATTCCAGTGTGTGTGTGTGTGTGTGTGTGTGACATTTTCTTTATTCATCTGTTGACAATGTAATTATTTCCATATCTTGTTCCTGTAGATAATGCCAATATGAATGCGGAGGTACAGGTGTCTCTTTGAGATTTGATTCTTATTTCCTTTCTATACACACACAGTAGTCATATTCATTTTTTCATATGTTCTATATTTAATTTTGTTGGAAGACCTACATAGTGTTTTCTGTGTAGGAAATACCAATTTACATTCCCACCAACTTATGTATTCCCTTTTTTCCACATCTGGTCCACTGTTATATTTTACTTTTGGATAATAGTCATTGTCACATATATGAGGTGATAACCATTGTGGTCTTCTTTTTTTAAGATTTATTTACTAGAGTTACAGAGAGGCAGAGAGAGAGAGAAGTCCTCCACCCTCTGGTTTACTCCCCAAGTGGCCTCAAAGGCCGGGGCTGAAATGATCCAAAACCAGGAGCCACTAGGTTCTTCTGGGTCTCCCATGTGGGTACAGGGACCCAAGGACTTGGGCCATCTTCCCGCACTTTCCCAGGACATATCAGAGAGCTGGATTAGAATTGGAGCAGCCAGGACTCAAACCAGTGCCCCAATGGGATGCTGGCACTGCATTGGCAGATTTACTTGCTATGCCAGAGCGCCAGCCAAAATCATTGTGATCCTGATTAGCAGTTGTTGAGCCCCTTTTCAGTTACCTGTTGGCTACTTGTATATCTTCAGAGGAAAAAATGATCAATTGTTTACGGATTTTGTATTGCAATATTTGTTTTTAAGTTGTCTGTGTTCTTTGTATTACTCCCTTAATCAGACTTTGATTTTCAAATATTTTCTTCAATTCCTTACTTTATCTTTTCAGTTTTTCCTTTAGTATGCTGAACATTTTTTAGATTTTTATTATATTGTTTTGCCACCTGTGCTTTTAGTGTCACAACTAAACAATCATTGTTGAGATTAATGTCATTAAATTTGCTCTCATTTGTAAGGGATTTTAAATTCTGAGATCTTCTATGTAAGCCTTAAGATCATTTTGAGTTGACTTTCATGCTGGTGTAACATAATATTTCAGTTTTGGCATAAGGATGTCCAATTTGCTTCTGCTTCAGATGTGGTCATATGACAGTTAGTATACAATTGGCCAATGTGATGTCACTTGCTGGACACAGCACCCCTGATGATGTGCCTCCTGCTGGGCAGGAACCAGGCAGAAACCGTCAGAGTTCAGTTTTTCCTTAATCTGCCTCATCCCCCAGACACATCCTGCTGTACTCTGATGCTCGCCCCTGCCTGCAGGAAGAGACCTTAGAAGTGAGCATGCAAGGAGAGACATGTGAAGCCAAGTGCTATGATGGAGAGAAGCAGGGACTCTCCTAAATGGGTTAGGCACAGAGGGCTCTGTCCCCTTTCTCTGCAAGCCAGGGGTATATGGAGTCACTTCAAAAATTCATGGAGGGCTTGACATTTGGGATTGTGTTACAACCCTGCTTAGTGTTCCCACATCACCTATTGGAGTGCCTAGGTTAGAGTCAAAATTCCCAATTCCTGTTTCCTGCTAATATGCACTTTTGAGGAGAGTTAAGGATGAAGTATATGGGCTCCTTTCACCCACATGAGAGACCCATATCTTCTAGGAAGCACAGCTAATGGGAGCCCTGGGTACAGAGTGGATGGACATATAGTATCCCTTTGCTGCAATGTGTGTTTGTGGTCTGGTAAATAGCTCACTCCAGCATGAACTTCCTGATGTCAGATGGTGGTGCACAATTGAGAAAAGGGGGCTACTGAGGCATTTAGTCATTTTTCAATTAGTCTATGCAGCTGACATTCCCACAGGGAAGGGACACCACTGGAATAGTCTCAGTCTGGCCACACGTATACAGGATGTTCGTTTAAACTTTGAAAATTCACTACGTTCACATTAAAGGTGCAGAGATCTCTCATTAACTGTTCTCTCTCCAGATGACCACAATAGCTGGGATTGAGGCAAGCTGAAGTAGAGAATCCAGAACTCAGTACAGGTGGCATGGACCAAAGTATTTGAGCTACCATCTGCTGTGTCCTAGGGTGCACATTAGTAGGAAGTTGGGTTGGAAATGGAGTGGGACTCAAACCCTCAATTTATGAGTAAATGGGTCTCCAAAGAGCCATCTTACATGCCATTCCCAAATTCTCACACCTCTATTATTTTAAGAGGATTCCTACCACAGGCCAAACCAACTCTCCTGGCCCTGATGGTCATAGACCCTGAGGCTAAGCTGTGCAGACCCTCAACACCCTGGAAAATGCCCAGACTCAACTACCCAATGGATTGTTCACAGCAGCAGCTTCCTGCCATGCTTGCCACACAGTACTATGTACCTAGAGTTGTGACACCAGGCACTGTTCCCCTGACATTTCTTCATCTATATTCCATGTGCTGGTACCCAATTTGGCCATCCACATCAGAGTGATAACCACTGAATACTATGCTGAAGGGGGGTCCCAAGTTGGCTTACTTCAGGAAAACCTCATGAGTTCCTCCAGACACTCCCTGGCACTGATGCGGTTCATCCTCCCAGATAGTCACTAATGGGAGATACCCTGGCACAATAGTTTGTGCACCCCACAAACATCCCTTTGAGCGACAGTCACCCATTAACTGAGCTCATAGCCTAGGTAATTGTGACCTTTATGGGCACTGAATCAGGCATCACTTCAGAGCAGTGAACCAGCCCTGCTCGGTCATTGGCAATGAGGAGTACAAGCCCTTAGGATACCTGCACGTTCAATATATTAAGGCAGGAGCCACCTTTTTCCCATGAATCCAGGTGTCTCTCCTCCCCACCTCTCATTCACTATTTCTGATCCTTGGCATCGACAGTAACATGTCTTCTCCACCACACATAATGCTTCATACTGATGGGGTATGCCCACTAGGAACAGTTCCTCAAACCGCTCTTCAGCACCAAGACTCAGGCAGGCCAAGGAAGGAATTGCCTCAGTCAATCACCACACATTGGAAGCATGTGTGCTGAAATTTGTCTTCCCAACTCACCAATCTTGCCCCTAGTCAAGGCTGGAGGAAAGGAGACATATTGCTGATTATCACAACCTCAGCAAGGTAATGCCTCCTCTTAAGTCCATTTCATCAAACATTGTCACTATCTTCTAAAATGTTCAGATGCCTTTGCCTTAAGTTTGCTGTTACTGATGTGGAAATTATGTATTTTTGTGTGTCTGTGCCAGGTGCCATTCGCTTTTACATTTGGAGGCCAATGATTAGCTTTATGAAGCTTCTAAGGCATAACTCAGTGGCCCACCATGGGTTCATTTTGTTGACAGTATCTAACTGCTCTCTAGCTACTAACTAACATCCACCTGTGACACTGTCTGTATGACTTCCTTCTGAATGTTAACCAAGAGGAACATGCATAATGAGGCCTCATAATGAGGTTATGATGAATTATATTTGGGAACTAAATTCTGTCTACCAGATGAGTTGACAATTGAAGTCTTTGGTTTGTCATGGTGATTGTAATATCATAGATGCCACAGCAATGGAAAATTTCAGTACATTGCATGCCCTACCATGTACCATATTATAGAACCTTCTCTCCCTCCCCTGTGAATGGCCTTTCTTCTCTTCTCCCTCTCCCTTTCAAAGGGTATGAAGAATAATGGAATCTTTGGAGACAGGCATAAGAATTCCAATATCGGCCTTATTACCTGTTAGATGTATGACTTTGAGCATAGTTTTTGCTGTATTTGGTAGGGTTCCCATCACAAAATTACACACACTGAGTGGCTTAAAATACAGAAATATATTGGCTCACACAGTTCTGGATCCTTGAAGTGTGATATGAAGGTGTGTGCAGGGCACCTTGGAGAACTAGATTCATATCCTTCTCTGGCAGCGGTTGGCTTTCTGGCAGCCTTAGGCTTGCCTTCATCTTCCTATTGTGCTCTCCCTATATGTTTGTATGCATCTAGATTTTACCTATTTAATAAAATGCTGCTATATTGGTTCATGGTCCCATCCTAATGACCTTGTTTTGACTTGATTACCTCTGCAAAGACTTTATTTCAAATAAGGTCATATTCTGAGATCCTGGGGTTGGGACTTCAACCTGTAGGATGGCTGCCTTTCCATTCCTAAAGATGATGATGACTTTTTCCCTCAAATGACACTTTAAGGAACAGAATGTCATTAACTCATGAGAAATTACACCTTGTTTTAAAATGAAGTTCATTGCCACTTGTCACAAAAAGCATATTCCAATTTGACTCTGTGGATGTGGTTATGATGAACTATATTTGGAAACTAAATCCTGTCTACCAGATGATTTGACAAGATCTTAGGGGCATTTCGTAATGAATCCATTATTTTAAGAGTGTTTAGTTGAGAGGCAGAGCTACAGAAAGAAATGTCTTCTACCTATTGCCTCACACCCCAGCAGCTTTAAAGGCAGGAGCTGAACTGATTCAAAGCCTGGAGCCGGAAGTCAGGAACCAGGAGTTTCTTCTGGGTCTCCCACACAGGTGCAGGGACCCAAGCACTTGAGCCATCTTCCACTGCCTTCCCAGGCCAAAAACACAGATCTGAATAAGAAGATGAACATCCAGGGCTCAAACTGGTGCCCATATGGGATCCTGTCACTGCAGGCTGAAGGTGTAACCTAGTATGCTATACTGTCAGCCCCAGCCAATCCATTGTTACAGATTAATCAAGAAGTCTTTTTCATACTACATTCATTTGCACGATTGTGATAAAATAATTCCAAGTGCATTGCAGTTGGATTTTTAATATGCTGGTAAATTTGACCGGAGAGAGTGCAGTGCTTTCTAATCCATTATTGCTGACTACCCAATATCAAAATACATGCCAATCATAGCCCTGAAAGCATTTGCTCATTCTAGTCAGCATTCTCTTTTTGAAGTCATCAAGTGGCTCACATTTCTCTAAGTTGTCTCACTCCTTCCATGTACATGGTTTTGCAAAATTGTGTCACCACAGCAGTCTCAGATGTTCAAGTTTAAGGAATTCTCTTTCTATTTTGGTATTTCTTAGTACTCAAAATCAAAATTTGACCATAAATATTTATTGGCTCAAGGTACTTGTAGGCTCACTAAAAATTAACATATTAGTCAGCATGGTCTTTTCTAATATAAGTTCCTGATATTTTTGTTATTCTTTAATGAAATTTTAAGGTTTCTATTCATCCATGCTGTACTTATATGATTGTGACTCTGTTTCTACCAAATTACTAATTTGTACACCACATATTCAAAATGAACTGTCTTATATAGAGCATATCTCTTTATTTTGCTTAGAATTTAGCACTGTCACCTGAATGTGTAATTAATAACCTGATTTATGACAATAATAACACAGGGAAACACTGCGTGCCATGGTTTGGTTTATGATTCTGTGGTCATAAACTCGATTTAAATGCTGCAAGTTGTCCTAGAAACCGTCATGAGTATAGGATTTCAGCAACTTTAGGGCCAGTACCATCATGGTCATCAGCATGGGATACTACATCTTTCTGGATGTTACTGGAGCTGTAAATTATTTTCTGATTTTGGAAATTTTCCAAAATACATGTCCCTGAGATATTACAATTTTTCTAGTTTATTCTGGACACCTTTATAGAAAGACCAATCCACATGTTTGTTTTTTAATTATGGCTGACACTAAAGTACTCATTATTACATAAGGCAAAGTAAGCTTTTCCCTTGCTATGTGCATCAAATTTGTATTTTTTATCTAGACTTACATTTTATTACTTTAACCTGTGTATATCACTATCCACATAAAATCTAATCTTAGCACTGCCAATGCATGGTCATTCTTTTGGGCATGTACATTGTAATGCCATGAATTTACTCAAAATTGTTCAAGATGTATTAGCAACCTCCATCTTCAAATTGTATCTAATCACTTTTGGACATCACATTATTTCATTTAAAGGTCAAATATGTTTTATAGTTTCTTTATTTTTAGGGACTCAAAATTGGCTATTCACTTTAAATTTTCCATGCATTTGGTTCAAATACTATTATCTTAGCTCTAAGATTATTGAATTCAATGGCATAAAATTTCCTTGATTTAAGAGATTACACAATTTTGGTAGTTTAAATTTATATTTAGTGCTGTTTTTATCTATGTCTGTTACATCCCCTTGAGCGTTATTTCTGCTTCTATTAAATTTGCCATTGGTACACCCAGTAGTCAGTATACCACATATATGGAATTGTCACATTTCTCTATTTTCATATTGTATTTGAATTTGTTTACTACAACCTGAGTAAATTGTCAATAATCTAATTTGTGCCAATTCTGGTGCAGGAAACTTCAGGCTACCATGATTTGCTTTTTCATTGTTAGGCTATCATCCCTCTGATTTCTGGAAGTTGTCCAAACAAATTTTGTGTTCAAAGTATCTGAGAACAATCTAGGGCCTGTTCCATCAGTTTCATTAGCAGGAGTGTTCATTTTTAGCCTACTACATTCAAGGAATTTGAAATTAACCATTCACTCTGGAAATTTAGGTAAATATTTTTTGGTCCTTAAATTCATTGAACTCACTCTTTTTCACAAATATTCTAGTCTAGGCTAATCCCAACCTTGTGAATCTGTGGCCATGATGACTTAAATATTTCTTGTGAGGTCACCATCACACCCAACATTCTATAACTTGTCCTGGAAACCTTCAGGTATACAGTGTCTCAGAGCCATCTTAGCCAAGCATAATTATTCTCTCTTCTCAAGGTAATATATACATATATATGAAAAATAATTAGCTATATATAATGTATATATATATACATATATAACTTCTGGATTTTTATAGAACTAAATCATTTATTGATTATTCAGTTTTTTGATTTTCAAATTTTGCACTGTGTATCTAGATATTGGCACATTTCCTGACAATTAAGTGGGTAAGTGGCAGTATCTTGATGTGGATTTATTCTCAGGATTATGTATGTTTATCTAATTTTAGAGGTTGGTAGAGAGAGACAGAAACTATGAGCCATATCTGGTGCCTTACTCCCCATTCTTGTAATGACCAGTAGCTAGATTATTATGGAACACTGAACTATACTTTTTAGATAATAAATTTTATATGTATGCATAAATTTTAAAAACGTTGCTCTATAAATGAATATAAAAATAAATTTTATATATATATATATATATATGAGCATGGGCTTTCTTTCACAAAAATCTCTTTTGAAAGAATTATTTGTTTATTTGAAATGCAGAGAGGGAGAGAGAGGAAAGGAAGAGAGAGAGAAAGAGAGAGATATCTTCCCAGGCTCTGGCGCACTCATCAAATGACTGCAGTGCCAGGACAGGACCAGGAACTAGGAGCTTCTTCCAGGTCTCCCACAAGGGTGTAGGAGTCCAAGCACATGGACCTTTTCCATTGCTTTCCCAGGTGCATTATCAGGGAACTTGATTAGAAGTGGAGCAGACAAGAAGGTGCAGAGGCACAAGTACTTGGGCCATCTTCTACTGCTTTTACAGGCCATATCAGAGAGCTGGATTGGAAATGGAGCAACCTAGACTTGAACCAGCACCCATATGGGATGCAAGCACTGCAGCAGTGGCTTCATATGCTATGCCATAGTGTCGGCCCAACAATGACATCTTTCACAAGCAGTTGACCAGATATTTCTAGGTTTGGTGTAGTAATGCATCCTTTGAAACTCATATGTTGATGACAGTCTAAAGATAATAGATAATTCATATTTAGTTATTCCTTTGTATCTTCTTATAGCTACTATTGTTGTTTAGTTTTAATGCACAGTATTCAACCATTATGTTATATTGCTACTTTATTTTGTGTTTCAAAACTTTACTATCACATGTATATTATCAATACTCTACTGTCTACCAATGCTAGAATAGTGAACCTGTGACCATCCTGCATGGGCTTTTCATTGAGACCTCACCAACTGGAGGGTATTTCTCCACATTCTCCTGACAGTGTTCATGTTCACATTTTCTTTTTATTATTTAAAAATTGATGGAGGATGTAGGGGGAGAGGAGAGAGAGAGAGAGAGAGAGAGAGAGAGAGAGAGAGAGACCTTCCATCTAATGGCTCACTACACAAATGGCTGCACCATCCAGGGATGGACCATACCAAGTCCAGGAGCAATGAAATCCATCAGGCCTCCCATGTGGGCAGTGTCAGGCAGTTAAGAATTTTAGTATCATCTGCTCCCTCACAGGCACACTAGAAGTGATCTGGATCCAAAACAGTGGAGCTAGGATTCAAATGGTAACTCTGATATGGGATGTAAGCCTTGTAAACAGTGGGGTATCCCAATGCATCATTACACCAACCTGTACACATTTTCTTGGACCACTGTAACTCTTCTCCTTTTCAAGGTGATGCGTTCTTTGCCTTCTCTGTAGTTTTAAAGGATTGCAGATCAAGAAATTAACAAGTATAATTCTTGATACACATTTCTCTAATATTATCCCGATAATTGTCCTGAACTTTCCTTAATTTAACATATTGACCTTTCTGTAATCATCTAATTATCATTTAACTATAATGGAATATTTTTCAGCAATTTCGTTTTATCAGCTTTACCCTACCTTTGCTCCTACATTATTTAGTCCCACTTACACCTGTTAATATATAATTCAAATTATAACATATCTATCTTTATTTATGTTTAATTTATTACTATCACCTGTATACATCAAAAACCTCCTAATGAATGCGATTCATAGTATAAACCCATGTAAGTTTTTTCATAATATCCATTCAATGAAAACCTGTCTTCTCCTGAAAATTTGATGTTTACAGTTTTGCAGATCTTGTCCCACATAATCATTTTCACATTCCATGTGTTCTTAAATATTCCTTTAGTTCTTAATATTCCAAAAGTTGTCCTGTTGCTTTGAACAGTATAATATAACCATTGTTACGAGTATCTATCCTTTAAAATGTTTTGGGCTTTTGGCCTAATTTTACTTTATAGTCATTCATTTCTAATGTTTTCTTTTTTCAATTTTTATATATATTTTTCCCCAAATAGTCATTGTAACTGGCAGATACTTACTACTATTACCAATGAGTTGAGTTTTACTCACAGTAAACTATATACTTTATGTGTATCAGTCATGTCCTTTTTGTATTTTTAAGTTTGTACTTGAATTTATTTCCAAAGGTGTATATATCATAGCTATTTTATAGTCAGCCACTCCTACTACTATTAACTTGCTCATGTTATAATTGTAAAGAAAATGACTCTTAATTTCTCCTGGCCACTTTCTTGTACACGTTTCTCAGAACCATCATAGACCAATATAATCACTTTCTCAATACAGATTAAATATGTTTTGTCTATTTATGAGTTCTATGACAAAGTATTTACCTTCCATTTTTAATTTTTTTTGTAAGTGATACTATTTTTTAAATTTTATTTAATGAATATAAATTTCCAAAGTACGACTTATGGATTACAATGGCTTCCCCCCCATACCGTCCCTACCACCCACAACCCTCCCCTTTCCCACTCCCTCTCCCCTTCCATTCACATCAAGATTCATTTTCGATTATCTTAATATACAGAAGATCAGCTTAGTAGACATTAAGTAAGGATTTCAACAGTTTGCTCCCACACAGAAACATAAAGTGAAAAATAATAGATGATTTTTTTTAAATGATGATGAAATCAGATCAGACCTATTGTCATGTTTAATCCCAGTGAGAGTCAAGTTGGGAATTGATAATTTCTTTTTTTTTTTTAAGAAGATCAGTTTAGTATGCATTAAGTAAAGATTTCAACAGTTTGCACCCCCATAGAAACACAAAGTGAAATATATTGTTTGAGTACTCGTTATAGCATTAAATCAAAATGCACAGCACGTTAAGGACAGAGATCCTACATGAGGAGTAAGTGCACAGTGACTCCTGTTGTTGACGTTACAAACTGACACTCCTGTCTATGGCATCAGTAATCTCCCTATGCTCCAGTCATGAGTTTCCAAGGCTATGGAAGCCCTCTGAGTTCTCCGACTCTTATCTTGTTTAGACAAGGTCATAGTCAAAGTGGAGGTTCTCTCCTCCCTTCAGAGAAAGGTACCTCCTTCTTTGATGACCGGTTCTTTCCACTGGGATCTCACTCACAGAGATCTTTTGCCAGAGTGTCTTGGCTTTCCATGCCTGAAATACTCTCATGGGCTTTTCAGCCAGATCCGAGTGCCTTTAGGGCTGATTCTGAGGCCAGAGTGCTATTTAGGACATCCGCCATTCTATGAGTCTGCTGAGTATCTCACTTCCCATGTTGGATCACTCTCCCCTTTATTTATTCTATCGGTTAGTGTTAGCAGGTACTAGACTTGTTTATGTGCTCCCTTTGACTCTTAGTCCTTTCATTATGATCAATTGTGAACTGAAATTGATCACTTGGACTAGTGAGATGGCATTGGTACATGCCACCTTGATGGGATTGAATTGGAATCCCCTGGCACGTTTCTAACTCTACCATTTGGGGCAAGTCTGATTGAGCATGTCCCAAATTATACATCTCTTCCCTCTCTTATTCCCACTCTTATGTTTAACAGGGATCACATTTCAGTTAATTTTCAACACTTAAGAATAACTGTGTATTAATTACAGAATTAAACCAGTCATATTAAGTAGAAGAGATAAAAAAAAACTACTAAGAGGGATAATGTATTAAGTTGTTCATTAACAGTCAGGGCTGTGCTGATCAACTCACCGTTTCCCATAGTGTCCATTTCACTTCAACAGGTTTCTTTTTTGGTGTTCAGTCAGTTGTCACTGATCAGGGAGAACATATGATATTTGTCCCTTTGGGACTGGCTTATTTCACTCAGCATGATGTGTTCCAGATTCCTCCATTTTGTTGCAAATGACTGGATTTCATTGTTTCTTACTGCGGTATAGTATTCTAAAGAGTACATATCCCATAATTTCTTTATCCAGTCTACTGTTGATGGGCATTTAGGTTGGTTCCAGGTCTTAGCTATTGTGAATTGAGCTGCAATAAACATTAGGGTGCAGACCTCTTTTTTGTTTGCCAATTTAAATTCCTTTGGGTAAATTCCAAGGAGTGGGATGGCTGGGTCGAATGGTAGGGTTATCTTCAGGTTTCTGAGGAATCTCCAGACTGACTTCCATAGTGGCTTGACCAGTTTGCATTCCCACCAACAGTGGGTTAGTGCCCCGTTTTCCCCACATCCTCGCCAGCATCTGTTGTTGGTAGATTTCTGCATGTGAGCCATTCTAACCGGGATGAGGTGAAACCTCATTGTGGTTTTGATTTGCATTTCCCTGATTGCTAGTGACCTTGAACATTTTTTCATGTGCCTGTTGGCCATTTGGATTTCCTCTTTTGAAAAATGTCTATTGAGGTCCTTGGCCCATCTCTCTTAAGTGGGTTGTTGGTTTTGTTTTTGTGGAGTTTCTTGATCTCTTTGTAGATTCTGGTTATTAACCCTTTATCTGTTGCATAGTTTGCAAATATTTTTTCCCATTCTGTCGGTTGTCTCTTCACTCTCCTGACTGTTTCTTTTGCAGTACAGAAACTTCTCAATTTGATGCAATCCCAATAGTTGATTTTGGCTTTGACTGCCTGTGCCTCCCGGGTCTTTTCCAGAAATTCTTTGCCTGTGCTAATATCTTGAAGGGTTTCTCCAATGTTCTCTAGTAACTTGATGGTGTCAGGTCGTAGATTTAGGTCTTTAATCCATGTTGAGTGGATTTTTGTGTAAGGTGTAAGGTAGGGGTCTTGCTTCATGATTCTTCACGTGGAAATCCAATTTTCCCAGCACCATTTATTGAATAGACTGTCCTTGCTCCAGGAATTAGTTTTAGATCCTTGATCAAATATAAGTTGGCTGTAGATGTTTGGGTTGATTTCTGGTGTTTCAATTCTGTTCCATTGGTCTATCCATCTGTTTCTGTACCAGTACCATGCTGTTTTGATTACAACTGCCCTGTAGTATGTCCTGAAATCTGGTATTGTGATGCCTCTGGCTTTGTTTTTGTTGTACAAGATTGCTTTAGCTATTCGAGGTCTCTTGTGCCTCCATATGAATTTCAGCACCATTTTTCAGATCTGAGAAGAAGGTCTTCGGTATCTTGATTGGTATTGCATTGAATCTATTATTTGCTTTTGGGAGAATGGACATTTTGATGATATTGATTCTTCCAATCCATGAGCATGGAAGATTTTTCCATTTCTTGGTATCCTCTTCTATTTCTTTCTTTAAGGTTTTGTAATTTTCATCGTAGAGATCTTTAACATCCTTGGTTAAGTTTATTCCAAGGTATTTGATTGATTTTGTAGCTATTGTGAATGGGATTGATCTTAGAAGTTCTTCCTCAGCCATGACATTGTCTGTGTATACAAAGGCTGTTGATTTTTGTGCATTGATTTTATACCCTGCTACTTTGCCAAACTCTTCTATGAGTTCCAATAGTCTCTTAGTAGAGTTCTTTGGGTCCCCTAAATAAAGAATCATGTCATCTGCAAAGAGGGATAGTTTGAGTTCTTCCTTCCCAATTTGTATCCCTTTAATGTCTTTTTCTTGCCTAATAGCTCTGGCTAGAACCTCCAGAACTATATTGAATAGCAGTGGTGAGAGTGGACATCCCTGTCTGGTACCAGATCTCAGTGGAAATGCTTCCAACTTTTCCCCATTCAATTGGATGTTGGCTGTGGGTTTTTCATAGATTGCTTTGATTGTATTGAGGAATGTTCCTTCTATACCCAATTTGCTTAGAGTTTTCATCATGAACGGGTGTTGTATTTTATCAAATGCTTTCTCTGCATCTATTGAGATAATCATATGGTTTTTCTTCTGCAGTCTGTTAATGTGGTGTATCACATTGATGGTCTTGCGCACATTAAACCATCCCTGCATACCAGGGATAAATCCCACTTGGTCTGGGTGGATGATCTTTCTGATGTGTTGTTGCATTCTATTGGCCAGAATTTTATTGAGGATTTTTGCATCTATGTTCATCAGGGATATTGGTCTGTAATTCTCTTTCAGTGCTGCATCTTTTTCCGGCTTAGGAACTAAGGTGATGCTGGCTTCATAGAAAGAATTTGGGAGGATTCCCTCTTCTTCGATTGTTCTGAATAGTTTGAGAAGAATTGGAGTTAGTTCTTCTTTAAATGTCTGGTAGAATTCAGCAGTGAATCCATCTGGTCCTGGGCTTTTCTTTGTTGGGAGGGCCTTTATTACTGTTTCAATTTCTGTCTCATTTATGGGTCTGTTTAGGTTTTTGATGTCTTCCTGGTTCAATTTAGGTAGGTTGCATGTGTCCAGGAATCTATCCATTTCTGATAGGTTTCCCTGTTTGCTGGCATACAAGTCCTTGTAGTAATTTCTGATGATTCTTTTTATTTCTGTGGTGTCTGTTGTTACATTTCCTTTTTCATCTCTGATTTTATTGATTTGGGTCTTTTCTCTTCTTTTTTTAGTTAGTTGGGCCAATGGGGTGTCAATTTTGTTTATTTTTTCAAAAAACCAGCTCCTCGTTTGGCTGATTTTTTGTAATGTTTTTCTTGATTCAATCCTGTTGATTTCTTCTCTGATTTTAATTATTTCTCTTCTACTAGATTTGGGTCTGGTTTTCTGTAGGTTTTCTAGATCCTTGAGGTGAATTGAAAGCTCATCTATTTGGTGCCTTTCCAATTTCTTGATGTAGGCACCTATTGATATAAACTTTCCTCTTAACACTGCTTTTGCTGCATCCCATAAGTTTTGGTATGTTGTGCTGTTATCCTCATTTACTTCCAGAAAGTCTTTGATTTCTCTTTTGATTTCTTCTATGACCCATTGTTCATTCAGGAGCATGTTGTTCAATCTCCATGTGTTTGTGTATGCTCTAGGGATTCCTGAGTTGCTAATTTCCAACTTCATTCCTTTATGGTCTGAGAAGCTGCATGGTATGATTCTAATTCTTTTGAATTTGCTGAGACTTGCTTTATGGCCTAGTATGTGGTCAATCCTAGAGAAGGTTCCATGTACTGCTGAGAAGAATGTAAACTTTTAGCTGTAGGATTGAAAGTTCTGTATATATCTGTGAGATCCATTTGGGCTATAGTGTCGTTTAAATCTACTGTATCCTTGTTGATCTTCTGTACTATTGATCTGTCTATTTCTGAGAGTGGAGTATTGAAGTCCCCCAGTACTATTGTATTGGGGTCTAAGTCTCCCTTTAAGTCCGTTAATAAATCTTTTAGATAAACTGGTGCCCTGTAGTTAGGTGCATATACATTGATAATTGTTATATATTCTTGTTGTATTGATCCCTTAATCATTATATAGTGTCCCTCTTTGTCTCTCTTAACAGTTTTTGTGGTAAAGTTTATGTTGTCCAATATTAAGATGGCTACGCCCACTCTTTTTTCATTTCTGTTGGCATGGTATATCTTTTTCCAGCCTTTCACTTTCAGTCTGTATGGATCTTTGTTGGAAAGATGTGTTTCTTGTAAGCAGCAAATAGATGGGTTTTGTTCCTTAACCCAATCAGCCAATCGGTGTCTTTTAACTGGACAGTTCAGGCCATTCACGTACAATGTGACTAATGATAAGTGGTAACTTTGCCCTGCCATTTGCCAAAGATAAATTCTAATATATGCTTTGAATTCCCTGTGATCTTTTGCTGTGAGGTTTCCTTCCTTGGTTTCCTTCCTTTACCTTCTTTCATATTGATGACCGTGTTTCTGTGTGTAACACATCTTTAAGCATCTTTTGCAGGGCTGGACGAGTGGCAACAAATTCTTTCAATTTCTGTTTGCTATGAAAAGTCTTTATTTCACCTTCATTCACAAATGATAGCTTTGCAGGATATAATATTCTGGGCTGGCAGTTTTTCTCTCTTAGTACCTGGGCTATATCTTGCCATTCCCTCCTAGCTTGTAGAGTTTCTGATGAGAAGTCAGCTGTGAGTCTGATTGGAGATCCTCTGAGAGTAATCTGACGTTTCTCTCTTGCACATTTTAGGATCTTTTCTTTATGTTTCACTGTGGAGAGTTTAATTACAACGTGTCGTGGTGAGGATCTCTTTTGGTCGTGTTTATTAGGGGTTCTGTGAGCTTCCTGTACTAGGATTTCTCTGTCCTTCTCCAAACCTGGAAAGTTCTCTGCTAATATCTCACTAAAAAGGCCTTCTAATCCTTTCTCCCTCTCCATGCCTTCAGGAACTCCTAGCACCCAAATGTTGGTTTTTTTAATAGTATCCTGAAGATTCCCGACAATATGTTTTAGATTTCTAATTTCCTCTTCTTTTCTTTGGTCTGACTGTATCCTTTCCTGTTCTCTGTCTTCTAAGTCTGATATTCTCTCTTCTGCTTCACCCATTCTGTTTGTGAGGCTCTCTATTGTGTTTTTCATTTGATCTATTGAATTCTTCACTTCAGTCACTATCACAGTTTCCTGTTGTACTAGTTGTTTTGTTTCATTTTGATTCCTCCTTAATATTTCATTTCACGAGAGAGATTTTCTATCTTGTCCATTAAGGATTTCTGTAGTTCAAGAATTTGTTTTTGAGAACTTCTTAATGTTCTTATCAATTTTTTGAGATCTGCTTCTTGCATTTCTTCTAACTCATCATCTTCATAATCTTGAATTGGGGTGTCTTTTTCATTTGAGGGCGTCATGGTGACTTCCTGGTTTTTATTACCTCGGTTTTTGCGTTTGTTATTTGGCATATTGGAGATATTTGGTTTCTTCACTGTGGTGCTTTTTCTTGTTATACTATGACTCTAGATTAAGTGGACTATCTGTTTTTGATGGAGCCTTAGGGCTTGAGATGGGTGTGGCCTGAGAGCTCTGTTTGGTGTGCCAAAGATGACACTCCCAGGTTAGGCGTGGTAAATCTCTCTCTCTCTCTCTCTTTCTTTTTTTTTTGATTCAAAAGGGAAGTAATTCTGCACAGCTGAACAAAGTTGGAGGTAGTTAGCAGGCAAATGATATACCCACAGGAGCCAGAGATCGGAAGTTCTTTCCCAAGGACCACACAGGGAATCTGTTCGGCCCTCAGAGTGGGCTCAAATTCTCCTTCAGTCTCCAACTGGGTTGCCAAAGTTATGGAATTGTAGTGTCTCTGGAGAGTGCTCACATGAATTCCGTGAGTTTTCTCCCCCACCGTCTCTTTTTTCACAGTCTCAGTTCAGTAGCACCACAAATTCACTAGGTCCTAATCTCCTGTTAATTCGCCCCACCCAGAGTCAGGTTTTTCTGCTAGGCTCAGGGCCGGTGCAGACCTGAGGTCACTCTGCTTATGACGTATGTCCAAGATGGCGCCTGCTCTTTGTCTTGCTCGCCCTTGAGAAGTGAGCGGAGAGAGAGAAACCCGTGTCCGTACCAGTCACCTTTTTTTTTTCCTCTCTCTTTCTCTTCCAGTTAGCCTGGTGAAGTTTCCCCCCCGGGGGTCGTTCCCTCTAGTCTCCTCTCTCTGCTTGCCTGCCGGTGTCTCGGGCTATTGAGGTTCGGCTCACCTCGCGTTCCAGCGCTGGTGTGTTGAGTCTGCCGCTGGTATCCCGAATTGTGGGCTCCCACGCTCTCCACACAGGTCCGCTTTGAATCACGCGTTCCGGAAGAGTTTCTTCTGCTGTTTCCTCCCCTACTCTTCCTTGAACCTGCAGTATCTCCACTTTTATTAAACTATCTCTCCCCGGACTATCAGTGTGCTCCCTTCCTATTCCACCATCTTGGTAAGTGATCCATTTTTAATTTTTAAGGAGTAACTCCAGATACAAGTATCTTTCCTTAAAAATTTCCTTTTTACTGCCATGATTTTTGCTTTATTTACATGTGTTTTTATATAATTGCATGAACTATTTTTCACCAAATCCACTTCATGCTATAACCTTGTAATATTATTATTGTCCCTACGAAGTAAATTATATCTATTTATATAATACATAGTCAATTCTTTTATATATTGTATATTGGAATTTGTGTAGTACCACTTGTATATATAATCATGTATGTATGATGTTTCTGATGAATGGTTTTATTTTCTTGTTTTATTTTTGTTGATTTTTAATTATCCAATATTAGTGAACCCTTGTTTATCAAATACATGATGCTACTGTCACTGTATGATTGCAATTTTATCCTTCAGTGAACCTATCTTCCCACTATGAACTTTAAAACATCTTCCTTGTGCCTGGCATTGTGGTATAGTGGGTAAAGCCACTGCCTGTAACATTGGCATCCCATATGGATACTAGTTCCTGTCAGATGCTCCACTTCTGACCAAACTCCTGCTAATGGCTTGGGTAAAGGGGTGGAAGATGGTCCACATGCTTGGGCATCTGTCACTCACATGTGAAACCCAAAAGAAACTCCAGGCTTCTGGCTTCAGTTTGGCCCAGTTCTAGCCATTGTGGCCACCTGGGGAGTGAACCAGTGGATGGGAGATCTCAATCTATCTCTTTCTCCCCCTCTCTGTTTCTGTAATGTTGACTTTCCAATAAAAAATCACCTTGCCTACAGGTTTCATTGTGACATCAAATCAGAAAATCCCATATAAGTTTTACTGACAATGCTCACATATGCTACAGCTTTAAATACAATGTCTTCACACTAATATTATCCTATTTATTGGCATATTTGCTTTAGTATCTTCATTTGTTTTTCAATTGTAATGGTAGGACTATTGAATTATTTTATATCTGCTAGAAACTGCATTATGGCTTCTATATTATAAGGTTGAATACTATTTGTAGTCAAATAATATAATTTATATCATAATATGTACATTCATTCTATTTTCATTTACTAGTATGTATCATTTTTATACATTATCAGTATCCTGGTATAGCTCAACCCTAGTACTATGAGCATCACATTACCTTGTTCAGCTTTTTCATTGTGACATCATCAACTTTATTTAAAATTTTAAGAACTTCCGGCAACTTGCTTGTTCATAACTTCTTAGAACCCTCTTAGACCAATAAATTCCATTCCTTTTTCAGGTGACATATTTTCATCTTTTTTGGAACTCCAGTGGATTCTAAATTTATGCTTACTTTAAATTTCAAAAGTATAATTGTAGATACAGCATTTTTTTCTTTATCATTATCTTCAGAATTGGCAAGAAATTTATATATATATTAATTTATATATATAATAAGCTTTTATTTTTCATTGTTATGTATCTGAAACAGACTATTGATCTCTAAAATTTATTACACACACATGCACACACACATTTGTCACTTTAATACTGTTCTTATCAAAACAGCTTTACCCACTACAGTCATTATTCACATCCTGCAAGACAATGTTTTCTCCTCTGCAAATTACCAGAAGGTATATTAGTGATAAAAAAGCCCAAGAGCTAAATTTAAATCCTTGATAAATGTTCCCATCGTGGGATGCCCTGTCATTTAACTGAAGTAAGCATGCTCAGCAGCACCTGGTAGGGTCCCTTCCATTTAGGCTGTAACTGGTTGAAAGGGATCCTTCCTTCCAAGTACTTAATAAAAAAGAAATATCCTGGGGAAAGAGGTTACATGTGAGTTGTGGGATCTGGCACTGGGAGAACTTTATTACCTTACTCTATCAGAGACTTTTGTACCTGGCTGAAATGGACAATATTCTTTATCTGATCATGAGTCTCTGAATCAAAGAAGATGCCAGAGGTGAGGAAGGGCCTTCCATGTAGCCCTTCCATCTCATATAGGCTAAGCTTTAGGGCAGCTGTAAGTGCTATTCTCATTCAGAGGAGTACAATAGGGAATAGTTTAAGCCATGTTTCTGAAGTTTTTGGCAAAGCTTAGCAGGATTTTTCCTCAGAATATGATTACTTTTCAATTTTACCCAATGACTGCAGTCTCCAAGAGGCATGGAGATGCTAAGAAACTCCTAGAGCAAGCCTCTGTTTTTCTGCTATAAACAAAGTGAATGACTAAATCAAGTTAGAGATTCCTAATGCTGGGGCTTCTATTAACACCTCTTTCAGCCTTTGGGATACTTTTAGTAGCTCCCCTGTTCAGCAAATTTTGTCTGTGTCAGGGCCTGTTAAAGCTTCATACAAAGGTTTGGCTATTAACACAAATCCTGGGATCCATATTCTACAGAATCCTGCCATTCCCAGGAATATCCCTAGGTGCTGTTTTCATCTGTGATGATCTTATTCATAGAATAGCTTCCTTTCTCTTGACTGAAATGGCATGCCTTCCTGAGGTCACAGTACATCCCATGTAATGCTCCTCTTGTTTAGAAATCTGATATTTCATTGGGGAATCTCTGTATCCTCATTTTGCTAGATTCTCAGCTTAATTGGATGCAGAAACATCTTTTATATAAGGGTTTAGAACAATAGTATGCACTGAAACAACTGCCTCATTAATAGCCCAGAGGTCTTGAACCATTTTGTACTCTCCGTTTGACTTCAAAACAGGCAAGGTAGGAGTATTATTGGGAGACTGACATGAAACCAAGAGTCTATGTTTGAGAAATTTAATTAACTACAAGGAAGCACTTAAGGATGGCAACAAATCTCTTTCAAGCTATAAAGTTTGACTTTCAGATATAACTAAAACTTCTGAGATAAGAATATCATCTATTTAACAGACCAAAAGTAAATCTTTGAGAGCACATTTTATCATTAATTCAAATAACACAACTCTTTAAGAATAGAGGTCCTATAGGGGGAGTTAGTACCCAGTGACACCTATTAATAGCTTAACAAAACACTATGTGGCTGGTGCAGCAGCTCAATAGGCTAATCCTCCACCTGTGGCACCAGCACACTGGGCTCTAGTCCCATTCGGGGTGCCTGATTGTGTCCCGGTTGCCCCTCTTCCAGTCCAGCTCTCTGCTGTGGCCTGGGAGTGCAGTGGAGGATGGCCCAAGTCCTTGGGCCCTTCACCTGCATGGGAGACCAGGAGAAGCACTTGGTTCCTGGCTTCAGATCAGCACAGTGCGCTGGCTGCAGCAGCCAGTGGAGGGTAAACCAACGGTAAAGGAAGACCTTTCTCTCTCGCTCTCTCTCTCTTTCTCTCTCTCTCTCTGTCCACTCTGCCTGTCAAAAATAAAAAAATTTAAAAAATAAAAGTAAAAATAAAAAAAAATTACGTATGACATCAGTGATCACCTGAGGCTCTTGACATGAAATGCCTAGGCTGTGGAAGCCTGTTGAACCATAACAGCCATGAGTCTTTGACAAAGCCATAAATAAAGAGGGAGTTCTCCCATCCCTTCAGAGAAGAGAACATTCTTCTTTGATGACTACATCTTTCCATTGAGGACTGGCAAGCCAAGCATAATTTCTAGAAGACACTGAATTCTATCAAACTGTGAAGGAAAGAAGGACCCAATTCTTCTTAAACTATTCAAAACAACTGAAAGGTAGAGACTCCTTCCAACTCCATTCTTTGAGGCCAACATTACTTAATTTTAAGACTATAGATAGATGTAATAAAAAGAGAACTATACACTAATATCCCTGATGAACATAGATGCAAAAATCCTCTACAAAATAGTAACAAAAAAAATCAAATCCAGCTACACAGCAACAAGATCATCTAACCAGGCAAAGGGAGATTTATTCCAGGAATGCTGAGATGGTTCAACATACAGAAATTGAAAAATGTGTTATATGAAATAAAAAATGAAGGCTAAAAACCTATGATTGTCTCTATAGAAACAGAGAAAGCCTTTGATAAAATGTGCCATCATATCATGATAAAATCCTTTAATTGCATATAGAAGAAATATACCTCAACACAATCAAAGCAATATATGACTAACTCATAGTCAGTATCTTATTGAATGGGGAAATCTTGGAAGCAATTCCACTAAATCTGGGAAAAGATAATGATGCTCATTTTCACCATTGTAATTCAATATATTCCTGGACGTCTTGAAAATTTCCAAATAAATATTATATAATATAAACTATTATTTTGCTCTGATTTATAAATACTACTGATTGAATCTCTTAATGGCTTGATAAATAACATCTAATTCTATCCTAGTCAAATGTAAAAAGTAATTAATCATATTAAAATTTTGAATTATATAACAAAATAAAATAAAAATGCAGAAAGTAATCTTACTTTGTAATTGATGTTTTGAAAGTTTTATTTTCTAAAGATTTATTTATTATTTATTTGAATGTCAGAGTTACTCTTTGAGAGAGAGAGAGAAGAGAGAGTGAGAAAGAGGTCTTGCATCCACTGGCTCACTCCCCAATTGGCTGCAACAGCTGGAGCTGTGCCCATCTGAAGCCAGGAACCAGGAGTTTCTTCTGGGTCTCCTACGTGGGTGCAGGGACCCAGTCTTTTACTGCTTTCTCAGGCCACAGCAGACAGTTGGATTGGAAGTGGAGCAGCTGGGACTCGAACCGTCACGCACATAGGATGCTGACACTGCAGGCAGCAGCTTTACCTGCTATACTACATCGTTAGCCCCAGAAGTTTTATTTTTATTCCCTCTTGAAAATCATGCTGTTGCACACACTGGAATACAATATCTTTAAAGTGAGTAATGACATGTATGCAGGATATTCTGAAAAGGATGGTTCAATACATTAGTAGTTCTGTGGGCTAAACCTGGCTATTTCTGTTTTTAGTTTTATTGGAATACAACCCCATCTATTTGCCTACAGCTTACACATAGTTTAGACAACAGCATAGAAATTATGGTACATGAAGTCTAAATTATTTATTACCTGGCTCTTTATAGAAAAGTTTGCCAACACTAGGTTAAGATCAAAGATCCTTGGATATGTTTTAATAGGTTTTAGCCAACATTCAGAAATGTTTACAGAGTATGTAACATTGTAGTCAATCCCTCAATTAAATAATTTAAATGTCTATCATTTGAGCATTCATGCATTGGAAACAAAACTGAGAAATCTCATAAATATCATAGTTTGATATTTGGTAGGAACAACCTCATTATGTTTTATATATGATACATATAATATATTAGAAATGTTTTTATCATAGGTGTGCATATGGTTTATCAATATCCAGTGTTTTGTATAGGATCTAAGTCCAGTGAAGTTCTTGCAAGCTAAAAAGGATGCTATGCCTCAAATTTGAATATATCTTACTAAACTACCCTCTGAAAAATGTATTCATTTCATTTACCAATAGTGTGAGAATAACATTAACCTCATATTTCCAACCCTGATATTGCTTTTCAACAAAGTATTCTCAATATGATTGGAAAAATAATTTTTCTCATTGCATCCATTTTATTTTATTTTTGACAGGTAGAGTTATAGACAGTGAGAGAGACGGAGAGAAAGGTCTCCCTTCCATTGGTTCACCCCCTCAAATGGCTGCTATTGCGCCGATCTGAAGCCAGGAGCCAGGTGCTTCCTCCTGGTTCTCTATTGGGCACAGGGGCCCAAACACTTGGGCCATCCTCCACTGCCCTCCTGGGTCACAGCAGAGAGCTGGACTGGAAGAGGAGCAACCGGGACTAGAACCTGGCACCCATATGGGATGCCGGTGCAGCAGGCGGAGGATTAACCAAGTGAGCCATGGTGCTGGCCCCTCATTGCATCCTTTTTATTAGGATCTGTTCAATTATTTGAAAGTTTCAGAGGGAGAGGGAGAGACACAAAAAGGGAGAAAGCTTCCACCTGCTGATTTACTTCTCTAATGTCCTCAATGACCATGGATGGACCAGGCTAAAGACAAGAGCCAAGAGCTTCCTCAGGGACTTTTGCATGTGTGGCAGAGGCCCAACCCCTGGACAACCTTTTTTTCCTTTCTTATGCCATTAGCAGAGAGCTGGATCAGAAGCGAGCAGCCAGGACACACACTGGCACCCATATGGGATCCTGGCATCACAAATGGTGGCTTTACCTGATACACCATTAGGCCCTTCCTTTAGTTTTTTTTTTATGATTTAAATCCCTTTCACTTGTGCAGAATGTTATAGCACAAATTACATGTGTCTCCAGATGCTGCCATGTGTTTGTTTTAGCTTAATTTGCAACTTTAGTATAGAAATTATAATTCTTAAAAATATGAGAGCCTGAATGAAATAAACCTGCTGCAGGATTTTTTTTAATGTAATGCATTGTTCATACCCAATAAATTCATATTTTTCAAGATTTTTGCAGCTGTCAACCTCTTTATGTTTTCACTGAGACAAATAGTTTGAAAATCATTGCAGTTCATTATTTGCTTTGCTTGACTTAGGTTAAAATATTTGATATTTCAGTATATTTTATATATTTGAACTTCTATAACCTCAGACCTTCTGCTTTTGTAATAAGTTATGGTGAACACTTGAGAGAGAGGGTTATGTACTTGTATATGAATTCTTAATATAAAGATATAACTTTCCTTTTTCCTTTTTACTCCAAGTTCCTAAGTGGGGAATTTGCTGGCAGAGCCTGGCAAGGTCGTGGCACCCTGCAGCTGCCTTGATCTGCTTGGAGGCTGCCATGCCTGCACCATACGCATGCCAGCAAGACTGAATCTCAGAGCATGGACCCTGTTGACAACCTCAGTGCCTTCAGCCAGGTGTCTGGCTCACAAGAGAGAGGCTGGTCCAGAGCACTGCATAGGTCACCCGTGCACAAGCTTTGAGGGATGGCTTGGCACAGGACCACGTCTCAAGCTTCAGTGCGATGGGGCCCACAGTAGAGGGGCACCCATACACCGGGAGTCACCTGGAAGACTAAAGTCCCCAAAAGGGGATTTGTTTATCTGCAGTATAATCAGGGCTTTGCCTCCAAGGCCCTCAGGAAGTGGCTGGAAATCTTATGGCTGATCGGAGCCATGGGCCCACTCTGGTCGAAGGTCTGAGACCCAGTCATGGGCAAGATGTGGAAGATCCAAGTTCTCTGGACACTCTGCCATGGTATCTGGCAGCAGCCAGACTCTGTGATGCAGCTGGTGAAGAGATAGCACCAATGAGCTTGCTGTTTGCATGGCTTCCGGTGCCGTTGCCCACACCCTCCTCAAAAGGAACCTTGGAGCTGAATGACACCTGCTCTGAGTTCCAGAACCATGGCTCCAGGCTGCTCTTCTGAAGTCTCAAAGGTCACAGCTGCTCACAGGGCTCTTGAGGCTGATGGATGTTATCTGGGTTGGGTGCGGGCATCATTGGGGCAGAAGAGGGATGTGGGCTCCCAGCACCCCTCACCACTCATCCCCTTGTCAGCCCAAGACTCAAGGAGAAAGGGTTCACAGTCTCTCCTGCTGTCCTCTGTTCTCCTTTTCTCCTCCTACACGGACGTGCTGGCTGAACGTTTCCCTTTCTAGGGTGGGGATTACCCGCTGTGTGGGGCCCGTCACCACCTGTGCTGTAATGCTCAGGGCCATCCAGGCATCACTGACAGGTTTTCTGAAGGAGAAAGCACCAGAGTCCTGAGAAGCTGGCGAGGCTGCTGCTGAGACCAAGACAGGCTGCCATGGTCCAGAGGAAACCTGACCAAGGCATCTCTGGGCTGGGGAATGTGAAGACTCCCACGAGTAAGCATCCAGAGCTATTGAGTGGAGAGGAAGGAAGGGGCAATGAACTGAGAATTCCAGGGCCCCAGCCTGGCTGCAGGGTCCCTTCTGAGTCCCCTGCCCCATGTGGGAGAGCCTTCACTGCTCATAGGCCTGGGACACCAGTCAGGGCCCAGGTTCCTTGGTGAACCCCTGTGTCATTAGAGTAGGATTCTTTCCTATCCATTATTCATAAAAAATTATTTCTTGACATTCATTGAATATAAAATGAAGCTCTCAGAAATCCATTCAGTTCCTTTCACCATATTTACAATATTTTAATGTATTGACATATTTTAGACACTAGAAAGTATTTAACTTGACTTTGTACATCCTTATACTTCAGATACTTTTTATTTTGATGTGGGTGTTCAATGATATGAACTCCCATTTTGGAACTCTTTTGCTGTGTTTCATAGTTTGTCATTCTATATTTCTTATTTTATACCTTAAGACAATTTTAAGTATCTGTCTATGTGATTGGTCATTGGGGACCTTGGTGGCCTGGATGCAGTGGGGTGAACAGCATACCCAGCATGTGTCCTGATCAATGTTTAATTAAAATGTCTTTGAGATGGACTTCCAAGGGTCTCTGTAGTAGCTGCAGTAATTTGGAGATTCTCTGTCAAAAAGTATTCCAGTCTGAAAGTTTTGGGCTATTCACCAAGGAAACAGCCATGATCTGCACAGGAGCTTTCTGAAGGAAAAGGAAATATGACTGGAGAGTGGAATTAGGGGATTCTGAATACCAGGGATTTCTCCAGACACAGAATTGAAACCACCATTATATAAGCATTTCCATATTATTTTGGATATTAAACATATATATATATTTACACACATATATGTTCATATGGACTCCTATACTTATATAGAATGTTCACAACAGTAAATGCATACATAAATATCTTTGTTTTGTTTTATTATGAAGCATATTTCATTGAATTGGAATATATGATTCTAAAATTGCTGACACATAAAAGTAGATATAATTATATTGCACTATGTGGTTTTTCTATAGACATATACATTATGTAATGCTCAAATCAGGGTAAACATCAACCTTCTCACTTATCACTTTATTATAGTGAAAACATTCTAAATCCTTCTTTTAAACTTTTTTTAGAAAATATACGGTGTATTCTTATGATCTATAGTCATTTATGATGTATAGTCATTTTATTATATCATGCAGTAGAATACCAGAACTTCTTATTAATAACCATAACTTAGTACCTATTAACCAACCTTTTCCATTCATTTCTCACCCCTACTCTCCTCAGTTTCTAGTAACCATCATTGTACTCTCAGTGACTCTGAGAACAAATTTCTTAGATCCCACCTATGACTGAGGTCATCCACACATGTCTTTCTGGGCTTGGCATAGTTCTCAAGTGATAAAGAGCCTCACTTCCATCCATGTTGTTGTAAATGAATAAAATACACTTGAGAGACTTCCAAGATGGTGGAGTAGGGAGGGACCTTACTGCTCTGGTTCAGTGGATAGAGTGCAGTATCAGGAAGAGTGAGGAAGAAAATGGCAGAGGAAACTCTACACAGATTGGAGGGACACGGTGGACCTAAGGAGAGGGCATGGACTCCCACAACTCACGACTCTAGCAGCCAAGAGCCTATGCACAAGCATTGGAAAGTGAGGTGAGAGCAGACTGCAGAACCTCAAGCCTCTGGCACTAAAGCTGCAGAAAGAGCCTAGAGGGACCCTGGCTTGGAGCCCCATGGGGGATAGTGTACTGGCCACACTAGAGGAGAAAAAAAAAAAAGAGGGACATGTTTCTCTCTCGCAAGCACTTTACAATGGCACTGTGTAACAAGCCAAAGAACAGGCACCATTTTGGGAATACATAACACCTATGCTAGCTCAAGTCCAGAACCAGCAACCAGCTGAGTGGCGACTCCTGACTCTAGTGGGGAGAACTAACAGGGGGCTGGGAGCTTGTGACAGTGGGCTTCTGTGCCCAGACCATGAAAAAAACTGAGGCTGTGTGGGAGGACTCATGTTGTGGCTGAGACTTTGGGTAGTCACTCTGGTAGACTCCACATGCTCAGGACTTCCGGGTTACCTGTTGAGCAACATTGCTGGAGAATATGAACTTCTACAGTGTACTGCACAGATCCTTTGTGTGGTCCTTGGGACAGAGTGGATGAATATGATACCCACTGGGACTATCGTTCAGGCACTGGTCTCCTTTGAAAAGAGGAGCTCAGCTGAGCAGAATAAACTTACCTTCTGAAACAAAAAGTGGAGATTCACCACCCCAAACCAAAGTTTGTCACCTTATGTATGCCCTTCACCCTGGAGAACTGAACAGAGCTCACTGGCCACACCCACGACAGGCCTCTAGATAGAAACTGAAAGCAGACAAGCCACATATCTACACATGAATAACACAAAGATAAAAGCCATCAAAGCAATAAAACAAAGAAGAAACCAACAAGTATCTCCACAGATGCTGAACAACAAACAGACCATTCAAGAAACAAGAATAAGGAAGACAACATGACACCTCTAAGAGAATGCAATACTTCAATTTTCTCACCAGTGCTATTCAATAAAGCCCTGGAAGTTTTAGCCAGAGCCATTATGCAAAAAAAAGAAATCAAACGTATACAAATTGGGAAGGAATTGGGAAGGAGGAAGTTAAACTATCCCTATTTGCAGATGACATGATTCTATATATAGGGGATCCAAAAGAATCCACTAAGAGACTATTGGAACTCACAGAAGAGTTTGGTAAAGTAGCAGGATATAAAGTTAGTACACAAAAATCAAGTCTTTGTATACATAGACAATTCCAAGGCTGAAATTGAGTTTCTAAGTCCAATCCCATTCAAAATAGCTATGAGAAAAATCAAATACCTTGGAATAAATTTATCCATGGATCCCAAGATTTCTATGTTAAGAATTACATTAAAGAAAGAAGATACAAAAAATGGGAAAATCTTGCATGTTCATGGTTTGAAAAAATCAATATCTTCAAAATGTCCATTTTTCCAAAAGCAATTTAGAGGTTCAATGTGATACCAATGAAAATACCAAAGACATTCTTCTCAGACCTGGAAAAAAAATGATGCCAAAATTCTTATGGAGGCACAGGTGACCTCAAATAGCTAAAGCAACCTTAGCAACGAAAAGCTCAAGGCATCACAATACCATATTTTAAGACATAGTACAAGGCAGTAGTAATCAAAACATCCTGGTACTGGTGCAAAAAATAGATGAATAGACCAATGAAACAGAACAGAAACACCAGAAATTATTCCAAACATCTATAACCAACTTATATTTGAACAAAGAGCTAAACCCAATCCCTAAAGCAAGGACAGTCTCTTCAACAAACAGTGCTAAGAAAAATGCATTTCCAGATGCAGATGGATGAAGCAAGACCCCTACCATACACCTGAAACAAAAATCCACTCAGCATGGATTAAAGATCCAAACCTATGTCTGAGACCATCAAATTATTAGTGAACACTGGGGGAAACCCTGCAAGATATTGGCATGGGCAAAGAGTTCTTGGAAAAGACCCCAGAGGTGCAGGCAGTCAAAGCCAAGATTAACAAATGGGATTACATCAAATCAAGAAGTTTCTGTACAGCAAAAGAAACAGACAGGAAACTGAAGAGACAACCAATAGAATGGGAGAAATTATTTGCAAATTATGCAACTGATAAAGGATGATTGACCAGAATCTACCAAGAGATCAGGAAACTCCTCAACAACAAAACAAATAAGCCAGTTAAGAAATAGGCAAAGGACTTACACAGACATTTTTCAAAAGAGGAAATCCAAATGGCCAACAGACACATTAAAAAAATGATCTGGCTAAAAAGCCTGTGAGAGCCTTTCAGGCAATGAAAGTGAAGACATTGCAACAAAAAATGTTCTACATGAAGGATCTCTGTGAGTGAGATCCCAGTGGAAAGTTGTGGCCATCAAATAAGGATGTACTTCTCTCTAATAGGTGAGTGAATTTTCACTTTGTTTATGGCCTTGTCCAATTACTGACAGGGTTTGTGGATTCAAAAGGTTTCCATAGCCTAGGCAGTTCATGTCAAGAGCTTCCTGTGGTAACTAACATTGTATATGAGTGGTAATTATTAAATTAGCAACAGGAGTCACTGTGTACTAACTTTCCATACAGGTCCGCTATCCTCAATGTGCTATATTGAGAGTTAACTGTAAAACTAGTTCTCAAACAATGTGTGTGTGTGTGTAAATTTCTGAAAAATTTTTTAGTATAGAGTTGGTCTTCCGTGTACAAAGTAATTGAAAATGAATCTTTTTTTTTTTGATAGGCAGAGTTAGACAGTGAGAGAGACAGAGAGAAAGGTCTTCCTTTTCCATTGGTTCAGCCCCCCAAATGGCCACTACGGCCAGCATGCTGTGCCGATCTGAAGCCAGGAGCCAGGTGCTTTCTCCTGATCTCCCATGCGGGTGCAGGGCCCAAGCACTTGGACCATCCTTCACTGCCTTCCTGGGCCACAGCAGAGAGCTGGACTGGAAGAGGAGCAACCGGGACAGAATCCAGCACCCCAGCTGGGACTAGAACCCGGGGTGCCAGTGCCGCAGGAAGAGGATTAGCCAAGTGAGCCACAGCACCAGTCAAAAATGAATCTTTATGTAGAATGGGACTAGCAGGAGGAGGAGGGGTAGGAGTGTTGGTGGGAGAGTGATATGGTGGGAAGTTATATTGATTTAATTTCCTACAGCTGTATATCCAGGAGTGGCACTGCTTTCTATAGTTTCACTTTTCCTTTTTGAGGAATTGGTATTCTCTTTGCCACAATGGATTTACTAATTTACATTTCAACTGAAATGTGCAAGTGTTTCATTTCTTCCCCATTATTTGAGCACTTATCTTTTGTCATCCTGGTAATGGTCAATATAATTGGAGCAAGGTGGTATCTCATTATAATTTTGATTTCCATTTTCCTAATGATTAGTGAAATTGAATATTTTTGCATGTACTTGGTCATTAGTCTGTCTCCCTTGTAATAATTTCAGAGTCTGTCTACTCTTCAATTTAAAATAGAATGATTTGCAACGTTGCTACTGAGTTACTTATATATTCTAATTGTTAGGCCATTCTCATGGTGACAGGTTTTTAAATATTTTCAGTCATTATGTAGGTTCCTTTTTCACTTTATTTTTTTCATTGCTGTATAGAAACTATTTAGTTTGATGAAATCCCATTTGTTTGGGTTTCTTTTGCTTCCTAATCTTTTGTGTGTGACAGAAAAAAAAATTGCCCATTACTTTGCTTTCTTCTAGGAGTTCAGAATTTATTTTCTTACATTTAGGTTTTAGCTTTCATTAGGTTTTTATTGTACACAGTGAGACAAGGTCCAGTTTCATTCTTGTGGGTGTAATATAAAATTTCCAACATCCTTTTTAAAATACTTTATTTATTTGGGAGGTAGAGTTATAGAGAGATAGAGGGAGACACAGAGAGAAAGGTCTTCCATACACTGGTTCACTCCCCAAATGGCCACAAAGGCAAGAACTAGGGTTATCCAAAGACAGGTGCTTCTTCCAGGTCTCTCACATGGCTGTAGGGGCCCAAACACTTGGGCATCTTCTTTTATTAAGAAGATTCATGTATTTATTTGAAAGTCAGAGATACACAGAGAAAAGAGAGGCCAAGAGAAGGGGAGAGGTCTTCCATCTGCTGGTTCACTACACAGATGGCTGCAATGGCTGGAGCTGTGCTAATCTGAAGGCAGGAGCCAGGAGCTTCTTCCAGTCTCCCATGTGAGTGTAGGGGCCTAAGGACTTAAGCCATCTTCTACTGCTTTCTCAGGCCACAGCAGAGACCTGGATTCGAATTAGAGCACCGGTACTCGAACCAGCACCCATATAGGATGCAGGCACAGCAGGCAGTGGCTTTACCTGTTGTGTGGGCCATCTTCTGCTGCTTTCTAAGGCAATAGCAGAGAGGTGGATAGGAAGTGGAGCATCAGGGACTTGAACCAGCACCCACATGGAATTCCAGCACTGCAGGTGGTGGCTTTACCCACTATGCCACAGTGCTGGTCCCATAGGTTAGCTTCCATAAACCAATTTGTCAACAAGTCAAAGAGCTATATTCTCAATGTCAGATAGCAGAGTTGTCCAGAGAACACTATATTTAAGTCATTACTTAAACACACTTATATAATGAGTTATTGAAGAACCATTATAATTAAATGTGGCTATGAAGCAAATATATATTGGTTAAAACTGAAGACTAATAAAAGTGAATTACTGCTGCCAAGATGAGCAACTATGAATTAAAACAAATTTATCTTTCAAGACTTTCCATGATTAAAAAATAAATACCAACAAATACAAACACCTATTCTGCATGACATTTTTTATTTGATTTCTATGTGGTGGTTCATTAGCATTTCAAAGATATATATTATATATACCAAGATTGTGTTTTTGCTGTTGTTGTTCTTTTTATCTAGAAACCTTTATTTAAAGCATAGAAATCATGTATTTCATAAATGTATATTTAAGTACTGATTCTTACCACCCTACCCTCCCTCCTTCCCACACTCCCATCCTTCTTCCTCTAGGCTCTCCTATTCACATTCTTATTTTTTACAAAGATCTCTTTGTAATTAACTTTATGCTCATAAGATTAGCCTTACACTAATAAGGAATTCAACAACTAGTATTTAAAAAACACTGTCACTCAACATTCGACACAGGTGCTGTTCAAAAGCTTTATATCTCAAAGTGGCAACTGCACTTTTATTGATTACCTTTCAAGTACTCTATTAGTTATCACAGACCAGGGAGAACATATGATATTTGTCTTTTGGGGAGTGGATTATTTCATTAAGTATAATGGTTTCCATTTCCATCCATTTTGTTACAAATAACAGTATTTCATTTTCATCACTATAGTATTCCATGCAGTGACTATATAATATTTTATCAAGACTTCAGTTGACAGACATCTGTGTTGGTTCTTTACTTTAGCTATTGTGAATTGAGCTCCATTATACATGAGGGTACAGATAAATCATTTGTATTCTGATTTCATTTTTTTTGAGTAAGTTCCAAGGCATGAGATGGCTGTGTCATACTGTAGCATATATAGCAATCTGACAAATTCTCTCAAGTTTGTTAAAGTATGATCTTCTAAAGTCTTGTCTCTACTGTTGAGAAACAATGTTGTTTTTTCCTCTCTTACTATTTGTTGAACTCTTTAGAGTACGCTTAGTCTTATGAATATAAAGTAAATTGAAAGTAAATCATTGTAAAAAATGAGAGGAGGATTAGGAGAGGAAGGAGAAGAAAAGGTGGGACCATGGGCAGGAGGGAGAACAGGGTGGACATTGCCAATAAGTTCCTAAATCTGCATATATGAAATACATAAAATTTGTTTGAATAAAATAAAATATAAAACAGGATGTTGATTTTTATACTCTTATAGGATAATCTAGCTGGATGTAGAATTCTTGAGTGACTGTCTTTTCCTTTCACTGTTATGAATATCCCATCAATTGCTTTCTGACCTCCATGGCTTAGGATGAAAATCCAGCTCATAATTAGGATCAGTATGGTCTTTGTGCTGTCAAGATTCTGCTTTTCTCATTATATTTTAGTAACTTGATTATAATTTGTCTAAATGTGGATCTCTGAATTTATCTCACTTGGAGGATGTTTTCTTCATTGGGTATTTAGACTTTTTTCATCAAATCTGGGACTTTTTTAGCCTTTACTCTTTCAAACATTCTTTCTACTTCTTACTCTCCTTTCTTCCTATGGAACCCCTATTTCTATCTTGGTATGCTTGATGATGTGCCACAGGTCGCCTATGCTGTGTTCATTTACTTTATACTTTCATTTTATTCTTTAGATTGGGTAATGCCAATTGCCCTTTAGTTTGCATTTTTTCATTGATAATCTGAAAAACACAGAAACATTAATATAAGAAGCCAGAAATAAGAGCTGGGCCCTCAGCGGCTGGTGTGCGGTGCAGCCAGTTGAATCCCTGGCCTGAGGCGCCGGCATCCCATATGAATGCCTGTTCTAGTCCCGGCTACTCCTCTTTATTCAGCTCTCATAGCCCTGGGAAAGCAGTAGAAGATGGCCCAAATGCTTGGGTCCCTGAATCCACTGGCACTTTGGAGACCCAGAAGAAGCTGCTGGCTCCCGACTTCAGATCAGCATAGCTCCAGCCATTGCAGCCATCTGGTGAATGAAGCAGTGGATTGAAGACCTGTCTCTCTCTCTCTCTCTCTCTCTCTCTCTCTCTCTCTCTCTCTCCCCACTCTGTCACACTACCTCCCCATGGAAGATCCCTGTCCTCAATGAATGGAATTGAGAACGCCAAAAGCAGGTCTCAAAATATTTTGTGTGTGTGTGTGTGTGTGTGTGTGTGCCAATTGTTGAAATCTTTACTTAGTATAGAGTTGCTCTTCTGTGTACAAAGTTAATTGAAATAGAATCTTAATGAGAATGGGACTGGAAAGGGAGGGGGGAGAAGAAGGGGTGAACATGTGGGTGGGAGGATGGGTATGGTGTGAAGAATAACTATATTCCTAAAGTTGTACTTATAATGTTTGTAATCCTTAAAAAATAATTTTTAGGCAGGTGCCACAGCTCAAGAGGCTAATCCTCTGCTTGTGGCGCTGGCACACTGGGTTCTAGTCCCAGCTGGGGTGCTGGATTCTGTCCCAGTGCCCCTCTTCCAGGCCAGCTGTCTGTTGTAGCCCAGGAAGGCAGTGGAGGATGGCCCAAGTCCTTGGGCCCTGCACCCCATGGGAGACCAGAAGAGGCACCTGGCTCCTGGCTTCGGTTCGGCGCAGTGCACCGGCCTCAGCGCACTGGCTGCAGCAGCCATTGGGGTGGTGAACCAATGGAAAAGGAAGACCTTTCTCTCTGTCTCTCTCTCTCACTGTCCACTCTGACTGTCAAAAATAAATAAATAAATAAATAAAATTTTAAAAAATCTCTAAAAAAGAGAGTTGTGGCCTCTAAATTCTTTCATGGGTCCGTGTATAGCCCACCACATGTGTGTGGCTGGATTAACAGGAATGTTTAGAACTTTTCAGAGCCCTCTATAGGCATTTGTGTAATCTTCTCAGGCTACCAAAACAAAATTATCATAGATTAAGTGGATTAGACAACAGACATTTATTTTCTAAAGGTTCTGGTGTAGTCAGTCTCAGGTAAGGGGTCTTTTACTGGCTCACACACAGATCTTGTTTTTTTTTTTAACTTTTATTTAATAAATACGAATTTCCAAAGTACAGTTTTTGGATTACAATGGCTTTTCCCCCCAATAACTTCCCTCCCAACCACAACCATCCCATCTCCCGCTCCCTCTCCCATTCCATTTGCATCAATATTCGTTTTCAATTATCTTTATATACAGATCAATTTAGTACATATTCAATAAAGATTTCATCACTTTGCACCCACACCAAAACACAAAGTGTAAAATACTGTTCAAGTACAAGTTACACAATTAATTCATGTTCTACAACACAAAAAGGACAGAGATCCTACATTAGGAGCAAGTGCACAGTGACTCCTGTTGTTGACTTAACAAATAGACACTCTTGTTTATGGCGTCAGTAATCACCCTAAGCTCTAGTCATGAGTTGCCAAGGCTATGGAAGCATTTTGAGTTCGCGGACTCCAATCATATTTAGACAAGGTCATAGTCAAAGTGGAAGTTTTCTCATACCTTTCAGAGAAAGGTACTTCCTTTTTTTGATGGCACCATTCTTTCCAATCGGATCTCACTCACACAGATCTTTCATTTAGGTTTTTTTTTTTTTTTTTTTTTTTTTTTTTGACAGAGTGTCTTGGCTTTCCATGAATAAAATACTCTCATGGGCTCTTCAGCTCTTTTTAACAAACATGCTTATGCAGAGGAATTTTTTAACCCATTTTTAGAGACTGTAATTAAAGATTGTGTACATCCATTGCTTTGAGCCAGCTGAGCAAGTTAACCTGCACAGATTTGCTAATAAAGGATTGATGACATTTCAAAAAAAATAATGTGAATTTTTCCATAACTTTTGAAAGTTTCCTCACATATCAAAACATCATGTTGCACGCCTTGAATATACACAAATTTTTTCAGTCATGCTCCAACATCCTTGAAAAACTGAAACATAAATCAACGAGGTTCTTATATCAAAAATATAAATTCAACATAACTTAGTGGACATATTTACAGGATGGGAAAGGTTTCATGGAGCAGAGATAATTTTTAAAATACTCATAAATTTGAGTAGCCAAAATTTCTAATATGAAAATGCAAATACAGATGGCAGCCTGTGAAGGGAAATTGTAAGGGCTAAGATGATACCCAAGTGTCAAATTACATGGTACATGTGCCCCTCTAAAACCTGAACAAAAACCCCAAGTCAAACAGAACTGTTGTTTTTGCCTTACCCACTCTAGGTGACTATGTTATTGGAAACAGAAAGTGGAGAGACCCCTAGAAACAGCTGTGCTGAGAGGCCAGCATCCTGGAATAGACCCTGCTGCCCACCTATTTAGAAAACTGGGGGGAATCAGGTCCCGGCAGGGAAGGAAGGAGGAGCCCAGGGCCGCACAAACTACAGCTCCCGTCCCACACGCACCCCACACACGGAGCCCACATTCTCCCTAATGACCACCCCGTGCCCACTGCACAGTCGGGGAGACGCGGGGCTGCTGCCACACAGCTGCCCCGGGAAGGCTCTGGGGATGAGAAGTCGCTGAGAGCAGGGAAGGGGCAGGGCGTCGGGGGTCCCGGGTGCCAGTCCAGACCCTGACCCCCCGGGTCTGAGGGGACCAAGGGAAGTGCTGGGCCAGCGGCAATATGGCGCCACAGATTCGGAGACGAACTCTGGGAGGCCCGCATCCTGCCAGCTTCTCAGCAGCTTCCACGGCTGCTTTACGCCTCTCCCGACACCTGGGCGCACACACTCACCACGTCGCGGTTTTCAGCTCCAGGTGTCCAGCGTCCCCCGGTGATGAAGGTGGAGGCCACGGAACCCAACTCGCTTCGGGAGCCTCCTGCCTGCAGAGCCATCTCCTAGCACCTCGTTCCTGCCCAGACCTGTAAGATGACTGTGACGTCAGGACCCCGCGTGATGACGTGACGTGGACTTCGTCGTGCCTGAGTGGACAGCGTGCACGGCCGTGAGCGCACACAACCTCACAAAGTCCGCAGCCCATCAACATCTTCCATGGCAATGGGCCCCTGACTTCAGGTTGTGCTGGGTGGGAGAGCAGGAGGCGAGGCCTGGGTGCAGGTCGGACTCCACCTCCCCAGGCGGGAGGCCTCTCCCCTCTGCTCCTGCACCTGCCGGGTCCTTCCTGTGGCCCTGTCCTCCCTGATGGGTCCCTGCTGGAGCTCTCGGTGCAGTAAATGCTTCAGTGAGTCACAGTTCTGTGCATCGGCCTCTGGGCTTCATTTTCTTCGTATTGAAAATTAGCACATGATTTTCAACAAAGTTGTGGAAAATATAATTTAAAAGGTAAGTTGATTTTCATGCAAAAATATTTTGAAATCTAAATCTACATTTTTTTTTCATAATACACATTCTCCATGCATTTTTGAAGGCTCACTACAGTCATCCAAGTGTTCAGTGAAACACCAGAATGCATTCCTCCCCTCTAAATTACTTTTGTACATTAACCAACTTCTCTCCACCTCATCCCAATCCCAGCCTCTGGGGACCTTTATTCTGTTCTCTATGTCTACAAGATTGTTTCAGACACCATTTAATGAGTGAGATCATGCAGTATTTGTCTTTCTGTGCCTGGCTTGTTTCATGTTACATAATATTCTCAAGGCTTATCCATGTTTTCAGAAATAGTAGAAGTGAATAACATTCCATTGGACATATACAATACATGTTGGGTCTTTTGTGTTTCTTTTTAATATTGATTTGAAGAATGCTGAAAGACATCACATGATTCAATCCTTTTATTCCCTTTTCTCCTGTCAGTATTTGTTTTCTGCTCTGCTTATTGACCCTTAGTATTTTCTATTGTTTCTTGCTGGTTCATGGTATCTAGTGGATTTTAAAAATATTGATCTTTCCAGTAATCTGGTTAAATTCATTATCAGTTGTATTTGTTTTTAGATTTTATTGCTTCTCTCTGAATATCTCCAATATATTGACATTTTTTTTAATTTTTTTTTTTTACTTTTTTTAAACTTCTATTTAATGAATATAAATTTCCAAAGTACAGCTTATGGATTACAATGGCTTCCCCCCCATAATGTCCCTCCCACCCGCAACCCTCCCCTTTCCTACTCCCTCTCCCCTTCCATTCACATCAAGATTCATTTTCGTTTCTCTTTATATACAAAAGATCAGTTTAGCATACATTAAGTAAAGATTTCAACAGTTTGCTCCCACACAGAAACATAGTGAAAAATACTGTTTGAGTGCTAGTTATAGCATTAAATCTCAAGTACAGCACACTAAGGAAAAAGATCCTACATGAGGAGTAAGTGCACAGTGACTCTTGTTGTTGACTTAACAAATTGACACTCTTGTTTATGGCATCAGTAATCACCCTAGGCTCTTGTCATGAGTTGCCAAGGCTATGGAAGCCCCCTGAGTTCACTGACTCTGATAATTTTTAGACAAGGCCATGGTCAAAGTGGAAGTTCTTTCCTCCATTGACATTTTATTGCTTAGAAATCTTTACATCATTTTTTTTTTCTTTTTGCTCTCTCCTTCCCCCACTACTGCTCCTATAAGAAGTTGAAGATTCTGGAGGTGGCCTGGACAAGAATTACTTACAGGCAGGGAAAAAGCTGTCAACGATCCTGTATGTATTCTGTTGTTTTTGTAGGATCCTTTTTAAACAATCTTGATCGGAATAAGGAAACTACTTCTTTTTAAATATACTGCTATCAGTTTTTTTTTTTTTTAATTTCATGCTGATTTTTCAAACACTTTTCAACATTCAATCTATATGGTCAGGTGATTTTCTTCTTGAATTTTTTAGTTACCTGGAAAATTTCAATAGATTGTTTAAAAATGTTAACCACCTCTCGCATTTTTTCTTGCATTTCACTTGCTATTAATTATATTTTTATATTTTATATGTTATTTAATTTATTATAGAAATATTAAGGATATATACATCTGTTTATGAAAGTGAGGCTTATACTTAATTCATATTTAAAGTTCTGGTAGGGTCAACTTGTATCATCAACAATGTAATGCTGTTTCCAAAAGAAATTTGAAAATATTCTTTGCTTATTTCTACCTTGCTACATCTGGGAAACATAGATGTGTTAGGAATATTTTATATTTCTTTTTTCCCAAAGATTTATTTTTTTTAAAGTAGGAACTACTGAGAAGCAGAGGCAGACAGAGAGAGAGAGAGAGAGAGAGAGAGAGACAGAAAGAGGGAGGGAGTAATCTCCACCTGCTGGGTTACTCCCCAAATGGACATAAGGAGCCAGAGTCAGGCTGATATGAAGACGGGAGCCAGATGCTTTCTCCAGGTCCCCCATGCTTGTGCAGAAACCCAAGCACTTGGGCCATCTTCCACTGTTTTCCCAGGCCATCAGCAGAGAGCTAGATTCTGTATGTAGCTATTGTGAATGGATTTATCTTAGAAGTTCTTCTCAGCTATGGCATTATCTGTGTATACAGAGCCTATTGATTTTTTGGTATTGACTTTATATCCTGCTACTTTACCATGCTCTTCTAAAAATTACAATAGCCTTCTGGTGGAGGCTTTTGGATCCCCTATGTATAGAACTATGTCATCTGCAAATAGCGCTAGTTTGACTTCTTCCTTCCAAATTTGTATCCTCTTGATTTCTTTTTCTTGGCTCTGGCTAAAACTTCCAGTATTATATTGATTAGACATGTTGTAAGTGAAACTCCCTGTCTGTTACCGGATCTCAATGGGAATGCTTCCAACTTTTCCCATTCATTTTGATGCTGCCCGTGGGGTTGTCATAAACTGCCTTGATTGTGTTGAGGATTATTCCTTCTATACCCAATTTACTATGAGTTTTCATCATAAAAGGGTGTTGTATTTTAGCAAGTGCTTTCTCCGCATCTATTGAGATAATCATATGGGTTTTCTCCTGCAGTTTGTTAATGTGGTGTATCACATTGATAGATTTGCAAATGTTGAACCAACCCTGCATACCAGGGATAAATCCCACTTGGTCTGGGGGGATGATCTTTCTGATGTGTTGTTGAATTCTATTGGACATAATTTTATTGAGGATTTTAGCACCTATGTTCATCTGAGAAATTGGTCTGGAATTCTCTTTTCTGTTGCATCTTTTTCAGGTTTAGGAATTAAGGTGATGCTGGCTTCAGAGGAAGAATTTGGGAGGATTCTCTCTCTTTCACTTGTTTTGAATATTTTGAGAAGAACTGGAGTTAGTTTTTCTTCAAATGTATGGTAGAATTCAGCTGTGCAGCCACCCGGTCCTGGGCTTTTCTTTCTTGGAAGGACCTTTATTACTGTTTCAATTTCTGACTCAGTTATGGGTCTGTTTAGGTTTTCTATGTCTTCATGGTTCAATTTAGGTAGGTTTTATTTGTCCAGGAATCTATCCATTTCTGGTAGATTTCCCAGTTTGTTGGCATACAATTCTTTGTAGTAATTTCTGATGACTCTTTTTATTTCTGTGGTGTCTGTTGTTACATTCCCTTTTTCATATCAGATTTTATTTATTTGGGTCTTCTCTCTCCTTTTGTTAATTAGTTGTGCCAAATGTATGTCAATTTTGTTTATGTTTTCAAAAAACCAGCTCTTCATTTTGCTATTTTGTATTTTTTGGATTCAATTCTGTTGATTTCTACTCTGTTTTGAATTATTTCTCAAACTCATTTTGAGTTTGGTTTGATGTAGTTTTTCTAGATCCTTGAGATGCACTGATAGCTCATTTTTTGGTGCCTTTCCAATTTCTTGATGTAGGCACCTACTGCTATAAATTTTCCTCTTAACACTGCTTTTGTTGTATCTCTTAAGTTTTCAAAATGGGATATGTACTCTATAGAATACTACACAGCAGTAAAAAAAAAAAAGAAATCTGGCCATTTGCAACAAAATGGAGGAATCTGGAAAACATCATGCTGAGTGAAATACAGCAGTCACAAAGGGACAAATACAGTATGTTCTCCCTGATCTGTGACAGTAACTGAGCACCTAAAAGGAAAGCTGTTGAAGTGAAATGGACACTATGAGAAACAATGACTTGTTCAGCCTTTGTCCTGATATTTATCCATGGGAAGTGAAACCATAATTCTGAATAGTTATGTGTATCCCCATCAACTGTAGATAAAACAAATTATTATATATACCCTATGGAATAATGCACTGTGGTAATAGAAATGAAAACGTGTTGTTTGCAGCCAAATAGATATAAATGGAAACCATTTTACTTACGAAATAAGCCAGTCAGAAAAGGACGCATACCATATTGTCTATCTGATCTGTGGTAACAGAGTACTTTAGATGTTATCTATAGGAGTGAAACTGAAACTTTGAGATGTATTGATTTTGAACAGCCCTTGCCTTGACTGTTGTGGAACAATGTTGTTTTCTTGTTTATTTTGTTCTTTGCTTCTTTTATTCTTGTACATTATGACACATTAATAATGTGCAAAAACACTGTACTATCAGAAACCTACGATTTATGTTACAGTAAATTGTGAAGCCATCAAAACTTCTGGCTTCATACACGTAACATTGTGATGTCATAATCGATTGTAATGCCATATGCTACCACTGTCTTATCATAAACCATCATGGCAATGTTCCAATGGATAGTGATGTCATAAACCACCATTATGATTTAGATTGTGATCTCATAAAGCCATTGTGATTTCATAAAGCAATATTTGATGCCATACACAAACAATTGTGATGTCATAATCCAACTGTTGTGATGTCATGATTAATTGTAAAGTTCTAAATCTATTGTGACATCATACACCTATCATTGTGCCATCAGACATTCTGTTCTGATATCATAATTGTAGCATCACAAAATGAATTTAAAATGAGTAGCTATTTTGAAGGCATTACAAGCATAAATCTACTGTAATGTCATAATCAACTGTGATGTATTAAACACCCAGGTGAGGTCAATGTAATTTTGTGTTATGAAGTCAATATCAATATTGTGATTCGCAAAAACCATTGTAATGTCATAAATCCATATTGTGATGCTGTAATCAAACAATGTTATATCATAACCCAACCATAATCCACTCTGATTTCATAAACCTACCATTGTAATGTCACAATCATAATGTCATAAGCCACCATTTTGATGTAAAAAGCCATTGTGATGTTTTAAGCCTTCTATTGTGATATCAAAAACCAACCATTGAGTTTCCATAATCAATTGTGATGTCATAAAACGACCACGGAACCATCATTATGTTATCATAAACCAACTACTGTGATGTCATATGTAAACTAGCATAGACATTATTTTAATATTATACTCAATTCTGATGTCATAAAATGAATTTTGAAGTGAAAATATATTGTGATGTCATAAAGTTACCATTGTTATAATCAATTGTGATTGTTGAAAAAAGCCTCATGATTTCTTAATCAACTGGGACAAATTCATTATCAATTGTTATGTCATAGGTTATCATTATGATGTTATCATAAATTGTGATGTCACAGAAACCATAAAAACCATCATGCTGTTATAAAGCTACCATTGTTGTGTCACAATTAATTGTAATTTTGTAAACCTTGTAATGTTATAATTAATAATCCACCATTGTGATGTGCTAAACCTACCACTTAATGTCACAATCAACTGTGAAGTTATAAAACAATTGTAATATCAGAAGTTGAATTTTATGACATCATAATCAATTGAACTGTCATAAAATACCATTATAATTAATTGTGATATAAAATCTATTGTGATGTCATAAACCAGTATTTTACATAAAAATCTATGGTCATGTTACAAAGCTACCATTATTTTGTCATAATCAATGGTGATGTCACAAAAATCATGTCATAATCAACTCAAATATTATAAGCCACCATTATTATATCATAAACCTATAGCTGTGAATCATAAACAATTCTGAACCATTGTGAGGTAAACCTACCATTTTGAAATACTAATGAATTGTGATGTCATAACCACTATTGTTATTTCATAGACTACTATATGTGATATCATATTCCATACAAAGCCATTGTAACTTATAAACCAACTGCTCTGATGTCATAATCAATTATGAAGTATCATGATAAAATGTAATTTCATAAACTACCATTGTGATATTATGAACACTGTGATGCCATGAACGTTGTGATATCATAAATAAACACAGTGTTGTAATAATTGTGATGTTATGAAAATAATTGTCATATACCAATATCCTGATGCTATAATTGTACCTTTATTGTCATTAAACAACCATTACATTGCCATAATTGATTTTGAAGTCCTAAAATGTTTTGATATCATGAACAAGAATGTGATGTCATAATCATATGTGGTGTTATACCACCATGTTGTCATAAATCCATATTTAACTTTCATACTCAATGTTGAAGTGATAAAACAATTGTGATTAGCTAGCCATTGTGTTGTTATAATCACTAGAGATGACATAAACCATCACTGTGATGCCATTAGCTTCCATTGTGACATAATAAAACTGCCATTGTGATGTCATAATACATGCTGGCCATGGAGGCCTTCCCCAGGGATGGTCAGACTGCAAAAATTGACGTGATACCTTCACCGCCATGGCTGCCCCCTCCTGCCCTGCATCCCTTGCCCTTGCTCCCCGCCAGACCTGTAACCGGGTGGGTCTGAGCAGGAACCTTATGTGAATGCCTTCTGTGAACATCCGGTCCTGCGTCCTAAAGGGCTCCCAGGGCAGACTTACTCCCCACAAAACTTGAAGCTGGGTAAGCTGCGGCTACACATTCCACAAAGGGCTGGCACTTAACACCCATCACCTGGAAGGCTGTTGACCAACTCATCCAGAGTGCCCTCCCATCTTCCGGCGGTGTTGTGATTTGGAGTGTCCATTCTTGCCCAGGACCTGGTGAGAGGTAAAAAGACCTTTTTTCACTGTCACCCAATAGTCCATGGTGATGGCATAAAAACTCGTTATGATGTAATCAACTGGGAGTGATAAACCATTGTTGTTGTATCAGAAACCAACCATTGTGGTGTAATAATCAATTGTGGAGTCACAAAAACCACTGTGATGTCATAAATAACCATTTTGCAGTATCATATTCAATTGTAATGCCATAAACCATTATGATGTCATAAACCTACTCTTCTGATTTCATATAAATTGTGGTGTCATAAACTATGATGTTATAGAAATCTTAAAATATTGTGGCAATATAAAGCTACCATTGTGATATTATGATCAATTGTGATGTCATAAAAACTTTGTGATATTATAAACTACCATTGACCTGTCATAATTAATTGTGACATTACCATTGACATGTCACAATAAATCATGATGTAAAAGTTCTTGTGATTACATAATCAACTGGGATGTGATAATTCACCATTGTTATATCATAAAGCTAACATTGTGATATAAAACTTCTGATGTGGTAAACCACCATTGTGATGTCATAATAAATTGTGATGTAGTGAAAAACATTGTGATACCATAAACCAATATTATAAACCAAACATTGTCATATCATAAACTACATTGTGATGTCATGACCAACTGTGAAGTCATAAAAATTATTGTCATGCCATAAACTTGTAAAAATCAGTTGTAAAGTTATAAACCATTATCATTTTATAATCGATTGTGATGCCATCAAAAGCATTATGATGACATATGCCAATCAATATTGTGATAACATATACATGAAATTGTGATTTCACAAGCCAACCATTGTATTCTCACTATGAACTTTTGTCATGAAAACGATTGTGACATCAGAAACCTATCATTGTGTCTCATAATCAATTGCAATGTCACAATATGTCCTAAACTATCATTGTTGTGTCATAATTCATTGTGATATTGCCAAAACCATTGTGATGTCATTATCAATTGGAATGTGAAAAGCTTCCCCTATGATATCATAAACCTCAGGATAATTTATTATGTTACCAGGAGAGGAATGTCATTTTGGGGTAATTATAAATATATGTTTTTTAAAGCATAGAAAAAGTTATGTATCAGAAAACTTGAGTGTAAATTGTACATAAAATAGCATACAATTTTGAAGACTTTTGGTATTCTGTATCTTTCAATCAAAACCTGTAGTGAATTTTTCATAGAAAGAACACCTGTTAATTACCATAAAACAGGTAAACATATAATTTTTCTTTTGGAGACTGCCTTATTTCACAAAATATAATGGTTTCCAGTTGCATACATTTAGTTGTGAAAGACAGGATTTCAGTTTTTTATTGCTGAGTAATATTCCATAGTATACACATACCACATTTTCTTTATGCAATCAGCAAATGATGGGCATCTGGGCTGATTCCATATCTTAGTTATTGTAAATTGAACTTGAATAAATGTGGGATACAGGTAACTCTTTCATATGCTGATTTCATTTTGTTTGGATATTTTCCCAGGAGTGACATGACTGGATCATATGGTAGATCTATTTTCAGCTTTCTGAGGAATTTTCTTACTGTATTCCACAATGGCTGTTCTAGTTTACATTTCCACCAACACTGGATTCGCTAATATTTTCTCCACATGCTCACCAGTATTTATTGATTTGTAATTTCTTTCTTGCTAATAATAACTTAAATTTGGGGCAGTCTAGGACTCATTTTCCTTTTCAATACACCAAAAGAATTGGGGTTATAGGGAAAAAATAAGTTCATACATGAAGAAATTGGAAACAACAAAATATAGGAGGTGTATTAGTGTCATGTAAACTCAACCATGGAAGAATTGACAGTATTCTACCAAAGTTTCTGAAGGCTTTTAACTCTGATGAATAGATTTTCCTTTCCCTTATATAGCAAGTATTTTTCCTTCTTCCATAAAACCGATAGTGACATTTCTTAAAAATAAAAGAAATTGATGAAGTAATTCTGTAAAATTTATTAATGTTAAGTAACCTACCAGAATTTATTTATACACACAGAAAAAATAAGCACTTTTATATATGGCCATATTGTTCATGATTGTACAGAAACTGATATACTGTGCAAAAGATTCTGGATTTACTTATAATCCATCCCAGTCACTATATATGAAATGTTCTGCTTTGCTAAATACTCACTGAGAATGTTTTACTTACATAGCATGTAGCTTCCTGAAGCACTCCACTTTTCTTCTTACTCCAAGTCCCAATCAATGTAGAAACATAGCTGTGATATTATTCTTTTGCTGTGTTCTTGGAAGAACAAGGAGGCAATAGGGAAAGACAGCTGTACAGCAAAGACCAAGAATATCCAAGGGAGGTCAGGAAAGTCAGCTGAGATTACCAATATCTATGCTGCATGCTCTGTCCTTTAATATATTTTTATTTTCTGGCACAAAAAGAGATCAGGGCTACTGCTGTCTTTTGATAATTAATGAGATACACAGTGCTGAAGAAAAGTGACTTATAAGATACCAGAGCTGACACAGAATCCCAGCATACACAAATGACAAAAAATGTATGAACTTGCTTCCTGTTTCCTGAAATAGCAATGAAGTAGAACAAATAGGAAATTAGAAAATAGAAAAATAGAAATCTCATGCCAGATTAAGGAAATGTGAACTTCTTTTTTCTAGAAGGAACAATTAAATATATATAAATGGAGTAAGACAGAATTTTTAGAAATCTGAAGGGAGAAACCACATTAAACACTACTGTGACACCACCCAGAAAAAATGAAAAACTGTTATTTCAACTAGCACATTGTAAAGAAAAGGTACGTGATTAACAGAAACATTGAATAGAGAAATTTCTAAACATTTGGGAAAAATCATTTCCTGTATAAAAACAATGAGAAGACTTTCAAAAACTGTAAGTAGCCACATCTTCAGAACTGTAAATTTTATAGATGCTTGCAATAACCTTGGAAGTTTTTACTCAGAAACATGGCTGAATTTCAGTAAAAGAAGTGAGATTTGGGACTTGGAATAGTTTTCAATTCAGGTCATCCACTCCCTTCCTACAAAGTATAAGTTTAGATTTCCCTAAACCAAAATCTCCAAAGTCCAAAACTTCCTCAGTGCTCACCACAAGAGCAAAATCCTACACCTGACCTCATGGAAGTTATTATGGTCAAAATGTTTGCACACTGGGGCCTGTGCTGTGGTGCAGTGGGTTAAGGCTTCAGACTGCAGAGCTGGCATCCTATATGGGCACGGATTTGAGTCCCTGCTGCTCCACTTCTGATCCAGCAGCCTGTTATTGTGCCTGGGAGAGCAGAGGAAGATGACCTATTTTCTTTGGCCCCTGCAGCCACATGGGAGATCCAGAAGAATCTCCTGGCTCCTGGCTCTGGATAGGTTCAGCTCTGGTTACTGTGGCCATTTGGGGAATCAACCAGCAGATGAAACCTCTCTCTTTCCCCCTTTCTGTCTCTTCTCTCTAACTCTTTTTTTAAAAGAAATATTTAAAAAAGTAAAATGCTGACATACTAAAAAATATGGTATAAATTATGTTCACGCTATGAATAAGTGAATACCTCTTGAAATTTGAGTCCTATCACCAAGATTTCTCCTCAGTTCTAAGAATATTCCAAAATCTCCCCATATAAGTCTCAAGCCATTTCCATAAGGGACAGACTAATTCTATTGAAAACCAACAATTCCATTCTCACATAGAAAATGAGCACCTGGACCAAGTGTGCAGGAATGTTTTTTTTTTTTTATTTTTTTACCTTTTATTTAGTAAATATAAATTTCCAAAGTACAGTTTATGGATTATAATGGCTCTCCTCCCCAGTAATTTCACTCCCACTGGCACCCCTCCATATCTGGATCCCTCTCCCATTCCATTCACATCAAGATTCATTTTCAAATCTCTTTATATACAGAAGATCGATTTAGTATGTATTAAGTAAAGATTTCAACAGTTTGCACCCACACAGAAATACAAGATGTAAAATACTGTTTCAGTACTAGTTATAGCATTACTTCACATTGGACAACATATTAAGGACAGAGATCCCACATGAGGAGTAATTACACAGTGACTGCTGTTGTTGATTTAACAATTTGACAATCTTGATTATGCCGTCAGTAATCTCCCTAGGCTCTTGTCATGAGTTGCCAAGGCTACGGAAGCCTTTTGAGTTCGCCGACTCTGATCTTATTCAGACAGGGTCATAGTCAAAGTGGAAGTTCTCTCCTCCCTTCAGAGAAAGGTACCTGCTTTGACGGCACCATTCTTTCCACTGGGATCTCACTCGCAGAAATCTTTCATTTAGGTGTTTTTGTTTTTTTTTTTCCAGAGTGTTTTGGCTTTCCATGTCTAAAATACTCTCTTGGGCTCTTCTGCCAGATTCGAATGCCTTAAGGGTGATTCTGAGGCCAGAGTGCTATTTAGGACATCTGCCATTCTATGAATCTGCTGTGTATCCGGCTTCCCATGTTGGATCGTTGTCTCCCTTTTTGATTCTATCAGTTAGCATTAGCAGACAGTAGTCTTGTTTGTGTGATCCCTTTAACTCTTAGACCTATCAGTCTGATCAACTGTGAACTGAAATTGATCACTTGGACTAGTGAGATGGCATTGGTATATGCCACCTTGATGGGATTGAATTGGAATCCCCTGGTACGTTTTTAACTCCACCATTTGGGGCAAGTCCGATTGAGCATGTCCCAAATTGTACATCTCCTCCCTCTCTTATTCCCACTCTTATATTTAACAGGGATCACTTTTCAGTTAAAATTTAGACACCTAAGAATAATTGTATGTTAATTACAGAACAAGAGTTGCCATTATTTAACCAGATTAGTGCTTTTGTAAAAAAAAAAGTCCATTAGCAAACCCCATTTTTATATGACCAAACTCACAGCTAACCTTCTAATAGTAGTTTTTCCCATAGGAATCCTTAGTAAAAACAAGAAGCAGCAATAGCTTTATCCTGAGTCTTCCTGATGTGATGTTAAACATTGGGGAAAATATGCAATAGACACAAAATTTTTTCAAAAAAGCTGGAAAATGTGAATCAGGAATTGAATAATTGAATCTACTTCAAAATTCACATTTTGAAGCCCTAATCCCAAGTGTAATTAGAAGTAATTAAGGCCGGCTACATGGCTCACTAGGCTAATCTTCTGCCTTGCGGCGCCAGCACACCGGGTTCTAGTCCTGGTCAGGATGCTGGATTCTGTCCCGGTTGCCCCTCTTCCAGGCCAGCTCTCTGCTGTGGCCAGGGAGTGCAGTGGAGGATGGCCCAAGTGTTTGGGCTCTACACTCCATGGGAGACCAGGAGAGGCACCTGGCTCCTGCCATCGAATCAGCGCGGTGTGCCGGCCACAGCACCAGTGGAGGGTGAACCAATGGCAAAAGGAAGACCTTTCTCTCTGTCTCTCTCTCTCACTGTCCGCTCTGCCCATCAAAAAAAAAAAAAAAAAAGAAGTAACTAAGAGGAAATGAGTCATAAGGATGTAGCCATAATCCAACAGAATTAGTCTTTTTCTAGGAAGACAGCAGAGAGTGTGTCTGTTCTGTTTTCACACATTCATGGAAGAAATGTCATTTGAGGTTGTATCAAGCAAGATCTGTCTGCAAGCCAGTAAAAGACCCATTACCATAGACTGACTCTACCAAAACCATTAGAAAATAAACTTCTGTTTTCTAATCCACTTAGACTATGATAATTTTGTTTTGAAAAGCTAAGAAGAAGACTACACAAATGCCTACAGAGGGCTCTTATTAAAGTTCTAAACCATTCCTATGTTTGCAAATCGATCAATGTGATACACCACATTAACAAACTGCAGATGAAAAAACATATAATTATCTCAATAGACGCAGAGAAAGCATTTGATAAAATACAACACACTTTCATGATGAAAACTCTAAGCAAATTGGGTATAGAAGGAACATTCCTCAATACAATTAAAGCAATTTATGAAAAACCCACAACCAGCATCCTATTGAATGGGGAAAAGTTGGAAGCATTTCCACTGAGATCTGGTGCCAGACAGGGATGCCCACTCTCACCACTGCTATTTAACATAGTTCTGGAAGTTTTAGCCAGAGCCATTAGACAAGAAAAAGAAATGAAATGGATACAAATTGGGAAGGAAGACCTCAAACTATCCCTCTTTGCAGATGATATGATTCTTTATTTAGGGGATCCAAAGAACTCTACTAAGAGACTATTGGAACTCACAGAAGAGTTTGGCAAAGTAGCAGGATATAAAATTTAAAAATGCACAAAAATCAACAGCCTTTGTATAAACAGACAATGCCACGGCTGAGGAAGAACTTCTAAGAGCAATCCCATTCACAACAGCTGCAAAAATAATCAAATACTTTGTAATACACTTACCGAATGGTGTCATATATCTCTACAATGAGAATTACAAAACCTTAAAGAAAGGAATAGAAGAGGATACCAAAAAAGGGAAAAATCTTCCATACTCATGGATTGGAAGAATCAACATCATCAAAATGTCCATTCTCCCAAAAGCAATTTATAGATTCAATGTAACATAAAAATACCAAAGACATTGTTCTCAGATCTGGAAAAATGATGCTGAAATTCATATGGAGGCAAAGGGGACCTTGAATATCTAAAGCAATACTGTACAACAAAAACAAAGCCAGAGGCATCAAATTACCAGATTTCAAGACATACTACAGGGCAGTTGTTATCAAAACAGGATGGTACTGGTACAGAAACAGATGGATAGACCAATGGAACAGAATGGAAACACCAGAAATCAATCCAAACATCTACAGCCAACTTATGTTTAATCAAGGATCCAAAACCAATTACTGGAGTAAGGACAGTCTATTCAATAAATGATGCTGGGAAAACTGGATTTCCACATGCAGAAGCATGAAGCAAGACCCGTACATTTCCCCTTACACAGAAATCCACTCAACATGGATTAAAGATCTAAATCTATGACCCGACACCATCAAATTATTAGAGAACACTGGAGAAACCCTGCAAAATATAAGCAAAGGTAAAGACTTCTTAGAAAAGACCCTGTAGGCACAGGCAGTCAAAGCCAAAATTAACTATTGGGATTGCATGAAATTGAGAAGTTTCTGTACTGCAAAAGAAACAGTCACTAAAGTGAAGAGGCAACCGAAAGAATGGGAAAAAATATTTGTAAACTATGCAACAGATAAAGGATTAATAACCAGAATCTACAAAGAAATCAAGAAACTCCACAACAACAAAACAAACAACCCACTTAAGTGATGGGCCAAGGACCTCAGTAGACATTTTTCAAAAGAGGAAATCCAAATGGCCAAGACACATGAAAAAATGTTCAGGATCACTAGTATTCAGGGAAATGCAAATCAAAACCACAATGAGGTTTCACCTCACCCCGGTTAGAATGGTTCACATTCAGAAATCTACCAACAACGGATGCTGGTGAGGATGTGGGGAAAAAGGGACACTAACCCACTGTTGGTGGGAATGCAAACTGGTTAAACCACTGTGGAAGTCAGTCTGGAGATTCCTCAGAAACCAGTAATCCCACTCCATGCAATTTACCCAAAGGAAATTAAATTGGCAAACAAAAAAGCTGTCTGCACATTAATGTTTATTGCAGCTCAATGCACAATAGCTAAGACCTGGAATCAACCTAAATGCCCATCAACAGTAGACTGGATAAAGAAATTAAGGGACATGCACTCCATAGAATACTATACAGCAGTAAAAAAACAATGAAATCTGGTCATTTGCCACAAAATGGAGGAATCTGGAAAACATCATGCTGAGTGAAATAGGCCAGTCCCAAAGGGACAAATATCATATGTTCTCTCTGATCAGTGACAGCTAACCGAGCACCAAAAAGGAAACCTGTTGAAGTGAAATGGACACTATGAGAAACAGTGACTTGATCAGTCTTGTCCTGACTATCGAGCTACAACTTACTATTTTATTCCTTTTAGTATTTTTTTATTCTACTTAATACCATTGGTTGAACTCTTTAATTAACACAAAATTATTCTTAGGTGTTTAAATTTAACTGAAAAGTGATCCCTGTTAAATATAGGAGTGGGAATAAGAGAGGGAGGAGATGTACAATTTGGGACATGCTCAATCAGACTTGCCCCAAATGGTAGAGTTAGAAACGTGCCAGGGGATTCCAATTCAATCCCATCAATGTGGCCTGTACCAATGCCATCTCACTAGTCACAGTGATCAATTTCAGTTCACAGTTGATCACACTGACAGGTCTAAGAGTCAAAGAAATCACACACAAGACTAGTGTCTGCTAATACTAACTGATAGAATTAAAAAGGGAGAGAACTATTCAACATGGGAAGCAGGATACACATCAGACTCATAGAATGGCAGATGTCCTAAATAGCACTCTGGCCTCAGAATCAGCCCTTAAGGCATTCGGATCTGGCTGAAGAGCCCATGAGAGTATTTTTGGTATGGAAATCCAAGACACTGTGACAAAAAAGGCCTAAATGAAAGATCCCAGTGGAAAGAATGGGGCCATCGAAGAAGGAGATACCTTTCTCTGAAGGGAGGAGAGAACTTCCACTTTAACTATGACCTTGTCTAAATAGGATCAGAGTCGGCAAACTCAAAATGCTTCCATATCTTTGGCAACTCATAACAAGAGCCTAGGGAGATTACTGATGCCATAAACAAGAGTGTCAAATTGTTAAATCAGAAATTGATCACCAGGACTAGTGAGATGGCATTGGTACATGCCACCTTGATGGGATTGAATTGGAATCCCCTGGTATGTTTCTAACTCAACCATTTGAGGTAAGTCAGCTTGAGCATGTCCCGAATTGATCAATTTCTGTTCACAATTGATCATAATGATAGGACTAAGAGCAAAAGGGCACACATAAACAAGACTAGTATCTTCAAATACTAGATGATAGAATAAAAAAGGGAGAGAATGATCCAACATGGGAAGCGAGATACACAGCAGACCCATAGAATGGCAGATGTCCTAAACAGCACTCTGGCCTCAGAATCAGCCCTTAAGGCACGTGGATCTGGCTGAAAAGCCCATGAGAGTATTACAGCCATGGAAAGCCAAGACACTCTGGCAAAGAAAAAAAAAAAACCCTACATGAAAGATCTCCACGAGTGAGATCCCAGTGAAAAGAATAGGTCATCAAAAGAAGGAGGTACCTTTCTCTGAATGGAGGAGAAAACTTCCACTTTGACCATGGCCTTGTCTAAATATGATCAGAGTTGGTGAACTCAAAAGGCTTCCATAGCCTTGGCAACTCATGACAAGAGCCTAGGGTGATTACTGATATCATAAACAAGAGTGTCAATATGTTAAGTCAACAACAGGAGTCTCTGTGCTCTTACTCCTCATGTAGGATCTCTGTCCTTAATGTGCTGTACATTGTGAATTAATGCTATAACTAGTACTCAAACAGTATTTTTCACTTTGTGTTTCTATGTGGGTGCAAACTGTTGAAATCTTTACTTAGTAAATGCTAAACTGGTCTTCTGTATATAAAGAGAATTGAAAATGAATCTTGATGTGAATGGAAGGGGGGAGGGAGAGGGAAAGGGGTGGGTTGCCGGTGGGAGGGAAGGTATGGGGGGGAAGCCATTGTAATCCATAAGCTGTACTTTGGAAATTTATATTCATTAAATAAAAGTTAAAAAATGTTAAATCAACATCACGAATCACTGTTCACTTACTCCCCATCCAGGATCTCTGTCCTTAATGTGTTGTCCAATGTGAATTAATGCTATAACTAGTACTCAAACAGTACTTTACACTTTGTGTTTCTGTGTGGCTGCAAACTGTTGAAATCGTTACTTAATATACACTAAATTGATCTTCTGTATATAAAGAGAATTGAAAATGAATCTTGAAATGAAGGGTATGGGAGAGGGAGTGGGAGATAGGAGGGTTTTGGGAAAGAGGGAAATTACGGTGGGGGGGAAAGCCACTGTTATCCATAAGTTGTACTTTGGAAATTTATGTTTGTTAAATAAAAATTAAAAAAAAAATTAAGAATGAGAACCGCTAAAGAAACCTGAAGGAAGATGATGGTACTGATGGTTGATGAACAAGGATATTATGGTAATTGATCAGAATGATAGAGTATTCATTTGTGAGATAAACATAGGCTAGTTGACTTGAATGAATGTGTAAATTTATAGCACAAATTTATTGAAAACATAAATCTAAACACCCAAGAAACAAAACAGCCTACAAGTGAGATACAGTCAAAGAGATCAACATTTAGACACATTGTAAGCAAGCTGATAACATATTAAGAAAGAAGTAGAATCTTGAAAACACAGACAATATTGACCCTAATAAAATTATGAGCTGGTTTTTCATCCCAAACCATGGAGGCAAGACAGCAACTGATGACATATTCATAATAGTGAAAGGAAAAGACAGGCAATCAAGAATTCTACACCCAGCAAGATTATCCTTTCAGAATGTATAAATTGACATTCTATTTTATATTTTATTAAATTCAAACAAATCTCTTGTATTTCATATATAGAGATTTAGGAACATAGTGACACTTCCCACCCTATCACCCCTCCTGCCCACACTCCCACCCTTTCTTCTCCTTCCTCTCCTAATCCATCTCTCAATTTTTACAATTATCTACTTTCAGTTTACTTTATATTCATAAGATTAACCCTACTCTAAGAGTTCAAGAAATAGGAAGGAGAAAAAACAAACACTGCTTCTCAACAGTAGAGACAAGGGATTTAGACAATCATTTTTATCTTTAACAATATTGAGAGATTTTTTTCATTAGTAAACTAAATAAAAGCACAAGTGAACAATATATAGACAAACAGTATCAATGTATTTTTTTCACTATAACACCTTTTTTCATTTACATAAAGATAACAAGTCTTGGGCCAGTGCTGTGGCAGAGGTAGTTAAGCATGCAGTGTCACCATCCTATATGGGCATCAGTTGAGTCTTGGCTGCCCCTCTTCTGATCCAGCTCTCTGCTATGGCCTGGGGAAGCAGTAGAAGATGTCCCAGGTACTAGGGTCCCTGCATATGCATGGGAGACCTGGAAGTAGCTCCTGGTTCCTGGTTTCAGATCAGCATACCTTCAGCCATTTTGGCCACCTGGGGAGTGAACCAACAGATGGAAGACCCCTCTCTCTCTTGCTCTGTCTCTTTGTAACTGCCTTTCAAATCAATAAGTAAATTTAAAAAAACAACTAATCTGTTTGTACCCTTGAAGAATCAGCACCAATTGTGGCAAACCCTTCAAAAAGTAGCTGGGAACACTTCACTAAAACAACGAGGCAATACAATCTTCATATAAAAATCAAAGATATCAAGCAACAGTAAAACAGTGTCCCTTTTATTTACAAATAAAAATCTTCCACAAAAATTCTAGGAGACAGAATTAACATACATAAAGGAATTATATATTATATATAAAATTGTATATATTAGTGTAATATCTTGGAATTTAAGGATCATTCAACATAAGAAAATCATCCAGTATATCATAACAGAAAACAAAGAAAAGCCCAGGATCACCTCAAAAGACATAGAAAATTCTAAGACAAAACCCACACAATTATACGGAAGAACATTCAAACTCGGAAGAGCATCTTCCACAACATAATACACAGTAGTGAAGGTGTCTACATTTAAAAGGATTACTCTGTTGTATTACATACGCTTAAATATGTTTGTTTTCTCTACTGGATTGCAAGTTTCTTGAAAGCAGATGGAGATCTTTTCACTTTTTATCCCCAGTATACAGTTGAGGCTAAAATCTAAGTTCAATGGATATGACAGAATACACAGTAACAAGCCAATGACTAAAGGCATCTGATAGCTAAAACATGATATTCTGCCTGACAAATTATATAAGCACTTTTGGCATAAAGTTTGGTTAAATTCTTACTATAATGTCTTCCACTTCTGATATGTTGTCACATGGGGGAATATAGGCAATAATAAACTTATGAAAATTAATTGGCAAAAATGCCTTGTCAGTTCACTCATCCCAATGATAAGAACTGGGAAATGGCACTGCTAAATCTAATCTGAATCATTACATGCAATTCTTAAAGAGTTAATTTTCACATGATTAATAAAACCTTCTGCCATCTGCATTACTACTAGTGAATATTCCTATTGTCTATTCTATTCAAGCCTCTACTTATAGCTTATTTTCAATAAAGTGAAAATTAACAGTTACATCCATTTTATCATAAGTCTATCTCATATGAAGTAGATAAACTCTCTGTTTTTAATACGTTTAATCACCACCTCTTCACCAGTATAACATTAGTCTAAAATAACTTTCAGGATGTCTGAATGAACTGAGATTTACAAAGCTGCAGAATTGAAAGCTTACATAGGATAAAATAAAGTAAGATGTACACAATAAAATACTATTATATTCTTATCTAGATTATTGATATGAAAAATGTTGACTAGGAAATCATATCAAGTACAAAGGAACAGAACATTTATTAAAAATCAAGTAAAATAAGATATATTTATGTTTAAAATGTATCATGAAAAAGGAACGAGGAAAAACACAGTGGCACTTCTAATACACTTCTAAACAATAATGGAAAAATGTTCTAGCTTTTTTTGCAATAATTCTAGGGTTCAGTGCTATGGCATAATAGGATAAGTCTCCACCTGTGGTGCCAGCATTCTATATAGGTGTCATTTTATGTCCTGGCTGCTCCTCTTCTGATCCAGCATTCTGCTCATATCCTGGGAAAGCAGTGGGAGATGGCCCAAGTGCTTGGGTCCTACACCTGCATGGGAGACCCCGAAGAAACTCCTGGCTTCTGGATTCAGAGTTGCTCAGCTCTGGCCTTTCGGGTCATTTGGAGAGTGAAGCAGTGGATGGAAGACCTTTCTGTCTGTCTTTCTCTCTTTCTCTCTCTCTCTCTCTCTGCAACTTTACCTCTTAAACAAATAAATAAATATTTAAAAAAAGAATATGAACTTGTAAATATTGGTACTTTCCAGCATGCTTAATCAGAAAGCTCAATCCAAATGAAACAAGGAGCTAAAATATCACATGCTACTTTAACAAAAATAGAAAGTGTAGTTACCAGCCCAAATGCTTTCTGTTTAAATATTGCCTCAATCCATAATGTTGTCAGCATACTATGAAAATATTCTGAAAGAAAAAAGTTCTGTCCAGTAAGAATTGTAGAACAATAATAAAATAAAAAAAAACTAACAAATTTAACCTAGCAAATCAAGCACAAAAAATGAATTTATTAAAATAAAATCCCTTTCAATCCACTAATTTTATGGTCACATCACACAAAAAATGACCTACAAGTAAAATGTACAGGTAAAACAAGTGCATTTTTTATAGCTTTCTAGCAGACAAGAAAATTTGTTATATTGTTTGCCTTAAACAGATTTTTTCTCAGTTCCTAGACTTTCTTTGTTGAAGTCTTGGATACACATAGAAATAAAATTCTTCATCTAATTATAACTCAGACAAAATAATAAGGGTCTTACAAAATCTGTACTCTCCTTTCCCTTCCTTATTCAAGGTAATGTTAATAAAGTATCAGTGAATAGCATCACACTTAAAGGTCTTTTGTTGAACAACCATTCTGTAAAAAATACAGTCTAGACACCTCCATTATTTCATTTTTTCTATTATTGTTCATCTACAAAATTATATTTAAACACAAAATTTTAGTAGCAAACATTTAGAATTATATATGTTATTGAGAAATATTTGTACAATTATCATATTCAACTGCTAGAAAAGAAATAGTTATAAAGTACTAAAGATAAATTAAGATTTTGTATCCATGTATGTAGGTGTAAATGCCTATATATATAGAGAGAGACCTACCATATGACCCAACCATCTCACATCTTGAAATTTACTAAATGTTGGCACTGTGGCTCAGCAGGTTAATGCCCTGGCCTGAAGTGCTGGCATCCCATATGGGCACCGGGTTCTAGTCCCAGTTGTTCCTCTTCCAATCCAGCTCTCTGCTATGGCCTGGGAAAGCAGTGGAAGATGGCCCAAGTCCTTGGGCCCCTGCACCCACATGGGAGACCCAGAAGAAGCTCCTGGCTCCTGGCTTTGGATTGGTGCAGCTCCAGCCATTGCGGCCATCTGGGGAGTGAACCATCAGATGGAAGACTTCTCTCTCTCACTCTCTCTCTCTCTGCCTCTCCCCCTCTCCTCTCTCTGTGTAACTCTTTCAAATAAATAAATAAATGTTAAAAAATAAAAAAAATTTCCTTAATGAAAATGAAATCAGTATATGATAAAGATATCTGTACCCTCATGTTTAATGGAGCTCATTTCACAATAGCTAAAATATAGAAACAACCCAGATGTCTGTCAACTGAAGACTGGATAAAAAATTATGGTAGACGTACACCATGGAATAATATAGTGATAAAAAATGAAATACTGTCATTTGTAACAAAATGGATGTATATGGAAACCATTATACTTATTGAAATAATCCACTCCCCAAGGACAAATATAATATGTTCTCCCTTGTCTGTGATAACTAATAAAGTACCTGAAAGTTAATAAATAAAAGAGAAATGGCCACTTCGAGATGCAATGCTTTTGGACAGCCCCTGTCTCAACTGTTGAGGGACAGTAGTATTCAGTTTTAATCAATATATATTTTATTCATGGTGATATTTAATTATAATGGATTTTCAATAACCCATTATGTATGTGTTTAACTAATGACTTAAATACAGTAAACTCTGGAGAACTCTGCTATCTGATATTGAAAACATAGCTCTTTGACTTGCTGACAACTTGGTTTATAGAAGCTAACCTCTGGGCTGGCACTGTGGAATAGTGGGTAAGGCTCCTGCCTGCAGGGTTGGGACCCTGTATGGGCTGCAGTTCGAGTTACTGCTGCTTCACTTTTGATCCAGCTCGCTGCTAAGGCTTGGGAAAGCAGTAGAAGACGGCCCAAGTGTTTGGGCCCCTACACCAATGGGGGAAAGCTGGAAGAAGCTCTTGGCTTCTGATCAGCCCAGTTCTGGCCAATGTGGCCATTTGTGGAGTGAACTACTGTATGAAAGACCTTTCTCTCTGTATTTTCCTCTATCTCTCTGTAACTCTACCTGTCAACTAAGTAAATAAAGGCTTTTAAAAAGGATGTTGAAATTTTACATTATATCCAAAAGAATTAAACTGGATTTCATCTCTCACTGTGTACAAGAAAAACCTAATAAAAGCTAAAAATCTAAATGTAAAAAAATAAACTCTGAACTCCTAGAAGAAAAAGTAATGGGCAAGGATTTTTTTATGTCATACACAAAGAACAGGAAACAAAACAAACTTAGACAAATGGGATTTCATCAAATTAAAAACTTCTTTACAGCAATGAAAAAATAAAGCAAACAAGGAATCTACATAATTTCAGAAAATATTTACAAACCTTTCACCTGAGAATGGCTTAACAATCAGAATATATAGGTAACTCAATAGCAAAATTACAAATTATTCTATTATAAATTGAAGAGTAGGGGCTGGTGCCATGGCTCACTAGGTTAATGCTTCCCCTGCATTGCCGGCATCCCACATGGGCACTGGGTTCTAGTCCCAGTTGCTCCTTTTCCAGTCTAGCTCTCTGCTGTAGCCTAGGAAGGCAGTGGAGGGTGTCCCAAGTGCTTGGGCCACTGCATCCACATGGGAGACCAGGAGGAAGCACCTGGCTCCTGACTTCAGATTGGCACAGCACTGGCCATAGCGGCCATTTAGGGAATGTCTCTTAATAGAGAATTTTAAGTGTCTCTTATTAGAGAAAGATATTTGACAAGATAATAAAAATGTGGAAAATTTTAATGAGTTATAAGAAATAGATCACAGAATAAACTAACAGAGCAACTTTAGTATTAAAGTATATCATTACTGAGCTTATAATTTGATACCTGTGTAAAATATGTCACCACTATATTTTGTTTTGAATAAGCACTTTAATATTGTAATTTAAAAAAAGATTATAGTTTGACAAAGACTAAAGAAACAAACCAAAAATACAAAAAGAAAATAGGCAAGAAACCTATTCCATAAAAAAAAGTGAGGGGAAAAAAATTTCAATAAAGCAAGATATAGAAATAAATAAGCTTGTAATCCTGAATGCGATAAGAAAACATGATCTTTGTGGGACAGGCATAGTGGAGCAGTGGGCTAAGCTGCTGCGTGGGGCACCAGCATCCTGTATATGAGTGCTTGGTTAGAGTCCCAGACACACCATTCCTCTCATGCAGTTTCCTGCAACTGAACATGAAAGGCACCAAACGATGCTCAAATCCTTGGGTTTCTCCCACCCACTCAGGAGAAGTGAATGGAGTTTCTGGATCCTGGCTTCCGTCTGGCACATCCCTGGCTGTTGCAGCCACACCAGGGGTCAAACGAGCAGATATATGTCTCTGTCTCCTCCTCTCCCTGTCACTCTGATTTTGAGTAAATAAATCCTTTAAAAAAGACAAGTGATCCTCAGATATAATGAAAACCAAATATAGCATTACAAATTCTCCAAGAGATGCAGCAAAAAGCACATGATAAAAGATTAAATGTATACAGACATTTTAAATTTTTTATGACCTTTTTTGAAGAACAAAATTTCTGTCATGATTTTGTTACAAGAAAACTACCAAAAAGACACGCATATCCAATTCTCGCATGATCAAAAAAAAAAAAACACAAAAATTCTAATTATCTAAGACTAAATATTCTAGTAAATAAATTACTCTGATTTAATCTCAATCCATCCTAGGAAGAAAGGAAACATACCCTATTCCTATCAACAGTCATACTAGACTGGGTTGTATAGTAGATCAATGTTCCCAAGGTGGGCTGCACGTCATGGCTGTTGTGCATTCTGGGAACTGAAAGTCCCTCCCTTTTCAGTCTGCTTGAGACACAGTGGGTGGCAGGGCCAGAATCCTACTCTGATGGCACTCACAGGGCTTCACCAGGAGCCCGGATCCTGATGGCTGTTCCAGGCCTTTGGGCAGTGAAGGCCTCTCCCACGTGGGGCTGGGGGCTCAGAAGGGACCCTGCAGCCAGGCTGGGTCCCTTGAATTCTCAGTTCACTGCCACAAAGGGTCCCTTCCTTCCTTCCTCTCCATGCTATAGCTCTGGATGCTGTCTCCCGGGTGCCTCCGCATTCCCCAGCCTGGAGATGCCTTAGTCAGGTTTCCTCCAGATAATGGCGGCCTGCCTTGGTCTCAGCAGCAGCCTCGTCAGCTTCTCAGCAGTCCTGTGCTTTCTCCTTCAGAAAACCCATCAGTGATGCACGGATGGTCCTGAGCATTACAGCACGGGCAGTGTGACAAGCCCCACACAGTGGGTACCTCCATGTGGGAGGAGAAAGAACAGCAGGAGAGACTGCGAACCCTTTCTCCTTGCATCCTGGCCTGACAAGAGGACAAGTGGTACTGGGAGCCCACGTCCCTCTTCTACCCCACTGATGGCCACACCCAACCCAAATAACATTTGTCAGCCTCCAGAGCCCCATGTGCAGCCATGACCATTGTAGCCTCAGAAGAGGGACTGGGAGCCATGGTTCTGGAACTTGGAGCAGGTGTCCATCAGCTCCACGGTTCATTTCAAGGAGGATATGAGAGGCTGAAATGGAGAATGTACAAACAGCATGGAGTACGGGCACTACCTCTTCAGAAGCAGCACCGTGGAGTCAGGCGGCTACCAGGTCACACAGCACTGTGGGCAGTGTGGCCAGCAGTACTTGGAGGTTCCTCCCCTTGCCCTTGACCGGGTCTCACTGGAGTGAGTCCATGGCTCTGATCAGCCGTAAGGTTTGGCTACTTCCTGAGGCCTTGGAGGCAAACCCTGATTAGACTGCAGATCCGCAAACCCCTTTCAGAGACTTTCTGCTTCTGGGTTACTCCCTGTGTACAGACAACCCTCTACTCTGGGCCGCATCACACTAAAACTCATGACACTGTCTCATACCAAGCTTTCCTCACAGCTTGTGCAGGGTGACCCATGTGGTGCCCTGGGCCAGCAACTGCCTATGGGCCAGGAACATGGGAGGTAGGAGCTGATGGTGCTAAGGTAGGCAACAGGGTCCATGCTCTGAGATTCGGTTTCGGTGGCATGGGTATGGCCCAGGCATGGTAGCCTCCCAGCAGATCAAGGCAGCTGCAGGGGCACTGTGACCTTGCCAGACTCTGCCAGCAAATTCCCCAGGTGCAGGAAGTGGGTGCTGCAGGCCTGGCCCAGAGACTCCCTGCTTGCACTCCTCTCCAGGCCTGCCCCTGCCACCGGCCTCACTGCCAGTGGCTGTTTCCTGAAAGGGATTCACTGTTCTGTACGTGGCAGTTTAAAATTCTGGTTTTGTGTTGACTCTGAAAATGTAGGCTATGTAATCATAGGACTTATATTTACCCAGAGTAACTGCAATGCAGTTTGTAAAAATTACCCTGTATATTTATTTTAAATACAGTTTCAAAATTTTAGAGTGTTTCATTTTATAAGTTCAAGTATAATTTCGGTAATGATTTCTACTTTTGGACAAAAATATCCTTTGAAATTTGTCTCCCATAAATTGATATAATGTGAAATGTGGGTTGTGAACGATACTCTCATTTGTTTCATTTGTTTGCTGCAGACATTTTTTTTTACAGGCAGAGTGGACAGTGAGAGAGAGAGAGAAAGGTCTTCCTTTTGCCGTTGGTTCACCCTCCAATGTCCGCCATGGCCAGCGCGCTGCAGCCGGCGCACCACACCTATCCGAAGGCAGGAGCCAGGAGCCAGGTGCTTCTCCTGCTCTCCCGTTGGGTGCAGGGCCCAAGGACTTGGGCCATCCTCCACTGAACTCCCGGGCCACAGCAGAGAGCTGGCCTGGAAGAGGGGCAACCGGGACAGAATCTGGTGCCCCGACCAGAACTAGAACCTGGTGTGCCGGTGCTGCTAGGCGGAGGATTAGCCTATTGAGCGGTGGTGCCGTCCACAGACATTGTTAAGTTGATAGAACCTGAGCAAATAAACAGCGAAACCCTCCCAGTTCAGGAAGAGGGGGAACTCATGGTTTCTTGAAGATGTCTCCCACTTGCTTCCATTACAAAAGAAAGATTCCATTTTTTGCTACATTTTATGCTTTCAGATGGGATTATAGCTTTTGCTTTACAAATACATGGTTCCTGGCAAGAGCCAGTAGTGGGAGGATTGGAGAATGGTAAGAACCCTTCCATGCCTATTTAGTAAAGTAGAAATAAAGAGGAAGGCAGATGTCAGTTAAGGAGCTTGTCTGAAAATGCTTTTTTTTCAAATATAACAAGATTATGTGGTTATTTTTAGTAAAATAAAATCTTTTGTTCTGTTGTATGCAAGCAAATACAGTGCCTGTAACTTTCTAGATCTCAAGTGGTGGATTCAGTCTTCATTTGTTGTGCTTCTATCTCAACCTACAAATTATAGTCTATTGTATCAGTTATTAAATAAGCATGTAAAATTAACTCAATAATAATACAGTTAGTTGAGATATTTGGTGTTTACAAAATATAAATAAGTACAAGAAAAATAAGCATTACATGCTGGAAGTACATATTCATTATTCGTAAATGATCCGAAGACTTGAAAGATCCATATTTATTATATAACCATATTTGTGAATTACCACTTAGGAACTTGAAGTGAAAAAGACAGTTATATATTTATATTAAGAATTCACATGGAAGTACATAACCCTCTCTCTCAAGTGCTCATCATACCTTACTACAAAAGAAGGAGGCCTGAGGCCACAGAAGTTCAAATATATAAAACATACTGAAATATCAAATATTTTGATCTAAGTTCAAGCAAATCAAATAATGAGTTGCAAAGATTTTCATACAATTTGACTCAATGAAAACATAAACAGCTTAACAGCTGAAAAATTTTTGAAAAATATGAAGTTTATTGGGTATGAACAATGTATTTCATTTTAAAAAAAGCGTACAACAGGTTTATTTCATCATGGCTCCCATATTTTTAAGAATTATAATTCACTATACACAAGTTGCAAATTAAGCTAGAACAAATAAGTAGAAACATCTGCAGATATTTGTAATTTGTACTATGAAGTTCTGCAAAAGATAAAGAATTTAAACCATTAAAAATTTTAACGAAGGGCCTAGTGGTGTTGCAGGTAAAGCCACCACTTGTGATGCCAGGATCCCATATGGGTGCCAGTAGGTGTCTTGGCTGCTCACTTCTGATCCAACTCCCTGATAATGGCCTAAAAAGAAGAAAGACTTTGCCCAGGTGTTGGGATTCTGCCACACATGTGCAAGACCCTGAGGAAGCTTTTGGCTCTTGTCTTCAGCCTGGCCCATCCCTGGTCATTGAGGATATTAGAGAAGTAAATCAGTAGGTAGAAGCTTTCTCTCTCTCTGGGTCTCTCCCTCTCCCTCTGTAACTTTCGCATAACTAAATGGATCCTAACAAAATATACAGTGACAAAAATTATTTTTTCTGATCATATTGATTTGACTCAATCAAATATGCTGGAAATGTGAGGTTAATGTTATTCTCATACACTATTAATTAATGATATTAATACATTCTTTTAGATGGTAATTTAGTAAGATCTATTCAAATTTGAAACATAGCATCCTTTCTATCTTGTAAGAACTTCACTGGGATTAGATCCTACACAAAACCCTGGATATTGTGGAATCATATGCACACCTCTGATAAGAACTTTTCTAATGTATTATATTTATAATATATAAAACATAATGGGGATTGTTTTGACAAAACAACAGACTAGTTATGGGATTTCTGGGTTTTGTTTCCAATGCATGAATGCTCAAATGATAGACCTTTAAATTAATTTATTGAGGGCTTGCCTACAATGTTACATATTCTGTAAACATTTCTGAATGTTGGATAAAACCTACAAGAACATATCCAAATATCTTTGATCTTTAATCTTAATCTTTAGTCTTTTTTTTTTTTTTTGACAGATAGAGTTAGACAGTGAGAGAGAGAGAGACAGAGAGAAAGGTCTTCCTTTCATTGGTATACCCCCAAAATGGCCGCTACAGCTGGAAATATGCTGATCCAAAGCCAGGATACAGGTGCTTCCTCCTGGTCTCCCATGTGGGTGCAGGGGCCCAAGCACTTGGGACATCCTCCATTGACTTCCCGGGCAACAGTAGAGAACTGGACTGGAAGAGGAGCAACTGGGACTAGAACCCGGTGCCCACATGGGATGCTGGCGCCGTAGGTGGAGGATTAACCAAGTGAGCCACCCCGCCGGCCCCCAGAGATCTTTAATCTTAAACTAGTATGACAACCTTTTCTATAAAGAGCCAGGTAGTAAGTATTTTTGACTTTGTGGACTATAGTGCCTCTGCTGTCATCTAAAATATGTGTAAGCTATAGGTAAATAGATGGGGTTGTATTCCAATAAAACTTTTTACAAAAACAGAAATGAAATAGATTTAGCCCACAGGAGCTATTACTGCAATGAATTTTCCTTTTCAGAATATCATGAATACATGTCATTACTCATTTTAAAGATATAATATCCCAGGGTGTTCCATACTATGATTTTCAAGAGGGAATTAAAAATAAATCTTTCAGGGCTGACTCTGTGGCACAGCAGGTAAAGATGCTGCTTGCAGTGCCAGCATCCCATATGGGCACCAGTTGGAGTCCCAGCTGCTCCACTTCTGATCCAGCTCTCTGCTACGGCCTGGGCAAGCAGTAGAAGATGGCCCAAGTGTTTGGGCCCCTGACCTGGGTGGGAGACCCGGAAGAAGTTTCTGGCTCCTGGCTTCAGATCGGCGCATCTCTGGCCATTGCAGCCAATTCTGGATTGAACCAGAGGATGGAAGACCTCTCTCTCTCTTTCTGCCTCTCCTTCTCTCTCTGTGTTACTCTGATTTTCACATAAATAAATTTTGAAAAACTATAGAGATAAATGATAATTAGATGACAACAAATAAGTCAAAATGTTAAATTCAGTACAATTATCAGGAAGATATTAAAGAAATGTGTATCAAGAATTATACTCACTAATTTAAAATATATAAAGATGATTTCCAGTCCTTTAAAACTACAGAGAAGGCAAAGAATGAATCACCTTGAAAAGGAAAAGAATTACTTTTGTCTACGAAAATGTGTACAGGTTGGTAAAATGATGCATTGGGACATCCCACTGCATCCCATATCAGAGTTCCCATTTGAGTCCTAGCTCCACTGTTTTGGATCCGGATCACTTCTAGTGTGCCTGGGAGGGAGCAGATGATACTAAAATACTTAACTGCATGGCACTGCCCACATGGGGGCCTGATGGATTTCATTGCTCCTGGACTTGGTCAGGTCCAAACCTGGATGGTGCAGCTATGTGTACTGAGCCATTAGATGGAAGATCTCTCTCTCTTTCTGTCTCTCTGTTTCTCTCTGTCTCTGTCTCTCTCTCTCTCTCCCTTTTTTCCTACATCCTCCTCAGATTTTTAAGTAATAAAGAAAATATGAACATCAACATTTTCAGAAGAATGTAGAGAAATACCGTCCAGTAGGTGAGGTCTCAATGAGAAGGCCATCCAAGATGGTCACAGGTTCACTATTCTAGCATTGGTAGATATTGCTAGTCTACCAATTGGGAGAAATTGATAGTAGAGTAATGATAATATACATGTGATAGCAATATTTTGAAATGCAAAAGGAACTAATATTATAACATAGGTTTGAATATTGTAAATTAAGACTAAATATCAACAATAGCTATAAGAAGATACAAATAAATAATTTATTATGAATTATCTATTATCTTTAGACTATAATCAACATATGAGTTTCATAGCATGAATTACTACACCAGATCTAGAAATCTCTGATCAACTCATCATTAAAGATGTCATTGTAAATCACAGAATTTTTCGTGATTTCATTATCACACAGGAAAAAGCTAACATTGATGGCCACACATTCACAGTGTTAATATTGCGAAAAACTGTTATACTAATAGCATACACAGGCAATCGTAATTATGACATGACAGAGGTAAAATCAATTCATGTTCTCATTCATAATATAGAATGTGATTACTCTCAATATTATGAGTAATTTGTTAGAACCCTTAATAGAACGAATCTTGGCTGCTCCACTTCTGATCCAGCTCCCTTATAATCCACCTTGGAATGCAGTGGAAAAGGTCCATATGCTTGGACACTTACACCCTTGTGGGAGATCTTTAAGTAGCTCCTAGTTCCTGATCCAGTCGTCGCCACAACCTTGATTTGAGAAGTGAGCCAGAGGGTGGGAAGATATCTCTCTCTCTCTCTCTCTTGCTCTCTTTCAATCTCTCTCTCTCTGCATTTCAAATAAATAATTCTTTTAAAAAAGAAACAATCACAATTTTATTTAAGAATAAATATAGAGCTTCAGGATTTTCAATCAAGAAAACATCACTCCATAAATCAGTAGAAAACTTTAAGACAACTGTATCTAGAAGGACATTTTGGAATATTTCAATTCCAATGTTAAATTGAATCTCATCACAATCCAGATGCAGTGAAGGGAAAGAACTTGAATGGAGGAAAGAATATACTGAACATAGGTAGTACAGAAAAAATGTGCACTTTAAAGTAGACAGGAAAGCTTAGACACTTTCCTTGAGTTAATAAACTCTCAGTAAAAATAGTAACCCACAATGCTAACACTTGCCTACAACTTAGATACTGACTGATGTTATAAAATAGTGACAGTAATAAAATCAAATAAAAATAAATGAAAAGTGATGTTCATATCATTGGATAAATTGTGATTAGGATAAAACTGAGCAGTTTGGTATGAATAATTACTAAGTATCAACTAAACAAAGAGATTTAGTGAAAATAGTCTTAAATCATATTTTTAAAATGATTGCATATCACAGGAGTTAAGATAATGTAACCCAAAAGAAGAACCCTGACATAAAAATTTCCTCATGTAAAATATGGCAGATGTCCTTAACAGCACTCTGGCCTCAGAATCAGCGCTTAAGTCATTCAGATCTGGCTGAAGAGCCCATGAGAGTATTTTAGGCATGGAAAGCCAAGACATTCTGGAAAAAAAAGACCTAAATCAAAGACCTCTGCAGTGAGATCCCAGTGGAAAGAATGGGCCATCAAAGAAGGAGGTACCTTTCTCTGAAGGGAGGAGAGAACCTCCACTTTTACTATGACCTTGTTTAAATAAGATTGGAGTCGGCGAACACAAAAGGCTTCCATAGCCTTGGCAACTCATGACAAGAGCCTATGGTGATTACTGACACCATAAAAAAGAGTGTCAACATGTTAAATAAACAACAAGAGTCTCTGTGCTCTTACTCCTCATCTAGGATCTCTGTCCTTAATGTGTTGTACAATGTGAATTAATGCTATAACTAGTACTCAAACAGTATTTTACACTTCGTGTTTCTGTGTGGGTGCAAACTGTTGAAATCTTTACTTAATATATACTAAATTGATCTTCTGTATATAAAGAGAATTGAAAATGAATCTTGATGTGAATGGAATGGGAGAGGGAGCGGGATATGGGAGGGTTGCAGGAGGGAGGGACGTTATGGGGGGGAGCCATTGTAATCCATAAACTGTACTTTGGAAATTTATATTTATTAAATAAAAGTTAAAAACATAATGCTATTGAAAATGTCAACAGTAGTGATAAATTTGGAGATCCCTAAAAACTTCTAAATAGCAAAAAATTGTGTGATTCTGATAGCATGAAGCAGTACATTGATGTTAGACCAATCAGAGATACTATGTACAGGAAAGATTCCAAGATAACCTAGAAAATTTCCATGCGACTTGTAAACCTACAATGAAAAAGCCACATATTCATAATGCAAGAACCAGTATACCTAAACTGAAATTATATATGAGTGATAGCATTAAATTCAAAGGCAAAAGAAAAAAAGAATTTAAATGCTATGACAAAAATGATATGGTGGCAACTCTAAGTGTATAGAGTAATTTTGTAAAAAAAAAATACAATGCTAAGAAAATGTGACAATTTTTAGTGAACAATTATTCCTTAATAGTACATGAAAAACCATGTGAAATTTTCAGAAACTAAAATCCAGAAAAAATAATTTCCTTTCCATAGTGATTTTAAAGGAACACCAGTATCAAGAAAATCCATAAAATCAAAAAGACTTAAAAACATCCTTGAAAGAGGAAAAGAGAATGCTGGTCTCAGATGGATATGGGATGTTTTGAAGATAAAAATTTCTTAACCCAATCTTTTGGCGGGCACCACAGCTCACTAGGCTAATCCTCCACCTTGCGGCGCCAGCACACTGGGTTCTAGTCCCGGTCGGGGCGCCAGATTCTGTTCTGGATGTCCCTCTTCCAGGCCAGCTCTCTGCTGTGGCCAGGGAGTGAAGTGGAGGATGGCCCAAGTGCCTGGGCCCTGCACCCGCATGGGAGACCAGGAGAAGCACCTGGCTCCTGCCTTCAGATCAGCGCAGTGTGCCAGCCGCAGTGCACCAGCCATGGTGGCCATTGTGGGATGACACAATGGCAAAAGGAAGACCTTTCTCTCTGTCTCTCTCTCTCACTGTCCACGCTGCCTGTCAAAAAATATTCAAATACAAAGTTAAAAACTTTTCTATATTAGGGTACAAATATATTGTGATAACAATGACTAGAACTGTTTTTATAGGAGTGAAACTACAATAAGAACATTAAGATCATTTCATAAAAAATAGTATAAAAAATAGTCCATTGAATTCTTTAAAATGCAAAAAGGAAAAATGAATGGAAATAAAGCAAAAATTTTGAAAATTACCAGATAAACATTGATGGAATGATATTTGTATCTAAATCCTTGAAAATTAAAATTAAAATTTTATAGTCCTCCAGAATTCCAGAAAAGCTAAAAGAAATCCTCTAGGAACTGAGGAAGATTGGGTTAAGATTGCCTGAGAATTTGGGGCACAAAATAGTTGCAGAGAGAATTCAAAACATTTCCATCATGTTGATGTCATAAGAAGAAGTCACTCAAATAGGGTATTGATGATATAAAGAGGTCACACAATGAATAAAACAACAATTAAAAATGAGCATTTTACATGTGAATTAAGTTTTGATGATTGTAATTAGAATATAGGATACATAATAGAGTGATCAATAGACATGAAGGAATTTGGTGAACAATAATCCAGTAAATATTTTTACCATGAGAAAAATTTTAAAATCAAGGAAGGTAAATCAAGGAATATTTTTGGTGCCTTAATTCTTTAATTATTCTATCATTTTCAACTTTTGGTTTATTTCCATTGGAAATATCAAGTGAATATCCTTGTGCATATATCTCTCTTCACAATCCTGATAATTTTATTTTCATTCTTTTTCTAAAATTTTATTTATGTTATACAATTTTCATGTATTTTATATGTAGTGATTTAGAAACACTGTGATATTGCTCACCCTACCCTCCCTTTCATCCAGGTTCCAACCCTTCATCCTCCTCCCTCTCCCATTACCACTGTTAAATTTTCAAAGATCTACTTTCAGTTTAATTAATGTTTGTAAAGTTAGCCCCAAATTAAGTAAAAGAGTTCAATAAACAGTATAAGGAAAACGGAAAAAAAATAATTTTAATCAAATTGATAAAACCGCAATGAAAAATAAACCAGGATGAACTAAGTTTTCTGCGCTAGGATGAGCATACACTACATCATGATGTATACATGTCACAGAAATAAAAGATGAGGATATAACCCATAATCTGCTTATTGGAAGTGACAGCAATAATGTAGGAGCAATAGCATAACAAGCATATACAACAGGATTGGATCAACCAACATGTATTAAATTTGCATTAAACTTGAGAAATAAAAGAAGAAATCAATAATTGTAAGTAAGGAAAATATGCCATTTATAACAAAAAACCCTTAAATGAAAGATACTGGCATCTACAGTTACACTTATGCACAAAAACTACCAAAGATAAAAGTATATTACCTAAAAAGGGAGAATGAGAATAAAAGCCAAAAGTCTTTCTGATGAACGATATACATAAAAATGGCCAACAAAATTAATAAAATTTTGAGTATGTTTATGATCTTCCAATTAGACTCACAGCACACTTCTCATCAGAAACACTACAAGCTGGGAGGGAATGGCGAGACATAGCACAGGTGCTAAGAGAGAAAAATTGCCAGCCCAAAATATTATATCCTGCTAAGCTCTCATTTGTGAATGAAGGTGAAATAAAGACCTTTCATAGCAAACAGAAATTGAAAGACTTTGTGGCCACTCGTCCAGCCCTGCAAAAGATACTTAAAGATGTGCTATACTCAGAAACACAGAAACATGGCCATCAATATGAAAGAAGGGAAAGGAAGAACACCTACCAGTAAAAGAGCATGGGAAGCTCAAAGCATATACTAGAAAATATCTCCGGGAAAATGGCAGGGCAAAGTCACTATGTATCAATAGTCACATTAAACGTGAATGGCCTGAACTGTCTAGTTAAAAGACACAGACTGGCTGACTGGCTTAAGGAACAACACCCAACTATTTGTTGCCTACAAGAAACACATCTCTCTAACAAAGATGCATGCAGACTGAAAGTGAAAGGTTGGAAAAAGATATTCCATGCCAACAAAAACCAAAAAAAAGCAGGTGTAGCCATATTAATATCAGACAAAATAAACTTTAATACAAAAACTGTTAAGAGAGACAAAGAGGGGCACTATATAATGATTAAGGGTTCAATTCAACAGGAAGATATAACAATTATCAATGTATATGCACCTAATTACAGGGCACCGGTCTATTTAAAAGATATGTTAAGGGACTTAAAGGGAGACTTAGACCCCAATACAATAGTACTGGGGGACTTCAATACTCCACTCTCAGAAATAGATAGATCATCCAGACAGAAGATCAACAAGGAAACAGCAGATTTAATCGACACTATTGCCCAAATGGATCTAACAGATATCTACAGAACTTTCAATCCTACATCTAAAGACTTTACATTCTTCTCAGCAGTGCATGGAACCTTCTCTAGGATTGATCACATACTAGGTCATAAAGCAAGTCTCAGCAAATTTAAAAGAATTAGAATCATACCATGCAGCTTCTCAGACCACAGCGGAATGAAGTTGGAAATTAGCAACTCAGGAAACCCCAGAAAGTATGCAAACACATGGAGACTGAACAACATGCTCCTGAATGAACACTGGGTCATTCAAGAAATCAAAAGAGAAATCAGAAACTTTCTGGAAGTAAATGAGGATAACAACACAACATATCAAAACTTATGGGATACAGCAAAAGCAGTATTGAGAGGCAAATTTATAGCAATAGGTGCCTATATCAAGAAATTGTAAAAACACCAAATAAATGAGCTTTCAGCGCATCTCAAGGACCTAGAAAAACTGCAGCAAACCAGGCCCAAATCTAGTAGGAGAAGAGAAATAATTAAAATCAGAGAAGAAATTAGCAGGATTGAATCCAAAAAAAAAAAAATTACAAAAAATCAGCCAAACGAGGAGCTGGTTTTTTTGAAAAAATAAACAAAATTGACACCCCATTGGCCCAACTAACTAAAAAAAGAAGAGAAAAGACCCAAATCAATAAAATCAGAGATGAAAAAGGAAACGTAACAACAGACACCACAGAAATAAAAAGAATCATCAGAAATTACTACAAGGACTTGTATGCCAGCAAACAATAAAATCTATCAGAAATGGATAGATTCCTGGGCACATGCAATCTACCAAAATTGAACCATGAAGACATCGAAAACCTAAATAGACCCATAACTGAAACAGAAATTGAAACAGTAATAAAGGCCCTCCCAACAAAGAAAAGCCCAGGACCAGATGGATTCACTGCTGAATTCTACCAGACGTTTAAAGAAGAACTAATCCCATTTCTTCTCAAACTATTCAGAACAATCGAAAAAGATGGAATCCTCCCAAATTCTTTCTATGAAGCCAGCATCACCTTAATCCCTAAGCCAGAGAAAGATGCAGCACTGAAAGAAAATTATAGACCAATATCCCTGATGAACATAGACGCAAAAATCCTCAATAAAATTCTCACCAATAGAATACAACAACACATCAGGAAAATCATCCACCCAGACCAAGTGGGATTTATCCCTGGTATGCAGGGATGGTTCAACATTCGCAAATCAATCAATGTGATTCACCACATTAACAGACTGCAGAAGAAAAACCATATGATTATCTCTATAGATGCAGAGAAAGCATTCGATAAAATTCAACACCCTTTCTTGATGAAAACTCTAAGCAAATTGGGTATAGAAGGAACATTCCTCAATATAATCAAAGCAATTTATGAAAAACCCACGGCCAGCATCCTATTGAATGGAGAAACAGTACCAGACAGGGATGCCCACTCTCACCACTTCTATTAAACATAGTTCTGGAAGTTTTAGCCAGAGCCATCAGACAAGAAAAAGAAATCAAAGGAATACAAATTGAGAAGGAAGAAGTCAAACTATCCCTCTTTGCAGATGATATGATTCTTTACTTAGGGGATCCAAAGAACTCTACTAAGAGACTATTAGAACTCATAGAGGAGTTTGGCAAAGTGGCAGGATATAAAATCAATGCACAAAAATCAACAGCCTTTGTATACACAAGCAATGTCATGGCTGAGAAAGAACTGCTAAGATCAATCCCATTCACAATAGCTACAAAAACAATCAAATACATTGGAATAAACTTAACCAAGGATGTTAAAGATCTCTACGATGAGAATTACAAAGTCTTAAAGAAAGAAATAGAAGAGGATACCAAAAAATGGAAAAATCTTCCATGCTCATGGATTGGAAGAATCAACATCATCAAAATGTCCATTTTCCCAAAAGCAATTTATAGATTCAATGCAATCCCAATCAAGATACCAAAGACATTCTTTTCAGATCTAGAAAAAATGATGCTGAAATTTATATGGAGGCACAAGAGACCTCAAATAGCTAAAACAATCTTGTACAACAAAAACAAAGCCGGAGGCATCACAATACCAGATTTCAGGACATACTACAGGGCAGTTGTAATCAAAACAGCATGGTACTGGTACAGAAACAGATGGATAGACCAATGGAACAGAATTGAAACACCAGAAATCAACCCAAACATCTACAGCCAACTTATATTTGACCAAGGATCTAAAACTAATTCCTGGAGCAAGGACAGTCTATTCAATAAATGGTGCTGGGAAAACTGGATTTCCACGTGCAGAAGCATGAAGCAAGACCCCTACCTTACACCTTACAACATGGATTAAAGAGCTAAATGTATGACTTCACACCATCAAGTTATTAGAGAACATTGGAGAAACCCTTCAAGATATTAGCACAGGCAAAGAATTTCTGGAAAAGACCCGGGAGGCACAGGCAGTCAAAGCCAAAATCAACTATTGGGATTGCATCAAATTGAGAAGTTTCTGTACTGCAAAAGAAACAGTCAGGAGAGTGAAGAGACAACCGACAGAATGGGAAAAAATATTTGCAAACTATGCAACAGATAAAGGGTTGATGACTGGAGAAAGAAAATGTGCTAGTATACATTACGGAATATTGCTCAGCAATAAAAAAGAATGAAATCCTGTCTTTCACAACAAAATGGATGCAACTGGAAACTATTATACTTTGTAAAATAAGACAGTCTCCAAAAGAAACATTATATATATATCGCCAATTGATAATGACATCACAATGGTTTTGGCAGTATCACAATGGATTATGACACAGCAATTGTATTTTAGGACATATTGTGATATTGCAATTATGACACACAATGATAGGTTTCTGATGTTACACTGGTTTTTATGACAAAAATTCATAATGAGAATACAATGGTTTGTTTGTAAAATCACAGTTTCATGTTTATGTTATCACAATAATGACATGTCATAATGCTTTTATGACATCACAATTTATTATAAAATGATAATAGTGATTTATGACATCACCTGCTAATAGGATGGGAGCATGGCCATGGAGGACATTCACCACATGCTTCTGAAGGCCCAGGCTGGGCTTCAGGATGGAACCTGCAGACCCAGACATTCCGTGTACCCCCACCCCGGGCTGCTTCAGAACTGGAAACTCAATCAAGATAGGCCAGGGACAGTGCCATCACTCTGCCTTAAGAGACAGGTCTGCACCAGATCCAGGCATGGAGACAGCTCTGACCCTGTCTTGGGGTGAGAAGGGAGGGGTGTGCTCACTCCCATGGCTACACCCATCCCCACACAGGCTTTGTCCTTCAAAATGCTGATTAAATGAGAATCATTTCCCCAGTGCTTTGAGGATGAGTGTTCGATGAGTTGAAGCCCAGGTTGCACTTTCCAGTCCCGTTCATTTCTCTGGGCTGGATGGGCTCCTGAGGCCCATGCATGGTTTTCTAGAGGGTTCTGGCTGTGTTGCACAAGCAGCACTGCCTGTTCTTTTCTTTCCTTTTTTAAAGCTTTTATTTAATGAATGCAAATTTCATAGGTACAACTTTAGAAATATAGTGATTTTCCCCCCATACCCACCCTCCCATATCCACTCCTGTCGCACCTCCTACTCCCTCTCCCATCCCATTCTTCATTAAGATTCATTTTTAATTAACTTTATATCCATAAGATCAACTCTATACTAAGTAAAGATTTCAACAGTTTGCACCCCCCCCCCGGCCCCGCATATGAAGTACTGTTTGAGAACAAGTTTTGCAGTTAATTCTCATGGTACAACTCATTAAGGACAGAGATCCAACCTCAGGAGTAAGTGCACAGTGACTTCTGTGGTTCATTTAACAATTGACACTCTATGTATGACATCAGTGATCAGTGATCAGGCTCTTGCCATGAGCTGCCTAGGCTATGGAAGCCTTTTGAGTCCACAAACTCCGTCATTATTTATACAGGGCTGTAAGCAAGGTGGAAGTTCTCTCCTCCCTTCAGAGAAAACTACCTCCTTTCATAGCCCATTCTTCCCACTGGGGTCTCACTCACAGAGATCCTTCATGTAGGATATTTTTTGCCCCAGTGTCTTAACTTCCTGTTACTTCTTTCTGAGTTTCACAAACACCTGGGTGGTTGTGTAGGCATCAGAGTGTACAGTGAGGCTTTAGTCCTATAGAAATGGGACCACCCAGCTTGTTGGTCCTGGGTCCACATTGAACTTGTGACACCCTCAAGACGAGATTGAGGACTGTGGGCTAGGAATCCCAAGTGGCCCAAGTTGCCCCTAAAAGTGACTACATTCAAGTCATAGCCCTTTGTCATAGACTTCCTTACATTGCAGCCAGGGGCACTGCTGTGGAGCAGGCATCAGCAACCAGGAACTCTGCAGGGGTGGCCGTGGACCACATGGTTTCCACAGGTGATGCAGGCAGCTGAGGGGTCTGCATTCAAATCCCCCAAGCAACAACCAAATCATCCAGAAGCCAGGGAGAACTGGGCGTTCAAAGAACCATCTCAAAGTCAGAAAGGGCAACTTGCTCCTGGAGTGAGGGGAGGGACCAAGCCCACCACGGGCCTCTCCTAACCCCACAACCTCATAGCCTCTTCCAGGGCCCCAACTTTCTGCTCTTGCCCATTTTCTGGCCCAACAGCCAGGCTGGCACCTCCATGGCAGAGGGCCCTGTCCCCCTCCTCCAGCACAGGGGCGGGCCAGAGGAGGAGTGCATGGGCCCTGCCCCTCTTCAGAGGTGGTGGCAGGGTGTGCCATGGGGCAGATGGAGGATGGTGAAGCTGTGGCCAGGCTGCCTCTCTCTCTGTACCCCACAGCCCTTCTCTGTCCTGAGTGCCTGGGCCCAGCATGGGAGCCAGCAGCCCAGCAACATCCGACTGCTGGGAGTGTGATTCAGAGACCAACTGTTGTTCAGTGAGATCATCAGTCAACAGCATGCTCTCTCCCTTCTTTTTAATGTGACAAATCAAAAAACCATGACTTTTTATTTATATTTTAATGATTCTGAGTTGCTCAACCTTATTTAATTTTACAGTAAATTAGTGGTCATTTGCCCAGGAACATTTACTGGGGAATCTTTGGTGTTGTTTTTGGCCCTGGGATCCTTTCCTAGGGGAGGGGTGCTTAACCAGGTTACACACCCCTGACTCTGCTGTTGGAAGGATTCCTTCCCACACAGAGTCTGTTCTTCAAGTCACAAAGAAGTGGGGCAAGCATAGCCCATGTGATGCAGGACAGGCCACTGGGAAGGGGACCAGTAGGATTTGTAGGGCTTGCAAAACCTGAGGCCAATCATCAGAGTTGGGAGATCTGGGCCCTCATGGGCACAGAAGCTGACCCTGCATGGCTGAGGGCTCTCCTCTTCCCAGGCCATCAATTCTGTGTCTGTAGAAGGGAGGGAAGCCTGGATGGCCTTAAGATTATGGGGTTCAGCCCTATAGCTCAAGGTTCTCCTGGGCAGATTTCTTGGTGGTTTGGATGGGCACCATGCTCATCTTGGCAGAAAGAAAATGTTGGGGAGTAGACCACACATGTGCTGTGTGACTGACCCTGGGGGAGTCTCTGCAGGCACTGCACAAGCCCTCAGTCTGTGCAGAGGGGAGAGTGACAGTATCACCAGTCCACAGTGCTCTTGGGAGTCAGCATGCCCTGTATGACTAATCGGGGGGAGCCCTTGGTGGTGCTGTACAAGCCCTCTGAATCCTCTGTGCAGGAGGCAGGGTGACAGCACCACCTGCCCCACACAACTCTTCCTTGGTGATCAGCCCACTGCCTGGGAGCAGAAGCACTGGGAGAATCTGCTCTAGGGCGTGGTCACTTTCTCTTCTTGTGCAGGGGCCAGCAGGAGTGACTCTGCCCAAGGAGCAGTGAGCCATGCATGCAGCTCAACCAGACAAGGCCATAGCCCTGCCACCCGAGGTCCCCTGCCTCTGTGGGCCCCAGTCTCTCTGATTTTATGAGATGCCATGCACAGGGACTCAGAGGCCACGTGGTGATATAAAAACATGGCTTTGGGAGTGTAATAAATCAGGGCTTGAGTCTGTTTATCCAACTACGGTGAGGGAGACCCTCTGAGACTGTTTCCGCAACTGTTCACCAGGGCTGAACAGTCTACAGGGAGGATGTGGTGGCTGAGCCAGTGTGAAGATGCAAGGTCCCTGGGGTCTGCAGCCCAGCCTGCTGGTATCTCCTCTTGTGTGATAAACTCCGCCCAGTTGCGGTGCCTTTTGCTCAGGCCCCCTCTACCCCTCAGGCTGGCTGCCAAGCCCTCCTCCACACACTGATGGAGGGCCCACTGGAGGAGAGGGGGTGCTTAATCCAAAAGTCACACTCTGTGGTCATAGGCAGCAGAATGATGAAATTAAGCATACACAGCTACTTTGTTGTTCTTTGAACTGACAGCTGCTGGTATGAAAATAAATTAAATTTCATGTAAGTGACCTTTTTGGTTCTTTTAATGATCTAAGTTTTTCTGCATTGTTAAATTGTTTCCATTAGTGTTATCGAGGCAGAGAAACCTCTGGGACAGTAGAAACAAGAATTACAAGAAGGCTGCTCCAATGTGACCCCAGAATTTGGGGAAATGCCCTGCCCCAGCCTTGACTCCTCAGAGCCATGAAGGCCGTGGAGCTACCGGATTCAACCCTTGGCTCTGCTATCTATAGAGCTCAGGACCAGGATTTCAGACTGTCCTGGGTTCAAGTCCAGGCTTGACACCCTTTAACCCCATGACCTTGGTCAGTCATTTCAGTATCTGTGCCTCATCTTCCTGATCCACACCAGGGAGGTGACAGCTGTGCCTCTTCCCGAGCGTCGCAGGCCTGCCCTCACATGCTCAGCAGAGCTCAGCTTGTTCTTATGAGTTACATGACCTTGAACGAATGGAGCATCTTCATGGATTCCAGGCAGGGGTTCATGGGAAGACATCCTTGGCCCCAAACTCTCGAGACACACTCCCCCTGCCTGTCCTCTCCCACCCACCACATCCCCTCCTCCTCTTCCACACACCTGTGCCTCTGGCCAGGTGCTGGGCAGGGCTTTCTGCATTCATTGGAGAAGCAGGGGGCTTGCCCAGGGTGTGGAGCAGGTATGGAGTTGACATCTGTTACCTGCCCAACCTTGTAGCCATTCTCATTTCTGGAAACTCATCTTCCTGCTCCAAGGCTACACCTGCTCTTCAGCAGCCTGCTCCTGACCACAGTGCTGCAGGCGACAGATGAGCACCTAGCCATGGAGGCCAAGCTGCCTTGGGATCTTTCTAACAAGGAGAAAGACACACACACACACACACACACACACACATTGAGAGAGAGAGAGAGAATGACTTATGTCTTGCTATTGGAAGGAAGAGTCAGAAGAGAGCCAGTGAGGCTAGCAGGGATCAGGGATGGGAAGATAGCCTGGGGCCCATCAGTTCCCATTCCTACTCCTTCTCAAATCCCCACCTCATCATTGCTCCTTCGCCATCCAGCGAATTCAGTGCCATCTGTGGGTCTCTTTTTGCCCAGTAGCTCTAGACAGGTGGCTATCATGGTGACCAGACTGCTCCCTCCTTGGTAGAGGAGAGAAGACAAAAGGACAGTAGAGCAGGCCAGGGGTTCTTGCAGGGCAGAGCTGCAGATTCAGATTAGTGGCTTCTCCAAAAAGCAAGAAATGATTCTAAAACGTTTCCTGGAAGATGTGGCCAGAATTGAGATAGGAGGGGCAGGCTGACTGAATACATGGAAAAAGGGAGAGGCCTCTGTGCAGGATGCATAGTGGAGGAGGGACAGCAAGGGGAGCCATCATGTGAGGGGCAGGAAAGTGGGGACAGTGGGAGGAAGGGACAGGTCCTATCATGATTTCTTAGGCAAAGCCTTGGCTTGCTGTGTGACATCAGTCCTGCCTAGAGCTCTTAGAGCTCTGGAAAAGACAGAGAGACATATAAGGCACCTTGACAAGACAGACAGACAGACAGCAGGACCTCCAGGTAAGACAGAGACACAGACAGGGCCTCAGACAACAGACAGACAGGGTCTCTGGGTAAGACTGAGATAGGACATTGGGCAAAAAGGCAGAACAGGGCCTTTGCACAAGACAAACAGGGCCTCTGAGCCAGATGGACATGGAGACAGAGTTCTTGGCAAGAAAGACAGGACAACTGGGCGAAAAAGAGACACAGAGAGACAGAAATTCTGGGAAAGCAAAGGCACAGAGACAGGGCCTCTGTGCAAGATAGACAGGGCCTCCTGACAACCCAGACAGGGCCTCCAGGCATGACAGATACACAGACAAAGTCTCTGGGCAATACAGACAGACATGGCATATAATTAAGACTGACATACAGACCAGTGACCCTCTGGGCAAGTGGACAGTTGGGGCCGTTGAAAGACACTCAGGGCCTCTGAGCAAGACAAAGAGAAAGACAAGGTCTCTGGCCTAGATGGAGAGACAGATAGACAGGGTCTGTTGGAGGGGCTCAAAGACAGACAGGTACTCTGCACGAGAGAGACAGGCAGAACCTCTGGACAGGAAAGATAGAGTCTCTGTGTTTGACAGTTACACAGGTGAACAGGGTCCTGGGAAGAGATGCAGATCCTCTGGGCAAGACAGACAGGAAGGACCACTGTACAAGACATGCACACATACAAAACAAGGCTTCTGCCCAAGACTAACACACAGATACAGGGGCTGTGTGCAAGAACACAGACAGGGACTATGGGCAGGAGAGACAAACAAAACAAGATCTCTGGGCAAGATGGAAACACAGGCAGACAGCGCCTCTGGGTAAGGCAAACACACAGACAGGGCCTGTGGACAGGACAGCCAGCCAGCCAGGGCCTCTGGGGAAGAGACAGAGATGGCTTTGGATCAAGACAGGCAGACCAGTCATCCTCTAGGCCAAATGGACAGGCAGACAGGACCACTGAAAGGCAGAAACTCATGGCCTCTGGGCAAGATGGAAAAACAGGGTCTCAGGGCAAGACAGAGAGAGACAGACAGACAGACAGACAGGGCCTCTGGGAAAGAAAGACAAATAAGGCCTCGACACAAGACAGATACATATATAGAAAAGGCCTCTGTGTAAGATGAGCACAGATACAGGGGCTCTGGGCAACACACACAGCCAGGGGCTCAGGTCAGGTCAGATAGAAGAAGGCCTGTAGGCAGGATGGACACACAGGAAGACAGAGTATCTGAGCAAGACAGACAGGGTCTCTGGGCATGACATATATACAGACAATGCCTTTGGACAAGACAGCAACAGGGTCTCAGGGCAAGTCAGGGGGACAGAAAGGGTCTTTGCCAAGACAGACATTCAGGTCCTCTGGGAAAGAGGGACAGACAGACAGGGACTCTGGGTAAAACAGACAGGCAGACAGACTCTCGCAAGACAGTCAGGTCCTCTGGGCAAGAGGGGCACACACAGCGACAGGGCCTGTGGACGAGACAGACAAGGCCTTTGGACAAAACAGACAAAAAGATCCTGGGCGTGACAAATACACAGACAGGGCCTCTGGGCAAGGTAGACAGGGACTCTGAGACATACAGACAGAGAGAACACTGGATAAGATGGACAGGCGGACAGGGCCACTGAAAGACGGACAGATGCTCACGGGCTCTGCAAGACATACAGAAAGACAGGGTCTCTGCACAACGTGGAGAGACAGACAAGGCCTCTGGATAAGACAAGCAGAACATCAGGGTCTCTAAGCAAGACAGGGCATCTGGCAAGACACACAGACTGGGTCTCTGAGAAAGATAGATGTATAGACAAGGCCTCTGGGCAAGATGGACAGATCTGAGCACCAGGGACACAAAGACCAACAGGGACTCTGCCTAAGATAAACAGACAGGGCCCCTGGACATACAGACAGATATATAGGGACTCTGCCAAAGACAGAACCTTTGGACAGGAAAGACAGCAAGACAGGTCTTCTGAGAATGACAGATAGATAGAGCCTCTGGGAAAGGTGGACAGACAGGGCTTCTGGGATAGACAGAGAGAAAGTCAGGATCTCTGGACAAGACAGAGAGCAGACAGGCCCTTGACTAAGACACACAGACAGGGCTTCTGGGAAAGACAGACAGACTGGGCCTCTGGGCAAGAGTGACAGACTGGGCCTCTGGGCAAGACAGACGGACAGATAGGGACTCTACAGAAGACAGAGCCTCTAGGGAGAGACAGACAGGGCAACTGGGATGATAGATACACTGAGAGGGCCACTTGGAAAGATAAACAGAGCCACAGGGCAGATGGACAGACAGGGCCACAGAAAGACTGACCAATAGTGGCTATGGGCAAGACATGCAGACAGGTCGTTCCTCTATACAAGATGGACACACTGCAGATCAAGGGCCCTGTGCCAGAAGGACACACAGAAATAGGGGCTTCTAGCCAGACAGACGTACTAGAGCTCTGGGTAAGACACACAGGAAAAAGCCTTTGTGTGAGATGAACACAGAAGCAGATGTGGCCTCTGGGCAAGATAGACAGACAGACAGGGTCTTGGGCACAATGGAGTGATAGAAAAAATGTCCTCTGGCTAAGACACAGAGACAGACAGTGCCTCTGGGAAAGATAGTCACAGACAGACAGGGACTCTGGGCAAGACCTACGAGACTTTGGATAATCAGACAGACAAAGACTCTAGGCAGGACTTGCAGACAACAAGATAGGCACAGCCTGTGGGCATGACAGATACACAGACCGGCCTCTGGGAAGCACAGACAGGCAGGGAGGGACTATGGATAGGTTGGACAGACAGAGTCTCTGGGCAAGACAGAGCGACAGACAGGGACTCTTCACAAGACAGACAGAACCTCTGGAAAGGAGAGACAGACAGGCAGGTCTCTGGGAATGACATACACAGACAGATTGGAACTGTGGGCAGGACAGACAGACACAGCCTCTGTGCAAGATGGGCAGACAGAGCCACAGAAAGACAGTCAAGGACTCTAGGCAAGACAGACCTACAGAAAGGTACTGTGCACAAGACAGACAGAAAGACAGATAGGTACTCTGGGCAGGACAGATAAACAGACTGGATCTCTGGGAAACACAGACAAGTAGGAAATCAGATTAAAACAGGCAAGTGGTCCTCTGGTCAACGTGGACAGGTGGAGAGGCAGGGTCACTGAAAGACACTTAGGACCTCTAGGCAAGACAGACAGACAGGGCAACTGGGCATTACAGATACACAGACAGACAGGGCCTCTGGGCTAGACTGACAGGGAGGCAGCCAGAGCCTCTGGGAAGTCAGACAGAGCCTTTAAGAAAGATGGACAGAGGGGCCGGCATTGTGGTGCAGCCGGTTAAAGCCCTGGCCTGAAGCGCCAGCATCCCATATGGGCGCCGGTTCAAGACCGGCTGCTCCACTTCCGATCCAGCTCTCTGCTATGGCCTGGGACAGCAGTAGAAGATGTCTTAAGTCCTTGGGCCTCTGCACCCACGTGGGAGACCTGGAAGAAGCTCCTGGCTCCTGGCTTCGGATCGGCACAGTTCCGGCTGTTGTGGCCAACTGGGGAGTGAACCATCAGATGGAAGACCTCTCTCTCTGCCTCTCCTTTCTCTGTGTACTCTGACTTTCAAGGAAAATAATTTTTTTTTAAAAAAGAAAGATGGACTGAAAGACAGACAGGTACTCTAAGTAAGACACACTCAGCTTCTGGCAAGACAAACACAGACAAGGTCTCTGGGCAAGAGAGACACACAGACATACTGAGTCTCTGGGCAAGATAGACAGGGCCTCAGAGGGAGAGAAACTGAGAGTTGGGGCCTCTGGGTGAGACAGACACACAGACTGAGCCTCTGGGGAAAAGGCAGACAGAGGACTCAGGGGAAGAGGGCCTCTGAGCAAGGCAGAAAGACAGGGCCTATGGAATAGACAGACTCTGGGAAAGACAGGGAGATAGGTCCATGAGAAAGATGGACCAACAGATTGTCTGTGCATGATTGACAGGTAGACAGGGCCTCTGGACAAGACAGACAGACAGGGCCTCTGGGAAGACAGACAGGACTTTTAGAAAAGATGGACAGAAAGACATGTACTCTGGGCAAGACACACATGGATTCTGAACAAGACAAATGGGGCCTGAGACAGACACACAGATGGATCCTCTGGACAAGACAGACAGACAGACAAGGTCTCTGGGTCTCTGTTCAAGACAGATTCGGTTCTGAGAAAGAGAGACAGGTGGAGTCTTGGGGCAAGAGAGACAGGCTGGACCTTTGAGAAGTACAAACAGGGCATCCACACAAGATGGACACACTGATAAAGGTTTTCTGTGCAAGACAAACAGTGCATCTGGGCAAGACAGACACCAAGGGCAGCTGGACAACACAGGGACACAGACAGGGCTGCTGTCTAAGACAGAAGACAGGGCCTTTGAGACACAGACACACAGGGACTCTGTGCCAGACAGGCAGAGCTCTGACAGGAGAGACAGGCAGACAGGGCCTCTAGGCATGACAGATACACAGACAGGGCCTCTGGGTAAGGCAGAGTGAAACACACACAGGGCTTCTGAGCAAGACAGGCAGCACATGTGGGAAAGATAGACAGGACACAAGGCCTCAGGGAGAGATGGACAGACAGACATAAAGGGCCTATGGAAATGACAGACAGGAACTCCGGACAAGACAGACAAATGGACAAACAGGGCCTCTGGGCAAGAGAGACAGACAGGGATTCTGGGAAGCAGACAGATGGACAGGGCTATGGAAAGGTGGACAGAGGTACAGGGCCTCCTTGCAGATGGGTGGACAGGGCCACTTGACAAGACAATGACTAGACATGGCCTATCTGAGCTAGCTAGACAGAGGGGGTCTCTGGGCAAGACCGAGATACACACAGACAGGGACTCTGTGCAAGACAGATGGTGCTCTGGACAGGAGAGACAGACCGGGCCTCTGGGAAAGGCAGAAAGACATGACCTCTGAGCAAGACAGAAAGGCATACAGGACCTCTGGAAATGAGAGACAGTAAATGTGGACAAGACAAATACACAAAGACGGCCTCTGTGCATGACTGACAGATGGGTGGACAGGGCCTTTCGGAACAGAGACAGGGCCTTTAGGCAGGACAGACAGAGGTTCTCTGGGAAAGACACTCAAGGAACAGTGTTCCAGGCACAAGGGATGGAGACTCAGGCAGCTGGCACATACTGTGCGCACAAGGAAGACAGACTGAGAGCTGGCGTGGGCTACAGAGAGAGGATTTAAAACTGAGAACACTCAAGGGCACCCATGGATCGCAGTTGTGTGCGATGTTGGTAACAGAAACACCACCGTGGTTTCAGGCACAGGAATGGAGCAGGAAGACTGGGGTGACTGCAGGGATGTGAAGGTGGAGATTCTGGGAGCCAGAGAGGATCTGTAGGTATAAGATTTGGAAAAGACAGGAGGGAAAACAGGAGATACCAGAAGCATCGGTACTTAGAGGAATTTAGAGCCTTTAGTGAACACATTAGAATAGAAGATTGACAACTATCTCAGATTTCTTCTCAAGAAGTAAAAAGGAAATAAAACCTAGAAGGCTCCAAATAAAGGAAAGAAAATGGGTAGCAGCAGATTCCAACGACATGCCTATAACAACACACTACAGAAACAATCATAAAGGAGTCTAAAAATAGTAGCAGCATTAATAAACCAGCAAGGAGAGTGATTAAGGAAATGAAAGGGAAAACTGATAAAGGACCATTTTGAATCAAAACATTCATTTTTAAGAGTTTATTATAGACTGTAATAAAATGCCAAGAGGATCATATGAAATAGGAATAAACATTTCACTATAGAGACAAAATCCACTATATTAGAAAACCATTTATTGAAACACAAATATAACATTAAAATAGGAAAACTACTATGTAAACTAAAAAAGGTCAATCAATTCTTGAAAAATCCAACCAACCAATCAATAAACAGGGAGTTCCATATGCAAAGTTTCAGGGGCAGATTTATGGTGCATTCTAAACATTTAAGAGAGAAAAAACCAAATTTCCCATAATCATTAACAGTGCAAATAAACTGGGGAAATAAATGGGAGAATATTTTTAAAATTTCTTTTGTGAAGGAAGTACCTTTTTCTGAAGGGAGGAGAGAACTTCCACTTTGACCATGGCCTTGTCTAAATATGATCAGAGTCAGTGAACTCAGGGGGCTTCCATAGCCTTGGCAACTCATGACAAGAGCCTAGGGTGATTACTGATGCCATAAACAAGAGTGTCAATTTGTTAAGTCAACAACAGGAGTCACTGTGCACTTACTCCTCATGTAGGATCTTTGTCCTTAGTGTGCTGTACATTGAGATTTAATGCTATAACGAGTACTCAAATAGTATATTTTACTTTGTGTTTCTATGGGGGTGCAAACTGTTGAAATCTTTACTTAATGTATACTAAACTGATCTTCTGTAAAAAAAAAAAAAAAGAAAGAAAGAAAGAAATTATCAATTCCCAACTTGACTCTCACTGGGATTAAACATGACAGTAGGTCTGATCTGATTTCATCATCATTTAAAAAATCATCTATTATTTTTCACTTTGTTTCTGTGTGGGAGCAACCTGTTGAAATCTTTACTTAATGTATACTAAACTGATCTTCTGTATATTAAGAGAATCGAAAATGAATCTTGATGTGAATGGAAGGGGAGAGGGAGTGGGAAAGGGGAGGGTTGCGGGTGGGAGGGATGGTATGGGGGGGAAGCCATTGTAATCCATAAGCTGTACTTTGGAAATTTATATTCATTAAATAAAAGTTTAAAAAAAAATAAAATTTCTTTTGTGAAAAAAGATTATGTCAATTTTGCATCTGAACCAGGACATGAAATTAAAGATCACCTTTTTCATAACCAAAATTAAAATGTAAGAAAAATATTATTATAGGAATCAAACTATATGGAAACATAATGTATTAATAACAAGTGAGATTAAATAAAATGTAAAGATGGCAACCTTTCCCAAAGAAACCATTTAAATCGTTCATGTAGGTGAAGAAAATCCATGCGATTACTTAGATTAAATGTTTAAAAGTATTTAATAAATTCCAGCATCTAGCTGTAAAAAAACAACTAACAGAAGAGTAAAATAAAGTAATATCCTTATCTGATCAAGATAGTCTAAAATGAACCTACAACAAAGAGCACAAGCTATACAGAACCAATGAAAGCTTTTCCCTGGGAGTGGGCTGAGCCAACATTGCCTCTTCTCACTGTCTGTATCCAACATGGCACTGGAGGTGTGGTCATGGAAACACACTGGAAGCACAAGGTTCAAGGATCTACTTTTTTTTTTTTTTGACAGGCAGAGTGGACAGTGAGAAAGAGAGACAGAGAGAAAGGTCTTCCTTTGCCGCTGGTTCAGCCTCCAATGGCCGCCGCGGCCAGCGCACCGCGCTGAGCCTCGGCGCCGGCCTCAAGGATCTACTTTTAAACCACAATATACATAAGTCACACTATGTACGCACAGATAGCTCAACATAATCCAGACCCAGATACAACATTTACAAAATTACTGGGTCCAAGATTCAAATTACTGGATAAATAAAATTCAGAGTTACTATGTATCACCAAAAACCACACCAAAATCCAGAAAATGTTATGAAGGCAGACTAGGAAGCAAATAGCAGAAAAAACGAGCCAGTAGAGGACTAGTCTATGCAGTACCTGTAAACATACATCAATTAAAGGAGTATTTAAAAGAATACAAACGGTGTAACAGAAAAGTGAGTTGAGGACATGAAGAAAATAATCAGCAGATGGAGTCCAGAGGCAGAGCCGTGGATTGTACTCACCTGCAGCGGGCCACTGGAGCTTGAAACCGCAGCGTGCTCACAGGCACTGGACAGGTGAGGCAGGAGGGCCTCCAGGAGGTGGGCCCACAGGAGGGCGCCTGCCTGCAGCTTCAGGGAGGCGCTGGGCTTCAGTCCTGAACTCAAACCTCCATCCCCACGGGCCCCACCGGCGCAGAGGATTCTGATTGGTTGCGTCTCCTGTTACGTCATGCTGACTCAGCGGCTGTGCCAACTGTGCCCTCAGCAGGCACCCTCCTAGCAACACCAGGAAATCTCGCGGGATTGTAGAAGTGTTCTGCTGACCGGCGGAGACAGGCGGTGAGCGGCTCAGATCTGCTCTCCGCAGTCTGTCTTCGCTTCAGGACCCGGCAAGGAGGGTGTCGGGACACGTTGGGAGCTGGGGGATGGTGAGTGTGGGCTGGGCGTCAGTGGGGACACGTGTGTCCCTGGCGGAATCCGCAGAACAGGACAGCAGTCAGCCCCAGGCCTCCCCGTGGTCAGCTCTAGACTTGCAGACCCGAGCGCCCTGCTGGGACGGCTCCTCCCTGGACCCTCCCCAGTCCAGTGTAGGGGCTGGGCAGCACCCAGGACCCCGGGCATCCCGACCCGCCCCGTCCCCGCAAGCAGCGACTCCAGCGTAGTCCGGGCCCTGCAGCCCGCGTCTCCCCCGTTGTGCGGTGAGTCTGAGAGCAATAAGAGAACCGGGACTGCACGTGCGGGGTTCCTGCCCGGAGAAGCTGTGGTCTGGGCGCCCCCACCATCTCCCTAGCGGTTCCCTGAGTCCCCGCAGTTTTCTGGCTGGGGTCCTTGTAGCATGGCTCTTCCTACGGACTGAGTCCGTTTCCTGTGCCTGATAACACAGTGCCGCAGACTGGGTAAACCGGAAAGAAAGCAGTTTTATTTCAGCTCCAAAGTGGAGAGGCAGTGAGTTCTCGCTGGCTGAGCCCTGAGGCTGTGCAGCACCGCACACGGCCTCAGGAGGAGCATGCAGGAGACTCCAAGCCCTGGAGAGAACACAGGCATGGGTGTCCTCAGCCATTCTTGAGGGAGAGACATAATGACCGTACAGGACCCGCTTTTCATTCTGAAAATGGGGATTACATTTTCACAAGCGATTCAGATGGGATGAAGAAGGCGTCTTCCCTGAGCTGGTCTCCTTTCATCTTTTGTGGAATCTCGCTGCCCTGTGATTCCTCTTAGCCCAGCAATGTAGGAATGCTCCATGCTTGTGAATAAGTGTCTCATTTTCTTGGATTAACCATGAGTAGATAGGATGATAATGTCTGGAAAAGGAAAGATAATTCTTGACATCTGTGTTTTCTATTAGATAGGAGTAGAGGCACCCATGGACTGACCGCCCAGGCAAATGGAGGAGCCTCGGTCAGTTCCAATGTCTTCCTGATCTCACTCACCCCGGCTTCCAGGGGGGACCAATTCCTGTTTTTGGTTTTGTTCTTGTGGTCTTGTGGTGTACTTTGCACTTTACCACTTCTACTAAAGGGAAATGTTGCTTGGCTTTTCTTCTTTTTCGATTTTAAAACATTTGGTGTGAACTATTGATACTGTGCTGGAAAGACTTTCTTTCCTTGTTTGCACACTTGCTGCTGTCTGAGGCTGAGCTTTGGCCAGTTCACTCGTGCATCCCACTGCTTAGGAGACTTGGCTTCTTTCAAGCTTACTCTTTGAAGATGTGGACAATGTCATTCTTGTTCATGATAATGCATAGTAATTTTGATACATAATGGAAAAAATTGGCATGTAGGTTTTGGATACATTTAAATTTAGCAGGAAATGTTGACATATATGAATTAACTGACATTTTATGCAGCTATATTCTTGTGATTTTTCCAATACTTGGAGTATTCTAATTTATTTATCTTTTTCATCTAATATTAAGTAGCATCTCTGCATGATTATATATTGGTAAATATTCATTACCACTAGTTCTGTATTTATACTGTGCTATTTATGCTAATTGTCAGTAGTGTGTTGGTACTGTTCACTGCAACTCTAAGTTTTTGCCTCATGTAATTTGATGTTCCGTACAGGTGCATACATACTAAGGATTTTTATGTCTTTCAGATAACTACCTCCTTTATCATTATGTAATCTCAGTACCTTTCTCATTTTCTCTGATCTAAGGTATGATTAGTCTAAAATGAGTGTGGCTGATCTGTTTCATTGAATTGGTGTTTCAGGGTCTTTCTACATGCCTTTACATTTAAACTCTTTGCTTCTTTTTATCTTTCGTGAAACTTAGCTGTATATCTCAAATTAGCAAAAGTGAATATATTTTTCAGTTAAAAATGTTATTTGGAAACTCATAGAATGTGCAAGTCAATTTGCTAAATCAAACTAATTTCTGTGTGTAAGCTTATTTTTATCACAAGAATATTTACTATTTTATCTCTCAGTGACTTTTGCATAGTAGAGTAGTTTCACTAAATAGTGTCACCAAGTTGTACAAGAGTCACTTTCATTCATTCTTCTTATGTCCTCAAATGCATCTCCTCCATATGCCTTTATGTGTAAAATGTGTTTTTGGAGGCAACGGTATGTTAGGTCTTGCTTTTCATTTTCTGTGTCAGTCCGTCTTTTAATTGCTTATCTTTGTCTTATAGTGCTGATGCTACTTTAAATATGTTTTGATTACTGATATCAGTAAATGTGTTGCAAATAACTTCTAGTTTTAGACTTTCATCTTCATTCTCTTTATAGTAACTTAGGAAGAATATGCAAACTTAATATTATTTTTGTATTTCTCCATTTTTCTCAAATTATGCTCAAATTATGCTTTAAGTATTTTCTTGAGGTAAAGATATTTTCCTTTAATAGTATGAACGTTTTACTGTTCAAATATTAATTTTGTAATCTACCTGTAACTGTTTATTTGTATGGAGTGTAGAGGGGAATTTTTAGGAGGGAAAGTCAAAAGGAATATAACAGATGGTAGGTTTTAAAAGGATTAGTAGAACGATGCCAACTGTCTAAGCCAGGAAAGGGTGTCTCAGGAGGGGGAGAGGCAGAAGTGGTGGTACCCCATTTTTGAGTGAAAAATATATATACTGTCCAGATCACAGATGTTTATTTTTGATATCTTGGACTCATTGATTAGAGAGACTGTCTAAGCAGGGTCAGAATAAGATGTTGAGATGAACAACACAAGTGAATACAGACAGAAGGAGGAGTACTGGAACAGGATCCACATTCAGCTCAGGGTCAAGGTAGATTAGGCGGCAGCACCGGGGAACAAGAGCAGGAGAGGCAGTCAATTCAGTTCTAGAAGACTCCACCCTGCCCAGTTGAGACTGTTGAGGTCTAGATATGATGCTGTCTGTTCACACGTGTTTAAAATTCTCCCCAGCATCTGACACATAAAGGCTGAGATGGATGTAAATTTTGCAGATACAAAATTCTTTGTACACTTTATTATGATTACTTCATTTCTATTAGTAATGTTTTATCGCAACTCAAATAATCAGTATGTAAGGATAAATGATAAACAAAATAAAAAATATTGAATCCAGTGATTTTTAGCTAATGACACCAAGTGTTGTGCTTTAGAACATAGATTGTCAGTATGAATTGAAGCACGGATAATTGAGACACAACCTGTCCATTTCCCAGTTGATTTCACAGTACAACAGTGGGCCTGCATGGTTGCAAAAGAGATGGTGTGCACTGCCATGCCTGAAATATTTTCTATCAGTCCTTCCATAGAAAGTTCCCCAGCTTGTGATTTAAAACCTAGGGCAAATGGAACAAGCTGTGTTCTGATTAAGTAACATGAAAATAACCACCATAAATTAACCCTATCTTATGTGCTTAGCTCATCATAGGAGGTACTGTCAGTCTCATGGTACTGAAAAGGAAGGCATGCCTCAGAAAAGTTAATATTCTGAATATAATATAACAAGTTACCTGTTTCTACCAACTAATTTCTGTTCATTTTTTTACTTAGCTCCAGTTTATATTTCTGTAATCTCAAAAATGTGATATGAATTCATTTCTAAAGAGAAAATATTGCATGTAAAGCTTTATTATATCACACGTTTTAGACAAGAAGCATAACATGATGAAAGTCATGTTGCACACCAGAAAGCAGCTGTGGAACCAGACCATCATTGTGGAACAGTGTGCTAAGCCACTGCTTGCTGTGCTGACATCCTATATCAGAGTGCCAGTTCAAGTCCCGTTGTTCTGTTTCTGATCTATCTGCCTACTAATGTACCTGGAAAGGCAGCAGGGGATGGCCCAAGTGCTTAGGACCCTAACTCCAATGTGGGATGCAGGATAGAGATCTTGACTCCTAATTTTAGCCTGGCTCAGCCCTGGGTGTTGTGATCATTTGGGGAGCAAATCAGTGGATTCTGTCATTCTGCCTTTCAAATACATAAATCTTTTTTTAAAAAAAAAATCTCAGTGAAATAGAGGTAACAATATAAATGAATTGAAAAGAGATGTTTAAGATTTAAATGTGAAGTAGAGCAACGTAACTAAGCTAGAAATCAGACATTTTATTCTTTCATAATAAACCATGATTACAAGCTACTGTTTGCAACATATAAGGTTCTATTGAAATCAATCATGTTTTTGTTACCTCTGCCATCCATGGCGGCCTTTTCCCACCACAGTGTGTCATGCAGAGGTACAATAAGTCTTGTTCCCTTTATTCTGTGATTCTGTGATTTTTTTTATCACTAAATATTGAGCACTAGACACTACTGAGATAAGAGCTATAGCACTTGCAATTAGTAGTAAGTGGGTTTGAAGAGGATAACTGCCTCTATAGCATAATTTAAAGTAACATCTATAATTTGTGGCAATTTCTTCCAATTGTAACTAATTATAGGAGAATCTAGTGTGTAGCAAGATGCCAAAATTTCCAAATGTGAAAACTCTGGATAGAGTATAGTTCAATAATAAAATTGTTATTATTTTTACATGTTTTACTCAAAATTCAATTGAACAGTTGATTGTGTTTTCTTTTGCCAAAAGTAAACACTTAACACTTTTAAAATGTTTTGTTAATATAAAGAGAACAGATTTCATATATTTCATAGGAACAATTCTAAGAAGGTAACCATACTTCCTTCCCTCCCCCTTTTCTCTCCAATTCCCTTCCTTCCTTCCTTTTTAAAAATTTTATAATGATATTATTTCAATCCACTGTAATCATAGCTTTAATGCATCACTACCCATAATATTCAACAAATAAAAAGTATAAAGACCACAATTCCACCAGTGTATAAACAAGGGCTAAAAACAACAATGAAATCACAAGATGTTCATTTCATTTTTACATTTTTTTTTGTATTCTGTATTAACTGCCACATATCAGAGAAAACATATTTGTCATTTGGGAACTGGCTTATTTCACTAAGCATATTGATTTATAGTTGTGTCATTTAGTTGCAAAAAACAGGATTTCATGCTTTTCTTTTTTATGGCTAAATAATACCCAATAGTGTATAAGTACCACATTTTCTTTATCCAGTCATCAGTTAATAGATATCTGGGTTGATCATAGCTTAGCTATTGTGAATTGAGCTGTAATAAACATGGGGGTATTGATAACATTTTCATATGCTGATTCAATTTTATTTGGGTAAATTACCAGGAGTAGGATGGCTAGGTTATATGGTAGCTCTATGTTTAGATCTCTGAGGAATCTTCAGATGGTCTCCTATTATGCTTGTACTAGTATTCATACCCACCAATAATGTGTTAGAGTTAATTTCCCTCCACATTCTCACCAACATTATTATTTTTTTTAAATTCTCCAGTAGTTGCAGCTGGGGTGAGGTGAAACCTCGCTGTTGTTTTTATTTGCATTTCCTCAGGGCAAATGATCCTGAGCATTTTTCTTGTGTCTGTTGGCAATTTTTATTTCATGTTTTGAAAAATTCCTGTTCATGTCTTTTGCCCATATCTTTACTGGGTTGTTTTGTTGCTGTTGACTTTCTTGAGCCCTTTATAGGTACTGGATGTTAATACTTTTACGGTTGCATAGTTTGCCAATATTTTATCCTATTCTGTCAGTTGCCTCTTCACATTTCTGTGTGTTTCCTCTGTAATGCAGAAGCTTCTTAGGTTGATGTCATCCCATCTGCCAGTTTGGGCTTTCTTTGCCTGTACTTGTGGAATCTTTTCCAAGAAGTCTTGGTTTATGCCAATGTCTTGCAGAGTTTCTCTGATATTTTCCTCTAGTAGGTGAGTGGTATCAGGTAATAGATGTAGATCTTTTATCTATTGTGGTTGATTTTTGTGTAAGGTGTAAAATAATGGTCTTGTTTCATATTTCTGCATGTGTAGATCCATTTTTTTCCAACACCATTTCTTGAGGAGAATGTCCTTGTTCCAGGAGTTAATTTTAGCTCATTTGGATTAATTTCTGGAGTTTCTATTTTGTTCCATTGGTCTACAGGTCTCTTTTTGTGCCAGTACCAAGCTGTTTTTTTTAATTAGGTAGTGTTATAGACAGTGAGAGAGAGAGACAGAGAGAAAGGTCTTCCTTCCATTGGTTCACTCCTCAAATGGCTGCTACAGCTGGCGCTGTGCAGATCCAAAGTCAGGATCCAGGTGCTTTTTCCTGGTCTCCCATGCGGGTGCAGGGGCTGAAGCATTTGGGCCATCCTCCACTGCCCTCCCTGGCCACAACAGAGAGCTGGACTGTAAGAGGAGCAACCGGGACTAGAATTCGTTGCCCATGTGGGATACTGGCACTGCAGGAGGAGGATTAACCAAGTGAGCCATGGCGCCGGCCCCAGTACCAAGCTGTTTTAACTATAAATACCCTGTAATACGTCTTGAAATCTGGAATTATGATGCCTCTAGGTTTAGTTTTGTTAATATTGCATTAGCTATTTGGGGTTTCTTGTGTTTCCATATGAATTTTAACGTTTTTTCTTCATCTGAGAAGAATGTCATTGGTATTTTTTATTGGGATCATATTGGATGTATCAATTGTTTTGAATATTATGGGCATTTTGATAATATTAATTCTTCCAATCAATGAAAATGGAAGATTTTTCCATTTTTGTGTCTTCTTTCATTTCCTTTAAAATGTTTTCTATTTGCCATTGAAGAGATGCTTCACATCATTTGTTAAATTTATTTCATGGTATTTAAATTTCTATAGATATTGTGAATGGTCTGATCCTATAAATTTGTTCTCACCCATGGCCTTGTTTATGTATACAAGCAAATTTGGTATATAAGGGAACATTTGTTAACACAGTCAAGACAATATATGACAGACCCACAGCCAACATCTCATTGAAGCAGAGAAATTGAGAGTATTTCCACTAAGATCCAGAAACAGACAAGTATGCCCACTTTACCATTGCTATTCAATATCGGTATGGAAATTTTCACCAGAACCATTTTTCAAGAAAAAGAAATCAAAGGGATACAAATTGGAAAGGAGGAAGTCAAATTGTCCCTGTTTGCAGATGATACGATTCTATCTATAGGTGGACAAAAAGACTCAAGTAAGAGACTATTCAAAGTTGTAAGAGTTTAGTAAAGTTGCAGGATACCTAAAACTGTAAGCCTGAGTTCCAGCCACTGAGTTAACCTTTTTGTTAACAGGGAAACTATTTCATAGACATTGACACAAATAGACTACAGATGAACCATCATAAGCATAGAAATAGTTTCACTTGAGTTTTTATTGCTGTGAAACAGACTATCCCCATAGCCATTCATGCATTAAAAATATGTAGAAACATAATAACAATATCCAGTACATGACATAGGCAAATTGGGTCATCAGTGTTTCATCTCCGAATGGGAGAATTAATAGTTAGAAGGACAGGTTCCTTGTTTTAGATACGGATTCCAAGAAGGCCTATTTTCATTTCTGTTTTAATGGACACTCACCTATACATCGACAAAAACAGGATTTTATATTTTATTTCTTTTATACACTTATCTCTCAGGTGTATTAAAGTAGAGGCTATTTTTTTTTCTGTTGGAGAACTTTGAAAACAAAAGCTCAGAAATAATGTCACACTTTTGTTTTTGCCAATGATTTTTCTCAGTTAGTTGTCAGAAATTATCCCAGGCTTTGATTTTATGTACAACTCTAAAGTCTTCAGACATCAGAATACAAATAAAACCAGACAGAAAATTAAATCTACTTTTGTGGAAGCTACAACATCGGCCACACAACTTTGCATTTTATTCCTATTCCCCTTCTCAATGACTTCTTGGCTTTATGTATCTACCCTAAACTGTCTACTCAATCAGTAGGGTGCACTCTCATTCTTCTTACCTTGTTGTTTTTCCCATTTCGTTTGATAATGTGGAGCTCAATTTTTCCTTGCAGCATTAGCTGTTTCCCCACCCCAAAGCAGCAGGCAGGACTGATCAAGAAAAATTCTCCCAGTGTGTAGAGATAGGTCATGATCCAGTCTCCTTTTCTGTATGAGTACCATGGGAAGAAATTGATTGGAACCCACTTCCTACTATAAAATCCTTTCTTCTGCTTTAGTATGTGCCATTTCCAAGGTCTGGCTTTTGAGGTCTCCCTTAATTCTCGCAGTTCTTCACTATTCTTCCCATACATCCAGCTTTTTTCTGAAATTTATTAGACAGTAGGTTTCATCTGAGTTGAGTTAAAGAAATATAAATAGCCCAGTCATCTGTCACTGATAGTTGCAGCAGAAATCTGACTATAATAACAATTACTTTGGCTTTCTCACAATAATTAAGATGGAAAATGGCCTATATATGCAAAACTCAAGGAAATTATTTTCTAAATCAAGACATTATTTCATTATTTATAATTACCACCCTGAGGAGAACTAAATGAGATAATTCATTTCAGTTTGAAGGAATGTAGCCTATTTCTAGAAGTATAATATTGGAATTTAAATACACATTTAGTCTCTTAGTGTATTTTTTGATGTTAAAAGTTAAAATTTTACCCACCCTAAATTGACATCTGGTGAACTTCAGATTGAGTCCTGACTGTATTTAAATGAATAGAAAATAATATCTACATTTGGAAAAGCTGAAAGTCTATGAAAAGAAAAGGAAAATTTTAAGTATGTTGTGGCTATATGATAAATTCACCAGAGGATTAAAACAAAGTAATTTTCACTTCCTCTAAAGTTGCTTAAAATTTTAACAAAAATTATTTTTACTTTATATTCTTATTTATTCACCAAATGTTTATCAAGTTTCACAATGATCTAGGCATTATCTAGATGATGAACTTTCTACCCTTCTCAATGTTACATTCTGGTTATAAATTGAAAATATTGGCATCATGTAATAAGAAAAATGGTAATATGTTTGACAATGATAATTCCTAAGGGGAACGAAGTGAGATCAGAGATGCATGTCTGAGCATGAATAAGGAAGGGGCAGATGGAAGATCTGCATGAAGGGAGGGAGAGAGTAATAAGAGATATTGGACACAAACTGAAAAGCATGAATTTTATCACTACTTGTTTCTTTAAAATCTATTCCTAGTGCTATGTAACTAGTCATTTAGAAGAGTAATGAGTGGATCATTTTTGACAGTGAGTTGCAATTATCTGTCTGTAGATATAGATAATTTGATGCAGTTGTAGAAAAAATGGTCAGTGTTGGAACTTGGTAAGAAGAGCATTTAAGTTGGGTAGGACTAAGAGTAGTAGCCTGAATGAGAGGCCGAGATCACAAAGGGCCTTGGAAGACTTGTCAGAATACCACTGTGTATTCTGAATGAGGTGAGAAGTGGTAAAAAGAATTCTTACAGAAACAGACAACAGTCAAGAAGTAAACATTTTGAAGAGAGATGTACTTATATCTTTGATTACATTGATGTTTTCATAGGAAATGCCCATGGTAATACCCATGAAGTTGTGCACATTAAGGGTGTGCATGTTTTTATGAATTATATCCCAAAAAAGCTTTGAAAAACTTTGTCAGGGAAGTGGTATGATTCAATTAATATCTTCAAAAGATCTTTCAGGAATTGGACAGAACTAGGTAAAGACATAGAATGATAAGTTAGGAACTGCTCCATTTAAGACTTCTTTGTTCACACAAGTTGAAAATTTAATTTTGAGGAAAATGTCTGGAAACAGGAGTCTTTTAAGCAATATCTGATCTTAATTCACTATAAATGTAATTGAAGAAACCTTCTTTAACCATGGGGTTTAGAAGTTCACAGCCATCCCCAATTATTATCTATCAAGGTGGACACTTTGCTCATCCACATAGCATTTATCTCCATCTGTATTCATGTTTTGCTCTTCATCTACCTCCCCTTACCATAATGCAGTTTTCATAAGTGTTGGAACTGGCTTATCATATTCACTTTCATAATGGAATTTATTTTTAAGGCAGAAAAATGTTTATGGAAAAATCGCCTGTAAAATGCAGAATATTCCCATATATCACCCCCACCCCCGCACCCTATTATTAACATCTTGCTTTGGTACAGTACACTTGTTACAAGTGTTAAGTCAATGTTAGATCATTTTTGGCAACTAAGTGCATAGTTTTCAAGAAGGTAGTTACTCTTGGTGTTTTATGTTTTGTGAAGCTTCAAAAATGTATATCATATGTTCCTCTTACACGCATAATAGTTTAATATAGAATGGTTATACTACACTTTGTTCAACCTCTTCATCTCTTTTCCTATCTGAAATCCTACAGCAACCATTCATTTTTAGAAATGTCTTTTTAAATATAAATTCACATATAAAATTCTGTTTACTCTGTCTAAATTATATAGAAAGAAGACATGCAGATAGAATGGGACACTTTAAATAAGTAAAATATGCCTTATTTCACATAGTAATTATTTTTTGGTGAGAACTTTTACAAATTTAGTAATATAAAAAGAATAGATTCCATGTATTGCATAGAGAGCATTTAACTGAGCATGGTTCAAGCATGCAACATGTGGTCATTAATTATTGTAACACAGTGTGCTGTAGAACTCTTAAACTTAGTATTCTGTGTAACTATGATTTTGTATCTTTTGATCAACATCTCCCCAGTCTATCCCTCCAACAGCCCAACCTCTGCTATCCACTACTATTCTACATATGATTGTACATATGAGTGATAACATGTAGCATTATTCACAGTACCTAAGATATGGAATCAACTTGTGTCCATAAGCAGATGATAGGAGCTAGTATTAGGATGCAAAGGGTTAGGTTGCCACTTGCAATGCCGGCATTCCATGTTGGAGTGTTAATTTGAGAGCTGGCTGCTGTGCTTCTGATCCTGCTCTCTGCTGGTGCACCTGAGAAGGCAGCATAAGATGGCCCAAATAATTGGGCTCCTGTCACTGATATTAGAGTCACAGATGGAGTTCTGGGATCCTGGCTTTGGCTTGACCCAGATTGGGATATTTCAGCCATCTGGGAAGTTAACCAGTGGATGGAAGATTGGTTTCTCTCTCCCTTCATTCCTACCTGCTTCGTCTCTCCTTCTCTCCATCACTCTGCCTTTCAAATAACTAAATTAATCTTTAAAATGTATAAAGACAAAGTGGCATGTATACACAATGGAATAATTTTCACCCATGAAAATGAAGGAAATCTTCTCATTTGCAGCAATGTGTATGAATCTGGAGGACACTGAATGTAATAATCCAGGCACTAAAACACCTAACACTGGTATTTTTTACTGTCTCCATAATTTTGCCTTTTGAAAAACCCCATATAAAGTCAAACAGGATATAGCTTTTTCAGATAGGCTCCTTTTACTTACCAAAATGTATTTGAGGTCTCTGTTGTTGGTTTATAAATTGATAGTTCATTTATCACTATCACATAAAAATACTCATATTTAGATTTAATACAGTTTGTTTATTTCTTCACCTCTTAGGAATGACTCTATTGTAGTCAAGGCCATTTGACCTAGTACTTAACATGTCTGCACCCCATATTGAAGTGCCTGCATTCAATATCCAGCTCCAATTGCTAACTCCAGGTTCTTGTTAATGCAGACTCTGGGAGCCAGTAGTGCTGACTCAAGAAAATGGGTTCCATTCACCCATGTGAGAGACCTTAACTGAATTCAGCCTGGCCAAACCCCCATCTTTGAAGGCATTGGGGAGTGAACCACTAAATGGAAGCTACCTCATTCTGTCTCACAAAAATTTTAAAAGTGACTATAAAAAAGTTACACAAAAAAGTTATTATAGATGTCACTGTGCAGTTTTGTGTGAATGTACATTTTCAGCTAACATGGGTAAATAACAAGCAATAGAATGATTGACTCATGATAAATTTGTTGTTGTTTGTTTTGTTGTTGTTGAGTTTCTGTGTATTAATCCTTTATCAGTTGCATATAATTTCTTCCATTCTGTCAGTTACATCTTCATTTTGCTGAATGTTTCTTTTGCAGTGCAGAACTTCCCAATTTGACATAATTCCATTTGTCAATTTTGGCTTTCATTGCCTGTGCCTCTGGGGTCATTTCCAAGGACTCCTTGCCTATGCCAATATCTTGCAGGGTTCTCCCAATTTTCTGTAATAATTTCATGGTATTGGGTTGTAGATTTAGGACTTTGATCCATTTTGAGTGGATTTTTGTATAAGTTGTAAGGTAGGGGTCTTGCTTCATACTTCTGCTTGGAGACAACCAGTTTTCCCAGCACCATTTGTAGAAGGGACTGTCCTTGCTCTAGGGCTTGATTTTAGCTCCTTTTTCAAATATAAGTTTGTTGTAGATGTGTGGATTGATTTCTGGAGTTTCTATTCTGTTCCATTGGTCTAGCCAGGTTCAGCGTAAGGTAAAGTAACATTTAAAAAGAGTTCATCAAAAGTTCAACAAAGGTTAAACACAAGAGAAGTAAAAATTCCCCACAGGGAAAGAGAGAGAGAGAGAAAGAAAGAGAGTGAGAGAGAGACCATTGTCTTTCATTTATGATTATTCTCAAAATAAATGTGATTATTTTCATTTTTCCTTGATTTTTCCCTTTTTAAATATAATTATAATGGTTTCTTTTTCTTTTTTTTCAGCAACTGCCTTTATATATGGTTGTTGCTCTTGTTATTCCTACCAGATTACTCATTTCTTCTCACAGTAATGATGATCAAGATGTCATGAACACATATTACAAAAAAAAAATCTTAGCACTTCTGATAATTCACTTTTTTCTATAATTATTTTTGCCTGTTCTCTATTTTTGTGAGAATTTATCTTTGATTTCTAAGTGTTTCAATAGAGTATTTCTGTCACATTTTCTTAATTGCTATTCAGGTAACTGGAGTCATATATCTTATTTATTTATTTATTTGAAATCAGAGTTACACAGAGAGAGCAGAGGGAGGGAGAGAGGGAGGGAGAGAGAGAGAGATGTGTTCCATTCAATGGTTCACTCCCCAATTGGCTGCAATGGGCTGGTACTGTGCCGATCTGAAGCCAGGAGCCAGGAGCTTCTTCTGGGTCTCCCACGTGGGTGCAGGGGCCCAAGGACTTAGGCCATCTTCTACTGCTTTCTCAGTTCATAGCAGAGAGCTGGGTTGGAAGTGGAGCAGCTGGGACTCAAAATGGTGCCCATATGGGATTCCAACCCTGCCAGCAGTGGCTTTACCTGCTATGCCACAGCACACAGCCCCTACAGGACACCATAAAAAGAGCCAATATATGCATTCTATGAGTTTCAAAAGGCATGGAAAGAGAGAAAGGATTAGAAGGCCTTTTTAGTGAAATAATAACAGAAAACTTCTCTAGTTTGGAGAAAGAAAGGGACATTCAAGTACAGGAAGCACATAGAACTCCTAATAGACATGACCAGAAAAGACCCTCCCATGACACATTGTAATAAAACTCACCACAGTAAAACATAAAGATAAGATTCTAAAATGTGTATGAGAGAAATACCAGATTACTTTCAAAGGATCTCCAGTTAGACTCACAGCAGATTCTCATCAGAAACCCTACAGGCTAGGAGAGAATGATGAGATATAGTAAAAAGTCTTAAGAGAAAAAAAAAACTGTCATCCCAGAATAATATACCCTGCAAAGCTTTCATTATGAATGAAGGTGAAATGAAGACCTTCCACAACAAACACAAATTGAATTTGTCCCCACACATGCAGCCCTATAGAAGATGCTTAGAGATGTGTTGCACACAGAAACATGGTAATCACCATGAAAGAAGGTAAAGGATGAAAATCTCTCAGTAAAAGTTGAAAGGAAATTCCAAGTAAAAAATAGGAATATTTTTGGAAAAATGGCAGAGAAAGTCCTTACTTATCATTAGCCCCTTTGAATGTAAATGACCTCAACTTCCCAGTTAAAAGACAGAATGGCTGAAATGATTGAAAAACAAAACACATCTATTTGATACCTACAAGGAACACATCTCACCAACAAAAATACATGCAGACTGAAAGGGAAAGGATGGGAAAAGATATTCCATGCTAACAGAAACCAAAATAGGGCTGGTGTAGCCATCATAATATCTGACAAAATAGATTTTAACACAAAAACTGTTAAAAGATCAAAGAAAGGCATCATTTAATGATTAAGGGATCAATTCTACAAGAATATGTAACTATTATAAACATCGATACACCTAATTACAGGGCACCTGTCTATTTAAAAGAAAGGTTAAGGGATCTAAAGAGAGACTCGGACTCCAATACAATAGTAACGGAGGACTTCAAGGCCCCATTTTCAGCAAAGGACAGATCAACTGGACAGAAAAACAGCAAGGAAACAGCACATTTAATCAGCACTATAGACCAAATGGACCTAACAGATATATACAGAACTTTTCATCCTACAGTTACAGAATACACATTCTTCTCAGCAGTGCATGGAACTTTCTCTAGGATTGACCACATACTAGGCCATAAAGCAAGTCTCAGCAAATTCAAAAAATCAAAATCATACCATGCACCTTTTCAGACTACAGTGGAATGAAGCTGGAATTCAGCAACTCAGGAATCCCTAGAGCATATGCAAACACATGGAGAGAGAACAACGTGCTCCTGAATAAGCAGTGGGTCAGAGAAGTAAACAGAAGAAAAATCAAAACTTTCTGGAAACAAATGAAGATGACAACACAACATATCAAAACTTATGAGATACAGCAGAAGCAGTGTTAAGAGCAAAGTTTATAGCAATAGGTGCCTACATGAAGAAACTGGAAAGGCACCAAATGAATGAGCTATTAATGCATCTCAAGGATCTAGAAGAACAACATCAAACCAAACCCAAAACTAGTAGGAGAAAAGAAATAATTAAAATTAGAGAAAAAATAAACAAAATTGAATCCTAAAAAGCAATACAAAAGATCAGCAAAATGAAGAGCTGTTTTTGTGAAAAAAAAAAAAATTGACACACCATTGGCCCAACTAACCAAAAGAGGAGAGTGAAGACCCAAATGAATCAAATTACATATGAAAAATGAAATGTAAGAAAAGACACCACAGAAATAAAAAGATTCATCAGAAATGACTAAGTAGACCTGTATGCCAATAAACATGGAATCCTAGAAACAATGGACAGATTGCTGGACACATATAAATATCCTATATTGAGCCATGAAAACATAGAAAACCTAAACAGACCCATAACCAAGACAGAAATCAAATCAGTAATAAAGGCCCTTCTAACAGAGAAAAGACCAGGAGCAGATGGCTTCACTGCTGAATTCTACCAGGCATTTAATGAAGAACTAACTCCAATTCTTCTCAAAGTATTCAAAACAATTGAAAGATAGGGAATCCTCCCAAAGTCTTTCTATGAAGCCAGCATCACCTTAATTCCTAAACCTGAAATGATGCAACCGAGAAAGAGAATTACAGTCCAATTTCCCTGATGAACATAGATACAAAAATCCTCAAAAAATTCTAACAAATAAAATCCAGCAACACATCAGAAAGATCATCCACCCAGAGCAAGTAGCATTTATCCCTGGTATGCAGGGATGGTTCAACATTCCAAAATCAATCAATATGATACATCACATTAACAAACTGAAGAACCAAAATCATATAATTATCTCAATAGATGCAGACAAAGCATTAGATAAAATACAACACTCTTTCATGATGAAAATTCTAAGGAAATTGGGAATAGAAGGAATATTCCTCAACTTAATCAAGGCAATTTATGATAAACCCACGGACAGAATCATATTGAATGGGGAGAAGTTGGAAGCATTCCCATTGAGATCCAGTACCAGACAGGGATGCTCACTCTCACCAGTGCTATTCAATATATTCCCAGAAGTTTTAGCCAGAGCTATTAGGTGAGAAAAAGAAATCAAATGGATAGAAGTTGGGAAGGAGGAAGTCAAACTATACCTATTTGCACATGACATTATTCTATATATAGAGGATCCAAAAGACTCCACTAAGAGACTATTTGAACTCCTTGAAGAGTTTGGTAAAGTAGCATGATATAAAATCAATACACAAAATCAACAGCCTTTGTATACACAGACAATGCCATGGCTGAGAAACAACTTCTAAGTCAATCCCATTCACAACAGCTACAAAAAATCAAATACCTTGGAATAGATTTAACCAGAGATATCAACGTTCTCTACGATGAGAATTACAAGACATTAAAAAAGAAATAGAAGATAAAAAACTGGAAAAAATCTTCCATATTCATGGATTAGAAGAATCAATATAATCATAATGTCCATTCTTCTGAAAGCAATTTACAGATTCAATAGGATACAAATCAAAATACCAAAGGCATTCTTCTCAGATCTAGAAAAATGATGCTGAAATTCATATGGAGCCATAGGAGACCTCAAATTGCTAAAGCAATCTTATATAGCAAAAACAAAGCCAGAGAAATCATAATGCCAGATTTCAAGATACACTACAAAGCAATTACAATTCAAACAATTTGGTACTGGTACAAAAGTAGATGGATAGACCAATGGAACAGGATAGAAACTCCAGAAATCAATCCAAACAGCTACAACCAATTTATATTTGATCAAGGAACTGAAACCAATCCCTGGTGCAAGGACAGTCTATTCAACAAATGGTGCTGGGAAAACTGGATCTCAGCATGCAGAAATATGAAGCAAGACCCCTACCTTACACCTTACACAAAAATGCACTAAGCACATGGATTAAAGATCTAAATCTATCACCGACACTATCAAATTATTAGAGAACACTGGGGAAACCTTGCAAGACATTGGCACAGGCAAAGACTTCTTGGAAAAGACCCCAGATGCATAGGCAATCACAGCCAAAATTAACAAATAGGACTACTTCAAATTGAGAATTTTCTGTATGGCAAAAGAAATAGTCATGAAAGTGAAAAAGCAACTGACAGAATGGGAGGAGTTATTTGTAAACTATGCAACTGATAAAGGATTAATAACCAGAATCTACAAAGAGATCAAGAAACTCCGCAACAACAAAACAAACATCCCAGTTAAGAGAAGGGCCAAGGATTTAAACAGACATTTTTCAAAAGAGGAAATCCAAATGGCCAACAGACACATGGAAAAATGTTCAGGATCACTAACTTTCAGTGATATGCAAATGAAAACCATAACTGTGGGGAGCAATCCGGACTGGACTAAGTTACTGGAATTAAGACTTATTCTATGCATCTGCTCTCCCACAATATGGCGCTGGGAGAGAAGTAAACAGCTTCTACACAGCTGCCTCCAGTTCAGCTAATAAACTGTAGGACTTGCTCCTGATTGGAGGAGAGCAGCGTACTCGGCGTGTGGGCAGCCGAGTTAGGATTGGCGGAGGAGGACTATAAAGGAGGAGAGAGACGGCGTGCACCGGGAACATCTAAGGGGAACATCTAAGGGGAACACCTGTGCAGCCCCCGAGAAGAGCCGGCCGGCGGTGTGCCGCTCCCCTGCGGAAGTGGGGAATGTGGCCAGGGGGAACTGCCCTTCCACAGAGGTGGAAGGTATAGTAGCCAACCCGGGAAGAACCAGCAGCAAACCCGGGGAGGGCCGAGCAGACGAAAGAACAGCGCAGGGTCCTGTGTCGTTCCTCCACGAAGACGGGGAGCGACATAATGGTGCCGTGACTCGGATAAGGAAACTTAGGAGGGAAGAAATGACTCGGATAGGAAACTTAGGAGGGAAGAAACGGGAAGAAGCAGGAAAATACCGGAGAGAGAGACTAGCGAAGAGCCTAGGGGAAAGCCGGACGAGAAAGGTGCCGGAAGAAGCTATTGAAAGCCTAGGCATAGACTCGGATATGGACTGTGGGAAAGAAGTTAGGATTGACAGCGAAAGTGAAAGCTTTCATAGACTCGGATGCGGACTATGGCGGGGAAGCTAGGAGACTGAAAGCGAAAGTGAAACCTGGAGGAGGCTTGGACTCAGATACGGACTGTGGGGAGAAGCCAGGAGAAATGAGAGGAATATTGTTGGAAGAAAACTTAGGGAAACATACCGGGTAGAGAAAAATGTTAGGGAGGATGAAGCCGCGAGTGCAGGCCGAGGCGAAGACTTAAGCCACCTTGGAATTCTTCAAGTCACCCCGGGGAGCAAGAGGCGAAGACCTGGAACCAGAAGCAGAGACGTGGGCCGCCAGGTTGGAATTCGCCAGGTTAGTCCGGGGAACTTGGACTGAATGCCGGTGGTGGTGGAAACATTCGCGGAAGCCGCCGCGTGCAGAGAGAGCACGGGGCGTGAATAGATAGGGAACGCGGGGCTGGCGCGAGGCCGTGGTTCAGACGCGAAGGGGCGTGGAGACCGCGGAGTGTGCGCGTGTGAAGCCGAGCCGCGCAGAGCCGGGAGCCCACCAGCGGGGCGAGGCGCCGGGAAGCCACGCAGAGCCGTGAAGCTGCCGCAGGGCGAGGTGCCGAGAAGCAGCCTCGGGGCGAGCGCCGCCGGGAAGCCGCGGGGATAAGAGAAACAGAAGTTTAGAAGTAAAGTGAGAGAAATAGGAATGCTGGAAGATAGAAGTAAAATGGGAGAAATAGGAATGCCCGGAGATAGAGAAATAGAGAAATAGAAAGGCCTCCCCTCAACATGGCAATGAGAAAGCTTGGATTCGGTCTGCCTGATTAAGTGAGGCGATGAGCACCTGCGGGCGGCTAGCAGCTTATGCGCCGCAGGTCACCGAAGACAGGCACGAATTAACATCAGTAAGGCCTCCCCACAATACTGCAATTAGAAGGCTTGGATTCGGTCTGCCTGATTAAGGCGGTAAGCACCAGCAGGCAGCTCGACCAGAGTATGAGCTGCAGGTCACCGAAGATAGGCACGAACCAACACTAATAAGTCTCCCCCACAATACGGCAATGAGAAGGCTTGGATTCGGTTTGCCTGATTGTTAGGGCTTGTAAGCCCCTGCAGGCAGAGCAGAGTATGAGCCGCAGGTCACCGAACACAGGCACGCATCAGCGCCTAAAAACCTCCTCACAACATGGCGAAGAGAGGACCCGGATTCGGTTTGCCTGATTGATAGGACTTGTAAGAGCCTGTGGCAACTCTAGCAAGTAGAGCAGAGTGTGTGCCGTGGGACACCGAAGACAGGTGCGTATCAACGCCAAAAATAAAAAGAAAGGGGGATCTGTGGGGAGCAATCCAGACTGGACTAAGTTACTGGAATTAAGACTTATTCTATGCATCTGCTCTCCCACAATATGGTGCTGGGAGAGAAGTAAACAGCTTCTACACAGCTGCCTCCAGTTCAGCTAATAAACTGTAGGACTTGCTCCTGATTGGAGAGCAGCAGTACTCGGCGTGTGGGCAGCCGAGTTAGGATTGGCGGAGGAGGACTATAAAGGAGGAGAGAGACGGCGTGCACCGGGAACATCTAAGGGGAACATCTAAGGGGAACACCTGTGCAGCCCCCGAGAAGAGCCGGCCGGTGGTGTGCCGCTCCCCTGCGGAAGTGGGGAATGTGGCCAGGGGGAACTGCCCTTCCACGGAGGTGGAAGGGATAGTAGCCAACCTGGGAAGAACCAGCAGCAAACCCGGGGAGGGCCGAGCAGACGAAGAGAACAGCGCAGGGTCCTGTGTTGCTCCTCCAAGAAGAGGGGGAGCGACAATAACAAGGTTTCACTTCACCCCAGTTAGAATGGCTTTCCTACAAAAATCAACAAACAGCAAATGCTGGCAAGAATGTGGGGAAAAAGGTACCTTAATCCACTGTTGGTTGGAATGCAAACTGGGAAAGCCACTATGAAAGAAAGGTTGGGGATGCCTCAGAAATCTGAATATAGTCCTACCATACAACCCAGCCATCCCACTCCTCAGAATTTATCCAAGGGAAATGACATCGGTATATAAAATTGTTATCTGCACCTCCATGTTTATTGCAGCTCAATTCACAATAGCTAAGACATGGAATCAACCTAAATGCCCATCAACAGAAGGCTGGATAAAGAAATCATGGGATATGTACTCTATGGAATACTACACAGTCATAAAAAATGAAATCCAGTCATTTGCAACAAAATGGATGAATCTAGAAAACATCATACTTAGTGAAATAAGCCAGACCCAAAGGGACAAATACCATATATCTCCCTGATGTGTGACAACTAACAGAGCACCTAGGACGAAACCCGTAGAAGTGAATTTGACACTATGAGAAGCAATTACTTGAACACCCCTTGTCTTGATTGTCGAGGAACAGTTTATTATTTCATTTTATTTATTTTATTTTTTTCTACTTAATACCATTGATCGAACCCTTTACTTAATATCAAATTAATCATAGGTGTACAAGTCAATTGAAAATTCAACCCTGTTAAAAAGAAGAGTGGGAATAAGAGAGGGAGGAGCTGTACAGTTTGACACACATTCCCATGGACTTACTCCTAAGGGTAAAGCTAAAGCTTGCCATAGAACTCCAAATCCTATTAAGCTGGGTGGTACCATATTATGTGTTAAAATGATCATATTATGTGTGTAATTGATCATAGATAGGATTAAGTGTCAAAGGGAACACATAAATAAGACCAAGTGTCTGGTAATAACAATAGATAGAATTAAAGAGGAGGTAAATGTTCCAACCTGGGAAGCAGTCCACACAGCAGACTCATAGAATGACAAATGCCCTAAATAGCCCTCTGATCTCAGAATCAGCCCTTAAGGCATTCAGATCTGGCTGAGAAGCCCATGAGAGCATTTCAGGCATGGAAAGCCAAGACACTGTGGCAAAAAATACTCTACATGAAGAATCTCTGTGAGTGAGGCTCTTGTGGAAAGAAGGGCCCATCAAAGAACGAGGTACTTTTCTCTGAAGGGAGGAGGGAACTCCCAATTTGCTTGCAGCCTTGTGTAGATACTGACAGTTTGTGGACTCAAAAGGCTTCCATAGCCTTGGCAGCTCATGACAAGAGCCTCGGGTGATCATTGATGTCATAAATAATAGTGTTAAATAACAACAGGAGTCACTGTGCACTTACTCCCCATGTCGAACCTCTGTCCTTAATGTGTTGTACTATGAGAATTAACTGTAAAGCTAGCATTCAAACAGTACTTTATACTTGGTGTTTGTGTGTGTGTGGGTGCAAACTGTTGAGATCTTTATTTATTATAGAGCTGGTCTTCTGTATATAAAGTTAATTGAAAACGAATCCTAATGAAGAATGTGATGGGAGAGGGAGTAGGAGGTGGGAAGGGAGTGGGAGTCAAAGGGTGGATTTGGTGGGGGAGAACCACTATATTTCTAAAACTGTACCTAAGAAAATTATATTTATTAAATAACATCTTAGAGAAAGGCTTTAGCTTTAGGAGAATGGATGCAAATCTCTTCAAGAGAAGACAGCAAAGCTCCATAATTATGTGTTTACTCACATAATTACTCAGTAAAGTGAGTAAACTCAATTCTAGCCTTGAAATATCCATACATAAGCAGGTGCTATGAAGCAGGAGGCAGTAAATATCATAACAAAATTACCAACTGATTATGAGAATTTGGCTTCATGTGCAATAGATATGCATGGGATTTTAGTCTTATGACCCACTAAGGTTTACTTAGTGACTGAAGTCTATATTTGTAAGAAATACTAGGATGTATTAATTTATTTTTTTTGACAGGCAGAGTTAGATAGTGTGAGAGAGAAAGGTCTTCCTTCCGTTGGTTCACCCCCCAAAATGGCTGCGCTGATCTGAAGCCAGGAGCCAGGTGCTTCCTCCTGGTCTCCCATGTGGGTGCAGGGCCCAAGGACTTGGGCCATCCTCCAACTGCTTTCCTGGGCCACAGCAGAGAGCTGGACTGGAAGAGGAGCAACCGGGACAGAACCAGCACCCCAACCGGGTCTAGAACTTGGGGTGCTGGCACCACAGGCGGAGGATTAGCCCAGTGAGCTGCAGCACTGGCCTGGTGTATTAATTTATAGGTACTTGATTCAAGAACTTAACATCATCAAATTCCTACCCACCATCCAGACACACTCACCAATCCAAAGGAACTAGCAGTTTGAAAAAGCAGAGATGACTGAACAGCGCAGACAGGAGCAAGAAGTAGAAAAAGCACAGCCTGAGCAGCTCCAAAAATGCTATTCCCTTTCACCCATAGTTTCTTTCTTCAGGGCTTCTCCCTGTCCAGATCCTATCTTCCAAGGCCTTTGAAGTCCTGAATCCAATGCTCCAATGGCAAACCACTTCATAAATGGAGAATAGGAAAGAGAAGAAAGGGAAAAGTAAAGTGGTTGTGGTGTCTGCTATAGGTAAAATATACTGCTTTCCTTTTTTCTTGTGTCTACTGATGTGGAAGTGATCCTTTTGTATTCTTTGGACTCTCCCTGCTATATATCTGCTGTTATATTTTTTTTATTTAAATTTTTTTTCACCTAAGGGAGAGACAGACAGAGATAGATCTTCCATCCACTGGCTCACTTCCCAAATAACTGCAATAGCCAGAGCTGGTCTGGCCTGAAGCCAGGAGTGAGGAGCCTCTTCTGGGTCTCCCACATGGTTTCGGGTCCAGGTGCTTGGGCCATCCGCTGATACTTTCTGAGGCACATCAGCAGGGATCTGGATGGGAAATGGGGCAGCAAGTTCATGAACTGGCTCCAATTTGGGATGCTGACACCATATGTGGTGGCTTCACATGCTACAGCACAGAACTGTCCCCCAATATGTTACTTTTCTAAAGACAGAGCCCAGAAAAATCAACCACAAGAAATGAGCCCAATATCTGATTTGAGCCACAGTTGGTTGATACATAGTCCACAGTGCCAGCACCTCATATGGGTACCAGTTTGAATCCTGACTACCCCACTTCTTATCCAGCTCCCTTCTCATGTACCTGGGAAGGCAGTGGAGGTTGACACAAATGTTTGAGCTCCTATCGTTCATGTAGGAGACCTGGATGGAGTAATTGGCTTCTGGCTTTGACATGGCCCATTCCCAGCTATTGTGGTCTTTTGTGGAGTGAACTAGTGGATGAAGATCTCTCTCTCTCTCTCTCTGTCTCTCACCCCCCATCTCTCCTTTTTGTCTCTGTAGCTGTCTCTTAATCAAATAAACACAAATGAAAAGAAAGTATTTAAAAAGGTAATGAGCCCAGTTTTCTTTGAATGGGTCCTATTCCTCTGTCTCTGAAGTGCCCAATGCTGAAGTTCTCTTCTTCCTCTCCTGCTAACTGTGGAAGGGTGTAGCCCTGCAGGAAAATCATAATCCTAGAGCCAGACATAACCAAAGTATCCATAATACAATAACTGCCACAGATGCCCCCAATTATTGCCTCAAAGTAAATACTTCAATCATAGTGCACACAATGTTAAGTTTATGATCTGAGTGGTTTTAGTGATCTCAGAATTGACTATCTTATCACAATGGTGAATTTATTATATCATAATGGTTTATCATGCCCAAGTTGATTATGACATCATGAGTTTTTTGCAGTAATCACAATTGATTATAACAATGGTAACTTTATGACATCACAATGATTTTTATATCATCACAATAGATTTTCACTTCAAAAATTATTTTATGACATCAGAATTTAATATAATATGAAAATAATGTCTATGATAGGTTACTTACCACAGTCGTTGGTTTATGACATCATAATGGTGGTTCATAATACAGTTCATTCTCATGTCACAGTGATAGATTATGACATCACTACAGTAGTTTTCTGAATCTCTTTGGTGGACTTATGGCAAGTAAATTGCTTTATGACATCACAAACATTGATTTTTGACATCACAATATAAGGCTTAACCATCACAATGGTTTTAAGAAATAATAAGTTTTTACAAAAATGGTGGTTTATGACATCACAATTGATTGTGACATTATCATGGTAGGTTTATGAAATCACAATTGATTATGATAACACAACGTTTGTGTTATGATATAACATTGTAGGGTTACAGCATCGCAATATTGATTTATGATATCACCATGGTTTTTATGACATTACAATATTGACATTGACCTCATATCACAAAATTGATATTGACCTCAAATGGGTGCTTACTACATCACAATTTATTATATCACAGTATGCTTGTAATGCCTTCAAAATAGCTACTCATTTTAAATTCATTTTGTGATGCTATGATTTATTAGGATATCAGAACAGTAGGTTTGATGTCACAATGGATTTAGAACTTTATTATTAATCATGACATTACAACGGTTGGATTATGACATCACAATGGTTTGCTTATGGCATAAAATATTGCTTTATGAAATCACAATGGCTTTATGAGATCACAATTTAAATCATAATGGTGGTTTATGACATCACTATTCATTGGGACATTGCCATGGTGGTTTATATTACAGTGATAGCATATGGCATCACAATTGGTTATGACATCACATGTTATGTGTATGAAGCCAGAAGTTTTGATGGCTTCACAATTTATCGTAACATAGAAATGGTAGGTTTCTGATAGCACAGTGTTTTTATGTCATTACATTATTGCTTTATGAAATATCAAGTTGTTAAACTTGATTGATTATGACATCACAATTGGGTTATGATGTCACAATGTTTGTGATTTCATAAATTATGATTTCATAAATGAGTACATTAATGTTAGGTTTATGATACAACAATGGTAGTTTATCACATCCTGGTTGATTATATTGTAAAGATTTTTATATCACAGTTGATCACATAAGATGTAGCTTTATGACGCTGCAATGGATTTTTATGACATTGCACTAGACTTTTGACTTAAATATTATTTTTATGATGGCTCAATTCATTATAAAATCATAATGATGGTTCATGAAATCACAATTGATTAAGCTATGGTATGACATCAAATGAATTAAAACATGATTGTAGTTTATGACATCATTATAAATCATATCACAATGTGTACATTTCTGCATCACCACCTGAAGAGTTCATGATTATTGCATCAAAATGGTACATATTTAACATAAAAGTGGTGGATTGTATGGCATAAATACTGGTTTATGACATCACAATGATTGTTATAATATCAAAATTATACATGATATCACAATGATTTTATGTCAAGAAAAGGTTGGCATATGACATCACAATGGATTATTGAAGTTACAATCAATTAGGACATAACACTGCTTTATGACACCCCAGTTATTACATCACAATGGTAGTTTATGAAATCATAATTGATTATGACATATACAATGTCATGTAATATCACAGTGATTTTTATATCATCCTATTATTGGTTTATGACATCAAAATTCATAACATCAAGATGAAGTTTTATGGTTTTGTATTATGACATCAAATCATAGTTTTATGTCACAAGAAGTTTATGATATCACAGGAGTTGCTTATGACATTTCACTTCTGTATGACAACACGGGGTTTTTTCAGGCATATCACTGGTAGTTTGGGACCCGTGCTGCAGTGCAGCAACTTACACCACTTCCTACAATTCTGGCATCCCATTTGGGACTGGTTTGAGTCTTGGATGCTCCAGTTCCAATCCAGCTCTCTGCTAATGTGCAAGGAGAATCAGTGGATAATAGCTGAAGCCCCTGGGCCCCTGCAACCACTTGGGAGACCTGAAAAAATTTCCTGGCTTCTGGCTTTAGCCTGGCATAGACCCAGTTTTTGTGGCCATTTGGGAAGTGAACCAGCAGATGGAGGATTTCTCTTTCTCTCTCTCTGTAACTCTGCCTTTCAAATAAATAAATAAATCTTTTCTAATGGGAGGTTATGACACACAATGTTATTTTATGTCCTTACAATTGCTTTTGACCTCTCAATGGATTTTGTGACATCACAATTCATTATAACATCATAATAGCAGTTTTAGGACATCACAATGGAGGTCTATGATATCACAGTTGATCATGATATCAGAATAATTGGTTTATGTTGTCTCAATACTTTGACTCCATAATTCATCATGATAGCACAATGGCTAACTTATGACATTATTGTGGGACTTTCATGGCATCAGAATATTGGTATATAACATGATGATTCTTTTCATATAATAATTGATTTTTTGCATCAGAGTAGTGGTTTATGTCAGACTTATCCCTGATGGTAAAGTTAGAAACGTGCAAGGGGATTCCCATTCAACCCCATCAAGGTGGCATGTACCAATGCCATCTCACTAATCCAAGTGATCAGCTGCAGTTTATAATTGATCATAATGATAGGATTAAGAGTCAAAGGGATCACATAAACAAGACTAGTGTCTGCTAATACTAATTGATAGAACTAAAAAGGAGAGAACAATCCAACATGGGAAGCGGGATACACAGCAGACTCATAGAATGGCAGATGTCCTAAATAGCACTCTGGCCTCAGAATCAGCCCTTAAGGCATTCGGATTTGGCTAAAAAGCCCATGAGAGTTTCTCAGGCATGGAAAGCCAAGACTCTGTAGCAAAAAAAAAAAAATGGCCTAAATGAAAGATCTCTGTGGGTGAGATCCTAGTGGAAAGAACAGGCCATCAAAGAAGGAGGTACCTTTCTCTGAAGGGAGGAGAGAACTTCCACTTTGATTATGGCCTTGTCTAAATAAGATCAGAGTTGGTGAACTCAAGAGGCTTCCATAGCCTTGGCAGCTCATGGGAAGAGCCTTGGATGATTACTGATGTCATAAATAAGAATGTCAGTTGTTAAGACAACAGAATTACTGTGCACCTGCTCCCCATGTAGGACATCTGTCCTTAATGTGTTGAACTATGCAAATTAATGGTAACACTATTGATAAAACAGTACTCTATACTTTTTGTGTCTGTGTGGGTGCAAACTGTTGAAATCTTTACTTAGTATACACTAAGTAGATCTTCTGTATATAAAGATAATTAGAAAATGAATCGTGATGAAGAATGGGATGGGAGAGGGAGTGGGAGGTAGGATGGTTGTGGGTGGGAGGGAGGATATGGGGGAAAAAGCTGCTATAATCCAAAATTTGTACTTTGGAAATTTATACTTATTAAATAAAAGTTTAAAAATGTGTATACAGAGATGTATGTAAAGAAAATCACTTTAGATATTAAAAAACTGGTTTATGAATTAATAATCGATTATGACATCATAATTGTGGTTTATGATCTCACAGAGGTTTTTATGAGTTCACAATTATGACATCACATTGTTTGGTTTATGATATAACAATGTTGTTTTATCCCATCCCTCTAGATTATGACATCACAATGATTTTTACTAGATCACAATTATTACATGAGGATATAGGTCTATGAAAGCACAGTAGCTTATTATATTATCACAATATTACTTCAAAATGTATTATTGCAACACAATAATTGGTTTATGACATTACAATTGTATATTAACGACATCATAATATTGGTATATGATTATCACTATGGCTTTTATGATCTCATGATTGATTATAACTTCACAGTAGTAGCTTATGCCATCAGAACTGATTATAACATCACAATGGTCATTTATGTCATCACAACAATGGTTTTTGGCATCACAATTGTGAGTATATGACACTGCAACAAATTTATGAATTTGTAATTGATTTTTGACATCATAGCAGCTGGTTTATGACATCACAACAATTGGCTTCTGGTGATACAATATTAATTTATAAATTCACAATGGTTTTTATGATATCACAATTAGTATGATGTCACAGTGTTTTATGACATCACACTACATTATGCCTTTGATGTCATACTGTTTTTTGTGAATTCATAATTTATTATGACATCACAATGGTATGTTTATGATATAATGATGGTGGTTTATCATATTCCAGTTGATTGTGACATCACAAGGATTTTTATATTGACTTATGACTTTACAATTGATTTATGATACCACGACTGATTTTATCTTTTGATTTTTTTAAGGAATACAACTTCATGCATTCAATATATACAGATCTAGAAACATGATGCTTTTCCCACCCTACATCTCTCCTACCCATACTCCCAACTAATTCCTCCTCTCTCTTCCTTTCTCATTCTTATTTTTTACAGAGATTAATTTTAAGTTAACTTTTATACTCTAAGATTATCTCTACACTAAGTAGAGATTAAATTCATTAGTATGAAGAATAAAAGAAGTAAAGAACAAAAAACAAATGAGAAAAACATTGTTCCCTAACAATCAAGGCAAGGGTTGTTCAAAATCAATAGATCTCGAAGTTCAGTTTAACTCCTATAGATTACATTGTAAGTACTCTATTAGTTACCACAGATCAGAGAGACAGTATGGTATTTGTCTTTTTATGGCTGGCTAATTTCAGTAAGTAAAATGGTTTCCAGTTATATCTACTTTGTTTCAAGTGAAAAGATTTCATTTTTATTACCACAGTGTATTATTCCACAGTATATATACCATACTTTTTTTTATCCACAGTTGATGGACATCTGGGTTGATTCCATATCTTAGTTATTGTAAATTGAGCTGAAATGAACATGGGGATACACATAACTCTTCAAAATGCTGGTTTCACTTCCCATGGATAAATACCCAGGGCTGGGATGGCTGGGTCATATGGTAGATCTATATTCAGCTTTCTGATCTATCTCCATACAGTATTCCACAGTGGCTTTACCAGTTTAAATTCCTGCCAACAGTGGATTAAGGTACCCTTCTCCCCACATCCTTGCCAGCATTTGTTGTTTGTTGATTTCTGTATGTAAGCTATTCTAATGGAGGTGAGGTGAAACCTCATTGTGCTTTTGATTTGCATTTCCCTGATGCCAAGCACTACTGAGCATTTTTTTCATGTGTCTATGGGTCATTTGAATTTCCCCTCTTGAAAAATGTCTGTTCAGGTACTTTGCCCTTTACTTATTTGGATTGTTTGTTTTGTAGTTGTTGAGTTTCTTGAGTTCTTTATAGAATCTGGAAGTTAAGACTGTGTTGGTTGCATTGTTTGCAAATATTTCTCCCATTCTGTTGGTTGCCTCTTCAAGAAGACTTCCAAGAAGTATTTCCCTATGCCAATGTTTTGTAGGGTTTCCCCAATGTTCTCTAGTAATTTGATAGTATCACTTCATAGATTTAGGCCTCTGATTCATTTTGAGTGGATTTTTGTGTAAGGTGTAAGGCAGGACTCTTGTTTCATACTTTTCTGTGTAAAGAACCAATTTTCCGAGCAGCATTTTTTGAAGAGACTGTCTTGGCTCCGGGAGTTGATTTTTGCTCCTTTGTCAAAGATAAGTTAATTGTATGGCTTGATTTTTTTTCTGTGGTTTCAATTATGCTCCTTTGTTCTACAAGGTTTTTTTTTAAGGCAGTACAGGTTCTTTTGATTATAACTGCCCTGTAGTATGCCTTAGGTCTGGTATTGTGATACCTCAGGTTTTATTTTTGTTGTTCAAAATTGCTTCAGCTATTTTGGTCTCTTGTGTTTCCATATCAATCTTAGAAATTTTGGGAATAATTTCTATATAAATTGTGAGAATAATTACGTAGAGTAGTTAATATTTTGATTGGGATTGAAATGAATCTATAAATTGCTTTCAGTAGTATGCACATTTTGAAGATGTTGGTTCTTACACTACATAACATGGAAGATTTCTCCACTTTATTATGTCTGCTTTTATTATTTTCTTAAATATTTTGTAATTTTCACCATACAGATTTTTGATGTCCTTCATTGAATTTATTCAAAGTTATTTAAGTTTTTTGTAGTTATCATGAATGAGATTGATCTTAGAAATTCTTTTTCAGCTATGGCATTGCCTGTGCATACAAAGGCTATTGATTTTTGTGTGTTGCTTTTAACTCCTTCTCCTTTACCAAATTCTTTTATGAGTTCCAATACTCAAAAGATGCTTAAGGACGTGTTACACACAAAAACACAGAAACATGGTCATCAATACAAAAGAAGGTATAAGAAGAAAATCTCTCAGTGAAAGTTCAAAGGAAGTTCAATGTAAATATTAGGAATATCTTTTGAAAAATGGCAGGGAAAAGTCATTAGCTATTGTCACCTTGATTGTAAATGGCCTCAACTCCTCAGATAAAAGGCACAGACTGGCTGAATGGATTAAAAAACAAAAGCCTTCTATTTGCTACCTACAAGAAACACATCTTACTAATGAATATGCATGAAGACTGAGAGTGAGAGGGGAAAAAGATATTCCATGCCAACAGAAACCAAAATACAGCTGACATAGCCATGTTAATATTAAACAAAGGGATTTTAACACAAAAACTATTAATGAGACAAAGAAGGGCACTATGTATTGAATAAGGGATCAATTCAACAGGAAGATGTAACTATTATAAACATATATGCACCAAATTACAGGGCACCTGGCTATTTAAAACAAATGTTAAAAGATTTAAAGTGTGATTTAGACTCCAATACAATAGTATTGGGGGTTTTCAATACTCCACTTTCAGCAATGGACAGATGAACCAGAAAGAAAATTATCAAGGAAACAGCAAATTGAATTGACACTGTAAACCAAATGTTACAGGTATCTTACAGACATCTACAGAACTTTTCATCCTACAATTGCAGAATACACATTCTTCTCAGTAGTGCATGAAGTTGCTCTGGGATTGACTACATACTAGGTCATAAAACAATTCTCAGCAAATCCAAAAAAATCAAAATCATACCATGCAACTTCTTAGACCACAATGGAATGAAGCTGGAATTCGGCAACTCAAGACTCTCTAGAGCATATGCATACACATGGAGACTGAACAACGTGCTCCTGAATGAACAATGGGTCATAAAAGAAATCAAAACAGAAATAAAAAACGTTCTGGAAACAAATGAAGACAACGCAACATTTTCAAAACTTATGGGATACAGCAAAAGCTGTGTTAAAGGAAAGTTTATAGTAATACATGCCTACAATGAGAAATTTAAAGACAACATATAAATGAGCTATCAATGCATCTTAAGGGACTAGGAAAACAACAAACCCAACCCAAAATGAGTAGGAGAAAGAAATGATTAAAATCAGAGAAGATATCAACAAAATTGGATCCAAAAAATTACAAAAGATCAGCAAAACGTAGAGCTGGTTTTTTGAAACAAACAAACAAAAAACAAAAACAAAACTGACACACAATTGGGCCAACTAGCCAAAAAAAAAAAAAGGAGAAGACTCAAATCAAAAGAAAATTAGAGATGAAAAAGAAATGTAACAAGAGACACCAAAGAAATAAAAAGTCATCAGAATTACTACAAAGAGTTGTATGCCAACAAACTGGGAAATCTATCAGAAATGGATAGATCCCTGGACACATAAAACCTACATAAATTCATAAATTGAGCCATGAAGAACTAACTCCAGCTCTTCAAATAGTTGAAAGAGAGGGAATCCTCCCAAGTCCTTTCTACTAAGCTAGCACCACCTTAATTCCTAAACCTAAAAAAGATGCAATAGAGAAAGAGAATTACAGACCAATTTCCCTGATGAACATAGATGCAAAAATCCTAAACCAAATTCTAGCCAGTAGAATCCAAAATGCAACAGAAAGGTCATCTACTCAGACCCAGTGGGATTTATCCCTGATATGAAGGGATGGTTCAACATTCACAAATCTATCAATGTGATACCCCACAATAACAAACTGCAGAAGAAAAATCATAGATTGGGGCCGGCACTGTGGCTCACTTGGTTAATCCTCTTCCTGCAGTGCCAGCATCCCATATGGGCACTGGGGTCTAGTCCCAGTTGCCCCTCTTCCAGTCCAGCTCACTGCAGTGGCCTGAGAGGGCAGTGGAGGATGGCCCAGGTGCGTGGGCCCCTGCACTTGCATGGGAGACCAGGAAGAAGCATCTGGCTCCTGGCTTCAGATCGGTGCAGCACCGTCCATGGTGGCCATTTGGAAAGTGAACCAATGAAAAGAAGACCTGTCTCTCTCTTTCATTGTCTATAACTCTACCTGTCAAATTAAAAAAAATCACATTATCTCAATAGATGTAGAGAAAGCATTTGATAACACACAACACCCTTTCATGATGAAAACTCTAATATTGCTATAGAAGAAATATTCCTCAACACAATCAAGACAATTTATGACAGAACTACAGCCAGCATCATACTGAATGGGAAAAGTTGGAAGCATTTCCACTGAGATCCAGTACCAGACAGGGAGGCCCAATCTCACCATTGTGAGTCAATATAGTACTGGAAGTTTTAGCCAGAGCCATTAGGCAAGAAAAAGAAATCAAGGTCATACAAATTTGGAAGGAAGAAGTCAAACTAGCCCTATTTGAATATGACATGGTTCTATATATAGGGGATCCAAAAAACTCCACCAAGAAACTATTGGAAGTTTTAGAAGAGTTTGTTTAAATAGCAGGATATAAAGTCAATACAAAAAAGTCAATAGTCTCTGTATACACAGAAAATGCCGCAGCTGAGAAGAACTTCAGAGATAAATCCCAATCATAATAGCTACATAAAAAATCAAATACCTTGGAATAATCTTAAACAAGGATGTCAAACATCTCTACAAGGAAAATTACAAAACTTTAAAGAAAGAAATTGAAGAAGATAGAAAAAATGGAAAATCTTCCATGTTCATGGATTGGAAGAACGAATATCATCAAAATGTCCATTTTTCCAAAAGAAATTTACAAAATCAATGCAATAGAAATTGAAATACCAAAGGCATTCTTTTCAGATCTGGAAAAAAATGCTGAAATACATATTTAGGCACAGGAGACCTCACATAGCTAAAGCAATCTTACACAACAAAAAGAAACCTGGAGGCATTATAATACCAGATTTCAAGACATACTACAGGGCAGTTGTAATCAAGAGTCTAGTACTGGTACAAAAATAGATGGATAGACCAATAGAACAGAACAGAAACACCAGAAATCAATCCAAACATCTATATCCAAATTATATTCGATCAAGGAACTTAAACCAATTCCTGGAGCAAGGACAGTCTAATCAACAAATGGTGCTTGGAAAACCAGATTTCAACATGCAGAAAAATGAAGCAAGACCCCTACCTTACACCTTACACAAAAATCCACACAACAAAGATCTAAATTTATGATCTGACACCATCAAAATATTAGAGAACACTGGAGAAACCCTGCAAGATATTGGCACAGGCAAACACTTTTTGGAAAAGACCCCAGAGGCTGGCCGGCGCCATGGCTCACTTGGCTAATCCTCTGCCTATGGCACCCGCACTGCGGGTACTAGTCCCTGTTGGAGTGCCGGGTACTAGTCCCGGTTGCTCCCCTTTCAGTCCAGCTCTCTGCTGTGGCCTGGGAGGGCAGCAGAGGATGGCCCAAGTGCTTGTGTCCCTGTATCTGCATGGGAGAATGGGAGGAAGCACCTGGCTCCTGGCTTCAGATCGGTGCAGCGCTGGCCCTGGTGGCCATTAGGGGAGTGAACCAATGGAGGGAAGACCTTTCTCTCTGTCTCTCTCACGGTCTATAACTCTCTCTCTGTCTCCCTCTCTCACTGTCTAGCTCTGCCTGGCAAAAAGTAAAAGTAAAAAAAAAAAGACCCCAGAGGCACAGGCAGCCAAAGACAAAATTAACAATTGGTATTAAACCAAATTGAGAAGCTTCTGTACTGCAAAAGAAACAGTCAGGAAAGTGAAGAGGCAACCAAAAGCATGGGAAAAGTATTTGCAAATTATGCAACTGATAAAGGGTTAATAACCACAATCTACAAAGAGGTCAAGTAACTCCACAACAACAAAACAAACAACCCACTTAAGAGATGGTCCAAGGACCTAAATAGACATTCTTCAAAAGAGGAAATCCAAATGGCCAACAGACACATGAAAAAATGTTCAGGATCACTAGCATTCAGGGAAATGCAAATCAGAACCAAAATGAGGTTTCACCTCACACTGGTTAGAATGGCTTTAATACACAAATCAACACACCACAGATGCTGGCAAGAATGTGGGGATAAAGGTACCTTAATCCACTGTTTTTGGGAATGCACACTGGTAAAGCCACGATGGAGACAGTTTGAGATATCTCAGAAATCTGAATATGCCCTACCCTACAACCCAGCCATCCCAGTCCTTGGAATTTACCCAAAGGAAATTAAATAGGCAAATCAAAGAGCTATCTGCACCTCAGTGTTCACTGCAGCTCAATTCACAATAGCTAAGAAATGGAATCAGCATAAATGACTATGAACAGAAGACTGGATAAAGAAATTATGGGATATGTTCTCAATGGAATACTACATAGCAGTAATAAAAATGAAATCCAGTCACTTTCAACAAAATGGAGAAATCTGGAAAACATAATGCTGAGTGAAATAAGGCAGTCCCAGAGGGACAAATACCATATGTTCTCCCTGATCTGTGACAACTAACTGAGCACCTAAAAAGAAACCTGTAAAAGTAAAACTAGTACTATGAGAAGCAATGACTTGATCAGCCCTTGTCCTGACTGTTGAGGAATAGCTTACTATTTTATTCTTTTTAGTATTTTCTTTTTCTACTTAATACTATTCATTGAAGTCTTTACTTAACACAGAATTATTCTCAGGTGTTTAAATCCAATTGAAAATCCATTCCTGTTAAAAATAAGAGTGGGAATAAGAGAGGGAGGAGATGTAGGTTAGCATATGTTCCCTCTGACTTACCCCTAAGGGTAAGTATGTCAGTGTGGGGGCAAACTGTTAAAATCTTTACTTAGTATGCAGTTGATCTTCTGTATCTAATGATATTTAAAAATGAATCTTAATGAAGAATGGGATGGGAGACAAAGTAGGAGGTGGGATGTTTTGGGGGTGGGAGGGCGGGAATGGGGGAAGATACACTATAATCCATAAGTTGCACTTACAAAAGCTATATTTATTAATTAAAAGCTTTCTATAAAAAATCAAGGCTCAAAATGTCAATTTCACTTTGATTTATTACATTTTAGATGCTCTATTACATACAAAACATACAGTATTTATCTGTTTAGGACTGGCTTATTTCACTAAGTGTAGTGGTTTCCAGTTCCATCCATTTTGCTATAAAAGATAGGATTTCATTTTTTATCACCGAGTTGTATTCTATAGTGTATATATACCATAATATGAAATGCTTTTTAAAAAGCACCTTAAAGAAGGATATACTTTTTTAAGGTTAACAAAATTAATCTACTAGAGTAAAAATAATTAAGGAAACACAGGGGAAAGTAACACTAACATCCAGTTTCAGGGAATTAAAACAATGCTTTACAGAGAATGTAGCCTTGTCAAGATGCTAAAATTTTATTACAATGTTTAGGAATAAAAATTTAACTTGAGATTAAAATCTACTATATTTTGGACATAAAAGTCTCCAAATCAAATATAATTTAAAATAGTTACACTCTTACTTAAAACAAGCAAATTAAATCACAGTATGAAAACTACCAACCAACCAATTAAAAAGTTACAGAAGCAAAACTTTGGTAAAGAAATACAAAATATTCCAGGGCCAGTGCTGTGGCATAGGGGATAAAGCTATTTCCTGTGGTGCCAGTATCCTATATGAGTGCTGATTTGAGTCCTGGATGCTCTACTCCTGATCCAGCTCTCTGCTGATGGCCTGGGAAAGGAGTGGAAGATGGACCAAGTGCTTGGGTCCCTGTACCAGCGTGGGGGACCTGGAGAAAGCTCCTGCCTCCTGTCTTCAGATCAGCCCAGCTCTGGCCCCTTGTGTCTATTTGGGGAATAAACCAGCAGATGGAAATTCTCTCTGTCTCCCTCCCCCGCCCCCTGCTGCTCTGTACCTCTGCCTTCCAAAAAATAAATAAATCTTAAGGAACAAAGAAAGAAATACAAAATATTCCAAACACATCTACGTTTCTCAGATGTACCAAGGTGAAATAAGCAGAGAATATTTTCAAATTTATTTGGAAAGCCAGCATTACATAGATGATGATGTAAGTTGACCAGAACTTTAAATATGAATTAAGTATAAGCCACTCTTTCATAAACAGATGCATATATTCGTAGAATTTTTATAATAAATAAAATCAGATATGAAAATATAATGAACTACAAGTGAGATATAAGAAAAAATTACAAAAGGTTAAACATTTAAACAATTCATTTGAATTTTCCAAGTGAAATTTTTTTTTAACTTTTATTTAATGAATATAAATTTCCAAAGTACAGCTTATGGATTACAATGGCTTCCCCCCCATACCTTCCCTCCCACCTGCAACCCTCCCCTTTCCCTCTCCCTCATCCCTTCCATTCACATCAAGATTCATTTTCAATTCTCTTTATATACAGAAGACCAGTTTAGCATTTACTAAGTAAAGATTTCAACAGTTTGCACCCACATAGAAACACAAAGTGAAAAATACTGTTTGAGTACTAGTTATAGCATTAAATCACAATGTATGGCACATTAAGGACAGAAATCCTACATGAGGAGTAAGTGCACAGTGACTCCTGTTGTTGACTTAACAAATTGACACTCTTGTTTATGGCATCAGTAATCACCCTAGGCGCTTGTCATGAGTTGCCAAGGCTATGGAATCCTTTGGAGTTCACCAACTCTGATCATATTTAGACAAGGTCATAGTAAAAGTGGAGGTTCTCTCCTCCCTTCAGAGAAAGGTACCTCCTTCTTTGGGACCCATTCTTTCCACTGGGATCTCACTCGCGGAGATCTTTCATTTAGTTGTGTGGTTTTTTTTTGTTGTTTTTTTTTTTTGTTTTTTTTTTTGTTTTTTTTTTTTTTTTTTTGCCAGAGTGTTTTGACTTTCCATGCCTGTAATACTCTCATGGGCTTTTCAGCCAGATGCGCGTGCCTTAAAGGCTGATTCTGAGGCCAGAGTGCTGTTTAGGATATTTGCCATTCTATGGGTCTGCTGTGTATCTCGCTTCCCATGTTGGATTGTTCTCTCCCTTTTTGATTCTATCAGCTAGTGTTTGCAGACACTAGTCTTTTTTATGTGCTTCCTTTGGCTCTTAGTCCTATCATTATGATCAATTGTGAACAGAAATTCATCACCGGGACTAGTGAGATGGCATTGGTACATGCCACCCAAGTGAAAAATTTAAGAAGAAAATCACATGACCATTTAGATTGAATGTTAAAAGTGTTTGAAAACAATCAGCGTGAAATATAAAAAAAATGACAGCAGTATAGTAAAAAAATGACTTCCATGCTCTTATCAAGATTGTTTAAAAAGAATCTTACAACAAACAACACAATATGTACAGGATCATTGGCAGCTTTTTCCCTGGAAGGAAGGCTAGACCAGGTGCCTCCACTTTCATCAAATTTTTAATTGGAGAAGTGGAGGGAAAGGAGAGCAAAATTAAAAATAAGGTGTAAAGATTTCTAAGGAATAAAATGTCAATATATTGGAGATATTTAGAGTCCATAAAATCTAAAAACAGATACAACTGATAAAGAATTTAACCAGATTGATGGAAAGATCAATATTTTTAAAATCCATTAGATTACCATGCACCAGCAAGAAACAAATAGAAAATATTAAAGGTCAATAGGCAGAGTAGAAAGCAAATATTGACAGGAGAAATGGGAAAATAATGATTAAATCACGGGATGTCTTTCAGCTTTCTTCCAATCAAAATTAAACAGTAACACAAATGACCCAACAGGACAATGAGTCACAATACGAAGAAAATAAAACCCAGAGGCCGACGCACAGAACTGTGACTCACTGAAGCAGTTACTGCACCGAGAGCTCCAGCAGGGACCCATCAGGGAGGACAGGGCCACAGGAGGGACCCGGCGGGTGCAGGAGCAGAGGGGAGAGGCCTCCCGCCTGGGGAGGTGGAGTCCGACCTGCACCCAGACCTCGCCTCCTGCTCTCCCACCCAGCACAACCTGAAGTCAGGGGCCCATTGCCATGGAAGATGATGATAGGATGCATCCATTGCGAGGTTGTGTGCGCTCACGGCCGTGCACGCTGTCCAATCAGGCACGACGACGTCCACGTCACGTCATCACGCGGGGTCCTGACGTCACAGTCATCTTACAGTTCTGGGCAGGAGCGAGGTGCTAGGAGACGGCTCTGCAGGCGCGAGGCTTCCGAAGCAAGTCGGGCTTCGTGGCTTCCACCTTCATCACCGGGGGATGCTGGACACCTGGAGCTGAAAACTGCGACGTGGTGAGTGTGTGCGCCCAGGTGTCGGGAGAGGCGTAAAGCAGCCGTGGAAGCTGCTGAGAAGCTGGCAGGACGCGGGCCTCCCAGAGGTCGTGGCACCATATTGCCGCTGGCCCAGCGCTTCCCTTGGTCCCCTCAGACCCGGGGGTCGGGGTCTGGACTGGCCCCGGGGACCCCCGACGCCCTGCCCCTTCCCTGCTCTCAGCGACTTCTCATCCCCAGAGCCTTCCCCGGGCAGCTGTGTGGCAGCAGCCCCGCGTCTCCCCGACTGTGCAGTGGGCACGGGGTGGTCATTAGGGAGAATGTGGGCTCCGTGTGTGGGGTGCCTGTGGGACGGGAGCTGTAGTTTGTGCGGCCCTGGGCTCCTCCTTCCTTCGCTGCCGGGACCTGATTCCCCCCAGTTTTCTAAATATGTGGGCAGCAGGGTCTCTTCCAGGATGCTGGTCTCTCAGCACAGCTGTTTCTAGGGGTCTCTCCATTTTCTGTTTCCAATAACATAGTCACCTGGGGTGGGCAAGGCTAAAACAAAAGTTCTGTTTGACTTGGCATTTCTGTTCAGGTTTTAGAGGAGCTCAAGTGCCCTGTAATTTGACACTTGGTTATCATCTTAGCCCTTACACTTTCCCTTGACAGCCTGCTGTCTGCATTTGCACTTTTAACATAGATAGTTTTTCTGCTCAAATTTATGAGTATTTTAAAAATTATTCTGTTCCATAAAGCCTTTCCAATCATGAAGATATGTCTACTGAGTTTTTTTGAATTTATATTTTGATATGAGAGCCTGGTTCTTTTTGTTTGTTTTACTTTTTCAAGACTGTTGGATATTATTGACAAGATTTGTGTTAATTCAAGGCATGCAACATGATGTTTTGATGTGTCAGGAAACTTTGAAAAATTATGTAACATTCACATTTTTTTTGGAAATATCAACCATCCTTTATTAGCAATCTTGTACAGGTTAACTTGCTGACCTGGCTCAAAACAGCATTGCTAACAAGTTCAGGGTTGGAGGTGCACATGCACTAAAGACTGTCTCTGTAAAAAAGGATTTTTAAAATTCCCTCACCTTAAGCATATTTTAAAAAAAAAATCTCCAGTTTTGCAGAAAAAATACCACAAAGTGATTTCAGTCCATGAAAAAAATAGCACGTGGGACATATATACATATGTGTGTGTGTGTGTGTATAAGAAATATAATATATAAAAAATAAAATACATATTTGTAATATTGAGAAAAGATAAGAGGGTTAATTGGAAAGTTATATCCAACCATGAATTGGACAACTCACTGTGGCACATTGATCAATTTTTCCTTAGTCTATAAATTTGACACCCTGTAGCCCAAATTGAAGAGTGTTTGTATAGTACATGGCAAATCAGACATAATGACCACATGAAAAAAAAATTAACAACGTTAGCCTCAAGAATATTTCAGAATTGAGCATTCAAAGAAAAATAGTGCAACCTAACAAAGCATCCAATATTCACCATACAAATTTTGAGAGTGATTGCCACAGTATTCTGTTCCACACATTAATTTATCTTTTCCCGAATGTTGCCATTGACATGTGAAATTTTCCATCATGTATTTCTGGGCACTGGTACCATTCCTATAATATACTGTGTAAAGTACACAACTTAAGACATTCTATTTACAAATACTTTATACTGTTTGAAATGGGTTCTTTTTTCGCCCAACTCCCTTATATCTGCTAGTGATTTTATTGTAATTCCCATGAAGTTATTTAGTTTTACTTACAGTATTAGTGGTGTATTTTATATTATGAGCAGCCTTTCTGGTTTTGTGAATGCAGTTATTGATATATGGCATTTTTTAATTTAATGATGTATTTATTTATTTGAAAGAGTTACAGAGAGAGAGACAGAGACAAAGAGAGACAGAGAAATAAATGTCTTGCATACACTGGTTCACTCCCCAAATGGCTGCAATGGCCAGAGCTCAGCTGATCCAAAGCCAAGAGCCAGTAGCTTCTTCTGGTTCTCCCATGTGAGTACAGGGGCTCAAGGAGTTTGGCTGTTCTCCACTGCTTTCCCCAGGCACATGAACAGGGAGGCAGATTGGAAGTAGAACAGCTGGGACTGGAACTGGTGCCAGTATGGGATGGCAGCACTGCAGGCCGGGGCCTTAACCTGTTGTGCCACATCACCTGTGCCAAGTATGGGTGTACTTAATATCCTTGTTGAACTAAATCCTTGTATTGTGACATTCTGGCTTGACTTTCTTTCACAGTGATGACATCAAATCACTCAAAATTCTGTTAAGTTTTGCTGGCAACATTAATGTATAGTCTCTCTGAACTCTGTTAGGGTAAGCTTAATCTTACACACTTTAAAGTCACACATTTTTAAACTTTCTTAATTTTTATAACTCCAAAATTATCATTCTCTGAATTTTCCCAAAATGTAGCTCTAGATATACATCCTCAGAATTTCTCTAGTAGGTGGAGTGAGTTTTATATTCATTGATTTTTACTTCTCACTTTATATAATTACAATTTATTTTTCACCAAATTCCTTTATTTTTGCATTTTATAAAATTTAGTAAATGTAAAGTAACCTTTGATTTTAGAAATTTTCTGTAGTCTATATATCTTTAGATACTTGGATAATTCCTTTAAGATTATTATCTAAAGTGGCTTGATTAAAGAGATTAGGATTATTTTAGTATGCTTTTCAAATGTAATAGAATATTTTACATGAAAGTCATATATGCATGTCAATCTCAAATAAAATATTTGTAACATGAACATACTGTTCTTTTTGAGTTTTGAAAGATACTTTGCCCATATGAAAAATACTACACAAACACTCTTTTCATTCAGTACTTGAAGGAGGTTTCTGAGAGTCATGTAATTTGTATGAACGCCAACAGTGAATGCTGTTAACATTCTATTGATCCTCTGTTTAAAAAAATCCATCGTTTTCTTTTAGAGGGCTTTTAAGATTTATCTTTATTTCTGGGTTTATGCAGTTTAATTATGATCTGCCTTAGCATGGTGATTTTTTTTCCATTCTGTGATTGGAGTGCTGCAATGACCTACTTCATTCTTAAAATTTATAGTTTTGTCAAAACTTTATAATATTTTCTAATGGTTCTTTTTATTTCTGTGTTATATGTTGTTACATATCCTTTTCACCTCTGGTTTTATTGATTTGGGTCTTCTCCCTCTTTTTTTGGTTAGTTGCTCCAATGGTAGAACTATTTTATTTATTTTTTCAAAAAAACAGCTCTTCATTTCACCTATTTTTTGTTATTTTACTGGTTTCATTTTTGTTTATTCTCTCATTTTAATAATTTCTTTCATCTTATTAATTTGGGGTTTGATTTGTTGTTGTTTTTCTAGGTCCTTGAGATGCATTGATAGCTCATTTTTTTGGTATCTTTCCAATTTTTTCATGTAGGCACTGATTGCTATAAATTTCACGCTTAACACTGCTTTGGCTGTATCCCATTCCTTTTTACATTCTGTATTGATTTCTTCTATGACCCACTGTTAAATCAAAACCATGTTGTTCAGTCTCGATGTGTTTCTAGAGAATCCTGAGTTGTTGAATTCCAGCTTTATTCCATTTCTCATCTGAGATGATGCATGATATTATGTCAAGGTTTTTGAATTTGCTGAGACTTACTTTATGACCTAGCATGTGGTCTATGCTTTTAGAGTACTAGATAAATCAAGCTAAGATGGCATCTCGAATTAAATTGATTTATTGTTCGGGAACAGTCTCTGGTCTTTCCTTATTGTACAATTTTATGGGTTATGGTTGCTGAAATTTTACTTTTACTAATGAGAAGAGTGAGAGTGATAGGTGCATTGTTGGAATTTTAGTACTTTGGACAACTGAAAGTATTGGCTATTTATGTTTATAACTCAACAATAAGACAAACCAATGAGAGAGGAAAATTATGTGAACACACTTCATAAAAGACCACATACCAATAAAAGTGCATGAGGAGCCAGCATTGTGGCAGAGCAGGTAATTCCTCTTCCCATGATGGCAGCACCCCATATGAGCTCTGATTCAGGTGCTGGCTGCCAATCCACCTCCTGGCTAATTGCATGGGAGAACAGCTAATTACAGCCTGGTTCAAAGAGAAAGCACAGTTCTTTGATATCCCTTTCTTGGTTGCATTTTACATATCATCTAATGTTGAGCACATTATGCTAAAAATACTTTCTTGAAGAAAAACAAGGCAAGTCACAGGGCAGAATAAAATACCTTGTCACACTCAGGAGAATGGATCATATGTTTTTAATAATTTATTTTTATTAATTTAAAGAGAACAGATTTCGTGTATTTCAAAGGTACAATTCTAAGGATATAATGACATTTATCTCCTTCCCTCTTCCTTCCTTTCTTTTTGAATTTTTGGGATAACATTTTTGTTTATAGTCACAGGCAAAATGCAGCACTAAATAAAGAGTTCAACAAGTCAAAAGTAGAAAGACCGCAGTTCATGGGAGTAGACAAGCACTATCAATAATAATCAAATTCCAACATGACAGTTTCACTCATATACAATAAATTTGTTTATTACTCTGTTTATTAGCGACTACACATCGGAGAAAACATGAGGTTTTCATTTTTCATTTTGAGGTCATCAACTCCCTGTATATTTTGGATGGATTCCAGGTAACTGTTATGTTCAAAGCTCTTCAGAATCTTCTAGGCCCTAGTGTCATCATACTCATTGACAGCAAATTTATATTTACTTTCGTGAATATTTAGAAAATGAAAAATTAAACTATCTTAGATTTTTGAAATTGTCCATAATGCACTTCTCTGTGCCCATATTTTTCCTATAAATATAATAATTGAGCCCATCCTGACTGGGCTGTGCCCCCCTCCCCCACCACTACTGCCCCCCCCCCCCAACATGAAGAAATTCTTCCAGGAGATGAAGGCAGACATCAAATTCAAGAGTTCAGGGCCTGGTCAGAAACCACAGACTCCCTGGGGGAGAAGGCCCCCAAAGAGAAACCCAACCAGCTGGCTCTGAGGCAGCCCCTCCAGGGACCCACCAGTGAGGCACAGATGGCGGCAGCTGGAGCAGAACCAGCCCCGGGCTGGGACCCAAAGTCGCAGGACTCCATGGGGAACCAGGTGAGGGAGGATCTGCGAGCCCAGGCCACTGTCCGTGGGAGCCCCGAGGCGCAAGGGACTAACGCGGTCCCTGAGGCCAAAGAGGAGGGCTCAGCTCACCTGGCAGTGCCCGGCGTGTACTTCACCTGCCTGCTCACGGGGCCACCCTGAGCAGGGACCAGCGGGAGGCCGGCATCAAGGAGGCCATTCTTTCAGAGGCTGTGTCCATCATGACGATCCACATATTCAACAAAGCCCGTGACAGGGTGAAGCTGGGCGTGGACACCACTGCCAAGTACCTGGACAACCTCCACCTGCACCCCGAGGAGGAGAAGTACTGAAGATCAAGCTGCAGAACAAGCTGTTCCCGGAGCGCATCAACTGCTTGGAGGGGGCACATGAGTGTTTTGAGGCCATCGGGTTCCAGAAGGCCCTGCTTCCAGTCCTGATCAGGAGAGCCCAGAAGAGTTCTAGGTGCTGACCCAGGCGGTGGTGGCCCAGCCCCAGAGCCTGCACAGGCACAAGGAGCAGCCACTGGCTGCTGATCCCGTGGGGACCACGCTGCAGGCCTCCAAGTTCGAGCTGCCCCGCGGACTTCTTCAGCCTCATGGCAGAAGAGGTGAAGCCAGAGCAGAGGCTCAGGGCCAGTGTAGTGCAGCAGCTGAGCGTGCTGTGGGCTAAGGCCAGGCGCCAGTAGGAGGAGCAGAGGGAGCTGCGGGGGTACAGGTTCACACTGCGCATGCGCCTCCGGGACAGCTGCCTACTGCAGGAGGCGGGTGGGGGGCGCTGGGGCTTGGGTGCCCCGGGAGGGCCGCGGGCATGGTGCATGCTGTCCAGTCAGCCCTGACCGTCCTGCCCGCGGGGACCTTCTATGCCTGCAAGCGATTGTTGGCGCTGTACAGCTTCCTCTGGGAGGCCTTGGAGAGTGGCTGGCTGTACTTGGAGCTGCTGGCCTCAGGGGGCAGAAGCTGTTGGAGGAGGAGAACCTGGCCTTGAAGGAGTGCACCCTGGGGAGGGGTGCCCAGCCTGGGTGCGGGGCCCCGGGAAGTCAGACAGCAGGGCCGCGTGCTGCCCCCCAGCAGCAGGGTGAAGCTTGCTCTGCCCCCAGGTGCCCTCCGCCCTTCGACCTTCTCGTGGGACCCAGCTGTGCTGGAGGACCTCGGGCTGCTGGCCGAGCCCCACGCGCATGGCTCCTGAATCCCGAGCTCCTGGCAGCCATGGAGCAGCTCTTGTGCAACAAAAGCAGAGTTGGCCTCAAAAAAAAACCTATAATAATTGTAACTGTTGAATAATACACGGTGGTATACTTAATTTAACATCATTTCCCTGAGTACCATAAACATTTTAGGTTAAATTCCTGCAAATTTTACATTTTAGTAAGTGAAATTTTGGAATAATTTTCAATCATGTCCATTACATCTGCTGGGGATTCTTTAACTTCTTTCCCAAAGTTCTATTTTCTAACCACAACAATAAAATAAAATGCAAAATATCACACCTATTTTGGGACAATTTTGATTTGCAGGTAATGAGATTATTTACACTTCCGTAGCAGTGCTCTGTAGCAGTGCTATTGTCATTACCATGCTATGTTGTAGTATTTTTTTTTTTTGACAGGCAGAGTGGACAGTGAGAGAGAGGGACAGAGAGAAAGGTCTTCCTTTACCGTTAGTTCACCCTCCAATGGCCGCTGTGGCTGAAGCCAGGAGCCAGGTGCTTCTCCTGATCTACCATGTGGGTGCAGGGCCCAAGGACTTGGGCCATCCTCGACTGCACTCCCAGGCCACAGCAGAGAGCTGGACTGGAAGAGGAGTGACTGAGCCAGAATCCCGTGCCCTGACCGGGACTAGAACCTGGTGTGCTGGTGCCACAGGCAGAGGATTAGCCAATTGAGCCGCAGCGCCGCCTATGTTGTTTTAATTTTAACATGGGGAACCTGGGCTTACCCTGGCCTGCTTTTCGTTGGGAGGTGACCATGTCATATCCTTTCATGAAGTGTCTGTGTAACTTTCTTGTTCATAATTTTTCAGAAGCAAATACACATGGCTATATATGCAATATATATACCAAATTGTGAATTGTATGGAAAAGATATTTACCTTGGTTATTTTATTTTCCAAAGTGTAATTCTGTATACTTCTATTCCATTAACTTGACTTTGTTATGAGACATGTTGGTTTCTTGTTTTAAAATATGACAATTTTCTTTTTATTCTTTAAGAGTTAATTTAATTGATATCTTCATCCACTTACTGTATATGTGTTCACAACTTTGTTATCATTCCTAAAGAATGACTCAGTTCTGTTCACAGACATTTTGAATTTTTTTAGCATACTATGTGCATCTAAGTCTTATTTCCTGTTGCATTTTATCGTTTTCATCTATATTTCTCTTCCATCTTCCTTGAAGAGCTAACATCAGACTTTCACTCTTAACTTTTCTTGCCATTTTTATTGTGAGTTCATCATTTCAAACAAAATTCCATACATCATCTCAGAACATTCATTTGCACGTTTCCTGAGAACTGTATTGAAATAGTGGACCATTCACCCTTCCAAGAGTACACGTGCTTTAGAACATTTTATAGATTCAATGGTACACATAATTTAATGTTGATCTTGAAAATTTCCACATGCTACATTAACATGCTTTTATCTTTGTTTCCGAATTATTATGCTAAGTAACATTAATTGGTCTAGGGGTCCATGCAGTGGTGTGGCAGGTCAAAGCCCGCCCTGCAGCTGTGGCATCCTATATGGGTGCCAGTTCAAGTCCTGGCTGCTCCACTTCTGATTCAGCTCCCTGCCAATATGCTCGGGAAACCAAGAAGGTGGCCCAAATGCTTGGGCCTCAGCACCCATGTGGGAGACCTGGTACAAGTCCCTGGCTCCTGGAATCGGATTTTAGCAGCCTTTGCCATAGTGCCATTCAGGAAGTGAACTGGCAGATGAAAGTCCTCTCTCTCTCTCTGTCTCTCTCTACTTCTCTGTGGGATTCTGTCTTTCAAATAAATAAAATAAATCTTGAAAAAAATTTTATCTGCATTGTATTCCTGCAATTACATACTCTTTTGTAAATATAATCTTAAGCCTATTTTTTAAAAATTTCACCTATGTCTGCTTAAAATCCTATAAATACAAACAAATTACAAGTTTCTAGTCACAGTAATTAAAATGTCATGTGCCATGCCATATCTGAATAATTTATTTTTAAAATTACACTTCCTTTGAACATGATCATCAATTTATGTCATTGAATACATACTTTATTCCATTTCTATTTTTGAATTCATTACTACTCCTTTACTTTTTTCATTAATAGTGTAACTTAATGTCAATGATAGAACAAGTTACCTGTGGCAATCTTGGGTTAATTTACTTTGTAATGTAATCAACTTTACCTAAATTTTTCCAGTTTTCAGACAATGTTCATGCACAACATTGCATAGAATCATCTTGCATCAGTGTCATCATTCTCCTTTGCAGATCAGATATTTTGTTAAATTTCATGGACTCTTTTGTAACTACACACTTTGACTTGATTCTAGAAATATTTGCAAAGTCATTTCTTCATATCAGTATTATAGTTCAAATATATTTTGTTAAGATACTTGAAATATTCTTGTTTTAAGTTCTGTTAAATTTATTTTCTTTCATAAATTTATACATATACATATATGTGTATGTAAATATACATATATATGTTTCTTTTCCACAAAATTCCTGTATGCCGTTTTGTCAATAATACATTATTCCCTACGACTTCTACAAAATTATTCCCTACTACTCAATATCAAAATACATGCCAATCATAGCCCTGAAAGCATTTGCTCATTCTAGTCAGCATTCTCTTTTTGAACATCAAGTGGCTCACATTTCTGTAAGTTGTCTCACTCCTTCCATGTACATGATTGTACAAAATTGTGTCACTACAGCAGACCCTTTCAGATGTTCAAGTTAATGTATTCTGTTTACAATTTGTTATTTTTTAGTACTCAAAAATCAAAATTTGACCATAAATATTTATTGGTTAAGGTACTTGTATGCTCACTACAAGTTAATATATTAGTCAGCATAGTATTTTCTAATTTACGTTCCTGGAAGTTTTATTATTTTAATGTAATTTTAAGTTTGGTATTCCTCCATGCCATCTCTATATGATTTTGACTCTTTTTCTCCCAAATTACTAATTTGTGCAATATGTAATCAAAATGAACTGCCTTATATAGAGTGTATATCTCTTTATTTTGTCTTAGAATTTACCACTGCCACCTGAATGTGTGATTAGTAACCTGATTTATGACAATACTAGCACAGGGAAACAGTAGGTACCATAGTTTTGTTTATCATTTTGTGGTTATAAACTCAATTTAAATGCTGCAAGTTGTCCTAGATACTGTCATGAGTACAGGATTTCGGCACCTTATGGAGCCAGTATCATCATGGTCATCAGCATGGGATACTATATCTTTCTGGATGTTACTGGAGCTGTAAATTATTTTCTGATTTCAGAAATTTTCCAAAATACATGTCCCAGCCATTCTACAATTTTTCCAGTTTATTCTGGACCCTTTTATAGAAATACCCATCCACATGTTTGTCTTTAAATTATGTCTCACACTATAATACTCATTGTTACTTAAGGCAAAGCAAACTTTTCCCTTGCCAGGTGCATCAGGTTTGTATTTTTATTTTCATTTTTAATTTATTACTTTGTGTATATCAATATCCTCATGAAACCTAATCTTAGCACTGCCAATGTATGGCATTCTTTTGGGCATTTACCTAATAATGCCATGAATTTACTCAAAAGTGTTCAGGTAGTATTAGTAACCTCCATCTTCATGTTCTATAAAATCTCTTTTGGACATTACATTGTTTCACTGTCAAGGACACATGTGTTTTATAGTTTCTTTATTTTTAGAGACTCAAAATTGGCATTCATTTTAAATTTTCCATGCATTAGGTTGAAACACTGTTATCTTGGCTCTAAGATTATTGAATTCATTGGCATACAATTTCCTTGATTTAAGAAAGTACACATTTTCTGTAGCTTAAATGTTTATTTAGGGCTGTTTTTATCTATGTCTGTTACATCTTCTTGTGGCCTTATTTCTGCTTCTACCAAATTTGCCATTGGTATATCCAATAGTCAATATACCACATATATAAAATTGTCCCATTTCTCTACTTTTCATGTTGTATTTGATTTTGTTTACTGTAGCCTGAGTAAATAGTCAATAATCTAATTTGTGTCAGTTCTAGTGCAGGAAACTTAAGGCTACCATGATTTTCTTTATCATTGTTAGGGCATCAACTCTTCAATTTCTGGAAGCTTTCCAAACAAATTTTATATTCACAGTACCTGAGAACAAACTAGGGCTGTTCCACCAGTCTCATTAGCTGGGGAGTTCATTTTTAGCCTTATGTACATACATGTAACTTGAAATTAACCATTTACTTCAGAAATTTAGGTAAATTTTTTTGAACCTTGAATTCATTGAACTCACTCTTTTTCACAGATATTCTAGTCTAGGCTAATCCCAGCCCTGTGACCATTGTCTATGATGATTTAAATCTTTATTGTGAGATCACCATCACACTCAACATTCTATAAGTTGTCCTGGAAACATTCAGGTATACAGTGTCTCAGAGCCATCTTAACCAAGCATAGGCATTCTCTCTTCTCAAGGTAATATATACATATACATGAAAAAAAATAATTAGCTATATGTATATGTGTGTGTATATGTTTATACATATATATATATATATATATATATATATAACTTCTGGATTTTTATGGAACTCTAATTCATTGTTTGATTATTGAGTTTTTTGATTATTCAAATTTTGCACTGTGTGTCTAGATATTGGCACATTTCCTGACAATTATGTGGATAAGTGTCAGGATCTGGATGTGGTTTTGACCTCAAGATTGTATATATTTATCTACTTTTAGAGGTTGGTAGAGAGGGAGAGATGGAAATTATGAGCTACAGCTGGTGGCTTGTTCCCCATTCTTGGAACTCTAAATTATACTTTTTAGATAATAGATTTTATATTTATGTATACATTTCTAAAGTTTTGTTCTATATACAAATATATAAATAAATAAACTATATATATATATCTATGGGCTATTTTCCACAAAAATCTCTTTAATGTGCTTGTCATTAATATTGTTACTCTCAATTAATCTAATGTTACTCATAATCTTGAAAATATAATATAAATTTTATTCTAACCAATACACCTCTTTGTGTATCTCATTTTGTCTTTGAATGTATTCTTATCACCTGTGTAAATGATTAGTAGTGTAATGAAAGCCCATCCTAGAACCAAACCTATCCATATGTTGCTTGGATTTTATATTGAAAGATCATAAACATATTCAAAATTTTATTAATTTTGTTGGCCATTTTTATGTATATCGTTCATCAGAAAGACTTTTGGCTCCTATTCTCATTCTCCCTTTTTAGGTAATATACTTTTATCTTTGGTAGTTTTTGTACATAAGTGTAACTGTAGATGCCAGTATCTTTCATTTAAGTGTTTTTTTTTTTTGTTATAAATGACATATTTTCCTTACAATTATTGATTTCTTCTTTTATTTCTCAAGTATAATGCAAATTTAATACATGTTGGTTGATCCAATCCTGTTGTATATGCTTGTTATGCTATTGCTCCTACATTATTGCTGTCACTTCCAATAAGCAGATTATGGGTTATATCCTCATCTTTTATTTCTGTGACATGTATACATCATGATGTAGTATATGCTCATCCTAGCACAGAAAACTTAGCTCATCCTGGTTTATTTTTCATTGTGGTTTCATCAATTTGATGAAAATTATTATTCTTTTCCATTTTCCTTATATTGTTTATTGAACTCTTTTACTTAATTTGGGGCTAACTTCACAAACATTAATTAAACTGAAAGTAGATCTTTGAAAATTTAACAGTGGTAATGGGAGAGGGAGGAGGATGAAAGGTTGGAAACTGGATGAAAGGGAGGGTAGGGTGAGAAATATCACAGTGTTTCTAAATCACTACATATAAAATACATGAAAATTGTATAACATAAATAAAATTTTAGAAAAAGAATGAAAATAAAATTATCAGGATTGTGAAGAGAGATATATGCACAAGGATATTCACTTGATACTTCCAATGGAAATAAGCCAAAAGTTGAAAATGATAGAATAATTAAAGAATTAAGGCACCAAAAATATTCCTTGATTTACCTTCCTTGATTTTAAAATTTTTCTCATGGTGAAATATTTACTGGATTATTGTTCACCAAATTCCTTCACGTCTATTGATCACTCTATTATTTATCCTATATTCTAATTACAATCATCAAAATGTAATTCACGTGTAAAATACAATTCACGTGTAAAATGCTCATTTTTTTAATTGTTGTCTTTATTCACTGTGTGACCTGTTTATATCATCAGTATCCTATTTGAGTGGCTTCTTCTTATGACATCAACATGATGGAAATGTTTTGAATTCTCTCTGCAACTATTTTGTGCCCCAAATGCTCACGCCATCTTAACCCAATCTTTCTCAGTTCCTAGAGGATTTTTTTAGCTTTTCTGGAATTCTGGAGGAATATAAAATTTTACTTTTAATTTTCAAGGATTTAGATACAAATATCTTTCCATCAATGTTTATCTGGTAATTTTCAAAATTTTTGCTTTCTTTCCATTCTTCCTTTTTTGCATTTTAAAGAATTCAATGAACTATTTTTTATGAAATGATCTTAATGTTCTTATTGTAGTTTCACTCCTATAAAAACAGTTCTAGTCATTGTTATCAAAATATATTTGTACCCTAATAGATAAAAGTTTTAACTTGTACTTTGTATTTGAATTTATGACTATTGTCCAATTATATTATCTAATCACAGTATGTACCAATGCTAGCACTGTGAACATGTGGCCATATTTGTTGGCTTTTGATTGTGTTGTCAGTTCTCTCAAAATTTTGTAAGGAACCTAAGAAATGTTTATCTTCAAAACATCCCACATCCATCTGAGACCAGCATTCTCTTTTCCTCTTTCAAGGATGTTTTTAAGTCTTTATTGATTTTATGGATTTTCTTGATGCTGGTGTTCCTTTAAAATCACTATGGAAAGGAAATTATCTTTTCTGGATTTTAGGTTCTGAAAATTTCACATGGTTTTTACATGTAATATTAAGGAATAATTGTTCACTAAAAATTGTCACATTTTCTTGGCATTAATTGTGTTTTCTTTTTTACAAAATTACTCTATCCACTTAGAGTTGCCACCATATCATTTTTGTCATAGCATTTAAATTCTTTTTTTCTTTTGCCTTTGAATTTAATGCTATCACTCATATATAATTTCAGTTTCTTAGGTATACTGGTTCTTGCATTATGAATATGTGGCTTTTTCATTGTAGGTTTACAAGTCGCATGGAAATTTTCTAGGTTATCTTGGAATCTTTCCTGTACATACTATCTCTGAATGGTCTAACATCAATGTACTGCTTCATGCTATCAGAATCACACAATTTTTTGCTATTTGGAAGTTTTTAGGGATCTCCAAATTTATCACTACTGTTGACATTTTCAATAGCATTATGTTTTTTAACTTTTATTTAATAAATATAAATTTCCAAAGTACAGTTTATGGATTACAAAGGCTCCCTACATAACTTCCCTCCCTCCTGCAACCCTCCCATATCCCGCTCCCTCTCCCTTTCCATTCACATCAAGATTCATTTTCAATTCTCTTTATATACAGAAGATCAATTTAGTATATATTAAGTAATGATTTCAACAGTTTGCACCCACACAGAAACACAAAGTGTAAAATACTGTTTCAGTACTAGTTATAGCATTAATTCACATTGTACAACACATTAAGGACAGAGATCCTACATGAGGAGTACGTGCACAGTGACTCTTGTTGTTGATTTAACATATTGACACTCTTGTTTATGACATCAGTAATCACCATAGGCTCTTGTCATGAGTTGCCAAGGCTATGGAAGCCTTTTGTGTTCGCCGACTCCAATCTTATTTAGACAAGGTCATAGTAAAAGTGGAGGTTCTCTCCTCCCTTCAGAGAAAGGTACCTCCTTCTTTGATGGCCCATTCTTTCCACTGGGATCTCACTGCAGAGGTCTTTGATTTAGGTCTTTTTTTTTTCCAGAGTGTCTTGGCTTTCCATGCCTAAAATACTCTCATGGGCTCTTCAGCCAGATCTGAAAGCCTTAAGGGCTGATTCTGAGGCCAGAGTGCTGTTTAGGACATCTGCCATATTTTACATGAGGAAATTTTTATGTCAGGGTTCTTCTTTTGGGTTACTTTATCTTAACTTCCTGCAATATGCAATCATTTTAAAAATATGATTTAAGACTATTTTCACTAAATCTCTTTGTTTAGTTGACACTTAGTAATTATTCATACCAAACTGCTCAGTTTTATCCTAATCACAATTTATCAAATGATATGAACATCACTTTTCATTTATTTTTATTTGACTTTATTACTGTCACTATTTTATAACATCAGTCAATATCCAACTTGTATACAAGTGTTAGCATTGTGGGTTACTATTATTACTGAGAGTTTATTAACTCAAGGAAAGTGTCTAAGCTTTCCTGTCTACTTTAAAGTGCACATTTTTTCTGTACTACCTATGTTCAGTATATTCTTTCCCCCATTCAAGTTCTTTCCCTTCACTGCATCTGGATTGTGATGAGATTCAATTTAACATTGGAATTGAAATATTCCACAGTGTCCTTCTAGATACAGTTGTCTTAAAGTTTTCCATTGATTTACGGAGTGATGTTTTCTTGACTGAAAATCCTGAAGCTCTATATTTATTCTTAAATAAAATTGTGATTGTTTCTTTTTTAAAAGAATTACTTATTTGAAATGCAGAGAGAGAGAGAGAGAGAGAGAGATATCTTCCCACCCTCTGGCTCACTCCTCAAATCATGGTTGTGGCGATGACTGGATCAGGAACTAGGAGCTTCTTAAAGATCTCCCACAAGGGTGTAAGTGTCCAAGCATATGGACCTTTTCCACTGCATTCCAAGGTGGATTATAAGGGAGCTGGATCAGAAGTGGAGCAGCCAAGATTTGTTCTATTATGGGTTCTAACAAATTACTCATTCTATTGAAAGTAATCACATTCTATATTATTAATGAGAACATGAATTGATTTTACCTCTGTCATGTCATAATTACGATTGCCTGTGTATGCTATTAGTATAACAGTTTTTCGCAATATTAACACTGTGAATGTGTGGCCATCAATGTTAGCTTTTTCCTGTGTGATAATGAAATCATGAAAAGTTCTGTGATTTACAATGACATCTTTAATGACGAGTTGATCAGAGATTTCTAGATCTGGCGTAGTAATTCATGCTATGATCAGAGATTTCTAGATCTGGCGTAGTAATTCATGCTATGATCAGAGATTTCTAGATCTGGTGCAGTAATTCATGCTATGAAAATCATATGTTGATTATAGTCTAAAGATAATAGATAATTCATAATAAATTATTTATTTGTATCTTCTTATACCTATTATTGATATTAAGTCTTAATTTGCAATATTCAAGCCTATGTTAAAATATTAGTTCCTTTTGCATTTCAAAATATTACTATCACATGTATATTATCAACTCTAGTATCAATTTCTACCAATTGGTAGACTAGCAATATCTACCAATGCTAGAATAGTGAACCTGTGACCATCTTGGATGGCCTTCTCATTCAGACCTCACCTACCGGACGGTATTTCTCTACATTCTCCTGAAAATGTTGATGTTCACATTTTCTTTTATTATTTAAAAATATGAGGAGGATGTAGGGAAAAAGGGTGAGAGAGAGAGAGACAGAAAGAGAGAGAGAGAGAGATCTTCCATCTAATGGCTCACTACACATAGCTGCACCATCCAGGGCTGGACCTGACCAAGTCCAGGAGCAATGAAATCCATCAGGACCCCATGTGGGCAGTGCCATGCAGTTAACTATTTTAGTATCATCTGCTCCCTCCCAGGCACACTAGAAGTGATCCGGATCCAAAACAGTGGAGCTAGGACTCAAATAGGAACTCTGATATGGGATGTGGTGGGATGTCCCAATGCATCATTTTACCAACCTGTACACATTTTCGTAGACAAAAGTAATTCTTTTCCTTTTCAAGGTGATTCATTCTTTGCCTTCTCTGTAGTTTTAAAGGACTTCAAATCATCTTTATATTTTTAAATTAGCAAGTATAATTCTTGATACACATTTCTTTAATATTTTCCTGATAATTGTAGTGAATTTAACATTTTGACTTTTTTGTCATCATCTAATTATCATTTATCTCTATAGATTTAAAAATTTATTTATTTGAAAGTCAGAGTTACACAGAGAAGGAAAGGCAGAAAGGGAGAGAGAGAGGTCTTCCATCCTCTGGTTCACTCCAGAATTGGCTGCAATGGCCAGAGATGCGCCGATCTGAAGCCAGGAGCCAGGAACTTCTTCCGGGTCTCCCACCCAGGTCAGGGGCCCAAACACTTGGGCCATCTTCTACTGCTTGCCCAGGCCATAGCAAAGAGCTGGATCAGAAGTGGAGCAGCTGGGACTCGAACTGGTGCCCATATGGGATGCTGGCACTACAAGCAGCATCTTTATCTGCTATGCCACAGAGTCAGCCCCGAAAGATTTATTTTTAATTCCCTCTTGAAAATCATAGTATGGAACACCCTGGGATATTATATCTTTAAAATGAGTAATGACATGTATTCATGATATTCTGAAAAGGAAAATTCATTGCAGTAATAGCTCCTGTGGGCTAAATCTAGCTCATTTCTGTTTTTGTAAAAAGTTTTATTGGAATACAACCCCATCTATTTACCTATAGCTTACACATATTTTAGATGACAGCAGAGACACTACAGTCCACAAAGTCAAAAATACTTACTACCTGGCTCTTTATAGAAAAGTTTGCCGTACTAGGTTAAAATTAAAGATCTTTGGGGGCCGGTAGTGTGGCTCACTTGGTTAATCCTCCACCTACGGTGCCAGCATCCCATGTGGGCACCGGGTTCTAGTCCCAGTTGCTCCTCTTCCAGTCCAGTTCTCTACTGTTGCCTGGGAAGTCAATAGAGGATGTCCCAAGTGCTTGGGCCCCTGCACCCACATGGGAGACCAGGAGGAAGCACCTGTATCCTGGCTTTGGATCAGCATATTTCCAGCTGTAGCGGCCATTTTGGGGGTAAACCAATGAAAGGAAGACCTTTCTCTCTGTCTCTCTCTCTCTCACTGTCTAACTCTATCTGTCAAAAAAAAAAAAAGACTAAAGATTAAGATTAAAGATCAAAGATATTTGGATATGTTCTTGTAGGTTTTATCCAACATTCAGAAATGTTTACAGAATATGTAACATTGTAGGCAAGCCCTCAATAAATTAATTTAAAGGTCTATCATTTGAGCATTCATGCATTGGAAACAAAACCCAGAAATCCCATAACTAGTCTGTTGTTTTGTCAAAACAATCCCCATTATGTTTTATATATTATAAATATAATACATTAGAAAAGTTCTTATCAGAGGTGTGCATATGATTCCACAATATCCAGGGTTTTGTGTAGGATCTAATCCCAGTGAAGTTCTTACAAGATAGAAAGGATGCTATGTTTCAAATTTGAATAGATCTTACTAAATTACCATCTAAAAGAATGTATTAATATCATTAACTAATAGTGTATGAGAATAGCATTAACCTCACATTTCCAGCATATTTGATTGAGTCAAATCAATATGATCAGAAAAAATAATTTTTGTTCACTCTATGTTTTGTTAGGATCTATTTAGTTATGTGAAAGTTACAGAGGGAGAGGGAGAGACCCAGAGAGAGAGAAAGCATCCAACCTGCTGATTTACTTCTCTAATGTCCTCAATGACCAGGGATGGGCTAGGCTGAAGACAAGAGCCATGAGCTTCCTCAGGGTCTTGCACATGTGTGTCAGAATCCCAACAGCAGGGCAAAGTCTTTCTTCTTTCTTAGGCCATTAGCAGGGAGTTGGATCAGAAGTGAGCAGCCAAGACACCTACTGCACTCATATGGGATCCTGGCATCACAAGTGGTGGCTTTACGTGCAACACCACTAGACCCTTTGTTAAATTTTTTAATGGTTTAAATTCTTTATCTTTTGCAGAACTTCATAGTACAAATTACAAATATCTGCAGGTGTTTCCACGTATTTGTTCTAGCTTAATTTGCAACTTGTGTATAGTGAATTATAATTCTTAAAAATATGGGAGCCATGATGAACTAAACATGTTGTAGGCTTTTTTTTTAAATGAAATACATTGTTCATACCCAATAAAGTTCATATTTTTCAAAATTTTTTCAGCTGTTAATCTGTTTATGTTTTCATTGAGTCAAATTGTATGAAAATCTTTGCAACTCATTTTGATTTGCTTGAACTTAGATCAAAATATTTGATATTTCTGTATGTTTTATATATTTGGACTTCTGTGGCCTCAGGCCTCCTTCTTTTGTAGTAAGGTATGGTGAGCACTTGAGAGAGAGGGTTATGTATTTGTATGTGAATTCTTAATATAAATATATAACTGTTTTTTTCACTTCAAGTTCCTAAGTGGTAATTCACAAATATGGTTATATAATAAATATGGGTCTTTCAAGTCTTCAGATCATTTACGAATAATGAATATGTACTTCCAGCATGTAATGCTTATTTTTCTTGTACTTATTTATATTTTGTAAACACCAAACATCTCAACTAACTGTATTCTTATGAATTTTACATGCTTATTTAATAACTGATACAAAAGACTATAATTTGTAGGTTGAGATAGAAGCACAACAAATGAAGACTGAATCCACCACTTGAGATCTAGAAAGTTACAGGCACTGTATTTGCTTGCATACAAAAGAACAAAAGATTTTATTTTACTAAAAATAAACATATAATCTTGTTACGTTTGAAAAAAGCATTTTCAGACAAGCTCCTTAACTGACATCTGCCTTCCTCTTTATTTCTACTTTACTAAATAGGCATGGAAGGGATCTTACCATTCTCCAATCCTCCCACTACTGGCTCTTGCCAGGAACCATGTATTTGTAAAGCAAAAGCTACAATCCCATCTGAAAGCATAAAATGTAGCAAAAAATGGAATCTTTCTTCTGTAATGGAAGCAAGTGGGAGACATCTTCAAGAAACCATGAGTTCCCCCTCTTCCTGAACTGGGAGGGTTTCGCAGTTTATTTGTTCAGGTTCTATCAACTTAACAATGTCTGTGGATGGCACCACCGCTCAATAGGCTAATCCTCCACCTAGCAGCACCGGCACACCAGGTTCTAGTTCTGGTCGGGGCACCAGATTCTGTCCCGGTTGCCCCTCTTCCAGGCAAGCTCTCTGCTGTGGCCCGGGAGTGCAGTGGAGGATGGCCCAAGTCCTTGGGCCATGCACCCCATGGGAGAGCAGGAGAAGAACCTGTCTCCTGGCTCCTGCCTTCGAATTGGTGTGGTGCACTGGCTGCAGCGCGCCGGTCCCAGCAACCATTAGAGGGTGACCCAACGGCAAAAGGAAGACCTTTCACTCTCTCTCTCACTGTCCACTATGCCTGTAAAAAAAAAAAATGTCTGCAGCAAACAAATGAAACAAATGAGAGTATTGTTCACAACCCACATTTCACATTATATCAATTTATGGGAGACAAATTTCAAAGGATATTTTTGTCCAAAAGTAGAAATCATTACCGAAATTATACTTGAACTTTAAAATGAAACACTCTAAAATTTTGAAACTGTATTTAAAATAAATATCCAGGGTAATTTTTACAAACTGCATTGCAGTTACTCTGGGTAAGTATAAGTCCCTATAATTACATAGCCTACATTTTCAGAGTCAACACAAAACCAGAAAATTAAACTGCCACGTACAGAACAGTGAATCCCTTTCAGGAAACAGCCACTGGCAGTGAGGCCGGTGGCAGGGGCAGGCCTGGAGAGGAGTGGGAGCAGGTAGTCTCTGTGCCAGGCCTGCAGCACCCACTTCCTGCACCTGGGGAATTTGCTGGCAGAGCCTGGCAAGGTCACAGTGCCCCTGCAGCTGCCTTGATCTGCTGGGAGGCTACCATGCCTGGGCCACACCCATGCCACTGAAACCAAATCTCAGAGCATGGACCCTGTTGCCTACCTTAGCACCATCAGCTCCTACCTCCCATGTTCCTGGCCCATAGGCGGTTGCTGGCCCAGGGCACCACATGGGTCACCCTGCACAAGCTGTGAGGAAAGCTTGGTATGAGACAGTGTCATGAGTTTTAGTCTGATGCAGCCCAGAGTATAGGGTTGTCTGTACACAGGGAGTAACCCAGAAGCAGAAAGTCCCTGAAAGGGGTTTGCGGATCTGCAGTCTAATCAGGGTTTGCCTCCAAGGCCTCAGGAAGTAGCCAAACCTTACGGCTGATCAGAGCCATGGACTCACTCCAGTGAGACCCGGTCAAGGGCAAGGGGAGGAACCTCCAAGTACTGCTGGCCACACTGCCCACAGTGCTGTGTGATGTGGCAGCCGCCTGACTCCACGGTGCTGCTTCTGAAGAGGTAGTACCCGTACTCCATGCTGTTTGTACATTCTCCATTTCAGCCTCCCATGTCCTCCTCGAAATGAACTGTGGAGCTGAAGGACACCTGCTCCGAGTTCCAGAACCATGGCTCCCGGTCCCTCTTCTGAGGCCACAATGGTCATGGCTGCACATGGGGCTCTGGAGGCTGACAAATGTTATTTGGGTTGGGTGTGGCCATCAGTGGGGTAGAAGAGGGACGTGGGCTCCCAGTACCACTTGTCCTCTTGTCAGGCCAGGACGCAAGGAGAAAGGGTTCACAGTCTCTCCTGCTGTCCTCTGTTCTTTCTCCTCCTACATGGAGGTACCCACTGTGTGGGGCCTGTCACACTGCCCGTGCTGTAATGCTCAGGACCATCCGTGCATCACTGACAGGTTTTCTGAAGGAGAAAGCACAGGACTTCTGAGAAGCTGACGAGGCTGCTGCTGAGACCAAGGCAGGCCGCCATGGTCTGGAGGAAACCTGACCAAGGCATCTCCAGGCTGGGGAATGCGGAGGCACCTGGGAGACTTCAACCAGAGCTATAGCGTGGAGAAGAAGGAAGGGGACGCTTTGTGGCAGTGACCTGAGAATTCAAGGGACCCAGCCTGGCTGCAGGGTCCCTTCTGAGCCCCCAGCTCCACATGGGAGAGGCCTTCACTGCCCACAGGCCTGGAACAGCAGTCAGGATGCAGGCTCCTTGGTGAACCCCTGTGAGTGCCATCAGAGTAGGATTCTGGCCCCGCCACCCACTGTGTCTCAAGCAGACTGAAAAGGGAAGGACTTTCAGTTCCCAGAATGCACAACAGCCATGATGTGCTGCCCACCTTGGGAACATTGATCTAATACACAACCCAGTCTAGTATGACTGTTGATAGGAATAGGGTATGTTTCCTTCTTCCTAGGATGGATTGAGATTCAATCAAAGTAATTTATTTACTATAATATTTAGTCTTACATAATTAGAATTTTTGTTTTTTTTTTGTTTGTTTGTTTGTTTGTTTGTTTGTTTTTGATTATACGAGAATTGGATATGTGTGTCTTTTTGGTAGCTTTTTTGTAACAGAATGATGACATTTCAAAAAAAATAATGTGAATTTTTCCATAACTTTTGAAAGTTTCCTCACATATCAAAACATCATGTAGCACGCCTTGAATATACACAATTTTTTTCAGTCATGCTCCAACATCCTTCAAAAACTGAAACATATAAATCAACGAGGTTCTTATATCAAAAATATAAATTCAAAATAACTTAGTGGACATATTTACAGGATTGGAAAGGTTTCATGGAGCAGAGATAAATTTTAAAATACTCATAAATTTGAGTAGCCAAAATTTCTAATATGAAAATGCAAATACAGATGGCAGCCTGTGAAGGGAAATTGTAAGGGCTAAGATGATACCGAAGTGTCAAATTACATGGTACATGTGCCCCTCTAAAACCTGAACAAAAACCCCAAGTCAAACAGAACATTTGTTTTTGCCTTACCCACTCTAGGTGACTATGTTATTGGAAACAGAAAATGGAGAGACCCCTAGAAACAGCTGTGCTGAGAGGCCAGCATCCTGGAAGAGACCGTGCTGCCCACATATTTAGAAAACTGGGGGGAATCAGGTCCCGGCAGGGAAGGATGGAGGAGCCCAGGGCAGCACAAACTACAGCTCCCGTCCCACACGCACCCCACACACGGAGCCCACATTCTCCCTAATGACCACCCCGTACCCACTGCACAGTCAGGGAGACGCGGGGCTGCTGCCACACAGCTGCCCGGGGAAGGCTCCGGGGATGAGAAGTCGCTGAGAGCAGGGAAGGGGCAGGGCGTCGGGGGTCCCGGGTGCCAGTCCAGACCCCGACCCCCGGGTCTGAGGGGACCAAGGGAAGCGCTGGGCCAGCAGCAATATGGCGCCACAGATTCGGAGACGAGCTCTGGGAGGCCCGCGTCCTGCCAGCTTCTCAGCAGCTTCCACGGCTGCTTTACTCCTCTCCCGACACCTGGGCGCACACACTCACCACGTCGCGGTTTTCAGCTCCAGGTGTCCAGCGTCCCCCGGTGATGAAGGTGGAGGCCACGGAGCCCGACTTGCTTTGGGAGCCTCCTGCCTGCAGAGCCGTCTCCTAGCACCTCGCTCCTGCCCAGAACTGTAAGATGAATGTGACGTCAAGACGCCGCGTGATGACGTGACGTGGACGTCGTCGTGCCTGATTGGACAGCGTGCATGGCCGTGAGCGCACACAACGTCACAAAGGACGCAGCACATCAACATCCTCCACGGCAATGGGCCCCTGACTTCAGGTTGTGCTGGGTGGGAGAGCAGGAGGCGAGGCCTGGCTGCAGGTCGGACTCCACCTCCCCAGGCGGGAGGCCTCTCCCCTCTGCTCCTGCACCCGCCGGGTCCCTCCTGTGGCCCTGTCCTCCCTGATGGATCCCTGCTGGAGCTCTCGGTGCAGTAACTGCTTCAGTGAGTCACAGTTCTGTGCGTCGGCCTCTGGGCTTCATTTTCTTCGTATTGAAAATCAGCACATTATTTTCAATAAAGTTGTGGAAAATGTAATTTAAAAGGTAAGTTGATTTTCATGTAAAAATATTTTGAAATCTAAATCTACATTTTTTCTCATAATACACATTTTCCATGCATTTTTGAAGGCTCACTACAGTCATCCAAGTGTTCAATGAAATACCACTATGTCTTCCTCCCCTCTAAATTACTTTTGTACATTTACCAACTCTCTCCACCCCATCCCAATCCCAGCCTCTGGGGACCATTATTCTGTTCTCTATGTCTACAAGATTGTTTCAGACACCATTTAATGAGTGAGATCATGCAGTATTTGTCTTTCTGTGCCTGGCTTGTTTCATGTTACGTAATATTCTCAAGGCTTATCCATGTTGTCAGAAATAGTAGAAGTGAATAGCATTCCATTGGACATATACAATAATGTTGGGTCTTTTGTGTTACTTTTTAATATTGATTTGAAGAATGCTGAAATACATCGCATGATTCAATCCTTTTATTCCCTTTTCTCCTGTCAGTATTTGTTTTCTGCTCTGCCTATTGACCCTTAGTATTTTCTATTGTTTTTTGCTGGTTCATGGTATATCTAGTGGATTTTAAAAATATTGATCTTTCCAGTAATCTGGTTAAATTCATTATCAGTTGTATTTGTTTTTAGATTGTGTTGCTTCTCTCTGAATATCTCCAATATATTGACATTTTATTTTTTTTATTTTTTTTTTACTTTTTTTAAACTTTTATTTAATGAATATAAATTTCCAAAGTACAGCTTATGGATTACAATGGCTTCCCCCCCATAACGTCCCTCCCACCCGCAACCCTCCCCTTTCCCACTCCCACTCCCCTTCCATTCACATCAAGATTCATTTTCGTTTCTCTTTATATACAGAAGATCAGTTTAGCATACATTAAGTAAAGATTTCAACAGTTTGCTCCCACACAGAAACAAAGTGAAAAATACTGTTTGAGTACTAGTTATAGCATTAAATCTCAAGTACAGCACACTAAGGACAAAGATCCTACATGAGGAGTAAGTGCACAGTGACTCCTGTTGTTGACTTAACAAATTGACACTCTTGTTTATGGCATCAGTAATCACCCTAGGCTCTTGTCATGAGCTGCCAAGGCTATGGAAGCCCCCTGAGTTCACTGACTCTGATAATTTTTAGACAAGGCCATGGTCAAAGTGGAAGTTCTTTCCTCCATTGACATTTTATTGCTTAGAAATCTTTACATCATTTTTTTTTTCTTTTTGCTCTCTCCTTCCCCCACTACTGCTCCTATAAGAAGTTGAAGATTCTGGGGGTGGCCTTGACAAGAATTACTTACAGGCAGGGAAAAAGCTGTCAACGATCCTGTATGTATTCTGTTGTTTTTGTAGGATCCTTTTTAAACAATCTTGATTGGAATAAGGAAGCCACTTCTTTTTAAATATACTGCTATCAGTTTTTTTTTTTAATTTCATGATGATTTTTCAAACACTTTTCAACATTCAATGTAAATAGTCAGGTGATTTTCTTCTTGAATTTTTTAGTTACCTGGAATATTTCAATAGATTGTTTAAAAATGTTAACCACCTCTCGCATTTTTTCTTGCATTTCACTTGCTATTAATTATATTTTTATATTTTATATGTGATTTAATTTATTATACAAATATTAAGGATATATACATCTGTTTATGAAAGTGAGGCTTATACTTAATTCATATTTAAAGTTCTGGTAGGGTCAACTTGTATCATCAACAATGTAATGCTGTTTCCAAAAGAAATTTGAAAATATTCTTTGCTTATTTCTACCTTGCTACATCTGGGAAACATAGATGTGTTAGGAATATTTTATATTTCTTTTTTTCCAAAAGATTTATTTTTTTTAAAGTAGGAACTACTGAGAAGCAGAGGCAGACAGAGAGAGAGAGACAGAGAGAGGGAGGGAGTAATCTCCACCTGCTCGGTTACTCCCCAAATGGACATAAGGAGCCAGAGTCAGGCTGATATGAAGACGGGAGCCAGATACTTTCTCCAGGTCCCCCATGCTTGTGCAGAAACCCAAGCACTTGGGCATCTTCCACTGTTTTCCCAGGCCATCAGCACAGAGCTAGATTCTGTATGTAGCTATTGTGAATGGATTTATCTTAGAAGTTCTTCTCAGCTATGGCATTATCTGTGTATACAGAGCCTATTGATTTTTTGGTATTGACTTTATAGCCTGCTACTTTACCATGCTCTTCTAAAAATTACAATAGCCTTCTGGTGGAGGCTTTTGGATCCCCTATGTATAGAACTATGTCATCTGCAAATAGCGCTAGTTTGACTTCTTCCTTCCAAATTTGTATCCTCTTGATTTCTTTTTCTTGGCTCTGGCTAAAACTTCCAGTATTATATTGAATAGACATGTTGTAAATGGACCTCCTTGTCTGTTACCGGATCTCAATGGGAATGCTTCCAACTTTTCCCATTCATTTTGATGCTGCCCATGGGATTGTCATAAACTGCCTTGATTGTGTTGAGGATTATTCCTTCTATACCCAATTTGGTATGAGTTTTCATAATGAAAGGGTGTTGTATTTTAGCAAGTGCTTTCTCTGCATCTATTGAGATAATCATATGGGTTTTCTCCTGCAGTTTGTTAATGTGGTGTATCACATTGATAGATTTGCAAATGTTGAACCAACCCTGCATACCAGGGATAAATCCCACTTGGTCTGGGGGGATGATCTTTCTGATGTGTTGTTGAATTCTATTGGACAGAATTTTATTGAGGATTTTAGCACCTATGTTCATCTGAGAAATTGGTCTGGAATTCTCTTTTCTGTTGCATCTTTTTCAGGTTAGGAATTAAGGTGATGCTGGCTTCAGAGGAAGAATTTGGGAGGATTCTCTCTCTTTCACTTGTTTTGAATATTTTGAGAAGAACTGGAGTTAGTTTTTCTTCAAATGTATGGTAGAATTCAGCTGTGCAGCCACCCGGTCCTGGGCTTTTCTTTCTTGGAAGGACCTTTATTACTGTTTCAATTTCTGACTCAGTTATGGGTCTGTTTAGGTTTTCTATGTCTTCATGGTTCAATTTAGGTAGGTTTTATTTGTCCAGGAATCTATCCATTTCTGGTAGATTTCCCAGTTTGTTGGCATACAATTCTTTGTAGTAATTTCTTATGATTCTTTTTATTTCTATGGTGTCTGTTGTTACATTCCCTTTTTCATATCAGATTTTATTGATTTGGGTCTTCTCTCTCCTTTTGTTAATTAGTTGTGCCAAATGTATGTCAATTTTGTTTATGTTTTCAAAAAACCAGCTCTTCATTTTGCTATTTTATATTTTTTGGATTCAATTCTGTTGATTTCTACTCTGTTTTGAATTATTTCTCAAACTCATTTTGTGTTTGGTTTGATGTAGTTTTTCTAGATCCTTGAGATGCACTGATAGCTCATTTTTTGGTGCCTTTCCAATTTCTTGATGTAGGCACCTACTGCTATAAATTTTCCTCTTAACACTGCTTTTGTTGTATCTCATAAGTTTTCAAAATGGGATATGTACTCTATAGAATACTACACAGCAGTAAAAAAAAAAAAAGAAATCTGGCCATTTGCAACAAAATGGAGGAATCTGGAAAACATCATGCTGAGTGAAATACAGCAGTCACAAAGGGACAAATACAATATGTTCTCCCTGATCTGTGACAGTAACTGAGCACCTAAAAGGAAAGCTGTTGAAGTGAAATGGACACTATGAGAAACAATGACTTGTTCAGCCTTTGTCCTGATATTTATCCATGGGAAGTGAAACCATAATTCTGAATAGTTATGTGTATCCCCATCAACTGTAGATAAAACAAATTATTATATATACCCTATGGAATAATGCACTGTGGTAATAGAAATGAAAACGTGTTGTTTGCAGCCAAATAGATATAAATGGAAACCATTTTACTTACGAAATAAGCCAGTCAGAAAAGGACGCATACCATATTGTCTATCTGATCTGTGGTAACAGAGTACTTTAGATGTTATCTATAGGAGTGAAACTGAAACTTTGAGATGTATTGATTTTGAACAGCCCTTGCCTTGACTGTTGTGGAACAATGTTGTTTTCTTGTTTATTTTGTTCTTTGCTTCTTTTATTCTTGTACATTATGACACATTAATAATGTGCAAAAACACTGTACTATCAGAAACCTACGATTTATGTTACAGTAAATTGTGAAGCCATCAAAACTTCTGGCTTCATACACGTAACATTGTGATGTCATAATCGATTGTAATGCCATATGCTACCACTGTCTTATCATAAACCATCATGGCAATGTTCCAATGGATAGTGATGTCATAAACCACCATTATGATTTAGATTGTGATCTCATAAAACCATTGTGATTTCATAAAGCAATATTTGATGCCATACACAAACAATTGTGATGTCATAATCCAACTGTTGTGATGTTATGATTAATTGTAAAGTCCTAAATCTATTGTGACATCATACCTATCATTGTGCCATCAGACATACTGTTCTGATATCATAATTGTAGCATCACAAAATGAATTTAAAATGAGTAGCTATTTTGAAGGCATTAAAAGCATAAATCTACTGTAATGTCATAATCAATTGTGATGTATTAAACACCCAGGTGAGGTCAATGTAATTTTGTGTTATGAAGTCAATATCAATATTGTGATTCGCAAAAACCATTGTAATGTCATAAATCCATATTGTGATGCTGTAATCAAACAATGTTATATCATAACCCAACCATAATCCACTCTGATTTCATAAACCTACCATTGTAATGTCACAATCATAATGTCATAAGCCACCATTTTGATGTAAAAAGCCATTGTGATGTTTTAAGCCTTCTATTATGATATCAAAAACCAACCATTGAGTTTCCATAATCAATTGTGATGTCATAAAACGACCACGGAACCACCATTATGTTGTCATAAACCAACTACTGTGATGTCATATGTAAACTAGCATAGACATTATTTTAATATTATACTCAATTCTGATGTCATAAAATGAATTTTGAAGTGAAAATATATTGTGATGTCATAAAGTTACCATTGTTATAATCAATTGTGATTGTTGAAAAAAACCTCATGATTTCTTAATCAACTGGGACAAATTCATTATCAATTGTTATGTCATAGAATATCATTATGATGTTTTCATAAATTGTGATGTCACAGAAACCATAAAAACCATCATGCTGTTATAAAGCTACCATTGTTGTGTCACAATTAATTGTAATTTTGTAAACCTTGTAATGTTATAATTAATAATCCACCATTGTGATGTGCTAAACCTACCACTTAATGTCACAATCAACTGTGAAGTTATAAAACAATTGTAATATCAGAAGTTGAATTTTATGACATCATAATCAATTGAACTGTCATAAAATACCATTATAATTAATTGTGATATAAAATCTATTGTGATGTCATAAACCAGTATTTTACATAAAAATCTATGGTCATGTTACAAAGCTACCATTATTTTGTCATAATCAATGGTGATGTCACAAAAATCATGTCATAATCAACTCAAATATTATAAGCCACCATTATTATATCATAAACCTATAACTGTGAGACATAAACAATTCAGAACCATTGTGAAGTAAACCTACCATTTTGAAATACTAATGAATTGTGATGTCATAACCACTATTGTTATTTCATAGACTATTATATGTGATATCATATTCCATACAAAGCCAGTGTAACTTATAAACCAACTGCTCTGATGTCATAATCAATTATGAAGTATCATGATCAAATGTAATTTCATAAACTACCATTGTGATATTATGAACACTGTGATGCCATGAACGTTGTGATATCATAAATAATCACAGTGTTGTAATAATTGTGATGTTATGAAAATAATTGTCATATACCAATATCCTGATGCTATAAATGTACCTTTTTTGTCATTAAACAACCATTACATTGCCATAATTGATTTTGAAGTCCTAAAATGTTTTGATATCATGAACAAGAATGTGATGTCATAATCATATGTGGTGTTATACCACCATGTTGTCATAAATCCATATTAAACTTTCATACTCAATGTTGAAGTGATAAAACAATTGTGATTAGCTAGCCATTGTGTTGTTATAATCACTAGAGATGACATAAACCATCATTGTGATGCCATTAGCTTCCATTGTGACATAATAAAACTGCCATTGTCATGTCATAATACATGCTAGCCATGGAGGCCTTCCCCAGGGATGGTCAGACCGCAAAAATTGACGTGATACCTTCACTGCCACGGCTGCCCCCTCCTGCCCTGCATCCCTTGCCCTTGCTCCCTGCCAGACCTGTAACTGGGTGGGTCTGAGCGGGAACCTTACGTGAATGCCTTCTGTGGACATCCAGTCCTGCGTCCTAAAGGTCTCCCAGGGCAGACTTACTCCCCACAAAACTTGAAGCTGGGGAAGCTGCAGCTACACATTCCACAAAGGGCTGGCACTTAACACCCATCACCTGGAAGGCTGTTGACCAACTCACACAGGGTGCCCTCCCATCTTCAGGCGGTGTCATGATTTGGAGTGTCCATTCTTGCCCAGGACCTGGTGAGAGGTAAAAAGACCTTTTTTCACTGTCACCCAATAGTCCATGGTGATGGCATAAAAACTCATTATGATGTAATCAACTGGGAGTGATAAACCATTGTTGTTGTATCAGAAACCAACCATTGTGGTGTAATAATCAATTGTGGAGTCACAAAAAACACTGTGCTGTCATAAATAACCATTTTGCAGTATCATAATCAATTGTAATGCCATAAACCATTACGATGTCATAAACCTACTCTTCTGATTTCATATAAATTGTGGTGTCAAAAACTATGATGTTATACAAATCTTAAAATATTGTGGCAAAATAAAGCTACCATTGTGATAGTATGATCAATTGTGATGTCATAAAAACTTTGTGATATTATAAAGCTACCATTGACATGTCATAATTGTGACATTACCATTGACATGTCACAATAAATCATGATGTAAAAGTTCTTGTGATTACATAATCAACTGGGATGTGATAATTCACCATTGTTATATCATAAAGCTAACATTGTGATATAAAACTTCTGATGTGGTAAACCACCATTGTGATGTCATAATAAATTGTGATGTAGTGAAAAACATTGTGATACCGGGTTTCCGGCAAGATGGTGGAATAGGAAGGGATGTCACAATATGTCCTAAACTATCATTGTTGTGTCATAATTCATTGTGATATTGCCAAAACCATTGTGATGTCATTATCAATTGGGATGTGAAAAGCTTCCCCCGTGATATCATAAACCTCAGGATAATTTATTATGTTACCAGAAGAGGAATGTCATTTTTGGGTAATTGTAAATATATGTTTTTTAAAGCATAGAAAAAGTTATGTATCAGAAAACTTGAGTGTAAATCATACATAAAATAGCATACAATTTTGAAGACTTTGGGTATTCTGTATCTTTCAATCAAAACCTGTAGTGAATTTTTCATAGAAAGAACACATGTTAGTTACCATAGAACAGGTAAACATATAATTTTTCTTTTGGAGATGCCTTATTTCACAAAATATAATGGTTTCCAGTTGCATATATTTTGCTGTGAAAGACAGGATTTCAGTTTTTTATTGCTGAGTAATATTCCATAGTATACACATACCACATTTTCTTTATGCAATCATCAAATGATGGGCATCTGGGCTGATTCCATATCTTAGTTATTGTAAATTGAACTTGAATAAATGTGGGATACAGGTAACTCTTTCATATGCTGATTTCATTTTGTTTGGATATTTTCCCAGGAGTGACATGACTGGATCATATGGTAGATCTATTTTCAGCTTTCTGAGGAATTTTCTTACTGTATTCCACAATGGCTGTTCTAGTTTACATTTCCACCAACACTGGACTCGCTAATATTTCCTCCACATGCTCACCAGTATTTATTGATTTGTAATTTCTTTCTTGCTAATAATAACTTAAATTTGGGGCAGTCTAGGACTCATTTTCCTTTTCAATACACCAAAAGAATTGGGGTTATAAGGAAAAAATAAGTTCATACATGAAGAAGTTGGAAACAAAACAAAATATAGGAGGTGTATTAGTGTCATGTAAACTCAACCATGGAAGAATTGACAGTATTCTACCAAAGTTTCTGAAGGCTTTTAACTCTGATGAATAGATTTTCCTTTCCCTTATATAGCAAGTATTTTTCCTTCTTCCATAAAACCGATAGTGACATTTCTTAAAAATAAAAGAAATTGATGAAGTAATTCTGTAAAATTTATTAATGTTAAGTAACCTACCAGAATTTATTTATACACACAGAAAAAATAAGCACTTTTATATATGGCCATATTGTTCATGATTGTACAGAAACTGATATACTGTGCAAAAGATTCTGGATTTACTTATAATCCATCCCAGTCACTATATATGAAATGTTCTGCTTTGCTAAATACTCACTGAGAATGTTTTACTTACATAGCATGTAGCTTCCTGAAGCCCTCCACTTTTCTTCTTACTCCAAGTCCCAATCAATGTAGAAACATAGCTGTGGAATTATTCTTTTGCTGTGTTCTTGGAAGAACAAGGAGGCAATAGGGAAAGACAGCTGTACAGCAAAGACCAAGAATATCCAAGGGAGGTCAGGAAAGTCAGCTGAGATTACCAATATCTATGCTGCATGCTCTGTCCTTTAATATATTTTTATTTTCTTGCACAAAAAGAGATCAGGGCTACTGCTGTCTTTTGATAATTAATGAGATACACAGTGCTGAAGAAAAGTGACTTATAAGATACCAGAGCTGACACAGAATCGAAGCATACACAAATGATAAAAAATGTATGAACTTCCTTCATGTTTCCTGAAATAGCAATGAAGTAGAACAAATAGGAAATTAGAAAATAGAAAAATAGAAATCTCATGCCAGATTAAGGAAATGTGAACTTCTTTTTTCTAGAAGGAACAATTAAATATATATAAATGGAGTAAGACAGAATTTTTAGAAATCCGAAGGGAAAAACCACATTAAACACTACTGTGACCCCACCCAGAAAAAATGAAAAACTGTTATTTCAACTAGCACAGTGTAAAGAAAAGGTATGTGATTAACAGAAACATTGAATAGAGAAATTTCTAAACATTTGGGAAAAATCATTTCCTGTATAAAAACAATGAGAAGACTTTCAAAAACTGTAAGTAGCCACATCTTCAGAACTGTAAATTTTATAGATGCTTGCAATAACCTTGGAAGTTTTTACTCAGAAACGTGGCTGAATTTCAGTAAAAGAAGTGAGATTTGGGACTTGGAATAGTTTTCAATTCAGGTCTTCCACTCCCTTCCTCCAAAGTATAAGTTTGGATTTCCCTAAACCAAAACCCCAAACCAAAAATCTCCAAAGTCCAAAACTTCCTCAGTGCTCACCACAAGAGCAAAATCCTACACCTGACCTCATGGAAGTTATTATGGTCAAAATGTTTGCACACTGGGGCCTGTGCTGTGGTGCAGTGGGTTAAGGCTTCAGACTGCAGAGCTGGCATCCTATATGGGCACGGATTTGAGTCCCTGCTGCTCCACTTCTGATCCAGCAGCCTGTTATTGTGCCTGGGAGAGCAGAGGAAGATGACCTATTTTCTTTGGCCCCTGCAGCCACATGGGAGATCCAGAAGAATCTCCTGGCTCCTGGCTCTGGATAGGTTCAGCTCTGGTTACTGTGGCCATTTGGGGAATCCACCAGCAGATGAAACCTCTCTCTTTCCCCCTTTCTGTCTCTTCTCTCTAACTCTTTTTTTAAAAGAAATATTTAAAAAAGTAAAATGCTGACATACTAAAAAATATGGTATAAATTATGTTCACGCTATGAATAAGTGAATACCTCTTGAAATTTGAGTCCTATCACCAAGATTTCTCCTCAGTTCTAAGAATATTCCAAAATCTCCCCATATTAGTCTGAAGCCATTTCCATAAGGGACAGACTAATTCTATTGAAAACCAACAATTCCATTCTCACATAGAAAATGAGCACCTGGACCAAGTGTGCAGGAATGTTTTTTTTTTATTTTTTTACCTTTTATTTAGTAAATATAAATTTCCAAAGTACAGTTTATGGATTATAATGGCTCTCCTCCCCCATGATTTCCCTCCCACTGGCACCCCTCCATATCTGGATCCCTCTCCCATTCCATTCACATCAAGATTCATTTTCAAATCTCTTTATATACAGAAGATCGATTTAGTATGTATTAAGTAAAGATTTCAACAGTTTGCACCCACACAGAAATACAAGATGTAAAATACTGTTTCAGTACTAGTTATAGCATTACTTCACATTGGACAACATATTAAGGACAGAGATCCCACATGAGGAGTAATTACACAGTGACTGCTGTTGTTGATTTAACAATTTGAAATCTTGATTATGCCGTCAGTAATCTCCCTAGGCTCTTGTCATGAGTTGCCAAGGCTACGGAAGCCTTTTGAGTTCGCCGACTCTGATCTTATTCAGACAGGGTCATAGTCAAAGTGGAAGTTCTCTCCTCCCTTCAGAGAAAGGTACCTGCTTTGACGGCACCATTCTTTCCACTGGGATCTCACTCGCAGACATCTTTCATTTAGGTGTTTTTTTTTTTTTTTTTTCCAGAGTGTTTTGGCTTTTCATGCCTAAAATACTCTCTTGGGCTCTTCTGCCAGATTCGAATGCCTTAAGGGTGATTCTGAGGCCAGAGTGCTATTTAGGACATCTGCCATTCTATGAATCTGCTGTGTATCCTGCTTCCCATGTTGGATCATTGTCTCCCTTTTTGATTCTATCAGTTAGCATTAGCAGACAGTAGTCTTGTTTGTGTGATCCCTTTAACTCTTAGACCTATCAGTGTGATCAACTGTGAACTGAAATTGATCACTTGGACTAGTGAGATGGCATTGGTATATGCCACCTTGATGGGATTGAATTGGAATCCCCTGGCACGTTTTTAACTCCACCATTTGGGGCAAGTCTGATTGAGAATGTCCCAAATTGTACATCTCCTCCCTCTCTTATTCCCACTCTTATATTTAACAGGGATCACTTTTCAGTTAAAATTTAAACACCTAAGAATAATTCTATGTTAATTACAGAACAAGAGTTGCCATTATTTAACCAGATTAGTGCTTTTGTAAAAAAAAAAAGTCCATTAGCAAACCCCATTTTTATATGACCAAACTCACAGCTAACCTTCTAATAGTAGTTTTTCCCATAGGAATCCTTAGTAAAAACAAGAAGCAGCAATAGCTTTATCCTGACTCTTCCTGATGTGATGATAAACATTGGGGAAAATATGCAATAGACACAAAATTTTTTCAAAAAAGCTGGAAAATGTGAATCAGGAATTGAATAATTGAATCTACTTCAAAATTCACATTTTGAAGCCCTAATCCCAAGTGTAATTAGAAGTAATTAAGGCCGGCTACATGGCTCACTAGGTTAATCTTCTGCCTTGCGGCGCCAGCACACCGGGTTCTAGTCCTGGTCAGGATGCTGGATTCTGTCCCGGTTGCCCCTCTTCCAGGCCAGCTCTCTGCTGTGGCCAGGGAGTGCAGTGGAGGATGGCCCAAGTGTGCCCAGCACTCCATGGGAGACCAGGAGAGGCACCTGGCGTGGTGCGCCAGCCGCAGGGGCCATTGGAGGGTGAACCAACAGCAAAGGAAGACCTTTCTCTCTGTCTCTCTCACTGTCCACTCTGCCCATCAAAAAAAAAGTAACTAAGAAGAAATGAGTCATAAGGATGTAGCCATAATCCAACAGAATTAGTCTTTTTCTAGGAAGACAGCAGAGAGTGTGTCTGTTCTGTTTTCACACATTCATGGAAGAAATGTCATTTGAGGTTGTATCAAGCAAGATCTGTCTGCAAGCCAGTAAAAGACCCATTACCATAGACTGACTCTACCAAAACCATTAGAAAATAAACTTCTGTTTTCTAATCCACTTAGTCTATGATAATTTTGTTTTGAAAAGCTAAGAAGAAGACTACACAAATGCCTACAGAGGGCTCTTATGAAAGTTCTAAACCGTTCCTATGTTTGCAAATCGATCAATGTGATACACCACATTAACAAACTGCAGATGAAAAAACATATAATTATCTCAATAGACGCAGAGAAAGCATTTGATAAAATACAACACACTTTCATGATGAAAACTCTAAGCAAATTGGGTATAGAAGGAACATTCCTCAATACAATTAAAGCAATTTATGAAAAACCCACAGCCAGCATCCTATTGAATGGGGAAAAGTTGGAAGCATTTCCACTGAGATCTGGTGCCAGACAGGGATGCCCACTCTCACCACTGCTATTTAACATAGTTCTGGAAGTTTTAGCCAGAGCCATTAGACAAGAAAAAGAAATGAAATGGATACAAATTGGGAAGGAAGAACTCAAACTATCCCTCTTTGCAGATGATATGATTCTTTATTTAGGGGACCCAAAGAACTCTACTAAGAGACTATTGCAACTCACAGAAGAGTTTGGCAAAGTAGCAGGATATAAAATAAAAAAATGCACAAAAATCAACAGCCTTTGTATAAACAGACAATGTCACGCCTGAGGAAGAACTTCTAAGAGCAATCCCATTCACAACAGCTGCAAAAATAATCAAATACTTTGTAATACACTTACCGAATGGTGTCATATATCTCTACAATGAGAATTACAAAACCTTAAAGAAAGGAATAGAAGAGGATACCAAAAAATGGAAAAATCTTCCATACTCATGGATTGGAAGAATCAACATCATCAAAATGTCCATTCTCCCAAAAGCAATTTATAGATTCAATGTAACATAAAAATACCAAACACATTGTTCTCCGATCTGGAAAAATGATGCTGAAATTCATATGGAGGCAAAGGGGACCTTGAATATCTAAAGCAATATTGTACAACAAAAACAAAGCCAGAGGCATCAAATTACCAGATTTCAAGACATACTACAGGGCAGTTGTTATCAAAACAGGATGGTACTGGTACAGAAACAGATGGATAGACCAATGGAACAGAATGGAAACACCAGAAATCAATCCAAACATCTACAGCCAACTTATGTTTAATCAAGGATCCAAAACCAATTACTGGAGTAAGGACAGTCTATTCAATAAATGATGCTGGGAAAACTGGATTTCCACGTGCAGAAGCATGAAGCAAGACCCGTACATTTCCCCTTACACAGAAATCCACTCAACATGGATTAAAGATCTAAATCTATGACCCGACACCATCAAATTATTAGAGAACACTGCAGAAACCCTGCAAAATATAAGCAAAGGTAAAGACTTCTTAGAAAAGACCCTGTAGGCACAGGCAGTCAAAGCCAAAATTAACTATTGGGATTGCATGAAATTGAGAAGTTTCTGTACTGCAAAAGAAACAGTCACTAAAGTGAAGAGGCAACAGAAAGAATGGGAAAAAATATTTGCAAACTATGCAACAGATAAAGGATTAATAAACAGAATCTACAAAGAAATCAAGAAACTCCACAAAAACAAAACAAACAACCCACTTAACTGATGGGCCAAGGACCTCAGTAGACATTTTTCAAAAGAGGAAATCCAAATGGCCAAGACACATGAAAAAATGTTCAGGATCACTAGTATTCAGGGAAATGCAAATCAAAACCACAATGAGGTTTCACCTCACCCCAGTTAGAATGGTTCACATTCATAAATCTACCAACAACAGATGCTGGCGAGGATGTGGGGAAAAAGGGACACTAACCCACTGTTGGTGGGAATGCAAACTGGTTAAACCACTGTGGAAGTCAGTCTGGAGATTCCTCAGAAACCAGTAATCCCACTCCATGAAATTTACCCAAAGGAAATTAAATTGGCAAACAAAAAAGCTGTCTGCACATTAATGTTTATTGCAGCTCAATGCACAATAGCTAAGACCTGGAATCAACCTAAATGCCCATCAACAGTAGACTGGATAAAGAAATTAAGGGACATGCACTCCATAGAATACTATACAGCAGTAAAAAAACAATGAAATCTGGTCATTTGCCACAAAATGGAGGAATCTGGAAAACATCATGCTGAGTGAAATAGGCCAGTCCAAAAGGGACAAATATCATATGTTCTCTCTGATCAGTGACAGCTAACCGAGCACCAAAAAGGAAACCTGTTGAAGTGCAATGGACACTATGAGAAACAGTGACTTGATCAGTCTTGTCCTGACTATCGAGGAACAACTTACTATTTTATTCCTTTTAGTATTTTTTATTCTACTTAATACCATTGGTTGAACTCTTTAATTAACACAAAATTATTCTTAGGTGTTTAAATTTAACTGAAAAGTGATCCCTGTTAAATATAGGAGTGGGAATAAGAGAGGGAGGAGATGTACAATTTGGGACATGCTCAATCAGACTTGCCCCAAATGGTAGAGTTAGAAACGTGCCAGGGGATTCCAATTCAATCCCATCAATGTGGCCTGTACCAATGCCATCTCACTAGTCACAGTGATCAATTTCAGTTCACAGTTGATCACACTGATAGGTCTAAGAGTCAAAGGAATCACACACAAGACTAGTGTCTGCTAATACTAACTGACAGAATTAAAAAGGGAGAGAACTATTCAACATGGGAAGCAGGATACACATCAGACTCATAGAATGGCAGATGTCCTAAACAGCACTCTGGCCTCAGAATCAGCCCTTAAGGCATTCGGATCTGGCTGAAGAGCCCATGAGAGTATTTTTGGTATGGAAATCCAAGACACTGTGACAAAAAAGGCCTAAATGAAAGATCCCAGTGGAAAGAACGGGGTCATCGAAGAAGGAGATACCTTTCTCTGAAGGGAGGAGAGAACTTCCACTTTAACTATGACCTTTTCTAAATAGGATCAGAGTCGGCAAACTCAAAATGCTTCCATATCTTTGGCAACTCATAACAAGAGCCTAGGGAGATTACTGATGCCATAAACAAGAGTATCAAATTGTTAAATCAGAAATTGATCACCAGGACTAGTGAGATGGCATTGGTACATGCAACCTTGATGGGATTGAATTGGAATCTCCTGGTATGTTTCTAACTCAACCATTTGAGGTAAGTCAGCTTGAGCATGTCCCGAATTGATCAATTTCTGTTCACAATTGATCATAATGATAGGACTAAGAGCAAAAGGGCGCACATAAACAAGACTAGTATCTTCAAATACTAGCTGATAGAATAAAAAAGGGAGAGAACGATCCAACATGGGAAGCGAGATACACAGCAGACCCATAGAATGGCAGATGTCCTAAACAGCACTCTGGCCTCAGAATCAGCCTTTAAGGCACGTGGATCTGGCTGAAAAGCCCATGAGAGTATTACAGCCATGGAAAGCCAAGACACTCTGGCAAAGAAAAAAAAAACCCCTACATGAAAGATCTCCACGAGTGAGATCCCAGTGAAAAGAACAGGTCATCAAAAGAAGGAGGTACCTTTCTCTGAAGGGAGGAGAAAACTTCCACTTTGACCATGGCCTTGTCTAAATATGATCAGAGTTGGTGAACTCAAAAGGCTTCCATAGCCTTGGCAACTCATGACAAGAGCCTAGGGTGATTACTGATGCCATAAACAAGAGTGTCAATATGTTAAGTCAACAACAGGAGTCTCTGTGCTCTTACTCCTCATGTAGGATCTCTGTCCTTAATGTGCTGTACATTGTGATTTAATGCTATAACTAGTACTCAAACAGTATTTTTCACTTTGTGTTTCTATGTGGGTGCAAACTGTTGAAATCTTTACTTAGTAAATGCTAAACTGGTCTTCTGTATATAAAGAGAATTGAAAATGAATCTTGATGTGAATGGAAGGGGGGAGGGAGAGGGAAATGGGAGGGTTGCAGGTGGGAGGGAAGGTATGGGGGGGAAGCCATTGTAATCCATAAGCTGTACGTTGGAAATTTATATTCATTAAATAAAAGTTAAAAAAATGTTAAATCAACATCAGGAGTCACTGTTCACTTACTCCCCATCCAGGATCTCTGTCCTTAATGTGTTGTCCAATGTGAATTAATGCTATAACTAGTACTCAAACAGTACTTTACACTTTGTGTTTCTGTGTGGCTGCAAACTGTTGAAATCGTTACTTAATATACACTAAATTGATCTTCTGTATATAAAGAGAATTGAAAATGAATCTTGAAATGAAGGGTATGGGAGAGGGAGTGGGAGATGGGAGGGTTTTGGGAGAGAGGGAAATTATGGTGGGGGGGAAAGCCACTGTTATCCATAAGTTGTACTTTGGAAATTTATATTTGTTAAATAAAAATTAAAAAAAAAACAAAATTAAGAATGAGAACTGCTAAAGAAACCTGAAGGAAGATGATGGTACTGATGGTTGATGAGCAAGGATATTATGGTAATTGATCAGAATGATAGAGTATTCATTTGTGAGATAAACATAGGCTAGTTGATTTGAATGAATGTGTAAATTTATAGCACAAATTTATTGAAAACATAAATCTAAACACCCAAGAAACAAAACAGCCTACAAGTGAGATACAGTCAAAGAGATCAACATTTAGACACATTGTAGGCAAGCTGATAACATATTAAGAAAGAAGTAGAATCTTGAAAACACAAAGACAATATTGACCCTAATAAAATTATGAGCTGGTTTTTCATCCCAAACCATGGAGGCCAGAAAGCAACTGATGACATATTCATAAAAGTGAAAGGAAAAGACAGGCAATCAAGAATTATACATCCAGCAAGATTATCCTTTCAGAATGTATAAATTGACATTCTATTTTATATTTTATTAAATTCAAACAAATCTCTTGTATTTCATATATAGAGATTTAGGAACATAGTGACACTTCCCACCCTATTACCCCTCCTGCCCACACTCCCACCCTTTCTTCTCCTTCCTCTCCTAATCCATCTCTCAATTTTTACAATTATCTACTTTCAGTTTACTTTATATTCATAAGATTAACCCTACTCTAAGAGTTCAAGAAATAGGAAGGAGAAAAAACAAACACTGCTTCTCAACAGTAGAGACAAGGGCTTTAGACAATCATTTTTATCTTTAACAAAATTGAGAGATTTTTCATTTGTAAACTAAATAAAAGCACAAGTGAACATTACATAGACAAACAGTATCAATGTATTTTTTTCACTGTAACACCTTTTTTCATTTACATAAAGAGAACAAGTCTTGGGCCAGTGCTGTGGCAGAGGGGGTTAAGCATGCAGTGTCACCATCCTATATGGGCATCAGTTGAGTCTTGGCTGCCCCTCTTCTGATCCAGCTCTCTGCTATGGCCTGGGGCAGCAGTAGAAGATGTCCCAGGTACTAGGGTCCCTGCATATGCATGGGAGACCTGGAAGTAGCTCCTGGTTCCTGGTTTCAGAACAGCATACCTTCAGCCATTTTGGCCACCTGGGGAGTGAACCAACAGATGGAAGACCCCTCTCTCTCTTCCTCTGTCTCTTTGTAACTGCCTTTCAAATCAATAAGTAAATTTAAAAAAACAACTAATCTGTTTGTACCCTTGAAGAATCAGCACCAATTGTGGCAAACCCTTCAAAAAGTAGCTGGGAACACTTCACTAAAACAATGAGGCAATACAATCTTCATATAAAAATCAAAGATATCAAGCAACAGTAAAACAGTGTCCCTTATATTTATAAGTAAAAATCCTCCTCAAAAATTCTAGGAGACAGAATTAACATACATAAAGGAATTATATATTATATATAAAATTGTATATATTAGTGTAATATCTTGGAATTTAAGGATCACTCAACATAAGAAAATCATCCAATATATCATAACAGAAAACAAAGAAAAGCCCAGGATCACCTCAAAAGACATAGAAAATTGTAAGACAAAACCCACACAATTATACGGAAGAACATTCAAACTCGGAAGAGCATCTTCCACAACATAATACACAGTAGTGAAAGTATCTGCATTTAAAAGGATTACTCTGTTGTATTACATACGCTTAAATATGTTTGTTTTCTCTACTGGATTGCAAGTTTCTTGAAAGCAGATGGAGATCTTTTCACTTTTTATCCCCAGTATACAGTTGAGGCTAAAATCTAAGTTCAATGGATATGACAGAATACACAGTAACAAGCCAATGACTAAAGGCATCTGATAGCTAAAACATGATATTCTGCCTGACAAATTATATAAGCACTTTTGGCATAAAGTTTGGTTAAATTCTTACTATAATGTCTTCCACTTCTGATATGTTGTCACATGGGGGAATATAGGCAATAATAAACTTATGAAAATTAATTGGCAAAAATGCCTTGTCAGTTCACTCATCCCAATGATAAGAACTGGGAAATGGCACTGCTAAATCTAATCTGAATCATTACATGCAATTCTTAAAGAGTTAATTTTCACATGATTAATAAAACCTTCTGCCATCTGCATTACTACTAGTGAATATTCCTATTGTCTATTCTATTCAAGCCTCTACTTATAGCTTATTTTCAATAAAGTAAAAATTAACAGTTACATCAATTTTATCATAAGTCTATCTCATATGAAGTAGATAAACTCTCTGTTTTTAATACGTTTAATCACCACTTCTTCACCAGTATAACATTAGTCTAAAATAACTTTCAGGATGTCTGAATGAACTGAGATTTACAAAACTGCAGAATTGAAAGCTTACATAGGATAAAATAAAGTAAGATTTACACAATAAAATACTATTATATTCTTATCTAGATTACTGATATGAAAAATGTTGACTAGGAAATCATATCAAGTACAAAGGAACAGAACATTTATTAAAAATCAAGTAAAATAAGATATATTTATGTTTAAAATGTATCATGAAAAAGGAACGAGGAAAAACACAGTGGCACTTCTAATACACTTCTAAACAATAATGGAAAAATGTTCTAGCTTTTTTGCAATAATTCTAGGGTTCAGTGCTATGGCATAATAGGATAAGTCTCCACCTGTGGTGCCAGCATTCTATATAGGTGTCATTTTATGTCCTGGCTGCTCCTCTTCTGATCCAGCATTCTGCTCATATCCTGGGAAAGCAGTGGGAGATGGCCCAAGTGCTTGGGTCCTTACACCTGCATGGGAGACCCTGAAGAAACTCCTGGCTTCTGGATTCAGAGTTGCTCAGCTCTGGCCTTTTGGGTCATTTGGGGAGTGAAGCAGTGGATGGAAGACCTTTCTGTCTGTCTTTCTCTCTTTCTCTCTCTCTCTCTCTCTGCAACTTTACCTCTTAAACAAATAAATAAATATTTAAAAAAAGAATATGAACTTGTAAATATTGGTACTTTCCAGCATGCTTAATCAGAAAGCTCAATCCAAATGAAACAAGGAGCTAAAATATCAATGCTACTTTAACAAAAATAGAAAGTGTAGTTACCAGCCCAAATGCTTTCTGTTTAAATATTGCCTCAATCCATAATGTTCTCAGCATACTATGAAAATATTCTGAAAGAAAAAAGTTCTGTCCAGTAAGAATTGTAGAACAATAATAAAATAAAAAAAAAAGCTAACAAATTTAACCTAGTAAATCAAGCACAAAAAACTCATTTATTAAAATAAAATCCCTTCAATCCACTAATTTTATGGTAACATCACACAAAAATGACCTACAAGTAAAATGTACAGGTAAAACAAGTGCATTTTTTATAGCTTTCTAGGAGACAAGAAAATTTGTTATATTGTTTGCCTTAAACAGATTTTTTCTCAGTTCCTAGACTTTCTTTGTCGAAGTCTTGGATACACATAGAAATAAAATTCTTCATCTAATTATAACTCAGACAAAATAATAAGGGTCTTACAAAATCTGTACTCTCCTTTCCCTTCCTTATTCAAGGTAATGTTAATAAAGTATCAGTGAATAGCATCACACTTAAAGGTCTTTTGTTGAACAACCATTCTGTAAAAAATACAGTCTAGACACCTCCATTATTTCATTTTTTCTATTATTGTTCATCTACAAAATTATATTTAAACACAAAATTTTAGTAGCAAACATTTAGAATTATATATGTTATTGAGAAATATTTGTACAATTATCATATTCAACTGCTAGAAAAGAAATAGTTATAAAGTACTAAAGATAAATTAAGATTTTGTATCCATGTATGTAGGTGTAAATGCCTATATATAGAGAGAGAGACCTACCATATGACCCAACCATCTCACATCTTGAAATTTACTAAATGTTGGCACTGTGGCTCAGCAGGTTAATGCCCTGGCCTGAAGCTCTGGCATGCCATATGGGCACCGGGTTCTAGTCCCAGTTGTTCCTTTTCCAATCCAGCTCTCTGCTATGGCCTGGGAAAGCAGTGGAAGATGGCCCAAGTCCTTGGGCCCCTGCACCCACATGGGAGACCTGGAAGAAGCTCCTGGCTCCTGGCTTTGGATTGGTGCAGCTCCAGCCATTGCAGCCATCTGGGGAGTGAACCATCAGATGGAAGACTTCTCTCTCTCACTCTCTCTCTCTCTGCCTCTCCCCCTCTCCTCTCTCTGTGTAACTCTTTCAAATAAATAAATAAATGTTAAAAAATAAAAAAAAATCCTTAATGAAAATGAAATCAGTATATGATAAAGATATCTGTACCCTCATGTTTAATGGAGCTCAATTCACAATAGCTAAAATATAGAAACAACCCAGATATCTGTCAACTGAGGACTGGATAAAAAATTATGGTAGATGTACACCATGGAATAATATAGTGATAAAAAATGAAATACTGTCATTTGTAACAAAATGGATGTATATGGAAACCATTATACTTATTGAAATAATCCACTCCCCAAGGACAAATATAATATGTTCTCCCTTGTCTGTGATAACTAATAAAGTACCTGAAAGTTAATAAATAAAAGAGAAATGGCCACTTTGAGATGCAATGCTTTTGGACAGCCCCTGTCTCAACTGTTGAGGGACATTAGTATTCAGTTTTAATCAATATATATTTTATTCATGGTGATATTTAACTATAATGGATTTTCAATAACCCATTATGTATGTGTTTAACTAATGACTTAAATACAGTAAACTCTGGAGAACTCTGCTATCTGATATTGAAAACATAGCTCTTTGACTTGCTGACAACTTGGTTTATAGAAGCTAACCTCTGGGCTGGCACTGTGGAATAGTGGGTAAGGCTCCTGCCTGCAGGGTTGGGACCCTGTATGGGCTGCAGTTCGAGTTACTGCTGCTTCACTTTTGATCCAGCTCGCTGCTAAGGCTTGGGAAAGCAGTAGAAGATGGCCCAAGTGTTTGGGCCCCTACACCAATGTGGGAAAGCTGGAACAAGCTCTTGGCTTCTGATCAGCCCAGTTCTGCCCAATGTGGCCATTTGTGGAGTGAACTACTGTATGAAAGACCTTTCTCTCTGTATTTTCCTCTATCTCTCTGTAACTCTACCTGTCAACTAAGTAAATAAAGGCTTTTAAAAAGGATGTTGAAATTTTACATTATATCCAAAAGAATTAAACTGGATTTCATCTCTCACCGTGTACAAGAAAAACCTAATAAAAGCTAAAAATCTAAATGTAAAAAAATAAACTCTGAACTCCTAGAAGAAAAAGTAATGGGCAAGGATTTTTTTATGTCATACACAAAGAACAGGAAACAAAACAAACTTAGACAAATGGGATTTCATCAAATTAAAAACTTCTTTACAGCAATGAAAAAATAAAGCAAACAAGGAATCTACATAATTTCAGAAAATATTTACAAACCTTTCACCTGAGAATGGCTTAACAATCAGAATATATAGGTAACTCAATAGCAAAATTACAAATTATTCTATTATAAATTGAAGAGTAGGGGCTGGTGCCATGGCTCACTAGGTTAATGCTTCCCCTGCATTGCCGGCATCCCACATGGGCACTGGGTTCTAGTCCCAGTTGCTCCTTTTCCAGTCTAGCTCTCTGCTGTAGCCTAGGAAGGCAGTGGAGGGTGTCCCAAGTGCTTGGGCCACTGCATCCGCATGGGAGACCAGGAGGAAGCACCTGGCTCCTGGCTTCAGATTGGCACAGCACTGGCCATAGCGGCCATTTAGGGAATGTCTCTTAATAGAGAATTTTAAGTGTCTCTTATTAGAGAAAGATATTTGACAAGATAATAAAAATGTGGAAAATTTTAATGAGTTATAAGAAATAGATCACAGTGTAAACTAACAGAGCAACTTTAGTATTAAAGTATATCATTATTGAGCTTATAATTTGATACCTGTGTAAAATATGTCACCACTATATTTTGTTTTGAATAAGCACTTTAATATTGTAATTTAAAAACAGATTATAGTTTGACAAAGACTAAAGAAACAAACCAAAAGTACAAAGAAAAAATAGGCAAGAAACCTATTCCATCAAAAAAAGTGAGGGGAAAAACATTTCAATAAAGCAAGATATAGAAATAAATAAGCTTGTAATCCTGAATGCAATAGGAAAACATGATCTTTGTGGGACAGGCATGGTGGAGCAGTGGGTTAACCTGCTGCGTGGGGCACCAGCATCCTGTATATGAGTGCTTGGTCAGAGTCCCAGACACACCATTCCTCTCATGCAGTTTCCTGCAACTGAACATGAAAGGCACCAAACAATGCTCAAATCCTTGGGTTTCTCCCATCCACTCAGGAGAAGTGAATGGAGTTTCTGGATCCTGGCTTCCGTCTGGCACATCCCTGGCTGTTGCAGCCACACCAGGGGTCAAACGAGCAGATATATGTTTCTGTCTCCTCCTCTCTCTGTCACTCTGATTTTGAGTAAATAAATCCTTTAAAAAAGACAAGTGATCCTCAGATATAATGAAAACCAAATATAGCATTACAAATTCTCCAAGAGATGCAGCAAAAAGCACATGATAAAAGATTAAATGTATACAGACATTTTTAATTTTTTGTGACCTTTTTTGAAGAACAAAATTTCTGTCATGATTTTGTTACAAGAAAACTACCAAAAAGACACGCATATCCAATTCTCGCATGATCAAAAAAAAACACAAAAATTCTAATTATCTAAGACTAAATATTCTAGTAAATAAATTACTCTGATTTAATCTCAATCCATCCTAGGAAGAAGGAAACATACCCTATTCCTATCAACAGTCATACTAGACTGGATTGTGTATTAGATCAGTGTTCCTAAGGTGGGCAGTACATCATGGCTGTTGTGCATTCTGGTAACTTAAAATCCCTCCCTTTTCAGTCTGCTTGAGACACAGTGGGTGGCGGGGCCAGAATCCTACTCTGATGGCACTCACAGGGCTTCACCAGGAGCCCGGATCCTGATGGCTGTTCCAGGCCTTTGGGCAGTGAAGGCCTCTCCCATTTGGGGCTGGGGGCTCAGAAGGGACCCTGCAGCCAGGCTGGGTCCCTTGAATTCTCAGTTCACTGCCACAAAGGGTCCCTTCCTTCCTTCCTCTCCATGCTATAGCTCTGGATGCTGTCTCCCGGGTGCCTCCGCATTCCCCAGCCTGGAGATGCCTTAGTCAGGTTTCCTCCAGATAATGGCGGCCTGCCTTGGTCTCAGAAGCAGCCTCGTCAGCTTCTCAGCAGTCCTGTGCTTTCTCCTTCAGAAAGCCCGTCAGTGATGCACGGATGGTCCTGAGCATTACAGCACGGGCAGTGTGACAGGCCCCACACAGTGGGTACCTCCATGTAGGAGGAGAAAGAACAGCAGGAGAGACTGTGAACCCTTTCTCCTTGCGTCCTGGGCTGACAAGAGGACAAGTGGTACTGGGAGCCCACGTCCCTCTTCTACCCCACTGATGGCCACACCCAACCCAAATAACATTTGTCAGCCTCCAGAGCCCCATGTGCAGCCATGACCATTGTAGCCTCAGAAGAGGGACTGGGAGCCATGGTTCTGGAACTTGGAGCAGGTGTCCTTCAGCTCCACGGTTCATTTCAAGGAGGATATGAGAGGCTGAAATGGAGAATGTACAAACAGCATGGAGTACGGGCACTACCTCTTCAGAAGCAGCACCGTGGAGTCAGGTGGCTACCAGGTCACACAGCACTGTGGGCAGTGTGGCCAGCAGTACTTGGAGGTTCCTCCCCTTGCCCTTGACCGGGTCTCACTGGAGTGAGTCCATGGCTCTGATCAGCCGTAAGGTTTGGCTACTTCCTGAGGCCTTGGAGGCAAACCCTGATTAGACTGCAGATCCGCAAACCCCTTTCAGGGACTTTCTGCTTCTGGGTGACTCGCGGTGTACAGACAACCCTCTACTCTGGGCCGCATCAGACTAAACCTCATGACACTGTCTCATACCAAGCTTTCCTCACAGCTTGTGCAGGGTGACCCATGTGGTGTCCTGGGCTAGCAACCGCCTATGGGCCAGGAACATGGGAGGTAGGAGCTGATGGTGCTAAGGTAGGCAACAGGGTCCATGCTCTGAGATTCGGTTTCGGTGGCATGGGTGTGGCCCAGGCATGGTAGCCTCCCAGCAGATCAAGGCAGCTGCAGGGGCACTGTGACCTTGCCAGGCTCTGCCAGCAAATTCCCCAGGTGCAGGAAGTGGGTGCTGCAGGCCTGGCCCAGAGACTCCCTGCTTGCCCTGCCACCGGCCTCACTGCCAGTGGCTGTTTCCTGAAAGGGATTCACTGTTCTGTACGTGGCAGTTTAAAATTCTGGTTTTGTGTTGACTCTGAAAATGTAGGCTATGTAATCATAGGACTTATATTTACCCAGAGTAACTGCAATGCAGTTTGTAAAAATTACCCTGGATATTTATTTTAAATACAGTTTCAAAATTTTAGAGTGTTTCATTTTATAAGTTCAAGTATAATTTCGGTAATGATTTCTACTTTTGGACAAAAATATCCTTTGAAATTTGTCTCCCATAAATTGATATAATGTGAAATGTTGGTTGTGAACGATACTCTCATTTGTTTCATTTGTTTGCTGCAGACATTTTTTTTTACAGGCAGAGTGGACAGTGAGAGAGAGAGAGAAAGGTCTTCCTTTTGCCGTTGGTTCACCCTCCAATATCCGCCGTGGCCAGCGCGCTGCAGCCGGCGCACCACACCTATCCGAAGGCAGGAGCCAGGAGCCAGGTGCTTCTCCTGCTCTCCCGTTGGGTGCAGGGCCCAAGGACTTGGGCCATCCTCCACTGAACTCCCGGGCCACAGCAGAGAGCTGGCCTGGAAGAGGGGCAACCGGGACAGAATCTGGTGCCCCGACCAGAACTAGAACCTGGTGTGCCGGTGCTGCTAGGCGGAGGATTAGCCTATTGAGCGGTGGTGCCATCCACAGACATTGTTAAGTTGATAGAACCTGAACAAATAAACAGCGAAACCCTCCCAGTTCAGGAAGAGGGGGAACTCATGGTTTCTTGAAGATGTCTCCCACTTGCTTCCATTACAGAAGAAAGATTCCATTTTTTGCTACATTTTATGCTTTCAGATGGGATTGTAGCTTTTGCTTTACAAATACATGGTTCCTGGCAAGAGCCAGTAGTGGGAGGATTGGAGAATGGTAAGATCCCTTCCATGCCTATTTAGTAAAGTAGAAATAAAGAGGAAGGCAGATGTCAGTTAAGGAGCTTGTCTGAAAATGCTTTTTTCAAACGTAACAAGATTATATGTTTATTTTTAGTAAAATAAAATCTTTTGTTCTGTTGTATGCAAGCAAATACAGTGCCTGTTACTTTCTAGATCTCAAGTGGTGGATTCAGTCTTCATTTGTTGTGCTTCTATCTCAAGCTACAAATTATAGTCTTTTGTATCAGTTGTTAAATAAGCATGTAAAATTAACTCAATAAGAATACAGTTAGTTGAGATATTTGGTGTTTACAAAATATAAATAAGTACAAGAAAAGTAAGCGTTACATGCTGGAAGTACATATTCATTATTCGTAAATGATCCGAAGACTTGAAAGACCCATATTTATTATATAACCATATTTGTGAATTACCACTTAGGAACTTGAAGTGAAAAAAACAGTTATATATTTATATTAAGAATTCACATACAAATACATAACCCTCTCTCTCAAGTGCTCACCATACCTTACTACAAACGAAGGAGGCCTGAGGCCACAGAAGTTCAAATATATAAAACATATTGAAATATCAAATATTTTGATCTAAGTTCAAGCAAATCAAATAATGAGTTGCAAAGATTTTCATACAATTTGACTCAATGAAAACATAAAGAGATTAACAGCTGAAAAAATTTTGAAAAATATGAACTTTATTGGGTATGAACAATGTATTTCATTTAAAAAAAAAAGCCTACAACATGTTTAGTTCATCATGGCTCCCATATTTTTAAGAATTATAATTCACTATACACAAGTTGCAAATTAAGCTAGAACAAATACGTGGAAACACCTGCAGATATTTGTAATTTGTACTATGAAGTTCTGCAAAAGATAAAGAATTTAAACCATTAAAAAATTTAACAAAGGGTCCAGTGGTGTTGCACGTAAAGCCACCACTTGTGATGCCAGGATCCCATATGAGTGCAGTAGGTGTCTTGGCTGCTCACTTCTGATCCAACTCCCTGCTAATGGCCTAAGAAAGAAGAAAGACTTTGCCCAGCTGTTGGGATTCTGACACACATGTGCAAGACCCTGAGGAAGCTCTTGGCTCTTGTCTTCAGCCTGGCCCATCCCTGGTCATTGAGGACATTAGAGAAGTAAATCAGCAGGTGGGACGCATTCTCTCTCTCTGGGTCTCTCCCTCTCCCTCTGTAACTTTCACATAACTAAATAGATCCTAACAAAATATACAGTGAACAAAAATTATTTTTTCCGATCATATTGATTTGACTCAATCAAATATGCTGGAAATGTGAGGTTAATGTTATTCTCATACACTATTAATTAATGATATTAATACATTCTTTTAGATGGTAATTTAGTAAGATCTATTCAAATTTGAAACATAGCATCCTTTCTATCTTGTAAGAACTTCACTGGAATTAGATCCTACACAAAACCCTGGATATTGTGGAATCATATGCACACCTCTGATAAGAACTTTTCTAATGTATTATATTTATAATATAAAAACATAATGGGTATTGTTTTGACAAAACAACAGACTAGTTATGGGATTTCTGGGTTTTGTTTCCAATGCATGAATGCTCAAATGATAGACCTTTAAATTAATTTATTGAGGGCTTGCCTACAATGTTACATATTCTGTAAACATTTCTGAATGTTGGATAAAACCTACAAGAACATATCCAAATATCTTTGATCTTTAATCTTAATCTTTAGTCTTTTTTTTTTTTGACAGATAGAGTTAGACAGTGAGAGAGAGAGAGACAGAGAGAAAGGTCTTCCTTTCATTGGTTTACCCCCAAAATGGCCGCTACAGCTGGAAATATGCTGATCCAAAGCCAGGATACAGGTGCTTCCTCCTGGTCTCCCATGTGGGTGCAGGGGCCCAAGCACTTGGGACATCCTCCATTGACTTCCCAGGCAACAGTAGAGAACTGGACTGGAAGAGGAGCAACTGGGACTAGAACCCGGCACCCACATGGGATGCTAGCGCCGTAGGTGGAGGATTAACCAAGTGAGCCACACTACCGGCCCCCAAAGATCTTTAATCTTAACCTAGTGTGGCAAACTTTTCTATAAAGAGCCAGGTAGTAAGTATTTTTGACTTTGTGGACTATAGTGCCTCTGCTGTCATCTAAAATATGAGTAAGCTATAGGTAAATAGATGGGATTGTATTCCAATAAAACTTTTTACAAAAACAGAAATGAAATAGATTTAGCCCACAGGAGCTATTACTGCAATGAATTTCCCTTTTCAGAATATCATGAATACATGTCATTACTCATTTTAAAGATATAATATCCCAGGGTGTTCCATACTATGATTTTCAAGAGGGAATTAAAAATAAATCTTTCAGGGCTGACTCTGTGGCACAGCAGGTAAAGATGCTGCTTGCAGTGCCAGCATCCCATATGGGCACCAGTTCAAGTCCCAGCTGCTCCACTTCTGATCCAGCTCTCTGCTATGGCCTGGGCAAGCAGTAGAAGATGGCCCAAGTGTTTGGGCCCCTGACCTGGGTGGGAGACCTGGAAGAAGTTTCTGGCTCCTGGCTTCAGATTGGAGCATCTCTGGCCATTGCAGCCAATTCTGGAGTGAACCACAGGATGGAAGACCTCTCTCTCTCTTTCTGCCTCTCCTTCTCTCTCTGTGTAACTCTGATTTTCACATAAATAAATTTTTAAAAATTATAGAGATAAATGATAATTAGATGACAACAAATAAGTCAAAATGTTAAATTCAGTACAATTATCAGGAAAATATTAAAGAAATGTGTATCAAGAAGTATACTCGCTAATTTAAAATATATAAAGATGATTTGCAGTCCTTTAAAACTACAGAGAAGGCAAAGAATGAATCACCTTGAAAAGGAAAAGAATTACTTTTGTCTACGAAAATGTGTACAGGTTGGTAAAATGATGCATTGGACATCCCACTGCATCCCATATCAGAGTTCCCATTTGAGTCCTAGCTCCACTGTTTTGGATCCGGATCACTTCTAGTGTGCCTGGGAGGGAGCAGATGATACTAAAATACTTAACTGCATGGCACTGCCCACATGGGAGCCTGATGGATTTCATTGCTCCTGGACTTGGTCAGGTCCAAACCTGGATGGTGCAGCTATGTGTACTGAGCCATTAGATGGAAGATCTCTCTCTCTCTCTGTCTCTCTGTTTCTCTCTGTCTCTGTCTCTCTCTCTCTCTCCCTTTTTTCCTACATCCTCCTCAGATTTTTAAATAATAAAGAAAATTTGAACATCAACATTTTCAGAAGAATGTAGAGAAATACCCTCCGCTAGGTGAGGTCTCAATGAGAAGGCCATCCAAGATGGTCACAGGTTCACTATTCTAGCATTGGTAGAGATTGCTAGTCTACCAATTGGGAGAAATTGATAGTAGAGTAATGATAATATACATGTGATAGCAATATTTTGAAATGCAAAAGGAACTAATATTATAACATAGGTTTGAATATTGTAAATTAAGACTAAATATCAACAATAGCTATAAGAAGATACAAATAAATAATTTATTATGAATTATCTATTATCTTTAGACTATAATCAACATATGAATTTCATAGCAAGAATTACTGCACCAGATCTAGAAATCTCTGATCATAGCATGAATTACTACGCCAGATCTAGAAATCTCTGATCAACTCGTCATGAAAGATGTCATTGTAAATCACAGAATTTTTCCTGATTTCATTATCACACAGGAAAAAGCTAACATTGATGGCCACACATTCACAGTGTTAATATTGCGAAAAACTGTTATACTAATAGCATACACAGGCAATCGTAATTATGACATGACAGAGGTAAAATCAATTCATGTTCTCATTAATAATATAGAATGTGATTACTCTCAATAGAATGAGTAATTTGTTAGAACCCTTAATAGAACGAATCTTGGCTGCTCCACTTCTGATCCAGCTCCCTTATAATCCACCTTGGAATGCAGTGGAAAAGGTCCATATGCTCGGACACTTACACCCTTGTGGGAGATCTTTAAGTAGCTCCTAGTTCCTGATCCAGTCGTCGCCACAACCATGATTTGAGGAGTGAGCCAGAGGGTGGGAAGATCTCTCTCTCTCTCTCTCTCTCTTGCTCTCTTTCAATCTCTCTCTCTGCATTTCAAATAAATAATTCTTTTAAAAAAGAAACAATCACAATTTTATTTAAGAATAAATATAGAGCTTCAGGATTTTCAATCAAGAAAACATCACTCCATAAATCAGTAGAAAACTTTAAGACAACTGTATCTAGAAGGACACTGTGGAATATTTCAATTCCAATGTTAAATTGAATCTCATCACAATCCAGATGCAGTGAAGGGAAAGAACTTGAATGGGGGAAAGAATATACTGAACATAGGTAGTACAGAAAAAATGTGCACTTTAAAGTAGACAGGAAAGCTTAGACACTTTCCTTGAGTTAATAAACTCTCAGTAAAAATAGTAACCCACAATGCTAACACTAGCCTACAACTTAGATACTGACTGATGTTATAAAATTGTGACAGTAATAAAATCAAATAAAAATAAATGAAAAGTGATGTTCATATCATTGGATAAATTGTGATTAGGATAAAACTGAGCAGTTTGGTATGAATAATTACTAAGTGTCAACTGAACAAAGAGATTTAGTGAAAATAGTCTTAAATCATATTTTTAAAATGATTGCATATCACAAGAGTAAAGATAATGTAACCCAAAAGAAGAACCCTGACATAAAAATTTCCTCATGTAAAATATGGCAGATGTCCTTAACAGCACTCTGGCCTCAGAATCAGCGCTTAAGTCATTCAGATCTGGCTGAAGAGCCCATGAGAGTATTTTAGGCATGGAAAGCCAAGACATTCTGGAAAAAAAAGACCTAAATCAAAGACCTCTGCAGTGAGATCCCAGTGGAAAGAATGGGCCATCAAAGAAGGAGGTACCTTTCTCTGAAGGGAGGAGAGAACTTCCACTTTGATTATGGCTTTGTCTAAATAAGATTGGAGTCGGCAAACACAAAAGGCTTTCATAGCCTTGGCAACTCATGACAAGAGCCTATGGTGATTACTGACACCATAAAAAAGAGTGTCAACATGTTAAATAAACAACAAGAGTCACTGTGCACTTACTCCTCATGTAGGATCTCTGTTCTTAATGTGTTGTACAATGTGAATTAATGCTATAACTAGTACTGAAACAGTATTTTACACTTTGTGTTTCTGTGTGGGTGCAAACTGTTGAAATCATTACTTAATATATACTAAATTGATCTTCTGTATATAAAGAGAATTGAAAATGAATCTTGATGTGAATGGAATGGGAGAGGGAGCGGGATATGGGAGGGTTGCAGGAATGAGGGACGTTATGGGGGGGAGCCATTGTAATCCATAAACTGTACTTTGGAAATTTATATTTATTAAATTAAAGTTAAAAAACATAATGCTATCGAAAATGTCAACAGTAATGATAAATTTGGAGATCCCTAAAAACTTCCAAATAGCAAAAAATTGTGTGATTCTGATAGCATGAAGCTATATTGATGTTAGACCATTCAGAGATACTATGTACAGGAAAGATTCCAAGATAACCTAGAAAATTTCCATGCGACTTGTAAACCTACAATGAAAAAGCCACATATTCATAATGCAAGAACCAGTATACCTAAGAACCTGAAATTATATGAGTGATAGCATTAAATTCAAAGGCAAAAGAAAAAAAGAATTTAAATGCTATGACAAAAATGATATGGTGGCAACTCTAAGTGGATAGAGTAATTTTGTAAAAAAAAATACAATGCTAAGAAAATGTGACAATTTTTATTGAACAATTATTCCTTAATATTACATGAAAAACCATGTGAAATTTTCAGAAACTAAAATCCAGAAAAGATAATTTCCTTTCCATAGTGATTTTAAAGGAACACCAGTATAAAGAAAATCCATAAAATCAATAAAGACTTAAAAACATCCTTGAAAGAGGAAAAGAGGGGCGGAGCCAAGATGGCAGAATAGTGAGGGCGCGCACTGATAGTCCAGGAAAATTTAGTTTAATAAAAGGGGAGTTACGGTAGCCGCAGAAAAAAGAACCAAATAAAAATTGCAGGGGAAACCCTTCTGGATGGAGCAGCCATGAATCGGAGGACCTACTGGGAGAACAAGGTTGCCCACCGCACGGAAGTCAAGTCGCAGGACCAAGCCGCAGAAGCCCCAGGGTCTGCGCGCCAGTGCTCCAAGGGGAGTGCATGCCACACAGACAACAGCGGGGAGACTTGGGACACTCAGGGCTCCGAGTGCACACATCGGCGCTGGAAGGGGAGGTGAGCTCAATAACCCGAGACATTGGTGGGGAAACGGGGGTCAGAATCTAGAGGGGGGCCGGAAAGTGCAGCAAACTCACTACCGGAAAGAAGGAAAAAAAAAAGCTTCCGGGTTTCTCTTCCCCCTAACCTTGCAAAGGTTACAAGGCTGCAAGGCTTGAAGAATTCCCAAGAGACAAAGAGCAGGCCTCCTCTCTGGATTTACATATCAATGGGGGAGAGCTAAGGAACTGAGTCACTACAATTCAGTAGCCTAGGCAACCCAGTGGGAGTCCAGAGGAGCCAAAGACTGGAAGCTAAATACCATCAATTCTGCACAGCCCTGCCCTGCGGTGTTACTTACCCCCTGAATAAATAAAATAAATAAATAAATAAAAAGAGAGAGATTTACCACGCATAACCTGAGGGTGTCACCTTTGCACACCCTTAACCAGGAAGAACCAGGCAGAGCTCTCAGGCCGCACCCATCTCAAGCCTCCAAGGCTCCTCCAACAGCAGGCAGTCCACTTAACACGGACACAGTATAAAAAAAAAAAAAAAAAACGCACAGTGACGCAAGAAGAATTAACTATGCCGAGTAACAAACACAGAAATAGAGGGAGCAAGATCAACGATGACACTATGATGCCTCCAAATAAGCAAAACACCCCAAGCCAAGAGTATGAAGATGATGAGATAGAAGAAATGCAAGATACGGATTTCAAAAAATTTATGATAAGAACATTTAGAAGTTTTCAAAAGCAAATCCTTGAACTACAGAAATCCTTAATGGACAAGATTGAAAATCTCTCTCGTGAAAATGAAATTTTAAGGAAGAGTCAAAATGAAACTCAGAAACTAGTAGAACAGGAAAGTGTAATAGTGAAGAGAAATCAAAATGAAATGAAGAGCTCAGTAGATCAAATGACAAACACATTAGAAAGCCTTAAAAACAGAATGGGTGAAGCAGAAGAGAGAATATCGGACTTAGAAGATAGAGCACAGGAAAACATACAGTCAAATCAAAGAAAAGAAGAGGAAATTAGAAATCTAAAAAATATTGTTGGGAATCTACAGGATACTATTAAAAAAACCAACATTCGAGTTCTAGGAGTTCCTGAAGGCATGGAGAGAGAGAAAGGATTGGAAGGCCTTTTTAGTGAGATACTAGCAGAGAACTTTCCAGGTTTGGAGAAGGACAGAGATATCCTAGTACAGGAAGCTCATAGAACCCCCAATAAACATGACCAAAAGAGATCCTCACCACGACACGTGGTAATTAAACTTACCACAGTGAAACATAAAGAAAAGATCCTAAAATGTGCAAGAGAGAAACGTCAGATTACTCTCAGAGGATCTCCAATCAGACTCACAGCTGACTTCTCATCAGAAACCCTACAAGCTAGGAGGGAATGGCGAGACATAGCACAGGTGCTAAGAGAGAAAAACTGCCAGCCCAGAATATTATATCCTGCCAAGCTCTCATTTGTGAATGAAGGTGAAATAAAGACCTTTCATAGCAAACAGAAATTGAAAGACTTTGTGGCCACTCATCCGGCCCTGCAAAAGATACTTAAAGATGTGCTACACTCAGAAACACAGAAACATGGCCATCAATATGAAAGAAGGGAAAGGAAGAACACCTACCAGTAAAAGAGCATGGGAAGCTCAAAGCATATACTAGAAAATATTTCCGGGAAAATGGCGGGCAGGGCAAAGTCACTATGTATCAATAGTCACATTGAACATTAATGGTCTGAATTCTTCAGTTAAAAGACACCGTTTGGCTGACTGGCTCACAGAACACAACCCAACTATTTGTTGCCTACAAGAAACATATCTCTCTAACAAAGAGGCATGCAGACTGAAAGTGAAAGGTTGGAAAAAGATATTCCATGCCAACAGAAACCAAAAAAAAAGCAGGTGTAGCCATAGTAATATCAGACAAAATAAACTTTAATACAAAAAAAGATATACCATGCCAACAGAAATGAAAAAAGAGTGGGTGTAGCCATCTTAATATCGGACAACATAAACTTTACCACAAAAACTATTAAGAGAGACAAAGAGGGACACTATATAATGATAAAGGGTTCAATTCAACAGGAAGATGTAACTATTATAAATGTATATGCACCTAATTACAGGGCACCGGTCTATTTAAAAGATATGTTAAGGGACTTAAAGGGAGATTTCGATTCCAATACAATAGTACTGGGGGACTTCAATACTCCACTCTCAGAAATAGACAGATCATCCAGACAGAAGATCAACAAGGAAACAGCAGATTTAATCGACACTATTGCCCAAATGGATCTAACAGATATCTACAGAACTTTCAACCCTACATCTACAGACTTCACATTCTTCTCAGCAGCGCATGGAACCTTCTCTAGGATTGATCACATACTAGGCCATAAAGCAAGTCTCAGCAAATTTAAAAGAATTAGAATCATACCATGCAGCTTCTCAGACCACAGCAGAATGAGGCTGTAAATTAGCAACTCAGGAAACCCCAGAAAGTATGCAAACACATGGAGACTGAACAACATGCTCCTGAATGAACACTGGGTCATTCAAGAAATCAAAAGAGAAATCAAAAACTTTCTGGAAGTAAATGAAGACAACAACACAACATATCAAAACTTATGGGATACAGCAAAAGCAGTATTGAGAGGCAAATTTATAGCAATAGGTGCCTATATCAAGAAATTGGAAAGGTACCAAATAAATGAGCTTTCAGCGCACCTCAAGGACCTAGAAAAACTGCAGCAAACCAAACCCAAATCTAGTAGGAGAAGAGAAATAATTAAAACCAGAGAAGAAATTAACAGGATTGAATCCAAAAAAACATTACAAAAAATCAGCCAAACGAGGACTGGTTTTTTGAAAAAATAAACAAAATTGACACCCCATTGGCCCAACTAACTAAAAAAAGAAGAGAAAAGACCCAAATCAATAAAATCAGAGATGAAAAAGGAAACGTAACAACAGACACCACAGAAATAAAAAGAATCATCAGAAATTACTACAAGGACCTGTATGCCAGCAAACAGGAAAACCTATCAGAAATGGATAGATTCCTGGACACATGCAATCTACCAAAATTGAACCATGAAGACATCGAAAATCTAAATAGACCCATAACTGAAACAGAAATTGAAACAGTAATAAAGGCCCTCCCAACAAAGAAAAGCCCAGGACCAGATGGATTCACTGCTGAATTCTACCAGACGTTTAAAGAAGAACTAATCCCATTTCTTCTCAAACTATTCAGAACAATCGAAGAAGAGGGAATCCTCCCAAATTCTTTCTATGAATCCAGCATCACCTTAATCCCTAAGCCAGAGAAAGATGCAGCACTGAAAGAAAATTATAGACCAATATCCCTGATGAACATAGATGCAAAAATCCTCAATAAAATTCTGGCCAATAGAATACAACAACACATCAGGAAAATCATCCACCCAGACCAAGTGGGATTCATCCCTGGTATGCAGGGATGGTTCAACATTCGCAAATCAATCAATGTGATTCACCACATTAACAGACTGCAAAAGAAAAACCATATGGTTATCTCAATTGATGCAGAGAAAGCATTTGATAAAATTCAACACCCTTTCATGATGAAAACTCTAAGCAAATTGGGTATAGAAGGAATATTCTTCAATGTAATCAAAGCAATTTATGAAAAACCCACAGCCAGCATCCTATTGAATGCGGAAAAGTTGGAAGCATTTCCACTGAGATCTGGCACCAGGCAGGGATGCCCACTCTCACCACTGCTATTTAACATAGTTCTGGAAGTTTTAGCCAGAGCCATCAGACAAGAAAAAGAAATCAAAGGAATACAAATCAAGAAGGAAGAAGTCAAACTATCCCTCTTTGCAGACGATATGATTCTGTACTTAGAGGATCCAAAGAACTCTACTAAGAGACTATTGGAACTCATAGAGGAGTTTGGCAAAGTGGCAGGATATAAAATCAATGCACAAAAATCAACAGCCTTTGTATACACAAGCAATGCCATGACTGAGAAAGAACTGCTAAGATCAATCCCATTCACAATAGCTACAAAAACAATCAAATACCTTGGAATAAACTTAACCAAGGACGTTAAAGATCTCTACGATGAAAATTACAAAACCTTAAAGAAAGAAATAGAAGAGGATACCAAAAAATGGAAAAATCTGCCATGCTCATGGATTGGAAGAATCAACATCATCAAAATGTCCATTCTCCCAAAAGCAATTTATAGATTCAATGCAATACCAATCAAGATACCAAAGACATTCTTTTCAGATCTAGAAGAAATGATGCTGAAATTCATATGGAGGCACAAGAGACCTCGAATAGCTAAAGCAATCTTGTACAACAAAAACAAAGCTGGAGGCATCACAATACCAGACTTCAGGACATACTACAGGGCAGTTGTAATCAAAACAGCATGGTACTGGTACAGAAACAGATGGATAGACCAATGGAACAGAATTGAAACACCAGAAATCAATCCAAACATCTACAGCCAACTTATATTTGATCAAGGATCTAAAACTAATTCCTGGAGCAAGGACAGTCTATTCAATAAATGGTGCTGGGAAAACTGGATTTCCACGTGCAGAAGCATGAAGCAAGACCCCTACCTTACACCTTACACAAAAATCCACTCAACGTGGATTAAAGACCTAAATCTACGTCCTGACACCATTAAGTTATTAGAGAACATTGGAGAACCCTTCAAGATATTGGCACAGGCAAAGAATTTCTGGAAAAGACCCGGGAGGCACAGGCAGTCAAAGCCAAAATCAACTATTGGGATTGCATCAAATTGAGAAGTTTCTGTACTGCAAAAGAAACAGTCAGGAGAGTGAAGAGACAACCGACAGAATGGGAAAAAATATTTGCAAACTATGCAACAGATAAAGGGTTAATAACCAGAATCTACAAAGAGATCAAGAAACTCCACAAAAACAAAACCAACAACCCACTTAAGAGATGGGCCAAGGACTTCAATAGACATTTTTCAAAAGAGGAAATCCAAATGGCCAACAGGCACATGAAAAAATGTTCAAGGTCACTAGCAATCAGGGAAATGCAAATCAAAAGCACAATGAGGTTTCACCTCACCCCGGTTAGAATGGCTCACATACAGAAATCTACCAACAACAGATGCTGGCGAGGATGTGGGGAAAAAGGGACACTAACCCACTGTTGGTGGGAATGCAAACTGGTCAAGCCACTATGGAAATCAGTCTGGAGATTCCTCAGAAACCTGAAGATAACCCTACCGTTCGACCCAGCCTTCCCACTCCTTGAAATTTACCCAAAGGAGTTTAAATTGATAAACAAAAAAGCTGTCTGCACCATAATGTTTATTGCAGCACAATTCACAATAGCCAAGACCTGGAACGAACCTAAATGCCCGTCAATGGTAGACTGGATAAAGAAATTATGGGATATGTATTCTTTAGAATACTATACCGCAGTAAGAAACAACAAAATCCAGTCATTTGCAACAAAATGGAGGAATCTGGAACACATCATGCTGAGTGAAGTAAGCCAGTCCCAAAGGGACAAATACCATATGTTCTCCCTGATCAGTGACAACTGACTGAACACCAAAAAGGAAACCTCCTGAAGTGAAATGGACACTATGAGAAATGGTGACTTGATCAGCATAGCCCTGACTGCTAATGGACAACTTAATACATTATCCCTCATAGTATTTTTTTTTGTCTGTTCTACTTAATATGACTGGTTTAATTCTGTATTTATCACACAGTTATTCTTAAGTGTTGAAAATTAACTGAAATGTGATCCCTGTTGAACATAAGAGTGGGAATAAGAGAGGGAAGAGATGTATAATTTGGGGCATGCTCGGGCTGACTTGCCCCAATTGGTAGAGTTGGAAACATACCAGGGGATTCCAATTCAATCCCATCAAGGTGGCATGTGCCAATGCCATCTCACTAGTCCAAGTGATCAATTTCAGTTCACAATTGATCATAATGAAAGGACTAAGAGTCAAAGGGAGCACATAAACAAGTCTAGTATCTGCTAACACTAACCAATAGAATAAATAAAGGGGAGAGTGATCCAACATGGGAAGTGAGATACTCAGCAGACTCATAGAATGGCGGATGTCCTAAATAGCACTCTGGCCTCAGAATCAGCCCTAAAGGCACTCGGATCTGGCTGAAAAGCCCATGAGAGTATTTCAGGCATGGAAAGCCAAGACACTCTGGCAAAAAGATCTCTGTGAGTGAGATCCCAGTGGAAAGAACAGGTCTTCAAAGAGGGAGGTGCCTTTCTCTGAAGGGAGGAGAGAACCTCCACTTTGACTATGACTGTGTCTAAACAAGATAAGAGTCGGAGAACTCAAGGGACTTCCATAGCCTTGGAAACTCATGACTGGTGCATAGGGAGATTACTGATGCCATAAACAGGAGTGTCAATTTGTAAAGTCAACCACAGGAGTCACTGTGCACTTACTCCTCATGTAGGATCTCTGTCCTTAATGTGCTGTACACTGAGGCTTAATGCTATAACGAGTACTCAAACAGTATATTTCACTTTGTGTTTCTATGGGGGTGCAAACGATTGAAATCTTTACTTAATGTAACTAAACTGATATTCTGTAAAAAAAAAAAAAAGAAATTATCAATTCCCAACTTGACTCTCACTGGGATTAAACATGACAATAGGTCTGATCTGATTTCATCATCATTTAAAAAAAATCATCTATTATTTTTCACTTTATGTTTCTGTGTGGGAGCAAACTGTTGAAATCCTTACTTAAGGTATACTAAGCTGATCTTCTGTATATTAAGATAATCGAAAATGAATCTTGATGTGAATGGAAGGGGAGAGGGAGTGGCAAAGGGGAGGGTTGTGGGTGGGAGGGACGGTATGGGGGGGGAAGCCATTATAACCCATGAGTCGTACTTTGGAAATTTATATTCATTAAATAAAAGATAAAAAAAAAAGAAAGAGGAAAAGAGAATGCTGGTCTCAGATGGATATGGGATGTTTTGAAGTTAAAAATTTCTTAACCCAATCTTTTGGCCAGCACCACGGCTCACTAGGCTAATCCTCCACCTTGCGGCGCCGGCACACTGGGATCTAGTCCCGGTCGGGGCGCCAGATTCTGTTCTGGATGTCCCTCTTCCAGGCCAGCTCTCTGCTGTGGCCAGGGAGTGCAGTGGAGGATGGCCCAAGTGCCTGGGCCCTGCACCCCATGGGAGACCAGGAGAAGCACCTGGCTCCTGCCTTCAGATCAGCGCAGTGTGCCAGCCACAGTGCACCAGCCATGGTGGCCATTGTGGGATGACACAATGGCAAAAGGAAGACCTTTCTCTCTGTCTCTCTCTCTCACTGTCCACTCTGCCTGTCAAAAAAATATTCAAATACAAAGTTAAAAAATTTTCTATATTAGGGTACAAATATATTGTGATAACAATGACTAGAACTGTTTTTATAGGAGTGAAACTACAATAAGAACATTAAGATCATTTCATAAAAAATAGTATAAAAAATAGTCCATTGAATTCTTTAAAATGCAAAAAGGAAAAATGAATGGAAATAAAGCAAAAATTTTGAAAATTACCAGATAAACATTGATGGAATGATATTTCTATCTAAATCCTTGAAAATTAAGATTAAAATTTTATAGTCCTCCAGAATTCCAGAAAAGCTAAAAGAAATCCTCTAGGAACTGAGGAAGATTGGGTTAAGATTGCCTGAGAATTAGGGGCACAAAATAGTTGCAGAGAGAATTCAAAACATTTCCATCATGTTGATATCATAAGAAGAAGTCAATCAAATAGGATATTGATGATATAAAGAGGTCACACAATGAATAAAACAACAATTAAAAATGAGCATTTTACACGTGAATTAAGTTTTGATGATTGTAATTAGATTATAGGATACATAATAGAGTGATCAATAGACATGAAGGAATTTGGTGAACAATAATCCAGTAAATATTTTTACCATGAGAAAAATTTTAAAATCAAGGAAGGTAAATCAAGGAATATTTTTGGTGCCTTAATTCTTTAATTATTCTATCATTTTCAACTTTTAGTTTATTTCCATTGGAAATATCAAGTGAATATCCTTGTGTATATATCTCTCTTCACAATCCTGATAATTTTATTTTCATTCTTTTTCTAAAATTTTATTTATGTTATACAATTTTCATGTATTTTATATGTAGTGATTTAGAAACACTGTGATATTTCTCACCCTACCCTCCATTCATCCATGTTCCAACCCTTCATCCTCCTCCCTCTCCCATTACCACTGTTAAATTTTCAAAGATCTACTTTCAGTTTAATTAATGTTTGTAAAGTTAGCCCATTTTAAGTAAGAGAATTCAATAAACAGTATAAGGAAAACGGAAAAAAAATAATTTTAATCAAATTGATAAAACTGCAATGAAAAATAAACCAGGATGAGCTAAGTTTTCTGTGCTAGGATGAGCATATACTACATCATGATGTATACATGTCACAGAAATAAAAGATGAGGATATAACCCATAATCTGCTTATTGGAAGTGACAGCAATAATGTAGGAGCAATAGCATAACAAGCATATACAACAGGATTGGAACAACCAACATGTATTAAATTTGCATTAAACTTGAGAAATAAAAGAAGAAATCAATAATTGTAAGTAAGGAAAATATGCCATTTATAACAAAAAAACCCTTAAATGAAAGATACTGGCATCTACAGTTACACTTATGCACAAAAACTACCAATATAAAAGTATATTACCTAAAAAGGGAGAATGAGAATAAAAGCCAAAAGTCTTTCTGATGAACGATATACATAAAAATGGCCAAAAAAATTAATAAAATTTTGAGTATGTTTATGATCTTCCAATTAGACTCACAGCAGACTTCTCATCAGAAACACTACAGGCTAGGAGAGAATGGCGAGACATAGCACAGGTGCTAAGAGAGAAAAATTGCCAGCCCAAAATATTATATCCTGCTAAGCTCTCATTTGTGAATGAAGGTGAAATAAAGACCTTTCATAGCAAACAGAAATTGAAAGACTTTGCCGCCACTCGTCTGGCCCTGCAAAAGATACTTAAAGATGTGCTACACTCAGAAACACGGAAACATGGCCATCAATATGAAAGAAGGGAAAGGAAGAACACCTACCAGTAAAAGAGCATGGGAAGCTCAAAGCATATACTAGAAAATATCTCCGGGAAAATGGCAGGGCAAAGTCACTATGTAACAATAGTCACATTAAACGTGAATGGCCTGAACTGTCCAGTTAAAAGACACAGACTGGCTGACTGGCTTAAGGAACAACACCCAACTATTTGTTGCCTACAAGAAACACATCTCTCTCACAAAGATGCATGCAGACTGAAAGTGAAAGGTTGGAAAAAGATATTCCATGCCAACAAAAACCAAAAAAAAGCAGGTGTAGCCATATTAATATCAGACAAAATAAACTTTAAAACAAAAACTGTTAAGAGAGACAAACAGGGGCACTATATAATGATTAAGGGTTCAATTCAACAGGAAGATATAACAATTATCAATGTATATGCACCTAATTACAGGGCACCGGTCTATTTAAAAGATATGTTAAGGGACTTAAAGGGAGACTTAGACCCCAATACAATAGTACTGGGGGACTTCAATACTCCACTCTCAGAAATAGATAGATCATCCAGACAGAAGATCAACAAGGAAACAGCAGATTTAATCGACACTATTGCCCAAATGGATCTAACAGATATCTACAGAACTTTCAATCCTACATCTAAAGACTTTACATTCTTCTCAGCAGCGCATGGAACCTTCTCTAGGATTGATCAAATACTAGGTCATAAAGCAAGTCTCAGCAAATTTAAAAGAATTAGAATCATACCATGCAGCTTCTCAGACCACAGCAGAATGAGGCTGGAAATTAGCAACTCAGGAAACCCCAGAAAGTATGCAAACACATGGAGACTGAACAACATGCTCCTGAATGAACACTGGGTCATTCAAGAAAACAAAAGAGAAATCAGAAACTTTCTGGAAGTAAATGAGGATAACAACACAACATATCAAAACTTATGGGGTACAGCAAAAGCAGTATTGAGAGGCAAATTTATAGCAATAGGTGCCTATATCAAGAAATTGGAAAGGTACCAAATAAATGAGCTTTCAGCGCATCTCAAGGACCTAGAAAAACTGCAGCAAACCAGACCCAAATCTAGTAGGAGAAGAGAAATAATTAAAATCAGAAAAGAAATTAGCAGGATTGAATCCAAAAAAAAATTACAAAAAATCAGCCAAAAGAGGAGCTGGTTTTTTTGAAAAAAAATAAACAAAATTGACACCCCATTGGCCCAACAAACTAAAAAAAGAAAAGACCCAAATCAATAAAATCAGAGATGAAAAAGGAAACGTAACAACAGACACCAAAGAAATAAAATGAATCATCAGAAATTACTACAAGGACTTGTATGCCAGCAAACAGGGAAACCTATCAGAAATGGATAGATTCCTGGTCACATGCAATCTACCTAAATTGAACCATGAAGACATAGAAAACCTAAATAGACCCATAACTGAAACAGAAATTGAAACAGTAATAAAGGCCCTCCCAACAAAGAAAAGCCCAGGACCAGATGGATTCACTGCTGAATTCTACCAGACATTTAAAGAAGAACTAATTCCATTTCTTCTCAAACTATTCAGAACAATCGAAAAAGATGGAATCCTCCCAAATTCTTTCTATGAAGCCAGCATCACCTTAATCCCTAAGCCAGAGAAAGATGCAGCACTGAAAGAAAATTATAGACCAATATCCCTGATGAACATAGATGTAAAAATCCTCAATAAAATTCTGGCCAATAGAATACAACAACACATCAGGAAAATCATCCACCCAGACCAAGTGGGATTCATCCCTGGTATGCAGGGATGGTTCAACATTCGCAAATCAATCAATGTGATTCACCACATTAACAGACTGCAGAAGAAAAACCATATGATTATCTCAATAGATGCAGAGAAAGCATTCGATAAAATTCAACACCCTTTCTTGATGAAAACTCTAAGCAAATTGGGTATAGAAGGAACATTCCTCAATATAATCAAAGCAATTTATGAAAAACCCACAGCCAGCATCCTATTGAATGGGGAAACGGTACCAGACAGGGATGCCCACTCTCACCACTTCTATTAAACATAGTTCTGGAAGTTTTAGCCAGAGCCATCAGACAAGAAAAAGAAATCAAAGGAATACAAATTGAGAAGGAAGAAGTCAAACTATCCCTCTTTGCAGATGATATGATTCTTTACTTATGGGATCCAAAGAACTCTACTAAGAGACTATTAGAACTCATAGAGGAGTTTGGCAAAGTGGCAGGATATAAAATCAATGCACAAAAATCAACAGCCTTTGTATACACAAGCAATGCCATGGCTGAGAAAGAACTGCTAAGATCAATCCCATTCACAATAGCTACAAAAATAATCAAATACACTGGAATAAACTTAACCAAGGATGTTAAAGATCTCTACAATGAGAATTACAAAGTCTTAAAGAAAGAAATAGAAGAGGATACCCAAAAATGGAAAAATCTGCCATGCTCATGGATTGGAAGAATCAACATCATCAAAATGTCCATTTTCCCAAAAGCAATTTATAGATTCAATGCAATACCAATCAAGATACCAAAGACATTCTTTTCAGATCTAGAAAAAATGATGCTGAAATTTATATGGAGGCACAAGAGACCTCGAATAGCTAAAACAATCTTGTACAACAAAAACAAAGCTGGAGGCATCACAATACCAGATTTCAGGACATACTACAGGGCAGTTGTAATCAAAACAGCATGGTACTGGTACAGAAACAGATGGACAGACCAATGGAACAGAATTGAAACACCAGAAATCAACCCAAACATCTACAGCCAACTTATATTTGATCAAGGATCTAAAACCAATTCCTGGAGCAAGGACAGTCTATTCAATAAATGGTGCTGGGAAAACTGGATTTCCACGTGCAGAAACATGAAGCAAGACCCCTACGTTACACCTTACAACATGGATTAAAGAGCTAAATCTATGACTTGACACCATCAAGTTATTAGAGAACATTGGAGAAACCCTTCAAGATATTGGCACAGGCAAAGAATTTCTGGAAAAGACCCGGGAGGCACAGGTAGTCAAAGCCAAAATCAACTATTGGGATTGCATCAAATTGAGAAGTTTCTGTACTGCAAAAAAACAGTCAGGAGAGTGAAGAGACAACCGACAGAATGGGAAAAAATATTTGCAAACTATGCAACAGATAAAGGGTTGATGACTGGAGAAAGAAAATGCGCTAGTATACATTACGGAATACTGCTCAGCAATAAAAAAGAATGAAATCCTGTCTTTCACAACAAAATGGATGCAACTGGAAACTATTATACTTTGTAAAATAAGACAGTCTCCAAAAGAAACATTATATATATATCGCCAATTGATAATGACATCACAATGGTTTTGGCAGTATCACAATGGATTATGACACAGCCATTGTATTTTAGGACATATTGTGATATTGCAATTATGACACACAATGATAGGTTTCTGATGTTACACTGGTTTTTATGACAAAAATTCATAATGAGAATACAATGGTTTGTTTGTAAAATCACAGTTTCATGTTTATGTTATCACAGTAATGACATGTCATAATGCTTTTGTGACATCACAATTTATTATAAAATGATAATAGTGATTTATGACATCACCTGCTAATAGGATGGGAGCATGGCCATGGAGGACATTCACCACATGCTTCTGAAGGCCCAGGCTGGGCTTCAGGATGGAACCTGCAGACCCAGACATTCCGTGTACCCCCACCCCAGGCTGCTTCAGAACTGGAAACTCAATCAAGATAGGCCAGGGACAGTGCCATCACTCTGCCTTAAGAGACAGGTCTGCACCAGATCCAGGCATGGAGACAGCTCTGACCCTGTCTTGGGGTAAGAAGGGAGGGGTGTGCTCACTCCCATGGCCACACGCATCCCCACACAGGCTTTGTCCTTCAAAATGCTGATTAAATGAGAATCATTTCCCCAGTGCTTTGAGGATGAGTGTTCGATGAGTTGAAGCCCAGGTTGCACTTTCCAGTCCCGTTCATTTCTCTGGGCTGGATGGGCTCCTGAGGCCCATGCATGGTTTTCTAGAGGGTTCTGGCTGTGTTGCACAAGCAGCACTGCCTGTTCTTTTCTTTCCTTTTTTAAAGCTTTTATTTAATGAATGCAAATTTCATAGGTACAACTTTAGAAATATAGTGATTTTCCCCCCATACCCACCCTCCCATATCCACTCCTGTCGCACCTCCTACTCCCTCTCCCATCCCATTCTTCATTAAGATTCATTTTTAATTAACTTTATATCCATAAGATCAACTCTATACTAAGTAAAGATTTCAACAGTTTGCACCCCCCCCCGGCCCCGCATATGAAGTACTGTTTGAGAACAAGTTTTGCAGTTAATTCTCATGGTACAACTCATTAAGGACAGAGGTCCAACCTCAGGAGTAAGTGCACAGTGACTTCTGTGGTTCATTTAACAATTGACACTCTATGTATGACATCAGTGATCAGTGATCAGGCTCTTGCCATGAGCTGCCTAGGCTATGGAAGCCTTTTGAGTCCACAAACTCCGTCATTATTTATACAGGGCTGTAAGCAAGGTGGAAGTTCTCTCCTCCCTTCAGAGAAAACTACCTCCTTTCATAGCCCATTCTTCCCACTGGGGTCTCACTCACAGAAATCCTTCATGTAGGATATTTTTTGCCCCAGTGTCTTAACTTCCTGTTACTTCTTTCTGAGTTTCACAAACACCTGGATGGTTGTGTAGGCATCAGAGTGTACAGTGAGGCTTTAGTCCTATAGAAATGGGACCACCCAGCTTGTTGGGCCTGGGTCCACATTGAACTTGTGACACCCTCAAGATGAGATTGAGGACTGTGGGCTGGGAATCCCAAGTGGCCCAAGTTGCCCCTAAAAGTGACTACATTCAAGTCATAGCCCTTTGTCTTAGACTTCCTTACATTGCAGCCAGGGGCACTGCTGTGGAGCAGGCATCAGCAACCAAGAACTCTGCAGGGGTGGCCGTGGACCACATGGTTTCCACAGGTGATGTAGGCAGCTGAGGGGTCTGCATTCAAATCCCCCAAGCAACAACCAAATCAGCCAGAAGCCAGGGAGAACTGGGCGTTCAAAGAACCATCTCAAAGTCAGAAAGGGCAACTTGCTCCTGGAGTGAGGGGAGAGACCATGCCCACCACGGGCCTCTCCTAACCCCACAACCTCATAGCCTCTTCCAGGGCCCCGACTTTCTGCTCTTGCCCATTTTCTGGCCCAACAGCCAGGCTGGCACCTCCATGGCAGAGGGCCCTGTCCCCCTCCTCCAGCACAGGGGCAGGCCAGAGGAGGAGTGCATGGGCCCTGCCCCTCTTCAGAGGTGGGTGGCAGGGTGTGCCATGGGGCAGATGGAGGATGGTGAAGCTGTGGCCAGGCTGCCTCTCTCTCTGTACCCCACAGGCCTTCTCTGTCCTGAGTGCCTGGGCCCAGCATGGGAGCCAGCAGCCCAGCAGCATCCGACTGCTGGGAGTGTGATTCAGAGACCAACTGTTGTTCAGTGAGATCATCCGTCAACAGCATGCTCTCTCCCTTCTTTTTAATGTGACAAATCAAAAAACCATGACTTTTTATTTATATTTTAATGATTCTGAGTTGCTCAACCTTATTTAATTTTACAGTAAATTAGTGGTCATTTGCCCAGGAACCTTTACTGGGGAATCTTTGGTGTTGTTTTTGGCCCTGGGATCCTTTCCTAGAGGAGGGGTGCTTAACCAGGTTACACACCCCTGACTCTGCTGTTGGAAGGATTCCTTCCCACACAGAGTCTGTTCTTCAAGTCACAAAGAAGTGGGGCAAGCATAGCCCATGTCATGCAGGACAGGCCACCGGGAAGGGGACCAGTAGGATTTGTAGGGCTTGCAAAACCTGAGGCCAATCATCAGAGTTGGGAGATCTGGGCCCTCATGGGCACAGAAGCTGACCCTGCATGGCTGAGGGCTCTCCTCTTCCCAGGCCATCAATTCTGTGTCTGTAGAAGGGAGGGAAGCCTGGCTGGCCTTAAGATTATGGGGTTCAGCCCTATAGCTCAAGGTTCTCCTGGGCAGATTTCTTGGTGGTTTGGATGGGCACCATGCTCATCTTGGCAGAATGAAAATGTTGGGGAGTAGACCACACATGTGCTGCGTGACTGACCCTGGGGGAGTCTCTGCAGGCACTGCACAAGCCCTCAGTCTGTGCAGAGGGGAGGGTGACAGTACCACCAGTCCACAGTGCTCTTGGGAGTCAGCATGCCCTGTATGACTAATCGGGGGAGCCCTTGGTGGTGCTGTACAAGCCCTCTGACTCCTCTGTGCAGGAGGCAGGGTGACAGCACCACCTGCCCCACACAACTCTTCCTTGGTGATCAGCCCCCTGCCTGGGAGCAGAAGCACTGGGAGAATCTGCTCTAGGGCGTGGTCACTTTCTCTTCTTGTGCAGGGGCCAGCAGGAGTGACTCTGCCCAAGGAGCAGTGAGCCATGCATGCAGCTCAACCAGAGAATGGCCATAGCCCTGCCACCCGAGGTCCCCTGCCTCTGTGGGCCCCAGTCCCATGCACAGGGACTCAGAGGCCACGTGGTGATGTAAAAACATGGCTTTGGGAGTGTAATAAACCAGTGCTTGAGTCTGTTTATCCAACTACGGTGAGGGAGACCCTCTGAGACTGTTTCCGCAACTGTTAACCAGGGCTGAACAGTCTACAGGGAGGATGTGGTGGCTGAGCCAGTGTGAAGATGCAAGGTCCCTGGGGTCCGCAGCCCAGCCTGCTGGTATCTCCTCTTGTGTGATAAACTCCGCCCAGTTGCAGTGCCTTTTGCTCAGGCCCCCTCTACCCCTCAGGCTGGCTGCCAAGCCCTCCTCCACACACTGATGGAGGGCCCACTGGAGGAGAGGGGTAGCTTAATCCAAAAGTCACACTCGTGTGGTCATAGGCAACAGACTGATGAAATTAAGCATACACGGCTACTTTGTTGTTCTTTGAACTGACAGCTGCTGGTATGAAAATAAATTAAATTTCATGTAAGTGACCTTTTTGGTTCTTTTAATGATCTAAGTTTTTCTGCATTGTTAAATTGTTTCCATTAGTGTTATCGAGGCAGAGAAACCTCTGGGACAGTAGAAACAAGAATTACAAGAAGGCTGCTCCAATGTGACCCCAGAATTTGGGGAAATGCCCTGCCCCAGCCTTGACTCCTCAGAGCCATGAAGGCTGTGGAGCTACCAGATTCAACCCTTGGCTCTGCTATCTATAGAGCTCAGGACCAGGATTTCAGACTGTCCTGGGTTCAAGTCCAGGCTTGGCACCCTTAACCACATCACCTTGGTCAGTCATTTCAGTATCTGTGCCTCATCTTCCTGATCCACACCAGGGAGGTGACAGCTGTGCCTCTTCCCGAGCGTCGCAGGCCTGCCCTCACATGCTCAGCAGAGCTCAGCTTGTTCTTATGAGTTACATGACCTTGAACGAATGGAGCATCTTCATGGATTCCAGGCAGGGGTTCATGGGAAGACATCCTTGGCCCCAAACTCTCGAGACACACTCCCCCTGCCTGTCCTCTCCCACCCACCACATCCCCTCCTCCTCTTCCACACACCTGTGCCTCTGGCCAGGTGCTGGGCATGGCTTTCTGCATTCATTGGAGAAGCAGGGGGCTTGCCCAGGGTGTGGAGCAGGTATGGAGTTGACATCTGTTACCTGCCCAACCTTGTGGCCATTCTCATTTCTGGAAACTCCTCCTCCTGCCCCAAGGCTACACCTGCTCTTCAGCAGCCTGCTCCTGACCACAGTGGTGCAGGCGACAGATGAGCACCTAGCCATGGAGGCCAAGCTGCCTTGGGATCTTTCTAACAAGGAGAAAGACACACACACACACACACACACACACACACATTGAGAGAGAGAGAGAGAATGACTTATGTCTTGCTATTGGAAGGAAGAGTCAGAAGAGAGCCAGTGAGGCTAGCAGGGATCAGGGATGGGAAGATAGCCTGGGGCCCATCAGTTCCCATTCCTACTCCTTCTCAAATCCCCACCTCATCATTGCTCCTTCGCCATCCAGTGAATTCAGTGCCATCTGTGGGTCTCTTTTTGCCCAGTAGCTCTAGACAGGTGGCTGTCATGGTGACCAGACTGCTCCCTCCTTGGTAGAGGAGAGAAGACAAAAGGACAGTAGAGCAGGCCAGGGGTTCTTGCAGGGCAGAGCTGCAGATTCAGATTAGTGGCTTCTCCAAAAAGCAAGAAATGATTCTAAAACGTTTCCTGGAAGATGTGGCCAGAATTGAGATAGGAGGGGCAGGCTGACTGAATACATGGAAAAAGGGAGAGGCCTCTGTGCAGGATGCATAGTGGAGGAGGGACAGCAAGGGGAGCCATCATGTGAGGGGCAGGAAAGTGGGGACAGTGGGAGGAAGGGACAGGTCCTATCATGATTTCTTAGGCAAAGCCTTGGCTTGCTGTGTGACATCAGTCCTGCCTAGAGCTCTTAGAGCTCTGGAAAAGACAGAGAGACATATAAGGCACCTTGACAAGACAGACAGACAGACAGCAGGACCTCCAGGTAAGACAGAGACACAGACAGGGCCTCAGACAACAGACAGACAGGGTCTCTGGGTAAGACTGAGATAGGACATTGGGCAAAAAGGCAGAACAGGGCCTTTGCACAAGACAAACAGGGCCTCTGAGCCAGATGGACATGGAGACAGAGTTCTTGGCAAGAAAGACAGGACAACTGGGCGAAAAAGAGACACAGAGAGACAGAAATTCTGGGAAAGCAAAGGCACAGAGACAGGGCCTCTGTGCAAGATAGACAGGGCCTCCTGACAACCCAGACAGGGCCTCCAGGCATGACAGATACACAGACAAAGTCTCTGGGCAATACAGACAGACATGGCATATAATTAAGACTGACATACAGACCAGTGACCCTCTGGGCAAGTGGACAGTTGGGGCCGTTGAAAGACACTCAGGGCCTCTGAGCAAGACAAAGAGAAAGACAAGGTCTCTGGCCTAGATGGAGAGACAGATAGACAGGGTCTGTTGGAGAGGCTCAAAGACAGACAGGCACTCTGCACAAGAGAGACAGGCAGAACCTCTGGACAGGAAAGATAGAGTCTCTGTGTTTGACAGTTACACAGGTGAACAGGGTCCTGGGAAGAGATGCAGATCCTCTGGGCAAGACAGACAGGAAGGACCACTGTACAAGACATGCACACATACAAATCAAGGCTTCTACCCCAGAATATCACACAGATACAGGGGCCGTATGCAAGAACACAGACAAGGACTATGGGCAGGAGAGATAGACAAACAAAACAATAATCTCTGGGCAAGATGGAAACACAGGCAGACAGCGCCTCTGGGTAAGGCAAACACACAGACAGGGCCTGTGGACAGGACAGCCAGCCAGCCAGGGACTCTGGGGAAGAGACAGAGATGGCTTTGGATCAAGACAGGCAGACCAGTCATCCTCTAGGCCAAATGGACAGGCAGACAGGACCACTGAAAGGCAGAAACTCATGGCCTCTGGGCAAGATGGAAAAACAGGGTCTCAGGGCAAGACAGAGAGAGACAGACAGACAGACAGACAGGGCCTCTGGGAAAGAAAGACAAATAAGGCCTCGACACAAGACAGATACATATATAGAAAAGGCCTCTGTGTAAGATGAGCACAGATACAGGGGCTCTGGGCAACACACACAGCCAGGGGCTCAGGTCAGGTCAGATAGAAGAAGGCCTGTAGGCAGGATGGACACACAGGAAGACAGAGTATCTGAGCAAGACAGACAGGGTCTCTGGGCATGACATATATACAGACAATGCCTTTGGACAAGACAGCAACAGGGTCTCAGGGCAAGTCAGGGGGACAGAAAGGGTCTTTGCCAAGACAGACATTCAGGTCCTCTAGGAAAGAGGGACAGACAGTCAGGTCCTCTGGGCAAGAGGGGCACACACAGCGACAGGGCCTGTGGACGAGACATACAAGGCCTTTGGACAAAACAGACAAAAAGATCCTGGGCATGACAAATACACAGACAGGGCCTCTGGGCAAGGCAGACAGGGACTCTGAGACATACAGACAGAGAGAGCACTGGATAAGATGGACAGGCGGACAGGGCCACTGAAAGACAGACAGATGCTCACGGGCTCTGCAAGACACAGAAAGACAGGGTCTCTGCACAACGTGGAGAGACAGACAAGGCCTCTGGATAAGACAAGCAGAACATCAGGGTCTCTAAGCAAGACAGACAGGGCCTCTGGCAAGACACACAGACTGGGTCTCTGAGAAAGATAGATGTATAGACAAGGCCTCTGGGCAAGATGGACAGATCTGAACACCAGGGACACACAGACCAACAGGGACTCTGCCTAAGATAAACAGACAGGGCCTCTGGACATACAGACAGATACATAGGGACTCTGCCCAAGACAGAACCTTTGGACAGGAAAGACAGCAAGACAGGTCTTCTGAGAATGACAGATAGATAGAGCCTCTGGGAAAGGTGGACAGACAGGGCTTCTGGGATAGACAGAGAGAAAGTCAGGATCTCTGGACAAGACAGAGAGCAGACAGGCCCTTGACTAAGACACACAGACAGGGCTTCTGGGAAAGACAGACAGACTGGGCCTCTGGGCAAGAGTGACAGACTGGGCCTCTGGGCAAGACAGACGGACAGATAGGGACTCTTCAGAAGACAGAGCCTCTAGGGAGAGACAGACAGGGCAACTGGGATGATAGATACACTGAGAGGGCCACTTGGAAAGATAAACAGAGCCACAGGGCAGATGGACAGACAGGGCCACAGAAAGACTGACCAATAGTGGCTATGGGCAAGACATGCAGACAGGTCGTTCCTCTGTACAAGATGGACACACTGCAGATCAAGGGCCCTGTGCCAGATGGACACACAGAAACAGGGGCTTCTAGCCAGACAGACGTACTAGAGCTCTGGGTAAGACACACAGGAAAAAGCCTTTGTGTGAGATGAACACAGAAGCAGATGTGGCCTCTGGGCAATACAGACAGACAGACAGACAGGGTCTTGGGCACAATAGAGTGATAGAAAAAATGTCCTCTGGCTAAGACACAGAGACAGACAGTGCCTCTGGGAAAGATAGTCACAGACAGACAGGGGCTCTGGGCAAGACCAACGAGACTTTGGATAATCAGACAGACAAAGACTCTAGGCAGGACTTGCAGACAACAAGATAGGTACAGCCTGTGGGCATGACAGACACACAGACCAGGACTCTGGGAAGCACAGACAGGCAGGGAGGGACTACGGATAGGTTGGACAGACAGAGTCTCTGGGCAAGACAGAGCGACAGACAGGGACTCTTCACAAGACAGACAGAACCTCTGGAAAGGAGAGACAGACAGGCAGGTCTCTGGGAATGACATACACAGACAGACTGGAACTGTGGGCAAGACAGACAGACACAGCCTCTGTGCAAGATGGGCAGACAGAGCCACAGAAAGACAGTCAAGGGCTCTAGGCAAGACAGACCTACAGAAAGGTACTGTGCACAAGACAGACAGAAAGAGAGATAGGTACTCTGGGCAGGACAGATAAACAGACTGGATCTCTGGGAAACACAGACAAGTAGGAAATCAGATTAAAACAGGCAAGTGGTCCTCTGGTCAACGTGGACAGGTGGAGAGGCAGGGTCACTGAAAGACACTTAGGACCTCTAGGCAAGACAGACAGACAGGGCAACTGGACATTACAGATACACAGACAGACAGGGCCTCCGGGCTAGACTGACAGGGAGGCAGCCAGAGCCTCTGGGAAGTCAGACAGAGCCTTTAAGAAAGATGGACAGAGGGGCTGGCATTGTGGTGCAGCCGGGTAAAGCCCTGGCCTGAAGCACCAGCATCCCATATGGGCGCCAGACCGGCTGCTCCACTTCCGATCCAGCTCTCTGCTATGGCCTGGGACAGCAGTAGAAGATGTCTTAAGTCCTTGGGCCTCTGCACCCACGTGGGAGACCTGGAAGAAGCTCCTGGCTCCTGGCTTCGGATCAGCACAGTTCCGGCTGTTGTGGCCAACTGGGGAGTGAACCATCAGATGGAAGACCTCTCTCTCTGCCTCTCCTTTCTCTGTGTACTCTGACTTTCAAGGAAAATAATTTTTTTTTTAAAAAAAAGAAAGATGGACTGAAAGACAGACAGGTACTCTAAGTAAGACACACTCAGCTTCTGGCAAGACAAACACAGACAAGGTCTCTGGGCAAGAGAGACACACAGACATACTGATTCTCTGGGCAAGACAGACAGGGCCTCAGAGGGAGAGAAACTGAGAGTCAGGGCCTCTGGGTGAGACAGACGCACAGACTGATCCTCTGGGGAAAAGGCAGACAGAGGACTCAGGGGAAGAGGGCCTCTGAGCAAGGCAGAAAGACAGGGCCTATGGCATAGACAGACTCTGGGAAAGACAGGAAGATAGGCCTATGAGAAAGGTGGACCAACGGAGTGTCTGTGCATGACTGAAAGACGGGTAGACAGGGCCTCTGGGAAGACAGACAGACAGGGCCTCTGGGAAGACAGGATCTTTAGAAAAGATGGACAGAAAGACATGTACTCTGGGCAAGACACACATTCTGAACAAGACAAATGGGGCCTGAGACAGACACACAGATGGATCCTCTGGACAAGACAGACAGACAGACAAGGTCTCTGGGTCTCTGCTCAAGACAGATTCGGTTCTGAGAAAGAGAGACAGGTGGAGTCTTGGGGCAAGAGAGACAGTCTGGACCTTTGAGAAGTACAAACAGGGCATCCATACAAGATGGACACACTGATAAAGGTTCTCTGTGCAAGACAAACAGTGCATCTGGGCAAGACAGACACCAAGGGCAGCTGGACAACACAGGGACACAGACAGGGCTGCTGTCTAAGACAGAAGACAGGGCCTTTGAGACACAGACACACAGGGACTCTGTGCAAGACAGGCAGAGCTCTGACAGGAGAGACAGGCAGACAGGGCCTCTAGGCATGACAGATACACAGACAGGGCCTCTGGGTAAGGCAGAGTGAAACACACACAGGGCTTCTGAGCAAGACAGGCAGCACATGTGGGAAAGATAGACAGGACACAAGGCCTCAGGGAGAGATGGACAGACAGACATAAAGGGCCTATGGAAATGACAGACAGGAACTCCGGACAAGACAGACAAATGGACAAACAGGGCCTCTGGGCAAGAGAGACAGACAGGGATTCTGGGAAGCAGACAGATGGACAGGGCTATGGAAAGGTGGACAGAGGTACAGGGCCTCCTTGCAGATGGGTGGACAGGGCCACTTGACAAGACAATGACTAGACATGGCCTATCTGAGCTAGCTAGACAGAGGGGGTCTCTGGGCAAGACCGAGATACACACAGACAGGGACTCTGTGCAAGACAGATGGTGCTCTGGACAGGAGAGACAGACCGGGCCTCTGGGCAAGGCAGAAAGACATGACCTCTGAGCAAGACAGAAAGGCATACAGGACCTCTGGAAATGAGAGACAGTAAATGTGGACAAGACAAATACACAAAGACATCCTCAGGGCATGACTGACAGATGGGTGGACAGGGCCTTTCGGAACAGAGACAGGGCCTTTAGGCAGGACAGACAGAGAGGTTCTCTGGGAAAGACACTCAAGGAACAGTGTTCCAGGCACAAGGGATGGAGACTCAGGCAGCTAGCACATACTGTGCACACAAGGAAGACAGACTGAGAGCTGGCGTGGGCTACAGAGAGAGGATTTAAAACTGAGAGCACTCAAGGGCACCCATGGATCGCAGTTGTGTGTGATGTTGGTAACAGAAACACCACCGTGGTTTCAGGCACAGGAATGGAGCAGGAAGACTGGGGTGACTGCAGGGATGGGAAGGTGGAGATTCTGGGAGCCAGAGAGGATCTGCAGGTATAAGATTTGGAAAAGACAGGAGGGAAAACAGGAGATACCAGAAGCATCGGTACTTAGAGGAATTTAGAGCCTTTAGTGAACACGTTAGAATAGAAGATTGACAACTATCTCAGATTCCTTCTCAAGAAGTTAAAAGGAAATAAAACCTAGAAGGCTCCAAATAAAGGAAAGAAAATGGGTAGCAGCAGATACCAACGAAATGCCTGTAACAACACACTACAGAAACAATTATAAAGGAGTCTAAAAATAGTAGCAACATTAATAAACCAGCAAGGAGAGTGATTAAGGAAATAAAAGGGAAAACTGATAAAGGACCATTTTGAATCAAAACATTCATTTTTAAGAGTTTATTATAGACTGTAACAAAATGCCAAGAGGATCTTATGAAATAGGAATAAACATTTCACTACAGAGACAAAATCCACTATATTAGAAAACCATTTATTGAAACACAAATATAACATTAAAATAGGAAAACTACTATGTAAACTAAAAAAGTTCAATCAATTCTTGAAAAATCCAACCAACCAATCAATAAACAGGGAGTTCCATATGCAAAATTTCAGGCGCAGATTTATGGTGCATTCTAAACATTTAAGAGAGAAAAAACCAAATTTCGCATACTCACTAACAGTGCAAATAAACTGGGGAAATAAATGGGAGAACATTTAAAAAATTTCTTTTGTGAAGCCAGATTATATCAATTTTGCATCTGAACCAGGACATGAAATTAAAGATCACCTTTTTCATAACCAAAATTAAAATGTAAGAAAAATATTATTATAGGAATCAAACTATATGGAAACATAATGTATTAATAACAAGTGAGATTAAATAAAATGTAAAGATGGCAACCTTTCCCAAAGAAACCATTTAAATCATTCATATAGGTGAAGAAAATCCATGCGATTACTTAGATTAAATGTTTAAAAGTATTTAATAAATTCCAGCATCTAGCTGTAAAAAAACAACTAACAGAATAGTAAAATAAAGTAATATCCTTATCTGATCAAGATAGCCTAAAATGAACCTACAACAAAGAGCACAAGCTATACAGAACCAATGAAAGCTTTTCCCTGGGAGTGGGCTCAGCCAACATTGCCTCTTCTCACTGTCTGTATCCAACATGGCGCTGGAGGTGTGGTCATGGAAACACACTGGAAGCACAAGGTTCAAGGATCTACTTTTTTTTTTTTTTTGACAGGCAGAGTGGACAGTGAGAGAGAGAGAGACAGAGAGAAGAAAGGTCCTCCTTTGCGGTTGGTTCACCCTCCAATGGCCGCCACAGCCGGCGCACCGCGCTGATCCGATGGCAGGAGCAGGTACTTCTCCTGGTCTCCCATGGGGTGCAGAGCCCAAAGACTTGGTCCATCCTCCAATGCACTTCCCTGGCCACAGCAGAGAGCTGGCCTGGAAGAGGGGCAACAGGGACAGAATCCGGAGCCCCGACCGGGACTAGAACCTGGTGTGCCGGCACCGCAAGGCAGAGGATTAGCCTAGTGAGCCTCGGCGCCGGCCTCAAGGATCTGTTTTTAAACCACAATATGCATAAGTCACACTATGTATGCACAGATAGCTCAACATAATCCAGGCCCAGATACAACATTTACAAAATTACTGGGTGCAAGATTCAAATTACTGGATAAATAAAATTCAGAGTTACTATGTAACACCAAAAACCACACCAAATCCAGAAAATGTTATTAAGGCAGACTAGGAAGCAAATAGATAACAGAAAAAACGAGCCAGTAGAGGACTAGTCTATGCAGTACCTGTAAACATACATCAATTAAAGGAGTATTTAAAAGAATACAAACGGTGTAACAGAAAAGTGAGTTGAGGACATGAAGAAAATAATCAGCAGATGGAGTCCAGAGGCAGAGTCGTGGATTGTACTCACCTGCAGCGGGCCACTGGAGCTTGAAACCGCAGCTTGCTCACAGGCACTGGACAGGTGAGGCAGGAGGGCCTCCAGGAGGTGGGCCCACAGGAGGGCGCCTGCCTGCAGCTTCAGGGAGGCGCTGGGCTTCAGACCTGAACTCAAACCTCCATCCCCACGGGCCCCACCGACACAGAGGATTCTGATTGGTTGCGTCTCCTGTTACGTCATGCTGACTCAGCGGCTGTGCCAATTGTGCCCTCAGCAGGCACCCTCCTAGCAACACCAGGAAATCTCGCGGGATTGCAGAAGTGTTCTGCTGACCGGTGGAGACAGGCGGTGAGCGGCTCAGATCCGCTCTCCGCGGTCTGTCTTCGCTTCAGGACCCGGCAAGGAGGGTGTCCGGACACGTTGGGAGCTGGGGGATGGTGAGTGTGGGCTGGGTGTCAGTGGGGACACGTGTGTCCCTGGCGGAATCCGCAGAACAGGACAGCAGTCAGCCCCAGGCCTCCCCGTGGTCAGCTCTAGACTTGCAGACCCGAGCGCCCTGCTGGGACGGCTCCTCCCTGGACCCTCCCCAGTCCAGTGTAGGGGCTGGGCAGCACCCAGGACCCGGGGCATCCCGACCCGTCCCGTCCCCGCAAGCAGCGACTCCAGCGTAGTCCGGGCCCTGCAGCCCGCGTCTCCCCCGTTGTGCGGTGAGTCTGAGAGCAATAAGAGAACCGGGACTGCACGTGCGGGGTTCCTGCCCGGAGAAGCTGTGGTCTGGGCGCCCCCACCATCTCCCTAGCGGTTCCCTGAGTCCCCGCAGTTTTCTGGCTGGGGTCCTTGTAGCACGGCTCTTCCTACGGACTGAGTCCGTTTCCTGTGCCTGATAACACAGTGCCGCAGACTGGGTAAACCGGAAAGAAAGCAGTTTTATTTTAGCTCCAAAGTGGAGAGGCAGTGAGTTCTCGCTGGCTGAGCCCTGAGGCTGTGCAGCACCGCACACGGCCTCAGGAGGAGCATGCAGGAGACCCCAAGCCCTGGAGAGAACACAGGCATGGGTGTCCTCAGCCATTCTTGAGGGAGAGACATAATGACCGTACAGGACCCGCTTTTCATTCTGAAAATGGGGATTACATTTTCACAAGCGATTCAGATGGGATGAAGAAGGCGTCTTCCCTGAGCTGGTGTCCTTTCATCTTTTGTAGAATCTGGCTGCCCTGTGATTCCTCTTAGCCCAGCAATGTAGGAATGCTCCATGCTTGTGAATAAGTGTCTCATTTTCTTGGATTAATCATGAGTTGATAGGATGATAATGTCTGGAAAAGGAAAGATCATTCTTGACATCTGGGTTTTCTATTAGATAGGAATAGAGGCACCCATGGACTGACCGCCCAGGTGTATGGAGGAGCCTCGGTCAGTTCCAATGTCTTCCTGATCTCACCCCGGCTTCCAGGGGGCACCAATTCCTGTTTTTGGTTTTGTTCTTGTGGTGCACTTTGCACTTTACCACTTCTAGTAAAGGGAAATGTTGCTTGGCTTTTCTTCTTTTTCGATTTTAAAACATTTGGTGTGAACTATTGATAATGTGCTGGAAAGACTTTCTTTCCTTGTTTGCACACTTGCTGCTGTCTGAGGCTGAGCTTTGGCCAGTTCACTCGTGCATCCCACTGCTTAGGAGACTTGGCTTCTTTCAAGCTTACTCTTTGAAGATGTGGACAATGTCATTCTTGTTCATGATAATGCATATTAATTATGATACATAATGGAAAAAATTGGCATGTAGGTTTTGGATACATTTAAATTTAGCAGGAAGTGTTCACATATATGAATTAACTGACATTTTATGCAGCTATATTCTTGTGATTTTTCCAATACTTGGAGTATTCTAATTTATTTATCTTTTTCATCTAATATTAAGTAGCATCTCTGCATGATTATATATTGGTAAATACTCATTACCACTAGTTCTGTATTTATACTGTGCTATTTATGCTAATTGTCAGTAGTGTGTTGGTACTGTTCACTGCAACTCTAAGTTTTTGCCTCATGTAATTTGATGTTCCGTACAGGTGCATACATACTAAGGATTTTTATGTCTTTCAGATAACTACCTCCTTTATCATTATGTAATCTCAGTACCTTTCTCATTTTCTCTGATCTAAGGTATGATTAGTCTAAAATGAGTGTGGCTGATCTGTTTCATTGAATTGGTGTTTCAGGGTCTTTCTACATGCCTTTACATTTAAACTCTTTGCTTCTTTTTATCTTTCGTGAAACTTAGCTGTATATCTCAAATTAGCAAAAGTGAATATATTTTTCAGTTAAAAATGTTATTTGGAAACTCATAGAATGTGCAAGTCAATTTGCTAAATCAAGCTAATTTCTGTGTGTAAGCTTATTTTTATCACAAGAATATTTACTGTTTTATCTCTCAGTGACTTTTGCATAGTAGAGTAGTTTCACTAAATAGTGTCACCAAGTTGTACAAGAGTCACTTTAATTCATTCTTCTTATGTCCTCAAATGCATCTCCTCCATATGCCTTTATGTGTAAAATGTGGTTTTGGAGGCAACGGTATGTTAGGTCTTGCTTTTCATTTTCTGTATCAGTCTGTCTTTTAATTGCTTATCTTTGTCTTATAGTGCTGATGTTACTTTATATGTTTTGATTACTGATATCAGTAAATGTGTTGCAAATAACTTCTAGTTTTAGACTTTCATCTTCATTCTCTTTATAGTAACTTAGGAAGAATATGCAAACTTAATATTATTTTTGTATTTCTCCATTTTTCTCAAATTATGCTCAAATTATGCTTTAAGTATTTTCTTGAGGTAAAGATATTTTCCTTTAATAGTATGAACGTTTTACTGTTCAAATATTAATTTTGTAATCTACCTGTAACTGTTTATTTGTATGGAGTGTAGAGGGGAATTTTTAGGAGGGAAAGTCAAAAGGAATATAACAGATGGTAGGTTTTAAAAGGATTAGTAGAACGATGCCAACTGTCTAAGCCAGGAAAGGGTGTCTCAGGAAGGGGAGCAGCAGAAGTGGTGGTACCCCATTTTTGAGTGAAAAATATATATACTGTCCAGATCACAGATGTTTATTTTTGATATCTTGGACTCATTGATTAGAGAGACTGTCTAGGCAGGGTCAGAATAAGATGTTGAGATGAACAACACAAGTGAATACAGACAGAAGGAGGAGTATTGTAACAGGATCCACATTCAGCTCAGGGTGAAGGTAGATTAGGCGGCAGCACCGGGGAACAAGAGCAGGAGAGGCAGTCAATTCAGTTCTAGAAGACTCCACCCTGCCCAGTTGAGACTGTTGAGGTCTAGATATGATGCTGTCTGTTCACACGTGTTTAAAATTCTCCCCAGCATCTGACACATAAAGGCTGAGATGGATGTAAATTTTGCATATACAAAATTCTTTGTACACTTTATTATGATTACTTCATTTCTATTAGTAATGTTTTATCGCAACTCAAATAATCAGTATGTAAGGATAAATGATAAACAAAATAAAAAATGTTGAATCCAGTGATTTTTTAGCTAATGACACCAAGTGTTGTGCTTTAGAACATAGATTGTCAGTATGAATTGAAGCACGGATAATTGAGACACAACCTGTCCATTTCCTCACACATTGCTTGTAGTTGATTTCACAGTACAACAGTGGGCCTGCATGGTTGCAAAAGAGATGGTGTGCACTGCCATGCCTGAAATATTTTCTATCAGTCCTTCCATAGAAAGTTTCCCAGCTTGTGATTTAAAATATAGGGCAAATGGAACAAGCTGTGTTCTGATTAACTAACATGAAAATAACCACCATAAATTAACCCTATCTTATGTGCCTAGCTCATCATAAGAGGTACTATCAGTCTCATGGTACTGAAAAGGAAGGCATGCCTCAGAAAAGTTAATATTCTGAATATAATATAACAAGTTACCTGTTTCTACCAACTAATTTCTGTTCATTTTTTTACTTAGCTCCAGTTTATATTTCTGTAATCTCAAAAATGTGATATGAATTCATTTCTAAAGAGAAAATATTGCATGTAAAGCTTTATTATATCACACGTTTTAGACAAGAAGCATAACATGATGAAAGTCATGTTGCACACCAGAAAGCAGCTGTGGGACCAGACCATCATTGTGGAACAGTGTGCTAAGCCACTGCTTGCTGTGCTGACATCCTATATCAGAGTGCCAGTTCAAGTCCCGTTGTTCTGTTTCTGATCTATCTGCCTACTGATGTACCTGGAAAGGCAGCAGGGGATGGCCCAAGTGCTTAGGACCCTAACTCCAATGTGGGATGCAGGATAGAGATCTTGACTCCTAATTTTAGCCTGGCTCAGCCCTGGGTGTTGTGATCATTTGGGGAGCAAATCAGTGGATTCTGTCATTCTGCCTTTCAAATACATAAATCTTTTTTTAAAAAAAATCTCAGTGAAATAGAGGTAACAATATAAATGAATTGAAAAGAGATGTTTAAGATTTAAATGTGAAGTAGAGCAACGTAACTAAGCTAGAAATCAGACATTTTATTCTTTCATAATGAACCATGATTACAAGCTACTGTTTGCAACATATAAGGTTCTATTGAAATCAATCATGTTTTTGTTACCTCTGCCATCCATGGCGGCCTTTTCCCACCACAGTGTGTCATGCAGAGGTACAATAAGTCTTGTTCCCTTTATTCTGTGATTCTGTGATTTTTTTTATCACTAAATATTGAGCACTAGACACTACTGAGATAAGAGCTATAGCACTTGCAATTAGTAGTAAGTGGGTTTGAAGAGGATAACTGCCTCTATAGCATAATTTAAAGTAACATCTATAATTTGTGGCAATTTCTTCCAATTGTAACTAATTATAGGAGAATCTAGTGTGTAGCAAGATGCCAAAATTTCCAAATGTGAAAACTCTGGATAGAGTATAGTTCAATAATAAAATTGTTATTATTTTTACATGTTTTACTCAAAATTCAATTGAACAGTTGATTGTGTTTTCTTTTGCCAAAAGTAAACACTTAACACTTTTAAAATGTTTTGTTAATATAAAGAGAACAGATTTCATATATTTCATAGGAACAATTCTAAGAAGGTAACCATACTTCCTTCCCTCCCCCTTTTCTCTCCAATTCCCTTCCTTCCTTCCTTTTTAAAAATTTTATAATGATATTATTTCAATCCACTGTAATCATAGCTTTAATGCATCACTACCCATAATATTCAACAAATAAAAAGTATAAAGACCACAATTCCACCAGTGTATAAACAAGGGCTAAAAACAACAATGAAATCACAAGATGTTCATTTCATTTTTACATTTTTTTTTGTATTCTGTATTAACTGCCACATATCAGAGAAAACATATTTGTCATTTGGGAACTGGCTTATTTCACTAAGCATATTGATTTATAGTTGTGTCATTTAGTTGCAAAAAACAGGATTTCATGCTTTTCTTTTTTATGGCTAAATAATACCCAATAGTGTATAAGTACCACATTTTCTTTATCCAGTCATCAGTTAATAGATATCTGGGTTGATCATAGCTTAGCTATTGTGAATTGAGCTGTAATAAACATGGGGGTATTGATAACATTTTCATATGCTGATTCAATTTTATTTGGGTAAATTACCAGGAGTAGGATGGCTAGGTTATATGGTAGCTCTATGTTTAGATCTCTGAGGAATCTTCAGATGGTCTCCTATTATGCTTGTACTAGTATTCATACCCACCAATAATGTGTTAGAGTTAATTTCCCTCCACATTCTCACCAACATTATTATTTTTTTTAAATTCTCTAGTAGTTGCAACTGGGGTGAGGTGAAACCTCACTGTTGTTTTTATTTGCATTTCCTCAGGGCAAATGATCCTGAGCATTTTTCTTGTGTCTGTTGGCAATTTTTATTTCATGTTTTGAAAAATGCCTGTTCATGTCTTTTGCCCATATCTTTACTGGGTTGTTTTGTTGCTGTTGACTTTCTTGAGCCCTTTATAGGTACTGGATGTTAATACTTTTACGGTTGCATAGTTTGCAAATATTTTATCCTATTCTGTCAGTTGCCTCTTCACATTTCTGTGTGTTTCCTCTGTAATGCAGAAGCTTCTTAGGTTGATGTCATCCCATCTGCCAATTTGGGCTTTCTTTGCCTGTACTTCTGGAACCTTTTCCAAGAAGTCTTGGTTTATGCCGATGTCTTGCAGAGTTTCTCTGATATTTTCCTCTAGTAGGTGAGTGGTATCAGGTAATAGATGTAGATCTTTTATCTATTGTGGTTGATTTTTGTGTAAGGTGTAAAATAATGGTCTTGTTTCATATTTCTGCATGTGTAGATCCATTTTTTTCCAACACCATTTCTTGAGGAGAATGTCCTTGTTCCAGGAGTTAATTTTAGCTCATTTGGATTAATTTCTGGAGTTTCTATTTTGTTCCATTGGTCTACAGGTCTCTTTTTTTGCCAGTACCAAGCTGTTTTTTTTAATTAGGTAGTGTTATAGACAGTGAGAGAGATAGACAGAGAGAAAGGTCTTCCTTCCATTGGTTCACTCCTCAAATGGCTGCTACAGCTGGCGCTGTGCAGATCCAAAGTCAGGATCCAGGTGCTTTTTCCTGGTCTCCCATGCGGGTGCAGGGGCTGAAGCATTTGGGCCATCCTCCACTGCCCTCCCTGGCCACAACAGAGAGCTGGACTGTAAGAGGAGCAACCGGGACTAGAATTCGTTGCCCATGTGGGATACTGGCACTGCAGGCGGAGGATTAACCAAGTGAGCCATGGCGCCGGCCCCAGTACCAAGCTGTTTTAACTATAAATACCCTGTAATACGTCTTGAAATCTGGAATTATGATGCCTCTAGGTTTAGTTTTGTTAATATTGCATTAGCTATTTGGGGTTTCTTGTGTTTCCATATGAATTTTAACTTTTTTTCTTCATCTGAGAAGAATGTCATTGGTATTTTTTATTGGGATCATATTGAATGTATCAATTGTTTTGAATATTATGGGCATTTTGATAATATTAATTCTTCCAATCAATGAAAATGGAAGATTTTTCCATTTTTGTGTCTTCTTTCATTTCCTTTAAAATGTTTTCTATTTGCCATTGAAGAGATGCTTCACATCATTTGTTAAATTTATTTCATGGTATTTAAATTTCTATAGATATTGTGAATGGTCTGATCCTATAAATTTGTTCTCACCCATGGCCTTGTTTATGTATACAAGCAAATTTGGTATATAAGGGAACATTTGTTAACACAGTCAGGACAATATATGACAGACCCACAGCCAACATCTCATTGAAGCAGAGAAATTGAGAGTATTTCCACTAAGATCCATAAACAGACAAGTATGCCCACTTTACCATTGCTATTCAATATCGTTATGGAAATTTTCACCAGAACCATTTTTCAAGAAAAAGAAATCAAAGGGATACAAATTGGAAAGGAGGAAGTCAAATTGTCCCTGTTTGCAGATGATACGATTCTATCTATAGGTGGACAAAAAGACTCAAGTAAGAGACTATTCAAAGTTGTAAGAGTTTAGTAAAGTTGCAGGATACCTAAAACTGTAAGCCTGAGTTCCAGCCACTGAGTTAACCTTTTTGTTAACAGGGAACCTATTTCATAGACATTGACACAAATAGACTACAGATGAACCATCATAAGCATAGAAATAGTTTCACTTGAGTTTTTATTGCTGTGAAACAGACTATCCCCATAGCCATTCATGCATTAAAAATATGTAGAAACATAATAACAATATCCAGTACATGACATAGGATAGGCAAATTGGGTCATCAGTGTTTTATCTCCGAATGGGAGAATTAATAGTTAGAAGGGCAGGTTCCTTGTTTTAGATACGGACTCCAAGAAGGCCTATTTTCATTTCTATTTTAATGGACACTCACCTATACATCGACAAAAACAGGATTTTATATTTTATTTCTTTTATACACTTATCTCTCAGGTGTATTAAAGTAGAGGTTATTTTTTTTTCTGTTGGAGAACTTTGAAAACAAAAGCTCAGAAATAATGTCACACTTTTGTTTTTGCCAATGATTTTTCTCAGTTAGTTGTCAGAAATTATCCCAGGCTTTGATTTTATGTACAACTCTAAAGTCTTCAGACATCAGAATACAAATAAAACCAGACAGAAAATTAAATCTACTTTTGTGGAAGCTACAACATCGACCACACAACTTTGCATTTTATTCCTATTCCCCTTCTCAATGACTTCTTGGCTTTATGTATCTACCCTAAACTGTCTACTCAGTCAGTAGGGTGCACTCTCATTCTTCTTACCTTGTTGTTTTTCCCATTTCGTTTGATAATGTGGAGCTCAATTTTTCCTTGCAGCATTAGCTGTTTCCCCACCCCAAAGCAGCAGGCAGGACTGATCAAGAAAAATTCTCCCAGTGTGTAGAGATAGGTCATGATCCAGTCTCCTTTTCTGTATGAGTACCATGGGAAGAAATTGATTGGAACCCACTTCCTTCTATAAAATCCTTTCTTCTGCTTTAGTATGTGCCATTTCCAAGGTCTGGCTTTTGAGGTCTCCCTTAATTCTCTCAGTTCTTCACTATTCTTCCCATATATCCAGCTTTTTTCTGAAATTTATTAGACAGTAGGTTTCATCTGAGTTGAGTTAAAGAAATATAAATAGCCCAGTCATCTGTCACTGATAGTTGCAGCAGAAATCTGACTATAATAACAATTACTTTGGCTTTCTCACAATAATTAAGATGGAAAATGGCCTATATATGCAAAACTCAAGGAAATTATTTTCTAAATCAAGACATTATTTCATTATTTATAATTACCACCCTGTGGAGAACTAAATGAGATAATTCATTTCAGTTTGAAGGAATGTAGCCTATTTCTAGAAGTATAATATTGGAATTTAAATACACATTTAGTCTCTTAGTGTATTTTTTGATGTTAAAAGTTAAAATTTTACCCACCCTAAATTGACATCTGGTGAACTTCAGATTGAGTCCTGACTGTATTTCAATGAGTAGAAAATAATATCTACATTTGGAAAAGCTGAAAGTCTATGAAAAGAAAAGGAAAATTTTAAGTATGTTGTGGCTATATGATAAATTCACCAGAGGATTAAAGCAAAGTAATTTTCACTTCCTCTAAAGTTGCTTAAAATTTTAACAAAAATTATTTTTACTTTATAGTCTTATTTATTCACCAAATGTTTATCAAGTTTCACAATGATCTAGGCATTATCTAGATGATGAACTTTCTACCCTTCTCAATGTTACATTCTGGTTATAAATTGAAAATATTGGCATCATGTAATAAGAAAAATGGTAATATGTTTGACAATGATAATTCCTAAGGGGAACGAAGTGAGATCAGAGATGCATGTCTGAGCATGAATAAGGAAGGGGCAGATGGAAGATCTGCATGAAGGGAGGGAGAGAGTAATAAGAGATATTGGACACAAAACTGAAAAGCATGAATTTTATCGCTACCTGTTTCTTTAAAATCTGTTCCTAGTGCTATGTAACTAGTCATTTAGAAGAGTAATGAGGGGATCATTTTTGATAGTGAGTTGCAATTATCTGTCTGTAGATATAGATAATTTGATGCAGTTGTAGAAAAAATGGTCAGTGTTGGAACTTGGTAAGAAGAGCATTTAAGTTGGGTAGGACTAAGAGTAGTAGCCTGAATGAGAGGCCCAGATCACAAAGGGCCTTGGAAGACTTGTCAGAATACCACTGTGTATTCTGAATGAGGTGAGAAGTGGTAAAAAGAATTCTTACAGAAACAGACAACAGTCAAGAAGTAAACATTTTGAAGAGAGATGTACTTATATCTTTGATTACATTGATGTTTTCATAGGAAATGCCCATGGTAATACCCATGAAGTTGTGCACATTAAGGGTGTGCATGTTTTTATGAATTATATCCCAAAAAAGCTTTGAAAAACTTTGTCAGGGAAGTGGTATGATTCAATTAATATCTTCAAAAGATCTTTCAGGAATTGGACAAAACTAGGTAAAGACATAGAATGATAAGTTAGGAACTGCTCCATTTAAGACTTCTTTGTTCACACAAGTTGAAAATTTAATTTTGAGGAAAATGTCTGGAAACAGGAGTCTTTTAAGCAATATCTGATCTTAATTCACTATAAATGTAATTGAAGAAACCTTCTTTAACCATGGGGTTTAGAAGTTCACAGCCATCCCCAATTATTATCTATCAAGGTGGACACTTTGCTCATCCACATAGCATTTATCTCCATCTGTATTCATCTGTTTTGCTCTTCATCTACCTCCCCTTACCATAATGCAGTTTTCATAAGTGTTGGAACTGGCTTATCATGTTCACTTTCATAATGGAATTTATTTTTAAGGCAGAAAAATGTTTCTGGAAAAATTGCCTGTAAAATGCAGAATATTCCCATATATCACCCCCACCCCCGCACCCTATTATTAACATCTTGCTTTGGTACAGTACACTTGTTACAAGTGTTAAGTCAATGTTAGATCATTTTTGGCAACTAAGTGCATAGTTTTCAAGAAGGTAGTTACTCTTGGTGTTTTATGTTTTGTGAAGCTTCAAAAATGTATATCATATGTTCCTCTTACACGTATAATAGTTTAATATAGAATGGTTATACTACACTTTGTTCAACCTCTTCATCTCTTTTCCTATCTGAAATCCTACAGCAACCATTCATTTTTAGAAATGTCTTTTTAAATATAAATTCACATATAAAATTCTGTTTACTCTGTCTAAATTATATAGAAAGAAGACATGCAGATAGAATGGGACACTTTAAATAAGTAAAATATGCCTTATTTCACATAGTAATTATTTTTTGGTGAGAACTTTTACAAATTTAGTAATATAAAAAGAATAGATTCCATGTATTGCATAGAGAGCATTTAACTGAGCATGGTTCAAGCATGCAACATGTGGTCATTAATTATTGTAACACAGTGTGCTGTAGAACTCTTAAACTTAGTATTCTGTGTAACTATGATTTTGTATCTTTTGATCAACATCTCCCCAGTCTATCCCTCCAACAGCCCAACCTCTGCTATCCACTACTATTCTACATATGATTGTACATATGAGTGATAACATGTAGCATTATTCACAGTACCTAAGATATGGAATCAACTTGTGTCCATAAGCAGATGATAGGAGCTAGTATTAGGATGCAAAGGGTTAGGTTGCCACTTGCAATGCCGGCATTCCATGTTGGAGTGTTAATTTGAGAGCTGGCTGCTGTGCTTCTGATCCTGCTCTCTGCTGGTGCACCTGAGAAGGCAGCAGAAGATGGCCCAAATAATTGGGCTCCTGCCACTGATATTAGAGTCACAGATGGAGTTCTGGGATCCTGGCTTTGGCTTGACCCAGATTGGGATATTTCAGCCATCTGGGAAGTTAACCAGTGGATGGAAGATTGGTTTCTCTCTCCCTTCATTCCTACCTGCTTCGTCTCTCCTTCTCTCCATCACTCTGCCTTTCAAATAACTAAATTAATCTTTAAAATGTATAAAGACAAAGTGGCATGTATACACAATGGAATAATTTTCACCCATGAAAATGAAGGAAATCTTCTCATTTGCAGCAATGTGTATGAATCTGGAGGACACTGAATGTAATAATCCAGGCACTAAAACACCTAACACTGGTATTTTTTACTGTCTCCATAATTTTGCCTTTTGAAAAACCCCATATAAAGTCAAACAGGATATAGCTTTTTCAGATAGGCTCCTTTTACTTACCAAAATGTATTTGAGGTCTCTGTTGTTGGTTTATAAATTGATAGTTCACTTATCACTATCACATAAAAATACTCATATTTAGATTTAATACAGTTTGTTTATTTCTTCACCTCTTAGGAATGACTCTATTGTAGTCAAGGCCATTTGACCTAGTACTTAACATGTCTGCACCCCATATTGAAGTGCCTGCATTCAATATCCAGCTCCAATTGCTAACTCCAGGTTCTTGTTAATGCAGACTCTGGGAGCCAGTAGTGGTGACTCAAGAAAATGGGTTCCATTCACCCATGTGAGAGACCTTAACTGAATTCAGCCTAGCCAAACCCCCATCTTTGAAGGCATTGGGGAGTGAACCACTAAATGGACGCTACCTCATTCTGTCTCACAAAAATTTTAAAAGTGACTATAAAAAAGTTACACAAAAAAGTTATTATAGATGTCACTGTGCAGTTTTGTGTGAATGTACATTTTCAGCTAACATGGGTAAATAACAAGCAATAGAATGATTGACTCATGATAAATTTGTTGTTGTTTGTTTTGTTGTTGTTGAGTTTCTGTGTATTAATCCTTTATCAGTTGCATATAATTTCTTCCATTCTGTCAGTTACATCTTCATTTTGCTGAATGTTTCTTTTGCAGTGCAGAACTTCCCAATTTGACATAATTCCATTTGTCAATTTTGGCTTTGATTTCCTGTGCCTCTGGGGTCATTTCCAAGGACTCCTTGCCTATGCCAATATCTTCCAGGGTTCTCCCAATTTTCTGTAATAATTTCATGGTATTGGGTTGTAGATTTAGGACTTTGATCCATTTTGAGTGGATTTTTGTATAAGTTGTAAGGTAGGGGTCTTGCTTCATACTTCTGCTTGGAGACAACCAGTTTTCCCAGCACCATTTGTAGAAGGGACTGTCCTTGCTCTAGGGCTTGATTTTAGCTCCTTTTTCAAATATAAGTTTGTTGTAGATGTGTTGATTGATTTCTGGAGTTTCTATTCTGTTCCATTGGTCTAGCCAGGTTCAGCGTAAGGTAAAGTAACATTTAAAAAGAGTTCATCAAAAGTTCAACAAAGGTTAAACACAAGAGAAGTAAAAATTCCCCACAGGGAAAGAGAGAGAGAGAGAAAGAAAGAGAGTGAGAGAGAGACCATTGTCTTTCATTTATGATTATTCTCAAAATAAATGTGATTATTTTCATTTTTCCTTGATTTTTCCCTTTTTAAATATAATTATAATGGTTTCTTTTTCTTTTTTTTCAGCAACTGCCTTTATATATGGTTGTTTCTCTTATTATTCCTACCAGATTACTCATTTCTTCTCACAGTAATGATGATCAAGATGTCATGAACACATATTACAAAAAAAAAATCTTAGCACTTCTGATAATTCACCTTTTTCTATAATTATTTTTGCTTGTTCTCTATTTTTGTGAGAATTTATCTTTGATTTCTAAGTGTTTCAATAGAGTATTTCTGTCACATTTTCTTAATTGCTATTCAGGTAACTGGAGTCATATATCTTATTTATTTATTTATTTGAAATCAGAGTTACACAGAGAGAGCAGAGGGAGGGAGAGAGGGAGGGAGAGAGAGAGAGATGTGTTCCATTCAATGGTTCACTCCCCAATTGGCTGCAATGGGCTGGTACTGTGCCGATCTGAAGCCAGGAGCCAGGAGCTTCTTCTGGGTCTCCCACGTGGGTGCAGGGGCCCAAGGACTTAGGCCATCTTCTACTGCTTTCTCAGTTCATAGCAGAGAGCTGGGTTGGAAGTGGAGCAGCTGGGACTCAAAATGGTGCCCATATGGGATTCCAACCCTGCCAGCAGCGGCTTTACCTGCTATGCCACAGCACAGCCAATATATGCATTCTATGAGTTTCAAAAGGCATGGAAAGAGAGAAAGGATTAGAAGGCCTTTTTAGTGAAATAATAACAGAAAACTTCTCTAGTTTGGAGAAAGAAAGGGACATTCAAGTACAGGAAGCACATAGAACTCCTAATAGACATGACCAGAAAAGACCCTCCCATGACACATTGTAATAAAACTCACCACAGTAAAACATAAAGATAAGATTCTAAAATGTGTACGAGAGAAATACCAGATTACTTTCAAAGGATCTCCAGTTAGACTCACAGCAGATTCTCATCAGAAACCCTACAGTCTAGGAGAGAATGATGAGATATAGTAAAAGTCTTAAGAGAAAAAAAAAAACTGTCATCCCAGAATAATATACCCTGCAAAGCTTTCATTATGAATGAAGGTGAAATGAAGACCTTCCACAACAAACACAAATTGAATTTGTCCCCACACATGCAGCCCTATAGAAGATGCTTAGAGATGTGTTGCACACAGAAACATGGTAATCAGCACGAAAGAAGGTAAAGGATGAAAATCTCTCAGTAAATGTTGAAAGGAAATTCCAAGTAAAAAATAGGAATATTTTTGGAAAAATGGCAGAGAAAGTCCTTACTTATCATTAGCCCCTTTGAATGTAAATGACCTCAACTTCCCAGTTAAAAGACAGAATGGCTGAAATGATTGAAAAACAAAACACATCTATTTGATACCTACAAGGAACACATCTCACCAACAAAAATACATGCAGACTGAAAGGGAAAGGATGGGAAAAGATATTCCATGCTAACAGAAACCAAAAAAAGGGCTGGTGTAGCCATCATAATATCTGACAAAATAGATTTTAACACAAAAACTGTTAAAAGATCAAAGAAAGGCATCATTTAATGATTAAGGGATCAATTCTACAAGAATATGTAACTATTATAAACATCGATACACCTAATTACAGGGCACCTGTCTATTTAAAAGAAAGGTTAAGGGATCTAAAGAGAGACTCGGACTCCAATACAATAGTAACGGAGGACTTCAAGGCCCCATTTTCAGCAAAGGACAGATCAACTGGACAGAAAAACAGCAAGGAAACAGCACATTTAATCAACACTATAGACCAAATGGACCTAACAGATATATACAGAACTTTTCATCCTACAGTTACAGAATACACATTCTTCTCAGCAGTGCATGGAACTTTCTCTAGGATTGACCACATACTAGGCCATAAAGCAAGTCTCAGCAAATTCAAAAAATCAAAATCATACCATGCACCTTTTCAGACTACAGTGGAATGAAGTTGGAATTCACAACTCAGGAATCCCTAGAGCATATGCAAACACATGGAGAGAGAACAACGTGCTCCTGAATAAGCAGTGTGTCAGAGAAGTAAACAGAAGAAAACTCAAAACTTTCTGGAAACAAATGAAGATGACAACACAACATATCAAAACTTATGAGATACAGCAGAAGCAGTGTTAAGAGCAAAGTTTATAGCAATAGGTGCCTACATGAAGAAACTGGAAAGGCACCAAATGAATGAGCTATTAATGCATCTCAAGGATCTAGAAGAACAACATCAAACCAAACCCAAAACTAGTAGGAGAAAAGAAATAATTAAAATTAGAGAAAAAATAAACAAAATTGAATCCTAAAAAACAATACAAAAGATCAGCAAAATGAAGAGCTGTTTTTGTGAAAAAAAAAAAAATTGACACACCATTGGCCCAACTAACCAAAAGAGGAGAGTGAAGACCCAAATCAATCAAATTACATATGAAAAATGAAATGTAAGAAAAGACACCACAGAAATAAAAAGATTCATCAGAAATGACTAAGTAGACCTGTATGCCAATAAACATGGAATCCTAGAAGCAATGGACAGATTGCTGGACACATATAAATATCCTATATTGAGCCATGAAAACATAGAAAACCTAAACAGACCCATAACCAAGACAGAAATCAAATCAGTAATAAAGGCCCTTCTAACAGAGAAAAGACCAGGAACAGATGGCTTCCCTGCTGAATTCTACCAGGCATTTAATGAAGAACTAAATCCAATTCTTCTCAAAGTATTCAAAACAATTGAAAGATAGGGAATCCTCCCAAAGTCTTTCTATGAAGCCAGCATCACCTTAATTCCTAAACCTGAAATGATGCAACCGAGAAAGAGAATTACAGTCCAATTTCCCTGATGAACATAGATACAAAAATCCTCAAAAAATTCTAACAAATAAAATCCAACAACACATCAGAAAGATCATCCACCCAGAGCAAGTAGGATTTATCCCTGGTATGCAGGGATGGTTCAACATTCCAAAATCAATCAATATGATACATCACATTAACAAACTGAAGAACCAAAATCATATAATTATCTCAATAGATGCAGACAAAGCATTAGATAAAATACAACACCCTTTCATGATGAAAATTCTAAGGAAATTGGGAATAGAAGGAATATTCCTCAACTTAATCAAGGCAATTTATGATAAACCCACGGACAGAATCATATTGAATGGGGAGAAGTTGGAAGCATTCCCATTGAGATCCAGTACCAGACAGGGATGCTCACTCTCACCAGTGCTATTCAATATATTCCCAGAAGTTTTAGCCAGAGCTATTAGGTGAGAAAAAGAAATCAAATGGATAGAAGTTGGGAAGGAGGAAGTCAAACTACACCTATTTGCACATGACATTATTCTATATATAGAGGATCCAAAAGACTCCACTAAGAGACTATTTGAACTCCTTGAAGAGTTTGGTAAAGGAGCATGATATAAAATCAATACACAAAATCAACAGCCTTTGTATACACAGACAATGCCATGGCTGAGAAACAACTTCTAAGTCAATCCCATTCACAACAGCTACAAAAAATCAAATACCTTGGAATAGATTTAACCAGAGATGTCAACGTTCTCTACGATGAGAATTACAAAACATTAAAAAAGAAATAGAAGATAAAAAAATGGAAAAAATCTTCCATATTCATGGATTAGAAGAATCAATATAATCATAATGTCCATTCTTCTGAAAGCAATTTACAGATTCAATAGGATACAAATCAAAATACCAAAGGCATTCTTCTCAGATCTAGAAAAATGATGCTGAAATTCATATGGAGCCATAGGAGACCTCAAATTGCTAAAGCAATCTTATATAGCAAAAGCAAAGCCAGAGAAATCATAATGCCAGATTTCAAGATACACTACAAAGCAATTACAATTCAAACAATTTGGTACTGGTACAAAAGTAGATGGATAGACCAATGGAACAGGATAGAAACTCCAGAAATCAATCCAAACAGCTACAACCAATTAATATTTGATCAAGGAACTAAAACCAATCCCTGGTGCAAGGACAGTCTATTCAACAAATGGTGCTGGGAAAACTGGATCTCAGCATGCAGAAATATGAAGCAAGACCCCTACCTTACACCTTACACAAAAATGCACTAAGCACATGGATTAAAGATCTAAATCTATCACCGACACTATCAAATTATTAGAGAACACTGGGGAAACCTTGCAAGACATTGGCACAGGCAAAGACTTCTTGGAAAAGACCCCAGATGCATAGGCAATCACAGCCAAAATTAACAAATAGGACTACTTCAAATTGAGAATTTTCTGTATGGCAAAAGAAATAGTCATGAAAGTGAAAAAGCAACTGACAGAATGGGAGGAGTTATTTGTAAACTATGCAACTGATAAAGGATTAATAACCAGAATCTACAAAGAGATCAAGAAACTCCGCAATAACAAAACAAACATCCCAGTTAAGAGAAGGGCCAAGGATTTAAACAGACATTTTTCAAAAGAGGAAATCCAAATGGCCAACAGACACATGAAAAAATGTTCAGGATCACTAACTTTCAGTGATATGCAAATGAAAACCATAACAAGCTTTCACTTCACCCCAGTTAGAATGGCTTTCCTACAAAAATCAACAAACAGCAAATGCTGGCAAGAATGTGGGGAAAAAGGTACCTTAATCCACTGTTGGTTGGAATGCAAACTGGGAAAGCCACTATGAAAGAAAGGTTGGGGATGCCTCAGAAATCTGAATATAGTCCTACCATACAACCCAGCCATCCCACTCCTCAGAATTTATCCAAGGGAAATGACATCAGTATATAAAATTGTTATCTGCACCTCCATGTTTATTGCAGCTCAATTCACAATAGCTAAGACATGGAATCAACCTAAATGCCCATCAACAGAAGGCTGGATAAAGAAATCATGGGATATGTACTCTATGGAATACTACACAGTCATAAAAAATGAAATCCAGTCATTTGCAACAAAATGGATGAATCTAGAAAACATCATACTTAGTGAAATAAGCCAGACCCAAAGGGACAAATACCATATATTCTCCCTGATGTGTGACAACTAACAGAGCACCTAGGAAGAAACCCGTAGAAGTAAATTTGACACTATGAGAAGCAATTACTTGAACACCCCTTGTCTTGATTGTCGAGGAACAGTTTATTATTTCATTTTATTTATTTTATTTTTTTCTACTTAATACCATTGATCGAACCCTTTACTTAATATCAAATTAATCATAGGTGTACAAGTCAATTGAAAATTCAACCCTGTTAAAAAGAAGGGTGGGAATAAGAGAGGGAGGAGCTGTACAGTTTGACACACATTCCCATGGACTTACTCCTAAGGATAAAGCTAAAGCTTGCCATAGAACTCCAAATCCTATTAAGCTGGGTGGTACCATATTATGTGTTAAAATGATCATATTATGTGTGTAATGGTCATAGATAGGATTAAGTGTCAAAGGGAACACATAAATAAGACCAAGTGTCTGGTAATAACAATAGATAGAATTAAAGAGGAGGTAAATGTTCCAACCTGGGAAGCAGTCCACACAGCAGACTCATAGAATGACAAATGCCCTAAATAGCCCTCTGACCTCAGAATCAGCCCTTAAGGCATTCATATCTGGCTGAGAAGCCCATGAGAGCATTTCAGGCATGGAAAGCCAAGACACTGTGGCAAAAAATATTCTACATGAAGCATCTCTGTGAGTGAGGCTCTTGTGGAAAGAAGGGACCATCAAAGAACGAGGTACTTTTCTCTGAAGGGAGGAGGGAACTCCCAATTTGCTTGCAGCCTTGTGTAGATACTGACAGTTTGTGGACTCAAAAGGCTTCCATAGCCTTGGCAGCTCATGACAAGAGCCTCGGGTGATCATTGATGTCATAAATAATAGTGTTAAATAACAACAGGAGTCACTGTGCACTTACTCCCCATGTCGAACCTCTGTCCTTAATGTGTTGTACTAAGAATTAACTGTAAAGCTAGCATTCAAACAGTACTTTATACTTTGTGTTTGTGTGTGTGTGGGTGCAAACTGTTGAGATCTTTATTTATTATAGAGTTGGTCTTCTGTATATAAAGTTAATTGAAAACGAATCCTAATGAAGAATGTGATGGGAGAGGGAGTAGGAGGTGGGACGGGAGTGGGAGTCAAAGGGTGGATTTTGGTGGGGGAGAACCACTATATTTCTAAAACTGTACCTAAGAAAATTATATTTATTAAATAACATCTTAGAGAAAGGCTTTAGCTTTAGGAGAATGGATGCAAACCTCTTCAAGAGAAGACAGCAAAGCTCCATAATTATGTGTTTACTCACATAATTACTCAGTAAAGTGAGTAAACTCAATTCTAGCCTTGAAATATCCATACATAAGCAGGTGCTATGAAGCAGGAGGCAGTAAATATCATAACAAAATTACCAACTGATTATGAGAATTTGGCTTCATGTGCAATAGATATGCATGGGATTTTAGTCTTATGACCCACTAAGGTTTACTTAGTGACTGAAGTCTATATTTGTAAGAAATACTAGGATGTATTAATTTATTTTTTTTGACAGGCAGAGTTAGATAGTGTGAGAGAGAAAGGTCTTCCTTCCGTTGGTTCACCCCCCAAAATGGCTGCGCTGATCTGAAGCCAGGAGCCAGGTGCTTCCTCCTGGTCTCCCATGTGGGTGCAGGACCCAAGGACTTGGGCCATCCTCCAACTGCTTTCCTGGGCCACAGCAGAGAGCTGGACTGGAAGAGGAGCAACCGGGACAGAACCAGCACCCCAACCGGGTCTAGAACTTGGGGTGCTGGCACCACAGGCGGAGGATTAGCCCAGTGAGCTGCAGCACTGGCCTGCTGTATTAATTTATAGGTACTTGATTCAAGAACTTAACATCATCAAATTCCTAACCCACCATCCAGACACACTCATCAATCCAAAGGAACTAGCAGTTTGAAAAAGCAGAGATGACTGAACAGCACAGACAGGAGCAAGAAGTAGAAAAAGCACAGCCTGGGCAGCTCCAAAAATGCTATTCCCTTTCACCCATAGTTTCTTTCTTCAGGGCTTCTCCCTGTCCAGATCCTATCTTCCAAGGCCTTTGAAGTCCTGAATCCAATGCTCCAATGGCAAACCACTTCATAAATGGAGAATAGGAAAGAGAAGAAAGGGAAAAGTAAAGTGGTTGTGGTGTCTGCTATAGGTAAAATATACTGCTTTCCTTTTTTCTTGTGTCTACTGATGTGGAACTGATCCTTTTGTATTCTTTGGACTCTCCCTGCTATATATCTGCTGTTATATTTTTTTATTTAAATTTTTTTTCACCTAAGGGAGAGACAGACATAGATCTTCCATCCACTGGCTCACTTCCTAAATAACTGCAATAGCCAGAGCTGGTCTGGCCTGAAGCCAGGAGTGAGGAGCCTCTTCTGGGTCTCCCACATGGTTTCGGGTCCAGGTGCTTGGGCCATCCGCTGATACTTTCTGAGGCACATCAGCAGGGATCTGGATGGGAAATGGGGCAGCAAGTTCATGAACTGGCTCCAATTTGGGATGCTGACACCATATGTGGTGGCTTCACATGCTACAGCACAGAACTGTCCCCCAATATGTTACTTTTCTAAAGACAGAGCCCAGAAAAATCAACCACAAGAAATGAGCCCAATATCTGATTTGAGCCACAGTTGGTTGATACATAGTCCACAGTGCCAGCACCTCATAAGGGTACCAGTTTGAATCCTGACTACCCCACTTCTGATCCAGCTCCCTTCTCATGTACCTGGGAAGGCAGTGGAGGTTGACACAAATGTTTGAGCTCCTATCGTTCATGTAGGAGACCTGGATGTAGTAATTGGCTTCTGGCTTTGACATGGCCCAATCACAGCTATTGTGGTCTTTTGTGGAGTGAACTAGTGGATGAAGATCTCTCTCTCTCTCTCTCTGTCTCTCACCCCCCATCTCTCCTTTTTGTCTCTGTAGCTGTCTCTTAATCAAATAAACACAAATGAAAAGAAAGTATTTAAAAAGGTAATGAGCCCAGTTTTCTTTGAATGGGTCCTATTCCTCTGTCTCTGAAGTGCCCAATGCTGAAGTTCTCTTCTTCCTCTCCTGCTAACTGTGGAAGGGTGTAGCCCTGCAGGAAAATCATAATCCTAGAGCCAGACATAACCAAAGTATCCATAATACAATAACTGCCACAGATGCCCCCAATTATTGCCTCAAAGTAAATACTTTGATCATAGTGCACACAATGTTAAGTTTATGATCTGAGTGGTTTTAGTGATCTCAGAATTGACTATCTTATCACAATGGTAGATTTATTATATCATAATGGTTTATCATGCCCAAGTTGATTATGACATCATGAGTTTTTTGCAGTAATCACAATTGATTATAACAATGGTAACAATGATTTTTATATCATCACAATAGATTTTCACTTCAAAATTTATTTTATGACATCAGAATTTAATATAATATGAAAATAATGTCTATGATAGCTTACTTATCACAGTCGTTGGTTTGTGACATCATAATGGTGGTTCATAATACAATTCATTCTCATGTCACAGTGATAGATTATGATATCACTACGGTAGTTTTCTGAATCTCTTTGGTGGACTTATGGCAAGTAAATTGCTTTATGACATCACAAACATTGATTTTTGACATCACAATATAAGGCTTAAGACATCACAATGGTTTTAAGAAATAATAAGTTTTTACAAAAATGGTGGTTTATGACATCACAATTGATTGTGACATTATCATGGTAGGTTTATGAAATCACAATTGATTATGATAACACAACGTTTGTGTTATGATATAACATTGTAGGGTTACAGCATCGCAATATTGATTTATGATATCACCATGGTTTTTATGACATTACAATATTGACATTGACCTCATATCACAAAATTGATATTGACCTCAAATGGGTGCTTACTACATCACAATTTATTATGACATCACAGTATGCTTGTAATGCCTTCAAAATAGCTACTCATTTTAAATTCGTTTTGTGATGCTATGATTTATTAGGATATCAGAACAGTAGGTTTGATGTCACAATGGATTTAGAACTTTATTATTAATCATGACATTACAACAGTTGGATTATGACATCACAATGGTTTGCTTATGGCATAAAATATTGCTTTATGAAATCACAATGGCTTTATGAGATCACAATTTAAATCATAATGGTGGTTTATGACATCACTATTCATTGGGACATTGCCATGGTGGTTTATATTACAGTGATAGCATATGGCATCACAATTGGTTATGACATCACATGTTATGTGTATGAAGCCAGAAGTTTTGATGGCTTCACAATTTATCGTAACATAGAAATGGTAGGTTTCTGATAGCACAGTGTTTTTATGTCATTACATTATTGCTTTATGAAATATCAAGTTGTTAAACTTGATTGATTATGACATCACAATTGGGTTATGATGTCACAATGTTTGTGATTTCATAAATTATGATTTCATAAATGAGTACATTAATGTTAGGTTTATGATACAACAATGGTAGTTTATCACATCCTGGTTGATTATATTGTAAAGATTTTTATATCACAGTTGATCACATAAGATGTAGCTTTATGACGCTGCAATGGATTTTTATGACATTGCACTAGACTTTTGACTTAAATATTATTTTTATGATGGCTCAATTCATTATAAAATCATAATGATGGTTCATGAAATCACAATTGATTAAGCTATGGTATGACATCAAATGAATTATAACATGATTGTAGTTTATGACATCATTATAAATCATATCACAATGTGTACATTTCTGCATCACCACCTGAAGAGTTCATGATTATTGCATCAAAATGGTACATATTTAACATAAAAGTGGTGGATTGTATGGCATAAATACTGGTTTATGACATCACAATGATTGTTATAATATCAAAATTATACATGATATCACAATGATTTTATGTCAAGAAAAGGTTGGCATATGACATCACAATGGATTATTGAAGTTACAATCAATTAGGACATAACACTGCTTTATGACACCCCAGTTATTACATCACAATGGTAGTTTATGAAATCATAATTGATTATGACATATACAATGTCATGTAATATCACAGTGATTTTTATATCATCCTATTATTGGTTTATGACATCAAAATTCATAACATCAAGATGAAGTTTTATGGTTTTGTATTATGACATCAAATCATAGTTTTATGTCACAAGAAGTTTATGATATCACAGGAGTTGCTTATGACATTTCACTTCTGTATGACAACACGGGGTTTTTTCAGGCATATCACTGGTAGTTTGGGACCCGTGCTGCAGTGCAGCAACTTACACCACTTCCTACAATTCTGGCATCCCATTTGGGACTGGTTTGAGTCTTGGATGCTCCAGTTCCAATCCAGCTCTCTGCTAATGTGCAAGGAGAATCAGTGGATAATAGCTGAAGCCCCTGGGCCCCTGCAACCACTTGGGAGACCTGAAAAAATTTCCTGGCTTCTGGCTTTAGCCTGGCATAGACCCAGTTTTTGTGGCCATTTGGGAAGTGAACCAGCAGATGGAGGATTTCTCTTTCTCTCTCTCTGTAACTCTGCCTTTCAAATAAATAAATAAATCTTTTCTAATGGGAGGTTATGACACACAATGTTATTTTATGTCCTTACAATTGCTTTTGACCTCTCAATGGATTTTGTGACATCACAATTCATTATAACATCATAATAGCAGTTTTAGGACATCACAATGGAGGTCTATGATATCACAGTTGATCATGATATCAGAATAATTGGTTTATGTTGTCTCAATACTTTGACTCCATAATTCATCATGATAGCACAATGGCTAACTTATGACATTATTGTGGGACTTTCATGGCATCAGAATATTGGTATATAACATGATGATTCTTTTCATATAATAATTGATTTTTTGCATCAGAGTAGTGGTTTATGTCAGACTTATCCCTGATGGTAAAGTTAGAAACGTGCAAGGGGATTCCCATTCAACCCCATCAAGGTGGCATGTACCAATGCCATCTCACTAATCCAAGTGATCAGCTGCAGTTTATAATTGATCATAATGATAGGATTAAGAGTCAAAGGGATCACATAAACAAGACTAGTGTCTGCTAATACTAATTGATAGAACTAAAAAGGAGAGAACAATCCAACATGGGAAGCGGGATACACAGCAGACTCATAGAATGGCAGATGTCCTAAATAGCACTCTGGCCTCAGAATCAGCCCTTAAGGCATTCGGATTTGGCTAAAAAGCCCATGAGAGTTTCTCAGGCATGGAAAGCCAAGACTCTGTGGCAAAAAAAAAAAAATGGCCTAAATGAAAGATCTCTGTGGGTGAGATCCTAGTGGAAAGAACAGGCCATCAAAGAAGGAGGTACCTTTCTCTGAAGGGAGGAGAGAACTTCCACTTTGATTATGGCCTTGTCTAAATAAGATCAGAGTTGGTGAACTCAAGAGGCTTCCATAGCCTTGGCAGCTCATGGGAAGAGCCTTGGATGATTACTGATGTCATAAATAAGAATGTCAGTTGTTAAGACAACAGAATTACTGTGCACCTGCTCCCCATGTAGGACATCTGTCCTTAATGTGTTGAACTATGCAAATTAATGGTAACACTATTGATAAAACAGTACTCTATACTTTTTGTGTCTGTGTGGGTGCAAACTGTTGAAATCTTTACTTAGTATACACTAAGTAGATCTTCTGTATATAAAGATAATTAGAAAATGAATCGTGATGAAGAATGGGATGGGAGAGGGAGTGGGAGGTAGGATGGTTGTGGGTGGGAGGGAGGATATGGGGGAAAAAGCTGCTATAATCCAAAATTTGTACTTTGGAAATTTATACTTATTAAATAAAAGTTTAAAAATGTGTATACAGAGATGTATGTAAAGAAAATCACTTTAGATATTAAAAAACTGGTTTATGAATTAATAATCGATTATGACATCATAATTGTGGTTTATGATCTCACAGAGGTTTTTATGAGTTCACAATTATGACATCACATTGTTTGGTTTATGATATAACAATGTTGTTTTATCCCATCCCTCTAGATTATGACATCACAATGATTTTTACTAGATCACAATTATTACATGAGGATATAGGTCTATGAAAGCACAGTAGCTTATTATATTATCACAATATTACTTCAAAATGTATTATTGCAACACAATAATTGGTTTATGACATTACAATTGTATATTAACGACATCATAATATTGGTATATGATTATCACTATGGCTTTTATGATCTCATGATTGATTATAACTTCACAGTAGTAGCTTATGCCATCAGAACTGATTATAACATCACAATGGTCATTTATGTCATCACAACAATGGTTTTTGGCATCACAATTGTGAGTATATGACACTGCAACAAATTTATGAATTTGTAATTGATTTTTGACATCATAGCAGCTGGTTTATGACATCACAACAATTGGCTTCTGGTGATACAATATTAATTTATAAATTCACAATGGTTTTTATGATATCACAACTAGTATGATGTCACAGTGTTTTATGACATCACACTACATTATGCCTTTGATGTCATACTGTTTTTTGTGAATTCATAATTTATTATGACATCACAATGGTATGTTTATGATATAATGATGGTGGTTTATCATATTCCAGTTGATTGTGACATCACAAGGATTTTTATATTGACTTATGACTTTACAATTGATTTATGATACCACGACTGATTTTATCTTTTGATTTTTTTAAGGAATACAACTTCATGCATTCAATATATACAGATCTAGAAACATGATGCTTTTCCCACCCTACATCTCTCCTACCCATACTCCCAACTAATTCCTCCTCTCTCTTCCTTTCTCATTCTTATTTTTTACAGAGATTAATTTTAAGTTAACTTTTATACTCTAAGATTATCTCTACACTAAGTAGAGATTAAATTCATTAGTATGAAGAATAAAAGAAGTAAAGAACAAAAAACAAATGAGAAAAACATTGTTCCCTAACAATCAAGGCAAGGGTTGTTCAAAATCAATAGATCTCGAAGTTCAGTTTAACTCCTATAGATTACATTGTAAGTACTCTATTAGTTACCACAGATCAGAGAGACAGTATGGTATTTGTCTTTTTATGGCTGGCTAATTTCAGTAAGTAAAATGGTTTCCAGTTATATCTACTTTGTTTCAAGTGAAAAGATTTCATTTTTATTACCACAGTGTATTATTCCACAGTATATATACCATATTTTTTTTTATCCACAGTTGATGGACATCTGGGTTGATTCCATATCTTAGTTATTGTAAATTGAGCTGAAATGAACATGGGGATACACATAACTCTTCAAAATGCTGGTTTCACTTCCCATGGATAAATACCCAGGGCTGGGATGGCTGGGTCATATGGTAGATCTATATTCAGCTTTCTGATCTATCTCCATACAGTATTCCACAGTGGCTTTACCAGTTTAAATTCCTGCCAACAGTGGATTAAGGTACCCTTCTCCCCACATCCTTGCCAGCATTTGTTGTTTGTTGATTTCTGTATGTAAGCTATTCTAATGGAGGTGAGGTGAAACCTCATTGTGCTTTTGATTTGCATTTCCCTGATGCCAAGCACTACTGAGCATTTTTTTCATGTGTCTATGGGTCATTTGAATTTCCCCTCTTGAAAAATGTCTGTTCAGGTACTTTGCCCTTTACTTATTTGGATTGTTTGTTTTGTAGTTGTTGAGTTTCTTGAGTTCTTTATAGAATCTGGAAGTTAAGACTGTGTTGGTTGCATTGTTTGCAAATATTTCTCCCATTCTGTTGGTTGCCTCTTCAAGAAGACTTCCAAGAAGTATTTCCCTATGCCAATGTTTTGTAGGGTTTCCCCAATGTTCTCTAGTAATTTGATAGTATCACTTCATAGATTTAGGCCTCTGATTCATTTTGAGTGGATTTTTGTGTAAGGTGTAAGGCAGGACTCTTGTTTCATACTTTTCTGTGTAAAGAACCAATTTTCCGAGCAGCATTTTTTGAAGAGACTGTCTTGGCTCCGGGAGTTGATTTTTGCTCCTTTGTCAAAGATAAGTTAATTGTATGGCTTGATTTTTTTTCTGTGGTTTCAATTATGCTCCTTTGTTCTACAAGGTTTTTTTTTAAGGCAGTACAGGTTCTTTTGATTATAACTGCCCTGTAGTATGCCTTAGGTCTGGTATTGTGATACCTCAGGTTTTATTTTTGTTGTTCAAAATTGCTTCAGCTATTTTGGTCTCTTGTGTTTCCATATCAATCTTAGAAATTTTGGGAATAATTTCTATATAAATTGTGAGAATAATTACGTAGAGTAGTTAATATTTTGATTGGGATTGAAATGAATCTATAAATTGCTTTCAGTAGTATGCACATTTTGAAGATGTTGGTTCTTACACTACATAACATGGAAGATTTCTCCACTTTATTATGTCTGCTTTTATTATTTTCTTAAATATTTTGTAATTTTCACCATACAGATTTTTGATGTCCTTCATTGAATTTATTCAAAGTTATTTAAGTTTTTTGTAGTTATCATGAATGAGATTGATCTTAGAAATTCTTTTTCAGCTATGGCATTGCCTGTGCATACAAAGGCTATTGATTTTTGTGTGTTGCTTTTAACTCCTTCTCCTTTACCAAATTCTTTTATGAGTTCCAATACTCAAAAGATGCTTAAGGACGTGTTACACACAAAAACACAGAAACATGGTCATCAATACAAAAGAAGGTATAAGAAGAAAATCTCTCAGTGAAAGTTCAAAGGAAGTTCAATGTAAATATTAGGAATATCTTTTGAAAAATGGCAGGGAAAAGTCATTAGCTATTGTCACCTTGATTGTAAATGGCCTCAACTCCTCAGATAAAAGGCACAGACTGGCTGAATGGATTAAAAAACAAAAGCCTTCTATTTGCTACCTACAAGAAACACATCTTACTAATGAATATGCATGAAGACTGAGAGTGAGAGGGGAAAAAGATATTCCATGCCAACAGAAACCAAAATACAGCTGACATAGCCATGTTAATATTAAACAAAGGGATTTTAACACAAAAACTATTAATGAGACAAAGAAGGGCACTATGTATTGAATAAGGGATCAATTCAACAGGAAGATGTAACTATTATAAACATATATGCACCAAATTACAGGGCACCTGGCTATTTAAAACAAATGTTAAAAGATTTAAAGTGTGATTTAGACTCCAATACAATAGTATTGGGGGTTTTCAATACTCCACTTTCAGCAATGGACAGATGAACCAGAAAGAAAATTATCAAGGAAACAGCAAATTGAATTGACACTGTAAACCAAATGTTACAGGTATCTTACAGACATCTACAGAACTTTTCATCCTACAATTGCAGAATACACATTCTTCTCAGTAGTGCATGAAGTTGCTCTGGGATTGACTACATACTAGGTCATAAAATAATTCTCAGCAAATCCAAAAAAATCAAAATCATACCATGCAACTTCTTAGACCACAATGGAATGAAGCTGGAATTCGGCAACTCAAGACTCTCTAGAGCATATGCATACACATGGAGACTGAACAACGTGCTCCTGAATGAACAATGGGTCATAAAAGAAATCAAAACAGAAATAAAAAACGTTCTGGAAACAAATGAAGACAACGCAACATTTTCAAAACTTATGGGATACAGCAAAAGCTGTGTTAAAGGAAAGTTTATAGTAATACATGCCTACAATGAGAAATTTAAAGACAACATATAAATGAGCTATCAATGCATCTTAAGGGACTAGGAAAACAACAAACCCAACCCAAAATGAGTAGGAGAAAGAAATGATTAAAATCAGAGAAGATATCAACAAAATTGGATCCAAAAAATTACAAAAGATCAGCAAAACGTAGAGCTGGTTTTTTGAAACAAACAAACAAAAAACAAAAACAAAACTGACACACAATTGGGCCAACTAGCCAAAAAAAAAAAAAAGGAGAAGACTCAAATCAAAAGAAAATTAGAGATGAAAAAGAAATGTAACAAGAGACACCAAAGAAATAAAAAGTCATCAGAATTACTACAAAGAGTTGTATGCCAACAAACTGGGAAATCTATCAGAAATGGATAGATCCCTGGACACATAAAACCTACATAAATTCATAAATTGAGCCATGAAGAACTAACTCCAGCTCTTCAAATAGTTGAAAGAGAGGGAATCCTCCCAAGTCCTTTCTACTAAGCTAGCACCACCTTAATTCCTAAACCTAAAAAAGATGCAATAGAGAAAGAGAATTACAGACCAATTTCCCTGATGAACATAGATGCAAAAATCCTAAACCAAATTCTAGCCAGTAGAATCCAAAATGCAACAGAAAGGTCATCTACTCAGACCCAGTGGGATTTATCCCTGATATGAAGGGATGGTTCAACATTCACAAATCTATCAATGTGATACCCCACAATAACAAACTGCAGAAGAAAAATCATAGATTGGGGCCGGCACTGTGGCTCACTTGGTTAATCCTCTTCCTGCAGTGCCAGCATCCCATATGGGCACTGGGGTCTAGTCCCAGTTGCCCCTCTTCCAGTCCAGCTCACTGCAGTGGCCTGAGAGGGCAGTGGAGGATGGCCCAGGTGCGTGGGCCCCTGCACTTGCATGGGAGACCAGGAAGAAGCATCTGGCTCCTGGCTTCAGATCGGTGCAGCACCGTCCATGGTGGCCATTTGGAAAGTGAACCAATGAAAAGAAGACCTGTCTCTCTCTTTCATTGTCTATAACTCTACCTGTCAAATTAAAAAAAAATCACATTATCTCAATAGATGTAGAGAAAGCATTTGATAACACACAACACCCTTTCATGATGAAAACTCTAATATTGCTATAGAAGAAATATTCCTCAACACAATCAAGACAATTTATGACAGAACTACAGCCAGCATCATACTGAATGGGAAAAGTTGGAAGCATTTCCACTGAGATCCAGTACCAGACAGGGAGGCCCAATCTCACCATTGTGAGTCAATATAGTACTGGAAGTTTTAGCCAGAGCCATTAGGCAAGAAAAAGAAATCAAGGTCATACAAATTTGGAAGGAAGAAGTCAAACTAGCCCTATTTGAATATGACATGGTTCTATATATAGGGGATCCAAAAAACTCCACCAAGAAACTATTGGAAGTTTTAGAAGAGTTTGTTTAAATAGCAGGATATAAAGTCAATACAAAAAAGTCAATAGTCTCTGTATACACAGAAAATGCCGCAGCTGAGAAGAACTTCAGAGATAAATCCCAATCATAATAGCTACATAAAAAATCAAATACCTTGGAATAATCTTAAACAAGGATGTCAAACATCTCTACAAGGAAAATTACAAAACTTTAAAGAAAGAAATTGAAGAAGATAGAAAAAATGGAAAATCTTCCATGTTCATGGATTGGAAGAACGAATATCATCAAAATGTCCATTTTTCCAAAAGAAATTTACAAAATCAATGCAATAGAAATTGAAATACCAAAGGCATTCTTTTCAGATCTGGAAAAAAATGCTGAAATACATATTTAGGCACAGGAGACCTCACATAGCTAAAGCAATCTTACACAACAAAAAGAAACCTGGAGGCATTATAATACCAGATTTCAAGACATACTACAGGGCAGTTGTAATCAAGAGTCTAGTACTGGTACAAAAATAGATGGATAGACCAATAGAACAGAACAGAAACACCAGAAATCAATCCAAACATCTATATCCAAATTATATTCGATCAAGGAACTTAAACCAATTCCTGGAGCAAGGACAGTCTAATCAACAAATGGTGCTTGGAAAACCAGATTTCAACATGCAGAAAAATGAAGCAAGACCCCTACCTTACACCTTACACAAAAATCCACACAACAAAGATCTAAATTTATGATCTGACACCATCAAAATATTAGAGAACACTGGAGAAACCCTGCAAGATATTGGCACAGGCAAACACTTTTTGGAAAAGACCCCAGAGGCTGGCCGGCGCCATGGCTCACTTGGCTAATCCTCTGCCTATGGCACCCGCACTGCGGGTACTAGTCCCTTTTGGAGTGCCGGGTACTAGTCCCGGTTGCTCCCCTTTCAGTCCAGCTCTCTGCTGTGGCCTGGGAGGGCAGCAGAGGATGGCCCAAGTGCTTGTGTCCCTGTATCTGCATGGGAGAATGGGAGGAAGCACCTGGCTCCTGGCTTCAGATCGGTGCAGCGCTGGCCCTGGTGGCCATTAGGGGAGTGAACCAATGGAGGGAAGACCTTTCTCTCTGTCTCTCTCACGGTCTATAACTCTCTCTCTGTCTCCCTCTCTCACTGTCTAGCTCTGCCTGGCAAAAAGTAAAAGTAAAAAAAAAAAGACCCCAGAGGCACAGGCAGCCAAAGACAAAATTAACAATTGGTATTAAACCAAATTGAGAAGCTTCTGTACTGCAAAAGAAACAGTCAGGAAAGTGAAGAGGCAACCAAAAGCATGGGAAAAGTATTTGCAAATTATGCAACTGATAAAGGGTTAATAACCACAATCTACAAAGAGGTCAAGTAACTCCACAACAACAAAACAAACAACCCACTTAAGAGATGGTCCAAGGACCTAAATAGACATTCTTCAAAAGAGGAAATCCAAATGGCCAACAGACACATGAAAAAATGTTCAGGATCACTAGCATTCAGGGAAATGCAAATCAGAACCAAAATGAGGTTTCACCTCACACTGGTTAGAATGGCTTTAATACACAAATCAACACACCACAGATGCTGGCAAGAATGTGGGGATAAAGGTACCTTAATCCACTGTTTTTGGGAATGCACACTGGTAAAGCCACGATGGAGACAGTTTGAGATATCTCAGAAATCTGAATATGCCCTACCCTACAACCCAGCCATCCCAGTCCTTGGAATTTACCCAAAGGAAATTAAATAGGCAAATCAAAGAGCTATCTGCACCTCAGTGTTCACTGCAGCTCAATTCACAATAGCTAAGAAATGGAATCAGCATAAATGACTATGAACAGAAGACTGGATAAAGAAATTATGGGGTATGTTCTCAATGGAAAACTACATAGCAGTAATAAAAATGAAATCCAGTCACTTTCAACAAAATGGAGAAATCTGGAAAACATAATGCTGAGTGAAATAAGGCAGTCCCAGAGGGACAAATACCATATGTTCTCCCTGATCTGTGACAACTAACTGAGCACCTAAAAAGAAACCTGTAAAAGTAAAACTAGTACTATGAGAAGCAATGACTTGATCAGCCCTTGTCCTGACTGTTGAGGAATAGCTTACTATTTTATTCTTTTTAGTATTTTCTTTTTCTACTTAGTACTATTCATTGAAGTCTTTACTTAACACAGAATTATTCTCAGGTGTTTAAATCCAATTGAAAATCCATTCCTGTTAAAAATAAGAGTGGGAATAAGAGAGGGAGGAGATGTAGGTTAGCATATGTTCCCTCTGACTTACCCCTAAGGGTAAGTATGTCAGTGTGGGGGCAAACTGTTAAAATCTTTACTTAGTATGCAGTTGATCTTCTGTATCTAATGATATTTAAAAATGAATCTTAATGAAGAATGGGATGGGAGACAAAGTAGGAGGTGGGATGTTTTGGGGGTGGGAGGGCGGGAATGGGGGAAGATACACTATAATCCATAAGTTGCACTTACAAAAGCTATATTTATTAATTAAAAGCTTTCTATAAAAAATCAAGGCTCAAAATGTCAATTTCACTTTGATTTATTACATTTTAGATGCTCTATTACATACAAAACATACAGTATTTATCTGTTTAGGACTGGCTTATTTCACTAAGTGTAGTGGTTTCCAGTTCCATCCATTTTGCTATAAAAGATAGGATTTCATTTTTTATCACCGAGTTGTATTCTATAGTGTATATATACCATAATATGAAATGCTTTTTAAAAAGCACCTTAAAGAAGGATATACTTTTTTAAGGTTAACAAAATTAATCTACTAGAGTAAAAATAATTAAGGAAACACAGGGGAAAGTAACACTAACATCCAGTTTCAGGGAATTAAAACAATGCTTTACAGAGAATGTAGCCTTGTCAAGATGCTAAAATTTTATTACAATGTTTAGGAATAAAAATTTAACTTGAGATTAAAATCTACTATATTTTGGACATAAAATTCTCCAAATCAAATATAATTTAAAATAGTTACACTCTTACTTAAAACAAGCAAATTAAATCACAGTATGAAAACTACCAACCAACCAATTAAAAAGTTACAGAAGCAAAACTTTTGTAAAGAAATACAAAATATTCCAGGGCCAGTGCTGTGGCATAGGGGATAAAGCTATTTCCTGTGGTGCCAGTATCCTATATGAGTGCTGATTTGAGTCCTGGATGCTCTACTCCTGATCCAGCTCTCTGCTGATGGCCTGGGAAAGGAGTGGAAGATGGACCAAGTGCTTGGGTCCCTGTACCAGTGTGGGGGACCTGGAGAAAGCTCCTGCCTCCTGTCTTCAGATCAGCCCAGCTCTGGCCCCTTGTGTCTATTTGGAGAATAAACCAGCAGATGGAAATTCTCTCTGTCTCCCTCCCCCGCCCCCTGCTGCTCTGTACCTCTGCCTTCCAAAAAATAAATAAATCTTAAGGAACAAAGAAAGAAATACAAAATATTCCAAACACATCTGCGTTTCTCAGATGTACCAAGGTGAAATAAGCAGAGAATATTTTCAAATTTATTTGGAAAGCCAGCATTACATAGATGATGATGTAAGTTGACCAGAACTTTAAATATGAATTAAGTATAAGCCACTCTTTCATAAACAGATGCATATATTCTTAGAATTTTTATAATAAATAAAATCAGATATGAAAATATAATGAACTACAAGTGAGATATAAGAAAAAAATGCAAAAGGTTAAACATTTAAACAATTCATTTGAATTTTCCAAGTGAAATTTTTTTTAACTTTTATTTAATGAATATAAATTTCCAAAGTACAGTTTATGGATTACAATGGCTTCCCCCCCATAACTTCCCTCCCACCTGCAACCCTCCCCTTTCCCTCTCCCTCCCCCCTTCCATTCACATCAAGATTCATTTTCAATTCTCTTTATATACAGAAGACCAGTTTAGCATTTACTAAGTAAAGATTTCAACAGTTTGCACCCACATAGAAACACAAAGTGTAAAATACTGTTTGAGTACTAGTTATAGCATTAAATCACAATGTATAGCACATTAAGGACAGAAATCCTACATGAGGAGTAAGTGCACAGAGACTCCTGTTGTTGACTTAACAAATTGACACTCTTGTTTATGGCATCAGTAATCACCCTAGGCGCTTGTCATGAGTTGCCAAGGCTATGGAAGCCTTTTGAGTTCACCAACTCTGATCATATTTAGACAAGGTCGTAGTCAAAGTGGAAGTTCTCTTCTCCCTTCAGAGAAAGGTACCTCCTTCTTTGATGACCCATTCTTTCCACTGGGATCTCACTCACGGAGATCTTTCATTTAGTTTTTTTTTTTTTTTTTTTTTTTTTTTTTGCCAGAGTGTTTTGACTTTCCATGCCTGTAATACTCTCATGGGCTTTTCAGCCAGATGCGCGTGCCTTAAAGGCTGATTCTGAGGCCAGAGTGCTGTTTAGGACATTTGCCATTCTATGGGTCTGCTGTGTATCTCGCTTCCCATGTTGGATAGTTCTCTCCCTTTTTGATTCTATCAGCTAGTGTTTGCAGACACTAGTCTTTTTTATGTGCTTCCTTTGGCTCTTAGTCCTATCATTATGATCAATTGTGAACAGAAATTCATCACCGGGACTAGTGAGATAGCATTGGTACATGCCATCCAAGTGAAAAATTTAAGAAGAAAATCACATGACCATTTAGATTTAATGTTAAAAAGTGTTTGAAAACAATCAGCGTGAAATATAAAAAAAAAATGACAGCAGTATAGTAAAAAAATGACTTCCATGCTCTTATCAAGATTGTTTAAAAAGAATCTTACAACAAACAACACAATATGTACAGGATCATTGGCAGCTTTTTCCCTGGAAGGAAGGCTAGACCAGGTGCCTCCACTTTCATCAAATTTTTAATTGGAGAAGTGGAGGGAAAGGAGAGCAAAATTAAAAATAAGGTGTAAAGATTTCTAAGGAATAAAATGTCAATATATTGGAGATATTTAGAGCCCATAAAATCTAAAAACAGATACAACTGATAAAGAATTTAACCAGATTGATGGAAAGATCAATATTTTAAAAATCCATTAGATTACCATGCACCAGCAAGAAACAAATAGAAAATATTAAAGGTCAATAGGCAGAGTAGAAAGCAAATATTGACAGGAGAAACGGGAAAATAATGATTAAATCATGGGATGTCTTTCAGCTTTCTTCCAATCAATATTAAACAGTAACACAAATGACCCAACAGGAAAATGAGTCACAATACGAAGAAAATAAAGCCCAGAGGCCGACGCACAGAACTGTGACTCACTGAAGCAGTTACTGCACCGAGAGCTCCAGCAGGGACCCATCAGGGAGGACAGGGCCACAGGAGGGACCCGGCGGGTGCAGGAGCAGAGGGGAGAGGCCTCCCGCCTGGGGAGGTGGAGTCCGACCTGCACCCAGACCTCGCCTCCTGCTGCTCCCACCCAGCACAACCTGAAGTCAGGGGCCCATTGCCCTGGAGGATGATGATAGGATGCATCCGTTGCGAGGTTGTGTGCGCTCACGGCCGTGCACGCTGTCCAATCAGGCACGACGACGTCCACGCCACGTCATCACGCGGGGTCCTGACGTCACAATCATCTTACAGTTCTGGGCAGGAGCGAGGTGCTAGGAGACGGCTCTGCAGGCTCCAGCCTCCCTAAGCAAGTCGGGCTCGGTGGCCTCCACCTTCATCACCGGCGGACGCTGGACACCTGGAGCTGAAAACCGCGACGTGGTGAGTGTGTGCGCCCAGGTGTCGGGAGAGGCGTAAAGCAGCCGTGGAAGCTGCTGAGAAGCTGGCAGGACGCGGGCCTCCCAGAGCTCGTCTCCGAATCTGTGGCGCCATATTGCCGCTGGCCCAGCGCTTCCCTTGGTCCCCTCAAACCCGGGGGTCGGGGTCTGGACTGGCACCAGGGACCCCTGACACCCTGCCCCTTCCCTGCTCTCAGCGACTTGTCATCCCCAGAGCCTTCCCCAGGCAGCTGTGTGGCAGCAGCCCTGCGTCTCCCCGACTGTGCAGTGGGCACGGGGTGGGCATTAGGGAGAATCTGGGCTCCGTGTGTGGGGTGCGTGTGGGACGGGAGCTGTAGTTTGTGCTGCCCTGGGCTCCTCCGTCCTTCCCTGCCGGGACCTGATTCCCCCCAGTTTTCTAAATATGTGGGCAGCAGGGTCTCTTCCAGGATGCTGAGCTCTCAGCACAGCTGTTTCTAGGGGGTCTCAGTATTTTCTGTTTCCAATAACACAGTCACCTGGGGTGGGTAAGGCTAAAACAAAAGTTCTGTTTCACTTGGCGTTTCTGTTCAGGTTTTAGAGGAGCTCAAGTGCCCTGTAATTTGACACTTGGTTATCATCTTAGCCCTTACACTTTCCCTTGACAGCCTGCTTTCTGCATTTGCACTTTTAACATAGATAGTTTTTCTGCTCAAATTTATGAGTATTTTAAAAATTATTCTGTTCCATAAAGCCTTTCCAATCACGAAGATATGTCTACTGAGTTTTTTTGAATTTATATTTTGATATGAGAGCCTGGTTCTTTTTGTTTGTTTTACTTTTTTAAGACTGTTGGATATTATTGACAAGATTTGTGTTAATTCAAGGCATGCAACATGATGTTTTCATGTGTCAGGAAACTTTGAAAAATTATGTAACATTCACATTTTTTTTGGAAATATCAACCATCCTTTATTAGCAAACTTGTACAGGTTAACTTGCTGACCTGGCTCAAAACAGCATTGCTAACAAGTTCAGGGTTGGAGGTTCATATGCACTAAAGACTGTCTCTGTAAAAAAGGATTTTTAAAATACCAAGAGGGAAACCTGTTGGAGTGAGGTGGACACTATGGGAAATGGTGGCTTGATCAGCATAGCCCTGTTAATGAACAACTAAATACATTATCCCTCTTAGTAGTTTTTTTATCTGTTCTACTTAATATGACTGGTTTAGATCTGTAATTGATGCACAGATATTCTTAAGTGTTGAAAATTAACTGAAATGTGATCCCTGTTGAACATGGTGGTGGGAATGGGAGAGGGAAGAGATGTATAATTTGGGACATGCTCAGGCTGACTTGCCCCAAGTGGTGGAGTTGGAAGCATACCAGGGGATTCCAATTCAATCCCATCGAGGTGGCATGTACCAACGCCATCTCACTGTTCCAGGTGATCAGTTTCAGTTCACAGTTGGTCATGGTGAAGGGACTGGGAGTCAAAGGGAGCACATAGACAAGTCTAGTACCTGCTAACGCTAACTGATGGAGTAAATAAAGGGGAGAGTGATCCAACATGAGATACTCAGCAGACTCATAGAATGGCAGATGTCCTAAATAGCACTCTGGCCTCAGAATCAGCCCTAAAGGCATTCGGAGCTGGCTGAAAAGCTCATGAGAGTATTTCAGGCATGGAAAGCCAAGACACTCTGGCAAAAGATCTCTGCGAGTGAGATCTCAGTGGAAAGAACAGGTCATCAAAGAAGGAGGTACCTTTCTCTGAAGGGAGGAGAGAACCTCCACTTTGACTATGACCTTGTCTAAACAAGATAAGAGTCGGAGAAGTCAGAGGGCTTCCATAGCCTTGGAAACTCATGACTAGAGCATAGGGAGATTACTGATGCCATAGACAGGAGTGTCAATTTGTAAAGTCAACAACAGGAGTCACTGTGCACTTACTCCTCATGTAGGATCTCTATCCTTAATGTGCTGTACATTGAGATTTAATGCTATAACGAGTACTCAAACAATATATTTCACTTTGTGTTTCTATGGGGGTGCAAACGGTTGAAATCCTTACTTAATGCATACTAAACTGATCCTCTGTAAAAAAAAAAAAAAAAAAAAAAAAAAAAATTATCAATTCCCAACTTGACTCTCACTGGGATTAAACATGACAATAGGTCTGCTCTGATTTCATCATCATTTAAAAAAATCATCTATTATTTTTCACTTTATGTTTCTGTGTGGGAGCAAACTGTTGAAATCCATACTTAATGTATACTAAGCTGATCTTCTGTATATTAAGGTAATCGAAAATGAATCTTGATGTGAATGGAAGGGGAGAGGGAGTGGGAAAGGGGAGGGTTGTGGGTGAGAGGGACGATATGGGGGGGAAGACATTGTAATCCATAAGTCGTGCTTTGGAAATTTATATGCATTAAATAAAAGTTTAAAAAAAAATTCCCTCACCTTAAGCATATTTTTAAAAAAAAATCTCCAGTGTTGCAGAAAAAATACCACAAAGTGATTTCAGTCCATGAAAAAAATAGCACGTGGGATATATATACATATGTGTGTGTATGTGTGTGTATAAGAAATATAATATATAAAAAATAAAATACATATTTTAATATTGAGAAAAGATAAGAGGGTTAATTGGAAAGTTATATCCAACCATGAATTGGACAACTCACTGTGGCACATTGATCAATTTTTCCTTAGTCTATAAATTTGACACCCTGTAGCCCAAATTGAAGAGTGTTTGTAAAGTACATGGCAAATCAGACATAATGACCACATGAAAAAAAAATTAACAACGTTAGCCTCAAGAATATTTCAGAATTGAGCATTCAAAGAAAAATAGTGCAACCTAACAAAGCTTCCAATATTCACCATACAAATTTTGAGAGTGATTGCCACAGTATTCTGTCCCACACATTAATTTATCTTTTCCCGAATGTTGACATTGACATGTGAAATTTTCCATCATGTATTTCTGGGCACTGGTACCATTCCTATAATATACTGTGTAAAGTACACAACTTAAGACATTCTATTTACAAATACTTTATACTGTTTGAAATGGATTCTTTTTTCGCCCAACTCCCTTATATCTGCTAGTGATTTTATTGTAATTCCCATGAAGTTATTTAGTTTTACTTACAGTATTAGTGGTGTATTTTATATTATGAGCAGCCTTTCTGGTTTTGTGATTGCAGTTATTGATATATGGCATTTTTTTAATTTAATGATGCATTTATTTATTTGAAAGAGTTACAGAGAGAGAGACAGAGACAAAGAGAGACAGAGAAATAAATGTCTTCCATACACTGGTTCACTCTCCAAATGGCTGCAATGGCCAGAGCTCAGCTGATCCAAAGCCAAGAGCCAGTAGCTTCTTCTGGTTCTCCCATGTGAGTACAGGGGCTCAAGGAGTTTGGCTGTTCTCCACTGCTTTCCCCAGGCACGTGAACAGGGAGGTAGATTGGAAGTAGAACAGCTGGGACTGGAACTGGTGCCAGTATGGGATGGCAGCACTGCAGGCCGGGGCCTTAACCTGTTGTGCCACATCACCTGTGCCAAGTATGTGTGTACTTAATATCCTTGTTGAACTAAATCCTTGTATTGTGACATTCTGGCTTGACTTTCTTTCACAGTGATGACATCAAATCACTCAAAATTCTGTTAAGTTTTGCTGGCAACATTAATGTATCGTCTCTCTGAACTCTGTTAGGGTAAGCTTAATCTTACACACTTTAAAGTCACACATTTTTAAACTTTCTTAATTTTTATAACTCCAAAATTATCATTCTCTGAATTTTCCCAAAATGTAGCTCTAGATATACATCCTCAGAATTTCTCTAGTAGGTGGAGTGAGTTTTATATTCATTGATTTTTACTTCTCACTTTATATAATTACAATTTATTTTTCACCAAATTCCTTTATTTTTGCATTTTATAAAATTTTGTAAATGTAAAGTAACCTTTGATTTTAGAAATTTTCTGTAGTCTATATATCTTTAGATACTTGGATAATTCCTTTAAGATTATTATCTAAAGTGGCTTGATTAAAGAGATTAGGATTATTTTAGTATGCTTTTCAAATGTAATAGAATATTTTACATGAAAGTCATATATGCATGTCAATCTCAAATAAAATATTTGTAACATGAACATACTGTTCTTTTTGAGTTTTGAAAGATACTTTGCCCATATGAAAAATACTACACAAACACTCTTTTCATTCAGTACTTGAAGGAGGTTTCTGAGAGTCATGTAATTTGTACGCATGCCAACAGTGAATGCTGTTAACATTCAATAGATCCTCTGTTTAAAAAAATCCATCGTTTTCTTTTAGAGGGCTTTTAAGATTTATCTTTATTTCTGGGCTTATGCAGTTTAATTATGATCTGCCTTAGCATGGTGATTTTTTTCCATTCTGTGATTGGAGTGCTGCAATGACCTACTTCATTCTTAAAATTTATAGTTTTGTCAAAACTTTATAATATTTTCTAATGGTTCTTTTTATTTCTGTGTTATATGTTGTTACATATCCTTTTCACCTCTGGTTGTATTGATTTGGGTCTTCTCCCTCTTTTTTTGGTTAGTTGCTCCAATGGTAGAACTATTTTATTTATTTTTTCAAAAAAACAGCTCTTCATTTCACCTATTTTTTGTTATTTTACTGGTTTCATTTTTGTTTATTCTCTCATTTTAATAATTTCTTTCATCTTATTAATTTGGGGTTTGATTTGTTGTTGTTTTTCTAGGTCCTTGAGATGCATTGATAGCTCATTTTTTTGGTATCTTTCCAATTTTTTCATGTAGGCACTGATTGCTATAAATTTCACGCTTAACACTGCTTTGGCTGTATCCCATTCCTTTTTACATTCTGTATTGATTTCTTGTATGACCCACTGTTAAATCAAAACCATGTTGTTCAGTCTCGATGTGTTTCTGTGTGATCTAGAGAATCCTGAGTTGTTGAATTCCAGCTTTATTCCATTTCTCATCTGAGATGATGCATGATATTATGTCAAGGTTTTTGAATTTGCTGAGACTTACTTTATGACCTAGCATGTGGTCTATGCTTTTAGAGTACTAGATAAATCAAGCTAAGATGGCATCTCGAATTAAATTGATTTATTGTTCGGGAACAGTCTCTGGTCTTTCCTTATTGTACAATTTTATGGGTTATGGTTGCTGAAATTTTACTTTTACTAATGAGAAGAGTGAGAGTGATAGGTGCATTGTTGGAATTTTAGTACTTTGGACAACTGAAAGTATTGGCTATTTATGTTTATAACTCAACAATTGAAAAGGAAAATTATGTGAACACACTTCATAAAAGACCACATACCAATAAAAGTGCATGAGGAGCCAGCATTGTGGCAGAGCAGGTAATTCCTCTTCCCATGATGGCAGCACCCCATATGAGCTCTGATTCAGGTGCTGGCTGCCAATCCACCTCCTGGCTAATTGCATGGGAGAACAGCTAATTACAGCCTGGTTCAAAGAGAAAGCACAGTTCTTTGATATCCCTTTCTTGGTTGCATTTTACATATCATCTAATGTTGAGCACAATATGACAAAAATACTTTCTTGAAGAAAAACAAGGCAAGTCACAGGGCAGAATAAAATACCTTATCACACTCAGGAGAATGGATCATATGTTTTTAATAATTTATTTTTATTAATATAAAGAGAACAGATTTCGTGTATTTCAAAGGTACAATTCTAAGGATATAATGACATTTATCTCCTTCCCTCTTCCTTCCTTTCTTTTTGAATTTTTGGGATAACATTTTTGTTTATAGTCACAGGCAAAATGCAGCACTAAATAAAGAGTTCAACAAGTCAAAAGTAGAAAGACCACAGTTCATGGGAGTAGACAAGCACTATCAATAATAATCAAATCTCAACATGACAGTTTCACTCATATACAATAAATTTGTTTATTACTCTGTTTATTAGCGACTACACATCGGAGAAAACATGAGGTTTTCATTTTTCATTTTGAGGTCATCAACTCCCTGTATATTTTGGATGGATTCCAGGTAACTGTTATGTTCAAAGCTCTTCAGAATCTTCTAGGCCCTAGTGTCATCATACTCATTGACAGCAAATTTATATTTACTTTCGTGAATATTTAGAAAATGAAAAATTAAACTATCTTAGATTTTTGAAATTGTCCATAATGCACTTCTCTGTGCCCATATTTTTCCTATATATATAATAATTGAGCCCATCCTGACTGGGCTGTGCCCCCCTCCCCCACCACTACTGCCCCCCCCCATGAAGAAATTCTTCCAGGAGATCAAGGCAGACATCAAATTCAAGAGCTCGGGGCCTGGTCAGAAACCACAGACTCCCTGGGGGAGAAGGCCCCCAAAGAGAAACCCAACCAGCTGGCTCTGAGGCAGCCCAGCCCCGCTGGGGACCCATCGATGAGGTGCAGATGGCGGCTGCTGGAGCAGAAGCAGCCCTGGGCCCAGGGACCCAGGTCCATGGGCAACCAGGTGAGGAAGGAGCTGCGAGCCCAGGCCACTGTCCGTGGGAGCCCCGAGGCGCAAGGGACTAACGCGGTCCCTGAGGCCAAAGAGGAGGGCTCAGCTCACCTGGCAGTGCCCGGCGTGTACTTCACCTGCCTGCTCACGGGGCCACCCTGAGCAGGGACCAGCGGGAGGCCGGCATCAAGGAGGCCATTCTCTCAGAGGCTGTGTCCATCATGACGATCCACACATTCAACAAAGCCCGTGACAGGGTGAAGCTGGGCGTGGACACCACTGCCAAGTACCTGGACAACCTCCACCTGCACCCCGAGGAGGAGAAGTACCGAAGATCAAGCTGCAGAACAAGCTGTTCCCAGAGCACATCAACTGCTTGGAGGGGGCACATGAGTGTTTTGAGGCCATCAGTTTCCAGAAGGCCCTGCTTCCAGTCCTGATCAGGAGAGCCCCCAAGAGTTCTAGGTGCTGACCCAGGCGGTGGTGGCCCAGCCCCAGAGCCTGCACAGGCACAAGGAGCAGCCACTGGCTGCTGATCCCGTGGGGACCACGCTGCAGGCCTCCAAGTTCGAGCTGCCCCGCGGACTTCTTCAGCCTCATGGCAGAAGAGGTGAAGCCAGAGCAGAGGCTCAGAGCCAGTGTAGTGCAGCAGCTGAGCGTGCTGTGGGCTAAGGCCAGGCGCCAGTAGGAGGAGCAGAAGGAGCTGTGGGGGTACAGGTTCACACTGCGCATGCGCCTCCTGGACAGCTGCCTGCTGCAGGAGGCGGGTGGGGGGCGCTGGGGCTTGGGTGCCCCGGGAGGGCCGCGGGCATGGTGCATGCTGTCCAGTCAGCCCTGACCGTCCTGCCCTCAGGGACCTTCTATGCCTGCAAGCGATGGTTGGCGCTGTACAGCTTCCTCTGGGAGGCCTTGGAGAGCGGCTGGCTGTACTTGGAGCTGCTGGCCTCAGGGGGCAGAAGCTGTTGGAGGAGGAGAACCTGGCCTTGAAGGAGTGCACCCTGGGGAGGGGTGCCCAGCCTGGGTGCGGGGCCCCGGGAAGTCAGACAGCAGGGCCGCGTGCTGCCCCCCAGCAGCAGGGTGAAGCTTGCTCTGCCCCCAGGTGCCCTTCGCCCTCTTGACCTCGTGGGACCCAGCGGTGCTGGAGGACCTCGGGCTGCTGGCCGAGCCCCACGCGCATGGCTCCTGAATCCCGAGCTCCTGGCAGCCATGGAGCAGCTCTTGTGCAACAAAAGCAGAGTTGGCCTCAAAAAAAAAACCTATAATAATTGTAACTGTTGAATAATACACGGTGGTATACTTAATTTAACATCATTTCCCTGAGTACCATAAACATTTTAGGTTAAATTCCTGCAAATTTTACATTTTTGTAAGTGAAATTTTGGAAATAATTTTCAATCATGTCCATTACATCTGCTTGGGATTCTTTAACTTCTTTCCCAAAGTTCTATTTTCTAACCACAACAATAAAATAAAATGCAAAATATCACACCTATTTTGGGACAATTTTGATTTGCAGGTAATGAGATTATTTACACTTCCGTAGCAGTGCTCTGTAGCAGTGCTATGGTCATTACCATGCTATGATGTAATATTTTTTTTGACAGGCAGAGTGGACAGTGAGAGAGAGGGACAGAGAGAAAGGTCTTCCTTTACCGTTGGTTCACCCTCCAATGGCCGCTGTGGCCGAAGCCAGGAGCCAGGTGCCTCTCCTGGTCTCCCATGTGGGTGCAGGGCCCAAGGACTTGGGCCATCCTCGACTGCACTCCCAGGCCACAGCAGAGAGCTGGACTGGAAGAGGAGTGACTGGGCCAGAATCCCGTGCCCTGACCGGGACTAGAACCTGGTGTGCTGGTGCCACAGGCAGAGGATTAGCCAATTGAGCCGCAGCGCCGCCTATGTTGTTTTAATTTTAACATGGGGAACCTGGGCTTACCCTGGCCTGCTTTTCGTTGGGAGGTGACCATGTCATATCCTTTCATGAAGTGTCTGTGTAACTTTCTTGTTCATAATTTTTCAGAAGCAAATACACATGGCTATATATGCAATATATATACCAAATTGTGAATTGTATGGAAAAGATATTTACCTTGGTTATTTTATTTTCCAAAGTGTAATTCTGTATACTTCTATTCCATTAACTTGACTTTGTTATGAGACATGTTGGTTTCTTGTTTTAAAATATGACAATTTTCTTTTTATTCTTTAAGAGTTAATTTAATTGATATCTTCATCCACTTCCTGTATATGTGTTCACAACTTTGTTATCATTCCTAAAGAATGACTCAGTTCTGTTCACAGACATTTTGAATTTTTTTAGCATACTATGTGCATCTAAGTCTTATTTCCTGTTGCATTTTATCGTTTTCATCTATATTTCTCTTCCATCTTCCTTGAAGAGCTAACATCAGACTTTCACTCTTAACTTTTCTTGCCATTTTTATTGTGAGTTCATCATTTCAAACAAAATTCCATACATCATCTCAGAACATTCATTTGCACGTTTCCTGAGAACTGTATTGAAATAGTGGACCATTCACCCTTCCAAGAGTACACGTGCTTTAGAACATTTTATAGATTCAATGGTACACATAATTTAATGTTGATCTTGAAAATTTCCACATGCTACATTAACATGCTTTTATCTTTGTTTCCGAATTATTATGCTAAGTAACATTAATTGGTCTAGGGGTCCATGCAGTGGTGTGGCAGGTCAAAGCCCGCCCTGCAGCTGTGGTATCCTATATGGGTGCCAGTTCAAGTCCTGGCTGCTCCACTTCTGATTCAGCTCCCTGCCAATATGCTCGGGAAACCAAGAAGGTAGTCCAAATGCTTGGGCCTCAGCACCCATGTGGGAGACCTGGTACAAGTCCCTGGCTCCTGGAATCGGATTTTAGCAGCTTTGCCATAGTGCCATTCAGGAAGTGAACTGGCAGATGAAAGTCCTCTCTCTCTCTCTCTGTCTCTCTCTACTTCTCTGTGGAATTCTGTCTTTCAAATAAATAAAATAAATCTTTAAAAAAATTTTATCTGCATTGTATTCCTGCAATTACATACTCTTTTGTAAATATAATCTTAGGCCTATTTTTTAAAAATTTCACCTATGTCTGCTTAAAATCCTATAAATACAAACAAATTACAAGTTTCTAGTCACAGTAATTAAAATGTCATGTGCCATGCCATATCTGAATAATTTATTTTTAAAATTACACTTCAGTTGAACATGATCATCAATTTATGTCATTGAATACATACTTTATTCCATTTCTATTTTTGAATTCATTACTACTCCTTTACTTTTTTCATTAATAGTGTAACTTAATGTCAATGATAGAACAAGTTACCTGTGGCAATCTTGGGTTAATTTACTTTGTAATGTAATCAACGTTACCTAAATTTTTCCAGTTTTCAGACAGTGTTCATGCACAACATTGCATAGAATCATTTTGCATCAGTGTCATCATTCTGCTCTGCAGGTCAGATATTTTGTTAAATTTCATGGACTCTTTTGTTACTACACACTTTGACTTGATTCTGGAAATATTTACAAAGTCATTTCTTCATATCAGTATTATAGTTCAAATATATTTTGTTAAGATACTTGAAATATTCTTGTTTAAGTTCTGTTAAATTTATTTTCTTTCATAAATTTATACATATACATATATGTGTATGTAAATATACATATATATGTTTCTTTTCCACAAAATTCCTGTATACCGTGTTGTCAATAATACATTATTCCCTAAGACTTCTACAAAATTATTCCCTACTACTCAATATCAAAATACATGCCAATCATAGCCCTGAAAGCATTTGCTCATTCTAGTCAGCATTCTCTTTTTGAACATCAAGTGGCTCACATTTCTGTAAGTTGTCTCACTCCTTCCATGTACATGATTGTACAAAATTGTGTCACTACAGCAGACCCTTTCAGGTGTTCAAGTTAATGTATTCTGTTTACAATTTGCTATTTTTTAGTACTCAAAAATCAAAATTTGACCATAAATATTTATTGGTTAAGGTACTTGTATGCTCACTAGAAGTTAATATATTAGTCAGCATGGTCTTTTCCAATTTAGGTTCCTGGCATTTTTATTATTTTAATGTAATTTTAAGTTTTGTATTCCTCCATGCCATCTCTATATGATTTTGACTCTTTTTCTCCCAAATTACTAATTTGTACAATATGTAATCAAAATGAACTGTCTTATATAGAGTGTATATCTCTTTATTTTGTCTTAGAATTTACCACTGCCACCTGAATGTGTGATTAGTAACCTGATTTATGACAATACTAGCACAGGGAAACAGTAGGTGCCATGGTTTTGTTTATGATTTTGTGGTTATAAACTCAATTTAAATGCTGCAAGTTGTCCTAGATACTGTCATGAGTACAGGATTTCAGCACCTTATGGAGCCAGTACCATCATGGTCATCAGCATGGGATACTATATCTTTCTGGATGTTACTGGAGCTGTAAATTATTTTCTGATTTCAGAAATTTTCCAAAATACATGTCCCTGCCATTCTACAATTTTTCCAGTTTATTCTGGACCCTTTTATAGAAATACCCATCCACATGTTTGTCTTTAAATTATGTCTCACACTATAATACTCATTGTTACTTAAGGCAAAGCAAACTTTTCCCTTGCCAGGTGCATCAGGTTTGTATTTTTATTTTCATTTTTAATTTATTACTTTGTGTATATCAATATCCACATGAAATCTAATCTTAGCACTGCCAATGTATGGCATTCTTTTGGGCATTTACCTAATAATGCCATGAATTTACTCAAAATTGTTCAGGTAGTATTAGTAACCTCCATCTTCATGTTCTATAAAATCTCTTTTGGACATTACATTGTTTCACTGTCAAGGACACATGTGTTTTATAGTTTCTTTATTTTTAGAGACTCAAAATTGGCATTCATTTTAAATTTTCCATGCATTAGGTTGAGACACTGTTATCTTGGCTCAAGATTATTGAATTCATTGGCATACAATTTCCTTGATTTAAGAAAGTACACATTTTCTGTAGCTTAAATGTTTATTTAGGGCTGTTTTTATCTATGTCTGTTACATCTTCTTGTGGCCTTATTTCTGCTTCTACCAAATTTGCCATTGGTATATCCAATAGTCAATATACCACATATATAAAATTGTCCCATTTCTCTACTTTTCATGTTGTATTTGATTTTGTTTACTGTAGCCTGAGTAAATAGTCAATAATCTAATTTGTGCCAGTTCTAGTGCAGGAAACTTAAGGCTACCATGATTTTCTTTATCATTGTTAGGGCATCAACTCTTCAATTTCTGGAAGCTTTCCAAACAAATTTTATATTCACAGTACCTGAGAACAAACTAGGGCTGTTCCACCAGTCTCATTAGCTGGGGAGTTCATTTTTAGCCTTATGTACATACATGTAACTTGAAATTAACCATTTACTTCAGAAATTTAGGTAAATTTTTTTGAACCTTGAATTCATTGAACTCACTCTTTTCACAGATATTCTAGTCTAGGCTAATCCCAGCCCTGTGACCATTGTCTATGATGATTTAAATCTTTATTGTGAGATCACCATCACACTCAACATTCTATAAGTTGTCCTGGAAACATTCAGGTATACAGTGTCTCAGAGCCATCTTAACCAAGCATAGGCATTCTCTCTTCTCAAGGTAATATATACATATACATGAAAAAAAATAATTAGCTATATGTATATGTGTGTATATATGTTTATACATATATATATATATATATATATATAACTTCTGGATTTTTATGGAACTCTAATTCATTGTTTGATTATTGAGTTTTTTGATTATTCAAATTTTACACTGTGTGTCTAGATATTGGCACATTTCCTGACAATTATGTGGATAAGTGTCAGGATCTGGATGTGGTTTTGACCTCAAGATTGTATATATTTATCTAATTTTAGAGGTTGGTAGAGAGGGAGAGATGGAAACTATGAGCTACAGCTGGTGGCTTGTTCCCCATTCTTGGAACTCTAAATTATACTTTTTAGATAATAGATTTTATATTTATGTATACATTTCTAAAGTTTTGTTCTATATACAAATATATAAATAAATAAACTATATATATATATCTATGGGCTATTTTCCACAAAAATCTCTTTAATGTGCTTGTCATTAATATTGTTACTCTCAATTAATCTAATGTTACTCATAATCTTGAAAATATAATATAAATTTTATTCTAACCAATACACCTCTTTGTGTATCTCATTTTGTCTTTGAATGTATTCTTATCACCTGTGTAAATGATTAGTAGTGTAATGAAAGCCCATCCTAGAACCAAACCTATCCATATGTTGCTTGGATTTTATATTGAAAGATCATAAACATACTCAAAATTTTATTAATTTTGTTGGCCATTTTTATGTATATAGTTCATCAGAAAGACTTTTGGCTCCTATTCTCATTCTCCCTTTTTAGGTAATATACTTTTATCTTTGGTAGTTTTTGTACATAAGTGTAACTGTAGATGCCAGTATCTTTCATTTAAGGGGTTTTTTTTTTTGTTATAAATGGCATGTTTTCCTTACTTACAATTATTGATTTCTTCTTTTATTTCTCAAGTTTAATGCAAATTTAATACATGTTGGTTGATCCAATCCTGTTGTATATGCTTGTTATGCTATTGCTCCTACATTATTGCTGTCACTTCCAATAAGCAGATTATGGGTTATATCCTCATCTTTTATTTCTGTGACATGTATACATCATGATGTAGTGTATGCTCATCCTAGCACAGAAAACTTAGCTCATCCTGGTTTATTTTTCATTGCGGTTTTATCAATTTGATTAAAATTATTTTTTTTCCGTTTTCCTTATACTGTTTATTGAATTCTCTTACTTAAAATGGGCTAACTTTACAAACATTAATTAAACTGAAAGTAGATCTTTGAAAATTTAACAGTGGTAATGGGAGAGGGAGGAGGATGAAAGGTTGGAATGTGGATGAAAGGGAGGGTAGGGTGAGAAATATCACAGTGTTTCTAAATCACTACATATAAATTACATGAAAATTGTATAACATAAATAAAATTTTAGAAAAAGAATGAAAATAAAATTATCAGGATTGTGAAGAGAGATACATACACAAGGATATTCACTTGATACTTCCAATGGAAATAAGCCAAAAGTTGAAAATGATAGAATAATTAAAGAATTAAGGCACCAAAAATATTCCTTGATTTACCTTCCTTGATTTTAAAATTTTTCTCATGGTGAAAATATTTACTGGATTATTGTTCACCAAATTCCTTCACGTCTATTGATCACTCTATTATTTATCCTATATTCTAATTACAATCATCAAAATGTAATTTACGTGTAAAATACAATTCACGTGTAAAATGCTCATTTTTTTAATTGTTGTCTTTATTCACTGTGTGACCTGTTTATATCATCAGTATCCTATTTGAGTGGCTTCTTCTTATGACATCAACATGATGGAAATGTTTTGAATTCTCTCTGCAACTATTTTGTGCCCCAAATGCTCACGCCATCTTAACCCAATCTTTCTCAGTTCCTAGAGGATTTTTTTAGCTTTTCTGGAATTCTGGAGGAATATAAAATTTTAATTTTAATTTTCAAGGATTTAGATACAAATATCTTTCCATCAATGTTTATCTGGTAATTTTCAAAATTTTTGCTTTCTTTCCATTCATTCTTCCTTTTTTGCATTTTAAAGAATTCAATGGACTATTTTTTATGAAATGACCTTAATGTTCTTATTGTAGTTTCACTCCTATAAAAACAGTTCTAGTCATTGTTATCAAAATATATTTGTACCCTAATAGAGAAAAGCTTTAACTTGTACTTTGTATTTGAATTTATGACTATTGTCCAATTATATTATCTAATCACAGTATGTACCAATGCTAGCACTGTGAACATGTGGCCATATTTGTTGGCTTATGATTGTGTTGTCAGTTCTCTCAAAATTTTGTAAGGAACCTAAGAAATGTTTATCTTCAAAACATCCCACATCCATCTGAGACCAGCATTCTCTTTTCCTCTTTCAAGGATGTTTTTAAGTCTTTATTGATTTTATGGATTTTCTTGATGCTGGTGTACCTTTAAAATCACTATGGAAAGGAAATTATCTTTTCTGGATTTTAGTTTCTGAAAATTTCACATGGTTTTTACATGTAATATTAAGGAATAATTGTTCACTAAAAATTGTCACATTTTCTTGGCATTAATTGTGTTTTCTTTTTTACAAAATTACTCTATCCACTTAGAGTTGCCACCATATCATTTTTGTCATAGCATTTAAATTCTTTTTTTCTTTTGCCTTTGAATTTAATGCTATCACTCATATATAATTTCAGTTTCTTAGGTATACTGGTTCTTGCATTATGAATATGTGGCTTTTTCATTGTAGGTTTACAAGTCGCATGGAAATTTTCTAGGTTATCTTGGAATCTTTCCTGTACATAGTATCTCTGATTGGTCTAACATCAATGTACTGCTTCATGCTATCAGAATCACACAATTTTTTGCTATTTGGAAGTCTGTAGGGATCTCCAAATTTATCACTACTATTGACATTTTCAATAGCATTATGTTTTTTAACTTTTATTTAATAAATATAAATTTCCAAAGTACAGTTTATGGATTACAAAGGCTGCCTACATAACTTCCCTCCCTCCTGCAACCCTCCCATATCCCGCTCCCTCTCCCATTCCATTCACATCAAGATTCATTTTCAATTCTCTTTATATACAGAAGATCAATTTAGTATATATTAAGTAATGATTTCAACAGTTTGCACCCACACAGAAACACAAAGTGTAAAATACTGTTTGAGTACTAGTTATAGCATTAATTCACATTGTACAACACATTAAGGACAGAGATCCTAGATGAGGAGTACATGCACAGTGACTCTTGTTATTGATTTAACATATTGAAACTCTTGTTTATGGCATCAGTAATCACCATAGGCTCTTGTCATGAGTTGCCAAGGCTATGGAAGCCTTTTGTGTTTGCTGACTCCAATCTTATTTAGACAAGGTCATAGTAAAAGTGGAGGTTCTCTCCTCCCTTCAGAGAAAGGTACCTCCTTCTTTGATGGCCCATTCTTTCCACTGGGATCTCACTGCAGAGGTCTTTGATTTAGGTCTTTTTTTTTTTCCAGAGTGTCTTGGCTTTCCATGCCTAAAATACTCTCATGGGCTCTTCAGCCAGATCTGAAAGCCTTAAGGGCTGATTCTGAGGCCAGAGTGCCGTTTAGGACATCTGCCATATTTTACATGAGGAAATCTTTATGTCAGGGTTCTTCTTTTGGGTTACATTATCTTAACTTCCTGCAATATGCAATCATTTTAAAAATATGATTTAAGACTATTTTCACTAAATCTCTTTGTTTAGTTGATACTTAGTAATTATTCATACCAAACTGCTCAGTTTTATCCTAATCACAATTTATCCAATGATATGAACATCACTTTTCATTTATTTTTATTTGATTTTATTACTGTCACAATTTTATAACATCAGTCAGTATCTAAGTTGTAGGCAAGTGTTAGCATTGTGGGTTACTATTTTTACTGAGAGTTTATTAACTCAAGGAAAGTGTCTAAGCTTTCCTGTCTACTTTAAAGTGCACATTTTTTCTGTACTACCTATGTTCAGTATATTCTTTCCCCCATTCAAGTTCTTTCCCTTCACTGCATCTGGATTGTGATGAGATTCAATTTAACATTGGAATTGAAATATTCCAAAATGTCCTTCTAGATACAGTTGTCTTAAAGTTTTCCATTGATTTACGGAGTGATGTTTTCTTGATTGAAAATCCTGAAGCTCTATATTTATTCTTAAATAAAATTGTGATTGTTTCTTTTTTAAAAGAATTACTTATTTGAAATGCAGAGAGAGAGAGAGAGAGATCTTCCCACCCTCTGGCTCACTCCTCAAATCATGGTTGTGGCGAGGACTGGATCAGGAACTAGGAGCTTCTTAAAGATCTCCCACAAGGGTGTAAGTGTCCAAGCATATGGACCTTTTCCACTGCATTCCAAGGTGGATTATAAGGGAGCTGGATCAGAAGTGGAGCAGCCAAGATTCGTTCTATTAAGGGTTCTAACAAATTACTCATTCTATTGAGAGTAATCACATTCTATATTATTAATGAGAACATGAATTGATTTTACCTCTGTCATGTCGTAATTACGATTGCCTGTGTATGCTATTAGTATAACAATTTCTCGCAATATTAACACTGTGAATGTGTGGCCATCAATGTTAGCTTTTTCCTGTGTGATAATGAAATCATGAAAAGTTCTGTGATTTACAATGACATCTTTAATGACGAGTTGATCAGAGATTTCTAGATCTGGCGTAGTAATTCATGCTATGATCAGAGATTTCTAGATCTGGCGTAGTAATTCATGCTATGATCAGAGATTTCTAGATCTGGTGCAGTAATTCATGCTATGAAAATCATATGTTGATTATAGTCTAAAGATAATAGATAATTCATAATAAATTATTTATTTGTATCTTCTTATACCTATTATTGATATTTAGTCTTAATTTGCAATATTCAAGCCTATGTTAAAATATTAGTTCCTTTTGCATTTCAAAATATTACTATCACATGTATATTATCAACTCTAGCATCAATTTCTACCAATTGGTAGACTAGCAATATCTACCAATGCTAGAATAGTGAACCTGTGACCATCTTGGATGGCCTTCTCATTCAGACCTCACCTACCGGACGGTATTTCTCTACATTCTCCTGAAAATGTTGATGTTCACATTTTCTTTTATTATTTAAAAATCTGAGGAGGATGTAGGAAAAAAGGGAGAGAGAGAGAGACAGAAAGAGAGAGAGAGAGATCTTCCATCTAATGGCTCACTACACATAGCTGCACCATCCAGGGCTGGACCTGACCAAGTCCAGGAGCAATGAAATCCATCAGGCCCCCATGTGGGCAGTGCCATGCAGTTAACTATTTTAGTATCATCTGCTCCCTCCCAGGCACACTAGAAGTGATCTGGATCCAAAACAGTGGAGCTAGGACTCAAATGGGAACTCTGATATGGGATGCAGTGGGATGTCCAATGCATCATTTTACCAACCTGTACACATTTTTGTAGACAAAAGTAATTCTTTTCCTTTTCAAGGTGATTCATTCTTTGCCTTCTCTGTAGTTTTAAAGGACTTCAAATCATCTTTATATTTTTTTAAATTAGCAAGTATAATTCTTGATACACATTTCTTTAATATTTTCCTGATAATTGTAGTGAATTTAATATTTTGACCTTTTTGTCATCATCTAATTATCATTTATCTCTATAGATTTAAAAATTTATTTATTTGAAAGTCAGAGTTACACAGAGAGTGAACGAAAGGCAGAAAGGGAGAGAGAGAGGTCTTCTATCCTCTGGTTCACTCCAGAATTGGCTGCAATGGCCAGAGATGCGCCGATCTGAAGCCAGGAGCCAGGAACTTCTTCCGGGTCTCCCACCCAGGTCAGGGGCCCAAACACTTGGGCCACCTTCTACTGCTTGCCCAGGCCATAGCAAAGAGCTGGATCAGAAGTGGAGCAGCTGGGACTCGAACTGGTGCCCATATGGGATGCTGGCACTACAAGCAGCATCTTTATCTGCTATGCCACAGAGTCAGCCCCAAAAGATTTATTTTTAATTCCCTCTTGAAAATCATAATATGGAACACCCTGGGATATTATATCTTTAAAATGAGTAATGACATGTATTCATGATATTCTGAAAAGGAAAATTCATTGCAGTAATAGCTCCTGTGGGGTAAATCTTATTTCATTTCTGTTTTTGTAAAAAGTTTTATTGGAATACAACCCCATCTATTTACCTATAGCTTACACATATTTTAGATGACAGCAGAGACACTACAGTCCACAAAGTCAAAAATACTTACTACCTGGCTCTTTATAGAAAAGTTTGCCGTACTAGGTTAAAATTAAAGATCTTTGGGGGCCAGTAGTGTGGCTCACTTGGTTAATCTTCCACCTACGGTACCAGCATCCCATGTGGGCACCGGGTTCTAGTCCCAGTTGCTCGTCTTCCAGTCCAGTTCTCTACTGTTGCCTGGGAAGTCAATAGAGGATGTCCCAAGTGCTTGGGCCCCTGCACCCACATGGGAGACCAGGAGGAAGCACCTGTATCCTGGCTTTGGATCAGCATATTTCCAGCTGTAGCGGCCATTTTGGGGCTAAACCAATGAAAGGAAGACCTTTCTCTCTGTCTTTCTCTCTCTCACTGTCTAACTCTATCAGTGAAATAAATATGTAAAAAAGACTAAAGATTAAGATTAAAGATCAAAGATATTTGGATATGTTCTTGTAGGTTTTATCCAACATTCAGAAATGTTTACAGAATATGTAACATTGTAGGCAAGCCCTCAATAAATTAATTTAAAGGTCTATCATTTGAGCATTCATGCATTGGAAACAAAACCCAGAAATCCCATAACTAGTCTGTTGTTTTGTCAAAACAATCCCCATTATGTTTTATATATTATAAATATAATACATTAGAAAAGTTCTTATCAGAGGTGTGCATATGATTCCACAATATCCAGGGTTTTGTGTAGGAGCTAATTCCAGTGAAGTTCTTACAAGACAGAAAGGATGCTATGTTTCAAATTTGAATAGATCTTACTAAATTACCATCTAAAAGAATGTATTAATATCATTAACTAATAGTGTATGAGAATAACATTAACCTCACATTTCCAGCATATTTGATTGAGTCAAATCAATATGATCAGAAAAAATAATTTTTGTTCACTCTATGTTTTGTTAGGATATTTAGTTATGTGAAAGTTACAGAGGGAGAGGGAGAGGGAGAGACCCAGAGAGAGAGAATGCGTCCCACCTGCTGATTTACTTCTCTAATGTCCTCAATGACCAGGGATGGGCTAGGCTGAAGACAAGAGCCATGAGCTTCCTCAGGGTCTTGCACATGTGTGGCAGAATCCCAACACCTGGGCAAAGTCTTTCTTCTTTCTTAGGCCATTAGCAGGGAGTTGGATCAGAAGTGAGCAGCCAAGACACCTACTGCACTCATATGGGATCCTGGCATCACAAGTGGTGGCTTTACGTGCAACACCACTAGACCCTTTGTTAAATTTTTGAATGGTTTAAATTCTTTATCTTTTGCAGAACTTCATAGTACAAATTACAAATATCTGCAGATGTTTCTACGTATTTGTTCTAGCTTAATTTGCAACTTGTGTATAGTGAATTATAATTCTTAAAAATATGGGAGCCATGATGAACTAAACATGTTGTAGGCTTTTTTTTTAATGAAATACATTGTTCATACCCAATAAAGTTCATATTTTTCAAAATTTTTTCAGCTGTTAAGCTGTTTATGTTTTCATTGAGTCAAATTGTATGAAAATCTTTGCAACTCATTATTTGATTTGCTTGAACTTAGATCAAAATATTTGATATTTCAGTATGTTTTATATATTTGGACTTCTGTGGCCTCAGGCCTCCTTCGTTTGTAGTAAGGTATGGTGAGCACTTGAGAGAGAGGGTTATGTATTTGTATGTGAATTCTTAATATAAATATATAACTGTTTTTTTCACTTCAAGTTCCTAAGTGGTAATTCACAAATATGGTTATATAATAAATATGGGTCTTTCAAGTCTTCGGATCATTTACGAATAATGAATATGTACTTCCAGCATGTAACGCTTACTTTTCTTGTACTTATTTATATTTTGTAAACACCAAACATCTCAACTAACTGTATTCTTATGAATTTTACATGCTTATTTAATAACTGATACAAAAGACTATAATTTGTAGGTTGAGATAGAAGCACAACAAATGAAGACTGAATCCACCACTTGAGATCTAGAAAGTTACAGGCACTGTATTTGCTTGCATACAAAAGAACAAAAGATTTTATTTTACTAAAAATAAACATATAATCTTGTTACATTTGAAAAAAGCATTTTCAGACAAGCTCCTTAACTGACATCTGCCTTCCTCTTTATTTCTACTTTACTAAATAGGCATGGAAGGGATCTTACCATTCTCCAATCCTCCCACTACTGGCTCTTGCCAGGAACCATGTATTTGTAAAGCAAAAGCTACAATCCCATCTGAAAGCATAAAATGTAGCAAAAAATGGAATCTTTCTTCTGTAATGGAAGCAAGTGGGAGACATCTTCAAGAAACCATGAGTTCCCCCTCTTCCTGAACTGGGAGGGTTTCGCTGTTTATTTGTTCAGGTTCTATCAACTTAACAATGTCTGTGGATGGCACCACCGCTCAATAGGCTAATCCTCCACCTAGCAGCACCGGCACACCAGGTTCTAGTTCTGGTCAGGGCACCAGATTCTGTCCCGGTTGCCCCTCTTCCAGGCCAGCTCTCTGCTGTGGCCCGGGAGTGCAGTGGAGGATGGCCCAAGTCCTTGGGCCGTGCACCCCATGGGAGACCAGGAGAAGAACCTGTCTCCTGGCTCCTGCCTTCGAATTGGTGTGGTGCACTGGCTGCAGCGCGCCGGTCGCAGCAACCATTGGAGGGTGAACCAACGGCAAAAGGAAGACCTTTCTCTCTCTCTCTCACTGTCCACTATGCCTGTAAAAAAAAAAAAAATGTCTGCAGCAAACAAATGAAACAATGAGAGTATTGTTCACAACCCACATTTCACATTATATCAATTTATGGGAGACAAATTTCAAAGGATATTTTTGTCCAAAAGTAGAAATCATTACCGAAATTATACTTGAACTTATAAAATGAAACACTCTAAAATTTTGAAACTGTATTTAAAATAAATATCCAGGGTAATTTTTACAAACTGCATTGCAGTTACTCTGGGTAAATATAAGTCCCTATAATTACATAGCCTACATTTTCAGAGTCAACACAAAACCAGAATTTTAAACTGCCACGTACAGAACAGTGAATCCCTTTCAGGAAACAGCCACTGGCAGTGAGGCCGGTGGCAGGGGCAGGCCTGGAGAGGAGTGCAAGCAGGGAATCTCTGGGCCAGGCCTGCAGCACCCACTTCCTGCACCTGGGGAATTTGCTGGCAGAGCCTGGCAAGGTCACAGTGCCCCTGCAGCTGCCTTGATCTGCTGGGAGGCTACCATGCCTGGGCCACACCCATGCCACCGAAACCGAATCTCAGAGCATGGACCCTGTTGCCTACCTTAGCACCATCAGCTCCTACCTCCCATGTTCCTGGCCCATAGGCGGTTGCTGGCCCAGGGCACCACATGGGTCACCCTGCACAAGCTGTGAGGAAAGCTTGGTATGAGACAGTGTCATGAGTTTTAGTCTGATGCGGCCCAGAGTAGAGGGTTGTCTGTACACCGCGAGTCACCCAGAAGCAGAAAGTCCCTGAAAGGGGTTTGCGGATCTGCAGTCTAATCAGGGTTTGCCTCCAAGGCCTCAGGAAGTAGCCAAACCTTACGGCTGATCAGAGCCATGGACTCACTCCAGTGAGACCCGGTCAAGGGCAAGGGGAGGAACCTCCAAGTACTGCTGGCCACACTGCCCACAGTGCTGTGTGATGTGGCAGCCGCCTGACTCCACGGTGCTGCTTCTGAAGAGGTAGTACCCGTACTCCATGCTGTTTGTACATTCTCCATTTCAGCCTCCCATGTCCTCCTCGAAATGAACTGTGGAGCTGAAGGACACCTGCTCCGAGTTCCAGAACCATGGCTCCTGGTCCCTCTTCTGAGGCCACAATGGTCATGGCTGCACATGGGGCTCTGGAGGCTGACAAATGTTATTTGGGTTGGGTGTGGCCATCAGTGGGGTAGAAGAGGGACGTGGGCTCCCAGTACCACTTGTCCTCTTGTCAGGCCAGGACGCAAGGAGAAAGGGTTCACAGTCTCTCCTGCTGTCCTCTGTTCTTTCTCCTCCTACATGGAGGTACCCACTGTGTGGGGCCTGTCACACTGCCCGTGCTGTAATGCTCAGGACCATCCGTGCATCACTGATGGGTTTTCTGAAGGAGAAAGCACAGGACTGCTGAGAAGCTGACGAGGCTGCTGCTGAGACCACGGCAGGATGCCATGGTCTGGAGGAAACCTGACCAAGGCATCTCCAGGCTGGGGAATGCGGAGGCACCTGGGAGACTTCAACCAGAGCTATAGCGTGGAGAAGAAGGAAGGGGACGCTTTGTGGCAGTGAACTGAGAATTCAAGGGACCCAGCCTGGCTGCAGGGTCCCTTCTGAGCCCCCACCTCCACATGGGAGAGGCCTTCACTGCCCACAGGCCTGGAACGGCAGTCAGGATGCAGGCTCCTTGGTAAACCCCTGTGAGTGCCATCAGAGTAGGATTCTGGCCCCGCTACCCACTGTGTCTCAAGCAGACTGAAAAGGGAGGGACTTTCAGTTCCCAGAATGCACAACAGCCATGATGTACTGCCCACCTTAGGAACACTGATCTAATACACAACCCAGTCTAGTATGACTGTTGATAGGAATAGGGTATGTTTCCTTCTTCCAAGGATGGATTGAGATTCAATCAAAGTAATTTATTTAATATAATATTTAGTCTTACATCATTAGAATTTTTGTGTTTTTTTTGTTTTTTGTTTTTTTTTTTATTATATGAGAATTGGATATGTGTGTCTTTTTGGTAGCTTTTTTGTAACAGAATGATGACAGAAATTTTGTTCTTATCTTCAAAAATTCATAAAAATTAAAAATGTCTATATACATTTAATATTTTATCATGTGCATTTTGTTGCATCCAGGATCCAGAAACTCCATTCATTTCTCCTGAGTGGGTGGGAGAAACCCAAGGATTTGAACATTGTTTGGTGCCTTTCTTGTTCAGTTGCAGGAAACTGCATGAGAGGAATGGTGTGTCTGGGACTCTAACCAAGCACTCATAATCAGGATGCTGGTGTCCCACGCAGCAGCTTAACCCACTGCACCACCATGCCTGTCCCACGAAGATCATGTTTTCTTATCGCATTCAGGATTATAAGCTTATTTGTTTCTATATCTTGCTTTATTGGAATGGTTTTCCCCTCACTTTTTTTGATGGAATAGGTTTCTTGCCTATTTTTTCTTTGTACTTTTGGTTTGTTTCTTTAGTCTTTGTCAAACTATAATCTTTTTTTAAATTAGAATATTAAACAAAGTGCTTATTCAAAACAAAATATAGTGGTGACATATTTTACACATGTATCAAATTATAAGCTCAATAATATACTTTATGATATACTTTAATACTAAAGTTGCTCTGTTAGTTTACACTGTGATCTGTCATTGTTCATCTACAAAATTATATTTAAACACAAAATTTTAGTAGCAAACATTTAGAATTATATATGTTATTGAGAAATATTTGTACAATTATCATATTCAGCTGCTAGAAAAGAAATAGTTCTATTTCTCAAGATTTGAAACTAGAAAAAATCTGTTTAAGGCAAACAATATAACAAATTTTCTTGTCTGCTAGAAAGCTATAAAAATACACTTGTTTTACCTGTACATTTTTCTTATAGGTCATTTTTGTGTGATGTGACCATAAAATTAGTGCATTGAAAGGGATTTTGTTTTAATAAATTCATTTTTTGTGCTTGATTTGCTAGGTTAAATTTGTTAGCTTTTTATTTTATTTTATTATTGTTCTACAATTCTTACTGGACAGAACTTTTCTTTCAGAATATTTTCATAGTATGCTGAGAACATTATGGATTGAGGCAATATTTAAACAGAAAGCATTTGGGCTGGTAACTACACATTATATTTTTGTTAAATTAGCATGTGATATTTTAGCTCCTTGTTTCATTTGGATTGAGCTTTCTGATTAAGCATGCTGGAAAGTACCAATATTTACAAGTTCATATTCTTTTTTAAATATTTATTTGTTTGTTTGAGAGGTAGAGTTACAGAGAGAGAGAGAGAAAGAGAGAGAGAGACAGACAGAAGGTCTTCCATCTACTGCTTCACAGCCCAAATGACCCGAAAGGCCAGAGCTGAGCAACTCTGAATCCAGAAGCCAGGAGTTTCTTCAGGGTCTCCCATGCAGGTGTAAGGACCCAAGCACTTGGTCCATCTCCCACTGCTTTCCCAGGATATAAGCAGAATGCTGGATCAGAAGAGGAGCAGCCAGGACATAAAATGACACCTATATAGAATGCTGGCACCACAGGTGGAGACTTATCCTATTATGCCATAGCACTGAACCCTAGAAGTTCAAATTATTGCAAAAAAGCTAGAACTTCTTTCCATTATTGTTTAGAAATGTATTAGAAGTGCCACTGTGTTTTTCCTCATTCCTTTTTCATGATACATTTTAAACATAAATATATGTTATTTTACTTGATTTTTAATAAATGTTCTGTTCCTTTGTACTTGATATGATTTCCTAGTCAACATTTTTCATATCAATAGTCTAGATAAGAATATAATAGTATTTTATTGTGTAAATCTTACTTTATTTTATCCTATGTAAGCTTTCGATTCTGCAGCTTTGTAAATCTCAGTTCATTCAGACACCCTGAAAGTTATTTTAGACTAATGTTATACTGATGAAGAGGTGGTGGTTAAACATATTAAAAGCGAGAGTTTATGTACATCATATGAAATAGACTTATGGTAAAATCGATGTAACTGTTAGTTTTTACTTTATTGAAAATAAGCTATAAATAGAGGCTTGAATAGAATAGACAATAGGAATATTCACTAGTAGTAATGCAGCTGGCAGAAGGTTTTATTAATCATGTGAAAATTAACTCTTTAAGAATTGCATGTAATGATTCAGATTAGATTTAGCAGTGCCATTTCCCAGTTCTTTTCATTGGGATGAGTGAACTGACAAGGCATTTTAGCCAATTAATCTTCATAAGTTTATTATTGCCTATATTCCCCCATGTGATAACATATCAGAAGTGGAAGACATGGTAGTAAGAATTTAACCAAACTTTATGCCAAAAGTGCTTATATAATTTGTCAGGCAGAATATCATGTTTTAGCCATCAGATGCCTTTAGTCATTGGCTTGTTACTCTGTATTCTGTCATATCCATTGAACTTATATTTTAGCCTCAACTGCATATTGGGGATAAAAAGTGAAAAGATCTTCATCTGCTTTCAAGAAACTTGCAATCCAGTAGAGAAAACAAACATATTTAAGAGTATGTAATTCAACAGAGTAATCCTGTTAAATGCAGACACTTTCACTACTATGTATTATGTTTTGGAAGATGCTCTTCCGAGTTTGAGTGTTCTTCCGTATAATTGTGTGGGTTTTGTCTTAAAATTTTCTGTGTCTTTTGAGGTGATCCTGGATTTTTCTTTGTTTTTTTTTTTTCTGTTATGTTATATTGGATGATTTTCTTATGTTGAATGATCCTTAAATTCCAAGATATTACACTAATATATATATAATTTTATATATAATATATAATTCCTTTTTGTATGTTAATTCTGTCTCCTAGAATTTTTGTGGAAGATTTTTATTTATAAATATAAGGGACACTGTTTTACTGTTGCTTGATATCTTTGATTTTTATATGAAGATTGTATTGCCTCATGTTTTAATGAAGTGTTCCTAGCTACTTTTTGAAGGGTTTGCCACAATTGGTGCTGATTCTTCAATGGTACAAACAGATTAGTTGTTTTTTTTTTTTTAATTTACTTATTGATTTGAAAGGCAGTTACAAAGAGACAGAGGAATAGAGAGAGAGGTCTTCTATCTGTTGGTTCACTTTCCAGGTGGCCAAAATGGCTGGAGGTATGCTGATCTGAAACCAGGAACCAGGAGCTACTTCCAGGTCTCCCATGCATATGCAGGGACACTAGTACCTGGGACATCTTCTACTGCTTCCCCAGGCCATAGCAGAGAGCTGGATCAGAAGAGGGGCAGCCAAGACTCAACTGATGCCCATATAGGATGGTGACACTGCATGTTTAACTACCTCTGCCACAGCACTGGCCCAAGACTTGTTATCTTTATGTAAATGAAAAAAGGTGTTATAGTGAAAAAAATACATTGATACTGTTTGTCTATGTAATGTTCACTTGTGCTTTTATTTAGTTTACTTATGAAAAAAATCTCTCAATTTTGTTAAAGATAAAAATGATTGTCTAAATCCCTTGTCTCTACTGTTGAGAAACAGTGTTTGTTTATTTTTTCTCCTTACTATTTCTTGAACTCTTAGAGTAGGGTTAATCTTATGAATATAAAGTAAACTGAAAGTAGATAATTGTAAAAATTGAGAGATGGATTAGGAGAGGAAGGAGAAGAAAGGGTGGGTGTGTGGGCAGGAGGGGTGATAGGGTGGGAAGTGTCACTATGTTCCTAAATCTCTATATATGAAATACAAGAGATTTGTTTGAATTTAATAAAATATAAAATAGAATGTCAATTTATACATTCTGAAAGGATAATCTTGCTGGGTGTAGAATTCTTGATTGCCTGTCTTTTCCTTTCACTATTATGACTATATCATCAGTTGCTGTCTTGCCTCCATGGTTTGGGATGAAAAACCAGCTCATAATTTTATTAGGGTCAATAATGTCTGTGTTTTCAAGATTCTACTTCTTTCTTAATATGTTGTCAGTTTGCTTACAATTTGTCTAAATGTCAATCTCTTTGACTTTATCTCACTTGTAGGCTGTTTTGTTTCTTGGGTGTTTAGATTTATGTTTTTCAATAAATTAGTGCTATAAATTTACACATTCATTCAAATCAACTAGCCTATGTTTATCTCACAAATGAATACTCTATCAGCCTGATCAATTACCATACTATCCTTGTTCATCAACCATCAGTACCATCATCTTCCTTCAGGTTTCTTTAGCAGTTCTCAATCTTAGTTTCTTTTTTTTTTAAACTTTTATTTAACAAATAAAAATTTCCAAAGTACAGCTTATGATAACAGTGGCTTTCCCCCCCACCATAATTTCCCTCCCTCCCACAACCCTCCCATTTCCCACTCCTTCTCCCATACCCTTCATATCAAGATTCATTTTTCAATTATCTTTATATACAGAAGATCGATTTAGTATATATTAAGTAACAATTTCAACAGTTTGTAGCCACACAGAAACACAAAGTGTAAAGTACTGTTTGAGTACTAGTTATAGCATTAATTCACATTGGACAACACATTAAGGACAGAGATCCTGCATGGGGAGTAAGTGCACAGTGACTCCTGTTGTTGATTTAACAATTAGACACTCTTGTTTATGGCGTCAGTAATCTCCCTAGGCTCTAGTCATGAGTTGCCAAAGATATGGAAGCCTTTTGAGTTCGCTGACTCTGATCCTATTTAGACAAGGTCATAAAGTGGAAGTTCTCTCCTCTCTTCAGAGAAAGGTATCTCCTTTGATGGCCCATTCTTTCCACTGGGATCTCACTCACAGAGATCTTCCATTTAGGCCTTGTTTTGTCACAGTGTCTCGGATTTCCATACCAAAAATACTCTCATTGGCTCTTCATCCAGTCCGAATGCCTTAAGGGCTGATTTTGAGGCCAGAGTGCTATTTAGGACATCTGCCATTCTATGAGTCTGCTGTGTATCCTGCTTCCCATGTTGGATCCTTCTCTCCATTTTTGATTCGATCAGTTAGCATTAGCAGACACTAGTCTTGTTTGTGTGATCCCTTTGACTCTTAGACCTATCAGTGCGATCAACTGTGAACTGAAATTGATCACTTGGAATAGTGAGATGGCATTGGTACAGGCCACTTTGATGGGATTGAATTGAAATACCCTGGCACATTTCTAACTCCACCATTTGGAGCAAGTCCGATTGAGCATGTCCCAAATTGTACATCTCCTCCCTCTTTTATTCCCACTCCTATATTTAACAGGGATCACTTTTCAGTTAAAATTTAAACACCTAAGAATAATTGTGTGTTAAAGAGTTCAACCAATGGAATTAAGTAGAATAAAAAAAATACTAAAAGGAATAAAATAGTAAGTTCTTCCTCGACAGTCAGGACAAGGGCTGATCAAGTCACTGTTTCTCATATTGTCCATTTCACTACAACAGGTTTTCTTTTTGGTCTTGAAATCAGGTATTGTGATGCCTCTGGCTTTGTTTTTGTTGTACAGTATTGCTTTAGATATTCAAGGTCCCCTTTGCCTCCATGTGAATTTCAGCATCATTTTTCCAGATCGGAGAACAATGTCTTTGGTATTTTTATGTTACATTGAATCTATAAATTGCTTTTGGGAGAATGGACATTTTGATGATGTTGATTCTTCCAATCCATGAGTATGGAAGATTTTTCCATTTTTTGGTATCCTCTTCTATTCCTTTCTTTAAGGTTTTGTAATACTCATTGTAGAGATATATGACACCATAATACACCGTAAGTGTATTACAAAGTATTTGATTATTTTTTCAGCTGTTGTGAATGGGATTGCTCTTAGAAGTTCTTTCTCAGCTGTGGCATTGCCTGTGTATACAAAGGCTGTTGATTTTTGTGCATTTTTTTATTTTATATCCTGCTACTTTGCCAAACTCTTCTATGAGTTCCAATAGTCTCTTAGTAGAGTTCTTTGGGTCCCCTAAATAAAGAATCATATCATCTGCCAAGAGGGATAGTTTGAGGTCTTCCTTCCCAATTTGTATCCCTTTCATTTCTTTTTCTTGCGTAATGGCTCTGGCTAAAACTTCCAGAACTGTATTGAATAGCAGTGGTAAGAGTGGACATCCCTGTCTAGTACCAGATCTCAGTGGAAATGCTTCCAACTTTTCCCCATTCAATAGGATGCTGGCTGTGGGTTTTTCATAAATTACTTTGATTGTATTGAGGAATGTTCCTTCTATACCCAGTTTGCTTAGAGTTTTCATCATGAAAGGGTGTTGTTTTTTATCGAGCTTTCTCTGCATCTATTGAGATAATCATATGTTTTTTCATCTGCAGTTTGTTAATGTGGTGTATCACATTGTTCGAGTTGCAAACATGAGAATGGTTTAGAACTTTAATAAGAGCCCTCTGTAGGCGTTTGTGTAGTCTTCTTCTTAGCTTTTCAAAACAAAATTATCATAGACTAAGTGGATTAGAAAACAGAAGTTTATTTTCTAATGGTTTTGGTAGAGGCAGTGTATGGTAATGGGTCTTTTACTGGCTTGCACACAGATCTTGCTTGATACAACCTCAAATGACATTTCTTCCATGAATGTGTGAAAACAGAACAGACACACACTCTCTGCTGTCTTCCTAGAAAAAGACTAATTCTGTTGGATTATGGCTACATCCTTATGACTAATTTCCTCTTAGTTACTTCTTTTTTTTTTTTTTTTTTTTTTTTTTTTTTTTTTTTTTTTTTTTTTTTTTTTTTTTTTGATGAGCAGAGCGGACAGTGAGAGAGAGAGACAGAGAGAAAGGTCTTCCTTTTGCCATTGGTTCACCCTCCACTGGCGCTGTGGCCGGCACACCATGCTGATTCGATGGCAGGAGCCAGGTGCCTCTCCTGGTCTCCCATGGAGTGCAAAGCCAAAACACTTGGGCCATCCTCCTCTGCACTCCCTGGCCACAGCAGAGAGCTGGCCTGGAAGAGGGGCAACCGGGACAGAATCCAGCATCCCGACCAGGACTAGAACTCGGTGTGCTGGTGCCACAAGGCAGAGGATTAGCCTAGTGAGCCACGTCGCCAGCCTTAATTACTTCTAATTACACTTGGGATTAGGGCTTCAAAATGTGAATATTGAAGTAGATTCAATTATTCAATTCCTGGTTCACATTTTCCAGTTTTTTTTTTTTAATTTTGTGTCTATTGCATATATTCCCCAATGTTTGACATCACATCAGGAAGACTCAGGATAAAGCTATTGCTGCTTATTGTTTTTACTAAGGATTCCTAGGGGAAAAATTACTATTAGATGGTTAGCTGAGAGTTTGGTCAATTAAAAATGGGGTTTGCTAATGGACTTTATTTTTTACAGAAGCACTAATCTGGTTAAATAATGGCAACTCTTGTTCTGTAATTAACACACAATTATTCTTAGGTGTTTAAATTTTAACTGAAAAGTAATCCCTGTTAAATATAAGAGTGGGAATAAGAGAGGGAGGAGATGTACAATTTGGGACATGCTCAATCGGACTTGCTCCAAATGGTGGAGTTAGAAATGTGCCAGGGTATTTCAATTCAATCCCATCAAGGTGGCATATACCAATGCCATCTCACTATTCCAAGTGATCAATTTCAGTTCACAGTTGATCGCACTGATAGGTCTAAGAGTCAAAGGGATCACACAAACAAGACTAGTGTCTGCTAATGCTAACTGATCGAATCAAAAATGGAGAGAAGGATCCAACATGGGAAGCAGGATACACAGCAGACTCATAGAATGGCAGATGTCCTAAATAGCACTCTGGGCTCACAATCAGCCCTTAAGGCACTCAGATCTGGCTGAAGAGCCCATGAGAGTATTTTCGGCATGGAAAGCCAAGATACTCAGGGAAAAAAAGGGGGGGGGCGCCGTCAAAGAAGGAGGTACCTTTGTCTGAATGGGGGAGAGAACTTCCAATTTGACTAGGACACTCTCTGAATAAGATTGAAGTCAGCGAACTCAAAAGGCTTCCATAGCCTTGGAAACTCATGACTAGAGCCTAGGGAGATTACTGACACCATAAACAAGAGTGTGAAATTATTGTTAAATCAACAACAGGAGTCACTGTGTACTTACTCCTCATGTAGGATCTCTGTCCTTAATATGTTGTCCAATGTGAAGTAATGCTATAACTAGTACTGAAACAGTATTTTACACCTTGTATTTCTGTGTGGGTGCAAACTGATGAAATCTTTACTTAATATATACTAAATCGATCTTCTGTATATAAAGAGAATTGAAAATGAATCTTGATGTGAATGGAATGGGAGAGGGATCGGGAGATGGGAGGGGTGTGAGTGGGAGGGAAATTATGGGGTGGAGCCATTTTAATCCATAAACTGTACTTTGGAAATTTATATTTACTAAATAAAAGTTAAAAAAATTAAAAAAAAAACATTCCTGCACACTTGGTCCATGTGCTCATTTTCTATGTGAGAATGGAATTGTTGGTTTTCAATAGAATTAGTCTGTCCCTTATGGAAATGGCTTGGGACTAATATGGGGAGATTTTGGAATATTCTTAGAATTGAGGAGAAATCTTGGTGGTAGGACTCAAATTTCAAGAGGTATTCACTTATTCATAGGGTGAACATAATTTATACCATATTTTTTAGTATGTCAGCATTTTACTTTTTTAAATATTTATTATAAAAAAAAAGAGTTAGAAGAGACAGAAAGGGGGAAAGAGAGAGGTTTCATCTGCTGGTTGATTCCCCAAATGGCCACAATAACCATTGCTGAACCTATCCAGAGCCAGGAGCCAGGAGATTCTTCTAGATCTCGCATATGGGTGCAGGGGCCAAAGAAAATAGGCCATCTTCCTCTGCTCTCCCAGGTACAATAGCAGGCAGCTGGATCAAAAGTGGAGCAGCAGGGACTCAAACCTGTGCCCATATAGGATGCCAGCTCTGCAGCCTGAAGCCTTAACCCACTGCACCACAGCACAGGCCCCAGTGTGCAAACATTTTGACCATAATAACTTCCATGAGGTCAGGTGTAGGATTTTCTTCTTGTGGTCAGCACTGAGGAAGTTTTGGACTTTGGAGATTTTTGGTTTGGGGTTTTGGTTTAGGGAAATCCAAACTTATACTTTGGAGGAAGGGAGTGGAAGACCTGAATTGAAAACTATTCCAAGTCCCAAATCTCACTTCTTTTACTGAAATTCAGCCACGTTTCTGAGTAAAAACTTCCAAGGATATTGCAAGCATCTATAAAATGTACAGATATGAAGATGTGGATACTTACAGCTTTTGAAAGTCTTCTCATTGTTTTTATACAGGAAATTATTTTTCCCAAATGTTTAGAAATTGCTCTATTCAGTGTTTCTGTTAATCACATACCTTTTCTTTACAATCAAATTCTGTCCGCTGTCACAACTGGTGCATCTTACCTCTGTTGGTCTTATTTCCCCCATCTTTTAATTCTCACTGTCACTGTGCTACTTGAAATAACAGTTTTTCATTTTTTCTGGATGGTGTCACAGTAGTGTTTAATGTGCTTTCTCCCTTCTGACTTATAAAAAAACAATTCTGTCTTCCTCCATTTATATATATTTAATTGTTCCTTCTAGAACAAAGAAGTTCAAATTTCCTTAATCTGGCATGAGATTTCTATTTTTTTATTTTCTAATTTCCTATTTGTTCTACTTCATTGCTATTTCAGGAAACATGAAGCAAGTTCATACATTTTTTGTCATTTGTGTATGCTGGGATTCTGTGTCAGCTCTGGTGTCTTATAAGTCACTTTTCTTCAGCACTGTGTATCTCATTAATTATCAAAAGACAGCAGTAGCCCTGATCTCTTTTTGTGCCAGAAAATAAAAATATATTAAAGGACAGAGCATGCAGCATAGATATTGGTAATCTCAGCTGACTTTCCTGACCTCCCTTGTATATTCTTGGTCTTTGCTGTACAGCTGTCTTTCCCTATTGCCTCCTTGTTCTTCCAAGAACACAGCAAAAGAATAATTCCACAGCTATGTTTCTACATTGATTGGGACTTGGAGTAAGAAGAAAAGTGGAGGGCTTCAGGAAGCTACATGCTATGTAAGTAAAACATTCTCAGTGAGTTTTTAGCAAAGCAGAACATTTCATATATAGTGACTGGGATGGATTATAAGTAAATCCAGAATCTTTTGCACAGTATATCAGTTTCTGTACAATCATGAACAATATGGCCATATATAAAAGTGCTTATTTTTTCTGTGTGTATAAATAAATTCTGGTAGGTTACTTAACATTAATAAATTTTAGAGAATTACTTCATCAATTTCTTTTATTTTTAAGAAATGTCACTATCGGTTTTATGGAAGAAGGAAAAATATTTGCTATATAAGGGAAAGGAAAATCTATTCATCAGAGTTAAAAGCCTTCAGAAACTTTGGTAGAATACTGTCAATTCTTCCATGGTTGAGTTTACATGACACTAATACACCTCCTATATTTTGTTTTGTTTCCAATTTCTTCATGTATGAACTTATTTTTTCCTTATAACCCCAATTCTTTTGGTGTATTGAAAAGGAAAATGAGTCCTAGACTGCTCCAAATTTAAGTTATTATTAGCAAGAAAGAAATTACAAATCAATAAATACTGGTGAGCATGTGGAGAAAATATTAGCGAGTCCAGTGTTGGTGGAAATGTAAACTAGAACAGCCATTGTGGAATACAGTAAGAAAATTCCTCAGAAAGCTGAAAATAGATCTACCATATGATCCAGTCTTGTCACTCCTGGGAAAATATCCAAACAAAATGAAATCAGCATATGAAAGAGTTACCTGTATCCCACATTTATTGCAGTTCAATTTACAATAACTAAGATATGGAATCAGCCCAGATGCCCATCATTTGATGATTGCATAAAGAAAATGTGGTATGTGTATACTATGGAATATTACTCAGCAATAAAAAACTGAAATCCTGTCTTTCACAACTAAATGTATGCAACTGGAAACCATTATATTTTGTGAAATAAGACAGTCTCCAAAAGAAAAAAAAATATGTTTTACCTGTTCTATGGTAACTAACAGGTGTTCTTTCTATGAAAAATTCACTACAGGTTTTGATTGAAAGATATAGAATACCTAAAGTCTTCAAAATTGTATGCTATTTTATGTACGATTTACACTCAAGTTTTCTGATACATAACTTTTTCTATGCTTTATAAAACATATATTTACAATTACCCAAAAATGACATTCCTCTCCTGGTAACATAGTAAATTAACCTGAGGTTTATGATATCACAGGGAAGCTTTTCACATCCCAATTGATAATGACATCACAATGGTTTTGGCAATATCACAATGAATTATGACACAACAATGATAGTTTAGGACATATTGTGATATTGCTATTGATTATGAGACACAATGATAGGTTTCTGATGTCACAATGGTTTTCATGACAAAAGTTCATAGTGAGAATACAATGGTTGGCTTGTGAAATCACAATTTCATGTATATGTTATCACAATATTGGCATATGTCATCATAATGCTTTTGATGACATCACAATCGATTATAAAATGATAATGGTTTATAACTTTACAACTGATTTTTACAAGTTTATGGCATGACAATAATTTTTATGACTTCACAGTTGGTCATGACATCACAATGTAGTTTATGATATGACAATGTTTGGTTTATAATATTGGTTTATGGTATCACAATGTTTTTCACTACATCACAATTTATTATGACATCACAATGGTGGTTTACCACATCAGAGTTTTTATATCACAATGTTAGCTTTATGATATAACAATGGTGAATTATCACATCCCAGTTGATTATGTAATCACAAGAACTTTTACATCATGATTTATTGTGACATGTCAATGGTAATGTCACAATTAATTATGACATGTCAATGGTAGCTTTATAATATCACAAAGTTTTTATGACATCACAATTGATCATAATATCACAATGGTAGCTTTATATTGCCACAATATTTTAAGATTTCTATAACATCATAGTTTATGACACCACAATTTATATGAAATCAGAAGAGTAGGTTTATGACATCATAATGGTTTATGGCATTACAATTGATTATGATACTGCAAAATGGTTATTTATGACATCACAGTGGTTTTTGTGACTCCACAATTGATTATTACACCACAATGGTTGGTTTCTGATACAACAACAATGGTTTATCACTCCCAGTTGATTACATCATAACGAGTTTTTATGCCATCACCATGGACTATTGGGTGACAGTGACAAAAGGTCTTTTTACCTCTCACCAGGTCCTGGGCAAGAATGGACACTCCAAATCACGACACTGCCGGAAGATGGGAGGGCACCCTGGATGAGTTGGTTAACAGCCTTCCAGGTGATGGGTGTTAAGTGCCAGCACTTTGTGGAATGTGTAGCCGCAGCTTCCCCAGTTTCAAGTTTTGTGGGGAGTAAGTCTGCCCTGGGAGCCCTTTAGGCCACAGGGCCGGATGTCCACGGAAGGCATTCACGTAAGGTTCCCGCTCAGACCCACCCGGTTACAGCTCTGGTGGGGAGCAAGGGCAAGGGATGCAGGGCAGGAGGGGGCAGCCGTGGCGGTGAAGGAATCATGTCAATTTTTGCAGTCTGACCATCCCTGGGGAAGGCCTCCATGGCCAGCATGTATTATGACATCACAATGGCAGTTTTATTATGTCACAATGGAAGCTAATGGCATCACAATGATGGTTTATGTCATCTCTAGTGATTATAACAATGCAATGGCTGGCTAATCACAATTGTTTTATCACTTCAACATTGAGTGTGATAGTTCAATATGGATTTATGACAACATGGTGGTATAACACCACATATGATTATGACATCACATTCTTGTTCATGATATCAAAACATTTTAGGACTTCAAAATCAATTATGGCAATGTAATGGTTGTTTAATGACAAAAATGGTGCATTTATAGCATCAGGATTTGGGTATATGACAATTATTTTCATAACATCACAATTATTACAATGTGATGATTTATGATATCACAACGTTCATGGCATCACAGTGTTCATGATATCACAATGGTAGTTTATGAAATTACATTTGATCATGATACTTCATAATTGATTATGACATCAGAGCAGTTGGTTTATAAGTTACACTGGCTTTGTATGGAATATGATATCACATATAATAGTCTATGAAATAACAATAGTGGTTATGACATCACAATTCATTAGTATTTCAAAATGGTAGGTTTACCTCACAATGGTTCAGAATTGTTTATGACTCACAGCTATAGGTTTATGATATAATAATGGTGGCTTATAATATTTGAGTTGATTATGACATGATTTTTGTGACATCACCATTGATTATGACAAAATAATGGTAGCTTTGTAACATGACCATAGATTTTTATGTAAAATACTGGTTTATGACATCACAATAGATTTTATATCACAATTACTTACAATGGTATTTTATGACAGTTCAATTGATTATGATGTCATAAAATTCATCTTCTGATATTACAATTGTTTTATAACTTCACAGTTGATTGTGACATTAAGTGGTAGGTTTAGTACATCACAATGGTGGATTATTAATTATAACATTACAAGGTTTACAAAATTTCAATTAATTGTGACACAACAATGGTAGCTTTATTACAGCATGATGGTTTTTATGGTTTCTATGACATCACAATTTATGATAACATCATAATGATATCCTATGACATAACAATTGATAATGAATTTGTCCCAGTTGATTAAGAAATCATGAGGTTTTTTCAACAATCACAATTGATTATAACAATGGTAACTTTATGACATCACAATATATTTTCACTTCAAAATTCATTTTATGACATCAGAATTGAGTATAATATTAAAATGTCTATGCTAGTTTACATATGACATCACAGTAGTTGGTTTATGACATCATAATGGTGGTTCCATGGTTGCTTTATGACATCACAATTGATTATGGAAACTCAATGGTTGGTTTTTGATATCACATAGAAGGCTTAAAACATCACAATGGCTTTTTACATCAAAATGGTGGCTTATGACATCATGATTGTGACATTACAATGGTAGGTTTATGAAATCAGAGTGGATTATGGTTGGGTTATGATATAAGATTGTGGGGTTACAACATCACAATATGGATTTATGACATCACCATGGTTTTTGTGACTCACGATATTGATATTGACCTCATATCACAAAATTTATATTGACTTCACATGGGTGTTTAATACATCACAATTGATTATGACATTACAGTAGATTTATGCTTGTAATATCTTCAAAATAGTAACTCATTTTAAATTCATTTTGTGATGCTACAATTAGGATATCACAACAATATGTCTGATGGCACAATGATAGGTGTATGATGTCACAATAGATTTAGAACTTTACAATTAATCATGACATCATAACAGTTGGATTATGACATCACAATTGTTTGTGTATGGCATCAAATATTGCTTTATGAAATCACAATGGCTTTATGAGATCACAATTTAAATCATTATGGTGGTTTATGACATCACTATCCATTGGAACATTGTCATGATGGTTTATGATAAGACAGTGGTAGCATATGGCATTACAATCAATTATGACATCACAATGTTATGTGTATGAAGCCAGAAGTTTTGATGGCTTCACAATTTACTGTAACATAAATGGTAGGTTTCTGATAGTACAGTGTTTTTGCACATTATTGATGTGTTATAATGTACATTATTGTTTTATGATATCACAAGTTTTTTTTTTTTGACAGGCAGAGTGGATAGAGAGAGAGAGAAAGGTCTTCCTTTGCCATTGGTTCACCCTCCAATGGGCGCTGCGGCTGGCGCACTGTGGCCGGCCACTGCGCTGATCCGAAGGCAGAAGCCAGGTGCTTCTCCTGGTCTCCCATGCAGGTGCAGGGCCCAAGCACTTGGGCCATCCTCCACTGCACTCCCTGGCCACAGAAGAGAGCTGGCATGGAAGAGGGGCAACCAGGACTAGAACCTGGTGTGCCGGCGCTGCTAGGCGGAGGATTAGCCTGTTGAGCCGCGTCGTTGGCCTATGATATCACAAGTTTCTAAACTTGACTGATTATGGCATCACAATTGGATTATGATGTCAAAATGTTTTGTGATTTCATAAATGAGTATATTAATATGTTAGGTTTATGATGTGACAATGGTGGTTTACCACATCAGGACTGATTATATCACAAAGATTTTTATATTACAATTGATTACATAACAGTTGTAGCTTTATGACATTGCAATGGATTTTTATGACCCTGCACTAGGTTTTTGACTTATTATTTTTATGATTGCTCAATTCATTTTAAAATCATAATGCTGTTTCATTAAATCACAATTGATTAAGCAATGGTATTATGACATCAAATGCACTATGACATGATGATGGTAGTTTATTACATCATTATAAATGATATCACAATATGTATATGCATCACAATTTTAATAAGTTTATGATTGTTGCATCAAAATCGTACATATATAACAGAAATGGTGGATTGTGTGGCATAAATACTGGCTGTGACCTCACAATAATTGTTATAACATCAAAATTAAATATGATATCACAATCATAGATTTATGTCATCAAAAAGTTGGCATATGACATCGCAATTTAATTATTGTGATGAATTATTGAAGTCACAATCAATTATGACAATACTGCTTTATGACACCTCAGTTTATTATTACATCACAATGGTAGATTTATGATTTCACAATGGTTTTTATGATATAATTGATTATGACACATACAATGCCATATAACTTCACAGTGATTTTTATATCATCCTACACTTGGTTTATGACATCAAAATGGATGTCATATGGATTTTTGTCACAATATAGTTTATAGTTTTATGTCACAATGTTTATGATATCACAGGAGTTGCTTATGACATCCCACTTCTTTATGACAACACAAGGTTTTTTGGACATAACCCAAGTTTGGGACCAGTGCTGCAGTGCAGCAAGTTATTCCACTTCCTGCAGTTCTGGCATCCCATATGGGCACTGGTTTGAGTCTTGGATGCTCCAGTTCCAATCCAGGTCCCTGCTATTGTGCAAGGAGAATCAGTGGATAATGGCTGAATTCCTTGGGCCCCTGCAACCACGTGAGAGACCTGAAAGAATTTCCTGGCTTCTGGCTTTAGCCTGGCATAGACCCAGTTTTTGTGGCCATTTGGGGAGAGAACCAGTAGATGAAGGATTTCTCTTTCTCTGTCACTCTAACTCCGCCTTTCAAATAAATAAGTAAATGAATAAAACTTTTCAAATGGTAGGTTATGACACACAATTTTATTTTGCCATCACAATTGATTTTGACCTCTCAATGGATTTGTGATGTCACAATTCATTATAACATCAGAATGGCTGTTTTAGGACAGAAAAATGGAGTTCTGTATCACAGTTGATCATGATATCAGAATGACTGATTTATGTTGACACAACAGGGTGACTCCATAATTTATTATGACAGCACAATGGTTAACTTATGGCATTATTATGGTACTTTCATGGCATCAGAGTATTGGTATAGGACATGATTTTTTCATATAATAATTGATTTTGCATCATAATAGTGGTTTATGAATTCACAATCAATTATTTCATTATAGTTGTGGTTCATGATCTCACAGAGGTTTTTATGCATTTACAATTGATTATGACATCACATAACAATGCTGTTTTATCCCATCCCCATAGATTATGACATCACAAGGCTTTTTACCAGATCACAATTATTATAGGATGATATAGGTCTATAAAAGCACGGTATCTTATTATATCATCACAATATTATTTAAAATGCATTATGGCAACACAATAATTGGTTTATAACATCAAAATGTGTATTAATGACATCACAATATTGGAATATGATTATCACTATAGCTTTTATGATCTCATGATGACTATAACTTCATAGCAGTAGCTTATACCATCAGAGCTGATTATAACATCACAATGCTCATTTATGATGTTCAAGGTCACTAGCAATCAGGGAAATGCAAATCAAAACCACAATGAGGTTTCACCTCACCCCGGTTAGAATGGCTCACATACAGAAATCTACCAACAACAGATGCTGGCGAGGATGTGGGGGAAAAGGGACACTAACCCACTGTTGGTGGGAATGCAAACTGGTCAAGCCACTATGGAAGTCAGTCTGGAGATTCCTCAGAAACCTGAAGATAACCCTACCGTTCGACCCAGCCATCCCACTCCTTGGAATTTACCCAAAGGAGTTTAAATTGGCAAACAAAAAAGCGGTCTGCACCCTAATGTTTATCGCAGCACAATTCACAATAGCCAAGACCTGGAACCAACCTAAATGCCCATCAACGGTAGACTGGATAAAGAAATTATGGGATATGTATTCTTTAGAATACTATACCGCAGTAAGAAACAATGAAATCCAGTCATTTGCAACAAAATGGAGGAATCTGGAACACATCATGCTGAGTGAAGTAAGCCAGTCCCGAAGGGACAAATACCATATGTTCTCTCTGATCAGTGACAACTGACTGAACACCAAAAAGGAAACCTGTTGAAGTGAAATCGACACTATGAGAAACAGTGACTTGATCAGCATGGCCCTGACTGTGAATGAACAACTTAATACATTATCCCTCTTAGTAGTTTTTTTTTTTTTTGTCTGCTCTACTTAATAATACTGGTTTAATTCTGTAATTAATACACAGTTATTCTTAAGTGTTGAAATTTAACTGAAATGTGATCCCTGTTAAACATAAGAGTGGGAATAAGAGAGGGAAGAGATGTACAATTTGGGACATGCTCAGGCTGACTTGCCCCAAATGGTAGAGTTAGAAACATACCAGGGGACTCCAATTCAATCCCATCAAGGTGGCATGTACCAATGCCATCTCACTAGTCCAAGTGATCAATTTCAGTTCACAATTGATCATAATGAAAGGACTAAGAGTCAAAGGGAGCACATAAACAAGTCTAGTAGCTGCTAATACTAACCGATAGAATAAAGGGGAGAGTGATCCAACATGGGAAGCGAGATACTCAGCAGACTCATAGAATGGCGGATGTCCTAAACAGCACTCTGGCCTCAGAATCAGCCCTAAAGGCATTCAGATCTGGCTGAAAAGCCCATGAGAGTATTTCAGGCATGGAAAGCCAAAACACTCTGGCAAAAAAAAAAAAAAAACTAAATGAAAGATCTCTGTGAGTGAGATCCAAGTGGAAAGAACAGGTCATCAAAGAAGGAGGTACCATTCTCTGAAGGGAGGAGAGAACTTCCACTTTGAATATAACCTTGTCTAAACAAGATAAGAGTCAGAGAACTCAAGGGGCTTCCATAGCCTTGGAAACTCATGAATGGAGCATGGGGAGATTATTGAGGCCATAAACAGGAGTGTCAATTTGTAAAGTCAACAACAGGAGTCACTGTGCACTTACTCCTCATGTAGGATCTCTGTCCTTAATGTGCCGTACATTGAGACTTAATGCTATAACGAGTACTCAAACAGTATATTTTACTCTGTGTTTCTATGGGGGTGCAAACTGTTGAAAGCTTTACTTAATGTATACTAAACTGATCTTCTGTAAAAAAAAAAAAAAGAAGAAGAAATTATCAATTCCCAACTTGACTCTCACTGGGATTAAACATGACAATAGGTCTGATCTGATTTCAGCATCATTTAAAAAATCATCTATTATTTTTCACTTTATGTTTCTGTGTGGGAGCAAACTGTTGAAATCTTTACTTAATGTATGCTAAACTGATCTTCTGTATATAAAGAGAATCGAAAATGAATCTTGATGTGAATGGAAGGGGAGAGGGAGTGGGAGAGGGGAGGGTTGTGGGTGGGAGGAACGTTATGGGGGGGAAGCGATTGTAATCCATAAGCTGTACTTTGGAAATTTATATTCATTAAATAAAAGTTAAAAAACATACTTAGATTATGTCTTATGTCGAGGAATGTTCCTTTTATACCCAATTTGCATAAGATTTTCATCATAAAAGTGTGTTTTTTAATTTTTTTGACTGGCAGAGTGGACAGTGAGAGAGAGACAGAGAGAAAGGTCTTCCTTTTCCATTGGTTCACCCTCCAATGGCCACTCCTGGTACCTGCTGAGAGACATTGCTGGGGAATCAACTTACACTGAAGACAGCACAGATCCATTGTGTGGTCCTTGGAACAGAGCTGATGAATATTATACCCACTGGGGCTAGCACTCAGGCACTGTTCTCCTTTGAGGAGAAGAGCTCAGCTGAGCAGATTATACTTCCCTTCTAATTGAAAACAAAAGAGAGAGAAGATTTACCAAACCAAACCTGGGTTTGTCACCGTAGGCATACCCTTAACCAGAATAAATGACAGAGCCTGCTGGCCAGAAGACAAAGTACAGCAAAGTACACAGTCAAACCAAAAGCAAGAAGTAGAAATTAGAACACTAAATAACACCATTGGGAATCTACAGGATACTAAAAAAAATTCAATTTCTAAGAGTTCCTGAAGGCATGGAGAGAGAGAAACCATTAGAAGGCATTTTCTAGGGAAATACTAACAGAAAACTTTGAAGGTTTGGAGAAAGAAAGGGACATCCAAGTACTAGAAGCACACAGAACTCCCAATAGCCATCACCAGAAAAGAGCCTCACCATGACACATTGTAAACAAATTCAACATAGTGAAATATAAAGAGAAGATTCTAAAATGTGCAGGAGAAACTCCAGATTACATTCAGAGGATCTCCAGTTAGACTTAAGCAGACTTTAAAAAAAAACTTTTAATTTATAAATATAAATTTCCAAAGTACATAGGTTTTCCAAGTTCATAGCTCTTCAGAATCTTCTAGGCCCTAATGTTATTATATTAAATGAAAGGAAGTCTATACTTACCCTTGTGAATATTTACAGAACAAAAAATAAAACTATCTTAGATTTTTTTGAAACAGTCCAAAATGTACTTCTATGTGCCCATATTTTTCCTATAAATTTAATGACTGAAACTATGGAATAATACACAGTGGTATACTTTTTTCCTTTGTTTTTGTTTTTTTTTAACTTCAATAAATAAAAATTTCCAAATTACAACATTTGTACTATAGTGGCTTTCTCCCCATAACCTCCCTCCCAGGCAAAACCATCCCATCTCCCACTTCCTCTCCCATCCCATTCTTCATCAAGATTCATTTTTAATTATCTCTTTATACAGAGATCAACTTAGTATATACTAAGTAAAGATTTCAATAGACTGCACCCAAACAGACAAACAAAGAATAATATTTGAGTAGTAGTCTTACCATTAATTCACATAGTACAACACATTAAGGACAGAGAACCTACATGGAATAAGTGTACAGTGACTCCTCTTACTGATTTAACAATTGACACTCTTATTTATGACATCAGTAATCACCAAAGGCTCTTGTCATGAGCTGCCAAGGCTATGGAAGTCTTTGAGTTCACAAACTCTGATTTTATTTACACATGGTCATAATCAAAGTGGAAGTTCTTTCCTCCCTTCAGAGAAAGGTACCTCCCCTCTTTGATGGACCATATTTTCCTCTGGGATCTCTCAGAGATCTTTCATTTAGGTCATTTATTTTTGCCACAGTGTCTTGGTCTCCCATTGCCTGAGATACTCTCATGGGCTCTTTGCTGGATCTTAATGCCTTAAGAGCTGATTCTGAAGCCAGAGTGCTGTTTAGAGCATCTGCCATTTTATGAGTCTGTGTGTATCCTGCTTCCCATGTTGGATCGTTCTCTCCTTTATAATTTTATCAGTTAGTATTAGCAGACTCTAGTCTTGTTTATGTGATGCCTTTGGCAATTAGTCCTATCTTTATGATCAATTATGAAATTAAACTGATCACTTTGACTAGTAAGATGGCATTGGTACATGCCACCTTATTGAAATGGATTTGGAATCCCATGGCACATTTCTAGCTCTACCCCTAGGGTAGAGCTACCTAAGAATAATTGTGTGCTAATTAAAGAGTTCAACCAGTGTTGTTAAGTAGAACAAAAAAACCCAAAAGGAATAAAATAATAAGTTGTTCCTTGACAATCAGGACAAAGGCTGATCAAGTCATTGTTTCTCATAGTGTCCATTTCACTTCAACAGCTTTCCTTTTAGGTGCTCAGTTATTGTCACAGATCAGGGAGAACATATCGTATTTGTCCCTTTGTGACTGCCATATTGCACTCAGCATGATGTTTTCCAGATTCCTCCATTTTATTGCAAATGGCTGGATTTCTTTCTTTTTTTTTTTTTACTGCTGTGTAGTATTCTATAGAGTACATATCCCATTTTCAAAACTTATGAGATACAACAAAAGCAGTGTTAAAAGGAAAATTTATAGCAGTAGGTGCCTACATCAAGAAATTGGATCTGGCTGAAAAGCCCATGAGAGTATTTCAGGCATGGAAAGCCAAAACACTCTGGCAAAAAAAAAAAAAAAAACCTGAATGAAAGATCTCTGTGAGTGAGATCCCAGTGGAAAGAACAGGTCATCAAAGAAGAAGGTACCTTTCTCTGAAGGGAGGAGAGAACCTCCACTTTGACTATGACCTTGTCTAAACAAGATAAGAGTCAGAGAACTCAAGGGGCTTCCATAGCCTTGGAAACTCATGACTGGAGCATAGGGAGATTACTGATGCCATAAACAGGAGTGTCAATTTGTAAAGTCAACAACAGGAGTCACTGTGCACTTACTCCTCATGTAGGATCTCTGTCCTTAATGTGCTGTACATTGAGACTTAATGCTATAATGAGTACTGAAACAGTATATTTCACTTTGTGTTTCTATGGGGGTGCAAACTGTTGAAAGCTTTACTTAATGTATACTAAACTGATCTTCTGTAAAAAAAAAAAGATATTATCAATTCCCAACTTGATTCTCACTGGGATTAAACATGACAATAGGTCTGATCTGATTTCATCATCATTTAAAAATCATCTATTATTTTTCACTTTATGTTTCTGTGTGGGAGCAAACTGTTGAAATCTTTACTTAATGTATGCTAAACTGATCTTCTGTATATAAAGAGAATCAAAAATGAATCTTGATGTGAATGGAAGGGGAGAGGGAGTGGGAGAGGGGAGGGTTGCGGGTGGGAGGGACGTTATGGGGGGAAGCCATTATAATCCATAAGCCATACTTTGGAAATTTATATTCATTAAATAAAAGTTAAAAAAAAAGAAATTGGAAAGGCACCAAAAAATGAGCTATCACTGCATCTCAAGGATCTAGAAAAACTAAATCAAACCAAACACAAAATGAGTTTGAGAAGAGAAATTATTCAAAATTGAATCCAAAAAATACAAAAGATCAGCAAAATGAAGAGCTGGTTTTTTGAAAACATAAACAAAATTGACACACCATTGGCCCAACTAATTAACAAAAGGAGAGAAAAGACCCAAATCAATAAAATCTGATATGTAAAAGGGAATGTAACAACAGACACCACAGAAATAAAGAGTCATCAGAAATTACTACAAAGAATTGTATGCCAACAAACTGGGAAATCTACCAGAAATGGATAGATTCCTGGACAAATAAAACCTACCTAAATTGAACCATGAAAACATAGAAAACCTAAACAGACCCATAACTGAGTCAGAAATTGAATCAGTAATAAAGGTCCTTCCAAGAAAGAAAAGCCCAGGACCGGATGGATACACAGCTGAATTCTACCATACATTTGAAGAAAAACTAACTCCAATTCTTCTCAAAATATTGAAAACAAGTGAAAGAGAGAGAATCCTCCCAAATTCTTCCTCTGAAGCCAGCATCACCTTAATTCCTAAACCTGAAAAAGATGCAACAGAAAAGAGAATTCCAGACCACTTTCTCTGATGAACATAGGTGCTAAAATCCTCAATAAAATTCTGTCCAATAGAATTCAACAACACATCAGAAAGATCATCCCCCCAGACCAAGTGGCATTTATCCCTGGTATGCAGGGTTGGTTCAACATTTGCAAATCTATCAATGTGATACACCACGTTAACAAACTGCAGGAGAAAACCCATATGATTATCTCCATAGATGCAGAGAAAGCATTAGATTAAATACAACACCCTTTTATGATGAAAACTCATAGCAAATTGGGTATAGAAAGAATAATCCTCAACACAATCAAGGCAGTTTATGACAATCCCACGGGCAGCATCAAAATGAATGGGAAAAGTTGGAAGCATTTCCATTGAGATCCGGTAACAGACAGGGAGGTCCATTTTCAACATGGCTATTCAATATAATACTGGAAGTTTTAGCCAGAGCCAAGAAAAAGAGATCAAGAGGATACAAATTTGGAAGGAAGAAGTCAAACTAGCGCTATTTGCAGATGACATAGTTCTATACATAGGGGATCCAAAAGCCTCCACCAGAAGGCTATTGTAATTTTTAGAAGAGCATGGTAAAGTAGCAGGCTATAAAGTCAATACCAAAAAATCAATAGGCTCTGTATACACAGATAATGCCATAGCTGAGAAGAACTTCTAAGATAAATCCATTCACAATAGCTACATACAGAATCTAGCTCTCTGCTAATGGCCTGGGAAAACAGTGGAAGATGGCCCAAGTGCTTGGGTTTCTGCACAAGCATGGGGGACCTGGAGAAAGCATCTGGCTCCCGTCTTCATATCAGCCTGACTCTGGCTCCTTATGTCCATTTGGGGAGTAACCCAGCAGATGGAGATTACTCCCTCCCTCTTTCTGTCTCTCTCTCTCTCTCTCTCTCTCTGTCTGCCTCTGCTTCTCAGTAGTTCCTACTTTAAAAAAAATAAATCTTTGGGAAAAAAAGAAATATAAAATATTCCTAACACATCTATGTTTCCCAGATGTAGCAAGGTAGAAATAAGCAAAGAATATTTTCAAATTTCTTTTGGAAACAGCATTACATTGTTGATGATACAAGTTGACCCCACCAGAACTAAATATGAATTAAGTATAAGCCTCACTTTCATAAACAGATATATATATATATCCTTAATATTCATATAATAGATTAAATCACATATAAAATATAAAAATATAATTAATAGCAAGTGAAATGCAAGAAAAAATGTGAGAGGTGGTTAACATTTTTAAACAATCTATTGAAATTTTCCAGGTAAGTAAAAAATTCAAGAAGAAAATCATATGACCATTTAGATTGAATGTTGAAAAGTGTTTGAGGGGGGAGGGAGAGGGAAAGGGGAGGGCTGGGGGTGGGAGGGAAGTTATGGTGTGGGGAAGCCATTGTAATCCAGAAGCTGTTCTTTGGAAATTTATATTCATTAAATAAAAGTTAAAAAAAAGAGATTTAAAAAAACTGATAGCAGTATATTTAAAAAGAAGTGGCTTCCTTATTCTGATCAGGATTGTTTAAAAAGGATCCTGCAACAAACAACAGAATACATACAGGATCATTGACAGCTTTTTCCCTGCCTGGAAGTAAGTCTTGTCCAGGCCACCTCCACTATCTTCAACTTCTTATTGTAGCAGTAGTGGGGGAAGGGAGAGCAAAAAGAAAAAGAATGGTGTAAAGATTTCTAAGCAATAAAATGTCAATATATTGGAGATATTCAGAGAGAAGCAACACAATCTAAAAACAAATACAACTGATAATGAATTTAACCAGATTACTGGAAGGATCAATATTTTTAAAATCCACTAGATATACCATGAACCAGCAAAAAAACAATAGAAAATACTAAGGGTCAATAGGCAGAGCAGAAAACAAATACTGACAGAAGAAAAGGGAATAAAAGGATTGAATCATGCGATGTCTTTCAGCATTCTTCAAATCAATATTAAAAAGTAACACAAAAGACCCAACATATATTGTATATGTCCAATGGAATGCTATTCACTTCTACTATTTCTGACAACGTGGATAAGCCTTGAGAATATTATGTAACATGAAACAAGCCAGGCACAGAAAGACAAATACTGCATGATCTCACTCATTAAATGGTGTCTGAAACAATCTTGTAGACATAGAGAACAGAATAATGGTCCCCAGAGGCTGGGATTGGGATGGGGTGGAGAGAAGTTGGTTAATGTACAAAAGTAATTTAGAGGGGAGGAATGCATTCTGGTGTTTCACTGAACACTTGGATGACTGTAGTGAGCCTTCAGAAATGCACGGAGACTGTGTATTATGAAAAAAACGTAGATTTAGATTTCAAAATACTTTTGCATGAAAATCAACTTACCTTTTAAATTACATTTTCCACAACTTTGTTGAAAATCATGCGCTAATTTTCAATACAAAGAAAATGAAGCCCAGAGGCCGATGCACAGAACTGTGACTCACTGAAGCAGTTACTGCACCGAGAGCTCCAGCAGGGATCCATCAGGGAGGACAGGGCCACAGGAGGGACCCGGCGGGTGCAGGAGCAGAGGGGAGAGGCCTCCCGCCTGGGGAGGTGGAGTCCGACCTGCACCCAGGCCTCGCCTCCTGCTGCTCCCACCCAGCACAACCTGAAGTCAGGGGCCCATTGCCGTGGAAGATGTTGATGGGCTGCATCTTTGTGAGGTTGTGTGCGCTCATGGCCGTGCACGCTGTCCAATCAGGCACGACGACGTCCACGTCACGTCATCACGCGGGGTCTTGACATCACAGTCATCTTACAATTCTGGGCAGGAGCGAGGTGCTAGGAGACGGCTCTGCAGGCACGAGGCTCCCAAAGCAAGTCGGGCTCCGTGGCCTCCACCTTCATCACCGGGGGACGCTGGACACCTGGAGCTGAAAACCGCGACGTGGTGAGTGTGTGCGCCCAGGTGTCGGGAGAGGCGTAAAGCAGCCGTGGAAGCTGCTGAGAAGCTGGCAGGACGCGGGCCTCCCAGAGCTCGTCTCCGAATCTGTGGCGCCATATTGCCGCTGGCCCAGCGCTTCCCTTGGTCCCCTCAGACCCGGGGGTCGGGGTCTGGACTGGCACCAGGGACCCCCGACGCCCTGCCCCTTCCCTGCTCACAGCGACTTCTCATCCCCAGAGCCATCCCCGGGCAGCTGTGTGGCACCAGCCCACGTCTCCCCGACTGTGCAGTGGGCACGGGGTGGTCATTAGGGAGAATGTGGGCTCCGTGTGTGGGGTGCGTGTGGGACGGGAGCTGTAGTTTGTGCGGCCCTGGGCTCCTCCTTCCTTCCCTGCCGGGACCTGATTCCCCCCAGTTTTCTAAATATGTGGGCAGCAGGATCTTCCAGGATGCTGGCTTCTCAGCACAGCTGTTTCTAGGGGGTCTCTCCATTTTCTGTTTCCAATAACATAGTCACCTAGAGTGGGTAAGGCAAAAACAAATATTCTGTTTCACTTGGGGATTTTGTTCAGGTTTTAGAGGTCACAAGTGCCCTGTAATTTGACACTTGGTTATCATCTTAGTTTACACTGTCCCTTGATAGCCTGCATTTGTACTTTCAATATAGGAATTTTGTCTGCTCAGAATTATGAGTATTTTAAAAATTATTCTGTTCCATAAAAACCTTCCCAACCTAAAGATATGTCTACTGAGTTACTTTGAATTTTTATTTTGATATGAGAGCCTAGTTCTTTTTGTTTGTTTTAATTTTTTCAAGATTGTTGGATATGAGTGACAAAACTTGGGTATATTCAAGGCATGCAACATGTTTTGATATATGAGGAAAATTTGAAAAATTATGGAAAACTTATTCACATTTTTTTTTTTGAAATATCTACAATCCTGTATTAGCAAACTTGTGCAGGTTAACTTGTTGACCTGGCTCAAAACAGCATTGCTAACAAGATCAGGGTAGAGATGCTCAATCAACAAAGACTGTCTCTGTAAAAAAGGATATTTAAAAATCCCTCTTCTTAAGCATATTTGTTAAAAAATCTCCAGTATTGCAGAAAAATATCACAAAGTGATTTCAGTCCATGAAAATAACAGCACATGGCATATATATATATGATATATGTATATATAATATATAAAATAAAATACATATTTGTAATATTGAGAAAAGATGATAAAAGTGTAATTGGGAAGATATATCCAACCATGAATTGGACAACTCACTGTGGTACATTGATCAATTATCCTTAAAATTAATCTATAAATTTAAAACCTGCTATCCCAAATTGAAGAGTATTTGTGAAGTATATAACAAGACAGACATAATGGCCACATGAAAAAAAATTTGCAACATTAGTCTCAAGAATATTTCTAAATTTAGCATTCAAAGAAAAACAGTGCAACCTATCAAAACATACAACATTCACCATATTAAAAATATGAAGCTTCTTCAAGAAGGAAAAGATGTCATTGAAACGTATTCAGTGTTCAAATAGAATGTTTTATGTGAGGATTTCGTGTGTTTTAAAAATTAGCAAAATAATTGGAAAGTCCCAGTGGAAAGGAAGGAAGAGAAAAGGGCAAGTGCAATTAAGCATAAGTAGCAGGCTAATTGAAGTCCTAATCAGAGGAACACAAAAATCTAAAGGAAATGGAGTACTGATAAATACAGGTACAGGTTTGAGTGTGTCTCCAACAGCTTTAGAGGAAGAAATGCCATTTGTACCTTGAAATAAATACCATATTGCAATATATGAGTGTGAAAATAGTGTAGCTTTGTCTTCAGGCCCAGTATTTTAGCAAATAGACAAGTTATATGTTAAGGCTTATTCTTTTTCAAATGTGCTTTATTCTAGAACACATGCAGTGAATTTCTAACTTCCTTTACCAAAATAAGGTAGCACTTATGGAGAAAATGTAGCCCAGTAGCCCTGCAGTGGAGGGCAAGATGGAAACACCTGCAGAGTCAGCCTGACATTTCCATTGGTCCTGTGATGCACAGGCAGGAAAATGACTCCATAAATGCAAGATGCCACCATGCAGAATGTTAGGAACTTGGTTTCATTAAATGTAACAGGGAGGTCCCTGACTGGGAACACAGGCCATTGTCACTTCTTCCAGTGTACATAAGCGGGGCCCTGGGTCAGCTGTGGAGAATAGATGAGACTTGAGTCTCAGGCACTCTCATATGAGATGAGGTCATCCCAAATGCTGGGTAAATCCCACTGCACCACAGCACTGCCCCAGGCATCCTTACTCTAACTTGGTAAGAGCTGCTATGATCTTTGTTATGTTTGCTGAAATTTTTTCTTTTACATTTTTAATAGAAATGTAATGATCTACTTTTCAGCCACTTCACCTGTATTTACTCCTTTTGTGATGTTTCATCCACAAAATTATCCATTTTTGAGGTAATAACTAGTTTTTCATGACAGCTGAATGTATTTTAAGTCTTTATATTTTTCTTTGAAATTATAGCTATCAGCAGTGCATATTTGTAGTATCTTAGCCTTAGTCAACCCTAGTACTCTTAACCTTTGATCAGAGTACTTAACTTTTTGATTGTGAAGTCATCACCTATCTCAAAATTCTGTAAGTCTCCTGGAAACTGTCATGTACAGGTTCTCAGAGACATTGTTAGTCCACTGTAATTATTCACCCTTTCTAGGTAACATTTTGTATTTACTTTTTTGGATGTTCATGTGACTAACTTTGAGTTTAATTTTTAATGGTTTTTTTTTTAGCATTTTGTGATCTTTTTATTGGGGTGAGGACACAGGGCAGGTAAGGGTACCCCTGAAGGTGCAGGGAATGTCCGGGCTAGTCAGTCTTCCTGGGATGCTTTATGGAGCTTTTTCTCTTGGCATTGCTCTTGCTGGTGGCGGCCTCTGCTTCCTTCCTGCTTGGCAGAGAAGTTCCTCTTTTTTGAGGGGACCTTCCTGGTGTCCACCTCTTCCACATCATTTGCCATTTCCTCCTGGGCCGACAGTGTCTTCCTCTTGGGAGGGCTTACGCCGCTCCCTCTCTCCTCCAGATCACTAACCAACTCCTCTTTGGAAAAATATATCTTTTTCTTGGGGTTGGAGGAAGAGACAGACGGCTCTTCTATCCCGTTCTCCTGAGGAGCCTCCTGGGGCTTTTGCTTCTTCTTCTTTCTGTGTTTCTCCTGCGCCTCCTCGCACTTCTCCGGGGTGCTGCTGCTGTTCTCTGAAGATGCCAGGGTGAGCGCCACCAGGGCCTTCTTTTCCTTCTTCCAGCATTTCTTCTCCTGCTTCTCCAGCTTCCTCCACAGCCGCCACCTCTGCCTGATCCATGGCTTCCTTCATGACATCCAGATTCTTCCGTGGAATCTCTCCAGTCTCATAGAAGGACAGCTGCTTCTCAATTTGTTGGAGAAGCTTCTCCCCAAATACACTTGTGGGTACCTCAGAGAAGCAATCTATTTGTGAAGCAATACTGCATTTGTTGGCCAGGTATCAGGAGATGCAGCCTTTGTCCTTCAAGGTGGCTCAGCCAATGAAGGTGGAGTGCAAAATAAGTCCGTATTTGGGTGTGTTACCCCGTGTCTTCAGGACTCGCTTCCCCAGTGAGAGCTGACAGACTGGGGGCCACCTGGCTCATCTTGGAGCGCAGGTAAGTGTGTAGGAGCTGGAGCTGGTGGTACTCAGACAACGACACCATGTGGCTGGAGAAGCTCTCAATGTTGATCAAGTCAATGGAAGAGAGTCCATGCCCATGGAGGACCGTGAGGCATCCAGAATGGCCTTGGCCTTGGCACCATCCATTGTTAGCTCCTCCAGCTTTTCCAGCTTGTCCTCATTCAACTCCTTTTGGTTTCTGATGAACTGGGCGAGGCAGCATTATGTGGCATTGTCATTGATGATCTTCCCCACCTCTGGAAAGTGATAGCCATGCCACTCCCTGCAGAGATGCAGTCCCGCCCTGCCCTGGCTCGGCTGCTGCAAAGCCACAAAGCACCTACTTCAGCCCTCGTGGCCCCCACTCAGCCTGGAGGAAACAGGGACAAGCCAGATGCCAGTCCCCTCAACTCCTTGTCCCCCCATTCACAATACAGCCCAGGCAAGATGAGTCCTGAGGGAGAGCCTGTTCTGCCTCCTCTTTCTATACAGTCAGTGTAAGAACAGATTGTGGTAAGCACCAGGAGGCTAATTTTTAATGTGTCTCTAAGCATAATCTAGATATGGAAATCTGTGCCTTCGTATATGGTAGAACAAGGCATAATCTTTTTTCAATCATGTTTTTGGTATTTTTTTCATATTCTCCAATATAGATGTAATTGCAATGAAGTACAACAGAAAGTTCTCTATCTGCTTTTCACAACATTATTATTCATTTCTTGTTGGAGTAATCACAACATACATTATTCCATAACGTGTACATTTCTTTTCATTGCCTTTGCATCTATTGTTATACCCTGTATTGTTCACAAACATCATAGTAAGCCAATGGTGATCATATGAACTGTGGCAATCTTGGTTTGCATTTTCATTGTGGTATCACAAACTTGCTCAAAGTTCTATAAATTCTGGAAAGTTTCATGTCTACAATTTTTCAGAGTGCTTGCCATGGTGTACTCAATTCCACATATCATTTTTATCTTTCTGGAATTTAGCCATTGATGTGTGAAATTTTCCATTATGCATTTAATTTTTGTTATTGTTGTTGTTTTTTTCTTTTTTAAATTGTTATTTTTTAAAAATTTTTTTCCATTATGCATTTCTAAACACTGGCAACTTTCTTATAATATACTGTAAGTAGAATGATCTCTTCATGATTTAAGACGCTATTTACAAATAATTTTAAACCTGATTGAAATGGATTCTTTTTCACCAAACTCCCTTATATCTTCTAGTGATTTTCTTGTTACTCCTACTAAGTTATTTACTTTTACTTACAGCATTAGCAATCTATTTTATATTGAGAGCTCCTTTCTGCTTTTATGATTGAAGTTATTGATATATGTGGGTTTTTTATTTATTTTTTTATTTTTATTTTTTTGACAGGCAGAGTGGACAGTGAGAGAGAGAGACAGAGAGAACGGTCTTCCTTTGCCGTTGATTCACCCTCCAATGGCCACAGCGGCCAGCGCGCTGCGGCTGGCGCACCGCGCTGATCCGAAGGCAGGAGCCAGGTGCTTCTCCTTCTCTTCCATGGGGTACAGGGCCGAAGCACTTGGGCCATCCTCCACTGCACTCCCTGGCCACAGCAGAGAACTGGCCTGGAAGAGGGGCAACCGGGACAGAATCTGGCGCCCCGACCGGGAATAGAACCTGGTGTGCAGGTGCCGCAAGGCGGAGGATTAGCCTATTGAGACACGGCGCCGGGTTTTTTGTTTAAATTTATTTTATTTATTTGAAAGAGTTACAGAGAGATCAAGACAGAGAGAGAGAAAGAGAGAGAGAGAGAAATAGATATAATAGATATGTCTTTCATCCACTTGTTCAGTCACCAAATGGCTGCAGCGGCTGGAGCTGAGTCGATCCAAAGCCAGGAGCCAGGAGCTTCTTCTGGTTCTCATAAAAGGTGCTGGAACCCAAGGATTTGGGCCATCCTCCACTGCCTTCCCCAGGCACATTAAAATACATTGGGAGTAGAGCAGCCAGGACATGAACTGGTACCATTATAGGAATCCAGCACTGCAGGCCAGGCCTTAACCTGTTTTGCCACAGCACCGCCCCCTGCTATGTGTGTCTGTAGTATCCTCATTTAAGTCAATCTTTGTTCTGTGACATTCTTGCTTGATTTTTTTTTTACTGTGAGGTAATCAGATCGCTCAATATTTTGTAAGTTTTGCTGGCAACATTAATGTACAGTCTTTCTGAACTCTTAGGGTAAGTTTAATCTTATATACTTTAAAGTCATACAGTTTCAAACTTTCTTAATTTTGTAACTATAAAGTTATTATTCACTGAAATTTCCCAAAATGTCGCTCTAGATATATGTTCTCAGAATTTTTCTAGTAGGTGGAATGCGTTTTATATTCATTGAATTCTACTTCTGTTTATGTAATTATAATTATTTTTCACCAAATTCCTTTATTTTTGCATTTTATAAAATTTAGCAAATGTAAGCTAACCTCTGATTTTATAAATTTTCTGAAGTGCATATACCTTTAGATATTTGCATAATCCTTTACAATTATAATCTAAAGTTGCTAGATTAAAGAGATTAGAAATATTTTAATATTCTTTTTAAATGTAATGGAATATTTTACACCAAATTCTCATATATGCATGCTAATCTCAATCATATAAAATACTTGTAACCTGAAAATCCTTTTTGTTTTTGGATTTTGAAAGATATTTTGCCCATATGAAAAAATACTACATGAACTCTATTTTCATTCAATACTTGAAGGATGTTTCTCAGAGTCATGTAAATTGTATGCACCCAAACAATGTATCCTTAACCTTCAATTTGCTCCTTTGTTAAAAAAAATCATCTTTTTCTTTTACTGTGCTTTTAAGATTTATCTTTTATTTCTGCGTTTATGTAGTTTAATTATTATCTGCCTTAGCATGGTGATTTTTTTTGCATCCTGTTATTGGGATGCAATGACCTACTTCATTCTTTGAATCTATAATTTCATCAAAACTTTGTAATAATTCCTGATAAGTCTTATTTCTGTGGTATCTTTTGTTACATATCCTTTCTCATCTCTGATTTTATTGATTTGGTATTCTCCCTCTTTTTTTTGGTTAATTGCTCCAATGGTGGATCTATTTTGCTTATATTTCAAAAAGCAGCTCTTCTTTTCATAGATTTTTTGTGTTGTTTTTCTGGTTTCATTTTTTATTTCTCCTGTAATTTTAATAATTTCTTTTCTCTTATTAATTTTAGGTTTTATTTGTTGTTGTTTTTCTAGGTCATTGAGATGCACTGATAGCTCATTTATTTGGTACCTTTCCAGTTTCTTCATGTAGGCACTGATTGCTATAAACTTCACTCTTAACGTTGCTTTTGCTGCATCCCATAAACTTTGATATGCTGTATTGATTCCTTTTATGACCCACTGTTAATTCAAAAGTATGTTGTTCAGTCTCCGTGTGTTTCCATATGATGTAGAGATTCCTGATTTGTTGAATTCCAGCTTTATTCCATTTGTCATCTGAGTTGATGCATGATATTGTTTCAGTTTTTTGAATTTGCTGAGACTTGCTTCATGGCCTAGCATATGGTCTATGCATTTAGAGTACCAGATACAGCAAACTAATATGACATCTGGAATGAATTTATTGTTCAGGAACAGTCTCTGGTCTTCCTTTACTGTATGATTTCATGGGTTATCATTGCTGAAATTTTATTTTTACTAATGAGAAGAGTGAGAGTGATAAGGTACATTGTTGGAATTTTAGTACTGTTGATTACATAAAAAAGTATTAGCTATTTATGTTTATAACTCAACAATAAGACAAATCAATGAATAAGGAAACTTATGTGAACACACTTCATAAAAGCCCACATGCAAATAAGAGTGCATGAGGTGCCAGCATTGTGGCAGAGCAGGTAAATCTTCTGCCCATGATGACAGCATCCCAAATGATGACTGACTGCTGTCCTAGCTGCTGTACTTCTGATCCAGCTCCTGGCTAATGGCATGGGAAAATAGCTAAATACAGTCTGGTTCAAAGAAAAAGCACAGTTCTTTGATATCCCTTTCTTGGTTGCATTTTACATATCATATAAAGTTGAGCACAATATGATAAAAATACTTTCTTGAGAAAAAAACAGGCAAGTCACAGGACAGAAGAAAATAACCGGTTACACTCAAAAAATGGATTATATGTTTTAATAATTTATTTTTATTAATGCAGAGGGAACAGATTTCATGTAATTCAAAGGTACAATTCTAAGGATATAGTGATATTTATCTTCTTCCCTCTTCCTTTCTTTTCTAATTTTTGTGATAACATTTTTATTTACTTTATACTCATAAGCTTAATGCAACATTAAATGAAGAGTTCAACAAGTCAAAAGTGTTCCCAGGAGTATAGACAAGCACTATAAATAATAATGAAATCCAAACATGACAGTTTCTCTCATTTATAATAAACTTGTTTTGTACTCTGTATGTTAGCCACTACACATCAGAGAAAACATGATGTTTTCACTTTTCATTTTGAGATCATCAACTCTGTTTATATTTTGGATGGTTTCCTGGTAGTTATTATGTTCATAGCTCTTCAGAATCTTCTAGCCCTTGTGTCATCATACTCATTGCCAGGAAATTTGTATTTACTCTTGTGAATATTTAAAGAACTAAAAATTAAACTATCTTAGATTTTTTAAATTGTCCAAAATGTAGTTCTCTATGCCCATATTTTTCCTATGAATTTAATAATTGAAATTACTGAATAATACACAATGGTATACTTAATTTAACATCATATCCCTGAGTGCCATCAACATTTGTAGATTAAGTTCCAGAAAGTGAACCAGCAGATGGAAGACCTCTCTCTCTCTCTGTTTTCTACCTCTCTGTGTAACTCTATATTTCAAATAAATAAAATAAATCTTTAAAAAAAAAGAATTGGCATGGATTTATATTCCTGTAATTGTGTACTCTTTTGTAAATACAATTCTAGGAGTTTTTTTTAAAATTTACCCAATGTATAATTAAAAAACTATAAATAAAAACCAATTACAAGTTTCTACTCACAGTAATCAAAGGGTAATATGTCATGCCATATATGGTAATTTATTTTTAAAATTACACTTCAGTTGATCACAATCATCTGTTTATATCATCAATAACATTACTTCATTTCTGTTTCTGAATTCATTACTATTGCCTTAGTTTTTTTTCATTAATAGTGTACCTCATGTCAATGTTAGAACAAGATATCTGCTGTAAACTTGGTTTACTTTATCTTTGTAATGTAATCAACTTAACATAATTTTTTCCAGTTTTATACATTGTTCATGCACAACATTGCATAGAATCATTTTGCATGAGTGTCATCATTCTCCTTTGCAGGTCAGATATTTTGTTATATTTCATGGACTCTTTTGGAACTACACACTTTCACTTGATTTTGGAAATTTTTACAAAGTAATTTCTTCATATCAGTGTGAGGTTTCAAATATATTATGTTAAGATACTTGAAATATTTTTAGGTTCTGTTAAATTTTTTTTTCATAGTTGTTTAATATATATATTTTTCACAATATTCCTGTGTACTGTTTTGTCACTAATACAACACTATTCCCTACTACTTCCACAAAATTATTCCGTACTACTCAATATCAAAATACATGTCAATCATAGCCCTGAAAGCATTTGCTCATTCTAGTCCAGATTTTCTTTTTGAAGTCATCAACTGGCTCACATTTCTCTAAGTTGTCTCACTCCTTCCATGTACATGATTTGCAAAATTGTGTCACTCCAGCAGACTCATTCAAATGTTCAAGTTAATGTATTCTCTTTACAATTTTTTATTTTTTAGTACTCAAAATCAAAATTTGACCATAAACAATTATTGGGTCAAGGTACTTGTACGCTTGCTAAAATTAATATATTAACATCCTCTTTTCTAATTAAATTCCTGACATTTTTATTAATCTATGTAATTCTAAGTTTTGTATTCCTCTATGCCATCTCTATGTGATCATGAATCTGTTTCTACAAAATTACTGATTTGTACAGCATATAATCAAAATTAACTTTTATATAGAGTGTATATCTCATTATTTTGTCTTAGAATTTACCACTGCCACCTGAATGTGCAATTAATAACCTGATTTATGAGAATGCTAACACAGGGAAACAATGGGTGCCAGGGTTTGGTTTATGATTCTGTTGTTATAAACTCAAATTAAATGCTGAAAGTTTGTCTAGAAACTGTCATGAGTACAGGATTTCAGCACATAACAGGGCCAGTACCATGATGGTCATCAGCATGGGTTACATCTTTCTGGATGTTACTTCAGCTGTAAATTATTTTTTATTATTGTTATTGTTTTTGACAGGCAGAGTTAGTGAGAGAGAGAAAGAGAGAGACAGAGGGAAAGGTCTTCCTTTTTCTATTGGTTCACCCCTCAAGTGACCACTACAGCCAGCACGTTGCAGCCGGCACAGTGCCCCAATCCAAAGTCAGGAGCCAGGTGCTTCTCCTGGTCTCCCATGCGGCTGCAGGGCCCAAGCACTTGGGCCATCCTCCACTGCCTTCCCAGGCCACAGCAGAGAGCTGGACAGGAAGAGGAGCAACCGGGACAGAATCCAGTGCCCCAACCAGGGCTAGAACCCGGTGTGCCGGTGCCATAGCCAGAGAATTAGCCTAGTGAACCACGGCGCCGGCATGTAAATTATTTTCTGATTTTGGAAAATTTCCAAAATATATGTTCCTGAAATACTACAATTTTCCAGTTTATTCTAGACTCTTATAGAAATACCTATCCACATAGTTGTTCTTTAATTATGGCTGACACTAAATTACTCATTGTTACTTAAGGTAAAGTAAGCTTTTCCCTTTCCATATGCATCAGATTTATATGTTTTATTTTGACTTTCATTTTACTACTTTAACCTGTATATATCACTATCCACATGAAATCTAACCTTAGCACTGACAATGTATGGTCATTCTTTAGGGCATTTACATAGTAATGCTATGAATTTATTCAAAAATTTTCAGGTTCTATTAGCAACCTCCATCTTCATGTTCTATAAAATCACTTTTGGACATTACATTGTTTCACTTTGAAGTACACATGTGTTTTTGTAGTGTGTTTATTTTTAGGGACTCAAAATTGGCCATTCACCTTAAATTTTCCATGCATTAAGTTGAGACACTGTTATCTTAGCTCTAAGATTATTGAATTCAATGGCATACAATTTCCTTGATTTAAGAGAATACAAATTTTCTGTAGCTTAAATGTGTATTTAGGGCTGTTTTTATCTATATCTGTTACATCTTCTTGTGGCCTTATTTCCTCTTCTACTAAATTTGCCATGGGTACACCCACTAGTCAATATACCACATATATAAAATTGTCCCATTTCTCTATTTTTCATATTTTATTTGAATTTGTTTACTATAGCCTGAGTACATAGTCAAATAATCTAATCTGTGCCAGTTCTAGTGCAGGAACCTTAAGGCTACCATGATTTGCTTTATCATTGTTAAGCTATCAACTCTCCAATTTCTGGAAGTTCTCTAAACAAATTTTATGTTCACAGTACCAGAGAACAATCTAGGGTTGTTCCATCAGTCTCATTAGCTGGGGAGTTCATTTTTAGCCTTACATACATTCATGGATCTTGAAATTAACCATTTACTTTGGAAATTTAGGTAAATATTTTTTTATCTTTAAATTTATTGAACTCAGTCTTTTTCACAAATATTATAGTCTAGGGTATTCCCAGCCCTGTGAACCTGTGGCCATGATGATTTAAATTTTTATTGAGATCACCATCACACCCAACATTCTTATAAGTTGTCCTGGAAACTTTCAGGTATACCGTGTCTCAGAGCCATCTTAGCCAAGCATAATCATTCTCTCTTCTCAAGGTAATATATACATATACATGAAAAAAATTAACTATACATAATATATAATAATTAAGTATATATATAAAAGTTTATATATGTGCATATATATATATAACTTGCAGATTTTTATAGAACTCTAAATCATTGATTATTCAGTTTTTGATTATTCAAATATTCCATTATGTTTTTAGATATTGGCACATTTCATGACAATTATGTGGGTAAGTGGCAGGATCTTGATGTGATTTTGATCTCAGAATTATGTATGTTTATCTAATTTTAGAGGTTGGTAGAGAGGGAGAAACAAACTATCAGCTACAGCTGGTGCCTTGCTCCCCATTCTTGTAATGACCAGTATAATGACTAGATTATTATGGAAATCTAAACTGTGCTTTTTAGATAATAAATTGGCTGGTGCCATGGCTCAATAGGCTAATCCTCTGCCTGGGGTGCCGGCACCCCTGGTTCTAGTCCCAGTGGGAGTGCCGGATTCTGTCCCGGTTGTTCCTCTTCCAGTCCGGCTCTCTGCTGTGGCCCAGGAAGGCAGTGGAGGATGGCCCAGGTGCTTGGGCCCTGCACCCGCATGGTGCGCCAGCTGCTGCACTGGCTGTAGCGGCCATTGGAGGGTGAACCAATGACAAAGGAAGACCTTTCTCTCTGTCTCTCTCTCACTGTCCACTCTGCCTATAAAAAAAAAGAAAAAAGATAATAAATTTTATATATATACATTTTAAAATGTTCTATATAGAAATATATAAAAATAAACTATATATATATATATATATATATATGTAAGCATGGGCTATTATTCACAAAAATCTCTTAAATGTGCTTGTCACATTATTATTGTAACTATCAATTGAATTCTACTCACAATATCGAAAGTATAATTTATATTTTAACCAATACACTTCTTTGTATATCTTGTTTTGTCTTTGAATGTATTCTTATCACCTGTGTAATGATTAGTAGTCTAATGAAAGCCGATCCTAGACCTAAACCTATGCATATGTTGCTTGGATTTTATATTGGAAGATCATAAATATACTAAAATGTTGTTAATTTTGTTGGCCACTTATGTATATAGTTCCTCAAAAGCACTTTTGGGTCATATTCTCATTCTCCTTTTCTAGATAATATACTTTTAACAATGGTGGATTTTGTTATTGTAAATAAATCTTTGATTGTTGATCATTTTTAAAGTGCAGCTGTAGACGCAAGTATCTTTCATTTAAGGGTGTTTTTTGATAAATGGCATATTTTCCTTTCTTTTTTTAAATTTATACTGTCTCTATTCATTTATATGGTAAATGCTGTTCCCTAATATAAAAAAATTTGTCTTTCAGTCACTAAACTTAGCTGAAAAATTCATGTATCTTTCTGCATTGAATATTGACATGATACAGGATGCAGAATGTAAGTTAATTTAATACACATTATTAAATAATTTCTAGTGTGTGTGGAATCTTGCATGAATGATTAACATAGTAGAGCCACAATAAATGTGGGCACACAGGTGCTCCATGTACACCACCTGGTTTAACACAAGAGGTGTTCACAGTGACTTCTGGTGAGCAGCTTGTCTTCGATGACTCCTTAAACACCCAATTCCACATCTTCCAGCTCCTGAAGAAGGGCTGTCTCTTTTTGAATTTTGTCCAACTGACTTTTTTCTAGCTGTTTTCCACTTGCTGCTTGTCCTTTCAGTTGTTCAATTGCTTTCAGTTTCTACTTTAGGTCCTTGATTTTTTTGTCTACCTCAGGGTCTCCAGAAGTTGACTGAGAGGTAATGTTTTGTGGTGTGTTTTGTGGCACAGGAGTAGAGGGCAAATCTGGACTTTTGTCACTTCTTTCTTCCTACTTTGCAGCGTTCTTAGCTTCGTGCTTCCTTTGATTTTTAAGGGTTGTTTTTGATGGGTGCTTATCATTTCCTGATTGTGGTTTCATATTCTGAGGTGGCTCCTCTTCATGCAGCTTGGAATTGGTGACTGGCTTGTTTCTTCAAGCAGGGGGTCTATACACAGTTGCAACTTTAGGTTCCTTCACTTGGAACTGCTTGGTAAGTTACTGCTTTTGCTGGAAATATTCCATCCAAAAGTGGCTGCCATGAAACCTGCCATAGGTCTCCACTTGAGGGCACATCATACTTGTGCAATATAGAGCCAGCATAGTGCCAAATCCCATACCCATTATTAACACGTAACCTGGGAGCACATGTGGCTGCTAAAATATGCTCACCACCTGGGCACAAAGCAAAATATGTAGAATCAGAAGCCACTGATTTAGAAATGACCTTGTGGTTTTTAACATCCCATACTTCCATTTGTCCTCTCAGATTTCCCAATCCAGCTAGTACTAATATATGTCCTTGAGGGCTGTAGTAGCCTGCATTCTGAGGACCAGTTCCAAAGTCAAACACAGGATCACATTTCAAGTTGAAAAGTGTTGCTTTGGCAGGCTTAAAACCATAAACAGCACAAAATTCAGAAGAACTATAATTCCAAACTACGTCATAAATAGGGCCACCTTTCAGTAGTTGCACTATGGCACTTTCTCCATTTGTTGCAATGTAATGCAACATCTATTCCCCATAATAGGAAGCTCCTGTCTTATCATCGTTTGTACTAGCTATTACCGAGACAGCAGTAGCTTTTTTATTCCATAGCATTGTAACCTTATCAGCCTTAAAGAAACTTTTATTGGCTAAAGATGCATGAGGTCCACCAAAGTTGGGGTACTGATACACTCTAACATACGAAGGTGCACCTTTGCTTCCTGGAACATAGACAGCCACCTTGTATGGCTGGGGTCCAGGTGATAACACCAAATCATTAATTTTCTGCAAATGTAATTTATTTGCAATTATGTTGAAATTGTTCTTTTCAAAGAAGTGAACTTCATGGTTAACATTTCAGGCACAGACCGGCACTGCGGCTCATTAGGCTAATCCTCCACCTGTGGGGCCGGCACCACGGGTTCTAGTCCCGGTCAGGGCAACAGATTCTGTCCCGGTTGCTCTTCTTCCAGTCCAGCTCTCTGCTGTGGTCCAGGAGTGCAGTGGAGGATGGCTCAAGTGCTTGGGCCCTGCACCTGCATGGGAGACCAGAAGCACCTGGCTCTTGGCTTCAGATCAGCGTGGTGCGCTGGCTGCAGTGGCCATTGGGGGGTGAACCAACAGTAAAGGAAGACCTTTCTCTTTGTCTCTCTCTCTCTCACTGTCCATTCTGCCTGTCAAAAAAAAATTTTCAGGCACAAATACTTTCATCTTCTGACCAGGATGGACACCAATTTTGCATTTTTTTCTGGATGAAAGAATTCAAACACGTCCCAGTTTTCAAGTCATAAAGTTGAAGATTGGGTGTCCCAGCTACACCATCTTTAGAATTAGTGTAAGGTTGCCATGTTGCTAGAACAGTGTTTTTTACCGAGAATTCAAGGCAAACTTTGGGAGGTCGAAGGAGTGCAGTTGTCCCTTGTTAGTGACACTGATATTGTTTACTTTTTCTCCACTGCACCAGGCAAACAAGGTCCCATCCTTACTAAAAGTGTAGACTTTGCAATTTTTCCCAGATTCCCTGTCAAAATCAGCATAGATGCCACCATTTTGTCCCTATATTTTCATTACTTACTATTGTTGATTTATTTCTCAAGTGTAATGCAAATTTAATACATGTTGGTTGACCCAATTCTGTTGTATATGCTTGTTATGCTTTTATTGCCCCTACATTATTGCTGTCACATCCAGTAATCAGAATATGGGTTATATCCTAACATGCACATTACTCTTAATCTTTATGTTTTATTTCTATAACATATGTACATCGTGATGTAGTGTATGCTGATCCTAGTATAGAAAACTGTAGCTAATCCTGGTTATCTTTTTCATTGTGATTCCTTCAATTTGATGAAACTTCTTTATGTTTTCTTTTCAATTTCTCTTATACTATTTGTAGAGCACTCTTAATTTAGGGCTAACTTTACAAACACTAATTAAACTGAAAGTAGATCTTTGTAGAAAAATAACAGTGGAAATGGGAGAGGGAAGAGGAAGAAGGGTGAGACATGGGCAAGAGGAAGTTTAAGGTGAGAAGTATCACTGTATTTTTAAATCAGTATATATGAAATACATGGAACTTGTATAACATAAATAAACTTTTAGAAAAAGAAAGAAGCTAAAATTATCAGGATTGTGAATAGAGATCTATGCACAAGAACATTCACTTTTTACTTCTGTAGAAACAATGGAAATAAGCCAAAAGTTGACCAATGAGTGAATGAATAAAGAATTAAGGCACCAAAATATTCCTTGATTTACCTTCCTTGATTTTAAAATTTTTCTCATGGTAAAAATATTTTCTGGATTATTGTTCACCAAATCCCGTTATGTCTACTCTATTATTTATCCTATATTCTAATTACAATCATCAAATTGTAATTCATATGATATAATGTACTTTGTTTTAATTATTATCTTTGTTCACTAGTGTGATCTGTTTATATCATAAATATCCTACTTGGGTGACTTTTTCTTATGATGTCAACATGATGGAAATTATTTGAATTCTCTTTGCAACTGTTTCATGCCCCAAATTCTCAGGCCATCTTGACACAATCTTTCTCAGTTCCCAGAGGATTTTTTTTAGCTTTTCTGGAATTTCATAGAACTATAAAATTTTAATTTTAATTTTTAAGGGTTTAGATACAAATATCTTTCCATCAATGCTTATCTGGTAATTTTCAAAATTTTTGTCTTATTTGCATACATTTTCCCTTTATTTTTCATTTTAAAGAGGCTTCAATGGACTATTTTTTAAGAAATGATCTTATATGTCCTTATTTTAGTATCGAGGCTTCCATAGGCTTGGCAGCTCATGACAAGAGCCTCGGGTGATTACTGATGTCATAAATAAGAGTGTCAATTGTTAAATCAATAACAGGAGTCACTGTGCACCTGCTCCCCATGTGGGACCTCTGTCCTTAATGTGTTGTACTGTGCAAATTAACAGTAAAACTACTCCCCAAACAGTACTATATACTTTGTGTGTCTTTGTGGATGCAGTCTGTTGAAATCTTTACTTAGTATATACTAAGTTGATCTTCTGTATAAAAAGATAATTGAAAATGAATGATGGGAGAGGGAGTGGGAGATGGGATGGTTGCAGGTGGGAGGGAGATTATGGGGGGAAAAGCCGCTGTAATTCAAAAGTTGTACTTTGGAAATTTATATTTATTAACTAAAAGTTTAAAAAATCACTATTGAAAGGAATTTATCTTTTCTGGATTTTAGTTTCTGCAAATTTTATATGGTTTTCACATGTAATATTAATGAATAATTGTTCACTAAAATTTTTTCTCACATTTTCTTGACACTAATTTTTTACATTACTCTATCCACTTACATTTGCCACAATATCATTGTCACCATAGCATTTAAATTCCTTTTTTATTTTGCCTCTGAATTTCATGCTATCACCTGATAAAATCTCAATTATTAGGTATCCTGGTTCTTGAACTTTGAGTATGTGGCTTTTTCATTGTAGGTTTATCAGCCCCATGGAAATTTTCTAAGTTATCTTGGAATCTTCCCTGTACATAGTATCTCCGAATTGTCTAACACCAATGTACTGTTTCATGCTATCAGAATTACACAATTTTTTGCTGTTTGGAAGTTTTTAAAGAACTCCAAATATATCACTACTGTTGACATTTTCAATAGCATAATTTTACATGAGAAAATCTTTCTGTGAGGATTGCCCTGTAAAGGGACATTATCTTATCTTAAGTTCCTGTACAATCATTTTAAAAATATGAGTATAAAGACTATTTCCAATAAATCTCTTTGTTTAGTTGCCACTTGGTAATTATTCCTACCAAATTGCTCAGTTCTAGTCTAATCATGATTTATACAGTGATATGAACATTACTTTTCATTGATTTTTATTTGATTTTATAACTGTCACCAGTGTATATTATTAGTCAGTACCCAAGTTGTAGGCAAGTGTTAGAATTGTGGATTATTGGGGACTCAAACAAGTGCCCATGTGGGATGCTGGCACTACAGGCAGCAGTTTTACCTGCTATGCCTCAGTGCCGGCCCTGAAAGTTTTATTTTTATTGCCTCTTTATATAATGGTGTGACAAGCACTGGAATACAATATCTTTAAAATGAGTAATGGCATGTATGCATGATATTCTGAAAAGTATGGTTCAGTGCGTTAGTAGTTTCTGTGGGCTAAATCCAGCTCCTTTCTGTTTTTGTGAATAGTTTTATTGGAATACAACTCCATCTATTTACCTACAGCTTACACATATTTTAGATGACAGCAAAGATATTATGGTCCATAAAGTCTAAAATAATTTCTACTTGACTCTGTATAGAAAAGTTTGCCAACACTAGGTTAAGATAAAAATCTTTGAATATGTTTTAATAGGTTTTAGCCAACATTCAGAAAAAAATTTAAACAGTATGTAACATTGTAGTCAAGCCCTCAATAAATTAATTTAAATGTCTATCATTTGAGCATTTGTGCATTGGAAACAAAACCCAGAAATCTCATAAATAGTCTGTTATTTTGTAGGAACTACTCCCATTATGTTTTATATATGATACATTTAATACATTAGAAATGTTCTTATCATAGGTGTTTACATGATTTCACAATATCCAATATTTTGTGAAGGATCTAAGTCCAGTGAAATTCTTACAAGATAAAAAGTATGCTATGTTTCAAATTTGAATATATCTTACTAAATTACCATCTGAAGGAATGTATTCATTTCATTTACCAATAGTGTATGAGAATAAAATTAACCTCATATTTCCAACTCTGATAATGTTTTTTAATAAAGCATTATATATATATATGATTGGAAAAAATAACTGTTGCTCATTGTATCCTTTTTATTAGGGTCTATTTATCTATTTATTTGAAAGTTACAGAGAGAGGGAGAGACACAAAAAGAGAGAAAGCTTCCACCTGCTGATTTACTTCTCTAATGGACTCAATGACCAGGGATGGGCCAGGCTAAAGACAAGAGCCAAGAGCTTCCTCAGGGTCTTTTGCATGTGTGGCAGAATCCCAACCCCTGGGCAACGTTTATCTTCTTTCTTAGGCCATTAGCAGGGAGTTGGATCAGAAGCGAGCAGGCAGGACACAAACTGGCATCCATAGGGTATCCTGGCATCACAAATGGTGGCTGTACCTGCTCCACCACTAGGCCCTTCCTTTAGTTTTTTTTTTTTTTTTGATTATTTAAATCCCTTTAACTTGTTCAGAATTTCATAGTACAAATTACAAATGTCTCTAGATATAGATATTGTCATGCATTCATTCTAGCTTAATTTACAACTTGGTAATCATGAAATAAAATTCTTAGAAATATGAGAGCCAGAATAAAATAAATGAAATTAATGAAATACATTATCTTACCAAATAAATTTCATATTTTTCAAGATTTTTGCAGCTGTTAAGCTGTTTGTTTTTTGAGTCAAATAATATGAAAATCATTGCAGTTCATTTTATGCTTTGCTTGAGCTTAGATAAAAATATTTGATATTTAGTGTGTTTTTTATATTTGTACTTCTATGGCCTTAGTCCTTCTTCTGTAGTAAGGTACGGTGAGTACTTGAAAAAGAGGATTATGTACTTGTGGGGAATCCCACAGGAATCTCAAAAAGAGTCACAGATCACCGCTTACCTGAAGGGGAGATGAACTGTAGAAACACAGTAAAACATTGAGTTAAGAAGTTACCACTAGTCACAAATTAAAAGTAAAGTGGAGTTATAAGGCAATGCCTAACGGCTTTTAGGGAGACACTCCCAATCATACCAAACAGACATCTCTGGTCAGTCAGATAGCAGTGTGCTATGGACAATACCCTCCTACCCACACTGACTGGACAGTTGAAACATAAGCAAGGAGGAACCAGCATTGATTGGACAAGTTGGAGGATGGCAAGCTGGAGAACTGCCGAAAATGAGGATAGAAAGGGAGCCCTTGCACCACTCTTCATCCTCTCGGGGACCATGGCCCGGTGTGTGTGAACCTCTGGATCTCCACACATCCGGAGCTGAAGGGACAGCCTGCTACTCCGCACAGAGCAGGTAGCAGCACAAGCCGACCTGCAGATCTGTCCCTGAGCTGTAACACCACTGTCTGTGTGAGTGTGTGTGTGTGTGCGTGGCCCAGTGTGAGCGAACCTCTGGATCTCCTCGCACGTAGAGTCAAAGAGCCAGCCTCCTAGCTTTTGCTGCGTGGCGAAAGGTGACGACGGGATCAAGAGGCCATCTGGAGCTGCTGCGTTGCTGCCCAGCTGCTGTCTGACCAGTGGAGCTGCCGCCTCACCCCCTCACCTGGAGTTCTTATCAGCCTGCTGCTAGAGTTGACCACAGAGTCCGCAGAGCTGGGCCAGGCCTCTCAGCAGGGGACCTCTCCAACTTCTCGCCTGCCATCCGCCTGGAACCTTGAGCCTACTGCCCAGAGTGATAACCTTGCCACAACTTCCCTCCTATAAGTGACTGGTCCGAGTTCTGTCCCTACTGGGACGCTGAACTCTGGACACTGGACACTCCCCGCAGAAGCACATTCGTGACAGTGATGCGAGCCTAGATACGTAGCAAACCAATGTTATCACTCTTTTGCTGTGCTTGTAGTGTTCATTGTGATAGTACTTAAGGTTATTTTAATAGTGTTTGTTATGACTTGTGGTATAATATTGATGGCCTGGCAGACAAGTGATATTGTTAAGATTGAGTAGATGTAGTTAAGTAGTTAAGTGGTTAAGTCAGGTAGTTAAGTGGTTAAGTTAAGTAGTTAACCATTTAAGTCACCTTAAATAGTAGTGTTAAGTTTAGTGATAAGTGTATTAAAGAGGACAGATTGATAAGTATATTGATACTAATAAGAGTATTGACCTCAATGGGCATGCTGATGAGTGGTGTGATAAAAAACCCCTGGTGTGTCCCGGTGTGTGAATAATAAAATCTCTCCTTGGAAAAATAGTATTGTGTCCTGGTGTCCCTTTCTTCCCTGTGACTGATAAGTCGTATGTCGCACTTCCTACTGTTGAGCTACATGGCAGTAGGTGCTCACGACAGTACTTTTATGTGAATTTTTAACATAAATATATAACTTTCCTTTTTACTCCAAGTTCCTAAGTGGTAATTCACATATGTGGTTATATAAAAAATATGGTCTTTCAAGTTTTGGATCATTCATGAATAATAAATATATACTTTCAGCAGGTAATGCTTACTTTTCTTGTACTTATTTCTCTTTTGTAAAGACCAAACATCTAAACTAACTGTCCTCTCGTTGAGTTCATTTTACATTCTTATTTAATAATGGATACAAAAGATTATAGTTGATATGTTGAGATAGAAGCACAACAAATGAATACCGAATCCACCACTTGAGATCTAGAGAGTTACAAGCACTGTATCTGCTTGAGTCAACTGGTTGTTCTTTTACTGAAGATAAACAAATAATCTTCTTACATTTGGAAAATAAAATATTTTCAGTCAAACTCCTTAACTGACATCTGCCTTCCTGTTGATTTCTACTTTATTAAATTAGCATGGAAAAGGATCTTACCAATCTCCAATTCTCCCACTACTAGCTCTTGCCAGGAGCCATGTATTTGTAAAACAAAAGCTACAATCCCATCTGAAAACATAAAATGTAGCAAAAAAAAAAAAAAAGGAATCTTATCTTGTTCAAAGGAAACAAGTCTGGGAGACATCTTCAAGAAAGGGATGAAAAGCACAAGAGAGTGCTACCTCTTCCTGAGTCGGGAGGGTTTCACCATTTTAGTTGCTCAGGTTCTTTGAACTTAACAATGTCTGCAGCAAACAAAGCGCCATTCCTAACAGTGAATCTGCTTCAGGAAACAGCCACTGGCAATGAGGCCAGTGGCAGGAGCAGGCCTGGACAAGGAGCAGGAGCAGGGAGTCTCATGGACCAGGCCTGCAGCACCCACTTCCTGCACCCGGGGAATTTGCTGGCAGCACCTGGCAAGATCATGGTGCCCTGCAGCTGCCTTGATCTGCTTGGAGGCAGCCATGCCTAGGCCATACCCATGCCAGTGAGATCAAATCTCAGAGCATGGACGCTATGACAACCTTAGTGTCTTCAGCTCCTGTCTGCCGGGTTCCTGACCCACAATGCTGTCGTGGCCCAGGGCACTGCATGGGTCACCCATGCACAAGCGTTGAGGGATGGCTTGGCATGGGACCGTGTCACAAGCTTCAGTGCAATAAGGCCCAGAGTAGAGTTGACTCTGTACATTTGGGAGTCACCCAGCAACCGAAAGTCCTGGAAAGGGTTTTTGCAGATCTGCATTTTAATCATGGCTTTGCCTCCAAGGCTATCAGTAAGTGCCTGGAAATCTTACTACTGACCAGAACCATGGACTCACTCCAAATGAAGGTCTGGGACCCAGTCAAGGGCAAGGGGAGGAAGATCCAAGCGCTGCTGGCCATGCTGCCATGGTACCCGCAGTTGCTGGACTCTGCATTGCTGCTGGTGAAGAGGTAGCGATAATGTGCCATGGTGGTTGCATGGCCTCCAGAATGGCTGCCCATGCCCTCCTGAAAAACTCAGCGGAGCTGAAAACATCTGCTGAGATCCAGAACCATTGCTCCTGGACCCTCTTCTGAGGCCACAGGGCTCTACAGGCTGATGGATGAATACCTGAGTTGGGTGTAGCCATCAGTGGGGCAGAAGAGGGATGCAGGCTCCCAGGGTCCCACACCACTAGTCCCATTGTCAGCTGAAAAAGCAACGAGAAAGGGTTCACAATCTCTCCTGCTGTCTTCTCTTCTCCTTTTCTACTACATGGAGGTGCTGGCTGAATGTTTCCCATTCTAGTGTGGGAATTACCTGTGTGTGGAGTCCATCCCTGCCCGTGCTGTAATGCTCAGGACCATCCATGCATCACTGACGGGTTTTCTGAAGGAGAAAGCACAGGACTGCTGGGAAGCTGACAAGGCTGCTGCTGAGACCAAGGCCAGAGCTACACTGATCTGAAGCCAGGAGCCAGGTGCTTCCTCCTGGTCTCCCATGTGGGTGCAGGGGCCCAAGCACTTGGGCTATCTTCCACTGCTATCCCAGGTCTTAGCAGAGAACTGGACTGGAAGAAGAGCAACTGGAACTAGAATCAGTGCCCATATGGGATGCCCACGCTACAGGCAGAGGATTAACCCAGTGCACCCAGTGCACCACAGTGCAGGCCCCTGGGATCTATTTCTTACAACTCGTTAATATTTGTCAACATTTTAATTTTCTTGTCAAATATCTTTCTCTTAATAAATTTTGTCTTATATTTATTTCCTATCCAGTACCCATAAAATTATTTCTTGGCATTCATTGAATATAAAATGAAGCTCTCAGAAATTCATTCAGTTGATTTCCTTTATCATATTTCTAATATTTTAGTGTGTTGACATATTTTAGAAGCCCTATAAAATGTTTAAATCTACTTTATTCATCCTTATACATCAGATCCTTAATTTTTATTTTGATGTGGGTGTTCAATGATATGAACTCCCACTTTGGAAATCTTTTTGCTGTATTTCATAGTTTGGCATTCTGTATTTCATATTTTATAACTTAAGAAAACCTATATGATAGGTCATTGAGGACAGTGGTGGCATTGGTGCAGTGGGGTGACCAGCCTACCAACCCAGCATATTTCCTGATCTCCGTTTAACTAAAATATCTTTAAGATGGACTTCCAAGGGTCTTTGTACTTGCTATACTTATTTAGCAATTCTTGTCAAAAAGTATTCAACTCTGAAATGTTTGGGCTGTTTCACCAAGGAAACAGCCATTATCAGCACAGCAGCTTTCCAAAGAAAAAGGAAACACACATTGGAGAGTGGAATAAGGGAATTCTGAGTATCAGGCATTTCTTTAGATGCAGAAATGGAACTACAATTATATAAGTATTTCCTCATTATTTTGGATATTAAATATATATACTTATACATATATATGGATTCATATACTTACATATAATGTTCACAACAATAAATGCATACATATATATCTTTGTTCTGTTCTAGTATGAAACAAATTGTATTGAATTTGATTATATGATTCTAAAATTATTAACTAACACATAAATGTATATATACTTATGTGGCATAATGTGGTTTTTCTATTGACATATACATTATGTAATGTTCAAATCAGGGTAAACATCCACTCATTTGTCATATTATAGTGAAAACATTGAAAATCCTTCTTTTAAATTGTTTTAGAAAAATGTACGATGTGTTATTATAATCTATAGTTGTTGTATTGTATCATGCAGTAGAGTACCAGAACTTCTTACTCCTAACTATAACTTAGTACCTATTAACCAACTATTTTCCCATTCATTTCTCAACCCTACTCTCCTCAGTTTTTAGTAACCATCATTGTACTCTCAGTGACTCTGAGAATAACTTTGTTAGATCCCACAGATGAATGAGAACATCCACTTACATCTTTCTGGGCTTCACATCATTCTCAAATGATAAGGATCCTCACTTCCATCCATATTGTTGAAATGATTAAAATGTACTTGGAAGAATTCCAAGATGTTGGAGCAGGGAGGGAGATTACTGCTCTGGTCCAGGAGAAGATAATTTATAAAAAGCGGAGAGAGAGCAGTCACAAGGAAGAGTTAGGGAGAAAAATGGCAGAGGAAACTGTACGTAGATTAGAGGGACATGGTGGACCTTTGTGGAGAGCATGGATTTCCACAACTTAAGACTTCAGCATCCAAGAGCCTATGCACCAACACTGGAATGTGAGGTGAGACCATAATGCAGCAGTCCAAGCCACTGGCACTAAAGCTGCAGAAAGACCCCAGAGGGAACCTGTCTTGGAGTCCCTTGGGGGATAGTGTACTGGCCACACTAGAGGAGAAAAAAAAAAAAAAACTGGAGGTACATGTGGGGAGCAACTGAGACTAGACTAAGTTACTGGAATTAAGACTTATTCTATGCATCTGATCTCCCACAATATGGTGCTGAGAGAAAGACCAAACAACTTCTACACAGCTGCCTCCAGTTCAACCTGCTCCTGATTGGAGGAGAGCAGAGTGCTCGGTGTGTGTGTAGCAGAGTTGGGATTGGTGGAAGAGGACTATAAAGGAGGAGAGAGACAACATGCACCAGGAACATCTGAGGAACACCTGAGGAACATCTGAGCAGCCCCCCGAGAGAGCCGGCCAGCGGTGTGCCGCTCCTCCGCGGAAGGGGGGGAAAGCAGCAGGGGGTGCCGCCCCTCCACGAAGGTTGGGGGGCCAGCAGCTAAGCCGGGAAGACCCAGGCAAAAAGAACAGCTCAGGGTCTAGTGTCGTTCCTCCGCGAATGGGGGAGCGACAGGTACATGTTTCTCTCTCCTGAGAACTTTGCATTGGCATTCTGTAAAAATCTAAAGGAACAGGCACCATTTTGGACATACATAACACTTGCACCAGCTCAAATCCACAACCAGCAACCAGCTGAGTGGAGACTCCTCACTCTGGTGGGAAGAATTAAGAAGGGGCTGGACTCATGACTGTGGGCTTCTGTGCCTGGACTGTGAAAAAAAAACTAAGGTTGCATGAGAGGACTCTTGTTGTGGCTGACTTTGGGAAGTCACTGTGATAGACTCCATATGCAGAGGGCTTCTTTGTCTCCTGGAGAGAGACATTTCTGGGTAATCTGAACTAACACAGTGGACTGCACAGATCCTTTGAGTGGTCCTTGGGACAGAGCAGATGAATATTATACCCACTGGGGCTAGCGTTAAGTCACTGTTCTCCTTTGAGGAGAGGAGCTCAGCTGAGCAGAATAAACTTCTCTTCTGATTAAAAGAAAAATGGAGATTTACAACCCCAAAGCAAGGTGTGTCACCTTAGGCAAGCCCTTCACCCTGGAGAACTGAACAGAGCTCTCTGGACACACCCAGCACAAACCTCTGGATATAAATTGAAAGCAGACATTCCACATATATACAGAGGAGTAACACAAAGATAAAAGCCACCAAAACAGAAAAACAAGAAACCAACAAGTATCTCCACAAATGCTGAACAACAAACATACCATTTAAGAAACAAGCATAAGAAAGACAACATGACACCTCCAAAAGAACACAACACTCAATACTAAATTATGAAGATTATGAGATGGAGGAAATGCAAGAAATGGAATTCAAAAAATTGATCATAAGATTACATAGAAGTAATCAGAAGGAAATGCACAACTACTGAAATCCATAGAAGAAATGAAATAAATTTTTATAAAAAGCGGAGAGAGAGCAGTCACAAGGAAGTGTTAGGGAGAAAATGGCAGAGGAAACTGTACGTAGATTAGAGGGACATGGTGGACCTTTGTGGAGAGCATGGATTTCCACAACTTTACAACTTAAAGAGAAATCAAAATGAAATTAAGAATTCAATAGAACAAATAAAAATGCAGTGGAAAGCCTTAACAACATGGATTAAAAATCCAAATATATGACTGACACCATCAAATTATTAGAGAACATTGGGGGAAACACTGCAAGATATTGGCACAGGCAAAGAGTTCTTGGAAAGAACCCAGAGGTGCAGGCAGTCAAAGCCAAAATTAACAAATGGGCTTACATCAAATCGAGAAGTTTCTGTACGGCAAAAGAAACACTCAGGAAAGTGAAGAGACAACCAACAGAATGGGAGAAATTATTTGCAAACTGTGCAACTGATAAAGGATTAATGACCAGAATCTACCAAGAGGTCAGGAAACTCCACAAAAACAAAACAAACAGGCAAAATAATTAAAACAGGCAAAGGACTTAAACAGATATTTTTCAAAATTTTGAAATCCAAATGGCCAACAGACACATTAAAAATGATCTGGTAAAAAAAAAGCTTGTGAGAGCCTTTCAGGCAATCAAAGTGAAGACATTGCAGGCGGAGCCAAGATGGCGGAATAGTGAGGGCGCGCACCGATAGTCCGGGAAAATTTAGTTTAATAAAAGGGGAGTTACGGTAGCTGCAGAAAATAGAACCAAAAAAAATAAATTGCAGGGGAAACCCTTCTAGATAGAGCAGGCGTGAATCGGAGGACCTACTGGGAGAACAAGGTCGCCCACCGCGCGGAAGCCAAGTCGCGGGACCCAGCCGCAGAAGCCCCAGGATCCCCGCGACAGTGCTCCAAGGGGAGTGCATGCCACACAGACAACAGCGGGGAGACTTGGGACGCTCAGGGCTCCGAGTCCACACATCGGCGCTGGAAGGGGAGGTGAGCTCAATAACCCGAGACATTGGTGGGGAAACGGGGGTCAGAATCTAGAGGGGGGCCGGAAAGTGCAGCAAACTCACTACCGGAAAGAAGGAAAAAAAAAAGCTTCGGGGTCTCTCTTCCCCCTAACCTTGCAAAGGTTACAAGGCTGCAAGGCTTGAAGAATTCCCAAGAGACAAAGAGCAGGCCTCCTCTTTGGATTTACATATCAATGGGGGAGAGTTAAGGAACTGAGTCACTACAATTCAGTAGCCTAGGCAACCCAGTGGGAGTCCAGAGGAGCCAAAGACTGGAAGCTAAATACCATCAATTCTGCACAGCCCTGCCCTGCGGTGTTACTTACCCCCTGAATAAATAAAATAAATAAATAAATAAAAAGAGAGAGATTTACCACGCATAACCTGAGGGTGTCACCTTTGCACACCCTTAACCAGGAAGAACCAGGCAGAGCTCTCAGGCCGCACCCATCTCAAGCCTCCAAGGCTCCTCCAATAGCAGGCAGTCCACTTAACACAGACACAGTATAAAAAAAAGAAAAAAGAAAAGAAAAAAATGCACAGTGACGCAAGAAGAATTAACTATGCCGAGTAACAAACACAGAAATGGAGGGAGCAAGATCAACGATGACACTATGATGCCTCCAAATAAGCAAAACACCCCAAGCCAAGAGTATGAAGATGATGAGATAGAAGAAATGCAAGATACGGATTTCAAAAAATTTATGATAAGAACATTTAGAAGTTTTCAAAAGCAAATCCTTGAACTACAGAAATCCTTAATGGACAAGATTGAAAATCTCTCTCGTGAAAATGAAATATTAAGGAAGAGTCAAAATGAAACTCAGAAACTAGTAGAACAGGAAAGTGTAATAGTCAAGAGAAATCAAAATGAAATGAAGAGATCAATAGATCAAATGACAAACACATTAGAAAGCCTTAAAAACAGAATGGGTGAAGCAGAAGAGAGAATATCGGACTTAGAAGATAGAGCACAGGAAAACATACAGTCAAATCAAAGAAAAGAAGAGGAAATTAGAAATCTAAAAAATATTGTTGGGAATCTACAGGATACTATTAAAAAAACCAACATTCGAGTTCTAGGAGTTCCTGAAGGCATGGAGAGAGAGAAAGGATTGGAAGGCCTTTTTAGTGAGATACTAGCAGAGAACTTTCCAGGTTTGGAGAAGGACAGAGATATCCTAGTACAGGAAGCTCATAGAACCCCCAATAAACATGACCAAAAGAGATCCTCACCACGACACGTGGTAATTAAACTTACCACAGTGAAACATAAAGAAAAGATCCTAAAATGTGCAAGAGAGAAACGTCAGATTACTCTCAGAGGATCTCCAATCAGACTCACAGCTGACTTCTCATCAGAAACCCTACAAGCTAGGAGGGAATGGCGAGACATAGCACAGGTGCTAAGAGAGAAAAACTGCCAGCCCAGAATATTATATCCTGCCAAGCTCTCATTTGTGAATGAAGGTGAAATAAAGACCTTTCATAGCAAACAGAAATTGAAAGACTTTGTGGCCACACATCCGGCCCTGCAAAAGATACTTAAAGATGTGCTACACTCAGAAACACAGAAACACGGCCATCAATATGAAAGAAGGGAAAGGAAGAACACCTACCAGTAAAAGAGCATGGGAAGCTCAAAGCATATACTAGAAAATATTTCCGGGAAAATGGCAGGGCAAAGTCACTACGTATCAGTTGTCACATTGAACATTAATGGTCTGAATTCTTCGGTTAAAAGACACCGTTTGGCTGACTGGCTCACAGAACACAACCCAACTATTTGTTGCCTACAAGAAACACATCTCTCTAACAAAGAGGCATGCAAACTGAAAGTGAAAGGTTGGAAAAAGATATTCCATGCCAACAGAAACCAAAAAAAAGCAGGTGTAGCCATATTAATATCAGACAAAATAAACTTTAATACAAAAACTGTTAAGAGAGACAAAGAGGGACACTATATAATGATTAAGGGATCAATTCAACAGGAAGATGTAACTATTATAAATGTATATGCACCTAATTACAGGGCACCGGTCTATTTAAAAGATATGTTAAGGGACTTAAAGGGAGATTTCGATTCCAATACAATAGTACTGGGGGACTTCAATACTCCACTCTCAGAAATAGACAGATCATCCGGACAGAAGATCAACAAGGAAACAGCAGATTTAATTGACACTATTGCCCAAATGGATCTAACAGATATCTACAGAACTTTCAACCCTACATCTACAGACTTCACATTCTTCTCAGCAGCGCATGGAACCTTCTCTAGGATTGATCACATACTAGGCCATAAAGCAAGTCTCAGCAAATTCAAAAGAATTAGAATCATACCATGCAGCTTCTCAGACCACAGTGGGATGAGGCTGGAAATTAGCAACTCAGGAAACCCCAGAAAGTATGCAAACACATGGAGACTGAACAACATGCTCCTGAATGAACAATGGGTCATTCAAAAAATCAAAAGAGAAATCAAAAACTTTCTGGAAGTAAATGAAGACAACAACACAACATATCAAAACTTATGGGATACAGCAAAAGCAGTATTGAGAGGCAAATTTATAGCAATAGGTGCCTATATCAAGAAATTGGAAAGGTACCAAATAAATGAGCTTTCAGCGCACCTCAAGGACCTAGAAAAACTGCAGCAAACCAAACCCAAATCTAGTAGGAGAAGAGAAATAATTAAAACCAGAGAAGAAATTAACAGGATTGAATCCAAAAAAACATTACAAAAAATCAGCCAAACGAGGACTGGTTTTTTGAAAAAATAAACAAAATTGACACCCCATTGGCCCAACTAACTAAAAAAAGAAGAGAAAAGACCCAAATCAATAAAATCAGAGATGAAAAAGGAAACGTAACAACAGACACCACAGAAATAAAAAGAATCATCAGAAATTACTACAAGGACCTGTATGCCAGCAAACAGGAAAACCTATCAGAAATGGATAGATTCCTGGACACATGCAATCTACCAAAATTGAACCATGAAGACATAGAAAACCTAAATAGACCCATAACTGAAACAGAAATTGAAACAGTAATAAAGGCCCTCCCAACAAAGAAAAGCCCAGGACCAGATGGATTCACTGCTGAATTCTACCAGACATTTAAAGAAGAACTAATCCCATTTCTTCTCAAACTATTCAGAACAATCGAAGAAGAGGGAATCCTCCCAAATTCTTTCTATGAAGCCAGTATCACCTTAATCCCTAAGCCAGAGAAAGATGCAGCACTGAAAGAAAATTATAGACCAATATCCCTGATGAACATAGATGCAAAAATCCTCAATAAAATTCTGGCCAATAGAATACAACAACACATCAGGAAAATCATCCACCCAGACCAAGTGGGATTCATCCCTGGTATGCAGGGATGGTTCAATATTCGCAAATCAATCAATGTGATTCACCACATTAACAGACTGCAGAAGAAAAACCATATGGTTATCTCAATTGATGCAGAGAAAGCATTTGATAAAATTCAACACCCTTTCATGATGAAAACTCTAAGCAAATTGGGTATAGAAGGAACATTCCTCAATATAATCAAAGCAATTTATAAAAAAACCCACAGCCAGCATCCTATTGAATGGGGAAAATTTGGAAGCATTTCCACTGAAATCTGGCACCAGGCAGGGATGCCCACTCTCACCACTGCTATTTAACATAGTTCTGGAAGTTTTAGCCAGAGCCATCAGACAAGAAAAAGAAATCAAAGGAATACAAATCAAGAAGGAAGAAGTCAAACTATCCCTCTTTGCAGACGATATGATTCTGTACTTAGAGGATCCAAAGAACTCTACTAAGAGACTATTGGAACTCATAGAGGAGTTTGGCAAAGTGGCAGGATATAAAATCAATGCACAAAAATCAACAGCCTTTGTATACACAAGCAATGCCATGACTGAGAAAGAACTGCTAAGATCAATCCCATTCACAATAGCTACAAAAACAATCAAATACCTTGGAATAAACTTAACCAAGGACGTTAAAGATCTCTACGATGAAAATTACAAAACCTTAAAGAAAGAAATAGAAGAGGATACCAAAAAATGGAAAAATCTTCCATGCTCATGTATTGGAAGAATCAACATCATCAAAATGTCCATTCTCCCAAAAGCAATTTATAGATTCAATGCAATCCCAATCAAGATACCAAAGACATTCTTCGCAGATCTAGAAAAAAATGATGCTGAAATTCATATGGAGGCACAAGAGACCTCGAATAGCTAAAGCAATCTTGTACAACAAAAACAAAGCCGGAGGCATCACAATACCAGATTTCAGGACATACTACAGGGCAGTTGTAATCAAAACAGCATGGTACTGGTACAGAAACAGATGGATAGACCAATGGAACAGAATTGAAACACCAGAAATCAACCCAAACATCTACAGCCAACTTATATTTGATCAAGGATCTAAAACTAATTCCTGGAGCAAGGACAGTCTATTCAATAAATGGTGCTGGGAAAACTGGATTTCCACGTGCAGAAGCATGAAGCAAGACCCCTACCTTACACCTTACACAAAAATCCACTCAACATGGATTAAAGACCTAAATCTATGTCCTGACACCATTAAGTTATTAGAGAACATTGGAGAAACCCTTCAAGATATTGGCACAGGCAAAGAATTTCTGGAAAAGACCCGGGAGGCACAGACAGTCAAAGCCAAAATCAACTATTGGGATTGCATCAAATTGACAAGTTTCTGTACTGCAAAAGAAACAGTCATGAGAGTGAAGAGACAACCAACAGAATGGGAAAAAATATTTGCAAACTATGCAACAGATAAAGGGTTAATAACCAGAATCTACAAAGAGATCAAGAAACTCCACAAAAACAAAACCAACAACCCACTTAAGAGATGGGCCAAGGACTTCAATAGACATTTTTCAAAAGAGGAAATCCAAATGGCCAACAGGCACATGAAAAAATGTTCAAGGTCACTAGCAATCAGGGAAATGCAAATCAAAAGCACAATGAGGTTTCACCTCACCCCGGTTAGAATGGCTCACATGCAGAAATCTACCAACAACAGATGCTGGCGAGGATGTGGGGAAAAAGGGACACTTACCCACTGTTGGTGGGAATGCAAACTGGTCAAGCCACTATGGAAATCAGTCTGGAGATTCCTCAGAAACCTGAATATAACCCTACCGTTCGACCCAGCCATCCCACTCCTTGGAATTTACCCAAAGGAGTTTAAATTGATAAAGAAAAAAGTGGTCTGCACCCTAATGTTTATTGCAGCACAATTCACAATAGCCAAGACCTGGAACCAACCTAAATGCCCATCAATGGTAGACTGGATAAAGAAATTATGGGATATGTATTCTTTAGAATACTATACCGCAGTAAGAAACAACGAAATCCAGTCATTTGCAACAAAATGGAGGAATCTGGAACACATCATGCTGAGTGAAGTAAGCCAGTTCCAAAGGGACAAATACCATATGTTCTCCCTGATCGGTGACAACTGACTGAACACCAAAAAGGAAACCTGTTGAAGTGAAATGGACACTATGAGAAATGGTGACTTGATCAGCATAGCCCTGACTGCTAATGGACAACTTAATACATTATCCCTCATAGTATTTTTTTTTGTCTGTTCTACTTAATATGACTGGTTTAATTCTGTAATTATCACACAGTTATTCTTAAGTGTTGAAAATTAACTGAAATGTGATCCCTGTTAAACATACGAGTGGGAATAAGAGAGGGAAGAGATGTATAATTTGGGGCATGCTCGGGCTGACTTGCCCCAATTGGTAGAGTTGGAAACATACCAGGGGATTCCAATTCAATCCCATCAAGGTGGCATGTGCCAATGCCATCTCACTATTCCAAGTGATCAATTTCAGTTCACAATTGATCATAATGAAAGGACTAAGAGTCAAAGGGAGCACATAAACAAGTCTAGTATCTGCTAACACTAACCAATAGAATAAATAAAGGGGAGAGTGATCCAACATGGGAAGTGAGATACTCAGCAGACTTATAGAATGGCGGATGTCCTAAATAGCACTCTGGCCTCAGAATCAGCCCTAAAGGCACTCGGATCTGGCTGAAAAGCCCATGAGAGTATTTCAGGCATGGAAAGCCAAGACACTCTGGCAAAAAGATCTCTGTGAGTGAGATCCCAGTGGAAAGAACAGGTCTTCAAAGAGGGAGGTGCCTTTCTCTGAAGGGAGGAGAGAACCTCCACTTTGACTATGACCTTGTCTAAACAAGATAAGAGTCGGAGAACTCAAGGGGCTTCCATAGCCTTGGAAACTCATGACTGGTGCATAGGGAGATTACTGATGCCATAAACAGGAGTGTCAATTGGTAAAGTCAACAACAGGAGTCACTGTGCACTTACTCCTCATGTAGGATCTCTGTCCTTAATGTGCTGTACACTGAGGCTTAATGCTATAACAAGTACTCAAACAGTATATTTCACTTTGTGTTTCTATGGGGGTGCAAACGATTGAAATCTTTACTTAATGTACACTAAACTGATCTTCTGTAAAAAAAAAAAAAAAAGAAATTATCAATTCCCAACTTGACTCTCACTGGGATTAAACATGACAATAGGTCTGATCTGATTTCATCATCATTTAAAAAAAATCATCTATTGTTTTTCACTTTATGTTTCTGTGTGGGAACAAACTGTTGAAATCCTTACTTAAGGTATACTAAGCTGATCTTCTCTATATTAAGATAATCGAAAATGAATCTTGATGTGAATGGAAGGGGAGAGGGAGTGGGAAGGGGGAGGGTTGTGGGTGGGAGGGACGGTATGGGGGGGAAAGCCATTGTAACCCATGAGTCGTACTTTGGAAATTTATATTCATTTAATAAAAGATAAAAAAAAAAGTGAAGACATTGCAAAGATCTCTGTGAGTGAGTCCTAGTGAAAAGTCATGGCCATCAAAGAAAGATATACTTCTCCCTAGTGGGCGAGAGAATTTTCACTTTGTTTATGGCCTTGTCCAAATACTAGTGGGGTTTGTTGATTCAAAAGGTTTCCTTAGCCTAGGCAGTTCATGTCAAGTGCCACCTGTTGTCACTAACATCGTATATGAGTGGTAACTGTTAAATTAACAGGAGTCACTGTGCACTAACTTCCCATTCAGGATCTGGCCTCAATGAGTTATATTGAGAATTAACTGTAAAATTAGTTCTCAAACAGTTTGTGCGTGTGCAAATTGTTGAAATCTTTACTTAGTATAGAGTTACTCTTCCGTGTACATAGTTGAAACTGAATCTTAATGGAGAATGGGACTAGCAAGGAGAGAGCAAGGAGGAGGTGTAGGGATAGGAGTGTGGGTGGGAGGGTGTATATGGTGGGAATAATAACTGTATTCCTAAAGTAGTACTTATGAAATTTTTAATTCTTAAAAAAATAAATAAAAATACTCTATTTCATTGAATAATTTTACATTGTGCGTGTGTACCTCATTTTCTTTACCATTTACCATTTGATAAGCAGTTAATTTGTTTTCATTTCTTGGGTATTATGAAGTTATATTGATTTAATTTCCTGTAGCTATTATCCAGGAGTAGCACTGCTTTCTATAGTTTCACTTTTTCTTCTTGAGGAATTGATATTCTCTTTGCCACAATGGATTTACTAATTTACATTTCAACTGAAATGTGCCAGTGTTTCATTTCTTCCCCATTATTTGAGCACTTGTTATCTTTTGTCATCCTGGTAAGTCAGTATAATTGGAACAAGGTAGTATCTCATTATAATTTTGATTTCCTTTTCTCTTATGATTAGTGAAATTGAATATTTTTGTATGTACTTGGTCATTAGTCTGTCTCCCTTGTAATAATTTCTGAGTATGTCTACTCTTCAAATTTAATAGAATGATTTGTGACTTTACTATTGAGTTACGTATTTGATTGTTAGGTCATTCTCAGGTGACAGGTTTGTAAATATTTTCAGCCATTATGTAGGTTCTTTTTCACTTTATTTTTTCATTGCTGTACAGAAGCTCTTTAGTTTGATGAAATCCCATTTGTCTAGGTTTCTTTTTGCTTCCTGTTCTTTTGTGTATAACTCAAAAGTGAGAGACAAGCTCCAGTATCATTCTTGTGGGTATAATATACAATTTCCAACATCTATTTTAAAAGATTTTACTTATTTGTTTGAGAAGTAGAGTTACAGAAAGATAGAGGGAGAGACAGAGAGAAAGGTCTTCCATCCACTGGTTCATTCCCCAGATGTCCACAAAGGACAGAACTGGGCTGATCTGAAACCAGGAGCTTCTTCCATGTCTCCCACATGTATGTAGGGGCCCAAACACTTGGGCCATCTCAATTTTTAAAGATTCATTTATTTATTTGAAAGTCAGAGATACACAGAGAGAAGGAAGGCTGAGAGAAAGGGAGAGGTCTTCCATCTGCTGGTTCACTCCCCAGTTGGCTGCAATGGCTAGAGCTGTGCTGATCTGAAGTCAGGAGCCAGGAGCTTCTGGGTCTCCCATGTGAGTGCAGGGGCCCAAGGACTTGGGCCATCTTCTGCTTCCCCAGGCCATAGCAGAGACTTGGATTGGAAGTGGAGCAACCGGTACTCAAACCAGCACCCATATAGGATGCAGGCACTGCAGGTGGTGTCTTTATCCATTACATGGGCCATCTTCTGCTGCTTTTTAAGGCAATAAAAGAGAACTGGATCAGAAGTGGAGCATCAGGGACTCGCAACGGTGCCTATATGGAATGGCAACACTGCAGGTGGTGGCTTTACCCACTATGCCACAGCACTGGTCCCATAGGTAACTTCTAGAAACCAAGTTGTCAGCAAGTCAGAGCACTAAATTTTCAATGTCAGATAGCAGATTTCTCCAGAGTTCACTATATTTAAGTCATTACTTAAACACATGTACATAATGGGTTATTGAAGATCCTTTATTATTAAATGTTGCCAGGAAGAAAATATTTATTGGTTAAAACTGAAGACTACAAGGAGTGAATTACTGCTGCCAATATGAGCAACTATGAATTAAAACAAATTTGCCTTGGAAATTTTCCATGATTAAAAAATAAATACCAACAAATATAAACACCAATTCTGTATGACATTTCTTATTTGATTTATATGTGGTGATTCATTACCATCTCAATGATATCTATTATTTATACCAAAGATTACTTTTTGCTGTTGTTCTTTTTCTTTTACCTAGAAACATTTTATTTAAGGCATAAAAATCATGTATTTAATAAATATATATTTAGGAAATATGGATTCTTTCCACCCTACCCTCCCTACTGCTCACACTCCCATCCTTCTTCCTCCAGCCATTCCCTCAGGCCAGCGCCGCGGCTCACTAGGCTAATCCTCCGCCTTGCAGCGCCGGCACCCCGGGTTCTAGTCCCAGTAGGGGTGCCGAATTCTGTCCTGGTTGCCCCTCTTCCAGGCCAGCTCTCTGCTGTGGCCAGGGAGTACAGTGGAGGATGGCCCAAGTGCTTGGGCCCTGCACCCCATGGGAGACCAGGAGAAGCACCTGGCTCCTGCCATACAATCAGCGCGGTGCGCCACCTGCAGTGCACTGGCTGCGCCGGCCATTGGAGGGTGAACCAACGGCAAAGGAAGACCTTTCTCTCTGTCTCTCTCTCACTGTCCACTCTGCCTGTCAAAACAAACAAACAAACAAAAACAACTGTCACTCAACAGTTGAGACAGGGGCTGTTCAAAAGCATTCTGTCTCAGTGTGACAATTTCACTTTTACAGACTACCTTTCAGGTACTCTATTAGTTACCACAGACCAGGGAGAACATATGATGTTTGTCTTTTGGGGAGTGGATTACTTCATTAAGTATAATGATTTCCACTTGCATCCACTTTATACTAATGATAGTACATATACCATAATTTCTTTATGCAGTCTTCAGTTGACAGACATCTGGGTTGGTTCTATGTTTTAGCTATTATGAATTGAACTCCATTAAACATGAAGGTACAGATAAATCTTTCATATGCTGATTTCATTTTCTTTGAGTAAGTTCCAAGGCGTGAGATGGCTGTGTCATCATAGGCATATATTTATAAATATATGCAAATCTTGAGAAACAAATATTTCTTTTCTGGCACATGAATATGAGAAATGTATAAATCTTTCTCAATAATAGGCATATTATTGTAAATATGTTTGATACTAAAATTTTGTGTTTAAATATCTGTAATTTTGGGGGCCAGTGCTGTGGCTCAGCAGGTTAACACCCTGGTCTGAAGCCCTGGCATCCCATATGAGTGCCAGTTCTAGTCCCAGCTGCTCCTCATCTGATCCAGCTCTCTGCGATGGCCTGGGATAGCAGTAGAAGATGGCTCAAGTCCTTGGGCCCCTATACCTGCATAGGAGACCCAGAAGAAGCTCCTGGCTCCTGGCTTCAGATCAGTGAAGCTCAGCCATTGTGGCCATCTGGGGAGTGAACCAGTGGATGGAAGACCTTTCTCTCTGTCTCTACTTCTCTCTGTAATTCTGTCTTTCAAATAAATAAAATAGGTCTTTAATAAATAAATAAATATCTGTAATTTTGTATATGAACAATGATAGTAAAAATGAAATTGTGGAGGTGTCTTGACTGCATTTGGCACAGAAGAGTTGTTCAACAAAAGACCTTTAAAGATGATTGCTATTTACTGATACATTATTAATATTACCTGGGATCTGGGGCCAGTGCTATGGTGCAGTAGGTTAATCCTCCGCCTTTTATGCTGGCATCCCATATTGGTGCTTTTTCGAGTCCCAGCTACGAAAGCAGTAGAAGATGACCCAAGTGCTTGGAACCCTGCACCTGCTTGGGAGACCCGCTCTGGCCATTGTGGCCATTTGGAGAGTGATCCAGCAGAAGAAAGACCTCTATCTCTGTTTTTCTCCCTCTCTCTGTCTGTATCTACCTCTCAAGTAAGTAAAAGAATATATTAAAAAAACATTATGTGGAATAATGAAGGGAAAAGAGAGGACAGTTTTTTTTGAGTGTTTGTCTGTTTTCAGTTCCCTTTTCAGATATTATCCTGGTTATATGACTCTCACTATTTTGTTTGAGTAATAATTAGATGAAGAACTTTATTTATATGTATATACAAGACTTCAACAAAGATAGTGTAGAACCTGAGAAACATGTCTGTTCAAGGCAAACAGTATAATAAATTTCTTGTCTCCTAGATATCTATAGAAAATGTTCTTGTTTTACCTATACATTTTTTTGTAGTTCATTTTTGTGTGATGTGACCATAACATCCGTGGTTGGAAAGAAATTTCCTTTTAATAAATGAGTTTTTTGTGCTAGATTTGCTAGGTTAAGTTAGCTTTTTACTTGTTTGTTTTATTTGTTTTATTATTGTTCTACAATTCTTATTGGACTGAACTTTTTTCTTTCAAAATGTTTTCATAGTATGATAGAATGTCATGGATTGAGGGAAGATTTATACAGAAAGCATTTGGACTGGTAACTACATTTTATATTTTTGTTAAATTAGAATGTGATAGTTCAGCTCAGTTTTTCATTTGCATTGAGCTTTCTGATTAAGCCTGCTGGAGAGTACCAACATTTAGAACTTAATATTCTTTTTTAAAATATTTATTTATTTGTTTGTTTAGTTGAGAGGTAGAGTTGCAGACAGAGAGAGAAACAGACCAAGAGAAAGGACTTCCATGCACTGGTTCACTCCCCAAATTACTCCAAAGGTCAGAGCTGAGCAAATCTGAAGCCAGGAGCCAGGAACTTCTTCTGGGTCTCCCATGCAGTTACAAGGAACCAAGCCCTTGGGCCATTGTCCACTGGTATCCCAGGAAATAAACAAAGAGCTGGATCAGAAGAGGAGCAGCCAGGACATGAACTGGCACCTATATTGAATGCTGGCATCACAGATGGAGGTTCAGCCTATTATGACATAGCACTAGCACCTAGAAGTAAAAATTATTGCAAAAAAACTACAATTTTTTCCATTATTGTTTAGAAATGTATTAGAAATGCCAGTGTGTTTATCCTTGTTCATTTTTCATGATATGTTTTATTCATAAATATATCTCATTTTACTGTAATTTAATAAATTTTTACTTCCTTTGTACTTGATATGATTTCCTATTCAACATTTTTCATATCAATACTTAGATTAGAATGCAATAATATTTTATTGCTCAATCTTTTACTTTATTTTTTCTCACTTAAGCTTCCAGTTTTGGAGCTCTGGAATCTCAGTTCATTCAGGTATCTTAAAATTTATTTTAGACTAACATTATACTGATGAAGAGGTGGTGATTAAATGTATTAATAACAGTAAAGTTTATCTATTTTATATGTAATAGATTCATGATAAAAAAGTAACTATTAATTTTTACTTTACCAAAAATAATCTGTAAGTAGAGGCTTGAATAGAATAGGCAATAGGAACATTCACTAATAGTAAAGCAACTGGCAGAGGTTTTATTACTCATGTGAAAATTAACTCTTTAAGATTGCATGTAATGATTCAGATTAGATTTAGCAGCTTTATTTCCCATTTCTTTTATAGTTGGGATGAGTGAATTGAAAAGGAATTTTTGATGATTAATCTTCATAAGTTTATTATTGCCTATATTCCCCCATGTGACAACATATCAGAAGTGGAAGAGATTATAGTAAGAATTAAACCACACTTTATGCCAAAAGGGCTTATATACTTTGTTAGGCAGAATGCTGTGTTTTAGTTATCAGATGCCTTTAGTCATTGATGTATTACTGTGTATTCTATATTGGGGATAAAAATTGGAAAAACCTTCATCTGTTTTCAAGAACTAGCAATGCAGTAGAGAAAACAAACATATTTAAGCCAATGTAATTCAACAGGGTAATCCTTTAAAATGTAGTCACTTTTACTACTGTGTGTTATTTTGAGGAAGATGCTTTTCCTAGTTTGAGTGCTCTTATCATGCAACAGTGTGGGATTTTGTCTAACAATTTTCTATGTCTTTTGAGGTGATCATGGGTTATTTTTGTTCTTTTTTCTGTTTTTATGTATTACATTGGCTGATTTTCCTATGTTGAATAATCCTTAAATTCCAAGATGTTTCATTTGGATTATATGTGTGTGTGTGTATATATATATATATTTATGTACATTGTATACATATATGTACAATTTAATATATAATATATAATTCCTTTTTGGACATTACTTAATTATGTTTGCTAAAATTTTTGTGGAGAATCTTTATAAAAATAAGTGATATTGTTTTAATTTTACTCGATAGCTTTGGTTTTTATATAAAGATTATGTCAGCCTCATTGTTTTAGTGAAAAGTGTTCCTCAGCTTGTTTTTGAAGGGTTTGTTAAAACTGATGCTTATTCGGCCGGCGCCGCGGCTCACTAGGCTAATCCTCCACCTAGCGGCGCCGGCACACCGGGTTCTAGTCCCGGTCGGGGCGCCGGATTCTGTCCCGGTTGCCCCTCTTCCAGGCCAGCCCTCTGCTGTGGCCAGGGAGTGCAGTGGAGGATGGCCCAGGTGCTTGGGCCCTGCACCCCATGGGAGACCAGGAGAAGCACCTGGCTCCTGGCTCCTGCCATCGGATCAGCGCGGTGCGCCGGCCGCAGCGCGCCAGCCGCGGCGGCCATTGGAGGGTGAACCAACGGCAAAGGAAGACCTTTCTCTCTGTCTCTCTCTCTCACTGTCCACTCTGCCTGTCAAAAAAAAAAAAAAACTGATGCTTATTCATCAAGTGTACAAAAACAGATTTCTTATTTTCTTAAGATTTATTTATTTATTTGAAGGTGTTACAAAGAGGCAGGGGCAGAGAGAGAGAGGTCTCCCATCCGATGGTTCAATCCCCAGATAGTTACAATGGCTGGAGCTGAGCCATTCTGAAGCCAGGAGCAAGGAGCTTCTTCCAGGTCTCTCATGTGGGTTCAGGGACCCAAGGACTTGAGCCATCTTCTACTGATTTCCCAGACCATAGCAGAGACCTGGCTCAGAGGAGGAGCAGCCAGGACTCAAACTGGCACCCATATAGGATGCTGACACTGCAGTTGGTGGCTTTATCTGCTACACCACAATGCCAGCTCCAGATTTGTTATCTTTTATGCAGCTGGAAAAAGAGGAGTTATAGTGAAAAAACACATTGATACTGCTTGTCTATGTAATATTGTTCACTAGTGTTTTTATTTAGTTTATTAATGACAAATTTTCTCAGGCTGTTAAAGATAAGAATGATCATCTAAAGCCCTTGTCTCTACCGGTGAGAAACAGTGTTATTTCCTTTTTTTTTCTTCTTACTAGTTATTGAACTCTTTACTTAGTGCAGGGTTAACTTATGAATATAAAGTAAACTAAAAGTAGATCATTATTAGAACTGAGAGAAGAATTAGGAGAGGAAGAAGAAGAATGGGTGAAAATGTGGGCCGGATGGGGAGTAGGGTGGGAATTGTCACTACATTCCAAAACTGTATATATGAAATACATGAAATTTGTTTTAATAAAATAAAATATAAAACTATGTCAATTTCTACATTCTTACAGGATAATCTTGCTGGATGTAGAATTCTTGGTTGACTGTCTTTTCCTTTAACTATGATGAATATGCCATCTATTGCTTTCTGGCCTCCATGGTTTGAAATGAAAAACCAGCTCATATTTTATTAGAGTCAGTATTGTCTTTGTGCTTTCAAGATTCTATTTTTCTCATATTTTAGCAGTTTGATTAAATTTTTTCTAAATGTGGATCTCTTTGACTTTATCTCACTTGCAGGCTGTTTTGTTTCTTGGATGTTTAGATTTATGTTTTTCATCAAATTTGGGAGATTTTTAGCCATTACTCCTTCAAACATTCTTTCTACTTCTTTCTCTCCTTTTTTTCTTATGGAATGCTCATTTGTATCTTGGTATGCTTGATGATGTCCCACAGATCTATGCTTTGTTCATTTGTCTTTATTCTTTTATTTTATTCTTTAGATTGGATAATGCCAATTGTTCTTTAGTTTGCATCTTTTCATTGATATTCTGGAAAACATGGAAACGTTAACATCATGCTTTATTATTAATTTGAAGACACAGATTTCTTTAGTTCTTTGAATATATTTAAAATAACTGATTTGTCTAGTAACTTTAGCTTCTTGACTTCCTCAGGAATAGCTTCTGTTGACTGTCACTTTCTTGTGCAGGGGGCATTCTTATATCTATATTATATTTCTGCATCTTTTATAATACTTCTGTTCAATACCAGATATTAAATAATATAACAATGGTAAGTAAAATGGGAAGTCAGATTCTCCCCCGTCCCTAGGATTTTGTTGCTATTGTGGTTGTTCTTACAGTTTGGTTAACCACTTTTCTGAACTAATTCTTTATTCTTCATAAAGTGTGTCCATAATGCTTCTGCTTGGTTAGTTCAGTTATGAGCTAATAATTTGAAATTAATTTCTTTAAGTATCTGGAAACTGTGAATTGCCTAGTTTTTGCCTACAGATTTTCTGTGTTCTGGAAACAAGCAGGTAGTTTACAACTCTGCATTAGCTTTCAATTCTCCAGCAGAGCCTCAGCAGAAGTCAGAAGTAAGAGCTGGGCCCTTCTGGGCTGGTGCTGTGGTGCAGCCAGTTGAATCCCAGGCCTGAAGCACCAGCATCCTATATGGGTGCCAGTTCTAGTCCTGGCTGCTCCTCTTTTGATCCAGCTCTCTGCTATGGCCTGGGAAAGCAGTAGAAAATGGCCCAACTTTTTTTTTTATTTTCTAATTTTATATTGCCCTAATTCATTGCTATTTCAGGAAACATGAAGGAAGTTCATAAATTTTTGTCATTTGTGTTTTCTGGGATTTTGTGTCAACTCTGGTGTCCTATATGCCACTTTTCTTCAGCACTGTGCATCTCTTTAGTTATCAAAAGAAAGCAATAGCCTTGATCTCTTTTTATGCAAGAAAATATATTAAAGGGGCAGGCCCCGTGGTGCACTAGATTAATCCACTGCCTACGGCACTGGCATCCCATATGGGCATCGGTTCTAGTCCCGGTTGTTCCTCTTCCAGTCCAGCCCTCTGCTGTGGCCTGGGAAGGCACTGGAAGATGGCCCAAGTGCTTGGGCCCCTGTACCCACATCGGAGACCAGGAAGAAGCTCCTGGCTCCTGGCTTTGATCAGCGCAGTTCCAGCCATTGCGGCCATTTGGGGAGTGAACCAATGGAAGGAAGACCTTTCTCTCTGTCTCTCTCTCACTGTCGGTAACTCTACCTGTCAAATAAATAAATAAATAAATAAATAAATAAAATAGTTAAAAATATATTAAAGGACAGAACATGCAGTATACATATTGGCAACCTTTGTTTTCAGCATTTTTCTTCAGGAAGTATAATTTGTCTCCTTCAGTAATTTGGATGGCTGATACCCTGCTTGAAATTTTATGTTGCTTACCTATTTGTTTTTCTTTTTTTAACTTTTATTTAATGAATATAAATTTCAAAGTACAGCTGATGGATTACAATGGCTTCACCCCCCCATAACTTCCCTCCCACCTGCAACCCTCTCCTCTCCTACTCCCTCTCCCTTTCCATTCACATCAAGATTCATTTTCAATTCTCTTTAAATACAAAAGATCAATTTAGTATATATTAAGTAAAGATTTCATCAGTTTGCACCCACCCAGGAACAGAAAGTGTAAAATACTGTTTGAGTACTAGTTATAGCATTAAATCACAATGTACAGCACATTTAAGACAGAGATCCTACATGAGGAGTAAGTGCACAGTGACTCCTGTTGTTGCCTTAACAAATTGACACTCTTGCGTATGGCATCAGTAATCACCCTAGGCTCTTGTCATGAGTTGCCAAAGCTATGGAGCCTTTTGAGTTCACCAACTCTGATCTTACTTAGACAAGGTCATAGTCAAAGTGGAAGTTCTCTCCTCCCTTCAGAGAAAGGTACCTCCTCCTTTGATGACCTGTTCTTTCCACTGGGATCTCACTCACAAAAATCTTTCATATAGGTTTTTTTTTTTTCCAGAGTGTCTTGGCTTTCCATGCCTAAAATACTCTCATGGGCTCTTCAGCCAGATCGGAATGCCTTAAGGACTGATTCTGAGGCCAGAGTGCTGTTTAGGACATCTGCCATTCTATGAGTCTGATGTGCATCCTGCTTCCCATGTTGGATCGTTCTCAATCTTTTTGATCCTATCAGTTAGTATTTGCAGACACTAGTCTTGTTAGGTGATCCCTTTGACTCTTCATCCTATCATTATGATCAATTGTGAATAGAAATTGATCGCTTGGACTAGTGAGATGGCATTGGTACATGCCACCTTGATTGGATTGAATTGGAATCCCCTAGCACATTTCTAACTCTACCATTTGGGGCAAGTCCAATTGAGCATGTCCCAAATTGTACATCTCCTCCCTCTCTTATTCCCACTCTTATATTTAACAGAGATCACTTTTCAGTTAAACACCTAAGAATAATTGTGTATTAATTACAGAGTTCAACCAATAGTATTAAGTAGAATAAAAAATACTAAAAGGGATAAAGTATTAAGATTTTTATCAATCTTTACTTAATGTATGCTAAACTGATCTTCTGTATATAAAGAGAATTGAAAATGAAAAAAAAATTTTTATCAACAATCAGGACAAAGGCTGATCAAGTTACTGTTTCTCAAAGTGTCCATTTCACTTGAACAGGTTTCCTTTTTGGTGCTCAGTTCTCACCAATCAGGGAGAACATATGATATTTGTCCCTTTGGGACTGGCTTATTTCACTCAGCATGATGTTTTCCAGATTCCTCCATTTTGTGGCAAATGACTGGATTTCGTTGTTTTTGACTGCTGTATAGTATTCTATAGAGTACATGTCCCATAATTTCTTTATCCAGTCTACTTTAGATGGGCATTTAGGTTGGTTCCAGGTCTTAGCTATTGTGAATTGAGCTGCAATAAACATTAAGGTGCAGACAGCTTTTTTGTTTGCCAACTTAATTTCCTTTGGGTAAATTCCAAGGAGTGGGATGACTGGATTGTATGGTAGGGTTATATTCAGGTTTCTGAGGAAACTCCAGACTGACTTCCATAGTGCTTAACCAGCTTGCATTCCCACCAACAGTGGGTTAGTGTCCCTTTTTCCCCACATCCTTGCCAGCATCTGTTGTTGGTAGATTTCTGTATGTGAGCCATTCTAACCTCTACTTACAAGAGTCAGGCCAATTTCTTTGCTGTCACTTTTTCCTTTCTTCTTTTTAAAGATTTATTGATTTATTTGAGAGTCAGAGTTACACAAAGAGAGAAGGAGAGGCAGAGAGAGAGAGAGGTCTTCCAACCACTGGTTCACTCTCCAATTGGCTGTAAAGGCCAGAGCTGCACTGATTCAAAGCCAGGAGCCAAGAGTTTCTTCCAGGTCTCCCATGTGAGTGCAGGAGTCTAAGGAGTTGGGCCATCTTCTACTGCTTTCTCAGGCCATAGCAGAGAGCTGGATTAGAAGTGGAGCCTCTGGAACTTGAACCTGTGCCCATATGGGATGCCGGCACTGCATCTATGACACAGCACCAGCCCCATATACTTACTCTTAAAACTTCAACTCTACCACTAGAATTTACTGCTGGCTATAATCCTGAAGAAATTAAACTATCTTGTTTACAATTTTTAGGACTGAATATGGCAGCTTTACCTGAATCAAGGTAGGTAGCATGCATTGATTATATGACTCTTGGAAAAGCGTATATTTATATATTGCAGCACGTATGTTAGTCATATTAGAGTGAATTATGTTTATAAGCTTAAGAGAAGTCAGTAAGTTAGGAGTCACAGAGTTTTAGAATTAGAGGGATCTTCGATTTTTTTCAATATAACAATGTTGTTTTTGAAAAGTTGCATGTTAATTTTAATGTAAGATCAAAATATTTCATTCAATATAAAGTCAATGGTGAGAAAAATGAGACTATTTTTGTAAACAATTTGAGATTAGAGTTCTTGGTGTCAATTTACGTTTCCAAGCATATTGACTAGTATATTTCTGTATTTTGTTTCAATACTAATAATAACACCTAGTACCTATTGGTTTACTATGTGCTAGACAATGTTCTATAGATGATATATATAATTTTGAGCTCATTATCATGAAAATATTGTGATATAGATTATATTGAAATCCATATATATGAGAATTTTTTGTAAGGGATCAAGAAAGTGTTGATCTTGTTTATTATGAGTGGTGATAATTTTTTAGTGATTCAATTTCAAAGTAATGGTGATCTTTTTTTTTGGAGGTGAGTTCCTAATAGTTTTTTCCAAAATATTTATTCTTGTTTAAAATTTTCATTTAAGGTATATAAATATCATGTATTTCATGTATACAGATTTATGAATATAGTGATACTCCCACCCACCCTCCTCCCACCATCCCTACCCTACAATCCCTCCCACCCCTCCTCCTCCTTTCTCTCCTAATCCCTTTCTTAATTTTTAAAATGATGTACTTTCAGTTTATTTTATACTCAGAAGATTAACCATACACTTAGTACAGAGTTCAACAAGTAGTAAGAGTGAAAAAAAAGCAATGTTCAGGGCTTTAAACAATCATAGAAGCTGAAAATTTCTTATTTATTTGGAAAGCAGAATGACAGGAAATGAGTTGCACACAAAAATGCACGAGAGAGAGAGAGAGAGAGAGATTCACTCCCTCAAATGGCTGCAACAAGCCAGAAACTGGAAAGCCAGGAATTCACTCTGGGTCTCTCACACAGGTAGCAGGAGCTCAAATACCTGAGCCATCTTCTGCCTTCCCAGGTGCATTAGCAGGAAGATGGATCAGAAGTGGAGCACTCAAACTGGCACTGTGATATGGGATGCTGGCATGGCAAGCAGTGGCTTTACCTGCAGTACCACAACACCAATTCCACAGAACTTTTATTTAAAAAGATTTATTCTATTTATTTATTTGAAAACTAGAATAACAAGGAGGGAGGGAGGTAGAGATCAATCATGCATCTTTACTTCATTCTCCCAATGGCTACAACAGCAGGAGTTCTTTCAAGCTGAAGCCAGGAGCAGGAACTAGATGGCCTAGTTCACCCACAACAGTAACTGGGACCCAAGTACTTGAGTCATCTTCCACCAATTTTCCAGTCACATTGGCAGGTAGGTATAATGCAAGTAGAGAACCTGGGACTCACAGGTGGTGGCTCACCACACTGCCACAACACCTGCCTCATTATTTAGGGATTTATTTATTTGAAATAGGAGTGACAGGAAAGAGACAGACTGAGTACTAACAGATTCTTAATCAATTATAAGGTTCAATTTAGAGAAAATTTTTGCTGTTTATGTCTGGCTTTGTGGCTCAACTTATTAAGCCATAGCCTGTAATGCTGGCATCCCATACAAACACCAATTAAAGGTGCAGCAGCTCCACTTCTGATTTAGCTCTTGCTACTGTGGCTGGGAAAACAGTGGAAAACGGCATAGATACTTGGGTCCCTGCCACCCACATGGGAGATCCTGATGGTGCTATAGGCTCCTGGCTGAGATGAGGCCATTGTAGCCATTTGGGAAATTGACCATTGGATGGAGGATCTCTTGATCTCTCTCTCTCCCTCTTTCAAATAAATTAAATCTTTTTTTTTTATGTGACAGGTAGAGTTACAGACAGTGAGAGAGAGAGAGAAAGGTCTTCCCTCTGTTGGTTCACTCCTCAAAGGCTACTACGGCCAGCACTGCACCGATCCAAAGTCAGGAACCAGGTGCTTCTTCCTGGTCTCCCATGTGAGTGTAGGGGCCCAAGGACTTGGACCATCCTCCACTGCCCTTCTGGGCCACAGCAGAGTGCTGGACTAGAAGAGAAGCAACTGGGACTAGCACTGGTGTCCATATGGGATGCTGGCGCCGCAGGCAGAGGATTAACCAAGTTAGCCATGCTGCCGACCCCTAAATAAACTAAATCTTTAAAATATAAAAGGACTCATATGTATTAAAATTGTATACAAATTGTTCACTTTATATAAATGAAAAGTAAAATAATTATGAAAAATAAATAATAGGATTCATTATTTTATGAAAAACAATGCAAATTAATCCATCATATTAGACAGTGTCCCTTTAAAATGCCTCTGAGACATTTATACAGAATATCCTAAACAAAATCCATTGTTTTTTGTTTTTTAGATTTTTTTTTACAGGCAGAGTGAACAGAGAGAGAGAGAGACAGAGAGAAAGCTCTTCCTTTTGCCGTTGGTTCACCCTCCAACGGCCATCATGGCCGGCACACCACTCTGATCTGAAGGCAGGAGCTAGGTGCTTCTCCTGGTCTCCCATGGGGTGCAGGGCCCAAGGACTTGGGCCATCCTCCACTGCACTCCCTGGCCACAGCAGAGAGCTGGCCTGGATGAGGGGCAACCTGGACAGAATCCGGTGCCCCGACCAGGACTAGAACCCTGTGTGCTGGTGCCACAAGGTAGAGGATTAGCCTATTGAGCCACGGCACCGGCTACAAAATTCATTGTTAATATTACATTAGTAATTTCATTTATTGCAGTTTCATTACCCCTTATTGCCCAAATAAACACATCCAGTTTGTCAGAGAAGAATAAAACACAAATTAAAGAAGCACCAACTCTATCTAAAATATGACACTTGAAAATATGTCACAGTACTATTGCTTGACTATTATATTTTGACAAGTTTTCTTTCGTTATTTAAGGATAGCACCAGCTCTCATAATGTCTCTAGTTACACAGTTTTACATGAGCAGACATGCATAACTTGCATCAAATAAAGATATGTACAAATTTTTTTAAACTTTTATTTAGTAAATATAATTTTCCAAAGTACAGTTTATGGATTACAATGGCTTTTCCCCCCATAACTTTCCTCCCACCCACACTCCTCCCATCTCCCCTCCCTCTCCCATTCCTTCACATCAAGATTCATTTTCAATTCTCTTTATATACAGAAGATCAATTTAGTATATATTAAGTAAAGATTTCATCAGTTTGCACCCACACAGAACATAAAATGTAAAATACTGTTTGAGTACTAGTTATAGCATTAAGTCACACTGGACAACACATTAAGGACAGAGATCCAAATTTAACTATTTTAACCATGTACTTATTTGCTAGAAGTATAAGTGACATATCTAGAGTTGTTAAGAAATGAGGGCTGCCCCAAAATCAACTTAGCATCCCAATGTAATGCATTGTCTCTTTCTAGAGTTAAAGATTATAATTTCTGGAAAATTAACTTGGAAAATTTGTATTTGCTATTTTGTTATAATGGAAAAATTCTTTGTATGTTTAGTCATGATTTGCTTGAATTTTATTCAGAATATTTTTCTAGTGTGTTTGCTATTTATTTGAGATTAATAACAAATAACTGTATTTCCCTCAAGTGGTGACAGTGGCCATCTCGGCCAGACTAAAACCAGGAGACAGGAGCTTCTTCTGGGTCTCCCACATTGGGGGCATGGGAGTTCGATCATCATCTACTGTTTTCCCTGGCATATTAACATGGAGCTGGATCGGAAGGAGATCAGCCGCAAATTGAATCAGTGCCTATATGGGATGCCAGAACTGAAGGTGGCAGCTAAACTCAGCATGCCACTGGCCCACTCTTAATGTTTTAAGTGATGATATTTTAAAGGCTTTTTTTCAGTGTTTTAAATAAAATGATATTTTTCCCTACTAGCCATAATATTAACATTTAAAGCAGTACATTATGTAAGACTTCTCAACAGCACAATTTCCTAATGAATTCTAATATATTAGGGTGTTTCTAAAGTGAAAAAATAGGATTTCTTTCAGATCTCACGGATAAGTTAAGATCAAAGTTGAAGACAGTGCTTTGTCACTCTGTTTTAAGTATTTTTAAACAAATTTGTAAGAATTCTATACTATAGTACAGTTTTTAAAAATTTACAATGATAAAATTAATAGCTTTTTAATTACTTTACTAAATCTCAGAGAAAGTATTGGATTTCTATGATCCTTAAACTATGAGTTACATTGTGTGCAATGAAGTGGAGCTTTTCTTAACGTTTTATTGGCAGTCTCAAAGAAAAAACATTTCTTTAAATTAGTCAAATATTCCTCCTTGTAAATTTTAGAACTCATTAGGCATTCTGCATTAAATAACTATTAAAATAAGAAAAAACAAAAGTAATATTTGTGTCTTTTTAATGACATATTTAGTTTTATACATTCTAGTATGACAGAAAAATCATTATATTGTATCAAAATGGGCAAGATATTTGCTATTTGGAAGAGGAGATACTTTTTTGAAAGAGTTACTAAATATGGAATCAAATTATTCAGAAGCTGTGTTTTCTTTTATTTTTGCTTTCCTTCTTTCCTCTCCCTCGCCCCACCTCAATGTTTGATGCTTAACATCCTTTTATTGATATTTGAAGAAGAAATGGGAAAAAAGTATAAGCAGAAAATACTGTGAAAATGTAATTCATGCATAAAAACATCACACTTCAGCAGGTATTAGGGAATTCACATGACGGCATATTCCTGTGTGAGAGACAGGCTGTGTGTTCTTTACACACAAAATAATTCCTCTTTCATATTGGGTCAGGGGCTCACTCTACTCCAGTATGATCTTGTTTTAGATCATTACATATACAACAATCCTATTTCTTTTTCTTTTTCTTCCTTTTTTTTTTTTTTTTTTTTTGACAGGCAGAGTGGACAGTGAGAGAGAGAGACAGAGAGAAAGGTCTTCTTTTGCCGCTGGTTCACCCTCCAATGGCCACCAGGGCCGGCATGCTGCAGCCAGTGCATCGTGCTGATCCAAAGCCAGGAGCCAGGTGCTTCTCCTGGTCTCCCAGGCGGGTGCAGAGCCCAAGCACTTGGGCCATCCTCCACTGCACTCCCGGGCCATAGCAGAGAACTGGACAGGAAGACGGGCAACTGGGACAGAATCCGGCACCTGAACAGGACTAGAACCCAGTGTGCCGGTGCTGCAGGTGGAGGATTAGCCTATTGAGCCATGGCACTGGCTGCAACAATCCTATTTCTAATAAAGTCACACTCTGAGGTACTAGGGGTTAGGATTCCAACTTAAGGATTCTGGAGGGAAAAGATCAATCCCTGAAAGAAAGGGTTGAACTGCTAAAAAGGGATAGACCTTGAAAACACGGAGAGAAGCCAATCACAAATGATCACATGTTGTATAATTCTATTCATAAGAAACTTCTGGAAGACACAAAGCTGTAGACATGAGATGTGGATTCAAGGTTTAAGGATATGAAAATCACAGAGATGAATAAGAAATTTGTGGTTAAAGGCATGAGGTTTCTCTTTTGGGGGATGAAAACTTTCCAAAATTGACTGCAGTGTTGGCTGTGCAATCCTGTCAATATTTCCCAAACCAGTGTGTTGTATACTTCAAGTGGCTGACTTGTATGGACTGTGAAATACATATCTATCAAATTATTTAAAAAATACAACAAGTCTGTGCTATAAAAATGTAAGAGATCAAAAACTGAAAAACAAGAAGTGTAGACTTCTAAAGTTCGGAAATTTCTATTTTTTAAAATTTATTTTAATTTTGTTCAAAAGGGAGAGAGAGAGAGCGCGCATTTCCATCCAGTGGATCTCTCCCGCACATGCCCAAAACAGTGAAGACTGACCTGCCACATGGATGCCAAGGACCCCAGTATTTGAGACATCGCCTGCTGCCTTCTTAGGTTCACATTAGCTGGAAATTGTGGTCAGGAAGAGAGCCAGGTCCGGAACCATGTACTACAATGCAGGGTGCAGGCATCTGACTCTTGTGCCTAATGATTGCCCTTGGCAGTCAAATTTTCAGATCCTGGCCATGCAGCTCCTCTGACCTTGAGTGAATAGTTCTGGAGGCTTTACTGCTTCAGTGGAAAAGTACATAATAATGGAGGTGAAATTCTAGACACCTGGAAATTGCTCAATACAATCTATTTTTAGTCATTTATTTGACACCCCGCACTTGGAAACAGTGTGATTCTATAACATTAAATCTTCCTTTGGCTTGTCCTCATGCATTCTCTTCAGTATTACTGTCTGCTGATCAACCCAGTGCTTCCTCTTCTGACATCATAATGCATGGCATGCCCCTTCCACATTAGATTGATGAGTAGTAAACTATCTTTAGAATAAAAAAGAAAACAAGGAAGCAATGGTAGCTTTAACCACAGCAGACAATTGCCAGGTATGAAAATTTGCTCATCAGAACATCAAGCAGTGGGATTATGTGAAGGACTCCACGTTTTCCCCTAGGGAACCTGAAATCATGCTGCCATCTTGGCAATGGGGCAACCCTACTTCTGAGTTCATACAGATCAGTGATGATATATAATGGGAGGGGGTGATTTCCAAACTTTAGTGTGCTTAGGAGTCACCCACAGAGCTTGTCCAATACACAGAGATTTCAGAGCCTCAACTCAAGCATTCTGACTGAATGGAAATAGCATGAAGCCCAGAAATACACTTGCTGGTGAGTTTGAGCCTAAGCTACACTGTTAGCGTACCCAGAAACGTGTTACCTATTTAATTTAGGAGTTCACACAGGCAAATCCCTTCCTAGAATACTCTCAGGCATCTAACTTTGAGTTCTAAAAACACATATCCAGGAGATAATTCAAAAGGTGTTTCTTATATTGCAAATGGATGCTTATTCATTTTTTTAAATTTTTAAAAAAATTTATGTTGTACTATGTGAATTAATGGTGAAACTACTACTCAAAGAGTACTATATACTTTGTGTGTCTGTGTGGGTGAAATCTGTTGCAATCTTTGCTTAGTATATACTAAGTTGATCTTCTGTATATAAAGGTAATTGAAAATAAATCTTAATGAAGAATGGGATGAGAGAGGGAGTGGGAAATGGGATGGTTGCAGGTGGGAGGAAGGTTATGGAGGGGGGAGAGCCACTATAATCCAAAAGTTGTACTTTGGAAATTTATATGTATTAAATAAAAGTTAAAAAAATTAAAAAAAATTTGTTATTTATTTAAGGGTGAATAAATTCCATATATTTCATATATACAGATTCAGGAGCAAAGTGATAATTCCTACCCAACTTCCTTTCCACCCATGCCCCCACCCTCACTCCTTCTTCCTTTCTGATGCATTCTTTTAATTTTTATAATGACATAGTTTCAGTTTATTTTTACTAATAAGATTCACCCTTTGCTAAGGAAAGAATTCAACAAAAATGTAAGAAAAAATGATGCTGGAGTAATTGGATCACCACATGAATAAGTATGAAACAAAGCATCTACCTTACATTTTATACAAAAATCAACAAAAATGCAGCAAGGATCTAAATCTATGACTCATACCATTAAATTATTAGAGGAGAACTTTGGGGAGACTCTACAAGACTTTGGCACAGGCATGGTCTTCTTGTAAAAGACCCAAAAAGCACAGCCAACCAAAGCCAAAAGAGAAAATGGGATTACATCAATGTAAGAACTTCTGCACTGTAAAGAAAACATTTAACATAGTGAAGAGGCAACTGACAGAATGGGAGAAAATATTTGCAAATTTTGCACTGATAAAGGACTAATATTCTAACCTATAAGGAGCACAAGAAACTCAACAACAATAAAACAAATCCAGCTAAGAATGTTCAAAAGTATTTTTCAAGAGAAGAAATTCAAATGGCCAACAGACACATGAAAAAATGTTCAGGATTACTAGCCAAGTGGGAAAAGAATAACAACAACAAAGAGGTTTCACCTCAACCCAGTTAGAATGGCACTCAGAAAGAAATTAGAAATCAATAATTATCTGTGAGGATGTGGAGAAAAAGATTAGCTAATCCGCTGTTCATGGAAATGTAAACTTGAAAAGCCATTATGGAATAGAGAATGGAAATTCCTCAGAAAGCTGAAAATAGATCTACCATATGTTCCAGTCGTGTCATGTCACTCCTGGGAATTTATCCAAACAAAATGAAATCTGTATATGAAAGAGTTACCTGTACCCCTTGTTTATTGCAGTTCAATTCACAATAACTAAGATATGGAATCAATCCAGATGACTATCATCTGATAATTGGAGAAAGAAAATGTGCTTTGTATACACTATGGAATATTAAAATATTACTCAGCAATAAAAAGAATGAAATCTTGTCTTTCAAAATGAAATGGATGCAACTGGAAACCATTTTTGAAATGGTTTTGAAATTTTTGAATTTTGAAATCATTTTGAAATAAGACAGTCTTCAGAAGAAAAAAACTGTTTTCATGTTGTGGTAAACAATGAATGTTCTTTCTATGAAAAATTGGCTATAGATTTTGATTGAAAGAGACAGAACAACCAAAGTCTTCAAAATTGTATGCCATTTTATGTGACTTACACTCAAGTTTTCTGAAATGTAACTTCTGCTGTGTTTTATAAAACTCATATTTAGGCCGGTGCCACGGCTCACTAGGCTAATCCTCTACCTGCGGTGCCGGCACACCGGGTTCTAGTCCCGGTCGGGGTGCCAGATTCTGTCCCGGTTGCTCCTCTTCCAGGCCAGCTCTCTGCTGTGGCCCAGGAGTGCAGTGGAGGATGGCCCAGGTTCTTGGGCCCTGCACCTGCATGGGAAACCAGGAGAAGCACCTGGCTCCTGGCTTTGGATCAGCGCGGTGTGCTGGCTGCAGCGGCCATTGTGGGGTGAACCAACAGCAAAAGGAAGACCTTTCTCTCTGTCTCTCTCTCTCTCACTGTCTACTCTGCCTGTCAAAAACATAAAAAAAAATCTCATATTTAAATTACCCAAAATGTGATATTTCTCCCCTGGTAACATATTAAATTATCCTGAGGTTCATAATATCACAATGGTAGTTTTTCACATCCCAATTGATAATGACATCACAATGGTTTTGGCAATATCACAATGGATTATGACACAACAGTGTAGTTTAGGACATCATAATTGCTTTTCACATCACAATTGAGTTTAACAATATCACAATAGTGACTTGTGATATTGCTATAGATTATGACATCACAATGATAAGTTTTTGGTGTCAAGATGGAAAAATTCATAATGTGAATACAATGGTTGGTTTGTGAAATCACAATTTCATGTGTATGTTACCACAATATTGGCATATGTCATCATAATGCATTCAAGACATCACAATTATTTATAAAATGATAATAGTGGTTTATGACATCTCAACTGATTATCTTCACAATTATAGTTTTATGGCATCACAATAATTTTTATAACTTCACAGTTGGTCATAACATCACAATTTGATCTGACGTATTTTGGTTTATTCCATAATAATATTGGTTTATTATATCACCATATTTTTCACTACATCACAACTTATTATAATATCACAATGGTGGTTTACCATATCAGAATTGATTATTATATCAAAATGTTAGCTTTATATATAATATTGATGAATTATCACATCTCAGTTGATTATAAAATTTTTACATTATGATTTATTATGACATGACATGGTAGCTTTATAATATCAGTGTTTTTATGCTATCACAATTAATTATGACTTGACAATAGTAGCTTTCTAATAAAGTTTTTAAGACATCACAGGGGTTCCGGCAAGATGGCGGAATAGGAAGGGAGCACACTGATAGTCTGGGGAGAGATAGTTTAATAAAAGTGGAGATACTGCAGGTTCAAGGAAGAGTAGGGGAGGAAACAGCAGAAGAAACTCTTCCGGAACGCATGACTCACAGCGGACCTGCGTGGAGAGCGTGGGAGCCCACAGTTCGGGACATCAGCAGCTGACTCAACACACCAGCGCTGGAACGCGAGGTGAGCCGAACCTCAATAGCCCGAGACACCGGCAGGCAAGCGGAGAGAGGAGACTAGAGGGAACGACCCCCGGGGGGGGAAGTTCACAAGGCTAACTGGAAGAGAGAGAGAGAGAGAAAAAAAAAAAAAAAGGCTGACTAGTACGGACACGGGTTTCTCTCTCTCCGCTCACCTCTCAAGGGCGAGCAAGACAAAGAGCAGGCGCCATCTTGGACATACGTCAAAAGCAGAGCGACCTCAGGTCTGCACCGGCCCTGAGCCTAGCAGAAAAACCTGACTCTGGGCGGGGCAAATTAACAGGAGATTAGGACCTAGTAAATTGGTGGTGCTACTGAACTGAGACTGTGAAAAAAGAGACGGTGGGGGAGAGAACTCACGGAATTCACGTGAGCACTCTCCAGAGACGCTACAATTCCGTAACTTTGGCAACCCAGTGGGAGGCTGAAGGAGAATTTGAGCCCACTCTGAGGGCCGAAGAGCTTCTCTGTGGGGATCTTGGGAAAGAGCTTCCGATCTCTGGCTCCTGTGGGTATATCATTTGCCTGCTAACTACCTCCAACTTCATTCAGCTGTGCGGAATTACTTCCCTTTTGAATCAAAAAAAAAAAAAAAGAAAGAGAGAGAGAGAGATTTACCACGCCTAACCTGGGAGTGTCACCTTTGGCACACCAAACAGAGCTCTCAGGCCACACCCATCTCAAGCCCTAAGGCTCCATCAAAAACAGATAGTCCACTTAATCTAGAGTCATAGTATAACAAGAAAAAGCACCACAGTGAAGAAACCAAATATCTCCAATATGCCAAATAACAAACGCAAAAACCGAGGTAATAAAAACAAGGAAGTCACCATGACGCCCCCAAATGAAAAAGACACCCCAATTCAAGACTATGAAGATGATGACATAGAAGAAATGCAAGAAGCAGATCTCAAAAAATTGATAAGAACATTAAGAAGTTCTCAAAAACAAATTCTGGAACTACACAAATCCTTAATGGACAAGATAGAAAATCTCTCTCGTGAAAATGAAATATTAAGGAGGAATCAAAATGAAACGAAACAACTAGTACAACAGGAAACTGTGATAGTGACTGAAGTGAAGAATTCAATAGATCAAATGAAAAACACAATAGAGAGCCTTACAAACAGAATGGGTGAAGCAGAAGAGAGAATATCGGACTTAGAAGACAGAGAACAGGAAAGGATACAGTCAGACCAAAGAAAAGAAGAGGAAATTAGAAATCTGAAACATATTGTCGGGAATCTTCAGGATACTATTAAAAAACCCAACATTCGGGTTCTAGGAGTTCCTGAAGGCATGGAGAGGGAGAAAGGATTAGAAGGCCTTTTTAGTGAGATATTAGCAGAAAATTTCCCAGGTTTGGAGAAGGACAGAGAAATCCTAGTACAGGAAGCCCACAGAACCCCTAATAAACACGACCAAAAGAGATCCTCACCACGACACGTTGTAATTAAACTCTCCACAGTGAAACATAAAGAAAAGATCCTAAAATGTGCAAGAGAGAAACGTCAGATTACTCTCAGAGGATCTCCAATCAGACTCACAGCTGACTTCTCATCAGAAACTAAAAGCTAGGAGGGAATGGTGAGATATAGCCCAGGTACTAAGAGAGAACAACTGCCAGCCCAGAATATTATATCCTGCAAAGCTATCATTTGTGAATGAAGGTGAAATAAAGACTTTTCATTGCAAACAGAAATTGAAAGAATTTGTTGCCACTCGTCCAGCCCTGCAAAAGATGCTTAAAGATGTGTTACACACACAAACACAGAAACACGGTCATCAATATGAAAGAAGGTAAAGGAAGGAAACCTCACAGCAAAAGATCACAGGGAATTCAAAGCATATATTAGAACTTATCTTTGGCAAATGGCAGGGCAAAGTTACCACTTATCATTAGTCACTTTGAACGTTAATGGCCTGAACTGTGCAGTTAAAAGACACCAATTGGCTGATTGGGTTAAGGAACAAAACCCATCTATTTGCTGCTTACAAGAAACACATCTTTCCAACAAAGATCCATACAGACTGAAAGTGAAAGGCTGGAAAAAGATATACCATGCCAACAGAAATGAAAAAAGAGCGGGCATAGCGATCTTAATATCGGACAACATAAACTTTACCACAAAAACTGTTAAGAGAGACAAAGAGGGACACTATATCATGATTAAGGGATCAATTCAACAGGAAGATATAACAATTATCAATGTATATGCACCTAACTACAGGGCACCGGTTTATCTAAAAGATTTATTAACGGACTTAAAGGGAGACTTAGACCCCAATACAGTAGTACTGGGGGACTTCAATACTCCACTCTCAGAAATAGACAGATCATCCGGTCAGAAGATCAACAAGGATACAGTAGATTTAAACGACACTATAGCCCAAATGGATCTAACAGATATATACAGAACTTTCAATCCTACAGCTAAAGATTTTACATTCTTCTCAGCAGTACATGGAACCTTCTCTAGGATTGACCACATACTAGGCCATAAAGCAAGTCTCAGCAAATTCAAAAGAATTAGAATCATACCATGCAGCTTCTCAGACCATAAAGGAATGAAGTTGGAAATTAGCAACTCAGGAATCCCTAGAGCATACGCAAACACATGGAGATTGAACAACATGCTCCTGAATGAACAATGGGTCATAGAAGAAATCAAAAGAGAAATCAAAAACTTTCTGGAAGTAAATGAGGATAACAGCACAACATACCAAAACTTATGGGACACAGCAAAAGCAGTGTTAAGAGGAAAGTTTATATCAATAGGTGCCTACATCAAGAAATTGGAAAGACACCAAATAGATGAGCTTTCAATTCACCTCAAGGATCTAGAAAACCTACAGCAAATCAGACCCAAATCTAGTAGGAGACGAGAAATAATTAAAATCAGAGAAGAAATCAACAGGATTGAATCCAAAAAAAACATTACAAAAAATCAGCCAAACGAAGAGCTGGTTTTTTGAAAAAATAAACAAAATTGACACCCCATTGGCCCAACTAACTAAAAAAAGAAGAGAAAAGACCCAAATCAATAAAATCAGAGATGAAAAAGGAAATGTAACAACAGACACCACAGAAATAAAAAGAATCATCAGAAATTACTACAAGGACTTGTATGCCAGCAAACAGGGAAACCTATCAGAAATGGATAGATTCCTGGACACATGCAACCTGCCTAAATTGAACCAGGAAGACATCGAAACCTGAACAGACCCATAACTGAGACAGAAATTGAAACAGTAATAAAGGCCCTCCCAACAAAGAAAAGCCCAGGACCAGATGGATTCACTGCTGAATTCTACCAGACGTTTAAAGAAGAACTAACTCCAATTCTTCTCAAACTATTCAGAACAATCGAAGAAGAGGGAGTCCTCCCAAATTCTTTCTATGAAGCCAGCATCACCTTAATTCCTAAGCCAGAGAAAGATGCAGCACTGAAAGAGAATTACAGACCAATATCCCTGATGAACATAGATGCAAAAATCCTCAATAAAATTCTCGCCAATAGAATGCAACAACACATCAGAAAGATCATCCACCCAGACCAAGTGGGATTTATCCCTGGTATGCAGGGATGGTTTAATGTGCGCAAGACCATCAATGTGATACACCACATTAACAGACTGCAGAAGAAAAACCATATGATTATCTCAATAGATGCCAAGAAAGCATTTGATAAAATACAACACCCGTTCATGATGAAAACTCTAAGCAAACTGGGTTTGGAAGGAACATTCCTCAATACAATCAAAGCAATCTATGAAAAACCCACAGCCAACATCCTATTGAATGGGGAAAAGTTGGAAGCATTTCCACTGAGATCTGGTGCCAGACAGGGATGTCCACTATCACCACTGCTATTCAATATAGTTCTGGAAGTCCTAGCCAGAGCTATTAGGCAAGAAAAAGAAATGAAAGGGATACAAATGGGGAAGGAAGAACTCAAACTATCCCTCTTTGCAGATGACATGATTCTTTATTTAGGGGACCCAAAGAACTCTACTAAGAGACTATTGGAACTCATAGAAGAGTTTGGCAAAGTAGCAGGGTATAAAATCAATGCACAAAAATCAACAGCCTTTGTATACACAGACAATGTCATGGCTGAGGAAGAACTTCTAAGATCAATCCCATTCACAATAGCTACAAAAACAATCAAATACCTTGGAATAAACTTAACCAAGGATGTTAAAGATCTCTACGATGAAAATTACAAAACCTTAAAGAAAGAAATAGAAGAGGATACCAAGAAATGGAAAAATCTTCCATGCTCATGGATTGGAAGAATCAATATCATCAAAATGTCCATTCTCCCAAAAGCAATTTGTACATTCAATGCAATCCCAATCAAGATACCGAAGACCTTCTTCTCAGATCTGGAAAAATTGGGGCTGAAATTCATATGGAGGCACAAGAGACCTCGAATAGCTAAAGCAATCTTGTACAACAAAAACAAAGCCGGAGGCATCACAATACCAGATTTCAGGACATACTACAGGGCAGTTGTAATCAAAACAGCATGGTACTGGTACAGAAACAGATGGATAGACCAATGGAACAGAATTGAAACACCAGAAATCAACCCAAACATCTACAGCCAACTTATATTTGATCAAGGATCTAAAACTAATTCCTGGAGCAAGGACAGTCTATTCAATAAATGGTGCTGGGAAAACTGGATTTCCACATGCAGAATCATGAAGCACGACCCCTACCTTTCACCTTACACAAAAATCCACTCAACATGGATTAAAGACCTAAATCTACGACCTGACACCATCAAGTTACTAGAGAACATTGGAGAAACCCTTCAAGATATTGGCACAGGCAAAGAGTTTCTGGAAAAGACCCGGGAGGCACAGGCAGTCAAAGCCAAAATCAACTATTGGGATTGCATCAAATTGAGAAGTTTCTGTACTGCAAAAGAAACAGTCAGGAGAGTGAAGAGACAACCGACAGAATGGGAAAAAATATTTGCAAACTATGCAACAGATAAAGGGTTGATAACCAGAATCTACAAAGAGATCAAGAAACTCCACAAAAACAAAACCAACAACCCACTTAAGAGATGGGCCAAGGACCTCAATAGACATTTTTCAAAAGAGGAAATCCAAATGGCCAACAGGCACATGAAAAAATGTTCAAGGTCATTAGCAATCAGGGAAATGCAAATCAAAACCACAATGAGGTTTCACCTCACCCCAGTTAGAATGGCTCACAAGCAGAAATCTACCAACAACAGATGCTGGCGAGGATGTGGGGAAAAAGGGACACTATCCCACTGTTGGTGGGAATGCAAATTGGTCAAGCCACTATGGAAGTCAGTCTGGAGATTCCTCAGAAACCTGAATATAACCCTACCATTTGACCCAGCCATCCCACTCCTTGGAATTTACCCAAAGGAATTTAAATTGGCAAACAAAAAAGCGGTCTGCAGCCTAATGTTTATTGCAGCTCAATTCACAATAGCTAAGACCTGGAACCAACCTAAATGCCCATCAACGGTAGACTGGATAAAGAAATTATGGGATATGTACTCTTTAGAATACTATACCGCAGTAAGAAACAACGAAATCCAGTCATTTGCAACAAAATGGAGGAATCTGGAACACATCATGCTGAGTGAAATAAGCCAGTCCCAAAGGGACAAATACCATATGTTCTCCCTGATCGGTGACAACTGACTGAACACCAAGAGGGAAACCTGTTGGAGTGAGGTGGACACTATGGGAAATGGTGGCTTGATCAGCATAGCCCTGACTGTTAATGAACAACTTAATACATTATCCCTCTTAGTAGTTTTTTTATCTGTTCTACTTAATATGACTGGTTTAGATCTGTAATTGATGCACAGTTATTCTTAAGTGTTGAAAATTAACTGAAATGTGATCCCTGTTGAACATGGTGGTGGGAATGGGAGAGGGAAGAGATGTATAATTTGGGACATGCTCAGGCTGACTTGCCCCAAGTGGTGGAGTTGGAAGCATGCCAGGGGATTCCAATTCAATCCCATCGAGGTGGCATGTACCAATGCCATCTCACTGTTCCAGGTGATCAATTTCAGTTCACAGTTGGTCATGGTGAAGGGACTGGGAGTCAAAGGGAGCACATAGACAAGTCTAGTACCTGCTAACGCTAACTGATGGAGTAAATAAAGGGGAGAGTGATCCAACATGGGAAGCGAGATACTCAGCAGACTCATAGAATGGCAGATGTCCTAAATAGCACTCTGGCCTCAGAATCAGCCCTAAAGGCATTCGGAGCTGGCTGAAAAGCTCATGAGAGTATTTCAGGCATGGAAAGCCAAGACACTCTGGCAAAAAATCTCTGCGAGTGAGATCCCAGTGGAAAGAACAGGTCATCAAAGAAGGAGGTACCTTTCTCTGAAGGGAGGAGAGAACCTCCACTTTGACTATGACCTTGTCTAAACAAGATAAGAGTCGGAGAACTCAGAGGGCTTCCATAGCCTTGGAAACTCATGACTAGAGCATAGGGAGATTACTGATGCCATAGACAGGAGTGTCAATTGGTAAAGTCAACAACAGGAGTCACTGTGCACTTACTCCTCATGTAGGATCTCTATCCTTAATGTGCTGTACATCGAGATTTAATGCTATAACGAGTACTCAAACAATATATTTCACTTTGTGTTTCTATGGGGGTGCAAACTGTTGAAATCCTTACTTAATGCATACTAAACTGATCCTCTGTAAAAAAAAAAAAAAAATTAATTCCCAACTTGACTCTCACTGGGATTAAACATGACAATAGGTCTGATCTGATTTCATCATCATTTAAAAAAATCATCTATTATTTTTCACTTTATGTTTCTGTGTGGGAGCAAACTGTTGAAATCCATACTTAATGTATGCTAAACTGATCTTCTGTATATAAAGAGAAATGACAATGAATCTTGATGTGAATGGAAGGGGAGAGGGAGTGGGAAAGGGGAGGGTTGTGGGTGGGAGGGACGGTATGGGGGGGAAGCCATTGTAATCCATAAGTCGTACTTTGGAAAATTATATGCATTAAATAAAACTTTAAAAAAAAATAAATAAATAAATAAAAAAGTTTTTAAGACATCACAATTGATTATAACATCACAATGATAGCTTTATAATGCTATCATTTATATTATAAATGTTATATCATTTATTCATAAATATTATTATTTATTAATAATATTTATTAATTAATATTATTTATTGATGATTAATATTAATATTATTTATTAATTATTAATTCCAGTTGATTACATCACAAGACTTTTTACAAATTCACAATTAATCATGGCATAACAATGGTAGATTTATGACAACACAATGTATTGTTCTGTCTGTCATCACAATATTGATTTATAACATCACAATAGTTTTGAGATATCATAATTGATTATAACATGATCACAGTTGTTTATGACACCATAATTTATGAAATCACAACAGGAGGTTTATGACATCATAATGGTTTTATGACATTATAATTTATTAAGATATTACAATGATTATTTATGACATCAATTAGTTAAGACATCACAGTGGTTTTTGTGACTCCAAAAGTGATGATTACATCACAATTGTAGGTTTATGATACAACAATGGTGGTTTATCAATCCCTGTGGATTACATCCTAACAAGTTTTTATGCCATCAACATGGATTATTATATAATGTTGATAGCAGGTGCTATGATATCACAGTTTTATGACATCACAATGGAAGCTTATGACATCACTAATGATTCTAACAACACAGTGGCTGGCTAATCACAATTATTTTATGACTTCAAAATTGAGTATGAGGGTACAATCTGGATTTATGACAACATGGTGGTATATTATAACACCACATATGATTATATGTTTATGATGTAAAAAATCATTTTAGAACTTCAAAATTATGGCAACACAATGCTTGCTTTATAACAAAAATGGTACATTCATAGCATCAGGATATTGCTATATGACAGAATTATTTTTGTAACATCATCATTATAACACTATGATGGTTTATGATATCACAACATTCATGGCATCACAATGCTCATGATATCACAATTGATAATAACACCACATCAGTAGATTTGTAATCTCACAATGATTTCATCTCTTCATAATTGATAACGACATCAGAGCAGTTGGTTTACAAAATCACAATGGCTGTTTTATAGCATCACAGTATTGGTTTATGACATAAAAATAGATGATGATATCACAATAGTGGTTTATGACATAACAACTCATTAGTATTCCAAAATGGTAGGTTTACATCACAATGATTGTTGGGCTCACAATCGTTCAATCGTGGTTTGAACATTTCAGTTGATTATGACATATGATTTTTGTGACATTGCTATTGATTATGACAAAATAATGGTAGCTTTAGAACATCACCATCGACTTTTATGTAAAATATTGGTTTATGACATCCCCATAGATTTTACATCACAATTGATTATAATATAATAAGGGTCGTTTATGGCAGCTTGATTATGATGTCACAAAGTTCAACTTATGATGTTATAATTGTTTTATAATTTCACAGTTGATTATGACATTAAATGGTAGCTTTATTATATCACAATAGTGGATTATTACATCTCCACTAATTATAACATCACATGTTTTACAAAATTCCAATTAATTGTGACATAACAATGGTAACTTTACAACAACATGCTGGTTTTTATGTCATTAAAATATGGGGTTGTTACATCACAGTGATTTCTGTGACATCACAATTTATGATAATACCATAATGGTATTCTGTGACATAAAAATTGATAATTAAGTCACAATGCTAAGTTTATGATCTCAAATTGACTATGCTGTGTTATGACCTCACAATTGACTATGTTATCACAATGGTAGACTTATTATATCATAATGGTTTATCACACCCCAGTTGATTATGACATCATGGGGTTTCTTGCAACAATCACCATTGATTATAACAATGGTAACTTTATGACATCACAATGATTTTTATATCATCACAATAGATTTTCACTACAAAATTCATTTTATGACATCAGAATTGATTATATGAAAATAATATCTATGATAGATTACTTATGACATCATAGTAGTTGGCTTATGCCATCATAATAATGGTTCAAAATAAAATTGATTATGCAATGGTAGATTATAACATCACTATGGTAGTTTTATGACATTTCTTTGATACATTTATGGCAAGCAAATTGTTTTATGACATCACAATTGCTTATGAAAACACATTGGTTAATTTTTGAAATCACAATAGAAGGCTTATGATATCACAATGGTTTTAAGACATAAGAATCACTTTTTATATCAAAATGGTGGCTTATGACATCAAAATTGTGACATTACAGTCAGGTTTATGAAATCACAGTTGTTTTTGTGATTTCATAGATGATTATGATAACACAATGGTTGTGTTATGATATAACATTGTAGAGTTACAGCATCACGATATTGATTTATGACATCACAGTATTGATATTGACCTCATATCACAAAATTGATATTGACCTCACATGGGTGTTTACTACATCACAAGTGATTATGACATTACAATAGTAGATTTATGCTTGTAATGCCATCAAAATAGCTACTAATTCTAAATTCGTTTTGTGATGCTACAATTTAAGATATCAGAACTGTATGATGTCACAATGATAGGTGTATAATGTCACAATTGATATAACTTTACAATTTATATAATTACTTTACTTTGGGGAGCACTTCAGACTAGACTAAGTTACTGGAATTAAGACTTATTCTATGCATCTGCTCTCCCACAATATGGCGCTGAGAAGGGAGAAACAGCTTCTACACAGCTGCCTCCAGTTCAACCAATAAACTGTAGGACCTGCTCCTGATTGGAGGAGAGCAGCATACTCGGCATGTGGGTAGCAGAGTTGGGATTGGTGGAAGAGGACTATAAAGGAGGAGAGAGACAACATGCACCAGGAACATCTATCTGAAGGAACACCTGTGCAGCCCCCGAGAGAGCCGGCCGGCCGGCGGTGTGCCGCTCCCCCGCGGAAGTGGGGAAAGTGGCTAGGGGGAACCGCCCTTCCACTGAGGTGGAAGGGATGGTAGCCAACCCGGGAAGAACCAGCAGCAAACCCGGGGAGGGCCGAGCAGACAAAAGAACAGCGCAGGGTCCTGTGTCGTTCCTCCACGAAGACAGTGAGCGCCACTTTACAATTAACCATGACATCACAATGATTTTTTATGGAATCAAATATTGGTTTATGAAATCACAATGGTTTTATGAGATCACAATTTAAATCATAATGGTGGTTTATGGCATCACTATTCATTGGGACCTTGCCATGGTGGTTTATGGTATCACAGTGATAACATATGACATCACAATTGATTGTGACATCACAATGTTATGTGTATGAAGCCAGAATCACAACTTATTGTAACTTATATTGGTAGGCTTCCGATAGCACAATGTTTTATGTCATTACCATATTGTTTTATGATATCACAAGTTTTTAAACATAATTGATTATGACATCACAATTAGGTTATGATATCACAATGTTTTGGGATTTCATAAATGAGTATATTACCATGTTAGGTTTATAATATGAAATGGTGGTTTATCACATCTTGATGGATTATGTCACCAAGGTTTACATAACTATTGATGACATAATAGCTGTAGCTTTATGACATTGCAATGGATTTTTATGCAACTGCATTAGATTTTTTACTTAAATATTATTTTTATGATAGCACAATTCATTATAAAATCATAATGGTGGCTCATGAAATCCCAATTGATTAAGCAATGATATTATGACACCAACGGAACTATAACATTATGATAGCTTATGACATCATTATAAATGACATCACTGTGTGTATTTATGCATCACAGTTTTAATCAGTTCATGATTGTTGCATCACAATGGTATATATTTAACATAAAAATGCTAGATTGTGGCATAAATTCTGGCTTGTGTCATCACAATGATTCTTGTAACATCAAAATTATATCACAATAGTAGATTTATGTTATCACAATAATTTTATGTCATCAAAAGATTGGTATATGGCATCACAATAGATTTAATGACATCACAATTATGACATGACACTGCTTTATGACACCCACATAATTATTACATTACAGTGGTAGATTTATGATTCACAACAATTTTTGATATCATAATTGATTAGGACATATACAATGCCATATAACATCACAGTGATTTTTGTTATCCCACATTAGATTATGACATCAAAATTCATGATAACATCATTCATTATAATTTTGTAAACCATACTTTTATGTCACAAGAAGGTTTATGATATCACAGGGGTTGCTTATGACATGTCACTTCTTTCTAACAACACAAGTATTTTTAGTATGTAACGCTGGTAGTTTGGGACCAGTGCTATGGTGTAGCAAGTTACACCTCTTCCTGTAGTTCTGGCATCCCATATGGGCACTGGTTTGAGTCTTGGATGCTCCAGTTCCAATCAAGCTCCCTGCTAATGTACAAGGAGAATCAGTGGACAATGGCCCAGGTCCCTGCACCCCTACAACCACGTGGGAGACTTGAAAGAATTTCCTGGCTTCTGGCTTCAGCCTGGGATAAATCCAGTTTTGTGGCCATTTGGAGAGGGAACCAACAGATGAAAGATCTTTCTTTGTCTCTCCTTCTGTCTCTGTAACTCTGCCTTTTGAATAAACAAACAGTAGGTTATGACACACAATGTTATTTTATATCATCACAATTGATTTGGCCTCTCAATGGATTTTGTGGCTTCACAATTCAGTATAACATCATAATGACATATTCAGGACATCACAATGGAGTTCTATGACATCATAATTGATGTTGCAATTGATCAGAATCATTGGTTTATGCTGTCCCAATAGTTTGACTCCATAATTTATTATGACAACACAATGGTTAGTGTATGACATCATTATGGTACTTTTATGGCATCAGAATATTGGTATATAACATGATGAGTCTTTTCATATCTTAACTGATTTTTACATCATAATAGTGGTTTCAAAATTCACAATTGATTATGACATCATAATTGTCATTTATGATCTCAGAGGCTTTTGTGAGTTCATAATTTATAAGAAGTTTATGATATAACAATGGTGTTTTATCCCATTACAGTAGATTATGACATCACAAGGATTTTTACCAGATCATAATTGTTACATGATTATGTAGCTCTATAAAAGCACAGTGGCTTATTATATAATCACAATATTGGTTATGACATCACAATGGTTTTATGGCAACAAAGTTTGTTACATCATAATTGTGCTTTATGACATCAAAATTGATTATGACTTTGCAATGGTAAGTTTATGATGTCACATTGGTTTTGATGAATCTGCATTATGATATCACAATTGTGGATCTATGACATTACAATGATGGTTTATCATATCCAAATTGATTATGACACCACAAGTGTTTTATGACATCAAAATTAATTATGAAACAATGGTAGCTTAAGAATTAAAAATATTTTTATGAAATCACAATCATAACATCAAAATAACAGATTTCTGACATCACATTTGAACTTTATGATATCCCAATGGTGGTTTAATGACACCACAGTTAACTTGGTAATGTCAAACTGTTTCTTATTACTTCAAAAAGCATTATGGTGACACAATAATATTTTATGACATCACAATTGTACATTAATGACATCACAATGCTGGTATATGATTATCACTGTGGCTTTTATGATCTCATGATTGATTATATCTTCATAGTAGTAGCTTATGCCATCACAACTGATTGTAACATCACAATGGTCATTTATGGCATCACAGCAATGGTTTATGGCATCAAAATTAAGATGTCACAATTGTGAGTTTATGACACTGTGATGAATTTATGACTTTGATTTGTGAGTTTATGACATCACAATGATTGGTTTATGGTGACACAATATTAGTTTATGAGGTCAAAATTATTTTATGATACACACCTAGTATGATGTCACAATGGTGGTTTATGATATCACACTTTACTATGGCTTTATAATGATAGATTTATGAGTTCACAATATTTTTGTGAATTTACAACTTATTATGCCATCACAACTGTAGGTTTATGACATTATGATGGTATTTTATTTTATCCAAGTTGATCATGACATCATAAGGATTTTTATGATATCACAGTATTGATTTATGACTTTACAATTGATTCATAATGTCAGCATTGATTTTATTTTATATTTTTTAGATTTTGTTTAAAAAATAAAACTTCATATGTTTCATTTATACAGATTTGGGAACATTATGCTTCCCCCCTCCCTACATTCCTCCCATCCATACCCTAACCTTTCTTCCTCCTCCCTCTTCCTTTCCCATTCTTATTTTGATAGAGATTAATTTTATTAATTGTTATACTCATAAGATTAGCCCTACACTAAGTAGAGAGTTAACTGATTAGTATGAAGCATAAAAGAGTAAAGAACAAAAAGAAACCAAGAAGAAAAATATTGTTCCTCAACAGTCAAGGCAAGGGCTTTTCAAAATCAATAAATCTCAAAGTTTCAGCTTCACTCATAGATTACATTTTAAGTACTTTGTTAGTTACCACAGATCAGAGAGGCAGTATGGTATTTGTCCTTTTGTGATTGGCTTATTTCATTAAATAAAATGGTTTCCAGTTATATCCATTTTGTTGCAAATGATAAGATTTCATTTTTATGAACATGGTGTATTATTTCATAGTGCATATATACCATACTTTTTTATCCAGTCTTCAGTTAATGGACATCTGGTTTATGATGTCACAACACTTTTGGTGATTCTGCATTATGATATCACAATTGTGGATTTATGACATTACAATGGTCATATCCCAATTGATTATGACAGCACAGGTGTTTTATGACATCACAATTGATTATGAAACAATGGTAGCTTATGATTTCATAATATTTTTATGACATCACAATCAATCATAACATCATAATTTCAGTTTTATGTCATCATATTTAAACTTTGACATCCCAATGATAGTTTAATGATACCACAGTGAACTTTGTAATGTTTCAATGTATTTTATTGCTTCAAAATGTATTATGGCAACACAATAATTGCTTTATGACATTACAAAATTATACATTAATGACATCACAAAGCTGGTATATGAATATCACTATGGCTTTCATTATCTGTGATTGATTATAACTTCATAGTAGCTTATGCCATCACAACTGATAACACACAATGGTCATTTATGGCATCACAACATTGGGTTATGGCAGCACAGTTAAGTGTCACCATTGTAGTTTAGAAAACTACAATGAATTTATGAATTTACAATTAATTTTGACATCATAGCAGCTGGTTTATGACATCACAATGATTAGTTATTCTGAAAATATTAATTTATGAGGTAACAATGGGTTTTATGATACCACAACTAGTGTGATGTCACAATGGTGATTTATGACATCACACTTCATTATGATTTGATAATGACAGATTTATGATGTCACAATGTTTTTGTGAATTCACAATTTATTATGGCATCACAATGTTAGGTTTATGATATAATGATGGTGGTTCATCATATCCTAGTTGATTATGATATAATATTGATTTATGACTTTATAATTGATTAAGGATATCACAATTGATTTTCTTTAATTTTTTAAATTTTGTATAAGGAATACAACTTCATGCATTTAATATATACATATTTGGGAACAGGATGCTTCTTCCCTCTCTATGTCCCTCCCACCCATACTCTAACCTTTCTTCATCCTCCCTCTTCCTTTACCATTCTTATTTTTTACAGAAATTAATTTCAATTAATTCTTATAAGATTAGCCCTATGCTAAGTAGACAGCTAAATGATTAGTATGAAAAATAAAAGAACAAAAACAAACAAGAAAAACATTGTTCAAAATCAATACATCTCAAAGTGTCAGTTTCAATCCTACAGATTACATTTTAAATACTCTATTAGTTACCACATATCAGGGAGTCAGTATAGTATTTGTCTTTTATGACTGGCTTATTTCACTAAGCAAAATTGTTCCAGTTACATCATTTTATTGCAAATGACAAGATTTTATGTTTATTACCACAGTGTATTACTCCATAGTGCTGTATAAATATCATAATTTTTATTCAGCCTTCAGTTGATGGGCATATGGGTTGATTCCATATCTGAGCTATTATAAATTGAGCTGAAATGAACAAGAACATATATGCAACTCTCTAAAATGCTGGTTTCATTTCCCTTGGATAAATATCCAGGAGTGGGATAACTGGATCATTTGGTAGTTCTATATTGAACTATATGAGATATCTCCATACCATAGTCCATAGTGGCTTAACTAGTTTACATTCCTACCAACAGTGGATTAAGGTACCCTTCTCCCTACATCCTTGCCAGAATTTGTTGTTTATTGATTTCCATATGTAAGCCATTCTGACGTGGGGAAGGTGAACGCTCACTGTGCTTTTGATTTGCGTTTCTATGGGGAGCAACTGGGAGCAACTCGGACTAGACTAAGTTACTTGAATTAAGACCTATTCTATGCATCTGCTCTCCCACAATATGGCGCTGAGAAGGGAGAAACAGCTTCTACACAGCTGCCTCCAGTTCAACCAATAAACTGTAGGACCTGCTCCTGATTGGAGGAGAGCAGCATACTCGGCATGTGGGTAGCAGAGTTGGGATTGGTGGAAGAGGACTATAAAGGAGGAGAGAGACAACATGCACCAGGAACACCTGAGGAACACCTGTGCAGCCCCCGAGAGAGCTGGCCGGTGGTGTGCCACTCCCCCACGGAAGTGGGGAATGTGGCAGGGGGAACCACCCTTCCACGGAGGTGGAAGGGTCGGTAGCCAACCCGGGAAGAACCAGCAGCAAACCCGGGGAGGGCCGAGCAGACAAAAGAACAGCGCAGGGTCCTGTGTCGTTCCCCCATGAAGACGGGGAGCGACACGTTTCACTGATGCCTAGCAATCCTGAGCATTTTTTTTATGTGTCTATGGGCCATTTGAATTTCCTCTCTTGCAAAATGTCTGTTCAAGTCATTTGCCCTTTTCTTAATTGTATTGTTTGTTTTGTAGTTGTTGAGTTTCTTGAGCTCTTTATAGTATCTGGAAGTTAGTCCTTTGTGAGTTGCATTTTTTGCAATTTTTTCCCCATTCTGTTGGTTGCCTCTTCACTTTGTTGTTTCTTTTGTACTGCTGAAGCTTCTCCATTTGATGCAATCCCACTAGTTAATTTTGGCTTTGATTGCCTGTGCTTATGGAGTCCTTTCCAAGAAGTCTTTCCCTATGCAGATGTCTTGTAGGGTTTCCTCATTGTTCTCAAGAAATTTGATGGTATCACATTATAGATTTAGGTCTCTGATTCATTTGGAGTGGATCTTTGAGTAAGGTGTAAGACAGGAGTCTTGCTTCCTATTTCTGCATGTGGAGAACCAATTTTCCCAGCACCATTTGTTGAAGAGACTGTCTTGGCTCCAGGATTATAAAATCCTTTTGCTCCTTTGTCAAAGGTAAGTTGATTGTAGATGCATGTCTTATTTCTGTGTTTTCAGTTCTGCTCCGTTGGTCTAAATGGATGTTTCTGTGGCAGTACCAGGCTCTTTTGATTATAACTGCCCTGTAGTATGCCTTAGTTCTGGTATTGTAATGCCTCCAGCTTTGTTTTTGTTGTTTAAGATTGCTGTAGCTATTCAGGGTCTCTTGCATTTCCATATGAATTTTAGCATCAGTTTTTCTATAGAAATTGTGAGAATAATGTTGTTGCTATTTTGATTGAGATTACATTCAATCTATAAATTGTTTTCAGTAGTATGGATATTTTGAAGATGTTGATTCCTCCATTCCACGAACATGGAAAATTTTTCCACTTCTTTATGTCTTCTTCAATTTCATTCTTTAATGTTTTGTAATTTGAATTGCAAAGATCTTTGGTGTCCTTGATTAAATTTACTCCAAAGTATTTAACTTTTTATAGCTATTGTGAATGGGATTGACCTTAGAAATTCTTTCTCAGGTATGGCATTGTCTATGTATACAAAGTCTATTCATTTTTATGTTTTGATTTTATATGCAGCTGCTTTACCAAACTCTTATATCAGTTTCAATATTCTCTTCATGTAGTCTTTTGGATTCCCTATATAAAGAGTAATGTCATCAGAAAATAGCGATAGAGGGCCGGCACCATGGCTCACTTGGTTAATCCTCTGCCTGCAGTGCCAGCATCCCATATGGGCGCCGGATTCTAGTCCCAGTTGCTCCTCTTCCAGTCCAGCCCTCTGCTGTGGTCCAGGAGGGCAGTGGAGGATGGCCCAAGTGCTTGGGCTCTGGCACTCACATGGGAAACCAGGAGGAAGCACCTGGCTCCTGACTTCGGATCAGCACAGTGCTGGCCATAGCAGCCATTTGGAGAGTGAACCAATGGAAGGGAGACCTTTCTCTGTCTCTCTTTCACTGTCTATAACTCTACCTATCAAATAAAGTAAAAAAAAAAAAGAAAAAAGGGATAGTTTGACTTCTTTCCCTATTTGTATGCCTTTGATTTCTTTTATTCCTGCCTGATGGCTCTAGCTAAAATGTCCATGACTATATTTTACAGCAGTGGTGAGAGCTGACATCCTTTTTTTGTTCCAGATCTTAATGGGAATGCCTCCAATTTTTCCCCATTCAGTAGCTTGTGCCCTATGCCTTTTTTTTTTTTTTTGACAGGCAGAGTGGACAGTGAGAGAGAGAGAGACAGAGAGAAAGGTCTTCCTTTTCCATTGGTTCACCTCCCAATGGCCGCTGCAGCTGGCACACCACACTGATCCAAAGCCAGGAGCCAGGTGCTTCTCCTGGTCTCCCATGTGGGTGCAGGGCCCAAGCACTTGGGCCATCCTCCACTACACTCCCCTGGACAGGAAGAGGAGCAATGGGGACAGAATCCGTTGCCCCAATCGGGACTAGAATCCAGTGTGCCGGCGCCACAGGTGGAGGATTAGCCTAGTGAGCCGTGGCGCCACCCCCCCATGCATTTGTTATAAATTGCTTTGATTATGTTGTGGAATGTTCCTTCTTCACCCAATTCGCTTAAAGTTTTCATCAAAAGACTGCGTTTAATTTTTGTTGAAAGCTTTCTCTGCATCTATCAACATAATTGTGTGGGTTTTGGTCTTCAGTTTGTTAATGTGGTTTATCAGCTTCATTGATTTTTGGATGTTGGATCATCCTGCATACCAGGGATAAATCCCACTTGGTCCGGGTGAATGATCTTTCTGATGTGTTGTTGGATTCAATTTTCTAGTATTTTGTTGAGGATTCTTGCATCTATATACATCAGGGATATTGGTCTATAGTTCTCTTTCTCTGTCATGGCTTTTTGGCTCAGGTATTAAGATGATGCAGCCTTCATTGAAGGAGTTTGGAAGGATTCCCTCTTTCAACTATTTTGAATAGCTTGAGAAGAATTGGGATGAGTTCTTTAAATGTCTGGTAGAATTCAGCAGTGAAGCTGTCCGGACCTGAGCTTTTTTTGTTGGAGGGTCTTTATTACTCATTCAATATCCATTTGGGTTATTGGTCTGTTTAGATGTTCCTTGTCTACAGGGTTCAATTTAAGTGGGCAATAAGAATCCAGGAAGGTTTCCTGATTTGTTGGCATACAGATCTTTATAGGAATTCCTGATGATTATTTTTATTTCTGTGGTCTCGGTTGTTACATTTCCTTTTTCATCTCTGATTATGTTGATTTGGATCTTCTTCTTTTTTGATTAGTAGGGTCAATGGTGTGTCTATTTTTCTTACTTTTTCAGAAACCCAGCTCTTCATTTCATTGATCTTTCATATTGTTTTTTTTTTGTTTCAATTTTATTTATTTATTCCTAGTAATTTGGGGTTTGTTTTTTTCTAAAGGTCCTTAGGATGCATTGAGAGCTCAGTTATTTGGAGAAACTCCAGTTACTTTATGTATGCACTAATTGTTATAAACTTCCTTCTTAACAATGCTTTTTCTAAATCACATAAGTTTTGATATGCGGTACAGTCATCTTCATTTTTTTTCAGAATTTTTTTTTATTTCTTTTGGGACCCACTGTTTGTTTGGGAGCATACTGTTCAGTCTCTATGTATTTGCATATGTTCTTGAGATTCTTAGTTGTTCATTTTGAGCTTCAGTGTATTGTGATCAAAGAAGGTACATGGTATGATATTGATTTTTTTGAGTGCATTGAGACTTGCTTTATGGTCTTTCTAGTATTTAGTTTATCCTAAAGAAAGTTCTGCACACTGCTGAGAAGAATGTATATGCCTCCACTGTGGGTGAAAAGTTCTATAGGTATCAGTTAGGTCCAATTGGTCCATTGTGCCAATTATCTCTGTTGTTTCTTTGTTGAGTTTCTGTCTGGTTGATCTATCCAGTGATGAAAGTGAGATGGAAGTTCCCCATTGTTGATGAACCCCTCATTACTATTGTATTGGAATCAATGTCTCCCTTTAGATCCATTAATAGTTCTTTCAGTTAGACAGGTGCCCTGTATTTGGGTCCATATACGTTTATTATTGTCACATATTCCTGTTATATTGATCTCTTGATCATTAAATAGACCCCTTCTTTGTCTCTTCTAACAGTTTTTGTGTTAAAGTTTATTTTGTCTGATATTAGGATGGTTATGCCTGCCCTTTTTTCCCCATTAGCATGGAGTATTTATTCCAACTTTCCACTTTCATTCTACATATATCTTTGCTGATGAGTTGTTTTTCTGGTAGTTAGCAAAGAGATGGATTTTTTTAAATCAATTCAGTCAGTCTGTACCTTTTAGCTAGAGAGTTGAGACCATTTACATGTATGGTAACTATTCATAAGTAACTACCTGACCTTGCCATTTGTCTGCAAATGTTCCTATTGTTGGCTTTGGAGTCCTTTTGTTCTTTTACTGAGGGATTTTCTGTCTTTACATTCTTCACGGTGATGGCTTTCTTTCCGTATTTTTGTGTGTAGTACATCCTTAAGCATCTTTTGTAATGCTGGATGAGTGGTGACAAATTCTTTCAATTTCTGCTTGTTATGGAAGGTCTTTGTTTCACCTTCATTTATAAATGAGAACTTTGCAGAGTATAGTAATCTAGGTCGACAGTTTTTTTTTTTCTCTCTCTTAAGATTTGGACTATATCTTGCCATTGTCTTCTAGTCTGTAGGGTTTCTGGTGAGAAGTCAGTTGTGAGTCTAATTGGAGATCAGCAAGTTGAAAGGAGCCAAGAGCCGCCATAAAAAAAATGGCCTTAATAAAACAGTCCTGGGAAATGGGGAGTAAACTAAGTTCACAGAGAAAGCAGATAGCTACTACCCAGAGATAAGGGCTACTACCCAGAGATAAGGGCGACAGAACATCCTGGTATGCACCTAAGCCCCCTCCCCTGTGCTTGTTCAAGCTTAACAAAGAAACCGTGAGGCACGTAGGGCACGTAGCCACCCCTTTCTGCTCTTCAAGGACAACCTCCCCTTGTCCAAGCTTAGACACGTAGGGCACGTAGCCCCCGTTTCTCCTCCTCCTCGACGACCTCCTCCCATTGTAGTTACCCAATAAACATACGCCACCCTATGGTATGTTAATTTTGTGGTTTTGCCCCTTAAAAGCTGTGTGAGATAGCTGCTCGGAGCTCCTCTCTCTTGCTCGCTGCTTGCAGCAGTAGAGGGCCCATTTGCGCAAATGAAATAAAATTGCCTCCTGCCTTTTGCATCGTCTGGTCTGGAGTCTGTGTTTCTGGGGTCGTCACAAAAGGACACCGCTTTTGGGGTCCTACAAAGTTACCTAGTGGTCTTCTCATGTACAGGTTAGAATCTTTTCTTTATGCCTTACCATGGAAAGTTTGATTAGTATGTGTTGTGGTGAAGATCTTTTCTAGTCATATCTGCTGCAAGTTCTATGTGCTTCTTGTACTTGGAAATTCCTTTCTTTTTTCAAGTTAGGCAAGTTTCCTATAATTATTTTACTAAGTAAGCCTTCTAGTCCTTTCTTTCTTTCCACACCTCATGCACTCCTAAGACTCATATTTGGATCTTTTGATAGTATCCCGTAGATCTCCAACACAGTTTTGTAGTTTTCTAATTTCTTCTTGCTATTTTTGGTCTGACTGTAAAATTTCCAGTTTTTATTTTTTATTTTTGACAGGCAGTGTTAGTGAGAGAGAGACAGAGGGCAAGGTTCACCCCCCAATGGCCGCTGCAGCTGGTGTGCTGTGCCGATCTGAAGCCAGGAGCCAGGTGCTTCCTCCTGGTCTCCCTATGCGGGTGCAGGGCCCAAGCACTTGGGCCATCCTCCTCTGCCTTCCCGGGCTACAGCAGAGAGCTGGACTGGAAGAGGAGCAACTGGGACAGAACCAGCGCCCCAACCGGACTAGAACCTAAGTGCTGGCACTGCAGGCAGAGGATTAGCCTCGTGAGCCGTGGCACCAGCCAAATTTCCAGTTTTATCATCTTGCTTGGATATTCTTTCTTCTGTCTCACCAACTCTGTTGTTAAGAAATTCCATTGCATTGTTTATTTGATCTATTGTGTTCTTCATTTCTAGCATTCATTTATTTTTTAAATTCCATTTCAAGCATTCCTCAACCTCTTCATCTTCACATTCTAATATTGAAATGTTGTACTCTTCCTTTGTGGGGCTCATAGTGTCTTCCGTATTATTGTTTCTTGAACTTTTGCCTTTATTTTTAGGCATTTGTAGATATTTTTGTTTGGTGGCTTTTATCTTTGATCTGTGCCTCGAGGGCTTATTGGGATTCTACACTTTCAGTGAATAACAGATGGTGTGTGCTGGGTGTGGCTATGGAGCTCTGTTCAGATCTCCAGGATGGGGCAAGTATCCAGGGAAACCCAAGTTGAGCATGTTAGCCTTTCTCTGGTTAACAGGATGGAGAGGATTGATTACCACTATTAGTGTGACCAGCCCTTCTCTCAGCTGAGGAACAACTGTTAGTCCCCAGTATGCTCATTTCTCATCTGCACCCATTGTAAGAAATGCACATATGATCTGTGGAGTCTTTCCTGTGAACATGTTTCCCTCTGCTATCAGCTACTCTAGGCAACCCAGGAGCCCTGAGAGTGTGTAGAAACACTCTGTGGCTGCCTAGAATCCAGTAACACCCTGCATCCTCTTAAGCAGTCACAGTGTTTTCTCAATCTCAGCTCCCAGGGTTCTGAGGGTCATGGAGTGCCAGTGGGGCCATTCAGCCCCACTAGGCAGTTCTCTCTGCCAGGAAATTAAGGTGTTCCCAGAGCCACTGTTTGTGTGAGATCTAGTTCACTGGATTGAATCAGATTTGATGTCTGTAGGGAATGCGGGTTTTTGTCTCCTGATCTGTGGTTCACAGGTGCTCAAAGTACCACCACAGCTCTGCTCATTTCACAATTGTGCTGCAAACATAGGAGAGTCCACCATGTGGTACTTCCCTTCTGTAGGGATGGCTCTCCTTCCTCCCCCCATTGCCAGGTGGGTGTAACTGGCATGGAGGGGTCTTTTTCCCTTGGTTTCTCCTGAATCACTGTGGTTGCCCTAGCCAGTTAGATATAGAAGGTTATCCCAGTAATTTCTGGGAGTTCACACAGGAGCTGGGGCAGCCACTACCTGCTTGTGTCCAAAAGTGGCGTAGGCCTCCCACGCTGGCTGTATGTCTGTTGTAGTGGGGTGGGGGAGGGGATAGTACCACATAGAGGTCTGCTTCCCCCCACCCCTCTAGAGGATCTGGGTGGGACTCTAAAAGATGCCATTCACTAAGCACTCCCTCCTGCTGTATCAGCAGCATCGTGCATTCATGGAGTCAGCTCTCACCTAGTTTGAATGTAAGCTTGTGGGTCTTTTATTGCATGTCTGCTCTTTCAGCATGGGTCCACACCATTTCTACTACTTTTTCAGTATCTCCCACTGCAGTTTCCCTGCTGGTTTATCCTGAGAGTGTATTTTATACCCTGTTTTTAAATATTAGTTTTGCCTAGCTTAAATCAGACCACCCTGTTACTATTCTTCCATCTTGGAGCCTCATATTCAAATATCTTTTAAATATTTGTTTATTTGAAAGATAGATATATAGAGTAAGAGAGAGAGAGAGAGAGAATCTCCCATTCAGTGGTTTACTCCCAAAATGGCCATAGTGTTCAGAGCTGAGCTAAGCCAAGGCCAGGAATTAGGAGATCCTTCTGGGTCTCCCACATGGGTGCATGGGCAGAAGGATTTGGGTCATCTTCCACTGCTTTCCCAGGCACATTAGGAAGAGGCTAGATTAGAAGTGGAATAGCCAGTAATCTAACTGGCTTCTGTCGCTCCCCCTCTTCATGGAGGAACGACACTAAACCCTGCCTAGGCTTCATATCCGAGTCACAGCACCATTATGTCGCTCCCCCACTTCGTGGAGGAACGACACAGGACCCTGCACCGTTCTTTCGTCTGCTCGGCCCTTCCCGGGTTTGCTGCTGGTTCTTTCAGGGTTGGCTATGGTCCCTTCCACCTCCGTGGAAGGGCGGTTCCCCCTGCCACTTTCCCCACTTCCGCGGGGGAGCGGCACACCGCCGGCCGGCTCTCTCGGGGGCTGCACAGGGGTTCCTCAGGTGTTCCTGGTGCATGTTGTCTCTCTCCTCCTTTATAGTACTCTTCCACGAATCCCAACTTTGCTACCCACATGACGAGTATGCTGCTCTCCTCCAATCAGGAGCAGGTCCTACAGTTTATTGGTTGAACTGGAGGCAGCTGTGTAGAAGCTGTTTCCTCCTCTCCCAGCGCCATATTGTGGGAGAGCAGATGCATAGAATAAGTCTTAATTCCAGTAACTTAGTGTAGTCCAAGTTGCTCCCAGTTGCTCCCCACAGCTTCCATATGGAATAATGGCACTGCAGGCAGATGCTTTTTAAGAGCTCTCACATAGGAGAGAAGGTAAAGCTATTCTTTGCTGAGCCAGCAGTAAGAAGTACCATTCAGCAGAAAGAATTATAAAGAGGCAGTTTCTGGTCCAATACGAGCAGAAATGCTGCCAGGTATGTAGTGTTATGCTGTGCATATATCCTGCTATACCCTACATGTACACTTGCTCATTTAATCTTCACCATGACCTAATTATGCAGCAGGTAGTAGAGCCTGTTTTCAGATGTAAAAACATCTCCCAATTTTTAACGGATTCACATAGAGTCACACAACTATTGAGAATCGGTGCCTGGATTCCCACCCAGATGTTCTGCTGCAAACCCCAGAAGTACCAGAGCACATTTGGACACTAGCTTCTAATACAAGGATACCATCAAGCCACCCTGACATAAACTGGCCTATTCCTTTCCAACTGGCTGGTCCTCATCCAGAGAGATGGTGCTTGTATCTCTGTGGCTGATTTTGTGTATTCTTCTTTGCAGCTGTGTGTGCAAAACAGGATATGAAGGGGACAGAATTCTCTGTTCTGAGATGGCACTTGCATGGGATAAACACCATGACACTAGAACCATAATGTAAAAGTTGGTTTTATTTCCCAGATGCCTGGTATTTTTTATGAAATCCTGGGGGAAGGCATTACAAAAGGCAGTGTCTGATAAAATTTCATAGGCATTAAACACTTGATTTTGATTCTCAAATTTTGAAGACAGCTACCAGGTGCTTGCTGTGAACATCAGCTTTTTAAATCCAAATAGGAGGGGGCTTTGGTATCTTAAAAATAGCCTGAGAATCAGATATTGAAATCAATAATATTGACTCTCAATTAAAACTTGACAGCTTACAAGAGATTTGGATAATTTACCTGATGGCATTTGCCTCTCCCAATAAACCAAAGTAGATAACGTGAAACCACTTCACATGTAAGGAATGAGATTCAAGGAAGTGAAGTGACTTGTCCTGAGTTCTGTTGTTAAAAGGAATATAGCCAAAATCTACGTGTTTTACTAATATCTTCCAAATATTCTCACCATCACCTGAACCTAGTCATCTTCAGTCTTTGCCTACTATTCCATGACTGGTCCCTTTGCTTTCTTTCTAGTCTACCTATAGGGCTTTGCCCACTCAAAGTAAGAATAGCATGAAGTGAATCAGATGTTTCCAGGTGTAAATATCTTTGGGAAATTCATTTAGCTCTGAGAGTAAAATCCATACACAACTGTGCAGTCTTAGCTCACCAGATTCCACCTGGGTGAATCCCAATCAGACAGTGTTATCTCAACAATGTACTGAAGAATTCAGCTAGAAAATTGCAGGCCCAAACCTCCTTCCCCAAAGCTGAAACCCTGTGGTGCGGGGGTTGTATAGTTTGGGTTCCTTATCTTTACAGCTGCACCTGTGTGAGGATAAGGGGCCAAAGCTGTGGAACCCTTGCAGGAGATGTCCTTTGAACTCCCTGCATGTGCTCTGAGTTTCCCCGTGAGGTGTGAGGTGATTTGCTAATGAGCTTCCCTTGGTGTGAGAAGATTTGCTAAATGGCACCATAATGTGTGGAATGTCTGAAAACCCTACAAAAACCCTGACCCTTGACTTCTGGCGGCTGCTCTGTTCCTGCGTGTTCAGAGAGCTCCAGCATGCTGGTTTGAATAAACCCCTTGCTGATTGCATGAGTGTTTCCTGGGGTGGTGGACATTTCTCGACCCTAACATTTGGAGGCCCCTGGGAGATCTGGTCTGCTGCCTGTGGACGCCTCCAAGGGATATCTCTCAGGGTAAGTAAAGGCGCCTATTCTTGTTATTTTATGTTGTGTTGTTACTCCGGTAGTCTGTGAGCACTCTAGGTCTATTCAAGTTTTCTGGTTTTGAGAGTTATTGCACTGGTGTAGTAGCTGTTGGGGCAGGTGCGTGAGCCCTCCCCGACTGTGGCCAGCAGATGTGCCCAGGGGGCCACAGGTAATGGCCCTGGGGGATGCCCCAGGAGGAAAAAGGAAGGCTGGGGATGCCCAGGGGTTTCTGTCGGGTAGATGTTAAGTCTGCATCTGTATTGCCAGCTCAGTCGGTAAGGCAGGCCGGTGTGGCCTGCGTATTATTTTAGGGTTCTTACAGACACTCTAACTGGTCATTGTGTGTTGATCTCTGTCATTGTCTCCCTGTTCCTGTACCTTGTGTTATCTGAAACCATGGGTCAAACTGTGTCTACTCTGTAGGGGACGAGGCTCCCCAACTCTGTAGGAAGGAAGTGGGTCACTCTCACAGTGCAGCGTGAGGCCAATGGTCCATTTTTGTCTTTTTTGTCCAGTGTCCTTTTTTGTGAGTCTTTTTGGTGTTTGTTTTTGGCTGTTTGTCCCATTGCAAGAGTTTCAGAAAGGTAAATACAGACTTAGACAACTCTTAGAAAGGGAGACTAATCACCCTTTGTTCTGCAGATTGGCCTACTTTGAAGTAGGGTGGGCGCCTGAGGGCACCCTTGACATCCTGGTCTGGCAAGATCTGGTAGAAACTCCCTTTCCTGGTTAAAGCCTTTTTACTCCCTCAGGAACAGCCTTCCAAGGAGATTTTAGCCATCCAGGACTGTCCCGGCAAAGCAGATGTAAAGAAAACTAAGACTTCAGCCTTGGCGCTGCTCTATTCTGTTTTACAGGGTGACTCTGAAGAAGATTTCATTTTCCCTCCTCCCTACCAGCCACCCAGCCCTGGCTGTGGGGCCTGCAGCGGGGACACAGGAGAGGGTACAAGAAGCAGCTCCCCAGGGGCCAGCAGAGCCCTCCACTCTCCCTTCACATGCAGCAGGGAAACCCCTGCTGTGCCATTAGCAAGTGCCTGGAACCCCCTGTGTGTTCAAAGCTGGCCCTTTGAGCCTCAACCTGCAGGACTCAGCTGGGGCCCAGGAATGGCAGGTGGAGGGTGGGAAGGCAAGCCTCCCAACTCATTCCTCGGGATCCTAACTCCCTGAGACATACCCGTTCCCCCCAGACTGACTCCCCATGGCCGACCAAATGGGGCAAGTGGACAGATCTCCTGGACTTCGGGACCCGGTAAGTTGCCCTGGGGCACTCTGTACTCAGGCCCGCCTTTGTGTGGAAGGGGAGGCTTCTGTTACCCCTCTACCAGGTGCCTGTCTGGTGTCTGTAAGGGAAGAGAGTACGTATGTGGTGTAAATGTGTTTGTGGCTCCATGGCCCTGCAGCTACAGAGTCTGAATGGGCCCTAACCTGCAGCTCCATGTTCACCAGGTGGGCGAAGCGATCTCGGTCCAGATCAGTGCCTGTTCCAGAGGTTTTTACCTTTTGTTTTGTGCAACCAAGGGGGACATTTTAGACTTTAACTCCCTCTGTTTTGTGGTATGTTAACTCCACCCCTTTGCTGGGAGTGGAGGGGTGAAAGGTCAGCTGCCTGTTGGCATGGGGTAGTAATAACTTAAAATTTTTCTAAATCAAGTTAATCTCTGAGCTTTTCACCCAGGACACCCCAGCCCCCTGGCCCACAGTCACTCTTGGGACCCATCTTGCAGCTGCCAGAACAAGTATCTGACTGTTTACTGGGTGCAGTCTGGGAGCCGGCAGCAGGTGCTGTTAGTCACTGCTGGGATGGATGGTGGCTTCTTCCCAACAGACACTTTTTGTCCCAGATTACCTGGCTACTCCCTGCTTCATCAGCTCCATGGAAACACTCACACGGGGAAAACGGCTTAGAAGTTCTGGTCAACTGGTATTATGACTGTGCTCCCCATGCTTGACAGAAATGTAACTTGGAGACGTTAAACTTGTGCCTGCAGCAATGCCAAACGGGGGCCCTCACAGCCACCAGGAATATGAAGAACAGGACGAAGCCTGTTTGGAGGCCTAGAGATAGACTTTGCTAAGTTAGTACCCAGCAGAGGCTAAGGATACCTGTTGTTACTGTTTGCAGGACTCAGGCTGGGTGGAGTCCTTCCACACCAGAACAGAAAAAGCCAGAAAAGGCACCAGGGTTTTGCTGATTAAGATCTCACCCAGGTATGGGGTGCCTACCACTATTGGGAGATTGAGGCTGAACTTTGATGTGTTGCCTTGTTTAAAAATGCTGTCTTAACCTGTTAAGAATCTCAAAATTATTCCAAAATGTAAATCAAGAAAATTGGCAGATAAAAAACATCACAAGTGTAAAAATATGTGCTTAATACGAAAGGTTAAAAAGTGTTTTTTTTTCAAAAACATGGTTTGTAAGAATGACTTCATCCTGATAGCTAGTTTACTCTAGACTAAAATGGAAATGATGAAATGCTTTAAGTTACAGAAGGTGTGAGGAAGCCACAGAATGTTAACCAGATATTTTCGATTTTGAGCCTTCGTGGCATCCTTGAGTCATTCAAAAAAAAATAGAAATTTCAAACATTTAAACTTCGACAATTTCCAAGGGCCAATTTGTAAGTTGTCAAAGAACATATGTCTCTCACCTTGTAGAGACACCAACTAATCAGGCTCTTTGGATTATATCAGAATTACTGTCAAAATATACAGTGGTGAAAAGTTAAAAAGTCTAATCATCTTGTGTTACTAGACACGATGGTTATCTTAATGAGAAAGCCCCAGGGGCCTAAAAGAGTTAAATACTTCGTAGAATCTACATGTGCTTTGAAAAATACTGTGAAGTAAGCAAGTGCCTCTTGGTGGTTAATAAGTTTATAATCTTAAATGTGGCAACTTAAAATCTTGTCATCTACAGTTTTATATATATCAGATTGGCTGCTCATAAAACTAAAGCATTGTTGGTTCTGTTTAGCTATCCTCCTATAGGTTCTGATGGAATTTTTCCAGCCACAAGTATTGTATTCAGTGCTTTGGGATGACTCTGTAACCAGATGAAGCCAATAACATGTTAAAGGTACCAGCTGTGAGAAAGTATGGTTAGCTGAGGTTAAATTTGCTGGTTAAACAAGCTACGTCATGTTAGATATTTAAGAGATGTTTCCAAATATATGTATTAATATTTATGAAAGGCATTGGACCTTCCGGTAAATGTTTTCTTAGGTTGTTATCTAATGGTTAAATCTGCTTTCTAAGTTTTCATGTGCTATTGCTATTGTCAGTAAGCGATCTGGGACTGGCTCCCCCATTTCTCTAGATGGCTAGCATTTTTCTGTAATGGCATAGCCAAAATAAGAGCTTAAATTATTATTTCTTAGATTTACTTCGCCATCAGTGAGGTAAACAGGAAAGACCTCCCTTTCAAAATAGTTTTCCTCATGGGCATTGTCTGCCTCAACATAAACGACAGCAGAACATGCCTGTGACTACAGACTTCCACTGAAGATTAGAGATGGGACTTGAGCACCCCCTTGACTTGCATCCTCTGGTCTGCTTGAACAAAAACCAGGAGGAAAAGAAAGCTAGGCATCAGAAGCAGTGGGTGGCAGACCTATTAATGGCTGCTCTGTACAGTGATCTGCCCTCAAGGAGACCCGACTGCAGTGGCTTTCAACGTGGCAAGCCTGGGCTTCAACAGAAGTCAGCTTGTGAAGAGCCCTGGCAGCTCTGCCAAGAGTTGGATCACTGGAAATGGACCTGCCCTGGAGTTGAAGGACGCCCAGGTCAGAGCCACAGATCTCATTGGCTCTAAGCTGAAAAGCCCTTCACTCAGCCCAGCTTCCCGAGTGACCACTGCAGCTGAGGGGACAGCCAAGTAGGGTGAGCAACACTGCAGGCAGAGCTGTAAATCTCCTGTTAGAGATGCCACCTGCCTTTACCTGGCCAGCTCTCCTCCCAGGCCAGCTAGGTAATGGAAGTCAACAGGGTGCCCTCCCCAAGGAGGTTCTCGCCTCCCTTAGGATGTACCCTATGTAAAGAGATGGGTCTGGGCCTCTTAACGTACAAGGCTTTAAAGCCCACCTGATTATCAAGCCCCTTCTGTCAGTTTCTATTTGGCTTAGACAGCACCTTTCTGTCCTTTGTTATAGACCCTGACTAGAAGACAAGGGCCAGCACTGTACAGTTGATGGTCCTGCCATCTCAATACTAGCCCCTAGACGAGCAGGCCATTAGAGTGGGCGGAAGGGGACCATGATTGGCCCCCATAGTTACCAGTAGAAGGGGGGAATGAAGAATTCAGCTAGAAAATTGCAGGCCCAAACCTCCTTCCCCAAAGCTGAAACCCTGTGGTGCGGGGGTTGTATAGTTTGGGTTCCTTATCTTTACAGCTGCACCTGTGTGAGGATAAGGGGCCAAAGCTGTGGAACCCTTGCAGGAGATGTCCTTTGAACTCCCTGCATGTGCTCTGAGTTTCCCCGTGAGGTGTGAGGTGATTTGCTAATGAGCTTCCCTTGGTGTGAGAAGATTTGCTAAATGGCACCATAATGTGTGGAATGCCTCTGAAAACCCTATAAAAACCCTGACCCTTGACTTCTGGGGGCTGCTCTGTTCCTGCGTGTTCAGAGAGCTCCAGCATGCTGGTTTGAATAAACCCCTTGCTGATTGCATGAGAGTGTCTCTTGGAGTCGTTCCTGGGGCGGTGGACATTTCTCAACCCTAACAGTACCATGTACACTTCTCTAATTCTAACCCTGTTCTTCACCCTTCTAGTGTGATCATTCTAATAGCACTGGAGATTGATCAAATGCTCAAGAGCTTGGATTCTGACATTATAGTGACATGGATTCCTGCCTCTTTGTAGCTCTATGATCGTGGACAACTCCTTATCTGTAAAATACAGATAATAATAACATGGCCCCCAATATTTATACTTGCAAAATAAAAATAGCTCCTGACCTCTTAAATGACAGTGGTACATGTAATGGTGGTCATTACCCAGTCCATCTCCTAGCAATCTTGCTCTTTAAGTTATCAATCTTTTCATTGTCCTCCATGCAAATATGTACTTCCAGAAGTTCTCTTGACTTGGAATTTTGTAGTTAGACTGAGGTGTCAGTTTTGCTTTTGCTTTTTCTACAGGCAAGATGTTTCAAAACTGGTGCTGGGACACACAACCGTGTGTACCAGTAAGGATGGACAGGGAATGATAATTTCTTTTAGATAAAAATTGCCTGCTGCTTGGTTCATGTGGCTGCCACAGCAATGCAAACTGTCTGTCTGTAGGCCCTTGCCAAGTACACAGATGTGTGGAGATTAAAGAGGAAATAGGGTTTTGCAGGAACTATTTCTAGAACTAGTTCCAGTACTAGACTTTGACAAGGACTTACTGAAGATTTTTTAATTGTTATAGTTGTGACAATTACCTAATCTTATTGTCACCAGTTAGTATTGTCCTATCTTATAGGAAGAGGAAATTGAGGCACAGAGACACATTTGTTCAAATCACAGAAAATAATGGTATGATATTTGCACCCAATATGACTCCAGAGCTGACCCATTAGTCTACAGTGTTGACCACACTTTATGATGGCTTCAAAAAGTTCATGGAGAGTTCACATTATGAGAGAAACTTCATGAATTTCAAAAACTTTTTCACAAATATAAATGTATCTTTAATCCAATTTTTCACATTTTAAAGCCCTTGTATATTTCTGTGGTGCTCTACAGCTTATTAGTCACTTTGACCTGCTCTCATTTAAGTAGACCAAGGCAGAGAAGGCTGCTGCCTGAGATGCAGTCAACTCCAGAGGAAGGGATACCAGCAGTACTAGGAGTGTGGCCACAGGAGAAAATGGCTGATAAGGACCTCAATCCTCATCCATCCCACATGATCTCTCATCTTCCCAGAGGCAGAAGTGAAAGATCTGTTTTATGGTGCTAAGAGGTCTGAGATATGGAAGATGGGAACCCGTATTTGAAACCAATTCCTATGTTTTGAATCTTACTATACTTTCTTGACTTTACAATTTAAGGTCCAATTTTTTTAAGATCCAAACTATTTTCTGCTGTTTGAAGAATCTGTTTCTTCCCATGATGAGAGGTACTGTCCAAGGTAAAGCTAACCTTGTTCACCATGAACTTCTTAAGCTTCCCTTTCAGGCTTTTTGGTTCTTGGTCCTCTCATTTCTGTGCCCATGGCAATTATTAGAGAAAAGATCTTGCATGGAAGTTGATGGGTGAGAAATGCCCATGGTGTATTTTCATAAAATACTTAGCATTAGTGTGGCCATGACAGTAGGAATCGGTAGAATGTAGGATAGAGTGTCACCAAAAGAGTAGGTTAAGTGTTGAGTTTGTTTTGCAAACCATGCGCCACTCATTTCCTTTGTAACACACAATGATCTGATGTCTCAGTTCCAAGAACTGTGTTAGCCTTCCTGACACCACCGTGTAACTCCCTTTACCCTCTTCTAGATCTTCCCAACAATGTCCAGCCTGATACACCTACCTCATTCTGGCTTAGGTGCCATGCCAGGTTTAGACTGTACCTCCCAAGTTTCTAAACCGGTGAGAAACTGGGGGGAGTGATCTCTGTATGACAGGATAAAGAGCTGAATCTGAGGAAAATTCCTGTTTCCATCTGCTGGTCACCACTCTTGAGACTGGGTAACAAAATGGTGGGGCTGGTGCTGTGGCACAAAGTGTTAAACCCCTGGACTGTAGCCCTGGCATCCCGTTTGGGCACTGGTTTGAGTCCTAGCTGCTCCACTTCTGATCCAGTCTCTGGCTAATGTGCTGGGAAAAAAGAAGAGGATGGCCCCAAGTACTTGGGCCCCTGGCACCCAAAAGGGAGACTCTGAAGTAGCTTCTGGCTCCTGGCTTTGAATCAGCTCAGCTCTGGCCATTGCAACCATTTCGGCAAGTGAACCCCTGGATGGAAGCTGAGTTTGAAGTCATTATGTTAAGTGAAATAGACAGTCAGGAAAGGACATTTTGTTACTCTTCTATGATAACCCTAAAATAATTGCTTTCATAAAGATATAAATTGGTATGGGGTGGAGAGATGTCATCAGAGATGGGTGAGGAGAGGAAAGGGGGAATTATTGTCCATTGAGTACAGAGTTTTAATTGGGGAAGAGGAAAACATTCTGGAGATGGCTAAAGGTGATGGTTTTGCAACAAGGTGAATATATTTAATGCCATTTTTAGTACACATTTGAAAGGTGTTCAAAATGGTAAAGCTGTGGCATTTTCCTATATTTTTGAAAAATAGAAAAAATCAAATTTGAATCTTGAAAAGGAAATGTAGGTTTGCTAGTTATGTCATCTGTGTGTGGGTCTAGCTGCAAGAACAGCATGATTCAGGGCTCAAAAAGCAACATATGGGATCTATGTCTTGACATCATCTCTCCTAAGGCCCCTTGAAGTAAGAGACAGCCTCCAGCACCTTCAGACTTAGACTACCACCATACTCGGTTAAGCAGAGAAGAGAAAACTTTCTGATAACTCCTACCAGAAACCTAAAACTAATTCTCCTTTGTAGGTTTAAACTGACTGATTTCACACCCCTCCTTTTTTAAATAAAAGTGAAAATTAGGAAAGGTGATTCTAAATTTATAGGAAATAAATAACATCAGACATACATGAAGAAAGTTACAATTACAATGTAACCTGTAAAAGCCATAATCACAAAGATTTTCACACATTTCTATCAGTAATTACTTTGTTTTATCAATTTAATGAGACTCTAAAACATCTGAGCAAGAGAACAGACAACTTTGATCTAATCATACATAGAATTATGCATCCAAGAATTACAGAATATATGTCCCAGGCATACAGTGAACTATTATAAATTTTTATGAAATTTGACAACATCACCAAGTAGGTTTCCAGACTTTGATCATAATACTAGTATGTCCTTGGTAGACAACTAGAGAAATCAGCCCCTGTAGCCAGGGTGTGGAATGTAGTGACAGGTTCAAGTCAAGACTTGTGCCCTGACACCGTCCTGGGGGAGTCATCCACATTTTATTACAGAGAAGTACTAGGAGAAGGAATGAGTGTCCCCAAGGCCAAATGGAGGGGCAGTTTCCCAAGGAGAAAGAACAGAAGCATATCCATCCGTTCACTCTCTCATTTGTTCAACATTTCCTAGTGTGTTTTGTGGTTCAGTCATTGAGCTCAATGTGAGGATAAAAGATTTCCATAGCCAGAGCTTCTGCTGCCCCAGGAGAAAACAATCTTGTCCGAGGGGGCAGATACACGTATTAAGTTACTTCAAAAACTTCAGAGGGCCAGATTGGACGTAGTGGTTAAGAATCTGCTTAGGATACCTAAATACCACATAGGGTGCCTGAGTTCAAAAGTCCTTATTTCTCTCCGGATTCTAGTTTCCTTATATTACACAACCTGGGAAGCAGCAAGTGGTGTGATAGTCCAAGTGACTGGGAGACCTGGATTGAGCTGCTGGCTCCTGTTTTACCTTGGTCCAGCCCTGGCGTTGTGGACATTTGATGAATGAACCAACATATAAAAGATCAGTAAATATCCCCCAACCTTTCAAATAAAATAAGTTAGTTTAAAAGTCATGGAAACATGGAACTAAAGGATCAGTGTCTTTTGGTGTAAGAAAGTTAATCCTAGTCATACAAAGAGGTCTTCAAAAAGTTTAGGGAAAATAGATATTAGGAAAAATATGGATTTCAAGACTTTTGCAGCAAATAAGCTTATCCTTTATTTTTATTTTTTCACACACATTCAAACACCCTAGTGTATATAACACAAAATGGTAAATGCTGTAAAGTTATGTAGAGTGAGTATTTTCCACAGCATCTAAGGGATGCTTTCTTATGTATCTTCATGATTTCTATGACAGCAGAGCCTGCTTGTAGATATGAGTAAATTAGCTTTAACATGTCTCTTTCCCCCACCCCCGGTTGCTCCTCTTCCAGTCCAGCTCTCTGCTGTGGGCCGGAGGGCAGTGGAAGATGGTCCAGGTCCTTGGGCCCTGCACCCACATGGGAGACCAGGAGGAAGCACCTGGCTCCTGGCTTCGGATCAGTGCAGTGGGCCGGCCACAACTCACTGGCCATAGTGTCCACTTGGGGGGTGAACCAATGGAAAAAGGAAGACCTTTCTCTCTCTCTCTCTCTCTCTCTCTCTCTCACTGTCTAACTCTACCTGTGGAAAAAAAAAGTGTCCCTAGTACTTCATGAAAAATCATGGAAGAGCTCAATGAAGTCTTATGTCTCCAAGCATTAGGTAAATAATTGCATTAGTTTTTTGACTCCTTTAATTTGCCAGATTAGAGAAAATAGGAAAAATGCCTTGATGTTTGTTCATTTTCCAGGGGTGCCATCACAATGTACTGCACCAGGGTGGCTTTAAACAGCAGGTGCACTGTCCTGTGGTTCTGGAGTATGCAAGTCTGCAATATGGCTATCAGGGCTTGTTCCTTTTGAGAGCTGTGGGGGACAATCTGTTCCAGGCCTCTCCTAGTTCCATGTGAGTTTATTGCAGTCTGTGGTGTCCTTGATTTGTAGACACATCACCTTGATCTCTGTCTTCATGTTCAGCTGGTGTTCTTCCTCTGCCCATGTCTATCTCCAAATACCCCTTTTTCATAAGGACATCATCTGAATTGGATTGTATCCCACCATGCTCTAGTATGACCTCATCCTAACTAATAACATCATAACCCTCCTTCAAAATAAGGTCACAGTTTGAAATATTGTGGGTCATGATTTCAACACAGGAATTTGAGGGTGAGGGGACAAAATTAAGCCTTGGCAATTACTGCCCCCTCTCTGCTCTATCTTCTGTGCTGCACACAAGTTTGAAAAAATGAAGTTGGAAGAACATCATCTCTGTATGGTACTATGCATGAAACACAATAGACCATGTCTATGACTGCCCTGAATAAGCTGACTTGAAAATGTGTAGATATCCCAAATAAGTACAAACTCTAATGATCATGAATGTTGTTTTAAAAAAACATGGACAGGCATTTATCCTAGTGTTTAAGATGCCTGTTAAGACACCTGTGTCCCATATTAGAGTTCATTCCCAGTTCAAACTCCTGACTCCAGCTTTCTCGTAATGAAGGCCCTCAGAGTTTGTAGCTGATGGTTCAAGTACTAAGGTCCTTGCCACTCACATTGGAGTACCAGATGGAATTCCTGGCTCCTGACTTTGGCCTTGTCCATTCTTTGCTGCTGCAGGCATTTTGAAAGTGAACCAGTGGGTGGGAGTGCTCTCTCTTCTCCCCTTTCTCTCCCAATTCCCTTACTGACTTCCCCTCAAATAAATCAACAAAAGTAATTTTTAAAATTAATAAAACCATCTTAGGGCTAAATAGGCCAAGAAATTGTCAGATTTGGAGGTGTTGCCTCAACACCAGAAAAAGATTCAACACCCTTTTCATTAAGGCCTTGCTCTGCCATGCAAAGCTCTATACATGGGTATAGTATACTCATACTTCTGTAAAGAACATTTACTTTAAAAGCGTATATAACAGTTTATACTTGAATATTTTGCATATGTATAGGAAAAATATCACAAATTCTATTTAATTCTTCCCACAACATAATGGGTTGTTGTGCATCATCTTTGGAGTAACTGCATGTGTTTTCTCAAAAGATTTTATTTATATATTTGAGGGTAGAGTCACAGCCAGAGAAGGAGAAACAGAAAGGTCTTCCATCCACTGATTTGTGCCCCAAATGGCTGCAACAGCCAGAGCAGGACCTATCTGAAGCCAGGGGCCAGGAGCTTCTTCTGGTCTCCCATTTGTGTGCCAAGGCCCAGGCACTTTGGCCAAACTCTGCTGCTTTTCCAGGCCATAGCAGAGAGATGGATCAGAAGAAGAGCAGCCAGGCCATGAACCAGTGCCCATATGGGATACCAGTGACACAGGAAAAGGCTGAGTCTAACTCACCATAGTGCCAGCTCCCCCATGTATGTGCATTTGATACCAATTTCTAAACAATCTTTCTCTAACTACATAGACATGATTTCCTACCTCTATTCCTTTATCTTAATATTCATCCTCAGCATGAATGACCTTCCCACCTCTATTGCCCTCATCCAAGATTCAGCCATGTCCCCTGTCACAGATGAACTTATTCAGCCTAGTCCAACTCCTCTGAGCAACAGTATTCCTCATCATACAAGCAACCAAAGTGCCAGGCGATCCATAAAAGTTAGAATTTTTATTGTTTCAAAGTGTTTGAAAGCTTGGCTCTTGTTTAATTTTTTCCCCTCCCTCTCCCATTCTCACTTTTAATTTTTATTTTATTTTTTTAACTTTTATTTAATGAATATAAATTTCCAAAGTATAGCTTATGGATTACAATGGCTTCCCCCCCATAACATCCCTCCCACCAGCAACCCTCCCCTTTCCCACTCCCTCTCCCCTTCCATTCACATCAAGATTCATTTTTGATTCTCTTTATATACAGAAGGTCAGTTTAGCATACATTAAGTAAAGATTTCAACAGTTTGCTCCCACACAGAAACATAAAGAGAAAAATACTCTGTGAGTACTAGTTATAGCATTAAATCTCAATGTACAGCACACTAAGGACAAAGATCCTACATGAGTAGTAAGTGCACAGTGACTCTTGTTGTTGACTTAACAAATTGACACTCTTGTTTATGGCATCAGTAATCACCCTAGGCTCTTGTCATGAGCTGCCAAGGCTATGGAAGCCCCCTGAGGTCACTGACTCTGATCATATTTAGACAAGGCCATGGTCAAAGTGGAATTTCTCTCCTCCCTTCAGATTAAGGTACCTCCTTCTTTGATGACCCATTCTTTCCACTGGGATCTCACTCACAGAGATCTTTCATTTAGGTGTTTTTTTTTCCCCAGAGTGTCTTGGCTTTCCATGCCTGAAATACTCTCATGGGCATTTCAGCTGAATCTGCATGCCTTAAGGGCTGATTATGAGGCCAGAGTGCTGTTTAGGACATCTGCCATTCTATGGGTCTGCTGTGTATCTCACTTCCCATGTTGGATCGTTCTCTCCCTTTTTTATTCTATCAGCTAGTATTTGCAGACACTATTCTTGTTTATGTGCTCCCTTTGGTTTTTAGTCCTATCATTATGATCAATTGTGAACAGAAATTGATCACTGGGACTAGTGAGATGGCATTGGTACATGCCACCTTGATGGGATTGAATTGTAATCCCCTGGTATGTTTCTAACTACCGTTTGAGGTAAGTCAGCTTGAGCATGTTCCGAATTGCACATCTCTTCCCTCCCTTATTCCCACTCTTATATTTAACAGCAATCACTTTTCAGTTAAGTTTCAGCACTTAAGAAGAATTGTGTATTGATTACAGTATTCAACCAAAAGTATAAGTAAAACAAAAAAATACTAAGAGGAATAACATTTAAGTTGCTCATCAACAGTCAGGGTGAGGGCTGATCAAGTCACCGTTTCTCATAGTGTTCTTTTCACTTTAACAGGTTTCCTTTTTGGTGCTCAGTTAGGTGTCACCTATCAAGGAGAACAACTGGTATTTGTCCATTTGGGATTGGCTCATTTCACTCAGCATAATGTTTTCAGAATTCCTAACAGGGATCACTTTTCAGTAAAACCAATCCCTGGAGTAAGGACAGTCTATTCAATAAATGGTGCTGGGAAAATTGGATTTCCACGTGCAGAATCATGAAGCAAGACTCCTACCTTTCACCTTACACAAAAATTCACTCAACATGGATTAAAGACTTAAATCTATGACCTGACACCATCAAATTATTAGAGAGCATTGGGAAAACCCTGCAAGATATAGGTACCGGCAATGACTTCTTGGAAAACACCCCAGAAGCACAGGCAGTCAAAGCCAAAATTAACATTTGGGATTGCATCAAATTGAGAAGTTTCTGTACTGCAAAAGAAACAGGAGAGTGAAGAGACAACCAACAGAATGGGAAAATATATTTGCAAACTATGCAACTGATAAAGGGTTGATAACCAGAATCTACAAAGAGATCAAGAAACTCCACAACATGAAAACAACCCACTTAAGAGATGGGCCAAGGACCTCAACAGACATTTTTCAAAAGAGGAAATCCAAATGGCCAACAGACACATGAAAAAATGTTCAAGATCACTAGCAATCAGGGAAATGCAAATGAAAACCACAATGAGGTTTCACCTCACCCCAGTTAGAATGGCTCACATACAGAAATCTACCAACAATAGATGCTGGAGAGGATGTGGGGGAAAAGGGACACTAACCCACTGTTGGTGGGAATGCAAACTGGTTAAGCCACTATGGAAGTCAGTCTGGAGATTCCTCAGAAACCTGAAGATAAAACTACCATTCAACACAGCCATCCCACTCCTTGGAATTTACCCAAAGGAAATGAAATTGGCAAACAAACAAGCTGTCTGCACTGCAATGTCTATTGCAGCTCAATTCACAATAGCTAAGACCTGGAACCAACCCAAATGCCCATCAACAGTAGACTGGATAAAGAAATTATGGGACATGTACTCTATAGAATACTATAGTATACCCGGTCATTTGCAACAAGATGGAGGAATTTGGAAAACATCATGCTGAGTCAATTAAGCCAGTCCCAAAGGGACAAATATCATACGTTCTCGCTGATTGGCGACAATTAACTGAGCACCAAAGGGGAAACTTGTTGAAGTGAAAAGGACACTATGAGAAACAGTGACTTGATCAGCTCTTGTCCTGACGGTTGATGTACAATGTAATACTTTATCCATTTTAGTATTTTTTTTGTTCTAGTACCATTCGTTGAACTCTGTAATTAACACACAATTATTCTTAGGTGTTTAAATTTTAACTGAAAAGTGATCTTGTTTACTTTTTATTCTTTGTGTTTCTTGAGATTTATTGCTGGTTCCATAACAGTTCCAAAATATCTGTCTTTGATTTAATCCACTAAAGAAACTATTCCTTTAAAATTATGTTTTAAAATTCAAAATATTGCAAATATTTTAGAAAAAAAAGTAGAAAAAATTTTAAAAACAGTGCTCCCACAATCACTATTAATATAGTGATATGTATTTTATACCTTTTAAAAAAATTTTTCAGTTCCTTTATATTTCTGTAATCAGCTACACTTCCATCATCTCCTAGATTATACTCAGCAACGACATTCACTATTTTACAACTTCATCATTTTTAATGATCACTGATGCTGATCCTATGGTTTAGTTTGTGTATAACACAAAATGGGGGAGTAGAGGCTGAAATACTGCCTGCATCCTGCTCGTCAAAGCACGAATCTTGCCTGATGTGGGCCTTCTTCACAGGAGAGGCACTTTTTATTGCACAGATGTGCTGTCCACCTGCTGAACCATCTACCTGTGAGTTGTCTAGTTGCAGTGATGCTTTACCCAAATTCCCTTATGGGGGAAACTTTTCTGAAGTGAACAAAGTGCATTCACACAGTAATGGATTAGGGCATGGACCTCCTCCAACTGCACGCTCCATGGCTTGCTTAACCATTTCCTTGGGCAGAGATCAGCTTTTCCAATGTAGTGATTTTAGGGTCTAAGTTATCTCAGAAACTGTCTTCATAAACCTTTTTGTGGTAAAAAAAATAAGAAAATAATACACCAAGGAACTATCAGATTGGAAAATGCATTTGTGGAATATGAAGACTCACAACTCTGGATTCTGAACTAGAACAGAAAGTGTTGATGTTGTTCTCTAGAAGGAATGGATAGCAATGGTTGAACTGCTATTTTGGGGACACATGAGGGAAAGGGTGACAAGGTGCTTGCTTTCAACAGTCCCTTCTAGCTATGTTTCTGGCATTTCAAAATGAGTATGAGTGTTAGAAAGGTTGTGAACAAAACCTTGTGAACAAAAGTTTATTCCTCATGTCTAGTAATGAACAAAATCTCTAACCCCCAAAAGGAGGGCCTAACCAGAATATAATTATCCCAACTTTTACACCATGATTTTAGGAACCAACATATACTTGCTGATAAAATACAGAATTTCCAGTTAAATGAAAACAATATATGGCAGAAGTATTTCACTAGGCAAACTTACATTACAAAGTATTCATTGCTTTTATAAAACCTGGATTAGGAGTATATCCTGTATTTTTTAACTTAATAAACCAGGCATGAATGAAGGAATTTCATTGTGATTAAAGAAGTGTGCATCAAACAGGCAAACAAAAAAGCCTGTCATTGGAGGCTGGCATTGTGGCATAGCTGTGATGCTGGCATTCATATGGGCACTAGTTTGTGTCCTGGCTGCTCCATTTCAGACAGCTCCCTGCTAATGGACTGGGAAAAGTACAGTCCTCTAGAACAGTACAGATGAAATCAGAGGAAAATGAACCCACAACCTGAGATGCCTTCAAAGTGCTCTCTCTGCAGGTTATTTGCTCCAGCAGATGTTATGGGAAGCAAGTGTGGCCTGCATGCTTTCTGCAGACTGAAGTGAACTGTATTTGGTACCTTCTGTGTGCCAAGTTCTGACATTACTTATTTGCCACTCTACCTAATTAGCCTTGTCGCTCCCCTTCTTCGTGGAGGAGCGACACTGAACCCTGCCTAGGCTTCATATCCGAGTCACGGCACCATTATGTCGCTCCCCCTCTTCGTGGAGGAACGACACTAAGCCCTGCCTAGGCTTCATATCCGAGTCACGGCACCATTATGTCGCTCCCCCTCTTCGTGGAGGAACGACACAGGACCCTGCGCTGTTCTTTCGTCTGCTCGGCCCTCCCCGGGTTTGCTGCTGGTTCTTCCTGGGTTGGCTACTATCCCTTCCACCTCCGTGGAAGGGCAGTTCCCCCTGGGCACATTCCCCACTTCCGCAGGGGAGCGGCACACCGCCGGCCGACTCTCTCAGGGGCTGCACAGGGGTTCCCCTTAGATGTTCCCCTTAGATGTTCCTAGTTCATGCCGTCTCTCTCCTCCTTTATAGTCCTCCTCTGCCAATCCCAACTCGGCTGCCCACACGCCGAGTACGCTGCTCTCCTCCAATCAGGAGCAAGTCCTACAGCTTATTGGCTGAACTGGAGGCAGCTGTGTAGAAGCTGTTTTCTTCTCTCCCAGCGCCATATTGTGGGAGAGCAGATGCATAGAATAAGTCTTAATTCCAGTAACTCAGTCCAGTCCGGGTTGCTCCCCACAAGCCTCACCTGGAACTCTGGGCTCTCCTGCTTTGGTTGGGTGCCTGGGTAACCAACACACCCTGCATCTGCCTCCAACTTTGGGAACATGTGTGAACACAGGGGAGTGAGCACCATCTGTGCACCAGGCACACATGAATGCATGCACATGTGCTTGCAAGAACACCTTTGTAAATGAGGCATACATCTGTGTGTTAATGTACAGGTATGAGCATATTTGTGTGCTAGGAACATATCTGTGCATGTGAACATCTGCATGCCAATACCAGACACATGTCTGTGCATGCACATGTATGTGTGTGAGAGAGAAAGAGAGCACATTTGTGTTATAGGTACATACCCACGCATACACATGTGCTTGTGTGAACACTTCCTTGTACCATGCATACATATGTGCATACAGGTGTGCCTATATGAACCCTTATGTGTACCAAGTATCTTTACATGCAGCAGCCTCCCAATGTCCCTCCAAGTGTGATGCTACTATTTAACCCATTTTCTAGATGAGCACAATTCTCAAGAGGGTAGGCAGTCTTGACTAAGATCTCTCCGCTGCAGTGAGGAACCCAAGCCTTAGCTGTGCAAGCAACTCAAGCCCAACACTTGAGCCCCAGTAGAGACTACTCCACCAATACTCACCTAGTAAGTGACATATCAAGGGGTCCTTGCTCACATTTGTCTGTATCCCACTACACTGATCCATAAACTTTTGAGGAAAGAACTCCCACTTGCTGACTATGTCACTCCTATCACTGACAAATATTTGTCAAAATGAGAAATAAATTGACAAATTTTCTCAACAGGTACTGTGTTCAGTTCACTGAAGTCTGGTTACTCACCCGGAAATTCGCTAGCCCAACAATCTCCCATGACCCACTGTCTGTCCAAATGAGAGCCTCACCCAAGTGCCAGTTCCCCGAGCTGCCTGTAGCATCACACCTCACCCCCCTGCCTATTCAGGCTCTTTCCACTCTTGACTTTCACTGTTGCCTGTTTCTTCTTCTCACCACATCAGGCCAAGTGTCTGTCTCCCACCACAAGATCTCAGATCATAGATTCCCAACTTTTCTCCAACTGTCCATGAGTCACATAACCTGAAAATCTAATAACTTGTATCAGGATGTCCCTCTCTTCACACGACAAACAGATGAAGTCAAAATTCATGGCCTTGAATACTAGCCACCTTCACTCTGCTCCACTCACTTTTCTACCAAACAGCCTTTTCCTTCACTCAACTGTCACTTCCCCAACTGCACACCTGGATATGTTCTTTCATCACTTGGACCATGATAGTGCCTCTCTGACCACTGCTAACATCCAACACAGGCCTCCACTCCCTTACATCATTCAATGCAAGGGGTCTCTCAGGCATCTCAGTTCTTGTACTCCCTCTTTTACACATGAATTTACTTCTTAGAAGGTATGTGCCGATTTATTTAATAACCTCAAGTGCTTTCTAAAGGAATTGAGACCATTCTGAGCTTTATTATCTTTGTGTAAACTTGCATATAGTTGCTATTGCCATTTTGTGGTATTTAATGTAGTTTTAGGATAATGACTTCACATAGAGTTTTTGGCAATTATAATCAAGGAGGAAACCCTTTTCATATTCAGTTTTTTGCATAAGGTGCATAAGCTCTCAAAGGGGCCAAGTTACTCTCCCACTATCACACAGCTCATAAATTTCCTACCCAGGAATTGAACATCAAAAGCAATGTTAAGAGGGAAGTTTATAGCAACCAGTGCCTACATCAGGAAGCTTGAAAGATATCAAATAAATGACCCAATCATGAATTTCAAGGACCTGACAAACAAGAACAAACCAAGCCCAAAATTGGAGGAAAGATATTATTTATTAATAAAATCACAGAAAAGGCCGGCGCCGCGGCTCACTAGGCTAATCCTCCGCCTAGCGGCGCCGGCACACCAGGTTCTAGTCCCGGTTGGGGCGCCGGATTCTGTCCCGGTTGCCCCTCTTCCAGGCCAGCCCTCTGCTGTGGCCAGGGAGTGCAGTGGAGGATGGCCCAGGTGCTTGGGCCCTGCACCCCATGGGAGACCAGGATAAGTACCTGGCTCCTGGCTCCTGCCATCGGATCAGCGCGGTGCGCCGGCCGCAGCGCGCTGGCCGCGGCGGACATTGGAGGGTGAACCAACGGCAAAGGAAGACCTTTCTCTCTGTCTCTCTCTCTCACTGTCCACTCTGCCTGTCAAAAAAAAAAAAATCAGAGAAAAAATAAACAACATTTAGACCGAAAAGATACAAAAGATCACTAACAACTGTCTACTTGTCAAAGCCAACATACTGAACCACTTCAGGACTTCCTATCACCCTTCTCTGCAGAAACAGCAAAACCAGCCTGCAGCTCATTTTGTTCTACTTTGTCTCTGACTGATCCTCATGCTTTCTCTTTCTACTCAGGTTTACCACTTGTGTTTTAAGAATTTAGAAAAATCATTAGAAATATCATTCAATACACATCATACTGAACATTAGAGCTCAACAACACAGCACACTGTAAAGGATCAGTTGCTTGCCCTCATGATCATGTGGCTTATTGCCACTGCCCAGCATTGCAAGAGAGTATCATAGCATAGACTACAAGCCTAAGGAAAAACCACAATTAAAACTGGAAGTATATCTTCTATTGAATATGTAACATTTTTGTACCATCATAAAGTGGAAAATGCCTAACTGAACTCTCATCAGGTGAGAAACATTTCTATTCTATTTTTCTTCTCTCCTAAAACTTCATTTTAAAGATTTATTTATTTTAAAGTCACAGAGAAAAGGAGAGAGAGAGAGAGATCTTGATCTTATGTCTGCTGGTTCATTCCCCAGATGGCTGCAGTGGTCAGCACTGGACCATGGAAAATGTGCATTATACAAAAAAGTATACATAGATTTCAAGTTTTTCTACAAAAACATGATATATTTGCTGGAATTCCCTGCGCAAGTGTGGGAGACCTGGAGGAAGCTCCTGGCTCCAGGCTTCAGATCAGCTAACACTCTCTCTCTCTCTCTCTCTCTCTTCTGCATCTCTGCAACTCTGCCTTTCAAAAAATAAATAAATCTTTGGGGAAAAAAGAAAGAAAAAATATTCCAAACACATAGATGTTTTGCAGATGTACTAAGGTAGAAATAAGCAGAGAATATTTTTAAATTGCTTATGAAAAGCCCGCATTACATTGATGATGGTTCAAGTTGACTGGAACTTGAAATATGAATTAAGTAGAATAAGCCTTTCATAAACAGATGCATATATCCATAGTATTCTCATAATAAGTTAAATCCCATATGAAAATATAATGAAGAACAAGGGAGATTCAAGAAAAAATGCAAGAGGTGGTGAACATTTTTAAACAATGCATGTAAATTTTCCAATTAAGTGAAAATTCAAGAAGAAAATCACATGACTATTTAGACTGAATGTTGAAAAGCATTTAAAAAATCAGTATGACTTTAAAAAAAAATACTGCTAGCAGTATAGTAAAAAGTGGCTTCCTTACTCTGATCGAGATTGTTTAAAAAGTATCCTACAATAAACAACACAATAAATACAAGATCATTGACGGCTTTTTCTCTAGAAGTAAGCCTAGAGCAGGCGCCTCCACTATCTCCAACTTCTTATTGGAGGAGTGGGGGGGGGGCAAAAAGAAAAAATAAGGTGTAAAGATTTCTAAGCAATAAAATGTCCATATATTAGTGATATTTAGAGGGAATCCACAAAATCTAAAAACAGATACAACTGATAAATCAATTTAACAAGATTGCTGGAAAGATCAATATTTTTGAAATCCACTAGATTACCATACACCAGCAAGAAACAAATAGAAAATATTAAAGGTGAGTATGCAGAGTAGAAAGCAAATACTGACAGGAGAAAAGGGAAAAAAGGATTAAATCATGGGATGTCTTTCAGTTTCTTCCAATCAATATTAAAAAGTAACACAAACGACCCAAAAGGAAAATGAGTCACAATATGAAGAAAATGAAGCCCAGAGACCGACGCACAGAACTGTGACTCACTGAAGCAGTTACTGCACCGAGAGCTCCAGCAGGGACCCATCAGGGAGGACAGGGCCACAGGAAGGACCCGGCAGGTGCAGGAGCAGAGGGGAGAGGCCTCCCGCCTGGGGAGGTGGAGTCCGACCTGCACCCAGGCCTCGCCTCCTGCTCTCCCACCCAGCACAACCTGAAGTCATGGGCCCATTGCCGTGAAGGATGTTGATGGGCTGCGTCCTTTGTGAGGTTGTTTGCGCTCATGGCCGTGCACGCTGTCCAATCAGGCACGACGACGTCCACGTCACGTCATCACGCGGGGTCTTGACGTCACAGTCATCTTACAGTTCTGGGCAGGAGCGAGGTGCTAGGAGACGGCTCTGCAGGCTCCAGCCTCCCTAAGCAAGTCGGGCTCGGTGGCCTCCACCTTCATCACCGGGGGACGCTGGACACCTGGAGCTGAAAACCGCGACGTGGTGAGTGTGTGCGCCCAGGTGTCGGGAGAGGCGTAAAGCAGCCGTGGAAGCTGCTGAGAAGCTGGCAGGACGCGGGCCTCCCAGAGCTCGTCTCCGAATCTGTGGCGCCATATTGCCGCTGGCCCAGCGCTTCCCTCGGTTCCCCCAGACCCGGGGGTCGGGGTCTGGACTGGCACCCGGGACCCCCGACGCCCTGCCCCTTCCCTGCTCTCAGCGACTTCTCATCCCCAGAGCCTTCCCGGGGCAGCTGTGTGGCAGCAGCCCCGCGTCTCCCCGACTGTGCAGTGGGCACGGGGTGGTCATTAGGGAGAATGTGGGCTCCGTGTGTGGGGTGCGTGTGGGACGGGAGCTGTAGTTTGTGCGGCCCTGGGCTCCTCCGTCCTTCCCTGCCAGGACCTGATTCCCCACAGTTTTCTAAATATGTGGGCAGCAGGGTCTCTTCCAGGATGCTGGTCTCTCAGCACAGCTGTTTCTAGGGGTCTCTCCACTTTCTGTTTCCAATAACATGGTCACCTGGGGTGGGTAAGGCTAAAACAAAAGTTCTGTTTGACTTGGGTTTCTGTTCAGGTTTTAGAGGAGCTCAAGTGCCCTGTAATTTGACACTTGGTTATCATCTTAGCCTTTACACTGTCTCTTGACAGCCTGCTGTCTGCATTTGCGCTTTTAACATAGATAGTTTTTCTGCTCAAATTTATGAGTATTTTAAAAATTATTCTGTTCCATAAAAGCCTTTCCAATCACAAAGATATGTCTACTGAGTTTTTTTGAATTTATATTTTGATATGAGAGCCTGGTTCTTTTCGTTTGTTTTACTTTTTCAAGACTGTTGGATATTAATGACAAAATTTGTGTTAATTCAAGGCATGCAACATGATGTTTTGATATGTCAGGAAACTTTGAAAAATTATGTATCATTCACTTTTTTTTTGGAAATGTCAACAATCCTTTATTAGCAAACTTGTATGATTAACTTGCTGACCTGGCTCAAAACAGCATTGCTAAGAAATTCAGGGTTGGAGGTGCACATGCACTAAAGACTGTCTCTGTAAAAAAGGATTTTTGAAATTCCCTCTTCTTAAGCATATTTTTTAAAAAAAAATCTCCAGTGTTGCAGAAAAAATACCACAAAGTGATTTCAGTCCATGAAAAAAATAGCACGTGGGATATATATATACATATGTGTGTGTATAAGATATATACTATATATAAAAATAAAATACATATTTGTAATATTGAGAAAAGATAAGAGCGTTAATTGGAAAGTTATATCCAACCATGAATTGGACAACTCACTGTGGCACATTGATCAATTTTTCCTTAGTTAGTCTATAAATTTGACACTTTGTAGCCCAAATTGAAGAGTGTTTGTAAAGTACACGGCAAATCAGACATAATGACCACATGAAAAAAAAAATTAACAACGTTAGCCTCAAGAATATTTCAGAATTGAGCATTCAAAGAAAAATATAGTACAACCTAACAAAGCATCCAATATTCACCATATTAAAAGCATGAAGCTTCTTCAAGAAGAAAAAGATGTCACTGAAGTATATTCAGTGTTCAGAAATAGAATGTTCTATGCGGGGATTTAGTGTGTTATAAAAATTTGTTAAAATAAGTGGAAAGTCCTAGTGGAAAGCAACAAAAAGGCCAAGTGCATTAAGCAAGACTAGCAGGCTAAATTGAAGTCCTAATCAGAGGAACACAAAAATGTAAAGGAAATGGAGCAATGATAAATACTGGTACAGGTTTGAGTGTGTCTCCAACAGCTTTAGAGGAAGAAATACCGTTTGTACCTTGAAATAAATGCAATATAGCAATATATGAGTGTGAAAATAGTGTAGCTTTGTCTTCAGGCCCCATATTTTAGCAAGGCAATTTATATGTTAAGGCTTGTTCTTTTTCAAATGTGCTTTATCTAGAACACATGCAGTGACTTACTAACTTCTTTTACAAAATAAGAGAGCACTTTGGGAGAAAATGCAGCCTAGAAGCCCTGCACTGGAGGCCAAGACAGAAACATCTGCAGAGTCACCCTGACATTTCCATTGGTCCTGCAAGCAGATGCAGGACAGTAACCCCACATTTTCAAGATACCACCATGTAGAATGTTACAAACTTGGTTTCATTAAATTTAACAAGGAGGTCACTGACTGGGAACCCAGGCCATTGTCACTTCCTCCAGTGTACATAAGCAGGGCCCTGGGTCAGCAGTGGAGAATAGATGAGACTTGAATCAGGCACTCTAAAGTGTGATGAAGTCATCCCAAATGGTGGGTAAATCCCACTGCACCACAACACTGCCCCCTGGAACCCTTACTCTGTCTTGGTAAGAGCTGCTATGATCATTGTTATGTTTGCTGAAATTTTTTCTTTTACATTTTTAATATAATTGTAATGATCTGCTTTTCAGCCACTTTGCCCGTATTCACTCATTTTGTCATTGCTTCTTCCACAAAATTACTCATTTTTATGGTAATAAGTAGTTTTTCAGGACAGCTGAATACCTTTTTAAGTCTTTATATTTCTCTTTGAAATTGTAGCTATCAGCAGTGCATATTTGTAATATCTTAGTCTGAATCAACTCTAATACTCTTAACCTTTTTACCAGATTGCTTAACTCTTTGATTGTGGAGTCATCAACTCTCAGAAAATTCTGTATCACCTGGAAACTATCATGTCTGTGCTCTCATATATTGTAGAACAATACCTGATCTTTTTTTCAATCATGTTTCTTTTTTTTTTTCATGTTCTCCAATATAGATGTAATTGCAGTGAACAATAACAGAAAGTTCTCTATCTTCTTTTCATACCATTATTATTCATTTCTTGTCACAGTAATCACAACATACATTATTCCATAACATATACATCTCTTTTAATTGCCTTTGCATCTAATGCTATACCCTGTATTGTTCACTAACATCCAAGTAAGCCAATGGTGATCATTTGAGCTGTGGCAATCTTGGTTTGCATTTTCATTGTGGTATGTGGGGAGCAACCCGGACTAGACTAAGTTACTGGAATTAAGACTTATTCTATGCATCTGCTCTCCCACAATATGGCGCTGGGAGAGGAGAAAACAGCTTCTACGCAGCTGCCTCTTGCCAACTTGAGTGATGACCTCCAGGAGCTGATCCTGCTCCTGATTGCAGGAGAGCAGCGTACTCGGCGTGTGAGCAGCCGAGTTGGGATTGGCGGAGGAGGACTATAAAGGAGGAAAGAGACAACATGCACCAGGAATATCTAAGGGTAACATCTATCTGAAGGAAGGTGGAAGGGTCGGTAGCCAACCCGGGAAGAACCAGCAGCAAACCCGGGGAGGGCCGAGCAGACAAAAGAACAGCGCAGGGTCCTGTGTCGTTCCTCCATGAAGAGGGGGAGCGACAGTGGTATCACAAACTTGCTCAAAATTCTGTAAATTCTGTCTACAAATTTTTGAGAGTGATTGCCACAGTATTCTGTTCCACATATTAATTTATCTTTTCCCGAATGTTGCCATTGACATGTGAAATTTTCCATCATGTATTTCTAGACACTGGTACCATTCTTATACTGTGTAAAGTACACAACTTAAGACATTCTATTTACAAATACTTTTTTTTTTTTACAATTAAAAAAATATTTTATTTATTTGAAAGTCATATGTAAACAGAGAGGGAGAGACAGAAAGAGAAATCTGCTACCCACTGGTTCACTCCCCAAATGGCCGCAATGGCCATGTTGAAACCGAAAGCCAAGTGTTCAATCTTGGTTTCCCACACATGTAGCAGAGACCAAAGTACTTGACAGTCTTCTGCTGCTTTCCCAGACACATTAGCAGAGAAATGGACCAGAAGTGAATCAGCTTGGCTTCACACTGGCACTTACATGTGATGCTGGAGTCATCCACAGTGGTCTCACCCATTGTGCCATAATGCCAGTGACAATGCAGTATTTGAACAAACACACAGCATAAATTGATCCAGTCTTTCCATTTTTTTTCTTTTGTGTTTTGAGCCTGCCAGCTCCTCTCCTCCAGTTCTTTTTTTTTTTTAATGAGTATAAATTTCCAAAGTACGACCTATGGACCACAATGGCCTCCCCACCATACCGTCCCTCACACCCACAACCCTCCCCCCTCCCACTCCCTCTCCCCCTCCATTCACACCAAGATTCACCCTCGATTATCTTAATACACAGAAGATCAGCTTAGCATACATTAAGCAAGGATCTCAACAGTTTGCTCCCACACAGAAACATAAAGTGAAAAATAATAGATGATTTTTTTAAATAATGATGAAATCAGATCAGACCTATTGTCATGTTTAATCCCAGTGAGAGTCAAGTTGGGAGTTGATAATTTCTTTTTTTTTTAGAGGAGATCAGCACAGCATGCACCAAGCAAAGATTTCAACAGTTTGCACCCCCATAGAAACACAAAGTGAAATATACCGTTTGAGTACTCATTATAGCATTAAATCTCAATGCACAGCACATTAAGGACAGAGATCCCACATGAGGAGCAAGTGCACAGTGACTCCTGTTGTTGACCTTACCAATTGACACTCCTGTCTATGGCATCAGCAATCTCCCTATGCTCCAGTCATGAGTTTCCAAGGCTATGGAAGCCCTCCGAGTTCTCCGACTCTTATCTTGTTTAGACAAGGTCACAAAGTAAAGGCTCTCTCCTCCCTTCAGAGAAAGGCACCTCCCTCCTTGATGACCTGTTCTTTCCACTGGGATCTCACTCACAGAGATCTTTTGCCAGAGTGTCTTGGCTTTCCATGCCTGAAATACTCTCATGGGCTTTTCAGCCAGATCCGAATGCCTTTAGGGCTGATTCTGAGGCCAGAGTGCTATTTAGGACATCTTCCATTCTATGAGTCTGCTGAGTATCTCACTTCCCATGATGTTATTTAGTTTTTCTTACAGAATTAGTGGTGTATTTTATATTATGAGCATCCTTTCTGGTTTTGTGATTGCAGTTATTGATATATGGAGTTTTTTTATTTAATGATTTATTTATTTATTTGAAAGAGTTACAGAGAAAGAGAGACAGAGACAAAGAGAGACAGAGAAATAAATGTCTTGCATACACCGGTTCACTCTCCAAATGGCTGCAATGGCCAGAGCTCAGCTGATCCAAAGCCAAGAGCCAGTAGCTTCTTCTGGTTCTCCCATGTGAGTACAGGGGCTCAAGGAGTTTGGCTGTTCTCCACTGCTTTCCCCAGGCACATGAACAGGGAGGCAGATTGGAAGTAGAACAGCTGGGACTGGAACTGGTGCCAGTATGGGATGGCAGCACTGCAGGCCAGGGCCTTAACCTGTTGTGCCACATCATCTGTGCCAAGTTTGTGTGTACTTAATATCCTTGTTGAACTAAATCCTTGTATTGTGACATTCTGGCTTGACTTTCTTTCACAGTGATGACATCAAATCACTCAAAATTCTGTTAAGTTTAGCTGGCAACATTAATGTATCGTCTCTCTGAACTCTGTTAGGGTAAGCTTAATCTTACACACTTTCAAGTCACACATTTTTAAACTTGCTTAATTTTTATAACTCCAAAATTATCATTCTCTGAATTTTCCCAAAATGTAGCTCTAGATATACTTCCTCAGAATTTCTCTAGTAGGTGGAGTGAGTTTTATATTGATTGATTTTTCTTCTCACTTTATATAATTACAATTAAGTATTTTTCACCAAATTCCTTTATTTTTGCATTTTATACAATTTAGTAAATGTAAAGTAACCTTTGATTTTAGAAATTTTCTGTAGTCTATATATCTTTAGATACTTGGATAATTCCTTTAAGATTATTATCTAAAGTGGCTTGATTAAAGAGATTAGGATTATTTTGGTATGCTTTTCAAATGTAATAGAATATTTTACATGAAAGTCATATATGCATGTCAATCTCAAATAAAATATTTGTAACAGGAACATACTGTTCTTTTTGAGTTTTGAAAGATACTTTGCCCATAAGAAAAATACTACACAAACACTCTTTTCATTCAATACTTGAAGGATGTTTCTGAGAGTCATGTAATTTGTATGCATGCCAACAGTGAATGCTGTTAACATTCAATAGATCCTCTGTTTAAAAAAATCCATCGTTTTCTTTTAGAGGGCTTTTTTTTTTTATCAGACCTATTGTCATGTTTAATCCCAGTGAGAGTCAAGTTGGGAATTGATAATTTCTTTCTTTTTTTTTTTTACAGAAGATCACTTTAGTATGCATTAAGTAAAGATTTCAACAGTTTGCACCCCCATAGAAACACAAAGTGAAATATATTGTTTGAGTACTTGTTATAGCATTAAATCTAAATGCACAGCACATTAAGGACAGAGATCCTACATGAGGAGTAAGTGCACAGTGACTCCTGTTGTTGACTTTACCAATTGACACTCCTGTCTATAGCATCAGTAATCTCCCTATGCACCAGTCATGAGTTTCCAAGGCTATGGAAGCCCTCTGAGTTCTCCGACTCTTGTTTAGACAAGGTCATAGTCAAAGTGGAGGTTCTCTCCTCCCTTCAGAGAAAGGTCCCTCCTTCTTTGAAGACCTGTTCTTTCCACTGGGATCTCACTCACAGAGATCTTTTGCCAGAGTGTCTTGGCTTTCCATGCCTGAAATACTCTCATGGGCTTTTCAGCCAGATCCGAATGCCTTTAGGTCTGATTCTGAGGCCAGAGTGCTATTTAGCACATCTGCCATTCTATGAGTCTGCTGAGTATCTCACTTCCCATGTTGGATCACTCTCTCCTTTATTCTATCAGTTAGTGTTAGCAGGTACTAGACTTGTTTATGTGCTCCCTTTGACTCTTAGTCCTTTCATTATGATCAATTGTGAACTGAAATCGATCACTTGGACTAGTGAGATGGCATTGGTACATGCCACCTTGATGGGATTGAATTGGAATCCCCTGGTATGTTTCTAACTCTACCATTTGGGGCAAGTCAGCTTGAGCATGTCCCAAATTATACATCTCTTCCCTCTCTTATTCCCACTCTTATGTTTAACAGGGATCACATTTCAGTTAATTTTCAACACTTAAGAATAACTGTGTATTAATTACAGAATTAAACCAGTCATATTAAGTAGAACATACAAAAAAAACTACTAAGAGGGATAATGTATTAAGTTGTTCATTAACAGTCAGGGCTATGCTGATCAAGTCACCATTTCCCATAGTGTCCATTTCACTTCAACAGGTTTCCTTTTTGGTGTTCAGTCAGTTGTCACCAATCAGGGAGAACATATGGTATTTGTCCCTTTGGGACTGGCTTATTTCACTCAGCATGATGTGTTCCAGATTCCTCCATTTTGTTGCAAATGACTGGATTTTGTTGTTTCTTACTGCAGTATAGTATTCTAAAGAGTACATATCCCATAATTTCTTTATCCAGTCTATCGTTGATGGGCATTTAGGTTGGTTCCAGGTCTTAGCTACTGTGAATTGAGCTGCAATAAACATTAGGCTGCAGACCGCTTTTTTGTTTGCCAATTTAAATTCCTTTGGGTAAATTCCAAGGAGTGGGATGGCTGGGTCGAACGGTAGGGTTATCTTCAGGTTTCTGAGGAATCTCCAGACTGACTTCCATAGTGGCTTGACCAGTTTGCATTCCCACTAACAGTGGGTTAGTGTCCCTTTTTCCCCACATCCTCGCCAGCATCTGTTGTTGGTAGATTTCTGCATGTGAGCCATTCTAACCCGGGTGAGGTGAAACCTCATTGTGGTTTTGATTTGCATTTCCCTGATTGCTAATGACCTTGAACATTTTTTCATGTGCCTGTTGGCCATTTGGATTTCCTCTTTTGAAAAATGTCTATTGAGGTCCCTGGCCCATCTCTTAAGTGGGTTGTTGGTTTTGTTTTTGTGGAGTTTCTTGATCTCTTTGTAGATTCTGGTTATCAACCCTTTATCTGTTGCATAGTTTGCAAATATTTTTTCCCATTCTGTCGGTTGTCTCTTCACTCTCCTGACTGTTTCTTTTGCAGTACAGAAACTTCTCAATTTGATGCAATCCCAATAGTTGATTTTGGCTTTGACTGCCTGTGCCTCCTGGGTCTTTTCGAGAAATTCTTTGCCTGTGCCAATATCTTGAAGGGTTTCTCCAATGTTGTCTAGTAAGTTGATGGTGTCAGGTTGTAAATTTAGGTCTTTAATCCATGTTGAGTGGATTTTTGTGTAAGGTGTAAGGTAGGGGTCTTGCTTCATGCTTCTGCACGTGGAAATCCAGTTTTCCCAGCACCATTTATTGAATAGACTGTCCTTGCTCCAGGAATTAATTTTAGATCCTTGATCAAATATAAGTTGGCTGTAGATGTTTGGGTTGATTTCTGGTGTTTCAATTCTGTTCCATTGGTCTATCCATCTGTTTCTGTACCAGTACCATGCTGTTTTGATTACAACTGCCCTGTAGTATGTCCTGAAATCTGGTATTGTGATGCCTCCGGCTTTATTTTTGTTGTACAAGATTGCTTTAGCTATTCGAGGTCTCTTGTGCCTCCATATAAATTTCAGCACCAATTTTTCCAGATCTGAGAAGAAGGTCTTCGGTATCTTGATTGAGATTGCATTGAATGTATAAATTGCTTTTGGGAGAATGGACATTTTGATGATATTCTTCCAATCCATGAGCATGGAAGATTTTTCCATTTCTTGGTATCCTCTTCTATTTCTTTCTTTAAGGTTTTGTAATTTTCATCGTAGAGATCTTTAACGTCCTTGGTTAAGTTTATTCCAAGGTATTTGATTGTTTTTGTAGCTATTGTGAATGGGATTGATCTTAGAAGTTCTTCCTCAGCCATGGCATTGTCTGTGTATACAAAGGCTGTTGATTTTTGTGCATTGATTTTATACCCTGCTACTTTGCCAAACTTTTCTATGAGTTCCAATAGTCTCTTAGTAGAGTTCTTTGGGTCCCCTAAATAAAGAATCATGTCATCTGCAAAGAGGGATAGTTTGAGTTCTTCCTTCCCCATTTGTATCCCTTTCATTTCTTTTTCTTGCCTAATAGCTCTGGCTAGATCCTCCAGAACTATATTGAATAGCAGTGGTGAGAGTGGGCATCCCTGTCTGGTACCAGATCTCAGTGGAAATGCTTCCAACTTTTCCCCATTCAATAGGATGTTGGCTGTGGGTTTTTCATAGATTGCTTTGATTGTATTGAGGAATGTTCCTTCCAAACCCAGTTTGCCTAGAGTTTTCATCATGAACGGGTGTTGTATTTTATCAAATGCTTTCTCGGCATCTATTGAGATAATCATATGGTTTTTCTTCTGCAGTCTGTTAATGTGGTGTATCACATTGATTATCTTGCGCACATTAAACCATCCCTGCATACCAGGGATAAATCCCACTTGGTCTGGGTGGATGATCTTTCTGATGTGTTGTTGCATTCTATTGGCCAGAATTTTATTGAGGATTTTTGCATCTATGTTCATCAGGGATATTGGTCTGTAATTCTCTTTCAGTGCTGCATCTTTTTCCGGCTTAGGAATTAAGGTGATGCTGGCTTCATAGAAAGAATTTGGGAGGATTCCCTCTTCTTCTATTGTTCTGAATAGTTTGAGAAGAATTGGAGTTAGTTCTTCTTTAAATGTCTGGTAGAATTCAGCAGTGAATCCATCTGGTCCTGGGCTTTTCTTTGTTGGGAGGGCCTTTATTACTGTTTCAATTTCTGTCTCAGTTATGGGTCTGTTTAGGTTTTCTATGTCTTCCTGGTTCAATTTAGGTAGATTGCATGTGACCAGGAATCTATCCATTTCTGATAGATTTTCTTGTTTGCTGGCATACAAGTCCTTGTAGTAATTTCTGATGATTCTTTTTATTTCTGTGGTGTCTGTTGTTACATTTCCTTCTTCATCTCTGATGTTATTGATTTGGGTCTTTTCTCTTCTTTTTTTAGTTAGTTGGGCCAATGGGGTGTCAATTTTGTTTATTTTTTCAAAAAACCAGCTCCTCGTTTGGCTGATTTTTTGTAATGTTTTTCTTGATTCAATCCTGTTGATTTCTTCTCTGATTTTAATTATTTCTCTTCTCCTACTAGATTTGGGTCTGGTTTGCTGTAGGTTTTCTAGATCCTTGAGGTGAATTGAAAGCTCATCTATTTGGTGCCTTTCCAATTTCTTGATGTAGGCACCTATTGATATAAACTTTCCTCTGAACACTGCTCTTGCTGTGTCCCATAAGTTTTGGTATGTTGTGCTGTTATCCTCATTTACTTCCAGAAAGTTTTTGATTTCTCTTTTGATTTCTTCTATGACCCATTGTTCATTCAGGAGCATGTTGTTCAATCTCCATGTGTTTGCGTATGCTCTAGGGATTCCTGAGTTGCTAATTTCCAACTTCATTCCTTTATGGTCTGAGAAGCTGCATGGTATGCTTCTAATTCTTTTGAATTTGCTGACACTTGCTTTATGGCCTAGTATGTGGTCAATCCTAGAGAAGGTTCCATGTACTGCTGAGAAGAATGTACAATCTTTAGCTGTAGGATTGAAAGTTCTGCATACTTTTAGAGGGCTTTTAAGATTTATCTTTATTTCTTGGTTTATTCAGTTTAATTATATCTGCCTTAGCATGGTGATTTTTTTTCTATTCTGTGATTGGAGTGCAATGACCTGTTTCATTCTTAAAATTTATAGTTTTGTCAGCCGGCGCCGTGGCTCACTAGGCTAATCCTCCGCCTTGCAGCACCAGCACACCGGGTAGTCCCGGTTGGGGCACCAGATTCTGTCCTGGTTGCCCCTCTTCCAGGCCAGCTCTCTGCTGTGGCCAGGGAGTGCAGTGGAGGATGGCCCAAGTGCTTGGGCCCTGCACACCATGGGATACCAGGATAAGTACCTGGCTCCTGCCATGGGATCAGTGTGGTGCGCCGCCCGCAGCGTGCCGGCCACGGCGGCCATTGGAGGGTGAACCAATGGCAAAAGGAAGACCTTTCTCTCTGTCTCTCTCTCACTGTCCACTCTGCCTGTCAAAAAAAATTATAGTTTTGTCAAAACTTTATAATATTTTCTAATGATTCTTTTCATTTTTGTGTTATATTTTGTTACATATCCTTTTTCACCTCTGCTTTTATTATTTGGGTCTTCTCCCTCCTTTTTTGGTTAGTTGCTCCCATGGTAGATCTATTTTTTTTTTTTTTCAAAAAAAACAGCTCTTCATTTCACCTATTTTTTGTTATTTTACTGGTTTCATTTTTGTTTATTCTCTCATTTTAATCATTTCTTTCATCTTATTAATTTGGCTTTGATTTGTTGTTGTTTCTCTAGGTCCTTGAGATGCATTGATAGCTCATTTATTTGGTATCTTTCCAATTTTTTCATGTAGGCACTGATTGCTATAAACTTCACCCTTAACACTGCTTTTGCTGTATCCCATTCCTTTTTATATTCTGTATAGATTTCTTGTATGACCCACTGTTAAATCAAAAGCATGTTGTTCAGTCTCGATGTGTTTCCATATGATTTAGAGAATCCTGAGTTGTTGAATTCCAGCTTTAGTCCATTTCTCATCTGAGATGATGCATGATATTATGTCAAAGTTTTTGAATTTGCTGAGACTTACTTTATGACCTAGCATGTGGTCTATGCTTTTAGAGTACCAGATAAATCAAGCTAAGATAGCATCTGGAATTAAATTGATTTATTGTTCGGGAACAGTCTCAAAATACATGTCAATCATAGCCCTGAAATCATTTGTTCATTCTAGTCAGCATTCTCTTTTTGAAGTCATCAAGTGGCTCACATTTCTGTAAGTTGTCTCATTCCTTCCATGTACATGATTGTACAAAATTGTGTCACTACAGCAGACCCTTTCAGATGTTCAAGTTAATGTATTCTGTTTACAATTTGTTATTTTTTAGTACTCAGAAATCAAAATTTGACCATAAATATTTATTGGTCAAGGTACTTGTATGCTCACTACAAGTTAATATATTAGTCAGCATGGTCTTTTCTAATTTAGGTTCCTGGCATTTTTATTATTTTAATGTAATTTTAAGTTTTGTATTCCTCTATGCCATCTCTATATGATTTTTACTCTTTTTCTCCCAAATTACTAATTTGTACAATATGTAATCAAAATGAACTGTCTTATATAGAGTGTATATCTCTTTATTTTGTCTTAGAATTTACCACCTGATTTATGACAATACTAGCACAGGGAAACAGTAGGTGCCATATTTTGTTTAGGATTCTGTGGTTATAAACTCAATTTAAATGTTGCAAGTTGTGCTAGATACTGTCATGAGTACAGGATTTCAGCACATTATGGAGCCAGTACCATCATGGTCATCAGCATGGGATACTATATCTTTCTGGATATTACTGGAGCTGTAAATTATTTTCTGATTTCAGAAATTTTCCAAAATACATGTCCCTGCCATTCTACAATTTTTCCAGTTTATTCTGGACCCTTTTATAGAAATACCCATCCACATGTTTGTCTTTAAATTATGTCTCACACTATAATACTCATTGTTACTTAAGGCAAAGCAAACATTTCCCTTGCCATGTGCATCAGGTTTGTATTTTTATTTTCATTTTTAATTTATTACTTTGTGTATATCAATATCCACATGAAATCTAATCTTAGCACTGCCAATGTATGGCCATTCTTTTGGGCATTTACCTAATAATGCCATGAATTTACTCAAAATTGTTCAGGTTGTATTAGCAACCTCCATCTTCATGTTCTATAACTTCACTTTTGATATTACATTGCTTCACTTTCAAGTACACATGTGTTTTATAGCTTCTTTATTTTTAGAGACTCAAAATTGGCATTCATTTTAAATTTTCCATGCATTAGGTTGAGACACTGTTATCTTGGCTCTAAGATTATTGAATTCATTAGCATACAATTTCCTTGATTTAAGAAAGTACACATTTTCTGTAGCTTAAATGTTTATTTAGGGCTGTTTTTACATCTTCTTGTGGCCTTATTTCTGCTTCTACCAAATTTGCCATTGGTATATCCAATAGTCAATATACCACATATATAAAATTGTCACATTTCTCTACTTATCATGTTGTATTTGATTTTGTTTACTGTAGCCTGAGTAAATAGTCAGTAATTTAATTTGCGTCAGTTCTATTGCAGGAAACTTAAGGGTACCATGATTTTCTTTATCATTGTTAGGGCATCAACTCTTCAATTTCTGGAAGTTGTCCAAACAAATTTTATATTCACAGTACCTGAAACAAACTAGGGTTGTTCCATCAGTCTCATTAGCTGGGGAGTTCATTTTTAGCCTTATAGACATACATGGATCTTGAAATTAACCATTTACTTTGGAAATTTAGGTAAATTTTTTTGAACCTTGAATTCACTGAACTCACAATTTTTCACAGATATTCTAGTCTAGGCTAATCCCAGCCCTGTGACCATTGTCTATGATGATTTAAATCTTTATTGTGAGATCACCATCACACTCAACATTCTATAAGTTGTCCTGGAAACATTCAGGTATACACTGTCTCATAGCCAAGCATAATCATTCTCTCCTCTCAAGGTAATATATATATAATCATGAAAAAATAATAAGCTATATGTAATATGTGTGTATATATGTTTATATATATATATATATAAAACTTCTGGATTTTTATAGAACTCTAAATCATTGTTTGATTATTGAGTTTTTTGATTATTCAAATTTTGCACTGTGTGTCTAGATATTGGCACATTTCCTGACAATTATGTGGATAAGTGTCAGGATCTTGATGTGGTTTTGACCTCAAGATTGTATATATTTATCTAATTTTAGAGGTTGGTAGAGAGGGAGAGATGGAAACTATGAGCTACAGCTGGAGGCTTGCTCCCCATTCTTGTAATGACCAGTAGCTAGATTATTATGGAACTCTAAATTATACTTTTTAGATATTAGATTTTATTTATGTATACCTTTCTAAAGTTTTGTTCTATATACAAATATATAAATAAATAAACTATATATCTATATGGGCTATTTTCCACAAAAATCTCTTTAATGTGCTTGTCACATTAATATTGTTACTCTCAATTAATCTAATGTTACTCATAATCTTGAAAATATAATATAAATTTTATTCTAACTGATACACCTCTTTGTATATCGGGTTTTGTCTTTGAATGTATTCTTATCACCTGTGTAAATGATTAGTAGTGTAATGAAAGCCCATCCTAGAACTAAACCTATCCATATATTGCTTGGATTTTATATTGAAAGATCATAAACATACTCAAAATTTTATTAATTTTGTTGGCTATTTTTATGTATATAGTTCATCAGAAAGACTTTTGGCTCTTATTCTCATTCTCCCTTTTAGGTAATATACTTTTATCTTTGGTAGTTTTGTGCATAAGTGTAACTGTAGATGCCAGTATCTTCATTTAAGGGTTTTTTTGTTATAAATGGCATTTTTCCTTACTTACAATTATTGATTTCTTCTTTTATTTCTCAAGTTTAATGCAAATTTAATACATGTTGGTTGATCCAATCCTGTTGTATATGCTTGTTATGCTATTGCTCCTACATTATTGCTGTCACTTCCAATAATCAGATTATGGGTTATATCCTCATCTTTTATTACTGTGACAAGTATACATCATGATCTAGTGTATGTTCATCCTAGCACAGAAAACTTAGTTCATCCTGGTTTATTTTTCATTGTGGTTTCATCAATTTGATTAAAATTATTTTTTTTTCATTTTCCTTATACTGTTTATTGAACACTTTTACTTTTTTTTTTTATCTTTTATTTAATGAATATAAATTTCCAAAGTACGACTCATGGGTTACAATGGCTTTCCCCCCCATACCGTCCCTCCCACCCACAACCCTCCCCTTTCCCACTCCCTCTCCCCTTCCATTCACATCAAGATTCATTTTCGATTATCTTAATATACAGAAGATCAGCTTAGTATACCTTAAATAAGGATTTCAACAGTTTGTTCCCACACAGAAACATAAAGTGAAAAATAATAGATGATTTTTTTAAATGATGATGAAATCAGATCAGACCTATTGTCATGTTTAATCCCAGTGAGAGTCAAGTTGGGAATTGATAATTTCTTTTTTTTTTTTTTTTTTTTTTTTTTTTTTTTTTTTTTTTACAGAAGATCAGTCTAGTGTACATTAAGTAAAGATTTCAATCGTGAACACTTTTACTTAATTTGGGGCTAACTTTACAAACATTAATTAAACTGAAAATAGATCTTTGAAAATTTAACAGTGGTAATGGGAGAGGGAGGAGGATGAAAGGTTGGAACGTGGATGAAAGGGAGGGTAGGGTGAGAAATATCACAGTGTTTCTAAATCACTACCTATAAAATACATGAAAATTGTATAACATAAATAAAATTTTAGAAAAAGAATGAAAATAAAATTATCAGGATTGTGAAGAGAGATATATGCACAAGGATATTCACTTGATACTTCCAATGGAAATAAGCCAAAAGTTGAAAATGATAGAATAATTAAAGAATTAAGGCACCAAAAATATTCCTTGATTTACCTTCCTTGATTTCAAAATTTTTCTCATGGTAAAAATATTTACTGGATTATTGTTCACCAAATTCCTTCATGTCTATTGATCACTCTATTATGTATCCTATATTCTAATTACAATCATCAAAATGTAATTCACGTGTAAAATGCTCATTTTTAATTGTCTTTATTCACTGTGTGACCTGTTTATGTCATCAATATCCTATTTGAGTGGCTTCTTCTTATGACATCAACATGATGGAAATGTTTTGAATTCTCTCTGCAACTATTTCATGCCCCAAATTCTCAGGCCATCTTAACCCAATCTTTCTCAGTTCCTAGAGGATTTTTTTTTTTTTAGCTTTTCTGGAATTCTGGAGGACTATAAAATTTCAATTTTAATTTTCAAGGATTTAGATACAAATGTCTTTCCATCAATGTTTATCTGGTAATTTTCAAAATTTTGCTTTCTTTCCATTCATTCTTCCTTTTTTGTATTTTAAAGAATTCAATGGACTATTTTTTATGAAATGATCTTAATGTTCTTATTGTAGTTTCACTCCTATAAAAACAGTTCTAGTCATTGTTATCACAATATATTCGTACCCTGATAAAGTTTTTAACTTGTACTTTGTATTTGAATTTATGACTATTGTCCAATTATATTATCTAATCACAGTATGTACCAATGCTAGCACCGTGAACATGTGGCCATATTTGTTGGCTTTTGATTGTGTTGTCAGTTCTCTCAAAATTTTGTAAGGAACCTAAGAAATTTTTATCTTCAAAACATCCCATATCCATCTGAGACCAGCATTCTCTTTTCCTCTTTCAAGGATGTTTTTAAGTCTTTATTGATTTTATGGATTTTCTTGATGCTGGTGTTCCTTTAAAATCACTATGGAAAGGAAATTATCTTTTCTGGATTTTAGTTTCTGAAAATTTCACATGGTGTTTAGATGTAATATTAAGGAATAATTGTTCACTAAAAATTGTCACATTTTCTTGGCATTAATCGTGTTTTTTTTTTTTTTTACAAAATTACTCTATCCACTTAGAGTTGCCACCATATCATTTTTGTCATAGCATTTAAATTCTTTTTTTCTTTTGCCTTTGAATTTAATGCTATCACTCATATATAATTTCAGTTTAGGTATACTGGTTCTTGCATTATGAATATGTGGCTTTTTCATTGTAGGTTTACAAGTCGCATGGAAATTTTCTAGGTTATCTTGGAATCTTTCCTGTACATAGTATCTCTGGTCTAACGTCAATGTACTGCTTCATGCTATCAGAATCACACAATTTTTTGCTATTTGGAAGTTTGTAGGGATCTCCAAATTTATCACTACTGTTGACATTTTCAATAGCATTATGTTTTTTAACTTTTATTTAATAAATATAAATTTCCAAAGTACAGTTTATGGATTACAATGGCTCCCCCCCATAACTTCCCTCCCTCCTGGAACCCTCCCATCTCCCGCTCCCTCTCCCAGTCCATTCGCATCAAGATTCATTTTCAATTATCTTTATATACAGATCAATTTAGTATATATTAAGTAATGATTTCAACAGTTTGCACACACACAGAAACAGAAAGTGTAAAATACTGTTTGAGTACTAGTTATAGCATTAATTCACATTGTACAACACATTAAGGACAGAGGTCCTACATGAGGAGTAAGTGCACAGTGACTCTTGTTGTTGATTTAACATATTGACACTCTTGTTTATGGCATCAGTAATCACCATAGGCTCTTGTCATGAATTACCAAGGCTATGGAAGCCTTTTGTGTTCGCCAACTCCAATCTTATTTAGACAAGGTCATAGTAAAAGTGGTTACATTATCTTAACTTCCTGCGATATGCAATCATTTTAAAAATTTGATTTAAAAAACTATTTTCACTAAATCTCTTTGTTTAGTTGCCACTTAGTAATTATTCATACCAAACTGCTCAGTTTTATCCTAATCACAATTTATCCAATGATATGAACATCACTTTTCATTTATTTTTATTTGATTATATTTCTTCACTATTTTATAACATCAGTCAGTACCCGAGTTGTAGGCAAGTGTTAGCATTGTGGGTTACTATTTTTACTGAGAGTTTATTAACTCAAGGAAAGTGTCTAAGCTTTCCTGTCTATTTAAAGTGCACATTTTTTCTGTACTACCTATGTTCAGTATATTCTTTCCCCCATTCAAGTTCTTTCCCTTCACTGCATCTGGATTGTGATGAGATTCAATTTAACATTGGAATTGAAATATTCCACAGTGTCCTTCTAGATACAGTTGTCTTAAAGTTTTCTACTGATTTACAGAGTGATGTTTTCTTGATTGAAAATCCTGAAGCTCTATATTTATTCTTAAATAAAATTGTGATTGTTTCTCTGCATTTCAAATAAATAATTCTTTTTAAAAAGAGAGAGAGAGAGAGAGATCTTCCCACCCTCTGGCTCACTCCTCAAATCATGGTTGTGGCGATGACTGGATCAGGAACTAGGAGCTTCTTAAAGATCTCCCACAAGGGTGTAAGTGTCCAAGCATATGGACCTTTTCCACTGCATTCCAAGGTGGATTATAAGGGAGCTGGATCAGAAGTGGAGCAGCCAAGATACGTTCTATTAAGGGTTCTAACAAATTACTCATACTATTGAGAGTAATCACATTATATATTATTTATGAGAACGTGAATTGATTTTACCTCTGTCATGTCGTAATTACGATTGCCTGTGTATGCTATTAGTATAACAGTTTTTCCCAATATTAACACTGTGAATGTGTGGCCATCAATGTTAGCTTTTTCCTGTGTGATAATGAAATCAGGAAAAATTCTGTGATTTACAATGACATCTTTCATGACGAGTTGATCAGAGATTTCTAGATCTGGCGTAGTAATACATGCTATGATCAGAGATTTCTAGATCTGGTGCAGTAATTCATGCTATGAAATTCATATGTTGATTATAGTCTAAAGATAATAGATAATTCATAATAAATTATTTATATCTTCTTATAGCTATTGTTGATATTTAGTCTTAATTTGCAGTATTGAAACCTATGTTATAATATTAATTCATTTTGCATTTCAAAATATTACTATCACATGTATATTATCAATACTCTACTGTCTACCAATGCTAGAATAGAGAACCCGTGACCATCTTGGAGACCTCACCGACCGGAGGGTGTTTCTCTACATTCTCCTGAAAATTTTGATGGTCACATTTTCTTTTATTATTTAAAAATCTGAGGAGGATGTAGGGAAAAAGGGAGAGAGAGAGAAAGAGAGACAGTTCTTCCATCTAATGGCTCACTACACATAGCTGCACCATCCAGGGCTGGACCTGACCAAGTCCAGGAGCAATGAAATCCATCAGGCCCCATGTGGGCAGTGCCATGCAGTTAAGTATTTGAGTATCATCGCTCCCTCCCAGGCACACTAGAAGTGATCTGGATCCGAAACAGTGGAGCTAGGACTCAAATGGGAACTCTGATATGGGATGCAGTGGGATGTCCTAATGCATCATTTTACCAACCTGTACACATTTTCGTAGACAAAAGTAATTCTTTTCCTTTTCAAGGTGATTCATTCTTTGCCTTCTGTGTAGTTTTAAAGGACTGCAAATCATTCTTATATTTTTAAATTTGCAAGTATAATTCTTGATACACATTTCTTTAATATTTTCCTGATAATTGTACTGAATTTAACATTTTGATCTTTTTGTAATCACCTAATTATCATTTATCTCTATAGTTTTTAAAAATTTATTTATAAGAAAGTCAGAGTTACACAGAGAGAGAAGGAGAGGCAGAAGGGGGAGAGAGAGAGGTCTTCCATCCTCTGGTTCACTCCAGAATTGGCTGCAATGGCGGGAGATGCACCAATCTGAAGCCAGGAGCCAGGAACTTCTTCCAGGTCTCCCACCCAGGTCAGGGGTCCAAACACTTGGGCCATCCCCTACTGCTTGCCCAGGCCATAGCAGAGAGCTGGATCAGAAGTAGAGCAGCTGGGAGTCGAACTGGCGCCCATATGGGATGCTGGCACTGCAAGCAGCATCTTTACCTGCTATGCCACAGAGTCAGCCCCAAAAGATTTATTTTTAATTCCCTCTTGAAAATCATAGTATGGAACACCCTGGGATATTATATCTTTAAAATGAGTAATGACATGTATTCATGATATTCTGAAAAGGAAAATTCATTGTAGTAGTAGCTCCTGTGGGCTAAATCTAGCTCATTTCTGTTTTTGTAAAAAGTTTTATTGGAATACAACCCCATCTATTTACCTATAGCTTACACATATTTTAGATGACAGCAGAGGCACTACAGTCCACAAAGTCAAAAATACTTTCTACCTGGCTCTTTATAGAAAAGTTTGCCATACTAGGTTAAGATTAAAGATCTTTGGGGGCCAGCACTATGGCTCATTTGTTTATTCCTCCACCTGCGGCGCTGGCATCTCATGTGGGTGCTGGGTTCTAGTCCCAGTTGCTCCTCTTCCAGTCCAGTTCTCTACTGTGGCCTGGGAAGTCAATGGAGGATGTCCCAAGTGCTTGGGCCCCTGCACCCACATGGGAGACCAGGAGGAAGCACCTGTATCCTGGCTTCGGATCGGCATATTTCCAGCTGTAGTGGCCATTTTGGGGCTAAACCAATGAAAGGAAGACCTTTCTCTCTGTCTCTCTCTCTCTCACTGTCTAACTCTATCAGTGAAATAAATATGTAAAAAAAGACTAAAGATTAAGATTAAAGATCAAAGATATTTGGATATGTTCTTGTAGGTTTTATCCAGCATTCAGAAATGTTTACAGAATATGTAACATTGTAGGCAAGCCCTCAATAAATTAATTTAAAGGTCTATTATTTGAGCATTCATACATTGGAAACAAAACCCAGAAATCTCATAACTAGTCTGTTGTTTTGTCAAAACAATCCCCTTTATGTTTTTTTTTTTACCTTTTATTTAATGAATATAAATTTCCAAAGTACATCTTATGGATTACAATGGCTTCCCCCCCATAACGTCCCTCCCACTGGCAACCCTCCCCTTTCCCACTCCCTCTCCCCTTCCATTCACATCAAGATTCATTTTCGATTCTCTTTATATACAGAAGATTAGTTTAGCATACATTAAGTAAAGATTTCAACAGTTTGCTCCCACACAGAAACATGAAGTGAAAAATACTGTTTGAGTACTAGTTATAGCATTAAATCTCAATGTACAGCATACTAATGACAGAGATCCTACAGGAGGAATAAGTGCACAGTGACTCCTGTTGTTGACTTAACAAATTGACACTCTTGTTTATGGCATCAGTAATCACCCTAGGCTCTTGTCATGAGCTGCCAAGGCTATGGAAGCCCCCTGAGGTCACTGACTCTGATCATATTTAGACAAGGCCATGGTCAAAGTGGAAGTTCTCTCCTCCCTTCAGATTAAGGTACCTCCTTCTTTGATGACCCATTCTTTCCACTGGGATCTCACTCACGGAGATCTTTCCTTTAGGTTTTTTTTTCCCCAGAGTGTCTTGGCTTTCCATGCCTGACATACTCTCATGGGCTTTTCAGCTGGATCCGCATGCCTTAAGGGCTGATTCTGAGAACAGAGTGCTGTTTAGGACATCTGCCATTCTATGGGTCTGCTGTGTATCTCACTTCCCATGTTGGATCGTTCTCTCCCTTTTTTATTCTATCAGCTAGTATTTGCAGACACTAGTCTTGTTTATGTGATCCCTTTGGTTCTTAGTCCTATCATTATGATCAATTGTGAACAGAAATTGATCATTGGGACTAGTGAGATGGCATTGGTACATGCCAGCTTGATGGGATTGAATTGGAATCCCCTGGCACGTTTCTAACTCTACCGTTTGAGGTAAGTCAGCTTGAGCATTTCCCAAATTGCCCATTATATTTTATATCTGATACATATAATACATTAGAAAATTTCTTATCAGAGGTGTGCATATGATTCCACAATATCCAGGGTTTTGTGTAGGATCTAATTCCAGTGAAGTTCTTACAAGATAGAAAGGATGCTATGTTGCAAATTTGAATAGATCTTACTAAATTACCATCTAAAAGAATGTATTAATATCATTAACTAGTAGTGTATGAGAATAACATTAACCTCACATTTCCAGCATATTTGATTGAGTCAAATCAATATGATCAGAAAAAATAATTTTTGTTCACTGTATATTTTGTTAGGATCTATTTAGTTATTTGAAAGTTACAGAGGGAGAGGGAGATACCCAGAGGGAGAGAAAGCTTCCAACCTGCTGATTTACTTCTCTAATGTCCTCAATGATCAGGGATGGGCCAGGCTGAAGACAAGAGCCATGAGCTTCCTCAGGGTCTTGCACATGTGTGGCAGAATCCCAACACCTGGGCAAGGTTTTTCTTCTTTCTTAGGCCATTAGCAGGGAGTTGGATCACAAGTGAGCAGCCAAGACACCTACTGCACCCATATGGGATCCTGGCATCACAAGTGGTGGCTTTACCTGCAACACCACTGGCCCTTCATTTAAATTTTTTAATGGTTTAAATTCTTTATCTTTTGCAGAACTTCATAGTACAAATTACAAATATCTGCAGATGTTTCCACGTATTTGTTCTAGCTTAATTTGCAACTTGTGTATAGTGAATTATAATTCTTAAAAATATGGGAGCCATGATGAAATAAACCTGTTGTAGGCTTTTTTTTAAATGAAATACATTGTTCATACCCAATAAACTTCATATTTTTCAAAATTTTTTCAGCTGTTAAGCTGTTTATGTTTTCATTGAGTCAAATTGTATGAAAATCTTTGCAATTCATTATTTGATTTACTTGAACTTAGATCAAAATATTTGATATTTCAGTATGTTTTATATATTTGAACTTCTGTGGCCTCAGGCCTCCTTCTTTTGTAGTAAGGTATGGTGAGCACTTGAGAGAGAGGGTTATGTACTTGTATGTGAATTCTTAATTTAAATATATATCTGTCTTTCTCACTTCAAGTTCCTAAGTGGTAATTCACAAATATGGTTATATAATAAATATGGGTCTTTCAAGTCTTCGGATCATTTATGAATAATAAGTATTTCCTTCCAGCATGTAATGCACACTTTTCTTGTACTTATTTATAGTTTGTAAACACCAAACATCTCAACTAACTGTATTCTTATTGAGTTAATTTTACATGCTTATTTAATAACTGATACAAAAGACTATAATTTGTAGGTTGAGATAGAAGCACAACAAATGAAGACTGAATCCACCACTTGAGATCTAGAAAGTTACAGGCACTGTATTTGCTTGCATACAAAAGAACAAAAGATTTTATTTTACTAAAAATAAACATATAATCTTGTTACATTTGAAAAAAGCATTTTCAGACAAGCTCCTTAACTGACATCTGCCTTCCTCTTTATTTCTACTTTACTAAATAGGCATGGAAGGGATCTTACCATTCTCCAATCCTCCCACTACTGGCTCTTGCCAGGAACCATGTATTTGTAAAGCAAAAGCTACAATCCCATCTGAAAGCATAAAATGTATCAAAAAATGGAATCTTCTCTTCTGTAATGGAAGCAAGTGGGAGACATCTTCAAGAAACAATGAGTTCTCCCTCTTCCTGTACTGGGAGGGTTTTGCCGTTTATTTGCTCAGGTTCTATCAACTTAACAATGTCTGCAGCAAACAAATGAGAGTATGGCTCACAACCCACATTTCACATTACATCAATTTATGGGAGACAAATTTCAAAGGATAATTTTGTTCAAAAGTAGAAATCATTACCGAAATTATACTTGAACTTATAAAATGAAACACTCTAAAATTTTGAAACTGTATTTAAAATAAATATCCAGGTTAATTTTTACAAACTGCATTGCAGTTACTCTGGGTAAATATAAGTCCATATAATTACATAGCCTACATTTTCAGAGTCAACACAAAACCAGGGCAGGGGCAGGCCTGGAGAGGAGTGGGAGCAGCGAGTCTCTGGGACCAGGCCCGCAGCACCCACTTCCTGCACCTGGGGAATTTGCTGGCAGAGCCTGGCAAGGTCACAGTGCCCCTGCAGCTGTCTTGATCTGCTGGGAGGCTACCATGCCTGGGCCATACCCATGCCACTGAAACCGAATCTCAGAGCATGGACCCTGTTGCCTACCTTAGCACCATCAGCTCCTACCTCCCATGTTCCTGGCCCATAGGCGGTTGCTGGCCCAGGGCACCACATGGGTCACCCTGCACAAGCTGTGAGGAAAGCTTGGTATGAGACAGTGTCATGAGGTTTAGTGTGATGTGGCCCAGAGTAGAGGGTTGTCTGTACACTGCGAGTTATCCAGAAGCAGAAAGTCCCTGAAAGGGGTTTGCGGATCTGCAGTCTAATCAGGGTTTGCCTCCAAGGCCTCAGGAAGTAACCAAACCTTACAGCTGATCAGAGCCATGGACTCACTGCAGTGAGACCTGGTCAAGGGCAAGGGCATGAACCTCCAAGTACTGCTGGCCACGCTGCCCACAGTGCTGTGTGACATGGCAGCCACCTGACTCCATGGTGCTGCTTCTGAAGAGGTAGTGCCCGTACTCCATGCTGTTTATAAATTCTCTATTTCAGCCTCCCATGTCCTCCTCGAAATGAACCATGGAGCTGAAGGACACCTGCTCCAAGTTCCAGAACCATGGCTCCTGGTCCCTCTTCTGAGGCCACAATGGTCATGGCTGCACACGGGGCTCTGGAGGCTGATGAATGTTATTTGGGTTGGGTGTGGCCATCAGTGGGGTAGAAGAGGGACATGGGCTCCCAGTACCACTTGTCCTCTTGTCAGCCCAGGACGCAAGGAGAAAGGGTTCACAGTCTCTCCTGCTGTCCTCTGTTCTTTCTCCTCCTACATGGAGGTACCCACTGTGTGGGGCCTGTCACACTGCCCGTGCTGTAATGCCTAGGACCATCCGTGCATCACTGACGGGTTTTCTGAAGGAGAAAGCACAGGACTGCTGAGAAGCTGACGAGGCTGCTGCTGAGACCAAGGCAGGCCGCCATGGTCTGGAGGAAACCTGACCAAGGCATCTCTGGGCTGGGGAATGCGGAGGCACCTGGGAAAAAGCATCCAGAGCTGGAGTGGAGAGGAAGGAAGGATGGGACCCTTTGTGGCAGTGAACTGAGAATTCAAAGGACCCAGCCTGGCTGCAGGGTCCCTTCTGAGCCCCCAGCCCCACGTGGGAGAGGCCTTCACTGCCCACAGGCCTGGAACAGCAGTCAGGATCTGGGCTCCTGGTGAAGATCTGTGAGTGCCATCCGAGTAGGATTCTGGCCCCACCACCCACTCTGTCTCAAGCAGACTGAAAAGGGAGGGACTTTCAGTTCCCAGAATGCACAACAGCCATGATGTACTGCCCACCTTAGGAACACTGATCTAATACACAACCCAGTCTAGTATGACTGTTGATAGGAAGAGGGTATGTTTCCTTCTTCCTAGGATGGATTGAGATTAAATCAAAGTAATTTATTTACTATAATATTTAGTCTTAAGTAGAATTTTTGGTTTTTTTTTGATTATGTGAGAATTGCATATGCGTGTCTTTTTGGTAGCTTTTTTGTAACAGAATGATGACAGAAATTTTGTTCTTCAAAAAAGGTCATAAAAATTTAAAATGCGTATACATTTAATCTTTTATCCTGTGCTTTTTGCTGCATCTCTTGTAGAATTTGTAATGCTATATTTGGTTTTCATCATATCTGAGGATCACTTGTCTTTTTTAAAGGATTTATTTACTTAAAATCAGAGTGACAGAGAGAGGAGGAGACAGAGATATATATCTGCTCATTTGACCCCTGGTGTGGCTGCAACAGCCAGAGATGTGCCAGACGGAAGCCAGGATCCAGAAACTCCATTCACTTCTCCTGAGTGGATGGGAGAAACCCAAGGATTTGAGCATTGTTTGGTGCTTCTTGTTCAGTGGCAGGAAACTGCATGAGAGGAATGGTGTGTCTGGGACTCTAACCAAGCACTCATATACAGGATGCTGGTGCCCCACGCAGCAGCTTAACCCATTGCACCACCATTCTTGTCCCACAAAGATCATGTTTTCCTATTGCATTCAGGATTATAAGCTTATTTACTTCTATATCTTGCTTTATTGGAATGTTTTTCCTATCACTTTTTTTCATGGAATAGGTTTCTTGCCTATTTTCTCTTTGTATTTTTGGTTTGTTTCTTTAGTCTTTGTCAAACTATAATCTGTTTTAAATTACAATATTAAACAAAGTGCTTATTCAAAACAAAATATAGTGGTGAAATATTTTACACATTTATCAAATTATAAGCTCAATAATGATATACTTTAATACTAAAGTTGCTCTGTTAGTTTACACTGTCATCTATTTCTTATAACTCATTAATATTTTCCACATTTTTATTATCTTGTCAAATATCTTTCTCTAATAAGAGACACTTAAAATTCTCTATTAAGAGACATTCCCTAAATGGTCACTATGGCCAGTGCTGTGCCAATCTGAGGCCAGGAGCCAGGTGCTTCCTCCTGGTCTCCCATGCGGATGCAGGGGTCCAAGCACTTGGGACACCCTCCACTGCCTTCCTAGGCTACAGCAGAGGGCTAGACTGGAAAAGGAGCAACTGGGACTAGAACCCAGTGCCCATGTGGGATGCTGGCAGCGCAGGGGAAGCATTAACCTAGTGCGCCATGGCGCCGGCCCCTACTCTTCAATTTATAATAGAATAATTTGTAATTTTGCTATTGAGTTACCTATATATTCTGATTGTTAAGCCATTCTCAGGTGAAAGGTTTGTAAATATTTTCTGAAATTATGTAGATTCCTTTTTTGCTTTATTTTTCATTGCTGTAAAGAAGTTCTTTAATTTGATGAAATCCCATTTGTCTAAGTTTGTTTTGTTTCCTGTTCTTTGTGTATGGCATAAAAATAATACTTGCCCATTACTTTTTCTTCAAGCAGTTCAGAGTTTATTTTTTTAATTTAGATTTTTAGCTTTTATTAGGTTTTTCTTGTACACAGTGAGAGACAAAATCCAGTTTAATTCTTCTGGATATAATATAAAATCTCAACATCCTTTTTAAAAGCCTTTATTTACTTAGTTGACAGGTAGAGTTACAGAGAGATAGAGGAAAATACAGAGAGAAAGGTCTTTCATGCAGTAGTTCACTCCACAAATGGCCACATTGGCCAGAACTGGGCTGATCAGAAGCCAAGAGCTTCTTCCAGCTTTCCCACATTGGTGTAGGGGCCCAAACACTTGGGCCATCTTCTACTGCTTTCCCAGGCCATAGCAGAGAGCTGGATCAAAAGTGAAGCAGCAGTGACTCGAACTGCAGCCCATACAGGGTGCCAACCCTGCAGGCAGCAGCCTTACCCACGATGCCACAGTGCCAGCCCAGAGGTTAGCTTCTATAAACCAAGTTGTCAGCAAGTCAAAGAGCTATGTTTTCAATATCAGATAGCAGAGTTCTCCAGAGTTTACTGTATTTAAGTCATTACTTAAACACATACATAATGGGTTATTGAAAATTCATTATAATTAAATATCACCATGAATAAAATATATATTGATTAAAACTGATTACTACTAGGGGTAAATTACTGCTGCTAAGATGAGCAACTATAAATTGTAACAAATTCATGTTTTAGGACTTTACATGATTAAAAAACAAATAACAACAAATATAAACAATGATTCTTATTTGATTAAATGTGGTGATTCATTAGCAATTCAAAGATATCTATTATATTTACCAAAGATTATTTTTTGCTGTTGTTCATCTTTTTTACCTAGAAACCTTTTATTTAAGGCATAAAAATCATGTATTTCATAAATATATATTTAGGAAATACTGATTCTTACCACCCTACCCTCCCTCCTGCTCATACTCCTGTCCTTCTTCCTTCAGCCTCTCCTAGTCACATTCTTATTTTTTACAAAGAGCTATTTGTAATTAATTTTATACTCATATGATTAGACTTACACTAAGTAAAGAATTCAAAAAATAGTATTTAAAAAAAAAAAAAAAAAACTGTCCCTCAACAGTTGAGACAGGGGCTGTCCAAAAGCATTGCATCTCAAAGTGGCAATTTCTCTTTTATTGATTAACTTTCAGGTACTTTTTTAGTTATCACAGGCAAGGGAGAATATATTATATTTGTCCTTGGGGAGTGGATTATTTCAATAAGTATAATGGTTTCCATGTGCATCCATTTTGTTACAAATGACAGTATTTCATTTTTTATCACTATAGTATTCCATGGTGTACATATACCATAATTTTTTCAGAAGAGGGGCAGCCAAGACTCAACTGATGCCCATATAGGATGGTGACACTGCATGTTTAACTACCTCTGCCACAGCACTGGCCCAAGACTTGTTCTCTTTATGTAAATGAAAAAAGGTGTTATAGTGAAAAAAATACATTGATACTGTTTGTCTATGTAATGTTCACTTGTGCTTTTATTTAGTTTACTAATGAAAAAAATCTTTCAATTTTGTTAAAGATAAAAATGATTGTCTAAAGCCCTTGTCTCTACTGTTGAGAAGCAGTGTTTATTTTTTCTCCTTACTATTTCTTGAACTCTTAGAGTAGGGTTAATCTTATGAATATAAAGTAAACTGAAAGTAGATAATTGTAAAAATTGAGAGATGGATTAGGAGAGGAAGGAGAAGAAAGGCTGGGAGTGTGGGCAGGAGGGGTGATAGGGTGGGAAGTGTCACTATGTTCCTAAATCTCTATATATGAAATACAAGAGATTTGTTTGAATTTAATAAAATATAAAATAGAATGTCAATTTATACATTCTGAAAGGATAATCTTGCTGGATGTATAATTCTCGATTGCCTGTCTTTTCCTTTCACTATTATGAATATGTAATCAGTTGCTTTCTGGCCTCCATGGTTTGGGATGAAAAACCAGCTCATAATTTTATTAGGGTCAATATTGTCTGTGTTTTCAAGATTCTACTTGTTTCTTAATATGTTATCAGCTTGCTTACAATTTGTCTAAATGTGGATCTCTTTGACTTTATCTCACTTGTAGGCTGTTTTGTTTCTTGGGTGTTTAGATTTATGTTTTCAATAAATTTGTGCTATAAATTTACACATTCATTCAAATCAACTAGCCTATGTTTATCTCACAAATGAGTACTCTATCAGTCTGATCAATTACCATAATATCCTTGTTCATCAACCATCAGTACCATCATCTTCCTTGAGGATTCTTTAGCAGTTCTCATTCTTAGTTTCTTTTTTTTTTTAACTTTTATTTAACAAATATAAATTTCCCAAGTACAGCTTATGGATAACAGTGGCTTTCCCCCCACCATAATTTCCCTCCATCCCACAACCCTCCCATTTCCCACTCCTTCTCCCATACCCTTCATATCAAGATTCATTTTTCAATTATCTGTATATACAAAAGATCAATTTAGTATATATTAAGTAACAATTTCAACAGTTTGTAGCCACACAGAAACACAAAGTGTAAAGTACTGTTTGAGTACTAGTTATAGCATTAATTCACATTGGACAACACATTAAGGACAGAGATCCTGCATGGGGAGTAAGTGCACAGTGACTCCTGTTGTTGATTTAACAATTAGACACTCTTGTTTATGGCATCAGTAATCTCCCTAGGCTCTAGTCATGAGTTGCCAAAGATATGGAAGCCTTTTGAGTTCGCCGACTCTGATCCTATTTAGACAAGGTCATAGTTAAAGTGGAAGTTCTCTCCTCCCTGCAGAGAAAGGTATCTCCTTCTTTGATTGCCCATTCTTTCCACTGGGTTCTCACTCACAGAGATCTTCCATTTAGGCCTTGTTTTGTCACAGTGTCTCGGATTTCCATACCAAAAATGCTCTCATGGGCTCTTCAGCGAGATCCAAATGCCTTAAGGGCTGATTCTGAGGCCAGAGTGCTATTTAGGACATCTGCCATTCTATGAGTCTGCTGTGTTTCCTGCTTCCCATGTTGGATCCTTCTCTCCCTTTTTGATTCTATCAGTTAGCATTAGCAGACACTAGTCTTGTTTGTGTGATCCCTTTGACTCTTAGACCTATCAGTGCGATCAACTGTGAACTGAAATTAATCACTTGGACTAGTGAGATGGCATTGGTACAGGCCACTTTGATGGGATTGAATTGGAATCCCCTGGCACATTTCTAACTCTACCATTTGGGGTAAGTCTGATTGAGCATGTCCCAAATTGTACATCTCCTCCCTCTCTTATTCCCACTCTTATATTTAACAGGGATCACTTTTCAGTTAAATTTAAACACCAAAGAATAATTGTGTGTTAATTAAAGAGTTAAAGCAATGGTATTAAGTAGAATAAAAAAATACTAAAAGGAATAAAATAGTAAGTTCTTCCTTGATAGGACAAGGGCTGATGAAGTCACTGTTTCTCATATTGTCCATTTCACTACAACAGGTTTCCTTTTTGGTCTTGAAATCAGGTATTGTGATGCCTCTGGCTTTGTTTTTGTTGTACAGTATTGCTTTAGATATTCAAGGTCCCCTTTGCCTCCATGTGAATTTCAGCATCATTTTTCCAGATCGGAGAACAATGTCTTTGGTATTTTTATGTTACATTGAATCTATAAATTGCTTTGGGGAGAATGGACAATTTGATGATATTGATTCTTCCAATCCATAAGTTTGGAAGATTTTTCCATTTTTTGGTATCCTCTTCTATTCCTTTCTTTTAGGTTTTGTAATATTCATTGTAGAGATATATGACATCATAATACACCATAAGTGTATTACAAAGTATTTGATTATTTTTTCAGCTGTTGTGAATGGGATTGCTCTTAGAAGTTCTTTCTCAGCTGTGGCATTGCCTGTGTATACAAAGGCTGTTGATTTTTGTGCATTTTTTTATTTTATATCCTGCTACTTTGCCAAACTCTTCTATGAGTTCCAATAGTCTCTTAGTAGAGTTCTTTGGGTCCCCTAAATAAAGAATCATATCATCTGCCAAGAGGGATAGTTTGAGGTCTTCCTTCCCAATTTCTATCCCTTTCATTTCTTTTTCTTGCCTAATGGCTCTGGCTAAAACTTCCAGAACTATATTGAATAGCAGTGGCAAGAGTGGGCATCCCTGTCTGGTACCAGATCTCAGTAGAAATGCTTCCAACTTTTCCCCATTCAATAGGATGTTGGCTGTGGGTTTTTCATAAATTGCTTTGATTATATTGAGGAATGTTCCTTCTATACCCAATTGGCTTAGAGTTTTCATCATGAAAGGGTGTTTTATTTTATCAAATGCTTTCTCTGCATCTATTGAGATAATCATATGTTTTTTCATCTGCAGTTTGTTAATGTGGTGTATCACATTGATCGATTTGCAAACATAGGAATGGTTTAGAACTTTAATAAGAGCCCTCTGTAGGTGTTTGTGTAGTCTTCTTCTTAGCTTTTCAAAACAAAATTATCATAGACTAAGTGGATTAGAAAACAGAAGTTTATTTTCTAATGATTTTGTTAGAGGCAATCTATGGTAACGGGTCTTTTACTGGCTTGCACACAGATCTTGCTTGTTACAACCTCAAATGACATTTCTTCCATGAATGTGTGAAAACAGAACAGACACACTCTCTGCTGTCTTCCTAGAAAAAGACTAATTCTGTTGGATTATGGCTACATCCTTATGACTCATTTCCTCTTATTTACTTTTTTTTTTTTGATGGGCAGAGTGGACAGTGAGAGACAGAGAGAAAGTTCTTCCTTTTGCCATTGGTTCACCCTCCACTGGCACTGCGGCCGGCACACCGCGCTGATTCTATGGCAGGAGCCAAGTGCCTCTCCTGGTCTCCCATGGAGTGCAGGGCCCAAAGATTTAGGCTATCCTCCTCTGCACTCCCTGGCCACAGCAGAGAGCTGGCCTGGAAGAGTGGCAAACTGGACAGAATCCGGTGCCCGGACTGGGACTAGAACCCGGTGTGCTGGCGCCACAAGACGGAGGATTAGCCTAGTGAGCCATGGTGCCAGCCTTAATTACTTCTAATTACATTTGGGATTAGGGCTTCAAATGTGAATTTTGAAGTAGATTCAATTATTCAATTCCTGATTCATATTTTCCAGCTTTTTTTAAAAAAATTTTGTGTCTATTGCATATTTTCCCCAATGTTTATCATCACATCAGGAAGACTCAGGATAAAGCTATTGCTGCTTCTTGTTTTTAATAAGGATTCCTAGGGGAAGAACTACTATTACAAGGTTAGCTGTGAGTTTGGTCAATTAAAAATGGGGTTTGCTAATGGACTTTTTTTTTTTTTTACAGAAGCACTAATCTGGTTCAATAATGCCAACTGTTGTTCTGTAATTAACACACAATTATTCTTAGGTGTTTAAATTTTAACTGAAAAGTGATCCCTGTTAAATATGAGTGGGAATAAGAGAGGGAGGAGATGTACAATTTGGGACATGCTCAATCGGACTTGCCCCAAATGGTAGAGTTAAAAATGTGCCAGGGTATTCCAATTCAATCCCATCAAAGTGGCATATACCAATGCCATCTCACTAGTCCAAGTGATCAATTTCAGTTCACAGTTGATCACACTGATAGGTCTAAGAGTCAAAGGGATCACACAAACAAGACTAGTGTCTGCTAATGCTAACTGATGGAATCAAAAAGGGAGAGAAGGATCCAACATGGGAAGCAGGATACACAGCAGACTCATAGAATGGCAGATGTCCTAAATAGCACTCTGGCCTCAGAATCAGCCCTTAAGGCATTTGGATCTGGCTAAAGAGCACATTGAGTATTTTAGGCATGGAAAGCCAAGACACTCTGGGAAAAAAAGGGGGGGCCGTCAAAGAAGTAGGTACCTTTCTCTGCAGGGAGGAGAGAACTTCCACTTTGTCTAGGACCCTGTCTGAATAAGATTGAAGTCGGTGAACTCAAAGGCTTCCATAGCTTTGGGAACTCATGGATAGAGCCTAGGGAGATTACTGACTCCATAAACAGGAGTGTGAAATTGTTAAATCAATAACAGGAGTCACTGTGTACTTACTCCCCATGCAGGATCTCTGTCCTTAATATGTTGTCCAATGTGAAGTAATGTTATAACTAGTACTGAAGCAGTATTTTACACTTTTTATTTCTGTGTGCATGCAAAGTGATTTACTCTTCACTTAATATATACTAAATAGATCTGTATATAAAGAGAATTGAAAATGAATCTTGATGTGAATGGAATGGGAGAGGGATCGGGAGATGGGAGGGGTGCGATTGGGAGGGAAATTATGGTGGGGGGAGCCATTGTAATCCATAAATTGTACTTTGGAAATTTATATTTACTAAATAAAAGTTAAAAAATTAAAAAAAAAATTCCTGCACACTTGGTCCAGGTGCTCATTTTCTATGTGAGAATGGAAATTCAGGTTTTCAATAGAATTAGTCTGTCCCTTATGGAAATGGCTTGGGACTAATATGGGAAGATTTTGGAATATTCTTGGAATTGAGGAGAAATCTTGGTGATAGGACTCAAATCTCAAGAGGTTTTCACTTATTCATAGAGTGAACATAATTTATACCATATTTTGTAGTATGTCAGCATTTTACTTTTCTAAATATTTATTTTAAAAAAGGCGTTAGAGAGAAGAGACTGAGAGAGGGAAGAAGAGAGGTTTCATCTGCTGGTTGGTTCTCCAAATGGCCACAATAACCACAGCTGAACGTATCCAGAGCCAGGGCCAGGAGATTCTTCTGGGTCTCCCATGTGGCTGAAGGGGACAAAGAAAATAGGCCATCTTCCTCTGCTCTCCCAGGCACAATAGCAGGCAGCTGGATCAGAAGTGGAGCAGCAGGGACTCAAACTCGTGCCCATATGGGATGCCAGCTCTGCAGCCTGAAGCCTTAACCCACTGCACCACAGCACAGGCCGCAGTGTGCAAACATTCTGACCATAATAACTTCCATGAGGTCAGGTGTAGGATTTTCCTCTTGTGGTGAGCTCTAAGCAAGTTTTGGACTTTGGAGATTTTTGGTTTGGGGTTTTGGTTTAGGGAAATCCAAACTTATACTTTGGAGGAAGGGAGTGGAAGACCTGAATTGAAAACTATTCCAAGTCCCAAATCTCAGTTCTCTTACTGAAATTCAACCACTTTTCTAAGTAAAAACTTCCAAGGTTATTGCAAGCATCTATAAAATGTACAGATCTGAAGATGTGGATACTTACAGTTTTTGAAAGTCTTCTCATTGTTTTTATACAGGAAATTATTTTTCCCAAATGTTTAGAAATTTCTCTATTCAGTGTTTCTGTTAATCACATACCTTTTCTTTACACTCAAATTCTGTCTGCTGTCACAACTGGTGCATCTTACCTCTGTTGGTCTTATTTCCCCCATCTTTTTATTCTCACTGTCACTGTGCTAGTTGAAGTAACAGTTTTTCATTTTTTCTGGGTGGTGTCACAGTAGTGTTTAATGTGCTTATTCCTTTCTGACTTCTAAAAAAACAATTCTGTCTTCCTCCATTTATAAATATTTAATTGTTCCTTCTAGAAAAAAGAAGTTCAAATTTCCTTAATCTGGGATGAGATTTCTATTTTTTTATTTTCTAATTTCCTGTTTGTTCTACTTCATTGCTATTTCAGGAAACATGAAGCAAGTTCATACATTTTTTGTCATTTGTGTATGCTGGGATTCTGTGTCAGCTCTGGTGTCTTATAAGTCACTTTTCTTCAGCACTATGTATCTCATTAATTATCAAAAGACAGCGGTAGAGCCAGTGCCGTGGCTCAATAGGCTAATCCTCCACCTTGTGGCGCCAGCACACCAGGTTCTAGTCCCAGTCAGGGTGCCGGATTCTGTCCCGGTTGCCCCTTTTCCAGGCCAGCTCTCTGCTATGGCCAGGGAGTGCAGTGGAGGATGGCCCAAGTGCTTGGGCCCTACACCCCATGGGAGACCAGGAAAAGCACCTGGATCCTGGCTCCTGCCATCGGATCAGCGCGGTACGCCGGCTGCAGCGGCGGCCATTGGAGAGTGAACCAACGGCAAAGGAAGACCTTTCTCTCTGTCTCTCTCTCTCACTGTCCACTCTGCCTGTCAAAAAAAAAAAAAAAAGACAGCGGTAGCCCTGATCTCTTTTTGTGCAAGAAAATAAAAATATATAAAAGGACAGAGCATGCAGCATAGATATTGGTAATCTCAGCTGACTTTCCTGACCTCCCTTGGATATTCTTGGCCTTTGCTGTACAGCTGTCTTTCCTTATTGCCTCCTTGTTCTTCCAAGAACACAGCAAAAGAATAATTCCACAGCTATGTTTCTACATTGATTGGGACTTGGAGTAAGAAGAAAAGTGGAGGGCTTCAGGAAGCTACATGCTATGTAAGTAAAACATTCTCAGTGAGTATTTAGCAAAGAAAGAACATTTCATATATAGTGACTGGGATGGATTATAAGTAAATCCAGAATCTTTTGCACAGTATATCAGTTTCTGTACAATCATGAACAATATGGCAATATTGAAAGTGCTTATTTTCTCTGTGTGTATAAATAAATTCTGAAAGGTTACTTAACATTAATAAATTTTACAGAATTACTTCATCAATTTCTTTTATTTTTAAGAAATGTCACTATCGGTTTTATGGAAGAAGGAAAAATACTTGCTATATAAGGGAAAGGAAAATCTATTCATCAAAGTTAAAAGCCTTCAGAAACTTTGGTAGAATACTGTCAATTCTTCCATGGTTGAGTTTAGATGACACTAATACACCTCCTATATTTTTTTTAACTTTTATTTAATGAATATAAATTTCCAAAGTACGACTTATGGATTACAATGGCTTCCCCCACATACCGTCCCTCCCACCCACAACCCTCCCCTTTCCCACTCCCTCTCGCCTTCCATTCACATCAAGATTCATTTTCGATTATCTTAATATACAGAAGATCAGCTTAGTATACATTAAGTAAGGATTTCGACAGTTTGCTCCCACACAGAAACATAAAGTGAAAAATAATAGATGATTTTTTTTAAATGATGATGAAATCAGATCAGACCTATTGTCATGTTTAATCCCAGTGAGAGTCAAGTTGGGAGTTGATAATTTCTTTTTTTTTTTTTACAGAGGATCAGTTTAGTATACATTAAGTAAAGCATTCAACAGTTTGCACCCCCATAGAAACACAAAGTGAAATATACTGTTTGAGTACTCGTTATAGCATTAGATCTCAATTCACAGCACATTAAGGACAGAGATCCTACATGAGGAGTAAGTGCACAGTGACTCCTGTTGTTGACTTTACCAATTGACACTCCTGTCTATGGCATCAGTAATCTCCCTATGCACCAGTCATGAGTTTCCAAGGCTATGGAAGCCCTCTGAGTTCTCCGATTGTTATCTTGTTTAGACAAGGTCATAGTCAAAGTGGAGGTTCTCTCCTCCCTTCAGAGAAAGGTACCTCCTTCTTTGAAGACCTGTTCTTTCCACTGGGATCTCACTCGCAGAGATCTTTTGCCAGAGTGTCTTGGCTTTCCATGCCTGAAATACTCTCATGGGCTTTTCAGCCAGATCCGAATGCCTTTAGGGCTGATTTTGAGGCCAGAGTGCTATTTAGGACATCTGCCATTCTATGAGTCTGCTGAGTATCTCACTTCCCATGTTGGATCACTTTCCCCTTTATTTATTCCATCGGTTAGTGTTAGCAGGTACTAGACTTGTTTATGTGCTCCCTTTGACTCTTAGTCCTTTCATTATGATCAATTGTGAACTGAAATTGATCACTTGGAATAGTGAGATGGCATTGGTACATGCCACCCTGATGGGATTGAATTGGAATCCCCTGGTATGTTTTTAACTCTACCATTTGGGTCAAGTCAGCTTGAGCATGTCCCAAATTATACATCTCTGCCCTCTCTTATTCCCACTCTTATGTTTAACAGGGATCACATTTCAGTTAATTTTTAACACTTAAGAGTAACTGTGTATTAATTACAGAATTAAACCAGTCATATTAAGTAGAACAGACAAAAAAACTACTAAGAGGGATAATGTATTAAGTTGTTCATTAACAGTCAGGGCTATGCTGATCAAGTCACCGTTTCCCATAGTGTCCATTTCACTTCAGGAGGTTTACTTTTTGGTGTTCAGTCAGTTGTCACCGATCAGGGAGAACATATGGTATTTGTCCCTTTGGGACTGGCTTATTTCACTCAGCATGATGTGTTCCAGATTCCTCCATTTTGTTGCAAATGACTGGATTTCGTTGTTTCTTACTGCGGTGTAGTATTCTAAAGAGTACATATCCCATAATTTCTTTATCCAGTCTACCGTTGATGGGCATTTAGGTTGGTTCCAGGTCTTAGCTATTGTGAATTGAGCTGCAATAAACATTAGGCTGCAGACCGCTTTTTTGTTTGCCAATTTAAATTCCTTTGGGTAAATTCCAAGGAGTGGGATGGCTGGGTCAAATGGTAGGGTTATATTCAGGTTTCTGAGGAATCTCCAGACTGACTTCCATAGTGGCTTGACCAATTTGCATTCCCACCAACAGTGGGATAGTGTCCCTTTTTCCCCACATCCTCGCCAGCATCTGTTGTTGGTAGATTTCTGCATGTGAGCCATTCTAACTGGGGTGAGGTGAAACCTCATTGTGGTTTTGATTTGCATTTCCCTGATTGCTAATGACCTTGAACATTTTTTCATGTGCCTGTTGGCCATTTGGATTTCCTCTTTTGAAAAATGTCTATTGAGGTCCTTGGCCCATCTCTTAAGTGGGTTGTTGGTTTTGTTTTTGTGGAGTTTCTTGATCTCTTTGTAGATTCTGGTTATCAACCCTTTATCTGTTGCATAGTTTGCAAATATTTTTTCCCATTCTGTCGGTTGTCTCTTCACTCTCCTGACTGTTTCTTTTGCAGTACAGAAACTTCTCAATTTGATGCAATCCCAATAGTTGATTTTGGCTTTGACTGCCTGTGCCTCCCGGGTCTTTTCCAGAAACTCTTTGCCTGTGCCAATATCTTGAAGGGTTTCTCCAATGTTCTCTAGTAACTTGATGGTGTCAGGTCGTAGATTTAGGTCTTTAATCCATGTTGAGTGGATTTTTGTGTAAGGTGAAAGGTAGGGGTCGTGCTTCATGATTCTGCATGTGGAAATCCAGTTTTCCCAGCACCATTTATTGAATAGACTGTCCTTGCTCCAGGAATTAGTTTTAGATCCTTGATCAAATATAAGTTGGCTGTAGATGTTTGGGTTGATTTCTGGTGTTTCAATTCTGTTCCATTGGTCTATCCATCTGTTTCTGTACCAGTACCATGCTGTTTTGATTACAACTGCCCTGTAGTATGTCCTGAAATCTGGTATTGTGATGCCTCCGGCTTTGTTTTTGTTGTACAAGATTGCTTTAGCTATTCGAGGTCTCTTGTGCCTCCATATGAATTTCAGCCCCAATTTTTCCAGATCTGAGAAGAAGGTCTTCGGTATCTTGATTGGGATTGCATTGAATGTACAAATTGCTTTTGGGAGAATGGACATTTTGATGATATTGATTCTTCCAATCCATGAGCATGGAAGATTTTTCCATTTCTTGGTATCCTCTTCTATTTCTTTCTTTAAGGTTTTGTAATTTTCATCGTAGAGATCTTTAACATCCTTGGTTAAGTTTATTCCAAGGTATTTGATTGTTTTTGTAGCTATTGTGAATGGGATTGATCTTAGAAGTTCTTCCTCAGCCATGACATTGTCTGTGTATACAAAGGCTGTTGATTTTTGTGCATTGATTTTATACCCTGCTACTTTGCCAAACTCTTCTATGAGTTCCAATAGTCTCTTAGTAGAGTTCTTTGGGTCCCCTAAATAAAGAATCATGTCATCTGCAAAGAGGGATAGTTTGAGTTCTTCCTTCCCCATTTGTATCCCTTTCATTTCTTTTTCTTGCCTAATAGCTCTGGCTAGGACTTCCAGAACTATATTGAATAGCAGTGGTGATAGTGGACATCCCTGTCTGGCACCAGATCTCAGTGGAAATGCTTCCAACTTTTCCCCATTCAATAGGATGTTGGCTGTGGGTTTTTCATAGATTGCTTTGATTGTATTGAGGAATGTTCCTTCCAAACCCAGTTTGCTTAGAGTTTTCATCATGAACGGGTGTTGTATTTTATCAAATGCTTTCTTGGCATCTATTGAGATAATCATATGGTTTTTCTTCTGCAGTCTGTTAATGTGGTGTATCACATTGATGGTCTTGCGCACATTAAACCATCCCTGCATACCAGGGATAAATCCCACTTGGTCTGGGTGGATGATCTTTCTGATGTGTTGTTGCATTCTATTGGCCAGAATTTTATTGAGGATTTTTGCATCTATGTTCATCAGGGATATTGGTCTGTAATTCTCTTTCAGTGCTGCATCTTTCTCTGGCTTAGGAATTAAGGTGATGCTGGCTTCATAGAAAGAATTTGGGAGGATTCCCTCTTCTTCGATTGTCCTGAATAGTTTGAGAAGAATTGGAGTTAGTTCTTCTTTAAATGTCTGGTAGAATTCAGCAGTGAATCCATCTGGTCCTGGGCTTTTCTTTGTTGGGAGGGCCTTTATTACTGTTTCAATTTCTGTCTCAGTTATGGGTCTGTTTAGGTTTTCTATGTCTTCCTGGTTCAATTTAGGTAGATTGCATGTGTCCAGGAATCTATCCATTTCTGATAGATTTTCTTGTTTGCTGGCATACAAGTCCTTGTAGTAATTTCTGATGATTCTTTTTATTTCTGTGGTGTCTGTTGTTATGTTTCCTTCTTCAGCTCTGATGTTATTGATTTGGGTCTTTTCTCTTCTTTTTTTAGTTAGTTGGGCCAATGGGGTGTCAATTTTGTTTATTTTTTCAAAAAACCAGCTCCTCGTTTGGCTGATTTTTTGTAATGTTTTTCTTGATTCAGTCCTGTTGATTTCTTCTCTGATTTTAATTATTTCTCTTCTCCTACTAGATTTGGGTCTGGTTTGCTATAGGTTTTCTAGATCCTTGAGGTGAATTGAAAGCTCATCTATTTGGTGTCTTTCCAATTTCTTGATGTAGGCACCTATTGATATAAACTTTCCTCTTAACACTGCTTTTGCTGTGTCCCATAAGTTTTGGTATGTTGTGCTGTTATCCTCATTTACTTCCAGAAAGTTTTTGATTTCTCTTTTGATTTCTTCTATGACCCATTGTTCATTCAGGAGCATGTTGTTCAATCTCCATGTGTTTGCGTATGCTCTAGGGATTCCTGAGTTGCTAATTTCCAACTTCATTCCTTTATGGTCTGAGAAGCTGCATGGTATGATTCTAATTCTTTTGAATTTGCTGAGACTTGCTTTATGGCCTAGTATGTGGTCAATCCTAGAGAAGGTTCCATGTACTGCTGAGAAGAATGTAAAATCTTTAGCTGTAGGATTGAAAGTTCTGTATATATCTGTTAGATCCATTTGGGCTATAGTGTCGTTTAAATCTACTGTATCCTTGTTGATCTTCTGTCCTATTGATCTATTTCTGAGAGTGGAGTATTGAAGTCCCCCAGTACTATTGTATTGGGATCTAAGTCTCCCTTTAAGTCCGTTAATAAATCTTTTAGATAAACCGGTGCCCTGTAGTTAGGTGCATATACATTGATAATTGTTATATCTTCTTGTTGTATTGATCCCTTAATCATTATATAGTGCCCCTCTTTGTCTCTCTTAACAGTTTTTGTGGTAAAGTTTATGTTGTCTGATATTAAGATGGCTACGCCCACTCTTTTTTCATTTCTGTTGGCATGGTATATCTTTTTCCAGCCTTTCACTTTCAGTCTGTATGGATTGTTGTTGGAAAGATGTGTTTCTTGTAAGCAGCAAATAGATGGGTTTTGTTCCTTAACCCAAGCAGCCAATCGGTGACTTTTAACTGGACAGTTCAGGCCATTCACGTTCAAAGTGACTAATGATAAGTGGTAACTTTGCCCTGCCATTTGCCAAAGATAAGTTCTAATATATGCTTTGAATTCCCTGTGATCTTTTGCTGTGAGGTTTCCTTCCTTGGTTTCCTTCCTTTACCTTCTTTCATATTGATGACCATGTTTCTGTGTTTCTGTGTGTAACACATCTTTAAGCATCTTTTGCAGGGCTGGACGAGTGGCAACAAATTCTTTCAATTTCTGTTTGCTATGAAAAGTCTTTATTTCACCTTCATTCACAAATGATAGCTTTGCAGGATATAATATTCTGGGCTGGCAGTTGTTCTCTCTTAGTACCTGGGCTATATCTCACCATTGCCTCCTGGCTTGTAGAGTTTCAGATGAGAAGTCAGCTGTGAGTCTGATTGGAGATCCTCTGAGAGTAATCTGACGTTTCTCTCTTGCACATTTTAGCATCTTTTCTTTATGTTTCACTGTGGAGAGTTTAATTACAACGTGTCGTGGTGAGGATCTCTTTTGGTCATGTTTATTGGGGGTTCTATGAGCTTCCTGTACTAGGATTTCTCTGTCCTTCTCCAAACCTGGGAAATTTTCTGCCAATATCTCACTAAAAAAGGCCTTCTAATCCTTTCTCCCTCTCCATGCCTTCAGGAACTCCTAGAACCCGATTGTTGGGTTTTTTAATAGTATCCTGAAGATTCCCGACAATATGTTTTAGATTTCTAATTTCCTCTTCTTTTCTTTGGTCTGACTGTATCCTTTCCTGTTCTCTGTCTTCTAAGTCCGATGTTCTCTCTTCTGCTTCACCCATTCTGTTTGTGAGGCTCTCTATTGTGTTTTTCATTTGATCTATTGAATTCTTCACTTCAGTCACTGTCACAGTTTCCTGTTGTACTAGTTGTTTCGTTTCATTTTGATTCCTCCTTAATATTTCATTTTCACGAGAGAGATTTTCTATCTTGTTCATTAAGGATTTCTGTAGTTCAAGAATTTGTTTTTGAGAACTTCTTAATGTTCTTATCAATTTGTTGAGATCTGCTTCTTGCATTTCTTCTATGTCATCATCTTCATAATCTTGAATTGGGGTGTCTTTTTCATTTGAGGGCGTCATGGTGACTTCCTGGTTTTTATTACCTCGGTTTTTGCATTTGTTATTTGGCATATTGGAGATATTTGGTTTCTTCACTGTGGTGCTTTTTCTTGTTATACTATGACTCTAGATTAAGTGGACTATCTGTTTTTGATGGAGCCTTAGGGCTTGATATGGGTGTGGCCTGAGAGCTCTGTTTTGTGTGCCAAAGGTGACACTCCCAGGTTAGGCGTGGTAAATCTCTCTCTCTCTCTCTCTTTCTTTTTTTTTTTTTTTGATTCAAAAGGGAAGTAATTCCGCACAGCTGAACGAAGTTGGAGGTAGTTATCAGGCAAATGATATACCCACAGGAGCCAGAGATCAGAAGCTCTTTCCCAAGGACCACACAGGGAATCTGTTTGGCCCTCAGAGTGGGCTCAAATTCTCCTTCAGTCTCCCACCGGGTTGCCAAAGTTATGGAATTGTAGTGTCTCTGGAGAGTGCTCACGTGAATTCCGTGAGTTCTCTCCCCCACCGTCTCTTTTTTCACAGTCTCAGTTCAGTAGCACCACCAATTTACTAGGTCCTAATCTCCTGTTAATTCGCCCCGCCCAGAGTCAGGTTTTTCTGCTAGGCTCAGGGCCGTTTGTGACCTGAGGTCGCTCTGCTTATGACGTATGTCCAAGATGGTGCCTGCTCTTTGTCTTGCTCGCCCTTGAGAGGTGAGCAGAGAGAGAGAAACCCGTGTCCGTACCAGTCATCTTTTTTTTTTCCCTCTCTCTCTCTCTTCCAGTTAGCCTGGTGAACTCCCCCCCCCCGGGGGTCGTTCCCTCTAGTCTCCTCTCTCCACTTGCCTGCTGGTGTCTCGGGCTATTGAGGTTCGGCTCACCTCGCGTTCCAGCACTGGTGTGTTGAGTCTGCCGCTGGTGTCCCGAAATGTGAGCTCCCACGCTCTCCACGCAGGTCCGCTGTGAATCATGCATTCTGGAAGAGTTTCTTCTGCTGTTTCCTCCCCTACTCTTCCTTGAACCTGCAGTATCTCCACTTTTATTAAACTATCTCTCCCCGGAGTATAAGTGTGCTCCCTTCCTATTCCGCCATCTTGGTAAGTGGTCCATTTTTAATTTTTAAGGAGTAACTCCAGATACAAGTATCTTTCCTTAAAAATTTCCTTTTTACTGCCATGATTTTTGCTTTATTTACATGTGTTTTTATATAATTGCATGAACTATTTTTCACTAAATCCACTATATCCTTGTAATATTATTGTCCCTACGAAGTAAATTATATCTATTTATGTCAAATGCAATATATTACTTATATCACACATAGTCAATTCTTTTATATATTGTATATTGGAATTTGTGTAGTACCACTTGTATATATAATCATGTATGTATGATGTTTCTGATGAATGGTTTTATTTTCTTGTTTTATTTTTGTTGATTTTTAATTATCCAATATTAATGAACCCTTGTTTATCAAATCCATGATGCTACTGTCACTGTATGATTGCAATTTTATCCTTCAGTGAACCTATCTTCCCACTATGAACTTTAAAACATCTTCCTTGTGCCTGGCATTGTGGTGTAGTGGGTAAAGCCACTGCCTGTAACATTGGCATCCCATATGGATACTAGTTCCTGTCAGATGCTCCACTTCTGACCAAACTCCTGCTAATGGCTTAGGTAAAGGGGTAGAAGATGGTCCACATGCTTGGGCATCTGTCACTCACATGTGAAACCCAAAAGAAACTCCAGGCTTCTGGCTTCAGTTTGGCCCAGTTCTAGCCATCGTGGCCATCTGGGGAGTGAACTAGTGGATGGGAGATCTCAATCTATCTCTTTCTCCCCCTCTCTGTTTCTGTAATGTTGACTTTCCAATAAAAAATCACCTTGCTTACAGGTTTCATTGTGACATCAAATCAGAAAATCCCATATAAGTTTTACTGACAATGCTCACATATGCTACAGCTTTAAATACAATGTCTTCACACTAATATTATCCTATTTATTGGCATATTCGCTTTAGTATCTTCATTTGTTTTTCAATTGTAATGGTAGGACTATTGAATTATTTTATATCTGCTAGAAACTGCATTATGGCTTCTATATTATAAGGTTGAATACTACTTGTAGTCAAATAATATAATTTATATCATAATATGTACATTCATTCTATTTTCATTTACTAGTATGTATCATTTTTATACATTATCAGTATCCTGGTATAGCTCAACCCTAGTACTATGAGCATCACATTACCTTGTTCATCTTTTTCATTGTGACATCATCAACTTTATTTAAAATTTTAAGAACTTCTGGCAACTTGCTTGTTCATAACTTCTTAGAACACTCTTAGACCAATAAATTCCATTCCTTTTTCAGGTGACATATTTTCATCTTTTTTGGAACTCCAGTGGATTCTAAATTTATGCTTTACTTTAAATTTCAAAAGTATAATTGTAGATACAGCATTTTTTTCTTTATCATTATCTTCAGAATTGGCAAGAAATTTACATATATATTAATTTATATATAATAAGCTTTTATTTTTCATTGTTATGTATCTGAAACAGACTATTGATCTCTAAAATTTATTACACACACATGCACACACACATTTGTCACTTTAATACTGTTCTTATCAAAACAGCTTTACCCACTACAGTCATTATTCACATCCTGCAAGACAATGTTTTCTCCTCTGCAAATTACCAGAAGGTATATTAGTGATAAAAAAGCCCAAGAGCTAAATTTAAATCCTTGATAAATGTTCCCATCGTGGGATGCCCTGTCATTGAACTGAAGTAAGCATGCTCAGCAGCACCTGGTAGGGTCCCTTCCATTTAGGCTGTAACTGGTTGAAAGGGATCCTTCCTTCCAAGTACTTAATAAAAAGAAATATCCTGGGGAAAGAGGTTACATGTGAGTTGTGGGATCTGGCACTGGGAGAACTTTATTACCTTACTCTATCAGAGACTTTTGTACCTGGCTGAAATGGACAATATTCTTTATCTGATCATGAGTCTCTGAATCAAAGAAGATGCCAGAGGTGAGGAAGGGCCTTCCATGTAGCCCTTCCATCTCATATAGGCTAAGCTTTAGGGCAGCCATAAGTGCTATTCTCATTCAGAGTACAATAGGGAATAGTTTAAGCCATGTTTCTGAAGTTTTTGGCAAAGCTTAGCAGGATTTTTTCTCAGAATATGATTACTTTTCAATTTTACCCAATGACTGCAGTCTCCAAGAGGCATGGAGATGCTAAGAAACTCCTATTGCAAGCCTCTGTTTTTCTGCTATAAACAAAGTGAATGACTAAATCAAGTTAGAGATTCCTAATGCTGGGGCTTCTATTAACACCTCTTTCAGCCTTTGGGATACTTTTAGTAGCTCCCCTGTTCAGCAAATTTTGTCTGTGTCAGGGCCTGTTAAAGCTTCATACAAAGGTTTGGCTATTAACACAAATCCTGGGATCCATATTCTACAGAATCCTGCCATTCCCAGGAATATCCCTAGGTGCTGTTTTCATCTGTGATGATCTTATTCATAGAATAGCTTCCTTTCTCTTGACTGAAATGGCATGCCTTCCTGAGGTCACAGTACATCCCATGTAATGCTCCTCTTGTTTAGAAATCTGAGATTTCATTGGGGAATCTCTGTATCCTCATTTTGCTAGATTCTCAGCTTAATTGGATGCAGAAACATCTTTTATATAAGGGTTTAGAACAATAGTATGCATTGAAACAACTGCCTCATTAATAGCCCAGAGGTCTTGAACCATTTTGTACTCTCCGTTTGACTTCAAAACAGGCAAGTTAGGAGTATTATTGGGAGACTGACATGAAACCAAGAGTCTATGTTTGAGAAATTTAATTAACTTCAAGGAAGCACTTAAGGATGGCAACAAATCTCTTTCAAGCTATAAAGTTTGACTTTCAGATATAACTAAAACTTCCGAGATAAGAATATCATCTATTTAACAGACCAAAAGGAAATCTTTGAGAGCACATTTCATCATTAATTCAAATAACACAACTCTTTAAGAATAGAGGTCCTATAGGGGGAGTTAGTACCCAGTGACACCTATTAATAGCTTAACAAAACACTATGTGGCTGGTGCAGCAGCTCAATAGGCTAATCCTCCACCTGCGGCACCAGCACACTGGGCTCTAGTCCCATTCGGGGTGCCTGATTGTGTCCTGGTTGCCCCTCTTCCAGTCCAGCTCTCTGCTGTGGCCTGGGAGTGCAGTGGAGGATGGCCCAAGTCCTTGGGCCCTTCACCTGCATGGGAGACCAGGAGAAGCACTTGGCTCCTGGCTTCAGATCAGCACAGTGCGCTGGCTGCAGCAGTCAGTGGAGGGTGAACCAACGGTAAAGGAAGACCTTTCTCTCTCTCTCTTTCTCTCTCTCTCTGTCCACTCTGCCTGTCAAAAATAAAAAAATTTAAAAAATAAAAGTAAAAATAAAAAAAAAATTACGTATGACATCAGTGATCACCTGAGGCTCTTGACATGAAATGCCTAGGCTGTGGAAGCCTGTTGAACCATAACAGCCATGAGTCTTTGACAAAGCCATAAATAAAGAGGGAGTTCTCCCATCCCTTCAGAGAAGAGAACATTCTTCTTTGATGACTACATCTTTCCATTGAGGACTGGCAAGCCAAGCATAATTTCTAGAAGACACTGAATTCTATCAAACTGTGAAGGAAAGAAGGACCCAATTCTTCTTAAACTATTCAAAACAACTGAAAGGTAGAGACTCCTTCCAAATCCATTCTTCGAGGCCAACATTACTTAATTTTAAGACTATAGATAGATGTAATAAAAAGAGAACTATACACTAATATCCCTGATGAACATAGATGCAAAAATCCTCTACAAAATAGTAACAAATCAAATCCAGCTACACAGCAACAAGATCATCTAACCAGGCAAAGGGAGATTTATTCCAGGGATGCTGAGATGGTTCAACATACAGAAATTGAAAAATGTGTTATATGAAATAAAAAATGAAGGCTAAAACCTATGATTGTCTCTATAGAAACAGAGAAAGCCTTTGATAAAATGTGCCATCATTTCATGATAAAATCCTTTAATTGCATATAGAAGAAATATACCTCAACACAATCAAAGCAATATATGACTAACTCATAGACAGTATCTTATTGAATGGGGAAAACTTGGAAGCAATTCCACTAAATCTGGGAAAAGATAAGGATGCTCATTTTCACCATTGTAATTCAATATATTCCTGGACGTCTTGAAAATTTCCAAATAAATATTATATAATATAAACTATTATTTTGCTCTGATTTATAAATACTACTGATTGAATCTCTTAATGGCTTGATAAATAACATCTAATTCTATCCTAGTCAAATGTAAAAAGTAATTAATCATATTAAAATTTTGAATTATATAACAAAATAAAATAAAAATGCAGAAAGTAATCTTACTTTGTAATTGATGTTTTGAAAGTTTTATTTTCTAAAGATTTATTTATTATTTATTTGAATGTCAGAGTTACTCTTTGAGAGAGAGAGAGAAGAGAGAGTGAGAAAGAGGTCTTGCATCCACTGGCTCACTCCCCAATTGGCTGCAACAGCTGCAGCTGTGCCCATCTGAAGCCAGGAACCAGGAGTTTCTTCTGGGTCTCCTACGTGGGTGCAGGGACCCAGTCTTTTACTGCTTTCTCAGGCCACAGCAGACAGTTGGATTGGAAGTGGAGCAGCTGGGACTCGAACTGTCACGCACATAGGATGCTGACACTGCAGGCAGCAGCTTTACCTGCTATACTACATTGTTAGCCCAAGAAGTTTTATTTTTTTTATCTTTTATTTAATGAATATAAATTTCCAAAGTACGACTCATGGATTACAATGGCTTCCCCCCCCATACCGTCCCTCCCACCCACAACCCTCCCCTTTCCCACTCCCTCTCCCCTTCCATTCACATCAAGATTCATTTTCGATTATCTTAATATACAGAAGATCAGCTTAGTATACCTTAAGTAAGGATTTCAACAGTTTGCTCCCACACAGAAACATAAAGTGAAAAATAATAGATGATTTTTTTAAATGATGATGAAATCAGATCAGACCTATTGTCATGTTTAATCCCAGTGTTATTTTTATTCCCTCTTGAAAATCATGCTGTTGCACACACTGGAATACAATATCTTTAAAGTGAGTAATGACATGTATGCAGGATATTCTGAAAAGGATGGTTCAATACATTAGTAGTTCTGTGGGCTAAACCTGGCTATTTCTGTTTTTAGTTTTATTGGAATACAACCCCATCTATTTGCCTATAGCTTACACATAGTTTAGACGACAGCATAGAAATTATGGTACATGAAGTCTAAATTATTTATTACCTGGCTCTTTATAGAAAAGTTTGCCAACACTAGGTTAAGATCAAAGATCCTTGGATATGTTTTAATAGGTTTTAGACAACATTCAGAAATGTTTACAGAGTATGCAACATTGTAGTCAATCCCTCAATTAAATAATTTAAATGTCTATCATTTGACCATTCATGCATTGGAAACAAAACTGAGAAATCTCATAAATATCATAGTTTGATATATGATATATGATACATATTTTATATATGATACATATATATATGTATACATATACATATATATGATACATATTTTATATATGATACATATAATATATTAGAAATGTTTTTATCATAGGTGTGCATATGGTTTATCAATATCCAGTGTTTTGTATAGGATCTAAGTCCAGTGAAGTTCTTGCAAGCTAAAAAGGATGCTATGCTTCAAATTTGAATATATCTTACTAAACTACCCTCTGAAAAATGTATTCATTTCATTTACCAATAATGTGAGAATAACATTAACCTCATATTTCCAACCCCGATATTGCTTTTCAACAAAGTATTCTCAATATGATTGGAAAAATAATTTTTCTCATTGCATCCATTTTATTTTATTTTTGACAGGTAGAGTTATAGACAGTGAGAGAGACGGAGAGAAAGGTCTCCCTTCCATTGGTTCACCCCCTCAAATGGCTGCTATTGCGCCGATCTGAAGCCAGGAGCCAGGTGCTTCCTCCTGGTTCTCATTGTGGGCACAGGGGCCCAAACACTTGGGCCATCCTCCACTGCCCTCCTGGGCCACAGCAGAGAGCTGGACTGGAAGAGGAGCAACCGGGACTAGAACCTGGCACCCATATGGGATGTCAGTGCGGCAGGCGGAGGATTAACCAAGTGAGCCATGGTGCCGGCCCCTCATTGCATCCTTTTTATTAGGATCTGTTCATTTATTTATTTGAAAGTTTCAGAGGGAGAGGGAGAGACACAAAAAGAGAGAAAGCTTCCACCTGCTGATTCACTTCTCTAATGTCCTCAATGACCAGGGATGGGCCAGGCTAAAGACAAGAGCCAAGAGCTTCCTCAGGGACTTTTGCATGTGTGGCAGAGGCCCAACCCCTGGACAACCTTTTTTTCCTTTCTTATGCCATTAGCAGAGAGCTGGATCAGAAGCAAGCAGCCAGGACACAAACTGGCACCCATATGGGATCCTGGCATCACAAATGGTGGCTTTACCTGATACACCATTAGGCCCTTTCTTTAGGTTTTTTTTTATGATTTAAATCCCTTTCTTTTGTGCAGAATGTTATAGTACAAATTACATGTGTCTCCAGATGCTGCCATGTGTTTGTTTTAGCTTAATTTGCAACTTTTGTATAGAAATTATAATTCTTAAAAATATGAGAGCCTGAATGAAATAAACCTGCTGCAGGATTTTTTTTAATGTAATGCATTGTTCATACCCAATAAATTCATATTTTTCAAGATTTTTGCAGCTGTTAACCTCTTTATGTTTTCACTGAGAAAAACAGTTTGAAAATCATTGCATTTCATTATTTGCTTTGCTTGAGCTTAGGTCAAAATATTTGATATTTCAGTATATTTTATATATTTGAACTTCTATAACCTCAGGCTTTCTGCTTTTGTAATAAGTTATGGTGAACACTTGAGAGAGAGGGTTATGTACTTGTATATGAATTCTTAATATAAATATATAACTTTCCTTTTTACTCCAAGTTCCTAAGTGGTAATTCACATATGTGGTTATATAATCAATATGGGTCTTTCAAGTCTTTGGATCATTCACAAATAATAAATATGTACTTTCAGCATGTAAAGCTAACTTTTCTTCTACTTGTTTCTCTTTTGTAAAGACCAAACATCGAAACTAACTGTCCTCTTGTTGAGTTAATTTTACATTCTTATGTAATATCTGAAACAAAAGACTATAGTCCCTATAATTACAAGGCATATGTTTTCAGAGCCAACACAAAACCAGAAAATTAAACCGTCACATACATAACAGTGAATTCCTTTCAGGAAACAGCTGCTGGCAGTGAGGCCGGTGGCAGGAGCAGGCCTGGAGCAGGTGCAGGAGCAGGGAGTCTCTGGGACTAGAGCTGCAACACCCACTTCCTGCACATGGGGAATTTGCTGGCAGAGCCTGGCAAGGTCATGGCACCCTGCAGCTGCCTTGATCTGCTGGGAGTCTGCCATGCCTGCACCATACGCATGCCAGCAAGACCGAATCTCAGAGCATGGACCCTGTTGACAACCTCAGTGCCTTCAGCCAGGTGTCTGGCTCACAAGACAGAGGCTGGCCCAGAGCACTGCATGGGTCACCCGTGCACAAGCTTTGAGGGATGGCTTGGCACAGGACCACGTCTCAAGCTTCAGTGCGATGGGGCCCACAGTAGAGGGGCACCCATACACCGGGAGTCACCTGGAAGACTAAAGTCCCCAAAAGGGGATTTGTTTATCTGCAGTATAATCAGGGCTTTGCCTCCAAGGCCCTCAGGAAGTGTCCGGAAACCTTATGGCTGATCTGAGCCATGGGCACACTCCGGTCGAAAGTCTGAGACCCAGTCAAGGGAAAGGTGTGGAAGATCCAAGTTCTGCTGGACACTCTGCCATGGTATCTGGCAGCAGCCAGACTCTGTGATGCAGCTGGTGAAGAGGTAGCACCAATGAGCCTTGCTGTTTGCATGGCCTCCGGTGCCGTTGCCCACACCCTCCTCAAAAGGAACCTTGGAGCTGAATGACACCTGCTCCGAGTTCCAGAACCATGGCTCCAGGCTGCTCTTCTGAAGTCTCAAAGGTCACAGCTGCTCACAGGGCTCTTGAGGCTGATGGATGTTATCTGGGTTGGGTGCGGGCATCATTGGGGCAGAAGAGGGATGTGGGCTCCCAGCACCCCTCACCACTCATCCCCTTGTCAGCCCAAGACTCAAGGAGAAAGGGTTCACAGTCTCTCCTGCTGTCCTCTGTTCTCCTTTTCTCCTCCTACACGGACGTGCTGGCTGAACGTTTCCCTTCCTAGGGTGGGGATTACCCACTGTGTGGGGCCCGTCACCACCTGTGCTGTAATGCTCAGGGCCATCCAGGCATCACTGACAGGTTTTCTGAAGGAGAAAGCACTGGAGTCCTGAGAAGCTGGCGAGGCTGCTGCTGAGACCAAGACAGGCTGCCATGGTCCAGAGGAAACCTGACCAAGGCATCTCTGGGCTGGGGAATGTGAAGACTCCCACGAGTAAGCATCCAGAGCTATTGAGTGGAGAGGAAGGAAGGGGCAATGAACTGAGAATTCCATGGCCCCAGCCTGGCTGCAGGGTCCCTTCTGAGTCCCCAGCCCCACGTGGGAGAGCCTTCACTGCTCATAGGCCTGGGACACCAGTCAGGGCCCAGGTTCCTTGGTGAACCCCTGTGTCATTAGAGTAGGATTCTTTCCTATCCATTATTCATAAAAATTATTTCTTGACATTCATTGAATATAAAATGAAGCTCTCAGAAATCCATTCAGTTCCTTTCACCATATTTACAATATTTTAATGTATTGACATATTTTAGACACTAGAAAGTATTTAACTTGACTTTGTACATCCTTATACTTCAGATACTTTTTATTTTGATGTGGGTGTTCAATGATAAGAACTCCCATTTTGGAACTCTTTTGCTGTGTTTCATAGTTTGTCATTCTATATTTCTTATTTTATACCTTAAGACAATTTTAAGTATCTGTCTATGTGATTGGTCATTGGGGACCTTGGTGGCCTGGATGCAGTGGGGTGAACAGCATACCCAGCATGTGTCCTGATCAATGTTTAATTAAAATGTCTTTGAGATGGACTTCCAAGGGTCTCTGTAGTAGCTGCAGTAATTTGGAGATTCTCTGTCAAAAAGTATTCCAGTCTGAAAGTTTTGGGCTATTCACCAAGGAAACAGCCATGATCTGCACAGGAGCTTTCTGAAGGAAAAGGAAATACTGACTGGAGAGTGGAATAAGGGGATTCTGAATACCAGGGATTTCTCCAGACACAGAATTGAAACCACCATTATATAAGCATTTCCATATTATTTTGGATATTAAACATATATATATATATTTACACACATATATATGTTTATATGGACTCCTATACTTATATAGAATTTCACAACAGTAAATGCATACATACATATCTTTGTTTTGTTTTATTATGAAACATATTTCATTGAATTGGAATATATGATTCTAAAATTGCTAACTGACACATAAAAGTAGATATAATTATATTGCACTATGTGGTTTTTCTATAGACATATACATTATGTAATGCTCAAATCAGGGTAAACATCAACCTTCTCACTTATCACTTTATTATAGTGAAAACATTCTAAATCCTTCTTTTAAACTGTTTTTAAGAAAATATACGGTGTATTCTTATGATCTATAGTCATTTATGATGTATAGTCATTTTATTATATCATGCAGTAGAATACCAGAACTTCTTATTAATAACCATAACTTAGTACCTATTAACCAACCTTTTCCCATTCATTTCTCACCCCTACTCTCCTCAGTTTCTAGTAATCATCATTGAACTCTCAGTGACTCTGAGAACAAATTTCTTAGATCCCACCTATGACTGAGGTCATCCACACATGTCTTTCTGGGCTTGGCATAGTTCTCAAGTGATAAAGAGCCTCACTTCCATCCATGTTGTTGTAAATGAATAAAATACACTTGAGAGACTTCCAAGATGGTGGAGTAGGGAGGGACCTTACTGCTCTGGTTCAGTGGATAGAGTGCAGTATCAGGGAAGAGTGAGGAAGAAAATGGCAGAGGAAACTCTACGCAGATTGGAGGGACACGGTGGACCTAAGGAGAGGGCATGGACTCCCACAACTCACGACTCTAGCAGCCAAGAGCCTATGCACAAGCATTGGAAAGTGAGGTGAGAGCAGACTGCAGAACCTCAAGCCACTGGCACTAAAGCTGCAGAAAGAGCCTAGAGGGAACCTGGCTTGGAGCCCCATGGGGGATAGTGTACTGGCCACACTAGAGGAGAAAAAAAAAAAAAAGAGGGACATGTTTCTCTCTCGCAAGCACTTTACAATGGCACTCTGTAACAAGCCAAAGAACAGGCACCATTTTGGGAATACATAACACCTGTGCCAGCTCAAGTCCAGAACCAGCAACCAGCTGATTGGAGACTCCTGACTCTGGTGGGGAGAACTAACAGAGGGCTGGGAGCTTGTGACAGTGGGCTTCTGTGCCCAGACCATGAAAAAAACTGAGGCTGTGTGGGAGGACTCATGTTGTGGCTGAGACTTTGGGCAGTCACTCTGGTAGACTCCACATGCTCAGGACTTCCTGGTTACCTGTTGAGCGACATTGCTGGAGAATATGAACTTCTACAGTGTACTGCACAGATCCTTTGTGTCGTCCTTGGGACAGAGTGGATGAATATGATACCCACTGGGACTAGCGTTCAGGCACTGGTCTCCTTTGAAAAGAGGAGCTCAGCTGAGCAGAATAAACTTACCTTCTGAAACAAAAAGTGGAGATTTACCACCCCAAACCAAAGTTTGTCACCTTATGTATGCCCTTCACCCTGGAGAACTGAACAGAGCTCACTGGCCACACCCACGACAGGCCTCTAGATAGAAACTGAAAGCAGACACGCCACATATCTACACATGAATAATACAAAGATAAAAGCCATCAAAGCAATAAAACAAAGAAGAAACCAACAAGTATCTCCACAGATGCTGAACAACAAACAGACCATTCAAGAAACAAGAATAAGGAAGACAACATGACACCTCTAAGAGAATGCAATACTTCAATTTTCTCACCAGTGCTATTCAATAAAGCCCTGGAAGTTTTAGCCAGAGCCATTACGCAAAAAAAGAAATCAAACGTATACAAATTGGGAAGGAATTGGGAGGGAGGAAGTTAAACTATCCCTATTTGCAGATGACATGATTCTATATATAGGGGATCCAAAAGAATCCACTAAGAGACTATTGGAACTCACCGAAGAGTTTGGTAAAGTAGCAGGATATAAAATTAGTACACAAAAATCAACAGTCTTTGTATACATAGACAATTCCAAGGCTGAGATTGAGTTTCTAAGTCCAATCCCATTCAAAATAGCTATGAGAAAAATCAAATACCTTGGAATAAATTTATCCATGGATCCCAAGATTTCTATGTTAAGAATTACATTAAAGAAAGAAGATACAAAAAATGGGAAAATCTTGCATGTTCATGGTTTGAAAAAATCAATATCTTCAAAATGTCCATTTTTCCAGAAGCAATTTAGAGGTTCAATGTGATACCAATGAAAATACCAAAGACATTCTTCTCAGACCTGGAAAAAATGATGCCAAAATTCTTATGGAGGGGACCTCAAATAGCTAAAGCAACCTTAGCAATGAAAAGCTCAAGGCATCACAATACCAGATTTTAAGACATAGTACAAGGCAGTAGTAATCAAAACATCCTGGTACTGGTGCAAAAAATAGATGAATAGATCAATGAAACAGAACAGAAACACCAGAAATTATTCCAAACATCTATAACTAACTTATATTTGAACAAAGAGCTAAACCCAATCCCTAAAGCAAGGACAGTCTCTTCAACAAACAGTGCTAAGAAAAATGCATTTCCAGATGCAGATGGATGAAGCAAGACCCCTACCATACACCTTAAACAAAAATCCACTCAGCATGGATTAAAGATCAAAACCTATGTCTGAGACCATCAAATTATTAGTGAACACTGGGGGAAACCCTGCAAGATATTGGCATGGGCAAAGAGTTCTTGGAAAAGACCCCAGAGGTGCAGGCAGTCAAAGCCAAGATTAACAAATGGGATTACATCAAATCAAGAAGTTTCTGTACAGCAAAAGAAAGAGACAGGAAACTGAAGAGACAACCAATAGAATGGGAGAAATTATTTGCAAATTATGCAACTGATAAAGGATGATTGACCAGAATCTACCAAGAGATCAGGAAACTCCGCAACAACAAAACAAATAAGCCAGTTAAGAAATAGGCAAAGGACTTAAACAGACATTTTTCAAAAGAGGAAATCCAAATAGCCAACAGACACATTAAAAAAATGATCTGACTAAAAAGCCTGTGAGAGCCTTTCAGGCAATGAAAGTGAAGACATTGCAACAAAAAATGTTCTACATGAAGGATCTCTGTGAGTGAGATCCCAGTGGAAAGTTGTGGCCATCAAATAAGGATGTACTTCTGATAGGTGAGTGAATTTTCACTTTGTTTATGGCCTTGTCCAATTACTGACAGGGTTTGTGGATTCAAAAGGTTTCCATAGCCTAGGCAGTTCATGTCAAGAGCCTCCTGTGGTAACTAACATTGTATATGAGTGGTAATTATTAAATTAGCAACAGGAGTCACTGTGTACTAACTTTCCATACAGGTCCGCTATCCTCAATGTGCTATATTGAGAGTTAACTGTAAAACTAGTTCTCAAACAATGTGTGTGTGTGTAAATTTCTGAAAAATTTTTTAGTATAGAGTTGGTCTTCTGTGTACAAAGTAATTGAAAATGAATCTTTTTTTTTTTTTTGATAGGCAGAGTTAGACAGTGAGAGAGACAGAGAGAAAGGTCTTCCTTTTCCATTGGTTCAGCCCCCCAAATGGCCACTACGGCCAGCACGCTGTGCCGATCTGAAGCCAGGAGCCAGGTGCTTTCTCCTGATCTCCCATGCGGGTGCAGGGCCCAAGCACTTGGACCATCCTTCACTGCCTTCCTGGGCCACAGCAGAGAGCTGGACTGGAAGAGGAGCAACCGGGACAGAATCCAGCACCCCAGCTGGGACTAGAACCCGGGGTGCCAGTGCCGCAGGAAGAGGATTAGTGAAGTGAGCCACAGCACCAGTCAAAAATGAATCTTAATGTAGAATGGGACTAGCAGGAGGAGGAGGTGTAGGAGTGTCGGTGGGAGGGTGATATGGTGGGAAGTTATATTGATTTAATTTCCTACAGCGGTATATCCAGGAGTGGCACTGCTTTCTATAGTTTCACTTTTCCTTTTTGAGGAATTGATATTCTCTTTGCCACCATGGATTTACTAATTTACATTTCAACTGAAATGTGCAAGTGTTTCATTTCTTCCACATTATTTGAGCACTTGTTATCTTTTGTCATCCTGGTAAAGGTCAATATAATTGGAGCAAGGTGGTATCTCATTATAATTTTGATTTCCATTTTCCTAATGATTAGTGAAATTGAATATTTTTGCATGTACTTGGTCATTAGTCTGTCTCCCTTGTAATAATTTCAGAGTCTGTCTACTCTTCAATTTAAAATAGAATGATTTGCAACGTTGCTACTGAGTTACTTATATATTCTAATGGTGACAGGTTTTTAAATATTCTCATGCTTGGGAGACCAGGAAAAGCACCTGGCTCCTGGCTCTTGCCATCGGATCAGCGCGGTGCACCGGCTGCAGCGCGCTGGCCGCGGCGGCCATTGGAGGGTGAACCAACGGCAAAGGAAGACCTTTCTCTCTGTCTCTCTCACTGTCCACTCTGCCTGTTAAAAAAAAAATTAAAAAAAAATATTCTCATGGTGACAGGTTTTTAAATATTTTCAGCCATTATGTAGGTTCCTTTTACACTTTATTTTTTCATTACTGTATAGAAACTATTTAGTTTGATGAAATCCCATTTGTTTGGGTTTCTTTTGCTTCCTATTCTTTTGTGTGTGACAGAAAAAAAAAAAAAAACATTGCCCATTACTTTGTTTTCTTCTAGGAGTTCAGAATTTATTTTCTTACATTTAGGTTTTAGCTTTCATTAGGTTTTTATTGTACACAGTGAGACAAGGTCCAGTTTCATTCTTGTGGGTGTAATATAAAATTTCCAACATCCTTTTTAAAATACTTTATTTATTTGGGAGGTAGAGTTATAGAGAGATAGAGGGAGACACAGAGAGAAAGGTCTTCCATACACTGGTTCACTCCCCAAATGGCCACAAAGGCAAGAACTAGGGTTATCCAAAGACAGGTGCTTCTTCCAGGTCTCTCACATGGCTGTAGGGGCCCAAACACTTGGGCATCTTCTTTTATTAAGAAGATTCATGTATTTATTTGAAAGTCAGAGATACACAGAGAAAAGAGAGGCCAAGAGAAGGGGAGAGGTCTTCCATCTGCTGGTTCACTACACAGATGGCTGCAATGGCTGGAGCTGTGCTAATCTGAAGGCAGAAGCCAGGAGCTTCTTCCGGGTCTCCCATGTGAGTGTAGGGGCCCAAGGACTTGAGCCATCTTCTACTGCTTTCTCAGGCCACAGCAGAGACCTGGATTCGAATTAGAGCACCGGTACTCAAACCAGCACCCATATAGGATGCAGGCACAGCAGGCAGTGGCTTTACCTGTTGTGTGGGCCATCTTCTGCTGCTTTCTAAGGCAATAGCAGAGAGGTGGATAGGAAGTGGAGCATCAGGGACTTGAACCAGCACCCACATGGAATTCCAACACTGCAGGTGGTGGCTTTACCCACTATGCCACAGTGCTGGTCCCATAGATTAGCTTCCATAAACCAATTTGTCAACAGGTCAAAGAGCTGTATTCTCAATGTCAGATAGCAGAGTTGTCCAGAGTACACTATATTTAAGTCATTACTTAAACACACATATATAATGAGTTATTGAAGAACCATTATAATTAAATGTGGCTATGAAGCAAATATATATTGGTTAAAACTGAAGACTAATAGGAGTGAATTACTGCTGCCAAGATGAGCAACTATGAATTAAAACAAATTTATCTTTCAAGACTTTCCATGATTAAAAAATAAATACCAACAAACATAAACACCTATTCTGCATGACATTTTTTATTTGATTTCTATATGGTGATTCATTAGCATTTCAAAGATATATATTATATATACCAAGATTATGTTTTTGCTGTTGTTGTTCTTTTTACCTAGAAACCTTTATTTAAAGCATAGAAATCATGTATTTCATAAATGTATATTTAAGTACTGATTCTTACCACCCTACCCTCCCTCCTGCCCACATTCCCATCCTTCTTCCTCTAGGCTCTCCTATTCACATTCTTATTTTTTACAAAGATCTCTTTGTAATTAACTTTATATTCATAAGATTAGCCTTACACTAATAAGGAATTCAACAACTAGTATTTAAAAAACACTGTCACTCAACATTCGACACAGGTGCTTTATATCTCAAAGTGGCAATTTCACTTTTATTGATTACCTTTCAAGTACTCTATTAGTTATCACAGACCAGGGAGAACATATGATATTTGTCTTTTGGGGAGTGGATTATTTCATTAAGTATAATGGTTTCCATTTCCATCCATTTTGTTACACATAACAGTATTTCATTTTCATCACTATAGTATTCCATGCAGTGACTATATAATAATTTTTTATCAACACAGATGACAGACATCTGTGTTGGTTCTTTACTTTAGCTATTGTGAATTGAGCTCCATTATACATGAGGGTACAGATAAATCATTTGTATTCTGATTTCATTTTTTTTGAGTAAGTTCCAAGGCATGAGATGGCTGTGTCATACTGTAGCATATATAGCAATCTGACAAATTCTCTCAAGTTTGTTAAAGTATGATCTTCTAAAGTCTTGTCTCTACTGTTGAGAAACAATGTTTTTTTCCTTTCTTACTATTTGTTGAACTCTTTAGAGTATGCTTAGTCTTATGAATATAAAGTAAATTGAAAGTAAATCATTGTAAAAAATGAGAGGATTAGGAGAGGAAGGAGAAGAAAAGGTGGGACCATGGGCAGGAGGGAGAACAGGGTGGACATTGCCAATAAGTTCCTAAATCTGCATATATGAAATACATAAAATTTGTTTGAATAAAATAAAATATAAAACAGGATGTTGATTTCTACACTCTTATAGGATAATCTAGCTGGATGTAGAATTCTTGAGTGACTGTCTTTTCCTTTCACTGTTATGAATATCCCATCAATTGCTTTCTGACCTCCATGGCTTAGGATGAAAATCCAGCTCATAATTAGGATCAGTATGGTCTTTGTGCTGTCAAGATTCTGCTTTTCTCATTATATTTTAGTAACTTGATTATAATTTGTCTAAATGTGGATCTCTGAATTTATCTCACTTGGAGGATGTTTTCTTCATTGGGTATTTAGACTTTTTTCATCAAATCTGGGACTTTTTTAGCCTTTACTCTTTCAAACATTCTTTCTACTTCTTACTCTCCTTTCTTCCTATGGAACCCCTATTTCTATCTTGGTATGCTTGATGATGTGCCACAGGTCGCCTATGCTGTGTTCATTTACTTTATACTTTCATTTTATTCTTTAGATTGGGTAATGCCAATTGCCCTTTAGTTTGCATTTTTTCATTGATAATCTGAAAAACACAGAAACATTAACATAAGAAGCCAGAAATAAGAGCTGGGCCCTCAGCGGCTGGTGTGCGGTGCAGCCAGTTGAATCCCTGGCCTGAGGCGCCAGCATCCCATATGGATGCCTGTTCTAGTCCCGGCTACTCCTCTTTATTCAGCTCTCATAGCCCTGGGAAAGCAGTAGAAGATGGCCCAAATGCTTGGGTCTCTGCATCCACTGGCACTTTGGAGACCCAGAAGAAGCTGCTGGCTCCTGACTTCAGATCAGCATAGTTCCAGCCATTGCAGCCATCTGGTGAATGAAGCAGTGGATTGAAGACCTGTCTCTCTCTCCCCACTCTGTCACACTACCTCCCCATGGAGGATCCCTGTCCTCAATGAGTGGAATTGAGAGTTAACGCTAAAAGCAGGTCTCAAAATATTTTGTGTGTGCATGTGTGTGTGTGTGTGTGTGCCAATTGTTGAAATCTTTACTTAGTATAGAGTTGGTCTTCTGTGTACAAAGTTAATTGAAATTGAATCTTAATGAGAATGGGACTGGAAAGGGGAGGAGGGAGAAGAAGGGGTGAACGTGTGGGTGGGAGGATGGGTATGGTGGGAAGAATAGCTATATTCCTAAGTTGTACTTATAAAGTTTGTAATCCTTAAAAAATAAATTTTAGGCCAGCGCCACAGCTCAGTAGGCTAATCCTCTGCTTGTGGCACTGGCACACTGGGTTCCAGTCCCAGCTGGGGTGCTGGATTCTGTCCCGCTTGCCCCTCTTCCAGGCCAGCTCTCTGCTGTGGCCCAGGAAGGCAGTGGAGGATGGCCCAAGTCCTTGGGCCCTGCAGCCACATGGAAGACCAAAAGAGGCACCTGGCTCCTGGCTTCAGATCGGCGCAGTGCGCCAGCCTCAGCGTACTGGCCGCAGCGGCCATTGGGGGGTGAACCAACGGCAAAGGAAGACCTTTGTCTCTCTCTCTCTCTCTCACTGTCCACTCTGCCTGTCAAAAAAAATAAAATAAAATTTTTAAAAAATCTCTAAAAGAGAGAGTTGTGGCCTCTAAATTCTTTCATGGGTCTGTGTATAGCCCACCACATGTGTGTGGCTGGAATAACAGGAATGTTTAGAACTTTTCAGAGCCCTCTATAGGCATTTGTGTAGTCTTCTCAGGCTACCAAAACAAAATTATCATAGATTAAGTGGATTAGACAACAGAAGTTTATTTTCTAAAGGTTCTGGTGTAGTCAGTGTCGGGTAAGGGGTCTTTTACTGGCTCACACACAGATCTTGTTTTTTTTTTTAACTTTTATTTAATAAATACAAATTTCCAAAGTACAGTTTTTGGATTACAATGGCTTTTCCTCCCCATAACTTCCCTCCCAACCACAACCATCCCATCTCCCGCTCCTTCTCCCATTCCATTCGCATCAATATACATTTTCAATTATCTTTATATACAGAAGATCAATTTAGTAAATATTAAGTAAAGATTTCATCGGTTTGCACCCACACCAAAACACAAAGTGTAAAATACTGTTCAAGTACAAGTTATACAATTAATTCACGTTCTACAACACAAAAAGGACAGAGATCCTACATTAGGAGCAAGTGCACAGTGACTCATGTTGTTGACTTAACAAATAGACACTCTTGTTTATGGCGTCAGTAATCACCTTAGGCTCTAGTCATGAGTTGCCAAGGCTATGGAAGCATTTTGAGTTCGCCGACTCCAATCATATTCAGACAAGGTCATAGTCAAAGTGGAAGTTCTCTCATACCTTTCAGAGAAAGGTACTTCCTTTTTTGATGGCACCATTCTTTCCACTGGGATCTCACTCACAGAGATCTTTCATTTAGGTCCTTTTTATTCTTTTTTTTTTTTTTTTTGACAGAGTGTCTTGGCTTTCCATACCTAAAATACTCTCATGGGCTCTTCAGCTCTTTTTAACAAACATACTTAAGCAGAGGAATTTTTTAACTCATTTTTAGAGAGACAGTAATTATAGATTGTGCACATCCATTGTTTTGAGTAAGCTGAGCAAGTTAACCTGCACAGATTTGATAATAAAGGATTGATGACATTTCAAAAAAAATAATGTGAATTTTTCCATAACTTTTGAAAGTTTCCTCACGTATCAAAACATCATGTTGCAGGCCTTGAATATACACAAATTTTTTCAGTCATGCTCCAACATCCTCCAAAAATTAAAACATATAAGACAACAAGGCTGTTATATCAAAAATATAAATTCAAAATAACTTAGTGGACATATTTACAGGATTGGAAAGGTTTCATGGAACAGAAATAATTTTTAAAATACTCATAAATTTGAGTAGCCAAAATTTCTAATATGAAAATGCAAATACAGATGGCAGCCTGTGAAGGGAAGGAAATTGTAAGGGCTAAGATGATACCGAAGTGTCAAATTACAGGGTACATGTGCGCCTCCAAAACCTGAACAAAAACCCCAAATGAAACAGAACATTTGTTTTTGCCTTACCCACCCCAGGTGTTATTGGAAACAGAAAATACTGAGACCCCTAGAAACAGCTGTGCTGAGAGGCCAGCATCCTGGGAGAGACCCTGCTGCCCACATACTTAGAAAACTGGGGGGAATCAGGTCCCAGCAGGGAAGGAAGGAGGAGCCCAGGGCCGCACAAACTACAGCTCCCGTCCCACAGGCACCCCACACACGGAGCCCACATTCTCCCTAATGACCACCCCGAACCCATTACACAGTCAGGGAGACGCGGGGCTGCTGCCACACAGCTGCCCAGGGAAGGCTCCGGGGATGAGAAGTCGCTGAGAGCAGGGAAGGGGCAGGGCGTCGGGGGTCCCTGGTGCCAGTCCAGACCCCGACCCCCGGGTCTGAGGGGACCAAGGGAAGTGCTGGGCCAGCAGCAATATGGCACCACAGATTCGGAGACGAGCTCTGGGAGGCATGCATCCTGCCAGCTTCTCAGAAGCTTCCACGGCTGCTTTACGCCTCTCCCGACACCTGGGCGCACACACTCACCACGTCGCGGTTTTCAGCTCCAGGTGTCCAGCGTCCCCCGGTGATGAAGGTGGAGGCCACCAAGCCCGACTCACTTCGGGAGCTTCGCGCCTGCAGAGCTGTCTCCTAGCACTTCGCTCCTGCCCAGAACTGTAAGATGACTGTGACGTCAGGACCCCGCGTGATGACGTGACGTGGATGTCGTGGTGCCTGAGTGGACAGCGTGAATGGCCGTGAGCGCACACAACCTCACAAAGTCCGCAGCCCATCAACATCTTCCATGGCAATGGGCCCCTGACTTCAGGTTGTGCTGGGTGAGAGAGCAGGAGGCGAGGCCTGGCTGCAGGTCGGACTCCACCTCCCCAGGCGGGAGGCCTCTCCCTCTGCTCCTGCACCCGCCGGGTCCCTCCTGTGGCCCTGTCCTCCCTGATGGGTCCCTGCTGGAGCTCTCGGTGCAGTAACTGCTTCAGTGAGTCACAGTTCTGTGCGTCGGCCTCTGGGCTTCATTTTCTTCATATTGAAAATTAGCACATTATTTTCAACAAAGTTGTGGAAAATGTAATTTAAAAGGTAAGTTGATTTTCATGCAAAAGTATTTTGAAATCTAAATCTACATTTGTTTTCATAATACACATTCTCCATGCATTTCTGAAGGCTCACTACAGTCATCCAAGTGTTCAGTGAAACACCAGAATGCATTCCTCCCCTCCAAATTACTTTTGTACATTAACCAACTTCCCTCCACCCCATCCCAATCCCAGCCTCTGGGGACCATTATTCTGTTCTCTATGTCTACAAGATTGTTTCAGACACCATTTAATGAGTGAGATCATGCAGTTTTGTCTTTCTGTGCCTGGCTTGTTTCATGTTACATAATATTCTCAAGGCTTATCCATGTTGTCAGAAATAGTAGAAGTGAATAGCATTCCATTGGACATATACAATATATGTTGGGTCTTTTGTGTTACTTTTTAATATTGATTTGAAGAATGCTGAAAGACATCGCATGATTCAATCCTTTTATTCCCTTTTCTCCTGTCAGTATTTGTTTTCTGCTCTGCCTATTGACCCTTAGTATTTTCTATTGTTTTTTGCTGGTTCATGGTATATCTAGTGGATTTTAAAAATATTGATCTTTCCAGTAATCCGGTTAAATTCATTATCAGTTGTATTTGTTTTTAGATTGTGTTGCTTCTCTCTGAATATCTCCAATATATTGACATTTTATTGCTTAGAAATCTTTACACCATTTTTTTTTGCTCTCCCCTTCCCCCACTACTGCTCCAATAAGAAGTTGAAGATAGTGGAGGTGGCCTGGACAAGACTTACTTCCAGGCAGGGAAAAAGCTGTCAATGATCCTGTATGTATTCTGTTGTTTGTTGTAAGATCCTTTTTAAACAATCCTGATCAGAATAAGGAAGCCCCTTCTTTTTAAATATACTGCTATCAGTTTTTTTTTAAATTGCATGCTGATTTTTCAAACACTTTTCAACATTTAATCTAAATGGTCATGTGATTTTTTTCTTGAATTTTTTACTTACCTAGAAAATTTCAATAGATTGTTTAAAAATGTTAACCACCTCTCACATTTTTTCTTGCATTTCACTTGCTATTAATTATATTTTTATATTTTATATGTGATTTAATTTATTATACAAATATTAAGGATATATACATCTGTTTATGAAAGTGAGGCTTATACTTAATTCACATTTAAAGATCTGGTAGGGTCAACTTGTATCATCAATGTAAAGCTGTTTCCAAAAGAAATTTGAAAATATTCTTTGCTTATTTCTACCTTGCTACATCTGGGAAACATAGATGTGTTAGGAATATTTTATATTTCTTTTTTCCCAAAGATTTATTTTTTTTAAAGTAGGAATTACTGAGAAGCAGAGGCAGAGAGAGAGAGAGAGAGACAGAGAGAGACAGAAAGGGGGAGGGAGTAATCTCCATCTGCTGGGTTACTCCCCAAATGGACATAAGGAGCCAGAGTCAGGCTGATATGAAGACGGGAGCCAGATGCTTTCTCCAGGTCCCCCATGCTTGTGCAGAAACCCAAGCACTTGGGCCATCTTCTACTGTTTTCCCAGGCCATCAGCAGAGAGATAGATTCTGTATGTAGCTATTGTGAATGGATTTATCTTAGAAGTTCTTCTCAGCTATGGCATGATCTGTGTATACAGAGCCTATTGACTTTTTGGTATTGACTTTATATCCTGCTACTTTACCATGCTCTTCTAAAAATTACAATAGCCTTCTGGTGGAGTCTTTTGGATCCCCTATGTATAGAACTATGTCATCTGCAAATAGGGCTAGTTTGACTTCTTCCTTCCAAATTTGTATCCTCTTGATTTCTTTTTCTTGGCTCTGGCTAAAACTTCCAGTATTATATTGAATAGCCATGTTGAAAATGGACCTCCTTGTCTGTTACCGGATCTCAGTGGGAATGCTTCCAACTTTTCCCATTCATTTTGATGCTGCCCGTGGGTTTGTCATAAATTGCCTTGATTGTGTTGAGGATTATTCCTTCTATACCAAATTTGCTATGAGTTTTCATCATAAAAGGGTGTTGTATTTTAGCAAGTGCTTTCTCTGCATCTATTGAGATAATCATATGGGTTTTCTCCTGCAGTTTGTTAATGTGGTGTATCGCATTGATAGATTTGCAAATGTTGAACCAACCCTGCATACCAGGGATAAATCCCACTTGGTCTGGGGGGATGATCTTTCTGATGTGTTGTTGAATTCTATTGGACAGAATTTTATTGAGGATTTCAGCACCTATGTTCATCGGAGAAAGTGGTCTGGAATTCTCTTTTCTGTTGCATCTTTTCCAGGTTTAGGAATTAAGGTGATGCTGGCTTCAGAGGAAGAATTTGGGAGGATTCACACTCTTTCACATGTTTTGAATATTTTGAGAAGAACTGGAATTAGTTTTTCTTCAAATGTATGGTAGAATTCAGCTGTGCAGCCACCCGGTCCTGGGCTTTTCTTTCTTGGAAGGACCTTTATTACTGATTCAATTTCTGCCTCAGTTATGGGTCTGTTTAGGTTTTCTATGTCTTCATGGTTCAATTTAGGTATGTTTTATTTGTCTGGGAATCTATCCATTTCTGGTAGATTTCCCAGTTTGTTGGCATACAATTCTTTGTAGTAATTTCTGATGACTCTTTTTATTTCTGTGGTGTCTGTTGTTACATTCCCTTTTTCATATCAGATTGTATTGATTTCGGTCTTCTCTCTCCTTTTGTTAATTAGTTGGGCCAATGGTGTGTCAATTTTGTTTATGTTTTCAAAAAACCAGCTCTTCATTTTGCTGATCTTTTGTATTTTTTTGGATTCACTTTTGAATTATTTCTCTTCTCAAACTCATTTTGTGTTTGGGTTGATGTAGTTTTTCTAGATCCTTGAGGTGAATTGAAAGCTCATCTATTTGGTGCCTTTCCCATTTCTTGATGTAGGCACCTACTGCTATAAATTTTCCTCTTAACACTGCTTTTGTTGTATCTCATAAGTTTGAAAATGGGATATGTACTCTATAGAATACTACACAGCAGTAAGAAAAAAAAGAAATCTGGCCATTTGCAACAAAATGGAGGAATCTGGAAAACATCATGCTGAGTGAAATACGGCAGTCACAAAGGGACAAATACAATATGTTCTCCCTGATCTGTGACAATAACTGAGCACCTAAAAGGAAAGCTGTTGAAGTGAAATGGACACTATGAGAAACAATGACTTGATCAGCCTTTGTCCTGATTATCAAGGAACAACTTATTATTTTATTCCTTTTGTTGTTGTTGTTGTTGTTGTTGTTCTACTTAACAACACTGGGTGAACTCTTTAATTAACACACAATTATTCTTAGGTAGCTCTACCCTAGTGGTAGAGCTAGAAATGTGCCATGGGATTCCAAATCCACTTCAGTAAGGTGGCATGTACCAATGCCATCTTACTAGTCAAAGTGATCAGTTTAATTTCATAATTGATCATAAAGATAGGATTAAATGTCAAAGGCATCACATAAAGAAGACTAGAGTCTGCTAATACTGATAAAATTATAAAGGAGAGAACAATCCAACTTGGCAAGCAGGATACACACAGACTCATAAAATGGCAGATGCTGTAAACAGCACTCTGGCCTCAGAATCAGCCCTTAAGGCATAAAGAACCAGCAAAAAGCCCATGAGAGTATCTCAGGCAATGGGAAACCAAGACACTGTGGCAAAAATAAATGACCTAAATGAAAGATCTCTGTGAGATCCCAGAGGAAAATATGGTCCATCAAAGAGGGGAGGTACCTTTCTCTAAAGGGAGGAAAGAACTTCCACTTTGATTATGACCGTGTGTAAATAAAATCAGAGTTTGTGAACTCAAGAGGCTTCCATAGCCTTGGCAGCTCATGACAAGAGCCTTCGGTGATTACTGATGTCATATATAAGAGTGTCAATTGTTAAATCAGTAACAGGAGTTACTGTACACTTATTCCATGTAGGTTCTCTGTCCTTAATGTGTTGTACTATGTGAATTAATGGTAAGACTACTACTCAAATATTATTCTTTGTATGTCTGTTTGGGTGCAGTCTGTTGAAATCTTTACTTAGTATATACTAAGTTGATCTTCTGTATAAAGAGATAATTAAAAATGAATCTTGATGAAGAATGGGATGGGAGAGGAAGTGGGAGATGGGATGGTTTTGGCTGGGAGGGAGGTTATGGGGAGAAAGCCACTATAGTACAAAAGTTGTAATTTGGACATTTTTATTTATTAAATAAAAGTTAAAAAAAAAAAACAAAAACAAAGGAAAAAAGTATACCACTGTGTATTATTCCATAGTTTCAGTTATTAAATTTATAGGAAAAATATGGGCACATAGAACTACATTTTGGACTGTTTCAAAAAAATCTAAGATAGTTTTATTTTTTGTTCTGTAAATATTCACAAGGGTAAGATTTCCTTTCAATTAATATGATAACATTAGGGCCTAGAAAATTCTGAAGAGCTATGAACTTTGAAAACCTATGTACTTTGGAAATTTATATTTATTAATTAAAAGGTTTTTTTTAAAAAAAAGTCTACTTCAGTCTAACTGGAGATCCTCTGAATGTAATCTGGAGTTTCTCCTGCACATTTTAGAATCTTCTCTTTATATTTCACTATGTGGAATTTGTTTACAATGTGTCATGGTGAGGCTCTTTTCTGGTCATGGCTATTGGGAGTTCTGTGTGCTTCTAGTACTTGGATGTCCCTTTCTTTCTCCAAACCTTCAAAGTTTTCTGTTAGTATTTCCCTAAAAAATGCCTTCTAATGTTTTCTCTCTCTCCATGCCTTCAGGAACTCTTAGAAATTGAATATTTTTTAGTATCTTGTAGATTCCCAATGGTGTTTTTTAGTATTCTAATTCCTATTTCTTGCTTTTGGTTTGACTGTGTACTTTGCTGTGCTTTGTCTTCTGGCCAGCAAGCTCTGTTCATTTCTCCAGGTTAAGGGTATGCCTACGGTGACAAACCCAGGTTTGGTGTGGTAAATCTTCTCTCTCTTTTGTTTTCAATTAGAAGGGAAGTATAATCTGCTCAGCTGAGCTCTTCTCCTCAAAGGGGAACAGTGCCTGAGTGCTAGCCCCAGTGGGTATAATATTCATCAGCTCTGTTCCAAGGACCACACAATGGATCTGTGCTGTCTTCAGTGTAAGTTGATTCCCCAGCAATGTCTCTCACCAGGTACCAGGAGCCCCTAAGCTAGTGGCATCTCCCACTGATACTGCTCAAAATCCCAGCCACACCACGAGTTCTCCCACACACACTCAGTTTTTTTCATAGTCCTGGCTCAGAAGCTTCACATAGTCACAAGCTCCTAGCCCCCTGTTATTTCTCCCCACCAGAGTTAGGAGTCTCTGCCCAGCTGATTGCCAGGCACAGCACCAGCTTGCACATCTGTTACATATGTCCAAAATGGCACCCACTCTATCAGCTAGTCAAGAGTACACCTTTGTGAAGTGATTGGAGAGAGAGAAATGTGTCTGTCCTGTCCTTTTTGTTTTTTCCTCTTGTTTGGCTGGTACACTTTCCCCCACGGGGCTTCAAGCCTAATTCCCTCTAGGCTTTTCCTGCCACTTTTTTGCCAGTGACTTGGGCTGCTGCAGTCTGCTCTCATCTCACTTTCTAGCACTGGTTTGTAGGCTCTCAGCTGTTGGAGTCCCAAGCTGTGTGTGCCCACACCTTATGTGTATGTTTACCATATCTCATTAATTTTAGTAGAGTTTTCTCTGTTATTTTTCCCCAAGTCTTCCCGAGACTACACTATCTCCACTTCTTTTTAACTATATCTCCTGTACTTGAGCAGTAAGCTCCCTCCCTACTCTGCCATCTTGGAACTTTGTGAACAATACACTCCTAAATGAACAGTGGGTGAAAAAAGAAATCAGAAATAAAAAAAAAATTCTGGAAACAAATGAAGATGACAGTACCTCATGTCAAAGCTTATGTGATTCAGCAAAAGCAGTGTTAAGAGGGAAGTTTATAACGATCAATGCATACATCAAAAAACTGGAAAGTCACCAAATAAGTGAGTTGTCAATGCATCTCAAGGACCTTGAGAAAAAAAAAAAAACTTGACCCAAATTCTGAATTAGTAGAAGGAAAGAAATAATTAAAATTAAGGAAAAAATAAAATTGAAACAAAAAAAATACAAAAGGTCAATGAAATGAAGAGCTGGGTTTTTTTTTTTAAATAAGCCATTGACCCAAGTCAGCACAATCAGAGGAGCAAAAGAAAATGTACAGATACCACACGAATAAAAAGAATCATCAGGAATTCTTATAAAGAACTGTATGTGAACAAATCAGGAAACCTAGAAGAAATGGATAAATTCCTTGGCACATCTGAATCGTGAAGACAAGGAACATCTAAACAGACCAATAACCCAAATGTGGTTTACTGAGTAATAAAGACCCTTTAACAATGAAAATCCCAGGTCCCAACAGCTTCACTGCTGAATTCTACCAGACATTTAAAGAAGAACTTATCCCAATTCTCAAGCTATTCAAAAGGGGGCATCCTCTCAAACCGCTTCAATGAAGCTTACATCACCTTAATACCTGAGCCAGAAAAAAGACATGACAGAGAAGGACAACTATAGACCAATATCCCTGGTGAAAATCCTCAACAAAATACTGGCAGAATGAATCCAACAGCACATAAGAAAGATCATTCACCTAAACCAAGTGAGATTTATCCCTAGTATGCAGGATGCTTCAACATCTGGAAATCAATAAATGTGATAAGCCACATTAGCAAACTGAAGATCAAAACCTGCATGATTATGTCAATAGATGTAGCAAAAGCTTTTCACAAAATTAAACACTCATTTGGGCTGGTGCCGCGGCTCAATAGGCTAATCCTCTGCCTTCCACACCAGCACACCGGGTTCTAGTCCCAGTCGGGGCACCAGATTCTTTCCTGGCTGCCCCTCTTCCAGTCCAGCTCTCTTCTGTGGCCTGGGAGTGCAGTGGAGGATGGCCCAAGTCCTTGGGCCCTGCACCCCATGGGAGACCAGGATAAGTACCTGGCTCCTGCCATCGGATCAGCGTGGTACGCTGGCTGCAGCGCACCAGCCGCAGCGGCTATTGGAGGGTGAACCAATGGAAAAGGAAGACCTTTCTCTCTGTCTCTCTCTCACTGTCCACTCTGTCAAAAAAAATTAAAAAACACACTCTTTGATGATGAAAACCTTATGCAAATTGGGTATAAAAGGAACATTCCTCAACATAATCTAAGTATTTATACAAACGCACAGCATGCAACCTCCTGGATGAGGAAAATTTGAGGTATTCCAATTAAGATCTGGAACCTGAAAAGGAAGCCTAGTCTAATGATTGATATGAAATATCTTCCTGGAAATTTTAGCTAGAGACATCAGGCAGGAATAAAAGAAATCAAAGGTATACAAATATGGAAAGAAGAAGTCAAGCTATCCCTATTACTGATGACATGATTCTATATATAGGGAAGCCAAACCTAAGACATACTACAGGGCAGTTATAATCAAAAGAACCTGTACTGCCTTAAAAATAGCCTTGTATAACACAGGAGCATAATTAAAACCACAGTAAACAAAAGATACACATCTACAATCAACTTATCTTTGACAAAGGAGCAAAAATCAACTTCTGGAGCCAAGACAGTCTCTTGAAAAAATGCTGCTGGGAAAATTGGTTCTCTACATGGAGAAGTATGAAGTAAGACTGCTGCCTTATACCGTATGCAAAAAATCCACTCAAAATGAACCAGAGTCCTAAATAGAGAACATTGGGGAAGCCATACAAAACACTGACATAGGGAAATATTTCTTGGAAGTCTTCTAGAAGAGGTAACCAACAGAATATGAGAAAATATTTATAAACAATGCAACTGACAAAGGATTAACTTCCATATTCTATAAAGAGCACGAGAAACTCTACAACTACAAAAAAATCCAAATAAGAAAATGGCAAAGGACCTGAACATCTATTTTTCAAGAGAGGAAATTTAAATGTCCTATAGACACACAGAAAAATGCTCAGTATCACTAGGCTTCAGGGAAATGTGAATCAAAAGCACAATGAGGTTTCACCTCACCTCTGTTAGAATGGCTTACATACAGAAATCAACAAGCAACAAATGCTGGCAAGGATGTGGGGAGAAGGGTACCTTAATCCACTATTGGTAGGAATGTAAAGTGTTAAAGCCACTGTGGACTACAGTATGGAGATATCTCAGAAAGCTGAATATAGTGCTACCATATGACCCAGCCATCTCAGCCCTGGATATTTATCCATGGGAAGTGAAACCATAATTCTGAATAGTTATGTCTATCCCCATCAACTGCAGATTAAAAAAATTATGGTATATACCCTATGGAATAATGCACTGTGGTAATAGAAATGAAAACTTGTTGTTTGCAGCCAAATAGATAGAAATGGAAACCATTTTACTTACGAAATAAGCCAGTCAGAAAAGGACACATGCCATATTGTCTCTCCGATCTGTGGTAACTTATAGAGTACTTCAGATGTAATCTATAGGAGTGAAAATGAAACTTTGAGATGTATTGATTTTGAACAGCCCTTGCCTTGACTGTTGTGGAACAATGTTTTTTATCTCATTTGTTTTTGTTCTTTACTTCTTTTATTCTTCATAGTAATCATTTAACTCTCTACTTAGTGGAGGGCTAATCTTATGAATGTAAAAATTAACTTAAAATTAATCTCTAAAAATAAGAATGGGAAAGGAAAAGGGAGGAGGAAGAAATGTGAAAGTTTGGGTGGGAGGGATGTTGGGAGGAAAGAAGCATCACATTCCCAAATCTGTATATATTAAATGCAAGATGTTATATTCCTTAAACAACATTTTAAAAATTAAGAAATTCAATGGTGATATCATAAATTACTTGTAAAGTCATAAATATTGTGATATCATAAAATCCATGTGATGTTGTAATCAACAGGGATATGATAAACCACCATCATAAACTTATCATTCTGATGTCAAAATTCATTCTGAATTTACAAAAACATTGTGACATTGTAAATCTATCATTATAAAGTCATAATGAAACGTAATGTCATGAACCACATTGTGACATCATACTAGTTGTGGTATCTTAAAAACCATTGTTCCATTGTTACCTCATAAATTAATATTTTGTCACCATAAACCAATCATTTTGATGTCCTAAACCAGCTGCTATGATTTCAAAATCAATTAACAAGTCATAAATTCATTGCAGTGTCATAAATTCACAATTGTGACATTTAATTGCGATGCCATAACTCATTGTTGTGATGCCATAAATGACCATTGTGATGACTCTGATGGTATAAGCTACTGCTGTGAAGTTATAATCATCATGAGATCATAAAAGCCCTAGTGATATTCATATTCCAATATTGTGATGTCATTAACACACATTTTGATGTTATAAACCAATTATTGTGTTGCCATAATGCATTTTAAATAATATTGTGATGATATGATAAGACACTGTGTTTTATAGACCTATATCATCATGTAATAATTGTGATCTGGTAAAAAGCCTTGTGATGTCATAATCTATGAGGATGGGATAAAACAGCATTGTTATGTGATGTCATAATCAATTGTGAACTCATAAAAACCTCTGTGAGATCATAAACCACAACTATAATGTCATAATTGATTGTGAATTCACAAACAACTATTATTATTCAAAATCAATAATTATATGAAAAAATCATGTCCTATACCAATACTCTGATGCCATGCAAGTACCATAATTATGTCATAAGTTAACCATTGTGCTGTCATAATAAATTATGGAATTACAGTATTGTGTCAACATAAATCAGTCATTCTGATATCATGATCAACTGTGATACAGAACTCCATTGTGCTGTCCTAAAACAGCCATTCTGATGTTATAATGAATTGTGACATCACAAAAACCATTGAGAGGTCAAAATCAATTGTGATGACAAAATAAAATTGTGTGTCATAACCTACCACTTGAAAAGTTTTATTCATTTACTTATTTATTTGAAAGGCAGAGTTAGAGAGACAGAGAAAGAGAAATCCTCCATCTACTGGTTCTCTCCCCAAATGGCCACAAAAACTGGGTCTATGCCAGGCTAAAGTCAGAAGCCAGGAAATGCTTTCAGGTCTCTCACGTGGTTGCAGGGGCCCAAGGACTTCAGCCATTATCCACTGATTCTCCTTGCACAATAGCAGGGAGCTGGATTGGAACTGGAGCATCCAAGACTCAAACCAGTGCCCATATGGGATGCCAGAACTGCAGGAAGTGGAATAACTTGCTGCACTGCAGCACTGGTCCCAAACTACCAGTGTTATGTCCAAAAAACCTTGTGTTGTCATAAAGAAGTGGGATGTCATAAGCAACTCCAAAAAAAAAAAAATAAGCAACTCCTGTGATATCATAAATATTGTGACATAAAACTATAAACTACATTGTGACATAAATCCATATGACAGCCATTTTGATGTCATAAACCAAGTGTAGGGTGATATAAAAATCGCTGTGAAGTTATATGGCATTGTAAGTGTCATAACCAATTATATCATAAAAACCATTGTGAAATCATAAATCTACCATTGTGATGTAATAATAAACTCAGGTGTCATAAAGCAGTATTGTCATAATTGATTGTGACTTCAATAATTCATCACAATAATTAAATTGCGATGTCATATGCCAACTTTTTGATGACATAAATCTGATTGTGATATCATATTTAATTTCTTTTTTATGACTGAGTTACATCTTTATTTTTTTATTTAAGAATATAAATTTCCAAAGTACGACTTATGGATTACAATGGCTTCCCCCCCATACCGTCCCTCCCACCCGCAACCCTCCCCCCTTTCCCACTCCCTCTCCCCTTCCATTCACATCAAGATTCATTTTCGATTATCTTAATATACAGAAGATCAGGTTAGTATACATTAAGTAAGGATTTCAACAGTTTGCTCCCACACAGAAACACAAAGTGAAAAATAATAGATGATTTTTTTTAAATGATGATGAAATCAGATCAGACCTATTGTCATGTTTAATCCCAGTGAGAGTCAAGTTGGGAATTGATAATTTCTTTTTTTTTTTTTTACAGAAGATCAGGTTAGTATGCATTAAGTAAATATTTCAACAGTTTGCACCCCCATAGAAACACAAAGTGAAATATACTGTTTGAGTACTCGTTATAGCATTAAGCCTCAATGTACAGCACATTAAAGACAGAGATCCTACATGAGGAGTAAGTGCACAGTGACTCCTGTTGTTGACTTTACAAATTGACACTCCTGTTTATGGCATCAGTAATCTCCCTATGCTCCAGTCATGAGTTTCCAAGGCTATGGAAGCCCTCTGAGTTCTCCGACTATTATCTTGTTTAGACAAGGTCATAGTCAAAGTGGAAGTTCTCTCCTCCCTTCAGAGAAAGGTCCCTCCTTCTTTGAAGACCTGTTCTTTCCACTGGGATCTCACTCACAGAGATCTTTTTGCCAGAGTGTCTTGGCTTTCCATGCCTGAAATACTCTCATGGGCTTTTCAGCCAGATCCGAGTGCCTTTATGGCTGATTCTGAGGCCAGAGTGCTGTTTAGGACATCTGCAATTCTATGAGTCTGCTTAGTATCTCGCTTCCCATGTTGGATCACTCTCCCTTTATTTATTCTATCGGTTAGTGTTAGCAGGTACTAGACTTGTTTATGTGCTCCCTTTGATATCATATTTAATTTCAATGTTATAACAATTATTGTGATGTCACAGCCAGTATTTATGCCACACGATCCACCATTTCTGTTATATAAGTACGATTTTTTTTTTTTGGAATAAAAACTAATTTTTTTTAAATTGGAATTTTTAAAAATGAGTGTGGTTGGGGCTAAAGTATATGCTCTAGTTAGTATTTTATGCAGGAACTTAATCTTCTAACAAAGGGTTTAATAGAGATTCTGAGGTTTGCAGACTTTATGTTAGCCTTCTGAACACGCAGTCTTGTCCATGTTTTCCCTGGGGCATCATCTTTGAATAAAGTGTGCTTTACCCAGCTTCAAATATTTTTAAATTAAAAAGTAGAAAATATCTTCTTTGGAATATCTTTTCAAAACAGAGAAGTATGGATTTTTAAACCATGAGAACAATGACTGCCCTTTATTGTGAGCTAATATAAAAACCAGTGTTTATTAAACAGAGTCTAAGAGTACGGGCTCTGGAATGAGAATTATAGGCAATTTTTATTTCACCAGCTTCACAGTGTACAAGCTGCACAACCTTGGGCAGGTCACTAAACCTCTTTGAGTGTTTGTTTCTTCCTGTGTAAAATTAAGATAATAGCACCTTCCTCGTAGAGTTGCTAGGATGATTGAATGAGTAAGTTTATACAGCAGGGAGAAAAAGCTTTCTCCACTCTCTTACACTCTGTGATTGGGGGCCTATGAATTAATTGAATAAAAGACGGATTATCAGAAAAATGTCCAGAAATTTTGTTAGTGTTTGTATGCACAGCAGCTCATAACAAAGAAGTAAAACTTTAAAAAGTAATTGGACTTGAGTACCTTTTTGCCATTTTAACAAAGGAAAGGGGTTGGGAATTCAAAGGGTGATCAATCAAAGAGAGTGACCAGGAAGTACACCGGAGAACTAACAGGAAGATAAGAGTTGCTTTAGTGTGGTCCGTTTTTTTTTTTTAACTTTTATTTAATGAATATAAATCTTATGGATTACAATGGCTTCCCCCCCATACCGTCCCTCCCACCCGCAACCCTCCCCCCTTTCCCACTCCCTCTCCCCTTCCATTCACATCAAGATTCATTTTCAATTATCTTAATATACAGAAGATCAGGTTAGTATACATTAAGTAAGGATTTCAACAGTTTGCTCCCACACAGAAACACAAAGTGAAAAATAATAGATGATTTTTTTAAATGATGATGAAATCAGATCAGACCTATTGTCATGTTTAATCCCAGTGAGAGTCAAGTTGGGAATTGATAATTTCTTTTTTTTTTTTTTACAGAAGATCAGGTTAGTATGCATTAAGTAAATATTTCAACAGTTTGCACCCCCATAGAAACACAAAGTGAAATATACTGTTTGAGTACTCGTTATAGCATTAAGCCTCAATGTACAGCACATTAAAGACAGAGATCCTACATGAGGAGTAAGTGCACAGTGACTCCTGTTGTTGACTTTACAAATTGACACTCCTGTTTATGGCATCAGTAATCTCCCTATGCTCCAGTCATGAGTTTCCAAGGCTATGGAAGCCCTCTGAGTTCTCCGACTCTTATCTTGTTTAGACAAGGTCATAGTCAAAGTGGAGGTTCTCTCCTCCCTTCAGAGAAAGGTACCTCCTTCTTTGAAGACCTGTTCTTTCCACTAGGATCTCACACACAGAGATCCTTTTGCCAGAGTGTCTTGGCTTTCCATGCCTGAAATACTCTCATGGGCTTTTCAGCAAGATCCAAATGCCTTTAGGGCTGATTCTGAGGCCAGAGTGCTGTTTAGGACATCTGCCATTCTATGAGTCTGCTTAGTATCTCGCTTCCCATGTTGGATCACTCTCCCTTTATTTATTCTATCGGTTAGTGTTAGCAGGTACTAGACTTGTTTATGTGCTCCCTTTGACTCTTAGTCCTTTCATTATGATCAATTGTGAACTGAAATTGATCACTTGGAATAGTGAGATGGCATTGGTACATGCCACCTTGATGGGATTGAACTGGAATCCCCTGGTATGTTTCTAACTCTACCATTTGGGGCAAGTCAGCTTGAGCATGTCCCAAATTATACATCTCTTCCCTCTCTTATTCCCACTCTTATGTTTAACAGGGATCACATTTCAGTTAAATTTCAACACTTAAGAATAACTGTGTTATAATTACAGAATTAAACCAGTCATATTAAGTAGAACAGACAAAAAAAACTACTAAGAGGGATAATGTATTAAGTTGTTCATTAACAGTCAGGGCTATGCTGATCAAGTCACCATTTCTCATAGTGTCCATTTCACTTCAGGAGGTTTCCTTTTTGGTGTTCAGTCAGTTGTCACCAATCAGGGAGAACATATGGTATTTGTCCCTTTGGGACTGGCTTATTTCACTCAGCATGATGTGTTCCAGATTCCTCCATTTTGTTGCAAATGACTGGATTTCATTGTTTCTTACTGCGGTATAGTATACTAAAGAGTACATATCCCATAATTTCTTTATCAAAGTCTACCGTTGATGGGCATTTAGGTTGGTTCCAGGTCTTGGCTATTGTGAATTGAGCTGCGATAAACATTAGGGTGCAGACCGCTTTTTTGTTTGCCAATTTAAATTCCTTTGGATAAATTCCAAGGACTAGGATGGCTGGGTCCAATGGTAGGGTTATATTCAGGTTTCTGAGGAATCTCCAGACTGACTTCCATAGTGGCTTGACCAGTTTGCATGCCCACTAACAGTGGGTTAGTGTCCCTTTTTCCCCACATCCTCGCCAGCATCTGCTGTTGGTAGATTTCTGAATGTGAGCCATTCTAACCGGGGTGAGGTGAAACCTCATTGTGCTTTTGATTTGCATTTCCCTGATTGCTAATGACCTTGAACATTTTTTCATGTGCCTGTTGGCCATTTGGATTTCCTCTTTTGAAAAATGTCTATTGAGGTCCCTGGCCCATCTCTTAAGTGGGTTGTTGGTTTTGTTTTTGTGGAGTTTCTTGATTTCCTTGTAGATTCTGGTTATAATCCTTTATCTGTTGCATAGTTTGCAAATTTTTTTTCCCATTCTGTTGGTTGTCTCTTCACTCTCCTGTTTCTTTTGCAGTACAGAAACTTGTCAATTTGATGCAATCCCAATAGTTGATTTTGGCTTTGACTGCCTGTGCCTCCCGGGTCTTTTCCAGAAACTCTTTACCTGTGCCAATATCTTGAAGGGTTTCTCCAATGTTCTCTAATAACTTGATGGTGTCAGGTCGTAGATTTAGGTCTTTGATCCATTTTGAGTTGATTTTTGTGTAAGGTGTAAGGTAGGGGTCTTGCTTCATGCTTGTGCACGTGGAAATCTAGTTTTCCCAGCACCATTTATTGAATAGACTGTCCTTGCTCCAGGAATTGGTTTTAGATCCTTGATCAAATATAAGTTGGCTGTAGATGTTTGGGTTGATTTCTGGTGTTTCCATTCTGTTCCATTGGTCTCTCCATCTGTTTCTGTACCAGTACCATGCTGTTTTGATTACAACTGCCCTGTAGTATGTCCTGAAATCTGGTATTGAGATGCCTCCTGTTTTGTTTTTGTTGTACAAGATTGCTTTAGCTATTTGAGGTCTCTTGTGCCTCCATATGAATTTCAGCATCATTTTTTCTAGATCTGAGAAGAAGGTCTTTGGTATCCTGATTGGAATTGTATTGAATCTATAAATTGCTTTTGGGAGAATGGACATTTTGATGATGTTGATTCTTCCAATCCATGAGCATGGAAGATTTTTCCATTTTTTGGTATCCTCTTCTATTTCTTTCTTTAAGATTTTGTAATTCTCATCGTAGAGATCTTTAACGTCCTTAAGTTTATTTCAAGGTATTTGATTGTTTTTGTAGCTATTGTGAATGGGATTGATCTTAGCAGTTCTTTCTCAGCCGTGGCATTGCTTGTATATACAAAGGCTGTTGATATTTGTGCATTGATTTTATATCCTGCCACTTTGCCAAACTCCTCTATGAGTTCCAATAGTCTCTTAGTAGAGTTTTTTGGATCCTCTAAGTAAAGAATCATCTCGTCTGCAAAGAGGGATAGTTTGACTTCTTCCTTCTCAATTTGTATTCCTTTGATTTCTTTTTCTTGTCTGATGGCTCTGGCTAAAACTTCCAGAACTATGTTAAAGCAGTGGTGAGAGTGGGCATTCCTGCTTGGTGCCAGATCTCATTGGAAATGCTTCCAACTTTTCCCCATTCAATAGGATGCTGGCCGTGGGTTTTTTATAAATTGCTTTGATTATATTGAGGAATGTTCCAATTTTCTTAGAGTTTTCATCAAGAAAGGGTGTTGAATTTTATCAAATGCTTTCTCTGCATCAATTGAGACAATCATATGGTTTTTATTTTGCCATCTGTTAATGTGGTGAATCACATTGATTTGCGAATGTTGAACCATCCCTGTATAACAGAGATGAATCCCACTTGGTCTGGGTGGATGATTTTCCTGATGTGTTGTTGTATTCTATTGGCCAGAATTTTATTGAGGATTTTTGCATCTATGTTCATCAGGGATATTGGTCTGTAATTTTCTTTCAGTGCTGCATCTTTCTCTGGCTTAGGGATTAAGGTGATGCTGGCTTCATATAAAGAATTTGGGAGGATTCCCTCTTCTTCGATTGTTCTGAATAGTTTGAGAAGAAATGGGATTAGTTCTTCTTTAAATGTCTGGTAGAATTCAGCAGTGAATCCATCTGGTCCTGGGCTTTTTTTGTTGGGAGGGCCTTTATTACTGTTTCAATTTCTGTTTCAGTTATGGGTCTATTTAGGTTTTCTATGTCTTCATGGTTCAATTTAGGTAGATTGCATGTGTCCAGGAATATATCCATTTCTGATAGATTTTCCTGTTTGCTGGCATACAGTTCCTTGTAGTAATTTCTGATGATTCTTTTTATTTCTGTGGTGTCTGTTGTTACGTTTCCTTTTTCATCTCTGATGTTATTGATTTGGGTCTTTTCTCTTCTTTTTTTAGTTAGTTGGGCCAATGGGGTGTCAATTTTGTTTATTTTTTCAAAAAACCAGCTTCTCACTTTGGTAATTTTTTTTGTAATTTTTTTTGATTCAATCCTGTTAATTTCTTCTCTGATTTTAATTATTTCTCTTCTCCTACTAGATTTGGTTCTGGTTTGCTGCAGTTTTTCTAGGTCCTTGAGATGAGCTGAAAGCTCATTTATTTGGTACCTTTCCAATTTCTTGATATAGGCACCTATTGCTATAAATTTGCCTCTCAATACTGCTTTTGCTGCGTCCCATAAGTTTTGATATGTTGTGTTGTTCTCTTCATTTACTTCCAGAAAGTTTTTGATTTCTCTTTTGATTTCTTGAATGGCCCAGTGTTCATTCAGGAGCATGTTGTTCAGTCTCCATGTGTTTGCATACTTTCTAGGGTTTCCTGAGTTGCTAATTTCCAGCTTCATTCCGCTGTGGTCTGAGAAGCTGCATGGTATGATTCTAATTCTTTTAAATTTGCTGAGACTTGCTTTATGGCCTAGTATGTGATCAATCCTAGAGAAGGTTCCATGCACTGCTGAGAAGAATGTGAAGTCTGTAGATGTAGGGTTGAAAGTTCTGTAGATATCTGTTAGATCCATTTGGGCAATAGTGTCAATTAAATCTGCTGTTTCCTTGTTGATCTTCTGTCCGGATGATCTGTCTATTTCTGAGAGTGGAGTATTGAAGTCCCCCAGTACTACTGTATTGGAATCTAAATCTCCCTTTAAGTCCCTTAACATATCTTTTAAATAGACCGGTGCCCTGTAATTAGGTGCATATACATTTATAATAGTTACATCTTCCTGTTGAATTGAACCCTTAATCATTATATAGTGTCCCTCTTTGTCTCTCTTAACAGTTTTTGTATTAAAGTTTATTTTGTCTGATATTAATATGGCTACACCTGCTTTTTTTTGGTTTCTGTTGGCATGGAATATCTTTTTCCAACCTTTCACTTTCAGTCTGCATGCCTCTTTGTTAGAGAGATGTGTTTCTTGTAGGCAACAAATAGTTGGGTTGTGTTCTTTGAGCCAATCAGCCAAACGGTGTCTTTTAACTGAAGAATTCAGACCATTAATGTTTAATGTGACTATTGATACATAGTGACTTTGCCCTGCCATTTTCCCGGAGATATTTTCTAGTAAATGCTTTGAGCTTCCCATGCTCTTTTACTGGTAGGTGTTCTTCCTTTACCTTCTTTCATATTGATGGCCGTGTTTCTGTGTTTCTGAGTGTAGCACATCTTTAAGCATCTTTTGCAGGGCCGGATGAGAGGCCACAAAGTCTTTCAATTTCTGTTTGCTATGAAAGGTCTTTATTTCACTTTCATTCACAGATGAGAGCTTGGCAGGATATAATATTCTGGGCTGGCAATTTTTCTCTCTTAGCACCTGTGCTATGTCTCACCATTCCTTCCTAGCCTGTAGTGCTTCTGATGAGAAGTCTGCTGTGAGTCTGATTGGAGATCCTCTGAGAGTAATCTGACGTTTCTCTCTTGCACATTTTAGGATCTTTTCTTTATGTTTCACTGTGGTAAGTTTAATTACCACGTGTCGTGGTGAGGATCTCTTTTGGTCATGTTTATTGGGGGTTCTATGAGCTTCCTGTACTAGGATGTCTCTGTCCTTCTCCAAACCTGGAAAGTTCTCTGCTAGTATCTCACTAAAAAGGCCTTCTAATCCTTTCTCTCTCTCCATGCCTTCAGGAAATCGTAGATCCCGAAGGTTGGTTTTTTTAATAGTATCCTGTAGATTCCCAACAATATTTTTTAGATTTCTAATTTCCTCTTCTTTTCTTTGGTTTGACTGTATGTTTTCCTGTGCTCTATCTTCTAAGTCCGATATTCTCTCTTCTGCTTCACCTATTCTGTTTTTAAGGCTTTCTAATGTGTTTGTCATTTGATCTATTGAGCTCTTCATTTCATTTTGATTTCTCTTCACTATCACACTTTCCTGTTCTAGTTTCTGCGTTTCATTTTGATTCTTCCTTAAAATTTCATTTTCACCCTGCACCCCATGGGAGACCAGGAGAAGCACCTGGCTCCTGCCTTTGGATCAGTGCGGTGGGCTGGCCGCAGCACGCCGGCCGCAGCGGCCATTGGGAGGTGAACCAATGGCAAAGGAAGACCTTTCTCTCTGTCTCTCTGTCTCTCTCTCACTATCCACTCTGCCTGTCAAAAAAAAAACTTGTGATATCATAAAGCAATAATGTACATTATGACACATTAATAATGTGTAAAAACACTGTACTATCAGAAACCTACCATTTATGTTACAGTAATTTGTGAAGCCATCAAAACTCCTGGCTTCATACACATAACATTGTGATGTCATAATCAATTGTAATGCCATATGCTACCACTGTCTTATCATAAACCATCATGGCAGTGTTCCAAAGGATAGTGATGTCATAAGCCACCATTAGGATTTAAATTGTGATCTCATAAAGCCATTTTGATTTCATAAAGCAATATTTGATGCCATACACAAACAATTGTGATGTCATAAGCCAACTGTGTGATGTCATGATTAATTGTAAAGTTCTAAATCTATTGTGACATCATACACCTATCATTGTGCCATCAGACATATTGTTCTGATATCATAATTGTAGCATCACCAAATGAATTTAAAATGAGTAACTATTTTGAAGGCATTACAAGCATAAATCTACTATAATGTCATAATCAATTGTGATGTATTAAACACCCATGTGAAGTCAATATGTATTTGGGATATGAGGTCAATATCAATATTGTGATTCGCAAAAATCATTGTGATGTCATAAATCCATATTGGGATGCTGTAACCCCACAATGTTATATCATAACCCAACCATAATCAACTCTGATTTCATAAACCTATCATTGTAATGTCACAATCATGATATCATAAGCCACCATTTTGATGTTAAAAGCCATTGTGATGTTTTAAGCCTTCTATTGTGATATCAAAAACCAACCATTGAGTTTCCATAATCAATTGTGATGTCATAAAATGACCATAGAACCACCATTATGATGTCATAAACCAACTACTGTGATGTCATATGTAAACTAGCATAGACATTATTTTAATATTATACTCAATTCTGATGTCATAAAATGAATTTTGAAGTGAAAATAATTGTGATGTCATAAAGTTACCATTGTTATAATCAATTGTGATTGTTGAAACAAACCTCATGATTTCTTGATCAACTGGGACAAATTCATTATCAATTGTTATGTCATAGAATATCATTATGATGTTTTCATAAATTGTGATGTCACAGAAACCATAAAAACCATCATGCTGTAATAAAGCTACCATTGTTGTGTCACAATTAATTGTAATTTTGTAAACCTTGTAATGTTATAATTAATAATCCACCACTGTGATGTACTAAACCTACCATTTAATGTCACAATCAACTGTGAAGTTATAAAACAATTGTAATATCAGAAGTTGAATTTTATGACATCATAATCAATTGAACTATCATAAAATACCATTATAATTAATTGTGATATAAAATCTATTGTGATGTCATAAACCAGTATTTTACATAAAAATCTATGGTCATGTTACAAAGCTACCATTATTTTGTCATAATCAATGGTGATGTCACAAAAATCATGTCATAATCAACTCAAATATTATAAGCCACCATTATTATATCATAGACCTATAACTGTGAGTCATAAAAATTCCAAACCATTGTGAGATAAACTTACCATTTTGAAATACTAATGAATTGTGATGTCATAACCACTATTGTTATTTCATAGACTATTATATGTGATATCATATTCCATACAAAGCCATTGTAACTTATAAACCAACTGCTCTGATGTCATAATCAATTATGAAGTGTCATGATCAAATGTAATTTCAAAAACTACCTTTGTGATATCATGAACACTGTGATGCCATGAACGTTGTGATATCATAAATCATCACAGTGTTGTAATAATTGTGATGTTATGAAAATAATTGTCATATACCAAAATCCTGATGCTATAAATGCACCATTTTTGTCATTAAACAACCATTACATTGCCATAATTGATTTTGAAGTCCTAAAATGTTTTGATATCATGAACAAGAATGTGATGTCATAATCATATGTGGTGTTATACCACCATGTTGTCATAAATCCATATTGAACTATCACACTCAATGTTGAAGTGATAAAACAATTGTGATTAGCCAGCCATTGTGTTGTTATAATCACTAGAGATGACATAAACCATCATTGTGATGCCATTAGCTTCCATTGTGACATAATAAAACTGCCATTGTGATGTCATAATACATGCTGGCCATGAAGGCCTTCCCCAGGGATGGTCAGACTGCAAAAATTGACGTGATTCCTTCACCACCATGGCTGCCCCCTCCTGCCCTGAACCCCTTACCCTTGCTCCCCGCCAGACCTGTAACCGGGTGGGTCAGAGTGGGAACCTTACGTGAATGCCTTCCATGGACATCTGACCCTGTGGCCTAAAGGGCTCCCAGGGCAGACTTACTCCCCACAAAACATGAAACTGGGGAAGCTGCAGCTACACATTCCACAAAGTGCTGGCACTTAACACCCATCACCTGGAAGGCTGTTGACCAACTCACCCAGGGTGCCCTCCCATCTTCCGGTGGTGTCATAATTTGAGTGTCCATTCTTGCCCAGGACCTGGTGAGAGGTAAAAAGACCTTTTTTCACTGTCACCCAATAGTCCATGGTGATGGCATAAAAACTCGTTATGATGTAATCAACTGGGAGTGATAAACCATTGTTGTTGTATCAGAAACCAACCATTGTGGTGTAATAATCAATTGTGGAGTCACAAAAAACACTGTGATGTCATAAATAACCATTTTGCAGTATCATAATCAATTGTAATGCCATAAACCATTATGATGTCATAAACCTACTCTTCTGATTTCATATAAATTGTGGTGTCATAAACTATGATGTTATACAAATCTTAAAATATTGTGGCAAAATAAAGCTACCATTGTGATATTATGATCAATTGTGATGTCATAAAAACTTTGTGATATTATAAAGCTACCATTGACATGTCATAATTAATTGTGACATTACCATTGACATGTCACAATAAATCATGATGTAAAAGTTCTTGTGATTACATAATCAACTGGGATGTGATAATTCACCATTGTTATATCATAAAGCTAACATTGTGATATAAAACTTCTGATGTGGTAAACCACCATTGTGATGTCATTATAAATTGTGATGTAGTGAAAACCATTGTGATACCGTAAACCAATATTATAAACCAAAAATTGTCATATCATAAACTAAATTGTGATGTCATGACCAACTGTGAAGTCATAAAAATTATTGTCATGCCATAAACTTGTAAAAATCAGTTGTAAAGTTATAAACCATTATCATTGTATAATCGATTGTGATGTCATCAAAAGCATTATGATGACATATGCCAATATTGTGATAACATATACATGAAATTGTGATTTCACAAGCCAACCATTGTATTCTCACTATGAACTTTTGTCATGAAAACCATTGTGACATCAGAAACCTATCATTGTGTCTCATAATCAATAGCAATATCACAATATGTCCTAAACTAAAATTGTTGTATCATAATTCATTGTCATATGGCCAAAACCATTGTGATGTCATTATCAATTGGAATGTGAAAAGCTTCCCCTGTGATATCATAAACCTCAGGTTAATTTACTATGTTACCAGGAGAAGAATGTCATTTTTGGGTAATTGTAAATATATGTTTTATAAAGCATAGAAAAAGTTATGTATCAGAAAACTTGAGTGTAAATCATACATAAAATAGCATACAATTTTGAAGACTTTAGGTATTCTGTATCTTTCAATCAAAACCTGTAGTGAATTTTTCATAGAAAGAATACCTGTTAGTTATCATAGAACAGGTAAACATATAATTGTTTTCTTTTGGAGACTGTCTTATTTCACAAAATATAATGGTTTCCAGTTGCATACATTTTGTTGTGAAAGACAGGATTTCAGTTTTTTATTGCTGAGTAATATTCCATAGTATACACATACCACATTTTCTTTATGCAATCATCAAATGATGGGCATCTGGGCTGATTCCATATCTTAGTTATTGTAAATTGAACTGCAATAAATGTGGGATACAGGTAACTCTTTCACATGCTGATTTCATTTTATTTGGATATTTTCCCAGGAGTGACATGACTGGATCATATGGTAGATCTATTTTCAGCTTTCTGAAGAATTTTCTTACTGTATTCCACAATGACTGTTCTAGTTTACATTTCCACCAACACTGGACTCACTAATATTTTCTCCACATGCTCACCAGTATTTATTGATTTGTAATTTCTTTCTTGCTAATAATAACTTAAATTTGGGGCAGTCTAGGACTCATTTTCCTTTTCAATACACCAAAAGAATTGGGGTTCTAAGGAAAAAATAAGTTCATACATGAAGAAATTGGAAACAAAACAAAATATAGGAGGTGTATTAGTGTCATCTAAACTCAACCATGGAAGAATTGACAGTATTCTACCAAAGTTTCTGAAGGCTTTTAACTTTGATGAATAGATTTTCCTTTCCCTTATATAGCAAGTATTTTTCCTTCTTCCATAAAACCGATAGTGATATTTCTTAAAAATAAAAGAAACTGATGAAATAATTCTGTAAAATTTATCAATGTTAAGTAACCTTTCAGAATTTATACACACAGAGAAAATAAGCACTTTTATATATGGCCATATTGTTCATGATTGTACAGAAACTGATATACTGTGCAAAAGATTCTGGATTTACTTATAATCCATCCCAGTCACTATAGATGAAATGTTCTGCTTTGCTAAATACTCACTGAGAATGTTTTACTTACATAGCATGTAGCTTCCTGAAGCCCTCCACTTTTCTTCTTACTCCAAGTCCCAATCAATGTAGAAACATAGCTGTGGAATTATTCTTTTGCTGTGTTCTTGGAAGAACAAGGAGGTAATAAGGAAAGACAGCTGTACAGCAAAGACCAAGAATATCCAAGGGAGGTCAGGAAAGTCAGCTGAGACTACCAATATCTATGCTGCATGCTCTGTCCTTTAATATATTTTTATTTTCTTGTACAAAAAGAGATCAGGGCTACTGCTGTCTTTTGATAATTAATGAGATACATAGTGCTGAAGAAAAGTGACTTATAAGACACCAGAGCTGACACAGAATCCCAGCATACACAAATGACAAAAAAGGTATAACTTGCTTCTTGTTTCCTGAAATAGCAATGAAGTAGAACAAATAGGAAATTAGAAAATAAAAAAATAGAAATCTCATGCAAGATTAAGGAAATTTGAACTTCTTTTTTCTAGAAGGAACAAATATATATAAATGGAGGAAGACAGAATTTTTTTTTAGAAATCAGAAGGGAGAAAGCACATTAAACACTACTGTGACACCATCCAGAAAAAATGAAAAACTGTTATTTCAACTAGCACAGTGGCAGTGAGAATAAAAAGATGGGGGAAATAAGACCAATAGAGGTAAGATGCACCAGTTGTGACAGCAGACAGAATTTGAGTGTAAAGAAAAGGTATGTGATTAACAGAAACACTGAATAGAGAAATATCTAAACATTTGGAAAAAATAATTTCCTGTATAAAAACAATGAGAAGACTTTCAAAAACTGTAAGTATCCACATCTTCAGACCTGTACATTTTATAGATGCATGCAATAACCTTGGAAGTTTTTACTCAGAAACGTGGTTGAATTTCAGTAAGAGAACTGAGATTTGGGACTTGGAATAGTTTTCAATTCAGGTCTTCCACTCCCTTCCTCCAAAGTATAAGTTTGGATTTCCCTAAACCAAAACCCCAAACCAAAAATCTCCACAGTCCAAAACTTGCTTAGTGCTCACCACAAGAGCAAAATCCTACACCTGACCTCATGGAAGTTATTATGGTCAGAATGTTTGCACACTGCGGCCTGTGCTGTGGTGCAGTGGGTTAAGGCTTCAGGCTGCAGAGCTGGCATCCCATATGGGCATGGGTTTAAGTCTCTGCTGCTCCACTTCTGATCCAGCTGCCTGCTATTGTGCCTGGGAGAGCAGAGGAAAATGGCCTATTTTCTTTGGCCCCTGCACCCACATGGGAGACCCAGAAGAATCTCCTGGCTCATGGCTCTGGATAGGTTCAGCTCTGGTTATTGTGGCCATTTGGGGAATCAACCAGCAGATGAATCCTCTCTCTTTTCCCCTCTCTGTCTCTTCTCTCTAACTCTTTTTTTAAATAAATATTGAAAAAAGTAAAATGCTGACATACTAAAAAATATGGTGTAAATTATGTTCACTCTATGAATAAGTGAATACCTCTTGAAATTTCAGTCCTATCACCAAGATTTCTCCTCAATTCTAAGAATATTCCAAAATCTCCCCATATTAGTCCCAAGCCATTTCCATAAGGGACAGACTAATTCTACTGAAAACCAACAATTCCATTCTCACATAAAAATGAGCACATGGACCAAGTGTGCAGGAATGTTTTTTTAATTTTTTTACTTTTATAGAGTAAATATAAATTTCAAAATTACAGTTTATGGATTACAATGGCTTTCCCCCCCATAATTTCCCTCCCATTCGCACCCCTCCCATCTCTGGATTCCTCTACCATTCCATTCACATCAAGATCCATTTTCAATTCTCTTTATATACAGAAGATCAATTTAGTATATATTAAGTAACAATTGCACAAGTTTGCACCCACACAGAAATACAAGGTGTAAAATACTGTTTCAGTACTAGTTATAGCATTACTTCACATTGGACAACATATTAAGGACAGAGATCCCACATGAGGAGAAAGTACACAGTGACTCCTGTTGTGGATTTAACAATTTCACACTCTTGTTTATGGCGTCAGTAAACTCCCTAGGCTCTACTCATGAGTTACCAAGGCTATGAAAGCCTTTTGAGTTCTCCAACTTCAATCTTATTCAGACAGGGTCCTAGTCAAAGTGCAAGTTCTCTCCTCCCTTCAGAGAAAGGTACCTCCTTCTTTGATGGCCCCGTTCTTTCCACTAGGATCTCACTCTTTCATTTAGTTCTTTTTTTTTTTTTTTTTTTGCCAGAGTGTCTTTGCTTTCCATGCCAAAAATATTCTCATGGGCTCTTCAGCGAGATCCAAATGCCTTAAGGGCTGATTCTCAGGCCAGAGTGCTATTTAGGACATCTGCCTTTCTATGAGTCTGCTGTGTATCCCGCTTCTCATGTTGGATCGTTCTCTCCCTTTTTGATTCGATCAGTTAGCATTAGCAGACACTAGTCTTGTTTGTGTGATCCCTTTGACTCTTAGACCTATCAGTGCGATCAACTGTGAACTGAAATTGATCACTTGGACTAGTGAGATGGCATTGGTACATGCCAGCTTGATGGGATTGAATTGGAATACCCTGGCACATTTCTAACTCTACCATTTGGGGCAAGTCCGATTGAGCATGTCCCAAATTGTACATCTCCTCCCTCTCTTATTCCCACTCTTATATTTAACAGGGATCATTTTTCAGTTAAAATTTAAACACCTAAGAATAATTGTGTGTTAATTACAGAACAGTTGCCATTATTTAACCAGATTAGTGCTTCTGTAAAAAAAAAAAAAATCCATTAACAAACCCCATTTTTATATGACCAAACTCACAGCTAACCTTCTAATAGTAGTTCTTCCCCTAGGAATCCTTTAAAACAAGAAGCAGCAATAGCTTTATCCTGAGTCTTCTTGATGTGATGATAAACATTGGGGAAAATATGCAATAGACACAAATTTTTTTTAAATAAAGCTGGAAAATGTGAAGCAGGAATTGAATAATTGAAGCTACTTCAATATTCACATTTTGAAGCCCTAATCCCAAGTGTAATTAGAAGTAATTAAGGCCAGCGCCGAGCTCACTTGGCTAATCCTCCACCTTGTGGCAGCAGCACACTGGGTTCTAGTCCCGGTCGGGGTGCCAGATTCTGTCCCGGTTGCCCCTCTTCCAGACCAGCTCTCTGCTGTGGCCAGGGAGTGCAGAGGAGGATGGCCCAAGTCTTTGGGCCCTGCACTCCATGGGAGACCAGGAGAGGCACCTGGCTCCTGCCATTGAATCAGTGCGGTGCGCAGGCCGCAGCGCCATTGGAGGGTGAACCAACGGCAAAAGGAAGACCTTTCTCTCTCTCTCACTGTCCACTCTGCCAATCAAAAAAAAAAAGCTTAGAAGAAGACTACACAAACGCCTACAGAGGGCTCTTTTAAAGTTCTAATCCATTCCTATGTTTGCAAATCAATCAATGTGATATACCACATTAACAAACTGCAGATGAAAAAACATATGATTATCTCAATAGATGCAGATAAAGCATTTGATAAAATACAACACCCTTTCATGATGAAAACTCTAAGCAAATTGGGTATAGAAGGAACATTCCTCAGTACAATCAAAGCAATTTATGAAAAACCCACGGCCAATATCCTATTGAATGGGGAAAAGTTGGAAGCATTTCCACTGAGATCTGGTACCAGACAGGGATGCCCACTCTTACCACTGCTATTCAATATAGTTCTGGAAGTTTTAGCCAGAGCCATTAGGCAAGAAAAAGAAATGAAAGGGATAGAAATTGGGAAGGAAGAACTCAAACTATCCCTCTTGGCAGATGAGATGATTCTTTATTTAGGGGATGCAAAGAACTCTACTAAGAGACTATTGGAACTCATAGAAGAGTTTGGCAAAGTAGCAGGATATAAAATTAAAAAATGCACAAAAATCAACAGCCTTTGTATACACAGGCAATGCCACAGCTGAGAAAGAACTTCTAAGAGCAATCCCATTCACAACAGCTGAAAAAATAATCAAATACTTTGTAATACACTTATGGTGTATTATGGTGTCATATACCTCTACAATGAGAATTACAAAACCTTAAAGAAAGGAATAGAAGAGGATACCAAAAAATGGAAAAATCTTCCACACTCATGGTTTAGAAGAATCAACATCATCAAATTGTCCATTCTCCCCAAAGCAATTTATAGATTCAATGTAACTTAAAAATACCAAAGACATTGGTCTCTGATCTGGAAAAATGATGCTGAAATTCACATGGAGGCAAAGGGGACCTTGAATATCTAAAGCAATACTGTACAACAAAAACAAAGCCAGAGGCATCACAATACCTGATTTCAAGACATACTACAGGGCAGTTGTTATCAAAACAGGATGGTACTGGTACAGAAACAGATGGATAGACCAATGGAACAGAATGGAAACACCAGAAATCAATCAAAACATCTACAGCCAACTTATGTTTAATCAAGGATCCAAAACCAATTCCTGGAGTAAGGACAATCTATTCAATAAATGGTGCTGGGAAAACTGGATTTCCATGTGCAGAAGCATGAAGCAAGACCCCTACATTTCTCCTTACACTCAACATGGATTAAAGACCTAAATCTACGACCTGACACCATCAAATTATTAGAAAACATTGGAGAAACCCTACAAGATATAGGCACAGTTAAAGACTTCTTGGAAAAGACGCTGTAGGCACAGGCAGTCAAAGCCAAAATTAACTTTTGGGATTGCATCAAATTGACAAGTTTCTGTACTGCAAAAGAAACAGTCAGGAAAGTGAAGAGGCAACCGACAGAATGGGAAAAAATATTTGCAAACTATGCAACAGATAAAGGATTAATAACCAGAATCTACAAGGAATTCAAGAAACTCCACAAAAACAAAACCAACAACCCACTTAAGAGGTGGGCCAAGGACCTCAATAGACATTTTTCAAAACACGAAATCCAAATGGTCAACAGACACATGAAAAAATGTTCAGGATCACTAGCATTTTGGGAAATGCAAATCAAAACCACAATGAGGTTTCACCTCACCCTGGTTAGAATGGCTCACATTCAGAAATCTACCAACAACAGATGCTGGCAAGGATGTGGGGAAATAGGGACACTAACCCACTGTTGGTGGGAATGCAAACTGGTTAAGCAACTGTGGAAGTCAGTCTGGAGATTCCTCAGAAACCTGAATATAACCCTACCGTTCGACCCAGCCATCCCACTCCTTGGAATTTAACCAAAGGAAATTAAATTGGCAAACAAAAAAGCTGTCTGCACCATAATGCTTATTGCAGCTCAATGCACAATAGCTAAGACCTGGAATCAACCTAAATGCCCATCAAGAGTAGACTGGATATAGAAATTATGGGACATGTACTCCATAGAATACTATACAGCAGTAAAAAACAATGAAATCTGGTCATTTGCCACAAAATGGAGGAATCTGGAAAACATCATGCTGAGTGAAATAGGCCAGTTCCAAAGGGACAAATATCATATGTTCTCTCTGATCAGTGACAACTATCTGAGAACCAAAAAGGAAACCTGTTGAAGTGAAATGGACACTATGAGAAACAGTGACTTGATCAGCCTTGTCCTGACTGTAGAGGAACAACATATTATTTTATTCCTTTTAGTATTTTTTTATTCTACTTAATACCATTGGTTGAACTCTTTAATTAACACACAATTATTCTTAGGTGTTTAAATTTAACTGAAAAGTGATCCCTGTTAAATATAAGAGTGAGAATAAGAGAGGGAGGAGATGTACAGTTCGGCACATTCTCAATCGGACTTACCCCAAATGGTAGAGTTAGAAACGTGCCAGGGGATTCCAAATCAATCCCATCAAAGTGGCCTGTACCAATGCCATCTCACTAGTCCAAGTGATCAATTTCAGTTCACAGTTGATCGCACTGATAGGTCTAAGAGTCAAAGGGATCACACAAACAAGACTAGTGTCTGCTAATGCTAACTGATAGAATCAAAAAGGGAGAGAAGGATCCAACATGGGAAGCAGGAAACACAGCAGACTCATAGAATGGCAGATGTCCTAAATAGCACTCTGGCCTCAGAATCAGCCCTTAAGGCATTTGGATCTCGCTGAAGAGCCCATGAGAATATTTTTGGTATGGAAATCCAAGACACTGTGACAAAACAAGGCCTAAATGGAAGATCTCTGTGAGTGAGATCCCAGTGGAAAGAATGGGCAATCAAAGAAGGAGATACCTTTCTCTGAAGGGAGGAGAGAACTTCCACTTTAACTATGACCTTGTCTAAATAGGATCAGGGTCGGCAAACTCAAAAGGCATCCATATCTTTGGCAACTCATGACTAGAGCCTAGGAAGATTACTGATGCCATAAACAAGAGTGTCAAATTGTTAAGTCAATAACAGGAGCCATTGTGCACTTACTCCCCATGCAGGATCTCTGTCCTTAATGTGTTGTCCAATGTGAATTAATGCTATAACTAGTACTCAAACAGTATTTTACACTTTGTGTTTCTGTGTGGGTGCAAACTGTTGAAATTGTTACTTAATATATACTAAATTGATATTTTGTATATACAGATAATTGAAAATGAATATTGATATGAAGGGTATGGGAGAGGGAGTGGTAGATGGGAGGGTTTTGAGAGGGAGGGAAATTATGGTGGGGGGAAAGCCACTGTTATCCATAAGCTGTACTTTGGAAATTTATATTTGTTAAATAAAAGTTAAAAAAAAAGAAACTAAGAATGAGAATTGCTAAAGAAACTTGAAGGAAGATGATGGTACTGATTGATGGTTGATGAACAAGGATATTATGGTAATTGATCAGACTGATAGAGTATTCATTTGTGACATAAACATAGGCTAGTTGATTTGAGTGAATGTGTAAACTTATAGCACAAATTTATTGAAAACATAAATCTAAACACCCAAGAAACAAAACAGCCTACAAGTGAGATAAAGTCAAAGAGATCCACATTTAGACAAATTGTAAGCAAGCTGATAACATATGAAGAAAAAAGTAGAATCTTGAAAACACAAAGACAATATTGACCCTAATAAAATTATGAGCTGGTTTTTCATCCCAAACCATGGAGGCCAGAAAGCAACCGATTACATATTCATAATAGTGAAAGGAAAAGACAGGCAATCGAGAATTATACATCCAGCAAGATTATCCTTTCAGAATGTATAAATTGACATTCTATTTTATATTTTATTAAATTCAAACAAATCTCTTGTATTTCATATATAGAGATTTAGGAACATAGTGACACTTCCCACCCTATCACCCCTCCTGCCCACACACCCACCCTTTCTTCTCCTTCCTCTCCTAATCCATCTCTCAATTTTTACAATTATCTACTTTCAGTTTACTTTCTATTCATAAGATAAACCCTATTCTAAGAGTTCAAGAAATAGTAAGGAGAAAAAATAAACACTGCTTCTCAACAGTAGAGACAAGGGCTTTAGACAATCATTTTTATCTTTAACAAAATTGAGAGATTTTTTTCATTAGTAAACTAAATAAAAGCACAAGTGAACAATACATAGACAAACAGTATCAATGTATTTTTTTCACTATAACACCTTTTTTCATTTACATAAAGAGAACAAGTCTTGGGCCAGTGCTGTGGCAAAGGTGGTTAAACATGCAGTGTCACCATCCTATATGGGCACCAGTTTGAGCCTTGGATGCTCCTCTTCTGATCCAGCTCTCTGCTATGGCCTGGGGAAGTAGTAGAAGATGTCCCAGGTACTAGGGTCCCTGCATATGCATGGGAGACCTGGAAGTAGCTCCTGTTTCCTGGTTTCAGATCAGCATACCTCCAGCCATTTTGGCCACCTGGGGAGTGAACCAATGGATGGAAGACCTCTCTCTCTCTTCCTCTGTCCCTTTGTAACTGCCTTTCAAATCAATAAGTAAATTAAAAAAAAAAAAACTAATCTGTTGTACCCTTGAAGAATCAGCACCAATTGTGGCAAACCCTTCAAAAAGTAGCTGGGAACACTTCACTAAAACAATGAGGCAATACAATCTTCATATAAAAATCAAAGATATCAAGCAACAGTAAAACAGTGTCCCTTATATTTACAAATAAAAATCTTCCACAAAAATTCTAGGAGACAGAATTAACATAAATTGTATATATTAGTGTAATATCTTGGAATTTAAGGATCATTCAACATAAGAAAATCATCCAATATATCATAACAGAAAAAAAAAAAAAACAAAGAAAAATCCAGGATCACCTCAAAAGACAGAAAATTGTAAGACAAAACCCACACAATTATACGGAAGAACACTCAAACTCGGAAGAGCATCTTCCACAACATAATACACAGTAGTAAAAGTATCTGCATTTAAAGGGATTACTCTGTTAAATTACATACGCTTGTTTTCTCTACTGGATTGCAAGTTTTTGAAAGCAGATGAAGATCTTTTCACTTTTTATCCCCAATATGCAGTTGAGGCTAAAATATAAGTTCAATGGATATGACAGAATACACAGTAACAAGCCAATGACTAAAGGCATCTGATGGCTAAAACATGATATTCTGCCTGACAAATTATATAAGCACTTTTGGCATAAAGTTTGGTTAAATTCTTACTATAATGTCTTCCACTTCTGATATGTTGTCACATGGGGGAATGTAGGCAATAATAAACTTATGAAGATTAATTGGCAAAAATTCCTTGTAGGTTCACTCATCCCAATGATAAGAACTGGGAAATGGCACTGCTAAATCTAATCTGAATCATTACATGCAATTCGTAAAGAGCTAATTTTCACATGAGGAATAAAACCTTCTGCCAGCTGCATTACTACTAGTGAATATTCCTATTGTCTATTCTATTCAAGCCTCTACTTACAGCTTATATTCAATAAAGTAAAAGTTGACAGTTACATCAATTTTATCATAAGTCTATTTCATATGAATAGATAAACTCTCTCTTTTTAATACATTTAGTCACCACCTCTTCACCAGTATAACATTAGTCTAAAATAACTTTCAGGATGTCTGAATGAACTGAGATTTACAAAGCTGCAGAATGGAAAGCTTACATAGGATAAAATAAAGTAAGATTTACACAATAAAATACTATTATATTCTTATCTAGATTATTGATATGAAAAATGTTGACTAGGAAATCATATCAAGTACAAAGGAACAGAACATTTATTAAAAACAAGTAAAATAAGATATACTTATGTTTAAAATGTATCATGAAAAAGGAATGAGGAAAAACACAGTGGCACGTCTAATACATTTCTAAAAAATAATGGAAAAAAGTTCTAGCTTTTTTGCAATAATTCTAGGGTTCAGTGCTATGGCATAATAGGATAAGTCTCCACCTGTGGTGCCAGCATTCTATATAGGTGTCATTTTATGTCCTGGCTGCTCCTCTTCGGATCCAGCATTCTGCTTATATCCTGGGAAAGCAGTGGGAGATGGCCCAAGTGCTTGGGTCCTTACACCTGCATGGGAGACCCTGAAGAAACTCCTGGCTTCTGGATTCAGAGTTGCTCAGCTCTGGCCTTTCGGGTCATTTGGGGAGTGAAGCAGTGGATGGAAGACCTTTCTGTCTCTCTCTCTCTCTCTCTCTGCAACTCTACCTCTCAAACAAATAAATAAATATTTTAAAAAGAATATGAACTTCTAAATATTGGTACTTTCCAGCAGGCTTAATCAGACAGCTCAATCCAAATGAAACAAGGAGCTAAAATATCACATGCTAATTTAACAAAAATATAAAGTGTAGTTACCAGCCCAAATGCTTTCTGTTTAAATCTTGCCTCAATCCATAATGTTTTCAGCATACTATGAAAATATTCTGAAACAAAAAAGTTCTGTCCAGTAAGAATTGTAGAACAATAATAAAATAAACAAAAAGCTAACAAATTTAACCTAGCAAATCAAGCACAAAAAATGAATTTATTAAAATAAAATCCCTTCCAATCCACTAATTTTATGGTCACATCACACAAAAATGACCTACAAGAAAAATGTACAGGTAAAACAAGTGTATTTTTTATAGCTTTCTAGCAGACAAGAAAATTTGTTATGTTGTTTTCTTAAACAGATTTTTTCTCAGCTTCTAGACTTTCTTTGTTGAAGTCTTGGATACACATATAAATAAAGTTCTTCATCTAATTATAACTCAAACAAAATAATAAGGGTCTTACAAAATCTGTCCTCTCCTTTCCCTTCCTTATTCAAGGTAATGTTAATAAAGTATTAGTGAATAGCATCACAATTAAAGGTCTTTTGTTGAACAACCATTCTGTGAAAAATGCAGTCTAGACACCTCCATTATTTCATTTATTCTATATTTGTTCATCTACAAAATTATATTTAAACAAAATTTTAGTAGCAAACATTTAGAACTATATATGTTATTCAGAAATATTTGTACAATTATCATATTCAGCTGCTAGAAAAGAAATAGTTATATTTCTCAAGATTTGAGAATCAAAAGTGCATTATAAAGTACTAAAGATAAATTAAGATTTTGTGTCCATGTATGTAGGTGTAAATGCCTATATATAGAGAGAGACCTACCATATGACCCAACCATCTCACATCTTGAAATTTAGTAAATGTTGGCACTGTGGCTCAGCAGGTTAATGCCCTTGCCTGAAGTGCCAGCATCCCATATGGGCACCGGGCTCTAGTCCCAGTTGTTCCTCTTCCAATCCAGCTCTCTGCTATGGCCTGTGAAAGCAGTGGAAGATGGCCCAAGTCCTTGGGCCCCTGCACCCACATGGGAGACCCGGAAGAAGCTCCTGGCTCCTGGCTTTGGATCGATGCAGCTCCAGCCATTGCGGCCATTTGGGGAGTGAACCATCAGATGGAAGACTTCTCTCTCTCTCACTCTCTCTCTCTGCCTCTCCCCCTCTCCTCTCTCTGTGTAACTCTTTCAAATAAATAAATAAATCTTAAAAAAAATTTCCTTAATGAAAATGAGATATATATATCTCATTTCACAACAGCTAAAATATAGAAACAACCCAGATGTCTGTCAACTGAAGACTGGATAAAAAATTATGGTATATGTACACCATGGAATACTATAGTGATACAAAATGAAATACTGTCATTTGTAACAAAATGGATGCACATGGAAACCATTATACTTATTGAAATAATCCACTCCCCAAGGACAAATATAATATATTCTCCCTTGTCTGTGATAACTAATAAAGTACCTGAAAGTTAATCAATAAAAGAGAAATTGGCACTTTTGAGATGTGATGCTTTTGGACAGCCCCTGTCTCAACTGTTGAGGGATAGTTTTTTTTAAAAATACTATTTGTTGAATTCTTTACTTAGTGTAAGGCTAATCTTATGAGTATAAAATTAATTACAAATAGCTCTTTGTAAAAAATAAGAATGTGACTAGGAGAGGCTGAAGGAAGAAGGACAGGAGTATGAGCAGGAGAGAGGGTAGGGTGGTAAGAATCAGTATTTCCTAAATATATATTTATGAAATACATGATTTTTATGCCTTAAATAAAAGGTTTCTAGGTAAAAAAGATGAACAACAGCAAAAAATAATCTTTGGTAAATATAATAGATATCTTTGAATTGCTAATGAATCACCACATTTAATCAAATAAAATGTCATACAGAATCATTGTTTATATTTGTTGTTATTTGTTTTTTAATCATGTAAAGTCCTAAAAGATGAATTTGTGACAACTTATAGTTGCTCATCTTAGCAGCAGTAATTCACTCCTAGTAGTAATCAGTTTTAATCAATATATATTTTATTCATGGTGATTATTCATGGTTATTTTCAATAACCCATTATGTATGTGTTTAAGTAATGACTTAAATACAGTAAACTCTGGAGAACTCTGCTATCTGATATTGAAAACATAGCTCTTTGACTTGCTGACAACTTGGTTTATAGAAGCTAACCTCTGGGCTGGAACTGTGGCATAGTGCGTAAGGCTGCTGCCAACAGGGTTGGCACACTGTATGGGCTGCAGTTCGAGTCACTGCTGCTTCACTTTTGATCCAGCTCTCTGCTATGGCCTGGGAAAGCAGTAGAAGATGGCCCAAGTGTTTGGGCCCCTACACCAATGTGGGAAAGCTGGAAGAAGCTCTTGGCTTCTGATCAGCCCAGTTCTAGCCAATGTGGCCATTTGTGGAGTGAACTACTGTATGAAAGACCTTTCTCTCTGTATTTTCCTCTATCTCTCTGTAACTCTACCTGTCAACTAAGTAAATAAAGGCTTTTAAAAAGGATGTTGAGATTTTATATTATATCCAGAAGAATTAAACTGGATTTTGTCGCTCACTGTGTACAAGAAAAACCTAATAAAAGCTAAAAATCTAAATTAAAAAAATAAACTCTGAACTCCTAGAAGAAAAAGTAATGGGCGAGGATTTTTTTTATGTCATACACAAAGAACAGGAAACAAAACAAACTTAGACAAATGGGATTTCATCAAATTAAAGAACTTCTTTACAGCAATGAAAAAATAAAGCAAAAAAGGAATCTACATAATTTCAGAAAATATTTACAAACCTTTCACCTGAGAATGGCTTAACAATCAGAATATATAGGGAACTCAATAGCAAAATTGCAAATTATTCTATTATAAATTGAAGAGTAGGGGCCGGCGCCATGGCGCTCTAGGTTAATGCTTCCCCTGCACTGCCAGCATCCCACATGGGCACTGGGTTCTAGTCCCAGTTGCTCCTTTTCCAGTCTAGCCCTCTGCTGTAGCCTAGGAAGGCAGTGGAGGGTGTCCCAAGTGCTTGGACCCCTGCACCCGCATGGGAGACCAGGAGGAAGCACCTGGCTCCTGGCCTCAGATTGGCACAGCACTGGCCATAGTGACCATTTAGGGAATGTCTCTTAATAGAGAATTTTAAGTGTCTCTTATTAGAGAAAGATATTTGACAAGATAATAAAAATGTGGAAAATATTAATGAGTTATAAGAAATAGATGACAGTGTAAACTAACAGAGCAACTTTAGTATTAAAGTATATCATTATTGAGCTTATAATTTGATACCTGTGTAAAATATGTCACCACTATATTTTGTTTTGAATAAGCACTTTGTTTAATATTGTAATTTAAAACAGATTATAGTTTGACAAAGACTGAAGAAACAATCCAAAAATACAAAGAGAAAATAGGCAAGAAATCTATTCCATCAAAAAAAGTAAGGGGAAAAACATTCCAATAAAGCAAGATATAGAAATAAATAAGCTTATTATCCTGAATGCAATAGGAAAACATGATCTTTGTGGGACAGGAATGGTGGAGCAGTGGGTTAAGCTGCTGCGTGGGGCACCAGCATCCTGTATATGAGTGCTTGGTTAGAGACCCAGACACACCATTCCTCTCATGCAGTTTCCTGCAACTGAACAAGAAAGGCAAAAAATGATGCTCAAATCCTTGGGTTTCTCCCATCCACTCAGGAGAAGTGAATGGAGTTTCTGGATCCTGGCTTCTGTCTGGCACATCCCTGGCTGTTGCAGCCACACCAGGGGTCAAACGAGCAGATATATGTCTCTGTCTCCTCCTCTCTCTGTCACTCTGATTGTAAGTAAATAAATCCTTTCAAAAAGACAAGTGATCCTCAGATATGATGAAAACCAAATATAGCATTACAAATTCTACAAGAGATGCAGCAAAAAGCACATGATGAAAGATTAAATGTATACAAACATTTTTAATTTTTTATGACCTTTTTGGAGAACAAAATTTCTGTCATCATTCTGTTACAAAAAAGCTACCAAAAAGACACGCATATCCAATTCTCGTATAATCAAAACAAAAACAAAAATTCTACAGCATGGAGTACGGGCACTACCTCTTCAGAAGCAGCACCGTGGAGTCAGGCGGCTGCCATGGCACACAGCACTGTGGGCAGCGTGGCCAGCAGTACTTGGAGATTCTTCCCCTTGCCCTTGACCGGGTCTCACTGGAGTGAGTCCATGGCTCTGATCAGCCGTAAGGTTTGGCTAATTCCTGAGGCCTTGGAGGCAAACCCTGATTAGACTGCAGATCCACAAACCCCTTTCAGGGACTTTCTGCTTCTGAGTGACTCGCGGTGTACAGACAACCCTCTACTCTGGGCTGCATCACACTAAAACTCATGACACTGTCTCATACCAAGCTTTCCTCACAGCTTGTGCAGGGTGACCCATGTGGTGTCCTGGGCCAGCAACCACCTATGGGCCAGGAACATGGGAGGTAGGAGCTGATGGTGCTAAGGTAGGCAACAGGGTCCATGCTCTGAGATTCGGTTTCAGTGGCATGGGTATGGCCCAGGCATGGTAGCCTCCCAGCAGATCAAGGCAGCTGCAGGGGCACTGTGACCTTGCCAGGCTCTGCCAGCAAATTCCCCAGGTGCAGGAAGTGGGTGCTGCAGGCCTGGTCCCAGAGACTCCCTGCTCCCACTCCTCTCCAGGCCTGCCCCTGCCACCGGCCTCACTGCCAGTGGCTGTTTCCTGAAAGGGATTCACTGTTCTGTACGTGGCAGTTTAATTTTCTGGTTTTGTGTTGACTCTGAAAATGTAGGCTATGTAATCATAGGACTTATATTTACCCAGAGTAACTGCAATGCAGTTTGTAAAATTAACCTGGATATTTATTTTAAATACAGTTTCAAGATTTTAGAGTGTTTCATTTTATAAGTTCAAGTATAATTTCAGTAATGATTTCTACTTTTGGACAAAAATATCCTTTGAAATTTGTCTCCCATAAATCGATGTAATGTGAAATGTGTGTTGTGAGCCATACTCTCATTTGTTTGCTGCAGACATTGTTAAGTTGATAGAACCTGAGCAAATAAACGGCGAAACCCTCCCAGTTCAGGAAGAGGGGGAACTCATTATTTCTTGAAGATGTCTCCCACTTGCTCCAGTACAGAAGAAAGATTCCATTTTTTTGCTACATTTTATGCTTTCAGATGGGATTGTACTTTTGCTTTACAAATACATGGTTCCTGGCAAGAGCCAGTAGTGGGAGGATTGGAGAATGGTAAGATCCCTTCCATGCCTATTTAGTAAAGTAGAAATAAAGAGGAAGGCAGATGTCAGTTAAGGAGCTTGCCTGAAAATGCTTTTTTCAAATGTAACAAGATTATATGTTTATTTTTAGTAAAATAAAATCTTTTGTTCTTTTGTATGCAAGCAAATACAGTGCCTGTAACTTTCTAGATCTCAAGTGGTGGATTCAGTTTTCATTTGTTGTGCTTCTATCTCAACATACAAATTATAGTCTTTTGTATCAGTTATTAAATAAGCATGTAAAATTAACTCAATAAGAATACAGTTAGTTGAGATGTTTGGTGTTTACAAACTATAAATAAGTACAAGAAAAGTAAGCGTTACATGCTGGAAGTACATATTTATTATTCATAAATGATCCAAAAACTTGAAAGACCCATATTTATTATATAACCATATTTGTGAATTACCACTTAGGAACTTGAAGTGAAAAAGACAGATATATATTTATATTAAGAATTCACATACAAGTACATAACCCTCTCTCTCAAGTGCTCACCATACCTTACTATAAAAGAAGGAGGCCTGAGGCCACAGAAGTTCAAATATATAAAACACACTGAAATATCAAATATTTTGATATAAGTTCAAGCAAATCAAATAATGAATTGCAAAGATTTTCATACAATTTGACTCAATGAAAACATAAACAGCTTAACAGCTGAAAAAATTTTGAAAAATATGAAGTTCATTGGGTATGAACAATGTATTTCATTAAAAAAAGCCTACAGCAGGTTTATTTCATCATGGCTCCCATATTTTTAAGAATTATAATTCACTATACACAAGTTGCAAATTAAGCTAGAACAAATACGTGGAAACATCTGCAGATATTTGTAATTTGTACTATGAAGTTCTGCAAAAGATAAAGAATTTAAACCATTAAAAAATTTAAACGAAGGGCCTAGTGGTGTTGAAGGTAAAGCCACCACTTGTGATGCCAGGATCCCATATGGGTGCAGTAGGTGTCTTGGCTGCTCACTTCTGATCCAACTCTCTGCTAATGGCCTTAGAACAAAGAAAGACTTTGCCCAGCTGTTGGGATTCTGCCACACATGTGCAAGACCTTGAGGAAGCTCATGGCTCTTGTCTTCAGCCTGGCCCATCCCTGGTCATTGAGGACATTAGAGAAGTAAATCAGTAGGTTGGAAGCTTTCTCTCTCTCTCTGGGTCTCTCCCTCTCCCTCTGTAACTTTAAAATAACTAAATAGATCCTAACAAAATATACAGTGAACAAAAATGATTTTTTCTGATCATATTGATTTGACTCAATCAAATATGCTGGAAATGTGAGGTTAATGTTATTCTCATACACTATTAGTTAATGATATTAATACATTCTTTTAGATGGTAATTTAGTAAGATCTATTCAAATTTGAAACATAGCATCCTTTCTATCTTGTAAGAACTTCACTGGAATTAGATCCTACACAAAACCCTTGATATTGTGGAATCATATGCACACCTCTGATAAGAACTTTTCTAATGTATTATATGTATCATATATAAAACATAATGTGCAATTCAGGACATGCTCAAGCTGACTTACCTCAAACGGTAGAGTTAGAAACATACCAGGGGATTCCAATTCAATCCCATCAAGGTGGCATGTACCAATGCCATCTCACTAGTCCCAGTGATCAATTTCTGTTCACAATTGATCATAATGATAGGACTAAGAACCAAAGGGATCACATAAACAAGACTAGTGTCTGCAAATACTAGCTGATAGAATAAAAAAGGGAGAGAACGATCCAACATGGGAAGTGAGATACACAGCAGACCCATAGAATGGCAGATGTCCTAAACAGCACTCTGGCCTCAGAATCAGCCCTTAAGGCATGTGGATCCAGCTGAAAGCCCATGAGAGTATGTTAGGCATGGAAAGCCAATACACTCTGGGGGAAAAAAAAAAAAACTAAATGAAAGATCTCCACGAGTGAGATCCCAGTGGAAAGAATGGGTCATCAAAGAAGGAGGTACCTTTCTCTGAAGGGAGGAGAGAACTTCCACTTTGACCATGACCTTGTCTAAATATGATCAGAGTCAGTGAACTCAGGGGGCTTCCATAGGCTTGGCAGCTCATGACAAGAGCTTAGGGTGATCACTGATGCCATAAACAAGAGTGTCAATTTGTTAAGTCAACAACAGGAGTCACTGTGCACTTACTCCTCATGTAGGATCTTTGTCCTTAGTGTGCTGTACATTGAGATTTAATGCTATAACTAGTACTCAAACAGTATTTTTCACTTCATGTTTCTGTGTGGGAGCAAACTGTTGAAATCTTTACTTAATGTATGCTAAACTGATCTTCTGTATATAAAGAGAATTGAAAATGAATCTTGATGTGAATGGAAGGGGAGAGGGAGTGGGAAAGGGGAGGGTTGCCAGTGGGAGGGACGTTATGGGGGGCAAGCCATTGTAATCCATAAGCTGTACTTTGGAAATTTATATTCATTAAATAAAAGGTAAAAAAAAACATAATGGGGATTGTTTTGACAAAACAACAGACTAGTTATGAGATTTCTGGGTTTTGTTTCCAATGCATGAATGCTCAAATGATAGACCTTTAAATTAATTTATTGAGGGCTTGCCTACAATGTTACATATTCTGTAAACATTTCTGAATGTTGGATAAAACCTACAAGAACATATCCAAATATCTTTGATCTTTAATCTTTAGTCTTTTTTTACATATTTATTTCACTGATAGAGTTAGACAGTGAGAGAGAGAGAGACAGAGAGAAAGGTCTTCCTTTCATTGGTTTAGCCCCAAAATGGCCACTACAGCTGGAAATATGCCGATCCAAAGCCAGGATACAGGTGCTTCCTCCTGGTCTCCCATGTGGGTGCAGGGGCCCAAGCACTTGGGACATCCTCCATTGACTTCCCGGGCCACAGTTGAGAACTGGACTGGAAGAGGAGCAACTGGGACTAGAACCCGGCACCCACATGGGATGCCGGCGCCACAGGTGGAGGAATAAACAAATGAGCCATAGTGCTGGCCCCCAAAGATCTTTAATCTTAACCTAGTATGGCAAACTTTTCTATAAAGAGCCAGGTAGAAAGTATTTTTGACTTTGTGGACTGTAGTGCCTCTGATGTCATCTAAAATATGTGTAAGCTATAGGTAAATAGATGGGGTTGTATTCCAATAAAACTTTTTACAAAAATAGAAATGAGCTAGATTTAGCCCACAGGAGCTACTGCTACAATGAATTTTCCTTTTCAGAATATCATGAATACATGTCATTACTCATTTTAAAGATATAATATTCCAGGGTGTTCCATACTATGATTTTCAAGAGGGAATTAAAAATAAATCTTTCGGGGCCGACTCTGTGGCATAGCAGGTAAAGATGCTGCTTGCAGCGCCAGCATCCCATATGGGCACCAGTTGGAGTGCCAACTGCTCCACTTCTGATCCAGCTCTCTGCTATGGCCTGGGCAAGCAGTAGAAGATGGCCCAAGTGTTTTGGCCCCTGACCTGGGTGGGAGACCTGGAAGAAGTTCCTGGCTCCTGGCTTCAGATTGGTGCATCTCCCGCCATTGCAGCCAATTCTGGAGTGAACCAGAGGATGGAAGACCTCTCTCCCTTTCTGCCTCTCCTTCTCTCTCTGTGTAACTCTGACTTTCAAATAAATTTTTAAAAACTATAGAGATAAATGATAATTAGATGATGACAAAAAAGTCAAAATGTTAAATTCAGTACAATTATCAGGAAAATATTAAAGAAATGTGTATCAAGAATTATACTTGCTAATTTAAACAATATAAATATGATTTGAAGTCCTTTAAAACTTCAGAGAAGGCAAAGAATGAATCACCTTGAAAAGGAAAAGAATTACTTTTGTCTAAGAAAATGTGTACAGGTTGGTAAAATGATGCATTAGGACATCCCACTGCATCCCATATCAGAGTTCCCATTTGAGTCCTAGCTCCACTGTTTTGGATCCGGATCACTTCTAGTGTGCCTGGGAGCGATGATATTAAAATACTTAACTGCCTGGCACTGCCCACATGGGGGCCTGATGGATTTCATTGCTCCTGGACTTGGTCAGGTCTAGCCCTGGATGGTGCAGCTATGTGTAGTGAGCCATTAGATGGAAGATCTCTCTCTCTTTCTGTCTCTCTCTCTCTCACCCTTTTTCCCTACATCCTCCTCAGATTTTTAAATAATAAAAGAAAATGTGACCATCAAAATTTTCAGGAGAATGTAGAGAAACACCCTCCAGTTGGTGAGGTCTCAATGAGAAGCCCATCCAAGATAGTCACAGGTTCTCTATTCTAGCATTGGTAGACAGTAGAGTATTGATAATATACATGTGATAGTAATATTTTGAAATGCAAAATGAATTAATATTATAACATAGGTTTGAATATTGCAAATTAAGACTAAATATCAACAATAGCTATAAGAAATATAAATAATTTATTATGAATTATCTATTATCTTTAGACTATAATCAATATATGAGTTTCATAGCATGAATTACTGCACCAGATCTAGAAATCTCTGATCATAGCATAAATTGCTACGCCAGATCTAGAAATCTCTGATCAACTCGTCATGAAAGATGTCATTGTAAATCACAGAATTTTTCCTGATTTCATTATCACACAGGAAAAAGCTAACACTGATGGCCACACATTCACAGTGTTAATATTGCGAGAAATTGTTATACTAATAGCGTACACAGGCAATCGTAATTATGACATGACAGAGGTAAAATCATTTACATTCTCATTAATAATATATAATGTGATTACTCTCAATAGAACGAGTAATTTGTTAGAACCCATAACAGAACGTATCTTCGCTGCTCCACTTCTGATCCAGCTCCCTTATAATCCACCTTGGAATGCAGTGGAAAAGGTCCATATGCTGGGACACTTACAACCTTGTGGGAGATCTTTAAGAAGCTCCTAGTTCCTGATCCAGTCCTCGCCACAACCATGATTTGAGGAGTGAGCCAGAGGGTGGGAAGATCTCTCTCTCTCTCTCTCTCTCTCTCTCTCTCTGTCAATCTCTCTCTCTGCATTTCAAATAAATAATTCTTTTAAAAAAGAAACAATCACAATTTTATTTAAGAATAAATATAGAGCTTCAGGATTTTCAATCAAGAAAACATCACTCCGTAAATCAATAGAAAACTTTAAGACAACTGTATCTAGAAGGACACTGTGGAATATTTCAATTCCAATGTTAAATTGAATCTCATCACAATCCAGATGCAGTGAAGGGAAAGAACTTGAATGGGGGAAAGAATATACTGAACATAGGTAGTACAGAAAAAATGTGCACTTTAAAGTAGACAGGAAAGCTTAGACACTTTCCTTGAGTTAATAAACTCTCAGTAAAAATAGTAACCCACAATGCTAACACTTGCCTACAACTCGGGTACTGACTGATGTTATAAAATAGTGAAGAAATATAATCAAATAAAAATAACTGAAAAGTGATGTTCATATCATTGGATAAATTGTGATTAGGATAAAACTGAGCAGTTTGGTATGAATAATTACTAAGTGGCAACTAAACAAAGAGATTTAGTGAAAATAGTCTTTTAAATCATATTTTTAAAATGACTGCATATCACAGGAAGTTAAGATAATGTAACCACTTTTACTATGACCTTGTCTACATAAGATTGGAGTCGGCGAACACAAAAGGCTTCCATAGCCTTGGCAACTCATGACAAGAGCCTACGATGATTATTGACACCATAAACAAGAGTGTCAATATGTTAAATCAACAACAAGAATCACTGTGCACTTACTCCTCATGTAGGATCTCTGTCCTTAATGTGTTGTACAATGTGAATTAATGCTATAACTAGTACTCAAACAGTATTTTACACTTTGTGTTTCTGTGTGCGTGCAAACTGTTGAAATTTTTACTTAATATATACTAAATTGATCTGTATATAAAGAGAATTGAAAATGAATCTTGATGCGAATGGACTGGGAGAGGGAGCGGGAGATGGGAGGGTTCCAGGAGGGAGGGAAGTTATGGGGGGGGAGCCATTGTAATCCATAAACTATACTTTGGAAATTTATAATTATTAAATTAAAGTTAAAAAACATAATGCTATTGAAAATGTCAACAGTAGTGATAAATTTGGAGATCCCTACAAACTTCCAAATAGCAAAAAATTGTGTGATTCTGATAGCATGAAGCAGTACATTGACGTTAGACCAGAGATACTATGTACAGGAAAGATTCCAAGATAACCTAGAAAATTTCCGTGCGACTTGTAAACCTACAATGAAAAAGCCACATATTCATAATGCAAGAACCAGTATACCTAAACTGAAATTATATATGAGTGATAGCATTAAATTCAAAGGCAAAAGAAAAAAAGAATTTAAATGCTATGAAAAATGATATGGTGGCAACTCTAAGTGGATAGAGTAATTTTGTAAAAAAAAAAAAAAAAAACACGATTAATGCCAAGAAAATGTGACAATTTTTAGTGAACAATTATTCCTTAATATTACATCTAAACACCATGTGAAATTTTCAGAAACTAAAATCCAGAAAAGATAATTTCCTTTCCATAGTGATTTTAAAGGAACACCAGCATCAAGAAAATCCATAAAATCAATAAAGACTTAAAAACATCCTTGAAAGAGGAAAAGAGAATGCTGGTCTCAGATGGATGTGGGATGTTTTGAAGATAAACATTTCTTAGGTTCCTTACAATATTTTGAGAGAACTGACAACACAATAAAAAGCCAACAAATATGGCCACATGTTCACGGTGCTAGCATTGGTACATACTGTGATTAGATAATATAATTGGACAATATTCAAATTCAAATACAAAGTACCTCTATCAGGGTACAAATATATTTTGATAACAATGACTTGAACTGTTTTTATAGGAGTGAAACTACAATAAGAACATTAAAATCATCTCATAAAAAATAGTCCATTGAATTCTTTAAAATGCAAAAAACAAAGAATGAATCGAAATAAAGCAAAAGTATTGAAAATTACCAGATAAACATTGATGGAAAGATATTGTATATAAATCCTTGAAAATTAAAATTAAAATTTTATAGTCCTCCAGAATTCCAGGAAAGCTAAAAAAAATCCTCTAGGAACTGAGAAAGATTGGGTTAAGATGGCCTGAGAATATGGGGCATGAAATAGTTGCAGAGAAAATTCAAAACATTTCCATCATGTTGATGTCATAAGAAGAAGCCACTCAAATAGGATACTGATGATATAAACAGGTCACACAGTGAATAAAGACAACAATTAAAAATGAGCATTTTACACATGAATTACATTTTGATGATTGTAATTAGAATATAGGATACATAATAGAGTGATCAATAGACATGAAGGAATTTGGTGAAAATAATCCAGTAAATATTTTTACCATGAGAAAAATTTTAAAATCAAGGAAGGTAAATCAAGGAATATTTTTGGTGCCTTAATTCTTTAATTATTCTATCATTTTCAACTTTTGGCTTATTTCCATTGGAAGTATCAAGTGAATATCCTTGTGCATATATCTCTCTTCACAATCCTGATAATTTTATTTTCATTCTTTTTCTAAAATTTTATTTATGTTATACAATTTTCATGTATTTTATAGGTAGTGATTTAGAAACACTGTGATATTTCTCACCCTACCCTCCCTTTCATCCAGGTTCCAACCTTTCATCCTCCTCCCTCTCCCATTACCACTGTTAAATTTTCAAAGATCTACTTTCAGTTTAATTATTGTTTGTAAAGTTAGCCCCAAATTAAGTAAAAGAGTTCAATAAACAGTATAAGGAAAATGAAAAAAAATAATAATTTTCATCAAATTGATGAAACCACAATGAAAAATAAACCAGGATGAACTAAGTTTTCTGTGCTAGGATGAACATACACTACATCATGATGTATACATGTCACAGTAATAAAAGATGAGGATATAACCCATAATCTGATTATTGGAAGTGACAGCAATAATGTAGGAGCAATAGCATAACAAGCATATACAACAGGATTGGATCAACCAACATGTATTAAATTTGCATTATACTTGAGAAATAAAAGAAGAAATCAATAATTGTAAGTAAGGAATATATGCCATTTATAACAAAAAAAAAAAAACCCTTAAATGAAAGATACTGGCATCTACAGTTACACTTATGCACAAAACTACCAAAGATAAAAGTATAATACCTAAAAAGGGAGAATGAGAATAGGAGCCAAAAGTCTTTCTGATGAACTATATACATAAAAATAGCCAACAAAATTAATAAAATTTTGAGTATGTTTATGATCTTTCAATATAAAATCCAAGCAACATATGGATAGTTTTAGTTCTAGGATGGGCTTTCATTACACTACTAATCATTTACACAGGTGATAAGAATATATTCAAAGACAAAACCAGATATACAAAGAGGTGTATTGGTTAGAATAAAATTTATATTATATTTTCAAAATTATGAGTAACATTCAATCAACTGAGAGTAACAATATTAATGTGACAAGCACATTAAAGAGATTTTTGTGGAAAATAGCCCATATATATATATATATATAGTTTATTTATTTATATATTTGTATATAGAACAAAACTTTAGAAATGTATACATAAATATAAAATCTATTATCTAAAAAGTATAATTTAGAGTTCCATAATAATCTAGCTACTGGTCATTACAAGAATGGGGAGCAAGCCTCCAGCTGTAGCTCATAGTTTCCATTTCTCCCTCTCTACCAACCTCTAAAATTAGATAAATATATACAATCTTGAGGTCAAAACCACATCAAGATCCTGACACTTATCACATAATTGTCAGGAAATGTGCCAATATCTAGACACACAGTGCAAAATTTGAATAATCAAAAAACTCAATAATCAAACAATGATTTAGAGTTCCATAAAAATCCAGAAGTTTATATTTATATATTTATAAACACATATATAAACATATATAAACACATATTACATATAGCTTATTATTTTTTTCATGATTATATATATATATATTACCTTCAGAGGAGAGAATGATTATGCTTGGCTAAGATGGCTCTGAGACACTGTATACCTGAATGTTTCCAGGACAACTTATAGAATGCTGAGTGTGATGGTGATCTCACAATAAAAATTTAAATCATCATAGACAATGGTCACAGGGCTGGGATTAGCCTAGACTAGAATATCTGTGAAAAAGAGTGAGTTCAGTGAATTTAAGGTTCAAAAAAATTTACCTAAATTTCCAAAGTAAATGGTTAATTTCAAGATCCATGTATGTCTATAAGGCTAAAAATGAACTCCCCAGCTAATGAGACTGATGGAACAACCCTAGTTTGTTTCAGGTACTGTGAATATAAAATTTGTTTGGAAAGCTTCCAGAAATTGAAGAGTTGATGCCCTAACAATGATAAAGAAAATCATGGTACCCTTAAGTTTCCTGCAATAGAACTGACACAAATTAGATTATTGACTATTTACTCAGGCTACAGTAAACAAAATCAAATACAACATGATAAGTAGAGAAATGTGACAATTTTATATATGTGGTATATTGACTATTGGATATACCAATGGCAAATTTGGTAGAAGCAGAAATAAGGCCACAAGAAGATGTAAAAACAGCCCTAAATAAACATTTAAGCTACAGAAAATGTGTACTTTCTTAAATCAAGGAAATTGTATGCCAATGAATTCAATAATCTTAGAGCCAAGATAACAGTGTCTCAACCTAATGCATGGAAAATTTAAAATGAATGCCAATTTTGAGTCTCTAAAAATAAAGAAACTATAAAACATATGTGTCCTTGACAATGAAACAATGTAATGTCCAAAAGTGTTTTTATAGAACATGAAGATGGAGGTTACTAATACTACCTGAACACTTTTGAGTAAATTCATGGCATTATTAGGTAAATGCCCAAAAGAATGGCCATACATTGGCAGTGCTAAGATTAGATTTCATGTGGAAATTGATATACACAAAGTAATAAATTAAAAATGAAAATAAAAATACAAACCTGATGCACATGGCAAGGGAAAAGTTTGCTTTGCCTTAAGTAACAATGAGTATTATAGTGTGAGACATAATTTAAAGACAAACATGTGGATGGGTATTTCTATAAAAGGGTCCAGAATAAACTGGAAAAATTGTAGAATGGCAGGGACATGTATTTTGGAAAATTTCTGAAATCAGAAAATAATTTACAGCTCCAGTAACATCCAGAAAGATATAGTATCCCATGCTGATGACCATGATGGTACTGGCTCCATAAGGTGCTGAAATCCTGTACTCATGACAGTATCTAGGACAACTTGCAGCATTTAAATTGAGTTTATAACCACAAAATCATAAACAAAACCATGGCACCTACTGTTTCCCTGTGCTAGTATTGTCATAAATCAGGTTATTAATTACACATTCAGGTGCCAGTGGTAAATTCTAAGACAAAATAAAGAGATATACACTCTATATAAGACAGTTCATTTTGATTACATATTGTACAAATCAGTAATTTGGGAGAAAAAGAGTCAAAATCATATAGAGATGGCATAGAGGAACACAAAATTTAAAATTACATTAAAATAATAAAAATGCCAGGAACCTAAATTGGAAAAGACCATGCTGACTAATATATTAACTTCTAGTGAGCATACAAGTACCTTGACCAATAAATATTTATGGTCAAATTTTGATATTTGAGTACTAAAGAATAACAAATTATAAACAGAATACATTAACTTGAACATCTGAAAGGGTCTGCTGTAGTGACACAATTTTGTACAATCATGTACATGGAAGGAATGAGACAACTTACAGAAATGTGAGCCACTTGATGACTTCAAAAAGAGAATGCTGACTAGAATGAGCAAATGATTTCAGGGCTATGCTTGACATGTATTTTGAGACTGTTCCCGAACAATAAATCAATTTAATTCCAGATGCCATCTTAGCTTGATTTATCTAGTACTCTAAAAGCATAGACCACATGCTAGGTCATAAAGTAAGTCTCAGCAAATTCAAAAACTTTGAGATAATATCATGCATCATCTCAGATGAGAAATGGAATAAAGCTGGAATTCAACAACTCAGGATTCTCTACATCATATGGAAACACATCGAGACTGAACAACATGCTTTTGATTTAACAGTGGGTCATACAAGAAATCTATACAGAATATAAAAAAGGAATGGGATACAGCAAAAGCAGTGTCAAGGGTGAAGTTTATAGCAATCAGTGCCTTCATGAAAAAATTGGAAAGATACCAAATACATGAGCTATCAATGCATCTCAAGGACCTAGAAAAACAACAACAAATCAAAGCCAAATTAATAAGATGAAAAAAATGATTAAAATGAGAGAATAAACAAAAATGAAACCAGTAAAATAACAAAAAATAGGTGAAATGAAGAGCTGTTTTTTTGAAAAAATAAACAAAATAGATCTACCATGGGAGCAACTAACCAAAAAAGGAGGGAGAAGACCCAAATCAATAAAACCAGAGGTGAAAAAGGATATGTAACAACATATAATACAAAAATGAAAAGAATCATTAGAAAATATTATAAAGTTTTGACAAAACTATAATTTTTTTTGACAGGCAGAGTGGACAGTGAGAGAGAGACAGAGAGAAAGGTCTTCCTTTTGCCATTGGTTCACCCTCCAATAGCCGCCGCAGCTGGCGCGCTGTGGCCGGCGCACCGCACTGATCCGATGGCAGGAGCCAGGTACTTATCCTGGTATCCCATGTGGGTGCAGGGCCCAAGCACTTGGGCCATCCTCCACTGCACTCCCTGGCCACAGCAGAGAGCTGGCCTGGAAGAGGGGCAACCGGGACAGAATCCGGCGCCCCGACCGGGACTAGAACCCGGTGTGCCAGTGCCGCAAGGCGGAGGATTAGCCTAGTGAGCCGTGGCGCTGGCTGACAAAACTATAAATTTTAAGAATGAAACAGGTCATTGCACTCCAATCACAGAATGGAAAAAAAATCACCATGCTAAGGCAGATCATAATTAAACTGCATAAACCCAGAAATAAAGATAAATCTTAAAAGCCCTCTAAAAGAAAATGATGGATTTTTTAAACAGAGGATCTATTGAATGTTAACAGCATTCACTGTTGGCGTGCATACAAATTACATGACTCTCAGAAACCTCCTTCAAGTACTGAATGAAAAGAGTGTTTGTGTAGTATTTTTCTTATGGGCAAAATATCTTTCAAAACTCGAACAGTATGTTCATGTTACAAATATTTTATTTGAGATTGACATGCATATATGACTTTCATGTAAAATATTCTATTACATTTGAAAAGCATACTAAAATAATCCTAATCTCTTTTCTCAAGCCACTTTAGATAATAATCTTAAAGGAATTATCCAAGTATCTAAAGATATATAGACTACAGAAAATTTCTAAAATCAAAGGTTACTTTACATTTACTAAATTGTATAAAATGCAAAAATAAAGGAATTTGGTGAAAAATACTTAATTGTAATTATATAAAGTGAGAAGAAAAATCAATCAATATAAAACTCACTCCACCTACTAGAGAAATTCTGAGGAAGTATATCTAGAGCTACATTTTGGGAAAATTCAGAGAATGATAATTTTGGAGTTATAAAAATTAAGCAAGTTTAAAAATGTGTGACTTTAAAGTGTGTAAGTTTAAGCTTACCCTAACAGAGTTCAGAGAGACTATACATTAATGTTGCCAGCAAAACTTAACAGAATTTTGAGTGATTTGATGTCATCACTGTGAAAGAAAGTCAAGCCAGAATGTCACAATACAAGGATTTAGTTCAACAAGGATATTAAGTACACACATACTTGGCACAGATGATGTGGCACAACAGGTTAAGGCCCAGGCCTGCAGTGCTGCCATCCCATACTGGCACCAGTTCCAGTCCCAGCTGTTCTACTTCCAATATACCTCCCTGTTCATGTGCCTGGGGAAAGCAGTGGAGAACAGCCAAACTCCTTGAGCCCCTGTACTCACATGGGAGAACCAGAAGAAGCTACTGGCTCTTGGCTTTGGATCAGCTGAGCTCTGGCCATTGCAGCCATTTGGAGAGTGAACCAGTGTATGCAAGACATTTATTTCTCTGTCTCTCTTTGTCTCTGTCTCTCTTTCTCTGTAACTCTTTCAAATAAATAAATAAATCATTAAATAAAAAAACTCCATATATCAATAACTGCAATCACAAAACCAGAAAGGATGCTCATAATATAAAATACACCACTAATACTGTAAGAAAAACTAAATAACTTCATGGGAATTACAATAAAATCACTAGCAGATATAAGGGAGTTTGGCAAAAAAAGAATCCATTTCAAACAGTATAAAGTGTTTGTAAATAGAATGTCTTAAGTTGTGAAGAGATAATTGTACTTTACACAGTATATTATAGGAATGGTACCAGTGCCTAGAAATACATGATGGAAAATTACACATTTAACTGGCAAAATTTGGGAAAAGATAAATTAATGTGTGGAACAGAATACTGTGGCAATCACTCTCAAAAATTTGTATACAGAATTTACAGAATTTTGAGCAAGTTTGTGATACCACAATGAAAATGCAAACCAAGATTGCCACAGCTCATATGATCACCATTGGCTTACTTGGATGTTAGTGAACAATACAGGGTATAGCATTAGATGCAAAGGCAATTAAAAGAGATGTATATGTTATGGAATAATGTATGTTGTGATTACTGTGACAAGAAATGAATAATAATGGTATGAAAAGAAGATAGAGAACTTTCTGTTATTGTTCACTGCAATTACATCTATATTGGAGAACATGAAAAAAAAAAGAAACATGATTGAGAAAAAATCATGCCTTGTTCTACAATATATGAGAGCACAGACTTCCATATCTAGATTATGGTTAGAGAAACATTAAACTCAAAATTAGTTCCATGAACATCTAAAGTAGTAAAAAAATAAGTAACTTAGGGTGAATAATTACAGTGGACTAACAATGTCTCTGAAACTGTACATGATAGTTTCCAGGTGATATAGAATTTTGAGAGAGTTGATGACTCCACAATCAAAGAGTTAAGCAAACTGGTAAAAAGTTTAAGAGTATTAGAGTTGATTCAGACTAAGATATTACAAATATGCACTGCTGATAGCTACAATTTCGAAAAGAAATATAAAGACTTAAAAAGGTACTCAGCTGTCCTGAAAAACTAGTTATTACCATAAACATGAGTAATTCTGTGGAAGAAACAATGACAAAATGAGTGAATACGGGCAAAGTGGCTGAAAAGCAGATCATTACAATTATATTAAAAATGTAAAAGAAAAAATTTCAGCAAACATAACAATGATCATAGCAGCTCTTACCAAGACAGAGTAAGGGTTCCAGGGGGCAGTGTTGTGGTGCAGTGGGATTTACCCACCATTTGGGATGACTTCATCACACTTTAGAGTGCCTGATTCAAGTCTCATCTATTCTCCACTGCTGACCCAGGGCCCTGCTTATGTACACTGGAGGAAGTGACAATGGCCTGGGTTCCCAGTCAGTGACCTCCTTGTTAAATTTAATGAAACCAAGTTTGTAACATTCTACATGGTGGTATCTTGAAAATGTGGGGTTACTGTCCTGCCTCTGCATTACAGGACCAATGGAAATGTCAGGGTGACTCTGCAGATGTTTCTGTCTTGGCCTCCAGTGCAGGGCTTCTAGGCTGAATTTTCTCCCAAAGTGCTATCTTATTTTGCAAAAGAAGTTAGTAAGTCACTGCATGTGTTCTAGATAAAGCATATTTGAAAAAGAAAAAGCCTTAACATATAAATTGCCTTGCTAAAATATGGGGCCTGAAGACAGAGCTACACTATTTTCACACTCATATATTGCTATATTGCATTTAGTTCAAGGTACAAACGGTATTTCTTCCTCAAAGCTGTTGGAGACACACTCAAACCTATACCTACATTTATCAATGCTCCATTTCCTCTGATTAGGACTTCAATTTAGCCTGCTAGTCTTGTTTAATGCACTTGGCCTTTTTGTTGCTTTCCACTAGGACTTTCCACTTATTTTTACGAATTTTTGTAACACCCTAAATCCCCCCATAGAACATTCTATTTATGAACACTGAATATACTTCAGTGACATCTTTTCCTTCTTGAAGAAGCTTCATGTTTTTAATATGGTGAATATTGAATGCTTTGTTAGGTTGCACTATTTTTCTTTGAATGCTCAATTCTGAAATATTCTTGAGGCTAACGTTGTTAATTTTTTTTTCATGTGGTCATTATGTCTGATTTGCCGTGTACTTTACAAACACTCTTCAATTTGGGCTACAAAATGTCAAATTTATAGACTAACTAAGGAAAAATTGATCAATGTGCCACAGTGAGTTGTCCAATTCATGGTTGGATATAACTTTCCAATTAACGCTCTTATCTTTTCTCAATATTACAAATATGTATTTTATTTTTGTATATAGTATATATCTTATACACACACATATGTATATATATCCCACGTGCTATTTTTTTCATGGACTGAAATCATTTTGTGGTATTTTTTCTGCAACACTGGAGATTTTTTTAAAAAAATATGCTTAAGAAGAGGGAATTTTAAAAATCCTTTTTTACAGAGACAGTCTTTAGTGCATGTGCACCTCCAACCCTGAATTTCTTAGCAATGCTGTTTCGAGCCAGGTCAGCAAGTTAACCTGTACAAGTTTGCTAATAAAGGATTGTTGATATTTCCAAAAAAAATGTAAATGTTACATAATTTTTCAAAGTTTCCTGACATATCAAAACATCATGTTGCATGCCTTGAATTAACACAAATGTTGTCAATAATATCCAACAGTCTTGAAAAAGTAAAACAAACAAAAAGAATCAGGCTCTCATATCAAAATATAAATTCAAAAAAACTCAGTAGACATATCTTCGTGATTGGAAAGGCTTTTATGGAACAGAATAATTTTTAAAATACTCATAAATTTGAGCAGAAAAACTATGTTAAAAGTGCAAATGCAGACAGCAGGCTGTCAAGGGAAAGTATAAAGGCTAAGATGATAACCAAGTGTCAAATTACAGGGCACTTGAGCTCCTCTAAAACCTGAACAGAAACCCAAGTCAAACAGAACTTTTGTTTTTGCCTTACCCACCCCAGGTGACTTGTGTTATTGGAAACAGAAAATACTGAGACCCCCTAGAAACAGATGTGCTGAGAGGCCAGCATCCTGGAAGAGACCCTGCTGCCCACATATTTAGAAAACTGGGGGAATCAGGTCCCGGCAGGGAAGGAAGGAGGAGCCCAGGGCCGCACAAACTACAGCTCCCGTCCCACACGCACCCCACACACGGAGCCCACATTCTCCCTAATGACCACCCCGTGCCCACTGCACAGTCGGGGAGACACAGGGCTGCTCCCACACAGCTGCCCAGGGAAGGCTCTGGGCTGAGAAGTCGCCGTGAGCAGGGAAGGGGCAGGGCATCGAGGTCCAGGTGCCAGTCCAGACCCCGACCCCCGGGTCTGAGGGGACCAAGGGAAGCGCTGGGCCAGCGACAATATGGCGCCACAGATTCGGAGACGAGCTCTGGGAGGCCCGCGTCCTGCCAGCTTCTCAGCAGCTTCCACGGCTGCTTTACGCCTCTCCCGACACCTGGGCGCACACACTCACCACGTCGCGGTTTTCAGCTCCAGGTGTCCAGCGTCCGCCGGTGAGGAAGGTGGAGGCCACGGAGCCCGACTTGCTTCAGGAGCCTCGCGCCTGCAGAGCCGTCTCCTAGCACCTCGCTCCTGCCCAGAACTGTAAGATGATTGTGACGTCAAGACCCCGCGTGATGACGTGACGTGGACGTCGTCGTGCCTGATTGGACAGCGTGCATGGCCGTGAGCGCACACAATGTCACAAAGTGCGCAGCCCATCAACATCCTCCATGGCAATGGGCCCCTGACTTCAGGTTGTGCTGGGTGGGAGAGCAGGAGGCGAGGCCTGGGTGCAGGTCGGACTCCACCTCCCCAGGCGGGAGGCCTCTCCCCTCTGCCCCTGCACCCGCCGGGTCCTTCCTGTGGCCCTGTCCTCCCTGATGGGTCCCTGCTGGAGCTCTCGGTGCAGTAACTGCTTCAGTGAGTCAGTTCTGTGCGTCGGCCTCTGGGCTTCATTTTCTTCGTACTGTGACTCATTGTCCTGTTGGGTCGTTTGTGTTACTTTTTAATATTGATTGGAAGAAACTGAAAGACATCCCATGATTTAATCCTTTTTTCCCTTTTCTCCTGTATTTGCTTTCTACTCTGCATACTCACCTTTCATATTTTCTATTTGTTTCTTGCTGGTGTATGGTAATCTAGTGGATTTTAAAAATATTGATCTTTCCAGCAATCTTGTTAAATTGATTTATCAGTTGTATCTGTTTTTAGATTTTGTGGATTCTCTCTAAATATCACTAATATATGGACATTTTATTGCTTAGAAAACTTTACACCTTATTTTTTCTTTTTGCTCTCCCACCCCACTACTCCTCCAATAAGAAGTTGGAGATAGTGGAGGCGCCTGCTCTAGGCTTACTTCTAGAGAAAAAGCTGTCAACGATCCTGTATTTATTGTGTTGTTTATTGTAGGATACTTTTTAAACAATCTCGATCAGAGTAAGGAAGCCACTTTTTTATTATACTGCTAGCAGTGTTTTTTTAAAGTCATACTGATTTTTTAAATGCTTTTCAACATTCAGTCTAAATGGTCATGTGATTTTCTTCTTGAATTTTCACTTAATTGGAAAATTTACATGGATTGTTTAAAAATGTTCACCACCTCTTGCATTTTTTCTTGTATCTCCCTTGTTCTTCATTATATTTTCATATGTGATTTAATTTATTATAAGAATACTATGGATATATACATCTGTTTATGAAAGGCTTATTCTACTTAATTCATATTTCAAGTTCCGGTCAACTTGCACCATCATCCATGTAATGAGGGCTTTTCATAAGCAATTTGAAAATATTCTCTGCTTATTTCTACCTTAGTACATCTGCAAAACATCTATGTGTTTGGAATATTTTTTTCTTTCCTTTTTTCCCAAAGATTTATTTTATGAAAGGCAGACTTGCAGAGACGCAGAAGAGAGAGAGAGAGAGGAGAGTGAGCTGATCTGAAGCCTGGAGCCAGGAGCTTCCTCCAGGTCTCCCACACTTGTGCAGGGAATTCCAGCAAATATATCATGGTTTTGTGCAAAAACTTGAAATCTATGTATACTTTTTTGTATAATGCACATTTTCCATGGTCCAGTGCTGACCACTGCAGCCATCTGGGGAGTGAACCAGCAGACATAAGATCTCTCTCGCTCTCCTTTTCTCTGTGACTTTAAAATAAATAAATCTTTAAAATGAAGTTTTAGGAGAGAAGAAAAATAGAATAGAAATGTTTCTCACCTGATGAGAGTTCAGTTAGGCATTTTCCACTTTATGATGGTACAAAAATGTTACATATTCAATAGAAGATATACTTCCAGTTTTAATTGTGGTTTTTCCTTCAGCTTGTAGTTTATGCTATGATACTCTCTTGCAATGCTGGGCAGTGGCAACAAGCCACATGATCATGAGGGCAAGCAACTGATCCTTTACAGTGTGCTGTGTTGTTGAGCTCTAATGTTCAGTATGATGTGTATTGAATGATATTTCTCTTTTAATGATTTTTCTAAATTCTTAAAACACAAGTGGTAAACCTGAGTAGAAAGAGAAAGCATGAGGATCAGTCAGAGACAAAGTAGAACAAAATGAGCTGCAGGCTGGTTTTGCTGTTTCTGCAGAGCAGGGTGATGGGAAGTCCTGAAGTGGTTCAGTATGTTGGCTTTGACAAGTAGACAGTTGTCAGTGATCTTTTGTATCTTTTTGGTCTAAATTTTGTTTATTTCTTCTCTAATTTTATTAATAAATAATATCTTTCCTCCAATTTTGGGCTTGGTTTGTTCTTGTTTTTCAGGTCCTTGAAATTCATTATTGGGTCACTTATTTGATATCTTTCAAGCTTCTTGATGTAGGCACTGGTTGCTATAAACTTCCCTCTTAACATTGCTTTTGATGTTACATTCCTGGGTAGGAAATTTAGGAGCTGTGTGACCTTGGGAGAGTAGCTTGGCCCCTTTGAGAGCTTATGCACCTTATGTAAAAAAGTGAATATGAAAAGGGTTTCCTCCTTGATTATAATTGCCAAAAATGCATGTGAACTCATTATCCTAAAACTACATTAAATACCACAAAATGGCAATAGCAACTGTATGCAAGTTTACACAAAGCTCGGAATGCTCTCAATTCCTTTAGAAAGCACTTGAGGTTATTAAATAAATCAGCACATACCTTCTAAGAAGTAAATTCATGTATAAAAGAGGAAGTACAAGAACTGAGAGGCCTGAGAGACCCCTTGCATTGAATGATGTAAGGGAGTGGAGGCCTGTGTTGGTTGTTAGCAGTGGTCAGAGAGGCACTATCATGGTCCAAGTGATGAAAGAACATATCCAGGTGTGCAGTTGGGGAAGTGACAGTTGAGTGAAGGAAAAGGCTGTTTGGTAGAAAAGTGAGTGGAGCAGAGTGAAGGTGGCTAGTATTCAAGGCCATGAATTTTGACTTCATCTGTTTGTCGTGTGAAGAGAGGGACATCCTGATACGAGTTATTAGATTTTCAGGTTATGTGACTCATGGACAGTTGGAGAAAAGTTGGGACTCTAGGATCTGAGATCTTGTGGTGGGAGACAGACACTTGGCCTGATGTGGTGAGAAGAAGAAACAGGAAACAGTGAAAGTCAAGAGTGGAAAGAGCCTGAATAGGCAGGGGGGTGAGGTCTGATGCTACAGGCAGCTTGGGGAACTGGCACTTGGGTGAGGCTCTCATTTGGACAGACAGTGGGTCATGGGAGATTGTTGGGCTAGTGAATTTCTGAGTGAGTAACCAGACTTCAGTGAACTGAACACAGTACCTGTTGAGAAAATTTGTCAATTTATTTCTCATTTTGACAAATATTTGTCAGTGATAGGAGTGACATAGTCAGCAAGCGGGAGTTCTTTCCTCAAAAGTTTATGGATCAGTGTAGTGGGATACAGACAAATGTGAGCAAGGACCCCTTGATATGTCACTTACTAGGTAAGTATTGGTGGAGTAGTCTCTACTGGGGCTCAAGTGTTGGGCTTGAGTTGCTTGCACAGCTAAGGCTTGGGTTCCTCACTGCAGCGGAGAGATCTTAGTCAAGACTGCCTACCCTCTCATTTTGCTCATCTAGAAAATGGGTTAAATAGTAGCATCACACTTGGAGGGACATTGGGAGGCTGCTGCATGTAAAGATACTTGGTACACATAAGGGTTCATATAGGCACACCTGTATGCACATATGTATGCATGGTACAAGGAAGTGTTCACACAAGCACATGTGTATGTGTGGGTATGTGCCTATTACACAAATGTGCTCTCTCTCACACACACACACATGTGCATGCACAGACATGTGTCTGGTACACAAATGTATTGGCACACAGATGTTCACATGCACAGATATGTTCCTAGCACACAAATATGCTCATACCTGTACATTAACACACAGATGTATGCCTCATTTACAAAGGTGTTCTTGCAAGCACATGTGCATGCATTCATGTGTGCCTGGTGCACAGATGGTGCTCACTCCCCTGTGTACACACATGTTGCCAAAGATGGAGGCAGATGCAGGGTGTCTTGGTGACCCAGGCACCCAACCAAAACAGGAGAGCCCAGAGTTCCAGGTGAGGCTAATTAGGTAGAGTGGCAAATAAGTAATGTCAGAACTCCTTGGTACACAGAAGGTACCAAATACAGTTCACTTCAGTCTGCAGAAAGCATGCAGGCCACACTTGCTTCCCATTCATGCCTGATTTATTAAATTAAAAAATACAGGATACACTCCTAATTCAGGATTCATAAAAGCAATGAATACTTTGTAATGTAAGTTTGCCTAGTGAAATACTTCTGCCATATATTGTTTTTATTTAACTGGGAATTCTGTATTTTATCAGCAAGCATATGTTGGTTCCTAAATTCATGGTGTAAAAGTTGGGATAATTATATTCTGGTTAGGCCCTCCTTTTGGGGATAAGAGAGATTTTGTTCATTACTAGACATGAGGAATAAACTTTTGTTCACAAGGTTTTGTTCACAGCCTTTCTAACACTCATGCTCATTTTGAGATGCCAGAAACATAGCTAGAAGGAACTTTTGAAAGCAAGCACCTTGTCACCCTTTCCCTCATGTGTCCCCAAAATAGCAGTTCAACCATTGCTATCCAATCCTTCTAGAGAACAACATCAATGCTTTCTGTTCTAACTCAGAATCCAGAGTTGTGAGTCTTCATATTCCACAAATGCATTTTCCAATCTGATAGTTCCTTGGTGTATTATTTTCTTTTTTTTTAACCACAGAAAGGTTTATGAAGACAGTTTCTGAGATAACTTAGACCCTAAAATCACTACATTGGAAAAGCTGATCTCTGCCCAAGGAAATGGGTAAGCAAGCCATGGAGCGTGCAGTTGGAGGAGTTCCATGCCCAAGTCCATTACTGTGTGAACGCACTTTGTTCACCTCAGAAAAGTTTCCCCCATAAGGGAATTTGGGTAAAACATCACTGTAACTAGACAACTCACAGGTAGATGGTTCAGCAGGTGGACAGCACATCTGTGCAATAAAAAGTGCCTCTCCTGTGAAGAAGGCCCACATCAGGCAAGATGTGTGCTTTGATGAGCAGGATGCAGGCAGTATTTCAGCCTCTACTCCCCCATTTTGTGTTGTACACAAACTAAACCATAGGATCAGCATCAGTGATCATATCAAAAATATTGAAGTTGTAAAATAGTGAATGTTTTTGCTGAGTATAGTCTAGGAGATGATGGAAGTGTAGCTGATTACAGAAATATAAAGGAACTGAAAATTTTAAAAAAGGTATAAAATACATATCACCATATTAATAGTGATTGTGGGAACACTGTTAAATTTTTTCTACTTTTTATCTAAAATATTTCAATATTTTGAATTTTAAAACATAATTTTAAAGGAATAGTTTCTTTAGTGGATTAAATCAAAGACAGCTATTTTGGAACTGTTATGGAACCAGCAATAAATCTCAAGAAACACAAAGAATAAAAAAGTAAACAAGAGCCAAGCTTTCAAACACTTTGAAACACCAAAAATTCTAACTTTTATGGATCGCCTGGCACTTTAGTTGCTTGTATGATGAGGAATACTGTTGCTCAGAGGAGTTGGACTAGGCTGAATAAGTTCATCTGTGACAGGGGACATGGCTGAATCTTGGATGAGGGCAATAGAGGTGGGAAGGTCATTCATGCTGAGGATGAATATTAAGATAAAGGAATAGAGGTAGGAAATCATGTCTATGTAGTTAGAGAAAGATTGTTTAGAAATTGGTATCAAATGCACATACATGGGGGAGCTGGCACTATGGTGAGTTAGACTCAGCCTTTTCCTGTGTCACTGGTATCCCATATGGGCACTGGTTCATGGCCTGGCTGCTCTTCTTCTGATCCATCTCTCTGCTATGGCCTGGAAAAGCAGCAGAGTTTGGCCAAAGTGCCTGGGCCTTGGCACACAAATGGGAGACCAGAAGAAGCTCCTGGCCCCTGGCTTCAGATAGGTCCTGCTCTGGCTGTTGCAGCCATTTGGGGAGCGAATCAGTGGATGGAAGACCTTTCTGTTTCTCCTTCTCTGGCTGTGACTCTACCACTCAAATATATAAATAAAATCTTTTGAGAAAGCACATGCAGTTACCCCAAAGATGATGCACAACAACCCATTATGTTGTGGGAAGAATTAAATAGAATTTGTGATATTTTTCCTATACATATGCAAAATATTCAAGTATAACCTGTTATATATGCTTTTAAAGTAAATGTTCCTTACAGAAGTATGAGTATACTATACCCATGTATAGAGCTTTGCATGGCAGAGCAAGGCCTTAATGAAAAGGGTGTTGAATCTTTTTCTGGTGTTGAGGCAACACCTCCAACTCTGACCATCTCTTGGCCTATTTAGCCCTAAGATGGTTTGACTTTATTAATTTTAAAAATTACTTTTGTTGATTTATTTGAGGGGAAGTCAGTAAGGGAATTGGGAGAGAAAGGGGAGAAGAGAGAGCACTCCCACCCACTGGTTCACTTTCAAAATGCCTGCAGCAGCAAAAAATGGACAAGGCCAAAGTCAGGAGCCAGGAATTCCACCTGGTTCTCCAATGTGAGTGGCAAGGACCTTAGTACTTGAACCATCAGCTACAAACTCTGAGGGCCTTCATTACGAGAAAGCTGGAGTCAGGAGTTTGAACTGGGAATGAACTCTAATATGGGACACAGGTGTCTTAACAGGCATCTTAAACACTAGGATAAATGCCTGTCCATGTTTTTTTAAAACAACATTCATGATCATTAGAGTTTGTACTTATTTGGGATATCTACACATTTTCAAGTCAGCTTATTCAGGGCAGTCATAGACATGGTCTGTTCTGTTTCATGCATAGTACCATACAGAGATGATGTTTTTCCAACTTCATTTTTTCAAACTTGTGTGCAGCACAGAAGATAGAGCAGAGAGGGGGCAGTAATTGCCAAGGCTTAATTTTGTCCCCTCACCCTCAAATTCCTGTGTTGAAATCATGACCCACAATATTTCAAACTGTGACCTTATTTTGAAGGAGGGTTATGATGTTATTAGTTAGGATGAGGTCATACTAGAGCATGGTGGGATACAATCCAATTCAGATGATGTCCTTATGAAAAAGGGGTATTTGGAGATAGACATGGGCAGAGGAAGAACACCAGCTGAACATGAAGACAGGGATCAAGGTGATGTGTCTACAAATCGAGGACACCACAGACTGCAATAAACTCACATGGAACTAGGAGAGAGGCCTGGAACAGATTGTCCCCCACAGCTCTCAAAAGGAACAAGCCCTGATAGCCATATGGAAGACTTGCATACTCCAGAACCATAGGACAGTGCACCTGTTCTTTAAAGCCACCCTGGTGCAGTACATTGTGATGGCACCCCTGGAAAATGAACAAACATCAAGGCATTTTTCCTATTTTCTCTAATCTGGCAAATTAAAGGAGTCAAAAAACTAATGCAATTATTTACCTAATGCTTGGAGACATAAGACTTCATTGAGCTCTTCCATGATTTTTCATGAAGTACTAGGGACACTTTTTTTTTGACAGGTAGAGGTAGAGAGAGAGACAGAGAGAGAGAAAGGTCTTCCTTTTTCCATTGGTTCACCCCCCAAGTGGCCACTACGGCCAGTGGGTTGTGGCTGGTGCACTGCACTGATCTGAAGCCAGGAGCCAGGTGCTTCCTCCTGGTCTCCCACGTGGGTGCAGGGCCCAAGGACCTGGACCATCTTCCACTGCCCTCCCAGGCCACAGTAGAGAGCTGGACTGGAAGAGGAGCAACTGGGGGTGGGGGAGAGACATTTTAAAGCTAATTTACTCATATCTACAAGCAGGCTCTGCTGTCATAGAAATCATGAAGATACATAAGAAAGCATCCCTTAGATGCTGTGGAAAATACTCACTCTACATAACTTTACAGCATTTACCATTTTGTGTTATATACACTAGGGTGTTTGAATGTGTGTGAAAAAATAAAAATTTTTCCTAATATCTATTTTCCCTAAACTTTTTGAAGACCTCTTTGTATGACTAGGATTAACTTTTTTACACCAAAAGGCACTGATCCTTTAGTTCCATTTTTCCATGACTTTTAAACTAACTTATTGTATTTGAAAGGTTGGGGGATATTTACTGATCTTTTATATGTTGGTTCATTCATCAAATGTCCACAACGCCAGGGCTGGACCAAGGTAAAACAGGAGCCAGCAGCTCAATCCAGGTCTCCCAGTCACTTGGACTATCACATCACTTGCTGCTTCCCAGGTTGTGTAATATAAGGAAACTAGAATCAGGAGAGAAATAAGGACTTTTGAACTCAGGCACCCTATGTGGTATTTAGGTATCCTAAGCAGATTCTTAACCACTACGTCAAATGTCTGGCCCTCTGAAGTTTTTGAAGTAACTTAATATGTGTATCTGCCCCCTTGGACAGGATTGTTTTCTCCTGGGGCAGCACAAGCTCTGGCTATGGAAATCTTTTATCCTCACATTGAGCTCAATGACTGAAGCACAAAACACACTAGGAAATGTTGAACAAATGAGAGAGTGAACGGATGGATATGCTTCTGCTCTTTCTCCTTGGGAAACTGCCCCTCCATTTGGCCTTGGGGACACTCTCACTCCTTCTCCTAGTACTTCTCTGTAATAAAATGTGGATGACTCCCCCAGGACGGTGTCAGGGCACAAGTCTTGACTTGAACCTGTCACTACATTCCACACCCTGGCTACAGGGGCTGATTTCTGTAGTCGTCTACCAAGGACATACTAGTATTATGATCAAAGTCTGGATACCTACTTGGTGATGTTGTCAAATTTCATAAAAATTTATAATAGTTCACTGTATGCCTGGGATATGCATTCTGTAATTCTTGGATGCATAATTCTATGTATGATTAGATCAAAGTTGTCTGTTCTCTTACTCAGATGTTTTATAGTCTTATTACTACATCTGTTTTATCAATCACTGATAGAAATGTGTGCAAATCTTTGTGATTATGCCTTTTTCAGGTTACATTGTAATTGTAGCTTTCTTCATGTATGTCTGATGTTATTTATTTCCTATAAATTTAGAATAATCACCTTTCCTAATTTTCACTTTTATCATTAAAAAAAGAAATGAGGAGGGGTGTGAAAGCAGTCAGTTTAAATCTACAAAGGAGAATTAGTTTTAAGTTTCTGGTAGGAGTTAACAGAAAGTTTTCTCTTCTCTGCTTAACTGAGTATGGTGGTAGTCTAAGTCTGAAGGTGCTGGAGGCTGTCTCTTACTTCAAGGGGCCTTAGGAGAGATGATGTCAAGACATAGATCCCATATGTTGCTTTTTGAGCCCTGAATCATGCTGTTCTTGCAGCTAGATTCACACACAGATGACAACTATATTAAACCTACATTTCCTTTTCAACAGATTCAAATTTGATTTTTTCTATTTTTCAAAAATATAGGAAAATGCCACACTTTCCCATTTAACATCTTTCAAATGTGTACTAACAATGGCATTAAATATATTCACCTTGTTACAAAACCATCACCTCTATCCATCTCCAGAATGTTTTCCTCTTCCCCAAATAAAACTCTACTCAATGGACAATAATTCCCCCTTTCCTCTCCTCACCCATCTCTGATGACATCTCTCCACCCCATACCAGTTTATATCTTTATGAAAGCAATTATTTTAGGGTTATCATAGAAGAGTAACAAAATGTCCTTTCCTGACTGTATTTCACTTAACATAATGACTTCAAACTCAGCTTCCATCCACGGGTTCACTTGCTGAAATGGCTGCAATGGCCAGAGCTGGGCTGATTCAAAGCCAGGAGCCAGAAGCTTCTTCTGAGTCTCCCTTTTGGGTGCCAGGGGCACAAGTACTTGGGGCCATCCTCTTCTTTTTTCCCCAGCACATTAGCCAGAGACTGGATCAGAAGTAGAGCAGCTAGGACTCAAACCAGTGCCCAAACGGGATGCCAGTGCTACAGTCCAGGGGTTTAACGCTTTGTGCCACAGCACCAGCCCCACCATTTTGTTACCCAGTCTCAAGAGTGGTGACCAGCAGATGGAAGCAGGAATTTTCCTCAGAGATTCAGCTCTTTATCCTGTCATACAGAGATCATGCCCCCCAGTTTCTCACCGGTTTAGAAACTTGGGAGGTACAGTCTTAACCTGACATGGCACCTAGGCCAGAATTAGGTAGGTGTATCAGGCTGGACATTGTTGGGCAGATCTAGAAGAGGGTAAAGGGAGTTACACAGTGGTGTCAGGAAGGCTAACACAGTTCTTGGAACTGAGACATCAGATCATTGTGTGTTACAAAGGAAATGAGTGGCACATGGTTTGCAAAACAAACTCAACACTTAACCTACTCTTTTGGTGACACTCTATCCTACATTCTACCGATTCCTACTGTCATGGCCACACTAATGCTAAGTATTTTATGAAAATACACCATGGGCATTTCTCACACATCAACTTCCATGCAAGATCTTTTCTCTAATAATTGCCATGGGCACAGAAATGAGAGGACCAAGAACCAAAAAGCCCAAAAGGGAAGCTTAAGAAGTTCATGGTGAACAAGGTTAGCTTTACCTTGGACAGTACCTCTCATCATGGGAAGAAACAGATTCTTCAAACAGCAGAAAATAGTTTGGATCTTAAGAAAATTGGACCTTAGATTGTAAAATCAAGAAAGTATAGCAAGATTCAAAACATAGGAACTGGTTTCAAATACGGGTTCCCATCTTCCATATCTCAGACCTCTTAGCACCATAAAACAGATCTTTCACTTCTGCCTGTGGGAAGATGAGAGATCATGTGGGATGGATGAGGATTGAGGTCCTTATCAGCCATTTTCTCCTGTGGCCACACTCCTAGTACTGCTGGTATCCCTTCCTCTGGGGTTGACTGCATCTCAGGCAGCAGCCTTCTCTGCCTTGGTCTACTTAAATGAGAGCAGGTCAAAGTGACTAATGAGCTGTAGAGCACCACAGAAATATACAAGGGCTTTAAAATGTGGAAAAATTGGATTAAAGATACGTTTATGTTTGTGCAAAAATTTTTGAAATTCGTGAAGTTTCTCTCATAATGTGAACTCTCCATGAACTTTTTGAAGCCATCATAAAGTGTGGTCAACACTGTAGACTAGTGGGTCAGCTCTGGAGTCATATTGGGTGCAAATATCACACCATTATTTGTGATTTGAACAAGTGTGTCTCTGTGCCTCAATTTCCTCTAAGATAGGATAATACTAACTGGTCATAGTTGTGACAATTACCTAATCTTACTGTCACAATGATTAAAAAAATCTTCAGTAAGTTCTTATCAAAGTCTAGTACTGGAACTAGTTCTAGAAATAGTTCCTGCAAAACCCTATTTCCTCTTTAATCTCCACACATCTGCATACTTGGCAAGGGCCTACAGACAAACAGTTTGCATTGCTGTGGCAGCCACATCAACCAAGCAGCAGGCAATTTTTATCTCCAAGGAATTATCATTCCCTGTCCATCCTTACTGGCACAGCACACACGGCTGTGTGTCCCGGCACCAGTTTTGAAACATCTTGCCTGTAGAAGAAAAAGCAAAAGCAAAAAACTGACACCTCAGTCTAACTACCAAATTCCAAAAGTCAAGAGAACTTCTGGAAGTATGTTCTGGAAGTACATATTTGCATGGAGGACAATGAAAAGATTGATAACTTAAAGAGCAAGATTGCTAGGAGATGGACTGGGTAATGACCACCATTACATGTACCACTGTTATTCAAGAGGTCAGGAGCTATTTTTATTTTTTTGCAAGGATAAACAATATTGGGGGCCATGTTATTATTATCTGTAATTTACAGATAAGGAGTTGTCCAAGATCATAGAGCTACAAAGAGGCAGGAATCCATGTCACTCTGTTAGAATCCAAGCTCTTGAGCATTTGATCAATCCCCAGTGCTATTAGAATGATCACACTAGAAGGGTGAAGAACAGGGTTAGAATTAGAGAAATGCACATGGTACTGTTAGGGTCAAGAAACGTCCACCGCCCCAGGAACAACTCCAAGAGACACACTAATGCAGTCAGCAAGGGGTTTCTTCAAACCAGCATGCTGGAGCTCTCTGAACATGCAGGAACAGAGCAGCCCCCAGAAGTCAAGGGTCAGGATTTTTATAGGGTTTTCAGAGACATTCCACACATTATGGTGCCATTTACCAGATCATCACACTGAGGGAAGCTCATTAGCAAATCACCTCACACCGCACCCGGAAACTCAAACCACGTGTGGGGAGTTCAAAGGACATCTCCTGCAAGGGTTCCGTAGCTTTGGCTGCTTATCCTCACACAGGCACAGCTGCAAAGATAAGGAACCCAAACTATACAACCCCCGCACCACAGGGTTTCAGCTTTGGGGAAGGAGGTTTGGGCCTGCAATTTTCTAGCTGAATTCTTCATTTCTCCCCTTCTACTGGTAACTATGGGGGCCAATCATGGTCCCCTTCTGCCCACTCTAATGGCCTGCTCGTCTAGGGGCTAGTATTGAGATGGCAGGACCATCAACTGTACAGTGCTGACCCTTGTCTTCTAGTCAGGATCTATAACAAAGGACAGAAAGATGCTGTCTAAGCCAAATAGAAACTGACAGAAGGGGCTTGATAATAATCAGGTGGGCTTTAAAGCCTTGTAAGTTAAGAGACCCAGACCTCTGTTTACATAGGGTACATCCTAAGGGAGGTGAGAACCTCCTTGGGGAGGGCACCCTGTTGACTTCCATTACCTAGCTGGCCTGGGAGGAGAGCTGGCCAGGTAAAGGCAGGTGGCATCTCTAACAGGAGATTTACAGCTCTGCCTGCAGTGTTGCTGACCCTACTTGGCTGTCCCCTCAGCTGCAGTGGTCACTTGGGAAGCTGGGCTGAGTGAAGGGCTTTTTAGCTTAGAGCCAATGAGATCTGTGGCTCTGACCTGGGCGTCCTTCGACTCCAGGGCAGGTCCATTTCCAGTGATCCAACTCTTGGCAGAGCTGCCAGGGCTCTTCACAAGCTTACTTCTATTGAGGCCCAGGCTTGCCACGTTGAAAGCCACTGCAGTTGGGTCTCCTTGAGGGCAGATCATTGTACAGAGCAGCCATTAATAGGTCTGCCACCCACTGCTTCTGATGCCTAGCTTTCTTTTCCTCCTGGTTTTTGTTAAAGCAGAGCAGAGGATGCAAGCCAAGGGGTGCTCAAGTCCCATCTCTAATCTTCAGTGGAAGTCTGTAGTCACAGGCACATTCTGCCATCATTTATATTGAGGCAGACAATGCCCATGAGGAAAACTATATTTTGAAAGGGAGGTCTTTCCTGTTTACCTCGCTGATGGCAAAGTAAATCTAAGAAATAATAATTTAAGCTCTTATTTTGGCTATGCCATTACAGAAAAATGCTAGCCATCTAGAGAAATGGGGAGCCGTCCCAGATTGCTGACTGACAATAGCAATAGCACATGAAAACTTAGAAAGCAGTTTTGACCATTAGATAACAACCTAAGAACATTTACCGGAAGGTCCAATGCCTTTCATAAATAATACATATATTTGGAAACATCTCTTAAATATCTAACATGATGTAGCTTGTTTAACCAGCAAATTTAACCTAAGCTAACCATACTTTCTCACAGTTGGTACCTTTAGTATGTTATTGGCTTCATCTGGTTACAGAGTCATCCCAAAGCACTGAATATGATACTTGTGGCTGGAAAAATTCCATCAGAACCTATAGGAGGATTGCTAAACACAGAACCAAAAATGCTTTAGTTTTATGAGCAGCCAATCTGATATGTATAAAACTGTAGATGACAAGATTTTAAGTTGCCACATTTAAGATTATAAGCTTATTAACCACCAAGAGGCACTTGCTTACTTCACAGTATTTTTGAAAGCACATGAAGGATTCTACAAAGTATTTAACTCTTTTAGGCCCCTGGGGCTTTCTCATTAAGATAACCATTGTGTCTAGTAACACACGATGATTAGACTTTAACTTTTCACCACTTTACATTTTGACAGTAATTCTGATATAATCCAAATAGCCTGATTAGTTGGTGTCTCTACAAGATGAGAGACATGTTCTTTGACAACTTACAAATTGGCCCTTGGAAATTGTCGAAGTTTAAATGTTTGAAATTTCAATTTCTTTTGAATGACTCAAGGATGCCATGAAGGCTCAAAATCAAAAATATCTGGTTAACATTCTGTGGCTTCCTCACACTTTCTGTAACTTAAAGCATCATCATTTCCATTTTATTCTAGAGTAAACTAGCCATCAGGATGGAGTCATTTTTACAAACCATGTTTTTGAAAAAACACTTTTTAACCTTTCTTATTAAGCACGTAATTTTATACCTGTGATGTTTTTTATCTGCCAATTTTCTTGATTTTGGAATAACCTGTTAAGAATCTCCAAATTAAGGCAGCATTTTTAAACAAGGCAACACATCAAATTTCAGCCTCAATCTCCCAATAGTGGTAGGCACCCCATACCTGGGTGAGATCTTGATCAGCAAAACCCTGGTGCCTTTTCTGGCTTTTTCTGTTCTGGTGTGGAAGGACTCCACTCAGCCTGAGTCCTGCAAACAGTAACAGGTATCCTTAGCCTCTGCTGGGTAGTAACTTAGCAAAGTCTATCTCTAGGCCTCCAAACAGGCTTCGTCCTGTTCTTCATATTCCTGGTGGCTGTGAGGGCCCCCGTTTGGCATTGCTGCAGGCACAAGTTTAACATCTCTGAGTTACATTTCTGTCAAGCATGGGGAGCACTGTCATAATACCAGTTGACCAGAACTTCTAAGCTGTTTTCCCCGTGTGAGTGTTTCCATGGAGCTGATGAAGCAGAGAGTAGGCCAGGTGATCTGGGACAAAAAGTGTCTGTTGGGAAGAAGCCACCATCCATCCCAGCAGTGACTAACAGCACCTGCTGCCGGCTCCCAGATTGCACCCAGTCAACAGATACCTGGTACTGCCTCTGAAACAGACTTGTTAGGCAGCTGCAAGACGGGTCCCAAGAGTGACTGTGGGCCAGGGGGCTGGGGTGTCCTGGGTGAAAAGCTCACCAGAGATTAACTTGATTTAGAAAAACTAAGTTATTACTACCCCATGCCTACAGGCAGCTGACCTTTCACCCCTCCACTCCCAGCAAAGGGGTGGAGTTAACATACCACAAAACAGAGTTAGAAGTCTAAAATGCCCCCCTTGGTTGCACAAAACAAAAGGTAAAAACCTCTGGAACAGGCACTGATCTGGACTGAGATCGCTTCGCCCGCCTGGTGAACACGGAGCTGCAGGTTAGGGCCCATTCAGACTCCGTAGCTGCAGGGCTGTGGAGCCACAAACACATTTACACCATGTACGTACTCTCTTCCATTACAGACACCAACAGGTACCTGGTAGAGGAGCAACAGAAGCCCCCGCTTCCGCACAAAGGCGGGCCTGAGTACAGAGCGCCCCAGGGAGACTTACCGGGTCCTGAAGTCCAGGAGATCTGTCCACTTGCCCCATTTGGTCGGCCATGGGGAGTCAGTCTGGGGGGAATGGGTATGGCTCTGGGAGTTAGGATCCCAAGGAATGAGTTGGGAGGCGCACCTTCCCACCCTCCACCTGCCATTCCTGGGCCCCAGCTGAGTCCTGCAGGTTGAGGCTCAAAGGGCCAGCTTTGAACACACAGGGGGTTCCAGGCACTTGCTAATGGCACAGCAGGGGTTTCCCTGCTGCATGTGAAGGGAGAGTGCAGGGATCTGCTGGCCCCTGGGGAGCTGCTTCTTGTACCCTCTCCTGTGCCCCCGCTGCCAGCCCCACAGCCAGGGCCGGGCCTGGCAGCTGGTAGGGAGGAGGGAAAATCAAATCTTCAGTCACCCTGCAAAACAGAACAGAGCGGCGCCGAGGCTGAAGTCTTAGTTTTCTTTTTATCTGCTTTGCCGGGACAGTCCTGGATGGCTAAAATCTCCTTCGAAGGCTGTTCCTGAGGGAGTGAAAAGGCTTTAACCAGGAAAGGGAGTTTCTACCAGATCTTGCCAGACCAGGATGTCAAGGGTGCCCTCAGGCACCCACCCTACTTCAAAGGTAGACCAATCTGAGAACAAAGGGTGGTTAGTCTCCCTTTCTAAGAGTTGTCTAAGTCTGTCCCATTATACCAGTTTCAGAAAGGTAAATACAAACAGCTAAAAACAAACACCAAAGAGACTCACAAAAAAGGACACTGAACAAAACAAAAAAAGACAAAAATGGACCATTGGCCTCACGCTGCACTGCAGGAGTGACCCACTTCCTTCCTACAGAGGTGGGGAGCCTTGTCCCCTACAGAGTAGACACAGTCTGACCCATGGTTTCAGATAACACAAGGTACAGGAACAGGGAGACAATGACAGAGATCAACACACAATGACCAGTTAGAGTGTCTGTAAGAACCCTAAAATAAAACGCAGGCCACACCAGCCAGCCATACAGACTGCGCTGGCAATATAGATGCAGACTTAATGTCTACCCGACGGAAGCCCCTGGGCGTCCCCAGCCTTCCTTTTTCCTCCTGGGGCATCCCCCAGGGCCATTACCTGTGGCCCCCTGGGCACATCTGTTGGCCACAGTCGGGGAGGGCTCACGCACCTGCCCCAACAGCTACTACACCAGTGCAATAACTCTCAAAACCAGAAAGTTGAAGAGACCTAGAGCGCTCACAGACTACCGGAATAACAACACAACATAGAATAACAAGAATAGGCGCCTTTACTTACCCTGAGAGATATCCCTTGGAGGCGTCCACAGGCAGCAGACCAGATCTCCCAGGGGCCTCCAAATGTTAGGGTCGAGAAATGTCCACCACCCCAGGACACACACATGCAATCAGCAAGGGGTTTATTCAAACCAGCATGCTGGAGCTCTCTGAACACGCAGGAACAGAGCAGCCCCCAGAAGTCAAGGGTCAGGGTTTTTATAGGATTTTCAGAGACATTCCACACATTATGGTGCCATTTAGAAAAACATCAAACAACGAGGGAAGCTCATTAGCAAATCACCTCACACCACACCCAGAAACTCAAACCACGTGTGGGGAGTTCAAAGGACATCTCCTGCAAGGGTTACACAGCTTTGGCCACTTATCCTCACACAGGTGCAGATGTAAAGATAAGGAACCCAAACTATACAACCCCCGCCCCACAGGGTTTCAGCTTTGGGGAAGGAGGTTTGGGCCTGCAATTTTCTAGCTGAATTCTTCAGTACATTGTTGAAATAACACTGTCGGATTTGGGATTCACCCAGGTGGAATCTGTTGAGCTAAGACTGCACAGTTGTATACGGATTTTAACTCTCAGAGCTAGATGAATTTCCCAAAGATATTTACACCTGGAAACATCTGATTCACTTCATGCTATTCTTACTTTGAGTGGGCAAAGCCCTATAGGTAGACTAGAAAGAAAGCAAAGGGACCAGTCATGGAATAGTAGGCAAGGACTGAAAATGACTAGGTTCAGGTGATGGTGAGAATATTTGGAAGATATTAGTAAAACACGTAGATTTTGGCTATATTCCTTTTAACAACAGAACTCAGGACAAGTCACTTCACTTCCTTGAATCTTGTTCCTTATATGCGAAGTGGTTTCATGTTATCTACTTCTTTGGTTTGTTGGGAGAGGCAAATGTCATCAGGTAAGTTATCCAAATCTCTTGTAAGCTGTCAAGTTTTAATTGAGAGTCAATATTATTGATTTCAATATCTGATTCTCAGGCTATTTTTTAAGATACCAAAGCCCCCTCCTATTTGGATTTAAAAAGCTGATGTTCACAGCAAGCACCTGGTAGCTGTCTTCAAAATTTGAGAATCAAAATCAAGTGTTTAATGCCTATGGAATTTTATCAGACACTGCCTTTTGTAATGCCTTCCCCCAGGATTTCATAAAAAATACCAGGCATCTTGGAAATAAAACCAACTTTTACATTATGGTTCTAGTGTCATGGTGTTTATCCCATGCAAGTGCCATCTCAGAACAGAGAATGCTGTTTTGCACACACAGCTGCAAAGAAGAATATACAAAATCAGCCACAGAGATACAAGCACCATCTCTCTGGAAGAGGACCAGCCAGTTGGAAAGGAATAAGCCAGTTTATGTCAGGGTGGCTTGATGGTATCCTTGTATTAGAAGCTAGTGTCCAAATGTGCTCTGGTACTTCTGGGGTTTGCAGCAGAACATCTGGGTGGGAATCCAGGCACCGATTCTCAGCAGTTGTGTGACTCTATGTGAATCCGTTAAAAATTGGGAGATGTTTTTACATCTGAAAACAGGCTCTACTACCTGCTGCATAATTAGGTCATGGTGAAGATTAAATGAGCAAGTGTACATGTAGGGTATAGCAGGATATATGCACAGCATAACACTACATACCTGGCAGCATTTCTGCTCTTATTGGACCAGAAAGTGCCTCTTTATAATTCTTTCTGCTGAATGGGACTTCTTACTGCTGGCTCAGCAAAGAATAGCTTTACCTTCTCTCCTATGTGAGAGCTCTTAAAAAGCATCTGCCTGCAGTGCCATTATTCCATATGGAAGCCAGTTAGATTCCTGGCTATTCCACTTCTAATCTAGCCTCTTCCTAATGTGCCTGGAAAAGCAGTGGAAGATGACCCAAATCCTTCTGCCCTTGCACCCATGTGGGAGACCCAGAAGGATCTCCTAATTCCTGGCCTTGGCTTAGCTCAGCTCTGAACACTATGGCCATTTTGGGAGTAAACCACTGAATGGGAGATTCTCTCTCTCTCTCTCTCTCTCTCTTACTCTATATATCTATCTTTCAAATAAACAAATATTTAAAAGATATTTGAATATGGGGCTCCAAGATGGAAGAATAGTAACAGGGTGGTCTGATTTAAGCTAGGCAAAACTAATATTTAAAATAAGGGTATAAAATACACTCTCAGGATAAACCAGCAGGAAACTGCAGTGGGACATACTGAAAAAGTAGTAGAAACGGTGTGGACCCATGCTGAAAGAGCAGACATGCAATAAAAGACCCACAAGCTTACATTCAAACTAGGTGAGAGCTGACTCCATGGATGCATGATGCTGCTGATACAGCAGGAGGGAGTGCTTAGTGAATGGCGTGTTTTAGAGTCCCACCCAGATCCTCTAGAGAGGTGGGGGGGAAGCAGACCTCTATGTGGTACTATCCCCTCCCCCACCCCACTACAACAGACATACAGCCAGCAGTGGGAGGCCTGTGCCACTTTTGGACACAAGCAGGTAGTGGCTGCCCCAGCTCCTGTGTGAACTCCCAGAAATTACTGGGATAACCTTCTATATCTAACTGGCTAGGGCAACCACAGTGATTCAGGAGAAACCAAGGGAAAAAGACCCCTCCATGCCAGTTACACCCACCCGGCAATGGGGGGAGGAAGGAGAGCCATCCCCACAGAAGGGAAGTATCACATGGTGGACTCTCCTATGTTTGCAGCACGATTGTGAAATGAGCAGAGCTGTGGTGGTACTTTGCGCACCTGTGAACCACAGATCTATCAGGAGACAAAAACCTGCATTCCCTACAGACATCAAATCTGATTCAATCCAGTGAACTAGATCTCACACAAACAGTGGCTCTGGGAACACCTTAATTTCCTGGCAGAGAGAACTGGCTAGTGGGGCTGAATGGCCCCACTGGCACTCCATGACCCTCAGAACCTGGGAGCTGAGATTGAGAAAACACTGTGACTGCTTAAGAGGATGCAGGGTGTCACTGGATTCTAGGCAGCCACAGAGTGTTTCTACACACTCTCAGGGCTCCTGGGTTGCCTAGAGTAGCTGATAGCAGAGGGAAATATGTTCATAGGAAAGACTCCATAGATCATATGTGCATTTCTTACAATGGGTGCGGATGAGAAATGAGCATACTGGGGACTAACAGTTGTTCCTCAGCTGAGAGAAGGGCTGGTCACGCTAATAGTGGTAATCAATCCTCTCCATCCTGTTAACCAGAGAAAGGCTAACATGCTCAACTTGGGTTTCCCTGGATACTTGCCCCATCCTGGAGAGCTGAACAGAGTTCCATAGCCACACCCAGCACACACCATCTGTTATTCACTGAAAGTGTAGAATCCCAATAAGCCCTCGAGGCACAGATCAAAGATAAAAGCCACCAAACAAAAATATCTACAAATGCCTAAAAATAAAGGCAAAAGTTCAAGAAACAATAATACGGAAGACACTATGAGTCCCACAAAGGAAGAGTACAACATTTCAATATTAGAATGTGAAGATGAAGAGGTTGAGGAATGCTTGAAATGGAATTTAAAAAATAAATGAAATGCTAGAAATGAAGAACACTAGATCAAATAAACAATGCAATGGAATTTCTTAACAACAGAGTTGGTGAGACAGAAGAAAGAATATCCAAGCAAGATGATAAAACTGGAAATTTGGCTGGCGCCACGGCCATCACTGTGAAGAATGCAAAGACAGAAAATCCCTCAGTAAAAGAACAAAAGGACTCCAAAGCCAACAATAGGAACATTTGCAGACAAATGGCAAGGTCAGGTAGTCACTTATGAATAGTTACCATACATGTAAATGGTCTCAACTCTCTAGTTAAAAGGTACAGACTGACTGAATTGATTAAAAAAAATCCATCTCTTTGCTAACTACCAGAAAAACACCTCATCAGCAAAGATATATGTAGAATGAAAGTGGAAAGTTGGAATAAATACTCCATGCTAATGGGGAAAAAAGGGCAGGCATAACCATCCTAATATCAGACAAAATAAAATTTAACACAAAAACTGTTAGAAGAGACAAAGAAGGGGATTATTTAATGATCAAGAGATCAATATAACAGGAAGATGTTACAATAATAAATGTATATGGACCCAAACACAGGGCACCTGTCTACCTAAAAGAACTATTAATGGATCTAAAGGGAGACATCGATTCCAATACAATAGTAATGAGGGGTTCATCAACAATGGGGAACTTCCATCTCACTTTCATCACTGGATAGATCGAACAGACAGAAACTCAACAAAGAAACAACAGAGATAATTGGCACAATGGACCAATTGGAACTAACTGATATCTATAGAACTTTTCACCCACAGTGGCAGAATACACATTCTTCTCAGCAGTGTGCAGAACTTTCTTTAGGATAAACCAAATACTAGAAAGACCATAAAGCAAGTCTCAATGCACTCAAAAAAATCAATATCATACCATGTACCTTCTTTGATCACAATACACTGAAGCTCAAAATGAACAACTAAGAATCTCAAGAACATATGCAAATACATAGAGACTGAACAGTATGCTCCTAAACAAACAGGGGGTCCCAAAAGAAATTTAAAAAATTCTGAAAAAAAAATGAAGATGACTGTACTGCATATCAAAACTTATGTGATTTAGAAAAGGCATTGTTAAGAAGGAAATTTATAACAATTACTGCATACATAAAGTAACTGGAGTTTCACTAAATAACTGAGCTCTCAATGCATCCTAAGGACCTTTAGAAAAAAACAAACCCCAAATTACTAGGAAGAAATAAATAAAATTGAAACAAAAAAAAAACAATATGAAAGATCAATGAAATGAAGAGCTGGGTTTCTGAAAAAGTAAGAAAATAGACACACCATTGACCCTACTAATCAAAAAAGAAGGAGATCCAAATCAACATAATCAGAGATGAAAAAGGAAATGTAACAACCGAGACCACAGAAATAAAAATAATCATCAGGAATTCCTATAAAGATCTGTATGCCAACAAATCAGGAAACCTTCCTGGATTCTTATTGCCCACTTAAATTGAACCCTGTAGACAAGGAACATCTAAACAGACCAATAACCCAAATGGATATTGAATGAGTAATAAAGACCCTCCAACAAAAAAAGCTCAGGTCCGGACAGCTTCACTGCTGAATTCTACCAGACATTTAAAGAACTCATCCCAATTCTTCTCAAGCTATTCAAAATAGTTGAAAGAGGGAATCCTTCCAAACTCCTTCAATGAAGGCTGCATCATCTTAATACCTGAGCCAAAAAGACATGACAGAGAAAGAGAACTATAGACCAATATCCCTGATGTATATAGATGCAAGAATCCTCAACAAAATACTAGAAAATTGAATCCAACAACACATCAGAAAGATCATTCACCTGGACCAAGTGGGATTTATCCCTGGTATGCAGGATGATTCAACATCCAAAAATCAATGAAGCTGATAAATGACATTAACAAACTGAAGACCAAAACCCACACAATTATGTTGATAGATGCAGAGAAAGCTTTCGACAAAAATTAAATGCACTCTTTTGATGAAAAATTTAAGCAAATTGGGTGAAGAAGGAACATTCCACAACATAATCAAAGCAATTTATAACAAATGCATGGGGGGAAGGTGCCACGGCTCACTGGGCTAATCCTCCACCTGTGGCGCCGGCACACCGGATTCTAGTCCGGATTGGGGCAACGGATTCTGTCCCCATCGCTCCTCTTCCAGGCCACCTCTCTGCTGTGGCCCGGGAGTGCAGTGGAGGATGGCCCAAGTGCTTGGGCCCTGCACCCCATGGGAGACCAGGAGAAGCACCTGGCTCCCGTCTTTGGATCAGCGTGGTGTGCTGGCTGCAGCGGCAATTGGGTGGTGAACCAATGGAAAAGGAAGACTTTCTCTCTGTCTCTCTCTCTCACTGTCCACTCTGCCTGTCAAAAAAAATGCATAGGGCACAAGCTACTGAATGGGGAAAAATTGGAGGCATTCCCATTAAGATCAGGAACAAAAAAAGGATGTCAGCTCTCACCACTGCTGTAAAATATAGTCATGGACATTTTAGCTAGAGCCATCAGGCAGGAATAAAAGAAATCAAAAGCATACAAATAGGGAAAGAAGTCAAACTATCCCTATTTTCTTTTTTTTTTTTTTTTACTTTATTTGATAGGCAGAGTTATAGACAGTGAAAGAGAGACAGAGAAAGGTCTCCCTTCCGTTGGTTCACTCTCCAAATGGCTGCTATGACCAGCACTGTGCTGATCCGAAGTCAGGAGCCAGGTGCTTCCTCCTGGTTTCCCCTGTGAGTGCAAGAGCCCAAGCACTTGGGCCATCCTTCCCTGCCCTCCTGGGCCACAGCAGAGGGCTGGACTGGAAGAGAAGCAACTGGGACTAGAATCCGGCACCCATATGGGATGCTGGCACCGCAGGCAGAGGATTAACCAAGTGAGCCACGGTGCCAGCCCTCTATCGCTATTTTCTGATGACATTATAGGGAATCCAAAAGACTACATGGAGAGAATATTGAAACTGATATAAGAGTTTGGTAAAGTAGCTGCATATAAAATCAAAGCATAAAAATGAATAGACTTTGTATACATAGACAATGCCATACCTGAGAAAGAATTTCTAAGATCAATCCCATTCACAATAGCTATAAAAATTAAATACTTTGGAGTAAATTTAATCAAGGACACCAAAGATCTTTGCAATTAAAATTACAAAACATTAAAGAATGAAATTGAAGAAGACATAAAGAAGTGGAAAAATTTTCCATGTTCGTGGAATGGAGGAATCAAGATCTTCAAAATATCCATACTACTGAAAACAATTTATAGATTCAATGTAATCTCAATCAAAATAGCAACAACATTATTCTCACAATTTCTATAGAAAAACTGATGCTAAAATTCATATGGAAATACAAGAGACCCTGAATAGCTAAAGCAATCTTAAACAACATAAACAAAGCTGGAGGCATTACAATACCAGAACTAAGGCATACTACAGGGCCTTTATAATCAAAAGAGCCTGGTACTGACACAGAAACATCCATTTAGACCAACGGAGCAGAACTGAAAACACATAAATAAGACATGCATCTACAATCAACTTACCTTTGACAAAGGAGCAAAAATAAAATCCTGGAGCCAAGATAGTCTCTTCAATAAATGGTGCTGGGAAAATTGGTTCTCCACATGCAGAAATAGGAAGCAAGACTCCTGTCTTACACCTTACTCAAAGATCCACTCAAAATGAATCAGAGACCTAAATCTATAATGTGATACCATCAAATTTCTAGAGAACGATGAGGAAACCCTACAAGACATCTGCATAGGGAAAGACTTCTTGGAAAGGACTCCATAAGCACAGGCAATCAAAGCCAAAATTAACAAGTGGGATTACATCAAATGGAGAAGCTTCAGCAGTGCAAAAGAAACAACAAAGTGAAGAGGCAACCAACAGAATGGGAAAAAATGCAAAAAATGCAACTCACAAAGGACTAACGTCCAGATACTATAAAGAGCTCAAGAAACTCAACAACTACAAAACAAACAATACAATTAAGAAAAGGGCAAATGACTTGAACAGAAATTTTGCAAGAGAGGAAATTCAAATGGCCCATAGACACATAAAAAAAATGCTCAGGATTGCTAGGCATCAGTGAAACGCAAATCAAAAGCATAGTGAGCTTTCACCTTACCTACGTCAGAATGGCTTACATACGGAAATCAATATACAACAAATTCTGGCAAGGATGTAGGGAGAAGGGTACCTTAATCTGCTGTTGGTAGCAATGTAAACTAGTTAAGCCACTATGGACTATGGTATGGAGATATCTCATATAGTTCAATATAGAACTACCAAATGACCCAGTTATCCCACTCCTGGATATTTATCCAAGGGAAATGAAACCAGCATTTTAGAGAGTTACGTATATGTTCTTGTTCATTTCAGCTCAATTTATAATAGCTCAGATATGGAATCAACCCATATGTCCATCAACTGAAGGCTGAATAAAAATTATGATATTTATACAGCACTATGGGGTAATACACTGTTGTAATAAAAATGAAATCTTGTCATTTGCAATAAAATGGATGTAACTGGAACAATTTTGCTTAGTGAAATAAGCCAGTCATAAAAGGACAAATACTATACTGACTCCCTGATATGTGGTAACTAATAGAGTATTTAAAATGTAATCTGTAGGATTGAAACTGACACTTTGAGATGTATTGATTTTGAACAATGTTTTTCTTGTTTGTTTTTGTTCTTTTATTTTTCATACTAATCATTTAGCTGTCTACTTAGCATAGGGCTAATCTTATAAGAATTAATTGAAATCAATTTCTGTAAAAACTAAGAATGGTAAAGGAAGAGGGAGGAGGAAGAAAGGTTAGAGTATGGGTGGGAGGGACATAGAGAGGGAAGAAGCATCCTGTTCCCAAATATGTATATATTAAATGCATGAAGTTGTATTCCTTATACAAAATTTTAAAAATTAAAGAAAATCAATTGTGATATCCTAAATCAATTATAAAGTCATAAATCAATATTATGATATCATAATCAACTAGGATATGATGAACCACCATCATTATATCATAAACCTAACATTGTGATGTCATAATAAATTGTGAATTCACAAAAACATTGTGACATCATAAATATGTCATTATCAAATCATAATGAAGTGTGATGTCATAAATCACCATTGTGTCACATTAGTTGTGGTATCATAAAACCCATTGTGACCTCATAAATTAATATTTTCAGAATAACTAATCATTGTGATGTCATAAACCAGCTGCTATGATGTCAAAATTAATTGTAAATTCATAAATTCATTGTAGTTTTCTAAACTACAATGGTGACACTTAATTGTGCTGCCATAACCCAATGTTGTGATGCCATAAATGACCATGTGTGTTATCAGTTGTGATGGCATAAGCTACTATGAAGTTAAAATCAATCACAGATAATGAAAGCCATAGTGATATTCATATACCAGCTTTGTGATATCATTAATGTATAATTTTGTAATGTCATAAAGCAATTATTGTGTTGCCATAATACATTTTTGAAGTAATAAAATACATTGAAACATTACAAAGTTCATTGTGGTGTCATTAAACTATCATTGGGATGTCAAAGTTTAAATATGATGACATAAAACTGCAATTATGATGTTATGATTGATTGTGATGTCATAAAAATATTATGAAATCATAAGCTACTATTGTTTCATAATCAATTGTGATGTCATAAAACACCTGTGCTGTCATAATTAATTGGGATATGACCATTGTAATGTCATAAATCCACAATTGTGATATCATAATGCAGAATCACCAAAAGTGTTGTGACATCATAAACCAGATGTCCATTAACTGAAGACTGGATAAAAAAGTATGGTATATATGCACTATGAAATAATACACCATGTTCATAAAAATGAAATCTTATCATTTGCAACAAAATGGATATAACTGGAAACCATTTTATTTAGTGAAATAAGCCAATCACAAAAGGACAAATACCATACTGCCTCTCTGATCTGTGGTAACTAACAGAGTACTTAAAATGTAATCTATGAGTGAAGCTGAAACTTTGAGATTTATTGATTTTGAACAGCCCTTGCCTTGACTGTTGAGGAGCAATGTTTTTCTTCTTGGTTTCTTTTTGTTCTTTACTCTTTTATGCTTCATACTAATCAGTTAACTCTCTACTTAGTGTAGGGCTAACCTTATGAGTATAAAAATTAATAAAATTAATCTCTATCAAAATAAGAATGGGAAAGGAAGAGGGAGGAGGAAGAAAGGTTAGGGTATGGATGGGAGGGATGTAGGGAGGGGGGAAGCATAATATTCTCAAATCTGTATATATGAAACATATGAAGTTTTATTTTTAAACAAAATCTAAAAAATATAAAATAAAATCAATTCTGATATTATAAATCAATTGTAAAGTCATAAATCAATACTGTGATATCATAAAAATCCTTGGGATGTCATAATCAATTTGGATAAAATAAAATACCATCATAATATCATAAACCTACAGTTGTGATGGCATAATAAGTTGTAAATTGACAAAAATATTGTGAACTCATAAATCTATCATTATAAAGCCATAGTAAAGTGTGATATCATAAACCACCATGTGACATCATACTAGGTGTGGTATCATAAAATAATTTTGACCTCATAAACTAATATTGTGTTACCATAAACTGATCATTTTGATGTCATAAACTCACAAATCAAAGTAATAAATTCATCGCAGTGTCATAAACTCACAATTGTGACATCTTAATTTTGATGCCATAAACCATTGCTGTGATGCCATAAATGACCATTGTGCTGTTACAATCAGTTGTGATGGCATAAGCTACTACTATGAAGATATAATCAATCATGAGATCATAAAAGCCACAGTGATAATCATATACCAGCATTGTGATGTCATTAATGTACAATTGTGATGTCATAAAATATTATTGTGTCACCATAATGCTTTTTGAAGTAATAAGAAACAGTTTGACATTACCAAGTTAATTGTGGTGTCATTAAACCACCATTGGGATATCATAAAGTTCAAATGTGATGTCAGAAATCTGTTATTTTGATGTTATGATTGTGATTTCATAAAAATATTTTTAATTCTTAAGCTACCATTGTTTCATAATTAATTTTGATGTCATAAAACACTTGTGGTGTCATAATCAATTTGGATATGATAAACCATCATTGTAATGTCATAGATCCACAATTGTGATATCATAATGCAGATTCATCAAAACCAATGTGACATCATAAACTTACCATTGCAAAGTCATAATCAATTTTGATGTCATAAAGCACAATTATGATGTAACAAACTTTGTTGCCATAAAACCATTGTGATGTCATAACCAATGTTGTGATTATATAATAAGCCACTGTGCTTTTATAGAGCTACATCATCATGTAACAATTATGATCTGGTAAAAATCCTTGTGATGTCATAATCTACTGTAATGGGATAAAACACCATTGTTATATCATAAACTTCTTATAAATTATGAACTCACAAAAGCCTCTGAGATCATAAATGACAATTATGATGTCATAATCAATTGTGAATTTTGAAACCACTATTATGATGTAAAAATCAGTTAATATATGAAAAGACTCATCATGTTATATACCAATATTCTGATGCCATAAAAGTACCATAATGATGTCATACACTAACCATTGTGTTGTCATAATAAATTATGGAGTCAAACTATTGGAACAGCATAAACCAATGATTCTGACCAATTGCAACATCAATTGTGATGTCATAGAACTCCATTGTGATGTCCTGAATATGTCATTATGATGTTATACTGAATTGTGAAGCCACAAAATCCATTGAGAGGCCAAATCAATTGTGATGATGTAAAATAACATTGTGTGTCATAACCTACTGTTTATTCAAAAGGCAGAGTTACAGAGACAGAAGGAGAGACAAAGAAAGATCTTTCATCTGTTGGTTCACTCTCCAAATGGCCACAAAACTGGATTTATCCCAGGCTGAAGCCAGAAGCCAGGAAATTCTTTCAAGTCTCCCACGTGGTCGTAGGGGTGCAGGGATCTGGGCCATTGTCCACTGATTCTCCTTGTACATTAGCAGGGAGCTTGATTGGAACTGGAGCATCCAAGACTCAAACCAGTGCCCATATGGGATGCCAGAACTACAGGAAGAGGTGTAACTTGCTACACCATAGCACTGGTCCCAAACTACCAGCGTTACATACTAAAAAATCCTTGTGTTGTTATAAACAAGTGACATGTCATAAGCAACCCCTGTGATATCATAAACCTTCTTGTGACATAAAAGGATGATTTACAAAGTTATAATGAATGATGTTATAATGAATTTGATGTCATAATCTAATGTGGGATAACATAAAAATCACTGTGATGTTATATGGCATTGTATATGTCATAATCAATTATGATATCAAAAATTGTTGTGAATCATAAATCTACCACTGTGATGTAATAATTATGTGGGTGTCATAAAGCAGTGTTATGTCATAAATGTGATGTCATTAAATCTATTGTGATGTCATATAACAATCTTTTGATGACATAAAATTATTGTGATAACATAAATCTACTATTGTGATATAATTTTGATGTTACAAGAATCATTGTGATGACACAAGCCAGTATTTATGCCACAATCTAGCATTTTTATGTTAAATATATACCATTGTGATGCAATAACCATGAACTCATTAAAACTGTGATGCATAAATATACACAGTGATGTCATTTATGATGATGTCATAAGCTATCATAATGTCATAGTTCAGCTGGTGTCATAATACCATTGCTTAATCAATTGGGATTTCATGAGCCACCATTATGATTTTATAATGAATTGTGCTATCATAAAAATAATATTTAAGTAAAAAATTAGTGCAGTGGCATAAAAATCCATTGCAATGTCATAAAGCTACAGCTATTATGTCATCAACAGTTATGTAACAACCTTTGTGACATAATCCATCAGGATGTGATAAACCACCATTTCATATTGTAAACCTAACATAGTAATATACTCATTTATGAAATCCCAAAACATTGTGATATCATAACCTAATTGTGATGTCATAATCAATTATGTTTAAAAACTTGTGATATCATAAAACAATATGGTAATGACATAAAACATTGTGCTATTGGAAGCCTACCAATATATGTTACAATAAATTGTGATTCTGGCTTCATACACATAACATTGTGATGTCACAATCAATTGTGATGTCATATGTTATCACTGTGATACCATAAACCACCATGGCAAGGTCCCAATGAATAGTGATGCCATAAACCACCATTATGATTTAAATTGTGATCTCATAAAACCATTGTGATTTCATAAACCAATATTTGATTCCATAAAAAATCATTGTGGCTGGCGCCGCGGCTCACTAGGCTAATCCTCCGCCAAGCGGTGCCGGCACACCGGGTTCTAGTCCCGGTTGGGGCGCCTGATTCTGTCCCGGTTGCCCCTCTTCCAGGCCAGCTCTCTGCTGTGGCCAGGGAGTGCAGTGGAGGATGGCCCAGGTGCTTGGGCCCTGCACCCCATGGGAGACCAGGAAAAGCACCTGGCTCCTGGCTCCTGTCATCGGATCAGCGCGGTGCGCCGGCCGCAGCGCGCTGGCCGCGGCGGCCATTGGAGGGTGAACCAATGGCAAAGGAAGACCTTTCTCTCTGTCTCTCTCTCTCACTGTCCACTCTGCCTGTCAAAAAATAAAATAAAATAAAATAAAAAAATCATTGTGATGTCATGGTTAATTGTAAAGTTATTATATAAATTGTAAAGTTATATCAGTTGTGACATTATACACCTATCATTGTGACATCATACAGTTCTGATATCTTAAATTGTAGCATCACGAAATGAATTTAGAATTAGTAGCTATTTTGATGGCATTACAAGCATAAATCTACTATTGTAATGTCATAACCACTCGTGATGTAGTAAACACCCATGTGAGGTCAATATCAATTTTGTGATATGAGGTCAATATCAATACTGTGATGTCATAAATCAATATTGTGATGCTGTAACTCTACAATGTTATATCATAACACAACCATTGTGTTATCATAATCATCTATGAAATCACAAAAACAACTGTGATTTCATAAACCTGACTGTAATGTCACAATTGTGACGTCATAAACCACCCTTTTGATATAAAAAGTGATTCTTATGTCTTAAAACCATTGTGATACCATAAGCCTTCTATTGTGATTTCAAAAATTAACCAATGTGTTTTCATAATCAATTGTGATGTCATAAAACAATTTGCTTGCCATAAATGTATCAAAGAAACATCATAAAACTACCATAGTGATGTCATAATCTACCATTGCATAATCAATTTTATTTTGAACCATTATTATGATGGCATAAGCCAGCTACTATGATGTCATAAGTAATCTATCATAGATATTATTTTCATGTAATCAATTCTGATGTCATAAAATGAATTTTGTAGTGAAAATCTATTGTGATGATATAAAAATCATTGTGATGTCATAAAGTTACCATTGTTATAATCAATGGTGATTGTTGCAAGAAACCCCATGATGTCATAATCAACTGGGGTGTGATAAACCATTTTGATATAATAAGTCTACCATTGTGATAACATAGTCAATTGTGAGGTCATAACACAGCATAGTCAATTTGAGATCATAAACTTAGCATTGTGACTTAATTATCAATTTTTATGTCACAGAATACCATTATGGTGTTATCATAAATTGTGATGTCACAGAAATCACTGTGATGTAACAACCCCATATTTTAATGACATAAATCCAGCATGTTGTTATAAAGTTACCATTGTTATGTCACAATTAATTGTAATTTTGTAAAACGTGTGATGTTATAATTAGTGGCGATGTAATAATCCATCATTGTGATATAATAAAGCTACCATTTAATGTCATAATCAACTGTGGAATTATAAAACAATTATAACATCATAAGTTGAACTTTGTGACATCATAATCAAGCTGTCATAAACTAGCCTTATTATATTATAATCAATTGTGATGTAAAATCTATGGGGATGTCATAAACCAATATTTTATATAAAAGTCGATGGTGATGTTCTAAAGCTACCATTATTTTGTCATAATCAATAGCAATGTCACAAAAATCATGTCATAATCAACTGAAGTGTTCAAACCACGATTGAACGATTGTGAGCCCAACAATCATTGTGATGTAAACCTACCAATTTGGAATACTAATGAGTTGTTATGTCATAAACCACTATTGTGATATCATAGTCTATTTTTATGTCATAAACCAATACTGTGATGCTATAAAACAGCCATTGTGATTTTGTAAACCAACTGCTCTGATGTCGTTATCGATTATGAAGAGATGAAATCATTGTGAGATTACAAATCTACTGATGAGGTGTTATTATCAATTGTGATATCATGAGCATTGTGATGCCATGAAAGTTGTGATATCATAAACCATCATAGTGTTATAATTATGATGTTACAAAAATAATTCTGTCATATAGCAATATCCTGATGCTATGAATGTACCATTTTTGTTATAAAGCAAGTATTGTGTTGCCATAATTTTGAAGTTCTAAAATGAGTTTTTACATCATAAACATATAATCATATGTGGTGTTATAATATACCACCATGTTGTCATAAATCCAGATTGTACCCTCATACTCAATTTTGAAGTCATAAAATAATTGTGATTAGCCAGCCACTGTGTTGTTAGAATCATTAGTGATGTCATAAGCTTCCATTGTGATGTCATAAAACTGTGATATCATAGCACCTGCTATCAACATTATATAATAATCCATGTTGATGGCATAAAAACTTGTTAGGATGTAATCCACTGGGATTGATAAACCACCATTGTTGGATCATAAACCTACAGTTGTGATGTAATCATCATTTTTGGAGTCACAAAAACCACTGTGATGTCTTAACTGATGTCATAAATAATCATTGTAATATCTTAATTATAATGTCATAAAACCATTATGATGTCATAAACCTACTGTTCTGATTTCATAAATTATGGTGTCATAAACAACTGTGATCATGTTATAATCAATTATGATATCTCAAAACTATTGTGATGTTATGAATCAATATTGTGATGACAAAACAATACATTGTATTGCCATAAATTTACCATTGTTATGCCATGATTAATTGTGAATTTGTAAAAAGCCTTGTGATGTAATCCACTGGAATATGATAAACATTCTGCTATCATAAACCATACACTTGATCTCATAATAGTGAAATCTTAAAAATATTATGGCATTATAAAGCTATCATTGTGATGTTATAATCAATTGTGATGTCTTAAAAACTTTATTAGAAAGCTACTATTGTCAAGTCATAATTAATTGTGATAGCATAAAAACACTGATATTATAATGCTACCATGTCATGTCATAATAAATCATAATGTAAAAATTTTATAATCAGCTGGGATGTGATAATTCATCAATATTATATATAAAGTTAACATGTTGATATAATAATCAATTCTGATATGGTAAACCACCATTGTGATATTATAATAAGTTGTGATGTAGTGAAAAATATGGTGATATAATAAACCAATATTATTATGGAATAAACCAAAATATGTCAGATCAAATTGTGATGTCATGACCAACAGTGAAATCATAAAAATTATTGTGATGCCATAAACCTATAATTGTGAAGATAATCAGTTGTGATGTCATAAACCACTATTATCATTTTATAAATAATTGTGATGTCTTGAAAAGCATTATGATGAAATATGCCATATTGTGGTAACATACACATGAAATTGTGATCTCACAAACCAACCATTGTATTCACATTATGAATTTTTGTCATAAAAACCATCTTGACATCAAAAACTTATCATTGTGATGTCATAATCTATAGCAATATCACAAGTCACTATTGTGATATTGTTAAACTCAATTGTGATGTGAAAAGCAATTATGATGCCCTAAACCACCACTGTTGTGTCATAATCCATTGTGATATTGCCAAAACCATTGTGATGTCATTATCAGTTGGGATGTGAAAAACTACCATTGTGATATTATGAACCTCAGGATAATTTAATATGTTACCAGGGGAGAAATATCACATTTTGGGTAAGTTAAATATGAGTTTTATTTTTTTTATGTTTTTGACAGGCAGAGTGGACAGTGAGAGAGAGAGAGAGACAGAGAGAAAGGTCTTCCTTTTGCCGTTGGTTCACCCCACAATGGCCGCTGCAGCCAGCACACCGTGCTGATCCAAAGCCAGGAGCCAGGTGCTTCTCCTGGTTTCCCATGCGGGTGCAGGGCCCAAGAACCTGGGCCATCCTCCACTGCACTCCTGGGCCACAGCAGAGAGCTGGCCTGGAAGAGGAGCAACTGGGACAGAATCTGGCACCCCGACCGGGACTAGAACCTGGTGTGCCGGCGCCACAGGTGGAGGATTAGCCTATTGAGCCGCAGCGCCGGCCTAAATATGAGTTTTATAAAACACAGCAGAAGTTACATTTCAGAAAACTTGAGTGTAAGTCACATAAAATGGCATACAATTTTGAAGACTTTGGTTGTTCTGTCTCTTTCAATCAAAATCTATAGCCAATTTTTCATAGAAAGTGCATTCATTGGTTACCACAACATGAAAAACATAGTTTTTTTCTTCTGAAGACTGTCTTATTTAAAAATTCAAAAATTTCAAAACCATTTCAAAAATGGTTTTCAGTTGCATCCATTTTGTTTTGAAAGACAAGATTTCATTCTTTTTAGTGCTGAGTAATATTTTAATATTCCATAGTGTATACAAAGCACATTTTCTTTCTCCAATTATCAGATGATGGTCATCTGGATTGATTCCATATCTTAGTTATTGTGAATTGAACTGCAATAAACAAGGGGTACAGGTAACTCTTTCATATACTGATTTCATTTTGTTTGGATATATTCCCAGGAGTGACACGACTGGAACATATGGTAGATCTATTTTCAGCTTTCTGAGGAATTGCCATTCTCTATTCCATAATGGCTTTTCAAGTTTACATTTCCATGAACAGCAGATTAGCTAATCTTTTTCTCCACATCCTCACAGATAATTATTAATTTCTAATTTCTTTCTGAGTGCCATTCTAACTGGGTTGAGGTGAAACCTTTTTGTGGTGTTCTTTCTTGTTGTTGTTGTTGTTCTTTTCCCACTTGGCTAGTAATCCTGAACAGTTTTTCATGTGTCTGTTGGCCATTTGAATTTCTTCTCTTGAAAAATACTTTTGAGCATTCTTAGCTGGATTTGTTTTATTGTTCTTGAGTTTCTTGTGCTCCTTATAGGTTAGGATATTAGGCCTTTATTAGTACAAAATTTGCAAATATTTTCTCCCATTCTGTCAGTTGCCTCTTCACTATGTTAAATGTTTTCTTTACAGTGCAGAAGTTCTTACATTGATGTAATCCCATTTTCTCTTTTGGCTTTGGTTGGCTGTGCTTATTGGGTCTTTTACAAGAAGACCGTGCCTGTGCCAAAGTCTTCTAGCGTCTCCCCAAAGTTCTCCTCTAATAATTTAATGGTATGAGTCATAGATTTAGATCCTTGCTGCATTTTTGTTGATTTTTGTATAAAATGTAAGGTAGATGCTTTGTTTCATACTTATTCATGTGGTGATCCAATTACTCCAGCATCATTTTTTCTTACATTTTTGTTGAATTCTTTCCTTAGCAGAGGGTTAATCTTATTATTAAAAATAAACTGAAACTGGCCAGCGCCACGGCTCAATAGGCTAATCCTCCACCTGTGGTGCCGGCACAATGGGTTCTAGTCCCGGTCGGGGTGCCAGATTCTGTCCCAGTTGCTCCTCTTCCAGGCCAGCTCTCTGCTGTGGCCCAGGAGTGCAGTGGAGGATGGCCCAGGTTCTTGGGCCTTGCACCCGCATGGGAAACCAGGAGAAGCACCTGGCTCCTGGCTTTGGATCAGCGCGGTGCGCCGGCCGTAGCGGCCATTGGAGGGTGACCCAACGGCAAAGGAAGACCTTTCTCTCTGTCTCTCTCTCTCACTGTCCACTCTGCCTGTCAAAATAAATAAATAAATAAATAAAATAAAAATAAAAAAATAAACTGAAACTATGTCATTATAAACATTAAAAGAATGCATCAGAAAGGAAGAAGGAGTGAGGGTGGGGGCATGGGTGGAAAGGAAGTTGGGTAGGAATTATCACTTTGCTCCTGAATCTGTATATATGAAATATATGGAATTTATTCACCCTTAAATAACAATTTTTTATTTTTTTAACTTTTATTTAATACATATAAATTTCCAAAGTAAAACTTTTGGATTATAGTGGCTCTCCCCCCCCCCATAACCTCCCTCCCACCCACAACCATCCCATTTCCCACTCCCTCTCTCATCCCATTCTTCATTAAGATTTATTTTCAATTATCTTTATATACAGAAGATCAACTTAGTATATACTAAGCAAAGATTGCAACAGATTTCACCCACACAGACACACAAAGTATATAGTACTCTTCGAGTAGTAGTTTCACCATTAATTCACATAGTCAACATAAATTTTTTAAAAATTTAAAAAAATGAATAAGCATCCATTTGCAATATAAGAAACACCTTTTGAATTATCTCATGGATATGTGTTTTTAAAACTCAAAGTTAGATGCCTGAGAGTATTCTAGGAAGGGATTTGCCTATGTGAACTCCTAAATTAAATCGGTAACACGTTTCTGGGTACGCTAACAGTGTAGCTTAGGCTCAAACTCACCAGCAAGTGTATTTCTGGGCTTCATGCTATTTCCATTCAGTCAGAATGCTTGAGTTGAGGCTCTGAAATCTCTGTGTATTGGACAAGCTCTGTGGGTGACTCCTAAGCACACTAAAGTTTGGAAATCACCCCCTCCCATTATATATCATCACTGATCTATATGAACTCAGAAGTAGGGTTGCCCCATTGCCAAGATGGCAGCATGATTTCAGGTTCCCTAGGGGAAAACGTGGAGTCCTTCACATAATCCCACTGCTTGATGTTCTGATGAGCAAATTTTCATACCTGGCAATTGTCTGCTGTGGTTAAAGCTACCATTGCTTCCTTGTTTTCTTTTTTATTCTAAAGATAGTTTACTGGCCGGCGCCATGACTCACTAGGCTAATCCTCCGCCTGCGGCGCCGGCACACCGGGTTCTAGTCCCGGTCGGGGTGCCGGATTCTGTCCCGGTTGCCCCTCTTCCAGGCCAGCTCTCTGCTGTGGCCCGGGAGTGCAGTGGAGGATGGCCCAAGTGCTTGGGCCCTGCACCCCATGGGAGACCAGGAGAAGCACCTGGCTCCTGCCATCGGATCAGTGCGGTGCACAGGCCGCAGCGCGCCGGCCGTGGTGGCCATTGGAGGGTGAACCAACAGCAAAGGAAGACCTTTCTATCTGTATCTCTCTCTCACTGTCCACTCTGCCTGTCAAAAAAAAAAAAAGATAGTTTACTACTCATCACTCTAATGTGGAAGGGGCATGCCATGACATTATGATGTCAGAAGAGGAAGCACTGGGTTGATCAGCAGACAGTAATACTGAAGAGAATGCATGAGGACGAGCAAAGGAAGATTTAACATTACAGAATCACACTGTTTCCAAGTGTGGGGTGTCAAATAAATGACTAAAAATAGATTGTATTGAGCAATTTCCAGGTGTCTAGAATTTCACCTCCATTATTAAGTACTTTTCCACTGAAGCAGTAAAGCCTCCCAGAGCTATTCACTCAAGGTCAGAGGAGCTGCATGGCCAGGATCTGAAAATTTGACTGCCAAGGGCAATCATTAGGCACAAGAGTCAGATGCCTGCACCCTGCATTGTAGCACATGGTTCCGGACCTGGCTCTCTTCCTGACCACAATTTCCAGCTAATGTGAACCTAAGAAGGCAGCAGGCGATGTCTCAAATACTGGGGTCCTTGGCATCCATGTGGCAGGTCAGTCTTCACTGTTTTGGGCATGTACGGGAGAGATCCAGTGGATGGAAATGTGCGCTCTCTCTCTCCCTTTTGAACAAAATTAAAATAAATTAAAAAAAATAGAAATTTCCGAACCTTAGAAGTCTACACTTCTTGTTTTTCAGTTTTGATCTCTTACATTTTTATAGCACAGACTTGTATTTTTTAAATAATTTGATAGATATGTATTTCACATTCCATACAAGTCAGCCACTTGAAGTATACAACACACTGGTTGGGGAAATATTGACAGGATTGCACAGCCAACACTGCAGTCAATTTTGGTAGGTTTTCATCACCCAAAAGAGAAACCTCATGCCTTTAACCACAAATTTCTCATTCATCTCTGTGATTTTCATGTCCTTAAACCTTGAATCCACATTTCATGTCTACAGCTTTGTGTCTTCCAGAAGTTTCTTATGAATAGAATTATACAACATGTGATCGTTTGTGACTGGCTTCTCTCCGTGTTTTCAAGGTCTATTCCTTTTTAGCAGTTCAACCCTTTCTTTCAGGGATTGATCTTTTCCCTCCAGAATCCTTAAGTTGGAATCCTAACCCCTAGTACCTCAGAGTGTGACTTTATTAGAAATAGGATTGTTGCGGCCGGTGCCGCGGCTCAATAGGCTAATCCTCCACCTGCAGCACCGGCACACCGGGTTCTAGTCCCGGTCAGGTGCCGGATTCTGTCCCGGTTGCCCGTCTTCCTGTCCAGCTCTCTGCTATGGCCCGGGAGTGCAGTGGAGGATGGCCCAAGTGCTTGGGCTCTGCACCCACATGGGAGACCAGGAGAAGCACCTGGCTCCTGGCTTTGGATCAGCACGATACACCAGCTGCAGCATGCTGGCCCTGGTGGCCATTGGAGGGTGAACCAATGGCAAAGGAAGACCTTTCTCTTTGTCTCTCTCTCTCACTGTCCACTCTGCCTGTCAAAAAAAAAAAAAAAGAAAGAAAAAGAAAAAGAAATAGGATTGTTGTATATGTAATGATCTAAAACAAGATCATAGTGGAGTAGAGTGAGCCCCTGACCCAATATGAAAGAGGAATTATTTTGTGTGTGAAGAACACACAGCCTGTCTCTCACACAGGAATATGCCATCATGTGAATTCCCTAATACCTGCTGAAGTGTGATGTTTTCATGCATGAATTACATTTTCACAGTATTTTCTGCTTATACTTTTTTCCCATTTCTTCTTCCAATGTCAATAAAAGGATGTTAAGCATAAAACATCGAGGTGGGGTGAGGAAGAGGAAGGAAGGAAAGCAAAAATAAAATAAAGAAAACACAGCTTCTGAATAATTTGATTCCATATTTAGTAACTTTTTCAAAAAATATCTCCTCTTCCAAATAGCTAATATCTTGCCCATTTTGATACAATATAATGATTTTTCTGTCATACTAGAATGTATAAAACTAAATATGTTGTTAAAAAGACACAAATATTACTTTTGTTTTTTCTTGTTTTAAGAGTTGTTTATTTATTTATTTGAAAGGCCATGTTACAGAGAGACACGTGCAGAGATATTTTTCATTGCTAGTTCACTCCCCAAATGGATACCAAAGCCATGCTAAACCTAAGAGGTAGGAGTTTCTTCTGGGTCTCCAACATGGGCAGCAGGGGCTCCAGCACTTAAGCCATTATGTACTGACTTCTCAGGCACCTTTGCAGTAATGTGGATCAGAAGGAAGCTTCTGGGACAGCAACTGGCACCCATATGAGATGCTGGTGTCACTGGCAGTGGCTTAACCAACCACACCATGATGCTGGCTTCAGAAATATTATTTTAAGCAATAGTTAAAATATCCCATTCATTTTAAAGAGTTTTAATATTAAATATAAATAATGCAGAATGCCTAATGAGTTCTAAAATTTACAAGGAGGAATATTTGACTAATTTAAAGAAACGTTTTTTTCTTTGAGACTGCCAAAAAAACTTTAAGAAAAGCTCCACTTCATTGCACACAATGTAATTCATAGTTTAAGGATCATAGAAATCCAATACTTTCTCTGAGATTTAGTAAAGTAATTAAAAAGCTCTTAGTTTTATCATTGTAAATTTTTAAAACTGTACTATAGTAGAGTAGAATTCTTACAAATTTGTTTAAAAATATTTAAAACAGAGTGACAAAGCACTGTCTTCAACTTTCATCTTAACTTATCCGTGAGGTCTGAAAGAAATCCTATTTTTTCACTTTAGAAACACCCTAATATATTAGAATTCATTAGGAAATTGTGCTGTTGAGAAGTCTTACATAATGTACTGCTTTAAATGTTAATATTATGGCTAGTAGGGAAAAATATAATTTTATTTAAAACACTGAAAAAAAGCCTTTAAAATATCATCACTTAAAACATTAAGAGTGGGCCAGTGGCGTCCTGAGTTTAGCTGCCACCTTCAGTTCTGGCATCCCATATGGGCACTGATTCAATTCGCGGCTGATCTCCTTCTGATCCAGCTCCATGTTAATATGCCAGGGAAAACAGTAGATGATGATCGAACTCCCATGCCCCCCATGTGGGAGACCCAGAAGAAGCCCCTGTCTCCTGGTTTTAGTCTGGCCGAGATGGCAACTGTCACCACTTGAGGGAAATACAGTTATTTGTTATTAATTTCAAATAAATAGCAAACATACTAGAAAAATATTCTGAATAAAATTCAAGCAAATCATGACTAAACATACAAAGAATTTTTCCATTATAACAAAATAGCAAATACAAATTTTCCAAGTTAATTTTCCAGAAATTATAATCTTTAACTCTAGAAAGAGACAATGCATTACATTGGGATGCTAAGTTGATTTTGGGGCAGCCCTCATTTCTTAACAACTCTAGATATGCCACTTATACTTCTAGCAAATAAGTACATGGTTAAATAGTTAAATTTGGATCTCTGCCCTTAATGTGTTGTCCAATGTGAATTAATGCTATAACTAGTACTCAAACAGTATTTTACACCTTATGTTCTGTGTGGGTGCAAACTGATGAAGTCTTTACTTAATATATACTAAATCGATCTTCTGTATATAAAGAAAATTGAAAATGAATCTTGATGTGAATGGAATGGGAGAGGGAGGGGAGACGGGAGGGGTGTGGGTGGGAGGAAAGTTATGGGGGGAAAAGCCATTGTAATCCATAAACTGTACTTTGGAAAATTATATTTACTAAATAAAAGTTTAAAAAAATTTGTACATATCTTTATTTTGATGCAAGTTATGCATGTCTGCTCATGTAAAACTGTGTAACTAGAGACATCATGAGAGCCGGTGCTCACTTTTCACTAAAACAATGAGGCTGACATAATCTTCATATAAAAATCAAAGCTATCAAGTAAAATTAAAACAATATCACTTATTTTTATAGATAAAAATTCTCCACAAAAATTTTAGCAAACATAATTAAGTAACATCCAAAAAGGAATTCTATATTATATATGAAATTATACATATATGTATACAAAGTACATAAATAAATATATATATACACACACACACACACATATAATCCAAATGAAATATCTTGGAATTTAAGGATTATTCAACATAGGAAAATCAGCCAATGTAATACATAAAAACAGAAAAAAGAACAAAAATAACCCATGATCACCTCAAAAGACATAGAAAATTGTTAGACAAAATCCCACACTGTTGCATGATAAGAGCACTCAAACTAGGAAAAGCATCTTCCTCAAAATAACACACAGTAGTAAAAGTGACTACATTTTAAAGGATTACTCTGTTGAATTACATTGGCTTAAATATGTTTGTTTTCTCTACTGCATTGATAGTTTCTTGAAAACAGATGAAGGTTTTTCCAATTTTTATCCCCAATATAGAATACACAGTAATACATCAATGACTAAAGGCATCTGATAACTAAAACACGGCATTCTGCCTAACAAAGTATATAAGCCCTTTTGGCATAAAGTGTGGTTTAATTGTTACTATAATCTCTTCCACTTCTGGTATGTTGTCACATGGGGGAATATAGACAATAATAAACTTATGAAGATTATTCACCAAAAATTCCTTTTCAATTCACTCATCCCAACTATAAAAGAAATGGGAAATGAAGCTGCTAAATCTAATCTGAATCATTACATGCAATTCTTAAACAGTTAATTTTCACATGAGTAATAAAACTTCTGCCAGTTAGTGAATGTTCCTATTGTCTATTCCATTCAAGCCTCTACTTACAGATTATTTTTGGTAAAGTAAAAATTAACAGTTACTTTTTTATCATGAATCTATTACATATAAAATAGATAAACTTTACTGTTATTAATACATTTAATCACCACCTCTTCATCAGTATAATGTTAGTCTAAAATAAATTTTTTTAACTTTTATTTAATGAATATAAATTTCCAAAGTACGATTTATGGATTACAATGGCTTCCCCCCATACCGTCCCTCCCACCCACTACCCTCCCCTTTCCCACTCCCTCTTCCCTTCAATTCACATCAAGATTCATTTTCGATTATCTTAATATACAGAAGATCAGCTTAGTATACATTAAGTAAGGATTTCAACAGTTTGCTCCCACACAGAAACATAAAGTGAAAAATAATAGATGATTTTTTTAAATGATGATGAAATCAGATCAGACCTATTGTCATGTTTAATCCCAGTGAGAGTCAAGCTGGGAGTTGATAATTTCTTTTTTTTTTTTTTTTTTTTTACAGAGGATCAAGCTACCCGAATGAACTGAGATTCCAGAGCTCCAAAACTGGAAGCTTAAGTGAAAAAAATAAAGTAAAAGATTGAGCAATAAAATATTATTGCATTCTAATTTAAGTATTGATATGAAAAATGTTGAATAGGAAATCATATCAAGTACAAAGGCAGTAAAAATGTATTAAATTACAGTAAAATGAGATATATTTATGTTTAAAACATATCATGAAAAAGGAACAAGGATAAACACACTGGCATTTCTAATACATTTCTAAACAATAATGGAAAAAATTGTAGTTTTTTTGCAATAATTTTTACTTCTAGGTGCCAGTGCTATGTCATAATAGGCTGAACCTCCACCTGTGATGCCAGCATTCAATATAGGTGCCAGTTCATGTCCTGGCTGCTCCTTTTCTGATCCAGCTCTTTGTTTATGTCCTGGGATACCAGTGGACAATGGCCCAAGTGCTTGGGTCCTTGTACCTGCATGGGAGACCCAGAAGAAGTTCCTGGCTCCTGGCTTCAGATTTGTTCAGCTCTGACCTTTGGAGTAATTTGGGGAGTGAACCAGTGCATGGAAGTCCTTTCTCTTGGTCTGTTTCTCTCTCTGTCTGCAACTCTACCTCTCAACTAAACAAACAAACAAATAAATATTTTAAAAAAGAATATTAAGTTCTAAATGTTGGTACTTTCCAGCAGGCTTAATCAGAAAGCTCAATGCAAATGAAAAACTGAGCTGAAGTATCACATTCTAATTTAACAAAAACATAAAATGTAGTCACCAGTCCAAATGCTTTATGTATAAATCTTCCCTCAATCCATGACATTCTCATCATACTATGAATACATTCTGAAAGAAAAAAGTTCAGTCCAATAAGAATTGTAGAATAATAATAAACAAATAAAAAACTAACAAACTTAACCTAGCAAATCTAGCACAAAAACTCATTTATTAAAAGGAAATTTCTTTCCATCCACGGATGTTATGGTCACATCACACAAAAATGAACTACAAAAAAAATGTATAGGTAAAACAAGAACATTTTCTATAGATATCTAGGAGACAAGAAAATTTATTATACTGTTTGCCTTGAACATATTTCTCAGGTTCTACATTATCTTTGTTGAAGTCTTGGATATACATATAAATAAAGTTCTTCATCTAATTATAACTCAAACAAAATAGTAAGAGTCATATAACCAGGATAATATCTGAAAAGGGAACTGAAAGCAGACAAATACTCAAAAAAACTGTCCTCTCTTTTCCCTTCATTATTCCACATAATGTTTTTTTAATATATTCATTTACTTACTTGAGAGGTAGATACAGACAGAAAGAGGGAGAAAAACAGAGATAGAGGTCTTTCTTCCACTGGATCACTCCCCAAATGGCCACAATGGCCAGAGCAGGTCGCCCAAGCAGGTGCAGGGTTCCAAGCACTTGGGTCATCTTCTACTGCTTTCGTAGCTGGGACTCGAAAAAGCAACAATAGGGGATGCCAGCATAAAAGGCGGAGGATTAACCTACTGCACCATAGCACAGGCCCCAGATCCCAGGTAATGTTAATAATGTATCAGTAAATAGCAATCATCTTTAAAGGTCTTTTGTTGAACAACTCTTCTGTGCCAAATGCAGTCAAGACACCTCCACAATTTCATTTTTACTATCATTGTTCATCTACAAAATTACAGATATTTATTTATTTATTTATTAAAGATCTATTTTATTTATTTGAAAGACAGAGCTACAAAGAGAGGTAGAGACAGAGAGAAAGGTCTTCCATCCACTGGTTCACTCCCCAAATCCCCACAATAGCTGAGCTTCACCGATCTGAAGCCAGGAGCCAGGAGCTTCTTCTGGGTCTCCTATGCAGGTGCAGGGGCCCAAGGACTTGAGCCATCTTCTACTACTTTCCCAGGCCATCGCAGAGAGCTGGATCAGATGAGGAGCAGCTGGGACTAGAACTGGCACTCATATGGGATGCCGGGGCTTCAGACCAGGGTGTTAATCTGCTGAGCCACAGCACTGGCCCCCAAAATCACAGATATTTAAACACAAAATTTTAGTATCAAACATATTTCCAATAATATGCCTATTATTGAGAAAGATTTATACATTTCTCATATTCATGTTGCCAGAAAAGAGGGGGAGGCAAGATGGCGGAATAGGAAGGGAGCACACTGATAGTCCGGGGAGAGATAGTTTAATAAAAGTGGAGATACTGCAGGTTCAAGGAAGAGTAGGGGAGGAAACAGCAGAAGAAACTCTTCCGGAACTCGTGATTCACAGCGGACCTGCATGGAGAGCGTGGGAGCCCACAGTTCGGGACACCAGTGGCAGACTCAACACACCAGCGCTGGAACACGAGGTGAGCCGAACCTCAATAGCCCGAGACACCGGCAGGCAAGCGGAGAGAGGAGACTAGAGGGAACGACCCCGGGGGGGGGAGGGGAAGTTCACCAGGCTAACTGGAAGAGAGAGAGAGAAAAAAAAAAGGTGACTGGTACGGACACAGGTTTCTCTCTCTCCGCTCACCTCTCAAGGGCGAGCAAGACAAAGAGCAGGCACCATCTTGGACATACGTCATAAGCAGAGCGACCTCAGGTCTGCACCGGCCCTGAGCCTAGCAGAAAAACCTGACTCTGGGCGGGGCGAATTAACAGGAGATTAGGACCTAGTAAATTTGTGGTGCTACTGAACTGAGACTGTGAAAAAAGAGACGGTGGGGGAGAGAACTCACGGAATTCACGTGAGCACTCTCCAGAGACGCTACAATTCCATAACTTTGGCAACCCAGTGGGAGACTGAAGGAGACTTTGAGCCCACTCTGAGGGCCAAACAGACTCCCTGTGTGGTCCTTGGGAAAGAACTTTCGATCTCTGGCTCCTGTGGGTATATCATTTGCCTGATAACTACCTCCAACTTCGTTCAGCTGTGCAGAATTACTTCCCTTTTGAATCAAAAAAAAAGAAAGAGAGAGAGAGAGGTTTACCACGCCTAACCTGGGAGTGTCACCTTTGGCACACAAAACAGAGCTCTCAGGCCACACCCATATCAAGCCCTAAGGCTCCATCAAAAACAGATAGTCCACTTAATCTAGAGTCATAGTATAACAAGAAAAAGCACCACAGTGAAGAAACCAAATATCTCCAATATGCCAAATAACAAATGCAAAAACCGAGGTAATAAAAACCAGGAAGTCACCATGACGCCCTCAAATGAAAAAGACACCCCAATTCAAGATTATGAAGATGATGACATAGAAGAAATGCAAGAAGCAGATCTCAACAAATTGATAAGAACATTAAGAAGTTCTCAAAAACAAATTCTTGAACTACAGAAATCCTTAATGGACAAGATAGAACATCTCTCTCGTGAAAATGAAATATTAAGGAGGAATCAAAATGAAATGAAACAACTAGTACAACAGGAAACTGTGATAGTGACTGAAGTGAAGAATTCAATAGATCAAATGAAAAACACAATAGAGAGCCTTACAAACAAAATGGGTGAAGCAGAAGAGAGAATATCGGACTTAGAAGACAGAGAACAGGAAAGGATACAGTCAGACCAAAGAAAAGAAGAGGAAATTAGAAATCTAAAACATATTGTCGGGAATCTTCAGGATACTATTAAAAAACCCAACATTCGGGTTCTAGGAGTTCCTGAAGGCATGGAGAGGGAGAAAGGATTAGAAGGCCTTTTTAGTGAGATATTAGCAGAAAATTTCCCAGGTTTGGAGAAGGACAGAGAAATCCTAGTACAGGAAGCTCACAGAACCCCTAACAAACACGACCAAAAGAAATCCTCACCACGACACGTTGTAATTAAACTCTCCACAGTGAAACATAAAGAAAAGATCCTAAAATGTGCAAGAGAGAAACGTCAGATTACTCTCAGAGGATCTCCAATCAGACTCACAGCTGACTTCTCATCAGAAACTCTACAAGCTAGGAGGGAATGGCGAGATATAGCCCAGGTACTAAGAGAGAAAAACTGCCAGCCCAGCATATTATATCCTGCCAAGCTCTCATTTGTGAATGAAGGTGAAATAAAGACTTTTCATAGCAAACAGAAATTGAAAGAATTTGTTGCCACTCATCCAGCCCTGCAAAAGATGCTTAAAGATGTGTTACACACAGAAACACAGAAACACGGTCATCAATATGAAAGAAGGTAAAGGAAGGAAACCAAGGAAGGAAACCTCACAGCAAAAGATCACAGGGAATTCAAAGCGTATATTAGAACTTATCTTTGGCAAATGGCAGGGCAAAGTTACCACTTATCATTAGTCACATTGAACGTGAATGGCCTGAACTGTCCAGTTAAAAGACACCGATTGGCTGATTGGGTTAAGGAACAAAACCCATCTATTTGCTGCTTACAAGAAACACATCTTTCCAACAAAGATCCATACAGACTGAAAGTGAAAGGCTGGAAAAAGATATACCATGCCAACAGAAATGAAAAAAGAGTGGGCGTAGCCATCTTAATATCAGACAACATAAACTTTACCACAAAAACTGTTAAGAGAGACAAAGGAGGACACTACATAATGATTAAGGGATCCATTCAACAGGAAGATATAACAATTATCAATGTATATGCACCTAACTACAGGGCACCAGTTTATCTAAAAGATTTGTTAACGGACTTAAAGGGAGACTTAGACCCCAATACAGTAGTACTGGGGGACTTCAATACTCCACTCTCAGAAATAGATCAATAGGACAGAAGATCAACAAGGATACAGTAGATTTAAACGACACTTTAGCCCAAATGGATCTCACAGATATATACACAACTTTCAATCCTACAGCTAAAGATTTTACATTCTTCTCAGCAGTACATGGAACCTTCTCTAGTTCTCTAGGACTGACCACATACTAGGCCATAAAGCAAGTCTCAGCAAATTCAAAAGAATTAGAATCATACCATGCAGCTTCTCAGACCATAAAGGAATGAAGTTGGAAATTAGCAACTCAGGAATCCCTAGAGCATACACAAAAACATGGAGATTGAACAACATGCTCCTGAATGAACAATGGGTCATAGAAGAAATCAAAAGAGAAATCAAAAACTTTTTGGAAGTAAATGAGGATAACAGCACAACATACCAAAACTTATGGGACGCAGCAAAAGCAGTGTTAAGAGGAAAGTTTATATCAATAGGTGCCTACATCAAGAAATTGGAAAGGCACGAAATAGATGAGCTCTCAATTCACCTCAAGGATCTAGAAAACCTACAGCAAACCAGACCCAAATCTAGTAGGAGAAGAGAAATAATTAAAATCAGAGAAGAAATCAACAGGATTGAATCAAGAAAAACATTACAAAAAATCAGCCAAACGAGGAGCTGGTTTTTTGAAAAAATAAACAAAATTGACACCCCATTGGCCCAACTAACTAAAAAAAGAAGAGAAAAGACCCAAATCAATAAAATCAGAGATGAAAAAGGAAACATAACAACAGACACCACAGAAATAAAAAGAATCATCAGAAATTACTACAAGGACTTGTATGCCAGCAAACAGGGAAACCTATCAGAAATGGATAGATTCCTGGACACATGCAAACTACCTAAATTGAACCAGGAAGACATCGAAAACCTAAACAGACCCATAACTGAGACAGAAATTGAAACAGTAATAAAGGCCCTCCCAACAAAGAAAAGCCCAGGACCAGATGGATTCACTGCTGAATTCTACCAGACATTTAAAGAAGAACTAACTCCAATTCTTCTCAAACTATTCAGAACAATCGAAGAAGAGGGAATCCTCCCAAATTCTTTCTATGAAGCCAGCATCACCTTAATTCCTAAGCCGGAAAAAGATGCGGCACTGAAAGAGAATTACAGACCAATATCCCTGATGAACATAGATGCAAAAATCCTCAATAAAATTCTCACCAATAGAATGCAACAACACATCAGAAAGATCATCCACCCAGACCAAGTGGGATTTATCCCTGGTATGCAGGGATGGTTTAATGTGCGCAAGATAATCAATGTGATACACCACATTAACAGACTGCAGAAGAAAAACCATATGATTATCTCAATAGATGCCGAGAAAGCATTTGATAAAATACAACACCTTTTAATGAAGAAAACTCTGAGCAAACTGGGTTTGGAAGGAACATTCTTAATACAATCAAAGCAATCTATGAAAAACCCACAGCCAACATCCTATTGAATGGGGAAAAGTTGGAAGCATTTCCACTGAGATCTGGTACCAGACAGGGATGTCCACTATCACCACTGCTATTCAATATAGTTCTTGAGGTTCTAGCCAGAGCTATTAGGCAAGAAAAAGAAATTAAAGGGATACAAATTGGGAAGGAAGAACTCAAACTATCCCTCTTTGCAGATGACATGATTCTTTATTTAGGGGACCCAAAGAACTCTACTAAGAGACTATTGGAACTCATAGAAGAGTTTGGCAAAGTAGCAGGGTATAAAATCAATGCACAAAAATCAACAGCCTTTGTATACACAGACAATGCCATGGCTGAGGAAGAACTTTTAAGATCAATCCCATTCACAATAGCTACAAAAACAATCAAATACCTTGGAATAAACTTAACCAAGGACGTTAAAGATCTCTACAATGAAAATTACAAAACCTTAAAGAAATAGAAGAGGATACCAAGAAATGGAAAAATCTTCCATGCTCATGGATTGGAAGAATCAATATCATCAAAATGTCCATTCTCCCAAAAGCAATTTATAGATTCAATGCAATCCCAATCAAGATACCGAAGACCTTCTTCTCAGATCTGGAAAAATTGGGGCTGAAATTTATATGGAGGCACAAGAGACCTCGAATAGCTAAAGCAATCTTGTACAACAAAAACAAAGCCGGAGGCATCACAATACCAGATTTCAGGACATACTACAGGGCAGTTGTAATCAAAACAGCATGCTACTGGTACAGAAACAGATGGATAGACCAATGGAACAGGTTTAAAATTATTTGTAAATAGTGTCTTACATCATGAAGAGATCATTCTACTTACAGTGTATTATAAGAAAGTTGCCAGTGTTTAGAAATGCATAATGGAAAAAAAATAAAAAAAGAAATAACAATTAAAAAAGAAAAAAAAGAAAAAACAACAACAAAAAAAAATGAAATGCATAATGGAATATTTCACACATCAATGGCTAAATTCCAGAAAGATAAAAATGATATGTGGAATCGAGTACACCATGGCAAGCACTCTGAAAAATTGTAGACATGAAACTTTCCAGAATTTATAGAACTTTGAGCAAGTTTGTGATACCACAATGAAAATGCAAACCAAGATTGCCACAGCTCATATTATCACCATTGGCTTACTATGATGTTTGTGAACAATACAGGGTATAACAACAGATGCAAAGGCAATGAAAAGAAATGTACACATTATGGAATAATGTATGTTGTGATTACTCCAACAAGAAATGAATAATAATGTTGTGAAAAGCAGATAGAGAACTTTCTGTTGTAGTTCACTGCAATTACATCTATATTGGAGACTATGAAAAAAAATACCAAAAACATGATTGAAAAAAGATTATGCCTTGTTCTACCATATATGAAAGCACAGATTTCCATATCTAGATTATGCTTAGAGAAACATTAAAAATTAGCCTCCTGGTGCTAACCACAATCTGTTCTTACACTGACTGTATAGAAAGAGGAGGCAGAACAGGCTCTCCCTCAGGACTCATCTTGCCTGGGCTGTATTGTTAATTGGGGCACAAGGAGTTGAGGGGACTGGCATCTGGCTTGTCCCTGTTTCCTCCAGGCTGAGTGGGGGCCACGAGGGCTGAAGTAGGTGCTTTGTGGCTTTGCAGCAGCTGAGCCAGGGCAGGGCGGACTGCATCTCTGCAGGGAGTGGTATGGCTATCACTTTCCGGAGGTGGTGAAGATCATCAGTGACAATGCCACATAATGCTGCCTCACCCAGTTCATCAGAAACCAAAAGGAGTTGAATGAGGACAAGCTGGAAAAGCTGGAGGAGCTAACAATGGATGGTGCCAAGGCCAAGGCCATTCTGGATGCCTCACGGTCCTCCATGGGCATGGACATTTCTTCCATTGACTTGATCAACATCGAGAGCTTCTCCAGCCACATGGTGTCGTTGTCTGAGTACCACCAGCTCCAGCTCCTACACACTTACCTGCGCTCCAAGATGAGCCAGGTGGCCCCCGGTCTGTCAGCTCTCACTGGGGAAGCGAGTCCTGAAGACACGGCGTAACACACCCAAATACAGTCTTATTTTCCACTCCACCTTCATTGGCTGAGCCACCTTGAAGGACAAAGGCTGCATCTCCTGATACCTGGCCAACAAATGCAGTATTGCTTCACAAATAGATTGCTTCTCTGAGGTACCCACAAGTGTATTTGGGGAGAAGCTTCTCGAACAAATTGAGAAGCAGCTGTCCTTCTATGAGACTGGAGAGATTCCATGGAAGAATCTGGATGTCATGAAGGAAGCCATGGATCAGGCAGAGGCGGCGGCTGTGCATTTTTTTTTTTTTTTGGAAACATCAACAATCCTGTATTAGCAAACTTGTGCAGGTTAACTTGTTGACCTGGCTCAAAACAGCATTGCTAACAAGATCAGGGAGAGAGATGCTCAATCAACAAAGACTGTCTGTAAAAAAGGATATTTAAAATTCCCTCTTCTTAAGCATATTTGTTAAAAATCTCCAGTATTGCAGAAAAATATCACAAAGTGATTTCAGTCCATGAAAAAAGCAGCACATGGCATGTATATATATGATATATGTATATATAATATACAAAATAAAATACATATTTGTAATATTGAGAAAAGATGATAAGAGTGTAATTGGAAAGATATATCCAACCATGAATGGGACAACTCACTGTGGCACATTGATCAATTATCCTTAAAATTAATCTATAAATTTAACACCTTCTATCCCAAATTGAAGAGTATTTGTGAAGTATATAACAAGACAGACATAATGGCCACATGAAAAAAAAAAATTTGCAACATTAGCCTCAAGAATATTTCTAAATTTGGCATTCAAAGAAAAACATAGTGCAACCTATCAAAACAACATTCACCATATTAAAAATATGAAGCTTCTTGAAGAAGGAAAAGATGTCACTGAAGCGTATTCAGTGTTCAAATAGAATGTTTTATGTGGAGGGACCCGGCAGGTGCAGGAGCAGAGAGGAGAGGCCTCCCGCCTGGGGAGGTGGCCTGGACAAGACTTACTTCCAGGCAGGGAAAAAGCTGTCAATGATCCTGTATGTATTCTGTTGCTTTTGAAGTATCCTTTTTAAACAATCCTGATCAGAATAAGGAAGCCCCTTCTTTTAAAATATACTGCTATCAGTTTTTTTTTTAATTTCTTTTTTTTTAACTTGTATTTAATGAATATAAATTTCCAAAGAACAGCTTCTGGAATACAATGGCTTCCCCCACACCATAACTTCCCTCCCACCCCCAACCCTCTCTTTCCCTCTCCCTCCCACCTCAAACACTTTTCAACATTCAATCTAAATGGTCATATGATTTTCTTCTTGAATTTTTTACTTACCTGGAAAATTTCAATAGATTGTTTAAAAATGTTAACCACCTCTCGCATTTTTTCTTGTATTTCACTTGCTATTAATTATATTTTTATATTTTATATGTGATTTAATTTATTATATGAATATTAAGGATATATACCTGTTTATGAAAGTGAGGCTTATACTTAATTCATATTTAAAATTCTGGTAGGGTCAACTTGTGTCATCAAAAATGTAATGCTGCTTCCAAAAGAAATTTGAAAATATTCTTTGCTTATTTCTACCTTGCTACATCTGGGAAACATAGATGTGTTAGGAATATTTTATATTTCTTTTTTTCCCAAAGATTTATTTTTTTAAAAGTAGGAGTTATTGAGAAGCAGAGGCAGACAGAGAGAAAGAGAGAGAGAGAGAGGGAGGGAGGGAGGGAGGGAGGGAGGGAGGGAGGGAGGGAGGGAGTAATCTCCATCTGCTGGGTTACTCCCCAAATGGACATAAGGAGCCAGAGTCAGGCTGATATGAAGACGGGAGCCAGATGCTTTCTCCAGGTCCCCCATGCTTGTGCAGAAACCCAAGCACTTGGGCCATCTGCCATTGTTTTCCCAGGCCATCAGCAGAGTGCTGGATTCTGTATGTAGCTATTGTGAATGGATTTATCTTAGAAGTTCTTCTCAGCTATGGCATGATCTGTGTATACAGAGCCTATTGACTTTTTGGTATTGACTTTATATCCTGCTACTTTACCATGCTCTTCTAAAAATTACAATAGCCTTCTGGTGGAGGCTTTTGGATCCCCTATGTATAGAACTATGTCATCTGCAAATAGGGCTAGTTTGACTTCTTCCTTCCAAATTTGTATCCTCTTGATCTCTTTTTCTTGGCTCTGGCTAAAACTTCCAGTATTATATTGAATAGCCATGTTGAAAATGGGCCTCCCTATCTGTTACCAGATCTCAGTGGGAATGCTTCCAACTTTTCCCATTCGTTTTGATGCTGCCCGTGGGATTGTCATCAATTGCCTTGATTGTGTTGAGGATTGTTCCTTCTATACCAAATTTGCTATGAGTTTTCATCATAAAAGGGTGTTGTATTTTAGCAAGTGCTTTCTCTGCATCTATGGAGATAATCATATGGGTTTTCTCCTGCAGTTTGTTAATGTGGTGTATCGCATTGATAGATTTGCAAATGTTGAACCAACCCTGCATACCAGGGATAAATCCCACTTGGTCTGGGGGGATGATCTTTCTGATGTGTTGCTGAATTCTATTGGACAGAATTTTATTGAGGATTTTAGCACCTATGTTCATCTGAAAAGTTGGTGTGGAATTCTCTTTTCTGTTGCATCTTTTTCAGGTTTAGGAATTAAGGTGATGCTGGCTTCAGAGGAAGAATTTGGGAGGATTCTCTCTCTTTCACTTGTTTTCAATATTTTGAGAAGAATTGGAGTTAGTTTTTCTTCAAATGTATGGTAGAATTCAACTGTGTATCCATCCGGTCCTGGGATTTCTTTCTTGGAAGGACCTTTATTACTGATTCAATTTCTGACTCAGTTATGGGTCTGTTTAGGTTTTCTATGTCTTCATGGTTCAATTTAGGTAGGTTTTATTTGTCCAGGAATCTATCCATTTCTGATAGATTTTCCTGTTTGCTGGCATACAGGTCCTTGTAGTAATTTCTGATGACTCTTTTTATTTCTGTGGTGTCTGTTGTTACATTCCCTTTTTCATATCATATTTTATTGATTTGGCACTTTTCTCTCCTTTTGTTAATTAGTTGGGCCAATGATGTGTCAATTTTGTTTATGTTTTCAAAAAACCAGCTCTTCATTTTGCTGATCTTTTGTATTTTTTGGAGTCAATTTTGAATTATTTCTCTTCTCAAACTCATTTTGTGTTTGGGTTGATGTAGTTTTTCTAGATCCTTGAGATGCACTGATAGCTCATTTTTTGGTGCCTTTCCAATTTCTTGATGTAGGCACCTACTGCTATAAATTTTCCTCTTAACACTGCTTTTGTTGTATCTCATAAGTTTTCAAAATGGGATATGTACTCTATAGAATACTACACAGCAGTAAAAAAAAAGAAATCCAGCCATTTGCAACAAAATGGAGGAATCTGGAAAACATCATGCTGAGTGAAATACGGCAGTCACAAAGGGACAAATACGATATGTTCTCCCTGATCTGTGACAATAACTGAGCACCTAAAAGGAAAGCTGTTGAAGTGAAATGGACACTGTGAGAAACAATGACTTGATCAGCCTTTGTCCTGATTATCAAGGAACAACTTATTATTTTATTCCTTTTGGGTTTTTTTGTTCTACTTAACAACACTGGTTGAACTCTTTAATTAACACACAATTATTCTTAGGTAGCTCTACCCTAGGGGTAGAGCTAGAAATGTGCCATGGGATTCCAAATCCATTTCAATAAGGTGGCATGTACCAATGCCATCTTACTAGTCAAAGTGATCAGTTTAATTAAATAACTGATCATAAAGATAGGATTAAATGTCAAAGGCATCACATAAACAAGATTAGAGTCTGCTAATACTAACTGATAAAATTATAAAGGAGAGAATGATCCAACATGGGAAGCAGGATACACACAGACTCATAAAATAGCAGATGCTCTAAACAGCACTCTGGCCTCAGAATCAGCCCTTAAGGCATTAAGATCCAGCAAAGAGCCCATGAGAGTATCTCAGGCAATAGGAGACCAAGACACTGTGGCAAAAATAAATGACCTAAATGAAAGATCTCTGTGAGATCCCAGAGGATAATACGATCCATCAAAGAGGGGAGGTACCTTTCTCTGAAGGGAGGAAAGAACTTCCACTTTGATTATGACCATGTGTAAATAAAATCAGAGTTTGTGAACTCAAAGACTTCCATAGCCTTGGCAGCTCATGACAAGAGCCTTCAGTGATTACTGATGTCATAAATAAGAGTGTCAATTGTTAAATCAGTAACAGGAGTCACTGTATACTTACTCCATTTAGGTTCTCTGTCCTTAATGTGTTGTACTATGTGAATTAATGGTAAGACTACTACTCAAATATTATTCTTTGTCTGTTTGGGTGCAATCTGTTGAAATCTTTACTTAGTATATACTAAGTTGATCTTCTGTATAAAGAGATAATTAAAAATGAATCTTGATGAAGAATGGGATGGGAGAGGAAGTGGGAGATGGGATGGTTTTGGCTGGGAGGGAGGTTATGGGGAGAAAGCCACTATAGTACAAAAGTTGTAATTTGGACATTTTTATTTATTAAATAAAAGTTAAAAAAAACAAATACAAAGGAAAAAAGTATACCACTGTGTATTATTCCATAGTTTCAGTTATTAAATTTATAGGAAAAATATGGGCACATAGAACTACATTTTGGACTGTTTCAAAAAAATCTAAGATAGTTTTATTTTTTGTTCTGTAAATATTCACAAGGGTAAGTATAGACTTCCTTTCATTTAATATGATAACATTAGGGCCTAGAAGATTCTGAAGAGCTATGAACTTTGAAAACCTATGTACTTTGGAAATTTATATTTATTAATTAAAAGTTTTTTTTTTTTTTTAAAAAGTCTGCTTAAGTCTAACTGGAGATCCTCTGAATGTAATCTGGAGTTTCTCCTGCACATTTTAGAATCTTCTCTTTATATTTCACTATGTGGAATTTGTTTACAATGTGTCATGGTGAGGCTCTTTTCTGGTCATGGCTATTGGGAGTTCTGTGTGCTTCTAGTACTTGGATGTCCCTTTCTGTCACCAAACCCTCAAAGTTTTCTGTTAGCATTTCCCTAAAAAATGCCTTCTAATGCTTTCTCTCTCTCCATGCCTTCAGGAACTCTTAGAAATTGAATTTTTTTTAGTATCCTGTAGATTCCCAATGGTGTTTTTTAGTGTTCTAATTTCTACTTGTTGCTTTTGGTTTGACTGTGTACTTTGCTGTGCTTTGTCTTCTGGCCAGCAGGCTCTGTCATTTCTCCAGGTTAAGGGTATGCTTATGGTGACAAACCCAGGTTTGGTGTGGTAAATCTTCTCTCTCTTTTGTTTTCAATTAGAAGGGAAGTATAATCTGCTCAGCTGAGCTCTTCTCCTCAAAGGGGAACAGTGCCTGAGTGCTAGCCCCAGTGGGTATAATATTCATCAGCTCTGTTCCAAGGACCACAGAATGGATCTGTGCTGTCTTCAGTGTAAGTTGATTCCCCAGCAATGTCGCTCACCAGGAGTGGCCATTGGAGGGTGAAGCAATGGAAAAGGAAGACCTTTCTCTCTGTCTCTCTCTCACTGTCCACTCTGCCTGTCAAAAAAATTAAAAAACACACTCTTTGATGATGAAAACCTTATGCAAATTGGGTATAATAGGAACATTCCTTGACGTAATCTAAGTATTTATACAAACGCACAGCATGCAACCTCCTAGATGGGTTTAATTGGAGGTATTCCAATTAAGATCTGGAACCTGAAAAGGAAGCCAAGTCTAATGATTGCTATGAAATATCTTCCTGGAAGTTTTAGCTAGAGCCATCAGGCAGGAATAAAAGAAATCAAAGGTATACAAATATGGAAAGAAGAAGTCAAGCTATCCCTATTTACTGATGACATGATTCTATATATAGGGAAGCCAAAAGATTCCATGAAGACACTATTGGAAGTTATATAAGAATTTGGTAGTAGCTGAAGTTAAAATAAACACACAAAAGCCGATACCCTTTGTATACACAGACAATACCACAGCTGATAAAGAATTTCTAATATCAATCTCATTCACGATGTCTACAAAACACTGAAATACCTTGAAATAAATTTAATCAAGGACATCAAAGATCTCTACAATGAAAATTACAAAACATTTAAGAAAGAAATAGAAGAAGACATAATGAAGTGGAAAAATAATCTTCCAGGTTATGTAGTGGAAGAAGCAACATCTTCAAAGAGACCCTGAATAGCTAAAGCAACCTTGAACAACAAATACAAAGCTTGAGGCATCATAATTCCAAACCTAAGACATACTACAGGGCAGTTATAATCCAAAGAACCTGTACTGCCTTAAAAATAGCCTTGTACAACAAAGGAGCATAATTGAAAGCACAGTTAAAAAAAAGATACTCATCTACAATCAACTTATCTTTGACAAAGGAGCAAAAATCAACTTCTGGAGCCAAGACAGTCTCTTCAAAAAATACTGCTGGGAAAATTGGTTCTCTACATGGAGAAGTATGAAGTAAGACTGCTGCCTTACACCTTATGCAAAAAATCCACTCAAAATGAACCAGAGACCTAAATAGAGAACATTGAGGAAGCCATACAGAACATTGATGTAGGGAAACATTTCTTGGAAGTCTTCTAGAAGAGGTAACCAACAGAATGGGAGAAAATATTTACAAACAATGCAACTGACAAAGGATTAACTTCCATATTCTATAAAGAGCACGAGAAACTCTACAACTACAAAAAAATCCAAATAAGAAAATGGCAAAGGACCTGAACATCTATTTTTCAAGAGAGGAAATTTAAATGTCCTATAGACACGGAAAAATGCTCAGTATCACTAGGCTTCAGGGAAATGTGAATCAAAAGCACAATGAGGTTTCACCTCACCTCTGTTAGAATGGCTTACATACAGAAATCAACAAACAACAAATGCTGCCAAGGATGTGGGGAGAAGGGTACCTTAATCCACTATTGGTAGGAACGTAAAGTGTTCAAGCCACTGTGGACTATAGTATGGAGATATCTCAGAAAGCTGAATATAGTGCTACCATATGACCCAGCCATCTCAGCCCTGGATATTTATCCATGGGAAGTGAAACCATAATTCTGAATAGTTATGTGTATCCCCATCAACTGCAGATTAAAAAAATTATGGTATATACCCTATGGAATAATGCACTGTGGTAATAGAAATGAAAACTTGTTGTTTGCAGCCAAATAGATAGAAATGGAAACCATTTTACTTACGAAATAAGCCAGTCAGAAAGGACACATGCCATATTGTCTCTCTGATCTGTGGTAACTAATAGAGTACTTCAGATGTAATCTATAGGAGTGAAACTGAAACTTTGAGGTGTATTGATTTTGAAGAGCCCTTGCCTTGACTGTTGTGGAACAATGTTGTTTTCTCGTTTGTTTTTGTTCTTTACTTCTTTTATTCTTCATAGTAATCATTTAACTCTCTACTTAGTGTAGGGCTAATCTTATGAATGTAAAAATTAACTTAAAATTAATCTCTGTAAAAATAAGAATAGGAAAGGAAAAGGGAGGAGGAAGAAATGTGAAAGTATGGGTGGGGGGGATGTTGGGAGGAAAGAAGCATCACATTCCCAAATCTGTATATATTAAATGCAAGATTTTATATTCCTTGAACAACATTTTAAAAATTAAGAAATTCAATGGTGATATCATAAATTACTTGTAAAGCCATAAATAAATATTGTGATACCATAAAATCTTTGTGATGTTGTAATCAACTGGGATATCATAAACCACCATCATAAACTTATCATTCTGATGTCAAAATTCATTCTGAATTTACAAAAACATTGTGACATTGTAAATCTATCATTATAAAGTCATAATGAAGCGTAATATCATGAACCACATTGTGACATCATACTAGTTGTGGTATCTTAAAAACCATTGTTACCTCATAAATTAATATTTTGTCACCATAAACCAATCATTTTGATGTCCTAAACCAGCTGCTATGAATTCAAAATCAATTGACAAGTCATAAATTCATTGCAGTGTCATAAATTCACAATTGTAACATTTAATTGCGATGCCATAACTCATTGTTGTGATGCCATAAATGACCATTGTGATGTTATAATCAGCTCTGATGGTATAAGCTACTGCTGTGAAGTTATAATCATCATGAGATCATAAAAGCCCTAGTGATATTCATATTCCAATATTGTGATGTCATTAACACACATTTTGATGTTATAAACCAATTATTGTGTTGCCATAATGCATTTTAAATAATATTGTGATGATATGATAAGACACTGTGTTTTATAGACCTATATCATCATGTAATAATTGTGATCTGGTAAAAAGCCTTGTGATGTCATAATCTATGAGGATGGGATAAAACAGCATTGTTATGTGATGTCATAATCAATTGTGAACTCATAAAAACCTCTGTGAGATCATAAACCACAACTATAATGTCATAATTGATTGTGAATTCACAAACAACTATTATTATTCAAAATCAATAATTATATGAAAAAATCATGTCCTATACCAATACTCTGATGCCATGAAAGTACCATAATTATGTCATAAGTTAACCATTGTGCTGTCATAATAAATTATGGAATCCCACTATTGTGTCAACATAAATCAGTCATTCTGATATGATCAACTGTGATACAGAACTCCATTGTGCTGTCCTAAAACAGCCATTATGATGTTATAATGAATTGTGACATCACAAATCCATTGAGAGGTCAAAATCAATTGTGATGACAAAATAAAATTGTGTGTCATAACCTACCATTTGAAAAGGTTTATTTATTTACTTATTTATTTGAAAGGTAGAGTTAGAGTGACAGAGAAAGAGAAATCCTCCATCTACTGGTTCTCTTCCCAAATGGCCACAAAAACTGGGTCTATGCCAGGCTAAAGCCAGAAGCCAGGAAATTCTTTCAGGTCTCTCACGTGGTTGCAGGGGCCCAAGGACTTCAGCCATTATCCACTGATTCTCCTTGCACAATAGCAGGGAGCTGGATTGGAACTGGAGCTTCTAAGACTCAAACCAGTGCCCATATGGGATGCCAGAACTGCAGGAAGTGGAATAACTTGCTGCACTGCAACACTGGTCCCAAACTTGGGTTATGTCCAAAAAACCTTGTGTTGTCATAAAGAAGTGGGATGTCATAAGCAACTCCTGTGATACCATAAACATTGTGACATAAAACTATAAACTATATTGTGACAAAAATCCATATGACATCCATTTTGATGTCATAAACCAAGTGTAGGGTGATATAAAAATCACTGTGAAGTTATATGGCATTGTATGTGTCATAATCAATTATATCATAAAAACCATTGTGAAATCATAAATCTACCATTGTGATGTAATAATAAACTGAGGTGTCATAAAGCAGTATTGTTATAATTGTGACTTCAATAATTCATCACAATAATTAAATTGCGATGTCATATGCCAACTTTTTGATGACATAAATCTATGATTGTGATATCATATTTAATTTTGATGTTATAACAATTATTGTGAGGTCACAGCCAGTATTTATGCCACACGATCCACCATTTCTGTTATATATGTATGATTTTGATGCAACAATCATAAACTTATTAAAATTGTGATGCATATACACATTGTGATATCATTTATAATGATTTAATAATCTACCATCATATGTCATAGTGCATTTGAAGTCATAATACCATTGCTTAATCAATTGTGATTTAATGAACCAACATTATGATTTTAAAATGAATTGAGCAATCATAAAGATAATAAGTCAAAAATCTAGTGCAGGGTCATAAAAATCCATTGCAATGTCATAAAGCTACAACTGTTATGGAATCAATTGTAATATAAAAATCTTTGTGATATAATCAGTCCTAATGTGGTAAACCACAATTGTCACATAATAAACCTAACATAGTAATATACTCATTTATGACATCACAAAACATTTTGACATCATAATCCAATTGTGATGCCATAATCAGTCAAGTTTAGAAACTTGTGATATCATAGGCCAGTGACGCGGCTCAACAGGCTAATCCTCTGCCTAGCAGTGCCGGCACACCGGGTTCTAGTCCCGGTTGCCCCTCTTCCATGCCAGCTCTCTGCTGTGGCCTGGGAGTGCAGTGGAGGATGGCCCAAGTGCTTGGGCCCTGCACCCCATGGGAGACCAGGAGAAGCACCTGGCTCCTGCCTTCGGATCAGCGCAGTGGCCGGCCGCAGTGCGCCAGACTGCTGCGGCCATTGGAGGGTGAACCAATGGCAAAGGAAGACCTTTCTCTCTGTCTCTCTCTCTATCCACTCTGCCTGTCAAAAAAAAAAAAAAAAAACTTGTGATATCATAAAGCAATAATGTACGTTATGACTCATTGATAATGTGCAAAAACACTGTACTATCAGAAACCTACCATTTATATTACAGTAATTTGTGAAGCCCTCAAAACTTCTGGCTTCATACACATAACATTGTGATGTTATAATCGATTGTAATGCCATATGCTACCACTGTGTTATCATAAACCATCATGGCAATGTTCCAATGGATAGTGATGTCATAAACCACCATTAGGATTTAAATTGTGATCTCATAAAGCCATTGTGATTTCATAAAGCAATATTTGATGCCATACACAAACAATTGTGATGTCATAAGCCAACTGTTGTGATGTCATGATTAATTGTAAAGTTCTAAATCTATTGTGACATCATACACCTATCGTGCCATCAGAACGTAGCATCACAAAATGAATTTAAAATGAGTAGCTATTTTGAAGGCATTACAAGCATAAATCTACTGTCATGTCATAATCAATTGTGATGTATTAAACACCCATGTGAAGTCAATATAAATTTTGTGATATGAGGTCAATATCAATATCGTGATTCGCAAAAACCATTGTGATGTCATAAATCCATATTGGGATGCTGTAACCCCACAATGTTATATCATAACCCAAGCATAATCAACTCTGATTTCATAAACCTACCATTGTAATGTCACAATCATGATGTCATAAGCCACCATTTTGATGTAAAAAGCCATTGTGATGTTTTAAGCCTTCTATTGTGATATCAAAAACCAACCATTGAGTTTCCATAATCAATTGTGATGTCATAAAACGACCATAGAACCACCATTATGATGTCATAAACCAACTACTGTGATGTCATATGTAAACTAGCATAGACATTTTAATATTATACTCAATTCTGATGTCATAAAATGAATTTTGAAGTGAAAATATATTGTGATGTCATAAAGTTACCATTGTTATAATCAATTGTGATTGTTGAAAAAAACCTCATGATTTCTTAATCAACTGGGAAAAATTCATTATCAATTGTTATGTCATAGAATATCATTATGATGTTTTCATAAATTGTGATGTCACAGAAACCATAAAAACCATCATACTGTAATAAAGCTACCATTGATGTGTCACAATTAATTGTAATTTTGTAAACCTGTAATGTTATAATTAATAATCCACCACTGTGATGTACTAAACCTACCATTTAATGTCACAATCGACTATGAAGTTATAAAACAATTGTAATATCAGAAGTTGAATTTTATGACATCATAATCAATTGAACTGTCATAAAATACCATTATAATTAATTGTGATATAAAATCTATTGTGATGTCATAAACCAGTATTTTACATAAAAATCTAGGATCATGTTACAAAGCTACCATTATTTTGTCATAATCAATGGTGATGTCACAAAAATCATGTCATAATCAACTCAAATATAAGCCACGATTATTATATCATAAACCTATAACTGTGAGTCATAAACAATTCCGAACCATTGTGAGGTAAACCTACCATTTTGAAATACTAATGAATTGTGATGTCATAACCACTATTGTTATTTCATAGACTATTATATGTGATATCATATTCCATACAAAGCCATTGTAACTTAAAAACCAACTGCTCTGATGTCATAATCAATTATGAAGTATCATGATCAAATGTAATTTCATAAACTACCATTGTGATATCATGAACACTGTGATGCTATGAACGTTGTGATATCATAAATCATCACAGTGTTGTAATACTTGTGATGTTATGAAAATAATTGTCATATACCCAAATCCTGATGCTATAAATGTACCATTTTTGTCATTAAACAACCATTACATTGCCATAATTGATTTTGAAGTCCTAAAATGTTTTGATATCATGAACAAGAATGTGATGTCATAATCATATGTGGCGTTATACCACCATGTTGTCATAAATCCATATTGAACTATCACACTCAATGTTGAAGTGATAAAACAATTGTGATTAGCCAGCCATTGTGTTGTTATAATCACTAGAGATGACATAAACCATCATTGTGATGTTATTAGCTTCCATTGTGACATAATAAAACTGCCATTGTGATGTCATAATATATGCTGGCCATGGAGGCCTTCCCCAGGGATGGTCAGACTACAAAAATGGACGTGATTCCTTCACCACCACGGCTGCCCCCTCCTGCCCTGAACCCCTTACCCTTGCTCCCCACCAGACCTGTAACTGGGTGGGTCTGAGTGGGAACCTTATGTGAATGCCTTCTGTGGACATCCGGCTGTATGGCCTAAAGGGCTCTCAGGGCAGACTTACTCCCCACAAAACTTGAAGCTGGGGAAGCTGCGGCTACACATTCCACAAAGGGCTGGCACTTAACACCCATCACCTGGAAGGCTGTTGACCAACTCACCCAGGGTGCCCTCCCATCTTCCGGCGGTGTCATGATTTGGAGTGTCCATTCTTGCCCAGGACCTGGTGAGAGGTAAAAAGACCTTTTTTTACTGTCACCCAATAGTCCATGGTGATGGCATAAAAAGTCATTATGATGTAATCAACTGGGAGTGATAAACCATTGTTGTTGTATCAGAAACCAACCATTGTGATGTAATAATCAATTGTGGAGTCACAAAAACCACTGTGATGTCATAAATAACCATTTGCAGTATCATATTCAATTGTAATGCCATAAACCATTATGATGTCATAAACCTACTCTTCTGATTTCATATAAATTGTGGTGTCATAAACTATGATGTTATAAACTCTTAAAATATTGTGGCAATATAAAGCTACCATTGTGATATTATGATCAATTGTGATGTCATAAAAACTTTGTGATATTATAAAGCTACCATTGACATGTCATAATTAATTGTGACATTACCATTGACATGTCACAATAAATCAGGATGTAAAAGTTCTTGTGATTACATAATCAACTGGGATGTGATAATTCACCATTGTTATATCATAAAGCTAACATTGTGATATAAAACTTCTGATGTGGTAAACCACCATTGTGATGTCATAATAAATTGTGATGTAGTCAAAACCATTGTGATACCATAAACCAATATTATAAACCAAAAATTGTCATATCATGAACTACATTGTGATGTCATGACCAACTGTGAAGTCATAAAAATTATTGTCATGCCATAAACTTGTAAAAATCAGTTGTAAAGTTATAAACCATTATCATTTTATAATCGATTGTGATGTCATCAAAAGCATTATGACATATGCCAATATTGTGATAACATATACATGAAATTGTGATTTCTCAAGCCAACCATTGTATTCTCACTATGAACTTCTGTCATGAAAACCATTGTGACATCAGAAACCTATCATTGTGTCTCATAATCAATTGCAATATCACAATATGTCCTAAACTATCATTGTTGTGTCATATTCATTGTGATATTGCCAAAACCATTGTGATGTCATTATCAATTGGGATGTGAAAAGCTTCCCCTGTGATATCATAAACCTCAGGTTAATTTACTATGTTACCAGCAGAGGAATGTCATTTTTGGGTAATTGTAAATATATATTTTATAAAGCATAGAAAAAGTTATGTATCAGAAAACTTGAGTGTAAATCGTACATAAAATAGCATACAATTTTGAAGACTTTAGGTATTCTATATCTTTCAATCAAAACCTGTAGTGAATTTTTCATAGAAAGAACACCTGTTAGTTACCATAGAACAGGTAAACATATAATTTTTCTTTTGGAGACTGCCTTATTTCACAAAATATAATGGTTTCCAGTTGCATACATTTTGTTGTGAAAGACAGGATTTCAGTTTTTTATTACTGAGTAATATTCCATAGTATACACATACCACATTTTCTTTATGCAATCATCAAATGATGGGCATCTGGGCTGATTCCATATCTTAGTTATTGTAAATTGAACTGCAATAAACGTGGGATACAGGTAACTCTTTCATATGCTGATTTCATTTTATTTGGATATTTTCCCAGGAGTGACATGACCGGATCATATGGTAGATCTATTTTCAGCTTTCTGAGGAATTTTCTTACTGTATTCCACAATGACTGTTCTAGTTTACATTTCCACCAACACGGGATTCGCTAATATTTTCTCCACATGCTCACCAGTATTTATTGATTTGTAATTTCTTTCTTGCTAATGATAACTTAAATTTGGGGCAGTCTAGGACTCATTTTCCTTTTCAATACACCAAAACAATTGGGGTTATAAGGAAAAAATAAGTTCATACATGAAGAAATTTGAAGCAAAACAAAATATAGGAGGTGTATTAGTGTCATCTAAACTCAACCATGGAAGAATTGACAGTATTCTACCAAAGTTTCTGAAGGCTTTTAACTTTGATGAATAGATTTTCCTTTCCCTTATATAGCAAGTATTTTTCCTTCTTCCATAAAACCGATAGTGACATTTCTTAAAAATAAAAGAAATTGATGAAGTAATCCTGTAAAATTTATTAATGTTAAGCAACCTTTCAGAATTTATTTATACACACAGAGAAAATAAGCACTTTTAATATGGCCATATTGTTCATGATTGTACAGAAACTGATATACTGTGCAAAAGATTCTGGATTTACTTATAATCCATCCCAGTCACTATAGATGAAATGTTCTGCTTTGCTAAATACTCACTGAGAATGTTTTACTTACATAGCATGTAGCTTCCTGAAGCCCTCCACTTTTCTTCTTACTCCAAGTCCCAATCAATGTAGAAACATAGCTGTGGAATTATTCTTTTGCTGTGTTCTTGGAAGAACAAGGAGGTAATAGGGAAAGACAGCTGTACAGCAAAGACCAAGAATATCCAAGGGAGGTCAGGAAAGTCAGCTGAGATTACCAGTATCTATGCTGCATGCTCTATCCTTTAATATATTTTTATTTTCTTGCACAAAAAGAGATCAGGGCTACTGCTGTCTTTTGATAATTAACGAGATACACAGTGCTGAAGAAAAGTGACTTATAAGACACCAGAGCTGACACAGAATCCCAGCATACACAAATGACAAAAAATGTACGAACTTGCTTCATGTTTCCTGAAACATGAATGAAGTAGAACAAATAGGAAATTAGAAAATAAAAAAATAGAAATCTCATGCCAGATTAAGGAAATTTGAACTTCTTTTTTCTAGAAGGAACAATTAAATATTTATAAATGGAGGAAGACAGAATTGTTTTTTTAGAAGTCAGAAAGGAGAAAGCACATTAAACACTACTGTGACACCACCCAGAAAAAATGAAAAACTGTTATTTCAACTAGCACAGTGACAGTGAGAATAAAAAGACGAGGGAAATAAGACCAACAGAGGTAAGATGCACCAGTTGTGACAGCGGACAGAATTTGAGTGTAAAGAAAAGGTATGTGATTAACAGAAACATTGAATAGAGCAATTTCTAAACATTTGGTAAAAATCATTTCCTGTATAAAAACAATGAGAAGACTTTCAAAAACTGTAAGTATCCACATCTTCAGATCTATAAATTTTATAGATGCTTGCAATAACCTTGAAAGTTTCTACTCAGAAACATAGCTGAATTTCAGTAAAAGAAGTGAGATTTGGGACTTGGAATAGTTTTCAATTCAGGTCTTCCACTCCCTTTCTCCAAAGTATAAATTTGGATTTCCCTAAACCAAAACCCCAAACCAAAAATCTCCAAAGTCCAAAACTTCCTCAGTGCTCACCACAAGAGCAAAATCCTACACCTGACCTCATGTAAGTTATTATGGTCAGAATGTTTGCACACTGGGGCCTGTGCTGTGGTGCAGTGGGTTAAGGCTTCAGGCTGCAGAGCTGGCATCCCATAAGGGCACGGGTTTGAGTCTCTGCTGCTCCACTTCTGATCCAGCTGCCTGCTATTGTGCCTGGGAGAGCAGAGGAAGATGGCCTATTTTCTTTGGCCCCTGCACCCTCATGGGAGATCCAGAAGAATCTCCTGGCTCCTGGCTCTGGATAGGGTCAACTCTGGTTATTGTGGCCATTTGGAGAACCAACCAGCAGATGAAACCTCTCTTCTTCCCTCTGTCTCTTCTCTCTAACTCTTTTTTTAAAATAAATATTTAAAAAAGTAAAATGCTGACATACTAAAAAATATGATATAAATTATGTTCACTCTATGAATAAGTGAATATCTCTTGAAATTTGAGTCCTATCACCAAGATTTCTCCTCAATTCTAAGAATATTCCAAAATATCCCCATATTAGTCCCAAGCCATTTCCATAAGGGACAGACTAATTCTACTGAAAACCAACAATTCCATTCTCACATAAAAATGAGCACCTGGACCAAGTGTGCAGGAATGTTTTTTTTTTAATTTTTTTAACTTTCATTTAGTAAATATAAATTTCCAAAGTACAGTTTATGGATTGCAATGGCTCCCCCCCCATAATTTACTTCCACTCACACCCCTCCCATCTCCTGATCCCTCTCCAATTCCATTCACATCAAGATTCATTTTCAATTCTCTTTATATACAGAAGATTGATTTAGTATATATTAGGTAAAGATTTCATCAGTTTCCACCCACACAGAAATACAAGATGTAAAATACTGTTTCAGTACTAGTTATAGCATTACTTCACATTGTACAACACATTAAGGACAGATCCTATATGAGGAGTAAGTGCACGGTCGGGGTGCCGGATTCTGTCCCGGTTGGCCCTCTTCCAGGCCAGCTCTCTGCTGTGGCCAGGGAGTGCAGTGGAGGATGGCCCAAGAGTTTGGGTCCTGCGCTCCAGGGAGACTAGGAGAGGCACATGGCTTCTGCCATTGAATCAGTGCGGTGCACCGGTCTCAGCAGCCATTGGAGGGTGAACCAACAGCAAAAGAAAGGCTTTTCTCTCTGTCTCTCTCTCTCACTGTCCACTCTGCCCGTCAAAAAAAAAAAGTAACTAAGAAGAAATGAGTCATAAGGATGTAGCCATAATCCAACAGAATTAGTCTTTTTCTAGGAAGACAGCAGAGAGTGTGTGTGTCTGTTCTGTTTTCACACATTCATGGAAGAAATGTCATTTGAGGTTGTAACAAGAAAGATCTGTGTGCAAGCCAGTAAAAGACCCGTTACCATAGACTGACTCTACCAAAACCATTAGAAAATAAACTTCTGTTTTCTAATGCACTTAGTCTATGATAATTTTGTTTTGAAAAGCTAAGAAGAAGACTACACAAACGCCTACAGAGGGCTCTTATTAAAGTTCTGAACCATTCCTATGTTTGCAAATTGATCAGTGTGATACACCACATTAACAAACTGCAGATGAAAAAACATATGATTATCTCAATAGATACAGAGAAAGCATTTGATAAAATACAACACACTTTCATGATGAAAACTCTAAGCAAATTGGGCATAGAAGGAACATTCCTCAATATAATCAAAGCAATTTATGAAAAACCCACAGCCAACATCCTATTGAATGGGGAAAAGTTGGAAGCATTTCCACTGAGATCTGGTGCCAGACAGGGATGCCCACTCTCACCACTGCTATTCAATATAGTTCTGGAAGTTTTAGCCAGAGCCATTAGACAAGAAAAAGAAATGAAAGGGATAGAAATTGGGAAGGAAGAACTCAAACTATCCCTCTTGGCAGATGACATGATTCTATATTTAGGGGATCCAAAGAACTCTACAAAGAGACTATTGGAACTCATAGAAGAGTTTGGCAAAGTAGCAGGATATAAAATTTAAAAATGCACAAAAATCAACAGCCTTTGTATACACAGGCAATGCCACGGCTGAGAAAGAACTTCTAAGAGCAATCCCATTCACAACAGCTGCAAAAATAATCAAACAATTTGTAATTCACTTACCGCATGGTGTCATACATCTCTACAATGAAAATTACAAAACCTTAAAGAAAGAAATAGAAGAAGATACCAAAAAATAGAAAAATCTTCCATGCTCATGGATTGGAAGAATCAACATCACCAAAATTTCCATTCTCCCCAAAGCAATTTATAGATTCAATGTAACATCAATCAAAATACCAAAGACATTGTTCTCAGATCTGGAAAAATGATGCTGAAATTCATATGGAGGCAAAGGGGACCTTGAATAGCTAAAGCAATACTGTACAACAAAAACAAAGCCAGAGGCATCACAATACCTGATTTCAAGACATAGTACAGGGCAGTTGTTATCAAAACAGGATGGTACTGGTACAGAAACAGATGGATAGACCAATGGAAACTTTGCAACAGATAAAGGGTTAATAACCAGAATCTACAAAGAGATCAAGAAACTCCACAAAAACAAAAGAAACAACACACTTAAGAGGTGGGCCAAGGACCTCAATAGACATTTTTCAAAACATGAAATCCAAATGGCCAACAGACACATGAAAAAATGTTCAGGATCACTAGCATTCAGGGAAATGCAAATCAAAACCACAATGAGGTTTCACCTCACCCCTGTTAGAATGGCTCACATTCAGAAATCTACCAACAATAGATGCTGGAGAGGATGTGGGGAAAAAGGGACAATAACCCACTGTTGGTGGGAATGCAAATTGGTTAAGCCACTGTGGAAGTCAGTCTGGAGATTCCTCAGAAACCTGAATATAACCTTTCCATACCACCCAGCAATCCCACTCCTTGGAATTTACCCAAAGGAAATGAAATTGGCAAACAAAAAAGCTGTCTGCACCATAATGCTTATTGCAGCTCAATGAACAATAGCTAAGACCTGGAATCAACCTAAATGCCCATCAACAGTAGAATGGATAAAGACATTAAGGGACATGTACTCCATAGAATACTATACAGTAGAAAAAAACGAAATCCAGTCATTTGCCACAAAATGGAAGAATCAGGAAAACATCATGCTGAGTGAAATAAGCTAGTTCCAAAGGGACAAATACCATATGTTCTCTCTGATCAGTGACAACTAACCGAGCACGAAAAAGGAAACCTGTTGTAGTGAAATGGACAATATGAGAAACATTGACTTGATCAGCCCTTTTCCTGACTGTCGAGGAAGAACTAACTATTTTATTCCTTTTAGTATTTTTTATTCTACTTAATACCATTGGTTGAACTCTTTAATTAACACACAATTATTCTTAGGTGTTTAAATTTAACTGAAAAGTGATCCCTGTTAAATATAAGAGAGAGAATAAGAGAGGGAGGAGATGTACAGTTAGGTACATGCTCAATCAGACTTGCCCCAAATGGTAGAGTTAGAAATGTGCCAGGGTATTCCAATTCAATCCCATCAAAGTGGCCTGTACCAATGCCATCTCACTAGTCAAAGTGATCAATTTCAGTTCACAATTAATCATAATAATAGGATTAGGATTCAAAGGGATCACCAAAACAAGACTAGTGTCTGCTAATACTAACTAATAGAATCAAAATGGGAGAGAACAATCCTACATGGGAAGCGGGATATACAGCAGACTCATAGAATGACAGATGTCCTAAACAGCACTCTGGCCTCAGAATCAGCCCTTAAGGCATTCGGATCTGGCTGAAGAGCCCATGAGAGTGTTTTAGGCATGGGAAGCCAAGACACTCTGGCAAAAAAAATAAATAAATAAATAAATAACACAAAACCTAAATGAAAGATCTCTGTGAGTGAGATCCCAGTGGAAAGAACGGGGCCATCAAAGAAGGAGGTACCTTTCTCTGAAGGGAGGAGAGAACTTCCAATTTAACTATGAACTTGTCTAAATAGGATCAGAGTCGGCGAACTCAAAAGGCTTCCATAGCCTTGGCAACTCATGACAAGAGCCTAGGGAGATTACTGACGCCATAAACAAGAGTGTCAATTTGTTAAGTCAACAACAGGAGTCACTGTGCACTTACTCCCCATGCAGGATCTCTGTCCTTAATGTGTTGTCCAATGTGAATTAATGCAATAACTAGTACTCAAACAGTACTTTATACTTTGTGTTTCTGTGTGGCTGCAAACTGTTGAAATTGTTACTTAATATATACTAAATTGATATTTTGTATATACAGATAATTGAAAATGAATATTGATATGAAGGGTATGGGAGAGGGAGTGGTAGATGGGAGGGTTTTGAGAGGGAGGGAAATTATGGTGGGGGGGAAAGCCACTGTTATCCATAAGCTGTACTTGGGAAATTTATATTTGTTAAATAAAAGTTTAAAAAAAGAAACTAAGAATGAGAACTGCTAAAGAAACCTGAAGGAAGATGATGGTACTGATGGTTGATGAACAAGGATATTATGGTAATTGATCAGACTGATAGAGTATTCATTTGTGAGATAAACATAGGCTAGTTGATTTGAATGAATGTTAAATTTATAGCACAAATTTATTGAAAAACATAAATCTAAGCACCAAAGAAACAAAACAGCCTACAAGTGAGATAAAGTCAAAGAGATCCACATTTAGACAAATTGTAAGCAAGCTGATAACATATTAAGAAACAAGTAGAATCTTGAAAACACAAAGACAATATTGACCCTAATAAAATTATGAGCTGGTTTTTCATCCCAAACCATGGAGGCCAGAAAGCAACTGATGACATGTTCATAACAGTGAAAGGAAAAGACAGGCAATCAAGAATTCTACATCCAGCAAGATTATCTTTCAGAATGTATAAATTGACATTCTATTTTATATTTTATTAAATTCAAACAAATCTCTTGTATTTCATATATAGAGATTTAGGAACATAGTGACACTTCCCACCCTATCACCCCTCCTGCCCACACTCCCACCCTTTCTTCTCCTTCCTCTCCTAATCCATCTCTCAATTTTTACAATTATCTACTTTCAGTTTACTTTATATTCATAAGATTAACCCTACTCTAAGAGTTCAAGAAATAGTAAGGAGAAAAAATAAACACTGCTTCTCAACAGTAGAGACAAGGGCTTTAGACAATCATTTTTATCTTTAACAAAATTGAGAGATTTTTCATTAGTAAACTAAATAAAAGCACAAGTGAACAATACATAGACAAACAGTATCAATGTATTTTTTTTCACTATAACACCTTTTTTTCATTTACATAAAGATAACTAGTCTGGGGCCGGTGCTGTCGCAGAGGGGGTTAAGCCTGCAGTGTCACCATCCTATATGGGCACCAGTTTGAGTCTTGGCTGCTCCTCTTCTGATCCAGCTCTCTGCTATGGCCTGGGAAAGCAGTAGAAGATGTCCCAGGTACTAGGGTCCCTGCATATGCATGGGAGACCTGCAAGTAGCTCCTGGCTCCTGGTTTCAGATCAGCATACCTCCAGCCATTTTGGGCACCTGGGGAGTGAACCAACGGATGGAAGAACTCTCTCTCTCTTCCTCTATCTCTTTGTAACTGCCTTTCAAATCAATAAGTAAATTTATAAAAACAACTAATCTCTTTGTACCCTTGAAGAATCAGCACCAATTGTGGCAAACCCTTCAAAAAGTAGCTAGGAACACTTCACTAAAACAATGAGGCAATACAATCTTCATATAAAAATCAAAGATATCAAGCAACAGTAAAACAATGTCCCTTATATTAAAAATGAAAATCTTCCACGAAAATTCTAGGAGACACAATTAACATACAAAAAGGTATTATATATTATATATAAAATTGTATATATTAGTGTAATATCTTGGAATTTAAGGATCATTCAACATAAGAAAATCATCCAATATATCATAACAGAAAAAAAAAAGAAAAACCCAGGATCACCTCAAAAGACATAGAAAATTGTAAGACAAAACCCACACAATTATACAGAAGAACACTCAAACACGGAAGAGCATCTTCCACAACATAATACACAGTAGTGAAAGTGTCTACATTTAAAAGGATTACTCTGTTGTATTACATACGCTTAAATATGTTTGTTTTCTCTACTGGATTGCAAGTTTCTTGAAAGCAGATGGAGATCTTTTCACTTTTCATCCCCAATATGCAGTTGAGGCTAAAATCTAGTTAAATGGATATGACAGAATACACAGTAACAAGCCAATGACTAAAGGCATCTGATAGCTAAAACATGATATTCTGCCTGACAAATTATATAAGCACTTTTGGCATAAAGTTTGGTTAATTTCTTACTATAATGTCTTCCACTTCTGATATGTTGTCACATGGGGGAATATAGGCAATAATAAACTTATGAAGATTAATTGCCAAAAATGCCTTGTCAGTTCACTCATCCCAATGATAAGAACTGGGAAATGGCACTGCTAAATCTAATCTGAATCATTACATGCAATTCTTAAAGAGTTAATTTTCACATGAGGAATAAAACCTTCTGCCAGCTGCATTACTACTAGTGAATATTCCTATTGTCTATTCTATTCAAGCCTCTATTTACAGCTTATTTTCAATAAGCTGTAACAGTTACATTGATTTTATCATAAGTCTATTTCATATGAAGTACATAAACTCTCTGCTTTTAATACGTTTAATCACCACCACTTCATCAGTATAACATTAGTCTAAAATAATTTTCAGGATGTCTGAATGAACTGAGATTTACAAAGCTGCAGAATGGAAAGCTTACATAGGATAAAATAAAGTAAGATTTACACAAAAAAATACTATTATATTCTTATCTAGATTATTGATATGAAAAATGTTGAATAGGAAATCGTATCAAGTACAAAGGAACAGAACATTTATTAAAAATCAAATAAAATAAGATATATTTATGTTTAAAATGTATCATGAAAAAGGAACGAGGAACACAGTGGCACGTCTAACACATTTCTAAACAATAATGGAAAAAAGTTCTAGCTTTTTTGCAATAATTTGAACATCTAGGGTTCAGTGCTATGGCATAATAGGATAAGTCTCCACCTGTGGTGCCAGCATTCTATATAGGTGTCATTTTATGTCCTGGCTGCTCCTCTTCTGATCCAGCATTCTGCTCATATCCTGGGAAAGCAATGGGAGATGGCCCAAGTGCTTGGGTCCTACACCTGCATGGGAGACCCTGAAGAAACTCCTGGCTTCTGGATTCAGAGTTGCTCAGCTCTGGCCTTTCGGGTCATTTGGGGAGTGAAGCAGTGGATGGAAGACCTTCTGTCTCTCTCTCTCTCTCTCTTTCTCTCTCTCTCTCTGCAACTCTACCTCTCAAACAAATAAATAAATATTTTAAAAAGAATATGAACTTCTAAATATTGGTACTTTCCAGCAGGCTTAATCAGAAAGCTCAATCCAAATGAAACAAGGCGCTAAAATATCACATGCTAATTTAACAAAAATATAATGTGTAGTTACCAGCCCAAATGCTTTCTGTTTAAATCTTGCCTCAATCCATAATGTTTTCAGCATACTATGAAAATATTCTGAAACAAAAAAGTTCTCTCCAGTAAGAATTGTAGAACAATAATAAAATAAACAAAAAGCTAACAAATTTAACCTAGCAAATCAAGCACAAAAATGAATTTATTAAAATAAAATCCCTTTCAATCCACTAATTTTATGGTCACAGCACACAAAAATGGCCTACAAGAAAAAATGTACAGGTAAAACAAATGTATTTTTATAGCTTTCTAGCAGACAAGAAAATTTGTTATATTGTTTGCCTTAAACAGATTTTTTCTCAGTTTCTAGACTTTCTTTATTGAAGTCTTGGATACACATAGAAATAAAATTCTTCATCTAATTATAACTCAGACAAAATAATAAGGGTCTTACAACCAGGATAACATCTTAAAAGGGAACTGAAAACAGACAAATATCAAAAAATCTGCCCTCTCCTTTCCCCTCCTTACTCAAGGTAATGTTAATAAAGTATCAGTGAATAGCATCACACTTAAAGGTCTTTTGTTGAACAACTATTCTGTGAAAAATGCAGTCTAGACACCTCCATTATTTCATTTTTTCTATCATTGTTCATCTACAAAATTATATTTAAACACAAAATTTTAGTAGCCAACATTTTGAAGTATATATATGTTATTGAGACATATTTGTACAATTATCATATTCAGCTGCTAGAAAAGAAATAGTTATATTTCTCAAGATTTGAGAATCAAAAGTGCATTATAAACTACTAAAGATAAATTAAGATTTTGTGTCCATGTATGTAGGTGAAAATGCCTATATATAGAGAGAGACCTACCATATGACCCAACCATCTCACATCTTGAAATTTACTAAACAATGGCGCTGTGGCTAAGCAGGTTAATGCCCTGGCCTGAAGTGCCGGCATCCCATATGGGCACCGGGTTCTAGTCCCAGTTGCTCCTCTTCCAATCCAGCTCTCTGCTATGGCCTGGGAAATCAGTGGAATATGGCCCAAGTCCTTGGGCCCCTGCACCCACATGGGAGACCCGGAAGAAGCTCCTGGCTCCTGGCTTTGGATCGGTGCAGCTCTAGCCATTACGGCCATCTGGGGAATGAACCATCAAATGGAAGACTTCTCTCTCTCTTACTCTCTCTCTCTGCCTCTCCCCCTCTCCTTTCTCTGTGTAACTTTGACTTTCAAATAAATAAATAAATATAAAAAACTAAAAAAAAATTTACTTAATGAAAATGAAATCAGTATATGATATATATATCTGTACCCTCATGTTTAATGGAGCTCATTTCACAATAGCTAAAATATAGAAACAACCCAGATGTCTGTCAACTGAAGACTGGATAAAAAATTATGGTATATGTACACCATGGAATACTATAGTGATACAAAATGAAATACTGTCATTTTTAACAAAATGGATGCACATGAAAACCATTATACTTATTGAAATAATCCACTCCCCAAGGACAAATATAATATGTTCTCCCTTGTCTGTGATAACTAATAAAGAACCTGAAAGTTAATACATAAAAGAGAAATTGCCACTTTGAGATGTGATGCTTTTGGACAGCCCCTGTCTCAACTGTTGAGGGACAGTTTTTTTTTTAATATTATTTGTTGAATTCTTTACTTAGTGTAAGGCTAATCTTATGAGTATAAAATTAATTACGAATAGCTCTTTGTAAAAAATAAGAATGTGACTAGGAGAGGCTGAAGGAAGAAGGATAGGAGTATGGGCAGGAGGGAGGGTAAGGTAGTAAGAATCAGTATTTCCTAAATATATATTTATGAAATACATGATTTTTATGCCTTAAATGAAAGGTTTCTAGGTAAAAAAGATGAACAACAGCAAAAAATAATCTTTGGTAAATATAATAGATATCTTTGAATTGCTAATGAATCACCACATTTAATCAAGTAAGAAATGTCATACAGAATTATTGTTTATATTTGTTGTTATTTGTTTTTTAATCATGTAAAGTCCTAAAAGATGGATTTGTTACAATTTATAGTTGCTCATCTTAGCAGCAGTAATTCACTCCTAGTAGTATTCAGTTTTAATCAATATATATTTTACTCATGGTGATATTTAATTATACTGGATTTTCAATAACCCATTATGTATGTGTTTAAATACAGTGAACTCTGGAGAACTCTGCTATCTGATATTGAAAACATAGCCCTTTGACTTGCTGACAACTTGGTTTATAGAAGCTAACCTCTGGGCTGGCACTGTGGCATAGTGGGTAAAGCTGCTGCCTGCAGGGTGGGCACCCTGTATGGGCTGCAGTTCGAGTCACTGCTGCTTCACTTTTGATCCAGCTCTCTGCTATGGCCTGGGAAAGCAGTAGAAGATGGCCCAAGTGTTTGGGCCCCTACACCAATGGGGGAAAGCTAGAAGAAGCTCTTGGCTTCTGATCAGCCCAGTTCTGGCCAATGTGGCCATTTGTGGAGTGAACTACTGCATGAAAGACCTTTCTCTCTGTATTTTCCTCTATCTCTCTATAACTCTACCTGTCAACTAAGTTAATAAAGGCTTTTAAAAAAGATGTTGAAATTTTATATTATATCCAAAAGAATTAAACTGGATTTTGTCTCTCACTGTGTACAAGAAAAACATAATAAAAGCTAAAAATCTAAATGTAAAAAAATAAACTCTGAACTCCTAGAAGAAAAAGTAATGGGCTAGGAATTTTTTATGTCATACACAAAGAACAGGGAACAGGAAACAAAACAAACTTAGACAAATGGGATTTCATCAAATTAAAGAACTTCTGTGCAACAATGAAAAAATAAAGCAAAAAAGGAATCTATATAATTTCAGAATATATTTACAAACCTTTCACCTGAGAATGGCTTAACAATCAGAATATATAGGGAACTCAATAGCAAAATTACAAATTATTCTATTATAAATTGAAGAGTAGGGGCTGGTGCCATGGCGCACTAGGTTAATGCTTCCCCTGCACTGCCGGCACCCACATGGGCACTGGGTTCTAGTCCCAGTTGCTCCTCTTCCGGTCCAGCTCTCTGCTGTAGCCTAGGAAGGCAGTGGAGGGTTTCCCAAGTGCTTGGGCCCCTGCACCCGCATGGGAGACCAGGAGGAAGCACCTGGCTCCTGGCCTCAGATTGGCACAGCACTGGCCATAGTGACCATTTAGGGAATGTCTCTTAATAGAGAATTTTAAGTGTCTCTTATTAGAGAAAGATATTTGACAAGATAATAAAAATGTGGAAAATATTAATGAGTTATAAGAAATAGATGACAGTGTAAACTAACAGAGCAACTTTAGTATTAAAGTATATCATTATTGAGCTTATAATTTGATACCTGTGTAAAATATGTCACCACTATATTTTGTTTTGAATAAGCATTTTGTTTAATATTGTAATTTAAAACAGATTATAGTTTGACAAAGACTAAAGAAACAAACCAAAAATACAAAGAGAAAATAGGCAAGAAATCTATTCCATCAAAAAAAGTGAGGGGAAAAACATTCCAATAAAGCAAGATATAGAAATAAATAAGCTTATAATCCTGAATGCGATAAGAAAACATGATCTTCGTGGGACAGGCATGGTGGTGCAGTGGGTCAAGCTGCTGCGTGGGGCACCAGCATCCTGATTATGAGTGCTTGGTCAGAGTCCCAGGCACACCATTCCTCTCATGCAGTTTCCTGCAACTGAACATGAAAGGCACCAAACAATGCTCAAATCCTTGGGTTTCTCCCATCCACTCAGGAGAAGTGAATGGAGTTTCTGGATCCTGGCTTCCGTCTGGCACATCCCTGGCTGTTGCAGCCACACCAGGGGTCAAACGAGCAGATATATGTCTCTGTCTCCTCCTCTCTCTGTCACTCTGATTTTAAGTAAAGAAATCCTTTCAAAAAGACAAGTGATCCTCAGATATGATGAAAACCAAATATAGCATTACAAATTCTACAAGAGATGCAGCAAAAAGCACATGATAAAAGATTAAATGTATACAGACATTTTTAATTGTTTATGACCTTTTTTGAAGAACGAAATTTCTGTCATCATTCTGTTACAAAAATCTACCAAAAAGACACAATCCATCCTAGGAAGAAGGAAACATACCCTCTTCCTATCAACAGTCATACTAGACTGGGTTGTGTATTAGATCAGTGTTCCCAAGGTGGACAGCACATCATGGCTGTTGTGCATTCTGGGAACTGAAAGTCCCTCCCTTTTCAGTCTGCTTGAGACAGAGTGGGTGGCGGGGCCAGAATCCTACTCTGATGGCACTCACAGATCTTCACCAAGGAGCCCGGATCCTGACTGCTGTTCCAGGCCTTTGGGCAGTGAAGGCCTCTCCCATGTGGGGCTGGGGGCTCAGACGGGACCCTGCAGCCAGGCTGGGTCCCTTGAATTCTCAGTTCACTGCCACAAAGGGTCCCTTCCTCCCTTCCTCTCCACACTATAGCTCTGGATGCTTTCTCTCGGGCTCCTCCGCATTCCCCAGCCCAGAGATGCCTTGGTCAGGTTTCCTCCAGATAATGGCGGCCTGCCTTGGTCTCAGCAGCAGCCTCGTCAGCTTCTCAGCAGTCCTGTGCTTTCTCCTTCAGAAAACCCGTCAGTGATGCACGGATGGTCCTGAGCATTACAGCACGGGCAGTGTGACAGGCCCCACACAGTGGGTACCTCCATGTAGGAGGACAAAGAACAGCAGGAGAGACTGTGAACCCTTTCTCCTTGTGTCCTGGGCTGACAAGGGGACAAGTGGTACTGGGAGCCCACGTCCCTCTTCTACCCCACTGATGGCCAAACCCAACCCAAATAACATTTGTCAGCCTCCAGAGCCCCGTGTGCAGCCATGACCATTGTGGCCTAAGAAGAGGGACCGGGAGCCATGGTTCTGGAACTCGGAGCAGGTGTCCTTCAGCTCCACGGTTCATTTCGAGAAGGACATGGGAGGCTGAAATGGAGAATGTACAAACAGCATGGAGTACGGGCACTACCTCTTCAGAAGCAGCACCATGGAGTCAGGCAGCTGCCATGTCACACAGCACTGTGGGCAGTGTGGCCAGCAGTACTTGGAGGTTCCTCCCCTTGCCCTTGACCAGGTCTCACTGGAGTGAGTCCATGGCTCTGATCAGCCGTAAGGTTTGGTTACTTCCTGAGGCCTTGGAGGCAAACCCTGATTAGACTGCAGATCCACAAACCCCCTTTCAGGGACTTTCCGCTTCTGGGTGACTTGCGGTGTACAGACAACCCTCTACTCTGGGCCGCATCACACTAAAACTCATGACACTGTCTCATACCAAGCTTTCCTCACAGCTTGTGCAGGGTGACCCATGTGGTGTCCTGGGCTAGCAACCGCCTATGGGCCAGGAACATGGGAGGTAGGAGCTGATGGTGCTAAGGTAGGCAACAGGGTCCATGCTCTGAGATTCGGTTTCAGTGGCATGGGTATGGCCCAGGCATGGTAGCCTCCCAGCAGATCAAGGCAGCTGCAGGGGCACTGTGACCTTGCCAGGCTCTGCCAGCAAATTCCCCAGGTGCAGGAAGTGGGTGCTGCAGGCCTGGCCCAGAGACTCCCTGCTCCCACTCCTCTCCAGGCCTGCCCCTGCCACCGGCCTCACTGCCAGTGGCTGTTTCCTGAAAGGGATTCACTGTTCTGTACATGGCAGTTTAATTTTCTGGTTTTGTGTTGACTCTGAAAATGTAGGCTATGTAATTATAGGACTTATATTTACCCAGAGTAACTGCAATGCAGTTTGTAAAAATTAACCTGGATATTTATTTTAAATACAGTTTCAAGATTTTAGAGTGTTTCATTTTATAAGTTCAAGTATAATTTCAGTAATGATTTCTACTTTTGGACAAAAATATCCTTTGAAATTTGTCTCCCATAAATCGATGTAATGTGAAATGTGTGTTGTGAGCCATACTCTCATTTGTTTGCTGCAGACATTGTTAAGTTGATAGAACCTGAGCAAATAAACGGCGAAACCCTCCCAGTTCAGGAAGAGGGGGAACTCATTGTTTCCTGAAGATGTCTCCCACTTGCTTCCATTACAGAAGAAAGATTCCATTTTTTGCTACATTTTATGCTTTCAGATGGGATTGTACTTTTGCTTTACAAATACATGGTTCCTGGCAAGAGCCAGTAGTGGGAGGATTGGAGAATGGTAAGATCCCTTCCATGCCTATTTAGTAAAGTAGAAATAAAGAGGAAGGCAGATGTCAGTTAAGGAGCTTGTCTGAAAATGCTTTTTTCAAATGTAACAAGATTATATGTTTATTTTTAGTAAAATAAAATCTTTTGTTCTTTTGTATGCAAGCAAATACAGTGCCTGTAACTTTCTAGATCTCAAGTGGTGGATTCAGTCTTCATTTGTGTGCTTCTATCTCAACCTACAAATTATAGTCTTTTGTATCAGTTATTAAATAAGCATGTAAAATTAACTCAACAAGAATACAGTTAGTTTAGATGTTTGGTGTTTACAAAATATAAATAAGTACAAAAAAAGTACGCATTACATGCTGGAAGTACATATTTATTATTCGGAAATGATCCGAAGACTTGAAAGACCCATATTTATTATATAACCATATTGTGAATTACCACTTAGGAACTTGAAGTGAAAAAGACAGTTATATATTTATATTAAGAATTCACATACAAATACATCACCCTCTCTCTCAAGTGCTCACCACACCTTACTACAAAAGAAGGAGGCCTGAGGCCACAGAAGTTCAAATATATAAAACACACTGAAATATCAAATATTTTGATCTAAGCTCAAGCAAATCAAATAATGAGTTGTAAAGATTTTCATACAATTTGACTCAATGAAAACATAAACAGCTTAATAGCTGAAAAAATTTTGAAAAATATGAAGTTTATTGGGTATGAACAATGTATTTCATTTAAAAAAAAAGCCTACACCAGGTTTATTTCATCATGGCTCCCATATTTTTAAGAATTATAATTCACTATACACAAGTTGCAAATTAAGCTAGAACAAATACGTGGAAACATCTGCAGATATTTTTAATTTGTACTATGAAGTTCTGCAAAAGATAAAGAATTTAAACCATTAAAAAATTTAAACGAAGGGCCTAGTGGTGTTGAAGGTAAAGCCACCACTTGTGATGCCAGGATCCCATATGGGTGCAGTAGGTGTCCTGGCTGCTCGCTCTGATCCAACTCTCTGCTAATGGCCTAAGAAAGAAGAAAAACTTTGCCCAGGTGTTGGGATTCTGCCACACATGTGCAAGACCCTGTGGAAGCTCATGGCTCTTGTCTTCAGCCTGGCCCATCCCTGGTCATTGAGGACATTAGAGAAGTAAATCAGCAGGTTGGAAGCTTTCTCTCTCTCTGGGTCTCTCCCTCTCCCTCTGTAACTTTCAAATAACTAAATAGATCCTTACAAAATATACAGTGAACAAAAATTATTTTTTCCGATCATATTGATTCAACTCAATCAAATATGCTGGAAATGTGAGGTTAATGTTATTCTCATACACTACTAGTTAATGATATTAATACATTCTTTTAGATGGTAATTTAGTAAGATATATTCAAATTTGAAACATAGCATCCTTTCTATCTTGTAAGAACTTCACTGGAATTAGCTCCTACACAAAACCCTGGATATTGTGGAATCATATGCACACCTCTGATAAGAACTTTTCTAATGTATTATATGTATCATATATAAAACATAATGGGGATTGTTTCGACAAAACAGACTAGTTATGAGATTTCTGGGTTTTGTTTCCAATGTATGAATGCTCAAATGATAGACCTTTAAATTAATTTATTGAGGGCTTGCCTACAATGTTACAAATTCTATAAACATTTCTGAATGTTGGATAAAACCTACAAGGACATATCCAAATATCTTTGATCTTTAATCTTAATCTTTAGTCTTTTTTTACATATTTATTTGACAGATAGCATTAGACAGTGAGAGAGAGAAAGACAGAGAGAAAGGTCATCCTTTCATTGGTTTACCGCCAAAATGGCCGCTACAGCTGAAAATATGCCGATCCGAAGCCAGGATACAGGTGCTTCCTCCTGGACTCTCATGTGGGTGCAGGGGCCCAAGCACTTGGTACATCCTCCATTGACTTCCCGGGCCACAGTAGAGAACTGGACTGGAAGAGGAGCAACTGGGACTAGAACCCGGCGCCCACATGGGATGCCGGCACCGCAGGTGGAGGATTAACCAAATGAGCCAAAGTGCCGGCCCCCAAAGATCTTTAATCTTAACCTAGCATGGCAAACTTTTCTATAAAGAGCCAGGTAGAAAGTATTTTTGACTTTGTGGACTGTAGTGCCTCTGCTGTCATCTAAAATATGTGTAAGCTACAGGTAAATAGATGGGGTTGTATTCCAACAAAACTTTTTACAAAAACAGAAATGAGCTAGATTTAGCCCACAGGAGCTACTACTACAATGAATTTTCCTTTCAGAATATCATGAATACATGTCATTACTCAATTTAAAGGTATAATATCCCAGGGTGTTCCATACTATGATTTTCAAGAGGGAATTAAAAAATCTTTCAGGGCTAACTCTGGCATAGCAGGTAAAGATGCTGCTTGCAGTGCCAGCATCCCATATGGGCACCAGTTGGAGTGCCAACTGCTCCACTTCTGATCCAGCTCTCTGCTATGGCCTGGGCAAGCAGTAGAAGATGGCCCAAGTGTTTGGGCCCCTGACCTGGGTGGGAGACCCGGAAGAAGTTTCTGGCTCCTGGCTTCAGATTGGAGCATCTCTGGCCATTGCAGCCAATTCTGGAGTGAACCAGTGGATAGAAGACCTCTCTCTCTCCCTTTCTGCCTCTCCTTCTCTCTCTGTGTAACTCTGACTTTCAAATAAATAAATTTTTAAAAACTATAGAGATAAATGATAATTAGATGATTACAAAAAGATCAAAATGTTAAATTCAGTACAATTATCAGGAAAATATTACAGAAATGTGTATCAAGAACTATACTTGCTAATTTAAAAATATAAGGATGATTTGCAGTCCTTTAAAACTACAGAGAAGGCAAAGAATGAATCACCTTGAAAAGGAAAAGAATTACTTTTGTCTAAGAAAATGTGTACAGGTTGGTAAAATGATGCATTGGGACATCCCACTGCATCCCATATCAGAGTTCCCATTTGAGTCCTAGCTCCACTGTTTTGGATCCAGATCACTTCTAGTGTGCCTGGGAGGGAGCAGATGATACTCAAATACTTAACTGCATGGCACTGCCCACATGGGGGCCTGATGGATTTCACTGCTCCTGGATTTGGTCAGGTCCAGCGCTGGATGGTGCAGCTATGTGTAGTGAGCCATTAGATGGAAGATCTCTCTCTCTCTGTCTCTGTCTCTGTCTCTCTCTCTCCCTTTTTCCCTACATCCTCCTCAGATTTTTAAATAATAAAAGAAAATGTGAACATCAAAATTTTCAGGAGAATGTACAGAAACACCCTCCAGTTGGTGAGGTCTCAATGAGAAGACCATCCAAGATGGTCACGCGTTCACTATTCTAGCATTGGTAGACAGTAGAGTATTGATAATATACATGTGATAGTAATATTTTGAAATGCAAAATGAACTAATAACATAGGTTTCAATATTGCAAATTAAGACTAAATATCAAGAATAGCTATAAGAAGATATAAATAATTTATTATGAATTATCTATTATCTTTAGACTATAATCAACATATGAGTTTCTTAGCATGAATTACTGCACCAGATGTAGAAATCTCTGATCACAGCATGAATTACTACGCCAGATCTAGAAATCTCTGACCAACTCGTCATGAAAGGTGTCATTGTAAATCACAGAATTTTTCCTGATTTCATAATCACACAGGAAAAAGCTGACATTTATGGCCACACATTCACAGTGTTAATATTGCGAAAAACTATTATACTAATAACATACACAGGCAATCGTAATTACGACATGACAGAGGTAAAATCAATTCATGTTCTCATTAATAATATAGAATGTGATTACTCTCAAAGGAATGAGTAATTTGTTAGAACCCATAATAGAACGAATCTTGGCTGCTCCACTTCTGATCCAGCTCCCTTATAATCCACCTTGGAATGCAGTGGAAAAGGTCCATATGCTTGGACACTTACACCCTTGTGGGAGATCTTTAAGAAGCTCCTAGTTCCTGATCCAGTCATCGCCACAACCATGATTTGAGGAGTGAGCCAGAGGGTGGGAAGATCTCTCTCTCTCAATCTCTCTCTGTCTCTCTCTGCATTTCAAATAAATAATTCTTTTAAAAAAGAAACAATCACAATTTTATTTAAGAATAAATATAGAGCTTCAGGATTTTCAATCAAGAAAACATCACTCCGTAAATCAATAGAAAACTTTAAGACAACTGTGTCTAGAAGGACACTGTGGAATATTTCAATTCCAATGTTAAATTGAATCTCATCACAATCCAGATGCAGTGAAGGGAAAGAACTTGAATGGGGGAAAGAATATACTGAACATAGGTAGTACAGAAAAAATGTGCACTTTAAAGTAGACAGGAAAGCTTAGACACTTTCCTTGAGTTAATAAACTCTCAGTAAAAATAGTAACCCACAATGCTAACACTTGCCTACAACTCGGGTACTGACTGATGTTATAAAATAGTGAAGAAATATAATCAAACAAAAATAAATGAAAAGTGATGTTCATATCATTGGATAAATTGTGATTAGGATAAAACTGAGCAGTTTGGTATGAATAATTACTAAGTGGCAACTAAGCAAAGAGATTTAGTGAAAATATTCTTTTAAATCATATTTTTAAAATGATTGCATATCGCAGGAAGTTAAGATAATGTAACCCAAAAGAAGAACCCTGACATAAAGACTTCCTCATGTAAAATATGGCAGAGGTCCTAAACAGCACTCTGGCCTCAGAATTAGCCCTTAAGGAATTTGGATGTGGCTGAAGAGCCCATGAGAGTATTTTAGGCATGGAAAGCCAAGACACTGGCAAAAAAAAAAAAAAAAAAAAAAAAAAAAAAAAAAAAAAAAAAACAAAACCTAAATCAAAGATCTCTGCAAGTGAGATCCCTGTGGAAAGAACAGGCCATCAAAGAAGGAGGTACATTTCTCTGAAGGGAGGAGAGAACCTCCACTTTTACTATGACCTTGTGTAAATAAGATTGGAGTCGGCGAACACAAAAGGCTTCCATAGCCTTGGCAACTCATGATAAGAGCCTACGGTGATTACTGATGCCATAAACAAGAGTGTCAATATGTTAAATCAACAACAAGAGTCACTGTGCACTTACTCCTCATGTAGAACCTCTGTCCTTAATGTGTTGTACAATGTGAATTAATGCTATAACTAGTACTCAAACAGTATTTTTCACTTCATGTTTCTGTGTGTGTGCAAACTGTTGAAATCGTTACTTAATATATACTAAATTGATCTGTATATAAAGAGAATTGAAAATGAATCTTAATGCGAATGGACTGGGAGAGGGAGCGGGATATGGGAGGGTTCCAGGAGGGAGGGAAGTTATGGGGGGGGAGCCATTGTAATCCATAAACTGTACTTTGGAAATTTATATTTATTAAATAAAAGTTAAAAAACATAATGCTATTGAAAATGTCAACAGTAGTGATAAATTTGGAGATCCCTACAAACTTCCAAATAGCAAAAAATTGTGTGATTCTGATAGCATGAAGCAGTACATTGACGCTAGACCATTCAGAGATACTATGTACAGGAAAGATTCCAAGATAACCTAGAAAATTTCCATGCGACTTGTAAACCTACAATGAAAAAGCCACATATTCATAATGCAAGAACCAGTATACCTAAGAAACTGAAATTATATATGAGTGATAGCATTAAATTCAAAGGCAAAAGAAAAAAAGAATTTAAATGCTATGACAAAAATGATATGGTGGCAACTCTAAGTGGATAGAGTAATTTTGTAAAAAAAAAAAAAAAAAAAAAAAAACACACAATTAATGCCAAGAAAATGTGACAATTTTTAGTGAACAGTTATTCCTTAATATTACATCTAACCACCATGTGAAATTTTCAGAAACTAAAATCCAGAAAAGATAATTTCCTTTCCATAGTGATTTTAAAGGAACACCAGCATCAAGAAAATCCATAAAATCAATAAAGACTTGAAAACATCCTTGAAAGAGGAAAAGAGAATGCTGGTCTTAGATGGATATGGGACGTTTTGAAGATAAACATTTCTTAGGTTCCTTACAATATTTTGAGAGAACTGACAACACAATAAAAAGGCAACAAATATGGCCACATGTTCACAGTGCTAGCATTTGTACATACTGTGATTAGATAACATAATTGGACAATAGTCATAAATTCAAATACAAAGTACATGTTAAAAACTTTTCTCTATCAGGTACAAATATATTGTGATAACAATGACTAGAACTGTTTTTATAGGAGTGAAACTACAATAAGAACATTAAGATCATTTCATAAAAAACAGTCCATTGAATTCTTTAAAATACAAAAAAGGAAGAATGAATGGAAAGAAAGCAAAAATTTTGAAAATTACCAGATAAACATTGATGGAAAGATATTTGTATCTAAATCCTTGAAAATTAAAATTAAAATTTTATAGTCCTCCAGAATTCCAGAAAAGCTAAAAAAAAAATCCTCTAGGAACTGAGAAAGATTGGGTTAAGATGGCCTGAGAATTCGGGGCACAAAATAGTTGCAGAGAGAATTCAAAACATTTCCATCATGTTGATGTCATAAGAAGAAGCCACTCAAATAGGATATTGATGACATAAACAGGTCACACAGTGAATAAAGACAACAATTAAAAATGAGCATTTTACACGTGAATTATGTTTTGATGATTGTAATTTGAATACAGGATACATAATAGAGTGATCAATAGACATGAAGGAATTTGGTGAACAATAATCCAGTAAATATTTTTACCATGAGAAAAATTTTAAAGTCAAGGAAGGTAAATCAAGGAATATTTTTGGTGCCTTAATTCTTTAATTATTCTATCATTTTCAACTTTTGGCTTATTTCCATTGGAAGTATCAAGTGAATATCCTTGTGCATATATCTCTCTTCACAATCCTGATAATTTTATTTTCATTCTTTTTCTAAAATTTTATTTGTTATACAATTTTCATGTATTTTATAGGTAGTGTTTTAGAAACACTGTGATATTTCTCACCCTACCCTCCCTTTCACCCAGGTTCCAACCTTTCATCCTCCTCCCTATCCCATTACCACTGTTAAATTTTCAAAGATCTACTTTCAGTTTAATTAATGTTTGCAAAGTTAGCCCCAAATTAAGTAAAAGAGTTCAATAAACAGTATAAGGAAAATGGAAAAAAATAATAATTTTCATCAAAGTGATGAAACCACAATGAAAAATAAACCAGGATGAGCTAAGTTTTCTGTGCCAGGATGAGCATACACTACATCATGATGTATACATGTCACAGAAATAAAAGATGAGGATATAACCCATAATCTGATTATTGGAAGTGACAGCAATAATGTAGGAGCAATAGCATAACAAGCATATACAACAGGATTGGATCAACCAACATGTATTAAATTTGCATTAAACTTGATAAATAAAAGAAGAAATCAATAATTATAAGTAAGGAAAATATGCCATTTATAACAAAAAAAAACCCTTAAATGAAAGATACTGGCATCTACAGTTACACTTATGCACAAAAACTACCAAAGATAAAAGTATATTACCTAAAAAGGGAGAATGAGGATAGGAGCCAAAAGAATTTCTGATGAACTATATACATAAAAATGGCCAACAAAATTAATAAAACTTTGAGTATGTTTATGATCTTTCTTTTTTTAACTTTTATTTAATGAATATAGATTTCCAAATTACAGCTTATGGACTACATTGGCTCCCCCCCATGACTTCCCTCCCACCCACAACCCTCCCCTTTCCCACTCTCTCTCACCTTCCATTCATATCAAGATTCATTTTCAATTTTCTATATATACAGATCAGTTTAGTGCACATTAAGTAAAGATTTCAACAGTTTGCACCCACATAGAAACACAAAGTGAAAAATACTGTTTGAGTACTCGTTATAGCATTAAATTTCAATGTACAGTACATTAAGGACAGAGATCCTACATGAGGAGTAAGTGCACAGTGACTCCTGTTGTTGACTTTACAAATTGACACTCCTATTTATGGCATCAGTAATCTCCCTATGCTCCAGTCATGAGTTTCCAAGGCTATGGAAGCCTTTTGAGTTCTCCGACTCTTATCTTATTTAGACAAGGTCATAATCAAAGTGGAAGTTCTCTCCTCCCTTCAGAGAAAGGTACCTCCTTTTTGAAGACCTGTTCTTTCCACTGGGATCTCACTCACAGAGATCTTTCATTTAGGTCCTTTTTTTTTTTTTTTTTTTGCCAGAGTCTCTTGGCTTTCCATGCCTGAAGTACTCTCATCAGCTTTTCAACCGGATCCAAATGCCTTTAGGGCTGATTCTGAGGCCAGAGTGCTATTTAGGACATCTGCCATTCTATGAGTCTGCTGTGTATCTCGCTTCCATTGTTGGATCACTCTCCCCTTTATTTATTCTATCGGTTAGTATTAGCAGGCACTAGACTTGTTTATGTGCTCCCTTTGACTCTTAGTCCTTTCAGTATGATTAATTGTGAACTGAAATTGATCACTTGGACTAGTGAGATGGCATTGGTACATGCCGCCTTGATGGGATTGAATTGGAATCCCCTGGTATGTTTCTAACTCTACTATTTGGGGCAAGTCAGCTTGAGCATGTCCCAAATTGTACATCTCTTCCCTCTCTTATTCCCACTCTTATATTTAACAGGGATCACATTTCAGTTAAATTTCAACACTTAAGAATAACTGTGTATTTATTACAGAATTAAACCAGTAGTATTAAGTAGAACAGACAAAAAAATACTAAGAGGGATAATGTACTAAGTTGTTCATTAACAGTCAGGGCTATGCTGATCAAGTCACCATTTCTCATAGTGTCCATTTCACTTCAACAGGTTTCCTTTTTGGTGTTCAGTCAGTTGTCACTGTATGATCTTTCAATATAAAATCCAAGCAACATATGGATAGGTTTAGTTCTAGGATGGGCTTTCATTACACTACTAATCATTTACACAGGTGATAAGAATACATTCAAAGACAAAACCAGATATACAAAGAGGTGTATTGGTTAGAATAAAATTTATATTTTAAAAATTATGAGTAACATTCAATTAATTGAGAGTAACAATATTAATGTGACAAGCACATTAAAGAGATTTTTGTGGAAAATAGCCCATATATATATAGTTTATTTATTTATATATTTGTATATAGAACAAAACTTTAGAAATGTATACATAAATATAAAATCTATTATCTAAAAAGTATAATTTAGAGTTCCATAATAATCTAGCTACTGGTCATTACAAGAATGGGGAGCAAGCCACCAGCTGTAGCTCATAGTTTCCGTCTTTCCCTCTCTATCCACCTCTAAAATTAGATAAATATATACAATCTTGAGGTCAAAACCACATCAAGATCCTGACACTTCTCCACATAATTGTCAGGAAATGTGCCAATATCTAGACACACAGTGCAAAATTTGAATAATCAAAAAACTCAATAATCAAACAATGATTTAGAGTTCCATAAAAATCCAGAAGCTTTATATGTATATATTTATAAACATATATAAACACATATTACATATAGCTTATTATTTTTTTCAATTATATGTATATATTACCTTGAGAAGAGAGAATGATTGTGCTTGGCTAAGATGGATCTGAGACAGTGTATACCTGAATGTTTCCAGGACAACTTATAGAATGTTGAGTGTGATGGTGATCTCACAATAAAAAGTTAAATCATCATAGATAATGGTCACAGGGCTGGGATTAGCCTAGACTAGAATATCTGTGAAAAAGACTGAGTTCAATGAATTCAAGGTTCAAAAAAATTTACCTAAATTTCTGAAGTAAATGGTTAATTTCAAGATCCATGTATGTCTATAAGGCTAAAAATGAACTCCCCAGCTAATGAGACTGATGGAACAACCCTAGTATGTTCTCAGGTACTGTGAATATAAAATTTTTTTGGAAAGCTTCCAGAAATTGAAGAGTTGATGCCCTAACAATGATAAAGAAAATCATGGTAGCCTTAAGTTTCCTGCACTAGAAAAGGCACAAATTAGATTACTGACTATTTACTCAGGCTACAGTAAACAAAATCAAATACAACATGAAAAGTAGAGAAATGGGACAATTTTATATATGTGGTATATTGACTATTGGATATACCAATGGCAAATTTGGTAGAAGCAGAAATAAGGCCACAAGAAGATGTAAAAACAGCCCTAAATAAACATTTAAGCTACAGAAAATTTGTACTTTCTTAAATCAAGGAAATTGTATGCCATTGAATTCAATAATCTTAGAGCCAAGATAACAGTGTCTCAACCTAATGCATGGAAAATTTAAAATGAATGCCAATTTTGAGTCTCTAAAAATAAAGAAGCTTTAAAACACATGTGTCCTTGACAGTGAAACAAGGTAATGTCCAAAAGTGATGTTATAGAACATGAAGATGGAGGTTACTAATACTACCTGAACACTTTTGAGTAAATTCATGGCATTATTAGGTAAATGCCCAAAAGAATGGCCATACATTGGCAGTGCTAAGATTAGATTTCATGTGGATATTGATATACACAAAGTAATAAATTAAAAATGAAAATAAAAATACAAACCTGATGCACATGGCAAGGGAAAAGTTTGCTTTGCCTTAAGTAACAATGAGTATTATAGTGTGAGACATAATTTAAAGACAAACATGTGGATGGGTATTTCTATAAAAGGGTCCAGAATAAACTGGAAAAATTGTAGAATGGCAGGGACATGTATCTTGGAAAATTTCTGAAATCAGAAAATAATTTACAGCTCCAGTAACATCCAGAAAGATATAGTATCCCATGCTGATGACCATGATGGTACTGGCCCCATAAGGTGCTGAAATCCTGTACTCATGACAGTATCTAGGACAACTTGCAGCATTTAAATTGAGTTTATAACCACAGAATCATAAACAAAACCATGGCACCTACTGTTTCCCTGTGCTAGTATTGTCATAAATCAGGTTATTAATTACACATTCAGGTGCCAGTGGTAAATTCTAAGACAAAATAAAGAGATATACACTCTATATAAGACAGTTCATTTTGATTACATATTGTACAAATTAGTAATTTGGGAGAAAAAGAGTCAAAATCATATAGAGATGGCATGGAGGAATACCAAACTTAAAATTACATTAAAATAATAAAAATGTCAGGAACCTAAATTGGAAAAGACCATGCTGACTAATATATTAACTTCTAGTGAGCATACAAGTACCTTGACCAATAAATATTTATGGTCGAATTTTTATTTTTGAGTACTAAAAAATAACAAATTGTAAACAGAATACATTAACTTGAACATATGAAAGGGTCTGCTGTAGTGACACAATTTTGTACAATCATGTACATGGAAGGAGACAACTTAGAGAAGTGTGAGCCACTTGATGACTTCAAAAAGAGAATGCTGACTAGAATGAGCAAATGCTTTCAGGGCTATGATTGGCATGTATTTTGATATTGAGTAGTAGGGAATAATTTTGTAGAAATCGTAGGGAATAATGTATTACTGACAAAACAGTATACAGGAATTTTGTGGAAAAGAAACATATATATGTATATATACATACACATATATGTATATGTATAAAGTTATGAAAGAAAATAAATTTAACAGAACTTAAAACAAGAATATTTCAAGTATCTTAACAAAATATATTTGAAATATAATACTGATATGAAGAAATGACTTTGTAATATTTCCAAAATCAAGTGAAGTGTGTAGTTACAAAAGAGTCCATGAAATTTAACAAAATATCTGACCTGCAAAGGAGAATGATGACACTGATGCAAAATGATTCTATGCAATGTTGTGCATGAACATTGTCTGAAAACTGGAAAAATTTAGGTAAAGTTGATTACATTACAAAGATAAATTAACCCAAGATTTCCGCAGGTTACTTGTTCTATCATTGACATTAAGTTACACTATTAATGAAAAAAATAAAGGAGTAGTAATGAATTCAAAAATAGAAATGGAATAAAGTATGTATTCAATGACATAAATTGATGATCATGTTCAACGGAAGTGTAATTTTAAAAATAAATTATTCAGATATGGCATGGCACATGACATTTTAATTACTGTGACTAGAAACTTGTAATTTGTATTTATAGGATTTTAAGCAGACATAGGTGAAATTTTTAAAAAATAGGCCTAAGATTATATTTACAAAAGAGTACATAATTACAGGAATATAATGCAGATCAAATTTTTTTAAAGATTTATTTTATTTATTCCACAGAGAAGTAGAGAGAGACAGAGAGAGATTGGACTTCCATCTGCCAGTTCACTCCCTCAATGGCACTATGGCAAAGGCTGCTAAAATCCGATTCCAGGAGCCAGGAACTTCTACCTGGTCTCCCACATGGGTGCTGAGGCCCAAGCATTTGGGCCATCTTCTTGGTTTCCCGAGCATATTGGCAGGGAGCTGGATCAGAGTGGAGCAGCCAGGACTTGAACTGGCACCCATATAGGATACCACAGCTGCAGGCCGGGGCTTTCACCTGCCACACCACTGCATGGACCCCTAGACCAATTCATGTTACTTAGCATAATAATTCTGAAACAAAGATAAAAGTGTGTTAATGTAGCATGTGGAAATTTTCAAGATCAACATTAAATTATGTGTACCATTGAATCTATAAAATGTTCTAAAGCACGTGTACTCTTGGAAGGGTGAATGGTCCACTATTTCAATAGTTCTCAGGAAATGTGAAAATGAATGTTCTGAGATGACGTATGGAATTTTGTTTGAAATGATGAACTCACAATAAAAATGGCACGAAAATTTAAGAGTGAAAGTCTGATGTTACCTCTTCAAGGAAGATGGAAGAGAAATATAGATGGAAACGATAAAATGCAACAGGAAATAAGACTTAGATGTACATAGTATCCTAAAAAAAATCAAAATGTCTGTGAATAGAACTGAGTCATTCTTTAGGAATGATAACAAAGTTGTGAACACATATACAGGAAGTGGATGAAGATATCAATTAAATTAACTCTTAAAGAATAAAAAGAAAATTGTCATATTTTAAAACAAGAAACCAACATGTCTCATAACAAAGTCAAGTTAATGGAATAGAAGTATACAGAATTACACTTTGGAAAATAAAATAACCAAGGTAAATATCTTTTCCATACAATCCACAATTTGGTATATATATTGCATATATAGCCATGTGTATTTACTTCTGAAAAATTATGAACATGAAAGTTACACAGACACTTCACAAAAGGATATGACATGGTCACCTCCCAACGAAAAGCAGGACAGGGTAAGCCCAGGTTCCCCATGTTAAAATTAAAACAACATAGGCCGGCGCTGTGGCTCAATCGGCTAATCCTCTGCCTGTGGTGCCGGCACACCGGGTTCTAGTCCTGGTCGGGGCACGGATTCTGGCCCAGTCACTCCTCTTCTAGTCCAGCTCTCTGCTGTGGCCCAGGAGTACAGTGGAGGATGGCCCAAGTCCTTGGGCCCTGCACCCACATGGGAGACCAGGAGAAGCACCTGGCTCCTGGCTTCGGCCACAGCAGCCATTGGAGGGTGAACCAACGGCAAAGGAAGACCTTTCTCTCTGTCTCTCTCTCACTGTCCACTCTGCCTGTCAAAAAAAAATATTACATCATAGCATGGTAATGACCATAGCACTGCTACAGAGCACTGCTACGGAAGTGTAAATAATCTCGTTACATGCAAATCAAAATTGTCCCAAAATAGGTGTGATATTTTGCATTTTATTTTATTGTTGTGGTTAGAAAATAGAACTTTGGGAAAGAAGTTAAAGAATCCCAAGCAGATGTAATGGACATGATTGAAAATTATTTCCAAAATTTCACTTACAAAAATGTAAAATTTGCAGGAATTTAATCTAAAATGTTTATGGTACTCAGGGAAATGATGTTAGATTAAGTATACCACTGTGTATTATTCAATAGTTACAATTATTATAGATTTTTTTTTTGAGGCCAACTCTGCTTTTGTTGCACAAGAGCTGCTCCATGGCTGCCAGGAGCTCGGGCTTCAGGAGCCATGCGCGTGGGGCTCGGCCAGCAGCCTGAGGTCCTCCAGCACAGCTGGGTCCCACGAGAAGGTCAAGAGGGCAGAGGGCACCTGGGGGCAGAGCAAGCTTCACCCTGCTGCTGGGGGGCAGCACGCGGCCCTGCTGTCTGACTTCCTGGGGCCCTGCGCCAAGGCTGGGCACCCCTCCCCAGGGTGCATTCCTTCAAGGCCAGGTTCTCCTCCTCCAACAGCTTCTGCTCCCCTGAGGCCAGCAGCTGCAAGGGCAGCCAGCCACTCTCCAAGGCCTCCCAGAGGAAGCTGTACAGTGCGGACAATCGCTCGCAGGCATAGAAGGTCCCTGCGGGCAGGACGGTAAGGGCCGACTGTACAGCAGGCACCCTGACCCCGGCCCTCCTGGGGCACCCAAGCCCCAGTGCCCCCCGCACCTTCTGCAGCAGGCAGCCATCCGGGAGGCGCACGCGCAGCAGCGTGAACCTGTACCCCCGCAGTGCAACTAACCAAAAAAGAGGGAAAAGACCCAAATCAATAAAACCAGAGGTGAAAAAGGATATGTAACAACATATAACACAGAAATAAAAAGAATCATTAGAAAATATTATAAAGTTTTGACAAAACTATAAATTTTAAGAATGAAACAGGTCATTGCACTCCAATCACAGAATGGAAAAAAAATCACCATGCTAAGGCAGATCATAATTAAACTGCATAAACCCAGAAATAAAGATAAATCTTAAAAGCCCTGTAAAAGAAAATGATGGATTTTTTAAAAGGAGGATCAATAGAATGTTAACAGCATTCACTGTTGGCGTGCATACAAATTACATGACTCTCAGAAACCTCCTTCAAGTACTGAATGACAAGAGTGTTTGTGTAGTATTTTACTTATGGCCAAAGTATCTTTCAAAACCCAAAAAGAACGGTATGTTCATGTTACAAATATTTTATTTGAGATTGACATGCATATATGACTTTCATGTAAAATATTCTATTACATTTGAAAAGCATACTAAAATAATCCTAATCTCTTTAATCAAGCCACTTTAGATAATAATCTTAAAGGAAATATCCAAGTATCTAAAGATATATAGACTACAGAAAATTTCTAAAATCAAAGGTTAGTGTACATTTACTAAATTATATAAAATGCAAAAATAAAGGAATTTGGTGAAAAATAAATTGTAATTATATAAAGTGAGAAGTAAAAATCAATGAATATAACACTCACTCACCTACTAGAGAAATTCTGAGGAAGTATATCTAGAGCTACATTTTGGGAAACTTCAGAGAATGATAATTTTGGAGTTATAAAAATTAAGCAAGTTTAAAAATGTGTGACTTTAAAGTGTGTAAGATTAAGCTTACCCTAACAGAGTTCAGAGAGACTATACATTAATGTTGCCAGCAAAACTTAACAGAATTTTGAGTGATTTCATGTCATCACTGTGAAAGAAAGTCAAGCCAGAATGTCACAATACAAGGATTTAGTTAAACAAGGATATTGAGTACACACATACTTGGCACAGATGATGTGGCACAACAGGTTAAGGCCCCGGCCTGCAGTGCTGCCATCCCATACTGGCACCAGTTCCAGTCCCAGCTGTTCTACTTCCAATATACCTCCCTGTTCATGTGCCTGGGGAAAGCAGTGGAGAACAGCCAAACTCCTTGAGCCCCTGTACTCACATGGGAGAACCAGAAGAAGCTACTGGCTCTTGGCTTTGGATCAGCTGAGCTCTGGCCATTGCAGCCATTTGGAGAGTGAACCAGTGTATGCAAGACATTTATTTCTCTGTCTCTCTTTGTCTCTGTCTCTCTCTCTGTAACTCTTTCAAATAAATAAATAAATCATTAAATAAAAAAACTCCATATATCAATAACTGCAATCACAAAACCAGAAAGGATGCTCATAATATAAAATACACCACTAATACTGTAAGTAAAACTAAATAACTTCATGGGAATTACAATAAAATCACTAGCAGGTATAAGGGAGTTTGGCGAAAAAAGAATCCATTTCAAACAGTTTAAAAGTATTTGTAAATAGAATGTCTTAAGTTGTGTACTTTACACAGTATATTATAGGAATGGTACCAGTGCCTAGAAATACATGATGGAAAATTACACATGTCAATTTGCAGCATTTGGGAAAAGAGAAATTAATGTGTGGAACAGAATACTGTGGCAATCACTCTCAAAAATTTGTATACAGAATTTACAGAATTTTGAGCAAGTTTGTGATACCACAATGAAAATGCAAACCAAGATTGCCACAGCTCATATGATCACCATTGGCTTACTTGGATGTTAGTGAACAATACAGGGTATAGCATTAGATGCAAAGGCAATTAAAAGAGATGTATATGTTATGGAATAATGTATGTTGTGATTACTGTGACAAGAAATGAATAATAATGGTATGAAAAGAAGATAGAGAACTTTCTGTTATTGTTCACTGCAATTACATCTATATTGGAGAACATGAAAAAAAACAGAAACATGATTGAAAAAAGATCATGCCTTGTTCTACAATATATGAGAGCACAGACTTCCATATCTAGATTATGCTTAGAGAAACATTAAAAATTAAACTCACAATTAGTTCCATGAACATCTAAAGAAGTAAAAAAATAAGTTACTTAGGGTGAATAATTACGGTGGACTAACAATGTCTCTGAAACTGTACATGATAGTTTCCAGGTGATATAGAATTTTGTGAGAGTTGATGACTCCACAATCAAAGAGTTAAGCAATCTGGTAAAAAGGTTAAGAGTACTAGAGTTGATTCAGACTAAGATATTACAAATATGCACTGCTGATAGCTACAATTTCAAAGAGAAATATAAAGACTTAAAAAGGTATTCAGCTGTCCTGAAACACTAGTTATTACCATAAAAATGAGTAATTTTGTGGAAGAAACAATGACAAAATGAGTGAATACAGGCAAAGTGGCTGAAAAGCAGATCATTACAATTATTAAAAATGTAAAAGAAAAAATTTCAGCAAACCTAACAACAATCATAGCAGCTCTTACCAAGACAGAGTAAGGGTTCCAGGGGCAGTGTTGTGGTGCAGTGGGATTTACCCACCATTTGGGATGACTTCATCACACTTTAGAGTTTCACCTATTCTCCACTGCTGACCCAAGGCCCTGCTTATGTACACTAGAGGAAGTGACAATGGCCTGGGTTCCCAGTCAGTGACCTCCTTGTTAAATTTAATGAAACCAAGTTTGTAACATTCTACATGGTGGTATTTTGAAAATGTGGGGTTACTGTCCTGCCTCTGCATTACAGGACCAATGGAAATGTCAGGGTGACTCTGCAGATGTTTCTGTCTTGGCCTCCAGTGCAGGGCTTCTAGGTTGCATTTTCTCCCAAAGTGCTATCTTATTTTGTAAAAGAAGTTAGTAAGTCACTGCATGTGTTCTAGATAAAGCACATTTGAAAAAGAACAAGCCTTAACATATAAATTGCCTTGCTAAAATACGGTGCCTGAAGACAAAGCTACACTATTTTCACACTCATATATTGCTATATTGCATTTATTTCAAGGTACAAACGGTATTTCTTCCTCTAAAGCTGTTGGAGACACACTCAAACCTGTACCTGTATTTATCATTGCTCCATTTCCTTTACATTTTTGTGTTCCTCTGATTAGGACTTCAATTTAGCCTGCTAGTTTTGCTTAATACACTTGGCCTTTTTGTTGCTTTCCACTGGGACTTTCCACTTATTTTTACGAACTTTTATAACACACTAAATCCCCCCATAGAACATTCTATTTCTGAACACTGAATATACTTCAGTGACATCTTTTCTTTCTTGAAGAAGCTTCATGTTTTTAATATGGTGAATATTGAATGCTTTGTTAGGTTGCACTATATTTTTCTTTGAATGCTCAATTCTGAAATATTCTTGAGGCTAACGTTGCTAATTTTTTTTCATATGGTCATTATGTCTGATTTGCCATGTACTTTACAAACACTCTTCAATTTGAGCTACAAGGTGCCAAATTTATAGACTAACTAAGGAAAAATTGATCAATGCGCCACAGTGAGTTGTCCAATTCATGGTTGAAAAACTTTCCAATTAACCCTCTTATCTTTTCTCAATATTACAAATATGTATTTTATTTTTATATATATTATATATCTTATACACACACATACACACACACACACACACACACATATATATATATATATATATATCCCATGTGCTATTTTTTTCAAGGACTGAAATCACTTTGTGGTATTTTTTCTGCAAATATATGCTTAAGAAGAGGGATTTTTAAAAATCTTTTTTTAAAGAGACAGTCTTTAGTGCATGTGCACCTCCAACCCTGAACTTGTTAGCAATGCTGTTTTGAGCCAGGTCAGCAAGTTAAGCAGTACAAGTTTGCTAATAAAGGATTGTTGACATTTCCAAAAAAATGTGAATGTTACATAATTTTTCAGTTTCCTGACATATCAAAACATCATGTTGCATGCCTTGAATTAACACAAATGTTATCAATAATATCCAACAGTCTTGAAAAAGTAAAACAAACAAAAAGAACCAGGCTCTCATATCAAAATATAAATTCAAAAAAACTCAGTAGACATATCTTCGTGATTGGAAAGGTTTTTATGGACAGAATAATTTTTAAAATACTCATAAATTTGAGCAGAAAAACTATCTATTTTAAAAGTGCAAATGCAGACAGCAGGCTGTCAAGAGACAGTGTAAAGGCTAAGATGATAACCAAGTGTCAAATTACAGGGCACTTGTGACCTCTAAAACCTGAACAGAAACCCAAGTCAAACAGAACTTTTGTTTTTTCCTTACCCACCCCAGGTGAGTTGTGTTATTGGAAACAGAAAGTGGAGAGACCCCCTAGAAACAGCTGTGCTGAGAGACCAGCATCCTGGAAGAGACCCTGCTGCCCACATATTTAGAAAACTGTGGGGAATCAGGTCCTGGCAGGGAAGGAAGGAGGAGCCCAGGGCCGCACAAACTACAGCTCCCGTCCCACACGCACCCCACACACGGAGCCCACATTCTCCCTAATGACCACCCCGTGCCCACTGCACAGTCGGGGAGACGCGGGGCTGCTGCCACACAGCTGCCAGGGGAAGGCTCTGGGGATGAGAAGTCGCTGAGAGCAGGGAAGGGGCAGGGCGTCGGGGGTCCCGGGTGCCAGTGCAGACCCCGACCCCCGGGTCTGAGGGGACCAAGGGAAGCGCTGGGCCAGCAGCAATATGGCGCCACAGATTCGGAGACGAGCTCTGGGAGGCCCGCGTCCTGCCAGCTTCTCAGCAGCTTCCACGGCTGCTTTACGCCTCTCCCGACACCTGGGCGCACACACTCACCACGTCGCGGTTTTCAGCTCCAGGTGTCCAGCGTCCCCCGGTGATGAAGGTGGAGGCCACCGAGCCCGACTTGCTTTGGGAGCCTCGCGCCTGCAGAGCCGTCTCCTAGCACCTCGCTCCTGCCCAGACCTGTAAGATGACTGTGACGTCAAGACCCCGCGTGATGACGCGGCGTGGACGTCGTCGTGCCTGATTGGACAGCGTGCGTGGCCGTGAGCGCACACAACCTCGCAACGGATGCATCCTATCATCATCCTCCATGGCAATGGGCCCCTGACTTCAGGTTGTGCTGGGTGGGAGAGCAGGAGGCGAGGCCTGGCTGCAGGTCGGACTCCACCTCCCCAGGCGGGAGGCCTCTCCCCTCTGCCCCTGCACCCGCCGGGTCCCTCCTGTGGCCCTGCCCTCCCTGATGGGTCCCTGCTGGAGCTCTCGGTGCAGTAACTGCTTCAGTGAGTCACAGTTCTGTGCGTCGGCCTCTGGGCTTCATTTTCTTCGTATTGTGACTCATTTTCCTGTTGGGTTATTTGTGTTACTTTCTAATATTGATTGGAAGAAACTGAAAGACATCCCATGATTTAAGCATTATTTTCCCGTTTCTCCTGTCAATGTTTGCTTTCTACTCTGCCTATTGACCTTTAATATTTTCTATTTCTTTCTTCCTGGTGCATGGTAATCTAATGGATTTTGAAAATATTGATCTTTCCATCAATCTGGTTAAATTCTTTATCATTGTACCTGTTTTTAGATTTTATGGACTCTAAATATCTCCAATATATTGACATTTTATTGCTTAGAAAACTTTACACCTTATTTTTAATTTTGCTCTCCTTTCCCTCCACTTCCCCGATTAAAAATTTGATGAAAGTGGAGGCACCTGGTCTAGCCTTCCTTCCAGGGAAAAAGCTGCCAATCATCCTGTACGTATTGTGTTGTTTGTTGCAAAATTCTTTTTAAACAATCTTGATAAGAGCATGGAAGTCACTTTTTTACTATACTGCTGTCATTTTTTTTATATTTCACGCTGATTGTTTTCAAACACTTTTAACATTCAATCTAAATGGTCATGTGATTTTCTTCTTAAATTTTTCACTTGGGTGGCACGTACCAATGCCATCTCACTAGTCCCAGTGATCAATTTCTGTTCACAATTGATCATAATGATAGGACTAAGAACCAAAGGGATCACATAACCAAGACTAATGTCTGCAAACACTAGCTGATAGAATAAAAAAGGGAGAGAACAATCCAACATGGGAAGCAAGATACACAGCACACCCATAGAATGGCAGATGTCCTAAACAGTACTCTGGCCTCAGAATCAGCCCTTAAGGCACGCGGATCTGGCTGAAAAGCCCGAGAGTATTACAGGCATGGAAAGCCAAAAACTCTGGCAAAAAAAAAAAAAAAAAAAAAAAAAAAACTAAATGAAAGATCTCTGTGAGTGAGATCCCAGTGAAAAGAACAGGTCATCAAAGAAGGAGGTACCTTTCTCTGAAAGGAGGAGAGAACTTCCACTTTGACTATGACCTTGTCTAAATATGATCAGAGTTGGTGAACTCAAAGGCTTCCACAGCCTTGGCAACTCATGACAAGAGCCTAGGGTGATTACTGAGGCCATAAACAAGAGTGTCAATTTGTTAAGTCAACAACAGGAGTCACTGTGCACTTACTCCTCATGTAGGATCTCTGTCCTTAATGTGCTGTACATTGTGATTTAATGCTATAACTAGTACTCAAACAGTATTTTTCACTTTGTGTTTCTATGGGGGTGCAAACTGTTGAAATCTTTACTTAATATATGCTAAACTGATCTTCTGTATATAAAGAGAATTGAAAATGAATCTTGATGTGAATGGAAGTGGGGAGGGAGAGGGAAAGGGGAGGGTGTCGCTCCCCCGCTTCGTGGAGGAACGACACAGGACCCTGTGTTGTTCTTTTCTCTGCTCGGCCCTTCCTGGGTTTGCTGCTGGTTCTTCCCGGGTTGGCTGCCGACCCTTCCACCTCCGTGGAAGGGCGGTTCCCCCTGCCACTTTCCCCACTTCCGCGGGGGAGCTGCACACCGCCGGCCGGCTCTCTCGGGGGCTGCTCAGATGTTATCCGGATGTTCCCCTTAGATGTTCCTGGTGCATGTTGTCTCTCTCCTCCTTTATAGTCCTCTTCCACCAATCCCAACTCTGCTACCCACACGCCGAGTACGCTGCTCTCCTCCAATCAGGAGCAGGATCAGCTCCTGCAGGTTACTGGTCGAACTGGAGGCAGCTGTGTAAAAGTTGTTTACTCCTCTCCCAGCACCATATTGTGGGAGAGCAGATGCATAGAATAAGTCTTAATTCCAGTAAATTAGTCTAGTCCGAGTTGCTCCCCACAGGAGGGTTGCGGTGGGAGGGAAGTTATGGGGAAGGGGAAGCCATTGTAATCCATAAGCTGTACTTTGGAAATTTATATTCATTAAATAAAAATTAAAAAAAATTTCACTTGGAAAATTCAAATGAATTGTTTAAATGTTTAACCTCTTGCATTTTTTTCTTATATCTCACTTGTCCTTCAGTTTATTTTCATATCTGATTTTATTTATTATAAAAATACTAAGAATATATGCATCTGTTTATGAAAGAGTGGCTTATACTTAATTCATATTTAAAGTTTTGGTCAACTTACATCATCATCTATGCAATGCTGGCTTTCCAAATAAATTTGAAAATATTCTCTGCTTATTTCACCTTGGTACATCTGGGAAACATAGATGTGTTTGGAATATTTTGTATTTCTTTCTTTGTTCTTTAAGATTTATTTATTTTTTGGAAGGCAGAGTTACAGAGCAGCAGGGGGTGGGGGAGGGAGAGAGAGAGAGAATTTCCATCTGCTGGTTTATTCCCCAAATAGACACAAGGGGGCCAGAGCTGGGCTGATCTGAAGACAGGAGGCAGGAGCTTTCTCCAGCTCCCCCACACTGGTACAGGGACCCAAGCACTTGGTCCATCTTCCACTGCTTTCCCAGGCCATCAGCAGAGAGCTGGATCAGGAGTAGAGCATCCAGGACTCAAATCAGCACTCATATAGGATACTGGCACCACAGGAAGTAGCTTTATCCCCTATGCCACAGCACTGGCCCTGGAATATTTTGTATTTCTTTACAAAAGTTTTGCTTCTGTAACTTTTTAATTGGTTGGTTGGTAGTTTTCACACTGTGATTTAATTTGCTTGTTTTAAGTAAGAGTGTAACTATTTTAAATTATATTTGATTTGGAGAATTTTATGTCCAAAATATAGTAGATTTTAATCTCAAGTCAAATTTTTATTCCTAAACATTGTAAAAAAAATTTTAGCATCTTGACAAGGCTACATTCTCTGTAAAGCATTGTTTTAATTCCCTGAAACTGGATGTTAGTGTTACTTTTCCCTGTGTTTCCTTAATTATTTTTACTCTAGTAGATTAATTTTGTTAACCTTAAAAAGTATATCCTTCTTTAAGGTGCTTTTTAAAAAGCATTTCATATTATGGTATATATACACTACAGAATACAACTCAGTGATAAAAAATGAAATCCTATCTTTTACAACAAAATGGATGGAACTGGAAACCACTACACTTAGTGAAATAAGCCAGTCCTAAACAGAAAAATACTGTATGTTTTGTATGTAATAGAGCATCTAAAATGGAAAATGAAAGTGAAATTGACATTTTGAGCCTTGATTTTTTATAGAAAGCTTTTAATTAATAAATATAGATTTTGTAACTACAACTTATGGATTATAGTGGATCTTCCCCCATTCCCGCCCTCCCACCCCCAAAACATCCCACCTCCTACTTTGTCTCCCATCCCATTCTTCATTAAGATTCATTTTTAAATATCATTAGATACAGAAGATCAACTGCATACTAAGTAAAGATTTTAACAGTTTGCACCCACACTGACATACTTACCCTTAGGGATAAGTCAGAGGGAACATATGCTAAACTACATCTCCTCCCTCTCTTATTCCCACTCTTATTTTTAACAGGAATGGATTTTCAATTGGATTTAAACACCTGAGAATAATTCTGTGTTAAGTAAAGACTTCAACGAATAGTATTAAGTAGAAAAAGAAAACACTAAAAAGAATAAAATAGTAAGCTATTCCTCAACAGTCAGGACAAGGGCTGATCAAGTCATTGCTTCTCATAGTATTAGTTTTACTTTTACAGGTTTCTTTTTAGGTGCTCAGTTAGTTGTCACAGATCAGGGAGAACATATGATATTTGTCCCTCTGGGACTGCCTTATTTCACTTAGCATTATGTTTTCCAGATTTCTCCATTTTGTTGCAAGTGACTGGATTTCATTTTTATTACTGCTATGTAGTATTCCATTGAGAACATATCCCATAATTTCTTTATCCAGTCTTCTGTTCATAGTCATTTATGCTGATTCCATTTCTTAGCTATTGTAAATTGAGCTGCAATGAACATTGAGGTGCAGATAGCTCTTTGATTTGCCTATTTAATTTCCTTTGGGTAAATTCCAAGGACTGGGATGGCTGGGTTGTAGGGTAGGGCTATATTCAGATTTCTGAGATATCTCAAACTGTCTCCATAGTGGCTTTACCAGTGTGCATTCCCAAAAACAGTGGATTAAGGTACCTTTATCCCTACATTCTTGCCAGCATCTGTGGTTTGTTGATTTGTGTATTAAAGCCATTCTAACCAGTGTGAGGTGAAACCTCATTTTGGTTCTGATTTGCATTTCCCTGATGGCTAGTGATCCTGAACATTTTTTCATGTGTCTGTTGGCCATTTGGATTTCTTCTTTTGAAAAAATGTCTATTTAGGTCCTTGGCCCATCTCTTAAGTGGGTTGTTTGTTTTGTTGTTGTGGAGTTACTTGATCTCTTTGTAGATTCTGGTTATTAATCCTTTATCAGTTGCATAATTTGCAAATACTTTTCCCATTCTGTTGGTTGCCTCTTCACTTTCCTGTTTCTTTTGCAGTACAGAAGCTTCTCAATTTGGTGTAATACCAATTGTTAATTTTGTCTTTGGCTGCCTGTGCCTCTGGGGTCTTTTTTTTACTTTTACTTTTTGCCAGGCAGAGCTAGACAGTAAGAGAGGGAGACAGAGAGAGAGTTATAGACAGTGAGAGAGAGACAGAGAGAAAGGCCTTCCTTCCATTGGTTCACTCCCCTAATGGCCACCAGGGCCAGCGCTGCAGCGATCTGAAGCCAGGAGCCAGGTGCTTCCTCCCATTCTCCCATGCGGATACAGGGACACAAGCACTTGGGCCATCCTCTGCTGATTATTACTCTTGATTACAACTGCCCTGTAGTATGTCTTGAAATCTGGTATTGTAATGCATCCAGGCTTCTCTTTGTTGTGTAAGATTGCTTTAGCTATGTGAGCTCTCCTGTGCCTAAATATGTATTTCAACATTTTTTCCAGATCTGAAAAGAATGCCTTTGGTATTTCAATTTCTATTGCATTGATTTTGTAAATTTCTTTTGGAAAAATGGACATCTTGATGATATTGGTTCTTCCAATCCATGAACATGGAAGATATTCCATTTTTTCTATCTTCTTCAATTTCTTTCTTTAAAGTTTTGTAATTTTCCTTGTAGAGATGTTCGACATCCTTGGTTAAGATTATTCCAAGGTATTTGATTTTTTATGTAGCTATTGTGATTGGGATTTATCTCTGAAGTTCTTCTCAGCTGCGGCATTTTCTGTGTATACAGAGACTATTGACTTTTTTGTATTGACTTTATATCCTGCTACTTTACCAAACTCTTCTAAAACTTCCAATAGTCTCTTGGTGGAGTTTTTTGGATCCCCTTTATATAGAACCACGTCATCTTCAAATAGGGCTAGTTTGACTTATTCCTTCCAAATTTGTATGACCTTGATTTCTTTTTCTTGCCTAATGGCTCTGGCTAAAACTTCCAGTACTATATTGAATCACAATGGTGAGATTGGGCCTCCCTGTCTGGTACTGGATCTCAGTGGGAATGCTTCCAACTTTTCCCATTCAGTATGATGCTGGCCGTGGATCTGTCATAAATTGTCTTGATTGTGTTGAGGAATATTTCTTCTATAGCAATTTATTAGAGTTTTCATCATGAAAGGGTGTTTGTGTTATCAAATGCTTTCTCTACATCTATTGAGATAATGTGATTTTTTTAATTTGACAGGTAGAGTTATAGACAGTGAGAGAGAGAGACAGGTCTTCTTTTCATTGGTTAACTTTCCAAATGGCCACCATGGATGGCGCTGCGCCGATCTGAAGCCAGGAGCCAGATGCTTCTTCCTGGTCTCCCATGCAAGTGCAGGGGCCCATGCACCTGGGCCATCCTCCACTGCCCTCTCAGGCCACAGCGGAGAGCTGGACTGGAAGAGGGGCAACTGGGATTAGACCCCAGTGCCCATATGGGATGCTGGCACTGCAGGCAGAGGATTAACCAAGTGAGCCACGGTGCCGGCCCCAATCTATGATTTTTCTTGTGCAGTTTGTTATTGTGGGGTATCACATTGATAGATTTGTGAATGTTGAACCATCCCTTCATATCAGGGATAAATCCCACTGGGTCTCAGTAGATGACCTTTCTGTTGCATTTTGGATTCTACTGGCTAGAATTTGGTTTAGGATTTTTGCATCTATGTTCATCAGGGAAATTGGTCTGTAATTCTCTTTCTCTATTGCATCTTTTTCAGGTTTAGGAATTAAGGTGGTGCTTAGTAGAAAGGACTTGGGAAGATTCCCTCTGTTTCAACTATTTGAAGAGCTGGAGTTAGTTCTTCATGGCTCAATTTATGTAGGTTTTATGTGTCCAGGGATCTATCCATTTTCTATCCATTTCCAATAGATTTCCCAGTTTGTTGGCATACAACTCTTTGTAGTAATTCTGATGACTTTTTATTTCTTTGGCGTCTATTGTTACATTTCTTTTTCATCTCTAATTTTCTTCTGATTTGAGACCTCTCTCTCTTTTTTTTTTTTTTTTTGGTTAGTTGGCCCAATTGTGTGTCAATTTTGTTTTTGTTTTTTGTTTTTTGTTTCAAAAAACCAGCTATACGTTTTGCTGATCTTTTGTAATTTCTTTGGATCCAATTTTGTTGATATCTTCTCTGATTTTAATCATTTCTTTCTCCTACTAGTTTTGGGTTTGGTTTGTTGTTTTCCTAGACCCTTAAGATGCATTGATAGTTATTTATATGTTGTCTTTAAATTTCTCATTGTAGGCACATATTGCTATAAACTTTCCTTTAACACTGCTTTTGCTGTATCCCATAAGTTTTGAAAATGTTGCATTGTCTTCATTTGTTTCCAGAACGTTTTTTATTTCTGTTTTGATTTCTTTTATGTTCCATTGTTCATTCAGGAGCACGTTGTTCAGTCTCCATGTGTCTGCATATACTCTTGATTCTTGAGTTGCCGAGTTCCAGCTTCATTCCATTGTGGTCTGAGAAGTTGCATGGTATGATTTTGATTTTTTTGGATTTGCTGAGAATTGTTTTATAACCTAGTATGTAGTCAATCCCAGAGCAACTTCATGCACTACTGAGAAGAATGTGTATTCTGCAATTGTAGGATGAAAAGTTCTGTAGATGTCTGTAAGATACCTGTAACATTTGGTTTACAGTGTCAATTCAATTTGCTGTTTCCTTGATAATTTTCTTTCTGGTTCATCTGTCCATTGCTGAAAGTGGAGTATTGAAAACCCCCAATACTATTGTATTGGAGTCTAAATCACACTTTAAATCTTTTAACATTTGTTTTAAATAGTCAGGTGCCCTGTAATTTGGTGCATATATGTTTATAATAGTTACATCTTCCTGTTGAATTGATCCCTTATTCAATACATAGTGCCCTTCTTTGTCTCATTAATAGTTTTTGTGTTAAAATCCCTTTGTTTGATATTAATATGTCTATGTCTGCTGTATTTTGGTTTCTGTTGGCATGGAATATCTTTTTCCCCTCTCACTCTCAGTCTGCATGCATATTCATTAGTAAGATGTGTTTCTTGTAGGTAGCAAATAGAAGGCTTTTGTTTTTTAATCCATTCAGCCAGTCTGTGCCTTTTACCTGAGGAGCTGAGGCCATTTACAATCAAGGTGACAATACCTAATGACTTTGCCCTGCCATTTTTCAAAAGATATTCCTAATATATACATTGAACTTCCTTTGAACTTTCACTGAGAGATTTTCTTCTTTTACCTTCTTTTGTATTGATGACCATGTTTCTGTGTTTTTGTGTGTAACACATCCTTAAGCATCTTTTGTGTATTGGAACTCATAAAAGAATTTGGTAAAGGAGAAGGAGTTAAAAGCAACACACAAAAATCAATAGCCTTTGTATGCACAGACAATGCCATAGCTGAAAAAGAATTTCTAAGATCAATCTCATTCATGATAACTACAAAAAACTTAAATAACTTTGAATAAATTCAATGAAGGACATCAAAAATCTGTATGGTGAAAATTATAAAATATTTAAGAAAATAATAAAAGAAGACATAATAAAGTGGAGAAATCTTCCATGTTATGTAGTGTAAGAACCAACATCTTCAAAATGAACTACTGAAAGCAATTTATAGATTCATTTCAATCCCAATCAAAATATTAACTACTCTATGTAATTATTCTCACAATTTATATAGAAATTATTCCCAAAATTTCTAAGATTGATATGGAAACACAAGAGACCAAAATAGCTAAAGCAATTTTGAACAACAAAAATAAAACCTGAGGTATCACAATACCAGACCTAAGGCATACTACAGGGCAGTTATAATCAAAAGAACCTGGTACTGCCTTAAAAAAAAAAACCCTTGTAGAACAAAGGAGCATAATTGAAACCACAGAAAAAAAAATCAAGCCATACAATTAACTTATCTTTGACAAAGGAGCAAAAATCAACTCCCGAGCCAAGAGAGTCTCTTCAAAAAATGCTGCTGGGAAAATTGGTTCTTTACATGGAAAAGTATGAAGCAAGAGTCCTGCCTTACACCTTACACAAAAATCCACTCAAAATGAATCAGAGGCCTAAATCTATGAAGTGATACTATCAAATTACTAGAGAACATTGGGGAAACCCTACAAAACATTGGCATAGGGAAATACTTCTTGGAAGTCTTCTTGAAGAGGCAACCAACAGCATGGGAGAAATATTTGCAAACAATGCAACCAACAAAGTATTAACTTCCAGATTCTATAAAGAACTCAAGAAACTCAACAACTACAAAAGAAACAATCCAAATACGTAAAGGGCAAAGTACCTGAACAGACATTTTTCAAGAGGGGAAATTCAAACGGCCCATAGACACATGAAAAAAATGCTCAGTAGTGCTTGGCATCAGGGAAATGCAAATCAAAAGCACAATGAGGTTTCACCTCACCTCCATTAGAATGGCTTACATACAGAAATCAACAAACAACAAATGCTGGCAAGGATGTGGGGAGAAGGGTGCCTTAATTCACTGTTGGCAGGAATTTAAACTGGTAAAGCCACTGTGGAATACTGTATGGAGATAGACCAGAAAGCTGAATATAGATCTACCATATGACCCAGCCATCCCAGCCCTGGGTATTTATCCATGGGAAGTGAAACCAGCATTTTGAAGAGTTATGTGTATCCCCATGTTCATTTCAGCTCAATTTACAATAACTAAGATATGGAATCAACCCAGATGTCCATCAACTGTGGGTAAAAAAAGTATGGTATATATACTATGGAATAATACACTGTGGTAATAAAAATGAAATCTTTTCACTTGAAACAAAGTAGATATAACTGGAAACCATTTTACTTACTGAAATTAACCAGCCATAAAAAGACAAATACCATACTGTCTCTCTGATCTGTGGTAACTAATAGAGTACTTACAATGTAATCTATAGGAGTTAAACTGAACTTCGAGATCTATTGATTTTGAACAACCCTTGCCTTGATTGTTAGGGAACAATGTTTTTATCATTTGTTTTTTGTTCTTTACTTCTTTTATTCTTCATACAAATCAATTTAATCTCTACTTAGTGTAGGGATCATCTTAGAGTATAAAAGTTAACTTAAAATTAATCTCTGTAAAAAATAAGAATGAGAAAGAAAGAGAGAGGAGGAATTAATGTGGGAGTACGGGTAGGAGAGATGTAGGGTGGGAAGAGCATCATGTTTCCAGATCTGTATATATTGAATGCATGAAGTTGTATTCCTTAAAAAAAAATCAAAAGATAAAATCAGTCGTGGTATCATAAATCAATTGTAAAGTCATAAGTCAATATAAAAATCCTGGTGATGTCACAATCAACTGGAATATGAGAAACCACCATCATTATATCATAAACATACCATTGTGATGTCATAATAAATGTGAATTCACAAAAAACAGTATGACATCAAAGGCGTAATGTAGTGTGATGTCATAAACCACCACTGTGACATCATACTACTTGTGATATCATAAAAACCATTGTGAATTCATAAATTAATATTGTGTCACCAGAAGCCAATTGTTGTGATGTCATAAACCAGCTGCTATGAAGTCAAAAATCAATTCCAAATTCATAAATTTGTTGCAGTGTCATATACTCACAATTGTGATGCCAAAAACCATTGTTGTGATGACATAAATGACCATTGTGATGTTATAATCAGTTCTGATGGCATAAGCTACTAAGGTGAAGTTATAATCAATCATGAGATCATAAAAGCCATAGTGATAATCATATACCAATATTATGATGTCATTAATATACAATTGTAATGTCATAAACCAATTATTGTGTTGACATAATACATTTTGAAGTAATATTATGATAATATAATAAGCTACTGTGCTTTCATAGACCTATATCCTCATGTAATAATTGTGATCTAGTAAAAATCATTGTGATGTCATAATCTACAGGGATGGGATAAAACAACATTGTTATATCATAAACCAAACAATGTGATGTCATAATCAATTGTGAACTCATAAAAACTTCTGTGAGATCATAAACCACAATTATGATGTCATAATTGATTATTAATTCATAAACCAGTTTTTTAATATCTAAGGTGATTTTCTTTACATACATCTCTGTATATACATTTTTTAAACTTTTATTTGATAAATATAAATTTCCAAAGTAAAAATTTTGGATTATAGCAGCTTTTTCCCCCATATCCTCCCTCCCACCCGCAACCATCCTACCTCCCACTCCCTCTCCCATCCCATTCTTCATCACGATTCATTTTCAATTATCTTTATATACAGAAGATCTACTTAGTCTATACTAAGTAAAGATTTCAACAGTTTGCACCCACACAGACACAAAAAGTATAGAGTACTGTTTTAGTAATAGTGTTACCGTTAATTTGCATAGTTCAACACATTAAGGACAGATGTCCTACATGGGGAGCAGGTGCACAGTAATTCCATTGTCTTAACAACTGACATTCTTATTTATGACATCAGTAATCATCCAAGGCTCTTCCCATGAGCTGCCAAGGCTATGGAAGCCTCTTGAGTTCACCAACTCTGATCTTATTTAGACAAGGCCATAATCAAAGTGGAAGTTCTCTCCTCCCTTCAGAGAAAGGTACCTCCTTCTTTGATGGCCTGTTTTTTCCACTAGGATCTCACCCACAGAGATCTTTCATTTAGGCCATTTTTTTTGCCACAGAGACTTGGCTTTCCATGCCTGAGAAACTCTCATGGGCTTTTTAGCCAGATCTGAATGCCTTAAGGGCTGATTCTGAGGCCAGAGTGCTGTTTAGGACATCTGCCATTCTATGAGTCTGCTGTGTATCCCGCTTCCCATGTTGGATTGTTCTCTCCTTTTTAGTTCTATTAGTATTAGCAGACACTAGTCTTGTTTATGTGATCCCTTTGACTCTTAATCCTATCATTATGATCAATTATAAACTGCAGCTGATCACTTGGATTAGTGAGATGACATTGGTACATGCCACCTTGATGGGATTGAATGGGAATCCCTTGCATGTTTCTAACTTTGCCATCAGGGATAAGTCTGACATAAACCACTACTCTGATGCAAAAAATCTATTATTATATGAAAAGAATCATCATGTTATATACCAATATTCTGATGCCATGAAAGTACCACAATAATGTCATGTTAGCCATTGTGCTATCATGATGAATTATGGAGTCAAAGTATTGAGACAACATAAACCAATCATTCTGATATCATGATCAACTGTGATATCATAGAACTCCATTGTGATGTCCTAAAACTGCTATTATGATGTTATAATGAATTGTGATGTCACAAAATCCATTGAGAGGTCAAAAGCAATTGTAAGGACATAAAATAACATTGTGTGTCATAACCTCCCATTTGAAAAGATTTATTTATTTATTTGAAAGGCAGAGTTACAGAGACAGAGAAAGAGAAATCCTCCATCTGCTGGTTCACTTCCCAAATGGCCACAAAAACCGGGTCTATGTCAGATAAAGCCAGAAGCCAGAAAAATTTTTCAGGTCTCCCGAGTGGTTTCAGGGGCCCAGGGGCTTCAGCTATTATCCACTGATTCTCCTTGCACATTAGCAGGGAGCTGGATTGGAACTGGAGCATCCAAGACTCAAACCAGTGCCCATATGGGATGCCAGAACTGCAGGAAGTGGTGTAAGTTGCTGCACTGCAGCACGGGTCCCAAACTACCAGTGATATGTCTGAAAAAACCCCGTGTTGTCATACAGAAGTGAAATGTCATAAGCAACTCCTGTGATATCATAAACTTCTTGTGACATAAAACTATGATTTGATGTCATGATGTCATAATACAAAACCATAAAACTTCATTTTGATGTTATGAATTTTGATGTCATAAACCAATAATAGGATGATATAAAATCACTGTGATATTACATGACATTGTATATGTCATAATTAATTATGATTTCATAAACTACCATTGTGATGTAATAACTGGGGTGTCATAAAGCAGTGTTATGTCCTAATTGATTGTAACTTCAATAATCCATTGTGATGTCATATGCCAACCTTTTCTTGACATAAAATCATTGTGATATCATGTATAATTTTGATATTATAACAATCATTGTGATGTCACAAACCAGTATTTATGCCATACAATCCGCCACTTTTATGTTAAATATGTACCATTTTGATGCAATAATCATGAACTCTTAAGGTGGTGATGCAGAAATGTACACATTGTGATATGATTTATAATGATGTCATAAACTACAATCATCATGTTATAATTCATTTGATGTCATACCATAGCTTAATCAATTGTGATTTCATGAACCATCATTATGATTTTATAATGAATTGAGCCATCATAAAAATAATATTTAAGTCAAAAGTCTAGTGCAATGTCATGAAAATCCATTGCAACGTCATAAAGCTACATCTTATGTGATCAACTGTGATATAAAAATCTTTGCAATATAATCAACCAGGATGTGATAAACTACCATTGTTGTATCATAAACCTAACATTAATGTACTCATTTATGAAATCATAATTTATGAAATCACAAACATTGTGACATCATAACCCAATTGTGATGTCATAATCAATCAAGTTTAACAACTTGATATTTCATAAAGCAATAATGTAATGACATAAAAACACTGTGCTATCAGAAACCTACCATTTCTATGTTACAATAAATTGTGAAGCCATCAAAACTTCTGGCTTCATACACATAACATGTGATGTCATAACCAATTGTGATGCCATATACTATCACTGTAATATCATAAACCACCAGGGCAATGTCCCAATGAATAGTGATGTCATAAACCACCATTATAATTTAAATTGTGATCTCATAAAACCATTGTGATTTCATAAAGCAATATTTTATGCCATAAGCAAACCATTGTGATGTCATAATCCAACTGTTGTCATGTCATGATTAATAGTAAAGTACTAAATCCATTGTGACATCATAAACCTATCATTGTGACATCAAACCTACTGTTCTGATATCCTAATAAATCATAGCATCACAAAATGAATTTAAAATGAGTAGCTATTTTGAAGGCATTACAAGCATACTGTGATGTCATAATAAATTGTGATGTAGTAAGCACCCATTTGAGGTCAATATCAATTTTGTGATATGAGGTCAATGTCAATATTGTAATGTCTTAAAAACCATGGTGATGTCATAAATCAATATTGCGATGCTGTAACCCTACAATGTTATATCATAACACAAACGTTGTGCTATCATAATCAATTGTGATTTCAGAAACCTACCATGATAATGTCACAGTCAATTGTGATGTCATAAACCACCATTTTTGTAAAAACTTATTATTTCTTAAAACTATTGTGATGTCTTAAGCCTTATATTGTGATGTCAAAAATCAATGTTTGTGATGTCATAAAGCAATTTACTTGCCATAAGTCCACCAAAGAGATTCAGAAAACTACCGTAGTGATGTCATAATCTATCACTGTGACATGCGAATGAATTGTATTATGAACCACCATTATGATGTCATAAACCAACGACTGTGATAAATAAGCTATCATAGACATTATTTTCATATTATATTAAATTCTGATGTCATAAAATAAATTTTGAAGTGAAAATCTATTGTGATGATATAAAAATCATTGTGATGTCATAAAGTTACCATTGTTATAATCAATTGTGATTATTGCAAAAAACCTCATGATGTCATAATCAACTTGGGCATGATAAACCATTATGATATAATAAATCTACCATTGTGATAAGATAGTCAATTCTGAGGTCTCTAAAACCACTCAGATCATAAACTTAACATTGTGCGCACTATGATCAAAGTATTTACTTTGAGGCAATAATTGGGGGCATCTGTGGCAGTTATTGTATTATGGATACTTTGGTTATGTCTGGCTCTAGGATTATGATTTTCCTGCAGGGCTACAACCTTGGACTGCATAAACCCATTGCTGTAGGAGCAGCTTCCACAGTAAGCAGGAGAGGAAGAAGAGAACTTCAGCATTGGGCACTTCAGAGACAGAGGAATAGGACCCATTCAAAGAAAACTGGGCTCATTACCTTTTTAAATACTTTCTTTTCATTTGTGTTTATTTCCTTGAAAGACAGCTACAGAGACAAAAAGGAGAGATGGGGGTGAGAGACAGACAGACAGAGAGAGAGAGAGAGAGATCTTCATCCACTAGTTCACTCCACAAAAGGCCATAATAGCTGTAATTGGGCCAAGTCAAAGCCAGAAGCCAATTACTCCATCCAGGTCTCCTACATGAATGATAGGAGCTCAAACATTTGTGTCAACCTCCACTGCCTTCCCAGGTACATGAGAAGGGAGCTGGATCAGAAGTGGGGTAGTCAGGATTCAAACTGGTACCCATATGAGGTGCTGGCACTGTGGACTATGTATCAACCAACTGTAGCTCAAATCAGATATTGGGCTCATTTCTTGTGGTTGATTTTTCTGGGCTCTGTCTTTAGAAAAGTAGCATATTGGGGGACAGTTTTGTGCTGTAGCATGTGAAGCCACCACATATGGTGTCAGCATCCCAAATTGGAGCCAGTTCCTGAACTTGCTGCCCCGTTTTCCATCCAGATCCCTGTTGATGTGACTGGGAAAGTATCAGCGGATGGCCCAAGCACCTGGACCCCTGAAGCCATGTGGGAGACCCAGAACTGACTCCTCACTCCTGGCATCAGACCAGACCAGCTCTGGCTATTGCAGTTATTTGGGAAGTGAGCCAGTGGATGGAAGATCTATCTCTGTCTGTCTCTCCCTTAGGTGAAAAAAAATTTAAATTAAAAAAATGTAACAGCAGATATATAGCAGGGAGAGTCCAAAGGATACAAAAGGATCAGTTCCACATCAGTAGACACAAGAAAAAAGGAAAGCAGTATATTTTACCTATAGCAGACACCACAACCACTTTACTTTTCCCTTTCTTCTCTTTCCTATTCTCCATTTATGAAGTGGTTTGCCATTGGAGCATTGGATTCAGGACTTCAGAGGCCTTGGAAGATAGGATCTGGACAGGGAGAAGCCCTGAAGAAAGAAACTACAGGTGAAAGGGAATAGCATTTTTGGAGCTGCCCAGGCCGTGCTTTTTTCTACTTCTTGCTCCTGTCTGTGCTGTTCAGTCATCTCTGCTTTTTCAAACTGCTAGTTCCTTTGTTTTTTTGTTTTTTTTTTTTTTGTTTATAGACACAATTCTTTTTTTTTTTATCTTTTATTTAATGAATATAAATTTCCAAAGTACGACTCATGGGTTACAATGGCTTCCCCCCCCATACCGTCCCTCCCACCCACAACCCCCCCTTCCCACTCCCTCTCCCCCTCCATTCACGTCAAGATTCATTTTCGATTATCTAAATATACAGAAGATCAGCCTAGCATACCTTAAGTAAGTATTTCAACAGTTTGTTCCCACACAGAAACATTAAGTGAAAAATAATAGATGATTTTTTTTAAATGATGATGAAATCAGATCAGACCTATTGTCACGTTTAATCCCAGTGAGAGTCAAGTTGGGAATTGATAATTTTTTTTTTTTACAGAAGATCAGTTTAGTGTACATTAAGTAAAGATTTCAATCGTTTGCACCCCCATAGAAACACAAGTGAAATATACTGTTTGAGTACTCGTTATAGCATTAAGCCTCAGTGTACAGCACGTTAAGGACAGAGATCCTACATGAGGAGTAAGTGCACAGTGACTCCTGCCGTTGACTTCACAAATTGACACTCCTGTTTATGGCATCAGTAATCTCCCTATGCACCAGTTATGAGTTTCCAAGGCTATGGAAGCCCCCTGAGTTCTCCGACTCTTATCTTGTTTGGACACGGTCATAGTCAAAGTGGAGGTTCTCTCCTCCCTTCAGAGAAAGGCACCTCCCTCTTTGAAGACCTGTTCTTTCCACTGGGATCTCACTCACAGAGATCTTTTGCCAGAGTGTCTTGGCTTTCCATGCCTGAAATACTCTCATGGGCTTTTCAGCCAGATCCGAGTGCCTTCAGGGCTGATTCTGAGGCCAGAGTGCTATTTAGGACATCCGCCATTCTATGAGTCTGCTGAGCATCTCACTTCCCATGCTGGACCACCCTCCCCTTTATCCATTCTATCGGTTGGTGTCAGCAGATACTAGACTTGCCCATGTGCTCCCCTTGACTCTCAGTCCTTTCATTATGATCAATTGTGAACTGAAATTGATCACCTGGAATAGCAAGATGGCATTGGCACATGCCACCTTGATGGGATTGAATTGGAATCCCCTGGTATGTTTCCAACTCTACCAATTGGGGCAAGTCAGCCCGAGCATGCCCCAAATTACACATCTCTTCCCTCTCTTATTCCCACTCTTACGTTCAACAGGGATCACATTTCATCAAACTGCTAGTTCCTTTGGCTTGATGAGTGTGGATGGTGGGTTAGGAATTTGATGATGTTAAGTTCTTGAATCAAGTACCTATAAATTAATACACCAGGCCAGTGCTGCAGCTCACTGGGCTAATCCTCCGCCTGCAGCGCCAGCACCCCAAGTTCTAGTCCCGGTTGGGGTGCTGGTTCTGTCCCAGTTGCTCCTCTTCCAGTCCAGCTCTCTGCTGTGGCCCAGGAAGGCAGCTGGAGGATGGCCCAAGTCCTTGGGCCCTGCACCCGCACAGGAGACCAGGAGGAAGCACTTGGCTCCTGGCTTCGGATCGGCACAGCCATTTTGGGGGGTGAACCAACGGAAGGAAGACCTTTCTCTCTCTCTCACACTGTCTAACTCTGCCTGTCAAAAAAAAATTAATTAATACATCATAGTATTTCTTACAAATATAGACTTCAGTCACTAAGTAAACCTTAGTGGGTCATAAGACTAAAATCCCATGCATATCTATTGCACATGAAGCCAAATTCTCATAATCAGTTGGCAATTTTGTTATGATATTTACTGCCTCCTGCTTCATAGCACCTGCTTATGTATGGATGTTTCAAGGCTAGAAGTGAGTTTACTCAGTAAAGTGAGTAAACTCAGATAATTATGGAGCTTTGTTATCGTCTCTTGAAGAGGTTCACATCCATTCTCCTAACGCTAAAGCCTTTCTCTAAGATGTTATTTAATAAATATAATTTTCTTAGGTACAGCTTTATAAATATAGTGGTTCTCCCCCGCCAAAATCCGCCCTTTGACTCCCACTCCCGTCCCACCTCCTACTCCCTCTCCCATCACATTCTTCATTAGGATTCGTTTTCAATTAACTTTATATACAGAAGACCAACTCTATAATAAATAAAGATCTCAACAGTTTGCACCCACACACACACAAACACAAAGTATAAAGTACTGTTTGAATACTAGCTTTACAGTTAATTCTCATAGTACAACACATTAAGGACAGAGGTTCGACATGGGGAGTAAGTGCACAGTGACTCCTGTTGTTATTTAACACTATTATTTATGACATCAATGATCACCCGAGGCTCTTGTCATGAGCTGCCAAGGCTATGGAAGCCTTTTGAGTCCACAAACTGTCAGTATCTACACAAAGCTGTAAGCAAAGTGGGAGTTCCCTCCTCCCTTCAGAGAAAAGTACCTCATTCTTTGATGGGCCCTTCTTTCCACAAGAGCCTCACTCACAGAGAGTCTTCATGTAGAGTATTTTTTGCCACAGTGTCTTGGCTTTCCATGCCTGAAATGCTCTCATGGGCTTCTCAGCCAGATCTGAATGCCTTAAGGGCTGATTCTGAGGTCAGAGGGCTATTTAGGGCATTTGTCATTCTATGAGTCTGCTGTGTGGACTGCTTCCCAGGTTGGAACATTTACCTCCTCTTTAATTCTATCTATTGTTATTACCAGACACTTGGTCTTATTTATGTGATCCCTTTGATACTTAATCCTATCTATGATCAATTACACACATAATATGATCATTTTAACACATAATATGGTACCACCCAGCTTAATAGGATTTGGAGTTCTATGGCAAGCTTTAGCTTTACCCTTAGGAGTAAGTCCATGGGAATGTGTGTCAAACTGTACAGCTCCTCCCTCTCTTATTCCCACTCTTCTTTTTAACAGGGATGAATTTTCAATTGACTTGCACACCTATGATTAATTTGATATTAAGTAAAGGGTTCGATCAATGGTATTAAGTAGAAAAAATAAAATAAATAAAATGAAATAATAAACTGTTCCTCGACAGTCAAGACAAGGGGTGTTCAAGTAATTGCTTCTCATAGTGTCAAATTCACTTCTACATGTTTCCTCCTAGGTGCTCTGTTAGTTGTCACACATCAGGGAGAATATATGGTATTTGTCCCTTTGGGTCTGGCTTATTTCACTAAGTATGATGTTTTCTAGATTCATCCATTTTGTTGCAAATGACTGGATTTCATTTTTTTACAACTGAGTAGTATTCCATAGAGTACATATCCCATGATTTCTTTATCCAGCCTTCTGTTGATGGGCATTTAGGTTGATTCCATGTCTTGGCTATTGTGAATTGAGCTGCAATAAACATGGAGGTACAGATAACAATTTTATATACTGATGTCATTTCCCTTGGATAAATTCTGAGGAGTGGGATGGCTGGGTTGTGTGGTAGGACTATATTCAGATTTCTGAGGCATCCCCAACCTTTCTTTCATAGTGGCTTTCCCAGTTTGCATTCCCACCAACAGTGGATTAAGGTACCTTTTTCCCCACATTCTTGCCAGCATTTGCTGTTTGTTGATTTCTGTATGAAAGCCATTCTAACTGAGGTGAAGTGAACCCTTGTTATGGTTTTCATTTGCATATCACTGAAAGTTAGTGATCCTGAACATTTTTCCAGGTGTCTGTTGGCCATTTGGATTTCCTCTTTTGAAAAATGTCTGTTTAAATCCTTGGCCCTTCTCTTAACTGGGATGGTAGTTTTGTTATTGTGGAGTTTCTTGATCTCTTTGTAGATTCTGGTTATTAATTCTTTATCAGTTACATAGTTTACAAATAACTCCTCCCACTCTGTCAGTTGCTTTTTCACTTTCATGACTATTTCTTTTGCCATACAGAAAATTCTCAATTTGAAGTAGTCCTATTTGTTAATTTTGGCTGTGATTGCCTATGCATCTGGGGTCTTTTCCAAGAAGCCTTTGCCTGTGCCAATGTCTTGCAAGGTTTCCCCAGTGTTCTCTAATAATTTGATAGTGTCGGGTCATAGATTTAGATCTTTAATCCACGTGCTTAGTGCATTTTTGTGTAAGGTGTAAGGTAAGGGTCTTGCTTCATATTTCTGCATGCTGAGATCCAGTTTTCCCAGCACCATTTGTTGAATAGACTGTCCTTGCACCAGGGATTGGTTTCAGTTCCTTGATCAAATATAAATTGGTTGTAGCTATTTGGATTGATTTCTGGAGTTTCTATCCTGTTCCATTGGTCTATCCATCTACTTTTGTACCAGTACCAAATTGTTTGAATTGTAATTGCTTTGTAGTATATCTTGAAATCTGGTATTATGATTTCTCTGGCTTTGTTTTTGCTGTATAAGATTGTTTTAGTAATTTGAGGTCTCCTATGGCTCCATATGAATTTCAGCATCATTTTTCTAGATCTGAGAAGAATGCCTTTGGTATTTTGATTTGTATCCTATTGAATCTGTAAATTGCTTTCAGAAGAATGGACATTATGATTATATTGATTCTTCTAATCCATGAATATGGAAGATTTTTCCATTTTTTTATCTTCTATTTCTTTTTTAATGTTTTGTAATTCTCATCGTAGAGAACTTTGACATCTCTGGTTAAATCTATTCCAAGGTATTTGATTTTTTGTAGCTGTTGTGAATGGGATTGGCTTTGAAGTTGTTTCTCAGCCATGGCATTGTCTGTGTATACAAAGGCTGTTGATTTTGTGTATTGATTTTATATCATGCTACTTTACCAAACTCTCCAAGGAGTTCAAATAGTCTCTTAGTGGAGTCTTTTGGATCCTCTATATATAGAATAATGTCATGTACTGTGGGGAGCAACCCGGACTGGACTGAGTTACTGGAATTAAGACTTATTCTAGGGGAGCCAAGATGGCGGAATAGTGAGGGCGCGCACCGATAGTCCGGGAAAATTTAGTTTAATAAAAGGGGAGTTACAGTAGCCGCAGAAAATAGAACCAAACAAAAAATTGCAGGGGAAACCCTTCTGAATGGAGCAGGCGTAAATCGGAGGACCTACTGGGAGAACAAGGTCGCCCACCGCGCGGAAGCCAAGTCGCGGGACCCAGCCGCAGAAGCCCCAGGGTCTGCGCGACAGTGCTCCAAGGAGAGTGCATGCCACACAGAAAACAGCGGGGAGACTTGGGACGCTCAGGACACACATCGGCGCTGGAAGGGGAGGTGAGCTCAATAACCCGAGACATTGGTGGGGAAACGGGGGTCAGAATCTAGAGGGGGGCCGGAAAGTGCAGCAAACTCACTACCGGAAAGAAGGAAAAAAAAAAGCTTCGGGGTTTCTCTTCCCCCTAACCTTGCAAAGGTTACAAGGCCTGAAGGCTTGAAGAATTCCCAAGAGACAAAGAGCAGGCCTCCTCTTTGGATTTACATATCAATGGGGGAGAGTTAAGGAACTGAGTCACTACAATTCAGTAGCCTAGGCAACCCAGTGGGAGTCCAGAGGAGCCAAAGACTGGAAGCTAAATACCATCAATTCTGCACAGCCCTGCCCTGCGGTGTTACTTACCCCCTGAATAAATAAAATAAATAAATAAATAAAAAGAGAGAGATTTACCACGCATAACCTGAGGGTGTCACCTTTGCACACCCTTAACCAGGAAGAACCAGGCAGAGCTCTCAGGCCGCACCCACCTCAAGCCTCCAAGGCTCCTCCAACAGCAGGCAGTCCACTTAACACGGACACAGTATAAAAAAAAAAAAAAAAGAAAAAAAAAGCACAGTGACGCAAGAAGAATTAACTATGCCGAGTAACAAACACAGAAATAGAGGGAGCAAGATCAACGATGACACTATGATGCCTCCAAATAAGCAAAACACCCCAAGCCATGAGTATGAAGATGATGAGATAGAAGAAATGCAAGATACGGATTTCAAAAAATTTATGATAAGAACATTTAGAAGTTTTCAAAAGCATATCCTTGAACTACAGAAATCCTTAATGGACAAGATTGAAAATCTTTCTCGTGAAAATGAAATTTTAAGGAAGAGTCAAAATGAAACTCAGAAACTAGTAGAACAGGAAAGTGTAATAGTCAAGAGAAATCAAAATGAAATGAAGAGCTCAATAGATCAAATGACAAACACATTAGAAAGCCTTAAAAACAGAATGGGTGAAGCAGAAGAGAGAATATCGGACTTAGAAGATAGAGCACAGGAAAACATACAGTCAAACCAAAGAAAAGAAGAGGAAATTAGAAACCTAAAAAATATTGTTGGGAATCTACAGGATACTATTAAAAAAACCAACATTCGAGTTCTAGGAGTTCCTGAAGGCATGGAGAGAGAGAAAGGATTGGAAGGCCTTTTTAGTGAGACACTAGCAGAGAACTTTCCAGGTTTGGAGAAGGACAGAGATATCCTAGTACAGGAAGCTCATAGAACCCCCAATAAACATGACCAAAAGAGATCCTCACCACGACACGTGGTAATTAAACTTACCACAGTGAAACATAAAGAAAAGATCCTAAAATGTGCAAGAGAGAAACGTCAGATTACTCTCAGAGGATCTCCAATCAGACTCAGAGCTGACTTCTCATCAGAAACCCTACAAGCTAGGAGGGAATGGCGAGACATAGCACAGGTGCTAAGAGAGAAAAATTGCCAGCCCAGAATATTATATCCTGCCAAGCTCTCATTTGTGAATGAAGGTGAAATAAAGACCTTTCATAGCAAACAGAAATTGAAAGACTTTGCCGCCACTCGTCCGGCCCTGCAAAAGATACTTAAAGATGTGCTACACTCAGAAACACAGAAACACGGCCATCAATATGAAAGAAGGGAAAGGAAGAACACCTACCAGTAAAAGAGCATGGGAAGCTCAAAGCATATACTAGAAAATATTTCCGGGAAAATGGCAGGGCAAAGTCACTACGTATCAGTTGTCACATTGAACATTAATGGTCTGAATTCTTCAGTTAAAAGACACCGTTTGGCTAACTGGCTCACAGAACACAACCCAACTATTTGTTGCCTACAAGAAACACATCTCTCTAACAAAGAGGCATGCAGACTGAAAGTGAAAGGTTGGAAAAAGATATTCCATGCCAACAGAAACCAAAAAAAAGCAGGTGTAGCCATATTAATATCAGACAAAATAAACTTTAATACAAAAACTGTTAAGAGAGACAAAGAGGGACACTATATAATGATTAAGGGTTCAATTCAACAGGAAGATGTAACTATTATAAATGTATATGCACCTAATTACAGGGCACCGGTCTATTTAAAAGATATGTTAAGGGACTTAAAGGGAGATTTAGATTCCAATATAATAGTACTGGGGGACTTCAATACTCCACTCTCAGAAATAGACAGATCATCCGGACAGAAGATCAACAAGGAAACAGCAGATTTAATTGACACTATTGCCCAAATGGATCTAACAGATATCTACAGAACTTTCAACCCTACATCTACAGACTTCACATTCTTCTCAGCAGCGCATGGAACCTTCTCTAGGATTGATCACATACTAGGCCATAAAGCAAGTCTCAGCAAATTTAAAAGAATTAGAATCATACCATGCAGCTTCTCAGACCACAGCGGGATGAAGCTGGAAATTAGCAACTCAGGAAACCCCAGAAAGTATGCAAACACATGGAGACTGAACAACATGCTCCTGAATGAACACTGGGTCATTCAAGAAATCAAAAGAGAAATCAAAAACTTTCTGGAAGTAAATGAAGACAACAATACAACATATCAAAACTTATGGGATACAGCAAAAGCAGTATTGAGAGGCAAATTTATAGCAATAGGTGCCTATATCAAGAAATTGGAAAGGTACCAAATAAATGAGCTTTCAGCGCACCTCAAGGACCTAGAAAAACTGCAGCAAACCAAACCCAAATCTAGTAGGAGAAGAGAAATAATTAAAACCAGAGAAGAAATCAACAGGATTGAATCCAAAAAAACATTACAAAAAATCAGCCAAGCGAGAAGCTGGTTTTTTGAAAAAATAAACAAAATTGACACCCCATTGGCCCAACTAACTAAAAAAAGAAGAGAAAAGACCCAAATCAATAAAATCAGAGATGAAAAAGGAAACGTAACAACAGACACCACAGAAATAAAAAGAATCATCAGAAATTACTACAAGGACCTGTATGCCAGCAAACAGGAAAACCTATCAGAAATGGATAGATTCCTGGACACATGCAATCTACCAAAATTGAACCATGAAGACATCGAAAATCTAAATAGACCCATAACTGAGACAGAAATTGAAACAGTAATAAAGGCCCTCCCAACAAAGAAAAGCCCAGGACCAGATGGATTCACTGCTGAATTCTACCAGACATTTAAAGAAGAACTAATCCCATTTCTTCTCAAACTATTCAGAACAATCGAAGAAGAGGGAATCCTCCCAAATTCTTTATATGAAGCCAGCATCACCTTAATCCCTAAGCCAGAGAAAGATGCAGCACTGAAAGAAAATTACAGACCAATATCCCTGATGAACATAGATGCAAAAATCCTCAATAAAATTCTGGCCAATAGAATACAACAACACATCAGGAAAATCATCCACCCAGACCAAGTGGGATTTATCCCTGGTATGCAGGGATGGTTCAACATTCGCAAATCAATCAATGTGATTCACCACATTAACAGACTGCAGAAGAAAAACCATATGATTATCTCAATTGATGCAGAGAAAGCATTTGATAAAATTCAACACCCTTTCATGATGAAAACTCTAAGCAAATTGGGTATAGAAGGAACATTCCTCAATATAATCAAAGCAATTTATAAAAAACCCACAGCCAGCATCCTATTGAATGGGGAAAAGTTGGAAGCATTTCCACTGAAATCTGGCACCAGGCAGGGATGCCCACTCTCAACACTGCTATTTAACATAGTTCTGGAAGTTTTAGCCAGAGCCATCAGACAAGAAAAAGAAATCAAAGGAATACAAATCAAGAAGGAAGAAGTCAAACTATCCCTCTTTGCAGACGATATGATTCTGTACTTAGAGGATCCAAAGAACTCTACTAAGAGACTATTGGAACTCATAGAGGAGTTTGGCAAAGTGGCAGAATATAAAATCAATGCACAAAAATCAACAGCCTTTGTATACACAAGTAATGCCATGACTGAGAAAGAACTGCTAAGATCAATCCCATTCACAATAGCTACAAAAACAATCAAATACCTTGGAATAAACTTAACCAAGGACGTTAAAGATCTCTACGATGAAAATTACAAAACCTTAAAGAAAGAAATAGAAGAGGATACCAAAAAATGGAAAAATCTTCCATGCTCATGGATTGGAAGAATCAACATCATCAAAATGTCCATTCTCCCAAAAGCAATTTATAGATTCAATGCAATCCCAATCAAGATACCAAAGACATTCTTCGCAGATCTAGAAAAAATGATGCTGAAATTCATATGGAGGCACAAGAGACCTCGAATAGCTAAAGCAATCTTGTACAACAAAAACAAAGCCGGAGGCATCACAATACCAGATTTCAGGACATACTACAGGGCAGTTGTAATCAAAACAGCATGGTACTGGTACAGAAACAGATGGATAGACCAAAGGAACAGAATTGAAACACCAGAAATCAATCCAAACATCTACAGCCAACTTATATTTGATCAAGGATCTAAAACTAATTCCTGGAGCAAGGACAGTCTATTCAATAAATGGTGCTGGGAAAACTGGATTTCCACGTGCAGAAGCATGAAGCAAGACCCCTACCTTACACCTTACACAAAAATCCACTCAACGTGGATTAAAGACCTAAATCTATGTCCTGACACCATTAAGTTATTAGAGAACATTGGAGAAACCCTTCAAGATATTGGCACAGGCAAAGAATTTCTGGAAAAGACCCGGGAGGCACAGGCAGTCAAAGCCAAAATCAACTATTGGGATTGCATCAAATTGAGAAGTTTCTGTACTGCAAAAGAAACAGTCAGGAGAGTGAAGAGACAACCAACAGAATGGGAAAAAATATTTGCAAACTATGCAACAGATAAAGGGTTAATAACCAGAATCTACAAAGAGATCAAGAAACTCCACAAAAACAAAACCAACAACCCACTTAAGAGATGGGCCAAGGACCTCATTAGACATTTTTCAAAAGAGGAAATCCAAATGGCCAACAGGCACATGAAAAAATGTTCAAGGTCACTAGCAATCAGGGAAATGAAAATCAAAAGCACAATGAGGTTTCACCTCACCCCGGTTAGAATGGCTCACATACAGAAATCTACCAACAACAGATGCTGGCGAGGATGTGGGGAAAAAGGGACACTAACCCACTGTTGGTGGGAATGCAAACTGGTCAAGCCACTATGGAAATCAGTCTGGAGATTCCTCAGAAACCTGAATATAACCCTACCGTTCGACCCAGCCATCCCACTCCTTGGAATTTACCCAAAGGAGTTTAAATTGATAAAGAAAAAAGCGGTCTGCACCCTAATGTTTATTGCAGCACAATTCACAATAGCCAAGACCTGGAACCAACCTAAATGCCCATCAATGGTAGACTGGATAAAGAAATTATGGGATATGTATTCTTTAGAATACTATACCGCAGTAAGAAACAACGAAATCCAGTCATTTGCAACAAAATGGAGGAATCTGGAACACATCATGCTGAGTGAAGTAAGCCAGTCCCAAAGGGACAAATACCATATGTTCTCCCTGATCGGTGACAACTGACTGAACACCAAAAAGGAAACCTCCTGAAGTGAAATGGACACTATGAGAAATGGTGACTTGATCAGCATAGCCCTGACTGCTAATGGACAACTTAATACATTATCCCTCATAGTATTTTTTTTTGTCTGTTCTACTTAATATGACTGGTTTAATTCTGTAATTATCACACAGTTATTCTTAAGTGTTGAAAATTAACTGAAATGTGATCCCTGTTAAACATAAAAGTGGGAATAAGAGAGTGAAGAGATGTATAATTTGGGGCATGCTCGGGCTGACTTGCCCCAATTGGTAGAGTTGGAAACATACCAGGGGATTCCAATTCAATCCCATCAAGGTGGCATGTGCCAATGCCATCTCACTAGTCCCAGTGATCAATTTCAGTTCACAATTGATCATAATGAAAGGACTAAGAGTCAAAGGTGTGGGGAGCAATCCGGACTGGACTAAGTTACTGAAATTAAGACTTATTCTATGCATCTGCTCTCCCACAATATGGCGCTGGGAGAGAAGTAAACAGCTTCCGCACAGCTGCCTCCAGTTCAACCAATAAACTGTAGGACTTGCTCCTGATTGGAGAGCAGCGTACTCGGCGTGTGGGCAGCCGAGTTGGGATTGGCAGAGGAGGACTATAAAGGAGGAGAGAGACGGCATGCACCAGGAACATCTATGGGGAACATCTAAGGGAACCCGTGCAGCCCCCGAGAGAACCGGCCGGCGGTGTGCCGCTCCCCTGCGGAAGTGGGGAATGTGGCCAGGGGGAACTGCCCTTCCACGGAGGTGGAAGGGATAGTAGCCAACCCGGGAAGAACCAGCAGCAAACCCGGGGAGGGCCGAGCAGACGAAAGAACAGCGCAGGGTCCTGTGTTGCTCCTCCACGAAGAGGGGGAGCGACAAAAGGGAGCACATAAACAAGTCTAGTATCTGCTAACACTAACCGATAGAATAAATAAAGGGGAGAGTGATCCAACATGGGAAGTGAGATACTCAGCAGACTCATAGAATGGCGGATGTCCTAAATAGCACTCTGGCCTCAGAATCAGCCCTAAAGGCACGCGGATCTGGCTGAAAAGCCCATGAGAGTATTTCAGGCATGGAAAGCCAAGACACTCTGGCAAAAAGATCTCTGTGAGTGAGATCCCAGTGGAAAGAACAGGTCTTCAAAGAGGGAGGTGCCTTTCTCTGAAGGGAGGAGAGAACCTCCACTTTGACTATGACCTTGTCTAAACAAGATAAGAGTTGGAGAACTCAAGGGGCTTCCATAGCCTTGGAAACTCATGACTGGTGCATAGGGAGATTACTGATGCCATAAACAGGAGTGTCAATTTGTAAAGTCAACAACAGGAGTCACTGTGCACTTACTCCTCATGTAGGATCTCTGTCCTTAATGTGCTGTACACTGAGGCTTAATGCTATAACGAGTACTCAAACAGTATATTTCACTTTGTGTTTCTATGGGGGTGCAAACGATTGAAATCTTTACTTAATGTACACTAAACTGATCTTCTGTAAAAAAAAAAAAAAAGAAATTATCAATTCCCAACTTGACTCTCACTGGGATTAAACATGACAATAGGTCTGATCTGATTTCATCATCATTTAAAAAAAATCATCTATTATTTTTCACTTTATGTTTCTGTGTGGGAACAAACTGTTGAAATCCTTACTTAAGGTATACTAAGCTGATCTTCTGTATACTAAGATAATCGAAAATGAATCTTGATGTGAATGGAAGGGGAGAGGGAGTGGGAAAGGGGAGGGTGGTGGGTGGGAGGGACGGTATGGGGGGGAAAGCCATTGTAACCCATGAGTCGTACTTTGGAAATTTATATTCATTAAATAAAAGATAAAAAAAAAAGACTTATTCTATGCACTGCTCTCCCATAATATGGCACTGGGAGAGGAGAAAACAGCTTCTACCCAGCTGCCTCTTGCCAACTTGAGTGATGACCTCCAGGAGCTGATCCTGCTCCTGATTGGAGGAGAGCAGCGTACTCGGCGTGTGGGCAGCCGAGTTGGGATTGGCGGAGGAGGACTATAAAGGAGGAGAGAGACGGCATGCACCAGGAACATCTAAGGGGAACACCTGAGGAACATCTGAGCAGTCCCCGAGAGAGCTGGCCGGCGGTGTGCCGCTCCCCCGCGGAAGTGGGGAATGTGGCAGGGGGAACCGCCCTTCCACGGAGGTGGAAGGGTCGGTAGCCAACCCGGGAAGAACCAGCAGCAAACCCGGGGAGGGCCGAGCAGACAAAAGAACAGCGCAGGGTCCTGTGTCGTTCCTCCGCGAAGAGGGGGAGCGACATAATGGTGCCATGACTCGGATATGAAGCCTAGGCAGGGTTTAGTGTCGTTCCTCCACGAAGAGGGGGAGCGACAATGTACAAATAGGTATAGTTTGACTTCCTCCTTCCCAACTTCTATCCATTTGATTTTTTTTTCTCACCTAATAGCTCTGGCTAAAACTTCCAAGAATATATTGAATAGCACTGGTGAGAGTGAGCCTCGCTGTCTGGTACTGGATCTCAATGGGAATGCTTCCAACTTCTCCCCATTCAATATGATTCTGTCCATGGGTTTGTCATAAATTGCCTTGATTAAGTTGAGGAATATTCCTTCTATTCCCAATTTCCTTAGAATTTTCATCATGAAGGGGTGTTGTATTTTATCTAATGCTTTGTCTGCATCTATTGAGATAATTATATGATTTTGGTTCTTCAGTTTGTTAATGTGATGTATCGTATTGATTGATTTTGGAATGTTGAACCATCCCTGCATACCAGGGATAAATGCTACTTGCTCTGGGTGGATGATTTTTCTGATGTGTTGTTGGATTTTATTTGTTAGAATTTTTTGAGGATTTTTGTATCTATGTTTATCAGGGAAATTGGACTGTAATTCTCTTTCTCGGTTGCATCATTTCAGGTTTAGGAATTAAGGTGATGCTGGCTTCATAGAAAGACTTTGGGAGGATTCCCTATCTTTCAATTGTTTTGAATACTTTGAGAAGAATTGGAGTTAGTTCTTCATTAAATGCCTGGTAGAATTCAGCAGTGAAGCCATCTGTTCCTGGTCTTTTCTCTGTTAGAAGGGCCTTTATTACTGATTTGATTTCTGTCTTGGTTATGGGTCTGTTTAGGTTTTCTATGTCTTCATGGCTCAATGTAGGATCTTTATATGTGTCCAGCAATCTGTCCATTGCTTCTAGGATTCCATGTTTATTGGCATACAGGTTTACTTAGTCATTTCTGATGAATTTTATTTCTGTGGTGTCTTTTCTTACATTTCATTTTTCATATGTAATTTGATTGATTTGGGTCTTCTCTCTCCTCTTTTGGTTAGTTGGGCCAATGGTGTGTCAATTTTGTTTTCAAGAAAACAGCTCTTCATTTTGCTGATCTTTTGTATTGTTTTTAGGATTCAATTTTGTTTATTTTTTCTCTAATTTTAATTATTTCTTTTCTCCTACGAGTTTTGGGTTTGGTTTGATGTTGTTCTTCTAGATCCTTGAGATGCATTAATAGCTCATTCATTTGGTGCCTTTCCAGTTTCTTCATGTAGGCACCTATTGCTATAAACTTTGCTCTTAACACTGCTTCTGCTGTATCTCATAAGTTTTGATATGTTGTGTTGTCATCTTCATTTGTTTCCAGAAAGTTTTGATTTTTCTTCTGTTTACTTCTCTGACCCACTGCTCATTCAGGAGCACGTTGTTCTCTCTCCATGTGTTTGCATATGCTCTAGGGATTCCTGAGTTGCTGAATTCCAGCTTCATACCACTGTAGTCTGAAAAGGTGCATGGTATGATTTTGATTTTTTGAATTTGCTGAGACTTGCTTTATGGCCTAGTATGTGGTCAATCCTAGAGAAAGTTCCATGCACTGCTGAGAAGAATGTGTATTCTGCAACTGTAGGATGAAAAGTTCTGTAGATATCTGTTAGGTCCATTTGGTCTATAGTGCTGATTAAATGTGCTGTTTCCTTGCTGTTTTTCTGTCCAGTTGATCTGTCCTTTGCTGAAAATGGGGCCTTGAAGTCCTCCGTTACTATTGTATTGGAGTCCAAGTCTCTCTTTAAATCCCTTAACCTTTCTTTTATATAGACAGGTGCCCTGTAATTAGGTGTATCGATGTTTATAATAGTTACATATTCTTGTAGAATTGATCCCTTAATCATCAAATGATGCCTTTCTTTGATCTTTTAACAGTTTTTGTGTTAAAATCTATTTTGTCAGATATTATGATGGCTACACCAGCCCTTTTTTTGGTTTCTGTTAGCATGTAATATCTTTTCCCATCCTTTCCCTTTCAGTCTGCATGTATTTTTGTTGGTGAGATGTGTTCCTTGTAGGTATCAAATAGATGTGCTTTGTTTTTCAATCATTTCAGCCATTCTGTCTTTTAACTGGGAAGTTGAGGTCATTTACATTCAAAGGGGCCAATGATAAGTAAGGACTTTCTCTGCCATTTTTCCAAAAATATTCCTATATTTTACTCGGAATTTCCTTTCAACTTTTACTGAGAGATTTTCATCCTTTACCTTCTTTCGTGGTGATTACCATGTTTCTGTGTGCAACACATCTCTAAGCATCTTCTATAGGGCTGCATGTGTGGGGACAAATTCAATTTGTGTTTGTTGTGGAAGGTCTTCATTTCACCTTCATTCATAATGAAAGCTTTGCAGGGTATATTATTCTGGGATGACAGTTTTTTTTTTCTCTTAAGACTTTTACTATATCTCATCATTCTCTCCTAACCTGTAGGGTTTCTGATGAGAATCTGCTGTGAGTCTAACTGGAGATCCTTTGAAAGTAATCTGGTATTTCTCTCGTGCACATTTTAGAATCTTATCTTTATGTTTTACTGTGGTGAGTTTTATTATAATGTGTCATGGGAGGGTCTTTTCTGGTCATGTCTATTAGGAGTTCTATGTGCTTCCTGTACTTGAATGTCCCTTTCTTTCTCCAAACTAGAGAAGTTTTCTGTTATTATTTCACTAAAAAGGCCTTCTAATCCTTTCTCTCTTTCCATGCCTTTTGAAACTCATTGAATCCATATATTGGCTCTTTTTATGGTGTCCTCTAGGGGCTGTGTGCTGTGGCATAGTAGGTAAAGCCACTGCTGGCAGGGTTGGAATCCCATATGGGCACCATTTTGAGTCCCAGCTGCTCCACTTCCAACCCAGCTCTCTGCTATAAACTGAGAAAGCAGTAGAAGATGGCCTAAGTCCTTGGGCCTCTGCACCCACGTGGGAGACCCAGAAGAAGCTCCTGGCTCCTGGCTTCAGATCGGCACAGTTCCAGCCCATTGTAGCCAATTGGGGAGTGAACCATTGGATGGAACACATCTCTCTCTCTCTCCCTCCCTCCCTCTGCTCTCTCTGTGTAACTCTGATTTCAAATAAATAAATAAGATATATGACTCCAGTTACCTGAATAGCAATTAAGAAAATGTGACAGAAATACTCTATTGAAACACTTAGAAATCAAAGATAAATTCTCACAAAAATAGAGACCAGGCAAAAATAATTATAGAAAAAGGTGGAACTATCAGAAGAACTAAGATTTTTTTGTGTAATATGTGTTCATGAAATCTTGATCATCATTACTGTGAGAAGAAATGAGTAATCTGGTAGGAATAATAAGAGCAACAACCATATATAAAGGCAGTTGCTGAAAAAAAAAGAAAAAGAAACCATTATAATTATATTTAAAAAGGGAAAAATCAAGGAAAAATGAAAATAATCACATTTATTTTGAGAATAATCATAAATGAAAGACAATGGTCCCTCTCTCTCCCTCTCTCTCTTTCCCTGTGGGGAATTTTTACTTCTCTTGTGTTTAACCTTTGTTGAACATTTGATGAACTCATATTAAATGTTACTTTACCTTATGCTGAACCTGGCTAGACCAATGGAACAGAATAGAAACTCCAGAAATCAATCCACACATCTACAACAAACTTATATTTTAAAAAGGAGCTAAAATCAAGCCCTAGAGCAAGGACAGTCCCTTCTACAAATGGTGCTGGGAAAACTGGTTGTCTCCAAGCAGAAGTATGAAGCAAGACCCCTACCTTACAACTTATACAAAAATCCACTCAAAATGGATCAAAGTCCTAAATCTACAACCCAATACCATGAAATTATTACAGAAAATTGGGAGAAACCTGCAAGATATTGGCATAGGCAAAGAGTCCTTGGAAATTACCCCAGAGGCACAGGAAATCAAAGCCAAAATTGACAAATGGAATTATGTCAAATTGGGAAGTTCTGCACTGCAAAAGAAACATTCAGCAAAATGAAGATGTAACTGACAGAATGGAAGAAATTATATGCAACTGATAAAGGATTAATACACAGAAACTCAACAACAACAAAACAAACAACAACAAATTTATCATGAGTCAATCATTCTATTGCTTGTTATTTACCCATGTTAGCTGAAAATGTACATTCACACAAAACTGCACAGTGACATCTATAATAACTTTTTTGTGTAACTTTTTTATAGTAACTTTTAAAATTTTTGTGAGACAGAATGAGGTAGCTTCCATTTAGTGGTTCACTCCCCAATGCCTTCAAAGATGGGGGTTTGGCCAGGCTGAATTCAGTTAAGGTCTCTCACATGGGTGAATGGAACCCATTTTCTTGAGTCAGCACTACTGGCTCCCAGAGTCTGCATTAACAAGAACCTGGAGTTAGCAATTGGAGCTGGATATTGAATGCAGGCACTTCAATATGGGGTGCAGACATGTTAAGTACTAGGTCAAACGGCCTTGACTACAATAGAGTCATTCCTAAGAGGTGAAGAAATGAACAAACTGTATTAAATCTAAATCATGGACTATGAGTATTTTTATGTGATAGTAATAAATGAACTATCAATTTATTTATAAACCAACAACAAAGACCTCAAATACATTTTGGTAAGTAAAAGGAGCCTATCTGAAAAAGCTATATCCTGTTTGACTTTATATGGGGTTTTTCAAAAGGCAAAATCATGGAGACAGTAAAAAAATACCAGTGTTAGGTGTTTTAGTGCCTGGATTATTACATTCAGTGTCCTCCAGATTCATACACATTGCTGCAAATGAGAAGATTTCCTTCATTTTCATAGGTGAAAATTATTCCATTGTGTATACATGCCACTTTGTCTTTATACATTTTAAAGATTAATTTATTTATTTGAAAGGCAGAGTGATGGAGAGAAGGAGAGGCGAAGCAGGTAGGAATGAAGGGAGAGAGAAACCAATCTTCCATCCACTGGTTAACTTCCCAGATGGCTGAAATATCCCAATCTGGGTCAAGTCAAAGCCAGGATCCCAGAACTCCATCTGTGACTCTAATATCAGTGGCAGGATCCCAATTATTTGGGCCATCTTCTGCTGCCTTCTCAGGTGCACCAGCAGAGAGCAGGATCAGAAGCACAGCAGCCAGCTCTCAAATTAACACTCCAACATGGAATGCCGGCATTGCAAGTGGCAACCTAACCCTTTGCATCCTAATACTAGCTCCTATCATCTGCTTATGGACACAAGTTGATTCCATACCTTAGGTACTGTGAATAATGCTACATGTTATCACTCATATGTACAATCATATGTAGAATAGTAGTGGATAGCAGAGGTTGGGCTGTTGGAGGGATAGACTGGGGAGATGTTGATCAAAAGATACAAAATCATAGTTACACAGAATACTAAGTTTAAGAGTTCTACAGCACACTGTGTTACAATAATTAATGACCACATGTTGCATGCTTGAACCATGCTCAGTTAAATGCTCTCTATGCAATACATGGAATCTATTCTTTTTATATTACTAAATTTGTAAAAGTTCTCACCAAAAAATAATTACTATGTGAAATAAGGCATATTTTACTTATTTAAAGTGTCCTATTCTATCTTCATATCTTCTTTCTATATAATTTAGACAGAGTAAACAGAATTTTATATGTGAATTTATATTTAAAAAGACATTTCTAAAAATGAATGGTTGCTGTAGGATTTCAGATAGGAAAAGAGATGAAGAGGTTGAACAAAATGTAGTATAACCATTCTATATTAAACTATTATACATGTAAGAGGAACACATATGATATACATTTTTCAAGCTTCACAAAACATAAAACACCAAGAGTAACTACCTTCTTGAAAACTATGCACTTAGTTACCAAAAATGATCTAACATTGACTCAACACTTGCAACAAGTGTACTGTACCAAAGCAAGATGTTAATAATAGGGGATACTGGGTGTGGGGGTGGGGGTGATATATGGGAATATTCTGCATTTTACAGGTGATTGATTTTTCCATAAACATTTTTCTGCCTTAAAAATAAATTCCATTATGAAAGTGAACATGATAAGCCAGTTCCAATACTTATGAAAACTGCATTATGGTAAGGGGAGGTAGATGAAGAGCAAAACAGATGAATACAGATGGAGATAAATGCTATGTGGATGAGCAAAGTGTCCACCTTGATAGATAATAATTGGGGATGGCTGTGAACTTCGAAACCCCATGGTTAAAGAAGGTTTCTTCAATTACATTTATAGTGAATTAAGATCAGATATTGCTTAAAGGACTCCTGTTTCAGACATTTTCCTCAAAATTAAATTTTCAACTTGTGTGAACAAAGAAGTCTTAAATGGAGCAGTTCCTAACTTATCATTCTATGTCTTTACCTAGTTCTGTCCAATTCCTGAGAGATATTTTGAAGAAATTAATTGAATCATACCACTTCCCTGACAAAGTTTTTCAAAGCTTTTTTGGGATATAATTCATAAAAACATGCACACCCTTAATGTGCACAACTTCATGGGTATTACCATGGGCATTTCCTATGAAAACATCAATGTAATCAAAGATAAGTACATCTCTCTTCAAAATGTTTACTTCTTGACTGTTGTCTGTTTCTGTAAGAATTCTTTTTACCATTTCTCACCTCATTCAGAATACACAGTGGTATTCTGACAAGTCTTCCAAGGCCCTTTGTGATCTGGGCCTCTCATTCAGGCTATTACTCTTAGTCCTACCCAACTTAAATGCTCTTCTTACCAAGTTCCAACACTGACCATTTTTTCTACAACTGCATCAAATTATCTATATCTACAGACAGATAATTGCAACTCACTGTCAAAAGTGATCCCCTCATTACTCTTCTAAATGACTAGTTACATAGCACTAGGAACAGAATTTAAAGAAACAAGTAGTGATAAAATTCATGCTTTTCAGTTTTGTGTCCAAAATCTCTCATTACTCTCTCCCTCCCTTCATGCAGATCTTCCATCTGCCCCTTCCTTATTCATGCTCAGACATGCATCTCTGATCTCACTTCGTTCCCCTTAGGAATTATCATTGTCAAACATATTACCATTTTTCTTATTACATGATGCCATTATTTTCAATTTATAACCAGAATGTAACATTGAGAAGGGCAGAAAGTTCATCATCTAGATAATGCCTAGATCATTGTGAAACTTGATAAACATTTGGTGAATAAATAAGAATATAAAGTAAAAATAATTTTTGTTAAAATTTTAAGCAACTTTAGAGGAAGTGAAAATTATTTTGTTTTAATCCTCTGGTGAATTTATCATATAGCCACAACATACTTAAAATTTTCCTTTTCTTTTCATAGACTTTCAGCTTTTCCAAATATAGATATTATTTTCTATTCATTGAAATACAGTCAGGACTCAATCTGAAGTTCACCAGATGTCAATTTAGGGTGGGTAAAATTTTAACTTTTAACATCAAAAAATACACTAAGAGACTAAATGTGTATTTAAATTCCAATATTATACTTCTAGAAATAGGCTACATTCCTTCAAACTGAAATGAATTATCCCATTTAGTTCTCCACAGGGTGATCATTATAAATAATGAAATAATGTCTTGATTTAGAAAATAATTTCCTTGAGTTTGCATATATAGGCCATTTTCCATCTTAATTATTGTGAGAAAGCCAAAGTAATTGTTAATATAGTCAGATTTCTGCTACAACTATCAGTGACAGATGAGTGGGCTATTTATATTTCTCTAACTCAACTCAGATGAAACCTACTCTCTAATAAATTTCAGAAAAAAAGCTGGATATATGGGAATAATAGTGAAGAACTGAGAGAATTAAGGGAGACCTCAAAAGCCAGACCTTGGAAATGGCACATACTAAAGCAGAAGAAAGGATTTTATAGTAGGAAGTGGGTTCCAATCAATTTCTTCCCATGGTACTCATACAGAAAAGGAGAATGGATCATGACCTATCTCTACACACTGGGAGAATTTTTCTTGATCAGTCCCGCCTGCTGCTTTGGGGTGGGGAAACAGCTAATGCTGCAAGGAAAAATTGAGCTCCACATTATCAAACGAAATGGGAAAAACAACAAGGTAAGAAGAATGAGAGTGCACTCTACTGACTGAGTAGACAGTTTAGGATAGATACATAAAGCCAAGAAGTCATTGAGAAGCGGAATAGGAATAAAATGCAAAGTTGTGTGGTCGATGTTATAGCTTCCACAAAAGTAGATTTAAATTTCTGTCTGGTTTTATTTGTATTCTGATGTCTGAAGACTTTAGAGTTGTACATAAAATCAAAGCCAAGGATAATTTCTGACAACTAACTGAGAAAAATCATTGGCAAAAACAAAAGTGTGACATTATTTCTGAGCTTTTGTTTTCAAAGTTCTCCAACAGAAAAAAAAAAAACCTCTACTTTAATACCCTGAGAGATAAGTGTATAAAATAAATAAAATATAAAATCCTGTTTTTGTTGCAGTATAGGTGAGTGTCCATTAAAACAGAAATGAAAATAGGCCTTCTTGGAGTCCGTATCTAAAACAAGGAACCTGTCCTTCTAACTATTAATTCTCACATTCTGAGATAAAACACTGATGACCCAATTTGCCTATGTCATGTACTGGATATTGTTATTATGTTTCTACATTTTTTTTTAGTGTTCGACTTTCTTTTAATGGTTTCTTTTTTTTTTTTTTTTTTTTTTTTTTTTTTTTTTTTTTTTTTTGACAGGCAGAGTGGACAGTGAGAGAGAGAGACAGAGAGAAAGGTCTTCCTTTGCCGTTGGTTCACCCTCCAATGGCCGCCGCGGCCGGCGCACCACGCTGATCCGATGGCAGGAGCCAGGAGCCAGGTGCTTTTCCTGGTCTCCCATGGGGTGCAGGGCCCAAGCACCTGGGCCATCCTCCACTGCACTCCCTGGCCACAGCAGAGGGCTGGCCTGGAAGAGGGGCACCAGGACAGAATCCGGCGCCCCGACCGGGACTAGAACCCGGTGTGCCGGCGCCGCTAGGCGGAGGATTAGCCTAGTGAGCCGCGGCGCCGGCCGGTTTCTTTTTTTAAAACTTTTATTTAATGAATATAAATTTCCAAAGTACAGCTTATGGATTACAATGGCTCCCCCCCCCATAACATCCCTCCCACCCGCAACCCTCCCCTTTCCCTCTCCCTCTCCCCTTCCATTCACATCAAGATTCATTTTCAATTCTCTTTATATACAGAAGATCAGTTTAGCATACATTAAGTAAAGATTTCAACAGTTTGCTCCCACACAGAAACATAAAGTGAAAAATACTGTTTGAGTACTAGTTATAGCATTAAATCTCAATGTACAGAACACTAAGGACAAAGATCCTACATGAGGAGTAAGTGCACAGTGACTCCTGTTGTTGACTTAACAAATTGACACTCTTGTTTATGGCATCAGTAATCAACCTAGGCTCTTGTCATGAGCTGCCAAGGCTATGGAAGCCCTCTGAGTTCACTGACTCTGATAATTTTTAGACAAGGCCATGGTCAAAGTGGAAGTCCTCTCCTCCCTTCAGAGAAAGGTACCTCCTTCTTTGATGACCCGTTCTTTCCACTGGGATCTTACTCGCGGAGATCGTTCATTTAGGTTTTTTTTTTTTTTCCCCAGAGTGTCTTGGCTTTCCATGCCTGAAATATTCTCATGGGCTTTTCAGCCGGATCCGCATGCCTTAAGGGCTGATTCTGAGGCCAGAGTGTTGTTTAGGACATCTGCCATTCTATGGGTCTGCTGTGTATCTCACTTCCCATGTTGGATCGTTCTCTCCCTTTTTTATTCTATCAGCTAGTATTTGCAGACACTATTCTTGTTTATGTGATCCCTTTGGTTCTTAGTCCTATCATTATGATCAATTGTGAACTGAAATTGATCACTGGGACTAGTGAGATGGCATTGGTACATGCCATCTTGATGGGATTGAATTGGAATCCCCTGGTATGTTTCTAACTCTACCGTTTGAGGTAAGTCAGCTTGAGCATGTCCCGAATTGCACATCTCTTCCCTCTCTTATTCCCACTCTTATATTTAACAGTGATCACATTTCAGTTAAGTTTCAGCACTTAAGAATAATTGTGTATTGATTACAGTATTTAACCAAAAGTATTAAGTAGAACAAACAAAAAAATACTAAGAGGGAAAACATATTAAGCTGCTCATCAACTGTCAGGGTGAGGGCTGATCAAGTCACTGTTTCTCATAGTGTCCATTTCATTTCAACAAGTTTCCCCTTTGGTGCTCAGTTAGTTGTCGCCAATCAGGGAGAACATCTGATATTTGTCCCTTTGGGACTGGCTTAATTCACTCAGCATGATGTTTTCCAAATTCCTCCATCTTGTTGCAAATGACTGGATTTCGTTGTTTCTTACTGCTGTATAGTATTCAATAGAGTACATGTCCCATAATTTCTTTATCCAGTCTACTGTTGATGGGCATTTGGGTTGGTTCCAGGTCTTAGCTATTGTGAATTGAGCTGCAATAAACATTAATGTGCAGACAGCTTGTTTGTTTGCCAATTTAATTTCCTTTGGGTAAATTCCAATAGTGGGATGGCTGGGTCGAACGGTAGGGTTATATTCAGGTTTCTGAGGAATCTCCAAACTGACTTCCATAGTGGCTTGACCAGTTTGCATTCCCACCAACAGTGGGTTAGTGTCCCTTTTCCCCCACATCCTCGCCAGCATCTATTGTTGGTAGATTTCTGTACGTGAGCCATTCTAACCGGGTGAGGTGAAACCTCATTGTGGTTTTGATTTGCATTTCCCTGATTGCTAGTGATCTTGAACCTTTTTTCATGTGTCTGTTGGCCATTGGATTTCCTCTTTTGAAAAATGTCTAATGAGGTCCTTGGCCCATCTCTTAAGTGGGTTGTTTGTTTTGATCTTGTGGAGTTTCTTGATTTCTTTGTAGATTCTGGTTATCAACCCTTTATCAGTTGCATAGTTTGCAAATATATTTTCCCATTCTGTCAGTTGTCTCTTCACTTTCCTGACTGTTTCTTTTGCAGTACAGAAACTTCTCAATTTGATGCAATCCCACATGTTAATTTTGGCTATGACTGCCTGTGCTTCTGGGGTGTTTTCCAAGAAGTCATTCCCGGTACCTATATCTTGAAGGGTTTTTTCAATGCTCTCTAATAATTTGATGGTGTCAGGTCGTAGATTTAAGTCTTTATGAATTAAAGACTTAAATCTACGACCTGTTTCTACATATTTTTAATGCATGAATGGCTATGGGGATAGTCTGTTTCACAGCAATAAAAACTCAAGTGAAACTATTTCTATGCTTATGATGGTTCATCTGTAGTCTATTTGTGTCAATGTCTATGAAATAGTTTCCCTGTTAACAAAAAAGTTAACTCAGTGGCTGGAATTCAGGCTTACAGTTTTAGGTATCCTGCAACTTTACTAAACTCTTACAATTTTGAATAGTCTCTTACTTGAGTCTTTTTGTTTTTGTCCACCTATAGGTAGAATCGTATCATCTGCAAACAGGGACAATTTGACTTCCTCCTTTCCAATGTGTATCCCTTTGATTTCTTTTTCTTGAAAAATGGTTCTGGTGAAAATTTCCATAACTATATTGAATAGCAATGGTAAAGTGGGCATACTTGTCTGTTTCTGGATCTTAGTGGAAATACTCTCAATTTCTCTGCTTCAATGAGATGTTGGCTGTGGGTCTGTCATATATTGTCTTGATTGTGTTAACAAATGTTCCTTATATACCAAATTTGCTTGTATACATAAACAAGGCCATGGCTGAGAACAAATTTATAGGATCAGAACCATTTACAATATCTATAGAAATATCTATAGAAATACCATGAAATGAATTTAACAACTGATGTGAAGCATCTCTTCAATGGCAAATAGAAAACATTTTAAAGGAAATAAAAGAAGACACAAAAATGGAAAAATCTTCCATTTTCATTGATTGGAAGAATTAATATTATCAAAATGCCCATAATATTCAAAACAATTGATACATTCAATATGATCCCAATAAAAAATACCAATGACATTCTTCTCAGATGAAGAAAAAAAGTTAAAATTCATATGGAAACACAAGAAACCCCAAATAGCTAATGCAATCTTAACAAAACTAAACCTAGAGGCATCATAATTCCAGATTTCAAGACATATTACAGGGTATTTATAGTTAAAACAGCTTGGTACTGGGGCCGGCGCCGTGGCTCACTTGGTTAATCCTCTGCCTGCGGTGCCGGTATCCCATATGGGCATTGGATTCTAGTCCCGGTTGCTCCTCTTACAGTCCAGCTCTCTGTTGTGGCCAGGGAGGGCAGTGGAGGATGGCCCAAGTGCTTCAGCCCCTGCACCCACATGGGAGACCAGGAAAAAGCACCCGGCTCCTGACTTTGGATCTGCACAGCGCCAGCTGTAGCAGCCATTTGAGGGGTGAACCAACGGAAGGAAGACCTTTCTCTCTGTCTCTCTCTCTCACTGTCTATAACACTACCTAAGAAAAAAAAACAGCTGGGTACTGGCACAAAAAGAGACCTGTAGACCAATGGAACAAAATAGAAACTCCAGAACAGTGAACAGTACCAACACACTACTGATTATCAGCATAAATAGCACAGTATAAATACAGAACTAGTGGTAATGAGTATTTACCAATATATAATCATACAGAGATGCCACTTAATAATAGATGAAAAACATAAATAAATTAGATTACTCCAAGTACTGGAAAAAATCACAAGAATAATATAGCTACATAAAATGTCAGTTAATTCATATATGTCAACACTTCCTGCTAAATTTAAATGTATCCAAAACCTACATGCCAATTTTTTCCATTATGTATCAAAATTACTATGCATTATCATGAACAAGAATGACATTGTCCACATCTTCAAAGAGTAAGCTTGAAAGAAGCCAGGTCTCCTAAGCAGTGGGACGCACAAGTGAACTGGCCAAAGCCCAGCCTCAGACAGCAGCAAGCGTGCAAACAAGGAAAAAAAGTCTTTCCAGCACAGTATCAATAGTTCACACCAAATGTTTTAAAATCGAAAAAGAAGAAAAGCCAAGCAACATTTCCCTTCAGTAGAAGTGGTAAAGTGCAAAGTGCACCACAAGAACAAAACCAAAAACAGGAATTGGTGCCCCCTGGAAGCCGGGGTGAATGAGATCAGGAAGACATTGGAACTGACCGAGGCTCCTCCATACACCTGGGCGGTCAGTCCATGGGTGCCTCTATTCCTATCTAATAGAAAACCCAGATGTCAAGAATGATCTTTCCTTTTCCAGACATTATCATCCTATCTACTCATGGTTAATCCAAGAAAATGAGACACTTATTCACAAGCATGGAGCATTCCTACATTGCTGGGCTAAGAGGAATCACAGGGCAGCCAGATTCCACAAAAGATGAAAGGAGACCAGCTCAGGGAAGACGCCTTCTTCATCCCATCTGAATCGCTTGTGAAAATGTAATCCCCATTTTCAGAATGAAAAGCGGGTCCTGTACGGTCATTATGTCTCTCCCTCAAGAATGGCTGAGGACACCCATGCCTGTGTTCTCTCCAGGGCTTGGAGTCTCCTGCATGCTCCTCCTGAGGCCGTGTGCGGTGCTGCACAGCCTCAGGGCTCAGCCAGCGAGAACTCACTGCCTCTCCACTTTGGAGCTAAAATAAAACTGCTTTCTTTCCAGATTACCCAGTCTGCGGCACTGTGTTATCAGGCACAGGAAACGGACTCAGTCCGTAGGAAGAGCCATGCTACAAGGACCCCAGACAGAAAACTGCGGGGACTCAGGGAACCGCTAGGGAGATGGTGGGGGCGCAGAGACCACAGCTTCTCCGGGCAGGAACCCCGCACGTGCAGTCCCGGTTCTCTTATTGCTCTCAGACTCACCGCACAACGGGGGAGACGCGGGCTGCAGGGCCCGGACTACGCTGGAGTCGCTGCTTGCGGGGACGGGATGGGTCGGGTCGGGATGCCCCGGGTCCTGGGTGCTGCCCAGCCCCTACACTGGACTGGGGAGGGTCCAGGGAGGAGCCGTCCCAGCAGGGCGCTCGGGTCTGCAAGTCTAGAGCTGACCACGGGGAGGCCTGGGGCTGACTGCGGTCCTGTTCAGCGGATTCCCGCCAGGGACACACGTGTCCCCACTGACGCCCAGCCCACACTCACCATCCCCCAGCTCCCAACGTGTCCCGACACCCTCCTTGCCGGGTCCTGAAGCGAAGACAGACCGCGGAGAGCAGATCTGAGCCGCTCACCGCCTGTCTCCGCCGGTCAGCAGAACACTTCTGCAATCCCGCGAGATTTCCTGGTGTTGCTAGGAGGGTGCCTGCTGAGGGCACAGTTGGCACAGCCGCTGAGTCAGCATGACGTAACAGGAGACGCAACCAATCAGAATCCTCTGTGTCGGTGGGGCCCGTGGGGATGGAGGTTTGAGTTCAGGTCTGAAGCCCAGCGCCTCCCTGAAGCTGCAGGCAGGCGCCCTCCTGTGGGCCCACCTCCTGGAGGCCCTCCTGCCTCACCTGTCCAGTGCCTGCGAGCACGCTGCGGTTTCAAGCTCCAGTGGCCCGCTGCAGGTGAGTACAATCCACGGCTCTGCCTCTGGACTCCATCTGCTGATTATTTTCTTCATGTCCTCAACTCACTTTTCTGTTACACCGTTTGTATTCTTTTAAATACTCCTTTAATTGATGTATGTTTACAGGTACTGCATAGACTAGTCCTCTACTGGCTCGTTTTTCTGTTATCTATTTGCTTCTAGTCTGCCTTTATAACATTTTCTGGATTTTGGTGTGGTTTTCGGTGTTACATAGTAACTCTGAATTCAATTTATCCAGTAATTTGAATCTTGGACCCAGTAATTTTGTAAATGTTGTATCTGGGCCTGGATTATGTTGAGCTATCTGTGCGTACATAGTGTGACTTACGCATATTGTGGTTCAAAAGTAGATCCTTGAGGCCGGCGCCGAGGCTCACTAGGCTAATCCTCCGCCTAGCGGCGCCGGCACACCGGGTTCTAGTCCCAGTCGGGGCGCCGGATTCTGTCCCGGTTGCCCCTCTTCCAGGCCAGCTCTCTGCTGTGGCCCGGGAGTGCAGTGGAGGATGGCCCAGGTGCTTGGGCCCTGCACCCCATGGGAGACCAGGATAAGTACCTGGCTCCTGCCATCGGATCAGCGCAGTGTGCTGGCTGCGGCGGCCATTGGAGGGTGAACCAGCGGCAAAGGAAGACCTTTCTCTCTGTCTCTCTCTCACTGTCCACTCTGCCTGTCAAAAAAAAAAAAAAAATAGATCCTTGAACCTTGTGCTTCCAGTGTGTTTCCATGACCACACCTCCAGCGCCATGTTGGATACAGACAGTGAGAAGAGGCAATGTTGGCTGAGCCCACTCCCAGGAAAAAGCTTTCATTGGTTCTGTATAGCTTGTGCTCTTTGTTGTAGGTTCATTTTAGAATATCTTGATCAGATAAGGATATTACTTTATTTTACTCTTCTGTTAGTTGTTTTTTTACAGCTAGATGCTGGAATTTATTAAATACTTTTTTAAACATTTAATCTAAGTAATCGCATGGATTTTGTTCACCTACATGAACGATTTAAATGGTTTCTTTGGGAAAGGTTGTCATCTTTACATTTTATTTAATCTCACTTGTTATTAATACATTATGTTTCCACATAGTTTGATTCCTATAATAATATTTTTCTTACATTTTAATTTTGGTTATGAAAAAGGTGATCTTTAATTTCATGTCCTGGTTCAGATGCAAAATTGATATAATCTGGCTTCACAAAAGAAATTTTTTAAATGTTCTCCCATTTATTTCCCCAGTTTATTTGCACTGTTAGTGAGTATGGAAAATTTGTTTTTTTCTCTCTTAAATGTTTAGAATGCACCATAAATCTGCCCCTAAAATTTTGCATATGGAACTCCCTGTTTATTGATTGGTTGGTTGGATTTTTCAAGAATTGATTGAACTTTTTTAGTTTACATAGTAGTTTTCCTATTTTAATGTTATATTTGTGTTTCAATAAATGGTTTTCTAATATAGTGGATTTTGTCTCTATAGTGAAATGTTTATTCTTATTTCATAAGATCCTCTTGGCATTTTGTTACAGTCTATAATAAACTCTTAAAAATGAATGTTTTGATTCAAAATGGTCCTTTATCAGTTTTGCCTTTTATTTCCTTAATCACTCTCCTTGATGGTTTATTAATGTTGCTACTATTTTTAGACTCCTTTATGATTGTTTCTGTAGTGTGTTGTTACAGGCATTTCGTTGGTATCTGCTGCTACCCATTTTCTTTCCTTTATTTGGAGCCTTCTAGGTTTTATTTCCTTTTAACTTCTTGAGAAGGAATCTGAGATAGTTGTCAATCTTCTATTCTAACGTGTTCACTAAAGGCTCTAAATTCCTCTAAGTACCGATGCTTCTGGTATCTCCTGTTTTCCCTCCTGTCTTTTCCAAATCTTATACCTGCAGATCCTCTCTGGCTCCCAGAATCTCCACCTTCACATCCCTGCAGTCACCCCAGTCTTCCTGCTCCATTCCTGTGCCTGAAACCACGGTGGTGTTTCTGTTACCAACATCGCACACAACTGCGATCCATGGGTGCCCTTGAGTGCTCTCAGTTTTAAATCCTCTCTCTGTAGCCCACGCCAGCTCTCAGTCTGTCTTCCTTGTGTGCACAGTATGTGCCAGCTGCATGAGTCTCCATCCCTTGTGCCTGGAACACTGTTCCTTGACTGTCTTTCCCAGAGAACCTCTCTGTCTGTCCTGCCTAAAGGCCCTATCTCTGTTCCCAAAGGCCCTGTCCACCCATCTGTCAGTCATGCCCTGAGGATGTCTTTGTGTATTTGTCTTGTCCACATTTACTGTCTCTCATTTCCAGAGGTCCTGTATGCCTTTCTGTCTTGCTCAGAGGTCATGTCTTTCTGCCTTGCCCAGAGGCCCGGTCTGTCTCTCCTGTCCAGAGCACCATCTGTCTTGCACAGAGTCCCTGTCTGTGTGTATCTCGGTCTTGCCCAGAGACCCCCTCTGTCTAGCTAGCTCAGATAGGCCATGTCTAGTCATTGTCTTGTCAAGTGGCCCTGTCCACCCATCTGCAAGGAGGCCCTGTACCTCTGTCCACCTTTCCATAGCCCTGTCCATCTGTCTGCTTCCCAGAATCCCTGTCTGTCTCTCTTGCCCAGAGGCCCTGTTTGTCCATTTGTCTGTCTTGTCCGGAGTTCCTGTCTGTCATTTCCATAGGCCCTTTATGTCTGTCTGTCCATCTCTCCCTGAGGCCTTGTGTCCTGTCTATCTTTCCCACATGTGCTGCCTGTCTTGCTCAGAAGCCCTGTGTGTGTTTCACTCTGCCTTACCCAGAGGCCCTGTCTGTGTATCTGTCATGCCTAGAGGCCCTGTCTGCCTGTCTCTCCTGTCAGAGCTCTGCCTGTCTTGCACAGAGTCTTGTGTGTCTGTCTCAAAGGCCCTGTCTTCTGTCTTAGACAGCAGCCCTGTCTGTGTCCCTGTGTTGTCCAGCTGCCCTTGGTGTCTGTCTTGCCCTGATGCACTGTTTGTCTTGCACAGAGAACCTTTATCAGTGTGTCCATCTTGTGTGGATGCCCTGTTTGTACTTCTCAAAGGTCCAGCCTGTCTCTCTTGCCCCAAGACTCCACCTGTCTCTCTTTCTCAGAACCGAATCTGTCTTGAACAGAGACCCAGAGACCTTGTCTGTCTGTCTGTCTTCTCCAGAGGATCCATCTGCGTGTCTGTCTCAGGCCCCATTTGTCTTTTTTTTTTCAATATTGTCAATATATTGAACTATTAAAATAAAGAATTCTGTATATCAGGAAAACACAAAATGGCAGAGCATAGAGTGAGAAAGTACATGTAAGTGACAGACATCACATATCCAGGATACTAAAATAACTCCTACAGAACAAAGTAATGACAACTCAGTAGAAATGTGGGCAGAATACTTGACATGCACTTCACGAGACAAAATATCTAAATGACTGATAAATAAGTATAAAGACATTCAGTCTCTAGTCATTAAGAAAGTGCAATAAAACTACAATGAGATACCAGCATCACCTCCCTACCCTACTTACTAGAATTAAAAAGATGAACGTAATCAATCTTTTTTTTTAATTTTCGATTCTCTTTATATACAGAAGATCAGTTTAGCATACATTAAGTAAAGATTTCAACAGTTTGCTACCACACAGAAACATAAAGTGAAAAATAATAGATGATTTTTTAAATGATGATGAAATCAGATCAGACCTATTGTCATGTTTAATCCCAGTGAGAGTCAAGTTGGGAATTGATAATTTCTTCTTTTTTTTTTTAAGAAGATCAGTTTAGTATATATTAAGTAAAGATTTCAACAGTTTGCACCCCCATAGAAACACAAAGTGAAATATACTGTTTGAGTACTCGTTATAGCATTAAGTCTCAATGTACAGCACATTAAGGACAGAGATCCTACATGAGGAGTAAGTGCAGAGTGACTCCTGTTGTTGACTTTACAAATTGACACTCCTGTTTATGGCATCAGTAATCTCCCTATGCACCAGTCATGAGTTTCCAAGGCTATGGAAGCCCCTTGAGTTCTCCAACTCTTATATTGTTCAACAAGGTCATAGTCAAAGTGGAGGTTCTCTCCTCCCTTCAGAGAAAGGTACCTCCTTCTTTGAAGACCTGTTCTTTCCACTGGGATCTCACTCACAGAGATCTTTCATTTAGGTTTTGGTTTTTTTTTTTGTTTTTTTTTCTTGTTTGTTTGTTTTTTTTGCCAGAGTGTCTTGGCTTTCCATGCCTGAAATACTCTCATGGGTTTTTCAGCCAGATTGGAATGCCTATAGGGCTGATTCTGAGGCCAGAGTGCTGTTTAGGACATTTGCCATTCTATGAGTCTGCTGAGTATCTCGCTTCCCATGTTAGATCACTCTCCCCTTTATTTATTCTATCTGTTAGTATTAGCAGGTACTAGACTTGTTTATGTGCTCCCTTTGACTCTTAGTCCTTTCATTATGATCAATTCTGAACTGAAATTGATCACTTGGACTAGTGAGATGGCATTGGTACATGCCACCTTGATAGGATTAAATTGGAGTCCCCTGGTATGTTTCTAACTCTACCTTTTGTGGCAAGTCAGCTTGAGCATGTCCCAAATTATACATCTCTTCCCTCTCTTATTCCCACTCTTGTGTTTAACAGGGATCATATTTCAGTTAAATTTCAACACTTAAGAATAACTGTGTATTAATTACAGAATTAAACCAGTCATATTAAGTAGAACAGACAAAAAAAACTACTAAGAGGGATAATGTATTAAGTTGTTCATTAACAGTCAGGGCTATGCTGATCAAGTCACCGTTTCTCATAGTGTCGATTTCGCTTCAACAGGTTTCCTTTTTGGTGTTCAGTCAGTTGTCACCGATCAGGGAGAACATATGGTATTTGTCCCTTTGGGACTGGCTTATTTCACTCAGCATGATGTGTTCCAGATTCCTCCATTTTGTTGCAAATACTGGATTTTGTTGTTTCTTACTGCAGTATAGTATTCTAAAGAGTACATATCCCATAATTTCTTTATCCAGTCTACCATTGATGGGCATTTAGGTTGGTTCCAGGTCTTGGCTATTGTGAATTGTGCTGCAATAAACATTAGGGTGCAGACCGCTTTTTTGTTTGCCAATTTAAATTCCTTTGGGTAAATCCCAAGGAGTGGGATGGCTGGGTCGAACGGTAGGGCTATATTCAGGTTTCTGAGGAATCTCCAGACTGACTTCCATAGTGGCTTGACCAGTTTGCATTCCCACCAACAGTGGGTTAGTGTCCCTTTTTCCCCACATCCTCGCCAGCATCTGTTGTTGGTAGATTTCTGTACGTGAGCCATTCTAACCGGGGTGAGGTGAAACCTCATTGTGGTTTTGATTTGCATTTCCCTGATTGCTAGTGACCTTGAACATTTTTTCATGTGCCTGTTGGCCATTTGGAATTCCTCTTTATAAAAATGTCTATTGAGGTCCTTGGCCCATCTCTTAAGTGGGTTGTTTGTTTTGTTTTTGTGGAGTTTCTTGATCTCTTTGTAGATTCTGGTTATTAACCTTTATCTGTTGCGTAGTTTGCAAATATTTTTTCCCATTCTCTCGGTTGTCTCTTCACTCTCCTGACTGTTTCTTTTGCAGTACAGAAACTTCTCAATTTGATGCAATCCCAATAGTTGATTTTGGCTTTGACTGCCTGTGCCTCCCGGGTCCCGGGATGATCTTTCTGATGTGTTGTTGCATTCTATTGGCCAGAATTTTATTGAGGATTTTTGCATCTATGTTCATCAGGGATATTGGTCTGTGATTCTCTTTCAATGCTGCATCTTTTTTCGGCTTAGGAATTAAGGTGATGCTGGCTTCATATAAAGAATTTGGGAGGACTCTCTCTTTTTTGATTGTTCTGAATAGTTTGAGAAGAATTGGAGTCAGTTCTTCTTTAAATGTCTGGTAGAATTCAGCAGTGAATCCATCTGGTCCTGGGCTTTTCTTTGTTGGGAGGGCCTTTATTACTGTTTCAATTTCTGTCTCAGTTATGGGTCTGTTTAGGTTTTCAATGTCTTCCTGGTTCAATGTAGGTAGGTTGCATGTGTCCAGGAATCTATCCATTTCTGATAGGTTTCCCTGTTTGCTGGCATACAAGTCCTTGTAGTAATTTCTGATGATTCTTTTTATTTCTGTGGTGTCTGTTGTTATGTTTCCTTTTTCATCTCTGATTTTATTGATTTGGGTCTTTTCTCTTCTTTTTTTAGTTAGTTGGGCCAATGGGGTGTCAATTTTGTTTATTTTTTCAAAAAACCAGCTCCTCGTTTGGCTGATTTTTTGTAATTTTTTTTGATTCAATCCTGTTGATTTCTTCTCTGATTTTAATTATTTCTCTTCTCCTACTAGATTTGGGTCTGCTTTGCTGTAGGTTTTCTAGATCCGTGAGGTGAATTGAAAGCTCATCTCTTTGGTGCCTTTCCAATTTCTTGATGTAGGCACTTATTGATATAAACTTTCCTCTTAACACTGCTTTTGCTGCATCCCATAAGTTTTGGTATGTTGTGCTGTTATCCTCATTTACTTCCAGAAAATTTTTGATTTCTCTTTTAATTTCTTCTATGACCCATTGTTCATTCAGGAGCATGTTGTTCAATCTCCATGTGTTTGTGTATGCTCTAGGGATTCCTGAGTTGCTAATTTCCAACTTCATTCCTTTATGGTCTGAGAAGCTGCATGGTATGATTCTAATTCTTTTGAATTTGCTGAGACTTGCTTTATGGCCTAGTATGTGGTCAATCCTAGAGAAGGTTCCATGTACTGGTGAGAAGAATGTAAAATCTTTAGCTGTAGGATTAAAAGTTCTGTATATATCTGTGAGATCCATTTGGGCTATAGTGTCGTTTAAATCTACTGTATCCTTGTTGATCTTCTGTCCTGTTGATCTGTCTATTTCTGAGAGTGGAGTATTGAAGTCCCCCAGTACTATTGTATTGGGATCTAAGTCTCCCTTTAAGTCCGTTAATAAATCTTTTAGATAAACCGGTGCCCTGTAGTTAGGTGCATATACATTGATAATTGTTATATCTTCTTGTTGTATTGATCCCTTAATCATTATATAGTGTCCCTCTTTGTCTCTCTTAACAGTTTTTGTGGTAAAGTTTATGTTCTCCAATATTAAGATGGCTACGCCCGCTCTTTTTTCATTTCTGTTGGCATGGTATATCTTTTTCCAGCCTTTCACTTTCAGTCTGTATGGATCTTTGTTAGAAAGATGTGTTTCTTGTAAGCAGCAAATAGATGGGTTTTGTTCCTTAAGCCAATCAGCCAATCGGTGTCTTTTAACTGGACAGTTCAGGCCATTCACGTTCAATGTGACTAATGATAAGTGGTAACTTTGCCCTGACATTTGCCAAAGATAAGTTCTAATATATGCTTTGAATTCCCTGTGATCTTTTGCTGTGAGGTTTCCTTCCTTTACCTTCTTTCATATTGATGACCGTGTTTCTGTGTTTCTGTGTGTAACACATCTTTAAGCATCTTTTGCAGGGCCGGACGAGTGGCCACAAATTCTTTCAATTTCTGTTTGCTATGAAAAGTCTTTATTTCACCTTCATTCACAAATGAGAGCTTTGCAGGATATAATATTCTGGGCTGGCAGTTTTTCTCTTAGTACCTGGGCTATATCTCTCCATTCCCTCCTAGCTTGCAGGGTTTCTGATGAGAAGTCAGCTGTGAGTCTGATTGGAGATCCTCTGAGAGTAATCTGACGTTTCTCTCTTGCACATTTTAGGATCTTTTCTTTATGTTTCACTGTGAAGAGTTTAATTACAACGTGTCGTGGTGAGGATCTCTTTTGGTCGTGTTTATTAGGGGTTCTGTGAGCTTCCTGTACTAGGATTTCTCTGTCTTTCTCCAAACCTGGGAAATTTTCTGCTAATATCTCACTAAAAAGGCCTTCTAATCCTTTCTCCCTCTCCATGCCTTCAGGAACTCCTAGAACCCAGATGTTGGGTTTTTTAATAGTATCCTGAAGATTCCTGACAATATGTTTTAGATTTCTAATTTCCTCTTCTTTTCTTTGGTCTGACTGTATCCTTTCCTGTTCTCTGTCTTCTAAGTCCGATATTCTCTCTTCTGCTTCACCCATTCTGTTTGTAAGGCTCTCTATTGTGTTTTTCATTTGATCTATTGAATTCTTCACTTCATTATGATTTCTCGTCACTATCACAGTTTCCTGTTGTACTAGTTGTTTCGTTTCATTTTGATTCTTCCTTAAAATTTCATTTTCACGAGAGAGATGTTCTATCTTGTCCATTAAGGATTTCTGTAGTTCAAGAATTTGTTTTTGAGAACTTCTTAAGGTTCTTATCAATTTTTTGAGATCTGCCTCTTGCATTTCTTCTATCTCATCATCTTCATAATCTTAAATTGGGGTGTCTTTTTCATTTGGGGGCGTCATGGTGACTTCCTTGTTTTTATTATGTCCGTTTTTGCGTTTGTTATTTGGCATATTGGAGATATTTGGTTTCTTCACTGTGGTGCTTTTTCTTGTTATACTATGACTCTAGATTAAGTGGACTGTCTGTTTTTGATGGAGCCTTAGAGGCTTGAGATGGGTGTGGCCTAAGAGCTCTGTTTGGTGTGCCAGAGGTGACACTCCCAGGTTAGGCGTGGTAGATCTCCCTCTCTCTCTCTCTTTCTTTCTTTGATTCAAAAGGGAAGTAATTCTGCACAGCTGAACGAAGTTGGAGGCAGTTAGCAGGCAAATGATATACCCACAGGAGCCAGAGATTGGAAGCTCTTTCCCAAGGACCACACAGGGAATCTGTTCTGCCCTCAGAGTGGGCTCAGATTCTCCTTCAGTCTCCCACTGGGTTGCCAAAGTTACATACTGTAGCGTCCCTGGAGAGTACTCACGTGAATTCCGTGAGTTCTCTCCCCCACTGTCTCTTTTTTCACAGTCTCAGTTCAGTAGCACCACAAATTTACTAGGTCCTAATCTCCTGTTAATTCGCCCCGCCCAGAGTCAGGTTTTTCTGCTAGGCTCAGGGCCGGAAAAGACCTGAGGTCGCTCTGCTTATGACGTATGTCCAAGATGGCGCCTGCTCTTTGTCTTGCTCGCCCTTGAGAGGTGAGCGGAGAGAGAAAAACCCATGTCCGTACCAGTCACCTTTTTTTTTCTCTCTCTCTCTCTCTTCCAGTTAGCCTGGTGAACTTTTACCCCCCGGGAGTCATTCCCTCTAGTCTCCTCTCTCTGCTTGCCTGCCGGTGTCTCGGGCTATTGAGGTTCGGCTCACCTCGCATTCCAGCGCTGGTGTGTTGAGTCTGCCGCTGGTGTCCCGAACTGTGGGCTCCCACGCTCTCCACACAGGTCCACTGTGAATCACACGTTCCGGAAGAGTTTCTTCTGCTGTTTCCTCCCCTACTCTTCCTTGAACCTGCAGTATCTCCACTTTTATTAAACTGTCTCTCCCCGGACTATCAGTGTGCTCCCTTCCTATTCCGCCATCTTGCCTCAAATATCCCCATTTGTCTTGTTCAGAATCCATGTGTGTCTTGCCCAGAGTACATGTCTTTCTGTCCATCTTTTCTAAAGGTCCTGTCTTCCCAGAGGCCCTGTCCATCTGTCTGTCTTGTCCAGAGGCCCTGTCTACCTGTCTGTCAATCAAGCACAGACACTCTGTTGGTCCATCTTTCTCATGGACCTATCTTCCTATCTTTACCATAGAGTGTGTCTATTCCATAGGCCCTATCTTTCTGCCTTGCTCAGAGGCCCTCTTCCCCTGAGTCCCAATCTGTCTGTTTCCCCCAGAGGCTAAGTCTGTGTGTCTGTCTCACCCAGAGGCCCAGACTCTCACTTTCTTTCCCTCTGAGGCCCTGTCTGTCTTGCCCAGAGACTCAGTATGTCTGTGTGTCTCTCTTGCCCAGAGACCTTGTCGGTATTTGTGTTGCCAGAAGCTGAGTGTGTCTTGCTTAGAGTACCTGTCTTTCAGTCCATCTTTCTTTTTAAAAAAAAAAAAATTTCCTTGGAAGTCAGAGTACACAGAGAAAGGAGAGGCAGAGAGAGAGGTCTTCCATCTGATGGTACACTCCCCAGTTGGCCACAACAGCCGGAACTGTGCCAATCCGAAGCCAGGAGCCAGGAGCTTCTTCCAGGTCTCCCACGTGGGTGCAGAGGCCCAAGGACTTAGGACATCTTCTACTGCTGTCCCAGGCCATAGCAGAGAGCTGGATCGGAAATGGAGCAGCCGGTCTTGAACCGGCGCCCATATGGGATGCTGGCGCTTCAGGCCAGGGCTTTACCCAGCTGCACCACAATGCCGGCCCCTCTGTCCATCTTTCTTAAAGGCTCTGTCTGACTTACCAGAGGCTCTGGCTGCCTCCCTGTCAGTCTAGCCCGGAGGCCCTGTCTGTCTGTGTATCTGTAATGCCCAGTTGCCCTGTCTGTGTGTCCTGCCTAGAGGTCCTGAGTGTCTTTAAGTGACCCTGCCTCTCCGCCTGTCCACGTTGACCAGAGGACCACTTGCCTGTTTTAATCTGATTTCCTGCTTGTCTGTGTTTCCCAGAGATCCAGTCTGTTTATCAGTCCTGCCCAGAGTACCTATCTGTCTTTCTGTCTGTCTTGTGCACAGTACCTTTCTGTAGGTCTGTCTTGCCTAGAGCCCTTGACGGTCTTTCTGTGGCTCTGTCTGCCCATCTTGCACAGAGGCTGTGTCTGTCTGTCTTGCCCACAGTTCCAGTCTGTCTGTGTATGTCATTCCCAGAGACCTGCCTGTCTGTCTCTCCTTTCCAGAGGTTCTGTCTGTCTTGTGAAGAGTCCCTGTCTGTCGCTCTGTCTTGCCCAGAGACTCTGTCTGTCCAACCTATCCATAGTCCCTCCCTGCCTGTCTGTGCTTCCCAGAGGCCGGTCTGTGTGTCTGTCATGCCCACAGGCTGTACCTATCTTGTTGTCTGCAAGTCCTGCCTAGAGTCTTTGTCTGTCTGATTATCCAAAGTCTCGTTGGTCTTGCCCAGAGTCCCTGTCTGTCTGTGACTATCTTTCCCAGAGGCACTGTCTGTCTCTGTGTCTTAGCCAGAGGACATTTTTTCTATCACTCCATTGTGCCCAAGACCCTGTCTGTCTGTCTATCTTGCCCAGAGGCCGCATCTGCTTCTGTGTTCATCTCACACAAAGGCTTTTTCCTGTGTGTCTTACCCAGAGCTCTAGTGTGTCTGTCTGGCTAGAAGCCCCTATTTCTGTGTGTCCTTCTGGCACAGGGCCCTTGATCTGCAGTGTGTCCATCTTGTTCAGAGGAACGACCTGTCTGCATGTCTTGCCCATAGCCACTATTGGTCAGTCTTTCTGTGGCCCTGTCTGTCCATCTGCCCTGTGGCTCTGTTTATCTTTCCAAGTGGCCCTCTCAGTGTATCTATCATCCCAGTTGCCCTGTCTGTCTCTCCCTAGAGGCTCTGTCTTCTGTAGAGTCCCTATCTGTCCGTCTGTCTTGCCCAGAGGCCCAGTCTGTCACTCTTGCCCAGAGGCCCAGTCTGTCTGTCTTTCCCAGAAGCCCTGTCTGTGTGTCTTAGTCAAGGGCCTGTCTGCTCTCTGTCTTGTCCAGAGATCCTGACTTTCTCTCTGTCTATCCCAGAAGCCCTGTCTGTCCACCTTTCCCAGAGGCTCTATCTATCTGTCATTCGCAGAACACCTGTCTTGCTGTCTTTCCTGTCCAAAGGTTCTGTCTTGGGCAGAGTCCCTATATATCTGTCTGTATGTCCAGAGGCCCTGTCTATTTATCTTAGGCAGAGTCCCTGTTGGTCTTTGTGTCCCTGGTACTCAAATCTGTCCATCTTGCCCAGAGGCCTTGTCCATACATCTATCTTTCCCAGAGACCCAGTCTGTGTGTCTTGCCAGAGGCCCTGTCTGTCTTGCCTAGAGACCTGATGTTCTGCTTGTCTTATCCAGAGGCCTTGTCTGTCTCTCCACATTGTGCAGAGACCCTGTCTTTCTATGTCTTGCAGAGCTCGTGAGCATCTGTCTGTCTTTCAGTGGCCCTGTCCGCCTGTCCATCTTATCCAGTGCTCTCTCTGTCTGTATGTCTCAGAGTCCCTGTCTACCTTGCCCAGAGGCCCTGTCTGTGTATTTGTCATGCCCAGGATCTTTTTGTCTGTTTTGTCCAAAGGCCTTGTCTGTCTTGTCCACAGGCCCTGTCGCTGTGTGTGCCCTTCTTGCCCAGAGGACCTGACTGTCTTGCCAGAGTCTGTCTGCCTGTCTGTTTTACCCAGAATCCCTTTCTGTCTGACCCTCTTTCCCAGAGGACCTGAATGTCTGTCTTGGCAAAGACCCTTTCTGTCCCCCTGACTTGCCCTGAGACCCTGTTTCTGTCTTGTCCAAAGGCATTGTCCGTATATATGTCATGCCCAGAGACCCTGTCTGTCTTGCTCAGGCTTCCGTCTCCGCCTCAGCCTGCCCCCGCGGCTTCAATTTCCCTAACATTTTTCTCTACCCGGTATGTTTCCCTAAGTTTTCTTCCAACAATATTCCTCCCTCATTTCTCCTGGCTTCTCCCCACAGTCCGTATCCGAGTCTGTTTGTTCTAGCTTTCACTTTCGCTTTCGACCTTAGAGATTTCTCCCAGCTTCCCCCCGTAGTCCGTATCTGAGTCTATGCCTAGGCTTTTGATAGCTTCTTCCGGCACCTTTTCCATCCAGCTTTTCCCTAGGCTCTTTGCTAGTCTGTCTCTCCAGTATTTTCCCACTTCTTCCCGTTTCTTCCCTCCTAGGTTTCCTAATCCGAGTCACGGCACCATTATGTCGCTCCCCCTCTTCGTGGAGGAGCAACACTGAACCCTGCCTAGGCTTCATATCCGAGTCACGGCACCATTATGTCGCTCCCCATCTTCGTGGAGGAACGACACAGGACCCTGCGCTGTTCTTTTGTCTGCTCGGCGCTCCCCGGGTTTGCTGCTGGTTCTTCCCGGGTTGGCTACCGACCCTTCCACCTCCGTGGAAGGGCGGTTCCCCCTAGCCACTTTCCCCACTTCTGCGGGGGAGCGGCACACCGCCGGCCGGCTCTCTCGGGGGCTGCACAGGTGTTCCTCAGGTGTTCCCCTTAGATGTTCCTGGTGCATGTTGTCTCTCTCCTCCTTTATAGTCCTCTTCCACCAATCCCAACTCTGCTACCCACATGCAAAGTACGCTGCTCTCCTCCAATCAGGAGCAGGTCCTACAGTTTATTGGCTGAACTGGAGGCAGCTGTATAGAAGCTGTTTCCTCCTCTCCCAGTGCCATATTGTGGGAGAGCAGATGCATAGAATAAGTCTTAATTCCAGTAACTTAGTCTAGTCCGAGTTGCTCCCAGTTGCTCCCCACAAAGGTGATGTGGTTAAGGGTGCCAAGCCTGGACTTGAACCCAGGACAGTCTGAAATCCTGGTCCTGAGCTCTATAGATAGCAGAGCCAAGGGTTGAATCTGGTAGCACCACAGCCTTCATGACTCTGAGGAGTCAAGGCTGGGGCAGGGCATTTCCCCAAATTCTGGGGTCACATTGGAGCAGCCTTCTTGAAATTCTTGTTTCTACTGTCCCAGAGGTTTCTCTGCCTCGATAACACTAATGGAAACAATTTAACAATGCAGAAAAACTTAGATCATTAAAAGAACCAAAAAGGTCACTTACATGAAATTTAATTTATTTTCATACCAGCAGCTGTCAGTTCAAAGAACAACAAAGTAGCTGTGTATGCTTAATTTCATCAGTCTGCTGCCTATGACCACAGAGTGTGACTTTTGGATTGAAGGCAGAGCACATGACATCTGAGCCCGCCCTCTCCTGCAATGGGCCCTCTATCAGTGTGTGGAGGAGGGGTTGGCAGCCAGCCTGAGGGGTAGAGGGGCCTGAGCAGAAGAGGGCACTGCAACTGGGCAGAGTTTATCACTGAAGAGGAGATACCAGCAGGCTGGGCTGCAGACCCATGGGCCTTGCGTCTTCACACTGGCTCAGCCACCACATCCTCCCTGTAGACTTTTCAGCCCTGGTGAACAGTTGCAGAAACAGTCTCAGAGGGTCTCCCTCACCATAGTTGAATAAACCGACCCAAGCCCTGGTTTATTACACTCCCAAAGCCATGTTTTTATATCACCACATGGCCTCTGAGTCCCTGTGCATGGCATCTCATAAAACCAGAGAGACTAGGGCCCACAGAGGCAGGGGACCTCAGGTGGCAGGGCTATGGCCCTTGTCTGGTTGAGCTGCATGCATGGCTCACTGCTCCTTGGGCAGAGTCACTCCTGCTGGCCCCTGCACAAGAAGAGAAAGTGACCACGCCCTAGAGCAGATTCTCCCAGTGCTTCCTGCTCCCAGGCATTGGGCTGATCACCAAGGAAGAGTTGTGTGGGGCAGGTGGTGCTGTCACCCTGCCTCCTGCACAGAGGATTCAGAGGGCTTGTACAGCACCACCAAGGGCTCCCCCCGATTAGTCATACAGGGCATGCTGACTCCCAAGAGCACTGTGGACTGGTGGTACTGTCACCCTCCCCTCTGCACAGACTGAGGGCTTGTGCAGTGCCTGCAGAGACTCCCCCAGGGTCAGTCACACAGCACATGTGTGGTCTACTCCCCAACATTTTCATTCTGCCAAGATGAGCATGGTGCCCATCCAAACCACCAAGAAATCTGCCCAGGAGAACCTTGAGGTATAGGGCCGAACCCCAGAACCTAAAGGCCAGCCAGGCTTCCCTCCCTTCTACAGACACAGAACTGATGGCCTGGGAAGAGGAGAGCCCTCAGCCATGCAGGGTCAGCTTCTGTGCCCATGATGGCCTAGATCTCCCAACTCTGATGATTGGCCTCAGGTTTTGCACGACTTACAAGTCCAGCTGGTCCCCTGCCCAGTGGCCTGTCCTGCATCACATGGGCTATGCTTGCCCCACTGCTTTGTGACTTGAAGAACAGACTCTGTGTGGGAAGGAATCCTTCCAACAGCAGAGTCAGGGGTGTGTAACCTGGTTAAGCACCCCTCCCCCAGGAAAGGATCCCACCCCCCAACACAATACCAAAGAATCCCCAGTAAAGGTTACTGAGAAAATGACCACTAATTTATTGTAAAATTAAATAAGGTTGAGCAACTCAGAATCATTAAAATATAAAAAAAGTCGTGTTTTTTTGATTTGTCACATTAAAAAGAAGGGAGAGAGCATGCTGTTGACGGATGATCTCACTGAACAACAGTTGGTCTCTGAATCACACTCCCAGCAGTCGGATGCTGCTAGGCTGCTGGCTCCCATGCTGGGCCCAGGCACTCAGGACAGAGAAGGCCTGTGGGGTAGAGAGAGAGAGGCAGCCTGGCCACAGCTTCACCATCCTCCATCTGCCCCATGGCACACCCTGCCACCCACCTCTGAAGAGGGGCAGGGCCCATGCACTCCTCCTCTGGCCTGCCCCTGTGCTGGAGGAGGGGGACAGGGCCCTCTGCCATGGAGGTGCCAGCCTGGCTATTGGGTCAGAAAATGGGCAAGAGCAGAAAGTCGAGGCCCTGAAACAGGCTATGAGGTTGTGGGGTTAGGAGAGGCACGGACCACAGCTTAAAGGAGGCAGGCCCCGGACCCAGGGACTCTGGCAGGGGATCTGTTCACCTAGGACCATGGGGCAGTCCACTTCATAGCTCACCTGCCCTAGAGGGCCAACCTCCATGCCCAGAATCTGCTCCTCCCATCAGGGCTTTCTCCTGGGGGCCCCTCCTCTCTTACCCCCTCCAGTGCTTCTCCCTCCGCTTCCTCTCTCCTTTCTTCCACACAAGCACATTGGACATCTGTACCTGTCAGGCCCGTGGTAGGCATGGTCCCTCCCCTCACTCCAGGAGTGCCCTTTCTGACTTTGAGATGGTTCTTTGAACGCCCAGTTCTCCCTGGCTTCTGGCTGATTTGGTTGTTGCTTGGGGGATTTGAATACAGACCCCTCAGCTGCCTGCATCACCTGTGGAAACCATGTGGTCCACGGCCACCCCTGCAGAGTTCCTGGTTGCTGATGCCTGCTCCACAGCAGTGCCCCTGGCTGCAATGTAAGGAAGTCTAAGACAAAGGGCTATGACTTTGAATGGGGTCACTTTTAGGGGCAACTTGGGCCACTTGGGATTCCCAGCCCACAGTCCTCAATCTCGTCTTGAGAGTGTCACAAGTTCAATGTGGACCCAGGACCAACAAGCTGGGTGGTCCCATTTCTATAGGACTAAAGCCTCACTGTACACTCTGATGCCTAACACAACCACCCAGGTGTTTGTGAAACTCAGAAAGAAGTAACAGGCAGTTAAGACACTGGGGCAAAAAATATCCTACATGAAGGATCTCTGTGAGTGAGACCCCGGTGGGAAGAAGGGGCCATCAAAGGAGGTAGTTTTCTCTGAAGGGAGGAGAGAACTTCCACTTTGCTTACAGCCCTGTATAAATAATGACGGAGTTTGAGGACTCAAAAGGCTTCCATAGCCTAGGCAGCTCATGGCAAGAGCCTTGGGTGATCACTGATGTCATACATAGTGTCAACTGTTAAATGAACCACAGAAGTCATTGTGCACTTACTCCTGATGTTGGACCTCTGTCCTTAATGAGTTGTACCATGAGAATTAACTGCAAAACTTGTTCTCATACAATACTTCATATGCTGGGGGGTGGGGTGCAAACTGTTGAAATCTTTACTTAGTATAGAGTTGATCTTATGGATATAAAGTTAATTAAAAATGAATCTTAATGAAGAATGGGATGGGAGAGGGAGTAGGAGCTGCGACAGGAGTGGATATGGGAGGGTGCATATGGGGGGAAAAATCACTATATTTCTAAACTTGTACCTATGAAATTTGCATAAATTAAATAAAAGCTTTAAAAAAGGAAAGAAAAGAACAGGCAGTGCTGCTTGTACAACACAGCCAGAACCCTCTAGAAAACCATGCATGGGCCTCAGGAGCCCATCCAGCCCAGAGAAATGACTGGGACTGGAAAGTGCAAACTGGGCTTCAACTCATCGAACACTCATCCTCAAAGCACTGGAGAAGTGATTCTCATTTAATCAGCATTTTGAAGGACAAAGCCTGTGTGGGGATGCGTGTGGCCATGGGAGTGAGCACACCCCTCCCTTCTCACCCCAAGACAGGGTCAGAGCTGTCTCCATGCCTGGATCTGGTGCAGACCTGTCTCTTAAGGCAGAGTGATGGCACTGTCCCTGGCCTATCTTGATTGAGTTTCCAGTTCTGAAGCAGCCCGGGTTGGGGGTACACGGAATGTCTGGGTCTGCAGGTTCCATCCTGAAGCCCAGCCTGGGCCTTCAGAAGCATGTGGTGAATGTCCTCCATGGCCATGCTCCCATCCTACTAGCAGGTGATGTCATAAATCACTATTATCATTTTATAATAAATTGTGATGTCATAAAAGCATTATGACATGTCATTATTGGGATAACATAAACATGAAATTGTGATTTTACAAACTATTGTATTCTCATTATGAATTTTTGTCATAAAAACCAGTGTAACATCAGAAACATTGTTGTGTGTCATAATTGCAATATCACAATATGTCCTAAAATACAATTGCTGTGTCATAATCCATTGTGATACTGCCAAAACCATTGTGATGTCATTATCAATTGGCAATATATATAATTTTTTTTTTGGAGACTGTCTTATTTTACAAAGTATAATAGTTTCCAGTTGCATCCATTTTGTTGTGAAAGACAGGATTTCATTCTTTTTTATTGCTGAGCAATATTCCGTAGTGTATACTAGCACATTTTCTTTCTCCAGTCATCAGATGATGAGCTCTGGGTGGATTCTATACCTTGGTTATTGTGAATTGAACTGCAATAAATATACAGATAACCCTTTCATATGCTGATTTCATTTTGCTCAGATAAATTCCCAGGAGTGATATGGCTGGATCATGTGGTAGATCCATTTTCAGCTTTCTGAGGCATGTCCATGCTGTATTCCACAATGGCTGTTCTAGCTTGCATTTCCACCAACACTGGACTCGCTAATCTTCTTCTCCACATCATCACCAGTATTTATTGATTTTTAATTTCTTTCTTGACAATAATAATTTAAATTTGGGGCAGTATAGAACTCATTTCCCTAAATGTTCAGGATCACTAGCAATCAGGGAAATGCAAATCAAAACCACAATGAGGTTTCACCTCACCCCGGTTAGAATGGCTCACATTCAGAAATCTACCAACAACAGATGCTGGCGAGGATGTGGGGAAAAAGGAACACTAACCCACTGTTGGTGGGAATGCAAACTGGTCAAGCCACTATGGAAGTCAGTCTGGAGATTCCTCAGAAACCTGAATGTAACCCTACCATTCAGCCCAGCCATCCCACTACTTGGAATGTACTCAAAGAAATTAAATTGGCAAACAAAAAGCTGTCTGCAGCTTAATGTTTATTGCAGCTCAGTTCACAATAGCTAAGACCTGGAACCAACTTAATGTCCATCAACGGTAGACTGGATAAAGAAATTATGGGACATGTACTCCATAGAATACTATACAACAATCAAAAACAATGAAATCCAGTCATTTGCAACAAAATGGAAGAATCTGGAAAACATCATGCCGAGTGAAATAAGCCAGTCCCAAAGGGACAAATATCATATGTTCTCCCTGATTGGTGACAACTAACTGAGCACCAAAAAGGAAACCTGTTGAAGTGAAATGGACACTTTGAGAAACAGTGACTTGATCAGCCCTTGTCCTGACCGTTGATAAAAAACTTAATAATTTATCCCGTTTAGTATTTTTTTGTTCTACTTAATACTATTGGTTGAACTCTGTAATTAATACACAATTATTCTTAAGTGTTGAAACATAATTGAAAAGTGATCCCTATTAAATATAAGAGTGGTAATAAGAGAGGGAGGAGATGTACAATTTGGGACATGCTCAATTGGACATGCCCCAAATGGTAGAGTTAAAAACGTGCCAGGGGATTCCAATTCAATCCCATCAGGTTGGCATGTACCAATGCCATATCACTAGTCAAAGTGATCAGTTTCAGTTCACAGTTGATCATAATGATAAGACTAAGAGTCAAAGGGATCATGTAAACAAGACTAGTGTCTGCTAATACTAACTGATAGAATTAAAAAGGAGAGAATGATTCAACTTGGGATGTGGGATACACAGCAAACTCATAGAATGCCAGATGTCCTAAAGAGCACTCTAGCCTCAGAATCAGCCCTTAAGGCATTTTGATCTGGCTGAAGAGCCCATGAGAGTATTTTAGGCATGGAAAGCTAAAACGCTCTGGCAAAAAACAAGAGCTAAATGAAAGATTTCTGGGAGTGAGAACCCAGTGGAAAGAACGGGCCATCAAAGAAGGAGGTACCTTTCTCTGAAGAGAGGAGAGAACTTCCACTTTGATTATGGCTTTGTCTAAATAAGATCGGAGTTGGCGAACTCAAAAGGTTTCCATAGCCTTGGCAACTCATGCCAAGAGCCTAGGGTGATTACTGACACCATAATTAAGAGTGTCAATTTGTTAAATCAAAAACAAGAGTCACTGTGCACTTACTCCCCATGTAGGAACTCTGTCCTTAATGTGTTGTACAATGTGAATTAATGCTATAACTAGTACTCAAACAGTACTTTACACTTTGTGTTTCTGTGTGGGTGCAAACTGTTGAAATCTTTACTTAATATATACTAAAGTGATCTCTATATAAAGAGAATTGAAAATTAATCTTGATGTGAATGGAATGGGAGAGGGAGCGGGAGATGGGAGGTTGCGGGTGGGAGGAAAGATATGGGAGGGGAAAAGCTACTGTAATCCAAAAACTGTACTTTGGAAGTTTATATTTATTAAATAAAAGTTAAAAAATAAAAAATAAAAGCTTTAAAAAAGGAAAGAAAAGAACAGGCAGTGCTGCTTGTGCAACACAGCCAGAACCCTCTAGAAAACCATGCATGCGCCTCAGGAGCCCATCCAGCCCAGAGAAATGACTGGGACTGGAAAGTGCCAACTGGGCTTCAACTCATCACTCATCCTCAAAGCACTGGGGAAGTGATTCTCATTTAATCAGCATTTTGAAGACAAAGCCTGTGTGGGGATGGGAGTGAGCACACCCCTCCTTTCTCACCCCAGGACATGGTCAGAGCTGTCTCCATGCCTGGATCTGGTGCAGACCTGTCCCTTAGAGAAGAGTGATGGCACTGTCCCTGGCCTGTCTTGATTGAGTTTCCAGTTCTAAAGCAATTGGGGTGGGGGTATGCGGATTGTCTGGGTCTGCAGGTTCCATCCTGAAGCCCAGCCTGGGCCTTCAGGTGCGGGCAGTGAATGTCCTCCATGGCCATGCTCCCATCCTACTAGCAGGTGTGCAGACTTTTGTCTGAAATTGCTGGCATCAATTGGTAAAGGGCTGTTGTATGAAACACCAGTGCCTCAGCGTTCCCGGCTACCTGGAAACCCCAGACTGTAAGCTCAACCTTCACAGGCTCTCCTTGTCTTCAGGATAGATGATGAAATTCTGGCATGTTTTATTTGCAGTAACATCTGATGTTGTAGATAGCAAGCCCTGATGAGTGGGTACCGAGATCTCCTTCCTGTCTGTTCCCATTGCCTCCTCTTCACCACCTGTTGGAAATCATCACTGACCAGTGGAAATGGTGACATGTCCTGTCTCTGTGCCACAGCCCTGCTTTGCTCTGGGGCTCCACAGCACAAGTGTGGACACATCTGTCTGCAGAATGATTTCTGCATCTCCAGTTGCCCACAGGGACCAGCAAATTAAAAATTAAAATCAGTCACTTAAAATTTGGGGTGACCATTTGACCTGCCTCCATTTGACATACAACATTGGCGTGTCTGGTTTCAAGTCCAAGCTCCCCTCATTGCTCTTGTTTTCTGCTGATTTACAAATCCCAGGAGACAGAAGGTGATGATTCAAATAGTTTGGTCTTTGCCAACCATATGGAGACCTGGATTGAGCTTCCCACTCCTGTCTATGTTTTAGAAACATTTCATTATTTATTGTACAGGTATTTTCTTTGGAAAATAATATAGTATTTAATGTTTACATGTTCTTTCTTTTTTACTTCAATACAGTCATATTGAATCTACCTGATAAAATTTTTCATAAATTTTTACCATTTTATTTAATTAATTTTGAAAAAATTTTAATATTTTTCTTTTTAAATTATTTATTTAAAATTTTGAGATAGCATATTTTAAATTTATGTTAGAATCAAAGGCTCCATGGATCCACTAAATGAAATATTTAACAAATAAAAAAGTAAAAAGATAAGATTCTAGCAGGAAAATAGGCAAGGGCAGTAACAATAATCAAAGTAAAAGATGTTTAATTTCAATAACATAAATGTTAAATAGTCACAAAATCATTAAAGCCAGAGCAATATATAATTCCATTCAAATTACTTGACAAAGATTTAAAACAAAATTTGGCAAAACACTGTACTTGCACCAAAATGAATACGCAGGCACTTCTCTATTATTTTTTAAATTTTAGTTCCCTTATGAGGGAGAATATACAGTATTTGTATTGTTGTGTCTGGCCTTATTTCAATACTCCAGTTCAATTCATTTTTGCTACAAATAATTCTTATACCTGAATATTTCACATTTTCTTTATTCCTTCATCTGATGCTGGACACCTTGGGTGAATCCATATTCTGGTATTGTGAACAGTGCTGGCATAAATTCAGTGAAGCAGATAACTTTGATTCAATGAATTTATATATTTTGGGTAGATACCCAGTAGTGGCATTTCTGGATCATATTACAAGTTTATTTCTAGTTTTTAAAGGAATCTCCACGTGGTTTTTCTCAGTGTTTGCACTCATTTGCAATCCCACCAAGAGTGTATAAGGGTTCTCACTTCTCCATACCATACCCTTGCCAGGATGTGTTGCTCACTGTCTTTTGGATAATGGCCATTCTGACAGGGGTAAGGTGATTTATCATTATGGATTTGATTGACATTTCCCTGATGGTTACTGAGTGTATTTTCATTTATTTGTTAGCCATTGGTGTTTCTTCTCTTGGTAACTGTCTATTCAGGTCCTCTTCACATTTCTTACTTGACCTGTTGTATTTCTGTTGTCAAGTTTTGAGTTCCTGAGATACTCTGTATATTAACCCTTTGTTGAATAACAGACTTGCAAATATTTTCTCACATTCTACTGGAACTCTCTTCACTCTACTCATTGTGTCCTTTGCTGTGAAGAAGCTTCTGAGTTTGATATTCTCCCGTATGTTTAACTTAGCTTTTGTTGTTTTGCCTCTGGGTTTTTTTTTTGTTTTGTTTTGTTTGTTTTTTTTTTTGTTTTGTTTTTTTGACAGGCAGAGTGGACAGTGAGAGAGAGAGACAGAGAGAAAGGTCTTCCTTTGCCGTTGGTTCACCCTCCAATGGCCGCCGCGGCCAGCGCGCTGCGGCCGGCGCACCGTGCTGATCCGATGGCAGGAGCCAGGAGCCAGGAGCCAGGTGCTTTTCCTGTTCTCCCATGGGGTGCAGGGCCCAAGCACCTGGGCCATCCTCCACTGCACTCCCTAGCCACAGCAGAGAGCTGGCCTGGAAGAGGGGCAACCGGGACAGAATCCGGCGCCCCGACCGGGACTAGAACCCGGTGTGCCGGCGCCGCAAAGCGGAGGATTAGCCTAGTGAGCCGCGGCGCCGGCCAACCTCTGAGGGTTTTTAATCCAAGAAATCCTCACCTACAGAAATGATTCGAAGTGTTACCCCTAAATTTTCTTCTAGCAATTTCATAGTCTCTGGTCTTAAATTTAAGCCTTTGCTTCATCTTGAGTTGATTTTTCTATGCAGTGAGAATTAAGCATCTAATTTCATTCATTTACAAATACAAGTCAGGTTTTGCCAACACCATTTATAGAAGAGACTGTCCTTTCTCCAGTGTATGCTCTGGGCACATTTGTCAAATATCAGTTTATTGCTCATGATCACTTTGCCTATTCTGGGTCTTTTGTGTCTCCATATTAATTTGTTCGTTTTTCTTTTCTGTACACTTTAATTACTCCTTCAGTTTTATTGTTCATTTATGGGTCTGATTAGATTTTCTATATAGTCTTGATTTAATGTTGGTATGCTATATGTATCCATGAATTCTTTCATTTCTTAGAGGTTTTCCAATTTGGCTCATAAGCTTTCTTAAGATCATTTGTATTTCAGTGGCATCACTTATAATAACTCCTTTTTTGTCTCTAATTTTATTATTTGAATTTTTGCTGTCTTTGGTAATTTTCCTCTACTTCATAGTGTGCTAACCTTTAGCATTCAAATATTATTTAAGTATCTAAAGTCTATCAGTGTCATTCTTTATTAACATCAAAATGACCCTTTTTAAAAAGATTTATTTATTTATTTGAAAGTCAGAGAGAGACAGAGACAGAGAGATGGAGAAAGAGACATAGACAGAGAGAGCAAGGTCTTCCATGCCCAGTTGGCAACAATGGCCGGTGCTGGCCCAAGCAGAGGCCAGGAGCCAGGAGTTTCTTCTGGGTCTCTCATGTGGGTGGTAGGGTCCCACGTACTTGGGCCATCTTCTGCCACTTCCCCAGGCACATTAGCATGGAGCTGGATCAGAAGGGGGATAGCTTGGACATAAATCAGCACCCATATTGGACACTGGTAACACAGGTGGCAGCATTATGCCCTATGCCACAATGTCAGCCCCAAAAGTGATCTTGATTTTGCTTTGATTTTCTTTCTGTATTTTTTTATTTTAGCTATAAGTATATTTTGGAGTTTTCTCATCTTCCATGGATTTCTCCCATGTATATGTGGTGTTCACATTAAACTTTTGCTTTAAGTATGTGTGTGTGTGTGTGTTTATGTGTGTTTGTATACTTTATTTTATAGATAAAAACCTGTGTATGATATGAAGAAGAGCAATGATGTTTCCACCACTGGTTAAAAGAACAGAATTCTTCCCAATGTCTTTGAAGCCACCAGAATGATTGTTTTTCTCTTTAATATATGGGTAGTTAAGTTTGCATGCTGATTCTAACAAATTTTTCCCTCTTTTGGCTGTTTCTCTACATGGTTTTGCATCCACTTCATTTTGACTACACTTGATCTTAGCAAAAGGCCAAGAAGCGATATCCATTTCATTTTGTTAACCAAAGGTCTCTAGATTCCTTAATACTGTCTTTAAGTCTTTACACATAATCTATGAATTTCCTTTCTTCTTAAGCTTTGTTGCATTTTCCTTGTCTATTCAAACTTCAAAGATGTTTGTTTCCTTTCCTTATTCCAATTTGAATGATGCTCTGGATATTTTTCCTCTGGCTTTTCATCTTGCAGACTGTGGTCAACAGATACCAAGATGTATTTTTGCATCTTTTTAAAAACATTCATATATACAAGTATGCCTTCTTCCTCACCTTGAATAGTGATCTCATATAATATACATTATGTTATAATATTATAATAAAAAATACATAGTGATCTCTTATATATTGTAATATAATATTGTAATAAATGAATAATATAATATTATATTATGTATAATATTATATTATAAATAATTATAATAGTTATAATATATATTATAATAGTTATAATTATAATATATAATTATATACATATGTGTATATATACATATATAATTATAATAGTTATAATTAATATTTAATTATAGGTTAGTGATGGATATTAACATACTAATATGGATATTAATAATAACTACGTGGCCGGCGCCGCGGCTCACTAGGCTAATCCTCCACCTAGCGGCGCCAGCACACCGGGTTCTAGTCCCGGTTGGGGCGCCGGATTCTGTCCCGGTTGCCCCTCTTCCAGGCCAGCCCTCTGCTGTGGCCAGGGAGTGCAGTGGAGGATGGCCCAGGTGCTTGGGCCCTGCACCCCATGGGAGACCAGGAAAAGCACCTGGCTCCTGGCTCCTGCCACTGGATCAGCGCGGTGCGCTGGCCGCAGCGCGCCGGCCGCGGCGGCCATTGGAGGGTGAACCAACGGCAAAGGAAGACCTTTCTCTCTGTCTCTCTCTCTCACTGTCCACTCTGCCTGTCAAAAAAAAAAAAAATTTATTCTTAAATATTTCAATTTTCCTATATATTCCTGCAGATATAAGAAATTTTTAATAATTACAAGAGATAAGTCAACACAATACAACAAAGGAGATTTCAGTTTCCATGGTGATTTAAAAACTCCAGTTGTCTCTGATTGATATTCATCTTTAATTGGAGCTGGCTCTCTTTGTGGCCCAGGTAGGCTCTCTATGTGGGCCAAGTTTCATCACAACATGGGGATGGCTTCCAAGAGCAAGCTATCTGAAGTGGAGAACCTTTTCTACCTACTATTGCAGTTCAGCTGGCATCACTTTTACCACATAGGATCCATTCAAAGCAAGTCACTATGGTTGGCTGATAATCTACCTTTTTGAAAGGATGTATATTAAAATGCCCTATGAACATATTTTAGAACAGCACAATTTACCCTCAGTCACAAAATTTTTTACTCATCCTACTTGAAAAATACACTCACCCCAACTCAACACCCCCAACAAATCTGTTAGTTTGAATCAAATGGAGTCTTGATACCACAGTTCTATTCATACCCTCTGGGCACTTTGTTCTATCCTTTTTATAATCAATGACCTGTGCTTGCTGCCTGCTTCCTCCATGTAGAACTTCTCTAGGTTCTTACAGCTCCCACCCACCTCCTGATCTGAAGGCATCTTACATGGTTTAGGTTTTCATTTCTATGTTTTAAATGGAAATTCCCAATATGTAGTATCAGAATCTGTGTCTGTTCTCTATTATTGTGTAGCAAACTACTCAAAATTCAGTGAATTCAATTTAATTTTTCTTTTCTTTTTTTTAAAGATTTATTTATTTATTTGAAAGTCAGAGTTACAGAGAGGGAGGCAGAGGCAGAGAAAGAGAGAGAAAAAGAGAGAGATCTTCCATCCAATGGTTCACTCCCCAGATGGCCACAACGACCAGAGCTACGCCGATCTGAAGCCAGGAGCCAGGAGCTTCTTCCTGGTCTCCTACTTGGGTTCAGGAGCCCAAACACTTGGGCCATCTCCTACTGCTTTCCCAGGCCATAGCAGAGAGCTGGATCAGAAGTGGAGCAGCCGGTTCTTGAACCAACGCCCATGTGGGATGCTGGTGCTTCAGGCCAGGGTGTTAACCCCACTGCGCCACAGCACCAGCCCCTTCAATGTAATTTTTCTGTCCTATCTAAAGGCCATATTTTATAAGTTACACATCATTCCCATGGTAACTTAAACTGAATACATAATATTTGACCTATTTCAATTGCAGCAATAACAAATCTATTTCCTTAAAGATGCAGATGAGGTATGTTCCCAAAATTTGGCATTTAAGTTACATTATTTGATTTATGAAATGAATTATACATAGCAAATGACATCCCTTTGCATTGTGTTTATAATAAATACGACATGAAATGTTTTTAACATATGGCTAATAAGTTATGTGAAAATATAAACTTTCATAATGAAGAATATAATATACTCATATGTAATATACTCATTCCTTAGTTATAATTGCAGTTAATGGCTTGTAAATCTCAACAAGTCTATGTATTTAAATGGCTCTCGCCAGCGCTGTGGCTCACTAGGCTAATCCTCCTTGCAGCGCCAGCACACCGGGTTCTAGTCTCGGTCGGGGCGCCAGATTCTGTCCCAGTTGCCCCTCTTCCAGGCCAGCTCTCTGCTGTGGCCAGGGAGTGCAGTGGAGGATGGCCCAAGTACTTGGGCCCTGCACCCCATGGGAGACCAGGATAAGTACCTGGCTCCTGCCATCGGATCAGTGCAGTGTGCCAGCCGCAGCGTGCCGGCCGCAGCAGCCGTTGGAGGGTGAACCAACAGCAAAAAGGAAGACCTTCCTCTCTGTCTCTCTCTCTCTCACTGTCCACTCTGCCTGTACAAAAAAATAAATAAATAAAAATAAAAAAATACATGGCTCTGAAGTTTCATGACTTCTGCATGCTAAAATTAATATCAGATAATAATGGCATCATTAGCCTCCTAGATGCATGGGAGTGGTAAGCTCAGAAAACCCCATTTAGTAATAGTTTGTCAAGAAATTATAGCTCATAAGCTGTTACTTGACAGATGATGTTTAACCTGCCATTTACTTGCTCCAGGTTTAGCTTTTGCCCTCTGAAAAAGTGCTCAATTCCTTAACATGAAGTAAAAACACCCAGACCATTTGGTTCTTGTAAAGAGAAGCTAGACAGTTGTAATTCCACAAGTCTTCTTCTTGAACTCTAGCATTTTGCACATATTCTGATTCTCCCTCTAGTCTGGTATACAGATATGAACTGTAGGTATCAACAGTAGAGTGACCAATGTACATTTCAGTTGCACTAAAAGTCATACAATATTGTCATGAAACTAGGAGCCATGTTCCTTATGTGCATTTCAATAGGGCCCTATTTCATTCCTTTCTTTCTATACATTGCATGGTGATTGCCTAATCAGCTGGCATTTGGGGAGGAAAAGAAGGAGAAAGGTTACAGTATATGATCAACAGACAGGCTGTATAATCTTCAAGTTCTAATTCCATTACTAAGTGCAAGGTCCCAGGATGAATAAAGAATGAGAAAATCAGAAATTAACCCAAAAATTATTCAATTCTATGTGCAGCTATGAATATATATTTGATACTAAATATGTACTGTGATCACATATACATATCTTTCCTCTTAACAGTAATATAGTTCTCAACCTTTGCGTTCTTAGACTTGGCTAACTCTGAAGTCTGAGGTAAAGAGTGTAATCCCTCCTTTATTACAGAACTTGGATCAGGATCTTACTCTGTGATCTCATGAGGAGGCAAACAGAAAGCAGGACAAAGTTTTAAAAACATCCCAGAAATATGCATATATTCTTTATGTATTTTATATTTTAGATATTAGTGGGTTTTATTAAATATATGGCATGAAAATCTTTAAAAGTTAAATTTTTTGGTATTATATCTGTATCATGAGACTAGGTGTAGTATTAAAATTTTATTTATTTGAAAGTCATTAAGGCATTCACAGAGAGAGAGAGAGAGAGGGAGGGAGAGAGAGGGAGAGAGTGAGTGAGCTGGCTCTCCCTACACTGGTACACTGAAAAGTCTCCATTTCATCAAGGCTACAGTTCATACCATCTTCAGGTATCTGTTTAAACATCATGTTTTACAAAAGGACCTTCCTGAGCTCCAATGTAAATTGGGACCTCCCTGTATTTCTCTCCATAACAATGTAAACTTTCATGCTATGCTTGTCTTACGGATTTTAGGCTCATGATAGGTTTCATCCTCCACAGCATACACAGGCACCACACCCAATGTGTACTGTGAAACAGTGACACAGGTGAATTTGATCTTGTGTGAAAGCAAAGCACTGTCCAGATTTTATTCCTTTGTTTTTAAATAACATAACATGTCTCAAAGATCATAATACCCTTGACTCTTATGTCACTCAAGTATTATAGTCTTTCTTGGTGCATACTAATTAGAACTACATGTTCACTGGATTGTGTTGTACCTAGGCTAACAGTTACGGCTATGAAGGAAAGATTCTTGTTATGCAGGTCTATGAAGCTCTAAGAGAACCTGTATAACATCCTCACTTCTTAATGATGCGAATATGTCCACAAAACACAAGAGGCATGTATTCCTGGTGGGACATTTTGAAGTACATGTGATGGCTTTTTCCTTTGCATTTCCCTGTAGAGTATGTCTCCAGAATGTCCAGGGTATCAATAAACATGGAGGGGATTAGGAATGTCACGAGTTCACATTAGGCAGGTTGGCATTTGGCATAGCAGTTGAGAGGACCCTGAGAACACTTCCATCTAATTTCTGAGTGCCAAGTCCAATTCCATCTCTGCTTCAAGAGATAGCATACTGTTAATGAACACTATGGGAAGAAGCAACTGCTAGTTCAAGTACTTGGGTCCCTGTCATTCATGTGGAAGACCTGGATGGAGTTTCTGTCTCTTAGCTTGCAGCTAGCACAGATCTGGCTATTTGTGGATACTGGGGAGGGAAGCAGAAAATGGGAAACTTCTCAAAAAATAACATTTAGAGAGAAGGAATATATGCTTTTCAGAAATTTTTGAAATTAAGTTGGATAAATTTTTCTTTCTCAAGTTTTCTACAGTTCATACAAAGATGTGTAGACACATACATACATACATAGCTCACACATCACAGAATTTATTTAAAAGCCAAAAATTTGTTTATTGACCTTTTGTAGCTAATAAAATAAAGGTAAAATATGTGTGGGAAGTCTTGACAGAGCAGTTCAGCATTAATAGAGATGGTTCATAAATGATATTTATCAATGCTATTGAATTCTAACTCATTTAAAGTGGGAGTAATTGATCATTATCTTACATTCACTTATATTTTCAAAATCACCAAGTAATGAAATTTTATCTAAATATGCATTCTGTAAGACAGATAGCTGAGCTGCCCTGACTGCCAGGTAGGAGGGGTGTTCTTCCATCCCGATTCTACAAGGCCAGCTCTGTTGTAGCTCTGAGAAGCTCACAGTGAAATTAACCAAACAAAAAATGAAAAAAGGAATCAAGATTTGTTTGGGTTCAGTATTATGGAAAAAAGAGTTTTGTGATAGAATATATTACCACAAGCCATTAGTTACTGGTAATAAGGTATGGAATGTGGCAAATGACTGTATGTGTGAGTTGGAGGTCTTCTGTCCCAACTTTCTTCTTTATGCGTTTTCCTTTAGAGGTGCTTTAGAGATGCCTTCTGGTATATGAGAGAAAGGGATGGAGCTACAATGCATGAACGAAGTGCTACTCGTCAGGAATGTGTGTCTGGTGTCAGCCCTAAGCTCCTGCTAACAAAAGAGCAACCAGGATTTTCCCCCAAGCTAGAGATGTTATAGTGAAGTGTCATGATTCCGATCTCTAACCAAGGGTCAGTGTGTAGTTGCAGAGGAAGAATAGTTCAGAGACCAAAAAAACTACTTCCTAAGATTATACAATTTTCTTTAGTTTTACTCCAGACCTTTCTTAGTTGTATCTCATTTTCCCCTCTGTAAAGTGAAAATACCACTACTATCCTATGTCGTGGGGCCATTGTGTGGATGAAATGGGAACATGCATTCATCTTTCTTGTAGTAGTGCCTGATCAGGATAACTCCTTGATCGAATGACTGTCTTCTGCAACACAGTAGCCATGAATATTGAGTAAGCCTATGATTGTGGAGCACCTGACACAAAAGGAGCATCCCTTTTACCATGTCCTGGAGTCAGGAGTGCAGCGCCACAAAATGAGGGCACCCAAGGCTACAAGGATGCATGGTGATTGATCACAGATGCATCCCCAACTCCCTTGCACAAGTACCTATATTCACAAAACTGAAATATTTTCATCACTATATGGCAGTAACTGAGCTCCATTTACATAGCAACTCACTTAATCCTCACCAACTGATAATTGTGTCAAACCTATTTTACCTGTAAGTTAACTGACATTTAGAAAGATAAAATATCTTCTTGCTTAACCTCAGAACTAGAAAGTGACCCTAATTTGAGTTTGGGATTAACTCCTCTCTGTGTCTGAAGCCCGTTTTTTTTTTTATCACAACTCCTACAGAAGCCTAATACTCCAGATAAATATCCCAATTAAGAAGATTGTTTTTAAAAATATATTTTTAAAAGATATTATTTATTTGAGAGGCAGAATTACAGACACACACAGAGTGAAACAGAGTGTGAGGTCTTCCATCCACTGGTTCACTCCCCAACTGGCTCCAAAAGATGGAGTTGGGCCAATCCAAAGCCAGGAACTAGAAGCTTCCTCTGAGTCTCCCATGTGCATGGAGGGGCCCAAGCACATGGGCCCTCCTCCACTGCTTTTCCAGTCTATTAGCAGAGTTCTGGACCAGAAGAGGAGGAGCTGGGATGCTAACCGGAGCCCATATGGGATACTGGTGCCACAGGGGAATGCTTAACCTACCATGTCACAGCACTGGCTCTTAAAAATATACTTTTAATACCACAGACAAACATCCCTGTGTTGTATTAAATTTTCATTCTGAGGAGATTCCAAGATGGCTGAATAGGGAAAAGATGTGCTGATTTGGACGAGAAGATAGCAGAAGAAAAGCAAAGTGTGTTCCTAGAGGAGAGCTAGAGAGATGTTTTCAGTGGAAATTCTACAGAAAGAAGAGAGACACATGGAGCATCATGGAAAGAGTGGACATGCAGCAGTGAGCAGGGACCGCACACATAACTCCCACAAATGGGGGCTGTAGGAGATGCCAGCTGTGTGAGGGCAGCCCACGCCACTGGTGATATTTGAGAGCCTCGCAGACCACACTGACTTTGAATCCATCCTGGAGCCCTAGCAGGGAGCAGGGTGTTACCTAACCCAGTGAGTGAAGGCTCATTTCTTTTGCCCCATTACCCAAAAAGAACACCTGGCAACCATCAAGAAGGAACCATCTTGACACCAGTACAGGCTGTGGTGGCATTCATGCATGCAACCAGATTTTACCAGAGGGAAAAATCCTCATATCCCACTGACTTTGAGTCTGGCTGGGAGGGCTGACTTGGCCTAGGACCTCACTTAGGATTGTGAGGTTCCCCCATCCTCTCAGCCTATCGAAGACTCCAGGGCTCAAACACCCACAGGCAGCTACCTCAGGAACTGACTGTACTCTCCCTCAGGGACAGGGCAGGCTTGCAGGGTGGAGAGGAAATTCTCTGCATCCTGTGACTTTGGAAGCCTCGTGTTCTGTGACTGTAGGAACTCTATGAGTATACAATATGGCTTAGGATGCAGCTGGGTCTCTGGGAAATCACTGTGTCTGGATCCAGAGGCTCAGAGATCCCTAACTGCCTGAGCTGGATCATTGCAGAGGGTTCCATGCTCACAGTGTGGACTGCACATATCCTTTACGCAGTTCATGCCCCAGAATGGGTGAGGGTTGTAGCCACTGTAGGTTACCCAGGCATTGATCGCCTCAGAAGAAAGGAGGTGAAGTTGTGATTATGCCAACAACCATGATCATACCCTACCCCCAACTGGTACTACAGATCAATCATACCCAATTCGGGTGTTACCCTGGAATCTTGCCCCAGACTTCAGCATGGGCCTGAGCTCCCCAACTCCACCTGGCACATGCCTCTGGGTACTCACTGAAGAGCAGACACTCCAGTAAGCCCCATAGAAATAGTTCAAAGATATAACCTATCAGTGGAGAAAATCAACAAGTGTTTACACAAATGACAATAAATAAAAGAAAAAGAAAGACATCAGGTATTCCCCTAAGGAGCATAACAATGCCTCAATATTAGAATATAAAGATGAAGAGATTCATGAAATGCCTGAAAATGAATCCAAAATAATGAGCACAGGATTACTCAAAAGCAATGAGAAGCAAATTCATGAATTACTTAAATCCACACATGACATGAAGGAAAATTGCTCCTGTGAGATAGGGATATTGAAGAGAAATCAAGCTGAACTATTGGGAATGAAGAATTCAATATGTCAAGAAATACAATGGATAGCCTTTACAACAGACTTGCTGAGACCAAACAAAGAATATCTGAAGGAAAATTGTTGGAAAATCTCAGTCAGAAAGAAGAAGAAGGGAGAGGAAGAAGAGGAGGAGGAAGAGGAGGAAGGAGGAGAATTTGGAGGGAGGAGGAGGAAGAAGAATAAGGAAGAAAGAGGAGGGGGAAGAAGAAGGAAGGAGGAGAAGAGGAAGAACAGGAATCAAGATTTATGAGATATTATCAAGTGAACCAAAATATGGATCTTCAGATTTCCTGAAAATGTGAAAAGAGAGGGATTAGAAGACCTATTGACCTGGGAAAGCAGTGGAAGATGGCCCAAGTACTTGGGCCCCTACACCCATGTAGGAGACCCGGAGGAGGAGCCTGGCTCCTGGCTTCAGATCGGCACAGCTTCAGCCACTGTAGCCAATTGGGGAGTGACCTAGCAGATGGAACATCTCTCTCTCTCTCTCTCTCTCTCTAACTCTGACTTTTAAATAAATAAATAAATCTTTAAAAAAATAAAGAAAGCCTCTTGAACAAAATGATAACCAAAGGCATCCCTAATTTGGAGAAAGAAAGGTACATCTACATACAGGAAGCACATAGAACTCCTTATATATGTGACCAGAGATCTGTACCATGACACATTGTATTCAAATTTCCAACAATAAACTATAAAGAAAAGATTCCAAAATGTGCACAAGAGAAATGCCAGATTACTTTCCAAGGATCTCCGTTAGAATCACAGCTGATTTCTTATTAGAAACCCTACAGGCAAGGAGAGAATGGGAAGACATAGTCCAAGTCCTAAAAGGAAAAAAAAAAAAAAGCTATCACCTCAGAATACAGTATCCTGCAATGTTCTCATTTAGGAATGAAGGTGAAAAAAAGACCTTTGTAACAAAAAGAAAAGAATATGTCACCACATGTCTAGCCTTACAGATAATGCTTAAGGATGTGATACACATAGAAATACAGAAAGTCATCATTATGAAAGAATGTGAAGACAGAAAATCTCCCAGTAAAAGCACACAGGAAATTCAAAGTGAATAATAGAAATATTTACAAAAAAAAACAGCGGGGTAAAGTTGTTGCTTATCAACCTTGAATGTAAAAGACCTAAATTCTCCAATTAAAAGATACATATTGGTTGAATGGATTAAAAAAAAACAGCCAATTCTATTTGCTGCCTACAAGAAACACACCTCACCAACAAAGATACACACAAACTAAAAATGAAAGGATAGAAAAGTTATTCCATGCTAGCAGAAAAGAGGAATGGGCAGGTGTAGCCTTCCTAGCCTTCCTAACGTCCAACAAAGTAGACTTCGACAAAAAAAAAAAAAAAAGAACTGTTAAAATGGACAGGAAAGGGTTTTATGTAATGATTAAGGGACCAATTTAACAGGATGATGTTACCATAATGAATGTATATGCACCTAATTACATGATGCCTGGCTATTTAAACATAAATCTAAAAGGAGACATAGATTCCAATACAATGCCAATGGGGGACTTCAACACCCCATTCATCATGGAGATATGAACTACATACAATATCAACAAAGAAACAACAGCGCTAATCTAGACTATGGACCTAACATAACTATAGAATATTTCATCCCACAGTTGAAGAATATGTATTATTTTTTTTCAGCAGACAACACAAAAGATAGGTGAAATGAAGCACTGAAAAAATAAACAAAATTGATACACTATTGGCCCAATCAACTTAAAAAAGAGAATATCCAAATCAAAACAATGAGAGATGAAAAATGAGATGTAACAACAGATACCAAAGAAATAAAAATAATCATCAAGAATTACTACAAAGATATGTATGCCAAGAAATTGGAAAATCTAGAAGAAATTGATAGATTCCTAGACCCATACAATCTACCATAATAAAGGATTGAAGATACTGAAAACCTAAATAGATCAATAACCAGAAAGAGATTGAATCATTAATCTCAAAAAAGAAAGGCCTAGGATCAGAAGGCTTCATAGCTGAATTCCTCCAGACTTTTTACAAAGAACTAATTCCAATTCTTCTCCAACTATTTACCATAATTAAAAAGGCCAGCATCATCTTAATTCAAAAATTAGAAAAGGATATAAGAAAGAGATCTATAGACCAATATCAAAAACCAGAAAAGGATATAAGAGAGAGATCTATAGACCAATATCCCTGATTAACATAGATGCAAAAATCCTCAAAAAAATACTAGCTAATAGAATCCAGCAACATACCAGAAAGATCATTCAACTGGACCAAGTGGTATTTATCTCTGGTATGTATGAATATTTCAACATATGCAAATTAACATGTGATACATCACATTATCAAATTGAAGAACAAGAACCACATGATTTTCTGAATTGCACAGAAAGCATTGATAAAACAGAACAGCTTTTCATGAGAAAAAATTAAGCAAATTGTCTGTAGAAGGAATATCCCCAACATGCCAAGACAATATGTGACAAACTCATACCCAGCATTAAATTGAATTGGGAAAAATTGGAAGCATTTCTACTAAGATCTGGAACCAGACAAGAGTGCCCACTCTCACCATTGCTATTCAGTGTACTCCTGGAAGTTTTAGCCAGAACCATTAGGCAAGAAAAATAAATTAAAGGGATACAAGTTGGAAAGAAGGAATTCAAATTCTCCCTCTTTTCAAATGACATGATCCTATATAGAAAGGAGCCAAAAGATTCCACAAAGAGACTATTGAATCTCCTAAGAGAGTTCGGTAAATTTGTAGGATATAAAATGAACACACAAAAATCAACAGCCTTTGTATACACAGACAATACTATGACCAAGAAAAAACTTGTGAGATCAGTCCCATTCACAATAGCTACAAAAGATTTTAAATACCTTAGAATAAATTTACCCAAGGACTTGAAAGATCTCTACAATGAAAATTATAAAACGTTAAAGAATGAAATAGAAGAAGACAAAAAAATGGAAAAACCTTCCAACTTCATGGATTAGAGGAATTAATATTATCAAATTATCCATATTACTGAAAGTAATTTATAGAGTTGATGAGATTCCAATCAAAATACCAATGGCATTCTTCTCATATCTAGGTTAAAATCATGCTAAAATTCATATAGAAACACAACAGACCCTGAATAATTCAAGCAATCTTAACAAAAACAAAGCCAGACGCATCATAAGATCTCATTTCAAGATATACTACAGGGCAGTTAAAATCAAAACAGCCTAGTACTGGCACAAAAATTGACTTGTAGACCTGTGTAACAGAATAGAATCCCTAGAAATCAATCCACAGATCTAAAACCAAGTAATTTTTGACAGAGGAGCTAAACTTAATCCCTGGAGAAAGGACAGTCTCTTCAACAATGTTGCTGAGAAAATTGGATCTCCATGTATGGAACAGGAAACAAGACCCCCACCTTACACATTTTACAAAAATAAAGTCAAAATGTATCAAAGATATAAATTTACAACCAGATTCCATCAAATTATTAGAGGAGAACATTGGGCAAACTCTGCAGGTCATTGGCATAATTAAAGACTTCTTGAAAATTCCCCAGAAGCACAGGCAATCAAAGCAGACAGACTAAAGGGATTACATCAAGCTAAGGAATTTCTGCAGTGCAAAGGAAACACTTAACCAAGTGAAGAGGCAACTGGCAGAATGGAAAATACTATCTGTAAAATATGAAACTGATAAAGGATTAATATCTGGAATCTATAAAGAGCTTAAGAAACTCAACAACAAAGCAAACAATCCATTTAAGAAATGGGCAAAGGACTTCAACAGGAATTTTTCAAAAGGAGAATTTCAAATGTCTAATAGATACAAGAGAAAGTGCTCAGGACCACTGGCCATGAAGGAAATGCAAATCAAAACCACAATCAGGTCTCTGCTCACCCCAATCAGAATTGTTCTAACACAGAAATCAAAGAACAATGAATGCTCATGAGGATGTGGAGGAAAAGGTTATCTTATTATTTTTGCTGGAAATACAAAATGCTACAGCCATTGTGGAAGACTATGGAGATTCCTCAGAAATCTAACAATAGCTCTACCATACAACCCAGCCATCCCACTCCTGGGGATTTACCCAATTTAAATAAAATCAGCATGTGAAAGAATTATCTGTACCCCCATGTTTATTACAAGTCAGTTCACAATACCTTAGATATTTAATCAACCCAGATGCCCATCAACCGATGACTGGATAAAGAAAATGTGTTATATAGACTATTACTCAGCCATAAAAAAGTATGAAATCCTGTCTTTAACAACAAAATAATAGAACTGGAAACCATTATGTGTAGTAAAATGAGCCATTCCCCCAAAAATATGTTTCCCTGATCTGTGGTAACTCACAGGGTACAAAAATATGTTTATAAGTGAAATTGACATCTTAAAAATTGATTATTGTTTACAGCTCTTGTCTCTACTATTGTGGAACAGTGCTTTTTAGTTTTTGTTGAATTCTTTACTTAGTGAAGGTTAATCTAATGATTATAAAAAACAAAGTATATCATTTTTTAAATTATAGAATAATAAAGGAAGAGGAGGGAGGTTGAAAGCATGAAAAAAGTTTATTCTGCACATGAGAACAAAGATTTAAAAGTTTTAACAGAGGCTTTTAGATATGTGGAAAACTCCAAGTAGGCAAAAAAGAACCAAAATATTGTGTTCAAAATAGTCAGTTTTTATTTCTTATTAGAGATAGATAAACACACACACACACACACACACACACACAAATTCACACACAGAACTCATCAACTGGTTCACTGTGCAGGATGCCTGCAAAGGCTGAGACTGGGTTTGACAAATCCAGGAACACAATCCCAGTCCCCCACAAGGATAACTGGAACCCAATTATTTGAATCACGTGCTAAAAGTGGATATCAAACTCTGGCACTATGATATAGAATCTGGGCATCCTAACCAGCATCTTTTTTTTTAAAAGATTTATTTATTTATTTATTTATTTGAGAGAGAGAGAGAGAGAGAGAGAGATACAAAGAGAATATTCCATCTGCTGGTTTATTCCCCAAATGGCGACAAAGGCTGAGGATGGCTCAGGCCAAAGACAGGAGTCAGGAGCTTCTTCTGGGTCTCTGACATAGGTGAAGGGTCCAAGAATTTGGGCCATCCTCCACTGCTTTCCCAGGTGCATTAGCAGGGAGCTGGATCAGAAGTAGAGCAGCTGGGACTCAAACCAGTGCCCATCTGGGATGCTGGCACTATGGATGATGGCTTAACTCACTGCACGACGATGTTGGCCCCCTTAACCAGTATCTTAAGCACTAAACTAATCACATCTCCTTGGGTTGAACATTTTTGCTGGGGAAGTGTTCTAGCCAAGTTCTTGGGTGATTCTACAGGAAGTAGTAATACATCATACAGCTATCACATCCCTTCACTGCCCCTTAAACTAGAGCACCTGATAGCGTCATTTGGTGCTTCCTATTTACAAGGAGCCTTCAAAAGCTTCATGCAAAATGTGTATTAAGAAAAAAAATGCATGCATTCCAAAATTTTACATCAAAATAAACTTGGGCTTTACTTTTATTCTTCCATGAACTTTTTGAAGTATTCTCATAGGAGTCAGCACCTCAAGAGAAATATACAAACTGGAGAGAGAACCTAGGAAGCATCCATGAGTATGTAATAATACTGGACCAAAAGGGTCAGCATTTAGAGAGTTTGGATGGGAAAAAGAAAGCCAAAACAAAGCCCAGGGGGGTCTCTAGACAGATTAGGAGTCAGCAAAGGAGACAAAGAAGTTGGCTTGTGGTGAAGGAGGAAAACTACCCCTGTGTGAATTTATAGAAGCAAAGGAAGAATATGTCGGGATCATACAGCCTGACTAAAAGTTGCTAGAGATCAAATAAATGATGGCAGATGGGTCATCTGGATGTTACTGGGGACCTTCACCTGAGCATTTCACTGTTGGAGTGAGATGAAGCCAAAATGGTGTTACATTATTGAGAACTATCAGAGAAAAACTTTCGTGTTTCAGAATGGTCTTTCTCATCACAGTGACTGGGTTATAGAGAAATGTTCTGGGGAGAAAAAGGAGACTCAAGACTGCTCCTGATCCATTAAGTCAAACTTTTATTTTGCGGGTGAAACTCTAGTGAAATGCAAGTAACATCCCATTTATTTTATAGTTACTTCCAATCTCTAATTTAGTTATATTCTTGTATCTGTTCTGCACTGGTTTGAATAATGAGAAAGAATACTTTTTTCTGTCCACTGACATATAATTGACACAATTGATGATATAACCATTATTTTTGAATAACATAGTTTCCTCACATATATATAATATAAATAGATATAAGCACTGATAAATGTGTATTTTTATGCTCATAAACTTATAAAGCTTAAATCCCAGAATCTATGAAATATAGAGAAAAGCCACAGAGATGGTGAGAAATACCACTATACTCAGATTTCGAGAATATAATAACTGAGAGAGTTTACTCAGTAATGTGGATGCTTATAATTCAAATTATAATTCAATACCCACCCCTAATGTCTTGTGTGTACTAGGAGGAGGTGCATTACCTTTGTATGATACACAGAATATGGGTGTATGCATGCACAACCAGCTGACACAGAATAGGTAGCAAATAAACATCAGCTTTGGGGATTATTGGGTACCTAGCAAGTGTATAATATTGATTTATTCATTTGAAAGATTATTCATACTTTTAAATTTTGTCACTAAACTAGTCTTTTTGAGTTGGAATCACTATTATGGAGAATAAAAAAACTGGGAGAAAATGAAATTTCTTTACATTGAATTCCGTGTCACTCCATAATTAAACAACTGCCGAACTTTTAAAGCTAAGTCAAGTGTTAAATGTAAGCATACTCGGGCCGGCGCCGCGGCTCACTAGGCTAATCCTCCGCCTAGCGGCGCCAGCACACCGGGTTCTAGTCCCGGTCGGGGCGCCGGATTCTGTCCCGGTTGCCCCTCTTCCAGGCCAGCTCTCTGCTGTGGCCCAGGTGTGCAGTGGAGGATGGCCCAGGTGCTTGGGCCCTGCACCCCATGGGAGACCAGGAGAAGCACCTGGCTCCTGGCTCCTGCCATCGGATCAGCGCGGTGCGCCGGCCGCAGCGCGCTGGCCGCGGCAGCCATTGGAGGGTGAACCAACGGCAAAGGAAGACCTTTCTCTCTGTCTCTCTCTCTCACTGTCCACTCTGCCTGTCAAAAAAAAAAAAAATGTAAGCATACTCAATAATTTCACTTAAATGCTCAAATTCCATATGCAGCCAGCAATTTGAGCACAAATAACAACTTGTTACATTGTTGAAATTAAGGATAAAACATCACAAGAGATTTTTCCCCATTTGGTCTTTGTGTATGTAAAAATCATCATTCAACAGAGATAAGCATTTATTTGCCTTATTGAAAATAAGAGAGCTCAAGTAACATGTATTCAGTACTCTATATTTCTTAAGAAATATCCTGTGGCTGGCTCTGTGGCATAGCAGGTTGAAGCCCCAGCCTGCAGCGCTGGCATCCCATATGGGTGCCGGTTGAAGTCCTGGCTCCTTCTCTTCCGATCCAGCTCCCTGCTATAGCCTGGGAAACCAGCAGTAGATGGCCCAAGCCCTGCGCCTGTGTGGGAGCCCTGGAAGAAGCTCCTGGCTTCCGATCAGCTTAGCTCTGGCTGTTGCTGTCATTTGGAGAGTGAACCAGTGGAATGGAAGGCCTCCCCACTCCCCGGCTCTACCTCTTTCTGTAACACTGTCTTTCAAATAAATAAAATAAATCTTTTTTAAAAAATCCCAGAAGTACCATTGCCCTCATGTAAAAAAGTCCTCAACTGCTTTAAGAGGACTGCAAGTGGGACATAAGGTAGGGTGGGAAGAATCACTATGTTCCTAAATGCATGATGTTTGTATACCTTAAAGTAAAACAATAAAAAAAACACAGGTGCCCTATTTCTGATAAATTCAAGACATTGAAGCTATTCTAACCCTGATAGTTTCCTTTCCAGATTCATAACTAAAATGCTTAATACAGCCAGGAAACTCCTCTGATGTCTCAATGAAAACTAACATATAAAGAAAATGAATATACATACCAACAAATGAGCACCATCATCTGTTACTTTAGTGACTCTAAATCCCAAACAGTGCATCAATTTAAATTATGTGCTAGAATTTCATCAACTTAAGGGGCATTTCAGCATGTTAAATTGACATAAACGTCATAACAATGGTTTTCAAATAATGTGCGTGTGCATCAACAGAATGACTCACATTCTGGCTGATTGGGAGGGACAACAAAAATATCGAGGAAGAGATGAGAGGAAAGAAAAGGAGATCAGAGGGGAGAATGAGGGGAGGGGAGGGGAGGGGAGAAGGTGGGAGGAAACTCTCATCCATTGGTTCACTTCAAAATAACTCCAAGGATCAGGGCTGGGCTACCCAAACCTGGTCACCAAGGATGCAATGCTGCATCTCTGTCACCCATAAGGGACACCTGAGTTGAGTTTCTGCCTCCTGTCTCCAACATGGCCACAGCAGACATCTCTGAACTAGTACGTGGGAGTTCAATCTGTGTTTTGTGTTTCTCCCTCTGCCTGTCAAACACTTGAAAAAAGAAGAAAAATCAAGCACCATTTCTGTGTTTTGATATCAAATATAATCTTTACAAATCATATGTGGCAGTACCTGAGAATCCCATATAAATCTACATCTTCATCATCAGATTCAATAAGAGACACCACATATATAAAATTGTGACAGATCCACTAATGAATAACATTTATTACTGTGAATTTTATGTACAATATGTACATATATGCACTTTTAAGTATATATATATCTCCAGCCATATATGTTTAAATAAATATAAAAGTAATAGTAGGAAACAATTTTAGGGAGTTGAAAACAATTTCAATAAGAACATTTGATTGAATAAAAAGGCAAAGAAAAATGCTAAAAATGGTATCTGATTTGGATCTGCTCATTTCAATTCATACAATAGTATTTACTCACCATTTGTAATGCTGTCAAACTCATAAAGAAAACTTGATTACTCTTGATTAGGTTTCTGCTTTTGAGCACTTTTAATGATAGCAAGATATTTTTCACCCTCCATTTGTAGACATTGAAGTGGGTTTCTACAGCAATAAATAAAATCACAAACTCAGGAGACATTCAATTTCTCAATTATTAATAGACTATTTACTTTGTATTCCATATCATGGGCACAATACTAGCAAAAGCTGAAAATACAAATAGAAGATTCTGCCCAATGTTAAAGTGAGCAAAGACATAAAGGAAGGCAAGTACAGAAAAGTATAACTCGCCATTATCAGCATCCAAGTCAATGAAGGACAGTAAGAGCAGAAAAGAGAGGATCAGCACTTCAAAAATGGAAGCTCATCCTCCCAACAAAGAAAAGCCCAGGACCAGATGGATTCACTGCTGAATTCTACCAGACGTTTAAAGAAGAACTAACTCCAATTCTTCTCAAACTATTCAGAACAATCGAAGAAGAGGGAGTCCTCCCAAATTCTTTCTATGAAGCCAGCATCACCTTAATTCCTGAGCCGGAAAAAGATGCAGCACTGAAAGAGAATTACAGACCAATATCCCTGATGAACATAGATGCAAAAATCCTCAATAAAATTCTCGCCAATAGAATGCAACAACACATCAGAAAGATCATCCACCCAGACCAAGTGGGATTCATCCCCGGTATGCAGGGATGGTTTAATGTGCGCAAGACAATCAATGTGATACAACACATTAATAGACTGCAGAAGAAAAACCATATGATTATCTCAATAGATGCCGAGAAAGCATTTGATAAAATACAACACCCGTTCATGATGAAAACTCTAAGCAAACTGGGTTTGGAAGGAACATTCCTCAATACAATCAAAGCAATCTATGAAAAACCCACAGCCAACATCCTATTGAATGGGGAAAAGTTGGAAGCATTTCCACTGAGATCTGGTACCAGACAGGGATGCCCACTCTCACCACTGCTATTCAATATAGTTCTGGAGGTTCTAGCCAGAGCTATTAGGCAAGAAAAAGAAATTAAAGGGATACAAATTGGGAAGGAAGAGCTCAAACTATCCCTCTTTGCAGATGACATGATTCTTTATTTAGAGGACCCAAAGAACTCTACTAAGAGACTATTGGAACTCATAGAAGAGTTTGGCAAAGTAGCAGGGTATAAAATCAATGCACAAAAATCAACAGCCTTTGTATACACAGACAATGCCATGGCTGAGGAAGAACTTCTAAGATCAATCCCATTCACAATAGCTACAAAAACAATCAAATACCTTGGAATAAACTTAACCAAAGACGTTAAAGATCTCTACGATGAAAATTACAAAACCTTAAAGAAAGAAATAGAAGAGGATACCAAGAAATGGAAAAATCTTCCATGCTCATGGATTGGAAGAATCAATATCATCAAAATGTCCATTCTCCCAAAAGCAATTTACAGATTCAATGCAATACCAATCAAGATACCGAAGACCTTCTTCTCAGATCTGGAAAAAATGGTGCTGAAATTTATATGGAGGCACAAGAGACCTCGAATAGCTAAAGCAATCTTGTACAACAAAAACAAAGCCGGAGGCATCACAATACCAGATTTCAGGACATACTACAGGGCAGTTGTAATTAAAACAGCATGGTACTGGTACAGAAACAGATGGATAGACCAATGGAACAGAATTGAAACACCAGAAATCAACCCAAACATCTACAGCCAACTTATATTTGATCAAGGATCTAAAACTAATTCCTGGAGCAAGGACAGTCTATTCAATAAATGGTGCTGGGAAAACTGGATTTCCACATGCAGAATCATGAAGCACGACCCCTACCTTTCACCTTACACAAAAATCCACTCCACATGGATTAAAGACCTAAATCTACGACCTGACACCATCAAGTTACTAGAGAACATTGGAGAAACCCTTCAAGATATTGGCACAGGCAAAGAATTTCTGGAAAAGACCCGGGAGGCACAGGCAGTCAAAGCCAAAATCAACTATTGGGATTGCATCAAATTGAGAAGTTTCTGTACTGCAAAAGAAACAGTGAGGAGAGTGAAAAGACAACCGACAGAATGGGAAAAAATATTTGCAAACTATGCAACAGACAAAGGGTTAATAACCAGAATCTACAAAGAGATCAAGAAACTCCACAAAAACAAAACCAACAACCCACTTAAGAGATGGGCCAAGGACCTCAATAGACATTTTTCAAAAGAGGAAATCCAAATGGCCAACAGGCACATGAAAAAATGTTCAAGGTCATTAGCAATCAGGGAAATGCAAATCAAAACCACAATGAGGTTTCACCTCACCCCGGTTAGAATGGCTCACATGCAGAAATCTACCAACAACAGATGCTGGCGAGGATGTGGGGAAAAAGGGACACTAACCCACTGTTGGTGGGAATGCAAACTGGTCAAGCCACTATGGAAGTCAGTCTGGAGATTCCTCAGAAACCTGAAGATAACCCTACCGTTCGACCCAGCCATCCCACTCCTTGGAATTTACCCAAAGGAATTTAAATTGGGAAACAAAAAAGCGGTCTGCACCCTAATGTTTATTGCAGCTCAATTCACAATAGCTAAGACCTGGAACCGACCTAAATGCCCATCAACGATAGACTGGATAAAGAAATTATGGGATATGTACTCTTTAGAATACTATACCGCAGTAAGAAACAACGAAATCCAGTCATTTGCAACAAAATGGAGGAATCTGGAACACATCATGCTGAGTGAAATAAGCCAGTCCCAAAGGGACAAATACCATATGTTCTCCCTGATCGGTGACGACTGACTGAACACCAAGAGGGAAACCTGTTGGAGTGAGGTGGACACTATGGGAAATGGCGGCTTGATCAGCATAGCCCTGACTGTTAATGAACAACTAAATACATTATCCCTCTTAGTAGTTTTTTTTTATCTGTTCTACTTAATATGACTGGTTTAGATCTGTAATTGATGCACAGTTATTCTTAAGTGTTGAAAATTAACTGAAATGTGATCCCTGTTGAAAATGGTGGTGGGAATGGGAGAGGGAAGAGATGTATAATTTGGGACATGCTCAGGCTGACTTGCCCCAAGTGGTGGAGTTGGAAGCATACCAGGGGATTCCAATTCAATCCCATCGAGGTGGCATGTACCAATGCCATCTCACTGTTCCAGGTGATCAGTTTCAGTTCACAGTTGGTCATGGTGAAGGGACTGGGAGTCAAAGGGAGCACATAGACAAGTCTAGTACCTGCTAACGCTAACTGATGGAGTAAATAAAGGGGAGAGTGATCCAACATGGGAAGTGAGAATCTCAGCAGACTCATAGAATTGCAGATGTCCTAAATAGCACTCTGGCCTCAGAATCAGCCCTAAAGGCATTCGGAGCTGGCTGAAAAGCTCATGAGAGTATTTCAGGCATGGAAAGCCAAGACACTCTGGCAAAAGATCTCTGCGAGTGAGATCCCAGTGGAAAGAACAGGCCATCAAAGAAGGAGGTACCTTTCTCTGAAGGGAGGAGAGAACCTCCACTTTGACTATGAGCTTGTCTAAACAAGATAAGAATCGGAGAACTCAGAGGGCTTCCATAGCCTTGGAAACTCATGACTGGAGCATAGGGAGATTACTGATGCCATAGACAGGAGTGTCAATTGGTAAAGTCAACAACAGGAGTCACTGTGCACTTACTCCTCATGTAGGATCTCTATCCTTAATGTGCAGTACATTGAGATTTAATGCTATAACGAGTACTCAAACAATATATTTTACTTTGTGTTTCTATGGGGGTGCAAACTGTTGAAATCCTTACTTAATGCATACTAAACTGATCCTCTGTAAAAAAAAAAAAAAAAGAAATTATCAATTCCCAACTTGACTCTCACTGGGATTAAACATGACAATAGGTCTGCTCTGATTTCATCATCATTTTAAAAAATCATCTATTATTTTTCACTTTATGTTTCTGTGTGGGAGCAAACTGTTGAAATCCATACTTAATGTATACTAAGCTGATCTTCTGTATATTAAGATAATCGAAAATGAATCTTGATGTGAATGGAAGGGGAGAGGGAGTGGGAAAGGGGAGGGTTGTGGGTGGGAGGGACGGTATGGGGGGAAAGCCATTGTAATCCATAAGTCGTACTTTGGAAATTTATATGCATTAAATAAAAGTTAAAAAAAAAATAAAAAATGAAAGTAAAAAAAAAAATGGAAGCTCATGAGCTACTGCAAACACAGCGACATGTTTTGAAAGCAAGATCAAGTGCAGAAAAAGGCATGAAGTGCATACTAGATGAGGTGGCATGAGAAAAATCATGGTGTAAGAATCAACATGGCCAACTAAGGGTCCCAAAGTGAGGCAGTAAAACTGGAACACAGTTATTGGGGATTGGATAGAGAGGTGCATGTGAGATTTACAGCAAAACTACAAAAACAAGGGTGATCACACTAGAGTGTGAGCTCTCCTCTTTTGGCAGTGTGTAATAAGCTCATCTAGAACCACAGAAAAAGAAATTAGTCAACTGACACCTTGAAATCCATCTAAAAATGGCACTTGCTTGAGTAAAAACAACTGTTAACCAGACGCAAAGGTGTCAACATAGGAACACAGGAAGCATGAGACACCTACAGAAGAGCACATCCATTTTCCTGAGATATGTCCTGATTTGAAGGAAATCTATCAAATGTCTGAAAATATTCAAAGCAATAATTCCAAGAAACTCAATTAGATGCAAAAGGTAGACAGTTCAAAGAAATAAGAAAAACAATGCATGATATGAATGAGACATTCAAAAAAGGAGATAGAAATAGAAATAATTTAAAACAATCAAATTGTGGAGTTGATGATTTCAGTCAATAAAGTAAAAAAAAATTCAATTGAGAGCTTCAATAACAGAATAGAGAGAATTTTTGATTTTGAGATGAGGACTTCTTAAGTAATGCTGTCAGACATAAATAAAGAGAAAAGAATGGAAAGGAATGAAGAAAACTTACCTGGCATATTGAATACCAATAAGCAAAAGCATATTCACATTAAAGAGATAGCTGAAGGAAAAGAGAATGGAAATAGCACTGAGAACCTATTTAACGCTGAGAATCTATTTAATTAATAGTGAAAACTTTCCCAGTCTTGAAAAAGATGTGGCCATCCACATACAGGGAGCTCAACCAAAAAGACGACCAAAAAAGGACCCTCTTTGATGCACATTATAGTAGCATGGTCAAATGTTAAGGATGAGGAGAGAATCCTAGGGCCAGCAAGAGAAAAACATTGTGTTTCAGATGAGAAAAATCCACCAGACTAACAAGACTTCTCAGCATAATTTCTACATACCAGAAGAGAACGGGCTGATACATTCAAGTTTTCAAAGAAAAAATTCAAAGCCCAGATACTATATCAAGTGAAGATATCCTTTAGAAATGAAGGAGAAATAAAATATTTCCCATAAAGTCAAAAACTTTAGAGACTTCATCACCGCTATAGCATCCCTACAAGAAATTCAAAAAGAAGTTCTACATTACAAGTACCATGATGCATAGCAATCATGAAAGCAGACAACAGTATCTACAGACAACAGTAGATCTACAAAAGAGAAAGGAAAGGAAATTCTATCATATGCTGAAATGACAGAAAGCTTCCAAAATTCAGTAACGAATAATGAGAGGTAAAAAGAAACAGAATATACAATAAGTCAGCAAGCAACAAAGTGACATGTTTTAGTTCTTATCTCTCAATATTAACCTTGACAATAAACTGATTAAATTTCCCATTTAAAAGACATAGGTTGGCTGAATGGACAAAAAATAAGGCAATTATATGCTGCCTGCAAGAAACTTATTTTACATGTAGACACACATACAGATTAATTATTGGAAAAAGTCATACCATCTAAACAGAAATCCAAAACCAACAGGAATAGCTGTACTCATATCAGATTAAAAACAGACTTTAAATTAAAAGCTAAAAAAGAGACAAATGAGAACATTATGTATTTATAAGAGGATTGATAAAGCAATAATACATAACACTCAAGAATATAAATACACTGAACTCAAGACCACCCAGATATGTAAATAAAATATTATTAGACTGAGGGGAGAGATATACTCCAATATTAATAGTGCAGGATTTCAACACTCCACTTTCATCAAAGGACAGATCATACAGACATAACTTCAACATAGATAATCAGAGTTAAACCATACTGTTCAGCAAATGGACATATCAGTTATTTACAGAACATTTCACCCAACAGCTACACATTCTTATCATAATCAAATGTAGCATTTTCCAGTACAGGCCATGTGTTAGGCCATAAATCATTTCTAATTAAATTTAAGAAACTTGAAATCATACCACATATTTTCTGAGAACATGAAAGAATAAATGTTGAAATCAACAACAAAGGAATAGAAGATTTGGGAAAAGCAGGAGACTGAACATGCCCCTGAAGGACCAGTGGATCCCTGAAGAAATTAAAAGATAAATCAAAAATATTCTTGGCCGGCGCCATGGCTCAATAGGCTAATCCTCCACCTTGCGGCGCTGGCACACCAGGTTCGAGTCCCGGTCAGGGCACTGATTTCTGTCCCGGTTGCTCCTCTTCCAGGCCAGCTCTCTGCGGTGGCCAGGGAGTGCAGTGGAGGATGACCCAAGTGCTTGGGCCCTGCACCCCATGGGAGACCAGGAGAAGCACCTGGCTCCTGCCTTCGGATCAGCGCGGTGCGCCAGCCGCAGCGCGCCGGCCGCGGCAGCCATTGGAGGGTGAACCAACGGCAAAAGGAAGACCTTTCTCTCTGTCTCTCTCTCTCACTGTCCACTCTGCCTGTCCAAAAAAAATATATTCTTGTATCAAATGAAATACAACATCTCAATATATATGGGATACAGCAAAGGCAATATTAAGAAAACAAGTTTTGGGGTCAGCACAGTGGTGTAATGGGTAAAGCCACCTCCTGTAATGCCAGCATCCCATATGGGAACCAGTTCAAGTCCTGGCTGCTCCACTTCCAATCCAGCTCTCTGCTAGGCCTGGGAAAGAAGTAGAAGATGACCCAAGTGCTTAGGCCCCTGTACCTGCATGGGAGTCCCAGAAGAAGCTCCTGGCTCCTGGCTTCAGATCAGTGCAGCTCCAGCTGTTGTGGCCCATTGGGGGATAAATCAGCAGATAGAGGACCCCCCCCCTCTCTGTTTCTCTCTCACTCTCTCTACCTCTCCTTCTCTCTCTATGTAACTCTGACTTTCAAATAAATTGCCTCATTTGTTAAAAAAAAAAAGAAATTTATAGCCATAAGTGCATACATATACATTTAAAAATTAGAGGTACTTCAAATTTAAAAATATAACAATGCACCTGTAGGTCTTAGAAAGGCAGGAACAGGCCACAACCAGTATTAGCAGGAAGAACAAATAATAAGAATAGGGAAAAAATAAAATAGAAACTAAAAACACAGTGTATCAACAAAAGGAAAAGCTTTTTTTGAAAAATAAATAAAATAGATCAATATTTTGCCAAACTATCAGATAAAATGCAAATAAAATTAGAGATGAAAAAGGAGCCATTAAAATATGCACTACAGAAATGCAAAGGATCATAAAAAATTACTAATTGCTAACAAATTGGAAATCCTTAAAGAAATGTATACACACAAAAGAGTAAGTCAGGAAGACATAAAAATTATAACAGACCAATGATAAGTAATGAAATGGTAGAACTAATTAAAAGTCTCCCATCAAAGAAAAACTGAATTAATTAATTAATTAAACTGAACTCTATAAAAAAAAAGTTAAAGTGGAGGTAATTGCAATGTCTCTCAAACTATTCCAAAAATTTTAAATAAATGGATCTCTGCCAAATCCTGAGATCAGCATTACGCTGAAACTACAACCAAAGACACAACACAAAAAGTAAAAGGTAGAAAAATACCCTTGATAAACACAAAGACAAGAACTCAACAAAATATTAGCAAACTGAACCCAACACTACATCAAAGTCAAACTTCCTTTACTAAGATGAGCAGCCTGAATGGGGTTGTGGAGATGTCTCTCCCCTCACCTTAGCCTACTATTCTCCAGTGCCTGCAGCTCCATGAAGAAACTGTACCCTCCTGCTCCCCAGGGCTTTTGATCTCTTTACTATCACCTTGATTCTAGGTTTGTTTGGAAGCCCATTCTACCTATCCTCTGTATCCATCATTACGGACATAGGGGCTGTGGACAATTACTGGGCCTTAAAGATGTCACAAGAGAACATGTAGGGTTCACATGTTCCATATGCTACTCCATTACTCTATCTGAACCATTGATTACTTAATAATGTTACATGTTACTCTACCATCCCCCTGGCTGCTGCCAAGACCCCTCTTTTCTTCCCTTGATAATATTTCTTTTTTAAAAGATTTATTTATTTATTTAAAAGGCAGACTTACAGAGAGGCAGAGGCAGAGAGATAGAGAGGTCTTCCATCCGCTGGTTCACTCCCCAAATGGCTGCAATGGCCAGAACTGTACTGATCCGAAGCCAGGAGCCAGGAGCTTCTTCTGGATCTCCCACGCTGGTGCACAGGCCCAAGGACCTGGGCCATCTTCTACTGCTTTCCCAAGCCATAGCAGGGAGCTGGATTGGAGATGGAGTAGCCGGGAAATGCACCATATGGATGCCGGCATTGCAGGTGGCAGCCTCACCCACTATGCTCTTGTAATTTTCAGGGAATTCATTCTACTGACTTTTTCAGTTTTTCAGGACAAATTTAAATCTGTTTTGCTGTAGTGACTCTGTGCAGATCTTAGTTACCTGACATTTGTTCTACAGGAAAGTAGTGTTTGGCCCTCTAAGCACTCTGATTTTTGGACTGTTTTAGTATGCACGGCAGCCAGAGAGGCAGCTGCATGCCTCTGTGCAAGCTGAGGCAAATCACCAGTCAATTTGGGATTAGGAAGGAGAGTATAAGTGTGAAATGCTTGAAGACAGCAATCCAGGGTTTAGACAAACTTGTCTTGATGATCATTGATTATGTCAGATGAGGACCTACAACATTCGCAGTCAGCAGAAAATACAAGCCCATGGTTTCTTGGCCCTTGAAGGAGAAAGAAATTGCCCTGAGACACTTGGACTTCCACCAATGACAGCACCTGCCATTAGAAAGCCCAACAACTCACCTGCTCCTCCAGGTCATTGCCCAGTTACCTGGGGAGATGTCAAAGCACTAGTAGCAACAGCCCAAAGACTCCCAGCAGGACATACTGAAGAAACACCAGAGACTTTATTGCTGCCATCTTAGCACAGCTCTTATAACTCTCTCCTGATTTTGTGTTGTATATTTGCCTTGTTACCTGTACCTGTCTCAACTTCTGGCATGGCTGTGTAACTGAATCTAATTCTGTATACAAATACTCATTGTTGTTCCTGTCGGTGCTCCTGTTTTTATGCATTGTGCATGGAATTGTACTCTCCCCTCTGCCTGGGGTTTAGCTTGAATGTTTAAGGAGAAGCAACTGGATGATAATTGGCTTCCTACTTCAGACCTTCCTGGCAGGAAACTAGGGGGGACCTATGAGTATTTCCCATGGCAAGTAACAAACAATCCTAGAAGATTCAGGAATGTATAGTTGCAGATTGGTAGAGGCCTCTGAGGTAGGCCCCCCATATATTCGTTTGCATAAGGTTAGTAATACCATTTCTTTTGCTAGACATCCCATTTTTGAGCCTGTTCCTAAGGACCCTTCAGGAATCAAGGCTAATTTATGGATATTCTTAGCCCATTCGGTATTAACCAGTCAACATTTTGTATGAGAGAAGGCAATTCTTCAGATGTTCTTGCTCAAAATCTAACAGGTATAGGCACTACTATTTCTCATTTTCAGAAGGAGACTGAATGCTCCCTTGATCATTTTTCCAACAACTCCCTTGTTCAACCTATCCCCTTACTTCCTGTATCCTTTAACCTTCAGAAAAACAACAGTTTAGTCAAGTTTAATTCCTCTATCTTCCTCCCCCCAGGCTGGGCTTTTTTATGTGATAATTACTCTTACCAAGCTTTACCTCATTTTACTCTGGACTTTGCTCTACAGGTAGAGTGGTCCCTGCTTCACTCCTCCCTCTTGCAACTTCCAAGATTCATGTTAGTATGCATAGACGTAGATCTATGCCCCCAGACTGTGATGATAATTTTAATCTAATGAGTGTGTCTGCTGCTGCTGCTGTAACAGCTGCCTTTATTTTACCCATTCCCCGTTTGGTTGTGGGAGCCTATAAAATGTCGGGACAGCTGTCTTGTATATTGTCAAAAACAGCTAATGCTACTGCTGCAGTGTTATCTTATATTAACTCAGAATTAAGCCAAGTTAGAGAAGGTGTTTTACAAAATCGTGCAGCAACTGACTAATTACTACTTTTTTTTTTAATTTTTTTTTTTTTGACAGGCAGAGTGGACAGTGAGAGAGAGAGAAAGGTCTTCCTTTACCATTGGTTCACCTCCCAAATGGCTGCTATGGCGGGAGCTGCACCGATCCGAAGCCAGGAGCCAGGTGCTTCTCCTGGTCTCCCACGCGGGTGCAGGGCCCAAGGACTTGGGCCATCCTCCACTGCACTCCTGGGCCATAGCAGAGAGCTGCACAGGAAGAGGAGTAACCGGCACAGAATCCGGCACCCCAACCGGGACTAGAACCTGGGATGCCGGCGCCGCAGGCAGAGGATTAGCCTAGTGAGCCGCGGCGCCAGCCGACTATTTACTGCTTAAGCATCACATCAGCTGTCAAGGATTTCCAGGATTATGCGGTTTCAACGTCACAGATAACTCTAACTTAATTCAAAAGGAAATTGATAACATCAAGGATGAAATTTCTCTCTTAAATGTTAAACCTGAACGGTGGCAATTGGGATCCTGGCTGCATCGACTGCTGCCCTTTGTGGTGCCTCTAATTATGATCTTCATCCTGTGTTTGATCCATGTCTCATCTCATGCATATCTGATCTAGTATCCTGAAACTTAAGATCTATGCTTAAAATAAAGGAGGGATATAGAGATGCTGCAAAAATGCTTATCAGGGGGGAATACTCCCCCCTTCGAAATTAGGGTCGTGGCCGCAGTTTCTGCTCAAGCTAAAATAGGCCAGGGATGGGCACAGCCGCCCAAAGGAATGTGGCAGCAGAAATAGCACGGGGCTATTGGATGTTAATTGGTACCCAGGATGTTTTCAGGAGTTTGTAAATTTGCACATCTAGATGCGCCTGTCTCTGAAGATTTACAAAACAGCTCAATCCCTATCTTAGACCACCAGACCAAATTCCTTTCCCAAATCTTTAAGTTGATGTATAACCTTGCCTAAGTGCCTGTTGGAATTGTTGGTACCCTCTAAATAAAAATGGGATCGCAAGGCTATCTGGCAGCATGCTCTCAGAACAAATGCTCCTGTCTCTGTCTCCCCATTTGAAAACCCTAGGGGCCAGTGCCGTGGAGCAGTAGGTTAATCCTCCGCCTGCAGCACCGGCATCCCATATGGGTGCCAGTTCTAGTCCCGCCTGCTCCTCTTCCAATCTTGCTCTCTGCTGTGGCCTGGGAAAGCAATAGAAGATGGCCCAAGTGCTTGGGCCCCTGCACCTGTGTGGGAGACAGGGAAGAAGCACCTGGCTCCTGGCTCTGGCCATTGTAGCTATCTGGGGAGTGAACCAACGGAAGGAAGATCTTTCTCTGTCTCTCCCTCTCACTCTCACTGTCTGTAACTCTACCTCTCAAATAAATAAATAAATAAATAAATAAATAAATAAAACCCTACATGTGTCCATGGTCTGAAATGTACAATATGTGTTCCATTGGAGCCACTTCACTACCCATGAATTGTATCCATGAATGAGTTCCATATCTCAAGTAGATCAGGATTGCTACATTGGTTTTTTTGTGGTAGTCCTTATGCATTCTTGGTCCCGTGTGGAAAGCCCACCAAAAGAGTATGAAGGAATGCAACTGTTTCTTGAAAGCAGAAACAATGCTGTGTATGATAATGAATTTGTCTCCTGGCTGGCTCGCCAAATGTTATGGCTTGGGTTAAGGACTAAATCAATTTTCCAAGTTTTTGCCTTTTACTGAGAGAAGAATTCTAAATGCATGCCGAAACACAGCATGCAGTGTGCTAAACTTTATTTACAGTGATAAAATACATAGGTTCATTAAGACTTTATTTCAGAAAGTATTCCAGAGAATGTGAATTATCACCTTCTGCTCTGCTTGTCCTCAGTCAACAAGGGAAAAGAGAGTGGTTTCTGCTCTTCCAAGGTTTTATGAGCTTGGCAGAATGGAAGTGTTAGAGTGTTAACAACCCCACGGGTGTGGACTCTCTCAGGAGAGGTCCCTGATTGGCAGGTAGATGAATAATGCATTACAGAGAGAAGGAGGAGCTGCTTATAGCTCATAAACTGAAAATTATCTATGAAAGCAATCCTGCATCAAAATCTCCGATATGGATTGTTTTTCTGTAACTTCTGAGAGTACAGATGAGATGTGGAGGTGATTTGTAACATCTGACAATAAAATCTCAGATGTCGGGTGTTTTTGTATCTTTGAGAGCAACATCCCAGATGTGGAATGTTTTCTGTAACTTTCTGAAACTACAGATTAGAAGTGTACATGTTCTGTGTATTTTTTTGAAAATAAAACATAAGCTGTGAGGTGCTTTTTTTCTTTTCTTTCTTTCTTTTTTTTTTTTTTTTTTTTTTTTGGACAGGCAGAGTAGACAGTGAGAGAGAGAGACAGAGAGAAAGATCTTCCTTTTCATTGGTTCACCCCCAAAATGGCCACTATGGCCAGGGCGCTGCGGCTGGCACGATGCGCCGATCCGAAGCCAGGAGCCAGGTGCTTCCTCGTGGTCTCCCATGTGGGTGCAGGGCCCAAGAACTTGGGCCATCCTCCACATAAGTTATAATATGCAAAATGGGCTGCTGTTGATGACAGAAAAAATAAGTAAATTTTTAAAATGGGAAACCATACGGGGACTGGACATAGCCAAAAAGATAAGGGAGCTGGAGTGAATCCAAAAGGTAAAGATAAAGAGGAATCCAAAAGGTGACATATGTGGAGTCATGGAAAAAAAAAAAAAAGACCAGGAATCCAATTATATGCCTTCCCTCATCAGCTGTGAAACCAAGAACATGACTGACTAAAATTTAGAATATGCAAGATAAAAGGTACCACACAAAAATAACAAAATATATACAAAAAGATGGCTTGGTCTGGGAAACACTGTCCCAGAAGTCCAAACAAAAACTGCCTGGGGTGGAATTAACCATCTTGGGGGTGAAGTCTGTTGCCCAATTTCCTGTAATGCTGGAAGACCTCATGGTGTCTGCCCTCTTGGCAACAAAGTGTTTTTCGTAGAAAATGACATTTTGGGGTGGAATCAAATCCCTCTCCAAAGGAAGCAGACCCCCTGCCAAGTTTGGACTCTCACTTCCTGAGTCTATGTGGTTGGCAGCAACAGAACTGGTTTTTTCCAGTTTGTACCACTCAGAACCAACCAATGAAAAGTTGTTTGAGCATTCTTATTTTTTGAAACCTGAAACCTGAGGAAAATCTATTCTTAGTAACCATGAAATTCTTCTGTATGACAAAAAGCTTAAGTTTTAATTTTTCCAAATATATATATTATTCTTAAAAACATGTCAGAAAGAACTTGGAAGAATTTATATCCCAGCAAACACTTGTAAACTGGCCCCTATTCTTCTTGGCTTTTCTTTCTAATTCAAATAAACATAGCATTATTTACCAGCCTTGTCTCACCCTAAACCACCAAGATTAGTAACAAAAACACATTAAGGTTGCATTTTAGTTTTGGAAAGCACCTGTTTCCAAAGCAGGAGCGGTATTCTACTGCTTCTGAAAGTGAGCCAGAAACCAAAACCAAAGCTACTTGATCTGAGAAAATCGAAACTCATCATTTGCTTAGGTAAAATCCCCTCATGTTGGATTATCAAATTACACTGCCATGTTTGAAATGATTTTGTGTCCTGGTTGGCTCACCAAATGATGTTGCCTGGGATAGGGCAAAATTAATTTTCCAGATTATTGCCTTTTATTGACCCAAAAATGGCATGCAGTGTGGTAAATTTTATTTACAAAGTAAGAAGAACACACAGGCTCATTAGGGTTTTGTTTTGGAGAGTGTTCCAAAGAATGCGAATTGTCATTCCCTGCTCTGCTCATCATCAGCCGACATATTGGTTGTAAAAATGATCTGGATCCAAAAGAGAGGTATCAAGGAGGATAGATTTTCATAGTGCTGAGGTGACGTATTGCTTTTTTATATGATGATGAGAGCCACACCATTCTCAATAAGCATATAGACCATGAAAGTTTAATGAACCATGATGTACTGCTTTGGAAAATGGTGGAGGCGTTTTCCGCTTTGAAAATCGTTGTACTTAACAATGGAGCCTCCTTGGGGGCAATTAGCAGTGTTTCAGGTTTTCACGTTGCAGATGAACTTGAGTTTTTCCCCTTCACAGTGGTTAATGCCCTCAAGAAAACAAGCACTTCCATGTGGGCCCCTGCTAACCCAGAAATCAGAAGGGCTTCAATGGCTGCAGGCAGAGGGGAACCATGGGCTGTCTCTCCTTAACCACACGTGTCTTGTCAACCCCAAGGGCCTCTTCATCCTGAAAGGAGCCAAGAACCACCATAAAAAAATGGGGCTCCTGAGACAAACCGTTCCAGAGACGGCCTTGGGAAATGGGGAGTAAACCGGTTCACAGAGAAAGCAGTCAGCTACTGACCAGAGATACGCAGAACACCTGCCTTGTAGATAAGCCCCTTCCCTAGGCTTGCTCAAGGTTAACAAAGAAAGCTGCAAGGCACGTAGCAACCTATTCCTCTCTCCTAGAGACCCCCTCCCCTAATGTATCCCTTTGACCTAGTACTTTTCCACCGACATTAGCACTTCAGACTGCCATACAAGGCCTGCTACTGAAAATTATCCAATGAACTTACGCCAGCCTATAATATGTTAATTTTGTGGTTTTGCCCTTTAAAAGCTGTGTGAGATAGCTGCTCGGGGCTCCTCTCACTTGCTTGCTGCTTGCAGCAGTAGGGGGCCCATTTGTACAAATGAAATAAATTACCTCCTGTTCTATTGCATCGTCTGGTCCGGAGTCTGTGTTTCTGGGGTTGTCACAAGAGGACACCGCTTTTGGGGTCCTACAATCCTTGTCAAGGGAGTGCTAACCCTCTCTCCTTTCGTACAACACCGGGCTGTCTCTCCTCCAGTTTGTCTGTAGTCCTTGTAGGAAAAGAGGAGGCACTGTTAAATCCTTTGTAAGTTTCCTTGGAAAGAAAACAAGTTCACTCACAATTGTCCCCATGTGGCGGGACCTTAAACATACTAAATTAGAGAGAAATGTGTTTTGCTTAATCCAGTGGAATTATTTCTCTACTTTAAGCCAAGAACAGATGCCCCTTATTCAACAAAGCCAGGTGCATTGGGAAGGAGATGCAGGTCACCCAGATGAGCCAGCTCACTTTCATGGGTGAACATAATGACAATGGGAAAATGTGGTGGTGTGCACACTGGTAACCAGTGTTAGAGAATCAGCTAAGGAGGAATAGCAAGATCCAGGGAGTATAGACATGGTGAGATTACCACCCCCAGGTCCTGCATGCATGTGTGGAGAGGGTAAGACACATTGGTCATAAAAATGATCTGGGGGCTGGTGCTGTGGCCTGAAGCACCAGCATCCCATATGGGCACCAGTTCAAGACCTGGCTGCTCCACTTCCTGTTCAGCTCTCTGCTATGGTCTGGGAAAGCAGAAGAAGAGGGCCCAAGTCCTTGGGACCCTGCACCCACGTGGGAAACCCGGAAGAAGCTCCTGGCTCCTGGCTTCAGATCAGCACAGCTCTGGCCATTGCAGCCATCTGGGGAGTGAAGCATCAGATGGAAGACCTCTCTCTCTCTCTCTCTCTCTCTCTCTCTCTCTCTCTCTGCCTTTCCTCTTTCTGTGTAACTCTTTCAAATAAATAAATCTTTTAAAAAATGATCTGGATCCGTGAGAGGGATTATATAATATGATTTAAAAGAAAAAGATAAGACTGGCCTACAGATAAACTAAATTTGCTCTAGGATTTGTTTTGAACTAATTTGCATTCCTACCAACGTTGTATTAGGGTACCTTTTTCTCCACAACTTCATCAGCATTTGTCATTTTTTTTATTTTTGGATAATGGATTAGCTAACGGGTGAGGTCAAACCTCATTGTGGTTTTTATTTGCATTTCCCTGATTGCTCTGATCCTGAACATTTTTTCGTGTGTCTGTTGCTTGTTTGTAATTCATCCTTTGAAAAATGCCTGTTTATAACCTTTGTCCATTTTTTAACTGGGTTGTTTGGTTTGTTGTTGAGTTTCTTGAGTTCCTTGTATGTTCTAGATATTAATCCTTTATCTTTGAATAGCTTGCAAATATTTTCTCATTTGCCAGTTGCCTCTTCACTGTGTTAATTATTTCCTTTGCTGTGCAGAAGCTCCTTAACTTCATGTAATCTCATTTTTCTATTTTTGCTTTTATTGCTTGTGCTGCTGGGGTTTTATCCAAGAAGTCTTTGCCTGGAGCATTATCTTGCAGCATTTCCCCTAAGGTTTCCTCTAGTAAGTTGATGGTTTCAGGTCTCAAGTTCAGAACCCTGATCCACTGTGAGCTGATTTTTGTATGGGGTGTAAGGTAGGTCTTATCTCAAACTTCTGCATGTGGATATCCAATTTTCCCAACACCATTTGTTGAAGAGACTGTCCTTGCTCCAGGTAATCATCTTAACTCATTTGTCAAGGAGTAGTTGGTTGTAGATGCATGGATTGCTTTCTGGAGTTTCTATTCTATTCCACTGGTCTATATGTGTATTTTTGTGCAATTTCTGGGCTGTTTTTTGGTCTTGAAATCTGGTATTTTCATGCCTCTAGCTTTGGGTTTTTTTAATTATTTTTTAGTATATGTAGAATATGTAAGGCCTTTAGTATAGTGTGTATTCCACAGTTAATTTGCAAAGTAAATGATCAGCTGTTATCATTCCTGAAAGAACAATGAGACAGAAAGGTACTGAGAGAGCACATGTGATGGGGATTGAAAAGAAGCCAGTACGCATGGTTGTAACCAGCACCAGACTCCACAGTGCCTGGAGGGTGGGAAACCGGATTAGTAAGTGGAGGTTCATCCCTGAAGATCTTTGGCTACAGAGAGAAGAAGACAACTAGAAAGGGGAACAGGAAAGAGGTTTGTTTTATATTAAAGGGAGGCAAATTTATGTGGAGAGTAAGAAGTATTATGTGAATAAACAGAAAATGGAAACTAAAGAGCAGTAAAAATTTAAGGCAGGCAGCATGAGAGGCATATAGTCAGTTTTCTGGACAATGTAAATATATAACACATTATTCAGAAATTTGAATGTCTTCTCAAGAAGTTTTCAAGATTCTCTTGTTTTATTATTTTTTAATCTTTGAAGCCTAGTCATCATTTTAAAAAGGAATTATTTTCATTTATTTGAAAGGCAAAGAGAGAGAGGGGGAGATTTGCCATCCACTGATATATCTCCAGATGCTTGTAACAGCTGGGGGTGGGCCAGGTAGAAGCCAGGAGGCAGGAACTCAATCCAGGACTCCCACATGGGTGGCATGAACCCAAACAGTTGTGCCATCACTGCTGCCTTCCAGGATCCACCTTAGCAGGAAGTTAGACTAGGGACTGGAGCTGGGACTTGAACCCAGGAACTCCAACGTGGGTAAGACGTCCTAAATGGTGCCTTAACTTCTAGGCCAAAAGACTACCACCCACTCTTTATATCTCACCAGGAGTGTTTGAAAAACTAAAGATGCACTCTCTATTGGAAATGCAGTAAGCTGCCAGCCATGTAGAATCGCTAGTATGCTTCTGAGTGAGCTGGAAGAACCTGAAGCCATAATGGAATGTTATCCCTTTTTCTGTCATTCAAAATGCCTCCTTTCCCAAGATGCATCTGTTTCATCTGGGACCTGGGGTGAGAGGGCATGAAAATATGAAAATTAAGCTCCATGTAGAATTTATGAAGGTATCATAAAATTCCCAGGTGGCTTCACACAAGTAGATGCACTACCCACTACCTCTTAGCAGAAGGAGGAGATTGGGAAGAACCCGCTCTTCTTTCTCCGTGTACTGTAGCTGGAGATATTGTTCAGGTTCTCTGTCTTACTAGATCACCCTCTCTCTCTTTCCCCTCTGGTCCACTCATAATGGATATTTCTCCATATGGGGCAAACCACACTCAGGCATGTATGTATGTTCACTCTCTCATGCTTTGAATAAATCTTATCACTTTGTGTGTGTTATACATGTCTTAACTTACAGTGCTTATCTTTGTGTGAGACAAGGACCTGGATAAAGATTAGGACACACCAATGTGCACAACACCTGGGCTGCCTCTGCTTCCTGGTCTGAACTTTTCAAATGCACATTCTCTACATAAATAATGAGTGACCTGTGGAACTAAGAGTGCATATTAAGTGCATTCAAAATACCAAGCTGTAATTGCTATTTTAGAAATACTCTTTTCCAAGATACTTTAGAAAACTAAGCAGGATGATAGGTATCCTGTTCAAATAAATCTGGGTTGTTTTTTTTTCCAGATTTTATTTTATTCATTTGAAAGAGTTACAGACAGAGAGGTACAGAGAGGGAGGGAGGGAGAGAGAGAGAGAAAGAGAGAGATCTTCCATTTGCTGGTTCACTCCCCAAATGGCAGCAATGGTCAGAGCTGAGTTAATCCAAGGCCAGGAACCAAGAGCTTCTTCCAGGTCTCCCATGTGAGAAGAGGGACCCAAGGACTTGACCAATCCTCAACTTCTTTCTCAGGCGCATCAGCAGGGAGCTGGATAGAAGTGGAGCAGCTGGGACATGAACCAGTGCCCAGAATAGATGCTAGCACTGCAGGTGGAGGCTTAACCTAGTACGCCACAGCACCGACCCCAAGCAGAGTTTCTTAAATAACTGTTCCTTCATGGCTTCAATGCTCTTAGAACAATTCAGCAGATATCAATCAGCTTTTTTAAAAGTAATTTTCACTGGGGAGTGCATCTAAAAGATCTCTTTATTGCCATTCCAGTAAGGGAACTCCCAATGCATCTTTTGTTTCATATAATTTTGATTTATTGACCCATCAATATAAAACATATCAAATAAATGAAAATATTTTTTAAAAAAGTGTTTGAAAAGAAGAGAGCCTTATGGGTATGGGCACAGCCCTCTGCAGGGCTGAAGTGGAGCAATGGTCTTTCTGTGTCCAGGGCGGAGCCCCACAGTGATCGTCAAAGCTGGACTCTCAGAGTGAAGTGAGGGACAGTTAGGATGGGGGCCTCACAGTGTAGACAGATGACTCCTGAGGACCGCTGCTCACCAGCACATTGGCACTAACTCTGCTGCTGGGACCTAGACATCGTCAGCTGGCAGAACTGGGGATTGGGAAAATACTGCATTGCAAATCAGTGACTTTCCTGCACCACTAAAACTGCGTCCTAGGATTTAGATCTGTTGCACAAGTACAAGCAATTATTTTGACAAGCTTGGTTGAAGGCAGGAATTGAAGAGAGGAGGAGAATGGAAGAGGTTTTTATTTGTTAGTTTCCTCTCAAGTAGGAGATTAGAGCATGGGTCAGTGTTTCTGGGGAGATTTGGGTCTGTGGGAGAGCCAGGAACATGAAATTCCTGAGTCTGGAGAGGGGACCACTCTCTTTATTATGACTGGAAAGGCAGAGCTGAACATTGGTATAAATCCAGATTAATTGGTTAGGCTTGGTGGTCAAAATGAAGCTATCTATCCAGTGGCTCTTATTCTCATAGAGCAGGAGGAGCCAAAGCCTTCTTCTTACAGGGTAACACTGGTTAAAAGCACGAGTGCAGAATGTGTGAAGGGTCCCAGAAGTGGACATAAAGAGTGAGTTGACAAGGGGAAAGGCCTAGATTGCTGAGCGGGGCAGGCTGAGAACCGCAGGGGCAGAGGCACTGATGGATCTGGACTTATAGATATTTTTCTCCAGTTGTGCTCAGCTGCCCTGGAGCAGAAAGAGGGAATGTAATTGGAGTCATCAAGATTTAGGATTATTCCAAGGAGTAACTGCTCAGAACCTGTTCCTATATTTAAAAAATAACCTTTTATACTGCTCTCCAAATTGAACAAATCCTTTCATTTAAATCTTATGGTCTCTAATACCCCCCCACACACACACACATAGCTGTCATTATCTTCCCTGGTTCTTTTCCCTGTTTCCCAGTGTCTTTTACAAATGATACGGGCAGTACTGTGTAGTGGCTAAGATAGACTCTGGGCACCAGTCTTCCAGATACAAATCTGTGTTTAGCACTAGTTAGCTATGTCACCTCAGACCAACCTCTGTGCCTCAGTTTTTCTATCTGTCAAATGAAGAGAGTAATAAAAATAGGATGTCTCGAGCCAGCACTGCAGCTCACTAGGCTAATCCTCCACCTGCAGCTCCGGTACTCCGGGTTCTAGTCCCAGTTGGGGCATCGGATTCTGTCCCAGTTGCTCCTCTTCCAGTCCAGCTCTCTGCTGTGGCCCGGGAGTGCAGTGGAGGATGGCCCAAGTGCTTGGGCCCTGCACCCCATGGGAAACCAGGATTTGGATCGGTGCAGCACGCCAGCTGTAGCGGCCATTTGGGGGGTGAACCAACAGAAGGAAGACCTTTCTCTCTCTCTCTCTCACCGTTTAATTCACCTGTCAATAAATAAATAAATAAATAAATAAATAAATAACAGGATGTCTCTCATAGGGCTGCTATGGGAGTTAGCTAATGCAAGTACTGCACAGAGTACCACTTGTTGCTCCTATGAAATACTCTAAATCGGAGAGTGGGATAAAACATAAAGGACTGCAGCCCTTACAAATGACATAGTACTTAATTCATCCCAATATTTCAAATCCTCTCTTTCCCCTTTTCCCATAAAGTCACTAGTCTTGCACATTTATGGTAAGCTTGAGGAAAGCTCTAAGACTTAGATTATTAGAGAATCGTTCTTTACTTTTTATTTGAGACAAATTTTTGTCTCTAAGTTTTTTCACAGGACCACATTGTTTGCTGTCCTTTTCTGTGTCTCTCACTTCCAAATGCATTTGCCTTCTTCTGAAAATGCTGCATGTTTTTTTCTCCACAAGTAAACTAAAGAATCCCGGTGGGGGGGCGGGCAGTGCCATGGCGCAGTAGGTTAATCCTCTGCCTACAGTGCCGACATCCCATATGGGCTCCAGTTCTAGTCCTGGCTGCCCCTCTTCCAATCCAGCTCTCTGCTATGGCCTGGGAAAGCAGTACAAAATGGCCCAAGTGCTTGGGCTCCTGCACCCACATTGGAGACTGGGAGGAAGCACCTGGATCCTGGCTTTGGATCAGTGCAGCTCCAGCCGCTGCGGCCATTTGGGGAGTGAACCAGCAGAAGGAAGTCCTTTCTCTCTGTCTCTCCCTCTCACTGTCCATAACTCTACCTCTCAAATAAATAAATAAAATCCTTAAAAAAAAAAAAGAATCCCGGTTATGCCTGATTCTCATGAAGCACAAGGTCCTCAACGGGGCAATAGGCCCCCTACTGAGATTTCATCAGTTAGTAGGAGTAACACCTTGGATGGGACCTTTACATAAAGTAGGAAACAGAGTGGCAGATGATGGTGATGATGGTGATGATGGTGATGATGATCGTACCACAACCTTAGAAGATAGAGAAGGGGAACAAGGCTGTGAGGCCATCAGACTGCAGCACAGATCTTAGCTTTTGCACTGAATAATTGTAGAGCTTCTGGGTACAACACAGACACGGTAACCTAAGTTGTACGGTCCCTTGTTAGTTACTTCCTCTCTTTCTTCTCCCATTCATCCCAATCAAGACTCAGAGCCATCCCATCCCACAAGCTATTCCTTTCCTAAAACTTCCTGCGACTGAAGAGACAGGGTGGGAATACCTTTTTTTCCTGAGTCTTTCATACCACCACCTTGTCACTTCCAAACTCTCAGATTTTCCCTTAATTTGCCAGGCAGGTTTATTCCATGTCATATTTCTTTTTTAGTTCTTCCTTAAGTTCTTCTCAGGCAATTCCTTACCTTGCAACATGGTGCCCTCTTTCTTTAAGACTTCTAACTCTATTTCTGCCCCCACCTTTAAGTTAATTTATTTACTTCTATTTATTTAAAAGGCAGAGCAACAGAGGGAAGGAGGGGGGAGAGATGGAAGGAGGGAGGGAGGGAGAAAGGGAGGAGAGAGAGAGAGAGAGAGAGAGAGAGAGAGAAATTCTTTCATCTCCTTGCTAGTTCACTCCCCAAATGTCTGCAATAGCCAGGGCTGGACCATGTCAAATCCAGGAGACAGGAATGCCATCTGGGGCTCCCACATGACAGGACTCAAGCATTTGCTCCGATCACCTGCTGTGGCCCAGGGTGTACATTAGCAGGAAGCTTAATCAAAAGCACAGGCAGGACTTGATCTCATATGGGATACTGGTGTTCAAAGCGGCAGTTTAACCCACTGCACCACAATGGAATATCTAAATATCTCGCTAAATCGCGTAAATGACTTCCTGTTTTCTCACAATGCCAAAAAGTACACTTCTTTAAACCTATAACAGGAAAATATTGCTGCCTATTTCACAATGAAATTTTCATATGATAGCTGACATCCTTTCATAACTAGCTTAAAAAGATAGGGAGCAGGAGGGACAGGAAGAGGGGAGAACACACAAAACATCTTTCAAAGTTCTCAGTAGATGATTCTGTTTATAGTGGCATCCGATATGAGAAATTTCACGTATGCAAATCCTGAATTGTGCTTTTAAATTAATGTAAAAAACATTTTTGTCTTACACATTTCCAAAGTTACTTTTAGTTTGGTTGAGTATTTTTCTGGAATTATGCCTGTTTTTTTGATGCCCTATTACATGTAATAATACCACACATATTCCCCTTTTCTGACAAAGACTACATTGTGGGGCCAGTGCTGTGATGTAGCTGGTAAAGCCACCACTTTCAGTGCTGGCATCCCATATGGATGTCAGTTTGAGTCCTGGCTGCTCCACTTGCAATCCAGCTCTCTGTTACGGCCTGGAAAAGTAGTAGAAAATGACCCAAGTCCTTGGGCCCCTGCACCCGCATCTGGGGGCCCAGAGGAGGCTCCTCGCTCCTGGCTTCGGATCACCACAGCTCCAGGCCATTGCGGCCAACTGGGAAGTGAGCCAGTGGATGGAAGAACTCTCTCTCTCCCTCTCCTCTCTCTGTTAACTGACTTTCAAATAAATTAATACATTTTTTGAAAAGACTGCATTGTTTCAAAACGTCTATAAAGCAACAATCATCTATTTTCTTTGCCAACAAGATCACCTTGCTTCCAAATGTAGGAGAGTACGATTCTCTGTGAAAGTTCTGCAGTCATCCAAGAATGGTGGCCTGGTCTCAAAATACATTTAGACCTGTCCTTTGGAATCATCCTCAGTTAATCAGAAGCCACATGGGGAGCCAGCCGTACTGTTGTTTGACAGAGTTCTCTCTCTTTCAGTAGAAAAGAAAGTGACACTCACTCACCTTATTCAGTTTGACTTTGAAAGAACATTTTTGACTGTAGCCAACAATAAAACTTACCTCAAACGGCAGATTTTTCTTTTCTGCTTTGAATGTCACTTTTTCAAAATGCAAAAGCATTCTGATTGGCATCCCCAAAACAGTCAGAAATAAAAATAGCAGGTTAAAGTAAGATTAAAGCTGCACATTCAGATCTGGCTAAAAAGCCCATGAGAGCATTTCAGGCGTGGAAAGCGAAGACACTGTCGCAAAAAAAATGTTCTACATGAAAGATCTCTGTGAGTGAGATCGCAGTGTAAAGAAGGGACCATCAAAGCAGGAGGTACCTTCTCTGAAGGGAGGTGAGAACTTCCGCTTTGATTATGGCCTTGTCTAAATAAAGTCAGAGTTTTTGGACTCAAATGGGTTCCATGGCCTTGGCAGCTAATGACAAGAGCCTTGGGTGACCACTGTTGTCATAAATAAGAGTGTCAATTGTTAAATCAACAACAGGAGTCACTGTGCACTTGCTCCCATGTAGGACCTCTGTCCTTAATGAGTTGTACTATGACAATTAACAGTAAAACTAGTCTTCAAACAATACTTTATACTTTGTGTGGGTGGGTGGGTGGGTGCAAACTGTTGAAATATTTATTTAGTATAGAGTTGGTCTATACTAAATGAATCTTAATGAAGAATGGGATGGGAGAGAGAGTAGGAGGTGGGATGGAAGTGGGGGTGGGAGGGTGGGAATGGGGGGGAAGAACCACTATATTCCTAAAAGCTGTACATATGAAATTTGTATTCATTAAATAAAAACCTTTAAAAAAAAAGAAACTATAGAAAGACTGAGAAATGGAGGTCAGCCATCCAAAATTCAGATACATCATAAACTAATAAAATACTTAGAATCATTTAAAAATAATTTAAAAAATAAAATGTTCGGCTTTATGGAATCCCACGATTCTCCCCGGAGTCCTATATCATTCAATGAAACAGGTGGAAATCTGTGTTCACACGCTCCCATCCCAGGCCTTCCTGGTATCCCTGGCTTTCAGCTTATGGGTTTGGCCAGCGTTGTGACAGGCTCTGGGGGCCCCTCATGGCAGAAAAGCACAACTGGGTTTTTCCAAGCCCACATGGCCACATCCTCTCCAGCCCCGATGGCCGATGGCCGGGTTGGAAAAGGCCATTCTACTGCAAGTGGCCAGCCGCTTACCACAGTGGTGTGGAAGGTGCTGGCGGCTCCCAGCCAGTGGATTGAGGCCCTGACTGGGCAGGAGAGCGTCCACATTCCTAGTCCAGTAGCCTTCCTTGCGGCTGCACCTGGGGGTTAGGGGACGGGTTGAGACTGAATTAATTTTCCAGACTTGTCATCTTTTGCTTCAAAGTACACGCACAAATAGGACGTGCAGTAGGGTAAGTTTTATTTACAAAGTAAGAAAGACACAAGGGCTTAGGGAGAGGGGGCCAGGGAAGGGAACGCGGAATTTCTGAAGCCTGCTCTGCTCTTCCTGAGTGCATGAGGGAGAGAGTGAGTTTCCCTTCTACCTGGCTTTTGATGATCTAAAAAAAAAACTGAAAGTGTTTACATGGCACCACCCCCACGTCCGGGGTGAAAGGAAGTACTTTCGGGGAGGGTTCAGTTGATTGACAGGGACATGGCAACACTGAGGGAGGTGCGGCTTCCAGCTCATGAATTTAAGTTATCTAAGCTTTCCCACACCAGCAGCATGGAAATGTCGGGGTTGCAGATGGCACAGATGACAGTGTTGCTGGCCCTGTTGGCCCAAGTCAGCCAGACAGCCACCACGTTGGCCCAGGTCAGCCGAGGGCACCTGCACGGTCTGGGCCTGGCAGGTTGTGGCCAGCAGCACCAGGGTCCCCAGCAGCAGATGACAAAGACATGATGAGCATGGTGGTGGCCCTGCGCACCTGCTGAAGAAGGGCAGCAAGCGCGCATAGGTGGTCACCGCCCCAGGCTGTAGGCCGCTCGAGGCTGCGCTGCGGTCCGCGGAGGTGCGGTAGAGGCAGCTGCGGAAGCCCTGGGCCACCGCCGCCGCAGGATGCAGGGCTCAGCTCCCACCGGCTTGCAGCCGCAGCGCGAAGCTAAGGCCGATCTGGTCCCGCGGCGGCCGCACAATGGGGCAGCAGCGGTCTAGCAAAATGAGCGCCACACTGAACGTGGGGCCACCACGCTGAAGCTGCGCCACTGGCCCCCGGGGGCGGCGTGAGAGGGTCCAGAAAGACGGCGGGCGGGCACAGCGACAGGAGGAAGGCGCGGAGCTGCGGGTGCTTCAGGATCACCCCCCACACACGGCGCTGCTGCCCAGGAAGATGAGCAGCGGGGCCAGCGCCGGGGCGGAAGTCCTGGTGAGGACTCTGGGAGGAGTGACCCCCGCCCCTCGCCCCGAATTATTGCGAATGGGCTCCTGCGTCCCCTGCATCTGCTCTGAGGAGCCCCGCTGTGGAATTCGGAGGTGGGAGTCACCTGCTTTCCAAGGGCCCCGGGCGGCAGGCTGCTAGGAGCAGGTGAGGGGCCTGGGCCGGGGACTGGTCTCGTGCCCTGAGGGCGTCCTGCATCTGCGCTCTGGAATGGGGCAGGTTTTGAGACTAAGGTGCAGCGTGCCAGGCAGTCACCGCGGCGCAGCCCCAGACACCAGGAGCGGAGACCCCGGGACAGGAAAAGAAGGCGTCACCGTCCAGTGAAGTTGTGGCTCAGGTTTCAGGCGGTGGCCACTCTAGCCGCATCTGGGACCACTTGGCTTCTTCTTCAGTCCCCTGTAGTCACACTGGCCTTTTGGAGTTCTTTAAACGTCTCACCTTAGGGCATCAGCACTTAGAGAGCTCTGTGGCCTGCCCCTGCCCCCCCCCCACCTCAGCTCCCCATGAAAGTTGGTCCCTCAGGGGGCAGTCGTCTATGGCTGACCCCCTGTCCCCCTCCTAGATCCCCGTGAAGGTTGGTCCCTCGGGACAGTCGTCCATGGCTGACCCCCTGTCCCCCTCCTAGATCCCCATGAAGATTGGTCCCTCGGGGGGAATCTTCCATGGCTGACCCCCTGCCCCCAGCCCCACAATACACACACTGGATCACGTTCACCGGTTTTTCCACTAGTAGCATATAACCACTGCCTGTGTTTTGTGGTTATCTAAGTATTACCAGTCTCCCACTGTTCAGCTTTTTTTGCATGGCCAGAACTTACTGAGGAGCCTGGCACTAGAAGCAGGCTAGCCTAACGCGCATCCCACACTCAGCACTCAACAAAACAGGACGGAAGCCCATTCCAACAAATATTTGCAAACTGACGGGATTTAGGTTTTGACAAAAACAAATTGGAAAAGGCTCTGTTAAGACTGCCCCTCCCAGCTTGCACTGTGGTGTAGCGGGTTAGGCCGCCACCTGCAGTGCCAGCATCCCATATGGGCACCAGTTCGAGGCCTGGGTGCTCCACTTCCAATCTAGCTCTCTGCTATGGCCTGGGAAAGCAGTAGAAGATGGCCCAAGTCCTTGGGTCCCTGCACCCACGTGGGAGACCTGGCTCCTGGCTTCGGATGGGTGCAGCTCCAGCCACTGCGGCCAATTAGGGACTGAACCAGTAGATGGAAGACCTCTCTCTCTCTTTCTGCCTCTCCTTCTCTCTGTGTGTAACTCTTTCAAGAAAAAAAAATGTTCAATGTTGGGAGGGCTACAATTTCAAAGAGCCTCTAAGATGAGATATTACAGTATTTACCACAGAGTAATATTTTAAAAGTAACAGGCTTTATCTGATATATTAATTAGGAAAGTATTCTGAATTGTTGGCATTTTGTATGCTAGATATAAGCAATGTTTATGCTGCTATATGTTTGCAAACAGGAAGATAATGACCATATTTAGGCAAGGTGTACTATTTTAGAAAGAATGGAAATTAACAGGTATATCATTTGGACATTGGTTTCACATATAAGGGTTCTTTAATAAGTTTGTGGGAAATGGAAAAAAGACGTTTATTTGATACAAAAATTTTCAAAACAAGGCATAGCTTTTTCACAATATGTATTTTTGTGAACTTTTTGAAGACCCCTCATGCTGGATTTCAGAACTTGTATTTTAATTCCATTTTCCACAAACCTCTTGAAGAATCGTTGTAATTTAGAGAACATGCTACAACAATTACTTTTAAAAGAAAGCCCTGAAGTGTCATGGAAGAAGTCACTTGAGAAGAAAGCCATCCCTCAGTGGGTCATCTTCTTCTATTATAAGGCTTGCAGTCCCCGTGTAGTGGGCTTGTCCGGATACTTCCACTATAACGGCTTTGAAGTCTCCACACGTGGCTTCCTGGGGGGGGGGGGGGATGAAAGGAGTCTGTTATCAAAATACTGCATTCATATGTGTCTGCTTTTAAAGTTGTACCTTCGATTTCCAGCATGCTAAAGAAAACCCAGGAGTTAATCCTATGGGCAATGAAGGTTGGAAGGAGAGGGACCTGGTCAGACTCATGCTTTGGGTAGGCTTTGCTGTAAAGTGGGGCAGACTGGAGACAAGCCCAGGAGCCCAGAAACCTGTTAGAGTCACCTTAATTCCTCAGGCGAAGGCAGTCACTGGGGTAGTTGTCAGTGAAGACACAGAAGGAGAGCATACTGATATAGGCAGGCAGAAAGGTCAGAGGGATTAGACTCATGAGCTGGAAGACCACGCCTCCGCCCTGCCCCTTTCATGACCTCACCTGTATGCCCACCTGCCCATCAGACTACTGACCACTCCCCTTTGGAAGTGACTAAAAGGCCTGGAGCCTCTCTCTTGTTCACTCTGGCCTCTGGGCCATCCCTGATGCCTGCTTGCCTGTGTGGCCCATGCGCTCTCCTGCCCACATGCTCTCTCTACCTGGCAGCCACCGGTCTACACCCTGGAAAAGCCTGGTAAACGTCTAAGCTCCTTCTCCCTTATAAAGCCTTCACTTTCCTGTGTATTTCTCTCTCTAAATCAATGTTAAAACCTTACCACGTCGCCTGTTTAATTTGAGCTGATATTCAGAATTCTTATCTGAATAGACAGCAAGGACCCTCAAAATTAATATTAAAATTCTCAAGAAAGCTAGCCGATAACAGCTACTTTGGAGGGAGAATTGAAAGACTGTTGCCTGCCATGCATGAGCAATAAGGTATGGCAGTGAGTTACGTGACTGTAGATTTCTAGTGTGCAAGTTACTCTAACTGATGCCATTACCCAAGCTAAGGAATGAGAGAGGTGGACGAAGGACATTTTAGGAAGGCAGAACTTTTAGCGAGTTGAGTTTGAGACACTTCTGGGACAGTCATTGAGATGAGTAAGGTGAACAGCTAGGAATGAGTGGTAGATTGGGGGAGAGAAGGGGCTGGAGGTGAAAATCTGGGTCGGCAGCAGCAGAGGGTTGAGAATTGGAAGTCTAAGAAGTGGAAGAAACTGCTCCCGAAGGCGTGCACTGCAGATGAGAAGGAAGCTGAGGACGAAATGTTGGAGGTAACGAGATACAAGGACGGGAAAGACGGCTGGGCTGGGATGGAGACTGAGACGTTACCTTCAGACAGGCTGGCAGAGCCAGACAGAGGCAGGAAGGTGCAAGAGAGAACTCAAGGGGTCTTCAAAGAGTCCGTGGGAAGAGTATATTACGGAAAAGTTATGCATGGACTTCAAAAATCTGTATACCAAAATAAACATTTTAATTCCATTTTCCATAAACCTTCTTTAGTCCTTCATATTCTGGTAAGCATGATTAATAACTGTAAAATAAATAACCGCAAGTCTCAACTGCAGTGTGTCTGATTTTCTAATGTCAAATCTGACATTTTTAGGAAAGCCTTATTACAAAGCTGCTGTAACATAAAGCCTCGTGGAACCTCTGCTTTGGCTAACAGCAACATAATGTAGGTCAATACAGTGTCAGTCCAAGAGACTCATATAAGCTTATTTTGATGCAAGTTTTTTCTAGAATCTTTGGATAGCTTTTTTCCCCACAACATGCATTTTCCATGAACTGTTTGAAAACCCCTTGTATTTGTCAAAACAAGCAAAAACAATTTAAAAAGTGGCATTGTTTTACTTCTTTTTTTAAAAAAATTATTTATTTAAAAGGCATAGGTAGAGAAAGAGAGAGAGACAGACAGAGATATCGAGATCTTCTACCTGCTGGTTCACTTCCCAAATGGCCACAATGGCTGGGGCTGGGCCAGGCCGAAGCCAGGAGCTTCATTTGGATCTCCCACATGAGTGGCAGGGGCCCAAGGACTTGGACCATCTTCCACTGCTTTCCCAGGCACATTAGCAAGGAGCTGGATCAGAAATGGAGCAACCAGGACTCAAACCGGCACCCATATGGGATGCCAGTGTTGCAAGTGCGCCTTTACCTGCTATGCCACAACACCGGCCCAATGTCTTAGTTTTCTTATGAACATAGTTTTGACCTTGGGGGTGTATAGAAATGACTTTGGTGACCCCCATGGGATCCACAGAGCACACTTTGAGAACCAGCGTCCTAGTTGAACAGAACTTTTTATGAGCCTCTTTTAAAATTCTCCTCTGAGAGCTGAGAGAGAAAACTTAACCCAGCAGGCAGCTCAGCCCATTCAGCCTCCTAAGTAGCACATCTGCAACCCAGAACTGAAGGTGTCACTCACCCGCACGGCACTCCCTGTGAACACGGAGCCGGTCGCACTGCTTTTGAAGGCTCTGGTTTGGTTCAGTCCCAGAAGTCCTTTATGATACTGCAGAGCAATCCGGGCTGTCACTCCCGAGCCAGTAGGGCTCCTGTCAACCTGTGCCAGAGGAAACAAGCACGTTCCAGGACCCCGTGACTTACCTCTCGTGCCTAAAATCACAGTTTTAGTACCTGTTCATCTGCAAACACACAGAGGTTGGTGGTTGGGTCCTCGGTGTAAGCATCTTTTCCATCTGTTAATATAGTTCCATACAGGAAGGCAAGGTCCTCACTGTCAGGGTGGTGAATTTTAAACTGAAAACAGTAAAAAGAAACTATCAGCCACACATGAAACTGATTCTTTTAAATTGAGAGACAGGGAGAAAGGGAGAGCTCACCCCCCTAAATGCCTGCTGCAGTGGCTAGGAGGGGGATGGACCCAGGAGCCGGGAGCTTAATCCAGGTCTCCTGTGTGTGGCGGGACCAGTGACTTGAGCCATCACTTGCTGCTTCATAGGGTCTGCATTAGCAGGTGGAGTCAGGGTACGAACCTCGGCGCTCTGATACGGGGTGCAGGGATCTTAATTGGCATCTTAACCGCTAGGCCCAGTGCCCAATCCCAAACCAATACTTTGACTCAGATGCTTTGAGCCCCTCCACGGAGCCATCCTACTCACAGGCTTTACTAAGGAACCGTGCTATTTTATACACATCTCCAAAACACACGCTCTTAGGAGCACTGGCCCTGATGCCCAGGCCACAGGCTGCGGAGCGGAGGCCACTGTACTCTATCCTGAGGAGCATGAAGGGGAGAACGTGGAGAATCAGGTGGGAGTGGCCAGAGCTGAAGGTATTACCAGCGATGGAGGAGACAGGTCGGTGAGAGGCCGTAAGCCCGAAGTTTACAAGAAAGCAGCAGCAGTCTGCACCTGCAATCGGCTAAGTGGTTCCACTGTCTCAAAAGTGCTCTTTTGGGACTGGCGCCATGGCACACTAGGTTAATCTTCCACCTGCAGCACCGGCATCCCATATGGGCGCCGGTTCTAGTCCCGGTTGCTCCTCTTCCAGTCCAGCTCTCTGCTGTGGCCTGGGAAGGCAGTGGAGGATGGCCCAGGTGCCTGGGCCCCTGCACCCCCATGGGAGAGCTGGAGGAGGCTCCTGGCTCCTGGCTTCGGATCGGCACAGTTCTGGCCGTTGCAGCCATCTGGGGAGTGAACCAACAGAAGGGAGATCTTTCTCTCTGTCTCTCTCTCTCTCACTGTCTGTAACTCTACCTGTCAAATAAATTAAAATCTCTTTAAAAAAAAGTGCTCTTTTAATTAAAGAAACTATGACTTTTCTCTGGATTGCACCAAAAAGCAAGTGAAATTATTTTGTGCCAAATGGTTAAATTATTGGCTGTCCCCTTGAGCAGAACTGATGTGTATTTGGAAGATACTATGATAAAATACTTCCGCATATTTCTTCTGACACTCCCAGGAAAAGCATGATTTAGAAAAGTAATACTACTATATATTTTAATTTTGCTATTTATGTTATAAATTGTGCTAGATTAAACCCTCAAAAATGTTAAATGGGCCCATAATAATTATTAGTGCAGTAATTAGCACAGTACCATAATTGTTAGATACTAGTTTTCATGTTATTTTTAGTACTAATATCCAAGATACTCAAATACTGTATGTGTTTTCTTTATAGGTCCCAATTCCAAGGTCATATGCAGACTGTGCCAGAAATGAAAGAATATTCTAGATCCATTTATTATAAACTGATATTATCATTCATTACAAACTTGGAAAAATCAGCTTTTCCAAGCTAAACCTAATTATTTGAATAGCTTCTTAGCAATACAGAAAACATTCAAGAATTAGGAATTAATGTTCTCTGTGAAATAAGAGTCTTATCGGATTAAAGAACTCTTATTTTGTAACCTATATCTAAATTCATTATTTTCAAGTTTTCAGAGAGAATGACCACACATAGGAAAGCACAACCACTTCGAATTAGTGGGATACTTTACAATATGAGGGTACTTTAAAAACTTCATGGGAAAATGGACTTAAAAGATAAGTTCATTTTAAATCCATATGTAGTTTTCTCATAATATGCATTTGAAGACCCCACATACATATGATTTTACCTTTTTTTGCACTAAAATAAACTTAACTTTTAATTCCATTTTTCCACATTCTGAAGTACCCTGGTACATTTACTATATGTTTAAGTAACCATAAACTATATTATTATACAAGTACTATTAAAGTTAATAAGAGCTGTCATTTATTAATGCCCTTATTAAACATTTATTATGGGCCAGATAATACTCTAAGCCCCTTTACATGTATTGGCTTATTTTATTCTTACCACAACCCAAACCCACAAAGCAGACACTTAGTAATTTACATAATTTCCATTTTATAGGTAGACAGACACATGAAGGAGGTTTGGCCAAGGTAGAACTCACAGGTAGTCTTACTCAAAGCTTCAGTTGTTTTTGGTTAAGATTTATTTATTTATTTATTTGAAAGGCAGAGTTGAAGAGAGGAGGAGAAAGAGAGAGGGAGAGAGATCTTCCATCCACTGGTTCACTCCCCAAATGGCCACAATGGTCAGGGCTGAGCCAGGCTGAAGCCAGGAGCCAAGAGCATCTTCCAGGTTGCTCACGTGGGCACAGGGACCCACGCATTCGGCCATCATCCACTGCTTTCCCAGGTGCTCTAGCAGGGAGCTGGATCAGAAGTGGAGCACCTGGGACTCGAGCCAGCACTCTCATGGGATGTCGGCACCTCAGGCAGGGCTCAACCTGCCAGTACCCTATTCTTAATACTACTACTGAGTGACAGACATATTTGCCTTTCTTTATAGACAGGATAGCCTTTATGTCTTCACGCCACAGAGGAAAGCATTTATAATGAAGGCAGCCACTGTACTGACCTGAGCTTTCACTGCTTGGGTCACTGCACTTGCTGCGTCCACAAGCACCCTTGTCTTTGCAGAACACACGTCAAGTCCTAACTTTTCAGCACTGACCAACGCATAAAATGCACCACCATACGCGATATCCACCACCACCTTTCCATGTCCAGGAACGTCCACCATGAGATCTAAAAAAGATGTATTTGGAAATGAGTTTGGTTTTAATATTTTAGCAACAAAATTCATAGCGTGTTCAATATGTTTAATCCACAGAAGTAGGGATTGGGTGGGGAGGGCTTTTCCTATACTAAAAAGGAAGCAGACATGCATTTTCAAAATGAGTAAGCATCAGGTAAATAATAGCTAAGGGGGGCGGCGCTGTGGCATAGCAGGTAAACCCAGCACCTGCAGTGCCGGCATCCTATATGGGTACAGGTTCAAGTCCCAGCTGCTCTACTTCCAACCCAGCTCTCTGCTGTGGCCTGGGAAAGCAGTAAAAGAGGGCCCAAGTCCTTGGGCCCCTGCATCCGCATGGGAGACCCAGAAGAAGCTCCTGGCTCCTGGCTACAGATCGGCGCAGCTCTGGCCATTGTGGCCAATTGAGGAGTGAACCAGCAGATGAAAGGCCTCTCTCTCTCTCTCAGCCTTTCTTTCTCTCTCTGTGTAACTCTGACTTTCAAATAAATAAATAAACCTTAAAAATAATAATAGCCAGGAGCATCTTTGTATTTTAATTTGATGTTTGCATAAGTTATAAAACCTCCAAATGTATTATTTGTCCCTACAATACATGTATATATTGCAAAATATGTAGTTTTTTCATAATACACATTTTCCACTAAATTTTTGAAGATTGCTTGCATGCATGGATTTTGAAAATTTTTTTACACCAAAAAACTTACCTTTGATTCCATTTGTTCTGAACCTGTCCACACTTGTTAACTACCTGAAGGCTTTTTTCTAGGAAATATCCTAGCGGCCTAGAGAGGGCACACCCGAGACATCACTCCTTGAGCAGTAAGAAGGAAACATAGGTCCCCATTGCGCTACTGGAAGGGTTGGAAACAGTGAGGATTTGGCAGCCTATTCACAAGCTACTTTTCTTAGCTGTAGTGGCAAAAGAAGTATTTTAAAAAGAGAAACTTGGCTATATAAACTATAAACACAAACTTCTCCGTCGCATGATGGTATCCCGCAGGCCGACTGAACAAAGCCAGGGGAAATCACTCCCCTCTGAGGTATCGCTTTGCATCAGGGTCCTTGCTTAAGCATTTTAAGACCCCAGCATACCCAAAGCTTCCCTTAAGGTCAGTTATCTGAAATCTCAAAATTGAACTTCCAAAGAGTGGGGCTGGGTGATATTTGGGGGCAGTAAAATTGTCTCTAGCCCTTCTCGAATTTTCTTCTGTACCCCTCTTCCTGTTCAAGTTAGCTTGGTGACTGTGCCCGGGATGAAGGGCATAGCCTAGGAGAGAAAGCAGGGCCTCCTGTTTGTGTTTCACAGAAACCTGTGCTCTCAGGGGGAAGACCTGTGTCAGCAAAGGGGTGTCCTTAGGGAGAAATATTTCTCCTAGAGACAGGAGGAATTCTTCCGGACTGGGAAGGGGAGGCTGCAGGGGCAGAGTGCAGAGGGGACAGTGCTGACAGTGCAGCACAGGAAGAGGCAGCAAGCCAGGAGGGGCGGGCGGACGACGCTCTGCTCCGCCAGTGAGCTGCGCAGTGGGGACCCAAGGACCCTCCTCCCAAGGCCCTGCACTGCTAACAAACCTTTGCTCACACATATGCGTGGTCTGCATCAAGTGTATGGAGGGTGCCTATCATGATAGAACTATGCGTGGATTTCAAAACTTTTTCCAAAATAAACTCATCATTTGATTCAATTTTCCACAAACTTTTTGCAGCACCCTTGTATATAGGAAGGGGACAGCGCGCGGAGAGAAGTGGCTAATTCCACCAACAGGACAAAGTGGGTGCTCAACTCTAGAAATTAAGTTATGAAAAGAAAACATCTGGGATCCAGTGGGGAAGCTGACTCAGCAGAAGTGGTCGCTGAGCCTCCAAGTGCTCCCCTGGTTCACCATTTCTGGAACCCTGGGCCTGGCTTACTTGGGATGGGCAATTGGGTAGAATACCACACCTCACTAAATTTGCTTCCTCTTTTTTAAAATGAACCATATGTCTTTTAAAGTTACTTCCATCCATTTATGTTCTATGACTTTCTTTCCCCCTCATTTTTAAAAGATGTATTTCTTTATTTGAAAGGCAGAGTGATAAGAGAGAGAGATCTTCCATCCACTGATTCACTCCCCAAAATGGCCACAGACATTAAGGCTGGGCCAGGCCAAAGCCAGGAGCCAGGAACTCTATCTGGGTCTCCCACGTGGGTTGCAGGGGCCCAAGCACGCTACCTTCCCAGGCCATTAGCAGGGAGACGTATAGAAAGCAGAGCACAGGGGACTAGAACCAGCGCCTCAGTAAGAGATGCTGGTGCTACAAACAGCAGCTCAGCTCACTGTTCCAGAATGCCAGCCCCACGAACTTTTTTATTTTTTTCCACTAAAATGACTAACATTGGAGAGATATTCTAAAATATTTGCTTCACACGAGCACATCCTGTGTGCCAGGTATGTCACATGCACTGGCCCCTTTACTCACGGCATTAGCTCCTTAAGACCACAGCCTTGCGAGGGGGCACTGTATTTTGCACCACCTCAAGTACTGGAGAGTCACTCACAGAGTAAGTGGCAGAGCTGGGAGTCAACCTCATAACCGGGTGACTCCAAAACCCAAACTCTTTTCACTGAAACATGCAACCTCTCTGCAGAACTCAATCCCGAATCTCAGGGTTTTCATTTCTTCTACACAAGCTTATCACTGGGAGTTTAATTTGATTTGGGTTTTAGCAAGCACCTCCCATGTGCCAATTACTCGGGAAGATGTAAAAGGTACAGGAGGAATAACACACAGGCTTTGCCCCTTCAGAGGTAAAACAAAGTGCACAAGGAAGACACATTTTAAAAGACGCTATAAGAGTGAATGGCGTGGAGTTTTCCAGAAAATTGAAACCTATCTCTTTAAACCACAAAAATTCAAGGATGAGTGAGGCTCACTCATGGGCGTAGGTTCAGATCCTGTTTCTGCCACTTAGTGTGGCTTTGGTGTCCTCATGTGTGAAATGGAATTGCTATTTTCTGTACCTAGGTCGTTTTGAGAAATTCATGTGATGATGTGTGTGGAGTACCTGGCACAAAAAAAAAGGGACACAATAAATGTTAATAAATGCTTAATTTCCAATAGGAATAGGGTTCTCAAGAGGACTACATACCTACATTTCCCAATCAACATATTCTCCAAATTCCATTTAGTTATTCATTCAACAAATCCTCATTAACCACCCACACTGTTGTAGGCACTGGGAGGACAGGGAGCAAAACAAAGGAGTTTGCCTTTCAGCCTGCTGGGGTGGAAATGAGCTCAGCAGCCCTCGGGGGGGGGGGGGGTCCCGTTGTCCTCTTCTCTTTACAAACTGTGACTCTGGCCTGTGGACTTTCCTGCACCAGGTCATCCACGTGGGGAGGGGCAGAGCAGGGACTTTGACACCATCACTCTGCCTTCCATGCATTTTCCAAAGTAGAGAGGTGGGAGCGCATGCTGTTAGTTAACTCCAAGTGACCACTCGTGCTGTCACACAGTGAAGGTCTTGGGGCCGCTGTGCTGCAGGGGCCGGCTCAGTAGCTGGTGAGCCTGTTGCCAGCTCTCATTTCCCACAAACTCCAGAGTGCTGATAACCCGCTGTGGGGAAGCCCGGGGAGAGAAGAGGGGGTGGGGAGGGAAGGGGGTGGACTCAGGCAGCCCTGCTCTCTGACCTGTTCAAGCTGTTTCAGATCCAGTCCTACGCATAAATCCTGCTCCCTCCGTGGACGTGTCACCAGGCTTCCCTAAAGGGGGACGCGGCATCAGCGTGCCCAGAGGCTGCCTGCAGCTGCTTGTCCTCGCTCTAAGGCTGAAAACTGCCTGGGCGACCTTCAACACAAAGCTATGCTGGAATCCAAGTCCTCGGAGATTCAGGATCAAACTTTTCCGCAGAATGACGTTCAGGGCCTGAAGACTTTAAGGGGAAAAAGGGATAACCCTGCGCCTGCCCTGCTCAGTCAGCTCCCAGCACGCTCTCGGGCGCAGCCTTCCTGGGGACAGTACAGGGAGTCTCAGACACCCAGACCAGAGGCCAGCCCGGTGAGGGATCGCCCCTTTGTACGGATTCCCGATCCTACACAAGGTTTCCATGATACACGGGCATCTGTACCAGGGAACCGCACAGTCTTCTCATGGCGCCACGCGCCTACAGAACTCCAGTCATCTAGCATCCCACAGTGTTTCCATGCCGGTTATATATCTCACATAAAAATCATAACTATCTCATATCTCTCAAACGAACCCCAACCCCCGTGAGCTAAGCGAAGCAACATGGGCACAGAGAGGCTAAATCATCGATGTACGGTTGCACAGCTTTCAGGGGTAGCAGGATTTGAGCTCAGGCAATGGCCCGTGCGGATAGAGCCCCATCTTCTAAACTGCGGGGCGCAGGGTTCTCCAAGCGGCTGCTGGCGGCACTTCGACCCAGGAGGAAAGGGGGCAGTGTCAGCGCCTTGTGGGTGGTAACAATGTGTCACTGGGGCAAGCCGGGACCCTGGTGCCCCCTGGTGCCCTCGCTGTCCTCTGCCCCTTCCCAGACCCTGCTGGGCTCTGCCCAAATGTGAAGCCTGAGCCAGGGCTGCTGAGGCGCAGAAGGGAGCCCGGGGCCAAGCGAGCTAGAAATTCCTTCCTTCCCAGGGCCCCGGAGGGAGGGAGGATGTGCAGAATGGCACGCGCCCCGTTCGCCGTCACACGCGTGCGGTTTCCGAAGCGCCTTTTTATTAACTGCAAGCGCACGCTGGGTGGGTTAGGGCGCCGCGCGGGGTGCAGCCCAGGCACCTGCGTCCCGGCTTGCGCCGCGTTACCTGCAGCCAGCACGAAGGCCGGCACGCTGTGGAAGCGCACAGGGCCGCGGCTGCGGCCGCCCTCGCAGGCCACGAAGGCCGCCACCAGTCCACACGGGCAGTGGATGTTGACGCGGGCCTCTCGGGCGCCGAGCGGCGGGGCTGGCACCAGCCCGAAGTCCAGCGCGAAGCGGCCCAGAGCCAGCACGGCGTGGCCGCACATAGAGCTGTAGCCCTCGTTGTGCAGGAACAGGACGCCCAGGTGCGCGTCGGGCAGCTCGCTCGGCACCAGGACGGCCCCATACATGTCCCGGTGGCCCCGCGGCTCCCACACGAGCCGCCGCCGCACGTGGTCAAGGTGCTGGCGCAAGTAGCGCCGCTTGGCCAGCAGCGTGGGGCCGACCACCTCCGGACAGCCGGCCAGCACGATGCGCAGGGGCTCGCCGCCCGTGTGCATGTCCACCACCGACAGCGCCGGCGTCCCCGGGTCGTGCGGGGGCAGGCGAGGCACGGCCAGCGAGCCCTCCATCGTCCGCGTTCGGAAACTCGACCACCGCCCCGCCCCAGCGTTCGCTTTTTAAGCAAGCGACGGCCCCCAAAGAGCCAGGACGCGTGGCAGCCTCAGGGGGCGTGGCCGAGACCAGGAAGTGGGTGGGGCTGCGGCGCGGTCGTCTAGGTTACCGGGGGCGGAGCCTCCGAGGCTGCTGTGGCCCGGATGTCGGGGCATTCCAGCCGCGTCCGCTGACTCCTGGGCGGCTCCAGGGAAGCCTATAAATGGCTCATGGGTGAGGGGGCGCCGAGGGTCGGGGGAGCGCCTGTCTTCGCCGCGGCTTCTTGGCTGCGCGGCAGGTCCGGGCGGGCTGGGCGCGGCGCCTGCTCGCCCCTTGCCGCCCTCCCGGCCCGGACTCTTGCCGGGGTCGGGGTGGTCGCTGCTCCTGGCGCGTTGGCCGCCCACGGGAGGCCGGGCCTCTGGCTGTCCGGTCGGAAGTGTGCCCTCGGCCGCTGTGTTTCCTCCGAGGACGGCGGTAGTGCGAACGGACCGGAAAGGCCGCCGCCGCCGCTGGCTGCAGAGTTGACCGGGTTCGGCCGCGGCCGCAGGTGCGGGTTTAGGAGGTCCCTCCCGGGGAGGCTCGGCGGTCGCGCCGTAAAGTCGTCGCCGTCCTCCGCCTCAGCGAGCGCTTGGAGCCGGAGTTTCCTTTGGAACGTGATGGGCTCTTGCTTTGTTTATTGCACTGGTTTTCAGACCCTGGGCTTTGAGAGACCTTGGATTATTTATATTCCAGTGTAGGAAGATAGATCAGGAAGTTCGCGGAAACTGGGGTTAGAAGACACGTTTCTTGTGGTGCAAAAATTTTTGAAACCTGTTTTTTTTACAATGCACGTTTTCTGGGAATTTTTCGAAGACCCCTCATATTTAGCAAGCATCTTGTAAATAAAGTCCGCAGGAAAAGCTGCGGATTCTTTAACTTCTGCTCTCACCAGAAGCGTGAAAGAGTTCGTGCTCATGCCTGAGCCTAGAACATGGTGATTATAATGGGTTAAGCAAGCGCAGATTAAAGTGAGGAAGCCCATGGGTCTGAAAACTAAGAGATTTTGTAAAAGTGAGAATATTAAACTTGAGTCGTTTGCACCTGGGCTATCCCTGTTTGAATTCCAGTCTCCTTCAATCTGGAAGGAGAAAGGCGTCTCTAGGTGGTGAGTTTGGGAAGCATGTGAGAAATGGTTGTGAAGTCATGAAATGCACAGTGTCCCACAATAATTCACATATACACCGCGCTTGACCGCGTTCCCGGAGAGCAGGGGCCCTGGTGTTTCCTCCTGGCCCCCAGTGGCTCTTAGCTGTGCGTGTGGACTGAGTGCACGGTCGGCAAGTGAAGAGCATGGGTCTCTGATTAAGCATCGCTCCCTCCTGGCTCCTCCCGCGGGTGAGGTCCCGGCCGAGCTGCAGGGTCTCTGGAGCTGCTGTTTTATTTTCCCCAAGCCTGAGATTGCGTGGAGCTTTGTTCAGAGCTGAGTGTGTTTACTCCAGGCCTGCCCTCGATTCTGGAATCACACCCTTTCGCCTTTGTACTGTTAACACGTGTGCTCCTGCACACAAAGGTGGGAACAGGTGCTGTGTGCACAAAACAAGCAGCCGCCTTCCGTCGGGTCCACATTTTCGAAAGCTTAGTTTGGAAGTTTATGATCAGTGAAGTTCCTAAGTGGAGTCCAGTCAAGGTGAGTGGCTCTGTGGAGCCCAGGCTAGACCGTGAGGTCTGGAGATGCCTTGCTCTGCTGGTCCAGGACCTTACTCACAGGGTGCACTCAGCACGAAGTCCAGGGTTGCCTTCTGCAGTGCCACACACTGGAATACATGCACCAGGCTCTTGCCTAATCCATGTCGCGTCTTACAAGGAAGCTGTGATGAGCTGTGTCTGCCCAGTGCCTCAGCTGTTACTGCATTATTCTTTTCTAATCACAAAGATGTCACTCTACTGGCATTTGTTTTTAAAAAGCTGTCGATATTCAACCAGCCTGCCTTGGACTTTACTGCGGGAAGACCCTGTTATTTAAAAATGGCTCAACTGAAATATATGGAGAATGTGGGGTGAGTCTGGTGTTTGTGTGTTACTTCATTGGTGAAGTCTGTTTGTTTTGTGAAATCTCTTTAAAATATACTCATTAATTTATAAGAATGAGACATTAATAAAGTCCTTGTTTGAATTGTTCTCTTGATATCTGTAATACATCTTTCCTTGAGAGTCAGTTATTAAGTGTTTTTAAAAACCTTTTATAATTTTATGGTAATTTCTAATTACATTTAAAAAGGATTTAGTGCACTGGCTTGTCCATTGTCCATTCAGTTAACATTGTAATCCAGAACATTTCTCGGAAATCATTTTTATATGATGTTAGTAGCTAGGTTTTTCATTGAGTGTTAACTATTTTGGTAACTAAGTAAAAAGAATCCTTTCTACTTTAACGTTTTATAACTTTCTACTTTAACGTTTTGTAGCACAAACACTGTAGATTTCTTTTTGTCTTATGTATGCTTTAGTCTTTATTTCTGAAAGCTAACATAGACTTAAATGTTTAAGATGCAGTGCGATGTTTAACAGCGTGGTTCGGGGCGGGTGTTAGTGTCCAGAGTGTCTGCATGTAAGGTTGCTCTCTGTGCATTGTAGGTGTGCCCAAGAGGACAGAGGACCGACGCCCAGAAGCTCTGTCAGCCCTGCACGGAGTCCCCGGAGCTGTACGACTGGCTCTACCTGGGCTTCATGGCCATGCTCCCTCTTGTGTTACACTGGTTCTTCATTGAGTGGTACTCGGGGAAGAAGAGGTCAGCACGTTCTGTGAAGTGTCCACAGGACTGGTGCTAGAGTAGTTGTCACTTACAAGACTTTTTTTTTTTAAAGATTTAATTTATTTACTTGAAAGAGTTACAGAGAGAGGTAGATTCAGAGAGAGAGAGAGAGAGGTCTTCCATCCGCCGGTTCACTCCCCAAATGGCTACACCCTGGCCAAAGCCAGGAGCCAGGAGCTTCCAGGTCTCCCACGAGGGTGCAGGGACCCAAGGACTCGGGCCATCCTCCACTGCTTTCCCAGGCCATAGCAGAGAGCTGGATTGGAAGTGGAGCAGCCAGGACTCAAACCTGTGCCCATATGGGATGCCAGCACTGCAGGCGGCAGCTTTACCCGGTATGCCACAGCACTGGCCCCTTTATTAAGCAGTTGTGCTTCTCTGTTGTTTAAAAAGTTAGTTAACCTACTTTTCCTTTATATACTGATTACTTTTTATAGTGGCAAGACTCAACAGTAGAGCATGTCTTAGTAATTATTAAGGGAACTATCCTTTGTTTTTATTTTTAAGATTTATTTTATTTATTTGAAATAGTAACAGAGAGGTAGAGACAGAGAGGTCTTCCATCCTCTGGTTCACTCTCCAGATGGCCGCAGTGGCCAGAGCTGTGCCGATCAGGAGCCAGGAGCATCCACTTGGCCTTTCACATGGGGGCAGAGGCCCAAGCACTTGGGTCATCCTCCACCGCTTTCCCAGGCACATTAGCAGGGAGCTGGATCCAAAGTGGAGAAGCCGGGACTCAAACCAGCATGCATATGGTATGCAGGTACTACAGGCCGGGGCTTTAACCCTCTGTGCCACAGTGCCGGCCCCTATCCTTTATTATAAATGATCTTGAAAGAATATTTTTAAATTTCTCGACCATAATGCTTTCTACAAAAACATTATGATTACAAAGCTGTATCTTGATCTAAAACCCCTTTTAATTTAATATTAATCATCTAATATAATGTTGTTAAAAGTGATCCAGCTTTAACCTAGTTGTAAAAACTTGTGCTAGCACATTAAGTCAGTAGACATTTATTGAGCACTGTGTTTTGTGTTTGGAAGATCGGGGTAGGAGACACAGAAATGACTGACAAGGCGTATGGTCATAAGCAGAGGAGACAGATGTGTACATAGCTATAATATGAATCAGTCCTAGAAACATAGGGACCAAGTTAAAAACGAGTGCTCTGGAGTCACGAAGAGGGGAGAGAGAAATTGTGCCCAGTGGAATCTGGGAAAGCTCAGGAAGAACAGTGTAGGCAGAGAAATCCCACGAATCACGGTGTGGGCGTGTGAGGTGTCTGATCTGGGTTGTCACAGAGTGAGTCAGCGAAAGGAGGTAACAGGAGGGAGAGAGGACAGTAGATTCAGACCGGAATGCGAACGCTCTTGTAAGGATGTGACCTTTACTGTGGGCATCAGGGAACTGTGGATTCTGTCTCGGCACCCTTCAGCCGCACGGCTTTCCCTGACTTCCTCGGACTTCTCAGAACCTTGTCTGCTTTCTGTGCGCTCCCTTCCGCCTCCACGAGCTCACTGCCCCGCCTGAGTACGTGTCCTCCCACTGCACCCTCCCACCTGCCTGCCTTCCTCAGACTCCAGCTCCAGTGCACCTGCTGGGGAGAGGCCTTACCGACCCAACCTGCAGAGATCGCTCTCCCGCGTTTTCTTTTTTGACAGCTCTCTCGTTTGTTTTATTTTCATGATTGTCTCCTCATTTAATGTCCCTCACACGCCAGGCTTTGAGCTCTGTGGGGCAGTGGCATCTCTCATTGTCCTCGGTGGACTCTCAGGGACCCGAGCAGCAGCTGGCACATGACCACAGTCTGTGTCGGCTGGGTCGGTGGTCAGTTCATGAAGGTCTGGGCTGGGAAAGTAGCGTCACTGGGTGCATGTTAGGAAGATGGTTTCTGTGGAGGGCGGTAGAGGTGAGGTACTAGAAAACTCTTGTCCAGGAAATGACGGCCAGACTGCAGTGTTGGGGTGTGCAGACGATGGTCAGGTGGGCATAGAATCGGTGTTTTTCTGGATCTAGGGTAATGTTTTATAATTGGAAATCATTCATTTTTCTAAAAGAATTTATAAAAGCACTTTTAAAATAGCAGTCCTCATCCTGATTTAATTTTTAATACAGAATGATGAAAGATGAGAGAAAGGAGATGTTACAAACTTTTAACTAAAATAAAATTACCCTTTATCTAACTTAAAGAAAATGACTCAGTTAATTGTTTGGGACTTCTCTACTCATAGGAGAGAAGTAGGGGTATATGGGTACACCTCACCAGATGCACTTGAGTGTAATGTTAGATTTGTTTTGAGGAGAAACATGAAGCAGAGGGGTAGAACGGAGGAGTGGTGTGGTCTGGGAGGAGGGGGGGGAGAAGGAGCAGGTGCTGTGGACAGCAGGCTAAGCTATAGCTCGGAACACCAGCATCCCACATGACAGTACCTGGTCTAAGCTCAGCTCCTCCACTTCTGACCCAGAGCCTTGCGAATGCACCTGGGAACACAGCAGATGATGGCCCAGGTACTCGGGCTGCTGCCACTCATGTGGGAGACCTGACTGGGTTCCTGCCTTCAGGCTTCAGCCTGCCCCAGTCCTGGCTGTTGTGGGCTTTTGGGGAGTAAACCAGTTGGAAGATCCAACTCTCTGTTTCTCTGCCTTTAAAGTCAATAAATAAATCTTTTAAAAAACAACAAAAGGAGGGGTGTGAGCATTTGGCCCAGCAGTCAAGATGCCACTTGGGATGCCCGCTTTCCCTGCAGAGGACCTGCTTTGAGCCTCAACTCCGCATGTCATTCCAGCTTTCTGCTGACGCGCACCCTGGGAGGCAGCAGATAATCACTCAAGTGTTTGGGTCCCTGCCTCCTGCATGGGGGCCCAGATTGAGTGCTGGGCTCCTGATCCAAGCCACCCCAGCCCTCGGTGTTGCAGCATCTGGGGAGTGAACCAGTGGGTGGAAGATCCCTCTCTGTGTCTCTGCCTTTCAAAATAAAATGAAAATTAACAAGCACAAAGCAGGCATTTGTAGTTAGATTTGACTAGGAAATTGGTAGCAAAGAACACGAGGGCCATCTCTGCATTTTCCTGAGACTTCCCACGTAAGGTCAAGAAACGGGGACTTGGCTGTCTGAGGCTAGACCCGAGTTTTCAGTCTTTATTTTTCATTATCACCTCCTTAAGGAGCCATTTTTTTTCCTACTCCATCATTGAAATGTTCATTTCACAGCTATACTGTTACTTATATATGTACTCTAAATGTGTCTGTGCTTCCTGAATATGTAAACTATAAGATTTTTTTGTTCACCCTAAGAGCTAATATTGCCTCCTTAGAGGAGATGTTACCTATTTAAAGTGCATGGCTGATTGTTAATGAAAACCGTCCTCTCTGGCACCCTTGCCTTCTCCAGAGTTTAGTATTAGTTTATCATTAAGACAAAGGCAGGGATTGGCAGACGTTGCATATTTTTATATTGCAGCTCCCAGAGCAGTCAGAAGCTGTGATGCTGGTTTTTATACAATTTGTGGCTTTTAGGATGCATTCACTCAGCAGTAGACAGGGAAACCTGCCATGTACCGGTGGCGTTGTAGGCTCTAGGGTTCAGAGGTGGCTAAAATGTCGGTGCTCAGAGCTTTATGAATGCCAGTCTGATCATCACCATGTATGTGAGGTATATTAATGGTGCGTTTAGAATTTTAATGCTGGCATGAATGGAGTCATACCCCAGTCACACCCCGGAAGAAAAAAGCTGACTGTAGTTGGACATTGAAAAAATGAGTAGAGTTCACTAAACAGAGGAGTTGAAAGGCTCTCTGAGCAGGAATAAGACGGGCAAGCATGGATGCACAGGGAGGATGGTCTGAGCTGGGGGTGGTGTGTGAATCGGGGTGAAATGAGGTTAGGGCATCCTGAGATTGGAGCAGGAGCAGTCCTAGGAAGTGTTCACAGAACCTGGAGCTCACCCTGAGCCGATCGTGGACACAGTTTGCCGGTCGGTAAACCGCGGCTGGGTGGAAGGTGAGAACTGCCCCGACATGCGGAGGCTCCAGGAACATGGAGTGATGTGGACTGCTGGGAGACACTGCTGGTGAGGGGAGCTGCTCTGAGAGGCGGAGGAGACTCAGTATTCCCCAGCAGGGCCTCCATGGTCAGCCTGCAGCCTGTGAGGGTCACGCAGCGGGGTCAAAGGAGAGCACGGGCAACACAGCAAGGCAGTTACCGTCCTCGTCTCTGTCAGACGGCCGGGGCTTCTCCTCCTAACCACCCTCGTCTCTGTCAGACGGCCCGGAGTTCTCCTCCTAACCACCCTCATCTCTGTCAGACGGCCGGGGCTTCTCCTCCTAACCACCCTCGTCTCTGTCAGACGGCCGGGGCTTCTCCTCCTGACCGTCCTCGTCTCTGTCAGACGGCCCGGACTTCTCCTAACCATCTCATCTCTGTCAGACGGCCGGGACTTCTCCTCCTAACCACCCTCGTCTCTGTCAGACGGCCAGGGCTTCTCCTCCTAACCATCTCATCTCTGTCAGACGGCCGGGACTTCTCCTCCTAACCGTCCTCGTCTCTGTCAGACGGCCCGGACTTCTCCTCCTAACCACCCTCGTCTCTGTCAGACGGCCCGGAGTTCTCCTCCTAACCACCCTCGTCTCTGTCAGACGGCCTGGAGTTCTCCTCCTAACCATCCTTGTCTCTGTCAGACAGCCGGGGCTTCTCCTCCTAACCACCCTCGTCTCTGTCAGACGGCCCGGACTTCTCCTCCTAACCACCCTCATCTCTGTCAGACGGCCCGGGCTTCTCCTCCTAACCACCCTCGTCCACGTCAGACGGCCGGGAGTTCGCCTTCTGACGTCCTGCGGGAATGCGGGGCTCTGAGTGACCCTCCTGCCAGAAATAACTGAAATCTGGCAAAGTAGACTCTGACACATGGCTGATGGTATGGAGGTTGGGGGCTCTCTAAGAACTCTCCTCTTTGAAAAACAAGCCCACCCTGAGCTGGGGCCACAGCAGCAGCGGAACAGTTTAGACCAGGTGATCTGTCCTACTCCCAGCCCGAGTGAGATGGAAATTCCCCGAGATCCAGGCCCGGCAGTGTTGATGCGGTTGACGTCTGGGGAGGGTTTGGCCTTCCTGTTGCTGTGTGGTCACGTGACAGAGCGCACATGCGCTCTCAGGCCTGTTTTACAAGGGCTCTAACCCCACTCATGCGGGCTCCACCCTCATGAGTCGTCTCCTGAACACACTGCCTCTTGCATTGTGGCGCTGGGGGTTGGATTTCAGCCGTAGCAGTGTAGTGGGATGTAAACATGCAGCCCAGCCAAGCGTGGTGGTGGTGGTGGTTAACTAGTAGTTAACAGGTAGTTAACAGGAGGTTAACTACTAAACGCAGGAGGGCTGTCTTTCTTTTTGTAAATCTGTATTTTGGGGGAGGCAAGTAGAGAAAGAAAGGCAGATTCTCCATCCACTGGTTCACCCCCAAATGCCCACAGTGACCAGGAGCTGGGAACACAGTCCGGGCCAGCGTGGCTTCCAGGGTCTGGATTAGCAGCTGGAGTCAGGAACCAGAGCCGGGAATCCAGCATGGCACACGAGTGTCTCACCCACTAGACTGAAAAGCCCGCTCCCAGCAATGATGTTCTCTGCTGGAGTTGGCTTTCACAGAACTGAAGTCGGAAGCAGTGGTAGCCGTGGCTGGTGGCAGACACAGCAAACCCTCCGGACTGGAAAGTTTCCCCACGCTCATTTTAGGCTTTTGAGGCTATTACTCCTTAAGATCTGTTAATTATCTCATAATCTGTGATTACTCAATGTCGCTCCCCGTTTTCGTGGAGGAGCGACACTGAACCCTGCGCTGTTCTTTCGTCTGCTCGGCCCTCCCCGGGTTTGCTGCTGGTTCTTCCCGGCTTGGCTACTGTCCCTTCCACCTCCGTGGAAGGGCAGTTCCCCCTGGCCACATTCCCCACTTCCGCAGGGGAGCGGCACACCGCCGGCCGGCTCTCTCGGGGGCTGCACAGGTGTTCCCTTAGATGTTCCCCTTAGATGTTCCTTGTGAATGCCGTCTCTCTCCTCCTTTATAGTCCTCCTCCGCCAATCCTAACTCGGCTGCCCACACGCCGAGTACACTGCTCTCCTCCAATCAGGAGCAGGTCCTACAGTTTATTGGTTGAACTGGAGGCAGCTGCGTAGAAGCTGTTTTCTCCTCTCCCAGCGCCATATTGTGGGAGAGCAGATGCATAGAATAAGTCTTAATTCCAGTAACTCAGTCTAGTCCGGGTTGCTCCCCACAACTCAACAGCTCCCTAACTTACTAATAGATACAGCAATGTATTTATGCTCCTAAAAGACTACAGATAATGGGCTTTCAGCTACAGAATGAATGACTACTAACTATTTATGAAAGGGTACAGCTACAAGGCATTCAACAAGAAATTGTTCGGAGTAAGCAGGTTTGGTGGGAAAAAGTAAGGAATCTCAAGAAATTAAGGTTGTACTTGCAAAAAATATGGTAGTCGATATGTTAAACAGTTCAAGTTAGAGTTAGGGATGTAGGAAAAAATCCTTACAAGGAAATAAGGGATGGGGCTGGTGCTGTGGCATAGCAGGTTAAAACCCCAGTCTGTAGCGCTGGCATCCCGTATGGGTGCCGGTTTGAGTCCTGGCTGCTCCACTTTGGATCCAGCTCCCTGCTAGTGCACCTGGGAAAGCAACAGAGGATGGCCCAAGTATTTGAGCCCCTGCACCCACATCGGAGACCAAAGGATGCTTTTGGCTCCTGGATTTGAATCAACTCAGCTCCAGCTGTTGCAGCCATTTGAGGACTAAATCAGTGGATGGAAGACCTCTCTCTGTCTACTTCTCTCTGCAACTCTTTCTAATAAATAAGTAAGTCTTAAAAAAAAAAAAAAGAAATAATGGACTGTAACATGGGATGAAAAAAGGAGATGAAAATAAAAAATAGGAGATAATGTGAGGTATAGAATACGTGTACTGTGTATCTGTAGTACCTACTGAGAATCCACCAAGATTCAGTTAAACATTCAGACCCCGGAGATTGCCAGAGGCCACACGGAGCACTTGTCTGCTCAAAAACAGCACAGCTTGCTGGCAGGGCAGCCTGAGCCATTGCTGTCAGTAATAGCTTCTCAGGCAGCCAGCCCAGGTGCAGGGGGAGGAGATCTCCATCCGGTGGGTGTGGAGGTGTTGCAGGCTTCAGAGATAGTGACTTCAGGTTTTATAAAAATAATGAAAAAGAGATTCATATATCCAGGAAGAAAAATATATCCCAAACATAATTTAAAAAAAAAAAAAGTTCTCTGTGGGGAGCAACCCGGACTAGACTGTTACTGGAATTAAGACTTATTCTATGCATCTGCTCTCCCACAATATGGCGCTGAGAAGGGAGTAACAACTTCTACGCAGCTGCCTCTCGCCAGCTTGAGTGATGACCTCCAGGAGCTGATCCTGCTCCTGATTGGAGGAGAGCAGCATACTCGGCGTGTGGGTAGCAGAGTTGGGATTGGTGGAAGAGGACTATAAAGGAGGAGAGAGACAACATGCACCAGGAACATCTAAGGGGAACATCTGAGGGAACACCTGTGCAGCCCCCAAGAGAGCCGGCCGGCGGTGTGCCGCTCCCCCGCGGAAGTGGGGAATGTGGCAGGGGGAACCGCCCTTCCACGGAGGTGGAAGGGTCGGTAGCCAACCCGGGAAGAACCAGCAGCAAACCCGGGGAGGGCCGAGCAGACAAAAGAACAGCGCAGGGTCCTGTGTCGTTCCTCCGCGAAGAGGGGGAGCGACAGTTCTCCCTATTTACATCATTGTTACCTGCAGAACACAGAAAACGAGGTCACGTGGAGAAGCAGGTGCTCCTGTTAGCAGGCCCAGTTGTGCTCACTGCTGAAGCCAGCACTTGTGAACCATTTGAGTTGGTCATGTTGAACGCCGCAGCACATCGCACTTCAACATGGTCCCCTGTGGAGCGGAAAGGACTGCCCCGTTGAACCATGCAAGCCCCACAATAGAAGTACTCTGGTGGTGGTTCCATACCATTGAATGGAAGCATTCAGATGACCCAAAGCACCTACCCACTAGACACTAGAAGTAGAAGAGTTTACTAAAGAGTCACTGTCCAGTAACTATTTGTAGAGCCACAAGCACTGTTTCACAGGATTCATGTGCAGAGACAAGACACCAAGGCCTTTTTAATGTGCCGGCATACGGTGGAACTTCTTATCCAAAAACCTGAGCCCCAAACAAAGAGGGGTATTTCCTTATATATAGTTTTAACCTCTTCGTCTCCCTTATACATACATACATTTGATTGGATATTCTAATGTTGCATGTGGCCACAGGAGTTGATACAGTACTGGGCGTGGGGACATAGTTACTGATGGTTTTTGTTGGGCATACTGAACAGTATGCTGTCTGGCAAGGGTTGACATCATGGCTCTGAACAAGAGGGCAGAACGTGAAGTGGTTACATGTGAACAGGTGGGAACTACAGGTGAGGCACTGATGGGCAAGCAGATAACAACCGCGTATCTGTCCCAGGACAGATGCCTCCCTTTTTCTTCTGACCTGGGGAAGGCCTCTACCACAATTTCAATCGTGTCTGTTAGAAACAAGTTCAATTAAAAAACAAAGGCTTCTGCCACACTATAATGTAGCTAAATTGCATCAGATTTATGTTTGACAAACTGATTTTAAAATTTATATGAAAGGGCCAAGATTAACCAAGATTACTGAAAAAGTAGGAGAAAATGTATACTATGAAGAATCATAGGCCAGCACCACGGCTCACTAGGCTAATCCTCCACCTGCGGCGCCGGCACCCTGGGTTCTAGTCCCAGTTGGGGCGCCTGATTCTGTCCCGGTTGCTCCTCTTCCAGTCCAGCTCTCTGCTGTGGCCTGGGAGGGCAGTGGAGGATTTCCCAAGTGCTTGGGCCCTGCACCCTCATGGGAGATCAGGAGAAGCACCTGGCGCCTGGCTTAGGATCAGCACAGCTTCGGCTGTTGCAGCCATTTGGGGGGTGAACCAAAGGAAGGAAGACCTTTCTCTCTGTCTCTCTCACTGTCTGTAACTCTACCTCTCAAATAAATAAATAAAATCTTAAAAAAAAAAAAGGCAAATTCAACAGTGATTCTGAAACATACATACAGTTGGGGTAAGAATGTCAGAAAAAGTGGTAATAATGTAGTCTGATCTGGTATAATGGTTACTTTTAGGGGTGTAGACTAGGGAGGAACTCAGAAGCCCATAAAAGTTGTTGACTGTGTAAGTTACTGGGTAAGGTGGTGTGGTGAGTAAACAATGTTTATTATGTTATTTTGCTTTATAACTTATATGTTATCACCTTTTGTGTGCTTTTCATACTTTAAATTATTTTTAATTTTATCTTTAAGAATTTTTTTTAAAGATTTACTTACTTGAAAGGCACAGTTAGAGGGGCAGAGAGAGCTTGCTTCCATCTACTGGTTCACTCTCCATATGGCCGCAAGGTCCAGGGCTGCGCCAGGTTAAAGCCAGGAGCCTGGAACTCCATCCTGATCTCTCCTGTGGGTGCAGGGGCCCAGACACTCGGGCCGTCTTCCACTGCTTTCCCAGGCACTTTAGCAGGGAGCTGGACAGAAAGTGGAGCAGCCGGGACTCCAGCTGGCACTCATGTGGGATGCTGGCATTGCTTGACCAGCCCTTAAGAAATTTTTAATAACGATTTGGCCATATATTAAAAATGGAAGGTCTAATTCCTGCTCCTCTGTTACCCATTTGGGTAATGCACCCTGTTACCTGGGGTGTGTATTTGTCTCTTTTTAGAAAAAAAGGTTACACTCTTCTTGAACAGTTTTCATGCTTGGCTTTTGTTATCTCTAGAAGATGTTTTGGTTTGGGGATTTTTCAGTCAGAAGAGGCTTCGTATGGAATCCGTATGTCAAAGCACAGAGGTGTTTTACTAAAGCCGTTTGAAGCTCACGGTTCCTGGTAGCCAGGCCTCTCTTGCTTCCAGTCCTCTAGCTCCAGTGTGCTTTTCCAACACGTCACGGCCTTATTCGAATGCACCATGGCGGCTCTCATCACCCTGCTTCTGAGCGACCCGGTTGGGGTTCTTAACATCCGTTCCTGTCGCGTGCTGATGCTTTCGGACTGGTACACGATGCTGTACAACCCGAGCCCCGACTACGTCACCACGGTGCACTGCACCCACGAAGCCGTCTACCTGCTATAGGTATCTGTGGGGCGGAGAGGCATTTTAGTTTAACTTGGTGGATTATTATAGATTTCATTCATTTCAACAGATCAGGCCTTGTGAAACGGCTTGTAGGCACTGGGGGAGATTGTGGAAATTATTTTCTTCTCTCAAGGCATGCAAACGTAGTGTAACAGGTGGTAATAGAAACACAACTGGTATAAAAGAAGCGAAGATATTTTTGTGTTGGTGGTGAACTATGTATAAACACTGCCACAGTGAACTTTATATGTTTCTTGGAATTGTTTAAATGGAGAGCTTTAAGGAAACCCTTTTTCATACACCCCTGAAAAGCAATAGAAGAAATACAGACGAAACATAGAAGAAAGAATACAGGCTTTGTAAACAAAACCAGCCTGGGTTAGAGCTCTTAGTCTTCCAGCTGTGACGCCAAGTTGAACATGTGAAGAGCCTCTTGTAACCTCAGTTTTCCCACTGGTAAAGTGGGAATCATGGTATGTTACAAGGTGCTGTGGAGACTACATGAATCACAATATTAGATACCATATGTTGTGCCTTACAAACAAGAGGAACTTAATAGTAACTGGCATCATTATTAGAGTGCTTGGATAAGTGTTCCTTCATCTTTATTTTTTCCAATTAAATATTTCCATAAGAATGTTTTATTTTAAAATATTATATCCAGGGACCAGCACTGAGATGTGGCTGGGAGGGAATTTAAGGCTCCTGGTTTCAGCCTGGCCCATCCCTGGCTGTTGTCGCCATTTGGGGAGTGAACCAAAGGATGGAAGATCTCTCTGTGTGTGTGTCTCTGCCTCTGAAATAAATAAAATAATTTTGGGGTGCTATCCCCTTATAAGATACTTGGCTTGCAGTATTTCCTTTTTTCCTTAGGTTGTCTCTTAACTCTGTTTGTTGTTCCCTTTGCTGTATAGAAACTGTTTAGTCTGCTGTAAGCCCATTTGTCTGTTCTCCACTTTGTCGCCCGGGCCTTGGGAGTCGTGTAAGAAACTGTTGCCTTCTCCAGTGTCATGGAGTTTTCCCCAACATTCACTTCTAGCTGCTGTACACTTTCAAGTCTTATGTTGAAAGTTTTATCCTTTTGAGTTGATTTTTGTATGTAGTGGGAGGTGAGGGTCTAACTTATTCTGCATGATATCCAGTTGTCCCAACAGTGCCCTTTCTCCATTGTGTTCTTGGACTCTTGTCAGAAATCACATGGCTGTAACTGTGTGAGTTTATTTCTGAGCTCCCTACTCTGTTCTGTGGGTCAAATCGTAACCAGATTGTTAATGCCTATATAGTATTCCAGCATGAGTATACTCTAAAATGTACCAGTTTCCGATTGTTGGATATTTATTTTCATCCCAAGTTTTCCTTATTATAAGGTGATTCAATAAAAATTCATATAAAGTTTTTATGTATCCGTGATTGTTTCCCTCTAATAAGGAACTGCAAGTTGAACTGTTGGGTGAGAGGGTTTGAACACTTCAGAATCTTTGGTGCGTGTGTGTAAGCTGCCCAGCGCAGGCATCGGAGCACGCCTGCTGCACCTGTGATAGTCTGTGTGTAAACAATGTTCTTTTGAAACCTTTTTTAGGATCTTTGATTTAAAAACGATTGAGGATGAGAAAGGTTGCAGATGTATGTTTGATGTTACAAATTGCTTGCTCTATTTCAGATACACCATTGTGTTTATTTACTATGCGTTCTGCCTGGTGTTCATGATGCTGCTGCGCCCTCTGCTGGTGAAGAAGATCGCCTGCGGGTTAGGGAAGTCTGACCGGTGTAAGAGCATCTACGCCAGCTGTACTACTTCCCGATTCTCACAGTGCTGCAGGCGGTCAGCGGAGGCCTGTTATGTAAGTGGATGCGTGAAGCCGATGAAATATATCGTCCGCATGTGTAGTAGTACTGCTGCTCAGCTTGATTTGGGAAGGTTTATTTGTTTGTTTGTTTATTTTAAAGTCAGAATTAAAGAAAGAAAGCAGGAAAAAAAACTTACATCCACTGGTTCACTCCCCAAATGGCTGCAATGGCCAGGGCTGTGCCAGGCTAAAGCCAGGAGCCAGGAGCTTCTTTCAGGTCTCCCATGTTTTGGGTACAGGGGCCCAAGCAGTTGGGCCATCTTCACTGCTTTCCCAGGCCATTACAGGAAACTGGATCAGAAGTGCAGCAGCCATATGGAATGTGGTGCTGCAGGCAGTGGCTTAACCCGCCCTGTGCCACAGCACCAGCCCGGTTTTTATTTTATTTTATTTAAGATTTATTTATTTTTATTTGAAAGGCAAAATGATAAGAGAGAGCGATAGATCTTCCATCTCCTGGTCACTCCCCAAATGCAACACAGTGCTAGTTCAAGCTGAAGCCAGGAGCCCAGAGCCCCATCCAGGTCTCCCAAATGGATGGCAGGGGTTCAGATATTGGGTCATCCTCTGTTACCTTCCCAGGCATATTAGTAGCAAGCTGGCTGAGGAGTGGGGCAGTCAGGACTTGAACTGGTGCTTTGAAATGGGATATCTGCATTGCAGGTTGTAGCTTTCAACTCACTGCCACAACTCTGACCCCAGGAGCTTTCTCTTTAATTTTTTTTTAATCTTGAAAATGAACATTAGTATAGATTTTTGTTGAGACATCTATTCTTACTTTTAAAATGGGCTTGTTGGAATGAAGTAGAAGTTTTCAAGAGATCAGTGGCAACTAATCAAAATTGATTTAGAGAATACCTTGTATTTGAAGATTATGACCAAATTGGGAGGTTTTTTTAATTTAAATATAACAAATAAAAACTGGTTTCTATACATAATTTATAAAAATTAGCCTTGATGGATTATGCTGTTTAACTTCGGTCTTAGATTTCTAAGTTCCTTTATGAAAACCTTTTAGACACAGACTGGCTGTCATTATGCAGGTAATACACGTAGGAAATGCAGTTTTGTCATAGAGCTTGGGAATGTAACTTGGCTCCAGGTAAGGATAGAGCCAAGGATAGAGCGAGGACAGAGCCGGGGGAAGAGGATGTTGGAGACTAGTCAGAGATCTGTGTTCCTCCAATACCGGCTTTTAGACAGACTTCCACTTGACTGGCATGGTATTGAAAAATGAGGAATTCCCGTCAGCTGTCGGAGCTCGCCTCTTAGATCTGGCTCACTTGAAGTCTACCTGCTGCTGGCCTCTTGTAGGCTTTGAGGTGACGGTGCTTGTTCTGTGGAAGGATTGGGGAACACCCAGCCTCCGAGTGGTACAAGGCCCATGAAAGCGTTTGGTCTGCCCTGATAAGTCGACCACAGGTGGGACCTGAAATTCAACAGATCAGTAGCAGCCTGATTTTTAAGCTGATAATTTTGTATGGCCCTGGAATGATGTTATTAAATATGCAAATAGCCCTTCGCAGAGAAAGGTTCCCCACCCCTGCTGTAGGGAATAGAGACTACTATTCAAGTCCCAGCTGCTCAACTTTTTTAAAGATTTATTTATTTATTTGAAAGAGTTACACAGAGACAGGAGAGGCCTGGCCGCAATGGCCGGAGCTGCACTGATCTGAAGCGAGGAGCCAGGAGCTTCTTCCGGGTCTCCCAAGGACTTGGGCCATCTTCCACTGCATTCCTAGGCCATAGCAGAGAGCTGGATCGGAAGAGAAGCAGCTGGGTCTCCAACCAGTGCCCATATGGGATCCCAGCGCTTCAGGCCAGGGTGTTAACCCACTGTGCCACAGTGCCGGCCCCTTCTTTCTCTTTCTTTTCTTTTCTTTTCTTTTCTTTTCCTTTTTTTTTTTTTTTTTTTTTTTTCCTTTCTTTTCTTGATTTACTTGAAAGGCAGAGTTACACAGAGAGAAAGAGAAAGCTTCCATCTGCTGGTTCATTTCCCCAGAGGGCCACAATGGCTGGGGCTGAGACTAGATTAGGCCAAAGCCAGGGGCCAGAAGCCTCTTCTAAGTCTCCCACGTGGGTGCAGGGGCCCAGGCACTGGGGCCGTCTGCCGCTGCTTCCCCAGGCACATTAGCAGGGAGCTGGATTGGAAATGGAGCAGTCAGGACTGGATACATTGGCCATGTGGGATGCTGGCACCACTGGTGGCAGCTTAACCTGCTGTGCCACACCACCAGCTCCCAGTCTAGTCTTTCAGAGGATGTTGGGAGAAGAGTGAGGTCATCAGATTTGCATTTGAGTGGAAGATGGATTGTCAGGGGAAGAAAGCCTGGATCATCAGTTCAGAGAGAGGTAAGGAAACACAAAGCCTGACTGCCCAGTGGCCAAGCAGCCCAGGGAATGAGGAGCTCTTCCAAAGGCAGAGTTAAGTCAACTTTCAGTTAACAAATCAAATGGAAGGGTTGAGGGAGTGAGACAAGAGTATGATGTGGAGCTGGCGTTGTGGTGCAGCGGGTTAAAGCCCCAGTCTGCAGCACCGGCCTCCCATATGGGCACCAGTTCAAGTCCCAGCTGCTCCACTTCCGATCCAGCTCTCTGCTATGGCCTGGGAAAGCAGCAGAGGATGGCCCAAGTCATTGGGCCCCTGCACCTACATGGGAGACCCCAAAGAAGTTCCTGGCTTTGGATCGACGCAGCTCTGGCCATTACGGCCATTTGGGGAGTGAACCAGCAGATGGAAGACCTCTCTCTTTCTGCCTCTACCTGTCTATAACTCTGCCTTTCAAATAAATAAATAAGTCTTTAAAAAAAAAGTCTGATGAAGAGCTTTCTGACTTAGTAACTGATAGTTAGATAAACAGTGAAAATTTGAGGAAGCAAACAGTTTGGGAGGGAAAGTGAATTTATACTAATCTGGAGCCTGGGAGACCATCTGTCAAGGCAGGAAAGGATTACAAACTGGCAGCCCTCGGTCCTGTGCCCTAGCCCATCATAGCCGCCTAGACTGGGGGAAAAACAAAACAAACACCTTTTCCATCACAGAATGTTTTTAGATCAATTTGTAAAAAGCCTTCACTAAAAGGCATTGATAGGTCGGGTCGTTGTTACTGTTTGCCTGAAATAAAGTCTCATGCAGACTGCTGAGATGAGTCAGAGAGTATCATACCAACTGGTAATTTTGCAGCATGGAAAAGGGAAAATAGATGAGTTTTGGTTCGTAGTGACACGGCAAATCCGAGCAGAGGGGGACAGCAGGGAGTTTCCACCAGGTAAATGTTGGGGATCAAGGGTCTAGGAAGACGCTGGAATGATTAGGAAGATGGCAGAGCCAACAGACCTGCCTGGAATTGTTGCTGAGACCCGTTTCACGTGTGCTCTGCATCTGAGCTATCAGGGAACTGAAATACAGATTCCCTGTCCCCAGCCCGGTGCCTCCCCCTCCTCCCCTGAGTCTGGGCCTCGCTAGCATCCCATCTCCTCCTTGTTGCCTCCTGCGGCTTTTTTTTTTTTTTTTAGATTTTTATTTATTTATTTGAGAGGTAGAATTACAGACAGTGAGAGAGAGAGAGAGAGAAAGGTCTTCCATCGCTGGTTCACTCCCCAATTGGCCGCAACGGCGAGAGCTGCACCAATCTGAAGCCAGGAACTCCTTCCTGGTCTCCCATGCGGGTGCAGGGACCCAAGCTCCTGAGCCATCTTCCACTGCTCTCCCAGTCCACAACAGAGAGCTGGACTGGAAGAGGAGCAGCTGGGACTCGAACTAGCAACCATATGGGATGCCGGTGCCGCAGGCGAAGATTAACCTAGTGCACCATGGCACCAGCCCCTCCTGTGGCTTTTTACCAGCAGGTCTTAGGTCTGCATTCACAGCACGTACGGCCCCTTCTGAGGGAGTGGGGCTCTGGGCCGGGGCTGCCTGAGGGCTCAGTCGCTGGCTGTGATGGGAAAGGTTCTGAACGCCCAGCATGCAGCCCCTCAGCAAGCTGGAGTCCGGCCTCTGCAGGGGCCTCGGTCTGACTGCGTCCTGAGTGACACTGGGAGCTGCGCCAGGCGGGGCTGCTGCAGCGAGGGACAGGAGCTTCACACACTGAGCTGTTGAAGACTGACTGTGAGAAACACCCTTTGTTTTACATTCTGTGGATTTAAACGTTTCAAGAGAAAGGTAGTGCTTTGCAGAAAAGTATTTTGTTTAAACTGTTACTACTGAGTTTTGAAGTAGAAATTTATACAATTTTTTTGAAATTTGTAGAATCTTGATACTAAAGTACTGAATGATCTACTGTTCCTTGAGGTTTCTTGATAAGTGAACTCTTCTAGAGGGTGAACCCGGTCACTCTTAGCAATCGCCTCTCTCAACCAAAGTTCCCCACTTGAACCACAGAAAGTACAGAGCTGTTATATTTATAAAAGAAATCTGATTTATTTGGGAGGCAGCGCTCCCATCCGCTAGTTCTCTCCCTCAGACGCTTGCGAGGCTGAGCCTTGGCCTGGCTGGAGCTGGGAACCAGGAACTCAGTCTGGGTCTCCCGTGTGCGCAGCAGGGACCCAACTGCTTCAGCCATCACCGCTGGTTCCCCTGTCACAAGCGAGCAGGACACTGGGCTCTGGGGCGATGCTGGGCCTCAAACCCAGGCTCTGACGCGGGCCGTCAGTGTCGACGCCAGGCCAGACGCCTTCCTCAGAAAACCACGAGCAACTGTTCTCTCCATTTCCCCAAGTTTGGCCATAACTCAGTCAGTGTCATTTTAGATACACAGGAAAGAAGTCAACTCTGGATATCCACTGATGCCTTGGGCAAGAATCTTCAAAGGTCAGCCAAGGGTAGTTTTTCATTTGTAAATCATGGAATCGCTTCCCACATGTCTTGGCATATGAAAATTACATGAAACGCAGACCTTGCTCCCCTAAAGCTGTACAGGAACAGACTGTATTTTCCATGGCTGTTTCCCAGGTGCAGTTCTGGAGCTGGGTGATTGAGGCGGAGACTGGCCGGCAAGGCCACAGTGTTTCTTACCTGGTTCTTGCCTGGAGAGTTCGCTGACGCCGGCCTCAGCATGCTGGGACGTCAGGGCTAGCACAGGACTGCTTGGGAAAGGATTCAGCTCTAGGGAGAATTACACTGTTTGAATTTACTTAATGGTTTATTCAGAAAGTCTGTGTAATATCTAACGATACCAATGCTTGTCTTTCAGATTACGCCTTCCCGTTCATTATATTAGTGTTATCGTTGGTTACCCTGGCTGCGTACATGTCGGCTTCGGAAATAGAGGTAGGAAGCCTTTCTTCTTGTCTAAAAGTGCGTTTTGTTTTTGTTTTTGTTTTGGTAATTTGGCAGGTGAATAGCACAGTACCTATGATAAGGTTTAGTAATCGTTGGCTAATGGGTGGTACTAAGTACTTTTTAGTTGATGAAGTTTACGGAAGGTTCTGAATTTTGGACCATGTGTTTCCTTGGGAAGTTGGTGACGTAGTGAAGAAGGCTCAGCTGCCCAGCGTGATGGAGAAAGATCACTGCACAGTGTTTACCACACAGCAGATACATAAGTACTGAAGAGTGGAAACTTACTAACAGTATTTTCGGAGAAACATAACAATGCTGCCCTATATACAGATCTAATTCCAGTTTCATTTCACAGTGGCAGCAGTCATGCTGTGCATTCTATTTCCTGTTTTACCCCAGACTTATTTGCTTGATTTTGGATGTTTAGCGCTGGCCTATAGTGTCTGTAGCACTTTGGTGATTTGCGATAACATTAATAGCAGCATTAGTTCCGATACTGGTTTTGTTTTTGTTTTGTTTTTTTGAGAAATCTGTTTCGTGTCTCCAACTTTTGAGTATTTCAGTGGAAAGTCACTACTATAAATATCTCTAATTTTGTTGTTTTGTTATTTAAATGTCTTTATTTTCAAATATTTTTGATGAAAAATTTTGACTCCGGTTGGTTGGTGAAAGGAACATCATGTCATCACACATATTTATTTATTTATCTTTAAGGATTTATTCATTTATTTGAAAGGCAGAGTTACAGAGAAGACAAGGAGAGACAGAGAGAGAGATCGCTGATCTGTTGATTCACTCCCCAAATGGTCGCAATGGCTGGAGCTGGGCCAGGCAGAAGCCAGGAGCTTCTTCTGGGTCTCCCACATGGGTGCAGGGGCCCAAGCACTTAGGCCATCTTCTGCTGCTTTCCCAGATGCATTAACAGAGAGCTGGATCAGAAGTGGAGCAGCCGGGTCTCGAACCGGCACCCACAGGGGATGCCGGCACTTCAGGTCAGGGTGTTAACCCACTGTGCCACAGCACCGGTCCCTCAAATGCTTGCTTTTAACTCCAGTAATATCTCTGGTGGAAGAATTCTTTATCTTGAAGCTAAACACTAAAGGGATCAAGTGTGAAGTGTCTTCGTATTCTCCCGCTCTGCGCTTGCCAATCTGATGCCTACAGAGGGCTTGCACTGGCGGCACAGCTGGTGGGACCTGTGCTTTCTCGTGAATCTTAGACACAGAGGTCCGCCCAGGAGTCGGCTGCTGCCTGCCATGGAGAGGCTGCTGGCGATGGCACTTTTCCTACTGCATTAGTGTTAAGAGTGAGATGAGAGGCCGGCGCCGCAGCTCACTAGGCTAATCCTCTGCCTGCGGCACCGGCACCCCGGGTTCTAGTCCCGGTCAGGGCACCAGATTCTGTCCCGGTTGCTCCTCTTCCAGGCCAGCTCTCTGCTGTGGCCCGGGAGTGCAGTGGAGGATGGCCCAAGTCCTTGGGCCCTGCACCCCATGGGAGACCAGGAGAAGCACCTGGCTCCTGGCTTCGGATCAGTGGCGGCCATTGGAGGGTGAACCAAAGGTAAAGGAAGACCTTTCTCTCTGTCTCTCTCTCTCTCACTGTCCACTCTGCCTGTAAAAAAAAAAAAAAAAAAAAAAAAAAAAAAAAAAAAAAAAGAGAGAGATGAGAGAAAACTTGGAGATCACTGTGACTTTTAGGTGGAGTCACATCAGAGGGACCGGCGGTATTTTTATAATGGATTCTTTTGTTTCCAATGGTAGACTGCCCTTTTTTTCTCTTTTATGTTTTGACACTTCTGCCAGCTCTAAGGGAAGATCTGAGGGGAGAAATGATTCAGTGTCCTGAGTGTAGGTAGAAGTTAACTAGATGCTGCTAGGTGAACGGGCAGCCTACTTCCCTGCGCCTGTGGCTCTCTCCGTCCACACAGTGCAGTTAGCGCCCTCCCCAGGCATCAGCAGGGACTGCCTCGGAGGACAGTAGTTCTGGGTGGTGAGCCGGGTGGTGACGGATGCTGGGTCCTTCCACTTTCTGCACCGCTTGGAGCTTTATTAACGAGTAAGAGAAGGGGACGCGTCCACGTCTCCTCACTGCCGCCCTCTCACCCTCCAGGCAGGGAAGGAAGCTGGGTTTGTGTAGCTCCGAGCTCCCCCTGCAGACTCGGAGCCACAGCAGATCAGGGCGGGAAGAAACAGGGACACAGGACCCTGTCCCAGTGCGTTTCCTGGCGTGGTGCTGTGGCTGAGTCCCCTGCAGCCCTGGGCACCTCTGTGACTGTGGGAGGCTCAGTGTCCTCACCAGCAGGGCCGGTCCCTGGGCGGGTGACCGAGAGACGGCCTTTGCAGCTCCGTCTGATCGTAAGCCTAGGATTGTGTGTGTCAGCAAATACGTTTTACATGAGACTGCATTCAGTTATCCGGATGACTCTACCTGATAACCTGTGTTTCTCCTTTCTTTAAAACTGTGTAGAGCTGCTACGACCTTCTGGTCAGGAAGAAAAGACTCCTCGTTCTCTTCAGCCACTGGCTGCTGCACGCCTACGGAATAGTCTCCATCTCCAGGGTGGAAAAGCTTGAGCAAGATCTGCCCCTCCTGGCCTTGGTGCCCGCACCCGCCCTCTTTTACTTATTCACTGCCAAATTTACGGAGCCTTCACGGATACTCTCAGAGGGAGCCAACGGACACTGAACGTAGAACGCCAACAGCGAAGAAGCTCTCAATTTACAGAACCCTGAAGACGTGTTAAAGTGTCAGCGCCGCTCCGTCCTGCTCGGAGCGAGATGCTCGGTGTGTGCTGTCTCCCCTCAACAGACCCTGTGGTGGGGACACAGAGTGAGCAGTGCTCCGTGACCTGGCACAGCCTCCCCTGTGGTGGGGACACAGTGCACAGTGCTCCATGACCTGGCACAGCCTCCCCTGTGGTGGGGACACAGAGTGCACAGTGCTCCGTGACCTGGCACAGCCTCCCCTGTGGTGGGGACACAGAGTGCGCAGTGCTCCGTGACCTGGCACAGCCTCCCCTGTGGTGGGGACACAGTGCACAGTGCTCCATGACCTGGCACAGCCTCCCCTGTGGTGGGGACACAGGGTGCGCAGTGCTCCGTGACCTGGCACAGCCTCCCCTGTGGTGGGGACACAGAGTACGCAGTGCTCCATGACCTGGCACAGCCTCCCCTGTGGTGGGGACACAGAGTTCACAGTGCTCCGTGACCTGGCACAGCCTCCCCTGTGGTGGGGACACAGAGTGCGCAGTGCTCCGTGACCTGGCACAGCCTCCCCTGTGGTGGGGACACAGAGTGCGCAGTGCTCCGTGACCTGGCACAGCCTCCCCTGTGGTGGGGACACAGAGTGCGCAGTGCTCCGTGACCTGGCACAGCCTCCCCTGTGGTGGGGACACAGAGTGCGCAGTGCTCCGTGACCTGGCACAGCCTCCCCTGTGGTGGGGACACAGAGTGCGCAGTGCTCCGTGACCTGGCACAGCCTCCCCTGTGGTGGGGACACAGAGTGCGCAGTGCTCCGTGACCTGGCACAGCCTCCCCTGTGGTGGGGACACAGAGTTCACAGTGCTCCGTGACCTGGCACAGCCTCCCCTGTGGTGGGGACACAGAGTTCACAGTGCTCCGTGACCTGGCACAGCCTCCCCTGTGGTGGGGACACAGAGTTCACAGTGCTCCGTGACCTGGCACAGCCTCCCCTGTGGTGGGGACACAGAGTTCACAGTGCTCCGTGACCTGGCACAGCCTCCCCTGTGGTCGGGACACAGAGTGCGCAGTGCTCCGTGACCTGGCACAGCCTCCCCTGTGGTGGGGACACAGAGTGCGCAGTGCTCCGTGACCTGCCACAGCCTCCCCTGTGGTGGGGACACAGAGTGCGCAGTGCTCCGTGACCTGGCACAGCCTCCCATGTGGTCGGGACACAGGGGAGTGTGTGCAGTGCTCCGTGACCTGGCACAGCCTCCAGGGCACCAGAGAGCTGCAGAAGCTCCTGCCTCAGCAGTCCAGCCGTTCTCAGAGCAGAACCACTCTCCTGTGTGCCTGTGGCGTGCTGTCCCCGTTTCATAAGGAGACCTTCCAGCAAGTGTAATCTGAGATCCTGGGCAGTAGTAATGTGCGTGCCTGTTATGTGTCATCTCCTTTCACTCTGTGATAGGTTCAAGGACAAACATACTTGTGGGCTCTGATGGCAAACATGGGAATACAGTGTGCAGCTTTTTGTTATCTATTTATTTTCACCAGTACAGTATTCTGATTATGTCACAAAAATAGAACATAATTTATATAACAGGTTTTCTGTTTGTGGATGATTTGGTTGAAGATGTGTTCAGGTTATTGTTCCATGTAAGAAAACAGTAATAAAGAGTTTAGCTACGATAGTTCTCAAATGTGCTGACGTTTTTCGACACACTAAATAATTGAAAATGTTAACTTTAAAGAAATGCATTCATTCCCAAATGAATAAATGCATATACTCACATATTTGTTTCTCATAACTCACTTTTGAAGGATTTATACACACACATATACATGACAGATGCTGCCATGTTTTATTGGTCCTTAAGAGCTGTTTTTTCACATGGTGACATCTCTGAATTAGGATGTATCTTACTGTTGATGGCTTCTTAGATTTAACGAAATGTAAAATACACACAGCTCATGAACTGTTCCCTGTGGTCGGCTGTTGGGAAGTGCTGTGATGTTTACATTCTGAAGGCTTCAGAAGACTCATGCTTACAATCATGGGAGCAAAATAAAACATTTTAGCATTAACCTAATCTTCTGACCATGTTTATCCATTGTACTATGTAGAAGGTTCTCCACTGGTTCTGCTGCATGGTGGGGTTGGGAGAGTGAGTTAAACCTCACACTTTTAAGACTGGCATTAACAGTTACAGTACATGAAAGCAAGTGCACTCACTTTTCCTGTGGCTTTGTTTCTGCCTCCAGGGTTCACGACCGCTGTGTTCTAGAGTTACCTTGTTAGGTGGTCTTTGCCAATGCCTTTTTCCTCATAACGTTTTGCACGTGGGAATGGAGCTTTCTTGGTACTCCTCTCCTTTTTTATAGGAATAAAAATAAAATGCCAATTTTTTTGTTATTTCCTACAGGTTTAGGTGTTTATTAGTGTTCATTAAAATTCTGAGTTGGCCAAAGAATTTTCAGTTGGAAAATTGGGTCATCTGGTGTTGGAACCAGGAATGTATCTTCTGGTCCTACCACATTTAGAGCCATTTAACAAGCTTCTCCAAATGCAGAAAGGGAAACCATGCAAGAAATTAGGATGACAAGTCCTCAACAGCAGAGAATTTCAGCAATACTGGCTACATATCTGCACTTTTTTTTTATTTGAAAAGCAGAGTTACAGAGACGCAGAGGGAAAGAGAGGTCTTCCATCCACTGGTTCACTCCCCAGATGGTTGCAGTGGCTAGAGCTGAACCAGTCAGGAGCCAGGAGCTTGTTCCAGGTCTCCCATGCAGATGGGATGGGCAAGGACTTGGGCCATCTTCTTTTGCTTTCCCAGGCCATAGCAGAGAGCTGGATTGGAAGTGGGGCAGCCAGGATTCCAACTGGCACCCATATGGGATGCCAGCACTGCAGGTGGCGGCTTTACATGCTAGACCACAGCACAGGCCCCTGCATCTGCACTTTTAACTTGCTTTTATAAGACCAGGACTACTACAGTTCATAGCCACCAGAGATGCTAATGTTCTAAATAATTTGTTAAAACAGTCATTAAAAAATACACAACGAGGGGCCGGCGTCGTGGCACAGTAGATTAATCCTCCACCTGTGGCGCTGGCATCCCATATGGGTGCCAGTTCTAGTCCCGGCTGCTCCGCTTCCAATCCAGCTCTCTGCTGTGGCCTAGGAAAGCAGTGGAAGATGGCTCAAGTCCTTGGGCCCCTGCACCCACATGGGAGATTGGGAGGAGGCACATGGCTCCTGGCTTCAGATTGGCGCAGCTCCAGACATTGTGGCCATTTGGGGAGTGAACCAATGGAAGGAAGACCTTTCTGTCTGTCTCACTGTTTGTAACTCTACCTCTCGAATAAATAAATAAAATCTTAAAAAAAAAAAATACACAACATCTGTCCTAGCTCGGTTCTGTTAGGTTTGACTAAGGTCCTTGTACTATATTACGGTTCTCACTTGCTGTGGTGTGGAGGTCATTATTTTGCTAACCAGTCCTGCACAGGTAATTTCAAAGTCAAAATATTTTCTTAGTTAATTTGGGCCAATTGAGAACTTTAGCACTTGCCTTGTTATATATTTGTCTAAAACCATCAGTTTGCAAGAGTTGGCCGTACTTTGGAGCCAGTTGGAGAGATTTTTTACAAACAGGCCTGGGTCTCACCTCCCAGAGACTCCTGATGAATTGGCCTGGGGTGCACCTGCAGGTGATCCTGATGTTAGGATCACTGCTCCGAACTGTCTACTGTTGCTGTTTATTTCTCAACAATGTTGCAGTGGATTCATTTCTGAGAGGAGCAGTGTGGTGGGGGCAAGAGGCACGGAGTCACCACACAGACCCCGGGAGTCGGGTGAAAGCAGGCTTGAGGCGAGCAGCCCGCAGACTCATGTATTACAGTTGGAACCACATCTTATATAGCCAAGACCAGCCAATCTGGTCAAGGGGCGGTCTATGCCCCAACCAATCACAGCCTGTTGCCAGGCAGTTTCCAAAGCCAGGTGGGTTTCAAAGCCATTCCTGAGTAACTGACGCTTGCTTGCCAGTGGCCACCTTGGCATGGCCTTCTCATTCCACCACAGTCTACTAGTCCAGACCTTAATTTTTCCAAGATCCTTCTGACAACCGCTGGGCAAATGACTTTATTATTTCTCACTGAAAAAGGATTATGCTTTAATTATTATGTAGTTTCTTTTTCAGAACTATTAAAATGCAGGCAATTATATCAAATTCTTTTCCATCATGATCACTAAAAGATAACTTTTGACAGTTTGAATTTAAAAAAAAAATCTTTTCAAATCTCTCATGTCCCAAAAAAGCCTCCTGCAGGGGAAGGCTTTGGCCAGGTGATGAAGTGGCTGGCTGGGACACCATACTGGAGTGCCTGGGTGGAGAATCAGCTCTGCCTTCCAATTCCAGCTTCTGCCAGCGCAGATCCTGGGGTGCAGTGGTGGGGTTCCTGCTACCTATGTGGGGAACCTGGCTTCAGCCTTGGCCCAGTTCCTACTCTTGCAGGCATTTGGGGAGCAAACCAAAGGATGGAAAATCCCTCCCTCCCTTTCTCTCATTCTCGAAAAAGTCTTCAGAACAGCACTTTTTTTTTTTTTTGACAGGCAGAGTGGACAGTGAGAGAGAAAAAAGTCTTCAGAACAGCACTTTTTTTTTTTTTTTTTTTTTTTTTTTTTTTTACAGGCAGAGTGGACAGTGAGAGAGAGAGACAGAGAGAAAGGTCTTCCTTTGCCGTTGGTTCACTCCCCATTGGCCGCTGCAGCCCGTGCGCTGCAGCCCACCCACCGCGCTGCGGCTGGCGCATCACACTGATCCGAAGGCAGGAGCCAGGTGCTTCTCCTGGTCTCCCATGCGGGTGCAGGGCCCAAGGATTTGAGCCATCCTCCACTGCACTCCCTGGCCACAGCAGAGAGCTGGCCTGGAAGAGGAGCAACTGGGACAGAATCCGGCGCCCCAACCAGGACTAGAACCCGGGGTGCCGGCGCCGCAGGCCAAGGATTAGCCTATTGAGCCGCGACGCCAGCCAGTACAGCACATATTAAGTTAAGATACTCAGTTAATAACCTGAGTCATAGTATGTGGTACAATCACTACACTTGTCCAATCACTACTTTTGTCCTTTGAAAAAAAATTCTTTTAAATACTTAAAAAGTAATTTGATCTAAGTTACTATTTAGGTTGGGTATATTTCAAGAATTGACATTTACCTTTGGTTCACAAGAAGGAAAGTTAAGGCAGAGTAGCAACTTGGGTGTTCTGGGTGAGCAGGTGTAACAGGGCTGTCACCCCACACCTCCACTCAGCCTTGCTGTGTGCAGTGCTGGGCCAGGTCTTGTGTCTTCTGTGTCTCCCGGGAGACACCCTTGCACCCCAGTGTCCAATCAGACTGGGCGCTGTGGGGCAGCTGTTGGGCACGGTGGTTAAGATGCCCCCGGGGATGCCTGCATCCCCCTGGGAGAGTGCCCATGTCTGAGTCCCTGCCCCATTTCCCATTCCAGCTTCCTGCTAATGTGCACCCTGGGAAGCAGCAGGCAATGGCTCAAATACTTGGGTCCCTGACCCAATGAAGTCCTGGGCTCCCAGTTTCAGCCAGAGCTGGGCCAGGTGTTGGGGAGTGAATCAGCAGATAGAAGAGCCCTCTCTCTTTCACTCTTTCAAATAAATCAAAATAAAAAGAAAAGGCTTGGGGCAGGCCTTGCAGCACAGTGAATTAAAGCTCCACAAGTCCCGGCTGCTCCGCGCTTCTGACCCAGCTTCCTGGGGGGCAGCAAACCACGGCCAGAATGGTTTCTGCCACCCCCGGGGGAAACCGGATGGAATTTGCATCTGGCTGTGTGGGCATCCGGGGAGTGAACCGGCAGACAGAAGAGCTCTGGAGCTGTGCCTTTCACATACATAAATACTAAGTAAACACTGGAGCCTTTCCCTCCACTAGGAACCACTCTACCCATCTCCGCACCGTCAGTTTCTCACAGGGTGTGTGCTTTAAGGTTTAGGGGCTGTGTCCACTGAGCTTTGTCAAGGCGACGCTGCAGGTGCCTGGCCCTCCCTCTGGTGCTGGCTGCATTAGTGAAGGGCAGGCCTGCAGGTGTGCGCTAACTGCGCTGTTCACAGGAGGACAGCACAGCAGAGGGCGGTTGGCTGAAGAGATCCGGGGCTGCTACAGAAGTGCCCAGGAAGGACGCATGGAAGCCAGGAGACAGCGGTGGCTCACAGGTGGCCAAGCATTCAGACTCCTCCTTCCTCCCAGGAGGGTGGCAGGTGGCAGGGCTATGAAGAGGGCCAGGCATGGGGCTGGTGCTGGGGAACTGCTGTTATCACCAGCATTTCACCACGGGGAAGCGGGTGCGGGGGTTCCATCTGGTGTTGAAGCCTCGGGTCCCCCTCACTCCTGAGCCCACACTGTGCCAGTCAGACAGGCACAGGGCTGTGGGAAGCCGGAGATCTTGCGCAGTTTCCAGTCCAGAGATCTCTCTTAGCCAGGTTAGTTCTTCCTGTCAGGGAAATGCAGATTATGGAAAAACTAGGGATGGATGTCAAAATATTTTTGCACCAAAATAAATGTGTTGTATAGCTCCATTTTCCATGAACTTTAAAAATGTTATTTATTTATTTATTTGAGACACACACACAGAGGGAAAGAGAGAAAGATGGCTTTCTTACTGTTTCACTCCACACTGGCCAAGGCCGAATCCAGAAGCTCAATCCAGGTCTCCACATGGATGCCTGGGACCCAACCACTTGAGCCATCACTGCTGCCCTCCAGGTGTCCATTATCAGGAAGCTGGAATCAGGAGCGGAGCCAGGGGTTGAACCCAGGCACTTCACTGTGAGGGGCCAGCAACTTAACCAGCATCTTAACCACTAGATCAAATGCCTGTACCGACTCAAGCTTTCTGAAGTAGCTCACAGACTGATTCTTGATTTGGAATTTGTCAAATCACCAATCTACTGACTGGAAATGTATTTTCAGTAAGAACATACATTTTTCATATAAGCGACAATTTTCATTTTCAGTTTTCCCAGATTGGTCATTGTGCACCAACTCCTCATGGTGTGGGACCAAGGGGTCAGCCTTATCCTTTCTGTCTCAGCCTGCGTGGGCCCTCAGCTTTGCCTGGCTGCCCACAAGGCTCATTCTCTCTGTGAGTGGCCAGAGAACACGATGTCACTGTCAGCACCTCTCCCGTGCCCCCAGTTCAAGGTTGGAAAACTGTGCTGTGTAGGGTCAGAGAGGAAGTATTTCAGGCTGTAGCACAAACGCAAGCATTCATAGTGTGTTCATGAATGAGCACGGCTGTGCTACCATGAAACAGTTCTTTCTGGTCATGGATGTTTGAATGTTATGATGTCATGGAATATTCTGTTGATTTTTTCACCTGACTGTTAAGCAATATAAAACCCATTAGTTCTGGGGTTTACAAACACAACAGGGGAGCTGGTTTATTATGGGGTTGTAGTAAATTTGCCCCCAAATCTTTACCATGTTTTTTAGATTTGTATTAGTTAATTTGAGAGGTAGAGGGAGCCAGGCAGGTAGACGTAGGGAGACAGCTCCCATACAGAGTACAGAGACAGCTGGTTCACACTCCAACTACCCACAGTGGCCAGAGCTGGTCCCAGTACTTGTGCCATCACCACTGCCTGTCAGGCTCTGCATTGGCGGGAGGCTGCAGCCAGGACCTGGAGCCCACGAATGAACCCAGGTACTCGGGTGTGGGACGCAGGCGTCTTCCTAATGCCTGATCCGGGAAGACAGGGAGAAGCAGCTGAGACCGTGAGGGGGGCTGCAGAACCAACATGTCCCAGTAGAGTGTCACTGCAGTTCGCATCAGTCTGTTTTCTTAGGGTCTGACGTTTCATTATGCAAATGATGGCTTTATGAAAAAATGTTGATCAGAGGAGACCGAGGCCAGTGGTCTACAAACTTGACCCTTAATCGATATCGTGCCCATTGAAATCCCCTGCTGAGAGACCAAATAAACAAGTTGAGGGCAGCCAACTCATATGGGACAATGACTCTGACCCACACCACAGCCACTGCAGCCACTGGCCAAGAACAGGCAGGACCTGGTGAACAGCTGGCAGCTTGGAAGGGGATGAAGTCGGGGAGCAGCAGTAGCTTTGTGTGGACACAGCAGGAAGGTGCCATCGTGACCCAGGAAGGGGATTCTCATTGTGGGGAGGGGGAGGGGAAGGGGTGGGGATGTCTCTGCATTTTTTTTTTAAAGACTCATTCATTATTTGTAAGGCAGAGTTGCAGAGAGAGAGAGAGAGAGAGAGAGAGGGAGGAATGGAGGGAAGGAGAGATAGACCTTCAATCTGCTGGTTCACTCTCCAGATGGCCACAATGGCCAGGGCTGGGCCAGGCTGAAGCCGGGAGCCAGGAGCTTCCTCCAGGTCTCCCAGGTGGGTGGCAGGGGCCTAAGCACCTGGACCATCCTCTACTGCTTTTCCAGGTGCACCAGGAGGGAGCTGGACTAAAAGTGGAGCAGCTGGGTCTGAAACCAGCACCCATATGGGATGCCTGCGCCCCAGGCAGCAGCTTTACCTGCTACACCACAGCTCCCACCCCAGGCAGGGGATTCTTAACAGACCCTGAAGCTGCCGGTGCCTCACTCTTGACTTCCCAGCCTACAGAACTGTGAGAAATAAATTTCCATTATTTACAAGCCACTCAGTTTATGGAAGCTTCTTACAACAGCATAAATGGACCAACCGGTGGCTAACTCCATTGCTGCAGCAAACTCTGCATGAATGGCCTTTGCATGTTCTCATCTGAGTGGTTTTCATTTGCTGCCACACTGCTATTGCCTGCTTTCCATAGATTACTAATAAGATCATCCTCAAACTGTGTGAAAATAGAGGATGTGCTATCCGTTTTTCAGGGAAGAAAACAGTTGCTGTTTTCATGCTAAATTCAGCTCAGGAAGAGAAGGTGAAGTTGTGTCCAATTTCTTCTGTTAAGAAGACAAGGATGCATGTGAAGGCTTATTTGGGAAGTGTTTAAATGATGAGTTTCTATTTTTTAGTGATAAAGAAGGTAAGATTCAGTTATCTAGAAAATTCTCTCTGGTGGAAGACTATAGTGGCAACCACTTCTGTACTACTATGTTCAACCAACGTTAGCAACATTAATGGGGATGAGTGATTAGGGGTAGCTCAGTCATTTAGCTGGTACTTCATTTTTCTCCTGTTGATATCAACAGAGCCTTATGTCAATGGCACTAAGCGAGTGGAAAGTTAATCCAGTTGCGGTGTTTGGGCATGGACCTTGAGAAAGTGACTGTCTTGGATCACTAGGATGGAGCCCCATGATTAAATCCTGGTGGTTTTATAAGTGACCACTTGTACATAAACAGACACGTATGTAACCTCTCTTTTGTCACGTGACACTGCACTGCCTTGGGACTGCCAGCGAGAATACCATCAGGAGAGGCTGAACCAATAGCACCCACTTGATCTTGGCCTGTGAGCCTCCAGAACTGTGCGCCAAAGCACAGAAACACAGCTCTTTCCTTTACAGAGTTACACTGTGTCAGGTATTCATTATATAATGAAGAAGAGTTGATTAATACAGAAAGGTGATACTAGGATTAGGGCTGTAAGGATAGCCATACCTGAAGACATCGAAGTGCCTTTGAAATTGGTTAACAGGAAGAATCTGGAAGTTTGGAAGAACAGGCTGGAGAAAACCTAGAATTCTATCATCAGAGCATCTTGGGCAGTTACAGTGAGGACTTAGACTACCAGAATGCTGATAGACAGGTAGATGGTGAAAAGCATGCTGTTGAGGTTTTGGATGAAAATGAGGATTCTGTTGGGGTCTGTACTAGAGGGCGCTCTTGTCACGTTGAGCACAAACCTGACTTTGCCCTGTCCATGACCTAAGAATTCATGGAAAGCCAGGCTTAAAGGTGATACACCACTTATTTGGCAGAAATTTCAAAATAGCACAGCATTTGAGCTACAGCTTGAGCATGAGTGTTACTGGCCACCTTTCGTTAGCTCCACACTGAAAATCAGGAGAAAAAAGTTGTAGGGTGGAAGGATTTGGACAACTCACAGCCTGAGCAGAGAAGGAAAGAAGTGTTTGTTCTGGACAGTAAAGTAGAGTGGAGAAGCTGCTGGCTAAGGAGATTAGTGCAGGTTCAAGGGAACCATGTGCCAGGGGCAAGACAGTGGGGAAAGTGGCTGCCCAAAGGGCATCACAAGCCCAGAGGCCTGGAACGGCCGTAATATGCCAGGAGATCATGGAGCACTTTGCAAGAGTTCAGCCAAGATCACCTGTGGATGTGCTTCCCCGACCTTAGCTGGTGAAGCATTTGGGGCTGTAACCATGGGTTCGGTGCAAATGATGCTGTTGCCCATGTGATGCTGGTTTTGCATGATTTATGAAGCCATGGCAGCTGCTACCAGGATTTCAGAGGAAGTCCTAGGAGGGCAGGCAGAGCTGCACTGCAGAGTTGGAGCCCTGTGTCGAGCCCCTGATACGGTGATGCCTAGTGAAGCTATGGGAAAGAAGCCAGGGTGGATTCCCCAGGAAGGCAGAGGAATTCAGCAGTAAGCAACACTGACTCTTAAAAGCCATTGACATTCGCATGCAGTCCCAGAGCAGGCACGTGGGCAGAGACCAACAGAACCATAGAGGAGGGCCCTATTGGGGCTCGACCACCACAGTGAGCCCAGGATGCTGGACACGGAGCCTTAGTATTTGATGTTCACCCTGCTGGGCTTCTGTCTTGTTTTGGGGTGACTTTTTTCCTTTCTATTTCTCTATTTCTCATTTTCTATTTGTGTCCTGCCATTGTATCTTGGAAGCAGGTAACATATTTTGGTTTTACAGGAACTAATGAATGAAAGAGTTTGTCCTGAGTCTCAAATGAGACCCTGGTCTTGGGATTTTTGATCTCGTGCTGGACAGAAGACTTTGGAACTACTAAGGATGGGAAGATTGTATGTGTATGTAAGGAGGATGTGAGTTTCAGGGAGCCATGGGGCAGGATGCTATAGTTTGACTATGACTTGACTCCAAAACTCATGCAGGATATCAAATCCCAAAGTTAGAAGTTAATGAGGGGCTGGCGCTGTGGCGTATCAGGTAAAGCTGCTGCCTGCAGTGCCAGCATCCTATATGGGTGCTGGTTCAAGTTCCAGCTGCTCTACTTCCAATCCAGCTCGCTGTTATGGCCTGGGAAAGCAATAGAAGATGGCCCAAGTCCTTGGGCCCCTACACCTGCATGGGAAGACCCAGAGGAAGCTCCTGGCTCTTGGTCTTGAATTGGCGCAGCTCAGGCCATTGCAGCCAATTGGGGAGTGAACCAGTGGATGAAAGACCTCTCTTTCTCTCTCTCTCTCTCTCTCTCTCTCCACCTCTCTTTCTCGCTCTGTGTAACTCTTTCAAATAAATTAATTAATTTAAAAAAAAAAAAGTTAAGGGTACTGGAGCCGGCGCTGTGGTGCAGCAGGTAAAGTCACCGTCTGCAGTGCTGGCATCCTATGTGGATGCTAGTTCGAGTCCCAGCTGCTCCTCTTCTGATCCAGCTCTCTGCTATAGCCTGGGAAAGCAATAGAAGATGACCCAAGTGCTTGGGTCCCTGCACCCGCGTTGAGGACCCAGAGAAGGTTCCTGGTTCCTGCTTCGGATCAGCCCAGCTCTAGCTATAAGCTGCCATTTGGGGACTGAACCAATGAATGAAAGATCTCTCTCTCTCTCTCTCTCTTTCCCTCCTTCTCTCTATGTCTCCCTCTAACTCAGCCTTTCAAATAAATAAAATAACAAATCTTAAAAAAATCTTAAAAGAAGTTAATGGCACTAGGAGAGTGGAAGCTGAATCCAATTATGGTGTAGGAGGTGGGAGCTCATGAGAGGTCCTTGGGTCACTGAGTGTCCCTCAGAAGGTCATTCTTGTGAAAGCACTGTTAGAAAAGCATGACCTCACCACCTGATTGTTGCTCCACACATGCTCACTGTTGCCAACTAACATCAGATACCAAACCCACAGGGTTGCCCGATCTTGGACTTGACATTCCAAAGCTGTAATCTCAATAAGCCCATGTTTCCTTATAGTTTCCTCGGGTATTTCATTTCAGTGGTGAAAAGCTGAGTCATATACTTGCAATGCAGGTCCAGTGATGATTCATGCTTCATGAGAGAACGCAGCTCTTCAAGGTTCCCTTGGAGCCAAGTACTGACACTTGCGATTTTTTCATCCCTTTCATACAGCTCATCTATTAGATTTTTTATTTCTTGCAAGGTCTCTTCACTGGTGCACACCAAGTCCTTAAAGAGATGGCATATTTGGATGCATGAATACAAATTGCAACAAAATATAAACAGATTCTGAGTGGATCATGCCCCAAACAAAAATATTAGATATGCAAATAGGATCAGTTATGCCAATAAGGATGTGTGTAAAGTTGCTAATTCATAAAGTTCTGTAAGCGATCTCATAGAAACAGATTATCGAATGAAAAGATTCAATGCAATGCTCACTGGCCTCACCGTTTTAGCTGCAAGAGGCAGTGGGGAGTGGTGGCATAAAGAGCCAGCTCACCCTCAGAGCAGCATAAAACTGCAAAGGAGACTCGGCGTAAGAGAAAGAACTTGGGAGTCAGGTAGGCTCTGAGCTTTAAGTTCCCATAAGTTCAATGAAATGGATGTTCTTCCACTCAATTATTGTTTACAGCCCTTCTCTACATTCCCAGTAAACTAGGCTCTTTTTGTTTTTTACTTGTTAAACTTCTTATCTGGTTAAGTATTAAGTCTTTTCACTGCAATGTAAATTTAAGTTCTGTTACCTCAAAAATTAAAAAAAAAGAAAGGGATAAGGAATAGAGTGGGAGGAAGAGAAGTGGAGGGAGGGAAAGGAGAGGAAGGGAATATCATTGCATTCTTAGAACTGTGTCTGCAGGACCTGCACTGTGGCGCAACAGGTAAAGCCGCTGCCTGCAGTGCCAGCATCCCATATGGGTGCCGGTTCTAGTCCCATCTGTTCCTCTTCCAGTCCAGCTCTCTGCTGAGGCCTGGGAAAGCAGTAGAAGATGGTCCAAGTCCTTGGGCTCCTGCACCTGCGTTGGGGGTCCGGAGGAAGCGCCTGGCTCCTGGCTTCAGATCGGCACAGCTCCAGCCCTTACAGTCATCTTGGGCAGTGAATCATCATCTCTCTCTCCCTCTCCTTCTCTCTGTGTGTAACTCTGACCTTCAAATAAATAAATAAATAAATCTTGAAAAAAAAGGAACTGTATCTACAAAGCACATTCAATCCTTTAAAAAGTAATTACAATAAATAACTAAATAAATCCCCACAAGTTCATTGAGTATCTAGTATAGGGAAATTGCTCATACTCTCTGAGCCTCAAATAGCTTCATCTCAAAGAAATCTCTCTTGAGGCCGGCACTGTGGCCCCATGGGTGCCGGTTCGGTCCCAGCTGCTCCACTTCAGATCCAGCTCTCTGCTGTGGCCTGGGAAATCACTGGAAGATGGGGGCCCTGCACCCATGTGGGAGACCTGGAAGAAGCTCCTGGCTCCTGGCTTCAGATCGGCACAGCTCCAGCCATTGTGGCCAACTGGGGAGTGAACCAGCGGATGAAAGACCTCTCTCTCTCTGCCTCTCCTCTCTCTGTATAACTCTGACCTTCAAATAAATAAATAAATCTTTAAAGAAAAGAAAAGAAAAGGAAATCTGTCTTATAAACATGATGATGGAGGGAGTTCAGAATCCACAACTTCATCCTAAAACAAAATGTGATTCCATTTGAGCTGGCCCAAAAGAAAAAAAAAAAGGAGGAAGAAAGAAAAAAGAAAAGTGTTTCCCTCTTTAACTGAGTGGCAGATAGGAAGACAGGTTCTCAAAGGATTAAAATTTCATAGGGGTCTTTGGAGCAAGGGACACATTTTCAGGTGCAATGGTCACACCAGCTCTGTCGTTCCTCTGAGATCCTGAACTCCCACTCTGGCGCACACGTGTGCACGTGCACACACACACAACCCACACACACATCATATAAGAGAACATTTTTTAAAATGCCATACTTATGGAGGCAGCACACAAAAATACTCACCTTAACCATGGTATGAAAGTCAGCCCACAAATCCATATAATATGCTAAAATAAGGATTAAAGAAATACCGTGATTACTGAAATACCCCGGATATTTCTATAAAACTGTCGATATTGGTCTTTATCTTTCAAAAATTCTTTAAAAGTTTCTGCTCCCAAAATAAAAGGACAACTAGATCGGACTTGTGCTCCCTCTGCAAACACACAGACAAGGGGGCGAAAGATGTGAAACCAATGTTTTCAGATGTTGGGGAGAGAGCAACACAGGACCGCGACACCTGAAAGAAGGGGACCAGGAGGGGAACCCCACTGTCTCCAGTTATCGCCGCTGGGGGGCCCTCTCCAGGCCACAGGGTGGACAATGGAGTCTTGCACCCAGACACAAACATCTGCATAGAGATTAGCAAATTGAACTCAGTAACAGATTTGTGCACATGGGTTTTATGGATATTCGGGATGCAATCGGTCACACTGACAGCATCTGGGGGGACTGCATCAAGTGTCTCAGCAGGCAGCAGAGGCCAGGCAAACGAGCACTGCACGCCTTAGGCACTGACCCCCAGAATGCACCTGGACACCCAGCCTGGGGGTAGGACCTCCCCACTGGCAGCCCTGTGCGTGTGTGGTCACAGCCTATTGCAGCGAAATCAAGTGCCTCTGGGTGACTCCACTGGGACAGGAAGCCTAAAAGCTTGCTCCCTTGAGCCTCCACGCTCTCCCTCCATGGGTTTCCCTTTGTTGATTTCACCATAACCAAAACACCCGTGAGTACAACCTCTGTATCCTCTGTGCTTCCCAGCTCATCACCACACCTGAGGCTGGTCCTGGGACACCTGATACTACATTAAGGCTGCAAAATCTTGCTGAGAGAAATTTTAAAAGACCTCAATAAATGACAATAGTGAGGGCACTTTGAAAAGTTGAAGGAAAATGAATTAAATGATATTTATTTTGATGTGAAAAACTGAAATTCATACATAGCTTTTCACAAAGTGTATTTTTAGGAACTTTTTGAAGATCCTTCATATAATACGTTTTGAATTAGAAGATTTAAATTTGTTAAGATGGCAATTCTTCCAAAATTGATTTGTAGATTCAACACAAAACCAATTAACATCCCAGTAGGCCTGTGTGTGTGTGTGTGTGTGTGTGTAGATTAACAAGCTGATTCTAAAATTTATATGTAAATCAAAGTACTTGGAATATCTGAAACAATTTTTAAAAGATGCTCAAAGATATCAAAGTTAAATTACCTGATTTCCCAACTGTATATGAAGCTACAGTAATCAGGACTGTGTCATACTGGTATTAAGTTAAGACATTTACAATAAAATAACAGACTCAAAAAAAATGGTTTTCAGAATGTTGCAGGGGTAGTGGCAAAAAGAATAGTTTTGTCAAAAATGCTGTTGGCAGAGGGGGTCCGGTCAGGTTAAGCCACCACCTGCAGTGCTGGCATCCCATACAGGCACCGGTTCAAGTCCCAGTTGCTCTACTTCTGATCCAGCTCTGTGCTAATGCACCTAGGAAAGCAGTGGAAGATGGTCCAAGTGCTTGGGTCCCTGCACCCACATGGGAGACCTGGAAGAAGCACCTGGCTCCTGTCTTCAGCCTGGCCCAGCCCCAGCCATCGCTTCCACTTGAGGGGTTAACCAGCAGATGAAGGATCTCTCTCTCTCTCCTTCTCTGTCTCTGTCTCTGTTGCCTTTCAAATAAATAAATGAATATTTTTTAAAAATGCCGCTGGGAACAACTGAATATGCATAAGAGGAAACAATGAAGTTCAGCCCTTACCTCACACCATATGAAAAAGTTCATATGAAATAACCAGAGATCTAGTCATAAAAGCTAAAACTCAAAAAGTTACAGGGAAGCACCTTCAAAGCCTTGGAACAGGCAAAAATGTTTTAGGCAGAACACAGAAAGTACTGATCGTTTTTAAAAAAAATTTTTTGGGTCTGAGTGTTCCAGTAATTTTGCATCAGGGGTGGTTGCTGTGGTGTTGTGATATTTCCTGTCTTTTTTTTTTTTTTTTTTTTTGGCAGTCATACTCCTCAGCCATATTATACTTTCACTTGAGAGCTCATGTGCTCTTTTTTGTTTTTCAATGATTTATTTATTTATGTATTTGAGAGACAGAGTTACAGAGAGAGAAGGAGAGAGACAGAGAGAGAGGTCTTCCATGTGCTGGTTCACTCCCAAATGGCCAAAAGCCAAGAATCAGGAGCCAGGAGCTTCCTCCGGGTCTCCCAGGTGGTTGCAGAAACCCAAGGACTTGGGCCATCCTCTGCTGCTTTCCCAGGTGCGTTAGCAGGGAGCTGGATCAGAAGTGGAGCAGCTGGGACTGAAACTGGCACCCGAATGGGATGGCAACACTGCAGGCGACAGCTTAATCTGCTATGTCACAGAGCCAGCCCCAAGTATTGATCTTAAAAGACAAAATAAAGTACAGTTCACCCAAAGGAAAACTGTTTGCTCTCTGGGCCACCACTAAGGAAATGGAATGTCAAGCCTCAGTCTGAAAAGGGCCTATGTTCAGAACATGTGAAGATAACAGTAAGAACACAGCATGAACTAAGGAGCACCAGATTTGGAGAGCTCTGGCAGACTGTATTTTCTACAGAGCCCTAGGATACATGCATGTGCTTCAAAAAGTTTGTGGAAAATGAAATTGAAAGTTCATTTTGGTGCAAAAAGTTTTTGAAATCCATGTATGGTTTTTTCATAACATGCATTTCCATGAGTTTCATGAAAATCCTTTATACACATGGGTTTCAAAGATTTTTTGCACCAAAACAAACTTCCCTTTGAATCCCATTTTCCAGGCACTCTTTGAAGCACCCCATAGTGTATTACGTGTGCTCTTTCCCCAGCTCGCTGCTGACATCGCTCCCACTGAGTGCTCCTGTCTACACGCCCTCCCCTTGTACCTGGGCAGCTGCCTCGACTGTCAGAGCATTCGGGAAGCAGCAGTCTGACGTCTGAGGCTTGCCCATAAAAATGCCATGAACTTGCATTTTGTTCTCTTGGGATGCCTGCTTTTGGAACTCAGCAGGCCAAGCAGCTCCTGAGAGAGGCCGGGGAGAGCTGTTCCTTCCACAGCCCCCACGGGATGCAGCTCAGAGCCAGCATCACCTCCATGCACTTGAGAGAGTGGGTCTTCCAATGATTCCAGTTCCCAGCTGTGGAATTAGCCCCAGTCTCCCAGTCACCCCAGGTGACCCTATAGGAGCAGACACAAGTTGTCGCCACCAAACTCGGATCAAATTGTCAACTTGTGAGCACAGTAAATGATTTGTCTGAAGCCACCGTGTTTGTGGTATTTGTTACCCTGCAATAGACAACTGATTCCAGGAGCTTCACAAAGATATGGTAAACAACCAGCAAATAAAAAAAGAAAACCCAATGAAGGGGCCAACACTGGTATATCAGGTAAAGCTGCCGCCTTCAGTGCCAGCATCCCATATGGGCGCCAGTTCAAGTCCCGGCTGCTCCACTTCTGATCCAGCTCTCTGCCGTGGCTTGGGAAAGCAGTAGAGGATGGCCCAAGTCCTTGGGTCCCTGTACCCTCATGGGAGATCAGGAAGAAGCTCCTGGCTCCCGATCAGCACAGCTCTGGCTGTTTTGGCCAACTGGGGAGCAAATGGAACACTTCTCTCTCCCTCTCTCTCTCTCTGCCTCTCCTCTCCTTATAACTCTGGCTTTCAAATAAATAAATAAATCTTTAAAAAAAAAAAAAAAAAAACAATGAAAATACAGTTGACCACATCATACATCAGAGAAATGCAAACAGAAACCACAATGAATTACCACTCCATTCTTATTTAAATAGTTAAAATGTTAGCACTCTTCATATGTTAAAAACCTTAAGTGTTGGTGAGGATATTAAACCATGAGAACTCTTCTACATTGCTAGTAGGATAAGAAACTATGTTGTACAACTATTTTGGTGAATTGCTTAGTATGATTACAAAGTTAATCATACGCAAACCATATAATCTTACACTAACCATATAACCCAGCAATTCTGCTCCTAGGTATTTACTCAAAAGAAATGAAAACATATCCACCAAAATGTTTGTAAACAAATATTCCCAATAGCTTCTCTTATAATAACTCCAAGTTGGAGATAATCCAAATGCCATTCAGCCAGAGAATGGATAAAGAAAATATGGTCTTTCCACACCATAGAACACTGCTGTGGAAAAGAACACTAACTGGCGACACAGGCACCAACACAGACGGATCTGCAAAAACGTTTTGCTGAGTGCATGAAGCTGAGCTGAGGAGCGTGCATACTCCATTACCTCTTTTATCTGACCATTAGGGGTCGACAGCAGATCAATGGTTTTCACGAACTAGAGGTGGGTGACGAGGAAATGGCCTGTGAAGGGACATGGGGTGAATTCTGCAATGACAAAAATGTTCTAGATCTTTCCGGTAACTGTAGTGGTTTAAGTGGTGTGTACATTTGTCAAATCTCATGGAGCTTAAAGTATGTGCATTTTATTGTGTGCAAGCCAATAAAATTGATTTAAGCAAAATAAAAATATGTGTAAAGAGTACCCATGGCTCATTACTTACTCTGCTGAACTATCAGTTGCCAGGAGAGGCTACTGGCGTTATGCCTGAGGGCTTCCTGTCTATTCCTCCATTTCTCTGTGCTCTCCTTCAGGTATGCAATATACTGGAAAGTAAAGACATGGGATTACTTTTAGCTGTTGAGTTGCTGTAGGTTAATGACCCACACAATCATTCAGCAAGCATGGATTTACTCCTCCTCTGTGTTGTGTGTGGAATTAACAGCAGTGAACAGCCTGTGGAGGGAGATGGGAGTCACTGCTTCCCATTAAGCATCCAAAGAAGCATGGCAGTTTGAATATAAAAGGAAACCGAAAAATGTTCTGCCTGAGTGCAGACGTCCACAACAGAAATGCTCCTTTTGCAAAATGCATGCACAGGAGATTTCCTAAATCAGCGTCAGTTCTGGAATTCCCTATGCAACTCTCCTTTGAGGTAGGCAGTCTGGGTATTAAAGTTGTGACTTTCTCTCTTGACCACCCTATGCTCAGAAACTCAAGACTTAAGAATGGGCTGTGGGGGCCGGCGCCATGACACATTAGGTTAATCCTCCGCCTGTGGCGCCGGCATCCCATATGGGTGCCGGTTCAAGTCCCAGCTGCTCCTCTTCTAATCCAGCTCTCTGCTATGGCTTGGGAAAGCAGTGGAAGATGGCCCAAGTCCTTGGGCCCCTACACCCACGTGGGAGACCAGGAAGAAGCTCCTGGCTCTGGCTTCAGATCAGCGCAGCTCTGGCTGTTGTGACCATCTGGGGAGTGAACCAACGGAAGGAAGACCTTTCTCTCTGTCTCTTCCTCTCACTGTTTGTAACTCTACCTCTCAAATAAATAATTAAATATTAAATAATATTTAATAATCAAATAAATAATTAAATATTAAAACAAAAAAAGAATGGGTTTTGGTCATGGCTTTAACATTGGCCCAATCTCAAGAGAGAAATAGTCAAGCACTCTAAACCATGGACAAAAATCTTAGAAAGAACATTTGGTGCCATAGAACAAGCAGACATGAGCCTATTGCATAGGACTGGTTCTGAGCGTGGATGACAGGATCCACCTGTGTAAACTTGAGTTTCTGCATGACCTGCTTCTCTGGTTTCACAGTAAAGTACACTGGCAGCCACCACAAGCCAAGTCCAGGCATCATTCTTGCCGTTCTTCGAACGCCACATAGTTGAGCTGGATTTCATGTCTCTCCCGTAACTCTCTGAATATCCTCTCCAAAACTCCCTTTTGTTTTCTTCTTCCTCAGCTCACTCCTTCCAAGTTGTCTTTCTCCCAGGCTCTGTTCACAGCTCACTGATCTCATTCGACACACTGCCCTTGAAAAGACTCACCTGTCTCCCAGGTGTAAATCCTGCCTCTGTGCTATGGTACCCAGCAAGATTTCTCCCATGAGCTCCTAACCTAGCATGGTCAGGTGGTCTTGCTCTGGGTGCTACACAGTGCCTTGTCCAGACTATTGCACTTAACATACTGAATTGCCATAATCCATTTATCTGTGCATCTCCTTGGCTAGATTACCAGCTCCCTAAGAGCTAGACAGTATCATACTTAGCTCTGTATTCACTGAACCTTACCAGTACATAGGACTCAGGGCTTTTAAAGTGAAGGGAAGTGATCAACAGAGAGAGGGTTGGGTGACTGAGAGAGTAACATAGCACCCGGGGCAGTAGATGGCAAGGAATCCAAAAGAGAATGTTCAGCATCAGTCTTTCATCCAGGCCGCATTTGCTTCCTCATTGCCAACATTGCAAGAAAAATTCCAATTATTTTAACAAATAACTTCTGTCATCTTCTTAGGAAGACATTTGAATAGTCTACTACCTTAGGTGGGTGAAATTCCTTACAACGTTCTTCCAAGGAACAGAGAATTGATGATGAGCTGCATGTGTGAGAGTTATTGGTGGCTCTTTGGAGCACAATTACCCCTTCAAATTCATTAGTGACCATTATGGTATTTTAATTCTAACAAAAACCACAGGAAATTTGTGGGATAACTATTGATATTTGAAATATGAAAAAAAGAGGGATGAAGGAATGTTATCTTTTTCCTGTAACTTTTGTTTATTTAAGAAGAGGAAGAAAGGGAGAGGGAGAAGGGAAGGGGAAAGGGAAGGAGGAAGAGGAAGAAGGAGAAGAAAGACAGAGAGAGATACAGGAGAGAGGGGAGAGAGGGAGGGGAGAGAGGGAGAGAGAGGGAGCTCTCCTGTTCACTGATTCACTCCCCAGACACCAGGAATGACTGGGACTGATCCAGGCCAAAGCCAAGATCCAAGAACTCAATCCAGGTCTCCCATTGGGTAATAGGAGCCCAATTACTTGAGCATCAACTGCTGCCAGGAGTGGAGCTGGGAATTGAACCCAGAGACTCTGATGCAGGACACAGGTGCCCCACCTGGATGCCCTGTTGTGTCATTGGCCTAACCACCAGACGGGCTACCTCCCCTCATTGAGCTGTTACTATAAGACTGTTTCTTATTTTCTAGCTATCAAAACCTTTTTAAAATGTAAGGACCCAGCTTCCTCATCTATAAAAAGGACATAATATGCTATCCAAGTCGTAATATTATAAGAACATTATAAGTGAGACTGAATCATTTACATGCTGCAAAATATTTGTGGTAAATTGATATAGATCTTAACCTTGAGGTCTTTATGATTTATTGAAAAATTGATTAAAAACACATTTGTCTGTATATTCATCAAAAGAAGTCTCATTCACCCTGTGAATTAGGAGTTACTACGATTTAAGATGATAAAAATGAAACTCACGAGTTAAGTAATCCACCCAAAAGCAAAGAGTGTCACTGGCGAATGACAGGTCCTTCAAACTAGAGACTTCAATATAAACTCGCATTATTGTTTGATAACAAACTGTGAAAATCTATGCACTTAAATATATACATATATATCTATTTTTTTTCTTTATTTGATAGGCAGAGTTAAACAGTGAGAGACAGAGACAGAGAGAAAGGTCTTCCTTCTATTGGGTCACCCCCCCAAAGTGGCTGCCATGGCTGGCGCTGCACCCATCCAAAGCCAGCAGCCAGGTGCTTCCTCCTGGTCTCCCATGAGGTGCAGGGGCCCAAGCACCTGGGCCATCCTCCACTGCCTTCCTGAGCCACAGCAGAGAGCTGGACTGGAAGAGGAGCAACCGGGACCAAAACCCAGTGCCCATATGAAATGCCGGCGCCGCAGGCAGAGGATTAACCAAGTGAGCCATGGCGCCCGCCCTATATAACTATATTCTTTACATAGGTTAGTGTCACATAAATGTTTAATTATTTTGGGTGGGTTTTGTGGTGCAGTGGGTTACACTGACGCTTGGAATGCCTGCATATCAGAGTGCTGGTTCCAGTCCCGGTTATTACGCTCTCAAACCAGCTTCCTGCTAATGCATCCCGGGAGGCAGCAGACGATGGCTCCAGTGCTTGAGCCCCTGCACCCCCAGAGGAAGCCCAGATGGGTTTCTAGGCTAACTAACTCCAACCTGGCCCAGCTTCAGCTGTTGCAGGCACTTGGGAAGTGAGCCAGCCGATGGAAGATTCTCTCTCCCTCTCTGTCTCTGTCTCTCTCCTCTCTCTCTTTGCCTTTCAAGTAGATGAAAATAAATATGAACTTTAAAAAATTCTTAATTATTAAATACAGTTTAAAACAGTAAAATGAATAAATCTTTAATGTAAATAAGTAAAACAATCTTTTTGAGATTAAATTAAGACTTTATTTAGGTGTCAGATAAAACAAATTCCATTGCTATAAAAAGAATTACCATCAATACAAAACACTAATTTTAAAACAAGGGCATGGGGCTGGCGTTGTGGTGCAGCGGGTTAATGCCCTGCCCTGAAGCGCCGGCATCCCATATGGCCGCTGATTTGAGACCCAGCTGCTCCACTTCTGATCCAGCTCTCTGCTATGGCCTGGGAAAGCAGTAGAAGATGGCCCAAGTCCTTGGGCCCCTGCACCCATGTGGGAGACCCAGAAGAAGCTCCTGGCTCCTGGCTTTGGCTTTGCCCAGCCCCAGCCATTGCTGCCATTTTGGAAGTGAACCCGCAGATGGAAGACCTCTCTCTCTGTCTCTCCGTCTCTCTTTGTAACTCTGTCTTTCAAACAAATAAATAAATATTTTTTTAAAAAGTCACTGATGGGAAGGTAGTTTGTGCCTGCAGGGAGTAGAGATGTCTGGATACTGTTAATGCTTTCTTTTCTGATCTGGGTGCTGATTGCACAAGGTTGTTCACTGAGCTGCGCACCAGTGATTTGGGCACTTTTTGTGTGTTATTGAAAGTGTTTTAAGAGCTGTTCTCTTCTCTCAGAACCATTACCAATCCAAGCAATCAAACAAAAACATTGTGCAATCTGAGATGCTCTTGAACTTCCTTCTTCTAATCTTTTGAGATACTCTTTTTTAATTTATTTATTTATTTGAAAGTCAGAGTTACAGAGAGAAGGAAAGGCAGAGGGAGAGAGAGATTGAGTGAGAGAGAGAGAGGTCTTCCATCCACTGGTTCACTCCCCAGTTGGCTGCAATGGCCAAAACTGAGCTAATCCGAAGCCAGGAGCCAGGAGCTTCCTCCAGGTCTCCCACATGAGTGTAGGGGCACAAGGACTTGGGCCATCTTCCACTGCTCCCAGGCCATAGCAGAGAGCTGGATCGGAAGTGGAGCAGCCAGGACTCGAACTGGCAACCATATGGGATGCCGGCAGTGCAGGTGGCAGCTTCACCAGCTATGCCACAGCACCAGCCCCAAGATGCTCTTGAACTTACTTATTTTAACCTTTTATTTTCCAAAAGCAAAGCTCTACTTTTAGGTCATTTACATAGATTTCTTTTTTTTAACTTTTATTTAATGAATATAAATTTCCAAAGTACAGCTTATGGATTACAATGGCTTCACCCCCATAACGTCCCTCCCACCCGCAACCCTCCCCTTTCCCACTCTCTCTCCCCTTCTATTCACATCAAGATTCATTTTCAATTCTCTTTATATACAGAAGATCAGGTTAGCATACATTAAGTAAAAATTTCAACAGTTTGCTCCCACACAGAAACATAAAGTGAAAAATACTGTTTGAGTACTAGTTATAGCATTAAATCTCAATGTACAGCACACTAAGGACAAAGATCCTACATGAGGAGTAAGTGCACAGTGACTCCTGTTGTTGACTTAACAAATTGACACTCTTGTTTATGGCCTCAGTAATCACCCTAGGCTCTTGTCATGAGCTGCCAAAGCTATGGAAGCCCCCTGAGTTCACCGACTCTGATCATATTTAGACAAGGCCATGGTAAAAGTGGAAGTTCTCTCCTCCCTTCAGAGAAAGGTACCTCCTTCTTTGATGACCCGTTCTTTCCACTGGGATCTCACTCGCAGAGATCTTTCATTTAGGTGTTTTTTTCCCCCAGAGTGTCTTGGCTTTCCATGCCTGAAATACTCTCATGGGCTTATAAATTCTTGAAAATTTTAAAATGCCAACATCCTATATAGGTGCTGGATCATATCCTGGCTATGCATCTTCCAATCCAGCACCCCACTGATGGCCTGGGAAAGTAGTAGAAGACAGCCCAAGTCCTTGGGCTCCTGCACCCACATGGGTGACCCTAAAAAAGTTCCTGACTCCTGGATCCAGATTGGTACAGCCAATTGGGGAGTGGATAGTTGATGGAAGACCTCTCTCTCTCTCTCTGCCTCTCCTTCTCTCTCTGTGTAACCCTGACTTTCAAATAAATAAATAAATCTTTTTTTTAAAAAAAGGAAATCAGTCTATATAGTCAGTTATTTTAAAAAAGAATTATATAAATTCTATATGTATTATGCTTCCATTTTAAATTAACCAACTCCACCTGCATAGCTTATCACTAACTGTTGCTTATAAATTTTTTTAAAAAAGTAGTAAATATTTCTTTACCAGTTCCTATTTTGTCTGTGCCCCTTCATAACCTTTGCCCACTCATCCTTAAAAAGCATGATCCAGGGGCCAACATTGTGGCATAGCAGGTAAACCCGCCACCTGCAATGCCAGCATCCCATATGCACACCAGTTTGAGTCCCTGCTGCTCCATTTCCAATCCAGCTGTCTGCTGTGGCCTGGGAATGCAGCAAAATATGGCCCAAGTGCTTGGAATCCTGTACCACATGGGAGACCTGGAAGAAGTCCCTGGCTCCTGGCTTTTAATCAGCACAGCTCTGGCTGTTTTGGCCAATTGGGGAGTGAACCAGCAGATGGAAGACCTCTCTCTCTCTCTCTCTCTCTCTCTCTCTCTCTCTGCCTCTCCTTCTCTCACTGTAACCCTAAACTTTCACTTCTCTCTCTGTAACTCTGGCTTTCAAATAAATAAGTAAATCCTAAAAAAAAAAAGCACAGTCCAGTCTCTACCTTCTAAATGAAGACACTGAGATCCATCCAATAATTTTCCAGCTATTACACACTAGTTGGTTCTAGAATCTACCTTTCTCTATCTCCATGCAGGCATACATCTATACACACATAGGTACACATGCACATATAGATGTTACGTATGTGTATATTTGTGTGACTAAAAGTTTAAAAACATTGGAAGGGTAAGTTTAATAAATGTTGGCTTTGTGAAACCCTCGTGGTGTGGGTAAACATTACTGTCTTTATGCACTGGTTCTACTGAATAAAAGAATAAACACAGAGTCTTTTACCACATTGTTAAAGCATCTTGAAAAGTCCCTCGTAAATTGAGAAATGCAATTGTTCATCATATTCTCCTCCTCCTTCTGTGCTATTAAAAATATACAGAACAACATAACTACTCATAAAGCCTTCTGGTTGAAAAATTAAAGTAAGAGGCATGCCTGGTTTCAATAGTCAAATGCTATTATCATGCTTATAACAAACCAGCCAACAGCATCCCCACCCCCACCTCCCAATGCTGCATCCATGCCTGCATTTCACTCCTCAAAATCAGCCCCTTTTTAACTTCTTTTAGTAGTCTTTCTCTACATTTTGCCCTATTTTATTTTATTTTATTTTGACAGGCAGAGTTTGACAATGAGAGAGAGAGAGAGAGAGAGAAAGGTCTTCCTTTTTCTGTTGTTTCACCCCCTAAATGGCCGCTACGGCCGGCGCACCACGCTGATCCGAAGCCAGGAGCCAGGTGCTTCCTCCTGGTTTCCCCTGCGGGTGCAGGGCCCAAGGACTTGGGCCATCCTCCACTGCCTTCCTAGGCCACAGCAGAGAGCTGGACTGGAAGAGGAGCAACTGGGACAGAATCCGGCACCCCGTCCAGGACTAGAACCCGGTGTGCCGGTGCCGCAGGCAAAGGATTAGCCTAGTGAGCCGTGGCGCCGGCCCAATTTTATTTTAAAAATATACTTTTATAGGCCGGCGCCACGGCTCACTAGGCTAATCCTCCTGCGGCACCGGCACACCGGGTTCTAGTCCCGGTCGGGGCACCGGATTCTGTCCCGGTTGCCCCTCTTCCAGGCCAGCTCTCCGCTGTGGCCAGGGAGTGCAGTGGAGGATGGCCCAAGTGCTTGGGCCCTGCACCCCATGGGAGACCAGGAGAAGCACCTGGCTCCTGCCTTCGGATCAGCGCGGCGCGCTGGCTGCAGCGCCCCAGCTGCGCCGGCCATTGGAGGGTGAACCAAAGGCAAAGGAAGACCTTTCTCTCTGTCTCTCTCTCTCACTATCCACTCTGCCTGTTAAAAAAAAAAAAAAATATATATATATACACTTTTATGATTATGCCCTGGTTTATAATTTTTTTAATTTTATTTTCATTTTATTTTTAAAAAATTAGCAGGCATATAAAAGTTATGCATATTTATGGAATGCTATGTCATGTTGTATTATATGTATATATTGTATAATATCCAACCAGGGTGAGTATACTGTTCAAGCATTTAACATTTCTTTGTAGTGAAAGCATCCAAAATCCTATCTTCTAGGGCATTTTAAATAGAGAAATATAGGGGCCAGCACTGTGGCCTAGGGGTTAAGGTGCCACCTGCAGCACGGGCATCCCTTAGGGGCACCAGTTTGAGTTCTGGCTGCTCCACTTCTGTTCCAGCTCCCTGTTAATGCACCAGAGAAGGCAGCCCAGTGCTTGGGCTGCTGTACCCATGTGATTCTGGATTCTGGAACCAGGCTCCTGGCTCCTGGCTTCAGCCTGGCTCAGCCCCAGCTTTTGTGGCTATTCGTGGAGTGAACCAGTGGATAAAAGACTTCTCCCCCTCTCTCTGTTACTCTGCCTTTCAAATAAATAAAAAATAAATCTTTAAAAAATACATATACATGTTGAGGCTTGCACTGTGGTGCAGTGGGTAAAACACCTCCTTCAGTGCCGGTATCCCATATGGGTACCAGTTCAAGGTCCGGCTGCTCCACTTCTGAAAGCAGCAGAGAATGGCCCAAGTCCTTGGGCTCCTACACCCATGTGAGAGACCTGGAAGAAGCTCCAGGCTCCTGGCTTTGGATCGGCACAGCTCCAACTACTGGGGCCATTTGGGGAGTGAACCAGTGGACAGAAGACCTCTCTCCTTGTCTCTCTCTCTGCCTCTGCCTCTCTCTAACCCTGCCTTTCAAATAAATAAATAAATCTTTAAAATCTTTAAAATACAGATATATATATATATATCTATATACATGAAAAAAGAGAAATATTCAGCACATTAACATTATCTTTAGCTGCCTTGCTATACAATAGAACCCTAAGCACTTCACCCCTTCCTATAACTTGGTGCCTGTTAGTGGGCATTTCTGCGACTCCCTGCCACCTATGACACCACCATCTGTTTTCACCTTTAAGACGTGACCTGTTTTTCAGACCCCACCTGTGAGTGAGAGCGTGTGATATGCATCTTTATGTGCTTATTTCCCCTAACATCATAAACTCCAGTTTTGTCCATGTTGTCGTGAGTGACAAGATTTCAACCTTCCGTATGGCTAATATTCCGTTGTCTATATGCACGTTTTCTTTATCCACTCATCAGCGTATGACCACTTCTGTTGTTTCCGTTTCTTGGAAACACTGTGAAGAGAGCTACAGGAAACATGGGAAGGCAGATTGCTCTTTGACAGAATGAATTCCATTTCCCTTGGATACTTGCCCAGGGGCAGAATTGCTGGATCGCAGGTTAGTTCTGTCTTCACTTTGTTTTAGGAAGTTCCATGTTGTTTTCCACAATGGCTGTCTAATTTACCTTCCCACCAACAGTGTGCAAGGGTCCCCTCTTCTCCATATTCTTGCCAACACTTGTTATCATTTGACTTTTTGATAAAAGACAAACTAACTGGAGTGAGGTGATGTCTCACTGTGGTTTTGATTTGGATTTCTCTGGTGATTAGTGATGTTTAACATGTTTTCATGTACCTGTTGGCCATTTGTATGTCTTCCTTTGAGAAATGTCTCTAAATCTACTGCCTATTTTTAATTGCATTTTTTTATTTTCCCAAAGAAACCTTTTGTTTAAGGAATACAAATTCCATAAGTGAAACTTCAGTAATATAGTTATTCTTCCCACCATACCCACCCTCCCACCCATATTCCCACCCTACCTCTATCTCCCTCTCCCATTCCCAGTCCCATTCTCCATTAAGGTTCATTTTCAATTAACATTGTACACATAAGACCAACTCTATACTAAGTAAAGATTTCAACAATTTGCACACACACACACACACTGTTTGAGAAGAAATTTTACAGTTAACTCTCATAATATAACTCATTGAGGACAGAGGTTCTGCATGGGAAGTTAGTGCACAGTAACCCCTTTTGTTAACTTAACAATTAACACTCTTATATATGACATCAGTGAACACTCGAGGCTTCTTGACATGAGCTGCCTAGGCTATGGAAGCCTTTTGAATCCATAAACTCTGACAGTATTTAGACAAAGCCATAAGCAAATTGGAAGTTCTCTCCTCCCTTTGATGGCCACCTCTTTCTGCAGGGGTCTCACTAAAAGATATCCTTAATGTAGAGCATTTTTTTGCCACACTGTATGGGCTTTCCATGCCTGAAATGCTCTCTTGGGCTCTTCAGCTAGACCAGGATGACTTAAGGGCTGATTCTGAGGTCAGAGTGCTACTTAAAGCAATTGTCATTCTATGAGTCTATTCGGTGGACTGCTTCCCATGTTGGAACATTCTCTCATTTTTAATTCTATTATTATTACCAGACACTTGATCCTATTTATATGATCACTTTAACACTTAATCCTATCTATATGTGTAATTTAACACTTAATAAGATCACTTTAACACTTAAGATGGTATTTTACCACCCAGACTAATGGAATTTGGGGTCCCATGACAAGTTTCTAAACTGTACCCTTTGAAGTAAGTCTGTAGGAATGTATGAAAAACTACAGCTTTACAGTTACAAACTTCCTCCTCACTCTGTTATTCCCACTCCTATTTTTAATAAGATCCATCCTCTATTGACTTTATACACATATGATTGACTCTATGTTAAGTAAAGAGTTAGACAATTATTATGAAGATAAAAAAAACAAGAACTGTTCCTCAACAGTCAAGACAAAGGCCGCTCAAGAAATCCCTTCTTGAAGTGTCAATTTCACTTCCACAGATTTCATTTTAGGTGTTCTGTTCTCACAGATAAGGGCAAACATATGGTGTTTGTCCTTTTGGGAACACTAAGTATGATGTTTTCCAGATTTATCCATTTTGTTGCAAATGACTGGATTTCACTTTTTTTAGCACTGTGTAATATTCCATAGTGTACATATCTCACAATTTCTTTATCCAGTCTTCTGTTGATGGGCATTTAGATTGATTGCATGTCTTAGCTATTGTGAATTGAGCTGCAATAAACATGGAGGTGCAGATAACTCTTTTATTTGCTGATGTCATTTCCCTTGGGTAAATTCCGAGGAGTGGGATGGCTGGGTTGTATGGCAGGACTATATTCAGATTTCTGAGGTATCTCCAAACTGCCTTCATAGTGGTTTTACCAGTTTGCATTCAAACCAACAGTGGATTAGGGTACCTTTTTCCCCACATCCTCACCAGCATTTGTGTTTGTTGATTTCTGTATGAAAACCATTGTAACCGGGGTGAGATGAAACATCATTGTGGTTTTGATTTGTGTTTCCCTGAATGGCTAGTGATGCTGAACATTTTTTCATGTGTCTGTTGGCCATTTGGATTTCCTCTTTTGAAAAATGTCTGCTTAGGCTGGCGTCATGGCTCACTTGGCTTTTTTTCATGTGTCTGTTGGCCATTTGGATTTCCTCTTTTGAAAAATGCCTGCTTAGGCCGGCGCCATGGCTCACTTGGCTAATCCTCTGCCTGCGGTGCCAGCACCCAGGGTTCTAGTCCCAGTTGGGGCCGCAGCATGCCGGCCATAGCGGCCATTTGGGGGGTGAACCAACGGAAAAAAGGAAGACCTTTCTCTCTTTCTCTCTCTCTCTCTCACAGTCTAACTCTGCCTGTCAAAAAAAAAAAATGTCTGCTTAAGTCCTTGGTTCATCTCTTAACTGGGTTGTTTTGTTGTTATAGAGTTTCTTGATCTCTTTGTAGATTCTGGTTAATTAATCCTTTATCAGTTACATAGTTTGCAAATAATTTCTCCCATTCTGTCAGTTGCCTCTTCACTTTCCTGTTTCTTTTGCAGTACAGAAGCCTCTCAATTTGATGTAATCTCATTTGTTAATTTTGGCTTTGATTACCTGTGCCTCTATGGTCTTACCCAGGAACTCTTTGCCTGTGCCAATGTCTTTTAGGGTTTCCCCCATGTTCTCTAATAATTTCATGGTATCAGGTTGTAGATTTAGATCTTTAATACATCTCGAATGGATTTTTGTGTAAGGTGTAAGATATGGGTACTGATTCACACTTCTGCATGTGAAAATCCAGTTTTCCCAGCACCATTTGTTGAACAGACTGTCCTTGATCCAGGGATTGTTTTTAGCATCTTGATCAAATTTAAGTTGGTTGAAGATGCTTGAATTGATTTCTTGCATTTCTATTCTAGTCCATTGGCTTATCCATTTGTTTTTGTACCAGTACTAGGCTGTTTTGATTAAAGCTGCCCTGTAGTACGTCTTGAAATCTGATATTGTGATGCCTCTGGCTTTGTTAATGTTGTTTAATATTGTTTTAGCTATTGAAGATCTCCTGTGTTTCCATATGAATTTCAGCATAATTTTTCTATATCTGAGAACAATGTCTTTGGTATCTTGATTTATATCACATTGAATCTGTAGATGGCTTTCAGAAGAATATTTTGTTGGTACTGATTCTTTCAATCCATGAACATGGAAGATTTTTCCATTTTTTGGTATCTTCTTCTATTTCTTTAATGTTTTCTAATTCTCATCATAGAGATATTTGACATCCTTGGTTAAGTTTATTCCAAGGTATTTGATTTTTTTTAGCTATTGTGAATGAGATTGATCTTAGAAGTTCTTTCTCAGCTGTAGCATTGTCTGTGTGTACAAAAGCTGTTGACTTTTGTGTATTGATTTTATATCCTAAGACTTTACCAAACTCATCTATGAGTTCCAGTAGTCTCTTGGTGGAGTCTTTTGGTACCCCTATATATAGAATCATGTCATTTGCAAATAGGGATAGTTTGGCTTCCTCTTTCCCAATTTGTATCCCTTTGATTTCTTTTTCATGCTTAATGATTCTGGCTAAAACTTCCAGGACTATATTGATTAGCAATGGTGAGAGTAGGCATCCTTGCTTGGTTCCAGTTCTCCATGGGAATGCTTCCAACTTTTCCATTCAACAGGATGTTGGCCATGGGTTTGTCCTAAATTGACTAGATTTTGTTGAAGAATGTTCTTTCTATACACAATTTTCTTAGAGTTTTCATCAGAAACAGTGCTATATTTTATCAAATGCTTTCTCTGCATCTATTGAGAAAAATCATATGGTTTTTGTTCTTCAGTTTGTTGATGTGATGTATCACATTGATTGACTTGCAAATCCTGAACCATCCTTGCATACCAGGGATAGACACCATTTGGTCTGGGTGAATGATCTTTCTGATGTGTTGCTGAACTTGATTGGCTAGGATTTTATTGAGGATTTTTGCTTCTATATTCATCAGAAAAAAAAATAGCCCGTAGTTCTCTTTCTCTGTTGCATCTTTTTCAGGTTTAGGAATTAAGGTGATGCTGGCTTCATAGAAAGAATTTGGGAGGATTCCCTCTCTTTCAATTGTTTTGAATAGCCTAAGAAGAAGTGGAGTTAGTTCTTCTTTAAATGTCTGGTAGAATTCAGCAGTGAAGCTATCTGGTGTTGGGCTTTTCTTTGTGAGGAGTGTCTTTATTACTGACTCAATTTCTGTGTTGGTAATGGGTGTATTTAGGTTTTCTATGTCTTCATGGCTCACTTTAGGTAGCATTGTATTGCCCAGGAATCTATCCATTTCTTCTAGGTTTCCCAGTTTATTGGCATATAGCTCTTTGTAGTAATTTCTGATGATTCTTTTTATTTCTGTTGTGTTTGTTGTCACATTTCCTTTTTCGTCTCTAATTTTATTGATTTGGGTCTTCTCTCTCTCTCTCCCTCTCTCTCTCTTGGCTAGTTGGGCCAATGGTTGTCAATTTTGTTTACTTTATCAAAAAACCAGCTCTTCCTTTTGCTGATCTTTTGTATTTTGTTTGTTTGTTTGTTTCACTTTTGTTGATTTCTTCTCTAATTTTAATTATTTCCTTTCTCCTAATAGTTTTGGGTTTGGTTTGCCTTTTTTTTTTAGATCTTTGAGATGCATTGATAGCTCATTTATTTGGTGCCTTTCCAGTTTCTTGATGTAGGGAACCAATTGCTATAAACGTTCCTCTTAATACTGCTTTTGCTGTATCCCATACATTTTGATATGTTGTATTGCCATCTTCATTTATTTCCAGAATTTTTTTTATTTCTATTTTGATTTCTTCTATAATTCATTGTTCATTCAGGAGCATGTTGTTCAGTCTCCATGTGTTTGCATATGCTCTAGAGATTCCTGAGTTGCTGATTTCCAGCTTCATTGCATTGTGGTCTGAGAAAATTCATGGTATTTCTATTTTTTTTTTTAATTTCCTGAGACTTGCTTTATGGCCTAGCATGTAGTCAATCTTAGAGAAAGTTCCATGCACTGGTGAGAAGAATGTGCATTCTGCAACTGTAGGATGAAAAGTTCTTTAGATATCTGTTAGGTCTATTTGATCTATAGTGTCGATTAACTTTGCTGTTTCCTTGCTGATTTTCTGTCTGGTTAATCTGTCCATTGCTGAAAGTGGCTTTATTGAAATCCCCCATTACTTTTTTTTTAAGATTTATTTGTTTATTTAAAAGGCAGAGTTACAGAGAAACAGAGGCAGAGAAGAGAAAGGTCTTTCTTCCGCTGGTTCACTTCCCAGATGGCTACAATGGCTGGAGCTCGGCCAATCCTAAGCCAGAAGCCAGGAACCTCCTCTGGGTCTCCCATGTACGTGCAGGGGCCCAAGGACTTAGACCATCTTCTACTGCTTTCCCAGGCCACAGCAGAGAGCTGGATTGGAAGTGGAGCAGCTGGGACTCAAACAGGTGCCCATATGGATACCAACACCACAGATGAAGGCTTTACCTGCTACACCACTGTGCCGCCCCCCCCCCATTACTATTGTATTTGAGTCTATGTCTTCCTTTAGATCCCTTAACCTTTCATTTAAATAGCCAGCTGCCCTGTAGTTAGGTGCATATATGTTTATACTAGTTACATCTTCTTGCCAGTGCTGCGGCTCACTAGGCTAATCCTCCACCTTGTGCCACCAGCACACAGAGTTCTAGTCGCAGTTGGGGTGCCAGCTCTGTCCCGGTTGCTCCTCTTCCAGTCCAGCTCTCTGCTGTGGCCCAGGAGGGCAGTGGAGGATGGCCCGGTTCCTTGGGCCCTGCACCCGCATGAGAGACCAGGGGGAGGCACCTGGCTCCTGGCTTTGGATTGGTGCAGCGCACCAGCAGCAGCTCACTGGCCATGGTGGCCACTTGGAGGGTGAACCAACGGAAAAAGGAAGACCTTTCTCTCTGTCTCTCTCTCTGTGTCTTACTCTGCCTGTCAAAAAAAAAAAAAAAAAAAACAGCTACATCTTCTTGTTGAATTGATCCCTTAATCATTACATAGTCCTCCTCTTTGTCTCTTTTTTCCTTAAGATTTATTCAGAGTTACACCAGGAGAGAATGAGAGGCAAAGAGAGAGGAGGAGAGAGAGAGAGAGAGAGAGAGAGAGGTCTTCCATCTGCTGGTTCACTCCCCAGTTGGCCGCAATGGCCAGAGCTGTGCTGATCCAAAGCCAGGAGCCAGGAGCCAGGAGCCAGGAGCTTCTTCGGGTCTCTCATGCAGGTCCAGGGGCCCAAGGACTTGGGCCATCTTCTACTGCTTTCCCAAGCCATGGCAGAGAGCTGGATCAGAAGAGGAGCAGCTGGGACTCCAACTAGCACCCATAGGGGATGCCAGCACTGCAGGTTGTAGCTTTACCTGCTAAGCCACAGTGTCAGCCCTCAAGTAATTGAGTTTCTGTTGCCCACCTGGGAGGCCTTGATTGAGCTCCTGGCTCTTGGCTTTGGCCTGCTGCAGCCCCAGCTACTGTAGGAATTTGGGGAGTGAATTAGCTGATGGAAGGTCTCTCTTTCTGTCTCACACTCTATCACTCAAGTAAAAATAAATTTAAAAATAAACAAAAGGGCCAGAGTTGTGGCACAGCTGGTTAAGTCACTGGCTTCAATGCCAGCATCCCATATGGGTGCCGGTTCAAATTAGGGCTGTTCCACTTCCTATCCAGCTACCTGCTAATGTGCCTGGGAAAGCAGCAACAATGAATGGCCCAAGTACTTGGGCCCCCACATCCATGTGGGAGACCCAGATGGAATTCCAGGCTCCTGGCTTCTACCTGACCCAGCCCAGCTGATGAGGCCATTTGAGGGGTACACCAGTGGATGGAAGATCCTCTCTCTGTCTCCCCTATTCTCCAGAACTTTGTCTTTCAAATAAATAAATAAATATTGAAATTTTTAAAAAAATGTTCTGAGTTCATTCTGATATTAATTCCTAATCCTCTGTGTAAGCCTTTAGCATCTTTTCTTTCTAAGATCTGCAGTTCCACAGTTAACTTTTTTATATATTATTCTAGGGACTAGATGTGTTCTTTCAAACTGAAAACACAGGTTCTCTAATTCTGAGAAATAATTTTCTGTTATTTATTTGATAAGTCCATCTTTTCCATTTTTTTGGTCTCCCTGTTGATTACATATTTGGTTACATATTTGACACATCAGAATAATTTTTTGAAAAAAACTTTCTTACCCTTTATTCTTCTTCTTTGTCTCTATTTTTTGTTCTATTTTTGGAGCAACTGCCTTAACTTTTCTTATAATCATCTTTCTTAGTTATATTTTTAATTTCTAAGAGCTTTCCTCTGTTCTTTCTTTCAAGCATCCTATTCTTGTTTCATAAGTTAAGTATCTTTATTTACCTAAGAACCTACTTTTCAAAAGTGTTCTCATACTCTTATTGTCACCTCTGTTTCCACCAAGTTATCTTTTTCTGTCCACGTCAGTTGCTCTTTTTTTTAAAGATTTATTTTATTTATTTGAAAGGCAGAGTTAGAGAGGTAGAGACAGAGAGAGAGGTCTTCCATCTGCTGGTTCACTCCCCAGATGGCCGCAACGGCCGGAGCTGTGCCACTCTGAAGCCAGGAGCTTCTTCCAGGTCTCCGACGCAGGTGCAGGGGCCCAACTTCTACTGCTTTCCAAGGCCATAGCAGAGAGCTGGATCAGAAGAGGAGCAACCAGGACTACAACTGGCACCTATGTGGGATGCCAGCACTTCAGGCCAGGGCTTTAACCTGCTGCGCCCCAGCGCCGGCCCCTTCAGTTGCCCTAGTCACATTGGATGCTTCTGGAGCTGTCTGGTGATATTTATCCAAACACCTTTCAAAACGAGACAGCAGAAGGTTTGGATCCCAGGGGTCTTCCCTGTCCAGTGCTCAGGAAGAGACCAGACCTCTCAAGGGCACCCTCCTGGTATCTGCTGTGGGTGGGACAAAGCAGCATGGAAGAGATGCCAGCTGGCTGAGCAGCAGAAGGTTGGCCTGGCACAGCCCCTGCCTCCTGCCCTCAGCCGGGTCTGATGCCCTGCAGTCCGACTTCGTGACCCGGACTGAATGTGAGTTGCTACTCTGCCAGCTGCACAAAGAAGTTATTTGACCTGGAGTCGAAACTGCTCTTCATAAGACTCTGCCTCCACTTGGAGCCACGCCTCATCTCTGTCCTCACTACCCCAGGGTTGTGGTGACAACTGTCTGCCTTTACATAAGGTATCCTTTTTTGTGGAGACTTGCTGTCATGTTTCTCTTTTTGTCAAGAGCTCTAACAACACATTCCCAAAATGTGTTGACATTTATTATGAGATAATCCACAAATACTAGATTGTGGGGAACAACTGGGAGCAACTCGGACTAGACTAAGTTACTGGAATTAAGACTTATTCTATGCATCTGTTCTCCCACAATATGGCGCTGGGAGAGGAGGAAACAGCTTCTACACAGCTGCCTCCAGTTCAACCAATAAACAGCAGGACCTGCTCCTGATTGGAGGAGAGCAGCGTACTCGGCGTGTGGGTAGCAGAGTTGGGATTGGTGGAAGAGGACTATAAAGGAGGAGAGAGACAACATGCACCAGGAACATCTATCTGAAGGAACACCTGAGCAGCCCCCGAGAGAGCCGGCCGGCGGTGTGCCGCTCCCCCGCGGAAGTGGGGAAAGTGGCAGGGGGAACCGCCCTTCCACGGAGGTGGAAGGGACGGTAGCCAACCCGGGAAGAACCAGCAGCAAACCCAGGGAGGGCCAAGCAGACAAAAGACCAGCGCAGGGTCCTGTGTCGTTCCTCGACAAAGACGGGGAGCGACATAATGGTGCCGTGACTCGGATATGAAGCCTAGGCAGGGTTTAGTGTCGTTCCTCCATGAAGAGGGGGAGCGACACTAGATCAGCGGGTAACAAACATTTTCTAACAGTTTCCAGGTGGTTGTGGGTTTACTCTTTTAAAAATAGGTTTGCACACATGTTTATGAGGTTTAATGAGGGAGCAAAGACACATGCATGTGTGTTGCCCTGGTTGCATCAGGTTGTCTGGAAGTGGAGCTGCTGGCACACACTCCCTGAAGCACGTTGCTCTTACAGTCTCTCTGCCTCCTTTTTCCTGTCTTCCCCTCTTCCCTTGGCTTTTTTTGAAGTGTTCTCTCTTCTCCCTACAGTAGGAGATTCAACATTTGCAATGTGTTGCTTCATTTTGTACGCATAGTGTCCCTTAAGTCCTCTACCTAGTCCAAAAGGGTAGAAAGGTTGGGGAAATAGAAACTCAGGAATGTGTTGTGAGTTTGCATACATGTGGTTAAACAAACAAGAAAACCTACTTGAGTTGTAAGGGGATAGAGCCTCCCTCCAAAAATATGCCCTTACCTTGCAAGCTAATAGCATCCCCTGGCAGGGGAATGTTTTTGTTGCGTTTCCACAGGCCTGCCTTCTCAGGGTACCTTCTCTCTCCACCTCCTCCAGCACTCACTCATGCCCTATTTTATCCCAGGCTGGCTTTGGGCAGCTCCCAAGTTGGCTTCTGAGACTGACTCTCTTGTCCTCCATTACTCTAGCAATTCCCATGCCACCTCCCAATGGCTTCCCACACAGTCCCACCTGCCGCCAAGGCTGTTGCCAACAGCGCCACATAATCTAAGCATGTGCTTTTTTAAAAACTGAAAAAAAATGCCTCATGACTATTTTTTCAGGAAAATTAAAGATAGATTCAGAATGAAATTGAAGCCTTGTTCACAGATATATTTTACATTTAACTGATAAGAACAGCAAGATATGTTATTTCCCCTCTGCCTCATATAGTCATCCAAAACTGTTCTTAGATATAAAACAAAATTTACCTCATATTTGGCTAGCTCCTCTATTAGTATTTTTTCATTGGTAATAAATTCCGCTTCCTCTTCTCTTAGTTATATTATAGGCTTTTCAATCTGTGCTAGAAAAATCATCAATCTTTTCTCTAATAGTGGTCTAATGAGAGAAAAATGAGATTTGCACTTTGTACTAAGCAGTGAACCAGATCTTTTCTACGAGACATGCCTCTGTCTTCAGATTATGTGATTTCTCAGTAACCTCAGAAAGGGGTTTTGTTTTTCCCTTCCAGAATTAGGTGTTCACTAAATGGGAGGGGCCGGAACGGGCAGGACAGAGGGTAAACACAGGTGATGAATGGATGATGCTGGGCTCCTGTTTTTCAAGCGTGTTCCCCTAAGCACTGACCTCAGACCAACGTCTGGTTCCATGCTTCACAAGCATATTCTGGACAGAACTGCTACTCACTTGCGGGACTCCTCTAGTAACATGCAAGTGGATACAGTTCTCAAGGAAATGAAACAATTTACACAAGAAGTCAGCAGGAAGGGAAAAAGCCTTTTAATAAGTTTTTTAATATGGAAGGAGAATCACTGATATGAAACACGGGGAACTACAACAATTCTAAGTCCCTTGCATCCCCTTACCTCTTGGAATAATTGAGCTCGTCTACGTTCTGCTCGCTCAAGCTTTTCTGCAAGTTCTTGTACCTCTGCCCTTGCTTTGACTCTCCAGCGCGCATGCTTTTTTCTCAAACAAGCTGTTTTCCACTGTGTTATAATACTGAATATGAGGCCGGCGCCGCGGCTCACTAGGCTAATCCTCCGCCTTGCGGCGCCGGCACACCGGGTTCTAGTCCCCGTCAGGGCGCCGGATTCTGTCCCGGTTGCTCCTCTTCCAGGCCAGCTCTCTGCTGTGGCCAGGGAGTGCAGTGGAGGATGGCCCAAGTGCTTGGGCCCTGCACCCCATGGGAGACCAGGATAATTACCTGGCTCCTGCCATCGGATCAGCACAGTGCGCCTGCCGCGGCGGCCATTGGAGGGTGAACCAATGGCAAAGGAAGACTTTCTCTCTGTCTCTCTCTCTCACTGTCCACTCTGCCTGTAAAAAAAAAAAAAATACTGAATATGAGGACGAGAACGACTGTTAAACTGACATAGCAGAGCACCCAAGAGCAAAAGGAATTCAGAGCAAAACAAATTGTGATGATATAAAATTGTTTGTGATGCAGACTATGGACATTAACTGAAAAACAAAAAAAAAAAAGACAAAACACTGACTGCAAGGAGTAAGAAGTCATGTCTGTTTGTCCAGTAGGACAGTGGACAAAACACATTCACCAGCACGCCTAGCTTGGGTAAAGGATAGAAATGGAAAGGGCTCAGGGCAGGTGGACAAAGAAGAGGCCCAGGTGGGGACAGCAACAGAATGACCTAAATTGTTAAGTTCCATAAACCAAAGTTCAGTAAAGGATTTCAATCTTCTGAGTCCTCACATTTTTCTCTCTACCAAACATAAAAATGTCATTGGAGTTTGTGAAAAATGCAAAAGAAAAGAGAGAGAGAGAGAGAGAGAGAGGGAGGGAGAAATTGGAGTCTCATCAATAACATTAATAGCAACAGCAATAATAAAATACAGCTAAGTGTAGCAAGTCCTTTTTTAGGCCCATGAATCTAAATATTTTGCATTGGAGGACTTCAAAGTTTGTGAAAAATGGAATTAAAAGGTAAGATTATTATTTTGGTCTAAAAGATTCTTGAAATTCATGCATAGTTTTTTCATAATACAAATTTTCTGTAAATGTTTTGAAGACCTCTTGGATTTCACAATTCTTTGCACCAAAATAAACGTATTTTTTAATTCCATTTTCCATGAACTTTCCAAGTACCCATGTAGGAATTATCTTTTTACATTTGCAATTTTTAGGGTGGATGCTCTGATCATTCCCCTTTTATAGGGATGTGAGCAAAGAGAAGTTAACCATTTTCTTCTGTCACATCGGTCACCTCCCCTACTGGTTCACACACAGTGAACAACAGGCCTTGTGCAATTGTGGATAATTTCATTCTTTGGTGACTCCACTCTATTGAAACACAAGGAAAACCTTGTTCTATTGAATACACCAATCAAACAAACACATCTAGATCTCAGAGAATGCACACACAATTTAATCTAGCAAACTCATTCCCTTGAACTCCAGTAACCAACAAGTACTCTGCACTATTCAGTAACACCACACATAGTACTGAAAACCCAGATGAACCTTTTTCTGTTTGTTTTAACATCTCTGACTTTCTCTTTCCAAGTTTTCACTCAGGAGTTTTACTTGTTTCCCATATGTTTATGCTGTTGTTCTAAAACCAAGAAAAATATATTAGATTTAGCATTGGTGGGGGCTGTTAAAATATATAAGATACACTATGTAGGTAAAGTATAATTCTTTAAAATTTTTAATGGACACAGAAATTGTACGTATTTATGGGATACCATGTGATGTTTTGATACGTGTATCCATTCTGTAAAGTCCAAATTAGAACAAACATGTCTATCTCCTCAATCATCTAAGAAAACATTCAAAATCTCTTCTAGCTTTAAGAACATATGGCTAGTACACTATCATTATCTATAGTCTTCCTTCTGTGCAATAGGTCACCAGAACTCCTAACTCGTCTAACTATAACTTTAGACCTACTTTTTAAAGGATTTATTTATTTATTTATTTGAAAGTCAGAGTTACATAGAGGGAGGGGGGAGAGAGAGAGAGAGAGAGGTCTTCTATACACTGGTTCACTCCCCAAATGGCCACAACAGTTGGGGCTGGGCCAGGTCAAAGCCAGGAGCCAGGAGCTCGTTCAGGTCTCCCATGTGGGTGTGGGCCCAAGCACTTGGGCCATCCTCCGCTGCTTTCTCAGGCTCATTAGCAGGGGGTTGGGTGGGATGTGGAGCATCCAGGACTCAAACCGGCATCTGCATGGGATGCTGGCACTGCACACAGCGGACGAACCCCTTGCGCCGCTTAATCAACCTTTCTCCATCCCTCCCAACCCCCTTCTCTCACCAGCCTCTGAGATCCACTTTCTTGGTCTTCACATGTGAGATCATGAGGTACCCGTCTTGCTCTGCTTGGCTTATTTCAGGTAACATAATGCCACCCAGTTCCATCCACAATGTGCAAATGACCCTTGTTCACCCTGTTCACTGCTGAATAGCATTGCATCGTGTGTGTGTGCCACGTTGTTTGTACCCATTCAGCAGCTGATGGACACTTAGCTTACATAATTCTCATGCTCAAGAGCCACAAACTTTGTGCAACAACTAAAGGTTTTAGTGGCAGGCTGACAGAAGGACAATTATAATCGGTTCCAGAGCAAACTGATTTTTCAAGCCTTGAGGTAGCTAGCCAAGAATAAAGAAGAGGCGATTCTAGGGGAATAATTGAGGAAGGCTTGCTGGAGATGAACAGACAAGGAAGGTGGACTGGCAGAAGGAAGGCACAATGTTGCCCAGGTGGGGACACAACCATTTACAAAGATGCAGCAGCGAGCACCAGGTCCCACTCTGTTTTCACATTAAGCAGGCTTCCTGCATATACAGAATAGGAGGGTAAGGATATGAGGGACCCAAAAACTTTACAGAGAAAAGTGCGATTAAAAGATAGGTTCATTCTGGTGCAAAAAAAAAAAATGAAATCCATGCATAGTGCTTCCATTGCTTCCATAATATGCATTTCCCACAAATTTTTGAAGTACTCTCATAACGCTATGACACAGGAGGAATTAGGTCCACAAATTGTTGAAGAGCTCTGGATTCTAGATTGGGTTCTGTAGACTCCAGAAAGCCAAGACAGGTTCTGGAACCACAAGAAAGTGGTAGTTGAGGAAGGCAAGTCTTCTTGTGATTGGGTGGATGGCACGTGCAGGTAACGGAAGCCTGTGTTTTTAATTTATTTGACAGGTAGAGTCATAGACAGTGAGAGAGAGAGAGAGACAGAGAGAAAGGTCTCCCTTCTGTTGGTTCACTCCCCAGATGGCCACTACGGCCGGCACTGCGCCGATCCAAAGCCAGAAGCCAGGTGTTTCTTCCTGGTCTCCCATGTGGGTGCAGGGACCAAGCACTTGGGCCATCCTCCACTGCACTCCCGGACCACAGCAGAGAGCTGGACTGGAAGAGGAGCAACTGGGACTAGAACCTGGCACCCATATGGGATGCGGGCACCGCAGGTGGAGAATTAACCTAGCGAGCTACTGTGCCGGCCCAAGCCAGTGTTTTTGTTCCCCTTCTTCCCTATGAAGTGCTTCATTCACAGAAGTGAATTAAAGCCACAGAAGCAAAATGATAGGTAAAATATGCATAAATGAAAAATACAATATGAAATTCTGCAAACAAAATGTTAAAGGCTCAGCATATTCATGAATGAAATTTGGAATACAAAGTGCTGTCAAACCAGAAACGTGATTGTGCTCATGTTTTCTCTGTATTTGGAATCAGCATGGGCTCTCAATTTCCTACCAAAATAAATCTGAACTCTTCTCCTGAATCTCTGAGGTTCTTCACAATTCATCCCAGCCTTAATGATTTTGATATTTACATATAAAATGGGCCCCAGGAAGGATTTGAACCGTCTCTCTGATGAGCAAACATAAAACTCTAACTTGCTTTCAAGGGTCTAGTGTAAGTTTTTAAATCCTTACATAACAATAATCATCCATCTCTCGTTATTCTTGTATAATTCATGCTTCATTTTTCTAATTCATGCATGGCTCATTATTTATTTCTTGTACATTAAGCTGGTTCAGCTGCCTAACTAAACTATGAACTACAAACTATGAACATACCAGTGCTGGTGGGAGTGTGCAATGCAAGCATGACAATAATTATAAAAATGGAAAGTATGACTCCCTTTAAGACCTAGTAAATCAATTTTTGGACTTCATTATAAAGAAATAGTCCCATACATTAACTTCAAAATTATTTTTAATATAAGAAACAAGCAAAAAACAAACCCCAAATGCTCATCAATAGAGTACTGGCTAATAAACTGTAGTATAATCCAGGACAGGCGTTTGGCCTAGAGGTTAACATGCCTGCACTTAGATCGGAAGCAGCAGGTGATGACTCCAGTTTTTGGGTTCTCTCCACCTATGTGGGAGACCTGGATTAGGTGCCCAACTCCTGGCTCTGACTGTGGCCCTAGCTTGGTTCTGGCCATTGTGGGCATTGTGGCATAAGCCAGCAGCTGGGAACTCTCCGCGTCTTTCTCTTTCATGCAAATAAAATTTTTAATTAAAAATTTATAATATATATTTATATGTGTATATTTAAATGCATTTTTATAATATGTTATACAAAAATATAATGTAAAATTAAGATATAATATAAAATTAAGGGCCAGCACTGTGGCATAGCAGGTTAAGCCACCACCTGCAATGCTGGCATCCCACATGGGTGCAGGTTCAAATCCTGGCTATTCCACTACCAATCCAACTGCCTGCTAATGGCCTGGGAAAAGCAGTAGAAGGTGGACCACATCCTTAGACCCATGAACCTATGTGGGAGAACCAGATAAAGCTCCTGGCTCTTAACTTCATATGTATGATTTTTTCCTCTTTATTTTGAAATATGAGAGTGCTTTAAAAGTTTATAGAAAATGGAACACAAATTATGAGCTTATTCTGGTCCAACTTTTTCATAATATGAAGGAAATGCATATTATGAAGAAATTATACATAAATATCAAATCTTTTTCATTTTTGTCACTGGCTTATTTCACTAAGTATAATGGTTTCTGGTTACACACATTTTATTGCAAAAGACAGGATTTAATATTTTTACAGCTGACTAGTACTCCATAGAATATATATACCATAATCTCTTTATCCAGTCATCAGTTGATGGACATCAGGGTTGATTCCATGTCTTAGCTCTTGTGAATTGAGCTGCAATGAACATGGGATTACAAATCACCCTCTCATATGCTAGTTTCTTTTCATTTGGTTAAATTCCCAGGAGTGGGATCACTGGAACATATGGTAGGTCTCTATGGAGATCTCTGAGGTATCTCCATATAGTGTTCCACAGTGGCTGCACCAGTTTACATCCCCACCAACAGTGGATTAGGGTACATTTTCCCCACATTCTCCCCCAGCATTTGTTGATTTCTGTATGAGAGCCACTCTAACTCATTGTGGTTTTGATTTGCATTTCTCTGATGGCTAGCAATCCTCAGCATTTTGTCAAGTGTCTGTTGGCCATTTGAAGGTCCTCTCTTGAAAAATGCCTGTTCAAGTCCTTTGCCCATTTCTTGCTAACAGAAGGGGAGGAATGGTCACCTCTGCTGGTGTGATCACACCCTCACCTCCTCTCTTCCAAGGTGATCAGTGCCCCAGTGTTAGCCCCCTGTGCATGCAACACTCATTCACGCCACCATATGAATTGCAAAAGTGTGTGCAGTCCTCACTCAGAGCATGGATCCTGCTGCAATGACTCACTCCAGGCAACCAGGGAGCTCTGAGCTTGTGGAGCCCCACACAATGATTGCCCAGGACTGAGCTACACCCTGAACCCTCTCATGCAGCACAGAGTCCCCACAGTCTCAGCACACAAGTCTCCCACAATTGCTGGGTACAGAGGGTCCACTCTGCCTCGAGTGCTTGTCAGGTCCACAGAGAGGCAGACATCCCCCAAATCAGCTGCCTGTGGGTGCTCTGCCTAAGCAGCTTGAGCCCTGGAACCTGTGCTATATTGGGAGACTAGGGCACTTCACATTCCTACATGGATTCCCAGCCTCCTGTCAATCCTCCCAGGCAGGCTCAAAGTCAGCAGGGAGTGCAAATGTTCCCCTCTGCTATATTCTCAGATCACACGCATACACAAGAGCCACTGGCCGAATGTTACCTTCTCCACCACTGCTGCCTGGACTGCTGTGTGCACATGCACAAGGGCTTCCACACCTGCTGCTTATGCCCTAAATGGCGCCCACACTCTCTCAGCCAGGAGGGCGCCACTGTGGGGGTGATGGGGTTAAATGTGGCCCTGGGTCTGCAGGTACCCTCTAGCCCCTAGGGTTCCAGGCTGGACTCATGCCACCCTCTCCCTCCAGCAATATCACTGCAGGTTGCTGCAGTCTAACCACACCTCTGTCTCCAAGCTTCTGCCCTCTCTGGCTGTTGGCTGCTGGAGTCATGTGTTGTGTCCATGTTTGTGCTGCACATCCTCACCTTCCACACAGGTCCACAGCATTCCTCTTCCTTCCACTGTGGTTTTCTCTCTCACTTTCCCAAGAATGCACTTTCCACAATTTTTTTTGTACTATTCATCCCTAGCCTAGCACAGTACATCATTCCCTATTCTATCATCTTGGAATTCACCCTTTTAAAAAATGTATATGAAATAAGAATTGTGCTTGGGCTACAAAAATCTTTGCACCAAAGCAAACTTGTATTTAATTCCATTTTTCATGGACTTTTTGAAGTAGCCTCATATTGGGCTCATGCTCACTCTCTCATCAATCTTGCTCCTTCCATTTAGATCTCTGCTTTACACTTGCATGGCAATATGAAAGCTGCCTTTTTGATCATCAGTACATTCACTTGCTCAATATGTTGTCAGTTGTCAGTCTTTACTGATCATCTTTCCATAGTTAAGAAAGAAACATGGGCGGGGGCCGGGGGCGGCACTGTGGTGTAATGGGTAAAGCCGCCGCCTGCAGTGCCAGCAATCCCATATAGGCGCTGGTTTGAGTCCCGACTGAGCCACTTCTGATCCAGCTCCCTGCTATGGCCTGGGAAAGCAGTAGGAGATGGCCCAAGTGCTTGGGCCCCTGCACCCGTGTGGGAGACCCGGAAGAATCTCCTGGCTCCTGGCATCGGATTGGCACAGCTCCAGCCATTGCAGCATCACATACAACCGCTGGTTCATGTCCCAGCTGCTCCTCTTCCCAATCCAGCTCCCTGCTACTGGCTCAGGAAAAGCAGTGGAATATGGCCTCCATGCTCTGGCCTCTGCTACTCATGTGGGAGACCTGGAAGAAGCTCCTGGCTCCTGGCTTCAGCCTGGCCCAGCCCTGGCTATTGCAGTCATCTGGGGAGTGAACCAGTGGATGGAAGAGTTTTCTCTCTGTGTCTCTCCATTTCTCTGTAACTCTTTCAAACAAACAAATAAAAAAAAAAGCTGCAGCATGAAGAAAGCCCAGAATGGTGTGGAATTATCGTGAGGCTAAGAAACAGTTAATGTATATGAAGTGTATGTTGAGAGGTGAGCATCCATTCATTCTTTTCATATGTAATTACTGAGCACTGCCAGTATGCATGTGACTGTGCCATACACAGGAATGTCAACATGTTGGGTGTTAGATATAAAAAGTCCCCAAATGCCTCTACTTCATGCTCAATTGATTTCCAGAGTGACATGCCAACTGAATGGGGGAAAGAGTAATCTTCTCAACAAGTGAGAGTGCAACTGGATATTTACATGCAAAAGAATGAAGTTGGACTCCTAACTCACACCTCACCACACACAATCAGCTGAAAGGGGGTCAGCGCTGTGGCGTAGTGTACTAAGCCTCAGCCTCAGCCTACGGTGCCTGCATCCCATTTGGGCACCGGTTCGAGCCCCAGATGCTGCACTTACAATCCAACTCTCTGCTGTGGCCTGGGAAAGCAGTGGAAGATGGCCCAGGCGCTACACCGACATGGGAGACCTGGAAGAAGCTCCTGGCTGCTGGCTGTGGATCAGCTCAGCTCTGGCTATTGCAGCCACTTGGGGAGTGAACCAGCAAATGGAAGACCTCTCTCTTGGTCTCTCCCTCTCCCTGTATGTAACTCTGCCTCTCAAGTACACAAATAAATCTGTTTTTAAGAAATCAACTAAAAATAGATCAACTTTGAATTTTGTGAAAGCGAAACCACAGAATTCTAAGAAGTGAATATTCTTTTTTTTTAATTATTATTATTATTTTTTTTTGGCCAGGCAGAGTTAGACAGTGAGAGAGAGAGAGACAGAGAGAAAGGTCTTCCTTCCGTTGATTCACCCCCCAAATGGTCACAACGGTCGGCACTGCTCCATTCCGAAGCCAGGAGCCAGGTGCTTCCTCCTGGTCTCCCATGCGGGTGCAGGGCCCAAGGACTTGGGCCATCCTCCACTGCCTTCCCGGGCCACAGCAGAGAGCTGGCCTGGAAGAGGAGCAACCTGGACAGAACCGGTGCCCCAACCAGGACTAGAACCCAGGGTGCCAGCGCTGCAGGCGGAGGATTTGCCAAGTAAGCCACGGCACTAGCCAGAAGTGAATATTCTTTACCTTGTTTAATAGATTGAATTATATCCCTCCATTCCTATGTTGAAGTCATAATTCCCAACATGTTTATATTTGGAGATAAGGCCTTTAAGGAGGTAATTAAATTTAAAGAGGTCATAAGGTGGGACCCTAATCTAATAGAACCTCTGTCCTTATAAGAAGAAAAAGATAGTGTGTGTCTTTCTCCCTCTCTCCTTCTTCCTCTGCACACACACAGAGGAAAAGCCATTTGTGTTCACAGTGAGAAGGCAGTCATCTAGAGGCCAGAGACTCCTCACCAGAAACCAAATTTTTTTTAATGATTTTGTTATTTATTTGAGAGGCAGAGTTACAGAGAGAGGGAGAGAGAAGTCTTCCATCCACTGGCTCACCCCCTAAATGGCCACAATAGCCAGAGCTGGACCAATCCAAAACCAGGAACCTGGAGCTTCTTCTGGGTCTCCCACATGCATGCAGAGGCCCAAGGACTTGGGCCATCTTCCACTGCTTTCCCAGGCCATAGCAGGGAGCTGGACCGGAAGAGGAGCAGCTGCAGTGCCACAGGCTAAGGCTTAGCCTGCTACGTCACAGTGCCAGCCCTGAAACCAACTCTTTTGACACCCTGATTTTGAAATTTTAGTCTCCAGAAATGTGAGAAAATAAATTTTTGTTTTTCAAACCACCTCATCTGTGGCATTTCACTATGGCAGCCTGAGTAGACTGATTGATATATCTTGGGTTAAGCCAATGGTTTCTTTTTTCTTTCTTTCTTTTTTTTTTTTTTTCTGCCAAGCAGAGTTAGACAGTGAGAGAGAGAGAGAGAGAGTGAGAGAGAGACAGAAAGAAAGGTCTTCCTTTCGTTGTTTCCACTTCCCAAATGGCCGCCACGGCCGGAGCTGCGCTGATCCGAAGCCAGGAGCCAGGTGCTTCTCCTGGTCTCCCATGTGGATGCAGGGCCCAAGCACTTGGGCCATCCTCCACTGCCCTCCTGGGCCACAGCAGAGAGCTGGACTGGAAGAGGGGCAACCGGGACAGAATCTGGCGCCCTAACTGGGACTAGAACCCATGGTGCCAGCGCTGAAGGCAGAGGATTAGCCAAGTGAGCCACGGCGCCGGCAGCCAATGGTTTCTTAGGTATGACACTAAAAGCACATGCAACCAAAGAAAACATAAATTGAATTTCATCAAAATTAAATATTTCTGTACGTCAAAGGACACCATGAAGGGACATGAAATGAAATGACACCCACACAGTGGGAGCAAATCTTTGCAATTCATATAAAGCTGACTAGAGACTTGCATCTAGAATACATGAATAACTCTTGAATAGATATTTCTGCAAAGAAGACACATAAATGGCAGCAAGCACATGAAACGATGCTCAGCCTCCTAAGTCATTAGAGAAATGCAAATGGACACCATAATGAGACATTTCATCACACAAATGAAGATGGCTCTGATTCTTAAATGCAGACAACTGCTGGGGAGGATGCCAAGAAATTGGAATCTTCATACAGTGCTGGTGGGAATGTAAAATAGTACAGCCATTTTAGGAAGCACTTTGGCAGGGGTGAGCATTGGTGCAGCAGGCTAAGCCGCTGCCTGGATGCCTTCACCCTGTATCAGAGTGCCAGTTTGAGTCCCACCTCTGCTGCTTCCAATCCACCTTCCTGCCAATGCACCTGGGAGGCAATAGATGATGACCCAAGTGCTTGGAGACCAGATGGAGTTCCTAACTCCTAGCTGCAGCCTGGCCCAGCCCTGTGAGCCAGCATGTGGATGCTCTCTCTCTCTCTCTCCCTCTCTCTCTTTGCTTACAAAGTGAAGAAAACATATACATATACATATACATATACATGGGTGTCATTCAGGGAGAGAGGCTTGGAATGACAGAGATTTTCATACCCTGCTTCCTGTGGGCCCACATGGGGAGAGAGAGAGAGGGAGAGAGAGAGAGAGGCAGAGAGGGAAAGGGAGAGTGAGGGGGAGAGAGAGAGGGAGAGAGAGAGGGACACAGAGAGTGAAAGAGAAGGAGAAAGAGGGAGGGGAGGGAAGGAGGGAGGGAGAGAGGGGGAGAGGGAAAGAGAGAGAGAAACACACACACACACACACACACACACACACACACACACGGAGAGAGCCCCCTCCCCTTTACCAGGTTTTTCACGAGCTTGGAAAGGGGGCGTGGTTACATAGTACTGCCTCCAGGCCCCAGGTAAGGGGAGGTACATGCTGGGGAAGAGGTCATCTGATTGACACGGGGTGGGGTAGGTGTGACTTCCAGCTCCTGACCCGAATCTCACTGTGCCCTATCAACTGCAATGTGATGGTTTGGAAGGAGGAAATCTGAAACCAGCGGTTCTTGGAGTGCATCACTCTCTGCACCTGGGAACTTGTCAAAGTGCAGATTCCCAGGTGACATCCCAGGCCTGCTGCATCAGTTATTACAGGGGCAGGGCCCAGCAATCTGTGTGTGAAGAGCCCCTCCAGGGGATTCCGATGTGCCTGGAGGTTGGAAGATCACTGGCCTAGAACATTTCTCCCTGATTCATACATTCAGCAGGATTACTAGGAAGTCGCAGTTAACACCTGTTTTTCTTACATGTGTGGCTTGTTCTAAATGGCGTAGATGTGAGGGAACCACGTAGGGAATTAGGTAGGAATAAATAAGGCTGGCAATTTCTTTTTTCAAAAGTTCCATGTAAAACCGAAGTATAACTCTGCCTTGTCACCTGTCAACCCAATATGCCCAGTTTCCCATGATGAGCCTGTCTCATCCGGGACCAGGAGGGAAACGCCATCATGCCCACTTGAAAGTCAAGCTCCGTGTGGAGGCACCATGACACTTCTAGAAAGCTCTGTGTACACTAAACTCCACCTGTTTGCATATTCAATTAGGGCACCACCTCCTGGCTCATAAAAGGGATGGACAACTTGGGAGGGGCCCTTCCAACTTCTGGTTCACTCCCCAGATGACTCGAATTGGTGCTCAGATGGGATGTTAGCATTGTGAGGAAGTGGTTTTTTTTTTAAAGATTTATTTTATTTATTTGAAAGACAGAGTTACAGAAAGAGGTAGAAACAGAGAGAGAGGTCTTCCATCCACTGATTCACTCCCCCAGATGGCCGCAATTGCCGGAGCTGCGCCAATCCGAAGCCAGGAGCCAGGAGCTTCTTCCAGGTCTCCCACATGGGTCCAGGGGCCCAAGGACTTGGGCCATCTTCCACTGCTTTCCCAGGACATAGCAGAGAGCTGGATCAGAAGAGGAGCAGCCAGGACTAGAACCAGCGCCCATATGGGATGCTGGCACTTCAGGCCAGGGTTTTAACCCACTGCGCCACAGTGCCGGTCCCAGGAAGTGGTTTAAACCACTGATCTTCGATTTTTTTCTTTTAAAGAATGATCATCTAAAAAAAAAAAAAAAAGCATGCATGCATACACACACAGACCCCAAAGAGAAAGCTGCAATTCTGGCCTGACCGGGGCCAAGCATCTGGAGTAATCCATGCCCTCACACATTTCTGTGCATGCTAACATTTGAAAACCTTTGCCAGAAAGTAACTGTCAAATCACTGTGATTTTCCAGAAACTTGGATTCCTCATTGAACTGCCGGTCCTAACAAATTTCTGTGAGTATGGGGATGATGCAGGGGCTATAGCACCCTGAAGCCTGATTGGAAAGTCCAAACATCAGCAAAGTGGAAGCTGCTATTGGCACTTACACCCTCTGTGAGACAGAACATTGCGTTCTTTTTAAAGATTTATTTATTTATTTGAAAGGCAAAGTTAGAGAGAGGTAGAGGCAGAGAGGGAGAGAGAGAGAGGTCTTCCATCCACTGCTTCACTTCCAATTGGCTGCAACAGCCAGGGCTGTGCCCATCTAATGCCAGGAGTCAGGAGCCAGGAGCTTCCTCTGGGTCTCCCATGTGGGTGCAGGTGCAGCATCTTCCACTGCTTTCCCAGGCCACAGAAGAGAGCTGGATAGGAAGTGGAGCAGCCAGGACTCGAACTGGTGCCCATATGGAATGTCAGCACTGCAGATGGCAGCTTTACCAACTACACCGCAGTGCCTACCCCAGAATATTGCATTGTAAAGAGGACCAGGAGATGCTTCCACACTGCCTATCTTTGAAAACATTTCAACAATCCTTTTCTCACTGCCAACCAATTTCTGGCTAAAGGAGGCGGAGACAGAACTTTCAAGAGACTGGAGCGCCTCATCCCCAGCCAATGTGACCTGCAGTACACACACAGCGCCTTGGCGTTGGCCTGCACCAGCCCCAGCTGTTGCAGGCATTTGGGAAGTGAACCAGAGGATGGGAGAACTTGCCCTGCCTGTCCTTCTATCTCCTTCTCTCTCTCTGCCTTTCAAATAAACACAATTTAAAAATGTTGTAAAGATAAATTTGTTTTGTTGCAACAAATTTAAAATCCATGCACAATTTTTTTCACAATATATGCTTACTATGAACTTTTTCGAAGGTCCCTTCTATGCACGAATTTCAAAAATTTGCACCAAGATCAACTTTTTTAAAACTAATTAATTAATGTATTTGAAAGGCAGAGTGTCAGAGAGAAGTGGAGAGATTGTCCATCTTCTGGTCCACTCCCCAGATGGCCTCTGGGAACAGAGCTGACACAACCAGACCTGGGCCAGGCAGAAGCCAGGAGACAGGAACTCCAGCCAGATCTCCCCCATGAGTGCCAGGAACCCAAGCACTTCAGGCATCAGCAGCTGATTCCCAGGGGCATTAGCAGATTTGGAGCACAGAGTAATCAACTGGGACTCAAATTGGTGCTCCATGTGGGATTACTGCACCAAAACACCATCCCCAATAAACCTACCTTTTACTTCTACTTTCCACAAACTTCTTGAAGTACCTCACGTGTGTGTGTGTGTGTGTGTGTGTGATTTTCATCCCCCTGATAGCCTCATGCTGTTGAAATAATTAAACTCTGATTCCAGAATAGAAATTAGTCCTTTATATGAAGACATTGCATTCATACAACCCTCTCCACATTGTCCTCATCATTATCTAGTAGGCTCATGACAATGTTTTAAGTATAGCCTGTGGGCTCTCTTCTGAGCTGTTGTATGGTCAGGCAGCCTCTAAGCTAGCACAGGAGTTCCAGAATTCACTCTCTGCAGCCCATCTGATGGTGGGTGAGAACTGTTGCCACGCCCATCTTGGTGGTATAGCTACCAAGTTAAGACTCGTGGTGCCAGAATGTTACCCAATCTGGGAATAAGTGTGGCTGTGTGAGTTAGATTAGGATCATGGGTGTGGCTGCACAACAATGAAGCATTATACTTCCCCCTGTGTTCACTTCTGACTATCTTTCCCTTAGTTCTGTTTTGGGGGCAGAGCTAAGGATTCAGCTTTGTTTGTCAAGTGGCTTTGATTAAGAGCTAGAAACTTAACATTTCAGTCAAGTTGCTTTGCTTAAGAGCTAGAAACTTAACATTTCAATCCTGAGGATTGCTCTGTGGAAAGAACAGCTGGAATCATTTTGTATTGAATTGTTTCATCTGGGGCAGGTGCACCTAGAGCAATTGCAAATCCAAGCACTGGAAATAGAAATCCGCTTCCGAAATACATTCTCCTCTGCAACAGGGTTCCAGGAGATGCTAACAGGAACAAAGCAAGAACCTGCTGCAGGAATGGGTTTGTTCATTTGGTGCATGCTTATCAATGCCAGCTATGTGCTGGGCATTGAACTGAGTGCTAAGGAGACTGAACACGCCACCTATGGGTCTCCAGATTTACCGGAAGGAACAGGTGTTTCTGATTGCAGAAGAGACTGTTTCATTATATATGGGGAACTGGCAGAGGCAGGATGTTATTCGGTTGCCTAACAGGGGAGACCTAAGGTATTCTGGAAAATGAGGAAAGACTCCCATGAGAAAATGACTTAACTAGCCCAGGGTGAGGGAGCGAGCTAGATGGAAAACATCCAAAGGCAACCAAAAATCAAGTGAACCAATAATGAAAACTTTGTGGAAGCATGGAGAAGACCGCTCAACCTTGAGTCAGCAGTGGCCCAGTGGACCGGGATACTACAGAGAATGATACATCTAGGGGGAGAGCTCTGACAGAAGATGGGTTGGGTTTATTTCACTCAAATTCCTGAAAAGTTTTGTAAGGTCAACTGTAAATCAGGCTCCTTTACCAGTGATATAAAATATGGACAGTGCTATTTTACTTTCAAGAGTCAGGAAACAAGGGGGAAAAAAAATGAGTGGCTTAAATGAACCGCTAGAGGTCGCTTCTGACCGGGGAGTAGCCTATTAAGCTTTCAAATTGCTCTCACTGTCGGAGCCAGTGTGTCCCGATGAACTGTTTGCGTTAATACCTTGTGAAACTCTGTACGAATGCATATCAGAGCTCTCAGAAAGTGGAAAGAACTCATCAGCTCACCTGTTATCCTGGTAGATAATTATTGTCCTCCTCTGCATTTCCTGCCCTACCAACCTCTGTCCTCTCCCATCCTGTAGCACTGACAGCCCCACGCAGGGTCAGCTCTGCACAGGGTCGCCCCTGCCCCGCACACTTCACATCTCACCCAAAGACTCGAGTACCCAGTGTTGTTCTCCCTTGCCTGTCAGATCTCCCCCTGCTCGATCACACATGAGACTCTCAAACCTGCTCTCTCTCCATTCTTACGGGTGGGGGAAAGGGGCATTTTTAACCCACTTGATTCCCCTCCTCCTCCAGCTACCTCCCCATTTGCTTTTAGAGCCAAAGTCCTTATAAGAGCTGCCCCTGTTACAGAAATCTGCACTGGAGAGGCCGGCGCCGCGGCTCACTAGGCTAATCCTCCGCCTAGTGGCGCCGGCACACCGGGTTCTAGTTCCGGTCGGGGTGCCGGATTCTGTCCCGGTTGCCCCTCTTCCAGGCCAGCCCTCTGCTGTGGCCAGGGAGTGCAGTGGAGGATGGCCCAGGTGCTTGGGCCCTGCACCCCATGGGAGACCAGGAAAAGCACCTGGCTCCTGGCTCCTGCCATCGGATCAGCGCGGTGCGCCGGCCGCAGCGTGCCGACCGTGGCGGCCATTGGAGGGTGAACCAACGGCAAAGGAAGACCTTTCTCTCTGTCTCTCTCTCTCACTGTCCACTCTGCCTGTCAAAAAAAAAAAAAAAGAAAGAAAAAAAGAAATCTGCACTGGAGAAATCCCCTTAGTTCAAACAGGGACCAGAGGCTGGGCGAGGGTCAACAGAAGCAGTTTATTAGCATCGGTGGGCCCAGTGGAATCACCTCCCAAGACAGGGTGCCTGATCCAGACTTCTTACATACATATAGGTTCACCAGCATCATGCATTCATAGTTACAGCATTGGTGGGCTCAGTGCAGCCTGCAGGACTCAGGGTCACCCATGAGGAACTTGAGACCACACTTATGGGGACAGAGAACCAAGATTAGGACACCCATGTCAACACCTATGGGGACAGAGATTTGGATGACCACCCAGATGTGCCAATACTTATAAGAAACTGGAACAGGGGTGATAGTAAACAGAGATTAGGACATCTGCACTCCTCGGGGGCCTTGTCTCGTCTCTGGCCACAGCCTGAGTTCCTCTTCACTCCCATCCATGGCTCCAATTCTTCTCCAACTCTCTTGATCCCATGCAAACCTGGCTTCCCTGTGAGATCTTGCCACATCTCTGGTAAACTGCCTATTGCCAAACCCAAGGTCCAGTTCTCAGTCCTCATCTCATCCTCCTACTCAAGTTGCCTGCAACATTTGTGTAGTTGATCACTTCCTCCTGGAAGCCCTGTCTTCTTGTAGTGTCCAGCATTGGTTTTCCTCCAGCCCGGCTGGTCTTTGCTATTTCTTCCTATCTCTGATGCCTTAACTTTGCAGTGCCCCTAAGTGGGGCCTCGTATAGGCCCACACTCACTGGCCTGGGCAGTTAGGCCATCTGCATGTTTTAAATACCACCAGCACACCCAAAGTTCCCTTGTTCATATCTCCAACATGGACTTTCCTCTTGAACGTCAGAGTTACTGTCTAATGCCTATTTGCATTTCCACTTGGATATCAAAAAAAAAAAACCCTTTGATTCGTTTATTTTTAATTAATTTGAATGGAGAAAGAAAGACGAAAAAAGAAGGAACTTCCATTTGCTAGTTCATTCCTAAAGGTCTACAATTCCATCTGGCCTCCAATGTGGGAGACAGGAACCCAAGGACTTGAGCTGTCACCTCCTGCCACCCAGGGTGCCCATCAGTGCCTATCAGCAGGAAGCTGGATGTGATGTAGAACTGGGACTCAAACCCAGGCACTCCAATATGGGACACAGGTGTCCCCAGCAGAATCTTAACCGCTACACCAAATGCTGCACCACCCCCTATCATCACCACCACCAATAGGCACTCAAACTTAACAGAGCTTTCCTGCTAAGTCTGTGCGTTGTGTGCATTTCCTATGAACTTTTGAGTTTCCTGTGTATTCTGGATCTGAGCACTGTTTACTAACCTCACTGCTGGGTCCGTTCTAAGCCACCATCTTCTGCCACTTAGATTCCTGAGATAATCTACTGATGTTCTCTGTACTCTTGTCCACCTGTCCCTTAGGACAAACTCAAAAACCCAAGTGAACCTGTTACATGTAAGCAAAGTCAGCCTTTTCCTCCCAGCTCCCTTCTCATCCCATCCCAAGTCAAGACGCTGACCTTGGCCTGGAAGGCACATCCACCTCTCCAGCCTCTTCCCCCTGAGCCCTCCGGCTCACTCCCTGTGCCCCCTGACTTCCTCACTGCTCTGTGTACCACCGGGCACGCTCCAGGCTCAGAGCACTGCGGCTACTCTTCCCTCTTCCCGCAGGCTCCAAAATATATGAGGATACTGCAGAAAGTCCATGGAAAAGTAGGATTTCAAGATTTGGGTTTTGTATTGGGGGGGTGGCAAAATGGTTATGACACCCACATGAGAATATATGGGTTCAAGACCTGGTCCAGTCCTAATGGCAGTTTCTTGCTAATACAGACCCTGGGAAGAAGCAGGTCAAGCTCAAGTTCAAGTACTTGAGTCCCTGCCCCACCAATGGAAGACCTGGATTGAGTTTCCAGCTCCTGGTTTTGGCCTGGCCCAGCCTCAGCCATTGCAGGCATTTAGAGAGTAAACCAGTGGATAGGAGATTTTTCTCTACTCCTCCCCACAACTACCACACCCCATCTCTGAGTTTCTGACTTTCAAATATGTTAAATACATTAATTTTGTTTGAGACTTATTTAGTTATTTGAAAAAGTTACAGAGAGAAAGCTAGAGATCTTCCATCTGCTGGTTCACTCCCCAGATGGCCACAATGGCCAGGGCCAGGCCAGGCTGAAGCCAGGAGCTTCATCTGAGTCTCCCATGCAGGTGGCAGGGGCCCAAACACTTGGGCTATCTTTGATGCTTTCCCTGAGGCCATTAGTAGGGAACTAGATCAAATGTGGGGCTTCAGGAACACGAACCAGCACCCATATGGGATGCTAGTATCAAAGTCAGCAGCTTTACCTATTACATCACACCAGACTCAAAATAAATTAATTTTAAAAAAATGTATGGGGGCACTGCTGTAGCATAGCAGGTTAAGCCGCCACCTGGAGTGCCAGCATCACTATGGGCGGCGATTTGAGTCCCAGCTGCTCCACTTCTGATCCAGCTCTCTGCTATGGCCTGGGAAAGCAGTAGAAGATGGCCCAGGTCCTTGGGCCCCTGTACCTGTGTGGGAGAAACTCCTGGGTCCTTCAGATTGGTGCAGTTCCAGCCATTGAGGCTATCTGGGGAGTAACCAGCGGATGGAAGGCTCGCTCTCTCTCTCTCTCTTCCTTTCTCTTCCTCTCTCTCTGCCTCTGCCTCTCTGTAACTCTGCCTTTCAAATAAATAAATGAATCTTTAAAAAAAATTAAAATGTAGGTGCTGGCATCATGGTGCAGTGGGTTACACTGATTCTGGCAAGGCCAGCAACCCATATCCAGTTTGAGCCCTGGCTGCTCCGTTTGTAATCCAGCTTCCTGCTGATATGCAAGGGAAGGCAGTGGGTGATGGCCCAAGTATTTGAGCTCTTGCCACCCATGTAGAGGACCCAGGTGGAGCTCCCAGCTCCTGGATTTGGTGTGGCCCAATTCTGGCTGCTGTAACTATTTGGGGAATGAAGCAGCAGATCAAAGATCTTGCTCTGTCTTTCCCTCTGTCTCTTGGAAGGAAGGAAGGAAGGAAGGAAGGAAGGAAGGAAGGAAGGAAGGAAGGAAGGAAGGAAGGAGAAAGAAAGAAAGAAAGAAAGAAAGAAAGAAAGAAAGAAAGAAAGAAAGAAAGAAAGAAAGAAAGAAAGAAAGAAAGAAAGAAAGAAGGAGGGAGGGAAGGAGGGAGGGAGAGAAACCTTTATAATACATGATCTTTAGAAAGTAGGTTTGGAGTGGGCACTTGGCTCTTGGTTGCTCACATCTCATATCCGAGTGCGGGCTTTGGATCCCCAATTACTCTGCTTCCACTTCCAGTCTAGCTTCTTGCTGATGTTCGTCCTGGGTGGCAGAGATAATGGCTCAAGCACTTGAGTTGAATTAATTAAAAAAGGATATGTTTATCTTCATACAAAATTTTTTTGTAATCCATGCTTTTTTTGCATAATAAACGTTTTCCATGAACATTTTGAAAACCTTGGTATGCATGGGTTTCAACACTGTTAGCACCAACATAAACTTCTTTTCCTTCCATTTTCCCACTAACATTTTGAAGCACCCTTGCATACATGGCTCTGTCACCCACGGCTGGCTTGCCTCAATTTTTTTTCACCAACTGAATAATGAATTACAGTTCAGAGAGGAGAGTGGGGGCCAGTAAGTAAAGTTTAAAAGTACGTTCTTAAGGGAGGACCTGGCCAGTTGAGAGGGCACCCTTTCTTCCTGGTTTGGGGACCTTGAGTATTTGATGTGGTCTTAATGCTCCTAACTGGCATTTGTGATTGACAGATGGGAGCTGCATACCGCGGGGGCTCTCTGTGCATGTGGCTATAAACTAGACTTTTCTGGTTCGGCTGAGCTGTGCATTATCAGGATTCTTTAACCACAAGCGAAACTGCAAAGTGGGCAGTCTGGGGGGGGTGGGTGCCTGCGGAGAGGAGGGTCCTGGACTTCAACCTTGGAGGAGGGTCTCTGGTGTCTAATTACCGGCCTGACAGCTTGCCCCTCACTCCCTGTAATCTTTATTTAAATTCTGTAGCCTAATTCAACTTCCCTTTCCCAGAGGACGGTCCTGACCTCCCTCGATACAAGATACAAGGAAGTGTTCCCACCCCCAGCTCTCAGTAGATCTACTCCCTGGCCTGGTTTGTTTCTCACCAGAGCACAGGCTTGATATTGCAGGTGTTTACTTTGTTTACTGCCTGGCTCACCCCTACCGCAGCCTAAGCTCTACAGGGCAGGGATTTCTGTTCGCTTTGTTCATTGCCGAACTCTCTGGCACACAACAGGCATTGAATGGATTAAACGATTTGAACGGTTCCCAGCCATTGCCATGAACACTGGGAGTGCCTGTGTCACATGTTGTAAAAGAGAATGACAGTGAACAGAACACTAGCCTCACCCACAGGGGCTCACCAATAACTACAGCAACCACACAAACGGGAACAAATATAAAATAAACGTATAATCATATTAAAGAGAAAACAAAGTATATAAAAATAAATGCAAACATAAGACGTCGTCCCCACCCAAAATGCTGTGAGAGAATGGGTAGAGAAGGAATTAATTCCAATTTGTTTAATGAAGATGGCCTCCTAGTCATGCTATTTTTAATATAGTAAAATATTCTCCGGTAGTAATTTTTAAAATATATTCTTTAATTTTTTTAATGTATCGGAGAGGCAGAGAAAGGGAGTTCCCATCCACTGGTTCAATATACCTGCAGATACCTGCAACAGCTGGCACTGGGCTGGGCCAAATCTGGACTCCACCCACTTGGGGGACAGGGATCCAATCACTTGAGCCATCACTACTGCCTCCCAGGGTCTGTATCAGCAGGAAGCTGGAATCAGGAGCTGGAATAGGGATTCAAACCCAGACATGTGATGTGGGACCTGCTGCCAGGCTAAGCACCCACCACAAGAACAGCTTTCTTTAAAAAAAAAAATTATTTATTTGAAAGGCAGAGAGAGAGAGAGAGAGAGAGAAGTCTTCCATCCACTGGTTCACTCCCCAAATGGGCTCAATGGCCAGTGCTGTGCCAATCCGAAGCCAGGAGCCAGGAGCTTCTTCCAGGTCTCCCACATGGGTGCAGGGGCCCAAGGACTTGGGCCATCTTCTGCTGCTTTCCCAGGCCATAAGCAGGGAGCTGGATGGGAAGAGGAGCAGCTGGGACTTGAACCAGCGCCCATATGGGCTGCCAGTGCTGTAGACGTAGGCTTAGCCCACTGCACCACAGCACCAGCCCCAGAAATCTGTTTTGTTGCAACCTTTCTGAGGTCCCCACATGTGCTCTATCACTGAAAACCTACACAAAAGTGTTGATGCTCAGTTCTGTCTTGGATTCATCATGCTAAAAACTGTGCTAGCAGCACTTAGAAAGCTGGGGCTAACCAAACGGCATTGTTTCAATAACGGCATTGTTTTACATCGAAACAAATCTGAGAACGGATTTTTGATACTCCCGAAAGGCAGCACCAGGAGTGTGCACTGCACTGCGTACTGGACGCTCTCAAGCCCACTGATGCTTTGACAGCCCTGGAAGCACCTTGAAAAACAGAGACTTTGAGGCAGACATCGCGAAACAGCAGATGAAGCTGCAGGTTCTGACACCACCATCCCATATTGGAGCGCTGGTTCCAGTCCCAGCACCCTTGCTTCTGATCCAGCTCCCTGCTTATGTATCCTGGGAGGCAATAAAAGATGGTCCAAATGCTTGGGCCTCTGCCACCCATGTGAGAGACCTACATGGAGGTCCTGGCTCCTGGTTTTACTTTGGTCCATCCAGCCCCGGCTGTTGCAAGCACTTGGGGGGAGTGAACCGGTGAATGGAAGAGCTCTCTCTCCCTTTCTCTCTTTCAAGTAGAAGAAAATAAATAAATAAATAAATATTTTCTTAAAATGGAAAGTAGAGATTTCCCAGGCATTATACAACTTACTGATTCAGAATACCTGGGCCTGGAGCCCCAGCAGGTACATTAAAAATTTTACTTATTTATTTATTTGAAAGAGTTACAGAGAGAGAGGGAGAGACAGGGCAATCCTCCATCCTCTGGTTCATTCCCCCATATGGCTGCAACAGCCCAGGTTGGACCAGGCCAAAACCAAGAGCCTGGAGCTTCACCCGGGTCTCCTATGTGGATGGAGAGACCCGAGCACCTGGGCTTGACTTCCCAGCCACATTAGCAGGGAGCTGCATCAGAAATGGAACAGCCAAGATACGAACTGGCTGGTGCTGCAGGTGGTGGCTTTACCTGCTACACCATAATGCCTGTACCCTAGGTGCATTTTTAAAAAGCTCTACAAGAGATGCTGATGGCATAGGCAGGGCTGGGGTCACCATGGACCTCCTTTTTGTATGTGGCAAAATGCTGATTGCCCACCAGAGTCCTGTTGCCTTCCATAAGCAGTGTCTGCTCCACAGTGCCCCTTGCTTTAGGCACAGCCTTGTGGTCAGGCTCTGGTCAACACAATTCGGGAAAAGTGGTGTCAATCACATCCTGGCCTGGCCCTTAACCTTCCATTTCTTTTCATCTCTCTGCCAGCTGAGAGTCAACACCCAGCCCTCCCATCCCATTTTCAAATGAACTTCATGCCGATTTTTCTAAAAACTCTGTGAACAAGGAGGTCTTTCAGTGTTTTACTCCACTGGACAAATGGGATCCCTTTGAAGATTAGAAATTATTTTTAACAAATATTTTGATCTCTTTCAAAAGCGTATCATCACCACTCCTATCAAACAGCCTTTTGAAGTCTGCTAGAGTCTGCTAATTTAAGAGTATAAGGTGAACTGCGCCCTCTCCTGTTGGCACAGCTCCTCCTCTGCTCTCTACAAGGCGGTCTCAGAGGGAGAGCTTCACAAAGTTCATGAAAATGTGTATTATGAAACAAACAACCTGGGGCCAGCATTGTGACACAGTGAGCTAAGCAGCCACCTGCAACACTGGCTTCCCACAGGGGCACTGGTTCAAGTCCCAGCTGCTCTACTTCTGATCCAGGTTCCTGCCAATATGTCAGAGAAACAGCAGTAGATGGCCCAAGTGGTTGGCCCCCTGCCATTCACGTGGGAAACCCGGATGGAGTCCCAGGCTCCTGGCTTTGGCCTGGCCCAGATTCAGCAGTTGTGACCATTTGGGGAGTGAACCAGCAGACGGAGGATTGTGTGTGTATGTGTGTGTGACACACAGAGACAACACACAGAGATTTTCAACTAAATAAGGTAAATCTTGTTTTTAAGATGTAGAAAGCTGGTGGGCATGCTCCTGACCCCTCCTGCAGAGAGGGGTCCGACACACAACAGCAGCAGCCTTTACACTGCAGTCCAGCCCTGGGGTCCCTTGGGGGAGACAGCACAGCTCCTGCCATGCTGGGGTCTAAATGGCCCTGGGTACTCTTCCCACCTTGCTGCCCGTTCGAATTTACTTGAGAGGTGAAGACATCTTCAGGTGTGAACCCTGGAAACTTAGAGGCTTATCTGTTACAGCAGCTAACATGGCTTAACTGATGCATGCGACGGCTCATTGCTCCAGGGTCCTGATGTAGATCATGTTCCCCCCAAAACAACTTTGAGTAAAAATTTAGCATGACCTACTTTGCATGGCTGGGGGTTGCTACTCAACTCCCTCAGCCCTGGTCTCATAAAGGGTGTTGATTAAGAAACCATAGCTTTAATTTCCTATTCTGAGATAATAAAATAAATCATTAAAACCATATGATTGCCAGCTCCAACTCCAGCTTCTTTTTCCAGCTTCCTGCCAACACAGATCCTGGAAGGCAACGGTCATGGCTCAAGTAATTGGGTTCCTGCCACTCACATGGGAGACCTGCATTCAGTTCTTAAATCCCAGCTCTGGCCCTGGCCCAGCCTTCGCTATTACAGGCATTTGGGGGGAGTGAATCAGCAGATTTTTCTGTGGTCTCCACTGTTCTATGTGGTTCTTCTGCCAACATTGCCCCAAAATCTCAGCTCCTCCATCTCATACCACACACACACACACACACACAGAGAGAGAGAGAGAGAGAGAGAGAGAGAGAGAGAGAGAGAAATATATTAGTATAATTAAATACAGATAATTGAAGCCTGGACTTTACTGGAGTAGAGACCAGCCCACTGAGATCAGCTCATTCCCTCTCCTGTCTTGCATGAAGAAAGCCGTTTCTTCCAAAGCAAACGTTCCTCTCCGGCTGAGGAATGTACTTCTGCTCGCATCTGCTCTCCACTTCCCTCCAACAGAAGTCCACACAGAGCACTAGTGGTCCCCACAGGAAGGCTGCTGGGAGCGTTGATTACTGGGAAGGCAGTGGGGCCAGGCCCAGCTGCACCTGTGTGCTGTGGGCGGGTGGACTTGAGCAGGCTGGGCCTTGGCCCCACGAAACCCTCTTGGCCACATTCATGAGTGGGACAATCCCAGCACCCAGGTCTGCATCCGGCAGGATGTTTTCCATGCCTCTGCACTTTTTTAGAGAAGGGATCAAGTACTGTGCTAAATCCTTGCCGCACATTATCTAATTTCCTCTTTCCCACAATTCTTTTCTTTTTCTTTTTTTTTCTTTTTTTCTTTTTTTTTTTTTTTTTTTTTTTTTTTTTTGACAGGCAGAGTTAGACAGTGACAGAGAGAGACAGAGAGAAAGGTCTTCCTTCTGTTGGTTCACCCCCCAAATGGCCTCTACAGCTGGTGCGCCGCGACGATCCGAAGCCAGGAGCCAGGTGCTTATCCTGGTCTCCCATGGGGTGCAGGGCCCAAGCACTTGGGCCATCCTCCACTGCCTTCCTGGGCCACAGCAGAGAGCTGAACTGGAAGAGGAGCAACCAGGACAGAACCGACGCCCCAACCGGCGGGACTAGAACCCGGGTTGCCGGTGCCACAGGCAGAGGATTAGCCAAATGAGCCATGGCGCCGGCCCCCCACAATTCTTTCTTATTCTTTTTTATTTATTTATTTATTTTGAAATGCAGAGCTACAGAGAGAGCCAAAGAGACAGACGTTCTATCCACTGGTTTACTCCCCAAATGGCCACCGTGGCTGGCACTGGGCCAGGCTAACTCCATCTGGGTCTCCCATGTGGACGGCAGAGGCCCAAGCATTTGGACCATCCTTGGCTGCTTCCCTGGGTGCATTAGCAGGGAGCTGCATTGGAAGTGGAGCACTGCTCATACGGGATGCTCGTGTGAGATGCTGGCATTGCAGGTGGCAGCCCAACCTGCTGCCCCTTCAAGAATTCTTTGCGGTGGATAGTCTACATGTCCTTATTTTGACACGAGAAAACAGAAGCACAGGGGAGTTCAGTGCCATGGTCAAGGTTACAAAGCTGATGAGCCGTGTGGCTGGGGATGGAACCCAGGTACAGCCAACCCCAGGGTTGCATGAAGCTGAAACCCAGTGTAGACCAGCGCACCTAGAAATTTCAGTGGAATCCACAAGACCAGTTTCTTTAGCTTCTAGTGTAATCTAAGTAATTATCAGTCAGCTCGGGATTTTCCCCTCTGTATAATACATTTAGAAACTTTGCCTGAAATACAGCTCTCAAGTAAGTGGACGCTTTCCCGACCTACTGCTGGAAAATACATTCTCCAGCTAACATTCAGCCTGAAGGCATGCACCTGTGCACACACACGCCTTTCCCCTGCCTTTTTTTTTTTTTTTAAGATTTATTTATTTACTTGAAAGTCGGAGTTACACAGAGAGGGAAGGAGAGGCAGAGAGAGGAGAGAGAGAGAGAGAGAGAGAGAGAGAGAGGTCTTCCATCTGTTGGTTCACTCCCCAGTTGGCCGCCATGGCTGGAGCTGTGCCAATCCGAAGCCAGGAGCTTCTTCTGGATCTCCCACATGGGTGCAGGGGCCCAAGCACTTGGGCCATCCTCTACTGTTTTCCCAGGCCACAGCAGAGAAAGTGGAGCAGCCGGGTCTCGAACGGGCGGCCCCCACTGCAGGCGCTGGCTTTACCCCCTAAGCCACAGCGCCGGCCCCTCCCCCTGCCTTTCAAAGACGCCGGTGTCTGTCCCGGGCTGATTGCTTGGTGGCACCTTAAGCCGAGTGCAGAGAGGGGCCGGGTCAGTTCTGGAGTGGGTGTACACCTAAGTGTCCAGCTGTCTGATGCTGCATGCAAAGGACTTTGCAGCCAAAACCGGGGGTGGCTAGGCGCTCGAATCCAGAGCCCGGTAGTGTCTTAAGAACCAGGTGCGCCCCGGTGAAGCCTGGGCTCCCGCAGGCTGGGGTGCTTCGGCGGGGCGCCGGTGCCAGAGCCAGCCGTGCGGCCACGGTTAGAGACCCGGAGGCCGCCCTAACCTCCCCGCCCCCCATTCAGAGCGCCTGCAGATATCCGAAGGCGCCCCCGCATCCCAGCGCTCCGCGTCCCGGCCTCGCCCGCCGACGGCCCGCGCCCTCTCCCGGGCGGCCGCGGCGGCGCAGGGGAAAGGGGCGGGCAGGGGCCGCCGCCGCCTCCTCCCACCGCCGCGCGCGAGCCCCGCCGAGCCCCGCCGCAGGCGCGCTTCCCGTGGGCACCGGCGAGCGGGCGAGCGGGCGAGGCCGGCGCGCGGCCCGGGCGCCACTTCCTTCTCGCCCCGGCGGCCGCGGGCGGCGATGGCAGAGGCCGAGCGGGGCTGAGCCCGCCGCCCGCAGCCCCCCGGTGCCTGCGGCCCCAGCCATGGCGAAGCAGTACGATGTGCTGTTCCGGCTGCTGCTGATCGGGGACTCCGGCGTGGGCAAGACCTGCCTGCTGTGCCGCTTCACCGACAACGAATTCCACTCCTCGCACATCTCCACCATCGGTAAGGGGCGGTGGCCCAGCGGCGCCCGCCCTCCCCCGGCCCCAGCCCCTTCGGCCAGAGGCGGGGGGTGAGGGAGGCCGGGGCCAGGGATTGAATCTCTGGGCGAGGCGGCCAGCGGGCGGGGAGCGGAGCCCGGAGCCTGCAGCCCGGGACCGGGGTGCGTCTCCAGCCTCGCGCTGGGGAGCCCTCGGGTGGAAACGGGGGAGGGTGTAGGCCTGGGTATCCCGCGCCGGGGCCGCGAGATCAGGACCATCGAAATGACAGCCGTGCGCCCGCCCTGGGAGAGGGGGAGGGGAGCGGCGGGGGGAGCCGAGGCACCGAGGTTCTGGAGTGAGCCAGTGTGGGGCCAGGGTGCACAAGAGAGGAGGAAGGGAGGGGTCGACAGGATGGAGTTTCCAGGGCACCGTGGTGAAGGTAAACCGCGACCGGGACGCCTGGAGGAGGGCGGAGAGACGGTGCCTGCGAAAGGGACCTACCTGCCCCGGGGGCTGCAGCCATGTCAGCAATACTTGTCCAGACCAGAGGGTGGGCAGGCAGGTGGGATCCAACTGGACTACATCTCTGATCTGGCAGTGCCGGAACCCCCTCCTCCCTGCCGCCCCGGGGGCAAAGGCACAAGCCTGGTGGCATCCGGAAACAGCACTGGAAGGGGCTCACCTATTCCTGGAGTGGGTCTGTGTCCCCTCCCCCCCATCAGAGCCTCTCCCTCCTGAGGAATTCCACCCAGACCTAACAGGTTCCAGGCTTGGTCATCGGTCAGCCATGGAGCAGCCTCAGCACCCAGGGCCCTGCTGGCTGGCAGGTGGCTCTTCCAATTGGCTGCTCTGGCCGGAGCCCCTGCTGCCATGAGGGAGGGCCCCAGCAGCCTGCTCTGGAGGATTGCTCTCCCTCCTCCAGCACACACTCCTTGCCAAGAAAGAGAGGGAGCAGGAGGATCACAGGGCCAGGAGGAAGGGAGCCTGTGGTGGCTAAGAGGCTGGCTCTGTGGTCAGGTGCACCTGGACCAACAGTGACCTTGACTATCTCCTGAGCCCCTACGCTTTAGTTGCTCCTCTGTAGAATGGGCAGGTGTTGTGAGGGTTAAATGCTGTCCTGTTTGGAAAGCACTGAGCAGACATATGGTGAAGCTGGCTCAATGCTGCTTGTTATTATTATCACTGGCATTAAGCTCTTAGGGTCTCATTTGCTTCACTGTCTGCAAGGAACTTTGGGTGAGGAAGCAGAACTTGTCTGTCTGTCTTGGTGGGGAGGGGGCCGGGGACAGGAAGGCAAGCTCCCAGGAGATCTAGGAGCTTGGGCTGGGCCACTGCCAGATGACAGACATCTCGGAGATGAGCAGGGTGCACACGCTGAGCCTTGGCTGAGAGAAAGCAGTGTTATCTGGTGTGGGGTGGGAGGAGAGCTCGGGATGAGGCAGGTGTTTGGAAAAGCATGGGGGAGAGTCAGGGAGTGGCCGAGGAACCAGATGGGGACTAGGGACAGCTTGCAGGCTTGGGGACAAAGGGCAGCAGCTTACCACTTAAGGAAACTTACAGTGGCTGTTTTTGAGTTGGGCCTGGCACCGGGCAGGAGCGGCTGAGTCTGCAGAGAGCTGTGGGCCGCCTGGGGGACCCTGCCTTTTGTCTGAGGGGCAGTGCACCTGCATGTGCTGGCTCCAGGGATGACCTGGGCTTTTCTCTTTGAGCATGTCATTCTTGCCCCTCATTTCAGAAGCTCCAGGGGCTCCTGCATTGTGCTGTGGGGAGCCAGTGCCCCCTAGGGCACGCCCGTCCCCCATAAGGCAGACAAATGAAGGAGCCTGTGTTTCTAAAACACCACGATGAGCCTTCTGAGACTTTGCCCCTTGCCCTTACTGGGAACCCTCCCCTGGTCTCTGTGCCTGGCAACCTTCGGCAGTGCCTTCTTCCTGCCACACAGGTAAATGCCAGGTTAGCTACAAGGAACTGACTGGGGCACCCCTCCCCCAAGGCCCGTGCTCCTCTCGGCCTAAATGCTGAAGGTGGCTCCTGATCCCTCCTCTCTCTGGTGGCCAGGATGCAGGGGACTCCTTCGGAGTCTGGATTCCATGGAAGAGAAAGAAACTTTCTTTTCTTTTTCCAGAACATTCACTTATTTATTTGAAAGGCAGAGAGTGAGAGGGGGAGATCTTGCATCTGCTGGTTCACTCCCCAAATGCCCACAACAGCTGGGGCTGGGCCAGGCCAACTCCAGGAGGCTGGAACTCAATCCAGGTCTCCCAAGCCAGTGAGAGGGGCCTTGAGCCACCACCTGCTGCCTCTCGGTGCACATTAGCAGGAAGCTGGATCAGAAGCAAAGCTGGGGCAGAAACTCAGGAATGCAGACGTCCTGTCCCAAGCTGAATCTTTTTTTTTTAAAGATTTATCTTTTTATTTATTTAAAAGACAGTTACAGAGAGAGGTAGAGACAAAGAGAGAGGTCTTCCATCTGCTGGTTCACTCCTCAGATGGTCAAAACGGCTGGAGCTGTGCTGATCCGAAGCCAGGAACCAGGAGCTTCTTCTTGGGCTCCCACATGGGCCATCTTCTGCTGCTTTCCCAGGCCATAGCAGAGAGCTAGATCAGAAGAGGAGCAGCCGGGACTAGAACTGGCGCCCATATGGGATGCCAGCACTTCAGGCCAGGGCCTTAACCTGCTGCACCACAGCGCCAGCCCCCATTTTTTTAAAATGTGTATTTATTTGTTTGAAAGGCAGAGTTAGAGAGAGAAAGGGAAAGGGGTTTTCCATGTGCTGCCTCACTCCCTAAATGGCTGTGACAGTGAGGGAGGGGCCAGGCAGGAGACTTCCTCTGGGTCTCCCATGTGGGTGCAGGGGCCCAAGCACTTGGGCCATCTTCTGCTGTATTCCCAGGCACATTAGCAGGGATCTGGATAGGAAGTCGAGCAGCTGGGACTCAAACCGGCGCCCACATGGGATGCCAGCATTGCTGGGGGAGGGTTAACCTGGTTGCCAAAACGCCGGCCCCCTCAAGCTGCATCTTCGCTGCTGTGCCAAACGCCCACCCCAGGAAAGCTTTCTTCACACCAGCATTTCTTAGATGCTGAAAACCCACTGGCTTTCTTAGATGCTTACTGGTGCTAAGCTTACTAAAGGGCTGTGATTCTCCCTGTTCTTGGACACGTCTCTCAGCCTTAACCAAAACTTGAGGGGCAACAGTTAGCTGGCCACGGACAGTCTGCCGAGGAGATGCAAGGGCAGCCAGGACACCATTGTGTCAAGGAGCTGGGTGCTACGCAGTCCTGTTCATTAACTCACCTGCTCAAAAAGCATGCGCTGGTGCTAAGACCTGAATTTAAAAAAAAAAAATGGAATGAAAAGACAATCTTGTTATGATGCAAAACATTTTTTGAAATCCATGCATAAGTTGTTCATAGTAGGTATTTTCCATGGACCTTTGGAAGAACCCCCCGTATGTGTGGAGATCACAATTTGTTATCTTTAAAAATTCTGTTTGCTGTGTCATATATATATATATACATATGTGTGTGTGTATATATATATATATATATATATATATATATATATCCCTTTGCCATGCTGGGCTTTGCGCTAGGCACCTTTCCCAGGGGCTTTTTTTTTTTTTTTTTTTTTTTTTTTTGTGAATGGGGAAAATGAGGCAATTTACTGGTTACTGCCAAGACAGAGTTCAGATTCTTGGCTTGTGTGGCTGTCACCTCGGCTGGCACTTCTGGGATTCACTGTGCGCTCCACTTACAGTACTCCTGCACCAGCCAGAGAAAAGAGCTTTCTAGGGAGAAAAGAGGAGATCGCCCAGGTAGACTGAGGCACTGACCCCCTCTCTTGATCCTTCTCTTCTTTCTGGCCAGTGGGTGGGCAGGCGGCCCTGCAGCTGGATCTGAGCCACAGGCATTCCCTTGCGAATGCCCACGCAGAGGGTGGTGCAGAGCGAGGAGCTGGTGCCTTAGTGTTTTCTGCCTGCACGACTCTCTTGCCTGCTAAAGGAAGGGAGTGAGCATTGCCTCCAAAGCACCATGCCAGGCAGTCTAGAGACTGTTGCAGTAGACTTTTTGCTGCCCACAGGAGTGTATGAGAAAACTTCAGCAAGTTCGAAGAGGAGTGAGCAAGCATTTGGTCTGGTGGTACGTCCCATATACAGAGTGCCTGGGTTGCGTCCCAGCTTTGTTGCCACTTCTAGCTTCCTGCTCATGTGCACCGTCAGGAGGCAGCAGGTGTTGATGGTTCAAATGGTTTGGTCCCTGCCACCCACATGGGAGACCCAGAATGAGTTCCTGGCTCCTGGCTGGGGCTGTTGTTGCAAGCATTTTGGGGGTGAATCAAAGGATGAAAGCTCTCTGTCTCTGGTGTGAAAATGAAAATAAGGGGGCCAGCATTGTAGTGTACAGGGTAAGGCTGCTGCCTGTCATGCCAGCATCCCATATGGGCATGAGTTCGAGTCCCAGCTGCTCCATTTCCGATCTGGTTCCCTGATAATGACCTAGGAAAAGCAGCAGAAGATGGCCCAAGTGTTTGGGCCTCTGCCACACACTTGGGGGACTCTGATGAAGCTCCTGGCTTCAGCCTGGCCCAGTCCTGGCTGTTGTAGTCATCTGGTGTATAAACCAGCAACTGGAAGATTCTCTCTCTCTTCTCTCTCTCTCTTGTTTCTCTCTCTCTCTTGTTTCTCTCTCTCTCTCTTGTTTCTTTCTCTCTCTCTTTCTCTCTCTTGTTTCTCTGTCTCTCTCTCTTTCAAATAAATAAATCTTTTTTAAAAATGAAATTGAAAAATGAGTTTATTTTGGTACTAAAAATTTGAAATCCATGCATTGTTATTGTTTCATAGTATGCATTTTTTTTGACAGGCAGAGTGGACAGTGAGAGAGAGAGACAGAGAGAAAGGTCTTCTTTTTGCCGTTGGTTCACCCTCCAGTGGCTGGCGCGGCCGGCGCACTGCGGCCGGCGCACCGCGCTGAGCCCATGGCAGGAGCCAGGTACTTATCCTGGTCTCCCATGGGGTGCAGGGCCCAAGCACTTGGGCCATCCTCTACTGCACTCCCTGGCCACAGCAGAGAGCTGGCCTGGAAGAGGGGCAACCGGGACAGAATCCGGTGCCCCGACCGGGACTAGAACCTGGTGTGCCGGCGCCACAAGGCGGAGGATTAGCCTAGTGAGCCGCGGCGCCAGCCTCATAGTATGCATTTTCCATGAACTTTTTGAAGACCTCTTATGTATAACGATTTCAAAATCTTTTTTGCACCAAAATAAACTTATTTTTTAATTCCATTCCCCCCTCTCCCAACCTTTTGAAATATCCTCATAGCTGGGGAGGCACAGACAGGCAAAAAAAAATGCTATTGCAAAATGAGATATTGTATCCCAAAGTATTTTGCCGTAGTCTTCTTCAAACCTAAGGGATCGGCTGTGACCCACTGTTAGTGAAGATTCCCTGGTCGTTGTCTAAATAGCCATGGAGCTGTGCCGTGCCGCAGCCAGTGCACATGGTAGAGGCTGGAGGCAGGCCCCTGTGGGCTCCACCCAGCAGGGAAGCCTGGAGCTGGACCCTCAGTGTGGGTTGCTTGTCATTGTAGCAGCAGAGGCAGCAGATGGAGCCCAGATAACAGAGGTAGGGATTGAGTGGGTGGCTGAGGGACTTGGGGCAGTCGGGCTGCAACAGAAGGGAGTTTCAACAGAAAAGTCAGAGCATGCCTGGCCATCTGTCTCCTTCCCCAGAAAGTGAGACCAAATCTCACGCCTCATCTCCCTGGTCCCTAGACCATGTCCAGCTGAGATCTCAATCCATATAGTTAGATTAGTAAAGGAATGCTGGGCTAGATGGCAGAGGGCATTGAGGGCTGGGCCACAGAGATGGGACTTGAGCCACAGAGGGGTGGGACTTGAGCCTTAGCAACAGGGTCAAGGGGTGGTGAGCAGGGTCCTCCTGGTGTTGGCCGGATGGATGCTTTTCTCCTTGGCCTTCCTGAGTGGCCATCACCAGTCCCTGTGTCTGTGGCTAGGACAGGATCTCCAGGTGACTGATGGGGAGAGAAAGGGTGCAAGAAGCAGTCTCAGCTGACACCAGGCGACCCTGCCGACACTGGCGCAGCTGCTCCGCAGTGTGGTCTGGGGTCTGCCGGCTTGCAGACTGAGAGAGCTGAGTACAGGCAGCATTGTGAGATGTGATGGGGCCTCAGGGTCAGGGCGACATCTCCGTGCTCCACCGCCCACCCCAGCACTCGGCAGCCTGAGACACGCGGAAGTGCAGGGAAGGTGAGAAGCGATGCATGGGCTCAGAAGAGTACAGAGGGACTGGCGCATCATCCGGGACCTCCCTGCCCGTGGGCGCAGGAGACACTTAGCGGACAGGGGAGAATCTTCTGGAAAGGTTGTGGTGAAGGTTGCAGAGGCCCAGGAATGTGAAGCCCTGGCAGAGCCCTAGGTGTAGGCTACCTGCTGTCACCAGAGCATCTGCCCCACAAGGAAGTTGAGCTGCTGAGTAAGTGTCACTGTGTCCTGCCCATCACTCGGGGATCCCAGGCACCGCGCTCAGAGCTCAGATCCATGGAGACCAACGCACACGGAATCCAAATGGGCCTTCCTGGGCAGCTCCTTCCTGGGCCTTGGTTCTCAGCACGGCTTCTGTCCCAATGCCTCCCTTGCCCTGGCGTTGCCAGTGTTTCAGAAAGCAGAGGGAGCTGGTGGCAGGGGGTGGAGGGCGGGGTGAGGCTGGCTCTCCCTCAAGGCTCTGCCCCTACCAGGTGTGGCGGGGCCGCGGGCTGTGTTCTTGCCAGAGGCACAGGTGCAGGCCGGGCCTCCCCAGCACACCCTGAAGCTGCAGATGGGCTCGGCTGAGCTGTGCCTCTCTAGCCTGGTCACAGGTCTGAGCACTCCGCTTCCCTCCTGCCATCTGCCCCATTCCCTGCTTTCTGCTCCTCCATCCGCTCCTCCCCTCCTCCCCCCACCCTGCTCGCTATGCCTCCCCCCCCCCCCAGCTTTGTAACAGGAAACTCGATATTTGGTCATTACCTTCCTGCCCCGAGCACCAGCTCTTAGCACGCAGCCTTTTTCTGTAACCCAATACTTATGTCGGTTTCCCTGCACAGCTGTCAGTTTTCTAGCCAGGCTTCTGCCCGCTCCTCGGCTGTTCTGTCACTGGGCTTCACCAAGACCGGCGCAGGGCACCCTGGATATTTGCTTATTCCCATGGAGGAGGAGAGAGTGGTCGTTGACCCCTTCTTATTACTGGGAAGACTGAGCCCCCACCCCCACCCCCGAGAAAAGTGACTTCCGTCTCATGCACAGGTGGCCTGGCCTGGAGCCATCTCCCATCCTCCCATCTGCATGTTGGCCTTGACGTGCCCTTTATCCCAGAAGTCCCCTCCCCAGGAGCCAAAGGGGAGCCGCTGAGCGCCTTCCCCACCCAACGTGCAGGCTCTGGGATTGCAGGGCGCCCCCTGTGGGAGAGTCAGGTGCCTGGGAGGGAGGAGCCTGGCTGGGGGGGACTTGGAGGGTGGTGTCCGAGGGTTGCCCCCCTATGTTGCCATCTTCACCATGCACTCATGCAGTGCTCCATGGCTGAGGCACGGAGATCTGTGGAGGGGCCCAGGGGACTCTGAAGTGGGGGTCCTTCCCTGATGACAATTTTCTCTCTGCTGATTTTTTTCTCCTGCTGTATGCTGACTTCATTAATTCACTGCTTTCATTTATTTATTTTTTAAATTTATTTTATTTATTTGAAAGGCAGAGTTATGGGGGTGGAGGAGGGAGAGAGAGAAAGAGAGATCTTGTCTCCCACTGGTTCACTCCCCAAATGGCTGCAATGGCCAGAGCTGGGCTGATCCAAAGCCAGGAGCCAGGAGCTTCCTCTAGGTCTTCCCATGTGGGTGCAGGAGCCCAAGCACTTGGGCCATCTTCTACTGCTTTCCCAGGCCACAGCAGAGAGCTGGCTCAGCAGAAGAGCAGCTGGGACTTGAACTGGCACCCATATGGGATGCCAGCCCTGCAGGAGGCAGCTTTACCTGCTATACCACAGCGCCAGCCCCCAGTCACTCCTTTTATTCATTTGCCCATACTTTTTCTTTCATTTGTTCAGCTCCTGGTATCTACACAGGCCCTAGGTTTCCAGACCGAGCCTTTAAGACTTGCATGGGCAGGTGCTGGCCTCCACAGTGCTCCTGGTCCCCTTTCCATCACTGTTCTGTGTTGAGGGTGTGTGGGTATGTGTGCACATACGTGTGGGGGGAGTGTGTGTGTGTGCATACACGTATGTGCATGTTGGTATGTGAGTCTGAGTGTGGGCATGAGTGTGGTCTCTGGCTGTCCCTCTGTTTTGCCCTCCTTCCCCCAAGTCCATCATTAGGGGAAATGGCGTGGTTGGTTCCCTGATCTCTTCTGGCTACAAGAAGGGGTTTGGGGGGCCAGTGCCATGGTGCAGTAGGTTAATCCTCTGCCTACAGCACCGGCATCCCATATGGGCACCGGTTCAAGTCCCAGCTGCTCCTCTTTCAATCCAGCTCTCTGTTATGGCCTGGGAAAGCAGTAGAAGATGGTCCAAGTGTTTGGGCCCCTGCACCCACATGGGAGACCCGGAAGAAGCACCTGGCTCCTGGCTTCAGATCTGTGCTGTTCTGGCCATTGTAGCCATTTGGAGTGAACCAACGGATGGAAGACCGACCTCTCTCTGCTTCTCCCTCTCACTGTCTGTAACTCTACCTTTCAAATAAATAAATAAAATCTAAAAAAAAAAAAAAGAAGAGGTTTTGAAGTGGGGATTGCTGGGGTGCTTGTCTGGGGCAGCACAACCAGGCAGTCACATCCCCCAGGGTCTACTTTTTCCCAGAGCTCATTGGGTGTTGCTCAGGAGTGACCTCTGTGGCCATGACCTCCTGCTACAGCCCATGGGAGCTCCACCTGTCTGGCCCATGCTGGTTTCTCACCCGTGGCTGGGGCAGGGAGGTGGGGACATTCCTGGGCCTCGTGCTTGGTAACTGGAGCTAGCAGGACCACGCAGATTGGGTGTCTGCCTTGGGTTTCGGGTGTATTAAGTTGTTCCCCCTGGTGGAGTCTGATTGCCAAGGAAAAGGTTCAGGTCACCCTACCGGTCCTCCAGGCCACGGCTGATCACATAGATAACGCTTGGCACCCTGGGGCAGTGCTGTTTCCACTGAAGTGTGTGGCCCTTGGCAGGCAGGCAAACTGGCACCTGACATTGACCCTCGAGAGGCTGGCCGGAGGGCGACAGGTGCTGCCCCCACCATGGGCACACCCTGCCCTTACCAGAATTCAGGCTGTGGGCTGACTCTGGGAGGCTGGCTGGGCTCCAGGTGGGTGGCATTTTCTCTTCCTGTTGAACCGTTCCAGCCTCACCTCCCTGTCCCCCTCCTTCCTGTCCCCTGCACGAGCCCCCTCCTCTTCCTGGAGCTCTTTCCATGCCTCAAGCTGTGACTCATGTTCCCCAAGAGGGACCGACAGTGACTGCAGGAGGTGTTAACAGAGCTCCTTGCGCCTGGCCCTGAGTTCCAGGTTTCATACTTGTCATCACTCTCACAGGACTGTGACATCAGGGATTGTCACCCCAGATAACAGGCGAGGAAGGTGTAGCCAAGAGACCCGAAGGGATTTTCCCAGGACCACACGGGTTATTCCAAATTCTGAACTTCCATCATGTTCTTTTTTAAATTCTTATTTATTTTCATTTCATTTGAAAGGCAGAGAGAGACAGAGACAGAGGCAGACAGAGATCTTCCATCTGCTGGTTCACTCGCCAGATTCCCACAACAGCCAGGGCTGGGCTAGGCTGCAGCCAGGAGCCGGGAACCCAGTTCAGGTCTCCCATATGGATGTGGATGGCAGGGGCTCCAGCACTTGAGTCATCCACCTGCTGCTTCCCAGAATGCACTCTGGCAGGAAGCTAGAATTGGAAGTGGAGCTGGGACTTGGACCAGGGCACTCCAGCGGGGGAAGCAGGTGTCCCAGGTGACACCAGAACACCCCCCCACCTGTCTTGGTCCTAATGTGCCATTGTTCGTCGAGCTGCACTTCCCCCGTGCTGCGTGGGCTTGCTGTGGAGGCAGACAGCCGTGAAAGATGTGCTATTTTGCCTGGATGTGCAACTCCTTTGCCACCAGGGGCAGGCAATGAACTCTTGCCTATTTTCTTACCCGACACGAGATACCTTAGGAGCCAGGTGAGTGCCAGGCCAGCTCTCCTGCCCTCGCCGCTGGTGCTGAAAGGAGGGCTTTTCAGTTCCTACCAGGGCTCCTGTTGTGGCCCCGCTGTCTCCGGGGTTGTGTCAGGGGGACAGCGAGCACAAGATCAGAACATAGCAGGAAGAGCGAGAGGCAGCTGCCTGGTGAGAGCAGCTCCACCCGCAGGCGTAGCAGGGCCTGGCTCTGGCACAACTCAGTTTTGCTTGTCCATGTCTGTGCGGCATCAGATGGCACCCCTCCCCCACTGCTGCACCTGCTCCCTGGGGCAGGGGGATTCCACTCCTGGAATTGCCATCCTGGGCCTGGCACGGTGGCAGCATCGAGGCAGGCAAACAGGTGACTGAAGAACCAAAACACATTGTCAAACACAAAATATATTCTCTGCCCCTTAAGTGCGTGGTGCCTAGCTGGGGCTGGCAGACGAAAGCTGAGAGGCAGGTGGACGCTGGGGATGCTGGTTTAGCAGTGTCCTTCCTCCCACTCCTGGTGGGGGCAGCATCTTGCCACCAGTGTGGGGGAGCCGTTGGATGGCAGTGGACAGTCTCAGGCTGTGAATTTTTTTTTAAGATTTATTTGTTTATTTGAAAGGCAGTTAGAGGCTAGCGCCAGCAGCCCAGGTTCTAGTCCCGGTCGGGGCGCCGGATTCTGTCCCGGTTGCCCCTCTTCCAGTCCAGCTCTCTGCTGTGGCCCAAGTGCTTGGGCCCTGCACTCGCATGGGAGACCAGGGGAAGCACCTGGCTCCTGGCTTCAGATCAGTGCAGTGCACCGGCCACAGCGAGCAGGCCGCAGCGGCCACTGTGGGGTGAACCAACGGAAAAGGAAGACCTTTCTCTCTGTCTCTCTTTCTCACTGTCCACTCTGCCTGTCAAAAAAAAAAAAAAAAAAAAAGAAAAGAAAAAAGAAAAAAAAAAGAAAAAGAAAAAAGAAAAGAAAGGCAGTTAGAGAGAGAGAGAGCTTTTCCATGCGCTGGTTCACTCCCCCAGATGGCTAGAATGGCCAGGCTGGGGCCAGGCTGAAGCTAGGAGGTTGGAACTTCATCCTGGTCTCCCACATGAGTGGTAGGAAACCAAACCCTTGGGCCATTTTCTGCTGCTTTTCCCAGGCACATTAGCGGGGGGCTGGATCGGAAGCCGAGCAACCAGGACTCAAAGTGGCTGAGGATACCATGAGCTGACCTTGGTGTCTGTCTGGTCTGGATTGGTGGCTATGCAAGGATCCAGCGACCCAGACCCAACTCCAGCAGGCATATGCATTGCCTTCGGCCTGGTTGCTTCTCTGTGCACATCTGTTGGCCTCATATTCCTTTTGTTGCAAGCTGAACAGTCCCCTCTGATCTGCCTGGCCCCAGCTGCATGCCTTGTGAGTCACTGGTGCAGTCAGGGGCTGCTTCTCCATAGAGAACACACTGCACCTGGCCCTGCTTCCACAATACGGGGCTCGGGGCTGAGCAGCATTAGCCAGAAACGGGGCCAGGTGAGGCAGGCAGCCCGAGGGGTGTGTCCGATGGGTTCTGGCTTTCCCAGGGTCTCCGAAACCTCCGCTGCAGCTGTGCAGAGGTGAGGTGCTCACTGCTTCTCTCTGCAGCTGTGCCTCTCTGTACCAGGAAAGGAAGGTACAATGCATGTGAAGGCATTGTCAGCGAGATGAATCCGGCCTGGCTGCAATCATGCACTTGAACTCAAGGAGCACGGAGTTCCCCGAAAATAGGTTCTAGTGGGTGTCTCAGTCAGCTAGGGCTGCTATGACACAATACCGTACAGTGAGTCATCCGTAAACAACAGAAATGTACTGCTCTCGGCGCAGGATCAAGGTGCCAGCAGATTCCGTGTCAGCTGAGTGCTCGCCCTGGGCCACAGAGAGGTGCCTTCGAGCTGTGTCCTCACCACGACAGGCCAGAGGGTGCCTGCCACCTGCAGCAGGCCCCCTGGATACAGGGACACTGACCCCACCCACGAAGGCTCCGCCCTCAGGACCAGACCACCTCCCAAAGACCCCACCTCCACACATCGCCACGTGGGGCCTTGTTTCTTTCTTTCTTTCTTTCTTTCTTTCTTTCTTTCTTTCTTTCTTTCTTTTTTTTTTTTTTTTTTTTTTTTTTTGACAGGCAGAGTAGACAGTGAGAGAGAGAGACAGAGAGAAAGGTCTTCCTTTTTTCCGTTGGTTCACCCCACAATGGCCGGTGCGGCCGGCGCACTGCGACTGGCGCACAACGCTGATCCGAAGCCAGGAGGCAGGTGCTTCTCCTGGTCTCCCATGCAGGTGCAGGGCCCAAGGACCTGGGCCATCCTCCACTGCACTCCCGGGCCACAGCAGAGAGCTGGCCTGGAAGAGGGGCAACCGGGACAGAATCCAGCGCCCCAACCGGCACTAGAACCCGGGGTGCCGGCACCGCAGGCAGAGGATTAGCCTAGTGAGCCGCGGCACAGGCAGGGCATTGTTTCAATACACTGATTTTGGGGAGACACAAACATTCAGACTACAGCAAAGTGGGCCTGCTCCCCTTGTGTCCCCACCTCAACCATCAGGATAGGTATGGGCTGTTGAGAAAGATAGAAGATTCCTCAGCTCCGAAGCATTGGGGAACCACTCATTGAATGAAGAGCACCCTGGGTGGGTTTTAAGACTGGCTTTCCAGCTCCAGGCTCAGCAGTAGGGTATGGGTTTCTGTGCCTCTCTGTGCCCCGTGATGATGATGGTACCCATGCACACCTGCTTCACAGAGCTGGCGTAAGAACTGAGGGCGTGGGATCCCTTAGCTAAGGTGCGGCTGTGCTTAGAGATGGGCTGGATGAGGTTCTCAAACTTCAGTGTGCCTAGGATTCAGTGGGCTTGGGGCACCCTGGGAATTTGCATCTCTAACAAGCTCCCTGCTGAGGCCGATGTCACTGGTAGCTGCAAAGGACGGTGGGTGGCAGAGGACTGGACAGCGTCATCCTATCTTCAGCAAGGGTTTCTTGGGTATGTTTTGCCGCCCGATCCCTAGGAAGCCTCTACTGAGCAGAGGGTAAGCTGGAGGGAGAGAACTACAGCGTGGCAGGTGCTCACGTCCCGGTTTGGTTTATATCTCACACCGACCTGGAGGAAGTCACTGATGGACTCCTTCTATGGATAAGAAAGCTGAAGCTGGGAAAAGCTAACTTGCACAAAGTCACACAGCAAAGGGCCAGCAAAGGGCCAGCGCTGTGGAGTAGCCGGTAAAGCCGCCTCCTGCAGTGCCAGCGTCCCAGTGGGTGCTGGTTCCAGTCCCGGCTGCTCCACTTCCGATCCAGCTCTCTGCTGTGGCCTGGGAAAGCAGTAGAAAATAGCCCAAGTTCTTGGGCCCCTGCACCCGTGTGGGAGACCAGGAAGAAGCTCCTGGCGCCTGGCTTCATACAAGTCCTGGCCCAGCTCCCACCATTGCATCCATTTAGGAAGTGAACCAGCAGATGGAAGATTTCTCTCTCTCTCTCTCTCTCTCTCTCTCTCTCTCTGCTTCTGCCTCTCTGTAACTCTGCCTTTCAAATAATAAAAAAACTTAAAAAAAAGAAAATCACACAGCAAGCACCTTCACCAGGACTGGGACTCCGCTCTTTTTGACTCCAAGGCCACTACACTGCAGCTCTCAAGCTTTTCTTTATCTGAAAATCACAAGACAATGCTGTGGAAAACAGCTTCCTGGACCCACCTCTCAAATGACGAGTCAGCAGGTCTACGTGGGACTGCCCATTGCACCCCAAAATAATCTGTGGTGTCAGTTTTTTAAGATGAGGAAGGCTTTCGTAGCAGTCAGTAGGAGGCAGGCTGGCTCAGCCCTCCCTCCAAGACTGGGGGTCTGGGACACTTCTCTGGATTGGGTAGGGAAGAACTGGGCAGCGCTGATGCCCGTGAGACAGGTGCCCATGGGAGGGGCTTGGGATCAGGCTAGCCTTGCATGATTGTGTCCAAAGCAGCTCTTCAAAGAAAGCAAGGACTTTAAAAAAAAACGATTAGACCCACTAGTAAAGCATAACATAGGGATTTTTCAGGAAAAGAGTGGGGTGGCAGAGAGGCAGAGACAGAGAGAGAGGGGGAGAGCTAGAGAGAGAGGTATTCCATCCACTGGTTCACTCAGAGCTGCGATGATCCAAAGCCAGGAGCCAGGAGCTTCTTCCGGGTCTCCCATGTGGGTGCAGGGGCCCAAGCACTTGGGCCATCTTCTACTGCTTTCCCAGGCCACAGCAGAGAGCTGGATTGGAAGAGGAGCAGCTGGGATTTGAACCTGTGATCATATAGGATGCCGGCACTGCAGGCGGCGACTTTACCCATTCTGCCACAGTGCCAGCCCCCTGCCACCATTTTTAACAAACTACCCCAGTGATGCAGTAGCCAAGGAGCCACCAAGTGCACCTTGGGATAGAGAACAAGTCTGTTACAGCTCTTGATGCTGCAGGTGCAGAGCCTGGGGCTGCAAGTAGTTCACAGACTTGAGCAGGTGTGGGCATCACCGCAGGGCCTGCCTGCAGCAGCCAGGACGGTGGCTGTGGGCGGGTGCTGGTGCACACACGTCTGGATCAGCAGTGTGCTGAGCAACCTCGGTGCCTGTGGCGGTGAGAAGGCAGGAGGGAACCAGGTCAGACCACCAGCATGTGAGTTGGTCCTGCAGAGCCCAGCAACCAGGCAGAGAGAGAGAAGGAGCCAGGATAGGCACTGGGTACTGAGGGCCAGGGTACGTGGGAACAGAATGGAAGGGGTACATTCCTGCTGGAGCTCCTGGAGTCGCTGACTTTTTAAAATTATCATTATTATTATTTCAAAAGGAGGGCAAGGGCAGGGGGGCTTCTTAAGCAAACAGACTCAGCACTGTTTCTTCCATCCTTGCAAGGGGTCTTCGACAAGTTCATGGAAAAAAGCATATTGTGAAAAATCTATGCTTCTTGGGTTTTTTTTTTTCTTTTTTGGCTTCAAAATAAACTTCTTGTCTAGTTCCATTTGTCTGTAAATATTTTGAAGTTCCTTGTATGAATGTCCTATGAACAGCCAAAATGGAAGCATTTTTCTTCTTTTTTAAGATTTATTTATTTATTTGAAAGGCAAAGTTACAGAGAGGCAGAGAGAGAGAGCAAGAGAGAGAACAAGTGAGCTTCCATCCACTGGATCGCTCCCCAGATGGCGGCAATGGCCAGAGGTAAGCCAAGCCGGGAACTTCTTCCAGATCTTTCACACGGGTGCAGGGGCCCCAAAGACTTGGGCCATCTTCTACTGCTTCCCCAGGCCATAGCAGAGCTGGATCAGAAGTGGAGCAGCCAGGACTCGAACCGGCACCCATATAGGATGCCAGCACTGAGAGGCAGCGGCTTTACCCACTACGCCACAGCGCTGGCCCCACATTTTACTTCTCACACTTGTTAAATTTGAGGGCCTTAGTGAGGTGTCTGGCAGCGCTTTGAGCCCCATAACTGCCCAGCCATGGTCAGGGAAGGGCACAGGCATTGTAGCACAGCAGGTTAAGCCACTGCCTGCGGCGCCAGCATCCCATGTGGACACTGGTTCGAGTCCCAGTTGCTCAACCTCTGATCCAGCTCCCTGTCAAATGCACCTGGGAAAGCAATGGAACAAGGCCCAAATGCTTGGGCCCCTGCGGCCTATGTGGGAGAGCCGGCTAAAGTTCCAGGCTCCTGTGTTGTGGCCACCTGGGGAGGGAACCTGTAGGTGGAGGATCTCTCTCTCTTTCTGCTTTTCAAATAAATAAATATTTTTTTAAAAAAAAGAAACTAAAAAATTATTTAGGATTTAAAAAAAAGTTGGGGTGCGGGGAGCAGAACCCAAAGGCCAGGTGTCCCTAACAGTGTAGTTGGTGCCTGCTGTCCAGCCCTGTCCTCCCTGCCTCCTGTCTTCTGTCACAGGGAAAACATCCCCTTAAGTGTGGGGTGGAGCCACAGAGCACCAGGAAGCTACGAGCACCTCCGTGTCCCAGGCAGCTGTGTAAGGTGTAGCAGGTGCTGCCGTGTGCTGTGCCAGCCTCGGGCTAGTTGTTGACCAGTCTGGGCCTGGGTTTCCTTTCTAGTAAGCTCTGTCAGGGCAGAGAGCACTGCTCTCTACCTAAGGCACTGTTCTTGACCGGCCTGGTTAGGCTGAGCCAAGAGCAGTTGGGTTAAATATAAAACCAACAAAATCTCTGGTTCTCCTTGGAAGGAGGCACTGGACTGTGACGCAACAGGAATTTCTTGATTCCCTTCTATGCCAGGTATTGAGGGGAAGCAAATTACTGTTTGTCCAGGGAGGGAGAAGGCAGGATTTGGCCTCCCACCGAGGCCAGGCGCCCTCCCCCTCCCCTTGCTCTTCTCTTCCTCTGCGAGCATGGAGGAATGGCTGCCCAGCTTTGCCCATCTGGAGGACAGCTCAGGAGATGTGAATCAGCTTGGGCAACGGAGCGATGACTCACACCTGACCAGCCCCACTTGGTTCAGGTCCTCTGTTCTGAATCTTTTCCTCCCTGCTAATTAAATGATGATTTGGTCTCCATGGTGGGAGGGAGGAGATGGAGTTGAACGGTTCTGCGTTTGTGGACAGCTGGGGATGGGATGGATGAGGGAGGTGGGTTCCCCATGTGGCAAAGCAGTGATGCAACATAGAAAGGCCATGGCGTGGGGAAGGCTGGACTTTCTGGGGGCCGCTGAGCAGGCCAGCAGTGCCTTCCTGCTGTTCCCACCTGAAACCCTGGAGTGATACCCACTCCTGACCTGCCTCCAGAGAATGCATTAAGACTTCTTCTTGAATCACTGGGTAGACATAGCTCCTGAGTCACTGGGCCCAGCACCTGGCCACAGTTAGGGCTGCGGAGGGGGCACGCTGGCAGAGGCATCACCCACAGTTCTCTGCCAACATCAGAATCCAGCCTGTGTGCTGCTGGTGGAGCTGACGTCTTACTGCAAATTCTCACACGTGTGTTTCCACCCTGGGCTGGCTTGCAGGGGTCCCTCGAGCCTCCCCTGTCTCGTGGCAAACCCTTGGGCGGATGAAGCTGAGACCTGTGTGTCTCTTAGGTCTACCCCAGCACCATGCCGGGCCGCTGCCTCTGCACCGGTCACTCGGTGGTCACCCAGGAGCACCTGTTGTGTAGCAGGCGCTGTCCCAGGTTCTGATGACGGCTATGGTTGACTGTACCAGCCGCGGGGCCGCCCTTGATTTCTCAGCAACTCTCTCAGAGGACTGTGGATCTCCCTGGTTTTGATTGATGATGAAAAGGAGGCTCGGAGAAGCTAGGTGCCCAGAGTACAGGGGTGCTTGAGAAAGTTTATGGGAGATGGAATTAAAAGCTAAGCTGATTTTGGTGCCAACAATTGCTGAAATCCATGCATATGAGAGGTCTTTCAGAAAGTGTATATTATGAAAGAACTATGTATGCATTTCAACATGTTCCATGACAAAATAAACATCTTGTTACAAAAATTATTGGCCAGCGCCACGGCTCACTAGGCTAATCCTCCGCCTTGTGTCGCCGGCACACCGGGTTCTAGTCCCGGTCGGGGCGCCAGATTCTGTCCCGGTTGCCCCTCTTCCAGGCCAGCTCTCTGCTGTGGCCAGGGAGTGCAGTGTAGGATGGCCCAAGTGCTTGGGCCCTGCACCCGCATGGGAGACCAGGATAAGTACCTGGCTCCTGCCATCGGATCAGCGTGGTGCACCGGCCGCGGCGGCCATTGGAGGGTGAACCAACGGCAAAGGAAGACCTTTCTCTCTGTCTCTCTCTCTCACTGTCTACTCTGCCTGTCAAAATATATATATTGAGAGGAGAGAGAGAGACAGGGACACGTAGGGAGAAAGAGCCCGGATCTTCTGGTTCACTCCCCAGGTGCCTGGGACTGAGCCAGGCAGAAGTCAGGAGATGAGAATTTGATCCAAGTTTCCCACATGTGTGGCAAGGACCCAAGGTGTGTCTTAGCAGGAAGCTGAAACCAGGAGCCAGAGCCAGGAATCAAACCCAGGCGCTCTGATACGGGACGTGCTGTCCTCACAGGCGTTCTTGGTAGGCTGAGTGCCTGCCCCTACGCTTATCTTCACGTTTTGAAGTTCCCTTGTATGGACTAAGTCGCCGTGGGGATTCAAGCTCAGGCCTGCCTGCAGAGTGCCCAGGCTCCTTGTAGTTGACAACAGCGCCTCCTGCAGTAAGAAGGGGTGAACAACAGCAGAGGCGTGCCGGGCCTCTTCTCGAGCCAAGGGCTGGGTCGTGCACATGGAGGGGTTAAACAGTCCCCCCTGCCCAGGGCTGTGCCTTGCCTTCAGCACGACAGCACCACAACCCCTTCTGCTCACTAATGAGAGGGAGACAGAGCCCAGGCAAACGTGGTGGGCTGTTGTTCCTGGGGCGTAACAAACACAAACAGCTCCAGAGGTAGGAAGAAGGGGCCTTCAAGTACGAGGAGACACATCTGGGGCCTAAGCGAGGCCATGCTGAAAGTATGTGCGTCAAAAAGCCTGTGGAAAAACAGAATTAGCAGGTAAGTTTATTTTGGTGCAAAAAATTTTTTTGAAAACCTTATGTAGGTTTTTCATAGAATACCTTTTTTTTAAAAAAAAAAAAGATTTATTTATTTGAAAGACAGAGTTAGAAAGAGAGAGAGAGGTCTTCCATCCACTGGTTCACTCCCCAAATGGCCACAACAACGGCCAGAGCTGGGCCGATCTGGAGCCAGGAGCCAGGAGCTTCCTCCAGGTCTCCCACGTGGGTGCAGGGGCCCAAGGACTTGGGCCATCTTCTACTGCTTTCCCAGGCCACAGCAGAGAGCTGGATCGGAAGTGGAGCAGCTGGGACACAAACTGGTGCCATATGGGATGCCAGCACTGCAGGTGGCAGCTTTACTTGCTACACCACAGCGCCGGTCCCCATAGTACTCCTCTCCATGAACTTTTGGAAGACCTCTTCATGGGGTCCCCCTTCTCACCCCACCTCCTGGCACCCCCAAACCTTTACTGCTAGCAACTTGCAGCTCAGGAAGCTGCAGGAAGGGGAGCCCCATGCAAAGCTCTGGCCAGCACTGTGAATCAGTCTATAGCTAAAGAAGGCCCTGCCACAGGCCCCCTCCGCGCACGTGAAACCTAGAGACGCTCTCGGAGAGAGTGAGTGCCTGGGGCCCCTCCCACTCAGGCCTCAGCAGGGGCTTTCCTCACCTTTCCCTCTTCTTCTGCAGGGGTGGACTTTAAGATGAAGACCATCGAGGTAGACGGCATCAAAGTGAGGATACAGATTTGGTGAGTTGCGTGGGAGGGGAAGGACCCTGCCCCTCTGCTGCCACCGGCCACGCTGTGTGCAAAACCCCGTGGGACGCCTGGAATGAGGGGAAGACGGCTCTCCTATGTGCCCTAACCACTGAGCCCTTCTTAAGAAACTGTGTAGGACTGACCACGAGTCACCGAAAGGCAGAAATTAGAAGGGATTAAGAAACAAATCGCTGTGGGTTTGTCTTACAATTAGGCTGTACCGTTGACCCAGGCCACACTGTGGGAAGAAGGGAGGGAGGGCTCCACCCCACCATGTAGGGGGGACACATGGTGCGGTTCCCACAAGAAGCCACAGGGGGGCGGTGTGGCTCTCCCGTGCGGAAGTGTTGGACGCACTGCTTATGCCAGCGTTCAGAGCTGTCCTCCAGGCCTGGACTTGTGTGGACCGGGCCCTGAGCCATCCCACAAGGTCGGGGGTGTAGCATCATCGCCCCAGTCCACTCCCAAGTCTGTCCACCACAGCCACGCTGTCCAAGGCTCAGGATTACGGTTCCTAGTGCAGGTGCATGTTGAGTATCCTGTCTAAAATGCCTGAGACCTGAAGTTTTGGATTTTTTCGGATTGTGGGATACTTGCATCTCTGAGGGTGCTTCAAAAACTTCATGGAAAATACACCTTATCTCTTCATTCCGTCTTTCCACAAATGTTGAAGTAGCCTTGTACCTGCTGAGATAACGTATCTCATATACACCTTACCCACATAGCCCAAAGGGAATCACACACAGTATTGCAAGTGACTTTGTGCATGGAACAACGTTTCACGGCGTGGAATCTTCCTGTTGCGGCGTCATGTCGGTGCTCAGGAGGTTTTGGATTTGGGAGCATGCAGGGTGTTTGGGTTAGACTCCGCCGTCTTCGCAGTCAGGGGTGCCTGGATCCCTGGGGATCAGAGCTGTGAGCTTTCGTCTGACACTCCCCAGTTTTTCCTGCACGGGCACAGAGTCACCCAGCACCTGCTCCCCTGACCCCTGCGTGCACCCCTGGTCCTGGCTCCCTCCACTGAGGGACTGGCTTTCTCCCGCAGGGACACAGCGGGCCAGGAGAGGTATCAGACCATCACCAAGCAGTACTATCGGCGGGCCCAGGTGAGCCACCGTTTCCAGGGTGTAGAGGTGGGAAGCCACCACCCACACTCCCAGCGCTGGGGTTTGAGGTGTCTGTGCCAGCAGCCACCAAGACAGGGCCCTCGGACAGCTTGCTGCCAAGGAGGGGCAGGGTAGGCGGAAGGGGTGCCCTGGGGGCCATTTTCCATTCATTCCTTAGTTCTTCACAGAACACTTGGTATAGTCAGGCCCTGGCCCGTGCCCCTAGCTTCCTCCCTCTACCTGGGCCAAAGCACGGGGCGCCTTCCGTCTTCAGAGGGTCCAGAGACAGGCCTGGGAGCCTCAGCTGTTGGGGTCCCAGAGAAGGGGAAGTTTCTGGATGCTGAGGGGGGTCTCATTCAGCTAAGCAGGAAGGAAGAGCAGGTGGAGTGTTTTGGGCACCCCGGCCCTGTGGCCCCGGTCGGTGCCTACCTCCCCATCTCTCCCTCTCCCTCCCTCCCTCTCTCTCACTCAGGGGATATTTTTAGTCTATGATATCAGCAGCGAGCGCTCTTACCAGCACATCATGAAGTGGGTCAGCGATGTGGACGAGGTACGTGAGCCCTGCCCCACGAGGAAAGGGTGTCTCTGGGGAGGGCTGGGGTTCTCAGCACGGACAAGCAGCTGCCCCCACCCCCTCCCCAGGAAACCTTGCCTTGCACAGCCCCAGAGGAAGAGTTCTGGGTGAGAAAGTCACAGAAAGACCCCAGAGCCCCCAGGCCCTCCTGCTCCGCACCTCACCAGACCCCATGGCCACAAAGTCCTGAATGAGTTAACTCCCAGCTTGACCCTGAAATCCCAGAGCCAGCCAGAGTGGCGAGACCAGGGTCCAGACCTGAGTCTGCACAGCCACTGTGGAGCTGTGGGCGACCCGGTGCGACTCACTGGGTCCCCAGTTTCTTATCTTCAGCCCAGGCTACCTTCCAGATGGGGTACCAGTTGTCCAACCCAGGGAAGCACCAACATTAGCCAGCGTCTTCTACCCTGAGTTTCCCCCCATGGCACTCGTGGGTTTGTTTGGCCGTGGTACAGTAGCTCCCCCACCCCATGTCTGCAGAGGATACGTTCCAGGGTCCCTGGGGCCCCTGCAGCCACAGGTGCTCCCAAACCCTGTGTATATCTGGTGTTTTTTTCCTACGCATGATAAAGTTTACAGTGCAAGGTGGACAGTGATACGTAATATGAAACAGAAGAGTTATGACAACATACTGTGATAAAAGCTAATGGAGACCTTTATGAATTGTTGATTTCTGGCATTTTCCTTTTAATAGTTTAGATCATGGTCAATGGTGGGTAACTGAGATTATCAATAAGTAAATGAATTAATGGAACCACTCCAGAGGAGCATTACAGGTGGGAGAGCCCAGCAGGTGGGCCCAGTCAGCCCACCGTGTCCCCAGGCGCGAGCTCCGTGCAGGGCAAGGGTGGGGAGAGCAGCCTCGCTGCAGGTGTGCCGTCCTCTGTCCCTAGTACGCACCGGAAGGCGTGCAGAAGATCCTGATAGGGAATAAGGCCGACGAAGAGCAGAAACGGCAGGTGGGCAGAGAGCAAGGGCAGCAGGTAAGTGGAGTGCCCCTGGCACCCTGCGTGGCACATGAGGCCAGCCCTGAGAGCTGGAACCCAGCCGCCCAGCCGCCAGAGCCCTGCAACACCCACAGGCACGGAGGGCCCCTGCCTGAGCAAGGAGGAGGGGGCTTCAGGTGCCAACTCTGAGGAGCCGCCGGGCAGCAGCGAGGGTGAGGGCCAGTCCAGGAGTGCAGGGAGAGCTGAGAGTTTGCACAACAAAGGCCACCCCCACCCCCACCCCCCACCCCGCAGAGGGCCTCAGTCTCCCTCCTCAGTACAAGCATCCCGTTAGCGCTTGCAGTACCCTCGATTCATTTAATGATACATGAGAACATCAAGGCCAGCCCCACTGGAAGTCACGGCATGGTAGGCACTCTGTGTGTGTGGCAATGCGCTCCGTCCCCAGGAACCGAGCCACAGCCTGGGAGAAAGGACACTCTCATCCCCTCCCCGCTGACAAAGAGGAGGCCGGGGCCACGGAGAGAGGTCACCCACTTGCCTGGTGGCAGCCCTGGCACTCAAGCCTGGCTCTACAGCCCGTGCTTTTGTTTGTTTTCTGTTTTGTTTTACATTCATCCGCCACACTGCCCCATGGTTCCATGTCATTGTCCCCTGGTGAGTGGTTGTGTTTCTGTGTGTGTGTGTGTGTGTTGGGGCGTGGTGGCCAGGGCTAAAAGAACAGAGAGGTGTATTTGTGGGGCATCTCTCTCCCCACCCCCAACTCTGCCAGCCCCTGTCCCAAGCTCTCAGCTCTGAGCATCTCACAGCACAGCTGCCCCTGAGGGCAGTGACACAGGGGTGTGCCCACCGCCTCCCCTCCCTGCATCGTTCATCAATGCCCTTCCCTCTCGCAGCTGGCCAGGGAGTACGGCATGGACTTCTATGAAACAAGTGCCTGCACCAACCTCAACATTAAAGAGGTGAGCACCCCGGGGGACCCGCTGCCCTGTCCCTGTCCCGGCTGAGTCCGCGGGAGGTGGGGGCGCATGGGGGCAGGGCTCAGACCACAGGGTCCCACCCACGGTGGCTGCAGGGCCGCGGAGCGGAGGCTGGGCTCAGCCGTGCCCCTCTCTTGTCCAGTCTTTCACGCGGCTGACCGAGCTGGTGCTACAGGCCCACCGGAAGGAGTTGGATGGTCTCCGCACCCGGGCCAGCCACGAGCTGGCGCTGACAGAGCTGGAGGAGGCGGGCAAGCCCGAGGGCCCAGCGAACTCTTCTAAAACCTGCTGGTGCTGAGGGCCGTGAATGGAGCACCGCGTTGCCGCGGGAGGCCTGCAGGCAGCTGGGGAGGCCGGCCCCTGTCCCGACGCCGCTGTCCTGGCATCTGACGACCCTGTTGAACATCCCCCGCCTGGCGCAGATGCGGCCCCGCTGTCGTTGCCTCCTCGCCATCCCTCAGCCCGCGACCCCAGCCCCAGGCCAGCTCTGACTCCTCGCTGCTGTGCTGAGCTGCGGGTCTCGCCGCCCCAGGGGCAAGGGCCATGGCTGGAGTCACGGCCAAGGCTCCTCCCCGTCTCCTCCGCTCTGCTTTCTCCTCCTCACTCTCCCTTCTCCCATCCCCTTCCCCTCCAGTGTTTTGTGTCTTGGTCTCTCCTGCCCCCGCCCCCCCAATGTGGGTGCAGGTGCCTCCCTCCTCGTTCACTGTAGCCCTGTCGGAGGGAATGCGCGTAGGCTCTGGGGGGTGATGCACCCCCTGATCCAGGGGGAAGCCCCCAGCTTCGTGGGGGCCTGAAGGCTACAGGGTGCATTGTCCTCTTCCGTTTTCTGTGCTATGGGCGGGATGGGGCCAGGGTGGGGGGGCTTGCAGGGGGCATGCCACCTGCTGGCCCTCAGGCCCTGGCCATCCTACCTCCACCTGCTCCCCCCCCCCCAAGCTCTGGACACGCTTGCCTGCCCGCCTGCCCGGCCGCCTCCCCTGAGCTCGCTGGCAGGTGCTTCAGAGAAGAGACGGCAATGGTGAGGGGTGGCAGAGACAAAAAGTCACCTCCATTCTCTACCTCCCGTGTGGCGGGGTCCATGACTTCTCCCCACCTGGGCTCCTGAATTTAGAGGTGTGGACAGAGGCCTGAGGGTACCACAGGGGCAAGGAGAGCCCTGAGCCCCTGATCCTCTGAGGTCGGGCTCCTAGGTTTGGGGGGGCAGAGCAAGGGCAGGGACAGGCCATGGTCCGCCTTTGGCTTATCACAGGCAACATGGTGGCCACGGGGCCTCCTGGCCCCATCTTCTCTTCCCGTGTCAGGAGGGCATCCCCCAGCCCAGGAGTAGTCACATCAGCCTTCAGTCACTGATCCGGGTCTCCCGCCCTTAAGGTTTGCCTGGGAAGAGGAAAGAGAGAGAGAGAGAGAGAGAGAGAGAGAGAGAGAGAGGCCCTGCATAGAAGTGCTCGGTGCTGTGATTGCAGCCTTCAAGACCAAGTGCCCATCCTGCCTGGTCGCCCCGAGTTGGCCTAGGGGTCTGCCAAGGGCACTGAGGCCACCTGTGGTGGGGGAGGGGCAGGCGAGGCCTCCTCCCCCTGACTCCTGTGTGCAGGGAGCATCTTTAGCCCCCAAGAGCAGCTGGAAGGAGCCCTTCCTTGCCCTTCCGGTGGCGGGAGGAACACAAGTCAGAGCATTGTTCCCCAGCTGCACTGCAGGGCTGGGACCGGAAGCAACTGGAAGAATGCGGCTTGGAGCATTCTCCAACCAAGGGCCAAAACCCAGGACATACGGGTGTGCAGGAGAAGAACGCCCTTCTGTACCACTCCAGGCACGACACAGGGGTGGCGGGTCGCTTCCCCAGCCTTCCTGCCTGCCCTGTCCAAGGGGGAAGTCAGTCCCCAACTGAGGGGATAGGTCAGCATAGCGGCAGGAGGGGCTGCCCGGTGAGAAATGGTGGGCTCCTGAGGTCTGCCAGCCAGAGCTCTGGTGCCTCACTCTGGGGCTGCGGGGGTCTCACCTTCAGCCAGGGACCTCGGGGGCAGCAGAGTGGGTGTGGCGCACGCCATGGACGGGAACAGGTTTCCTGGAGATGGCCAGAGTGGGTTGTCTTTCTCTCCCAGTCGCCTGCCCCCCTGGAAGAGGGACTGTATTTTGATTGGACCCTAGGGGTTCTGGAAGGCAAAACATAGGGTAGGGACTGTGTGGACTCACGAGCCCTCTCTGGGAGAGCCACAGCTGGGAACAGTCCGGGAGCAGGAGGATTTTGGGGTGCAGCTGTTCTTGCCAGTCCCAGAGTGGGTCTCTTACCCCAAACCCCAGTCCAAGGAGGGGCTCTGGGGAGTGGCTCTAGGCCCAGACTGGGGAGCAGGCTCCGGCCTGCGTCTTCATCACCGCCTCTACACCTGCTGGCTTGAGACTCAGCCCATCCCCAGGCACACCACCTGCTCCTGAGCCCCTGCCATCTCCCTGGGACGGATAAACCTTGCGTGCTGTGTCTCGGGTCTATCATAGGGATTGTGAGTGAGCAGGGTTCGTTTATTTTAAACACAGATGTTTACAAAATAAAGGCTATTTCAGACCACAGCTGTGGCTCCTGTGGATGCGTCCTAGGGAGGAGGTCTCGCTGGGCCCACGGCGGTGAGGTGGGACGGGAGAGGGAAGCGGCAGAAAAGCCGCCACGTGCCTGCAGCCACAGCAGGAGAAGCGACAGGAGCGGCCAGGGCTGCCTTCCCTGTGGTCGCCTGCAGGAGGCCACTGCAGAAAGAAGGCGGCCCAGGCCTTGGGAGGGGCTGCGCCTCTCTGAGGGGGTCTGAGGGACTCTGTGCAGCCCAGGTGGCCGTCTGTTTGGGAGGGAGCTGCCTCGTCTTTCAGGTTTCTGACTGACTGACACCTCGGGGTGTGGAGGCAGACGGGCTGTGTAGGAGCTAAGGGACTTGTGGGAAATGGAATTCCAAGATAACGTTTTTTTCAGTGCCAGAGATGAATCCATACATATCAGAGGTCTTCAAAGAGTTCACAGAGGGGCGGGCATTTGACCTGTTGGTTAAGATGCCAGTTAGAACGCCATGTTTTCCATGTCAGAGTGCTGGGCTTGAATTCCTGGCTCCTGTGTGCGGCTGATACAAACCCTGGGAGGCAGAGCTGGTGTCTCAACCAGTTGGGTTGCTGCCATCCACATGGAGACCTGGGTTGGGCTCCTGTCTCCTGGCTCATCACAGACATCGGGGAGAGCTCCTTCTTACTGTTTGTGTCTATCCATCTCTGCCTCTCAATTTTTTTGTTTAAAGTTCATGAAAAATGTGGATTTTTTTAAAAAAAATGCATGGATTTCAATTTTTTTGCATTACAATAAACATCTTTTTTATTTTTTTATTTATTTTTTTTTATTTTTTTTGACAGGCAGAGTGGACAGTGAGAGAGAGACAGAGAGAAAGGTCTTCCTTTGCCGTTGGTTCACCCTCCAATGACCGCCGCGGCCGGCGCGCTGCGGCCGGCGCACCGCGCTGATCCGATGGCAGGAGCCAGGAGCCAGGTGCTTTTTCCTGGTCTCCCATGGGGTGCAGGGCCCAAGCACCTGGGCCATCCTCCACTGCACTCCCTGGCCACAGCAGAGAGCTGGCCTGGAAGAGGGGCAACCGGGACAGAATCCAGCGCCCCAACTGGGACTAGAACCCGGTGTGCCGGCGCCACAAGGCGGAGGATTAGCCTAGTGAGCTGCGGCGCCGGCCCAATAAACATCTTTTAATTCCATTTTGCACAAACTTTCTGAAGTCCCTCCTACTTACTACCCTGTGGAAAGTAGAGTTGCAGGAGAGAGAGAGAGAGAATGGGGGCGAGGATAGAATAAGGAAGGAGGCAGGGCAGCAGTCATCTAAAGACCTTATCTGCCCGTCACAGTCTGTGACACTCCAGCTCCTCCCATCCAACAGTCACTGCGAGGTGACTCCACAGATCAGGAGAGAGATGTTCAGAGCGCTGGAAATTTAACTGGGAGTCACTGGGTTGGAATCAGAAGGGCAAAGCTTTGGCATCTCTGTTTAGAAGATGTGCAAGTGATTCCTGCAGTCGGCATAGCGACCCACCCACCTGGGCGCTCTGCTTCCCCGAGTAGTGCTGTTTGTACAAGAACCACTGCCCTGCACAAAGTCCTGGCAATCACAGGCGTCACTGCCTGCCCATAGCTGGAGGCTGGAATGGGGTCGAGTTGGAATCAAGGGACTTCAGGGGAGCCTTGCCCGTTACTCAGCTGTGAAAGCAGAGCACCCTGGAAGGCTGTTAAGGACCACAGGTGGCACCTGGAGGCAAGAGCTGGCCTGGACCCCTTACCCCTGCCCCTCAGTGCAGGGATTTCTCTGGCCTTCCTGAAGAGGAGGCTTTGCAAAGCAGAGCGAGGCCCTGGGAGCCCAGCGAGCGCTGACAGATCTGCCCCAGCCATGCGGGGCAATCTGGCAGGTCCGTGTCAGTTTCACCAGTCAGTGCCAAGTCCTTCTGTCTTGGTGGCCAGGTACGGATGCTTGCTGGCTGCTGTCAGGAAGTCCACCCAGCCTCAGCAGGTGACACATTTCACCCTGCACATTCTGTCACCCCTCCCCATGGCAGAAAATTCCATTTCCCGACTTGGAAAATGGAAGCTTGCTTGGGGGAGCAGCCAGCTGAGACCCATGGTTCCCACATGCTCACGGAGCCCTGGGACAAGCTACAAAGCAGAGACGCTGGGCAGCCCCTGGAGGGTAGCGCCTCTACCTCCTTAACAAATCAGACTCTCAGGAGCAGCTGCTCCCCAGCCTTGCTTTCTTCTTTGCTCTGGGAGACTGTTCCCAACGGATGTGGACCTGTGAAAGGGCTCCCTAATAAACACTGAAATCCCCAAGCCAGGGCAGCCTAATTGCTGGTTCTGTGTTGTTGACGGGCTGAGTTGCTGAGTGCTTGGAGGAATGCAGGGGCACTCGGATCTGTCTAGTTTTCAGGGATAGGCTCCCGTGGGAGCCCTTAGTGGGTCCTGGGGCGTCCTGCAACCCTCTGCGTGGCTGGTATTGAACATACCACGGGTGCCTTGCTGGGTGTAGGGCCACAGCAGTTCCCACTCCCTGCACACTTCCTTCCCTGGGGGTGCCTGGCACAGGCCCCCTCTGAAAGTCTGGCGGCTGAAGCTTTGTCTGTGAGGAAACAGGTGCAGCTTATTGGTTCTGAGCTTCCTCATCTGTCCGATGATCCGCTCGCCATGATCCCAGCAAGGACCGTATCCTCGTGACCTTGGGGTGGGGAGGAGGCTGTCGGCGGGGGTTATAACGTAGTGCATGGTTAAAATGCAGGGTCATGGGCAAGGGGCAACCCTCATGGAAAGATTTCAAGACAAACAACTTCCTCTCTGCCGGGTACGTGTTAGGCACTGAAAGCCATTACTTCTCTTCATACTTTTTTAATGATTTACTTATTTATTTGAGAGGCAGAGTTACAGAGAAAGAGAGAGAGATGGAGATTTTCCATCCACTCGTTCCCTCCCCAGATGGCTGCAATGGCATGGCTAAGCCAGGCTAAAGCCAGGAGCCAGGAACTTCATCCAGATCTCCATCATCCATCCAGGTCTTCCACATGGTTAGCAGGAGCCCAAACACTTGGGCCATCTTCCTCTGCTTTTCCCAGGCCATTAGCAAGGAGCTGGATTAGAAGTGGATCAGCCAGGACTCAAACCAGCGCCCACATGGAATGCCGGCATCGCAAATGGCAGCTTTACCCACTCTGCCACCACGCAGGCTCTTTTAGAGCCATTCTTTCTAGAAAAAGACATACTCCCCTCTGAAGTGGCCCTTGTGGGAAGCGACAGGCAAAGAGAACAATGCACACAGTAGCGTGTAGCTTCCAACAGGTGCACGCGAGCCCCCAATTTTCTCCCTCCTCTTTCTGAGCCCTGCAGACCCCACAGGCTCGCTGCCCAATTCACAGATTGGCACTCAATAAAGGAATCCTGTACAGGTGTGTGCCAAGGGAAAATGGCTTGCTGGGGCAGGCAGGAGTCAACCCTGCTGCGCCCCCTCCGCGCCCCTCCCTTGTTTTCCTCTCCTTAGGCCTTTATGGCTCGAGTTTCCTGAAGGTAGTGAATTATTCACATCTGCACACAGGTATCAGATTGGCCCTGCCCAGGACGCCAGCAGGGCGGGGCAGGGCGGTGGCTTTGTTCAGAGTAAATAGGAGGCACAAGCTCCTTGTTCCAACAGGTGGCTGCCTGTTTTTGCTAAGTCATCCTGGGCACTTCTCAAAGACCTTTCTGTACTCCTTGGTGACTCCGCCTTCCTCCCCGCCCACCCCCGTGACGGACCCTTAAGTGGGCTCCCCGACTCTGCAGGGCTCACTCAGCGCTTCGCCATGGCTTACATCGCCAAGTCCTTCTACGACCTGACTGCCGTCAGCCTGGACGGGGAGAAGGTAGACTTCAACACGTTCCGGGGCAGGGCGGTGCTGATTGAGAATGTGGCCTCTCTCTGAGGCACCACCACCCGGGACTTCACCCAGCTCAACGAGCTGCAGTGCCGCTACCCCAGGCGCCTGGTGGTGCTCGGCTTCCCTTGCAACCAGTTTGGACATCAGGTGAGAGGCCCCTTGGGTTGAACCCGAGGAGCTGCACTGACGCAGCCCGAGGAGGGTGAGGAAAGCAAGCGAATGCTTCTGTGTGTGCAGTAGATGGAATCACGGGGTATGTTTTGTTCATCTAGACTTTTTATTTAGTTGAAAGGCAGAGTGCGAGAGAGACAGAGAGCTTCTATCCATTTGTTCAGTCCCCCTAAAAGCCCGAAACAGCCAGGAATGGCCCAGGCTGAAGCCAGGAGCTTAGAATTCCATCCGGGTCTCCCATGTAGGCGGCAGGGACCCAAACACTTAAGCCATCACCTGCTGCCTTCCAGGTGTGTATTAGCAGGAAGCTGGATCAGTCGCAGAGTAGCTGGGACTCGAACCCAGGCATTCTGGGATGGGCACCCCAGGAGGCATCTTAACCCACTGTGTTACAATGCCAGCCTCAATCTAGGTCTTTAAGTTCATGTAAAATATCAAGGGGATGTAGATATGTTTTGAGACTAAATACTGAGGGTGTGCGTTTTTACTGTTTACTGTCTTCCTGTTAGATTCCATGGGCTGTTTTTCTCTCCTTTGTGTCCTGAGTGTCTCGTTGAATATTGAATATTGGACGAATGAGTGGAGGAAACAGAAGATCAAGAATCAAATTAGCATTGACCTGAGTCCGGCAGCCTCAGTCCCAGCCAGAGCTGGCTCTGCTGTTGAATAGCTCCCTGCCCCCGGAAAAGCCATGCACCTTTCCTGGTTTAGTTTCCTCTTTCCTAAGTTGGAGATCATCCACTTAGCTCAAAGGGTTAAACGTGGGGTTCAGGGGATAAGAGAATCCCAAGGAACCTGCGAAAAGAAAGCTCTAAGCAAACATAAGCAGCTTCACTGGAGTGAAGATGTTTGTGTAGCTAGCTCAGCCCAGTGGAAAGTGCAGCTGGAGCCAGGGGGAGGTCTGCACGTGCACGGGCTTCAAGCACCTGTGGGCTTCACGCACACCCTCCCATCTCTGAACCAGTCACGTCACTGCAGATCTGCAGCCCGCACACCCCGCCTTATCTTTTAGGGCTCCTTCTATTTCCACCTAGGATTTTCACTGGACTCGCAGCAGAATGCCCCCTAAGAAGCCTTCTAGTTATAATCCCTGGAGGCTCAGTGCACAGAGGCAGGAAGACGAGGAAGAGATCGGAGAGACGTAAGCAGGAAGGCTGAGGGGTCATTGCTGCAACAGGCCTGCGCCACGGCCATGACTGCACTTGCCATTCCTTGCCCCTTGGGGCTCTCTCTAGCCTTTGCAGCGCAGGAGAGACGGAAAGGGCAGACGCTCTTCAGAGGCGTTTCTGCAGCCCTCCACCTGTCACTCGGGCCTGGCTTGTTACTGGAGGGAGTCCAGACCAGGAGCCAGCCAGCCACTGCCCTAAGAGATAAGAAGTCTAATAGCGATCGATTCTGGACTCCTGATGTCCGGGACGGCCTGGAACTGACTGTACTAATTGGTTCCAGTAGGTCCGAGGCAGGAGCTCCATCCCCGAGGGAGATATCTGACTCTCACATTGTGGCGGGTGGAGGACAAGGGTCCCCACCACGGTGGGGGTAGCAAGTGCTGAACAGTGAGCGCATGGGGAAGAGGGTGGGGGAAGGGAAGACAGGAGCAGGTTCTGAGCTACAGCATGCCTAGCTGTGCACAGAGTTCAAGATTCTGGATTACAACACAGAAATGGCTGCTGAGCCCAGATCCACAGCCCTTAGCCCTCAAGCACTCATTGCCGCAAGCATCCCTCTCCCCCACCTAATTCCAGAACCCACCGCCTTCTATCCTGCCCAGCCCATTTGGTCACGAAGCGGTTCCATGTTGAGTACATTCCTTGTCTCTACCTTGCTTTGCCTTCATGGCTTTGGAAAACTCGACCACCTTGGGAGGGATCTGCCTCCCACAGAGCTTGCTCCTAGCGGCACTTCACGTCTAGGACATGGCATAGAGGGAGCCAGAGGCTGCAGGTGCCATTCCTCCGGGCCTCGACGGCAGCCTTTGAGTGAGGAGCTCAGTAGGGCGGCGGCAAGGCTGTCCTCAACAGAGGTGTAGGTAATTAGAAGCAAGGGATGAAAAACCAGGGTAGAGGGAAGGAAGGGTGTTGTAGGGTGTGTGTGTGTGTGTGCGTGTGGGTAGGTGGGTTGGGTAGGTGAACAGAAGGCGAGGCTCTCCGATGACCTGAGCCGCCCTTCACCCCTTTCTTCTGCCCTGAATCCCAAGTCCCCCGCCCCCAGAGAAACCCTCTAAGAACTGCTCGGGGTGGGTTAGAGGGAGAAGCCACAGCTTGAGAGGGCGGAACTCTAAGTGGCAGAGCACCCATGCTAGGAACACCAAGAACTTCCAGAAATGGCCGGAGCCAAGCATCGAACCACACGTGTGAGGGGCACGCTCCAAGCCCGCGGTAGGACAAAGCCCAGGGAGAGGAGAGTGGCGCGCACACACGGGATGGAAAGCAGAGACGGGCATGGGGTGGAGCCGCCCTTTCCCCTGTGGTGGCCACGCCCCTTTCCATGCTCTCTCTCTCCCCCCTCCGCAGGAGAACTGTCAGGATGAGGAGATCCTGAACAGTCTCAAGTACGTGCGCCCCGGGGGTGGGTACCAGCCCACCTTCACTCTCGTCCAGAAGTGCGAGGTGAACGGGCAGAACCAGCACCCCGTCTTCGCCTACCTCAAGGACAAGCTGCCCTACCCCCACGACGACCCGTTTTCCCTCATGACGGACCCCAAGTTCATCATCTGGAGCCCCGTGCGCCGCTCGGATGTGGCCTGGAACTTCGAGAAGTTCCTCATAGGGCCGGAGGGCGAGCCCTTCCGACGCTACAGCCGCACCTTCCCCACCATCAACATCGAGCCGGACATCAAGCGCCTCCTCAAGGTCGCCATATAGCGTGAGCCGCCGCCGCCGGGGGCCCTCGGCAGCCACGCGCGACCGGAGCTGCCCCTTGCCCGGTCCCCTTGCCCTTCTCATCCACGCGTTTGCTTTTCCCCTCTCGAACCTTCTGGTCGGTGATCCCGCTTGGCTCCGAGTCTTGGGTGGGCCCTGGGCCTTCACAGAATGATGGCACCTTCCTAAAGCCTCATGGGTGGTGTCTGAGCAGCGTGAAGGCCCGCGCCAGCCTGGCAGATGAGTCCAATAAAGGGCAGGTGTGCGAATGGCCCGGCTCTCGTGTCTTCTTCCTTGCCAGGGGGTGGAGGGGCGGGGCGACTGCTGGTAGCACCCAAAGGTTTGGGAGACGGAGGCTTTGATCAAGGGGGCAGGGTCCGGGCAAGGCGAGCCACGGCAGTGGGAGCTGCAGGCAGTTGGAACTGAATTGTTACTTTAGGGTTGCACTCCAAAATGGAGGGTGGAGAGAAGGCGTAAGGACCAAAGGAGGAGGAAAAGTCCTTTGGATGAGGGCACTAGGAGGTTGTTGGGAGGTTATAACAGGAAGACACCATTCTGGGGGTACCGGGTGTTAGTAAAACCATACAGTCTTATCTGTGGCACCATCATAGGCTCTGGCCCCGTGGCCATTTTGTACAATAAGCTTCATTCTAAGCCCAGCCTGGCTCACTAGAAGTCAGGTGACCAAACAGCCCAATCACAAGCGTCAGATCCAGCCCCACCCTGGTGGATCTGCTGCCCCCACTTCCTTACCTCTGCAAAGCTATATAAGACCTGTTCCCCCAGTGCACGGGGAGGCAGCCTGTCAGGTTTCCCCCACCTGACAATAAACCTTTACCCTTACTCCGGTGTTTGCTGTGTTTTGTGGTGGCCTTTCCTTTCATTGGGCCAACTAGATATGGCCTGTACCTGAGAATTTCCTAAGAAGTCTGTTTGCTTAGTTTGTACCAGTAGCCAGGGGACAGGCAATGCAGTTACTAGAAACACCAAGAGTGTTTTATCTTTTTCCTGGTTACCTTGTTGACTAATATGTGTCTGACCCTTTGGTAGACTGATCTGCATGCTTTTTTTTTTTAATTTTTTTTAATTTTTTTATTTTTATTTTATTTTTGACAGGCAGAGTGGACAGTGAGAGAAAGAGACAGAGAGAAAGGTCTTCCTTTGCCGTTGGTTCACCCTCCAATGGCCGCCACGGCCGGCGCGCTGCGGCTGGCGCACCGCGCTGATCCGAAGGCAGGAGCCAGGTACTTATCCTGGTCTCCCATGGGGTGCAGGGCCCAAGGACTTGGGCCATCCTCCACTGCACTCCTGGGCCACAGCAGAGAGCTGGCCTGGAAGAGGGGCAACAGGGACAGAATCCGGCGCCCTGACCGGGATTAGAACCCAGTGTGCCGCGCCACAAGGCGGAGGATTAGCCTAGTGAGCTGTGGCGCCGAACTGCTTGCTTTTTAAAGTTCACATTCCAGGGTTGGCACTATGGCATAGTGGGTAAAGCCGCTGCCTTCAGTGCCAGAATCCCATATGGGTGATGGTTCGACCCGGCTGCTCCACTTCTGATCCGGCTCTCTGCTATGGCCTGGGAAAGCAGTGGAAGATGATGGCCCAAGTCCTTGGGCCCCTTCCCCTGTGGGAAGACCCAGAGGAAGCTCCTGGCTCCTGGCTTCAGATCTGTGCAGCTCCAGCCATTGCAGCCAGTTCGGAAGTGAATCAGAAGATGGAAGACCTCTCTCTCACTCTCTCTCACTCTCTCTCTCTCTCTTTCTCTACCTCTCCTTCTCTCTCTGTGAAACTCTTTCAAATAAATAAATAAACCTTTTAAAAAAATAAAGTTCACATTCCACCCTTATTCTTCTCAAACTCACACACTCACAGATTCAGGCAGGGGATGGGAGAACCTGATGCTTCTAGCCTGCCGTTGTCATTGGCGTTGGCTGTGACAAGGGCTATGCCCAAGGGCATTGGGAAGATGGTGTCTGGGATGCCCCGATCACCGCAGGCACGTTCTGGAAGTGTTGCTTGAACAGCTCCCCTCAAACTAGCTGGAGGTGTGACGACGGAACCCCCACACCTGGGACTGCTGACCCAATGTGCAGAAAGCTAATCATTGACATCGGGGTGATGGGAAAGTAGATGGTGTGCAGCAAGGAGCTAGGCAACCATCACTTAATTCTATCACTTAATTCCTGGGCTCCCAAGGAGCACAGGGTGAAGTCTGGTATAGATGGAAACTAGGCTGAGAGGCGCATGCTCAGCTCATTCCAGGTTCCTGGTTGGTCAGTGGTGCTCACGGCCTGCCTCTGATTGGTGAGTGATGCTGTGCATCCTAAGGGAAGGGAAGGGAAGCTGGAGCTAAGGCTGGGAGCCTGGGTCCCGCTGGTGTCTTGCCTGTGCTCTTAGGGACACTTGAATAGGGGCTCGGTTTCACCACCAGCACCCAAGCACTGCGATGCTCCAGCGGAGACGCCTGCTGACAGGCCGCTGCCCTGACACTGTGCCCCACAGACCTTCTGGATCCTTCTCTTTTCGTCTTTCCCCTCTCTGACCACTAGGTGGGCTGTTTCACTTCTCAGTGAAGTCCTGAAGGGCCTCAGGAGAACCACAATGCCGAGGAAATCGTGTAACTGCTGTCCCCCATAACCACTTCCAGACACTTGTCTCATCTGCGAAGCAAACGTGGAATAACGGTTAAGGATCCCCATTCTCTCATCGTCAACCACAGTGCTGTCATTGACAGCACTTAATTCAAAAGGGTCACCTGAGCAATACAGCTGGAATCCCCTGAGAGCCTTCAGCTAAGTTAAGGCTGCCCTTTGCCTGATTCTTCTGGAAACTCAATCCCTTCAGATTCCTGTTCTCAAAGCCAACAGTTGGACTATGAACTCTTTGGGGACAGGACGGTGCACTGATTTTAGAACAATAACTGCATGAGCTGATTAAACCGAGAATTCGTGTCGGGCGTTGGTGTGATCTGCTCATTATCTTGACAGTGCTATAGCCTGTTGTTACAGCCAATAATGGAACCAGCTGTCCCGGATGCTGGCGTCATGCCGCAGGCAATTTAGGGCCTGCCAGGCAAGTACAGCCTGTTGACTCCTTCCCATGAGGCCCAAGTTCAAAGAATTATTTTAGGATTCCCACAGGAATGGGAATTACAGTATGAGGAAATCTGCAGAGAGAGTTAGAAGAGGCCATAAAGGTACTAAGAGGGCTCCACACCCAGGCAAGGGAGAGGGTTTCTGTCTGTTTGAGATGTACCTCGCTGCCTTGGTTCCGGGGCAGCAGAGCAGGGAAGGCGGGACCGGAGGAACTTGTTTTACAAGATCTTCAGCTTTACTAAATCCTTCCTTGTGTTGTTGCTGAAAGGAACAGAAAAGAGAAAGTGTTTTCTTTATTCCTCTTGTCTGCTCCCCTTTTTCAGCCTCAGTCGTAGACAGACAAGGCGAAGCTTTAATACAATCAGCCACTTTCCTAGATCAACACAATCTTTTAATCAGATTTCCCTGGGGCCCCCAGAAGCTGGGAGAAGTCTCATTAACAAGCTCTCCCAGAGGTGCTAGGATAATGCTACTCAATTTAGGACAAAAGAATTGCTGCTATGAGGGCTCTTAGAAAGAGACACAGCTTGAATCAGGGATTTGGCAGGGGGACCAAGGTACAGAGCCCGAAATCAATGATTAGTCCCATGACTGTTTCCATGGCTGTACCTTTCCAGTTGACGCACTGAGCCAAACTCTAGAACTTTCTTATAATCCCTGTCACAACCATCACCCAAACTATCATTTATTGAATATTTACTATGCTCACACACTGTGTTATATACATTAGTTATTTATTCTTCATATGGACCCCATAAGGAATTTTTATCTATTTAAAGAGAAGGTAAGTAGGCAAGACATTTGCCACGAACGAAGGGCTAACTAGCAGCAGAGTTGAAAGTACAAGCTAGGCGAGTCTCCCTGCTAAGTACTACCTGACTGCAATGCAATCTCGCTCAGTTTTTTTCATAAGAGACCAGTGCTACAAAACCTAAAAATGGCTTCATGGGGCCGGTGTGGTGGTGTAGCAGGTTAAGCCTGAGCCTGCAATACCAGCATTCCTTTATGAGAGCCAGTTCGAGACCCGGCTGCTCCACTTCTGATCCAGCTCCCTGCTAATGCACCTGGGAAAGCAGTGGAAAATGGCCCAAGTGCTTGGACCCCTGCAACCCTGCTGGAGACCCAGAAGATGCTTTGGGCTCTTGGCTTCAGCCTGGCTCAACCCTAGCCAATGAGGCCATTTGGGGAGTGAACTAGCTGATGGAAGATTCTGTCACTCCTCTGTCTCTCCTCCTCTCTCTGTAACTCTGCCTATCAAATAGGTAAAACTATAAATCTTAAAAAGAAAAAAAAAAGGCTTCACTCAGGTTGTATCATTTTATTTAAAAACTTTGTGAAGGAATAATTGTTTTTATTTCTCCACTGAAGAAACCAGTGTACAGTCAGGGTAAGTGAAGTGCCACGCTGCCCCACTATTAGCAGGTAGCACAGCTAATGTTAGACCCAGCTCTCTGGGTTTTCTTTCCACTCAACAAAATTGAATCTCACAGTACAGACTTGCCCTGCAGTCAAGAAACATATATTTTAAAAGTGAGCGCCTCAAATTCAGTCAAGAAAGAGGCCCTGAATGAAACCAAAGGCTTTTTGATGTACTAAAATGAAAAGGGAATAAATTCCTCTCAGTGATAGCTTACAAATACCAAGCTGCACTTGGCTGTGTCCAAACCATCTCAAATGTCAGTTTATTAGTTCTGGGAAAACCCAAGGCCATCTGAGAAAGACAGAGCTAGCTAAAACGATACAACAAATATAACCCAAGCTTTGAACTTCAACAGCCTAGCAAGTCAGATGCCAGATGTGCACATCATGGAACGAGTAGATAAGGAACGAGGTGCCAGGACAAGCCCATATTTCCAGTGATTTATTTTTTCCTTTTCATTTCTCAGGATGGGAAGTAAAGAACACCAATGTGTTTGCCCAGTTCCCCTTCATTTGAACAGGAAAATAAGGATTCGGTGGAACTGGCTTCAAGAGGTCTTTATTCTATTAGAGCCACTATTAGAGCCATTCTAGAAAAATTCCAGAAGATGATAAAGAAAGGGTCACAAAACATAACACAACATTGGCTGAATAAAAATGAAATACACAGCTAGAATCGTATGCTTTAAATTTTTGTAACCAACAGTCCAAAACAAATAATCGCACATTCTGCAATTAGAGGAAGAGATCAGCAGGGGCAGATAAGATCATACTCTTGCTTCAAATGACTAAGCCGGACACATTAACAAACCCAAGAAGGGACAATTCAGAGGCTATAATGGGCTTAGTCCTGCTATTTAAGGTAATGAGGCATTTTCTCTGCTTTCGGGATTCATTTCACCAAATGGTTTCCTCAGCAGGTCAGATATAGATTTGCAGCAGAATGGAAAACATTTTCCAGGAATAAAACGACTGATCCCTCGGCAGCAGCTGACGTGACTTTCCGAGCAATGAACCCGCGTGTGACCTGCCTACGACCCTCACGGTGCTGGCCTTGACCGCAGGTGCCTCCTGCTTTCCCAGCGCCATCACTGAGCGGGGGTCTCTGCAGTGGCTGTGTGAACCTGAGCAAGTTCACCGCTTTGTGCTTTGGGCTCTAAAACTGGAATAAGAGCAGTACCTACCCTGTGGGTTAAATAATCACTTTAAAAAGTCTTGGCACATAGTAAGCCCTCAACAAATCTCAGCTATTATTACTGTTATACAACAAAGCTTTCTCCTGGTATCAACAACAAACACTTTGCTCACTTTTTCTTTTTTTTTCATATAAGCGAGGCCTTAGGGTTTTAAAATCTCTTGGATCTGAAGAAGAAACAATTTTGTTTCTAATGCCTGATCCTTTAAGTTTTGGTTCCAGAATGAGAACTGAAGCCACATCATTCTATCCAGTTCCTTATACACCTTCCAATGCATTTTACAGTCATTCATTCCATTGGCTCTGTTAACAATACTGTGAAGGAAATATATCACTTTTTTTTCAAAGATTTATTTATTTATCTTAAAGAATTACACAGAGAGAGGAGGAGGAGGAGAGAGACAGAGACAGAGAGAGAGAGAGAGAGAGAGGTCTTCCCTCCGATGGTTCACTCTCCAGTTGGCTGCAATGGCCAGAGCTGTGCCAATCCGAAGCCAGGAGCTTCTTCCAGGTCTCCCACACGGGTGCAGGGGCCCAAGCACTTGGACCATCTTCTACTGCTTTCCCAGGCCATAGCAGAGAGCTGGATCAGAAGTGGGGTAGCCGGGACTTGAACCAGCGCCCATATAGGATGCTGGCACTGCAGGCAGTGGCTTTACCTGCTACACCACAGCGCCCGCGGCCCCAATGTATCACTTTTTATAAGCTGGATTTAATAGAAAGGGGACAATGAACAGAGTAGGGCTCTGCTTAATGGTTATTCCACTACCAATTGGCAGAGGGGCATGAATGCCAGAGTTTAAAACCCCCAGTGCTCATTCAGCTGTGCAAGTGAAGAGATTCTAGGATCCCTTTGGTGCCATTCTATTCGCTCATATTAACTAAAGTGCACACTGTATTCAGCATTCCCTAATTTCTACCAAATGTCCTTTTTCTGGCGCAGGATCCCATGTGGAACGCCACACTGCACCCAGTCACCATGACTCCTTAGGGTTCTCTGGGCCATGACAGTTCCTCGCGCTTCCCTCGGTTTTGGTGACTTAGCAGTTTTGAGTAACACTGGGCAGGTATTTTTGTAGAACGCCCCTCCTGGGGTCTGTGTGATGCTTTTCCCATGAGTGGACTGAGGTAATGGGGGAGAAGACTCATTACATCAAGGGTACACGCTCTCCACAGGGCCTATCACTGATGGCATTAACCCTGATCGCCAGGCTCAACCGGTGGCTGTCAGGTTTCCCCACCGTCAAGTTACTCCTCACCCCTTCTTTATCATACTGTTTGGAAGGAAATGACCACGCTCAGTCCACACTGAAGGGTGGGGGCATCCACATAAACCACTTGGAGTTCATCTGCATGGGAGGTTTGCCTGTCCTCTCCCATCTCTTCATTCAGTATCATTTCTATCAGTGTGGACTCCTGGGTATCTATTATATAGTTTTGTTCATAACCCAGTACTACTTTACTCTACCTGGCTTTGGACCAACCCCAGAATAAAACAGCCGCCCCTTCCAAACACACCCCTGTGCTACTGCTGTAGAATTCAACAGCTTGCATGAGGGAATTCACTGTAAAGGAGAAACTGTACAGTTTTAAAAGGCATTAATTTGTATAAAATAACTTGCTCTGTTGAAAACCAGTGTTTTCCTTTGGTACTTAAATGATATTTTTGGAGTGAACATTTAGCACTACAAGAATATATAACTCCAACAAAAAATATGATTTTGTTACAGTAAACAGTACTGTATTGATTTGCCAAAGTTTTGTAACTTAGTAAAGGTATTCCCTTTCTCGGATTTGTACTTTGTGATTTAGTGTTCTGTGTTGTGGGCTGAGTGTGTTTGCTGAAGAAATAAAGCCATTCCCTGGAAAAAAAAAAAAAAGAAAAAAGAAAAAAATCCAATACTACTTTATTTTATTGCCCAAATTGTTTGACCAAGCACAAACAATTAAATTCAATTCACTAGTATGCCATGCCTCATATTTAGATAGTTTTGGTGACTGGAGGCCTTCGATTGGCTCCTCTCTCTGGCATACCACCAATCACTGTCATTTGTTTAGCACTGTTTTTTCTTTTTTTTGGGGGGGGGGGTGGGGGGTGGCGGGAGGAGGCACAAAATGTTCCAGACTCATCTGGTTTACTTCCTGCTCAAGTCCTAGAATCGGCCATCATTCCAAGGGGCCCTGATTCCTTTCTGAGAACCTGAGACCTAGACTAAGTGCATGTCCATTCTGGGTATTCTCTGGCTGTGTAACTGCCCACAAGGAAGTCTCTCTCTGGCTGCACCGATGGGAACTGGAGACTTCAGCAGGGAAGCTCAACTCCAGAGAGCAGCAAGCCCTCCAAGCACTTTTCCTCACCAAAAAACTAAGAAGAGAAGGGGGGAAGAAAAAAAAGCATGCAAAGGTTTTCATTATAAACTAGCTAAGACAAACCAGTACACCTGCAGTATTGCAAACCAGCCCAACACAGTCACAACAGAACTGCAGAAGGATCCTTAAAATAACAAGGTCATTTGTCGGGGATCGTCAGGGAGAATACTGATTGTGTCTTCAGCTTTGCCACATAACATGCACAGCATGGTGTACTCCTAGAACAGACAAAGTGCACAGTTACCTCAAGGAAAGGCAGAAAGATGCCGCCTGACCCCCTCTGGGAAAGCCGCTCTCTACCAGCTGTCACGGATGTCCCCTCGGGACTCACTGTCTTCAACATCCATCAGCAGCCTCATAGGCTTATTCTGTGTATCCTTTTTGTTTATATAAATTGAACACATGCTCTTATTTACTATGTTACAGAAAGAAGAAGGTCGTCTTGGAAATGAATGGGTATTTCTTGGACTTAGAAAGCACTCCTAATTAGCTTAGCACTGCTATTGAAAGTTAACAGAGCACATAGAGTGTGGGTCCCTGAGGAAAAATTGCTGTTCTTAGAGCTGTCCCTTTCTAGGGTGCCTAACACTAATACACAACAAAAATGACTTTTTAAAAATAAAAAAAATAAAAAAAGGATGGGGCTGGCACTGTGGTGTAGCGGGCACTAAACTAGTTCATGTCCTGGCTGCTTGAGCCCCCGCACCCATGAAGGTGACCCTGAGGAAGCTCCTGGCTTCAGGTTGGCCCAGCTCTGGCCGCTGTAGCCATCTGGGGAGTGAACCAGAAGAAGGAAGTCATCTCCCTCTCTCTCTGTATAACTCTACCTCTCAAATAAATAAAATCTTTTTAAAACAATGGAAAACATGGGGCCAGCACTGTGCTGTAGTGGGTAAAGCCACCTGTGGCGATGGCATCCCATATGGGGGCTAGTTCAAGCCCTGTCTGTTCCACTTCCAATCCAGCTCCCTGTTGATGTGCCTGAGAAAGCAGCAGAGGCTCATTCAAGTGCTTGGGCCCCTGCACATGGGAGACTCAGAAGAAGCTCCTGGCTCCTGGCTTCCGGCTGGACCAGCTCTGGCTATTGCAACCACTGGGGAGTGAACCAGCAGATGGAAGATTTCTCTCTCTCTCTGTGTCTCTCCCTCTCCCTCTGTAACTCTACCTATCAAATAATAAATACATCTTTAAAAAAAGTGGGGGAGGAATATATTAAACTAGACAAACTCCCGAGTTTCCAACCAATGTATCCACTGAAAGTTTATACTCAATGCTGTACGCTGTGCAAGGTGCTAGGTGTGCTGGCAGCCACGAAAGAAGGCAAGGACAAGATCTGACCTCACAACACTAACAATCTAAAAGGAGGGAAAAACCCCACACACAGCACAATCTGTACAGATTACTGAATCAGCAAGACTGATTACACTGGCAACTTTTATTTTATAGGCAGTCTGGAATCCAGATTCAGTGTACGTCAATTGTATGGAATTCAAAAGCAATTTCCCACAGAAGTATGTGATCCATAGCAGTTCCCAGGAAAGTCCACAAGTCCTTAAATTTATATTACATGAGTGCTATGGAGTCTAACCATATATAGCGGTGCTTCTGTGGGAAAATGTCTAGAATTCTAACCTGTGACACCAGGGACACAGTGCCCTGTGCTGCCAACACCGTGGCATGAGGAAGCCTTTCACCAAAGCTGGCCAAGCAGAGACTCAGCGGACCTGAGGATGCCCAGGAGCACAGGGCAGGGCCCAGGGGTGCAGATCTGGAAGGACGGGTGGAGGGGGTAGGATCAGCCTCGGCCAAGACCAGACCCTGTGTTCTATTTCTAGGACCCACTGGTCCTTTTCCCCTATTGTTAATTAATTCTGTTAATTCTGACCCGAATTCTCCTCCTTCCCTGGTCCACCGAGAAGCAGGAGAGAGTCTTACATTTCTGTCAGCTTCCTGAAGTAAACACACAGTTCATTTAAGGGCTTTTTGTCAACAGAATTTTTAAAAAGTAAGGACTACTTGTAATCAGTTAAATGTATTTTCCATTTAAACTCTGTACTGCTGTCCCCCCACCCCTCTAGTCTTGCCATCAGAAAATCTTACTTTGCTCAGCAGTGGTACTATGGTTGTTTTAAGAATAGATTCCCGGCCAGCGCCGCGGCTCACTAGGCTAATCCTCCGCCTTGCGGCGCCAGCACACCGGGTTCTAGTCCCAGTCAGGGAGCCCGTCTTCCAGGCCAGCTCTCTGCTGTGGCCCGGGAGTGCAGTGGAGGATGGCCCAAGTCCTTGGGCCCTGCACCCCATGGGAGACCAGGATAAGTACCTGGCTCCTGCCATCAGATCAGCGCGGTGTGCCGGCCACAGCGCACCAGCCGCGGCGGACATTGGAGGGTGAACCAACGGCAAAGGAAGACCTTTCTCTCTGTCTCTCTCTCACTGTCCACTCTGTCAAAAAAAAAAAAAAAAAAAAAAAAAAAAAAAAAAAAAAAAGAATAGATTCCCAATATTAACATTTCCCCCCCTTTATTTGAAAGGCAAACAGAAGGATCTCCTTCCTGCTAGTTCACTCCCCAAATGTTCACGACGACTGGAGCAAGGCCAGGCCAAAGCCATGAGCCCAGAACTCAACCCAGGTCTCCCACGTGCATGGTGGGAACCAAGGATTTGAGTCATAAGCCTCTCAAGGAGCACACTGGCCAGGAAGCTGTAATCAAAAGCAGTTCTGGGACTTGAGCCCAGGTACTCAAAAATAATATGTGGTGTCCCAGGTGGTGCCTTCACTGCTGCACCAAATGCCCAACACGTGACCCTTATGTTTCTGAAATCTGTAGTGAAATACTACAGGGTAGTGACATGCTTGTGATTTGCTTCAGAATAATCCTGTATTGTTTTGTAGAATGGGGAGGGACAAATACAGCAAACTGAAGCTGGGTAGAGAAGGTTAGCATATGACTCTGTCTACTGTTGAGTTTGTTTAAATTTCCCATATGATGTCTACAATAAAATGAAACAATGGTGGTGGGAAATCTCATCTTGAGAAAGGCAGGGAGAAATACAGAAGACAGACACAGAGAAATCACCTATCTGCTGGTTTAACCCCCCAGATGCCTGCAACAGTGGGCAAGGTCAGGCTGAAGCCAGGACCCAGGAACTCCATCTGTTTCCCACCTGGGTATCAGGTACTCAACTCCTTGAGCCATCACTGCCAGAGGCTGGAATGGAGAGTGGAGGTGGGCCTTGAACACAGGCACTCCAATGGGATACAGGCATCCTAAGCAGTACCTTGACAGCTGTGCCAAATGCCTATCCCTAAGGAAGATTAATTCAATGGCAGTGATAAAACTTCAATCGGAGGCTGCTTTAGCAATTTAAGCTTCACTAGGTATGGTCCTGGAAATGTGTTTGTAGAGCTGAAAAAAAAATAACAAAAAGCAAAAAGCAAAAAAAAAAAAAAAAAAAAAACCGAACAAACAAAAAACCAAGAGAACCACAGGGAGAAAACAGGGCAGGTGAGGTGTCAGGGTTCGATGAGGAGATCTGGAAGATCCCCAAGAAGTTCCCACTGAGACTGTGCGCTCACTGTGTGAGGGAGTTCAGAGGCGGTTCTAGAGCAGAGACCAAAACTCAAGGGAATTAGGGAAAAACAAGAAAGGAAATAAGAGAAAAAACAACGGAGTGGTTAAATTTATTTAAAAACAAATAAACTCAAGCACTAGGGACCTCAAGGGAAGAAATGTTTCAAAAAGATATCAACAGTTAACAGACCCAGATCCAGGAGAGACCTTAATAGAGATAAGAAGCAAAGCAAAGCCACAGAATTTGGCTAGATTATGGGACCCCTGAGAGAGCGGTTTTAGTAATGTGAAAATGAAAACCAGTTTACAGGTAGTTAAGAGAAGCACAGGGAAATAAGTGGGGAAAGTAGAGATCTATTCAATTAAAGAAGCAAAAGGAAGGAGAGAGATGATTACGCGATGAGTCAAAGAAGTAGCTGAGTGGAACGAAAGGATTTTAACAAATATAGAAAAACTAACTACATGTAATGCAGAAAAAAAAATCCCAAGGAGAAAACAAAGATGCTAGAAAGAGAGAAGCTAACATGTGATTCCTGAAGAAGTGCAGCAGGGGCAGCGTGGGTGGCATTTGGGCATGTGGTCACGACGTCCACGTCCCACTCGGAGTGCCTGGGGTTGATTCCAGCCCCTGACTCCAGTTTCCTGCTAGTGCAAGACCCTGGCAGCAGCACTGCTGGTTCAAGCAGGTGGGTTCCTACCACATGGGCAGGTCTCCCACACGGGTGCAGGAGCCCAAGGACTTGGGCCATCTTCTACTGCTTTCCCAGGCCACAGCAGAGAGCTGGATCAGAAGTGGAGCAGCTGGGTCTTGAACAGGCACCGATATGGGATGCCAGTACTGCAGGTGGCAGCTTCACCGGCTATACCACAGTGCCAACCTCGATACACCTATTTTCCTCTTCTGCAACTTTGATACACCTATTTTAGAAATACTATTCACAGTGCCAGCATTATGGCATAGTGGGCTGTTAACTCACCACCTGTGATGCTGGCGTCCCCATATGGGTGCTGGTTCAAGTCCCAGCTGCTCTGCTTCCAATCTAGCACCCTGAGAGTGCTGCTTGGAAAAGCAGCAGAGTATGGCCCAGATGTTTGGGCCCCTGCACTCATGTGGGAGACCTGGATGGAGTTCCAGGCTCCTGGTTTCGGGATGGCCCAGCCCTGGCCATTTGGGGAGTGAACTGGCAGATGGAGAAGCAGAGCTCTGTCCCTCTGTTTCTCCCTTGCTTTCTGTAACTCTTTCAAAGAAAAAAAATAAATCTTGGGGCTGGTGCCATGGCATAGTAGGCTAAGCTTCCACCTGCAGTGCTGGCTTCCCATATGGGCACCGGTTCATGTCCTGGCTGCTCTTCTTCTGATCCAGCTCTCTGCTATGGCCTGGGAAAGCAGCAGAAGATGACCCAAGTGCATGAGACCCTGCACCTGTGTGGGAGACCTGGAAGAAGCTCCTGGCTCCTGGCTTTTGATCAGCTCAGCTTTGACCATTGCAGCCATTTGGGGAGTGAACTAGCGGTTGGAAGACCTTTCTTTCCCTCTCTCTCTAAATCTACCTCTCAAACAAATAAACAAAATCTTTTAAAAAGAAATAAATCTTTATTTAAAAAGAAAGGAAAAATCCACATGTCTTACTGCGTTGAGACTACAGAGGTGCTCAGCTCTACATGCCAACTAGGGAAAACAAAGATAACTCCCTATCACAACGCCCGTGCCCAGCAAGTATGGCGACAGGAGACAGGCCCACACTGAAAGCCATCAAGTACGCAATCACAAAAGTGGCCGGAGAACAAAGCAGCACAAAGGAAACCTTATGAGAAGTCTTAACGTGCTGCTCTTCAGAAACTGAAGCAACAGACCCCGACACTGCGGTGGGGCCCCTGTGAAGACAGGGTGACAGGCGCCCACAAGCACACCTGAAGTCTTTCTCTCTTACTTTGCACAAGGAGAAGACCCAGACACTCTGCCAGTCATATGCTGAAGCTAAAAGAGTCACTCTGAACTTAGAACAGTGACTACCAGAGACTGAGGCAGGAAGGACAGAGGAAGGCTGCAAAACGGAGAGGAACGCACTCAGATAGAAGAAACAGGTCTTCGCGCTCCACAGCAGAGCGGGGCAACTGTAGTTTACAACACTGTATGAAGAACTGGAACACAGAAGCTGCTAAACTCTAAAGAAGAGATGAGGAAACAGAAATGCTAATTATGCTAACTACCTGTTTTGATCAGCTTATGAAATATATGTGTACTGAAATATTGCACTGTTAACCGAAAATGGCACAAATTGGGGCTGGTGTTGTGGCACAGCAGGTAAGGCTGCTACTTGCAATGCCAGAATCCCATATGGTACCAGCGTCCCCACTGTTCCACTTCCAATCCAGCTCCCTGCTAATGTGCCTGGGATAAAGCAGTAGAAGGTAGCTCAAGTATTTGGGCCTCTCCCACCCACATGAGAGACCTGCATTTAGTTCCTGGCTTCGGTCTGGCCCAGCCTGGCCATTACTGCCATTTGGGGAGTGAACCAGTGGATGAAAGATCTCTCTCTGTTCCTGTCTCTTCCTTTCTATATAACTCTTTCAAATAGGTAAATAAATCTTTTTTTAAGGCATAAGTTAATCAAGAGAAATATTTGCTAGTATTCCATTTACGAAAATTGCATCTAGATTTTCTTTGTTTAAAATTTTATTTGTTGGGGCTGGTGCTATGGCACAGTAGGTTAATCCTCTGCCTGCGGCGCTGCCATCTCATATGGGTGCCGATTGAGTCCTGGCTGCTCCTCTTCTGATCCAGCTCTCTGCTATGACTTGGGGAAGCAGTAGAAGATGGCCCAAGCACTTGGGCCCCTGTACCCACATGGGAGACCCGGAAGCTCCTGGCTCCTGGCTTCAAATTGGCACAGCTCCAGCCATTGCAGCCATTTGGGGAGTAAACCAGCCGATGGAAGACCTTTTTCTCTGTCCCTCTCTCACTGTAACACTACCTCTCAAGTAAATAAATAAAATCTTTAAAGAAAATTTTTTTATTTGTTATACAAGTTTCATGTATTTAAATCTAGGTCTCAAGGGTACTCTTATTATTCTCTTCCTCCCAACAATATACCCGTATATATACATTTACCTGAAATTCATCCATGATACTGAAGGTATACTCATGTTTGGCTATTACATGATGACAATTCTTACACAGATCTGCCAAAACAAAAGGAGACTTTGGTAAGCAAATATTAGAGTGTCTTAAAACAGTGAAATGTCTATTCTAAACATGATATTGCTTAAAATAATCTTAATTACATCATATTTAACTTAGCAGGAAACTTACTATAACAACAACTTATACAAGAAATCCAGAATGTGTCACATAACAATACAGAATTAAGGGTCTGAACTCAGAGACGTAATACATATATATTGGTTTCCACTGAAAACTCTCTAAGGTAATCAACTAATAGATACATATGTGTGTGTGTGTTTTAAAGATTTATTTGAGAGGCCGAGTTACAGATAGAGAGAGAGAGAGAGAGAGGGGTCTTCCATCTGCTGGTTCACTCCTCAAATGACCACAATGGCCAGAGCTGGGTTGATCTGAAGCCAAGAATCAGAAGCTTCTTCCAGGTCTCCCATGTGGGTGCAGCCAGGACTCAAACCGGCACCCATATGGGATGCAGGTGCCACAGGCAGAGACTTAACCCACTATACCACAGCGCCGGCCCATTAACAGTGTTTTTTAAGCTAGCTGGCTCTATCTAACTGGATAGAAGTTTTTACTCTTGGGAATGACAGAAACTGCACTACTGTAATCAGTTACATGAATTTAATGGTAACAAAAAAAATCTAGTAAAACAATATAATAATATCATTTATTGTGTCCTTACTCTGTGACAAAGTATTTTTTATTGTGTTATTTATTTATTTGACAGGCAGAGTGGACAGTGAGAGAGAGAGAGACAGAGAGAAAGGTCTTCCTTTGCCGTTGGTTCACCCTCCAATGTCCGCCGCGGCCGGTGCGCTGCGGCCGGCACACCGTACTGATCCGATGGCAGGAGCCAGGTACTTCTCCTGCTCTCCCATGCGGGTACAGGGCCCAAGGACTTGGGCCATCCTCCACTGTACTCCCTGGCCACAGCAGAGCTGGCCTGGAAGAGGGGCAACCGGGACAGAATCCGGTGCCCTGACTGGGACTAGAACCCGGTGTGCTGGCGCCACAAGGCGGAGGATTAGTCTAGTGAGCCACGGCGCCGGCCCCAGAGTAAGTATTTTTAAAACCTACTTATTCACTTAATTTTTCTCAAAAGCTCTATAAGTACAATGGCACACCATGGTTGAGTCACTAGGAAGACTACCCAGCTAGAGCTAGAGGGTTTTGAGTTCAAATCCAGACAGTCTGGCCAGAGCCCTTGCCTCTTAACCACCATGCTCTCCCACAGTTCACAGTGGCTACCTGCTAAAAAGAAAGAAAAAGATGCTTCCTAGAATCTTCTTTTCAGCTGTGTGATCACTCTTTTCATCTTTATTAATCTACTTCCATCTTACTTGAAAGGCAGAGAGAAAGACACAGACAGAAATCTGCCATTCACTGATTCAATCCCCAAATGCCTGAAACAGTCAGGGCTGGGCCGGGCAGAAGCCAGGAGCAAATAGCTCAATCCAGGTCTCTCACATGGGGGGCAGGGCTTCAAGTGCTTGAGCCTGCTGGGGGGTACATTAGCAGCAAGCTAGAATTGCAAGTGAAGCTGGGCCTTGAACCCAGGCTCTCCAATACGGGACACAGGCATGCCAAGCAGAGTCTTAAAGCACACTGACAGTAAGATAGGAGACCAGGAGAAGCTACAGCGGTAAAAACATGACAAACCCACAGCACCTCAGGGGCATTTAGTAGTCTTAGCCACTTATCTGAAAGGCAGAGTGACAGAGACCGCTTTTCCATCTGCTGTTCACTCCCCAGACACTGCAACAGCTGGGGTCAGGAACTCTACAAGGACAGCCCATACCTTACACTTAAAAACCTACCTACTGGGGCAGGCGCTGTGGTGTAGTAGATAAAGCCACCACCTGCAGTGCTGGCATCCCATGTGGGCCAGTTCTAGTCCTGGCTACTCCTCTTCCCTTCCAGCTCTCTGCTATGGCCTGGGAAAGCAGTAGAAGACCACCTAATCCTTGGGCCCCTACACTCATGTGGGAGGACCTGGAAGAAGCTCCAGGCTCTTGGCTTTGTACTGGCCCAACTCCAGCTGTTGTGGCCATTTGGGGGAGTGAACTGGTAGATAGAAGATTGTCTCTCCCTCTCTCCCTCTTTCCCTCTCTCCCTCTCTCTGTCTCTCCCCAACTCCAGCTGTTGTGGCCATTTGGGGAGTGAACTGGTAGATAGAAGATTGTCTCTCCCTCTCTCTCTCTCTCTCTGTGTGTGTGTGTGTAACCCTACCTCTCAGAGAAATAAATAAATCTTTACAAACAAAACAAAACTTACTATGTGCTGCAATATAGTATCAAAATAGACCTCGGGATACTTCCAAAAACTGATATTTGCTAACAAACTTGACATTAAAAAAAAAAAACCTACTTACGATCATAGGTAACTATTTCTTCTCCATCTTCCTCTCTCAAGGATTTGTTTGTGATCAGCATAAAATCCCGCTTACTGCACACTGCACAACCTGTAAAGTTCAGCAAGAAAGATCCATTCTCCAGACAAGTGTTACCCTAAAAATTAGAAGCAGGAATTTAATTTCTCACATTTTGAAATATTTGGTGAAAAGGATTAATAAGCTTAAAATCTATGAACAGTTGGGGCCAGTATTGTGGCATAGCCGGTAAAGCCACCACGTGGGACACAAGTATCCCATATGGGTACCAGATCATGTCCCAGCTGCTCTGTTTACAATCCAGCCCCCTGCTAATGGCTTGGAAAAGCAGCAGAGGATGGCCCATGTATTTGGGCCTGTGCCACTCATGTGGGAGACCTGGATGGAGCTTCTGGCTTCTGGCTTTGCCCTGGCCCAGTGTGGACTCCCCGGAGAATGAAGCAGTGGTTGGAAGATCTTTCTCTCTCTGTCTCACCCTCTCTCTCTGTAACTCTGACTTTCAAAATAAACAAATCAATCTTAAAAAAAATCTCTAATGGCAAAAAATCATGGCCAGGATTTACCGGTTTGAAGGCTATGTCAAGTAATTTTTGAGGTTACTAGCTTTCTTTTAAAATATATATATTTATTTATTTGAAGGCAGAGAGAGAGAGAGAGAGAGAGAGAGAGAGGCCCTCATCCACTGGTTCACTCCCCAGATGGCCACAATCACTGAGTTGCGCAGATCCAAAGGAGCCAGGAGTCTCTTCTAGATCTCCTACGCAGGTGCAGGGGCCCAAGGGCCTAGGCCACCCTCCACTGCTTTCCCAGGCCATAGCAGAGAGCTGGATTGGAAGTGGAGCAGCCAGGACTTGAACTGGCACCCACATGGGACACTAACACCAGTAGGCAGTGGCTTTACCTGCTATGCCACAGCTCCAGCCCTATGAAGTTACTAGCCTTCTTAAACTAGTCAATGATACTAAATGAAGCATATCATAAAACCAATAAAATTCAATCAAAATGGAGACACTGAGGCAATGATAAAGATGACCTTACACTCTGTGATGCTCAGTTGATTGTTGAAGTAGCTGCTTCTCAAGACTTATTTAATATAAATAATAAAAACACCCCCATGCAGCTCTACAGATGTCAATCCTTAAGGATATAAAGGAGACCTCAAGAAGTTCATGGAAAGTGGAATGTGCATTTTCCATGAGCCTTTTGAAAATCCCACCTAGATGTAATGCAGGCCGAAAGTCCTCCAAGGCATCAGACTGGCACGACAGCACTCGGGGGAGAACTGCTTCATCACAACCCCGTGAACAGCTTGTGTTCCCGGCTCAAGGGAAGCCTTCGCTAAATGCTTACCAATAATTATTAAGAAACATGTCATTTTATAAATAACTTAGTCCAACTCCATTTATAAGCAAACCAACTGGGCATTTTTAAATAATGTGACTACAAAATCATTCAAATCAACATTTCTTCAGTGCACCTATGTACCTGAAACAGTTCAGCCATAGTGGAGTCAAGGGTGAGCCCAAATGCATTTGTACTTTCAGGGAGCTTAAGAAAAACCAGCGGAATTAAGACCCATCTGGGGCCGGCACCGTGTCGTAGCAGTTTAACGCCCTGGCCTGAAGCACCAGCATCCCGTATGGACACCGGTTCGAGGCCCAGCTGTTCTACTTCCGATCCAGCTCTCTGCTATGGCCTGGGAAAGCAGTAGAAGGTGGCCCAAGTCCTTGGGCCCCTGCACCCACATGGGAGACCCGGAAGAAGCTCCTGGCTCCTGGCTTCGGATCGGCGCAGCTCCAGCCATTGCAGTCAATTGGGGAGTGAACCACTGGATGGAAGACCTCTCTCCCTCTCTGCCTCTTCTCTGTGTAATTCTGACTTTTGAATAAATAAACAAATCTTAAAAAAAAAAAAAAAAAAGACCCATCTGAAATGCCACAAGGAAGTTTTCCTGAATTCCAACCACCACAGTTAATCTACCCCTTCCGAGTGGCTTCTAAGGTTCTATATAGTAACTCTGGTAGGAGGAAATCAAGATATTAGCATACAGTTTGTAGCTATTAAGTCATAGGCACATTAACCTGACTACTAAAGGAAAAAAGTCGGGATTAAGAATAAATGCTTCACGTTTTTTTAAACTAACCTTATCAAGTTTAATTTATATACCATAAAATCCACATATTGTGAGGGTACAGAAAAATTACTCTTTTTAAAGATTTACCTGAAAAGCAGAGTTGCAGATAGACAGACAGAAATCTGTCTGCTGGTTCACTCCCCAAATTGCAGCAGGATACTTGGACAAAGAGGTGAGACACCAGGGCTTTTAACAGGAAAACAGATTTTATTCCCTATGCGGCTGGTCCCAGATGATTTGTATCCACAGTCTGGGCCCCCGAACAAAACAGAGCACTGTCATGTACACCCTGGCACCAACAGCTCTAAGTTTCCCTTTACATATCTGGTTACACATATTTCGATTGGATATTTTAGAGTTATAACACCACTTGCATGATTGTTACAAGGCTGCACATGTAAATACTAAAACTGTTTCAGTTGCAAAGTGGCTTTTCTTGGAAAGTTTCTATGCCCTCTTGTTATCAGAAAGCCCCAGCTGGAAAGCCCCTTCCATTTCTGCCTTTAGTGGGTTTCTTTTTTCCTACCTTAGGAAAGGAGTCCCTGCCACAAAATGGCCACAACAGCTGGGGCTGGACCAGGCCGAAGCCAGGAGCCTGGAACTCCATCTGGGTCTCCCACCTGGGTGGCAGGGACCCAGGTACTTGGGCCATCTTTTGTTGCTTTCATAGGCACATTAACAGAGCTGAATCACAAGTGGAGCAGCCAGGACTTGAACCAGAAACACAGGTTCACAACACTGCGCCACAACGCAGGCCTCAGGTGAATTACTTTTTACAAATATATGTATGTAACCATGACCCTAAACAATATACAGAACTTTTTTTTAATCTTGCCAGGAAGTTCTTTCATGCTTTGCAGTCTATCTCCAAACTCCATCCTACTCTAGACATCCAATGATCTGATTTTTTTAAAAATGTATAAGTTTATTAATTTATTTTGAAACACACAGTAACAGAGAGAGGGAGAGACATGTTGAGAGAGAAATCTTCCATCTGTTGATAAACTTCCCAAATGGCTACCACAGCCAGATCTGGGCCGGGCCAAAGCCAATAGCCAAGGACTCCATCCAGGTCTCCCACACAGGTGGCAGGGGTCCAAGAACTTGGGCCATCTTCTGCTGCCTTCCCAGGAGCATTATCAGGAAGCTGGATCATAAGTAGGGCAGCAAGGACTCCAACCAGTGCCCTGGGATATTACAGAATGCCAGCATCCAGCGGTGGCTTCATCTGGTACGCTACAATGCCAGCCCCCTGATCTGATTTCTGTCTCCACGGATTAGTCTTGCCTGTTCCAGTACTGCATATAAACAGAATCAGTATACTCTTTTGCACCTGACTTCTTTTGTGCAACATAATATCTATACTACTCATCTATGTGGCTACATGAATTAGTAATTTATTGCTTTTTACAGTCAGGAAGTATTCCATTGTATGGATTCATATGTTGATGGGCATTTGGGTTGTTTTCAATTTGAGATATTATGAATAAAGCATCAATGAAGATTCATGTACAAGTCTCATGTGGACGTATGTCTTCCTTTATCTTAGGTATAAATCTAAAAGTAGAATTGCTGAGTCATATTGGTAAAAATGCATATTTAACTTTATAAGAAACTACCAAAGGGTTTTCCAAAGTTGCTCATTTTACATTCTTGTCAACAACTCAATATGTGAGTTCCAGTTGCTCCACATCCTCACCAATGCTAGGTTTATAAGTCATTTTTATTGTATCCATCTAGCAAAGTGAACCAGTCCTCTCATTTTAGTTCTAACATTTATTTCCCTGGTGACCAATGATGTTGAGCATCTTTTTAAAAAAAAAAAATTTACTTTACTTATTTGAAAGACAGAGTTACAGACAGAGGCAGAGACATAGAGAGAGGGCTTCCATCTGCTGGTTCACTCCCCAGATGGCCGCAAGGGCTGGAGCTGGGCCAGGCTGAAGCCAGGAGTCAGGAGCTTCTTCCAGGTCTCCCACGTGGGTGCAGGGGCCCAAGGACTTGGGTCATCTTCTACTGCTTTCCCAGGCCATAGCAGAGAGCTGGATCAGAAGAGGAGCAGCCAGGACTAGAACCGGCTACCCATATGGGATGCTGGCGCTTCGGGCCAGGGCTTTAACCCACTGCGCCACAGCACCAGCCCTGATGTTGAACATCTTTTAAAAATTCATTTGAAAGGCAGAGAGAGAAAAAAACTCCCATCCACTGGTTCACTCCCCAAAATGCCCATAACATCCAGGGCAGAGGTTGGGTCTGGATTGAGACTGGAGCTGAAGCTGGGAGTCAGGAACCACGAGCCAGGAGCCAGGTCTCCCACATGGGTGGCAGGAACCCAACTATTTGAGTCGTTACCACTGCCTCCCAGGGTCTGTATTAACAAGAAGGGAAGGTAGAGTCAGGAGCTAGAGCTGAGTATCAAACCCAGGGACTCCAATGTGGGATGCAAGCATCTTAACTATTGTCATAAGTTAGGCGAAACGTCCACCCTGTTTCTTTTTTTTTTTTTTTTTCTAAGATTTATTTATTTGAAAGACAGAGTGACAGAGAGAGAGAGGTCTTCCATGTGGTGGAGCCTGAAACTCCATCCAGGTCTCCCATATGGGCAGCAGGGGCTCAGGCACTTGGGCCATCTTTGCTGATTTCCAAGGCACATTAGCAAGAGGCTGAATCTGAAGTGGAATAGCTGGGTCTGCAACATAGGATGCTGATGCTGGAAGCAGCACAATGCACAATGCTGCACAATGCCGGCCCCATGTTTGATTCTTATAAAGTTCATTTTATCAATATATTTCTCTTATGCTTTGTGCTTCTTATCTCTAAAGACATCTTTGCCTACCCCAAGGTTACAAAAGTTTTTTTTCTATTTTTCTTGAACAAATTGTATAGTTTTAGCTTATAGGTTTAAGTTTATGATCTACTATGAAATAATCTGGTGTGAGGTAAGGATCAAGGTTTATTTAGTTCTACACAGATATCTAGTTGTTTTAGTTACATTTGTTTAAAAGACTATTCTTTCTCTATTGAATTATAATTTTCTCTTTATAGAAAAATCAAATGTGGGTCTATCTTGACTATTCTGTTTCCATGATTTATATATTTATCTTTGCTTACTCTAGCTTTATAGTAAATCCCTAAATCACAAATCTGTGTACTAAAACTTGGCTATTTTAGATTCTTTTCATGTTTATATAAATTTTAGAATCAACTTATAAAATTTTAGAAAAAAGCCTGCTCTGGGTTGAATTGGAACTCTAAGAAATTATGGGAAGCAAATGCTAGAATATAAACTAAGGAAACACTGAGGGAAGAGAAAAGATCTCTGTATCTGTTGCATATGTAAACAAATACTCAAAAGGTAAAATGCAAGTACAATATATAAGAAACTTACAGGGTGGAGAGCAGCATTACGGTATAGTGGGTTAGGCCTCTGCCTGCAGCACCAACAACCCATATCCCCGTTCCAGTCCCGGCTACTCCACTTCTGATCCAGCTCTCTGCTAATGGCCTGGGAAAGTAGTGGAATATGCCCAACTGCTTCAGCACTTGCACCCACGTGGGAGACCTGGAAGAAGTGCTTAGCTCCTGGCTTCAGATCAACCCAGCTCTAGCCGTTATGGCCATTTGGAGAGTGAACTAACGGATGGAAGATCTCTCTCTCACTGACTCTCCCTCTCTCTGACTCTGCTTCTCAAATAAATATATCTTAAGAAAAAAAAAAAAGAAAAGAAAAAGAAATCCACATCCTTAAAAAAAAAAAACTTACGGGACACTGTAAGAGCCCTGGTCTGTGAAAGCAGTGAGGGTAACCATCATTCAGAGACATTGCTCTTTTATTATGTGAGCCCAGGCTATTAACATCCAAATTTGGAACATACACTGAGGCCCACAATATTCAAGGAAGCTTTACAGGCTCCCATAATAGAAGGGTAAAAGAACACAATTCAAATCAACTCCACGGTAATAAAAGTAAACCACCACAGTTTCAAGAAGGAAATAAAGTCAACATGTTAAGTACCCTTAGAAAATGTGATTTGGAGGGGAACAGCATTGTGGCGCAGCAGGTTAAGTTGCAGCCTGCAGCACCAGCATCCTATGTGGGTACCAGTTTGAGTCTCAGCTGCTCCGCTTCAATCAAGCACCCTGTTAATGTGCCTGGGAAAGCAGTGGAGGATTGCCCAAGTTCCCGGGCTCCTGCAATCGTGTGGGAGACCCAGAAGAGCCTAACTCCTGGCTTCAACCAGCCCCCGTCACTGGCACCGTTTGGGGAGTGAACCAGCAGGTGGAAGATTTCTCTGTGTCTCTCCTCTCTCTGTAACTCTGACCTTCAAATAAATAAACAAATCTTTAAAAGTGTGGGATCGGTGTAGCTCTAGCCATTGTGGCCAATTGGGGAGTGAAGCAGAGGATATAAAATCTCTCTCTCACTCTGTCTCTCCTTTCTCTGTGTAGCTCTGCCTTTCAAATAAATAAATTAAAGAAAAGAAAAGAAAAGAAAAGAAAAGAAAAGAAAAGAAAAGAAAAGAAAAGAAAAGAAAAGAAAAGAAAAGAAAAGAAAAGAAAAGCAAAGCAGTAGAGAAAATCAATAAAACTCAAAGATAAAGAAGTGTGCAAAAAGAAATGGCTGGAATTTTGATAATCAGTGTAATAGTACCTTACAAAATCTCATTAATTGGAGAAATCTGCAAATATTCTGACAAGAATTAGATCAATTTATTCTTTCCAGATGGTACAGTTAACAGTCAATGTTTATATAAGTTAATGTAGGCCGGCGCAGTGGCTCAATAGGCTAATCCTCCACCTAGTGGCGCCGGCACACTGGGTTCTAGTCCCGGTCGGGGCGCCGGATTCTGTCCCGGTTGCCCCTCTTCCAGGCCAGCTCTCTGCTAAGGCCCGGAAGTGCAGTGGAGGATGGCCCAGGCGCTTGGGCCCTGCACCCCATGGGAGACCAGGAAAAGCACCTGGCTCCTGGCTTCGGATCAGCGCAGTGCGCCGGCTGCAGCGCGCCAGCCGCGGCGGCCATTGGAGGGTGAGCCAATGGCAAAGGAAGACCTTTCTCTGTCTCTCTCTCTCTTACTGTCCACTCTGCCTGTCAAAAATAAATAAGTTAATGTACATGTTTTATCAGGGAATATCTAAAATTAAAAATGGAAAATAAAGTTTTAAAGGACCAACTTCAAGTTTTATTGATTTTCTTTACTGCTTTTCTTTTTTTAAATATTTATTTATTTGAAAGGCAGAGTTACACAGAGAAAGAAGGAGAGACAGAGTGAGTGAGAGAGAGCTTTTACATCCACTGCTTCACTCCCCAATTGGCCACAATGACCAGAGTTACACCAATCCAGAGCCAGGAGCTTCTTTTGGGTCTCCCACACAGGTACAGGGGCCCAAGGACTTAGGCCATTTTCTACTGCTTTCCAAGGCCATAGAATAGAGCTGGATGGGAAGTGGAACAGCCAGGATTCGAACCAGCGTCCATATGGGATGCTGGCACTGCAGGTGGTGGCTTCACCTGCTACGCCACAGTGCTAGTCCCTGCTTTTTTGTTGTTGTTGTTATCCCATTAACTTCCCAACTAATCTTTATTTCCTTCTTTCTGCTTGCTTTGGCTTTAGTTTATTCTTGTTTTTCTGCTATCTTAAGTGGAAGGTCATGTTATTGATTCAAACTTTTCTTTTTTAAAATAGGCATTTAGAATCATACATTTTAAAATGCCAAACATCATTTTTAAAGTACCCATTTGCATACATTTGTTTTAGTAATCATATACCTGACTCAGCATTTAATTGAATATGGTTTAATACCATCTACTATGCAGCAATATGAGAACATGAAATGATACACATAAAACATGCAACTTTCAATTTAAACATATCACTAACTTACACTGCTATTTTCCATCTGATTAATCCAAATTAATCTAATGTATTTCTATATGGCTGCTGTATTACCAAGCAGTTTAAAGCTGAAATTTGAAATTTATGAAATATAGTCTTAATTTACAGCTTGATCTGAAAAGTATTTTATTAAAATTTTGCGCTTGCTCCATAATTTTAGCAAATGCAACACAGTTGTGTTCTGAGTGGTTCACGAGTATAAAAACATCTGAATTCATAAAATTAGTTTCCAATTAGATTCATGTTTGAGTTCAAGTTCTTTAACACTACAAGAAGGCCAGAGCCTTATTACAAATTCAGTACCGTATACTTCTAGTCTCTGCAAAACATTTACCACAAGCCTCCAGATAACTTTATGTAACTAACGATAAATAATTAAATATTACTTACTCATTCTGCACTAAGAGCTTCCCAAAAGCAAATCCATTTTCTCTGCCAAGGTTTCTGAATTAATGGAACATCCTTGCTGCTGTCATCCTATTACCGTTCCTTTGTTAACCCTGGACAAAGTGGCGTCCATTCTTACTGCTCTTAAAAATCTGTCATGACCTCAAAGAATCCCAGAATTCAAAGGGTCCTTGAGATTCCAAATGGCACCTACAGAACAACTGGAAGACAGCTCAATTCCTCTGAGTTACCCATTCCATTTCTGAACATCTGTTGGAAAGTTCTTCATTCTGATTCAAATACTACATCATCATAACAGCCACCCACTAATGATTTCTCTATCTACCTTCTGAAATTCCAAAGAAAAGTTTGATTCTTGCTCATGACAACCTTTATTTCAGAACAGTGCTTCTGAAGGCACTGTCCTGGTTTCCCAGTCACCTGAGCCCTTCACTCTGTCTTCCTTCTACCCTATTTCCCAATTTATTCTTTGAAGGTCAGTCCTTGATTCTCTCTACATTCTTTACTCACAGAACAAATCCTTTCTCTTTTGCCCACCTGGCTGACTCATCTATCTGATCTTGAACTAAAAAGTGCCTTCACTTGACTCCTCAGATGTTATATTCGCAACCTCAAATGAGGTATGATCAAAACAATTTGACCATTTGCCCCCCAATTTTGGTTGCTCTTCCCATATGCCTCTAACTTCTGACATGATACTTCCAATTTTCCAGCTGCCTACACTGAAAACTCTAAAATCATCCACAGCCCTGCCCACTTCCCTCTTACATTAAACTGGTTGACTCTCACTAATTCTTTTTTGAAATGAAGTCATCATTATCTCATGCCTACACTACTGCTGTCTCTTGGCTCCCATATGCTCCACAGTACTTTCCTTTTAAAATTCTCTTCACCAACGGGGCTGGCCTGGGGCCATGGCATAGAAGGTTAAGCCATTGCCTGCAGTGCTTGCATCCCATATGGGCACCGGTTCGAGTCCTGGCTGCTCCACTTCCCATCCAGCTCTCTGCTATGGCCTGGGGAAGCAGTAGAAGATGGCCCAAGTCCTTGGGCCCCTGCACCCACATGGGAGACCCAAAAGAAGCTCCTGACTCCTAGCTTCAGCCTGGCCCAGCTCTGGCCATTGCAACCATTTGGAGAGTGAACCAGCAGGTGGAAGATATTTTCTCTCTCTCTCTCAAATAAATAAATCTTGAAAAAAATAAAATTCTGTCCACCTCATCACTCCAACACACAACCACGATTCCTTCTCCTAAACAAACAGATTTCAGAACCATTTCCCTATTCAAAGTTATTTTGATATCTCCCCCATGTATAAAATGTAAAATCTAAACTCAATGACTTTTAAGTCTTCCAATTAGCTCTACTGGGACATCCAGAGTCTCCACCTCTCTGCTTTTCAAATAAATAAGATAAAAATTTAAAACAAAAATGCAGAAAAAGCATTGCATGCACCCCAGAAACCTGGCCCTCATCTGTTTCTGATCATTTGCTAACCCCCTTAGCAGTAACCACTGTCCAGATCTATGGTTAACTGCTTGCTTGCTTTTAGTTTTACCACCACCAGGAACATCCTTAAAGAGCACATCTTACTCCGCCTGTTTTTGAATCACACATTATGGGCTCCTTCATGAAGATTTACTTGTAAAACCTCACTTAGGCAGCTGTGTAATTCCGCTTCCTCACCTCAACACATCACATTGACACTGGGGCGGACCATTCGTTGTGGTGGCGGCCGCCCTGCGTGTTGCAGGTTTGGCAGCATCACCCATTAGTGTCCGAAGCACAGATGTCTCCAGAGGCTGCCAAACACCCCAGGGGAGGCACAATCATCCTGACTGAGAACCGCGGCTCGAATTCACTCACTCCCACTGCTCGGTCATTCATGGTGCTCCGCTCTAGGAATGCATCCCAGCTACCACTGTGAGTCATGTCCTCACGACATTAATGTCATAACGTCCTTACGAACACGCTGACCCAAACCCCGGGGGCCTATGCACGAACGGGAATGGCGGGGCCATTGCTTTTGACTTCGTTTGATAATACGAAATCTTTTCTCCAAAGTGGTTGTACTACACGAGAGTATTCCTCATGAAATATTAAGAGGAAGCAGCAACTACAGAGGCGCCTACCTCCTGACCAAATGCAAAGATACTGGGGGAGGAATGCATTCACTGCCTGTGGCTGGTCCCTTTCTCTAAACTTGCATAGCATTTACAGACAGCTCCGCACGGCTTATTCACCCCATACTTCCCCAAAGATAAGCTCTTACGTAGCACGGGAACTGCCTTTTATTTCTTCTTTAGTTTTCCTTTCTGGCCTTACCAACCCAGTGTTGCGCGCGCGCGCACACACGCACACATTAAACAAGTGCACCCTGGATAAACGACCACGGACACGCTTCGCGACCTCCTGAGCCCGAGAGCGGAGCTGTAAAAGGCAGCAACACCCAGGAAACCCGATTTCCAGACTTGGCTCTCAGGAACGACGGCTGACAGCAGCCACAGGCGGGGAGCAGAAGGCGCGGACCGCCGCTGGCCACCGCCGCACAGCCACAGGGTCACTGGAACGGGCCGTGCGGCCTGCTCCGCCCCGCGCCCGGGCTTCCGGGCAAGGCCGGCCGGCGCTGTTCGAAGCCTCGAGGGCCAGCCGCGCGCCAAGGCTGCGGGAAGTTCTTGTCAGCCACTCGCTCACCCGATTGGGATATTCCTTCTCCACACAGTCCCCACACATCGCGGAGCCGTCCACTGGGAGCGTCCTCCGGCGCTTCCGGGAAGACGAACTCTCGCGAGAGCTGAAGAAGAGCCGGTTGCCGCCTGCGCGCCGAGTGTTCGGCCCCCGCGGTGTTTGGTATCCCGAAAGCATTCGAAGTCTCCGCCCCTTAGCAACTGTTGTTAGGGGCTGGGCGTGGCGCCACGGGCGAGACCGGTGGGGAAGGCGCCCGACGTCCTAAAGCTTCGGAGAAAACAGGCACGGGCCGTGAGGTGACCGGTGTGGCGGGAAGGGAAAGTGGATCCTGGACTCGGCCAAGTTCCCGACGGCGCTTTCCTGATCTTAGGCTGACGAGACTCACGACCGGACATTGTTTCCTGCTGCCTCGGCTTATGTGGAAAACCGAAATGATAACACTTACTACCTTGCCGAACCGCTTTGTGGGGCAGCGAGAGTCATGAGGCCAGGTCTCAGCAGGTGAATGAACGTTTGGGAAGAGGCACTTGGAACTTTGCAGGGAACCTCTTCTAAAGAACACCTAAATGGTTACTGAGCGATGGCCATCCCAACGCCCTCTGGAGGACTTGGCCGTGGAAACGAACGTGTTTCTCTCGCCCTGTGCCTCGCGGAGGCACCTGCGTGGCAGGCAAGCCCCGTGTAGGTAGAAAACCCCCGGTCAAGTATCCCTGCATCATTTTCCAACCCTGCCAATCTCCAAACTTTCCGACTGAATTGACAGCGTCTTAGTATTCACAACGATATGATTAACCTGAGTAAGAACCCCTGTGTTGTCGCTGTGCCATCCACCTGTCTTCATCATACCCCCAGCTACTCCAGCGGGGACTCTCGGTGGGAATATTGGAATCCTTTCTGTCTTTAAGATTTATTTTGTGTATTTGAAAGACAGAATAACAGAGAGAGGGAGAAAGTCTTCCATCTGCTGGGTCACTCCCCAATTGACCGCAACGGCCAGAGCTGCCAGGAGCCAGGACCTCTAGGTCTCCCATGCGGGTTCAGGGGCCCAAGGACTTGGGCCATCTTCTACTGCTTTCCCAGGCCATAGCAGAGAGCTGGATGGGAAGTGGAGCAGCCAGGACTCGAACCGGCGCCCATATGGGATGCCAGCACTGGAGGCAGCAGTTTTACCTGCTACGCCACAGCGTCAGCCCCATAATTCTGCCTTGCAAGTAAATAAATAAATCTTTAGAAAAATTAATTCTGACTTTTAATGTCATTACCATTGAATCTTTTTTATCCAATCGTATGGATACGTGTTGAATATATTTGATGTATACAAGGAGTTGTGGACAACAGGAAGATGACAATAACATTGTCCCTCCCTGCTCTCCAGAGCCTTACAAGACCATCTGAGAGATGAAGTGAGCACAAATACACATAATTACTGGGAAGGACGGGATACGAAGAGCACAGAATAGACTAAACCCAGGTGGAAGGGTGGGAAGAGAATGCATCTGGCTTTAAAAACTAGAGGTTTTTAGTATTGGAATTTCAAGTGGAGCATGCCAAGGAGTTTGGGTTTTATTTTGCAGGAGGTAGAGAGGCACAGTAGTTGTGGATCATTGTAGCAGCATTGGGTTGGGTCTGATTGGAACTGGGAAACTGCAGACGTGAAAGGCAGTCACTAACAGAAACCACTAGGGGGAGATGCAGAGCTTTGTGCCTCATCCGCGATAAGAACACACAAGGGAAATTCAAAAGCTCATGGAAAATGGAATTAAAAATGGGTTTATTTTTGTGCCCAGAATTTGAAAATTCACAATGCTCTTTTTTTTTTTTTTGACAGGCAGAGTTAGACAGTGAGAGAGAGAGAAACAGGTCTTCCTTCCGCTGGTTCACTCCCCAAATGGCCGCTACAGCACTGCACCGATCCAAAGTAACCAGGACAGAATCCGGTGCCCCAACCGGGACTAGAACCCAGGGTGCCAGCGCCGCAGGTGGAGGATTAGCCAAGTGAGCCATGGCGCCAGCCCCACAATGCTCTTTTGATATAGGCATTTCCATGAAGTTTTTGAAGAACCCTTAAACATAACAAAAAATAAAATAGTGCAGTCACAGATCTCCAAGATCTTTGGTGTGAACTGAGGCATGGGAGACAATCCATGTATTTGTGAGTGCCTTGTTATCTTTCCAGAGTGATGGTGTATTTTGTTATTAAAATGAACAAGTGAAAAAAGGTCATCTTATTCATCGGCACAAAAGTTCAAGAGCTCAGGACTGTTTAGTCAATGAAAGCTTCTGTTCCCATCTAGCCATGTTCAGGGAAGAGAGGCAGCCAGTGAGACTGGGAGGAAGGGGTGGGCAGGCCTAGAAATGGAAGTATGACTGTAGTAGCAGGAACCCTAAAGTGTCTGATGTTGACAGGTGGGAGAGAAGAAAGCCGAGTTCACCAGACAGAAGAGGTCAGCAACGGAGAAGAATGAACACGTAGTGGTATGGGCGGGTGTTTAGCCTAACAGTTGAGACCCCAGTTGGGAAGCTGAGAGCCCTTTTTGGAGTGCTTAAATCTGAGTCCTGGCTCCAGAGCCAATTCCAGCTATGAGCTGCCGTGCACCCTGGGAGTGCAAGGAGCTGGCTCTCTGTACTTGGATTGGGTGCCTAGGTCCTGCCTGAGGCCACTGCAGGCGTGTGGGGAGTGAACCAGTGAGTGAAAGCTCTCTTTGTTTCTCTCTTTCTCTGTCTCCCTGCCTCATTAATAAATAAATAGCCTTTGGAACTAAAAACGAGTCAATAAAATCAATTTTCTTCTCTCTTATAAGGTAGTATAGAAACTAGCATTCACAGAAACCATTTTGGGATTAACTTCTAGTATAAGGAAGCTTCAAAAAGTTCGTGGAAAAATATGTATTATGAAAAAACTGCACAGATTTAAAACCTTTTTGGCATGGAAATAAACTTATCTTTAAATTCCATTTTCCATGAATTTTTAAAAAAGATTTATTTTATTTATTTGAAAGGTAGAGTTACAGAGAGAGGTAGAGACAGAGAGAGAAAGAATGAACCATCCACTGGTTCACTCCCCAAATGGCCTCAACAACTGGAGCTGGACTAGGCCAAAGCCAGCAGCCAGGAGCTCCTGCTGGATCTCCCACACAGGTGCAGGGACCCAAGCACTTGGGCCACTCTCCGCTGCTTTCTCAGACACATTAGCAGGGAGCCAGATCAGAAGTGGAGCAGCCAGGACTTGAATCTGCACCCATATGGAATGCCAGTGCTGCAGGCCCTGGCTTTAACCTGCTGCACCACAGCACGGGCCCCTCTATGAACTTTTTGGTCTTCTCATAGAATCTTCCCTAGGACAATAGCCTATCCATTGAAGTCTTTAATAAACACAGGATGTCAATGATGTATATCAAATATACCCACATGTTGCACTTTATATATATAGCTGCTTGTCATTTGATAAAAGGAATCCATTGAGGAAAATATAAATATTAAAATAGTTCTACTGGGTCTGGCACTATGGTGCAGTGGGTTAAGCTGCCACCTGTGATACTGGCATCCCATATCACAGTTTGAGTCCCTGCTGCTCCACCCAATCCAGCTCCCTATTAATGCACCTGGGAAGGCAGCAGAAGATGGCCTAAGTGCTTGGGAACCTGCCACCCATAATGGGTTTGGGGGGGGACCTAGATGGAGTTCTAGGCTCCTAGCTTTGGCTTGGCTCAGCCCCAACTGTTGCCATTTGGGGGTGAACTAGTGGAAAGATATCTCTCTCTCTCTGCCTTTCAAATAAATAAAATGATTTTTTTAATGGTCTGGCTTGCTTGCATAATTACTTTCATGGCAAGAGAGATGTTTTCCCTAACGAGTGCAGTTTGAATCTCCTTTTAATAACTTTCTTTCTTTTGCCTTTTATGATCCCCAAACCAAAAGGCTAGAAGGGTGCACTACAGACCACACCTATTCTCCTCATCCTTTTTTTTTTTTTTTAATATGTAAAGAGGTGCCATGGGGCTGGCACTGGGGCACAGCAGGTTAACACCCTGGTCTGAAGTACCGGCATCCCATATATCCCATATCCCATATCCCAGCTGCTCCTCTTCTGATCCAGCTCTCTGCTGTGGCCTGGGAAAGCAGTGGAAGATGGCCCAAGTCCTTGGGCCCCTGCACCTGTGTGGGAGACCCGGAAGAAGCTCCTGGCTTCTGGCTTCGGATCGATGCAGCCCCGGCCATTGCGGCCAACTGGGGAGTGAACTATCAGATGGAAGATCTTTCTCTCTCTGCCTCTCCTCTCTGTAACTCTGACTTTCAAATAAATAAATAAATCTTAAAAAAAAAGAGAGGTTCCCAGGAGATTTTCTGGTAATATTGTTAGGCCAGGCTTAGCGTTGGAGGGAAAGAATCTGACTCCAACTCATCTACATGGAGAAGATGTGTGTCCTTCTTTCCATTGGCTCAAGGGAAGCATGAAACTGAAGTTGGTGGTTGCCTTTACCTAGTTTCACCTGCCTGAGATAGATGAGTTATCAGCAACTCTGGGTTAACACAGTGTACGCGGGTGAACCTGATGAAGACAAGTTCACAAGAGCTGCTAGAAGTCAGGGTCACCCATTTTCTTCCTAACTCAGTGGCTGAGTTGGCGAACCCTTTGTGGTTCTCGCAGCCCACTTTGAGCTACTTCCCCTACCTACACAGGCTCCAGCCTGGCAGGCACATGGCATTTAAAAGAAGGAAGCAGCCCGCACTGCCCTTCGCTTCTGTTTCCTTCAGCTCTCTTCGCTTTCTTTTAAAATACAGATGATCTTTTCCATATAGATGTTTCATGACAGAAAGATACTTTAAAAAGTTCATGGAAAATAGAATTGAGAGGTAAGTTTTATTTTGGTGCAAAACCTTTTTTTAAATCCATGTGTAACTTTTTTTTCATAATATCCATTTTTCCATGAACTTTATGAAGATCCTTCATATGTAAAAATCCCTGATGTAGCAGCCTTTGGAAAAATATTGTATCCAATCTTACATGGATGGGATGGATTTATAATCAAAACATGGGGCAGGTTTTGGTGTGGTGACTAAGACACTGCTTGGGATGCCCACATCCTATGTTGGAGTGCCTGGGTTCGAGTTCCACCTCCATTCCCTGTTTCAGCTTCCTGTTTTTTTTTTCCCAAAGATTTATTTATTTACTTGAAAGTCAGAGTTACACAGAGAGAGAAGGAGAGGTGCAGAGAGAGAGAGAGAGAGACCTTCCATCCGCTGGCTCATCTCCAAATGGCTGCAACAGCCAGAGCTGAGCCAATCCGAACCAGGAGCCAGGAGCTTCTTCCGGGTCTCCTACATGGATGCAGGAGCCCAAGGACTTGGGCCGTCTTCTACGGCCTTCCCAGGCCATAGCAGAGAGCTGGATGGGAAGTAGAGCAGCCAGGACTCGAACCTGCGCCCATTTGGGATGCTGGCACCACAGGCGGAGGCTTTACACACTACACCACAGCGCCGGCCCCTCAGCTTCCTGTTAATGATCCTGAGAAGCAGCAAGTGATGGCTCAAGTCCTTAGGTCCCTGCCATTCACACGGGAGACCTGGATTGAGTTCCTAGCTCCTGGCTTCTGCCTGGGCCAGCCCCAGCCGTTGTGGGTGTTAAAGGTGAACCAGCAGATAGGAGCTCTCTGTTTCTCTGCCTTTCAAATAAATAAAATAAATTTTGAATCCGAATGTAACGGGTATTTAGATATGTCTTTGCTATGGGTTGTTTTCTTCCTAGGATTCAGTAAAACTTAGAGTAGACCTTTGTTTCCACCACTCTGAGAGGTAAAAGGGTTTGGGATTTTAGAGAAACTGGGGAGTGAGGAACAGGAGTCAAGAGGCTCCTGTGTTTTCTGGAGAATGACCAACAGCTGGGTTTTTCCTTTTAGATAACTCAGGCACAAAATTCAGAGCAATGAAGAACCTTGGATAGTGTTGAAAGACTGATGTTGACTTGGAATGGAGAAGGTGTGCACAGAAGTTTCCAGGAATATTTGGGAAATAACATGGTGATTTAAAGTTAAAAATTTGGATTCTTGTCCCAATTGTGTCTTAATAATAGGACACAAGAAAGTTGCTCATTGGCCTTTAGTTTTCTCATTAGGAAAAATAATGGCCACAATAAACCCACCTGCCTCACACAGGGTCACTTTTTCAATGATATGCAAATATATCAGATATAAGATTGTATATATATATGACTTGAGGGTGTTAAGAACTATAACTCTGGGGCTGGCATTGTGATGTGGCGGGTTAAGCCTGCTATTCAACGCCTCACATCAAGGCAGCAGTTCCAATCCCGGCTGCTCTGCTTCCGATCCAGTTCCTTGCTAATGTGCCTGGGAAAGCAGAGAAGCTGGCTCAAGCACTTAGGCCCCTGGCACCCAACATGGGAGACCTGGATGGGACTCCTGGCCCAGCCCTAGCCATGGTGGCCATTTGGGGAGTAAACCAGCAGAGAGAATATCCTCCTCTCTCTGTCTTTCCCTCTCTATCAGTCTGCCTTTCAAATAAATTTAAAAATTAAGAAATATAAGTCTGACTTTAAGCCTGAGGAGGTAGAAGGGAGGCTAAGAAATCAGGAAAGGAGCCTGATGATGACAAGAGCCTGCCAACGTGGGACTCTGGAGCTGAACTGGGTCCTGTGAGACCATGAACTTAGATTTGTGCACAGTGATCTGTATGCACTTGAGAAGACAGAGTGAGCCCATTGTGCTGCAGAGGACACTGGGATAGAAGCCTGGGGTTAGTGAGGGAAACCGCAGGAGAGGGAGAGAGCAAATGGCCAGGCTACTCCAAGAAGCCAACTTGAAAAGTTCCCTGAAGGCACAAAGTCGGGAGCCTTCTTTGCAAGCCCTTCTACCTAATCATACACTCCCAGCCCTGCTGCTGCTTCCTTGATCTTCTTTCTCTTTATAAGATCTTTGAGAACTAATCAGAAAGTGCATAGTGAGATTTGTGAGAATGGAGGCACATGAATAAACACCCATGGTAGATAGTGCCAAGAACGGAACAGGTGTAATAAATCTCGTTGTGTCACTGCTTTAAATGCTCCATGATTCCCTAGTGCCCTCTGAATAAAGACTGAATTCCTTCTTCCTGCACCCAAAGCCTTTTAAAATTTGGCCCCAAATGCTTCTCTAGCCCCAGGCCCCACTGTCCCTCACATCTCCTCCTGCTGGCACTTCCTTGTCATCAGTTTCTGTTTCTAGTGACACTAAGTTTCTCATGACCCTAGCCACACCAAATCCTAACCAGAATGGCCCTTTCCTCAAACGCTTTGTACAAGATGCATTTATTTGTTTATTTGAAAGGCAGAGTTACAGAGAAAGGGAGACACACACACACAGAGAGAGAGAGAGAGAGAGAGAGAGAGAGAGAAAGAGAGAGAGAGAGAGATCATTCATCTGCTGGTTTAATTCCAAAATGATCGCATCGGCCAGAGCTGGGCCAGCCTGAAGCCAGGAGCCAGGAACTCCACCCCGGTCTCCCAGGTCAGTGGCAGGGACCCAAGCACCTGGGCCATGTCTGGCTGCCCTCCCAGGCGCTTTAGCAGGAAGCTGGATCAGAAACAGAACTGCCAGAATTTGAACCACACTATGAGATGGGATGCTGGGATTGCAAGCAGGGCTTAACCCACAGCACCACAACACCCAGCCCCTCTTTGATTGTTGAACTCCCATTTAGTCTCTCAGAAATGGCTTTACCATCATCTCTTTCATGAAGACCAGATATTATTAAGATCACATTCTTAGTACCTATAACGACACTTTATTCAGTCTCCTATTATGATGTGCACAGTTAGCACTTGATGGTGAACATGAGCACTTATTTCCAGCTTTAAGCATTATGCCTGACTCATAAAGCATACTAAGTATGTCCTTTCTTGATTGGTATGAGCTGAACATATTGTGTCACATATCTTACCAGCTTACTCCAAATTCCATAGCCAAAAGCAGCCATGATCCCAACTATTTTACCCTCCTTATTCCAGGTCCTTGGTTTCAAAGGTTTTAAAACTTGAGATGGAAAGCCAGTGCCGCGCCTCAACAGGCTAATCCTCCGCCTTGCGGCGCCGGCACACCGGCTTCTAGTCTCGGTCGGGGCGCCGGATTCTGTCCCGGTTGCCCCTCTTCCAGGCCAGCTCTCTGCTGTGGCCAGGGAGTGCAGTGGAGGATGGCCCAGGTGCTTGGGCCCTGCACCCCATGGGAGACCAGGATAAGTACCTGGCTCCTGCCTTTGGATCAGTGCTGTGCACCGGCTGCAGCACGCTGGCTGCGGCAGCCATTGGAGGGTGAACCAACAGCAAAGGAAGACCTTTCTCTCTGTCTCTCTCTCTCACTCTCCACTCTGCCTGTCAAAAAAAAAAAAAAAAAAAAAAAAAAACCTTGAGATGGAAAACAACCAAAAAAATCTTTCAGGAAAATGAGCTGTAGTTAAAGAATATTTTTGAGCCTTTGCCTCAGTAGCTATCAGGTTGCTTAGAGTGCCCACAACATTTCAAAGTGCCTGGGTTTGGGGTCAGCACTGTAGTGTAGTAGGTTAAGCCTCCGTTTGCGGCACTGGCATCCCATATAGGCACCAGTTCGAGTCCCAGCTGCTCTACTTCCAATCTAGCATCTCTGATGATGGCCTGGGACTGTCGTGGAAGATGGCCCAAGTGCTTGGACTCCTGCACCCACATGGGAGACCCAGAAGAAGCTCCTGGCTTCGGATTGGCCCAGCTCTAACTGTTGTGGCCATTTGGGGAGTGAGCCAGTGGATAGAAGACCTTTCTCTCTGTCTCACCCTCTCTCTGTCTGTAACTCTGCCTCTCAAATAAATAAATCTTTCTTTAAAAAAAATAAAAAGTGCCTGGTTTCTAGTCCTAGCTCTGCTTCTGATTCCAGCTTCCAGTTACATCAGACAGTGGGAGGCAACAGATGATGATGGAAGTACTTGGGTCTCTGCCACCCACATGAGAAATGCAGATTGAATTTCATGTCCCTGGCTTTGGCCTGGCCCAGCCCCTGCTATTGTGGGCATTTGAGGAGTGAAGCAGAGGATGGAGGATCTTTCTCTTCCAGTCTCTCTCCTTCTGTCTCTCTGCCTTTGAAAAGAAATGAAAATCAGTGATAAATATTGTTTGAAAAAGATTTATTTATTTTATTTTGAAAGGCAGAATTACAGAGAGAGAGATAGACAGACAGACAAACAGATATCTTCCAATCACTGGTTCACTCCACAAATGGCCACAATGGTCGGAGCTGGGCCAGGCTCAAGCCAGGAGCCAGGAGCTGCTTCTGGGTCTCCCACATGGGTGCAAGGCTCCAAACACTTGGGCCATTCTCCACTGCTTTCCCAGGCACATTAGCAGAGAGCTGGATTGGAAGTGGAGCAGCCAGGACTCAAACTGGTACCCATATGGGATGCCAGCAGTGCAGGCTATGGCTTAACCTACTACACTACAGTGCCAGCCCCACTGAATAAACATTTTAAAAATTGTTTTAAAGTCAATATCCTCTTCTTCAATGAGTCACCAATAACTTATTGCTAAGTTATATCTCCGTGTTGTCTCCATCAGAAGAAAGATTCAGCCTAAGGCATGGATTATTCAACCAGGAGAGCAATGTGTTCCAATACCATTCAACTTAACACCTCATTGCTTTCTAGGAAATGATCTGTAAATTTAGAGTTCAGTTTGTCACCTCATTCTTAGAAATTTAGGAACACATTTCTGACTTAAATTAGTTCTATGAACCACTTTATATTTCTCTTTGATAGATAGTTGGATCCACAGTGGTGCTGTGGTTTCAGCATGTCCTCCAAAGATGTGTGGGCTGGAAGCTTGGTCCCCACTGTAGTGATGTCGAGAGGGGCGGAATCCTTAAGAAGTGGTGGGGCCTGGTGGAGGGTCATCAGGTCACTGGGAGCCTCACCTGTGGATGAGATTAATGTTGGTCTCGGGGAACCCTGGTTTGTTCCCATGAACCATGAACTATGAACCATGATTCAGGGGGAGTCTGGCCCCTGAATCTTGCTTGCTTTCTGTCTCAGCAATGGAAAATCCACCCCCCTCCCCACTTTTTTTTTAAATTTCCATGTTTTTTTTTTTTCCATTTTATTTGAAAGGCAGAGAGAGAGAGAAAGAGAAAGAATCATCCATCCACTGGTTTATGATCCAAATATTAGCAGCCAGGACTGGGCTAACCTGAAGCCAGAATCCCAGAACTCAATCCAGGTCTCCAAAGAGGGTGGCAGGAACCCAAATACTTGAGCCATCATCTGCTGCCTCCCAGGGTGTACGTTAGCAGGAAGTTGGTCAAAAGTAGAGTAGTGAAGACTCATTCCAGGCACTCTGCTATGGGCACACACACATCCCAAGTGGTGACCCAACCACTGCAGCAAGTGCTCACCCCTGAGAGCTCCCCTCCGCACAGGCTGCCAACACGATGCCACCCTCCATGGTATAACGCAGCCAGGAGGCCCTCACCAGAGACAACTAGATGTTGGCACGATGATCTTGGGCTCTCATACTGTGAGGAAAATGAGTCTCTTTTCTGTATAAAGTAGCCAGCCTCAGGAATCTTGTTACAGCAACAGGAACTGCATTAGGACATACAGCTTGTTGACTTGAGTTGAAGGAGGGTCGGTGAATCTTCTGTCAGAGTGAGCTCTTTATGTCTCATCTGTTCGGTTAGTACTTGAGCTGTCTGCCACAGAGAGCCTTTCATTTCAAAAGAATTTTCAAAATTATACATGGTGCTTAGCATAAATATACCGGGAAATAGTAATATAGAATTATCACTCTGGAATTCAATTCAACCCATGTAACTGATGCTTGGGGCTTTTCTTTTTTTTTTTTTTTAAGATTTATTTATTTATTTGAAAAAATTACAGAGAGGAGAGGCAGAGAGAGAGAAGTCTTCCATTTGCTGGTTCACTCTCCAATTGGCTGCAACTGCCACAGCTGCACCCATCTGAAGCCAGGAGTCAGGAGCTTTCTCCAGGTCTCCCAGGCAGGCACAGGGGCCCAAGGACTTGGGCCATCCTCTACTGTTTTCCCAGGCCACAGCAGAGAGCTGGGTCAGAAGTAGAGCAGCTGGGACTTGAACTGACTCCTATACAGGATGCCAGCACTACAGGCAGCTGCTTCATCCACGAGCCACAGCACCGGCCCCAAGGGGACCTGTCTTCAAGTAGCTCAGGACCTGGCGATGGGGTGGGGGTGGGGGACCAGTGACCACGACATAGTGTCATGACTGCCCTATGGATGCCCCTGGGGCCCAGAGAAAGGGCAGCATCCTATCCTGAGAGGTTAGAGATAGGAAGGGTCGCAGACTTGCAAAGATTCTCCAGAAGGCTTGGTACGCCATCAGACTCTTTAAAGTTGGGTTGACATTTGGGGATTGTGAAAGGAAAGGCCACCACAAAACACACCAAACACCAGAGTAAGGGAAAAGGTTTATTGTCAAGTGGGGGACACCCAACAGGCTGCCTCCCCGTGCACAGAGAGAACAGCAGCCTGTACTGGGAGAACAGGTCTTATAGAGCTTTGCGGCGGTCAGGAAGTGGGAACAACGAGTCCCGTTAGGGTGGGGTGGAGCTGACACTTGTGACTGGGCCATTTGGTCACCTGACTTCTAATAAGTCAGGCTGGGCTTAGAAAGATGATACCTATTGGGCATTGCCTAAAACCTCCATTGCAATATGGCGCCTGGCGGATGTTCGAGGGGCGTGTTTGCGGCTGCTGCGGTTAAGCCATGTAAGATCAGACCACCTGCAGGGATAGGTCCACTTTAGTTCCCAACACGTGGACAGTGCATGATCCCTATACTTTGCTTAAGATGCCCTGTGCGTGGTCCACCCACGCCTGCATGACCTTTTCACTGATTGGCTCCCCTGCTGCGCATGTCTTCTGTAAGCCTCATAAGCCTGTACACTTCCTCAATAAAGTAGTTCCTGCTTCCACAGAACTCACGGTGCTTCCTGTGATCTTGACCCGTTGACCTTACCTTTACCGTTCGCCTTGTTGGGGAGTGCTTGTACTGTTCCCTGCTGGTCAGGGGCCAGCCTCAGTCTTGAGACCCCAACAGATAGCATATTAATAACAGATTGGCGGGAGTTTTAGTGTAATGGGTTAAGCTGCCACCTAGGATGCTGGCATCCCATATGGGCAGTGGTTCCAGTCCTAGCTGCTTCAATTCAATCTAGCTACCTGCTAATCCACCTGGGAAAGCAGCGGAAGACTGCCACACACATGGGCGACCTGGATGAAGCTCCCGGTTCCTGGCTTCAGCCTGGCCAGACCCAGCCATTGTGGCAATTTGGAGAGTAAACCAGCAGATGTAAAATTCTCTCTCTCTCTCTCTCTCTCTCTCTCTCTCTATGTTTTTCAAATAAATAAAATCTTAAAAAAAAAAAAAAAACAGAAAGGAGCATGTGTGTTAATGGTTTTGATGCATTTTTCCTCCAAAAAAAAAAAATCCCTCCTATTAAAATTTAATTGCCAATGTAGTAGTACTGAGAGGTGCTAGGGCCATTAAGAGGTGTTTGGGTCATGAAGCCTCTGTCCTCATGAAGGGACTGATGCAGGTCTCATCAGAGTGGGTTAGTTATTGCAAGAGCAGCTTGTTATCACCCTGTGTCCCCTCCTCTCTGCATATCACTTGCCCTTTTGCTCTTCTGCTGTGTGCGGGGCAGCACAAGGCCCCCACCAGAAGCTGAGCAAATGCAGCCACCAGATCTTGGATTTCCAGCCGCCAAGCTAAATAAACCTCTTTTTTTTTTTTTTTTTTTTTTTTTTTTTTTTTTTTTTTTTTAGGAGTGGAGCTCTTTATTGAACAAGAAAATGCTCAGTCAAAAAGCCCGAAGCCCATGTCGTCATCAGACTCCTCAGATTCTTCTTTCTTGGCTTCCACCTTCTTCTCCTCAGCTGGGGCGGCGGCGGCCGCGGGTGCAGGGCCTCCTGCCGGGGCTGCGCCAGCGGCTGGAGCAGGGCCCCCGGCCCCTACGTTGCAGATGAGGCTCCCAATGTTGACATTGGCCAGCGCCTTCGCGAACAAGCCAGGCCAGAAGGGCTCCACGTTGACGCCGGCTGCTTTAATGAGGGCGTTTATCTTGTCCTCCGTGACGGTCACCACGTCGTCGTGCAGGATGAGGGCGGAGTAGATGCAGGCGAGCTCGGAGACGGAGGCCATGGTGCGGGGCTGGCGCTGCCGGGCGCGGTGCTAGTCGCAGGATGAAGTGAGGGCCTCACCCCAACGCGGCCTTAGCTTCCTCGGAAGAACCGAGCACCTTGGCGGCAGCTGAGGAAAGGGGCTAAATAAACCTCTTTTCTTTTTTAAATTTTGTTTAAGTTACACAAGTTTCATGTATTTCATATATGCAGATTTAGGAACATAGTGACACTTCCCCCTCTACCCTCCCAATCTCTTTTCTTTATAAATTATCCAGTCTCAGGTGTTCTGTTAGAGCAGCAGAAAGTGGAGTAAGATGCTGTGTAAAGTAGAGCAGCACAGAACGAGTTTGGAGAGGTGTGGTTCATAGGATAGGTAGCACAGATCTAAGTATTATCAAATCCTTTCATGATAAGAAGAGATAAGATAAGACTTTATAGTCATGGCCAGGCCCAGCCCCGCTGGAAATAACCATGAAATATATTTTATATTGCTCAAGAGTCTTCCTACAGAGGTTGGCACTGTGGCATAGCAGGCAAAGCTGCCATCTGCAGCTCCGACATCCCATGTGGGCGTCAGTTCAAGTCCTGGCTGCTCCACTTCCAGTCCAGCTCCCTTCTAGTGTGCCTGGGAAAGCAGTGGAAGATGGCTCAAGTGCTTGGGTTCCTGCATCCACACATGGGAGATCCAGAAGAAGCTCCTGGCTCCTGGATTCAGAATGGCCCAGCTCTGGCTGTTGTGGCCAGCGGATGGAAGATTCTCTCTCTCTCTCTCTCTCTCTCTCTCTCCCCCTCTCTCCCTCTCTCCCTCCCTCTCTCCCTCTCTCCCTCTCTCCCTCTCTCCCTCTCTCCCTCTCTCTTTCTGTAACTGTGCCTTTCAAATAAACAAATAAATCTTTTAAAAAAAAAAAGATTCTTCCCACTGTGTATTTCCCACCAAACAGTTACATGAGACATACATAAGTGAATTCACATATGAAATCACATCCCAGCTCTTTCACTTATTAGCTGGGAAAAGTTGGGAAAGGTAACTTCTTTGCACCTATTTTCTCATTTGCAAAATGTGCACACACCTTCTACACTGAGTTGCTGAGAGAATTAAAGGAGATAGTCCACATGACTCAGAGTTGTTTTTTTTTTTTTTTAAGATTTATTTAGTTATTTGAAAACCAGAGTTACAGGGAGAAGGAGAGGCAAAGAGAGAGAGAGAGGTCTCACATCCGCTGGTTCACTCCCTAATTGGCCACAATGGCCAGAGCTGTGCTGATCCGAAGCCAGGAGCCAGGAGCTTCTGGGTCTCCTACACAGGTGCAGGGGCCCAAGGACTCAGGCCATCTTTTACTGCTTTCTCTGGCCATAGCAGAGAGCTGGATCAGAAGTGGAGCAGCCGGGACTTGAACTGATGCCCATATGGGATGCTGGCACTGCAGGCAGCGGCTTTACCTGCTATGTCACAGCGCCAGCCCCGATCCAGAGGGGATAGCTGAATTAAGTATGCCGTAAGTGTTAGCCATGCTGTGAGGATGAGCCCAGAGAACCTGATGAAGAAATGGTCATCAGGGCTGCTCACTCGTGGCAGCCCCAGAGATCCCAGTGCTAGTTATGATGTTATCTAATGAGCTCCTCTGCACCCCAGAAGATCAAGGCTTAGAGCAACAGCGATTGGCCCTGCCTACCTCAAAGGCCCTGTGTGCACCTGGAGAAGGATGCAGGGAGGCGGCCAAGCAGGAGATAAAGTCGCAAGCAGAGAGAAGGGAATGAGAGATGGACAGAGGGAGCAGCATGATAGGACCAAGGGGTTAGGAAATACACTTTATTTTTTTTTAAAGACTTATTTTGAAAGGCAGTATTACAGAAAGAGAGAGAGGGAGAGAGGGAGAGAGAGAGAGAGAGAGAGAATCTCCTATCTTCTCATTCATCCTCCAAATAGCCATAATGGCCAGGGATGGACCAGGCCAAAGCCAGGAGCTTCTTCTGGGTCTCCCACACAGGTGCAGGGGCCCAAGGACTTGGGCCATCCTCTGCTGCTTTCCCGGGACCATTAGCAGGGAGCTTGATTGTAAGTGGATCACCTGGGACTCGAACAAGTACACATGTAGGATGCTGGTGCTGCAAGTGGTAGCTTTACCAACTAAGCCACAGTACTGGTCTCTAGGGAATACACTTTGACAGCTCATCTGCCAGCAAGCTCATTTATTCCTGGTCTCAACCTTCCAAGGCAGATGGTGACGTCACCTGAGTGAAAAGGAACCAAAGCAAGAGTTTGTCACGTATTCAATACTCACAAAGAGGTCCTCATATAAAACCATTCCAACCAGCAGGCAGGAGGGCATCTCGGGAGTGCTGGGTGCTCTTGTTTCTAAGAAGGTGTTTATCCAGCACTGGAGAGTATGCAGGGAATCTCCAGCTGGGTCATTGTGCTATTATTAGGACCGCTGGTGTTACAGGGGACGTAGAGAGTAGAGACTGTGCCAGATGGGAGTAAAACCATTAGGTCAAACATTCACAGATGAAATCCCACTCAAAACTCCACTGGACAAGAGCAGCCAAAGGCAAATGTCCTGATATGAACCCACGTGAAAACAGAGGAGTGCAATGCTAGTAGGCGGGGTTTCAGCAAGGTCTAAACCTTGCACAGTTTGAACACAATGGTTTTCTTTGCATGGGCCTTTCAGCATCACCCCACACTCCCCCACCCCACTTCCTCCATTTGACTTTGGCCTGATGCTCTTTTGCAGCACTGTTCTGTGAAGTGTCACCCCTGAGATGATCCTGCCCCAGTGATCGCTCTTATCTTGCAGTGTGTGTGCTGGTTCATTCTCAGAGCCTAACTATCACAACTGGCTGCCGGCTTTTCACGTTCTTGGGCCGCCTTCCTTCTTCTCCTTTGGTTACTGCTGATTGAGCAGGGATAATGAGGAACTGGGGTCAAGTGTTAATTAAGTAAAATAAGTCAAGCTATTCAAGATCTTGAAATATTTGGTTTCACATTACTTAGCCACAGCAGCCTTTTTTAGATGTAGTTTATTTGATTTAATAAGCCCCCTGTTTAGGGCTGTCATCATTCTTCAGTGCGACAGTAATGGAAAGAGGTTGTTGTCCAGACATTGCTGCAGAGCAGGACAAGAAGGCGTAGGATAGTGTTTTGGCGTAGAGGATAAAGCCGGCACCTGTGATGCCAGCATCCCATATGGATATCAGCGCAAGTCCCTCAAGAAGCTCCTGGTTCCTGGTTTCAGTCTGGCCCAGTCTTGGCCATTAATGCCACTTAGGGAGTGAACCAATGGATAGAAGATCCGTCTCTCTCTCTCTCTCTCTCTCTCACTGTAATTCTGCATTTCAAAATAAATTTTAAAAATGAAACTTTAAAAAAAAAAAGGCAGTACCATCTGCCAGTGGCCCCAACCCAGTCTTCACCAAAATCTTTTAAAAAATTTTTATTTATGGGCCGGCGCCGCGGCTCACTAGGCTAATCCTCCGCCTAGCGGCGCCGGCACACCAGGTTCTAGTCCCGGTCGGGGCGCCGGATTCTGTCCCGGTTGCCCCTCTTCCAGGCCAGCCCTCTGCTGTGGCCAGGGAGTGCAGTGGAGGATGGCCCAGGTGCTTGGGCCCTGCACCCCATGGGAGACCAGGAAAAGCACCTGGCTCCTGGCTCTTGCCATCGGATCAGCGCGGTGCGCCGGCCGCGCGCCAGCCGCGGCGGCCATTGGAGGGTGAACCAATGGCAAAGGAAGACCTTTCTCTATGTCTCTCTCTCTCTCACTGTCCACTCTGCCTGTCAAAAAAATTTTTTTTATTTATTTGGAGCCGTCGCTGTGGTGTAGTAGGCTAAGCCTCCACCTATGGCACTGGCATCCCATATAGAGGTGCCAATTCATGTCCTCTTCCAATCCACCTCTCTTTTTATGGCCTGGGAAAGCAGTGCAAAAAGATCCAAGTGCTTAGGCCCCTGCGCCAGTGGGAGACCAAGAAGAATCTCCTGGCTCCTGGCTTTGGGTTGGCCCAGCTCCAGCCATTGTGGCCATCTGGGAAGTGAACCAGCAGATGAAAGACCTTTCTCACTGTTTCTCCCTCTCTCTGTCTGTAGCTCTATCTCTCAAACAAATAAATAAAATATTTTTAAATGTTCTTTACTTATTTATTTAATTCATCTGAAAATGAAAGAGACAGATAGACAGAGATCTCTCATCCACCACTTCACTTCCCAAATACCCACAACAGCTGGGGATGGGCCAAGCCAAATCCAGGAGCCAAGAACCAGGAGACAGGAATTTTATCTGGGTCCCCCATGTGAGCCAGCACCTACAGCCTCCCAGGGTGCACACTAGCAGGAAGCTAGGATTAGGAACAGAGCTGGAAATCCAACTCACTCACTCTGAAATGGAATACAAATGTCCCAAGTAGTGTCTTGGCTGCCAAGCCAAATGCCTGCCCCTCAGCAAAATACTTTTTTTTTTTTTTTTTAGGATTTATTTATTTTTTGAAAGAGCTGTGGAGAGGGGGAGAGACAGAAACCTTCCATCCACTGGCTCACTCCCCAATGGCAGCAACAGCCAGGGCTGTGCTGGTTCAAAGCCAGGAGGAAGGAGCTTCTTCTAGGACTCCATTACAGGTGCAGGAGCCCAAGCACTTGGACTATCTTCTGCTGCTTTCCCAGGCATATTAGTGGGGAGCTGGATTGGAAGCGGGGCAGCAGGTACCATATGGGATACCGATGTTGCAGGTGGTCGCTTTACCTACTACCCCACAGCACTGGCCCTTCAGCAAAACTTTGAAGAAAACTTTTGATGTCAATATGTAATCATTGGCTAGTAAATTTACCGCTCTTGAAAATTCGCTCCTAACTCCTGTTTTATTCCTAAGTAACAGACATTACAATGAGCAAACAATTGCTAGTGTGTTTTACATATAAGATACTGGCAGGGCACCGGGTAAACATATAGGGAGAATACATGAATGGAAGAGATGAGACATGTATGCTTAAATATATTTGTGCATATTTAACATGAAAACAAATAAATGACCAACTAACACATGCTGGATACCAAATAAGTAAGCTCCACTGCTCATTTTGGTCTGAACAGTCCCAGTTTCTCCTGTTTGCTCAGTGTAACTGTGCTCCCTTTAACTCTAAAACATCGCGATTTAGATACTAAAGGATCGGGTCCTTGTATGTACAGAGCAGTAGCCTAGGAACGAAGGGGAAGGAGGGATTGTCACTGGCGAGGGCACTTGGCGAGGAGTTCATGGAGCTGGTAGAAAATGAGCTGGACCCTGAAAGAAGCATTGGAGCTTGGGCAAGAGGAGAGTGGCTTCCGGGAGAATATCAAGAACAAAGGAGGCTGGCGCCACGGCTCACTAGGCTAATCCTCCGCCTGCGGCGCTGGCACTCTGGGTTCTAGTCCCGGTTGGGGTGCCGGTTCTGTCCCGGTTGCTTCTCTTCCAGTCCAGCTCTCTGATGTGGCCCAAGAATGCTGGGAGTGGCGTTTGTGGCACAGTGGGTGAACCCATCACCACCTCTACACCATCACTTGCAGCTCTGCCAGCATCCCATATGAGCGCCCATTTGCAAGTCCCAGCTGCTCCACTTCTGATCCAGTTCCCTGCTAATATGCCTGGGAAAGCACTGGAAAATGACCTGAGGGCTTGGCCTCCTGCCACCCACATGGGAGATTTGGATGGAGTTCCAGGCTCCTGGCTTGGGCCTGGCCCAGCCCTGGCTGTTATGAGCATGTGGGGAGATTCACTTCTAGCAGATGGAAGATTTCTCTGTCTCTCCATCTTTCTCTGTCACTCTGCCTTTCAAATAAATAAATACATCTTTAAAATGCAAATGTATTAATTTATTTAAGAGGCTTAGGAAAAGGAACAGAACTCTCATTTTCTGGCTCACTTTGCAAATGCCTATGAAAGCCAGGGGTGGGCCAGGCTGAAGCCAGGAACTGGGACGTCAGCCTAGGTCTCCCAACAATCTGAGCCATCACCTGCTGCCTCCCAGCAGGAGCATGAGCTGGAATTGTGAGTAGAGCTGGGACAAACCCAGCACTCACAGGGGATGTAGGCATCTCAGCCAGTATCTCAACTGCTATGTGGATGCCCACCTCTTATTTTTAAATGCAGTATCTGTGTGTCATTCACATAGCTATAAAAATATGCACTGGATTAGACAGGCACCTTTTACTTTTTTTTTTTTTTTTAAGATTTACTTATTTATTTGAAAGTCAGAGTTACACAAAGAGAGAAGGAGAGGGAGAGAGAGAGAGGTCTTCCATCTGCTGGTTCACTCCCCAATTGGCTGCAATGGCTGGAGCTGTACCAATCCAAAGCCAGGAGCCAGGAGCTTCTTCCAGGTCTCCTACATGGGTGCAGGGGCCCAAGGACTTGGGCCATCTTCTACTGCTCTCCAAGACCATAGCAGAGAGCTGGATTGGAAGTGGAGCAGCCGGGACTTGAACCGGTGCCCATATGGGATGCCAGCACTGCAGGCGGTGGCCTTACCCATAACGCCACAGCGCTGGCCCCCTTACTGTTTAACCTAGTTTATGGAATGTTCAGTTCCAAGATCTGTGTTGTAAATGCTTCATAAATGTTAGCATATAACTTTAGTGATAGATCCACTTGCAGGTCACTTTCTAAATCAAATTTTCTTAAACTAGGAGGGAACTGTATATAAAATTATGTATTTATGTATAAATGTCCATTTTGTCTCAAAGCAGAGGGCCCGTGGCTTTCATCAGATACTCACAAGTCTATTACCCAGAAAAGAGTAAAAAAACATTATTTTTACTCAATCCAATCGTTCCTAGTCATTTCTTGCAAATGATTTTTTTTAGAGTTAGTAACTGATCCACAGACAACAGAACTGGTCCCAGAATCATTTTGGACAATTCCTGCTGCCCTTTTTGTGGGGTCTTGCCTTTGTCTAGACTGAGTGTGGAGTGATGCCATTGCAGACATGGCACACTAAGGCCTCACCATCTGCCCAAGTCCATCTTTCCCTCTTCCCTGTGCTGTTGGGGTTGGGGGGCCCCTACCGTTTTCATGGATCAAGTCACCACTTCTGTCTGATTTCACAGTTTTGTGAAGGGTTTAACAGGAATAAAATCTCTTCTAACATGGCCACTTTTGGGGGGGGGGGCAGGCAGAGTTAGACAGAGAGAGAGAGAGAGAGAGAGAGAGAGAGAGAGAGAGTTATAGACAGTGAGAGACAGAGAGAAAGGTCTTCCTTCCATTGGTTCAGTCCCCTAATGGCCGCTACAGCAGGCACTATGCCGATCTGAAGCCAGGAGCCTGGTAGTTCCTCCCGGTCTCCCATGCGGGTGCAGGGACCCAAGTACCTGGGCCATCCTCCACAGCCCTCCCAGGCCACAGCAGAGAGCTGGACTGGAAGAGGAGCAACTGGGACAGAATCCAGGGCCCCAACCGGGACTAGAACCTGCGGTGCCAGTGCCACAGGTGGAGGATTAGCCAAGTGAGCCACGACGCCGGCCAGAACATGGCCACTTTCACACGTTGTATCCATCAGCTTTAGGGGGTGGGAAGCAAATGCCTGGCTTATTGTTAAAAACTCACTTCCTGGTTTGTTTTCTGCAAAGCTGTTTCTCTTCTGCTGATTAATAACAATTCTCTGGATCTCTCTCTCTGATTCCCTTGGGGAATCCTTCCCCCGTGATTTAATTTAGTTTATGTTCTCATTAGTGCCACCTCCACTCCAGCAGATTTCTTGGGCTTGCACATCATTGCTTTTCCATATGATAAAGTCCATTAGCAACTCTCCAAGCATCCAGGGGAAAGGGAGCTCTTTAATGCAATGGGCTCTACCTCATTTGCCCCTTGCTTCTGGTCCAACTCCCCGGGCCCTTTTGGAGCTTCTTCAGCAGATAATTCCATCGACAGAGAATCAGGGCTGAGCTGGGACATCAAGGTCGGCAGCTGACGAAAGTATTTTTATCCTCAAGGAAAGCACTACCCCTTCGAGTATTTTTAATGCCACTATTCCAGTAGTGATGCAGAGTTGTCTGATACACTCATCGTTTTCTTCCAGGCTCCAGAGCTTACCCAGACGTGATTGTGAGCATTAAATTATCTGGGCTGTGGAATCAAAGAGCTAAGTGCAGCACACCAGGCTGTTTGATCTGCCATTCTAAGCAATGGTTCTCACTTTATCTGCACGTTGGAAACAAGTGGAGAGCTTAAAGAAAATTGATGCTTGGGTCTCATTCCCAGAGATTTTGATTTAATTGGTATGATGTGAAGTAGATACAGTGGGTATTTTTTTAAAAGTTAATCTAGGGGCTGGTGCTGTGGTGTAGTGAGCTAAGCTTCTGCTTGCGGCAATGGAATCCCATATGGGCACCGGTTTGAGTCCCGGCTGCTCCTCTTCCAATCCATCTCTCTGCATTGGCCTGGGAAAGCAGTGGAAGATGGCCCAAGTGTTTTTGGCCCCTGCACCTGTGTGGGAGACCCAGAAGAAGCTCCTGGCTTTGGATCAGCTCAGCTCCAGCCATTGGAGCCATCTGGGGAGTGCACCAGTGGATGGAAGACATCTCTCTCTCTCTGTCTCTCCCTCTCTCTGTAACTTTGCCCCTCAAATAAATAAAAATATTTTTAAAAGTAAATCTATCTGGGCCGGCGCCGTGGCTCACTAGGCTAATCCTCCACCTAGCGGCGCCGGCACACCGGGTTCTAGTCCCGGTTGGGGCGCCGGATTCTTTCCCGGTTGCCCCTCTTCCAGGCCAGCTCTCTGCTGTGGCCAGGGAGTGCAGTGGAGGATGGCTCAGGTGCTTGGGCCCTGCACCCCATGGGAGACCAGGAAAAGCACCTGGCTCCTGGCTCCTGCCATCGGATCAGCGCGGTGCGCCGGCCGCAGTGCGCCGGCCGCGGCGGCCATTGGAGGGTGAACCAACGGCAAAGGAAGACCTTTCTCTCTGTCTCTCTCTCTCACTGTCCACTCTGCCTGTCAAAAAAATAATAATAATAAAAAAATTTAAAAAAAAAGTAAATCTATCTGTTAATTCCATTTTTCCATGAATTAAAAAAGATTGATATTTTATTTCTTTTAAATTTTTTATTTATTTCTTTTTTTATTTCTTAATTTGAAAAGCAAAGAGACAGAGAGAGACATTCCATTTGCTGGTTCACTACCCGAGGGCTGGGCCAGAGCAAAGCCAGAACCCCAGATCTCAATTCAGTTTTCCCATGTGAGTGGCGGACACATATATACTTGAGCCATTACCTGCTGCCTCCTGCAGTGTGCATTAGCAGGAAGCTAGAATCGGAATCAGAGCTGGGACTTGAACCCAGACACTCTGGTATGGGATGTGAGTATACCAAGTGATATCTTAACTGTTGTGCCAAATACCTGCCACCTCTCCCACCCCCATGAGTTGTTTTTGTTTTAGAGACAGAGAGAGAACAAGAGAGAAAGCTCCTACCTGTTGATTCACTCCTCAGTTGCCTACAATGGTTCAATCCAGGTCTCCCAGGAGGCTAGCAGGAGCCCAGATGTTTGAGGCTGCCTCCCAGGGGTTGATGGAAGGCTGGAGCCAGAGCCAGACCAAATCATCAAATGCAACCATTCCAATATGGGATAGGGGCATCTTAACCAGTAGGCCAAAAGCCCACTTCAGCAGAGAGGATTTTTAAAAGCAAGTATAGCGGCTGCCAGTGTTGAGGAGCAGTACTGCAATCAACAGGAGAGATACAATCCAACACTGTCTTCACGGTGTCATAATGCTATCACAAGACAGTAGGGGGCAGAGTTGACTTAAATTTATTCAGAGATAAACGTCTAGACAGGAAATAGTGAGTCATTAAGAATGTAACCTTTACTCTGTAGATTGTGGTCAGCTTTTGTCACAAAGCTCTCATGGACTGGTAGAGTCAAATTGCTTTTTGTAGAAACTGCGATGTACTGGGAGGCCCCTTGGCTGTGGCTGATCAGTAGGGTCACTCTACAATTTGTTGTCCAAACCAGCACACTTCTGAGAGTGCAAGGGGACAGTATTAATGATTAGGCCAGGACAATAAGTGTAAACCAGTGTGGTGGTGAGCAAAATAGGACATATGGTCACCATGTCTTCTATGGGGTCCAGGAGAAGGGCTACGATCCGTAATATGGCTTTATTATCACAACCAGTAGTGACTATGTACTTTCGCTGATCCCTAAAATCTCCTGCATTATTTTCATGTATTCCCTTTTATCATTGTTCCACATCATACCAGATACTTTGGGCAATGGAAAAGAAACTTCAGGGGCTGGTGCTGTGGCATAGCAGGTTAAAGCCTTGGCCTGCAGCATCGGCATTCCATATGGGCACCGGTTCAGGTCCCGGCTGCTCCTCTTCTGATCCAGCTCCCTGCTAATGCACCTGGTAAAGCAGTGGATGGGGGCCCAATTGCTTGAGCCCTGAACTCGCGTGGAAGACCTGGAAGAAGCTCCTGGCTCCTAGCTTCAAGTTGGCTCAGCTCCATCCGTTGAGGCCATTTGGGAAGTGAACCAGTGGATGGAAGACCTCTCTCTGTCTCTACCTCTTTCTCTGTAACTCTGCCTTTCAAATAAATAAAATAAATCTTTAAAAAAAGGAACTTTCAAACATGCTTTTAAGTATCAAGTACTTGTACAATCTAGTTGGGGAGAGAGGATGGATACAGGATAGTTCTCCTTAAATAAAATGTAAGAACCTCCTCAAACACACTTTCAGGGAGCAGAGTATGACAAACCCAGTAATAATTTAGTAAGAATACTACCATAGATTATATTTTGGCTCTTTTTGACTTATGATGACTCTACTCATAGGGTCCTATCATGGTCCCTACATACCTCCAGCACCTCCAGTAGGCAAAGACAAGTTCACTTCCTGAGCTTCTCTGGGTCCACACCTTAGAAATTCTATTCCTTGTGAGTACAGAGACTCTCCCGGGTGCCCTCTTTAGCCTTAGAGAGTTAACTTAACTGTTCAGCCACTGACCCTCAAATTGAATCAAGGAATTTAATTTTAATATGGAAGGTGTGGTACACTTGATGAAAAGCAAATACTATGAAACTGATCATTTAAGTCAACAGCCTCAAGTAGAGTGCACCAGAAGCTGAGCCAATCTGGACTCAAAGACCTTTCCTTCCCGCCCCACACTTTTTGAATGACAGCCGCAGTGCTGACCTGTATTTAATTTAATGTCTCCCACAAGGTTTTTTTTTCTACCAGTTTTTAACATGAGTCACAACTGTTCATTATTTTGTATTTAGGAGGATTACCCTTCCTCCTTTGCTGATTTACCATGTATTAATCCCTATTTGGGTTACTTTATTTTCTAATAATTAATTCCACACTTTTTCACACTTGAGTGATAAGTTTAATTATCAAGATTGACTAGGAAACCTTAGGAAATGCAGATAATTAAAGCATGTTAGTAAAGAAAGCAAAGTTATAAAGATCAATGCTGGGGCCAGCACTGTGATGTAGTGGGTAAAGCAGCTGCCTGCAGTGCCGGCATCCCATACGGGTGCCAGTTCAAGTCCCAGCTGCTCCACTTCCAATCCAACTCTCTGCTATGGCCCGGAAAGCAGTGGAAGATGGCCCAAGTCCTTGGACCCCTGCACCCACGTGGGAGACCCAGAAGAAGCTCCTGGCTCAGCTCTGGCCATTGCACCCATCCGAAGAGTGAACCAGTGGATGGAAGGATCTCTCTCTCTCTCTCTCTCTCTCTCTGCCTCTGCCTCTGCCTCTCTGCAACCTTTCAAATAAATAAATAAATCTTTTTTTTTAAAAAAAAAAGTACATGGTAATGGAATTAAAAGATAAGTTTTTTTTTTTAATATCAATGTTGTTAGCAAATGGTTAGGATTATTTCTTTCAACAGGCTTTGATTGCCGCCAAGGCCAGTCAGATGGTGTGTCAAATCTTTGCATTGTGAATGGGATGAAGGTGGATTGGTGGGGAAGCAAGCAATCCAGGCCAATCCGTCTCCCACACTATGGATGATATCTCCAACTGAGACTCAGATCCGCTGCACCAGGTTTGTGTAACAAGACGAGTTCTTGGGGCTGGCACTGCGGTGTAGCAGGTAAAGCTGCTGCCTGCAGCGCCAGCATCCCACAAGGGCAGCAGTTTGAGACTTGGCTGCTCCTCTTCTGATCCAGCTCTCTGCTACTGGCTGGGAAAGCAGTAGAAGATGGCCCAAGTCCTTGGGCCCCTGCCCCCGCGTGGGAGACCTGGAAGAAGCTCCTGGCCCTGGTTTTGGATCAGCTTAGCTCCAGCCATTGCTGCCATCTCTCTCTCTCTCTCTCTCTCTCTCTCTCTCTCTCTCTCTCTCTCCTTCCCTCAGCCTCACTGTAACTCTGCATTTCAAATAAAATAAATAAATGTTTTTTTTTAAAAAGGCATACTAACCATCCAACTGAAAGTTGTTTTCTTAAAAAAATAGCTTTGTTGTTTGTTATAAAAGTATTCTATGCTTATAAAACACCTAGACATCACAGACAAAAAGAGAAGTAAGACTCACTCTATATCCATCTAGAAATAACTCAGGATGTTTGGGAGTATATTTGCTATATAAAATATTTCTTAGTCAAATAGACATTATTTGGAGCCTACTTAAAAAAAATTTCCAGGGATTGGCGTTGTGGCCCAGTAGGTTTAACCACTACCTGCAATGCCAGGATTCCATATAGGTGCTGGTTCAAGTCCTGGCTGCTCCACTTCCAATCCAGTTCCCTACTTATTCACCTGGGAAAGTAGTGGAAGATGGCCCAAGTACTTGGGCCCCTGTATCACGTGGGAGGACTGGATGGAATTCCAGGCTCCTGGCTTAACTGGCCCAGCCTTGGTCGTTGTGGCCATTTGGGGAGTGAACCAGTGGATGGAAGATCTCTGAGTCTCTTCCTCTTTGTAACTCTGCCTTTCAAGTAAATAAATAAATCCTTTTTTTAAAAAAAAAAGTTCCATAATAGATTATAACATCTTTTCCTACCAATAAGTATAAAACCACATCATTACTTAAGTGATGATGATGCACACACAGCATACTTGGTATTAAAAGCAGAAATTCTGTAGCCCAGCAACATTTATTAAAGTGTACTTGAGCAATGGAAAAACAAAGCAAAACAAAAACGATTTGCAATTAGGGCAGCTCCCAGAATCAAGTTCTGAGAACTCTATCCAACAAGAGTATCAGATTGCATTTAGAGAAAACTGGAAGTGAGACGAAGAAAACAACTTATTGCCTAGAGTTTAGTCGATGACCATTCAACACATTAATTGGCACGGATATCCTACAACCTGCCGAACCCCAGTTACTGTGATTAAACCCTATATTGATTTGGTCTGTTAACCCTAGGATAGGCACCCAGTCCAAATCCATGGCCTCCCACAAATTTTAATATTGACATAACTAATTTTATTTTGATGAGCATTTAGGTGATTTTCAACCTTTCAATATTGTCAACATTATGATAACAAACACCTCATGTGTGCTTGGTTAAATGTAAAAGTGTGAAAGCTGTAACTGAAGGATTGCTTAGAGGCTGGATCAACGCCATGATTTTACAGATGAGAAACTGAGGCAGAGAGACAGGTTCTCAGGAAGTAGAATCCAGGCTTTTTGATGCTACTTCTACTGTTTTTTCCAGCCTATGCTACTACTGTCTTTTGAAAAAATTATTTGGGGGCTGGCGTTGTGGTGTAGTAGATTAAATTCCATATGGGTGCTGGTTTGAGTCCCGGTTGCTCCACTTCTGATTCAGCTCTCTGCTAATGGCCTGGGAAAGCAGTAGGGGATGGCCCAGGTGTATGGGCCCCTGCACCTATGTGGGAGACCCGAAAGAAGCTCCTGGCTCTCTCTCTCTCTCTCCCTCTTCCTCTCTCTCTTTCTTCTTCTATTTGCCTGTAACCATGCCTCTCAAGTAAATAAATAAATCTTAAAAAAAAAAAGAAAAAATTACTTGGGTATTAGAAAGTCATTAAATTACACTAATTTCTCTTTCTTACTTCAATATTGAAAAGATTGTGACTGAAAAGCTTACTCCTCCTAGAGTCATTTGCATTTTTTTAAGATTTTATTTATTTATGTAAGAGGCAGAGTTACAGACAGAGAGAGGGAGAGACAGGGAGAAAGGTCTTCCATCTGCTGGTTCACTCTCTAAATGGCCACAATGGCCAGAGTTAGGCTGGTCCCAAACCAGGAGCCTGTAGCTTCTTTCAGGTCTCCCACGTGGGTGCAGGGGCCCAAACACTTGGGCCGTCTTCCAATGCTTTCCAGGCCAAAAGCAAAGAGCTGGATCAGAAGCAGAGCAGCAAGGACACAAACCAGCACCCATATGGGATAGGAGTGCCGCAGATGGAGGCTTAACCTACTACGCCACAGCACCAGTCCCAGGGTTATTTGCATTTTGAGATTTGTTTGTAGTTATGAAATAAGTTAGCAGACTCATGTGTGGCCTCTGAAATGAGGGTGTGGTATTTATCAAGTACCTGACATCATTTAGAGCCGGTACTATCAGTTTATTTCTGGCAGTATTTTGTGGCAGTGAAGGGTGGGAGTTGAAAATTAGAGGTAGGTAGTGGTTGGTGTTAGGGCAGAATACAAGGACTTCAAAAAGTTCATGGAAAGGGGAATTAAAACATAAGCTTATTTTTGTTCAAAAATCTTTCAAAATTCATGCATATGAGGGACTTTATAAGGTTCATGAAAAAATGTGTATTATGAAAAAACTACGTATGTATTTCAAAATTTCTTGACTCCAAAATAAACTTATCTTTTAAAAAAAGATTTGATCATTTATTTATTTGATAGAGTAACATAGAGGAAGAAACAGAGAGAGAGAGAGCAAGAGAGAGAGAGAGAGAGAGAGAGAGAGAGAGAGAGAGAAACACCTTCCATCTACTGCTTCACTCCCCAAATAGCTGCAATGGCCAAGTCTGAGCCAGGCTGAAGTCAGAAGCCAGGATTTCCATCCGGGTCTCCCTCATTGGTGTCAGGGACGCAAATACTTCGACCATGTTCCACTGCCACCTCAGGGGTATTAGCAGGGAACTGGATTGGAAGTGGAGCAGCCAGTACTCTGATATGGGATGCTGGCATCACAAGTGGCAGCTTAACCCCACTATGCCACAACGTTGGCCCCTAAACTTATCTTTTAATTCTATTTTCTCTTGAAGTATCCTTGTACTGATGCTTTTTCCAACAGAAAGGTCTGCAGCTTTCATTAGGTTTGGTTTTGGTGATGCAAAGTCCAGGGCTGGATATTTAATTAAGTGCATTTTGATGATTGTGATGATGATGGAATAGAACAAGCAGTTCAGAGCTGCGATTCTGCACATGCTCAGCGGAATTTACAACTCAATTCTTGACTTAATTGTTGACAAAGTATTGAGCTATCGTATGAATCATCTACATTCAATATCATGGGAACCTGTTAATTTAAAAAAATCACATGATACTGCTTCCTGGATAAACAACTCTTCAATAAGCAAGAGGTTTGTAGTTTGATGAGCTCTTTGAAAAATTACTTAAACTCTGAGTTTCTTGGTTTCTTTATCTAGCAATAAGGATAATGATAGCAATTTACTTCATAAAATCGAATTCAAACAATTCTAAGACATTTGACAGAAAGAAACTGATACATAATCTTTCAAAACTAAACTTGGCCATACACAAAAGAAAATGAGGGAAAATGATGTTTTTGATGAGCACTGGTTGGATTCTGTATGTATTTTATAAAAAACATCACGTTTGAGGTGAATCATAGCTTCTCGTAGACTCTACAGCACTCAAGAAATATTCAAATGAAGTTGAACAGCTGCAGAAATATCTCACAGCATTAAAAATTGGGCAAATGGCAGAGGTAATGGAGTCTTTTATTGCAATATCTTTCCAAACTTTATTGAAAATTTCCCAAAGGCCTTGGTTAATATTATGAACAATACTCTGTGAATTTCAAAACCACTCACTAACAAATAAAAGCAATTAACAGAGGCATTTATGCTGGCAATAATTATCACATAAGCACAAAATTGTTTAATTGGATTGTTCGAACTCTAGCTGTCATTCCTTATTAATAAACTTGAGTTTTAAATGATATTTTGTCCCCTGGTCTTGAGTCCAGGGCTTCACAATTATTAATAAGTGAAGAGAACAAATAATTTAGGTTTAAGTACTCTCGATCATGCACATACAATATCCACTCTGTGGAGTACTTGGGATAGAGAATTAATGCTAAAACTTTAATTCACTTGTAATGCTTTTTGATGCACTTTCCTACATTCTTAATCCTGTGTGTTTGAGTCTTTGGTGTGTTTGAGCAAGACCCCTGCCCAAGGATGAGTCTGGGATCCATTATCCACTGAGATGGCTAAGAAGCTGGTGAAATTTGGGCACACATATTGCCAGTGATGTCTGGAGGAATGCCAGTTCATTTAAATAACCTCATTCACACACAGACAGGAAAGTGAATCTCCTGAAGAAAACTCACAAACATGTATTTTGAGCCAAATAGAAATGGCTTTGAATTACCCATCACTTTTGTTGCTCACCAAGATTGCATCCTCTTCTATTTTCCATTCATTCATTCACCTATTTCCACATTCACTCATCGGTCTTTACGGAATGCATCATAGGTGTCGGGCAACACGCTAAGAGCTGAGATACTTAAAACTACACCCTGATGGCCATAGGGAGTCACTGGATATCCTTAAGTAGTATGTCAACATGAGCAGATTTCCTTTTCTAGAAAGTTTACTTTGCCTACTATGTAGAAGGAGAATGAAACTGGAGATTGGGAGACCAGTTGGGAGGCTATGGAAGAAATTGATGTCAGAAAAGATGAGGCTTAAGTAATGGGCTGAGCTGGGTGTCCCCCAAATTCCTGGGTTGAGTTCCTGAACTCAGAAAGTGACTGCATTTGTAGGGCTACAAATAGGTAACCGAGGAAAGTGAGGTCAGAAAAGCAGGTACTGAGCTAATCTAACTCATGTCTTTGTTAGGAGATTAGTACACAGACAGAGGAAAGACCACATGAAGACAGAGGGAGAAGGCAGCCATGCATAAGCCCAGGAGAGGGACCTCAGGAGGAACCAGCCCTGTCGACACCTTGACCTTGGACTTGGAGTCTCCAGGACTGTGAGAAAATGAATTGCTGTTGTTTAAGCCCCTCAGTGTGTCTTACTTTAAGGCAATTGTACTAGGATGTTACCACCTACAGGCACCAGTTCATGAGCACACCCAGCTACAAACCTGCCATTGTATCTGCGCAAACTTGCGCAAGGCAACAGAAAATCTAATCCTGCAAAGGAGGGAAATCACAGGAACAGCTGGCTAGGCAGAGCTGATCATGCTGGAGCCTGGTTAGTGGGTGAGACGAGGCCAGGTGGCTCCGTAGCTGTGACTGGTGGGGGGACATTTGAGATTGGTGTCAGCTGCTCATTCCGAGGGAGGCCAGTCTGATCTTTGCAATCCTGCTGTGGGCTTTCAGGTTCCTTCCAGTGTCCATTCTGTCTGGAAGTGAGACTTTGGTTCCTCGTCTCACCTCCTCTGTGTTGTAAATGGTGCGCTTTGGGGAACTGGCCCTTCTGCTTGTCTTTGAAAGTTGTGGAGGATGTGATGCCTCCAGGTACTTCCAGAAATAGACTGGGGGTTTCAGTGTAGTTTCATGGAATGCAGAGTTTAGCAAAAGGAGGAATGAATGTGTGTTGAACTCTAGGCACTATTCTGACATTTCCTGTGCGTTAGTATGAATTCTTGATTCCTCCATTGTTAGCAAGGACTGGAATTGAGTGGAACATCAGGTAGGTTCAGGTTGGTTTGGTTTGGCATTTTTTTTAATTTAAAGATTTATTATTTATTCTCTTTCACAGCATTGATTCCCCTCCCGGCTGCAAAATGTTTGGTGGTTCGGGCCATTTGATCATCTCTGAGCATGGGTTTGCCTGTTTCAAGCACTGTGCAGGAGACTCGGGACATGCCTTGCCAACAAAGGTTCCTTGTCACTTCCAAGGATCTCTAGCTTCTTGGCTCTGCCACTTGCGTCTCAGGACCCCCTCCCCCACCCCACTTCCTTATCCCACAGCAAACACCTTACTGAAGTAAGGAGGGTAGAGGAAAGAAGGTTGGGGAATGAAGAGTGGTTCCATGTGGCTGGAGTGTGACCAGAGATGAAGATGGTTTGGGATCAGTTTGTAAAAGTCTGAATTGTTGGAAGTTCACATTGCAATCAGTGCAGGTGTTCAGGTTGGGGGTGGGTGGAGAATGTGAACTACAGACCAGCCAGTACCAGATTATGACCACAGAGATGCTATGGGGTGCTTCAAAAGTCCACGGAAAAGTGGAATTAAAGAAGCTATTGACTCTCTTCTATTGAGAGAGAGAGAGAGAGAGAATATCTTCCATCTGCTTGTTCACTCCCCAATGGCTGCAATGACTGGAGCTGCGCTGATCTGAAGCCAGGAGCCAGGAACTTCTTCCAGGTCTCCCATGTGGGTGCAGGGGCCCGAGGACTTGAACCATCTTCTACTGCTTTCCCAGGCCACAGCAGAGAGCTGGATTGGAAGTGGAGCAGCCAGGACTTGAACCAGCACCCATATGGGATGCCAGCACTGCAGGCTTTACCCACTAAGTGACAGCGCTGGCCCCAAGACATTTTCTTAATGGAATTTGGAATAGAAAAGAGGCTAAAGATGTGTGATGCATCTCCATCCACCCTTTACCTATTGTTTTCTTTATAATAATAAAGTTTATTTTGAGCCATTCAGAAAATACAGAAATGGACAATGAAAGCCCCCTCCTACTCAGATGCTGTGAGTGTTCTGAGTTACATCCTCATGGCCCTCCACCCATTGATTTTGGCTGGAGCTGTGTAGACAGTTCCGGAAGGTCTTCCCACAGACTATACCATCTCCTGTAGTCTCAGATGCACACCCCCTGGGCTGGCTTGGAAGTGTAGGGCATCCACAATGGTGGGAGTGCTGAAAAGGGAGCCCCTTGGCCAGCCAGGATGAGGGCCACCCTTCCAGTGTTGAAGCTGAGAATCCTCAGAGGCAATCCGCACTCTTCTGAGGAGGTCCCTGCCGAGCTGGGTCCTAAAGCCCACACCAGTGACTTCAATAACCAATCCTCAGATCAGCTTGTGCTTCTTCCTTCTTCACTCCCCCCATCCCTGCTATTGGGATCTGCTCCCCCTCCTTCTCCCCTCCTCCCCTGGACAATGCCTACTTCCTCTGTACTTTGAAACTTCCTCTCTCCCTCAGTTCTGATTTATCATTTCACTGTAACTCTATTAGCCGCAAAGCATCGGGGGATGCTGTCAGGATAACAGAAGCTGTAGCAAATGAGGTTTATTGAATTATTTAGCTTTCAGCTCAAGTGGAAATGGCAAAAGCAGCTGAGCTGGTGTGTAAAATCTTGGGGTAATCCATCTGCTGATTTGGGGTTTTCATCATCTGAATCTTTTCTCATGGTTGAAAATTATAAATTTTAAGGCTACAAAGAAAACTATGTGTGTAACTACTCAATTCCATGCCACACACCTATAGCTAAGAAATTATCTGTTTTGTGTAGCATATAATTATATAGCTGCAGTTCTAGAGAATCATGAAGTTAAGTTTGTTCACATAAGATTTAAAAAAAAGACATAAATACATAATTTCCCTTCATTTTTTTCTTCTAAAAATAGATCAAGGCTTTCTACTTGAGATACATAACAGCCTCGGCTATTGAAGGTGGCTTGTTTTTCTCGAGTTTTCCTTGCTAGAATTTCGTCCTTCAATAGATTTATTTTTTTCATGAAAAAGTCTTTTGCTACAAACTCAGTAAGAAACAATTGGATTTGCAAATGTTACCAGCAAAAAGGTAGAGGAATCCTTGCCGATCTCATGGATGCCATGTGTGTTCTTGTACCATCTTTCCTAGATTGCTAGTGTCTCTTGGGAAATTGAACTGTGATAAGGGCGTAGGCAAGAAGAAGGTGGGGGAAGGACTTCTGTGGCTTTTTAATACCTGTGAAGTTTGCCCCACTTTGCACATCTTGGTGTCTCAATGCCCACTCTCAAGTAGTGAGACTGCTGCAGGCTGTGAAATATCTATGTATACGTTCATTATATAAAGTAAGCTCGAACATCTGGCAATTAAACACCCTTTTCCTGGCGAATCCTGGAAAACAGCATAATTACATTCCTAAACATATAATAAAACCAGGCACCACCAACGAAAGGGAAAACTCTGCATCTCTGCTCTTGTAATCTCCACGCCACTGACATCACCTGGGTGGACGGCTGGTGAGATACTGTCTCAGGCACAGCAGGTGGAGAAGAGATGGAAGCCACAGCGAGGCCTTGCAGCCAACCCTACTGAACGATGACCTTGGTTTTAAGAAAGTCAAGAAAATGGACTGCCTTGCGAGCTGCCGGCGATCCTGCGTCAGCCTCTCTCCCGAGGTGACTCCGGGGTGCCCTGCCTTTCCTCCTTTGCACTATGGGTTCCAGCGTCTCCTCAGGTCTACTGCACCCCACCCCACCTAGGACAGGCAGCGGGGCGGCCCCTGCCCGCTTGTAGACCCGGGCAGGCCAGTAGGTGCCGCGCGCTGGGCTGGTAGGGGTCCCTGGTGCCTGTTGATTAGAGTCCCCGCAACGTGCGCGCGCCAGCCTTGTCCGCTTTGCCCGGACCACACTGGGTTTGCAGGCAGAGACAGCGACGCCGAGCCCGGGTTGGGGGCGGGGGCCTCGGGCCCAGTGCCCACCCCCTGCGCTCGCAGCGTCTGCTCTCACCGCCAGCGGGAGAAGCCGGCGCGGGGACGCGCTTTCCACACACCGGCTCGCAAGAACAATCTGTCGCTCCCCACCCCGCCGCACCGGGGGCGCACGGCCGGACGCCCACCTCGCCCACCCACCCACCCTACGGCCTAAGCGCGGCTTTTCGTGTATTTTACAAGCCCGACTGTGTGCAGTGGGGACGCAGAGCGGGAAAGCCTGGGGGGCTCGTCTTCGGCGCCAGGCTCGCCGCTCGGGGCGCACGAATTAGGCCCGAGCCGCCGCAGAGTCAGCCCCTCTTGGCGCCGCAGGGGGCTCGGGGTGGCGCGGGGCTCGGCGAGGCGAAGAGGATGGGGGCTGCCGGGGTGCCGGCGGCGGCGGGCGGGAAGGCAGAGGCCGACTCCCAGAGCCGGGCGGAGGCCGGGCAGGTGCCCAGGGCGCCGAGGCTGATTGGCAGGTGCGTGAGTGGGTGGGGAAGGCGGGGGCAGGGCCTGGCGCTGCGGGAGGCTGCAGCCCCGCCTCCCCGCCCCCGCCGCGGGACTATCTGGTCCCGGCAGCAGCGATGTCCCCCGGCAGGAATGTCCCTCCTCAGATAATGTTATTTATATCTCTGGGCGGGTCCGCGGCTCGGCAGCACCAGGCGCCCGGCGGCCGCTGTGCCAGGAGCCCCGCGCTGCCCTCCTCCCCCTGCGCCGCCGCCGCTGCCGCCGCCGCCCCCGGGCTCCGGGTGGCCGCCGCTTCAGCCCCAGCGCAGGTGAGTCCCGGGAGGGCCCGGCGGCCCGAGGGGGCTGTGTGGGAGTGCGCGAGCGCGGGGCCCAGGGGAGCGGGTGGGGACCCAGCCCCGGGGGCCGCGCGTGGGGCGGGAGGGGTGCGGGGCGCGGGAGGCCTTGGCGGCTGCGGCAGCGATCACCCCGGGACGCGGGAACCCGCGCGGGCTTGCGAGGCGCTTTGGCGAGCTGGGCGCTAACCTTGGAGAGCCGGACCGTGGGGAGTCGCCGCGGGGCGCCGGGCAGTGCGTGTTCTGGACCCGGCCCGGGAGCTTAGGGGGGGTTCTGCCTCTAGCCTGTCCCACCTCGGCGCTGCCTTGGTTGCGTCCTGGGGCTGATCTGAGCCTCTTCTGCAACTTGGCTGCGCGCAGCCCGGGTCGAGGACATTTCGGGGCAGCGGAGGGGGCCGGGCCTCAGGGCGCCGGGAGCGACGCGCAGAGTGGCCAGGAGCGGAGCGCAGAGGGAAGAAGGAGCCGGGGACCCCAGGCCCGGCTTCGGGGGCCGCCACAATGCTGCCGTCCACTCTGCCCTCGCCAGCTCCTCCTCCGCCAACTTGGCCCTGAGAAATAGCAGAAAGTGGAGGAAACGGGAGCTTTAATGCAATCCCCAACTCCCACCAACTCACCCGGACTCCCCAGCCCCGCGGGCGGCTGCGGGGCTGCGGGACGGTTTCCGTGACAACCAGCCTCAGGTGGGGCCTTGGTTTCTAGCTATTAATACCCAAACCTCTGTTTTCCCCCAAAAGGCGCCAGGAGTTAATAATAACACGCTTGACTCGCTCAGTGGAGACGAAAAGAAGGGCTGTTCTCGTGAAAATTTAAATTTTCGATGCGTCCAGTTTGGGGGGTGGGGTGGGTCGCCGCGCGGGAGAAGAGACAGGCAGTCTCTTCATAGCGAGAACTTTGTGGGAAGGAGCTGTTGTGTCACCTCGGGCGCGGGAGGCAGCCGTGCAAAGCCCATGCGTGTAAGTAGTCACGATCTGGATCCAGGTAGCCCCTGAAAGAGAAGTCTTAGGTCCAATCTCAGGCGCCTGGAAAAGGTCACCTGACCCATACTTAGCTTCCCGGAGGGGTCAGAATTTTATCCTAGAATTTCCTCTTTGACCAGCTGTGGCCCGGGGCAGGTCATGTCACTATTCCAGGATCAGACTCTTCTGCTGGGAGCCCTGGGTTCCAGAATGCCATCGAAAACGGTTTTTTGTTTTTGTTTTTGTTTTTGTTTTTGTTTTTAATAAGTGCAAATGTTTGTCCACGTGCCCTTACACAGCTAGGCTTGTTTTTGGCCAGAGATGTTTGACCCAGCTAGGAAAAGGGAGATGATGGAGAAACACACAGACCAAGAGCCCACCACCCTTGACCCTCACTCGCTCCTGAGGCCGGTCATGAAACGGAACTCTAGAGCAAAGCGCAGTTGGAAGACATCCACCTCACCAGACGGAAACGTGGGCTGTAGACCCCTTTGCTGTTGCTGTTAGCCCATTGGTGGCCTCATGGCCAGGGCTGGGGATGAGCCGGTTCTATTAATCTCGAGTTCTCGGAAGACTCAGTGTGCCACTCCTGGAATTGAAAGCACCCGAAAACTCCCAGGCGTCCGGCACCGGCCTTGGAGCACAGGCATATCAGGTTTTCCGGAGTGGTTTGCCCAGTGCAGAGCTGGGATGCCGTCCCGTGCTCCTCCCGTTGCTTCTTTCCTGTGTTCTGAAGGTGTCCTATGGCCGGCAGGACACCTGTTAGCTAAGGAGCGCTAGTGGGGTGGGGGTGGGGGGCAGGACAGAGGTATGGCAGGAGTTAGGCTCCCACTTGGGATCGTGCTTGGCAACATAAAAAGGGCTGTTTAGGCAAACCAGGTGTGGATGGAAATTTTGTGCTGCGGTCTGGACACAAATGGAGCAAATGGTAATAGTAAGAGCTTTCACTTGTTCCATCTGTTGAGGCACACGCCCAGCTCGGCACCTGCCTGGTCCTGGCTAAGCTCTGTCGAAAGAACGAGGGAATGAATAAGTAAATGGATGCTCAGAGTATTGTCAGAGTAACTTTGCAAGGTAGCTCACGGCAGCAGCGTTTGTAAAGTGAGGCAACAGGTTCAGAAGATTAAGTAATTTGCCTCACTTCACGCAGCTGGTGATTCAAATTCGGCTGCTGGTTTCCACCCTGTTTTTAAGGTTGGAGCTGCACCAGGGGGCACAGAAATACCAGCTGGGAAGATCTGGCTGCAGTGTTGTCTTTTAGAATCCCAGTGTTCACTCGCGGGACCTCCAGTAATTTCACTGATATCAGAGAAGCTTGAAAGATGTTGCCCAGAGACAGCACAGGGCATATATTTGCTCAGAGGCTTTTAGCCTTTCCCAGTATTTTCAGGTCATTGTTTCAAGGAGAGAACTGTCATTTGGGCAGTAGTCAAAGCCTGGATTTTTTTTTTTTATAATTTTTTTTTGCAGAGTTAGAGACAGAGAGAAAGGTTTTCCTTCCATTGGTTCACTCCCCTAATGGCCACCATGGCTGGTGCTGCACCGATCCGAAGCCAGGAGCCGGGTGCTTCCTCCTGGTCTCCCATGCAGGTGCAGGGGCCCAAGCACTTGGGCCATCCTCCACTGCCTTCCCAGGCCACAGCAGAGAGCTGGACTGGAAGAGGAGCAACCGGGACTAGTACCCAGTGCCCCAACCGGGACTAGAACCAGGGTGCCGGTGCCCCAGGTGGAGGATTAGCCTAGAGAGCTGCGGCGCCGGCCTGTATTTTTTTTTTTTTTTAAGCAAATTTTCCCTTCAGTCCTGCAAGTGGCCAGAAGGGCTTGATCATGTACAGGGACAGTACGATAAGACAGAGGAGGAGTATTAACAATTCATGAGACCAGCACTTCTTGGCGTGGGGAGGGACCTGGGAGGTCACCGAGCCCAGCCTCCCATTTGGTGGTTCTTGGGCCGAGGTGACAGTTCACGTGCTTGTGTCTGTGTGGCTGTAACCTGTGCCTTCCATGCTTCCTACCATCTCAGCTCGTTGCTTTTCTCTCCCTCTTTCCAAGGCCAAAGTGATTGATTTCCTGAAGTTCTGCTTAATCCAAATACTGAGATTTTCTTTCCTTTGGGGGAAGCTATGAGAGCACCTTATTTTCTAAGGCTTTCATCTTGCTGAAATCTGGAAAAATAAGTTATTGGGTATAGGCCAGAGAGAAAATATTGGTACACAATAAACTGTTGTAGTCTGCCCATTGCTTGTTAGATGAGGTGTACAGGTGTGCACATTTTTATAGGACAGGAATGTGTATTGCTACCAGAGATAGGATAACTGAACATGCATAATTAGTGGCATTTCTAGGGAAGTGGGGAAGGGCTTTGGGGATCTGTTGGGACTGTCAGATATATATTTTAATCCAGGCTTGATCACCAAATTTCATATGAAGAATGTTGTTTTAAATTTCAAAGCCACACACAAAATTGTACTCTTCTGTCCAAGATCTAAAAAGGTAGAAAATATGACCTGTGGGAGGTTTGAAGTAATTAAAATGTGTTTCTTTGTAACCCATATTTTTAAAAAAGATATATTTTGGAAGACAGAGTGACAGGGAGAGGGAGAGACAAAAGTGGGGGGGGGGGTCAGAGAGAGGTCTTCCATCTGCTGGTTCACTCCCTAAATGGCTGCAACAGCGGAGCTGGGCCAGGCTGAAGCTGGGAGCCGGGAGCACCATCCTGGTCTCCCACAGGGGTCAGGGACCCAAGTACTTGGTTCATCTTACTGCTTTCCTAGGCACATTAGCAGGAAGCTGGATCTGAAGCCGACAGCCAGGACTTAAACTGGCACTCTAGGACACTGACATTACCAACAGCATCCTAACCCATTGTATCACAATGCCAGCCCCTTAGCCATAATTTTTTTTGACAGCCTTAGACCTGAAGATTAGCATTTATGAATTAACTTGGGAGTATCAGGAGTGAAAATAACTGCTGTGTGTGGGCCAATGAGAAATTTGACTTGATAATGAGGAAGTTCACAGCTACTAAGTTCTGAAACCATTCAGATAATATGAAGGGACTTTAAATTTCATGGAAAAAGAAATCATAAGTTTATTTTGGTGCAAAAACAGACTGGAAAACTATGCACAATTTTTTCATAATACTCATTTTCCATGAACTTGCAGAAGATCCCTCAGACAAGCCAAACACATAGTACAAAGGATACTGTAGAATAAAGTACTTGAAAGTGGTTTGTATTGACTCAATCTTTACAAACAAATATTTGTGTTTTTTTTTTTTTGGACATTTCTTCTTTTTTTCAGAGACAGAGAAGGAGGGAGGGAAGGTGATGGTGGCCGGAAGAGAGGGGAAGTGGCAGGGAAGAAGGGAGAAGGCTACCATCCACTGGTTTACTCCCTAAAGCCCCGTGATATCTAGGACTGGGTCAGGGCCAAAGTAGGGAGCAACAAATTCAGGTCTCCCATGTAGGTAGCAGGGACCCGGTCACCTGAGCTGTTAGCACTGCCACCCAGGGCCAGGATTAGCAGGAACTTGGAGTCAGGAGCTGGAGTTGGGAATTGAACCCAGGCACTCCTATGTGGGACATGGTTGCTTAACCGCTAGGCCAAATGCCTTCCTCTACTCCTGTATTTTAGAAACGAAATCTTGGAGCAGGAATGCATGCAGGAGCTGTGTGCCGGTGTCATCCCATCCCACACAGTTGCCTGGTTTATCACAGAGACGCTTCTTCCCTCTGACAGCCCCAGTAGGTGAATATCTCTGGCTCTGGGGATGGAGACAGTAATCCAGGCAGAATGTAGGAGGGCAGTTAGAATTCACTGTCTGCTCTGGCTGCACTCCCTATGGTAAATATTTAGAAAATGTCATAGCATGTTTCTCTTTGTTGCTGTGCTTCTTTCTTAATTCACAGCCAAGCTATCCAAGTTCTGCCACTGTCAGCCAGCCGTAGCTGACTATCAAACCACCAGGGGATTCCCCAGCCATCACAGCTCTCGCTGTCTTAAAGGCGGTCGGTCACAGGCTGCAGATGCTTCCTCACTGGGTTGTCTGGCTAGCACATGACATCCCCAGACCACCTTTCATTTTTGCTCTTTCCTTCTGGTTGCAGGAATGATTGCAAAGCTGTCTTCTCCCTATCTCAGCAGAAGCTCCTCTGGCCTTCCCACCTTTGCAGACCTGGTGGAGGGTATAATTACAAGGGCAATTAAAACTCAGACGTAGATCATGTTAGCTGAGGGGGCAACAGACGGCTTCCTCACTCTGTTTCACTTGAGTGCTATAAATTTAGCAAGGGGAGAAAACAGGGCAAGAGGAAAATCGGCTTTCCACTGAGCTGGGCTCAGATCATCCAGGATATGTATGAAAAGAATAACCAGGCACTGTGACAGCTAAAGAACAATAATTGCTTTGAATTATGTTCAATTCAGGAGTTTCTACCATTGTGAAAAGGAGCAGGAACTTGGATAATCCTGAAAATGAATATGTGGAAAATGAGTTCCATTTGTGCCAGACTTAAATATGGGTGTATTTCATTTGAGACTTCATAGTGCATCCAATAAAACAAAGCATACTTTGAAGACATCACGTGTGAGGGCTGGAATGAGATCGGTAGCCTCATTCTGTCCTTCCACTCGGCTCCTGTTTCCAGAAGACCCTTCAGAACTGGTCAGTCAGCTTCTCCTTGTCACGTCATTTTCTCAGGAGTAGAAAAATAAGGTACATCCTTTCCTGATCTTGACTCTGAGCTGCAAGTCTTGGAGAATGAGAGTCAGAGCTGGAATGGCCTGAGAGAGTAATTGAGATGTATTCAGAAGGAACAAGCATGCAGTGCTGACCACGTACCTTCCACCGTCATGAGCTGAGGTCACGAGGAGGGGCAAGGCGGAGACTCATTGATGAACTTGCACATGGGCAGAGCAAGCTTGAGAGGGAGGAGGTGCCTGCTGCAGGTGGGAATCCTGGGAGGGCTCCCTAACGGAAGAAGGAAGGATGAGTAGCAGGTGAGGGTGGGGGTCCAGGCATGTGCCCCCCCCCCCAGGACAGATGTGCTGAGCCTGAGTAGCTTAGAGAATGAAGTGGTCCAGGTGGCTAGGATATGACCAGAGATGAAACGAAGGTGGTTTGGGATCAGTTTGTGAGGAAGAAGTCTGAACTGTTGGAAGTTCACGTTGAAATCAGTGCAAGTGTTTGTGTGGAAGAGTGGGAGTGCGGACCTGATCAGAGATCTGTGTGTGTAAACATGACCCTGTAGATGGTGTAGGGCATTTCAGAAAGTTCTTAGAAAATTAGAAGATAAGTTTATTAAGGTACAATTTTTTTTTTTAAATCTATGCATGCAGGACAGGCATTTGACATGGGAATTAGAATGAAGCTTAGGACACCCACATTCCACATTGGAGTGCCTGGGTTGGAATCCCGGATCCACTTTCAGTCCAGTTTCCTGCTGTGGTGCACCCAGGAGACAGCAGGTGATGACTCAAGTAACTGGGTCCCTGCCACCCATGTGGGAGACCTGGATTTAGTTCCAGGCTCCTGGATTTGATCTGACCTGCTCTAGCTGTTGTGGGTATTTGGAGAGTGGATCAGTGGATCCACTTTTTTTTTTTTTTTAAGATTTTTGTTTTTTTATTTGAAAGTCAGAATTACACACAGAGAGAAGGAGAAGCAGAGAGAGAGAGATAGAGAGAGGTTTTCCATCCACTGATTCACTCTCCAATTGGCTGCAATGGTCAGAGCTGCGCCAATCCAAAGCCAGGAGCCAGGAGCTTCTTCCGGGTGCTCTTGGGTGCAGGGTACCCAAGGACTTGGGACATCTTGTTCTGCTTTCCCAGGCCATAGCAGAGAGCTGGATCAGAAGTGGAACAGCCAGGACTCAAACCGGTGCCCATATGAGATGCCAGCACCGCACACGGCGGCCTTACCTGCTACACCACAGTGCCAGCCCCATGGATCCACTCTTTCATTCTCACTCTGTCATTCTGCCTTTCAAATAAATGTTTAAAAAAATATTTTTAAAGGGAGGAGGGCACCATTTAAAAAAATTCATTTATGCAAGGAGCCTTCAAAACATTCACAGAAAGTAGGTATTGAGAATAAACTGCATTGGGGCCTGCATTGAGGCATAGAAAGTTAAAATGCCACCTACAAAGCCAGCATTCCAAACAGGCGCTCATTCCAGTCCTGGCTGCTCCACTTTCTATCCAGCTCCCTGCTAATGTTCCTGGGAAAGCATCAGAAGATGGCCCAAGTGCTTGAGGCCCTGCACCCACATGGGAGATCTGGAAGAGGCTTCTAGCTCCTGGCTTCAACCTGGCCCATCCATGGTCATTGCGGCATTTGGAGAGTGAACCAGTGGATGGAAGCCCCTCCCTCTCTCCTTCCCTCCCTCCCTCTCATTCTCTCTGTAACTCTACCATTCACATAAATAAATCTTTAACCAAAAATAAACCACATAGATTTCAAATTTTTGCACCAAAACAATCTTTTTTTAATAAAGATTTATTTATTTATTTGAAAGTCAGAGTTACACAGAGAGAGGAGGAGAGGCAGAGAGAGAGAGAGAGAGGTTTTCCATTCTCTGGTTCACTCCCCAGTTGGCCGCAATGGCCAGAGCTATGCCAATCCAAACCCAGGAGCCAGTATCCCCCTCAGGGTCTCCCAGCGGGTGCAGGGGCACAAGGACTTAGGCCATCTTCCACTCCCTTCACAGGCCACAGCAGAGATCTGGGTCAGAAGTGGAGCAGCTGGGACTTGAACTGGCACCCACATGGAATGCTGGCACTGACGGCTTTGCCCACTACGCCACAGTGCTAGCCCCAAACTTATCTTTAAATTCCATTTTTTATGAATGTTTTGAACTATGCTTGTATGATCTCAGCTCTCAGGATGCCTATACAGATGTCATTTCCTTTTATCTTACAGTGACCTTGTGAGGGGAAGATTTCGTTATTCCTGTTTCTAGTTGAGGAAACAGGATTGCAGTTGTACGTTGATGTGCCCAAGGCCTCTTAGTAGTTCTGGGCAGAATCCTACATCCAGTTGTTTCCTTGTTCTGAAACCAGGACTTTTTCCAGATCTTCTCTTCCATGGAGTAACTGGAATATTCAGGGGTGAGACCCTACTTGGGACACTCACATCCCACATTGGATGGAGTGCCTGGCCTCAAGTGCTGGCCCTGCTCCTGACCCCAGATTCCTGCTGTGCGCACTCAGGAGGCAGCAGTGATGGCCCAAGTCCCTGGGTCTCTGCACCCATGTGGGGGACCTGGATTGAAGGCCCCACAGTGGCCGCTGCTGACATTGAAGAGTGAGCCACCGCTGGGAGTGCTTTGTCCCTCCCTCTGTCTCTCTGCCTGTCAAATATATAAAAATATATATAAAGTATATAAATATAAAATGTATAAAATAATTTTTAAAAAATATCCAGGCCTTCCAGTTGAGACAGTGATAACTTTCTTCAGTTTTATTCAGAAACTAAGTTCATTGGTTCTGGAGAGGAGAGAACTACCACAGAGTTTACTGTAGCCACAAAACCTCAACAATCACCCTGCCGAGTGCCTACCGATGATGTCACAAAGCATGAGTCGAGGGATTGCCAGCAATAGACAAACGATGACTTGGACTGCCTGTTGATTGGTTTTTGGCCCTTTGATTGATTTGATTTGGCCCTGTTGATTGATTTTTCATGCCCTTTCCCCTAATTTCCTTCTTATGATATTCTGTTGTTATGATCAGCCCTTATCTTGGACTTTAAAACCCTCTTCGTAATCCAATAATCTTGAATGCCTTGATTTGTATTCTCAACCTTCAACAAATATTTAATGTGTTCTCACTTACCTGCCAGACGTGTTCTAGGCCCAGGGGTTATAGCAGTGAACATGCCGAAAGAAAAGTCTGACATCACTGAACACATGTTCCAGGTGGAGATAAAATCCTGAGTGAGGTCAGCAACAGGTGTACAGATCCTGATTTCAGGTGCTACACAGAGAGACAAAGCAAAGGTGTAGGTGGAGTGAGGCATTGTTCTACCAGCTGAGGTAGAATGGTTAGGAAAGGACTCCAGAAGAGACCCAGGCCAAGTGAGGGAGGGGCCCTGGGAGGGGTTTGCAGAAGAAATGCACATTGGGTACGAGGCCCTGAGATGGAGCCGCTGCGTGTCCAAGAGATGGCAAGGAAGGCAGTGTGCCCAGGGCGGAGCGATGTGGGAGAGGCAATGGGGTCTGGCTTGTTCCAGCTCTGTGCCCAGGTCAGGGCTCCCGGTTTTAGTCCAGGTGTTATAGGAAGTTATTACTGGAAGTTGTGGCCAGGAGAGCGACTTGTTCAGGTTTGTGCTTTGTTTATGTTTTAATTTGAGAGACAGAAAGGGAAGGAGATAGAGCTCTTTCATCTCTCGTGTCAATCCCCAAATACCCGCAGTGTAGAAGAATAAATCACAGATGACTCAACTGTTTTGGGCCTGAACAACTGGAAGGATAACAAGACCATATATGTATTTTATGTGATATATTTTATCACATGTACTGTGGGTTATTTTTTTTATCTCTGTTGTCATTGAAGAATAGATTTGGAATACCATCAGGGAGATTTTTAATGTAAATACACCAAAAAGAGTATGTTTTATTGTGAATGATTCGTGACATCTGTTTATTTTGAAGTGAAATCTTAGATATGCTGTGTCCTATAACTATTTCTTTTAGATCATTTTTAGAACATCTGTACTTTGGTTTTTTTGTTTTGTTGTTTTTTAAAAGATTTATTTATTTGAAGGTCAGAGTTACAGAGAGAGAGAGAGAGGTCTTCCATCCATTGGATCACTCCCCAGTTGGCCACACGGCCAGAGCTGGGCCTATCCAAAGCCAGGAGCCAGGAGATTCATCCAGGTCTCCCATGCAGGTACAGGGGCCCAAGGACTTGGGCCATCTTCCACTGCTTTCCCAGGCTATAGCAGAGAGCTGGATCGGAAGTGGAGCAGCTGGGTCTCGAACTGGCGCCCATGTGGGATGCTGGCACTGCAGGCAGCGGCTTTACCCACTACACCATAGCGCCGGCCCCCATGTGCACTTTGTGATTGGGTTTAAGATATGGTGCTGGTGTTTGGCCTGGAGGTTAAGATGCCAGTTAAGCTTCCACAGCCCAGCTAGGAGTTCCCGCGTTTGAGTCTCCAGATCTGGCGCCTGACTCTAGCCTCCTGCTACTGTGAGCACTCAGAGGCGGCAGTGATGGCTCAGGTTACCGAGCTCCTGCCGCCAACATGAGCTTTCTGGATGTCTGTTTCTCTGCGTCTCAAAAAGAAGCAAAAAGCTATAGTAGAAATAAGATTGAAAAACGTATTTTACTGTAGTATTAGATTTTTTTTTACTTTACACCAAATAAACTTATTTTTAAATTCCATTTTTCCACAAACTTTTTGGCATACCCTCATAGAAGGTGGAGATCCATTTCAAGGGTAGACATGGAAAGTAACATCTCCCCCTACTTTCACTCCTGCTTCTGAGAAGTTACTGCTATCGGCCGGCGCCGCAGCTCAATAGGCTAATCCTTGGCCTGCGGCGCCGGCACACCAGGTTCTAGTTCTGGTCGAGGCGCTGGATTCTGTCCCGGTTGCTCCTCTTCCAGGCCAGCTCTCTGCTGTGGCCCGGGAGTGCAGTGGAGGATGGCCCAAGTCCTTGGGCCCTGCACCCCATGGGAGACCAGGAGAAGCACCTGGCTCCGGCTTTGGATTGGCACAATGCGCCGGCCGCAGCGGCCATTGGAGGGTGAACCAACGGATAGGAAGACCTTTCTCTTTGTCTCTCTCTCTCTCTTACTGTCCACTCTGCCTGTCAAAAAATAATAATAATTTAAAAAAAGAAGTTACTGCTATCAACAGTTTCCATTGTATCCTCTAAGCAGAAATCCATGCTTATGTAAACATATGGCCTGATATGTTCAGGTGATAACTTTACCCTAGCAATAACGTGTGTCTTCACAGTCCTTGGGTGTAGAGGTAAGAAGCCTGAGATGAGCTTTATTTTCATTCAGGGTCTCCCTCTCCAATCCAACCCCCATGAAGACAGTGTTCATCACATTGTAGGCTTCTCAAGGCCTCCAGCTGTTATCCTCCGAGTAGAGGTAGATAGCCAAACTCAGAGGGCTGACTTTTAGGAGCCATGGGAATCTTGCCAGTCTCTCTCTCTCCCCTTAGCTCTTTCCACTTCCAATCAGACTCTGCTGGAACTAGGTTCTACTCACCGAGTCCTGACATTTCTCCCAGATTTGGAGTGGTTTCCATTAGAATCCAGGTTCAGGCTGGGCGGTCTTCCTGGAGTATCCCAGCCCACAGTTCTCTCCCTGTTCTCCAAATTTGTAAAAGAAATTTGTACTACTTATTTGAACATAATCACTGACTTATTAAACTTTTTTGTGTCCACATAGTATTTGTTTAGCTAGACATTTAGCTCTTAAGAGCTAACCTGTGAATTACAGACATAGGTTGTACTTAAAGCCCTGTCCAATGCTTTTATCCACAGAAGTTTAATTAGTAATTTTTGAAATTTGACCATCATCACTATTGTATCAGTGCTTGTGCACGGGGATTGTGTGAACTAAAAATGGTCACATGCTGGTTGCCGAAAAAGCCACCTTCTTTGTGGGTGACCAAGGGTGTCCGTTTCCAGGGAATGGTAGCTAGACACTACTCCTTTGGATAAAGAACTTTCTGGCATGCGTGGTCCCAGGTACATTAGCAGGAAGGTGGATGGGAAACGAAGTAGCTGGGACCCAAACCACACTCCAGTATGGGATACAGGTGTCTCCAGAGGCAGGTTAACCCATAGTGCCAGAACAATGCCCCGAGATGTTTTTTCTAAAAGTTGTGACAAACGTACTTCACATGAAATGAACCATTTTAGAGCGTACAGCTCAGTGCCCTTGGTACGTTCACATTGCTCTGCCATCTGTTTCCACAGTGTTAGTCGCCTTCCAGAAACTCAGATGCCATCTCCATGAAACGCGAACTTCCCAGTTGCTCTCCCCACATCCGTAGATGGAGCCTCGGGCGGCTTCCACGCCTTGCTCATTGTGCATGGTGCTGCTCACTGTAAATGAGGGTGTGCAGGTCGTCTGTTCAAGGCCCCGTCTTTGTTTCCTTTGGATGTACATCCAGAAGTGAAATTGCTGGATCGTGTGGTAATCACATTTTTAATTTTTTGAGGAACCCATTGATGCAATTCTAGTATTTCTCCCGGCTAGTTGACATCTTCAAAGGGAAGGGCAAAAGCTTATTAACATCCTCATCTTTGGGGCCACACTGAACTTGAGGCGTGTTTATTTGGGAGCGTCATCTTGGGGGATAGTTTGTCATCATAGTTCTTGACTTTGCCCGTATCTATTAGTTCGCCTATTTTTAGACGGTAGACTTTTAGAGGACAGGCAGGAGATGTTCCGTGCGCCTTGGTGGAGCTTGTAGCCCAGATTCAGGTGGGGAAGGTGTAAATATTAGGAGATGATGTATTTCAGCCAAAAAGTCTCCTTGACTAGATGACAGGCATCTGGGTTGCTTCCAGCTCCTTTCTCTTGCTGTTTGCCCTTGGGCAAAGAACTTCCTCTTTTTCTGACTTTTTTTTTTTTTCAGGCTTTGTGTGTGTGTGTGATGGTGCCTCAATATTCATTGTTAGCCTTAAAATTTTCCTTTTAGATTTCCTGGTAAAGCTTAGTGTGGGCTCATCTTTGTAGCCTTGCCAAAACACCCCTCTCCCTCACCAGCACTTGGGGGGGGGGGCACAGAGGACTTCCTGCCTCCTATTTCCATGGCATATTTCTCATCCCTTGGTTACTGGATGGACCATCTTATTTCGTAATTGTCAACTTGCTTCTCCACACCATTTGCCTCAGCTTCTTGTGACAAGCCTTTGGTCTTAGCCTTTTTCCTTGTCTTCTCTCTCTTGAAATATTTTCAGCACCTAGAGCAAGTTTGGTACCTGGAGGCGAATGGCTCAAACATATTGAATGGCTTAAAAAGTAATGAATGTTTGAATTACATCTAACTGAGCTTTTGGACAAAGGGTCTTCAAAAACTTCATGGAAATTATATCTTCTGAGAAAACTGTGCATGGGTGTCAAAATTTTTTCACATCAAAATAAGCTTATCTGTTAATTCCATCTTCCACACACATTTTAAGGTGGTATGTATTTAAACTTGGACATAAGGAGATGGCAGGTGTTTAGCCTAGTGGTTAAAGATGTTCATGCTTACATTAGGGTTCCTAGGTTCAGTTCTTGGCTTTGGCTTCTCACACCAGCTTTTTGCTGGTGCACCCCCTGGAAGGCAGTGGTGATAGCTTAAGTAATTGGGTCCCTGCCGCCCTCAATCCAGGAGATCTGGATTGAGTTCCTGGCTCCTAGCTTAGATGACTGTGACAGGAGTTTGGGGAGTGGACCAGTGGATGGGCATCTCTATCTCTCTTCTTCTCAAATAAAAAATACTACTGATGAGTTTATTATAAGGGTAAGTCAATATCTATTGAGAATGTATATGCTAGGTACTATGCTGAGAGCTTTCATGTGTATTTATTTAATGTCATGTTTATACTATTATCCTTACCCAACAGATGACGAAAAATCAGGCTCAGAGAAGTTAACTTACTCGAGATTAATCAACTAGTACCGTTAAAGCTGGATTTGACCCCTGTGTTTATTCTAAGAGGGCTCGGTTTGAATCATTGTGCCCATATTTAGGTAGAAGTCAACAACACATAACTTTTTTTTTTTTTAGATTTTTTTTTTTTTTTGACAGAGTTGCAGACAGAGAGAGAGAGAGACAGAGAGAAAGGTCTTCTTTCCATTGGTTCACTCTCCAAATGGCCACAATGGCTGGAGCTGCGCCGATCCAAAGCCAGGAGCCAGGAGCTTCCTCCTGGTCTCCCATGCAGGTGCAGGAGCCCAAGCACTTGGGCCATCCTCCACTGCTTTCCCAGGCCACAGCAGAGAGCTGGACTGGAAGAGGAGCAACCAGAACTAGAACCGGCGCCCATATGGGAGGCCGGTGCCACAGGCAGAGGATTAACCTAGTGCGCCACATGACTTTTAATTTTAGGACTTTTGTTTTGTTTTTTAAGATTTATTTTTATCTTTTGAAAGGCAGAGTGACACAGAGAGGGAGAGACAGAGATTTTCCATCCGCTGGTTCATTCCCCAAATGGTTACAATGGCCAGGGCTGAACCAGGCTGAAGCCAGGAGCCAGGAACTCCTTCTGGGTCTCCCATGTGGGCAGCAGGGATCCAGGTACTTGGATCATATTCTACTGCCTGGCCAGGGGCATTAATAGGGAGCTGGATCAGAAGTGAAGCAGTCCAGACTTTAACTGGTGCCCTGATAGGAGATGCTGGTGTCACCGGCTGTGGCTTAAGTCCATGTGCCCCAGCGCCAGCCCCTAGGAGTTTCTTTTATTTTTTTTTAAGGTTTATTTTTATTTATTTAAAAGAGTTACAGAGAGGTCTTCCATCCACTGGTTCACTCCCCAGATGGCCACAACGGCCAGAGCTTCGCCAGTCTGAAGCCAGGAGCCAGGAGCTTCTTCCAGGTCTTCCATGTGGGTGCAGGGGCCCAAGGACTTGGGCCATCTTCTGCTGCTTTCCCAGGCCATAGCAAGAGAGCTGGACGGGAAGAGGAGCAGCTGGGACTAGAAACGGCTCCCATATGGGATGCTGGTGCTTCAGGCCAGGGAGTTAACCTACTGCGCCACAGCGCCAGCCCCTCTTTTATTTCTTTTATTTTTTTTTAACCTGCTCTGTTTAATGGTCTAAAATCAGAGCAATAACTAGTTGTATGCCTTTATACGCTGCTGTCTATTTGCAATGATTTAACCTAACAGGTTGGAATCCCTTATTTGCTTTTAATAAATAACTAATGTTCCGATTCCTACTTCTGACACGATTCTTTACCATCTGAAGATGACGGTGCTCATTGGCGCTGCCCAGTGTGCCCAGTGTTGTCAGGCGGCTGAGACTGCTTAGAAGTGGTCTGAGTGTCAAGCGTGATGGCACCTTGCAGCCCCGCAGTCTCCTGACCACCCCCCAACATGTGACCCCTCTGCCCTCCCTTGGCTTCTGTGACCTGCATGCTCCTTTTTCTCCTCGTAGCTTCCTCAGCTCCACTGCCTCTTCATCTTCTCTTGTCCTTTCCTCTCTACCAGCTTTTAGTCGTTGGCACCTCCGATGCTTCTAAATCCTGATTTTTGTCCACCCTCCCTGCTCAGTTCCCCATCTGCTGTAAGGCAGCCTCTGCTCCTCTCAAAGGTAGGAGTCACCGTGGGACCTGTGCCCGCCTCCTTTACCTTCAAGCCCCACCCCTCTGCCCTTTCTACCCCCCCCCCCCATAGGTCTTTCTGTCACCGTCCCCCAGGGACCTCTGTCTCCTGTTTGGGGTTTCTTCTTTTTACGTGTTCACCTCTACTTGGCCACCAACTCCTTTATGTTCCTCTAAGTTGTTCAGATGGGATCATCTGTCCATTCCTGCCGTCTCTACTCGGATCTGCTGTTTGAACGGTCGGTCTGCATCTTTCTGGCCTATTCCTCACTCTGACTTCACATTCTTTTTAAAAACCTAAGTCTGACTCAGTCATTCCACTGCTTCAAAACCCCCCATGCTCCCTCGTGGCCCCAAAGATCAAGTTTAAATGGGGAGGCGGGGACCTCCCTTCCCGACTTCCTTCTCTCTCCATTCACCCCACCTTGGATACTTCTGACTTGCTCACCTGGGGGTGAATTTCAATGCCTTGGTGACTTCGCATCTAATGTTTTTGGGGCTTTCCTCAACTGTGAACTCTTACACATACGTGAAGGTACTTTAAAATGTTTGTGAAAAAATGGAAGATACATTTATTTTGGTACAAAAAGATTTGTTATGAGGGGTCTTCCCATTTCATGGGAAATGCCTTTTATGGAAAGATGATATGTGGATTTCCAATTTTTTTGCACCAAAATAAATGTATCTTTTAATTCAATTTTTATGAAATTTTAAAACTTTATTTATTTGAGAGGTAGACAGACAGAGAGAATGAGAGCCCTCATCTACTGGTTCACTCCCCAGTTGCCCACAATGGCCAAGGTCAAAATCAAGAGCCAGGAACTCAGTCCAGGTCTACAATACAAGCAGCCGGAAGTCGAGTCTCCCTGGGTCTGCATTAGCAGGAAGCTAGGGTAAGGAGCTGGGATTGAACCCAGGCACTCTGAGGGGTGTGGGTGTCCTAACTGGCATCTTAACTACTGTGCCAAAGGCCTATCCCCCCACCCCCATGAATTTTTTGAGGAACCCTCATGTAAGCCTCAAAGACCCCACTCCAACATAACCCTTCAGTGAAGTTTTCCCAAAACCAGCTCTGACTCTGGTAGATTACAGATTCCTTGAAGAAGGGACAGTGTCTGCTCCCTGTGAGGATACTGGTGCCGACTCAACCCCTGGCTCACACGTGGAGCTCACAAGATGCTGTTGATTGGGTGACGAGGGAGATTTCCGGAATGTTCAGCACAGCACCTGTTCAAGCATTGCTGACCTGCAGAGGACCAGGAGGAAGGAGTAAAGGCAGGCACCACTGATGCGGCAGGGCCGGGCTGTCTTCCACTTCTGTGCTTCCCCAGTTGTTGGGGGGCAGGAGGGGGGAGTGGGGAGGAAGAGCTGGTTTTAACTTGCGTCGTCGTCAGAAGGCGTCTATCACTAGGAAAGTTTAGTTATTCATCCAGTCCCTCCCACCCACCTCATTTTCCAGGGAATGTTTGAGGCTGACCCTCAGAATGCAGCTGTGAAAGGCTCTTTGAGTCGACGTTTCAGAGTCACACACACGAGATTTGTTTCCTAATGGTAAAGAGTGAAGGCAAACATTTCGGGGAAAAAAAAATCCCACGTTCCTATGTAGAGGTTCTATTGTTCTGCATGCATTTAACTGTTTGTTTGTCCTTGAGGCATGTCGAAGTGGAAGCTGCTGGGAACGTATCACAGCCTTTATTGGTTGGTTGGTTCTGCCCTCGTTTCTGCCTTCCCTGGGCAGAGTGAGTTTCGCCTATGGCTGGACTCCCCAGAATTCTGCTTGCTCAGGCCTTGGAGCACGTCTCTGTTTCAACAAAACTCTCTGGCATGGGCACACTCCCACTGCAGTCCAACCCCTCTCTCCTCCTGCCTTGTTCTGTGCTCAGTGATTGACAGGAGCTGGTGTTCCACGTCCAGAGGCGGCCAGTGGGGCTCCCGGGCCTTGATACGTGTGTGGGGTCTGAGATGGGGTGCTAAGTGGAAGAACCTCAAAGGCCTTGAAATGTGGGCCTGCGATGAAGAAGGGCAGGGGACAAAGTTGGGCCTTGTGAGGGTGGCCTCAGGTTGAGAGACAAAAGAAGCAACCCAGCCAGGATCATTGAAGGCCCCAAGGGGTGTGACGAGTCCGGTGATAAGCACAGGGCAATCAGCAAACTTGGTCCAGAGGTGGAAGTGAGGATGGGATAAATGAATACAGCTTCTAAATGCTCGGGTGCCATGGCTGCCAGTGCTCACCATCCTATCTCAAGGATTCCCAGGTACCATAGCAAAAGTCGCTGGTAGGCTGACGACTAGGTAGTGGCAGGGCAGTCTGCTTTTTGAGTGAACAGCCCTTTTAATTTTCAGAGACAGTTTGCTTGGTGAGGGTTGAACTGTGCTGTAGTCTTGGGATTGCTTAGGCAACCCAGGCTACTGGGGTGGGCGCTTGGACTAGCAAGTCATGACATTCGAGTCCCAGCTCCACTCCAGATTCCAGCTTCCTGCTAAGGCACACCCTGGGATGGCTCAAGTACTGGGACCCCTGCCACCCATGTAGGGTACCTGAATTGAGTATCTGGCTCCCAGCTCAAGTTTGCCCTGGTCCAGCCATGGCATCGTGGGCATTTGGGGCGTGAACTAGTGGATGGGAGCTCTGTCTAAATAAATAAATAAATAAGCATTTCAACTCTAGGCTGCTGCTCGTAGGCTCAGTTAATGGATCGGGCGTTGCCTTTCTCTATAAGGTGAAAGTGTGCTTTCTGTACTTGCTGTCTGCAGCTGTTGGGAGACTCAGCTGAACGTCTGAGGCAGGAGGGTCCCTGACCGTGTGAGGTTGTGAGGAGGTATTTTCAGCTGTAGGGAGTGATGCTGGACTCAAAGCTGATGACTCTGGGGAGGAAGTCAGGACCCTCTTCATAGCAGAGGCCAGGACCTGTCAAGGCAACCCAGGTCATTTGCATTGCAAAGCTCCATGAAGTCATTTTGCCCGGGACACTGGAAAAACACCCAGCTGATCCTGGCCAGCTGGGCTCTTCTGGCCGCGGTCACTGGTGAGCTTGGTGGGTGCATAGTCGAGGTAGCAGCTCGGTAGGTGCCCCTGATGGAGCAGCTCCCCGGCAGCCTCGGCTCGGCTGCTCTCGCTGCTTCTGACCCAGAAAACACTCGGAAAATGACTGCAGTGAGGCGCATCTTCAAGGTGAAGCTTTCGGTCCAGGTGGGGGAGGGACATGGAGTTGGTCCCGAAGGGTTCAGTACTTCCTGAATGTGCTGGGAGGGAGCTCCAGAGAAGCTCTGACCCAGAGGAAGTCACTTTACAGCTCACCCTGCTTCCACCCGCCAAGAGCGCCTTCTGCTTGTTTTGCATAAGCCGGGCGCCGCCTCTGCAGAGGCACAGAACGCATTGGGAGCTCTAAACTCCTGGCAGCCCTGAGTCTGTGCAAACAGCAGAGTGTAGTGAGCAGTGTGTTTGGTTGGCAAGTGATCCTTATAGTCTAAACTGGGTTTCTCTGGCTGTGAAATGGTGGAAATGCTTTCTCGTTGAGCTGTGAATGGGGTCAGCACAGAATGTGTGTGCTTTTTAAACCCGACATTTAAAGCATCCAGACTCCTCCAAGAGAGATGTTCTGCAGATAAAATGTACTCGGTGCACCTTGCATACGTCATCGAATAACTGAGACGTCTTCCCCAGATGAAGAGCATCTGGTTAGCTCCTTTGTTTTACCAACAAGGGAGAGCCACGTGACAGAGTGATTTGCCTGAGATTGCAAAGGGAATTAGTTTCAGGACTCCAAATGGAACCCAGGTCTCTGGATCTATGGCCTAGACTACGTCTACCCTCCTCTCCTCCCCCTACCCCTTCTTCATCTTCTACAACTTTTAAAAAAGCTTGCTATCAGAAGCTATACAAGGACCACAGAACTATGGTAAAAATAAGTCAAACAATCCAGGGTAGAGATGTCTCTTCCAGATTTATTACTGCTAACAATTTTTTGTATATCCCTCTAGAGGTTTGCTGGACACATAGCCACAGATATAGATATATAGGTATCCGTGTAGGTGTGTATCTGTGTGTACATGTAGACACATGCATATGCTCTCATATGTATACATGTATATGTTATGGTTGTTTATTTTTTGTACTATACTGCAGTTTGCCTTTTTAAAATTTTTTAAAGATTTATTTATTATTTGAAAGGCAGGAATAGAGAGAGATAAAGGGAAAGATGGAGAGAGAGAGAGAGAGAATCTTTGATCCGCTGGTTCACTCCCCCAAATGGCTGCACCGGCTGGGGCTGGGCCAGGCTGAATCAGGAGCCAGGAGTTTCCTCCAAGACTCCCACATGGGAGGCAGAGACCCACATACTTGGGCCATCTTCTGCTGCTTTCCCAGGAGCATTAGCAGGGAGCTGGGTTGGAAGAGGAGCAGCCGGCACTCAAAGCAGTGCTCCTAGGGGGTGGCAGCATCAAAGGCAGTGGCTTAAGCCACTATGCTGCAAGGCCAGACCTGATCTGTTTCAATCTTAACAGCTGCGTGATATCTTATGCTCCTTCTGGATGACTTTCAGAATTGTAAGCATGGAATTTGAGTCCGGAATTCATGATGCAAAGTAAGAATCTATTTTATGTGCATGTCCAGGAAGGAGACTGACTTCTAACAAGGTCACATGGCCCAGATGGTTTGAGAAATCTGAGACTCTGCTTCAAACCTGCCACTGCTCCTTGCCTCTGAGTCCCTGTCATGCCAGCTGCCCCAACAGGGCCCGTGATGCCTGCGCCCACGGAATGCTCCCAGCAGCCTGTGCGTGAGATGTTGTAACTCCCATTTTACTGATGGGGAGACTGAGGCTAGTCCAGCCAAGTTCACATGATCAATTAAGTGCCAGACCTCAGGCTGGACATCAGGTTTGCCAGACCTCAAGGTCCCCGCTCTTTATCAGCATTGGAAATGGAGTTCACCAAGGAGAGTGGTTATGGTTGTGGTGGCTTTGAAGCAAAGTGTTGTTCGTGGCTTCAGAGTTTGGTTGGTTTAGACTCAACTGCATGCACAGCAATGATTAATGGATCCAGGTAGCAATGGAGCAGAGACAGCAATGATGTTGGGGAGGGGGGCGTGCTAGGGACAAGAAGTGGTAGCTCTCTTGGACATGTTATCTGTTCTATGTTTGCCTGTGTGGGAGACACAGAAGTGACTGCCTAAGGCACAGTTCTCTGCTCTTGACCGATGGTGGCTTCTTGTCAGAGTGTGACAAGGTGGAGCCGAGCAGGTGCCTTCCTAGGGCTGCACAGTACTCTAGGGGCTCCAACTCTGGCCGGATCCAGGAGTCTAGGGGAGGCAGCCTTCCCTGAGCTGGCCCTTGTAGCACGTGCACGTTTCCCACAGCTAAGCAGAGGAGCAGGTGTTGGATGGGTCAAGTGAGGAGCAGGTGGGGCTTGATAAATCCGGGGTGTCTGCGGCAGAGGATGAGTGCAAGGAAGCAGTGAGGGAGGGGCCCAGAGGTAGGCTGAGGCTAGACCGCAGCAGATCTCAAATGCCATTAAAAGACCGGATAGTTTATATTGCAGATGCTGGGGTCACCATCGACATTTTTGAACAGGAAAATGATCAGCGATGTCTCAGGACCTTCTACAGAAATATAACCAAGGGTTGGGGTTGGTGCCATGGTGCAGTAGGTTAATCCTCCACCTGCGGCACCAGCATCCCATATGGGCGCCGGTTTGAGTTCCGACTGCTCCTCTTCCCATCCAGCTCTGCTGTGGCCTGGGAAAGCAGTAGAAAATGGCCCAAGTCCTTGGGCCTTTGCACCCACATGGGAGACCCGGAAGAAGCACCTGGCTCCTGGCTTCTGATCAGCGCAGCTCCGGCCGTTGCAGCCAACTGGGGAGTGAACCAACGGAAGGAAGACCTTTCTCTCTGTTTCTCCCTCTCACTGTCTGTAATGATACCTCTCAAATAAATAAATAAAACCTTTAAAAAATATATAACCAAGGGCCCAACAGGGTCTGTTAAGAGCATCTGGGAAATTAACCTACCTGGACCTTCTGTGTCAGGTAGGACCCACTGTCCATCTTTATATAGGGCTCATACACAGAGGGCCAAGGCATAACATTCACCACTTCCCATGTTAAGTGTGTTGTCTGCCAAAAGATATTTGAAAGGGCTTTGGAATTCTTCTTGATTTTGACTTTGAGGTCTTAATTTTGTCCTCTGATGGGAATTTTTTCTTTTTTCAAATCTTAAAGCATTTTTGCAGCTCCTTTACAAATGGGGCCCTCCAGCCTTGCAGTGACGGGACACATTGCCGCCGCATGTGGCTAGAGTTTCCCAGCGTGGGTATCTGGTCTTGCTCATTTCCTGAGATCTTAAAAGGAGGCCTTGCTCTGCAGATGAGAAGGAGGTACAAAGCGGGAATCCATGTGACTGTGTTAAAGTGGGAAGGCTCACCAGGACGAGCGCACTTCAGAAAGTTCATGGAAGATGGAATTAAAAGATAAGCTTATCTTGATGTGAAAAAGTTTGAAATCCATGCCTATCAGGGGCCTCCAAAAAGGTCATGAAAGGTATATCATGGAAAAACTGCATGGATTTCGAATTTCTTTTGCACCGAAATAAACTTCCAGTCTTTTTCCCCAGTGAATTATCTGAAGTCCCTTCATACGTTTCCAGGGGTTGTGGTGGCAGGTGTGGAGCTCAGCAGAGACTCATGGTGCATGTGTGGATTCTTTTAAGCTTTATTTATTTACTTTTATTTATTTGAAAGGCAGAGTCAGTCTCTCTCTCTCTCTCTCTCTCTCTCTCACTCTCACTCTCTCTCTCTCTCTCTCTCTCTCTCTCACACACACACACACACACACACAGAGTGCATGCAGGTAAAATATCTTTCATCCTTTGCTGTCACTCCCCAAATACCCACTGCAGACTAGGGCTGGGCCATGCCGATACCGGGAGCCCAGAGCTCAGTCTGGGTCTCCCATGTAGGTCACCCACCACTTGAGCCATCACCTGCTACCTCCTAGGGTACACAGTAGTACACAGGAAGTTGTTTCAGGAGCAGGGACTCAAACATAGGCACTCCCGTATGGGATGTGGGTGCCCCAAGCGGCATCTTAACTGCTGTGCCGAGTGCCCATCCTGGGGTGTGGATTTGAGAGTCCTCCCTCAGCACAGAAAGGGGAGAGGATCACTCAAGGGAAGAGAACGGAGGCCTTAACTCTGGGTGGAAGCAGAGGATCCAATAAATACGGTTGCGATGCAGCAACCTACTGGGGATGTAGAACCAGGAGAGGCCAACACCACATCAATCCAACTTTGGAAAAGAAAAAAGTAAAGACAGCTAATGGTGTGTCATGCAGGACAGAGATGACCCCAGGAAAAGCCAGGAGGAGGCTATTAGCCTTGTGAGAGGCTCAAGTGACCCTCAAGAGAACAGTTTCAGTGGGGATTGAAACTCAATTATCAGGAGGTGCGGAGTGAAGCCGCAGTGTGGAGGTGGTGCGTGCAGACTGCGTTCTGCGGACGGGGTGGAAGAAGGATGGTGTGGACAAGCTTGTGTGTATGGAAACGTGAGAGGGTGGGGAGCCCTTGGCAAGGAAGTGGGGATAAGAAGGCAGGTGGGGCTGGAGAACAGGTTGATGGTAATAAAGAGTCTCTAGGAGGTGGTTCAGTGGCTTTCCACATTTGCATGAGTCTGAATTGACACTATGAGGGGTCTTCAAAAAGTTCATGGAAAAATGCATGTTATGAAAAGACTATGCCTGAGTTTCCAACTTTTTGTACCCAAATAAACTTCTCTTTTTTAAGTCAATTTTTCCATGAGGTTGAAAAGACTTATTTATGAGAGGAGAGACAGAGCAAGAACACTCCCATCTACTGGTTTATGCCCCAAATGCCTGCTGTGGCTGGGGCTGAGCCAAGGTAGGAGCGAGGAGCCAGGAGCTAGAAACCAGGACCTCAGTTTAGGTTTCCCACATGAGTAGCAGGAACCAAATTACTTGAGCCATCACTGCTGCTCCCCAGTGTCTGTATTTGCAGGAAGCTGGAGTCAGGAGCTGGAGCTGGGACTTGAACTCAGACTGTGTTGTGAGACCTGGGCACCCTAACTGCTGGACTAAATGCCCGTTCCCTCCATGAATTCTTCCAAGTCCCCTTGTGTGCTGTCACGGGCAGGGGCTTTTTGCTCACTGCTCATTCTTCATGGCTGGAGGATGCATTTGACACCTGTCGTACCGCATCCTGAGGCGTGTTCCCTGCGTTTGTCCTATTGTGGGGATGTATGACGTAGGCAAGAGAATGTGTGTAGCAGCCACGTGAGTTTCGAGGCACAGTTACACAGCACGCAGCCTTGGGTTCACACTCCTGCACCTACCTGAATGCTCCTCCTTGGGTCCTGCTGCCCTTAAAACGTGGACAGGTACGTTTTTCACTGGGATTCCTCCTGCGCCCGTCCGTGTGGAACGCCATGGTATCCGGATGTTCCATAGACGCCAGGAAGGAATATGTGATGATGGTTTAGGGCAAACAAAGGGGCTAATTCAACAAGTTGGTGAAAGATGAGTGTCCCGCTTGATGGTGATAAGAGAGGATTTTGTTTCCTGCAAGCTCTCTGGGTGTGAATGCACTCTCTTTGCCTGGTTTGCATCACTGGGGGACCTCCTCCTTGCCCGGTGAACAGGAGGACTCTCTGCTAAGACGTCCACTTCCTGCTCTCCCAAACTCTCTTTTCGGAGGAGCCCACGGATCGGGTGGAATTTTGCTGCAGTTAGCTTGGAGGCAGGGACTGGGAAGTATTTCATGCAGTGCGAGTGTTGACTTCTGAAAATTTTAGGTGGGAGACTTTGCTCTGTATTCATAGTGTTTTCAGAGACACTTAGTGCTTTCTTGTTTTAGATTAGAAATGTGATACAAAGTTTTACTCATGAAAAATATTATAGAGGAGCTGGCACTGTGGTGCAGTAGGTTAGTCCTCCGCCTGCAGTGCTGGCATCCCATATGGGCACCGATTCTAGTCCCAGCTGCTCCTCTTCCAGTCCAGCTCTCTGCTGTGGCTTGGGAAAGCAGTAGAGGCTGGCCCAAGTGCTTGGGCTGCTGCACCCATGTGGAAGACCAGGAAGAAGCTCCTGGTCCTGGCTTCAGATCGGTGCAGCTCCAGCCATTGTGGCCATTTGGGGAGTGAACCAATGGAAGGGAGACCTCTCTCTCTCTCTCCCTCTCACTGTCTGTAACTCTACCTCTCAAATAAATAAATGAAATCTTTTTAAAAAAAATTACAGAAACTGGCCGGCGCCGCAGCTCACTAGGCTAATCCTCCGCCTGCGGCGCTGGCACCCCAGGTTCCAGTCCCGGTTGGGGCGCTGGATTCTGTCCCAGTTGCCCCTCTTCCAGGCCAGCTCTCTGCTGTGGCCTGGGAGGGCTGTGGAGGATGGCCCAGGTACTTGGGTCCCTGCACCCGCATGGGAGACCGGGAGGAAGTACCAGGCTCCTGCCTTTGGATCAGCACGATGCGCTGGCCGCGGTGGCCATTGGAGGGTGAACCAACGGCACCTTTCTCCCTGTCTCTCTCTCTCTCTCTCACTGTCCTCTCTGCCTGTCAAAAAAAAAAAAATTACAGAAACACAGACCATAGAAAGTGACAATTCCTCATCATCCATCACCCTTATCCCCTACGTAATCATTAACTACAATTTGATACATATTTCCCCAGTTTTTAACCCATAGACGGATAGAATATGACCGCTGTGCGTTTTTACAGAATGTGCTTTCTGTTTAACAGTTTGCCTTGCGTTACCCATGGATACCTAGAGGTCATCTTTCCACATGTCCGTTCCTACAGATTTATCACCTCCAAAACTGTTCCATTGCACAGAAGAACCATGCTCTTATTTAGCCAGTGTTTAAATGCTGCTTAATCGGGTTGTGTCTGGTGTTTGGTTGTTTTGTTTTGGCTCTAATCAGTGAGATAGAGCTGCTGGGGGTGGATGTTTGTTGAAGCCAAGGGGACTCCCTCCTCTCCTTACACAAAGCAGGACACGGAAGGACCTTCCGGTGGCCCCAGGAGTCCCTGGCCTCTTCTCCCAGCCAGGAGCCCAGCACCAGCCTTTTGCTGTGAAGTGTCCTGACAAGTGTCTTGGCTGTTTTGTTTTGTTCTGTACATTTTTATTTATTTATTTGTATTAATTTGCTAAGTCAAGACAGAATGCTTTCCATTCTCTGATTTCCTTCCCCAAATGCCCACAACAGCTGGAACTGGGCCAGGCCAAACTAAGAGCCCAAACTCATCTGGGTTTCCAGCAGGGCAGGGACCCAAGCACTTGAGCCATCACTGCTGCCCTAGCTCAGTGTACGTTAGCGGGAAGCCGGAGTGGAGAGCGGAGCGGGGACTCGAACCCAGGCAGTCTGATCTGGTGTGTCAGGTGGCATTTTCATGGGTCAGCCAAACACCCACTCTGACATTGCTCTTTTATTTAGCTTCTTGCGTTGCTGTTTTATTTAGCTTCTTCCCTTTCCTGCCTCTCTTCTGCCCTTCCCCCCCTTCCTTCCCTCCTTTTAGTCGCTGTCCTCCTGCCCTGTTCCACTTCCGCTGCTGCTCCCCTCTGGCCTCCCAGGCACCTGTGGGCTCCAAACTCTGCTAACCTTCCCCTCCCCTCCCCTAGCCTCCCCGCCCCTGCGGGGCCTCCCGCCACCCTTGACTTCCATCTCATTTGACCCCTGCTCGAATGTCCGGTCTCTCTGGATGGTGCCCTTGTTTGCCTCCCCTGCGGTGCCTCTGTAAACCACGTGAACCCCACGGCTTCCCCGAGCCTGCACGCCCTGTTCTTTGAAGGATTTAAATAAGGATCAAGCCCCAGCAGCCTCTCCGCCGAATGTCACCCAGGACGTAGCCTCACTCTGTTTACTGTATGGAGGATAGTAAATTTCCATTCCTCGCGAGGCCACGTGGTTTCCAGTAGAAACCCTGCCGTGTGGTGTGGCAGAGAGAGCACATCTTCAGCGAGGGTCTGCCCTGGCTTCAAGTCCAGATTCCAACACTCACTCGCTGTGAGGCCACAGCGGTAATCTAATCTTTTTCATCTTCACTCTCCTCCTCCATAAAAGGGGGAATAATAATGCCTCCCTTACAGATAGGATTGTGCCAAAAATGTGGACAAAAATATGTGTCAGATGCCCGGGTGCACAGGCAGGGAGCCAAAATGCTAGCAACTGTTGTCATTATACAAAGGGTCTTCACAAAGTTCATGGAAAATGCCTGCTACCAAAAAACTATGCTTGGTTTTCGCAGTGTATTCGCATGAGGAGAAACTTGTCTTTTCATTCCATTTTTCCACAGACTGTGAAGTTCCTTCATGACCTGGTTTGTCTTTAGCAAATTTGGTCATTTTTAAAATTTTACTTACTTATTTGAAAGGCAGAGTTACAGAGAGGCAGGAGCAGAAAGAGGGAGGGAGGGAGGGAGGGAGGGAGGGAGGGAGGGGTCTTCCATCCACTGGTTTACTCTCCCAGAATGGCTGCAACAGCTGGAAGTGGGCCAATCCAAAGCCAGGAGCCAGAAGCTTCTTCCAGGTCTCCCATGCGCGTGCAGGGGCCCAAGGACTTGGGCCTTCTTCTACAGTTTTCCCAGGCCATAGCAGAGAGCTGGATCAGAAATGGAGCAGCCAGGACTAGACCCGGTGCCCGTATGGGATGCCGGCACCTCGGGTGGCAACTTTTCCCTCTAAGACAACACTGTAAATATTTTTACCAAGCAGCAGTTCTTCTATTGCTAGCAGTGTAAATAAAACCCTTAAACATTTCGGACAACACTTCCTTTGCGCTGGTTTTACTGTTCACACACGGGGCTGCTCAGCAGACATCTTCTCAGTCCTTCTGCGGGCTGTCGCAGGTGGTTGTGGTGGTGGCTTTCTGGCACCTGTGTCACCAGGCCTGTGTGCTTTGGTTGCTCGCGGAAGGCGGGTAGCATTTCCAGATCTCATACTCAGTATTCTGGAGTTATTGGGTTTGGGAGTGCAGTCTTTGTTAACTAGTTTCTGGTCAGTTACTGGACTGTGCGGACAAATGGTACAGGAATTACAGCATGAGCTTGGCCGGCGCCGCGGCTCAGTAGGCTAATCCTCCACCTGCGGCACCGGCACACCGGGTTCCAGTCCTGGTCGGGGCGCCAGATTCTGTCCTGGTTGCTCCTCTTCCAGGCCAGCTCTCTGCTGTGGCCCAGGAGTGCAGTGGAGGATGGACCAGGTGCTTGGGCCCTGCACCCACACGGGAGACCAGGAGGAAGTACCTGGCTCCTGGCTTTGGATCAGCGCAGTGTGCCGGCCACAGCAGCCATTTGGGGGGTGAACCAACAGAAAAGGAAGACCTTTCTCTCTGTCTCTCTCTCTCACTGTCTAACTGCCTGACACACACACACACACAAAAAAAAAAAAGACATGAGCTCACCCTTTGTTGAGTCACAAAAGCAAGCTAAGGACTTTGCTGCCTGCACGCGGAGGTGGTGAGCTTGTCCAGGGTCTCACGGCAGCAGGGGCTATGGCTGGCATTTCTGATCTTGTGCCAGCAGTCCTGTGGGCCCCAGCAGCAGCCCTCCTATCGCTACAGCTGAGCCGTCCTCCTCTAGTGCCAACCAGGCATGGCTTCTTTTTCAACAGAGCCCATCTCCCGTGAGATGTTTGGAACTCCTGTATAGACAGGCCTTCCAGCAACCCTGGGTCTCTGTGCCTGCCCTGGTGGAGGGGGAGTTCCACCTGGCAGGTGTTGGTAAACCCACAGCATCTGCTCCTGCTGATCCTTCCGGGGCAGGTCCGCCAGTGCAGTGGCTTCCCTTACAAACGCAAGAAGCCTTGGTGAGTGAGAGCAGTGTCTCGCCTGGAGCACCTCTAAGTCACTAGCAGGACAGACTTCTCCCCAGAGAACCTCGACAAGCTTGCTTCCTTGCTGAGCTTGGCGAGGCCTCTTGAGGGCCGCCATGCAGATGGCCCATGCAGAACTTGGACAGTCTGATTAGGTGAGGGGAAGAACTTGGCCGTGGGCTCCTCCCTCCCAGCCGGATGCTCCCTCTCAGGTGGCAGTGGTGCAGAGTCCTAGGGAGGGAGGTTCAGGAAGGACTCATGGCCCGACCTTGTAACGTGTGCATCAGGAACCTTCTCCCGGGCTGTGAGCTGCTGTTGATGAACTGCCGGAGATGCGGCCTCCTGGGCTTCACTACGCTTCTCTGCAGAAACCAACTGAGCTCCAGCCCAGCTTTCCTGGTGTAGCATCCATTCGCTCTGAATCCCCCTTCCTCCCGTCATTCCTGCCCCTGAACCTGAACCAGGCAAGGCGGCCCCAAGGCCGACTGGGCCCTGTGTGCCCTTGCCATCTGCCAGGGCTCCCTGCTCCGGCTGCAACCTGGGCTCCTGCCAGGGCTTCCGCAGCCCCGCCCTGCTCATCGTGGGCCTAAGCGGGTGTCCTGCTGGGAGACCTGGCACTGTGACCCCAGCCTTGGGCTCCAGCCCTCCAGGAAGGGCTGCCCTCCCCACACACACAATGTTGCTCTGAGACAGTCATGGTGGAGAAGGAGCAGGTGAGGGCAAAAGCACTTGGTGAATGGAATTTAAAGATCAGTGGATTTGGGTGTCAAACATTTTGAAATCCAGGGGTAGTTTTTCAAGATACCCATTTTCATGAACTTTTGGAAGATTCCCACATGCTATATCTCTTCCCCTGTGGGGCTCTCAGAGGCTGGCCCTCCAGTGTCCGTCTGTGCTGTGTATTTGTTTTTTATGAATTTCTTGGCCCTGATGGCCACAAGAGGAACTGTCCGGAAAACCCAAGCCTGCAGGTGACTTACTAAGAAGAATTCTCATTTCTCTTAAGTCAGTTGTGTTAGAACATAATCTTCCTTGTCCAAACTGATGGAGTTTGTGGACTTAAAAGGCTTCCACTGGGGCCAGCACTGTGGCATAGCGGGTTAAACAGCCGCCTGTAGTGCCGGCATCCCATATGGGCACCGGTTCGAGTCCTGGCTGCACCACTTCCAATCCAGCTCTCTGCTGTGGCCTGGGAAAGCAGTGGAAAATGGCCCAAGTCTTTGGACCCCTGCACCTGTGTGGGAAGACTCAGAGGAAGCTCCTGGCTCCTGGCTTTGGATTGGTGCAGCTCCAGCCATTGCAGCCGATTGGGAAGTGAACCAGTGGGTGGAAGACCTCTCTCTCTCTCTGCCTCTCCTTCTCTCTCTCTGTGTAACTCTGACTTTCAAATAAATAAATAAATCTTTAAAACAAAACAAAACAAAAAAAAAGGCTTCCATAGCCTAGGCAGCTCATGTCAAGAGCATTGGGTGCTCACTGACGTCATACATAAGAGTGTTAATGTTAAGTTAGCAACAGGAGTCACTGTGCACTAACTCCCCATGCGAGACCTCTGTCTTCAGTGAGTTGTATTTGAGAGTTAACTGTAAAACCAGTACTCAAACAGTTTGTGTGTGTATGTGCAAATTGTCGAATCTTTACTTAATATAGAGTTGATCTTCTGTGCACAAAGTTAATTAAAAATGAATCTTAATGGAGAATGGGATTGGCAAGGGGAGAGGGAGGAAGAGGAGAGGTGGGACTGTGGGTGGGAGGGCAGGTAGGTGGGAAGAATAACTATATTGTTGGCCGGCGCCGCGGCTCACTAGGCTAATCCGCCGCCTGTGGCGCCGGCACACTAGGTTCTAGTCCCGGTCGGGGCACCGGATTCTGTCCCGGTTGCTCCTCTTCCAGGCCAGCTCTCTGCTGTGGCCAGGGAGTGCAGTGGAGGATGGCCCAAGTCCTTGGGCCCTGCACCCGCATGGGAGACCAGGAGAAGCACCTTGATCCTGGCTTCAGATCAGCACGGTGCGCTGGCTGCAGCGCGCCAGCCACAGCGGCCATTGGAGGGTGAACCAGCGGTAAAGGAAGACCTTTCTCTCTGTCTCTCTCTCTCTCTCTCTCTCTCTCTCTCACTGTCCACTCTGCCTGTCAAAAAAAAAAAAAAAAAAAGAAAGAAAGAAAAGAAAAGAAAAAGAAAAGTAAAAAAATACAAAAAGAATATATTCTTAAAGTTTTACTTATGAAATTTGTATTCCTTAAAAAACAAATTAAAAAGAACATCATCTTGCGATGGAAATGTCTTATATAGATCAATCTCTATTCATCGTCCCAAACCATAGAGAATCACTTGTTGGAGCATTATTTTCTTTTTTAAAGATTTATTTATTTGAAAGGCAGAGTAAGAGAGAGTAAGAATGAGTGAGGGAGAGAGTGAGAGTTGATCTTCTATCCGCTGCTTTACTCACTCAATTGGCCAAATGGCTGGGACCTGGTCAGGCTGAAGCCAGGAGCCTGAAGCTCTGTCCTGGTCTCTCATGTGGGTGGCAGGGGCCCATGCATCTGGACCATCTTCTGCTGCCTTCCCAGGCGTGTTATCAGGGAGCTGGATTGGAAGCAAACATAGGATTCAACCTGGCGCTTCCATATGGGATGCCAGTGCTGCCAGTGGTAGCCGGCCCTGGAAGTGTTTTCATAGTTCATAAAGAGCAGTGTTTGGCACACGGCCTGCTCTGCAGGGGGCCCAGGACCTCTCTGCTGGTGCCCCACCCAAGCCATCCTCCACTTAGAGCATTCGTTGTTACTGGATCCTTTTTTCCACCTCTCCAAGACACCTTAACTATTTGTCTTTCTCTCCTTCCTCCTTCTTGCCTATCTAAGTTTTGGTGCCTTTGTGCTGTGTCCAGCACTCCCCTAAGTCAGGCCGGTTGGGAAGCCCTTGGCCTGGGTCAGGGGGCCTTGGTGCTGGCCTGCTTTTCCACAGGACCAGGCTCCCTGCTGTTATCTGACCATGGCGTGGCTGTGATCGGCCACCTGCTTCTGGGCAAGTTGACATCAGTTCAGGGTCAGGGCCCCAAGGATGATGTCCTTCAGGCACCACCTCCTGAGAAGGGTGGTCCAGGGGCCAGGTCCATCGGAGGGCCATCAGCACTGCTTCTGTGGGCACAGAGAGCTCCCTTGTAGCCGAGAGGCCGCGGCGAGGTGGCGCTTCTGTTTTGTTCACGAGGAAAGAACACCGAGTTTCTCAGTTTTCCCCTGTGGCGAAGGGCAAGGCCTCGGCCTGGAGCAGGGTCAAGCCTCCCGGCATCCTGTGGGTGGGTGTGGTGAAATACGAGGAGCTTTGCTCTCCACACGTGGCTCTCAGGGCCTCACTGGGCCCCGCTAGTGCACATTCTCCAAGACCAGCCGAGGGCCAAGGCGTGGCTGGTCCAACATGCTCTCCGGTGGGGACAGAGCCATCTCCGAGGGCTGGAAAGCCGTGCAATATTTTTGCCCTAGGGTAAGTATTAGACCTTCTTTACTAATCCCACTCTGTGGAGATCCAGAATGGTAGACACAGGAAACCCCCAAACTCTTCAGGACCTGGTACATAGCATCTAAATCTTAAAATCCTTACTGTTTTTCTTAAATCCTGAAATCTCCTGCTGTTTGTCTCTAGCTGTAGACAAGGCTAGTTACCTCCTGTTGACCAAAACTGGCCTGGGAAGGATAGCACTTGGAGTGGTGGTTACGTTGCTGGTTGGGACTCCCACGTCCCATACTGGGGTGTGTGGGGCTGAGTTCCGGGATGGCTACCAGTTCTATCTCTCTGCTAATGTGTACCCTGGGAAGCAGCAGGGGATATTCCAGTACATGGGAGACCCAGACTGAGTTCTGAGTTCCTAACTTCGACCTGTCTGTTAGGGGCATTTTGGGGGGACTAAAACAGCAGATGGGAGATCTCCGTCTGTCTCTGTCTCTCTCTGTCTCTCTCTGCCTTTCAAAACCAAAGTCACTTGGCCCTGTATCCCTGTCTACCTACTGTCAAAACTCCATGGAGTCCCCTGTCAAGCATTTTGAAGGAATGGACTACACCCAGTGTTCCACTCTCTGCTGCTGCTGGGTTTCTGTTTGCGTGACTACTGAACCTATCATGACCGTGGCCACCAGTTGTCAGTAACGGAAGCTCTCTGGGGGGCATCAGACACTGCTGTTTGCGCCCCACTTCTGGAAATTTCTCCCCGGGGTTTCCTAATGCAGTCATGTCCTCACTGGCCTTGTTCTTGGGGGCTTCTTTGGCAAATCTCAAGGCCGGGTCATCCTAGGATCCATCCTTAGCTTCCGTTCTGGGCATCCAGTTTCCTCTTTGGGGAAGTCTTGTCTACGTGTCTCTGGCCTCCAGACATTTCCCCAGGTTTTAGGACCTGGGCACCCAGCCCCAGGCTAAGCATTTCTCCCTGAGACGTCCTACAGCAAGTCCAAGAATCCTGCTGCCCATCTTGCCCACGCTTTCTCTCCATTCAGTGCCCATCTCACTCCTTTGTCCTGTGGGTATCCATTTAAAGGCTACTTCCTCAGGGAGGCCTCCCTGCGTCCCCAGGTGAGGCAAGCCTTTCCTGTTAACATTTGCCCAGTACTTGGATGAGGGTATTCAAAAGGCCCATGGAAAATGTGTATTATCAAAATACTATGTGTGGATTTCTAGAACTTTTGGTACCAAAATCAACTTGTTTTTTCATTTTTTCCCCACAAACTTTTGGAAGTCCCCCATACTGTCTGCAGCGTTCTGTAACTATAAATCATATATCAACTTGCAATAATTCATTATTTTTTAGAAGATTTAATTTATTTATTTGAGAGAGTTACAGAGAGAAGTAGAGACAGACAGAGGTGTTCCATCCACTGGTTCACTCTCCAGATGGCCGCAGTGGCCGGAACTGCACCAATCCGAAGCCAGGAGCCAGGAAATTCTTCTGGGTCTCCCACGTGGGTGCAGGGACCCAAGGACTTGAGCCATCTTCTACTGCTTTCCCAGGGCATAGCAGAGAGCTGCACAAGAAGTGGAGCAGCCGGGAATAGAACCGGCACCCATATAGGATACCAGCGCTTCAGACCTGGGCGTTAACCTTCTGCACCACAGCGCCAGCCCAATAATTCATTATTTATCTGCCTTCCCCGCTGGACTGAATGCAGAGAACAGAGCACCTCTCTGTTTTTGCTTCATTATTGCTTCCCCAACACCCAACACCATGGCTCGTGCAGAGTAAGGATTTGACACGTATTTTTATATCATTTTGACTCATCGAATTCATCCTCTCTTCCCGTAAATGTCTCCCTACCCTTTCTGAGAGACCCACCATCTGCTGGATCGCCCAGGGTGGAGTGGCAGTTCCTGATTCTTCCTTTCCCCTCCCCCACCAATAGCCTAGATAGTTTTGTAACCAGATCTCACCTCACCCTCTGGCTACCAAAGCCCTGGTTCATGCCCAGTGTCATCTCTTGTCTCAATTGCTTTAGTCACCTCATAATCATTTCCCCCTGCCTATAAGCTTCCTCTTTTCCCTTTTTTTTTTTTAAAGATTTATTTATTTACTTGAAAGTCAGAGTTACACAGAGAAAGAAGGAGAGACAGAGAGAGAGAGAAAGGGAGAGCTTCCATCTGCTGGTTCACTCCCCAGTTGTCCACATGGCTGGATCTGCACCGATCCGAAGCCAGGAGCCAGGATCTTCTTCCGGGTCTCCCACGTGGGTGCAGAGGCCCAAGGGCTTGGGCCATCCTCTACTGCTTTCCCAGGCCATAGCAAAGAGCTGGATTGGAAGTGGGGCAGCCAGGTCTTGAACTGGCACCCATATGGGATGCCAGCATTGCAGGCAGCGGCTTTACCCGCTACACCACAGTGCCAGCCCCTAGAGAGGTTATTTTGTCCAAGATTGCTCAGCTGATACGTGACAGATCGGGATTTGGACCCAGGCATACTGTTCCAGAGCCCTAGCTCTTAGTCCCTATGCTATCTTGCCGGTAGCATAGATAACACACACAAACTCAGTTACACACTGATTTTCTTCTTTGTGCTGTGTGGTAGGTCTCACAATGTTCTGTCTTTGGAGGGTAAAAAAGAAATCCCAAATGGCAACAGGGTGAGCCATGGATCTCTCTGGGCATTTGTATAGGAAGTGGATCACTGCCTGGGAAGCTGTGTCAGGATCATAAAGAATGTGACCTGTAGGTAGACTGAAAGAGGAATCAGGTTGGGACCTGATTCTACTCCGGCTAACTCTCGCGCTTCCAAGATTACACTTCGTGATCTGGTCCTTTGGCTGACACCCTGGGATTGAGGAAGGGGCTATCACTGATGTGCAACAGAAGGGAGCCAAGTGGGGTGACAGAGAGGATTATGGGGTCACTGGGAAAGCAAGTCTTTAAGAAGGGAAGGTTAGGGTCACCATAAAAATAACTCCATTCGTTGGACAGTTTTCACATTGGCAGGTAACCCAACAAATGGGAAGAAAATGTTAAGTGCAGGTGTTCTATCTCTTTGGTTTCTTCCAGGGGTGAGGGTTGGGAGACCCTAGTGAGAGGCCTGAAACTTGAAGGTGTTTGCTGATGTGTCCATTGCTGATATAATGGGTGGGGGGAGTGGCAAGAGAAGGGGAGGCACCATAATACAAAGTGGGTGTTTTTAAAAATAAGCCCAAAGTTGAACCAGCTGGTTCTGAAGCCCTGCTGCGAGTTCCAAGGTGAGCTCCCGGAGGCCCTGCCACTGCTTGGACGTCAATCAGCCGCCCACCTGACCTCCCCGCTTCCTGCGTCCCAGCGGTCCTGAGCTCGGTCGTGAGCTGGGGCAAGCATCAAGCAGAGCCTCTGATGCCTAGCAGGCATTCGACTGCACCTGCTTCCCCTTCTTGCTTCGCAGGTGAGAGAGCAGAGCCCAGCACACTTCTGTAAAGGCCAGAAAATAAAATCTCCAACTCTGTGGGCCAGTCTCATATATTCTTGCTGGTTGGTTTTACAATCCTTTACAAGCATCAGTCCCACTCTTAGCTTGTGGGGTATGCAAAAGCAGGCTGGGGAGTTCGCAGCTGATGGTGACTCTTCATCTTGAGTTAACACCCCAACTGCAGCCCCAGCTCTGCCTTGTGTGGAGTGAGTGAGCCAAAGACTCTAGGTCACTGACCTTGGCCTTGGAAGAGCAGAGCCCATGTGCCAGGAGGTGGTGAGGGCCTGGACCAGGGATGTGCAGCCCGTGTGCCACAGTCGGGTCTGGAACTCAAGGACTTCTCATTGCTGCTCAAGCTGAGCACAGTGTCAGTGACCACGAGGCCGCCCTTCCAGGCCTCCCTGTCGTCTTTCTGAAAACCTGCTTTCTTTTTTGGAAAAAAGTTTACAGACTTTGTTATTCTATTTTTGTTTATCAAAATTTGAATTTACAGGTGAGTTTGATTCTTTGAAATCTTTGTGGAAAGGGGGAACTTTTTTTAAAAAATGATTTTATTTATTTGAGGTAGAGTTGCAGATGGAGGGAGGGAGAGACAGAGGGAAAGGTCTTCCATTTGCTGGTTCACTCCCCAAATGTCTGCAACAGCCAGATCTGGGCTGATCCAAAGTCAGGAGCCAGGAGCTTCTCCTGGTCTCCTACATGGGTGTAGGGACCCAAGCATTTGGGTCATCTTATACTGCTGTCCCAGGCCACAAGCAGAGAGCTGGATTGGAAGAGGAGTAGCCAGGACCTGACCCGGTACCCATATGGGATGCCAGTGCCACAAGTGGAGGCTTAGCCCAGTAGGCCACAGCGCCGGCCCCAATTTTCTACTTTCAGAGCTTTCTGGGTTTCAGAATTCTTGCTGATAAGGGAGGATGAGATGTCTCTTAAATTAGACTGGAAGCTGTGAGTATAGGGATATATCGCCACAGTACATGGTACATGCACATAGTAGGTACTCATGAACACTCAATTTATTTTGATTAGCATAAACATGATGATGTAAGTCAAGTGTTACATGTTGATTAAACAACCAGTGTTTATTAATCTCTCCATTTTTCTTATTTCAAAATGTATTTTTGGAAATGTTGGAAATCCCCTATAAACTATAATTGGACCAAAACTACCTTGATGACTCATAGGTTGGAAAATAGTTAAATCATGAGAAAGCAACAGGACTGTGAGTGTGTGTGTGTGTGTGTGTGTGTGATGAACTAGCTAATTTGTGCAAGTTTTTTAATTCACTAATATTGTAATTCAACAACTGTATCATGCACCTTCATTGACTAATTAACAATAATGAATATCAGAGGTTTATTGTGTTCTAGTTCGACTACTTATTTAAACCATGAACTGAAGTGGCCAGTGATGTAATAACAATCTATATTTTTTAAAATTTACTTATTTATTTGAAAGGCAGAGTTACAGAGAGGCAGAGGCAGAGAGAGAGAGAGAGGTCTTCCATCCACTGGTTCACTCCCCAGTTGGCCTCAACGGCTAGAGCTGTTCTGATCCAAAGCCAGGAGCCAGGAACTTCTTCCAGGTCTCCCACATGGGTGCAAGAGCCCAAGGACTTGGGCCATCTTCTGCTGCTTTCCCAGACCATATCAGAGAGCTGGATCACAAGTGGAGCAACTGGGACTCGAACCGGTGCCCATATGGGATGCAGGCACTGCAGATGGTGGCTTTACCTGCTGCACCACAGCGCCGGCCCCAATAACAATATTGAAAAGGGGAAACAACAAGGTCGCCCTCTCAGCTCTTTACACGGGCCCACGTCTCACTTGGGAGTTCCTGTTAGAAATGAGAGAAATGTGGGTTGGGGATTTTCGTGAACAAAGAAAAGGAATATGATTTTTAATACAGGACCCATATGACAAAGCTAAAGGAATTTGGAGCATGCTAGAATCCAGTAGTGAGAGTGATCTCTCTAAGTGTATGCCTTTGTGGAAGGTCAAACGGGGGAAAGCATCCATTGGTTGTCGCTTTCTAAAATAGATTTAAATGGCAGTGAAGCAATGAAAGCAAAACAGAACGTTGATGTGGGGCGCCCAGGTCGCTGGGGAGGCCATCAAGGCAGATCCAGGCTTCCTCTGTCGGGAGATGTTTGAGTGTGGCCCTGGGTGCCTGGATCAGGGCAGATGTGAGGATGTGAATGGGGGTGGGAGCAGTGCTCCAAACTGAGTGACGCCTGGCCTGACCACCGTGGACTGCAGGGAACTGGAAGGGGAGGGCGCCTGCCGTGCCTCACCCAGGAGAGGGTGCACATCGGGGCACGTGGAGCCAAACCTGGTTCCTAACAGGAGCTGGCATGTGCCACTGACACGGCAACTGAGGGTGCAATGCTGTTAGGCACGAACCCTGCAGTGAGCTTCCAGGGGCTGATTTAGAATCTGGCCAGAAAAGGAAGGAGATATGACAGGTCAGCGTTTCCCCACAGCTGGCTTGGTGTCTCGCGGTGCTCAGAGTCCCACCTGCTGTTTTCCCTTAGGAGTTTGGTGGTGCCTGCCTCCTGGCCCTCAGATTTCCACTGCTGAGTTGATGTTCTCATACCAAGCCAGTGTGGTTTGAAAGGAGCTGTGGCTGTTCTGGGAAGATACCAGAAGGGTGGGTGAAAAGCCTTCCTCCTACTCATGCCCCAACCCCGGTCCCCAGCCGGCACAGGTTGGAAAAGTCTCCCCTAGATGTCACATTGGAGTCCTCTTGGCCTGAGACTCAATACTGCTCTTGGAAGCAGGCTGTGTGAGGTAGGCTGCGCCCACCCTTCTTCCTGGGATTGTCCGTCCACATGTGGATTTGGGCCTTTGTGATGCTGTTTTAGGAAAGACCAGCAGCAGCCAAGCCGAGCTCCCATCACAGATGACCACAGGTGATCACGGATGACCACTGGTTCCTAGTGAAACTCTGCTGTAGCGCCTGGGGCTTTCAGGATTGGCTTCTCAACCAAGAACGGGCCAAGCTTCAGGGTGCTAAGCTTGTGGAAAACTGGGGAAATCACACCCTGCGGTGACCACACGTGGACGGTGGCTTTTATGACTGTCAAGAAATAGGAGGGGTGGGCAGTGGCCCAGCTGCTAGGATGCTGTTTGAGACACTCGCATCCCATACTGGAGTGCCTGAGTTAGAGTCCTTTCTCTGCTCTCAATTCCAGCTTCCTCCTAAATCAGACCCTGGGAGGCCTTAAATAGCTGGGTCCCTGCCCCCTCCCGGGGGAGACCTGGGTTGAGTTCCTGGCTCCCAGCTTTGGCCCCGGCCCAGCTCCAGCTGTTGCACACATCTGGGAATTGAACCAGTGGATGAGAGCTCTGTCTCTTTCTTGCTGCCTCTCAAATCAATAAAAATACATATATTTTTTTAAAAATGTTAGTAAATATAAGGATGGAGACACTACGATGGCTGATAGGCCCCTGGTAGCTGGGTGGGCTGACCTCAACTCACCATGGCCCTTGATGTCCATGCTGCTGGTGAGTCCGCCCCTCTCACAGGCATGGCCTGAGGCTGTGGCAGGAGCTCCTGAGGTCCCTACCTTATCAGCAGAACTCTAAAGCAGAACGGAATCCAATACTTGAGTTGGCTTCTTTGTGCTGTCAGCTTCAAAGAATGTGAAAGATCAGTGAGACAAGGCCACTTTGGACACGTCCAAAAGTTCTGCGGAAAATGGAATTAAAAGACAAGATTATTTGGGTGCAAAAAAAAATTGGAGCACGTGCACTTCTTTCTATAATTTGTGTTTCCAGTGATCTTTTGGAAGACCGTTCACATGCATGGATTTCAAAATCTTTTGCACCAAAATAAACTTCTCTTTTAATTCTGTTTTTTCTACAAACTTTTGGAAGTACTGGCATGGGGAAGCAAGCCATGAATGCCTGTGGTTTGTACACTGCCTGCCCACACTAGGTTGTTTGATGTCCATGCCATTGTCTTATGTAGTGACATCATAGGTTTCTTAAAGGCAAGAGATACTGTCTTTCTTGCCCATAGATTGCAGCCACGAGCCCGGCAGGTGCTCAGTAAACATTAATCAAATCACTCAGCTGCTATGGCACAGATGCACACGTGTTACCTGCCTTGTGCTTTTCAGCCAGCTGCAAATACTGACACCTTATGCATTCGGCTGCCCTGGCAAGAGCCTGGTTTCGAGCCTCTCTGTTCCTGTGTGCTGTGGGACCCTGTCCTGTCTGCTAAGCGTGCTCTGCACAAGACGAGGCCCCGTGAGCCTTGTGCACACTCTGGCTTTGAGGGCCCGCCCTACTCCCCCTACCTCTGATGTTTCCTGACCCTTTCAAAGGGTTTAAGGAGAGTGCGTTCCACTCCCCACTCCACTTCTGGGGCAGGGTTTTTAATTACCGCGCAGCCTTTGTTCTGTTGTTGAGATCGGACTTCTCTGTGTAGGGAGAAGGGAATTCCAGCCATCCTGGTGCATTATAATCAAGTTACTTACCAGAGTCCAGAGCCACAGTTCTCTGCTTTCATGCTGATCACAGGGGAGATAGAGGCACGCGGCGGCTCGCGTTTCTGCAGATGCTTGGCTGTGTTTGCAACAGTGCTTTACAGGGAAGTTTCAATCTCTTAAGGACTGGGAAGTCATTACATATTTCATCTAAGCTGCATGGTCCACCAGCTTCGTTCAGAAAATGTAACTGGATTTTAAAGAAATCAGTGTTGGTCCATCCAAATGCCTGACCATGAAACACATTTAATAAATAGCATGCATACTTTAAACATCAAAATGCTAAAACAAAGTTTTCAAAGAGTTAAAAAGAATTTGACTCAAAACAGAAGAGATGGGGGTGGGCTTCGTGGCATAGCAGGTTAAACAGCCACTTGTGTTGCCTGCAACCCATACGTGAGTGCTGGTTCAAGTCCCAGCTGCTCATCTTCCAATCCAGCTCTTTGTTAATGGGCCTGGGAAGACAGTGGCAAATGACTGGGACCCTGCCACCCCCATGGGAGACCCCGATGGAGTTCCTGGCTCCTAACTCTGGCCTGGCCCTGTGCTGGCTATTGTGGGAATCTGGGGAGTGAACTAGAGGATGGAAGATCTCTCTGTCTGTCTCTCTTTCTCTGTCACTCTGCCTTTCAAATAAATAAATTTTTAAAAAATGAAGAGTAAGTGAGCCTATGGCCGAGGTTGGAGACACATGGAAACTCACAAATGATGACTTCGTGTTGTCCAAGGCAGCTGCAGCTCCATGAGTCTGCACCTTGGGCGGCCCTGCGGTTTCCTAATAGAATTCCACACAAGCCCCCGAGGACAGCGCTGGGCTTCAGAATCCTACAGTTGGGTAAAACTTGGAGAGTGTGTAAGGTGCTCAGGAGGTATTTAAGGCGTGGGCGAATGATCACTGCCAGGCCAGCAAGTTCTCTTCTCTTCATTTCCTTATTGATGATGACGAAGGGATTGGCAGGTACTTTAGTCAAAGGGCCAAGACTATAGGAAGGTACTACAGAAGGTTTTTGGAAAATAAAATCAAGTTTGGGCACAATAAAAAATTAAAATCCATGTACACAGGAGGTCTTCATGAAAACATTATTATGAAGAAACTATACATGGCTTTCAAAATCTTTTTGTACCAAAATAAACTTAGTTTTTTTTTTATCTATTTTTTTTTTTTTAATTTGAGAGACAGAGTTACAAACAGAGAGAGGAAGAGACAGAGAGGTCTTCCATCCACTGGTTCACTCCCCAAATGGCTGCATCAGCTAGAGCTGGGCCAATCTGAAGCCAGGAGCCAGGAGCCTCTTCCAGGTCTCCCACACAAGTGCAGGGGCCTAAGGACTTGGACCATCTTCTACTGCCTTTCCAGGCCATAGCAGAGAGCTGGATCGGATGAGGAACATCCGGGACTCGAACCGGCGCCCATATGGGATGCCGGCACTGTAGGCAGTGGCTTAGCCTTCTAAGCTACAGCGCTGGCCACTGGTTTTGTTTTTTTCTAAGGTAAAAAATACTATATTTATTTGAAAAGGAAAATAAAAAATGTGAGCATGGCCTGATGCTGTAGAACTCTGTTAAGATTTAATATTTCCCATTATTGGCTTTAGATAGGATAATTTGTTTTTTAAATAATTTTTTAATTTATATAAAGGGAACAAGTTTCATGTGTTTCATAAAAATAAGCTTAGTTTTGAACGCATTTTCCATGAACTTTGTGCAGTTCTGTATAGCCTGTGAATGGGCTCGCAGTTTCCAAAGACGCACGGCTGCGGGAGCCACACAGCCGGCACCTGTCGTGTATTCGTGAGCTCTGGGTCTGTGTTCCTAATATTCGTACCAATGAGCATTCACGGAATTATCAATCTTTTGGCGGGCTAAGCAGCTCCTTCTGTTCAAAGGCAAAAGCTTGTGAAGAGTCTATTTTCTGATAAGGGTGTCCACATGCAGTGGGCGTAGCAGGCTGTGTAGGGCACAAAGAGAGATAAGCCAGGGGGGTGGGCAGTTCTGTCACGCCCAGATAACACCTGGGGGCTCAGGAAGAGTGCGTCTCCTAGGCGCACTCCCAGCCTGGGTGGGTTACGGATCTCTCTGGAGCTCTCTCGTGCCAGTGTACTGCTTGTTTTCCGTGCCTGCCTCTCTCTGTAACAAGGGAGTGTTACATGGAGTGAGAGCGAGTGTGCAGCAGTTCAAGGACGCACGTGCAGTCCCAGGGATGGGAGTTAGGGATACTGTGCAACTTTCTGGGTTTTTGGGTTTTTTTGTGGGGGAGCAGGGGAGGAGAAGAGCAAATCTGAATCTTCCGAGTGAGAAGTGTGAATGGGAAGCTGTGACCTCCACTTCGTGTCCACTGAAGCCCTGTGCGTGTGCATGTGGGTTCTGGAAATTGATCATCAGAGGCGCTTCGCCCAGAAGGTGTGCTGTCAGGCCAGCGTCAACCAGGTGTCTGTTGCATGCTACACTTTGCTTCTCGTGTTGCAGGTCACCTTGTGCCTTGTGTGACTTTGGGCAAGTTCCTTAACTTCTGTGTCAGTTTCTCCATGTATAAAATGGACAAGTGCAACATCACTCCGGGGAGCGCACTGATGATGAGGGGACCTTCATCTAGGAGGCACTTAGCATAGTGTCTGACCGGCACTGAGTACTCTTTGAACAGGACTGCGATTGCTTTCCTTGTTTGTATTTTTTGACCACAGTATTTCCCAAACATCTGTTGTTATTACATTTTCCTATTGTCTATTGGCACCAGATCCCTTCACATATAGAAAGACACCTCAAAAAGTTATGGAAAGTAGAATTAAAAGATAAGTCTACTTTGGTGCAAAAATTTTTTTGAAGATTTATCTTTTGTTTATTTGAAAGGCAGAGTTACAGGGGGTGGGGGGAGAGAGAGAGAGAGATCTTCTATCCACTGGTTTACTCCCCAAATGGTTACAACGGCCAGGGCCATAGTCAGGAGCTTCTTCCTGATCTCCCATGAGGGTGCAGGGGCCCAAGCACCTGGGCCATCTTCTGCTGCTTTCCCGGGCCACAGCAGAGAGCTGGATCAGAAGTGGAGCAGCCGGGACTCGAATGGGCACCCATATGGGATGCCAGCATCACAGGCAGAGGCTTAACCTATTAAGCCACAGTGATGCCCCCTCCAAATTTTTTTTTAAATCCATGCAGTTTTTCTATAATGTGCATTTTTCATGACATTTTGAAATACCACTTTGTAGATAATTTACAGCTGAGATTATTAATTCCCTGGCAATCAAAACTAACTATGATAATAAGACAGACTGGGTTTTCTACTTCATTATTTTCATGCCATGATACTACTCAGCAACTCTGGGAGAACATGACATCACATATTCAGCATAAGGATTCTCTGCTTAGCCTAGATACACCATTTTTGAAAAATATTTATTTATACAGTTTACTTGAAAGAGAGAACAGGAAACAGAGAGAGAGAGAGAGAGATCTTTCATTCCCTGGTTCACTCCGCAGATGCCCACAGCAGTCCAGGTTGGACCAGGCCAAGGCCAGGAGCCAGGAACTCAACCAGGGTCTCCCATGTGGGAGGTAGGGACCCAGTCGTTTGAGCCATCACCTGCTACCTCCCAGGGAAGATGCAAGAATTTGAGGATGGGTAGAATTCTACTATTGTTGGATCTCACCTGCAGCCTTTTTAGCTGAGATTTTTTTTTTGTTATTAATCACTTTTATAATTAAAAACAGACTAATAAAACACATTAGGCTGGCTGAAAGACACTAGCAATTAATATGGCTCTGTCTAAACAAAGCCTCGTTCTGGAATGGGAAACTGGTGTCTGGAGGGGGGTTGGAGGGTGCTGGTGGCTGCTTAGAGGGTCCCCTGAGGAAACTGGGCAAATTCCAAACTGAGCAAGGAAAGGTTCGGGTGAAGGCCTGTGAGCTCATGCTAAGAGCAGAAGGTTGGTGCTGGCATTCTCCAAGCCTGCCACCTGGCACTGGGCAGGTGAGCCAGCGAGCTTTTCTCCGCTACGCAAACCCAGTCTTCTCTGGGAACCGAGCTCCTCAGGTGGGCACGAGTACAGATGGCTTTCTTCCAGAGAAGGCAGCCGCTGGAGCCAGCCCGAAGCCTTACCCATGCCTTTCTTCTAGCACCAGCAGCTAAGGGTTGTGATGAGAATAAGGGCATGGTGACCAAGCAGAAACGAGAAAACGGGGAAGTTGCTGCTTTGTTTGTTGCAAAGAATTCTAGCAAACTGGCCAACGCTGATTTCGACGTTTCCCTTCGGTGGAGTAACAATAGCTCTCTCTGTGTTGGAGGGAAGGAAGGTGGTGGCAGCTGTGTGACCACTCCCGTGTCCCCCTGAGCAGTGCCTGTCGCCGAATCTTGGACACCACGGTAGAGAGTGCCTCCTTGCGTCTGCTTCTGGCCCCTTAAGAACTTTGAGGGTGCAGCAGTTCAGGGCTGCTTGTTTCGATCAGAGACCTGTCGTAGAGGTCCCACAGACACCCAGAAAGGACAAGACGGCCAAGGCTTGTGTATGTGCCAGGTTAACATTGGATGACATGATGGAATTAAAAGATAAGTTTATTTTGTTGCCAAGAAATATGGAATCTGTGCACTTTTTTTTTTTTTCATAATACACAACTTGCCATGAAGTTTTGTAGTTTTGTTTTGTTTTGTTTTTGAGAGGTGGAGAAAGAGAGTTCCCCGGGGCCAGCGCTGTGGCATGGTGGGTTAACGCCCTGGCCTGAAGCGCCAGCATCCCATATGGGCACCAGTTCAAGTCCTGGCTGCTCTACTTCCAATCCAGCTCTCTGTTATGGCCTGGGAAAGCAGTAGAAGATGGCTCAAGTCCTTGGGCCCCTGCTCCCCTGTGGGAGACCTGTAAGAAGCTCCTGGCTCCTGGCTTTGGATCGGCACAACTCCAGCCATTGCAGCCAATTGGGGAGTGAACCATCGAATGGAAGACCTCTTCTCTCTCTCTCTCTTTCTCTCTGCCTCTCCTCTCTCTGTGTAACTCTGATTTTCAAATAAATAAATCTTGAAAGAGAGAGAGTTCCCTCTGCTGGTTCACTCCTCAGATGCCTGGAATGATGAAGATGAGGGAGGTCTGAGGCCAGGAGCCAAGAGCTGAATCCAGATCTCCCACAGGGGTGTCAGGATCCCAATCCCCAGAGCCATCACCTGCTTTCTCCTGGGATCTGCACTAGCAAGAAGCTGGCATCAGGAGCCAGAGCCGGGAATCAAACCCGGGCACCCCAGTGTGGAACACAGGCATCCTAACCACTAGGCTGATTGCCTGCCCCTGCCATGAACTTTTGGAAAAACCTTCATATGCATGACTTTCAAAATTTGGGGGTACCAAAATAAACATATCTTTTAATTCCATTTTCCCAGAATATTGTGAAGTATCGTCATATTTCTGATAGAATATCTCTACTTCTCTGTTCTTGTAAATTTTTAAAAATTTATTTGAGGGGCCAGCATTGTGGTATAGCGGGTAAAGTTGCTGCCTGCAGTGCCGCTTCCGAAAAGGGCACCGGTTCAAGTCCTGGCTGCTCCACTTCCAATCCAGCTCTCTTCTATGGCCTGGGAAAGCAGTAGAAGATGGCCCAAGTCCTTGGGCCCCTGCCCCCATGTGGGAAGATCTGGAGGAAGCTCCTGGCTCCTGGCTTCGGATCAGCCTAGCTCCAGCCGTTGTGGCCAATTGGGGAGTGAACCAGTGGATGGAAGACTTCGCTCTCTCTTTCTCTCTCTCTCTGCCTCTCCTTCTCTCTACTTGTAACTCTGACTAAAAATGTATTCGAAGGGCAGAGAGACAGAAAGAAAAATAAAAAAATACAGAGGTCTCTCATCTGCTGGTTTACTTCCCTCAATGCCCATAACAATTGCAGCTGAGCCGGGCCATAGCCAGGAATCCAACCCAAGTCTCTCACGGGGGTGGCAGGGACCCAGGTACTTGATTCATCTGCTGCCTCCCAGGGTGCACATCAGCCCAGAGCTAGAATTAGGAGCAGAGCCAGGCCCTGAACCCAGGCACTCTGATGTGAGAATGAGCATCCCAACCAGCGTCTTAATCGCCATGCAAACTTTCTGCCCCTACCTCTCTTCTTCTCCATGTTCCCACTCTTATTCACCATCAGAAATGGGGGAAAGGTTGTTGCTTTACCATCTAGGAAAATGAAGCCCAAAGATGGGCTCAGGTTCTATTCTTCTGAGCCCTGGAACCAGCCACACTTAGGGCAGTGCTGAGAGCCCTCACAGTATTCAGGGCCCCCGCTGTGTGCCAGACGATCTGTTAAGGAAATGAAGCCCACAATCCTTTCTGATCCAAACAGCAGAGCTGTGAGGCAATGATAATGATTGACTGCATTTGTAGAAGAAAGAGGGAGTTGCAAGCGTGGCAAGCAGTAGCCATAGTGGTTAGGTCTGGACTCGTCCCAGCCAGTCTAACTCCACCTGTACCTAACAAGTGCACCAGACTGCCTGGCTCACTTCCCCAGGTCAACATCGCCTTAATCTGCTATTTCTAGTATGGAGTCCCCTGTGTGCTACCCTCTGGTTCTTTTGTGGAAGCCGGCTTGATCTCTTGCTGAATGCGGGAGGGGGCATTAATACTCTTGGATGGGGAAGGCTCTGCAGAAAGCTCATGGAAAATGTGTCTGAAATTTTGTTTGCACCAAAGTAAGCTTCTCTTGCAATTCTACACATGTTGAAGGCTCTAGTACTGTGATAGGCATTTAGGGCTTGCTCGCTATTTCAGCAGTGACCACTCACATTTCGGATGAGTTTCCCTGGCTTACACATCCACCACCCTGGCCATGAACACACACACACACACACACACACACACACGCGCGCGCGCGCGCGCACACACGCCTTCCTAGGGACAGCAGCCACTTGGCAACTCATTCCACCTCTTGCACCAGGCAGGCTCTTGGGAATCAGGCCACTTGAAGAGAGGAATGTGGGAGCAGTTGCTTTGCAAGCAGCTCGGCTGATGACGGAGTAAAGCCAGGCTGATGTGCTGTGCAGCTGGGAGTTTCTGGGTAGCCCGTTGACAGTGCTGGGAACCTGGGGTGCCTCGGGCGCGGCTGTCTCTGGGTGATAGCATTTGCCGCGCTCTTGAGCAGATAGGAGGAGAGGGTTATCAACCCACGGCACCTTAGGGAGCCTTCTGCAAGGAACCCTCTTTCTGGTTCCACACACCATGGTTTCCCTTCTGCCATCAGAGACTTGTGCTGTGGGGGAGAGAGACCCTAAAAGCAGAGAGAGGTGGGGCTCACAAAGGGACCTGGGGGGTTGGATGTAGACATTGACCTTCTGACTGCCGCCTGTCTGTTCCGGAAACCTCACCCCACCTTGCTTTCTGTGATGCTTTGAGGGGTGGGAGGAGAAGGGGAGGACATGTGCTTAGTGACCACCACAAGAAATGTGGATCTGACCCAGGCTGGAGACCCTGAAATCTCAGGGCATGGATTCAGTGTGACCCCACAGGCCTCCTGGGCCTCCCAGCATAGATCATCTTTCTTTCCTGTTGCCTTTCTGGAAGCTCGCGTTGCCTGGTGTGGAGCTGGACATGCAAGAATTTGTCTTGGATGAGCTCACATCTGTTTATAACCTTCCCGTTCCCCTGATGTCCACATTCCTGCCTACAGAGGCCGCAGGCATTGTGGGCAAGGGCAGGTGCTCTGAGCAACCCTGCCTGGGTTTGAACACTGGCTCCGGCACTTACAGGCTGAAGTTCAAGTTCCTGAACCCAGTGTGCCTCAGTTTCCTGACCTATCAAATGGGCATGATGAGAGTAGCTGCCTCTCAGGGTTGTTCTGAGGATTGGAATGGCTGGTGTTTGCAAGTCCAGGGCCTGGTGCAGGGTAAATGCTCCATAAATATTTGACGACGGCAGCATCACAGCTGGAGAACTTCACTGCCTGTGAGCAGGTGAGGGGATGGTAGGACAGACAGGAGAAAGTGGTTTTTCCAGCTGTGCCGATGAGGAAGGCATCGATGACCTGCCCAGTCCCACCATTAGTGGTAGGTGCTGTCTCAGTTTGTTCTTTGCCTTAAGCAGTGGGCAAAACGTTGGTGAAAACAGTGGAATGTACAGGTCACATGTGGACCTTGTCCCATCGCTGATCTCTCTTCTGTTGAAGATTTTATGTATTTGAAAGGCACAGTTACCGAGTCAGTGGAAAGAGAAAGAGGGGGGTCTTCCATCCACTGGTCACTCCCCAGATATCTATAATGGCAGGTGCTGGACCAGGCCAAAGCCAGGAGCCAAGAGCTTCTTCCAGGTCTCCCACATGGGTGCAGGGGCCCAAGAACTCAGGCCATCCTCCTCTGCTTTCCCAGGCCATTAGCAGGGAGCTGCCAGTCTCAAACCAGTGCCCATATGGGATGCTGGCACTGCAGGTGGTGGCTTTACCCACTATCCCTCAATACCTGCCCCTGATCTCCCTCCTCTTTGGCCCGGTGTTTGATACACAGACCGGCACAGAAGCAAGGGGCTCAGTCTACATGTGCCCACCTGTAAGAATGGGGCAGAAAGGACACTGGGAATGATGCGTGGGTTGGCCAGGGAGGCACTGGGACAGGTGTTGTCCAAGTTGCAAGGAGTCTTCCTGGAATGACCTGCGCTTTTTTTCTGGGAGCTGGAGTGAGCACAGCTGTCTGCATTTCTCTGCAAGGTCCAGGGCTGGGACTTAGCCCACCTCAGGGGTGGGTGTCTGCCTGTGCCATTGAGGCAGTCAGCGTCCATATGACTGTCAAGACTGTCTCATCTTTAATATTAAAGATGCTTTGGGACCTTTAAGCCTTGAATCTTAACAAAGGCCACAAACATCTCCGCTCGGCCGACTCTCACTCCCTAGGCAGGGCAGACGAGCAAGCGCATTCACCTTGTGGGGTGCTCTCTGCAGCCGCTGTGGGGCAGGAGAGGGCCTGAGGGGGCAAGGGGCCATTTAACCATTTCTCTGGATTTTGCTTTTAAAGCAAAATTTATTTATTTGAAGGGCAGAGTGATAGGGGCAGGTGAGAGGGAGAGTCAGAGAGATCTACCTGCTGGTTCACTCCCCAAATGTCTGTGATGTTGGGGCTAGGCCAGACTGAAGCCAGAAGCCAGGAACTCCCATCCGGGTCTCCCACGTGGGTGCAGGGGCCCAAGGACTTGGGCCATCTTCCACTGCTTTCCCAGGTGCATTAGCTGTGAGCTGGATGGGAGGCAGAGCAGCTGGGAGTTGAACCACCATCCTGATATGGGCCGCTAGCGTCGCAGGCTGCAGCTTAATGCACGGTGCCACAGTGCTGGCCCCCACTCTCTTTGTCTTCTGCGAAGGAAGAGCTTTCCTCCTGGGTCCGTGCACCTGCAGCAGAGCACAAACCACACTCTGAGAGCAGCCGAGTCCCAGCATCGCCTCTGCCACCGAAGCCTTGGGTCATAAACTTCGTCTCTAAGTCTTGGTTTGCCACGGTGAAATTAAGACAACAGTACCTTCCCACCTGCCTCACAGGAGGATAGAGGATCAAAGAAAAATGGCAGGAGGAAACTTTCAATACACTTTGTTATTAGCACCCTGCGTGGAGGCCTGAGCTACCAGGAAGGCTTCTTAGACTTTTAAATTCGAGAGTGCTTCAGAAAGTTCATGGAAAATGGAATGAAAAGATAACTTTATTTTGGTGTCAAAAATTTTTGAAATCTGGGCTTCATTTTTTCATAATACACATTTTCCTTAAAGTGTTTGGAGTACCCTCATCTACTTTCTTGCCTCTTAAATCCCTCTATTTATGCCTGTCTTTTGACCCTGTCATAATTCTGTCTTGTTGAGTCATTATTTATACCAGGTCTTAGGCAGCTGAGAGCAGTATTTCTGTCTGTTTCCTGCTTATGCCTCTGTCAAAGTGCCCGGCTTAAGAAAAACCCTCTCATTATTTGAAAATAAATTCCAATAATTATGTTACATTATTAGTACCAGAGCAGTTAATAACAGTGAGTTTGCAAGGTAACAGGTGCTCAGTAAACACTTGTTTTTAGTATTTTTATTTATGCCGGGTTTTGAGTTTTAATATTTTGTTTCTAGGTTTATTGAGGTATAATTCAAATACAGTAAAATTCACTTCTTGCTGCACATTCATATAGCATTTGTTTTACAGTTTGAAATTTGTATGTATTTGAGAGGCAGAGAGAGATACACACAGAAAGAGGGAGAGTGCACTCGCATACACTGGTTCATTCCCCAAATGCTTACCACGACTAAGACTGGGCCAGGCTGAAGCTGGGAGCCAGGAGCTCAGTCCTGGAACCCTGAGCCACTTGAGCCATCACTGCTGCCTCCCAGGATCCACATGAGCAGGAAGCCAGCGTCAGGAGCCTGAGCCGGGTACTGAGCTCAGTATTCCAGTGGAGGACGTGGGCACCTCAACTGGGGAGTGAACCAGTGGATGGAAGACCCCTCTGTATGTCTGTCTGTCTGTCTGTCTGTCTCTATCTCTCTCTCTGCCTCCCCTTCTCTCTCTGTGTAACTCTGACTTTCAAATAAATAAATAAATAACATCTTTAAAAAAAAAGACAAAGTGGGTTCCAGGGTGTGGGGGAAAGAGTCATGGAGGAAGGACGGCTCACGGGGACAGGGTGCAATCGGATAGGCAGAGTAACTTCTAAGGTTCAATCCACAGTAGGATACTCACGGTTGACAAGAATTATTTGAGTGTTTCAAAACAGCTACTAGAGAGGATTTTGAATGCTCCCAACAAAGCAATAAAATCTGAGTTCAAAGTTATGCCGATTATCCTTCACTGATCATTATGCATGCTACCAGGGTTCTTCAGAAAGTTCATGGAAAACTGAATTACAAATGAGTTCATTTTGGCGCAAGATTCTTCTCATGGCATTATGAAAAAAAATAAGAGTGGATTTCTTTTAAGATTTATTTATTATTTGAAAGGCAGAGTTAGAGAGAGAGGCAGAAGCAGAGAGAGAGGAGAGAGAGGGGAGAGAGGGGAGAGAGAGAGAGAGAGAGAGAGCGCTTCCATCTGCTGGTTCACTTCCTAAATGGATGCAATGGGTGGAGCTGTGCCAATCCGAAGCCAGAAGCCAGGGGCTTCTTCCAGATCTACCACGCAGGTGCAGAGACACAAGGACTTGGGCCATTTTCTACTGCTTTCCCAGGCCATAGCAGAGCTGGATTGGAAGTGGAGCAGCTGGGACTTAAACCAGCACCCATATGGGATTCTGGCGCTGCAGGCTAGGGCTTTAACTTGCTGTGCCACAGCACCGGCCCATGTACACGTGTTTTCAAAACATTTTCTCCCAGTCTGCAGCTTGTATTTTCATTCTTTTAACAGTGTATTTTGGAAAGCAGATGTTATTAATTTTGGTGGTAAACTGTATTAAATATTTCTTTTATAATACTGGGTATATTATGAATTGTACTTTTTGGTGTTGTACCTAAAACATTTTGCTTAACCCAATATTGCAAAGATTTTCTCCTTTTTTACCCTAGAATTTATATAGCTGTAGGTTTTACTTTTAGATATATATGCATACATAATCTATCTTGAGACGGTTTCTCTCTGTGGTGTGAGGTATAGGTTGAGGTTCAATGTTGTTGGTATGTGGATGTCCAGTTGTTCCAGCACCATTTGTTAAAAAGACTCTCCTTTCTCCATTAAGGTGCTTTTGCACCTGTGTCAGCATCGCTTGACCTTATTTGTCTGTCTGTTTGTGGACTCTATTCCATCTGTATGTGTGTCTGTCCTTTTGCCATCTGAAGTTTTCTTGATAACCATACCTTTATGGTAAATTTTGAAATCGGATAACGTGAATCTTCTGGTTTTTCTTCATTAAATTATTTCCTGTGTTCTATTTTCTTTGCCCTTCAATAAAAATTGTAGAACTAGCTTGTTGATTTCTACCAAAATGTCCTGCCTGCCCTTTGATGGGCATTGCATTGAATTTATAAATCAATGCAAGGAGAGCTGACACTGAGCAATATTGGATCTTCTGACCCCTAGGAATGGTATAGCTCTTCAGTTATTTAGATCTTCTTTTGTAGTTTGCACCCTATAGATCTTTGAATATATTTTGATATATTTATAGATAAATATTTAATGGGTTTAAGGGTTCTGTTGTTCAGTAAAAGTGCATTGAATTCATGAGTAAACAGTTCCAGCCTACTTCTGAGAGCTTGTCTTGATTATGCAACGAAACAGAAGCTGCTGGAAAATTTATTAGTCCCTTGGTTATGGACAGGAAGCAGCGAGGCTAAGAGGTCTGATTAGAACTCTGGGAGGCAGGAAACCTGGGTTTCATCCTGACACCCTTGCTGCACTTTCTCTTAAAAAAAAAAATATATGGGGACCGGCACTGTGGCACAGCAGGTTAAGCTGCTGTCTGCAGTGCTGACATCCCATTTGAGCACCAGTTTGAGCCCCGGCTGCTCTACTTCCGATCCAGTTCCCTGCTAATGTCCCTAGGAAAGCACATCCATTCACTGGTTCACTCCCCTACGCGGCTGCAACAGCCAAGATTGGGCCAGCCAGGAGCTCCATCCAGGTCTCCAACGTGGGTATCAGGGGCCCAAACACTTGGCCCATTTTCCACTGCATCCCCAGGTACATTAGCAGGGAGCCGGACCAGAGGCAAAGCAGCTGATACACAAACTAGCACCCATACAGGATGCTGGCCCCACAGGCAGCAGCTCTAACCACTATGCCACAACGCCAGCCCTGGGATGTGGGTGTCTTAACCTCTGAGCTAAACACAAGCCCCTTCCTGCACATTCTTTCACTCTGGACAGCTCCTTCTCCCTGACTGGGGTCTGCCTCCTAGCACAAGTCTTCCATTAAGAAGTCTACACCTCTCGGGGCCTCTCTAGCTTTCTTGGCAGTTGCAATAGCCAGTTGCCTCCCTTGCATGATTTGAAGGCTAAGTAGCCTGTCTGACCAACCATTTCTCACCTGTTGGTCTGTTTTGCTTCCTAACCTGCCTCTTTCACAACCTCTCTTCTGAGTCCCTTGAGTAAGATAGTATATTGTCACAAGGCCCTTCTTCAGGTGTATTCCCTGAAAGGAGTAATCTTTGTCTTGGAAAGGTAAACACTTGCATTTGTTGCATACAATTAACGTGTACTAATGGAGCAACTGCAGGGCACAATGGATTTTTGGACCTCCACAGTGATAATGGCATCCGTTCCTTTAAGAATTGTGTCTCGAAAGCCAATGAGGTCTTCCACGTCCATTTTTGCTTGGAAGTGGGGCTGGGAGGCAGATGTGAAGAAATGCAGACTGCAATGACAAGAAACCCCACCTAATGAGGACTTTCCCAGGAGAATACGTGGACCCCACCCACACACTTGACACTGAGAGACACTGCAGTGATTGTAGATAACAAGAGCTTGGCCGTGGGGTCCTCTTCATATAGTTTCACTGAATCTGTGCAGCAACTTTATGTGGTAGGTGGTGGATGTATTAGTTAAGTACTCTAACTGCTTTTTTTTTAATGTTTTTGTTTTTGTTTTTTTGACAGGCAGATTTAGACAGAGAGGGAGAGACAGAGAGAAAGGTCTTCCTTCCGTTGGTTCACCCCCCAAATGGCCGCTACAGCCAGCACTGCGCCAATCCGAAGGCAGGAGCCAGGTGCCTCTCCTGGTCTCCCATGGGGTGCAGGGCCCAAGCACTTGGGCCATCCTCCACTGCACTCCCGGGCCACAGCAGAGAGCTGGCCAGGAAGAGGGGCAACCGGGACAGAATCCAGCGCCCCGACCGGGACTAGAACCCGGTGTGCTGGCGCTGCAGGTGGAGGATTAGCCTAGTGAGCTGCAGTGCCGGCCTCTAACTGCTTTCATAAAGAACTTTATTTCTTGCTTGCATCACAGGGAAGTAAACCAGTGCAAAGCAAGGGGCCCACTTTGCACCCCACAGTCATCCAGAAAATCAGGTTCCTTCGCCTGTTGTTGATCCCACCCTGTTGATTCTGGGAGTTTGGGGGAAAGAAGAAAAGATCAGTGGGGAAGGTTTCTGTGGTTAGGACCTTGAAGTGGTGTGTGACTTTCTGCTCACACAGAACCTCAGCCTCACCTGGCCGCAAAGGAGACTGGCAGTGTCTCTAAGCTGTGCTCCGAGGAGGAGTAGGAGCGGGTATTGGCAGGCCCCAGCAGTCAGTGCCACCCTAGTACAGAATGTTCCTCCCCCCCTCTACAGATGGGGAAACTGAGGTTCAGAGTGTTGAAGTGACTTAGGAAAGGACACACAGCCAGCAGGTATGGGAGTTAGGATTTCAACCTGGGTCTTCTGCTGTGAGACAATAAGAATAATAGTAGCAGCATTGGTAAGAATACCTAACCATTTATGAGTGTGGGTGTGTAGTAAATGGGGCAGTGTGCATCACAGTCTTAGTAAACCAGGTTCCCATCCTAGCCCTGGGCTCCACTGCCGGCAAGAGCCAGATAATTTTCCTGAGCGCTGGGCCAGCAGAGTGACCGCATGAGCCAGGGGCTGGTGCTCCCCGATCCGTGGAGGCCAGGGAAGGGGACCAAATAGACCTTAGCGGTGGTTCATGGCAGGGGCTGACTGCTGGGCCTACAACAGACTGTGCTTGCTTTGCTCAACACGGGGGCTGCCCCTGGGAGGCACCTGCCCACGTGTCCCCAGAGAATGGGCCCTTGGAGCCAGGCCCGGTGCCGTGGGTAAGGATGGGAAGATCTCTGGTCAGCCCTTGTTCCCCTAGGAGTCCTTGTGGGCCCCAAGGAACTTTGAAAAGATGAATTTTAATTTGATGATTTGAAGAACTCGAGCATGAATGAGTAACTGCATTGGCACCCATAACTTATATATTATTTATAGGTTAGACTTTTAAAATAGCCCTCTTAGTTTATGTGGCAGAGATGTGGGGATGGAAACTCTTCTGTGACTGACATTTCTGTGACACGGAAAACAAAATATAAAAGATTTCTCTGCTAAGTAGGGTAGGGCTTCCCCATCTAGAAGGGTTCTGAGTGAGAAGTTGCTTCTTTCATCAGTTTTTAAAATTGTATGTTTATTTACTTGAGAGGCAGAGAGGAGAAGGGTTTTGAGACAGAGAGAGCTCCCATCCTTTGGTTCAGTCTTCAGTGCCCACAGTGGCTGAGGCTGGCCCAAGCCAGGGACCAAGAGCTCAATCCAGGTCTCCCACATGGGCAGCAGGCACTCTCCCACTTGAGCCATCCCTGCTGCCCCCCAGGGTCTGCATTAGCAGGAAGCTGGAGTCAGGAGCCATCGCCCGGAGCCAACCCAAGTGCTGTGATGGGGCACGTGGATGTCCTCGCTGGCATCTTAACCACAGGCCAAGCTCTTGCCCTTCGTCTGTTTGGGTGAGGAAGTGGAGGTGGGGTTTGAGTGGAGCTGCTCTGAAGGGTCTCAAGATACGTAGAGTTTTGTAGGACTTGGCCCTGTTGCCACTGCCTTTCCCTTCTGCCACAGTCCAGCAGAAGAGGAAGAGGCAGCTAGGAATGCGTGGTTGAGGTCGCAGGAACACCAGTGACAACCTCAGGACGCTGGACATGATCTCAGGGCACCACAAGTAGAAGCGGCATTTCCAGCCCCCTCACCACCTTGACCCCCAACTTGTAATGTGTTCTATACAAGTTGTCCCCTTAAGCAACAGCTCTCTGCATTACTCAGTTTTCATTGACTGATTCTACAAACTGTTTTTAGCCACACTTGGTGTTACCTAGTTTTCTGCTAGGCTACTGGGGCAAAAAAGAATGAATGATTGTCCCTGGCACCGTCAACAGGGAGAGATAGAGAAATGGATTCTTATCCCAACACGTGGCAAGTGCTTTGATGGAAGGTGAACATCAAATGAGATGGGAACACAAAAGAACCCAGCTCCCTGCTGCACAGGAGAGTCATGGAGCTGGAAGCCTTCTTGAAGGACAAGCAGGCAGGGCTGAGTTCTGAAGAATAAGACATTATTCCGCAAGAGAAGGAAGGCTTTCCAGACCTAGGGAACTGCATGCCCAGAAACTGTTTTCAGAAAGAACTGGGAATAATGGGATTCAGTATGGCTGGAATGCAGGACGGGAGGAATAGAGGGGAAGGATTGGGTAATGAGGTTGGGGCCAGATCACCAAGGGCTTTGCTTGTGAGCTATTACTGCTTTTGTATTTCTCCTGAGACAGAGAAAAGACATTACGGTATGGAAGTGACACTACCATATTTGTGTTCTAGAATGATCTTTCTGGCTACTTGCAGAGGGTAGAGTGTGCTGAGAGACAGAAGAGCAGCCAGGGATGCAGAGAATTAAGCAGGAAACCAGTGCACTTGACGTGATGGTAGCCGGAAGTGAGGCAGTGGAGATGGAGAACAGAGCCTGGAGTGGCGCAGGAGGAGCTGACTGGATGAGGAGCATGACCTTGGGCCTGGCCTCGAGCCGTTGGGATATCGGTGACAGGAAACGTGGCAAGGACAGAACTGGAAACAGTGATTTTGGAGTCGTGTTGTGTATGAGGCTGGATGTTCAGCAACAGGTGGACGTGATGGGTTCAGGAGAGCATTTGGCAGCCATTAGCATGAGACAGGAGTTCAAGTCATGGGAGTGAAGGGGACAGAAGCGTGTGTAGACAAAGAAGTGAGGAAGGAGTAGAATTGGGGGCAACATCACTGTCCACGAGACAGGTATAGAGAGAGCAACCCACAGATCGGGTCAAGAGGGAAGGCCACAAAGTTACAAAGACAAAGGAAACGATTTCACTTTTGACTTGGCCAGCAGAACTTAGTGCAGCTGAGAAATCAAGATTAGATCAGAAAAGTATCTCTTGCTTGAAGCAACAAGGAAGGGAAGGGACTGTGGCCTTCGGTGAGAATAGCTCATGAGGGGTGGGGAGGCCGGAGTGCAGGGAATGCAGGAGTGAGTTGGGTGCGGGAGGAGGAAGCTGTCATGAGTGTAGATAAGTAGATTGTGTCTATTTTTGCCTCAGGGGCACGGGCTAAGGTCATCATACTTCTCTAAATTCATCATCATCATCCTCCAGGCCCGTCCCCTTGGCTGCTTGGCTGGTTGGTTGGTTGGTTGATTTCCTGTTATCATCATTGTTCTTTTCTGTTCTCACTCCACATAAAGGCCACCGTTTTTGTGAATTGAGTATTTGCGTATGTTCTGATATGTGGGTCGTTTGAGCATTGTGTGAAGGGCGTGTTGTAGATCTCAGTCTGGTTCTCCTTCGTTCTGTCCAGCACCGTGTTTGTAAGAGCTTCCATAAGGTGTCCTCCCTGCACATCACCATCTATTCCTGGCGTTCTCTAGCCTGCCTGTGAAGCCTCCCTGTTGGGTTTTTTAAACTTTAATTTTAATTTTTTTAAAACAATGGGAAGCGGGAAGATAGAGGGAGAGGGAGTTTGCTTCCCAGATGTCTGTAGTGGCCCGGGCAGGGCTGTGCCAAACCCAGGAGCCAGGAACTCAGTCCAGGTCTCCCCGACATGAGTGGCAGGAACCCGACCACTTGAGCTGTCACCAGAGCCTCCCAAGGTCCACATTGGCAGGAAACAGGAATCAGGAGGCAGAGCTGGGAATCAAACTCTAGTATAGGATGTGGGTGTTTGAAGCAGCAAACACCTGCTCCTCGTTGTTGTTGTTGTTGTTGTTGTTGTTGTTTTTTACAGGCAGAGTTAGAGAGAGACAGAGAGAAAGGTCTTCCTTCTGTTGGTTCACCCCCAAATGGCTGCTACGGCCAGCGCGCTGCACCGATCCGAACTCAGGAGCCAGGTGCTCCCTCCTGGTCTCCCATGGGGTTGTGGTCTCCCAAGCACTTGGGCCATCCTCCACTGCTCTCCCGGGCCACAGCAGAGAGCTGGACTGGAAGACGAGCAACCGGGACAGAATCCGGCGCCCCAACTGGGACTAGAACCCAGGGTACCTGTGCTGCAGGTGGAGGATTAGCCTAGTGAGCCATGGACCAGCCCTCATTGTTGCTTTAACTTGTATTTCTTGGGTCACTAATGAGCTTGAGTGTCTCTTGATAGAGGCTTTGATTTTTGGGTTTCATCTTCTGTAAATCTCACTCTCATGTCTTTGGCAACTTGGTCAAGAAGTTTGGCTTTGAAAGGGGGGAGCCGGGAATAGCAGGGAAAAGTTTATTTAAGATGGGAAAGACCTGAGCACGTTTAGTGGAGGTGGAAGGGAGAAAAAGCTCTCTCTGGGACTTAAGGGATGGACAGGAGGCAGGATTGTGAGGGGAACTGAGCAGGGGGATCTGGTACACAGGTCATCACCAGCTTTCCCTGTGCCCGTCTTGACTGCCCCCTCTACTTGGGCCTGCAGGCAGTGGAGGGTCCTCACTGGGTGGGAGGAGCAAGGCTGCCTCATCAGATTCTGCAAAAATGCTCTATATTGCATTTCTCAATGTTTGAAAATTCTATGTGTTTTCAATGGAAAAGAGGAGGCGAGAAATTCTAACTTTCGGTGAAGGGCTGTGGCACACATGTAGTTAGCTGTAGAGGTACCTGACCTCACAGTGGTGCTGAAGGGGTCCCCTGGACCCTCCCTCCTGGTTGGAATAGCATTGGCATGAGGGAGAGCACAGCTCAGAATCAGATGGCATGGGGCTTTCATGCCTACAGAGTAGGGCTGTGTCATTACGAGGGGCTGAGGGTGGATAGAGAAGGATCTGTCCACAAGTCCAGGCAGGAAGTGGCAAGGGCTGACGTGAAGTGGAAGCTAAGAGGGCCATGAATGCACTCTACAGAGGCCTTGGTGATGAACAAATATGGAGCAAGTGCTCAGAACACGGCTATGGGATGACTGAGCTGTTGAGTGCATGGGGCAAGGAACCTAGTGGGATGCAGACCCGTAAAGATGGCCCAGGGTTTGAGATTATGTCTCTAGGAGGAGGGTGATTTTTACTGAGCACCTCTTATGTCCCAGGCACTGGAAGGCAATCATAAATAAGGTAGACATACCTGCTGCCTGTGAATCTAGGCAGGAAAAGGGAAATGAAATATGTAATCAAGAAATGTATGAAAAAGTTACACTTATGAGTGCTATGGAGTCAGATAGAGTGTTGAGACCAAGGTTAGCGGGGACATGTGTTAGATGACCAGGGAGGACTTCCACAAGGGAGCAATATCTAAGAAGAGACCCTAGGGGGCTGGCACTGTGGCATGGAAAGTGAATCCTCTACCTGCATGCTTGCATCCCTTATGAGCACCCATACAAGTCCTGGCTGCTCCACTTCTGATCTAACTCCCTGCTAATGTGCCTGGGAAAGCAGCAGAAGATGGCCCAAGAGTTTGGGCCCCTACACCTATGTGGGAGACCCAGAAGAAGTTCCTGGCTCCTAGTTTCTACCTGGCACAGCTGACTCTTTGGGGAATGAACCAGCAGATGGAAGTATGCTAAGTTCAGTTATGACCAGGGTGTATGGCTGTATTTTTCAAATTTATTATTAAGTGTAAATTTTATGAAAATTTTTATTATATAAAATTTGCAGTATATCCCAAATATAGAGAATAGTATCATGACACCCCCCCCATGAGCAGTCCCCCAAAGCCAGCTCTCACTAGGGAATTCTTACTTGTTTCATCTGCTTTCTGCTCTGCTGAGGCAAATCCACACACCATGTCCCCCACTGCGCTCTTGGCCATCACTAAAAAATATGTTCATTTTCTTACATAACCACAATGTCATTATCACAGCTAACACAATTGACTCGAACTCCTGGTTATCATCCAGGACTGAGTCTGTAGTTCACATATCTATGGTTGTCTCAAAAACACGTTTTGATAGTTGCTTGATTCAAGATCCACACAAGGTACACATTATATTCAATTTTTACATCTCTGAAGTCTCTTATCTACAGGAGCCCCTCCTCCCTGCCTCTCTTCTGTCTGTTTTACAGCCATTGGTGTGTTCAGGGTACTGAGTCAGGTGTCTGCAGAGTGGCCCACGTCTGGGTTGTCTCTGCTTCCTCATGTTGTCATTAACTCGTCTCTTGATGTCCTGTAATTCCTGGAAACAGGGAGTTAGCTCTAAGGACTTGAGTAGATGGAAGTTCAGTGCTTTTGGTGCTCTTCAAGTTGCAGCATATCAGCAGGCACACGGGGCTTCGTGACACCGGGCTTCACAGGTGAATTAAGACGTCTGTTGGAAAGTTGCTCATCAATCAGTTTGTCTAACGATTTTTTAAAGTATTTTATTTATTTGAAATGCAAGTAGACACACAGAGAGAGACAGAGACCTTCCATCTGCTGGTTCACTCCCCAAATGGCCACAAGGATCAGAACCAGTGCAGGTCAAAGCCAAGAGACAAGAACTCCATTCGGGTCTCCTATATGGGTGGCAGGGGCCCAAGTACCCAAGCACTTGGGTCATCTTCTGCTGCTTTCCCAGGCTCCTTAGCAGGGAGCTGGTTAGGAATGGGATGCTGGAGTCACAGGTGGCAGCTGAACTGTGTCACAACAACCAGCCCCAACTTTATTTTTTGATGATCTTTTATGAATAAATTGTTCATTAGAAATATTACTGCAATAGTTATTTCAAAGCAATAATTTCAACCTATTCTTGAGCACTTCCAATGTTAAGACCTCACTACAGGGGCTGGTGCTGTGGTGCAATGGGTTAAACTACTACATGTGATGCCAGCATCCCATGTGGGCAGTGGTTCAAGTCCCAGCTACTCCACTTCTGATCCAGCTCCCTGCTAATGCACCAGGGAAAGCAGCAGAGGATAGTCCAAGTGCTTGAGGTCCCTACCAGCCACGTGGGAGACCTGGATGGAGTTCCTGGCTCCCAGCTTTGGCCTGACGCAGCCCTGGCCAGGTATGGCCATTTGGGGAGTGAACCAGTGGATGGAAGATCAATATCTCTGTCTCTCTCTCTAACTCTGCCTGTCAAATAAATAAATCATTTTATTAAAAAAAAAAAAAAGACCTTACTGTATTGTTGAGGCCTCACTAACTCCCACAGTTTTCATCCTTATGAAAGAAGAGAAATTGAGCACTCAGCTTGTCAGTTCAACCACCGTAGAATGTTACTTGTTCTGGGGGAAGTGGCCAGTGACTGTCTTGAAAGAAATGAGTTGGGAGGTAAGAGGAGGTAGGCCTGGGTAGTGATGCCTTTCTGAAAATGCCGATGTTGGCCGGCGCCGTGGCTCAATAGGCTAATCCTCCACCTTGCGGCGCCGGCACACCGGGTTCTAGTCCCGGTCGGGGCGCCGGATTCTGTCCCGGTTGCCCCTCTTCCAGGCCAGCTCTCTGCTATGGCCAGGGAGTGCAGTGGAGGATGGCCCAGGTGCTTGGGCCCTGCACCCCATGGGAGACCAGGAAAAAGCACCTGGATCCTGGCTCCTGCCATCGGATCAGCGCGGTGCGCCGGCTGCAGCGGCGGCCATTGGAGGGTGAACCAACGGCAAAAAGGAAGACCTTTCTCTCTCTGTCTCTCTCTCTCACTGTCCACTCTGCCTGTCAAAAAAAAAAAAAAAAAAAAGTTGAAAATGCCGATGTTGGCCCAGAATCCCAAGAGCGGTGGCAACTATGTAGAGGCTGAGATTTTCTCATGTGAACTGCTTGGGGCAGAAGTACTTTGGATTTTTTTTCATGTTTTTGGAGTATTTGCATGTAGTGCATTTTGAGATATTTGGGAAAGGGATCCAAGTCTAAACACAAGACTCATTTATGTTTCATGTCTACTTTGTACACAGCCTGAAGGTGATTCTTTATGATTATTTGTGGTACACCTGCCCTGTGACTGTGAATCCATGACATAAGGTCAGCTGCTTAAGACGGCTTGGTTTGGGGAGCATTTCCAATTCTGGATTTTTTTGCATTATGAGTACCTCCCTCTACTTGCTTTTAGTCATTCCCAGGGGACATTTGCCCCTGAGCAGGCAGTGAGGGGCTGACAGGTGCAGTTGTTAAGACAGAAGGCTGATGAGCCAGTGCCTGGGCAGAGCCGAGCGGCACCTTTCCCAGCCAAATCCCTGTAAGAAGGGCTGGAGCCGTGGTGCCACCCACCACACCCTTCTAGCAGCTGCAGCGTAGCTTGAGCCAGCTTTGGTAGGAGAGTTTTCCATGATGCAGGTAGACAGGTGCTGACATGTGGGCCTCAAGTCCCTGCCTGATGACAGAAACCAGAGCAGAAGGGTCTGGGAAAGGCCACAGCACTGGACTGGGTGACCAGGGTATTGCAGCTGCATGGAGATCCTTCATAGCGGCCACCATGAATAAGAATCTTGGGACTTTAAGAACCTCAGCTGGGAAGAATCTTGGGACTTTAAGAACCTCAGCTGGGGCCAGGGCTGTGGCACCTCCTCCTACAGCGCTGGTTTGAGTCCCGGCTGCTCCTCTTTGGATCCAGATCTCTTCTATGGCTTAGGAAAGCAATAGAAGATGGCCCAAGTATTTGGGCCCCTGCACCCAGGTGAGAGACCTGGAAGAAGCTCCTGGCTCCTGGCTTCGGATCGGCCCAGCTTTGGCCATTGTGGCCATTTGGAGAGTGAACCAGTGGGTGGAAGACCTCTCTCTCTCTCCCCGCCTCCCCCCTCTCTAATTCTGCCTTTCAAATAAATAAATAAATCTTAAAAAAAAAATCTAAGCTATACGCTGTCACTGAATAGGAATGGGAACTGCAGAGGTGCGTGGGGGAGGGGAAGAGCTGGGTGCACCTGCTGGAAGGGTCGCCCACAGGCCGCATGCCTGCCTGGGCCTCACTGTCACCCACAGTGCTGAAGCTGCCTGGTTCTGCTGTCTCAGGAACCATGCGCTCAGCCTTAGCCATACTGAACCTGAGCTATAATTTTTTTTTTCCTTTTTAAATTTTTATTTATGTGAGAGAGAGAGAGAGAGAGAGAGAGAGAGTGCCAAAGCCAGGAACTGAGAATTCAATCCAGGTCCCATGTGAGTGGCAGGAACCCAGCTGCTTGAACCATCACCTGCTGCCTCCCATGGTGCACATTAGCAGGAAGCCAGCATCAGGAGCTGGAGCAAATCCTCCAGGGACACTGAGGCAGGGGCTGCCCAGCTGCCAGAGTCAAGTGCACAGGTGAGGCAGCTGCACATCCCTGGCCTGGAGTCCGACGCCTTGGTGAGGGGCTGGAGGCTGAGCTGCCTCTTAGGCCTTCTGTCCTGGGCTCAAGGACAGGGCCAAGAGGTACAGTTTAGGGTCTATGTTAGCCCTGTACTTGCCATCCCGTGTGACTCTGGATGGGCCACGGGAGACAGATAGCTGTGTCTCAGGAATACAACCAGGTCCGCTCCTCACCAAGTCCCCCCAGCCCCGGGGTGGGGGTTGGGGTGGGGGAGACTCTTACAGGTCCTTTCTGTGGTCACAACCCCTCCCACCCTCCACCCCCACCAAACCGTGCTGCTTTACTGCCAAGCCCAGAAGGGGCCAAGGTGACAGTCAAGTGACACCAAGGATGCACTGGGTTGGACTTGGCTTCAGGCACTATCTTTGGGGGCTTTTCTGGAATAACCATCTGGAGCTTGCCTGTTCTCTCTCTGCTTCTGACACCTGATTCTCCGGGGAGCTGCCGCACCTGAGCACTGGGCCCCTCCCCCAAGCCCTTGACTGTGGTGGATGCAACAGCAGGGGTCAGGGCAAGGTGGGGGCAGGAGGGAGACCACTTTGCTTTCCTTGTGTTCAGGAGCCTTCCCAAAACAAACACACACACACACACCAGACAGAGTTGTGCATTCAGACCCACAAAGGTGTTCTCCCCGCTCCTGGCAGAGCCGGCCTGGCTGCCGCCTGCTCCGAGCCTAGTTGCTGGAGGGACGGCATTTCTAAGCAGGCGGGGTGGCTGTCGAAGTGGCAGCTCCTCTACACCTGCGGCCATCAATCTCGCGGGCACGCCGGGCCTGCCTGCCAAGCTCATCTTTCTGGGGCAGACTTATTTACGGAGCCACGGCAAAGGTAATCTCACTCCCCGGCCCCACGCCCAGGGCCTCTCTTGGCTAGTCTTAAATATAGCCCAGGACGAAGAGAGAGAGCCAGGCTCTGGTTACTGCCCGTGCCCTGGGCCTGAGCTCACCTCGCTTCCCAAGACTGACCACTCAGGGTGGACTGTGGTCAGCCTGCCCAGTTCACTGTGGCTCAGAGCTGGGAGCCAGTGACCATTCATTCCCCTTGAGGGAGGGGGCCAGGCGTGGGGAGTAAGACTCCTTCCCAGCTCTTTGTGGAGCAATTGAATGGGAAATCTCAACCCTTGGAAGCATGTGTCTGCCTGTGGAGGAAGACAGGTTGCTCTGAGGGACAAGAGCAGTCTGGGGGCGCAGTCCTGGCTCTGTTGGGCGTGCAGAATCCAGGGTGATGCCTGGTTTCCCACCATGAACCTTCCCCTCCCCGGCCCAGCCCTGACAGCTGGGGAGTGCCCCACGTCCACCCTCATGTTCCCCACCTGCTCCCCTAAAACCCATCCAGTGGATGGGGGCACACAGGGCTGCAGTCTGGCCTTCGCTCCTGGCCACAGCAGGATGACCTTGGGGAGGCCCCGTCCTGTCTGTGGTCTTGGGTTTTATTTTATCCCTCTTGTGCAATTAAAGTGCATCGTTCTGGCTCCTGTCTTACCTCAAAGGGATGTGGTGGGATTGATTAATCAGGTTGGGGGAAGAAAGGCTAAGTGACTCAGTGACAGCCGCAGCCCTGTGAGCAGGCGGGGACCGGTGTGCGCGTGGCCCCTGCGTGTGCTGGCTGCGGTGGGTGTGTGTTGGAGGCCTGCAGTGGCGGATGCGGGCCTGCTGGATGGGAGCCCATGTGTGTGTGTGTGTATGTGTGTGTGGTTCCCGCCTCAGCCCCCGAGGTGTCGACACTCGTCTGCTCAAAGCTCTCTTGGGTGGGAAGGCCCTGGCCCTGTTTCCTCTCGCAGACTTCATCTTGGAGTCCCTTACGCACGCTCCTGGTGGAAACACTTGAGCGGCAGGCACAGTAGAGGGAGGAGCCGATTCCCAAGGGCCCAGGGCACTCAGCACCGCGCCCAGCCTCCCCCTGCCTCGTCTTCTTTTTTAGAAATTTCATTTACTTGGGAAGCAGAGATTCAGAGGGAGACAGAGACAGGCAGAACTCTCAGCCACTGGTTCACACTCCCACTAGCTACAACAGCCAGGGCAGGGCTGGCGCTGAAGCCAGGAGCTCCATCCAGGTCTCCCATGTGGGTGCAGGGGCCCAAGCACTTGAGCCTCCCAGGGTGTGATTTAGCGGAAGTTGGACTCAGCAAGAGCAGAGCTGGGATTTGAACCCAGGGAGTCCAGAGGGACGTGGGCATCTTAACCCTCAGGCCCAATGCCCACAACTCTAGTCACTTCTTAAGGCTCCTCCATCTTGTCCTGCTCTTTTTCACCTTTAGGACTGTGCACCTGCTCTCTGTGCAATCTGGACAGTTGTCCCTTTCCATCTGTCCCTGCACGGGTCCTTCCAAGCTTCCTTTAGGAATCAGCTTAACCTTCCTTCTCCCAGCACCCAGCGCCTGCTCGGAGTCTCCAAGCACACTCGGTTCCCTCCCAGTCCTGGCACACAGCACCTTTCCTGGTAGTTGCGTGCTTAATTCTCTCTTTCTAGGATATAAGCTCCTAAGGACGCAGCCCTTCTTGTCTTACTCATAGTTGCCCAGCACTGTGCCGGCCACCTCTCCAGGGCTTGGTGCGTGTTTGAATTACTTGTGAATGAATGAATGGGTGAGTGATTGAACCTGATACAAGAGGCCGGAGTGAGGACTCGGTGCGTCTGATGATACCCCAGCTGTGTTGCACGGACACCGGGCCCACAGCGCCATCACCTGCTGGCTTCCTTTACCACCATGGTGCAGGTGGCCTGGATGGGACAGCAGCTGCCCTGGGTGGCGTGGGCCCTCCTGCGACCGGTACCACTTCAGAGAAGGCAAAAACAGAGTGAAGATTTCTGAATCTCAGCCGCTGCGAAAGCTGGTATCGACTGGCTGTCCCCAGTGCTGCTGTCTGGGGTGCTGGTGCCTCCGTGGCTGCCTGGCGCTCCTGTCCGCGTCTCCCACTGACTCACCTTGGAGTGGGACTCGGCCCACTTCTAACTTACCCCCTCTCCTTGCCTGACCCTGGCGCCCCCACCCCAGGCAGGGTCTAGCCCCAGTCCACTAAGTAGGGGCTGCCCCTCCCCAGCCCCTGGCTCCGGAGCAAGCGGCTGACGGCGACCGAGGGCGCCACCTGCTGGCCGCCCACACCCTCACTGCCCACAGCTCTCCGTCCCCGTCCCCGCCACCGCAGCTCCTGGGGCTGCCGCCACCGCCGCCGCTGCGGCTACAGCTGCACTATTTTATAACCAACGACCCAGAGCGCCCGGGCGGGAGGCATGCCTCGCAGATGACATGGCTCTGTGCTGCGCACGCCGGCGTCCGACGCTGGTGGCCGCCCCCGGGCTGAGTTCCCCCGAGGCGGCGCGAGGGGTCGGGAGCTGCCCCTCTGACTGTGTCGCTGTCCCCCAGGGACCCTTCCATGAGGACTGAGGCAGGCGTCGCTGCTGAGAGGAGCCTGCTGACATGACATCGGCCACGGAGTTTGAGAACGTGGGCAACCAGCCGCCGTACAGCCGGGTCAATGCCCGCTGGGACGCCCCGGACGACGAACTGGATAATGACAACAGCTCGGCCAGGCTCTTCGAGAGGTCCCGGATCAAGACCTTGGCAGGTACTGTTGGGCGCCTGTGGGGTCGGGGGAGCGTTCACACGCCCCTCCCCCCTCTGGCGAGTCCCACGTGGGCTATGGGGAGTCTGTGCATGGCTGTGATGGAGAGGGTGCCCCTGACTCAGAGAGGCTGGCCCCTAGCCAGGGACAGGGCTGTGCGTGCCTCTGCCCCAGGCACCCCCTCCCCAATTCCTGTGTCCCCCAGGTGCCTCTGAGAAGCAGGTGGGCCCTGCCCTGCCCCTCTGTCTCGTGTGCCCTGTGGCCAAAGTCAGACATCAAAGTCCCACAGCTGGGTGGCTGACGGGCGGCACAGCTGGGCACAGGTGTGCGGGGCCTCACTGTGCGCCCGGACTTCCTGCCGAGGTCTGGAGAGGGGCTTGGTATAGTCCTGTCTGCGATGCCCAAAGGAGAGTGACTTGATGGGAAACAGAAGGGAAAGATCTCCCCACACTGCCTGTTAAAGGAGGACTGTGTGGAGGGGGACTCTCCTCCTCCAACTGGGACTGGGTTTTTAATTAGCAAGCCAGTAATGGATCTCTCTCACTGTGTGTGTGTGTGTGAGAGAGAGAGAGAGAGAGACAGAGATGGAGAGATAATATCTTCAACCTCTAGCGGAGGCTCTTGCCTCCTGGAACTTGGGCCAGCAAAGGGAGTTTAAGTCCTGTAGCTGATGTTTGTGCCTCAGGGAGAAGGGGCTGGATTCCTTCCCTGCTCCGCCTGTCACCAGCCCCGATGGGACCGGTGTCCACCGTTGCTGAATGTCCCCATCACCTCCTGTGTCAGAGGGCACTTTTCCCCACAGCACATTCTGGAGTGGTCGCCCCCCGCCACCCCCACACTCTCGCGCCCCATCTGAAGTCCATGGTCATTTGCTCTGTCTTCATCCTCTCCTCCCTGGAAGACCTTGAGACATGGGTAGGGCCTAGGCCCGGTGAGGCCTTCTGACCTTTCACCTCAGGAATGTCTAGACTTTTCATCCCAGAAAAGGAATAAAAAGGTCGCAGTGCCTTGTCTTCCCTGTTGCAATGGAGAGACTCCATTTGGATGCTTGGCTTTGTTGGTCTGGCCTCTCTCTCTCTCTCTCTCTCTCTCTCTCTCTCTCTCTCTCTCTCTCCCCCTCCCTCCCCCTCTCCTGGCTGGATTCGGCATCAGTGACCTTCATGATACAGGTGAAGAAGGGTGGGTACCATATTCCATAAAGCTTGCTGAAGGATGGCATGGGGTGGGGCCTGTCCTCAGTGGAGAGACTCATTGATCTGTTTCACAGATACCCTAATTTAAGAAACCAAGGTAAATTCCATCTTAACAATTCTTCATTGTTCTCCCACTAAGTTTAAAGCTAAATCCCTGGCCAGACATGAAAGGAGAGAGGGGAACCACAGAGATGAATTCAATATTAGTACCTGTCTCTAAGGAGTTCATAATCTATTAGGGGAGAATGAACTATGTTCACAATTAATTAGCATGAGTAGAATCAGAGAAGAACTGTGGGCAAGGCACATAAATCAAATAGCAATGAGAGAGCCAAAGGAGGCGACACAAGGACAGTCGGAATAGTTCCTGGAGGAGGCAGCCCTTGGGCTGGGGTGGAAGGGGGGTGTGAGCTGACGGGCAGGTAGGCAGGTCTGACGTGCTGCTGGACATGGGCTCAGGAGATAAGCCTCAGAGACATCCACACAAGACACCTAACGGCCAGTTTTAGGATGATCTGGAAAGAGCTGTCACTGACCGTGGCTGTGCTCAGAAAACCCCTCTTCACCAGGGGTGGGCATCTCACCCACCCAGGATTTGAAAGCACCCCAGGGACGGGGCATGTCCCAGAGGGTGGAGTAACACCCCTGCACCTGGATGACTCAACAAGTCAACACAGGAGTCTGAGGCCCTTTCAAGACTTTTACTAACAACCTATGCAGTTTCGTGCCTTTCTCCCCTTGGGAGTCCACTTGGCGTGGCCTGTGCCAGAAGCTAAAGCTATGGACAGGTCCAGAGTAGAGTGGCCAATTGGATGCACTCCGCCCAGTGGGTAGAGCAGAGAGAGGGAGCGGGTCAGTCTGCCCCAGTCTTCACTCCTTGACATGTTTTCCCTTCAGTGCTGTCTCTGGGGACACCTTAGCAGCCTGGGTAGGGGTTAGCCCTTCCCGAGGAGCCTCAGGAAGTGGACTCTGCCTTGGATCCGTCTTTCAGCCTGCTCTAGAGCTTCCCTGTCACAGGAACCTGAGGCAGGCGGGCATCCAGCCCTGTCTCTTGCACAACGGAGGCAGTTTGCTGAGTGGGTACATGAGGTACTTCAGAAACGCATGAGAAATGAAGGAAGAGATACTTTTATTGTGGTGCAATTTTTTTAAAGATTTATTTATTTATTTATTTGAAACTCAGAGTTAGAGAAAGGAGAGGCAGAGAGAGAGAGAGAGATCTTCCATCCAGATTCACTCCGTAATTGGCTGCAATGGCCAGAGCTGCGCCAATCCAAAGCCAGGAGCCAGGAGCTTCTTGCAGGTTTCCCACGTGGGTGAAGGGGCCTAAGGACCTGGGCCATCTTCTACTGCTTTCCCAGGCCACAGCAGAGAGCTGGATCAGAAGAAGAGCAGCCAGGACTTGAAACGGCGCCCATATGGAATGCCGGCACTGCAGGCGGTGGCTTTTCCTGCTACACCACAGTGCCAACCCCAGCTTCCTGTTTTATAAGATAGAATCATAGTGCTTTCCCAAGTTCATTACAATCAAAGAAGATACAGCCCCTCTGTTTCTGAGAGTTCCTTATCCATGGACTCAACCCTGCGGGGAGGGGAAATATTAGTGGAAACAAAAGCCTCTGAGCCGTGTGAACAAACGCTTGCCTAGGACATACGCTGTGAATCCGATCTTTCCCTGGTAGTAGGTATTGTAAGTCCTCTGGAGATGAGGCTCGTGGGAGCGTGTGCATAGGTTGTATGCAAATACTATACCATACTACACAGTGACCTTGAGCCACCATGGGTTTTTGGTACCCCTGGGGGGTCCTGGACTGTACTAAGAACATTTCCCGTAGGTACTTTCTCTTCTCCTAACTTCAGACATTGGAGATCACGCGCTCAGTGCTCCAATCATCACCCGCGCTCTCCTTTGCGGAGAAAAGCTAGATAAACAAGAGAAACCCAAGGACTAGGGAAACTGAGTTAATTCCGTGCTCCACATCTACGCCCAGATCTTAGGCTCATGGGAAGGAAGCCCCGTTCCCACAGCTGTTTTTGCATGGGGGCAGCCTGTCCAGGGTCTAGCTGTGTCCTGGCCATCCGCCAGCTGACCATGGGAGGCCCAGAGGATGAAGGCTGATGGGCCACATCGGGAGCCCTCCCCCGTGGGTCCATCTGCACTTAGTAACCTGTGGTTAGAGCACCTCACTGGGTCTGGTCCTTTCTGGAGAAACTCCCTGTCCTGCCTTTCAGAGCATCCCAGCCCCCGAGGCCTAAAGACACAAGCCGTCTGGTTACCCTGCCGAGCACAGAAAACCCAGACCTCTCTCCGGAACAAAGGAGTTTGATACCTGTCAGACAGAAGCAAAAGGGAGCGGGGAAGAAAACATCGCTGAAGGCTCCTGTAAGGAGGTAGATGTGACCCTGGCAATGCCAAGGCGAGGGTCAGGGGCCTGCAGGAATCTTTTCCCCTGCAGCTCCCCGAGCAGACTGGAGCTGCTCTGTCAGCTACCCAGGAGTGGGTAGCCCTGGGGCACCTGCCAGCACCAGGGACCATTCGCTTCTGATTTGATGGCTGCCTCTGGCGCCTTCTCACTTTTTGGACTTGCTTTGAGGGATGAGAAGGAGGGGAGCAGCTGAAAGCCCACATCCCTGCCCCTCCCCTACCCCGCCCTGAGCAGTTTCCAGTTTCCATAGGAAGCTGCCTGCTCAGAGCCTGTCTCCCGTTTCACCTTGGCACACCGGGACCCACGCAGAAACACATGTGGCCGTCTGGATGACGGGCGAGGCGTTGCAGTCTGCAGGGAGATTACCAGCTGGGATGCTGCCCTGTAGCCACCGTCCCCCCTCCCCAGGGAGATCTCTGCCTGCCTGCACCTGGGCACATCCTCCAGGGTGGGTGTGACACTGCTTAGAGGCAGGTGTGGCCCTGGGAGAGCTGGGTGTGGAAGAACAGAAAGCAGCTGGGGAAAGAGAAAGCCCAGGCAGGAGTCCCCCTCCCTCTCCCTCTCTCCCCTCCCCCTCCCTCCTCCCCACTCCCCCTTGGCTGCACACACACAGCCCACCTGCTGAGTGATTTACAACTGCTCACTGCACACAGGCGTCTTAGAGGTTGTAGTCGTGAGTCGTGAGTCGGCGTGTTCTTTCTCAGTCCTCCGCCAGCTCCATGGGCCCAATGAGTAACTTAGGATTGGACTACATCAAGTCCCTGCTGTGAAAACCAAGTGCACAGCCTCGAGTAGCCTGCCCGGGGTCTTCCTTGAGCATGGGAGCCGAGAGATATTCCCAAAGAGGTGAGCTCACTTGCTGCATCATGTCTGTAGCTTGGTCCCCAGAAGTGAGGCGGCAGCCACGCGGTGAGGTTGGATGAGGACACGTCACAGAGCACCACGGGGCAGCAGGTGCACAGCAGGCTGCGTCCGTGTGCCCCAAAGCACACATCAGGAGGTCCCAAAAGCTCAGGGAAAACGCATATTATGAAAAAACTAGGCACAGATTTCAAAACAAAAAATTTTTTTCACCAAAATAAGCTTATCTTTTTGGTCCATGTTTTCCATGAATTTTTGAGGCTCCCTCCTTGTGGATCCTCCACCTTCTCGCTGGGCCACCATTGTCCCAGCCGTACAGTTAAGTTCTGTGACTGGCAGATATTCGTTCCAGCAAGCCTCAGGGCACTGGCCCTCAGGCCCTGCCATGCGCTGCCTGCCCTCCTTAGCTGCCCAGGAACTCTCCAGAGAGGGGTGGCGTGGGCCTCTTCCCGTCCCGTGAGGCTCTCCGAGAGATGCCTGGCTTATCCCCTGTGCCCCTCATCCCGCCTGGTCCCAGCTGCCCCAGGCACTCAGGAAGGGCTTGGTGTCAAGGGGAACTGATTCCCCCAGGGAGCAGGACTTAGCCCAGTGGGCGGGGCCCGGCAGCCCCTCGGCAGCCAGTGGACAGGAATCAGAGGCAGGTATTGGAGATACAGGGATTGGCTTGCGAGGACCCTCTGTGTCTCTGCAGTCCCCTGGGAGGGGTCAGCAAGGAGGGGCTTTTAAATTGCCTTCTCAGATTGCGAAGCGTAAATTGGAGTTTTGCTTAAAGACGATTCCAGGAGTCTTCAAAACCTTCATGAAAATATGTTATGAAAAAAAAACCTGCCTGGATTGCAAAATTTTGTCCACCAAAATAAACTTTTCTTTTAGTTCCCTTTTCCTGTGAGCATCAAAAAAAAAGTTATTATGCAAAAGGCAGAGTGACAGGGAGAGACAGACTAAGAGATAGGGAGGTCTTCCCTCTGCTGGTTCACTCCCAAATGGCCGCAACTACCAGGTCTGGGCCAGGCTGAAACCAGGAACCAGGAACTGCATCCGGGCATCCCACAGGGGTGGCAGGGACCCAAGGACTTGGGCCATCTGCTGGTGCCTTCCCAGGTGCATTAGTAGGGAAGCAGTAGTTGAGCAGCCTGGTCTCAAACTGGTGCTCTTACGGGGATGCTGGCATCACAAGCAATAGCTTAACCTACTGCACCACCTCGCTGGCTCCTCTGTGACCTTTCTGAAATGCCCTTGCATACTGGAAAAATACACTACTCATGGACATCTGTAACCATCACCAGTCATTTGGATGCACTGTCAGAAGGGGGCAAAAAGTCCGTAGGATTGTCTTGGAGGTCGGCCATTATGAAATCATCCCCTGCCCCTTTCCCATCATGCCCCTGCAGAGACAAGCCTGCCAGTTACCTGTGTGGGAACCTGCCAGAGAGGCCCCATGCCCAGGACACCTGCTGTGTAGCCCGGGCACACCCCTGCCCAGGACATAGCGCCTTCTCCCCGGGCCCCCTCCTCTCTTGCTTCTTCCCCTTGAAGAAGCTTCTGCAGCCCTGAAGCTCTTCCCCATCCACGGGTGACTGCCATCTATCACCATGAGGACATCTGATCAAATATTAATACACTGAGGTTAATAATAAGACGGTTCCCTCCCCGTGCGGCGCCGTCTGCGCCAGCCGCGTTAATAACCTCCTCCATCTCTGGGGCGTTCCTGCGGGCTGTCAGCCTTGCTCCGAAGGGCAGGCTCTGCCGCAGGCCTTGACTCTGCTCCGGCCCCAGAGCAGCCGGCACCCACTGGCCCTCTGCGCGCTCCCAGCCCCGCCCCTCTCCCCTTGCTGCTCTGCTGCGGCGGCTCCAAGGACGCCATCTTCAGAACATCTGTAGGTCGTCCATCATGTCGCCGAGCGGAAGTGACAGGAGCATGTTGGCAGCTGAGTCTCTGGGGGCATTTTGTCTCCGACCCTTCGGCCCTCGGATGCTGGAAACTAGATCAACCCTGGATTCTCACTTTACAGGCTGGCAAGAGATCACACAGATCAAATAATTACACACGGTCTGTATTCCACAGGACTTCCAAACAGTCTTGGCAAATGGAATGAAAAGATAAGTTTATTTTGGTACAACAAATTTTTAGAACCCATTAATAGTTTTATCGTAGTACACATTTTTTTTTTCTTAATTTGAGAGGCAGAGTCACAGAGCAAGGGAAAGACAGAGAGGTTTTCCATCCGCTGGTTCACTCCCCAAGTGGCCGCAATGGCCGGAGCTGCGCCAATCCAAAGCCAGGAGCCAGGAGCTTCTTCCGGGTCTCCCACGTGGGTGCAGGGGCCCAAGGACTTGGGCCATCTTCCACTGCTTTCCCAGGCCATAAGCAGAGAACTGGATCAGAAGAGGAGCATCTGAGACACGAACCAGCACCGTATAGGATGCCAACACTGCAGACAGTGGCTTTATGCGCTACATCACAACGCCAGCCCAGATAATACACATTTTCCATGAACTCTTTGAAGACCTCCATATGCATGCATTTCAATTTTGGAGGACATCAAAATAATCTTTTAGGTCCATTTTTTTCCCATGAACATTTTGAAGTACCCTGGTGCATACACACACAAGGGCACAATGACAAATTACGGTAAGCGCTCTGAAGATTTACTGGGACATGGATGTGTTTATCACATGAAACGTAGCTTGTAACTCACTGGAAGGGCCTTGGGGTCAGAGCAGGGATCAGTAGTGGAGAGGAGGGACAGGCAGGAGCCACCTCCCGGGTGACTTCAAAATATTCATGGAGAATTAAATTAAGATACATTTATTTTGGTGCAAAAAAAAAAAAATCTGAAACCCAGGCCTTCATTTTTCATAATATACATCTTCCAGGAACTGTAGGCTGTGGGTGAGGTCCTGGCAGTAGCAGCAGGAAACTCAAAGGGGGACTGAGGAGTTCCATGGGGGAAATTATTTGCTAAAGAGTGGCAGGCTGAGGGGCAGGCACTGTAGCATAGCAGGTAAAGCTGCTGCCTGCGCTGCCAGCATCCCTATGGGCACTGGTTCAAGTCCCGGCTGCTCCACTTCTGATCTAATTCTCTGCTGTGGCCTGGGAAAGCAGTAGAAGATGGCCCAAGTCCTTGGGTCTCTGCACCTGTTTGGGAGACTGGGAAGAAGCTCCTGGCTTTTGATCGACCCAGCTCCAGCCGTTGTAGCCATTTGGGGAGTGAATCAGTGGATGGAAGACTCTCTCTCTCTCTCTCTCTCTCTCTCTCTCTCTCTCTCTCTCTCTCTTCTTCTGCCTCTCTGTACTTCCGCCTTTCAAATAAATAAATAAATCTTTTAAAAAAAATCATCCAAAATTGGGGAGCAAATTTTAGGCACGAAGTATTCTAAAAAGGTGTTATTTATCAGAAAAACTGAAAATTGCCAAAATATATAAATTAAAGTGATAACTTTGGTGACTTGATATGTATGAACCTGATATATCAGTCTCTTTCTCTCTGCCTCCTTGTAATTCTGCCTTTCCAATAAAATAAGTAATTAAATATTAAAAAAAAAAGAGTGGCCGGTTGAAGGATCAAAGGGAGACTGCTGTTAGCAGGGACAGCTGTCAGTGAGAGGGCAGGAGCTGTGGCCCTCAGCTGAGTGCCAGAGCTGCTCCCTACTCAGCCTGGTGCTCTGGACCGGGAAGTGACAGGGTTAGATCTGTGTTTTTCTTTTTTTAATTTTATTTATGTATTTATTTGAATGAGTTACACACAGAGAGAAGGAGAGGCAGAGCGAGAGCGAGAATGAGAGAGAGAGAGAGGTTTTCCATCCAATGGTTCACTCCCCAATTGGCCACAACAGCCAGAGCTGTGCTGATCCGAAGCCAGGAGCCAGCAGCTTCTTCTGGGTCTCCCTCGTGGGTGCAGCGGCCCAAGGACTTGGACCATCTTCTACTGCTTTCCCAGACCACAGCAGAGAGCTGGACTGGGATGCTGGCACTGCAGGCGATGACATTACCCACTACACCACAGTGCCAGCCCCGATCTGTGTTTTTCAAGATCACCCTGCCTTCAGTAGGGAGGGCAGTTTGGAGAGAGGACTGTGCAAGTCCAGGAAAGAGGAGGTGGCGATTGGAGGCCCTTGGCAGCCAATAGAGAGGAAGAAGGGGCCCATCCTTCTGTCCTGCTGCTGTGGCTGGGCCACCATGGCCGAGGCCCAGGGCCTGTGTCCTCATCTGCAGAAGTAGGGACTTGAACTGGATGCTGCCCAAACCTGCGAAGACGCCACCCACAATGCCGTTGTCTCACCCTGCACATTGAGGCTCTGGTTCCTGGTGAGGGCAAAGGGGATTGATCCTTTTTAGCAAATCAGTGGGTTCTCCAAAACCTTGAACTCGCGTTTATGATGGACGCCCTCCAATCCTGGACACTGCCGGGGCCGGCTGATCCGGGTTCCACGGTGCGGTCCAGCACAGCTGCTGACATTTCATTTCCCTGGTTGATACGTCGGGAGGGCCCCGTCCCTCCAGAGCAGACATCTGCAGCTGCCTCTCAGCTGGTTTTCCTGTCCAAACCCATTTACGTGGGCAGCTGGCGAGGTGCCGGTTGGCTTCGCCTGCAGGCTGTTTCCTTACCTGGAGGGTACAGTTCAGCTTCACTGTGTACCCACGGCTTGGCTGTGGATAAATGAACCACTTCTCATCCCCACACCCAACATGCACACATACCTGAGGGGCTCTGAACAAGGCCCCCTTTCTTCCTTGCTCTTCTAAAATCATTGTCCCTTCAAATCTCAGACCAAAATTGTCCTTATTCTTCTTCCAAAAAAATCTGCTTTAAATCAGTCTGTGATTATTTGCTTTGTTTTGCTGAAATATATAAAGGCCCCATTTTATTTTGTTAATAGGGTGATTATTTTTATATCCTAAACATTTTTATTAGCATATATATGATTGTTTAGGATAGAAAAGATTGGTAAGACCGATAAACTTGGAGATGTTGTGAATGTTTCATGCATTTTAATGTCTATAAATGTATGACTGTATTTGTGTAAATATTAAAATGTTATCCATAATACTATACACTTAGAACTTTTTCACTTAACAATATACTGTAAATATCTCTGCATGCCAGTGAGCATGCAAATCAGCATTTAGTGGTGCTGTCTCCTTCCATTGTGGTGATATGCCTGGAGCTACTTAACCAGCCTCTTGGTGTTGAACCTTGATCCCTTCTCTTTTTAATGATTTTATTTATTTATTTGAGAGGCAGAGTTACAGACAGAGGGAGAGACAGAGAGAGAGGTCTTCCATCCACAGGTTCACTCCCCAAATGGTTGCAATGGCTGAGCAAGATCCAAAGCCAGGAGCCAGGAGCTTTTTCCAGCTCTCCCACGTGGCCCAAGCACTTGGGCCATCTTCCACTGCTTTCCTAGGCCACAGCAGAGAGCTGGATCAGAAGAAGGGCAGCTAGGATGCCAGCCAGTGCCTATATGGGATGCTGGTGCCACTGATGGAGGCTTAGCCCACTACGCCACAGCACCAACCCCGAACCTGCATCACTTGTCAAATTAGTCTTCCATGTTTTATTCTTGCATTTGCATTTTCAGACATGTAGGATGCACCCTAAGCTTTCTCCTGCGCTCAGCCCTAGCTGGATTGTACTTGAGTGCTGTCCACAGGCCCAGTGGGATTCCTGCCCCTGTTTTCAAGCTGTGTCCCCAAGAGCCTGCCCCTAAGCCAGGCTTCATCAGGAATCGGCATCTGTGTCATTGAGGTTTGTCACAAGCTCATGAGAATTCAGGTGTGGCTCATACATTGGCTTCCTGGTGTGAGGAGGAAGGTGTGCTTTTGTTCCCATGGATCTATCCAGTGACTGAGTTTTACCTGTAGCATAAAGCTGTGAACTGATAAAAACGCAGACTTCTGGGCTTAGACGTTTGGTTAAGATGCCTCCACCCCATATCCAAATGCCTGGGTCTTATTCCCAGCTCTGACTCCAGATTCCAGATTCCTACCAATGCAGACCTGGGGAGGCAGCAAGAGGTTGGGTTCCTGCCACCCATGTGGGAAACTTGGATTGCATTCTTATACATCTGTTCTCGTTCTCTCTCTCTGTGTGTCTCTGTCTCTGTCTCTCTCTCTCCTCTTTCCCCTACCTGCCCTGTTTCCTGAGTAAATTTTAAAATAGCAATAAAAAAATTGCAGATGTGGGGCCAGCATTTCAGTACAGCAGGTTACGCCTGCTGCCTGTGATACCAGCATCCTGTATGAGCACCTGCTCCACTTGTGATCCAGCTCCCTGCCAATACTCCTGGGAAAGCAGCGGAAGATGGCCCCTGTACTTGAGTCCCTGCCACCCATATGGGAGACCTGTATAGAGTTACAGGCTGCTGGCTTCCACCAAGCCCAGTCCTGGCTGTTTTGGCCATTTGGAGAATGTACCAGCAGATGAAAAGATGGAAAATCTCTGTCTCTCCCTCTCTCTCTAACTCTGCCTTTCAAAGAATAAATCTTTTTTTAAAAATGCAAACTACCTTTTAAACTTTTCATCATGTATTCCTCACAGTTTATGAGTTATAGATCCTATTTTTCTGTGACATCTGTTGCTTGATATAAAAATAACACATGTTCATTGCGGAAATTTGAGAAAACAGGTACGCAAAGAGAACAGTCACGCACAGCTTACCACTCAGCTATAAGACTCAACTTTAGCTTTGTTTTATGCACATGAGGGTCCTTCAAAGAGTTTGTGGAAGGGACCAGCATTGTGGCACAATGGTTAAGCCACTGCTTGGGTCCCATCTCGGAGCACCAGTTCAAGTCTCGGCTGTCCCGCCTCTGATCCAGCTCCTTGCTAATGCACCTGGGAAGGCAGCCTATGATGGGCCCTGCCACCCATATGGGAGGCCAGGCTGGAGTTTCTGGCTCTTGTTTTCTGCCTGGCTCAGCCCCAGATGTTGTGGCCGTTTGAGGAATGAACCATTGGATGGGAGATCTCTCTTTCTTTTTTTTTTCTCTTTTATTATTATTATTTTTTTTTTGACAGGCAGAGTGGACAGTGAGAGAGAGAGAGAGACAGAGAAAGGTCTTCCTTTACCGTTGGTTCACCCTCCAATGGCCGCTGTGGCCGGCACGCTGCAGCCAGCGCACCGCACTGATCCAAAGCCGGGAGCCAGGTGCTTCTCCTGGTCTCCCATGCAGGTGCAGGGCCCAAGCACTTGGGCCATCCTCCACTGCACTCCCTGGCCACAGCAGAGAGCTGGCCTGGAAGAGGGGCAACCGGGACAGAATCCGGCGCCCTGACAGGGACTAGAACCCGGTGTGCCGGTGCCGCAAGGCGGAGGATTAGCCCATTGAGCCACGGCGCCGGCCAAGATCTCTCTTTCTATATCTCCCTCATCTCTGTCACTCTGCCTTTCAAATAAATTTAAATATTTTAAATCTTTTGAAACGTTTGTGGGAAAATGGACTTAAGGATAGTTTTTGAATTTTTTTAATATTTATTTATTTATTTGAAGGCAGAGTTACAGAGAGGCAGGAGCAGCGAGAGACAGAGGTCTTCCATCCACTGGTTCACTCCCCCAAATGGCTACAATCCAAAGTCAGGAGCCAGGAGCTTCTTCCAGGTCTCCCACATGGGTGCAGGGGCGCAAGGACTTGGACCATCTTCTACTGCTTTCCCAGGCCATAACAGAGAGCTGGAACGGAAGTGGAGCATCCGGGATTCAAAGCAGCACTCATGGGATGCCGGCACTGCAGGCAGTGGTTTTACCCACTGTGCCACCGCATTGGCCCCTTGAGTATTTTTAAATCCATGCATAGTTTTTTTTCATAATGCGTGTTTTCCATTAACTTTTTTAAAGATTGATTGATTGATTGATTGATTGATTTGAAAGGTAGAGCTACAGAGAGAAAAGGAGAGACAGATTTTCTTCCATCTTTTGATTCACTCCCCAAATGGCCACAGTGGCCAGGCCTGTGCAAGGCCAATATTAGGAGCTAGGAGCTTCTTCTGGGTCTACTATGTGCATGACAAGGGCCCAAGGACTTGGGCCATCTTCTGGTGCTTTCCCAGGTACATTAGCAGGGAGTTGGATCAGAAGTAGAGCAGCCAGGACTGAAGGCTAAGGCTTAACCCAGCACCAGCCCCTCCATTAACTTTTTAAAGAAACCTTGTATGAGTTTACAAAGCTAGGATCTGATCATGCACGTGGTTTTTTTTTTTTTTTTTTTTTTTTTGACAGGCAGAGTGGACAGTGATAGAGAGAGACAGAGAGAAAGGTCTTCCTTTTGCCGTTGGTTCACCCTCCAATGGCCGCCGCGGCCGGCGCGCTGCGGCCGGCGCACCGCGCTGATCTGATGGCAGGAGCCAGGAGCCAGGTGCTTTTCCTGGTCTCCCCATGGGGTGCAGGGCCCAAGCACCTGGGCCATCCTCCACTGCACTCCCTGGCCACAGCAGAGGGCTGGCCTGGAAGAGGGGCAACCGGGACAGAATCCGGCGCCCCGACCGGGACTAGAACCCGGTGTGCCGGCGCCGCTAGGCGGAGGATTAGCCTAGTGAGCCGCGGCGCCGGCCCATGCACGTGGTTTTATAACTGGAATTTTCCTTTAAAGTGTATTATACATATTGTCCATCATTTGCCCAAAAATCCAAAATCTAAAATGTTCCAGAATCAGAACTTTATGGGTACCATGACAGTGACCAAAAAGTCTGGGATTTGGAAGCATTTTGGATTAGGGATGGCTCAGCTAGGTAAGTCTGTACAAATATCCCGAAATTCAAAAACCCCAAACTCAGAAACACATGCTGTCCTAGGCATGTTGGATAAGAGATAGTCAACCTGTAATGTTCTTTCTTGTCATTAGAGGTTCTATAGCTTTGTTAAATATCATCATTGATGTACTAGAAAAATTAAATAATTCCTGTTGATTATTTAGGTTGCTATTTTCTGTTCTTGGTTGCAGATTTTTATTTATTTACTTATTTGGGAGGCAGAGAGAGAGAGAGAGAGAGATCAGTCTCCCATCTGCTAATTCACTCCCCCAAATGGTCACAATGGCAAGAGCTATGTATGCCAAGACAAAGCCAGGAGCCTGGAGCTTCATCCAGGTCTCACATGTGGATGCAGGGGCCTAAGCACTTGGGCCATCTTCCAGTGCTTTCCTTAGGGAGCTGGGATCAGAAGTGGAGCAGCTGGATCTTGAACCAGCATCGCAGGCAGCAGCTTAACCCACCATGCCACAGCACCAACCACAAAAGCAATGTCTTAACCACCACGCCAAATGCATGCCCCTCAGAGCAAATTTGTAACAGACAAAAGGAGATTTATGAAGCACTCATGGAATATCAGAAGAGGCCATGGGATGAATAAATAGATGAGCCTAGGACTGGGAGACTCGGGTCCTTCAAAGATAGGGCATTTCAACGCTACCATGGGCATAGGAGCAGGTTCCTGTTTGTCAGACAGCCCTTCTGGGAATGTCTGGTGATCGCTTTCCCAGTGCCCATGGGAGCAGGGAGGCGAAGCTGGTTCCAGAGCGGGTGCTACTGGAGGACGCGTGGAGAGGGTGTTGCAGAAGGAAGGGGCGAGCTGTGACCCTGAGGGAGACGCCTGTGCCTCGAAGCCTCCGTGGGGAAGCTGAGAGAACCCGCGAGCTGTGTAGTGGCTGGGGAGGCAGTGTCCCGCTGCACCCTGGGGAACCATGGCCCCATTGCCCATTTCGTGTCTGGGGGGGGAGGGGGCCCTCCAGCCCCATCAGCTTCCTTTCCTCACTGTCACTTGTCCTGTGGGCTCAGGAAGTTCCGGATGCTTGTGCTTTGCCTGTGAAAACCCCTAAGGCAAGGAAGGGACACAGCAGGAACTGGCCATCTCAGGGAGCAGGCAGCACGTCATATTTTCTTTAGAAAAAGCAAAACATTTATTTCTGTTTTGAATGAATAATATATACACCCTGGGGGTGAAAGCTTTTAAAGGGCAAATCGTAAGTTTTACTGCCACCAGTCCTGCAGGCGCCCTGTATTAACCGCTTCTAGTAGCTCCTTCCAGGAATACGTTATGCTCACGGTGTGCATTGATTTTTCTGTTTCGTTTTGTTTTTACTGCATATCACTCGATACTTTTCTTTTTCACCTAACCTCAAAGATTTCTTTGCACTAATACACAGACAGCTTCTGTTTGTTTTTACAGGTACATAGCATTCTAATGTACGGGCATCTAAATTTTTTTCAAAGATTGTATTTATTTATTTAAGAGGTAGAGTTACAGAGGGAGAAACAGAGAGAAAGGTCTTCCTTCTGCTGGTTCACTCCCCAAATGGCTGCAATGGCTGAATCCAGGAGCCAGGAGCTTCTTCCTGGGTCTCCAAAGCAGGTTCAGGGGCCCAAGGAGTTGGGCCATCTTCTACTGCTTTCGGAGGCCACAGCAGAGAGCTGGATTGGAAGAGGAGCAGCCGGGACTTGAACCAGAGCCTATATGGGATGCCCCTGCCGCAGGTGGAGAATTAACCTACTGCGCCATGGTGCTGGCCCCTGGACATCTAACTTTAATTGCTCCTCTATTTGGTGGCTATCTACATCGTTTCCCATCTTTTGCTGTTTCAAAAATACCATGAATAAGTATGTCGTAGGTTGTTTTGCAAACATAGAAGTGTATTTGCAGGCTAGATTCCTAGAAGTGAGATCACTGCATCTGAGAGTATGTGCATGTGGAATTCTAATCAATTCTGATTTGGCAAGAGCGCTCTGGCCAAATTGCCTTCCCCAGTGGTTGTCCCCGTCACACGCTCTTCAGTGTATGAGCGTTTTCCCCGCATCCTTGCCAACACAGGGCTTTATCAGGCTTGTTGTTGGCCCGTCTGGCCAGCAAATCACAAGGGCCTGGGATCTTTTCCTTTTTAACTTTTGGTATAAAAAATTCCAAACACACAAAAAAGTAGACGCACAACCATCGTGAACCATTGCCTAAACATAACAATCATTAACATTCTGCCACGTTCACCTGTTTTGTGGATCGAAGTATTTTTAAGGTCAATGAAAGACCATCATGACATTTTATCTCTAATTGTTTGAGCACGTGTCTCTGAAAAACATTTCTCACCTAACCATAATGTCATCATTATGCCTAATAAAATAACAGTATTCCCCTGATATAATCTCATATGCACTTGATATTCAAAATGGCCCAGTTGTCTCAAAAATAGCTTTTATATGTAGTTTATTTAAACTGATTGAGGGGCTGGCGCCGCGACTCACTAGGCTAATCCTCTGCCTTGCGGCGCCGGCACACCGGGTTCTAGTCCCGGTCGGGGCGCTGGATTCTGTCCCAGTTGCCCCTCTTCCAGGCCAGCTCTCTGCTGTGGCCAGGGAGTGCAGTGGAGGATGGCCCAAGTGCTTGGGCCCTGCACCCCATGGGAGACCAGGATAAGTACCTGGCTCCTGCCATCAGATCAGCGCGGTGCGCCGCCTGCAGCACGCCGGCTGCAGTGGCCATTGGAGGGTGAACCAATGGCAAAGGAAGACCTTTCTCTCTCTCTCACTGTCCACTCTGCCTGTCGGAAGGAAGGAAGGAAGGAAGGAAGGAAGGAAGGAAGGAAGGAAGGAAGGAAAAATAATTAAACTGATTGAGGGCCATGTTACATGCCGGTTGTGTGTGCATGGAATTTTATCTTTTTAAAGGTTTATTTATTTATTTGAAACAGAGTTGCAAAGAGAGAGATCTCTCATCTGCTGGTTCACTCCACAGTTAGCCACAATGGCCGGAGCTGTGCCGATCCAAAGCCAGGAACCAGGAGCTTCTTCCAGATCTCCCACGCAGGTGCAGGGGCCCAAGGACTTGGGCCATCTTCTACTGCTTTCCCAGGCCATAGCAGAGAGCTGGATCAGAAGTGGAACAACTGGGTCTCAACCAGCACCCATAGGGGATGCCAGCACTGCAGATAATGGCTTTACCCACAGTGCTGGCCCCTGGCTATTTTTATATTCATTTATTGCATTTCCATTTTTGACTCAGACAGATTTTATCCTGGAGTATGAGGTATGAATTTTACTTTTCCTGCTGGCTGGCTAGGTCTTGCCAGCATCCTATACAGAACAATCCACATTCCCTCTTCATAAAGGGTGAAATACCACCTGTGTGACCCATAGATGCCTGCCTGTACTCGGGACTCTCTTCATCCTAATTAGTCTGTCCGTCTTTTCCTAAGGTAGTACCACACAGTTTTATTATAAGTCTGTACTCTGCTATGCTATTTAAGAGGTCTTTAGCAATTTCTTGGAAAATATAGAAGATGAAAAAAATAGAGCCAGCACTGTGGCAAAGCTGGTAAAAAAAAAAAAAAAAAAAGCCACCTGCAGTGGCGGCATCCCATGTGGGCACTGGTTTGAGTCCTGACTGCTCCACTTCCAATCCAGCTCTCTGCTATGGCCTGGGAAAGCAGTAGAAGATGGCCCAAGTCCCTGGGCCCCTGCACCCATGTGGGAGACCCGGAAGAAGCTCCTGGCTCCTGGCTTCAGATCAGCGCAGCTCTGGCTGTTGTGGCCAATTGGGGAGTGAACCAGTGGATGGAAGACCTCGCTCTCTCTCTCTCTCTCTCTCTCTCTGCCTCTGCATCTCTGTAACTCTGCCTTTCAAATAAATAAATAAATATTTAGAAAAAATTCACTGAGAAAACAAGGAAACAAAAACATCTAGGAAAATTCCAGAGAACAAGAGTAATAAAAGACAATAAGCTTCCAAGATGTTTTCACGAAATAAAATAGCAAAAGGTGGTTTCAGTAGCAGAAGGCTGGTTCACTCCCCTGTTGGCTAGAGCCATACCGATCTGAAGCCAGAAGCCAGGAGCTTCTTCCAGGTCTCCCATATGGGTGCTAGGTCCAAGGCCTTGGGTCATCTTCTACTGCTTTCCCAGGCCACAGCAGAGAGCTGGATCGGAAGTGGAGCAGCCAGGACTCGAACCGGCACCCATATGGGATGCTGATGCCTCCAGGTGGAGGCTTAACCTGCTGTATCACAGCACTGGCCCTTTCCTAGTGAATTTTTGAATCCTCTAACTTCCTGTAAATTTGGACTTTACAATATCAATATATTTGAAATGCTATTAAATATGTATTACTTTAGAGTAAATTGGCATCTTGATGATATTGAGTTTTCTTGGTTGAGAGCTCAGAATGGTTCCATCTCTTTGAGCTTTCTTATCGGTGCCTCTGGAGACTCTTATGGTTTTCCTGCTATAGATTTTGCATGCTTTTTTTGAAATGCCATCTGACACATTTTGTCTTATTATTGCCATTACTGTCAGTGATACAGCCAGTCTCAGCATGCGAAGATTCTGCATCTACAGACGCAAGCAGCCACAGATCAAAACTAGAAAAAATAAAAAGCTGGTGTCTGTACTGAACAGGCACAGACTTTTTGTTGTCGTTATTGCCTAAGCAAGGCAGGATAACAGCTATTTACATGGCACTTGGGCTGCACTCGCTATCGTAAGCCATCAGAGATGACTCAGTATATTGGAGGAGGTGCATAGCTTGCATGCAAACACTACGCCGTCTTTGATGATGTAGGGCTTGAGCATCTGCAGGTCTGGGTACCTGTGGGGGTCCTGGAGTCAGTCCTTGGCTTATTTCAGGAACTGACCTGGCCACAGCTTCAGTGGTTCCTTTGCCTCTAGAATCCAACCTAAATGTCTTTTTTTTTTTAATTACTTGTTTATTTATTTATTTTGACAGGCAGAGTTAGACAGTGAGAGAGAGAGACAGAGAGAAAGGTCTTCCCTCCGTTGGTTCACCCCCCAGATGGCCACTACGGCCGGCGCTGCACCTATCCAGAGCCAGGAGCCAGGTGCCTCCTCCTGGTCTCCCATGGGGTGCAGGGCCCAAGCACTTGGGCCATCCTCCACTGCCTTCCCGGGCCACAGCAGAGAGCTGGCCTGGAAGAGGGCAACCAGGACAGAATCTTGCACTCCAACCGGGACTAGAACCTGGCGGAGGATTAGCTAGTGAGCCGCGACACTGGCCCTATAGGTCTTTAAAAAAAAAAAGAAGAAGAAGAAGAAGAAGAAAAGAAAAAAAAAAGATTTATTGGGGCCGGCACTGTGGCACAGTGTGTTAATGTCCTGGCCTGAAGCGCCAGCATCCCATATGGGTGCCAGTTCAAGACCCGGCTGCTCCACTTCCTGTCCAGCTCTCTGCTATGGCCTGGAAAAGCAGTAGAAGATGGCCCAAGTCCTTGGAGCCCTGCACCCATGTTTGGGAGACCGGGAAGAAGCTCCTGGCTCCTGGCTTCAGATCGGCACAGCTCCGGCCATTGCAGCCATCTGGGGAGTGAACCATTGGATGAGAGACCTCACCTCTCCTCTCCTCTCCTCTCCTCTCCTCTCCTCTCCTCTCCTCTCCTCTCCTCTCCTCTCCTCTCCTCTCCTCTCCTCTCCTCTCTCCCCCCCTCCCCTCCCCTCCCCTCCCCTCCCCTCCCCTCCCCCTCTTTCTCTGCCTCTCTGTGTAACTCTTATTTTTTAATTTGACAGATAGAGTTAGACAATGAGGGAGAGAGAGAGAGAGAAAGGTCTTCCTTCCATTGGTTCACCCCCCAAATGGCTGCTACAGCCAGAGCTACACCGATCCAAAGCCAGGAGCCAGGTGCTTTCTCCTGGTCTCCCATGCAGGTGCAGGGGCCCAAGCACTTGGGCCATCCTCCACTGCCTTCCTGGGCCACAGCAGAGAACTGGACTGGAAGAGGAGCAACCAGGACTAGAACCCTGTGCCCATATGGGATGCCGGCACCGCAGGCAGAGGATTAACCAAGTGAGCCACAGTGCCAGCCCCTAACTCTGACTTTCAAATAAATAAATCTTTAAAAAATAAATAAATAAATAAAAATTTTTAAAAAAAGATTTTGTTTATTTGAAAGGCAGAGTTACAGAGAGAGAGAGAGCCAGAGAGAGGTCTTCCATCCACTGGTTTACTCCCCAAATGACCACAATGGCCAGAGCTGAACTGATCTGAAGCCAGGAGCCAGGAGCTTCTTCCAGGTCTCCCACGTGGGTGCAGGGTCCCAAGGACTTGGGCCATTTTCCACTGCTTTCCCAGGCCATAGCAGAGAGCTGGATTGGAAATGGACATGCCGGGACTCAAACCAGTGTCCATATGGGATGCTGGCATTGCAGGGGATGGTTTTACCTGCTACACCACAGTGCTGGCTCTCACATGTCCTTTGATGCCTGTCCGCTGGGCTCATTCTGTGTTACTGACTCCGTGCCCACCCCTGCCCCCTGCCTGTCCAAAATGGTTTTCTTTCCAAGCCCCCTAACTATTCCAACTGGAAAGGACCCTCTCCCCTTAGGCGTCTCGAGCATTTGTTCTACGTGCCTTGTATCCAGCGTCAGCATCTGTGTTATGAAAATAAACTGCCATGCCCCCCCCCCTGCATGGAGGACGGGGCCTTGCACAACACTGCGGTAGTGGTGGTGACAATGGCAGTGGCAGCTTCCACAGCTGCAGGCTTTCTCTGCGCCCACCCTTCCCTGTGCGAGCGCACCTGTCAGTGGAGGCATGTGGGAGGGGTTTGCTCTCAGGGGCGTATTTGACTTCCATGACACTCTTGAAGGGGGTTTTAAAAGCAGAGTCCCCCGGCTGTGACACCAGACCATAATTCCATGTGCAGGTTGTTCAGGAAGGAAGACACACAAATGAGCATGAGCATAGCCACAGCATGGAAACAAAACGGAAAGAAGAGAAACAGAGAGGCCCTGGGTTTAATGGCAGCACAGCCTGTGACCCTGTTCATGCTGACAGACTGGTGCCCGTTCCTGCATGGCCAGGGTTAGGTCTTTGGAAATAAAGCCTTGCTCCTGCCAGCGTCTCACTGAGGCCTTGTGCCTTCCCCGTGCAGGATAGTGGGTGCCCTGGAGACTGTAGGCCAGCACACAGCCACCTCCCCTCCTGCCCATACTACCAGAGCTCCCAGCCCAGCTGGCTCCAGGCCAGCCTCTCCCGCACTTGCAAGGCACCGAGGAGTGTCTGGGCTGCGCAGGAGGGAATGTGCTGAGCATGCCAATGTGAAGCCGCCGGAACGAGCGAGCTAAATGGAAATCTATCCCCACCCCGGGCCTCTCCTCTCCTCAGATCGGCATGAGTGTCTCACTATCTTTCTCTCATCTCAGCACTGCCAAATGTCTACGGTGCTAGGGATTCTGGTCATTTCACCCCAGCCTTTAGGACCACCTGCTTGATCTGAGCCTGCAACTCCAGAAGGCATCATTTGTGGGTTCAAAACGAGCACCTTAGTCCATTTGCTGTTGCTCTAACAAAATGCGGTAGACCACATGAGTGATAAGGAATAGAGACTTGTTGACCTCACGGTTCTAGACGCTAGGAGGTGCATGAGCGTGGTGCTGGCCTATGGTGAGGGCCTCGTGTGGAGTGAGGGACAGAGAAAGAGAAACGCTCCCCTACACACACACACACTCAGATCTTCCAGCCACTGGTTCCCATTCTAAATGCCTGCAAAGCCAGAGCCGGGCCAGGCTGAAGCCAGGAGCCTGGAACTCAACCCAGGTCCCCCCCAGGGATGGCAGGAACCCGAGTCTTGGAGCTGCCTCCCAGGATGCGTATTAATAGGAAGCTGGAATTGGAAGTGAAAACAAAACTCAAAGGCAGAGACTCTGATACAGGACACGGGCTTCCAAGCTACATCTTAACTACCAGGCCAAATGCTGGCCCTTCTTAGAAAGCCACCGGTCCCGTGGAATCCCAATTAACTCCCAAAGGCGCCCCGTCCAATTCCCTCCCCATGTGAGTTTGGGGGTTAAGTTGCAATGTGAACTTTGGAGGAGACATTGAAACCGTGGTGCCTGGGAAGGCCCAAGGGCACTTTACAGTCCTCGGCTCCCTGTGCCCGCCCAGCAGCTGAGGACCGAGGCTCATGTCCCCAGATGGCAGCATGTCCGTTCCCGTTTCCAGGCCTAAACAGTTCTCAGCACTCGGATGAAATTCTGGTTTCTGAATGACGGGGGAAAGAGGAAGGGAGAAAGGACTTTGGATTTTTCAGGGCACTAAAAATGCCAACCCCTCAGCCAAAGGGAGGGACGAGCCACTTAAAGAGGGCTCTAGGGGGCGGGGGCTGGCCCTGTTGAATCTGCACATGTGCAGAGTACGTGGAGTTGCTCTCTGTCCAGTGTGACAAGACAGTGCAAGCTTGGCTTTGCTGAAGCAGCTGTTGATACCAGGAGAGCTGCTGCACCTGCTGTCGACAGAAGGGCCCAAGGTCAGGGTCCCCCCCCCACTCTGAAACTGTGCCCAGAGGCCTAGACCCAGTGAAGGCCACGGTCACTTTCTTCTTCCTGAGACTTGTGCAGGCAGCTGGCGTATGGCCCCTCTCCTCGGGAGTCTTGCTCAGATGAGTGCTGTGGAATTCTTCATGGACACCACAGAGCCCGTGGCGTCTGCCGCCGAGGCTGTGTGACACGGGGAGCGTGCCTGTCTTGTCCGTGAATCCCTCACGTCCGCCCGGAGCCTGGCTGCTGCCGCCGGGTGTACAGTCAGTGTTTGCTGAATGAATGAATCAACAGACGAATAAAAGTTCCGAGTTCCTAACACAAAAATAGCCACGAAGCAGGGGGGAGTGAGCCTGAGGAGGTGCCAGCATTATGCCCTTGAGGCGGCGCTGGCTCAACTCCTCTCTCTCGGTGTGAAATCAGATGTTTAATTATCTAAAAAGCCACCCCTAACACGGTTTGGACTGCTCCCACAACCTCGACCCTCCCTCCTGGCCAGGCAGCTCGGGTCTGCCTTGGCCGTGACCTTGCCCCCAAGCACCATCCCAGGGGCTGCTCCAGCACCCCCAGCCCAGCTCCTCTGCCCATCAACTCTTTTATTTCTTCTAAAGATTTATTTATTTACTTGAAAGTCAGAGTTACACAGAGAGAGGAGAGGCAGAGACAAAGAGCAAGGTCTTCCATCCACTGGTTCATTCCCCAGTTGGCCGCAACAGCCGGAGCTGTGTCGATCTGAAGCCAGGAGCCAGGTCTCCCAAGTGGGTGCAGGGGCCCAAGGACTTGGGCCATCTTCTGCTTTCCCAGGGCACAGCAGAGAGCTGGATCAGAAGTGGAGCAGCCAGAACTTGAACCGGTGCCTGTATGGGATGCCGGCACTGCAGGTGGCGGCTTTACCAGCAATACCACAGCGCTGGCCCCTGCCCCATCAACTCTTGCCTGAATCTTCAAACCCAAGTCCCCAGCTGATCATAAAACCACATGGAGGGACCAGCGCTGTGGCATAGCAGGTAGAGTCTCTGCCTGCAGTACCAGCGTCCCATGTAGGCACCGGTTCGAGTCCTGATTCTTACTCTTTCTAACTCTGCCTTTTAAATAAATAAAAATGAATCTTAAAAAAAGGAGGGGGGCAAAGGCTCACTCCTTCTCTTTTGTCTCTTTGAAAAAAATACTTTTTAAAATGTATTTTATTTGAAAGTCATAGAGGCAGCTATGGATCTTTCATCTGCTGGTTCGGTCCCCCCATGTCCACACAGCCAGGTTTAAGCTGTTGAAAGGCAGAACCAGGCCGGCGCTGCGGCTCACTAGGTTAATCCTCTGCCTGTGGCACTGGCACACTGGGTTCTAGTCCCGGTTGGGGTGCCAGATTCTGTCCCGGTTGCCCCTCTTCCAGGCCAGCCCTCTGCTGTGGCCTGCGAGTGCAGTGGAGGATGGCCCAAGTGCTTGGGCCCTGCCCCCGCATGGGAGACCAGGAGAAGCACCTGGATCCTGGCTTCGGATGAGCGTGGTGCACTGGCCATAGCGTGCCAGCCACAGCAGCCATTGGAGGGTGAACCAATGGTAAAGGAAGACCTTTCTCTCTGTCTCTCTCTCACTGTCCACTCTGCCTGTCAAAAAAAAAAAAAAAAAAAAAAAGGCAGAACCAGGAGCCAAGTCTCCCGTGTAGGTGGCAGGGACCCAAGTACTTGAGCCATCATCTGCCATCTCCCAGGGTGCACATTAGCAGGAAGCTGGATCCAAAGCAGAGGAGCCAGGACTTGGATTGGACACTCAGATAGGTGATGTGGGCGTTCCACACAGCATCTTAACCATTGCACCGAACACCTGGCTGCGCTATATGGATCTTGTTTCTTTTTGGCTGCAGCTGTATGGATCTTGTTTGTTTTGGCTGCAGCTGTGTGGATCTTGTTTGTTTTTCCATCTCCCTTTCACCACGATTCTCCCCTGCTTTGTGCTATTCCTCCCTTTGCTCTGTGCTCTCTCCAGCCCTGATGTCTATTTACGTGGAGGTGCCCTAGAGTCCCCACCTGAACTGCACAGCAGGGCCAGGAGCTTAGTGTGGGCAGGTGCTGATCACAGGCAGGGAGATGACGTCACCTTCCCAGGGACCTCCTGCCAGCCGTTCTGGGGGTGACAAGAATGGTGTGATACAATGGACCGCCCCTGCCCCAAGCCTTAACCCCGTGTGGATCACACTCTGCCTGACCTGCCTGGTCTCTTGTTTGTGCTTCTCCTCTATCCACCAGCAACTCCTTGAGAGCAAGCTGTTTGGTTTACGTCCAGGTGTCATCAGGCCTGGCACAGGCCTGTCACACTGTGGGAGCTGAAGAACTGTTGGTACAGTCAGCACAGCACAGCTGTGGGGCCCCTACCACCCGCAGGCTCTGGGACAGGGAGGTGAATAAGACAGTATTGGCTGGCGCCGTGGCTCAATAGGCTAATCCTCCACCTAGCGGCGCTGGCACCCTGGGTTCTAGTCCCGGTCGGGGCGCCGGATTCTGTCCCGGTTGCCCCTCTTCCAGGCCAGCTCTCTGCTGTGGCCCGGGAGTGCAGTGGAGGATGGCCCAGGTGCTTGGGCCCTGCACCCCATGGGAGACCAGGAGAAGCACCTGGCTCCTGCCATTGGATCAGTGCAGTGCACCAGCTGAAGCGCGCCAGCCGTGGTTGCCATTGGAGGGTGAACCAACGGCAAAAGGAAGACCTTTCTCTCTGTCTCTCTCTATCCACTCTGCCTGTCAAAAAAAAAAAAAAAAAAAAAGTATTGCCTGGGCTCAGGGAGCCTACAGTCTTGCAGGAAAGAAATGCATACCTCACCTGATACTTAGGAATGCAAATGCAGGAGTCAGGACACCCTAGGCGAGAGTGAGGAGAAGCTCTCTTGAGAAGCACTGTTTATCCTCTTTTTTTTTTTTTTCTTTTAGATGTTATCTGTTTTGTGTGTTTCATCTGTTACAGACATTACTTTTTTTATTTATTTGAAAGAGTTACACAGAGAGAGGAGAGAGAGAGAGAGAGGTCTTCCATCCACTGGTTCACTCCCCAGTTGGCCACAAAAGCCAGAGCTGCACCAATCTGGAGCCAAGAGCCAGGCGCTTTCTCCTGGTCTCCCACATGGGTGCAGGGGCCCAAGGACTTGGGCCATCTTCTACTGCTCTCCCAGGCCATAGCAGAGAGCTGGATCGGAAGTGGAGCAGCCAGGTCTCGAACCAGCGCCCATATGGCATACCAGCACTGCAGGCAGTGGCTTAACCCACTATGCCACAGTGCCAGCCCCTACTGTGACTCTTAAAAGATGACTGGGAGTTAAGCAAAATGGGCAGCATGAAGGGGAGGAGCCGAAAGAGAGCATTTTAGGCAGAGGGAATATTTGTTGAGTGGGATGGATGGATGAATGGGTAGGTGGAGGAATGGGTGGGTAGAGGAATGGATGAATGGACTGATGGGTGGGTGGGTGGGTGTGGGAGGGAGGGAGGGAGGGACAGAGAGAGAGAGGGATGGATGTGGCATTGAGATCTTAGCTCACTAGCGCAAGAGTCCAGAGTATTCTGACTGGCTCAGGGAGGCAGATGGCTGCACTAGGATCTTGGGGCTGTGCACAGAATGTCGTGGGGAGTGATGTCACTGCTTTCTCCTGATGGTGTGGGGATGCATCGCGAATGAATGCCCCTGCCAGGCCTGGGGAAGTGGGGTGGGGAGCCTGGTGGGATGACGGTGTCACACGGCCCCTGCCAGGGTCAGGCACCTCACCCAGGGCCCTTCTCCCCATCCAGACGAGCGGGAAGTTGTTCAGAAAAAGACCTTTACGAAGTGGGTGAACTCCCACCTGGCCCGCGCATCCTGCCGCATCACGGACCTCTACAAGGACCTGCGGGATGGCCGGATGCTCATCAAACTGCTGGAGGTGCTCTCCGGGGAGACGCTGGTAAGCCCCTCCCCCGGGCCCGGTGGCTGGAACCGCGTGGGCGGGGCTGTCTCCCTGGTCCCCTGGGAGGCTCCCGTATTTCCAGCGGGAAGTGTCCCAGTGGTTGATTGGGTTCTCTGGTCTCTGCCCAGAACGTCCTGCCCCTTCTGACCATGCCCACCCGTCTTGCTTCTCCCAGAAACCACACAGAGCTCTTTAAACAACAGTTTAAATTTTCGTGTGTTTGAAATGAGAGAGGGGTGGGGGGAGGGAGAGAAACTCCCATCTTCTGGCTCACTTCCCAAATGCCCACCGTGGTGCTGAAGCCAGGAGGAACTCAGTCCAGTTCTCTCGTGCAGGTGATAGGGACCCAGTTACTTAAGCCATCGCTGCTGCCTCACAGCGTGTGCACCAGCAGGAAGTGAGGTCAGGCGTTGGAGGCGGGGCTTAAATCCACACCCTCTGATACGGACCATGATGTCTTAGCTGGAACCTTCATCTGTAGGCCAAATGCCCGCCCCCATGTCAAGCTCCTGACACTCACGGGGTTGGGGCATCCACAGCTGGCCTGCACGTTCCAGCCCTCAGCCTCCTGGTACTATAGGCTGAGACCTCTAGGTTGCTGGAGAAATTTGCATTCCTCTTGGAAGCTCCCCAGTCATGCAAGCGTAGTTTCTCAGACACTCTGAGCTGTGTCCTCCTCCCTGCCGCTGGCACACTGTGGTCCCTGAGGCATAAGTACTTCCTTTATGCCCTTGGGCCCATCACACCCTCTTTGCCTCCATCTTCTCCATGTATAAAACAGGGCAATGATACCTGTACCTGATGAAGCACTCTGAGACCCCGGAGCTTTGAGTGACAGAGTGCCACGTCCTGCTGTGGTCTTTCCAACCCCGGGCTGGCATTCTGCCTCTTCCCCTGCACTGGGAGCCCAGCGGAGAGAGTTACCGCCAGGAGCCCTTAAGATGACACAGCTGTCATTCATGACAGTGTCCCGAAGTGGGACTGGGAGAGGAAAGAGGAGGTTGATTGGCAGGGTTGCCTCCATTATCAATCACTGGGTTAAAAATCAGTCTTCCCTCCAATGGGCAGTGAGATTCTTAGAAGCGCACCTGTTGCCTACCGAGTGCTCAGTTGACCGTCTGTTGGGTTACCATGTTCAAATGTCATTTGTCAACTGCTCGGAAGACACTAGTGCAGCCTGGTGGCAGAGCTCTGAGTGGTTGAGAAGAGGGGCTGGGGAGGAGACGATGGGTGACTGTGGCACTTGGAGTTTGGCCCGGAGGGTGGAGGGTAGGTGCTGATGACAGGAGAGCCCCTTCCATGCCCACGGGGGCCACTGCTCTCCTCCAGCCCAAGCCCACCAAGGGGAAGATGCGCATCCACTGCCTGGAAAACGTGGACAAGGCCCTGCAGTTCCTCAAGGAGCAGCGTGTGCACCTGGAGAACATGGGCTCCCACGACATCGTGGACGGCAACCACCGCCTGGTCCTCGGCCTCATCTGGACCATCATCCTCCGCTTCCAGGTGGGTGCCAGGGCCCGAGGCGTCGAAGGGGCCTCCCGAGAGGCTGGGGCTCTCACCAAATGGTGAATGAGAATGCGAGGGAGTGTGCAGGCTCTGGGGGTGCAGGCAGCTGCTCCAGGGGACTGTCTGCATCCCCGCCAATCACTGATGCTCAGGGGTGGCTGCACAGCCCACAGGGCGGTCTTTGGAGAGGGGAGACAGAAATCGTTTGGTAGCTGGATTAAGATCTCACTGGAAGACATGCTTTGTATTCCTCGTCTCCCCCTCCCCACATGCGTAGCTTCTTGGATTTTGAATCCAAGAAATTGCAATTGAGTTTTTCTTCGTTTCACCCTGGAGTTCAAAGTCCTGATTACTCATTAGCAAATTTAGAAAGGGTGAGGGAAGGAAGACAGGGCCTTGCACCTGCTGCTTTAGGAACAGGAAGAAGCTGGCCAGGGGAAGAACAGCCTGCAGACTGCACACCCCGTCCAAGTGGTCCTGGGTGCCCAGGCTCACCCTCCACCACTGCAGGAGAGTGAGCAATCATGACAGCAGAACTGGGGAGACTGAAAAGGCAAGAGGAGCTATGAATGCAAATGCAACGTTCGTGGCCCACAGCCCCGTGGGTCACCGTGGCTCCAGGGGAGGAATCAGCATCCCACGGTTGATTCTCAGCATCCTGATAGAGTCAGCTGACTAGAGCTGTCTGCTAGGACAGGAGGCAGCCACCCCGACGCCGGCCCGGCTTCTGCACGGCAGGGAAGGGACCGGGGGGCCTCAGGGTGTGGTGTGCTCTCGGCATGGTGCTGCCTCCAGAGGAGAGAAGCAGGAAGGGCCGGATCCAGGTGCAAATCCCCACTTCATCGCTCTCTTGGTCTCCCACCCTCAGATTCAGGATATCGTTGTCCAGACTCAGGAAGGCCGAGAGACACGCTCAGCCAAGGATGCATTGCTCCTGTGGTGCCAGATGAAGACGGCAGGGTATGCCCTGGGGAGCAGCCCTTGCTCCCTGCCAGGCCCTGGCTGCCCCTTGCCCCCTGCACTGCCATCCCCAAAGGATCCCTAAGCATCCTCACCCGGACCCACTTGGCAGCTTCAACACAGCGGCTGCAGAGTCTACCCTGACCCGATCCTTTGGGACCTGGGAGGCAGGATTCTCTTCCCCAGTGGCTGGGCCCGACTGTTGGGTCCCTGGGGCGCATTGTGCAGGGGAGCCCCTATGTGTGGCCTTGCTGCTGCCCCCTGGTGGTGATGCAGCTCAAGAAGGGACTGGTCCATCCTTCCCCCTGCCTACGGGCCCTCAGTGGGGACTCTTTTTAGGGACCACAAAGGATCAGTTTCTTAGCTCTTAACGTTTCTGTTTCTCTCGGCTGCAGCTACCCCCATGTCAACGTCACCAACTTCACCTCCAGCTGGAAGGATGGCCTGGCCTTTAACGCGCTGATACACAAACACCGGTAGGAAGAAGGAGGTGGTGTGGGAGTGACCCAGGCAGCACCCCTGGGGCTACGGGAACACATGGAGCTGAACATGGAAGCACGGGAGTGGTGTCTCCGCCTTGCCTGGTCCTTTCGCCTTTTACCCTGGCATCCTTAGACCCTGGTGCTCACTGCTGCCCCTCCCCCCACCCAGCACCCACCCCGTTCCCATCTCTCCTTTCTTTTATGCTGCCTGGCCACCCCCTTACATCTGCCCAGAGTCCTTGTTTTCATGCCATCCTTACCTAGCTGGTCTCCCCAGAACGAAGCAAGAGAGTGGACACTCTTTTTTTTTTTTTTAAGATTTATTTGAAAGAAATGCAGAGAGACAGAGGCAGAGAGAGAGAGGTCTTCCACCTGCTGGTTCACTCCCCAAATGGCCTCAATGGCTGCAGCTGTGCCGATCCGAAGCCAGGAGCTATTTCCGGGTCTCCCACATGGGTGCAGTGGTTCAAGGACTTGGGCCATCCTCCACTGCTATCCCAGGCACAGTAGCAGGGAACTGCATTGGAAGTGGAGCAGCTAGGACCCAAACTGGCACCCATATGGGATTCCAGAGCTGTAGGCCAAGGCTTTAACCTGCTACACCCCAGCGCCAGCCCTGGCTACTCCCTTCTAACAGTCAAATGTCCTCCCCAGGCCTGACCTGATCGACTTTGACAAGCTGAAGGATTCCAATGCCCGCCACAACCTGGAGCATGCGTTTGACGTGGCCGAGCGCCAGCTGGGCATCATCCCGCTCCTTGACCCCGAAGGTGAGCGCCCCATACCTGGGACCATGAGAGAAGCACTCACGGTGCTGGAGGGAGCCAGGCCCCACAGGGCTCAGGGAGGCTGGTGCAGGTGCTGGGCAAGCTGTAGGCACGGGATGGGCAGGGGTTCTGCTGGGTTCTCAGAACCTCACCTGTCTGTCTGGAGGCCCACCGAGAACTTCGGTTCCCTCTTCTTTTGCAAACTGTGGTGCTTATGGGGGATTCCATTGCTCCGTAAGACCACTGAGGCTTCATTCTTCTGGTCCTGCTCTGTTGGGCTGTCCCTCAGTGTCTGGGTGCCAGAGGATCAGTGGGCTGAGCCCTGGGAGCCTGAGCCTCTGTCTTCTGGTTTGAAGCTGAGTGGGTACCCATTGCCCTTGCAGATGTCTTCACAGAGAACCCTGATGAGAAGTCCATCATCACCTACGTGGTGGCATTCTATCACTACTTCTCCAAGATGAAGGTGCTGGCCGTGGAGGGCAAGCGTGTTGGCAAGGTACCGAGCAGCCTGGAACCACGGCACCACCCTGGACTGACAGACTCCCGCCCCATGCTAAGAGCTTCCTGCCTGGGCTCTCAGCCGTGGTGGGCAGGGATGGGGGTGGGGACAGGGTGCAGACACACACACACACACACCCCTGCTTCCTGAGAAGCCAGGTTAAGGGCTCCCCACGCTGCATTCCTGGCAGGTTCCCAGTCTGTCCTAACTGCAGCTCCAAGCCAGCCTTGTACCTGGAGCACCCCCTAGGCGGCGCAGGCTGTGGTGGGCTTGCTCAGGGTCGCTTCAGATGTATCAGGGTCCCTCCGTGTGCCAGGCGTCCACCAGACTCCTTTCCCCGGGCGGACTGCTAGTTCCTCCAGGGTGGGGAGCGTTTCTTATTCATCTCTGTGTGCCTGGTGTTTAGCAGGGACAGGGCGTGGCAGCCCTCCATGCCTACCGGGCATCTTAACATACCAAAACCCTGGCTTCTCTAGCGACTGGTGTTCCAGCACAGTGAACTTACCTGTCTGTAGGATGGGGGTGGGGGACAGAGGCACCGTTCCTGGGCCTTCCCCCACCTCCAGTCCACCCCTTCTGCCTTAGCTCCAACCTCAGACACTGCGGGGCTTGAGAGGTGGGATCCCCATTTCGGGGCGCCTTGCTTTGTGGTTCTCACGGTGGACTCCCTGGTGGTGGCACTGCCCTGCTGATGAGAAGGAGTTGTGATAAGGGTGGTCCCTTAGGTCATCGACCACGCCATTGAGACTGAGAAGATGATCGAGAAGTACAGCGGGCTAGCCTCGGACCTGCTCACCTGGATCGAACAGACCATCGTCGTCCTCAACAGCCGCAAGTTTGCCAACTCGCTGGCCGGCGTCCAGCAGCAGCTACAGGCCTTCAGCACCTACCGCACTGTGGAGAAGCCGCCCAAGTAAGGGCCCTGGCACCTGGGAGGGTGGGTAGCAGGCCTGGGAAGCCCACCGCCCACAGGCAGGGTGGGCTCGGGCCTTGCAACATGTACCCACAAAGCACATCCTCCAGGTGAGGGAACTGCATGCCCAGTCAGTCCTCTGCCCAAGGCGGCCCCATTTCACCACCTGCTCCCCAGCCACCAACCTGTGGAAAATGAGTACTGAGGACTCGCCCCCCACCCCTGTTCAGACACCCAGAGCCCTATTTTCTTTATTTTTTTTTTTATTTTTTTGACAGGCAGAGTTAGACAATGAGAGAGAGACAGAGAGAAAGGTCTTCCTTTTTCCATTGGTTCACCCCCCAAGTAGCTGCTACGGCTGGCACTGCACCAATCCAGCCAGGAGCTAGGTGCTTCTCCTGGTCTCCCATGGGGTGCAGGGCCCAAGCACTTGGGCCATCCTCCACTGCACTCCCTGGCCACAGCAGAGAGCTGGCCTGGAAGAGGGGCAACCGGGACAGAATCCGGCGCCCCAACCAGGACTAGAACCTGGGGTACAGGCACCGCAGGCGGAGGATTAGCCTAGTGAGCCGCGGCGCCAGCCGGAGCTGCTTTTGTAAGACCTTGAGTTTGTCTTTGAACGTGGAACATTAATGACTTACAGCAGAAAGGGAATACCTTTGCGGCGTCTCGGATGTTTGGAGGCGTCCCCCTCCCTACCCCATCCCCCAGCTCTCATAAAAGGGCTGTAGCTGTTCGGGCAGAAGCAGGGACAGTGCCTCCCCCCCCCCCCGCCCCGGGTCTCGGGCTTCCGAGTCGCTTTGCAGAACCTCTGCCGTGGGGTTGCTTCCTGCTGATGAGCTTGGTGATCTCAGACTGAGCTCTGTGCGGAGTTCTGTGCATGCCCCTGCACATCCTTCTCTCTCCCATCTGTCACACACAGCACAGCTCAAGCCTCGGCCCACCCCATGTGTGCGGGCCTGCACACAAATGCACATCTGTACACACAACTGTGCACACTTGTAATGTATGCACACATACCCTCAGTCATGCATGCACATATTCACACACACATGCATGTGCTCACACAGCCATGTTTAAGCACGTGTGCAGACACACACGTGTGTGTGTGCCTAAGCAACTGTGCGTGCACACACAGAGCCATACAGACACACACTTACCTGAGTGCACATACAACCAAGCGTGCACCTGCATGCACACACCCCTGGGCATCCCAGCTCCCTGCCTATAGCTTTCCCAGCTGCCCTGAGAGGTGTCTGACTCACGGGTAGTGCCCTCTGCCTTGCTCCTCCGCCACCCCTCTGCCACACTCCATTCATGGCTCTCCAAGGTGGAAAGGTGAGACGCTGGTCTAGCATGTACTATAAACAAGTGTCTGGTTTCTGATCTGACACTAACCCACTTTTAAAGTCCTAAATTCAGCACGGATAACGTCAAGGAGTGTAGCGGGCTCTGCACACAGGGGTGATATCTCTTGGCTGTGTAGACGGTGCCTCTGAGCCCTGGTCCTCTTACCTTGCCTGAGAGCACTCGATCTGTTAGAGCCAGGGTGGGGATCCTGGCTGCCATGCCAGGATGTGGAAGTGGGCAGGTTCTCGGGCATGTGCAGGAAGGTACAAGTGTGCTGTTCACCTGGAGCGTGGGCCCCCGGTGCCTGGCTGCTGCCCGCGCTTGCCTCCTACACCTGCGGCTCCCCAGAGCCCAGCCCACCCCCCCTTCTTGGGAGCATCCAGGCTGTGGGGCTTGGCTGGAGGTCCACCCGATTCAGATAAAAGCAGCTTTTAGTGCATCGTGTTCTCACGTGGATAATGCAGCTTCTGGGATTCCACTGACTCGCTCAATAAAAAAAAAAAAAAAAAAAAAAAAAACTGGAGCGCTGGTCAGAAGCTTTCATTATTTGCAGGGCAGAGAAAGGTTTCTTTCCATTGACTGGTAGAACTTGATATTGATAGGCGTTACCAGAATGTTCCACTCAGCCATTCCTCTGGGAAGCAGGTGATAAATGCCGCGGTAGACGTTGTGTTTTCTCTGGTTCGTATGGAACCGGAGAAGCCCCTGTTAGTCTCAGACGGTACAAATGATGCTTTTTTAAGCAGAACTATAACTCCTCCTTCCTTCTTCTTTGTTTTTTTTTTTAAATGCATTTTACTTTTTTTTAAGACTTATTTATTTATTTTAAGATCAGAGTTACACAGAGAGAGGAGAGGCAGAGAGAGAGAGAGAGAATCTTCCATCCAATGGTTCTCTCCCCAGTTGGCCCCAACAGTTGGAGCTAGGCCAATCCGAAGCCAGGAGCCAGGAGCTTCTTTCTGGGTCTCCCCTGTGGGTGCAGGGAACCAAGGACTTGGGCCATCCTCTACTGCTTTCCCAGGCCACAGCAGAGAGCTGGATTGGAAGTGGGGCAGCCAGGACTCAAACCAGCTCCCATATGGGATGCCTGCGCTTCAGGCCAGGGCGTTAACCCACGCTGCTGGCCCCAGAAAATGCGTTTTACTCTCCAAGCTTTAAGATACCAGGGTTCCACACTGTTGTAAGCAAAAGCTTTGGGCCATGGGGATCTTACACCCATCTTCCTGCCTCTGTTTTCTTGGTAGGTTTCAAGAAAAGGGAAATCTGGAAGTCCTACTGTTTACCATCCAGTCCCGGATGAGAGCCAACAACCAGAAAGTGTACACACCCCATGATGGGAAGCTGGTGTCCGACATCAACCGGGTACAGTACTGTGTGCCATGATGCATTGCCAGCGGGCTGACTGAGCTCCCGAGACAAACACAGAGGATGGTCCCTGGGCGGGCGTAGACCACGCCACTGTCTTTGGTGGTGTTGGTGATACATGCTGAGTATTTGTAGGTGCTCCCTGAACCTGCTTCCAAGTGGTCGAATCCTACTTCAAGCCAGCCCCATCTTCGGACTTCAGAGCCCGTGTTTCGGGGGTCCTGCAGTCTGTCCCCTAGGGAACCTTCAGTTGGTTTTTGAACACGAGATAGTCACTGCTTATCACAAAATAATTGTGGAGACTTAACGTCACCTGCAAGTTCTGTTAGAGTAGAGGTAACTGTTTGCTCAGTAAGAACTTAGCAAGCGCCCAGGGAGGTGAAAAACGTTATGAGGGCTCTTCAGAAGTTCATGGAAAATGCATCCTATGGGGGCAAAAAATCTATGCGTGGCTTTCAAAAAAAATTTTGCCCCAAAATAAACACCTTTTCCTTCCATTTCTCCCACAAAAATTTTGTTTTTAAAGACTTACCTATTTATTTATTTGAAAGGTAGAGTTACACAGAGAGAGGAGAGACAGAGACAGAGAGAAAGGTTTTCCATCCACTGGTTCACTCTCCAAATGGCTGTAATTGCTGGAGCTGGGGCGATCTGAAGCCAGGAGCCAGGAGATTCCTCCAGGTCTCCCAAGTGGTTCAGGGGCCCCCAAAATTGGGCCAGCTTCTACTGCTTTCCCAGGCCATAGCAGAGAGCTGGATTGGAAGTGGCGCAGCCGGGACTCGAACCTGGGTCCATATGGGATGCTGGCACTGAGGCAGCAGCCTTACCCATTACACCACAGCATCGCCGCCCCCACTCCAATAAAAATTTTTGAAGACTCCTCCCGTTAGGCCAAGGGTCTGGAGAACAAGGCCCACACCAGCAGGTGCTCCACACACCTTTGCTTGGCCCTGCCACAAAACCAAAAGGCTGACACTGACCTCAAATCTGCCGCCTCCTTACGCAGGAGCGCCAGACCCTGCCTAGATTCAGAGTGTCAGGTGGAGAGAGATGGCACCCCTGACCCCAGCTGTCTCTCCTGTGCCCTGACACTTGTTCTGCCCCTCACGCAGGCCTGGGAAAGCCTGGAGGAAGCCGAGTATCGGCGGGAGCTGGCCCTGCGGAACGAGCTCATCCGACAGGAGAAGCTGGAGCAGCTGGCCAGGAGATTTGACCGGAAGGCCGCGATGAGAGAGACGTGGCTCAATGAAAACCAGCGCCTCGTGGCCCAGGTAACAGGGACGGGGCACACCATTGCGGGTGGCGGGAAAGCACCCTGTTCTCAGGAGGCACCTGCAGCCCAGCACCCCATGGTTGGCAGGATCAGGGTGTTCATGCGGGGAGGAACTTTGTGGATTTATTAAGTCTCGTGTTTAGGAAAGAACCTCCCGGTGCAGTCCTGGCTGCCCGCGTTGGCCTGCGTGGCAGCCACTGAAGCAGGGGTTTGAGTTGAGGTTGAGTAGCCGGTCCCAGGAGACGCACTGAGCACAGAGCACAGCTCATCTGTGTCACGTGCCTTCCAAGCTCTGGCCTCCTGGACCGAGACATGAGCAGGGTCTTCAAAAAGTTCGTGGAGCTGTGTGTTATGTAAGAGCCATGCACGGATCTCAACATTTTTTTGCTCCAAGGTTATCTTTTAATTCCATTATTCTGTGAGGTTTTTTGAAGTGGCCTGGCATTTTGCCAGCTAAGAACTGACCCCAGAGCTGATTTTTTTTTTTTTAATCAGAGCATCTGTTTCCTCCCACTTAGAGCTTGGAATCAAATTAAATTCTGTCCAGAAAGGGGGTAGCGAGTGTTCTGGGAGGCTGCAGTGTCCGTGCGCCCCAGATAGCACGCGGCAGACCATCTGTTCACAGCTGCCCCTCCCTGCCGGCGCCAACCTGGAGGCCCCAGAGGGCTGTGCTGGGAGCCTGCAGGTAGCAATCGCCACAGGCAGCAAAGCCACCAGCCGCTCCGTTCTCTGCTGCATCCGGCCAGGGTGAGCCGGGGAGAGTCTCACATAACCTGCTGCTTTTCTTCTCCCCTCCCCCCACCCCCGGGGACAGGATAACTTCGGGTACGACCTGGCAGCTGTGGAGGCCGCCAAGAAGAAACATGAGGCCATCGAGACCGACACAGCAGCCTACGAGGAGCGGGTGCGGGCGCTGGAGGACCTGGCCCAGGAGCTGGAGCGAGAGAACTACCACGACCAGAAGCGCGTCACGGCCCGCAAGGACAACGTGCTGCGGCTGTGGAGCTACCTGCAGGAGCTGCTGCAGGCCCGGCGCCGCAGGCTCGAGACCACCCTGGCGCTGCAGAAGCTGTTCCAGGACATGCTACACAGCATCGACTGGATGGACGAGATCAAGGTGGGCGGGGACACGTCCCTGAGTCAGCGTACACTGAGGCAGCTCCATGTCCAAGTGCACCTGCCTGCTGCCAGGCTCCCTCGGCTCCAGCCCAGGTCCACGGTAACCCCAGCAACCAAGAAGGTCAAGTTCATGGTCACATAAGCACCTGAAAGAGACACTAATGAGAACCTCAGGACTTGAGCTTAGAGTGGTTCCCCTTTGTCTCTGGTTAGAAGCCAGACCCTAGTCCAGGGGCAGTGAGTGAATTCATGGCTCCCTCTCCACCAGGGGTCTTACCCGAGGGCACAGGCCAGAAACTGCACCTGCTGGGGCCGGGCATTCGGCCTGGCAGCTAAGACGCTGGTTAGGATGCCCACAGCCCTCATTAGAGTGCCTGGGTTCAAGTCCTGTCCTGGCTCCCAATTCCAACTTCCTGGGAGGCAGCAGGGCGTGGCTCCAGCAGCGGGCTCCTGACACCTACTTGGGAGACCCAAATCAAGTTTCCTGCTCCTGGCTGGGGCCAGGCCAGTTCCAGCAGTTGAAAGCATTCGAGAAGTGAGTCAGCAGATGGAAGATTGCTCTCTTGCACCCCCCACCCCCTTTCTGCCTCTCAAATAAAATAAGTAAAATTTTCCAAAAATGCACGTGCCCAGGCCCCAGTGTGGGGCTCAGGCTCCCCTGGGACAGCCCATGGCTGATTCTGAAGGGCATCCCCGGGAGGAAACCCCCGCTCTGAGCTTCTTCCCCTGAGCGGCAGCTGTTTTCCACCTGCATCTGATTCTCCCTGACTCAGATTCGAGGACACTTGGAAAAGTTTATGGGAAATTGAATCAGAAGGTAAATCTACTTTGATGCAAAAAAAAAAAAAAAGAAAGTTTCTGATGTCTACACCTATGAGAGGTCTTCAAAAAAGCTCATGAAAAATGCATGATATGAAAAAACGTGCATGGATTTCAGTTTTTTGCACCAAAATAAACTTATCTGATAATCCATGGGTTTTTTTTTAGAGTATATTTTTAAGATTATAAAGAGAGAGGGAGGAAGAGAGAGAGATCTTCCATCTGTTGGTTCACTCCCCACATGGCCGCAGTGGCTGGGGCTGGGCCAGGCTGATGTCAGGAGCCAGGAGCTTCGCCCAGAGCCATCCTCCGCCGTTTTCTCTGGCCATTAGCCTGACTGCACAGAGAGCATTTTGTTTCTGAAGTGCACTCGTGCCTGGACACAGCTTTTGGAGGGGTGCCTTGTTCTGCCGTGGAGGCCTCTTCACTTGTCATCCTTCCCCTCTGCCCTGCCTTCTCTGCCAGGCTCACCTCTTGTCGGCTGAGTTCGGGAAGCACTTGTTGGAGGTGGAGGACTTGCTACAGAAACACAGGCTGATGGAGGCCGACATCGCCATCCAAGGGGACAAAGTGAAGGCCATCACAGCAGCCACCCTGCAGTTCACGGAGGGCAAAGGTGAGGTTCCAGAGAGTCTCCCTCGCGTGCCCCAAGGCCACAGCCCCATCCCGAGGCTCAGGGCCCACCTGGCGTAAATCTCCCGGAACCACCTCCAGAATTCCACTGCTTTCCCCAAGCATTGGCGGGAATAGAAACTTGAGGGTCAGCAAAACTCTCCCGGGAGCAGGGCCACTGCAGTGGCAGTGTGTGATTGGAAAGGCATCCGTGAACACCCACCAGGCATCGTCCGCCTTCTGTTCTCTTAGCTGGTGGTGGTGATGGATAGACAGGCAGGTCTCTGGGGCCAGGTCTTAAGCACTGCCCCCGGGAAGCATCACCTCCAAGTTTCTATCTGCGCTCTTTAAAAACTAACTTCATGTTGTGCCTTTCTGCTGAGAACTGACCCAACTGTTAATCTCCCTTCCTCCTGCAGTTTAGGCAAAACTACTTAGCACGGGTCTGGCCCACTGTCTGAGCACCTGGGCTTTCCTGCCTCCAAGGCCAAAGCCCCAGGGAGACGGTGGCTCCTGGGTCATGTGGCTCTGACCCGGCGGCCGCTCTGAAGTTTGCCTGTAAACGAAGCCCTCCCCTGCTTTGTCCTCTCTCCTCCTGCTCCCCGCCACCACCACCAGGGTACCAGCCTTGCGACCCCCAGGTCATCCAGGACCGTGTCAGCCACCTGGAGCAGTGCTTCGCGGAGCTGAGCAGCATGGCGGCCGGGCGGAAGGCACAGCTGGAGCAGTCCAAGCGGCTCTGGAAGTTCTTTTGGGAGATGGACGAGGCCGAGAGCTGGATCAAGGAGAAGGAGCAGATCTACTCCTCCCTGGACTACGGCAAGGACCTGACCAGCGTGCTGATCTTGCAGCGCAAGCACAAGGCCTTCGAGGACGAGCTCCGCGGGCTGGACGCGCACCTGGAGCAGATCTTCCGCGAGGCGGAGAGCATGGTTGCGCGCAAGCAGTTCGGGCACCCGCAGATCGAGGCCCGCATCAAGGAGGTGTCCGCCCAGTGGGAGCAGCTGAAGGAGCTGGCGGCCTTCCGCAAGAAGAACCTCCAAGACGCCGAGAACTTCTTCCAGTTCCAGGGCGACGCGGATGACCTGAAGGCCTGGCTGCAAGACGCTCACCGGCTGCTCTCGGGCGAAGACGTGGGCCAGGACGAGGGAGCCACGAGGGCGCTGGGGAAGAAGCACAAGGACTTCCTGGAGGAGCTGGAGGAGAGCCGAGGGGTGATGGAGCACCTGGAGCAGCAGGCCCAGGACTTCCCCCAAGAGTTTCGCGATTCCCCGGATGTGACCAATCGGCTGCAGGCGCTCCGAGAGCTCTACCAGCAGGTGGTGGCGCAGGCGGACCTGCGCCGACAGAGGCTGCAGGATGCCCTGGACCTGTACACGGTGTTTGGGGAGACGGACGCCTGCCAGCTGTGGATGGGCGAGAAGGAGAAATGGCTGGCCCAGATGGAAATCCCAGACACCCTGGAGGACCTGGAGGTGGTACAGCACAGGTCAGAGTCTTTGCCTTTCTCCTCGCCTGCCACGCCAAGGCCTGGCCGCCGCTGCCTCCCAGCTGGTGTGGCCTCAGTCTTAGATCAGCCGGGGCCTCCCCGTGAGGCTGTGGGATGCCCTGGGTTGCATACGCCGTGCTGTGGGAGTCCAGGGCTCTATTCCAGCTCTGCGGCCTGAGCTACTTCACTCCCGGAGGCCTGGGGTTCCTCAAAGGTTTTTCTAGGCCAGTTATCCAGTCACTCTGCAGCTACGCAGGCTCTTCTCAAAGAAGGGGTATGTGGGTCTTCCAGAAAGCTCGTGGAAAATGGAGTTCAGAGTTTATTTTGGTGCAAATTTTGAAATCTATGCCTAGGAAAGCCTTCAGAAAGTTTCCACCTTAAGGAAAACTAGGCATGGGATTCAAAACCTGCACCAGTTTCCAGTGACCTTTTGAAGTCCTTTCGTGGGTGGAACCCCAGTGACTCTTGCTCTGGAGGCCAGAGTGGGGAAGCTGGACCCCTGCTAGCTCTGGCTTTCACACAACCCTGAGGGGCCCCAGAGACCAGTCTGTGAGCCCCGATCTGAGAAGCCACTCCCACTTCCGGTGTTCTGATTCCATCAGCACCCAGGTGAGAAGCATGCTCCCAGTCCATTAGGCATCATCTCGCACCCTAAGCACCGGACCCAGGAGTCAGGGGGGAGGCTCCTGCACTGCCGAGGGTCCTAGGCTCTTCCCCCCAGCAGCATGGGCCTTCATAACCACAGACCCCACCCCCTTATCCTACCCAGCTGGGGGTTGGGGGACATCCTTGGGTTAAGGTGTCAAGTGGAAGAAGTAGGGGCCTAGGGGCCACACCTGGGACAGTGGAGGGTGGCAGGTGTCCTGTGATGATCAGTACCTCCCCCTACTGTAACCTTTTTGCGTCCTCCACTTTACTCTTCCATGGAGCCAGAGAGCTGTGTAAGAAATAACCAGGTTTTTTCTAACCTGATCCAGAGAATGCTAAACTATGACGCTGGAGAAGTAGGGTGTGCCTGCATATCTGCCTTCTTGTTCCCCCTCACCTGGACAAGGGTGGTTGGGGATAGCAGAGGAAAGCAAGCGCTGATCGCTGGCAGCCTGGGTGGCCGCTGGCGGTGCAGTGTCTGCAGCTGTCTCCACGGCCCTCCTTTCTCTGTCCACATCAGATTCGACATCCTGGACCAGGAGATGAAGACGTTGAAGGCTCAGATCGATGGCGTGAACCTGGCTGCCAACAGCCTGATGGAGAGCGGCCACCCGCGCAGTGGTGAAGTGAAGCAGTACCAGGACAACCTGAACACCAGGTGGGGTGTTCGCAGGGCGTGGGGCTGCTGCGTGGGGTCTTTTAGCACCTGCAGCACCCCTGGGGGCGTGGCCCCAAATTCAGGTCTCCCGCCGTGCATGACCACGTTTATACCCTCAACGCTCCTGTCCTTCTTAGTCACCAGGGCTGTAGAAGCAAGGAGGAAGGGCCTGTGTAGGGGGGCAGTGGGTGTATACATTTACACAGGGAGGACCTTCTGAGTGTACCCGTAGTTAGAGGTACCTCCCCAGACATCCCTGGGCTCGGTAGGTAAACGGCTTTCCGAGAGCTCTTTAAGTACCGTCCGTAAAAGAATGCTCCTGCCTGTGCTAAAATGCAGGGTTGATAATGAGGCTGGCTTGAATGTAGAGAGTTAGCAAGGAGCCTTGAGCAAGCTCCATGGTTGGAGCAATGACAAAACCTGGAGGGGCCTTTTGGGGTGGGGTGGTGCTTTCAGAGGAGACGTGGTACTTCCAGAGGGGACGTGGTGCTTTCAGAGGGGACGTGGTGCTTTCAGAGGGGACGTAATCGCCCGTTCGTTCCTGGGGGGGGGGGGGAGGCTTTGAGGATGCTGCAGATGGCTGCATTCCTGCACTTGCAATACCACATGTTTCCCCCACCCTCCCCCAACCCCCGCCAACCCCAATTTCCTGGCCTCTTCTCTCCTGTTCTGCCTGAGCCTTGCTCTGCCTGAGGCCGTCTGGAAGGTGGGCTTAGGGAAGACTCAGTTGTAGAGAAAAGAATTGGCACAGTGGCCACTGTTGGGGGCTTAAGGGGGGAGGCAAAGGTGACCAAGATACTTCTGGGCCGCCAGAAGGGAGGTGATTGCTGCAGCATCCGCAGGCGGGGGTGTGGACCTGGAGGTTCCGTTGTGAACCTGCTGTTCATACAGAGGGGGGTGCCTCTGGCTCTTCTTCAGGCTGACAGGGTGTGTGTATGTGTGTGTGTGTGTGAGAGAGAGAGAGAGGGAGGGAGGGAGGGAGAAGGAGGGAAGGACGGAGGGAGGGAGGGAGATGATGAAGTAGAAATTGAGAGAAACCCGAGCAGATCCAAACTAGAGACGTTTCCAGAGAGGAAGAACTCAGCAAAGCAAGCTGTAGGCAGAGAATGGTGATCTTTGCATGCCCCTGAGCCATGGTGTCCCAGGTGGACATCACCACGGTGCCTGCTGTCCTGAGTTGTGGCAGGGAACAGGAAGAAGGTTTGCCATCAACTGGATACTTCACCCAGCCTGGCCAGGGAGAGGTGCTCACTCCCTCACCACGCAGCTCACCCCACTTGGAGTACTGCTTTTGGTTAGAGCGTTTGATCCCATATTGAATGGAAGTCTGCCTCCTTGAATTCTGTGTACAATGATTCTGGCCCTGCCCTTCAAAGACACCTGCACCTCCCCTGAGTCCTGGCTCATGTGTAGATTTTTTTTGTAAGATTTATTTATTCATTTTGAAAGGTAGAGTTACAGAGAGAGAGAGGGAGGGACAGACAGAGAGAGAGGTCTTCCAAACCTCTGGGTCACTCCCCAAATGGCCACAACAGCTGGAGCTGAGTTGATTCAAAGCCAGGAGCCAGGAGCTTCTTCCAGGTCTCGCATGTGGGTGCAGGGGCCCAAGGACCTGGGCCATCTTCTACTGCTTTCCCAGGCCATAGCAGAGAGCTGGATGGGAAGTGGAACAGCCAAGACTTGAACTGGTGCCCATATGGGATGCCGGCACTACAGGTAGCAGCTTTACACACTAGGCCACAGCACCAGCCCCCATGTGTAGATCTTTAAATGTTTGCTAAAACAACCATCCTCCTCCCCCTGCACTACATCCTGCCTCCCTACCCCCGCCATCCCATCAGTGCCTCTTCCTCCAACTCCATGTTCCAAACCCTGTCCGGCTTTTAGGCCAGTCCAAGTTCATCTGCTTCCCAGTTTCCCAAGAGAAACCGTCTCTCCTGCCTTCATGGTGTTTTTGAACTTCGTATCCTCCCTTGTGCTATAATTGCACTCATGCATCACTAACGGACAGGGACAAGTTCTGGGAAATGTGTCGTGAGGCAGCTTCATTGCTGTGTGAACATCACAGGATGGACTTACATAAAGCTGGATGGCTTCTGGCCTACTGCATACCCGGGTTCTATGGAGTATAAGAAGGTGCTTCTCAGAGTTGGTGGGGTAAAGGGAATTAAAAGATGTTTATTTTGGTACAAAGCATGTCTTGGGTAGTCTTTTCGTCCTATGCGTTTTTCATGAGCCCCTTGAGGACTCCTCATATAGAAGTGAATCAGCCCATTGCTCCTGGGCCATGATGAACAAAACAACCCGAGATTAAATGAAGCACAGAACTGATGCAATCGGCAGACGCAGAAGGAGAGGTCTGAGGCACCTGCCAGTGTCACCTGCTGCCTTGCTTTACAGGCAACTCTTTTTATAATTAGGAGTACAGCTAAAATAAGAGTGAGAAGTATAGTATAGTATCAACAGACACCGGTAGCATAGTTGCTCATCATCATCAAGCATTATGTCCTGCACATAATCACGTGAGCTCTATCTTTATACAACTGGTCATTCAGTTGTATGTATGCCAACATGCCGGTAGCGCCTCGCCCTAGCACAGTGCCATGGCCACCGTGTCTCTAGGCAACAGGGGTTTTTCACCCCTGTTATAATCTGCTGAGACCACCGGCTTCTACACACTCCACCTCCTTCTGTGACACAGCATTGTACTTCACTGCTAAAGGACTTTCTTACTAGACTCTGAGCAAATGAAGGGCTCTGTTTGCGCACTGCCCACAGTGCATTGCACACCATGGACCTGCGTGTCCGGCTAGAAGGTCCTTGCCCAGGTAGCTGTAGGCTTACTCCCTTTGTTCAGGTCTCAGCCCACAGGGCAGCTGATGGGCACGGCCCTTGCTGATTACTCTGAGTACCACATCCTTCCTGCCTCCTTGCTTTACTTTTCCCCTGTAGTTACCACCACTTGATGGATTATCAACTTATTTCTTTGAAGATTTATTTGACAGACTTAGAGAAAGAGAGATCTTCCATCCATTGGTTCACTCTCCAAATGGCCAGAGCGGACCAGGGCTGCACCAGGCCAAAAGCAGGAGCCAGGAGCTTCTTCTGGGTCTCCCCTGTGGGTGGCAGGGGTCCAGGGATTTGGGCCATTCTCTGCTGCTTTCCCAGGTGCATTAGCAAGGAACTGGATCAGAAGTAGAGCAGCTGGGACTCTAACCAGCACCCACGTGCAGTGCCGTGGCTTAACCCACCATGCCACAGCACCAGCCTGGATTATTGGCTTATCGATTTGTCTCTGCTGGAGTGAAAGCAAGGACTTTGTTCTCTTCCCTGCTGAATCCCCCGTGCCTAGGTCAGTGCCTGGGGTAAGGCACATGGTCTTCGTGTGATAGATGTAAAGTAAGTGAGCAAAGAGGAGCACAGCTGGAATGCTTCTGCCAAGCTGGGCACGTCTGAGTTATCCAAACACGTAATGAATGTGTGAGAATCTTTCACTGTGTGCGTCCTACTTGGCCAACATTGTTCTGAAAATCTTGGGCCCTGGACCAAACCTGGACCCCGAGGCTGCCTTAGTGATGTGAGTTAGAGTGGTTCTGTTGGATTCATTTGGGAGGGGGGCATGTGGGCTTGGGAGGCAGGCTGCACCCAAGCCACAGCCTGTTTTCTCTGTGTGGCCTCCAATCAGTGGCGGCAGGGAGACCACCAAAAGCAGGAAAAGCCAGAAAGTCATCATGGGGCCTCTTGCCCTTGGGCATAGCCAGAGCCTCTCCCAGGAGCCCCTCCCTCTCAGTGCATAATTGCTTTCAGATCAACTCCTCTTCCTTGGCCTCCAAAGAGTTCTCCAAAGCTCAGGAACTTCACAGCCTGGGTTCACTCTCTCTTCTCCAGTGGCATTCCTGGTCCCTCCCATGCTGACTCCTCCTTATCTCTGCAGATCCGTCTTTCAGGCCAGACACAGTGCATCCTACCTGGTCCGTCCACCTGCATCCCCTGGGCACTGGCAGGACAAAAATGATAGAGATCACAGCAGTGTGGGCACTGGAGGTCAGCTCATTGAGGTGTAGCCCAGATGACCTCCATGAACCTGCTGCCTCCCCCATGGTTCCTTACGGCTCCCTCCCTTCTCGCTGCCTGTGTGTGCCATGGACCTGGTCCTTTATCCTATAGTTATCTTGAGAACTTAGTATCTCTCTAAATCATACACTCCATAGGGCAAGGTCAGGTTAAGTCTTCACTCTCCCAAATTCTAACACAATGCCTTAGACCCTCACAGGTATTCCAGAAAGATGGATTCAACAAAGAAATGAGCATTCAGCACCCTCTTTTTTTTTTTTTTTTTTTGAGATTTTATTTATTTATTTTTGAGAGGTAGAGTTACAGACCTGAGAGTGAGAGACAGAGAGCAAGGTCTTCCATCTGCTGGTTCACTCCCCAAAGGGCCACATGGCTGGAGCTGGGCTGATCTGAAGCCAGGAGCCACGAGCTTCTTCCAGGTCTCCCATGCAGTTGCAGGGGCCCAATTGCTTGGGTCATCTTCTACTGCTTTCCCAGGCTGTAGCAGAGAGCTGGATCGGAAGAGGAGCATATGGGACTAGAACTGGCACCCATATGGGATGCTGGCACTACAGGTGGAGGATTAACCCACTGTGCCACAGCACCAGCCCCTTCAGCCCCTTCTTGTGTGCTTTGCGTATTCCAGTGTGGCAGAATGGGTACCTGGGTCCAGCGGAGGTGTCCCTCGTGGTCTTGCCTGAATGATGGGCAACCTTTAATAAAAGATGCTTATTGTGTGCTGCAGACCAACCCCAGCCCCAGGACACCTGCACCATGGCAACGCTGCACCTGAAGGCTGGAATCGTGGGGCCCATTTTAATTAGAATCCTAGCTTCTTCTTCCTCCTCCTCCTCCTTTTTACCAGATCTCTCTTATTTATTTTCATTTTTTTAAGATTTTATTTTTTGAAAGGCAGAGTTACAGAAAGAGGTAGAAGAGACAGAAAGAGAAAGATCTTCCATCCTCTATTTTACTCCCCAAATGGCCACAATGGCCAGGGTTGGGTCATGCTGAAGCCAGGAGCCAGGACCCAGGACCCAGGAGCTCCTTCCAGGTCCCCCACATGGGTACAGGGGCCCAAGCACTTGGGCCATCTGCTGCTTTCCCAGGTGCATTAGTAGGGAGCTGGATTGGAAATGGAGCAGCTTGGTCTTGAACCGGCATCCATATGGGATGCTGGCATTGCAGATAGTAGCTTAACCCACTACACCACAACGCCAGCCCCAGGGCTCTTGTTTTAGACCTAAGGTGATTTATTTTTTCAGGTCCTGGGGTACTTGGAATGAAGCCTTGGATATTTGCATGGTTACCCTAGGTCCTGGAGTGTATGTGCAGATAACCCCGCCATTCATATATCCCAATAAACCCATCATAAATTGAAAATATCATAAGCGGAAAATGCCTGGAACATGGCTAACCCACTGAACATCGTGTTCAGCCACATGACACAGCACCTGTCAGCTGTTCCCTGCATGACTGGGCAGCTCACTGGGAGCGTCTTCACTGCTGCTGCCTGGCACTGCAAAAAAGGATCAGAGCTAGCAGCATTGCATAGTGGGTAAGGCCACCACCTGCAGTGCCAACACCCCTTAAGGGTACCTGTTCAAGTCCCGGCTGCTCCACTTCAGATTCAGCTCCCTGCTAATGCACCTGGGAAAGCAGTGGAAGACGGTCCAAGTTCTTAGGCTTCTACACCCACAAGGGAGACCCAGAAGAAGTTCCTGGCTCCCGGCTTTGAATCAGCCCAGCTCTGATTGCAGCCATTAGGGAGTGAACCAGCGGATAGAAGATCTTCTCTCTCTGTCTCTCCCTCTTTCTCTCTCAACTCTGCCTTTCAAGTAAAGAAATCTTTTTTAAAAAGAATAATAAGAAGGATTGTGTAACCTGTCACTAGCCAGGGAAAAGATCCAAATCCAATCTCCAAAGTAAAGTTTGCACTGAGCGTGTACTGCTTTTATAAAACGGGAAACTCCTCGGTGAAATTGTGCTAAGTGGAGGACGGTCCATGTTGGCCTGAAACCCACCAGCTCTCTGGGCCTTTGCTCCGGCTTGCCCCCTACCGAGAGAAAGCAGATTGACAGCTGCCTCTGAGTCCACCTTGAACTTGGGCACACTTGCTCACCCATCCTTTGTTAAGTTGATCATTTATCTTTCAGCCTTTAAGGTTTGTTGGGGGAAGACTCGTGGGAGAGTTAAGGAACAGGGGGTCTCTGTCTCCCCCCCGCGGGCTGCAGGTGGCAGGCGTTCCAGAGCATGGTGTCCGAGCGGCGGGAGGCAGTGGACTCCGCCCTCCGTGTGCACAACTACTGCGTGGACTGTGAGGAGACCAGCAAGTGGATCATGGACAAGACGAAGGTGGTGGAGTCCACCAAGGACCTGGGGCGGGACCTGGCAGGCGTCATCGCCATCCAGCGGAAGCTGTCGGGGCTGGAGCGCGACGTGGCCGCCATCCAGGCCCGGGTGGGCGCCCTGGAGCGTGAGTCGCAGCGGCTGATGGAGTCGCACCCCGAGCTGAAGGAGGACATTGGCAGGCGGCAGGAGTATGTGGAGGAGCTGTGGCAGGGCCTGCAGCGAGCCCTGCAGGGCCAGGAGGCCTCGCTGGGGGAGGCCAGCCAGCTGCAGGCCTTCCTGCGGGATCTGGATGACTTCCAGGCCTGGCTGTCCATGGCCCAGAAGGCCGTGGCCTCCGAGGACATGCCCGAGTCCCTTCCGGAGGCGGAGCAGCTCCTACAGCACCACCAGGCCATGAAGAGCGACATCGATGGGCACCACGAGAGCTTCCAGCAGGTCAAGGCCTCTGGCGAGAAGGTGACCCAAGGTCAGACAGACCCAGAGTACCTGCTTCTGGGCCAGCGGCTGGAGGGCCTGGACGCTGGCTGGGACGCCCTGCACCAGATGTGGGAGAGACGCGGCCACTCCCTTGCCCAGTGCCTCGGCTTCCAGGAGTTCCAGAAAGACGCCAAGCAGGCTGAAGCCATCCTCAGCAACCAGGTAGGGAGGCCCTCGGGGCTGGGGACAGGGCTCTCTTGGGGCGGCAGCAGCCCTAGTGACAAGTCTGCAAACATCTGCACAGCGACCAGACTCCCTCTAGCCACCAACTGTGCCTTTTCCAGCCATGTGTTCCAAGCTTTGTCTGGTTCTTGGACCAGCTAGAGGCTAGAGGAGTGGTCACCGTTGCACGTGGCTCTTGCCAGGCTGTGCCCGGCCCACCCTGGGTGAGGGGCGAGGTCTGGGGAGTAGCACCTCTTCCTCCCACAACTCCAGAGGGCACTGTTGACCCTGGAGCACTTTGCAGGTGTCCTCGCCGCCGCCTCGGCTGGCCCTCATGCCTCATCTGAACCCTTTACTTAACAGGAATACGTCTTGGCTCACCTGGAGCCCCCTGACTCCCTGGAAGCAGCAGAGGCCGGCATCCGGAAGTTTGAGGATTTCCTGCTGTCCATGGAGAACAACCGGGATAAAGTCTTGAGTCCTGTGCACTCTGGGAACAGCCTGGTGGACCAGGGGAACCTGTACTCGGACAAGATCAAGGAGAAGGTGCAGCAGATCGAGGAGAGGTACCTCCCATCCCCAGGCCGGGGCTGAGGGCGTTGCAGACGGACGGTAAGCCTGGCCTGCTGTAACTCCGTCTCCGGCTCCCCATCCAGGCACAGGAAGAATGACGAGAAGGCTCAGGAGGCCTCGGTTCTGCTCAGAGACAACCTGGAGCTCCAGAACTTCCTCCAGAACTGCAAGGAGGTGGGTGGGCGGCCGCGCGAGGCTTCCTCCTGGCGGGGCGGGAAGCCCAGGGCATTCCCTGAGTGGGGGCCGCGTGCTGGAATCTTCGGTTTCATGAGTTTTTTATTTTTTTCTGCAAATCTGAAAAGTCAGCATTTCACATGTGAGTCTGAGTTTCTCAGAAAGTGGTCTGAGGACGCTCTCTACCCGGGTGCATCAAGAAGCTCATGGAAAATGGAATTAAGGTTTGAGTGCAAGAAAAAAAAAATTCACTGGTATGAGAGGGAAAGGCATCCTATGAAAAACAGCCTGGATGTCAAGTAGTTTTTTTGCACTCAAATAAACGTATCTTTTAATTCTGTTTTCCATGAGCCTTTTGCAGTCCCTCTGAATTAGAGTCTCTTCGGGCCCTGGTTCGAGCTGGCCCTGGTTAGAGGGGCGTCCGTCCCATGTGTTCATACACACAGCGCCCTGGGCTCTGCAGTGCCCTGGACCCAGCAGACTATCGCCGTCGGCTTAAGGCCCGTCTTGAAATTCATCTACTTCTAGGCGTCTTGATTTTGCAGTGGCCTTGTCCATTAAGGAGCTGGACCTGGCCCCACCCAGGGCAGACTCCTGGGCCTGACTTGCGCGCGGATGAATCACAGCCTTAAGGAGTGAGAGGAAGCAGTATTTAAGCAAGCCTCCCGGCTGGAGAGCTGCTGGCTCAGCACACCTGCTCGCCTCCTGGGGCCAGCGTCCCTCCCTGGGCAGTGCCTCCCGCGTGGGGCCAAGCATCCCCTGACTTCCTTCTCGCTGCGACTTCATACCCCCTTCCCCACAGCCCAGCTCTGTTTTCATCCACCTCGGCACTGGCACGAACCAGGCTTGGGTTGGGGCCAGGATGCCTTGGAAACATTGGGGCCTCATCACAGTCCTCTCCTCTTTAATTATAGGATCTGCCTTTGGCTTCTTCCTCAACTAATATTTTCTCTGTGTTTATTAACAGTTTCTCACCCTCCTGCCAATGGGTTTCTCCATCCACTCAGTAAACACTTGTTGAATCCATGCAGTACACCATGCCCTGCCCTCACTTCTACAGCATGGAGCAAGGAGAAGTCACCCCTGGCCCCACACTGCACACGTTCCAGCCCTGACATGGCGTGGGTTCAGTTGCTTGGATCCATGGGGCTAGTTCTCTTCCGTGCGAGATCAGTTCCCGTCCTCCCATTGGCTGCCTTCTGCAGTCAGGCTGGGCCAGTAGGTCCTGCCCAGCCAGAGAGCCGCATGCAGAGGTGACTGGACTCACGCTTTCTGCCCGCAGCTCACTCTCTGGATCAATGACAAGCTGCTGACGTCCCAGGATGTCTCCTACGACGAAGCCCGCAACCTCCACAACAAATGGCTGAAGCACCAGGCCTTTGTGGCGGAGCTGACTTCCCACCAGGGGTGGCTGGACAACATCGACGCTGTGAGTGAGGCGTGTGGGTGGCACGGGGGCTCTGCCCAGGCTGCTTGTCCGTGGGGGCTTCACCCAGGGACCAGACGTGGCCCTGCAGCCTGAGGGACCATGTCAGCGAAGCAACTTTCTGCATAGTAGCTAGCCCTCCAGAGCTCCTGAAGCGGCCTTCTTAAGGCTGGTCACTTGCGCCTGTGGACAGTCCAGGGCTCCCCAGCAAGGGCCAGGACAACAGTACTCTCTGTCTCCCATCATCCTTGCCATGTCTCTAACCCTGTCCCACCTGGGACACAAGAAATGCATGAGCTGGTCAGAGTGTCCGTGGGGTGCCTTGAGCCCTGACCATTTCCATGAGCAAAACTGCCAGAGAGTGGTCACTCATACCCTCAGAGGTGGGGAACCGGGGGACCCCTCTGTGCTGGGCTTTCCCATTGTGCAGGTCAGTGTGGCAGGGGCTAGATCTGGGAATCACACCCGCTTGCCCTGGCCATGGCCATCCACGTGGAAGCAGGCCTGGAGTCCGCACGAGGCCAGGCCACCTAGTGGGTAAAAGATGCCGCTCCGGAGCTGGACCCCTTCACTGCTGGCTCCATTTCTTCACCTGGGATGCGAGGGTGACAGTGCTGATAGCGTACCCAGCGGGGCAGCGAGCAGTAAGTACCTAGAACCACGCAAGGACTGAGAAGCGGGCTTGGCAATTATGAGCACTCCACGGAACACGGGCTCTGATCGGTCAGTCTACATTCCCAGACCTGACTCACATCACACTGCACCCACCGAAACAAACAGAAAAACAAACCAGGGGCTTCAACAACTTTCAGGAAAAGTGGAACTGAAACCTAAGTTTATTTTGGTTCCAAAATCCATGTATACAACTTCAGAAAGTTCACAGAATATGGGTATTTGAAAAAAAGCTATGCATGGTTTTTGATGGGTTTTTTTGCATCAAAATAAACTGATCTTTTAGTTCCATTTTTCCCAGTTGCCTGGTACCTTTATTCAGGTGAAAACCAGTTAAGGAAGATAGATCCCCTCAGGTGAGTGCACAGTGCACAGTGAGCCTGTGGGAAGAAGATCAAGAGAGGGCTGGACTCACAGGGAGGCTCCCACAAGCACTGCACCAGAACAGATGCTGCTAAGTCTCCCTGAGTCATTTGCCCAGTACTGCTCTCGCTGCCCTGCCTCCTCTGCAAATATCACCCCCCCACACACACACACACACCCAGCTCTTCTTCACCCTCCTGACCACCTAGCAGGGAGCTCCTTGCAGGCTGAGCCCACTGAGGCCCCAGAGGTTGAGCTCTCTTCCCACCCCCTCCCACCCCCAGGAAGGAAGACAGTTAATGGAAGAGAAGCCCCAGTTCACACCTCTGGTGTCCCAGAGGCTGCAAGAGTTGCACCAGCTCTGGGACAAGCTGCAGGCCACCACCAAGGAGAAGACTCAACTGCTGTCGGCTGCCCGGAGCTCTGATCTGCGCCTGCAGACGCACGCCGACCTCAACAAGTGGATCAACGCCATGGAGGAGCAGCTGCGGTCCGACGACCCGGGCAAGGACCTGACCAGTGTCAACCGGATGTTGGCTAAGCTGAAGGCATGTGAGCCGGTGGTGGACTCGGCATGTTAGGATAGGAGGGGTTGTGGGTGCAAACCTAAAACCTTAAAGTAAGTATGCCTGTGTTCCTCTTAGCTGGGTCATGCAGAGCTGACTCTGGGCTCATAAGCCGTCCCTCCCCCGGTACAGTGCACAGGACGGGGATGGGGATGGGTTGATTAAAGGGTGCACTAAGAGGAGGGAATGATGGACAAGGGCATCTGGGGAGACTCCTCCAAGGAGCCTGAGCTTCACCTAGGCCTTGGTGGCGGGGAGGGGGCCTGACACATGAACAGCAGGGAAAGGCTGCCCAGGTGCCAAGGCCACTACTGATGCCGACCCTTGTGTCTCAGCGGGTGGAGGACCAAGTGAACATGCGCAAGGAGGAGCTGGGGGAGCTGTTTGCCGAGGGGCCTGCGCTGGGAGAGGAGGCGGGGGAGGCAGACTTGAGCATCGAGAAGCGGTTTCTGGACCTCCTGGAACCCCTGGGGCGGAGAAAGAAGCAGCTGGAATCGTCCAGAGCGAAGCTGCAGATCAGCAGGGACTTAGAGGATGAGACGGTACGTGGGCCCCAGCCTCTCCCCTCCCACCCCTGGGGGCTGAGCCGCCAGCTGCCAGCAGGGTAGCTGGCTGCTGTCCAGGGCAATTCTTGGCAGCTGGTGGCTGGTCCCCCCCCCCCCAGTCCCCTTATCTCATGGGATTGCTTAATGATTGCATTAAGTAGAAAAGCAAAGCCGGGCTTGTTGACTGGCTAACGCCCCTTCCACTTGCTGGTTCTGACAGTTGACAGGTGCCGACTTTCCCGCCAGGGGCAGGTTATTTGGAACCTTAGTTCAAAGTATCAAAATATCCTCATCTATAAAATGGGGACAAATCCCCGATAGGACAATGGCAGACACTGTGGTACAGCAAGTTAAGCTGCTGCCTGCAATGCCAGCATCCTCTATCAGAGCACTGGTTCAAGTCCTGGCTGCTCCACTTCCAGTCCAGCCTCCTGCTGATGTATCCGGGAAGCAGGTGGAAGATGGCCCAAGTACCTGGGCCCCTGCCACCCATGTGGGTGACTTGGATGGAGCTCCAGGACCCTGGTTTCAGCCTGGTCCAGCCCTGACTGTTGCAGCCATTTGGAAAATGAACCAGGGATGACAGATGTCTTTGTATCTGTCCCTTTCTCTCTCTCTCTCACTCTGCCTTTAAAATAAATATTTTAAAATAAAGGACTTGGCTGGCGCCGCGGCTCAATAGGCTAATCCTCCACCTTGCAGCGCCGGCACACTGGGTTCTAGTCCTGGTCGGGGCACCAGATTCTGTCCCTGTTGCCCCTCTTCCAGGCCAGCTCTCTGCTGTGGCCTGGGAGTGCAGTGGAGGATGGCCCAAGTACTTGGGCCCTGTACCCCATGGGAGACCAGGAGAAGCACCTGGCTCCTGGCTTCGGATCAGTGCGGTGCGCCGGCCGTAGCGTGGTGGCCATTGGAGGGTGAACCAATGGCAAAGGAAGACCTTTCTCTCTGTCTCTCTCTCTCTCACTGTCCACTCTGCCTGTCAAAAATAAATAAATAAAGGACTTAATGTGCTATCAGGACAGCTCTTTCTAGGGCACAGTGAAAACTTGGGGAACTGTGAGTAGGACTGCCATCAGCTCACCCCTGCCTCCTTGTCCCTGCAGCTCTGGGTGGAGGAGAGGCTGCCTCTGGCCCAGTCAGCCGACTATGGCACTAACCTGCAAACCGTGCAGCTGTTCATCAAGAAGAACCAGGTGAGTCCAGTCTCAGCTCCCCAGCCCCACCCCTGGCTCCCTCCCTGCCGCTGCCTGGCTCAGCGTGGGTGGCAGCGGGAGGCCCGCCCCGCCAACACTGGTGCGTGACCATTGCCGATGGTAGCTTCGGGGTCTCACGCTGCATGAGTAGCTTCACGGCAGGAAGAGCAGGCTCTGGTGATCGCAGAAGGAGTTTCCAGAAGACCACACAGCAGGGAGGAACCCGACGCTCAGGGATTTGTGGACCCCTCGGACTCCGTGGAGGCCCTCGCCTGGCACTCACGGTGCTTTCAGAGTTCTGCATGTGGCGGCATCCCCGGTGGGAGGCCCCTCACTCCTGGCTTGTCTCCCTTTAGCACGGCCTTCCCCTTCTCGGTCTGAGCTCGGCACACGTAGGGTCCTTGTCCCAGTTATCTCTGGACACGTGAGGGTGTCTGTGGGACTCAAACCCTACTAGGATGCCCCTCGGCCCAGCCTCTGAGCCCTGGGAGCAGACGTGCAGCCGCTGTTTGGCTCTCTCTTCGTCCGTGGCCCTGGTTAGCGTCCTGGGCGTAGACAGATGCTCACCTCGGTGTCAGCCCTGCAGAGGGAACCTGAATTCCTCCCCAGAAGCCAGCTGGGTGTGGACACAGCGGCTTCATGCCACTGGCCCCAGGGCCCCAGACCCTTTCCTCCTCCTGCCTTGTCAGTTCCCTAGGCCAGCTAGGAGAGCCCAGAAACTTAGATCGCGGGGGACAAGCACCATGTCCCCGGGGACCACATGGACATTACAGAAGGCAGACCAATTTCTTTCCCCCACAAAAGAACTGCCACTGACATTGGCTCACAGGCCCAAACCTTTGAGGCCCAGCAACTCTGTGCCCAGAGGTGATCAGAACACTGTGGAAGTTGGAATTAAGGGGTAAGTTTATTTTGGTGCAAAAAAAAAAAAAATTGTTGGAATCCATGCCTGGTATGCCTGTTTTTTTCATAATACGCGCTTGCCATGACCTGTTTTGAAGGCCCCTGGCATACATGGATTTCAACTCTTTTTTGGCCCCTGATAAACTTCCCTTTGAATTCCATTTTCCACAAACTGTTTGAGGCACCCTGTTCCAATCAGAGAGATTTTCTCCAAAGTGTCCTGGAGCCCAGTGCTTCCAGTGGACAGAATTCCCAGAGGTCCCAGCAGCCACACACTGGGGCCACCGCTGGACGGTGAGAGAGAGCTGGGCTCAGCGGGCACCACAGCTTTCTCTTCCATGAAGGGGCTGGTCAGAGGCCGTGTCTGGAGGACCTCAGCTGTAAGATGAGCCAGCGAGAGGTTCAGCACTAGAGACCTGGATTCTGTCTGGCCGGCCAAAGGCTTTCAACCACCGTGGCTGGGAGTTCCCTTAGCCAGGAAGCAAAGGACAACCTCTCAGGAGAACGTGGCCACCCTTGCAGAGACTGTATGTAATGCCAAGGTCCCACCTCAAGTGAATTTATGAGGATCTCTGCAAGTAGACCCCGAAGCGGATCTGTCTTCCCGGATTTGACGTGCGAGCAGGGTTAAGAGCCGCTGCCGCCTCCACACCGCATGCTGCATCACTTTGGTCTTCTGTCACAGAACCCCAGCTCTTCTGGCCTTCTCTCTGGTCTTCAGAATGCCAGGCTCACGTCCACCCCAGGGCCTTTGCACTTGCTCCACCCACTTGCCAAGAACTCTCCTCCCCAGATCTCTGTGTGGTCACTTCCCGCTCACTGTCCACGTCTCCTGAATGTCATCTCGGAGAGGGCTTCCTGCAGCTCAGGGGCCATTCTCCTTCCCACAAGGGAGGCGCCGCCTCCGGTTACTCATTTATTTACATGGTTGCCATCTGGTTCCTCTACCAGACTGCAGACTTTAGGAAGACAGGTGTTTTGTTGATCTTGTTTCCGTACTGTCCCTGGTACCTAGAACAGGGTCTGGCACACAGACGAGATGTTAGTAAATCTCTTTTGAATGAATGGAGACACAGAGGAAGGCACCATGGATAAGCACCCTGCACAGGAGACATAGAACACAGTTGTTTAAAAAGAGAGAGAAGTGCCTTTCTAGGGTACCTACGCTTTCAGAGAAAGCTAAGAGGCCAGCAGAGCTGACCACATGGCTTGCAGAGACCATGGAAAATGCCAAAACTGAGATTCTGGGTACAAAGCACCACAGTGTTTGTGACTTGTGGGTGTCACTATTTCGCGTATGTTTTAAAGGCCGACCATCTCGGCACTGCCTATGTGGACTGATTTCTGGAAAGTTCTAAAGACCATGGGGAAGTTGTAGGACAGGAGGAAACAAGGTTTGCAGAGCCCAAGAGCCCGTGTGTGAGAAGCCACTAGCCTTGCCCTCTGGGTCGCAGGGAGCGATTAACACATATAGATGATGAGCCCCTAACCAGGGTGGGAGGGGGAGGCCATTTTGGTGACCCAAGGCTCAACCAGGAAGCAATACACAGTTCACAAAAGACATGAGAAATAAAAATGAGGACAAACAAGACCCAGCACTTGAAACAAGGGGCAGCTGTCCGCCAGCCTTTTATGTGGAGCCAAAGCTGCTGAAAGAAGACACCGGAATTTCAGAATTGCCTTCCCTTGCTCAACACAGGCACCTGAGAAGTGTGTCTGATAGAGTGGGAACAGTCCAGAGCCCCGCCTCCAGGGTCGGGCAGCAGCCCTGCCTCTCACCCCCAGGGCCTCACCTCACTGCCGGATGCCAGCCTCCTCGGCTTGGCTCAGGCAGGTCCTGCACCAGTCGGCTTTGCATTTCTGTAATGAGATACCTGACACAGACCACTCATGAAGGAAAGAGCCTTAGTCTAGCTCATGGTCCTGGAAGTTCATGGCCCAAGATCGGGGTGGGGAGGGGATGGAGACATTGGTCCACCCCCGCAGTGGTATTCTTGCTGCAGAGCACCACCATGGCACAGGTTACCGTGTGGCCAGGGGGAGAGCCTGCTGCCTCTCATGCAGTCACCAGGACTCAATCATGGGGCCTCCACCGGAGCAACCCAACCCAATGCCATCATTTCCCCAAAGCCCCGTCCCCACTAGCGCCATTAACATGAGACATCAGGGCCCCAGCCCTGACACATGGGCCTTTAGGGGACACTGAGCGTCAGCAGTTCTGTCACCGTCATCCTCTTTGCTCCAGCAGGGAGGTTGGGGGTTGCTGAGGGTGTCAGACCTGACCCTGCCGCAGCAGACATGGCCTCCCCAGTGTTGGTGGGAAGGCCCTGCCCCTGAGCCCTCCCTCCCGGCCACAGACGCTGCAGAATGAGATCCTGGGCCACACGCCACGCATCGAGGACGTGCTGCAGCGCGGGCGCCAGCTGGTGGAGGTCGCGGAGATCGAGTGTGGGGACATCGAGGAGCGCCTGGGCCACTTGCAGGGCTCCTGGGACACGCTCCAGCAGGCGGCGGCAGGGCGGCTGCAGCGCCTGCGCGACGCCCACGAGGCGCAGCAGTACTACCTGGACGCGGGCGAGGCCGAGGCCTGGATCAGCGAGCAGGAGCTCTACGTCATCTCCGATGAGACCCCCGAGGTGTGCGCAACAGGGGCTGCTGTCCAGGGTACTGAGAGAGACGGAGCTGGGCGGGCAGTCAGGGGGAGCCTTGGAAGTATGGTGTGTGTGCAGGGAGGTGGATGCTCCAGGAGCCCCCCAAGTCACCCTTCTCCTGGGTGCCTCCCTTTCAGGATGGCCCCTCCCTGAGAGCATCTACTCAGTGCATGCACTGTGCCATGGGCTGCACCTGCCAGATGCGGGGCGCTCTGACCCGGGGCTCCTTCACTGCCTTGGGCAGAGATTCTGTACCAGGGAACGGCTGTGGGAGGGGACAAGGCTCTCTCGAAGCTGGAGTGACATAGGGACCAGAGGAATGGACATGGGCCTAGATGGAAGGGCATGAATCAGCTAAGACTGGGGGAAGCCCAGAGAAGAAAGTGGGGTGCAGACATTACTGGGGAAGCAGAGTAGAGGGAAGGGAACAGGTGTGGGTCTCCCCCAAGAGCTGGGCTGTCAGTTGCCAAGGGAGGGAGCACGGCCAGGCTGGACGCTGGCCCTGACGCCCGCCTACTGCCCCCTAGGATGAAGAAGGCGCCATTGTAATGCTTAAGCGACACTTGAGGCAGCAGCGCGCTGTGGAGGAATATGGGCGGAACATCAAGCAGCTGGCTGGCCGGGCCCAGAGCCTGCTGTCTGCAGGCCACCCTGAGGGGTGCGTGTGTCTCCTGGGGCAACTTGGCAGGATGTGGGCCTCTGGCCAGGGGCCTCCACCAGCCCGTATCCCAAAATAAGAGGTTTGGGAAAACCCAGTTCCACTGTATGCATTGGTGTAACTTCACAGGGGCCCACTGGGGGCCCTTCTGCCAAAAGCTCAGAGAACAGAATGGCAACACCACCGTCTTGGGGCAACCGAGAGCCTTAGAATTTTGCAGAGTCAGATGATGCTGTGAGATGCTGAGGACCAATTGTACTTTCCCGTGTGATCTGGAAGGTTCTTCAGGACCTCACAGTGACTCAGCAAAGTCATTATATGGAAGTGAGAGGGGGAAGCCTACACCCATTAGAACTGCTGAGTTGTGCGTGTGCTGCACACATGGGAGCCCACTGAGCCAGACTCCCCAGACCACCCTCAGTCACAGTCCTGCCTTTAATGCATCCACTGCCGTGAGATCTGCAGCAGCCCCCAAAAATCTCCCAGGGGGTTCCAAGCACTGAACCCCTAATGCCCACTCTTCCCTAAGAGCTAAGCAGGGTCCCCTGGGCAGTGCGGCTCCACCAGCCACCTCTGGAGGTGAGCGGAGAAGGTCCCCCTTTGCACTTGTCAAACCTGGAGCTGCCCAGGGCAACAGGCACTGGGAGGTGCTACTCCCAGATGGACCTCCAAGACCAGTGCTGTGGTCCCCTGAGACACCCTGACCTGAGGGTTCCTCCCCCCCCCCCGCCTCTTCCCTGGCCACTGTCCTTTCTCCCCCATCCTTGGCACCGGGCTGGGGGAGAAACTGGGTCCTTGATGGGTGGGCTCTGAGGCCCTGTGGGCTTGAATTGCAGGGAGCAGATCATCAGGCTGCAGGGCCAGGTGGACAAGCATTACGCGGGGCTAAAGGACATGGCGGAGGAACGCAAGCGCAAGCTGGAGAACATGTACCACCTGTTCCAGCTGAAGAGGGAGGCCGATGACCTGGAGCAGTGGATAGCGGAGAAGGAGCAGGTGGCGTCGTCTCCCGAAATGGGGCAAGACTTTGACCACGTCACTGTGAGTAGCTGCGGCTCCCACTGCCTGTGCCTCCCGCCGACGGGGTAGCCCCGGCCACCAGCGTGCCACACAACACGTGCATCTCTGCAGGTCCCTAGAGTCACCCAGAGTCCACCCTTGCACTCTGGGTGGTGGCAGTGGCTGCAGTGGGAGGGGGCACGATGACATCCCCCTGTCCCTGAGCACCCGACTCAGTGCCTGTGTGCCCACCCCACCTGCAGCTGCTCCGGGACAAGTTCCGGGACTTCGCCCGGGAGACGGGGATGATCGGGCAGGAGCGGGTGGACAACGTGAATGCCATCATCGAGCGGCTCATTGACGCGGGCCACAGCGAGGCAGCCACCATCGCCGAGTGGAAGGACGGGCTCAACGAGATGTGGGCGGACCTGCTGGAGCTGATCGACACACGCATGCAGCTGCTGGCTGCCTCCCACGATCTGCACCGCTACTTCTACACGGGCACCGAGATCCTGGGCCTCATCAATGAGAAGCACCGCGAGCTGCCTGCGGACGTGGGGCTGGACGCCAGCTCGGCCGAGTCCTTCCACCGGGTGCACACGGCCTTCGAGCGGGAGCTGCACCTGCTGGGCGTGCAGGTACCTGTGCCCCTGCCCCCAGTGCCTGCCTTCTCCACAGCCACCTTCCTGGAGGCCCCCAGCGGGTTGTCAGGGCTCTTCTGGTTCCTAGAAGGGAAATCTGCAGAAATCTGCGTACCGGGAGATTTCACCTCTTTCTTTTTTATTTTTATTTAAAGATTTACTTATTAATTTGAAAGAGTTACAGAGAGAGAGAGAGAGAGAGAGAGATATCTTCCATCCGCTGGTTCACTCCCCCAAATGGCTGCAATGGCTGGAGCTCTGCCTATCCAAAGCCAGGAGCCTGGAGCTTCTTCCCACGTGGGTGCAGGGGCCCAAGGACTCGGGCCATCTTCCACTGCTTTCCCAGGCCACAGCAGAGAGCTGGATCGGAAGTGGAGCAGCCTGGTCTTGAACCGGCTGCCCACATGAGATGCTGGTGCTTCAGGCCAGGGCGTTAACCCAGTGTGCCACAGCGCCGGCCCCTGATTTCACCTCTTTCAAGAGCCAACAGCTCAGGTCAGGGAGTCTGACTTCCAGGCATTCTTTAGCTTCGGAAGTAGTTCTCTGAACCCTCACAAAAATCCCGTGCATAAGATGACCTGACAATGCTGCTTCTATAGCCATGTGGGATTATTAGGTAACACGTACGAGGGTACCTCAAGAAATTCCTGAAAAGGGGAATTAAAAGGCAGCTTTATTTTGGTGCAGCAGAGTGTTGAAATCCATGCATCATTTTTGCCTAACAGGCATTTTTCATCACCTTTCTGAAGACTCCTGTATGTGTGGCTTGCTTGCAAAAAATTTTTTGCACTTATCTTTTAATGCCATCATGAATTTTCAGAAGTACCCTTAGATATAGCACCTGGCTAACACCAAGTACCATTCTCAGCAAGGTAGACAGTCCCTGGGTCCTTACAGCCTCCCCCTGGGGTCACCGCTGATGCTGTCTGTGTTTTGTAGATGCAGAGAGGCACAGAGGGACAATGAGTTGCCTAGGAACATGCAGAGGTGTGGGGGAGCCAGGACCTGGCCCCTCGTGCTGGGGCTGCGGTCCCCACTTGCTTGGCCCCCAAGCAGCGCAGCCTTTTCACATGAAAAGACCCCAAGATATGCATGTAGGCCGCTCTCCCCTCAGTGGGGTGGCCCCGGAGCACCGCTGCAGGTCCCTAGAGTCACCCAGAGCTCAGGGCCAGGGCCAAGGTGCCTGCTGCCAGGAAGATCCCAGGTTCCCAGTGGAGGGAGCAGAAATGGGCCAGCTGTGCAGTTCTGGGCTGGCCCAGTGGGACCAAGAGTTTCCACACCAAGGAAGAGGGACCTCCAGCTGGAGGTGGGACATGGTGTGTGGCTGTCAACTTGAGACAGGTGTGGCCCCACTGAGACAGAGCCCTGAGACAGGTGTGGCCCCCCTGAGGGCTCAGGAGTGAGGTTTCATTCATTGCCCTGGGACCTCAAAGAAGGTCTGAAACTGCCCCTCCCTGGATAGGCAGTAAAAAAAAAGATAAATTAGGCCAGCGCCACGGCTCACTAGGCTAATCTTCCGCCTAGTGGTGCTGGCACGCCAGGTTCTAGTCCCGGTCGGGGTGCTGGATTCTTTCCCGGTTGCCCCTCTTCCAGACCAGCTCTCTGCTGTGGCCAGGGAGTGCAGTGGAGGATGGCCCAAGTGCTTGGGCCCTGCACCCCATGGGAGACTAGGAGAAGCACCTGGCTCTTGCCATCGGATCAGTGCGGTACACCGGCCGCAGCGCGCTGGCTGCAGTGGCCATTGGGGGGTGAACCAACGGCAAAGGAAGACCTTTCTCTGTTTCTCTCTCTCACTGTCCACTCTGCCTGTAAAAAAAAAAAAAAAAAAAAAAAAAAAAAAAAAAAAAAAAAAAAAAGTTAAAAAAAGATAAATTAGAGTGGGCATTTGGCCCAGTGCATATGAGAGTGCCTGGGTTCGACACCCACCTCCACTACTGACTCCAGCTCAGCCCCGCGGAGGCAGCAGAGATGGCTCAGGTTGTTGGGTTCCATGGATGGAGCTTCCAGTTCCCAGCTTCAGCCTGGTCCAATTCCAGCCGTTGTGGGCTTTTAGGTAGAGAATTAGTGAATAGGAGTACTCTCTGTCTCTCAAAGAAAAAAGGATTTTAGTGCAAAAATTGAAATCCATGCATACAAAGGATCTATAGGAAGTTTATGGGAAATGTGTATTTATGAAAACACTATGCATGCATTTCAATTTTTTTCACCAAAGTAAGCTTTTCTTTTTTTCCACACACAAAAAAATTAAGATTATTTATTTGAGAGGCTGAGTTACAGAGAGGGAGAGACAGAGAGAAAGGTCTTCCATCCGCTGGTTCACTCCCCAAGTGGCTGCAATGACAAGAGCTGGACTGATCCAAAGCCAGGAGCCTCTTCTGAGTCTCCCACATGGGCACAGGGGTCCAAGCACTTGGGCCATCCTCTACTGCCTTCCCAGGCCACTAGCCAGGAGCTGGATCAGAAGTGGAGCAGCCGGGGTTCCAACTGGCACTGTTATGGGATGCTGGCGCCGCAGGCAGAGGCTTAACCTTACTGCATCACCGCGTTGGTCCCTCCACAAAATTCTTGAGGAGACCTTGAAGTACTTCTTGCATGGAGTGGTTCTAAAAGAGAAGATTAATAAACATAAAGGGTGCACAGCAGTGCCGAACACTCCCTCTCTTCATCGTGGTTCTTGGTGATAATCCAAACAAAAAGCAAGGCGTCTTTCCCCTCCAGCACCCACTGGGTGGGAGGCTGGAGATCCACCTCCCAGCAGAGCCTCGATGGCGTCTGCCGTGAGTCTGTGACACCTTGGAGCAGGGAAGGACACCTGGTTTTCCCCGCCCGCAGGTGCAGCAGTTCCAGGATGTGGCCACCCGCCTGCAGACCGCGTACGCCGGGGAGAAGGCTGATGCCATCCAGAACAAAGAGCAGGAGGTGTCGGCGGCGTGGCAGGCACTGCTCGATGCCTGCACCGGGCGCCGGACCCAGCTGGTGGACACGGCAGACAAATTCCGCTTCTTCAGCATGGTCCGGGACCTCCTCTCCTGGATGGAGAGCATCATTCGGCAGATGGAGACTCAGGAGAGGCCCAGGTGAGCCCAGGCGCCACACTGGGCGCTTCCCTGGAGGGTTGTACAGTGCACTGGAATCCTGGGCACTTCCCTGGAGGGCCTGTGCAATGCACTGGAGTCCTGGGCGCTTCCCTGGAGGGCCTGTGCAATGCACTGGAGTCCTGGGTGCTTCCCTGGAGGGCCTGTGCAGTGCACTGGAATCCTGGGCGCTTCCCTGGAGGGTGTGTGCAGTGCACTGGAGTCCTGGGCGCTTCCCTGGAGGGCCTGTGCAATGCACTGGAGTCCTGGGTGCTTCCCTGGAGGGCCTGTGCAGTGCACTGGAGTCCTGGGCGCTTCCCTGGAGGGCGTGTACAGTGCACTGGAGTCCTGGGTGCTTCCCTGGAGGGCCTGTGCAGTGCACTGGAGTCCTGGGTGCTTCCCTGGAGGGCCTGTGCAGTGCACTGGAGTCCTGGGCGCTTCCCTGGAGGGTGTGTGCAGTGCACTGGAGTCCTGGGCGCTTCCCTGGAGGGTTGTACAGTGCACTGGAATCCTGGGCGCTTCTCTGGAGGGCGTGTGCAGTGCACTGGAGTCCTGGGCGCTTCCCTGGAGGGTTGTGCAGTGCACTGGAATCCTGGGCGCTTCCCTGGAGGGCCTGTGCAGTGCACTGGAGTCCTGGGTGCTTCCCTGGAGCGCGTGTGCAGTACACTGGAGTCCTGGGCGCTTCCCTGGAGGGCGTGTGCAGTGCACTGGAATCCTGGGCGCTTCCCTGGAGGGTTGTGCAGTGCACTGGAATCCTGGGCGCTTCCCTGGAGGGCCTGTGCAGTGCACTGGAGTCCTGGGTGCTTCCCTGGAGGGCCTGTGCAGTGCACTGGAGTCCTGGGCGCTTCCCTGGAGGGCGTGTGCAGTGCACTGGAATCCTGGGTGCTTCCCTGGAGGGCGTGTGCAGTGCACTGTAGTCCTGGGCGCTTCCCTGGAGGGTTGTGCAGTGCACTGGAGTCCTGGGCGCTTCCCTGGAGGGTGTGTGCAGTGCACTGGAGTCCTGGGTGCTTCTCTGGAGGGCGTGTGCAGTGCATTGGAATCCTGGGCACTTCCCTGGAGGGTGTGTGCAGTGCACTGGAGTCCTTGGGTGCACCCCGTGGCCTGAGTTGCATCTAGGTTGGGTCTTGGCAGAGTCGGAGTGGCTCAGCTTCCACTGAGAGGACTGACCACCTCAGAGTGAGGAGAGAAAGGTGTCTGTCACTCGGGCTCTCCCATGGGGGCCGTGACCACAGTCATCAGCAAAAAAGGAGCAATGCTCACAAATCCAAAGCTGAGCAGATCCAAGGATGCTTGCTCTTCCCCTAGCCCTGGGACGTGGGGGCCACCAAACCCAGGGCTCAGGATGGAGCCGATTGGTAATGAGAGGTGGACTCAGGCACGGGGGCTGTGCCAGCCCAGCAGGCTCAGGACCCTCAACCCCCTGTTTGGTCAGCAGTGACTGCTGGCCCATCTCCGAGCCTCCGCCCTGAGGCTGCCGGTCCCAGGGCCCATGTCTGTATCCTTAACATCAGTGTTGAGACACAATGCACATACATACTTCACCCACTTAAAGTGTGCCATTCTGCTGTATTTGATATAATCACAATTTTTGAGGGTCCTTGCAAAAGTTCATGGAAAAGTTGAATTAAAAGATAACCAGGCAGAGATGGACTTTGGGGCACAGCAGGCCAAGCCATCCCTGAGTATGCCCGCACCCCATGTCTGAGTGCCTGGGATTGAGTCCAGCCTCTGCTTCTGATCCAGCTCCCTGCCAGTGTGCCTGGGAGGCAGCAGATGATGGGTCAGGTACGAAGGTCCCGGCCTCCCACACAGGAGAATGAGGTAGAGTTCCAGGCTCCTGGCATTAGCCTGGCTGTCACAAGGCATTTGGGGAATAAAGCAGTGGATAGAAGTTGTTTCCCTCTTCTCTCTTGCTCTCTGCCTTATAAATAAAATGGAAAAAAGGCTTTAAAATGTTTCAAAGATAACCAGAAAATAGGAACATTCGCTTGCTCTCTCAAATACAGGTTTTCTTAAAAGATTGATTTACTTATTTGAAAGGCAGAGAAAGAGAGAGAGAGAGAGAGAGAGAGAGAGAGAGAGAAAGAAAGAAAGTGTCTTCCATCTGCTGGTTCATTCCCCAGATGGCCACAATGGCTGGAGCTGAGCTGATCCGAAGCCAGGAGCCAGGAGCTTCTTCATGATCTCCCATGCAGGTGCAGGGGCCCAAGGACTTGGCCATTCCCCACTGCTTTCCCAGGCCATAGCAGAGAGCTGGATCAGAAGTGGAGCAGCCTGGATTTGAATCCGCACCCATATGGGATGCCGGCGCTGCAGGCAGCAGCTTTACCCACTACACCACAGCCCCAGCCCCTCAAATACAGTTTTAAAAAAAAAAGTTTAAAATAAAAAGTTTATTTCATTACAAAAACTATCTGAAATCTATGCACAGTGTTTTCACAGAACACATTTCCCATGAATTTTCTGGAGGTTTTTGAGACATAGACTTCAGAATTTTTTCAGGCCAAAATAAACATCTTTTAGTCGCATTTTCTATGAACTCCCTAAAGTCTCTGCAGCCTCTGCCTCTGACCAGCAGCAGACATGGTGGGGGGAGGGGGCATCCGAGGATGCCCCTCTCTGGCCAGAGAGAGGAGGGACCCAGGGCTGGGCTCCTGGAGGCAGGTGGGAGGCAGCCTTGGCGCCAGAGGGGCCCTCCCACGCCTGCCCTCCCGCCCCCAGGGACGTCTCCTCCGTGGAACTGCTCATGAAATACCACCAGGGCATCAAAGCTGAGATCGAGACCCGGAGCAAAAACTTCAGCGCGTGCCAGGAGCTCGGCGAGTCCCTGCTGCAGCGGCAGCACCAGGCCTCGGAGGAGGTGAGAGGGGCAGTGGGGCCGAGGCAAGGCCCCTGTGCCTCCTTGGGCCCCCCTGGCCGCCCAGGCAGATTCCGGGAGGGGGCTGGGGCTGTGGTTTCTCTGAGGAGCTTGTCTTTCATTCACGAAGCCAGAGCGAGCCCACTCCCCGCCTGAAGGAGCCGGCTACTGAGTGCAGACAGCAGGCTCAGAACCTCCCCAGCAGCCCCCACGTGGGCCTGCTGAGAAGTTGGTGACCCTGTGCAAAGAGGAGGTGCAGGGGGCCTCAATTCCAGGAACTCGTCCCAGGCTGCACAGCCGACAGCTGCAAGGCGAGGGGGCCGGAGTCGGGGCACAGTGTGTTGAGCCCCCTGTGACTCCAGCATCTCGTATGGGAGCCTCACTTCTAGTCTTGGCTGCTCCACTTCCAATCCACCTGCTCTGGGAAAGCAAGAGAAAGATGGCCCAAGTGATTGGGCCACTGCTCCTGGATGGAGCTCCTGGCCCCTGCAATCTGGCCCAGCCCTGGCTGTCGTGGTCATCTGAGGAGTGAACCAGCAAATGGAAGCGCATTCTCTCTCTCTCTCTCTCTCTCTCTCTCTCTCATTCTCATTCTCATTCTCATTCTCATTCTCATTCTCATTCTCACTCTGCCCTTCGAATAAATAAATCTTAAAAAAATTGGGGCCAGCGCTGTGGCATAGCAGGTAAAGCCACCACCTGCAGTGCCAGCATCCCATATGGGCACTGGTTCTAATCCTGGCTGCTCCTCTTGCAATCCAGCTCTCTGCTATGGCCTGGGAATGCTATGGCCTGGGAAAGTAGAAGATGGCCCCAGTCCTTGGGCCTCTGCACTTGTGTGGGAGACCCGTAAAAAGCTCCTGGCTCCTGGCTTCAGATCAGCACAGTTCCAGCCATTGCAGCCAACTGGGAAGAGAACCAATGGATGAAAGACCTCTATCTCTCTGCCTCTCCCTGACCCTCTCTCCATGTAACTCTGACTTTCAAATAAATAAATAAATCTTTAAAAAAAAAAATGAGCAGGACCAGGACCAGCAGCCAGGACCCCGTGAGCAGCACAGGCATCCTCTGTGCACTGCCTTGGACTGGGAGAGGGGTTCTCCAGCCCTGGGCTTTTCTCCGTCTCTACAGATCAGCAAGAAACTGCAGCAAGTGATGTCCAGGAAGAAGGAGATGAATGAGAAGTGGGAGACCCGCTGGGAGCGGCTGCACATGTGTGAGTACAGCCTGGGATCCGGGAGGCACCAGCAGAGAGGGGGACGATCCCACAGCGGCTTTGGTCCTCACCATAGCCTGGAGAGAGACCCCAGCAGCACCACCCGTCGGCAGATCTCTGGGGCTGAAGGTGTCCAGGCAGCAGATCCTGGCAGACACGTGGCTGGACACGGCCTCTGCCAGCCAGCATGCCGCTCCCTGCCCTCGCCTCCCCCATCACACCCAGCTGGTGTCCCTGCAGGGCTGTGGCCAGGGTACAGGGTCAGGCTGAAGCAGAAAGGAGCTGTGCGCCCAGATGCCTGGGACTGGTCCCCTAGGGCTGCAAGACAGCCAAGGGCCAGAAAGAGACCGGTCCTCGTGGAGGTGCATCCCAGCATGTTTTGTTGTTGTTCTAGTAAATGTAGTTTTTAACCCTAACTACTACTGCTTGATCCCTGGCATGGGGATTGGGGACCACTGGGGGACACCTGTTAGGGGGAGGGGGAGCTCCTGTCTGCGGGCCGAGCCAGGCTTTGACGCTTTTCTCGTGGCAGGGCTGGACGTGTGCCAGTTCTCGAGGGATGCCTCTGTGGCCGAGGCGTGGCTCATCGCCCAGGAGCCCTACCTGGCCAGCCGGGACTTCGGCCACACGGTGGACAGCGTGGAGAAGCTCATCAGGAGGCATGAGGCCTTTGAGAAATCCACACGCAGCTGGGCCGAGCGCTTTGCCGCCCTGGAGAAACCCACCTTGGTGAGCTGGGACCGGTGCTGGGAGGCTGGGCAGCCACACTGGGGAGATGGGGTGGGTGGGGGGCTTCAGGACCACCAGACCAGGGGCCAGGTGTTTGGGTGGCTGGGCAGGTGGGGAGAATGGGAAGGAAATAAGGGGTAGAAAATGCTGACCGTGAACGTAGAGGACTAAAAGGATGGCCCCGGGAGAGCGGACCCCAGGGTGCACCAGCCTTCCAGACAATGCCCCAGGGGGGCCCTCGGAAAACACGGCTCCCCTATGTGGCAGCTCTGACCCCCAGTCTCCTCTTCCCCCAGCTTGAGCTTAAAGAACGCCAGGACAAACCCGTAGAGGAGCCCGGGTGAGTGCTGGCCATGTGCCCCGCGGGCCAGGCCAGGGGGATGGGTGGGGAGGAGAAGGGGCCCAGATTTCACACTTGGGCCACCTGTCAGAGAAATCCAGAGGGGCCTGAGCTTGGAATCGGAGGGGCTTCTGTTCCCCTGAGTCGTACTGAGCGGAAGACCTGGCTCGGGGAAGGAGGGGTGGAGGCCCCTCCCACCAGGTACCAGCGCCTGTGCCCCGCTTTGCACAGAAACCTGTCCCTCGCTGAGGCACCTGTCTTCCCTCTGCCCGTTAGCCTGCGGGCGGCTCCTGGATCTGCTCTGTCCAGGCTCCCCCAGCTGTCTGGACGGGGAGACCCTGGGCGCATGCTCCCGGGTGGGTGCCAGCGGGAACCTTGGAGAGACGCTGCTGGTTAAAGAGAGCCTGTGTCTTCCTTAGGCCTCAAGAGGAGGAAGGTGAGACGGCGGGGGAGGCGCCCCGCGTGCCCCACCGTGCAGCCACCGAGAGAACGTCCCCGGTCAGTTTCCTGTCCCTAATGTCTAGTTCCTGGGAGTCGCTGCTGCCAGAGCCCGCGCACCCCTACTAGGCCCAGCCAGGGCTGGAGGGAGGAGGCTGGCCGGAGCTGGCGCCACCCGGGGCCTTGCTCGGAGCAGTTCACCTCTCTACTTAGGTTTTCTAGAATGCTGCCCCTCCTCCCTGCCACCCCGAAGCCACTGTCCCTCCAGGCCACTGACGACCCGGGTTAGTTTGGTTTTATCTAGTCGAATAAATTTTCTTGTATAAACACATCACCTTCTACACACCAGGGGGCGCACTTTATCCCTGTTTGCCTTCTAACCCCATCCTCAACACAGCACGCCCTGCACGCGCACATGCACGCCCACGCTCCGGCCTGTCCTGCCCACCCACCGGCCCCACGATGGAGTGGGGACTCCTCCTCCTGCACAGAGCACTGCCCACTTCCCAGGGCCAGACCTGCCTGTGGAGCAGGTTCCAAGGCAAGAACAGACCTTAGGGGTGAGGGAGCGGCCAGAGCTCCAAGGGCTTCCAGCTGCCCAGCCTCCCACCTTATAGAAAAGGAAGGTCTGGGGTCAGCTGGCAGGGCCTGGGGCCCATGCCTGGCTGGCACAGGTCCCATAGGACCCCTGTCAAGGCTGAGGCCCGTAGCCCTGGGGGCTGCACCCAGGTTCAGGCAGGAATTCAGCATGTGGCTGGCACGGCTCTCCCCTGCATGCCTCCCACCCCTGTGAAGCCCTGGGGAGCTCACCTGAGCCTCAGCCACCCCACAACAACGCACACAGGGCAAGCCCACCCTGTGCGGAAGCCCCCTGGGCCCAGGTGCTAGCTTGCCTGCCCCTCCACCCCACGGGTGCCCTCACACAGCTGCCTAACCAAGGTGCAGCAGCCCACCAGGCCCAGAAGAGGGCGCTGCTGGGCTGCTGCTAAAAGCTCTCTCCCCAAAGCATGTTCCGAAGCTCCCAGGGCCGCCTGTGGCTGAGTCCCTGGCTATGGTGGACTGCGTCTCGCCCCCCTTTTTCCCAGCAGCAGCCCCCGCACGGAGGACCCGGGGGCTTACAAGGACCGCGGACACGGCTGGGGCTGCCCCCTGCCTGCCTCCCTTCCCCACCTGTGCTTCTGCCAGTGCATCCTTGCGCGTCTGCATGCCGCGGTGGCCTGGGTGTGCGGGCTCCTGTGGGACCACCTGAGCCACTCCATCCGTCCTGTGTGTCGTGTCCGTCTCACCAGCCGCGTGTGCCACAGCTGCCCCTGCCCAGCACCTGGATGTCACCAGGGCAGGGCAGAGGGGCCTGGGGGGAGGTGTGGAATAAAACCTAATTGGACCTGAGTCTCTCTCTGGGGTAAGGGGGGAGCCCGCCATTGGAGGCCCCTCCCAGAAAGCCAGCCACTCCACCGATGGGAAAGCTGTCCTGTGTGGGGGACCAGAAAGAAACCACATGGCAAAGCTCAGGAGCACCCAGCCCAAGGCCTCCTGGAGAGATTCCTGCTGCTGCTCCTTCCATGAAACTGAGAGCAATGCAATCAGTACCCAATCAACCTTGGATCCAAGAAAGAGAAGAAGGAGCCCAACTCCACTGCAGAAGGCGCTGCCCGCCCCCCCCCCCCCAACAAAGCCAGCGGCTGGCTCCCCTGCCCCGTCACCGCTCCTCTCCCGGAGTCGGACAGCTGTGTGCTGGGTCTCCTGTGGTCCTGTGTGTGTGGTCTGGTGTTGGGCTCTGTAGCATAGATCCATATGGTGTCGCTTCTGGTGAAACCCCTGTACTAACGCATGCTGGCTCCCTGCTGGCGGCCCCCTGCAGGCCCCACCCCTGGTCCTCCCTTCCCCTGTGTGCGTGTGTGCGCGCGCACCTGTGTGCACACAGTGCCAGAGCTGTCATGGCCTCCCGTCCGACCTGCCTACACAAAAGCCGAGACTTGCATGCAGGTGAGTGCCTTAGCAGGTGAGGGCGAGCAGGAAATTGTAGGCGTCTGCTGAGAGAGGTTCAGCACGTCTGACTTCTGCTCCTTGTGTGGCTGCAAGCTTCCTGCATTTTCAACAAACCACCTAATCCCTCAATCTTCCTGCCCTTAGGTCTCTGCAGGGCTCTAGAAAGTTCTGCACATTCCTCTGTGTCAATGACAAAGCAAATCCAAGGCAGGGGCTAGGAAATGTGGTTTCTTTCCTCCGTCCAGTCTTGGTCTTAGCTCTGAAGTGCCTGATGGCTTTGCCAGACGCCAGCCGTGGTGGGGGTGGGATAGGAGGCAAAGGACAGGGGTGCGTGCCAGTGGCCCTGTTTGGGGAAGAGAGGCTGGGCTGAACTTCTGTTGCTGCCAAGGGCAGTGGCTACAAGGGAGCCTTGGGTGCCGGTGGGGGCACCCAACACCTCTGCCTTCCCCTGGGCGTGTGGTTCTGGGGGCTTTGCGTCTCCAGGGTGGCCTTGTTGGGGGAACATGGGCTTTTCTTCCAGGAGCCAAGGAGGTGAATTTCCTGGAGCAGAAACAGCACTGGCAATGATGCGAGTCACCCCAGGGTGACCCCCAGTCCCAGGCTTGTGCTAGGAAATCCCCCAGTAAGGACCCTAAATTGCTCTCAGGGACCGTGAGAGAAAGAGCCTCCCCCAGGGGTCACTGTTTGAGACAAACATATCCCCATCTGCCTCCAAGCCACAAGTGCTGGGTGTTCGGCAGGTGTGTGTGTGTGTGTAGGAGGGTGGTCACTAGGACCCAGGGCCACTGCAGAGAGCAGCTGCCCGGGTGTGGGTGTGATCACCCGGAACCACTCCTGCACCCCTCTTCCTGGACTGCCTGCACAGCCAGCTTCCCATAGTAAAGGGCCAAGCGCCCTGGAGTCCCTACCTTTCCCTTGTCTGATCTTAGAGGTGTGTGTGCTTCGGGGAAGTAGCCAGCACTTGTGAACAGTGAGGGGCAGCACCTGGGGGTGGGGGGGCTGAGCAGGCACTGGGCTTGCAGCCAGCATCATGTGCAACCAGCGCCTGGCTCGCTCCAGCTGCTGCCAACCCCTGGGTGACATAGGAATTCCACCCTCCCCACCCCAGGCCCGCAACTGCCAGCGGCAGGTTCTGATGGCCTTGCACAGCAGCCATGTGGGTGTGGGGACAGCGGCGGTGCCTGCTCTTGCCACTTCCCCAGCTTTCTCTGCGCCCCTCACTCAGTCCATCCCCTTCTTGTCCTCTTGTCATCTTGCGCGGGCACCTGAGCCCTGGGCCGCAGGACCTGAGCCACTTCCCACAAGAGCCCCTCAGTCTCCCACAGCCTCAGTCCACCACCACCTCCTCACCAGCCTCTGCTTTTTCATTGCAACGCTGGGCCCTGTGCGCCCTCAGCTGCCGGCTCTCCCTCTCATTGGCAGCTTTGAACTCAATAGACCTCCCTTTGTCTTCTCATGCAAACTACTACTCTCTGGGGCCCCTGAGAACCCCTGCACACCCGCTGGGGCCCAACAGGTGCCTAGCTCATGGGTAGCATTGCTAAGGTTGAACCGTCTGATCCTGGAGTGCGCCCTCATGCCCTGGTTCTCACCTGCTAGGGTGACCTTTAGAGAGAGCGCCCTGTGGCCTGCATGCCCGAAGCAACTTCCGAACCTCGGGAAAACCTCCCGGTACTAGGGCCGGAGTTATTTTCCACCTAGGAAGGGGAGTCAGCTGTGGGTGTGCGGTCCCTGCGCCACCTGCTGGCCGACTCAAGAAGTGCACCGTCCATGCCTTCAGTGCAGAGAAGGGATTTGCACGCAGCTGTGTGCAGGTCCCAACCCTCTTCTTGCTTCCCTACCCAAGCCAGTTTCCTAGTAATTCAGGACCCTAAAAAGCCAGGATTACACGGCTCCACTTGACTTTCCAAGACTGCAAATATTCTCAGGGAGCCATCCCTCCTTTGTAGTCCTAGAAGATCCTGAAAAGCACTCCTGTCTGTGAAGTTTCCTTCCCTGATCTCCTTTAACCAGCAGCCAACGCTGCTGGTCCCCATGACATCACGATCCCAGCAGCAGGTCCCCCCCACCCCACTGCAGGTCCCCCAAACGAGAGCCTGGGGGTCTCTGCAGGCAGTGACTGCACTTACTCCAGCTCCCACCCTGGCCATTCTCCCACTTAAGGATCCGATGTCCCTGCTGCCCTGGCCTAACAGCCAGCATCTCCTCCAGCTCCTCCGGGTGGTGTCCTGTGCAGGGAACCCCCAGCAGGCCGCCTGCCTCGTGGCACAGAGGAAGCAGGGACCTTAGTGATCTCATCGACCTCTACACCTCAGCCACACGAGCAGCCTGCTCTGGCCCTGGGCAGTGTCCAGCGTCCCTTCCTGGCACTCTCTGCCCTCGATCCCTCTGCTGGCCTGGGACTGCAGCTTCCAGGGGCAGCAGGAGGACCACGCTCTCCGCCCTTCTTCCAGCTTATTGAGCCCTGAAGCCTTGCTTCCCAAAGCATGCCACCAGCCTGACCCCAGGGGCCGCAGGTCAGCACAGGTTCATCACTCAGCCAGGAAGTCCTTGACAGATCCAGTCTAGAAAGAGGCAGGGATGAACACATCTCCAGTGCAGGTCTCACCTGGTCTCAGGCAGCTCCGGACAGGAGGGGATCTGTGTGCAACCACTTAGATGCCTGTGGTTCAACTACCCCCGTGGGCCCAGCACCAGCTGGCCAGCCTGGGACATACGCCTTTCAGATTAGGGAAACAGAAGCCAGCTCTCCCACTAGCGTGCTGTGTGAGCCCAGGGATCACTGCATTTTTCCAGACCCCAGATTCCACATATATAAAAGGAGGGGCCAAATCCAATGACCCAAAACCTTTCCCCAGCTCTAGAATTCTGAGAATCTGTTTTCTCACATCAGTGCCACTCACCCACCGCACTCCCCGCCACACCCATACCCCTGAGCCTGCCTACAACACCCTCCCAGGGGCACTGCTGGAAATAAAAGTCCCCAGAAAAATTATGGCCTGCGATTCACATAGTAAAGATTGCCACAGAACATTTTTTTTAAGACTTATTTATTTGAAAGGCAGAGTTAGAGAGAGGCGGGGGGGGGGGGTCTTTCCACTGGTTCACTCCTCAAATAATCACAACAGCCGGAGCTGGGCCAATCCAAAGCCGGGAGCCAGGAGCTTCTTCCGGGTCTCCCACATGGGTACAGGGATCCAAGGACTTGGGCTATCTTCTTTCCCAGGCCATAGCAGAGAGCTGGATAGGAAGTGGAGCAGTCGGGACTCGAACTGGTGCCCATATAGGATGTCGGCAGTCCAGGCAGCAGCTTTACCCGCTATGCCACAGTGCCGGCCCCTCCACAGCTCACAGCTGTGGCAGGAGGGACCCAGGCAACAAGCAGGCTGCCCAGCGGCATGAGGCTGCATTGCCTTCGACCGCTCCCTCTGCAGACTGCAACCCAAGAGTAATTCTCGAGATGGTTTTGGCTTCAGAAAAGGATCTGTCCACCCTGATATGCCCCAACACAGTCTTCCTTGAAGTCTTGTCTTTGCAAGGTTGTGGGCTCCTTGTAAAAATCTAAATGGGAATCACCAGAAACTTCCACTACGTAGCACCATCTAGGGGCTTCTGCCTTTGCCTTCCCAGGCCCCTCTGCATCCGTGCCCAGCTCCATGCTTTGGGTGGGCTCCCAGCTGCCTTCCCCATTCATGTGGGCCCCCCATTCCCGTCTCCGGGCCTGGATTGCTCCGGCCACAGGAAGAGGAACTGAGGCCTTACCTGCCAATGGCTGAGAGTCCACTCACCCCTTTTTCAGTCCCAAACATCCTCTACTCTAGAGCTAAAAGTTTGTTTGGAGGTCATCATGCTAGCCAGCTGGGGCCCTTGCCACAGCCATGCCCCAAGGAGGGAGCTGGTGGGCCGATAGGGCTGAAAGAGCATTACAGAGCCCATGGGTGCAGATGCCAGCCTATGTTACCAGGCCTCAGACCACCCGTGTCCCTCCCCTCCCTTCTCGTCACCAACACAGTCAGGAAGCACGAGCGATGCTGGAGATGCAGGATGCTCACTCCCAGCCTGTCTGATCCCACACCCAGGCTTTGAGCCCTGGACAGGGTGTGCACGTGGAGCATGGGGAGAGTCCAGTGGGAGCAGGCTGCGGGCTCCTGCAGGTGGTCCCAGCTGGTGGTCGAGCAGGAGGGGGCTAAGGGCAGGAGTCAGACACCTCTGGAAGCCTACAGGAGTCTCTGCTCTCGTGGCCTTTTTCGAAGCCCCCTGTTCCTCCGCCACAGCCCCTGCAGGTGCCTCCTCCCTGGGGAGTCAGCCAGCTTCCCTCGGAGCTGAGGATGGGAAGAAAGCATTGGTCCCCAAGGCCATCATCTCTCTCTTGCACCCACCCTCATTCCGCCCCCCAACCACGTCTTTCTCATCTGCATCCCCTTCCACAGCCTCCATCTCCCACCCTCATCTTCAGCTCCTCCTTTTCCGACCTTGACCTTGGTCGAGGGAGGGGTCAGCATGTGTTGAATTCATCTCCAAGAACACGGGAGAAATCTTGGCTCACATTGGGCAGCCTTGTTCTCCAAAGCCAACCCATGACCACCTAGCTTCCAATGGCACTGGCCCTGGCCTCTGTGTGTCCCCACCGAGGACCATGGGCCAGGTGAAGAAGAAATAGGGGAAGGTGGACTTCAGTGGGGAGTCAGTCCTGGCCAAAGCCCACCTTTATTCTCTAAGGAGGGGCAAAGGGAGAAGTAGCTAAGTCTGGTGGATGTTGTAGCATAGAGGTTTCTACCGACACCAGTGCTGGGAGTGGGGTGAAGTCATGTGAGAAGGGCGGGGGTGGCTGTGGGGGAGGGTCCAGTGGGGTCCTCCCTGGCTTAGCCCCTTTTCTGTTGCTATGACAACAGAACGAAGCTGCCTACTTGACAGAGCAGAGCTGGGTCCACCCCCCTCCTTGAGTGCATCGCAATGGGGAGGGTGGCACCGTGGTTAGCGTACAGGGAAGGGCGTGGTCAGGTGGTGACGTGGGAAGCCAGAGACATACAGGAGCTAGGCTCGCTCTTTTTATAAAACTCTCTCCCTTAAGGACTCCCTGGGGACCAGTGACAGCCACGTGAACCCCTCCCACGACCTGGCCACCTTGCCCGAGGCCCCACCTCTTCCAGTTCCCTCCACCCCTACATGGCCACAAGCTATGGTCAGAAGGACCCCAGACCAGGCTCCCCAGCCTCTTCTCCTTCTAAAGGACGATCCAGGCAGGGCCAGGGGTCCCAGTCCCTGTGGCTGGTGCTGGCCAACCATGGGCGATCTGAGATGTATAGAGATGAGGGTAGCCCAGCCCCTCTTCTCCCCTGGAGGAGCTGTGAGGCCAGAGGAGATGAGCATCCTAGAGAGATAATGACAAAGGCCAGGCCAGCCAGGCTGATTCCTCCTGTGCCTCCCGGCTATGGGACCCTGGGCAGATCACTTCCCCTCTCTGTGCACTGGAATTCTGGGTCAATGGTTTACAAGCTTTCCCAGCCATACCATGGCTTTCTCGACATGAAACTCTCCTGGAGCCCTGTTTGCTAAGGGTCTCAATTGGATGGGTCGCAAACATGAGTAACTTTCTTCTTCCAACCACGCCCTCAAACACCTCCATGGAGCCCACACCCCCGCCCCATTCCAAGAGCCCGCCCCCATCAAGTCTAGCCAGTGTGCTTTAAGGCGGGGTTTCTGCCTGATGCCCAGAGGGGCGCCCACTTCCACCTGTCCCCAGCACCTCCATGCCGGGTTTGACCCACGGCCTGCAGAACCCATGGCGGGGAGAGACCCTCCCCACTCCCACCCCCCATCTGACCACCGTCTTCGCTTGCTGGGGCAGGGAGAGGAGCAGGAAAGGAACAGAGACTCCTTGCTACCTGGGGTGGCCCTGGTCCTCCCGAGCTGTCAGTGTCCTTGGGCCTTCGGGTGTCCAGAGGTGGCCTGTGTGGGGTGGCATCCATTTCAGGCTGTGAGTCCTCCAGTGGTCAGGCCTCTGGGCCGGGGTCTTCAGGAAGGCGAGGCTGCCTGTGCGGCGCCCAGGAGACACCACCTCCGTGCTTGTCCTGGCCATTGGCGGGACAAGAATGACAAGCAAGGCCCCAGGATGCCCTGGGGAAGTAATTCTCCCCCTCTGCTGCCCACCCCAGGCCAGCAACCTCAGCATTTTGATGGTGGGGCTGGAGAATATGTTTCCACAGCTCCCAGTACCTGGGGAAGCTGTAGCCATGGTTCAGACCCCCGCCCCTTCCAACAGACGCCAGCCAGGGTAGGGGGAATCTGCTAGAGCTGATAAAGGCCGAGGAGGGTCCCCAGGGTGGGCACCCAGGGCCTGGTGCCCACAGCACGAGGGCTTCAGACTCCTTTTGAAGGGAGCAGGAGGGCTCCATCAGTCACCTTCCAAGTGCCACTAGTTTTCAAACTGGTCTGAGCATCGAAACCTTTATAGGAATGCCCACGGGCCCCTCTCATGCCACGCGGCTGCAGTGTCTGCCCAGAGCAGGGCACAGCTGGGCTCTGCGAGCAGTATCCACACCTGTCCTGCCTGAGGGCATTCCTTGCGTCCCTCCGGCTCCCCCAAGAACCTTCTGTTGCTGTGTTAGCTTGGCGGCGGGGGTGGGCACCCACCCTCTGTGAACTGGGAATGGAGTCCCGAGTGTGAGCAGAGGCTGAGGAAGCAGGTGGGTACGCATGGTGGAAAGGGACCAGGCTCAGGCGCGGGCCTGCTGATGGCCCCACTTTGCTGGGAATAGCAAAGGTGTGCTCCTTCCCTGTGTCCAAGCAGGGGGAAGAAGGGGGAACGTGGCCTCCGGACCTGCAGCCGCCGCCCCCGCCAGGGCAGCCCCAGGACGGCCCAGAGGAGCAATCTGCTGCAGACGAGAGGCCCGCCACGGAGCCCCTCTTTAAGGTCCTGGACACCCCGCTGAGCGAGGGGGACGAGCCCGCCACGCTGCCAGCCCAGCGGGCCCACGCGCACAGCGTGCAGATGGAGGGCTACCTGGGCCGCAAGCACGACTTGGAGGGGCCCAACAAGAAGGCATCCAACAGGTGGGTGGGGTGGGCTGGCAGCTACTGTGGCCACAGGTGGGGGCAGAGGTGGCCACCACCTGTGGTCTGATAGCTTGGGGGATTCATAAGGATTGGACCTGAGAGAAATGAACTTCACGGAGAAAAGGTTTAGCTCGATTTCAGAGGGTCAAGTTCAAGAGCAGCGCCCCCCCAGTGGTTGGGCCTCTGATGAGGGAAGCAGTGGTGATGCACAAAGCCAGCCCAGGGAGACTGCAGGTTGCAGGTGAGCCAGGAGGCAGAAAAAGGCCACGCCCCACTAGGGCTGCAAAGCAGCCTCACCCTGAGACCGCCTGAGGCCACACCCCAGTAACTGAGGCCGCCCACCAGGCCCAGCTCCTGCACACCACCCACTCAGGGCCCTTAACACAGGACGCTCGGGCCTCGGGGGGTCACGCCACAGCCAGCTCCCATCACCGTTGGTTCTGGTCCCACGTGCAGACCCGGGGGTCTGAGTGACCCCGCCTCTCCCTGTTTATTTCCTCACTTGTAGAATGGAGATGCCAGCACTGGCTTGCCTTTTCAGTGGCCCCGTGCCTGGCGAAATTTGCTATCCCAGGTCTGGGTAACAGGTGGGGCAGACTTGGCACCAACGATGTGTCCAGGACCAATCCCCAACTTTTACCCGTCTGAACCTCAGTCCCCTCATCTGTGAAACGGGAGATAACCTTCTGCGGGTCCCTCCTGGTGCTGTCACCCAGTGACTCCTGGACCTTGAGGAAGCAAAGCAACAGCTGCTCCCTTCCTGACCTGAGACAGTCGTGTCTTTGGGGTTGGCCCATCCAGGACTCCCTCTGCCTCAGACTGCTTGCCACCCATGAGAGACCCAGACTGAGTTCCAGGCCTCTGGCTGTGCCCCAGCCCAGCTCGAGCTGTTTCAGGCATTTCGGGAGTGAACCAGCAGACGGAAGCTCTGCCTTTCAAACAAAATGAAAACAAACAAAAACAAGGTCCCATCCACTGACCCACTGAGCCACTCCCCTCAACAGCCAAGGGCTGAGCCACGCTGAAGACAGGAACCAGGAACCCAGTCTGGCAGGGGCCCAAGCACTTCAGCTACCATCTGCTGCCTCCCAGGGTGTGAATTAGCAGGAAGCTGGAATCGGGAGCCAAGGCTCAAACCCAGGCTGTACAATATGGGAAGCAGGAATCCCAAGCAGTGGTCTCAACTGCTAGACCAAACACCTACTGCATTTGTTTTTTTTTAAACGAAGAAACAAAACAATAAAATGTATCACTATCAGTACCCAAAAAGAAACAGTAGCACTAGAGGAAGTAATTGTAGCGATGCCATCTAGGGACCTTGCCTGATCTGCCTGTCTGCCTCTGCCAGGTCGTGGAACAACTTGTACTGTGTGCTCAAGAACTGTGAGCTGACCTTCTACAAAGATGCCAAGAACCTGGCCCTGGGGGTACCCTACCACGGGGAGGAGCCCCTGGCCCTGAGACACGCCATCTGTGAGATCGCCGCCAACTACAAGAAGAAGAAGCACGTCTTTAAGCTGAGGTGAGGCTGCCCTGGCCACGGTCCCCTGCCTGGGGACAGGTGCACCGGAAGGGAGCAGCTCCAGAACTGAGTGGGTACAGCTCTAATCACAACGGCGGAGGGTGCAGCTTTTTACCTCTTTCGAAAGCTGCTGAGCTACCGAGGGGGGGCTGCACCTTGGGCTGGGGGGACTGCGGGATCAGAGCTAGCCCTCTGCCCAGGCCCAGGCCCCCACAGCTGGCTTCGTGACAACAAACCCTTCATCCTCCCAGGCTGAGTAATGGCAGCGAATGGCTCTTCCACGGCAAAGACGAGGTACGTGCCTGACGTAGCCAACAGAGGGGCAGGTGGAGGAGACCCCAGCCCCCTGACCTCAGGGCACCCCAGTGCGATGGGGCCCTGGAGGCCAGGTTCAGCCCCGCTCATCCCTCGGACAGGAGGAGATGCTGTCCTGGCTGCAGGGCGTGAGCACGGCCATCAACGAGTCCCAGAGCATCCGCGTGAAGGCGCAGAGCCTGCCCCTGCCCTCCCTCGCCGGCCCCGATGCCAGCCTCAGCAAGAAAGACAAAGAGAAGAGATTCAGCTTCTTCCCCAAAAAGAAGTAGCAGTGGGTGGGCCTGGGCAGGTGCCGTGGCCGTGGCCGTGACCTCCCCCCGCCTGGCCAGGGCCCCACGCCGCTGCGCTGTAATAGCTGCCTCTGCCGGCCTGGCCATCCGATGCCCGCCTCCACGCCCTCTGCCTCCGGGGATGAGGGCTCCCAGCTCCTGTGGGGCCAGAAAACAGTTCCCTGAAGCGCCTGCCCTCCGCTCTCCACCCTCCCCTGAGCTGAGGGTGCACCAGTCCCCCTACACCCCACAAACGCTGGAGATGGCAGCTGACGGGGTTCCCCAAACACTACCCACTCCCAAAGCAAATCTTGCTTGGGGTCACTTCTGACCTGGTCACAGTCAGGGGAAGGGGAAGAGAAAGGGAGGTGGACACTGGAATGGGGGAGCTGCCCCTCGAGGCCTGCGAAGGAGCCCTCAGGTGGGGGTCCCCAGAGCCCCAGCTCTAGGCATGGGGCTGTTGGGGCCACAGGGACACATGGGATGCAGGGCCTCACATGTGCCAGCCTCCTCCCCACTGGGCTTCACCACAGGGGCCACCGTGTCCCTTCCTCTCTGCTCCTCCTACCAGGAAAAGAAACCCAAAGAGCGCCCCCCTACACACACTGAAGGAGCCTCCTGCTGCCTGCAGTGCCCTTGGCCGCTAGCACAGGTGGAAGAGGGAGAACGCCAGTCCATTCCTCCCGCAAAGCCGTGATGAGAGCTGCCAGCTGAGACCCAAGGAGCAACACATGGTCTAACCCAGCCCAGGGTTCTGCCTCTGCAGGCTGGGACCTTCCACCCAGCCCTAGCAGCAGCCAAGCCAGCAATATCCCCCAGCAGGGCCCCGTAGGCAGACAGTGCAGGCCCCAGTACCTAGAGAGCCAACCCCCAAGCCTACGCCCAGGTGCGTCCTGTCGATGCTATGGACTGGACAGGCAGCTGAGTTGATCACCCAGCACTTCAGGGTGGCTAATGTGGCCACACTGAGGTAGGACCACCCCCAACAGGATACAACTATCCTTGGACAGCTGGGACCAGAGCCAGGAAGGTGTGCTGCCCCTTGATCTGCTTCCCCGGGACGTACCTGGTCTTGGGTCTCGGGGAGTTCACATAGGTGCAGAGGTCCCGTCTGCGGCCACCTGTCCCCAGGCATGGGAAGGAAACAGCAACCTGTGTCCCGGGGAGAGCCCCGCTCAAGCTAAGGTCAGACCTCCAGAGGAGGCGTCAGGGTTTCCACAAGGATCTCCCCCACTCCCCTCTGAAAGCAAATACAGCCACAGCCCAGCCTCTTAACTGGGGTCAGGCTGGGGGCAGCAGATGGTTGCCCCCAGGGAATCCATGAAGGTCCCCCCACAGCCTGCGGTCACTGCTTCTGTCCGCTTCCACCCCACCCCGGGAAGGAGCCTGGGACACCTGGAGATGACATGGGCAAGGCTCAGGTGGCAGCCACAGCTAAGACGCCTTCCTGGAGCCCACAGTGTTGATCAAACCAGGCACAGCTGAGCGAGCAATGCCACCCTGTGGCCCCAATGCTGTGGGCAGGGGGAGCCAGCTGCCACCACCGAGAGCCACAGGAGGGGAAGGTACCCCCCCCCCAGAGCCTGAGCTCCCCATCCCGTAGGCAGGGTCTTCACTTGGCCTCAATGCACAGGACCCCAAGGTGCTCTGCTCCTGTGGGAAACCTGGTGTGCAGCATTCAGCAGCCTCTCCCTATGCCCGGGGAAACCAAGGCAGGAGGCATTGCAGTGACTGCACATACCTGGCGACAAGGCAGGCTCCGTGCATCACAGGGCACGTCCTTGTCAGGGGCGCACAGCAGAATCCCCGCTGAAGGGCAGACCGGGGGCAGGCACCTGCTTCAACTGCTTCCCTGGGAGAGCTTGCCCGCCTGCCCTCTCCCCTCCACGTGTGCCAAAAGCACTTGAACCGAGGCGTCCTCAGCGAGCAGCCCACAGACCCGAGGAGGCGAGGGCTCCAATGGGAGAGCTGGGGTTTCACACCCGAGGTCCCCAAGCCAGCTGCATGTGACCCACCATCTGTTGCCAGCTCCCCATGCACCCAGCCCGCACCGCCAGGCCCCAGGACACTCAGCTAAGCGGACTGCTGCTGCAGGCATCCTGCTCGGGGTGGGGTGGGGGGATCCCTGTGCTATGCCAGGGCTGAGCCCCCCGTGCCCTGGTGAGGTCTTCTCTTCCTCCGTATGTTTTCTACTCATAGTCCTTTGACAGTATTCTCAAACTAGGTTGACACAGTTCCAGTCCACACCAGCATAAACAGGCTTCCTCCCCAGGGCAGCTCGTCCTGGGCATGGCCAGGTGGTCCTCTTTCCCTCTTGTCCCTGGCCTCAACTGATGCTGGAGGAGGGTGAGGGGGTGGGAGGGTCCTCAGCTTCCCTCCCCACCCTACCTCCACTGGCACCTGTTAACAGGTGGCCTGAGAAAGACCCAGCTTCCCCCTCCACACCACTCCTCCTCCCTCTCGGAGGGCAACCAGGGTCCCCAAGGCTTCGGACAAGGGCAGAGATCCAGAGGAAGAGGCCAGTGGGCCACACAGCTGGGCCCCTTGGACGAGTCCACTCGGGAGGATGCAAGGGAGGCAACGCTGAGCGCAGAGCACGCGATCTGGGGCTGGCCCTGGGGCCGGCCGGGCCTCGTCCTCCACCTGCTCAGATGTTAACTTCCACCAACCAGAGGAAACCCTTTACTAGTTTTTCTAATAAATCAATAATGCTCCATATTTTTGCTCAGTCTCTTAAGTGATTAGATGTGTCTCTCCTTGCTCTGGGACTCAGAGGGCCGGCACCGTGGGGACAGAGGGACAGCCAGACCACAGCTCGTCCCTGGGAGTCTCACAGGGTGATTGTGCCAGCACCCAGGCCCTGGGCCTCACCTGTGGCCCTGAGCAAACCTCGCTCCCTGGTGCACTCAGCCGATTTGAAGAGCTGCTGCAGAGCCAAATCCTTTCTGAGCAAAGGTGAGGCCAGGCCTTTCCCTCCACTCAGGACAGAGACCCCGGCCCTCACTGGCCACAGCACCACTGGGCTCTCCATGTCTGGACTCCATCCTTGGCACATGGAACCGCCCCACTGCTGGTTTTCAAAAAATACTCCCGGGGCCAGCACTGGCGGTCTACGTAGAGCCGCTGCCTGCAGTGCTGGCATCCCGTATGGGCGCCAGTCCGAGTCCCGGCTGCTCCAATTCCAATCCAGCTCTCTGCTATGACCTGGGAAAGCAGTGGAAGATGGCTGATTGGCACAGCTCCAGCCGTTGAGGCCAACTGTAAAGTGAACCAGCAGATGGAAGATCCCCCCCTCTCTCTGCCTCTCCTTCTCTCCCTGTGTAACTCTTTCAAATAAATTAAAACAAACAAAAAAACCTCCGCAGGAGCCAGTGTTGTGGTACAGCAGGTAAAGCCACTACCTGCATGCCACTGGCACTCCACAAATGCCAGTTCCAGTCCTGGCTGCTCCGCTTCTGGTCCAGCTCCCTGCTGATGCACCTGGGAAAGCAGCAGCAGGTTGCCCAAGTGCTTGGGCCCCTGCCATCCACTTGGGAGACCCAGATGGAGTTCCAGGCTCCAGGCTTTGGCCTGGCCCAGCCCCAGTCATGACAACCACTTCCTGTGAACCAGCAGATCAAAGATTGCTCTCATTGCTTTCTCTCCTGCTCTCTCTGTAACTCTGCCATTCAAATAAATAAATCTTTAAAAACAAAGCAATAAAAAAAAAAGGACAAAAAAAAACCTCCCCATATGATCCTTTTTTTTTATTATTTACTTGAAAGTCAGAGTTACACACAGAGAGAAGAGGCAGAGGGGAGGGAGAGGGGGAGGGAGAGGGAGAGGGAGAGGGAGAGGGAGAGGGAGGGAGGGAGGGAGAGAGAGAGAGAGTCTTCCATCCATTGGTTCACTCCCCAATTGGCCACAATGGCCGGAGTTGTGCCAATCCAAAGCCAGGAGCCAGGAGCTTCTTCCTGGTCTCTGGCATGGGTGCAGGGGCCCAAGGACTTGGACCATCTTCTACTGCTTTCCCAGGCCACAGCAGAGAGCTGGATCAGAAGTGGAGCAGCCGGGACTCGAACCAGTGCCCATATGGGGGCCCTGCAGCCCAGACCCCAGCCAGGACACACCGGGGAAGGCAAGGCTGGGCTTCTGAGCAGAAAAAGGCAGAAAAGCCATGTACAAACAGAGAGGCATTCCTAGGCCTTGGGAATCAGTCCCTTGTGGGAATGCAAGGAAAACAGAGGCTCCATCCCAGAAAAATGCACTCCCACCCCTCACCCAGTGTCGGGAGCCGCTTCAGGGCACTGTGAGGCTCCAAATTTAGAAGCCACGCCTCCGTGGACATGCCCTGGGGACTGGAGAGGGCGAGAGGAATAAGAGGTACCAGACACCGGAAACTGCTGTGTATTAGCAAAACGTTCCCTTCGCCATCCCTGGCCTCTGTTTTTAAGTTCAACTTTGTCTCTTGGGGAAAACAGCCCAAGACTGGCATGCTGGAGACAGAACCCCAGGCTGCTGGCAGACAGAAAGGCCCCTGGGAACAGCAGCAGCAGGGAGCGGGTCCCCTCCCACACACTCGGCTGCCCTCCTCACCACCCCCAGTCCCCGCCTCCCCCGAGCCACCCCAGGCCCACCCCTGGCCGGGCCCCAGGAAGGAGGCAACACGCAGGCCGGTTGGTCAGTGGTTATTGCACCGTTGGCAAATAATGAAATGTGTGTACAGGAGCGACAAGCCTCACAACACAGGCGCGGGCCACGGCGGTCTTCACAGGAGGGACCCCACGCTCGCTCGCTCGCTCACGCACGCACGCACGCACACCACAGGAGGGAAAGCAATAAATTATTGGCCTCACGGCTGCCTGGACCCCGAGAGGAGGCAGAGTTGCAGAGCAGAGCCTGTCCCCAGGCCTCTCCCGAGCCCCCGGGGCTGCCTCTGCCCGGGGAAGACGCTGAGCTTGAAACATTCGGCTTCTTACACCAAGGAGGGAGTATTTACAAGAGCAGAGCGGCTGCCGCGGGCTGACAGCCGGCACGCACGCGCAGGTGAGCCCCACGCACGCTGGGACGTTCTTCCGGGGGGGGCTGGGGGCTGGCGGGAGCCCCGGCCCAGGGGACGCCCGGCAGCTTCTTCCCCGCCCCGACTGTGCCTCCTCCCGCCTTGGGAGGGAGTGGGGGGCACGGTCACAGTCAACCCACGGAGTTCAAGGCCTGGAACTTCTCCCTCAGGTTCCTCACGCGGCCCCGCTGGCTCGGCCCCTCCTCCTCTGGCGCGTGCAAGTCCCTGGGGCCCTGCCCCGCCCCGGCTGCCGGCGAGCCTGGGCCCTGCCCGCTGCCCTCCTCCTCCAGCCCCGCGGGAAGGGGCCCCTTCTCCATGATGATCACCCGCCGATGGTTCTCCAGGGTGACGTCCGCGGTGACGTGCAGGGCCTCGCCTCCCGCGGGCCCACCCGGCTCGGCGCTCAGGCTGCAGCAGCGGCCCGCCCTGGCGGGCAGCGGCGGTTCCAGCATGTTCTCGGGCACGGAGTGGCTCCGGTTGACCGGCGGGCCGCGGGGTCGGCCACCCTCAGCCTGCACGGCCTCGTCGTGGGACGCGTACCTGGAGCACAGCTCTCGCACGTCGGGCCAGCTGAAGGTCTCGGTGTCGAAGGGGCTGAGGGGGCTCCGGGAGCTGGCTCGGACCCCAGGCGAGGCGGTCCTGGGGCTGGCAGCCGAAGGGTCCCCAGCAGGGGAGGCCTTGGGGTCTCTGTGCTCAGGGCTGGCCGGCTGCTCCGGGTTGAGGGCCAGCAACGGCTTCCTCTTAGCTGTGAGGAGAGAGCGAGTGGGCAGCTGATGCACCAGGCGGGAAGCAGGCAGGGAGGGGCTCTGCGGGTCCCCAGCCCAGTCCCAGCCTGGCTGGTGGCTGTGGCCTAACTCCGTGGACCCGTCTCTGCCCCCTTATCAAAGGGCCGTGGGTGTTCAGAGTCACAGGAGGAGGCCAGCCAGCTCTCACCCTGGCCAAGAGGAAGCCCAAGGCTACTTTTCCTCCAAAGGCTAGGAGTCTGGAACTGGAAGGGCACAAGGGGAGCACAGAGTGGGCCTCGGAGCAATGCAAGGGCTGCCAGGCTCCAGCCCTCTCTTTAGAGGTCCCATCTCCCCCCCACGACCACCATCACCAGCAGCATGAGCTCGCCCCTGAAGCTGTACCTGTAGCACCAGATGGCTCTCGGGCCGCCTGCTGCGGGCAGGGGCTGGTGGGGCTCCTGCCGCCATCCTTGTCGGGGGCCGCCCTTTCCCACTGCAGCGGCGGCCGGGCCAGCGCCGCCCGGTTCTTGATCCGGAGGCTGTACTGGCGGGCCAGCTGGTAGACCTTGTTCTTGACGCGCTGGCTCACGCGGCCGTCCATCACGTGGGACAGCTGCACGATGCGGGGGTGCAGCGGGGCGACCAGCTCGGCCTGCGCGCTGCTGCTCAGCTCCTGCACCAGCTCCTTCAGCTCCCGGGCCAGGTGCTCGGTGGGGGAGGTGCTCTCGGGCGAGGCCGCGGCCGACTCCTCAGTGATGGCCCCCAGCTCGTGCTCCTCCAGGATGAAGAGGGGCTCGTGCAGGTCAAAGCCATTGGCCTGGCCCGGGCCGCCCCGGGGGCTGCCCTGGGAAGCCTCCATCGTCTCCCACATCTTCACCATCTCCGAAGACGGGCGGAACTCCGCCTCCGAGACGGGAGCCGGGTCGTGGGCGCCCGCCTGGCTCGGTCCCGGGAGGTCGAACAGGGCCCACGAGGCCGGCCGGGAGCCCGCTGGTCTCCTGCAGCCCGCGGCAGCCGCGGGCTCCGCGTCCGGCCGGGGCAGGCTGTTGATCCTGGACACCGAGTTCCGCACCAGGCCTTTGGGGATGTAGGACAGGCTCTCGCGGCGCCGGACGCTGAAGCCGGCGTCGTGGTGCTCGGCGCTCTCGTAGTAGCTCTTGATCTTGTCCAGCAACAGCCGGTCCCGCGTGGACAGCAGCGAGTCCTTCCTCCGGCACAAAGGCCGGTCCGGCTCCGCGGGGCAGCCCCCAGCGCCGGGCAGCTCCGGCCCGTCGACGGAAGTGCCGCCCTCCGTGGCCACGCCCACGCCGACGTCCATTTCCGCTTCCGGCGGGGGCTGGGAGGCCAGGGAGTTTGTGGGGCTGGCCCGGAGGGCAGGGCCCTTGTCACTGCCCTCCAGGCTGAGCACGCTGCTGCTCCTGCTGACCAGCCGCGGCGTCCCCAAGCCACTGGACCGGCCATCGTCCAGCGCCAGGCTGCTCCGCCGGGAGAAGCTGCTGCCGAAGCGCTCGGCGATGACGCTGGCCTGGTCCAGCACGGAGGAAGGCAGGAGGCTCTCGGGCTCCTGCGCGGCCCCCATGTCCTCCTCCTCCTCACTGCTCAGGGCCTTCAGGTCCTCGGGGCTCTCGGCCACCACGAAGTCCAGCGTGTCCCCAGGGGGATCCGTCCCCAGCGGCCCCGCCTGGGCGTCCAGCTGCATCTCTAGGGGTTCTGGAGACTCTCTGTCCGACGGCATCTCCTCCGGGCCGGGCCCTTCCACGGCTGCGAACACCTCCTCCGGCTCCGCCCCAGGCTCGGGGTCCGGCTCCACCTGGAACACAGCACGGAGCGCTCGTGGCCGAGCCGCGACCGCAAGGCCCACACACCCCACATCCGAGCGCCTGGGGTTGCATCCGATCTAGCTTCCTGCTAACGCACACGCTGGGAGGCAGCAGGCCAGGGCCCAAGTACTTGGGTTCCTGCCACCCACGTGGGAGACCCAGATGCAGTTCCTAACTTCTGGCTTTGGCCTGGCTCAGCCTTGGCTGTTGTGGTCACTCTCAAATGTATTTTTTTTAAAAGATTTATTTATTTGAAAGGCAGAGAAAGAGAGGTCTTCCATCCACCGGTTCACTCCTGATTGGCTGCACCCACCGGGTCTGGGCCAGGCTGAAGCCAGAAGCTAGGAGACTCTTCCAGGTCTCCTGCATGGGTGCAGGGGCCCAAGGACTTGGGCCATCTTCTACTGCTATCCCAGGTGCATCAGCAGGGAGCTGGATCAAAAGTGGAGCAGCCAGGACTCGAACTGGCACCTGTATGGGTTGCTGGCACTGCAGACTGAGGCTTTAACCTGCTGCGCCACAGCGTGGGACCCTCAAATTTATTGATTAAATGTAACAAAACAAAACACCTCCTTCATGAGACCCATGAGATGAGCCTGGCTGGCTCAGAGCCCAGTGAGAGGAGCCTACAACTTGGGCTCAAATGCAACCAAGATGCACAACTCAGCAGGGGGCCGGTCATTACAGAGGTGGGCAGGTAATAGGGTGCTTCAGCCGCCCTGCAGCTGAAACCCGAGGACAAAGCTAGAATGCCGATGGGGTGGGCTGCCGACACGACTCTGCAGCAGAGGGCAAGAGGGACGAGGGGGGATTCCGCCAACACCGCTCAAGCACAGCCCCAGGCACCCTGCAAGGCCGCGGCTCCAGGAAGCAGTGCCCGAGGGCCAGGCAGCTCCCAGAGACTGTGCACGGAGGGCTGTAGGGCTCTCACGCTGCCTGAGGAGCTGTGTGGCTCAGGCTCCACACAGCGACACAACCCCAGGCTGGGATCTTGTCAGCACCTCTGGGCCCAGTGCGACTGCATACGCCCAGCAGATGGGCAGGGGCAGAAGTGAGTGCGAGAACTCCCTGGGATCCCCTTGGAGGGGCCGTGAACCCTGGCACTGGCCGCACAGGCAGCTGGCCGAGCGCTCCGCGGGGGGGACATCAGCAGGTGCTCGGCATTCCGAGACGTCACATCTGACTCTATCTGTTCTCTCCAGCACCTGCGAGGCAGGACCCAGGGTCCAGACCCGCACTGTCCCACACCGTGGCCACCAGCCACACCTGGCTCTCAGCACCCGAAATGTGCCTGTCTCCTCACCAAACCGCACACCCCTGGGCCAGACAGGCTTCCCGAAGGAGTGAGAATCCTGGGGTAGACAATGCCCATCCTCCTGAAGGGACAGCCCTGCCTGCAGACCTGGAGATCTGAGCTCTGTCCTCACCCCCCTGGCCGCTCACCTCCGGCAGGGAAGAGACAGACTCGACACTCGTGCGCTTCTCGGCACTCGCTGAAGACCAGTTGCTGGGCCTTCTGCAGCTCTTATGGCCTTCAGATTCCCTGCGTCCCTTCCCCTGAAGCAAAGAGAGGCCAGGCGTCAACTGCAGGACAATCAAGGTCAGTCCCTTGTGCATTCCAATGTGGACCACGCCTCCTGCACCCCGAGGGAGCCCGCCTTGGACCCGAGCCACTCCAGGAAGCCTTGCCAGGCGTGTAGCGTCACAAAAGCCCAGCCCAGCGTCCCCCCAACCCCCCCTCAAGGCCAAGTGGACCTGACCTTGCCAAGCCCTCAACCCACGGGTCACGCTCACTGGGTGGTTACTCTACTGGTTAGAGCCCAGACTGGGGCTGGCGCATGCCAGAGGCCCACCGGGGCGTGACAGCGAGCCAGGGGGTTAAGAAGCGTGAAGGAACCAGGGCGGGGCAGCGAGGACAAGGGCTGGGCATGCACGTGCCAGGGAACATGCAAGGGGGAGGGGAGATCGAAGAGACACCTCACCATAGCGCCCCGGGAGAAAAGTAAAGCGTTGGCCCGATAGTGCCAGCAGTGGAGGGCGGCCAGCAGGGAGCTGGCAAAGTCAGCTACCTGCTCCGCCACTGCCAGACTCTCTTCCTCCTCCTCCTCCTCCTCCTCCTCCTCTGAGACTGGGGGCTGCGGCCCGGCCCCCTTCTCGCTGCCTTCGTGCCCTGCTAGGTCCTCCAGAGAGACCGGAAAGGCCTGTTCTTCCTCCTCCTCCTCCTCCTCCTCCTCCACCACCTCCTCCTCCTCCTCCTCTTCCTCCTGCTCCTCCTCGGCGGCCCTCTCAGCCTCCGTCTCCAGGCCCCGGGAGCAGGGAGGCTGTCTGAAGTCCAGCAGGGCGCCAGCGCTGCCCGCGTGCTGTTCAGAGCACAAGAGCCCTCGTGACCGGCCTCGTGGGCAACCTCCCTCCCCCTCCCCCTCCCGAAGGTGGCTGGGGGCGGGGAGGCCCCATACAGAAAACCACATCCAGACACCCAGCCCTGGGTCCCCACTGGGGGGCCGCAATGTGGTTAGGCACTCAGGACCCCCAAGAGACCTCGTGCCCCAGAGAAAGAAGAAACCGAGAAGATAGGTTATCTGGTATCTGGGCCAGCAGCAGGTGCCAGTCCGGGAAGAGGGAATTGGAGGGCCCTGGGGTGGGGCAGAGTCTCACTCATCTCGGGGACCCTCATGCCTCACAGCCCGGTGCACAGGCGATGCTGTCAGGTATTTAATGAAAGAGAGCTGAAGGGGCCGGGGAGGACTTGGGCAGTGTCCCCTCCCCCCCAGTCGTCCACCCCCTCCCTGGCCCCTGGGTTCCCAGACTTTACCTTCATTCCAGCTGCTTTGGCTGCCGACAGCACAGTGGGGTCCCGGCGGGAGGGGGAGGGGGAGGGGAGAGGAAGAGCTTGATAAGCAGGAGAAAGTGCCCCCTTTGCAGGGAGGCCCGAGACCCAGAGGCTCCCACCCCAGCCCTCAGCCAGTCTGCCCACCAACGGAACAGGAGCCCGGGCTGTACAGCAGGTGCTACCCAGGGAAAGCACGCGAGCCCCGCCCCCTCCCTGGACAGCAAGGGGTGACCCAAGGGAGGAACAGAGGCAGCGACCCCTCCAGACGCCTCTAGGCAGCTCTCAACAGCCTCCCGCCCAGGTGGTCCCCTGTGCCGCCACTCACACACTCACCTTTCTCGTTCAGTTGCCTTAGCAGGTGTTTGGTGGGCTCTGAGGAGGAGAAGCAAATGGTGGCGTCAGTGCAGCCTGAGAAGTGGCCGCGCACTGACCAAGGTCCCAAGCTCCCAGCACTACCAGCCTTTCACCAGCTCAAAGTCCACTCAGGCTCGGCCAGGGCTGCCCAAAACCCCAGGGAGGCTCCCGCCAGTGTCCGCCAGCCCCCAGAGCAGCAGTGCCCTGGTTCTTACATTAGCAGCTCCCACCAGGAGGCCCAGGCTACAGGAAGGGACTGGGCCCCATGCTGCCCGTCTCGGGGCCCACGGCTACAGCAAGAAGCACATTAGCGCATTCTCTACACCCACTGCCAAGCCGCCCCACGGCACCCGGCTGCAGAGCAGAGGGCGCACCCGACTTCCTACGGCCCCGAAGGCCTGGCATCCTGGGGCTTCGCTGCCCACTGGGGAGTGCTGCCTGGACGTGCACAGGGTGACCAGGCTCTGGGGACAGACACAGAACACACCTATCAGGCTGAGGGTGACCACAGTTTGCACCCCAGCCTTGCTGGGGACAGAGCTCAGAAAGGATGACGGGGCAGAGGACAGGATTTCAGGGACCCCTCTACTGAGACCTCAGCCCACCCAGCTTGAAGCGGTAGGCCCCGATTTTCTACACTCAGCACCGGAAGGAAAGCTGGCCAAGTGGGACGGGAGAACGTACACAGGTGTCTCCAAGACTGCGTGGGAAACGGAATGGAAAGGTGAGTTTATTGCCGTGCGAGACAATTCTGAACTCCACGCACCCTCACAAATATGCTGGCAGCTTCCTGCTGATACAGACCGCGGGAGGCAGTGGTGGGGCTCAAGTGAGCGGGTCCCTGCCCCCTACATGGGAGGCCTGGATTCAGTGCCTGGCTCCTGGCTTCAGCCCCAGCCCAGGTCTGGCTGTTGTAGGCATCTGGGAAGTAAACTAGCAGATGTGTGCATGCACTCTCTCACTCCTCCTCTGCTTCTCAAATCATTTTTTTAAAATAAAAAGGTCATGGAAAATGCACTTATGAAAAAACTGTGTGAGATTCCAATTTTTTTTGCAACAAAATAAACTTATCTGTTAATACCATTTTCCAAGAACTTTTTGAAGTCTCTTTGTAAGGAAGAACTTTACTTTGTAAGGAAGAAACACACACATGTGCACATGTACACACACACACACACAACATACACATATTCTATCTGCATCAAAATACCTAATTGTTTTTAAGGTATGAAGCAGAAAAAGTCTCATTCTTTCAACGTAGGAAGTGTGAGTGGCAGCTGCACCACTTCCAACCCTGCTCCCTGCTCATGCACCTGGAAGAGCAGAGGAAGATGGCCCGAGTGCTCAGCCCCTGCCACCCACGAGAAGGCTCAGAATTCTGGGCTCCTGGCCCAGCCTTGGCCATCACAGCCATTTAGGGGAGGGAAGCAGCAAGCAGAAGGTATGTCTCTCTCTTTCTCTGCCTTTGAAATACAATAAAAAAAAAAAAAAAAAAAAAGACTCTGTAGGGGTCGGTGCTGTGCTGTGCCAGGTTAGGCTGCCATCTGCAGTGCCGGAATCCCCTGTGGGCGCCACAGGACGGAGCTCCTGGCGAGGCCTGGCCCAGCCCTGACCATTGCAGCTGTTTGAGGAGTGGACTAGCGGATGGAAGACCTCGCTCTCTGTCTCTCTCTCTCTCTCTCTCTCTGCAACTCTGCCATTCAAATAAATAAATCAATCTTTAAAAAAATCTTTAATAAAGTAGCCAACTACATAAGACATAATATAGGGGCCGGCTCTGTGGTACAGCAGGTTAAGCCACTATCTGCAGCACTGGCATCCCACATGGGTGCCAGTTCGAGTCCCAGCTGCTCCACTTCCGGTCCAGCTCTCTGCTGATTCGGCTGGGAAAGCAGTGGAAGATGGCCCAAGTGCTTGGGAAACTGCATCCACATGGGAGACCTGGAAGACGCTCCTGGCTCCTGGGTTTGGCCTGGCCCAGTCAGGGCTGTTGCAGCCATTTAGTGAGTGAACCAGCGGTTGGGAGATTTTCTCTCTCCCTCTCTGTAATTCTAACTTATAATAATCATATATATATATACTATAATATATATATATATATATATATATATATATATATATATCGGATCTGACTTATTCACCTAGTGCAACAGTAGGGAAATTTTCGTTCTACCCAGGGCCATTTTGGATATTTATAACATCATCTGTGGGCCATACAAGATTATCACCTTGAAAAGCAGCCTACAATAGATCTATTGAATTTTGAGTCCTGCCTATGGGTGCCTTGGCAGGGCCAGACCACATGACTTCCCGGACCTTATACGGCCTGGAGGCCGGACATTCCCCACCCATGAGCCTGTCTGCCCATCTCTGCTGTCTGGAAGGAGGAAGCAGATAAGACGCAGATACGGCTGGAGCAGGTGGCCAGGCCAGGCCATGAGCTTTCACACGTGGCCCCGGTCCTTCCTCTCAACGACTCCCTGGTCTCCTAATAAATTTAAAAGTCAGAGCAATCTCCCATCCACCAGCTCACTCCCCAAATGCCCACCAACAGCCAGGGCTGAGCCAGGCCAAAACCAGGAGCCGGGAACTCAATCTGAGTCTCCCACCCAGGTGGCGGGGACCCAAGCACTCGAGCCAACACTGCGGCCTCCCCAGGGCGAGCTGGCAGGAAACCGGAATTGGCAGCAGAACTGGAACGCAAACTCAGGCACCTCACCATGGCACAGGGGCACCCACACATGTTCACCACTGTGCCACATAAATGATTGATCTCCAACAGGGCGAAAGGGGAGGAAGGGCTGCTACAGACACACACCAGGGCCCATGAGAAAGGACACTGTTCGGCGCCATGGAAGAGCCGTGAGGACAGATCAACACCTCCACCGCCAGCTGCCCTGACGGCCACCCGAAAGGGGAGGAAGGGCTGCTACAGACACACACCAGGGCCCATGAGAAAGGACACTGTTCGGCGCCATGGAAGAGCCGTGAGGACAGATCAACACCTCCACTGCCAGCTGCCCTGACGGCCACCCTAGGTTCCCTGGACACCTGGCATCTCCCACACCATCAGTGATGGCCAATTGGGGAGTGAACCATCACATGGAAGACCTCTCTCTCTCTCTCTGCCTCTTTTTCTCTCTCTGTTTCAAATAAATAAATAAATCTTTAAAAAAAAGTTTATTTTGGTGCAAAAGGTTTTTTTAAATCCACAGGTTCGGTTTCCATTTAACTTCTTAAAAGAACCCTTGTTAAGCTATGGCAAGTTAAGAGAGAAAGCCTGGGAGACGGGAAGATGATTACAGGGCCAGAGGAGAGGGAAAGAAAGGCAGCCAGAGACTAGCCACACAGCATCTCCATGTGGGGACTTTTAACCATAAAACGTTAACCACAGCGAGCTTGCCTAGGGCTCAAGACCCATCCAGAGCAAAGTCAAACAAGACAAAACACAACAGACACCACCCGGCTCTGCCTCCTAGGAGGCCATCACCCATGTCCACGCACACAGGTGTTCAAGCAACCCCTGGAGTGGGCCAATCAAAACCCAGTGCGCCTGGGGGTCCAAGCCAGAACACTGCCTCCTCACTCCAAATCCTCCTTGGAGCTGGCCCACAGACCCTCTCACCCCTACTACGCCCAGCCCATGTGCACAGCCGACAGGTACTCGCCTTGACCGAGACCTTTCCCTGGGCCTCTGACAGGCTGGCAGAGTGTGCACACACACACACACACACACCATCACCACCAGAGAGCCAGGTGACTCATTCCGTGAATCAGAACACAGTGGCAAGTCCAGTGACGGAAGAAAACCCAGGAGAGGAAAATGCAACATTACCCCCCCGCTCTAGACTCAGAGTAAACATTTCCCGTCTGGACTCGGTGCTGCTTGAAGACCAGGGTTGGGGCCGGCACTGTGGCATAGCAGGTAAAGCCTCCACCTGCAGTGCCGGCATCCCATATGGATACCAGTTCATATCCCAGCTGCTCCACTTCTGATCCAGCTCTCTGCTGTGGCCTGGGAAAGCAGTAGAAGATGACCCAAGTCCTTGGGCCCTTGCACTGGCATGGGAGACCTGGAAGAAGCTCCTGGCTCCTGGCTTCGGATTGGCCCAGCTCTGGCCATGGTGGCCAACTGGGGAGTGAACCAACAGATGGAAGATATCTCTCTCTCTCTCTCTCTCTCTCTCTCTCTCTCTCTCTGCCTCTCCTTCTCTACCTGTGTGACTTTGACTTTCAAAAAACAAAACAAAACAAAACAAAAAGACCAGGGTCTGCTCCAGCTGTGTCATTCCAGAACCTTCCACTGAGTGGCAAAGGGGAGACGGGGATGGAAGGGAGCCGAGCCTGAGGGAACCAGTGTTTTGGGGGTCCTAAGGGGAACTGCACAATGTGGTACCAAGGACTCTGGGCTCCTGGTGGAGGCCTAGCGCCCGTCACCCTGCCTTTCCCAGGATTTCTGGAGAGCTGGGAACAACAGCCCCCCCAACGTCGCCACAAGCCCAGTGAAGGGTCTTAGAAAGCAGATTCTCCCCACACAGCCCCCCCTCCCTTACCAGACTGCCGGCGCCCCTGGCGCACGTGCTGGGTGCACACCTCATCCTGGGAGGACCAAGCCTTCTTCAGCCGCTCCGGGCTGTAGCGGTACCGACTGGGATCTGCACAAGGGGGAGGGGACCAGGCATCTGGCTGGGATCTTGACCCTGGCCAGGATCTCACACACACATACACACACCCCACCCCTGCCCTGGCCCAGCCACAGGAGCCAGAATCCCCCAGAGCTCCCACCACCTCCCATGTTCTTCCACCTGCTAACGTTAGGACCAAGATTCTCAGTGGGACCCAGGCCCTGACCACGCAGGCGGCTGACCGCCGGCTGTCAGACAGAGCTCCCCTCAGCACAGCCTGACCTAGCGATGGGCACCCTGGAGGATAAACAGGCAGAGAAGCATGCACTCACAGTAGGAGTCCATTTCCAAGATGGCTTCCTTGGCCTGGAAGGGAAGGAAAGCCAGCTAGTTACCACCTCCCGGGCACCATGCCTCCCTCGCCCACGGGGCTGGATCTCGTCGAATCTGACCTACCGGCACCATCCAGTAAGCTGGCCCCAGCAGCCCCTCAAGAGCTGGTTTGGGGGTGGGGGGCACAATCTCCCTGCAGCCCAGCAGGAGCGGGAGGCTGGGGAGCAGCACCCTGGGGACTCACCTTCTGGGGAATGGTGGCATGGTGGTTCTCCAGAATGAGCCTCTTGATGTGATGGGTCCAGTTCCGCTTCTCCTCCACCGTCTTGGCCTGGGAGGACCAAAGGGAAAGGAGCCCGGGGCCGTTACTACAGGACCAGAACTCCTGCTCAGTGGCTGTGGGGCTGTGCTGGGACCCCACCCTGGGTGAAGTGCCTGCAGCGACCCCTACTGGACACACGCCGACACTGCAGCCTGGGAGAGCCAGGTAAGCAGAGGTCCCTCAAGTCTCACCTGGATGCTGTACTGTTGCTTGCTGTGCTTGTAGTGGGTGACGGTGAAGCACAGGGAGTCTCTGGTGCTTTCGATCAGCATCAGTGAGGAGCACTGGGGACAGAGGGAAAAAGCCGTGAAACCCGGAGCGGGGTGGGTGGTGGAGGGGGGCGGGGCGGGGGGCGTGTCCCCGGCTGGGGTCCCCAGGGGAGCAGCAGGGTCACGTCAGAGGGATGGCGCCTGAACCCAAGGAAACAGACAGGAGGAGCCCCGGGAAGGAGAGGGGTGGGCTGCCCGGTTACCGGGATGTGTCCCTTGTAGACAAAATGGTCGCCCCGCTTCTTGGTGATGAGTAGCGTCTTGTCGAAGAGGAAGAAGGTCCTCTCGTTGCGCACGCGGTGCACACGGAAGGTGCCCTCCAGGACCAGCTCCCCGTACGTGGTCAGGTCCGGCCCCTTCCAATTGATGAGCAGCGACTGAATCTCCTGCAGCCGAGAGGCCGGTGCCGGGGTCAGCCCACCACAGGCCTCCGGGGCTCATGCAGACCCGGCCACCGTGGCTCATCCAGGCGGCACGGCCACGGTCGCCCCCCCCACCATCTCCCGAGTCCCACCGCGGGCCCCCAGGACCTGGAGCCGGACGGCATGCTCGTGTCTCCTCTTCATGTCGTTGATGTACCAGGCCACGCAGGTCATGGTGTCGATGGCATCCTCCACCACCTCGAAGCCGTCCTCTTCCTCATCAAAGTGCTTGGCGATTTCCTGTGCGAGAGGGAGGTTCAGGCCCCGCTGCCCCGCCCACAGGTCTCAGCCCCGCCCCCCGGTGCGGGAGGGGCTGGGGCTACCTGGAGCAGCAGGTGGTACTTGAGGATGCGCTGCACGGGCTTCAGCAGGTAGGAGCCCAAGGGCAGCGAGTGTTGTAGCAACTCCTGCCGGTCCCGGAAGAACTTGGCCTGCTGTTTGTCTCGCATGCATTCCGTCAGCGCGGCCACCGAGCTGGGAGTGGGCAGGGAGGCCGTGGTCATCGCCTGGGGAAGGCTGGGGTGGGGGTGGGGGGAACCCTCTGGACCCACCCAACAGCTCTGCCTCCCCTCTGCACCCCGCCACTCACTTGGGGTAGTTGTTGCAATACTGAGTGTAGATATCAAACTCTTGGCTCTAGGGAGAGACCAAAAACAGTGGTTTCATGGAGATTCCCATGAGAGGAAAGCCTGGGGGGAGTACCCGAGACAGACCCCCCAGCCCTCCCCACCCAGGGTTCCACTCTGCGCCCCTACCCCCTCCTGCCTGTAGACCCATGTTTAGACCCGTTCGTCCAGGATGTCCCACCCACCCAGCAGACACCCCTCCACACACCCTTCCCCTGGAGAGAGGGGTCTCCAGGATGTCCCGCCCACCCAGCAGACCCCCCCACATGCCTTTCCACCGAGAGAGGGGTCTCCAGGACCAAGTCCTCTTACACAGGGTGCTCCTGTCTCTCTGAACTCCCAATGATGCAGGACAAGGGACAGGGACCCAGCCCGCCTTACCCTCTCCACAAAGCAGCTGGCCACGGCCACGGGGTCACTATTGCAGCTGTCCAGGTCTCTGAGGAGCTGGCTGGGGGGAGGGGGGAGGGTGGCCATCAGACCTCACGCCTCGGCAGCCTCCAGGCGCAGCCACAAGTCCCTACCCCACCTCCACACATGGACACCCCCACCCCAGCTGCTGTCATGCCAACGGCGGGACTTTGCACCCTCTGAAGGGGCTCTGCCTGCAGCGGCAGCCACAGAGAGTTCCAGGCACAGCACACAGACGCGGGCGAGGGGGACGCGTGCTTGGCAAGCGGGAGAGGGAGAGGGGACCCCAGTACCCACCTCGGGAGGGGTCACAGCTCCTCTGCGGGCAGGAGTCAAACACACAAAAGCCAAGGTTAAAGGGGGAAGAGAAGGGGGACTTGCAAAGGAGCAAGGCCTCCAGGAGGAAAGGGCGAGGGGCACAGGAAGAGACAGGGTGGGTCCTGGCACCCCTTGTCCTCAGACGGGTGCACTGCAGGAAACCCTGGAAACAGCAAACCCCACCTCCTCCATCAGCGTCCCTCTGCCTCCTCCATCTGTGTCTTCCCTGCCTCCTCCATCAGTATACCTCCTCTCTTCCCAACCCAGCCATCGGCCCGAGGCTCGCCGGCACCCTGTCCTCCCACACTTGTCCAGCTGCAGAGGTCTCTCTGCTCATCCTAGGGGGTGGTGGATGGTCCCTTCCACCCATCACTGTCCCCCTCCATCTCTGCTCTCCTAACCAGTGCTTTTTCCCTGGAGAGGCTCTGGTTCCCCAGGGGCAGACTCTGGCCCTCAAGGAGCCCCCCTCTGCTGTGAAGTAGCCCCTCAGTGGGCCTGGAACAGCCTCCCCCATTGGTCTTGCCTGGCTTATGCATCCCACACATAGTTCAGAACAGTTCCAAGGAGCCCCGACCTCTCGGGGGGTCAGTAGGAAGGAGAAGAAAACATGAGGTGAACAGTGGGGATGACGAGGAGAAGGGAGAGAGCATTGTGCCCCCAGGCGGCTGGCCCCAGCAAACACACACCCTCCCCACTGCCTCCCACCCCTGCCAATCCTAGACCCCACGTCCAGGGCTGCCTGGGGGCAGGCCTCCCCAGCAGGACATACCTGTTCAGTGCATAGATGCTTTCTATGTTCCCAAAGAGAGCGCTGACTTGCTCTGGCTTCAGCAGCCCGGGTGTGTCGATGATCTCCAAGAGGTAGTCCTGTGTGCAGCCAGGCAGTCAGAGTGCGGCTCGCCTGGCTGGTTGTGTCCTGGCCCCCCACACCCCCAGGCACAGCTCCTGTCTCTACTGCACTTTACAGCGGTCTCCACTGACAGCGCCCGCTGTGCTGGGCTGGGCGGTGTCCACCCGAAAAATGTGTGTCCACTTAAAACCACAGAAGGGGAATTTACTTGGAAATTGCACCTTTGCTGATGTCATTAGTTACAGATCTCAGGATGACATCATTTAGGGTAAAGAGTGGGCCCTGGGGCTGGCGCTGTGGCGCAGCGGGTTAAAGCCCTGGCCTGAAGAGTTGGTATCCCATATGGGCGCCAGTTCTAGTCCCAGCTGCTCCACTTCCGATCCAGCTCTCTGCTGTGGCCTGAGAAAGCAGTGAAGGATGGCCCAAGTCCTTGGGCCCCTGCACCCACATGGGAAACCCGGAGGAGGCTCCTGGCTCCTGGCTTTGGATCAGCACAGCTCTGGCTGTTGCAGCCGTCTGGGGAGTGAACCAGTGGATGGAAGGCCTCTCCCTCTGTCTCTACCTCTCTCTGTAACTCTTTCAAATAAATAAAATAAATATTAAAAAAAAAAAAAAGAGTGGGTCCTAAATCTAATGAGGGCCGCCCTCACTGAGAAACAGGGCTAGGGAAGAGGTTGCAAGGATGCCTCTACAAGCCAACGAGGCTGAGAGCAACTGCAGGAAACACCCTCCCCAGGGCAGGGAGAGGAGGAGGTTCCAGGACAAACCAGCAGGGCTAGCACTGTGATTTGGGGCTTCCGGCCTCCTGACGTAAGAAGACGTTTCTGCTGGTCTAAGCTGGCCAGCCTTGTGGAAATTTGTTGTGGGGCAGCTCTAGCAAGCTAATTCCCCTCCCTCCCCAGCAGGGACCCGCTGTGGGCCCTGCACGGGTGAGCGTTAGGCAGGGCGTCTTCATCTTGAAGAGGGGACACTGAGACTCAGAGAGGCAAGCTTGTACCTGAGACAAGCTACAGAAAGGAAACAGCAGAGCAGGCGGGCACCTGCATGCAGGTGGCTGGGTTCCGTCACCTCCCTGCCAGGGTTCGGCTTGTACCTGTGCTGGGAGGTCGGTCCTCGGTGTGGCCAAGTGGGGAGATAAAACAGCAAGCCTGACCCCCAGAATCTCTCCCAGGGGATCCCTCCTGCACCCTCTCTGACCACAAGGCCATAGGCCCAGAGTCCCTCATCAGAGGTTGCACTGTCAGCCTCCCAACCTATGAGCTAAACCAACCCCTTTGCTTTGCAAAGCACCCAGCCTCAGGCACCATGCTGCAGCAATGGGACACTGATTTCATCCCCGCGGAGCAGGGTCCGGTGTTGTCTTCCCAGCCCGGCTGGGGTCCCCTGTCATCAGTGCTTTTGCCCTGAACATCTGCAAGAAGTTCTACAAGGACCCTTAAAAAAAAAAAAAAAAAAAAGTACATGGAAAATGGAATTAAAAGAGATGGTGCCAAAAAATCCTGAAATCTGTGCACTGTTTTCTTTCTTTCTTTTTTTTTTTTTTTTTTTTTTTTTTTTTTTTTGACAGGCAGAGTAGATAGCGAGAGAGAGAGACAGAGAGAAAGGTCTTCCTTTGCCGTTGGTTCACCCTCCAATGGCCGCCACGGCCGGCGCACTGCGGCCGGCACACCGCACTGATCCGATGGCAGGAGCCAGGTGATTCTCCTGGTCTCCCATGGGGTGCAGGGTCCAAGCACTTGGGCCATCCTCCACTGCACTCCCAGGCCACAGCAGAGAGCTGGCCTGGAAGAGGGGCAACCGGGACAGAATCCGGCGCCCCGACTGGGATTAGAACCCCGTGTGCCAGCACCGCAAGGCAGAGGATTAGCCTAGCGAGCCGCGGCGCCGGCCTGTGCAGTGTTTTCCTAGCAGGCATCTTCCATGCACGTTAAGAAGAGGCCCTGGCATGCACGAATTCCAAAAGGTTTTGCCCCCAAAATCAACTTATGCTTTAAGTTCATTTTCCATGTACTTTTCGAAGGGTCTCATCCCAGCCCAAGCTGGTCCAGCAAAGCCTGGGAACCACTCCACTGGAGGCAGGGAGAACTTTCCCTCCCTCCCCGAAACACAGAAGGCGGGGCCACCACAGGCCACGCCCCCAGCCCACACTCACCTCCACGATGCTGCGCAGGTCCTGCACATACATGCGCTCGGTTTCCACAATCTCCCGCACCACGCGGCCCAGGTAGCTGAGCTTGTGGTGGGCAGGCCCTGTTGCGGCGCGGCCGCTGAACGGGGAGAGGGGCCCCTTCACGCCCAGCCAGCTGTTGGAGTTGTTGCTGTTGGGGACGTGCCGGCCGCGCGGGGAGCCCGCCCCGTTCTCAGCGGGGGTTTCGGGGGCGCTGGGCTCCTCCATGGCACCGTGGCTGTCACGGGACGAGCCCGACGAGGAGGTGGTGGAGGTCAGGCTCACCGGCCGCTCCTGGCTGCCGTGGTGGCGGAGAGAGGCAGAGACGGGCATCCTGGCATCGCTGCCTGGCGGGGGCGCCCCGGGGAGGTTCTGGAGCAAAACAGACAGAGGATCCCCATAGAAACAGCAAAGTGGCTGCCCGGAGACGGGGAAGCGATTAGGTAATGGGTTCCGAGTTCAGCTTTACAAGCTGCACAACACTGAATGCGCTAAATTATGTCACCGCACCCTGCACCTAAAAGTGAGGCGAGGCTCCGAATTTCGCTATGGTTTAAAACCAAGCACAAAACCGAATGCCAGGGATGCCCCAGTAACTGCCTGCAACAGCCTTGCACCCCTGTTGGGCTGGAGGAGAGGTCGCCCACAGCAGGGACAGTAAAGGACTTGGAAACTCAGGGTCCCAGGACACGGCCGCCCCCGCCCTCCACAGTGCAGGCAGTGGCGCAGGACGCCTCCAGAGAACTCACGGCTCAGCCCTGCCGTCTGGGTTCTCAGGAGATGGATCCGGCCTGCCCAGCACTGGGGCTCCAAAGAGGAAGCACCCTGCTGCCCACATGGCTCTGTGCACAGTGTCTGGCACAGGGCAAACGCCCACAATGGAAGCTGGGAAGAAAAAGTCCTGTGCAGGGGCCCAGCTGTCGGGGCCTTGCTGGGGATACCTACAGGGACAGGCAGAGACCTGGCCCTTCCAGCAATGAGACAACACATGTACCAGTCTCCCCAAGACTGCAAAACCCCAGGGGCCCTAGCGACTTCACCGTGAACTTGAAGGCTGTGGATGCTGACCGGGAAAGGAGCATTACCTCCTGGCCCACACCTGCCACCTGGCACGGGCAGGTCCCTGACTCACACAGGGCCCAGGAAACTCCCCGGGCCCGAGGCACTGCTGAGGCTCCGCTAGCTCCCAGCTCTCTGGCAGAGCCGCATGGAAAACCGGAAGCTACGCCCAGGTAAGGCAAACACGGCCACCTCCGCCGCGGGAGGACTTTACTCCCTGAACAGCTGATGCAGCTCACAGGCAGGCCCACCCAGAGCAGGTGGGGCAGGGCCTGCATCAGGCAGTGGCCTCTGGGGAGAAATGGGCCACCCCGTGCCACCCCACAGGACCAGAGCTCACAGACATCAGGAACACACATCTGTCGCCACTTCCACAGGGCACTAAGGCGATTCTGGGGCATCCCTCTCACCACGAATGGCCCACGCCTTCCACCCCTAGCTCAGAAACTACTAGACCACAGAGACAGCCCAAGGGAGAGTGCTCGTGCTCCGAGGAGAACCTTCTGGAAGGTGGCATCCCTCTGGCACCCTTGACAGGCAGCCCCTGGTTTTGGTGCCTCTGCCCAACCTGAAAGTCAGCGGCCGTGAGCTCCAGTGTTGCAAAGGGTGTTTGTTCCCTCCCCCACCCCACCTCCAGCCTCTGTGACGCACGCCAACCTCTACGCCTTCTGGGAGCCTCCCCAGCTTCCCAGGCCTGCAGTCTCCTTCCACACACTCTCAGAAGTTCCCAGGGTTGCAAGGCCGGCCCCCCCAGTGTCCCAGCCAGAGGGGTCACCTCCGAGGTGCTCTGTAGCCCCCACTTGTCAAAGGGGCACACGCGACAGCACCAGAGCTGTCCCCTTCTCTGGTGTCCCCTTCCACACGCGACACGAGGGAGGAAGCTGCTACATTCTGCCCCCTCCTGCTCAGAACCCTGAGAGTTAAATCCACGAGACCCTCCCCTCACACAGAAGCACCCCCCCGCCCGTCACTCCAGCCCTAAGAAGGAGAAAGACCCAAGCTCCTGCCCAGCCCCAAGGCCCTCCCGATCTTCACAGCGCGTTGCGTGGCCAGGCACCGCCCCCAGCCCCATCCACCCATCCACCCATCCGTCCCAGCTGGAACAACAGGATCTTTCCCAGATTCACCCAGCTCCTGTGGGGAGGCTGAGCGGAAAAGGCCCAAGTCCCAGATGGAGCTCACAGGCAGGCAGGTCACAGCCTCAAGGCCAAGGATTAACCACAGCCCTGCCCCAAGACACACACACACACACAAACACACAAACATGCACACAGGATCAGGGGATCCTGATCAGCGGACGCCTTGTCACCAAAGGGGGATCCCACGGCAAACAGCCACACAAGGCAAGCCCACTTGGAGCCCAGAAAACAATGCACCTGTTCCACTCGGCACAGTCTTCCTCAGTTGAACACAGCAGCCAGCCTGCAAACCAAGCTCATGTTTTGAAAGCAGTACCCAAGCTCAAGTTCTCCTGGAGCTAAAACAAAGCCTAACAGCCGACTGCTAAGACATTCTAAGCGCTGTGCACCTGCTGGGCCACTTATCCCCTAGAACAGCTCTACACCATGAGGGCCAGGGTTGGCCACGCTGAGGCCACGAAGCAGAAACCAGAGCCTGGATTTGAACTTGGGCTCCACAGTGCACACTCTCCTGCCACTGTGTCTCTAGCGGATTTCACTCCAGCCAGGGCCACAGGCAAAGGATTAGTCACAGCCCCCAGATGCCCCGGCTGTGGGCTTTGCTTTTGTATAAGCTGTAGGGGGCACAGGGAGACTCTGCTGGAGCTTACCCGGAGATGCTCCAGAGAGCTGAGAGCTGGGAGGCTTTGGGGCTATTTGTGGACCTGCTCCGATGTGACCCCTGGCCATTCACTCTCCCCTTGGAACAAAATGATAAATCCAGATTCCAGGTCGAAGGGTCGAAGGCCATGGGAAGCAGAGAGAAGCAGGGGGAAAGCACGGGTCACCAGGATTGAACTGTAACTTTCTCAGGAAGGGCCCAGCAGGCCACATTAACAAGCCCGCTCTCTCTCTCTCTCTCTCTCTCTCGTGCTCTCGTTCTCTCTCCCCCGGACAGGAGGCCTCGCTAGAACAGAGCCCAGCGCCCAGGAAAGGGAGGGCTGAGGGACAAGGAGGCAGGGCACGCGAGAGGACCCGTGTGATGGTGACACTCACCGTGAGTGCACCTGCCCTAAGAGATGATGGAACCAGTGCTAGTGCCGAGCCCAGAATGCCCCAGCGCCCAGGGCAGGGCAACCTTTCTTTCCTGTCCAGTGAGCACCAGCCCATCCTGAAAGATTCACCCTCGAGCCAGAACGAGCACCCAGGCCTTCCCAGTGCATCCTGGGAGATACCATGTGTTGGGGAAAGAGGGGCCCAGAGAAGGAGGTGACGCAGTGGACAGCAGCCAAGCCCTCCAGCCAGGTGCCCACGCCCACTCCACCCGCCATGCCCCAGTCTCCAGGTTCCCAACACTCCCCCCAGCCCACCATGACCTCTTTCCAGGTGACTCAATGCAGCCAGTCACCAATCAATGACTCAGTATTCCAGAAACCCTGTGTCTCAGGCCCTGCACCTGCAAAGCCCTCTTTGACAAGGTCCCCAGAGACCTTTCTTTCCAGTGGGCCCGGAAGCTCCCCCAAAGCCACTGCTCCCTAGTCCATGAGCTCAGTAGGGGAAGAACTCCACAGGCACCTGCCGTAAGTGCCACCTGCACGCCCTGGCATTCTCAAAGCCTACATGGCCCAAGGCCCCCTGACTCCACCCCCGAGGATGCCAGAGAGAGCAATAGAGAAAACCCACACCTTCGCCAGACTAATAGGGTGGAAGCAACGTGAACTTCCAGAGCTCTCAGCCGAGACCCTGGAGTCTAAGCTATGCTCGCACCTGTGGCTCGGCTCCCCTCCCTGCCACACTGCTCCCTAGTCTGCACCTGCTGTCTGGGACCCCGCCCCCTTCCTCAGCAGCCTCCTCCCGCTCACCCTTCTCAGTGTCCCTGGGGACTTGGGGCCCTGAGCACCCTAAGGACACAGGAGGTGCCCCGGGGAGGGGCCCTTTGTCCCAGGTGAGCAACGTGACTGTCCCCAGACTGCCACCAGGGTTTCTAGGCCATATGAACCCAGCCCAGCCAGCTCAAATTCGTTTTCCCTGGAGAATTTGTTTCCCACCACCAAAGAGTGGCTGGGGCCCACGGCTTTTGGCTGGGTCCCCACAGCAGCTGCAGCCGCCAGGAAGGCAGAGGGCCCCCCCATCCCGAATCAGGGGACGAGGCCTGGGCCTAGAGATTGAAGCCTGGAAAATTCCACCCAGCCTAGGAAGGGAAGAGACGTGGCCCGCACCTTGCTACAGGGAGTATGTCCACGCCCCTCGGCTCCCACTCCCCAGAACCCCTGCATTTCTCCTGTGTCTGCAACATGCCCCCCGACCTCTCCCTCTACTCACTGAGCCAAGTCACCTCACCAGAAAGGCCGCCTCAACCACTTCCCATCCCTCCCAACACATATGAGGGAGCTCTCCATTCATGGAGAAGGGAATTTCAAAAATTTGGGGGGCTAGTGTTATGGTGTAGCGGGTAAAGCAGCCACCTGCAATGCTTGCATCCCATACAGGCACTGGTTCGGGTCCTGGCTGCGCCACTTCCCATCCAGCTTCCTGCTAATGTGCCTAGGAAAGCAGTGGAAGATGGCCCAAGTGCTTGGACCCCTGCACCCATGTGGGAGACCTGGAAGAAGCTTCTGGCTCCTGGCTTCGGATCGGCTCAGCTCCAGCCGTTGCGGTCATTTAGGAGTAAACCAGTAGATGGAAGACCTCTCTCTTTCTCTGGCTCTACCTCTCTGTAACCCTGTCTTTCAAATAAAGAAAACATTAATATCTTAAAAATTTTTTTTTACTTATTTGAAAGGCAGAGTGACAAAGAGGCAGAAACAGAGATAGAGAGATTTTCCATCCAATGGTTCATTCCCTAAATGGCTGCAGCTAGGCTGATTCCAGGAGCCAAAAACTCCATCTGGGTCTCTTTGGTGGGTGGCAAGAACCCAAGAACTTGGGCCATCATCTGCTGCTTCCCAGGCACATCAGCAGGGACCTGGGTCAGAAGCACAAAGCAGGCAGGTCTCTGATATGGGATGCAGGTGTCCAACCCTCACCCTACCCATGCCCTTGTGAAAGGTCCTGTGCCACAGGCTGAATAATGCCCCTAGCAAGGACATGCTCACGCTAACCCTCAGAACCTAGGCACACGACTGTCCATGGCAAAAGGAACTCTGCAGGTGTGATCAAGTGAAGGATCTTGAGAAGGGGACACGGCTGGTCCTGGGGCAGCTGGGTGGGCCCAAGGTCATCGCAAGGGTCAGGGTCCGAGACTTGTCTCTGTGATGGACGGAGGAGACTGGAGGAAGCTACGCTGCTGGCGAAAGATGAAAAGGAAGGGGCCTAAGTCGCCTCGGGAGGCTGGAAGGGGAGGGGAGAACTCCTGCTCAGGAGCCTCTGCAAGGACCATGGCTCCGAGAACACAGCCTGGCTCACACCTCTTCACATATTTTTATTTTATTTTTATTTTATTTTATTAAGCCTACAAGCCCCCCCCCTTTTTTTTTTTTTTTTTTTTGCAGAGGTGGAGGTATTTATTAGCAACAGGGAGAGAGGCAGGCAAGCAGAGATCTCCCATCCAATTGTTCCCTCCCCAAATGTCCACACTAGCTGGGGCCGGGCCGGGCCAAAGCCAGGAACTCAATCCAGGTCTCCCACGTGGCCAGCAAGAACCCTAGGACTTGAGCCATCATCTGCTGCCTCCCAGCGTGCACATGAGCAGAGGAATCAGCAGCAGAACCAGAACTCAAATCCTTGCATCCCACTGTCGGATGCTGGTGGCCCAAGCGGCTTCTTAACCACCGCACCAAATGCCCGTCTCCCCGGCCTAACTTCTGACACCTACACCTTGCAGATGGTACACCCACCCGTGTGTTGTTTTAAGCCACTAACATTGGTGAGACTGACTGTCACAGCAGCAGTGAGGAACAGGCACACACGTGGCTCTGAATTCTAATGACCCGAGTGTCATTAGAAGAAATGTTCCCAGGTGCATTTCTTCTCAATGCGACAGAGGCCAAGGCACCACTCGGCGCTCGACAAAGGCCGGCAGGACTGGGGATCGTGTCTGGAGCACCTCGCACCACGCCCACAGCAGGAGAAAGGTAAGCAGTGGTCCAGGCCAGGCCCGGAGCCAGTTCCTCCTCCTTAATCAGTTTCCACATGAGTCACTGCCAGCAAGTTTCCAATGAGCCAGGAAACGGGGGGATGGGTGACTGCTCATCCACCCCATCAGCCTGTGCCACCTGGCCCCAGATGAGGGCCAGAGCAGGGGCTCAGCCGCCCTGCCACGCCACAGGGAGGAAGCGGGGAGGGACCAATCTGAGAAAACGGACTGCAGTGGAGCCTCCCCCACCCCATCTCCCAGGAAAAGCAGTCCACCAGGAAGCTTCATGGAAACACGAAGGAGCCGGCGCTGTGGTCTAGTAGGTAAAGCCGCCGCCTGCAGTGCTGGCATCCCATGTGGGTGCTGGTTTGAGTCCCAGCTAGCTGCTCCACTTCTGATCCAGCTCTCTGCTATGGCCTGGGAAAGCAGAAGATGGCCCAAGTCCTTGGGCCCCTGCACCCACTGTGGGAGACCTGGAAGAAGCTCCTGGCTTCAGATTGGTGCAGCTCTGGCCATTGTGGCCATTTAGGGAGTGAACCAGCGGATGGAAGAACTTTCTCTCTGTCTCTCCTCTCTCTGTGTAACGCTTTCAAATAAGTAAATCTTAAAAAAGAAAGAAAGAAAAAAGAAAAAGAAAGAAAGAAACATACACAAAGGTACTTCCAAAAGCTTGCAGAAAAGTGGAATTAAAAGGTAAAGTTTACTTTGGTGCAAAGAAATTTTGAAACCCGTGAATAGTTTTTTCTTAACACACATTTTTCATGAACTCTTTGCACCAAAAAAGTCCTGTTTCTATAGCCCCTGGACTAAAGCCAGCTGGGGACAATTACCAATGATCCTAAATTGCTGTTGCTCACAGCCAAGTGGCTTCCAGAACAACTTGTCACCAAGATGGTGCCTGTCGCTCCCCCTCTTCGTGGAGGAGCAACACAGGACCCTGCGCTGTTCTTTCGTCTGCTCGGCCCTCCCCGGGTTTGCTGCTGGTTCTTCCCGGGTTGGCTACTATCCCTTCCACCTCCGTGGAAGGGCAGTTCCCCCTGGCCACATTCCCCACTTCCGCAGGGGAGTGGCACACCGCCGGCCGGTTCTCTCGGGGGCTGCACGGGTTCCCTCAGATGTTCCCCATAGATGTTCCCTGGTGCATGCCGTCTCTCTCCTCCTTTATAGTCCTCCTCTGCCAATCCCAACTCGGCTGAGTACGCTGCTCTCCAATCAGGAGCAAGTCCTACAGTTAATTGGTTGAACTGGAGGCAGCTGTGCGGAAGCTGTTTACTTCTCTCCCAGCGCCATATTGTGGGAGAGCAGATGCATAGAATAAGTCCTAATTCGAGTAACTTAGTCTAGTCCGGATTGCTCCCCACAGATCCCCCTTTCTTTTTATTTTTTAGCGTTGATACGCGCCTGTCTTCGGTGTCCCGCGGCACACACTCTGCTGTACTTGCTAGAGTTGCCACAGGCTCTTACAAGTCCTATCAATCAGGAAAACCGAATCCAGGTCCTCTCTTCGCCATTGTGAGGAGGTTTTTAGGCGCTGATGCATGCCTGTGTTCGGTGCCCTGCAGCGCATGCTCTGCTCTGCCTGCAGGGGACTTACAAGACCTATCAGGCAAACCGAATCCAAGCCTTCTCATTGCCTTATTGTGGGGGAGACTTATTAGTGTTGGTTCGTGCCTATCTTCGGTGACCTGCAGCTCATACTCTGGTCGAGCTTTGCTGGCGCTTACCGCCTTAAATCAGGCAGACCGAATCCAAGCCTCCTAATTGGCATGTTGAGGGGAGGCCTTATTTTTCTCTATTTCTCTATCTCCGGGCATTCCTACCTCTCCCATTTCACTTCTATCTTCCAGCATTCCCATTTCTCTTTTACTTCACTTCCAAACTTCTGTTTCTCTTATCCCTGCGGCTTTCCGGCACCTCGCCCCGCCGGCGGGTTCCCGGCTCTGCGCCGCTTCAGCCTGCGCGCCTCTCTGCGCGGCTTCCCGGCTTTGCGCGGTCCGCGGTCTCCACGCTTAACCCTTTCGCGTCTGAACCACGGCCTACGCCAGCGTTCCCTATCTATTCACGCCCCGTGCTCTCTCTGCACGCGGCGGCTTCCGCGAGTAACACAGCGTAGCTTGCGTCTCCGCCACTAGGATTCAATCTAAGTTCCCCGGGCTAGCCTGGCGAATTCAACCCAGCGTACGTCTCCGCCCCACGATCTGGCTTCCCGTCCTTTGCTCCCCGGGCTAATCAGACGGATCCCAATCTGGCTTACGTCTCAGCTTCTGGTTTTAACTTTTCGCCCCCTATTCCCGGGCTAACTTGAGAATCCCAAAGTGGCTTTCGTTTCCGCCTTGGCCTGCCCCCCGCGGCTTCAATTTCCCTAACATTTTTCTCTACCCGGTATGTTTCCCCAAGCTTTCCTCCAACGATATTCCTCCCTCATTTCTCCTGGCCTCTCCCCACAGTCCGCGTCCGAATCTGTTTGTTCTAGCTTTCACTTTCGCTTTCGACCTTAGAGATTTCTCCCAGCTTCCCCCCGTAGTCCGTATCCGAGTCTATGCCTAGGCTTTCAATAGCTTCTTCCGGCACCCTTTTCGGCCGGCTTTTCCCTAGGCTGTTTGCTAGTCTCTCTCTTCGATATTTTCCCAATTCTTCCCGTTTCTTCCCTCCTAAGTTTCATATCCGTCCTAAGTTTCCTATCCGAGTCATTTCTTCCCTCCTAGGTTTCCTATCCAAGCTAGGTTTCCTATCCGAGTCACGGCACCATTATGTCGCTCCCCCTCTTCGTGGAGGAGCAACACAGGACCCTGCGCTGTTCTTTCGTCTGCTCGGCCCTCCCCGGGTTTGCTGCTGGTTCTTCCCGGGTTGGCTACTATCCCTTCCACCTCCGTGGAAGGGCAGTTCCCCCTGGCCACATTCCCCACTTCCGCAGGGGAGCGGCACACCGCCGGCCGGTTCTCTCGGGGGCTGCACGGGTTCCCTCAGATGTTCCCCATAGATGTTCCCTGGTGCATGCCGTCTCTCTCCTCCTTTATAGTCCTCCTCTGCCAATCCCAACTCGGCTGAGTACGCTGCTCTCCAATCAGGAGCAAGTCCTACAGTTAATTGGTTGAACTGGAGGCAGCTGTGCGGAAGCTGTTTACTTCTCTCCCAGCGCCATATTGTGGGAGAGCAGATGCATAGAATAAGTCCTAATTCGAGTAACTTAGTCTAGTCCGGATTGCTCCCCACAGGTGCCGTGTTCCCGGAAGACGGTACAGCCAAGGAAACCACTAACAGAGGTGCTGGAAATGATCCCTGCTCATCACAGACAGAACCCAAGTTCCCAGAGGCCCTCTCTCTTTCAGCTCTGGTCCAAAAGGTTCACAGGACCACTGCTAAGTCGCAAATTCGGGGACCCAGCCTTTCAAATGAGCCCCACCAGCTGCCCTGCAGGGCTGCTTGCTTTGAGGCGTCTAGGCTGCCGGGAAAAGGGAGCCACACTCCAAACCATCAGCACTTATCCTGCCTCTGGCTCCCAGGCACTGGAGCAGCTCAGCAAGAATGGCCAGGCATGGGGGACCCCATGGGACCCGCTGAGTTCCCCACAGAGAAGAGAAAACCCCAAGGGTGTGCAGGATCCCACAGAGGCCACCCGCCTTGCAGCCCAGTCAGGCAGGCTGGCTTCCGCTCCTGCTCCTCCAACTTTCCTGGCTCTCTGTGGCCTTGGGCAAGTCCCTGGACCTCACCGAAGTTCAAGGTCTTCATCAGCAAAACGGGCATAGTAGGTGGTGCCTACCTCAACAGGTGTCTCCAGTACTAAGACGATACAAGGAAGGAACCTGTACATCTAGCACCCAGCGCGCCCACCGAGAACGGGGTGGGGGTGGGGGTGATGACGCATCAATCCTACTTGTCCCACGAGCACCAAGGCAAGAGATTGTTCAGACTTGCACCTGAAAATTTTGATCCACATCTCAAACTAACAAGGAAAGTACGGGGCCAGCAGGTGGTGCAGCAGGTAGAACTGCCACTCACAACTCCAGAATCCCGCATCAGAGTACCAGTTCAAGTCCACTTCCAACCCAGCTCCCTGCTAATGCACTTGGGAAGGCAGTGCATGAGGGCCCAAGTACCTAGGTCCTTGCTACCTATGCAGGAGACCAGGATGAAGTGCCAGGCTCCTAGCTTTGGCCTGCCCCAGCCCTGGCTGTTGAGGGCATTTGGGGAATGAATCAACAGCTGGAAGATATCTCTCTCTCTCTCTCTCTCTCTCTGCTTTTCAAATAAATAAAATCTTAAATAATAATATAGGCACAAGTTAAACTTGGTGAACCAGCATGACTCAACCCTCCCCCACCAGCCTGGTGTTTACCCATCCCCTATGATGCCAGCACCAATCTGGACCATGACCTTATAAGGGAAAATAGAGCGACTCAGGTGGACAGGAAAAGCATCTGACAGGCCAGCCCGACAGAAGGTCGACCAGATGATGAAGGGTGAGTGAGTCAGAGCTGGAGAGGAGTAGAGCCAAGGCAGACTGTGGGCCTGCACAGGCCCAGGAGGAGAGGCAAGCGGAGAGAGCCACAGCACAAGGAAGGGACCAGCAAGTACCATGGAGACACGGGCCTGGGGCTTCCCACCCAGCTCTAGGAGGCATGCCAGGGAGAGAGGTGCTGGCAAGGGCCCCGGCGCCCACAGGGACTATCACACGGGGGAAGCTGCAGGACAGGGCTCAGGACTACAGTCAGCACTCGCCAAAGCAGACCAGCTCTGGGCGGGATGATCCCACGGGAGCAAGTGGGCAGGCCCCACTGCCTTGGCTGCAGTTAAAACACACCAGTGCCCTTCATCCCGGAGCCGTGAGCTTCAGGCTTCATTCATTGACAAGTATCTCTCTAGCACCTCCTTGGCCCAGAAACATCACAGCGGCCTTGTGGGAGGCACAACGGTGATTGACTCTCAGGCCCCGCTCCCAAGAGCTTATACTGCCGTGAGAGAAACAGGTGCATCGGCAACAGCAGCCAGCTAGAGAGTGGTGTCGCGAGTGGCACGGGAGTTCGAGATGGCCTTGCCTCTATGTGCTCAACACTTCTGAGCACGATGCTAAGCCCTGGGGACAAAGAAATGAGTAAGCTGTCCTGTCTTTTGAGGAACTTGAACTCTACAAGGAAAAGCAGCTACAGAAACATTATTCACAAAACAATGCCGCCAGTGCTGGTGCAGGAGCAAGAATAAACAAACTGTGCTGAGACAGGGAGTAGCCAGAGAAACTGGGAGGCCAGGGAGCTTGTGCAGGTGGAGGTGACATTCTAGCTGAGTCATGAATGGTGAGTAAGCTTTCACTGTGGAGGGCAGTAGCAGATGCCACGGAGGGAGAGTTCAGGCCCAAGCACCTGGGCATCTGGCAGCAAGAGGCCAGGCCGGAAGGCAGGTCAGGACAGACAGAAGGAATGTGTGCGGCCTTGTGAGAAGGGACACACCCAAACCAGGTCAGGCAGAGCAATTACCAAGACAGGCAGGAGCGGAGCGGGAGAGTATGCCCTAAAAAGGCACTAACTGCAGTGACGTGGGACCATAGCGGGCGGCGTGCACAGGGCTGAGGACTGTTCCAGAAGAATGCAGGGTTCCCCGAGAAGGTGCTGACTGTTCAGAGAGAGCTCCCAGGAGGAGAGCGAGCCGGGGATGGGGCTGCAAAGAGGAATGAGACCCACTCCAAGGTGTGTGCCGGGGAAGAAATGAGGCCCAAGATAAATGTGTGGCCGTGAACATTACCTGTTCTAGAAAAAGAAGCAAGGCTGGAGGTCTCCAACACGGGGGGGGGGGGGGGGGATCCCCATCGGGATTCTGGGTGGGGAAGGGGCTGCTGTGCCTCCCACCACTAGAGTGAGGACTGTCAATTTCCCCAGATTCCCAACTTTCCCTTTCCAAAGCATGACAGAGTTGGGGGAGGGGGCAGGGCGGAAGGCAGCTCCCCAAACACAACCCTCCCTCAGTCCGAAGCCTCCAGATCCAGAACCTCTGGCAGCTGGGAACCCCACCCCAGCCCTCCCATGCCTCCGGCAGGCTCCAAGGAGCCCCCACGCCCCTCTCCGCCCAGGGCGGCCCTAAGTCAGGAAAGAGGATTCTCCAGGGCTCCTGCACAGGTTAGGGACTCTCCGAGGCAGCCGGCCTCAAGGGGGCAGGGGTCACACACGTCCCCTGGAGGATCTGAGTCCTGCAGGGCCCGTTAGGCCCCTCCCACCCCACAGTGCCTGCCCATCCCCCACGTCCCCGCCTCCCAGGCCAAGAGGCCTCCAGCAGAGTGGCCTGGGAAACTCATCCAACCAGTTCCTGGGTGGAGGAGAGGAGCTTTCTCCCTGGCCCAAAGCATACTCAGACCAGGATTCGGGCTGGCCCACGGGGCAGCGGCAGTCACTTAAAGCCCAGATTCTGGACACAGGCCGTAGGGCCACAGAGGTCACTCCAGGAAAAGGGAGAATTTGAATCAGGGTGTGAGAGACAAGGCCAGGGCAGACACGAGCTGCCCCAGCCCTCTAGCTCCTGCTGCCCACAGCTGCAGAAATGGGGGGCACAGGGCCCCGCCTGACCCGGCGTCCATCTGGCATGGGAGAGAACCCCTTTCACCTGCCCCACCAGCCACCACTTGTTTGATCCAAAACAACCACCCCCTGTGGATTCTGGGAAAAGGAAATTTCAGGAAGAAGTGGGATTAACTCTGCTTTCCCCGGTGCCTGCTGCCAGGGCCTCCTACAACCACCCCAACTCTAAAGGTTCAGGCCGAGAAGACCCTCGGAAGAAGACCCTCCTCAACGCCACTTGCTGTCACCTCCCAAGGGATCATGGGAATCGTCTCGCCCAGGAACGCGGACAGGTCTACCCCAAGCAGCCAGGGCACCTGTCCCCAGTTCCTGAGCTCCCAAGGGAGGAAGCTGCCCTCTGGCCCCCACGCCTGCGGCTGGCCAGGCTCCCTGGCAGGTGGCTGCCAAGGCTCACCCTCCCCTAGCGGCCCAGCCGGTACCTACCGCCTTCCTCAACAGGGCTCCCATGGGCACACGCAGAGGGCGGCATCCTCCCGAGCCGGCAGCCCAGCAGTTAACACGCTCGAGGCCAGCAGCAGTGAGCTGCCACCACCAGCCCCGGGAATTAAAGCGCCCGCACGCCTCCTGCCCTCAATAAACGTCCTATTCAGACGCGTTCTGCGTGTGGGTCACACTTTCTGCATTTCTCTCATTCCTCGCTGCCGTGATGGGGGTGGGGGCAGCTTCCCGCGGGGTGCACAGGCCCAGGGCTGCCGATCTCTCCAGCAATGAAGCACACGGGACACGAAGTGCAGGAAGTCAGACTGAGGGCTCATTCACTGCACAACAACGCTCTGTTCTCGTCGCGCCTCCCCCCACCATCACGGGCCCTCCAAGCTGGAGGACGTTAACCCTTGCACTCTCCACAGAAGCAGGGGCGGAGCAGGGATGGGGGACATCTGGCTTTATTAGCCCAGTGTGACAGATCAGGAGGGCGGAGCTGAATTGACCAGAGGTCCCCTTAACACCTGCTTCCATGCAACTCCTGACCCACACTCACCCAGGGCCGGGCAAGCCAGAGAGTCAGGGCTTCTTCACCACCCACACCGCCTCCCAAGGGGCCAGAGGCACGGTACAGGAAAGCACAGTCCCTGGGCCCCCATCACCGGCATGCCCCTGCCGCCGCCTGCCCTTCGACAAGCCACTCAGACCCAGCTCCTACACCAAGGGGCACGCTCAGAATGAAGCCATAAGGAGGTTCAGAACCTCCAGAGGCCATTTATGGACCAGCAGAATACAGCTGGGCAGAGCACCCAGCCTGGTCCTCCACGCCCTCACCTGCCCGGCCCCTAACTCCATGGCAACCTCCTAAGGAAAGGACCACAGCGGCTGTGCCCTCTGCCCCAGACGTCGGAGCACTCACATCCCCACGACGGATTTCAGCAGCTGCGTGGACACGGGCAGGGGTGGCAGGCAGTGTGTGGGCACAGGTGGAGGAGAGGCGTGGAGGGCCACACTGCTCACCCCCTGCTCCAGGTGTGATCCCAGCGCGGGCGAAAGCTGCAGAACAGGCTGAGAGGATTCCGTGAAAAGAGGACGCCTCGGGCTCACTCACGGGCAAACCACCCGCCAGGTGCTGGGGCCGGAGCAGGGACGAAGACTCATTCTCACAGAGCCCACGTCCCAGCGGGGGGAGAGGGCCGCCAAGATGAGTGCTGGTGGGAGAAGTGCTCCGGAGCAGGTGCAGCAGGGAGAAGGGCGTGTGACGGGGGTCAGAGGGATTTCGATAGGCAGGCCTGGGGGAAGGCGGTGAGGGGGTGACAGCTATCGGGCGAGCCGCAGCTGGACAAGCCAAGCTCCAGGGACAAGGGCCTCTCGATAGCTTTGCTCTGCAGCCCACCTGGACAGGCTCATGACGAGCGGGCACTTCATCATCAGACTTCCAGAATGTCTTGTTGGTAAGCAGCCCACCCTCTGCAACTCAAGATGAAATGGACAAACCAAGGGGCGGGCATTGTCAGCACAGAGGGTTAGGCCACCAGCTGGGACACACACACACCCCCTGGCTGAGCAGTTGCTGGTCCAGTCTCCTGATGATGCATCCTGAAGGTAGACAATGATGGCCTAGTAGTCGGGTTCCTGCCACGCATGCAGGATGCCCAGAAGGAATTCTGGGCTCCTGGTTTCAGCGGTGCCCAGCCTTGGCTGTTTGCAGTATAGGCATGTAGGAAGTTGACCAACGTACGAAGATGTGTGTGTGTGTGTGTGTGTGTGTGCAGGCACGCATGCATGTGTGAAAGAGAGAGAGACAGAGACACTCTGCCTTTGAAGTAGGTGAAAATAAACATTTTTACAAACTACGAACCCCATGAGGAAGCAAACCCTCAGGAACACTAAGAAGTAACTAGGAAAACATAAAACATCTGACAGACTCGAAAACAAATGCCTGTATAAAGTGACTGAACAGACAAAAACCGTAATGGGAGGTCAGACAGCGCGGGGGGACCAGGCAGCTAGGAAAGGTGCCAAATGGGCACCCGGCCTGGCGGTTCAGATGCTGCTCCGGAAGCCCACACCTGGGACTGCAGGCCAGGGTTCGAGTCCCAGCTCCGCTCCCACCCCAGGCTCCTGGCAGGCAGCAGGTGATGGATCAGGTAGTTTGGGCACCTGCCACCCACGTGGGAGACATGGATTCAGTTTCAGGCTCTCAGCTTCAGACATTCGGGGGCTGCACCAGCAGATGGGAGAGCTCCGTCTGTCTGTCTCTCTCTCAGTAAACATTTTTTAAGAAAAACTACTAAGCAGGAATAGAAGACAATGATGTTGAAGTTAAGAACCCAACAGGTTCCATAAAAAATGAAATGCAACTACAGAGAGAATTGGTAAAATAAAAAGTAAACTGAGGCGGCCAGCGCTGTGGCACACAGGGTTAAAGCCCCAGCCTGCATCGCCGGAATCCCACATGGATGCCGGTTCAAGTCCCCGCTGCTCCACTTCTGATCCAGCTCTTTGCTGTGGCCTGGGAAAGCAAAGGAAGATGGCCCAAGTCCTTGGGCCCCTGCACCCACGTGGAAGACCCAGAAAGAGCTCCTGACTCCTGACTTCAGATCAGCTCAGCTCCAGCTGTTGCGGCCATTTGAGGAATGAACCAGCGAGCAGATAGAAGACTCTCTTTCTGGCTCTACCTCTCTCTGTAACTCATTCAAATAAATAAAATAAATCCTTAAAAAAAAAAAAAAGTAAACTGAGGAAATGATCCTAAATTCAATTCTAAGAGATGAGATGGAAAATATGAACATAAACAGACTTAGAGACCCATGAAGTTCCGTAAAAACAAAAAGGAAAAAATGGGGGAGGGGAGCAAATTCCAAAGAAATCATGTCTGAATTTTCCAGATAAGTGGACAGGCAGAAGTCTTCAGATTAGGCCGGCGCCGCGGCTCACTAGGCTAATCCTCCGCCTTGCGGCGCCGGCACACCAGGTTCTAGTCCCGGTGGGGGTGCCGGATTCTGTCCCGGTTGCCCCTCTTCCAGGCCAGCCCTCTGCTGTGGCCTGGGAGTGCAGTGGAGGATGGCCCAAGTGCTTGGGCCCTGCACCCCATGGGAAACCAGGAGAAGCACCTGGCTCCTGCCATCAGATCAGCGCAGTATGCCGGCCGCAGCGCGCCGGCCATGCTGGCCATTGGAGGGTGAACCAACGGCAAAAGGAAGACCTTTCTCTCTGTCTCTCTCTCTCACTGTCCACTCTGCCTGTCAAAAAATAAATGAATAAATAAAAAATGATAAAAATAAAAAAACAAGTCTTCAGATTAAAGGTACACAACAAGTTAAATGTAAAAGAAATTCACATTTGCACACAAGGTAGTATAAGTGCATAACACTAAAGATAAGGAAAGACCATAAACAACGAATAAACCAATGAATTCAATAACTTCGATGACACACACAGATTCCTAGAATGACACAAACCACTGCCCGGCTCATGAGAAAACAGGAAATCTGAGGCAAGTAAAGAGACTGAGTTAGTCATTTGAAAATTGCAAATAAAGGGGCTGGCACCATGGCGCAGTAGGTTAATCCTCCGCCTATGGTAGAGAGAGGAGAGAGGGGAAAGGTGAGAGGGCAGAGGGCAGAGGGTGCCGGTCCTAGTCCTGGCTGCTCTACTCTAATCCAGATCTCTACTGTGGCCTGGGAAAGCAGCGGAAGATGGCCCAAGTGCTTGGGCCCCTGCACCCACGTGGGAGACCTGGAAGAAGCTCCCGGTTCAGATCATTGCAGCTCCAGCCGTTGTGGCTATTTGGGGGGAATGAACCAACAGAAAGAAGACCTCTCTCTCTGTCTCTCTCTCTCTCTGTCTGTAACTCTACCTCTCAAATAAATAAATAAAATCTTTAAAAAAAATTGCCAATAAAGAAAAACCCAGAACTACATGGCTTTACTAGAAAATTCTATGAAACCTTTAAAGAATTAGTTTGAAAAGACAGAAGAGGAAAGAACACTTTCCAACTCAACCTAAGGTGAGAATCAACCTGATGTTAAGACATCTCAAAGGGGCCAGTGCTGTGGCACACTGGATGAAGCCACATCCCACATAGGTACCGGTTCAAGTCCTGGCTGCTCCACTTCTGATACAGCTCCCTGCTCATGTGCCTGGGAAAGCAGCAGAAGATGGCCCAAGTGTTTGAACCCCTGCACCCTCGTGAGAGACCTGGAGGAAGCTCCTGGCTCCTGGCTTCTGGCTCCTCGCCCAGCTGTAGCCACTGAGGCCATTTGAGGAGTGAGCCAGCAGATGGAAGATATTTCTCTCTGTATCTCTGCCTTTCAAATAAATTAATAAATCTTTTTAAAAAAATTGATCTATGGGGCCAGCGCTGTGGTGCAGTGGGTCAAAACACCGGTCTGTAGCACGGGCATCCCATATGGGCACCAGTTTAAGTCCCGGCTGCTCTACTTCCGATTCAGCTCTCTGCTGTGGCCTGGGATATATCAGTAGAAGATGGCCCACATCCTTCGGCCCCTGCACCCAGCTGGGACACCTGGAAGAAGCTCCTGGCTCCTGGCTTCAGATTGCAACCCATCTGGGGAGTGAACCAGTGGATAGAACACCTCTCTCTCTCCTTCTCTCGCTATATAACTCTGACTTTCAAGTAAATAAATAAATCTTAAAAAAAAATTGATCTGTGTATTCAACACAATCAATATCAAAATCTCGGCTGACTTTTCACAGAAATTTACAAGCTGACTTAAATTCATGTGAAAAGCAAAGGACATCGAATATCCATAACATAAAAAAACAAGGTGAGAGAATTCATTTTCAATTTCAAAACTTACTACAAACTACAGATAAACACTGTGCTACACTGGCCTCAGGCAGACACAGGGACTAATAGAAAAGATTAAAGGCACAAGAAAAACCTCACAGATACACTCAACAGCTTTTCAGCAAGGGTCCTTTCAACAACTAGGACAACTGGGTATTCAAATGCAAAAGAATGACTCCACTTTGCACAAACCCCAAAACCACAGACCTAAATACAAGAACTAAAATTATCTCACAAGAAAAGAGAAATCTTGGGGCTGACACTGTGGGGCTGTGGGGCACAGTGGGTTAACACCCTGGCCTGAAGCGCTGGCCTCCCATATGGGTGCCAGTTCGAGACCCAGCTGCTCCACTTCCGATCCAGCTCTCTGCTATGGCCTGGGAAAGCAGTAGAAGATGGTCCAAGTCCTTGGGTTCCTGCACCCACGTGGGAGACCCCAAGGAAGCTCCTGACTCCTGGCTTTGGATCAGTGCAGCTTCAGCCATTGCAGCCAACTAGGGAGTGACCAGCGGATGGAAGACCTCTCTCACTCTCTCCCTGCCTCTCCTCTCTCTGTGTAACTCTGACTTTCAAATAAATAAATAAATCTTTTAAAAAAAAGGAGAGAGAAATCTTTGTGAGCTTGGATGAGCAATGTTCCTTCAATACAACATAGAACCATAAGGGGAAAAAATACAATCAAAACAACAACAACAAAAACCCAGGTAAACTGGACATCATCAAAATTAAAAACTTTCGTGTTTCAAAGAGCACTGTCAAGAAAGTTAATGATAAACCACAGAACGAGAGTTCTAGAACAAGAACTGTAAATCATGCAACAGGACTCAAAAAGGCATGGAAAATGAAATTAAGTTTATTTTGGTGCAAAAATTTTGAAAACCAAGCAACTTTTTGCATAATATGCATTTTCCAAAGCATTTTTGAAGGCCCCATGTATGTGTGGATTTCAAAAATTTTTTGGGTCACACAGCAAGTTATCTTTTTTTTTTTTTTTGAAAGTCAAAGTTACACAGAGAGAAGGATATAGAGAGAGAGAAAGAGGTCTTCCATCCGCTGGTTCACTCCCCAACTGGCCACAATGGCCAGAGCTGTGCTGATCCAAAGCCAGGAGCCAGGAGCGTCTTCTGGGTCTCCAACCCGGGTGCAGGGGCCCAAGGATTTGGGCCACCGCCCCCCACCCCCGCAAGATAAATAGCCCAATTTTACAACTGAAAAAGCATTTAAATAGATATTCCTCCAACAGCCAATAAGCACATGAAAAGATAGCATCATTAGAAAATGCAGATCAAAGCCACAGTTAATACTACTCCATACTCACTAGTATGGCTAAAATCAGAATGATGGAGATTAACAAAAAGAGTTGGTGAACATCTGGCAAAATCGGAACCTTGCACTTGTCTGGCAGGAGTGCAAAACAGGGCAGTTTTTACTGGAACAACCTAGTCGCTTCTCAAAAACTTACATGTAGGGTTACTACAGGGCCCTGCAATTCTGATCCCCAGATAACTGAAACCTAAAGTCCACACAAAAACCTGTGCCAGAAGGTTCGCATCACTCCCAGCAACCAGCAAGAGAAGCAAACCAAATATCCATCAGGCCACAGATAAGCAGATTCCACCCCTACAGTGCAACAGCATTCCTCAGTAAGAAAGAATGAGGCACTGATAAATGCTACAACGAGGAGGAACCTGGAAAACACATTAGGCCAAGCAGAGGAAGCCAGTCCACAAAAGGCCACATGTGACACCGTTCCTTTCGAATGGCACGCATTCAGAACCGGTAAACCCAGGGAGTGGCCGGTTGCCTTCGGCTGGGAGACAAGGGCTAACAGGTGCAGGGCTGGTTCTGCAGGTGCAAAAAGGTTTTCCAATGGGACAGCAGGGCTGACCGCACAACTCTGGATACACTGAAACCGATGACGCCTACACTTCACAGGCGTGAACTTTACCATATGTGAAATGTATCTCACTGAGGCAGCAGCGAGGGCAGCGGGGACACTGTGGACTACTGAATTGCCACAGCTGCAAGACAGCGGCCATTTCTCTGGGAAATCAGTTCCACGGTGCAAGGCTGAACGGTTCTCCACGCGGTCGACATGTGGGAGTCACCTGGAGCGTTTCGCAAGCGTGCTGGGCCCCCACCCCCCCACCAGGGTGTTTGTAGTTTACTGGTCTGATCTAGGGTGAGACTTCAGTATTTTTTTAAAGCTCCTCGTGAAGCTTTTGTGTACAGTCAGGATTGAGAACCAGCGTCATATAAAAAAATACTTTGCAGGGGCCAGCGTGGTAACGTAGCAGGTTGGACCGCTGCCACCAGCAACCCCAGCATTCCATAGGGGCGCTGGTATGAGTCCCGGCTACTACACTTCCAATCCAGCTCCCTGGTAATGCGCCTGGGAAGGCAGCAGAAGGTGGCCCAAGTGCTTGGGCCCCTGCACCCACGTGGGAGACTCCGATGAAGCTCCTGGCTTTGGCCTGGCTCAGCCCTGGCCACTGCAGCTGTTCGGGGAGTGAATCAATGGATGGAAGATTTCTCTCTCTCTCTCTCTCTCTCTTTCTCTAACTCTGTCTCTCAAATTAATAAAAATAAAAAGCTTAACAAAATACTTTCTATCACTAGGCTAATCCTCCGCCTGCGGCACCGTCACCCCAGGTTCTCGTCCCAGTTGGGGCACTGAATTCTGTCCTGGTTGGTCCTCTTCCAGTCCAGCTCTCTGCTGTGGCCCAGGAGGGCAGAGGAGGATGGCCCAAGTACTTGGTTCCCTTTAACCACATGGGAGACCAGGAAGAAGTACCTGGCTCCTGGCTTCGGATCAGCGCAGCGCCAGCCATAGCGGCCATTAGGGGAGTGAACCAACGGAAGGAAGACCTTTCTCTCTGTCTTTCACTGTCTGTAACTCTTTCTCTCTCTCTCTCTCTCTCACTGTAACTCTGCCTGGCAAAAAAAAAAAAAAAACTTTCCAGGTGAATTTTTTTTTTTTTTGACAGGCAGAGTGGACAGTGAGAGAGAGAGAGAGACACAGAGAAAGGTCTTTCTTTGCCGTTGGTTCACCCTCCAATGGCCGCCACAGCCGGTGCGCTGCAGCCGGTGCACTGCGCTGATCCGATGGCAGGAGCCAGGTGCCTCTCCTGGTCTCCCATGGGGTGCAGGGCCCAAGCACTTGGGCCATCCTCCACTGCACTCCCTGGCCACAGCAGAGAGCTGGCCTGGAAGAGGGGCAACCGGGACAGAATCCGGCGCCCCGACCGGGACTAGAACCCGGTGTGCCAGCGCCGCAAGGCAGAGGATTAGCCTAGTGAGCCGTGGCGCCGGCCCTCCAGGTGAATTTAAAACATGTGGCCAGCAAAACAAATTCAGAAGAAAATACACTAAAATGTTCACATATCTTTATAAAATCATAGTAGGAAAGGATTTCATGAACAAGACACAAAGTACAGGCCGGCACCGCGGCTCACTAGGCTAATCCTCTGCCTGTGATGCCGGCACACCGGGTTCTAGTCCCAGTCGGGGGGCCAGATTCTGTCCCGCTTGCCCCTCTTCCAGGCCAGCTCTCTGCTGTGGCCCGGGAGGGCAGTGGAGGATGGCCCAAGTGCTTGGGCCCTGCACCCCATGGGAGACCAGGATAAGTACCTGGCTCCTGCCATCGGATCAGCGCGGTGCGCCGGCCGCGGCGGCCATTGGAGGGTGAACCAATGGCAAAAGGAAGACCTTTCTCTCTGTCTCTCTCTCTCACTGTCCACTCTTCCTGTCAAAAAAAAAAAAAAAAAAAAAAAAAAAGATACAAAGTACAAACAAAAGACTGGTATAGGTGGCATTGCAATCAAAATTTTCCTATGAAGAATGACATTAATAAAGTTAAATCAATCCACGAGACCAGCATTGCGGCAGGCAAATTAAGCCACCACCTGTGATATCGGAATCCCATATGGGACACTGGCATCCCACATCAGAGCACCGGATGGAGTCTTGGTTGTTTCCTTTCTGACCCAGCTCCCTACTAATTCACCTGGGAAGACAACAGAAAATGGGTCCCTGCTGCCTACATGGGCAACCCAGACGGAGTTCCAGACTCCTGGCTTCAACCTGGCCCAGACCTGTCTGTTGCAGACATTGGGGAGTGAACCAGCAGATGGATGACCTCTCTCTGTCTCTCTCAGTCTTTCAAATAAATAAATAGTAAATCATTTTTTAGTAAAAGATAATCCATAGATACAAAGCATATAACTTAAAAGATTAATTATCTAAATATATATACACACTTGTATGTATATCTTTATGCATGTTTCTTAACTCCTACAGATCAACAAGAAAGAACACAATGGCAATTAGGAATGCATAAAGGCAGAATTACCTTTATTACTTTTTTAAAGATTTGCTTTATTTTTTTTTTTAATTTTTTTATTTTTTGACAGGCAGAGTGGACAGTGAGAGAGAGAGAGAAAGGTCTTCCTTTGCCGTTGGTTCACCCTCCAATGGCCGCCGCGGCCAGCGCACTGCGGCCGGCCCATCGCACTGATCCAATGGCAGGAGCCAGGTGCCTCTCCTGGTCTCCCATGGGGTGCAGGGCCCAAGCACTTGGGCCATCCTCCACTGCACTCCCTGGCCAGCAGAGAGCTGGCCTGGAAGAGGGACAACCGGGACAGAATCCGGAGCCCCAACTGGGACTAGAACCCAGTGTGCCGGCGCCACAGGCGGAGGATTAGCCTAGTGAGCCACGGCACCGGCCAAGATTTGCTTTATTTATTTGGAAGGCAGAGGAAGAGAGAAGGAGAGAAGGAGAGACAGAGAGACAGAGAGACAGAGGAAGGTCTTCCAGCCACTGGTTTACTCTCCAAAGAGCCACAGCAGCCAGGACTGATCTAAGCAGAAGCCAGCTGCTTTGAACTCCACCTAGGTCTCCAGTGTGGGTGCAGGGGCCCAGCACTGGGGTCATCACTCGCTGCTTTCCCAGGAGCATTAGCCAGAGAGCTGGATCAGAAGCAGAGCAGCTGGGTCAGAACCAGCATCTGATTTGGAAGGCTGGTGTCACAGGCAGTGGCTTATTCCACTGGGCCACAGACCAGCCCGAGGCAGACTGACCTTTAGCCTCTAACACAGCTCCAGGTCCGGAGCCAGCTGGCTAGGGAACCAGAGACGGGAGACTCTTCCCATCATCCCTTTAGGAATTTGAATCAGATGAATGTTTTGCCTGGCTGGCACAATTGCTAATGTCAAGAGCAAATACCAAATAGTAAATTCACCAATAAACATGAGAAGTGCTCACCCTTCCCATAACAAAAGTGCTAATGAAAAAACAATTTTCAAAATAATTTTAAAATACTCTTTTATATCCACCAGACTGAAAGGACAACCCAAATACTAGTGAAACAGGACCTCTCATATTTCTGGTGAGACTGGAAATCAGTTACAAGGCTCTTGGGGGCACTACTTGGCAGTGTCTTATCAGGCGCACTGTATGACCCAGCAATCCCAGTACTGGCCTACACACCAGACAAGACAGACAAGTAGATATTCAATGCAGTATTGTTTAAAATAGTGAGAAGGGCCGGTGTTGTGGCGTAGTGGGTAAAGCCACCGCCTGCAGTGCCTGCATCCCACATGGGGTTCTGGCCACTCCACTTCCAATCCAGCTCCCTGATAATGCACCTGGGAAAGCAGCAGAAAACGGCCCAAGTGCTTGGGCCCCTGCACTCAGGTGGGAGACTCAGATGAAGCTCCTGGCTCCTGCTTTGGCCTGGCCCAGCCCTGGCCATTGTAGCCACTTGGGGAGTGAACCAGCAGATGGAAGCTGACTCTCTTGTCTCTCCCTCTCTGTAACTCTGCCTTTCAAATAATTTTCTTTTTAAGAGCCTCCTCAGGGGCCGGTGCTGCAGCATAGTGGGTTAAGCCGCCACCTGCAGTGCTAGCATCCCATTTGAGTGACAGTTCAAGTCCCAGCCACTCCACTTCTGATCTAGCTCCCTGCTAATGGCCCTGGGAACAAAGAGGTCCAAGTGCTTGGGCCCCTGCACCCATGCAGGAGACCCAGATGAAGTTCCTGGCTCCTGGCTCCTGGCTTTGGCCTGGCCTAGCTCTGGACATTGCAGCTGTTTGAGGAGTGAGCCAGCAGAAGGAAGATCTTGATCTCTCTCTCTCTCTGTAACTCTGTCTTTCAAATAAATAAAATCTTTTTTTTTTAAAGATTTTATTTATTTGAAAGGCAGAGTTACAAAGAGGCAGAGGCTGAGACACAAGAAAGGTCTTCCATCTGCTGGTTCACTCTCCAAATGGCCACAATGGCTGGAGCTGCGCCGATCAGAAGCCAAGAGCCAGGAGCTCCTTCTAGGTCTCCCACTTGGGTGTGGGGGCTCAAGGACTCTGGCCACTGCTTTCCCAGGCACATCAGCAGGGAGCTGGATCAGATGTGGAGCAGCCGGGACTCAAATCGGAACATATATGGGATGCCAGTGCTGCAGGCCGAGGCTTTAACCTGCTGCACCACAGCGCCAGCCCCTAAAATAAATCTTTTTTTTTAAAAAGTGAATTTATTTTGGTACAGAAAAAAATTGAAACCATATACCTCTTTTTTTCATAACATACATTTCTGTGAACTTTTGAAAGACTCTTCTTATGCATAGTTTCCAAAAATTTGTAAGCTTATCTTTTAATTCCATTTTCTGCAAATTCTTTGAAGTACTCCTGTACATCAAAATTAAAATACCAGAATATTTGGGGCGGGCGCTGTGGCACAGTGGGTGAAGCCACCGCCTGTGGTGTCGGAATCCCATATGGGCGCCGGTTCGAGTCCTGGCTGCTCCACTTCCAATCCAGCTCTCTGCTATAACCTGGGAAAGCAGTAGAAGATGGTCCAAGTTCTTGGGCCGTTGCACTCACATGGGAGACCCAGAAGAAGCTCCTGGCTTCGGATCAGCACAGCTCCAGCCATTGCGGCCAATTGGGGGGTGAACCAGCAGATGGAAGACTCTGTGTGTGTGTGTGTGTGTGTGTGTATCTCAGACTTTCAAATAAATAAATAATTTTTTTAAGATTGACTTATTTATTTGAAAGTCAGAGATACACAGAGAGAGGAGAGGCAGAGAGAGAAAGAAGTCTTCCGTCCGATGGTTCACTCCCCAGATGGCTGCAACAGCCGGAGCTGCTCCGATCCAAAACCAGGAGCCAGGAGCTTCCCCCAGGTCTCCCACAAGCGCGCAGGGGTCCAAGCACTTGGACCATCTTCTACTGCTTTCCCACGCCATAGCAGAGAGCTGGATCAGAAGTGGAGCAGCCAGGACTTGAACCGGTGCCCATATGGGATGCTGGCGCTTCAGGCCAGGGCGTTAACCCACTGTGCCACAGCGCTGGCCCCTAAATAAACAAATCTTAAAAAAAAAAAAAAAATGCCAAAATACTGTAAGTTACTTACAGGCAACAGAAAATAATACAAAAACATACACAGGAGTGATAAACACCATTTTCATGAGATACTACTTATGGGGAGGGAGGGAAGAGAAAAGGATTAGGGAGAAAAAACAAAGGGAACAGATTTTGGCAGAGCGGGCTTAAGACATCCCTTGAGATACCCACATTCCACCCATATCAGAGTCCCTGGAGTCTCTGGTCCAGCTCCACTATCCATTCCAACTTCCTGCTAATACACACGTTGTCAGGCAGCAAGAGGTGGCTCGAGTACTTGGGTTCCTACCACCCACAAGGAAGAAAACCCAGGTGCGGTTCCTAGTTCTTGGTTTCCACTTGGCCCCGTCCCAGCTGCTGCAGGTATTTGGAGAGTGAACAGCAGATAAAGATCTGTCTGTCTCATAAGATCAAAATAATTTTTTACAAAAGAAAACCAGAACGCTTCAGCAGTATCTGTAACATCTTATCTCTATAATGAGAGAAGTAGGCATGATACAGTGAACTCCGGCCAGTTCAGAGGGGTCGGGGTGGGGGGTGTAAGAGGCTCCTCCTGCAGGGGCAGGTCCCAGCCACTCTGGAGACCAAATGCAGGACCAGCACCATGGCTGCAAGACACAGCATCCTGAGTCCAAACGGGAACGGCGCGGCTGATGGAAGAGGCCTGGGGGGTTTTAATTGCACCTCCTCCCTGGCGCTTTATGGCTTCATGAAGTCCCGTGTGGCAGCCCGGTAGATGCTTAGAATGTAAATGCACTGAAAGCGTTCCAATGCCTGCAGCGCCCACATTCCATATGGGTGCTGGTTCGAGTCCCAGCTGCTCTTCTTCCAATCCAGCTCTCTGCTGTGGCCTGGGAAAGCCAAGTGCTTAGGCCCCTGCACCCACATGGGAGACCTGGAAGAAGCTCATGGCTCCTAGCTTCAGCCTGGCCCAGCCCTGGTTGTTGTGGCCATCTGGGGAGTGAACCAGCAGATAGAAAAATCTCTCTTTTTCAAATAAATAAATAAATCTTAAAAAAAAAAAAAATGGAGTCTTCTCTGCTGGAACCAAACCTTGGCTAGCTGGATCCGTTTTGAGACAAACATGGCCCAAAAGCCACATTTGCAAAAGAGTGAGGAAGTACAGAACAGTGTGGAGCAGAGCCAAGAGCATGCGCCCCCGTCCATTCAGAAGTTCAAACTTCATCCCTGCCAAGTTCAAGGGGTCTTCAAAAAGATCATGAACTTGTGTATTGGAAAAACTGCATGGTTTTCAAAATAATTCTGTACTGAAATAAACTTATCTTTTTTCCACTAATGTTTAATGTGTATTTAAGAGACAGCTGCAGTCCACTGGTTCACTCCCCAAATGCCTGTGATGGCTGGCACTGGACCAGGCCAAAGCCAAAAGCTGGGAACTAACTGAGTCCAGGTCTCCAACATGGGTGGCAGGAGTCTAGCTACTTGGGCCATCACTGCTGTCACCCAGAGTTCATTAGCAGAAAGCTGGAGCCGGGAGCCAGGGCTGGGAATCCAACACGCGATGCAGGCAGCTTTTGAGGCAGCATCGTAAGTACTAGGCCAAACACCAGCCCCAAACTTACTCTTCTGCCCATGAACTTTCTGAAGAAACCGCATGTGACCTGAGTGATCCTGGACCAAGTCACCCGACCCTGGGGAGGCCTGGCCTCCTTACCCAGAAGGGGTAATAACCCTCACTCCGTCTCCTTGAGAGGCTCAGTAATACTGGTGCCTAAGTGTCAACATCTTTTGAAATTTTTGCCAATCGGACTGGGATACTTTTTTTATTTTTTTTAAAGAGTTTTGAGCACTTTCTTTGTTTCTTTCTTTCTTTCTAAGATTTATTTATTTATTTGAAAGTCAGAGTTACACAGAGAGAGAGAAGGAGAGGCAGAGAGAAAGAGAGAGAGAGTCTTCCACCCACTGGTTCATTCCCCAATTGGCCACAGCAGCCAGAGCTGCACCAATCCAAGGCCAGGAACCAGGAGCCAGGAGCTTCTTCTGGGTCTCCCATGTAGGTGCAGGGGCCCAAGGACTTGGGCCAACTTCCGCTGCTTTCCCAGGCCACAGCAGAGAGTTGGATCAGAAGTGGAGCAGCCGGAATTCAAACCAGTGCCCATCTGGGATGCCAGCACGGCAGGCGGTGGCCCTACCCGCTAGGCCACAGCACTGGGGAACCTTTTAAAAATTCGTCATCCATTTCGCCATCTTCCTAAACAGTTAAGGGAACATAAAACCTGTGTGGATGACTCAGGGTCACAGCCATCAGCAAAGCACCAATTACCCAAGTGATGAGCCTGCCGAGCAGGTGTGTCAGGCCACTGCCCCCACGCAAATGACCCCAGCTCTCCGCAGGGACCTGCTCGCCCTGAGCCTCCCGGTGACCACTTTCTCTCTCCGGGCTGCCTCCTCCACCCTCCTTTATTTGCTGCTGCTTATCTACGGTGGGACTGGGAAGAGGAGGCCGCCGCTTAACATGTCCAAGTCAAACTGGTTCTCAGGAGGCTGGCGAGACGAAAATGGAGGAACGTGCTGGCTGATGCGAGGCCTCCTGGGCTGTAGGAGGGACTTCAGAGAGTGCGGGGGAAATGGAAAGAAAATGTGTGGGGGTGGGGACTGGGCCCAGCACCTGAGACAGCCCTTGGGATGGCCACTTCGCACACTGGAGTACCTGGGTATCAGTCACAGTTTTGCTGCCGACTCCAGCTTCCTGCCAGTAGGCACCCTGGCCGGCAGCAGGTGATAACTCAGGTCACTGGGCCCGTGCCACCCACATGGGAGACCCAGACTGAATTCCCGGGAAGACAGGTGGCGAGGACTGCAGATGCCCTTACCCTCCCGGAGGCTGGAGGCATCCAGGGCGGCCTGCCCTGTGTCAGCCCAGCTGACCGCAGGTGCACTGCCTAGGCATCTTTCACCCGGGACACTCTGAGACAGGAACAGGACATCTGCGAACAGCACGGGAATTTCTCTAGTTCCTAAGGTTTCAACACACAGAGGGTTTCCTTTAGTTTGACAACCATTTCTTGGAATCCTATTGCACAGGCATTGAGGATGCGGGGGGAATGAGCAGGACACGTGGAGGCAGGCAGCCTGTTTCTCTCCATAAACCCTGCTGCCCACTGCCCCAGAGCCCTGGTTTACGGAAGTGATAGACAGGGAGCTGCAGAGCTTCCAACGCCCGCTGGCCACATCTCTCCTTGTGGCACCCCTGCCTCCCATCCTCCTGTCTCTAGCAAGAAACAGAGCAACGTCTAGCAGCCCCCAACCATTTGCCTGTCGCTCCCCCTCTTCGTGGAGGAACGACACAGGACCCTGCGCTGTTCTTTTGTCTGCTCGGCCCTCCCCGGGTTTGCTGCTGGTTCTTTCCGGGTTGGCTACCGACCCTTCCACCTCTGTGGAAGGGCGGTTCCCCCTGCCGCTTTCCCCACTTCCGCGGGGGAGCAGCACACTGCCGGCCGGCTCGCTCAGGGGTTGTCTCTCTCCTCCTTTATAGTCCTCTTCCACCAATCCCAACTCTGCTACCCACACGCCGAGTACGCTGCTCTCCTCCAATCAGGAGCAGGTCCTACAGTTTATTGGTTCAACTGGAGGCAGCTGTGTAGAAGCTGTTTCCTCCTCTCCCAGCGCCATATTGTGGGAGAGCAGATGCATAGAATAAGTCTTAATTCCAGTAACTTAGTCTAGTCCGAGTTGCTCCAGTTGCTCCCCACACTTGCCCAAGGCAGCCACCTCCACACCCTCTGGAATCTTCTCCAGCCCCATAGTCTGCTCAACGTGAAACAGAGGCCAAATCCATAAAAATCCAGCTCTTGCGCAGTCAGGGCTGCCTCCCAAAAAACCAACCAAGACTGTGTTCCAGAAGAATCATCTACCCCAGCAGCTAAGATGCCCACATCCCACGGTAAAACACCTGGGTTCAGTTCTCAGCTCCTGATTCTGATTTGCAGCTCCCTGTTAACGCAGACTCCGGGAGCTGATGGTGCTGGCTCAAGGAACTGGAGTCCTGCCGCTTAGGTGAGAGAAGATCTGGAGCGAGTTCCTGGCTCCTGGCTTCAGCCCTGCCCCAGTGCAGGCCCGGTGTTGTAGGCACCTGGGCAGTGAACCAGCAGATGGTGCTCCCTCCCTCCAGCTCTCTCTTTTTCCCTCTCTCTCTCTGTATGCCTCTCAAGTAATTTGAAATCCACGCATAGAGAGGTCTTTAAAACGTTCATGAAAAATGCATATTAAGAAAAAAAAAATACAGGGGCTGGCGCTGTAGCATAGCGGGTTGGGCTGCCACCTGCAGTGCCGGCATCCCATGTTGGCACCAGTTCGGGTCCCAGCTGCTCCACTTCCGATCCATCTCTCTGCTATGACCTGGGAAAACAGTAGAAGATGGCCCAAGTGCTTGGGCCCCTGCACCTGTGTGGGAGACATATAGGAAACTCCTGGCTCCTGGCTTCGGATCAGCACAGCTCCGGCCGCTGCAGCCAGTTGGGGAGTGAACCAGTGGATGGAAGACCTCTCTCCCTCTCTGCCTCTCCTTCTCTCTGTGTAACTCTGACTTTCAAATAAATAAATAAATCTTTTAAAAAGAAAAAGAAAAAATACTATCCACGGCCTTCAAAATTTCTAGCACCAAAGTAAACTTGATTTCTAATTTCATTTTCTACAAACTCCTTCGAGTACTCTCATATAGTCCTACTCTCCCTTTTATTTGCATTCCCAGATGGCCCAGCCTACCCAGAGCTAGACAGGACCCCTCTCCCCCACTGCCCCGTCCCATGGGATCAAAGCTCCAAGCTGGGATTACTCAGGGGGTGGGACGCCAGCACCAGCCCACTGACCTGCGCACTGCTGTGCATAACAGAGATGAGTGAAGCATAGTTGCTGTTGTTGAAATAAAGACAACAGAGGAGGGGACCCATAGCAGGGCTAGCCTCTGTCCTTGGGAAGCCGACACCCAGAGGGGCTGCCGGCCTCTCCCAGTGGGCCAGGTGTGGATGACAAGCTGGCCAAGCCTGCCCGGTGTCCCCGAAGCCAGCCAACTTCACAAACATGCTTGGGACAGACGGCTCAGGGCCCTTCTCTTGCAACTTCCTCTGAGGCCAGATGGTATCTAGCTCTCTACCCCAACTCGCAGGCCTGGAGTTCCTTCCTCACGGCGGCTGCCAGGCTGCTCAGCCTGCACCGCCAGGCCCTGGGAGGGAGAGGGCTGGCCAATGACCACTTGCCTGTGCCTGGCCCTCCACACCCATCGCACACTTCCTGAGCCAGGGCAGGGCCCCCAGGAAACAGCTGACCACAATTTTGACAAGAGGCCCGGGCTTCCAGCTGAGGGAGTGGCCATCGGGTCAGCTGGGTTGGGGGGGAGGGGCCTGCAGCTGGGGGACAGACAAGCCTGACTCTGGGTTCCCCTGGGCTCTGGCATCCCGTTACTTTACATTCTGGGCCTGAAGAGAAGCCGGCATGGCTTCCTGGGACTAGCTCTCACCACCTTTCTGGCTCTCCAAGCAGCTCCACCCACCACCCGCCCCAGCCCCCTACTCCCACCCTTATCTGGATGAGGTTTGCGGGGGAGGGGCAGCCTGCCTTCCCAGCTGTGTGGCCCTGGGGAGAGGCCAGCGACAAAGGTGTGATTCATCAGGGCTGGTTGGAAACAGGGGGAATTCCAGGGATCAGAGCCTCTCCATCAAGTACCTGTACCCCACCCCACCCCATCCTCACATCCTCCACCACCTGCCACCAGGGGTTGGATGGAAAAGGTTCACCAGCTAGGCAGGCTTCGTGGGTCTTCCCTCTTGACCCACCCCTGCCCCACACTGGCAGCCAAAGCTTTCCATCTCCAGTCCTCAGCGCTACCCCAGCAGCACCGGGCCCTCGACGCTGCTGCACACTCGGCCAAGCCCTGAATGCCAGCTCTCGCCTTGCTCACTCTCACAGCGCCACTCTGACATGCTAGGCGCGATGACTAACTCCCTTTTACGGGTGAGAAACGCAAGCTCAAAAGACTCAAGCCCCACATCAACAGCCCCGGGGCTACACTCAGGCTGGGCTGTGAGCCCAGGTGCGTCCAACCCCCAGCCCCGACGTGGGGGCCTGAACTGGGCGTCCAGGATGGAAAGTCAGACACGAAGGAAAATAGGAGGGGCCTTCCAAGAGCTTATGGAAGACGCAATTGGAAGACAGGCTTATCTGGGTGCTCAAAAGAGGAGCTTGAAATGCATGGTTTCTTTATAAATATGCATGCTCCATGGAGAACCCTGAATCTCCTGCTGAAGTGTCCCTGGCTACCGCATCTGTCATCTCTCTGGCATCTGGCATCTCGCCCCTCCCAGGACAATTCGCAGCGACCTTATCGCATTTCTCTGCTTATCAGTGACACATCATGTGTCTCCTGGATCCACCTTTGGTAGCATCAGCTCCCTGAAGCCAGAGGTGGCTGGACAGTGTGTCCACTGCTGGGTCCTCCCAACACCGTGCCTAGCATTCAAATACAGTAGCTGCTGAATAAATCACTGTTGACCGATACACACAACAAGAAGCAGGGGTGCAGGCAGACAAAGAGGACAACTCCACCACCTGGAAACAGCGAGGAAAGCTGAGAAGAGGCAGTGAGGGGAACCTGCCCAGGGGTGAGGTGTGGCCCCAAGGAAAGCCTGTCAAGAGGAATCCAGGGGAGGCGGCACTGTGGTGTAGCATATAAAGCCGCTACCTGCGGTGCCGGTTTAAGTCCTGGCTGCTCCACTTCTGATCCAGCTCCTTGCTGTGGCCTGGGAAAGCAGTAGAAGATGGCCCAAGTCCTTGGGCCCCTGCACCCACATGGGAGACCCGGAAGAAGCTCCTGGCTCCTGGTTTTGGACAGGCACAGTTCTGGCCGTTGCAGCCATCTGGAGAATGAACCAGTGGATGGAAGATCGATCTCTTTCTCTCTCTCTCTGCCTTTCAAATAAATAAATAAATCTTAAAAAAAAAAAAAAAGAGGAATCGAGGGTCTGTTATGAGGCGGAGACCCTTCCTGTTGGCATCAGGGATCCCCACTGCTGCAGGGTAGGGCAGCCAGGCGGACGAGGGCAGGCCTGCAGCCCCAGAACAAAGGCCTGTGGACACGCAGCTGGCCAGGGAGGCCACACAGAGCAGCAGTGGGCCCGAAGGGCAGCCTGGGAAGAGGTGGGGAGGGGAGGGCAGATGAGGAGCTTAAGGCAGCCCTGACTACAGCTGCAAAGGCAACACCCAGCAGCCCAGCACCCTTCCCCCACAGATTAGCAGAGGGCTCCAGAACTCACCCTCGAGGCCAGGGTGCAGCCAGGGCCCAGTGAGGAGGTGGACATGGAGGGGGCAGCCGGAATGCACTCCGATCTTCCCCTTGCAGCTCTGGTGCACCCCAGGCCGTGGCCTTTGGCCCCCTCCACTGTAAACACAGTGACCCTGAGATAGCTATGGATTTGGTAAGGCAAATGTTTACTCTGGAGCCGAGATAGTGGCAGGCCTGGGGTGTAAACTTCCACACTCCCGCTATCCGCCACCCCCTGTGGCAGCCAGTAAGCCGTAAAGCCCCCTCCCAAGGACCCCTCCTGTTTACCCACACAGGATCCCTGCACACCAGCTAGGAGGGAAAGCAGAGAGGTAGCCCCACTCGGCTCAGTCAGAAAAGATTAAGGGCGGAAATCTGAGCTCTGGCCCCCATGCAGCCGCAGGGACCCTGCTAAAGTCACCAGCCCCATCTGGGCTTGGGCGTGTCAAGGAGGCAGCTCCCCCTGGGGCCCACCAGCCCCAGTGGCTCTATGCTGGTCTCCTGCTGGTACTACCCAGCAGGGGCCAAGGTCAGGTGCTCCCTCACGCCCCCTGCTGTGTCCATTCCAAAATGAGGGTCCTTCCAAAAGTCTGTGGAAGGGGAGGGGCAGGAGTTTGGCACAGCAGCCAAGACACGGCTTAGAACACCTTGCATCCCACAGCCAAGTCCACTGCCAGATGGAGCCAAGACACAGCTTAGAACACCTTGCATCCCACAGCCAAGTCCACTGCCAGATGCAGCTTCCCGGGAAGCATGGCTCAAGCAGCTGGGGCCCTGTCGCTCCACCCACATGTGGACTGAGTTCTGGCTCTTGGCTGGGGACTGGCCCAGCCCTGCCTGTTGGCATTTTAGGGAGTGAATCAGCAGATGAGAGGGGTGTGTGTGTGTGTGTCTGCCTTTTGGATAAATAACTTTTCAGTTTGTGGAAAATGGGATTAAAAGTTGATTTGAGGGCAAATAATTTTGAAATCCATACATTCAGGGCAATCTTGTAACAGTTCGTTGAAAATGTGTACTAGGGGGGAAAAAACTATGCATGGAGTCAAGGGGTTGTGCAGTGGCACCTTCCAGAAAGGAGTGGGTGGAACCTGGGCGGTGGGGGGCGGGGCACAGGCAGCAGGAGTGCTAACTGCAGGAGCACCAACGGGCCAGGTCCTCCCAGCCGGCCCCCAGCCCAGAACCACGGGGAGGGGGCACACACAGCGGTTCTCACTCCACCCTCCTGCAGCCCAGGCTACTGCTGTGCGCTGCGGCAGAGCCCCGGCCCCTCCCTGCACTGTCACACCTCTCCCTTGCTTATCACTTCCCAAGCAAGCGCCAAGTGCCTGGGACGCCAGCAGAGGCGCAGCTGGGGACGCTCTGGGAACCCCCGGTGCAGGGTTCCCTATAGAGAGCCGCAGTCTGGGCCGCCCGGGGCCCCGATGCAGGGGCGCAGGGGTCGGGCCGCGGCATCTGCCGCCCGCAGAGCGCAGCGAATGACCTCCTCCACGGCCGCTAACTGCCGCCCCAAAGCCACACCTCTCCACCTCCAACCTTTACGTTTCCCGGGCCCGTGCTTCCTTTTGTTTTCGAAAGTAGTTCCTGAGAGCCGACGCAGCTAACCTAAACAACTTCTTGGAAATTTCACGCCTCACCCAGGCGTCCTGAACCAGAGGCCGGGGGAGGGAGGGTGCCAGTGACCAACCGATTCCTGGGGCGGGAGACGTCCAGGCGGCGGGGGGTGGGGAACCAGCGGCCCCCGAGCTCGGGGATCCCCAACACCCCGTTTCTGGCGCCTCCCTCCCCTCTCACCCCTCCAGGATGGAGAACTGAGATTCCCGAGGGCCAGCACCGTGGGGCTCCGACCCGGAACAGGCTGCGGGCGCACGGGACCAGAGGTTAAGGTCCTTCCCCGGAAGGGTCCACCCCGCCTGGGCCCATAGGACCAGCCCAGCGCCGGCCCTCGGGCGCCCGGGCGCGCAAGGGGAGCAGCAGGGCGCCGCCTCCCCGCCTGCCTGGATTTCCAACTGAGCCTCCCGCAAGCCACCCGGCGCGCGTTCGTTCCTTTTGTTTCCGGGATGGGCGCAAAAGGGTCTCCTGGCGCTATGCTCCCGCGCTCTAACCCAAGAAGGAGCCAGCACGGCCCGGGGCCCTCACCCCGCACGAGGCTGCTTGCGGAGGGAGCCCGGCAGGGCAGGAGTCCCGGCCTCGGGCCCCCAGCCCCTTCGCCCGCTGCGTAGAGGCAGCGGAAGAACCGAGGGACACTCACCGAGCGGTCGCCGCGCGCTGCTCCGGACACTAAGGGCGCTCGGCGCTGCCCAGGTGGCGCCGCGACGCGGGCGCGAGTTTGAAAGTCGCTCTCGGAAGGGGCTGTGGCTGCCGGCCGCCCCCGCCCTCCGCCGGCGCCTCCGCGGTCCGGGCCAGGTCCAGCTGTGCGCACAGCCCCCCCAGGGACCCCAGCCCGCGCGCCGCTGCCTAGCGCCCGGCAGGAAATGGGGGCCGAGCCTAGCCCGAGCCGCCGCAGGAGGGAGGGAAGGGGAGAAGGAGGGAGGGAGCCAGGGAGGGGCGGGCCAGGAATTTTTCCAGGAGGTGGAGACTCGGGCCCGCGGCTGGAATCCGGAGATTGGCAGCTCCGCGGGGGCTGGGGGAACCTTCACAGCGCTGCCGGCTGGAGCCCGGACTCAAGGCTGCTTTGGCCGCGGGACTTGGGCGCGGCTAATGATTAACGGCCGCAGGTGGGGCGGGCGCAGCCCCTCCCGGGCTGCCTAGGTGCGCTCAGGTACCGAGGCGCTCCTGTTGGGGGCCACCCGGTGTCACAGCTTTGGTGTCACCGCCTCCCGGGAGCGCACTGGACAGCCATAACACCCCCCACCAAAGAGGGCTTTCCCCCAAGTGACTCTAGGCGGCTCGGATTTGGCGGTCCCTATCCTACCTGAGCAGCTCCGCTAGTCCGAAAGGCGTGTCCTGGTTTCCTCCCTGAGACCCCTTACAGATGTAAATCCAAGCCTCCAAGGAGCTCCCAGGGAAGAGATAAAGCTGATAATTTGAGGGCGTGCACCAAAGGGGCTGTTCGGCGGGAAAATAAGATGCAGACACACCTGGTTGGTGGCACACCTTGTTTTTTGCAAAACACACACAGGGAACTGTGTCCTTATGTCTACGAGTGAGCCTGTGGCCATGCAAAGTTCCGCACCTGGAAGCTGGAGGGTGGAGGGGTGACAGTGGGGACAGGGACATTTGATGCAGACAGGTTAGCTTTTGTGCAACAGCATAAATCTAAAAACTCGTAATAATTCTCCTATAAACATCCTGGGATGGGGGCAGGAGACACTCTTTTCAGGCCACTGTCCAGGAGGACGAATGCAGGGATGGGACACTGACAACCACACCACTGAATCTGTTTGGTGTCCGGGTGTAGACAAGTGTGTATAGGAAACAATTTATAGAATTCTTGTTAAAACCAAACAAGTTGCCTCCGCGAAAAGAAAAAAGAAAAAGCTGCTCAGAGCAAATGTAAACCCCAGGTGATTTGCAGGGAGGGGCAGGGTGGCTGCGGGAGGAAATGGCTTTCAGGTGACTTTGAAACAGGATCCTGGCCAGGGTGAGGTAGAGACAGCCAGCTGCCCTCGCTCCCAGCTGCCGGCCGGGAAGCAGCGAGGGCTGGGCCCACGTTCCCGCAGGAGGGTCCCCTTGAGGCTGGCTCACAGAGCCCCAGACTCCAGCGCTGCCCAGGTGAGCGCCGACTGCAGGCAGGAAGGGAAGGCAGGAGCTGAACTCCCACGCCGGGCAGCCTGCAGGGCTCCCAGCTTGCAGGGAAAGCGAGAAGCTCCAGTCCCCTCCAGCCTGTCCTGGGCTGTCCTCTCTTAGCCTTCCACCCCCTGCTTTGTTTGTTTCTTCTCTGTGCACCTGAACCCTACCCATCCCTTCCTGCCGAAGAAGCCACGGGAGCCAGGACATGGAACAGTGTCAGTGACACGGCTAAGGACTGTCACTCGGTGACTGCCCAGCACAGCTGGGGCCGTGCGCTGCTCCTCACAAGCATCATCTCCCCGAATGAGATGGGAGACTACATCCTTACCCCCATTTTTGTGGAGAGAGCCCTGAGGCTCAGAGGCATGGCCCAGATTGTATAACCAGGCAAAGCAGTGTCACATGGCGGCCCAGGTCCAACATTTGAGTGCTAACTATGTTCTAGTCTTTAGCTGAGTGCTTTATAAGAACAATTGCAGGGCTGGCACTGTGGCGCAGCGGGTTGGCACCCTGGCCTGAAGCACCGCCATCCCATATGGGCTCCGGTTCTGGTCCCGACTGCTCCTCTTCTGATCCAGCTCTCTGCTATGGCCTGGGATGACAGTGGAGGATGGCCCAAGTCCTTGGGCCCCTGCACCTGCATTGGAGACCCAGAAGAAGCTCCTGGCTCCTGGCTTCGGATCAGTACAGCTCTGGCCATTGTGGCCATCTGGGGAGTGAACCTTCAGATGGAAGACCTCTCTCTCTGTCTCTACCTCTCTTTGTAACTCTTTTAAATAAATAAAATAAAATAAAATAAAATAAAATAAAATAAAATAAAAGAACAATTGCAGTGGGGCTGGCTCTGTGGCATAGTAGACTAAACCTCCTCCTGCAGTGCCAGCATCCCTTATGGGCACCAGTTTGAGTCCCGGCTGCTCCACTTCCCATCCAGCTCTCAGCTATGGCCTGGGAAAGCAGTAGAAGATGGCCCAAGTGCTTGGGCCCCTGTACTCATGTGGGAGACCTGGAAGACGCTCCTGGCTCTGGCCACTGTGGCCATTTGGGGAGTGAATCAGCAAATGGAAGACTCTCTCTCTCTGCGTCTGTGTAACTTTGCCTTTCATGTAAATAAAATAAATCTTGAAAAGAAAAAAAAAAAAGAACAATTGCAGTGACAGAAGAAGAAATTGAGGCACAGGCATACAGCAAGCAGCAGGCGGTGGACCTGGAAATCTAAAAGGAAACTCTGCTCTTTAACCATTGACTCCTCTGCTTCCTTTCTGACACTTTGTATATTTGATTCGGCACTTGATTATAATGCCTTCTATTGTTTCTAATTATTTTATATCACCAATTTACTAAAAAGGATTGCAGTCGCCTTGTGTGGCAGAAGTCAATAAAGCAATGCTGATGTCATATGGAACAATGCAAAGATTTCTTGAGAAACCACACGCTCTCACTCCCAAGAATGAAAATCTGTGTGCAGTCCATGCACAGCTCGGAGCCTCTCACCCTCTTACCAGTCCTTACTCCAGCTGTCTCCCCTCTTACTAGATCACTTAGTTTTATATCAATATCTGTATCTCTGTAATGCCCTTCATCAAAGAGATCTCCAACAAATACAGATTAATTCACCTTCAGAGGGGAAATGGCGATGTTCTCCCCATGTGATGGTGAGAAGACCATGATGGGGTTAAGATGACTCCTGTGGGAATCAGTGGCTGGGGGTGTACTCTCCTCTCTCCTCCCTCCTCCTTCCTAACTCTTGGCTGCCAACACTTGCGTGACAATTCCAAATCCCACAGCCGCAGGCCACCGAGTGGTCACAATAAAGGACGTTTCCAAACTGTCCTCTCAGCGGCTCTGTTGTAGCCCTCAGGAGGAGGAGGGGATATAAACCCAGCGAAGGCCTCTGCACTCCGGTGCTGCTCTCCTGGCTCAGAGAAGCGATGGCAGGCTGGGGGAGACTGGAACTCCAAACGTGGAGGAAGTCCCCCTCCAAGCTGGCCCGAGAAGCCAACCTCCGGGGTCTCAGAGCTTCCAGAGTTCCAAGCTGCAGTTTAGCAATTTTTCTCAAGGTATGAGCCACACTGACGGTGAAGGAAAAAATAGATAAGAATAAATAGATGGTAAATAGATAAACTTTTTGGAGCCAGCATGGTGGCACAGTGGCTTAAGCTGCTGCCTGCGATGCTGGCATCCCATAGTGGAGTTGTTAGTTCGAGTCCCTGCTGCTCTGCTTCTGATCCAGCAACCCAGGAAGGCAGCAAATGCTTCAGCCTGGCCCAGCCCAGGCCACTGTGGCCACTTGAGGAGTGAACAAACAGATGCCAGATCTCTCCCTCTCTGTTTTTTCTCTCTCTAGCACTCTGCCTTTCAAATAAATAAATAAGTCTTTAAATTGTTTTTAACTTTTGCACATCAAAGGACATCAAGAAAACAAAGAGACAAGTCAAGGAGTGGGAAAAATGTTTACAAACCATAACTCCAATAAGGGACTTACTGGAATACACGAAGAACTAGTACAACTCAACAATGAAAAGCAAGTAACCCAATTAAAAACTGGGCAAAGGATCTGAACAGATGTTTACAGAAATGGCCAATAAGCAAATGAAAAGATGCCCCACATCATCACTCCTCAGGGAAGTGCAAATGCAAAGGACAATGAATACTGCTTCACACCCACTGGCATGCCTCCCCTCAACAGCTCACCGTAACCACCGGCCAGGGGGCAGGGAAATGGGAGCCTTCTCCCACTGCTGCTGAAAATTTAAAATGGCACTGTAAGGAAAAGGGTGCAGAACAGAGAGGAGACAGGATACGAACCCGCAGCCAAAATGCATTTATTCAGGGAACGGTACAACTGTTTGGGAAAACAGTTTGATAATGCCTCAAAATATCAAATATTGATTTGCTGTGTGACCCAACAATTCCACTCCTAACTGTGTACCTGAACCCCAAAAAATTATTTATTTATTTGTTTGTTTGTTTATTTGAAAGGCAGAGTTAGATAGAGAGAGAAAGAGATCTTCCATCCACTAGTTCACTTCCCAGATGGCCACAATAGCTGGGGCTGGACTGAAGCCAGGAGCCAGGAGCTTCTTCTGGGTCTCCCACGTGGGTGGCAGGGGCCCAAGGACTTGGGTCATCTTCTACTACTTTCCCAGGCCATAGCTGAGAGCTGGATGGGAAGTGGAGCAGCTGGGACTCGAACTGGCACCCATATGGGATGCTGGTGTCACAGGCTGCGGCTTTACCTGCTATGCCACAATGCCAGCCTCCACGTCTGGACCTCTTAGCACCAGAAAACTCTGACATCAGAAAGAGGAAGAGGCTGTGGGGGAAGGGAGGAGGCTTCCCTTTTCATTCACGGGGTTCAGCTTGCAGCAGCCCACGGAGCTGTTGAAGGAAATGAGCTGATGTTTGCATGTGTGTCTGTAACAGAAGCATTTGCTAATCACTTGTGGTTTTTCAAGAACCTGGGAGCCCTGTGTGAACCACTTCTGGAGATCACTTATGTTCACCCGCCTTATCAGTAGATAAAGGGGCCACATTGCCAACACCTGAGACCAGGGAGTCAGCACCTGGGCAGCCTTTGATGATGGGGAGGTGGATTTACACACAACACAGGGCACTGTGTTCCTTCTCTGTCTTCTGCTTTTGGACTATTTAAAAAAAAATTTTTTTTTATTTATTTGATGGGCAGAGAGCCAGAGAGAGAGCTCTCATCTGCTGGGTCACTCCTCAAATGCCCAAAACATTCAGGGCTGGGCCAGACAAAAGCCAGGAGCCCAGAACTCAATCTGGGTCTCCCACGTGCTTGGCTGGGACCAGCTACTGTAGGCACCATCTGCTGCCTCCCAAGGCGTACAAGTGCAACTGGGCATGGAGACAGAACTCAAGCCATCCACCCGGAAATGAGATACAGGCATCCCAAACAGCATCTTTTTTAAAAAATTATTTATTTTTATTTGAAAGAATTACAGAGAGGCAGAGGCAGAGAGAGAGAAAGATCTTCCATCCACCGGTTCACTCTCTAGATGGCTGCAACAGCCGGAGCTGAGCTGATCTGAAGACAGGATCCAGGAGCTTCCTCCAGGTCTCCCATGCAGGTGCAGGGGCCCAAGGACCTGGGCCATCTTCTACTGCTTTCCCAGGCCATCGCAGAGAGCTGGATCTGATGTGGAACAGCCAGGACGTGAACCAGCACTCATACAGGTTGCTGGCACTGCAGGTGGCGGCTTTACCCACTACACCACAGAGCCGGCCCCCAAACAGCATCTTTTTTTTTTTTTATCTTTTATTTAATGAATATAAATTTCCAAAGTACGACTCATGGGTTACAATGGCTTTCCCCCCCATACCGTCCCTCCCACCCACCACCCTCCCCTTTCCCACTCCCTCTCCCCTTCCATTCACATCAAGATTCATTTTCGATTATCTTAGTATACAGAAGATCAGCTTAGTATACCTTAAGTAAGGATTTCAACAGTTTGTTCCCACACAGAAACATAAAGTGAAAAATAATAGATGATTTTTTTTCCCCAAACAGCATCTTAACCACTGCTCCAAACGCCTGCTCAGAGCTGTTTTCCAGCTCCATCTTTGTGTGTAGATAGATAAGGTAGATAAAGTGTCAACATGGAGTGATCAAGCCCTGCCCTGCCTAATCCTACAGTGGAAGATGGGGTGGGGCAGCAGGCATAGATACTGTAGGCTGAAGTAGCATTTTGTCTGTGTACCTCCTTGATCACTGTTAATATCTCCCAAAGACTTTCCACTCTGCCTGCGGGTTTCAGACCCGGGTGTGCCTGAGAGTCACCTGAAACATCTCTGATCAAGACTGATGCAGACCCCAGGGAGCTACACTCGTGATAGGCAGGAGTTTCTAGTGCCAGAGAGGGCCATTGCACCCACTTGGAAACCACTGGCTCCTAGGCAGCCCTGTGTCTTCCCCCTCCTGTTGCTTCCTCTTCCTCTTCCCTGAAATACAGAGGATTCAAAATAAAAGCCTTAAGGTGGAGCTGACGCTGTGGCATAGCTGGACATGGGAAATCTCAGCTGCTCCACTTCCGATCCAGCTCCCTGCTAACGTGCCTGGAAAGCAGCAGAAGATGGCCCAAGTGCTTGGGCCCCTGCACCCACGTGGGAGACCCAGAGGAAGCTCCTGGTTTCAGTTTGGCCCAGCCCTGGGCATTGCGGCCATTTGGGAGATGAACCAGTAAATGGAAGACAGCGCCCCCCACCCCTTCTCTCTCTCTAATTCTGCATTTCAAAAATAAATAAATAAATAAATAAATAAATCTTAAAAAAAAAAAAAGCCCTGAGGCCGGCGCCACAGCTCAATAGCGGCACCAGCACCCCGGGTTCTAGTCCCGGTTGGGGCGTCGGATTCTATCCCGGTTGCCCCTCTTCCAGTCCAGCTCTCTGCTGTGGCCTGGGAAGGCAGTGGAGGATGGCCCAAGTGCTTGGGCCCTGGACCCGCATGGGAGACCAGGAGAAGCACCTGGCTCCTGGTTTGAGATCAATGTGGTACGCCGGCCGCAGCGGCCATTGGAGGGTGAACCAACGGTAAAGGAAGACCTTTCTCTTTGTCTCCCTCTCTCATTGTCCACTCCGCCTGTCAAAAAAAAAAAAAAAAAAAAAAGCTTGAAATTCCTCCCAGGCTTGAAAGATACATGACCCTTGCTTTTTAAGACCTTGTGATGTTGAAATAAATCAGGCTTAATGTGTTTAATCAGATGGAAGCATCCCACCTTGATCTGTGTGCAGCATTAAAGTGCAACACCTTGGTGACAAGCAGGGCAGGGCAAGACTAGCAAGTACACACTGGAAGCCTCAGAAAACAAGCTGAGAGCTTAATTAGCAGGTCCTTGGCCAGTTACCTGCTGATGGAAGCAGTTCTGCCTGACTGTGATTTTCGTGGTTGATGTTTTCCTCTTAGACAGGGCCTGTGAGTTCCAGCCCTGGCTGGGACAAGGGATCCATGGGGCCCAGACCTGCACACCTTACCTGGGGCTTCTGGCATAGAACAAGGGTTGAAGGACTGGTGCTGTGGCGCAGTAGGCTAAGTCTCTACCTGCAGCACCAACATCCCATGTGGGTGCGGGTTTGAGTCCTGGCTGCTCCACTTCCGACCCAGCTCCCCGCTGATGGCCTGGGAAAGCAGTAGAAGATGGCCCAAGTCCTTGTACCCACATAGGAGACACAGAAGAAGCTCCTGGTTCCTGGCTTCAGATCGACACAGCTCAGCCGCTGCGGTCATTTGGGGAATGAACCAGAGGATGGAAGACATCTCTCTCTGTTTGTCCCTCTCTCTACCTGTAACCCTCACATAAATAAATGTGTTAGTTATAACCAGATTAGGGCAACTGGAACCCATTGTATCAAATTTCCTAAATCCCCAGCAATTCCAGGAGAAGAAAGGAACTTGCTCACGGGTGGATGGGGTAACTCTGTTCTTCCCCTGGGTGGTGACCAGGCTTACGGCGCCCACACTCCACCCTCCCCCTGGCTACTGGGCCCTCCCATCAAACCCTCAAACCCCTGCAAGAGTGGTGCCTTGTGGAGTTTACCCTGGACCCCTCTCTCTGCCCTTCTGCATCAAAGCCACTGTGTTTTTCCTTTTCTTTATAAATATTTATTTTGTTATTTGAAAGAGTGATAGAGAGGAAGGGAAGCAGGGAGGGAGAAAGAGAGAGAGAAAGAGAGATCTTCCATCTGCTAGTTCACTCCCCAAATGGCTGGGCCAGGCTGAAGCCAACAGCCAGGAACAACACCCTAAACTCCCATATGGGCAGGAGGGAGCCAAGCACTTGAATTATTTTCTGCTGCCTTCCCAGGTGCATTAACAGGGAACTGGATTGGAAGCAGAGCAACTGGACTCACACTGGGGCTCCCATTTGCGACACTAGTGTCACAAACCACGGCTTATCTCGCTGTGTGTGTCACAGTGCCGGCCCCAGCTACCGTTTTCTCAGCCACAGGGGACTTGCAAGATGTCTTCCAACCCTGGAATCTTGGATTCTATCATCTTCAGAAGCCACATACTTTCCACTCCAGCAAGCTTTCTTTATCCTTCACCTCCAAGCTTGTCTAGGGAGAAAAGCTGGTTCCACAACCCTCATTCTCACTCCATCTTCACGATACTCCTTTGAGGCGGGTGATAGCTGTCTCCCATTTTACAGATGAGAACACTGAGGCTCAGAGAGGTCGACTCACACATCCCAAGCCGTGTGGTCCACAGCAGCAGAATCAGGACATGAACCCAGACCCTTGTGTAGCCTAAGCCTGGGCTGTTAGCCACTATCCTGCCTCCACAATAAGCCCAGGCTCCCAAGGAATCATCCGCTAGCCATGGTTGTCTGCTCTGACAGAGCTTGTCTGCTCTGTCCAGCCAAGCAGGTTTGCATTGCCGTGAAATTTGCCAAAAAGCCTTCTAGGCTCACCCTTGAGTCGAGAACCTGTTCCAGGGACTGGTAAATGAGTGACAGAGAGAGAAGGAAGAATGTGTTCAAGGTCACAAACGTGAAGGGGGGTGGGACTCTCAAAGTCCTGAGAAACGCCTGTGACTTCTGAAGGGACTTGGCTATGGAAGGTGGCTCAGGGCCGATCCTGGCAAGCCCAGGCTCCTGAACCCTCATTCCAGCCCGGCCGCCAGGCCCAGAGAACATCCTGTTCTGCCCTTGTGGGAGCAGAGCCCAGCTTTGTCCAGGGCTGCTGGACCCTGTGGGGTGCCAGCCTCCTGCTGGGCGCAGACTCCTGCAGTCTCCAGGACCTTCCTCAGCCCCAGCTGCCCTGTCTGCTGCCCCTCCACATGGGGGCTGCGCTGCTCCTATGGCAACGCTCCCCTCCCCTCCCCTCCCTGCCCCCCGCCCTGCCCTGACGCATTCCTGTGGTCCAGTGGAGAGGTACCTTCTCACCGGTGGCCGCTGGGCTTGGAGACAGACCTTGGGTCAGCAGAGCTGATTGCTAGCTCTGCTCCAGGTGAGCCATTTAACCTCTCTCTGCCTCAACTTCCTCATCTGAACAGGGAGTCAGTAGCGGAAACAGGACCTGTCATATAGGGTTGTTGCTCAGGGATAAAAGAGGAAATGTTTGTAGGGTACTTAGCTCCTAGTGCACAGAGAGAGGTACCTAGGACTGACGTTAGGGGCACAAATGCAAAGCAGGCATCCCATACGTGTGCAGGTTCGAGTCCCGGCTGCTCCACCAGCTCCCTGCGAATGCACCTGGCAAAGCAGCAGAGGATGGCCCAAGTGCTTGAGCCACGTGGGAGACTCCAATAGAGTTCCAGGCTCCCCTCTTCAGCCTGGCACAACCCTGGCCATTGTGACCATTTGGGGAGTGAATCAAGGATGGCAGCTCTCTCCCTCTCTCTGCATGCCAAATAAGAAGCTTGTTTAAAAAAAAAAGAAAAGAAAGCAAGAGTAACGTTACTTCTTCTTCTACTTCAAGTAGAAGTAGTTTCTCGATACTATATCTTAAGCTGAAAGAGGGCCTAGGGGTCACCCAGTTTATTTTTTTCCCCAGTGTGATTTTCACACATAGATTCTGTAAGAAAGAGGTAATACTAGTAAAGTACTTAGCACGTGCCTGGGATAGAGTAAAAGTTTGGTAAATATGAGGGATTTTTTTGTTGTTTGTCTAGATGGGTATTTACAGAGAATCCACCCATCCATCCACGCATAAGCTCTTATTTTTTTTTTAAGATTTATTTATTTATTTGGAGCCGGCGCCGTGGCTCAATAGGCTAATCCTCCACCTTGCGGCGCCGGCACACCGGGTTCTAGTCCCGGTCGGGGAGCCGGATTCTGTCCCGGTTGCCCCTCTTCCAGGCCAGCTCTCTGCTATGGCCAGGGAGTGCAGTGGAGGATGGCCCAGGTGCTTGGGCCCTGCACCCCATGGGAGACCAGGAAAAAGCACCTGGATCCTGGCTCCTGCCATCGGATCAGCGCGGTGCGCCGGCTGCAGCGGCGGCCATTGGAGGGTGAACCAACGGCAAGGGAAGACCTTTCTCTCTCTGTCTCTCTCTCTCACTGTCCACTCTGCCTATCAAAAAAATAAATAAATAATAAAAAAAAGAAACTGCTTTAAAAGATTTATTTATTTATTTGAAAGTCACAGTTACACACACACACACACACACACACACACAGAGAGAGAGATGCCATCTGCTGGTTCACTCCCCAGTTGGCAGCACCAGCCGGAGCTGCACCAATCCAAAGCCAGGAGCTTCTTCCGGGTTTCCCATGCGGGTGCAGGGGCCCAAGGATGTGGGTCATCCTCCACTGCTTTCCCAGGCCATAGCAGAGAGCTGGATCGGAAGTGGAGCAGCTGGGACTTGAACTGGCACCCATATGGAATGCCGGCACTGCAGGAGACGGCTTTACCCACTACACCACAGCGCCGGCCCCTGCACTCATCTTCTGAGTGTCCTGATTGCCCAGAGATAGACACTTAGGACAAGACAAGATATTGTTCCAGGAGAGAAATGTATGCCAGTACTTCAAAGAATCCACAGAGGGGAAGGCATTTGGCCTTCCAGTTAAGACTGCTTGGAATGCCCAAACGCCCTACAGGAGGGCCTGGATCTGAGTCCTGACTCCACTCCTGATTCCGCTTCCTGCTAAAGTGCACCCTGGAGGCAGTAGGTTGTTGGGTCCCTCCACCCAAGTGCAGAATCCAGATTGAGTTCCCAGCTCCTGATTCACCACGGCCCAGTCCCAGCTGTTGTGGGCATTTGGGGAGTGAACCGGCAGACGGAAACTCTCTGTCTCTCTGTCACTCTCTGTCTCTCTTCCTCTCCAAATCAATAATTTTTTAAAGATTTATTTATTTATTTGAAAGATAGAGCTTCATGGCGGGGAGACAGAGGTCTTCCATCCACTGGTTCACTCCCCAAATAGCCACAATGGCTGGAGCTGAGCCAGGACAAAGCCAGGAGCCAGGAGCTTCTTCCAGGTCTCCTGCATTGGTCAGGAGCCCAAGCACTTGGGCCATCCTCCACTGCCTTCCCTGGTGCATTAACAGAGAGCTGGATTGGAAGTGGAGCAGCCAGAACCTGAACAGGTGCCCATATGGGATGCCGGCATCATTGGCAGCAGCTTTACTCACTATGCCATGATGCTGGCCTCTGAAATAAATAATTTCTTTTAAAAATTTCATGAGAAAAAATGCTCCTAGAATAATGGAATTAAAAAATATGAGCTTTGGCCGGCGCCATGGCTCACTAGGCTAATCCTCCACCTGCGGCACTGGCACACCAGGTTCTAGTCCCGGTTGGGGCACCGGATTCTGTCCCGGTTGCTCCTCTTCCAGTCCAGCTCTCTGCTATGGCCAGGGAGTGCAGTGGAGGATGGCCCAAGTGATTGGGCCCTGCACCCACATGGGAGACCAGGAGGAAGCACCTGGCTCCTGGCTTCGGATCAGCGCAGTGCGCCAGCCGCAGCGGCCATTGGAGGGTGAACCAATGGAAAAAGGAAGACCTTTCTCTCTGTCTCTCTCTCTCACTGTCCACTCTGCCTGTCTCAAAAAAAAAAAAAAAATATGAGCTTGTTTTCGTGTACAAATGTTTCTTCTGAATACATAGACAATGCATATTACATTAAAACTCTGCATAGATTTCAGAAAATGTTTACACCAAAGTAAACTCATACTTCAAATTCCATTTTCCAATAATTCTTTATTTTTCTTTTTAGATTTTATTTTATGTATTTTGAAATGGAGAGTTAGAGAGAGAGAGAGAGAGAGAGAGAGAGAAAGAGAGAGAGATCTTCCACCTACTGATTCATTCCCCGAATAGCCACAACAGCTAGGGCTGGGCCAGGCCTAAGCCAGGAGCCAGGAGCTCTTTCCAGGTCTCCCAAGTGGGTGCAGGGGCTCAAGGACTGGGGCAATGCTCCGCTGCTTTCCCAGGTGCATTACCAGGGAGCTGGATTGAAAGTGGAGAAGCTGGAGTAGTGCCCACATAGGATGCTGGTGATGCAGGCAGTGGCTTACCCCACTACACCACAGCACCGACCCCTTCACTTTTTATTTTATTTTTTTCATTTTATTCTTTTTATTCGTTTTCTTTTATTTATTTATTTTTTTTACAAACCCTTGTGTCGAATGCTGACTTTCAATAGATCGCACCGAGGGAGCTGCTCTGCCACGTATGAAACCCTGACCCAGAAGCAGGTCCTCTACGATGGTTTAGCGCCAGGTTCCCCACGAACGTGCAGGGCATGACAGGCTATTTTATTTTATTTTAAAGATTTATTTACTTATTTGAAAGCCGCAGTTATAGAGAGGCAGAGAGAGAGAGGTCTTCCATCCTCTGGTTCACTCTGCAATTGGCCACAACGGCTAGAGCTGTGCTGATCTGAAGCCAGGAGCCAGGAGCCAGGAGCTTCTTCCAGGTTTGCCATGTGGGTTCAGGGGCTCAAGGACTTGGGCCATCTTCTGCTGCTTTCCCAGGCCATAACAGAGAGCTGGATCAGAAGTGGAGCAGCGGGGTCTCGAACCAGTGCCCATATGCAATGCTGGCACTGCAGGTGGCAGCTTTACCCACTATGCCACAGCGTCATCCTCCCCTTCACTTTTTAAAGTCTTTTTGTATAACAAAACAAAAAGAAAGGAGCCAGAAAACAATTAGAGATGGATGTGGGCCTAACCGTGTTGTATTTTCTTTTCTTTTTTTTTTTTTTTTTTTTTTTTGACTGGCAGAGTGGACAGTGAGAGAGAGACAGAGAGAAAGGTCTTCCTTTTGCCGTTGGTTCACCCTCCAATGGCCGCCGCGGCCAGTGCGCTGCGGCCAGCGCACCGCGCTGATCCGATGGCAGGAGCCAGGTGCTTTTCCTGGTCTCCCATGGGGTGCAGGGCCCAAGCACTTTGGCCATCCTCCACTGCACTCCCTGGCCACAGCAGAGAGCTGGCCTGGAAGAGGGGCAACCGGGACAGAATCCGGCGCCCCGACCGGGACTAGAACCCGGTGTGCCGGCGCCGCAAGGCGGAGGATTAGCCTAGTGAGACCCGGCGCTGGCCCCCATGTTGTATTTTCTACACTCTGAGGTATAAGAGGGGATACTGTGTATCTCAAAGGTGTTCGTATCCCTCCGAAGGCATTTGAAGTTATATTTAATAACTTCCATGGTAGCAAATCCTGGGCTTTGAAGGCAGGGGTAGGATGTTTGGGAAATAATCAAATGCCGCATGGGACCAAGTCTGAAGGAACATGTCAGCCCCAGCTCTGTGAATGGGCCCAGGATGAGGAGCAACAGTGAAGTGAGGACACAATGACTCTCACATCAGACCAGCGGCCACCCTGCCTTCCCCCAATCTCCCCTCCCTCCATCTTTCTTTGGTAAGAGCCAGAAAGCTCTGATCAAGGACCCAAGTACTCAGACCTCGTTCCACTGCTTCCCCAGGTGCATCAGCAGGGAGTGGATAGGAAGTGGAGCAGATGGGACTTGAACCTTTGCTCCGGGAAGGGATGCTGGTGTCACAAGTGGTGGCTCAACCCACTGTGCTTTAGCGACAGCCTCAAGGCCTGAATTTCCCCAGGAAACCATGGCGCGTAGCCAGGAGAGCCCGGGTGCAGGGCCCTGCAGCACGGTTAGTACCTGGATAAACATCCAAGGAGAAGCAGTGTTTTAGGGAAAGGACTGAGGTCGGAACACCAGGTTGAGCTGCAGCTCTGCATCAGCAGGGCTTGGCGATGAGCAGGTGGGCAGAACAGAATTCCTGCTGCAGGCCAGAACTCACTACAGGGCCTTGGAGGACAGCCTCCCAGACTGTAGATGTCACCAACCAGGAAGAACAAGACGTTCGGGCCGAGGCTCAGTGCTCAGTGGGGACTGAGGCATTTTCCAGCTCTCAGCTCGCAGCGAGCTCTGGGGCCCCCAGCCTGGGTGGGGGAGTAGCAGCAGCTTGTGTCAGTGCAGGTCAGAACCACAGAGGAAGCTCCGGGCAGCCGTGTTGTACAGAACTTTCTGTGACGAGGGGAAAGGTTCTACACCAGCGATTACCGGTGACATGGAGCGGCTGAGCGCTTCCAATGCGGCGGGTGCAGCTGCATTTTTTGCTTTATTTTATTGGAATTCACTTAAAACATCCATCGCCACCTGCAGCTAGTGGTTAACTAGTAGACATTAGGGCTCAGCGAACATCCTTCCTACACCCACCTCGGGGGCTTGGAAGGGCAAAGGTGGGGTGAGCTGGAAGGGAATATTCCGACCAGAGATCCACGCCAGGAGAGGCAGATGGCGCAGAATGGGAAATGCAGACGACCCCGCGTGGCAGCATCCTTCCTGGACACGGACCTCGGCCGCCTGGACTCTGGCCGTCCTCACTCAGCCACTGGCTCGGAAGAGGACTTTGCAAAGGTCATCTGAGGCTGCCAGGTGGCTCCCAGCCGGAGTCCGGTGAGGAAGGAAGGAACTTCCACACCTTCCAACAGCTCGAGGGGAGCTTCTCTTCCGGCGTCTCCCTGATGGTTTAGGAGATCGCACATCCCAGTCTTCCCCCTGCTGTGAAATGATTCCAGGCAGTGTCTGGGTAGCCCCAGGCTCCGGCAGGATTTTGGTTCCATGGGTGCGGCCTGAGCTCAACAGAGGAAAAGCTACACTTGGATGATTTCCTGTCCAAGAACAAGCTGTTGTCTCACACAGTGGGAAGGCATCCAGGCCCGGCCTGCAGTGGCCAGCCCAGAAAGGGCTCTGCTCTGTCAGGACACTGGGGGACCAGGTGAATGGGCGCTGAGAATCCCCAAGAGGGAGCCGGCACTGTGGTGTAGCCGGTAAAGCCACCGCCTGCAGTGCCAGCATCCCATATGAGTGCTAGTTCGAGTCCCTGCTGCTCCACTTCTGATACAGCTTCCTCCTAATGCACCTGGGAAGGTAGTAGAGGATAGCCTAAATGCTTGGGCCCCTGCACTCACATGGGAGACCCGGAAGAAGCTCCTGGTTCCTGCCTTTGGGTTGGCTCAGCTCCGGCCGTTGTGGCCATCTGGGGAGTGAACCAGCAGATGGCAGACCTCGCTCTCTCTCTCTCTCTCTCTGCAACTCCACCTCTCAAATAAATAAATAAATAAATAAATCTCTAAAAATGAAAAAACAATGGTGGAGACCATGAATTTTATGTTATGTGTCATCTACAGCAAGATTCTTTTTAGCCTAGCAACTAGAAACCACATGTACTCGAAGTGCCTGGGCTTGATTCCTCGCTCCAGTTGCTGGCTCATAGCTCCTGCAGGCAATGGATTTGTACCCCTGGCACCCACATGTGAGACTCAGATGGAGTTCTGGCTCCTGGCTTCAACCTGGCCCAGGAAGCAAACCAGCAGATGAAAGATTTGTATGTGTGTGTGTGTTTATCTTTCCAATACAAAAAAAAGGGGGGGGGGACCCAGCCTACGTAGAGCTCGCTTAATTGCTGGTTGGGTCAATTGCCAGTAATACAACGAGTTTCTTAGGGCCCTTACCTGTCTTCTGCCAGATGTCCTTGCACATTTATATAAGATTGAGAACACTGAATTCTTCCTTATTTTACTTTTTAATTAATTTGAAAGAGTGACAGAGAGAGGACGAAAGACAAGGAGAGGGAGAGGAAGAGGGAGGGGGTCTCCAATCTACTGATTTGTTGCCTTAAATGCCTGTCACCGACAGGGCTGGGCCAGGCTGAAGCCAGGAGCCAGGAATTCCATCCAGGCTTCCCACCTGGGTGACAAGGACTCTGGCACTTGGACCATCACCTGCTGTATCCCAGGTGCATCAGCAGAAAGCTGGATTGGAAGTGGAGGTAGAACTTGCTGCCATGTGCTTGCATATGCAACACAGCCATTCCAAACCCCATCTTAACTCACAATGCCCACCCCCTGCCATAGTTTTAAATAAATGGATTATAGAGGTTGAAACCAACACACCAAGTTTGCATAATTGGGACACTGTCACTCAGTGTGGCGGCTCCTGGCTTCCCTCTGGATAAACCCACTGCCATGGTGGAGATGGTCTTTCTTTAAATTTTTTTTTTAAATTTTTTTGACAGGCAGAGTGGACAGTGAGAGAGAGAGAGAGACAGAGAGAAAGGTCTTCCTTTTGCTGTTGGTTCACCCTCCAATGGCTGCAGTGGCCAGTGCGCTACGGCCGGCGCACTGTGCTGATCCGATGGCAGGAGCCAGGTGCTTCTCCTGGTCTCCCATGCGGGTCCAGGGCCCAAGCACTTGGGCCATCCTCCACTGCACTCCCGGGCCATAGCAGAGAGCTGGCCTGGAAGAGGGGCAACCGGGACAGAATCCGGCGCCCCAACCGGGACTAGAACCCGGTGTGCCGGCGCCGCAAGGCAGAGGATTAGCCTAGTGAGCTGCGGCGCCAGCCCGAGATGGTCTTTCAACAGGTGTGCGGCACACCTGGCTATCAAGGTGTGAGATGAGCAGGGAGGGTCAGATTAGGTTCCACAGACTCCTTACAGGAAGCCAGCAGTGACAGAGGGGTAGAGATGCCATAAAGGCATCCCGAGTCAAAAGTTGGCGGACACTGGGCAGGAGTCCTGTGATCCACCCAGGATCTTCCCAGCTGCCTGGCTCACCTCTGTCATTAGCAAAGGCCTCACGCATGTTCCTGGGAGGGCTGAAACCTGGGTGCACCTGTTTTATCAGATGGCTTCTTTCCTGTGTGTCAGGAAGGCTCTGATAAGCCCAGGGCAGCCGGCAGGTGGGGCAGACCCAGCTCTTCCTCAGCTGCCTGGCCAGGCCTCCCTGGGCAGGGGAGTGGGTGGCAGCTTTCCTCGCTTTGCCCTTTGCTTCGTGGCTTGCTCGCTCGCTCTCTGGTGACAAACACTGCTCCCCATGGCCTTCCCAGGCCAGGAAACCTGAGATACCGCTGCGGCTTTAGGTGTGTCCGTGGCGGCCGCGTCCACCTCCCCAGCCCAGCCCTGCAGGCCTCCGCTTGCCCAGAGCAGATAAGGAGGTCAGAAGAACCCAGGAGGGGGTTCTGGGGGTGGCGCTTCAGGAAAGAAGGTTCAACAGGTGTCCCCTTCTGCCTCAAAACTGGGGTTGGGGCCAGCATCGTGGTGTAGCTGGTAAAACCGCCACCTGTAGTGTTGGCATCCCATATGGGTGCTGGTTTGAGTCCCGGCTGCTCCACTTCTGATCCAGCTCCCTGCTAATGTGCTGGGGAAAGCAGCAGAAGACGGCCCAAATAGTTGGGCCCCTGCATCTACACAGGGAGACCCGGATGGAGTTCCAGGCTCCTGGCTTCAATCTGGCCCCATCCAGGCTGTTGGGGCCATTTAGGGAGTGAACCAGCGGCTGAAAGATCTCTTTCTCTGTCTCTCTCTGTAACTCTGGCTTTCAAATAAATAATCTTTTAAAAATTTTTCAAAATCCATTCACACGAGGAGGTCTTCAAGAAGTTTATAGAAATACATATTTTTTAAAAATATTTATTTATTTATTTGAAAGTCAGAATTATGCAGAGAGAAGGAGAGGCAGAGAGAGAGAGAGAGAATCTTCCATCTGCTGGATCAGAAGTGGAGCAGCTGGGTCTCAAACCGGTGTCCATATGGGATGCCAGCACCGCAGGTGGCAGCTTTACCTGCTATGCCACAGCACCGGCTCCAGCAATAAATATTATTTTAAAAAACAACTGTGCATGGGTACTTTGAAAAAACAACTCCTTGTGTGTGTGCAGCAGTGTTTGCTGATGCATGAAGCAGTAGGCAGAGGCATGAATGATACGACTTTGGTTTGCAAATGTCCTGCTCCCCAGCACGTCTGTAACTGTTCTGTGGGGCCACATCCAGGCAGCTTAGCTCAGGACACGTGGATCAAATCCAACAGAGATGCTAAAAGCCAAAAGGAAACGGTGTGTCTTAAAACACAGTGGGGGGAGGGTGGCCCTCTGAGGTTGGTTCAGGGCACTAGGATAATCCAGTACCCCCCAGCCCAAGGTGGTGTGAAGGAACAGAGACCCGAACACCAGGGGTGAGCATTGGACAACAATGACATATTAATGGGGACCCTCGCCCAGGTCTAACCCCAGTTTGCACTGCAGATTTGCTTAAGACAGCAGAAGACTGGAAACCATCCAGACACGGCATCCCTGGAGGATGTGCTAAATAAATGACGGTCCCTCCACATATGGAATTCTAGGCGGCCATAGAGCAATGAGGAAGCCCCTTAGGCACTGCTGACCTGGAACATTCTTCAAGAGAGATTGGTTAAGTGAGAAAGCCAGGCAGGGCAGCGTGTGTGCAGTACACACCCCTTGTGGGGAAAAGAGAGGAACAGGTTCTTCTGGGGCACACGAGGACACACATAACCGCTCGTGTGTGTGCGTGCTCAGTGGAACGGTGTCTCCTGACAGACACACGAGTCTGGTAACGTCGGCGGCAGGGCAGGGCAGGGGATTTGGGAAGAGCTGGAAAGGAAAATGCACTTTCCTACCTTATGAATGCTGTCTCATGCGACTGTTCATATGAAAATGCAAATCAGGTTAAATGTTTAAATTAAAACCAAATGCCTCCCGGCTAATCCTCCGCCTTGCGGCACCAGCACACCGGATTCTAGTCCCGGTCGGGGCGCCGGATTCTGTCCCGGTTGCCCCTCTTCCAGGCCAGCTCTCTGCTGTGGCCAGGGAGTGCAGTGGAGGATGGCCCAAGTGCTTGGGCCCTGCACCCCATGGGAGACCAGGAGAAGCACCTGGCTCCTGCCATTGGATCAGCGCAGTGCGCCTGCCGCGGCAGCCATTGGAGGGTGAACCAACGGCAAAGGAAGACCTTTCTCTCTCTGTCTCTCTCTCTCACTGTCCACTCTGCCTGTCAAAAAAAAAAAAAAAAAAAAAAAAAAAGCCTCACTTGCGCCACTCAGTATCTTTCCAACGCGTTTTCCAGTGTTCACTCTGAGAAGGGTCACATGTATCCCCGCGGTTCGATTAAGAAAGCAGACTTGCAGCAACAGAGGCAAGAAGCTGAGGAAACGTGCAACGTGGGCGTGTAAAGCAAGTGTGTGTGAACAGGTCAGTGTGCAAGAGTGGCCGTGGAAAACAAAGCATGGGCAGTGCTTGCTCGGCCCAAGGCCCAAGACGCCTGACTTGCGATAAAGCTATGTCGCAGGCAGGGAGACAGAGAGTGGCACAGGAGCTGGAACGAGCCCTCCGAGGGTAACAGGTGCGGGAGGTGAGGGGGGGTGGGGGGGAGAGCAGCAGCCAGGGCTGGGGCAGGCCCGGGGAGGAGCTGAGCCCAGGGGCTCTGGGAGGAGGCGTGAGGATGCGTGAGGATGCGGTCCGCGGGAGGGGTGTCCGCAAGGTGGGAAGTCGGGCAGAGCCTGCGGTGGTCCTCACGGCCCGTACCCCTCATGCCAGGAGACAAGGAAGCAGCATTCCTGCTCCAGCTGAGGCCTCCCCGGGCCCCGTTCAGGGAGGGGACCCTGCAGGAGTAGCAGCACAGAGCACAGCTGGGAGGAGCCCCAGTCGCAGCCGGCCAGCGCGCCCTCTGCCCTGGACGCGCCCCAAGTCACCGCGCCTGCGCTGCAACCCGCCTCCGCGCCTCCGCGGTGCGCTCACCCTAGGGAGGCCCGGGCCGGGAGAGCCAGGGAGGAAGGAGAGTGCTGGATGGGCGGCAGAGTGGGAAGTGGGGGAAACTCCGAGGAGGACTTGGCGTGGGAGGGCTGAGCCTGCGCGCTGCTGGCGGCTGCCGCGCGTCCTGCTAGCGCACCTGCGCCCTGCATGCCTGCCCCAGGCCGTGCCGCGGGCTCCACAGAGTCCAGATGTTGACGTGGCGGTTCAGCTCCTGCCGCGCGCGTGTGTCTTACCGGGAAAGAAGGGGAAGGATGCCTGGCTAGGGGCTTATCTTGCCCTTGGAGCTGCGGGTAGCACCACTTCCTCCTACTGCACCGAAAGAACCCCGTGGCACATGCTACAAGCAGGAAGTGCACTGTCAGGGCTTGAATGCGTCTATAGGTTGGTTCTCAGCGGGGCTGGCCTTGTGGTATAATGGGTAGAACCAGGGCCTGCAACACTGGCTGGTTCAAGTTCCGGCTGCTCCACTTCCAATCCATCTCCCTGCTGAGGTCCTGGCAAAGCAGCAGAAGATGGTCCAAGTGCTTCAGCCCCTGCACCCACGTGGGCGGGAGAGAGGGAGAAGAGAGAGAGAGTTTCCATTCACTGGTTCAGATCAAATTCATCCTGGTGTCCCACGTGGGTGCCAGGGGCCCAAACACTTGGGCCTTTTTCTGCTGCTTTGCCAGGTGCATTAGCAGGGAGCTGGATTCAAAGTGGAACAGCCGGGACTCGAACCCACACTCGTATGAGATGACATCACAGCTGGAGGCTGATCCCACTGAGCCACAACGCCAACACCGCTAGCCTCGTTGAATGAAAAGCAGTGATGGGGAACGTGTAGGTGGCAGGCAGGCCTCTTGGTGAAGGACTGAGAGCCCCGTCTGCATTAGACTGCAGTTTTTATAGATATGGGCGCGCCCCTCTCCCTACTCCTTGTTGGGGACGTTGTGTTGGGCTTCCTCCCAGAACCTCATAGCAGCCCCCTTGGTGAGGGGCTGATGAGATCCCCCAAGCCGCCCCCAGGGAAAGGGGAGCTCTTAGACACTGTGGGAGTGTAGATTCCTGTGATCAGCCGTCCCACTAGTGGGTGTGAACCCGGAAGACAGGAACTCGTTGTACCAAGGAGACACCTGTTCTATGTACTCATTGCATCACTGTTCACAGAAAGCCAAGACAGGGAATCAACCAAGGTGTCCATCATCAGATGAACGGATAAAGAAAGTGCGGTCTCTCTGAGATACACACACACACATATACACATACACATACATACACCATACACACACACACACACATATATATAATTACCAGTGCTGTGGTGCAGTGTGTTAAAGTTCTGAGCTGCAGTACCCATATCCCATATGGGTGCCAGTTCGAGTCCCGGCTGCTCCACTTCCAGTCCAGCTCTCTGCTGTAGCCTGGAAAAGCAGTAGAACATGACCCAAGTGCTTGGGTCCTGCCCCTGCATGGGAGACCCAAAAGAATCTCCTGGCTCCTGGCTTCAACTCAACTCAACTCAACTCAACTCCAGCCATTGTGGCCATTTGGGGGGTGAACCAGAGGAGGGAAGACCTCTCTTTCTATCTCTGCCTCTCTCTCTCTCTCTCTTTGTAACTTTGCTTCTCAAATAAATAAATAAAATCTTTAAAAATAAAAAAGACTGGCCGGCGCCGCGGCTCACTAGGCTAATCCTCCGCCTAGCGGCGCCGGCACACCGGGTTCTAGTCCCGGTCGGGGAGCCGGATTCTGTCCCGGTTGCCCCTCTTCCAGGCCAGCCCTCTGCTGTGGCCAGGGAGTGCAGTGGAGGATGGCCCAGGTGCTTGGGCCCTGCACCCCATGGGAGACCAGGAAAAGCACCTGGCTCCTGGCTCCTGCCATCGGATCAGCGCGGTGCGCCGGCCGCAGCGCGCTGGCCGCGGCGGCCATTGGAGGGTGAACCAACGGCAAAAAGGAAGACCTTTCTCTCTGTCTCTCTCTCTCACTGTCCACTCTGCCTGTCAAAAAATAAAAAAAAATAAATAAATAAAAAAATAAAAAAAAGATTTATTTTAAAAAAAGATATATCATGGAATACTATTCAGTCATAAAAAGAATGAAATCCCATCATTTGCAGCAACATGGATAGAGCTACAAGACACCATGTATGTTAAACAAAATAATCCAGACATCCACAGATACCTCACGTTCTCCCTCTCTGTGGGGACTGACAGAAGCTCAGAGTGCTGACTGCAGGAGGCTGGGGGCGGGAGAGAGAGGGAGTTTGGGTTTTAAAAATAGGGGAAGCTGAGTGTGGTTCATTAAAGTGACAAATGTACTAACATGAGATGTTAGTGATAGGAGTAGCTGGGTGTGGCGTATATGGGAATTCTTTGTACTGTTTCACAGTTTTTGTTTCATACATTTAAAACTATTCAGAAATAGGAAGTTGTTAAACAAAGAAGAAATTTGGACTTAGGGACAGACACGCACCTTGTGATGATGGGGGCGGGGGCGCTGGACTGGTGCAGCTGCCAGGCCAGGAGCCCAAGGACTGCTGGGGAGCGATGGCCCTCCCAGCCCTCCAAGACCACCAGCTGACAGCCCCCGCCCCGATCAGAGCGCTGGCCTCCAGACTGGGAGAGGGAGAGGTCTGCTCCAAGCCCCCCGTCTCCTCGCTTTGTTTCGGCAGGGATAGGAAAGCCACACAGGTGCTCTCGCAGGTGCTCTCATCACGGATGCGGAGCTGATTTTGATTCCCAGCTCTGCCTCTCGCTCTGCCGCCTGGGCAAGTCGCCCACATTCTAGAAGCCTCAGTCTCTTGAAGCGGGACCAGTGGGAGCACCGCCTTCCCCAGAGACTGTTGTGAGGGTTCCAGGGCTCTGGCCCGGGGCCAGGCACATGCCGAGAGCTTAGGAAACTGTGGCTGGTATTGTTAAGAATGCAGTGATTTTCAGGGTCTCTGTCGAAATGCCTCACGATAAAATTCTCACCAAACTGTACAAAGTCCAAACACGAGAAACCAGGCCAGGGGGGAGGGGAACAGAAGAGAAAGCGACATTGGCACAGGGGCTGGGGACAGGGGGGGGGGGGGGCGCTGTCGTGCCAGGCACTGAGCTGCCTGCCTTCCCAGGAGCAATGTAAATTCTTGCTTTCGAAAGGCTTAGGATAGCCAGAGGTAGCTGCATGGGTTAGGACCTGCTGGTGGGGAGGGAGGACAAGGGACCAGTCTGATGGGGTTTGGGGGCAAGGCAGAAATCTCAAGGGAGCAGGAACAGCCAGGCTCTGGGTGCCACCATGGACCCACGCCCCCGCCACCAACCTCTGGCCATGGCCGCTGGCTAGGGGAGGGGTCTCGTGGGGGATGTGCAGGCCAGCAGAGCTGGAGTCACCCAACCAGCAATAATGCGCCTTTCTGGCCCTGGGGAGACAGAGGGCATTGTGTGTGCCGGCTGCGGCTGAGACGTGTGGCACAGCCAGCGCTCAGAAAGCTCCCATTGTCTCCGGTAACCTCCGTGGCCCGGGGCTGCCGCGCATGACGTCATAGCAAACCCAGAACGGGTGCAGGGACAGCCAGCCCTGCGCTGTGCTGCAGACACACAGCCCCTTTGAGACTCCAGCCTTGGGGACCCCAGGGGGACAGAGTGGAAAGAGAAGCAGGCTGAGGAGGTGGGTTTTTGAGAAAAAAAAGAAAGCCCCAAACTCAGGGCAGTGGGACCCATGTCAAAGGCCTCACCCCACCCACAGGGGGACTCGGAGCCAGGCTGCCTGCATTCAGTCCCATGGAACCCTGACGGCTGAGTGACTTAGGGCAGGATGACAGATAAGGAATACTTTTGCTCAACCTGTGGATAGGGAAATTTCCTTCTTTCATTCATTTTTTTTCTCTTTTCTTATTTTTGGGATTATTTGAAAGGCAAAGTTACAGAGAGAAAGGCAGAGAGAGAGAGAGAGGTCTTCCACCTGCTGGTTCACTTCCCAAGTGGTTGCAATGGTCAGAGCTGGGCAGTGTGAAGTCAGGAGCCAGGAGCTTCTTCTGGGTCTCCCACATGGGTGCAGGGGCCCAAGCACTTGGGCCCTTTTCCACTGCCTACTCCAGGCCATTAGTAGAGAGCTGGAGCAGCCAGAACTCGAACTGGCGCCCATATGGGATGCAGGCGGAGCCTTAACCTTCCATGCCACAGTTTGGCCTAGGAAATTTCTTTCTTTCTTTCTTTCTTTCTTTCTTTCTTTCTTTCTTTCTTTCTTTCTTTCTTTCTTTCTTTTTTGACAGGCAGAGTTACACAGAGGAGAGAGAGAGAGAGAGAGGTCTTCCTTCCATTGGTTCACCCCCCAAATGGCTGCTACAGCCAGCGCTGCACCAATCCAAAGCCAGGAGCCAGGTGCTTCCTCCTGGTCTCCCATGCGGGTGCAGGGCCCAAGCACTTGGGCCATCCTCCACTGCACTCCTGGGCCACAGCAGAGAGCTGGCCTGGAAGAGGAGCAACCGGGACAGAACCGGCGCCCCAACTAGGACTAGAACCCGGAGTACCGGCGCCGCAGGCAGAGGATTAGCCTAGTGAGCTGTGGAGCCGGCCATCGCCTGAGAAATTTCTGAGGATTAAATGATGCTTGACCCCCAGTAGGCAGACATATTAGCCACAACAGGCGTTATTAATCTCTACAAAAGGTCTTCAGGAAGTTCATGGGAAATGTGTATTGGGGAAAAAAGAAACTGATGAATTTCAAACATTTTTGCAGTAAAATAAAAATCTTTTAATTCTGTGTTTCACAAATTTTTTGGTAAATATTTATTTATTTATTTGAATGGCAGAGTTACAGGGAGAGAAGGAGAGAGAGAGAGAGAGAGAGAGAGAGAGAGAGAGAGAGAGATCTTCCATCTGCTGGATAACTCCCCCAGAAGGTTACAATGGCCAGGACTGGGCCAGGCAGAAGCCAGGAGCAAGAACTTCTTCTGAGTTGTCCATGTGGGTGGCAGGGGCCCAAGCACACAGGCCATCTTCTGCTCCTTTTCAGGCATTTTTTTAAAAAAGATTTATTTATTTATTTGAGAAGCAGAGTTACAGAGAGGCAGAGGCAGTGAGGGAGAGAGAGAGAGAGAGAGAGAGGTCTTCCATTCAGTAGTCACTCCCCAAATGGCTGCAATGCCTGGAACTGGGCAGATCCAAAGCCAGGAGCCAGGAGCCAGGAGCTTCTTCCACATTTCCCATGCAGGTGCAGGAGCCCAAGAACTTGGACCATCTTCCACTGTTTTCCCAGGCCATAACAGAGAACTGGACTGGAAGTGGAGCAGCTGGGATTTGAACTGGCGCTCATGTGGGATGCTGGCACTGCAGGCAGCAGCATTACCTGCTATGCCACAGTGCTGCCCCCTCATGGGCCATTAATAGAGATCTGGATCACAAAGTGGAGGAGCCGGAACTGGAAGCTGCTAAGCCACACCACCAGCCCCTCCCACAAATTTTGGACCTACCCTTGTACTCATGACTTGGAGGTGGAGTGTTGTCTCCTGCTTGCCCAATTCGGCTCTTGCTAAAGACTGTAAACATGTTTCAGCACTACAGCAGTGACAAGAGGCTTGTTCTGCCTTTGTCTGATGGAAACCTGACCTGCACTGGAGGAGATGAGAGCCGCTGTCTGCTGAACCCACAGTCACTGGCGGTGCAGGGTTCTCGTGTGCCTCGTAGGAAATGCCTGATGAAAAATATGTGTGGAGATTACAAACTCTGGCTGGCGCCGCGGCTCACTAGGCTAATCCTCCACCCAGCGGCGCCGGCACACCGGGTTCTAGTCCCGGTCGGGGCACCGGATTCTTTCCCGGTTGCCCCTCTTCCAGGCCAGCTCTCTGCTGTGGCCAGGAAGTGCAGTGGAGGATGGCCCAAGTGCTTGGGCCCTGCACCCCATGGGAGACCAGGAGAAGCACCTGGCTCCTGCCTTCGGATCAGCGTGGTTTGCCTGCCGCAGCGCCAGCCACTGCAGCCATTGGAGGGTGAACCAACGGCAAAAGGAAGACCTTTCTCTGTCTCTCTCTCACTGTCCAATCTGCCTGTCAAAAAAAAAAAAAAAAAAAAAAGAGAGAGAGATTACAAACTCTGTACCAAACCAAAATAACATTTAAATAATTTATTTATTTGAAAGATTGGCAGAGGGAGAGATGGATAGAGATCTTCCATGCTCTGAATGATACTCCAAGTGGCCGACACAGCCAGGGCTGAGCCAGGAGCCAGGAGCCAGGAGCCTCACCCGGTTCTCCCCACATGAGTGCAGGGCCCCACGCACTTGGGCCATCTTCCAGTGCTTTCCCAGGCCACAGCAGGAAGCTGGATAAAGCAGAGCAGGCAGGATTCAAACTGCTGTTCCAGGATGGGATGCCAGTGTTGCAAGTGGCAGCTTAACGCACTGTGCCACAATGCCAGCCCTCAAAGCAAACATAATTTTCATGACTGTTTTGAAGTACCTTCGTATTATTCTAAATGAGCTCACAAAAGCAAAAATGCTTAGCACAGAGTCTGGTAACTAGGCTTATTAAATGTTAGCCCTGTCTTCTTTTTTTATTTTAATTTTTATGTATGTATTTGAGAGGTAGATACGTGCAGAATGATAGTGGTGGATGTGTACAGAGAGAGGGCTCTCATTGACTGATCCACTCCCCACATGCCCACAATAGCTAGGCTGGGCCAGGCCAAAGCTGGGAGCAGGAACTCAGCCTGGGTCTCCCACGTGGGAAACAGGGACCCAAAGGACCGAGGCATCACGAGCGCCTCCCAGGGTCTGCTGGAGCCAGGTCCTGAACCCAGCGACGCTGATGTGTCTGTGGGCTGCTTACCCTGTGCCTTAAAGCCCAGGCTTCTCTGTTCCTGATGTCTGTCCCAGAAGCCACCAGCAACGGAGCAGCCTCTTTCTTTACAGCCATGCCTTGCGCAGCAGAGGAGGGGGCTTGGGGGATCCTCCCAGAACCGCTCCAGGCAAGGACGCGGGTCAGCGCCAGCCCGGGTGTTTCGGGTGGGGCCTCCACTCTGCCTGCCTGTGAATTCACAGCCTGTGTTTCCGCCTGCGCCTCGCCTCGGCTCAGCCCAGCTCTACCCCATGGCCAGGAGTCTGGAAGGGCCGACGCTCTCGCCCCATCAGCAACCACAGGAGCGTCCAGAGGCTTGAGGCCCTGCAGGCACCGGGAGGGAGTGTGGCTCCTGGGTGCGTGCCCAGCTCTGGCCTAGGCTGGGCCCCGCAGCCGCCACTTCTCCCTCCCCCACAGACACGCGGGGCTTTATAGTCCGATTATGCCATGGAAACTATGCACTCCCTGCCCTGTTCACATGGCCTCTTCTCTCTCTCTGCCAAGCCCTCCGCTCCTAGCCGGCTGTGCGCGCGTGTGAAAGAGGGCCCCGTAAAAATCCCAGGCGGACTTCTTCGTGGGCGTCCTGGACTTGCTGCCCCGCCCCCAGCCCCCAGCCCCCAGCTGGCCGCCGCCCTCTCCTCAGAGAGCCCGGCTGCAGGCCCTGACAATGAGCTTCAGGGCCCTCTCAGTTCCACCCTTCGCCCCGGGGGCCCACGCTGCCCCCCGCAGAGCCTGCAGGTGTCTTCCAGAGCCCTCCACCTGCTGTCTAGGGAGGTAGCAACTGCCACAGCTGGCAATTTCAGTCCTGAAGCTACTTCTCGCCGGGTTAGGAAAGTAAAGACTCCAGGACAAGTGTTGTGGCTGCAGCTTGCCACGCCAGCATCCCAGGTCAGAACGTTAGTTCGAGTCCCGGCTGCTCCACTTCTGATCCAGCTCACTGCTAACGCACTTGGGAAAGCAGCAGAGAATGGCCCAAGTGCTCAAGCCCTTGCTCCCACGTAGGAGAACCAGATGGAAATCCTGGCTCCTGGCTTCAGGATGACCCCCTCCTGGCCATCGCGGCCATTCGGGAAGTGAACCAGCAGATGGAAGATCCTTCTCTCTCTCTGTAACTCTGCCTTTTAAATAAATCTTTTTGCCGGCGCCGCGGCTCAACAGGCTAATCCTCTGCCTAGCGGTGCTGGCACACCGGGTTCTAGTCCTGGTCAGGGTGCTGGATTCTGTCCCGGTTGCCCCTCTTCCAGGCCAGCTCTCTGCTGTGGCTAGGGAGTGCAGTGGAGGATGGCCCAGGTGCTTGGGCCCTGCACCCCATGGGAGACCAGGAGAGGCACCTGGCTCCTGCCATGGGATCAGCACGGTGCACAGGCCGCGGCGGCCATTGGAGGGTGAACCAACGGCAATGGAAGACCTTTCTCACTGTCTCTCTCTCTCACTATCCACTCTGCCTGTCAAAAATAAATAAATAAATAAAAATTAAAAAAATATATTTTTTAAAATTCTCATATCATACCATTCACCCATTTCAAATACAGAAGCCTGTGGGTGTTTTTTTTTTTTTAAGATTTATTTTATTTATTTGAAAGAGAGTTACACAGAGAAGGAGAGGCAGAGAGAGAGAGAGAGAGAGAGAGTGTCTTCCATCTGCTGCTCACTCCCCAAGTGGCTGCAATGGCCAGAGCTGGTCCATTCTGAAGCTAGGAGCCAGGAGCCTCCTCCAGGTCTCCCACATGGGTTGCAGGGGCCATCCTCCGCTGCTTTTCCAGGCATATTAGCAGGGAGCTGGATCAGAAGAGGAGCAGGCAGGACTTGAACCAGTGCCCATATGGGATGCTGGTGCTGCAGGCCAGGGCTTTAACCTGCTGTGCCACAGCGCTGACCCCAAGCCAGTGGTTTTTAGTGTAGTCACAGAGTTCACTTTCCAGGTGTTCCCTTTACTTCAAGAAGCCTCACTAGGCAGGTGTGCAGCACTGGCTCCCTCTCCTCCAAATTCAGGGTCTGGCCCCGGCACCCCTGCCTCCCTCCTACTCTCCAGGGCTGGGCCTGGGGCTCTCAGCCATGATGTAGGTCTCTACATGGAAGGTGACCGAAGCTGAGATGCAGCACACAGAGTCTAGCAGGTGAGCTGAGACTAATAAATGACCCAAGAGGTAACAGGCCCAGACAGGCAGCCTGTTACAGGGAGGTTTCAGGAACCCAGGGCCAGGCCACAGTGCTGAGCAAAGCACTCTGCGATGAGCAGGGCAGAGGCCAGGCCGCCCTGCACAGGGGCTGGGCTTCTGCTTGTTGTGAGCTGGGGAAGCAGACTCCATGTAAGGGATCAGGGAGGGGAATGTGTGGTGGCTCCAGTGATCAAGAGGAAGAGTTTACTTATCCTTGGCTGTGCAGAGAAAAGGGAGGAGTCGCTTTCTCCAGATTTATCCGCAGTTGCTGAGGGTTAGGCTGCAGAGCGTGGATCAAGGTCCAGGGACCCCAGCACACCGGTGCTCAGAACTAGGCTCCTTCCAGAAGGGGAAGAAGGAAGGGACTCACGAGTGTTGGGTGCCTGGCTCACGCTTGGGGGGGGTTAGCACGTGTCAGGCATTGTCCAAGGGCCACAGAGGTGCTAGCGACCCTAAGAGGACAGAAAACTGGGATGCAGAGGGGACCAGTAACATGTCCAGGGCCACACACCTTGCAGGGAGTGGAACAAGAATTTGAATCCCGGATGCTCTGGCGCCAGGAGCAGCCTGCACACCCCCGCTGCTGGCTGCCTCCCAAGAGCCTGTGACCGTTCCCACGACAACCTTGGGGATGTTATCAGAACCTCTTCTCTTGACAAATGTGGATGCTTTGGCTCAGAGCAGTTATGGGAGTTTGACTAAGTCTCGCCTCTCAGGAGCCCCAGAGCTACCTCCCCCAGAGTCCCCAGGAAGGAATGAGGCGAGGCACCAGTCAGTATGGTTGCTTTTTAAAATCACAAGACACATAAAGCAGAAGCAGGCGTGTAGCCTAGTGGTTAAGACACCAGTGTCCCACATCAGAGAGCCTGGGTTCCATTGCCAGCTCTGGCTCCCGACTCCAGCTCCCTGCCAATGCAGGCTCCGGGAGGAGGAATGGTGGTTGGGTTTCTGCCATCCATCTCTGGATTGAGTTGGCTCCCAGCTTCAACTTCAGCCCAGCCCGGGCAGGCATTTGGGGGAGTGAATGAGCAGATAGGAGCTCTCATTCTCTCTGTTTCCCTGCCTCTCAAATTAATTAATTAATCAGTTAGAAAAAGAAATTAAGCTACAAAGTCCCTGTCATAAAGGGAGGGTAATGAAGCTAGACAAATTGGCTGGATCTCAAACCGATCAAGGGTGGAGGAGCAGAGCCTTTATTGAACTTTATTGCACAGCTTTGTCATTATCACGTAGGACACCAGCTGCTCCTGTTGGTCCTGGGCACGCCATTCCAATTGCACAGGTGACAGCAACAAGGATTTTAGAGAGAAAAATCCAGGTGAGCTCTTTGTGGGGTTGAACCATTTGCCAGCTGAAGAATTAGTTGCTCCAGGCCGTGAGTTGGGTTTTTGCCTCCTGTGTCTTCTCATTGACTCCTGCCTACAACCTGGTTCCATGCCACTGCCCCAACCTACCTGGCACCTGTCCCTGGGTCTAGAGGTCCTACAGACTGGTAGGAAGAGCTCTGTCCCTGGCCGGGACGGTGTGATGCTACCTCACCACCTAGCTCCATGAGGCTGACACAGTCTGAGACCTTTCTGGAAAGTCCCATGTTGAACCCGGTGACCCCCGAGATCTCTTCCCAAGCTCCAGGGCTGGCACTCCTTGTTACTTGTTCAATGGATTGGTTTGGGCCAAGTACTGTGTGCTATGTGCTTGGGAAACTTCGGTTATTACTGCTTATGGCTAGCCTAGCCTGGAGGTACAATTCTGTGTGGCCAGTGTCCACGCCAGGCTGCTCAGAACACAGAGCTCTAGCTTGGAGCCTTGGGAATGGCTCCAAGGGGAAGGACGTCTCAGAGGTGGAATTCTGGGAAGGTGAAGAGAGAGGTTGGAGCCAGAGGAAGCAGCATGTGCACAGTGCCAGTGACGGAAGCCGGTGCTGGGGTGTAGCAGGATGGGGTGCTGTGTGCAATGATGGCGTCCCATACTGGAGTGCCTGGGCTGCTCCACTTCCAGTCCAGCTCCCCACTAATGCATCTGGGAAAGCAGCAGAAGATGACCTGAGTATTTGGGTCCCTGCCACTCCTGTGGGAGACCAAGATGGAGTTACTGGCTCCTGGCTGTTGACCAGCACAACATTGCCAGGGCCCTGAAGATCTGTTGGCGTGGCTGAAGCAGAGACTGGGGATAGAGGAGGAGCCGAGTCTGTACAGAGCCCAGAAGAAGGGGGTTTATTTTATTTTTCTAAATATTTATTTTGTTTATTTGAAAGACAGAGTTACAGAGAGAGGTAGAGACAGAAAAAGAGAGAGGTTTTCCATCCTCTGGTTCACTCCCCAAATGGCTGCAACAGCTGGAGCTGGGCCAGGCTGAAGCCAGGAGCCAGGAGCTTCTTCTTGGTCTCCCACATGGGTGAAGGGGCCCAAGGACTTGGGCCGTATTCTACTGCTTCCCTAGGCCAGAGCAGAGAGCTGGATCAGAAGAGGAGCATCGAATGGGACTCAGACCAGCACCCATATGAGATGTTTGTGCTGCAGTCCAGGACTTTAACCAGTTGTGCCACAGTGCCAACCCCTGTGCGTTTAAGCAGTCAGATGCGTGTTTGAAAACTTCAAACCTGCAGCCAGGAAGAGACAAACCAGGGGGCCAAAAGGGCCACCAGAAAGTGTCCCAGCAGCCCAGGGGACAGCGCGGGGGGCCTCACCCAAGGCAGCAGCTGTGCCATGGGATAGAAGGCAGAGATGAGAACTCCCTTGTTAAAGGAGAAAGAACCAACAGTTGCAGACTGGGAGTAGAAGGCAAAATAAGACAAAGGATCTTGGAGGGACCCCACGTTTTGACTTGGGTGCCTGGATGGATTAGAAAGAGAAGGAGTAACAGGTTGGGGGGAATGATATTAAAGTGTGTGCCGTACATATATCTTCATGGATGAGGACCTCACTGTTGTCAAAAACTTGTGTTAGCTAGTTATTTTAAAAGTTTATTTGGGGGATGTGGCGCTGTGGCATAGCAAGTAAAGCTGCCGCCTGTAGTGCCAGCATCCCATATGGGCACCGGTTCAAGACCCGGCTGCTCCACCTCCGATCCAGCTCTCTGCTATGGCCTGGGAAAGCAGTGGAAGATGGCCCAATTCCTTGGGCTCCTGTACCCATATGGGAGACCCAGAAGAAGCTCCTGGCTCCTGGCTTTGGATCAGTGCAGCTCCCACCATTGCAGCCAGTTGGGGGAGTGAACCAGCGGATTCTCTCTCTGCCTCTCCTTCTCTCTCTGTGTAACTCTGACTTTCAAATAAATAAATAAATCTTCAAAAAAAAAGTTTATCTGAAAGGAAGAGAAAGAGAGAGAGAGAGAGAGAGAGAGAGAGAGATTTTCTATCCACTTATTCACTCCCTGAGTGGCCACAATAGCCAGGGCTGGGCAGGGCAAAAGCCAGGAGCCAGGAGCTCCATCCAGGTCTCCATATGGGTGGCAGGGACTCCACCCATGAGCCATCACTGCTGCCTCCCAGGGTGTGCATTAGCAGGAAGCTGGAATCAGGAACAGAGCTGGAATCTGAATGCAGGCTCTCCTGGGTTCCAACGCCAGTGTCCCAGGAGACGCCTTAACTGATGCACCAAATTCCCACTCCCAAGCTCCGTGTTTCAAAGGCAGTCCCTTAACTGGCCAGCAAAAACACTCCTTTGGAAATGACTACCTTATTATCCAAACCCTGCAGCGACAGAGACGCTAACTCTGAAAGCCGTTAGTGGCAGTTACTGTATCCGGAAGCTTCGTTCTCTCAGAACCACGGGGCTTCCCATCCTAGGGAAAGAGATGGGGGCTCTCCCCAGAGAAAACCAGCAGGGCTGGGAGAAAGAAGATACCACAGGGAGCGGCAGCTCGGCAGCTGGGAGGGCCTGTGGGGGGCGGGGGGTGTCAGGCTGTGGTCGTGTGGCCACAGTGCGGACAGCAGCCGGGAGGCACTGAGACTGAGACAAGGCCAGGGGCAGATGTGACCTCTGCCCCGCTCCACAGCTGGAGCCCTACAGAGGCGCTGGCAGTGTGACTGTGTCCCCTGGGAGTGGCTGCACCCAGTGAGGCAAGCACACGGCGTCTCCAGTCTGGGAGAGGGATCTGCAAATGTTCCTGCCCCGTCCCCCCACCCACCCCAATTCCCCCGGAATTGAGTGAGGCCCAGGAGAAACCTAGCAGCCCCTGGCACGGGTGGGGAACTCATTTTCTGCCAAGCGCCAGCACTGTTTTGACATTGTTAACATCTTTCACAGACCAGACACCATTAACCTCTGCAAGATCAGCCTGCTATCAATGCATTGAGTTTTTTTTTTTTTTTTTAAGATTTTTTTAATCTGTTTACTTGAAAGTCAGTTATAGAGAGGCCGAGGCAGAGGGAGAAAGAGAGGTCTTCCATCCGCTGGTCCACTCCCTAATTGTCCACAATGGCCGGAGCTATGCTGATCCGAAGCCAGGAACCAGGAGCTTCTCCCAGGTCTCCCACCTGTTCCAGGGGCCTAAGGACTTGGTCCATCTTCTACTGCTTTCCCAGGCCATAGTAGAGAGCTGGATGGGAATTGGAGTAGCCGGGACTTGAACCAGTGCCCACATGGGATGGAGGCAGCAGCTTTACTCGCTATGCCACAGTGCTGGCCCCACAATGCATTGAATTTCAAGTTTTGCCTGTAGTAGCCCTGGCAGGACCAGAGCAGAGGATGTCCTGGGCTTTATGAGCTGGACAGTTCACCCCTGTGAGGGATGTGGAGCTGGTTGAGAGCTGGTTGCACCCACATGGACTGGCCCCAGGCTCAAGCCAGGACTACAGGACCAGCAGAGCTGAGACAGGACCTACGAGCCAGCTGAGCCCCCCGGTATCCCCTGCTAAACCCCATTCGGGGAAATGCCACCAGGCAGGCAAGTGAAAGACATCTCCCCAGAAGCCAGCGAGGAACAGAGGACAGCACAGAGTCCAGCACCCAGGCCAGGCGCCCCTCCCGTTGCCCCAGCATCACCCCAGGGTCAGGCATGGGAGGGGGCACGAAGGGGCACACAGAGAGGCAGTCACAGCCCAGGCAGGGATTTGTCTTTCTATTTACCCAAAAGTCGCTTAATTCATGTAACAGCAGATTTACAATGGGCGAGGCTGATTTTCCCTGACTGTCCCCCACCACCACCAACTTCCTGTGAACAGGAGAGTTTGTGAGGGAGTTGACGAAGGGGCCGCCTTTCTGTCTCCCACGGCTGAGTGGCGACCTGTGACACCCCCTGCAACTGTATTGGAAGCCAGGCTTTCGAGTGTGCGATCTGCATGCAACAAATTCACCCCATTAGGGTGCACGTTTCCCGTGGGTCTTGTGTGACGGTTGCCCCAGTGAGAACACAGAACAGTTCTCCTACTCCCCAAATGTAGCCCTGAGCAGTCACTTCCAGCCCCCGCGGGTCTGATGTGTGGCTCAGCCGTGGGCCCTTCCCAGCATGGTAAGTGCATGGAATCGTGCAGTATGTCACCCCGTATGCTGAATGTCGAAACGTGTTTCCTTAACTGCCAGCTCCTCCCCACCTCCCACTCTGCAGTCTGGCAAGCTGTTTTATATGGTCAGGTCCCGCAGCCTCAGAAGCCGGCACCACCCTGGTTCTTTGGTGTGAGCACAGTCCCCAGGCCTGCAGGTCTGCAGCATTGATTTTTGTTTATGTATTTATTTTTTTAAGATTCATTTTTGGGGCCAGCACTATGGCGTAACTGGCCCAGGCTTTGCCGGCAGTGCTGGTATATGGGTGCTGGTTTGAGTCCCAGCTGCTACTCTTCTGATCCAGCTCTCTGCTTATGGCCTGGGAAAGCAGCAGAAGATGGCCCAAGTGCTTGAGCCCCCGCACCCACATGGAAGACTTGGAGAAGCTCCTGGCTCCTAGCTTCCAATCAGCCCAGCTCTGGCCATTGCAACCTTTTGGGAAGTGAACCGCACATGGAAGACCTCTCTCTCTGTCTCTCCCTCTCTGTCTGTAACTCCATCTCTCAAATAAATAAAGATTTGTTTATTTATTTGAGATAACAAGTAAAGATTTATTAATAAAGATTGAGATAATAAAGATAGAATTATTTATTTATTTAAGAAGCAGAGTTAAAAAGAGAGAGGAAGGGAGAGAGAGAGAGAGAGAGAGATCTTCCATTCACTGGCTCACTTCCCAAATGGCCTCAACAGCCGGGGCTGGACCAGGCTGAACCCAAGAGCCTGGAACTCTGTCCGGGTCTCCCACTCAGGTGCAGGGGCCCAAGCACTGGGGCCATCTTCTGCCGCTTTCCCAGGCACATTAGCAGGGAGCTGGATCGGAAGTGGAGCAGCCGGGACTGGAACTAGTGCCCATCTGGGATACCGGCGTTATAAACAAAAACTTAACCCGCTACACCACAGCGCCAGCCCCGGGTCCACTTCCTAATCCTGCTGGTTCTCTGCACCACTTGCTCGTCTTCTGAAAGTATCTCTTTCCCCTCTCTCAGGACACAGAAGCCCTGTCTTCAGATCCCTCCCACACTCCGCCCTTTTTCTCCTAGCCCTACCCGCCCATCAGCAGCCTGCTCCTCTCCCCAGGAGGGAGGGCCCGCCTCACAGCCTGTGGGCTTCAAGCACCCCTCCTGTTCTGCACAGCCCAGCGCCCACCCACCTTGTGATCCTGCATCCCCAGTCACCCGGGGAGTCTGGGCCCAGACCACCTCCCGATCTCTGCCGCAGACACACCCGTCCGCCCAGCTGCCCCCGGCGTGGTCCGGGGAACCGGTCGAGGTTGGTTGCCAGGGAAGAAGCAAGAAACCGCAGCCCTGCAATTTCCTCTTCGGCTCACAGCGGCGGCTGGCGACAGGTTCTGAGTCTCGGGGCAAGGGCCCTGCCCTCACATGCCCGTTGATTGCTGCCTCCCGTGGTAAAGAAACAAGGAGGTGAACGGGGAAGCCGAGACGGAGCGGCGACGGCGCCTGGGGCAGGGACCGCTGCTTCTCCCTTTGCAGAGACACCTCCAGGACCTCCCTTCCCACCTGTGCCAGCACCTCGGAGGGGGCGCACGAGTCTGTGCGGAAGAACGTGCCCCCGGGGAACCAAGGGCTGTCCTCTGTCGCGTTAGGTGAGAACCCGGCTGTGAAAGAGCTGGGGACGTGGAACGGAACGCGTGGTCCCTTCCTGCGTGGCAGCACTGTCCTGGTGCCATGACAGAGGCGGCCCCCAGCTGCACGCAAGCTTCTGGCATGGAACTGGAATTGTCACAGGCCCTCCGCTTGGTCAGCGCTTGCAGGAAGGAGACGTGTTCGTCCAGCTCCATTCAGAGCAGGGGACTTGGGACTTCGGCTCTGGACTCTTTCCCGGCCTACCCCGGAGGCCTTGAGCGAACCGTCTGACTCCCCGCTGCTCCTACTTCCCTCTCTGGAGAATGATGTGGTCGGGACCGGGTGCTGTGGCATAGTGGGTAAAGCTGCCGCCTGCAGTGCTGGCATCCCATATGGGCACCGCTTCAAGACCCGGGTGCTCCACTTCTGATGCCACTCTCTGCTGTGGCCTGGGAAAGCAGCAGAGGATGGCTCACGTGTTTGGGCCCCTTGCCATCCATGTGGGAGACCTGGTTGTGGAGCTCCAGGCTCCTGGCTTCAGCTTGGACCAACCCAACCCAAGCTGTTGCAACATCTGGGGATTGAAGCAGTGGGTGGAAGACCTCTCTCTCTTTCCCACCCTCCTTCTCTCCCTCTCTCTCCCACCCTCCCTCTCTCCCTCTTTGTCACTCTGCCTTTAAAATAAATTAAAAACATCTTATTTAAAAAGTTATCTTTATTTTATTTTTTAGCAGTTGTAATATAAGGCCCACAATTCTGTTAACCTGGTATTATTATTCCCATTTTATAGAACAAGAAACCAAGGCTTGATGAATCTCAGTAGCTTGCTGGGTCGTAAAGAAGGGCAGCATTCCTCAAATCCTTGGATTTGAACTTGAGTCTGTTTGAATTCCTACCAGTATTTGGTCTCTGAACAGACCTTGAGCCCCCATTTCAGCCTGGTGAGAAACCATGTGTGAGACCTGCTTCCTTTCTGGCCACACTGGGCGTTTACTTCCTGTGAAAGTCTGGGACCCGTCAGCGCTCAGCCAGGGGACACAGCACGTGGCTCATTTCTGCCCCCTGGAGGACACAGCCTGCATCCCAGGAAACAAAGGCTCGGAGGACATGGTTAATATAAATGAATGCTCAAAATCCCTATAGACCCAACCCTGCAAAAACCTGATCTAAATCAACCATGTTGCTGTTCATAAGAGGGAGGTTTTAAGGGGCTGGGGGCTACCCGGGCCGATGAACTGGAGCTCTCATTCTTTTTTTTTTTTTTTTTTTTTGGCAGGCAGAGTGGACAGTGAGAGAGAGACAAAGGTCTTCCTTTTGACGTTGGTTCACCCTCCAATGGCTGCTGCTGGCGCACTGCACCGATCCAAAGCCAGGAGCCAGGTGCTTCCTCCTGGTCTCCCATGGGGTGCAGGGCCCAAGCACCTGGGCCATCCTCCACTGCCCTCCCTGGCCACAGCAGAGAGCTGGCCTGGAAGAGGGGCAACCAGGACAGAATCCGGCGCCCCGACCGGGACTAGAACCCCGGGGTGCTGGCGCCGCAGGCAGAGGATTGGCCAAGTGAGCCGCGGCGCCAGCCAAGGAGCTCTCATTCTTAACACACACCCTGAATGATCCTTAGGCTAGGGTAGGTTTGGGCAGCAGATATGTCCAGTGCCTACAAGGGTTTGAAGGACACCTCCCAGGTGCAAGCCACTGTTACTAGAGCATGTGCCTGGCCAAGGGTGAGGGCTCAGGTTTCTGTTCTAAAGAAGCTTGATGAACCATATTATCTCCTGTGTTCTTTTTTTTTTTTTTTTTTAAGATTTATTTATTTACTTGAAAGTCAGAGTTTACACAGAGAGAGAAGGAGAGGCAGAGACAGAGAGAGAGAGAGAGAGAGAGAGAGAAAGAAAGAGAGAGAGAGAGGTCTTCCATCTGCTGGTTCACTCCCCAACTGGCCGCAATGGCCGGAGCTGCGCCGATCCAAAGCCAGGAGCCAGGAGCTTCTTCTAGGTCTCCCACATGAGTGCAGGGGCCCAAGAACCTGGGCCATCTTGCCAGGTCATAGCAGAGAGCTGGATCAGAAGTAGAGCAGCCAGGACTGAAACTGATGCTCATATGGGATGCTGGCACTGCAGGCGTTGGCTTTACCTGCTATGTCACAGTGTCGGGAGGGGTATGGGAATCAGGAGACCTACACTGTGCTCACAGACGGGGGATGCGTTCCAGAGTCTCCCTAAGCCTCAGTTTCCCCACAAGGTGGACAGATACCCGCCCAGCCTCCTTTCAAGACTCCCACACCCCTCTCTGTCACTGTCAGGCCTCCAGCCCTGTGGGGAGGCTAGAGGGTCGCTTCGTTTGAGTGATGTGCTTGGAGGCTGGTCTGCGTTCCTGTGGAGCTGCACCTCCTGGGCAGCCAGAGTCTGTGGTCTTCTTGGTGCTGGCGTTCGAAGCCGTGCTGTAGGAGCCCTCTTTGTACCGCTGTGTGGTGGGGGTCAGAGTTGACTTTGTGTGCACACAAGGTTTAGGGGGAAAGTAAGGTTGATTTGAGAAAGGAAAGCTCCCTACAAGTGCAGAAATGAGGCTTCCGAGATGCTGGTCTCTGGAACCAGAGGCACCAGGCTTCCAGTCCCAGCTCTGCTACTCCTCGGCTGGGTGGTTTGGGCCTCTTCCTCATTTTGAACTTGGTTTCTTCCTCTATAGACGTGGCATACAATGGGCCTGCCCCACAGCTCACTAGGCTAATCCTCCGCCTGTGATGCCGGCACACCGGGTTCTAGTCCCAGTCGGGGTGCCAGATTCTGTCCCGGTTGCCCCTCTTCCAGGCCAGCTCTCTGCTGTGGCCCGGGAGGGCAGTGGAGGATGGCCCAGGTGCTTGGGCCCTGCACCCCATGGGAGACCAGAAGGAAGTACCTGCCCCTGGCTTCAGATCAGCACAGCTTGCCGGCCGCAGCGCGCCAGCAGTAGCGGCCATTTGGGAGGTGAACCAATGGGAAGACCTTTCTCTCCGTCTCTCTCTCTCTCACTGTCTAACTCTGCCTGTCAAAAAAAAGTGGCATACAATGAATGGCTATCTCTTTGTGACATGAGAATGTAGGATGAAATGATGCCATGAGAAGTGCTTAGACCAAAACCTAGGGCATACTGGGTGTTCTGGAATGTTCCCCTTTGCTGTATTAATACTACTGATGCTAATGTTACCTTAAGAGATTATCATAATTGGGAAATGAAAAAACAGTTCACAGAGCTGGCACTGTGGCACAGGGGGTTAAAGCCCTGGTCTACAGTGCTGGAGCCCATATGGGCGCCAGTTCAAATCTCAGCTGCTCCACTTCCAATCCCGCTCCGTGCTAATGCACCTGGGAAAGTATAGAAGATGGCCCAAGTCCTTGGGCCCCTGCACCAGCATGGGAGACCTGGAAGAAGCTCCTGGCTTCAGATTGGCTCAGCTCTGGCCATTGCAGCCATTTAGAGAGTGAACCAGCGGATGGAAGACCTCTGTCTCTACTTCTCTGTGAAACTCTTTCAAATAAATGACATAAATAAATAATCTTAAAAAATATTTTAAAAAGAAAAACAGTTCACAACCAGGACCCCATGCAGAGAGTTAGCATCCTTCAGGGAACTCCAGCTTGACCCTGGTAGATCTAGAAGGTTCTGTGTCTCCTCCCTCATGGTTAAAGATGTTGTAATGAAGGCAAACTCTCTGCTCTCAAATCACTGAAGACGGTCCTTCAGCGGGTCCTTGGGCTTACACAGCCAGCACCGAGTCACCAGAGGCTACAGGGACCAAGACACACATGGATCCCAGGACAAAGGAGCCTCACAGAACCTCTGCTTAGGAGCCAACCCAACAGGGAGATCCCTGAGAGCTGAACAGGCCCTGGTGGACACTAAGATTGTTTGCAGCTGGAGAAGGAATAATTATTACTTTGAGGGGCCAGCGCTGTGGTGTAGCGGGTTAAGCCACCACCTGCAGAGCTGGCATCCCATATGGGCGCCAGTTCGAGACCCGGCTGCTCCACTTCTGATCCAGCTCTCTGCTATGGCCTGGGAAAGCCGTAGAAGATGGCTCAAGTCTTTGAGCCCCTACACCCATGTGGGAGACCCGGAAGATGCTGATGGCTCCTGGCTTCAGATTGGTGCAGCTCTGGCTGTTGTGGACAACTGGGGAGTGAACCAGCAGATGGAAGACCTCTCTCTCTCTCTCTCTCCTCTCTCTGGGTAACTCTGACTTCCAAATAAGTAAATACATCTTTAAAAAAATATTACCTTTGCCCTGGTACAGAGCTACTGCTTTGGATGATGATTTAAAAATAAAACAAAATCCACAAAAACACCAGGCACTGTTGGGAAGCAGCAAACATATTGGATTGATCAGGATTAGATTAATCAGGAGGAGTGCTATGATCTTAAGATCTTATTGACTGCAGAGAAAGGACTCAGGAAGAACTGGCCTCAGCATAAAAGCACAGCTTTTTTTAAAAATAAGATTATTTTATTTATTTGATAGACAGAGTTACAGAGAGAGGGGTAGAGACAGAGAGAGAGAGAGATATCTTCCATTCAATGGCTCACTTCCCAAATGGCTGCAACAACTGGAGCTGAGCCAATCCGAAGCCAGGAGCCAGGAGCTTCTTCCAGGTCTCCCACATGGATGCAGAGGCCCTAGGACTTGGGCCATCCTCTGCTGCTTTTGAAGGCGCATTAGCAGGGAACTGGATCAGAAGTGGAGCAGCCGGGACTCGAACCGGCTTCCATATGGGATGCCAGCACTGCAGGCAGGGGCTTTAGCCTAGTGTGCCACAGTGCTGGCCCCAAAAGCACAGCTTTGATTCTGAACCATCGCAGGCTGAAGCAAGTGGAATGTGCAACTTCTGGGACCTGAGGGAAGGGTCTACGTGGGGTTGAGATGGGGTGTCCAGAGGAGCCTGGCTCTGGTCACCCAGTTCACAAAAGGCCCCATGCTCTGGCTTTTAACAGGATTTCCAGACAACAGAGTTGAAAGAAGGCAAGGACAGCACTGCAAACCTGTGCACCATCGCTGCCTCTAGAAGCCTAGAAAATAATACAGGAGGGGACTTCAGATTGGTCATGGAAAATGGAATGAAGAGAGCTATTTATTTTGTGCAAAATGTTTTTGGAATCCACGTATCATCTGTTCATAATATGTATATTCCACAAACACTTCAAAGATGCCTTGTATGCATGGATTTCAAATTTTTTTTTGGACCAAACTTGTCTTTTCATTTCAGCTTCTTTTTATTAACTTTAAAAAACTTTTTTAGGGCCAGAGTTGTGCTTAGCAGCTAAAGCTGCCACCTGCAGCGCTGACATCCCATAAGGGTGCCTGTTTGAGTCCCAGTTGCTCCACTTCCAATCCAGCTCTCTGCTAATGCATCTGGGAAAGCAGTGGAGGATGACCCAAGTGCTTGGGGCTCTGTACCCACATGGGAGACCCAGAAGAAGTTCCTGGCTCCTGGCTTCAGATCGGCACAGCTCCAGCTGTTGCGGCCAATTGAGAGTGAACCAGCAGATGGAAGACCTCTCTCTCTCTCTGTGTAACTCTGACTTTCAAATAAATAAATAAATCTTTAAAAAAATAAAAATAAAATACTCAAGTGTCATGAAATTATCTAGTGAAAGCACTATTACCTTGAATGTATTTTTTGGTGATGAAAGCATTAATTTATCAAATATAGACATTTAAAATGCACGACAGTTCTCAGTAAACCTCTCTCTCTCTCTCGGCATTTTTTCATATTTCAATATAGTAGGAACATTAAAAAATTCAGGCAAGTGGGGGTCAGCCTTGTCCTGTGGGAGGGAGGCCCTGGCCTGCTCGTAGGGGATGAAGGCAATGAATCAGTGTGGTGTGGACCTAACTGGGTCTCTCCAGCAAGGACTCCTACGCGCTTTACTTCCTAACAAGAAGTGACAGCAGGGTGAAGAGCCAGTCCTCCCTTTCCCTTCCCACCCACAGAGGTGACATCAGCAAGGACAAATCCTGAAAACACCGCTTGTTCCCACGTCCTGAGTACTTCGCCAGGACAAGCGTCCGCCCATCCCACCCGCATGCTGCCAGGGTGTAGCCTGCACACAGCACAGGTTGCAGTTTTTTGTTTCGTTTGGATTAGTGCCTGCTCTAAACCATGGCCCAGAGAGCACCAACAAGTTTTCTCTCACCTCTTACGTAAACTTCCAAAGCCTACGTTAAAATAAACCAGACTTGCAGGGTGAGCCCCTGCCCCTGTATCCTGTGATTACGGTAATGAACTTGGCTAGGGCGATTCTGGTGACAGGACCCTCCCGAGAAGTCCGTTTTGAGCCGGAAAGGGTGGAAGCCTCTCTCTTGACTTCCTGTCTTGAAGGTCATAGAAATGTTGGTGATGGACCCAGTCCAGCAGGAGTGCTGGCGACCAACCCGCAGTCACAGGGACGTCCCAGCCACGCCCTTCCCACCACCCCCATCCCAACCTTCAGAGGTGAGCTCTCCTGCACTAGGCAAATCCAGAAAGCCTTAGAGTGCACCCAGAGGCCCCTGCGTTTATATCTTTTTCAGGGATGAATGATTCACTCCGTAAATATATATACATTTTTTAGGATTTATTCCTATCATTAATTTAATTTTTAATTTTTTAAAAAATTATTTATTTTACTTGAAAGTCAGAGTTACATAATGAGAAGAGAGGCAGAGAGAGAGAGAGGTCTTCCATCCACTGGTTCACTCCTCAATTGGCTGCAATGGCAGGAGCTGTGCTTATCCAAAGCTAGGAGCCAGGAGCTTCTTCCGGGTCTCCCATGTGGGTGCAGGGGCCCAAGGACTTAGGTCATCTTCTACTGTTTCCCCAGGCCATAGCAGAGAGCTGGATCGGAAGTGGAGCAGCCGGGTCTCAAACCGGCACCCATATGGGATGCCGGTGCCTCAGGCCAGGGTGTTAACCCACTGCGCCACAGTGCCGGCCCCAGTCGCCATTTTAAAGCTTACAAGTCAATGTTTTAGAATTGTTTTTAGCTCGCTGTGCTGTGCAGCCAGCATGTCCATCATCGTTAAAGCAACCCCATCAGCAGCCACTCCCTAGGAAGTCCTCCCCCTCACCGCCCGTGTCTCTGCAGACATGCTTGTTCCAGACATTTCATACCAATGAGCTCACACATGACCTGCTATGTTGGGCTTATTTCCATGGCTCAGTGTTCTCCAGGTTTGTTCGAGCTGTCGCACGTCACCACACTTCATTCCTATGCGTTGAGGGGATAATATTCCGGGATGACACCCAGCATTTTATGTATCTGTTCATTAATTGATGGGCATCTGTGCGCTCCCACTGTTTGGTTGCTTAGGATGATGGACATTTGTTTAGGAGCAATGCTGCAGTTAAGACACCATTTGGGACACCTGCATGCTGTATTAGAGCACCCGCGTCCAAGTCCTGGCTCCGATCTGGATTCCATCCACTTGTTTTTTGTTTGTTTGTTTGTTTGTTTAAGATTTACTTATTTGAAAGTTAGAATTACACAGAGAGAGAGGGAGAGGCAGAGAGAGAGGTCTTCCATCCACTGGTTCACTCCCCAGATGACCGCAATGGCCGGAGCTGTACTGATCCAAAGCTGGGAGCCAGGAGCTTCTCTGGGTCTCCCACACTAGGGCAGGGACCCAAGGACTTGGGCCATCTTCCACTGCTTTCCCAGGCCATAGCAGAGAGCAGTGGTGGAAGTGGAGCAGCTGGGGCTCGAACCGGTGCCCATATGGGATGGCGGCACAGCGGGCAGTGGCTTTACCCGCTATGCCACAGCGCCAGCCTCTGGATTCCATCTTCCTCCGAATGCACATGCTAGGAGAAAGCAGGTTAGGGCTCCAGTGACTGGGTCCCTGCCACTCACGTGAGAGACCTGGGCGTTAGCCCGCTGCGCCACAGCGCCTGCCCCTGAATAAATCTTTAAAAAAAAAAAAAAAGAAAGAAGAGAAGAAACGATTTAGTGGGGCTCTCAGAGCTGGTGGGGGAGCAGGGAGCAGGCCATCCCACATGCAGGCTAAATCTCCTCCACTCCCTTTAGGTCCTGCAAGCGGCTCTCACCCGGCCTCCTCCTCTGTAGGGCGAGGAGAGAGGACTCCCTTCTCCGCCTGCTCCCCCCGCTTTCCTGGCGCAGACCCAGCCTGCCCCTCCCTGCAGCTGTTCCCAGCATCCACTGTAAAACCAAACAAAGCCAAACAAAACCCCAACAGAACGTCCTATTGTTTAAAGCAGTAATTAATTGTTCAGGCTCTCACAGGAGGAGGGAAGCTCAGAAAACATGGGCTGTTAATGCCCAGTGATGAGGCAAGTTGGGTTTGGTCTCAAGAGGTTGCCGTATTTCAAATGGCACAATCTGTAACATTTCATGCCTATTGGATTAATCTGAAATATGTTTATTTTGGTGGAGACGCTGGACTAGGGGCTGAGGAGGAGGTCCAAAGAAAATATGGCATCCATGCCCACCAAACGCTGCCCCTAAGAAAACATGAAGCCAGGGAGAGGACTCTTACCCGAGAGTGGGCCACGCTGTAGGCAGTAGAGGGTTATAGACGGTGCAGACGAATGCCCCAGTACAAGAGACGGTTATGCTGGGGAGAAGAGAATGTTCCTTGGGCTGGGTAGGGCCGGGCTCTCCAGGCTTCAGGCAAGATGCAAGATGGAAGGTGGACAGGCTTTGGACAGCCCTCCAGCAGGGAAGAAAGAATTCTAGACAGGCCAAGTGGTAGGTGCAAAGGTCCAGGGGTAGAATTGAAAAGATATATTAGGTCTGACCTGCAGGTTCCAGGTAAAGCCTTTTTTTTATTTTTAAGAGAACAGCTTGAATTTTTAAGTTTCTATCCAATTGTCCCAGTAAGGCCTGAGATGTGTCTTCCCTCCTTAACCCAGGAGCAGCCCAAGTATTGGGGTGCAGTAAGTCCAAAGGGAACGCGTAAGACCTCTCATTCCATTTCTTTCTTTCTTTCTTTCTTTCTTTCTTTCTTTCTTTCTTTCTTTCTTTCTTTCTTTCTTTCTTTCTTTTTCTTTTCTTTTCTTTTCTTTTCTTTTCTTTTCTTTTCTTTTCTTTTCTTTTCTTTTCTTTTCTTTTCTTTTCTTTTCTTTTCTTTTCTTTTCTTTTCTTTCCTTCCTTCCTTCCTTCCTTTCTTGACAGGCAGAGTGGACAGTGAGAGAGAGAGAGAGAGACAGAGAGAAAGGTCTTCCTTTGCCATTGGTTCACCCTCCAATGGCCACCGCGGCCGGCACACCGCGCTGATCCGAAGGCAGGAGCCAGGTGCTTCTCCTGGTCTCCCATGGGGTGCAGGGCCCAAGCACTTGGGCCATCCTCCACTGCCCTCCCTGGCCACAGCAGAGAGCTGGCCTGGAAGATGGGCAACCGGGACAGAATCCAGCGCCCCAACCAGGACTAGAAACTGGGGTGCCGGCGCCGCAGGCAGAGAATTAGCCTATTGAGCCGCGGCACCAGACACCTCTCATTCATTTTCCCATGCTTCACTCTGGGTGTGAGAGCTGTAAGGTTGTGGCAAAACACACCAAACACTGGAGTTAGAGGAAAGGGTTATTGTCGGGTGGGGGAATCTCGAGGGCCCAGGGGAGAGGGCAAGAGAAGAGAATAAGAGAGTGAGAGAGATCAGGGGAGAGGGCAACTGTGTGGGAGCAGGTCCTGTTAGACCTTTGCGGGGGGTGGGGCAGGGAAGCAGGAACAGCGAATCCCATTAGGGTGGGGGTGGAGCTGACGCTTGTAGTTGGGCCATCTGTGGCTTCCAGCAATGGCAGCTAGGTCCAGAGCCCAAGATGGCATCCAGGGCATAGATGGCCCCACAGGTAAGACTGTACCATTTTATTAACACTAAGTAAGCCTCTTATCCTTATAAAGTTCCCAGCCTCAGTATTTCAGCATAGTAACAGGAAATGGACTAACACGGGGTTGTCTCAGAGGTGGGCGGGCACTCCTGACTTTCAGTGGGGAGAGACCAGGCTGGCCAGGGTCCTGCTGCGCTCCGGGGCAGTTCCGCAAGCATTGTCCTGCATCCCACGGACATTTCCATGCCTAAGAATCGTGCTCTAGGCTGGCACGCTAACTCCACCCTACACATAACCACAATGGGCTTTTGTCTAGTTTTAGGTCCCCATGCAGGAATGCCACTGTCATGTGAACAGGTGGAACCCTGAGCTTTGGCTGGTGTAGAACCTAACAACAGGCCGGCGCCACAGCTCACTAGGTTAATCCTCCGCCTGCGGTGCCGGCACACTGGGTTCTAGTCCTGGTCGGGGCACCGGATTCTGTCCCGGTTGCCCCTCTTCCAGGCCAGCTCTCTGCTGTGGCCCAGGAGTGCAGTGGAGGATGGCCCAAGTGCTTGGGCCCCGCACCCCATGGGAGACCAGGAGAAGCACCTGGCTCCTGCCTTCGGATCAGTGTGGTGCGTCGGCCACAGCGCGGCGGCCATTGGAGGGTGAACCAATGGCAAAGGAAGACCTTTCTCTCTGTCTCTCTCTCTCACTGTCCACTCTGCCTGTCAAAAACAAACAAACAAAAAACCTAACAACATTCACCATCTTGGAAAATCACATCTCCCATAGCAACTCCAGTCATGGTTTATTTTGTTTAAGATTTCTTTCTTCATTTATTTAAAAGGAAGAGAGACACAGAGAGAGGAAGAGAAGAGAAGAGAAGAGAAGAGAAGAGAAGGGAAGGGAAGGGAAGGGAAGGGAAGGGAAGGGAAGGGAAGGGAAGGGAAGGGAAGGGAAGGGAAGGGAAGGGAAGAGAAGAGAAGAGAAGAGAAGAGAAGAGAAGAGAAGAGAAGAGAAGAGAAGAGAAGAGAAGAGAAATCTTTAAATTGCATGTCCATCCCCCAAATGGATTAAATTCTCTGACCTTTAGCTTTGGTCCATTTGGGGACCACTGCATCATTTGGGAACAAACCAGCCAAACAAACCATTCTTTCCTTCTCTTTTCTCTTTATAGAATTTTTAAAAAGAATTATTTATTTGAAAGACAGAATGACAGAAAGGAAGACATACACACACACAGACACACACACACAGATGTTCCACCTGCTGGTTTACTCTCCAAATGCCCACAGTAACTGGGGCTGGGCCAGAGCTAAGTCAGATCCATCCAGATCTCCCACATGGGTGGCAGCAACTCAAGTACCTGGGCCATTAATCTGCACCCTCCCAGGCACATTAGCAGGAAGCTGGACCAGAAGAAGAAGCAAGTCTTGACCCCAGGCACTCCAATGCAGGACGCAGGTGTGCCAAGTGGCAGCTTAATCCACCATGCCACTGTGCCTACCCTTCTTTTCTTTTAAAATAAAGATTTAAGGGCCGGCGGTGCTGTGGCACAGCTGGTTAAAGCCTTGGCCTGCAGCACCAGCGTCCTATATAGGCACCAATTCAAGTCCCGGCTGCTCCCCTTTCAATCCAGCTTCCTGCTAATGCACCTGGGAAAGCAGCAGAGGATGGCCCATCTTAAAAAAAAGAAGATTTATTTATTTGAAAGTGAGGGTTACACAGAGAGAAGGAGAGGCAGATGCAGAGAGAGAGAGAGAGAGAGAGAATGAGAGAGAGAGAGAGCGCGCTTCCATCCATGGTTCACTCCCCAAATGATGGCAATGGCTGGAGCTGTGCCGATCTGAAGCCAGGAGCCAGGAGCTTCCTTCAGGTCTCCCACGCGGGTGCAGAGACCCAAGGACTTGGGCCATCTTCTACTGCTTTCCCAGGCCATAGCAGAGAGCTGGATTGGAAGTGGAGCAGCCAGGACTTGAACCGGTGCCCATATGGGATGCTGGCACTGCAGGCAGTCGCTTTACCTGCTACACTACAGCACCAGCCCCCTGAATAAGCTTCTTAAAGGCAGCTTCTGTCTTGAGGACCTCTAAACGGGGCTTGAGGCAGACAGGAATTTTGTCCACAACATCTTGAGCTTTCACACGGTGAGTCAGCCCTTTCTTCGGAGCTGAGACCTACACTGATTCATTTCATTCTCATGGCAACCTCATGATGTCAGCCGTACTATTATCATCTCCATTTTTTTTGGATTAGGAAGTGAGGCACACAGGTGGGGTAACTGGCTGGAGCTCACAAAGCGAGGCTTGTTCTAGAACCCGCGCCCCCACAACAGCCACACCTACAGCGCTTGTGGAATGAATGAATGCCCAGCAAGAAGACCTACCATGCCTGTTCCAGAAAAAGCCCGTGAGTGTGCACCGCACTGGACCCATCCGGAAAGACCTTGGGGAAGTCCTGGGGACCGCCAGTGAGCTCTCGGGCAACTCACGGTGGGAAGGGAGGAAGTGGGGAAGCCGCTGAGGCTGGCTGGTTTAGGGAAGTGTGAAATACATCAGAAAATGCAACACGCGCAAAGAAAACCGAGCAGTTGTGTGCAGTTTGAGGTCCAAACAGACACCCATGGAGCAGGTGTTGGGCGTAGCACTGCCCACAGCAGAATTCCTGGTTCCCATTTCTGGCTCCAGCTCTTGACTCCAGCTTCCTGACAATGCAGATCCTGGAAGATGATGGCTCAAGTAGTTGGGTTCCCGGCCAGCCACATGGGAGACCTAGGCTGAGCACCTGGCTCCTGGCTGAAGCAGACATTCTGGGGAGTGACCTGGTGTGCGGGGAGTCAAACAAATAAACATTTAAAAATAACAACAACAATGAAAAGCCCCAGAAACCCAGCTGGAATGGAAGCCATTCTCTAGGTTTCACTAAGGGAACCAGGAAGCCATGTTCCTGCAGGGAGAGAATGGTTCTCTCTCCAGCTGGGTTTTTTTTTTTTTTTTTTCTGATGTTGTTAAATTTTTATGTATTACACACACACACACACACACACACACCCTGAGAAGCTGGTCTGTAAGTCCTCATAGGCTACTGTGGCCAACAGCTGGGCAAATATTTGGCTCGTACTGTGTCCTTCTCAGCTTGAAAATGACTCTGGACATCGCCAAGCCTGCTCATGCTAGAATTGAGTATAATCTCATCCGGATGCTAATGGTTAGGCAAAAATCCCCAAGGGATGTGCGTGAGCCTCCTGTTTGGGGACTTGCTAATGGAAAGGGTTTTAAAACAAGCCACACAGCCCCAACAGAGGGATTTGTGACATCTCTCCCACGTCACCATTCACATTCACCTTGTTCAGTACATCACGTAGGAGGACACTCCCAAATGGCATTAAAAGATAAGTTCCTGTTGATGTAACAATTTTTTTGAAATCCACGCATACAAGAGGGTCTTCAAAAAAGTGCATGAAAAATGTGTATCATGAAGAAAACTGCTTGGATTTCAAGAGTTTTGGCCTTCAGAATTTTCAAACTGTGTAACCCACTGGAACAGTTTAAAGGGAATGAGAGCATGATGATTTCATGCCGTCAGCCTGTTTGCCAGAGAGGTCAAGTCTGCAGAGCGGAAGCCAAGGAAAAAGCCAGGTTATGGAAATGAGAGGTGGGGCAGCAGCTGGGAGAAGCCAGGTTGGCACGGAGACGCGGGTCTGAATTTCAGTTCTGCGCCTGACCCACTCCATCTCTCCCCACGGGACGCCCACGCTCTGAGTCTCAACTTTCCCTCTGGGGAAACTGAGAGGGTTGCTGTCAGTAATTCTAAGGGCCCGCCCTGCTGGCCATCTGGGAACGAGAAACGTGGCATGTTGAAGTGTGGCGCCACTGCATACAGTGAAGTCCAAGTGAAGGGTTCCCTGGGGAGAGGCAGCTCCGCCCACCGGCAGAATCGGGGGACAAAAGCTGATGGAGCCGGCTACCCTGCTTGGGGCTCACTGCAAGGCTCTCAGCCCCAGGATCTTTCAACTTGTATCCTTTTTTATTGTGTGAGTTTTTCTTTTTTAAAAGATGTATTTATTTATTTATTTGAAAGAGTTACAGAGAGAGACGAGAGAGGGATTTTCCATCTGTTGCTTCATTCCCCAAATGGCTGCAATGGCTTGGGCTGGGGAGCTTCATCCGGGTCTCCCCCGTGGGTGGCAGGGGCCTGAGCCCTTGGGCCATCTTCCAATGCTTTTCCCAGACACGTTACCAGAGGGCTTAGGGTTGGAAGTGGAGCAGCCGGGGCTCAAACCACTGCCCGTATGGGATGCCGGTGCTGCACTTGCTGTGCCACAGTGCTGGCCTCATTTACATTTTTCTAAGCACCTCAGATCCTTTATGGAATGAAGTGGGATGATAGACAGTTACATAGATACATAGATAAAATATATAGATATTTTTTAAATCCACAAGATGAATTTCTGCAAAGGTTAATCCTGGAACTACCATATGGCAGCTAGTCCACTTCTGGTTATATTCCCAAGGGAACTGAAGGCAGTGACTCAAACTGACCCTGTAAGCCCAGGCTCATCAGAGCATTGGTCACCATAGCCGAAAGGCGGAAGCCACCCAAATGTCCATCCAAGGATGAACAGATAAACAAAACATGGTCCCTCCACACGCTGGTGCATGACCCAGCCGTGAAAAGCAATGTGATTCTGAGGTATGCTAAAACACCGGTAGGCCTAGAGAGCTTTAGACACGTGGCCGTGGGCTGGAAGGGCACAGAACCGACTGCTTTATGTGTCAGCATCAGGAGTCTCAGTCTCCTTCAGGAACCCAGACTTTGTTACCAGGCCAGGCTCACTTTAGCTCCTGGAAGCTCCAGGCTCACATATGGAGAGAGAGAGAACTTCCTGTTTCAGAAGACATAACTCCCAGGGAAGAGCTCTGATTGGCTGGGCTTGAGTCTCATGCCCAACCCTTGGGCTGTGAGGGGGAGGAAGGCAGAGGGCTATGACAGGCAGCCCCACCAAGGCCACCTGGTGCTCTCCAAAGGAAGGAGGCATACCCTGATCCTCAAAGATGGGTGGGTGAGTGGCGGCTGGGGCGTGGCTAACGCTGACAAGCATGCCTGTTTTCTACTGTGCTCCTGTTTCCAGAGCTGCCTGCACGTCTCAGACTGACATCCCGCTATGGGCCCAGCAATCTAGTCATTGGAGGCCAGGGTGCCTGCCTCTGAGGAGTTTCCCCTCTCCAGAGTCAGGTCCATTGGTGTCCAATCTGCCTGGTCTTGGACTCTAAGGTCCAGGGTGAGACCATCAGGACTTTTACCCCTTTTTCGTGGAAATGTCTCCAAATGTCCCCCTTGAAGTTGTCTTTCCCCAGATCTCAACATCAGCCTCCACCTTCCGAAAATCCTCAGATACAACCCTCTTCCCTACATGGTTTCAGGAACCCCTGCTTCTCCCATGGCGTCCTCCTGGGCGTCCGCAGCAACCCAAGGGGAGACCCACATACTGCATGGCTCAGCACAACAGAACTTTCTTGTCTCGTGGTTTAAAGGCCAGAAGTCCTAAACCAACGTGTCAGCTTCCTCTGCAGGGCCGGATCCCTTGGGTGTGGCAGCAGAACTGCCGCTTCCCACGGCGTTCTCCTGCGCACTTGGCTTTGGCCCTGATTTCCCCCTTGCATAAGAACACCAGTCACACTGGATTAGTGTTCACCCTGATGAACTCATTATAACCTAGCTGCTCTGTAAAGGTTGCATCTCCATCTAAGATCTCTCTCTGGGGTACTGGAGGCTAGGACTCCACCATAGACAGATAGATACATGGATGTGGCTACAGACAGATAGAGGTAGGTGGATAGATAGATAGATACATAGATAGATGATAGATACATAGATAGATGATAGATACATAGATAGATGATAGATACATAGATTGATGGATATGGATACAGATATAGATACATAGATAGATGATAGATACACAGATAGATGACAGATACATAGATTGATGGATATGGATACAGATATAGATACATAGATAGATGATAGACACATAGATAGATGACAGATACATAGATTGATGGATATGGATACAGATATAGATACATAGATAGATAGATGATAGATACATAGATGATAGATACATAGACAGGTGATAGATACATACATGCATGGATACAGATAGATAGATACACAGATGATAGATACACAGATAGATGATATGGATACAGATATAGATACATAGATGATAGACATAAATAATACATAGATATATGATAGATACATACATACATGGATACAGATAGATACATACATAGATGATACATAGATAGATGATAGATACATAGATATATAAAGAGATGGATATGGATACAGATATATAGGTATATAGATAGATGATAGATACATAAATATATGATAGATATATACATACATAGATATAGATAGATCTGTAGATAGATATACAGATAGATGATAGATAGTCAACTTAACTGAAATACATTATCTTTATATATAATGTAAATATATAACATATTTTAAGCTTAAATGAAAGAGGGGATTTATTAGAAGAGGATTCCAACAGCTATAAAAATGGATCAATAGGGGCCAGCGCTGTGGTGCAGCAGGTAAAAACCCTGGCCTGCAGTGCCAGCATTCCTTATAGCTGCTCCACTTCCAATCCAGCTCCCTGCTAATGCGCCTGGGAAAGCAGTGGAAGATGGCCCAAGTACATGGGGCCCTGTGCCCACATGGGAGACCCAGAAGAAGCTCCTGGCTCCTGGCTCCTGGCTTCGGATTGGCGCAGCTCCGGCCTTTTTGGCCATTTGGGGAATGAACCAGCGGGTGGAAGACCTCTCTCTTTCCCTCTGTATCTCTACCTCTCTCTATAACTGTCTTTCAAATAAATAAAATAAACCTTTTTAAAAACTGGGTCAATATCTAGAACCACGTCTTTTGGAAGCACAGAGCATGCTGTAATCACAAACTTCTCCTGCTGGGTTCTGCACACCCATGAACCCGGGACAACAGCCTTCCTGTCTGGAGTCGAGTGTACATTCCTTTCTGCCGGCTTTGCGACCCTTGTGGCCCTGTATGCTGGACTGGAACTTGCCAAGCCCAGGTCGGCAGACATTCGTGAGCTCATTCAGGCCTCAACAGCTGGATAGAGCAGCTCGAGCCTGAACGTGCACCCTCATTTTGGGACGGGACTTAGCGGAACCACCGAACTCCACTTCCGGTTCTTCACGATCACGTGACGCGCAGAAGTTCCTCTTCCTGCAAAACAAATGTCACGTAGCGTCCAGCTGTTCCAGCTGCCTGACGATTTCCAGGGCTGTCCTTCCCGCACCTGCAGCTCCTGGTCCTCTTGCGTCGCCGGGCTGGGTTCCGGGATCGCCAGGTCAGAAGCTCCGCCTCGTATCTCGCCCGTGCTGACCGAGACAGGAAAGAAAACTCCAACACGTCTTTCTTTCTGAGGTGACACAATTGCAGTTCTGGGCATTCAGAATAAAGTGGTCCACTATAGGTTGCATGAATCTCTCTCTCTCTCTCTCTCTCTCTCTCTCTCTCTCTCTCTCTCTCTTTCTCCTCTTGCTCTCTCTCTCTCTCTCTGAATCATTAATTATTTCAGAGAGACAGAGAATAGTTCCATCCACTGATTCATTCTGCACACACCCGCAGCAGTGGGGCTGGGAGCTGGGAACTCCATTGAGACCCCCACGTGGGTGGCAGGAACCCAGTCACCCAAGCCACCACCTGCTGCTTCCCAGGACATGCGGAGGTTGAGAATCAAACCAGGGGCTCCAGTGTGGGCTGAGAGCATCCCAAATGGCATCTTTTTTAAACAATTATTTATTTATTTGAGAGGCAGAGTTACAGAGAGAGAGAGAGAGACAGACAGACAGACAGACAGAGAGAGGTCTTCCATCTGCTGGTTCACTCCCCAAATGGCCGCCAACAGCTGAAGCTGGGCCAAATCAAAACTAGGAGCCAGGAAAACAACTTCTGGGTCTCCCACGTGGGTGCAGGGGCCCAAGGACCCGGGCCATCCTCCACTGCTTCCCCAGGCCATAGCAAAGAGCTGGATCAGAAGTGGAGCAGCCAGGACTCGAACCAGTACCCATACGGGATGCCCACACTGCAGGCAGAGGCTTAGCCCACTGTGCCACAGCACCGGCCTCCCAAGTGGCATTTGACAGCTGACTCAAAATCCCAGTTTGTCTCTCTCCTTCTCTACTCCAAGTTCCCCTCTCTCCAGGCAGCTTCCTGTTCCACATCCCCTCAGAGGATAAGGAGGTCCTAGCCCACAGGAGGAGGTCTCCTGCGCTGAGCCATTGCCTATTGTGTGTCTGGAGGCAGGGTTCACGTTTCAGTTCAGTCTCCTCACAGCCAGACCCACAGCAGTTCTCTCCACCACTCATCCCAAACAGCTGGTGACCACACCAAGCTGAGCGCTGGCAAGGCTCACTCACTGGCTTGGACAGGTCACTCTCGGGTTCAGGTCAACCTACCAGCAGGTGCACTTCCTACTCCCATCTTGTTCCATCTTTCTCCTTCTTCACCAAATGCCACTCCCATTCCTGCTCCTCCTTAGGCAGGCTCTCTGGGTTGGCTGCAGGGCCTTGGCATGTAAGTAGAGTTATTCTGCTTGTACTTTAAAAACTTTTATTTATTTTATTTTAAAGACATGAAGAGGAGGGGAGGGGCCGGGACTGTGGTGCAGTAGGTTAATCCTCTGCCTGCGGCGCCAGCATCCCAAATGGGCACCATTTCTAGCCCCAGCTGCTCCTTTTCCAATCCAGCTCTCTGCTGTGGCTTGGGAAAGCAGTAGAAGATGGCCCGAGTGCTTGGGCCCCTGCACCCATGTGGGAGACCTGGAAGAAGCACCTGGCTCCTGGCTTCGGATCTGTGCAGCTCCAGCCGTTGCAGCCATTTAGGGAGTGAACCAACGGAAGGAAGACCCCTCTCTCTCTCTTTCTCTCTCTCTCTCACTGTCTATAACTCTACCTGTCAAATAAAACATAACATATATAGTATATGTTAATATATATATAAATACATAATATTTAAAAAAAAAACAGTTAAAAAGAGGCAGAGAGAGAGAGAGAGTTCTTCCATCTGCTGGTTCACTCCCCGGATGGCCACAACAGCTGGAGCTGTGCTGATCCAAAGCCAGGAGCTTCTTCTGAGTCTCCCACATGGGTTCAGGGGCCCAAGGACTTGGGCCATCTTCTACTGCTTTCCCAGGCCACAGCAGAGAGCTGGATCAGAAGTGGAGCAGCCGGCTCTCGAACTGGCGCCCATATGGGATGCTAGCACTGCAGTCCAGGGCTTTAACCCACTGCACCACAGCGCTGGCCCCAGTCTCCTCATATTTTTTAATCAGAGCCGACTTCCTAGACTGGCCCCAGCTGCTGAGGAAGGTGGCAAAATTCGACCATAAATTCCTCCGGTAGATTCTCCAGTTGTTAGAAAACGACCAGGCGGCTCAAACGAAGGGCTGGGAGCTTCGACCAGAGGGTGAAATCTGGTCAGGACGTCTGATTCAAAGACAACAGTGTCAAGCTGTTCCTCAGACTCCAGGAATTCTCTGAGAAGTAGATAATTAGGATATGGAGGGAAGACAGGGGCACGTTGTCAGAGGAAAGGAATTCTGTGTATCTCACAGGGATCTGCCCTGCCCTGCATGTGTAGGCTGAGCGCTTACATCACTTCACACCTTGGGCAGAGCGACGGAGGAAAGGGTACCCAGAGACCTTCCTTTTCCAAGGTCACTCGCAGCCGCCACCAATGCTGGGGCTACCCTGCCTCCCCCTGCAGGAACAAGCTGCTCCCCACCAGACCCTGCAGGCTCAGCCCCACACCTCTGCCACCACCTGGAAGGCTCTCGCCCCTCCTCATCTTTCCGCAAGCTCCTCCCTCCCCTGGAGGTCCAGCTCCCTTCAAGGAAGAAGTCTTTTCCAGCCATGCCAGCTACGGTCGCCTCTCCCACACATTCTGACACCCCTGCCTGTTATCGTGGGCGTTCCTGTGTCCCACCTGGGGGAATTATTGCAGGCTGCAGTAACAGATGAGCCCAGCTTTTTCAGGGGCTTTGAAAAATGAAGGCTATTTTCACTTATGTCCCAATGCCAAGTGGGTGTTCCCGGCCAGGTTAGCATTCTGCACGATCACCCAGGGTCCCTCCAGCCATCTCAGCTGTATGGCTCTGCCCTCTTCTAGATCTCTGGAGTCCTTGCCCTGTAGTTGGCAGATAAGGAAAGACAGCGTGAAGAGGAATAGTCCAATTTCTTTCATTGCCACGTGATATTCCATTGCATGAACATACCACTACTTACGGGTTTGATAGGAACCATTATCAATAAAGCTATTATGAATGTGTCTTTCATGCATACGCTGTTGGGTTAACACCTAGGAGTATGAATACCACGGCACAGGGCATGCACTGCATGTAAGCTTCCATAGGTGCTGCCAAAGAGTTTTCCGAAGTGACTCCACCAATGGACACGACCACCAGCAGTGCGTGAGACCGCCGGGAGCTCCGTGTCTTGCAGCCACTTGGTTTTGTCCATGCTTTTCATTGACCTGTTCTGATGTGTGTGCAGGGGTGTCTCCTTGTGGTTTTACTTTGCATTTCCCTAACGACTAACGTTATGCAGCAGCATCTTATAGATTCATTGGCCATTTTGATATCTTCTTTTGAGAATTCCTGTCTAATTCTTTGGTCTGCTTTTCCATAGGGCACTGTGCCCCCCACCCCCCACCCCGACCTCTTGGAAAGTCTGAAGTTAAGATTTTTTAAAAATTTATATAGGGTCTGGCATTGTGGTAGGACTGCTAAAGCTAACTGTGACACTGGCATCCCATATGGGTGCCAGTTCAAGTCCTGGCTGCTCCACTTTCAATTCAGCCCTCCCCCCCAACTAATGCACCTGGGAAAGTATCAGAAGATGGCCTAAGTTCTTGGGCCCCTGCACCCACGTGGGAGATCCAGATGAAGCTCCTGGCTCCTGGCTTCAGTCTGGACCAGCCCTGGTTGTTGTGGCCATCTGGGGAGTGAACCAGCAGATGGAAAAATCTCTCTCTCTCTCTCTCTCTCTCCCTCTCTCTTTGTAACTCTACCTTTCAAATAAATAAAATAAATCATTAAAAATTATATAAAGGGAACAAATTTCATGTGTCTCATATACAGTTTTAAGAACATAATGAGGGGCCAGTGCTGTGGCGCAGAAGGTTAACGCCCTGGCCTGAAGTGCCAGCATCCTATATGGGCACCAGTTCAAGACCCGGCTGCTCCATTTCCAATCCAGCTCTCTGCTATGGCCTGGGAAAGCAGTGGAGGATGGCCCAAGTCCTTGGGCCCCTGCACCCGTGTGGGAAAGCTGGAAGAAGCTTCTGGCTCCTGGCTTCGGATCAGCACAGCTCCAGCCATTGCGGCCAACTGGGGAGTGAACCATCGGATGGAAGACCTCTCTCTCTCTCTCTGACTCTCCTCTTTCTCTGTGTAACTCTCACTTTCAAATAAATAAATAAATGTTTTTTTTTTAAAAGAACATAATGATACCTCCCACTCTCCCTCCTCCTTCCTGTCTTTCCTTTAAACTTTTTTGATGAAATACTTTCAATTTACTTTATAGTCACAAGTTCAGTGCCTCTTTCTTACTGATTTGAAGAAGTTATTTATATACTCTGGGTACAAATTCTTTGTCATTACATGCATCACAACTACAACCTCACTTTGTAGCTTTTAACAGAAATATTAAATGCTAATGAAATAGATGTTTCGATCTTTTATTTTGTGGCTAATACTTTTTGTGAACTGGTAAAGAACTCTTTGCCTACCTTCAAGTCATGAAGATATTTGGTGCTTTTAGAGGCTTTCTAGTGTTGTCTTACACTTGGAGCTATGACTTACCTTAATATGAAATAGGGATCATATTTTTAAAGGATTTTTTTAAGATTTAGTTATTTATTTGAAAGTCGAAGTTATAAACACAGAGAGAAATCTTCCACCCACTGGTTCCACCCCCTAGATGGCCCAAATGGCCAAGACTGGCCAAAGCTGAAGCCAGGAGCCAGGAGCTTCTTCCAGGTCTCCCATGTGGGTAGCAGGGGCCCAAGCACTTGGGTCATCTTCTGCTGCTTTCCCAGGCCATAGCAGAGATCTGAAAGGTCCATCTCTTCCTACTTGACTGCCCAGTGGGTCAGCACCATTTATTGAAAAGAGCAGTTCCCCACCATACTGTGATGGAAGCTTTGTTGCAAATGAGGCCACAGATCATGTATGAATCTATTTTGGAACTCTTATTATTTTTGTCCTGTTTGTCCATACTTTCACTGATGTCATTTTTTTTTTTTTTGCTATCACATACTTTTAATTATGAGGGCTTAAAAATCAGTAAATTGTGTCTTCTGTTTTTGCCGTTCCTTAAGATAGTCCTTGCTATCCTTGGTATCCTGGGTTTCAGAACTTGCTCATTAATGGCTCCCCTACATATATAAGTCTTCTGGGACTGGGGTTGAATGGAATCTGGGGAAAGTTAATAGCTTTGCAGTATTCTCTCAATCCAGGAACGTGAATCTTTCCCACCCTCACGCTCCATTCTTTAACTTCTCTTCGTAACATTTTGTGGTTTTCTGTATTGAGGTCTTACTAATCTTACATAATCCCTAGATGTGTTTTCTGATGCTGCTGGTCATGGACATTTTGTTTAGTACTTCACTTCCAAACTGTGTATTGCTAGTGTAAAGAGATACAACTGATTCTTGTAAGTTGACTTCTACCCAGTTCTCCTGATATATCCATTTTTTAGCCATTTCAGCCACCCTCGCTTCACTGGCTAGAACTCAGACACACAGTCAGTCCCAAGTGCAAGGGAGCCTGGGAAGCTGAGCCTACTGGAGAAGCCAGGGAGAAAAGGAGAGGAATTTTAACGAATACTCTACAGTCTGCATTCTGCATGTAGATTCTTCCAGACTCCACATTGAGACTTGAGTGCCCATGGGATTGCCCAGCCACCTCACTGTGCTGGAAGGAGTTCCAAAGCTCTCCAGGTTTTAAAGCAGTTTCACTTGACGTAATTTGAAGAATCCTGCAGAACACTTTAATTCAAAGAACATAACATGACAAGTTAAACTCTTGTGGTGCCAGTGGGTTGAGCTGCTGTTTGGGACACCGGCACCCATATCAGAGTGCCCGAGTTTCAGTTCTACCTGCATTTCCTGCCAGCTTCCTGCTGATGACTCCCTGGGGGACAGCAGACGATGGCTCAGGTACTTCAATCTCTGCCACCCACATGGGCGACCTGGATGGAGTTCCTGGCTTCTGGTTTTGGCCTGGTCCTGACCCAGCTGTTGAAGGCATTTGGAGAGAAAAATCAGTGGACGGAAGATCTCTCTGTCTCTCTATCCCTCTCTCTGTTTTTGACCCTCTCTCTGTTAACTCCACCTTTCAAATAAATAAAAATAAACATTTTTTCAAAAGTTAAACTCTGATGAGCTATCCATATAATGTAATGTTATTCAATGGTAAAAAGAAAGAGCTATTGTCTCTCTGTCTCTTCCTTCCTCCTTTTCTCCCTCTGTAACTCTGCTTTTCAAATAAAATAAACAAATATTTTAAAAAATAGGGCTGGTGCTGTGGCACAGCAAGCTAAGCCGCTGCCTGTGATGCTGGCATCCCATGTGGGCACTGGTTCAGGTCCTGGCTACTCCACTTCCCATCCAGCTCCCTGCTAGTGTGCCTGGGAGGGCAGTGCAGCATGGCCCAAGTCCTTGGGCCCCTATACCATGTAGGAGACCCAAAGAAGGCTCCTGGCTGCTGGTTTCAGATTGGCCCAGCTCCAGCTGTTCCAGCCATTTGGGGAGTGAACCAATGGATGAAGTCTCTTTCTCTCTCTCTCTCTCTCTCTCTCTCTCTCTCTCTCTCCCTGACTCTAACTCTGCCTTTCAAATAAATAATAATAAAAAAGAATGTACAATGCCAAGGGTGAATCTGATGAAACTATGACTTGGTGTAGCAATGATATATACTGTAGGTTCATTGGTTGTACCAAAAGCACACTCTGGGGATGGGCGTTTGGCATAGCTGCCATGTCACACTTGGGATTTCTGCAAGCCATATCGGGTTTCTGGTGCAAGTCCGAGCAACTTTGACCCATCTTCCTGCTAATGCACATTCCGGAAGGCAGAAGATGATGGCTCAGGTACCTGGGTCCCTGCCACCCACGTTGGGAGACCCTGATAGCATTCCTCACTCCTGGCTTCAGTCCTGGTTGGTGTAAGCATTTGGGGAGTGAACCAGCAGGTGGGAGATCTGTCTGTCTTCTCTGCCTTTCCAGTAAAAATGAAAGTAAATAAAATTTTTTATTATTAAAAAATCACACTTTGGAGGGGGTGAGCACAGTGGGGTTCTGTGTGTATGGGAGAGGGAGAATATGGGAATTCTTGGTCTTTCTTATTTAACTTTACTGCAAATCTAAAATTGTTCTAAAAAATGAAGTTGGAGCTGGCATTGTGGTACAGATGGTTAAGCTGCCGCCTGCAACACGGACATTGCATGTGAGTGTTGGTTCAAGCCCCACCTGCTCTGTCTCTGATCCAGCTCCCAGCTAATGTGCCCAGGAAGGCAGTAGAAGATGGCCCAAGTCCTAGGGCCCCTGCCACCTACATGGGAAACCTGGATGGAGTTCCAGGCTCCTGGCTTCAGCCTGGCCCAACCCTGGCCATTGCAGCCATTTGGGGAATGAAGTGGCAGATTAAAGATTTTCTCCTTCTCTCTCTCTCTCTCTCTCTCTTCCTCCCTCCCTCCCTCCCTCCCTCCCTCCCTCCATGAATCTTGCTCTCTGTAACTCTGACTTTCAAATAAATAAAAATAAATCCTTTTTTAAAATGAAGTCTATTAAAAGCAGTTAAACTCTAACACTCTGGATAATCATATGACCTCAAGGGGAACACCAATACACTTGGAAAATATTCATAACAGCAGCTGAGCCCATGGGTCACTCACTGAATGCTGACGACTGGTGCTGGGCATTGCTGAGTTCTGAGTGGTTCAGTTTAGAGCAGTATTTAGTGTGTCAACAATGCCCATTCATGAGAATGTACTTGACCCTCGAACAGTACAGGTTTGAAATGTGTGGGTCCACATATATGTTGATTTTTTTTTTTTTGAAATTTGTGACAATTCTAAATAAGATAAGAGTTGGAGAACTCAAAAGGCTTCCATAGCCTTGGAAACTCATGACATAGGGAGATTACTGATGCCATAAACAGGAGTGTCAATTTGTAAAGTCAACAACAGGAGTCACTGTGCACTTACTCCTCATGTAGGATCTCTGTCCTTAATGTGCTGTACATTGAGATTTAATGCTATAACGATTACTCAAAGAGTATTTTTCACTTTGTGTTTCTATGTGGGTGCAAACTGTTGAAATCTTTACTTAATGTATACTAAACTGATCTTCTGTATATATAGAAAATTGAAAATGAATCGTGATATGAATGGAAGGGGAGAGAGAGCGGGAAAGGGGAGGGTTGCGGGTGGGAGGGAAGTCATCGGGGGGGGGTGGGTGGGGGGGAAGCCAATGTAGTCCATAAGCTGTACTTTGGAAATCTATATTCATTAAATAAAAGTTAAAAAAAAAAGTAAAAAAAAAAAAAAAGAACTTTGTGACAATTAAAAAAAAAGCCTAGGTGAACAATATAACCTAGAAATATGAAAAAGGCATGACATGGGTGCACAAAATGTATATGGGTAATAATCTATTTTATCAAAAATAACCCATTTTATCATTTACTAATATGAAATACACAGAGTCTGAGGCAGGCGTTTGGTGCAGCAGTTAAACGCCGCTTGGAGGGCCCGCATTCAGGGGCTCCCGGCCCAGCTCTGCTGCCAGCCCCAGCTTCCTGCTAATGCAGACCCCGGGGGGCCTCGGGTGAGCGTTCACAAGCCCCTGAGCCGCGGCTGCCCACGTGGGGCCCCCGGAATCACTTCCCAGCGCCAACTTCATCCAGACCCAGCGCCGGGAGTGAGCCAGAAGACATCTCTGTCCCCATCTCTCTTACAAAGAAGTATAGTTCATTATAAAAAAGAGAAAATCTATGCTTACCTATGGTAAAAAGTTAGAATTGATGGAGATTTGGCACAGAAGCACTTACAGACCATATGTCATGTTGTTCACAGGCAGGAGAAATGCAAATAAATGCATTACAAGGAGCCAGCGCTGTGGCGTAGCAGGTAAAGCCACCACCTGCAGTGCCAACATCCAATATGGGTGCTGGTTCAAGTCCTGGGTGCTCCACTTCTGATCCAGCTCTATGCTGTGGCCTGGGAAAGCAGCAGGTGATTACCCAAGTGCTTGGCTTCCTGCACCTATGTGGGAGACTCAGAAGAAGCTCCTGGCTTCTGGATTTGGATTGGCACAGCTCTGGCTGTTTCTGCCAGTTTGGGAGTGAATCAGTGGATGAAAGACCTCTCTCTCTCTCTCCCTCTCCTTCTCTCTCTGTGTAACTCTGACTTTCAAATAAATAAATAAATCTTAAAAAAAAAAAAGCAAATGCATTATAAGGAGGCTTCAAAGAGGTCATGGGAAAATGGAATTAAAAATAAAAAATATATAAACTTTATTTCTCAGCATAAACCCACCAAGTTCAAGACACTTTGATGAGTGGTGACATCTGCCTTTTAGTCCATTTCTAAAGAACTCAGGGTGCTGGGAATGTAGCCAGGTCAGTGCAGCCCTCTCTAAATGGGTGCCCTTTAAAGCCTTTTTTTTTTTTTTTTTTTTTTTTTTTTTTACAGGCAGAGTGGACAGTAAGAGAGAGAGATAGAGAGAAAGGTCTTCCTTTTGCTGTTGGTTCACCCTCCAATGGCCGCCATGGCTGGCGCGCTGCGCCCAGAGCACGGCGCTGATCTGATGGCAGGAGCCAGGTGCTTCTCCTGGTCTCCCATGGGGTGCAGGGCCCAAGCACTTGGGCCATCCTCCACTGCCTTCCCGGGCTGCAGCAGAGAGCTGGCCTGGAAGAGGAGCAACCGGGACCAGAACCCAGTGCCCATATAGGATGCTGGTGCCGCAGGCGGAGGATTAACCAAGTGAGCCATGGCGCCAGCTCCCCAATGTCAAATTCTTTAACAGAAAAAAAAGCTATTTTTTTCCTTGGAAAAATTGGTGTTTATGGTCTGCTATTGCAGGCTTCAACCTCAACATTAGGTTGTGCATTCTATTTGTTTTCTTTAAAGATTTATTTATTTATTTGAAAGGTGGAGGTACAGAGAGGGAGAGGCAGAGAGAGAGAGAGAGAGAAGGCTTTATCCACTGGTTCACTCCCCAAATGGCCACGATGGCCAGAGCTGGGCCAGACCAAAGCCAGGAGCCAGGAGCTTCTTCCAGGTCTCGCACGTGGGTGCAGGGGCCCAAGCACTTGGGCCATCCTCCACTGGCCCACACCATGTGCATTAGCAGGGAGCTAGATTGGAAGTGCAGCAGCCAGGACTCGAACCAGCACCTGTGTGGGATGCCAGTACCACAGGTGGCAGTTCAACCTGCTAAGCCACAGCACCAGCCCCCTTCTTGTCCATTCTTAAATCATTCATATGTAAACTGCTGATTTCTTCAAAACTTCGTCCCAGTAAACTTTTCATAAGGTAGCAATGATTTTACCATTGTTTTCTGCCCAAGCTTCGCCGTAAATTTGATGTGTATCCTTGCTACAATTTTTAGCAGAATTCCTATGGCTCTGCCAAGGGCAGGCTTTCTTTCTTTCTTTCTTTCTTTCTTTCTTTTTTTTTTTTTTTTTTGACAGGCAGAGTTAGGCAATGAGAGAGAGAGAGACAGAGAGACAGAGAGACAGAGAGAAAGGTCTTCCTTCTGTTGGTTCACCCTCCAATAGCCGCCGTGGCCGGTGCACTGTGGCCTGTGCACCATGCCAATCCGAAGCCAGGAGCCAGGTGCTTCCTCCTGGTCTCCCATGGGGTGCAGGGCCCAAGCACTTGGGCCATCCTCCACTGCCTTCCCGGGCCACAGCAGAGAGCTGGACTGGAAGAGGAGCAACTGGGACAGAATGCAGCGCCCCGACCGGGACTAGAACCCGGGGTGCTGGCGCCGCAGGTGGAGGATTAGCCTAGTGAGCCGGCCACCAAGGGCTCTTTTCAAACAATGTCTGTACCTTTCCTGATGCCTCACATGACACATCACAGTAAGTTAGTGCAAGTTCATTCGGATCCAAAAAGCACTTGAAATGCGAAATGCCTGCATAGTTTTTTCATAATACAGACTTTCCATGAACTTTTTGAAGACACCCCCCCATTACATCCTAACTGTGTAAGACGAGCTGTGGTCCATACTGTGCACCTGTGGTAATTCCACAGTCACTGCTGGCTGCTGGCGTGGGGGGATCTAGAGTCACCTGCAGCTGGCATTCTTCAGGGGTCAGCCATACGAGCCACAGGTAACCAACTCTAGAGATTCCACACAGAACATCATTTCATTTGCGGTAGGTACCTGTGTCGTTCAGGTCAATGGATCCCAAAGCTGTGTCTCGGGCTGAACACACACACACACACAAGCACACACCCCTGTCTCTCTGCGGCAGAGCGTCCTTCCGTGCCCACTGCGAAGCTGGGGTGGCTTTGGGGTGCTCAGGCCAGGAGGGGTTCAGGGAGACTCTGGCGCGGATCTGACCTGTGAAGGAGCAGCCCCAGGGCCCGAGGCTCCTCCCGGGGGAGCTGGGGTTGGTCCTGCCTCATGCCCTCAACCCCAGGTCTAGCACAGAGCGAAGGGCCTGGGGAGTCCTTGGGGAGGGAGAAGGGGCCCAGGGAGTCATTTCCTGCTCTCCCTCTCCTCCTCTCCTCCCAGCCTCTTTGCTTCTCCCTCGCTGGGCTTTTCCCGTAGAAGGCCTTTTCTGAGGTGGTTTTTGTTTTGTTTTGTTTTCAGTGTGCCGCTGAATTACATCTGAGCTAAATTGTTTAGGCCATCTGGCCCAAATTAAAATTCTAACGTCATATATGGAAGTACCAGAAGCAAAAGCCTCCAAGGGTCCAAAAAAAAAACAAAAAACCTTGCAGCCTTTCTCTGCCTCCACTGCATTCAATGTGTTTTCCCCGGGCACATCCTGGTCGGAATTCATGGAGTGTTGTTGGGGCATGTGGGAGTCTGGGGTTTTGGTCCTGCTGAAGATGGAGCAGGCTAAAGTCTACCCGCACTTCACTTAAAACTGGACGATGGCCAGAGAGAACCAAGAGCCTTATCCAAAAACCATTGGAGGAGCCAGCACTGTGGCATAGGGGGTAAAGCCGCCAACTGCAGCACCGGCATGCCATATGGGTGCCGGTTTGAGTCCTGGCTGCTCCACTTCCAATCTAGCTCCCTGCTATGGCCTGGGAAAGCAGTGGAAGATGGCCCAAGTCCTTGGGCCCCTGCACCCACATGGAAGACCTACAAGAAGCTCTGGGCTCCTGGCTTTGGATCGGCCCAGCTCCAACCATTATGGCCATTTGGGGAGTGAACCAGCAGATGGAAGACCCCCCCTTCTCTCTGTGTAACTCTGCCTTTCAAATAAATAAATAAATCTTAAAAAAAAAAACATGTCTGGCAATATCTGAGGTTAGCAATGGGTTAATATGTGATGGCTTTTTTTAGACTTCATAGAATTTTACAGCCAAATTAAGATGAATAAGAGCCATTGTTTATTGAGCATTTACTTCGTGCCGGGATTTTGAAATCCTTACAACAATACTATGGAGTAACTACTACCATGAAATTGTGGCTTAGCTCCTGCGCCTGGTGCAGGTGCGTCAGAGAAAGGACAGTCCTGCTCATCTAATCTGATGCTATTTGGTTGCTTCCATGTCTATAGAGGCAATATAATTACATGGCAAGCTAGAAGATTTCAGGAGGCAAGTAACATAATTTTCACCGAATACAGTTTTTTTTAAAAGACTTTATTTATTTATTTGAGCAGTAGAGTTACAGACAGAGGGATGGAGAGACAGAGAGAGAGAGAGGTCCTCCACCCACTGGTTCACTCCCCAAATGGCCACAATGACCAGAGCTGAGTCGATCCAAAGCCAGGAACAAGAGCTTCCTCCAGGTCTCCCACATGGGTGCAGGGGCCCAAGGACTTGGCCCATCCTCCACTGCTCTCCCAGGCCATAGCAGAGAGCTGGATCGGAAGTGGAGCAGGAGGGACTCGAACTGGCGCCCATATGGGATGCCCGTGCAGCAGATGGAGGCTTACCCACTATGCCACAGCGCCAGCTCCCAATACAGTTCTTTTAAAGGTTAAAAAAAAAACTGTCTAGATGATTATGTCTACATTCTGGTTAGTGGGGTGCTTCCTCTCCAGGGCCACAGGCGAGGGCAGTGGCAGATCTTGGATCCTGGAGGCCTGGGCTCTGGGAGCTGAGAGGAAGCTTTGGTGCGGTTCCAGTAGGCAGGGTCTACTTGACATTCTCAACAAACCCAGCAGGTGGCAGTGTTTCCCTTGCCAGCAAAGCCCACCAGGGAGCCTGAGAGGGTGCAGAAGGGAGCCGGAGATTTCCCATCTGCAGATAGACTTTTCGAATGCCCTCAACAACCAGGGCTAAGCCAGGCCAAAGTCAGGATCCCAGAACTCAGTCCAGGTCTCCCAAGCGGGTGGCAGGAGCCAAATCACTGGAGCCATCATCTGCTGCCTCCCAGGATCTGCATTGTCAAGAAGCTGGAGGGGCCGGCGCTGTGGCATAGCAGGTAAAGCGGCTGCCTGCAGTGCCTGCATTCCGAATGGCCACAGCATCTGCGGCTGGCCCAGGCTGAAGCCAGAGCCAGGAGCTTCATCCGGGTTTCCCACATGGGTGCAGGGGCCCAAGCACTTGGGCCATCTTCGGTTGCTTTCCCAGGCACATTAGCAGGGAGCTGGATCGGAAGTGGAGCAGCCGGGACTTGAACTGGTTCACATATATGATGTTGGGATTGCAGGCAGCCCCTTAACCCACTGCACCACAGTGCTGGCCCCAAGATATACATATATCTTCCATCTGCTGATTCACTCCCCAGATGGCCACAACCGCTGGGACTGGGCCAGGCCAAAGGCAGGAGCCAGAAGCTTCTCCTGGATGTCCCATGCAGGTGGCAGGGTCTAAGCACTTGGACCATCCTCTGCTGCTTTCCCTGGTGCATTAGCAGGGAGCTGGATAGGAAGTGGAGCAGCCAGGACTCAAACCAGTGCCCCTATGGGAAGCAGACACCCAAGGCGGTGGCTCTAGCCACTACACCACCCTGAACTTGGCTGTCTACGCTGCAAAACCGAGACCATAAATTCCTGTGAGTGAAGCCCCTCTGTTTCAGGTGCTTTGGTCCAGCGGTGCTAGCAAACGAACCCACCGCCTTTGCTAAAAAGTGGCAAGATGGGCAGGAGGAACCTGCGGACTCCATCTCCATTCAAGAGGGCTGGGGAGGGCAGGCATGGAGCCTAGTGGCCGGGTCATGTTTGGGGTGTCTGAGTTCTCAAATAAATACAATTTATTAATTATTAAAATTAATGATTAAAATTGATAAAATCAATACACACAAAGTGCATATAATTTTTAAAATGTTTAATTATTAAAAAAGAATTACGGAGAGGGGGAAACAGAAAGAGATTTTCCATCCACTGGTTTACTCCCCAAATGTTTGCACAGCTGAGACGGCCAGGCGGAAGCCAGGAGCCCTGGAACTCCATCCAGGTCTCCCTTGAGGGTGGCAGGGGCCCTCTTCCACTGCTTTCCCAGGGCATAGTAGAGCTGGATTGGAAGTGGAGCAGCCAGGACTCGAACCGTAGCCCATATGGGATGCAGGCGGCGACTTCACCCACTACACCACAGTGCAGGTCCCCCTAACTAATGTAGTTCGGGCTTCCTTACGCTGTTCCGTTCCTTGCATCCACTGCATCTGTGCGGTGGAAATACTTCACAATGGCACGTTCTGTGACCTCAGATCAGCAGCCCGAGACTTGAGCGCAGCGGGAACATTTACACCAACGCCAGCCAAGGGCGCCATCCCAGGAGAGCCCGTTGCTAACCGTTGCCAGCACCCAACCGCGTAGATGCCGACGATGTGGGCCTGGCGTTGCGCGTTGCGATAAAACAGCGGAGCAGCTGGAAACACTTGGGGATCCGCTGTTAGCAGCCCTGCCGAGGTCTGCTCTGGGACTTAACGCACCGCGGAGTAGGAAGACCCAATCCAGTGTCCCGCGGTTCCCGAGAGGAGGGAGACCGCGGCGAGCTGTCCCCAGCGAGACACCTGCGGCTCACCGCCGAGGCGGGACGCTCGGAGTTACTGACGCCAGCATCTCTTGTGCTGATTCTGAGCACGCAGCGCTGGGCAGGTCCCGCCCACCAATCTCCAGGGCTGAGAAATAACCCTGGAGCGCGCTCCCGCGGATGAATCAGAAGGCACCCCACAAGGCATTGCACAAACGCCCTCCTCCTCCCTGCTCCTCCTCCTCCTCCACCTGCGCAGCTCCCCCGCCCTGCAGACAGGTGCAGAAACAGCAGGAGTCCCCACTTCAGGCACAACGCGCCGGCAACAGCCAGTTTGGGGGCTTCCGGAGCAAACCCGGGCTTGCAGCCAGCTCTGCCGCTTTCCCGCTCTGTGGCCTTGGCCACGGGGTGATCTTTTTCCACGACTTTGCTTTCTCATCTGTACAGCAAGGAAACAAAAGCCGGCCAGAAGCTAACCGGGGAACTGACAGTCCAGACACCTGCGTGCCAGAGCGGAGCCTGCCCGAGTTCGATTCCTGGCTCTGGCTGCTGAGTGCAACTTCCTGCCAGAGCCGTGGTGAAGGCTGAGCCCCCAGCCCCCACTCCCCCCAACATGGGAGGCCTGGCTTGCAGTCCTGGATTCTGGCTTTGGCCCAGGCCTAGCCCCAGCCATTGAGGGCATTTGGGGAGTGAACCAGAGGATGAGAGGAGATCTCTTTCTGTATTTCTCTCTCTCTCTCTCTCCCTCCCTCCCTCCATCCCTCTCAAATGATGAAGAAACTTAAACAATAATTGAAGGAGCAAAAGATAACAGTTTAAGTCCATGTATATCAAAGTTACCATGTTCACCAACACTGTCAGTGGGGACAATGATAACTATATTGTCAAGAAATTGGAAGGGGCCAGCATGTGGTGTAGCGGGTGAAGCTGCTGCCTGCAGTGCAGGCATCCCATATGGGCTGGTTCTAGACCTGGCTGCTCCATTTCTGATCCAGCTCTCTGCTATGACCTAGGAAAGCAGTAAAAGATGGCCCTGGTCCATGGGCCCTACACCCATGTGGGAGACCCAGAAGAAGCTCCTGGCTTTGGATCAGCACAGCTCTGGCCTTTGCAGCCATCTGGGAAATGAACCAGCAGATGGAAGACTTTCTCTCTCTCTCTCTCTCTCCCTCCCTCCCTCTCTGTAACTCTGCCTTTCAAATAAATAAATCTTAAAAAAAGAAAAGATAATGGGAGAGGAGGTCACAGAAGTGGTGATGTAGCTAGAACCTTGTCTATAAGCACAGGGCACCAGCGATGACGCGTACTCTGTAGAGGCAAGGAGGAAGCCCCCAGAAGCGTATAGAAGTCAGCACCTGGGGCCGACATTGTGGTGTAGCAGGTAAAACCACTGCCTGCAGTGCCACCATCCCATATGGGTGCCGGTTCAAGTCTCGGCTGCTCCACTTCCGATCTAGCTCTCGGCTATGGCTTGGGAAAGCAGTGGAAGATGGCCCAAATCCTTGGGCCTCTAAATCACGTGGGAGACCCAGAAGAAGCTCCTGGCTCCTGGCTTCAGATTGGCCCAGCTCCGACTATTGCAGCCAACTGGGGAGTAAACCAGCAGATAGAAGACCTCTCTTGCTCTCTCTCTCTCTCTCTCTCTCCTCTCTGTATGTAACTCTGACTTTCAAATAAATAAATATATAAATCTTAAAAAAAAAAAAAAAAGAAAAAATAAGTCAATACCCTTTAGGGCTTGGAACTCAAGATGGGGCTGTTACCTTTCACTATTGGATTTTCCAAATATTTTTACTTTTTAATCCTGTTCCTGTAAGAGGGCTATTCAAAAATTCATGGAAATTTGGGCAATGAGAAAGCTATGCATGGATTTCAAAGGTTTTGTATCAAATAAACTCATCTGTTAATTTCATTTCTACAGGCTTCTGAAGCACCCTCCCAGGACATCAATTTCATTTTATCTGTTTATGCAATATGTCAGCTCGATCTCTCCTAATCTCTCCAGCCCTTGGGTTAGCTGGTTGCATTTTGTTCTTTGCTCCGGGGTTGAGTTTGCACGCCTCGCCATGGCGACCTTGGAAAGAGTTTATTTTTCACAGCTCCGCTGTACGTTTCTGCAGCTCCTTCAAGTCTGTTTGACGTGTGTCTTGATTTACAAGATGCTGGTGAATCAGTCCAAATAAAGCCTTCTCTCCTTGCAAAGAAAAAAATATGCGAGGCAACAGCAGGGGATGATTCAGAGTCTGAGCGTTCATGTGCAAGGCTCTGCACACAGCAGCAGGCAGTTGTGGGCAGCCGGAGCCTGGCAGCCCCCGCCCCCCGCCAGCTCCGCAGAGCCCAGCCCTGACCTCAGCCCCAGCCCTCCTCCTGCTTGGTCCTCCAGCCCGAATCAGAAAGCTTGGAGCCTTTAACTTCAAATTCTCAGACCGGACCCCGGGGCTATGGATGGGTTTTGGAGATCTCACAAACCACCTCCCCAGAATGATTTCTGCAACCACAAATGTTTGGAGGAAAAGCATCCATCTGGTCTTCAGATTTGCCGTCTCCTGACCCCTGGGACTGAACTGGTTTCGGTGTATGTATACCTCCAATATTCCCTGCAACGCAAATTGAAGACTCAATCGGCTATCCCTTATTGTGCTTAGAACACAGCACGGTAGCTGGGAGCTCCAGCTGGGGACAGACTGGTCCCTGGGGGACGCTCAGTGCCCACAGTGACTCCATGGAGGGGGAAGCCCCTCCCAATGGCTGTGTGTGGGGCAGGTGGTAACAGCTGTTCCTGCCTCTTTGACTCTGAGAGCTGCTGAGCTGGGAAGGGCTGTGCACCAACCTTCTCATCATCATCCCATCCCACACACCCCACGTCTCTGCCTCCTGGCCAACACCCACCCCTCCTTGAAGACTTCTGTACCCCTCCCCTCCCATGCAATCCACGCTGCTCTTCTGCAGGGCCCCTGTGTTGACGGCACATCTCACCCTGTGTATCAGCGCCCATCAATCTTCCCAGCAACCCTTCAAATACACAGAAGCCACGAGGATTCCCAGCCACAGGGGGAGGAAGTTGAGACATGGAGAAAAATATGCACTGACTTTTTGCATTTATTTCAGAAACAGAGACAGAGGGAACTCCCATCCATTAGTTCATACCTCAAATGGCCACAGTGGTCAGAACTGGGTCTGGCCAAAGCCAGGAGCTGGGCACTCAGTCCAGGTCTCCCACATGGGGCAGGAACCCCATTACTTAACCCATCACTGCTACCTGTTAGGATCTGTGTTGGCGGGAAGTTGGAGCCAGGAACCAGGACCAGGAACTGAAGCCAGGTATTCTGATGTGAGATGTGGGAGTCTCAACCAATATCTATTTTTTTTTTAAGATTTCATTTATTTATTTGAGAGGTAGAGGGAAAGAGAGAGAGAGAGAGAGAGAGAGAGAAAGGGAGAGAGAGATAGCTTCCATCTGCTGATTCACACCCCAAATGTTTGCAATGGCCAAACCTGCACCAATCTAAAGCCAGGAGCTTCTTCTGGGTCTCTCACATGGGTGCAGGGGCTCAGGCACTTGAGCCATCCTCCACTGCCTTCCCAGGCCATAAGCAGAGAGTTCAACTGGAAAAGGGGCATCCGGGACGTGAACTGGCACCCGTATGAGATGCTGGTGCCACAGGCAGAGGCTTAGCCTAGTACCCCCCAGCGCCAGCCCCCCTCAACCGCAACCAGTGTCTTACCTGCTAGGCTGAACACCTTCTCCTGGAGCCATACTACAGCCCGTGCTAAGGCAGCAGTGCATTGTCACCCACTTCTTGAGCCCTCCTCTCTGATTCTGCCCAACTCCGGCAGCAGCTTTGGCCTTTCATCTGTGTAAGGTCTCCTCGGACCCTCTTGAAGACAAGGACCATAACTGGGGGCCGGCGCTGTGGCGTAGCAGGTAAAGCCGCCACCCCCAGTGCCAGCATCCCATATGGGTGCCGGTTCGAGTCCCGGCTCCTCCTCTTCCAATCCAGCTCTCTGCTATGGCCTGGGAAAGCAATAGAAGATGGCCTAAGTGCTTGGGCCCCTGCACCCATGCGGGATTCCAAGAAGAAGCTCCTGGCTCCTGGCTTCAGATCGGTCCCCTTTGGCCACTGTGACCAGCAGATGGAAGACCCCCCCACCTCTGCCTCTCTGTAACTCTGCCTTTCAAATAAATAAATAAACTTTTTTTTAAAAAAAAAAAAAAAGGGGGGTGCATAACAGATTTACTTTGGTAGCTCAGGCATTTTTAGTGTATTAGTAAACAGTAGCCACTCAATAAATGTTAAAGAAACAGAGGGATCTGTAAAGTGTTTGCCCTGGCTCTTCCCAGATGGCAAACTTTTAAAAAGTCTTCCAGCCTTGATCAGGTGATATGTAGATTTCAGTGAACAACTATTTATCTCCGGGGGCCAGCACTGTGGCATAGCAGGTAAAGCTGCCACCTATAGTCCCATATGGACTCAAGTCCTGGCTGCTCCACTTCCGGTCCAGCTCTCTGCTGTGGCCTGAGAAAGCAGTAGAAGATGGCCCAAGTGCTTGGGCCCCTGCACCCACGTGGGAGACCTGGAAGGAGCTCCTGGCTCCTATGTTTGGGATGCCCAGCTCCGGCCATTGTGACCAATTGGGGAGTGAACCCATGGATGGAAGGTCTCTCTCTCTCTGCCTCTCCTTGTCTTTCTGTGTAACTCTGACTTTCAAATAATTAAAATCTTAAAAAAAAAACTATTTAGCACCTATCCTTTTGATACAGAAAGCTTTACCAGGCACCTGCCATCACAATGCCTCTTGCTGGGGAGACAGTGACGAAGAAGACAGGTGGTCTAGGAGTTACAATCCACTAGTCTTCAAACAGTACTTTATACTTTGTGTGTCTGTGTGGGTGCAAACTGTTGAAATCTTTACTTAGTATAGAGTTGATCTTCTGTATATAAAGATAATTAAAAATGATTCTTAATGAAGAATAGGATGGGAGAGGGAGTAGGAGGTGGGATGAGAGTGGGGGTGGGAGGGGTATGAGGGAAGAACTACTATATAGAAAAAGTTGTACCTATGAAATTTATTAAATAAATGCTTTCTTAAAAAAAAGGATAGCCACTTCCCCACAAAAATGCCCTTCATTAATCTCTAGAACCTAAGAACATATTACCTTATATGCAAAAGAGACTTCGTAGATGGGACTGAGTTTATAAGGAGATTATGTTGAATGGCATAAGTATCCTTACAAGATTGCTAACTGATGGAATGGTACTGTTGCATTTCCTCAATCCTGTTGAACCAGAGGTAGCTCCTCATCTTTTGTTGTCATTGATGGTCACAACTTTCTGGCTGAAAGCACTACATTCTGCAGTTGTCTGGTAAGTTCTTCATGACTCCATTAGGTGAAACATATAGGCAGAAACAGTGTATAACTAGTCCTGTATGCTTTCTACCACATCCCATATGGAGGCAAAGAATGTTCAGTTTGTCCACAACTGTTGTCATTATACTAGGATTGTTCACTGAGTTAAGGAGGAGCCTACCAGATTTGTCCTTTGAAAATTTACTTTGTTTGGTCCAAAATTAAGAAATTTGGAGAGTCGGACTTTGAAATTACATAAACATCCTGTTCTGCATTGGTCCTCTGAAAATCTCACAATCTATAAATCACCCTTGCCTATAAAATTATTGTATTTGAATTTATGCATCTTAAATGTCCTATTTCAATTCTTGCTTTATACTTGTATTTGCTGGTCTTTTCCAGAATTTTAATGTTAATCAAAATTCATTTTATTTCTATATAATAAAAGTTTTTTGGTTTAAAAAAAAAAGGAGTTACAATCCAGATGAATAAGTACATGATGGAATAAAAAGCCACTCCCACACCGAAACCAAAACACAGAGGAGCCCAGCTCCTGGCAGGTCCACAGCCCCAGGGCCGCTGTTAGGGGGACATATTGTCCAGAGCAGCCCTGCGGTCCCAGGCAACAGCGCCCTCTGAGCAGGTCAGGCAGGGCTCCGGCCTCCTCACCAGGCTCAGTCCTCCTCCTCCCTGCCTTCCCCGGGGGCGGGGGGGGGGGGGGGGGGAGGCCACGAAACTTCTGTTTGGCCCAGGGTGTTGTCAGCTTGGGGATCAAAGCAGGAAAGTTCAGCCAGGGAGCGGGTGGCGCGGTGGGGGTTGGGGGATGGCCGGAGGATGGCCAGTTTCCGTGGGAGCTGGCTGTGGCTTGGCGGCAACTGGCACACCCAAGGTCAAGGTCAAGGGGAAGGTCAAGACCGGAGGCTCGGGACTGAGCAGGGACTCAGAGCTCACAGCCAGCAGGGCGCCTGGACGTTGCTTCCGCTCCCTTTGCACATACTTTGAACTATGAAATCCTTGTAGCTGTGGAAGGGTGGGCAGGTGCAGTCTGTTTCTTCCAAGAAAATTTCGCTTTGGGGATCTGAAAGCTCCACCCAGAATCAGGAAAGCACATATTATGAAGCAACTATTCGTGGCCTTCAGTTTTTTATTTATTTATTTTAGCCAAAATAAACTCATGTCTTAATTCCATTTCTCTGAGAACTTTTAGAAGTACTCCCATATGCATGCATTAGGCTGCCGGGGGACAGGCGTGGGGACACTGGGACTTAGGGACTTCTTCCCTTGGGAGCCTGGGTCCTTTCTTGGTTTAGGAGTAGGCCTGCAGCCTGCAGCCTGGCAGCGTTCTCTTACTTGTTTAAGGAGAAAGGCGGGAAAACTTTCCAAGTAAAGGAGGAGACCCAGCATTGGTCCCTAGGAGTACTCAAGTCGCCCTTGCTTTTTTTTTTTTTTTTTTTTTTTTTTTTTTTTTTTTTTTTTTTTTGACAGGCAGAGTGGACAGTGAGAGAGAGAGACAGAGAGAAAGGTCTTCCTTTGCCGTTGGTTCACCCTCCAATGGCCGCCGCGGCCAGCGCACTGCAGCCGGCACACTGCGCTGATCCGATGGCAGGAGCCAGGAGCCAGGTGCTTATCCTGGTCTCCCATGGGGTGCAGGGCCCAAGCACCTGGGCCATCCTCCACTGCACTCCCTGGCCACAGCAGAGAGCTGGCCTGGAAGAGGGGCAACCGGGACAGAATCCGGCACCCCGACCGGGACTAGAACCCGGTGTGCCGGCGCCGCTAGGCGGAGGATTAGCCTAGTGAGCCGCGGCGCCGGCTCGCCCTTGCTTTTTAAAATTTTTTTATTAATGTATTTGAGAGGCAGAGAGAGAGAGCGCGCATGCGCACACTCCCATCTACTGCTTTCTCCCCAAAGCCCACAATAGCAGGGGGCAAGGGGACTGGCAAGATCAAGAACTAGGAACTCAGTCCCGAACTCCTCTGCTGTTTGACCATCACTGCTGCCTCCCAGGATCTGCATTAGCGGGAAGCTGGCGATAGGAGCCAGAGGCAGGAATCGAACCTGGCACTCTGATGACCTGTGACTTAATGTCTTTTTTTAAACCTGTAACTTCCTTTTTTTTTTTTCTTAAGATTTATTTATTTATTTGAAAGAGTTACACAGAGAGAGGAGGAGAGACAGAGAGAGAGAGAGAGAGAGAGAGAGAGTCGTCTTCCATCTGCTGGTTCACTCCCCAATTAGCCACAACAGCTGGAGCTGTGCCAATCCGAAGCCAGGAGCCAGGAGCTTCTTCCTGATCTTCCATGTGGGTTAGAGGCCCAAGCACTTGGGCCATCTTCTACTGCTTTCCCAGGCCATAGCAGAGAGCTGGATGGGAAGAGGAGCAGCCAGGACTCGAACCGGTGCTCATATGGGATGCTGGCACTGCAGGTGGCGGCTTTACCCACTAGGCTATAGCATCGGCCCCTTAATGCATTCCTTAACCCCTGGGCCCCAGGCCCGCCCCACCGTTGCTTTAATACAGTGCAGAGCGTTCCCTCGTCCTCCCTCCCTCCCCATCCACCTGAATAACTCGTCCCTGATTTTCAAGACACAGCTGCTAGCTTCCAGAGCCCCGGTGGTCTCCAGAGGCCCACGATCCGTACAACTGTCACTGCGTGGGCAACAAACCGCATTCCAGGCTGCCCCGTGTGTCTTCCGCAGGGTGAGGGCTGGCCTGATCTTCCCTGGCCGCACAGGTCTGGGTGAGGTGGAGGTGGTGAGGTCCCGGGGTGCAGGGCAGGCCTCCTGGCGTCTTCCCGGGTGTGGTTTGGGCGTTGGCTTCCATGTCGATGGACGGATGATTAAGGAGAGAAACTTGCTCCGTCACTCGATTTACTTTCCTGATAAGACCCGGAGGAGCTCTGGGGAGGGGCCCACACCTTGTCTATGCTGCGCCAGATGTTTTTACTAAACGTGAATACCGAGGCTGAATAAAATCCAGAGGAGTGAAAATTACAGGGCAGGTTGTGCTTTTCTAGGCTCCCGCTGCAAGGCCGGGGTAAAACATCCAACTACACATGCAGTCCCGGCTCGGAGGCCGCAGCAGATGGCCGCGGGTGTGGGCGGTAATGAGAGGGCGGGGCGCGCCAGCGGAGGGAGAAACCCCATCAAAGGGACTCCGTCCAGACTAAGTGTCCCAGCTCCTACGAGTACAAGAGATCTGACACTGGGCTGGACCATCTAAATATTAAAGCCCGTGATTATGTGTTTGGGGCAGAGCCAGCCTGGTCTCTCGGGACTGTGTCCATTCCCTGGGGGTGCTTCGTGTCAAGTAAGGGCAAACAGCAGGGTCTGGAACCCCTCTGGGGAGCCCCTGGGAAGGGCCCTGGCGCAAGATGGCCAGGTGTGGAGCAGAGCAGCTCCTTAGCCAAGCCACGCGGCGTGCTCGGGAGGTGGAGCCGCTCTGAGTGGAAACGCGTCTCCTGGGTGAAGGGGCGCCGAGCCCAGGGCGGCGATGATGGGGACAGAGATCCGTTTAGCTGACTTCTGGGAGGTCCAGGGATTTCTGACGGCATGGTCTCTGCCCTCCCTTGTGGTCCGGGGAATCTGGGATTAGGGGTGAGAGCTCCTTTCCCTTCAGCCCCTCAAACTCACTAATGACCTAATGACCCACTGTCAGAAAATTCGTTTCTGGGTACCTTCCCATGGAGGAGTTCAGGGAGAGAGAAGCTGTGTCCTCCATGCTATGAGTAGGTGTTTATTGCAAAGCACCGAGCAAGGAGCCGGGCAGCTGTGGCTTGATTTCTCGGGTCTCCCAGAGGAGTTAGGGGCGAAGGTTCTTACAGACTGAAATCAGGGCTGAGAGGTGCGTCATCGGCTCGTGTCCAAGTTCCTGAATGGACAGTGGTGCTCATGACCTCCCTTGATTGGTCAGTGATGCCGGGCTCTTTAGGGAAGTTATGCTGGCCTGGTGGGCTCCAGTTGGTCGGGGTTGCGTGAAGGTGGCAGTGACATTCTGGCCGGACACGGAATTCCCCTATACAAACCACCCCAGGACAACACTGGCCAGCAAGGTTCTTATCTATTGGAGAAGCAAATGACTCTTTGCAGTCTGGTGATGAGAGCCTTGTAGGACAGTCAGTGACCTTGGGCTAAGGGAGACAGACAAGATAGGGGTCCAGCTTCAGGACAGAGGCGGTCAAGGGGGATGCAGTCTCTGTGAGTGTCGCTCTGAAAGAGAGTCCATCCCAGAACTCCACAAGGGCACTGAAAAAGCCCTTTGCAAATGGAATCAAAGGGTGGGTTTATTTTAATGCAAACAGTCTTGAAATCCATGCCTACAAAGAGTCTCCCAAAAGTCCCTGGAAAACACGCATTATGAAAACACTGCACGGATTTCAAGAAATGTGTACACCAAAAATAAACTTCTCCTTTTAAGATTCACCTATTTATCTATTTATTTGAAAGACAGAGAGGAAGAGAGAGAGAGAGGGAGAGAGAGAGAGAGAGATCTTATTTGCTGGTTCACTCCCCAAATGGTCACAACAGCCAGGTCTGGGCCAGGCTGAAGCCAGGAACCAGACACTCCCTCCGGGGCTCCCACATGGGTGGCAGGGACCCAAGTGCTTGGCTCATCATCCACTACCTGTCCATGCACATCTTCAGGGGGCCAGACCCAAAGCAGAGTAGCTGGGACTCAAAGTGGCATTCTTGATTAGGATGCTGGCATCGCAAGCATCAGCTTAACCCGCTGCACCACAACACAGACCCCTAAACTTACCTTCTCACTCCATTTCCTGTGGACTTGTTGAAGTACCCTTGTACACCTGTGGTACTGCAGGACTTCGTGTCTTCTTGTGCCCGTGTGACTGAGCGGGCCCTTCCCTGGGGTGACGAAGCGGGCACTCCTAGAGCTCCTCAGAGCTCAGGGTCCCCAAGGATCAATCCGGAAGTCCCTCTATCTCCCCCTCTCTGAAGGTTCTGGGACAGGGCCTTGCCCACTGATCTCGCTCAACGATCTCAGTAACAGATGCTCACCTCACGGAAGTCCTGGCCGCACTGAGGGGGCTCTGGCTGAGCTGAGTTATTCGGCACGGTGGGCGTGCCTTGTGCACCTGCTATGGCCAGCTTGGAGCTCACTGTGAAGTGAAGAGAGAGCCGGCTGGAGAACAGTGTATCCACTGCCTCTCTTTTTCTTTCCACAGACGTGTGTCACCAAATTGTGCTTGATTTGCTTTTTACATGGAAAAAAAATAAATTTAAGTAGTAATTTAAACAATTATTTTTATTTCTATTTTTATTTATTTGTTTTTAGATGTATTTTATTTATTTGAAAGTCAGAGTTACAGAGAGAGGTAGAGTCAGAGAGAGAGGTCGTCCATCCGATGGTTCACTCCCCAAACAGCTGCAACAGCCAGAGCTGTGCTGATCTGAAGCCAGGAGCCAGGAGCTTCTTCCAGGTCTCCCACATGGGTGCAGGGGCCCAAGGACTTAGGCCATCTTCTACTGCTTTCCCAGGCCATAGCAGAGAGCTGGATCAGGAGTGGAGCAGCCAGGACTTGAACCGGCGCCCACATGGGTTGCCAACACTGCAGGCTGGGGCTTTAACCTGATGCACCACAGTGCCGGCCACTAAACAATTATTTTCAGATTATATTTGTTAGCATATAATTTATTCATGGGGGAGAATCTAGAAAAAACAGAACTCTGGGGCCAGCGTTGTGCTGCAGTGGGTTAAGCTGCAGCTTGCGGCTCCAGCATCCCGTATGGGAGCACCTGTTCAAGTCCTGGCTGCTCCACTTCCGATCCAGCTTCCTACAGGTGCACCCGGGAAGCAGCAGATGAGGGCTCAGGTACTGGGTCTCTGCCACCCATGTAGGAGACCTGGATGGAGTTCTTGGCTCCTGGTTTTCATCTGGCCCAGCACCACATTGCAGCCGTTTGGGGAGTGGAAGTGAGTGAAAACCCTCTCTCCAAAACTCTGTCTTCCAAATAAATAAGTCTTAAAAAATTAACTCCTGAGGTGTTTGCATATGTAAATATTATCTTTTAGGCATACAAAATATGTATCTTTTAACTATAATAAATTTTTTATTTAATCACAGGGTAAATAATAGCAACAATGATTTATTTATAATCTCTACCACAATAAAGATATAGAATACTTTCATATCTTTCTTTCTTTCTTTTAAAGCCGTATTCCCATAAAGTTTATGTAAAACCTTAACCCGTTTTGGTGAGTCAGCAAGGGGACATTTGTTCATCAGTGTTCTGCTTTAAGGTGAGCGCCTACTTGTTACAACCATTCTGTCAGCCACCAGACTGTCAGATCCTCTCCATCCTCTGCACCGAAGGCTTTCAGTTTCCTCAGATTGCAGGCACGCCTTTTCTCCTATTTTCCAAATGTCATGTTCTGAACCACAGCCGGCTCTGCAGGCTTCGGGATCAGCTACTGGGGGCGGGGGTGGCTCGCTGAAGACCACCCTGAAGATGGGCTTTGGTTTATCCACTGAAATGTTCTCAGGGAGGTGGGAAGGGAGGAGCTCCGTTCCTACACAGAATAGGGAGAAAGCCCCGCCTGCCACCACCTTGTCCTCCTTTAGCTTTAAAAGCCCCCTTGGGGGCAGTATGGGGGGCCAGGCGCTGTGGCTTAGTAGGCTAAGCCTCCACCCTCCGCATAGGTGTCCCATGGGGGCATTGGTTCGAGTCCCAGGTGTTCCACTTCCAGTCCAATTCTCTGCTGTGGCCTGGGAAAGCAGTGGAAGATGCTTGGGTTCTTGGGCCCCTGTACCTGCGTGGGAGACCTGGATGAGGCTCCTGGCTCCTGGCTCCTGGCTTTGGATCAGCCCAGAATCAGCCCTGCTCTAACTGTTGCATCTATTTGGAAAGTGAACAAGCAGATGGAAGACTTTTCTCTCTGTCTTTCCCTCTCTGTAACTCTACCTCACAAATAAAGAAATAAAAAGAAAAAAAGCCCCCTTGGGACTGGGCATTTGACCTAGCAATTAAGACCACTGCATTCCGCATCCGCATTCCAGGGTTCATCCCAGATCTAGCTGTTAGGTACATCTGGGAACTGAACCAGCTCATGGAAGAATTCTGTCCCTATCTCTCCCTTGTCACCCTGCCTTTCAAATAAGTAAATACGAATGGGTGCCACGAGGGATTCTTCTGTACTGGATTGGCAGGAACATCCACCGTGAATTACTCCACTTTTTTTTTTTTTTGACAGGCAGAGTGGACAGTGAGAGAGAGAGACAGAGAGAAAGCTCTTCCTTTGCCGTTGGTTCACCCTCCAATGGCCGCCGCGGCCGGCGCACCACGCTGATCCGATGGCAGGAGCCAGGTACTTCTCCTAGTCTCCCATGGAGTGCAGGGTCCAAGCACCTGGGCCATCCTCCACTGCACTCCCTGGCCACAGCAGAGAGCTGGCCTGGAAGAGGGGCAACCGGGACAGAATCCGGCGCCCCGACTGGGACTAGAACCTGGTGTGCTGGCGCCGCAAGGCGGAGGATTAGCCTAGTGAGGCACGGTGCCAGCCGAATTACTCTACTTCTGCAAGATATCCCCACTGGGAGAGACTGGGTAGGGTTGCACAGGATCTCTCGGGATTCTTTCTTGCAAATAAAGGCATGAGCAACACAAACTTGTAAAAGCGAGAAATAAACATCAGAACAACCAAACCTCTGAGCTCTCTGGTTGAGCTTTACCTTCTTTCTGTGCTTCTCTGCTGTAGAGAGAAAGAACAAAGCATGAGAGGCTCTGTGTTCTGGGTCCCTGATGTCAGCATCCTCAGGGAATGCTCAGGAGAGACAGTCTTCCCTGGCAGTCAGTTCTGGGAGAGATGTGAACTTGGCCTTGAAACACAGCTCACAGGGGGCTGGGTTTAACCTACACATCCCATACCAGGGTGCCTGGGTTTGCCTCTCAGCTCTGGCTTCCTGCTAATGCAGACCCTGGGAGGCGGTGGTGATGGCTCAAGTACCTGGAACCTGGCCACCCACAGGGGAGACTTGAATCGAGTTCCTGGCTCCCAGATTCAGCCTGGCCCAGCCCCAGCAGATGCAGACAGTTAGGAAGTGAGCCAGCGGATGCAAGCTCTGCTGCTCTCTCTCCTGCTCCTTCTCAAATTAAAAAAAATGTTTTTTAAATATAAATTCTCTGTGCCCTTTCTCATTCATTTCTCTCAGTCCCCAGTCAGCGATCAGCAAAGATGTCGGTTTGTGTTCTCTGGAGGTTCATACACAGGCATTCTGTGTGTGTGGCTTCTTTCATCCAGCACCGTGTGGGAGAGATTGGCCTGGGCAGCTTCAACTCTGAGCCATTCAGTCCTCCTGATGAGCACTCAGCAGTGTTCCACGGCGTGGCTACACCACAGAGCGTCCGTGCACCTGTTAAGGAATTTGGGAGTTGGTTCCAGTTGGGCGCAGTTATCAATAACTATGAACAGCAACCATAGGAGCTGCGGAATCACAAGAACGTACACACAGCCTTTTATATATAGGTAAGCGTATGGACGCATGTGCATACAAGTATGTGCAGTAGTTTAGAGCGTTTCCCAAAGCGCATGTGCCAGTTGACATCCCCGCCGCTCGTACATGAGCGTTCCAGGCCCTCTAGCTCCTCACCAACACCCGGCAGAGTCGATCGTGTGAACTTTGGCTACTCTGTGGCTGCGTCATTTTACATCATTCTGAAGTCTGTGGTTTGTATTGAACTTCAGGTCCCTGCTCTACTAAATATTCCTTTTAAATTCCATTATTTGTGGAGGCATTACATGTCATGAAATGGATGAGGGGCTGGCGCTGTGGCGCAGCAGGTTAATGCCCTGGCCTGCAGTGCCAGCATCCCATATGGGCGCCGGTTTGAGTCCCTGCTGCTCCACCTCCAATCCAGCTCTCTGCTGTGGCCTGGGAAAGCAGTAGAAGATGGCCCAAGTCCTTGGACCCCTGCACTAACATGGGGGACCCAGAAGAAGCTCCTGGCTCCTGGCTTCAGATCGGTGCAGCTCCAGCTGTTGTGGCCATCTGGGGAGTGAACCAGCGGATGGAAGACCTCTCTCTCTGTCTCTACCTCTCTCTGTAACTCTTTCAAATAAATAAAATAAATCTTAAAAAAAAAAAAAAGAAATGGAGGAAACATACTTCAGTTGAGTCATTCCCTGCTGGTAAACATTTAGGTTGTTTGCAGTTTTCTCCATAAACAGTGCTACTAAGTCATCTTGGAGGAATACACGGTGGGGTTGGCACTGTGGTGTAGTGGGTAAAGCCACCCACTGCCTATGGTGCCGGCATTCCAAATGGGTGACAGTTCACGTCCCAGCTGCTCCAGTTCCAATCCAGCACCCTGCTAGTGCTCCTGGGAAAGCAGCAGAAGCCCCTACACCCACATAGGAGGCCTGGAGGAAGCTCCTGGCTCCTGGCTCCTGGCTTCAGATCGGCCCAGCTCTGGCAGTTGTGGCCATGTGGGGAGTGAACCTGTAGATGGAAGATCTCTCTTCCTCTCCTTCCCTGTCTCTCCCTTTCTCTCTCTCTCTCTCTCTCTCTCTCTCTCTCTCTCTTTCTCTGTGTGTGTGTCTGTGTGTGTATGTGTGTAACCCTGCCTTTCAAACAAATAAATAAGTGGTTATTTCCTTAGGATAAATAACTCAAGTAATTCTTTCTTTTGGAAGAAAAATAAGGATCAGCAAAAAGAAAAACACCATCTATGATTTCACCAGTTTGAGAAAACTGCCATTAACATTTTGTGGTATACCCTTCCAACCAGCAAGCTGACTTGCTAGCCATCTGCATTTTTTTCAATATTTCTTTCTTAAAAAATTTTATTTATTTGTTTGAGAGGCATAGTTACACATAGAGAGAGACAGAGACAGAGACAGAGAGAAAGGTCTTCCATCCATTAGTTCACTCCCCAGTTGGCCACAGTGGTCAGAGCTGAGCCTATCTGAAGCCAGGAGCCAGGAGCTTCTTCCAGGTCTCCCATGTGGGTGCAGGGGCCCAAAGACTTGGGCCATCTTCCACTGCTTTCCCAGGCCACAGCAGAGAGCTGGACCAGAAGAGGAGCAGCCAGGACTTGAACACCAGCCCATACGGGGTGCCAGCACTGCCGGCCCCGACTAACTACATTTTTTAGAAGATTTATTTGAAAAGCAGAGTTAGAGAGAGAGAGAGAGAGAGATCTTCCGTTTGTTGGTTCACTCCCCAGATGGCCACAAAGGCCCAAACTGGGCCAGTCCGAAGTCATGAGCCTGGAACACCATCATCCAGGTGTCTTCACATGGGTGCAGGAGCCCAAGCACTTGGGCCACCTTCTGCTGCCTTCCCAGGGCATTAGCAGGGAGCTGGGAGGGAAGTGAAGTCACCAGGACTTGAACCAGTGCTCATACGGGATGCCAATGTTGCAGGTGGCGGCTTAACCCAGAGCACCACGATGCTGGCCCTGAGGGATGCCAATGTTGCAGGTGGCGGCTTAACCCAGAGCACCACGATGCTGGCCCTGAGGGATGCCAATGTTGCAGGTGGCGGCTTAACCCAGAGCACCACGATGCTGGCCCTGAGGGATGCCAATGTTGCAGGTGGCGGCTTAACCCAGAGCACCACGATGCTGGCCCTGAAATATGAACTCTTGAAGGCTCCGGATACACGTCGCCAAGAGCTCATAGTGTTTTAGTCCGTGCAGCTGGCAGCCTTGCCTACATCCATTGAAGGAAATCCAAAGCTTGAGGATAACCTCCTGCAGAGTCCAGGGCAGACTCGAGGGAGGACTGTCCCTAAAAGCCCGAGAGGGGGCCCGAACCCCTCTAGAAGCTGCTGGGCAAGCAAAGCGAGGAAGTGAGAAAGCCAGGCTGCTCTTGCACACCCCATGCTTGCCTCTGCCGAGCCGATCCTAGAGCTGCACACTCTAACGAGCATTCGATCCGACGCAGTCCTCGGAGTTTCGCGCTTTGCCAGGGGTGCATGGCCAGACACCCTCTCTCTGCACCTGGGGGAGGAGCTCCTAAAGACTGGGCAGCTGGGCCGGCGCCGTGGCTCACTTGGCTAATCCTCCGCCTGCGGCGCCGGCACCCCATATGGGCACCGGGTTCTAGTCCTGGTTGCTCCTCTTCCAGTCCAGCTCTCTGCTGTGGTCTGGGAGAGCAGTGGAGGGTGGCCCAAGTGCTTGGGCTCCTGTGCCCACAGGGGAGACCAGGAGGAAGCACCTGGCTCCTGGCTTCGGATCGGCGCAGCGCCGGCCATTTGCGGGGTGAACCAACGGGAGGAAGACCTTTCTCTCTGTCTCTCTCTCTCTCACTCTCTAACTCTATCTGTCAAAAAAAAAAAAAAAAAAAAAGACTGAGCACCTGCCAAAACCAAGAGCTGGACCGTGGGACAGGCCCCAACAGGTGAACGGCTCCCAGCCCCAGCACCTGCACCCTCCAGAGAGGAAAGGTGGAAATATGAAGAGCCGGTGTTCTTTTTACCCAGCCGTTCCAGGTACAGGTGTGTATGCTCAAGCAATTACTTCCCAGGCCAACGTAAGAAGCAACGCCGGGAAGTTGTGAGCCAACACTGCTTTCTCCCTTCCTGCGTGGCAGGCCCTGGACCCCAGGAGTTTGTCAGTATTACCGCTCAGTTTTGTAGATGCGGAAATAGAAGCTCAGAGAGGGTAAGTAACTTACCTGAGGCTGCACAGCTCACACGCGTGACTAGAACCTCTCTGATCAGATCCATGTTACACGGACGCACACGGCCTAGTAAATTCCTAGTCCTTTCCTGCTCTCCCATGCCAGGCAGCTCCTGGAACTGTGGAAATGTCACATCCAGGAATAATTCCTCGGCTCCTGCATGTGCACCTGGTCACACTGGTGCTTTGGGGAGGGCGTGCCCAGCACGGAAGGCTCGGGACTGCATTGTCTGAGACACTCAGGTGAGGGAGGCAGCATGGTGCAAAGGGGCGTGATCCTAGGATTAGAACGGCCGACGTCTTGCTTGTGATCTGTCATCAGATGCCTGCCGGGGTGTCTGTGAGCTCCCTTGTGCACTCCTGCAGCCCTGTAGCGCCTGTGTCCCCATCTTTCAGGGGTCCTGGTGGGGCTCACCAAGCCATGCATTTGAAGATGGAGCCACCAGTCAGTGCTACCAGTGCTGGCATTGTGGCCATGCCATATGGGAGCATCTGTTCAAGTCCCGGCTGCTCTGCTTCTGATCCAGCTCCCTGTTCATGTGCCTGGGAAAGCAACAGAAGATGTTGAGTGTTTGGGCCCTGGCTACCCACATTGGAGACCCGGATGGAGTTCCAGGCTCGTGGCTTTGGCTTGGTCCGCACCTGGCCATTGCAGCAATTTAGGCTATGAACTAAAGAATGAGAGAGCTGTGTGTGTCTCCCCGCCTCTGTCACTCTGCATTTCTTCTTCTTTTTTTTTTTTAGAAAACTTTTATTTAATAAATATAAATTTTAAGACTACAACTTTTGGATTATAGCGGTTTTTCCCCCTATAACCACCCTCCCACCCACAAATCATCCCATCTCCTACTCCCTCTCCCATCCCATTCCTCATTAAGATTCATTTTTTTAAAGATTTATTTATTTACTTGAAAGTCAGAGTTACACACACACACATACACACAGAGAGAGAGAGAGAGAGAGAGAGAGAGAGAGAGGTCTTCCATCCGCTGGTTCACTCCCTAATTGGCCCCAACAGCCAGAGCTGTGCTGATCCAAAGCCAGGAGCCAGGAGCTTTTTCCAGGTCTCCCATGCAGGTGCAGAGGCCCAAGGACTTGGGCCATCTTCTACTGCTTTCCCATGCCATAGCAGAGAGCTGGATCAGAAGTAGAGCAGCTGGGACTTGAATCAGCGGCCATATGGGATGCTGGCGCTTCAGGCCAGGGTGTTAACCTGCTGCACCACAGCGCTGGTCCCCATTAAGATTTATTTTTAATTATCTTTAGATTCAGAAGATCAACTTAGTATATACTAAGTAAAGATTCCAACAGTTTGCACCACACAAACACACAAAGTATAAAGTACTGTTTGAAGACTATTTTTACCGTTAATTCACATTGTACAACAATGTAGGACAATGTAGGACAGAGATCCTACATGGGAAGTAAGTGCACAGTGACTCCTGTTGTTGATTTAACAATTGACACACTTATTGATGACATCAGTAATCACCCGAGGCTCTTGTCATGAGCTGCCAAGGCTATGGAAGCCTCTTGAGTTCACAAACTCCGACCTTATTTAGACAAGGCTATAATCAAAGCGGAAGTTCTCTCCTCCCTTCAGAGAAAGGTACCTCCTTCTTTGATAGCCCCTTCTTTCCACTGGGATCTCACTCACAGAGATATTTCTTTTAGGTCCTTTTTGCCACAGTGTCTTGGCTTTCCATGCCTGAGTCTGCATTTCAAATAAATAAATATTTGGAAGTTAGAGTTACACAGAGAGAGAAGGAGAGGCAGAGAGAGAGGCAGGCAGAGAGAGGCAGAGAGCGAGAGGGAGAGAGGTCTTCCATCCACTGATTCACTCTCCAGCTGGCCACAACGGCCAGAGCTGTACTGATCTGAAGTCAGGAGCCAGGAGCTTCTTCTAGGTCTCCCACGTGGGTGCAGGGGTCCAAGCACTTGGGCCATCTTCCACTGCTTTCCCAGGCCACAGAAGAGAGCTGGATCAGAAGTGGAGCAGCTGGGACTGGAACCAGTGCCCATATGGAATGCCGGCACTGCAGACGGCAGCTTTACCCACTACACCACAGCGCCAACCCCTAAAATAAATCTTTAAAAAATGTTCCATTACCATTAATAAGATGCACCTGGCATCCCAGGCCTACCTAGTGCGTCTCCCCTGTTGTGTGAGCCCCGTCCCAGCTGTCTCACCTGTGCTGATGGATGAAGCCTGTGCAGCTGGCTCTGCACTGGGACAAGATCCGTGCTTGTGCTGCTACTGGAATGTGTTTAAACCCAGAGCCAGGGAGACAGCGACTCCTGCTCATTGAAGAGAGACCCTCCTGCCTCTTGGTTCACGGCAAGCATGGCACGATTGGTGCAGGGCCTTGCGTGAGATTCTGTTGTGTGTGTTCACAAAAGCACACGCATGTGGGAACTGAAACGGGGACAGATCTGGGGTGCGGGGAAGACGAGGATGGCCTGCAGACCTCACCCAGGTGTTCTTCATTTTAGAGTCTGACGAGAGCGCAGGGTCCTCGCTCCTGTATTTAACGAAACCTCCCTGGTTGTCCATTGTTTTATAACCTGCAGACAAACCACACCAACTCAAACTTTGGATGTCAGCATTGTAGGCTCTTTTATCCAATTCCAAATGTTGTCCTATTTTCCCTGTGATTTCTCCTTCATCCCGTGAAATATTTCTAAGTGAGTTGTTTCATTGCCAAATATGAAGGAATTTTCCAATACCTTTCTTTTCTTGACTTCTGGTTTAATTCCACTGTGGTCAAAGAACAGACTTCGAGTTCAATTCTTCTGCATCTCCCGGTGTTTGTTTTGGGCCCCGATGACCGTGGGAGCTCCTCTGTGGGTGTTGGAAGAGGATGGGCGGCTACGCTAGCTGGGTGGCCATTTCTGTCTACGTCTGCTGGCTTACGTGGACTGGCTGAGCTGCCCAGGTCTTCTCTTTTCTGTCTCTTATGTCTGTTTCATATGCTGAAATTTCCATCTATAATTATGGGATTTTCTATTTCTTCTCTATGTTCTGTCCGCTTTTGTTTCCCATATTTTGAAACTTTGTTATGCCTTATTGATAAATCCATTCCCTAATCATTGTGCAACACACCCTTTTACCTGGGTAATATTTCTTGTTTGAAGTCCACTCCAGTATTCCTCTGATTACTGTCAGCCTGGTTTATCCTTCTCCATCCTTTTGCTTTAAATCTATCATCTTTATATGAAAAATGTGCTCCTCATAGGAAATTAGAGTTTGCAGTCTCTGCTTTCTACTTGGGACAGTTTAGACTACTTACATTTAGTGTGATTATTGCTGTGTTGGATTTAAAGCTACCATCTTGCAGGTTGTTTCCAATTCGCCTTTTCTTTTTCTCTCTTCTCTTTGAATCATGTATTTTTTCAATTATTTCATTTAATCTCCAGTTAAACTGTTTTAATGGAAAATGTTCCCAGGGCCGGCACTGTGGCACAGTAGGTTAATCCTCCACCTGCAGCACCGGCATCCCATATGGGCGCCAGTTCTAGTCCCAGCTGTTCCTCTTCCAATCCAGCTCTCTGCTATGGCCTGGGAAAGCAGTAGAAGATGGCCCAAGTGCTTGGGCCCCTGCACCTGCATGGGAGACCCTGGCTCCTGGCTTTGGATTGGCACAGCTCTGGCCGTTGCAGCCACCTGGGGACAGAAGACAGAAGACCTTTATCTCTGTCTCTCCCTCTCACTGTAACTCTCTCAAATAAATAAATAAATCTTTAAGAAAAAAGAAAATGTTTCCATGCCTACTGAAGCTAAATTAATGATTTTGTTAAAGTATTGCCAGGGGGAAGACTTTTTGTTTTAATTAAAAGAGTGTGGACTTTGGGCACCTGGCTCTGTCCCTGACTGGCTGTGTGGCCTTTGTTGACTTCACATCCATAGGATTCAATTTCTCCATCTGGAAAACTGGCACACTCGTTACTACTCACCAGAGTGCAGTGAGAATCGGATGAAGTTTGTCAAGTACCCAGAGTGGGCCCAGCACATACGAAATGTTACTGTGTGGGTATGGACTGTCCCCCAAAGGCTCCTGTTCTGGAAGCTGGATCCTCACTGTGGTGGGGGGGCCTTTAAGAGGAGGGGCTCTGGGCTCTCCTTGAATCTGCTAAGTCCCTGCTTAGGAAAACTGCACCTGATAGCAGAGTGCCTTGTTTGGGTCCTGGCTGCTGGGCTTCTGACCCAGCTGCCTGGGAAGCCGCAGATGAGGGCTCAAGTGCTGGGGTCCTTGCCATCCCCATGGGCGAGCCCAGATTAACGTCCAGACTCCCAACTGCGGCCTGGCCCAGCCCTGTCTGTGGCCAACATTTGAGGAGTGAAACAGTGGATGGAAGAGTCTCTGTCTCTGCCTGCCCCTACGTGTCCCTGCCTTCCAAATAAAATGAAAATAAGTAAATAAAAGCATTTTGGACAAAGAGGTGGGGCCTAACAGAAGGTTATTAAGTCACTGGGCCCCGCCTCACAGGGGGACTAACGCTGTCTGTCCTGTCCGGAGTGGGCCACGCCCCGTGGGACTGGGCAGGTTATTATAAAGTGAGGCCCCCACCACGTGCATTGATTATTGTTCATTGAGTTACTTTCCCCTTCCTGGAACAACTGGTATTTAAAGGTTTATTTTGAGAGTCAGAGTCAGAGAGAGATAGGGAGAGGGAGAAGGAGAGGGAGAGAGACAGAGAGAAAGAGGTCTTCCATCCACTGATTCACTCCCCAAATGGCCACACCAGCTGGGGCTGGGCCAGGCTGAAGCCAGGAGCCCGGAGCTCTATCCGGGTCTCCCACAGGGCGAGGATCCAAGCAGTTGGGCTGTCTTCCACTGCCTCTCCAGGTGAATTAGCGGGAAGTTGGATCAGAAGCAGGGCAGCCGGGACTCGAACTGGTGCTCTGCTAAGTGAGAACCCAGCCTGTCACAGCACAGCGCTGGCCCCAACAACGTTTTTGTGCTACTCATTGATTTCTCTACTCCTTCTGCAAAGGTATTGCAATGGAAAGCTTCCGATGATGCAGCTCCAACGATGCCAGGCAGTGAGGGTTTTATTTCCCATCTGCGAAACCAGACCCCAAAGAAGAGAAGGGAGTGGGGTGGTCTTGTTTTAGACAATGACAGGGGCCTATGAGGAGCGTGTGCTGTCTCCTGACAGGTACCCACTATTCCTCCTAGGGCCCCGGGGATCAGTTAGCTACAAGTGGACAAAAGACTATCTGTCCTTGGCTTTGAAAAAAGCCTTGACCTTGTACCAGGGAAGGCACTGAGCACTCTGCATTCAGCTGCCTCTCCCCAGCCCGGCTCTGAACAAAACCACTTCCTGCTAGCAAGGCCTGGGCTGGTCCCAGACGCTCGGTGGTGGCCAGCACAGACATGCAGCTTTGTCTGCCCACTGGGATCCTGGGCCTGCTGCACCAGGCCGGGCTGTGTCAGGGGCACAGCAGCTCTCCACATTGGAACCCCAAGAGAGGCTGATTTGTGAGAGGATTCACACTTTACTATTTAGGGAAACTGCCTGAAAGGGAATCCAGAGACTCCTAAGCCCCAAGCCCTCCACCTGCAGCTCCCCCTCGGCCTCCGCCCTCCCATTCTGAATTGTCTGGTTCCTGTCACGGTGAACTTGGGTTTTCTCGAGTTTTCCCATTACTAGTAGGGTGGTCTAGACTTTTACTAATTTGGAACATAGATTTATTTTTATTTTTAAAGATTTATTTATTTATTGGAAAGTCAGAGTTAACACAGAGAGAGAAGGAGAGACAGAGAGAAAGAAAGGTCTTCCATCCGCTGGTTCACTCCCCAAATGGCTGCAATGGCCAGAGCTGGGCTGATCCGAAGCCAAGAGCCAGGAGCTTCTTCCAGGTCTCCCACATGGGTGCAGGGGCCCAAGCACTTGGGCCATCTTCTACTGCTTTCCCAGGCCACAGCAGAGAGCTGGATCGGAAGTGGAGCAGCTGGGACTCGAACCGGTGCCCATATGGGATGCTGGCACTGCAGGCAGTGGCTTTACCTGCTATGTTACAGCACCGGCCCTGAAATATAGGTTAAACTGGGATGCGTGCCTGCTTCTGACACACTTCAAGGCTTTGGGTTCAAATAAAGAGTTTCCCTCTCCGTTTATCACAGATAGAACATCTTGCTCCGACATTTACTGCTTTGCAATTTAGAAAATGGTCTGGATCCAAATGTGTAAGAATGGTTATAAATGCTTACACAGGAGGGTGCTTCAAAAGGTTTATGGAAAGTTGAATTAAAGGATAAGTGTATTTTCATGCCAAAAAAAGAAAACAACTTTGAAATCCATGCATACCAGGGAGCTTTTAAAAGTTCATGAACAATGCATCTTAGGAAAAAAATTTTTACCACCAAAATAATTTATTTTTATTCCATTTTCCATGAACTTTTTGAAGTTTGCACACACACAGTATTTTTACTCAAATCTTTTTGCAAGGTTGAGGGACAGCTTCAACCCACCACCTCCGAGTTCTGGCTGCCTCAAATATTCCTTCACGTTCATATTCCTTGCAGCGTGCCGTAGCTCTATGCAGACCCTACTTGGGCAAGATAACAAACGCAAAAACTCCTCAAGCATTAATGGAGCATTTACTATATGCTACCTGCTTCACTGGTAATGTTTCCTCTCCTCCTTACACACCGCTCTGATCTGGGCATTGTCAAACCTCTGTGCGGAAAACTTGAGTGTTAGCGAGTGATCCACGCAGGGGAATGCAGCTACTAAGTGACTGCTCTGGGCTTAGAACCCAGGCCTAGAAGCTGACTCAATTCAGCACCTCTTAGAGAGGGAGAGATAGAGAGAAAGATCTTCCATCCATCGGTTCACTCCCCAGATGGCTGCAACAGCTGGAGCTGGGCCAATCCAAAGCCAGGAGCCAGGAGCCAAGAGCTTCTTCCGGGTCCTTCACATGGGTGCAGGGGCCCAAGCACTTGGGCCATCTTCTGCTGCTTTCTCAGGCCGGAGATGAGAGCTGGATCGGAAGTGGAGCAGCAGGACACGAACCGGCGCCCATATGGGATGCTGGCTCTGCAGGTGGAGGCTCAGCGTACGATGCCACGGCGTCAGCCCCTCGGCACTTGTCCAACTCTTCCTGATACGTCCAGAGGTGCGTCACTCTCCTAGGATCGTGATTATGAACCGCGGATTCTGTCTGTGGGGATATGGGGTTCACACAACAGAATGAATAACTTCCCGACACAGCAGACAGGACGGGAACTGGCACAGGCCACCCAGCCCCTCCCCATTGCTTGCTGACAGACAGCGAGGCAGGTGGAGTTCCAGCAGAGGCAGCAAGTGCAGCCTGCTGGAATCAGCCGCTTCCGTCTCCTCAGAGTGTCGCCTCTTCCCCGCACCTCCTGCCACAGGGAGGGCCGGACCCCAGGCCTGCACGAACTCCCTAGCCATGCTGCTAGAAGGGCTCGCCCTCCTCTGCCTTCCTTCAAGGCCCCTTTAAGAGCCCGGGCTTCTGTGAGCCTTGGGCGATTGCCCCAGACAAAACCCATCAATCAAGTTCTCTGTTTCCATAGCAACTTGCACCTAACGTACAGCATCAGACACATGATATGAAAAGGAACTACTTTTCTTTCTTCATTGTCTCCTTAGACTGTAACATCTCCTGGGGCCAGTGTGGTGGCACTGTGGGCTAAGCCGCTGCTTGCTACTGCTGATGCCACATAAGCAGAGTTTCAAGTCCCAGCTGCTCCACTTCTGATCCAGCTCCCTGCTACCATGCCTGGGATAGCAACAGCAGATGACCCAAGTGTGCTTGGGCCCCAGCCACCCACTGGGAGACCTGGATGGAGCTCCTGGCTCCTGGTCTCAGCCTGGCCCAGCCGCAGCTGTTGAAGCCAGCAGCTGGGCCATCGTTCTCTCTGTCTCTTTATCTCTCCCTCTCTGTCACTCTGCTTTTCAAATTAAAAAAAAAAAAAAAAAGACCTGTGACCTCTGTAAAGGCATGATTTGTAATTCTGTCCCATCAAGCATGATAGCATGAGGTGATTTTGAAAAAGTGACTGAGATATATCAGCGAGATGTTTAGTGCAGACACCATGTGTTGTTGACGGAGTTGGTTCAAGTCAGAGCCACAGGTTGCCTTTAAAGTTTTTTTTAAATATTTATTTATTTACTTGAAAGTCAGAGCTACACAGAGAGAGAGGCAGAGAGAGAGGGGGGCGGGGATCTTCCATCCACTGGTTCATTCCCAATTGGCTATAATAGCTGCAGCCGCGCTGGAAATTAAGTTTATTTTGGTGCAAAAAATTCTTGAAATCCATATTTTTTTAAATATTTTTCCATGACCTTTTTAGGGGCTGTGGTGTAGCAGGTAAAGCCGCTGCTTGTGGTGCTGGTATCCCATGTGGACACCAGTTCAAGTCCTGCCTGTTCCACTTCCGATCTAGCTCCCTGCTAAGGCACCTGTGAAAACACCAGAAGACAGCCCACTGCTTGGGCCCCTGACCCACATAGAAGAAGCTCCTGGCTCCTGGCTTTGGATCAGCCCAGTCTCTGGCCATTGCGGCCCTTTGGGGAGTGAATCAGCAGATGGAAGATCTCTCTCTAAATCTGCCTTTCAAATAAGTAAATCAATCTTTTTTTTTTTTTAAGAGAGATTTTATTTATTTATTTGAGAGACAGAGTTACAGACAGAGAGACAGAGACAAAGAAATCTTCTAACAGCTGATTCACTCCCCAGATGGCCACAACAGCCAGAGCTGGGCTGATCTGAAGCCAGGTATAGGTTTTTATCTGGTGCAGGGGCCCAAGCACTTGGGCCATCTGCTGCTTTCCCAGGCCACAGCAGAGAGCTGGATTGGAAGAGGAGCAGTCGGGACACGAATTAACACCCATATGAGATGCTGGCGCTGCGGGTGGAGGCTTAGCCTACTGCACCACAGCACTGGCCCCAGAGGAAGGAAGAGGGGGAGGGGGAGGGGGAGGAGGAGGAAGAAGAAGGAGGAGGAGGAAGGGACCCCTGTACCCTCGAATAAGCTATTTTTCATCTTGCAATTATGGTGGGTTTTTTTTTGTTTTGTTGTTGTTGTTGTTGTTGTTGTTTTTGCTTTTTCAGGGTCAGTCTGGACAGGGCTGTGTTGAGTTTGCTTCTCGCTGTCTGGGATGTGAGCAACTCCACCTAATTTGGTATCACCCAATCAAAGAGAAGATGTTTGTTCTCAACTCTGTCATGTGGGTCACCGAAGAAAGTATTGCTATAAACCTCTTTTCCCATAAATATACTTTTCTGGCTTCCAGAGAGCCTGGGCGTGGTGAGCTGGGTTCACATTTTAATCTCTTTCCAAGAACTGCAGTTGGTTATCTGAGCCTTGTGTTGCTTACGAAGACACCATCAAGATTCAGTTCCAAATCTGAAGGCACACAGAGATGCGGCCAGCACTCGGCTCCTGCAGGAGGCAACCAATACTGAGTCTGTGCTGCCAAGAGACAGGCAGCAGTGTCCTTGGGAAGCAAGCACTTGGCCAGGATACCTGGAACCGAGGGCTCGGCCCCTCCTGCTGCTCCTAGACTGGCCTCCCTTTCAATTTTTGCTAAGCAGAGAGAAATTGCAAGCTGGTAACGAGCCAGGACAACTGAGCAAGAACATCTTCAAACACAGGTTTTTAATATTGGTCACTTTATAGCTTGTGTCCTGAAGGGAAAAAAAGAAAAAGCAGAAACAAGCCTTTTATTTTAAAAAAAGGAAGCTCCAGGGTCCGGCGCTGTGGTGCAGCAGCTTAAAGCCCTGGCCTGAAGCGCCGGCATCCCATATGGGTGCCAGTTCTAGTCCCGGCTGCTCCTCTTCCTATCTAGCTCTCTGCTGTGGCCTGGGAAAGCAGTAGAAGATGGCCCAAGTCCTTGGGCCCCTGCACCCATGTGGGAGACCCAGAAGAAGCTCCTGGCTCCTGGCTTTGGATCAGCACTGCTCCACCCATTGCAGCCATCTGGGGAGTGACCCAGATGGAAGACCTCTCTCTCTGTCTCTACCTCTCTCTGTAACTCTTTCAAATAAATAAAATAAATCTTTTAAAAATTAAAAAGGAAGCTCCAGAGCTTTCAGTTTGCTTTTATATTTGTAGAATGACCTGGCCTGTCGTATGCCAATGCATCCCAGACCTGGCGGATGGCCAGCACCACCTGGCAAGCTTTGAAAGACACGTGGGGTCCACCCCTCTCAACACTCTGTGTCTCCACCATGGTGTTGAGTGGTGGGGGTGCTATGCCTCTATTTTTAAAAACCTCCCCAAATTGGTTACATCAGTGGTTAAACCCCGGAAATGGAACACAGTCATTTTTTTAAAATGAAGCGAAGTTAAATGTGTGAATGGGAGAAATCTCACATTAACCACACAGAACATATAGCAGGTTCCCACAATACTTCATGTATACAGTTGTCCCCTGGGGATCAGTTCCAGGGCCCCCTAAAGGTTTCCAAGCAGCATATTCTCTTGTGCATTTGTTTTATTTTTTAAAAGATTTATCTACATCTATCTATCTATCTATAAGGCAGAGTAACAGAGAAAGAGAAAGGAATAGATCAAGAGAGAGAGAGATCTTCCATCTGCTGGTTTACTCCCCAAATGGCCACAGCAGGCAGGGCTGGGCCAGGCTAAAGGTGGGAGCCTGGCCCTCCATCGGAGTCTCCCATGTGGATGGTAGGGGTGCAAGTACTCGGACCATCTTCTGCTGCCTTCCCAGGCATGTTAGCAGGGAGCTGGACTGGCAGTGGAACAACTGGGACTCGAACAAGCACTCATATGGGATGCTGGCATTGCAGGTAGCAGCTTAACCTGCTGCACCACAAGGCTGGTCCCCTCTTGTATATTTGAAATCGTCTTTAGGTGGCTTATAGCATCCAATATAATGTAGAGTCTATGTCAATTGTGTATTGTTTAGATATTTTCCACCTGTGGCTGATTGAATCCATGAATGTGGAATTCACACATGCAGAGGGCTGACGGGGTCACTGTACAGATATTTATGTACACACACGCTGCACCCAGTCCTTGGCGGGCAACATAATGGGTTGTCAGGCAGAGGGTCCAAGGGGCAGAGGAGTGATGGGATCTTAGGGGGCTGCGGCAGTGTCTGTCGACTGACACAAAACTATCTCAGTAAGGCTCAGTCCTGCGCTGACCTGCAGAAAACAGTTCTGGAAAGGGTCCCAGAACCTGAAAGAGTGGTCTACCCATCCGCATCGGCTGCAAGAGGATTGACTGGGAAGATTCAGGGTAGGATCACCAGGAAGGCTTTGGAATACAGTCGTGAATAAAGAGAGGGTGGACAGTGGGCCAAAACCACGGCACACCACGGGGCCAGTCCCATGAAGCCAGTGCTGCCACCTGCTTAGCTCCAGGTGCTGGACTGGTACCACTGCCATTAGCAGACAGTTGAAGAGCACATCACAGATTGTCCCGTGGCTCAGGAGATGTCATCTGTGAGCCCCTTTAGCATAGCAATGACATCTTTTTTTTTTTAAAAAAAAAAGATATATTTATTTATTTGAAAGTCAGAGTTACACACAGAGAGAAGGAGAGGTAGAGCCAGAGAGAGAAAGAGAGAGAGAGAGAGAGAGAAAAGTCTTTCATCTACTGGTTCACTCCCCAAATGGCCGCAACAGCCAGAGCTGCGCCGATCCAAAGCCAGGAGCCAGGGGCTTCTTCTGGGTCTCCCATGCGGGTGCAGGGGCCCAAGGACTTGGGCCATCTTCTACTGCTTTCCCAGGCCATAGCAGAGAGCTGGATCAGAAGTGGAGCAGCCAGGATTTGAACTGGCGCCCATACAGGATGCCAGCACTGCAGGTGGTGGCTTTACAGCCGCTACACCACAGCGCTGGCCCCAGCAATGACATCTTACTCATCTTCACACTGCCAGCCCCGAGACCAGTCTCTGGCCCCAAATGAGCTGGACGCTGATGAACTACAAGAGCAAATACATTGCAGTCGCTGGATCTTACGTAGCAAGTGAAGGGATGGGAGGCTGCACTTGCCTGACTGTGTCACTGCCAAACTCAGGAATGAAAAGGGCCACAGACTTCTCTGTGTTCCTGCACAGGTGGTTTGTCAGACAAGGCTTCTGCAAAAAGCACATGGCTTGGGTTTCATGGTAGATTTGTTCTGTCTCTTTCTCTGAGTATTCTTTTTAGCAGAGATTTTCATACAAGCAGGATTCTGTGAAGTGATTCTTTTATTTTTTTAAAATGTATTTGAAAGTCAGAGTTACACAGAGAGAAGAGAGAGAGGGAGAGGGGGTCTTCCATCCACTGGTTCACTCCCCAATTGGCCGCAATGGCCAGAGCTGTGCCCATCCAAAGCCAGGAGCCAGGAGCCAGGAGCTTCTTCTGGGTCTCCCATGCAAGTGCAGGGGCCCCAGGACCTGGGTCATCTTCCAGAGGGAGAGAGAGAGCAAGGTCTTCCACCTGCTGGTTCACTTCCCAGATGGCCACAATGGCTAGAGCTATGTTGATCCGAAGCCAGGAGCCAGGAACTTCTCCCGGGTCTCCCACATTGGTACAGGGGCCCAAGGACTTAGGCCACCTTTTATTGCTTTCCCAGGCCATAGCAGAGAACTGGATTAGAAGTGGAGCAGCCTGAACACAAACCGGTGCCCATATGGGATGCTGGTGCCACAAGTGGAGGCTTAGCCCACCCCCCACAGCACCCACCCCTCACATTTCTTGATCATTGAATGTGAGATCCTGCTAACATAGTTTGAGAATCTTAACAAGACTTGTTTTCCTCTTTACACTTGGTGGGGGTGGGGAATAACTAAGTGTTTAAGGACTATTTATTTTCATTGCAGTTTTGAAACCGAATGATTCCATGTTTGTTTTGTTGTATCCTTTTGTGAATTAGCTCTTTGGAGCCAAGGAAAAACTCAGTGTTTCATCAGTCAAACTGTTCCCTTTTGTTTCAACCCATAAAATGCTGATTCAAAGCAAAGTTAACACAAATGCTTCCAAACGAGGTTTCTGGCATTCACAAATGTTTTTCCTTACTAGATAAGAGAGAGCTACCATTAACATCATTAGTGTTATACCGCTTTCAAAAAGAGAAGGTGGACAGAACTAGGTAGGACGTTCAAAACACTCATAGAAAATGTATATCATCTTCTCATTCCATTTCTCCAAAGATGTTTATTAAAGTTTAAAAAAAATACTCTTTGTTTAAGAGTCAGAGACACAGAGAAACAGACACAAGACAGAGAGATCCCAATTATTAAATGCTTGCAACAGCCAGGGCTGGGCTGGGAGCCAATCCAGGTCTCCACATGGGTGGCAGGGACCCAACGACTTGAACCATCACCACTGCCCTCCAAGGTCTGTAGTGACAGGAAACTGAAAGTGGCGCGCTGGTGTCTTGACCCCCAGGCTGAACGCCCGCTCCGCCTTCTGTTCCACTCTCCTTGGCTGTTCTGAATATACTGTGTATCACTCACGTACCCGTTGTTGTGTGAACTTACTTTCAGGTCTCAGTGGGACTGCCTGTGTGTGGTCCTCTGCGCTTCACTTTCCGTGGAACTACGCAGTGTGGCACATTCCCATCAGCACTATCTGACATCTGACATCTCCACATTCCCATGAGCACTTGCTCTTCTTGCTCTTTGCTCACAGCCACCCTGGTGGGTAGGAAATGCTATTTCATTGTGGTTTTGATTTGCATTTCCCTACTAACTAATGATAGTGAGTATTCTTTTCATCTATTTATTGCCCATATATATATATATATATATATATATTCTTTGGAAAAATGTCTGTTCAAGGGCTAGCATTGTGGCATAGCAGGTAAAGCCGCCACCTGTGTTGCTGGCATCCCATATGGACGCCAATTCAAGTCCTGGTTGCTCAACTTCCAACCCAGCTCCCTGTTAATGGCCTGGAAAAAGCAGCAGAAGATGGCCCAAGGACTTGGGCCCTGCCACCCACATGGGAGACCTGGAAGAAGCTCCTCCCTCCTGGCTTTGGCCTGACCCAGCCCTGGCTATTGTAGCCATTTGGGGAGTGAACCAGCAGATGGAAGACCTCTCTCTCTCTCTCTGTCTCTCCTTCCCTCTCTCTGTAACCTTGACTTTCAAATGAATAAACAAAACTTTTTAAAAAAGAAAATGTTCAAATCCGTTGATCATTTTTAAATTTTTAAATTGCTCTTTTAAAAGTGGAGTTGGGGGGCCGCCACTGTGGTTCACTGGGTTAATCCTCTGCCTGTAGCACCGGCATCCCATATGGCCGCCGGTTCTAGTCCCGGCTGCTCCTTTCCCATCCAGCTCTCTGCTGTGGCCCGGGAGGGCAGTGGAAGATGGCCCAAGTCCTTGGGCCCTGCACCCACATGGGAGACCCAGAAGAAGCTCCTGGCTCCTGGCTTCGGATCGGCGCCACTCTGGCTGTTGCGGCCATTTGGGGAGTGAACCAACAGATGGAAGACCCTTCTCTCTCTTCTCTCTCTCTCTCTCACTGTCTGTAACTCTACCTCTCAAATAAATAAATAAAATCTTTTTTTTAAAAAAAAGTGGAGTTGGAAGCTTTTTTTTTTTTTTACATTTCAGATTTTGTGTTAATTCTCTGCACATCCACATTCAAAACAACTTTTTTTTATATTTCTGAATTAAACCAGTTTTCAAAAATTAATATTAGTGGGGTCAGTGCTGTGATGTAGTAGGTTAAGCCTCTGTCTGAAAAGCCAGCATCCCATATGGGCACCGGTTCGTGTCCTGGCTGCTCCACTTCTGATCCAGCTCCCTGTTACGGCCTGGGAAAGCAGTGGAAGATGGCCCAGTCCTTGGGCCCCTGCTCTGTGCCTCTGCCTCTCTGTAACTCTGCCTTTCAAATAAACAATTTTTTTTTAAAAAATTAGTGTAAGAGTTCTTTATACTTTCTGAACACTGGATCTTTACCACATACGTGATTTTAACACATTGTCTCTCATTCTGGAGGTTGTGTTTTCATTGTTTTTTCTTTATGATAGCTTTTTTTTAAACAGATTTATTTATTTATTTATTTGAAAGTCAGAGTTACACAGAAAGAGGAGAGGCAGAGAGAGAAAGAGGTCTTCCATCCGCTAGTTCACTCCCCAGTTGGCCACAATGGCCAGAGCTGGGCCGATCCAAAGCCAGGAGCCAGGAGCCAGGAGCCAGGAGCTTCTTCTGGGTCTCCCACGCAGATGCAGGGGCCTAAGGACTTGGGCCATCTTCTACTGCTTTCCAGGCCATAGCAGAGAGCTGGATCAGAAGTGGAGCAGCCGGGTCTTGAACCAGTGCCCATATGGGATGCCGACACTTCAAGCCAGAGCATTAACCTGCTGCGCCACAGCACCGACCCCTAGGATAGCTTTTTTGAGATGTAATATAATCATATACCCTACAAAGTCATCCATTAAAGTGTACAATTTGGTTTTTAGTATATTCTTAGAGCTGCACAACCATCAGCATCATTTTCTATTTTTTTTACCCCCAATCAGATTTTGTTTTATTTCTCCCTATCCCTGCAACAGCGCAGAGCCTCATCATGTCCATCTCCAACTGGTTTCTAGTAGGCTAAGATTGGGGCAACTCTGTCAAAGCCACTGACGCAAAGGGCACGCAAACACTGTGCCCAAATGCATCGGCCAAACACGAGGAAGTAAACAGTGCACTGGCGCAGATATTTAATAGGACTGGTGTGAGTAGAGTCTTGATTTGTTCTTGATAGTAGTGGGGAGAAGTTTCAACAGGACGCCAGCTAGGGCTTCTTCATAGATGCCCTATCAAATTGAGATTCTCCTTGTTTTTGTTGTTGCTCCCCCTCTTCGTGGAGGAACGACACTAAGCCCTGCCTAGGCTTCATATCCGAGTCACGGCACCATTATGTCGCTCCCCGTCTTCGTGGGGGAACGACACTGAACCCTGCGCTGTTCTTTCATCTGCTCGGCCCTCCCCGGGTTTGCTGCTGGTTCTTCCCGGGTTGGCTACCGTCCCTTCCACCTCCGTGGAAGGGCGGTTCCCCCTGCCACTTTCCCCACTTCCGCGGGGGAGCGGCACACCGCCGGCCGGCTCTCTCGGGGGCTGCACAGGTGTTCCTTCAGATAGATGTCCCCCTTAGATGTTCCTGGTGCATGTTGTCTCTCTCCTCCTTTATAGTCCTCTTCCACCAATCCCAACTCTGCTACCCACACGCCGAGTACGCTACTCTCCTCCAATCAGGAGCAGGTGCTACAGTTTATTGGTTGAACTGGAGGCAGCTGTGTAGAAGCTGTTTCTCCCTTCTCAGCGCCATATTGTGGGAGAGCAGATGCATAGAATAAGTCTTAATTCCAGTAACTTAGTCTAGTCCGGGTTGCTCCCCACATTTGTTTTTGTTTGTTTGTTTGCTTTGACAAGGCAGAGTGGATAGTGAGAGAGAGAGAGACAGAGAGAAAGGTCTTCCTTTGCCATTGGTTCACCCTCCAATGGCTGCCACGGCTGGCGCAATGCGGCCGGCGCACCACGCTGATCCGAAGCCAGGAGCCAGGTGCTTCTCCTGGTCTCCCATGGGGTGCAGGGCCCAAGCACTTGGGCCATCCTCCACTGCACTCCCTGGCCACAGCAGAGAGCTGGCCTGGAAGAGGGGCAACCGGGACAGAATCCAGTGCCCCGACCAGGACTAGAACCCGGTGTGCCGGCGCCGCTAGGTGGAGGATTAGCCTAGTGAGGCGCGGCACCGTCCGAAATTCTCCTTGTTTTGATGAGCTTAATAATTTTGAAGAGTTTGAGCCAGATATTGTCCCTCTATTGAGATCATCTGATATTCTTTTATGAGTAGACTGGGATTATTGGGTGTTGGGAAGGTCAATGCCATTCTCAGTCGTGTGTGTACCATCAACACGACGTCTTGCTGCTGAAGCTACCAGAGACAGTGTGCGTTAGGGGTCTCCACCCTGAAGTTCCTCTTCTCCCTCCTTTCCATGCCACACTTGTTGGGAGGAAGCCACCGTGGTAGGCCCGCTTCCTTGAGGGGAGTATCATTATGCATTATTTGGAATTCTCCCAAACAGGGGACTTTACCTATTCTTTCCATCTATTATTTATTTATTTATTCAGTCACTCACATCAGCATAGACTCATGGGAATTTACTTACACCCTGGGTTCTAACCCAGTGGACTTTAGCTGCTCACTCAGACGATTCCAGCTCTTTGAGTTGCTTGCTGAGTCCTGTTGACATCCGTATATCCTCATGGTTATGGGTTGCTCTGGTTTTGGTTTGTTTTTGTGCACTTTCTTAATTTCTAGCACTACAGAATGCTCCAGGCTCACCTTGTCTGTTTCCTGCCTTTGTCCCAGATTCAGCCATTTTCTCCCAGCAGCCATGGCTCCTTTTCATTTTATTTTCTTTTTTTTAAAAAAGGTTCATTTTTTTATTTATTTGAAAGGCAGAGTTATACAGACAGGAGGAGAGACAGAGAGAGATCTTCCATCTGCTGATTCACTCCCCAAATGTCCATAACTGCCAGGCCAAAGTCAGGAGCCAGGAGCTTCAACCAGATCTCCCACGAGGGTGCAGGGGCCCAAGCACTTGGGCCATCTTCTGCTGCTTTCCCAGGAGCATTACCAGGGAGCTGGATTCAAATTGCAGCAGCCGGGACACAAACCAGCGCCCATATGGGATGCCAGCATTGCAAGAAGAGGCTTAACCTGCTACACCACAGAGCCAGCCCTGGTTCCTTTTTTAGAGAATGGTAACAGAAACCAAGACCATGGGGCTGGTGCTGTGGCACAGCAGGTTAAAGCCCCAGCCTGCAGCATCAGCATCCCATATGGGTGCCGGTTCAAGTCTCAGCTGCTCCTCTTTCGATCCAGCTCTCTGCTATGGTTTGGGAAAACAATAGAAGATGGCCCAAGTCCTTGGGCCCCTACACCCATATGGAAGAAGCTCCTGGCTCCTGGCTTCGGATCAGCTCAGCTCTGGCCATTGCAGTCATTTGGGGAGTGAACCAGCAGATGGAAGACCTCTCTCTCTCTCTCTCTCTCTCTCTGTAACTGTCTTCCAAATAAATAAAATGAATCTTAAAAAAAAAAAAAAGTAAAGCAAGAAACCAAGACCTTGGAGACAGATTTTCTCGTTGTTATTAGGTGTTGTGGCTTCTAGGTCCTCTCAGGTGACAGAACAAGGAAAACTGTGTGTTCCAACCTGTGTGTATATATCCCTAGCTATAAATGTCTCTACAACAAGAATACTTCAAAAAGTTCATAGAAAATGAGTATTATGCAAAAACTAGCACAGGTTTCAAAATGTTTTTGTCCCAAAATCAATTTATCTTTTATTTGTTTATTTATTTAAAAAGGAGAGTTACAAGGGCAGGCGCAGGGGAGGGAGAGAATCTTCCTCCCAATGATTCACTCCCCAAGTGGCTGCACCAAGCTGGGCTGGGCCAGGCCAAAGCCAGGAGCCAGGAGCTTCTCCCAAGTCTCCCACGTGGGTGCAGGGGCCCAAGCACTTGTGCTGTCTCCCGCTACTTTCCCAGGTACATTAGTAGGGAGCTGGATTGGAAGTGAAGCAGCCAGGATTCGAACCAGCGTCCACATGGGATTCAGACTTTGCAGGCAGTGGCTTAACCCGCTGTGTGCCACAACACCGACCCCCCCCCCCCATTTGTCTTTTAATTTCATTTTTCCATGAACTTTATTACTGGTATCACAATATAAAATATATAAATGCTCTCAAATCCAGCCCTGACTGATATGAAAGACATACTCTCTCTCTCTCTCTCTCTCTCTCTCTCTCTCAATCTCTCTCAATCTCTCTCTCACACACACATACACACACACACACACACACACAGGTATTTCAGAAGTTCATGGAAAATTTATGTAAAAGATAAGTTTAATCTGGTACAAAAAATTTGAAATCCATACCTAGCTTTTTCATGACATGAATTTTCTAGTAACTTATTAAAGACTTCGTGTATGCATGGATTTTAAAGGTTTTGTGCAGGAATGGGAGTTTGGCACAGCAGTTAAGACTTGAATGGGATGCTCACATCCCATAGAGGAGTACCTGGGTTTGAGTCTTGGCTCTACTTCCAACTCCAGCTTCCTGCTACCAGGCACCCAGGGAGGCAGCAGGGGATGGCTCAAGTCCTTGGGTCCTTGCTACAAGGTGGGAGCCCCAGATTGAGTTCCAGCCCCCTGGGCATTTGGGGAATAAGCCAGTAGATGGGAGGGTAGGTCTGTCTGTCTCTCTCTAATAAATTAAACACAAAATTTTAAAAAGAAGCCAGCTGGAGGAGAGACACCTTTGAAAATCTCTTTTCCATTAAAGTAAGCTTATCGTTTAACTTCATTTTCTGTGACCCTCTTGAAGTTCCCTCACATAGCCAAGGGAAAAGATTCCATGTTTAAAATGTTTTAGTTTGCCTTTTTAAATGGAAATCTGTTTTTATATATGCCCAGAATGCTCTCTCATAAGGCAAAGATCAACTGAGAAATGAATAAACAAATGTTTTTTCACCAGTCCACTAAGACACTACTAAACTTAAATAGTTACCCAAGGGGCTGGCGCTGTGGCGTAGTGGGTAAAGCTGTTGCCTGTGGTACCAACATCCCATATGGGCGCCAGTTCGAGTCCCGGCTGCTCCACTTCCAATCCAGTTCTCTGCTATGGCCTGGGAAAGCAGTAGAGGATGGCCCAAGTCCTTGGGCCTCTACACTCATGTGGAAGATCCGGAAGAAATTCCAGGCTCCTGGTTTTGGATCGGTGCAGCTCCAACCATTGTGGCCATCTGAGGAGGGAACCAGTAGATGGAAGACTCTCTCTCTCTCTCTCTCTCTGCCTCTCCTTCTCTCTCTGTGTAACTCTGACTTCCAAATAAATAAATAAATCTTTAAAATAAAATAAAATAAAACACTGGCATCCAGGTAGTTTTTAAAAAAAAGTTACCCAGAAGTCGAGGAGGGAAATAAGTAACAGACAATCCACCAAAAATGAGACAAAGTGCTTTTAAGTTCTTCAATGGCTTTCTGGAATTCTTTAATCGTCCACAGCTGTTCTTTAGGATGCACACTTGGGCCATTTTTGAAGGCTTACTGACAGTATGATACTCATCCCGTATCAAGCGGCTAAGGTCGTGTGCTTCATTTACAAACGCAGGGACTCTTGCGGAGACGGGAGACCCCAGGTTACTTAGAGTAGGGCGTGTGAGAAGACAGGGTCCTCATGACCAAGTGCAGTGTGTCCTGAATCTTCATGTTGTTCCTCTCTATCAGGGACGGGTGTCTCCCAGCCTTCACGGTCTCCTCAGGCTCAAGGGGGAGAAGGGTGTGCGGGTTGAACAGAGACCGAGGCTCCCCCAAGATGCCAGCTCTGTGAAAAGAATGAATGGTACAGATGAAGCAGTAGGCCAAAGACTGTGGGCACGCCTCTGTGCATGTGTGTGTGTGTGCACTAAAGCCAAGACTAACACACGCACATGCACACACACGCCCGTTTTTGTAAAGCTGTTCTATTTCCCGTGAACTTCCACTGCATTCTTACACATTTCCCAAAAACATTTCTATTTTTTGCATAGCAGAAAAAGCTCCTCCTTAGGAAGTCTGTGACTTAGGGCTGGCGCTGCGGCACAGCGGGTTAACACCCTGGCCTGAAGCGCCGGCATCCCATATGGGCGCCGGTTCGAATCCTGGCTGCTCCTCTTCCTATCTAGTTCTCTGCTATGGCCTGGAATAGCAGTACAAGATGGCCCAAATCCTTGGGCCCCTGCACCCACGTGGGAGACCCAGAAGAAGCTCCTGGCTTCAGATTGACGCAGCTCTGGCCATTGCAGCCATCTGGGGAGTCAACCAGCAGATGGAAGACCTCTCTCTCTGTCTCTACCTCTCTCTGTAATTCTGTCTTTCAAATAAAAAAAATAAAATAAATCTTAAAAAAAAAATAAAGTCTGTGACTCACTCCTCCCAACTCAAACTCCTTGGAGTCTGGCACGACCTTGCAGCAATGTCTTTCTTGTCTAGGCGGAGGTGCCTAGGGATGCTCCGGCTGGGAGACAGGTGGGGAGGAGCAGGGGGAATGTAGGGAGGCAGGTGCTCTCATCCCTGCAAAACCTGGCAGCGCCCCCCCGCCCCCCGCCCCGCCTAAGCCACAACAGGCCTACCCTGTCTTGCTCCTTGGACCACTTACTTCGGCAGGGGTACAAAGTCCAGGTGTGTCTGAGCCGGGAGTTTGGCGCCTACTTGAAGATACTTTTTCTCAACGATAGTCTGAGCTTTTTCCCGGTGAGAGGGCAGCAGGGTGGACATGACGGGGGAGCGCATATTGATGGCTTTCTTGATTGCTGGCCGTTTTGCCATCATTCTCCTGCGAGGGGAGGAGGAGGTGACATGTGGGTCACTTTGCCCTGCTTTCTAGAACCCCGCTTCAGCTTAGGGAAACCGGAAGGTCATACCTGAACTGCACGAAGGTCATGCGTTTCTTCTCCCCTCCTAATTCTTCGTCCTCACGTTTTCTTCGAGGGATGTTGAACATGCTGGTACGGAAGAGCCGTCCTACCTCTTCCTCAATCTCTGTCAAGTGCTGACGCCGGAAGACAACCCAAGCCACATACGTGCAGAAAGTGTAAAAACACTGCAACAGAAAGCAGGCAGGGATTACCTTCCCCAGCCGCACTAAGTCACACTGCCATGTAGACGCAAGCCGCGGCGGGGGGCAGCTCCTCAATGTTCCTGCAGAGCTCTGCGAAATCCAACACCTACTCACGTTTGCAGGGGGAAAAATCAGATCAGAAATTAAGGTGGGGCCGGTGCTGTGGTGCAGTGAGTTACAGCCCCAATCTGCAGTGCCGGCATCCCATACGAGTGCCAGTTCCAGTCCCGGCTGCTCCTCTTCTGATCCAGCTCTCTGCTATGGCCTGGGAGAGCAGTAGAAGATGCCTCAAATTCTTGGGCCCCTGCACCCATGTGGGTGACTCAGAGGAAGCTCCTGGCTCCTGGCTTCGGATCAGCTCAATTCTGGCCATTGTGGCCATTTGGGGAGTGAACCAGCGGATGAAAGACCTCTCTCTGCTTCTACCTCTCTCTGTAACTCTGTCTTTCAAATAAATAAAAATGCATCTTTAAAAAAAATTCAAGGCACAGCATCTAGTGTATTAGCATCCTTTTCAGGTAGGATATGTAATAAAACTGAGTGCCTGACAAAATGTACAGGTTACTGCTGTATGTCATGCTTCCTGCCAAAGAGAAAAGCTCTAAAACGCAAGTGAGCGGCTGGCACTGTGGAGCAGTGGGTCAAAGCCACAGCCTGCATCCCATGTGGGTACCAGTTCGAATCCCGGCCACTCCACTTCTGATCCAGCTCCCTGTTAATGTGCCTGGGAAAGCAGCGGAGGATGGTCCAAGTGCTGGGGCCCCTGCAGCCATGTGAGAGACCTGGATGAAGCTCCTGACTTTGGCCTGGCCATTGTGGAACCAGCAGATGGAAGATCTCTCTCCTCCTCTCTTCCTCTCTTTCTTCCTCTTCCTCCTCTTTCTCTAACTCTTTCAAATGAATAAATAAATCCTTTTTTTTTAAAAGTGGGCATCTTAAAGAAAATTAAAAATATAAATGTAAGTGACTCACCTCAAAGAATTTCCAGTCTTTCTGCGTATCTGAGATTTTCTCCCTACAAAATAACAAAGCATGACTCTCGGGTGAGGAGAAAGTTCAGTCTTCCAGTGGTCTGGCTCCTGTCCATCTTCCCCGATTGTGGGATCGTCACCTCCGGCCCCAAGTCTAGTTAGCCGCATCAAAGCTATCAAATGGCATCGATAAGGAGTCTCAACACCTTATTCAACTGCCTTGGTTACTCCAAACGAAACCCTTAGAGGGCACGATCAAATGGTGTGCTGATTCTACAGACTGGGTACAGTGAGGAAGCGCGTCCCTGCCCATGCTGCTGGGGAGGGGAATGCCGGGAGGAAAGGCAGTGGAAAAGCGACCAAGAGGTGATGTGAAATATCAGGAGGGTTTGGCAGCACAGAACCAGAGGGTAAGTCCCAGTGAAGGAGAAGAAATCTTCAGTGACGACTGTGGTTGCTGGGTGTAAAAGCAACAGCCATGCAAGGCAGGCATTGTGGTTCAGGGGGTCCATCTGCCACTTGGGATGCCTGCACCCCATACCAGGGTGCTGGTTGGAGTCCCAACTACTCCACGTCTAAGCCGGCTCCCTGCTAATGCACCTGGGAAGCAGCAGGTGATGGCCCAAGTGCTTGAGTCCCTGCCACCCATGTGGGAGACCCGGATAGAGTCTGTGATTTCTGGCTTCTGCTTGGCCTAGTGTGAACTGTTACAGCCATTTGGGGAATTAGCCAGTGGGTGGATAATCCCTGTCTCTCTCTCTCTCTCTCTCCCTGTCTTTTAACTATACATATATGTACACACACACACACAAACACATACACACAACTTTTAAAAAAAGGAACACACAAAATGGACAAAATTCTATATCATGCCATCAATAGGCTGACTTGCACCTTATCTCGTAAGGACAGAAATTTCCCCAAGAGTCCTTGCAACCCAAATTCAGGCCCAAGAGCATTGTACTGGTCTGGACACACTGAGAGAGACTGTTTCTCCTCTCAACATAGGCCATGCCAGTTCCGACCCCAGCTTTAGGGAAGCAGGCAGGCCTGGAAGGTGGCTATGCGCCTGCAGTCACTTGACCTGTCCCGTGGGCCAGAGCTAGCCCGAGCACTCGGGTTCTGCTGCTGCTTTTGCAGGCGTGGGTCTTCCTTGCAGTAACCGTGACTCCTGGGACTGGCCCTGGGACTGGGCTCTCCAGAGCCATCCACAAACCCAAACCCCTCAAAACCTATCACCTCTTCACTTTGCCTGTAGGAACCCAAACTAGCCAGTCACTTATGGGTGTGAGGCTGATGAGGCGGCTCAGCATTTGCTGGGACCTGTTCTCTCTTCCTTCACACTCTTAACTATACACTAATGTCCTCAAGTGCAAGCATTTTTTTTTTAAGATTTATTTTATTTATTTGAAAGGTAGAGTTACAGAGAGAGAGAGGGAGAGGTCTTCCATTCATTGGTTCACTCCCCAAATGGCCTCAATGGCCAGAGCTGTGCCAATCCAAAGCCAGGAGCCAGGAGCTTCTTCCAGGTCTCCCACGCAGGTGCAGGGGCCCAAGGACTTAGGCCATCCTCTGCTGCTTTCTCAGGTGCATTAGCAGGGAGCTGGATGGGAAGTGGAACAGCTGGGACTCAAACTGGCGTTCATATGGGATGCAGGCTGGGGTTTTAACCCGCTAAACCACAGTGCCAGCCCCAACTGCAAGTCTTCAACAAAGAATTAAGGCAAGAGCTACACTGGGTACAGACTGGATGCCAAATGCTATGCTGGCCCTTCTCATTTATCGCTGCACCTGGTCCTTGTGGTTTCCCTTTGAGGTCACCAGTGTTGTTATTCCCATTTACAGCTGAAGAAACTCAAGTTGTGGCTCAGGTCACATACATGGGAATTTCAAAGAGTCCCTGGGGAACACTCATTATTAGAAAACTATGTGTACATCAAAATAAGCTTATCTTCCTCTCTCATTTTCCACAAATTTTATGAAGTACCCTCATGTACTCAGGAATCCAAGCAATATGATAAAATATTTCCTTGTGGCATAATTATTTATAGTTTTTAAAATCCCAAGTCAGTTTGTAATGTGTATGTGAGTTGACATTAAGTACAGGAAGTGAAATTATCATTATTATTTTCATTTGAAAGACAGAGGGCAAAGGACAGGTACTGATTCACTTCCCAAATGCCTACAATGGCTGGAGCAACCCTAGGGTTGAAACCAAGGGCCAGGAACCCGATCCAGATCTCTCTTGTGGGTGCCAGGGACACAATCACCTGGGCTATGACCACTCTCTTCCAGGGTCTGTGTTAGCAGGAAGCTGGAATCAGGAGATGGACTGGGGATTGAACCCAGGCATTCTGATATGGGATCAGGTGTCCCAACTGGCTTCTTACCCGCTAGGTCAAATGTTTGCCCCTAGAATTAGCTTTTTTAAGATTTATTTATTTATATTTGAAAGGCAGAAATACAGAGAGAAGGCCGGGGGCTGAGAGAGAGAGAGAGAGAGAGAGGTCTTCCATCCACTGGTTCCCTCCCCAGATGGCTGCAACGGCCAGAGCTGCGCCTATCCAAAGCCAGGAGCCAGGAGCTTCTCCCAGGTCTCTCTCGTGGGTGCACGAGCCCAAGCACTTGGACCATCTTCCACTGCTTTCCCAGGCCATAGCAGAGAGCTGGATCAGAAGTGGAGCAGCCAGGACTCAAACCGGCACCCATATGGGATATGGCCTTTACTAGGCCAAGGTGAGCATTAGGCTAGTAGTTAAGATGCCGGTTAAGACAATGGCAGCCAACATCCAATGCTGAGGCTGAAGACTCAGATCTGCTCCCAATTCCAGCTTCCTGCTGATGTGCACTGAGGGAGGCAGCGGGTGATGGGCCAAGCACTCAGCCCCTGCCACCCACTTGGGAGACCTGGCTTAAGTCCCTGGCCTCCAGCTTCAGCCTGGCCCCAGCCCTGGCTGTTGTGTGAATGTGGGAAGTGAATCAGCTCCCGTCTGCCTCTCAAATGAACGGAGCATTATAAAACCGGTCCATCCTTGCTACAGGAACATACAGAGGGATTATACAAAAGCCAGCTTCCAGTTGGAAAATGGTCAACCCTAAATGAACAGGCAACACATTCTTTCATACCAAAAAAAAGAGCACAGTCGCTGTCGTCACAAATGCTTTCAAAGTCAGATAGAATGAGTTTGGGATTTTTATGCACTTTTAAACTTCAAAATTGTTAAAATAATAAAACCCAACACAGGTAAGGGTGCTTATTGGTAATGATAACAAAATGTTTTAGCCTTTCCGGAGAACAATCTGGCACTACATATCCAGAGCTGCAAAACAGCATGTGCCTTCTAGGTAAATATAATCTGGGTAGCAGGCCATGAAGAAATTGCCCAAATGGGGGCTGGCGCTGTGGTGTAGCGGGTATAGCCACCACCCGCAGTGCCAGCATCCCATAAGGGCGCCGGTTCAAGACCCAGCTGCTCCACTTCTGATCCAGCTTTCTGCTATGGGAAAGCAGTAGAAGATGGCCCAGGTGCTTGGGCCCACGCACCCATGTGGGAGACCTGGAGGGAGCTAGTTTCGGACCAGCCCAGCTCTGAGTGAACCAGCCGATGGAAGACCTCTCTCTCTCTCTCTCTCTCTCTCTGCCTCTGCCTCTTTGCAACTCTGCCTTTCAAATAAATAAATAAATCTTTAAAAAAAAGAAATTGCCCAAATGAAGTAATTTATGTAGATATTGAATGCAGAAATATTATAAGACAGAAAAAAATGAAAGCACACCAATGTACACAAAAAGAATGGTTAAATAAATGACAGTATGACATGACAGAATAATGACAGCTGCCATTCAAAGTTCTAAGAGAGATCATATAAGAATAATAGAAAGTACACAGAAAACGTGGGCAAGGAAAACGTACATGTGAATGACTGCATGTGTATGCCCATTGACAGAGCTGTATACACACTCTGAAAAGGTGGGGAAGGGGCCAGTGCTGTGGCAAAGCAAGTAAAGCTGCTGCCTGCAGTGCCAGCATCCCATATGGGCGCCGGTTCGAGTCCTGGCTGCTCCACTTCCGATCCAGCTCTCTGCTATGGCCTGGGAAAAGCAGCAGAAGTTGACCCAAGTGCTTAGGGCTCTGCACCCACTTGGGAGACCTGGAAGAAGCTCCTGGTATCTGTCTAGCCCAGCTACAGCTGTTGTGGCCATTTGGGGAGTGAACCAGCAGATAGAAGATCTGTCTGTCTGTCTGTCTCTGTAACTTTGACTTTCAAATTAAATAAACAAATCTTTAAAAAATAAGAAAGAAAAGATTGGGAATGTGGAGACAAATACATCGTGCATTAGATTCATCTACTGAGTTAAAAAAAAATCCTAGCTGTGGCGAAGATGCATGATGCAGATCTTAGGCTGCTGTGAACCTGCTCAGAGGAGACTGTGGTTTGAGGACTGGAGCTTTCTGTCCTGTGACCCCAAACAGTCCTGTCATGAGGCTCTTTTTAATAATTTTTTTTAAAAGATTTAATTATTTATTTGACAGAGAGAGAGAGAGAGCGAGCTTCCATTAGCTGGTTCACTCCACAAATGGCCACAATGACCAGACGAAAGCCAGGAGCCAAAAACTCCATCCTGGTCTCCCACATGGGTATCAGGGGCCCAGGTACTTGGGTCATCTTCCACTGCTTTCCCAGGTGCATTAGCAGGGAGCTGGATGGGAAGTGCAGCAGCCAGGTCTCAGATTGCCATTGTCACAGGTGGCTCCTTAACTCACTGTGCCCCAACACCAGCATCCTCCTTTTTGCATTCTAATTGCAATAGCATAGAAACTGCTGCTGCAAAGTTGTCTTCCCACAGACAAAGTCATCTCATAAGCACCGCTTAGCAGGTGGTACTCACAACCAGGGTGCTGCACACTAGGCAGCGAAAGGGACGGAGCCATGCAGTCCCCTTAGGACCACACTGGCCGCTCACTTGCCTCCCCCACCCCCCAGCCCCTACTCCCTGCAAGGCAGCAGGAGCCCCTCCTGGCTGAGAGGCTGAGGTACTCACTGCCATACAGTGCAGTTTCTAAACCATCATTGGAGATTCTGGGGTTCCTTCCAAATCCACTTCTGCTCTCTCAAAGGAGACATCACAGGTGTTTAGGACAGAGTCTCACCTGAGTTCAGGTATTCTGGACAAGAAAAATGGGACACTTTCTCTAGAGTACCAAAAATTAGATGAAAGTGGGATCTCTGGACCGGCGCTGTGGCGTAGCAGGTAAAGCCGCCACCTGCAGTGCTGGCATCCCATATGGGGGCCGGTTCGAGTCCCAGCTGCTCCACTACTGACCCAGCTCTCTGCTATGGCCTGTGAAAGTAGCAGAAGATGGCCCGAGTGCCCCCTGCATCTATGAGGGAAACCCAGAGGAGGCTCCTGGCTCCTGACTGCTGGTTTCGGATAAGCCCAGCTCCAGCCGATGTGGCCATTTGGGGGATGAACCAGCAGATGGAAGACCTTTCTCTCTGTGTCTCTCCCTCTGTCTGTCTGTAACTCTGCCCCTCAAATAAATAAATAAAATCTAAAAAAAAAAAGTTCATGGAGAAATGGGATGGAAAGACAGGTTCACTGTGGTAGGGGAAAAACACGGAAATCCAAGTGTGGTGTCTTCAGAACCCGCATTTCCCGCGACCTTTGGGAAGAGCCGGGCACAGTGGGGCGGAGGGAGGGCCCTGGGCGCTGGCTTACTTCCCACAGGACATGTGGTGCTTGTCCGGCATGCCCAGGCCCAGGACGAGGACACAGTACTTCTGCGCCAGGTATCTCTGCGCTGCTTCCAACTTACTCGCAGCCAGCTCCATCTCTTTTTTCTCCACAAGGCCTCTGCGGGTGCGGAAAAAGACACTGTGCGTTAACCTCGGCAAATGCCTATCAGGGTCCGCAGAAACGTCAGCGCCGTCAGCTATGATCATGAGAGACACAAGTGAGCCCACAGACCTCACTTTCCCGATGAACTCACCTGAGCTGTGGCAGGAAAAATCCTCAAAGCCCCTTGCGACTTAATCACTGGACTCGGCATCTCGGGTTTACGGAGAATTTCTACTGTTTTATATATCTGTTATTACTTAATGCTATGTGTCCTTAATTTTTATTTTATTTTTTTATTTTTTGACAGGCAGAGTGGACAGTGAGAGAGAGAGAGAGACAGAGAGAAAGGTCTTCCTTTTGCCATTGGCTCACCCTCCAATAGCCGCCGCGGCCAGCACGCTGCGGCCGGCACACAACGCTGATCCGAAGGCAGGAGCCAGGAGCCAGGAGCCAGGTGCTTTTCCTGGTCTCCCATGGGGTGCAGGGCCCAAGCACTTGGGCCATCCTCCACTGCATTCCCTGGCCACAGCAGAGAGCTGGCCTGGAAGAGGGGCAACCGGGACAGAATCCGGCACCCCGACCAGGACTAGAACCCGGTGTGCCAGTGCCGCAAGGCGGAGGATTAGCCTAGTGAGCCGCGGTGCCGGCCTGTCCTTAATTTTAAATTTTATAAAATTTGTGTTAATGAACTTATTAGACTCCACCTATACCGATTCACTCCCTAAATGCCCACAGTGGCAGGGGCTGCGCTGAAGCCAGGAGCGAGGCGCGCAAGCCAGGTCTTCCACATGGGCGACAGGAACCCAATCAGTGCGAGAACCTATTTAGGCCACTGAAGCCTCAGGGCCGATGAAGCTGGGTGCAGATAGGGACTCTGAAGGCTAGGGAGGCGCTTCTTGCTCTGGGCATTCCCAGCTGCTAAGACAAGCACTGCAAACATCACCAGGCAGCCTTCTGCTGGCCCATCCGCCTGCAGGGTCCCTGTGGCGCCCTGCACTTCCCCCAACAAGCATCTGAGCACACCAGTGAAGCCTGGCTTCAACCCTGCCCTGTGCCCAGCGGGCCCGACCCCCTGCCCCCACCCCTGCCCCCACCCCGACTCTCTCTCTAAGATTTAATTTGAAAGGCAGAGTCACAGAGAGAGACCGAGAGACAGAACAGCCTCAACAGCCAGGGCTGGGCCAGACCTAGGCCAGGAGCCCCTCATCTGGGTCCCCCACATGGGGGCAGGGGCCTCAGGACTTGGGCCATCCTCTGCTGCTTTCTCAGGTGCATCAGCAGGGAGCTGGATTGGAAGTGGAGCAGCGGGGACTTGAACCAGTGACCCTATAGGATGCCAGCATTGCAGGCAGCAGCCTAACCCATTATGCCACAACGCCGGCCCCAAATAAAGTCTTTTCCATTTAACTAGCTGCCTCCTTGCCTTCTTTGAATCTTAAAGTGCAAAAAAACTAACAGTCACTTGGGCCATCACCCGCTGCCTGCCAGGGTCTGCATCAGCAGGAAACTGAATTCAGGAGCTGGAGATGGCAATCAAACCCAGGTACCGTGATGAGGGGTGTGGTGGATTAACCCACACTGCGACTGCCAGGCGGTCGCCCCGTCCCTAGGTCCCCAGTGTCACATCCGGGTAGTCCTAGTTCCCATAGAGCAGTTCAACCAACAAATGACTCAACTGGTTGTTGAGGGCTGGCTGTCTCAATTTTCCAATTTTCCTGATACCTTGCCTCGGCAGCACTGGCTGTGGTCCTGGTGTCACCACAAAGCCTGCGCTTGGGGCTGCGGCCACGGGCCCACCTTTGGTTCTGTGTTTAGCTGGGCTCACTGGGGGAGGCAGGTATGGGTTATCAATCACTGTGGGAACCCCGGGCATCAGTAACATAACCCGGCTCCCCTGTGAAAACACAGCCCCACCACCCATCGAATTGCAAACGAACTTTCTAGAAGACAAAGCTGTTCTTGGCTGACACCATGGCTGAAGGCTAATTCTACAAGACTTCTGCAGTGTGATCCTGCCGGAGATTATTAAAAATAATATTATTAAAATAATTATAGGTTATTAAAATAATCTAGGCTAGGGAAGCTGACTCAGATGCAAATGCAGAGTCCAAGCTGATGTGGCTGCAGCAATTCTGTCTGTAAAAGCCATCCCTCCTCCTCTGCTTCTCTTTCCACTTCATTCTGCAACACGGCCTTAAATACGCCCGAGACACTGGTCTTTAAAAATGCAAGCGGCTGGGGCCGGGTCTGTGGTGTAGTAGGTAAAGCCTCCGCCTGTGGTGCCGGCATCCCGTAAGGGCACCAGTTCAAGTCCTGGCTGCTCCACTTCCTATCCAGCTCTCTGCTAATGGCCTGGGAAAGCAGAGGAGGATGGTTCAAATGCTTGGGTCCCTGCACCCATGTGGGAGACCCGGAAGAAGCTTCTAGCTCCTGGCTTCAGAACAGCCCAGCTCCAGCTGTTGTGACCTTTTAGGGAGTGAACAAGGGGATGGAAGATCTCTCTCTCTCTCTCTGTCTCTCCCCCCACCCTCTCTGTAACTCTGACTCTCAAATAAATAAATAAATCTTTAAAAATGCAAATGATAACACTGATAAAATTTTGTTGAAACTGATATATTTATATATTACTGACAACAGAACAATGGTGTAAAAAAGCTGGAAAATAATTTTAAGAAACATGAGAATGATCATAAATTTTGACCCAATAATCTCTCGCATGGAAATTTATTCTTTAAGAAAACGATCATCCAGGGTTGGCGCTATGATGTAGCAGGTAAAGCTGCCCCCTCAGTGCCAGCATCCCATATGGATACCGGTTTGGGTCTCGGCAGCTCCACTTCCTATCCAGCTCTCTGCTAATGGCCTGGGAAAGCAGAGGAGGATGGTTCAAGTGCTTGAGCCCCTGCAGCCATGTGGGAGACCTGGAAGAAGCTCCTGGCTTCGGATCGGCACAGCTCCAGCCATTGCGGCCATCTGGGGAGTGAACCAGCAGATGGAAGACCTTGTTCCCTCTCTCTCTCTACCTCTTCTCTCTCTGTGTAACTTATTTCAAAAAAATAAATTAAAAAAATCATTCAAGCTGGGCTCCTCTCATCTGCTCTCCTCTCCTCCTCTCGTCTCTCTTGGCTTCTCTCTTCTCTCTCTCTAGCCTCCTCTTCTCTTCTCCCACTCCCCTCTCTCCTCACCTCCCTCCTCCTTCTCTCTTACTCTCCTTCTCCCTCTTCACCTCTTCCCTCTGGTCTGCTGGGTTCTCCCCAATAAACCCTTTCCCCTAAAAAAAATCATTCAAAATTGGGGAGCAAATTTTACACACAAAATATCCAGTAAAGGTGTTATTTATTAGAAAAAGTGGAAATCACCAAAATATATAAAATAGAGGAAAATTTTAAAGACTTGATATTTATTAACCTGATATATCAGTGGGTCTCTGTGAGATTTAACCCAGGCATCAAAATCTGTACCCTGAAACACCATTGTATACTATCTCTTAATAGGTTATCAATTCGTATATATTGGTTTGCTGGAAATTTGTGCAACTGCCATTGTGAGGATGGTAATAATTGGAAAAGTGCTTCTGATACGATGTTTGAAGCCCACACATAATTGTGCCTTTGTTCAGAAGCTTCAAATCCTAAGGATGAATGGCTCGACTCTAGAAAAGAGAGCAGAGGGGGTTGGGAGTGGGTATAAGACACACTGTACAGCTGGAAGGCAGAGGCTTTTAGACAGACCTGGGTTCAAATCTCAGTCCCACCAGCAGCTGCTATGTCCTCTCCAACAAACTCCCGAACCTCCTGGAGACCAAGTTTTTCCAGCTATCAAATGGGAATGAGGCTACCGCTTCCAGAATGAGGGCTTTTCAAAACCCAAGCCGGCGGCCTCTGACATCTCTCTCCAGCCCTATCTGCTCTCTTCCTCCAGGCTATGGGTTTTTTTTCCCACATGCCCAGTACTGGGTCAATGCAACAGTTTGGATATTGACTGTCTCCCAAAGGGGCATGTATTAAAGGCTTGGTCCCCAAAGTTTTTTTTTTTTCAAAAAGAAGATTTATTTGAAAGTCAGAGTTACACAGAGAGAGAAGGAGAAGCAGAGAGAGAGACAGAGAGAGGTCTTCCATCCGCTGGTTCACTCCCCAATTGGCTGCAATGGCTGGAGCTGCGCAGGAGCCAGGAGCTTCTTCCAGGTCTCCCACGCAGGTGCAGAGGCCCAAGGACTTGGGCCATCTTCTACTGCTTTCCCAGGCCACAGCAGAGAGCTGGATCAGAAGAGGAGCAGCCGGGTCTTGAACTGGTGCCCATATGGGATGCCAGCACTGCAGGTGGTGGCTTTACCTGCTACCTCAAACCACTGGCCCCTATTTTTATTCTTTTTTTTTAAGGTTTTTATTTATTTATTTGAGAGGTAGAGTTACAGACAGTGTGTGTGTGGGTGTCTTCCATCTTCCATCACTGGTTCACTCCCCAAATGGCCACAACGGCCAGAGTTGTGCCAATCCGAAGTCAGGAGCCAGGAGCTTCTTCCTAGTCTCCCATGTGGGTGCAGGGGCCTAAGGACTTGGGCCATCTCCCACTGCTTTCCCAGGCCACAGCAGAGAGCAGGATTGGAAGAGGAACAGCCAGGATTAGAACTGGCACCCATATGGGATGCCAGCACTACAGGCGAGGCTTAACCTGCTGTGCCACGGCGCCAGTCTCCCTATTTATATTCTTTAAACACATCTTGACCCAGGCTAGCCCCAGCAGGAGCTCAGTAACCAGTGTGGCTACTGGCTACCCTACCAAGCAGTGCAAGTCCAGATGTTGTTTGAATGTTTTTGTGCTTATGCAGTTCTTGCTAAACGGTTTGTAAATATCTAGTAAGAAAAGCCAAGAATTACAAAAATTAGTGGATTTGTCCAAAATGGCATTCCACATGACGGCAGAAAAACCCGAGGTTTCTTAGGCGGCTTTGACAGAATTTAACTGCTCTAGGCAGAAGTGGCTCTGAGAAGCACACCCGGGGCAAGAATCTGGCAACTCAGAGTCCGGAGCAGAACAATGGCGCCCGGCATTGGTGACCTTTTGGAAGCCAAGGAACTTTCCATGTGCCCGGAATGCCCTCCCCAGCGTGTGTGGCGCCAACCCAGTGATGTTTTGCTCGCAGGAATGCTGGAGAGAACCATTAACTTGTCCCTGCAGACTGTTTGAAAATGCAAAGCCCTTGTATGCAGTCAAGCAGTTTGAAAAACAGATGTATCTGGCAGCAGTTTTGAAAAGAAAAAAAAAGGGCCGGCGCCGTGGCTCACTTGGTTAATCCTCCACCTGCGGTGCTGGCATCCCGTATGGGCGCCAGGTTCTAGTCCCAGCCCGGCTGCTCCTCTTCTGGTCCAGCTCTCTGCTGTGGCCCGGGAAGGCAGTGGAGGATGGCCCAAGTGCTTGGGCCTTGCACCCGCATGGGAGACCAGGAAGAAGCACCTGGCTCCTGGCTTCAGATTGGCGCAGCACCAGCCGTAGCGGCCATTTGGGGAATGAACCAACAGAAGGAAGACCTATCTCTCTGTCTCTCTCTATCTATAACTCTGCCTGTCAAATAATAAAAAAATTTTAAAAAAGAATAAAATAGACACCTGGTCTCCCAGATTTATTACAAGAAAAGTAAAATAGATCATTAATAACTTCCCAGTGTTGACAACATGTTGCAATGATCAAATTTCTGGATACCTGAGTTAAATAAAACATGCTATTAAAATTAATTTCACCTAAAGGATTTTGAAGGTTTTCACTGGAAGAAATGGTAACTATGTGAGATGGGATATGTTTATCCTGATTTGAATTTTACTCAAGGTCTACAAGTATTGAAACACCAGATGGTACTCCATAAATATGTATGATTCTTATATATCAGTTTATTTTTTAAGAGTTATTTATTTATTTGAAAGTCAGAGTTACACAGAGAGAGAAGGAGAGACAGAGAGAGAGAGGTCTTCCATCCACTGGTCCACTCCCCAGATGGCTGCAACGGCCAGAGCTGCGCCGATCCTAAGCCAGGAGCCTCCTCCTGGTCTCCCACGTGGGTGCAGGGGCCCAAGGACTTGGGCCATCTTCTACTGCTTTCCCAGGCCATAGCAGAGAGCTGGATCGGAAGAGGAGCAGCTGGGACTAGAACTGGCACCCATACAGGATGCCGGCACTTCAGGCCAGGGCTTTAACCCGCTGTGCCACAGCGCCGGCCTCTATACATCAGTATTAAAAAGAAGCAGAAGGTGGTGTTGTGGTGCAGTAGGTTAAGCACCCAATACTGGAGTGTGGGTTTGAGCCTTGGCTGCTCTGTTTCTGATGCAGCTTCCTGCTAATGCAATGAGAGGGGAAGACGGCTGAAGGGCTTGGGCCCCTGCCACCCATGTGGGACACCCAGATGGAGTTCCAGGCTTCTGGCTTCAAAGCACCCAAGACTTGCCTGTTACAGGCATTTAGGGAGTAATCCAGCAGATGGAAGATTCTCTCTCTCTCTCTCTCTGTGTGTGTGTGTGTGTGTGTGTAACTGCCTTTCAAACGAATAAAATGAAGCATTTTTTTTAAATATAAAAATATATATGTGAAAGTGACTTTAAAAATATTTATTAGGGGGTGCTGGTGCTGTGGCGTAGTGGGTAAAGCTAGTGCCTGCAGTGCCGGCATCCCATATGGGCACCAGTTCAAGACCCAGCTGCTCCTCTTCCCATCCAGCTTTTTGCTATGGCCTGGGAAAGCAGTAGAAGATGGCCCAAGGCCTTGGGCTCCTGCACCCATGTGGGAGACCCAGAAGAAGCTGCTGGCTCCTGGCTTCGGATCGGCACAGCTCCAGCTTTTGCGGCCATCTGGGGAGTTGAACCAGCAGATGGAAGACCTCTCTCTCTCTCTGTCTCTACCTCTCTCTGTAATGCTGTCTTTCAAATAAATAAAATAAATCTTTTTTTAAAAAAAAAAGTTATAATCATCTCTACCTAAGACAATAATTAGTTTTGATACCGGCCACGGGGCTGGTGCTGTGACACCGTGGGTTAATCCTCTGCCTGTGGTGCAGGCATCCCATATGGGCACTGGTTCTAGTCCCAGCTGCTCCACTTCCGATCCAGCTCTCTACTATGGCCTGGGAAAGCAGTGGAGGATGGCCCAAGCTTGGGCCCCTGCACCCGTGTGGGAGACCCAGAAGAAGCTCCTGGCTCCTGGCTTCGTATCAGCTCAGCTCCAGCCATTGTGGCCATTTGGGGAGTGAACCAGTGGGTGGAAGATTTTTCTATCTCTACCTTTCACTGTCTATAACTCTACTTCTCAAATAAATAAAATCTTTTAAAAAAATACTGGTGTGATAAGAGTCCAAAGTACATTATGAAATCTTACTTACACCATATAGCTTTTGGGTTTCTTTTCCAGTGAGTTTTTTTCCAAGTAATATGCTAAGTAGTACAATAATGCCATGAGGAAATTGTCAAGACTCTTATTCCTGTGAGGAGATATTAAAAAAAGAAAATACATAAACATTCACATAATTCAAATATAAGGTTTCACATTAAAAAAAAAAAAAACATGGGCACACAGCAAAAGAATAAGTAGAAATGTTTCATTGTGCCTTGTGCACAATTAGTTGGCCATTTAAAATTCCACCAACTGGGGCCAGCGCTGTGGCAGAGCAGGTAAAGCCGGCACCTGCAGCACTGGCATCTCATACGGGTGCTGGTTCCAGTCCCAGCTGCTCCAGTTCTGATCCAGCTCCCTACTAATGTGCTGAGAAAGCAGTGGAAGGTGGACCAAGTCCTTAGGTCCCTGCACCAGTGTGGAAGACCAGGAAGAAGCTCCTGGCTCCTGGCTTTGGACCAGCCCAGCTCCAGCCACTGCGGTCATTTGGAGACTGAACCAGCAGGTGGAAGACCTCTCTTCCTCTCTCTCTCTGTCTCTGCCTCTGTAATGCTCCCCAGATGACCACAATGGTGGAAGCTGGGCAGATCTTGAGCTTCTTCCAGGTCTCCCATGGGGGTGCGGGAGCCCAAGCACTTGGGCCATCTTATGCTTCCCCAGGCCATAGCAGAGAGCTGGATCAGAAGTGGGACAGCTGGACTTGAACCGGCATCCATAAGGGATGCCTGCACTGCAAGCAGTGGCTTTATCTGCTATACCACAGCGCTGGTCCCTAGAAGCGGTTTTTGAACAATGAAAATATGTCGCCTAATAAAAACCTTTATAAAGTGAAAGTGCTGGCCCCTTTAAAATTTTTTAATTAAGTACGTAAATGTACCAAGTTAATAGGCTCTTCTCTCATGTCTTCATCACCATCCGCCTTCCTAGTGGCAGCCACTTTTGGGAGTTTGATGTGAAGACGCCCTAGGATTTCTAAAGCGGGCAGTCACACACCACACCCTCCCTCGGCAGCATAGGCTGACACATGTCTCCTTCTGGCCGTCAGTGGGATGATGCTATAGACACCATTCTTTGCTTGTGCGACCTGGACCCCTGTGACACTTGGTACAGATTCTCCCTGTCTTATCAACAGCTGAAGAGAGTGCTCCGTATCTCCCAAGTTATTTAGCCAGGCCCTTATGGGTGGGTATTGACGTCTTTGAAAAATGCTGGCGGTATGGCCGGCGCCGCGGCTCACTAGGCTAATCCTCCGCCTTGCGGCGCCGGCACACGGGGTTCTAGTCCCGGTCCCAGTCGGGGCTCCGGATTCTGTCCCGGTTGCCCCTCTTCCAGGCCAGCTCTCTGCTGTGGCCAGGGAGTGCAGTGGAGGATGGCCCAAGTCCTTGGGCCCTGCACCCCATGGGAGACCAGGAGAAGCACCTGGCTCCTGCCATCGGATCGGCGCGGTGCACCGGCCACAGCGGCCATTGGAGGGTGAACCAACAGCAAAAGGAAGACCTTTCTCTCTGTCTCTCTCTCTCACTGTCCACTCTGCCTGTCAAAAAAAAAAAAAAAAAAAAAAAGGGAAAAGAAAAAAAAGAAAAATGCTGGCAGTAGAGTGAAATCACTGGAACATTTTTCTCGCCAGAGACTGGGCGGACATACAATGCTGTCTCAGGTGTTTTTCACTAGAAGTCATTGTCGTCTTTCTAACTGTTCTTCTCACACGACTTTTGTTGTCTTCTCTCTATGCCCAAATGGAACTTCTTATTCTGGCATACTTTTTTCTTTTAAGATTTATTTTATTTATTTGAAAGGTAGTGTTACACACACACACAGAGAGAGAGGTAGAGGCAGAGAGGTCTTCCATTCACTGGTTCACTCCCCAAATGGCCGAAATGGCTGGAGCTGCACCGATCCGTCTCCCACGTGGGTGCAGGAGCCCAAGGACTTGGGCCATCTTCTGCTGCTTTCCCAGGACATAGCAGAGAGCTGGATCAGAAGTGGAGCAGCCGGGACTCGAACCGTCGCCCACATGGGATGCCGCTGCTGCAGGCTGGAGCTTTACCCCGCTGTGCCACAGGCCCCCTGGCGTGCTTCCTTCAGCTACACCTGTATGGCAGGATGAAGGGGCCCTTTCCAAATGTTGGTAACTCCCTGTCTCCAGTTGAGTTGCCCAGGAAACAGACCCCAAAAAGGAGACAGAAGAGTAAGAGGCCTATTTGGAGAGCGATTTCAGGTAACATCAGTGGGGGGTGGGAGGGCGGGGGCAGAGCTGTCAACAGGTCATTATCGTAGAATCCTGGGATACAGCTACCCCAACAGAAGGAAACTGGGGTTTTATCTGTGAGCTCCCCCTCTGGCATGGACACCTCTGTGTTCCTAGCATGCCCTGCGGTCGGACTGAGTGTGTCCTGGGGTAGAGGCAGGCCTTGCATTAGTCACAGGCGCTCGCCCTACAATGCGTGCTATGGGGATTTGGGGAGGGAGGTAACAGGTTAGAATCCCTACCCCTGACTGAGCACTCAGAAGAGCAGGTGCCACGGGCCACACCACAAAGCTGCCACTACTACTTTCCAATTTTGAAGTTTAGGGAAGCCAGGCTGAGAAAGGTTAGGAGGGGTGGACAACTGGCTCAGCGGTGAGGACCTCGTTCGGGATGCATACCGGAGTCCCTGGGTTCAATTCCATCTCCACTTCCAATCCACCTTCCTGCTAATGAGCACCCTGGGAAGCATCGAGGTGATGGTTCAGCTACGTGGGTCCCTGCCACCCACACGGGAGACCCAGACTGTGTGGCGGGGTCTGGCTGCTGCAGGCTGTCTGTCTCTGTCTCAAACACAATAAATTAAAAAAAAAAAGTTTAAAAAGGCCTAGAAACTTGTGTATAATCACACACCTAGTACTTGTCAAGGCTCCCAAACTTAACAGGTGGAGAAAATAAATCTTTCATAAATTGGTAAATCCTGGGGCCGGCACTGTGGCGCAGCGGGTTAACGCTCTGGCCTGAAGCACAGGCATCCCATAAGGTGCTGGTTCTAGTCCCGGCTGCTCCACTTCCGATCCAGCTCTCTGCCATGGCCTAGGAAAGCAGTGGAGGATGGCCCAAGTCCTTGGGCCCCTGCACTCGCGTGGGAGACCTGGAGTAAGCTCCTGGCTTCAGGTAGGCGCAGCTCTGGCCGTTGCGGTCAATTGGGGAGTGAACCAGCCGATGGAAGACCTCCCTCTCCCTCTCTCTCTGCCTCTCCTCTCTCTGTGTAACTCTTTCAAATAAAATAAATAAACCTTTTTAAAAAATTGGTAAATCCTTTAGCCATTCTACAAATATGAAGTGTCCTTTAAAAGTTCACGCAAAATAGAGATGATCAGAAAACGATGCCTAGATTTCAAAACAACTGTTTGCACAGAAACAAGTGCATCCTTTCATTCCATTTTCTGAAGCCTCCTCAGTTTGCAGCCTATACTGGGACTCTGGCCTCCTCCTCCCTCCTGGGACCTGGGGGCCATCGGGATCTCTGGCCTCCTCCTCCCTCCTGGGACCTGGGGCTCTCAGGATCTCTGGCTTCCTCCTCCCTCCTGGGACCTGGGGCTCTCAGGATCTCTGGCCTCCTCCTCCCTCCTGGGACCTGGGGCTCTCAGGATCTCTGCCTCCTCCTCCCTCCTGGGACCTGGGGGCTCTCAGGATCTCTGGCTTCCTCCTCCCTCCTGGGACCTGGGGGATCTCAGGATCTCTGACTCCTCCTCCCTCCTGGGACCTGGGGGCCCTCGGGATCTCTGCCCCCTCCTCCCTCCTGGGACCTGGGGGATCTCAGGATCTCTGCCTCCTCCTCCCTCCTGGGACCTGGGGGCCCTCGGGATCTCTGGCCTCCTCCTCCCTCCTGGGACCTGGGGGCTCTCAGGATCTCTGCCTCCTCCTCCCTCCTGGGACCTGGGGGCCCTCGGGATCTCTGGCCTCCTCCTTCCTCCTGGGACCTGGGGGCCCTCGGGATCTCTGCCTCCTCCTCCCTCCTGGGACTTGGGGGCTCTCAGGATCTCTGACCACCTCCTCCCTCCTGGGACCTGGGGGCCCTCGGGATCTCTGCCTCCTCCTCCCTCCTGGGACCTGGGGCTCTCAGGATCTCTGACCTCCTCCTCCCTCCTGGGACCTGGGGGCCCTTGGGATCTCTGACCTCCTCCTCCCTCCTGGGACCTGGGGGCCCTCGGGATCTCTGCCTCCTCCTCCCTCCTGGGACCTGGGGCTCTCAGGATCTCTGGCTTCCTCTCCCAGGATTCTTGGTGTCAGCCTTAGAGACTGAGTCCAGTGCAGACGGCTTGCCTAGGAGCCAGCCTCGTGCAGTTTCTCCAGAAAGCGGGTTTGTCCTCACTTAGCTGACGGGAGGCCTGCAGAATGAGGGTGAACGTTCGAGAACGTCTCGCCGGCACGACGCACCTCATAAACGTTGTAAAGGAACAGATGCGCTGCTTCTCAGAGTCCTGCAGCAAGAGCAGCACGACAACTGGAAGGAGAGAAGGGGACAGTGTGCAGAGCCGCCTTGGATGCTCACGCCAGACAAGCTCCGGGAGGGCCAGGGCAGGCACTCACACTTCACATCATCCAGCGTCACGCAGCCCAGCCGGCCTCGCTTCTCTAAGGCTTTGGTCGCGTCTCTTGAGGCAAGCCTTTTATCTGTCAACCTGTTTTGGAACATAACAGCCTCCAGCAGTGTTGCCAAAGGTTTTGCAGCTAATCTGCCTAAGGTCTGTACTATCGGGAGCCCCGGAGGGGTGGGGGTGGGGGGTCCTGCACAGCTTTTGTTTAATGCGACATCATCTCAGAATGCATTATATGAGGGGCCAGTGCTATGGTGCAGCGGATTAACGCCCTGGCCTGAAGTACCGGCATCCCATACAGGCGCCAGTTCTAGTCCCGGCTGCTCTTCTTCCAATCCAGCTCTCTGCTATGGCCTGGGAAAGCAGTAGAAGATGGCCCAAGTCCTTGGGACCCTGCACCTGCATGGGAGACCCGGAAGAAGCTCCTGGCTCCTGGCTTTGGATCAGCCCAGCTCCCACTGTTGCAGCCATTTGGGGAGTGAACCAGCGGATGGAAGACCTCTCTCTGCCTCTCCTCTCTCTGTGTAACACTGACTTTCAAATGGATAAATCTTTTTTTAAATGCATTATATGAAACATTATAATAGCTATGCTAAGAGCAAGAGAAATGCACACTGCCAGATATAAAATGATATTAAATTCCATCCAAAATAGATCATTTCAATCTTCTATTTCTGATGCCGCTGCTATCTGGGCCTTTAATGAATGACACAATATTGACTAGGAACCCATAGCGCAGTGATCCTAGAGACACATTTAAAGGGACTAATGTCACTCCCACAATCCTGAAATAGTGCATAGTATTCTTTCCTTGGAGGGCATCTGCGTTGCAGCCTAGAATGGAATGGGGTTCTCCTCCGAGTCTGTGAAGACTCGGGCCATTCCTCTGAGACGCACTGGCTGCAGAACAGGCATGGCTGAGAGGCTAAGCTACCTTTCTGAAGCTGAGCCATCCATTTCGGCAAAGTGAACGGCTCTGCCTTTCTTTCCTTTCTCCTTGAGTTCCACCGCAGGCATGAAACTGCAACAGAGATAAGATGATCAGGAACTTGACTTTTTCCCAGGGATAAACAAAAGCCACAGCTCGTGTATTCCGAGGACGAACAGACGCTTGCGGTTCAAAAGGTCCACGGGAAAGGGAATTGAGAGTTCACTTTGGTGCACCAGTTTCCAGGTCCTCCCATACGTGTCAAGTGCTCTTATACAATGTCTTAATTCTCCTAGCAAACCCATAAAAATACTATCATTATATCATTTATTTTTACATATGAGCAAAACCTAAGTTCAGGAAAAGATTAAAGAATCTGACCGAGATCCCAGAGCACTGGGGCCGGCACTGTGGTGTCGTGGGTAAAGCTGCCGCCTGCAGTGCCAGCATCCCCTGTGGGTGCTGGTTTGAGTCCCAGCTGCTCCTCATCTGGATAAACACACCCAGAGCCTTGCCCTCTGCCCAGTGTTACGTGTCTCCCTGTTCCGGGGCGATGCAGTATAATAGGAACACTTGCCCTTGACCTTAATCATTTACTTTCTTCTCTCAGGAGGTTTGTTTTTGCCAACCCTTGTGATATTCTGTTGTTCCACAGGTTAGCTCAGTTCCTTCAAGCCTGTACATGGTGCCACCTCAAGAAAATGATTTTTTGGTCTTTTTCTGTTTTGTTTTTTTTTTTTTTTCTAAACTATTGGCACCCAAATTGGCCAGTGGATGATTTTTTTTTTTTAAGATTTATTTATATGGATGCTGAGTTCTAGTCTTGATTGCTTTTCTTCCAGTCCAGCTCAGCTGTGGCCCGGGAATGCAGTGGAGGATGGCCCAAGTGTTTGGGCCCCTGCACTCGCATGGGAGACCAGGAAGAAGCACCTGGCTCCTGGCTTCAGATAGGCACAGCACCGGCCATAGCGGCCATTTGGGGAGTGAACCAACGGAAGGAAGATCTTTCAACCTCTCTCTCTTACTGTCTATAACTCTACCTGTCAAATAAAAAAAAAGATTTATTTACTTATTTGACAGGCAGAGCTACAGAGAGGCAGAGGCAGAGAGAGAGAAGTCTTCTATTCACTGGTTCACTCCCCAAATGGCTGCAACAGCTAGAACTGGGCCCATCTGAAGCCAGGAGCCAGGAGCTTCTTCCGGGTCTCCCACAGGTGCTGGGGCCCAAGGACATGGGCCATCCTCCACTGCTTTCCCAGGTACATCAGCAGGGAGCTGAATCAGAAGTGGAGCAGGGTCTGGCGCTGTGGCTCAGCAAGTTGAAGCCCTGGTCTGCAGTGCCAGCATCCCATCTGGGCAGTGGTTTGGGTCCTGGCTGATAGGACCTCTCTCTCTCTCTCTCTCTCTCTCTCTCTCTAACTCTATCTTTCAAATAAATAAAATAAATCTTTAAAGAAAAAAACTATCAAGCTTTATAAAAAAAAGAAGAAGAAGAAGAAGTGGAGCAGCCAGGACTTGAACCTGCACCCATATGGGATGCCAGCACTGCAGGCGGCTGCTTTACCCACTATGCCACAGCGCCAGCCCCCAGACATTTCCTAATTACTTTCTGAAGCCCATTCTGCTTGCTGATGTCTAACATGCAGATTATCGCCTCCAGTCCTTAATATAACCACCCTAATTAAAAACACAAAGCGGGGGCCGTCATTGTGATGCTATAGGTTAAACTTCTGCCTGCAGCACCGGCATCCCATGTGAGCCCTGGTTGAGTCCCGGCTGCTTCACTTCTGATCCAGCTCCCTGCTGATGTGCCTGGGAAGGCAGAGGAAGACGGCTGGTGCTGGGGTGTAGCAGGTAAAGCCGCAGTGTCAGCACCTTATATGGGCGCCGGTTCGAAACATGGCTGTTCCACTTCTGATCCAGCTCTCTGCTATGGCCTGGGAAAGCAGTAGAAGATGGCCCAAGTCCTTGGGCCCCTGCACCCACGTGAGAGACCTGGAAGAAGCTCGTGGCTCCTGGTTTCGGATGAACCCAGCTCCACCCATTGTGGCCACTTGGGGAGTGAACCAGTGGATGAAAGACCTCTCTCTCTCTACCTCTGCCTCTCTGTAATTCTTTCAAAAAAATAAATAAATCTTTAAAACAAACAAACCAAAAGATCATCTAGTGAAAGCTGTCATTGTGTTGCCAGAGAACTAAGACCTGGAGACACCGACCAACGTCCCAGCGTTTGAAATTCAGTGGGCAGTGCCTGCTCTTAGCCACTAACTGGCGTTTACTCTCTGATCTGGGCGTGCCTTCTCCACTTTGTGCTTATCTGAGTGGCTTTTGTTTGACTGAAGCCACTCTCTTCAGCTGATGAGATGGATTTCACTTGTGAGCGCCTTGCCAGGTTCTAAAGGCAGCCCATGGTGCTGACGCTGTGACACAGTGGGCTAAGTCACCATCTGCGATGCCGGCGTTCCATATGGGCAGTGGTTCAAGTCCTGGCTGCTCCACACCCGATCCAGCTCCCTGCTACTGTGCCTGTGAAGGCAGTGGAAGACGATCCAAGTGCGTGGGCCCCTGCCGTCCATGTGGGAGACCTGGGTGGAGCTCCAGGCTCCTGGCTTCAGCTTGGCTCAGCCCCAGCTGCTGCAGCCATTTGGGGAGTGAACCAGCAGATGGAGGCTTGCACGTGCTCTCTCTCCTCCTGCCCTCTCTGTAAATCTGCCTTTCAAATAAATCAATCTTATAAATAAATAAATAAACACAACCCATGCTCACGGCACATTTGGAATCACTACAAAGCTGCCTTAGTAATAACTGAAAATTGCTTTTTGAATCGCACCTCTGGTTGGCTCACCCAGCACAATATGGGCAATTTTCCCCTCCTACAGTCTCCCTCGTCTCCCCCGCCCCCCAATCTGGCACCTCATTTAGAATCTGGTTCTTAAGCAGACACATTTTGGAAATGTGTTTTCCTAGAATTACAACATCATCGTGCCATTCTCTTTGCCCCAAAATGAACAAGGAGAAAGTCTCATGCTCTCTCCCTCTGGAACTCATCACTCAAACGTAGAAGACTGGGCCGCTCTTGGCTCCGCACAACCTTGAGCTTCTCCAGGGTGACTAGAGGCTGCCCTGCGCCATGATGAAGACAGAAGCGTGGAGCTTCCGGAGGTGCGGGATCTCCTTGGCTGTGCGTCCTCAGGGGAGTGGACAATGACCTTAGCCAAGACTCCTGCAGACTGAGGTGCTCTTCCAGCTGGGGGCACAGGCACTTCACACAAGAAAACATAGGACTGGGGCCGGTGCTGTGGCACAGTGGGTTATAGCCCAGCCTGCAGCCCCAGTATCCCATATAGGCACCAGTTCGAGTCCCGGCTGCTCCTCTTCCGATCCTACTCTCTGCTATGGCCTGGGAAAGCAGTGGAAGATGGCCCAAGTCCTTGGGCCCCTGCACCTGCGTGGGAGACCTGGAATAAGCTCCTGGTTCCTGGCTTCGGATCAGCACAGCTCCGGCCGTTGCAGCCAACTGGGGAGTGAAGACCTGTCTCTCTGGTTTTACCTCTCTCTGTAACTGTCTTTCAAATAAATAAAATAATTCTTAAGAAAAAAAAAGGGATAGAGAGAAGCTTGTATGGTGGACAAGCTAGAAGCAGCCTGTGACTAAGGCATCTGCTCTTTGGCAAGAAAGAAACAAGTGTATAAAGGATGTGACACCCTCATGTACTCCTCCGAGGTAATGTGCTTTAATTTTATAGACTAGGGAACTGGCAATGAGTGAGGCTAACGGGACAAAGATGGTCACCCATAGCCTGCTTATTACTGTGGGTCTATTTCTTTCTCTTTTTTAAAATTAATTAATTTATTTGAAAGGCAGAGTTAGAGAGGTAGAGACAGAGAGAGGTCTTCCACCTGCTGGTTCACTCCCCAGATGGCCACAACGGCCAGGGCTGAACAGGCTGAAGCCAAGAGACTGAAACTTCATCCAGGTCTCCCACGTGGGCGGCAGGGGTCCAAGCATTTGGGCCATCTTCAGCTGATTTTCCCAGGCCATTAGCAAAGAGCTGGACTGGAAATGGAGCAGCTGGGACTTGAACCAGTGCTCTGGGATTCTGGCACCCTATGCCACAGAGCCAACCCCGAGGGTCCATTTCTTGAATGGAGAGTATGGGTACCCTGTTGTATTCTCATACAGTTTTCCCCTTAGGGTGTCAGCTGCAAAGGTAAGGTAAGATCTGTCTATATGAAGGGAGGTCTGCTTCGAAGGGCAAGATCTCTGGCATTTAGCCAGGAAAGACGTCAGAACACGGGGGAGGAGGGATCGTCTCTGAGCTGAAGTTGAGAAAACCTAGACGCTTGTGAACACCTCGGCTACTGGACGTAGCAGTGGGCCCAGCCCATGTGGAGGAAGACGAAAATCTGGAAAAACTTCCAGGTTAAGTTGATGGGATAGAACTCGGATGCCCGGGAACCAAGCTGCTAATTTGCAAACTGGTTTGTCTGGGCTCATGACACTCGATTTCCCTCCCCTCTCTCTGGCTGCAATTTCTATTTCTTATCTTTCTTTTCTCCTTCTTATTCCCTCCTCCTGTCTCCCCTATCTCAGAAAATCAGTACCACCACCCAGCCAGGAGTCCAGGCCAGAAAATGATGCCAGCCCATGAGTTATACAGTTCTTTAGTATCACTTGAATCTACTTCTTTCTCTTTCTACTGCTCCTGCCTTAATTTTAGCCACCATTTCTTGTCAACTGAATTCTACAATTGCTTGTTTAAAAAAAAATAAATGTATTTTTTGAAAGGAAGAATTCCAGAGACAGGGAGAGACATTCAATCCACTGGTTCAGTCCCCAAATGGCCAAAATGGCCAGGACTGAGCCAAGGTGAAGCCAGGAGCCTGGAACTCCATCCAGATCTGCTACATAGGTGGCAGGGGCCCAAGCACTTGGGCCATCTTCCACTGCTTTCCTGGGTGCATTAGCAGGAAGCTAGATCAGAAATAGAGCAGCTGGGACTTGAACTGGGATGTTGGTATTGCAGGCAGCGGTTTAATCTGCTGTGCCACACTGGCCCTTACAATTGCATCTTTTTTTTTTTTTAAGATTTATTTATTTATTTTAAAGTCAGAGTTACACTAAGAGAGAAGGAGAGGCAGAGCGGGGAGAGAGAGAGAGAGGTCTTCCATCCACTGGTTCACTCCCCAATTGGCCACAACAGCTGGAGATGTGCTGATCCAAAGCCAGGAGCCAGAAGCTTCTTCTGGGTTTCCCACGTGGGTGCAGGGTCCCAAGGACTTGGGCCATCTTCTACTGCCTTCCCAGGTCATTGCAGAGAGCTGGACCGGAAGTGGAGCAGCTGGGTCTCCAACCGGCACCCATATGGGATGCCAGCACTGCAGGCGGCAGCTTTACCTGCCACAGACCACTTCTGTTCTGATATCTCACCCATGATGTGGCCCTGGTTCGTCTCTTCGACGTCCTCTCAACACTGGCCTGGGGCTTTCCACCCAGTCTACTGCACCTGCACAGCCCCGCACACATCCCATGCTCTTTCTGGTCTGGGTGTAGCTGGTACTTACTTCTGCAGAGAACACACTCTCTTCTCCTGCAACCAAATCTCCCTTTGCCTTGCCAACTCCTAGTCTTTCTCTGGTTAAGCTTGGGTATCACCTCCCCTAAGAAACTGTTCCTGTCTACTGGGCTTCAGCAAATCCATCCCCCATACATGGATCAGGATGCTGAACCCTGCCCAGCTTGGGGAGGGGGTGGGGGGGTGGTGGCAGCAATACCTGGTGAGAGCACCCCAAGGGGAGTGGCAGCCTCTGGCAGAAAGAGGTGCACCATCATTGCTTCCAAATACTCCCCTCAATAGGAGCCAGCAAGGGTCTGGTTCATTTAAGAATTATTTTATTTATTTGAAAGACAGAGTTACAGAGGTAGAGACAGAGAGAGGTCTTCAATCCTCTGATTCACGCCCCAAATGGATGCAACAGCTGGAGCTGAGCTGACCAAAGCCAGGAGCTTCTTCCGGGTCTCCTGTGTAGGTGAGGGGGTTCAAGGAGTTGGGCCATCCTCAGCTGCTTCCCCAGGGACATCAGAAGGGAGCTGGCTTGGAAGCGGAGCAGCCAGGACTCGAACCGGCACCCATATGGGATGCCTACACTGCAGGCCATGGCTTTAACCTGCTGTGCCACAGGGCCAGCCCCCTGGTTCATTTTCAGGAGAGCAGTAGACACGCCTGTCCGTGCCTCCAACCACCAAGTTCCTTCTCAGCACACATGGGGACAGGGGCTGTGTCCCTTCCACATCTCTTATGTTTTCTCCTGGTCCCAGTCCCACCTTCCTTGTTCTATCTATTCATCTCTTCTTTCTCCCAGAACAAGTTCAAAGTCTTCCTGCTTTAGAGATGGAACCAACATAGAACAGTATGTCAGTTGTGGCGCAGCGGGTTAAGCCACCGCCTGCAACACCAGCATCCTATCTGAGCACCTGTTCAAGTCCCGGCTGCTCTGCTTCTGATTCAGCTCCCTGCTATGGCCTGGGAAAGCAGCAGAAGATGACCCAAGTGCTTGGGCCCCTGCAGGCACATGGGAGACCTGGAAGAAGCTCCTGGCTCCTGACTTCGGACTGGCCCAGCTCCCACTGTTGCAGCCATTTAGGGAGTGAGCCATCGGATGGAAGACCTCTCTGTCTCTCCCTCTCTCTCTCTCTCTGTAACTCTCTCATATAAATAAATAAATATTTTTTTAAAAAATGTGTTTGGGATACCTACATTCCATATTGGAGTATCTGGGTTATAGTCCTGGTTCTGCTCCCATTTCTTGCTTTCTGATAGTGCACACCCTGAGAGCCAGCAGGTGATGGCCCACGTGGGAGACCGAGATTGTATCTGGCTCTCACCCTGAGCTGTTGCAAACATTTGGGGATCTCTCACAGTCTGTCTGTCTGTCTCGCTCTGCCTCTCTCCGTTTCAAATAAAATAATCTGTACATGATTATATGTTACAGCGTGATATTCCAGTGCCCGAACACAATGTTTAATGATCAGAGCATTGGCATGCCCACCACCTCACACATTTACCATTTATTTGTGTTGGGGACATTAATATTCCTCTCTATACTAGCTATTTTGAAATATATAATTAACTAAAACCTACATTTTAAATCATACCACCTCACAGGTGTGGGGAGCAACCCGGACTGGACTGAGTTACTGGAATTAAGACTTATTCTATGCATCTGCTCTCCCACAATATGGCGCTGGGAGAGGAGAAAACAGCTTCTACACAGCTGCCTCCAGTTCGACCAATAAACTGTAGGACTTGCTCCTGATTGGAGGAGAGCAGCGTACTCGGCGTGTGGGCAGCCGAGTTGGGATTGGCGGAGGAGGACTATAAAGGAGGAGAGAGACGGCATGCACCAGGAACATCTAAGGGGAACACCTAAGGGAATACCTGTGCAGCCCCCGAGAGAGCCGGCCGGCGGTGTGCCGCTCCCCTGCGGAAGTGGGGAATGTGGCAGGGGGAACCGCCCTTCCACGGAGGTGGAAGGGTCAGTAGCCAACCCGGGAAGAACCAGCAGCAAACCCGGGGAGGGCCGAGCAGATGAAAGAACAGCGCAGGGTCCTGTGTCGTTCCTCCACGAAGAGGGGGAGCGACATAATGGTGCCGTGACTCGGATATGAAGCCTAGGCAGGGCTTAGTGTCGTTCCTCCACGAAGAGGGGGAGCGACACACAGGTATTCTCCAAAATCAGTGGGAATCAAATCAAGCTATCTTTTAAGAACAGGGGCCTGCACTGTGGTGTAGCGGGTAAAGCCACCACCTGCAGTGCCAGCATCCCATATGGGTGCCAGTTGGAGACCTGGCTGCTTCACTTCCGATCCAGCTCTCTTCTACGGCCTGGGAAAGCAGCAAAAGATGGCCCAAGTCCTTGGGCCCCTGCACTTGTGTGGGAGACCCAGAAGAAGCTCCTGGCTCCTGGCTTTGGATCAGCGCAGCTGTGGCCATTGTGGCCAACTGGGGAGTGAACCAGTGGATGGAAGATCTCTCTCTCTCTGCCTCTGCCTCTCTGCAACTCCGCCTTTCAAATATATATATATATATATATATATATATATATATAACACCACTGTAAATCACATATCATGATGTGTGTGTGTATGTGTGTGTGTGTATATATATATATATATATATATAACACCACTGTAAATCACATCTGCTGAGCCAGTGTCTCTCCTGGCTGCCAGCCTCATTCACGTGCACATATCAGAGCAATGTCAGGCAAGGACTCTGTCTCTTTGATTTTGCACAAGGGCAAAGGGCAAAGCTAGCCAGCACCCGGGAGCTAATCTGAACACCGCCCCCTCCCTCTCCCACCACGTCCAGGCACGGCGCCCTAGCAATTCTGCCCAAACGTCCTGGCAACACCATCTCAGAACTATGTCAGTCTCTCCCGCCTCCTCTCTGTTTCCCCGACATGGAGCTCTTTTAGGCTGTTTGCCACGTGTGCAGGAGTCCTCCCTTATCTGCAGTTTCTTTCCAAGGCTCCAGTTACCTGTAGACAACCATGCTCTGAACACAGTGCAGTATAATGAGCTATTATGTGAGCAATTGCATCCACTTCATTTCAACTATGGCATACGGTTACCCTTGTTCTATTGAATTGTTAGTTATTGTTGCTAATATCTTTTTTTTTTTTTTTTTTTTTTTGACAGGCAGAGTGGACAGTGAGAGAGAGAGACAGAGAGAGAAAGGTCTTCCTTTTGCCGTTGGTTCACCCTCCAATGGCCGCCGCTGCAGCCGGCGCACCGCGCTGATCCTGGCAGGAGCCAGGAGCCAGGTGCTTTTCCTGGTCTCCCATGGGGTGCAGGGCCCAAGCACCTGGGCCATCCTCCACTGCACTCCCTGGCCATAGCAGAGAGCTGGCCTGGAAGAGGGGCAACCGGGACAGAATCCGGCGCCCCAACCGGGACTAGAACCCGGTGTGCCGGCGCCGCAAGGTGGAGGATTAGCCTATTGAGCCACGGCGCCGGCTTGCTAATATCTTGCTGTACCTATTTTGTAAGCTAAACCTTGTCATACATGCGTATGTATAAGAGAAAACATTATATGTAGAGTTTGGGCCTATCTGGTCTCAGGCATCTACTGGACGTCTTAGAACTGCATTCCTACACAGATAAAGGGGAACCACAGTGTAACTCTCTGTAATTCATCTTTTTTTTTTTTAATTTGACAGGTAGAGTTACAGACAGTGAGAAAGACAGAGAGAAAGGTCTTCCTTCCGTTAGTCTACCCCCCAAATGGCCACCACGGCCGGAGCTACGCCGATCCGAAGCCAGGAGCCAGGTGCTTCCTCCTGGTCTCCCAAGCGGGTGCAGGGCCCAAGCACTTGGGCCATCCTCCACTGCCTTCCTGGGCCACAGCAGAGAGCTGGACTGGAAGAGGAGTGACCGGGACTAGAACCCGGCGCCCATATGGGATGCCGGCACCACAGACGGAGGATTAACCAAGTGAGCCACAGCATCGGCCCCTCTGTAATTCTTCTAATCAGTGCCCTCTCTCTAGTCTTCCCCCACTTGAATCTAGCTGCTTTCTTTTTTTTTTTTTTAATATTTATTTATTATTTATTTGAGAAGCAGAGTTAGAGAGAGAGAGAGAGAGAGAGAGATCTTCCACTTGCTGGTTCACTTCCCAAATGGCCGCAACGACCAGGGCTTCCTCCAGGTCTCCCACGTGGGTGCAGGGCCCCAAGCACTGGGGCCATCTTCTATTGCTTTCCCAAGCACATTAGCAGGGAACTGGATCGGAAGTGGAGCAACCAGGACTCGAACCAGAACCCATATGGGATGTCAGCGTTGCAGGCGGCAGCTTTACCCGCCACGACACAGCACTGGCCCCTACCTGCTTTCTTAACAGGCTCAATAAACATCTGTTTAGCTCCTGGTTTGTGAAGTTTCTGTAGTGGCTCCAGAGAAAAAAGAGAAGTGAGAGAGCCCCTGCCCCTGAGGGGCTTGCAGTCTAGCAGAGAGAGAGCACGCACAGTGCAAGGGGTTGGGCATCAGATAAATCCTGCTTCGTACTGGCAGTTCTGCAATTTACTAGCTCTATCACTTTGGTTCGGTTGTTTAATCTCCCTGAGCTCATTACAGTTATAAAATGAGGATATTAATGATCACTTTCTACAGCTATTGTAAGAATGAGAGCAATATGCAAATAAATAACATAAAGGTATACAGCATAGTGGCTTGTATTACTAATTTAGCTATAATTGTTTAAAGGCTAGTGTTTTCTCAATGGAGCTTAAAATTAGTTTGGATTTTGCAAGAGGGGTCGGCGCCAAGGCATAGTAAATTAATCCTCCGCCTGCAGTGCCGGTATCCCACATGGACCCCAGTTCGAGTCCCTCCTGTTCCACTTCCAATCCAGCTCTCTGCTGTGGCCTGGGAAAGCTGTGGACGATGGTCCGAGTCCTGCCACCTAAGTGAGAACTGAGAGGAAGCTCCTGGCTCCTGGCTTTAGAGCAGCCCAGCTCCAGCCTTTGTGGCCATTTGGGGGAGTGAACCATCGGATGGAAGATCTCTCTCTCTGTAATTTTGCCTTTCAAATACATGCATCTTAAAAAAAAAAAAAAAGGAATTTTATGCAGTAGTTGAGAACACAGACTCTGAGCCAAACAGACCTACATTTGACTGGTCTTAGCTGTCCTTGAACTGCATGATTAGGCCAGCTCCTGCAATTTTCCAGAAAGCATTCAATCCTTGGATTTCTGGGTTATCAGGCAGTTCTTTCCTTCCTTCCTTCCTTCCTTCCTTCCTTCCTTCCTTCCTTCCTTTCTTTCTTTCTTTACAGGCAGAGTGGACAGTGTGAGAGAGAGACAGAGAGAAAGGTCTTCCTTTTGCCTTTGGTTCACCCTCCAATGGCTGCCGCGGCCGGCGCTCTGCGGCCAGCGCACCGCACTGATCCGATGGCAGGAGCCAGGAGCCAGGTGCTTCTCCTGGTCTCCTATGGGGTGCAGGGCCCAAGCACCTGGGCCATCCTCCACTGCACTCCCGGGCCACAGCAGAGAGCTGGCCTGGAAGAGGGGCAACCGGGACAGATCAGGTTGTTTCAAACAGTGGGCTGATTAACACAGTGCCCATCACTCACTAACTCCTCTCTGTCGCTGAACACATGCCCATTTTTTAAAATAAATATTCTAATACAATCTGGGGGAAAATTACCTTCTGAATTCAAGAGTTCTGGTCTCATCTTTCCAGTACCACATCCCTAGTCGCAATCCCAATTGCTGTGAAATGAGATAATTTCAGCAGAAGCAATGAACAGTTCAAGCCACAAGCCACATTCCCAACGACCCCCACTAGTCCCTCTTTTTATAATAAAGATGGAGACTCTTCAAACTTCTTTTTTTTTTTTAACTCGAAGCCAGGGTTTTCGTTAGGTGTAGCTTCAGCAGGAAGGGAGAGGAGGGGGAAGACAACTTAGACCGCACCTGGTTCAAAGCGGGTCGTAGCCACGACTTGAGTAAATGGGGTGTGGCCCCCAGGGTCTCAACTTGTCAGCTGGCACTCAGGAGGGCGAGCCCCCACCCCCGCCCCTGCCTCTCCCGGGACCCCACCCGCGCCCTGGGGCCAAGGGTGCCCCACCAACCCCTTGGGGGCCAAGGCGGGCATGGGCACTAAGGAGGGAGCCACAGATCAACGCCGTCCGCCTGCCGGACAGTCTGGGTGTTGCGGGTGACCAGGGCCAGGGTGCGGGCGGCCACCGCCTCCGGGGGCGACCCCCAGGCCGCACTTACTTCCAGCAGGGTCGAGGTCTGCCAGTCCAGGCGCCTCCGCCTCGAATACAGCTCGGGCACCGAGTACATGGCCTCGCCCGGCGCCTCCCAGCGTCGCCCAGGCCACCGCCCGCAGGGCGCGGGGCTGGGCGCGTGGCCAGGCGCGGGGTGGTACGCGGGGCGGGGACCGGCGCGGGCCGCGAGGCGAGGGACGGGGCGGGCGGCCGCGGGGCGGGGCGCTGGGCGCGGGGCGCGGGGCGCGAGCCGAGGGACGGGGCGGGGCGCGGGGCGCGGGGCGCGAGCCGAGGGACGGGGCGCGCGGGGCGCGGCGTGGGGCTCAACGCGGGGCAAGGCGCGGGGCGGGGACCGGCGCGCGGCGCGGGGCGGACACCGGAGCGGGGGACGTGGCGGGGTGCGGGCCGGGCCGGGGCGGGGCGGGGACCGGCGCGGGGACGGGCGCTGGCGGCTGCGGGGCTCCGGCTTCCGCTGCGGGGCCGCGCCAGTCCGGGCGTGCGAGGCTGAGCCCGGGCTGCCCCACCGCGCCGTGAGCTCTACAAACCCAGCTTAGGGTAGCTTCTTTCCCGTGTCGCTGTCGTCGAAATACCGCAGGCTTGCAAGCCTGGCACTCCGTTGGTGAGATTAGTGTTGCTTCGACTTCGCCCTGTGCCAGCGGGTATTTGCATTTGTGTTTCAGATCATGTGTTTTTTTGTTTTTTTTTTTTTTTTTTTTTTGCAACTGAATTGACATCCACGTTCTAACTTTTTTTCTCCCAGTACAAGACGGTGCAAGGAGAACGGGAATGTTGTGTATCCCCCTACAGTTTAATCGGTAAAAAGACGCTCAGTAGCCACTTAGCAATTCACGCCAACTTGAAAATTCTGACGGTAGACCCTCCACTGCTCCCCTCCCCCCCAGTATCATTGCCTGGTGGCGCCCAGTCTCTGGTTGTAGCGGTAATAAAATTGCAATCATCTCGATTCCTGTTCTGCTGGGGTGAGCTCACAGCGGGGAACCCACCTACACCCCGGCTGTGCTGGGTCGGAGCTGGGAACAATGCTTGTTTATCACAAGGTGACTCAGCTGAAAAGGAGCTGAGCCCGGAAGCCAAGCCAGAGCTTCTCACCAAGTGGGTCCACATCGCGGGGAGGGGAGGACAGGGAGCTCCAGCCAAGACTGAGAACGGGGAATGTGGCTGGAATCCAGTGACCGCACCACCATTATTAGGAAAACCCACAAGTAGGTGAGTGTGTTCAATTCATCCCCTAGATAAGTGCTAACAGAAAACTGAAGATCTCATATTCCTTACTGTAGTGGGCTAGCTAATGTACAAAAAAAAAAAAAAAAACTAAAGTAAAAATGAGAATTGAGAACCCTACGCAGTAACTACTCAAAAGTTACATGACAAATATACTTAAGAAGCTACTTGGTAAAGTAATTCACATGTACTAGAGGAATATACAGTTTAAAGGACAACTCTGAAAGGAGTTATATATCTATTCACTTTAACAAAAGAAGGTTTTTATGGTTCTAAATCATTCCTTATTCTAAAGTGTGCTCCATTCATTTCCTAGGCCAGAATTTTCACGTTAGGTTTTTTAAATATTAGAAACTCACAACCTGCAATGAAATATAAATTTTTTCCCTTTAAAGGCGGAAAAGCATTTCCTGATGTTATACAGTAGGGTAACACAGGGTTACCTTCTAACTACTGAATAATTCCAGCTATTCCGTGAGGGAGTTTCTTGCCCAGTTTAGAGAAACTCCTCAAGGTCATGCAACTAAGTTGCTGGTCTCAGACTTCAGGCCCAAGCCTTTAACTGAATATAATGTATGCTTAAATTATGAAATGGATAGATTTTCATAGTATTACAGTTCTACCCAAAAAATTCAGTTTCATGACGGAAAACAGCAGTGTCAGATTTTGAATCAGTTAACTCCAGTTTAGGTTGCTCATTTATCTCCCTAGCCTTCAATTCACAAACAGCCTCATCTTCTCTGGGAGCAGTATGGCCAAGGGGCCTATGACCTGGCTGGTTTTAAGGGAGCAAGATTCCAACATGAAATACCACCCGACTAAATTTCAGAAATGCTATACCTCTAAAATATGCCCACGCCCAGAGCTATCTCAAGAATAAACACTGGGATCTTTTTCTGATGAACCACCATTTTTCTTCAAGGAATGGAATGAAGTATCTAACTTCTAATCCTGAACAGTTTACACATACCTATTTATACAGTAAGTGCATGGACGCAATCGAATACTCCTGTTTCTTAATCCAAACATAATGTATTCCCCTAGCAGTGTCCTCCTTGAGACACAGCAGGGGTTTTCAAAAACTTCATGGAAAATGTGCATTATGAAGCGACACACGTGCATCTCAGTATTTTTTTGCACCAAAATGAAACTAATTCCATTTTCCACCAGCTTTTTGAAGGGTTCCATGGGGATGTGAGTTTTTAAAGCTTGAATCTGATCCCAGTGTTCAGCAGCAAGAGGAACATGCCTCATAACACAACAGGAATGCCTTAGGGGCCACTACTTGGGGGTTCAGAAAACGAGCTCTCCTTTCACCTGGATAGCCAGCTTGTGTTCCTGTGTGCTATTATAGCCGAGATAGAGCAGTTCTCCTTAAGTCTCCATGACACACTGAAGGAGTGATATATTACATATCCTACCATGCGTGTGAAATTGAAAGATTTTCCTCTCTCCTCATGCATGAGTTTTAATGCATTTCCATAGGTATATTAAATGACTACTATAAAAATGTACTTGTTTTGAAGTTTCACACACCTCAAATACTGTGAACAACTTGTCCTTATAATGACAGGTTTTGAGATTCAGTGCCTCAAAACAGGGACAAAGGTTAGTAAGACATTCTGGTAAGAATGTAAGTGCTATTCAGAGAAATAGATGCATTCTATCACTTGGCGTTCTATACACGTTGCCTTTGGATTAGTCATGAGCTCTAGTCCCTCACATTGTCTCGCTGCTTTCAAGTTCAAATAATGCTAATTATTCCCGAAACTGTAATTCAGCCAGTCCTAACATCAAGGACTTTTTCCACTGTTATTTGACTCTGACTAATCTAACATCTACTAAGGAGTCCACAGGAGTTATCAGATTACTAGTTTCAACTGACTCCTGGTAACTTGCTGGCTTTATCTTAGCAAAATATTCAACTCTGGGTACATTTGAGAAGACATAATTGAAAGCAATTCAAAAAGGCTAAGAGTTTTTACAAATCACTTTTCAAAACAACTGAAAATGTGGCATGTAATACGTCCAGGCTTGTGTGACGCTGTCTGTAGACAACGAGACACCCTTCAGTGCCGCTAAATCCTTTCCACCAGTGTGACACCAGCACTGGCAATTTCCTTAAAAAAAAAAAAAAAATTAGGTTTATTCTGAAGTAGCTTCACAATTGTCTTGTCTTTCAAACCACCCCCCCCAACCAAGTGAGACTTCATAAACAAAAAATGACCTATACATAAGGGGCAACTCTTGTGTGAAGTCATTACTAACCGCAGTATTCTTAGGCTAACTTGTTTTCGAGTTATTAGCGATAATCTCTGTATGACACAGAGGGGACCATTACTGAATTAAATAAAAGTACAGCTTCAGTAATTCACTGTTATCAAAAATAGGAAGTGAATACTTGGAAAGAGATTGTCAGCATGTCCGTGTGCAGTGAAAACACTAGGTTAACTGTGCATTTTTGCAGTCTCTCCCAGCTTTTCCTTAAAGAGAATAAATCAAAACAAAGCAAAAGTGTCATTCCATCAACAATTCATTTCTTCCCGAGGACACAAATTTGAAAGCTGAAGCCCAGGACAGTGGATCTCCAAAGGGTTGCAATTTTTTTATCTGTAACAATTAGATATAGAGGAAAATGGATAAGTTGTATATTAGCAAAATACTAGGGTATGTTGTTGTACTTTGCCTTTTAAAAAAAATTATAATGATTTAAGGCAAAGGTATCTATACAAGGAGTGTCAAATGTGGGAAAATTGAATGATTTGAATTTTCCACGAACTTTTTGAAGCCCCATCCCATCATCTTCCCCTACCCTCTCCCCACCACCACCACCCCCAAGTAATTACAACTTCTGGAAACATGTTCTGGGCTGTTTTACTAGAAAAGTAAAACAAGTGTGATTACATTTGGACTCTTAGTATCAAGCTACTTCAAGTCTGCCTGCTGGTACCTGATGTCGGGAAAAGCAGCTGGCTAATTATTAAGGAGACAGACAGCTCCTGTCCCAGGCTTGTGTTACTTGTCAGAAGAAACAGTTTCGTTCTTAACCCTAGAATACAGCTCACGCTTTCTTGGGGACATTCAGGCGGATTTTCACTTGAACGCTTCGGCCAAGCCTTAGGAATCTGAGTACTCTAAAAGATCCCCCAGTCAGGTTTTGGTACCAGAGAGAGAAAAGAAAAGTTGACCCAGATTCTTCTCCCCTTAAGTTGGGAATTTGAGGCAGGAACCTCCTCTGAGACTTAGACAAGATTGGGTTAGATAAAGTTCACATCATCTTAATATCTTAAAAAGACCCACCTGGCTGAAAAACACGGGAAGAGGGGAAATTAAAAACTCCAAGATAGTGAATTTTTAGGTCAATTACAACTTTACTTTAAATTTGCATTTATTTGCAAAAAAAAAATAGTATACCTGTCCTTAACATTACTGATCTCTTCTCTTTAAAGCAGTGCATAAGAATAAACAATGCAAGCTTCTCTCTATATTTTATTGTTACCAAGCCCCCACAGGACAGGTGTGCAAGCTTCAGGTTTCCCCACCTCAAAACAAATCCCCATGCACAAACTAAGCTAACCAAAAATAATCAAGTCAGCAAACACACAAAATGCAGCAAAGAGAAACCTCCAATAAGGTTTGCGGGTTTTTTTTTCTTTTCCAAAATCAAACTTGAGAACTAACCTTTTATAAGTAAACTAAGTTGTTGTACCTTTCCTTTCATAAGCAGAGTCCCGGGCGCTAAAGACCTGCAACACTAGGTCTCCTACTTGGCAGGGCGCTTCAGAGGAGAAACAAAAACAAAAGGGAGAGAAAGAAAGGAAAAGAGATTCAGGCTGACCGACTACAGCTTAGTCCACTTCCTCGATGGTCGGTCCCCCGGAGCCGCCGGAGCCGCCGCCGCCAGGCCCGCCCTGGTAAAGTTTGCTGATGATGGGGTTGCACACTCTTTCCAGCTCTTTCTGCTTGTGCTCGTACTCGTCTTTCTCGGCCATCTGGTTCCGGTCCAGCCAGCTGATCACCTCCTGACACTTGTCGAGGATCTTGCTTTTGTCCTGCTCGCTGATCTTGCCCCGCAGCTTCTCGTCCTCCACCGTCTGCTTGATGTTGTAGGTGTAGGACTCCACGGCGTTCTTGGCCGCCACCCGCTCGCGGTTCGCCTCGTCCTCCGACTTGTAGCGCTCCGCCTCCTGCACCATGCGGTCGATGTCGTCCTTGCTCAGGCGACCCTTGTCGTTGGTGATGGTGATCTTGTTCTCCTTGCCGGTGCTCTTGTCGGCGGCGGTCACGTTGAGGATGCCGTTGGCGTCGATATCGAAGGTGACCTCGATCTGGGGCACCCCGCGGGGCGCCGGGGGGATCCCGGTCAGGTCGAACTTGCCCAGCAGGTTATTGTCCTTGGTCATGGCGCGCTCGCCCTCGTACACCTGCACCAGCACGCTGCTCTGGTTGTCCGAGTAGGTGGTGAAGGTCTGCGTCTGCTTGGTGGGGATCGTGGTGTTCCTCTTGATGAGCGGGGTCATGACCCCGCCCGCCGTCTCGATGCCCAGCGACAGGGGCGTCACGTCCAGCAGCAGCAGGTCCTGCACGTTCTCGGACTTGTCGCCGATGAGGATGGCGGCCTGCACCGCGGCGCCGTAGGCCACGGCCTCGTCGGGGTTGATGCTCTTGTTCAGCTCCTTGCCGTTGAAGAAGTCCTGCAGCAGCTTCTGGATCTTGGGGATGCGCGTGGAGCCGCCCACCAGCACGATCTCCTGGATCTGGCCCTTGTCCAGCTTGGCGTCGCGCAGCGCCTTCTCCACCGGCTCCAGCGTGCCGCGGAACAGGTCGGCGTTGAGCTCCTCGAAGCGGGCGCGCGTGATGGACGTGTAGAAGTCCACGCCCTCGTAGAGCGAGTCGATCTCGATGCTGGCCTGCGTGGACGAGCTCAGCGTGCGCTTGGCGCGCTCGCAGGCCGTGCGCAGCCGCCGCACGGCGCGCTTGTTGGGCCCGATGTCCTTCTTGTGCTTGCGCTTGAACTCCTCGGCCAGGTGGCTCACCATGCGGTTGTCGAAGTCCTCGCCGCCCAGGTGCGTGTCGCCGGCCGTCGACTTCACCTCGAAGATGCCGTCCTCGATGGTCAGGATGGACACGTCGAAGGTGCCGCCGCCCAGGTCGAAGATGAGCACGTTCTTCTCGCCGCCCGCGCAGCCCTTCTTGTCCAGCCCGTAGGCGATGGCGGCCGCCGTGGGCTCGTTGATGATGCGCAGCACGTTGAGGCCCGTGATGGTGCCCGCGTCCTTGGTGGCCTGGCGCTGCGAGTCGTTGAAGTAGGCCGGCACCGTGATGACGGCGCTCTGCACCTTGCCGCCCAGGTAGGCCTCGGCGATCTCCTTCATCTTCGTCAGCACCATGGACGAGATCTCCTCCGGGAAGAAGGTCTTCACCTCGCCCTTGTACTCCACCTGCACCTTGGGCTTGCCGCCCTCGCTCACCACGCGGAACGGCCAGTGCTTCATGTCCGACTGCACCGTGGCGTCCTCGAACTTGCGGCCGATCAGCCGCTTGGCGTCGAAGATGGTGTTGGCGGGGTTCATGGCCACCTGGTTCTTGGCCGCGTCGCCGATGAGGCGCTCCGTGTCCGTGAAGGCCACGTAGCTGGGAGTGGTGCGGTTGCCCTGGTCGTTGGCGATGATCTCCACTTTACCGTGCTGGAACACGCCCACGCACGAGTAGGTGGTGCCCAGGTCAATGCCGATGGCCGGGCCGCGGGCAGACATCCTGACTGCGAAGGCGGGCGAGCGACGTTAAAAGACGACACGGCCAAGGGAAGGCGATCCGCGGCCTCGACTAACGGTCAGCCGGCACCTCACGCCGCGAGCGCCACCAGCGTCTCCCGCCGCCCCCGCCCGCTCCGCCCCGCTCTTATAGCCGCCTTCTGGAAACTCCCGCAGCCAATCGGCTGCCGGCACCGCCCGCGCAAACTCTTCCCAGCCCCGCCACAGGCTGGCCTGGCTCGGAGTGACCGGCCCGCGGCCCAATAGATATCAAGTTGGGGGAGGCGGGGAGGAGGGGGGGGGCAGCACCGCCCCCGCCCGCCCGCGCGAGAAAGCCAAGGGGCGGCCGTTATGCAAATAAAGCTCCTCCCAGAAGCCTAGCGCCCGGGCTCCCGCGCCTCGCGCGCGCCGCCTGCTGCTTGGGGGGCGTTAGGCTCGCGCCCCCGGGGGCCAGGTGTACGCGCCTTTTCGCGGCTTGGGCCTTTCCTGAGGGCGGATTCGTCGACGTCCGTCGGATTGGCAGGGCATGCGGCCAATGAGAAGCGCAGACTCCCAGAGGGGTGGGGCAGGAAGGGCAGGGTCGCGGTGAGGGAGGAGGAGGAGGAGGTGCGGGAAGGGAGCCGAGCGGGTTCTTTGGTTTCTTAAAGATCCCCTGATGCGGTGCAATGCTAGGTGTCCCGACTAACGCAACCCACAAGGGCCAAGGAATTCATTCTGCGTGGGTGGCGCTGAGGAACCGCGGCCGGGATCGGCCATTCTTCAGCGCGCCCTGAGGGACGCGGAGTTGGCGTGGTTGGGGCGTGAGGGCGGCTCCCTGGGGCGGGGTCGACCAGAAAAAGCAGTTCCTTCGGCCGGCGGCCCCGCGGCGGCTCGGGGGAGGTGGCGCCCGGGAGAGACCAACGGTCGGGCGCGGGGCGCGGGGCGCGGGGCGCGGGGCGCGGGGCGCGGGGCGCGGGGCGCGGGGCGCGGGGCGCGGGGCGCGGGGCGCGGGGCGCGGGGCGCGGGGCGCGGCGGCTCCCCCTCTCCCGCCCTGCCGTCAGACGCCGCCGCCTGTCTGGTTTCGTCCCCCCGAGCCCCCACTCTTCGCCTCATTTTCGATTTCAAACGCGCTCTCCGCCGCCCTGAGTTCTTCACGGGGAAAAGCCCGTCTTCGAACCCGCACGTTGCAGCTCCACTGAGCTAACCCAGCCGGGGAGCCCAGCGGCACGAGCTGGTTTGTTCAGGCTGCAGTTGGCGCTGGAGGCACGAAGCCTCCGAGAGAGACGCTGGTTCGCTCAGGGGTCACGGGGCTGCAAGGTGCGAGCCGGCACCTGGCAGAGACGGGAACTTGCGGTTTTAACCTGGTGGAGGGAAGCCGGGGACTGGCACGCGCAGCTGCTGCGTGAGAGCAGGAGGAGAAATGAAGTGCGTGCGCCAGAGGTGAACCTAATTAGAAATGCTGGAGCGGGCGGGGGGAGGCGTCTACGCGGACAGGGCGAGGGCTTCCTGGAATAATCGTCAGAATGAAAAATGCACGCCTCAACCCGGGGCTGACTTGGGCCCGCAAAGAGGGTAGGGGAGGCGCGCTTCACGCGTGGTGGGGAGCACACGGAGGGCGGCCGTGCGTCCTGGCGGGAGGCCGAGGCACCCCGCCGCACACCCCCAGTCAGCGCCCCCGGGAGAGCTTTGGTGCCCGGAGACGAAGGCCCAGGAAAACGCATCCTGAGCAGCCGGCGTGTGTGGCCCGCAGGAAAGCTGTGTGAAAAGGCAGTGCGAAACAGACGCCATCTGTGCCCGGGAGGCAATGGTAGCAAAATTCTTAAGAAGTCCCTCGATGCTCGTTTTTTTAAAACCAGCTTGTGCAACTTCCAATTGTTCGCTTAAGAAAAGAAAAACTGCATTTGCTAGTAATTTGTCAGTCTCATTGGTTAAGTGGTGCTGGTTTTAACAACTCCCATCTTCTGGATCATAAACGAAACTGAAGAAAAAATTCTCAAACAGGAAAACTCTTAAAGCCAATGTTATGTTAGGAAAACAAGGCCAAAACCAAAGAGTTTGTAATGAGCGCTGTTACAGATTTCGAGGACAGAACTGTTGGTTTTGTTCTCAGAAATGCGTCTTCTGTAGCTTTCTGCTGTTTTGTTTCATGTAGAAAAGGGGATTGGTGGGCTGGGGAACAACACAGATTTTGGAGGAACTGATGATGGGATATGATTTAGAGACAGAGTCCCAGCTACAACTACAGGAACTGGGAGAAATAGAAACTTCAGATCTCTTGTATGGTCAGCCCTCCCAAAGGAACCTCAAGCAAAGCAAGACTGGGGAAAGAAAAAAAAGAAAAAGAAAAAAGGCAGGCCAGGGTTCTTGCACAGAAACACTAAAATTAGAGCTTCAGAAGGGAGAGGTTCTTTTGCATAACCGTGTCCTACCTGCGTGCATTGATCACAAACGTTGCAACCTAACCACCACGTGTGGTCTTTAACCCAGCTCTCCGAAACCATGGTAGCAGTTTTCATTAGCTATATATACTTCTTCTGCTCTAATTTATCACCTTTTTGTAAATTGATGTTTCGTATGTTTCATACTTTACATGGCATCCTGATTCTTCCCCAAGGACACAGAATTTGCATTCTGATTTTTTTTATGAAATAAACTTTTGCAGTAATAGAATATTATCATACTGATCAGACTTTGAATGTATACATTTTTCTTCTTTGAACTGATTTTTAATCTTAGTTGTTCTCTGACGATTGTGGTTCAGAATCCATTACAAGTCTACAGTAGCACATCACATTAGGAAATGCATACTCAAATAATATCCATCCATACCATCAATGCTGCAGCAAAACATGGACAGCGAATTCCTGACAGCGAATATGATCTCTTTTGGAAGCCCATGTGATACTAATTTTTCTTTAACTTAAATATGACCAGACCTTTCATTTGGTGGAATTCATCCTAAGGAAGTAATAGAAAATACAGGCAGTATTATTTATGTTAACAACAATAAAAAAATGGCTTACATATCAAGCAATAAGAGAATGGTTACATGAATTATAGTACATGGACATTATAAATTATTATTCACCCATAAATGTTGTTTACAAGGGTTTTTTGATGACAGGAAAGTATTCTTAATATAATTCATATATGTAGAATAATCTTAAATATATGAAAAATGCATCAAAATGGACTACCTCTGGATGACAGGTTTATCAGCAATTTTTATGTTTCCTTACTGTACTTGTACAGATTTTTAAAACTCGACTATTAACATTCAATTGAAACAAAAGTGCACTAATCCTGTTACTTATGTACAAATTACTATTGATTTTCAACATGCAACATTTCTGACTGAATATGCTAGGATGTTTCAAAATATTTTTACAACCCAAAGTTTGAGGGGTTCCACACAGATTGAACCATGGCCCAAACAAGGGCTTTCACATAGGTCAAAGCATCTCTAACGAATCCCCAGGACCCAGAAGAGTACCTTGGGGCACAGTGGTGATTCGTGTGTTAGTTAGAAGTGACCGGAAGCACGGTATTTATCCATAAAACTGAAAAGCATTTCATTTTTTCCTGTGTAAGATCATCTGCCTGCCTCTTCTATTTCTGTACTAAATGACACCACAGACACCAAAAGTTGGAACAAACATCTGGAAGTCCTTGTGCAGGAGACACAACAGTGAATAACACAAGGTCTAAAGCTACCTGCCGTGGAGAGGCTCACTCACCAAGAACAAGTGTTTGCAGTCACTGGGGGAAAACCCTTTTGTATTTGCCTGGAACGGTTTCAGCCCCTCCGCAGGCACAGCTTTCAGAAGGGCTGTGGATTGTTTTGAGCGGGTAGTGTTGGCCTGCGTAGAAGGCCAAGCGACAGCCTGTAATTTGAGGACCTTTGGGCAAACTGGAGTTCACCTAATATTTAAGGTGCCATTTTGTAGTTCTCTGAAAGCAAACTTTCCTAAAATAATTCTCGAATCACCCGTCACTACAGGAAAACATTCACTCTTTGCTTCTGAACCTTCATGAACCTCATTCTTGGAGTTAAACTGCAGATACAAAGTAGACTGGAGCATGAAACCCACACTTGGAGTGGAACCCTAGGAGACGTAGCCCCTGGAAGGCGGCTTCCCCTTCACCACAGAGACAAGCTGTGCCCACTTCCGTTTTGGGTGCTAGCTCTAAGGATAGGCCCTTGGAACTAGTCAGATTATCTGGAGGAAGCCAGACTCAATATGCCACTTGCTAGATTCTGAAAAGAAACAAAATGAATTAACTGGCAGAGAAGTTACTGCTCTGGATAGAAAACTGTTATCTTGACAAATGCATTTACCCTCTCAAAGAACCAAAATACTATATGAGGGCCTTTTTATAAATAATTATTTCTTTTTATATTATGAGGGAAACCGATTAATTTGTTGCCATCTGTGTTTGCTGTGAGATAATACTTTGGCAGTCATTCTTCTGTGTTGAAGAAATCAAAATTTGGCAACAAGAATTTTAGCACATCCTCTTGGCTCTCTTCTTTCGCTGTGCAGGAACAACATAATTGACTATCTCAGTTACTCTATTATTATGGTATCAGAGGATGGGAAGGGTTGATAGCTTTTTAGATTGTTTTTTAAAAGAGCCAGGTTGAAAAAAAATAGTGTAAATAAAAGTGATATACAGACAGCTTAACTTATGAACATAAAGGAGGAAATTTTATTAGTTAAAAGCAATGGATTTAAAAATGTTAACAAAAAGTACTTCATGTAATAATTCCAGTTTACTAATGTACAGAAAATAATCACATTATAAAAATGCATGTATGTCATTTATAACTCATTACATTTGTAGTTAGTACAGTCAAAATTTAAGCCATTTTTTAAAAAGTGAGTCTAATTCCACCAATCAAAAGCTATTGTTGAGTCATTCCTGTATTGATCTGGCACCTTTAATTATTAGTAATATTCTCTTCTGTTTACTGCTTATTTTCAGAAATCTGCAGTTCTTTATGTCTCCTCGTGTTCCCAAAAGAGATTAACTGTAGTGTTTTTTAGACTCTTACTTCTCTAGACTTCTTTATTTATTTTAAAGCAGTTCAGTTCTTATGTATTTGAACTCTCTAGGGCTTCTCTTCTCCTTTATCCCCTCCTCTACACACTATCACATTGTAATGAATCTTCCTCTGAGTTTTGGTCTAATTATTAGAATGAATATTCAAGCTATCATACTACTTTATAGCTAGGATTTTTAAATGACAACTTCTGCATATACTATTAAGTATACTTCAAGTTATATCTTGTCTAACTTCTTACAGCATTTGAAGAAATAGGCATAAAAATACTAAGCATTTCTTGAAAATATGTAACATCTTAATATTGCACAATAAACATCATCATAATAAGGAACTGAGTACATAGTTAACAAAGGTAAAACTACAAATATATTCACAATAAAGAAATAACATGGCTACACGATTCATATGCTTGAGAAATGTGTGTATGTGCACGTAAGTATATGGAAAACATTTTGTACTTAGGTTACTAAGTCTCGCTGAAGACTTTTTCCATGAGTTTTAAAAACATGTTAACCATCATTTCATTCAATACTTATTTGAATTCTATTTTGAAATTTGAAAGCTGAGAAGCATGGCATTATACGTTAATACTGAGAATAAATGCTTAACAGAAATGAATTCTGCCATTTTATACTGTTAAGACGATGTGCCTGATTTATGAAAATCTAGCACTGCTGAAGTAATACTACTTCTGGTCTTCTTTCAAGTTAACACACTTAAAATGGAGCTTCATTAATACTAATAATCAAGTATGTCACTGATACATCAAGTGAGGGAGAAGAGTGTTATATTACAATGAGTAATAACCAGATCATCTTGTTCAAACATTGGTCTTAAAAATTTTTTCTGTGTACTCATTGTATTTTACTTATATCTCTAAACTGCAATCTTTGGATATAGCTTCTAAAACTGCCTAACTACATTCCATAATATATAAGCCATAATTCTGGTTAAGTTTAGAATTATATATGTTTATACAGATATATGATTCTCTCTTTATATTTACAGTAGCCTAGCAAGCCCTTCTATTTTAGAAGGGACGCTTGACGATAATTAGCATATAAAGTTTCATCTTAACATAGCTCTAACCACTGATGTCATAGAATCTTAGTGAATTTTCTTCAGCAGATTTTCCACGAGTATTAGGAGAGTCACCATGAATCGATTTTGTTACAGCAAAGTGATTCCCAAGTGATCTTTACTGAGTTTTCTTGGATCTTTGCAACTGGAACTTTTGGGGTTGATGGAGTTTGTCAGGAAGACACAAAGATGGTGCCACTTCAGATCTGATATTCCTGGGTCTGCACTTAAAGATTATCTGTTGAAGAGTGATTCTTCCCCATGTCCTCTCCAAATTCAGATCTCTCACTTCTCCAGAGGTTTAGAAGGCCCTATTTCACCACTGCCACACAGAAAAAGACAAAACTCAAGAAAAATAATATTACAAGTTGACTGCTCTACAAGATAAAACATTTTTAGCTCAGAATTTCTTGGCTTTTGGCACCAGGCCAGCATACTATTAACCAGATTGGGAACAAAAAGGTTAAGCCCTAGAATTTAAATGTATTTACTTCTCTAATGTAACTCATTGTACCTTTCAAATACAAGGTGTTCTTATTACTAAGGTAATTCTCCAGCTCTGGGGGGCACCTTTCATTTTTGTTTTTGCATGTTCTGAGCTACATCAGGTAGGGCACATAAATACGTAACATAAAAACAGACAGGTCAGATAGGTAGAGGATAGGAGGGGGAAGCAGTTGACATATATTTTCCTTCAAATAATTTTACAATGTCTTAACTTGTTGATGGCAAATCTCTGACTGAAACACAGATCTAACAAATTTCAGAGTTCAGGTTCTTTTTACAGAACGTCTTCAGCCATCACACTAACACTGCTTTCTTCAAGCCTTGCGTGTTGTATACTCTGCAGATGAAAATGAAGGGCAAATTCCAAAGCTGAAGGGTAGAATTCTATTTTCTGCAGCCATGTTTTGCCCTAATGGATCCCAAATTTAAGAAAGAAAAAGTCTCTTAAATTTTTTCCACATCAGGGAATGTAAACATTTGAAAGAAAAGATGGCTTGAATTATCTGGGTGCTGAAAATTACATTTCTGACATAAAATAAATTGAGCTCTGTTGATTCTGGTTGACATAAGCAATTGGTTTAAATAAAACAAACAAAATAGTAATTTTTAAAAGAAAGCTTAAGTAGGAGCTTATAGGATGTATACCTAATTCTATTCCTATCTCATGTAGTTAAAATCAGAGAATTATGCATATTTTCTCACTTAAAATCTCTTACAAATTTTAGTCATCCTGTGGCTCTAGACTTTCTTACGATTTCTAACTTAGTACCATGATGATTAGTACATCAATACATCCAATTCACAGCCACAAACTGAATTGCAATCTTCATAGCATCTTTTTATTGCCAGCATAAGAAGTTAATGAGAAATTAGTTTCCTGCCCCATAAATGACTGGTGGTGGATTTTGATAGAAATGAACAATTCTGTTACTAATGATTGACCTAGATGATTTGATTCTCCTGAATAAAACTGATGCTTTTTTACCCCTTGCTAGCATACAGATATGTAAATAGCTAAGTTTCCTCTGGTTTTAGTGAAGTCATATTTTCTTGAGTCTGACAGAAAGCAATGAAAGTAGGCCACTTAAAAGAACATACAGCCATTGTCTATGCAATCTCCCTTGCCACATTCTTCTATTCTCCCTTGCACATAACACTTGATGGTAACCAGATTAAAGTAGTTGGTTAAGCATAGTAGCATTGAACCTGTTGTTGAGAAATGAGGTAATAGATGCATAAAATTAAAATCACAGTGGGTTGGGAAAAGTTGTTTCACTTAAAGCACTGAATAACTTTTTTGTGAGTCTGCGCTAGGTTAGGGTGGTTATATAACCACCCTATCATTTCCTGAGCTTATTTCTCATTTCTTCTATGAGTGTGCCTGTCTTCATAAGTTTACCCTGAAAATCCACATTTTCATAAACTGAATTGTAAATGGAGTAGCCAATTTTTATTTTGAAGCAAACTCAGATTGCTCAATAATCAAATCAGCCACAGTATGGTGATTTGTTCATAGTTGGTTGTTTTGCTTACTGGCCAAAGAAATGATGAATTTCTTATCCCTATCTTCTGTAACCCAGGGGTGGGGCACCTTTTTTTCTGCCAAGGGCAATTTGCATATTTATAAGATCATTTGTGGGACATACAAATTACCAACTGTAACAGATTTTTTGAATTTCAAGCACTGCCTGTGGTTGCCTTGGCAAGTCCAGGCCAAATGATTTTGCCGGCCTTATATGGCCTTTGGGTGGGGCTTTCCCCACCTCTGGTTAAGCAAAAGGAAGCAAATGGTTGTCCTGTCATCTTGCTTTTTCTTGGGAATACTTATTTTGAAATGACTTGAATCCCTCGTCAGTCTCACAACCAAAAAAAAAAAATAAATAAATAAAAGGAAACAAAGATTGGTGGGATAGGTTAAAACACAAAAGACAGGAATGGGGAAAACCGAGAGGGGAAAAGTCAGACATAGAAATGTGGAAGTTGAATTCAAATTATTTTTGACTCATCTACTGCGGGTGGAGGGGGAGAAGGTTGACAATACCACTAACTGTTTTAAATGAAGGAAAATCAAAACATTTATCAGCATTAATATTTATTTATGAAACATCATTCTGAATGATCCATTCAAGTAAGTTTTGTCTTGCACTCATGTACTTTGGCGTCACTCAGCATGTTCATTAGGTACCCACTATCAGCAGCCACCTGACCAGGCACACAGCAGAAGAGGAGCAAGGAGCACAACCTGCTAGCTCTGTCACACGTGTTCCGAGGCTGAAAAGGCCCCTCTTCGTACTTCTTGGTAGGTGGAGTGTGTAGCTTAGATTCAGTAGGGAATGTAGAAGGCTCGGTCTAGTTCAAATCCCAGCCCTCGTATATACTTTGTGTGGCTTTAGGAAAAATCATCTAAGCTTCTGTCCCCTACCTGGGAAGTCAATATGATACTTACCTCAAAGGCTGTGAGGTCTGATCAAAAGTATGCATGTAAAGTATTAGCAGAACACAAGAGTGCTAAAGAAATGGATGCTGGGACCACGGAGCCCTAGCACGGGACCAGCGACAGGTTCCCAACATCAGATACTTGCCTCAGTGTCCTGGCGTTCTTCCTATCACCTTGGTTTATGGGCGGGATTCTAGAAGCCTATGTTCCCCCTGAGTCTTGTGGTACCCTGCAAGCCTAGAAATCCTCGAGGCTGGGCCCTAGAGCTGACTCGGTGAGAAGCATTTGTTACGAAGGAGATGGGGGCAGTGAAGCAAGTTGAGAAACTGATCAAAATAATTCAATGGTAAAAAAAAATTATTTTAACTCATAAAAACAGCTAAATTTAGGCATATCAAGATTTCTTTATTCTCAACTGAGTATACACATACATATTCAAGTTGTTTTTTCTTTTGGTTTTGATTTAGCTCTTTGTTAACAATGACGACTTTTATGTTTAATTTAAGTATTAACAACTGCTATACTAGGTCTTTGGGAGATTTCCCAGAGATCTATTAAATACAGAAGTTCTCTAACCAGTGATATAGGAGAATGAACAATCGCCCACCATTCTCTCTTCCCACTTTTTAGAATGCGACAGTTAGTATGTTGAGTGTTTAGACATATCCTTGGCCTGTTTGCAACAACTGCCACATTAGCGATTCTGTAATTATACTTGAATTATTTTAATCTAGTCAAATTATTTGAACCCCTAACTCACTTCAGCTGTAATTTTCAAATGTTTAATTTTTAATTTATATTCTGTTCATACTTTTAACTACAGTAAAACATGATTTTTCATGTCTATTACTTTTAATTAGTGTTCTGACTGCCCTGGCAAACTCTGTCCTTATTTTAATTCTTTTATTTTTATAACTAGCCCCTCTGGAATCCTGATTCTAATTTTCACCTGCACCCAAACTGTTAATTACTCTACACATGAAACATCTGCCACGTTCAATGTTACCCATGTGGGTCATTTCGCTATTTTTACTGTGAAAATAGGGGAGAAATTAAGAGCAATGAGACCTAACCCACTGTTGCCTTGGTTGTGCTTTATTAATCTGTGCAATTCTCAGACCAACTGACTTCAGAATTACAGAACCTCCAAGCTGCACATCACTGCTGGCAAGCTCATTACACACCCAGGATCTCTTGCCATTCAGAACCAAGGAGCCTCGAAGCACCAGGGTCTATTTGTGAGGCAGAGAGGGACAAGATCCCTGTCCATCTATCTAGTTTTTCATTTTTAGTTTTGGAGCCCACACACGTTAAGTTCCAAAGGCAGGAGAAGCAGCCTGGATTCATTGCCATCACATCCCAGAGGGCAAGAAGCAACAGGGGCGGGAAATACTGCTCTGTAGCTGCACCCCAGGAGAGGTGTGAGGAACTGGGCAGGAGACCTGCGACATGTCTTTCATTCCCCCTAATTCACAAGGCCAGTATCCTTCCAGCGACTTAAAGGAAAACTGACACATGCAACACAGAGAAGCCTGTGCTGCCCCATAGCCAGTTCCAGAACAAAAAGGACTATCTTGTACGATAGGGAACTGGGAGAACGCATGACGAGGTGCGGCTCTGTGAAAATACAAACATTCCAGTCACGTGAGATGAGATTAAGTTTAATGTTGACATGTTTTCTCGCTAACGGCTGGCTGCTAGCACATGTCAGATAACCAAGTTGAACGCCCCCTTAACTGTGTAGATGACCCCTTCTTCCAAGCCCTGTTCTGCACTGGCAGGAAAACCACTGCGCCGAACTTTGATCAAGCTCATGGAAAAAAGTGATTCCCCTCCCAGAATTATATCCACTAAGATAATACAGAGTTTGGAAAACTGGTTTATCTCACCTATTTATACTGCTCTCAGAATGGTCTCCAGCAGTCACGTATACATGTACACCACGTAGCAAGTTGCAGCTCAGACTCAATCACTAGATGAACTACTGTATCCAAGACTAAGGCAAACTCCTTTTCCTGCTGTCACCTACGTGGCTTTAAAAACAAAACCCCTGGCTGCTTCTTGTGTATCTCTTTGTATATCTCCCCCTTCTCTACCTACCATTATTTTGTTTTAATTCTGCGCTGGCTCCCCTGCTTTTCCTATCCTTAACACTTCAACATGTAAACCCTCAAACCTCTGAGCTCTGCGTTCTAATATTTTCCGTTAAATCAGTATGAGCCAGTGTCTTGCAATTCTCTTGGCAACTTCTTCTTTTATGTAAATTGTATACGAAAATGATTATTGTATACGAAAATCTTAAAAATTTGATGTCAACAAAAAGGACAATGCTATTAGATTACTGTTCATAATCACAGAATTATATTTTAAAATACACAAGTTAATTAAAATCCCTTTCATTACGAGAAGGGTATCGTCACATTGCAGGTCATTCCCATCAAAAGGCATTCTAGTCAACAGACGTGTTTATTGGTGGGTCAGCTATGCCAGTGTTTTAATCCACATGTACCTGATATAGGCCCTAAAGTTGGCAACAACAATAGTACTTTAGCTGAAAAATGATAACCTGTTTCCATTTATATGCTCTGTGATTATATTATGGTCCTCAAATTTTGTAATCCTTTCCAGAAAAAAAAAAAAACATGGTGATAAACTGCAATTTGCTGTAACACATTTTCCCCAAATGTTGGATAGTATAAGACACAAGACATTTTTGTGCACTCTACTTTTATAGAACAACCAGATTTATAATTTCTTTATTTTATTAGATTTATTAATATACATGGCGGCTTTCTCAAATCTCAAAGTTCCAAAAGTATGTAATTTTAAAGGTGAAAAATCATTTTTCTTTAGATGTCATATTCCTAGAGAGCTATTAAAGTCTATTTATAAACAAAAAATAATTGATAAACTAACACACTTTAGAAATCGGAATATTTTAAATTAAAATATTTTTAGTGAATACAAGATATGTCTTTTTAATTAACTATCATAGTTAAATTTAACATCACAAAACAAAATGGCTTATCCCCACTAATCTCTCAAGAGGGGGAAAGTCATTGGGATTTACACTTAATATAAGTTTTAAATCTGATTATTAAATGATAATATTTTATCAATTATAGGAAATATTCATTTATAGGAACTTCCTCAGGTCCATTCATCTTTTTAGGCCAAGTTTGAGCCCATGTCAACCTTAAAGGTTAGATTCAGTGCACCTAACTTGCCCAATGAGCTTGTCAATTTAAGAATATGAATTTCACTGATAATGAGGGAAAATAAAAAGTAGCCAACTCATTGTTTGACCAAAACCAAAACAACAAAAGAAAACTAAAGGCAATTAGGATAGTTTCAAAAAACTAATTTCTTTAAATTTTTTTTAATTTAAATAGGAAGGGCCAATGGTGTTGGGTTTAAAATTTCACAGGATAACCTTAAAAAAATAAAATAAAAATAGTGAAGTAATGACCTTATGGATTTAAAAAAAAAAAAAACCTAAAGTTCAATAGTCACCAAAGGGGTACCAACCAGTAATCTACATTTAAAAGTAACTGTAATCATAGCTATGAAAAACTAAAAAACAAAGAATCTAGTAAGAAACAATGAAAATGATAAACATTTAACACCTAACATGTAGATACTTAAGGTCCTAAACAAAAATTTTAAAGGTAAAAGGGCCTTGAAAAATTTTCCCAACAATTCATCTTAAATTGATTTCTAAATAGCTCATATCCTTTGCTTTGGTGTGTTTTGTCTGCTACCCACTAAAACATTAGTACAGTAGAAAATCACTTAGGTTCTTTTCAAATGCTTGGCATTATAATGGGATCTCATATCTTTCCTCAAATTAAATTTGGCTCCACATATTCCACATGTGTACAGATGAACATCCATGTGCTGCTCCAGCTGCTCATTACTCGGGAATATCTGAAAGCACACCTGGCATATCGTCTCACCCGCAGACAAATGGGAAATCATATGGCGCACATGGTCATGTTTTCTGAAGTTGCCTTGATCACAAATGGAACAGACATACCTGGCCATGCCCTTGTGCATATCATTGTGCAGTCGCAACTGACGCTCCCTTAAAAACTGCTTTCCACAAGTCTGACAGACAAACTGTTTCTCCTTAGTATGCACCGTGTAGTGTTCTCTCAGGTGACAGCGCTGGTAGAACCCTTTCCCGCACAGGTTACAGAAATGCTTCCGTCTGTGGTCTCTCTCGTTCTCCTCCAGGATGGCACTCTTAAACATCTCTTGGTCTAGGCAGCCGGACATATGCTCGACCACCAGGTTCTCAGTCTCGAAACGCTGGCCGCAGTTCGGGCAGCGGAAGGGGCAGGCGGAGTGCTTGAACAACTGCTTCTTCTGGATGCTGTTTATCTGGCAGTGCGCGTCCCTGAAGTCGTCCAGCATGTCCACGAACATGTCCCTGATCTCGGCCTGCTCGTCGGCGTGCTCCTCCAGGTCCATCTTCTCCTCGGGGTTCCCGAGCCCGTTCATCGTCAGATCCTGCGGCTCCCCGCACCTCTGCGCGTGCTCCTGCAGCTGGCGCCCCTTGACCAGGATCTGCCCGCACTTCCCGCACGCGCAGATGTTCTCGATGTGCTTGGCGAGGTAGTGCGAGGACAGGTCCTCCTCGGTGATGGTGAGCCCGCACAGCTCGCAGGCGGCGTGCTCGGCGTCCTCGGGCGCGGGGCTGCCGCCGGGAGGGGCCCGCAGGGCCTCCAGGACGCCGCGCTCGTCCGCGCTCAGCGCCATGCGGGGCTTCAGGGGCTTGCGGCCGCTGCGCTTGACGCCGACGTCCTCCTCCACGTAGTACCTGTAGAACGGCTCCTCGGGCTCGTCCTCCAGCTCGTCGTTGTCCGTGGACTCGTTGCAGTCCTTCTCGGCCACCTTGATGATGTGGAAGTCCTTCAGCTCGGCGGCCGGCACGTCCTCCGGCTCCATCTTGACGACCACGCGCTTGCGCTCGGCCGCGCGGCCGCGCTCCTCGGCCGCCGCCTCCGGCTCCGCCGCGCCGGCCTTCCTGCCGCCGGGCGCCGAGGCCGCGTCCTCGGCGGCCTGGCCCGCGTCCCCTCTGTATTTGTCTGCCTGCGCGGAGCAGCTCTTGGAAGGCTCCTTCTCGCCGCACTCGGCCTTCACGCCGGCGTCTTTGCCGTCGCGGATGTCCACTATCCTGTGGTAGGACCTGGGGTTCTGGTACGAGTGCCTGTTGGTGCAGGTCAGCACGTGCTCGTCCAGCAGCTTCTCACAGCTGAACCCGAAGCCGCAGCTGTCGCAGGTGAAGCTCCGCCCGAAGCGCCGCGACACGCGTTCCTTCGGCGTGGACAGTTTGGACACGGAGCTCTTCTTGCACACGTCGAACAGGGGCTCGGGAAAGCCGCCCAGCGGCAAGGCCTCCTCGTCCGGCTCTCTGCCGTGCGGGGTGTTCACCGTGGAGCTCGGCTCGGCACACCACCTGCTGGCTTCGCTGCCGCCCCTCGCCACGGTGTCCTCGTACATCCTGACCCCGAATATCATCTTGCTGTTCTGCTTGCTGGACGCGGAGGACGAACACTTGGAACTAGAGCAGTCCGCGTCCTGTATGTCTTCCAGGCAGTCGGGCACGTTGTACAGCTGCAGGTAGTTCATGGCCACCTTAAACTGCTCGAAACTGGAGGGCGCGGTCATAATCTTCCCTAAATACATGAACTGCAGGATGAGGTCGAAGCACTCGGCGCTGATCTTCATGTTGCTGAGGTTCAGCTGGGCGGTGCTGTGCTGATGGTTCATGAAGAACATCCTGAAGTAGGAGCTGCAGGCGGCCAGGACAGCTTTGTGAGCCTGGAAGTAGATGTCGTCGATGGCGATGCAGCAGTCGCAGAGAAAGCCCCACTCTCTCTGGTTGTTCAGCTGCTGCAGGACGTAGCTGCTGTGGCTGGGCTTCGCCATCTTCTAGGAATCACAGACCTGGGAGAGACAACAACGCTCACGTCAGAGAAGCAGCCGAACACACACAGCGCTGCCGCGATGCTGTGCTGCGGACACTGCTAGTACAAGGTACGAACAGCTTTCCCTTCTGACGGAAACGTAGCAAGAGTCAGTGACGTGTGCCTGGGGCAGTCTTAAACCTGCAAGATTCTCAGACATTTATTCGGAATTCTCTCATTGAACAAAGGCTTCAAAAGTAAAAACCAACATTTTGGTTTCATTTTGCCCCGAGGGAGAAAATATATATACTAAATTTGAAAGGAAAAAAAACCACCCCCACATTAATTTAAAAGTACTAGAAGGATATAAGCAATGAAAACACATAAAATAGCAACTTAAATGGAAAGTAATTAGATCATACAGTAGCAAAAACTTGTTAGAAGATTGGTATTAACAAACTATTGCTCATTTTCTAAGTGTTATAAGGGCTTGGCTTTTAGGTTAAGAGTCTATCTTTTAGATATAGATGTTGAAGTAATTATAGATGAAATGATGTATCTAAGATATGCTTCCAAATAAATGGAGATGTGAGGGCTATAGATGATACAAGATTGGCCATGTGCTGATAACTACTGAACCTTAAAAGTAAGTATAAATCCTATTTTTTGTAGCCTGAAATTGCTAACAGAAAAAAAAAAAACCTATTTTAAAAGTCTTACTAGAACATGTGGAAATATAACCAAATAGGCTTGATGATTTTCTCTTTAATTATTGGGAAGAGCAGTAATTCTATAGAGTAAGACTATGTCTTTTATTGTCCAGCATGTACTTTAGGGTGTAAAACAGCAGTGGATCTATTTGGGAAGTATCTAAACTTGACTATACATTTTCCTTATATTTTCTTCATTGTTAAAAAAAAAAAAAAGTGTACAGGCCAGCGCCGCGGCTCACTAGGCTAATCCTCCACCTGCGGCGCCGGCACACAGGGTTCTAGTCCCGGCTGGGGCGCCAGATTCTGTCCCTGTTGCTCCTCTTCCAGTCCAGCTCTCTGCTGTGGTCTGGGAGGGCAGTGGAGGATGGCCCAAGTGCTTGGGCCCTGTACCCGCGTGGGAGACCAGGAGGAAGCACCTCGCTCCTGCCTTCAGATCTGCACAGCGCACCAGTAGTGGCCATATAGGGGGTGAACCAACGGAAGTAAGACCTTTCTCTAACTCTGCCTGTCAAAAAAAAAAAAAAAAAAAAAAAAGTGTACAAAAGTGACCCATGCTCACTGCAAAGAATTTAACCGAAGTGTGTAGGATGAAAACATTCCTTGGGCTGCATGCCTTTTCCCAGAAGTAACCCCGCCAAACACAATGGATTATTTACCTTCAGATCTACGTAGATGCACACACACAGGGTGCTATGGTTTGAGAAACATCTGGTTCCCGAACTCGTGTTTAAACCCCAAAGTCACAATAAGTGAACGGCTGTAAGGGTAAAAACTCAACCCAATCATGGTATTTGGGGAGTAGGCCTGGGCGGGGGGGTGGTCCTTAGGTCACCGCATACCCTCAGGCAGTTCTGCAGGAGGGTTTGTTACAGAAGCCGAGCAGGGTCCAGCACAGCCAGCTTCCCCGCTCTCCTCCCCCCTGCTCTGCTGCTGCCATGGGCCGCCCTCACCAGAGGGTACTCCATCCTGGACTCAGCCCTCTGGAACCCCGTCAAGCTGCCTTCACTGCAGGATGGAACCTAACACACACAGCCTCCTGGGGACCTCTGTGCCAGGCACAGGTATAGTTTTGCCTTCGTTAGGTTTTTTAACCTAAATGCTTTCACACCACACATTTCTACAACCAGCCTTCTTCACGGCACAACATCAGTGGATCTCTTTAGTAGTTTTTACATAAGGAGGTTGACTTTAGATAAAAGAGAAAAATACTAAAATCACTACAAGTCTTATATATTACCTTACAAAGCTAAAGTAAGATCCAGTTTCAACCTCACAGTTTAATCTGTATACATAAAGTGGCAGAATCTTTTTACTAAAAAACAAGTTCCTGTGCATATTTTACTGAACTTAAAAAGAACATTTAACAAGCTGTTCAGAGAAATACAAGATGTTCACTCTATAGTCCCCAAACTCTTCAAATCTCTGCAGTAATAATTAAGAGAGTAAGTTGATTTGCTTCTGTTTTTTTTAAGATTTATTTATTTGAAAGGCAGCTCTGTGCACACGTGGCCATCTGTATGTAGGTGCATGGTGAACAGGATTCCTTGCTGTTCCGGTACTGTCAGCTACAGAGGTTTGAAATATTGTGCCTACTTGAAACGCTGGATCTGATGGTTGCAGTTTTTGAAAGGCAGCACATTTCGTCTCGTTACCCTCATTTTACACCCAATTGGGTGCAACAGCCAGAGCTGGGCCGATACAATGCCAGGAGCCAGGAGTTTCATCCAATTCACCCATGGGAGTGCAGGAGCCCAAGGACTTGGGCCATCTTCCATTGCCTTCCCAGGCCACAGCAGACAGCTGGATCGGAAGTGGAGCAGCCAGGACTGGAAGTGGGCACCCATATAGGATTCCGGCATGGCAGGCAGTGGCTTCACCTGCTACACCACAACACCGGCCCCTCTTACAGTTTTCTGTCTGTTCCTCTCAGGTCAAATATGGATCACATACCCCTTTCCTCCATTACTCACAGGCACAGGTGCCTCCTCCTTCCCCAGTTCCCTATCTAGGGATAGAGAATTCCATAGGCAGGGATGTGAGGCTTGTAAAATGAGGGTAACGAGACGAGACGTGCTGCCTTTCAAAAACTGCAACCATCAGATCCAGCGTTTCAAGTAGGCACAATATTTCAAACCTCTGTAGCTGACAGTACGGAACAGCAAGGAATCCTGTTCACCATGCACCTACATACAGATGGCCACGTGTGCACAGAGCTGCTTGGCCCTGTGTAATTTCTAATTTGAACGCCTGATAGTAAGGCAGTTGTTAAGTAAACTAAGGTAAATCTACTTCCTGTAATTCACTTTAAAATCCACTGGCCCTTCAAAAATATATTTATGAGTGAAGACTATAGGAGAGAAGAAATGTTCAGGATAGACAAATAACACAGGACACAAAGTTATGTTACAATTGGAACTATAGAAACAAGTCCAAATACCCCCACCAATATAGCCTTATTTCAAAGTTGAAAAAAAAGAAAAAAGTTGACCTGAGCCCATTTCAAGTGGGATGAGGTTTCTAGGTCTATAGTCATATCCGTAGGACTAAAGATCTTTAATGAATAAGAGAGAAAAGGCAGAATGAAAACTATTATCTCTAGGAAAAGCTCTCTAGGCACAGGAGCCATTCAGTGGTATTCAGAGGGCTGTCACGCATGTTGGACAGGAGTGAACTGCGACTGCGCGTAAGGGCACAGGCCTTGGATCGCACAACCTGGGGTTCGAACTTGGCTTTGCCACTTTTTGTTTGTGTGTGTGGCACCTTGCGTAACCTTGCTGACCTTCAGTGTCCCGAACCGTCAAAGAGGGATAACAACGCCTCAGATACAAACAGGAGGCTTCACGGAGGCAATGTGTACAACATACGGTGCCTGGTATGGAGTCGCAAACGAAAGCAGCAGTGGCTGTCCTCGCTGCTTAGTGCGTAACTGGATGACCTTGAGGTTTCCTTCCAAGTAGTGTCTGCTAGAAGGCCAGCAGTTAACTTGTAAAAACTTTCAGGTATTAAGTAGTCCATTTTTGAAATAGTGACACAAATAAAAGTTCCCAAACCCTGTCTTAACTAAGTGAAAAGCAGTTTGATGGTCAGCAACCACAATTATTACAACGGCACAGAAGACCAGAATGACACATGCACCTGTAGCTATAGTCACTACTCAATTAAATCAGTGAAGATGTATACAGTCTGTGTTTTAGTGTAACCAGAACACTAAGATGTAGCGCAGAGGAAAAGAATTCTGGGTCAGATCAACCTGGGTAGGAATCCCATTGCCTCTACAAGAGGGGTCTTCCAAAAGTTCATGGAAAATGTGCACTATGAAAAAACTGTGGGGCTGGTGCTATGGCATAGCAGGTAAAGTCACCACCTGCAGTGCTGGCATCTTATATGGGTGCCGGTTCGAGTCCCAGCTGCTCCACTTCCGATCCAGCACTCTGCTATGGCCTAGGAAAGCAGTGGGAGATGGCCCAAGTCCTTGGGTCCCTGTACCCGCATAGGAGACCCGGAAGAAGCTCCTGGCTGCGGATCGGCTCAGCTCCGGCCATTGCAGCCAACAGGGGAGTGAACCAGCAGATGGAAGACCTCTCTCTCTGCCTCTCCTCTCTCTCTGCCTCTCCTCTCTCTCTGCAACTTTGACTTTCAAATTTAAAAAAAGAAAAAAAACGCATGGATTTCAGAGGATTTCTGCACCAAAATAAATTTATCTCCTCATTCCATCTTCCCATGCACCTTCTGCGGTGCCCTCCTGTGTCTGTCTGTCTGTCCTCCTACCTTCCACTCACAGAGCTGGGAGCTAAACAGCGCTGCGTCTATCAGTGTCAGCCCTCCAGCTTCCAGGCTGACATGCACCTGTAGTTTAAGCATCGTTACACAAACACCGCATTCATTTTACTAGCATTCAAATAAATAAGTAAATCTTTAAAAAATCATCTTTGCTTTAAAAATTTTTATGATGCATTCACTTTCATTAATAGTTTCATTCAAATCCAAAAGAAGTTTTCCAAAAACCTTTAGTGAACTTTGTTAAAGCTTATAGAAAATTTTAATAAAATTGCTTCTATTTCAGATGTTCCTGCCTTTTTTATTATCCTAAGATTTATTTATTTATTTGAAAGGCAGAGTTAGAGAGAGGAGTGAGAGAGAGAGAGAGAATCTTCCTCTCTGGGCTTTTGGATGAGGTCAGTTTCCCTGAGGCTTTGGTTCACTCCCCAAATGGCTGCAACAACCAGGGCTGGCCGGGCTGGGCCAGGCTGAAGCCAGGAGCCAGAAGCTTCTTCCAGATTTCCCACATGGGTGCAAGGGCCCAAGGACTTGGGCCATCCTCTACTGCTTTCTCAGGTGCATGAGCAGGGAGCTGGATCAGAAGTGGAGCAGCAGAACTTGAAACACTGCCTATATGGGATGCTGGCGCTGCAGGCCATGGCTTTAACCTGCAGCACCACAGCGCCAGCCCATTCCTATTTTTATGACTGAAATCGCCAATAGCATTTGTATTCTTCGCTACATCACTGGCAGAAGACGTCTACCTTCTCCACGTAGAAGTCAAGGGCAGGGGCCGAGAGAACTTTCAAATGCGATTCAAGGGACTTAACGGCTTTTGGATGAGGTCAGTTTCCCTGAGGCTAGGACACCCAGTGTGCAGTGCTCAGCAAGAATAAAGAACTAGGTGATCCAAAAAGTTTTACACTGGATTTTAAGATTTTGGTTACTGGCTCATCTCAGGTCAGAAACAGTCACCGAGCACATTAGGCATATTGTGTGATTTGGAGAGTCAGACTTTTAGAGCTTGGCGAGATCCAGTCCAGCATCCTTATTTCTCAGAAGGCAGAGACCTAGGCCTGATAAGCAGTGTACCAGGGTACAGTTACCTGTAGTCAAGCGGGTACGATACCTGCAAAACAAGGACTCCTGACCCCTATAAAGCACTTCCCTGGCCTTCTGCACAGCACACTCAACAAGGACTGGGCTTGGATCCTTAACATAAGGTCTGCTGGCCAGGGGACATCGCGCAAGTGACAGTCCCCTTCTGAACTCTGCATCTGTAATGTGGTTTTACCTCTAAGTGTCCAGCTAGTCTCAGTCAATACACACGTTCCCTAAGGGATACTGGAAGCTATTCCAGTAAATTTCTCCCTGCTGTAGTTAGGTTTCAGAAATACTCTTCCTCCATTGCTAAACCTCTTAAATTGGAAATAACAGCTTTGCTGGAACTTTCTTTTGCTCCAGCCTCAGTCAAATGGTAACTTAAAGGTCTATAAATATAAAGCATTTAAAGTGAAGAAACAACTTGAAGGACTTTTGAGGTGACTCCTCCTGTGGGGGAGAGGATCCTCCTCTAACTGTGTCTAGATTCGCTTCATCAATGAATCACACTCCCAGTTCAGCACCTCAGGCTCTGGACTACCAGGAACTCCCTCTGGATCTCAGGGGAGATTTAGATATATACACTCATTTTTTTGTTCCTAGTTCTTACATGAGTGAAAATTTGAGGATTATAGACTTATAAAAATTTTATGTATCTATCTGAAAGGCAGAGTGACAGAGAGGTCTTCCATCCTCTGGTTCACTCCCCAAATGGCTGCAACAGCCAAAGCTGTGCCAGTTTGAAGCCAGGAGCCAGGAGCTTCTTCTGGGTCGGTACAGGGGCTCAAGTACTTGAGCCATCTTCCACTGCTTTCCCAGGCACATTAGCAGGGAGCTGGATCAGAAGTGGAGCAGCCAGGACTTGAACTGGTGCCCATATGGGATGCCGGCATCACAGGCGCCAGTGCTGGCCCCAGACTGTCCTTTTTAAAAGCCTGAAAAGTACTGGATGCTAACAGTGTCCCTAATACTAGAAAAAGCTTTGAGGTAGAAGTGGAGAGGGATGGTGGACCACAGAGCCAACTGCAGGTAAGGGATTTAATTTGAAACCTTGGGGCTGGCATCCTGGTGCATTGGGTGAAGCTGCTACCTGCAACACTGGCATCCCGTATCAGCACTGGATGGACTTCCGGTCTCCTGGCTTCGGCCTGGCCCAGACCCAGCTGTTGAGGCCATTTGGGGAGTGAACCATGGGATGGACGAGCAATCTCCTCCCTGCCCCAAAACTCTGCCTTTTAAATAAACAAAATAAATCTTTAAAAAAAATTTTTGAAACCAAGAAATGAGAACAATTCAGTTTTATATCGAATAAACTGCAGCAAGAGTTTAGAAGAAAAGCATGAATTATAGCAGAATCACTATTTTAAAAGTCACACCAGTGATTTTAGGAGTGAAGTCTTAATGAATAAGAGAAAAACAGAAAGCAAGGAGGAAGGTATCTGTGTAAGTGTACCTGGCGAGGAATACGTGCCACTTGGCTAGAAATGCATTGGAAGGAAAGGTTGACGCATTTCTTTGTAGATGGAGGTTTATGAAGGTAGGATAAATGACAACTATAACACAATAATTCAAGTAGTTAACGTTTGCTTAGCCTAACTATCGCCAGGTTCTATTCTAGGTGGATGTATAGGGAGACATACACACTAGGTGTGCTTGTGCTACATAACACACCTCTCTAACAAACCCCACAAAGGAGGTACTATAATAAGATTAATTTTCCAGACTAAACACAGGTCTACCGTGTTCTAGGTGGGTGCTTCAAAGTTCATGGAGGGGCAGGCATTCCGCCTGGTCTGAAATGCCCACATCCCACATCCCAGGGCCCGGGTGTGATTCCCAGCTCCAGCCTCCTGCCAATGCAAACCCTGGGAGGCAGCCGAGGGCTCGGGAACTGGGTTCCTGCTGTCCCATGGGAAGCCTAGTCTGTGTTCCCAGCTCCTGGCTCCAGCCCCGGCCTGGCCCCAGATGTTGCATGCTTCTGGGGAGTAAACTAGTAGATAGGAGCTCTTTTCTGTCTCTCAAAAAATAATTTAAAAACTTTTTTAAGTTCACGGAAAAATGTAATTAAAAGTTAATTTCAGTGCAAAACACTTTGAAATCTATGCATAGTTTTTTAATAATATGTACTTCCTTCAAACTTACTGAAGACCCCTCATATACACTTCCTAAGGCTATAAAGAGAGGAATTCTAGAGATTAGAACACAAACAGCATGACCCTGGAGCCCAAATTCATGGCTTGAAGATTTTGTCACCTATAACAATGTCACACTGGCAAAATTCTTTCTTAGTATACTAATTTCCAGGGCACACAGTCCAACCTCTAAATGGATTAAATTATTCCATTTTCTCTTTAAAAGGCCCAGGCTTAATCAGTTGTAGAAGTTCCTAAAGACAAAAGTTTTATTTGAAGGCACTTAAATGATGGGCATGCTCAGGGCTAGCAAATTTTATTCACTATTTTAAAAAAACAAGGCATTCTGGCTTGTTACTGGACTCCAGATACAGTACCTGGTATAGGACATTCTGAAATGATACCTGGGGTACGTGCCAAAGCTGTGTTTTTATTTGGAACCTGCAGCACACATTCCCATAGGAACAATGCCATGAATGGCTCAGGGTCATGTTCACACCCCAGCGTCTCCTAAAACCATAATGTAGCTGTATGTCAGCCGAACAATGCTGCAGTATGCCTTGTATCAGCAGCACTGTCCAGCAGCGCCTACTCCACTGAGCCCTCAAGGCTGAATGGCCTTTGTGCTCCTTGTGCCTAGCACATTCTTCCCACAGAGCTGGCACTTAATACATGCTTGGTAAACGAAAGAATTTAAAAAACAGCCCAGGAAGCAGTCTCTGCTCTCTCGGAATACCAGCTCTACCGCTTCTTTGGTCACAAGGAAAGGTCTGTACCTAGAAAGGCCTATGATTTTCATCCACAGAAATTAGGATTATCATAATCCTTATAGGATTCTTGTATAAATTAGAGATGACAAGTGTTTGCCTTTTTAATCCGTGCACAGTATAATTTTTAAGAGGATTAATGCCATCATTGCCAACAGTGTTGATAGAATTTTCACGAAATGACCAAGTTCAACCCATTGCTTTATGGAGGAGGAGGCACACTGAGGCACGCAGTCTGCAGGGATAAAACCTTGGTCTCAATCCTGGTCGAGGGCTCTTCCCATCATTCTAACTGCAGCCCCCACGTATGCCTGTTTTCTCCTCTGCACCAATTATGTTTTGCTGAAATACAGGAGCTGTTCAAATCTGCAAGGGTTGCCTGCACTTAGACAAAAAGCCCTCAAACTGCTAATGCTTTCGGAAACTGCAGCTGGTTGGTATTTTTCTGCACCTTTGCTTGTCAAGCCAACAAGCTGTCACTTCTAAAAGGTGTGTTCAGCTCCTGGCTGCCCGCCGCTTCAGTGAAACTCAATGTTCATAATTTAGCTTCCAGTGAGGACCTGGGGAAGGGTTCCATGAGTTATAGTTCCAACTCCTGAGCTTTGCTGATCCACAATCAGACTGCTTTCTTCATTTGCTTCATGTCAAGGCACAGGACAGCTGCGATGGCCAATCAAGTAACTTGTGAGTGAGTGAGGTGTTCTGTAGTTCAGCTGCATTATGGGTTTAAGAGTTGAATTTGTCCACCCAGAAAGCAAGGAGGGACACAGTGGTTTCTGGAATATTCCTCCCTGGCTTCAGGAGTGAAGAAGAAATGTGGTATCTACAATTTAATCCACGCAGTCTTAAAATTTTTCATCCCTCTCTCAAGAGGCAGCGTAGCATCTTCCCGCCACCAGAGGGCACAGTCGAAACAGAAGGCTCCGGCAAGCCACAGGCAGCTTCATCAGGAAGGCAGGCCACAGGCAGCTTCATCAGGAAGTCCCTTTCTGCACGTGGCATTCACAGCGAGTTCCTCTTGCAGAACTTCTACCTACCTCGAGTACTCACTCTGCAGACTCAGGCTTTGTGTGGCCCGCCTCACCCTGCCCGTCTCCTGTCTCAGCAGCCACCCTCAGTAGTCCCAGGCTGCTTGAGAGTCACCTTGAGCAGAATTCTCCCTCACAATGGACTTCCAAGTCTCGCCCATTTCCCCACTCGGTAATTCTCAAATCTGTCTGTCCCATCTCCACCTCGCTGGTCCTCTATTGTAACAGAGGTGCCGAGGACCTGAGGTGCTACCACGGGCCCCTTGCTGGTCTCCCAAATCCATCCTTGCTCTCAGACGATCCGTGAAGAACAAAACCAGGCCACGCCGTTCTGCTGTGGTTCCCCTGGCGCACCTTCAGACTCAAGTGTGAGCTCTTCCTGGTGAGGCACACCAGGCCCTCCCTGCCCACCACCTGCTCTGTGCTGGGCTGCTTCCTGCTTTAACCTCATGTTCTACCAGCATGAAACTGCCTGCCACCCCACAGACACTTCACACATTTCTTAGCGCCAGTCTTACTCATGCTGACTGGGTCTTCTCTCTGAACCTCCCACGTATCATTTAAGAAATTAGTTTATCACCTCCTCCTGAAAGCTTTCTTTAACACCTTCCTCTTAGGTCTTGGTATTACTTTGTCCTTACCACACTTGACTTTAGGTACCACAACAGCAGCACGAAGTAGGCATTCAAGCACAGGCTAACCTGACTCTCTCGGTTCCGGTCCTGGCCCTGCCACTTACTAGGTGCATGTGACTTAGAGTAGGCCTCTTCAATTCCTGCATCTCAGACGGGTGGGAAATCCTTCCTGGTTGTAGCGATTGCGCGGCAGTGTCCTGTGACTGACCAGGTGCTAAGAACTGGCTACGGGGGCCAGCATCGTGGTGCGGCCAGTTATGCTGCCGACTTCGACACCACCATCCCACACCTGAGCAACAGTTCCAGTCTGGGCTGCTGCACTTCCGACCCAGCTCCTAGCTAATGCACCTGGGAAAGCAGCAGAAGGTGCCCCAAGTACCTCAGTCCCTGCCACCCAAGTGCAGTTGGAGACCCAAACGGAGTTCCCGGCTCCTGGCTTTGGCCTGTCCCAGAGCCCTGGCCTCTGTGGTCATTCGGAGAGTGAACCAGTGGATGGAAGCTTTCTCTCCTCTCTGTAACTCTGCCTTTCAAATAAATCAATAAAATCTCAAAACACACACACACACACACACACACACAAAGGAATGAAAGACGTTGGCTATTACAGTGACCTGTGTGGTAGTCTCCCCCACCAGGATGCGAGCCACCTGAAGGCACGGATTTTGGCTGCTGGTTTCTGGAACATGCTAGGTATTCAGTAAGTGCTCCTGAAGGAATAACAGGAGGCAGCTCCACGACGACAGGAGAGATGACCCAATTCCCTTCTCTCCGGAGCTCCTACACATTTTTAAAACACTGTACCGTTTCCAACTCTGGGGCTTCAATTATTTTGTTTACTTCTAACCCAAATCCTGAAAACATCACGCCTCTGATTATAATTCAGTAAAATTAAACCAATAGAGTATCATAAAAAGTGTTCATTCTAAGAAGCGTAATACAACTTCATTTTTAAGCCTTACGTCTATTTAAGATTTAAGATTCCTTGGCTGGTGCTGTGGCTCACTAGGCTAATCCTCCGCCTGTGGCGCCGGCACCCTGGGTTCTAGTCCCGGTTGGGGTGCCAGTTCTGTCCTGGTTGCTCCTCTTCCAGTCCAGCTCTCTGCTGTGGCCCGGGAAGGCAGTGGAGGATGGCCCAAGTGCTTGGGCCCTGCATTGGCATGCGAAGCCAGGAGGAAGCACCTGGCTCCTGGCTTCGGATCAGCTCTGCTCCAGGCTTTGTGGCCATTTGGGGAGTGAACCAGCGGATGGACAATCTCTCTGTGCCTCTCAAATAAATAAATAAATATCTTTAAAAAAAAAGATTCTCCTTAATCCCAAATCACCTAGCACACACAAAAAAAGCCTTTCTGATTTCACACATGGTATTATTTCCTTTGCTTATAGGCTCTAACTAGAGTGACAAATAATGTCTCAAACTGGGAGGCTGCATGTATCACCACACTCAAGGTATTAAGTATTTGGCATCCCTGCCTTATTCTAAGCTCAGAGCTTGTCTTATTAAGGCAATCCTTGGGCTTCCATTTATCTATCTATCTATCTATTTAAAGTGTAGAGTTACAAAGAGATATCTCCCATCCTTTGGTTCACTCCCCAAAAGGCTGCAATGGCCAGAACTTCTTCGAGGTCTCCCACAGATACAGGGGCCCAAGGACTTGGGCCATCTTCTACTGCTTTTCCAGGAGCATTAGGGAGCTGGACTGGAAGTGGAGCAGCAACTGGGGCTCGAACTGGTGCCCATATAGGATGCCAGCAGGCAGGAGACAGTTTTACTCACTATGCCCAACTCCAGGGCTCCTAATAGTTGCCTGACATATAGTTGGTTTTTAATGAATCTTTGAATGAATGAATGAAGTAACTTTTATTTTGCTTATTAATTTTTTGCTTATTTCAATCCCAGCAACTTTTATATAGTGGTTGAAAATGCACAAAGTAGGGGCCAGTACTGTGGCATAGTGGGTAAAGCCGCCACCTGCAGTGCCGGCATCACATATGGACACCGGTTCGAGTCTCAGCTGCTCCACTTCCCATCCAGCTCTCTGCTATGGCTTGGGAAGGCAGTAAAAGATGGCCTAAGGCCTTGGACCCCTGCACCCATGTGGGAGATCCTGAAGAAGCTCCTGGCTTTGGATCAGCGCAGCTCCGGCCGTTGCAGCCAATTGGAGACTGAACCAGCGGATGGAAGACCTTTCTCTCTCTCTGGCCTCTCCTTCTCTCTCTGTGTAACTCTAACTTTCAAGCAAATAAAAAAAGAAAAGAAAACGTACAGAGTATTTCCCCATACATTATGCAGCCCACTCAAACCACTGTGAGATGGGTATTACCCTCATTTTACGATAAAAGGAACACGCTCAGGCTCACTGGTTAGTTCAGCCCAAACTGCTCATCTTGTGAGCAGCAGCCACAACTCAAGCCTCTGACTCCTGATTCATAGCGCTAAGTTTCAGTGTTGTAAAGCAGACAGTTCTCTTTCTGGGCATGACTAGTAACTGAAGTGCCCCCTCTGGACTATTTTAAGCCTTCCAGGGCCACCTTTTTTTTTTTTTTTTTTTCATGAATCTAGATGCTGGCGTCATTCTCTTATCGTCCTGTCTCGCAGGCACAATGTCTGGCCACTTCCCCATCTCTGCTTTCATTTGCTGACTTTCACTGGCCACCAGAGCACGCCTTCCCTGAAGTCCCGATTTAGGGACTGGTGTTGTGGTGCAGCAGGTTAAGCTTCGCGTGAGACGTCAGCATCTCACATGGGTGCTTGTTGGGACCCCGCTGCTCCACTTCCGATCCAGCTCCCTGCTAATGCGTCTGGAAAGGCAGCGGTGGATGGCCCTAGTGCTTAGGCCCCTGCCACCTACGTGAGAGAAGAGGTTCCGGGGTCCTGGCTTCGAATCCGCCCAGCTCCAGCCATTGTGGCCATATGGGGAGTGAACTAGCAGATGGAAACTCTCTCTGTCTCCCCCTCTCTCTGTAATTCTGCCTTTCAAATAAATTTTAAAAAATAATTTTTTGGGGCCAGCGCCGTGGCTCACTAGGCTAATCCTCCACCTAGCGGTGCCAGCACACCAGGTTCTAGTCCCGGTCGGGGCGCCGGATTCTGTCCTGGTTGCCCCTCTTCCAGGCCAGCTCTCTGCTGTGGCCTGGGAGTGCAGTGGAGGATGGCCCAAGTGCTTGGGCCCTGCACCCCATGGGAGACCAGGAGAAGCACCTGGTTCCTGACTCGGATCAGCGTGGTGCGCCAGCCACAGCGTGCCGGCCGTGGCGGCCATTGGAGGGTGAACCAACGGCAAAAGGAAGACCTTTCTCTCTATCTCTCTCTCTCTCACTGTCCACTCTGCCTGTCAAAAAAAATTTTTTTTAAAGTAGAGATGGAGCACTTCACTCACATAGACAACTAACAGGAACTCTGGTTGCTAATTGAATTCTTTAATTTTCAAGTTTTGTTTTCCAAACAATTTTAATTTGAAAACATTAAAAAACTACCCGCCCAATACCCTCAGACAATCAAGGGTGTGACTATTTTGAGGCTTAGGTTTTTGATCACCAAGGTCTCCACAGTTCACCCTTTCTGAATACACTAAACGAAGGAGTAAGTGATTCTGTACTTTGACTAAGGTCTTTTGAGTTAATAAATGACTATGCATTTAGAAGCCAAAATCGAAGTATACTCAGAAATCTACCTTAAATGTATGCCAAGATGCCAATGATGAGTGGCATTCAGGAAGTCCCTTTCGCCCCTCCTCAACATCAGTCCTTGCCTTGCCACATCTGGGACAGCACAGCCACTGACCCACCCCCACCCCCCCCTTGTTTCTTCTAACGTCCTGTCCATGAAGTTCAGCATGCAATCTCTGGTCACAGAGCAGCACTGGGTAACTTGGCAGTGGCCTTCACGGCCAGTATAACCAGGACTTCCTTCCGAACTGTAATATTACAGCACTCTCTACACATGGGAGGGTTTGGCTCTGTCTGAATGAGTCTAGTGGGTGTACATCCATCGGAGGCTGGAATTCAACATTAACTAGCCCACCAGACTACCGTAAGTTCTCTACCAGGGCGCACCTAAAATAGTACCTGTTATATTTAAATTCTCCTGTTACTTCATCACAGAATTTCAGATCAGCCCAATGTAAAACACCCCCTTTTCCCCTTCCCTGGTAATTCTTGCCCTCAGCGAACAGAGAACACGAGCCCTGAACCACAACACACCAGCCCTGGGCAGGCCTTAGGCACACACAGCAACACGGCTGTGAGCAAACTCTGCCTTCTCTCAAGTTCAACAAGGAATTCACTGTTCGCAGTGATTATCCCAGAGAGAGTGGGAGTCAAAAGGACTTTCATTTTTATATGTAATGTACTTCAGTATAGGTTGAATCTTTACAAAGTGCCTGAAGTTTATAAGATATCTCCGTTTTAAGAAAAAGGACATAACTTTTAATTGTTTCCCAAAGCATACAATAATGCAATTTCACTATAAGAGCGACCAGCACAAGATGAAAAGTACCAGGAGGAAACTTCTATAAAGACCAAAGTGACCAAACATTTCTCAAATAAACCTCCTGGTGTGTGTGGGGGGGGGGGCAACATATTGTAGCTAAAAATTAAAAATCTACGGAAATTCCCCCGCATTTATATCCCGAATGATTTCCTCCCCTTTGGGCCAGGTTAACAGCAAAGGCTTAGCCGGCCAGGGAAGCACAGGCCTGCACGCAGGTGCTCCTCCACCCCTGCACAGCAGAAAGGGAAATGGTTTTGTGAACGCGCACAGAGACTCTTAAAAAAACAGGCCGGGGGGGGGGGGACCGCGTCTTCTCCAGAGCCTGGCAGAAGGGGAGACGCAGGAAACCCTGCAGAAACCGAACAGCGTTCAAGCGCAATCAGAACACAAGGTCACGAGTAAGTGGCTGTGCTGCGCTCACGCCCGCTGCGCTCCCAGTCCCGTCTCTCTTGACAGTGCAGGCCATCCTGCTCCGTTCTCCGACAGCAATGACAACGTGGTCCCACGGGGAAAGCCGGCTGTGGCCCCAGCTCCTGCTGCAGGCTGCGCTGCCCGCGCGCCCCCGGCCACGCGTCTCTCAGGACGAAGCCTCCCGCTAGCTCCCAAAGGCATTCACGCTGTCAAGACCCGGCCAAGGGCCTCAAAGGACAAGCTTGAAGCTCTGAGCACGTGACAGCCAGCCTCACCTTTTCCTGTCTCAATTCTCATTTTCTCCCGACCAGACCCATTTGCAATGACACAACTTTAGAGAATCAACGGAAGATGCTTTTCTCCGCTTCTCCCTCCCTCTCTGCCTTTCAAATCAATAAAATGAACCTTAAAAAAAAAGTTTCATAGACTTGAGTTCTCCCGTTTCAAAGACGACCGCGATCGCGTTTGAAGTTGGTCCCCAGCACCGCCATCCCTCACCCAATCCGCTTCAAAGCGCCAGAAGCTGCCGGAGTCCAAGTTACCTCGGAGAGCTCGCTCGGACCGCTCCTCGGGCGTGAGCGTCCCGGGGGGGACTGCTCCAGTGCGGAGCCTGCCACGCGGGAAGCCCCCTCGGCGACCCCGGCCCGCTCCGGCGCCCACGAGCCATCGCCGCCTCTGCCCCGCAGGCTGCCCGCCCGCGAACGGGCGGCCGGGGTCGGAGCCGTGCCTGCGCGCACCGCGCCCGGGCCCCGCACAACTTCGCGGCGAGCGCCCACCGCGGGAGCGCTCCGGGCACACAACCCCAGACCTACCCACTTCTACGGAACAAGCAGCATGTGTTGCCGGCGCGAGGGGGTGGGAAAAGCGCGCAGCAAGAATCCGCCGCCTCCTCCCTCGGAGCGCGCCCGAGTCGGCGGCCGCGGCCTCCGGGACGCTTCCCCTCCCACCCGCCCGGGAGCCGCAGCTGGGAGTTGAGAAGCGGGCTCCGGGCACGTCAATCACCCGCGCCCTCCCGCCTCCCGTCTACACCTCCCCTCCCCCCCCTCCAAAAAACACAGGCGCAGGGGAGAGAAGGTAACTAATTTGGGAACCACGTCTCCACCGGGGGGCTTCGCCCTCCGACCCCAGAGGCGGCGCGCCCGCAGCCCCCGCCGCAGGCCCGGCAGCCGCCCGCCGCCCGGCGTTCCTCCCCGCGCGTCCGGCTCCCCCGCACCGGCCGCCCCGCACTCCGGCCCCGGCCCCGCGCGGCCCGGGCCAAAGTTGCGCAAATAGCCCCACCGCTGGCAAATACTCACCGGCCGCAGCGGGAACCGGGGCTGCGGAGGTTTTAGGGAGTTTAAGGCAGATCGGCCGCGGGGAAAGGCGGGCGGAGGCCGCGGGCCGCGGGCTGTAGTGGCGGCGACGCGCGGCGCTCGGGCTGGCTGCGCGGAGACTCCGGCGCTGCCAGGGGCTGTGCTGCAACAAAGGACTTCCGCTGCCGCACAGCCGCGCCCGCCGCACCGCACTGAGCCGGCCCCGCTTACGCGGCGACTCCGGGTCTGCCCACCAGCTCGCTGCGGCGTCCGCCAGGCCTTCCCCTCCCTCCCGCCCGCCCACCCACTCCGCCGCCGGCTGCTAGGGGCACCCGCGGTCGCCTGTTTGCTGCAACAAGTTTCTGCGTCGGGCTCCGGGGAGGCTGGCACGACCCGCACCGCGGCGCGGCCCGGCCACCCGCGCGCCCCTCTTCCCGAGGGCAGGGCTCGGGACCTCCTCCTCCTGTTTGCACAGCTGGCCGGGCCCGGGCTCCTCCCGACTCGCGAGGGCGGGATGCTGCGGCCCCCGCGCCCGTCCAGACGTCAGAGCCCGGCTCCGCAGCGCCCGGAGGCCGGGGGCGTCCCGGGGGCGCCGGTCCCCGCGCCCCGGGCTGGCCGCGCGGGGGGCCCGCGCCCGCCCCCGGCCCTGCCTGAGTCACTCCCCTGCCGTGCCCCGCCCGGGCTCCCGCGGCCAGGCCGCCCCGGCCCCGCGCCCTCACCCCTGTCGCGCGGCGGACACGCGGGCGCATCCTCCCCCACCCCGACCCCGAGCTGACGGGTGCCCGTGCTTTTTGCACACCCTGGGGAAAGTCCCCGGGTCACGCGGTTGTGTGTGTGGGGGGCGGCCGTGACGCGCACACGCGGCCCCACGCTTCCGCCTACAGTCACGACCGCCGGCCGCGCCGGCGCCCGGAGCGCGGGCCGACCCCCGCCCGGCCTCTCCGGCAGGCGGGCGGGCAGGCGCGCGCGCACGTACGCACGCACGCACTCCGCGGCGCCCCTCGCGGCCCCGCGGCCGGGCGCAGGGTCACGTGGGCCCAGCGCCCGGGCGGCCGGCGCGGGAAGCCGCGCGAGAGCGGGCCGCGGCGGTGCGTGAGCTGGCGCCACCGCGTGCCTTGCGTGGCGCGGGAGCCCGCCCCTCCCGCACGGCGGAGCCGGCCCGCCGGCGCGGCGGCGTCTGGGTAAGCGACGCGGCCCTGCCCCTGCCCCTGCCCCTGCCCCTGCCCCTGCCCCTGCGGGCCGCCCCGGGGCTCAGGCCGTCCCGCCGCGAGCCAGCGGGGGCGGCCTGCGAGCCGCGCGGGTCGCGGGACGGTGCGAGGAGCCGGGGCGAGAGGGGGTGCTCGGGGTCCGTTTGAGATGCCTGCCGGGGGCCGAGCAAGGCCGGAGTCGCCCCTCGCCGCCCGCGCGGGAGGCCGGGGCCGCGGGGCTGACCTTTCCTGGGCCGTGAGGACGCTGCGGCCGCCGCCCCTCCCCCGCCCACCGCACAGGAAGCTGCCCCCACGCCATCGCTGGTCTCGCCCTGAAGCCGGCCCAGCGCTTCTTTCTGAAGCGGGTCGGCTTCCCCCCGCCGCTTTGCCTGGCACGCGTGGCTGTCAGTAGCTGCTCAGGCGACCCCACGGCCGCCCGCGCCCGCGGGCGAGGGCTCCCGTTTGGCCGGCTTTTTTCCGGAGCCGCGAGTCCGTTTGGCCGAGGTGGTGTTTCTCCCGCGGGATTCCCACTTCGGAGTTGAGAGGGGGCGTGTGGAAAATCCGGGTTGTCCCCGTGGTTTTGCAGACGAAGGCCCCTGCGGGATGGAGGGGCCGCTGCGCGCTGCCTGGTCCTAGACTCGGCCACGCCAGTTACCCCACTCCGCGCCGGGGTGGCGTCTGCCGGAGGATCACTGGGCTTGGGAAGTCAGCCGTGGTCCCTGCGTGCTGGCCTTGGCCTTCGCATACTCATAGCATCCGTGTCCAGGCGGGAGGTGCTTGAGAGCCTGAAGCCCCTTCCCCTACCCCCGCCCTCCCCAGATTCAGCCCGATTCGCTGCCAGAATAACGTTTGCAGTGTAGTTTAATTCCTTAGGATAAAGGCTTGGAAGCTGTCTTTTGCAATCTGGATACGTGTTTGCTTCAAAGAGTTACAGAGAGAGAGTGCTTCCATCCGCTGGTTCATTCCCCAAACGGCCACAACGGCCAGGCTGAAGCCAGGAGCTTCTTCCGGGTCTCTCACATGGGTGCAGGCGCCCCAGGACTCGGGCCACCTGCTGCTGCTCTCCCAGGCACATTAGCCAGGAGCTGGATGAGAAGTGGAGCAGCCGGGACTCGAACCTGCACCCACGATGGGATGCTGGTGTCGCAGGTGGCGGCTTTGCCTGTCAGCCACAACGCTGGCCCCTGTGGATGTGGATGTGTTTAAATTGAGGGTACATTAGGAATCGGTTGTCAGGCATCACCGGGGATAGGTTAGATCTGAGGACTGGGCGTAGTCGGAATGCAGTGAAACATCAAGCTGGGGTGAGCTAGGAAGCAGGGAGGGGCCCCACGTGACCTGCCCTATCTTTTTTTGCCCAGATCTACCCGGAATGTCTGGTTTGGTGGTAGTGGAGGTGGATCCAGTTTGGCTGCTGTTCATTGAGTACCTACTATGAGCCACTGGTGATTTCTAATTCTTCCCAAAACGGAGGTGGTCCTGTGTCCGTGGTCAGACGTGTAAGCAGCGGGAAGAGACAAGCCGAGAGGGATTTACCTGGCTGCAGTGCGGCAGGCGTTAGCAGCAGAGTTTAAGACAAGATCACTTATCTCCCGCGTCCAGCCAGCACTGGCTTGCAGTGTATCTCGCTCCCACTTGAAGCCGGGAAGGGGGATGAGAGAATCGCCTGTGGCTGATTTATTGGCGCCTGTGGTTGCCCAGAGAGGCCAGGCAGGACTTTGAGCTGCCCTCTCTGCTTTAGAAAGTGCAGCTGTGCGCTTCCACCCTATCTCCTGAGGGGAATGCGAAGGAGCCAGGCTGTCTAGCAGGGGAGGAGGGGCCCAGCGCCTTGGCCAGGGCTGTGCTGGGAAGTGTTGCATAATGCCCACCCCACCACTGAACCAGAGTGATTTATTTCCTATGGGCCTGTGGGTGGTGCTCCACCAGCCTGTCCCTTTCAGTAATAATAGGGCCAGAGGAGAGTTGGGGGTTGTAGGTTGCAGCTCCCCCACCCCCACCCCACACACACACACTCGTTTTAAAGAAGCAGCGCAGGTGCTTTTGTGCTGGTAAGTTATAAAGGACACCACTTCTGTGCCCCCTCTTCTGATTTCTTCCAAATGGCTTGAGTCTCAGTCATTGGAGAGGAGGCTAAGGAAAATGCTGGTGCAGCATATAGTTGGCAGCACAGACTGTGGAGTCAGATCTGGTTGTTTATACCTTTTGCTAGTGGTGTGTCCTAACCCTAGATATCTTTTTCTCGTCTGGAAAATGGAAACGGAAATAATCCGCTCATCTGAGGCTTCCAGGGATAAGGGATGGAGAGCGCCTAGGCAAGGTCTTGCGTGTGGTATTTACTGTTGTAGGCACTAGCAGCTACTGAGAGTAACCAGGGTGGTGGTACTTTCCCTGGGAAAGGAAACCGCAGTGCTGGTTGAACCTGCTTAGGGAGAGTGGGAACAGACCTTAGTTTGAGGATTATTGGTTGAATTTCTTTACACTCCTGCCTTTCCTTTGCTAGCAGGAATTTTTTTTGTTTTCCCCCTGAGCTAGGGTGGTGGGGTGTGTGGATAAGTGTGTATAGTGGTAAGGCAGTTATTTGTGAAATTTTTCTAACTTCCCCGGTTTCAAACAGTCATGTGTGGATTCTGAAAAACTAGGCACTTTGAGAAAGGATTTCTTTCGTTTATGTGGGCAGTGTGTTCAAGGGACTGGAGTTCTGTGGCAGAGGGAGGGGGTCTTGGTTCCCTTGAGTTCAGAAGTTACAGTCACCGTTTGTGTTGTATTCTGGGTCTGGACTAACATCGTTGTCCTTTGCAGCTTTCTCCTGTCCTGTGGGTACCTTTTTTTTTTTTTTTTCCTGTTAGAAATACAGTCTTCATCTTTTTTTTTCAGTTAACAAAAAAGCTTTCCCCTTTCTTCACCAAGTCCTGACTTATTTTATTTATTTATTTATTTTTAGGATCCACCAGCCAGCTGCACTCACCTTCATTCACGTTCTTGTTTGCCTGGTGCTGTGGGTTTATCAGGCTCCCCACAGTGTCGGTTAGGTGGGTGTTAGAGGTACAGGAGGCCTCAAACTGACGCGGCCCTGTTCCATTAAAGATTCCTGGAGCCAGACTGCTCTTCCTGGCTCATCCACCACATTTTCTGTGGATTTTCACAGGCAGATGTCTGGATCAATGGTAGATTTTACCTCCAACTGTATATTCAGATTTGGAATTTCTATATCATTTTTAAGTATTAACAAAAATTTATGTTATTTAACAAAAACATATTTACTGTAAATATTTCTCCTTTTTTTCTTTAAAGATTTGTTTATTTATTTGAAAGAGTTACAAAGAGAGAGAGAGAGAGATCGAGATTGAGGTCTTTGATTCGCTGGTTAACTCCCCAAGTGGCCACAGTGGCCAAGGCTGGAGCAGTCAGAAGCCAGTAGCTTCATCTGGGTCTCTCACATGGGTGGCAGGGGGCCACGCACTTGGACCATCTCCTGGCTGCTTTCTCAAGCTCATTGGCGGGGAGCTGGATTAGGAGTGGAGCGGCTGGGACTCCAACCAGTACCCCTGTGGGATGCTGCTGTCCCACGTGGCAGCTTTACTCACTGCATCACCACACTGCCCCTAAAAAACTGAAAATGCGTGTTCCTCCCACCCCCACCCATGCCTAGCCCCACTAGTTTAGGAGTTCTTCCTTCCTCCCTCCTTCCCTCCTTTTCTTTCTCTCTCTCTCTCTCTCCCCCCCCTTCCTCCCTCCTTCTCTCTCTATCTCTCTTTCTTTCTTTCTTTTCATTTGAAAGACAGAGTTAGGTCTTCCATCTGCTGGTTCACTCCCCAGATGGCCACAATGGCTGGAGCTGCACCAATCTGAAGCCAAGAACCAGGAGCTTCTTCTGGCTCTCTCACATGGGTGCAGGGGCCCAAGGACTTGGGCCGTCTTCGACTGCCATCCCAGGCCATAGCAGGGAGCTGGATTGGCAGAGCAGCAGCCAGGACTCAAACCAGCACCCATATGGGATGCTGGCGCTTCAGGCCAGGGCTTTAACCCACTGCACCACAGCGCCAGCTCCCAAAGAGTACTTTGTTAATCTGGCCATTTTTTAGTTTAAGCTTACAAGTAGAAATGCAGTTGTTGACATTTGTTTATTTAATGTAATCAATATTGTTCCCACACTTTGCATGCTTCTTGTGAAATTGCTTCTTTAGTGACAGTGGTGTAAAGTTGTTCCATCTTACTGAGTCGGAGCTAGTCTAGAGTTACTGTAATCTGGAGAGTATGTAGGTTTTTGTAGTCTCTTAAATACCCATGTAACTTTACGGTGAAATAGTCTCTTGGGTTCCCTTGGTTCTTTGTTCTTCTGTGGCAGCAGTTTGTAATGGAGCCATCATGCTAGAATCACCTGGGGACGTTTTTAAATACAATACTCAGGCTCTGAGTGCAGCATTGCGTGGCAGGTGAAGCTGCGGCTTGCGATGCAGGCATCCCATATGGGCGCTGGTTTGCGTCCTGGCTGCTCCACTTCCTGTCCAGCTCCCTGCTAATGCACCTGGGAAAGCCAATGAAAGAGGGCCCAAGTGTTTGGGCCCCTGCCACCCATGTAGGAGGCCCGGATGAAGCTCCTGGCTCCTGACTTTGGCCTGGCCCAGCCCTAGCCTTAGTGGCCATCTGGAGAATGAACCAGCAGATGGAAGATTTTCTCTCGTCTCTCTCCCTCTCACTGTACCTCTGACTTTCAAATAAATAAATAATTTAAAAATAATAACGCACAGATTGGTGCCTCATTCCCATGGGTTCTGTCTGGGTTAGTCTGGGGAGGGACGCAGACATCAGCACAGCTCTCCGCAGAAGGTGTCACAGTGGAGCTGGCACCGAGAATCGCTGCTCCAGGATAAAACGATTTCCACATTCCTTCATTCTCTACGTGATCAGATAGCCTGCCTCCACAGTCGCGGGGAAGTACCTTGGACAAGTTTAAATTCATTGTGATCATGTGGCACTCGGTGTATTTTGCTTTTACCTTTATGTTTATAGCCATGAGTTAAGTAGCTCAAAAAAACGGTACATATTTCTCTGCTAGCTCTCCGTCTCCTGTCTTAATTATAGTTCATCATAAAGTCTCAAGGGTGGGGACCTACTGAGAAGGAAAGGTTGTTTATTTTCCTGCAAAACAGATGTCTTGATTCTTTTGTTTTTTTCTTTTTTAATGTGTTTTTTGAAATCCGTGCATATTTCATAATATCCATGAACTTTTTTTTTAAATTTATTTATTTGAGAGGTAGAGCTACAGACAGAGAGAGGGAGAGAGAGAGAGAAAGGTCTTCCATCTGCTGGTTCACTCCCCAGTTGGCTGTAGCAGCTGGAGCTGGGCCGATCCAAAGCCAGGAGCTTCTCCTGGGTCTCCCACGTAGGTGCAGGGGCCTAGGGACTTGGGCCATCTTCTGCTTTCTCAGGCCATAGCAGAGAGCTGGATCAGAAGTGGAGCAGTTGGACTCAAACCAGGGCCCATGTGGGATGCCGGCACCACAGGCAGAGGTGTAGCCTGCTAGGCCACAGCGCCGGCCCCTGTTTTTTTTCTTAAGGGTTCCTACAGCCTGAGAGAGTGATGAGCTTTGTAGTTCAGTATATCATTCTGGCTACCGAGGGCCTAGTCTAACTGATACAATACATTTTTAAAGGAAAATAAAAGATATTGAATGTCAAGCCAATTTTGAATTAAACAAGTGTAGATACTGGTAAAGTTGTTCATCTCACTTTGAATTAAAACAGTTTAGAAAGTAAGATTTTTCTTCTCTCATATAAGTGTCAATGTTAAACCTTTTGTTATAATACAAATATCACTTTGATAATAGATTTTGTTTTTAAATGTAGCATCCTAACATTTGGTTCTTGTTTTTGTAAATAAAATGATAAATTATTTTTCTGAACCCTTTTCACATCTGAAAATTCACACCAAAAATTCTCAGATGTAACTTCTAAAATATTTCTGTCTGTATGGGAAACTCTGGATATGCCATATCCTAGAGAAAATCAAATTGATGATCAAAGAAATGATGTGACTGGGCAGGGCGGAAGGCATACAACCTAGTTAAGATGCCACTTGGGACAGCTGTATTCCATAGCAGAGGGCCGAACTCTGCTCCCACGTCCAGCTTCCTGCTGGTGCACACCAGGGAGGCAGCAGCTGACGGCTCCGGTAATTGGGTCTCTCCCACCTACGCGGGAGACCTGGGTTGAGTTCCCAGTGCCTGGCCCAGCTCCAGCTGTTACAGGCATTAGGGGAGTAAACCAGCCAATAGGAGCTTTCTCTCTGTCTCTGTCCATCTCTCTAGTAAACAAAATATACCCATATTTTTAATAGGAAACCATAAGCAAAGGCTGTATAAGAAGCCTATCAAGTTGCAAAGTAGGTTGTATTAGAAAGTTTTCTAATAACTTTGCAATGGATTAGAGCTATTGACTCAAGGTAAAGTTTGAGTATATTGCCGTAAAACATCAGAAGTCTCCTGTTAATACAAACAAGTTTGAATGAACCTGCTATATGTTTGTTTTTTTTTTTTTTCTTTAACAGATCTGAAGTTGTTTCACTTTGTAAGCTTGGAAAACTTTACCCCTTTTTTTGAGTCAGCATTTTTGCAAGAACTGTCAGTATATGCTTATCTGTTCAGAGTTCTAGATGGGAATTTTGAAAGGGAAGACACTTGGTTGAAAGTCAGACTTGCAGCACTACCTCACTATGTAATGGTAGTTGCCTGTGTTGGGTACCTCTCCTGCCTTCTCTGAGCTGTGGTTCCTCAACCTCGCATAGAACTAATAGTCTCCTCTCTACTATGTCATAGGATCAGAAAGTCAGTGATTGTCAAAATGTGGTTGAAGGCGCCCCTGGAGGTTCCTGGAACCCTTTGCGAGGATCTGCAGAATCTGACAAGGCCAAATTCTCAGTGTACGTGAACCAGCACATCAAATGCAGAAGCAGAGAAGAATCCAGCTGTATTTTTAAAGCCAAATATTAAAAAAGATTGTAGAGTACGAAAGTGTCACTCTCTTCACTTGTTTTTGATGTTTTAGAAAAAAGTTAATATGAAATGCGTTTTTAACCATTATTTTAAATTAATATTTTTTATATTCTTTTAATTTTTTTAAGGATTACAGAGACAGAGATCTTCCATCCACTCATTTACTCCCCATATGTCTGCAATGGCCAGGATTGGGCCAGGCCAGAACCAGGAGCTTCATCCAGATCTCCCATGTGGGTGGCAGGGGTCCAAACACTTGGACTGTCTTCCGCTGCTTTTCCCAGGCCATCAACAGGGAGTTGAATCAGAAGTGGAGCAACCAGGACTTGAATTGGTGCCCATATGGGATGCTGGCATTTCAGGCAGTGTTTTTACCTGCTATGCCACAACGCTGGCCCAAATGTCTTTTTTTTAAAAAAGATTGTATTTATGTAAAGTCTTTGATGTGGGCCTGTGCTGTGGCGTAGCAGTGCTGGCATCCCATATGGGTACCAGTTTGGGTCCCAGCTGCTCTACTTCCTATCCACCTCCCTGCTAATGCTCCTGAAAAAACAGCAGAAGATGCCCCAAGTACTTGGGGTCCTACATCCACGTGGGAAACCCGGAAGAAGCTCTTGGCTCCTGGCTTCAAGTCGGCCCAGTTCCATCCGCTGCAGCCATTTGGGGAGTGAACCAGTAGATGGAAGCACTCTGTCTCTCTCTCTCTCTCTCTCTCTCTCTCTCTCTCTAACTTTGCCTTTCAAATAAAAATAAATAAATATACTTTTTTTTAAAAAGTCTTTTAAAGAGTTACAGAGAGAGAGGGAGACACAGGATCTTCCCTATGCAGGTTTACTCCCCAAATGGCTGCAATGGCCAGGCTGGCCAAGCCAAAGCCAAGAGCCTGGAACTTCATCCAGGTCTCCCACATGGATGCAGAGGCCCACACACTTAGGTCATCTTCTGCTACTTTTCCAGGTGCGTTAACAGGGAGCCAGATTGGAAGTGGAGCAGCCGGGACTGGAACTCGTGCCCATATGGGATGTTGGTGTCGTAGGCAGCAGCTTAGTCTGCTAGGCCACAGTGCCTGTCCCTAATTTTTAATATGGTGAATATTGATAAGCATTATCTATATAAACAACAGCTCTTCATAATCCTCAACACTTATTTTGAGAGTATCAGTGAATCCTGAGACCAAAGCTTTTAGAACTGCTGGATAAAGGATATTGGCTGAGTGGTTTCCTGTTGAGACAGTACTGCAGATAGAAATTGTAGGCTCAAAAAAATTTAAAAATTACCAGATGACATATGAGAGTCATAGAGACTGGAAGAGGGGCATGAAGGACCCAGCTGAATGCACGAGAGGATGGCTGAAACCAGGGTAACAGCCTCTAATCTTGTTTGAAAAAAGGGGCCAAAGCTCCATGCAACCACATGGCTGGAAAGTGTAGCAGGAAACCCCAGAAAGGACGCTGGGCTGCTGGCCCCCAGTACCGTGTATCAACTTTGCTGGGCTTGCTTGCCAACCCCTGGGCTACTCACGTGTAGCGCAGCCTCCAAACAGCACGCTTAAGGCTGCAAAAACTGAACAGAGATTGCAGCTGCTACCCACCATAGAGAGGCAGAACTTGGAGTCTAATGCCAGCCAAGCTGTCTGCAAAGACTTGCACACTCTCTGGAGAGGTATTGTAGAATCCAGAGTTTATTGCATGTGTATTGATCACACTATCATACTTTCTAGGATGTAATCCAAAATGACTAGCTACGGGAAAAACAAAACCAAACCAGGACGCTGACACCCTAATCAATGGAGATGGTGTGTACCGGGCCCCCGGGGTGGATTTAGCGCATAAGACAGAGCGGCTCTTAGAGGGAAAGCAGAGTGGGATGGTGATGTGTGAACAGATAGGAAGCCTCAGCAGAGAGACAGAAACTTCAAAAAGAAGGAGAATTTTAGACCTGAAAACAACTATCTAAAATGTAAAACTGTGAATAGGTTTGACGGATTAGAAAAGACGGAGGCGTTGAATTTGACGATTGATTGATAGAAATTATGTCGTCAGAAGCCGTGGAAAGAAATGGGTGTGTGTGAGAGTTCTCTGAAAGCCTCACTCCTCCATGTGTCAGGTTCATGACTCCGGGTTTCCTTCTAGGCCTGCGCTCACCTCCGCCCTTTGCAAGTGAACTGACTTCCTGGCCTGCCAGCCAGTGCCACCTGTAAGAGCTTGCACGTCCTCACCTCAGTCCTCTTGTCGCCACAGCTAGTTGCCACACTGGTACTTGTCTCAGTCCTGGCTTCATGGAGAGACTGCTCCTGTCAGTGTGAAGGGCTTCCTGGGGTCTCTGTGCCCACCCTTGGTAGCCTCTGCCTCCAACATCCCCTCCGTGGGGTAGTTTGCCCTCGCTGCTTCCCTGCGCTGCGCTGGCCTCACTTGGGGACAGTATCCGGGTCCTTGCGCCGTGGCCACCGCCTGCCTTCTGAACCCTTGCCTTCCCTCACCTCCTTTGCCCTCCTCACTGACAGCGACGCTTCCTTGTTTCGCATCTTCTGCCATATTGTGCCTCTTCTGTGTGTCCCCAGGGTTCATTCTTAACTTTTTCCCCTTTTATTTCTCTCTACTTTATAGTCCCCTTACCAGCTGGTCATTTCGGCCCTGTCACTTCAGAGGCCTGCTCTCCCTCTTGCCCTTGCGCTCTCTGTGGCCCAGTCCTCCTTATTGTCTCCTCTGATCACTAAACATTCCTACCAGGACGTCCTGGGGCAGGCACCATGAACACCCATGTCCAGAAGCTCCTCTTACCAACCCAGTTTTGTTTTTTAAGATGCACTCATTTATTTACTTGAAAGAGTGATGAGCAAAGACAAAAATGTCTTCCATCTACAGGTTCACTTCCCAAATGCCTGCGGCAACCAGGGCTGGGCCAAGCTGAAGCCAGGAGCCTGGAACTCCATCCAGAGCCCCCGACGGATGGCAGGGAACCCAAGTACTTGGGCTGTCGTGGGCTGTCTTCATAGGTGCGTTAGCAGGGAGCTGGATCAGAAGTGGAGCAGCCGGGGCTGGTGGCATGACTCAGTGGGTTGAGCTGCTGCCTGTAACGCCAGCAACCCATATGAGCGTTGCTTCCAATCCAGCTCCCTGATAATGTGCCTGGGAAAGCAGAGGAAGATGGCCCAAGTGCCTGGGCCCCTGCCAATCAAATGGGAGGCTCCAGATGGAGTCCCTGGCCTCTGCCTGGTGGGGATTTGGGTAGTGAACCAGCAGATAGAAGATCTCTCTCTCTCTCTCCCTCTCTTGCTGTCACTCTGCCTTTCAAGTAAATAAAATAAATCTTAATAAATAAAGTGGAGGAGCCAGGACTAGACAGGCACTTGGATATGGGATTGGGCATCCCAAGTGGTGGCGTAACCCACCAAGCCAGTTTTGAATGCCTCACCCCTGGCATTTGGGGATTTTGCCTTTATAGCAACACCTAGCACATAGCTGTTACTCTGCAAATATGATCTGAAGGAATGGATGAATTACTCCAGTTACCCACGCTGGGATTCTGAGACTCACCTTTGACTAATCTCTGTGGCTGACCACTTCCAGACTGTTACGTTACAAGTCATGTCATCTCTGTCTGGTCTGTCCCTTGCATTCCTTCTTTCATTCCCACTGCTGTTACTTGGATATTATGGTAGGATCTTACCCATTCTTTCCTTCTCTATTCTTTTCACTTGCTCATTCTTTTTATGTGTTCTTGCTAAAGCAGTCTTTTAATTGATTTGAAAAATGAGAGTGAAATCTTCCATCTGCTGTTTCACTCCCCAAGCCCCAACAGCTGAAGTTGGGTCAGGCTGAAGGAGGGAGCCTGGAACTCCCTCTGGGTCTCCCATGTCGCTGGCAGGAACCCAGCCTGAGCCTTCACATACTGCCTTGCAGGATGCACATTAGCAGGAAGCTGGGTCAGAAGCAGACCCAGGACCAAGTGTAGGGACTCTAATGTGGGATGTGAGTGTAGCAAGCAGCAGCTTAACCAGTGCACCAAACGCCCACCCCTGCTGAAGTAACCTTGACCCACAAACCTAACAGTGGTGATAACTGGGATTTATTGAACACTTAATATGGACCTCACTACTTGTAAGTGCTTATACATGTTATTAAATACACATAAAACCTATGAAGTAGATGCTATTATCCTGTCTTACAAATGAAACCAAAGGCCAGAGAGTTAATAGGTAGTAAATGACAGAGCTAGAATTTTATACTGAGTCCAGAGTCCAAGCTTTAACTGCGATTCTGCCTTACACCAAATATGTAACTAATCAGGCTGTTCTTACTCAAACATCCTAGATGGCTCATTTCAAACACAACTTGGGTTATCTTTTTTCTTTAAGTTTTATTTATTTGAAAGTCAGAGTTACACAGAGAGAGGAGAGGCAGAGAGAGAAGAGGTCTTCCATCCAATGGTTTACTCCCAAATTGGCTGCAACGGCCAGAGCTGCGCCGATCCGCAGCCAGGAGCCAGGAACTTCTTCCGGGTCTCCCACGCGGGTGCAGGGGCCCAAGGACTTGGGCCATCTTCTGCTTTCCCAGGCCATAGCAGAGAGCTGGATGGGAAGTGGAACAGCTGGGTCTAGAACCAGTGACCTTATGGGATGCCGGCACTTTAGGCCAGGGCGTTAACCCAGTGCGCCACAGCGGCGGCCCCAGGTATCTTTTTTTAAAAGAGAATTATTAGCACTACCATACACTGGCTCACTCCTCAAATGCCTGTGCTTGAGACCAGCCAGGCCAAAGCTGGGAGCTGAGAACTCGATTTAGGGTCTTCCTGAATGGGTGGCAGGAACCCAATGACTGGAGCTATCACCTGCTGCCTCCCAAGTCTACACTGGCAGGAAGCTGGAGGCAGGAGGCAGGTGTCAAACCCCCAAGTACTGTGATGTGGGATGCAGGCATGTTAACCCGCAGGCCAACACCCGCACCGAGCGGACCATTTAGTCTTAGGTTTAGCATCGACTGTGAGCGGACCCCGTTTCTCCTTAACTCCTCATGCATCTGGTTTCCTACCCCTCCCAGTAGTTTTCCTCATTCGGTTTCTCTTGTTTGTTCATGTAAGTTCAAGTGCCCTGGTTTCCATTGGGTCACCTGAAGTCATCTCCCCTTGTACAGCGAGTGTGCTTACGGCACCTCACCGCTCCTACGTCCCTCGTGATGGCTGCTCTGTGCTTTGTCTCCCCGTGTGAGCCTGCACTCCTCCCGAGTACCGCATCTATGTCTCTTCTTGCTGCTTCATGCCTCGTACAATCATGCTTTCAAGTATTTTTCTTTATGAAATTTCCCTTCGAAAGATCTCTGTTATTAAATAAGCAAAGAATTTGACTATTGCTCATAGACCATTAACCACGAGATTTCTCTATGTGGTTTATTAGCATGCCATTTCTCATTTCTATATTGTCCAGTAGCTCATTATACTAATGCACTATATATAATAAGAAGAAATAATGAATGCAAATGTCTATGATCTGTGGGTTTGGGGTTTTTTTTCTTTTTTTTTTTTTTTTTTTTTTTGAGCCTATGTAAGATTAGTTTAAGTTACTTCGATTGGAGCCATTTCATTGATTTTTTTTTTTTTTTTGACAGGCAGAGTGGACAGTGAGAGAGAGACAGAGAGAAAGGTCTTCCTTTTGCCGTTTGTTCTCCCTCCAATGGCCGCTGCGGCCAGCGCACTGCGGCCGGTGCATCGCACTGATCTGAAGGCAGGAACTGGGTGCCTCTCCTGGTCTCCCATGCAGGTGCAGGGCCCAAGCACTTGGGCCATCCTCCACTGCACTCCCGGGCCACAGCAGAGAGCTGGACTGGAAGAGGCGACTGGGACTAGAACCCGGTGTGCCAGCACTGCAAGGCAGAGGATTAGCCTAGTGAGCCGTGGTGCCGGCCCATTGATTTTTAAATGTGTGTTTTTCCCATGTTGAAATTCCCACATTAGTTTTTAATTTAATCGCCCTGATTTTTAATTTGAAATTGTTTTTGATGAAGAATTGTAGGTATCTATGAGGTACAGTGTGACATTTCAACACCTGGATACAATGTATCCTGATAAAATCACAATAATCAACATTGTCCCTTCTTTGACATTGTTTTATAATTAAGGAATCGGAGTGCCTCTCTGCTCATGTGAGTGTCATTAATGGTTTTTTAGATTCAGGGATATGTGGTAAATACAATAAGTAGTGACTTTTGATTAAATGACTTCTTGGGACAATACTCACACTTTGGGTTTGGGGTATATTTTAATATATATAAAGTCTCTGTAGCTTCTGTTATTTCATTGTTCCTTGAAGTCTTTTTTTAAAAGATTTTATCTATTTGACAGGTAGAGTTACAGAAAGTGAGAGGGAGAGAGAGAGAGAGAGAGAGAAAGGGAAGTCTTTTAAAAATGAGACAGTAAGGGGTAAGTTGTTTTGTTTTTTTTTTAATTTGGGGAGATATGAAGGAAGTGTGTTTGAATAAGTAGGCTTTAAAAGTATTGCGTGCATAGGCCAGCGCTGCAGCTCCATAGGCTGATCCTCCGCCTGCGGCGCCAGCACACCGGGTTCTAGTCCCGGTCGGGGCGCCGGATTCTGTCCCGGTTGCCCCTCTTCCAGGCCAGCTCTCTGCTGTGGCCTGGGAGTGCAGTGGAGGATGGCCCAAGTGCTTGGGCCCTGCACCCCATGGGAGACCAGGAGAAGCACCTGGCTCCTGCCTTCGGATCAGCGCAGTGTGCCGGCCGTGGCGGCCATTGGAGGGTGAACCAACGGCAAATGGAGGACCTTTCTCTCTGTCTGTCTCTCTCACTGTCCACTCTGCCTGTCAAAAAAAGTATTGTGTGCATCTAGAGTTAAAAGAATCAAGTTGCAGGGGCTGGCGCTGTGGCATAGTGGGTAAAGCCGCTGCCTGCAGTGCCGACATCCCAGCTGCTCCACTTCCAATCCAGCTCTGTGTTACGGCCTGGGAAAGCAGTAGAAGATGGCCCTTCACCCTCATGGGAGACGCGGAAGAAGCTCCCAGCTCCTGGCTTCAGATCAGCTTAGCTCTGGCTGTTGTGGTCATTTGGGAAGTGTACCAGCGGATGGAAGACCTTTCTTTCTGGCTCTACCTCTGTCTTTGAAATAAATAAAATAAATCTCAACAAAAGGAATCAAGTTGCAAGATTGCTAGAGCACAATATTATTTATGTGAAATTTTAAAACATAAAGAAATCTTTACTGCACTGTTAAGGAACACATACCTAAATGGTAAGACAGTGAGGATGTATGAGAGACTTGCGAACACCAAATTCGGCATGGTCAGTACTCTGGTGTGGGCAGGATGAGGGAGAGATGTGGGGGTCTCTGTCCTATCCGGAATGTGTATGTTCTGTGCTGGTTGGTGGGCATTTGTTATGTTCTCCATACCAACTTCCCTATCTGAAACGTTCTATAATTTAAAAAAATAAGGGGGGGGGACAGTGTGGAGATTAAACCTCTAAGTTTGTTTAGCTCCCACGGTGGAGTTCTCCACTCATCCTTGACCCCCCCCCTCAGTTTCCCTCTCAGAAGTGAGCGTTTTACTGGTTTCTTTGAACCTTTCCAGCAGGAATATATTTACACAGAAATTCTCGAGCCACCCTTAAAAGTGAAGTAACCAGTGTGGGCATTTGGCAAAGCAGTTAAGACACCACGTGCCCTGTCCTAGCACCTGGATTCTGGTCCCAGAGCGTCTTGCTAATGAACACCCTGGGAGGCAACAGGTGATGGCCCACGGAGTGGGTCCCTACCACCCACATGGGAGACCCTGATTGAGTTCTGGGCGCCTGGCTTTGGCCTGGCCCAGCCCTGGCTGTTGTGTGCATTTGAAGAGTGAACACGCGAATAAGAAATGTCTGTCTGTCTCTCTCTGGTCTCTCAAGATGTCTCTCCATCTCCTCTTCCCCCTTGAAATAAAGTGAAAATACCTAAACACAATTTTTGAAAGATAACCACTTAGCTTCTTTTACATAAATGGTACTCTTCTCCCTACCCTTTTACACTGTACCTTTTGTACTTGCTAATATGTTCTGGAGACGACTACACATCAGTACGTTACATTTGTAGTTTTAATAAAAACTACCTGTCATCATTACTAATTCTCATCCTTGTTAGTAGTTACCTTCCAGACTTTATCTGCTAACATGCTTACAGGTTGGTTTGCCGCATGGGGTTTGCTTAACCAGCAGGAAATCAAGTTTCTCCCGAGTGCCAGGCTTCCCAGGGTGCCTTCATGGGCTAACTCTCCCTGGCCTGTCTGCTCCAGCCTGGGAGAGGGGGAGGAAGGCAGTGAGGGCGGGCTGAGTTGCCTGCCGCCGGCCAGCAGTGTGACCGTGGGTACATTACCTAGCTGCCCTTGCTGACCCCTCTTCTTCTGGCAGAGGCACTCGGTAGAGCCCCTGCCTGTGGAGCTGCATGGAGAACGAGCGAAACACACCTGCCCGACGGGACGCACCATCCCGTGTAGCTGTTTTTATTAGGCCACCCGTTACGCCGCGGCCGTGCGCCCCTCGCCTGGTAGACCTTGGTCTCTGACCGCCGCTCAGAACCTGCGCCCCAGGGGAGCCCTTTCCGCCGCGCTGCCTTCTCCCGCAAGCGCCGGCGCAGTGGGCGGAGGAGGTGGTGGCGCGCAGCCCAGGGCCACGGCGCCCGGAGTTTTGTTTCTCCTCCTCGTGCGTTGTCTTTGCCGCCTGCTCAAACAGTGATGAACAATTTCATTTAAATTCAGGTCTCCGCGCCACTCTGCAGGGATGTAGGAACTGTAGCTAATTACACACACACACACATATACATTGTATGTAGCTACCCGCATGCACACGTACACTCACCTACTCACGTTGTCCCTCTTCTCAGAGCCACGATGGACACTGCTGGCCATAGCCTCGTGCTCCTCCAGCAGCTGAACATGCAGCGGGAGTTCGGTTTCCTGTGTGACTGCACCGTTGCTATTGGAGACGTGTACTTCAAAGCCCACAGAGCCGTGCTGGCTGCCTTCTCTAACTACTTCAAGATGATATTCATTCACCAGACGAGGTGAGGAGGGGACTGTGTGTGTCAGAACGACTTTTAGTGTTAAATGTATGCCTTGTTAGGATGCTATTTTGGGTGTTCGTTATGAGGATACCCTAAGAAATAAGACAGTTCATAATGCTTTTAATCAAGCTCAATAGGTAGGGTTCATGATGGAAGACAAGAGGGAAAACGGTAATGGCTAACATTTATCGAAGGCTTATCCCATACCCAAACACTTAAGTATTAACCCTTAATTAATAATGAATTATAATGTAAATTCTGTCGTCCTGTTCTAGAGAAAAGGAAACAGACCGAGTTGTTGCATAAGTTGCCCATCCAGGGTTGTACAGCTAATAGCTGGATTCAAATGAAGCTAAGGATCTGTGCCCTTACTCATTAAGTTGTTGATTTCCATTGCGTTAGCACTTTGGTAGCAAGGCCTCAGTGTCATAATTCACATTATAGTTCAAAGGCCTTTGGATATTTTTCTCCAAAGAGTTATTTTGCCCTTTTGAATTTGGGTTATCCTAACATAATAGGTGTGTAGGGAGAGAGCAGAACAGTGCTACTCAGACTCTGAGTTTTTAGTAAAGAGTAATTTTAGCCTGTCCAAAATTGCAAGTGATGGAGCACTCGGGTTTTTCCTTCAGGGTCCAGCTTCCGTGATACATGTTTGTTTAATTGTTCATTCGTTCAGATCCTAACTAAGAACTTAGGTGAGAGGTGCTGAGCTAGGCCCCGGGAACACCCCCTGCCCCCCAGAAGTTTGCAGTCGGGTACAGGGCATCCGTAACTGCCCCGCGGCCTCCTTGTCTGTAAAGGACCGCAGCAGCATCCTCCCCCTTTGGATGCAGAGAAGGTTAAATGGATCGATGATGGGAAGACGCTCAGAGCTCTGCAGTGTTGGCTGCTGTTGTTGGCGTGGTGAGTCTGCTGCTGAATGGCACACAGGGTAGGCCAGCGTCTCCGGTAGCTCTGATGGAGGTCCTCAGAGCATCCACGAAGGGCTGGCATTCAGCCTAGTGGCCAAGACACTGCTTCAGAAGCCCGCCTCGGGAGGCATGTGGCACAGCAGTTAAGATGCCACTGGTGGGGTGGCATAGAGGCAAAGTCACCACCCGCAGTGCCGGCTTCCCACATGGAAGAGTCCCAGCCGCTCTTCTTCTGATCCAGCTCTCTGCTATGGCCTGGGAAAGCAGTAGAGGATGGCCCAAGTCCTTGGGTCCCTGCACCCATGTGGGAGACCTGGAAGATGTTCCTGGCTCCTGGCTTCAGATTGGCTTGGCTCCGACCATTGCAACCATTTGGGGAGAGAACCAGTGGATGGAAGACCGACCTCCCCCAACCCCCGCCTCTGTAACTCTGCCTTTCAAATAAATAAATACATCTTAAAAAGGAAAGGTGCCACTTGGGACCCCCACACTCCATATCAGAGTGCCTGGGTTCAAGTCCCTGCTCAGCTCCTGATTGCAGCTTCCTGCTAATGTGCACCCTGGGAGGCAGCAGGTGATGGCTCAAGGACTTGGGTCTTTGCTACCCATGTGGGAGACCCGGATTGAGTTGCTGGCTCCTGGCTTCAGTTTGCCCCAGCTCCAACTATTGCAGGACGTTTGAAAAGTGAACCAGTAGATGGAAGATCTTTGTCAAAGTCTTTCTGCCTTTCAATAAATAAAAGTCAATTAAAGAAGAGTACACATCCCGCATCAGAATATCAGAATACCTTGGTTTGATTCTTGGCTCTGGCTCCTAATTCTAGCTTCTAATGCAGACCCCTGGGAGGCAGTGGCGATGGCTCAGGTAACTGGATCCCTGCCAACCTGGATTGAGTCCCTGGCTCCTGACTTTAGCCTTGGCCCGGGCACATTGCAGGAATTTGGGGAGTGAGCCAGCATACTCTCTCCCTGTCCATCTGTGTGTGACTCTACTTCTCAAATAAGTGAATAGATAAATAATTCATGAAAAATGCGTATTTTAATAGCTGCAAGGATCTCAAGGGTTTTTTGCAGCAAAATAAACCTATGTTTTCATTCCATTTTCTCATAAGTTTTTTTGAAGTACCCCCATATTTTGGAAGCCAAAATAAAGTTAGCATAACTTAATTTTTTTAATAATTTTTATTTTTTTTTTATTTTTTTATTTATTTTTGACAGGCAGAGTGGACAGTGAGAGAGAGAGACAGAGAGAAAGGTCTTCCTTTGCCGTTGGTTCACCCTCCAATGGCCGCCGTGGCCGGTGCGCTGCGGCCGGCGCACCGCGCTGATCCGATGGCAGGAGCCAGGTACTTATCCTGGTCTCCCATGGGGTGCAGGGCCCAAGCACTTGGGCCATCCTCCACTGCACTCCCTGGCCACAGCAGAGAGCTGGCCTGGAAGAGGGGCACCAGGACAGAACCGGTGCCCCGACCGGGACTAGACCCCGATGCGCCGGCGCCGCAAGGCAGAGGATTAGCCTAGTGAGCCGCGGCGCCAGCCTAATTTTTAAATATTACTAATTTCATTAGACTCTTTCCAATTTTGAAATATTTGTAATGTACTTATGTATGTGTGTGTGGTGTGTGCATAAGATTTCACATCATAACAGTTGTCCTAGTTTAGCGGCAGTGATCATATTCCCAGTGTGTGCAGTCACTCCCTCTGCCTGCTTCCAGAACCTTTTCATCACCCTAAATGGAAACTCTGTCCCCTTAAGTCCATTAAGTCTCAAGTTTTCATTTCCATGAATATTTCAGTGAAATTGACACAGGTGCACTAAACTATGTTGGAAATCATAACTTAGAGCTTATATATCCTTTACTGTCCTTAAGAATGAAAACAGATTGTCTTTTATCTGGCACGTGGGACATACGTATCTTTTACATGTATAAGCGCTGCACTACAAGTAGCACATTGGGCACTGACAGCATCTTCTCATACTCTACACGGCATACCAAGAAGTGACTTTCATGACTGCCCCTGCACCTGTGTGGGAGACCCAGATGAAGCTCCTAGCTCCTGGCTTCAGCCTGGCCCAGCTGTGGCTGTTGCAGCCATTTGAGGAGTGAACCAGCAGATGGAAGATCTCTCTCTCTCTCCGTCTGTCTGTCTGTAACTCTGCCTCTCAAATTTAAAAAAGAAAAAAAAAAAAAAAAAAAGAACACCTGAAACATACTTAATTCAAAGTTACCATAAGTGGTATATTTATTGTTTAATTCCAGTTTTTATCGTCCTATATGAAACATCCCCTGCCCTATAACCTCTGATCTTTCTATGGATTTGCCTGTTTTGGCAAATTTGAGGTAAATTATACAATAATTGTCCATTTGTGTCTAGCTTATTTTACTCAGCATAGTATTTTCAGGGTTCATCCATGTTGTAGCATGTGTCAGAACATCATTCGTTCTTTTCTGTAGCCGATTAATAGTCCATTTTGTTTATTTTTTAAAATATTTATTTACTTGAAAGGCACAGTTAGAGAGGGAGAGGCAGAGAGAGCGAAAAAGAGATATTCCATCTACTGTTTCACACCCAAAGTGGCCAAAACAGCCAAGGCTGGGCCATAACAAAGCCAAGAGCTTCTTTCAGGTCTCCCACATGGGTGCACGGACCAAGGACTTGGGCCATCTTTCATTGCTTTTCCAGGCCACAGCAGGGAGCTGGATTGGAAGCAAAATAGACAAGACTCAAACCTGCACCCATATGGGATATTAGCACCACAGGCAGTGGCTTTACCCACCACACCACAATGCCAGTCTATTTTATGTTTTTAAAAAGATTTATTTATTTATTTGAAAGTTAGAGAGAGATCTTCCATCTGCTGCTCTGGTTCACTCCCCAGATGGCCATAATGGCCACAGCTGGGCCAGGCCAAAGCCAGGAGCTAGGAGGGTCTTCCGGGTCTCCCACATGAGTAGCAGGGGCCCAAGCACTTGGGCCATCTTCCACTGCTTTTCCATACCATTAACAGGCAGCTGAATTGGAAGAGGAGCAACTGGGACTCAAACTGGTGCCCATATGAGATACCGGTGGTGAGGGCAGCAGTTTTACCTGCTGCGCCACAACCCTGGGCCCTTCCATTATATTTATATGCCACATTTTGTTTATTCATTCGTCTTTTGATGGACACTTAGGTTTCCATTATTGTGGCTACTGTGGATAATAAAGCTGCAGTAAACATTGACCTACAGATATCTGTTTCAGTCCCTGTTGTTCTTTTGGTTATAGATATATTAAGTAAATGCTTACATTTTTCAAGTGCAGGGTACCTTTTTTGTTTAAACTTGATGAAGGTGAGTTGTGTTTTATTTGTTTATGTATTTGAGAGGTAGAGTTACAGAGAGAGAGAGAGAGAGAAAGGTCTTCCACCACTGGTTCACCCCACAAATGGCTGCAACAGCTGGAGCTGAGCCATCCAAAGCCAGGAGCTTCTTCTGGGTCTCCCACTCGGGTGCAGGGACCCAAGCACTTGGGTGATCTTCCACTGCTTTCCCAGGCCACAGCAGAGAGCTGGATCAGAAGTGGAGCTGCTGGGACAGGAACCGGTGCCCATATGGGATGCTGGCGCTGCAGGCAGATGCTTCGTCTCCTAGCGCTGGCCCCACAGTACCTGTTTATCATCATTCTTCTATAGTATATAGAGTGCGTATCACTTCGGAGTCCCTGGGAGAATGTTGAAATAATCACAATATCCGTGTTCTACTTCAGACAGTAGATCAAAGACACGGCCGCAGAAACTGGTGTAAAATGAGTGTTAAGTTTTTGTTGCGGTGTTTCATCGAGGCAGGCGAAATGTGAACTCCATGGGCAGAAACTGCTTTAGCCTGGGGTTGTGCTGTTAACTACACGGCTGGCCACACTGTTCCATCTGTCGTTTTCTGACAGCGAATGCATAAAAATACAGCCGACGGACATCCAGCCCGACATCTTCAGCTACCTGCTGCACATCATGTACACGGGCAAGGGCCCGCGGCAGAGCGTGGACCACGGGCGGCTGGAAGAGGGCATCCGGTTCCTGCACGCGGACTACCTGTCGCACCTCGCCACGGCCATGAACCAGGCGTTCTCGCCGGAGGCCGTGCAGTCCTCCAACCTGTACGGCATCCAGATCTCAACGACCCAGAAACCAGCCGCGAAGCCAGGGCTGCAGGCGGCCCAGGCCCCTTCCGGCAGCGGCGCGGGCAGGGCGGCGACGCAGGGCGACCACGCCCAGCTGCAGCTGTCCCTGGCCATTGGGCTGGACGAGGGCGCCGCGGACGTGCAGGGCGCCCACCGCGCGGCGCAGGCCGGCGCCGAGCTCCAGAGGCCGCCGGCGGCCGTCAAGCAGGAGCGGGGTGACCCGGAGGCCGTGCCCGCGCAGGGCCAGCGCCCGCCCTCCGCAGAGGCGGCGGGCCCGGCTCTTCCAGAGAGCAGCAGCCGGGCGCACGCGTGCCACTACTGCGGGGAACGCTTCGACGCCCGCGGTAGCCTCCGCCAGCACCTGCACACCCACGTGTCCGGGGCGCTGCCGTTCGGGGTGCCGGCGTCCATCCTGGAGAGCAATGACCTGGGCGAGGTGCACCCGCTGCAGGAGAGCCGCGCGGCCCTGGCGCGCCGCCGGCTCAGCGCCCTGGGCGGCCAGGAGGGTGGGCGGCAGCAGCCCGGGCCCGCGGCCCGCGGCCCCGCCGAGCCTCTGCAGATCAGCCAGGTGGCCTTGATCTCCAAAGACGCGGAGCCGGTGGAGCTCAACTGCAACTTCTCCTTCTCCAGGAAGAGGAAAGTGGGCTGCGCCGTGTGCGGCCACAAGTTCCTCCGGCGGAGCCAGCTGCTGGAGCACGCGTGCGCGCACAGAGGCAGGCCGCACAGGCACGGCGGCTGCCCCCGGCTGGCCAGCGCGCTGGCCCAGAGCTTCCCGACGTTCTGCGACAGCTGGTCCGACGTCGCCCTGAAGGGGCCCCGCCTGCCCCAGGAACACCTGGATCTGCCTTGTGCCTTGGAGTCGGAGCTCACGCAGGACAGTGTGGACGCCATCCTGGTGGAGTAGCAGCTTCTGGAAAAGGAAGCGTCGTCCTGCTCTGTTACTGTCCTCCCAAGTCCCCTTGGCTTTTGTCCTTCACAGTCGAGCCATCATTTGAAGGTTGCGTATACCAGGTCCTCTAAGACATGAACATGTGGCTGTGAAAATGTAAGCTCCACTTAGCGCTGGCAACAATCGTAAATTATATCACCCTTTAGAAAACAGAGGTCAGTGCAGAAACAGGCAGACCTGAGAGTGAACAGTTGCTCATAGAATTTCTAGTTTTTTTCTAGAATTAGTAAAATGGAATGGAATAGGAAGTAAATGAAATAGGTTTTAAAGACTGTCCTGAGCTATCACTTTTGGATTGTTTCACATGAGGTCAGTCCCCATGAGGATCATTCTAAAATAGTCTCTGCCACACAGAACAGTTAATTGTTTTGTTTTTTTTTTTTTTTTAAAGATTATTTATTTGAAAGAGTTACAGAGGGAGGGAGAGACAGAAACACCTTCCATCTGCTGGTTCACTTCCGGATGGCTGCATCGGCCAGGTCTGAGCCAGGCTGAGCCAGGAGCAGGAGTTCTTCCAGGTCTTGCATGTGGATACGGGGCCCAAACACTTGGGCCATCGTCTACCACTTTCCCATGCCATTAGCAGGGAGCTGGATCGGAAGTGGAGCAGCCAGGACTTGAACCGGCGCCCATATGGGATGCCAGCGTTGCAAGCGTAGACTTTACTGTTTTGCCACAGTGCCATCTCCAATAGTTTTTTAATGCATAACTATGTATTATAGTGTATAAAAATTGTTTTTAAGATATAGCTATACCAAATCATGAGTAGTTTTAAAAATTACTTTTTACTTATTAGCTCTGCAACATTACCCATGTCTTTTATCTATTTTTTTACACATTGAATATACCTCATTGTTAACGAAAACTGTTTCAGTTAGAAGAGAGAAGGGGAAGAGGCAGGCATCAATGCACCTGCAACAGAAAGGTGTGTAAACGTGGACAAGCACATCACACAGGGACCGAGCTCCGTCTACACTGCCTGACGCCCAGGCCGTTACCTTCACCTAGAGCATCTTCTGAGCTTTCTACCCCCGAGGTTCACTTGAGTTCAGTGAGGAAAGTGATCACACACAGATGTCTCTGCCCGCGCCCCAAAGGGTAGGCTAGGTTGCCTGGGTTGATGTGAATCTTCTAAAAGTCACTGGGAAAAAAGTTTTTCCGTGGCACAGGTTTCACGTTTTCTGCCCATAAAGCCAACAGAGGGGCTGCGTTCCATCGTCTGGAACTGTGCTGAAGATCCTTGGCGACAGCTTTTTCTCTGCATACAGTTAACGCCCCTCCATGCTGGTGACATTTGAAGGAATCGCCCAGGGGAGGGCGTCAGTGGTAGAGCCTCCTGCCCTATCCCTGGGAGAGAGCGGCCGGCCCTCGCCACAGAGCATGGAGCGGAGTGGTTCCCACAGTGTTTCAGTTTCGGGTGCCAGCAGTCAAGGAAAGCAGGAGGCCGGGGCTCCCGGACAGCCTCCTGCGCTCCGTGCGCTGCTCTGCTGAGAGGGTCTACGTCAGGCCCTTGCAGCCACCCCCAAAATGTAAGGCTTAGAACATCCCCACCCACAGAGCCCTGAGCCCCTTCCTGGGGACTGCATTTCCAGGCCCTCAGCAGCTGGGTAATTCCAGGCAAGCAGGGAGTGGAGCAGAATTATAGGAGAGTCGACTGGAGAAGAGCGCTAGACGGTGCCCTCGGCCAGTGGGCGAGTGAAAATTCACAGGGCAGCATTCTGTGGGAGAGAGCAGAATCCGACCGGCCGTGGATTGATCAGACGTGACTGAGGGTGGGCGGAAACAAATGCGCTGCTCTTCAGGATCAGAACTTCATTTATTTCTTTGGAAAGATTTACTTATTTGAAAGGGCAGAATCACTGGCTCACTCCCCAGATGGCTGCAACAGCCAGGGCTGGGCTAGGCTGAAGCCAGAAGCCAGGAACTCCATCCAGGTCTCCCATGTGGGTGCAGGGGCTCGACCACTTGGGCCGTCTTCTGCTGCTTTCCAGGCACATTAGCAGGGAGCTGGATCAGTCGTGGAGCAGCTGGGACTCAAATCCGGAACTCCTATGGGTTGTGCCAGTGTCATGGGCACAGCTTAACCTGCTGTATGCACCACAGGGCCCTCCCCATGAACTTTCCCTCACCAGCTCACTGGGCAGTGATTCAAAGCTGTCCCACCCTCACAGGAGGAACCCAGATAGCAACGTTGACTTCACGCACTCTAGGTCATTTGGGATTTATTCCCTAGTGTTATTCTCGTTAAAATGTTTTTTTCTGTCTACTCCATGTGCTTCCTTCCTGCCCAGCGTTAGGAGTAGTGGTGGGTGGGATGGTGGGTAAGGCAACAGCCCGGCTACTACCAGCAGATGGACCAGGCCAGACAGCGCTAATCGAAAGCAGAATGGGAAGACACTTAAGGAAGTTCCTGGGAAAACAGAAGTAAACAAGTATTATTTTGGTGCAAAGAAATCTTGAAATCCATGCATATATTTTTCATAATATACATTTTTCATTGACTTTCTGAAAACCCCTGGTATGCATGGATTTCCTCGTTTTTTTTTCCCTTGCACCAAAATAGACTTCTGTTTTAATTCCATGTCCCATAAACTGTTTGAAGTGCGTTTGCGTATTGAGAAGACAGTGGTTAACTGTATTTCTATTCTTGTTCATGAAGTTCCTTTTAATACAGGGAACTCAAAGCAAATGTGCTTCCCTGTGTCCTCATTTTCTGTTTTAGGAAGTGGAAAAATGTTAACTGCGTTTACAGAAAAAAAAAAAAATCCCAAAAGCTGAATTCCAGAGAACCAATGAATAGTATGGGACTGACCTGAATTTTTTTTCTCCATTCATTCTGAAGACGTGTTTTGTTCTGTTTTAAGATTTACATATTTATTTGGAAGGCAGAGTTACAGACAGACATTGGTTCACTCCCCAAATGGCTGCAACGGCCAGAGCTGGGCCCATCCGAAGCCAGGAGCCTGGAGCTTCTTCCGGGTATCCCATGCGGGTGCAGAGGCCCAAAACACTTGGGCCATCTTCTGCTGCCTTCCCAGGTCATAGCAGAGAGCTGGATTGGAAGTAGAGCAGATGGGACTCGAACCAAGGCCTATATGGGATGCTGGCACTGCAGTCAGTGGCCTTACCACATCGCTGGGCCCCCAGACATTTTTTTTAAAGTAATTATCAACCCCAACACTGTGCCAGGGTATAATTTTTAAAGATATGATTCCTAAGAAAATCTACTTTAAAAATTCTTCCAAGTAAAACCTTTAGCCTTGACTACATCAAACTGTATACTAATATATATATATATATATATATCCTAATAATATAGTGTGGTTAGTGTAAGGATTACCAAGGTTAAAATGGAAGTGCCATTTGTATTTCATCCGCATGTCAGGCAGACACCACACAGACATTTTCTCTTCTTTCCGGAGTTTACATGTAGTTGTTCTCTGGAGAGTGGTAGACACTGTTTCAGTATTTGTCATTATTAGCATAACATCAGAACTCAACATCTAATATAAAAATACAGCCTGCCTTATGGAAGAAAACAAAACGTCTTGATTTATAACACTTGAAGGTGTTCCATCCTGCCCTGCCCTGGCTTTCTGATTCCCATGAGCAGGGGTGTTGAGCATTTGTATTAGAATCGTGTCAGTTCTCTCAGTGTTGCTGATAAAAGCCCAACTGTGCAAGGACACCGGCATTCATTCTGCAGCTAAGCCCGTTAACCTCAGCATTCTGAGTTGTAAATGCTAGAACATCTGAGCAGCACTCATGTAGCAGTTGGTAATGAAGCAACAAACCCTTTTTTTTTTTTTTTTTTTTTGGACAGAGTGGACAGGGAGAGAGAGACAGAGAGAAAGGTCTTCCTTTGCTGTTGGTTCACCCTCCAATGGCCGCCGCGGCCGGCGCACTGCGGCTGGCGCATTGCGCTGATCCGAAGCCAGGAGCCAGGTGCTTCTCCTGGTCTCCCATGGGGTGCAGGGCCCAAGCACTTGGGCCATCCTCCACTGCACTCCCAGGCCACAGCAGAGAGCTGGCCTGGAAGAGGGGCAACCAGGACAGAATCCGGTGCCCCGACCGGGACTAGAACCTGGTGTGCCGGCGCCGCTAGGTGGAGGATTAGCCTATTGAGCCGTGGCGCCAGCTAACAAACTCATTTTTTGCAGCTGCTTTAGAAACAGCATTACTGCTTGAATTCTGTTACTGTCTCTCCTGTTAGCGAGGAGGTTTCGTTCTTTGGCATTATGGAGAGTAAAACTTGCCAACTTAAACCTTACTGAAAGTTCACCAAACATACTGCTTTATATGTAGGAAGTGATTTTTTTAAAAGCAACAAAGAAATGTCATTCTCACTTCTTTGCTGTTGGTGATCTAGATGGAAGATAGGGAAGGAGAAGGGTGAGGACAATTCATAGTAATTCACTAGTGTTGTTTTAGAATAGTATCAGAGAAGTCTCCAATGAAAACTGGAGGAAATATATGTTAATCATGGGAAAAAATGGGAGAGTGTCATTCCACTGTATGTACAGGAGTCTTGGTGATGCAACTCAGATCCTTGGTGATAATATCAATATTTTCATAGTCGTTAAGGTAAAACTAGGCCATGTGAAGAGTTTTCACGTTACTTGTGTTGGTATGTTTTAAACCAAACGTAGGTCTGTGACATTATAATTAATTTTCAAGAATGAAATCTGTAAGTGATTATTGTCTGTGTGTGTGGTTTGTCCTTCTAAAAGCCCGGATGTGTTAAACACAAAGAACCAGACTGATTTTTTTGTTCTCAGGACCGGAAGAATCCATGCCCTTCAGAAGGGATCTGTGCTGCATTTGGTCACTGGGTAGCTATCACTGCAGTGCCACCAACACTGACCATCATCAAGTGCTCTATTTCATGCCAGATAAACTCATTCCATCAGAATAGGCCAAATGCTACCTTAAAAGGAAACCCAGATTACAAAAACCTGTACAATTAAAAAGAGGTCAAAGTACAAGCAACACACAGCACGTACAGGAGAGCGAAAGGAAACATTGTGGGTGAAACCCCTCTGCCCTATATGGGGCTGTGAATAAGCTTCACAGGCGTTCTTCTCACACGGTTTGTAGGGAGAGGGGGAGAGGGTTGGAACGGAAACAATGGATTTCATGTATTTTACCAAGACAAATTAATGTGCTGTAATCACAAATAAAACCTTTTATTAACTCTGCCCTAAGGATGTGTTCTTGTTTGTTTTTTAAGATTTGTTTATTTGAAAGGCAGAGTGAAACAGAGGCAGAGACAGAGAAGTCATCTATCCGCTGGTTCAGTCCCCAAATAGCTGTGATGGCCGGAGCTGAGCTGATCCAACGCCAGCAGCCAGGAGCTTCTCCCGGGTCTCCCACGTGGGTGCAGGAACCCAAGGACTTGGGCCATTTTCCACTGCTTTTCCAGCCCATAGCAGAGAGCTGGATTGGAAGTGGAGCACCCGGGACCTGAACAGGCACCCATATGGGATGCTGACACTGCAGCTGGTGGCTTTACCTGCTATGCCACAGGGCTGGCCCCTTGTTTTAGGACAATATCACTCGCGTGTTGTCTGCCCAGCACTGAGATCAGTATTGGTGTCCGTGCCGGGGCGCACAGTGGAGGGGCAGTGCTTTTCCAGACACTCTCTCTGCAAAGAAACGTCTCTAGTCATTTCCTTGAAGTTCCTTGCTTCCTGTCCACACTCCTGTCTCCTGCCACCTGTGACGTCATCCAGAGCAGCACTTCTCAAGCACGAGTATCAGGATTCTCCAGAGAAAAAGAACAGGAGTCCACGGCAAGTGTGTATTAGGGAGAAATACGCGTGATTTCCAAAGGTTTTCACCAAAATACACTTACCTTTTCATTCCATTTTCCCATAAGCTTAAAAACATTTTAATTCGAGAGACAAAAGCTCCCATTTGCTAGTTGACTCCCTAAATGCTCACCGTGGCTGGGGCCAGATCCACTGAATCCAAGAGCCAGAAACTCCGTCCAGCTCTCCCATGTGGATAGCAGGAACCCAGCTACTTGACCCATCACCCATTGCCTCCCAGGGTCTGCATTTAAAGGAAGCTGGAATCAAGGATCAAACCCAGACGCACTGATGTGGGACATCAGCATCGGAAGTTCAAGGCCAGACACACCCCACCCTGCCTGAGCTGCTCGCAGCACAGAGCAGTTTATTATACAGAACTGACTTGGCGCCAGCATTGCACAGCAGGTGGAGACACTGCTTGCGAGCCAGCGTCCCACACTGGAGCGCTCATGAGTCCCAGCTTCTCCACTTCTGATCCAGCTCCCCGCCAATGTGCCTGGGAAAGCAGTAAAATAAATAAAATAATGGCCTAAGTACTTGGGCCTTTATGGCCCACGTGGGAGACCCAGATGGAGTTCCAGGCTGTTGACATTAGTCTGGCCTAGCTCTGGCTGTTAGCCTTTTGGGGAGTGAACCTATGGATGGAGTGTTTCTCTGTCTATGTCACTTTGCCTTTCAGATACATAAAATAAAATTTTTTTTTGACAGAGTGGACAGTGAGAGAGAGAGAGAGAGAGAGACAGAGAGAAAGGTCTTCCTTTTGCCGTTGGTTCACCCTCCAATGGCCGCCGCGGGCAGCGCACCGTGCTGATCCGATGGCAGGAGCCAGGTATTTATCCTGGTCTCCCATGGGGTGCAGGACCCAAGCACTTGGGCCATCCTCCACTGCACTCCCTGGCCATAGCAGAGAGCTGGCCTGGAAGAGGGGCAACCGGGACAGAATCCGGCGCCCCGACCGGGACTAGAACCCGGTGTGCCGGCGCCGCAAGGCGGAGGATTAGCCTAGTGAGCCGCGGCGCCGGCCTATAAAATAAATGTTTCTTAATTAGCTCATACAATTATGGAGGCTGAGAAGTCCCAAGCTCTGTAGTTGGTAAGCTGAGAACCAGGAGTGCTGACAGCCTAAAGTTCCAGTCCCAAAGCTGGCACACTGGAGACCCAGAGAGCGCATGTTTGGGTCTGAGTCCGGTCGGGCAGGAGGAGGTCTCCTTTTCATTCTGTTCAGGCTTTCAGCTGGTCGAGTGAGGGTCACCCACTTGAGGAAGGGGGTTCTGCTATACACTCGTCTGCAGAGTGCAATGTTAATCTTATCCAGACACACCTTCACAGATGCCCCCAAGGAAATGTTTGATTAAATCCCTGGGTGATTTATGGATCAAATCGACACATAAAATTAGCCGTCTCACAGGACTGTCCCCTCACCATGGAGCCGTGTGCAACGCGGGGAGGGATAGCGGCTGGAGGTGCTGCCCGCTGTGGACTATGTGGAGGACAGCCCACGACCAGCAGCGGTCCCGGCTGCCATGCTCTGAAAGCCTAAATAAACAACACCAAGAGACAATTTGGGGATTTTTTAAATCCTGGTCATTTTGGGGTGTATATTCTGATAAGGTGATGGAAATATATTAGTTCAGAAGTAAGGTCTATCTTTTACCAAGTTCCTAAAAGAAAAAAAAACATTAAAAATCAGAGATAGTTGAGTCAGCAACAACGTTTAAAATTTATTTGTATAATATCCAAATAATCTTGGAATTAAGATTATTATTTAAGTGGAAATGTGAGTGTAGGGTATGATTTGTGTATGTTCTAAGTATGGCCATAAGGTGGCGCCAATGCACCTTTTAAAAAAATACATCCTACTCAAATTCGGCATTACTACCTCATTCACTGGTAATGAACTACTTTTGGATATTGCTTCATAGCCAAGGCCAACGGGAAATCTCCCTAAAACTCCATAATGTGTTAGGTATTTAGTTATCTTGACACCCCTCTTTATTCAAGATGCTTCCAAATTACATGTCAGTACATCAGAAAACATGTCCCCCCTTACTGTGTGTGTTGCATTGAGCATGTCTGGGGATTTGTGCAAGGCATTAACAGTAAGCCTTTGGGATTTCCGTCCAATCACACTGGCTCTTCTATCTGGCATCAAACAGTCTTGTTTTACTTATTTCAGAGACAGAGATCTCCCATGCCCTGGTTCACTCTGCCAAAGTCAGGGCCAGGCCAGGCCAAAGCTGGGAGATAGGAGCTCAACCCAGTCTCCCACACGGGTAGCAGAGATCCGACCACTTGAGCCATCCCTGCTGACTCCCGTCTACAGGAGCTGGAGACGGGGGCTGGAGCTGGGGCTTGAATGTGAGCATTTTGATGTGGGATATGAGCATCCTAACTGGTGTCTTAACTGCAAGGCTAAATGCCTGCCCCTGAACTCGGTTTTAATTTTTTCTTTTTTAAAGATTTATTTATTGGGGCCAGTGCCGTGACATAGTGGTTAAAGCCACCGCCAACAACATCGGCATCACATATTGGCACTACTGGGAGTCTTGGCTGCTTCACTTCCAATCCAGCTGCTTGCTAATGGCTTGGGAAAGCAGTGGAAGACGGCCCAAATCCTGAGGGCCCTGCACCTGCGTGGAAGACCTGGAGGAAGCTCCTGGCTCCTGGCTTCGGATCAGCGCAGCTCCAGCCATTGCAGCCATCTGGGGAGTGAATAAACGGATGGAAGATCTCTCTCTCTCTCTCTCTCTCTCTCTCTCTCATTCTCTCTCTGTAATTCTACCTTTCAAATAATAAATTATTTTTTAAAACCAGATTTATTTATGTATGAATTTGGAAGTCAGAGTTACAGAGAGGAGAGACAGATCTTCCATCCACGGTTCACTCCTCCATGGCTGCAGCAGCCAGGGCCGAGGCAGGCTGAAGCTGAGAACCAGAAACGTCACCGGGTATGTCTCCCGCTGGGTGGAAGGGCCCAGACACGCGGGCCATCTTCCAGTGCTCATCCAGGCCATTACCAGGAAGCTGCATCAGAAGTGGAGCAGCCGGGACTCAAACCAGTGTTGGTGTTGCCGGCAGTGGATTAACCCACTGCGTCACAACGCTGGCCCCAGTGTCAACTTTTGTGTTTCATTTTTTTCTTCTTTTAGGTGAGAAAGTGAGTATTTACTTTGAGAAAATAATAACAAAACATAAACTTTAGGGGGTGGCGCTGTGGCATAGCTGGTAAAGCCGCCACCTGCAGTGCCAATATCCCATATGGGTGCCGGTTCGAGTCCTGACGGCTCCACTTTTGATCCAGTTCTTTGCTATGGCCTAGAAAAGCAGTAGAAGGCCCAAGTCCTTGGGCCCCTGCACCCATGTGGGAGACGAGGCAACTCCTGGCTCCTGGCTTCATATTGGCGCAGCTCTGGCCGTTGCAGCCATTTGGGGAGTGAACCAGTGGGTGGAAGACCTCTCTCACTCTCTCTCTCTCTCTGCCTCTCTGTAACTCTGCCTTTCAAATAAATAAATATTTTTATATATAAGATTTATTTATTTATTTATAGTATTTATTATATATAATTTTATATATTATATATTATATAATATATAATATTTTATATATATTATATATAAGTATATATTATATATAAATTATATTATATAAATAAACTTTAAAAAGCTGACATATCCACACACATCATGAATCTATAAATTATAAATCTATAAAACACAGTTTTTGGATTCATTGCCTGAAATGCCTCTATATTTTCTCCTGCTTTTTTTTAAGATCTTATTTTTATTATTTATTTGAAAGGCAGAGTTAGAGAGAGATGGGGGGAGTTAATGAGAGAGAGGTCTTCCATCTGCTGGTTCACTCCCCAAATGGCTGCATCAACCAGGGTTGGGCCAGGCTGAAGCCAGGAGCCAAGAGCTTCTTTGGGGTCTCCCACGTGGGTGCAGGGGCCCAAGTACTTGGGGCATCTTCTGCTGCTTTCCCAACCACATTAGCAGGGAGCTGGATTGGAAATGGAGCAGCCAGGACTTGAACTAGTGCCCATATGGGATGCTGGCACTGCAGGTGCCGGCTTTGCCCACTGCACCACAATGTTGCCCCCCAACTCCATTTTTTTTTTTTTTTTTTTTTTTGGACAGGCAGAGTGGAGAGAGAGACAGAGAGAAAGGTCTTCCTTTTCCATTGGTTCACCCCACAATGGCCGCTATGGCCGGCGCACTGCGCCAATCTGAAGCCAGGAGCCAGGTGCCTCTCCTGGTCTCCCATGGGGTGCAGGGCCCAAGCACTTGGGCCATCCTCCACTGCACACCCGGGCCACAGCAGAGAGCTGGCCTGGAAGAGGGGCAACCGGGACAGAATCCGGCACCCAGACCGGGACTAGAACCCAGGGTGCCGGCACCACAGGCGGAGGATTGACCCAGTGAGCCCTGGTGCCGGCCTGTAACTCCATTTTTAACATTAAATTGAAAGATAGTTGAGTGGCCGGCCCCGCGGCTCACTAGGCTAATCCTCCACCTGCGGCGCTGGCACACTGGGTTCTAGTCCCGGTCGGGGCGCAGGATTCTGTCCCGGTTGCCTCTCTTCCAGGCCAGCCCTCTGCTATGGCCCGGGAGTGCAGTGGAGGATGGCCCAAGTGGTTGGGCCCTGCACCCCATGGGAGACCAGGAGAAGCACCTGGCTCCTGCCATCGGATCAGCGCGGTGCGCTGGCCGCAGCGCACTGGCCGTGGCGGCCATTGGAGGGTGAACCAACGGCAAAAGGAAGACCTTTCTCTCTGTCTCTTTCTCTCACTGTCCACTCTGCCTGAAAGAAAGAAGGAAAGAAGGAAAGAAAGAAAGAAAGAGAAAGAAAGACAGTTGAGTAAACACTCCCGTGCTTGCTTCTTGCCTCACTTCATTCTCCACAGCTACAGCCCGTGGAGCTGACCAGTGGTATTTTCTGCAGTCCACTGGTTTTCACTGTGGTTCAGCAACCTCCTACGATCGTGTTCGTTTTCCCTTTCTCCCCTCACGTCCTTCCCTCCAGTTCCATTCTCTTGGGTTGCTGAGAGTGCTTTTCTTTTTATTTCTTCGTTTTTAAAAAAATTATTTTATTTGAAGAGCAGAGAGAGAAGGATTTCCACTTTACTGGTTCACTACCCCCAAGGCCCACAACAGCCGGGACTGGGCCAGGATGAACTCGGGAGCCAGGAGCTCCATCCATGTCTCCCATGAGTGGCAGGAACCCAAGTACTGGAGCCATCATCTGCTGCCTTATCAGGATGCAAATAGCAGGAAGCTGGGGCAGCAGTAGCTGAGACTCGGCTCTCAGATACAGGATTTGGACATCCCAAGCCTTGGCTTAGCCCACTGTTAACCCGCAACCATATGACTGCCCCCCCAGACGTTTTATTTGAAAGAGCTACGGGGGGCGGGCAGACGTATCCCCCATCAGCTGGTTCACTCCCACAATGCAAGAGGCATGAAGCTCCATCTGGGACTCCCATGTGGCTAGTGCCTTCCTCTGTTGCTTTCCCAGGTGCATTAACAGGGAGCTGGATCAGAAGTGGAGCAGCCGTACCTGAACCAGCACCCATACAGGATGCCGGCACCACAGGTGGAGGCTTAGCCTACTACACCACAGCACCGACTCTGATCTTATGAATGTATCCCCGCCTCATTTTTCTGTAGTAGAAGCCATGTACTTCTTAGTCCCAGTCATACATAGCTTTTATAAATGTGGGGGGGGGGGGTCAAGGGAGGGGCCCAACATTCACTCACTATAGCTGCCTTGTAGGGAGGGAAGGCCCTGTGATGTTGGGGAGAAAACACAGGTTACTTTGCCAAGGAGAAAATGAAAGGCAGACCAAAGATTCTCAGGGTGGGAGGCAGGGCCCAAAATATTTTTTGCTGGACCAGTTCCTGGCTCCCACACGGCTGTTTTTTCACACATGTGCAAAGCCTGGAGCTGTGAGCCCAGCAGGCCTGTCCCCTCTCTCCATCACCAGACTTTAACTGTCAGAGAATGGCCTCTGCGCAACGCCTCACTAGGGGGCGCTGCTTCCCCGAGTGTCGGGCTGGCCCCAGACAGCTCAGCTTTTCCTTAGCCTGGTTGAAACACCAAGATTAATTAATATTAATCAATCAACACTGATTGATTAATGTTAACCTGCTAGTTAGTTCATCTTAAATCCCTGGAAGAAGTAAAAATTTTCACTGACAAAGTTCTCATGTGGTGTAGATATCAGAATAAGGCTTTCAATTTCGGGGCCGGCATTGTGGGGTAGCAGGTTAAGTGGCTGTTTGCTACAACAGGTTCTGTTCAAGTCTCGGCTGCTCCACTTCCAAAACAGATCCCTACTAATGCGCCTGGGAAAGCAGCGGAAGATGGCCCAAGGCCATGGGCCCCTGCACTCACACGGGTGACCCGGAAGAAGCTCCTGGCTCCTGGTTCAGCCTGGACCAGTGCCAGCCATTGCGGCCATTTGGGGAGTGAACCAGGAAGATCTCTCTCTCTCTCTCTGTCTCTTCTATCTCTTTCTCTAACTCTGCCTTTCAAATACTTAAAAAATATATGTTTACCCCCCCCCCCCCAAAGAAATAAGACTCAATTCTACCAGGTGAACCATGTTTGTCAAATTTTGCAGAACCCTGCACTAAAATGGGTGTATTTTACTGTTTGGAAATTACATCCTACAAAGGAAAAAAGACTAGTTCCACCCAGATAAATACAGATAGGTCTTTTTTTTAAAAGATATATTTTATTTATTTGAAATAGGGTTAGAGAGATCTTCCATCTCCTATTTCACTCCCCAAATGGCTGCAAAGACCGGGGCTGTGCCAGGCCAAAGCCAGGAGCCAGAAGCTTCCTCCAGGTCTCCCACGTGGGTGCAGGGGCCCAAGGACTTGTGCCATCTTCTACTGCTTTCCCAGGCCATTAGCTGGGCATTGGATGGGAAGTGGAGCAGCTGGGACTCAAACCAGTGCCTACATGGGAAACTGACTCTGACCCCTAGAGAAGTCTTAATGACTGTCTATACATTAGCAATGCTTCAGGAAAGCAATCGGCCAGACATTGGAAATCGGAGATAATTAAGGAAATTCACTCTGAAATCAGGGAACTTACTGGTTAGGCATTTGTAGCACGTTTGTATAAAAGATCAGAAACCCAGTTTGACTCCTTTCAGCTGAACGGAGTCGTGTCCACACAGCAGCCTGACAGTGCACAGGGCCACCCACTCTTGGCCTTTCGGGAGGATGAGGCACTGTTTCTGGCTGCCCTGCCGGAGGAGAAGTGGAATTCTGACCAAAGCTCCTGGGCTGCGAATGGGCCACTGCACGGGGGAGCTCTGCCCTGGACCTGACAGATGAGGCTCACTGAGTGACTGGCACAGGCATGCTGCAGCGGCGTCAGTTCCAGCAGGGACGGACCAGAGTCGAGGTCTAGAGACCTACTGATGGCCACACCGGGCATCAGAGTCTGAGAACCGGCAGTTAGGTTTGGTGTTGTTCTGTGCGCTGCATCTCCCAGGAGCGTAAAAGCAGAAGGCTTGGCTTGGTTCTAACTTTTACCTGAGACACAGCGAGCTCTCACCCCGGGTGCACTCACCAAATGCCCACAGAGGACAGGGACAGCCGAAGCCAGGAGCTGGGAACCCCGTCCAGCTCTCCCACTTGGGTGGCAGGGACCCAAAGGCTGCTTCCTCCCACGGTCTGTATTAGCAGGAAGCTGGAGTCAGGAGCTGGAGCTGGGCATTGGACCGAGGTGCTCTGATGCAGGACACAGGCGTTTTACCTTGTGTCCTAACCACTAGGCTAAATGCCCACCCTGAAGGCCTGCACTTTATGGCCATAGAAAAGAAAAAAAAGTTATTCACAAAGGAACCAGGGACTCCAGATTTCAGTATTAAATTCAGCTCTAAGAGGGATCAGCAGAATCACCTATGAAGACAAGCTCTAGAAGGGGTGGTGTATCTTTCTTATTAGACATAAGTGATTTAGGGGCTGGCGCCATGGCTCACTTGGCTAATCCTCCACCTGCAGTGCCGGCACCCCATATGGGCGCAGAGTTCTAGTCTTGGCTGCTCCTCTTCCAGTCCAGCTCTCTGCTGTGACCCAGGAGGGCAGTGGAGGATGGCCCAGGTGATTGGGCCCTGCACCTGCATAGGAGACCAGGAAGAAGCACCTGGCTCCGGATTGGTGGCCATTTGCGGGGGGGACCCAACGGAAGACCTTTCTTTCTCTCTAACTCTACCTGTCAAATTAAAAAAAAAAGGAAAAAGGAAGGGAGGGAGGGAGGGAGGAAGGAAGGAAATAAGTGATTTAATACAACTTTTAAACATTCTGCAAAACATGAGACATTACACACCTGTGATGCTTGTAGATGAGGAAGACATTTTGCTTTGGAACTAGATTTAGCTTTAGGACTTCCTAGATAATACCAACTTTTAAATCTGTTCCAACACTTAAAAACTACGCTTGACTGGGGCTGGCACTGTGGTGTAGCAGGTAAAGCCACTACATGCAATGCCGGCATCCCATATGGGCGCCAGTTCAGGTCCTGGCTGCTCCACTTCCCATCCAGCTCTCTGCTATGGCCTGGGAGAGCAGTAAAGATGGCCCAAGTCCTTGGGCCCCTACACCCACGTGGGAAACCCAGAAGGGATGCCTGGCTTCTGGCTTCAGGTCAGCCCAGCTCCAGCCATTGCGGCCAACTGGGGAGTGAACCAGCAGATGACATAGACCCCCCCCACCCCCACCTGCCTGCCTGCCTCTGCCTCTCTCTAACACTCCCTTGCAAATAAATAAAGAAATCTTGAAAGAAAGAAAGAAAGGAAGGAAGGAAGGAAGGAAGGAAGGAAGGAAGGAAGGAAGGAAGGAAGGAAGGAAGGAAGGAAGGAAAAGAAACTACACTTGTATCTCAGTGTCAGTGGGGTATTAGTTCTATGGCCCCATACACAGCAAAATCCACAGATGCTGAAGTCCCTTATATAAAATGGCATAGCATTTGCACATAATATGCATGTCTTCCTGCAAACTTTAAGTCATCTCTAGATAACTTATCATTCTAATACAAATCCCATATATATAGCTGCTAAATCGTATTGCTTAGGGAATAATGACAAGGCAAAGTCTGTACAGTACAGAGGTACAAAGGTAACTTTTTCCTCCAAACATTTCCTCTGTGGTTGGTGCAGCCCATGCACCCATAGGGCTGACAGCGGAGTCTCCTGTGGGGTCCCATTCTCCACACTGGTTGCATGCAAGAAAAAACAGGGTTATTGTACAGGGTGGGCATCGTGGCACAGTGGGTTAAGCTGCCACTTGCAACACTTGTATCCTGTATCAGCGTTCCTGGGATCAAGTCCTGCCTTTGCTTCTGGTCCAGCTTCCTGCTAACGTACACCTGGAAGGCAGCAGATGAGGATCCAAATTCTTGGGTCCCTGCCATCCACGTTGGAGACCAGGATGGAATTTCTGCCTCCTCGCTTCAGCCTGGCCCAGTCCTGGCTGTTGCCGGCATTTGGGAGTGAACCAGCGGATGGAAGACCTCTGTCCGCCTGCTTTCCAAATAAGTAAACTTAAAAAACAAAACCAAAAAACGAGATTGTTAACCTTAGCAGAATGCAGTCAGTGCCTCCGTGCACACAGAAAGTTTGGAACACCCAGCTTTAGCAGGTACCATCTGAATGAGCATTTTCGTATCAAGACAGCGGAGTTGTTTGGAAAATGTAAAGATTCTTAGCACTTACAGGCTGGCATAAAGCAGAAAGGACACCTAGTGAGGACAGCGAGCGAGGATCAAACCCGTTCTGTCAAATCCGCAGACGGCAATGGGTCCAGAGGCACCAGGTCGCCTGAATGAGGTCCAAGTTGCAGTGTTCACACGGCCCTGGCGGGAGGTTGCCCCTCGGGTTGCTGACAGCCTGCGGAACTTCTGGCAGTGTTCTCAGGAACCCATCAGTGTTCAGTGTGATCTTTCCAGCCTGGGAACTGAACGTCACCCCCCCGCACTGGAGAGGTCTGGCCAAACAACTTAGCGTTTATTCTTAGCGTTTATCATCAGCACACAGAGAATTCACCTTGAAACCTTTTTTCCACAGAATCTTCTTTCTTTAATAATAGCATCTGAGCCACAGTCATATAATACTAATTCTAATGAGAAATACAAAATGGAATTTTACTTCCATAAGAGCTCATCCACTTAACATTTTTACAGACAAAGGACTACTATAAATATGTAACATTATGCAGGCTTCTTCCTGCACCTAGTCACAAATCAGAGTGAATACACTGTGTAACCGCTCAGGCACTGAGAGCTTGCAGACTGCTGTATTCACACCACACCTGCCCCACGCCAGAACAATCAGCAGCGCTTTCTACTCCCCTACATGGCACTTGAGCGGCAGAATCGTCCAGGGCTCTCAGCCTTCACCTCTGCCCTAGTTCCTCTCATCACTGCTCCCTAAGCTGAGCCCCTGGAGGCCAGCAAACCTGTCCCATCATTAAACAGCTTCTGGCTTGTGTTATGCCTAACACATGTGTTAAATCAGATGGAATTTAATCACGACACCCAAGTTTACATCACTTCTTCCTAAAATTTCTTGGTAACTAAATAAGGATTATAAAAAAAATTTTTTTCAAAAAGGTACTAGGATCGAAATTTGGAATTCTGTACAAGAAATTTCATATTACACAATAAAATATAGAAATTTGAACCTAAAGAACTCTCAACCTTGAAGATATTAAAAATGCAGATTGGCAGACAGAAAAGTCAAACTTTGATGTGTAGCTTATCAGAGGAAATTAGAAAGTACACTTCACATCTCAATAAAATTGACATTAAAAGGGGAATTCCAAAGTCTAACAATTATTTTTTTTTTAATTCTGCTGTAAACCCCTAAAAAATTCTTAACTGTAAAAAATAAGGCAACTTGAAGTTAGAAATATACACATGAAATTAACCGGATTGCTTGGAGCCAGATGTGGCTGGTCTCTGGTGATTCTGAGCCCAATTTCTGCGAGACGCCTATCCGCATATACTGGTGAAACGACAGCCTCTCTCCGGAGTAAATCAAAGCGTCTCTAAGGCCCTACTAAACAGCAGAACAATTGAGATCTCGCAATCTCATGCTGTCAGGTGCATTACCCTGGAAGAAAATCATGCAGACAGCTTCTCTGAAGAACTCCAGTTGTGCCCCCTGCTTATTATTCTTTGAGGTGGAGGAGGTGGCAGGGAACATAATTCTGTTTGAAAGCTCTTTTGTTTTCTGCTACTTTTACTTCAATGTTACCAGGAACTATTTTTGTATCCTATAAGGTGGTTTGAAAAAAAATGGCAAGTGCACAGTGCTACGTACAATAAGGGAGACTTTTCATAATCTCTGGGTTGTAAGAAGCAAACTTCTCTTAAAAGAGGGAACACAGAGGCCAGCACCACGGCCTAGCGGGTAAAGCCACTGCCTGCAGTGCCGGCATTCCATATGGGCACCGGTTTGAGTCCGGCTGCTCCATTTCTGATCCAGCTCTCTGCTACAGCCTCGGTCAGAAAGAAGCAGAAGATGGCCCAAGTCCTTGTGCCCCTGCACCCATATGGGAGACCTGGGGGAAGCTCCTGGATCCTGGCTTCAGATTGGCCCAGCTCTGGCCACTGCAGCCATTTAGGGAGTAAACCAGAGGAAGGAAGACCTCCCTCTTTCTCTCTGCCTCTCTGTAATTCTGCCTCTCAAATAAATAAACCTTAAAAAAATGAGAGGGGATAGAATATGCTGAAAAAAATGAACAAATACTTGATTAGCTCCCCCAATCCTGTAAAATTCCAAGTTCAAAGAGAAACTGAATCCTAGCTAATAAATAAAAGCACTAAAAGCAGCATTTAGATGAAAATTAATGTGGTGTTCTTAAGTTTAAACCTTTTAAATGAACATTTTTATGTTGTCAAACGGATGCATCAGAACCTATTTACATTCAGTGAATGCTTTGCATTTAAGGTCAAATTACTTAAAATAAATACCATTATAATAAAAATATTTTTGAGACTTGTGAGCCATCTGATTCCTGATTATTTCTATGACAATTAAACAAGTTGGGTCACTCTAGAATTCACTGTAAAATGATCTGGCCACATAGCAGACAGAATGAGACTGAGACCAATTAATTTCCAGATTCCTTTTCCAAAGAGATACTCTCAACAGAAAAGACTGAGGGAAAATTGCTTAGGGATGGATGCAGTGAACACACATCTCATCATAAAGACAATAATATATTCTACCCAAAAATATCTATAAGAGCACAGTGGAAAAAAAAAACACCTACAACTACTTAAAAAGTTACTTTCTTAACCAAAAAGACCTTGTAACTGCTTTTAAAAATCCCAAATGTCTAAACCTTCCAAAAATATTTTTAATAACTCATAAGTGCTATGCTCATTCTTAAGCAATTAGTAAAAGCTTCCAACACAGATATGTTGGCTTGGAGCCATCCTTGTAGAAAATGAAGACCAGAGTCTTCAAACAGGGCTAAATGCACTCATCTTCATCGGGTTTGCCCACTGTTCACTTTTTAATGTGATAGGAGTTTTGCTGGTAGCTGTTCAAGTCCGTTAGCACCACATATAGTGAACTGAAAAGAGTCTTTTCAGAATGACTTAGCGGTTTTTTTCCTTCATGCTTAAGAACTGTAGAATTTAAAGAAATTTATTTCCTGGGTCATGTATGTAGAAAGACCCACTTTCCATCTTGCTGAGCTGAAGGATTTCTCCCAAAGGCTACAAGCATGAAGGGAGGAAAATGTGAAGATACTTTCGCACGTCAACAAATTCAGCAATCACTGATGAGATCAGAAGCTACCCTTTAAATAACTGAGTAAACTGCAAATAAGCCCTTTTCCTCTTGGTAAAGTATTAACTGGACTGAAAAATCACAATGAAAAACTTGATTTTCAATATCCATGAAAAAAGCTTTTTGCTGGTCTCTCAATACCTAGAGACAATGAAAGAATACTGGCAATTAAAATAAAATGTGCTGTAGCAATAACTTTGCTCTTTCTAGTCAACCATGCCAGTGGCTCATTCTTGGCCATGAATCAGTGACGTTTTCACTAAATTACTGTGGCCTCCTAGGACCTTAACTTCCAAGCCTGGATCTGACTTCCTTTACTCTCCCCTCTGGGAAGAGAGGCTGACTAACCAGCTTCTCAGAAGTGATTTTGCAAGGTCAGTGTTATGGTGAGCCGTGGCCATTTGCTACTTGGGAAGTCCACCTCCTTCCTTCTATTGGACAAAAAGTAACCTTCTCTTTGTCTTGCTTTTGTTGTTTTTTTCTTTAGCAGATCAGCCTCTGTAGAAATAGATGTATCCAGGCCTACTGGGGCAGGAGGAAGATGGGGAGGAACGATGCACTCTTTCCACACTTTTGTACGTGCCTGGCTGAAGGAACCAGTGAGTGGCATTTGCAAGGAACAGTGCTCAAGACTAGAAACCACTCACGTTTAATTCCAACATGCGTATTCTGCACACTCACTGCTGAAACTGACAAAATACATTTCTTGAGGTGAGAGGACTTGCTTTATGAGTGTAATAACTAAAAACCACATGTCACTAAAAGAGCTCACCCTAGTCATCATCTTAAACAAGATAAAAACGCACCGTCAGGAAAAGTTTTTGAAAAAAAATGTTTCAACCGGACTCTATGACATCAGAGGACATGAAAGAGCCTGGGGCATACGGTAAGTGCTTGATAAATACATCCTTTCTCCCCAAAGCTCTCCATTCTCCACACCCATCTTAGTCACACCCAGCGCTTCACTCGGCATTCCAAGTCTGCACAGACTTCCTCCAATCCGGAAGTGACTGCGTCTCAGCGGACTGGAGAGTTTTGTAGGAGTTCTCATTTGGCACTGAATAACAAATAAATAAATGCCATAAATGTGGAAAATAATTCACCAGGAGCTTTCGGCCCTCTCCCAGGATTCAGAAATGAAGTCACTGCAGGGGGCTGTTTATTCTGTTGTCATCAGCGGCCATTTCATTGACCAGCTGTTCTATAGACAACTGGATGGCATTCTTGACGAGCGAAGACGCTGTTTCTATCAAGAGCGTCTCATACTGTTCTGAAGTTCTCCCCTCCACACCACCATCATTGTCCACTGAAACTAAGAACGGCTTGGGGACATTTTTCGACCTCTTCACATCGAATTCACTGATTTCCGTGTCTGTGATAATAATGGCAATGGGCTCCATCCTTTTGCTCTCCTCTGCTTGGGGTTTCTCTGCAGGGACGCCATTTTCTTTCCAGTCTGATTCCTGGCGCAATCCAGAGTCTTCGGGCTCAGTCTCCGCCACGGCCACCTCTCTCTCCGAGTCTTCCCGATCCTGCCGGCTCTCGGGGACGCTGTCCTCGGCTTCTGCCTCACTGCGAGGCTCTGCACCTGCAGCCTCGAGCGCACCGGCTGGCTGGGCTTGAACTCCCGGTTCCTCCTCCTCCTCCTGCGCCGTGTCGCTGTCTTTCCCAAGGACGAGCGCTCCCGTCTGCACAGCAGGCCGCCCGCCATCGGAACCCAGCTCCACGGCGATCACTTGCTCCCCGGAAGGCCCGCGGCCGCGGCCAGGGGCCTCAGAGGCCTCTGGGGGCGCCGGGGCCGGCACGGCCTTGGCTGCCCGCTCGGCCGACGGGGTCCGGGCCCCGGTAGTCGACCCTTCCGCCTCTCCCTGGACTCTGCCGCTGCAGTCGGAGTCCTCGAGAATCTGGGAACGCGCGCCCTTCTTGCCCCCTCTTGAGAATTTCACGCAAGGAATCTTCAGTCTGGATCTTGGCCTCTTCTTGGGCAGGGCGGCGTCCTCGGCTCGGACGTCGGACCGCGCTTCCTCCTCCTCAAGCCTCTGCGCCTGCGCGGAATCCGCCCGCTTCCGGCGCGTCACGAGGCGCTGGAGGGAGGCCCAGGCGCCTGCGCGCCGCGGGGGCTGATGGGAAGCTCCAGCGCCCGCGGGGCCAGGGCCGGGCCTGGCGGCGGCCGGGCCCTCAGAACCCGCCGCGGGCTTCGGCTTTTGCTTCGGCGCCGGGGCTGCTTTCTTCCTTCGCTTGAAGCACAGCGTGGCCGCCTGGTCCCCCGGCCTCTCACCCTGAGGGCTGGCTTCCGCCGAGCGCCCCTCCTCCTTGTTCTCGACCTGAATTTCGGAGACCGAGGTCTCCATCTTCACGCTGCTCGCCCTCGTTCCTCCACGGAACGCTCTGGCTCAGCAGCCTTCGTGGCCCAGAGGTGGGCAGAACGCACACGGCCCGCGCTCCCTCCAGGTGGGTGCCCTCCGTTGCCCTTACGCCATGCGGTCGCTGCAGGCGGCTGTGGGCACACGGGGCCCGCGGGCTCTACGGCTTGCAGCGTCTCTCTCGGATGTCTTCATGGAAGGTCTTCACTCGATCCATTTTTGCTTTATTTAAAGATGAACCTGGGGAGAGAAGAGACAGCGGTGTTTCATTTCTCCACGAGCCTTTCTAGAGACTGTTGTAGTCGACTGCAGCTGTTACTGCACGTGTTTGCCATACAGTAGCTCTCTGAAGTGACTGGACAACAAAAACTGGGGTTTACTTCTGGCCTATCAAGAAGCTTTCAATGCGAATCTATTTCGTGCTTTTCCCTTCCTTAAAAACTTCGGGCGGGGGGCGGGGGTACAGCGCTGTGGCATAGCGGGTAAAACTGCTGCCTGCAGTCCTGACATCCCATATGGGCGCCGGTTCCAGTCCCGGCTGCCCCACTTCCGATCCAGCTCTCTGCTATGGCCTGGGAAAGCAGTGGAAGATGGCCCAAGTCCTTGGGCCCCTGCACCCGCGTGGGAAACCTGGAAGAAGCTCCTGGCTGCGGATCGGCGCAGCTCTGGCCGTTGCAGCCAACTGGGGAGTGAACCAGTGGATGGAGGACCTCTCTCTCTCTCTGCTTCTCCTTCTCTGTGTAACTGACTTTCAAATAAATAAATCTTTAAAAAAAAAAAAAAAAACTTCATTACGTCTGCTAGCAGTTCTTTAGTTGTGCTGTCCTTATGAACTGTCCGTGACCCTCCGTTGCAAGTTTAGCAAAGAACAAAGACCAACCACACTGAAGGGCAGGGTGACAAGCAAGCTAATGCCATTTGGATCACGTGTAATAAAGAATTTCCCAACTGCCAAGGACTTTAGAGATTGAGAAGCCACATGTCCAGCCAGATGAGCTAGAAAGGGGGCAGCTGGCTTGCTGAGAGCCAGAGTTAGCACAAGTGCCTGACTCCCGGTGTTCTTTCCATTCTACCAGACGGTTTCTGTTCTAAAAATGTGTTGCATCACGGAGGTGCTACTTCTCAAACATACTCTTTGGAAAATTTAACATTACTGTCATTTGTCACTTTTAAATCAGCTGTATAATTCTGGCATTTTCACTGGAGTGTCTGCTGTTCAAACTTCTCTACCATAATGTACACAGTGGAGAGTCAGTCATTGAGCGACTTTTTTTTTTTTTTTTTTTTTTGAAGATTGATTGGTTTACTTGAGAGGCAGAGTTACAGAGAGAACGGTAGAAACAGATCTGCCATCCACTGGGACCAGGCTGAAGCCAGGAGCCAGGAGCTTCCTCCAGATCTCCCATGTGGATGCAGGGGCCCAAGCACTCGGGCCATCTTCCTCCTTCTTAGGCACATCAGCAGGGAGCAGGATCAGAAGTGGAACAGCAGGGACTCAAACCAGCTGCAGGGGATGCCAGTGTCGTAGTTGGCAGCTTAACCTGCTATGCCACAGTGCCAGCCTTGTAATTGAGCAACTTTTGCATCTTAGGCTGTGTTAAGCGTCATAGTTACTTCTCTAATCTCTACTATCATGTAAGAGGGCTTCAAATCAAAAGATTGGTTTAGGAGCTGGGGCTTGGCCTAGTGGTTAGGACACCATTCGGGATAACCATGTGGGCTGGAAGACCAGCTTCGTGGCTCCTGTCTCCAGCTTCCTGCTCATGTGCACCCTGGGAAGCTGCAGTGGTGGTTCAAGTGTTTGCCACCCACACAGGAGACCTGGATTGCATTCCCAAATCTCAGCTTCAATGGACCCAGTCCTGGCCGTTGCAGACTTTTTGGAAGTGAGCCAACAGATGGAAGTTCATGCCTTCTTTCTCTGTGTCTCTGCTTCATAAATCATTTTTTAAAAAAGATAAGTTTGGGGCTGGCGTTGTGGTGCAGTGGGTTAAACCTCTGGCTGCAATGCTGGCATTCCATGTGGGTACCAGTTCCAGCCCTGGCTGCTCCACTTCCAATCCAGTTCCCTGCTCATGCACCTGGGAAAGCAGTGGAGAATAACTCAACTCCTTGGGCCTCTGCCACCCACATGGGAGACCCGGAAGCTCCTGGCTCCTGGCTTCAACCTGGCCCAGCCCAGCCATTGCAGTCATTTGGGAAATGAATCAGCAGATGGAAAAAATCTCTCTCACTCTGCAACTCTGCATTTCAAACAAATAACATTTTAAAGAAATAAGTAAAAAATTAAAAGTTTGGTGCAAAAAATTGAAATCCACAAATATAGAAGAGATCTTCACAAACTTCATGGAAATGAAAACGACAAAATGATGCATGAATTTCAAGTTTTTTTTTTTTTTTTTGGTGTACAAATAAACATCTTTTCATTGCATTTTCCATAGTTTCTGAAGTCTCCTCGTACTACAGAGTGGATGGCGTTCTCACCATGCACAGATGAAGCAGTGGCCCCACACTTCCCAGCACAGTGGTAACAGAGCTCAGATTCAGTCCAGATCTGCCTGGTCCTGAAGCCTGGTGCTCTGAGGTGGTGCTCTGTGAGTTTCACCAGAAAACCAACTGTCTGGAGTGGCTAATCTGCAACAGAACCATTCATGTAGATTCTTGAACAGTGTTTAACGGCCATTTTATTAACCGTAACGCAGCCCATCAGCTCAGCCTCGAACCAAGGCTAGACCGAATTCTTGCTATTCTGAAGCCAAACTTTTGAAATCCTTTATATTTTACTGTCTTGGTCAACTAAGTCAAAAAAAAAAAAAAAAAAAGCCTAAGATAAACTGACAAGCTATGCAATCAGCAAATAGATTAGTTTCATGTACACATAAAGGTGCATTTGAAAAGGAACCCACAGAATGCTACCCAGGCACCCAAGAAAGAAGGAGTGAGGCCTCGAAAAAAAGTCATATGACCTAAAATAAGCTAAGAGACTCTTTCCTCAGACGGTTTTTATGCAAATCCCTCACGTGCGTCTCATTTAGGAAGCCCTTGATTCTATGAACTAGAGAAAGAACTGGAACCCTGAACATCCGTGTACAACCTAAGCAAATATTCCCTTAGGTTGCATCCTTCATGCCTCTAACAGAAAGAATCCTTCTAGAACCACGATGGAATTCAAATCTAAACGTCTCCCGGTGCCCCTCTCACCTAATGCCGCGGTAAGCGCTGGACTCTGAGCTGGTTAGAACTCTAAGCCGTCTCACCTCTGGTGGGTTCTCAGCCCCTGAGCCTTTTTTATTAAGGAGACGGTGTTATTCCTGATCGAAATACTGAAGTCAGATCATGTTCAGGAATGTGTCATCTGCAACTAACCTGGATTGCTCAAAGACAATTTCTTCGAGACGCTCGGGTGAATGCATATCACACTGCAGAAATAAAACAGCCACACACACACATTCTGACGGGGTGGGGGTGGGGGTGGGGGGGCTCAATCTGCAGACAGGAGACCTCTGCAGGTGACTCGCCCTGGAGCCTCCCGAGACCCTGCTGTCGTCGCCGCAGAAAGCAGAGCACCCACGACCCCGCAGCAGCCAGGGCCCTCGACGCTTCCTCCTGCAGGGAGTCAATCTCTCCTCCTGGCACGATACAGAGAGCCCAGGATAAAGTCCTCAAAAAAGGAAAATGCCGGGGGCGTGAACAGAGAACCCAGCTTCGAGCTCGCTGCAAAACGGTAATGGCCAGGAACCCATCACCACATCTTACCTCCCCCCGCCCCACCAAAAAAAAAAAAAAAAAAAAAAGACGGTAAGGAAGGAAAAAAGCTACCGGGCAGCCCCGGCTTCCAGGTCGCGCTGCAACGCCAAGCGGGAGGGTGGGCAGCGTGGGCAGGGGCGGCCCTGGCTGCAGATTCCTGCTGACCAACGAGCGCCCGCCACCTCGGGGCGCTCCGCAGCCCGCGCCCGCCGCCCACCTCCCGCCCACCCCGCCGGCCAGCCCGGCCACCCTCCCGGACACTGCCCCGGAGCCTCCTCCCCGCCCTGCCTCCACTTACCCAGAGCGCAGGGAACGGCCAGCCTCGTTCCCGGGGTCGGGGGCGCGCCCCGGCAGTCGGCGAGCCACAGTCGCACCCGCAGCCAGCAGCCCTCTGCAGCGCAGGGACCGCGGCCCCGCAGCGCCCCCTCCCCAGCAGCGCGGGGACAGGCAGGCAGCGGCGCCAACGCGCGCGGAGCGGGCGGGGGGCGGCGCCGGGGCGGGGCTCGGGGCCCCGCCTGCGAGCCGTGGGCCCCGCCACGTGCGCCGGCCGCGCAGCGGTCCCCCGCAGCGGGTACCCCCATTGGACCCCCGCAGCGGATCCCCGCGGGGCGAAGGCGGGAGAACATCGGGGAGAGCGAGCGAGCCCGAAGATGCGGGGGAGACGGGGCAAGCAGCAGTCAAACCCGGTCTTAAAAATTGCTCTTCCCACATTGCAACCCCCCTCCGCCCCAAGCTTGAACGTGAAGGGCAGATATCACATTTCCAGAAGCAGAACTGAAAACCCTGCGCAGAGCAGTGAGGTGTCTGCTGGAGAAGTTCGTGGAGGGGCGGCGGTTGTGCCCCTTGGGTTAAGCTGCCCTGGGCCTCGCTGTTGGAATCTGGGCTCCTCCGCTTGCCATGCAGCTTCCCGCCAACGCACACCTGGGAGGCGGCAGGTAATGGCCCAGGGGCTTGGGGCCCTGCCACCCAGGTGGGAGACCCCATGGCGTTCTGGGGTCCTGGCTTGGGCCCTGGCTGTTGTGGGTAGCTGGGGAATGAACAGGTGCATGGAATATCGCCCCCACACCCGCCCCGTCATTCTACTTCCCAAGGAGGTGAAAAATAAACATTAAAAAAAAGTAACGGGAAAAATGGAACTGAAAGATAAGTGTATTTTGGTGCAAACGCTTTCAAGCCACGCATAATTTTCTCATAACATACGTTTTCCATGAACTCGCTGAAGACCCCCTTGTATGTGTGCGGTTTTTGAAGATTTTGGCACCAAAATAAACATCGTTAAATTCCTTTTGCCTGTGAGGATTCTGAAGCGCCTTCCTATGAAAGGAAACTGGCGTGGGTTTGGGAGGAAGGAGGTTAGCGCGGTCCCTTGCCGAATGGGCGCTCAGACCTCTGCTTCCTGTTTGGAAGCCTGCCGAGGGAGCAGGGAGCACCGTCCGGGTCTCGCGCGGGCGGCAGGGACTCAGGCACTGAGCCGTCCTCTGGGGCCTCACAGGGTGTGCTGTGTCAGAGCGGGAGTCGGAGCAGAGAGCAGAGCGCAGGTGCTCCCGTGCGGACACGGACAACTCGACCAGGGGGCGCAGAGCCTGCTCCCTATCTTTTATACATTGCTTATTCCCCCAAATCAGCTGAGATGCTTACACGTTACCCACGTCGCCCTTCACACACCCCTAGATCCTGCTTAACCTTGCCCCTCTGGATCGACAGAGGGTGGGCAACAGGAGAGGACATTGTACAGTACCAGTCCTCATCACGGCCAAGTGCACGGCCGTGCCCTGCAGGTGCCACCGTTGGCATGGGCTAGGCTCTACATTTGCATGGGGTTCCTGAACCTTCAAGCAATGCACTAGTCTGAATGAGGAGTACCCCGAAGATGTATCTGTACACATAAAGCATTTGTGTGGGCGGTGTAGGGAGTTGCACCAGCTGCAACACTAGCATCCCACAGAGATGCCGGTTCGAGTCCTGGCTGATCCACTTCCATTTCAGCTCCCTGCTGATGCACCTGGGAATGTGGTCCAAGTGCTTGGGGCCCTGCACCCATGTGGAGGACCTGGAAGAAGCTCCTGGCTCTTGGATTTCACCTGGCTCAGCTCTGGCCTTATGGCCATCTGGGGAGTGAACCTGCAGGTGGAAGCTCTCTGTCTCTTTCGCCCTCACTCTATAACTAAAGCATTGCTGCATCCACAGTGAAAGGTGTTTCGAGAGCCTGGGACTTGCTTTGGGTTTCACAGGGCCTTGGAGGGCGTTCCTGGAAGCGCCAGCTGTGAGGTCCCTAAGTTTTCCAGCGCTGCCTTCAAGAGAATCATGGTCTTTGGGAGGGTAGCTCTCAGAGAGCGATTTTTAGATGTGTTTCCGGGAATACTTTCAGATCTTAAACTTATAGATGAAAATGTTAGTGACAAGAAGGGTCAGACAGGACAATCCATAAGCACCACTTCCATTGGGATTAAGAACTGAATTTTGGGGGTCAGCACTGTGGTGCACGAAGCTGCTGCCTGTGGTGTCAGCATCCCATATGGGCGCTGGTTCTAGTCCTGGCTGTTCCACTTCGATCCAGCTCTCTGCTATGGCCTGGGAAAGCAGTAGATCATGGCCCAAGTTCTTGGGCCCCTGCACCCATGTGGGAGACCTGGAGGGGGCTCTAGGCTCCTGGCTTCAGATCAGCGCAGCTCTGGCTGTTGCGGCCAACTGGGGAGTGGACCAGTGGATGGAAGACCTTTCTCTCTCTCTCTCTACCTCTCTTTCTCTCTTTGTAACCGACTTTCAAATAAATAAATAAATCTTTAAAAAAAAAAAAGGAACTGAATTTTGGTTTTGTTCGCTCAGCAAGCACAGGTGTCTGAAAATACCCTGTATGCCCCCATCTGGGTGGCGAACCCTGCACACTGCCAGCTTTGCACTGTGAGCCACAAGGAATCCATGCCACCCATAAGCAATGGAGATGCTATTACTGAGAGCCAAGGTTTCTCAAACCTAGCAGATCCAGGAGTTTGCAAGTTTCAGACAAAAAAAATAAATAAATAAAATGAAGAGGTGCTTGCCTGAAAGAGCGCAGGGTGGGAGAGCTGTCTGGGAAAGCAGTGGGAGGGTGGGCGCTGCGGCATAGCAGGGTGGGCGCCTGCGTAGATCCTGCACCCCACACTGAGTGTCTTCGACGGAGTCTGCCTCTGCCTCTGCTTCCCATGCAGCTTCCCGCTAATGTGCCTGGGGGCACATGGAAAAAACAGAGCCAAGGGAAATGAAGCAAGGTATAATTAAAATAATAAAGGCCACTTTAATGACGTGTAAGTCTTATTCCACTTGCCTCTTTAAAAAAATTAGTAAGGGACTGGCTAACCTTCCACCTGCAGCACCAGCATCCCATATGGGCGCTGGTTCTAGTCTTGGCTGCTCCACTTCTGATCCAGCTCTCTGCTATGGCCTAGGAAAGCAGTAGAAGATGGCCCAAGTGCTTGGGTCCCTGTACCCACATGAGAGACCCAGAAGCTCCTGGCTTTGGATTGGCCCAGCTCTAGCCATTGCACCATTTGGGGAGTGAACCAGTGGATAAAGCCCTCTCTCTCTCTCTCTCCCTCTCTCTGTAACTCTACCTCTCAACTAAACAAAACCTTTAAAAAATAAAAAAATTTTAAAAAAAGTAAAAGAACTAAAGGGAGGTCGAGGTAGATTCATCTGGGTTTTGAAGGGCAAACCAAGATTATTTCTTTAACATGTACTACAAACAACCCATCCTGACCTCCACTACAGTCACCCACTCACTGAGCACAGCACTATAAATAAAATCCGGCACTGTGGCTTTTCTTCAGGCTGTGACTAGAGCCGCATGCCATGTCTGTTTTAAAAAGAGGTCTCCAGCATCCCATGCGTGAGATCCTGTCATCACCGAACTCACCTAAGTGAAGACTTTTTAAGCGATTACCCCTATCATTGTCTACTACTGCATTAGCTTTTCATTATATAATAGGAAACTGGCTATAAATACATCTCCCCAATGTGAGGAGAAAGGATCCTACCTACATCCTGTGTTACATCACCAGCTGCAGCGTGCCAACATAACAGCTCACATACTTATCTCAAGAATGCTCTTCTGATCATACCATTGCTCCCCTCCTGGTCCTTATCCACCACAGCCTGGGCCTGTGTCAACCAAACATGGTTTATAACCCCGTGTTCATAATTACTGCATTTCAGAGAGCTTCCAGGAGGCCGCCCTCCAACTCCCTTTCCCCAGCACCCTGGTAAGTGGATGTGTGGTGCCCACCCTCTGCTGGTTTGAGCTCCCGGGGACACCAGGAGGGTCACACAGAGCCAGCAGTAATTTTTTTAAAATTTATTTGAAAGTCAGAGTTACACAGAGAGAGGAGAGGCAGAGAGCGAGAGAGAGAGGTCTTCCATCCGCTGGTTCACTCCTCAATTGGCTGCAATGGTCGGAGCTGGGCCAATCTGAAGCCAAAAGCCAGGAGCTCTTCCCACATGGGTGCAGGGGCCCAAGGACTTGGGCCATCTTCCACTGCTTTCCCAGGCCACAGCAGAGAGCTGGATCAGAAGAGCAGCAGCCGGGTCTTGAACCGGCGCCCATAAGGGATGCCGGCGCTTCAGGCCAGGGCGTTAACCTGCTGAGCCACAGCGCTGGCCCCAACAGTAATTCTGATGGAATCAGCTCTAGACAGCAGCACACACACGCTGCTGTCTCTTGGTGACTGGACTGGCGATGCAACAGTTCCACAGAACCCATCCCCCCAGGCCTGCGCAGCAGCATCTGTGACCTCCCACCGCGCCCTGCACCTTCCTCACCCCTCCTTCTGGAATCGAATGGGCAAAGCTTCCTCTGCCTCTCAGCCTCGCAGGAGCTGCTCTGAAGCGTGGGGAGCCTGCAATGGTACGAGGGCCTTCAAAACATTCACAGAAAAACTGAGTTAGTAACAGGGTTCCTGCCACCTGTGGGGGAGACCTGGACTGAGTTCTTGGCCACAGGGGGGTCCAGGAGACCAACCACTGCAGGCATTTGGGGAGCAAACCAGATGAGAGATCGCTCGCTCTCTCTGCCTCTCAAATAAATAAAAGTGGCCGGCGCCGTGGCTCACTAGGCTAATCCTCCGCCTAGCGGCGCCGGCACACCGGGTTCTAGTCCCGGTCGGGGCGCCGGATTCTGTCCCGGTTGCCCCTCTTCCAGGCCAGCTCTCTGCTGTGGCTCGGGAGTGCAGTGGAGGATGGCCCAGGTGCTTGGGCCCTGCACCCCATGGGAGACCAGGAGAAGCACCTGGCTCCTGCCATCAGATGAGCGCGGTGCGCGGGCCGCAGCGCGCCGGCCATGGCGGCCATTGGAGGGTGAACCAACGGCAAAGGAAGACCTTTCTCTCTGTCTCTCTTGCTGTCCACTCTGCCTGTCAAAAAAAAAAAAAAAAAAAAGTCTCTTTGAATGCAAAAAAAAAAATTCCATGCGTAATTTTTCCATGTTACGCATTCCCCACACACTCTCTGAAGTGTCCTTTGCAAAGGGCAGCTCCCAGTGCGAAGCTAGAGGTCTCCGTTTAAGCAGTACCACTGCTAGGCACATATACTAAAGATGCTTCCTGGGGCCGGCGCTGTGGTGCAGCAGGCTAAGGCCCTGGCCTGCAGTGCTGGCATCCCATATGGGCACCAGTTTGACCCCTGGCTGCTCCACTTCCGATCCAGCTCTCTGCTATGGCCTGGGAAAGCAGTGGAAAATGGCCCAAGTCCTTGGGCCCCTGCACCCATGTGGGAGACCTGGAAGAAGCTCCTGGCTTCCGATCGACCCAGCTCTGGCCATTGTGACCATTTGGGGAATGAACCAGCAGATGGAAGACCTCTCTTTCTCTGGCTCTGCCTCTCTCTGTAACTCCTTCAAACAAATAAAATAAATCTTAAAAAGAAAAAGAAAAAAAAAGACGCTTCCACACACGTTGCAAAGATACATCTGAGATCTGCATATTCTCTGCTATCCACTGCTGCATTAACTGTTACAGCAAAAACCCTGGAAACAGTTGTGAAGTGTCCACCACAGGACATGGCACACGGCCATGGATGGCATCCTGCTGGCTGTAATACGATTTCCAAGATACACTGCTGCAGGTTGCACCCTTTACGCTTTTACTAGACACATGTCTTGCTACTAACTTAGGAAGATCCTTTTTTGTTTTGTTTTGTTTATTTAAAGATTTATTTATTTGAAAGTCAGAGTTACACAGAGAGAGGAGAGGCAGAGATGTCTTCCATCCGCTGATCCACTCCCCAGATGGCCACAATGGCCAGAGCTGCGCCGATCTGAAGCCAAGAGCCAGACGCTCCTTCTGGGTCTCCCACATGGGTGCAGGGGCCCAAGGACCTGGGCCATCTTCTGCTGCTCTCCCAGGCCACAGCAGAGAGCTGGATTGGAAGTGGAGCAGCCGGGACTAGAACCGGCACCCGTATGGGATGCCGGCACTGCAGGCGGCAGCTTTACCTGCTCCGCCACAGCGCTTGGCCCCAGGAAGATCCTTGTGTCCGTGATGGTCTCCTGGGCTATTAATTGCATCGGGGCCTTGTTGATGTGCTTCGGCCAACAAGCCTCTAGCTACTCTCTCCCCACAGCTGTGTTCTCCAAGCCTACCGGTGCTGAGGCTTTAAACCCGCGAGACTACTGGCAATGAGAGGAAGCCTAAATCCTTTCAGATCTTAAGTCCCCAGGTCTGACAAGACTGCTTCATTCCCTTGTCTACAAACCAAGTATGTGGCAAGGCACTTTCTGATGAGATTTCACAGGGCATTAAAAATCTCTACCAGAAGCAATGAACTGTGCAACCAGGGCCTGAGAGATCCTACGGAGCAGGAACTGGCGCCGTGGCTGAGTGCCCACAGCGTGCCAGGGACTGCAGAGAGCATGGTAGATGTCCTCTGCTCACCTTCCCCAGCAGGTTCACTGACAGCTCCCGTGTCTCCATGGGTGGGCCAGGACGCAGAGGTAGGGCTGTGCACCCATGACCTCTTGGCCATGCGTCTCCCACTGCACTGCCGTCACTCCCTCGGACTGTAAAACTGTCCTGCAGCACCAATGTGAACCCGGGGAATTCAACAACACCAAAACCAAGGGCACCAGGAGAAACACGGCTCTGCCAGCGAACCCCGGCAGTGGTGGCCAGCACTTCCTCAGGATAAAAGAAAGCAAATCCACAGTACAGGAAGGCACAAGGGAAAGGGGCAAAGAGCTGCTTCACAGCCTACTCCCACCCTAGTAGTGAGTCCTCCCAGAAACACAAGAGCACCAAGTCCCGCCCCCACGCACCAGGAGAGTAAGGCGCAGAGGCTGTGAACACTGAGATAGCAAAATGATTTCCTTTTATTCTGTGAGCGTCACCACCGTAGAGACGTGTGCATGATTTATGTAATTTATACATGAGGACGGGAGCTAAGGCTCAAGGAAGGCGTCCAGGGAAACTGGCGCCGTTTATTCCAGATCTCCGGGGCAGGCAGGGCTGACTTCTCTCCACTTCTCCGCACTGCTGAACTCTCGCGGGCCTGCAGGGCACCGGCCAAACCCTCCCAGCTACGTCTTGCGGCCAGATGTTCTAGAAAGAGAAGCAAACAAGAAATGAATGTCTTGTCGCGGCGCTGAAACGCCTCCTGTTGCCCTGCACACCGCACTGTCGCTGGCTTAACTGCGAAAGCCGTTAACATTTCAAACCCTTTCCACACACAGCCTGTCTGCAAAACGAACTTGAGAACACTGCCCAGCATTTACACGAAAGCAAAACCACAAAGGCAGACCAAGGCTGCACTTGCAGCAGACAAGGCAAGCCCGCCCCGCAGCCAGCTTCTCGCCGTCGTCCCTGCGGCTCGCGTGATCGCTACAGCCCTTCCTCTCTTCTTGGTTTAACTCCTCACTTTCCAGGAGTACGCTGCTAACTACAGTCCTGGGAAGTGTGTGTGTGTGTGTGTGTGTGCGCGCGTGCAGGGGCGGCGGTGTACAACCTTCCCATGTCTGAAAGCTCAGGGTGGATGAGCCGGGGCGTGAACACAGGTGCAAGGTCAGCTTTGCCCATGACCTTGGAGGTCACTCCTCTCGTTTCTAAAAGCCTCCCACTGTGATGAGACAGCTGTCCAAGCTTACTCTCATTTTTTTTTCTTTTTTCATAGCTAAGTCATTTTTTCTTCTTGAGAAAAGCATGTTTAGGATTTTCAGGTTTGATACGTCTCAGATTTCAATAGGATGTGTCCAGGGACGGCTCAGTCATGTGCAGGAGACTCGGGACCCTTTCACCTAAGGCCCCCAAGAACTACAGAATCCACCCCGCTTCCTCCTCCTCTCTGCTTTCTGGGACAGTCATGCAAGTCTTGCCTTCTACCTGTCCAGAATAAACAGACCTTCAGCGATCCTGAGCCCTCTGCCCTCCAGGGACCCAGAAGAGGGAGCCCAATCCTCTGCAGCCCTCCCCTACATCGTCCACCTGGGACCAGCCGAGCTCTCCTTCCAAAAACCTGCTGAAATACAAACATTCCACTCGCTCCTGTCCTCTCTCTCCTCCGTGCAGTCTGCATTAGGACTGCACGTGTCCTAGCTCTAGTTTGAGCCTTATAAGTCTTAAGGACAAAAGCAAAGCTCTCACTGGGCAGCAACCTACCTGTTTAGAACAGCCCATTCACCTGCTCCGTCTCAGGGTCCAGATCAATGTCGTAAAAACAGGGCCGGGTGGGGAGCCCAGGCATTGTGCTCATCTAGGGTAAAAACAGCAGCAAAAATAAGCTTGCAGGGATCTGTCCTCCTACCTTCCCCTGGGGGAGAAAGCCCCAGGCACAAAGAGAACATCAGCTTGTGGCTCTCAACAAGGCAGGCACCTTCTTATTCTATAGATACTAAAAGTCACACTGCCTTACACATTAAGCGCCAAGTCACCGATCCTGTTACGAACGTGAAGGGACACCCCCACGCTCTCCTGGAAGAGACCGAGTTTCGCCGTGGTCTTCTACACTGAGATGAGACGCAGCAGGGAGGAGCGCCCACCGGCGCCGGCGACGGCAGGGGCTGGGGGGCCGAGGAGTCGCCACTCACCGCTGACGCCTGTACCTCACAAGACAACAGGAGGCGCAGGGCCTGCCCGCACTTAAAGTTAGTTTCAGCAAGGCTTGTTTTAGTGAGGCTACAGCTTCAGTGGCATGTCAGAAATCGGAATCCTTTAACCTGGGCCTCGACTTTCTATAAGCCAGATGGCGTTACCATCACCATTCTTACTGGTCCGACGTGCCTCTCTAAAACTCAGCTGGACTGCGTGTAAGTCTCTTTTCTAGAGACTCGGTTTTGACAAGTGTTTGCTTAGAGACAGATTTGCAATGCTTGTTAAGTAAAAATGTAGTGTATTTTTATCTGTTAACAATGTCCTGTATAATGAACGCATACAAGCTCCAAATCAGATTCAGACAGGAAAACGGCTTAGACTGAACTTCTAAAATGTGACTATGAAAAAAAAAAAAAAGGATGAGTCATCTTCTATAACATGAAACAAGCACCCTTTAGAAAACCGAACTCTGACATCTGAGTGCCAATCAACACTCCCTAAAATAACCCACAGGGATCTGACAACTGGTTTCTTCCTTATTCCGTAAGAGACAAGGAAGTGAGGGGTCTGGGAACAAGAAGTGGGAAGGAAGGGATTGGTTTCTCATGGAGCAGAAACCCTGCAGATGATGTTGTCAAGTGCACGTGCCCATGGGCGCGGGCGCGGGCGCGGCAGCCGCGAGCGCACGGCAGGAGACACTTGGGCGATTTCTGACACAGCAAGGTTTTGGCACTTTTTCCCAAAGGGAATTTTTCCCCTTCAACATTGGTTAGTGCTGATCAGGAAAGAGAGAGACAGACAGACAGATACCCACTGTGTACAAACAAATATGAGCCTACATAGAAAACTCCAAAGCCACCACACTTTGAATTAACGTGTAAAATACTCAAATGCCCTGAGCTCCACTGAGCAACCACAGACATCAAAATAGCGGTTAAGCCATCTCGTGACGGGCAGAGACATTTTGGCCCAAGTAGAAGTCCAAGACCTCTGACACACACATTGCATTAGATGATAAAGTCTTCCACCGGGCGGGCTGTGTGTGTCTCTCTGAGCTGCAGACAAAGTTACTGGTCTTTGGCCTGACCACTTCCAGCTCTGTTTTTGTTGCTATAGTTACCCCTCTGCCTGCAAACAGCAAAAGTGACGACACGGAGAGCAGCAACGGCTCTCTCAGTCGGTGGCTGCTGGTAATTTCCCCAGAAGGAACACCGTATTTCTGTAGTACTCAGGGTGCCGGGTAAATGGTTTAACATTCCCACCAAAAGGGAGTGTACAAATCCTGGAGGCTAAGCCTCCCGAGTGGCCAAGAAACCTGGGCACGGGATCAATGCCACCCTTGGGACAGGGCTATCCAGCTATGAGCACGCTCTTGAGCACTCCTCTACTTTTCTTTCAAATAAATAAACAAATCTTAAAAAAAAAAAAAAAAAGAAATCCCTGAATTTCAGGCACAAGCTCTAGAGCTGTCAGCAAGACAGACAGCGTGTGTCCCTACCACATAGCACTACTGGTAGAACTGAGCGTAAGCCATCAATAAACTTTAGTTGAGATCATATAAGAGGGCCTCAAAAGGTTTGTAGAAAAATGGAATTAAACATGTTTTATTTTGATGCAAAAATTTTGAAACTGATGCATAGGTTTTTCAATAGATGCATTTTCCCATGAACTCTTCCCAGACCCCTTCTGTATGGTATCATGACCAAAGCCCCTCAACAAGGCCCTTCCTGGATTCAGCCAAGGGTACACTGCCCTGGGAAATCTCTTATTTAGTAGAACAGTCATGGCATCGTACTTGAACTGACACCAAGACGGTGCACAGCAAGAGATGAATCCAGCTTTCTCCTTGGCAGTGAACTCTGCTGGTTTGGCCCCTGCTTGACGGCTGCAGCAGAACTTTAGGATGGGACAGACAGACGGGCTCCTCTCTCACAGCCCTCACTTACCGTTCCCACTAAGGGGTACAGAAAGCCAGCCCCGACGCTGGCGCGGATGTCGCGAATGGGCAGAACGAAGCCAGTGGGCACACCTTTCTGCTCTGGGTTGTGAGACAACGACAAGTGTGTTTTGGCCATGCAGATGGGTAGACTCCCAAAGCCCTGGGGAAAGCAGGGAATAGAGGCAGGAAGTGACAAGGTGACCACACAACCAAGAACATCTGGGCATCGTGATTATATGGACTCTTAGTTTCATCTGAAACATCGAACTCTTTACATCTGTCTCTACATCTCTGCCTCACTGTCATCTTTAGTTATTTTAGACAAAAAAGAATCTCTGTTGAGTGACAGAAGTAAGTACTTACAATCATATTGTACAAGTGACTATTTTAGTTCCATCTATATAATCAATTAAAGATAGCAATTTAAAGCAAACATGAGAATAAAATTGTAGAGTCTCTAAATATCGTCATAAGACATTCCACATTTCCTCATGAGTCTCCCATACACTCATGGAGCACTGACGGGCAAATGATGAACTCAGGACTGGATCACACAGTCCAAACCCGGAGTTTCAGAGAGAAGGCAATCTGTGGGGAGAACCCAGGGATTCTGACTTCCAGGGCTGATTCACGAAGAGTTGAAAGAACAAGCCAACCAAACAGCTACCTGCTTTGTGTAGACTTCAGCTTTGTGCTGGGCTTCTGGGAGCAACTCAATGTCATCGGCCCCGTAGATCTTCCGTGCAATGATCCTGATCTTTTCCTCAATGGGAAGCTAAGGCACAAGAAAGGGACGGGGAGAGCACACTGGATGGAAGTGAGGATGCTTAGCCAGCACGCGCCCCATCCCAGGGCAGTGTCCCCTGAGGGGCCACAAGACATTGTTTATGTACATATATAGACATGCAAATGAGGTTTGCTGGGGTAGAAACACTTTAACACTGAGTCCTAGATTTGATTAGTGGAAACTGTCCCACAGAGGTAAAATGATTATAGCTTTGTGAGCAGGCTTCAAAAAGCTTGTGGCAGGGCGGGGCCTGGCCCAGGGAGTAGACACCTGCATTCCACACTGGAGCGTCTGACTTTGATTTCCAACTCTAGTGTCCTGCTAAGGCGGACCCTGGGAGGCCGCAGGTAATGCTCCAGTAGTTGGGTTCCTGTCACCCATGTGGAAGACCTGAACTGAGTTCCTGGCTCCCAGGACCTCGGTTCAGCACAGTCCCAGCCACGGCAGGTATCTGGGGAGTAAAAAAGCAGATGGGAGCACTCTGTCTCTCAAATAAAAGCTCATGGAAAATGCTCATTATGAAAAGACTACCCATGGATTTCAAAATTCTTTTGTACTAAAATAAACTTACCTTTTAATTCCATTTTCCATGAACTTAAAATTTTTTTTAAACTTATTTGCAAAGAAGAGCAAGAAAAAGAGAGAGAAAGAGAGAAAGCTATCTTCTAGCTACCGGTTTGGGCCCCACATGTCCACAACAGGCAGAAGTGGGCCAGACTGAAGCCAGGAGCCAGGAAGTCCATCTGTGTCTCCCACACAGGCGGCAGGGACCCAAGCACTTGAGCCACCACCTGTGGCTCCTCAGGATGCTGGGCTGGAAGCAGAGGCAAGACCTGACCCCAAGCACTCCAATCTGCGGCGCGGGCATCCCAAGCAGTGGCTGAGTCCACTGTACCACATGCCTGCCCCTCCCACACACTTTCTGAAGTAGCCTGTATGTGCAGCTGTATACACACACAGATTATATATACATATACATACACACATATACATGTATATGTGTGTGTGTATATATATATATATAAAGATACTGTACTAAAATTAGGCAATATATCTGACTCTACGTCCTAGCACTAGAGCAGAAGGAACGTTTTGGGCAAGTCTTGTTTTTTGAAAGGAGTGGTAATCTAGCTATAGAAATAAGAATTCCTGGGGTGTGTTGTGGCTCAGTGGGTTAAGCCGCTGCCTGGGATGGCTGTAGCCCATTTTGAAGTGCCTGACTAAGGTTCTGACTACTCCATGCTTCTGATGCAGCTTCCTCTCAATGCGCCTGGGAGACAGCAGGCAGTGGTCCAAGTCCTTGGGTCCCTGCCACCCCCACGGGAGACCCGGGGGAGCTCCTGGCTTCCGCGTGGCCCATCACTGACTGCTGCGCCCATTTGGGGAGTGAACCAAAAGATGGGAGGTAATTCTGTTGCTCTGCCTTTCAAAGAAAGAAATAAATCTTTAAAAAATTTAAAAATTCCTGTTCCCCTTGGAACTAAACACCGATCATTCATGAAGGGGCTTTGCATAACGGACATGAAGAGACTGATGACCAGCTTTGTAAGTACACAACGCATGCGTCACACGCGTCTCGTACCGGAGCCCCACTAGTGCCAGGGCGTGCTGAGATTCCCGGCAGCACCAGCGCTTGGGGGAGGGGTGATTTTAGAGATGGAGTGGCAGCCCGCTGTTCGCCGGAACAGAGAAGAGCTCTGAATAGAAATGGGTTCTACGTTCCTCGAGTCTCCTGAAGGCCTTCCAGCCTGCAGCCCGGATTCAGGCACTGCGGATGGGGGCTTGGAAAGGGACCCATAACTGTTCTACACTTGCGTGCAAATTTGTGTTTGGGGCACTTTAGTTTGTTTAGAGATTTATTTATTTATTTATTTGAAAGGCAGAATGACACAGAGAGAGAGAGCGCTCCCATCTGCTGATTTACTCCCCAGATGACCATGACAGCCAGGGCTAGTCTGGGCTGAAGCCAGGAGCCAGAAGTTCTATTGGGTCTCCTACATGGGTGGCAGGCACTCAAGTACTCGAGCCATCATCTGCTGCTTCCCCAGGTGCATCAGCAGGGAGCTGGAACAGAAGTGGAGCAGCCAGGACTCGAACCAGCATCCATATGGGATGTGGGCCTCCTAAGTGGTAGCAGCACTGTTCCTGACATTTTCTAAAAAGATAACTGGTTGCACAGATTTTCAAACCAGTCCATAACATCAACCCTCAGGAGAAGAATGGCAGTGTCAAGAGGTGAATGTTAATTAATGTTAATTAATTGCCAGCATTTTATCTGCAAGGGACACAGAGAAACCACCCACGTTAAAAGCTAAAACTCAAGGGTTTCCTCCTTTCATATTTTTCAGGTTATTTTTCAAAGTGTATGATTAAAATCCAAGCCAACAAGCAGCCTAGGGAATTCAAGCAGAATGAACCACCACATACACCTTGCGTTCCTAGCGCAGCTTCCAGTTGTTGGAGACATACTGCGTCACGGCCTATCACATCCTGACATACAGGGGACAGGGAAAGGCACCTCCATAGTAGTCACCTTTCTCTGAACTGACTCTGTTGTGTCACAGGAGAAGCAGAGCTCCTGCTGGGGGACATGATGGAAACAGTGACGAAGCTCGCTGGGGGGGCTTTGGTTTTGCACCCGAGGGCGTCTCTACTTGAGGCAGCGCTGTACCAGGAAGTGAGCTTGGGAGCCTGCTTCTTTGCCCCACGGCTAAGAGGTGAGAACATTTTCTCAAGCTTGACGGAGACCCTCGCCAATCTGCTATGCGATGGTTGGTGCCCTGAGTTAAAGGCCATCACGCGTCTCAGAGCAAAAGGACCCGTGTGAGGACCCGTGTCGAAGGGAGGACGTTGAGTCCACCTCCGTGCTGTCTGAGCCCGGGCACCTGCTCCGTAAGCAAGCAGCACCGCTAATGAGACAGCTGCCTCCCGCTGAGTCGGGCTGTGGCCGTGTGACTCACCAACGTGGGAGCCCAACCACAAGGCTGAAGCTGCCGAATGTGGGCTCTACAGAGGCGGCCACCCAGAAACCTCCCTGTCACTTTGTTTGGGGTTTGTTTGGTTGTGTCTTTTTGTACACGACAAGTAACCCACCTTGAGGTCGTAAAGGAGCTGGAAGCTGCTGGGCGCCTGAGCCGCTCTCTGCACGGCCTGCGCCAGCGCCAAGGCGCCCTTGCCCCCTTCCGCCCAGTGAGTGCATTTCACGGCGTCAAAAGCTCCGTGCTCTCTGGCGAGGCGGCCCACGAGGTCCAGCTCGGCCTCTGTATCTGTCCTGGAAAAGCAGTGCTCCGTGTGAAGGCAGGGAAGGCGGCGGGGACAGCATGGGCTCTGCCCTCTTTTGGCCATGAAAACCCCTCTGAGTTACACAGACGGGCTAACACGGCCTGGGTCTCAGTTTCAGCCGCGTGAATGTCCCAGTGGAGGACTCACTAGGCACTCCCTCTCCATGTGCCTGGATCTCCACGTGGGTAAAAGGGGATGAATGATCACAGCACTGACTTTACTGGGACGCTCTGAGGTTTCGAGGGTTAAACACACATAAAGCACTCGGAACATTCTCAGCACGCCACAGGCAATCAACAAATATTAGCTTCCAAGAACAAAAAAAAAAATGTCCTCCACTCCACTGTGCTGAAGCCATTATGACAAACCCCACCACCTCAACAACCCACACAAGCTCCTGCAGGAGCTTTCGCTCAATACGCTCACAGCTTCCCACCCGAGGCGGGAACAGCGACGGCAGGCTGCAGGCCCGTGACCTCTGCCAGCACTAAACGCCTCCCAGGATCCAAAAGGAAGACTTCACTTAGGGCCTGTGTGTTACCCACTTCACCGATGGGAGGAGCGACCTCTAGGTGCCCTGTGGGGGAGGTGACGCCTTCTGTCACATCACAGCCCAACCCACAGGCCATCCCCAGGGGCAGTAACAGGAACAAAACGACAAGAGGCGCCTTCTGGCCACTGTCCAGTCTCCCCTTGTCTCTCACTGGAAGTCACCTACTTGAATGCATTTATGGCCACCACCACTGGAACCCCAAACATTCTGGCATTTTCTATTTGTTTCCTCAGGTTACAGAAGCCGTCTTCCACCAGCTGCAGGTTCTGGAAAAGCAACAGGGAAAGGGAGACCTGTGAGGTCAGAGGAACTGCCGCCTCCTGCCAGGGGACACTGTGCAGGCCACGGGCGCCTCCTGCCTGCGGCACGAGCGCAGCTGTGCTGGTTCCCAGCCATCTTGCAAGCACCAGGGGGGCCTGTTTGCTGCCACTCTGCTGACTGAGGGGATGAACTGCCCCTACCTATGTTACATTGAGACCCTGTGTGCTGACGTCCGGTGCCACAACACGCACCGTCTCTACTCAGCAGGGCACAGAACCCTTCCACCAAGAGACAGAGCCCAGCACGGTGCCTGGCACCAAAGAGCCACGAACACTGTCAGGCAAACAGGAAGCAAACAGCGAGACTGGGGCTGCTTTTGGTGAACCCAACCAGGAGTCTTTGCTGGGACCAAGCGCGGAGACAGAGGCGCACACGTTTTTAGGAGCCGCCTGCTGTGAAATCCGAAAGGGAAGTGAATCAAAAACACCTTGAGAGGATCAGGGCCCTGCTGCCCCGCAGCACGGGGAGACTGCCAACAGCACAGCCCCTCCTCCAGAGGGAAGTGAATTACTCCATGAATGACGGCATGGACACGCACCGAGTAGTCATTACGCACGTGTTAGGAAAACTGAGGCCGACCTGTGCTAACGTGGACCTGTCCAGAATGTACTGAAGTTACCAAACTCTGGAGAGCTTAATGAATTCCATTTTTGGACAAACACTTGCATAACTCATGAATCTGTTTTACATGTTGAGAACAAGACACCCATTGTCAAGGGGGCTTAAATCATATGGATTGTGTTCTTGTGAGGTTTACCCCCCTCTCAAAGGTATGTCACAATTATAAACTTAAAATATATTAACTACTTGAAGGAATAAAAATGTCTTTGTCTTCTCTGAGGGGACTTCAAAAAGTTCATGGAAACACGGAATCAGAAGATGAGTTTATTTCCAGGCATAAAATGTGGGAAGTCCAGAGGTACACGGCTCCCACGAACTTCTGAGGACCCTACACCTAAATGCACACCCAGCAGTAACAGTGCTTGGTTTGTGGACCCCCCCAAAAACAGCAGGAGAAGTGGATCAAGTTAAAGGGTAACCACAAAGATCACTATTAACATGATTCATGCTTTTTTTTTTCCGCTTTAATAACTGGAAACTGAGGTCAGGATTTATTGGATGTTCTAAAGAGCACTCCTCATTCTTTAGCTCGAGTCACACGAAAACCAATTAATCTGCAGAGCTGATGGGGAACAGTTTTAAAGGAGCAGAATTTCTTAAACGCAGGCACCAGCTGGGCCAGTTTGGGGCAGTCACTGTAATTAGATACAGGAAAGGCGGGGGGTGGGGGAGGGGTGGGCAGGAGGGCCAGAACTGTGAATTCCCCTCCCACGCCTGAATCAGGCAGATGACCATAAAAGGCAAGTCACCACTCAGCAGGCAGGCAGACTGGAAGCACCGGCACATTTTTTGCCCCTGGCTGATTCTGAAATACTTCATTGGGGGCCTGAAGAGTGACGCTGTATGGCTCGATCACTTAAAAGCCAGTCCCCAAAAGGTAGCAAAAACTGAATTAGCAGCGACAGCCGCTGACCTTGCCACCTGACCCCAGGGTCTGCAGCCTTGCACGCAACCACCCTTAGCTGGTTCTCTGGATTATTATTTTTTTTTTATGATGTGACTACGGAATGGTCCGAGCTCCGTTCTTTGGGCTCCTGACTGTATTTCGACCCCTTCATATGGATTTACACCTGCAGAGGAAAGTGCGTCTCAAGAAAAGACCTCTTCTTTCACTGTCTCTAGAGGTTGCCCACGTCCCGAGACCCAGCCGCTGGCGGGAGGCACACTTTCCCTGCACACCCACTTAACACAGTCTGTAGCACACACAGCCTTTCTGCATCCTGCACCCCCAGGAGCCAACCCCACCCCACTCAGTTCCCCCAGGGGCCAGGCTGATTCCTGCAAACTGCTGGATTCCGGGTGTTACGGTTTCTACAAGCGATAAGAAATCATCCAAGTTACCTCCTCTGTGTAGTCCTTGGGAAGGGGCAGTCCTGCAGTGACCTGGATGGAGGAAGCAAAGTCAGAGAATGCCCTAAATACAGGGAGACTGCAGCTCAGACTGGGGGACTTGGTGCGTGGTGAAGGCAAGGGGCCACACGCCTGGGGGAATGCACAGTAGGGTAACGGGCAGAGGACAGATCACTCCACGCAGAACAAGGCTGCTCTGGGCCAGTGTCTGGGTTTGATTCTCAGTTCCAGTTCCCAATTCCAGCTGTCTGCTCGCATGGGCCTAGGGGGCAGGAGGTGATGGCTCAAGTGACTGGGTCCCTGCCACCCATGTGAGAGACCCGATTTGAGTTCTAACTCATGGCTCCAGCCCTGGCCACTGTGGGCATTTGGGGCGTGAACCAGCAGACAGGAACATTCTTGCTCTCTCTCTCCATTGTCTGCTTGCCTCTCTGCCTCTCAAATAAAAATTAAAAACAAAAAAACAAAAAACAGGCTAAAGAGTGCAATTTCTGGGGTGGGTGTTTGGCCTGGCAGTTAGGGTGCCAACATCCCACATCACAGTGCTGGGTTCAATCCCCAGCTGTGGTTCCCAAACCCAGTTTCCTGCTTGCACAGACCCAGACGACAGTGGAGATGGCGCAGGTGACTGGGTCCCTGGCTCCTACACGGAACACCTAGATTGACTTCCTGGCACCTGGCTTTGGCCCTGGCCAAGCCCCAGCCACTACAGACATCTGGGGAGGGAACGAGTCCACAGGAGCTCTCGCTGTCTTTACCCCCCCGCCCTCCTCCCGCCAGAAGAAACACAAGTTCATAAGGCGTGTAAACATGCAGGCAGTAGGACTTCAGGGAAATACAATATTCAGGCTGGAGCTGCAGATCAGCTGGTCCCCACTGGGCTGGCTGCCAGGGCCTCCATTCAGAGGGAAGAAGTGCAGTGAGCACACAGAGGTTTACGTGTAGGGTCGGGCCTGTGTCCCGGGCGGTGTAGGTACTGTCAGATGTTTTGCTCAGACAGGTGGACCCGGGAGCTCACTGTAGCCACATCAAAGTGCCAAGGGCAGACGGTGCCTGTGTGTGGCAAGGCAGTTGGCACCAGGGCTGCCCGACCACCCTCGTTTCCGGTACCCTATTAATCATGAGGCTAAGAGGAGCTTAATGCAGCGACAGGGGTAAGGCAGCCAGCTTCCCTTCAGAACATTCCAGATAATCAGGCTCTTCCACCCTGGACCCTCACCGTGGGGCCACCTCCGTGCATCTTGAGAGCCCGCACAGTGGCGACGAGTACCACCACGTGAGGGCGGAGACCGGAGTACCGGCATTTGATGTTAAAGAACTTCTCCATTCCGATGTCTGCTCCGAATCCTGCTTCGGTCACTGCAAGTAAGGAGAGAAGCCACTGTGAAAATGCCACCAGCCCCTCTCAGGGCAGCAGGCAAACAGGCTCAGGCCACTGGTTCCGAAGGAGGCGCTCACCCACGAAGCCGTCGGGCCCAACCAGCTTGAGTGCGATCCGGTCTGCAATGATGGAGGAGTTCCCATGTGCGATGTTGGCAAACGGCCCAGCGTGGACAAACACAGGGGTGCCCTGGGGGAAACGGGACATTGTGAGCACAGCTGTCAGCCCCACTTCTGGCAGCTCGCGGTCACGGGCACGGGATTTCCCAGGAATAGGAAACAAGACCTCCCAGAGGGAAACTGCTGGGGCTCCCCACAAAGTTCATGGAAATACACATTATGAAAAGACCGCGCAATGAGCTTCGCAAGTTTTTGTATGAAAATAAACTTCTCTTCCATTTCTTTCTTTGAGAGGCAGAGAGAGTCAAAGAAATCTCCCATGCACTGGTTCACTCCCCTGCCCACAACGGCCAGGCCTGGCCAGGCTGAAGCCAGGAGTCAGGAGCTCAATCCAGGTCTCCCACGTGGGTGCCAGGAGCTCAGTTACATGAGCCATTACCTCTGCCTCCCAAGTTCTGCATTAGCAGGGAGCTTGAGCCAGAAACAGACCTGGGACCAAAGCCAGGCACTCCAATATGGATTCAGGGCTCTTTTCTTTTTCTTTCTTTTTTCCTTTTTTTTTTTTTTTTAAGATTTTATTGCTTTCATTTCAAGTTCCCTAACAGTCTTCCCTGCACCCTCCCTCTATCCTTATTTAAAAGGCAGAAAGACATAGAGAAAGAGATACTCCATCTGCTGGTTCACTCCCTAAATGCCCGCAACAGCCAGGGCTGGGCCAGCCAAAGCCAGGAGCCTGGAACTCTATCTGGGTCTCCCATGTGGGTGGCAGGGACCCAAGTACACAAGCCACCACTTGCTGCCTCGCAGAGTGCACATTAGCAGGAAGCTGGATCAGAAGTGGAGGAGCTGGGACTCGAACCCAGGCACTTCTGAGAGGGGAAGTGGGCACACTAAGTGGCATCCTGCTATGCGAAATGCGTACCCCAAACTTCTTTTTTAGCTCTATTTCCCATGCACTTTTGGCAGGACCCTTGTCCAAAGGCACCTTGTTCAGACCCGAGCAGTGCTGCAGTCACAGCTGTGAGGAAGAACAGGAGGAAGAGAAAGGCCTCTGCCCGGGGAGCGCTGACTGTCAACAACTGTTAGCTCCCGGGGGGCAGGAGTCGCTGGGCTCACCTCTAAGGTCTGCATGAGATTGGGCTTGATGGCGTCCTTCATGAGCACCGTCAGGGCTCCGCTCACCCCCTGCAACGCAAATGCAGAAAGCATCACCTCCTCGCAGCCAAAGCAGCCTTCTGCAGCCAACCTTCAACGTGCCACTGTGCCCTTTAGCCACCTTGGACCCATTGGTATTTGCACCTGAACTTGACCGTCCCCCCCTCCCCGCCCCCTCCATCCCACCCCACCGCCTTGACACATTAGAAGGTATTAGTGATTTTAGGTATGGAGAACGGACAGGATAAAAATGAGAGTCAAGTGCAATTTCCAGACAAACACAGAATTCTAGAAACAAGCATCTCCAATCTTGGTGGCTGACCGACGCGGAGGGTGTCTTGCAGAGTAGTTTATGGCAGGGAAAAGATAATCACTGGGTTATTTGTATCTAGGCAGAAATGGGTAGAACCCAGCTCCATGTGTTTTGCAAAGCTGAAACTGAACTTTTTATCAGAAGTTCAATATCAACTTCTCAACGTTAGGTCTCTCTTTTAAGCCACCCAACCACAGCTGCCACAAAGTAAAATAAAGCTTTGCTTCCCATTTATATACAACCTGAATTAGTTTTTAAATGCAAGTTTTGGGTGTTAAAATTTAAAAAGCATATTAACTGAAAACAGGAAGTTAAGATTTCCCCCTGTTTTCTAAATTCACCTGCTGTACCACTAATCATCAGCCAACTATTTTGGTGTCTGTTAACACAAACAGCCTTTGAAAACTTCATTGACAGGAATTCTTATTTCAAACCTCCTGTTACTGTGCAGAGAGTGCAGAAATAGCCCTGAGGTGAAGAACGAGCCCTGAACTGGCTAAAGAACTGTGCCAAGTGCTGTGTGTGTGGTGAGGCCTGTGAGGCGGCTGTGCGTCAGCGGAGGGGCCAGAGTGAGGCTGGGGTGATGCCACGCTCGGCCACTGCGGCCTCACTCTGGGTCTTGAGGCTCTCTGCAAAGCCAAGGCCTGCGCCTGCTCTGGGAGACACAGGACGGAGATGTGACTCCAGTCACCTGGCAGGTGTGGTCCCTTCCTGGCACATACAACCTGGTAGAGGAAGCACTTCTCACCCACTTCCCAACTATCTCGTAATTAGCAAGGCCTGGCCAAGTTAAAGAGCTTACTGCATCATCTTAAGAAAAATAAATAAATAAATAAATAAATAAATGAAAGAAAGAAAGAAAGAAAGAAAGAAAGAAAGAAAGAAAGAAAGAAAGGGAGAGAGAGAGAGAGAGAGAGAGAGAGAGAGAGAGAGAGAGAGAGAGAGAAAGAAAGAAAGAAAGAAAGAAAGAAAGAAAGAAAGAAAGAAAGAAAGAAAGAAAGAAAGAAAGAAAGAAAAAGAAAGAAAACCAGCTTTGTAATCTGAGCGACAGGGAGAGAGCTCCAATTCACTGGCTCACTCCCCAAATGCCCACACAGCCAGGACTAGGCTGGGGCCAGAACCAGGAACCAGGAAGTCACTCCAGATCTCCCACGTGAGTGCCAGAGACCAACGACCTGAGCCCCCACTGCTGACCTCCAGGGTCTACGCCAGTGGAAAGCCGGAGTCAGGAGCTGGTGCTGAGCCAGGTGTGGGGCGTGCAGCTTCGCCGGCCTCCGACCTGCCACGCCAACGACCACCCTCAGTTGCAGCACCTCACCGGGGCATAATTCTTGTTATCAGTGACCACGGAGAGGTGCAGGGACGACGGACACAGACGTGGACTCACCAGGTCTTCGGCACTAATGGGCTCCCCTTTCTTGCTCGATGCTACCACCATTTTGCCCAGTCTCTCTCTCATGTCCTCCAAAGAGCTGGTCAGAGCCAGGACAGCCATGATTTCACTGGCCACCGAGATGTCAAACTGGGCCTGTGGGCAGGAAGCAGACACAACAGCATTAAACCGGAAGCAGGAGTTGTAAAAGCTACCCTGTTAGGCAACCCAGGCTTAACCGAACAGCTTAAAAGGATGCAAACAGCAGAACACTTTGAGCAGCCAATTAAAAAAAAAAATTCTAGTAAGAGCAACAAGCTACTAGCTTATAGTGTGGAATCAGGCAACTCTTGTGTCCTGCCCCACTACGGAAGAACTCGGAAGCTCTTATGTCAAAGTGGAAATAAAAAAGCAGGGATCTTTAAGCAGTTTATAGACAAGGATAGTCACTGGGGCTCTCCACCTCCAGGAGAGGTGCTGGGGGAAAACACGCAGGTGACACATGGGATCCACTGCAAAAGCTGACAGGAGCGCTCAAGCCCCACGCCCACTCACTTCCATTTTAACAGGGAGGAGGCACAGCCGCACCTGGCGGTGCCATCGGAACGGGGGGGTGGGGGGAGCAGCAGGATCACGTTCACATGAAGTTGTGAACAGTTACCGTCCGTGTGTGCCCTTTCTCCGTTGGAGCCTGTCCGATTGTGATCTTCCTCAGGAATCTATCATTGGTATCCAACACTGTGGGAGAAAGGGCACAGGAACACTTGTCAGCCAAAGCACCGCGAAGCCATGGGAAGCAGCAGAGCTTTAAAGCAACAAGGCCAACTGAACGATGGCCCCCTAATGTTTGATTTCAAAATCGACGGCAAAGCTGGAACAGAGGCTCAAGCTAAGAAACAATGCCCACATACCATGAATGTACAGGAATTATTTTTAAAGCATCAAGCTATGGAAGGGTTTGGTTTTATCCCATCTAGAGAATTAAATTAATTAATTCAACACCTGAAATCTCTTTTATAAGAAATTCTTATAATATTAGAAGAATATTATAATATTATAGTTATTATATAATGCATTAATATTTAATATATAATATATTAAGATATATTATATAATATAATTATAATATTCTTCTAATATTATAAGAAAAATAGGCTGGCGTTGTGGTGTAAAGTGGGTAGTAAAGTCACCACGTGAGATGCCAGCATCCCATATGGGCATTAGTTTGAGTCCTGGCTGCTCCACTTCTGATCCAGTTCCCTGCCAATGGCCTGGGAAAAGCAGCAGAAGATGGCTCAAGTGTTTGGGCCCCTGTTACCCACACGAGAGAAGTGGATGATGTTCCTGGCTCCTGGCTTCAGCCTGGCCCAGCCCTGGCTATTGTGGCCACCTGGGGAGTAACCAGTGGATGGAAGGTCTCTCTTTCCCTTTCTCTCTGTAGTTCTGACTTCAAATAAGTAAATATTAAAAAAAAAAAAAAAGACATTTAAAGAAAAACAAATATTCTGCATGTGGCCCACAGGCCCCGGGGTGCGTTGTTCTTGGGAAAAATCACTGACCTGACACCACCCTGAGAAACACAAAAGCCATGGACTCAGGTCAAGTGCAGGTTACTCAGGTCAAGTGCAGTTGCCTTTTGGACACACACCGAGGAGTAGGCCTTTCCTTAGCGCATTATGAAGAAATCCTTCCTTCCTTCCTTCCTTCCTTCCTTCCTTCCTTCCTTCCTTCCTTCCTTCCTTCCTTCCTTCCTTCCTTTTTAAGAGCTACAGAGGACAGAGAGACACAGAGAGAAAGAGAGAGGTATCTTCCATCTGCTGGTTCACTCCCTAGTTGGCTGCAACGGCCCAGGCTGGCCCAGGCCAAAGCCAGGAGCCAGGAGCTTCATCTGGGTTTCCCATGTGGGTGCAGGGGCCCAAGCACTTGGGCTGTCCTCCACTGCTTTCCTAGGTATGTTAGCAGGGAGCTGGATTGGAAGTGGAGCAGCTGGGACTCAAACTGATGCCCACAGAGGACGCCAGCAATGCAGGTGGTAGCTTTACCCATTACGCCACAGTATTGGCCCCAGAAATCATTTCTATTCTGCTCTCAGAATAGCCGCCCAATTGTATAACCTTGGCAAAGATCAACCAATTCACCAACCCTAATCCCATCTCCCAGGACTCAGAACTGCTAATATTTTAATGCATTCCTAACTTTATTTATTCTTAAATAAGTTGTTTGCACCCCACTAGGACCAGCTCCAAAGGAGGAGTCATTCTATTCTCAAAGGCACAAAACCCCGCCCAAGGGTTCTTGCCCACAGGACCAGTGCTCGGGCCGGACCTCAGTGAAGACTGCTCGCTCTTCCAGCAGTGTAACACCATCACAGGCATCAAACCACCGCTGGATCAACTCTGGCTTTGGTATGCGTTGTATAACAGGAAATACATTTGAACTTTGTCTCAAATTCCTGACTCAAGACTCCTAGGGCCCTTGGAATTTCAAGGGGGACTGGAGTGTCCTGTTATTCATAACAAATCCCTTTGGATCTCACCTGGGTTCATGCTAATGAGGCGATTCAGAGGAGTCTCCCAGTCTCAAGAGGGGCCAGGAGGGCCAGGTGATTAAAGGGCCTCATCCACTGATCTCAGAGCTGGGGATTAAACCCTATAAGAACTCCAGGACAGGGGGTGGTCTTGTGGTACTGTGGGTTAAGCCCTGACATGGGCTGCCCCCATCCAAAACTGGAGTGCTTGGATTGAGCCTTGCCTACTCCAACCCAGCTTCCCGCTACCCAGATTGAATTCCTGGCCTCCTGGGGCCAGCATTGTTGTGTACAACACTGGTATTCTGCATGGGCACCAGTTTGTGTCCCAGTTGCTCCACTGCAATCCAGCTCCTTGCTAATGGCCCAGGAAAGCAGCAGAAGATAGCTCAAATGTTTGGGTCCCTGCACCTACATGGGAGACACGGAAGAAGCTCCTGGCTCCTGGCTTCAGATCGGCCCAGCCCGCACTGTTGTGGCCATCTGGGGAATGAACCAGCAGATGGAAGATCTCTCTCTGTGTAACTCTGACTTTCAAAAAATATAAATAAATCTTAAAAAAAAAAAAGAACCAGGCTCCTGACTCTCGGCTGAAGCCTGGCCTAGCCTGGCCTAGCCTGACCGAGCCTGGCTGGCTGATACAGAGTAAACCAGCAGATGGAAGATCTCTTTCTCCCTTTTCCCTAACTCTACCATTCGTTTAAATAAATCAAACTTTTTAAAAACTCTCTGGAACCACAAGATTTGATGAGCACCCAGGCTGGATGCTGGGAGAGGGATGCACCCTATGCACCTCCACTGGTGGTTCCTGGGTTGCGTCCTTTAAAACAAAGCAGCAAACCCAGGTAGAGCATTTCCGCAAGTTCTGTGAGCTGTCCCAGCAAATGATGAGCCCGAGGTCGTGAGAACAGCCGGTCAGAGGCACAGGGGACAACCTGGACTTGGGATTGGTATGTGAAGTAGAGGCAGCCTGGGGGACTGAGCCCTGAACCTGTGGGGTCTGCAGTTGGGCTCAACCGTGGGACACTCAAGTCAGGATCCGCCAGAGAACTGGACTGAACCACTGCGGAGGGAAGCCCAGGCCTCTGGTCTCAGAAGGGAAGGACTGAGGGTCACGTGGTATGGGGAGAAAAGATGAGTTTCTGTTTCCGAACGCGATGCCAAACAGCAACAACGAACACAAAGTGAGAAACAGCAGCAAAGACCTGGGCAAGGAGCAGAAGCATTCTTAGGGCACTGGATTCCACAGCAAATCATTTTCCATAAACACCAATAATTTAAACACCAAAAGCAGTGTCTTACCCAGCAGTTGGACACACACACACACACACACACAAGCAGTGAAGGATACAATGTGTTTTTGGAGCTGCCTCTTATTTTTTCAAAAAACACAGTGTTCAGTTCCCTTGTAACTAATTTTTCTGTGTAAGAGTCAGTTAACAGGTATGATCCCGTTTTTTCCTTCTACTTTGAAATTTTTCATTTTGTTTGAAAGGTAGAGAGAGAGCTGTCTGCTGGCTCACTCCCCGCATGACCGCAGCAGCCAGTCTGGGTTTCTTTCCCAAGTGGGTGTCAGAGACCCAAGCTCTTGTGCCACATTCTGCTGCCTTCCAGGAAGCCGGCCGGGAAGCAGAGAAGCTGAGACGGGAGCCAGGCGCCTGGACGTGGGATGCAGGCTCCTCCAGCAGCCCCCTCTTGCCTGCCCCTGCTAGTACCTCCTCGGAAAGCAGAAATCAGACAGAAAGCAGAAGAAAATGAGACTTACAAATTTTTAAGTGACTCTTTGGTTTATTCTTTATAAAATATAGCACTGTTTAAAGCTACTGAGGCTAAAAGGAGGAACAGCACAGTGATCTTACACATTAAGTGTCATCTTAAAAATGCCATAAACTAAGTTACCCAGGCAATAGAAAAACACAAAACAGTTAATAAGGTAGTCTGTAGCCAAATCCTGCCTGACAGGGTGCAAACTGCTTCCCAGATAGATGAATGCACTGTTGGTACAAAAATAAAATTCCAAGCCATGCTAACTATACAGAGAAAAATGGCAGTGAAGCCAGCTAACTCACTAACCCACAAAGTACTTCAACCTGGAAGGCTGCTTCATTGTCACAAAAGAATTTGATAAATTGTGGTTTTAAAATGATCAGAGGAAGATAGAGAATTATAAGAAAAATCAAGTCACTTATGCCAGACAAGAGATCTGAAGATAAAGGGCATACATGATTCAAAAAGTAATTACACCTAATTGCTCTCTGCTTCATGACACCAAAACTTTCACATAAAATGAAACTTGCAAAATAAGTTATTTTTGGTTTGTACATGAACGTCCTTGAAACCACCCTCATTTCAATCAGCACTGAACAGACAGAAAAGGTTCAATCCGACAGAGAGAGATTTCATCACAGCTAACGGGAGAGAGAATGACAGAGGTGAAAAGAGAACCCGTATCACCATCTTGGTCACGCCTTTACCAGACCAAAACCGACACATCACACTGGCATTCGGGGCTGCACGTGACGGGCGGGGGTGAGCTGTTTAACCAAAACAAACGGTACCTCTTTGCCAAGTTATGGTTTCTGGATCAATATCGAGTCTTGCAAATCTGTTTATCTCTTCGTCTGTCAGTGTGGTGGGGTCTGTCTTTTCAATGCCTAGTCTCTGATGAAGGAGGAAAGATAAAAAGGCAAAACAAATATAATCAATAAGAAAATCATTTTTAAACTTAAAATAAATGTGTCTTCCGATTGCATCTTCCATGAAGTGTTTGAAATGCCCTCCTCATATATTTGATATGAAGACATTTCAAACACTTCATGCAAACATGCAATCAGAAGACACATTTATTTTGGCACAAAAATGTCTGAAATCCATGCCTACATGGGGGTTTTCAAAAAGAAAAAAAATGCGTTCTATGAAAAAACTATGCATGGGGCTCAAAAATTCCTCTGGCCCAAAATAAACTTCTCTTTTAATTCCATTTTTCTACCAAGTCTTTGAAGTCCCCTGGCAGAGCCCTCCCCAGGGAACGCAACTCATCTTCAACTCAGCCAGGAAAGCTGTGACCCACTGGCTGAAGTGGACTCGGCCTCCCACTCACACATGACTGAAGGTCCCTGTGACCGAGCCCAGGGGCATTTCCCACGCCCGGCCCCGAGGAAGCCTCCCAAGACAGCCACCCACGACTTCCCTGCCGCCACACCCAGGGCCACTGAGGAAGAGTGACCTGCGGAGCTCCCAAAGGTTCAGGAAGGCCTTTCCTCCTCACTGAGCCCGGGGGTCTTACTGAGTCAGGGTGTGGCTCGGCCATGCTCTGCCATGGAAAACGCTGACGAAGCCAGCGCCCCCTTCTGACTCATGCTGGGTCTGCGTGGGCCCCGCAAGCCCCGCTCTTCCCAGAGCTCCTTGCCTGTGCTACGAGGACCTCGTTCCAGAACCTCGGGTGTGGTTCCAGGGTGGGCCGCTCGCTGGCTTGTGAAATGGGGCTGTGCACCCCGAACATGACGCTGTTCAGGGACGCCAGGCTGGGGATCTGCTGAGGACAGCTTGCCTGCCCTTGTCCGAGCAATGGCGCTTCCGTGGTGACTTGGCCAAAGGCACCGTTACTCAGTACCACGGGGTACTTACCCGTAACCTTCGGATCTGGATGTCAGAGAACTTTCTCACTCCATTTACGGAGGGTACCAAGCGGTTAAAGAGAGCCTTAAAGAAAAGGAAGAGAAGGCCTTTCAGGTAAGAATGCACTGCATCGCTCCTGCACCATCGGTGCTCAGGCGGCCAACGCTACCTGGGCAGCTTCAGCCCCTGCCAAAGGGCCCGCGGGGTTCCCGGGGCCCAAGCACCCTACCTTGTCTGTCTGGGTCAGTTCATGGAACATCCGAGCATCGATGGCCGCAGCCACGAGGTTGTTGGCTGCGGTGATGGCGTGGATGTCACCGGTGAGGTGGAGATTGAACTACAAAAGAACAGAGGCCCCCTCAGGCTCCCACCGCCCCCGTGCCTTCCCAGCCTCATGCTGTTACAACCAGAACTCTGTGTTAACGGCCAGCGGCGTCCTGATGGCAGAGGGTCCATGACCCCCAACACAGGAAGTCTCGCAGATGGGAGCGAGCGGCCACGCATCCTCGGAGGAAACTCTCCTACACGCGGAACTTGCAGTCTCGCGCAAGGCTACGTCCCGCGACCAGAAATGCCTCACGGGGGCTCCACAACAGCAAGCGTTACTGGGGACAACTCAGCCCTGCCAACGGTGACCTGGAAGGAGCACAGTGTTCCCAGCCCTCGCGTGGGCACTCTGCACTCACTGTGTGGTGGGCTTCCCAGGATCATGCTCCATGAGATCACTTGGTTAAAAGGATCACTCCACTCAATGGCACACTCAGAAGCCAAGCTGTGCCCCAAGACTCAGATGGCCTCCCCTGTGTGCCACTTCTGCTGAGAAACAAGTCGTTTGCCCACCAAAAGCTCTAAGGAAAAGGCAGATCTCTGGAGGGGCAAAGAGAGGAGAAAGGGGCTGATTCCACCGAATTCTGGAAAACTTTACCTCTTCCATAGGAATGACCTGGGAGTAGCCACCTCCTGCAGCGCCACCTAGGGGACAGCAAGGGCAGAGACTTGTGTTAAGCTTGTGTCTCCAAGACTCCCAAACCACACAAAAGCAAATCAGTTTTTATAACTACTGGGCATGTTGTTTGTTTACTTTTTACAATCATTTGGAGATATCTAAGTGTTTTCTAATTTTCTTCTACCACACTAGAACACTTGATCCTGTTCATGTTGAATTGTCTCTCAATTGAAATCTGAGTCTAAATGACAAAACCATGAACACACAGGTACATACCTACTCATTATCTTTAGAAACAGGTTCCCCGTGATGCCTAACACAGTAAAAGACCCAGCTGACAGCTACATAAAGGCAAACCTGTTCAATGTCTTACTCTCATAAACCTACTCTGGCTTTCAAAAAAGGAATACTTAAGATATCGCTAAAATGGAGACTACACTTCTTCCTAAATCGGAGACATACATTAGAAGACAGCTTTAGTTTGTTCTGGCCCATGTCAATTATTAACCAAGGCCAATCAAAAATATGCAGGTTACCGCATTGTCACGGAGATCAATGTCAAGTTGGGGTACAGAGGCTGCTTTTGTGAGGCAGAGACTATGCAGGAGAGGAAAAGGCCCACTTGAAGTTGAGGGGGTTGTAAGGACACTCTCGAAAGCAGAGCGAGCTCAGCACAGCAGGGTAAGGTGGCCCAGTGTCACCACGGCAGTAATCGCCAGGACACGCAGGAGGGACACCCTGTCACCAAGCCTATGAGAAAGCCAATGCTAAGATCCTACAATAACTCAGAAAAATGTTATTAACAGCATGTTTACACCACTGCGGCTGTCAAAACCTGAAGGTAAAGTGTGGGTTCTGATATCGTGTTTTCCTCCTATCAGAAGCAGAGTTGAGGTGAGGGTTGGCCTAGCAGTTAAGACACTGGCTAACATGCTGGCGTTCCACAACACAGCACCTGCGTTTGACGCTGGGCTCTCACTCCTGATTCCAACTTCCTGCTAACACAGCCCTTGAGAGGCAGCAGTTTTGGCTCGAGTAGTTGGGTCCCTGCTACCCACGCGGAAGACCGGGATTGAATTCTTGCTGCCAGTTTCAGCCCAGCCCAATACTGCGCCATTATAGGCATTTGGGAGGTCAGTCAGTGAATGGGGGCTCTGTGCCTCTACCTCTCAAAAACACCCCACAACAAACAGCAGCACGGCGTTGACCACAGTGGTTCAGAGTCTGAAACAGACTATGGTACTTAGTAACGGTGCCTTTGGCCAAGTCACCACTGGAGTCCCATTGCTATGATCTGACACTGCAGGGTAGAGTAAAATACACATAAACGGCTTTGTGCAAGTCTGGCACCACCATGCGCTCAGGAAGAGTAGGTTTTCTTTACTCCTAGCAGGGGGAACGTCTGTGGGATGTGTCTTTGATCAGAGAGTCAGCATGAAGAACATTCATGCTCCCCCTTCTTGTCACTGTGACAGTGGACTGTTGGAGTCAAAAGTACCCATAGCTACACCCGATCCACCCCAGAGAACCCCTGTGCAGTCTCAAATAGTGACAGCAGGAGCTGGGGTGACAGCCCTGTAGCAGGTGCCAAGAGGACATCGCTGGGGGCTAAAACGTTGGGAGATACCATAAGCATTCAAGGTTCAAGTGGCCTGGGAGCGCTGAAGGACAGGCGGGGGCCCTGCAGCCACCCTGGTACCTTTGATCCCGAAGGTGGGGCCCTGGGAGGGCTGGCGCACACACGCGAAGACGTTCTGGGAGAGGTGGGCGCCCAGGGCTTGCACCAGGCCGATGGTGGTCGTGCTCTTCCCCTCTCCCAGCGGCGTGGGAGTTATTCTTCAGGAAGAAAGCAAAAGGGGACAAGGTTTATTGACTTGCAGAAACAAGTTTATCTGGATCGCGAAGTCAGATCTAGCCTACCTGTGTCCTAATTGCAACAATGAAAGAGACAAAAGAGCCCCGAGAGGAATCTTTCCAGAAGTCTTAGCTGTAATCTCTAAAAAACCCTTGAAATTCAAGAAAATGCCTGCTGTATTCTAGCTTTTACCCCTACAAGGAAGAAAAGTACTTTACCCTGTAGACAGACACTGCTATAATTCTAATTTCTGAATCTCTAAAACTAGCTTTGATATATAATTTAGCCTAGGGAAAAAAAGACGCTCAGTAGATTTACTGAATGACTGCATTTTTGGTCTTCCATCTGAAGACCAGGTTTTAAAACCATAACCTTGGCTAATTTTCTTATCTCTGAAGGAGTATAATCTATTTCCCAGGGTAGCTCTAAGGATCAAATGAGATCAAATACAGCTGCAAATGCTAAAACCAAATTAAAGGCACTTCCACGTACACTAGAACATGCGAAGTGCAAATTCAAACTCTGGTAATAATAACGAGGATCTGGGCTGGCGCTGCGGCCTAGTGGGTAAAGCTGCTGCCTACAGTGCTGGCATCCCATATGGGCGCCGGTTCGAGAGCCAGCTGCTCCACTACCGGTCCAGCTCTCTGCTACGGCCTGGGAAGGCAGTGGAAGATGGCCCAAGTGCTTGGACCCCTGCAACCACATGGGAGACCAAGAAGAAGCTCCTGGCTCTGGATCGGAGCAGTTCCAGCCGTTGTGGCCAATTGGGGAGTGAACCAGTGGATGAAGACCTCTCTCTCTGTCTCTCCTCTTCCTGCATAACTCTGACTTTCAAATAAATAAATAAATCTTAAAAAAAAATAATAACAAGGATCAATATTCAGATTGAACTGTCAGAGGCAGCAGCGGTCTGGCACAGCAGTTGGGATGCCTGTGTCCCCTATCAGAATGCCCGGATTTGAGTCCTGGCCCTACTCCTAATTCCAGCTTCTTCCTAATGCACACCCTGGGAGGCAGCAGGTGATGACTCTAGTAGTCGGGTCCCTGTCACCCATGTGGGAGACCCGGATTGAGCACTAACTCCTAGCTTCAGCCCCAGACCAGCCCCAGCCATTAACAGGCATTTGGGGAGTGAACCAGCAAATGGGAGCATGCTCGCTCTCTCTTGCTCTCTCTCTCTCTAACAGTAAGAGAAAGATGCTCCTGGCAGAACGAGTGAAAAGCATACCCAGTCACCACTACGTATTTTCCATCGGGCTGGTGCTTCAGCCGTTCCAGAGCCGACAGCAGAATCTTGGCCTTGGTTTCACCGTACAACTCCACCTCTTCCGAGCGCAGACCAATTTCTCGAGCCAGGTTCCCAATGGGCTTCGGTTTGCAAGATCGTGATATATCAATGTCACTTTGAAAACAAGAAAGTCACTATCTTTACCCACAGGGTTTAATTCATTAACTCCACACTAGGCATGACCTCCTGCACCCCAGCTCCACCTCTGACCCTGCCTGCAGAGGGAGCACACAGGGACCCAGGGTCACCATCAGCTAAGCCCAGCAATCCACAAGGGTCCCCACTGGGGGTAGCTCAGCTCTACCTTGGCACAGGTGTCCTGAGGTTAAGGCTGTTGTACCGAATCCTCCACTTTCCCGGCTGGAGCTTCTCCAGGAAACGCTTAGCACTTTCCACCGTGCTCTAAACATGAAAGACGCCAGGCTGAGAAGAGCGGGTTACTTCAACCTCCCTGCAGTCCAGACCTAGGCCACTTCAGCTCGGTCACAAAATGATCGGCTACACGCCCCACGCACTCCCAGGCTCCAGTGTAGGCACAAGAACACAGGCGCCTAAAGTGCATGGGGGTTGCCTGCCCACCGACCCCACATCAGATCGTGTGCACGGGGTGGGCAGGGGCACTTCAGAAAGTTCATGGAAAATGGAATCAGAAGTTCAGTTTATTTGGATGCTAAAGGAGTTGAAAGCCACGCGTACAAGTGGTCTTCGGAGTTCATAACAGTATGTATTAAAAAATAACGGTGCATGGACTTCAAGAATTTATGCCAATAAACGTCTTTTAAATCCACTTTTCCATAGTCTTTCTGAAGTCTCCTCATGGTATCAAAAGCAGGCAAACCCAGTCAGAGTCTTCGCATTTCTCTCTTCTGGGAAGTTACTATATTCCAAAGGGAACTGGAACCGGGCCATCCCCGCTTCCTCTACCAATGTGACTCACACCCTCCCTATTCTCCAGTTCCCCTTATCCTTCAACAGGTTCACCTCTTCACTAGCTTAGACCTTACGCCACTTCTACTGGGGGGAAGAGCAGTGAGGGAACACGACTGTTCTCCAGACCCGCGCGTCACAACCCTGGCCTCACAAGCACCTGCATCAGCATGGCCACCGTCATAGGCCCGACGCCACCCGGCACGGGGGTGATGAAGGCCGCCCTCTCTTTGGCCTCGTTGTACGCCACGTCACCCACGACCTTCTTCCCGCTTGGTTTGGTATCATCTGGTCAGGCAGGAAAAAAAATCAAATCAAAGCACAGCAAGGTCTCAGAATCTCAATCCTGGTCTTTAAAATCTCCAAGTTAAGTGGCCACTTACGACAGCCTACTCCAAAAGCTACGGTAGACTCTATTATTATTATTTTTTTTTTTTATTTTTTTGACAGGCAGAGTGGACAGAGAGAGAGAGAGACAGAGAGAAAGGTCTTCCTTTTGCCGTTGGTTCACCCTCCAATGGTCGCCACGGCCGGTGGGCTGCAGCCGGCACACCACGCTGATCCAATGGCAGGAGCCAGGAGCCAGGTGCTTCTCCTGGTCTCCCATGGGGTGCAGGGCCCAAGCACTTGGGCCATCCTCCACTGCACTCCCTGGCCACAGCAGAGAGCTGGCCTGGAAGGGGGGCAACCGGGACAGAATCCGGTGCCCCGACCGGGACTAGAACCCGGTGTGCCGGCGCCGCAAGGCGGAGGATTAGCCTAGTGAGCCGCGGTGCCGGCCTTTACGGTAGCCTCTAAAGCTGAGTTAGTCCGATCAGGTTCAAGTGCCACCTTTACTTAACAGCTGTGGGATGACAGGTGATTTCCTCGGGAAGAAAATCTTCTTTTACCTGCAAAAATTCCTAAGATGCTCAAAACCTGGAGAATCCTTTTGTAGTCATTCAGGTAGCAAATAAAATATCAATTAATTTTTTTCTTAAAACCAGCTACCCAGTATATAATGAGCATCTTTTAAAATGTTAATTTGCTAAGGCATAAAAAGAGATGGGGGCGGGGTGCAGTGACAAAGCTCCAGCTATGTCACAGCTGCCAGATGCCGTTTCTACAGCAACTGTCAGCATTTCGTAAGCTCCAAGCAGGAGCTGGAGGAACAATCCAACAACCCATTCCAAAGATGAGCAGCTACTTAAACGGATGCCGAAGGCAAAGAATGTAATTATACTTCCTTTAAGAGGATACAAGAACAACTACAAATCTTACCAGCAAAGAAGAGCTATTCAACAGAACAAAACCCAGTGATGCATCATCGCTCACTCACACAAAGAACAGCCTACACTTGGCTTCAGTGCACTTCCAGGAGGGGCTGGGCACAGGCCTAGACCTTGAGGCAAAAATGTTATTGACGAGGCCAGCACAGGCATACCACATGGGTGCTGGTTTGAGTCCCAGTCGCTCCACTTCACACCCAGCTCTCTGCTGTGGCCTGGGAAGGCAGTAGAAGATGGCCCAAGTCCTTGGGGCCCTGCACCCATGTGGGAGACCCTGAAGAAGCTCCTGGATCTTGGCTTTGGATCAGCCTGGCTCCAGCCACCAGCCGTTTACAGCCATTTGGGAAGTGAAACAGTAGATGGAAGATATATCTCTCTCTCTGACTCTGTAACTCTTTCAAATAAATAAATCTTTTTTTGTTTTTGAAGTCTGACAGTGGTCAGTGTTGTGGCAAGCAGGTTAAGCTGCTGCTTATGATGCTAGCATCCCTTTTTAAAAATAAAAAAGGCTATTGCAGCAGGATCTGGTAGACTCTTAGCCACAACACCCTGCTTTTGATCAGATCTGTAGGGAGGAAGCTCCCCAGTGTGACCCAAAAAACAGAATTGAGAGACTTAGACTCTAGGACTAACTGGTTCTTGCACTGTCAGTCTTCAGCCGTTGTGGGCTCCATGTTCATCTGAAGTCCAAACACAAGAAAATGAATAAATAAAACCACCAACCTCACAGGCCTGCTGCAAGCCAAGAGAGAAAACACGCACATTCCTGAAACTGAGAAAGCTTTCTCCACACACAGGGCTTCTCTTCCTACCCACGACACCGAAGATCTTTTTTTATATGGACAAAAAGGAGCTGGTGAACACGACTGCTTGGGATAGTTTCAGGTTTCTAGGAGATTACGAAGCAGGAAATGACAGCAAAACATTTCCCTTCATAAGCCCTAAAATCATTTCAAAATGCCAAGGAAACAGTCAGGGGTTTTCCCTTTGCATTAGTCCACTTTCTGTTGCTATATCAAAATGCCCAAGGCGGGTATTTTATAAACAAAAGAGGTTTATTTAGCTCACAGTTTGAGGAGTTGAAAGCCTAAGATCTGGCAGCCAAACTGGTTTAGCTTCTGGTGAGGGACCCCCCCCCCCCCCCGGCTGGGCACAGCCTGGCAGGGGTGGCCATGTGCAGAAGGAACCAAGCCTGGCTTTGGAACAACCTGCTTTTGTGCAACTACCTTGGGGTTCCATAAGAACTCCATCAGTCTTTTCTGAGGGTGTGTCCCCAAGACCTCATCACCTTCCACTAAGCCCCACCTCAAAAAGGTTCCACCATCTCCTAACACCGTGGGGCCCAAGCCTCCACCCAGCGCATGAACCTTCAGAAGACAAACTATGTGCAAAGCATGGCACCTTTCGTACAGGTGTGTCAAGTTTAACCCAGAAGTTACCTAAAAACACCTCCTGTTGGCCGGCGCCGCGGCTCACTAGGCTAATCCTCCGCCTAGCGGCGCCGGCACACCGGGTTCTAGTCCCGGTTGGGGCACCGGATTCTGTCCCGGTTGCCCCTCTTCCAGGCCAGCCCTCTGCTGTGGCCAGGGAGTGCAGTGGAGGATGGCCCAGGTGCTTGGGCCCTGCACCCCATGGGAGACCAGGAAAAGCACCTGGCTCCTGGCTCCTGCCATCGGATCAGCGCGGTGCGCCGGCCGCAGCGCGCCAGCCGCGGAGGCCATTGGAGGGTGAATCAACGGCAAAAGGAAGACCTTTCTCTCTGTCTCTCTCTCTCTCACTGTCCACTCTGCCTGTCAAAAAAAAAAAAAACACCTCCTGCATCGCCATCTATGTGTTCACAGCGGTCAGTTTCAGTTCCACCCACACATCCCTCACTGCCCAGGTAAATACTGCCCTGCGAGAGCTCAGGTGTGTTCCTAAACCACACAGCAGCAGGGTGGACTTGAGTGCCTGCTGGTGTGCGTTCAGATGTGGTCCCCGGGAAGAGTGACCACTTCTCAGCCCAAGTAGACGGCTTGGAAAACCAACAAGCACTTTGGTTGCCTACTCCCAGACCTGGAACTTCTCTTGCATTGAGAAATGACAGGTAAAAGATTCAGCGTGGTACCCAGCTGAGCCCCTTCACGCTGAATCTGATGCTGTCTGAGAAAGGAGGCCAGTGCAGAAGCCGCGACACTGAGTAGCTGGAGTCTGGATCAGGGCAGGGAGGGGAAAGTGTTCCCTCTGTGTAATCCTCCCAGATAAAACACTACTAATCCAGCCCTTCTCAAAACACCCTCAGCAAGCCAACCAGGAGGAACGCTGCCACATGTTCCTCTGCCCAACATTTCCTGCTCTCTATTTAAATGTTAAATGCCTTGGGGGGGGGGGCGGCAAAACATCCATCTACCATAATTCACTGTTAATTTGTCAAGTGACTTATTCCTGCTATTCCATGCAAATGATTTCAAATCATCAAAATATGAACCAAGCAGTGGCCCAGTTGTGAAGACATTGTTTCCAGAACTGAAGATTTGCTTGGGACAGGTGTTTAGGGTAATGGTTAGGACAACAGCCGGGACACCTGCCTCGCAGAGGCCCTAGTGCGGAGCCCCATCTCTGTTCCTGGCTCTACCTTCCTGCTAAGGCACATCCTAGGAGCAGCAGGTGCTGGTTCAAGTATTTAGGTCTCCGCCACTCAAGTAAGAGACCTGAAATGAGTTCCCAGTTCCTTGCTTGAGCCTGGGCCAGCCTCAACTCTAGAGACAACTTGGGAAGTGAACCAACAAATAAGAGCTCTTTCTGTCTGTCAATCTCTCTCTCTCTCTCTGTCTTTTAAATACATTTTTAAAAAATTAAAATGAGTGTTTGCAAAGAACAGTCATTAAGTCTTCTGCTCACTCATTGGTCTGTAACTCTGTGACTCCGCCTCATCCAGACTTAGCTGCCTATACACCCAGGATCAGCAGACACTGCCGACAGGTGGGAGGACCCTGCTTTGTTCTACTTCTACTTTAGCATCCCGGCCAGGAAGCAATGTGAACAGGGCAGTGAGTTCCACACCGAAGTCAACTCTTCCGAGCTGTCTGCGGGACTGCAGATAACCCGCCCACGTCCTCCTTCTCCATCTCTCACCTCCAATCCCAAAGGCACCAAAGGCAGAAACCCGATCCAGGAGATGCCAGTTTTTCAGAGGAAGCTTGACTGTCAGATCGCAAGTATCCAAAAGTGAGTTGTAGGAGAGCAATTTTTCTATCACCCAATAGGTAATTATACTACCAGAAAATGAGTGATCAATTATGAGCGACTGTCTTCACAGCACGGCAGGCCGAGTGGGAGGCAGGTTAAAAACAGTGAAGACTTGACAGTGACTAACGCTCCTGGCAGCTCAGCGTCTACACTTTGAGCTTGAGATGAAAAGGGAGACGGAAGACTAGTCTTGCTCTAACTCCTTTCAATAATGCAACAGATCTGAGAGCCGGTGGTCAGAAGGCAAGAAGCTGGACACAGCCCCCTGAGAGCACCGCTGATGGGCTAGCAAGGGGAACGCAGGACACCAAGTGGGAGACAATGCCAGGTTCTACGGGAGGGGGGAGGGAGGTAAGGATTTTCAACAAGAGAGATCCACTTGCATTGAGAGGGATCAGACAGATCTGGGATGAACACCAGCCATCACAGGTGGGGAGGGAATGGTTCCAAGTACACAGCTGAGCCTTACTCAACCAAGGCGCCCAAGGCCGGCCTGGTGCCGGTGCACAGAAGTAGTCGATCAGTTAACAACTGTGCCTTTCTTGCACGAGTCTTTACAGGGTACCTTCAAAAGTTCATGGAAAATGGAATTAGAGGTTAAATTATGGTGTAAAACATATTTTTGAGGGGCTGGCGCTGTGGCGCAGTGGGTTAACGCCCTGGCCTGAAGTGCCGGCATCCCATATGGACGCCGGTTCGAGAGCCGGCTGCTCCACTGCCGACCCAGCTCTCTGCTGTGGCCTGGGAAAGCAGTGGAAGATGGCCCAAGTCCTTGGGCCCCTGCACCCGCATGGGAGACCTGGAAGAAGCTCCTGGCTCCTGGCTTCAGATCGGCGCAGCTCCAGCCGTTGTGGCCATCTGGGGAGTGAACCAGCAGATGGAAGATCTTTCTCTCTCTCTCTCTCTCTGTAACTATGTCTTTCAAATAAATAAAATCAATCTTAAAAAAAAATCATATTTTTGAAATTTAGGCACACAAAAGATCTTCAAAAAGCTCATGAAAAACTGTGTATTATTGAAATATTATGCAGCTTTCAAAATTGCTCTACACCAAAATAAACTCACTTTTTTTTTTTCTCTTTTGATTACTTAAGGGCAGACAGGTAGGTTGAACAAAAGCTCCGATTCACTGGTTCAAATGCCAGCAGTGGCCACAGCTGGGCAGGGCTGACACTGGGAATCAGGAGCTCAACTGAGGTCTCCCACGTCGGGGGCAGGGACCAAGGACGAAGGACCTGAGACATCGCTGTTTTCCAGCGCCCACCCCTAATCTTATGTTAATTCCATTTTCTAGGATCTTTTTGAAGCTCACGCATATTTTCCTTTGAAATTTCAGGGTTGACAGAATAGCCTGCTCTGCCAAGGATGCAAACCTGGGACCTGCCAAAGAGAAACGTGCAGGGGAGGGAAAGTGGTCCAGCTCAGCACAGGTGAAGGCAGGTGTCCACGAAGCGCAAGTCAGACACGAGGTGGCGCTGGTCACCGAAACAGCATGAGCCCAAGGAGCCTGAGCTGGTGAGGCACGTGGAGGAAAAGGTCCTGGGGCCATGCCTCAGGGGGGTGGGGCAAGGCAAGAGCAGGAGGTGGGTCTGGGTAGGGTTCAGCTGAGAGCAGGGACACCAGGGAGAGAGATATCCAGGTAAGGGCTAACGCTGAGAACAGGGGGGACAGAAACAAGTTCCTGGTATTTAAAAAACACGACCAGGGGCTGATGTTGTGGTGTAGCGGGTAAAACCGCTGCCTGTAGCACTGGCATCCCATATGGGCGCCGGTTCAAGTCCAGGCTGCTCCACTTCTGATCCAGCTCTCTGCTATGGTCTGGGAAAGCAGTAGAAGATGCCCCAAGTGCTTGGGCCCCTGCACCTGCGTGGGAGACCCAGAAGAAGCTCCTGGCTCCTGGCTTCAGATTGGCCCAGCTCTGGCCACCGTGGCCTTCTGGGGAGTGAACTGGCAGATCAAAGACCTCACTCTCTCTGCCTCTGACTCTCTACCTCTGCCTTCAAGCCTGGGTCAGACCGCTGTAAAACCCTTCTAGGGAACCCTGGGCAGGATGAGCTCCTCCTCTGAACTCTCACAGCATTTCCAACAATGACACCATGTCCTCAATCCAGCCATCACCTCCCTTAAAATGAAGGGGGAGCTCAAGGTGCAGACAAAGCAGCAGCTTCCTTTCTCTGCCTCCCTCTCTCTCTCTCTGGACAGAGACACCTTGGGAACCACGGGCTCTGCCACCAGGTGAGTCAGCCTACAAGGTGACCTTTCCACCTGCTACCGCGTGCACCCTCAGGCGAGGACATCTGTCCCGGCCTCTGCACTTCAACCTTGACATGTGACAAGAAGGTCTCACTCGGGACTGCCTGGGTGACCCGCACATCCCCTCTGCTGGGCCTTCTACCAGAGACCACTTCCTCCCCCAGCAACGCTCACCTGAGACATAATTGATGCCACAGTCGATGACAACTGCCCCAGGTTTGATCCACTCCCCTTTCACCATTTCAGGCTGACCAGTTGCGACCACCAAGATGTCACCTTTGTTTACCTGGGGAAAGGAAATGAGAATGAAACACGTGCCAAAAGATCTAGACGTGGAAAGCACCCCTCTACGCTTTGTACTAAATTCTTCATAGGACACTGGATCCAGGCCTCCAGTGTAAGCCACTCAGTTTCCAGAGCCTTGTGCTGGTGTCTCAGCCCTGCTCTCACCACCACACTCATCCTCCCCGGGCACTGTATAGAATGGGGAAGCGACGAGCACCTACAGGGTAGTGGGGAGCACAGGCCTAGGACCCCCTCCCCGGGCAATGGAATGGCCAGAGACGGCTCCACAGAGCCCTGCTCCAGGAGGAATGAGAGACAAGGTGTTGGGCCTCTCTCCAGCTCTCGCCCCACATTTAAGAGTGCCCTGCACTGCCGACGGGAACACGGACATGTGAGCATTCTTGGGCTTAGGAACGTGATGCAGGGATCAAGAGCAAGCAGGTGTAGATGTCACAGGACCACTGCTCTTAGCCTCCTGTGGCACCTCTGCCTCTAATGCCACCAGCTTTAGGCACATGGATCTGGCTGCCAGCGGTCAACTCCCAGGCTTCTACAGCTAACCCCTGTCTACCACGAGGCACACAGGTGCACAAAGTCTACCATTAGAACAAACTCAGCACAAACTTGGGCTGGTTTTTAACTTCAATTAGTTTCTTTGTCTTGTAAAAGGACTCAGAACGGTACAGAGGTGAAATGAGTTAAGGGAGGAAAAGCCCACGCCAGGGCCTGGCACTTCAGCGCTGGCCACTCCCGTGATGTGAACAGAACTTCAGGGGCCAGCGTGGAGGTGCAGCGGGTAAAGCTGCCGCCTGCAACTCCGGCATCCCATATGGGCGCAGGTTCGTGATCCAGCTGCTCTACTTCAGATCCAGCTCCCTGCTGGTGCACCTAGGAAAGCAGTAGAGGATGGCCCAAGGGCTTGGGCCCCTGCAGCCATGAGGGAGACGCAGAGGAAGCTCCAGGATCCTGGCTTCAGGTTGGCCTAGCCCCAGCCATTGTGGCCATTTGGGGAGTGAACCAGCGGATGGAAGATCTCTTTCTCTCTCTCCCTTTCTCTCTGTATAACTCTTTCAAATGAATAAATCTTTAAAAAAGAGAGAACTCCAACACACACACACAGACACACACACAGCAATGAGCAGACACCCACGTGCACACGCACACACGTGGAACACCTTCTACTCCGGAACTCACCTCCTTATCCAGATTGGCAGTCTTGGAGTGGCAGGTGGTCACCGTGGCATTGTTCCACAGGAGCAGGTCATGCATTGGCGCACCGACTATCTTACTGCGCCCGACCACCACAGCGTGCCTGCCGGCAATCTGCACTCCTGAAATGAGAGCCAGCAGGCATCAGGGGTAGGGGAAGGAGGCCGCCCTCCTTCGCAGGCCACCGGCGTGGGAGAACACAGGACAGCAGGTGCACAGGGACAGGTCCTTTACATCAACCAGACGCCTTTCTAAAAAAACTCCTTTTTTGGCAATGACAGTCTCATTCTGGAGTTTCAGCTATAAACTGGGACTTGCACATGTGTCCTTCTTGCCGTGGGTTTTTGAGAGGCGCTTGAAGCCAAGATCCATTCATTGAGTCATAGGGGAGTGGGAAGAAAACCTACACTCAAAAAAGACACACCGCTGACATACCACTAAACAGCCATATGGGAGAAGGCATCAGATGACAGAAAATCTGTTATTACAATAAATAGGGTACATGTAACGGGACAGAGAGAGGTGACGGAAATCAGCTGAGTGTCAGTAATTCTTGTCAACTGCGTTTACGCAATCCCTCACCCGACTTTCTCTCCTGGCTTAGGGCTCAGCCATAGGGTTATTTGCAGTGAAGGCATAAAAGGGAAATTTACTGTAGTGGAGCGCTTTCTTTTTTTGCTTACTCAGCCACCACCCTTCCCACCATACGCCAACATCGTTTTCAGGAAGGACCCGCAGTCCACTCAATGGCGAAGCTTTAGGGAGCACCCAGTGGTGGGCAAGTGACAAGCAGGTGGACAGTGTTTCACTGCTGGTCAAGGAGACCAGGCCCCAGGACTGTTGGGCACAGGGATAAAACGAGGCTCAAGCTGCCTGGGGTCGTGGAGCCCGTGCATGAGCCGGCCACCCAGAGGAAAAAGTCTTGAGAACTCAACCTGAGCCCTTCTAATACAGCAACACTGAAGGCAGTGGGCCCCTGCTTAGGGCAGTGTGGATTTAAATTACGCTTCCTGCATAAAATCAGTTTATCCAAAGATAAGCTCTCATGTGAGGCACACAGCATGAGCACCTAGAAGAAAAGACCTGGGCATGAGAGGGTTTAAACGGCGCCTTCCTGTACTTTTCAGGAATCAGCAGAAGAGGTGAGGCTGCATTCAGACCAACAGTAGCCTCTCCTCCTCAGGAGGCCGTGGAAGCTGACAGCCACTGCAGCTTGGGGATCGGCTTTCATCACGCTGTAACACAGTTTGCTAAACATGCTTCGGAACACAAATGCGGTGTGAAGGCTGTCCCAAGGCCACGGCCTGACCTTTTCTTGCCAACCACAGAAAATGCACGCTGGCCAAAACTTTCCACTTGAAACTTCTGGCCTTCTTCTTTTTAAAGGGGCCCACCTCCTTATAAAATACAACCTCTGCCCAAACTATTCATCATGAAATTAGAATGTCAAGGTGCTAACGAGGTAGCTCCCTGACACGGCCGATTGCTGGAGAGATCCATTTTCGGCCATTTGTCTAGTCTCAGAATTTCCAGGGAGATCTGCTGTCGGTTTCCTGGATGGGGACTTGTCATTAAATTCTTATTGCCTAGAGGTTATTTTTATTTTCACAAAAACAAATCAATTTGAACCCAAGGGACCAGTGCAGGGTTAAAGCCCTGGCCTGCAGTGCAGGCATCTTATATGGGTGCTGGTTCGAGTCCCAGCTGCTCCACTTCCAATCGAACTCCCTGCCAATGGACCTGGAAAAGCAGTGAAAGATGGCCCAAGTGCTTGGGCCCCTGCATCCACGTGGGAGACTTGGAAGAAGCTCTTGGCTCCTGGCTTTGGATCGGCTCAGCTCCAGTCATTGAGGCCATTTGGGGGTGAACCAGTGGATGGAAGACCTCTCTCTGTGACTCTTTCAAATAAATAAAATTTAAAAAAATTTGAACTTAAATAATCCTGAGTTCAAATCTTGGTTCTGCCACTTCTGGACAAGTTACTCAACCTGTGTACGCCTGTTTTCTTGGCTGCTGAACAGCAATGACACCTACCCCATAGGGTTGTGAGAAATTAAATGAGAATGCAGGTAGAGCCCCCAGTAAACAGGCCCTTTGCCACTCAACTCTTTATTTATGGTCCAGGGTGCATCCCTTCTATACCCCTGCTTGTCAAGCCCAGGCTCCAGGAAAATGTCCTCTCGTTTGATTGGCTGGTTTTTACCTGTCTCTTTGATGAGTTCCAAGCATCCTTTAGGCGTACAAGGGATGAAACAGTCATTGAGATCACCTCTAGCAAGTTTCCCTGCACTGATGCTAGTCAGTCTGTAACAACAAAAGTGACAAAAATAAGAGGAAATCGGAGGTCATTAGCTGTCTTCATTCTCCAGAAGCAAATCTACGTTCTTGAATTAGAGACACAAGGGGGGCTCGAAAAGCTTGTGAGAAACGGATTAGCAGATCAGTTTATTTTGGCACCAGGAATTTTGAAATCCATGTACACTTTTTTCATAACAGGCATTTCCATGACCTTTTGAAGGTCCCTGATACACTGTAAGTGCAATCATGAAATGTGCCACACTCACCCATCCACATCCTTTTCAGGGACAATGGCATTGATCACTGCTTCAGTATTGATGGGACTTTCTGAATCTAAAGGTAGCTGCACGATGAACCCGTGGACAGTGGAGTCTTCATTCAAAGACGTAATGCACTTCAACACCTAAGAGCAATGCAGAAATCAAAAGCGAGAGAAGGGGCCGGCACCGTGGCGTAGCGGGTAAAGCCGCCGCCTGCACTGCCAGCATCCCATATGGGCACCACTTCAAGTCCTGGCTGCTCCACTTCTGATCCACCTCTCTGCTATGGCCTGGGCAAGCAGTAGAAGATGGCCCAAGTCCTTGGGCCCCTGTACCCACATGGTAGACCTGGAAGAAGCTCCTGGCTCTGGTTTCAGATCAGCTCAGCTCCAGCCATTGAGGCCATTTGAGGAGTGAATCAGAGGATGGAAGACTTCTCTCTCTCTTCTATGACTGCCTCTCTGTAACTCTGCCTTTCAAGTAAATAAAATAAATCTTTTTTTTTCTTTTTTTGACAGGCAGAGTGGACAGTCAGAGAGACAGAGAGAAAGGTCTTCCTTTACCGTTGGTCACCCCCCAATGGCCGCTGCGGCCGGTGCATAGTGCTGATCTGAAGCCAGGAGCCAGGTGCTTCTCCTGGTCTCCCATGGGGTGCAGGGCCCAAGCACTTGGGCCATCCTCCACTGCACTCCCTGGCCACAGCAGAGAGCTGGCCTGGAAGAGGGGCAACCGGGACAGAATCTAGCGCCCCGACCGGGACTAGAACCCGGTGTGCTGGCGCTGCAAGGCAGAGGATTAGCCTGTTGAGCTGCGGCGCCAGCCAATAAAATAAATCTTTAAAAAAGAAATGAAATTGAAAGATAAGTTTATTTTTTGTGCAAAAAATACTTTGAAATCTATGCAGTTTTTTCATAATAGACATCTGCATGGACTTTCTCAAAGATCCTTTGTATGTACAGATTTCAACATTTTTTGCATCAAAATAAATTTAATCAGTTTTCCTTGAACTTTTTTTCCAAGAACTTTTAAAAAAATTATTTTTTATTTGAAAGGCAGAGTGACAGAGAAAGAGAGAGACAGATACTTTCCATCCACTGGTTCCCTATCGAAATTGCCCTAATAGCCATGGCTGGGCCAGGCCAAATCTAGGAGCCACCTGGGTCTCCCAGGTAGCGGGGGAACAGGGTCCCACGTAGCTGGGCTATCATCCACTGCCTCCCGAGCTCATTAACAGGAAGCCAGACTGGGAGCTTGGCATAGAGTCAGGGGCTCCAATATGGAAGGAGTTTCCCCAAGCAACACACAGTGCCCACCCTGAACTACCCTGGTATTCAGTTTCTAACTACAGAAAACCACCGAGCAGGAGGTGTGATGAGCACAGCGCCGCGCCCACTTCTGAGCGCCCCTCACGTGGCGGGTACTGTCCAGCATTGTCTGCAGTACAGTCTCAGGCACGTTAAACGCTCCAGTAAACCAACGGCCAGAGAGGAAAGCGAGCTGAGGTGCCTTCCCGCCACTCAGTCCCCAGGCGCTCACCTCAGATTCTGTGGTTGTTCTTGGTAACTTGACGTGAGTGGCTCTGATCCCAATCTGCAAAAACAAAACCAGACCAAACCGTGTGACATCGGTGCATGGCAGCGGGACTTGACACTGACCACTTCTTTCACTGCGAGGACGGCAGGTGGGAGTCACCCCTGCACTGAAGCAGCGCCATGTCTGCTAGGAAAACCGAGGGCAGAAAGTGCTCAAGGGCAAAGCAGAGGCCACGGCTGCGGAGTTCCTCGCTGCTGACTTGCAGCAACAGATGAACTAACGTCTGCTGTGGGTGACGCAAGTGTGTGGGGGCGGAGGTCAGAGGGCGAGGGGTGGGGAGGATGGGAGTGACAGGCTTACCTCTTCAGCAGCCTTCAACTTCATATTTATATAAAGATTGGAATCATCTCTGTTGCCGACCTAGAACAACACACACATGCAAATCAGGCGGCTAGGGAGAAGCAATGCATACAGAAAAGCTTCTAGAATGTTAGCTTTGATAAAAGGAATGTTCAGTCATGTCACCCTTGCTGCAGAGGACTTTTACACAGGACCCGGGGAGGCCTGGGGACAGGGTGGGGATGAGGGCCCAGGTGGTATTACAGGTCCCTCCCCCCCGCAAGGCTCAGCTGATTCCCACAGGAAAGGTAGTGGGGGGCCGGGGGTCTAGTGCTGTGGTGTAGCGGGTAAAGCCGCCACCTGCAGTGCCGGCATCCCATTTAGGCACCGGTTTGAGTCCTGTCTGCTTCACTTCTGGTCCAGCTCTCTGCTAATGGCCTGGGAAAAGCAGTAGATGACCCAAGTCCTTAGGCCCCTGCACCCACATGGGAGACCCAGAAGAAGCTCCTGGCTCCTGGCTTCAGATAGGTGCAGGTTTGGCCATTGCAGCCATCTGGGGAGTAAACCAGCAGATGGAAGACTCCCTCCCCTCCCCCCTCGCTTCTGTCTATTGTAACTCTTTCAAATAAATAAATAAACCTTTAAAGCAAAGATAGCGGATGTGCATGGCACAGGAGAATCCTGGAGCATGGCGGGCTGAGAAAGAAAACCACCTTAGCTCTCAAGAGCTGGAACACCAGAGGGGGAGCATGCTCTGCACCCTCGCCCCCACCAAGCCACACAGAGGGAACCCAGGAGCTCACGGAGAACAGAGGCCCAGGCGAGAGGCTGCAAGTTCTGTCTTTCACAATAACCATTTATCAGTCAGGTGTTATTTTACAGATCCTTTTCTGCACTCTGGGGGTTGACATTTCTCCTGTGCAAGGTTGCAAATGGCTACAGTATGTCTGGTTTCCCCTAGAACTGCAGAGGGCAACGTGGAAGGTCCCGTGACACCAAAGACAACGGAAGCAACTGTGGATGCTGCTACGGGATGGTCCCCTCGGACAGCAGGGGCGTGGCCTGAACCTTGGCTTCAGCTGTCCCTTATATACATAGTTCTCGGTTTTCGTGCTAATTTAAATTTCAAGAAATTCCTTGGAGGGGAATTTGATGTTTTTATCAGTCATCTGTACCTCAATACATTAGTTGCTTCCTCTAGGGGCTTCCCAAGAATTGTGGCCTATCTTTATGTTTCCTCTTTGGTCACTTTCTATATATAGGGGACTTTAAAAAGTCTGTAGAAAAATGGAATTAAGGGGCCAGCGCTGTGGCTCACTTGGTTACTCTGCCTGTAGCGCCAGCATCCCATATGGGCGCCAGGTTCTAGTCCCGTTGCTCCTCTTCCAGGCCAGCTCTCTGCTGTGGCCAGGGAGTGCAGTGGAAGATGGCCCAAGTGCTTGGGCCCTGCACCCCATGGGAGACCAGGAGAAGCACCTGGCTCCTGGCTTCAGATCAGCATGGTGCACCGGCCGCAGCGGCCATTGGGGGGTGACCAATGGTAAAGGAAGACCTTTCTCTCTGTCTCTCTCTCACTGTCTATAACTACCTGTCAAATAAAAAAAAAATGCACTGGACCAGGAGCTTCATCCAGGTCTCCTAGATGGGTGCAGGGGCCCAAACACTTGGGCCATCTTCTGCTGCTTTTCCCAGGGCATTAGCAGGGAGCTGGATTGGAAATAGAGAAGCTGGGACTTGTGCCTGCTATGCCACAAACACTGCCCCCCCCTTTATATTTTAAAATAAACTAAAAGAAAGGTTTCTAGGTATTCTTATTACAAAGATATGGTGAAAGTTTGAGGGACTGGATATGCTAAACTCCCCGATTTCAAAACATATATCATTTCAAAACATATATATATTGAAACACCACACTGTACCCAATAAACATATATCATTATTATCTGTCAATTAAAAAAAAAGATTCACTCTCAGTACAGGCATTTTTATGGGGGAAAACAGTTACACAATCATTAGCAGATCAGAGGCACAAAGAATGATTAGCTAAAGAACATTAGATTCTTGACTGGCATTCAAGTGGGTGGGTGGAAGGCTGGTTTCTCAGAACAAATCTGAATCCCACTGCAGGTTCTCAGGAAACTCTCTTAAGCATTTTATCAGGAATGCGAATGCCTTCCTTGAAGGCGGTTCTGCACTTTAGCATCCTGAGGAGGTCCTTTTCCAGAACAGGTTAGGACGGTTTCTTTACACCGGGAGTCTGCAAAGGGCCAGGCAGCGTGCAGTTTGGGCTTTGCGGGACACACACCCTGTTGCAGCCACCACCGCTGCTGCTTTTTAAAAACCCTTTACAATCTGGACAGCGTTGGACAAGGGCCAGCTGGCTAATCCCTGTTTTATACCATAAAATATCTGGGGTATTGTTCTACTCAGTAAATTTTCTTTTTGTTTCAGGAAGCTTTTGTCAATATTCAAGTGAGTCACATTTATTTTTTTAAAGATTTATTTTATTATTTATTTGAAATTCAGAGTTATACAGAGAGACGAGAGGCAGAGAGAGAGAGAGAGAGAGAGAGGTCTTCCACCTGCTGGTTCACTCCCCAGATGGCCGCAACGGCCGGAGATGCACCAATCTGAAGCCAGGAACCAGGAGCTTCCGCCAGGTCTCCCACACAGGTGCAGAGGCCCAAGGACTTGGGCCATCTTCTACTGCTTTCTCAGGCCATAGCAGAGAGCTGGATCGGAACTGGAGCAACCAGGACCTGAACCAATGCCCATATGGGTTGCCGGTTCTGCAGGCAACAGCTTTACCTGCTATGCCACAGCGCCGGCCCCTACAAGTCACATTTATCTATCTCACTGCTCTTCTTCCTAGTACTTTGTGAGGACTGAGTGACCTACTGTACTCGCGCATCAGGTACTCTGAAAAGCTCCTGGTAGGAAACAAGCGGTAGCTACCACATTGTTAATACTTACAGTATATTATGTGCTAGGGTAATGGAAATACATCCACGTTTATATCTCTTGTGGAAAGTCGAGTCTTAATTTCCTGTAAGTATTCAGTTCTTTGGGAAGTTATCCATCCATTTTATTTAAAAAAAAATCCCACTCTAAGTATATACCTGGGCCAGTTGAGTGTCCCTGAACACAATGCTAAGGAAGTAGCAGAGCTAAGAAGAAAAGCAAGTGGGTTTTGGAGACAGACCTGGGTTCACGGCCCAGACTCAGCTGCTTCCTGACTGCGGCTTTGTGCCAACTGCTCAAGCTCTTTGAGCAACACTTGCTGTGGCTGTGAGGGGACAGCTCCCACCCTGAGGAGGAAGTACATAAATCAGAACAATCAGGAGATCTATACACGTCAGCTGAACTGTAGAGCAGACGCAGTATGGAAGCAGCACTGCCACTGCTTCCGTACGGGAGGAGGAGCAGGTGCAGTTAGACAGACTGGGACCAGGTCTGCACTCAGCGGGGCAGCAGCTGTGGTCAAGAGGACCTCTGTCTAGATCAGCAGCCTAGAGGCACAGAGCAGGTGACTCCAGGGTGCCAGGGAGGGAGCAGAGGGAACACATTCCAAGAGCTTTTATGAGTGGGATTTTAAAAACGTTTGTGGATGGGGCGAGCATCACGACGCAGTAGACTAAGCCGTGACTCGAGATGCTGGTATCCCATGTTGGAGTGCCTGGCTTGTTGCCTGGGTGACCCACTCCCAACCCTGTTAATCCACACATGAGAAGCAGCAGGTGATGACGGAGGATCTGGGTCCCTGCTGCCCACATGATACCTGGACAGAGTTCCTGGATCCTGGTTTCAGTCTAGCTCAGCCCCAGCTGTTGCGGGCATTTGGGGAGTGAACCAACAGATGCAAGATCTCTTGCTTTGTGTCACTCTACCTTTCAAATAAATAAATAACCATTTAAAAAAGCCTAGGGAGGGGCCGGCATTGTGGCACAGGCATCCCAAATGTGTGTCGGTTCGAGTCCTGGCTGCTCCACTTCCAATCCAGCTCCCTGCTAATGCATCTGGGAAAGCAGCAGAAGATGGTCCAAGTCCTTGGGCTCCTGCATCCACATCAGAGACCCAGAAGAAGCTCCTGGCTCCTGGCTTCAGATTGGCTCAGCTCCAGCCATTGCAGCCATTTGGGGAGTGAACCAGAGGATAAAAGAACCCCCCCCCCCCGCCCCTTTCTCTCTGTCTCTTCCCCTCTCTATAATTATTTCAAATAAATAAAATAAATCTTAAAAATAAATAAGAGTACTGGGGCCAGCACTGTGGTACAGTAGCTTAATTCTCCGCCTGCAGCGCTGGCACCTCATATGGGCGCCGGTTCTAGTCCTGGCTGCTCCTCTTCTGATCCAGCTCTCTGTTAATGGCCAGGGACAGCAGTGGAAGATGGCCCAAGTGCTTGGGCCCCTGCACCCACAGAGTTAGCCTGGAGGAGGCTCTTGGCTCCTGGCTTTGGATCGGCCCGGCTCCAGCTGTTGAAGCGATCTGGGGAGTGAACCAACAGGTGGAAGACCTTTCTCTCTGCCTTCCACTCTCACTGTCTGTAACTCTACCTCTCAAATAAATAAATAAAATCTTTTTTTAAAAAATCTATTTTTTAAAAAAGTCTAAGGAAAAAAGTCTGTGGAAAAGAGAATTAAGCATGTTTACTTTAATGCGAAGAAAATTTGAAATCCATGCTTAGTTTTCTATGATACCTGTTTTCCAGAGACTCTTAAAAGATTTATTTACTTATTTATTGGAAAGGCAGAGACACATACGCTGAGTTATCATCCATCTGTTGGTTACTCCCCAGATGGTCTCAACAGCCGGGGCAGCTTCAGGCTGAAACCAGGAGGCAGGAACTGCATCCGGGTCTCTCATGTGAGTGGCTGGGACCCATGTACTTGGGCCACCCTCCACTGTTTTCCCAGTGCTTTCGCAGGAAGCTGGACTGGAAGCAGAGCAGCTGGGACTTGCACCGCACTTGGCCATGGGATGTTCCAGGCGGCCCCTTAACCCTCCAGGCCCCAACACCTGTGGGCCCAGGAACTTTTCGAGGACCTCTCAATTTCAAAACATTTTTGCACCCAACTGAACTTATCTTTCAACTGCCATCTTCCAGGAGGTTTGTGAAGTGCCCTCTTCAGGGACAAAATCAACAGGACGACAGTCCCTACAGGGAGGCGGGAGCGCAGGCCCTGGCTTGGTGCGTGGGAAGCGCTAGCACCAGGTCTGAGGCCCAGAGATGGATGAGAGCGTGTTACGTAAGCCTGCAGCACAGCAAGATGTGGCCTCTGGTGCTGAAGTCGAGAACCAAAGTAGCCTGGCGCTGTTCTCAGGACACAGAGGGCAAGCTCTGGAGCCACGTCTCTGAATAAAGACGCCTGCAATCAGTAGATCTAAAGTCCAGCCCAGAAGTTAATTTTTAAAACAGATAAGGGGGAAAAAAAACACCTCCCGAAATTTGCTCAAGAAAAAGATGTCGCTGAAGGACAAAATGACAACAACCTAAAAATCGGAATCGGCTTTATTTTCGACTCTAGAATCGGGCACCGCTAAGCTGCGTAACAGAGTGAGCGTTCCAAGGAGCTGGGCAGAAGAGGCAGGCTTGACAGACAGAAAAAGGCTGCAGAAAACAGAACCAAAGAACAGAAGTGGACTGGTCATTTTTGTCTTTTTCTTTGTTTTTTTTTCATTAACCCAAAGACTTTTCCTGAGACTGGGACTTTTCCCCACAGCAATGGGTTCATGGATTGGTCATTTCCAAACTACTGTGCTTGGACTGGGGAGTCAGGTTACCTTTTGTGTAAGGATTAAGTCCGTTAACATGTCACTGACACTTGCCACTTTGGGACACTGGGCTGTTCGCTCTCCAACCCTGGCACAGAAGGTCAGGTAACAACTGAGCTTCACTTGGGGCTCCATTTTGATCTCTACCGTGGTCTGCTGGGGGCCAGCACGAGTGCTTATCCACAGCAATGGCCTCCTACAGCTTTCAATTAGCAGTCCACAGAAACAGATCTCTTGCCTATGACATCCACTCTTTCTACAACAAACAATTCACTAGAATAAGCCAAGAAATGATCGGTCTCCAAATGTACTGAGTGTACACCCACAATGTACACCCTTGATTCTTAGTAATTTGCCAAAAAAGGAAATCCCGCCACAGGCAGACCTGCTCTGCGCGCCTCTGCCGAGGCCTCTGAGACAAGCAGCAGGGTGCAGGGGTGAGTTCAGTCCTGTTCACTCAGATTCCTGAGCGCAGCGCAGAAGAAACCTAGCGAGGGCGAAACGCTCAGCGTGCAGACATCCATGGTGGGGGGGGGGAGGAAGCTGGTGCTTCTGAGTTTGAAATGAAATCAACTGAGTTTCCTGCCACCCAAATTAACCCTTCAAACATTCACTTGCAGATCTGTCTGTACAAATATTCATCGCATGCCCCTATCAATTTATTGAATCCTGGGTGAATGTGGAGCTTGGGAAAGAAACCGGGTAGGCCCACACTTGGAAGAAACTCCACGTAGCTCTGGGTCTGGGGAGGCCACCCTGATAGAGATCCCAGGGCTGAGCCCTCAGGCATGGGGGTGGCTTAGAAATCAGGGAGGTGAGCCGGCGCCGTGGCTCAATAGGCTAATCCTCCACCTTGCGGCGCCGGCACACCAGGTTCTAGTCCCGGTTGGGGCGCCGGATTCTGTCCCGGTTGCCCCTCTTCCAGGCCAGCTCTCTGCTATGGCCAGGGAGTGCAGTGGAGGATGGCCCAGGTGCTTGGGCCCTGCACCCCAGGGGAGACCAGGAAAAGCACCTGGCTCCTGGCTCCTGCCAGGATCAGCGCGGTGCGCCGGCTGCAGCGGCGGCCATTGGAGGGTGAACCAGCGGCAAAGGAAGACCTTTCTCTCTCTGTCTCTCTCTCTCACTGTCCACTCTGCCTGTCAAAAAAAAAAAAAAAAAAAAAAAAAAAAAAAAAAAAAAAAAAAAAAAGAAATCAGGAAGGAAAGCAAGCCATGTCCAGGGGACCCGGAGTTCCAGCTCAGAAGAGATCTGGATTTAGAAGTTACTGCCCGGCCGGCGCCGTGGCTCACTTGGCTAATCCTCCACCTGCAGCGCTGGCACCCTGGGTTCGGGGCGCTGGATTCTGTCCCAGTTGCTCCTCTTCCAGTCCAGCTCTCTGCTGTGGCCCGGGAGGGCAGTGGAGGATGGCCCAAGTGATTGGGCCCTGCACCCGCATGGGAGACCAAGAGGAAGCACCTGGCTCCTGGTTTCGGATCGGTGCGGCGCACTGGCCAGAGTGCACCAGCCGTAGCGGCCATTTTGGGGGTGAACCAATGGAAAAGGAAGACCTTTCTCTCTGTCTCTCTCTCACTGTCTAACTCTGCCTGTCAAAAATAAATAAATAAATAAATAAATAAATGAAGTTACTTCCCTGCCTAGAGCAATGGTTCTCAAAGTGTGGGCCACACACTCTTAGGCCAACCTGAGCACCTTTCCAAGATCTGTGAGGGCCAAAATATCTTCATGATAATGCTGGTCAACCTAAATAACAGAGATCTTCCAAAGGTAAGGAACTTATTCAAGGATAAACACCATGCCAGGAACAGGCGCGACACAGTAAACCCTGGGTACTCAGGTAAGTACAGGAAGCCAAGGGCTTTGAAAGGTAAAACAACAAGGTTACATAAGCTGTTTTGAAACATTTACCCTTGGCTGGAAAGACCAGTAACAGGGCAGCGTCGGCCTCCGGCTGGCAGGCAGCTGCAGGACAGATGCCCTTGCAGCCCTGTGTTCTGGGTCCGGCTGCGGCGGCCTTGTGCAGGGCTGTGCCCCGGGCAGTCTCTGGACAGTCCTTGCCATCAGGCAATCCTGTGCAAGGCGCCCTTCCTCTAGGTCTCCCTGCTCCATCTGCCAGGCACTGGCTCAAGCGACTCCAGTTTAACGCTGACAACTTCCACAAACAACTGTGAGAGTGTTTGCCTTTCTCACTGTGGCGACTCCTGTACTGAAGATGGTGGGGAAGTAGCGGTGGGGACGCCACTGGTGACTCAGCACAATCGAAGGCAACGTCACCCACCTACACCAGCTGGGGGTTCCGCTCACGCTCAGCTTCACTGCAGGACGCTCCTGATAACTCGGTACTCAGCAGTGATCCTCCTAAACCTCAGCCGTGGGGCCGTGCCTTTTCATAGCCTACTTTGCCTTGACTGAACCAGACATTTTTACACTGAGCAGCATCTTTACTGGAAAGAACAAGTGACAAACAGAGACATTCAGGCTCGAGTATTTGGAAAATATTTTCTCAAAAACGAAAAACGTGAGGCTGGTACTTCAAGGAAAACACCAATTGTATTTGCTGCCAGTGATAAACGTGAGTTTTCAAGTGAAAATTAGAACTTTTATCCACACTGCGAGCCTGACAGCTTCTCAATACTTACAGACTCTTGAGATTGCTGGCAATATTAATGATTATGTTTTTAATACACAAATGCATTAACATTTGGAAGATCTGCATAATTCACTGAACCCCTGTTTTCCAAATGAGGAATGAAGAACGTGACCAAACCACTCGTGAGTAAACACCCATTCCAGCTGTTAACATTTCGATATAACAAAGTACAAAATGCAAAAAGGTGTAACAAAGAGTAAAGTTCACTGATGGGTAGAGGTTCAGATTCTATTTCAACTAACTTCTAATTTTCTTGTTTTTATTTTATTTGAACGGCAGACAGACAGAGACAAATGGAGAGCGAATCTTCCATCTGACGGTTCACTCACCAAATGCCTGCAACAGCCAGGGCTGGGTCAGGCCAAAGCCAGGAGCCCAGAACTCAATCCAGGTCTCCCAAGTTCATGGAAGGAGTCCCCATCCACCTAAGCCATCGTCTGCTGTACCCCAGGGTGCACGATTAGTGAGGACTCAAATGAGTCACCCCAATACAGGACACAGTTATCCCAAGTGCTGATTTAATGCTGCACCAAACGCCCGCCACACAGCTCACCTTTAAAAACTGCTTGTGGGAGAAGTGGTTAACTAAGCATGAAGTAGCTTAGATGCTACTTGGACACCCATTTGCCATATCAGTGTGCCTAGGCTGGAGTTCAGGCTCAGCTCCCGACTCCAGCTTCCTGCAAATGCACATCCTGGGAGGCTTGGAGTAGCTAGGTTTCTATCACCCATGTGAGACCCTGACTGAATGCTGGGCTCCCGGCTTTGGCCTACGCCAGCCCCAGCTGTTGCAGGCTTTCAGGCTGTGGGCCACATGAGAGCTCTCGCTTTCTGTCTCTAATTAATTAATTTATTTAAAAAACAAACTTTACTTATTGAGGGGCAGGTATTTTGTCTAGCAACTAAGACACGCACATCCCACATTGCAGTGCCTGGGTTGCATGCCTGGCTCTAGCTCCTGACCCCAGCTTCCTGCAAACGCAGACCCTGGAGGCAGCACTGACGGTTCAAGTCATGGAGTTAGATTTGTTTGCAAAAAGTTAATTTTCCATAAAAATATTATTTATGATAATATAACAAACTTACTACTCCATTTTTAAATGAATAAATATCTTTCAAACATCTTAGCTTTAATTTTTTTTCAAAAATTTATTTATTTTGGCTGGCACCACAGCTCACTAGGCTAATCCTCCGCCTATGGTGCCGGCACCCCAGGTTCTAGTCCCGGTCGGGGCGCCAGATTCTGTCCTGGTTGTTCTTCTTCCAGTCCAGCTCTCTGCTGTGACCCGGGAGTGCAGTGGAGGATGGCTCAAGTGCTTGGGCCCTGCACCCGCATGGGAGACCAGGAGAAGCACCTGACTCCTGGCTTCGGATTAGCGCGGTGCGCCAGCCGCAGCAGCCACTTGGGGGGTGAACCAACGGAAAAAGGAAGACCTTTCTCTCTGTCTCTCTCTCACTGTCTAACTCTGCCTATCAAAAAAAAATTAAAATTAAAAAAATTTATTTATTTTATTTGAAAAGCAGAGTTACACATAGAGAGGAGAGGCAGAGAGAAAGAAGTCCTCCATCCACTGGTTCACTTCCCAGTTGGCTGCAACAGCCAAAGCTGTGCCAATCCAAAGCCAGGAGCCAGGAGCTTCCTCCTGGTCTCCCACGCGGGTGCAGGGGCCCAAGCACTTGGGCCATCTTCTACTGCTTTTCCAGGCCACAGCAGAGAGCTGGATTAGAAGAGGAAAGGCCGGGACTCGAACCAGCACCCATATGGGATGTTAGCACTGCAGGTGGCGGCTTCATCTGCTACGCCATGGCGCCAGCCCCAGCTTTAATTTTTTTTTTTTTTCTATTTTTGACAGGTAGAGTTATCAACAGTGAGAGAGAGAAAAGAGAGAAAGGTCCTCCTTCCATTGGTTCACTCCCCAAATGGCCACCACGACTGGTGCTGTGCCGATCTGAAGCCAGGAGCCAGGTGCTTTCTCCTGGTCTCCTATGCAGGTGCAGGTGCCCAAACACTTGGGCCATCCTCCACTGCCCTCCCGCGTCACAGCAGAGAGCTGGACTGGAAGAGGAGCAACCAGGACTAGAACCCGGCACCCACATGGGATGCTGGCGCTGCAGGCAGAGGATTAACCAAGTGAGCCACGGCGCCAGCCTCGAGCTTTAATTTTTAATACAGTCAATATATCTAGATAAGTCCGTGTGTGGGTACTTCAAAACATTCATGGAAAATACATATCATAGGGTAGGGAAGGTGGCACAGTGGTTAAGGTACTGCTTGGGACACCTGCTTCCCAATAGGAATTCCTCAGTAAGAGTCCCAGCTCCACTTAGGAATTCCTCAGTAAGAGTCCCAGCTCCACTCTGGATTCCAGTTTCCTGTTGATGTGTACCCTTGATAGGCAGCATGTGATAACGCAAGTGCTTGGGTCCCTGACATACACATGGGAGACCCAAAGTGAGTTCCAGGCTCCTGGCCTTGGTCTGGTCTAGCCCCCACTGTTGTAGACATCTGGAGAGTGAACCAGTAGATCTCTCTGTGTTTCTTTCAAAGAAATAAAAATAAATTTTTAAATAAAATTTTAAAGTATATATGATGAATAAATTATGCATGAATTTCATAATTTGTTTATGCCAAAATAAATTTATCTTTGATTTCATTTTTCCATGAATGTTTTGAAACCCTCTTTTAAGAGTGTAAATGGGGCCGGGAGACCAGAAGGAAGCAGCTGGCTTCTGGCTTCGGATCGGCGCAGCACCGACCATAGCGGCCATTTGGGGAGTGAACCAATGGAAGGAAGACCTTTCTCTCTGTCTTTCTCTCTCACTGTGTAACTCTATCTGTCAAATAAATTAAAAAAAAAAAAAGAAAAAACGTGTAAATGGATTCTACAAAGACCAAAGTTTAAGAGACGCTGGCCTAGGGTAAGGGTGTCCAGACAGAGCAGGGTCATGATGAGCCAACACTGGGAAACTGAGCTGAAGAGAGGGCCTTGCAAAGAGAAACTGAAAAGTAGGCAGTTTCACAAAAGCAAAATAACTTTAGGAAGGGGAGAAGGAGGAGGAGGAGGAGGAGGAGGAAGAAGACGAGGAGGGGGAGGAGGAAGAGGAGGCCGGAAGTGCTCAAGAGCCTGAGTAAGGACGGAGTTAATGGAAACACACTAGGTTCATACCTGTAAAATAGCCAGGCCTGGGGTGAACCCAGGGATCCGCTCCTTCATTTGACTGACTTCATTCTTCAGTTTCTCCCTTATTTGCCTAGAAAAAAAAAAACAAAGGCTGCATTAACAATGCTTAAAACACAAAAACCTGATGCAGACGGGTAGATGTTCTGTTTCAATGAGTTACATCTTCAGAGTGGAGATTACCTTCTGTAATATGTACCAAGAACTCTCCAAGTCTCAAACAGATGCAGAGCTTTTTAAAGCCTTCTGACACCAACTGGGTCACGTGGGGATAGTTTAAAATGGATTCCCTGATGGTATTCAAAGTCATACAGTGGGGGATCAGCGCTCTGGCGTAGCGGGTAAATCCGCCGCCTGCAGTGCCAGCATCCCATATGGGCACCGGTTCAGGTCCCGGCTGCTCCACTTCCGATCCAGCTCCCTGCTATTGCTTGGGAAAGCAACAGAAGATGGCCCAAGTCCTTGGGCGCCTGCACGCATATAAGAGACCCAGAAGAATCTTCAGACCGGCCCAGCTCTGGCTGTTGTAGCCCTTAGGGGAGTGAACCAGCAGATGGAAGATAACTCTGCCTCTGCCTCGCTGTAACTCTGCCTCTCAAATCAATAAAATAAATCTTAAAAAAAATAAAAAAATACAGTTGGAGCCAGCAGTGGTACAACAGGTTAAGCCACACCCAGTGATACCGGTATTCAACATGAGAGTTTGGTCCAATCCCATCTGCTCCGCTTCCTATCCAGCTTCCTGCTAATGAGGCTGGGAAAGCAGTGGAAGATGGCCCGAGTATTTGAGTCCCTGTCACCAATGTGGGAGACCTGGATGGAGTTCAAGGCTCCTGGCTTTGCCATTTGGGGAATGAACCAGCGACTGAAGCTGCCTCTCTGTCACTCTGCCTTCCAAAAAAATAAAATAAATCTTTTAAAAAATCATATAGTGGGGGTTGGTTTGAGTCCCAGCTGCTCTACCTCCTATCTAGCTCCCTGCAAATGCACCTGGGAAAGCAACAGAAGATGGCCCAACTCCTTGGGCCCCTGCACCCATGTGGGAGACCTGGATGAAGCTCCTGGCTCCTTTCTTCAGCCTGGCACAGCCCTGACCATTGCAGCCATTTGGGGAGTGAACCTGTGAATGGGAAATATCTCTCTCTCTGCCTCTCCTTCCTTGTAACTCTTTCAAGCTCACATCTTTTGTTCAACCTACCCTAGTAAGATGTCCACGGTATATCCACATAAGGCTAAATCATAAATCAATGAATCCCACCCCAAATCAGATATAAATTTACAAATTATCATATTCTAATTCACAAAAGAATTTTCCTAACAAGAGGATATAACACAAGTATAACCTCTTGTGAAAATAAGATAATTATTTTACTAACATACTTCTCATCCATTCAGGACATCAAGAAACTATATTCATAAATAAACATTCAAATAACTCCACTGTGACTGGATATATGATTTAGCCTTCAACATGAACATGATCTGTCTCTGCTGGAAAAGTCGTTTTATCATGTACCTTTTTCCGTCTTATTTACTTGACCCACACTTGGCATACAAATGCACAGGGACACTGGCACAGCTCCTCCCTCACTCTAATTCAGTTACTGCCATCTGCACCCCACACCTTACAAACACTGACATAAAGCAGCCCAGGAGTCACAAGAAGCACGTGATCTGGGCTAGTCTAGTGAACACCAAGATGCTGAGTGGCACAAGAACTCACACTCGAGTGTGCAACCTTATTTCCAGGCAGTGACCTTGTTTTTTCAAACCAACATTCTGTACACTATAACTTGGAAGGGTTAGTAGACGGTTGGGGTTTCCACATTGAGATGGGACCTGCACAAAGGCCACAGCTCTGCTCTGAGACGAGAGAACAGGAAACCCCGGAGCTGTCCGCAGTTTCCACTCCCCAGCAGTCGCAGCCTCCGCAGCTCCCCGGGACGACAATCAGATGCGCTTCCAACAGCTGCAGAAGGCCCCTGGGAGAGCCAAGGTCCAGGCTCACCTCTCTCCTTCCGCCCCCTGCTTCCCTCCAAGCATGCTATTCACACGAAGGACTTAGACCACTTTAAACACAGCACACCGCCAGGACAAAAAGCGGCTGATGTGTGTCTATCTGTGCAGGAGAGCAAAGGAAACGCAAAGGCTTCTCCTGCTCTCTTTCACCCTCCCCAGCCCAAACAAAACTCATGAAGTAGCAGGACTAACACATCACTCCACTGACTCTCAGAGCACAAAGACAATACTGAGAATAGTTAACAAGAACTGAGAGAAGGGGGCGGGCCTTTGGCCCAGTGGTCAGACACCTTTTGGAGTGCCACATCCCATACTGGAGCGCCTGTTCTGAGTGCCAGCTTCCAGCCAACGCACACCCTGCGAGGTAGCAGGTGTTGGCTCAACTACTTGGAAACCTGGATTGAGATCCAAGCTCCTGACTTTAGCCTGGGCCAGCCCAGACTACTGCAGGCATATTAGGAGTAAACTAGCAAGGGAGCCCTCGGTCTGCCTCTCTGCCACTCAAATAAATAAATAAGAATTAAAAAAAAAAAAAAAATGAGATGAACACAGCAGACCTCAGCAAGCTTGTGAGGCAGGCAGGGCGGGAGAGGCTCTCATTTATGTCCATTCATAGAGAGGCTCTCGGCAGCCATGTGACTTTCCGAGAGCCAATCAGCAGAAAACAGAGCAAGTGCAAGGCCCCTGAGGTCCAATCAGGAACTGGAAGCAGTAAGATCAGGCAGAGTCTTTTATTCTGAATGAAACAAGTTTAACTAGAAAGTTATCCCAACCAACACAACTTCAAAAATCAACCCTGCTTTTAGGGCAGTGTTGAAGAGAGTCAGTGAAACTGATCAAGCTGTAATTTTTTTTTTTTTAATTTACTTATTATTTAACGAGGGGCCAGCGCTGTGGCATAGTGGGTTAAAGCCCCGGTCTGTAGCACCAGCATACCATATGAGCGCCGGTCCAAGTCCCAGCTGCTCCACTTCCCATCCAGCTCTCTGCTGTGGTCTGGGAAAGCAGTAGAAGATGGCCCAAGCACTTGGGTCCCTGCACCCTTGTGGGAGACCTGGAAGAAGCTCCTGGCTCCTGGCTTTGGATCAGCGTAGCTCTGGCCGTTGCAGCCATCTCGGAAGTGAACCAGAATTTGGAAGACCTCTCTCTCTGCCTCTCTGTAATTTTGCCTTTCAAATAAATTAATAAATATTTTTAAAAGATTTATTTATTTATTTGAAAGGCAGAATTAGAGAGAGGCAGAGGCGCAGAGAGAGAGAGAGAGAGAGAGTCTTCCATCTGCTGGTTCACTCCCCAAATGGCCGCAATGACCAAACTGAGCCAATCCAAAGCCAGGAGCCAGGAGCTTCCTCTGGGTCTCCTAGACCACTGCAGGGGCCCAAGCACTTGGGCCATCCTTTGCTGCTTTCCCAGGCCACAGCAGAAAGCGGGATCAGAAGTGAAGCAGCCAAGACTTGAACCAACGCCTATATGGGATACCAGCACTGTAGGCAGTGGCTTTTACCCGCTATGCCACAGCACCAGCCCCTCTTTTTCATTTTTTTAGAAAAAGAAATGGCAAACTTAGGCTCATTTAAATGATAGCATAGAAAATATAGAACATTTTGTTCTTTCTTAACCTACTGGGCTAAAACAACACTTTCTATCTATACCACCTTCTGGTACTGGCTCCCAGCAGCTTGCAACCTGCTGAGTGTAAGTATTGTTTTTATTTGCCCCTTCGTCAGCACAAGTGTTCTTATTCCAGAACCCTTGTAGGATTTGGTAAATAAACCCATTGTATCAGTATGAAATGCATCCTGTGCCTTAACATATCTGTACTTCTCAATCTTTGCAGCTCCCTTTCACAACCCGCACAAGTTCAGTCATTCATGGCTGGGCAGTTTCTCTGTACTCCATGTGAACACATCTAGAACGGCCGCTGCGCCCCGGCTTCCCACCAGTGCTGTGACCCAAGGCACAGTCATCTCTGGCCTGGACTGCGCAATTGCAGTGGCTTCTCACTGTGGTCCCTGGATTGTTCACCCTCCCCCGCACAACCACTTCCCAATTCAGCAACCTGAACAATCGTTTAAAAATGTTAAGTTGATCATATCTGCCCGCCTCCAAACTCTTCAATGGCTTCCTGTTCATGACCTTTTCTCCAACGCATCTAGAATAGCAGTAAGAAACACGTTTTCATCATTATTATTTATTAGAGTTACAGAGAGAGGTCTTCTATCCACTGGTTCACTACCCAAATGGCCACAACAGCCGGAGCTGAGCTGATCTGAAGCCAGGAGCCAGGAGATTCTTGCGGGTCTCCCACGCAAGTGCAGGGGCCCAAGGACCTGGGCCATCTTCCACGGCTCTCCCAGATGCATTAGCAGGGAGCTGGATCAGAAGTCAAGCAGTCGGGACTCAACTAGCACCCATGTGGGATGCCGGCGTTGCCAGGCCAGGACTTTAAACCTCTGTGCCACAGCGCCGGCCCCAAGAAACATTTTTTTCTATAGTTTGTTTGTTTGTTTATTTGAAAGTCAGAGTTACACAGAGAGAGAAGGAGAAGCAGAGAGGAGAGAAGGTCGTCCATCCGCTGGTTCACTCCCCAGATGGCCACAACGGCCAAAGCTGCGCCTATCTGAAGCCAGGAGCTTCTTCCAGGTCTCCCACATGGGCACAGGGACCTAAGGACTTGGGCCATCCTTCACTGCCTTCCCAGGACATTGCAGAGAGCTGGATCAAAAGAGGAGCAGCCGGGACTAGAACCGGCATCCATATGGGATGCTGGTGCTTCAGGCCAGGGTGTTAACCTGCTCCACCACAGTGCCGACCCCCCACGAAACATTTTAAAGTGTGCATTAACTACGACCAGCAGGGACTAGGCAGCCCAGAGAGCTGCAGCCAACACCTGGAGAACTGTCTGGTCTAGTGGGGGCAGGAGGGAATTACCAAGACAGTTGTAATCAGCCCTGAGTAAGTTCCTTTAAGAATGGGCCCTATTAACTGAACAAGCCTAACGTGAAAAGTACAATATGAAAGCCAGGCGTCAGCTGTGTCTGATGTTAAGAAACCCTAAAAGAGGAACAAGGGGAGAAAAAGGTAATCCCTTGTCCGTATTTCTGAGTCATAAAGTTGTGATTAATTAAATGGTGGGAAGCCCTTCAGTTCTTACAGCCCGTAATTTCCAGAAAGTTTAATTGCTATAGAACAACCTGGTGAAGATTCCAGAGCGAAGTGAGGCCAAAACAGGAGCCGCAGCAACACCGATGAGCCATCTCTGCATGGCAGAACCACCCAGGGTCACCCCAACCTCCACCAACCCTCACTGAAATCTGCAGAATAGAAAGAAGTGGGGAAAAAGGAGAAAAAACCGTGCAAGTCTCTCTGGCCCTGATGGGTGGATGAGTAAAATCATCACAGCCAATTCAATACAATGTGGAAAGCGGGAACACGAACAGACAGATGCAGTTTTAAATAAGTTGTTGCCGGCACCTAGTGGGTAGCAGGTGTGCTGCAACCAAGCACCTGGAACCCACAGCACAGCACAGCACAAAGAACTACCCAGCACAAATGTGAACAGTGCCCGAAGTTGAGAAACCCTGTTGCAGACCAATAAAATGTAATGTTTGGGGTTATCTTTAATTCCCAAAAATCAGGAGGAAATAATATCTATTTCTGCCTCTCAATGTTTGTTTGAATCTCTAGAGACTCATTGGGATTACTGTCAGTTTTCTCCAAGGTAACTGCTTCCACATTCAGTTATAATAGAAAGCCAGAGTGCAGTGGTGCGTAGAAATGGTATCACCTCCAGGCCCCCTGTACAGTCACTTGTCAGCTCTTTGGCCCCGAATTTTACGCCAGATATTCACAGAGTTCACGATGCGATTCACTCTGCTAGATGCGATGGCTCAGTTTCAAATCTTTGACATTTGATGACAGAGAAAGAAGCACTGCTCAAACAGGAGCTAATGAGGTAGCCCAAGGAGGCAGCACAGTATTTAAGCTGCAGAGCTCAGAAATTACACAATGAAGATGAGCAGCCGGCAGACAACAGAAACGCTGAAATGCTGCACAAGCTTAGAGCAATTCCCAAAAGGCACATCAAAAAAAAAAAAAACAAAACAAAACAAAACAAAAACCACACACAACGACATCAAGACAGAAAGTGAGAACATCCACCTTTAAAACCCAAGGGTTTTTCTAAACAAGGACCAAATTACCCTCCCCTCAGGAAGAGATGACTGTAATGACTCTAAGAATACAGGACAATGGGGCCACACTGTGGCACAGTGGGTTAAAGCCCCGGCCTGTAGCACCAGCATCCCATATGGGTGCCGGTTTGGATCCCGGCCGCTCCACATCCAATCCAACTCTCTGCTGTTGCCTGGGAAAGCAGTAGAAGATGGCCCAAGTCCTTGGGTTCCTACACCCATGTAAGAGACCCAGAAGAAGCTCTTGGCTCCTGGCTTTGGACTGGCTCAACTCCGACCATTGCAGCCATTTGGGGAGTGACCCAGCAGATGGAAGATCTCTCTCTTTGTCTCTCTCTGTGTCTACCTCTCTGTAACTCTGTCAAATAAATAAATCTTTTTTTTAAGATTTTATTTATTTGAAAGACAGAGTTACAGAGAGAGGTAGAGACAGAGACAGAGGTCTTCTATCCGCTGGTTCACTCCCCAGATGGCCACAACAGCCGGAGTTGCGCCAATCCGAAGCCAGGAGCCAGAAGCTTCTTCTGGGTCTCCCACGTGGGTTCAGGGGCCCAAGTACTTGGGCCATCGTCTACGCTTTCCCAGGCCATAGAAGAGAGCTGGATCAGAAGAGAAGCAGCTGGGACTAGAACCAGCACCCATATGGGATGCCAGCACTTCAGGCCAGGGCTTTAACCCACTGTGCCACAGCACCGGCCCCAATAAAATAAATCTTTAAAAGAAAAAAAAAGAATACAATACAAAACATTTAATTATTCAATTTGCTTTAGTTCATCTGTCAATTTGCTCATCATAACTTTTATATTACTAAACAATAGTTCCAGGGGCCTGTGCTGTGGCACAGTAGGTTAATCCTCTGCCTGCAGCGCTGGCATCCCACAAGGGCACCAGTTCGAGTCCCATCTGCTCCACTTCCAATCCAGCTCTCTGCTATGGCCTGGGAAAGCAGTAGAAGATGACCCAAGTCCTTGGGCCCCTGCACCCATGTGGGAGACCTGGAAGAAGCTCCTGACTCCTGGCTTCCGCCTGGCCCAGATTTGGCTGTTGCAGCCATTTGAGGAGTGAACCAACAGATGGAAGATCTTTCTCTGCCTGTCCTCTCTGTGTCACTCTGCCTTTCGAATAAATAAACAGATCATTTTAAAAAAAGAAATTTATAATGTAAGTTCTTCCATTCAATTTGATCTCAAAGACCTAAGACAGGAAAAGCGAACTGCCTGATGTTTTGACATGAACAAAGGTCATATTTTTAAGGAACCCTCTAATTCCCAGGGAGGATAAAGGCCATTAATAACTCACATCAGTGACGCACTGGCTACTCACTTTAAGCTTCCAGAGCAGAGTTCTTTGATCTTGGCACTACTGACATTTGGGCCAGATAATTCTTAGTTGCGGGGAGTGGGGGGGGGGGTAGCTGGGGGACACACATATCCTGTAAAACACTTAGCAGCATCCCTGGCTTCTATCGCTAGCTGCCAGTATTGCTCAACCCCCCTTCCCCACTATGATACCCAGAAAGTCTCCAGACACACATAAATGCCCAAGGGTGGGGAGGTCAGGAAAAACCACCCGTTTGGGAAATACAGAACAAAAGGGGAGCTGGGGAACTAGACTGAGCTGGCGGAGAAAGACTTCACATAATTCAGGACTTTAAAAGTGGATTACAGGGACTGGTGCTGTGGAGTAGCGGATTAAGCTGCCACCTGCAGCACCGGTATCCTGTGCTGGCTCCAGTTCAAGTCCTGGCTGTGCCTCTTCCGATCCAGCTCTCTGCTAATGCACCTGGGAAAGCAGGTGCATTGGGCCCCTGTACCCACATGGGAGACCTGGATGGAGTTCCTGGTTCCTGGCATCAGTCTAGCCCAGCCCTTAACGGTTGTAGCCACTTGGGGAGTGACCAGCGGATGGAAGACTTCTCCCTGTCTCCCCTTCTCTCTTTTTAACTCTATGTTTCAAATAAAATAAACCTTTTTTTTTTTAAGTGGATTACAAACTCATCAGAGAAAGATCACCAAGAGCAGAGTACCTTCAGAGTCCTGGACACCTGACCAAGTGTGGTTGGATTCCTGAACAATGTGCTCCCCCTCCCCCACTCTGCCACCTATAGAGGCCAGGGGTAGGGGGCAGCACCACTCAGGACCAGCAAACATTTAAGAATAGAGGGTACCATTAATAAACTTCCCTTCTCCTTTCAGAAGTTAGGCACCTAGATTTTTATGTGTAATAATGGATGTAAATGGGAAGTAATCCAATTTTTAGAAAATAATCCTGCAACTCAAACAAAACATTTGGCCTCTAGGCCACTGTTGTTACCTTCTGCCTGTAACAAGAGTTATGGGACAAGAGGGGCCGGCCCTGTGGCATAGCAGGTAAAGTCATCACCTGCAGTGCTGGCATCCCACATGGGCATTGATTTGAGTCCTGGCTGGCTGCTCCACTTCCGATCCAGCTCTCTGCTGTGGCCTGGGAGAGCAGTAGAAGATGGCCCAGGTTATTGGGTTCCTGCACCTGCATGGGAGACCCAGAAGAAGCTCCTGGCTCCTGGCTTCGGATCAGCTCAGCTCAGTTCCAGCCATTATAGCTATTTGGGAAGTGAACCAGCGAATGGAAGAACTCTCTCTCTCTCTCTCTTTCTCTCTGCAGCTCTGCCTTTCAAATAAACAAATAAATCTTAAAAAAAAAAAAAAAAAGACACCACGTGGGATGCCTGCACCCTGTATTGGAGTACCTGTGGTTACATCCCATTTCCACTCCTGATTCCAGCTTCCTGCTGATGTGCGCCCTGGGAGGCAGCAGGTGACGGCTCAAGTACTCGGGTCCCTGCCACCCATGTGGGAGATCCAGACTGAGTTCCTGGCTCCTAACTTCAGCTTGGTCCAGCCCCAGCTGTTGTGGGCATTTGTGGGATGAAGAAGGATATGGGAGATCTGTCCGCCTCTCTCTGCTTTCCAAATAAACAAACAAATCTTTAATACATTTGTATTTATTTCTATTTATTTGCGACAGACCGAGATATCCCATCTGCTGGTTCACTTCCCAAATGCCCAGAGAGGCCAAGGCAAGAACTCAATGCAGGTTTCCCACGTGGGTGGCAGGGACCCAACCACTTAGCCATCACCACTGCTTCCCAGGAAGTGGGCTAGCAGAAAGCCGGAAGTGGGAAGGGAGCTGAGACGTTCCGATGTGGGGTGCAGGCAACCCGAGATCCACGTCCCAGTGGCACCTTTACCGCTATGCCAACTGCCCAGCCCGCCTCCTGCTCTGGGAGGAGACTAAAGGAAATGTTTAGATGGGAAGGACTCACATCTAAGCCTGCTTACTAAGCAAGCAGAGACTAGTACTGGCACCAAAGCCAGAGGAAAGATCGTTTATCACACGAAGCCACACAAGGCAGTGCAGACACAGCCCCTGACCGGCTCTGGCACACCCTTCACAGAAATGCTTACCTCCCCAGGCTCAGCGAGCACCAGGACCCAAAGCTGGGCCCTCCTGCCCAGGCTTGCGGCAAAGAACAAAATGCTTAGGCAACAACGTATGGTTCAGCGGTCTCTCACCAGTCCAGTGGGACTAGAATGACTTTCTGAAGGCAACCCATTTGGGTGCTTTCCAGATGGATCGGATAATCCATCGCCTAGAACCCAAGCTGGGAGCTCTCTTCATGGGGGAACCGAAGTTGCTAACTCTTTAGCAAGCAAGTGACAAGCCCACAGAAAGCAGGGGAAAATGTACTGTTGAACCTGTCACTAGCCTTGGAACTCTTGGCCAAGACACACCTGGCTGAAGTTTCATAAACTGCCTGTGGCACTGCTGACCACACTCCTTAAAGCTGCAGGAGTTACAGCATGCCGGGAGTCACTGCCAAGGCGAGCAGGGTGCAGGCGACGGGGCCTTCTGCACGGAGCATCGGACCCCAGAGGCCTGCACTGCAACCACACAGGCTTGTTCTGAGAGCCACACGCGTTCTCTTCACCCTCAGGCAGACAGCATCATGCCCTCCGTACCAAGTGCAAGTGAGGCTCACTTGCCTCCCCAAGACCACGCATGCCGATCTTGCCCCTAACCTCTACGCCAGTCCATCGAGGAGAGGGGAGCCCCTTCCCTCGGCCCCAGGGACCTTCTTTTTGTTTTATGAGAGGCAGAAAGACAGACACAGAACTCCCAGCTACTGGTTTACTACTACCCAAATGCCTGCAACAGCCAAGGCCGGACCAAGCTGAAACTGGGAGCCAGGAGCTCAATCTGGGTCTCCCACGTGGGTGGCAGGGACCCGAGTACTTAAGCCGTTACTGCTGCCTCCCAGGGTGCACATGAGCAGGAAGCCAGAATTGGGAGAAGCACCAGGAAACAAAACCAGGCATTCTGATACGGGATGTGGCATCTTAACCACTTCACCAAGTGTCTGTCCCCAGAAGATTTTTTATGCAAACGGGAGCATAGTAGGGGACCCACACACTACTGTTCTAGGTCCCACTGTCCAAACTCCAAACTGCCTGATCCCAACCCTACTGATGGACAGGGACAAACATTTATTTGTAGACCATGTCCCCAGTCAGGACTCTCACATGAGCACAGATGGCTGCCAGCACTGGACTCTGCCCTGCTCCAGTTTGCCCAGTGGCCTGGCCAGTGGCCTCCTGAAGTCTGACAAGGAGGTCCCACGCACACCTGCTCTCCCGCACAGGCTCCCTCTCAAGCCAGCCACTGAATTCAAGCTTCCATGGAACTTCTGAGCAACTTGCATTTATTAAAATCAAATCTTCGGGGGCCAGCGTTGTGGCGTAGTGGGTAAGGCTGCCCAAGGCACCACTGGCATCCCATATGGGTACCAGTTTGTGTCTCGGCTGTTGAACCTGCAATCCAGCTCACTGCTGGTGGCCTGGGAAAGCCACGGAAGATGGCCTAAGTGTTTAGGCCCCCGCCACCTAAGGGGAACCCGGGAGGAAGCTGCTGGATCCTGGCTTCAGCCTGGTTGCAGCCACCTGGGGAGTGAACCATAGGAAGGAAGGTCTCTCTCTGTCACTCCCCCACCCCGTAACTCTTTCAAATAGATAAATCTAAAGAATAACAATAAATAATAAAATAAAGCAAATCCTTGGAAGCACAAAAGAGCCTCCTGGTATTTCATCTACAGGGTAGAGCTCAGTGTTCACTCAGTAATCAGGAAGACCTGCCTCTCACTATGGTGGGCGGATTCTTTTTACACAAATGGTTCTTCCGGCCCTGTGGCTAAATGTGCAGCCAAGGTTCCAAATTCCCATTTTAAGGCTCAGGATTATAAACTAGCTCCCACAGATACAGCCTGGATAAACACAGACATCACTTGTTTACCGCACAAGTAGCTTCTAAGTAGCTACGGACTGAGTTCACAGTGTACCTGCCAGGGGCTGCATTAAATGCTTGACAATGCTCTAATTCTAACAATTTTACGAGTTAGGTCTCATTACTACCCTGTCGCTCCCCATCTTCGCGGAGGAACGACACAGGACCCTGCGCTGTTCTTTTGTCTGCTCGGCCCTCCCCGGGTTTGCTGCTGGTTCTTCCCGGGTTGGCTACCGACCCTTCCACATCTGTGGAAGGGCGGTTCCCCCTAGCCACTTTCCCCACTTCCGCGGGGGAGCGGCACACCGCCGGCCGGCTCTCTCGGGGGCTGCACAGGTGTTCCTCTTAGGTGTTCCTGGTGCATGTTGTCTCTCTCCTCCTTTATAGTCCTCTTCCACCAATCCCAACTCTGCTACCCACACGCCGAGTACGCTGCTCTCCTCCAATCAGGAGCGGGATCAGCTCCTGCAGGTTACTGGTTGAACTGGAGGCAGCTGTGTAGAAGCTGTTTACTCCTCTCCCAGCGCCATATTGTGGGAGAGCAGATGCAGAGAATAAGTCTTAATTCCAGTAACTTAGTCTAGTCCGAGTTGCTCCCCACACTACCCTAATACACAGATCAGGAAGCCAAGGCACAGAGAGGTAAACTACATTACCCAGTGACCCACAGAGCGGGGAGCGACACTGTGTCTAAGCTCTGGGGATACCACCTACAGGGAGCCTAGAACAGATCCAGAAGCAGGGAAGGTATTTGGCCCAGTAGTTCAGATGCCTGCGCCCCACCCCAGAGTTCCTGGGTTCAGTCTCAGCTCCAGCTCCTGACGTCAGCGTCCTGCCAATGCAGACCCAGGAAGGCAGCAGGGATGACTCAAGCAGTTGGTTCTCTACCCCCCACCCCGTGGGAGACAAGGGTTGAGTTCCTGACTCCTGGCTCTGGCCTGGCCCAGCCGCAGCCACCGTGGGCAGCTGGGGAGATCTCTCAATCTGTGTCTCTGCCTCTTGGACAAATAAGTAAAAATTTCAAAATTCACAGCACCTATTGTCAGGGACCCACTAAGGGGCAAACCATCTGTCTTCTCAATTAGTCTTTTTAAAAAGGAGATTTGGTAGCCCAAGTCCCTGGGCCCTGCACCAGCATGGGAGACCAGGAGGAAGTACCAGGCTCCTGGCTTTGGATCAGCACAGCGCACCGACCATAGCAGCCATTTGGGGGGTGAACCAACGGAAGGAAGACCTTTCTCTCTGTCTCTCTCTCTCTCTCTCTCTAACTCTGCCTGTCAAAAAAAAAAGAAGAAGAAGAAGAAGAAGAAGAAGATTTGGTTGTGACAGCGGGTAAAGCAACCACCTGCAGCACCAGCATCCCAAATGGGTGCTAGTTCAAGTCTTGGCTACTCTAATTCCAATCTAGTTTCCTGCTAATGGCCTGGGGAAAGCAAGCAAAGATAGCCCCAAGTGTTTGGCCCCAGCCTCACCCACGTGGGAGACCTAGAAGAAGCTCCTAGCTCCTGGCTTCATCTTTGTCCAGCCCAGGCCATTGTGGCCATTTGGGGAGTAAACCAGCAGATAGAAGATATCACTCTCTCTCCTTCCCTCTGTCTCTGTAACTCTGCCTTTCAAATAAATAAATAAACAAAATCTTTAAAGAGAGAGACTTAATCAAGAAAAATGCCCCCAGGTAGAGAGAACAAAGGGAGACCCATCAGACAGAATGTGGTAGGCCGCACTTTGAAAGGCATACGTATAGAAACTTTATGCTTTCCAGTCTGAAAACCCAAGCAAGAAGGTTCTTCTACTGCTAAGTAAGGCACACTGCTCTCTCTGTATAATCCTTTGTGAAAGATACCCTATGCCCAGGGCTGATTTCATCACCAATGTCAGGTGTCTTCCACCCAACATGCACTCAGCTAACCACAGGGCCATCACTGTTGGCCCCAAAGCAGTTATTTACCAACAGGTGAGGTCCAAGGTTCATGGCACAGGCCGTGTTTCTGGTCAGGGCCCTTTTCTTCGTAAGACTGGCAGGCTCAGGCCCCACCTCCTCAAATCTTTGCCTGTAAGTCAGTTCTACAAAAGTGATAACCTGAACCCAACTGCAACAAACCCTGTTTGTCTTCCCTTTCAAATACATAATAAATCTTAAAAAAAAAAAAGAGTTTCAAGGCTTTAGAAATTGTGCTTGCCTTAAAGGAAATACAGATACCTGTCGAGTAAATGACCCAAAAAAGACAGACTTGTTCCTAATGCACAGACCTCCCTCCAGTTGTAAAAATCAGGTTACGATCTCTCGACTCCCTACAAGGGAGAAATAGGGGTGTCACTCCCAAAGGGAGAGAACTGGACAACCAGGTCCATCAGGTAAGTATCTGTATTACCCCAGGCACAGCAGGCAGAGAGGGAATCTGAAATGCTGAGCTCCGCCAACGTCTGGGCTCACAGGAAGGTCTCTTTTCTGGCCTCAACTGTTCCCTCATCTGCAAGAAGGGACTGAATTTTGGAGAAATGCTGATTATGGAACTCATGTCTGCCCTACCACTCCTCCCTCCAAAGGTGAGACTTTACAATTCAAACAGTGCATTTTAGTAGCTTAATTAATCCAAAGGGAGAAACTGCCCAGATGCTTAAGGCTTGCCAATGTGTCCCAACAGAGGCTCAGTGGAGAGGCCCAACTGTCAGAGGCAACCAAGGAAACTGACTGCAAACCTGGGAGAAGGAGACATCTTTCCCCATAGGCCAGAATCCCTGACTGCAATGTAAGAAACTCGCTGATCCTTTTTCTCAACACCCTTGGTCTAGAAAAAGAAAAGGATGTAAAGCTGCCACCTGTGGTACCGGCATCCCATATGGGTGCCGCTTTGAGTCCTGGCTGCTCCACTTCCAATCCAGCTCTCTGCTGTGGCCTGGGAAAGCAGTGGAAGATGCACCCACATGGGAGACCTGGAAGAAACCCCTGGCTCCTGGCTTTGGGTGGACACAGCTCCAACCATTGCAGCCAATTGGGGGTGAACCAGAGGATGGAAGACCTCTCTCTCTGCCTCTCCTTCTCTCTCTGTGTAACTCTTTCAAATAGACGAAGGGAAGGGAAGGGAAGGGAAGGGAAGGGGAGGGGAGGGGAGGGGAGGGGAGGGGAGGGGAGGGAAGGAGGGACATGCCGCTCAAAGTTTCCACCTGCAGCCCAAAGCGCTCAAGCTATGAGGCCCACCTTCTTGTTCAGGATCCGCCCAGGGCCACAGCCCCAGGGTTAGAGTGCCTACTGCGGCCTCTGCACACGGGAGCTAGGAGCAGTGCACCGACCCAGGGGCCAGGCAGGCTGTCTCCCCGGCCAGGGCTCCCGCTCTCGGAGCAACTGTGAACACCTAGCACAAGTTCCTGCAGTCAAAGTCTTCAGGAAGATCCAAGTGCCAAGGTGGGCTGTCTCTGAGAGCCACCTACTGAGCACAGGACAGGAAAACCTTCCGTAAGCACAAAGGGGCTTCGTCTGAACGCATTTTTGTCCTTTAAAGTAACTGGAGAAGAGAAACAGAGAATTCCCATCCACAAATGCCCACGATGGCCCACGCTGAGCCACAGGTGAAGCCGACACTCAGTTAAGGTCTGCCACGTAGGCAGCAGGGACTCAATCGCTTGAGCCATCTCTGCTGTCCCCCAGGGTGCACATGAGCAGGAAGCCAGGCTGGACTCGAACCCAGACACTCCAATATGGAATGTGGGCACCTCAACCGGTATCTAAACCATTAGGCCAAATCCACTGCTTAACACTCAGGTAGGAACCAACATGGCAACGTGAAAGGTCGGCTGTGTTCATTCTGAGCAGCTGGGGTGAGAGGCCCTTCTAGCACCTGGAGCGTCTCTCCAGAAAATGCTTTCCCAGCCTGTGACTCAGGCATTGCACCTCGCTCTCCACTGATGGGAAGCAGACCGAGATTTAAGGCTTCAGGCAAGTGGTCAAACTTCAGAATGCACTAGAAACCCAGAATGAGCTTTAAGAAAAAAAGAAAACCTTTTAAAATAAGGCTCATTGTTATCAAATCTAATTGAATCCTTATGTTATGGGGACTGGCACTGCTGTGTTTCAAAACCTCCCTGTAAGCATAACCTGCTCTAAGCAACCCTGGAAAGACTGGCAGTATCTGCCAAAAGTGAGATCCTACCACCTGCAGCTCTGCTCTCAGGTTTATACCCAAACAGAAATGTGTATAGAACGTTCTACCAAAAGACATACAGGGGCCAGCACTGTAATCCAGCAGCTTAGGTTAAGCCGCTGCCAGTGACGCCAGCATCTCATATAAGCGCCCGTTCAAATCCTGGCTGCTCCACTTCCAATCCAGCTCCCTGCTAATGGCCTAGGAAAGCAGCAGAGGAGGGCCCAACTCTTTTGGCCCCTGCATCCACATGGGAGGACGCTCCTGGCTCCTGGTTTTGGCCTGGCCCAGCCCCAACCATTGCAGCCATTTGGGGAGTGAACCAGCAGATGGAAGATCTCTTTCTCTGCCTTTCAAAGAAATCTTTTTTAAAAATAACAATAAATCATTAATTCATAAATATATTAAAATAATTGATCATTAATAACAGTTAACAGATACTGAACACATATTATGTGTCAGGAACAATTCTGAATGCTTCTTCTTCTTTTTTTTTTTTTTTTTTCAAAGATTTATCTTACTTGCCTAAAAGACAGAGCTACAGAAAGAGGTAAAGACAAACAGAGAGAGAGAGGTCTTCCATTCTCTGGTTCACTCCCTAACTGGCCACAACAGCCAGAACTGAGCCAATCTGAAGCCAGGAGCCAGCAGCTTCTTCCAGGTCTCCCACATGGGTGCAGGGGCCCAAGCACTTGGGACATCTTTTACTGCTTCCCCAGGCAATTAGCAAGGAGCTGGACTAGAAGTGGAACAGCCAGGATTCCACATAGAACGCCGGCATCACAGATAACCAAGTTAACCTGCTATACCACAACACCTGCCCCCATATATTTATTTTAAATTTGAGGAAATTCTGGGATAGAGAGGTTAAGTAATTTACTTGAAGCTATACAAAGAGTAAAAGTGACAGAATTTCTACGAATTTGGGGTATAAACAAGACAATGCATTTACGTGCCCTTGTGGAGCTTACAAACTTGCTCTTCACTCAACCAAAACATATCCAATGAGCACCGTTCTCAGTAGCTTGCCAGGAAAAAAACCTAAATGATCTCTTCTTTATTTTTAATAATTTTTTTAAAGATTGATTTATTTTATTTGAAAGGCAGAGTTGCAGAGAAAGAGGTCTTCCATCCGCTGAGCCCCAGGTGCTGGCACTGCAGGTGGAGAGGCCCTACTGCAGCTCTAGCCGTTGCAGCCTTTTGGGGAGTGAACCAGCAGATGGAAGATCTCTGTCTCTCCCTCTCAGTCTGTAACTTTACCTCTCAAATACATAAACAAAATCTTAAAAAAAAAAAAAAAAAAAAAAAAAAAGGTATCAGTGCTTGGGCCCCTGCACCTGTGCGGGAGACCAAGATGAAGCTCCTGGCTCCTGGCTTAGGCCTGGCCCAGCCCTGGCTGTTGTGGCCATTTGGGGAGTGAACCAGCAGATGGAAGACCTCTCCATGTCTCTCTTCTCTCTATGTAACTCTGACTTTCAAACAAATAAATAAATCTTTTTTCAAAATAAGAAAAAGGCCATGGATAAAAGCAGTAGGTTTGAATATAAGCAAGAAGCAAACAAAAGTGGGGGGGGCAGCCCTGTGGAGTAGCGGGTAAAACTGCCGCCCGCAGTGCTGCTATCCCATATGGGTGCCGGTTCAAGTCCCTGCTGCTCCATTTCCAATTCAGCTCTCTGCTACGGCCTGGGAAAGCAGTAGAAGATGGCCCAAGTCCTTGGGCCCCTGCACCTGCATGGAGAACTGGGAGAAGCTCCTGGCTCCTGGCTTCAGATCAGTGCAGCTTGGACCAATGTGGCTGTTTGAAGTGTGAACCAGCGGATGGAAGATCTCTATTTCTGCGTTTCAATTAAAATAGATCTTTAAAAAGAAATGAAGAACACTCAGACACACACACTGTATTTGTAATCCAAACATCTGAGCCTCCTTCTCACCAATGTACAAGACACACCACACCTGGTTCTATCCCACCATCTTGTCCATCATCTCCACCTTCCAGGAAAAGCCGTTTTTACTCCAGGGCAGGGTTGGCCACCAATGAGTGTCTAATTCAAAAGCCTCTGCCCACAAAGTTAGGGGTTATAGGACAATTACTGTTGCCAGCCACAGCAGTTACTAAATAACTGGTCCTGTCAAAGATCCCAAGAATAAACTGGGTAAGGTCACACAGGAGTGCCCTTCAGAAAGTTCATGGAAAATGGAATTGAAAGATAAGCTTATGCTGGTGCAGAAACATTTGAAATCTACGTGTTTTTTTGTAATACGCATTTTCGGTGAACTTTCTGCAGACCTCGCGAATACCCCTTCTCTTGCTTCTACCTTGACCTCTCCCCTACCAGTCACCTCCCAGGGCAAAAGCAGGGGTGCTGCTCCCCGGCGTCACCGCAGGCACTGGCAAGACAACCTCGCCTGCGAGGGCAGAACCGGCCGAGGGAACGCGCGACCCCGTCGGGAGGCAGGGGCCGAACTGCAAAACAGCTCCGTGGCCTGTGAGAGGGGGCACGAGGAGACGCGCAGCGGGTGCCCCCGCCAGCACGAGTGGCCCCTGTCACTCAGCAGCCTCGCATGCCTGTCCAGCCTCGCCACGGCCCCGTCACCAGGAAAAGGCTGGACCCCGAATGCTGCCGGGGCGCCCCTGTCAGAGGTGCGGGCCAGCCTGCAAACGCGCCCTGCGCCCGGGACCCCCTCCCTCGGCTGCGGACAGCCGAACTCCAGGCGTCACGGGACCCTCTCTCCCGCCGCTTGCCGGGCAGAGTGAGTCCGCGCGGACCCCCGCACCCTCCAGGGAGCCCTAACCACCATGACAGGTGCTTACGCGGAGACCACCTTCCCGTTCAGGACTTCTGCCGGCGCCATCGCCTTTACTAGTACGCTTCCCACAGTGGACACCAGCAAAATCAAGTTTCCACTGGCGCCGCAGCCGCGCGGGACAGCCTAACCCACGTGTTCAGCGACGGGCCAGCGCGATCACGCCACTGCGCCTGCGCTCCCGGGACGTAGATGCGCGTGCGCCGTCAGGAAGGCCGCGGTTCTTTAGCCGACAGGTGGGTAGAGGGGCTGAGGAAGGGAAGAGGGCGGGGACGATGAAGAAACTCAGTGATGATTGGCTGGCAGAAATGATTGGCTGAGCGAAAAGCCAGTCCGGAGCGCGCTTTCGAATGGGGCCGGGTCCAGCGCAGGGAGCTGGAACTGACTCCCGAACCCGCCTCGATTCCAGCCAATCAGAGCGCGGGGCTGGGGGGCGGAGCCGGGGGCGCCTCGCGGGAGCCCTGTTTCGCGGGCGCGGGAGGTGTTCGGGCCCGCCGGGGCTCCGGGAACTTGATGCTGTAGGCGACGGGCCGGAGTGTCTCGGGAGATTTCTGGCTGGGCCCGCGGGTCCAGGCGCTGCCCTGGGCTGCAGTTAGTGAACCCGGAGCGTGTGGGGCAGCCGCTGGCCTGGTCACACGCCGGCGCCCGCGGCCTGGCGCTCGGATTCGGAGGGTCCGGGATGGCGCCTGCATCCAGAATCCCGGGCGAGGCCGACGCCCGGCCCGCTGTTGGGGGGCCCCTGAGCGACAGCGCGCGGGCTGCCTTGGTGCCGGGTCACCCCGGGGCAGCCGCTGGGGCTGCGAACGCGCGCGGGCGGCCCCTCCGCTCGGTGCAGGTGGAGGTCAGGGCCGGTCACCGCCCCGCGGGCGTCCGCCTGGAGAACGGAGCCGCGGCGGGGCCCTCGCAGCCTGTCGCGGGCAGGGGAGCTGTAGGGTGCCTGCCCCCCGCACTCGGGTCGCAAGCATCGCCCTGGGGTTCGGACGGGGAGCGATTCGGGTCCCTGGGACTTGACCGATAACTGGGTTACTTATAAAGCGGTTTTTCCAGCGGGCTGCGGCCACTAAGGGCAGGGCTCCGCTCTTGCACTGGGTTTCTGTGGGGTTTTGTTTTCGGTAAATTCGGAGGATATTCCATAATAGCCCAAAATACTGAGTTAGCCGCCTCTTTGTTTCATTACGGTTTTATTGCGATATATATGCCGTAAAATTCGTCATTTTAAGCTTACCAATCAGTGGTCTTTAGTATACTTAGAGTTGTGCAACCATGGCCACAATAGAATTAGGAAATAGTTGGCAGGTATTTTTTTAATATTTTATTTATTTGAGAGGTAGAGTTACAGACAAAGGGAGAGACAGAGAGAAAGGTCTTCCATTGGCTAGTTCACTCCCCAAATGGCTGCAATGCCCAGAGCGGGGCAGATCGGAGCCAGGAGTGTCTTGCAGGTCTCCTACATGGGTGCAGGGGCTCATGGACTTGGGCCATCTTCCGCTGGTTTCCCAGGCGCATTAGCAGGAATCTGGATCCGAAGTGGAGCAGCTGGGACTCAAACTGGCACCCGTATGGGATACTGGCTCTGAGGCGGTGGCTTTACCCACTGTGCCACAGCACCAGCCAGTGCTTTCTTTACCATTCTTAAAGTCTGCACAGATTGAGTCATGAAGACTAGTGCAATAATGAAGCAATAACATTGGTAATAAAGAAACCTGAATATACCCTCATATTGTGTCGTACCTGAGCCAGTGAAATCAGTAGGAAAATTGAGATAAATGTTTTTGGCCAGGATGTCTTCTAATACCAAATAGTTACCTATTTCATGTCTTGTTCATTGAAGAAGACTCAAACACCATTTTCAGATAAATAAGTTTTGAATAATAACTTAACCGAAACTTCCTGGGATAGGCCCTAAACCAGTGTGCTGCATCTCCAAGTCTGTTGCCTTGGCCACTGCAACCAACTGATTTTCAGCTGTGCAAGGGTGCTATTTGTGTAAAATGGAATTAAAAGTTGCTGATTTTGTTGCATAAATGTTTGAAATCCATGCATACAAACAGGTATTTGCCCTAGACTTAAGATACTGGTTAAGGGATCAGTGCTGTGGCACAGTGGGTTAAAGCCCTGGCCTGCAACACTGGCATCCCATATGGGTTCAGGTTTGAGTCCCGGCTGCTCCTGTTCACAAAATGGAGGATGGCCCAAGTGCCTGGGCCCCTGCACCCACATGGGAGACCTGGAAGAAGCTCCTGGCTCCTGGCTTCAGTTCAGCCTAAAAGGCCCACATCCCACACTGAAGTAGCTGGGTTCAATTCCTGGCTCCAACTCCATAGCCCAGCTTCCTGCTAATGCAGTTCCTGGGAGGCAGTGGTGCTGACTCAAGTAATTGGGTTCCTGTCACCCTCATGGGAGACCTGGACTTGTGTTCCCAGCTTCACCAGGGTATTGCAGGCATTCGGGGAATGAACCAGTGGATGGAAGCTCTGTCTGTAAAATACATAGTTTTTTAAGGTTTTGCAGAATGTGTTATGAAAAAATTACTCAGGGATGTCAAAAATTTTTGCACCAAAACCTGTCTTTTTTTTTTTTTTTAAGATTTATTTATTTGAAAGTGAAAGTTACACAGAGAGAGAGGCAGAGAGAGAGGTCTTCCATCTGCTGGTTCACTCCCCAGTTGGCCGCAATGGCCAGAGCTGCACAGATCCGGAGCCAGGAGCCAGGAGCTTCCTTGGGTCGTCCTGATATTGGAATATGGGGTGCCATAGGATATCACTGTGCGCTCAATAAGTCCCCAATATTAGTGAGCCTGTGTTGGTTCTTGCCTAATATTCAGAGAAGAATTCTGAATACTGGCACAAATGACCGAGGCAGCGTGGTAAGTTTTTAAGCTTTTTCTTCAGTGGGAGAAATGCATAGTGAGTGCGTCAGTCTAATCTAAGGAGAGGAGGAAATCGGGAAATTAGGTTGGAGTCCATGCCAAGCAGAAAGCAGGCCAAAAGCCATGTGCAGCAAGCGTCTTGAGCAGCTATGCACAGCTTATCACGGGCAGCAAAGCAGAGGCAGAGAGCGATTTGGGGGTTCTCCTTTTATATGTTTTTCAAAGGGGAGTTGTTAACATGGTTTGGTGGGCAGGTGGGTGCCCAGGTGTGGTGTCAGGAAGGGATGTGAGATCACATAGCAGGTGAAGGCGTGGTCTTTCAGTTCACAAACCTGATCAATTCTATCCTATATGCCTGCCTACGACATTCCCACCAGGGTGCAGGAGCCCAAGGACTTCTACTGCTTTCCCAGGCCACAGCAGAGAGCTGGATTGGAAGTGGAGCAGCCAGGACTCGAACTGGTGCCCATATGGGATGCTGGCACTGCAGGCAGCGGCTTTACCTGCTACACTACAGCGCCGGCGCCGTCTTTTCTATCTTTTAATTCCATTTTTCCACAAGCATTTTGAAGTTTGCACATGGTATCTATATTTCCGGAGATGGCTGGATCAGAGGTTCTTGTCTTTGCACAAGAAAAGAACTTGGATGTGAGAGTAGCGTGAACTTGCTAGCCAACCAGCAAGGCGGGCACCTCTGGAGAGGCCTGAGAGCAGAGTCCCTTCAGAGTGGCAGTTCCATAGGTGTGGGTGTGGCCTGCCATTTCTCCTCCCCCTTCCTCTTCTGGGCGTGGAATTAGTGAAATTCCTTCCAGGATTTTTATCAGCCAGTGTTATTGGGCCTGATAGCCCCTACCATAGGGCAGGGAAGATTCCCCTAAGCCGCTCCCTCCCACCCCCCGGGGAGGGCTGGGACCCACCTAACAAGCTTATGTGACTGGCAAGACTTTTGAGGTGCAAATGCTGGGCTTCTCTGCATCTTCTCTACTTTGCAAAATTCCCGTTTTTGTCCTTCAGCCGCTCTCAAGCACAGAGACTAACCTCTAATTTCGTACTTAACATCTGTGTAGGAGCTGTGTGCTTCACTCATGCTTTGAGCGAGTCATTGTTGGGTAGCCATGGAGTGCCCACAGCACTGCCCTTCACGGAGGAGAGACCCTCATAAACAGACACTAGTGAACTGTTCTGCTCTCGGATCAGATTACAGTGGATGAGACAATGAGCCAATAATGAAATACGAAATCTACTATTAGAGATTAAACAGACAAGTTAGGAGGTTAGGGAGCCATGATGGGAGGCAGGAAAGAGCTGCTTTGAAAGTGTGGTAGCAGAGGCCGGCACACTGTGGCGCAGTAGGTTAATCCTCTACCTGAGGTGCTGGCATCTCATATGGGCACCAGTTCTAGTGCCGGCTGCTCCTCTTCCAATCCAGCTCTCTGCTATAGCCTGGGAAAGCAGTGGAGGATGGCCCAAGTCCTTGGACCCCTGCACCCATGTGGGAGACCTGGAAGAAGCTCCTGGCTCCTGGATTCAGATCAGCACAGCTCCTGCCATTGCTGCCATCTGGGGAGTAAACCAACAGATGGGTGATATCTCTCTCTCTCTCTGTCTCTCTCTCTCTGTCTCTCTGTAACTTTCAGATAAATAAATCTTTAAAAAAATATTTTATTTATTTATTTAAAAGGCAGAGTTACAGAGAGGGATCTTCCACCACTGGGTCACTCCTCAAATGGGTCTGGGCCAGGCTGACCTCAAGAGCCTAGAACTCTGTCCGGTCTCCCACATGGGTGCAGGGACCCAATCTCTTGGGCCATCTTCCACTGCTTTCCCAGGCATATTAGCAGGGAGCTGGATTAGAAGTGGATTAGCTGGGGTGCAAACCGGTGCTCATATGGGCTGCTGGTGCTGTAGATGGCAACTTAACCCTCTGCACCACACACCAACCCCGGCAGCTTCCATTGTTAGAATCTTTTTGAAGAATAATTTGATCATATTTATCAAAAATTCTAATGTGCTTTTTTTGATCTCATAATTCCATTTCTAGGAATTTATTCTACAGTACTATTCACACACCCAGACACACACACACATATGCACAGTGCCATTTTTATAGATATATAAAAGTGTTGGGGCCGGCACTGTGGTATAGTGGATAAGCCACTGCCTGCAGTGCCAGCATCACATATTGGCGTCGGTTCAAGTCCCAGCTGCTCCACTTCCGATCCAGCTCTCTGCTATTGCTTGGGAAAGCAGTAGAAGATGACCCAAGTCCTTGGACCTCTGCACCCACGTGGGAGACCTAGAAGAAGCTCCTGGCTCCTGGCTTCGGATCAGCACAGCTCCGGCCATTTTGGTCCACTGGGGAGTGAACAAGTGGATGGGAGACCCCCCTCCCTCCGCCTCTTGCTCTTTCTGTCTCTCTGTAACTCTGCATTTCAAATAAATGAATAAATCTTTTTTTAATAAAAAAAAAATTATGGCTAGTCTTCCCCTGCAACCAATTTGGTCAAAATTGGGTGTCAGTTCATGGGGTCATCAAAAATTCATGGAAAATGCCTATTATGGAGGCCGGCGCCGCGGCTCACTAGGCTAATCCTCCGCCTAGCGGCGCCGGCACACCGGGTTCTAGTCCCGGTCGGGGCGCCGGATTCTGTCCCGGTTGCCCCTCTTCCAGGCCAGCCCTCTGCTGTGGCCAGGGAGTGCAGTGGAGGATGGCCCAGGTGCTTGGGCCCTGCACCCCATGGGAGACCAGGAAAAGCACCTGGCTCCTGGCTCCTGCCATCGGATCAGCGCGGTGCGCCGGCCGCATCGCGCTGGCCGCGGCGGCCATTGGAGGGTGAACCAACGGCAAAGGAAGACCTTTCTCTCTGTCTCTCTCTCTCACTGTCCACTCTGCCTGTCAAAAAAAAAAAAAAAAATTCATGGAAAATGCCTATTATGAAGAAAATGGGGCAGGCATGTGTGCAATGGTTAAGATGCTGCTTGGGTTCTCGCATCCGTATCACAGTGCTGGGAGTCCTGCCTCCACTTCTGATCCAGCTTCCCGCTAATATGCATTCAGAGAAGCTAAGTATGTGAATCGTGGCCACCCTCACAGGAGACATGTGTCTGTTTTTCTGCTTTAAAATAAAATGAAGGGGCTGCCGCCTGATCCACTTGGTGAATCCTCCGCCTGCGGTGCCGGCATCCCATATGGGCGCCGGGTTCTAGTCCCGGCTGCTCCTCTTCCAGGCCAGCTCTCTGCTGTGGCCCAGGAGGGCAGTGGAGGATGGCCCAAGTGCTTGGGCCCTACACCCCATGGGAGACCAGGAGAAGCACCTGGCTCCTGGCTTCGGATCCACGCAGCACCGGCCATAGCGGCCATTTGGGGAGTGAACCAACGGAAGGAAGACCTTTCTCTCTGTCTCTAACTCTACCTGTCAAATAAATAAAAATAAATAAATAAATGAAAATAATTTAAAAATTTTAAAAAGTATGCCTGAACTTCAAGTTTTTTGCAGCAAAATAAACTTATAGTAATTTCATTTTCTTTTTCCTTTTATTCATTTATTTATTTGTGTTTTTTTAAAAGACTTATTTATTGTACTTGAAAGTCACAGTTACACGGGGTGGGGGGGGGGAGAGAGAGATGTCTTCCATCTGCTGGTTCACTCCCCAGTTAGTGGCAACAGCTGGAGCTACACCCATCTGAAGCAAGGAGCCAGGAGCTTCCTCCAGGTCTCCCATGTGGGTGCAGGGGCCCAGGGACTTGGGCCATCTTCCACTGCTTTCCCAGGCCATAGCAGAGAGCTGGATCAGAAGTGGAGCAGCTGGGACTAGAAGTGGAGTGCTGGCCCATATGGGATGCCAGCACTGCAGGCATAGCTTTACCCGCTATGCCACAGCACCAGCCCCTCATTTAATTATTTGAAAGGCAAATTGACAGAGAGAGAAAGAGAGAGGAAGAAAAGAGAGAGATCTTCCACCTGCTGGTCCACTCCCCGGTTGGCTGCAGCAGCCAGGTCAAAGCCAGAAGTGAGGAACTCCGTATTTCTCCCTCACAGAGTGGCAGGAGCCCAAGTGCTTGGATCATTTTCCTTTGCCTTTCCAGGCACCAGCTGGATTGGAAGCAGAGAGCTGGGACTTGAGTCAGCACTCGGCTATGGGTTGCCAGCATCCTAAAAGTGGTTTAACTCACTGTACCACAATTCTAGACTTAATTCCATTTGTCCACAAACTTTTGAAATATCCTGTATTCCTTGAAGAATAGATGATATTTGAAGAATATTCTAATGATTGGACATCAAGAATACATAGTAGGGACATAATTTTTCTGCTGAAAAGTATTTTTCTAGAATCAGAGTCCAAGGTTTTCAGAGAAGTCATTTTTTACTGTAGGAATGAGAAAATGGAACCATCATTTACTGTCTCTCAAAGTTCTTCTCCCTAGATGAGATGTGTATGTTACAGTACCAAAATTTGACTTCTTCCACGGTTAGCATTGTGGTACAAGCGGCTGCCTGTGAAGCTGGCATCCTTTATGGATGCCGGTTGGAGTCCTGGCTGCTCCACTTCTAATCCAGCTCCCTTCTAACGCACCCAGGAAAGCAGTAGACGATGGCTCAAGTGCTCGGGGTGCCTGCCACCCGTGTAGGAGACCTGGCTGGCATTCCAGACTCCTGGCTATGGTCCGACCCAGCCGTGGCCATTGCTGCCATTTGGGAAGTGAATTAGAGAGTGAAAGATCTCTCTCCCTTTCTCTCTGCATTTCAAGTAAATAAATCTTTATAATTTTTTGAAAATTTGTTCCAAGAATCTCACAGATTTCCATGTACGCTGGACTGGTCACTAAGCATTACTAACACTGGATGAAAATCCCGTTTTAGGACAAAGCGCACAGGTCTGTCACTTTAAGAGATCCCTTTTCATTCCTCGGGCCTCTATGATGCGCTTGCCTGGCAACGGCCACTTGGGTCTGCGACCATATTCCACAGGCAAACTGTGGGGCAGCCGCTCACACAGGACGAGGAGTCAGACATTTCGGGTCTCTTCTGAGAACTGACCTGGGTTCTGGAGTTTGCTCTCGTCCCTGACAGGGTAAAACGCATGCTTTACTTCTTACTGAATGAAGGGTGTAGCCGACGGTGCCTGATGTACCTGCAGATTGTGTAGTTGTGTCGTATCGCTGCATTTCTTTGTTACTTTGAACTTCTACGTCTTACTGTGTTTTTATAAGCTGAGTTTAGGAGAGAAGTACTATCACCAAGGTCATCTTGTATTAGGTTTCTTTTTTTTTTTTCCTGCTGAGTTCTTTAGTTGCTTGATCTAGACTTTCTGGGTCTAGTGTGGGATGATAAAGATGAACCAGAAATAGATTCCTGTGTTAGGGACCGTTAATGTAGTAAGGGAGACACAGCTTTGCATAATACAGTGTTGAGGCTTTTTTTAAAAAAAGGATAGATCGTATACTAGGGTTTTTTTTTTAAGATTTATGTATTTATTTGAAAGAGTTACACAGAGAGAAGGAGAGGCAGAAAGAGAGAGACAGAGAGAGAGAGAGAGAGGTCTTCCATCCGCTGGTTCACTTCCCAACTGGCCACAACAGCCAGAGCTGTGCTGATCCGAAGCCAGGAGCCAGGAGCTTCTTCTGGGTCTCCCACGTGGATGCAGGGGCCCAAGGACTTGGGCCATCTTCCACTGCTTTCCCAGGCCACAGCAGAGAGCTGGATCAGAAGAGCAGCCGCTATACCACAGTGCCGCCCCCCCCCCCCCAACACTTTTATAAGGGCCCAACCTCATCAACGAGGGATCTGCATGCGTGACTGAGTCACCTCCTGAAAACCTCCTTCTTAACACTGTTAATTGTCAATTAAGTTCTCAGCATATGAATTTGGGAGAACACATTCAGACCATAGCGACTTAAAGGAGGGAGGGAGATTTCTGCACTTTGCCTTGCAGGAGGTGATACTTGACCTGATCCTGGAGGATTTATATGCTCACCCTTCTCAAGATATACTTGGACTTCACAGTAGCTTGTTTCTTAGCAGCAATGAGGGTGAAATTCCTGGGTGACGCTGTGGCACAGAGAGCTAAGCCACCACCCACAGCACTGGCATCCCATATGGTCGCTGGTTCGAGTCCTGGCTGCTCCAATTCCTATCCAGCTATCCACTAATGTGCTTGGGAAAGCAGAGGAGGATGGGACAAGTACTTGGGCTCCAACACCCACATGGGAGACCCAGATGAAGCTCCTGGCTCCTGGCTTCAGCCTGGACTGTCTCTGACTGTTGCAGCCATTTGGGGAATGAATCAGCAGATGGAAGATCTCTCTCGCACGCTCTCTCTCTCTCCCTCTTGTTCTAATTCTGACTTTCAAATCAATAAATCTTTAAAAAAATTTTTAAAAAAGAATTGAAATTCCTTGTTTATAAAATGGTAAGAAGGTAAACATGAAAATAAAGGGTGGACTCTTAAGAACTTTCTCTCCATATCATTCTCATCCCAAGACTGAGGAGCAATTTGTTCTCTGTTTTGGCTCCCAAACTTTAGTTCTTTTTTTTTTTAAAAAAAAAAAAAGATTTATTTATTTATTTGAAAGTCAGAGTTACACAGAGAGAGGAGAGGCAGAGAGAGAGAGAGATAGGTCCTCCATCTGATCGTCCACTCCCCAATTGGCCACAATGGCGTTAACCCACTGTGCCACAGTGCAGGCCCCCAAACTTTAGTTCTTTGATTCTCTCCTTTGGTACTAGGGGAAGGAATTGATAAAGTAATGATCCCAGGTATCAACTCATAAAAATAAAGACAGAAGTCTCATTAGAGATATTTGTGCTCTAATGGTTGCCTTTAATACCGATAAATCGCTGGCGCCGCTGCTCACTAGGCTAATCCTCCGCCTAGCGGCACCGGCACACCGGGTTCTAGTCCCGGTCGGGGCGCCAGGTTCTGTCCTGGTTGCCCCTCTTCCAGGCCAGCTCTCTGCTGTGGCCAGGGAGTGCAGTGGAGGATGGCCCAAGTGCTTGGGCCCTGCACCCCATGGGAGACCAGGAGAAGTACCTGGCTCCTGCCTTCGGATCAGCGCGGTGTGCCGGCCGCAGCGCGCTGGCCGCTGCGGCCATTGGAGAGTGAACCAACGGCAAAAGGAAGACCTTTCTCTCTGTCTCTCTCTCTCACTGTCCACTCTGCCTGTCAAAAAACAAACAAACAAACAAACCGATAAATCTAGAATGAATGACTGGAGGCACTTCAAAACAGGCTTCAGAGTTAGTGAAGGAAAGCAGGTCTTTATGCTTTCTGTTCCAGGTTCTGCAAGTCATAATCCTGATTTTTCTTTTTTTCTTCTCATTCTGGTACTTTTGACCATTTAACGCAGACCTCCAGTGCGCAGTCTTTAAATATCTTTTTTTTTCCTCCCTGGAATATATTCCCTGATCGTAGAAATCCCAGCATGTTGGCGTAGGGGGTTAAGCCCCTACCTGCAGTGCCAGCATCCCATACGGACACCGATTTGAGTCCCAGCTGCTCCACTTCTCATCCAGTTCCCTGCTAATGCACTTGGGGAAGTAGTGGAGGATGGGCCAGGTGCTTGGGCTCCAGTGCCCACTTGGGAGACCTGGATGAAGCTCCTGGCTCCTGGCTTCCGTCTGGCCTGGCCCTGCCACTGGGGGAGGGAACCAGTAGATGGAAGATTCTCTCTCTCTCCTTTGTAATTCTGACTTTCAAGTAAATAAATAAATCTTAAAAAAAAAAAAAGAAGTGGGACACTGGAACTTGGACTGGCGCCCTTATGGCCTACAGGCCGCAGCTTAACCTGCTACGTGTTTAACTCGGCTTTGACTTTTATGGCTGAATCTTGAGGGATATAGTTAGCATTTTCAACAGATTGATTGAGAAATTGAAAATGAAGGAAGTTTGCAAGTCAGGTCCCCAAATATATGATTCTTAAACAGCATGTACAAATAATAAAACGAGTGTATATATGTATTAGCAGGCTGCTTCAACCAATTGCAATCTAAACACTGTTTTATGGCTATCTTTAGAGACCAGCTCTGCCTTGTCTCCAAGCCACAGTTGGTCACTGGGCAGCCCCTCTGGAGGTCTGGCTAAGCACTGAGGAACTGAGGTGGAAACTTCTAGAAGACATTGCCATTGGCCCTGGGCAGATGTCAGCATCTCCTCCTGACTGCTGTACACAGACCGCCTCCGGAAGCACCGTGGCTCACCGTTCCTAGATCTGCTTCATGCTTTGGGTGTCTCCAACATGTCCAGCCCACTGCAGTTTTTAAGCCATTCGGATCCAGGAAGGCTTGCTACTGGGCAAACCAAAGAGCCCCGCGAGGCTAAGCCATCAGAAGCCAGGCATCAGTCAGCTCACACGGCTCAGAAAAATCCCCCGGGGGTGAGTTGTCCTTTGCATTTACTTTGTCCCTGTTCTCAGAAGGTGAGGGTAAAGCAACTTTCTGCATGGCTGAGAGCTAGAGGAAGAAGACTGTCCAGTTCTGTTGCCCGTTTGCCTGTGCTGTCACCCTGACCGTTTCTGTGCAGGTGAATGATCCAAGACATGGGATCAAGTGATTTCCCAACTTTTTTTTTAATTTATTTGAGAGACAAACTTACAGACAGAGAGAGAGGTCTTCCACTCCCCAAATGGCTGCAACAGCTGGAGCTGAGCTGATCCAAAGCCAGGAGCTTCTTCCAGGTCTCCCACGTGGGTGCAGGGGCCCAAGGACTTGGGCCATCTTCTACTGCTTTCCCAAGCCATAGCAGAGAGCTGGATCAGAAGTAGAGGCAGAACCCGATCCAGCACCCAGTACTCCACAGAGCCAGCTTGATTCCTGGCTGGACCCTAGAAAAAGGAGTAATGAAACATCCTAATCTAATGGACCCCCCCTCCAATGAATTTTTTTTTATTTTAGCCTGTTTGGAGGTTCTCACATTTCACCAAGGCCCACAATCAAAAACAGTATAGAAATGAGCTGTGATAGGATTTTAATGCCATCATTTTGTAGGTTAGTAAACAGGGCTAGAGAGCGAACAGTGGCTTAGAGGTATAACAAAGTAAGCGGACTCCCATTATTTTTAGTGCATCATATTACCACTTTGTTTACAGAGTTCTTTTTTATTTTAAAACTTTTTTTTTTGAGAGAGAGAGAGAGAGAGAGAGAGAGAGAGAGAAAGAGCTCCCATTTGCTGGTTCACTTCTTCAGTGCCCACAACGGTCAGAATTGGATCAAAATGAACTCAAGAAGCCAGGAGCTCAATCCAGGTCACCCATGTGGGTGGTAGGAACCTGATTATCTGAGCCATCACAGCTGCCTCCCAGGGTCTGCATCAGCAGGAAACTGGAATCAGGAGCTGGAGCCATTGAACCCAGGTGCTGCGACACAGGATGCACGCATCCTAACCCGGTGTCTGAACCACTAGGCTAAATGCCAGGTGCATAGACTTCTTTTATTAGGCTAGAACATAATGAGAATCTTTCTGGATATTAAATATCTTGTAAAAATTTTAATTATCTATTTTTTATTTATTTGAAAGGTAGAGTTATAGAGAGAGGGAGCAAGACAGAGAAAGAGAGAGAGATCTTCCTTCTACTGGCTCTCTCCCCAAATGGCCACAATGGCCAGAGCTGGTCTAGGCTGGAGCCAGGAGCCTAGACCTTCTTCCAGGTCTCCCACGTGGATACAGGGGCCCAATCACTTGGCCCATCTTCCACTGCTTTCCCGGGTGTATTATCAGGGAGCTACAGTGGAAGATGAGCCTCTAGCACTTGAACTAGCACTGATGTGAGACGCCAGCCTTGCAGGTGGCAGCTTAACCCACTGTGCCACAATAGATGGTCCACTTTTTTTTTTTAATTAATTATGCCAGAGGCAAAGAGAGAGCTCCTATCCACTGGTTCACTCCCCAAAAATATCCCCAACAGTCCCAGGCCAGGTCTGCCACGTGGGTGGCAGGAGCCCAGGACTTGAGCCCTCACCAGTGCCTCCAGGATCTGCATTAGCAGGAGGCTGGAGTCAGAAGCAGAGCTGCGTATGAGCCATACGGGCATTCAGATACAGGATAACTGGCCTGCTAGCCGCTAGGCCGAATACTCACCCGTAAATATCTTTTTGAGTCAGATGATGTCCCTTCCTTTGGTTTTTCTAAGACCATGAGAAAGATCCATCTGGCCTTGAGTGGGAGCTCAGAGATAACGTCTGAAGAGGAGGCTTGGGGAGGATGGGCTCGCTGGAAATGTTCTATTTCCTCCGCTTGGTGGCTTCAAATGACTACAAGCATAGTCTGCTGGGGACGGGTGTGTATTACACTAAAAGTAAATGATACAGAGGCCGGCGCTGTGACGCAGTAGGTTAATCCTCCGCCTGCGGCGCCGGCATCCCATGTGGGTGCTGGGTTCTAGTCCCGGTTGCCCCTCTTCCAGTCCAGCTCTCTGCTGTGGCCCGGGAGTGCAGTAGAGGATGGCCCAAGTGCTTGGGCCCTGCACCCCATGGGAGACCAGGAGAAGCACCTGGCTCCTGGCTTTGGATCGGTGTAGCTCCAGCCGCAGCGGCCACTGGGGGATGAACCAATGGAAGGAAGACCTTTCTCTCTGTCTCTCTCTCTCTCTCACTGTCCACTCTGCCTGTCAAAAAAAAAAAAAAAGTAGCTGTCTATAAAAATAGGTTATATGTGTTGAATATTTCTTATTTTTACCAATTCAGAGCCTAATTGGATATTAGTTATTATTTATTTCTTTTTGTAATTGTGCTTGGAATCTATGTGATATTGTGATATAGTAAATAAAATACTTAGCATATTTTTATCAATTTATTTTTTTGTTTTATATCTCAATCAATTAATCATTTAATTCATGACATATTATCATTATTTTGTTCAAGGCACCTCCCTCTCATTTTTTTCCATCATCTCAATTTCTATCTCACCTCAATCTAATATATTTGATGTAGTTATATTATTTTTATTCTTTTGTAATGACTATTTAGTGGGATCTGTTTGATGTATTTACAATTAAATAATTTCCATTACTCTATAGTACATATAGTATATGAATATGCCATAAGCTATTTATCCATCAAAGTTTTTAAAGATTTATTTGTTGTTTGTTTATTTGAAAGGCAGAGTGACAGAGAGGGAGAGACAGAGATCTTCCATCCACTGGTTCACTCCCCAGTGAGCTGTTTGCAATGGCCAGGGCTGGGCCAGGTCAAAGCCAGGAGTATGGAACTCCACCCTGGTCTCCCATGTGAGTGGCAGGGCCCAAGCACTTGGCCCATCTTCTGCAGCCTTTGCAGGGCCATTAGCAGGGACCTGGATTGGAAGCACAGCAGCCAGGACTTGAGCTGGAACTCTGATATGGGATGCTGGCACCACAGGTGGCGATTAACCTGCTGTGCTACAACACCAACCCTGAGTTTATTTTTTGTCCATGCGAACTACATCCATTAGACATTTTTTTTAAAGGCCTGATAGTGATAAACTCACCATTAGAGATATCTAACTCTTAATCTTAAAACGTAATATAGCCGGTGCCGCGGCTCCATAGGATAATCCTCCGCCTAGTGGCACCGGCACACCGGGTTCTAGTCCCAGTCGGGGTGCCGGATTCTGTCCCGGTTGCCCCTCTTCCAGGCCAGCTCTCTGCTGTGGCCCGGGAGTGCAGTGGAGGATGGCCCAAGTGCTTGGGCCCTGCACCCCATGGGAGACCAGGAGAAGCACCTGGCTCCTGCCTTTGGATCAGCGTGGTGCGCCGGCCGCGGCGGCCATTGGAGGGTGAACCAACGGCAAAGGAAGACCTTTCTCTGTCTCTCTCTCTCTCTCACTGTCCACTCTGCCTGTAAACAACAACAACAACAAAAACCATAATTTCATTCAGTAAAAAATTCTAGCAGACAGTTATCATATTTCCTTCACTTTATTTTTAAGATGTATTTATTTATTTATTTGAAAGGCAGAGTTACACAGAGAGAGAAGGAGAGGTGGGGTGGTCTTCCATCCATTGGTTCACTCCCCAGATGGCCACAATGGCCAGAGCTGCACTGATCCGAAGCCAGGAGCCAGGAGCTTCCTCTGGGTCTTCCCACGCGGGTGCAGGGGCCCAAGGACTTGGGCCATCTTCTTCTGCTTTCCCAGGCCATAGCAGAGAGCTGGATTGGAAGTGGAGCAGCTGGTACTCGAACCGGCAGCCATATGGATGCCAACACTGCAAGCAGTGGCTTTACCCGCTGCACCACAGTACCAGCCCCTTCTCACAATCTTTTTAGTGACTTAAGTTAATGCATTTTTCTTACTTGAATCACATATACTTTGTCCTTAGTGAAAGTTCTGCAAACTTTAATTTCGAGTATTTTATATCCTTTTGAGAATGGGGAGGATTGTAATTTAGGTAAATGTGTCCTAATTTTCGCCCTCAGTATAGACATGTCAAAAAAAAAAAAATTGGGGGGGGGGGAGCATTTGGGACACCCGTGTCCCATTTGATCTGCTTGGTTTGCGTCTCAGCTATGTGCTCTGTGCAACTCCTGCGTGTGTGATCCTGGCAGGTGATGGCTCAAGTCCCTGACTCCCTGCCACCAGGCAGGAGACCAAGAAGGAGTTCCGAGCTCCTGGCTTCAGCCTGGTCCAGCCCTTGCTGTTGTGGGCACGTGGGGAGTAAACCAGCAGATCCAAGCTCTCCGCCTTTCAAATAAAGTGAAAACAAATAAATAAAAATTGCTGTTGTGGCAGGCATTTGGCCTAGATGTTAAGATGTTGTTGAAAAAGTCCTGGCTGTGTTCCGGGTTCTGGCTTCCTGCTGATGTGTCCCCTGGGAAGCAGCAGGTGATGGCTAGAGTAGTTGGCTCCCTGCAACCCCCATGGGAGACCTGGCTTAAGCTCCCTGCTCCTGACTTCAGCGTCCTGGCCCCAGGCTATTGTGGGTATTTGGGAAGTGAACCCATAAACGGGCACACTCTCTCTCTTTCTCTCTCAAATAAAAAAACATTATTTGTTTGAAAGGAAGAGTTACAGAGAGGCAGAGGCAGAGAGAGAGGTCTTCCATCTGTGGGTTCACTCCTCAACTGGCCGCAGCGGCTGGAGCTGCGCTGATCCGAAGCTGGGAGCCAGGAGCTTCTTCCAGGTCTTCCACGCAGGTGCAGGGGCCCAAGCACTTGGGCCATCCTCTACTGCTTTCCCAGGCCGTAGCAGAGAGCTGGATCGCAAGTGCAGCTGGGACATGAACCGGTGCCCGTATGGGATGCCAGCGCTACAGGTGGCAGCTTTACCTGCCACACCACAGCGCCAGCCCCTCAAATTAAATTTTTAAAAAACAATTTTTAAAAGCAAAATTGATGCTAATCCACTAAAATCAGATTTTTAAAGAAACTATTTGTGCTTAGCAATTTATTTGTAAAGGGAAATTTTACAAACTAGTAAATATCTCATTACTGACTCTAACAATTACAGTTTCTGTGAACATTTTCCTAGATTTGCATGAAAATCTCCTTAGACATTTTGATTCCTATACTCAGCAGTTGTTTCTGTTTGAACACACTGCATTTACCTGTGGTCGGTAAGTATGTCTAGTAAGTAATAATTTATAGGAAAATGTTCAGTCGCCTTTCAGGTGCTACTGGCTGTTTTCCCAGGACCTCTGTGTTTGTTAGGGTAATGCCCCAAATCAATATTTTACAGTTGTGTTGTATTTAGAACTGCTTATTTGAGTTTGTGTGTGCTGGAATATTGTGGGTTTTGATCTGTAAGGGGCATGTTCAATCAACTAATTGGTAATTTTCTTTGTAGGTTCCCAACAGGAACCCAAACATGTATAATAAAAGGACAGCTGACCCAGCTCGTCCTGAACTTGCTGGCTTGTTGGTGAAAAACAAGACTCTCTTAGCTGAGGTACGTGGATTATCTGAAAATGAAACCCTGTTGGGGGGCCGGCACTGTGGCATAGCAGGTATAGCTGCCGCCTGTGGTGGGGACATTTCATATGGGCACTGGGTTCAAGTCCCAGCTGCTCCACTTCCAATCCAGCTCTCTGCTGTGGCCTGGGAAAGCAGTGGAAGATGCCCAAGTCCTTGGGCCCCTGCACCTGTGTGGGAGACCTGGAGGAAGCTCCTGGCTCCTGGCTTCAGATCAGCACAGCTCTGGCCATTGCAGCCATCTGGGGAGTGAACCAGAGGATGGAAGACCTCTCTCTCTCTCTCTCTCTCTCTCTCTCTCTCCCCCTCCCTCTCCTTCTCTCTCTGTGTAACTCTGACTTTCAAATAAATAAATACATCTTGAAAAACAAAAACAGACAAACCAACCCTGTGGGAAGCGTTATCCTCTGTGAAAGCAGGGAAAGAACCCATGTGAAGGATCTGAGTAGTAACTCGGTGTTGCTTTTCTTCCTTGCAATATTGAACTCTCATCACCGGGGGGCACTCATTTGATTCAGAGCTGTCTTTCTCTGAAAATAGCACACAGCCAAGTATTTTTGAGAGGATTGCTAGGTGCTGGCAGGTACGAACGTTGCCCATGATCAAGATCTATGCAATAACAATCACCAGTTACAAGTGTTACACATTTTTAATGGAAAGGGTAAATCCTGGGGCTGCGGTCGTGGTGCGGTGGGTTAAGTGGCTGCCTGTGAAGCCGGTATCCCATACGAGCGTCAGTTCAAATCCCGGCTACTCCACTTCCAGTGCAGCTCCCTGCTAATGTGCCCAGGAAAGCAGTGGAAGATGGCCCCAAGTGCTTGGGGTCCTGCCACCCTGATGGGAGACACGGATGAGCTCCAGGTTCCTGGCTTTGGCCTGGCCCAGCTCTGGCTGTTGTGACCATTTGGGAAGTGAGCCAGTAGATGAAAGAGGGTGCTTTCTCTCCCTCTCTTTCTGTAACTTTGCCTTCCAAATAAATAAATGCATCTTTAAAGAAGAAGAAAGGGTAAGTTCCTGTTTTCATTACACTACCAAGTGGTAAATATCCACTAGTCCTATTTAATACTTAATGAAACGTCTGAGCGGCATCAGTAGAAAAGAGAAAGAACCACCTTTGTAGAACATTCTTTGCCTTTTATTCTTGTGATGGAGATTAGAAAGAGCCTGCAGAGCTTCTTTAGAAAATCCTCATTGCAGAAGACGGTCTAGCAGGGAACCGTGGGTGGAAGCGCCAGGCCATGGTCGTTGTCCGGGGCGCTCTGTGACAGTGATGTCTGCATTGCCGCTGGGGTGATGCTCAGAATGCTCCCGGTCAAGACAAACCGGCAGCAGGGCCGCTTGCTCCTCCTGCTCGACTTGCAGTTGGTGGTGCTGCAGCCCTTACCTGTTGCCTCCCAGGGTTGCGTTAGCAGGAAGCTAATCATAGGAGCAGGCCAAGGCTCAGACGCAGGCATCCCAAGCAGTGGCTTACCTGCTATGCCAAATGTCCACCTGGAGCGTAAATTTAAGTGGAGCTTATAAGTCTTCTGAGACCTTTGAGAGCTTTGTGGCACCAATTCTGAAACTTGTAGCAATTTTATTATGGGTAGAATTATTCTCTACAGTATAACTTAGTATTAATAACTAAGAAATTTAGGATTTCTAATTCAGATTTGAATTAGATGAAGGTTTTATCTGTGTATGATTTATTTAAAAAAAACTTTTGAACAAAGTTGTCAAGAAAGAAAGTATCTTGTTTAAAGAAGATAGGTAAGCCGGCGCCGCGGCTCACTAGGCTAATCCTCCGCCTTGCGGCGCCGGCACACCGGGTTCTAGTCCCGGTCAGGGCCCCGGATTCTGTCCCGGTTGCCCCTCTTCCAGGCCAGCTCTCTGCTGTGGCCAGGGAGTGCAGTGGAGGATGGCCCAAGTGCTTGGGCCCTGCACCCCATGGGAGACCAGGAGAAGCACCTGGCTCCTGGCTCCTGCCATCGGATCAGTGCGGTGCGCCGGCCACAGCAGCCCTTGGAGGGTGAACCAATGGCAAAGGAAGACCTTTCTCTCTGTCTCTCTCTCTCACTGTCCACTCTGCCTGTCAAAAAAAAAAAAAAAAAAAAGATAGGTAAGCTCTTTTCAAGAATTTCAAAGGTTTATTTAAAAAAAAAAGATTTATTTACTTATTTGAAAGGCAGGAAGACAGAGAGGGAGAGGAGAAGACAGAGAGATCTTCATCCACTCATTCACACCCCAAGCACCTGCAATGGCCAGGGTTGGGCCAGGCTAAAACCAGGATCCAGGGCCTCCATCTGGGTCTCCCACATGGGTGCAGGGGCCCAAGTGCATGGGCCATCCTCCACTGCCTTTCCAGGCACATTAACCAGGAGCTGTATAGAAGCTGGAGCAGCTGGGACTCCAACTGGCACTCTGATATCAGATGCTGGCATCGCAGGTAGCAGCTTAACTCACTGCACCACAATTCTGGCCCCTCAAAGTATTCTTTAAAATTGATGCTTTATGTATACATAAGTTGCTTGTTAATTACAAAATTTTAAAGATTTATTTTATTTATTTGAAAGACAGAGTTACAGAGAGAGACACAGAGAGAAAGACCAAAAGAAAGAGAGAGAGAAATCTTCCATCCACTGCTTCACTCCCCAAATGGCCACAATGGCCAGGGCTGGGCCAGACCAAAGCCAAGATCCTGGAATAACTTTTGGGTCTCCCACATGGGTGCAGGGGCCCAAGCACTCAGCCCATCTTCCAATGTTTCCTCAGGCCATCAGCAGGGAGCTGGATCAGAAGTAGAGCTTCTGGAACTTGAACCAGTGCCCATATGGGATGCCACCATTGCAGGCAGTGGCTTTACCTGATTATGCCACAATTCTGGATCCATACATTTTTAAAATTTAATTGTCAAAGCAGTTATCTAAAAGACAGCAGCAGCTCATTTTGACCTGGGTTTCAGATACCATATACATTAAGTAGTGTTCCATAGCTCTTATTGGAATGTTATAAATTTGATAAAAATGAGTGACAGTTACTACATGATTTCCCTTTGTTAAAACCTTTTTTAAAAATTAAAAATGTTTAATGATTTCAACAAAATACCCAAGCTTCAGCATGAGTCATCGTTCCCTTTTCTGATAACCTATTCTTTAATTCCATAGAAACACAGTTGTCTTGATAGGGCATTTTTCTCTTCACTGAATGCATTTTAACATTTTTGTTGTAATTAACTTCCTTTCTTTGTGGGCTATATAAAAATAATTATCATGTATTTTTGGCCAATAATGGAGAAACAGGTGCAAGAGAGCTATATTTGGGCAAAGCCAGATATAGAAGGGACAGAGGAAACTGCTCAGTTGTTGGTGGTGTTGCTGTCTAGCTTAGGCAATCCGACACGGAGCTAAAGCTCTTGCATGGTACAAGGTGGGCAGCAGTGTTAAAGTAACTTGAGGGGCCGGCGCTGTGGTGTAGCAAGTAAAGCCGCTGCCTGCAGTGCCAGCATCCCATGTGGGCGCCAGTTCAAGTCCCGTCAGCTCCACTTCTGACCCCGCTCTCTCTATGGCCTGGGAAAGCAGTAGAAGGTGGCCCAAGTCCTTGGGCCCCCTGCACCCACATGGGAGACCCGGAAGAAGCTCCTGGCTCCTGGCTTCAGGTCAGTGCAGCTCCGGCTGTTGCAGCCAATTGGGGAGTAAACCAGAGGATAGAAGACCTCTCTCTCTCTCTCTCTCTCTCTCTCTCTCTCTCTCTCTCTGCCTCTCCTTCTCTCTCTGTGTAACTCTGACTTTCAAATAAATAAATAAATCATAAAAAAAAGAAAGTAACTTGAAAACCCAGTTGCTGACTCATAGGAGACACAACACAGCCAGTGGGTAAGTTTCAGATAACTGTAATGTGTCACCCCAGGGACTTGTTTCATTTTGCAGGTGAGCTGTTTCTCTTGCCATTTTGTGATAAAAAGGCAAATAGTAGAAACTCGAGGCAGCAAACTCTCGTGGGAGCAGATGGAAGCAATACATCGTTTTTCACCTAAAAAAAATGTCAGAACCAATTACTTTTTTTATTTAAAAATGTGTTTATTTGAAAGGCAGAGTGACAGAGACAGGGTGATCAAGAGAGAGAGAGAGAGAGAGAGAGAGAGAGAGAATGTTTCATCTGCTGGTTCACTCCTCCAAATGGCTTCAATGGCCAGGCCTGAGCCAGACTGAAGCCAGGAGCACTGAACTCCTTGGGGATCTGCCATGTCAATGTTAAGGGCCCACGTTTTTGGATCATCTTCTCGTGGCTGCCCAGGCACAAAGCAGGCTGGAATGTGGGATGCTGGCAAGGCAAGTGATGGCTCGACCTGCTGGGCCACAATGCTAGTCCCCGTTTTTTTGTTTTGTTTTGTTTTGTTTTGTTTTAAGTGAAAGTTTTACTTAGATAATCATAGAATCACTTGGACTGATTAAAAAAAAAATCAGGGGGCTGGCGCTGTGACATAGCAGGTAGAGTCACCATCTGCAGTGCTGGCATCCCATATGGGCTCCGGTTCTAGTCCCGGCTGCTCCACTTCTGATCCAGCCCTCTGCTATGGCCTGGGTAAGCAGTAGAGGATGGCCCAAGTGCTTGGGCCCCTGCACTCACATGGGAGACCCTGAAGAAGCTCCTGGCTCCTGGCTTCAGCCATTGTGGCTTTCTGGGGAGTGAACCAGCAGATGGAAGACCTCCCCTCCTCCCCGACTCTGCCTATCTGTATGTAACTGTGCCTTTCAAATAAATAAATCTTCTTTAAAAATCATAATAGAACAACCCTTTATCCACTTTGTCCAGTTCCTTCCGATGGTAACGTTTTGCAAAACTCTAATATAATGTAACAGCCTGGATACTCTTACTCAGATTTTTCCAAGCGTTCTTGCACTCATTTGTGGTTAGGGTGTACATCAGTCAAGATACTCCACAGTGCCAACAAGGATCCTTCACGTTATCCCTCTATACCCACACCTCCTTCCTTCTTACCCCAAGCTCTGGCAACCACTAATCTTTCCTCCAAAATGTCGCTATTTCAAAAATATTTCCAACTCACAATCTAAACACAGAGTTGCCATGACTCAGCAGTTCTGCTCCTAGGTAGATAATCAAGAGAACTGAAAACATACTCACATAAAAACTTCTCCCTGAATCCTCATGGTATCATTATGCAGAAAGCTCAAAAGTGGGTGCGACCCAAATATTCACAAACTGATGAGATGTTAAACCAATGTGGCATTTTTATGCAGTAGAACATCATTCAGCATAAAAAGGAATTAGGTACCCATACATGGTACAACATAGGTAGGTCTTGATGGGGCTGGCATTGTAGCACAGCAGGTTAACCGCTGCCTGAGACACTGGCACCCCAAATGGGTGCTGGTTCACGTCCCAGCTGCTCCACTTCTGATCCAGCTCTCTGCTAATGCGCCCGGGAGAGCAGCAGAGGATGGCCCAAGTGCCTGGGCCCCTGACACCCGTGTGGGAGACCCGGATGAAGCTCCTGGCTTCAGCCTCACTCAGCCCTGGCTGTTGCAGCCATTTGGGGAGCGAACAAGCAGATGGAAGATCTCTCTCTCTCTCTCTCTCTCTCTCCCTCCCTCCCTCCCTCCTACCCTCCCTCTCTCTTTGTAACTCTACCTTTTGAATACATAAATAAATCTTAAACAAAAAGACTTCATCATCTGCTTAAAAAATGCTAGCTGAAGAAGAGACTATATATGGGGATACTACAAATTTTTAAAGGAAAAAAGATAAATTTATTTTGGTGCACAAATTTTGACATCTATATATAGTTTTTTCTTTTTTTCCCTACAGATGTATATATTCATTTGAAAGTCAGAGTTACAACGACAGAGAGGGAGACACACACACACACACACACACACAGAGAGAGAGAGAGAGAGAGAGAGAGAATCTGCTGGTTCACTCCCTCAGATAATTGTGAAGGCCAGGGCTGAGCTAGGCTGGAGCCAGGAGCCAGGAGCTTCTTCTGGGTCTCCCACATGGATGCAGGGCACAAACACTTGTGCCATCCTCTGCTGCTTTTTGAAGGCCATAGGAGCTAGACTGGAAGTAGAGCAGAGAGGACACAAACTGGCACCCATATGGGATGCCAGGGTGGCAGGCAGCAGCTTTACCTACCACACCAAAAAGCTGGGCCATATACGTTTTTCATAGTAAGCATTTTTCAAGAACTTTGTGAAAACCCCGAGTATGCATGAATTTTAATTTTTTTGTAGCAATATAAACCTTTTAATTCCATTTTCCACCCACATTTTGAAGTATGTATCCTATGGTGCCATTTGTATTTAATGTCCAGAATAAACATATCAACAGAGATAGAAAGTAGATTAATTATTGCCAAGTACTGGTAGGAGAAGGATATGGGGAGGAATATAACCACTAGTGAGTATGAGTTTTGGAGGATGATGAAAATGATGTGCAATTAGATTACAGTCATAGTTATGTGAATATATTAAAAACTACTGGGGGAAGGCCTGCAGTTAAGATTCCACTTGGAGAGCTGCCATCATGGTGTAGCAGATGAAGCTGCTGCCTGCATCGCCAGCATCCCATATGGGAGCCAGTTTGAGTCCCAGCTGCTCCACTTCCAATCCAGCTCCCTGCCAATGCACCTGGGAAAGCAGTGGAGGATGGCCCAAGTGCTTGGGCCCCTGCACCCACATGGGAGACCCAAAGGAAACTCTTGGCTGCTCCATTGCTGGCATTTGGGGAGTGAACCAGCAGATGGAAGATCTCCCTCTCCCTCTCCCTCTCCCTCTCCCTCTCCCTCACCCCCTCCCCCTCCCCCTCCCCCTCCCCCTCCCTCTCTCTAACTCTGCCTTTCAAATAAATAAAATAAATCCTAAAAAAAAAAAAAAAACCACTTGGAATGCCTCATCCCATGTTGGAGTGCCTGGGTTTGGGTTGGGGCCCCGGCTCTGCTGGTGACTGCAGCTCCCTGGCAGGCAGCAGGCGGTCACTCAGATACTTGCATCTTTATCATTCACGTGTGAGACCCTGACTCATCACCAGGCTCCTGCTTTGACCTGGCCCAGCCCCAGTTATTGCAAGCACTGGTTCGCTCAGCAGTGCTGCCACTTGCAACGTGGGCAATCCCATATCAGAGTTTAAGTCCCAGCTGCTCCACTTCCAATGCAGCTCCCTGCTAATGCACTTGGGAAGGCAGCAGACGATGGCCCAAGTACCTGGACTCCTGCCACCCCAGACGGAGACCCACATAGAGTGCTAGGATCTTGGCTTTGGCCTGGCCCAGCCCTTGCTGTTGCAGCCATTTGGGGAGCAAAACAGCAGATGGAAAATATTTTTTTCTCTCTGTCTCTCCTTCTGTCTCTGTCACTCTGCCTTTCAAATAAATAAATATTTTTTAAAATATTTACATTTGTTATGGTCATTTAAAGAAAAAAATACCCCCACAATATTGGATTTTTCACATCCAGTTTAGCATTATTCCTTAACATCAGCAAAATACTTCCTAGAAATATTTACCTAGAAAGATTTTATCTAGATGTAGATATTTTAAATGTCATTTTTACATATGATATGCATGCAAATTAACCAACATTCCTTAAATGTTGTAGTGCCACTTCTGGTATATCTTCATAAATGTCAATTACTGAAAATAAGTTATCACATTGACTTCTTTGTTTTAATTTGTTTGATTGCCATCTGGCCTCAAATCTTTTTTAAAGATTGATTTATTTATTTGAAAGGCAGAGATACAGAGGCAGAGAGAGAGAGAGAGAGAGGTCTTCCATCCACTGGTTCACGCCCCAATTGGCTGCAATGGCCAGAGCTGTGTCAATCCAAAGCCAGGAGCCAGGAGCTTCTTTCACGTCCCCCACGTGGGTGCAGGGACCCAAGGACATTCCATGTGAGATGCCGGCACCGAAGGCCAGAGCTTTAACCCACTGCACCCAGCACCGGCCCCTTTCGCTTTGCCTTTATAACATGATCTGTGCCCTCTACCCGCCAGCTTAGTTACTGTTGCACATAACTAGGGAAATATGTGGAATCCCTTTTTAAAAAAATTATTTTATGTATTTGAAAGAGAGAGGGAGAGATTGAAAGACCATCCATCCACCGATTGATTGCCCCAGATGAATGCCATGGCTGTGGTTAGGCCAGGCCAGGAGCCCAGAACTCCATCTGGGTCTCCCACATGAATGATAGGGGCTCAAGTACCTGGGCCATCCTCCACTGTCTTCCCGGGTATGTTCCCAGGGAGCTGGATCAGAAGTAGAGCAAAGATCTCTTGCTCTCTCTCTCCTGATCCCTCTCTCTTACTCTCTTGCTCTCCCCCTCATCCCCCAGCCAGTTGGACTTCCCCCACCCAATAATAAACCTTTCCCTTAAAAAAAAAAAAAGTGGAACAGAAAGACTCTGAAATGGGGTGCCAGTGTCGCAGACAGTGGCTCAAACCACTGCTCCGCAGTGCCGGCCCCATTGTGTGGCATACTTTCCGATGACAACTCCCACACCCTGCATCCTGCTGCATACCTTTAGACTTTTCCAGACGCTATCCTAGACCCTTGACATATGTTGTCTTTAATCTTCACAACCGCCATGATAGGTAGGGAAAATATTTAACTAATTGCCTGTGGCTAGCATCTCCCTTGTCTCACTGAATTCCGAGTACTTTCTTGTTCTGTAAACTCTCTTCACTCACTGGAATGTGTTTTCATAGCAATGAAATTTTGAAAAAGACATGGCGGTATGTTTCGAGAGAGAACAGATAAGCCTTGATTCATTGTTATAATTTCACAAAACGTTTTAGATGTGGGGAAAAATCCATCTTAGATACGAAGATACTTCAAAAAGCTCATGGAAAATGGAATTAAAAGATTAATTTTTGGTACAAAAATATTTTGGAATCTACGCTTATAAGAAGTCTTCCAAAGGTTCGGGGAAAACACGTAGTATGAAAAAAATAGATTTCAGATTTTTTTGCACCAAAATAAACTTTAATTCCCCTTTCCATGAATTTTTGAAGTTTGGTCATCCATACTGGACTACAAATTTAGTTTAAAAGTGCTAGGTCTAGGCCAGCGCCGCGGCTCACTAGGCTAATCCTCCACCTGCGGTGCCAGCACACCAGGTTCTAGTCCTGGTCGAGGCGCTGGATTCTGTCCCAGTTACCCCTCTTCCAGTCCAGCTCTCTGCTGTGGCCCAGGAGTGCAGTGGAGGATGGCCCAAGTGCTTGGGCCCTGCACCCCATGGGAGACCAGGAGGAAGCACCTGGCTCCTGGCTTCGGATCAGCGCGGTGTGCTGATCGCAGCAGCCATTGGAGGGTGAACCAACGGAAAAGGAAGACCTTTCTGTCTCTCTCTCTCACTGTCCACTCTGCCTGTCAAAAAATAAAAATTAAAAAAAAGTGCTAGGTCTTCAGACTCATACAGTCTCTGCAACCAAGAAATAGAGTGTCTCTAAACAATGCAATTTTTCTCCATAACAAAATGTTCCTGAATGATTTTGGTTATGACACCAGTAATCTCGGGTCCAGCATCGTGGTGCAGCAGGTTGAGCCGTTGCCTGTGACGTCAGCATGACGTATCAGAGCGCCAGTTGGCTGCTTCCCCTCCGATCCAGTATCCTGCTGACGCATCTTGGGAAGGCAGCAGATGCTGGCCAAAGTGGGTCCCTGCCACCCAACGTGGGAGACCTGGATGGAGTTTCTGGCTCCTGGCTTTGGCCTGGAATAGGCCTGGCGGGTTCACTCCCCAACTGGCCACAACAGCCAGAGCTCAGCTGATCCGAAGCCAGGAGCCAGGAGCTCCCACATGGGTGCAGAGGCCCAGGCACTTGGACCATCTTCTACTGCTTTCTCAGGCCACAGCAGAGAGCCGGATCAGAAGTGGAGCAGCCGGGACTTGAACCAGTGCCCATATGGGATGCTGGCGCTGCAGGCCGGGGCTTTAACCTGCTGTGCCACAGCGCCACCCCAAGCAGAGAGCCTTCACATGCAGCCCAGAGCAGATAAGCCTCTTCCCTGAGCTGCACAGCCCCTCCGGCCCTTCCAGTCCTCTTCGGTCTCTTCCTCCTGCAGCCTTCGCTCGTCTTTTGTGTTGTTCCTTCCCACAGGCCACCACTCCTGCTTCTCTTCATAGCTTTAGGAAACTTCATTTGCCTCAAGATCTATGCATAGACTTCAAGAAGTTCATGGAAAGTGGAATTTAAAAAATAAGCCTATTTTGGCACAAGAAATGTACTGTCTGTGCATAACTTTTTCATAATACAAATCTCCATGAACGTTTTATTATTATTGCTATTTTTGAAGGTTGATTGATTTATCTGAATGTTTACAGCTTTAATTTTGATGTGAGTGCAAATCACTTATTCCAAAACCCACATGCCAATTTTAGTATCTTCTATTTCTAGAATGTTTTTCAACAGAGCATACGCTCAGGAGTAGATTTGAAAGGCTTCCTTGTATTGTATCATAATGAACAGCTTACCTAGCCGTAATGACTTCTTTTCATGAAGTTTTTTGATACCCACATTGTAAATGATTTTAAGTAACTTTCTCTGTCTCACTAGCTAAGGAATCTTCAAAACAAACTCTTCGTGAAAGAAACTTCATTGCGGGAGATGCAGAGCGAGCTGGAGAGTTACAGAGAACACAACGCGCAGCAGACGTTCCAGATAATGTCCCTGAAGGAGGACATCAAGGACCTGCAGGAACTCATTGCTTCTCTATCCAGAATCAAGTCTTTGAAGAACACCAATATTCAGAGCCTTGAGAGAGGCAACTGGGACCTGACTGAACGCAGTATAGGACTGGAAAACTCTCTAAGGTGGGCGATTGTCTGCCTTGCTCTCACACATCTCTTTTCTCAGAAGTTTGCAAGTAATATTTCAGCTCTAATGGGTCACAGAATTTTTTTTTAAAGATTTATTTATTTATTTGAAAGAGTCACACACAGAGAGAGAAGGAGAGGCAGAGAGAGAGAGAGAGAGAGTCTTCCATCTGCTGGTTCACTCCCCAGTTGGCCACATCTGCCATAGTTGCGCCAATCCAAAGCCAGGAGCCAGGAGCTTCTTTTGGGTCTCCCACGAAGGTGCAGGAACCCAAGGACTTGGGCCATCTTCCACTGCTTTCCCAGGCCATAGCAGAGAGCTGGATTGGAAGTGGAGCAGCCAGGTCTCGAACCAGTGTCCATATGGGATGCTGGCACTGCAGGCGGCAGCCAGCAATTTCTCTCTCATGGTTCTGAAATCCAGAAGTCTAGGCACCAGATGATCTGCTTCTGGTGAGGGCCCATCTCCTGCTTCATAGCTGTCGCTTTTCTTGATTCATATAATTGTATTTTAAAGGCTACAGACAGAGACATAGAGATAGAGATAGAGATAGAGATAGAGATAGAGAGAAATCTGCTGGTCCAGTCCCCAGATAGCTGAAACAGCCAGGGCTGGGCCAGGCCGAAGGCAGGAGGGAACTCAATCAGGGTCTCCCACGTGAATGACAGGGCCCAGGCACTGGGGTCATCTTCTGCTGCCTTCCCAGGCACATTAGCAGGCAGCTGGATGGAAAGCAGAGCAGCTGTGTTTTGTTTGTTTTTAAGATTTATTTATTTGAAAGAGTTACACAGAGAGAGAAGGAGAGACAGAGAGAGGTAGAGAGAGAGAGAGGTCTTTCATCCACTGGTTCACTCCCCAATTGGCTGCAACAGCCAGAGCTGCGCCAATCTGAAGCCAGGAGCCAGGAGCTTCCTCCTGGCCTCCCATGCAGGTACGGGGGCCCAAGGACTCGGGCCATCCTCCACTGCCTTCCCAGGCCACAGCAGAGAGCTGGATCGGAAGTGGAGCAGCTGGGACTTGAACCGGTGCCCATATGGGATGCCGGCACTGCAGGCCAGGGCGTCATCCCACTGCGCCACAGTGCCGGCCCCTCTTTAATTTATTTTAACAAAGAATGTTTTATAGTTTTCAGTGTACATATCTTACATTTCTTTTGTTAAACATATTTCTAAGTATTTTGTTCTTATTTATGCATTATGGATCAAAGTATTTCCTCAATTCCATTTTGAATTGTTCATTTTCAGGGAGTAGAAATATTTCTCTTCCTTATAGCTCTGTCAACTTTTCCTTTAGATGTTTTGAAGCCATTTGCATTCTGATATCTTTCCTTTGAATTATTGCTTTTCTTATTATAAAGCACTCTTCTTTATCTTCTATACTTCTTGCTATAGTCTACTTTGACTTCCACAATATAGCTACACCAGGTCTCCTTTGGTTCATGTTTGCATGGTATATCTTCTTAAATTTTTAACTCACATCTTTGTGTTCTCACACTTAAAGTGTGTCTCCTGAAAATGCTTGGCATAGTATTTTTTTTTTAAATCTAAGCTGATACTCCCATGTTTCAGTGGAATCTTTGTGTCGTTCCTCTCTAAGTAACTACTGAAGGTGTTGAAGTCTGTCATAGTGTTATTTATTGCTTTCCCCATCTGTCTTCAGTTTATTTATTACTCCTTTAGCACTTCATGCTGAATTAATAAAATTCTTTTTTTTAAGAATTATTTTATTTATTTGAAAGACAGAGTTACAGAGAGAGGTAGAGCCAGAGAGAGATCTTCCATCCACTGGTTCACTCCCCAGATGGCCACAATGGCCAGAGCAGAGCTGATCCAGAGCCAGGAGCCAGGAGCTTCTTCCGGGTCTGCCACGCGGGTGCAGGGGCCAGAGAGAGAGAGAGAGAGAGAGAGAGAGAGAGAGGTGTCTTCCATCTGCTGGTTCACTCCCCAGATAGCGGCAACAGCTGGAGCTACACCCATCCAAAGCAAGGAGCCAGGAGCTTATTCCAGGTCTCCCATGTAGGTGCAGGGGTGCAAGGACTTGGCCAATCTTCCTCTGCTTTCCCAGGCCATAGCAGAGAGCTGGATCGGAAGTGGAGCAGCTGGGACTAGAACTGGCGCCCATATGGGATGCCAGCATGGCAGGCTGGGCCTTAACCCACTGTGCCACAGTGCCAACCCCAGTGAAGTTCTTATTTCATTTTTCTCCTGTATTAACTTTTTAAGGTCTTTTCAATTATCATTTAATTTTTGTCCTTGATTTTGTGATTACAAAATGCATATTGGGGGCCAGAGCTGTGGCTCTCTCTTTCTCTCCCTCTCTCTCTCTGTAACTCTGCCTTTAAAAAAAAAAAGATTTATGATTTATTTTATTTATTTGAAAGACAGAGTTACAGAAAGAGGTAGAGACAGAGAGAGAGGTCTTCCATTCACTGGTTTACTCCCCAGATGGCCGAAACAGCCAGAGCTGAGCCAATCTGAAGCCAGGAGCCAGGAGCTTCTTCCGGGTCTCCAATGCGGGTACGGGGGCCCAAGCACTTGGGCCATCCTCCACTGCCTTCCCGGGCCACAGCAGAGAGCTGGACTGGAATAGGAGCAGCGGGGACTCAAACCAGTGCCCACATGGGATGCCGGTGCTTTAGGTCAGGGCTTTAACCCGCTGCACCACAGTGCCAGCCCCAACTCTGCCTTTCAAATAAATAAATAAATCTAAAAACTGTACAGTGGGTTTACTGCATTCCACTTTAGCATTGTAAAAAAAAGATTTATTTTATTTATTTGAAAGGCAGAGTTACAGAGAGAGACAAGGGAGACAGAGAGAGAAATCTTCCATCCACTGTTTTACTCCCCAAATGGCCACAACAACCAGGGCTGAGCCAGGCCAAAGATAGGAGCCAGGAGCTTTTTCCAGGTCTCCCATGGGGATGCAGGGGCCGACATACTTGGGCCACCCTTTGCTGCTTTCCCAGGTGCATTAGCAGGGAGCTGGATTGGAAGTGGAGCAGCCGGGACCTGAACCGGTGCCCATATGGTATACCAGCACTTCAGGCTGTGGTTTAACTCTCTGTGCCAAGCGCTAGCCCCAGATTAGCATTTTTATGTTATCTCCCGTGTAAAAAACTTATGACAGTTTAATTCCATTTACCTATCTCTTGCACCTGTAATATTGTTATAGTTTACTTTTCCATACATTATGAATTCTAAGATATATTATCATTATTTTATTGACTACCAAATTGTAATTTCTCCTTGTCCACTAATCCTCTGCATACTGTCTTACAGCTCTCTGCAGCCACCAGAGAATTTCTTTCACATTGAAAATTTTCTGGTGTGTTTTTTACAATACAATTATTTTTAAAAGACTTTTTAAAAATTTGAGAGAGGAGCTGGCACTGTGGTGTATCGGGTAAAGATGTCACCTGCAGTGCCGGCATCCCATATGGGCGCCGGTTAGAGTTCTGGATGGTCCACTTCCAATCCAGCTCTCTGCTATGGCCTGGGAAAGCAGTAGATGATGGCCCAAGTTCTTGGGCTCCTGCACCCCCGTGGGAGACCCAGAAGAAGCTCCTGGCTCCTGACTTCGGACCAGCATAGCTGCGGCTGTTGCAGTCATCTAGGGAGTGAACCAGTAAATGGAAGATCTCTCTCTCCCTCTCTCTCTCTTCTCTCTTTCACTCTCTCTCTCTCTGCCTCTGCCTCTCTGTAACTCTGACTTTCAAATAAATAAATAAATAAATCTTTTTTAAAAATTTAATAGGCAGAGTTACACAGAGGAGAGACGAGAGAGAGAGAGAGAGAGAGAGAGAGAGAGAGAGAGATCAGTTTTCTATCTGATAGTTCACTTCCCAAATGGCAGCTGGGGCGACTGAAGCCAGGAACCAGGAGCCTCTTCTGGGCCTCCCACGCAGGTGCAGGGGCCCAAGGACTTGGGCCATCTTCTATTGCTCTCCCACGCCATCAGCAGGGAGCTGGGTCAGAGTGGAGCAGCCAGGACATAAACTGGTGCTCATATGGGATGTCAGTGTCCCAAGTGGCAGCTTCGCCCACTGTGCTTTAATTCTGGCCCAAGTACAATTCTTCTGACAATGTATTTTTCCATATTTTCCCCCTTCTGTGACCATGTTTACTTTCACAGTAATTTCACAGTATTTTTCCTTTCAGCACTTCAAGTTGTCATTCACTTATTTTCTGATTGTTATGGTTTTGTTGAAAAGTAAGCCATCAGTCTTAAAGTTATAAAGTTGAAGTGGTGTATGTTTTTTCTCTAGCTGTTTTTTTTAATATTTTTATTTATTTATTTGACAGGCAGAGTTACAGACAGTGAGAGAGAGAGAGAGAGACAGAGAGAAAGGTCTTCCTTTGGTTGGCTCACTCCCCAAGTGACCACAACAGCTGGAGCGGCGCCGATCCGAAGCCAGGAGCCAGGTGCCTCCTCCTGGTTTCCCATGCGGAAAATCTCCTCCATGCAGAAAACCTGCTCCACGGTTTCCCATGGAGGCCATCCTCCACTGCCCTCCCAGGGCACAGCAGAGAGCTGGACTGGAAGAGGAGCAACTACAACTAGAACCAGCGCCCATAGGGGATGCCAGCACTGCAGGTGGAGGATTAACCTCATGCGCCACAGCGCTGGCCCCTCTAGCTGTTTTTAATGGTTAGCAATTGGACAATGATATGTCTTGGTATGGCTTACTTTGCAATTTATCCTGCTTGGGATTTGCAATATTTATGGAATCTGTCAACTGATCTCTTTCATCAGACTTGGAACCTTTTGAAATTATACTTTCAAGTACTGTTTCTGTCCCATTCTGCCTACTCTTATCCTCAGAATACAGTTACGGGTGTGTTAAATGAGTGTGTTCCAGATGTCTCTGTTATGTTTTTTGAATTGAAAAATTCCTCTTTAAATCATTTGTATAATTTCTTTTGACCTGACTTAAATTCACTAATTCCATTAGATATAATTCTTAGACGGAAGATGACATAAAAAAGATAGAATTTGGGGCTGGGTTTATGGCACAGTGGGTTAATAAGCCACAGCTTACAATGCCAGCATCCCATATGAGCACTGGTTGGAGTCCCAGCTACTCTGCTCCTATGCAACTCCCTGCTAATGTGCCTGGGAAGGGATCCCCCGAGTAGTTGGACCCCTGCCACCCACGCGGGAGACCAGGATGGAGTCCCAGGCTCCTGGCGTTGGCCTGGCCCAGCCTTTGTTGTTGCAGCCATTTTGGGGGTGAGCTGGTAGATGGAGGATCTCTCTCTCTCTCTCTGTATCTCTGCCTTTCAAACAAATCAACAAATCTTTAGGAAAAAAGAGTGTGTCCTGAAACTTTACAGTAGAAAATATTGCCAACATTTATCTATTGGTAATCAAAACAAGAATCAAATAATTAGCTACTTCTATCTCATCTGTTTATGTATCTGATGATTAAACAAGTTTTTACATATGATTTTCTCTCTTACTGTACCATTGTCAGTGTACTTCCAAGAAGCTCATGTAAAACTGGGATTAAAAGATAAGTTTGGTAGATGTTTGGTCTACCAGTTAAGATGCCACTTGGGACACCAGTATCCCACGTCGCAAGGCCTGGTTCCAGCACCAGCTCCACTCCTAACTCCAGTTTCCTGCTAATACAGACCCTGGGAGGCGCTGGTGATGCCTCAGGACATCTGAGTCCCTAACACCCACATGGGAAACCTGGGCCGAGTTCCCGGATCCCAGTTTCAGCTCAGGCAAAGCTGTTGTGAGCATTTGGGGAGTGAACCAGCAGATGGGAGATACCTGTTTCTGCCTCTTTCTCTTTGTCTCTATCTCTGCTTTTCTAAAAAACAAAGGGGGGGGGTCTTTTTGGTGCAAAAAAATGAAATCCATGCATAGTTTTTATGTAATACACATTTCCCTGAACTTTGTGGAAACATTCTCATATTTCTAATTCCTTTCTCCTCATCAATCCCAACTAAAGATCTCATTTGGATCTTGTTGAATTAGGAGTACTTGTAGCCAAGTGGAACTTCCGGACATCACAGTATTACATAACCAAATTCCACTTTGAAAATGGAAGGTTTCAAACTTGACCTCTAGGGGCCAGAGCTGTGGCTTAGAGGCTAAGGCCATCACCTGCAGTGCTGGCATCCCATATGGACGCTGGTTCGAGTCCTGGCTGCTCCACTTCCGATCCCGCTCCCTGCTAATGGCCTGGGAAAGCAGAGGAAGATGACCCAAGTGCTTGGGCCCCTGACACCCATGTGGGAGACCTTGAAGAAGCTCCTGGCTCCTGGCTTCGGATAGGTGCAGCTCCGGCTGTTGCAGCCATTTGGGGAGTGAACCAGTGGGTAGACGACCTCTCTCTCTCTGCCTCTGCCTTTCTGTAAATCTGCCTTCTAAATAAATAAATAAACCTTTAAAAAAAAATTGAGCTCTGCCACGGAAACCACTACTGGACTTCACACGGGATTTTTTTCCTCTCTGCATCTGACTCAACCTAGATATACACTCATCACCGCCAACTCTTTTCACAAAGATACATTTTAATTTGATACAGCTGTTTAATATGTTTTAAATAGGGAATGTCCCTTTTTTCTTTTTTTCTTTTTTTTTTTCTTTTTTTTTTTTTTGACAGGCAGAGTGGACAGTGAGAGAGAGAGACAGAGAGAAAGGTCTTCCTTTGCCGTTGGTTCACCCTCCAATGGCCGCCGCGGCCTGCGCGCTGCGGCCGGCGCACCGCGCTTATCCGATGGCAGGAGCCAGGAGCCAGGTGCTTTTCCTGGTCTCCCATGGGGTGCAGGGCCCAAGCACCTGGGCCATCCTCCACTGCACTCCCGGGCCACAGCAGAGGGCTGGCCTGGAAGAGGGGCAACCGGGACAGAATCCGGCGCCCCAACCGGGACTAGAACCCGGTATGCCGGCGCCGCAAGGCGGAGGATTAGCCTAGTGAGCCGCGGCGCCAGCCCCCTTTTTTCTTATTTTCAAATTAGATTTGAAAATTGGTTGGGTTGGGGGCCGGTGCTGTGGCGCAGCGGGTTAAAGCCCTGGCCTGCAGTGGCAGCCCATATGGGCGCCAGTTCAAGTCCTGGCTGCTCCACTTCCAATCCAGCTCTCTGCTATGGCCTAGGAAAGCAGTAGAAGTCCTTGGGCCCCTGCACCCACGTGGGAGACCCAGTAGGAGCGTCTGGCTCCTGGCTCCTGGCTTCAGATCAGCACAGCTCTGGCCATTGTGGCCATCTAGGGAGTGAACCAGCAGATGGAACACCTCTCTCTCTCTCTCTCTGTAACTCTTTCTTTCAAATAAATAAAATAAATCTTTAAGAAAAAAAGAAAATTGGCTGGGCTGGTTTCATGATATTCTTCCCTACTGATGTCTCACACAGGGTCCATCTGGTTGAAAGAGAAAAAGCAGAGCGAAAAGCTGACCTCTTGGAGAAAAAGTTATCCGATGCTGGCAGATTCACCCCCTATCTGAATACGAAAGGACAAGAAGATTCCTTGGATATTTTCGCAGTGAAGGTGAGAACAAATTTTGATTAATATCTAAAGCAATGGGATTTTTATGACCTTGTGTTACTCCAGGAGATAATTGTAAATGTTCGATGGTTTGCTGGTTCTTTTCTTTTTTTTTTTTTTTTTAAGAATTATTTTTATTTATTTGAAAGAGTTACAGAGGGAGGTAGAGCCAGAGAGAGAGAAAGAGAGAGAGAGAGGTCTTTCATTCTGCTGGTTCACTCCCCAAATGACCACAATGACCAGAGCTTGAACTGATCCGAAGCCAGGAGCCGGGAGCTTCCTCTGGGTCTCCCATGCGGGTACCAGGGCCCAAGGAGTTGAATCATCTTCTACTGCTTTCCCAGGACACAGCAGAGAGCTGGATCGGAAGAGGAGCAGCCGGGTCTCGAACCGGCACCCATATGGGATGCTGGCATTTCAGGCCAGGGCATTAACCCGCTGTGTCACAGGGCCGGCCCCTGGACACCTTTCTTTTTTTAAAGATTTATTTATTGGGACTGGTGCTGTGGCACAGTGGGTTAATGCCCTGGCCTGAAGCGCCGGCACCCAATATGGGCACCGGTTCGAGACCCGGCTGCTCCTCTTCCGATCCAGCTCTCTGCTATGGCCTGGGAAAACAGTGGAAGATGGCCCAAGTCCTTGGGCCCCTGTACCCATGTGAGAGACCTGGAGGAGGCTGCTAGCTCCTGGCTTCGGATTGGCGCAGCTCTGGCCATTGCGGCCAATTGAGGAGTGAACCAGCAGATGGAAGGCCTCTCACTCTTAGCTTCTCCTTCTCTCTCTGTGTAACTCTGACTTTCAAATAAACAAATCTTTAAAAAAATTATTTATTTGAAGGTCAGAGTTACAGAGAGAGGGGGAGAGGCACAGATCTTGCATCCACTGATTCACTCTCCAAATGGCCACAACCACCAGGGCTGGGCCAGGCAGAAGCCAGGAGCCAGGAGCTTCATCTTGGTCTCCCATATGGGTAACAGGGGTCCAGGTATTTGGGCCATCCTCCACGGCTTTCCCAGGCCATTAGCAGGGAGCTAGATCAGAAGTAGAGCAACCAGGACTCGAACTGGAACCCATGTGGGATGCTAGTGTCGCAGGTGGTGGCTTTACCACTTATGTCAAAATGCCTGCCCCAGCCACATTTTTGATGTATGGAGAGAAAGTACAAGACAAGTCTGATGGTCCCTGTGATGTTAAAAAAATGGTTACAGCGAGAGGAGCTGTGACGGAATTGGGAGGAAAGGTGGTGGTGGTCAGACAATGAAATCTTCCCGATGTGGATTAATTCCTGCTGCTGACAAAATCTGGGTTTGTGGATGTGTGGGGACAGAGACCCAGGAACCACAAAACGAAATCGTTTGATGAGTGGTCTACACTGGCCGCTGGAATCCAGGATAATGGTATGAGTTGGGTTTAGAAGAAGGACGAGAGGTGGTCTCAGTAGGGGGTGACTCACGGGATGAGCAGAGGCTGTTACAGAAGTCTGGCAGAAGGAGATCAATCAGACCATTGTCAAGGAAGTGGTGCGAGTTACCGTGAAACCTTTCTTTTTTTTTTTTTTTTTTTGACAGGCAGAGTGGACAGTGAGAGAGAGAGACAGAGAGAAAGGTCTTCCTTTGCCGTTGGTTCACCCTCCAATGGCCGCTGCGGCCGGCGCACCACGCTGATCCGATGGCAGGAGCCAGGTGCTTCTCCTGGTCTCCCATGGGGTGCAGGGCCCAAGCACTTGGGCCATCCTCCACTGCACTCCCTGGCCACAGCAGAGGGCTGGCCTGGAAGAGGGGCAACCGGGACAGAATCCGGGGCCCTGACCGGGACTAGAACCCGGTGTGCCGGCGCCGCTAGGTGGAGGATTAGCCTAGTGAGCCGTGGCGCCGGCCGTGAAACCTTTCAAACCTCACTGCTCATTATGTAATCTTGGTGCACAGTAAGGTCCTCGGTGGCCTGATTCACGTGAGGCAGCCATCAAACACTTCTGCGGGGCAGCATTTGGCCCATGGGTTGAGGTGCTGTGTCCCACATCAGAGCGCCTGGGTTGGAGTCCCAACTCTGGCTCCTGACTCAGCTCCCTGCTGAAGCAGACCTGGGAGGCATCGATGATGGCTCTAGAAGTTGGATTCCTGCCATCCATGAGGGAGACCTGGGTTGAGTTCTAGGCTCCTGGCTTCAGCCTGGCCAAGTCCCGGCCCTTTGTGAGCATTCTGGGGACTGAACCAGTGATTGGGAGCTCTGTTGTCTCTCTGTCTGTAAAATCAATAGATCGGGGTGGCACTGTGGTGTAGTAGGATAGTCCTCTGCCTGCGGTGCCCGTGTTCCATGTGGGCGCTGGTTCGGGTCCTGGCTGCTCCACCTCTGATCTGGCTCGTGCTGGTGTACCTGGGAAAGCAGCGGAACATGTTCCAAGTGCTTGGCCATCTGCACCCACATGGGAGACCCGAGGTAGACTCCTGGCTCCTGCCTTTGGATAGATCCAGCTCTGGCCGTTGCAGCCATTTGGGGAGTGAACCAGCAGATGGAAGACCTCTCTCTCTCTCTCTCTCTGTCTCTCTCTCTCTAACTCTGAGTCTCAAATAAATAAATACATCTTCAGAAAAAAAAATAAAATCATTTTTAAAAATATTAGACTTCTTTACCCAAAATTTAGCAACTACTTTCAAAGTAACTTAAGTGAATCCCAACCTTTCTTTGCCTCTCCCAAGTAATTCACAATAACAGTCTCATTTTTTTTCTTCTCTCACATCTTTGAAAAATTCTGCCAGAATCAGATCCTATGCATCTCTGAGCTTTTCTACCCCATCCTTTTATGCTGCCTGTTTTATGCAAACGCACCATTATTGCCACGATTCCAGCTGTCCTACTTCTCAGTTCCACGTGACAGAAAGCTCTGAACCTGGACTTGCTTACTCAGCTCCCGGGGCTGCGGGTGCGGGAAGGTGGGAGGAAGGCTGTGGAGGATTCTCCTGTGGGAAGATGTGACTGTTTCCTGTCGAGTTTACAGGGGAGCCGGATGATTACAGGAACACAGAGGAAAGGCCCGGGCAAAGAAATGCGGCTTCTCTTTTTTATATCAGCAGAATTGTCATGATTACATTAGATTCCAGAGCATAATTGCATCTTCATGGGAACCAACATTTTCCTGTTAACTTTTCACTTAATGATCGTAGCATTCGTCAGTAGCACTTACCTGAATCATTTCTTTCTTTTTTTCTAAATTTATTTTGATTTATTTGAAAGGCAGAGTTACAGAGGAAGGGAGGGAGAGAGAGAGAGAGAGCTTCCATCTGCTGGTTCACTCCCAAATTACATCAATGGCTGGGGCTGTGCCAGGCTGAAGACAGAAGCCCAGAGCTGCTTCTGGGTCTCCCACATGGGTGCAGGGGCCCAAGCACTTGGGCCATCTTCCACTGCTTTCCCAGGCCCATTGGCAGGGAGCTGGATCGGAGGTGGAGCAGCCGGGTCTCGAACCGGCTCTCATACGGGATGCCAACACTGCAGGCAGTGGCTTAACCCACTGAGCCACAGCGCCAGCCCCCGAATCATTTATTTCATTAGGAGTTGCAAAATGCTGATTTCTAAATTTCTCTCATTCCTTCTACATGTATTCTCTGTGGGGAATTATCCATTACCCGCTGGGGCCGTGTTGTTAGCTGCTTCTCTCAGCTGAATTTCCTATGTTCCCAAAGCAGTTTCTCCAGACCGCTGTTTCAGTTCCTCTTGCTGTTCTAGTCAGTTCTATTGAATATGCCCCAGTCTCTGTTGTCACTGCAATTCTTTCTATTGTGGCATGTTTACATTTCTTTTTTTTTTTTTACTTTTATTTAATGAATATAAATTTCCAAAGTACGATTTATGCATTACAATGGCTTCCCCCACATACCATCCCTCCCACCCACTACCCTCCCCTTTCCCACTCCCTCTCCCCTTCCATTCACATCAAGATTCATTTTCGATTATCTTAATATACAGAAGATCAGCTTAGTATACATTAAGTAAGGATTTCAACAGTTTGCTCCCACACAGAAACATAAAGTGAAAAATAATAGATGATTTTTTTAAATGATGATGAAATCAGATCAGACCCATTGTCATGCTCAATCCCAGTGAGAGTCAAGTTGGGAGTTGATAATTTTTTTTTTTTTTTTTTACAGAGGATCAGTTTAGTATACATTAAGTAAAGATTTCAACAGTTTGCACCCCCATAGAAACACAAAGTGAAATATATTGTTTGAGTACTCGTTATAGCATCAAATCTCAATACACAGCACATTAAGGACAGAGATCCTACATGAGGAGTAAGTGCACAGTGACTCCTGTTGTTTACTTTACCAATTGACACTCCTGTCTATGGCATCAGTAGTCTCCCTATGCTCCAGTCATGAGTTTCCAAGGCTATGGAAGCCCTCCGAGTTCTCCGATTCTTATCTTGTTTAGACAAGGTCATAGTCAAAGTGGAGGTTCTCTCCTCCCTTCAGAGAAAGGTACCTCCTTCTTTGAAGACCTGTTCTTTCCACTGGGATCTCACTCGCAGAGATCTTTTGCCAGATGTCTTGGCTTTCCATGCCTGAAACACTCTCATGGGCTTTTCAGCCAGATCCGAATGCCCTTAGGGCTGACTCCGAGGCCAGAGTGCCATTCAGGACATCTGCCATTCTATGAGTCTGCTGAGTATCTCACTTCCCATGTTGGATCACTCTCCCCTTTATTTATTCTATCGGTTAGTGTTAGCAGGTACTAGACTTGTTTATGTGCTCCCTTTGACTCTTAGTCCTTTCATTATGATCAATTGTGAACTGAAATTGATCACTTGGACTAGTGAGATGGCATTGGTACATGCCACCTTGATGGGATTGAATTGGAATCCCCTGGTATGTTTTTAACTCTACCATTTGGGGCAAGTCAGCTTGAACATGTCCCAAATTATACATCTCTTCCCTCTCTTATTCCCACTCTTATGTTTAACAGGGATCACATTTCAGTTAATTTTTAACACTTAAGAATAACTGTGTATTAATTACAGAATTAAACCAGTCATATTAAGTAGAACAGACAAAAAAACTACTAAGAGGGATAATGTATTAAGTTGTTCATTAACAGTCAGGGCTATGCTGATCAAAGGCCGGCGCCGCGGCTCACTAGGCTAATCCTCCACCTTGCGGCGCCGGCACACCGGGTTCTAGTCCCGGTCAGGGCCCCGGATTCTGTCCAAGTTGCCCCTCTTCCAGGCCAGCTCTCTGCTGTGGCCAGGGAGTGCAGTGGAGGATGGCCCAAGTGCTTGGGCCCTGCACCCCATGGGAGACCAGGATAAGTACCTGGCTCCTGCCATCGGATCAGCGTGGTGCGCCGGCCGCAGCGGCCATTGGAGGGTGAACCAACGGCAAAGGAAGACCTTTCTCTCTGTCTCTCTTTCTCACTGTCCACTCTGCCTGTCCAAAAAAAAAAAAAAAAAGTTTACATTTCAAAAGATACGTTACACTTGACACGGAAATTGTAACCTCTGGGTTGGTATTTGTAGGACAAGGGTGAAGCTCTCCTGGCCAAGAACTTTGAGAGGGACATCTTCTACTCTGAAGGACCGAAAGACGGGCAGAAAATCTGGGAAAAATGCCAACAAGATTTGATCCACAAAGAAAAGCAAACACCCGAGCTAGACAGACGTCCGTATCCGTGTGCCTGGGGCACCGACGCGGGGCAGTTCCAGTACCAGCAGCTGCTGAGCCAGCTGGCCACTCTGCTGAGTGACAGCGTCGGCCCCATAGCAGCCACGGAGGACGCGGTGAAGGAGCGGATACAGGAGATGGGCGCCAACGCGCAGTCCTGGAAATCCGTAAGTGCATCGACAGATCGAGGATTCCAGTCTTTTAACCTGTAGGTGTTGATACTGTCCAACTTGTAGGATCTGTGGCCCTGAGTCGTCATTTTACTATTTTACTATAGTCGAAGAAGAGAAGAGGTCGCTCAGTATGACGCATGCCTGTTAGGAGCACAGAGCCTGGGCTGAACCCCAGACTGCCTCTGGCCAGCTGTGTGTACTTCAGCATGATGCTTACCCTCTCTGGGCCTAATTTTCATTTGTAGAATGAGGTGGTTCCCATCTCACGGGATTGTGATGGCCAGGATGAAATGGGTTAACACATGATAAATGCTTAGTATGGTTCTAAGCTCAACAAATATTGACTAAAAATAATGGTGTGGTGGAAGACGGTGTTTGCATGCTGAGCCAATCAGTCTCAGCACAAGCTTCATTTACTGGGGGAAGCTATCGTACTACTGATGCAGCAGGCTTAAGTGGATCCATCCCTTTGTCTGAGTCCAAATCATTTTAGCAAAAGTTCATGACTCCTCATCCTAAAAGTCAAATGTTGGGGCCAGCGTTATGCTGTAGCTGTGGTATGTGGGTAAAGCTGCTGCCTGCAGTGCAGGCATCCCATATGGGTGCCAGTTCAAGTCCCAGCTGCTCTACTTCCGATCCAGCTCTCTGCTGTGGCCTGGGAAAGCAGTGGAAGATGGCCCAAGTGCTTGGGCCCCTGCACCCACGTGGGAGACTCAGACGAAGCTCTTGGCTCCTGGCTTTGGATCGTCCCAGCTCTGGCTGTTTTGGCTATTTGGGGAGTGAACCAGCGGTTGGAAAACCTCTTTCTCTCTCTCTGTCTCTGCCTCTCTGTAATGCCACCTTTCAAATAAATAAATAAATCTTTTTTTTTTAAAAAGTCAAATGTGAGAAATTGCTCACATTCCGTATGTTAGTGAAACCTGCTACTATTAAGTCTGTTTGAGTTCCGATGTTTTAATACTGTGCTCTCTTAAAATTCATTGCACAACTTTATTTTCAAAACTAACTATAATGTCTTAAACTTTTTTTTTTTTTCTGACAGGCAGAGTGGACAGTGAGAGAGAGACAGAGAGAAAGGTCTTCTTTTGCCATTGGTTCACCCTCCAATGGCCGCCGCAGCCGGTGCGCTGCGGCCAGCGCACCGCGCTGATGCGATGGCAGGAGCCAGGTACTTATCCTGGTCTCCCATGGGGTGCAGGGCCCAAGTACTTGGGCCATCCTCCACTGCACTCCCTGTATATATAAACTTTTACTTTATTTTTTCAACCAACTCTTAGGAGAGTATTCAAAAAAGTTTGTGGAAAAATGAAATTAAGATACATTTATTTGGGTATAAACATTTTTTTAAAAAATCTATGTATATTTGTACATGTTTTCTTTCTATTATTCATTTTTTAAATTTGCGAGGCAGAGGGAGATTGAGAGAGAGAGAGAGAGGAGAATGTCAACCATAGCCAGGTTGTGCCTGGGGATGAAACTGGGAGCCGGGAATGCAATCTTGTCTCCGACACGGATGCTAGAAATGCAATAATTTGAGCCATCGCTGCTGGTTTCAGGGTTTGCCTTAGCAGGAGAGTAGGAGTCAGGATAGAGCTGAGTACTGAACCCAGTAGGCTCATATGCATATAGGAGTCAACTGCTAGGATAAAGTCCTGCCCTTATAATGTGCATTTTTTTTAATTTGACAGGTAGAGTTATAGACAGAGAGAGAGATAGGGAGAAAGGTCTTCCTTCCATTGGTTCACTCCCCAAATGGCCTCAATGGTCAGAGCTATGCTGGAGTTGTGCCGATCCGAAGCCAGGAGCCAGGTGCTTCTCCTGGTCTCCCATGGGGTGCAGGGCCCAAGCACTTGGGCCATCCTCCACTGCCTTCCCAGGCCACAGCACAGAGCTGGACTGGAAGAGGAGCAACACAGGACTAGAACCCAGCGCCCATATGGGATGCCAGCGCCACAGGTGGAGGATTAACCAAGTGAGCCACAGCACCGGCTAATGTGCATTTTTTTAAAAATGAACTTTTGGAAGGTTCCCTCCATCATGTCAAATTTTCCTAAAAGTCCTTCCCAATTCTCTACCTAGTAACTTGACGTCGCCACAATGTCCATATACGTAAAACCTGCGTGCGTGTTGAAACGACGTAGAAAGCACAGACCCTCAGGAGTCTTGTGCTATGTTTCCTTGCAGAGAACGGAAGACCTGCAGCAGGAGATCCAGTGGCTCACGAAGCAACTGGCGCAGCTGCACCCTCTCGGTGAAGACGCGGCTCAAGAACCATCCCCCAGTGAGGAGAATTACTGGGACCAAAAAAGACCCTTGAGACGCCTGGAAGGAAAAATTGACATCAATGACTTTTTCCAACGGAAATTGGATTTGGACAGGAAGAAAGTAAGCGTTTCCTGAAGTGCAGGCATTTCAGTGAAACACTGTATTTTATTAGTAACTTTAACACTGTTTAATGTTTAAAGATGTTAGTACTATTTACACGTTTTTCCCCAAACACAGAACACTTTATTATTATAGCAATATGTAAAACAAATGTGACTTTAAATGTTCATAACCCCATTATACATCGTGATTGGCAGTGTCATTCAGCTCACTCAATTCTTGAAACTTACTGACCTTTTTTCATAAAACAGGATCAAAACATATTGCACTTCTCTTAATAATGGAAAAAGGAGGAAACTTTGCAATGAACTTTTTTTTTTTTTTTTGACAGGCAGAGTAGACAGTGAGAGAGAGAGAGACAGAGAGAAAGGTCTTCCTTTTGCTGTTGGTTCACCCTCCAATGGCCGCTGTGGCCGGCACACCACGCTGATCCAAAGGCAGGAGCCAGGTACTTCTCCTGGTCTTCCATGCGGTGCAGGGCCCAAGCACCTGGGCCATCCTCCACTGCACTCCCTGGCCACAGAGCTGGCCTGGAAGAGGGGCAACCGGGACAGAATCTGGCGCCCCGACCGGGACTAGAACCCGGTGTGCCGGCGCCGCAAGGCGGAGGATTAGCCTTGTGAGCCGCGGCGCCGGCTGCAATGAACTCCTAAAGCTTCCGATGTTACAAAAAGCCTCTCCCATACCTCCACTCCTCTGTTGTGCATATATGTAACACTTTAAAGATTCATCTATTTGTTTATTTGAAAGTTAGGGTGAGAGAGAGAGAGTCTTCCATCTGCTGGTTCCCTTCCCAGGAAGGGATGGGCATACTGACGTCAGAGCCGGGAGCTCCATCTGGTCTCCCACGTGGGCGGCAGGGGCCCAGACACTCAGGCGTCTTCCGTTGCCTTGTCCGGCACATTAGCAGGAGGCTGGGCTCTGCCGCAGGCTGCTGGCGTCGCAGGCAGCAGCTTACCTGCTGCACCACATCAGCCCCGACAGAAATCTTAGTGCACTTTTAGAAGAGGCCTAGCAGGAAAGGCTGGCCAAGGAATGCTCCCTAACGTGGGGTTTCCGGCACGGTGACAGCTGCTCTGATGGGTAGTAGTGACGCCTTTGGTGGTATCCCCCACTAATTACTCCACGGACCCTTAGTTTCTCTACCACCTGTTTGCCTGCGTCTGCAGCGGAGAATGCAATCCTAAAAGCGGGGTGGAAATATGTAGGTTGCAAGGTAATTTTTTTCCCTTGAATTACCTGTCAATCCCAAGCCTGTGCTCCGCGGTTTTTGTAACGGCTGCGGCTCACTCGCTCACTGACCATCCACTCACCCAGGCTTTCAGCCGTTCCCTCACCCAGTGCGCAGTGAGAACCCAGGCTTTGGAAATTTCTTGCACTCAGTGAACTGAGGGTAGCAATGCACTCCACAAAAGAAGCGGCCATCAAAGGAGGTACGTTTCTCTAACGGGAGGAGAGAACTTCCACCTTACTATGGCCTTGTCCAAATACTGACGGAGTTTGTGGATTCAAAAGGCTCCCATAGCCTAGGCAGCTCATGGCAAGAGCCTTGGGTGGTCACTGATGTCATACATGAGAGTGTTAATTAACAACAGGAGTCACTGTGCACTAACACCCCATGCAGGACCTCTGTCCTCAGTAGTTGTATTATGAGATTTTTTTTTAATTATTATTTGTTTTAAAGACAGAGTTAGAGAAGTAGAGACAGAGAGAGATCTGCTGGTTCACTCTCCAGATGGCTGCAAAGGCCAGAGCTGCACCGATCCGAAGCCAGGAGCCAGGAGCTTCTTCCAGGTCTCCTACGCAGGTGCAGGGGCCCAAGGACTTGGGCCGTCCTCTACTGCTTTCCCAGGCTACAGCAGAGAGCTGAATCAGAAGAGGAGCAGCCGGGACTAGACCTGGTGCCCATATAGGATGCCAGCACTGCAGCCCAGGGCATTAACCTGCTGCACCACAGCGCTGGCCCCCACTTAGTCTTAATATTTGAGATTCCTTCAGATAGTTTGTGAGTGGGGTGGGTGTCGTGGCACAGCTGATTAAACTGCTGCTTGCTACACTAGCATCCTGTATTGGAGTGCAGGTTCAAGTCTACCCAGCTGCTGCTTCTGATCCAGCTTCCTGTTGATGCACCGGTGAAACCAGTGGGGGATGGCCCAGGCACTTGAGTCCCTGCCACCCATGTAGGAGACTGGGATGGAGTTACAGGTTCCTGGCTCCTCAGCCTAGCCAAGCCCTGGCTGTTGTCTTTAGGGAGTGAACCAGCAGATAGAAGACCTCCCCTACTCCCCGGCCTTTCAAAAAAATAAATCTTTTTCTTTCTTTTTTTTTTTTTTTTTTTGACAGGCAGAGTGCACAGTGAGAGAGAGAAACAGAGAGAAAGGTCTTCCTTTAAAAAAGATTGTGGAAAATGGAATTAAAAGACAAGTTAATTTTGGTACCAAAAATTTGAAACACATGCATGGTTTTTGCATAACACATTTTCCACAAACTGTTTTCAAGACCCTTCATATATATCGTATCTTATTAAAAGTACACTCCACTTTCTCATTTCCTTTTAAGTTAACATACTTTTTCATCTTTTTTAAAAGATTTATTTATTTATTTGAAAGTGAGAGTTACAGAGAGAGGGAGATACAGAGAGAGAGAGAGAGACAGAGAAATCTTCCACCTACTGGTTCACTCCCCAGATGGCCACAATGGTCAGGATTGGGCCAATGCCAGGAACCACAAATTTCATCCAGGTCTACCATGTGGATAGAAGGGGCCCAAGCACTTGGGTCATCTTCCACTGCTTTTCCTAGATCATTAGCAGGGAACTGGATTGGAATTGGTGCCCTTATGGGATGTTGGTGTCATAGGCAGCAGCTTTACCTGCTATGCCCCAATGCCAGCCCCTGTCTGTTTTAAATTATAAAAGTGGGGGAGGGGGGTCAGCGCTATGGCGTAGTAGGTAAAGCCACCAAGTGCAGTGTCAGCATCCCTTATGGCTGCCGGTTCAAGACGTGGCTGCTCCACTTCCGATTCAGCTCTCTGCTGTGGCCTGAGAAAGCTGTGGAAGATGGCCCAGGTCCTTCGGCCCCTGCACCTGTGTGGGAGATGCGGAAGTAGCTACTGGCTCCTGGCTTTGGATCGGCGCAGTTCTGGCCATTGTGGCCAACTGGGGAGTGAACCAGTGGATGGAAGATCTCTCTGTGTGTCTCTCTTTCTCTCTATATATAACTTTTTCAAATAAAAAAATTAAATAAAAAAATTATAAAAAGGGCCGGCACTGTGGTGTAATAGATAAAAGCTACCACCTACACTGCCCGCATCCCACATGGGTGCCGGTTTGAGTCCTGCTAATGCACCAAGTACTTGGTTCCCTGCATGCATGTGGGTGACCCAGAGGAAGCTCTTGGCTCCTGGCTTCTGATTGGCCCAGCTCCAGTCATTGTGACCATTTGGGGAACGAACCAACAGATGGAAGGTCTCTCTCTCTTTGTCTCTCTCTCTCTAACCTGACTTTCAAATAAATAAAATAAATCTTTAAAAAATTATAAAAGTACTATGGTTATTAAATAGTTTTCTGCAACTAGCTTCTTTTTTTTTAAGATTTATTTATTTATTTGAAAGGCAGAGTTACAGAGATGCACAGGTAGAGAGAGAGAGAGATCTTTCATCCAATGGTTCACTCTCCAGATGACTACAATGGCTGGAGCTGCGCTGATCCTAAGTCAGGAGCCAGGAGCTTCTTCCAGGTCTCCAATGTGGGTGCAGGGGCCCAAAGACTTGAGCCATCTTCTACTGCTTTCCCAGGCCACAGCAGAGAGCTGGATCAGAAGTGGAGCAGCCGGGACTAGAACTGGCATCCATATGGGATGGTGGCACTGCAGGCAGTGGCTTTACCTGCTACACCACAGCGCCTGTCCCTACAGTAGCTTCTTTTTTTTTTTTTTTTGGACAGGCAGAGTGGACAGTGAGAGAGAGAGACAGAGAGAAAGGTCTTCCTTTGCCGTTGGTTCACCCTCCAATGGCCGCTGCAGCCGGTGCACCGCGCTGATCCGATGGCAGGAGCCAGGAGCCAGGTGCTTTTCCTGGTCTCCCATGGGGTGCAGGGCCCAAGCACCTGGGCCATCCTCCACTGCACTCCCTGGCCACAGCAGAGAGCTGGCCTGGAAGAGGGGCAACCGGGACAGAATCCGGCGCTGGACTGGGACTAGAACCCGGTGTGCCGGCGCTGCAAGGTGGAGGATTAGCCTAGTGAGCCGCGGCGCCCTCCCACTACAGTAGCTTCTTAGCCATTAGGCCAAACACCTGCTCCTCCAGGGTTGTGGAAAGTGCTTCTTGTTCCATAATATGTTGCTTGATTTATTTCTTTTAATACATTAAAACATTTGTCATAACATTTTAAATAATTGTTTTCTCATAATAAAATTAATCCATGTGAATTAGTGAAATTTATGAAGTACAGAATAGTAGAACCAAGTTAAAAACACCAGTGATCCCACCACTTGCAGATAACCAGTGTTAAAACTTAGGTGTAGAGGGGCTAGTGCTGTGGCCTAGAAGGCTAGGCCTGCAGCAGGGCATCCAAGATGGTTACTGGTTCGAGTCCCAGCTGCTCCACTTATTTTTTTTTGTTAAGATTTATTTATTTATTTGAAAGTCAGAGTTATACAGAGAGAGAGAGAGATCTTCCATCCGATGGTTCACTCCCCAATTGGCTGCAATGGCCAGAGCTGCACCGATCCGAAGCCAGGAGCCAGGAGCTTCTTCCGGGTCTCCAATGCGGGTGCAGGGGCCCAAGGACTTGAGCCATCCTCCACTGCTTTCCCAGGCCACAGCAGAGAGCTGGATCAGAAGTGGAGCAGCCAGGACTCGAACCGGTGCCCACATGGGATGCCGGCGCTTCAGGCCAGGGCATTAACCCACTGCGCCACAGCGCCGGCCCCAGGCCCTGCTCCACTTCTAATTTAGCTCCCTGCTAATAGACCCGGGAAAGCAGTTGAAGGTGATCCAAGTGTTTGGGCTCCTGTACCTGTGTGGCAGACCCAGATGAAGCTCCTGGTTTCTGGCTTCAGACTGGATCAGCCCTGGCCATTGCAGCCATTTGGGGAGTGAACCAGTGGATGGAAGACCTCTCTCTCTCTCTCTCTCTCTCTCTAATTCTTTCAAATAAAATAAATAACTCTTTTTTTTTATTTTTTATTTTTTGACAGGCAGAGTGGACAGTGAGAGAGAGAGACAGAGAGAAAGGTCTTCCTTTGCCGTTGGTTCACCCTCCAATGGCTGCCGCGGCCGGCACACCGCGCTGATCCGATGGCAGGAGCCAGGAGCCTGGTGCTTTTCCTGGTCTCCCATGGGGTGCAGGGCCCAAGCACCTGGGCCATCCTCCACTGCACTCCCGGGCCACAGCAGAGGGCTGGCCTGGAAGAGCGGCAACCGGGACAGAATCCGGCGCCCCGACCGGGACTAGAACCCGGTGTGCCGGCGCCGCAAGGCGGAGGATTAGCCTAGTGAGCCGCGGCGCCGGCCCAAAATAAATAACTCTTTAAAAATATATAGGTATATATACACTTACGTGTGTGTATTCCAGTAATTACTTTAATAATGCAAATCTATGGTGAAAGACTTTTCCTCATGGAGATTTTGTGAAATCTGCAATTTATAAGTCTTACGTGGATGTGGTATTATGCCAGTGTAGAACACACTTCTTGAAGCACAAGACTTTATTCCATTACTGTTGATCCCTACACAGGAAAACCCCATGGGTAAGAATTCCCAGAGAGATGAGCATGGCAAGAAGTTCCGACAGCTGGAGGAGGACTACAAACAGCAAATGCTGTTGACGATTCGGCAGAGTTTGCAGATTGCTACGACCCAAAAATTGGAGGAGAAAATTCAGAAACTTCAGAAACAGCTCAGCGATTTGAAATTGTCAAATAAAAACATGAAAACCCAGCTGACGAGAGTAAATGCCCTTAAAGTGAGTAAGGGCAGTGAGGCTTTCAAAAATTCACCAGAGCTGTGCTCTATTCCTGTTTTAGTTGCGTGTTTCTTATTGGACCTTAAAAAATTAATATTGAATGTATTTTACATATATGCAAAATAATACGTGTTAAAGTATGCATAATTATAAAATTGGATGCTGTGAATCCACTACCCATTTTGAAAAGAATATTGCCAACCCTGTGTCACCTTCCCTCTTTCACCAAGGGAGCTGATATCCTAAGTGTTACGATTGCAAATTTCTTGCTTTTTCAACTTTTGAAAAATTTATTGATCTGAAGGGTAGAGACATAGAGAAAGAGAGAGACAGAGATTTCCCATCGTTTGGTTCACTCCTCCAATGCCTGCAACAGTTGAGGCTGGGCCAGGCCAAACCCGGGAGCCATAACTCAACCCAGGCCTTGCACTTGGTGGCGAGGGCCCCAACCAAGTTCTCCAGCTGCCTCCAGCAGTCATGTGTTGCCTCCCAAAGCAAATATTGGAGGAGGCTGGAGAGTGGCGCTGGCGCTGGACCCGGGCACTGTGGTATGGGACGTGGGTTGCATCTTCACTGCTGTACTGTAGTCTCTTGTTGGGGTTAATACCTTAGTCCTTTTTTTTTTTTTTTCACCTGTCTTTAGATCTTCTCCATGTCTAACTTCATTTATATTATTTCAAATGTAAATTATGGGCCAGCGCCACGGCTCACTAGGCTAATCCTCCGCCTGCGCCTGCGGTGCCGGCACACCGGGTTCTAGTCCCGGTTGCCCCTCTTCCAGGCCAGCTCTCTGCTGTGGCCAGGGAGTGCAGTGGAGGATGGCCCAGGTCCTTGGGCCCTGCACCCCATGGGAGACCAGGAGAAGTACCTGGCTCCTGCCATCGGATCAGCGTGGTGGCCATTGGAGGGTGAACCAACGGCAGAGGAAGACCTTTCTCTCTGTCTCTCTCCACTCTGCCTGTCAAAAAAAAAAAAAAAAAAAAAAAAGTAAATTATGCTTTAAGCCAAACAAATGTGCTATCTATGCCAGTTAATCAGCAATAAACTCTGCAATCTTACTACACAGCCAGTTATTTTTCTTTTCCACCTTTGAGTAATGTAGGCTATGAGTCCTTTCTGGGCACGAAAAATGTGTTAAAGCCTCTTAAATTCCAAGAGCCCAGCTTATACAAATGCTAAGTAAATGTTGATTATTGAGGAGTATGATGGTGAAGAAGTGGTATTTTTTCTTTTCTGTATGTTATAGACATACATATGTAAATATATAGACACAGGCGATCACACCTGCCTGCCAATCACCTAATTACAGTCGTCTCTCCCCTTTCCCCCATCTCGTACCCTGTTTCAGGACAAAACAATCGAAAGGCTCCGCCAATCCTTAACAAAAGTTGAAACCATGAAAGGGAAGGCAGTCGGGAAAACAGACAGCGTGAAAACTGCACTAGAGCCTGCGGAGCAAGAAGCAGGAGCGGACACGGAGAGAGCCCGTCCCGTGTCAGACAGTGCCGCTGCCCAGCTCTCCGCAGCAAAGAGCTCCCTGGACGGTGTCTCAGGACGGGAACGAGAGGTTTTCATTCTTATTCCCATATTAAGATGAATTTGGTTGAGCTGCTAAATGCAGACTCCAAGTCACTTAGACAAAAGGGAATTTATTGAGTTCCAGAATCGAAGGCAACTTGAACTACCTAACTCTGGGAGGGCAGCCTTGCACCTGGGCCCCAGGATCAGCACCTGGAACCCCAAGAAATCTTTCTTGCCGTCCCTTCTTGTCATCTAAGCTGTGCAAGCTGGACTGTTTTCCAGTTGGTTTTCTCCACTGACAACCATGGAGTTTTATGTCTAGTTTGTGACAGGAGCGATAATCCCAAGAAAGGGTCTTACTGGAACAGTTTAGGTCAAATGCGTATCCCTGGTAATGCACTGTGGGTAGGGATGGGATACAATGATTTTAGCTTAACTAATGACCAAGAAGGGAGGGTCCTGAGAGAAAAATGGAAGTGCAGAGAAGATGATGCGTGTCAGTTTGGAGGAGACATATGGTGGTGCTTCTAAGCTTACTTAGATTTTCATCATTTTTTAAAAACATTTATTTATTTGAAAGGCAGACTTACAGAGAGACAAAGGCAGAGAGAGAGAGAGAGGTCTTCCATCCACTGGTTCACTCCCCAGATGGCTGTAACACCCAGAGCTGGGCTGATCTGAAGCCAGGAGCCAGGAGTTTCCGCTGGGTCTTCCACGTGGGTGCAGGGGCCCAAGCACTTGGGCCTTCTTCTGCTGCTTTCCCAGGCACATTAGGGAGCTGGATCAGAAGTGGAGCAGCCGGGAATTGAACTGGCGTCCGTAGAAGATGCTGGTGTTGCAGGTGTTGGCTTAACTCACTGCGCCACAGCACAGGCCCCTCCTGCCTAATTTTAATAATTTTAATGATAACACTTCCCTCCGTCATTAGACATCTTTTTTGTCCATTTCTAGTCTAAATTATTATGTTTCTGATTGAAGAGAAATGTTCTTTCCCATTTCTGCAAATTCTTGTTTAACTTATGTTTAATTTACAGTAGGGTGTTGTATGAAGCATGTTCCCTGTGTGTCACAGCTGTTTGGGGAGAGGGGGAGAGGGAGAGCATTTTTATCATCTGAGCAGTTTGTATGGTACTACCTTTCTTTTTCTTTTTAATTTTATTTGGATATAATTTGCCATTTATCGATTTGTTTTGAAATCCCTTGAATTGCTCTGGTCTCCCAGTGTGTCTCCCTCAGAGCTACCCAGAGGCAGGGTTTACTTACAGGTTTCTCAACTCAATACCGCCCTCTGCTGTTGGCCCAGCGAGTGCAGTTTTTAAAGTTTATTAGATGAGGGGCCGAAGCCATGGCTCACTTGGTTAATCTTCTGCCTGCGGCGCCAGCATCCCATATGGGTGCCGGGTTCTAGTCCTCTTCCAGTCCAGCTCTCTGCTGTGGCCTGGGAAGGCAGTGAAGAATGACCCAGGTGCTTGGGCCCCTGCATCCGCATGGGAGACCAGGAGGAAGCTCCTGGCTCCTGACTTTGGATTGGCGTAGCTCCAGCCGTGGTGGCCATTTGGGGGGTGAACCAATGGAAGGAAGACCTCTCTCTCTGTCTCTCTCTTTCTCACTGTCTGTAACTCTACCTGTCAAATAAATTTTAAATAAAAGTTTGTTAGATGAAGGCTTTTGTTTTAGTGGTGGGAGTTTACAAATGTCTGGTTTTGCAATACTCTCTTGTTCAAGACCTTGGATTTCTTTTTTGTCTTTTCCTTTTTTTCTTTACTTTTAAATTTAATTTGGAAGAATTACAGAGAGAGAGAGAGAGAGAGAGAGAGAGAGAGAGAGAGAGGTCTTCCATCTGCTGGCTCACTCCCCAAATGGCTGCAAAGGCCAGGGCTGAGCTAGATCAAATCCAGGAGCCAGGCGCTTCTTCCAGGTCTCCCACATAGGTGCAGGGGCCCAAGCACTTGCATTCCCATATACACATTAGCAGGGAGCTGGATCAAAAGTGGAGCAGCCAGAACTCAAACCTGTGCCCATATGGGATCCTGGCACTGCAGGTAGCGGCTTAACCCACTACACTGCAGCCCGCCAGCCCCTCTTGTTTGCTTTTTTATTTCCCTTTATTACTGAGCCTCCGATGGTCACTCACCGTGCCAGGCACTCCCCTTTCTCCTTAGAAACCCGGCCCTCCATCACTGCCTTCTGTGGTGCCCGAGTTTCCGAGCCCCTTTCTTTCCCCACCAGGTCTTAGATGTATTCTGTTCCCGCATTTATGAACTGCCCTGTATCTGGGTGTAAGATTGTCTGCTTCTACTGCAGAGGAAACCAGCAGCAGTCTCTGACGGATCTGCCTCCTTTCCCCTACTCAGGTGCAAATCCAAGTCTGGATATTCTCTACTTAGGCTCTAGGTGTGATTTACGGTGGTTTTATTTGCCCTCCCTGTTGATCATCATGGGCTTTGGAGGATGGAGGAAGAGATGTATATATTTGGGAGACTGCTATTATATCATACAGCAAATCAGAAGTCCCAAAAGTAGGGGCCAGCATTGTGGTGAAGAGGGTAAAGTCTCTGTGACGCCGGCATCCCATATGTGCGCCGGTTCATGGCCTGGCTGCTCCACATCTGATCCAGGTCCCTGCTAATGCCCTGGGAATAGCAGCAGGAGATGCCCAAGTGCTTGCACCCTGCCACCCACATGGGAGACCTGGATGAAGCTCCTGGCTTGGGCCTGGCACAGCCCTGGCCATTGCAGCCATCTGGGGAGTGAGCCAGCAGATGGAAGCGCGTTCTCTCTCTCTCTCCCTCTTTGCCTGTAATTCTGACTTTTAAATAAATAACTATTTAAAAAATAAAAAAGAGAATTCCCCCAAGTAATTAACTTATTGATGAAAAATAACAAAGACCAGGGCTGGCGTTGTCGAGTACGGGGTGAAGCTGCTGCCTGCAGCACTGGCCTCCCTTATGTGCGCCCACTGGAGTCTCCACTTCCCATCCAGCTCCCTGCTAATGCACCTGGGAAAGCAGCGGAGGATGGTCCAAGTCCTTGGGCCCCTGCACCCACGTGGGAGACCCGGAAGAAGCTCCTGGCTCCTGGCTTCAGCCTGGCACAGCCCTGGCTATTGCAGCCATTTGGGGAGTGAAGCCAGTAGATGCAAGATCAATGCAAGATCTGTCTCTGTCTCTCTGTGACATTCTGCCTTTCAAATAAATAAAATAAATCTTAAAAAACCCAAAGAACAATAAAAAAATTTAGTTTACAAAAGTGTTAGAAATAAGAAATCTTCATAGGCTACTGAAATTTTAAATAATGAGTTTGTGTGTACGAGACCATTTTTCTAGCTTAAAAATACTGTTTTAATGTAGAATATATTTAATATCATTTTTCAGAACCAACTGGTGACCCAAACTAACAACATATTTTGATTTTTGTGGTGATTCTTTGTAGCTTGTCGACTTCCGAGAAACTATTATGAAGATGTTGGGGTTTAACATGAAAACAGCAAATAAGGAAATCATCAATCAGCTGAAGCTTATTATACAGATTTATGAAATATCTAACGAGCCGAAGACTGCGCCTGACGGGGACTCTGGACAGGAAAAGGAATGAGGAAGTTCTGCCCCCCCCTTCATACCAAGAGGAACTCAGAAGACGTAGGTGACCCTCCAGCCCCTTGAAGATGGCTACTTTATGAATAAAATGCACTGGAAAATTTTCACTTCAATCTCTTCTCTCCTATGATGATTGGCATTTCAACTTTTCTTTGTAATAATCCTTTTTATACATTTGTTTATGGCTTGGTGGGGATTGGTACTTGTAATATGAATGTAATAATTATCTAATTACGTTGAATTCTTTTTTCAAAAGATTTATTTGAGAGGTAGAGTTACAGTTAGAGGGAGAGACAGAGAGAGGTCTTCCATCTGCTGGTTCGCTCCCCAAATGACCACAACAGCCAGAGCTGGGCCAGGCTGAAGCCAGGAGCTTCCTCTGGGTCTCCCACATGGGTGCAGGGCCCCAAGCACTTGGCCCATCTTCTACTGCTTTCCCAGGTGCATTAGCAGGGAGCTGGATTGGAAGTGGAGCAGGCAGGACTCAAACCAGCACCTAAATGGGATGCGGGGCTGAGGGCAGTGACTTCACCCACAACGGCAGCCTCAACAGCCTGTTTCTAGAAGTTTCTTGGATGTTGAATCGCCCTTCAGAATCCAGGGGAAACTACATTCTAGAATTTGAATCCATCTCACGTATGTTAACAACAGAGCATGAAAGTACGAAATATCGGGGGGCAGAAAGATCACTGACGACCTGGCGAGTAGCCAGTAGAATGTTTTACATTTTTCATCTTCCCAGTATTTCAGTGTCTGCCAGTGTTTTCCTCTTTAAGTAATCTAACACATTTCATTTAACTTAGGAAACCGTTCCCCTTCAAGGTGTTTTAGGTTTACTCAAGATGCCCTTGGTGGAAAGATCAGAATCCAGGCAGTCCTGTGGGACGCGAGGCTTACTGTGGTCATTTCAGAGTCTCCTCATGGGATTCCTTTCATCCAGGTTACTCTGGACCTTACAAAAGTAGCACTTTGGAGGAAAATGATTATTTTGCATATTTAATCAAAAGATGAGAAATCACCTTCTGAGTGGCCACAGCCAGGATTCCCAAACTGTGTGCCAAGGCACCCTGGTGAAGTGCAGGAATCTGGGAAGGCCAGGGAATGTTTTCAAAAGGAAACATAGGGGCCGGCACCGTGCCGTAGTGGGCTAAGCCTCTGCCTGCGGCAGCTGCATCCCATATGGGTTCCGGTTTGAGACCCGGCTGCTCCTCTTCCAATCCAGTTCTCTGCTATGGCCTGGGAAAGCAGTGGAAGATGGCCCAAGTCCTTGGGCCCCTGCACCTGTGTGGGAGACCCAGAGGGAGTTCCTGGCTCCTGGCTTCTGATTGGCCCAGTGCTGGCCATTGCAGCCATTTGGAGAGTGAACCAGTAGATGGAAGACCCTTCTGTCTCTGTCTGTCTGTAACTCTACCTCTCAAATAAATAAAAATAAAATCTTAAAAAAAAAAAAAGGGAACAGTGATATGTGACATCTGTCAGGAAAGTACATGAATACTAGCTCTAAATAGCTCATATGTTTTACAGAATTCTTGTTTGAAATGAAGAATTGCAGGCGGGGTGGGGTGTGCTTCCATCTGCTGGTTCACTCTCCAAATGGCAGCAACAGCCAGGGCTGGGCCAGGCTGAAACCAGGAGCTTCTTCCGGGTCTCCCACGCAGGTGCAAGGGCCCCAGTACCTGGGCCATTGTCCACTGCTTTCCCAGGTGCATCAGCAGGGAGCTAAACCGGAAGTTGAGCAGCTGGGACTGGAATAGTGCTCATATGGGATGCCGGTGTCACAGACTGCAGCTTAGCCTGCTGCACCATGACCCGAACCCCCACTTTTTTTAAAGGTTAATTTGAAAGCCAGGGTTAGAGAGAGAGAGAGAGAGAGAGAGAGGCAAATAGTTTATAACTTCTGTGCAGAATAAAGACATTGGCTTCATTTTCAAAGCAAGGTATTTAGGTGTGAGTAGAAAATGACTAACAAGTAGCTAGCTTAACAGCTGGGAACAGGCAGCTGTGATGGTCCAACGAGACCTGGATGCAACTAGTGGATGGGAGAGTTCTTTCTCCTATTAATAATAATAATAATAATAATAATGATAGTAAGGGGGGTGGGCGTTAGACACTCAAATCTCAGACTGTCCGGCTACTTTGTGCTTCCAATCTAGCTTCCTGCTAGTGTGCCTGGGAGGCTGATTGATGGGAGTACCTGGGTTCCTGCCGCCCCCCTGGGAGAGGCGGATGGAGACCCTGGCCCTTGTGGCCTTTGGCGAATGAACGGAAGGCAGACCTCTCTCTGCCTAATAACTGAATCTTTGAAAAGTAAATGTTCCTTTAGAAAAACAAGTCCCATTAGGAAATGCGGCCTGCATTTCTGAGTTCTGACCGCGTTTCAGGCGGCCCCAGGTGGGAGGTTCCTGCCGCGGGGGTACAGGAGCTGCAAACGCCTGCCTTCGGTCCGGCCCTCCTCCCTACCCTCCCGGCGCAACCCTTCCCCTACAAGGGTCCCTGCCACAAAAAGGGGCCACAAGTCCCCGCACACCAGGCGCCTTCGCCCGCGGACCGTGCGCGCAGCCAAAGAGAGCCGAGACTCCACCTGCAGCCTCAGTGCTAAACAGGGCGGGAAGTCCGCGCTACTGCGCCGGCGCATCCCTGGGCGCGGCTGCGCATGCGCGACGCCGCGGCCCGCGAAGCGGAAAGGCACTTACGGTAGGGGAGTTGCAGCTGCGCTACCGCAGGCAGGAAAGGGCGAGGAAAACATACAAGAAGCCAGCGATGACTGGCTGGCTGACATGATTGGCTGGTGGGAAGAGCCCGTCCGGAGCGTGCCTCTGAAGAGGGCGGGGACTTTATGCAAACTAAACTGGACCTGACGCGGGAACGCGCCTGGACTTCAGCCAATCAGGGGCTATGGGAGGCGGAGCCCGGAGAAGTCTCGCGGGAGGAGCTTCGCGGGCGCGGGAGGCTGGCGGACGCTTCCGGGCAGTGGAGCCCCGATGCTGTGAGGGCTGAGGGTGGGAGGCTCTCCTGGCAGAGCCCAGGCTGGCGATTCCCTGCGCTGCAGGTGTGGGGCCTGGAGCGCGTGGGGCGGCCGCCGGCTTTCTCAGAAGCCTGCAATCTGGGGCCCGTTCTGAATCGGAGGGTCCGGAGTGGCGCCAGTAACTGGTTGCTCAGCCGAGGCGCAGTTTTAGGCCCCCAGGGCTGGGAGTGGGTGTTGGAGCTGCAGCGCACTGGCGTCCACGGTGTCGAGTCACCTCGCGTTTGCGGGGGCACGGGATGGCCCCAGGTTAGGCGCGCCCCTTTCCCTCGGCGTCTCTGGGGTCTTGGGCACGCGCGCCGGCCACGGGCCCTACCCAGGAGGTCTGAGGGCGCCGCGTGCTGGGGCGCACGGAGGCAGTTGGAGTCGGGGTGACGTCCGACGAGTTTGCTTTTCTCTGCTTTGGGACCGCGCTGGCTTCTCCCGGATTACAAGCACCCTAGTAGAGTTCCTCAGATCTCTTGGGACAAGCTGGCTGGGTTCCTTTTATAGGCCGTTTCTCAGGTGGGCAGAGGGACAGCCGTATCATCCATCCACTGGTTCACTTCCCAGACAGCGCAAGCGGCTAAGCCAGGAGCCTGGAACTCCATCCAGGTCTCCCACGTGGGTGGCAGGGGCCCAGGCACTGGGGGCACCTTGCGTTAGCTGGGATCCGGGCCGGAGGTGGGGCAGCCGGGGCTCCCGTGGGGCTCACGTGGGATGCAGGCGTAGCAGGCGGTGGTTTAACCCGGTGTGCCCCAATTCCCGCCCCGTGGAAAACTCACCTTATGGTCTGCTTCGTCTGATACTAACAGCTGGAACATTTCTTTTGGTTGGAGTTTGCACAGTATTTTTCTCTTGTTAACAGTGAATATATAGTTGTTTTTAGTACATATGATATAGTATATAGTTTAAGTTTTTAAATGTATATTTACGTTTATCTGAAAAGCAGAGTGACAGATCTTCCATGCACTGGTTCACTCCCCAGATGCCCACAGCAGCCCAGGCTGAGTTTGAGAAGCCGTGTCCGGGTCTCCGTATGGGTGTCAGGGACCCAAGTCCTTGAGCCATCATCTGCTGCCTCCCGGGCTGCACCTTAGCAGGAAGCTGGATCAGAAGAGGAGAAAAGACTGCGACCCAGGCATTCCAATAATGGAAGCCGGTGCCCCTGGTGGTTGCTTAACCTGCTGCTCCACAGTGCCCACCCTGTGAAATTGTATTCTTTAATGTCGTCTTAGAGTCTTTGTATTGAAATGGAATGCTTAGGTGCACTTGTTAGCATTTAACAAAGCGTGACTTCAAGCCTCCAGGACACAGGCTACGCCCCACCCCAGCCAGCCCTTAATTTCTTGGCTCTTCTTTGAGAGAATTTGGCCTTAACAAACTGCAGGCTGCTTTGGGAGCTTTTCCTCTCCCAGAACTTTGTAATGACCCAACCACATTCATGATGGAAGCAGCTGTGGTCTTGTTTTTGGCAGCTTTTATCTGTGTCTAATCACTGACCGAGACAACTTATCCAGGTTAACAGTTGGGCAGAAGCTCTGCTTCCTCTTTTTTAAAAAAGATTTATTTTATTTATTTGAAAGAGTTAGAGGGAGAGACAGAGAGGTCCGCCCTCCATTGCTTCATGACCCGGAGCTGAGCCAATCCGAAGCCAAGAGCTTCTGGGTCTCCCACGTGGGTGCAGGGGCCCAAGGACTTGGGTCATCCTCCACTGCTCTCCTAGGCCACAGCAGAGAGCTGGATCGGAAGTGGAGCAGCTGGGACTCGAACAGCGCCCATATGGGATGCTGGCACTGCAGGCCAGGGCTTTAACCTGCTGCGCCACGGCGCCGGCCCCTCTTGGTTCCTCTTTCTGTGGTAATGCCTCACCAACCTTCCCGAAGCAACCTCGGTGGTATCTGTCAGAGTTGATCCTTTGGCGCTGATGCGTGCTGCCAGCAGCCTCCTGGTGGCCAGTGGAGGCTCACAGGGCCGTGAAGTTTCTGGGTCTTCCTCAGTCTGGATGGCATGGCAGCTGCTGAGACAAAAGAAAGCTATTTACAATTTAAAGTCAGTTTTTCTATATTGCTGCTTCCGGTTTATCCCCATTTTTTGATTCTTTGTTTCTGTACCGATTAAATTATGTCAGCTTGACAAGGCCGTGCTACCCAGATGGTTGGTTAAACATGCTTCAGGGTGTTGCTGTGCGGTTGTTTGTGAATGAGATTGTTGTTAAATTGGTAGACTAAGTAAACAAATTACTCTCCTTAATGGGGTGGGCTTCATCCAATCAGGTGAGGGTGTGACTGAAATAAAGACCAGCTTCCTTCCAGGAACGAGAAATTCTGCCAGCGCCCAGCCTGTGCACTGGCGCTGCCTCATTGTTCCTGGTCCCCAGGCTGCCAGCTCACTGCAGAATGCGGGCCTGCCAGTCTCCTTATCTCGTGAGGGCATTCTTGAAATAGTCTCGCTCTGTACACATTCTGTTGATTCTGTTTCTCTGGAAAACCCTGGCTAATATCATTCCTTTATTTTTCCTTCATTACTTTTTTTTGAGTTGGATCTTTTTAGTATTGTACTTACCTTCTGTAGTATCTTTTTTTTTTTTTTTAAAGGTTTATTTATTTATTTTGAAAGGTAGGGTTACACAGAGAGGAGAGGCAGAGAGAGAGAGAGAGGTTTTCCATTCGCTGGTTCACTCCCCGATTGGCCGCAACGGCCGGAGCTGTGCCGATCCGAAGCCAGGAGCTTCTGTTAGGTCTCTCAGGCGGGTGCAGGTGCCCAAGGACTTGGGCCATCTTCCACTGCTTTCCCAGGCAGAGAGCTGGATCAGAAATGGGGCAGCCAGGACTTGAAACGGCGCCCATATGGGATGCCTGCACTTTAGGCTAGGGCGTTAACCCACTGCGCCACAGTGCCGGCCCCCCACCTATTTATTTTACATATATATCCTGAAAGATTTTTCTAAAAAAATATTCATTTATTCATTTGAAAGGCAGAACAGCAGCGAGAGGGAGAGGCAGAGGGCGATGTCCGTGTCTGGTTCACACCCCAGATGGCTGTAACAGCCAGGTGTTGGCCAGGCACTCCATGTAGAGTGCCTACATGAACGGCAGGAGCACAGGTAATCCACTGCCCATTAGCAGGGAGCCGGGTCCGAGGTACAGCAGGGTGGGACTTGGGTAGTACTATGGGATGCTGGTGTTGTAGGTGGTGGCTTAACCTACTGTAACACAATGGCAGCCCCAAGCATCCCATGTTTTTTAAAAGATTTATTTATTTGAAAGGCAGAGTTACAGAGAGGGAGAACACATGCAAGATCTTTTCATTCTCTGGTTCACTCCCCAAGTGGCCACAGCATCCGGAGCTGGGCCGACCTGAATCCGGGAGTGAGAAGCTTCTCCTGTCTCCCAGGTCGGTGCAGGGACACAAGTAGTTGGGCCACCTTCTGCTTTCCCACATGCATTAGCAGGCAGCTGGATTGGACGTGGAGCAGCTGGGACTCCAATCCATCCATATGGGATGCTGGTACTGCAGGCACTGTCTTTACCCACCATGCCACAGCACCAGCCCCAAGAATCCTGTTTTGTAGGGTGATTTATATTTGATGTGATGTAAATACTCCCCATGGCCAAGTTCTTTTTTAAAAAAGATTTTATTTATTTCTTTGAGGCAGGGTGGACAGAGAGAGGGAGAGACAGAGGGAAAGGTCTTCCATCTGTTGGTTCACTCCCTAAATGGCCACAACTGCCAGAGCTGAGCTGATCCAAAGCCAGGAGCCAGGAGCTTCTTCAGGGTTTCCCACACATGTGAAGGGACCCAAGCACTTGGGCTGTCTTCCACTGCTTTCCCAGGACATTAGCAGAGAGCTAGATGGGAAGAGGAGCAGTTGGGACACGAACTGGCGTCCACATGGGATGCTAGCGCCGCAGGTGGAGGCTTAGCCTACTATGCCACAGTGCCAACCCCTACCGTGGCAGATTTCAAGCTACCAACAGCGTTATTGAGTGTGGAATTAGATATTAATAATCAGCCGTCGCTGTGGCAGTGCCACATCCCATATGGGCACCGGTTCAAGTCCCAGCTGCTCTACTTTCAATCCAGCTCTGCTCTGGCTTGGAAAAGCAGTGGAAGATGGCCCAAGTCCTTGGGCCCCTGTACCCGCATGGGAGACCCAGAGGAGGCTCCTGGCTCCTGGCTCCCGGCTTTAGATCAGTCCGGCTCCGGCCGTTGCGGCCAACTGGGGAGTGAGCCAGCAGATGGAAGACTCTCTCTCTGACTCTCCTTCTCTCTGTAAAATCTGACTTTCAAATAAATAAATCTTAAAATCAGCTCTCAGGAGTGGAATAAACCAGCTTCAATGCATCACTGAGTGTAGATGAAGGTCATTGGAATTAAATGTGCACATTAATCACAAACCCCATTGTTGGATGAGTTGAACACCATGACCAGTGAAATCTAGGATTATGAGGTGAGTTGGCGTAGAAAGAACGTGTGCCATGTACTCCAGTCTACTGAGTGGAGGAGAACTGGGAGTGGTCAGGAGATTAGAATTTGTAAAAAAAAATGTTTCATAGCTGTTAGGGGGGTAGGTAATATTGTCAAGGAAGTAATGGAAAGGTTCTTAAAATATCTTCAGCTATAATAGCTAATTTACATGTAAAAGAATCGTTCAGTAGTTGAAAGCAATTCCAATCATAATTGCCTCTTTGAGGCAAGAGGTAAATCTCTGTAACTGACAAGAATACCTTTCGTTTTCCTCACTCTCATTACTGCGTGTCTCACATCCTGATACCCCTTTCCCTCCTTTTCCCTTTAAACTGAGTTTTCTTTAAACCTCACTCAGACCCAGTCTATCCAGTCTATGCAGCGCAGAGCTTTTCAACCCTTCCTCTTTTTTCTAGATTCCATTTCTTCTGTTTTATAGTTTTTTTTTTTTTTTAAGATTTATTTATGTATTTGAAAGTCTGACTTACACAGAGAGAGAAGGAGAGGCAGAGAGAGAGGCTTCCATATGCTTAGTTCACTCCCCGATTTGCCACAATGGCCGGAGCTGCACCTATCCACAGCCAGGAGCCAGGAGCTTCTTCCAGGTCTCCCGCGCGGGTGCAGGGGCCCAGGGACTTGGGCCATCTTCTACTGCTTTCCCAGGCACAGCAGAGAGCTGGATTGGAAGTGGAGCAGCCGGGACTCGAGCAGTGGGATGCCAGCACTGCAGGCGGTGGCTTTACCTGCTACACCACAGCACGCCTGTGCCCATTTTATAGTTTTTAATCAAGCTGTATATAAGATTATCTGATTCCTACATCTTCTTATATACTTCTTCCTTGTATTTGCCCCCTTCCCTTCCTGCTTGGCCAGATCTGGCTTCCTGTTTAAGGACCTTTCTGTGGTCTCTGTCCAGTTTTACCCTGGTGATAGCCACCTTGCTGCAGTGAATGGCCACACGGACATTTGTGCCCCTGGCCGCTTCCCGCCGCACCCCTGCAATGCAGTTGACGGAGTTCTTCCTGTAAACCAGGACTGCTTTGCCAGTCTGCTTTCACAGAGCCCTCCCTCAACATGCATGTCGTCATCCTGTCACAGGTTCTGGGTGGAGCCATTGTGCTTCTCGCTCAGCTCTTTGGAAAGTCCATTTTCCATTGCCTTAACTAAAATGCCTGAGAGGATTGTTTGGGAAAGAATCGCAGTTTGGAGATTACGGTTCATGACTGGACAGCCCCTGTAGTCTACGTTTGTGGAGGCTGGTCATGGGGATGAGGAAACAAATTATCTGGTGGGCCAGGGAGGAGAGAGAAGACACCTGAGGTTAAAACAATCCAGGGGCCGGTGCTGTGGTGTAGCAGGTACAGCCACCGCCTGCAGTGCTGGCATCCCACTGTTCGAGTCCCGGCTGCTCCGCTTTCAATCCAGCTCTCTGCTATGGCCTGGGAAAATAGTAAAAGATGACCCAAGTGCTTGGGCCCCTGCACCTGCAAGGGAGACCCGGAAGAAGCTCGTAGCTTCGGATCAGTGCAGCTCCAGCTGTTGCAGCCCATTAGGGAGTGAACCAGTGGATGGAAGACCTTTCTCTCTCTCTGTCTTTGCCTCTTTGTAACTCTGCCTTTAAAATAAATAAATATTTAAAGGGGCCGGTGCGGTGGCGCACTAGGTTAATCCTCCGCCTGCAGCGCCAGCATCCCATGTGGGCGCCAGGTTCTAGTCCCGGTTGCTCCTCTTCCAGTCCAGCTCTCTGATGTGGCCTGGGAAGGCAGTGGAGGATGGCCCAAGTGCTTGGGCGCCTGCACCCACATGGGAGACCAGGAAGAAGTTCCTGGCTCCTGGCTTTGGATTGGCATAGTTCTGGCCGTGGCGGCCATTTGTGGGGTGAACCAACGGAAGAAAGACCTTTTTCTCTGTCTCTCTCCCTCACTGTCTAACTCTGTCAAATAAATTTAAATTTTTTAAATAAATATTTAAAAATAAAAAAATTTAAAAATCCAACTTCTCACAAGACCTATTAGACTCACCCTCTGAGGACATGCCCCTAATAGCCCAAAGACCTCTTCCTGGACCTACTTCCTAGCCACACTTAGATCAAATTTCCACCCTTAATCAATTAATCATTAGCATTAAAACATCAGAGTTTAGGCACTTGCATGTGTTTTGTATAGACAAATCCTCTATACCCATATCTTCCTGCATATGTAACAAAGTGTGTTGAAATGTCTATTTGGGTTCTTGTTTGGTCAGAAGCCACAAGAGGATTGAACTGTTCAGTTTCATTGCTGCAACTTTCTTTGGCTGGCAAAGGCCTCAAAAGGGTTCTCAGTTCTTTCTGGGGTGAATTCACCATTCTTTAACCATTCGCTTCCCTCTTATGTCCTAGTCTTACCTGACAAAAGCCCAGGAACTGGAATTGCTTACTCAGCCCAGAGCTGCAGCAGAGGACAGGAGACCTTGGCTGATGTGGGGTGGGAACAGAAGGTACTGTTTTCTGTGAAGTCAGTAAAGATTTTTTTAAAGATTTTTATTTATTTGAAAGAGTTACAGTGAGAGGTAAGCCAGAGAGAAAGAGAGGTCTTCCATCTGCTGGTTCACTCCCCAAATGACCGCAACGGCCACAGCTGAGTTGATCTGGAGCCAGGAGCCAGGAGCTTCTTCTGGTTCTCCCACGTGGGTGCAGGGGCCCAAGGACTTGGGTCATCCTCTTTTCTTTAAAGATTTATTTATTTATTTAAAAGTCAGAATTACACAGAGAGAGGAGAGGCAGAGAGAGAGAGAGAGAGAGGTGTCTTTCATCCAATGGTTCACTCCCCAATTGGCTGCAACAGCCAGAGCTGCGCCGATCCGAAGCCAGGAGCCAGGTGCTTCTTCCTGGTCTCCCATGCGGGTGCAGGGCCCAAGGACTTGGGCCATCCTCCACTGCCTTCCCGGGGCCACAGCAGAGAGCTGGACTGGAAGAGGAGCAACCGGGACAGAATCTGACGCCCCAACCGGGACTAGAAACCGGGGTGCTGGCGCCACAGGCAGAGGATTAGCCTAGTGAGCCGCGGCACCGGCCTGTTATTGACATCTTGTATGCGTGTGGTACACCTACTGTAGTTGATGAGTCAATATTGACATACTAGTAACTAAAGTTGATGACTGGGGCTGGCGTTGTGGTGCGGTGGGCTAAGATGCCGCCTACAATACCTGCATCTCATATTGGAGTGCCTGTTCAAGTCTGCTCCACCACTTCTAATACATCTCCCTGCTAAGGCACCTGCTGGGGAAGCAGAGATGGCCCATTTACTTGGGCCCCTGTCTCCCATGTGGGAGACCTAGACGGAGCTTCTGGTGCCTGGCTTTGGTCTGGACCAACCCCAGCCATTGTGGCTATTTGAGGGGTGAACTGGAGATTGGAAGATCTCTCTCTCTCCCCTGCTCCCTCCCTTTCAAATAAATCAATAAATCTTTTCTAAAAAAGCCATAGCTTACATTAGGACCCACATTTTGTGTTGCATAGTTCTATGGGTTTTGACTAATAGGTACCGTATCACGCAGAATAGTTTTACTGCCTTAAAAATGGCCTGTATTCCATGTATTCACTCTCACTTCCTGAACCACTGCCACTAATCTTTTTACTGTTTCTATAGTTTTGCCTTTCCAGGCTGTCACATACTTGGAATCATACAACATACTGACTTTTTTTTTTACTATCCTTTCATTTAGTAATGTGCACTTAAGTTTCCTTCATGTCTTTTTGTAGTTTAATATCTCATTTTTTTCAAATGTAAGTTTTTCTGGCTGCGGCTCACTAGGCTAATCCTCCGCCTAGCGGTGCCGGCACACTGGGTTCTAGTCCCGGTCGGGGCGCTGGATTCTGTCCCGGTTGCCCCTCTTCCAGGCCAGCTCTCTGCTGTGGCCAGGGAGTGCAGTGGAGGATGGCCCAAGTGCTTGGGCCCTGCACCCCATGGGAGAACAGGAAAAGCACCTGGCTCCTGGCTCCTGCCACTGGATCAGCGCGGTGCGCTGGCCGCAGCGCGCCGGCCGCGGCGGCCATTGGAGGGTGAACCAACGGCAAAGGAAGACCTTTCTCTCTGTCTCTCTCTCTCACTGTCCACTCTGCCTGTCAAAAAAAAAAAAAAAAAAAAGTTTTTCTGGAAGAAGGAAAAATGCTATCAGATGGAAATCTGTATCTACACAAGTGAATCTCTACCTATACCCAAAATGGTAATTAACATGAATATAGAAGATTTTAAAATTTAAAAATTTTAAAAGATTTTATTTGAGAGGTAGAATTACAGACAGAGGGAGAATAGAGAGGTCTTCCATCCGCTTCTTCTTGGTCTCCCATGCTGGTGCAGGGGCCCAAGGACTTGGGCCATCTTCCACTGCTTTCCCAGGCCATAACAGAGAGCTGGATCTGAAGTAGAGCCACCGGGATTTGAACCGGTGCCCATATGGGATGCCGGCACTGCAGGCAGCGGCTTTACCCACTACACCACAGCACTGGCCCCTTATTTTCATTTATTTCAAAGGCAGAGAGACAAAGATCTCCCATCCACTGACTCACTCTCCAAATGCCCATAATAGCAGGCTGCAGCTAGGAGCCTAGAACTCCACCCGAGTTTTCCACATGTGAAACAGAGATCCAAGCACCCAAGCCATCACCCACTGCTCCCTAGGATATGCACCAGCAGGAGCCTGATTGGAAGGGCGCTAGTCTGGACTTGAAGCAGGTGCTCCAGTAGAGATACCGGTATCTCAAGCTGCTGTCCCAAACACCCACCCCTGTGAGTAGTTTAACTGCCTTAATTTAAAGCTGAGATGGTCTGATTGGGTTGAAAAATTTCCTCTAAGAAACCCACTTTAGGGGCTGGTGTTATGGCAAATCAGCATCTCAGAGAGGAGTGCCGGTTTGAGTCCTGGCTGCTCTGTCCAGCTTCCTACTCACGCACCTGGGAAAGCAGCAGGTGATAACTCAGGTGCGCAGACCTACCACCCACATGGGAGGCCAGGATGGCGTTTTTGGCTTCTGGCTTTGGCTTGGCCCAGCCCTGGCTGTTGTGGCTGTTTGGGGAAGATCTCTGTCTCTCCCTCTCTCTGTTGCTCCTCCTTTCGAATAAACAAAATCTTTAAAGAAATCCACTTAAGGGGCTGGCGTGGTGGCATGGGAGGTAAAACTGCCGTCTGCAGTGCCGGCATATCATATGGGTGCCGATTCGAGTCCTAGCTGCTCTACTTCCAATCCAGCACTCTGCTATGGCCTGGGAAAGTTGTAGAAGATGGCCCAAGTCCTTGGGCCCCTGTACCCACGTGGGAGACTCAGAGGAAGCTCCTGGCTCCTGGCTTCGGATCAGCTCAGCTCTGGCTGTTGCAGTCATTTGGGGAATGAACCAGCGGTGGAAGATCGATCTCTCTCTCTCTCTCTCTCTCTCTCTCTCTCTGTAACTTTGACTTTCAAAGTAAGTAAATAAATCTTAATCAGTCAATGAGTGAGTTAACCAAAATGCTATAACAATTATTTTTTTAAAAAAGATTTATTTATTTGAACATCAGAGTTAAACACACACACACACACAAAGAGAGAAAGAGAGAGAGAGAAAGAGAGAGAGAGGTCTTCTAGCCACTGGTTCACTCCCCAGTTGGCTGCAATGGCCAGAGCTGCACCGATCTGAAGCCAGGGGCTTCTTCCAGGTCTCCCACATGGATACAGGGGCCTAAGGACTTGGGCCATCTTCTACTGCTCTCCCAGGCCATAGCAGAGAGCTGGATGGGAAGTGGAGCAGCCGGAACTTGAACTGGTGCCCATATGGAATGCCAGCACTGCAGGCAGCAGCTTTACCTGCTACACCACAGCGCCGGTCCCAACTATAATAATTCTTTTTTTTTTTTTTTTTGATTTTTTGACAGGCAGAGTGGACAGTGAGAGAGAGAGACACAGAGAAAGGTCTTCCTTTGCCATTGGTTCACCCTCCAATGGCCGCTGCGGCCGGCGCACCGTGCTGATCCAATGGCAGGAGCCAGGTACTTATCCTGGTCTCCCATGGGGTGCAGGGCCCAAGCACTTGGGCCATCCTCCACTGCACTTCCCTGGCCACAGCAGAGAGCTGGCCTGGAAGAGGGGCAACCGGGACAGAATCCGGTGCCCCGACCGGGACTAGAACCCGGTGTGCTGGCGCCACAAGGCGGAGGATTAGCCTAGTGAGCCGCAGCGCTGGCCCCAACTATAATAATTCTTAATGATTATGTCCCCCCCGCCCACCGAAAAAAAAAAGCTTCAAACACCTAAAAGAAAAACTGATTCAACCATATATAGGTTGGTGTAGACATAACTACATACTTCTTTATGGCATCAACAGATGGATGTTAAATGCTAGAATTGTGACTACTTTCATTTTAGAAAATATCTCAAGTAATATAATCAACTTAAAAAAAATCTTGATGCTAATTATGACTTTTTTTTTTTTTTTTGAAAGCAGAACAATAGAAACAGCCATACCAGGGGCTGGCACTATGGCTCACTTGGTTAATCCCTCTGCCTGCAGCGCCAGCATCCCATATGGGCGCCAGGTTCTAGTCCCGTTTGCTCCTCTTCCAGTCCAGCTCTCTGCTGTGGCCTGGGAGGGCAGTGGAGGATGGCCCAAGTGCTTGGGCGCCTGCACCCGCATGGGAGACCAGGAAGAAGCACCTGGCTCCTGGCATTGGATTGGCGCAGCGCTGGCCGTGGTGGTCATTTGGGGAGTGAATCAACGGAAGGAAGACCTTTCTCTCTGTCTCTCTCTCTCACTGTCTATAACGTTACCTGTCCAGTAAAAAAAAAAAAAAAAAAAAAAAAAAAAAAAAAGAAAAGAAAAGAAAAGAAATAGCCATACCAGCTGGTGCTGGGCCAGGCTGAAGCCAGAAGCCAGGAATTCTATTGCTCGTCCACGTGGGTGAGGGGGACCCGAGGACTTGAACCATCATCTGCTGCCTCCCAGGGTGCACATTTTCAGGAAGCTGGGCCAGAAGCAGGACTCTGTCCTACACAGGTGTCCCAAGCAGTGGTTTAGGCTATGCCACTAACGCCTGCCCCTTGTTTCTCTCCTGTTAATTGTCGGTTTTTAATATTTTAGAAGAAAAATAGCTCTTTTTAAAACATAAACATTTATTTTACTTTAATGCTTTATTTTTTGATAACTGTATATTCAAATTTTGTTCATTTTGAAATTACATTGTGAAAAACAGTTACTTTTTCTCTTTTAGCCTTCAGGCAATGGGACATAAATGACATAAAAATTCAATTATAGGCCGGCGCCGTGGCTCACTAGCTAATCCTCCGCCTTGTGGCACCGGCACACCGGGTTCTAGTCCCGGTCGGGGCGCCGGATTCTGTCCTGGTTGCCCCTCTTCCAGGCCAGCTCTCTGCTGTGGCCAGGGAGTGCAGTGGAGGATGGCCCAAGTGCTTGGGCCCTGCACCCCATGGGAGACCAGGATAAGTACCTGGCTCCTGCCATCGGATCAGCGTGGTGCGCCGGCTGCAGTGCGCTGGCAGCGGCAGCCATTGGAGGGTGAACCAACGGCAAAAGGAAGACCTTTCTCTCTGACTCTCTCACTGTCCACTCTGCCTGTTAAAAAAAAAAAAAATCAATTATAGCCAAGTAACTGGTGAAGTTTTTTCAAACAATAGCAAGAAATCTAATTTTGTGGGGTAATTGTGAATGATATATGTGTTCATGCTATTACTTATCCAAACCTTACTGCCCAACAGCAAAACCCAGACATGGGGCCGGTGCTGTGGCGTAGTGGGTGAAGCCACCTCCTGCAGTGCTGGCATCCCATATGGGCACCGGTTCAAGTCCCAGCTGCTCCACTTCCGATCTAGCTCTCTGCTATGGCCTGGGAAAGCAGTGGAAGATGGCCCAAGGCCTTGGGCCCCTGCACCCACGTGGGAGACCTGGAAGAAGTTCCTGGCTCCTGGCTTTGGATCAGCTCAGCTGCAGCCATTGCAACCATCTGGGAGTGAACCAGAGGGTGGAAGACCTCTCTGTTTCTCTCTGCCTTTGCCTCTCTGCACCTTTGCCTTTCAAATAAATAAATAAATATTTTAAAAAAACCTAGATGGGCCGGTGCCACAGCTCACTAGGCTAATCCTCCACCTGCGGCGCCGATACCCCAGGTACTAGTCCTGGCTGGGGCGCTGGATTCTGTCCCGGTTGCTCCTCTTCCAGTCCAGCTCTCTGCTGCGGCCTGGGAGGGCAGTGGAGGATGGCCCAAGTGCTTGAGCCCTGCACCTGCATGGGAGACTAGGAGAAGCACCTGGCTCCTGGCTTTGGATCGGCGCAGTGTGCCGGCCATAGCAGCCATTTGGGGAGTGAACCAATGGAAAAAGGAAGACCTTTCTCTCTGTCTCTCTCTCACTGTCTAACTCTGCCTGTCAAAATAAATAAATAAATCAAAAAAAAAAAAAACAAAACCTAGATGTGCACAATCATAATTAAGCTTAGTCATCTTTGATATCTTACCATCTTTCACGTCTAGCAAACCAGAGCTTTACACACATTTTCAATTTTTTTTTTTTCATTTCAAGGTGTATTTGCAAATATCAAATGCGGTAAGTTTGCCTGACTTAGCATGTTTAAAATTTTAGGTGTGTGGCTTATGAGCCCTTGTTTGTGTGCTTGCCCAGTCCTGCAGGTGTCAGGCCAGCCTGAAAGAGGAAGGGAGGGACTCTCGGAGGCTGGCTGTGAGCCATTCCTGGCTGATTTCCTCTCTCTTGCCCCTTGTAGAAAACTGCGCAAAGACGAGAAGAATCTTCCAGAGGACAGCTTGTGCATTTACCCTTTCCCATGGAGGACTCAGAGGGCTGGGAGTCCCTGGGAAGACTTTGGCGTTCCCTAGGGCTGCGTGGACATGAATGGGATGGGTTGACTCCCCTATCCCCCCCCCCCCGCGCGCCCAATTTTGCCTGGTGCTGCTGGGTGCTGCTTGGTGCCTGGAACTGCACCCTTAAACTTGCCTGAAGCTTTGAGTCATGTATCATGGGGTGGTGGGACTTCCAGACAAATAGATCTGACTTGGGGAGACAGAGAATCCTTGGGCCCTCTGATGCAACCTGGAGGAAGAACCCCAAAGCACAGGCAGCGAAGGCCTCGACAAGGAGGGATTCTGGGAAGGTGCTGGGCTGGAGATGTGGGAGCCGGGGTGCAGTGGCTTGCCCAGGGCTGGCTGGAAGAGGCTGCTGGATAACTTAGAAGGGACCCTGCGTTTACTGGAGAACACAGGCTTTGGAACTGGCGGTGAGGAGCCTGCCTGAGTGTAAGCTCGTCCTGTCGGCCACGTTCAGCAGCCCAGTGGTCTCTATTTGATAGAGGTATTTGAGGATTAATGAGGTGTCGTGTGTAAGGTACTTAGCAGCGTAGCTGGTGCACCCTCAGTGGATTACAGACAATTTACACTCACCCCCACACCGGGGCATCCGAATAAAGACATTGTTAGCCTGGTTGTCAACCACGCCTGTGCCGGCTCTTTACCTGAAGGCTCTGACCGCACATGACACAGCCCTGAAGCAGGGGGATTACTGAAAAGGGCTCATGGCTCCTTCCCTCACCTCTTGTCTGGACCCCTCCAACACTCCCAACCCTGCTTCCAGAAAGACCCTTTAAAGGGTGAATCCGTCTGTAATTCCTCTGCACGTCTTTGAATGGCTGGGTGCTGCCTGCACAGTGAGGAGAAAGCTCTCTAGCTGGCATACAGGTCCTCGTTAACTTGGCCTCTGATCTCTCCTGCTCCACTGTGCCCTGTGCCTCCCCCCAGCCTTCCTCCCTCTGGGCTACACGTGTGGGGGAGGGTTTCCTCCTTCATTTTTGTCTTCTTAGCTGCGAATGGTTGTTTATCTTGCAATCAGAAAAATACAATAAAAAATATAAAAAAGAAACACAGTGGAAACTCACAGCTACCCTTGTCCCCCAGTTGTTCTTCTTCCATGAGGGAACCAACTCACGTTAATAGCATTTTGTGTACCTCTATGGAATTACTTTAAGAGAATACGTGCATGTGTGTGTGTGTGTCCCCTTCCTTCTCCCTTTATAAACAAATGATGACATTATTCATACCATCCTGAACTCTGATTTTTTTTTTTAAAGATTTATTTATTTGAAAGGCAGTTACAGAGAGAGGAAGACCTTCCATCTGCTGGTTCACTCCTCAAATGACTGCAACAGCCACAGTTGGACCAGGCTGCAGCCAGGAGCTTCATCCTAGTCTTATATGGGTGCAAGAGCCCAAGCACTTGGGCCATCTTCCACTGTCCCCTCGTCCGCCTAGGCCACGAGGAGGAATGTGGATCAGAAGTGGAACAGCCAGGACATGAACTGGTATCCATATGGAATGCCAGTGTCAGAGGCAGTGGCTTAACTCTCTACACCACAACCTGGCCCCCTGAATTCTGATTTTTTTTTAAAGATTTATTTATTTATTTGAAAGGCAGAGGCAGAGAGAAAGAGTCTTCCATCTGCTGGTTCACTCCCCAGATGGCTGCAAAGGCTGGAGCTGCACTGATCCAAAACCAGGGGCCAGGAGCTTCTTCCAGGTCTCCCACATGGGTGCAGGGGCCTAAGGGCTTGGGCCATCTTCCACTGCTTTCCCAGGCCATAGCAGAGAGCTGGATCAGAAGTGGAGCAGCCAGGACTCAAACCAGCGCCTATAAAGGTTGCCGGCACTACAGGTGGCGGCTTTACTCGCTACGCCACAGCACCGGCCCGAATTCTGACCTTTTTTTTTTTTTTTTTTTTTTTGACAGGCAGAGTGGATGGTGAGAGAGAGAGAGACAGAGAGAAAGGTCTTCCTTTGCCGTTGGTTCACCCTCCAATGGCCGCCGCGGCCAGTGTGCTGCGGCTGGCGCACTGCGCTGATCCGATGGCGGGAGCCAGGTACTTCTCCTGGTCTCCCATGGGGTGCAGGGCCCAAGCACTTGGGCCATCCTCCACTGCACTCCTGGGCCACAGCAGAGAGCTGGCCTGGAAGAGGGGCAACCGGGACAGAATCCGGCGCCCCGACCGGGACTAGAACCCGGTGTGCCGGCGCCGCAAGGCAGAGGATTAGCCTAGTGAGCTGCAGCGCCGGCTCGAATTCTGACTTTTTAACCCTGAATATGTCTTGGTAATATTTCCATCTCTGTATACCAGTGTATGATAAGTTTTGTCTTTTTTTTAAACATTGCATGCTACTATTCATTTTTATGCCTCAGTATCAGGCACATAGTAAGTTAGTAATAAATATTTACTGAGTGAGATATTAAATGAATGGAACAAGGACATTTTTGTGCCTCTCTTGGAAATGTACTGAATAAGCTACTCTATTGATTTGACACAATGTACGTCACAGAATGACGGAAATCCTGCTTGTCTTATTCTTTCCCAGCCACTAGAGGGAGACATGATCCCGTCATGGAGCGCTAGAAATTGAAACAACTGGGTCGCAGGTGGTGCTTGTAGAATGCGAGCCCGCAGTAAATGTACCCGGGCCTGGCAATTTAGTGGAAGAATTCATCTGGACCAGGGCAAGCGACTTCCCTGTTTCAGCAATGTGCTTGCAAAGCAGCTCTGAAAAACAAATTTTAAAAAAGCACTGATTTGTATGTAGCATTTGCAAATGTCCATAGAGCAAAAGGGAGTATTCAAACTGAGCCCTGTACCAAAAAATCAGAGAACAGCCGAAAAATGTTGTTCCCAAAGAAACAGCCGTGTGCGTTCCTCTCTGGCGAGGAGAAATCTGGAGTTGACACCCAGTGGCTGATTCCCGGCTGCCATCAGTTCAACCATGAATTGCAAACCCCTTGCGTAGCTAACCAATGTGAGCAGCCTCTCATGTACCCACCGAGCCCTGTGGGCGCTACTTGTCCTGTGAGATGGGGACGCCAGGTCTGCCAATCACGTGAGTCCATTACCCAGTGGACCCGCGAGCATGTTGTGCGCGTCACAGCAGTGTTGCCCAAACCTGGATCGTGAAACCACCCTGTGGCTCGTGAAAAATGGCATTTCCTGGGTGTGCCCCAGAGCTCCTGTTAGAGAAACTTCTGGGAAGAGGCCTGGGGGGTTTCCATTTTTAGTAAGTGAGCCACGGACTCTTAGGATACAGCTCTGGGGAAAGTCTGCTCTCGGGTATTCTAACTGGGCTTGGATGCCAGAGTTCTCTCCCTAGCTCGCTTCGCGATAGGCCTGCCGGAGGGGCGCTCTGCAGAGTTCTGGAACTTGCTCCAGGATGGACATTGAATTTCTCTGCCTACCTCCTCGACAACCAGGGACCAAACTGCCCTAATCTGCTTTGAGCAGGAGAGCTGGCTCCTAGCTTTCCTTACCAGGGCTGGGGAATGTCTGACTTGGCCAAGGCAACTGCAGGTTGGGCTCAAGATTCAGTGCATCTATAGCAGGCTAATGTTGAAGTTGATCGTTTTGTATGGCCCCGGAATGATCTTTGGTATAAATATCCAAAGGGCCCTTGGTAGGAAAAAGCATTCCCCACCCCTGCTTAGACCAAGGCTTCCTTAGATCCGGGAGTCCTTTCTTCCAAGCATCCCCGGGTTGTTTCCAAGCCATCATTTACTGAGATTTACAGCGAATCAGGCACTGATTACAGCAAATCAGACAATTCATTCCTTCTCTTCCTCCTGACATCCTGCAGCTTTGTGTGTTGTTCCCAGCTTATGCAGGGAGATCAAAGAGGTCAAGTATGTGTCCAAGGGCACAGGGCTGCTAAATGAAAACCCACCCTGGGCTCAAGGGTCCCCAAGTCTGGGTCCTGCTGTGGGTTCTCCTGGCCTGCCTGGGGGTGCCTCTCTGTTCCCCATCCCTTCCTAGCCTTAGGAGTCCCATGCCCTCGCCTCAACCACATGCTTAGGTTGGAGGACAGAGCCACAGAAGTAGTTTGGAGAGCGCATGAGTGGAAGAGTGAGGGTCATCTTGGGAAGGATGCAAGGCTGGGCCTGTGCACCTGCGGAGTTCAGATGAAGCCCCAAAGGGTGATCAGCACCTTGCCACCCTCCTCCCCCGGGGTCTGAAAATCCAGCTGGCTCAGGTAACAAACTCTGGGAATGACCATAACTATATCTCTCTTTTTAAAAAATATTTATTTATTTATTTGAAAGGCAGAGTTACAGAGAGGCAGAGGCAGAGAGAGAGAGAGGGAGAGAAAGAAAGAGACACAGACAGAGAGAGAGAGGTCTTCCATCCATCGAGTCATTCCCCAGATGGTTGCAATGGCCAGAACTGCGCTGATCCAAAGCCAGGAGCCAGGAGCTTCTTCCAGGTCTCCCACGCAGGTGCAGGGGCCCAAGGACTTGGGCCATCTTCCACTGCTTTCCTAGGCCACAGCAGAGAGCTGGATCGGAAGTGGAGCAGCTGGGACTCTAACTGGCGCCCATGTGGGATGCCAGCACTGCAGGTGGCGGCTTCACCCACAACACCATCAGTGGCAGCCCCCAGATATGATTTGAACCTTCTGTTACCTGCTAGGTACTGAAACTCCCTGCCTCTTAGTCTTTCACTGGTAAAAATGGGACCATAAGTAGTACCTACCTTGTCAGATGGTCTTGGGGATTCGGTGAAACAGCACAAGCACCTGCTGGGTGAATGGTCATTGCATCTTCCTCCTCCTCCTCCTCATCTGAGAGCAGGTGCCTTCATTACTTTGTCTCTATAGACACCCACAGCATTCTTGTTTCCAGCTTTGAGGGGGGCATTCTCACCCAGAGCTCAGTGCACGAGGGCAAGAAGCATTCTCAAAGAAGTGTTTTCTGAAAGAACAAATAGAATGCTGAGTGTCTGAGAAACGTCAAGCTGAAGAGAACTGAAGAGGATGTCAAGAATGATCTCCATTGGATGGCATTTCACTCTATTTTTCATTAAAAAAATAGTTATGGGGTTGGTGGTGCAGCAGGTTAAAGCCCTGGCCTGAAGCACCGGCATCCCATATGGGCACTGGTTCAAGACCCGGCTGCTCCACTTCCGATCCAGCTCTCTGCCATGGCCTGGGAAAGCAGTGGAAGATGGCCCAAGTCCTTGGGCCCCTGCACCCATGTGGGAGACCCAGAAGAAGCTCCTGGCTCCTGGCTTCAGATCAGACCAGCTCTGGCTGATGTGGTCATTTGGGGAGTGAACCAGAGGATGGAAGACCTCTCTTCTCTCTCTCTCTCTCTCTCTCTCTCTCTCTCTCTGCCTCTGTATTTCTGTAATTCTGCCTCTCAAATAAATAAATAAATCTTAAAGAAAAAAAGAATTGAATTTCCTGGAAGGAGGCAAAAACCCCCTCACTTTTATTGGGTGCAAAAAATTTTAAAATCCATGCAGAGTTTTTCTGTAATACTCATTTTGCGTGAACTTTTCAAAAACACCTTGTTGCATGAATTTCAGAATGGTTTTGCACCAAAAACCTTACCTTTTAATTCCATTTTCCGCTGTACCCTCGTACAGCTGATCTGTGTTCCTGCAAGTGTGAAACTTTAGCACCTACTCGTGTTTCCCCAGTGGGTCAACGGCAAAGCCAGGGTCACCCTAGGGTGGCCACCCTCTTAGCAAGCTGTAGCTGGCGTCTGGGAGAGTATGAGGGAACAGACTGGCTTGAGTGTGGGCGGAGCAAGCAAAGCTGCCTGGACAGACTTAGAAAGCACGTGGAGTTCTAAAAACAAACAAACAAACAAACAAACAAACAAACAAAACAGAGGAAAACCATGAGTGGAGTAGCCAGAGGCCCCAGCACATTTGACAATGTTGGCAAGTGTCTAAGCACCTTTGCTGGCTGTAGTTCCCCAGTGTAGGAAGGCATTGAATAATGGAGGAGAAAATTGTACTTTCTCTGGGTAGCTCACTGGACCAAGCAGTAACCTATGTGAGAGAAGCACCTCTTGTCTGAGCTCGGAAGACCAAGTCTGTCTTTTAGATTAGCCATTCTTGCAATGCACACTCCAGGAGGGTGAGTTGATGTGGGCCTACGGTCCACTAGGGGGCATTCCCCACAACTTTCCATGACATGAACGACTAACTTGAAAATGTCCAACACATTTACAAGAAGAAGTAGAGAAAAACTTCATTCCATTTTTTGGGGGGTGGGGTGGCAATACTAAACTCTCAGGAATCAGGCAGTCTCATTAGAATTTGTGGCCTCTTAAACTGTATCTGTCTATACTGCATCACCTTTTCGACCTCATTTCTGGGACTATTCCTCGGTCTGACCTGGTATTAACGCTACCTTACTCTGAGCCAGAAGAGCCAGCAGGATTGCATCAGACTCATTCGTAAAATTGCATCTTACAAGTGGCCACTGTTTCTGACTGTTCATGCCCACGCCCTGCTGGGGCTGCTTTCTCTCTTCCCGCTCAAGAGAGCAGGGGAGGCAAAGACGAGGATGAGCATTCTTTTTGCTGTTTGGTTTCAAATCACTTAGAAAATCCAGGCATGCAAGAGCGGGTACAAAATGCAAGTACGTGCAAGGAGCAGTACACAGGACTAGAAGTCATCTTAGCTGTTTGCTTACAAATCTCGAAGACCGAGTCTGAGGCACATGAGTGTGACGTCCAGAGCCTGGCTGTCCAGGTGGTCCACTTCAACTACAGGTCACAGGGACCCGTCCTGTGTTCTCGGCGCCCAGCTCTCAGGTTAGGGCTATCCTGGTGCTTATGACCTTTGTTGTCTTCCTAGGGGCTCAAACCCAGAACAGAAGTTATATAAAAATGCTCACAGGTGATCATGCCTAGACCAGCACTGGGGAAAATGTCGCTCAACAACACTTAGGTTTTATAGGACACTCATGGCTCAGTTTAGACAACAAATGTGAGAAAGTATCCCAGGTAACTGTGGGGTTAGCAGGTAGGTGGACAAAGATTGGTGTGCAGGGGCATGGCATTGTGGTACAGCATGTTCATTAGCCACCTGGTATGCCTGCATCCCATCTTGTAGTGCCTGGGGTTGAGTCCCACCTCTGATTCCCATCCAGGGTCCTGCTAATGTGCCTGGGAGGCAGCAGATGATGGTCCAAATACTTGGATTCCTGCCACCCCTACGGGAGACCCGGATGGAGTTTCTGGCTCCTGGCTTGGGCCTGGCACAGGCCCAAGTGTTGTGGACGTTTGGAAAGTGAACTAATAGATGGAAGATACCTCTTTTTCCATCACTCTGCCTTTCAATTAAATAATATTTAGGAACAAAACAAAAATGGAGTTGGAACTTTCACTCTGTCACATGTATGTCATCGCTCTGAGCCTCAGTTTCCCTATCTATAAAACAAAGACCGTTCCAGGGAACAGAAGAGGAGTGAATGAAATAAAAATGAACCAACCTGGGGCTGGTGCTGTGGTGTAGCAGGTGAGGCCGCCACCTGCAGTGCTGGCATCCCATATGGACACCGGTTCGAGTACCGGCTGCTTCACTTCTAATCCAGCTCTCTCCTATGGCCTGGGAAAACAGTGGAAGATGGCCCAAGTCCTTGGGTCCCTGCACCCACATGGAAGGCCCAGAGGAAGCTCCTGGCTCTTGGTTTCGGATCAGCACAGATCCAACTGTGTGCAGCCATCTGGGGAGTGAACCAGCAAATGTAAGACCTTTCTTTCTCTCTGCCTCTGCTTCTCTGTAACTCTGCCTTTCAAATAAATAAATAAATATTTAAAAAAATGAACCAACCTATGTAAGCCTCCCAACTATGGTGCCTGAGACAGGAAGGAGGGAGAGAGAGAGGTCTTCTGTCTGCTGGTTCACTTCCCAAATGGTCACAATGGCCAGGGATGGACCAGGCCAAAGCCAGGAGCCAGGAACCAGGAGCCAGGAGCCAGGAGCTTCATCTAAGTCTCCCACGTGGGTGCAGGGGTCCAAGCACTTGGGCCATCTTCTACTGCTTTCCCAGGTGCATTAGCATGGAGCTGGATCGGAAGTGGAGTGGCTGGGACTTGAACCAGCACCCATGTGGGTTGCCAGCATTGCAGCCGACAGCTTAACCCTTTATGCCACAACGCCAGCCCCTGTAGCTTCCTTTCTATTTCCACAAAACACAAGAGTCTATAGAGCTCTATTGAAATTCAACTTGGAAAGGTCAAACTGCTTCTATGAACTCTGCTTTGTGAGTGGTTGAGATAACCCCGTCACAGCGCATTTGTAATCCCACCTTTCCCATTCGTCACCACCAAATCAAGTGATGAGACATTCCCTTCTCTTCGATGAACTCCATGAGTTGAGGGTTTCTTCTCTCACATCCTCTGAAAACAGAGCCACACATGCCCACAGGAAATGAAAACAAGCCTGTTCCCATCAGACTCTGGAGCAGATCCAGGCATCCCAGGACCCCAACCGTCCCCCCTGGCCCCAGGCCCAGTAGAGGCAGGGCAGCCACCCTAAGGCACCCATAGCACCACACCCTGCTGGTCGCTGTAGGCTTCTTGCCTCCTCTCCCTCTTTTCCCATCAGCTCTTGCTTTTTCTGCTTTGACAGCATTTTATTTAGGTCACCTTTCAGTAGTTTCTTTCCTACAGATAATCATCCCCTCACCTCTTCACTCTAGTATTTCCAAGTTGAAGCCTTTGGCAAGAAGGCAATGCCACATTAATTAATAAAAAGTATATAAAGGAGCCGGTGCTGTGGTATAGCAGGTAAAGCCACTACCTGCAGTGCCAGTATCCCACAAGGACTCTGGTTCAAATCTTGGCTGCTCCACTTCTGATCCAGCTCTCTGCTATGGCCTGGGAAAGCAGTGGAAGATGGCCCAGGTCCTTAGGCCCCTGCACCCACGTGGGAGACCCAGAAGAAGCTCCTGGCTCCTGGCTTCAGACTGGTGCAGCTCCAGCCATAGCGGCCAACTGGGGAATGAACCAGCAGATGGAAGACCTCTCTTTCTCCCTTTCCCTCTCCTTTTCTCTCTGTGTAACTCATTCAAATAAATAAATAAATAAATATTTTAAAAAAATAAATAAGATACAGTGCACATTTCCACGGGCTTTTTAAAGCAGCCTCGTATCAGCCGAATGCCTGGATTGTTCTGGAGGGTGCTAAGGGACCGGGAGGGATGCGTGAGCTTTAAAGCCAATCGCAGCAGGTGCAGGGGGAGGCGCTGTGCAGGGTCCAGGGGGCTGACACAGTGAGAGCTTTATTCAGGTTCTGTGCTTCAGCATGGGGAGGACTTCACCAGCAGAGAGGGGCCCACGGCAAGGCGAGGAAGGTGCACCTTGATGGCGAGACCCGGAAGAAGCTCCTGGCTCCTGCCTTCAGATCAGTGCAGTTACAGTCCTTGCAGCCATCTGGGGAGTGAACCAGGGGATGGAAGACTCTCTCTCTCTCTCTCTCTCTCTCTCTCTCTCTCCTCCCCCCCCGCTCCTTCTCTGTGTAACTCTGACTTGCAAATAAATAAATCTTTTAAAAAATAAATACCAGTAAATTAATGTTGTCCATCATATATGGTGAGGTGTTTAAAGAGTGCATATGCAAATTATGGATGGATTTCCAATTTTCTGTGTTAAAATAAGCTTTTAATTGCATTTTCCAGGGTTGACGCCGCGGTGTAGTGGGTTAAGCCACTTCCTGCAGCACTGGCATCCCTTATGGGTGCCGCACTGTAGAGTCCCAGCTGCTCCTCTTCCAGTCCAGCTCTCTGCTGTGGCCTGGGAAAGCAGTGGAGGATGGCCCAGCTAGTTGGGCCCCTGCACCCACGTGGGAGACCCAGAAGAAGCTCCTGGGTTCTGGCTTTGGATCAGCTCAGCTCTGGCCATTTTGGCCATTTTGGGAGTGAACCAAAGGGTGGAAGACCTCTCTCTCTCTGTAACTCTACCTTTAAAATAAATAAATCTTAAAAAAGATTCCATTTTCCATGCTGTTTGGGAAGTGCCCTTGTATCACATGAGTGGATTTCAACAACCCAATGCTTACTTCCAAAAGATGACTTATTGGTGAGCATTTGTGTGGTAGGATATTTGGGGGACAGGAAGACCTTTGGATGTCACCATGTGAGTGCTTCCTCAGGCAGGTCATGGGTGAGGTGGAATGAGACTGGGACCCTACTGAGTGAGGCACCCACCTCTAGGTTTCAGGGGCCTTGGAAAGATCTAACCACTGGTTTTAACTATTTTTAAAAATATTTATTTATTTATTTGAATGTCAGAGCTACACCAAGAGAGAAGGAGAGGCAGAGAGAGAGAGAGAGAGAGAGAGAGAGAGAGAGAGAGAGGTCTTCCGTCCTCTGGTTCACTCCCCAATTGGCTGCAATGGCTGGAGCTGCATTGTCCAAAGCCAGGAGCCAGGAGCTTCTTTGGGGTTTCCCACATGGGTGCAGGGGCCCAAGGACTTGGGCCATCTTCTGCTTTCCCAGGCCATAGCAGAGAGCTGGATCAGAAGTGGAGTAGCTGGGACTTGAACTGGCACTCATATGGGATTCTGGCACTGCAGGCAGTGGCTTTACCCACTACACCACAGCACCAGCTCCCAGTATTAACTATTTCAAGAATTCTTCCCTGGGTAGTTTGGCACAGCATGAAGCCACTGCCTAGGATCTCTCCACCCCATATCAAAGTGCCTATTCTGAATCCTGGCCACTCCACTTCTGATCTAGCTTCCTGCTAATGCACACCCAGGAGACAGCAGAGGATGGCTCAAATGCTTAGGTCCCGATACCCCGTGGGAGACCCAGATTGCATTTTGGGCTTCTGGATTCAGCCTGGCCCAGCTCTGGATGTTGTAGGCATTTAGGGGAGAGAACCAATACAGGAAAGACCTTTCTACCTTTCAAAGAAGAAAATAAATAAATATTTTTTTAAAAAAAGGCATCCTCTCTAGCTTTGGTCCTGGCTCAGATGGTGTTGGAATCATCACCCTTCCTGCCCTACATTACTCTGGGTAAAGTTCCACCCCTGGGTACCGTGTCTTTCTCGATGGTCCAGGTGAGTCAGAAGGGAATTTGCTCACTCACACTCACTGTCTGTAGTGAGTGTTCCTGTAGTGAGGTTCTCCCATAAAAGGAACAGCCTCTGTGGGCATTTGGGGCTCTTCAAAAAGACATGCTGCTCCCTTGGGTGATGGACTGCCTTCTGAAGGGGCTGGCACAGCAGCCAGGGCTCTGCTTCTTCACAGGCGACAGGGCACTGAGGAGGGCGTGTCTGCAGGAGACTAGCCGTGCGCAGAGCGCAGACATCCAGTTGTCTTTATTCTTGGTTGACTACAGGCATGCTATGGCAGTAAAGGGGCTGGGCTCTGTCCTGGTTCAAATCCTTTCCAGCTTGCAACAGTTTGGATGAGTTGGATGTTTGAAGGTGTCCCAAAGGCCCCTGGGTCAAAGGCGTGGTCCCCAGGGTGGTGCCCCTGGGAAATGGTGGAATGAGGTGGGCCTGCTAGGCAGTCATTAGGTCACTGGGGCGTGCGCTTGGAAGGGAGTTCCCATAAGAGGGTTGTTTCCAAAGCCTGCGTTGGGCCCGGCCTCTCTCTCTCTCTCTCTCTGCTCCCTGCCTCACCACGTGTACCTTCCTCCACGTGTACTGCCTGTCTCTTGCCATGCGATGTCCTGTGCCATCTGTGGGCTCTGCCAGCAAGAATCTCATCACCAGAAGCCAAACCAATGGGCTCTGTTTGACCTTGGACTGTGAACCTCCAGAACTGTGAGCCGACATAGGTCTCTTTCCTTTAAAGTAGCCCTCCTAAGGTATTTCATGATAGTAACAAAAGGCTAGGACACAACAGGCTGTGTGACCTGTGGCTTGTGATCCAAGAGCCTTCCTTAGAGTTCCATTGCAGAGCCTTGCTTGTTGTTAACAGCCGGCGCTGTGGCTCACTAGGCTAATCCTCTGCCTGTGGCGCAGGCACCCCGGGGTTCTAGTCCCGATTGCTCCTCTTCCAGTCCAGCTCTCTGCTGTGGTCCGGGAATGGAGTGGAGGATGGCCCAAGTGCTTAGGCCCTGCACCCCATGGGAGACCAGGAGAAGCACCTGGCTCCTGGCTTTGGATCAGCGCAGTGCGCTGGCTGCAGCGGCCATTGGGGGGTGAACCAACGGAAGGAAGACCTTTCTCTCTGTGTCTCTCTCACTGTCCACTCTGCCTGTCAAAAAAAAAAAAAAAGAATCACCAAGTGGAACTGATTTTCATGAACCATCACTCAAAATGTCCTCCTTAAGGAGAAAGGAGTATGTGGGTCCTGGGTACCTGGAAACAGGGAAGTGGAGACTGGCAAAGGTGAACCTGTGCTCTCTGCAGCCCTTGCCTGGTGGATCGCACCACCTCACAATCTCCTGTCCAGGAATCGAGAAACTCTGCCTTACAAAAACCGGAGCGACACCAGGACTCCCGGCGTTAAGGGAAACTGGACTTGTGTGGGGGCAGCAGAGGCTTTTGGTGAACTGCTGTTCGTGGCTTATAAAGAAGGGGCTTCTCTGGGCGTGCCGTCTGCCTTCACCACCTGTGGACCACATTCCCATTAACACAGGGCAACCTTAGGCGAGGCTGGCACTGCAAAAGCTTCCCTCCAAACTCCCCGCTGGTTGTCGTCTTTTTTTTTTTTTTTTAAGATTTATTTAAAAAATACACACACGCACAGAGAGAGAGGTCTTCCATATGCTGGTTCACTCCCCAGATGGCCACAGTGGCTGGAGCTGTGCCAATGCGAAGCCAGGAGCCTGGAGCTTCTTCCTGGTCTCCCACACAGGTGCAGGAGCCCAGGGACTTGGGCCATCTTCCACTGCTTTCCCAGGCCGCAGCAGAGAGCTGGATCATAAGTGGAGCAGCTGGGTCTAGAAGTGGCGCCCATATGGGATGTCGGCACTGCAGGTGGCAGCTTTATCTGCTATGCCACAGCGCCGGCCCTTCTACTGGTCTTCTTTTCCTGGAAATGGTGCTCAGTCAGGAACCCGTCCTATACACCTGTGTGCAGGTGGTCTGACGATCAGACACAAACGGGTCTCACCAACATCTTGTGGGCGTCCATCTGCTACTTGTCTTTCGTTTTCACTACCAGTGGCTGCCTTAACATTTGTAATTTAATTATTAGAGAGACAGGGCAATGTCCCATGAGCTGGTTCACTCCCCAGATGCCTCCAACAGCCAGAGCTGGGACAGGCTAAAGCCAGGAGCAAGAACTCAAAGCAGGTGTCCCTTGTGGGTGGCAGAGACCCAAGTACTCGCCATTAGCTGCTGCCTCCCTGAACCAGCAGCTTCTCAGTCACCACCCTGCAGGCTGTCTTCACACCTGGGGCCAAGGCGGGTCGGGGAGGGCGACCCGGTAGAGCGGGGGGAATCGGGGCTGCCACCAGGGGGCGCAAGGCGCTGCCGCCCGCGCAAGACCGGGGCGCCGAGGCAGGTGCGCCCCCGTGCTGCGTCCACAGGTGAGCGGAGGCGGCACCTGCGTGAAGGGCACGGCTGAGAGCCCAGCCTCCGCCTCCAGCCCGTGCCTCTCCAGGGGCACCAGGTTCCAGCCTCCGCTGGGGGCTTGGGCATCCACAGCCTCTGTGACGCTTCCCCCACTGGGGTTCTTCTTCCTGACGCCCCCGTGGGGCCAGGGCCTCGGGACGTGCTGCCCAAAGTGGCCCCCGGCGCCGGCAGCTCCAGTAGGCGGCTTGCGCGTGGCAGCGCCTGCCCGGAGAGCTCGGACACGTGGGCCCTTCCGCTGACCCCCCGCTCTCGCCAAGCCCTTGGCGGGCTTTAAAAGGAAGCCGCGGCTCCACGGCGAAGTCGCGGGCGATCTCCGCGCCCCGCCCCGCAGCCGGAGCCGCCTCGGGGAACTTGCGGCGCGCGGAGGCGGCGGCGAGGGCCCCGCGGGCCGCGCGTCCGCCCGGTGCGCTCTGCGCCTCTGCGGTTCCGCCCGTGGCGAGCGGCCGGCCGCCGAGCGCGCCCCGGCCAGCGCTGCGCTCTGACGAAGGGCGCGCGTTCCGGACGAGCGGCGCCTGCTTCGCCTGGCTTGCGCCCGCCGGCCCCGGGTTGGTATTCACGGCCGAGGGCGGACGCGCCGGGCTGCGGGAGCGGGGTCCCCGCCGCGCGCGGCTGCGGAGGCGGCGCTCGGCTGGGCTGCGGGCTGCCCGCGGCGCCCCGCTCTTTCTGGAAGCCCCGGACGCGGTTCCGGAGGGAAGCGCAACTTCCGAGGGGCGCGGGGCGCTGGCTGCGCGCTCCGCGGTCGGGTGGGCGCCCGCGCGCGCCGCCGGGTTCGGCCAAGTGCTGGAAACTTGGCGGTGTTTGCTGCCGGGGGAAGCCGTGTGCCGGGAACACACAGAGCTGTGAACACGCTTCTTCCGCTATCTTTTCTGGGGGAAAAAAAATGTGGTTTCCACGTGCGTTCTAGAAGAGAGAAAAATACAAGGTTCGGTTATTTCAAAAGGTCTCCTGTTAACGCTTGCTCAAGACGTTAATCTGGAGGCGATTAAAAACTCAATTTAGGACACGTTTCGTGGTGGTTCTGAGTGACCCGGCTGGACTGATCATCTCGCATTTCTCAGAATGTATTTATAACACAGGAAAGGTAACATTTAGGAGTAAATCCATCCATAAAAATAGGATCAGCTTTTATTGATACATCCGCTTTGAAGGATGAGACGCTGCAATGAGTCTTCATGAAAAAGAATAAGATGCTGCAAATTTTATCCAACATGCAATGGTTCAGAATTCATCTCGTGGATCGTTTTAGTTGATTTTTTTTTCACTTCATAAATGTATTGGAAAATAGTAATATAAAATATTGAAGGCTTGACTTGAAGACTCGTCGGGTAAGTTTGACAATCCGTGTGGAACCATGGAGAACTGTATGCTTGAGTATTGGACTTGATAATTTAGAGCGTAGCATGTTGTTTTAAGACATGGGACCTGATATTTTTTTCTGAGTAGGCTTATTGCAATGTGATTTATGTAAGGTTAAATAGGATCGATTTAGGTGGACCACTCTGCAAACCTGACCCAGCACCCCAATTCCTAATCTTGACAGCCGCCCCACCACCCTCAGAATCCTCTTTGCAACTCTTTGTAGTTAACCCTTTCCACCACCTATCGTTCTTGATATTTTACTTTTGCTTGTCAGCATGTTTTTACTTGGAAATAATTGCCTTCTCTTGCTCTTCTCAAAAGAAAAAAAATAAACTAAATTCTTCCCTTTTTATGAGATATGTTGGATTGCAGTGTTGTTGTTTTAACCCTATACACAGTGGGATACATTGAGGCAAAGTTATTTGCAGATGAGAAACTAGGGAGTTTGGTTATGTGTGAAATTTGTCTTGGTCTCACAGCATTGCTTCTCAGCAAATTGGGATCTCCTTGTGGTGTAAGGCTTCGATTATGGGGTGCATCGTTAATTACCCTGAGCTGAAATACAAGGCCATTTTAAAAATTGCTATTTATGTAATATTAGTAGCATGTGTTGTTCACTTGTAATCTTAGCATTTAAATACTTTTATTATACTTGAGATTAAGAAAGCTGCCTGAAATTACATGTTACCCAGTGGTGAGGCACAACAGAGGAACAGAAAATGGCAACTTGAAGACATGTAGAGAATGATTGTGGTTGCTTAAATTAAAATACCTTCATAGGTATTTTAAGGTCTGTGCCCAACTTATTTGTAGATGTCTGGATTTTTTTTTTCCATTTCTGTGCTGATGGTTTGAAATCTAGATTTGCCTGAAGGATAAAGACACAATCAGGAGTGGAGCTGAATGTGGAACCCAGGTAGTATTCTGCTATGGGCTGTATAGCATCCATATCAGAAATCGGATCTGCTATGGGCTGTATTATAGCATCTTGACTGCTCAGCTAAACATGCCCCAAAATTCTGTTTTCTGTCCAACTAAATAAGCTCCAGTGGGCTGCTAGGGGAATTAGGCTAATTAGGGGCTTGATCTCGTTTTGGAGGCTACTCATACATGTAATTGTTCTCAAGAGAAAAGCACGTAAATCGCTTGTTAAGGATCAGTTCAATCGTGATTTCTGGAGTGGTTTTTCCTTATTAAGTTGATCAAGGGCCATAGTTGTTTGCTTTGGAAAGACACATTTACAGTTAATGATGGCTGAATAGCACGTACACACATCATGGACCCTTGATGCTTGGGAAATGCGTTATCTTTTCCAGGAAAGTCCTCCTAGTTTCTGCTTTTATGAGTGGGAATCCATAACGTCGTGTGGGGACACCCAGGTGTGGGGTGTTTGAGCAGAATGCCCGGGGAAGCGTGAGGAGGAAGAGAATGGGAATGAACTACCAGTCTGCAAGCCTCAGACTGTGGCACCGGGAGGATGTGGCATTTTGTACACACACACACACACACACACACACACACAATGCTGACTGGCGCCCCAGCAGCCCAGCTATTTGGACTGGTGGTGATGGACTTGTGTTGAACAGAAGAAAGTAAAATTGAGAATCAAAAATCTTCTGGGTGGCCACAGGGCAGGTGAATTTAAACTGTCTGGAAATGGTGGCTAACACTGTAGGTATTTCCAAGAGCATGCCAATAGGCTGGCCATACTGTGAGATGAGTATTAATACCTTACAGGATGCTTTCGCATATGAGGGCACTTGCATTAGCAAGATGCTGAAGTCAGGAGCCAGAGGTGGGTAAGCCACCCAGGCACTCCAGTGTGGAATGGAAGTGTCTTAACCACTAGGCCAAACTCCTGTCTTAAACTTCTCCCTTAATTCCATTTTCCGAGGACTTTTGGAGGTACCCTCCCCCATCATTTCCTCTTCACGCACTGTGAAAAATGTGCTCATAATTGGCCTTGTTCTGTTGAAGGAGGTGTGGAAACTCGGGAACCTGATTTGGCTGAGGTCACCTGGGCGTCAGGCAGCGCTGAGACCAGCACCCAGTGTTCTGCCCTGTCCACTGAGCCAGAGTATGCACAAAGACAGGCTTGTGGTCTTTAGCTAGACTTACAGTGCTTGATAAAATCAGGCTATTCTTTTTGGAATGTCTTTCTGCCATGTCTGGGGCCTGCCTTTGTCTCCTCCACAGAATCGCTGTCAGTATTTAGAAGTTCTGAAACCTCCAAGTTCAGGCTCGAGAACCATAGTGTGTTCCCAGCCAGTGTGGCAGAACACAGCGCCCCATCCAGCGTGCACAAAAAGCCTTTCCGCTGAATGCGGACGTGATCCGAGCAGGCCCGACACGTGTATGAGTGCTCGAGGATTAAGGAGAGAGACGTCTCTGGACAGAAAAGTTATTGGCCACGAAGGACATGCACAAAGTTACGGTGACTGACTAAAGCAAATGGACATGCTAAGACCGGAGCACTTCTCAGCATCGGGATGTCTGGGTGTGTGTTCCTTTGTTGGCCAAGTGAAATTCCATGCTTGCCAGGCCCAACAATTAAAGTCTTTAGAGATGTTGTGGTCCCAGAGGCCTGGCTTGGGCTTTCAGACCACGTGTTGAGAAAATCCTGTCCAACAGTGTTGAAGGAATTTAATCGCTTTGGGACTCTCTCCTTTGACTAGTTTATAGGTCTGTTTTAAAATAGGACTACTCAGGTCATCAGGTCTACTCAGCACTTCGCAGTAGAAAATTCTTCCTTTGCCACCTGTTCTGCTCTCTAGGACCACTCCACTGGTTAAAGAAAATCTCTCTGCCCTGGGAACCAAGTTAGTAATTATCCATGATGCCACCAGAAATAGTTGTCACATGAATCTAGATGCATCTGAAAGATATCCAGCAAGTGGCCAGGTGTTGTGGTGCAGTGAGTCAAACTGCTGTTGGGGAAGCCCACATCTCCTATCAGAGTGCTGGCTGGAGTCCTAGCTAATCCATTTCCTATCCAGCTGCCTGGTTGAGGCACCTGCTAAAGCACCTGGGTAGACCAGGGTGGAGTTCTTAGCTCACAGCTTTGGCCTGGCTCAGCTCTGGATGTTTTGGCCATTTGGAGAGTGAACCAGGGAATAGAAGATGGAACTCTCTCTGTCCCCATCATTCAGCTTTTCAATTTTTTTTTTTTTAAAGATATCCAGGGCTGCCACTGTGGCATAGCGGGTAAAGCTGCTGCTTGTAGTGCCGGCATCCCATACTGGCGCCAGTTCGAGTCCAGGCTGCTCAATTTCTAATCCAGCTCCCTACTAATGTGCCTGGGAGAACAGTGGAAGATGGCCCAAGTGCTTGGGCCCCTGCATCCATGTGAGAGACCCAGAAGAAGCTCCTGGCTCCTGGCTTTGGATCAGCCCAGCTCTGGCCATTTGGGGAGTTAACCAGCAAATGGAAGACTTCTCTCTCTCTGTCTCTGCCTCTGCTTCTTTGTAACTCTGCCTTTCAAATGGCTAAATAAATCTTAAACAGTAAAAAAAAAATATATGTCCAGCCCAAAGGGAACCTAGCCTTTTTATTATTTTTTTGAAGATTTCTTTATTTGAAAGAGTTATAAAGAGGGAGAGACAGATCTTCCATCTTCTGGTTCACTCCCCAGATGGCTATAATGGTCATTGCTGGGCCAGGCCAAAGCTGGGAGTCAGGTCTCCCATATCAATGGCAGGGGCCCAAACACTTGGGCCATTATCTGCTGCTTTTCTCAGGCCATTAAAGGGGAGCTGGATTGGTAGAGCAGCTAGAACTTGAACTGGCACTCATATGGGGTGCTGGTGTCGCAGGCTGCCCAAGTCCAAGCTATTCTGATACCACTTTCTGCTAAAATGCCTGGGAAGGCAGCAGAAGACAGTCTATGTGGGAGACCCGGATGAAGCTCCTGGCTTCAGTCTGCTGTAGCCATGACTGTTACAGGCATGTGGGGAGTAAACTAGTGGCTGGGAGGTCTCAGTTTCTCCCTCTCTGTCACTCTGCCTTTCAAGAGGTGGAGAGAAAGATTTTCCATCTGCCTGTTCACTCCCAAATGATAGCAGTGAAGCCAGGAACCCAGAACTCTGTCCGGTCTCCATGTGGGTGGCAGGGTCTCAAATACTTGGACCATCTTCCCAGGCACATAGGTAGCTGGTTCAGACGGACTCAAATCAGCACTCATGGGATGCTGGTGTAGCAAATGATGGCCCAAACTGCTGTTCTACAACGCCAGCCCTTCAAATAAGTACATTTTAAAAAAGGCTAAAATAGTAAATTTCATGTTGTATGTATTTTTTAAAGACTTATGTATTTATTTGAAAGGCAGAGTTACAGAGAGGCAGAGGCAGAGAGCAGAGAGGGAGAGAGAGGTCTTCCATCTGCTGGTTCACTCCCCAAATGGCTACAATGGTCCAAGCTGTGCCATCCGAAACCAGGAGCCAGGAACTTCTTCCGGGCCTCCCATGCAGGGGTGGGGGCCAACGGACTTTGCCATCCTCTACTGCTTTCCCAGGCCATAGCGGAGAGCTGGAACAGAAGTGGAGCAGCCAGGACTGGAACTGGTGCCTTTATAGGCTGCCAGCACTGCAGGCGGCAGCTTTACCCACTACACCACAGCGCTGGTCCCTGTTGTGTGTATTTTAATCACAAATTTTGAGAAAACATTGGAAGCTTCCGTTTTTATGATAATTAGCACTACTTGCTTTACCCTGCCTGCTTTCTGTTTGGAATCAGGGTTTGTATCTGTTGATCAGCAATCCAAGGACAGGTTGTTCTCAGGATGGTTCAGCTTCCGATTTTCCAGCTTTATGATGGAGCGAAAGAGATGCACATTTTGTAGAAGCCGAATTTCCGGTCTTGCATTGTGACCTCCTTCTGGGCTGGTCATGTGACGCACTCTCTTGTGGAGGGCAGAAGCAGTCAACCCTGTGATCATGACGGAAACCAGCTGACACTTGCCGCCGGCTGTGTGGCCAGGGGAGGGTGGTCGGTAGGTGATGTGGATCAGATGCATTTTCCGCTTACTGATGTCTTTAATTTATGATGTCAAGGGGCACCTGTAATTGAAATGGGAAATTCTGTACTCGTGATTAGTAAATGTGTGCAGGTGTAAATATGTTTCTAAAACTCTTAATTATATATTATTCTTGAGCTACTTTTCTCTTCTCTCCCTTGTCATTTTTTTGTATTTTTTGGGGTGTTGCTTGAGAGGGCTACACCTTTGTGTTTTATCACCTTAGCCAGTCTTTCCTGCCCTTCAGCTCCTTGAAGACAGGGTGCCTGTTTTGGGGCCCTTAGTGTCCTGTTCAGCACAGTGCCACACTCTCTGAGGGCGGCCCATCTCTGAACGATACCCTTGACCTGGGGAGATCTTGCATTTTAACCATGATTTCTCATTTTCTCCCTTACAGCAGTTCTTACTGAGTTGCAGTAGAAGGTGACTAAGAAGTAGTACCTTGAAGGAGTTTAACTTTAATTCCTTTCTGTCCTACCTGCCTCCACCATGTGTATGAAAGATTCAATGTAATAAGGGGAATTAGCTCTGTGTCAGTAATTAGAGGGGTGCTAGGAGCGGGAAAACGTACTGTGGTGTAAAACCAGCCACCGCACGCGCTTTACATGCTTCTCATGGACAACGTAGGTTTTCCGTGGGAAAGCAGCAGGAGATTAGAGTGGATTGATGAGTTGGGGCAACTCGGTGGAATGCCCTGAATGTTAGGAGAGTATGACTTGGGGGAAGCAGAGTGTTCGTCACAGCTGAGTTTTTTTTTTTTTTTGACAGGCAGAGTGGACAGTGAGAGAGAGAGAGAAAGAGAGAAAGGTCTTCCTTTGCCGTTGGTTCACCCCCCAATGGCTGCCACGGCCGGCGCACCGCGCTGATCCAAAGGCAGGAGCCAGGTGCTTATCCTGGTCTCCCACGGAGTGCAGGGCCCAAGCACCTGGGCCATCCTCCACTGCACTCCCTGGCCACAGCAGAGAGCTGGCCTGGAAGAGGGGCAACCAGGACAGAATCCGGTGCCCTGACTGGGACTAGAACCCGGTGTGCCGGCACCGCTAGGCGGAGGATTAGCCTATTGAGCCACGGCACCGGCATAGCTGAGTTTTAAGAGCAGCTCCTTGGGCCTGGAGCAGCAGCCCTTGGAGATGGGGAGCCTATTTCATAAGCATAGATAGAAGTAATGGGACCTTGCTTCAAGATGGCAGTAGATGACCGAACAGGGGGAACAGGCACTGTGGAAGAAAAAACCATTCTGCCTTAGTGGTTAATTTTTAGCTGAAGTTGAGCAGTCAAAGACAGCTGTAAATGGTCTTGTTCACACAAATAGGAAATAAATGGTAGTTTTAGGGAGGAAAATGATGAATTATACCTTGGATAGTATCCATTACTGTGTAACAGGTTGTCATAGAATTTAACAGTGTAAGACAGCAAACATGTATTGCCTCACTGAATTTCTGAGAGTTAGGATTCCAGGAGCCACTGAGCCGGGTGGCTTCCAGCTTGGCTTCTCTTACGAGGTTAAAGTCAAGTTGTAGGCAGGGCTGCAGTCATCCTGGGCGGAGAGCTTGCTCTCATGGCTGTTGCTTGGAGGTTGTGGCTCCTTGCTGGCTGTTGGCAGGAGGCCTCTGCAGGGCCGCGAGGGTGTCCTCACACCTCGTAGCTCAGTTCTCCAGGCCGTGACCAGTGCTGCAGTGCCTTCCATGACCTTGTCATCCCTGTTGCTGCGAGTTATTCCCGAGAACTGAGTTCCCTAGAACTCAATCTAGCCTGTGTTCAGGGCGAGGGGGTTGGCCTCCAACTTTTGAAAGAAGAAATATTATATATATACATTTAGTCTTGTATGTATATTCACTTGAAAATATGTCCATATATATGTATATATAGTGTTTTGAAGGGAAGTGGAATAATGTATGCAACTGAAAATGCCAGTGGGAAGAAACCTGTAGATCTGGACGTAGGAGACAGTGGGGCTGAAAACAGGAAATGGAGGACTTTCTCAAGAGTTCTTTATTTAATGATCTCTCTCAACAAGTCTCATTATTGGTCACTATTTCTTTTTCCATCTTCTTTCCTTCCAGTTATTCTAATCCTTTTTTTAAAGCTTTCCATTTTTAATTTCATGTATGATTTTGTGGCTTTGTTCTCCAAAGTTTCTTATCGTGGAAAACTTCAATTGTGCGGAAACGTTGCAAGACTGATGTCATGAATGTGCAAATGTCCACCACCTGGACCCAGTCATGGTTAACATTTGGACTGACTGGCTTTACCTATAAATTTCTTTTCTGAACCACTTACTAGGTGGCATTCTTCTCTAAAGAAGAGTTTCACCTTGACCTTGGGATAAAATACAGATTCTCTCAAAAAGGCAGGGTGTGGGCTTAATTCCCTTCCCTTAATTACCAATTTTCAGAGTGAGGAGCTGATGTCATGATCCCTTACAATGCTAGCAAATGATTCTTTTCTTCTCTTTTTTGTGACTGGCGTTATGTAGTCACTGGGCAAAGCATGTGTAATTTTGCTGCCTATTGCCAAATGCTCACAGAGATTGTATAGTTTTGCACTTCCCACCTAGCCTTGTAGGAGAGAGTCCCTATTTTCTTGTAACCTTGACAAAAAGAGTCCACTATTAAACAGTTGAATTTTTGCCAAACACAAGTGAGCAATGGTATCTTGAGGTGGGTTTGATTTGTATCTATTTTATGAATGAGAATGAACATCTTTTCATGTTTTGAGTCATGTCCTTCCTTTTTGTGTTCTTTCTGTATCTTTTGCCTTTTTTCTAAAGAAGTTTTTGGCTTTTTAAAAATATATTTTTAAAGATTTTTTATTTTACTTGAGAGGCACAGTCACAAAGGGAGAGACAGAGAGGTCTTCCATCTGCTGGTTCACCCCTCAGATGGCTGCAGGGGCCGGAGCAGGGCTGATCTGAAGCTGGGAGTCAGGAGCTTCTTCCGGGTCTTCTGCTTTCCCAGGCCATTAGCAGGGAGCTGGATCTGAAGTGGAGCAGCCGGGATTTGAACTGGCTCCCATATAGGATGCTGGTGCCGCAGGCGGAGGCGTAACCTACTATGTCACAGCGCGAGCTCTGACCTTTTAATATTACATCTGGAGCCAGTGTTGTGGCACAGCAGGCTAAGCCACTGCCTGTGACACTGGTATCCCATATGGGTACTTGTTCATGTTCAGGATGCCCCACTTCCATTCCAGCTCGCTGCTAATGGCCTGGGAAAAGTAGTCGAAGATGAGCCAGGTGCTTGGGCCCCTGCTATGTACACGGAAGACCTGGAAGAAGCTCTTGGCTCCTGGCTTCAGCCTGAACCTGTGCTGGCTGTTGCGACCATCTGGGGAGTGAACAGCAGAGAGCTCTCTCTGTCTCGCCTTCTCTTTCCCTGTAACTCCGACTTTCAAATAAATAAATGTAGCTTTTAAAAAATCTTAATCTAGGCTTTCTCTCCATGTTCTATGGAGATGAGCCATCCCCTTTTAAAGTTTTTATTTATTTGAAAATCTGAGAGAGAATGAGAGAAATTTTCCATTTGCTGGTTCACCTCCCAAACGGTCACAGTGAGCAGGGATGGGCCAGGCTGAAGCCATCCTCTGGGTCTCCCACTCGACTGGCAGGGGCTCCGGGCCCCAGGCCATCCTTTGCTGCCTTCCCAGGCACACCATCAGGGAGCTGGATTATAAGTGGAGCAGCCGGGACTTGAACTGGCACCCATATGGGATGCTGGCGCTGTGGCGGAAGCCCGGCCTGCTGCACTACAGCACTGTCTCCAAGCCCCTTCTTTCTAACATAAATTGAGAATCTTTTTTTTTTTTTTTTTTTGACAGGCAGAGTGGACAGTGAGAGAGAGAGACAGAGAAAGGTCTTCCTTTGCCATTGGTTCACCCTCCAATGGCCAGGGCACTGCGGCCAGCACACCGCGCTGATCCGATGCTAGGAGCCAGGTGCTTCTCCTGGTCTCCCATGGGGTGCAGGGCCCAAGCACTTGGGCCATCCTCCACTGCACTCCCGGGCCACAGCAGAGAGCTGGTCTGGAAGGGGGGCAACCGGGACAGAATCTGGCGCCCTGACTGGGACTAGAACCCGGTGTGCCAGCACCAGAAGGCGGAGGATTAGCCTAGTGAGCCACGAGAATCTTTTTTGTTTCCAGTTTGTTATTCGTTTTTTACTTTGCTTGGTCTTTTCTTTTAATGAGAACATACACGTGCCTCCTCTGGTTCATTCTTCAAGTGCCTGCAACAGTTGGTGGTGCTTGTGCCAGAGTTGGGTGCCAAGGAATCAATCCAGGTCTCCCACGTGGGTGGCAGGAAACCAATTACTTGAGCCATCACTGATGCTTACTGGGGCCTGCATTGGCAGGAGCTAGGGGCAGGCATCAAACCCAGGCACTCTGATGTGGGATGTGGGCTAAATACTCATTCCCTTGGGTGCTTTGTAATACGCAAAGATAGACTTTTTTTTTTTTTTTGTACCAAGCTTACTGGTCATTTTTTAATTGCTTCTGGATTTCTAGCCATAGTTAAGATTCTTCCCTATATGGGAGTTACGAAGGAATGCATCCGTATTTGCTTCTAGTGCTTGTGCGGTGCCCCTCCTGCCCCCTTTCCTTCCCTTACCCCTGCCTTCCATCTCTGTCTTGTGTGTTGATCTCTGGAGTTTATGCTGGTGCGCAGTTTTTTATTTTATTTTATTTTTTGACAGGCAGAGTTAGACAGTGAGAGGGAGAGACAGAGAAAGGTCTTCCTTTCATTGGTTCACCCCCCAAATGGCCACTATGGCCGGCGCTGCACTGATCTGAAGCCAGGAGCCAGGTGCTTCCTCCTGGTCTGCCATGCAGGTGCAGGGCCCAAGGACCTGGGCCATCCTCCACTGCACTCCACAGCAGAGAGCTGGACTGGAAGAGGAGCAACCGGGACTAGGTCCCGGTGCCCATATGGGATGCTGGTGCTGTGGGCGGAGGATTAACCAAGTGAGCCATGGCACCAGCCCCTGGTGTGCAGTTTCAGACAGGGACCGACTTCACTTTCCAGGACTGCTATCACCGTTATGTCATAGACCAAATTTCCAAAACCTTTGGCTTTTTCTTCTGCATTTTTAAAAGGAATACATATTTCATAAGCACAACTTTAGGCATATAGTGATTCTTCCCACCTTACCCACCCTCCCACTCACACTCCCACCCCTCCTCCTCTTCCCCCTCCCCTCTCCCATTCCCAGTCCCATTCTCCATTAAGACCCATTTTCGTTAAACTTTATACACAGAAGACCAACTCTATACTAAGTAAAGAGTTCAACAATTTGCATGAAAAAAACCAAAACAAAACAAAAGAAAAAACTTTTCCTCAACAGTAGAGACAAGGAAGGACTGTTCAAAGTTCTGGCATCTTTAAGTTAATTTCACTTCTTCCTTTTTTTTTTATTAGAAACTTAATTAGCTTTAACGAAGCACCCAAGGATGATACATGATACACGTTTGGGAGCACTTAGACATAATTATAATACAAATCTTTGAGGACAGAGGTCCTGCATGGGAAGTTAGTGCACAGTGACTCTTGTTGTTAATTTAACAATTAACGCTCTTATGTATGACGTCAGTGATCACCTGAGGCTCTTGACATGAGCTGCCTAGGCTATGGAAGCCTTTTGAATGCACAAACTCTGTCAGTATTTAGACAAGGCCATAAGCAAAGTGGAAGTTCTCTCTTCCCCTTAAGGAAAAGTACCTCCTCCTTTGATCATTTCTTTCCACTGGGGTTTCACTATCCAAGATCCTTCATGTAGGATTTTTTTTTTTTTGCCTCAGTGTCTTGGCTTTCCATGCCTGAAATGCTCTTGTCAACTTTTCAGCTAGACCAGAATGCTTTAAGGGCTGACTGAGGTCAGAGTGCTACTTAAAGCGATTGTCATTCTATGAGTCCACTGTGTGGACTGCTTTCTTTCCATGTTGGAGCATTTACTCCTTTTTCATTCTATCTGTTATTACCAGACTCTTAATCCTATTCATATGATCACTTTAACACTTAATATGGTATTTTGCCACCCAGCTTAAGGGGATTTGGTGCCCTATGGCAAGTTTTTAAACTGTACTCTTTGAAATAAGTCTGTAGGAACGTATGCAGAACTATACAGCTTTATAGTTAAAAACTTCATATGCTTCATAATTACAACTTTAGGAACATAGTGATTCTTCCCACCATGCGTACCCTCCCACCCATACTCCCAGCCCTTCTTTCTCCTCTCTCTCTTACTCCCGCTCTTATTTTTTACTGAAATCTATTTTCAGTCGGCTTTATACATGTGTTTAACTCTGTTAAAGAATTCAACAAATAGAATGTGTGTATATATACATATATACACACACTTATATACATATACATATATACATATATATATGTATATACATATAACTGTTCCTCAACAGTCAAGAGCTGTTCCAGTTATTGCTTCTCAAAGTGTTAATTTCACGTCTACAGATTTCCTTTTAGGTGCTCTATTAGTTGCAGGTCAGGAAGAACATGTGGTGTTGTCCCTTTGGGACTGGCTTATTTCACTAATTATGATGTTTTCTAGATTCATCCATTTTGTTGTAAATGACCAGATTTCTTTCTTTTTTCTAATATTGTGTAGTATTCTGAGGTGTACATATCCCATAATTTCTTGAACTGCAATAAACGTGGGGGTGCAGATAACTCTTTCACATGCTGATTTCATTTCCCTTGGGTAAATTCCCAGGAGTGGGATGGCTGGGTCATCTGGTAGGTCTGTATTCAGATTTCTGAGGTATCTCCATGCTGTCTTCCGTAGTGGCTTTACTAGTTTACATTCCCACCAACAGTGGATTAGGGTACCTTTTTCCCCACTTCCTTGCCAGCATTTGTTGTTTGTTGATTTCTGTATGTAAGCCACTCTCACTGGGGTGAGGTGAAACCTCATTTTTGGTTTTGATTTGCATTTCCCTGACAGCTAGCGATCCTGAGCATTTTTTCACGTGTCTGTTGGCCATTTGGATTTCCTGTGTTGAAAAATGTCTGTTTACGTCCTCTTCACTGGGTTATTTGTTTTGTTGTTGTTGAGTTTCTTGATCTCTTTATATATTCTGGTTATTAATCCTTTATCGGTTGTGTAGTTTGCATATAATTTCTCTCATTCTGTTGGTTGCCTCTTCACTTTCCTGAGTGTTTCTTTTGCAGTACAGAAGCTTCTCAATGTAATCACACTTCTGAATTTGGGCTCTGATTGCTTGTGCCTCTGTGGTCCTTCCCAAGAAGTTCTTGCCTGTGCCAATGTCTTGCAGGGTTTCCCTGTTGTTCTCTAATAATTTGATGGTGTCAGATCATAGATTTAGGTCTTTAATCAATGTTGAGTGGATTTGTGTGTAAAGTGTAAGATAGGGGTCTTGCTTCATACTTTTGCGTGTGCAAACCCATATTTCCCAGCACCATTTTTTGAGGAGACCGTCTTTGCTCCAGGGATTGGTTTTAGCTCCTTGGTCAGATATAAGTTGGTTGTAGATGCTTGGATTGATTTCTGGTGTGTTTCTGTTCTGTACCACTGGTCTATCCAATGCCAGGCTGTTTTGATTATAACTGCCTTGTAGTATTGTCTTGAAATCTAGTATTGTGTTACCTCCAGCTTTGTTTTTGTTTGCTTTAGCTATTTGGGGTCTCCTGTGTTTCCATATGAATTTCAACATTTTTTCTATACTTGAGAAGAATATCCTTGGTATTTTGATTGGTGTTACAATGAATTTGTAAATTGCTTTTGAAAGTATGGACATTTTGATGATACTGCCTCTTCCAATCCATGAACATGGAAGATTTTCCCATTTATTTTGTTATCTTCTATTTCTTTAATATTTTGTAATTCTCACCGAGAGATCTTTGACATCCTGGTTAAGTTTATTCCAAGGTATTTGATTTTTTTTGTAGCTATTGTGAATGGGATTGATCTTAGAAATTCTTTCTCAGCTATGGCATTGTCTGTGTATACAAAGGCTGTTGATTTCTGTGTATTGACTTTATATCCTGCTGCTTTACCAAACTCTTCTATGAGTTCCAGTAGTCTCTTAGTGGAGTCTTTTGGGTCTCCTGTATATAGAATCATGTCATCTGCAAATAGGGATAGTTTGACTTCTTCCTTCCCAGTTTATATTCCTTTGATTTCTTTCCCTTGCCTAATGGCTCTGGCTAAAACTTCCAGGACTATATTTTATAGCAATGGTGACAGTGGACATCCCTTTCTGGTACTGGATCTCAGTGGGAATGCTTCCAACTTTTCCCCTTTTAATATGATGCTGGCCATGGGTTTGTCATAAATTGCCTTGATTGTATTGAGGAATGTTCCTTCTATACCCAATTTGCTTAGAGTTTTCATCATGAAAGGTGTTGTATTTTATCAAATGCTTTCTCTGCATCTGTTGAGATAATCATATGGTTTTTGTTCAGTTTTTTAATGTTATATATTACATTGATTGATTTGCAAATATTGAACCATCCCTGCATGCCAGGGATAAATCCCACTTGGTCTGGGTAGATGATCTTTCTGATGTATTGTTGGATTCACTTGGCTAGAATTTTGTTGAGGATTTTTGCATCTATGTTCATCAGGGAAATTGGTCTGTAATTCTCTTTTTCAGTTGCATCTTATTCTGGTTTAGGAATTATGGTGAGGCTGGCTTCATAGAAGAATTTGGGAGGATTCCCTCCCTTTCAATTGTTTTGAATAACTTGGGAAGAATTAGAGTTACTTCTTCTTTAAATGTCTGGTAGAATTCATCAGTAAAGCCATCTGGTCCTGGTCTTTTCTTTGTTGGGAAGGTTTTTATTACTGATTCAATTTCTGTCTTGGTAATGGGTCTCTTTAGGTTTTCTGTGTCTTCATGGCTCAATTTAGGTAGGTAGGTTCTATGTGTCCAGGAATCTATCCATTTCTGCTAGGTTTCCTAATTTGTTGGTGTACAGCTCTTTGTAGTAATTTCTGATGATTCTTTTTATTTCTGTGGTATCTGTTGTTACATTTCCTTTTTTATCTCTAATTTTATTGATTTGGGTCTTCTACTTTTTTTGGTTAGTTGGGCCAATGGTGTGTCAAGTTTGTTTATTTTTTCAAAAAATAGCTCTTTGTTTTGCTGATCTTTTGTATTTTTTGGTTTCATTTTTGTTGGTTTCTTCTCTAATTTTATTTATTTTCTACTAGTTTCAGGTTTGATTTGATGTTGACACCCAGGTTGGATGTGGTAAATCTCTTTTTTTTTCTTTTATCAGAGGGAAGATTTTTCTTCTGTTGGTGTAGACTCAGCTCATTTCCTCTCCTCAAAGGAGACCAGTGCCTGGGCGCTAGCCCTAGTGGGTATAATATTCATCTGTACTTCCACAAGGACCCCACAGAGGATTGGTACAGTCCTTGGTGTAAGCAGATTCCCCAACAGAGTCCCTCACCAGGGAACCAGGGAGCCCTGATCATGTGGAGCCTCCCACAGTGACTGCCCAGAGTCCCAGCCACACCCTGCATGCACACAGCCTCAGTGTTTTCTCGGTCCTGGCTCACAAGCCTCCCACAGTCACAAGCACCCAGGCCCGGATCAGTTCTCCCAGCCAGACTCCAGAGTCTCCGCTCTGCTGATTGCTGGGTGGACACAAGCTGGCACAGCTGTTATGTACATCCAAAAATGGCACCCACTCTGAATCGGCTTGTTATAGGACGCTGTTGCAAGGTGATGGGAGAGAGAGAAACGTGTCCCCCTCTTTTTTCTCCTCTAGTTTGGCAGTAGCTTGGGCTGCTGCAGTCTGGGCTCACCTCTCTCCAAAGCTGTGTGGAGGCTCGGCTGCTGGTGTCCTGAGCTGTGCGTGTCCACGCCCTCTGCATAGGTCTGTTGTGTCCCTCTAATTTGCATAGTTTCCTCTGCCATTTTCTCCCTGACTCTTCCCAGAAACTGCACTCTCTCCCCTTTTTAAAGCTGTCTTTCCTGGACTAGAGCAGGAAGCTACCTCGCTACTCCACCATCTCGGCTGACTCGTCTTTTGCTTGGCTTTTTCTGTTTCTGGATTTCTGCTGTGTTCCTTTGGCAGTCAGGGTCCAAAGGAGGTAGACACTACATAATACCTCCAACAGGGGAAGTTTAACATAAAGAATTACTAATTGTAATAGGAGATTAAGTGTAAGATATGAAGAACTCTGTCTGATATTTGGGACTGAGGAAGAGTACCCAAGGAAGGACAAACTTGGAGGGGTTCAGACCTCAATAGGGAAAGTGAGGTTCAGCCACTAGCTAGCGGTGATGCTGGCTGGGATAAGCCGGGCTGCTCTGGAGTTGCCCCTTCCAAATGCAAGTGGGCAGCTGGCAGTCAGCAGGGAGTGGTATGGGTGTGCACTGGGAGCCCCGTGACACACAGACCCTAGAGGGTGGCAAGTCTTGCTTCACTCATTATTTTGTGGTGGGCTACCCTTTGGGCTACAGCTTGAACATGTGACTGGGGAAGGTTATCAGTACACCGAGAGGGAAGGTCACAGAGGAACCTTATTCTGGACCTGTGGCTGGGCTGGGCTCACATCCTTCCCAGGGTTTAGGAATTACAGCAAGTCTCGCAGTGTGCCTCTAGCGCCCTCTACTGAAAAGGCTCAGTATTGCACTCACTTTTCCTTCCTTGAAGGAATTCCATGGTTTACCATAGAGCGTACATTGAAGGATGCATTTAAAATTGAAAGACAGTAGAATGATAAGTGACACAGTTGCATTGGCCGGTCTTTCCATGTGCTGTTATTCAGTATTTTTTATTATTGGAGATTCATAGTGTATTTGAATATCTGTTAATTCTTGCACTGTTACAAATTGATCTCTTCCAATAAGAGTTTTCAAATAAATTTGTCTAATCCTAGAAAAAACACTTTGTGGCAACTGCTAGATGTGAGCCAGGCACGGAGCCAGGAACTCAGTTCAACTCTCCCATGAGGATGGCACAGACCCAACTACTTGAGCTATCATCTGCCACCTCCCAGGGTGTATCAGCAGGAAGCTGGAAATGGGAGTGGAGCTGAGACTTGAACCCAGGCACTCTGATACGGGAGGGCGGTGTCCTAACTGATGGCTTAACCGCCAAGCCAAACGTCCACTCCTAATCTTGTGCTTTTTAAAATACTACTGTAGAATAAGTTCCCATCATTAATTTATTGTGGTTAAGAATAACAACAAAACCAATCAAGAAATACACTAGAAGATGAGTAGTGCACACCGCTTATTCCCACCCCTCTGAGTTAATATTTTCATACACATCTTTCAGGATGTATTTGTAATCGTATTTAGATGAGAATATTTTTAAAATAAAAAAGTTTTAACACTTTTCAGCTGTTGCAACTGCAGGTGTAACTTAGCAATGTCTTTTGCTTCTCTTTCCAGCTATTTTCCCCACCCATGAGCCTTTGAGGATGTTGTAATGTCCCTCCGTGCCTCGTGTTGCAAGGAGTTTACACAGCTGCTACCTAGTCAAGACATGGATATCAAAAACTCACCATCCAGCCTTCACTCTCCTGCCTCCTACAACTGCAGTCAGTCTGTCTTACCCCTGGAGCACGGCCCCCTCTACGTCCCTGCCTCCTACGTAGAGAACCACCACGAGTACCCCGCCATGACCTTCTACAGCCCTGCCATGATGAATTACAGCGTCCCCAGCGGCGCCAGTGAGGCGGACCGTGGGCCGGGGCGACAGCCCACAAGTCCAGATGTGCTGTGGCCGACTCCTGGCCACCTGTCTCCTTTAGCCATCCGTTGTCAGTCGTCACTTCTGTACCCAGAACCTCAGAAGCCTTCGTGGTGTGAAGTGCGACCGCTGGAGCACACCTCGCCTGTGAACAGGTGAGGCCGGCCTTCGTTCTGAGCCGTATTCCGTGGGGACTCGGCTCCCCTCCCGGTTACCGAGAAGACGGACGTGCGTTCCCAGTGTCTTCATTTATGAGGACCCTTCAGAAAGTTCGTGGAGTGTGTGTGTGGCGCTGGAGTTCACATTTTAATTCCATTGTCCCCTGAACTTTTTGAGCAACTCTCGTAATAAGTCATTCATTACTTGGAGCACCTAAAACGTGATGCACTGTTTTATTCTTCCTTTATTTTTAAGATTGACTTATTTATTTGAAAGGTAGAGTTACAGAGAGGCAGAGGCAGAGAGAGAGAGAGAGAGTCTGTTACCCAGTGGTTCACTCCCCAGTTGGCTGCAATGGCCAGAGCTGGGCCAATCCGAAGCCAGGACTTGAACCCGTATCCGTATGGGATGCTGGCTCTATGAGCAGCAGCTTTACCCACTATGCCACAGCGCTGGCCCCATGTTCTCTTCTAATATTCCAGTCCTCATTGAAAAATTGTACTTGTAGGTGAGTGTTGCAGGCACAGCTCACTATTGTGAATGCTGCTGTATTTATACTATAAAAATTATCTTCCTTTTTTCCTAAGTTTGAATACCAATTTTTTTAGTTTTAGGTTAGACTCATAGTGAAATCACAATATAGTGTTCATGAAAAATTGTTCCCAGGATAAAAATAAGTGTGGCAGTACTACAACTTAAAGGAATACTAGCCGCCTGAAACCTGTAAAGACAGGCAATTGGTACAGCTTAAAATTTTTTGAGAGGCAGAGAAAGAGAAGGAGGGATAGGCAGCATCCCTGTATCTGCTGGTTTACTCTCAAATGCTCACAGTGGCAGAACCAGGCCAGACTGAAGCCGGGAACTGGCAGCTCCATCATGGTCCGCCCTCTAGGTGGCAGTGTCCCACCTGCTGGGGCATCACTGCTGCCTCCCAGAGTGCACATCGGCAGAGAGCTGGAGTGAAGGGCCCAGGCACATCCATGTGGGTGCAGGCATCCTAATTGCTAGGCCAGACGCCCAGCCCATTATAAAACTGGTGGGAAATCATTTAATATAGACATCATTTGAAATTTCCTGAAGTGGAAAAGAATATTTGTACTCTTTAAATGCAAGGTAAGATGGATTATTTCAGTCTAATAATACTTTCTTTTTTTTTTTTTTTTAAGATTTATTTATTTGAGAGGTAGAATTACAGAGAGAGGGAGGGAGAGACAGAGAGAATGGTCTTCCATCTGCTGGTTCACTCCCCAAATGGCCGCAACAGCCAGCTGGTACTGGGCAAGTCTGAAGCCAGGAGCTTCCTCTGGGTCTTCCACGCAGGTGCAGGGCCCAAGGACTTGGGCCATCTTCTGCTGCTTTCCCAGGCCACGGCAGAAAGCTGGACAGGAAGAGGAGCAGCTGGAACTAGAACTTGTGCCCATATGGGCAGGTGGAAACTTAGCCTACAGCCAGAGCGCTGGCCTCAGTTTAATGGACATTTTCAATGATCGTTGTACCTCTGAAGGGAAGACATTAATGAGGGGAAGAGAAGAGGGAGATGAAATTCTAAAACAGTGAAAGTTAAATGAGAACATACTGGATATGAAAGTTCATTACTTTCTCTTCTTATTTGAAGGGCGGAGTGTAAGGGAGGGAGGGAGATAGGGAGGGATATATAGAGAGAGCTTCCATCTGGTGGTTCACTCCCCAAATGACCACAGTGGCCAGGGCTGAGCCAGGTGAAAGCCAGGAGCTTCATCCGGTCTCCCAGATGGGCGGCAGGGCCCAAACACTTGGGTCATCTTCCAGTGCTTTTCCCAGCCCAATAGCAGGGAGCTGGAGGTGGTGCAGCTGGGACACAGACGGCATTTGCATGAGGTGCTGGCCTTGTAGGTGGTTTTACTCGCTGCACCACAAGGCCGGCCCCATGGGAAACTTTTTAAATGCAGTACTTTAGAAAAATAAAAAATAAAAGCAGTGCTTTTCATTCAGCCTTTAAAGGCAGAAGTATGTTTTGAGCATGAATTCTGATCAAAGTTCTGATATTTGGACAAGCTAAACCAAATGAAAATTACCTTCATTGATCAAACGGTCAACCCTTTATCATACTTTCCAAATGAAATATGCCCTAGCAAAACGAGGAAGTGGCCGGGCTTGGGTCTGGTGCTGCCCGTGCTTCCCTGCTGGGCCGGTTCTGCCGTGGGGCCAGGGCCCGGCCTCTGCTTCACCCACCTGAGCTTTCCCTGGCCAGGCAGCCTTCTCTTCTCCTTTCTGCCCTCTCCCCACCTCCCTCTCTTTAACCAGAGTATAGTATTCGTCTCCATGTGACTTGGAGTCCATTTGTTACTCCAGTAGACCTTTATCTAAAGTTGCAGAAGGGAAGGTTTTGTCTTCTGTTGAAACGGGACGCTGTAGTGCCTGACCGGCTGCTGTGCGATGCGGACGGGGGTGACTGGCGCCTGCAGCAGGTTGCGTGAGGTCAAGCCCATCCCCGGGGTGTCAGTGGACTTCAGCGACCAGGGAGGGTGGCGGCGTGCCCTGCCTGTGGCTCAGCCCTCTGGATGAGGTTGCGTCTGGCCGCTTCATTTCTGCCACACAAGGACGCCGCTGCCCCTGTGGCTGAAACAGGCCTTCTGCCGTTAGTGGTGCTCGTCAGCCCTGCGGGCATGGGCGTCGACTCGCTTGGCTGCTCTCAACGGAAGTCGCTCTACAGATCTGCTGTAGGAGCGAAGGTTCTGCTCTGTCAGGTTTCGTGGGATGTACAAGGGGGTCTTCAGAAGGTCCCTGGAAACTGTGTGTTATGAAAATAAACTATGCCTGCATTTCAAATTTTTTGCCCCCCACCCCCAAGTATGCTTATCTTTTAATTCCATTTTTCCATGAGCTTTTGGAAGTCCTGTTGTATCTATTGTGAACCCTGGAAGACAAAGAGATCAGATTAGTCTGTGTGGGCATTGTTTTTTTTTTTTTTTTTCTGGAAAGTATTTCTTTCCCTTTGATCTTCCTTTAAAATGGATATTTTCTTGGTCCCCAGAGAGGCCCTGAAGAGGAAGGTTAGTGGAGACAGTTGCGCCAGCCCCGTGACAAGTTCGAAGAAGGATGCCCGCTTCTGTGCCGTCTGCAGCGACTATGCGTCGGGATATCACTACGGAGTCTGGTCGTGTGAAGGGTGTAAGGCCTTCTTTAAAAGGAGCATTCAAGGTACAAGAGTACTGTTACCTGCTCTCAGTTTCCAGCTTTGCTTTCAAACAGCTTTGCAGAGGTGGCTGGATGGAAATTCTGCCATCGGCCTGTCAGGCGCACCAGGTCCTGGATGAGCAGGGGTTGGGAGTGGGGGGTAACACGATGGCTTGTCTTCATGTGCAGACCACCTGATTTGCATTGCCTATCTCTGTGCCAGAGCCCCAAGGTTACATAGCCAGCTCCAGTGCACCCCACCTCATCTTCACCCGTGGGGCGGTAGGAGAAGATGTCTAGTTAGAACCCTGTGAAGATATTGGTTGGAGAGAATGTGTGCTTATGAGGGATTGCAAAGACTGTTCCTTCAGACTGACTTAGGTTCAATAAAGGACAAGCACGATTGTTTTGATGGTGGGCTGACTCCTCAGGGAGAGAAACTTAGCATGAGAGGGCTATAAAACGATTATGGGAAGAGGGAATTTAAATGCTGTGGCCCGAGAGTGCAGTGGAGGGTGGCCCAAGTCCTTGGGCCCTGCACCCGCATGGGAGACCAGGAGAAGCACCTGGCTTCGGATCAGCATGGTACGCCAGCTGCAGCGGCCATTGGAGGGTGAACCAACGGCAAAGGAAGACCTTTCTCTCTGTCTCTCTCTCTCACTGTCCACTCTGCCTGTCAAAAAATCTGTTCAAGGGGCAGGCATCTGGCACTGAGATGCTCACATTCCGTATTGGAGTACCTGAGTTCAGTTTGTAGCCCCAGCTCCCGATTCTAACTTCCTGCCGTTCCAGACCCTGGGATGCAGCAGCGATGGCTCGAGTGATTGGGTTCCTGCTGCACACAGGAGTCGCAGCTCCTGGCTCCAGCACTGGCCCAGCCTCAGCTGTGGCAGGGATTTGAACCTGTAGATGGGAGCTCTGTTTCTCTCTCTCTCTCTCTCTCTCTCTCTCTCTCTCTCTGTCTCTCTGCACAAAGGATTTATTTTGGTGCAAAAAATTTTCAAATCCATGCATATTGAGGGTTCTTCAAAGAGTTCATGGAAAAAGACACATTATGAAAAATATCTGTGGATTTCAAATAAGCTTATCTCTTAATTTCATTTTTTATCCACAAAATTTTTGAAGTACCCTTGTACATTTTGTGGAGATGATCAGAAACCAGGAATTCAAGGGCAGTGTATTTTTTTTTTAAAGGTTTCTATTTATTTTGAAAGAATTAGAGAGAAAATGAGAGAGAAGGAGGGAAAGGGAAAGTGATTGATTTTTCCATTCACTGGTTCACTCCCCAGATGGCCTCAATGGCCAGGGCTGAGCCTGGCTGAAGCCAGGAACTTCATCATGGGTAGCAGGGGTTCAAGTACTTGGACCATCGTCGGCTGCTTTTTCCAGGACACATTAGCAGGGAGCTGGATTGGAAGTGGAGCATCCAGGACATGAACTAGTGCCCAAACGGGATGCCGGCATTGCAGGTGGAGGCTTTACCTGCTATGCCCAACGCTGGTCCCAGGGGCAGTGTATTGTGAGAATTGATCTAGAAGTACATCTCCGCGAGAACTAGCAGAGCCTCCTTTCCAACTCCCTTATTTTCTGGTTTGGTGTAGACCAACCTTCTCCATTCCTCCTAGGCTGAGGTTTTGTTTTGTTTCCTAATCGCTTGTCAAATCGGCTTCCAAGTTGCGTGCACTGGTCGTCTTGGTGCACACGTCCCTCCTTCTCCAGCCCTGATGGGCTGGCGTCATTCTCTTGCTCCCTGGTGCTCTTGTCCCCTGTCTCACAGCAGCCCCTCCTGGCAGCGTCCTTTCTTCCCATCCTAGAGCTCCCCTCCTTTTTCTGTCAAAGTCTCTGAACTTTGTTCTTGACCAGTGAGGAAAAGCAACCTTGCATGGCAAATAGCAGTTTACCCAATTAACTCACCCATGGATAACTCTAGATTTTGAGGACATTTTTACCTGGAGTCCAGAGGGTGGTAAGGAGAAGAATGTACATAGCTGAAGATCAGTTTCCCAGCATTCCCTGGGATCCGCCCTGTTGGTCCTTTTTTTTTTTTTTTAACAGGCAGAGTGGACAGTGAGAGAGAGACAGAGAGGAAGGTCTTCCTTTGCTGTTGGTTCACCCTCCAATGGCCGCCGTGGCCAGCGCACTGCAGCCGGCGCACCGCGCTGATCCGAAGGCAGGAGCCAGGTGCTTCTCCTGGTCTCCCATGGGGTGCAGGGCCCAAGCAATTGGGCCATCCTCCACTGCACTCCCAGGCCACAGCAGAGAGCTGGCCTGGAAGAGGCAACCGGGACAGAATCCGGTGCCCCGACTGGGACTAGAACCCGGTGTGCCGGCGTCACAAGGTGGAGGATTAGCCTATTGAGCCGTGGCACCGGCCGCCCTGTTGGTCTTGACGCCTCCACTTCCTAGCTCTGAGACTTCCCTCCCTGCCTCTTTCCTCCTCTGTGAAATGGACGTGCACAAGATGACGAAAGGTTGATGGTGTAAAAACATGTTCAGTGATTGTGTATTTATGATCCCTGGAGCAGTAGAATACGATAAAGTTGGGTCCATTTCCCTGTCATCTATGGTAAGAACAGTTCAGGTTTTCTGAAACTCAGAACTGAACTCTTGATAAGTTGGCAATTCTACACCTGGCTGAGGTTCTGGGATTTTAACGCTTAATGAAATTTTGACCCACCAACAACTAATGACATGAGTATTCAAAGACCGTTTTTCTGCTGTTGGAGAAACATCTGTATGCGCGAATGCTCTCTGAACGCTGATAACTGACAGCTCAGTTTTGGTTGTTTCCCAGTGTTGTGCCCCCCTACAAAATCAGCCAGGGCTGTCAGGTTCTCAGTGTTTACACAGTCTTTTTTTTTTGACAGGCAGATTTAGACAATGAGAGAGAGAGAGACAGAGAGAAAGGTCTTCCTTCCGTTGGTTCACTCTCCAAATGGCTGCTATGGCTGACACACTGTGCGGATCCGAAGCCAGGAGCCAGGTCCTTCTCCTGGTCTCCCATGCGGGTGCAGGGCCCAAGCACTTGGGCCATCCTCCACTAAACTCCTGGGCCACAGCAGAGAGCTGGACTGGAAGAGGAACAACCGGGACAGAACCGGCACCCCAACCGGGACTAGAACCCGGGGTGCCGGCGCCGCAGGCAGAGGATTAGCCAAGTGAGCTGCGGCGCCAGCCTAAACAGTCTTTAAAAAGGGAACTTTGATATTTTTGTTCTGTCCTTTATAGATCATTTATAAGAACTGACAGCTTCCTTTGGTTTCCTCTTTTGACTTGAAACATAGATAAATTTAAATTGTGATAGAGACCGAATTTCAAATATACTTCAATCTGTGTGATTACATGATCAGGATTAAAAGCAGATTTTTTAAAAAATTTATTTATTTGAAAGAGTTAGAGGGAGAGACAGATCTTCCATCTGCTGATTCACTCCCCAGATGGCCACAACATACAGGGCTGGGCCAGGCCAAAGCCAGGAGCCAGGAGCTCCATCTGGTCTCCCACATGGGTGGCAGGGCCCAAGCACTTGGGCCATCTTGTGCTGCGTTTTCAGGCCATTAACAGGGAGCTGGAGCATGTGGAGCAGCAGGGACTTGAACTGGTGCCCATATGGGATGCCAGCTTTGCAGGCGGCTACACCATGATACTGGTCCCCTTAAAGCAGAAATTAAAATTTAACCTCTTACAGTTACTACTGAACTTTAGCTTCGAAGGGACCTCAATTTATATCTTATTTTTAAAGTTTAATAGGAATTTTGGGAGCAGGCAATAGGATTTCTGTTTGATAAGTAATTTAATACTTACTAAGCAAAATGAAGCAAAACAAGCACAGCTAACGAAACTGCTATTGGTTAAACTAGAAATCTTTTTTTTTTTTTTTGACAGGCAGAGTGGACAGTGAGAGAGAGACAGAGAGAAAGGTCTTCCTTTGCCGTTGGTTCACCCTCCAATGGCCGCCGCGGCCGGCGCACCGCACTGATCCAAAGGCAGGAGCCAGGTACTTATCCTGGTCTCCCATGGGGTGCAGGGCCCAAGGCCTTGGGCCATCCTCTACTGCACTCCCTACTTCCTGGCCATAGCTGAGAGCTGACCTGGAAGGGGGGCAACCGGGACAGAATCCGGCGCCCAACCGGGACTAGAACCCAGTGTGCCAGTGCCTCTAGGTGGAGGATTAGCCTAGTGAGCTGCAGTGCTGGCCCTAAACTAGAAATCATTAAAACCAGCTTTGCTTTTGTCTTTATTTTTTTAAAGATTTATTTTATTTATTTGAAGACAGAGTTACAGAAGATAGAGAGAGAGAGAGTGGTTTTCCATCCACTGGTTCACTCCCCAAATGACTGCATGGGCCAGAACTAAACTGATCCAAAGCCAGGAGTCTGGAGTTTCTTCTGGATCTCCCATGTGGGTACAGGGACCCAAGGACTTGGGCCATCTTTTACTGCTTTCCTAGGACATAGCGGAGAGCTGGATCAGAAGTGGAGCAGCCGGGACTAGAACCAGTGCCCATATGGGATGCTGGCACTGCAGGCCACGGCTTTAACCTGCTGTGCCACAGCACTGGCCCCTGCTTTTGTCTTTAGGATAGGCTGGCTAGTAGCCTGGAGCCTATGGAGTGTTGGCGACAAGCAGATAATGATAACGATCCTCTCTTTGGACCCTTCACACGTTGGTACATATGCAAAGCAATAACTGAAAAATAGCCTCTCGATTCTTTAAAATTGTCCCAGATTGGCCAGGATGGTGCATTACATTCTTTTAAAAAATTTTAAAATCCTGGCCACTTGATTTGTAGCTGCTTGTTGATATTTCTGTCCCCTTCCCTGTACCAGCACACCAGAAACCGGGTCATGCTGGCAATGCCGCAAGCACTGACCCTGGTGGCTTCTTCCCACCGTGAGTTCCCATCACAGAGACACGTGCTGCTGTTGCCTCCTGGGTTATGGACCCAGAGGAAGGGGACATGGAGAGGGGCTCCTCCTTGCTTCTTCTGGTCTAGAATAAGGCAGGCTGGTTTCCAAGCTGTTCATGACTTTTTGTTCTCTTTCCTATTGAAATTCATTTAACAGATATTTATTAAACATTGTATTGGGCTCTATGGATACAGAGGTGAACAAAGCAAGAGGTTGTAAGTTAAACAGGAGCTGAGGGTTTTTGTCTGTTTTGTTTACCACTGACCCTCACAACTCTTTGAATGATGATATTTAAATTTTTTTAAGATTTATTTGAGAGGTAGAGTTAGAGACAACAGATGGGCAGACAGACAGGGACAGGGAGAGAGGTCTTCCATCTGCTGGTTCACTCCCCAGATGGCCTCAATGGCCAGAGCTGAGCTGATCTGAAGCCATGAGCTAGGAACTTCTGGGTATCCCACAAGGGTGCAGGGGCCCAAGCACTTGGGTCACCTTTTTTTTTTAAATTTTTTTATTATTATTTTTGACAGATAGAGTTAGGCAGTGAGAGAGAGAGAGAGAGAAAGATCTTCCTTCTGTTGGTTCACCCCCAAAAGGCCGCTACGGCCGGAACTATACCGATCCGAAGCCAGGAGCCAGGTGCCTCCTCTTGGTCTCCCATAGGAGTACAGGGGCCCAATCACTTGGGCCATCCTCCACTGCCTTCCCCGGGCCACAGCAGAGAGCTGGACTGGAAGAGGAGCAACTGGGAGTAGAACCTGGCGCCCATATGGGATGCCAGCACCACAAGCGGAGGATTTACCAAGTGAGCCACGGCGCCGGCCCCTTGGGTCATCTTCCACTGCTTTCCCAGGCTGTTAGCAGGGAGCTGGATCAGAGGAACAGCCAGGACGCCAACCAGCACCCATATGGAATGCCGGCACCATCGTCAGAGGCTTAACTTACTTTTCTACAGTGCTGGCCCCAGTAATTTTAAATTAATTGGACTGAATACATATAGAATTTTGTGTCCTTTTCACTTAATGTTGTGATCATTTTCCCATATTTTTGAATTTCTAGAAATGATATTCTAGCTGATAGTTATGGCTAATTTATTTAAGTCTTTATTATTGAAGACCTTATCAGTTATTCTATTAGGTAATGCTGTGATTAGTTTGTTCATGAAGTTTTGGAAAAACTTCTGAAAGTTTTCTCTGGAGATAGACGCATATATACAAACACACACACACACACACAAATTCTATTAATTTATGTAATTGAAAGGCAGAGTGTCACAGAGAGAGAGAGAGAGACCTTCCATCTGCTGGCTCACTCCCCAAATGGCTGCAGCAGCCAGGCCTGGGCCAGGCTGAAGCCAGGAGCCAGGAGCTCCATCCTGGTCTCCCACATGGGTGGCAGGAGCCCAGGCATTTGTGCCATCATATGCTGCCTCCATGTGTGCATCAGCAGGGAGCTGGGTTGGAACTAGAGCAGCCGGGACTTGAACTGGTGTACAGCGTCACGAGTGGCAGCCTAACCCACTGAGCCATCAGGCAGAGTTCTGTATATATTTTAGACAAATCTGTAGCATCAAAGTGTATTAATGTTTAAAGTTCTAAGCATCTATTTTCAGCTGTTCTTCAGAAGGATTATACAACTCCCCCCCCCCCCCCCGCCAGAGAAACCTTTTGCTTAAGGACTAAAGGAATACAGACTTCATGCGTTTCATAGGTACAACTTGAGGAATAAAGTGATTCTTCCCACCATACCCGCCCACCCACTCCCCCACCCCTCCCTCTCCCATTCTCAGGCCCATTCTCCACTAAAATCCATTTTCAATTAACTTTATACACTAAGACCAACTCTGTACTAAGTGAAGAGTTCAGTTTGCACGGAAAAAAAAAACAAAACTGTTCCTCAACAGTTGAGACAAGGGCTGTTCACAGTCATTGCATCTCGAAGTTAATTTTTCTTTTTTTTTTAAGAAACTAAATTAACTTTAAAGAAGCACCCAAGAACGATACATATTTTGCGAGTGCTTAGACGTAACTATAACTTGAGACATCAGAAAATCCTCCACTAATAATACGTTAGAAGAAAGTAAGTCCTTGAGAATGAGTTTTATCATTACTTAAGGAAGCATCTAAGAACAAGCAACGAAGTTGGACACTTAGGCATAACTGAAGCTTATGAGACATAGGAATATCCTCCAATTAATACACAAACAAGTTGTACTGTTAACTCTCATAATATAACTCCTTGAGGACAGAGGTCCTGCATGGGAAGTTAGTGCACAGTGACTCCTGTTCATTTAACAATTAACACTCTTATGTATGACGTCAGTGATCACCAAGGCTCTTGACATGAGCTGTCATGGCTATGGAAGCCTTTTGAATTCACAAACTCTGTCAGTATTTAGACAGGGCCATAAGCAAACTGGAAGTTCCCTCCTCCCTTCAGAGAAAAGTACCTCCTTCTTTGATGGCCCCTTCTTTCCACTGGGGTCTTACTCACAGAGATCTTTTATGTATGACATTTTTGTCAGTGTCTTGGCTTTCCATGCCTGAATCTGCTGTGTGGACTGGTTCTCATGTTGGAGCATTCACTCCTTTTTAATTCTATCATTATTACCAGACACTTAGTCCTATCCATATGATCACTTTAGCGCTTAATCCTATCCATATGACCACTGTAACACTTAAGATGGTATTTTTACCACCCAGCTTAAGGGGTTTTGGGGTCCCATGGCAAGTTTTTAAACTGTACCCTTAGTGGCCGGTGCTGCGGCTCACTAGGCTAATCCTCCGCCTGTGGCGCTGGCACCCCAGGTTCTAGTCCTGGTTGGGGCACCAGATTCTGTCCCAGTTGCTCCTCTTCCAGTCCAGCCCTCTGCTGTGGCCCAGGGAAGGCAGTGGAGGATGGCCCAAGTGCTTGGGCCCCTGTATTCCCATGGGAGACCAAGAGGAGGCACCTGGCTCCTGGCTTCGGATTGGCACAGCGTGCTGGCTCTAGCAGCCATTGGGGGTGGTGGTGGTGGTGGTGAACCAACGGAAGGAAGACCTTTCTCTCTGTTTCTCTCTCACTCTCACTGTCTAACTCTGTCAAAAAAAAAAAAAAAAAAAACCTGTACCCTTAGAAGTAAGTCTATAGAAATGTATGCAGAACTATAAGTTTTATAGTCACAAACTTCATACACTTCATAATTACAACTTTAGGAATGTGATGACCCTTCCCACTGTGCCCACCCTCCCATCCCTCTTTCTCTGCCTCTCTTATTACCACTCTTATTTGTTACTAAGATCTATTTTCAATTGACTTTATGCACATATGATTAACTTTATGTTAAATAAAGAGTTCAATAAATAGTTAAAAACCTGTTCCTCAACAGTCAAGACAAGGGCTGTTCAAGTCATTGCTTCTCAAAGTGTCAATTTCACTTCTACAGATTTCTTTTTAGGTGTTCTTAGTTATCACGGATCAGGGAGAACATATGGTGTTTGTCCCTTTGGGACTGGCTTATTTCACTAGGTATGATGTTTTCCAGGTTCATCCATTTTGTTGCAAATGACTGGATTTCATTTTTTTAACCGCTGTGTAGTAGTCCATGGTGAATGTATCCCATAATTTCTTTATCCAGTCTTCCGTTGATGGGCATTTGGGTTGATTCTGTGTCTTACTATTGTGGATTGAGCTGCAATAAACAGGGGAAGGGAGATCACTCTTTCGCATGCTGGTGTCATTTCCTTTGGGTAATTCCCAGGAGTGGGATGGCTGGGTCATGTGACAGGTCTGTGCTCACATTTCTGAGGTATCTCCATATTGTTTTCCACAGTGGCTGCACCAGTTTACATTCCCACAAATAGTAGATTAGGGTACATTTTACCCACATCCTCTCCAGCATTTGTTGTTGGTTGATTTCTGAATGTGAGCCATTCTAACTGGGGTGAGGTGAAACCTCATTGTGGTTTTGATTTGCATTTCCCTGATGGCTAGGGATCCTGAGCATTTTTTCATGTGTCTGTTGGCCATTTGGATTTCCTCTTTTGAAAAATGATGCAACTTACTCTTCTACCAATCCCATATGAGTGTGGTTTTACCAAATTCTTGGTAGCACTGTTTGATAATCAAAAAGAAACCAATCTTGCTAGATTGATAGGTGATATGTTTTTTTTTTCCATTTGTTTCTCCTTGCTAGTGAGTAAAATATTTTCCCTTTAATTTATCTGCTGCTATTTGTATTCTTCATTTTTTAAAGAAGATTAATCCATTGTGCCACAGTGGTGCTATTTCTTCTTTTGTTTGCTTCATTCATAGTTTTACTCATTTTTCTGTTTGGTTCTTGCATTTTCCCTATAAATTATTATATGTATATTAATCTTTTACCACAAGTAAGACAAATATTGTTCCCAGTTGACTCTGATTTTTTTAGAGATTTATTTTATTTATTTGAAAGACAGAGTTACAGAGAGAGGTGGAGACAGAAAGAGAGGTCTTCCATCCACTGGTTCACTTTCCAGTTGGCTGCAACGGCTTGAGCTGTGCCGATCCAAACCTAGGAGCTTCTTCTGGGTCTCCCATGTAGGTGCAGGGGCCCAAGGACTTGGGCCATCTTCCACTGCTTTCCCAGGTCATAGCAGAGAGCTGAATTGGAAGAGGAGCAGCCGGGACTAGAACCGGCACCCATATGGGATGCCGGCGCTTCAGGCCAGGGCCTTAACCTGCTGCACCACAGCGCCAGCCCCGACTCTGATTTTTGACATGCAGAAATATTTAATTTTTAGTCAAATATTGCCGACTTTGATAGTTTAGTATAGCATCTTTATTTTAAAAGATTGATTTATTTATTTGAAAGTCAGCATTACAGAGAGAGGGAGAGACAGAGATATTCCATATGCTGGTTCACTTCCCAAATGGCTGCTATGCCAGGGCTGAGCCAGCTCGAAGCCAGGAGCTTCATCCAGGTCTCCCATATGTGTGGCAGGAATCCAGACACTTGGGCCTTCACGTCACTGCATATCTGGGGCCATCGGCAGGGAGCTGCATTGGAAGTGGAGCTGCTGGGACTCGAACGGGTGCCCATATGGGATGGTGGTGTTGCAGGCAGTGGCTTGACTCACTAAGCCACAGCACTGCCCTCTCCTCCCTTTAAAGATTTATTTAGCTATTTGAATGGGAGAGAGATCTTCCATCCACTGGTTCACTCCCCAAGTGACGGTAACCCAGGCAGAAGCAAGGAGCCTAAAACACCTTCCAGGTCTCCCACGTGGGCGGCAGGGGTCCAGGCACTTGTGCCATCATCCACTGCTTCCTTAGTACATTAACAGGGAGCTGGATCAGAAACAGAGCAGCTGAGACCCAAGCTGATATGGGATGCCCGCGTCATAGCGGCTTAACCTGCTGCGCCACAACACCTGCTCCCACCTTGCATGCTTGACAGCAGTGTGTGAGAATTGCAGCCGCTTTACGTTGTTGCCAGAACTTTACATGATCACGTTCTCTTAAGACTTTATTTATTTGAAAGGCAAGCTACAGAGACAGAGGGAGAGATAAAGAGACTTCATCTGTTGGTTCACTCCCAGGTGGCCACAACTGCCGGGGCTGGGCTGGGTCGGGCCAAAGCCAGGAACCAGGAGCTTCATCTGGGTCTCCTGTGTGGGTGTGGGGACCCAAGCTCTGGGGCCGTCTTCTGCTGCTTTCCCAGGCCATAGCAGGGAGCTGGATGGAAGTGGAGCAGCCGGGACTAGAACTGGCGCCCATATGGGGTGCCGGTATCACAGACAGCGGCCGAAGCTGCTGTGCCACTGCACCAGCCTGGGATCATGTTTTTAATTCGAGCTGTTGTGATGCATATGCAGTAGTATCTTGTTACAGTTTTAATTTGCATTTCCCTCATCTCTTCATGTTTTCATTGATTTGTTTCTGTGTTTGCTATAGTAAGTTCGTCTGTATTAGTGTTTTGTTCTGACCGTCCTGTTCTTCTGTCTTTTCCTTCTTGTGTAAGCACTGCATGATTTTAACCATTGTAGTTTTTTTTACAGTGCATTTTAATACTTGACAGTACAAATTTGGTTAAAACCTCTCTTGAACATTTTCTACTTTAGTCCATAGGAATGTTAGAACAGTTTTGTTAAGTGACCTTCATCCTTAAAATTAAGAAAAGTGAGGATTTTGTTAAGCCTAAGAATTATTTTGGAAGGAATATTTTTAAAGATTTATTTATTTCTCTGAAAGTCAGAGTTACACAGGGAGAGGAGAGGGAGGGAGGGGGGGAGAGAGAGAGAGAGAGAGAGAGGTGGTTCACTCCCCAATTGGCCACAATGGCCGGAGCTGTGCTGATCCGAAGCCAGGAGCCAGGAGCTTCTTCCGGGTCTCCCACACAGGTGTCAGGGCCCAAGGACTTGGGCCATCTTTGGAAGGAATTTTTGTAACCGTCTTCATGTCGCCATTTATTTATGTATTTTTATATATCTTATGAATCTTCTGTGTGTCTTATAGGTTTTTAAAATGTTTCTGGCACATTTGTCAATTTATTCTAGAAATTTTTATTCATTTGGATATTTATCTTGAATCTAAATAATTATTACTGTTATAGTCTGCTATTCACTTTCATTTTGTCATTCATAATAATCCTTTGTCATTGTCCTCTCAAAGTTTAAAATATCTTTGCTGCTCATAGATCTTCCACTCTTTTAATTCTTTAGAGGTTAAGCTTTAAATAGGAAATTCTAACAGCCCATAGGTTACACAGAGGATTATTACCTCGAAGGCATCCTGTTTTATCGTAGAACTTGCTTGGCTTGAACTCGGGAAGATTGTCCTAAGGGAACATATGTAGACGCCTGCTGTTGAGATATAGGCGTGCCAGGAGTCGGGGTGTAGACTTGTGGCCCAGCAGTTCAAACATTGCGTCCTATATTGAAATGCCTGGGCTCTGTCCTGGCTCTGTTCCTGCCTTCAGCTTCCTGCCAACACAGACCCTGGGAGGTGGCAGTGATGGCTCAAGTAATTGGGTTCCTGCTGCTGACCTGGGAGACCCGGATTGAATTCTCAGCTGCAGGGCTTGGCTCCCTGTCCTCCCTGGGGACATCTGGAGAGTGAATCAGTAAATGGGAACTCGCCCTCTCTTCCTCTGTCTCTCCCAACTCTGTCTCATACATAACTAATTGTAAAAATAAAAACACTGGAAGCTGCAGCTAAATTCATATTTTCTTTTTCCAAGTCTTTTCTACCACGAGGCTGAATGTGAGTGGCAGCGGGCATCGAGGTGGCGTCAGCAATTTTGCAGAGAAAACAAAACCTTTGATGTTAAAAAGCAGACCCTTAGAGCAGCAGGTGACGGCTCAAGTAGTTGGGTCCCTGCCACCCACGCAGGAGACCTGGGTTGTAGTCCTGGCTCCTAGTTTTAGCCCAGCCCAGTCCTGACTGTTGTGGGCATTTGAGGGAGTGAGCAAGTAGACGGGAGCTTTCTTTCTCTTTCTCTTTTCCTGTCTCTCTGCCTCCCAGAAAGAAAAAAAAGTCAGAAGTTTCTCTAGGCCTGGAAGAGGGCAGAGGTGATGCTGTGAGCTGCCTCCGAGAAGGGACCTGCCAGTGCCTCCAGGAACTGAGAGCGGTGCCCGCTGAGAGTTAGCAAAATAAATAAATAAATAAATAAATGGGGATCTCCGTCCTACAGCTCGAGGAGCCATTCTGTCAGCTCAGCTGAGCGTGGCACAGGACCTCAAGCTTCAGATGAGAATGAAGCCCCAGTCCCTCCCATACAGCCTCGGGAGACCCTCCCTCACCCCGCGTGCGGCCGCGGGAGACCCTCCCTCACCCCGCGTACGGCCTCGAGAGACCCTCCCTCACCCCCGCCGCGTACGGCCTCGGGAGACCCTCCCTCACCCCGCGTACGGCCTCGGGAGACCCTCCCTCACCCCGCGTACAGCCGCGTGAGACCCTCCCTCACCCACCGCGTACAGCCGCGTGAGACCCTCCCTCACCCCGCGTACAGCCGCGTGAGACCCTCCCTCACCCCGCGTACAGCCGCGTGAGACCCTCCCTCACCCACCGCGTACGGCCGCGTGAGACCCTCCCTCACCCACCGCGTACAGCCGCGTGAGACCCTCCCTCACCCCGCGTACAGCCGCGTGAGACCCTCCCTCACCCCGCGTACAGCCGCGTGAGACCCTCCCTCACCCCGCGTACAGCCGCGTGAGACCCTCACTGGGGCAACCAGCTCAGCTGCCTGACTTCTGTCTCATGGAAATGATGACAGAATAAACTCGTTTTAAGTTGCTCGATTTGTAGAACTTTGTTATGCAGCATAAAAAACGGAAACCATAACCTTGAGGAGACTGTTGAACTGAGCTTAAGATTTTTCATTTGTTAAAGGGGATCATGACTTTTAGAGGGAAATTATGAGATGGCGTGAAATGTTGATGCAAAGCACCGGGGATCACAGGTGGTGAGATGTGTTGGTGTCAGGCTGGCCCGGCCTGGCTTCCTGCACGTGGCCCTGGGGAGATTGCCCGAGAGTGATGTTTTGCATCTCTGGGGAGATCCAGCTCCTAGAACTGGAATCACCAACTCAGAGCATGGTGGTGACGCTACAGACAGCTGCATTTCAGATTGTATTTTGTTGAACAAATGTTACTGGAATTTACCTAAAATTGAAGAGAATAAGAATTTGATTATTGTCCAAGCATGGACCATGTCTTTTGAAGAATGGTCTTTAAAATCTGCTGACTTGGGAAAAGGAAAACTAGTTTCAGGATTTAATAACCTCTGAAAAATAGAGAAATTTCAGTTTATCTGCATTTGATTATTTACCCGTGTTTGAGTGAATGAGTTAGGTTATTTGGGAAGGCAGTGGAAAAATTTGCTTTTAATGAGCCTCAAACTTACAGAAAACATGCGTATAGGATATAAAAACCTGTTTCTTCCTGGAATCCTTTGAGAATGAGTCACCACCACTATGCTCCATTACCCGCAAACACTTCAGTGTTGTAGCCACAACACAGCTGTCAGCCTTGGGAAGTGAGCATCGGAAACTATCTGATCCTCAGACTCTGTTCCGGTTTTGCCCGTTTTCCCGGCGGTGCCCCCCACAGCACAGGGATCAGTTCAGAGTCACGTTTGGCATTTCTTTGCTGGGTCTTTGTCCAGAAAAGTTCCTGTCTTTCCTTGATTTTCATGGCTTTAACACTTGACAACTTAGGCCAGTTAGGTTTTTTTCTCTTTTTTCCCCCAGTGCACACAGTATTTTATTTTTTTTTTTGTTATTTGCGAGGGAGGGAGGTGTGGGGAACAACCCGGACTAGACTGTTACTGGAATTAAGACTTATTCTATGCATCTGCTCTCCCACAATATGGTGCTGGGAGAGAAGAAAACAGCTTCTACACAGCTGCCTCCAGTTCAGCCAATAAACTGTAGGACTTGCTCCTGATTGGAGGAGAGCAGCGTACTCGGCGTGTGGGCAGCCGAGTTGGGATTGGTAGAGGAGGACTATAAAGGAGGAGAGAGACGGCATGCACCGGGAACATCTAAGGGGAATATCTAAGGGAACACCTGTGTAGCCCCCGAGAGAGCCGGCCGGCGGTGTGCCGCTCCCCTGCGGAAGTGGGGAATGTGGCCAGGGGGAACTGCCCTTCCACGGAGGTGGAGGGGATAGTAGCCAACCCGGGAAGAACCAGCAGCAAACCCGGGAAGGGCCGAGCAGACAAAAGAACAGCGCAGGGTTCAGTGTTGCTCCTCCACGAAGAGGGGGAGCGACAGGGAGGGAGGAAGGGAAAGAGAGAGAATGAACAGACTTATCTGCTGGGTTCATTTCTCAAATGTCCACAATGGCCTCTGGCTGGGACTGAAGCCAGGAGCCAGGCACTCAATCCAGGTCTCCCACACGGATGGCGGGAATCCAGTCTTCTGAGCAGCACGGTGTCTGCATTAGCAGGAAGCTGAAGTCAGGAATCGAACTCGGGCACTCTGACGTGGGACACAGGCACCTTAACCAGCATATATATATATATTTTTCTAAGATTTATTTTATTCATTTGAAAGACTGAGTTACAGAAGTAGAGACAGAGAGAGAGGTCTTCCATCTGCTGGTTCAGTCCCCAGATGGCTGCAAGGGCCAGAGCTGTGCTGATCCGAAGCCAGGAGCCAGGAGCTTCTTCTGGGTCTCCCACGTGGGTGCAGGGGCCCAAGGGTTTGGATCACCTTCCACTGCTATCCTAGGCCATAACAGAGAGCTGGATTGGAAGAGGAGCAGCTAGGACTTGAACTGGTACCCATATGGGATGCCAGCGCTTCAGGCCAGGGCTTTAACCCGCTGCGCCACAGCACTGGCCCTGGCATATATATATAATATATATAAATATTAAATATAAATATATTTAAGGTTTATTTATTTATTTGAAAGGCGGAGAGACAGGTCTTCTATCTGCTGGTTCGCTCCCAAAATGGCGGCAACAACTGGAGCCCAGGGCAGGCCAAGCTGGGAGTCAGGAACTCAGCCTGTGTCTTCCCCGTAGGTGACTGGAGGTCATACTGTTTGCCCCCAAGTGTGCATTAGCAAGGAGCTGGTATTAGGAGCAGAACTGGGACTTGAACCCAGGCGTTTCCGTACGGGACCTGGGCCTTCCCAAGCAGTGTCTTTACCACTGCTCCAAACTCCTGCCCCAGAGCAGCCCATTTATTAGTGCACCAGTGGCCAAGGGAGCCCAGTAACCAAGCCCAGCGGCAGTTGGTGGGGAAGTGTATTCTGTACCATGGTGCTTTGAAGACTGTGGAAAATGCATAGCATGGATTTCAAGATTCTTTTCACCAAAATAAACCTTTTGTTGCATTTTCCATGATCTTTTGGAGGCACCCTTGTCTCTGTAAAGTAATACAACTAGCTGAATTCGGGCACTCGGTACACGGTCACAGTGCTGGAGGAATTCTGTGATCTGGAGCCGATGGGTTCATGTGACTGTTTCACTTCCCGCGTCCAGAGGAGACCATTTTGAAGTGGAGCGCTTGAGAATTTAAACATGTGGAGAGAATAACCTATTAGCCCAAAAGTAGGGTGTTGAGCTGTCCCAGGTCTTTGTCGGTTACCAAGGGTGACGTTGTGACGTTACAGCTACCTTTGTTCCTGAGTGTACCCTTAGGAAGGTGCAAGCCTGGCTCAGCTGGGGAGAGCTGTCGGCGTGGCTCACCTTGAAGAGATCCCACCAACACACTGGTAACGACAGCTTTCTTCCTTTTTTTTTTTTTTTTTGCTCTGCTGTAGGACATAATGATTACATTTGTCCAGCTACAAATCAGTGCACCATAGATAAGAACCGGCGCAAAAGCTGCCAGGCCTGCCGACTTCGGAAGTGCTATGAAGTGGGGATGGTGAAGTGTGGTGAGTGTTCGCTCCTCTGTCATCGTATGGGGTTCCCGCTGAAAGCCGCGTCTCCGTCCCCCTGCCTGAGAGGAGACGGAGGACCTGGTGGTTACCCTCACTTGTGTTTGTATGCTGTCCTGTAGCAGGGGGCGTTGACTGATTCCCTGTGCTTGGACAGGACACAGCTGGGGTGAGTAGCCGCAGGCTGTAGGAGGCAGGTTAGGGTCCAATACAGGCAAGAACTTTCTAAGTTCAAGTGGTCTGCCATAGAATAGGCTGCACATGCTCTAGCCACTGAAGTGCTCCAACAGGCTGGTTGACCACCGGCCTGAGACCTTGAAAGTCCCATCCTGAGGAGGAGGGCCTGGCAGCTGGCCACGATCCACAGCTTGTGACAGGCAGTTAACCTCCTGTGGGTAATCTGGATGAATATGGCAAAGATTCACACCTACCCTCGTGCTGGTGTCAAGGAGTACAAAATATATATACATAGGAGTCAGGAGCACGGTAGAGCTATGCAGCTACGTGCAGTATAGATTCCATGGTGCTGTGTGTGCGTGTGTGTGTGACAGAATACACACGTACGTGTGTAAATGTAAGGCAGGTGAAGCTGCTTCGGAAGGCTCATGGAAAGTGAAATAAAAGATAACTTTATTTTGGTGTGAATTTTTTTTCAAGGCCATGCATGTAAGTCCCCAAAGAATTCATGGAAAATGCATAATCTGAAAAAACTGGACATGAGTTTCAAAAATTTTTTACACCAAAATAAACTTATCTTTTATTCCATTTCACATTAACAGTTGGACAAATGTTATATATGACTTGTTATGTGTGTAATATATGCATATATGTTTATATGTCATACAGATATATACACAAGTATTTTTTATAAATACAGACATAAAAAAAAATGAGTGCTTTAGTGCAACAGCTGACAAAGGTGCCTGGTTCCTGTCCTCTCCAGCTGGTTAGCACTCAGTTCACTTGTGTGGACATACTTGCTTGTTCATAGGAACTTTTTTTTTTTTTTAAGATTTCTTTATTTATTTGAGAGAGAGAAAGGTCTTCCATCTGCTGGTTCACTCCCCAAATTGGCTGCAACAGCCAGAGCTGTGCTGATCCGGTGCCAGGAGCCAGGAGCTTCTTCCAGGTCTCTCACATGGGTGCAGGGGCCCAAGGACTTGGGCCATCTTCTATTGCTTTCCCAGGCCATAGCAGAGAGCTGGATCGGAAGTGGAGCAGCCGGGATGCGAACTGGCGCCCATATGGGATGCCGGTGCCACAGGTCACAGCTTTACCCACTATGCCACAGCGCCGGCCCCCGTAAGAACTCTTATCGGCCCTGCTTGTGTTTTTCTTATCCTTCTGCTAGCCCACATTTTCCCTGTGATTAGTTGTAATGTTTCTCTGCAACTAATAATTTGAAGAATTGAAAGTAAAAGTCTCGGCCGGCGCCGCAGCTCAATAGGCTAATCCTCCGCCTAGCGGCGCCGGCACACCGGGTTCTAGTCCCGGTCGGGGCGCCGGATTCTGTCCCGGTTGCCCCTCTTCCAGGCCAGCCCTCTGCTGTGGCCAGGGAGTGCAGTGGAGGAAGGCCCAGGTGCTTGGGCCCTGCACCCCATGGGAGACCAGGAAAAGCACCTGGCTCCTGGCTCCTGCCATCGGATCGGCGCGGTGCGCCGGCCGCAGCGCGCCGGCCGCGGCGGCCATTGGAGGGTGAACCAACGGCAAAGGAAGACCTTTCTCTCTGTCCCTCTCTCTCACTGTCCACTCTGCCTGTCAAAAAAAAAAAAAAAAAAAGTCTCTTCTCCTTGACCATCTCTTAGTAGCTCTGCATTTGAACACACTCTGTCCTCCTCTGCGTGCACAAAAGATTAGAACTCTCACCTCGTTCGGAATGCACACAGTTCTAATTTGCTCGCACTGCCCTGCCTCCTGGAGCCGCCCACGTGCTCTCTGCCGGCTGTGACCCTGTGACCCCGTGACCCTGTGACCCCGTGACCCCAGTGTTGCTGCTCCCTCAAGCACTGACCATTTCTGTTCCACTGCTACAGGTACACCCTTGTCAGAGACCGTGGGCTGCTCCTCGCACCTGCTTCGTCTTACTGTAATTCTTACATCAAAGTTTTGCAAGCATGGGAAATGTGAGCAGGGAGATGGAAGCTTAGTTGAAAGCTTTCAATAAAACTATAAAGAGGAGCAGGCATTCCGTGCAGTGGTTAAGGTGCACCTGCACCCCATGGTGGAGTGTCTGGGTTTGAGTCTCTGACTTCTGTTCCTGTTCTCAGTTTCCTGCTAATGTGCACCCCGGGAGGCCACATGTGCTGAGTAACTAAAGTAGTGGGGCCCTGCCACCCCCTTGGGAGACCCAGATTGAATTCCAGCTCCTGGCTTCAGCCTGGCCCAGCCCCAGTTGTTGCAGGCATTTGGAGAGTGAACCAGCAGATGGAAGATCTCTTCCCCCTTCCCCATCTCTGTCTCTCCTTAAAATAGTAAATGAATAATCATAATCATAATAAGTCGTGTAGGACTAGTAGCTGTTAAGTTAGATCTGGGTGAAGTAAGAGGAACAAGGTCACACATCTAAGAAATTCTGAGTTCAGGCTGCCTTAGGACTGTCTAGGTTGTTGCTGTGGGTTCAGGACCCTGAAACGGGAGATCAAGAGGGAGCGTATCGTGAGTGTGGCAGAGAAGTGATCTGTGCAGTTGTTGGAGAGGCTGAAAGAGAAAACCTTGACCTTCTGACCAAAGGTGGCAAAAATATTTTGTGTTCTAAGTCAAACAACATGTGTGTGTTCTTAAAAAAGGGATTTGCAATTTATTCTTAGGGTATTGTTTTTATTGTCCTAGGACCTGTGGGACAGCTGGAGCCCTTGTGATTGAAGACAGTGTGCGGGATGGGCGGGCATGAGGGCTGGACTCCCACAGACGGGAGTCCTAATACATCCTTGCTTCTCGCCGGGACTGTGCTTACACTACTTAGCCTTTCTGGCCTCGGTTTTCTGTAAACCACGGTATCTGCTTCTTTGAGCTTTGTGAGGAACAAGTAGTATCTAATGACCCAGCACAGCGTCTGCTTTTCTCTTCCCCTCATTGAAAAGCTCGTAGAAGTTACAGGTTTTGATGCAATCAGATTTCATGAGAACGTACAGAGATGTAGTTAAAGAATCTTTCACACAGCAGAGGGCACTGGAGAAAGGGTTGTTGCATTTAACCAGAGTCACTGGGCAGAGCTCTACAGGAAAAAATGAAAATATTTATTTTATTTTTTCAAAATTTATTTTAAAGATTTATTTATTTGAAAGGTAGAGTTAGAGAGAGAGAGAGAGAGAGCGAGCGAGTGCCAGCTTCCATCCGCTGGTTCACTCCCCCAAATGACTGCAAAGGCTGGGGCTAGGCCAGGCCGAAGCCAAGAGCCAGGCGCTTCTTCCAGAGCCCTCGGACCGTCTTCTACTGTTTTCCCAGGCGCATCAGCAGGGAGCTGGATTGGAAAGTGGAACAGCTGGGTCTCGAATCAGCGCCCATATGGGATGCCGGTGTTGCAGGTGGAGGCTTAACCTTCTGTGCCACAGAGCCAGCCCCTATTTTTTTTTAATTTCTTTAAAGATTTATTTATTCATTTGAAAGTTACAGAGAGAGGAGAGACAGAGAGATCTTCCATTCACTGGTTCATTTCCCCAAATGGCTGCAATGACTGGGGCTGGGCCAGGCCAAAGCCAAGAACAGGAGCTTCTTCCAGGTCTCCCATATGAATGTAGGGGCCCAGGGACTTAAACCATTCTCCACTACTTTCCCAGGTGCATTAGCAGAGGGCTGGATCAGAAGTGGAGCAGCTGAGGCTCAAATCAGCACCCAGTGTGGGATGCTGGTACCATAGGCCGAGACTTAACCCCCTGAGCAACAGCACCTGCCCTAAATTTTTATTTCTAATTGACACATAGTGATTGTACTCACCTTTGTGGTGTACAGTGTGACATTACCCTAAACGTATATGTGTAATGATCAGGTCAGGATGACTGAGGTACCCATCACTGCAGACATTTATCATCTGTTCCTTTCAATCAGGAATTCTGGTCTTCTGGTATCTTTTTCTCTGTCTTCCCAGTCTTGTGTTTTCTGGTGAGGACACCACCTAGCCTACTTTCAGGCTTAAGGTTCGTTATAAGGTTACACTGCAGTGCAAGTAGCCGGAGAAACCATCTGAAGAGCCGTATATTTGTGTTGGGACCGTAACCCAGCATCTTTGGTACCATCTCCTTATTCACCTGCTCTATATACTTGGTGAAAGATGTTTAGCAGGAGGGTGATAGATAACATAGTGGTTAAAAGCCCCAGTGCTAAATTCAGCCTACTGCTTGGGTTTAGATTCTGCTGCTTTTATTTTTTTTTAAAAGATTTATTTATTTAGTTGAAAGAGTTATAGAGAGGCAGAGGCAGAGAGAGTGAGAGAGGTCTTACATCTGCTGGTTCACTCGCCAAATGGCTGCAATGACCAGAGCTGGGCCCATCTGGAGCCAGGAGCCAGGAGCTTCTTCCAGGTCTCCCACACAGATGCAGAGGCCTAAGAACTTGGGCCATCTTCCACTGCTTTCCCAGGCCATAGCAGAGAGCTGGATCGGAAGAGGAGCAGCCGGGACTCGAACTGGCATCCATGTGGGATGCTGGCACTGCAGACAGCGGCTTTTACCTGCTGCACCACAGCACCAGCCCGTGCTTCTTCTGTTTTTAGCTTCCTACCTTGGACAAGTTGTGCCGTCTTGTGCCTGGTTCCCCCTACACTGGAGGTAATAATAGCACCTGTTGTTGAGGGCGATGGTCAGTGAGAGGTGGCCTGTGTGCAGGGCACAGTGCCCTGCAGGTTGATGCTGCCAGTAGATGGTAGCTGCCGTTGTGGCCACTTCGCTGTCATCGTCTTCTTTTGGTGGGGGCTGTTTGCCGTCATCTAGTAGGGAGTACCCCTATTTGGGTAGAGTTTGCCATTGAGCTCGCTCCAAGGCAGTGGCTGGGTTCCAATGTCAAAGCTAAAGCACCAGAAATGCCTTGATAGGAAAATAGCAGTTCCTGCTTCAGAGCTTTGATGTTGCTGGGCCTGGACTCCCCGGAACTCACTGTAGGGCCTGGACCTCGTCGGACTTTGCTCTTGGAAGTTGGCAGATACATGTAGTTGTATGGATTCCAGATATTTGACTTTGGGCGTATGAATTTGTCCTACACCCTGCAAAAGGGAAATATGTAATCGGAAAGATGCTTTGTTCCACTTTACTATGGGGTATGAATTAGTCCTTTTATTTTTTGGTCTCTATAATGAAATACCTGAGTCTGGGTAACTTTATAAAGAAAAGAGGTTTGTTTAGCTCACGATTCTGGAGGTTCAAGGGCCTGCATATGGTGCTGGCCACTTTGCTTTTTGCTAGCAGAGTCCCGAGGCAGTGCAGGGCGTGACATGGAGACAGGGAGCATGCGTGCATGTGTGTGTGTGTGTGTGTGTGTGCGTGTGCTGGTCTCTCCTAACTGCTTACAGAGCCACCAGTGTTCAGTGGTGGGGGCTCTGCCCTGATGCACACAGTGGGGTGTTTGCACCCTCTCGAGACTTCACAGTGGGAGTGAAATTCCAACACGTGAAGCCTTAGCAGGCACACTAACGCTGTCACCAAGCGGGATTTAACTGATCTTAATTCTCTGTAGCACTTCCATCTGCTCAATAATGGATAGAACTTTCCTTCTCCTACGATTAGCCAAAGGGAAAAGGAAATGCTGATACACATACTTTTTGAGTCAATAATTTGAATTTCTTAATATCACCTAATGAGCATTTTTTTACAGATTTTATTTATTTATTTGAGAGGTTGAGTTACAAAGACAGGGAGAGAGAGAGACAGAGAGAAAGGTCTTCCGTCCGTTGGTTCACTCCACAAATGGCCACATGGCTGGAGCTGTGCCAGTCCGAAGCCAGGATCCAGGAGCCTCTTCCTGGTCTCCCATGTGGGTGCAGGGGCCCAAGGACTTAGTCCATCTTCCACTGCTTTCCCAGGCCACAGCAGAGAGCTGGATTGGAAGAGGAGCAGCCGGGACTAGAACTGGTGCTTATTTGGGATGCTGGCGCCGCAGGTGGAGGATTAACCTGCTCCATGGAACCGGCCCCACATTTCTTTATTTAAAATGTGGGCAGCTGAATTTAGCAAACAGATGTAATGGTGCGAGTACAAAAATTAGGCTTTTATAAAAAATATTTATTTTTTTATTTGAAAGGCAGAATTACAGAGAGGCAGAGAGACAGAGCTTCCATCTGCTGGTTCATACCCCAAATGGCTGCAGTGGCTGGAGCTGGGCCAGTCTGAAGACAGGAGCTTCTTCTGGGGACAGAGACCCAAGGACTTGGGCCATCTTCTGTTTTCCCAGGCACATTAGCAGGGAGCCGGATCAGAAATGGTGCAGCTGGGACTTGAAATGGTCTTTATGGATGCTAGCATTGCAGGCGGTGGCTTTTCTGGCTATGCCACAGCACTGGCCCCAAAACTAGGCATTTTAAGAGTTTAGTTTTTGAGTATGGCACTGTGGCACAGCGGGTTAAAGCCCTAGCCTGCAGGGCCAACATCCCATATGGGCGCCGGTTTGAGTCCTAGCTGTTCCAGTTCCAATCCAGTTCTTTGCTATGGCTTGGGAAAGCAGTAGAAGATGGCCCAAGTCCTTGGGCCCCTGCCCCCATGTGGGAGACCCAGAAGAAGCTCCTGGCTCCTGGCTTCAGATCAGCTCGGCTCTTGCTGTTGCGGTCATTTGGGGAGTGAACCAGCAGGTGGAAGACCTCTCTCTCTCTCTCTCTCTCTCTGTGTGTCTCTGTCTCTCTGTCTCTCTCTCTGGCTCTACCACTCTCTGTAACTCTGTCTTTAAAATAAATAAAAATCTTTTTTTTTAAGTTTAGTTTTTAGGATTTTTTTTTTGACAGGCAGAGTGGACAGTGAGAGAGAGAGACAGAGAGAAAGGTCTTCCTTTTGCCGTTGGTTCACCCTCCAATGGCCGCCACGGCCGGCGGGCTGTGGCCGGCGCACTGCGCTGATCCAATGGCAGGAGCCAGGTACTTCTCCTGGTCTCCCATGGGGTGCAGGGCCCAAGGACTTGGTCCATCCTCCACTGCACTCCCGGGCCACAGCAGAGAGCTGGCCTGGAAGAGGGGCAACCTGGACAGAACCCGACTGGTACTAGAACCCAGTGTGCCGGCGCCACAGGTGGAAGATTAGCCTAGTGAGCTATGGCGCTGGCCAGTTTTTAGGAATTTTTTCTTAAAAAAATTTCCCTTCCTTCCTTCCTTCCTTCCTTCCTTCCTTCCTTCCTTCCTTCCTTCCTTCCTTCCTTCCTTCCTTCCTTCCTTCCTTCCTTCCTTCCTTCCTTCCTTCCTTCCTTCCTTCCTTCCTTCCTTCCTTCCTTCCTTCCTTCCTTCCTTCCTTCCTTCCTTCCTTCCTTCCTTCCTTCCTTCCTTCCTTCCTTCCTTCCTTCCTTCCTTCCTTCCTTCCTTCCTTCCTTCCTTCCTTCCTTCCTTCCTTCCTTCCTTCCTTCCTTCCTTCCTTCCTTCCTTCCTTCCTTCCTTCCTTCCTTCCTTCCTTCCTTCCTTCCTTCCTTCCTTCCTTCCTTCCTTCCTTCCTTCCTTCCTTCCTTCCTTCCTTCCGTCTTGGCAGTGTCCGTAGAGATAGAAATCTTCCATCCACTGTTTCACTTCCCAAATGGCTACAACAGCCAGGACTGAGCCAGGCCAAAGCTAGGAGCCAGGAGCTTCTTCCGGGTCTCCCATGAGGGTGCAGGTGCCCAAGGACTTGGGGCATCTTCTGCTGCTTTCCCAGGCCACAGCAGGGAGCTGGATTGGAAGTACAACAGCCAGAACTTGAATCAGCACCCATATGGGATGCCGGCGCTGCAGGTGGCATTTACCCACTAGGGCACAGCGCTGGCCCCAATATATTCTCTTAATTAATTTCATTTGAAAATTTAAATTTCTCTTCCCGAATAAGGAATCTTAGGAAATTCTAACCAAAGTCGTTTTCCTCTCTTCTTACATGTTATCATCTGCTATTCTGACTCTACCTGGTATCTTTATCTGCAGAAACTAGCTATTGTTGCATTCATTCAACATTGTTTCAGATTTAATCTCAGATACGCCGATTTAGAGTCTTCTGAAACATGTTTTAGTTCATTTTTCTCCATCTCAACACAGTTTAGCTATTATTTCAGAGGTGCTCTGAATGATACATATTTTAAATCTCTGTTCAGTGAAAATGCTCTGAGCTAGTCCTCATCTTTGAATGATGGTTCAGCTCAGAATGTGATTCCAGTTTGAAGGATTCCCACCTCCATTTTCTGAATTCTGGCCCATAAACCTGTAAAGACTGAAACATGTTGGTACCAGCACAGGAAGAGGAGAACAGATATGTAAAACAGCGGAGAATCCAGAACAAGAATACTTTATATATCATTATTTATTAAGGACAAAGCATTTTAAATCAATGTTTAGAAAAGCGTATTTAATAAATAGTATTGGTAAAATGTGCACTCATCTGGGAAACTGTACCATGAAATATCAGTATAATAGAGATCTGCATAAGATTCCAAATAGATTTGAACTGAGAAGATGAAGGAGAGTGTTTGTACAAGATGGTGTGACAAAAACTCACCATGAGCATTGTTAAAGCTTATGTAGCAAACAAGACATATTGCACATAACCAAAGTTAGCTGTCACTGCAGTATTAGGAACCTTTATAATAATACATTAGAGGAAAATAATATAAAACAAGATATATAATATAAAGTTGTATATTACATAAAATACATTTTTAATAAAATAATACAATAATATATTAGAGGATAAAAGGGCAAAGTAAGCAAGTAGGCAATTCATAAATAAAAAAATACAAAGCAGATTTTTTTAGTCAACAACCTTACTACTCATTAAAGAAATGCTTAGTCATTTGTCTGATTAGCAAAGATTAAAAATAATTTTTAGTGTCCCATGGTATGAGAAAATAGGTAGTCTTTAAACCATTGTTTAGAGTATAAAATTTTAAATACTTTTGGAGAACATTATGTCAATATATATTAAAATTTTAAATGTGTATATGCTTTGGTTCAGCAGTTTCACTCCAAATTTATTGTAAGGAAATAATTAGATTTGCATCTAAAGATATATTTTCATTTGCATTTAATACTGGCAAAGCAATTAGAAACAACATAAATTTTCATCAATAGGAGACTTCAAATAAGTAAATGATGTTATACTCACAGAACAGAGTGCTATACAGTTTTTAAATATTTGTAAAATGATGTTTTAAATAAAAACCCAAAATGTAGATTATAAAATAGTTTATGTACTGATTTAACTTTATGTATGAAATACAGAAAATTACAAAGTATAAAAAAGTCAAAGAATTTAGATCAAAATTCACTTATATGTTACATATATTTTTTTTTAACTTTTATTTAATGAATATAAATTTCCAAAGTACAGCTTATGGATTACAATGGCTTCCCCCCCATAACGTCCCTCCCACCCGCAACCCTCCCCTTTCCCACTCCCTCTCCCCTTCCATTCACATCAAGATTCATTTTCATTTCTCTTTATATACAGAAGATCAGTTTAGCATACATTAAGTAAAGATTTCAACAGTTTGCTCCCACAAGAAACATACAGTGAGAAATACTGTTTGAATACTAGTTATAGCATTAAATCTCAATGTACAGCACACTAAGGACAAAGATCCTACATGAGGAGTAAGTGCACAGTGACTCCTGTTGTTGACTTAACAAATTGATACTCTTGTTTATGGCATCAGTAATACAAGAGCCTAGGGTGATTATGTTACATATTTTTAAACATTAATTTGTTTTTGAAATATACTTGTTTAACATGTAAAAAGAAAAACTCAGGAAACTTAGGCATGCCAGCACGCTTTAAAAGAGAAGTGGATTCTAATTATTCTTAGGTGTTTAAATTTAACTGAAAATTGATCCCTGTTAAAAATAAGAGTGGGAATAAGAGAGGGAGGAGACGTACAGTTTGGCACAAGCTCACTCAGACTTACCCCTAATGGTAGAGCTAGAAACGTGCCATGGGACTCCAAGTTCCATTAAGTTGGTAGGTACCAATGCCATCTTACTAGTTAAAGTGATCAGTTTAAGTTCATAATTGATCATAAAGATAGGATTAAGTGTCAAAGGGAACACATAAATAAGACCAGTGTCTGCTAATTATAATTGATAGAATTAAAAAGGAGAGAAGGACCCACCATGGGAAGCAGGATACACAGCAGACTCATAGAATGACAAAGGCCCTTAACAGCACTCTGGCCTCAGAATCAGCCCTTAAGACATTCAGATCCAGCTAAAAAGCCCATGAGAGTTTCTCAGGCATGGAAAGTCGAGACACTTTGGCAAAAAATGATCTAAATGAAAGATCTCTGTGAGTGAGATCCCAGGGGAAAGAGGGGGCCATCAAAGAAAGAGGTACCATTCTCTGAAGGGAAGGGAAAACTTTGACTTTGATTATGGCCTTGTCTAAATAAGGTCAGAGTTTGTGAACTCAAGAGGCTTCCATAGCCTTGGCAGCTCATGACAAGAGCATCGGGTGATTACTGATGTAATAAAGAAGAGTGTCAATTGTTAAATCAACAACAGGAGTGACTGTGCACTTGCTTCCCTTGTAGGATCTCTGTCAATGTGTTGTACTATGCAAATTAATGGTAAAACTAGTATTCACACAGTACTTTATACTTTGTGTATCCCTGTGGGTGCAGTCTGTTGAAATCTTTACTTAGTATAGAGTTGATCTTCTGTATATAAAGATAATTAAAATGAATTTCAACGAAGAATGGGATGGGAGAGGGAGTAGGAGATGAGCTGGTTTGTGGGTGGGAGGGAGGTTATGGGGGGGAAAACCGCTATAATCCAAAAGTTGCACTTTTAGAAAACTTTTATTTAATAAATATAAATTTCCAAAAAAAAAAGTGGATTCAGTATCCATAGATAACCCTGAAATGGGGAGACCTGAGAAGTTGTTGGTGTTGCTGATGTCACACCTGTAATGAGCACTGCTGGGTACAAGCCTCCAGGGCTCCAGATAATCGCAGCGAAGCCTCCGCTGTCAGACTTGCTCTGAGGATGCGCTTGCTAGGGGCTTTCTGTGATGTCACTGTGTCGTTTTCACCCTGGCCAGTCGGGGAGCTGGAATGCGGGTGAGGGAAAGCACCAGGTCATCGTCTGCTTTCGCCCCGCAGGCTCCCGGAGAGAAAGGTGTGGGTACCGCATAGTGCGGAGACGGAGAAGTTCCGGCGAGCTGCACTGCCCGAGCAGAGCCAGGAAGAACGGAGGCCCTGTGACGCGCGTCAAGGACGTGCTGCTGAGCGCCCTGAGCCCGGAACAGCTGGTGCTCACCCTGCTGGAGGCAGAGCCGCCCCACGTGCTGGTGAGCCGCCCCAGCTCGCCCTTCACCGAGACCTCCATGATGCTGTCCCTCACCAAGCTGGCCGACAAGGAATTGGTGCACATGATCGGCTGGGCCAAGAAAATCCCCGGTAGGCTCCCTGGGTGATTGTGTTCCATTTGTGGGAAGGCCTGCCCGATGTTTAGGGGCTGGGGGTACAAAGTGGAGGTCCCCGGGCTCTGTCCACATGTTTACAGCTTGCCATCTTGATTCATAACTTGTAAATGAGGTTTGTTTTTTTCCTTCTGTCTTGACCGACATACCCTCAGGTGTCCTGGGAGGCAGTTTCTGACTCAGGAATCTTGAGGCTTCTGGGTTCTTCTATATTATGCATGGTAGTACAGGAGGAGTTAGTTGTATGTGACCTGCCCTTTTCTTTCTAGATTTATTTATTTATTTGAAAGTCAGAGCTGCAAAGTGAGGGGGGTCGGAGAGAGAGATCTTCCATCCGCTGTCACTCCCCAGCTGGCACAATGGCCAGGCCAAAGTCAGGAGCTTCATCAGGGTCTCCCACATGGGTGGCAGGGGCCCAAACACTTGAGCCATCTTCTGCTTCTTTCTTCAGGCCATTAGCAGAGAGCTGGATTGAACGTGGTGGGGTAGCAGGACACGAACTGGTGCCCGAATGGGATGCTGGTGTCACAGGTGGTGGCTTTACCAGCTAACACCACAATGCCAGCCCCTAGCCCTTCCATTTCTATTCCTCACTCTTCTTTCCCCATCCCCAGATCCATCCGACACCACGGAGACACATGCTCCTCCTATGTGTCCACATCATCTGTTGGCCACTTCTGTGTCCACGTGTGGTATGGGAGGAGACTCACCCAGTGTCTGCAGCTGGGCTTAGGACCATTGGGCAGGGAATTCTAAGGTCTCAGGGCCTGGCTGGAAGGCAGAGATGTTTGCTGCACTCTGGCCCGTGTCTCCTCTGCTTGGAAGGGGCAGTGTGGGGGTCATTTCTTGGTCTGGATCCCCATTCCTTCCCAGTCCCCTGAGGATTTTCTGGTTTGTGGCTCTGTTTTGTTTAGCATCTTTACTTTTGCCAGAATTAAGTTGTTTTCCCTGCCCTTTGCCAGGAGAGAATACTGATGCATCTTCCTCTAGATTTTGCTTTCTTTTTTTTTTTTTTAAGATTCATTTATTTATTTGAAAGGTAGAGTTAAAAAGTGAGAAGGGAAGGGAGAGAGTGAGCGAGCGAGAGAGAGATCTTCCATCCGTTGGCTCATTTCCTAAATGACCTTTAGCAGCTACGGCTGGGCCAGGCTGAAGCCAGGAGCTTCTTCCAGGTCTCCTATGTGGGCGCAGGGGCCCAAGGACTTGGGCCATCCTCCACTGCTTTCCCAGGCACATTGGCAGGGCGCTGAATCAGAAGTAGAGCAGCTGGGACTTGAACCGGTGCTCATATGTGATGGCAACACTGGAGGCAGCTGATTAACCCACTGTGCCACAATAACAGCTCTGGTTTAGGGCATTTGGGGAGTGAACCAGTGGCTGGGAGATCTCTCTTTGTCTCTGCCTCTCAAATAAGATAAATAAATAGGGACGGACATTTAGCACAGTGCTTACGTCCCTGCTTGGGATACCTACGTCCTATACTAGAGTGTCTGATTCAGTCCCAACTGCTGCACTTCCCCTCCAGCTCCTGCTAACAGGCATCCTGGGGAGGCACAGCAGATGATGGACCAAATGTCTGGGTCCCTGTAACCCACAGGGGAGACCCCAAGCGAGTTCCAGGCTCTTGACTTCAGCCTAGTGCAACCCTGACTGTTGTGGGCATTTGGGGAGTGAACTAGCAGATGGAAGATCTGTCTTTCAAATAAAATGAAAATTAATTAATTAAATTGAAAATAAAAATATTAAATGTGTTGTAAACACTATTTCGTGGGACCCCACTTGGAGAGTGGTGGTGAAATTAATTATTGCTAAACCCTATACAGCTTATTTGTGTCCTAACAAAACTGAATTTGTAAGCTGCCTTAGTCCCTCCTCTAGCCTGGTTTTTCAAAATAGGCTTTGTCCAAAGTTGTGAATTTCTCTTCTTCTCTCTCAGTTGACATAGTCATTGACTGGTGAAAATATGAAAATCTCACCCAGTCTCGATCTTGTCGAATGTTATCTATAAGAATAAACAGCCCTCCCTGTCTCGAGTGGGCCGACGGCTGTGACTGGGTGAGACTGGGACGTGCACGCGTCAGGCACTGGACTGAGCCTCTGTGTGGCGTTGGAAGGGTCTGTCCACCTTTCATTCATCGCTCCTGCCAGTTTTCCTCCATGCAGAATCGCATTGTAGCTGTTGAGAGACTCGGCGCACGGGTGGTCTCGGGGCTGTAGTCTCCTCAACTAGAGATGAGGAGGGTCAGAGATCCTACTGTAGGAAGCCCTCGGAGGTTGGCAGTATGACCCCCGTTTCTCAGAGCAAAGGAGATTGAGTGGTCAGCTGGGAAAGGCCTGGCCGTGACTGTACGTGTGTGACGCTGCCCCTCCTTTCCTCACGCCCCGGGGGAAGTCCCCCGCCGTTGGCCTTGCCTTTGGACTGCTTCCCTTCCTGGGGCTGACCTGTTGGGGCTCTGTGGCCAGTGCTGGGAGGCTCTCCGGGCCTCCTGTGTGGCAGCCTTTGCCCTTCAGGACGGAATTGGGAGACCCCGCCCAGAAGGATGCTCCTAACTCTGCACGGGAGGTGTTGTGTCCGCGGAAGCCTCGACTCTGCAGAGGCTGGTGTTGCTGTCCACGTGTACCCCACTGGCAGCCTCTGCCCCCCCCCAACCCCCCTGCTCCCAGTCATGGCCTGGGTCAGGAGCAGGTCCTCTGACGCCCAGCCGAGCATTGCCTCAGTCAATGGAGCAGAAGAAGTACGAGGCTGCAGCCGATGAAGCTTGGGTCAGGCTTTCTGTTCTTCCTCGGTGTCTGGGGAGCCAGATGAACCCAGGTACCAGACCTGTATAAGTTCTAACTCATGAAAAATGCCGGGGATACATTCTGGGAAATGTGTCGCTGCGTGATTTTGTCATTGTAGGAACATCACTCACACACACCTGGGCTGTTGGAATCCTTCATACCCCTGGTTCCTTCATATACGTGAAGCCGCTCGGTGCCCTAGGACTGGGTATTAGTCTCGAGAAGGGGCCCAGGACTGGCTCACCCTAAGTTCAGATGGTTCTTCCTTTAACCAGCCTTCACCACATTTTAAAAACACAGGTTATTTTCCTGTATTGTTAGGGATTATTTTTTTTTCTCTTTAAAACCTGCTGTCGTGTTGTCACAGGCACGAGGTGCTGAGGGAAGGGCAGGTGCGTCTCACAGCTCTTGCTTTCCCCAGGCTTTGTGGAGCTCAGCCTGTTGGACCAAGTGCGCCTCTTGGAGAGCTGCTGGATGGAGGTGTTAATGGTGGGGCTCATATGGCGCTCGATCGACCACCCCGGCAAGCTCATCTTTGCCCCAGACCTCGTGCTGGACAGGTGAGGAAAAGCACCGTGTGCTGCTTCTGCCTCTTGTTTGATCAGGGCGTGTGGTGAGTGGGGAGCAGTTACAGTGTCACACCGAACAGGCAGCCGCGGGGGCGGAGGCCATCGATCCTTCACGGGGCCAAGAATCGAAGTTCTGTGACTCATTTGTTAATGTTTATTTTTAATTAATTAATTTATTTGAAAAGGAGAGAGAAAGAGGGGATGTACACAAGCACTCTCCTACCCGCTGGTTCACTTCCCAAACGCCTGCAACAGCCAGGGATGAACCAGGCCAAAGCCAGGAGTTGGGGTCTCAGTCTGGGTGTCCCACGTGGGTGGCAGGAGCCCAGGAGCTTGAGCCATCATCCACTGCCTGAAGCAGAGCCAGACGTGAGCCCAGGTACTCCAGCGTGAGAGGCAGGCATCTCATATGGCATCTCATCTACCACACCAAAGGCCTGCCCTCCTGTGACTCATCTCTCTTTTTTTTTTTTTTAATTTCTATCTTTCAAAGGCAGAGTGATGGAGGGAGAGATAGAGACAGGTAGACAATCCATCTTCCATCCGCTGGTTGATTCCTCAAATGGCCATAATGTCCAGGGCTGGTCTAGATCCAATCCAGACGCCTGGAACTCCATCCAGGTCTCCCACATGGGTGGCAGTGGCCCAAGCACTAGGATCATCTCTGCTGCTTTCCCAGGCACGGTAGCAGGAAGCTGCGCTGGAAGCAGACCAGCTGGCACTCAAATTGTTGCCCTGATATGGGGTATCGCATTGTTTGCAATGCAGTTTGCAATGTTTGCATTGCAAACAGCAACACTGGCCCCCTCATTTTAAATGAGTGTTGCAGTGTCAGCCACAGGCCAGGGATACAAGAGACTGCATCCTGCAGGATATGTGGCCACTATGTGCACATGTCAATTTAGGTTTTTCTTAAAAAATCCCATTATCAGGTAATAATCTAAAATTTTTCTGAGTTTTTTCCACCTGTAGTGACCAATTACATCTCTAGCTATCTAGACAGGCGATCAGATTCTTACAGATCTGCCAGATTCATTTTCAAGTGCTTTAACTTACCTGAATGCATGTGCTCTTGCATTTTTGGCAACAGCAGTTGCCGGAGTGGTTATTAAAACCAGGTGAAAGTGAATGGAAATTGGAACATGATGGTGCTAGTGCTGTGTCTTGGTTGCATTTTAGTTTTCTTTCGGAGGTCACATGGAAAGGGCTGGGGATTTGCCACACTGGTTTAACTGCTGCTTGGACGTCCTTATCCTGGCCTGCACCAGTGTCTGCTCCGAGTCTCGGCTCTGCTTCCTGGTGACGTGCATCCTGGGAGGCAGCAGGTGAAGGCCAGGTGGTTGGGTGCCTGCCACATGCGGGAGACCTGGAGTGAGTTCCTGGCTCCCGGCTTTTTTAATCTGGCCCAGCCCCAGATATTGCAGGCACTTGAGGAGTGAACCAGCAGATGGAAGATGTGTCTCATCTCGGCTCCTCTCTCTCTCTGTCTCTCTGTCTCTTTCTCTTGTTCTGTTTCTTTACCTTTCAAATGAATAAGATAGGGGTATGTGTTTGGCACAGCAGTTAAGACACCACTCGGGATGCCCACGACCCACACAGGGATGCCTGGTTGAGTCCCAGCTTCTCTGCTTCAATCCAGCTTCCTGCTAATGTGCCTGGGCGGCAGTAGGGACTACCTCAAGTATGCGGGTCCTCGCACCCATGTGAGAGGTAGGGGTTAAATTCTGAAATGCTGGCTTCAGTCCCAGCTGTGTGGGCATCTGGGGGTGAACCGGCGGATGGAGGATCTCTGCCTTGAACTCTTTGTCTTTGTTGCCCTGCCCTTCAAATGAAGTGAAAATACTCTTTAAAAAAGTCAAATTCTATTTTAAAAAGTTTTTAGAAAAGATTTATTTATTTGAAAGGTAGAGTCACAAAGAGGGAGAGATAGGGGCAGATATATAGAGATCTTGAATCCACTTTTTCACTCCCCAAATGGCTGCAATGGCTGGGGCTGGGCCAGGCCAAAGCTGGGAGCCAGGAGCTTCATCCAGGTCTCCCACATGCGTGGCAGGGACCCAAGCTCTTGGGCCATCTTCTGCTGCTTTCCCAGGCACGTTAGCAGGGAGCTGGATTGGAAGTAGAGCAGCTGGGACACGGACTGGTGCCCATATGGGATGCCAGTGCTGCAGGTGGCAGCTTTACCCGCTACACCACAGCACCAGCCCCTAAAATATTTTTAAAAAGTGTTTAAAAGGACATGTTTGACAGGCAGAGAGACAGGGAGAGACAGAAAGAGAGCTCCCACCAGCTTCTTCATTTACAACAGCTGGGGCTGGCTCAGGCTGCAGCCAGGAGCTACAAACTTACAGCAGGTCTTCCACATGGGTGACCGGGACCTGGCTACTTGAGCCATCACCTGATAGCCTCCAGGGTACTCATTGGCAGGAAGCTAGAATTTGGAAGTAGAGCTGCAACACGAACCGAGGCACATGGATAGGATGTCCCAAGAAGTGACTACTATGCCAAATGCCAGCTTCCAGGAACCAATTTTTGATTGATATAGTTGAACTGTTTATGTAGGGAAAACTGGAATATATAAAATCGCAGGCATTGTAGCAGGTGAAACGGACCACTTCCTTGGTGAAAAACTGCTGGTGTTGAATATTTAGCCATATTCAACCCTGCACATTGTAGGAGGATCCCCAGGGCTATTGTGGGTAGACATGGCGGAAGAGGTTCTTGTGTTCACGCAAGAAGGAATTCAGAGGTGAGACAGAGAGGAGTGGGAAGCAGGGTAGCTGGGCTGAATGGGGCAGGGCATCCATCAGATGGGCGCCTCTCCAGACAGAATCCGAGAGCGAGTGCCCGTTCACTCCGACTGGAGAAAGCAAGAGTACGTGGTTTAATGGAGAGAGCTGAGCGCACAGTCTGTATTCAGACTGGGGCTTATTAGGGAATGGGTTCCAGTTCTTCCCACTATTTCTCCTTTTACCTTTCCTCTTCTCCTGGACTGAGGGTTTGCTGAGTGCAAAGTAGGTAAAATCCTCCCAGGGTTTCACGGCTCAGTGCTATCAGACGGGCTCCGGACAGAGGAGCTTCCCCTAGGGTGCCTCCCTTGGGCGAAGGCTGTGAAGGTTTTGTTGCCAAATGCTCTCAAGCTGGGTAACCCATTTGGTGATGAGCGGAGAATTCTCCTGGGGAGCGTTCCTTTGTCGGGGGAAGGCTGGGACTACCTGTAGAGTTAGCAGGTGTGGACAGGGCTTAACACTGTAACATGCTAGACTGCTTCCAAGGTGTCTTCTGACTGCTGAAGCCTTAGGCCCCTCTTACACATCTAGGCTCATTCTTAACTTCCTACCTAACACTGAGTGGGAGCGCCCCCCCAGCTCCTGCGTTGTTATCCTGTTATCCCTTAAGGTGACCGGATTCTCAGAAGCCCGCCACGCACCGCTCCCTCGTGGACAGCAGTACTCTGCCTGCCTGTTGCTGTGAGGACAGCACGGACCAAGTGCATGTTCTTGATAACAGACGTGTTTGGGTGTGGAGCAGAGGCTTTGCGAAGAGCTGCAGCAGGGGATGTGGCTCAAACAGGGGCGCGGCCAGGAGGTGGATCACAGCGGGGTGTTCCGGAAGCCCGGAGCAGTGTGGGCCATCAGACCCTTTGGTAGCAAGCAGAACAGCCACGTGCTGGGCCTCAGTGTGCCAGCGGCATCTTCAGCACCTCATGTGTGTTGATCCTTCAGTCTTCACAGTAGCCCCTTGGTGGGGGGGGGGGGGGCACCGTTATTTTCCCCGTCCTTTAGGTATGTAACTGGCAGGTTACTGAGTAGCAAGTGGTGGAGCTGGACTTGAGGGAATCCTGGTCATTGGTGACAGTGGTGCACTGACCCTCAGTGGGATGGACAAACGGAAGGGGAAAGAAGAGACCAAAAGGCAAACTCACTTTCTCCTTTATTCTTGTGTCTTAGAAAAGCCATGTTCTGCCCCCCTGCACTTCAGAAACTCACTGCTCCGGCTGTGGTCTAGGGTGCCACGGTCCAAGGCAGAGTGAAAGGCCCAGCACCCAGCTATTGCATCTGCTGGACTTCAAAAGTCTTTTGCACTAAAGTAAACGGATCTTTTGATTCCATTTTTCCTTGAGCTTTTGGAGGTATCCTCATATTAGGTCTACATTTTAGGTAGGTCATATAAGAAAAATTATTTTTCTACAACTTATTTTAAATAAACTCATTAGTCTTCTTAAAAAAATTGAGAGGCAGAGAAATAGAGCTCCCATCTGCTGGTTTATTCTCCAAATGCCTTAACACCTGTGGCAGGGAAGCTAGGAGCTAGGAATTGGGTGGCAGGGACTCACTTGCTTGGCCCATCACCCCTGCCTCCCAGGTCTGCATTAACAGGAAGCTGGGGTCAGGAGCAAGAGCTGGGCTTTGAATTCAGACATTAAAAAAAGATTTATTTTTATTTATTTGGAAGGCAGAGTTACAGAGAGTGAAAGAGAAGAAAGACAAGTCTTCCATCCACTGATTCACTCCCCAAAGGGCTGTAACGTCTGGAGCTGAGCTGATCCAAAGCCAGCAGCCAGGAGCCTCCTCTGGGTCTCTCATGTGGGTGCAGGGGCCAAGGGACCTGGGCCATCTTCCACTGCTTTCCCAAGTGTATTAACAGGGAGTTGGATCGGAAGTAGAGCAGCCAGGACTTGAACTGGTGCCCACATGGGCTGCTGGTGCTACAGATGGCAGCTTTACCTGCTATGCCACAGCATCGGCTCCTTGTTTCAGTATTTTAACATTGAAATCATTTGTTCTCTTTTACTTTTAAGTCCTTTAATCTTGTCCTTGCTTCTTATGCATACTTCAGCTTCCATAAAATTACAAAATAATTAGTTCATTAATTGGTTAAAGTCCTTCCTCAGAAACAGTGTAACTCAGCTTGGAGTAGAACTTTATTAGGTTGTCATTTATGAGGTGTTTTGCTTTTTTCTCATTTGTTTTTTAGAAATGTATTGGTTTATTCAGGCTATGACAGGAATAACAACACTGTCACCTTGCCACCCCTTGAAGGAGGCGGTTGGCTGTCCACCCACAGGAGGACAGCAGTTAGGCCCAGTTCTTCAGAAAGATTTACCTTTTCCAGGAGCTACGCACACCCGGTATCTAGTTTCCCCCCATTTTTGAGATAGGAATTTGCAACTAAAATGGGAAGCATTTTAGTGAGGAAATGGTACCAATTTCGGTATTTAGGGAGAGTCCCTATGCACGGGTGCGGTCCCACCTGTGATTTGAGTCTCACGGAAAGGGAAAGAGCCAAAGCACGAGTATGCGTCAAAAACCTCCTGGAAAATGGGATTAAAGGGCAACTTTATTCGAAAATGTTTGAAATCCATGCAAACAAGGAGTCTTCAAAAAGCTCTCGAAAAATGTGTATTATGAAAAATCATGCAGAGACTTTGAAAATTTTCTGCAATAAAATAAACTTAACATTTAATTCCATGTGTTCACAAACATTTTGAATTACCCTGGTATTCAACCAACAATGCAAGAATTGATAGATTTTTGGTTTTGCTCTTCAGAGATATTTTAAAACCAGCTTTTTTTAGTATCCTATTTCTCAAGGCCAGCAGTTACAATTTCTAATAATTGTTCCCATCAAAAGGGACTTGCTGATGTATCACGAGGGACATTCACAAAACAGAAGCATTTCTTGTGCACCTGCTAAGTACAGGGCCTGTGTCTTCCTTTTTGGATGCCTGCATGGTTGTCTGGTAGAGCCCAAAGCTGGGAGATAGGAAGACAGGGTGAGAGGGCTGGGAATTCGCTGCAGGTTTTCATGTTCTTCGCCCAGGGTTGATTTGATTTTCCGTAATACCCTTTACCTGTGAGTACATGTAGGGGGCACTGCTGTTTTGTCTTGTAACCTGTGCACTTTGAGACTGCTGCAACTGTTCTTGCAAGTTACCAGGCTCATTTGACAACATGAGCAGTTGCAATAGCTGTAGCTCTGCCCAGGTAAGTTTGCAGGGGGCGAGGTCACGGTTGAGCTGCTGTCCTGGTATAGCACGCGACGGGAAAGGCTTCCCCAGGAGTGGTGATACCCAGTGGTGGGGCTCGTCCCCAAGCACCACTGTCCCTAGACGGGGTGGGGGTGGGGAGAGTGACAGGCAAAAGCCCTGGACTGGAATCCTGGACTCCCTGCAGGGGCTGTTACAAGGACTGGAAATGAAAGCTGCAGAAACCCATGGCCCTTTCTGTTTGCTGCTAGCTTCCAGAAGTGAGGGTTTTGTGGCAAAAGCATCTAACCGCTTGTCAAGGACTTCTGATAACTCCAGGACTGAAGATAATACAAGTTTTTTGGAGAGCAGTGGGATGAAATAATCTGTCTCTGGATAGAATGAGTAGAAGCTGATATTTTTACGTAAATAAAAGTAACTTTCTTCAAACGTCTATTTAAAATTCATTTCTACAAAGAGCTCACAAGAATTTTGATTATGATTCAAAATTTGTCTAAAACTTTTGCTTAAAAATAATCTTTAGCAAATCGGCAATTTCCATGTCTCTGTGTCATCGTTCTTGATTCTTATCCATTTTTTCTTTTATGTCATGTTCACTTTTGTTGTGTTACGTGCCTCTTAATCACGATTTCAGATCTTAAATGTCCACCAGGAAGTAAGAGGTAGGCGCTAGAAGTGAAGACTGATTTCCACGGTACCCAGGTTTCCTTGTTAACACTTTCTGGTGGGAACATGGGAGGTTCCATTTTACTAACATGAGGGTACTTCAGAAAGTTCATGGGAAATGGAATTAAAATACAACTTTGTGGGGCCAGAACCATGGTGGAGCAGGTTAAGCCACGGCCTGTAACAGCGCCAGCATCCCATATGGGCGTCGGTTCGAGTCCCGGCTGCTCCACTTCTGATCCAGTTCCTTGCTAATGTGCCTGGGGGAGCAGCAGAAGATGGCCCAGGCTCTTGGGCCCTTGCACCCACGTGGGAGATCCAGAAGAAGCTCCTGGCTTCAGCCTGGCCTGACCCCAGTTGTTGTGGCCATTGGAGAGTAGACCAGCAGATGAAAGATATTCATTCATTCATTCATTCTCTCTCTCTCTCTCTCTCTGCCTCATCTCTGTGACTCAAATAAATAAATATTTTTTGAAAAAAAAAGGATAACTGCTACAAAAAATTTTGAAATCCATGTATAGTTTTCCCCTAATATGCACTTTGCATGAACTTTTTGAAGACTCCTCATATGCATGGATTTCAAAATTTTTTGCACCAAAATAAAGTAATCTTTTAATCTAATTTTCCGCAATTTTTTTTGATGTGTCATATGCAATTTATCTAGGGCTCATTGACTGAAATGGTTTTGACTAAAAATAACCAACAGGAATGGTGTTGCTTTATTGAAAACGTTTGGTGAGCAAGTAGAAGAAAATACAGTTCCAAAGTGTACTTTTGCCTAAATAATATTTACTCAAAATTTTATTCAAGGATTTATAGGAAATATTTTGTTTCCTTTATATGAAGATAATTTTAGTAATTTTTTAAAGATGTATTCATTTATTTGGAAGGCAGAGTTACAGAGAGGCAGAGGCAGAGAGGGAGAGAGAGGTCTTCCATCCGCTGGTTCACTCCTCAAATGGCTGCAATGGTCAGAGCTGTGCTGATCCGAAGCCAGGGGCCAGGAGCTTCTTCTGGGTCTCCCACGTGGGTGCAGGGACCCAGGGACTTGGGCCATCTCCTATTGCTTTCCCAGGCCATAGTAAAGAGCTGGATCGGAAGCATAGCCGGGTCTCAAACCAGTGCCCTTATGAGATGCCTGCACTGTAGACAGCGGCTTTAGCTGCTACACCACAGCTCTGGTCTCAATTTTAATAATTTCATATCAGTAAGTGTGGTTTTATGGACCTTATTACAGTCAAAGGATGTACAAGATGAAATTTGAGATGAAAAAGAAAATACTCCTTATTACTTCTGATGGTTGCCCGGAGCTGTGTTCCTTAAATTCCCAACTGAACTTTTGTAGGGATGAGGGGAAATGCGTAGAAGGAATTCTGGAAATCTTTGACATGCTCTTGGCGACAACTTCGAGGTTCCGTGAGCTAAAGCTGCAACACAAGGAGTACCTCTGCGTGAAGGCCATGGTCCTGCTCAACTCCAGTGAGTAGCCACGTGGCTGGGCCGAGCTCTGGGGGAGAACCTGTGTGACGCTAAAGAGAGTACTGAACTTGTATTTTTGCTAGATAGGGAATGCTGGCTTCCTTTCTGCCTTCTGTTTTAAAATCAGGATTTAAACTGCAGTTAACTTTTGGCAATGTACATATAAATCATTGAGTAAACTACTGGCAGGCAGTTTAAAAAGTGGTTCAAGCCACTTGCCAGAAAAACAAAAAATGGACTTTCCAATGTTTACCTTTCAGGCTCTTGTCCATGCTCATTCCGACATTTCCCATGGTGAAAGCATTTGTGTTTAATGTTTTGGGATCTCCTTTTTACAGGCTCACTTATTCATTTGTTTGTTCAGAAAAGGCATTTGACACACTGTCCTGCCCTCAGGTACTGCGTGGTGTGTGCTGGGGGAGGGGGAGAGGACAGATCATTAGACAGAGATCTCAGTGCTGGAATCAGGTGTGTACAGAATACTCTGAGAAAACAGGAGTGTTGAGGTTGATTTGTTCTGAGAGGATTCGTTCTGAGAGGAGGAGCGTGGTGGGGGCAAGAGGCACAGAGTCACCACGCAGACCCTGGGAGTTGGATGAGAGCAGGCCTGAGGCAAGCAGCCTGCAGACTCGTTTATTTCAGTTGCTACAGCTGCTTATATAGTAAGGCAGCCAATCTGGTCAAGGGGCGGTCTATGCCCCAACCAATCACAGCCTGTTGCCAGGCCGGCTCCAATGCCATCCAATCACAGCCTGTTGCCAGTCAGGCTCTGTTGCCAGGCAGTTTCTGAAACCATCCAATCAAAGCCTGTTGTCAGGCTCTGTTGCCAGGCAGTTTCTGAAACCATCCAATCACAGCCTGTTGTCAGGCTCCGTTGTCACGTGGTTTCTGAAGCCATTCAATCACGGCCTGTTGCCAGACAGTTTCTGTTGTCAGCAGCCATCTTGGCATGACCTTTTCACCTCAGCGGCCATCTTGGCATGACCTTTTCACCTTTGCATTCCACCACGTTTCCCCCTTTTCATTTATTTTTGAGCAGCAGGAGGCATGATTCTTGGCCATACCATTGTTGACGGCGTTTTCATGTGGTCTCCGTACGCGGCTGTGCCTGTCTTAGGTTGTCCCCCAGGGGATCTTACCCGTCATTGACTAACCAGTGCTCAAAACAAGAGACCACAGGATTACTTGCTCAGATAGGGGTAGGAATGAGGAATAATGGTTATCAGGAATGGCATGACTGCACACAAGCTGTGGGCCATTCAAGTGGCTGACCAGAGCTAATGGGGTACAAAACGGTAATGGATGTGGCTATGGGCAGATTCTCAGGTTAGGAGGATAGGGTAGGTGTGTCAACAAGGCGGACTCTAGTCTTGTTTAGCTGGTTCTGGTTGGCTGTCAGTTGCAGGCTTGACATTATTTCAGTTGGTACAACAGCTTATATGGCCAAGACAGCCAATCCGGTCAAGGGGCAGTTTATGCCCTAACCAGTCACAGCCTATTGCCAGACAGGCTCCAAAGCCATCCAATCACAGCCTGTTGCCAGGCAGGCTCCGTTTGCCAAGTGGTTTCCAAAGCCATCCAATCACGGCCTGTTGCCAGGCAGTTTCTGTTGTCAGCGGCCATCTTGGCATGACCTTTTCACCTTCTCATTCCACCACACAGCAGTAGGACAAAGGCTGGAGTGACTGCACAAGGGAGTGATGTGCATTCAGGGAAGAGCAGAGGTGCTGGGTAAGGTTCAGAACACAGCACTGCAGATCATAAATGGCTGCTTTGTGCACCAGGCAGCCTTGGGAGAGGGTCAGATGGGACTGTGTGCCCAGGTGTGCATCACAGAAGGGTCACATGCAGGACTGACTGGAAAGGGGAGAGACCGAGGCTGGGCGCCTGCTAGACACAGCAGCAACCAGCACTGGGAGGAAGAGCGTGCGCCTGAGGGAAATGGAGGTGATGACGAAGGTTTTTAGGATTCTGGTTTCTTCTGGTAATACCTGGTTATTGTGAACATTCAAACAAATGAAAAGCATACAAGGAAGAATATTAAAATCACCAGGAATAGTCCCTCCCCCAAATAACTACCATGACTTTGGTCATTGTTCTCAAATTTAATTTTATTTGAGAGGCAGAGAGATGGATGGACTGAGAGCCCCATCCACTGGTTTGCTCCCCGTATGCCCACAGCAGCCAGGGCTGAGTTGTATGAGGCTGAAGCCAGGAGCTAGGAACTCAGGCCAGGTCTCCCTGCCTCCCGTGGCCTGCATGAACAAGAAGCTGGAATGAGGAGCCAGAGCCGGGTATCACACCCAGGTACTCCAGTGTGAAATGTGGGTGTCTTCGATGTCTTAGCCACCAGGCCGAATGTAAATCACCCTTCCTCAGTAGTGCTCTGTCTCTCCCTACAGAGGAGCCTGAAAAGTTCATGCAAAATTCGGATTATAAAAAAATGCATGAACTCCATGGTTTTTCTGCATCAAAATAAACTTAAAATTTAACTCCCCCTTTCCTTGAACTTTTGGAATTTCTGTCAAGTGTGTGTAGATAGCTAGAAAGAGAGAACGGAATACCAAGTAACCCATTTTAGCAGCTGAAGAGTACACTTTAGACTTTTTCCTGTCCTCTAGTAATGATTTTTTTTTGTGAAAAAAAAAAAATTCAAATTTTATTTTCCAACAAACAGACAAGCATCAGCAGGTACAACTCCAGAGGTGTCTCTGTAGATCTTACATTCACAAGGCATCATTAGCTCAACAGTGAGCGCCACCGTAGCATCCGCTTCACAGTGTAAACAGCTATCATCATTGTGTTCACTTACAATTCCAGAAGGAAAGGCACAACTTGGCAAAACGTTTTCGATCCTAAAGTCAGGTGCAATAACTAAGAGGAACTCTGGGTAACAGTCCTGACCCACGTTTCAAAGAGGGTCTCCTCCCCCGAGACGAGAGGGTCTTCTTCTTTGCTCGCTAAACCAATGGAACAACGTCTTAACACCAGCTCCGTGTCACTACGTGGACAAGAGGGGGTTTTAAAAAAAGGAATCACGAAAGTCCAGCTGCTCCCACCAGCATCAACCATTCGGCTTAAAGACAGGACCTGGGAATACTTCAGTGGTCATAAAATAGGAAAATAGAGACTATGGCTACAAAAATAAAACATGAATGAGGTAGATAAATGAAAGCTTTTACACCCAGAACTCGCCTGTTCCAACTTCGTAGCCTTCATGCAATACTCAGGGGGGAAAAAAATCTTCATAATTACTTGGCATAAATAGCATCAAGGAAAACAAACAAACAAAAATCAGTATGTGAGCCCGTGATAGGAAACACTTCCTTCTCTGAGTTTAAGAATGAAACCCCAGGGACTTCTCAACCGACCCGGCACCGGGAACTGCATGGAGTCGGCGGAGACCGCCCGCTCAGGCGCCCACCCCTTCTGGGGTGTGGGAGGACCGAGACACCTGGGCAGCTTTGGCAATACAAGGGAACTCCTGGGGCTCTACGGGAACTGTATTTAAATAAGCAGCAACACACACGTTGACTCCCTAAGGCCCAACATCTGTCCATTTAAGGACATCCTCCGTAAGGTTCTAAGGCTGAAGGAAGTTTGGAATTCTACAACCTTAGTGGTTTTTGTGTGTGTGTGTGTGTGTGTGTGTGTGTGTGTGTGTGTTTTTGACAGGCAGAGTGGACAGTGAGAGAGAGAGAGACAGAGAGAAAGGTCTTCCTTTGCCATTGGTTCACCCTCTAATGGCCACCGTGGCCAGCGCGCTGTGGCCGGTGCACTGCACTGATCCGAAGGCAGGAGCCAGGTGCTTCTCCTGGTCTCCCATGGGGTGCAGGGCCCAAGCACTTGGGCCATCCTCCACTGCACTCCCTGGCCACAGCAGAGAGCTGGCCTGGAAGAGGGGCAACCGGGACAGAATCCGGCACCCCGACCAGGACTAGAACCCGGTGTGCCGGCGCCGCAAGGTGGAGGATTAGCCTAGTGAGCCGCAGCGCCGGTGCTTTTCATTTTTTTTTTTTTAAAAAAGATTCATTTTTATTTGAAAGACGACCAGGAAAGGTAGAAAAAGAGGGCAGCCAGGAGCCTGGAACTCCATTGAGTCTTCCATGTGGGTGGCAGGGACCCAAGCGCTTGGGCCATCTTCCACTGCTTTGCCAGGAGCATCCACAGGGAGCGGGATCAGAAGTAGAACAGCCAGGACTCAAACTAGCACCCTGATGTGGGATGCTGGGGACACAGCAAAGGCTTACCCGGCAGCACACGACAATCCCGAAACTTTTCATTCCACGAGAGGACTGCAGCCTGGCCAGCGTTGTGGTGCAGAGGGTTAAGCCACCTCCTGCAGCACTGGCATTCCACGTGAGCACTGCAGCTCCACTTCCCACAGCTCCCTGCGAGTGCACCTGGGAGAGTAGCAGAAGATGGCCCGAGCACTTGGCCCCTGCCACCCACGTGGGAGACCCAGATGGAGTTCTGGGCTCCTGGCTTCAGTCTGGCCCAGCCCTAGCCATTGCAGCCACTGGGGAGTGAGCTCGTGGCTGGAAGATTTCTCTCTCTGTGTCTTCCTCTAACTCTGCCTTTCAAATAAATAAATCTTAAAAAGTAAGCAAACCAGGCAATCCAATTTAAATTAGACAAGCAGACAAACTTGGCATATCCCTCACAAAAGCTGGTCAGTCTTCTGGGGTTTTTATTAGCCATCTCAGACTTTCTGATTGGTTTGCTCCAGTCCAGTGAAGTTTATATTGTCCCCTTGGAGCACCTAGGACAGGCGCATCTGCGTTGTGCGCATGGGGATGCCATCAGATGGGCGGGGGAGGGAGCTGAGCAGCTGTTCCCTGGGGGACAAAGGGGAGAGGAGAGAGTGTCCTTGATTTTGTTTCCTTTTTCTTTCCTTTTTTTTTTTTTAAGATTTATTTATTTATTTGAAAGGCAAAATTACAGAGAGAGAAAGAGGTTTTCCATCCACTCTCCAAATGGCTGCAATGGCCATAGCTGAGCCGATCTGAAGCCAGGAGCTTCTCCCGGGTCTCCCACATGGGTGCAGGGGCCCAAGGACTTGGGCCATCTTCTGCTTTCCCAGGCCATAGCAGAGAGCTGGATTGGAAGTGCAGCAGCTGGGACTAGAACTTGTGCCCATATGGGTACCAGCACTGCAGGTGGCGGCTTTACCTGCTACGGCACAGCACCGGCCCCTTGTTTTCCTTTCTTTGGTATGTGTGGGCCAAGATTATGCCAAGATCTTGTCTTTTTCTTTAGATTTCTTTAGTTTCATGAAAAGTAATTCAATTTTGTTTTATTTTACACTGAGTCTTTTTTTTAAAGATTTATTTTATTCATTTGAAAGAGTTACAGAGAGAGGAGAGGCGGAGAGCGAGAGGGAGAGGGAGTCTTCCATCCAATGTTTCACTCCCCAGTTGGCTGCAAAGGCCGGAGCTGCGCCCATCAAAAGCCAGGAGCCAGTAGCTTCTTCTGGGTCTTCCTAGGAGGTGCAGAGGCCCAAGGACTTGGGCCATCTTCTGCTTTTCCAGGCCATAGCAGAGAGCTGGGTCAGAAGTGGAGCAGCCGAGGACTCAAACTGGTGCCCATATGGGGTGCTGGCGCTTCAGGCCAGGGTGTTAACGCACTGCTTTAAAGCGTTGGCCCCATACAATGAGTCTTAAGTAATATTTTTACTTCTTGATGGTACAAGGAAGTTTTAATTATTATTTTTGTGTCCGATTGGGCAGGGCTTTTTGTCTTGTCTCTTGCCCCTGCTCAGGGTCAGCCACTTTACTGTAGGATGTGGTAGGTGAGGGACAGGTGTATACACAATGTTTGAAGAGAGAGGTGGTGGAGTATTTTTAAATTTAATTAATTCATTAATTTGAAAGTCAGTGACAGGCAGAGAGAGAGAGAGAAATAGAGGTCTTCCATCTACTGGTTCACTCCCCAGATGGCTGTGAGGGCCAAGGCTGGGCCAGTCTGAAGCCGGGAGCTCTACCAGGTCTCCCACATGGGTGGCAGGGACCCAAGTAGTTGGAGCATCTTCTGCTGCTCTTCCCAGGCCATTAGCAGGCAGCTGGATCAGTACTGGAGCAGTAAGACTCAAACCAGTGCCCACGTGGGGTGCCGGCACTGCAGGCAGCAGCGTAACCCACGGTACCACCATGGCGGCCCCATTTTTTTTCTAGTAGTAGAAATCCAGAGAGCACATCACTGAGCAGAGCAGGCCCAAAGGTATTTTAGAGAAGGCACTTGTAATAAGGAGTTATTATAATAATATTTTTATTATTTATTTATTTATTTAATTTATTTTGACAGGCAGAGTGGACAGTGAGAGAGAGAGACAGAGAGAAAGGTCTTCCTTTGCCGTTGGTTCACCCTCCAATGGCCGCCGCGGCCGGCGCACCGCACTGACCCGATGGCAGGAGCCAGGTACTTACCCTGGTGTCCCATGGGGTGCAGGGCCCAAGTACTTGGGCCGTCCTCCACTGCAGAGCGCTGGCCTGGAAGAGGGGCAACCGAGACAGAATCCGGTGCCCCGACCGGGACTAGAACCCGGTGTGCCGGCGCTGCAGGCAGAGGATTAGCCTAGTGAGCCGCGGCGCCAGCAGGTTATTATAATAATATGATATTATATTATTATATAATAATAGCTGGGTTGGATTTAGAGAAAGCTTCAGGTAATTTCCCTGCATTTTCCATTCGTGACTCCCTGTGTGCAGAGTGCTGACGTGCACATTAACATCACATTCACCCTTTGAGTTATGATCACCTGAGAACAGACTTGAATGCGTGCAGATTCAGGCTGCTCCCTCCAGTAGGTAAGGACTTGCTGCACCCTGGGCGTCGTGGTTACTGATGGGAATGAAATGACAAACAGGCAGAGCCTGTGTCCTCAGAGCACTTTCTGTCCAGCGCTGCTGCCAGTGAGAGGCGGCTGGGTGGTGGCTGAGGGCTGTGGGGCAGTGTGGCGCCTCTGCGCTGCTGCCGATGCGGGGAGCACTCAAGCCCTCCTTACGCTGTGGTGGTAGGGAGGTCGGGAAGCTTCTAGAAGGAAGTTCTTGGTGAGGCTGGGATCGAAGGGAGGAATGTGTATCAGTACACGAGACGGGAAGGGAGTGCGGAGCCAGGACCGCGTCCCGAGCAGGAAGTTGAGCCTCCGCAGCAGCGCCCCGTCCAGGAAGCTCAAAGAGGAATTCAGCATCAGGTCGCGTCGGCTGCAAGACGACAGGATCAGATCCTGGGGCCGGGGCTGGCAGGATCGGCTGCTTACGGTGCCCAAGCAGCGGTGGACCTGTAAGCTTTGCTCTACGAGGAGCCGGGTCCCTGTCACAGGGCTGGAGAGGGGTGTGGAGCCTGACCCCAACCCCGGGGTCTCCCTGCCCCAGCACCGTGCCGAGGACCCAGGCAGAGGCGGCGCGGCTGCGTGGGGCATGTGGGGCACGTGAGGGCTGGGCAGCGGGGCTTTGCAGCAGCGGCCTGAGCTTACATGTGTTGAACTCCCCCGAGCTGAGGAGCCTCCTGTCCTGATGGTCCCTGTGCGTGCATGTGCTGCAGCCGAGAAACCCCACGTGCTGATTGGAGGTGCCTGGATACATTCACTGCTGTGCCGAGGGCACCGTTGGGCCTGGTGGGCACTCTGGGAGGTCATTTAGTCGGCCGTGTGTGCAGCCAGGCTTCCCTTCTGCCGGCGCTGGCTCGGGGAGGAGCCCCCGGGACAGGGAAGCTGTGCTCCGGAGGCCGTGCCCGCGTGGCTGGCAGAGCAGTGCCCGTCAGCACAGCCTCCTGGAGAACGTAGGTGGCTTAGCGGCCGAGCCCAGGACTCGCTTTGCTCAGCGGTGACTTGGGGGCTGTGACTCTTTGTCCAGGTATGTGCCCTCTGGCTGCGGCCGCCCAGGAGGCTGAGAGCAGCCGGAAGCTGACTCACCTGCTGAACGCCGTGACCGATGCTTTGGTCTGGGTGATCGCCAAGAGCGGCATCTCGGCCCAGCAGCAGTCGGTCCGCCTGGCCAACCTCCTGATGCTCCTCTCCCACGTCAGGCATGCCAGGTACGGGCCCAGGGCCATCCCCAGGGATGAGGGGTGGGGCCTGCTTGGAGGAGGGGCGCAGGTTTGGGGGATGGGTCAGGTAGAATTGTCACCTTTTCAGGACAGTGAAACCCTTAAAAGGGGTAGGGGTGGGTCATCAATTCACATGCCTGTCACCAGGAAGCAGCACAGAGTGGGTGTTGGATCCGCGTCCCATGCAGCCTTGCAGGCTCATGTGTGTTTAGGTGCTGGGGCTCAGAGCTTGTCTGGAGTCTTGTGGTGAGTAGTTCTTTCCCTAAAATGAGCCACAGCCCCGTGGCCTGCCCACACCAGCCACGGCTGAGACACTGAGGTCGTTTCCACAAAGTGGCTAAGTCTGGTTTTCCCATGGTGCCTCGGGCCTGCCCCGGGTTCCTCCTTTCTTCCTGTGGCATCGGGACTTTAAGGCTGAGCAGAAGAGAGAACTGGCACATCCCAGGGCGGGAAACGTGAACGTGGACGCAGCAGGGACACTGGTGCTCGGTGCCCTTGTGGGGAGGAGGGTCACCTCAGGGATTCTCACGGAGGGAGGAAGTGTGGAGGCCTCTCCCCTGCAACCGTTTGCAGCACAGAGCTGGCCGACTGTTAGTGTTTGCAGCTCCCGTGGGAGGGTGCGTCGCAGTGTAGGGAGGAAATGTGAATTATGAAAAAAGCCTGCATTTCAAACTTATTTTTTTAAAAAAATTTTATTTATTTATTTATTTATTTTTTTGACAGGCAGAGTGGACAGTGAGAGAGAGAGACAGAGAGAAAGGTCTTCCTTTGCCGTTGGTTCACCCTCCAATGGCCGCCGCGGCTGGCGCGCTGCCGCCGGCACACTGCGCTGATCTGATGGCAGGAACCAGGTACTTATCCTGGTCTCCCATGGGGTGCAGGGCCCAAGGACTTGGGCCATCCTCCACTGCACTCCCTGGCCACAGCAGAGAGCTGGCCTGGAAGAGGGGCAACCGGGACAGAATCCGGCGCCCCGACCGGGACTAGAACCCGGTGTGCTGGCGCCGCAAGGCGGAGGATTAGCCTAGTGAGCCGCGGCGCCAGCCTCAAACTTATTTTAAAAATATTTATTTTAGTTATTTGAAAGACAGAGTTACAGGGAGAGGTAGAGACAGAGAGATAGAGAGAAGTCTTCCTCTGCTGGTTCACTCCCCAGATGGCTGCAATGGCCGGAGCTGCGCCAGTCTGAAGCCAGGAGCTTCTTCCGGGTCTCCCATGTGGGCCTGCTTTCCCAGGCCACAGCAGAGAGCTGGATCGGAAGTGGAGCAGCCGGGACTCAAACTGGCACCCATACAGGATACCGGCACTTCAGGCCGGGACTTTAATCCACTGTGCCACAGCGCTGGCCCCTCAAACCTCTTCAAACCAAAGTTAACTTACTTTTTATTCCATTTTTCCATGGACTCTTTGACCTACCCTCGCGTTTGCGCGTTCACCTGCTTGCTACAACGCACTCGTGCAGCAGTCCTGAGCAGGCTGACACACAGATCCCCAGCAGAGGCCGCGTGGGCAGGGCCTCTGCCCTTTTGTTTGGGCACTCACGCCGTGAAATGTCCTCTACACGATCTGTTTCGTGCTGTGTTTTCCTATTTTTGTGGATGGCTTTTGTTGTCTAAAATGGTGCCCCAGCCCCATGCTGAAGTACCGTCCGTTTCCTGGTGCATGGAGGCTGTGATGTGCCTCCCGGAGAAACACACCGTAGAGAAGCTTTGTTCAGATTTGAGTGACGGTGCCGTTAGCCGTGCGTTCACTGTTACTTTATCCACATTACATGCCACGCAAGGTGTCTTTAAACAGGAACGCACGTAACAGAAGGTTACGTGTCGACTGGCTGAGGAAGATGTGACTAGAAACCCCGTAGGAGCAGGGGTTCAGTGCTCACTAATCAGTGTTCAGTAATGAGACGCCGTCATCCTGTGTTCCAGGAGCCGTATCCGGCCACGGTGGGTGGGCGGTGGGACACAGAGGTGGACAGGGCGTTGTCCTCGCCCTCGAGTGGTGGACACCGGAGCCTGGAACAGTGGGCTGGGGAAGCGGGAGGGGTCGGGCTGGGGTGGCCTGGCCCTGCGCTGCAGAGCTGGGGACGTCGGCCCTCCCACGGCTGTTGCTGGGGGCTGACGCTCAGTGCCCTTGTGTCCCCGCAGTGACAAGGGCATGGAACACCTGCTCAGCATGAAGTGCAGAAACGTGGTCCCGGTGTACGACCTGCTGCTGGAGATGCTGAACGCCCACACGCTGCGTGGGCACAGGCCCGCGGCCACGGCGCCCGCGCCCGGCCCGGCCGAGGACAGGAAGGGCGCAGAGGGGCCCCAGAACCCGCAGTGACGCCCGGCCTGCCACGCAGGCCCACAGAGGAGACGGGAGTGTGAACCCGCAGGCCGTGAGTCTGGGCTGCTTCCTTCCTGCTGTGCGGCCCCTCGCGTGGTCACGCCGTGAGTGGACCCTTGCTGTCCTCGCCAGGGGCCAGGGCAAGAAGCCACAGTTTTCTTGTTATCACCGGTGCCCTTAGAGGCAGGTTCCGTCTCGCATGGCCTCTGAGGGTCTCTGTACTGTCCCTTCCTTCCCATCTCCCTGCCAGTCCTTTGGAAAACAGTTGGAGCCAATGGGGACTCTGACCTGGACGGGTGCACATTGGACGGGGGGAGGATGTGACGCACTTGCAGGAAGTGGACCCATCCTCACTGTGCGACCTACGCTGTCCTTAGGCTCAGCTACTGTGTCTTCTCGGCCATTTGGTTGTAGCACCAAAACCACAATGACACGTCCACTCTCACAGGCCTGGGGGACTGATGCCATGTTATCGTCACTGCCCACCAAAGGCCAGAGGGACTGGCCAGGCTGGGCCGTGTGCTCCTTCCCCAAGGCCCTGCTGTGGTCTGCACACAGGTGTGCCCCTCTTGATTTGCATTCGTATCTGCTAAGTATCTGGGCTGGGTGACTGCGTGTGGTCACTTTCGTGGAGGATTAAGGGAGGTGCAAGTCTCTCTCGTGCCTCAGGCTTGCCCTTCCTTGAAACCTGTCATGTGTGCTGGAGAAAACCCTTGGGTGTTCAGGAGTGGGATTCTCTCCTGCAGCCGCAGTGTTCCTTAGAGTGTTAACACACGCAGGATCCAGTGTGCATGACCTCATCAGTAGCAGCCACACCACCACATGAAGGTACCCAGAGGAGACGGGGGCAGCCTGTGGGCGCACGGCGCAGAGTGCGGTCCGTGGGAGGCTGGGTAGCTACGTCCACAGCGGGACCTTTGGTGCCAGGTTGTAGGGAGCTGACGGGCAACACCGCCTGAGCACGACCTGGTTTGTCAATTCTCCATAAGAAAGAGAAACGTGGGGATAATTATTTATCACAAGAAAGAATTCTTTATACCTTAGGGATCTTTTAAAATATTTTCTTATCAGAAGATTTATATGGAGGACTGGAAGAAATAGAAACTTAGTAAAAACATTGGAACAGAAATAGGACCGTTGAATGGACAATTTTCACTTGCCTTTTCAAATGGCAAATTTTCAGACACATTTTTGAGAACACGGGGAAGGCATAAAACAAGTAAGTGCTGTACTTTGGAAGTGAGCAATTCACTAGTTATATTTTACTTTTATGGTAACGTTTTTAAGAATTAAGTCCGTACTTCTTGAAGATAGGTTTACCTTGGCTCGCCCAGCTGTATTTACTAAGTCATTAGGAAGATGAAATTTAATGCCACGAAGGCTGCTTTCCAATCGTGAAGCTTGGAATGATTCTTCATTTTTCTGTTGGTGTGTTACTGACAGTTGAGCTGGCTGTTTCAGACGCTTGGACACGCACCTAGTTCTAGACCACGCCGACACCCGTATCCTCAGGAGCTTGTCATGAGTCTCTGTGGCTCAGCGTCACAGTGTTAGCAAGACCCGGTACACGGAACACACACCGGGCTGCGTGGGACCCAGGGAGCCGCTGTTGTCCAGGGGGCGGGTTTCCTCGGGGCCAGGCTGGAATTCTAGAACGGGGCGGGAAGCTGGAGAGTAGGAAGTGGCGGTGGATTTGCCAGTGAAATCCCATGGATTGGAGCTTTCAGAGAGACTAACAGATAAGAAAAGCCAAATGGGGTGTGAGCGTTGCCTAATTAATATATAGTGGAGTGAGTTTTTTTAGGTTGACTTCTCACACCCAAGGAAGATCCCTGATTGAACTCCAGTTCAAGGGCAGCCAGTGGCCATTAGTTACGTTCTTGTATGTTTCTGGAGGCTGCTGCTTTTACTTACTACCTAACACTTTCGACCGTGTCGTCTTGGCTCAGGTCTCTCAGTGTGCTGGGGACACAGGGTCCGTCCACCCTGAGGGCTCCCTCAGTTCATGGTGTCCTTTCTTGTTTTCAAAAAAAAAATTGTTTGTTTATTTATTTGAGAGAAAGAGAGGGTGAGAGTTCCCGTCCACGAATTCACTCCCCGGGGCCCAGGACAGCCCCTGGTCGGGGTGGGACAGAATTGGGAGCCAGGAATTCAGTTGGGGGTCTCGCTCGTGGGTGGCAGGAACCACAGTACTCCAGCCCTCGCTACGGCTTCCCAGGCCTGCGTGTGCAGGAAGCTGGCACGGGAGGGGAGCCAGGGCTCTGAGGTGGGCGCAGGCATCTTAGTGCCCCACAGCTGTGTTTTACTTGGGATTAGGAGCAAGCAGATGGCTGAAACGTGGTCTGTGCCCGCATGGTGGCTTTGGTGTGGGCTGGCCCAGAGCCCTTCCTCCCGCACTCACAGGAACCCGGTGTCTCCTCCCTTCTCTCGACGCCCCCTTTAAGGGTGACGTGCGTTTTGTGTGTCACGTTGTCATTTTTGAGTGTAAGGCAAATCCTAAATGTTCATTTTTTTTTTTTTTGACAGAGTGGACAGAGAGAGAGACAGAGAGAAAGGTCTTCCTCTGCCGTTGGTTCACCCTCCAATGGCCGCCGCGGCCAGCGCGCTGCGGCCGGCGCACCGCACTGATCCCAAGGCAGGAGCCAGGTGCTTCTCCTGGTCTCCCATGGGGTGCAGGGCCCAAGCACTTGGGCCATCCTCCACTGCACTCCCTGGCCACAGCAGAGAGCTGGACTGGAAGAGGGGCAACCGGGACAGAATCCGGTGCCCCGACCGGGACTAGAACCCGGTGTGCCGGCGCCGCAGGCGGAGGATTAGCCTAGTGAGCCACGGCGCTGGCCTAAATGTTCATTTTGAAGGTTAGCCTTTCACCATGCTCTGTTTCACACGTCGTCTTTGGAGGTGCTGCTTGTGGAAGGGTGGCATCCGCCCTCCCAGAGAGCCTGCGCTCCTCTAGGGCAGCTCGCCTAAGCAGGAGTCTTGCTGCTTCAAGTTCAGTTTTTAAAAGGAATCAGTGAGGGAAACGAGGACTGACAGCGGGAAAGAGGAATTAAACTGCGTGTTGGAACAAAAATCCACTGCTGTGTGCAGATGAGAACAAGCAATCAGCCCTGTCTCAGACTAGCAGGGCCGGTTTCCCTCCTTCCATTTTAATCTGTAAGTGATCACTTCAGAAGGAAAAGAGGGGCCGGTCTTGTGGCCAGGGGTGCGCTGTGCGTGGGACACCGGCACCCCACACTGGCGCACCAGTTCAAGTCCTGGCTGCTGCACGCTTCTGGTCCAGCTTCCTGCTCATGCACCTGGGAGACAGCAGGTGACAGTCAAGTCCCCGGGCCCCTGCCATCCATGTGGGAGACCCGGATGGAGCTCCTGGCTCCTGGCTCTGGCCCGGCCCAGCTCTGGCTGTTGTGGGCTTTTAGGGAGTGAACCAGCAGATGGAAGATCTCTCTCTCTCTCTCTCTCTCTTGCTCTGTTTTTCAAGTAGATCAAAATAAACATTAAAAAGAATAAGGAAAACCTATTTGTAGGAGATGAATGAGATTTGATCTTACATGGGATCACATAGACAGATTTCAGTGATGATGAAGTAGTTACCATGGACATTCTTCCTGCAGAGTCCGCAGACTCCCGGGCATGCACTGGCCCTCAGGAAGACGAGCGTGGACAGTGCCGCTAGGGCAGCAGGCTGTTTGCCCAGTGCGTTCTCTTCTAGTTGAGTCTCCCTGTTCTCTCGGCACCATCGGTCTGGCCGCTGTTCACCAGGACTAACTACCGAAGACCCACCCCAGAAGTAATCCTGACGAGATTTTTTTTTTTCATGAAAAATTGAGGTAGGAACACAAGACAAGGCTGTCAGCCTGATGACACATTTGAGGAGTCTTAAGCATATTCAAACAAAGCAGTACAGAATCAGCCAAGCTTTGCGGGGAGTTCATTTATCTGGGTTACCTCACCTCCGAAGTCAGCTGGAAGGCCAATTATTTTAGAATTTAGTAAAGAAAAAAAATCAGTTTCCAATTCTTGGCAGTGCCATTTTATAGATTCATATACATTTTATATGTGTATTTATAAGCTTAATTGAAGTGATTGTAGAATTTTCTAGCACATGGAAGCAGAGTGTGGTTCTTATTTATTAAATATCTTGCACATGTTGACATCTTTTTAAATTCAAGGGGAACCTTCAATCTTCAGGTCTATTTTGAAACAAAGTACTTTTATTTAATGAGATCTGGCACATCTAAGCTGCTAAAAATCTTTGAAAAGCATAAAGATTATGTAGAGAAAATGGTAAACACACGTAATTTGGTACCTAAAAGTAGCACTTGGATAGTATTTGCCACGTGCCAGACACCGCTCTCGGGGCCTCTCACAGTCCATTCTGCTAACAATTGCTCTTCTACTGTTCTGGCCGTGGGAGCCCGGGAGCCTGGGAGCCTGGGAGCAGACTTGCTAAGGGCGATAATGGAGGGAGTGAGAGAGGCTGGTGAACTCGGGCAGGCAAGTCCAGTGCTGAAAACGCTCGTGCAGTTCAACTCGCTAAAAAAAAATACTGAAGAGAAAACACACCTAACCCCCGGCATTCATCCGTCATACACATCCCGACGTGTGGCGGCTGCGGCTGTGCAGGCCCAGAAACAGCTTCTAAAGCTCTAACAGAGAAGTCCAGTTCCATCTTCTACGCAGGCACATTACAGCCCAGAGCCGCACAGATACCTGCTCAGTCATCAACTGCAGTGGCCAAGGGGGGCTTGGAATTCGAGTCTTCCGCTTGCCTGGCCAGGCTCGCTTCTGTTTGACCTGCCACTTGACCGGTCTCACCGGGGGAGGGTTAGGACTGCCAGCTCCCCAATTTACATGGGGTCTGCACGAACCTTTCTAGAACAGCTCGACGACAGGCAGAAGAAACAAGAGAATTGTAGTCTTCCTGCTCCCCCATCCCGGCCGGCAACCCAGGGGCACGCCCCTCCACCTGCCCGTTACTGCTCTCCCACGTGCACTGGCTGGAGCGCATTCCTTGTGTGCCTACCGCTGTAAAACCCTTGTATCTTCGCTACTGCTGCTGCTTGGTGGAGTTTGGTATACTGTTGTGTGAGGATACACGCTGTTCGTTCTTAGAGCTCTCAAATCCGCTGGAATTTTGGCTTAAGTGGCAGCTCTAAGGGGTGCATCATCTGGTGATACAGTGATCATCTTCTCACCTTTTAACTGTCATCAAGGAGCTGCCTTTTTTTTTTTTTTTTTTTAATTCCGGGAATGTTACTCCTGGGGCCAGCCACTGTTATTTGATGGCGAGCCAAGGCTTGGTGACGCCAGCCCAGAACAGGTCCTGTTTATGGCTAATCAATGTTGTTTTGCGCTGTGTTTTCTGGGTTGGGTGTCTGAGTGCCATGGATACTGGTCCCAGCTATTGCTCAATGCTTCTGTGTGCCTCGGAGCCTGGCGGTTGCCCGTCCCTTGTCGTCTCTGCAGACAACTGCTTTGACCGTTGGTCCAGTACGCGGAGCGCCATTCACAAGCTTCAGTTGCGCGCCTTTTCAGAAGTGAACGTCTGCTGTGGTGTGAGCAGACGCAGACCTGCTTCCCTGTGTCCCTCCCACGCCTACAGAACTGCTGCAGAGTTTAATGTGACTATAAATAAAGTGGTTTTCATAACTTTGGTTTAAAAAATGTGTTTGTCGGGGGTGTGAGAACTAGAGTGATCAGAGGAGGCACTGGGCATTGGCATTTGGCTCTGGATTCGCTTCTGTGTGGGGTTTGCCGAGCCCTTTGAGGATCTGATAACCTCAGGGCAGCCTCGGAGAAGCTGTTCCATAGGAAGGTGAGGCCGGGGTGCTCCAGGAGGCTCTGAAGTGCAGCACCAACCCGGCCTTGCCCCGGGGCCGGCCTTCGGGGCCAGAGAGGCCTCAGTCACCGTCTTCCTGAGGACGGGAAGATGCCAGGGTTTCAGGAAGTTCACGGGAAGGTGAAATGACAAGGTGCGGTGGTGTGAACAACTTCCTGAAAATCTACACGTAGCTTTTTTCATAATACACGGTTTCCACGAACTTCATGAAAAAAGCTACGTATGGATTTCACAAACATTTTCGAGCCAGAATTTTTAATTCCATCCTCTGTTTTTTGAAGTCTGGACACAGAGTGGGAGATCTCGGAGACACTTTGTCTTTTGCCTCAAGGCTACAATGGAGCAGACCACTGAAAGGAGAAGTTTAACACTTTCACTTCTGGGATCATTGTCTTCAGTGGAAAAGGTGATTAAAATGCTTGGAGGGGGCTGGCGCCACAGCTCACTAGGCTAATCCTCCGCCTTGCGGCGCCGGCACACCGGGTTCTAGTCCCGGTCGGGGTGCCGGATTCTGTCCCGGTTGCCCCTCTTCCAGTCCAGCTCTCTGCTGTGGCCAGGGAGTGCAGTGGAGGATGGCCCAAGTGCTTGGGCCCTGCACCCGCATGGGAGACCAGGAGAAGCACCTGGCTCCTGCCTTAGGATAGGCGCGGTGCACCGGCCGCAGCGCGCCAGCCGTGGCAGCCATTGGAGGGTGAACCAACGGCAAAAGGAAGACCTTTCTCTCTATCCACTCTGCCTGTCCTAAAAAAAAAAAAAATGCTTGGGGGGTACGTGGTATGTCAGTTGTAACCATTGAAACACTGAAGGTAGAGTGAAGACAGATTCTTTCCACACGGTCCCTGCACACTAGGGCGTGTTAACTGCATGGATCTTACAGGTGTCGGGCCCAGGAGGGGCCCAGCCCCGTGTTCAGAGTCTCAGATCCATATAGGGTGAGCTTCGTTGGTGCTGGGTCTATGCTTGTCAGAACGAAACTGTGTAGTCAGTGGGGGTTCTGAGTGCTGGGACTGCGCTCAAGGAAGGAGACACGGCTTCTGGGACTGCTCTCAAGGAAGGAGACACGCTGACGTTTTCTGTTTAGGTGGAAAGTAGGTGGCTTTGCCCGTCACATACTTGAGTATCTGTTACAGGTCTGGTAGCCCCAGTACAAAAATCTGGACTATTCCACAATCTGAAAGCTTGTAGAGCACCTGTAGGATGCCACAAGTGGAAAATTCCACATGACGAAACACTTGTTCCAGGCACAAAACTATTAAAAATAATTATACAAAATTGCCTTCAAGCTATGTAGATAATGCGTGCAAGGAAGAAAAAGTTCTGCTTGGTACAAAAAGTTTTGACATTGGAGCTGGCATTATGGCATGGGGGTTAAGCCTCCACTTGCAATGCCAGCATCCCATGTGGATGCTGGTTCATGTCCCGGCTGCTCCACTTCCACCCAGCTCCCTGCTAATGCACCTGGAAAAGTAGTGGACGATGACCCTGGTGCTTGAGCCCTGCACTCACCTGGAAGACCCAGAAGAAGCTCCGTGTTTCATAAACAAATTCTAATATACAAAAACATTTTGAAATCCTTGCAGTTTTTCATAATCTAGGTTTTCCATGAACTTTTTATTTTTAAAAGATTTTGAGAGTTAGAGTTACACTGAGTCAGGAGAGACAGAGAGAGGTCTTCCATCCACTGGTTCACTCCCCAATTGGCCACAACGGCTGGAACTAAGCTGATCCGAAGTCAGGAGCCAGGAACTTCTTCCAGGTCTCCCACGTGGGTGCAGGGGCCTAATGACTTGGACCATCTGCCACTGCTTTCCCAGGCTATAGCTGAGAGCTGGATCCGAAGAGGAGCAGCCAGGACTCGAACCGGTGCCATATGGGATGCTGGCACCGGTGCTGGCCCCCTCCATGAACTTTTTTAAGACCCCACTATGCATGGATTTCAGGATTTTCTTTTTTCCTATTTATATATTTGAAAGATTTTTTCCATCTGCTGGTTCACTTCCCACATGGCCACAACAGCCAAGGCTGGGCCAGGCCAAAGAACTTCATCCACATCTATGTGGGTGGCAGGGGCCCAGGTAGGCTTTGGCCTGGGCCAGTGCTGGCCGTTGTAGCCAACTGGGGAGTGAACCAGCAGGTAGAGGACCTCCCTAACTCTTTCAAAATATTTTTTAAAAAGTTTTGGAGGCTGGCATTGTGGCATAGTGGGTAAAGCCACCTCCTGCGATGCCAGTATCCCATATGGACGCAGGTTCCGATCCTGGCTGTTCCACTTCTGATCAGCTCCCTGCTAATGGCCTGGAAAAGACACTGGAAGATGGCCCCAGTGCTTGGCCCTCTGTCACCCACATGGGTGATGTGGATGAAGCTCTCAGCTCCTGGCTTTGGCCTGGCCCAGCCTTGGCTGTTGCAGCCATGTGGCAAGTGAACCAGTAGAGGGAAGATCTCTAATTTTTTCAGATATATAATATTAAAAAAAATTTTGAAATCCATGCATAGTGAGGTCTTCAAAAAGTTCATGGAAAATCTAGATTATGAAAAACTGCATGGATTTCAAAATGTTTTCATATATCAGAATGTGTATGAAACATAGGTGGGGCTAGTACTGTGGCTCAGTGGGTTAACGCCCTGGCCTGAAGCTCTGGCATCCCATATGTGTGCCGGTTTGAGTCCCGGCTGGTCCTCTTCCGATCCAGCTCTCTGCTATGGCCTGGGAAAGCAGTAGAAGATGTCCCAAGTCCTTGGGTCCCTGCACCCCCGTGGGAGACCCAGAAGAAGCTCCTGGCTTTGGATTGGCGCGGTCTGGCCATTGTAGCCAACTGGGGAGTAAACCAGTGGATGGAAGACTTCTCTCTCTCTGCCTCTCCTTTCTCTGTGTTAACTGACTTTCAAATAAATAAATAAATAAATCTTTTTAAAAAATGTGAATTTCATGTTTAGACATGGGTCCCATTCCCAAGCTAGTTCATAATGTCTGTGCAAATGTTCCAAACTCTGATACCCTTCTGGTCTCAGGCATTTCACATGAGGGTCTGGAGAGAGCTGGGATGGAAACAGCTGGGGCAGCCGAGGGTCACCCATGGTGCAATTCCCACATGCCTCAGGCTCCTACTTCCAGGCAAGTAAGTAGAAATAAAACTTCAGCTGAGAGTAAATGCTCCTTCTCATCTGAATGTTTGAAAAACAACTTTTGTTCTTTGGAAGACTAAACATGCCATTGAACTGCTTTGTAATGCAATCCAGTACAGGAGAAGTCTGGCTATTTTTTTTTTTTTTTAATGAGAAACATCTGATTCTTACATACCACAAATAGCTTCAAGTTTCAGCACCAACCCCCCATTGGCCAAACAGTGATACCAGACCTGAAGCATCTCTTTAAATGTGAAAAGTCTTAGAAAATTAGCTTACCAAAAACGTCCCTACCAAGGCTGTAGTTTGGCATTTACTGTACACTAGTCAAAAGCCCAAGCTAAAATCTGACTTTAAAAAAATCAAAGTTTACATTATTCATACAGATTCAGCATTGTTAAAAAATATGCACAAATAACCACATCCATGCAATATAATTTCTTTAAAAATTTAAAGCAATATAAAAGAGATCTAGGGACTGAACAGAACGTGTCGGTTTGTAACCTGTAGTTCGAAACGGATAGTCACTGGAGAACAACTGATTCTAAATGTTTGCAATAGGATTGTTTCTGATCCATCAGCCAAGGGTGCACAGGAATTCTGGACTGTTTCGAAGCTGGCTTGTTGCTAGGAGACAGACTGCATGCACGTCACTGCTGACCGACCACAGCAGCTACGACAATGCTGTTTTACAGAGAAGTCCAAGTTCTCCAAGTGCTTGGCTCCTCAGGAAACTGCATTTCCACAGTCCCTAAACCAAATGGCATTGCCTGCAGAGTGCCTGGCGCCCCTGGCTGCACAGGCGCCCCCTGGAGGAGAGGAGGAAGTCCGTCTTCGGGCTGGCCGCCCACTCTGCACAAGTCCAGAAGGAGGCTTCCATAGTGGGTCCCTGGACCTTGCCAGTGCCCACAGTCGCTCACAGACTGGTCTGGGGCCGTGAGCTGGTCCCCTGAGGTCAACAGGCTGATGTGGGGCGCTGCAGGGGCCCCAGCCTCCTAGGTAGGGGGCGGCCCGTTGGTGTACCGCAGCATTGGGTAGAAGGAGCGGGCGAAGTTGTTGGCCTGGGTGCAGCTGTAGTCCTCTTCGGAGGAGGGCAGCAGGCAGGCCAGCAGCAGCAGCAGCAGCAGCAGCAGCTGGAGGGGCAGTGCTGCCCTCAGCACGCGGGCGAGGAAGGAGCGCGGTGGCCGGGAGCTGCCGGGGCCGGGCACCCTGCAGGGAGAGAGGAGGCGTGGGCTGCTCAGGGTGGGCGGCCCCTGAGCCCTTGTGTAAGTCAAGGAAGAAACCCAGGGCCTGTGGTGGAGACGGGGCCAACAGCTAGGGGGTTCAGTTTTGGAAGAGAAGCCCAGCCCGTTCCAAAGGAAAGAACAAAACCAGATTTCGACCCCAGGATCGTGGCACTGGCGGGACTGGTGTGTAGGGGCGGGCACAGCAGGGGGCACTCGGGCTGAGCCGTGAGGATGGTACCTGCTGTCTGCCTCCTTCCTGCCTCGTGTGGTCTTCTCCGCTCCCAGCTGCGGGATAAAAGGGGCCAATTAGTATTTGGAGATGGTTTTGTCCCATCTGCGACAAACCATCCTTCCTCGGATAGACAAAGGTGCTTCAGACAGTTCACAGGAAACAGAGTTGAAAAAATAAGTTTTGACGGGGCCGGCGCTGTGGCACAGTGGGTTAATGCCCTGGCCTGAAGCACTGGCACCCCATATAGGTGCTGGTTCGAGACCTGGCTGCTCCACTTGCCATCCAGCTCTGTGTCATGGCCTGGGAAAGCAGTGGAGGATGGCCCAAGTCCTTAGGCCCCTGCACCCATGTGGGGGACCTGGAAGAAGCTCCTGGCTCCTGGCTTTGGATCGGCACAGTTCCGGCCATTGAGGCCACTTGGGGAGTGAACCATCGGCTGGAAGACCTCTCTCTCTGCCTTGCCACTCTGTGTAATTCTTTCAAATAAAAAATAAAAAGAAAAAAAGTTTTGGTCTCACAAAATGGAAGTACGCGCCTAGTATTTTTCCTACTTCTCATTTCCATTTTCTTCAAGCTCCTTAGATGTCTTCCGAGATTAAACCCGAAAAGGTAGGACATCCTCGATCTGTGTCCAAAGGAGAAATCTGGAACCTCTGTGCCAGCATTACGAGGGCTGTCCTCTTTCTTCCCGTGACCCCAAAGGAGAGTGACGGCCGAGAACGCGGCCCTCAGCTCGGCTCTAAGAACGCGGCCCTCGGCTCGGCTCTAAGGTTTTGAATCCCTGGAGTTAGCTTCTCTGTGGATCGGGTTAGAGCAGATCTCTGCCGCCGTGGGCTATCCCAGGAACTTCCACAGAGACCACTGAGGCTGTCCTGGCAGGAAGGGGCTCTTACCCTCGCCCGGGGAGCTGGCACGGACGCTGCCGGAGGCTGCTGGCCCGAGTCCACCTCGTCGACAGCAGGCAGGGCTGGGTCCTGGGTCTGAAACACACACCCGGGTGGTTCAGTTCAGGGGAGCAGAATAGGATCCTTGGAAAATGCATTCGATATCACAGCCTGTCCACTGTCAGACTCCCAGAGGAGTGCGGAAATGGGCTCCCTGCAGGTTCTGCAGGAATCGGGGGTCCAGCTGCCATCTCTCTCTCTAGTTCCCCCTCCCTGCTCCTCAGAACAGAGGCTTCCCCCAGACCGTAACCAAGGCAAGGCCAATCACTGGCTTCTGAAGCCCGTGGCGCCCTGGGGAGACCGCGTTTAGCAGCAGCAAGGGAGACACGGAGGCAGGTTCCCTGGGCAGCGAGTGTAGCACAGGCCACTACCCAATCATGCAGTCACCGCACAGTCTCCTCTCGGGTGGGAGGGAGGAAAGAAGTGTGGGGAAAAACGCAGTTAAAAGACAAGTTCTTGCTGGTGGAGGAACATTTTGAAACCCATGTACATGAGGTATCTCCAGAAAGTTCATCCAAAATGTGTTGGATGAAAAATCTGTACATGATGTCAGTTTTTGCACTAACATAAACTTTTTAATTGGGCCGGCGCTGTGGCCTAGCGGGTAAAGCCGCGGCCTGCAGGGCTGGCATCCCATATGGGTGCCAGTTCAAGTCACGGCTGCTCCACTTCCGATCCAGCTCTCTGCTGTGGCCTGGGAAAGCAGTGGAAGATGGCCCAAGTCCTTGGGCCCCTGCACCCACCCAGACTACCTCCCACCGCAAGGCTGCGGCATCGCTGTCCTGGCTGAATCTGGGCGTGTGAGAGCCACAGTGGACTCACCTGGCTTCCCTGCAGGGACATCAGGTCTTGGGCCACCTGCTCCAGTAACTGGTGGAGCTTCTTCTCAATGACATGGACCTTCTCCGCGGCCTCGATGTAGTCTTCCCCCGGCCCCTTAACGAGGAGGCTGTTGGCAATCTCCCGTAAGGAGTTCACTTGAGGTTGATGTTCCACTAGCTCCTTCTGCAGTTGCTGAAAACATTAACAGAGTGTGTCAAACAGCTGTCCGCAGGGAAGCTGGTGCGGCCAGCGGAGGCTTTCCCGGTGCCTGCAAAGTTCTGGGACGAATGGGGTAGTGCTCCACTCCAGAACCTTCTAAGTTCCTCTCTGTGGCTTCTGGTTTAGCACTGTTTAGGTAGCCAGTAGGTTACCCCACAGCCCTGGCTCTTGTTGCCTCGTGCTGAAGATAACGTAGACACTGGGAACATTAGAGGAGAGGAGGGGGCTGGTGTGGGAAGATCTGACCCTCACCTACGCAGGAAGCCAGGGAAATTCTGAAATAACCGAAAAACAACAGCTCAAGTACGTGGACACGTGGACTTTGCATGAGGCAAGTCGGCTTGAAGTGCTGAAGGTGGCTGTCTTGCTCGCTGCCCTGCCCGATGTGGCAACCACTGGACATACAAGGCTATTTAATCAAGTAAAGTGAAACGTAAGATTTCAGCCACAGTCGCTATGGGAGCTTGGTGGGTACCACATGGGACCTCTCTCTTGTTGCTGAGCTAGGATGGTTGCCACGGTTGGTGCCAACATAGAATGTTCCCATCAGGGCAGAGAGTTCCGTTGGACCCTGTGGCTCCGTGGGGTAGGGGAGGGGCTACAAAGATTCCAGCATAAGAATTTTTTTTTTTAAATAAATGGCTGGGGGCCGGCACTGTGGCATAGCAAGTAAAACTGTTGCCTGCAGTACTGGCATCCCATATGGGCACCAGTTCAAGTCCCAGCTGTTCCACTTCCGATCCAGCTCTCTGCAGTGGCCTGGGAAAGCAGTAGAAGATGGCCCAAGTCCTTGGGTCCCTGCACCCATGTGGGAGACCTGGATGAATCTCCTGGCTCCTGGCTTCAGATCAGCACAGCTCCATCTGTTGCTGATATCTGGGGAGTGAACCAGTGGGTGGAAGACTTTTTCTCTCTCTCTGCCTCTCTGTAACTCTGCCTTTCAAATAAATAAATCTTTAAAAAAAAATGCAGCTTTCAGTGAGAGTGGTCGTTTTTGAAAGAATAAATAAATGGCTAAAATAAGTAATTTTAAAATATTTGAAATTAAGCCACACACGAATTCACAGATAACAAAGCCACCTTGAGTACAGGGAGGATACTGGCGCCACCCTTATTTGCAAGTGAAACAAACACATGAAGACACACTCTCCTCCAGAAAGATGTTTCTACCGTGGATGGAGAAACCCACATAAGTCCGTCCCAGCTGCAGAGCGAGCAGTATTCGCCAGGGGAAAACACCCCTCCTGTTCCATCGGCAGGTGCACGCAACCGGGTCCCAGTTCCTAAGCGTCTCGAAGATGCCTCACTCTGGACCCTGGAGCTTCAGCCCCGCGAGTCTTCTAACTGTAGTCGCCCACAGGTGTGCAGTCACAGACATCACCCATCGCCACTCCAGAAACGCTGGGCGGGGCTGGCTGATGCAGGAGCTCTGCCCCTTGCATGGAAAACAGGTTCGCTGGAAAATGCATTGACTATACCTAAGCTCCCAGCCATCACAGCTTAGCCACATGGCCCACTGGAGCACACAGGCCATTTCCCTGCCACCGCCCAGCATCACAAGAGGGGTCAGGCCCCCGAATTCCAAGTGCAGTCTGTCCTCTGAGCCATGGGGATGGGGGACAGAGGCTGGGGGCAGTGCAGAGGCCCCCAGGGAAGCACTCACCATCAGCCTCCTCTGACACTCCAGGAGAACCTGGGGGTCGGCCTTGGGGTCAGCAACATGAGCCTCCTGCCTCCGACCCTCAGCGCTGGCCAAGTACAGCAGCAGGTTCTGACTCAGCTGGTGGAAGTCCTTCAAACACAGCACACAGCAGTGTCACCTGCTTTGTAGGGACCGCGGCGGAAGCAGCCTTTTGTCCCTAGCCTGGCACAGTCATTGGCCCTTCTTGTCTCAGCCGGAGAAGGACATGGCCCTGGCACGAGGCGGGGTGTGGGGAATGCCGGGAGGTCTGGGGAGGCCTCTGTGGGATGTCAGGTGACCGCCACACATGTCGCTGTAAGACGCACTGGACTCGGGGGCTAAGGGAAAGAGCCTACCAGGACAGGTCAGGGCGGCCCACGATGGGGTCAGAGCTGACGGGCAGTGCAGAGCTCATGTGTGTCAAGCACTCACGTGTTAGCACTGGGCTAAGGATATGCTCCATCTCATTTAGTCCTAAAAAGCAGTCAGGTAGTGACTAAAATACCCATCTTTCAGATGAGAAGACCGAGGTCTGGGAGGGTCAGTGATTTGTAGATCAGCCTGAAGTGCTGCTGTATCCCGGAGCCAGGTCTCCTTACTGGCAGGGGAGCAGAGAGCGGGCAGCGCTGAGACCCTCGCTGAAGCCAACTCCAGGAGGGGCGTGGGCGTGGGCGAGCATCGGGTCTCCGGGATGAAGGGGGGTGGGTGTGGGAGGGTCTCTCCGCAAACACACGGCAAAGCCAGCCTGCTCCTTAACACAAGTCAGCTTGGCTGCATCAAAGTTAAAAATAACTGCCTGTCCCGCCTCCCTGGGCCGGCCTGGGCCTTGGGTGCAGCTCAGGGCGGGGGCTGGGGGCTGAGTCAGCGTACCTGGCACTGCATGAGCGACTGTCGCAGGCCCGCGCGCCAGCTGTCCACTGCGCCCTGGGCCGCCTCCCAGCGCACGCGCAGCTGGTGCAGCCTGCTCTGGAGCTCGGCCGCCTCGGCGCTCTCGCTGGGCAGAGACTCCTGGCTGCTCCCGTGCACAGAGTCCAGCAACGCCTTGTAGGTGTCAGAGGCCTTTACTATCTCCTACCCCAGAGGAAAAAGATCGGGTTAGGCACTCCGAAAACAGAGGGCCGCATTGTGACCCTCGGCAGGGAGTGGATCCGTGCGCTCGCTCTCTCCCAAGCTGCAGCCGCAGAAGCAAGGGCAACCTCGCCTGTGACTGGCTGGGAGGCGTCAGCTGAGGGAGCTGCCCTACAAGGCTGTGAACTTGGCCAGCAGGGCCCAAGAGCAGAGGCCTGCCTGCAGGCGGGCGACTGGACCAGAGACACACAAAGGCTCTGCTGACGTCCACGGCCCCTCTGTGTCTGGCTTAAGAATGCTTCTGGACCCCATGAAAAGCCTTCTGGATAAAGTGTACATAGTCATTCTGCATCTGTCCCTCAGTGAGCACCCTCAGAAAACTACAAGTCTGAACAGTGCCTGGATACCCCAAGGCACCTGCTCCGGGCCTCAGGAGCTCAGGCCGATGCGGTATACAGCGTTCAAACTACCCCGCCCCCACTCTCCGGGCAATTCTAGGGGGGCCCAGACTGGTGATGTATGTGGGTGTCCAGGTCAGGCCACAGCACCCAGCAGTGGGGACACTGGTTTTCCCCAACCCTGAATTTTTTTTTATTTGACAGAGTTAGACAGTGAGAGAGAGAGAAAGAGAGAAAGGTCTTCCTTCCATTGGTTCACCCCCCAAATGGCCACCATGGCCGGCGCTGCGCCGATCCGAAGCCAGGAGCCAGGTGCTTCCTCCTGGTCTCCCATGGGGTGCAGGGCCCAAGCACTTGGGCCATCCTGCACTGCACTCCCGGGCCACAGCAGAGAGCTGGCCTGGAAGAGGGGCAAGTGGGACTAGAACACGGTGCCCATGTGGGATGCCGGTGCCGCAGGCGGAGGATTAACCAAGTGAGCCACATACCCCCTCCCCCCCGCCCCCGATCTTTCCAAGGAAGGCTGCACCTCAAGTCTTGCCTGCACCTTTGCTCAGTGTCTGGGAGGGTGGTTTTGAACTTCCTGGTGGTGGCCGCCAACACCTCCAACCTCAGACACCAGATCAGCCCAGCAATGGGGACTGAGCCACCCTTTCTAGGGCTGCTCTGGATTTTAGGATTATTTGTACATCGGTTCCTATGAAGACAAAAACCTGCAACCGTGTCCTTGGCAGTGACAGAAGAGAAACGAGAGAGACTGACCTACCACACACCACCTGCAAGCCGCCGCCTGCACCGTGCACCTGTTTGCCTTGCTGTCCAGCGCGGTGCTACCCTAGCGTGCCCTCGCACCAGAGACTCACCTGCAGCCTCCGCACTCGGAGCCCCATTTCCTGGACATCAGAGGGCGGCTCTGCCGTCTGCAGCGTTTCCATCTCCGCTTCGGTGTTTGCCAGCCACGCGGCGATGCTGCCGATGTCAGAGTCGAGCTGCCGCCAGCTCTGTTTCATTCTGAGTTTGCCGTGAAGCTCCTGCGCTTGAATCAGCTCCCATCTGTCCAAGGTACCTGGGGAAGGGGAAACAGCTGCCAATTTAGAAAGGGCCAGAATGCAAACAGATGTGCAGACTTCTAGCTAAGGAGGGGGCAGGGTGCTGAGAGGCTGGAGGGGTGCCCCTTGCAGGAGGTCTGGGTTTGGAGGTCTTTCTCCCCCCACAGCGGAGCACAGGAGGAGGGGGAGGCCCGTGAAGGCTGGCGGGCAGCCCACAGGTTGCTAGGATGTGCTCTGGTCTCCAGTCCAGCAGTTCGGTCTGTGCTGGCGGTCAGCCCGTTTTCTCCTCTGGTCTTCAGTGTAGATCTGGTGGCGTGATTTCGCCCGGGGCTACTCTTTGATCCTCTCTGGTCTGATGCTGGACACTCCAATGAAGTCACTAAACACATGGCGCTTCCTGGTAGGAGGCTCAGTGTTTCAAGAATTGTTTCCAAATCGACACTGACAGCATAGGAATTTGTTCCTGGGGGCTGGTAGTTGAGTGGAGCACGACACTGCCTGTGCCTGGCTGAGTCCAGCCATCTTGAGAATTTATATAAAGTTGGTCAATTCCTAACTCATATTCTGCTGAGCGAGCACTTGTGATCCATGCCCAATTAAGCCCCAACCCCCCCACACTGCGCCTCTCCTAACGAGTGCCAGGTAGGCATACCTGGCTGTTGTCCTGTTACACCTGCGCCTCTCTCATCTTCCGGCTGTCGGCTGCCATTCAGGACTGTAGGGCCTTCTTTGCCACCTTCGGCACTTGGACGTAACAGGAGCTTCACCTAGAAGGAATCAAGTTTTAAGTTAACGATCCGTAGATCTTAAAAGTTACGTGAATAACTGGGTTCACTTGAACAAGCAAGGAACAGAGATATGGGGTCCTGCTGTTGGCAGGGTACCCCGCTGGTCAATACTCCGTGCCCTGGCATATACCTGGAGCGGGGCTGCTGGCAGACGGGGAGCCTCGCAGCGACCCCAGGAGGAGCGAGCCGAGGAGACGGTCAGGACGGGAATCAAGCAGCCTGTTTCCCGTGCCTGCTCCCCAACATCGCATCAGAACCACACCAAAGCCGCTGTAGCCGCGATGGACCCTGCTGCCCGTTCATTTTCCCCGAGTCTGGAGCTGTCCTTCCCCACGGCTCTGCAGAGGTGGCTGGTGCGACCACCAGGACAAAGGCGCCTCCCAGGGTCCTTCGTTGTCAAGTGCTTTCTCTTACTGCACGCACTAACTCCTCTGTTATCACAGCGCTGACTGCGCTGCTATCGCAGGTCTTTCCAAAAATATATGGCCCTCTTCTAGGAAGCCATGCTGGGGCCAGTGCTGTGACTCAGCAGGTTAAGCCCTGGCCTACAGCACCGGCATCACATATGGGCACTGGTTCCAGTCCCGGCTGCTCCACTTCAGATCCAGCTCCCTGCTGATGCGCCTGGGAAAGCAGCAAACAGATGGCCCCTGCCACCCATGTGGGAGACCTGGAAGAAGCTCCTGGCTTTGGCCCGGCCCAGCCTTGGCCATGTGAAACAGCAGATGGAAGACTGCTCACTCGCTCGCTTGCTCGCTCTCTCCTTTTCTCCCTCTCCATGTAACTCTGCCTTTCAAATAAATTTTAAAAAAATTAAAAAAAAAAAAAAGCCATGCTTTCTTCAGATTGTGTTCAGATGATTGTGTGCAATGAAGACCCAATGTTTCAGACCCAGGGAAAGGGCCGAGCCTGGAAACTGGCCAAGGGAGGGACACAGGAGTGACTTCCGAGAGAAGCCAAACCACACGCGTTGGGATGCCATCCAACAGTCAGGTCTCTTGCCCCAAACTTGCTCCATGCCATAGAGGGAGGGACAGGTTAGAGATGACAAGTGCTTGCTAACAAGCAAGAGGAAGAGTTTCCCAGTTGGGTATGGACAACCCGCTATCAAATGACTCGGATCTGACCACGTGAAGGTGGAACTTCCCCCAGCTATGCAGCAGGGAGGCTGGGTTCTCTGCAGTTGGCACTGGAAGGCAAGTAGCTTGAATTTCCACCCCCTCCTCTCCAGTTCTCTGTACTGAGAATGGTCCGTGGCCAACAATGAACCCCAGGCTGCCCCTGCAGCTGTGTTGCCAGGGCACGCCAAGAACTCACGTCACCCAAGGGAGGTGGGTGGAAGAAGGCACAGTCACTGTTGAAACAACCACAGGCCAATGCGGCAGCAGGAGTAATGGTGACCACCACGGCTTCTAAGGGCCTTTTACCTAAACCCAGTGCACTTAATCCTGGAGACATTTAAATTCCTTCTGGTGCCTACTGTACCGCATGTAGGTTTTCCCATGAACTTTTTGAACTTTTTGAAGAGCTTGTCTATGCACGGATTTTTTTTTTTTTTTTTTTTTTTTTTTTTTTTGCCTACGCATGGATTTCAAAATACTTTACACCAAAACACACTTTTGGCTTTACTTCTCACGAACTTTTGGAAGCACCCTGGTACCCACTGATTTTTTTTTTTTTTTTTTTTTTTGACAGGCAGAGTTAGACAGTGAGAGAGAAAGGTCTTCCCCCCCCCCCACACCTCCAAGTGGCCACTATGGCCAGTGTGCTACACTGATCCGAAGCCAGGAGCCAGGAGCCAGGTGCTTCTCCTGGTCTCCCATGGGGTGCAGGACCCAAGCACTTGGGCCATCCTCCACTGTACTTCCGGGCCACAGCAGAGAGCTGGACTGGAAGAGGAGCAACCAGGACAGGACCGGCACCCCAGTCAGGACTAGAACCCGGGTGCTGGCACTGCAGGTGGAGGATTATAGCCTAGTGAGCCGCGGCGCCGGCCAGACCCACTGATGCTAACAACTACGTGAGGTCGACTCATCCTCAGGTGAGAAGCAGCCACAGAGGCAAGGAGAGGTAATTGACTGGTGTGGCCAGGAGTCCAACTCATGTCCAGCACAGCACAGCACACCATCAAGCCTGAATATGGAGCTGTCACTTCTCGAACAGGATGTGCGGTCAAGAGATGAACAGAACAAAGGTTGGGGGCTCAGGAGCAGTTCGGGAAGTTGTCACTTGGCTTCTTCCCAGCAGTAATTATTGTTTTATCAATATCAGCACATGCAAACCAGGAAGGTTATGAGTTCAGAGCATCTCCACAGCTAATGAGGTATGGACAACTCACCAGCGGAGAACCAACACAAGACATGCCTGGGGACTGAGCCCGCACAGTTTACAGCAAAATCTCTCTTCAAAATGTTAGCTATTAACCACATGCCTGGGGTCCACACTCACATAGGCTGGTTTATAAGGCGTGCTGGAGTCTGAGGGGATGGGCGGTCCACTCCTATCACCTTCCATCTGTTTGTAACGATGCTTGGGGCAGGACGGGCTGTCTGGAACAAGCCACGAGTGGCCGTCAGAAATGGATTTACCTGAAACAAAGGGCAGCGAGTGAGGCTGCGTTCTCTCCCCCCATGGGATTCATATTTAGTGACATAAAAAAAAAAAACAGGTCATGAGTAACATGGCGTCAGGTTACAGAGTCAAGATGAATTCTGCAGCTTTCCTTGCAAAGCATGCGTGTTTGCAAAATGTCAGTACGTTCCAGAGGGGATGAGATGGGAGTCATGCAACAGAGCAACACTGCGTCTTCACTAGATGGGTTCGCGATGGAGCACAACAGGTGGATGATTTGCTGTGGCACGAGGTGGCATTGGGAGCTGGGGTCTTGAGAGGTCAGCGCTGCACGGCCAGGCTGGTGGCCAACAGGACAGAGGGCCTCTCAGCAGGGAAAGGGAGAGTGAATGTCAACAGGGGCTTGGGAAGCCAAGGGCCACTCGTGGCTCTCCCTACCACTGAGATGGGGATGGGGTGGAGGAGAAAGAGCAGAGCTGTATGTGAAGGTAAGGACAATTTCTTTTTCTGTGCCAAAGGCTACGGTACCCCCACTCCTGCCCACCCACCTGCCTCCCGGGAGATCACCAGCAAGGAACCCGTTCCAAACCAAGCCACCATGAAGAAAGCTTGGCCATGCCAAAGGGCGTCCATTAGATGGAGCAAAAAAATAAATAAATAAATAAAAATAAAAATAAAAAACCAGTAAGAACCAAGAAAGGCACCGTGGAAAATTCCCTCTGCACAGGCCTGAGGGCGGGGAGAGGGCCAGCGCAGGGAGCACTGTGGCTCGGGCAGGGTTGGCAGGGAACACGCGGGGGTGGTGAGTACGGCAGTGTAAATACACCATGACACGAGGACCGAGGCGCATGGTGTCCACGGAAGGCAGAGGTCAGACAGGACACGGAGCGAGGTTTAGGATGCAGTGTGCGCCACAGGATGCTGCCATGTTGAGACACATGCACGGGCAGGGGCCTACCAGAAGACGCTTGCAAAGTTTTTGTGGTCATTTTAAGATAGGCCTCAGGATTTTCGGGGATTTCTACATCTGAAAAAGAACAATGTCATTTTCCTCACTGGCGGTGCCCGTGAGATCCATGCCGAAGATCAAGTTAACACATAGTCAGCTGGAAGGAGAAAATACCCCCTCTAGATCCTTCTGATTCGAAGACCTTTAGGAGAAACAAAAGGATTTTCTCCCCCAGCCACGTCCTGGCTGTTGGCAGCGGTGGGGGGGTGGGGGTGGGGGGTGCTGTATGCAGCTCAGGCTGTTGCTACTCTGCAGGGTTCACTGAGGAGTCCCCCCAACAGCCAGGGCCATCAGTGAACACCCTTATACGTCCAGATGTGAACTCTGGTTGTTTCTCCTTTCCTTCCACCTGCAACAGGATTGAGCCAAAAGTCAAGAGGTGGGCAGGACAAACCCGGGATGCCCCAAAGGCTGGGTCAGCTGCGGTCTGGCCTCCTCGGCATTGAGACCTGGCTGGGCAGGCTGAGCGCCACAGACACAGCCACACGGGTCGATCGCAGGGGCTCTGGGAACCCGGCCGTTACCTGATAGTGCACTGTAGTACGGACCTTCCTCGTCGTCTTCGTGAGAGGAGGAGCCGCCCACGTCACCCGTGTGGTCCCACTCGAGGGGGATGGAGTCCACACTGACAGGGGTCTCGCAGCCGGACCGCTCGTGCCCGGGCGCCGGGGGCACCAGGTGACAGAGAGACTGGGGAGACGGGGGCTCCTCGCTCTCCCCCCTTTTCCGCCAAGAGTCAGGGGGCATCTCTCTGGGGTCCTCCATGTCTGTTTCATTCTCAGAGGTCTCCTTTTCATCTTCTAAGCCCTACACAGGAGGATCCAATGATTAGAATGAGACCAAATCAAGGCTGCTGCAGACGGAAGCAGCATTATCGTCTGTCTGTCCAAAGAACCAAGTTAGGGGCAGGTGCTTAGGGCAGTGGTTAAGTCACCACTTGTGACTGCCACTTCCCTCCATAGGTCCTGGGTTCAGGTCCCGGCTCCTCTACTTCCAAACCAACTTCTACTGAGTACTTTGGAAGGCAACAGGTGATGGCTCCAGTGCTTGGTCCCTGGTAGAACAGGCACAAATGACCCGGGCTCTTGGCTCTGGCCTGACCCAGCCCCAGCTGTTGCAAGCATTTGGGGAATGAATCAGAGGATGGAAGACCTCTGTCTGCCATTCAAAGAAAATGAAAATAACAATGGACGGTGGTCATTACTGCTTCTGGGACAAAAAGGCGACAGCCTCAATCCCACGTGAACTTTTCAGAAGGCCCTTCTGTCATGGGAAATGTCCAGGTCCCTTTTGGAAACTGGATCATGTGACACTTCAAAGGAGAGAACAAAATAACCAAAAGGCACAAACATTAAATGCTTCTAGACACTAAGATACAGGAAAATGCAAACATGAGGGCAGCTTCAACGTAGTCGTGGAAAATACAATTAAAAGATAAATTTAGTTCGGTCTGAAAGACTTTAAACCCACACATATGAGAGGTCTTCCAAAAGTTCAGAGAAAATGAATATTATGAAAAAAAAACTGGGCAGATTTCAAAAATTTTTTGTACCCAAATAATCTTTTCATTCTATTTTCCCGTGGACCTTTTTTTCAAGATTTCTTTTATTTGAAAGGCAGAATTAGAGAGGCAGAGGCAGAGGCAGAGAGAGAGAGAGAGGTCTTCCATCCACTGGTTCACTCCCCAAATGGCCAAAACAGCCGGAGCTGGGACAATCCAAAGCCAGGAGCTGGGAGCTTCTTCTGGGTCCTCCCACGCGGGTGCAGGGGCCAAGGACTTGGGCCATCCTCTACTGCTTTCCCAGGCCACAGCAGAGAGCTGGATCAAAAGTAGAACAGCTGGGATTCTAACCAGCACCCGTATGGGATGCCGGCACTGCAGGCAGCAGTTTTACCTGCTACGCCACAGTGCCAGCCTCTCCCACGGACATTCTGAAGTATCTCTTCTGTTCCCAAGTTACTAATGTCATCACACCCAGAGCAGGGTCAGTAAATTCTTGGGGTACTGATACATGCCAGAAAGGCCCTGTAGTAAGGAAAACACACTGACAATAGTTAACGGGAGCAAGACCATCCTTTCTTCTGGTACTGGGAATCCGTGCGTAACTGTGGCTCTGTATTAGTAACAGTGGAAATGAAGTTCTTTGATGTAGCATTTTTTTTTCTGAATTGAAAAATGAAACCACAGTTCACCATTAGAAGACAGGATTCCCAGTTCTCTGAACACCCAGCCGGCTGTTAGACTCGGAGCCGCCGAGGAGCCACGGGCGGGCAGCACGGCGCTTACTGGTGCAGGGGAGGTGAGCCGCCGGTGGAAGCGGCACACCCTGCCGAACACCTCCTGGCAGTATCGGTGGAGGTCCTCCAGCTCGTCCTCAATCAGCACGGCGTCCAGGGGCTCGCTCTTCTGAATCAGCTGCTCGCCACACACGATGAGCTGGTCGATCTTGTTGGTATTCAGCGTGATCTCCTGCTGGAAGCCCTGTTGAGAGATGAGACAGAAAGGACGTCTAGGCAAAGAACCGACGAAAGCCATTGAAAAGCGCACACACACACACACAGAAATGGAAAAACATCCCACGTGCGTGGACTGGAAACATCAGTGTTGTGGATATGTCCAGACTACCCAGAGTGCTCCACGGAGTTCACGCACTGGAGTCAAAACACCAGTGGAATTTTCCAGAGAAACAGAACAACAATCCCACAACTCATACAAAACCACCCGAGTTCCCACACAGCTGCGGCAATTCTAAGCAGAAAGAATAAAGCTAGACGCATCACAACACTTGACTTTAAAACGTCCTGTAAGGCAACTGGAAGTAAAGCTCACAGGGGAACAGGATAGAGAACCCAGAAATAAACCCACATGTCTGCCGGCCAGCTGATTTTTGACAAAGGCAGCAAGAAGATGCATTGGAGAAAGGAAAGTCTCTAAGAAATGTTGATGGGAAAATTAGACATGGACATACAGGAGAAAGAAACTAGACCCCCCTCACCACATCCAAAAAGCAACTCAAAATGGATCAACGACTTACACGTAAGACCTGAAACTTTAGAATCCCTGCAAGCAGACATTTGGAAATGCTTCAGGAAGCTGATCTGCACAGGAGTGTTTTGGACAGGCCCCCCAAAGCATGAGAATCAAAAGCAAAAACTGGAAAAGGGGTGACATTAAACTAAAAATAATTGAGGTGACTTACAAAATGAGAGGAAATATTTGAGAACTATTCATCCAACAAGGGACTGATTTCTAGAAGATGAGTATAAGGAACTCAACTCATTGTTGGTTTTTTTTTTTTTTTTTTGGATAGGCAGAGTGGACAGTAAGAGAGACAGAGAGAAGGGTCTTCCTTTGCCGTTGGTCCACCCCCCAATGGCCACTGCGGCCAGTGCGCTGCAGCCAGCGCACCACACTGATCTGAAGCCAGGAGTCAGGTGCTTCTCCTGGTCTCCCATGCGGGTGCAGGGCCCAAGCACTTGGGCCATCCTCCACTGCACTCCCGGGCCTCAGCAGAGAGCTGGCCTGGAAGAGGGGCAACCGGGACAGAATCCCATGCCCTGACCGGGACTAGAACCCGGGGTGCCGGTGCCGCAGGCAGAGGATTAGCCTATTGAGCCATGGTGCCGGCCAACTCATTGGTTTTTTAAAACCAATCTGACTTTGAAATGAGTAAATGACCTGAATAACCATTTTTCAAAAGAAGATACACAAGGGGTCAAGAAGTACATGAGCAAAATGGTCTACATCTGTAATTATCAGGGAAAATGGAAATCAAAACCACAATGAGATGCCATCTTATCAAACTAAGAACGGCAATGACCAAAATGACAAGAAATAACAAGTGCTGGCGGGGGTGCAGAGAACGGGACTCTCCTACTGCTGCGGGAATGTCAATTAGGAGGCCACTATGCAAGACAATATGGAGGATCTTCAAAAACTAGAAACAGAACTATTGTAGGATCCAGCTATCCCCTCTGGGTTTATATCCAAAGACAATAAGTACGTTGAAGAAACATCTGCACTTGGATTTGGAACAGCGCTGTTCCATTAAGCAGCCGAGTGCCCGCTGATGGATGGATAGAGAAAATATGGGGCACAGACCCAATCAACTGTATTCATTCTGCAAAAAGTATGAAGTCTTATCATTTGCAGCCGCATGAATGGAGCTACTGGAAGGACGTTTTGTTAAATACACCAAGCACAGGAAGATAAATGCTGCAATGTTCTCACTTGCACTGGGAGGACGAGTAATGGAAACAGGATGGTTACTGAGCACGGGGATGCAGCTAAGTAGGAGAGGAGTAATTCCTAGTGTTCTACAGTAGGTAACTAGGGTTGACAACAGGTAACTCAACATTTGAAAGCAGCTAACAGAAAGGATTTTCAGTGTTTCCAATACAGAGGAATGATGTATGCCTGAGGGTCTACATGCGCCAATTAGCTGACCATTACACATTGGATATATGGATTGAAAAGTCGCACTTCACCTAAAATATACGATTATGGTGTATTAACTAAAAATAAGTATTTTTTTTTTTAAAAGAAAGGATCTGAAACAACATGTCCCTGAGCAGCCACTGGGTCTGTTTCTTAGAACAGGACCAGGAAAAACAAAAGCACCCAGATGCCACGTCATCATTTTGTCTCTTCACCTAGCACTTAGCTTCATCGGCTTCTAAGGAGATGAAAAACTGCAACGATTGTACACGCTTTTCCCTCCCTCCTTCCCGGAGAGTAACTAAAAGTTTGACCTGGAAGAACGTTTACTGGTACTGGGCGTGAGGGTGAGAACCTGTCCTACCGACACTTAGAACCAAAGCTTGCACCGTGAGCCACCGATGGGCACGTGTGTCTGCTGGCACAGCACGGGCGGCAGCGGCCACTGATGTCATTGTTAGGGATGGTAACTCCGTTTCTCAGCCTTTCCCAAAGATCTAGCCACGCGGCGAGGTCTAGAGAGAGCGAACCCTCACACAGGTATCCCTCATGGGGAGAGGGTTCGGGGTTAGCGTCTTAACCGAGTGCTGCTGGGAACCAAAAGTGAGTTCTCCCCTTGGATGACAATGAATGACACTTGTAAAAAGGGACTTGACCCAGTGACTCCAGAGCAGTGTCCATGCTCGTGCTAACAGGGTAGTGCAAGGCTGGGGCACCGCCTGGTGCTGTGAGAATTCTGGAGTTTGTTCTGAGTGACCAGGTGAAGTTTTGACTTGGCAGCTCTTCTCTGCTAAAGGGCATTCTCTTTTATTTTATATATTGAGCTCCTTCATTGCCTTTTTTTTTTAAACAAAAAGATTTATTTATTTATTTGAAAAAGTTACACAGAGAGAGAAAAGGCAGAGAGAGAGAGAGAGGTGTCTTCCATCCACTGGTTCACTCCCCAATTGACTGCACAAGGCCAGGAGCCAGGAGCTTCTTCCAGGTCTCCCCTGTGGCTGCAGGGACCAAGGACTTGGGCCATCTTCTACTGCTGTCCAAGGCCATAGCAGAGAGCTGGCTTGGAAGAGGAGCAGCCGGGACTAGAACAGCATCCATTTGGGATGCTGGTGCTTCAGGCCAGGGCGTTAACCCACTGTGCCACAGCGCCGGCCCCTCCTTCATTGCTTTTAAAGGCATGTGTGAGAATGCTTCCATTCGTTGGTTCCCTCCTTGGGGCTGGGCCAGGCTAAGGCTGGAAGCCAGGAACTCAATCCTGGGTCTCCCACATGGATGCCTTGAGCCCATCGCCTGCTGTCTCCCAGAGTACACACTAGCTGGAAGCTAGAATCAAGAGGGCAGCTGGGATTCTGATATGGGATATGGGTACTCCAAGCAGTGTCTTTCCCATTGCACGAAACACCCACCTCTCTTGGCGTACTCTTTTAAGAGAAGCTAAAAGGAGCTGGCACTGTGGCATAGCAGGCAAAGCCACCACCTGCAGTGCTGGCATCCCGTATGGGCACCGGTTCAAGTCCCGGCTGCTCCACTTCCCATGCAGCTCTCCGCTGTGGCCTGGGAAAGCAGTGGAAGATGGCCCAAGTCCTTGGGCCCCTGCACCCGTGAGGGAGATGTGGAAGAAGCTCTTGGCTCCTGGCTTTGGATCGGTGCAGCTCCAGCCGTTGTGGCCAAAAGGGGAGTAAACCAGCAGAGGGAAGACCTCTGTGTGTGTGTGTGTGTGTGGTGTAACTCTGCCTTTCAAATAAAATAATCTTTAAAAATAATATTAAGCCGGCGCCGCGGCTCACTAGGCTAATCCTCCGCCTTGCGGCGCCGGTATACCGGGTTCTAGTCCCGGTCGGGGTGCCGGATTCTTTCTCGGTTGCCCCTCTTCCAGGCCAGCTCTCTGCTGTGGCCAGGGAGTGCAGTGGAGGATGGCCCAGGTGCTTGGGCCCTGCACCCCATGGGAGACCAGGAGAAGCACCTGGCTCCTGGCTTCGGATCAGCGCGGTGCGCTGGCTGCGGCACACCAGCAGCGGCAGCCATCGGAGGGTGAACCAACGGCAAAGGAAGACCTTTCTCTCTGTCTCTCTCTCTCACTGTCCACTCTGCCTGTCAAAGAAAAAAAAAAAACAGCTAAGGATGCGGCCTTACGTTCAGCTGGCGCATCTTGTCGTCCGCATCGCTCTCGGAGAAGTGCTCCACGTTGGTCAGCTGCAGGTCCATCTCCGTCAGCCACACCAGAATGCTCTCCCTGGTCCCCTCGAACTCGTCCCTCTGGTTCGTGAAATGCTGCCAAAGGGGAAGAGGAGCACACGGCGCTCTGAGTGCAGAACAAGAGCCCGGCAGACAGCAGCGCCCCCTCTGTGGGGAGCTAGGGCCGGTGTCTCAGAGAGGAACCTGCCTCCGGGGTCCCAGGAAGGCCCAGGCGTGCTGCATCCAGGAGCCCGGTCAGTGCTGTGCGACAGACAGGGCCCCCGCCTCCCTGAGCCTCGGCTTCTGCACCAGCAAATGGAGCAGAGTTGGACTTGGACCTCCGTGATCTTTCAAAGCGCTGGGAATTCTGGAATTCGTTATCTAGGTCAGAGCTTTTTCCATCCTTTGAGGAACCAGGCCAGACCCTCTGCCCGGCTCCACCTGTGCGCCCCCCGCAGAAGGACTGACAGTAGCTTCCGGCTGGAAAGCGCTCATCTCGGGGGGGTTGAGTGGCCCGGGGCTCCCCTGGCCTTCACAGATGCGACTGTGTTGCTCCAGGGAGGGGATCTGCGGCCTTTGAGGAGGACTCTCCGGTTCCACTGGGAGGGCAGCTGACTCTGAGAAATGCGGCACGCAGGGCCAAGGCAGTGTTAGCTCAGGATCTTGCAAATCGGCAGGAGATAACAGGAATACAAGGCGACAGCCTGGGCGGCTAGACAAGCCAGCCAACGTCTTCCCTCAGTGTTACGAGGTGAAAGGCCCAGGTTCTCCCACCTAGAACGGCTTCAAGAACATTCTGCCCCAAGAGCAGGAGCAGGGCTCTAAATCACATCTTGTGGTTCCTGCCTACTTCTGGTATCTGGACTCACAAAGCCAACACAGCCCGTCTCCTGCATTAAAGGGAACAGAGAGGTGAAGATGTACATTCTGAGTCCAACCCCTCACTTGGGGGCTCGTTGGTGGGCTCTGAAGCTCAGGAGAGCCACCCAGCAGGGGCTCAGGTGTCCCGTCCTCTGCCCATGGAGCTCAAAGCAGGAACCAGCAGGGCGCGCCAAAGCAGGTGGCCAGGCAAAGCAGGGCTTTTGCTGGGGGCCCCTGTGTCACCTCCCCTAGGCCCAGAGTGCCCAGGCTGTGGCTGGTCCCCACGCCATCAGGGCTGACAGCTGTGTAAAGACAGGCACGGGTTTTCAGTAGCACAAGTCACACCAGCCGGCCCTGCCCACGAAGCCTCGCATGCCGATCCCTGTCTGGAGGATGGAATGCTGGCAGCTCGGGCTGCCCTGTGTTGTCGCCATGTCCAGGGAGCTCAGGCCTGCAGTGCAGCCTGCCACTTGCACATCACGTATCTCTCCCCCCACCCCAGTGCGGGGCAGCGGGTTACCCGGAGGCGCCGCAGGATGGCCGTGACCCGCCGCTGGAGGCTGTCCCAGCGCTGGTTGCCCTCGTGCACCATCTGCTTCAGTTTGCTGGCCGCGTCCGTGCGGTTCTCACGCGCCAGGCGCCGGTACTGCTTGTTGATGAGTTCCAGCTGCGTGAGCCTCTCGTGGATCTGCCGCTGAAAAGCCTGTGCCGCACAGAGCAAGGGGGTCACTGCCACGGCCCCCGCCGCCTGCTGCACCAGCAACAGAGAGGGCCGGCTTCCCTGCCCGCGCCCCCATCAGAGAACCCGACTCCGCTTCCAGTTCCAGCTTCCTGCTAAAGCGCACCCTGGCGGGCAGCAGGTGATGGCTCGAGTGCTTGGGTCCCTGCCACCCCCACAGGAGACCCGGAAGGAGTTCCTGGCTCCTGGTTTTGACCTGGCCCCATCCTGGCTATTGGAGGCATTCGGAAAGTGAACCTGCAGATGGAAGATCGGCCCCTGTCTCTTCCTCTCTGCCTTGCAAATGCAGTGAAAAGAAATCAGTAAAATAATGCACAGGCTATTACGTTCACTCAAGCTGCCTTAGCAGCAGGTGGCTGGCTGTGGACTGTGGCCCCCACCGAGGGTGGGGAAGCTGGGCCCCCACCAGGAAGTCGTCACAGCCGCTCGCGAGCCACTGTGGGCCCGGTTATTAGCAAGCGGGCTGGGCCGGGCCAGGTACTTACCTCGAACCTCTTCAGCTCTTCTTTGGCGTTTGTGTACAACACCTCGGAGGAGTTGGGGCAGGCCGCCGTCCTCTCGGCCGACTGCAGCCAGTCCTCGAAGCGGGAATAGTCGTCTAAGAACTTCTGCCACAGGCGCCACGTCTCCTCGATTCTGGCAGAAGGAGAGCAGCAGCCTAACTCCTGGCTCTTGTGGTTTCCCTGTTATCCCCGACCGGTCCCATCCCCTTGCTCCCCCTCTTAATGGTGTGCACTGCTTAGACATCCTTTTATTCCTCGTGGAACACAACACGGCCAGGGACGTTCCTTCCCGGTGTACCTAGCTTCCCTCCTCTGGGAGCACCCGCCCCGCAGTTACAAAACCGCACACACGGGAGTTCCTGAGCGCTCCGTCTCTGACTTCCCCCTGCCCCACCACCTTACAGATCCTAAACAGCAGTGCAGCCGCCAGCCCACGTGCCAGCCTGAGGCACCGCCGAGAAGCACTGCTCATACCTACTGGGCTTTCTCAGCCAGTACCTGGAGAACCCAGGTACCGTCACCGAGGCCAGAGGGTGCGCCAGGTTTGGCAGATCATAATACCATTGAGGGGCAGGTGCGGGCCTTTGGGCTGGCAGTGAGGGTGCCAGTTAAGATGCCCGTATCCACATTGCAGCACCTGGGTTTGATTCCCGGCTCCGACTCCTAACTTCAGCTTACTGCTAATACACACCCTGGCAGGCCCAGGTGACTGGGTTCCTGCTACCCACGTAGGACACCTGGATTGAGTTTCCAGCTCCTGGCTTTGGTCCAGCCCTGCCCTGGCCCTTGCAGGCATGTAGGGAGTGAACCAGCAGATAGAACTACCCGTGTCTCTCTCTTGGCTTTCAAATAAAACCGAAGCTTTGCAAGAGCTCCCCGGGGGCTGCGGAGTTCTTACTTCATGCGCCGCTCCATGGACATGGCACAGATGTTCCTCCAGCGCCTGTCCAGGCTCCTGGTGGTCTGCTGAATGGAGTCACACTCGGTCTCGTTTGCACATGCGTCCGAGTCGTGCAGGAGGACATCGCAGATGTTAAACACGGACTCCACCCCCGCGCTGTGCTGCTCAATATCTCGCTGCAGATCCTACGGTGCCAACAGAGCCCTTGAGGTGGCGGGCAGTGCAGGCAGGGGCAGCATCCAAGGCTCCGGGCCTGCCCCCTCCCCCCACCCCTGCCCTGAGCGCGTCTCTACCTGGGCTACAATGGCACAGACTGAGTCCGTGCGGCCACCCGACACAAAGCTGCAACTCTATCAACACTTGGGACCCAACTCTGGAGGACAGGTGCTGCCCACAGGGTATGCGTGGGAACTATTCCACCCCACCCGCCCCAAGGCCACCACTTGTGACCTCAGGTCTTCCTACAAACGGATTGGGTCTTTCCAGCAGGAACAAAGCAGATGCCATGGGGGCTTTTAACCTCACACAGGCCACAGCGCTTCTTGCCTCTACTAAGACCTTAGCATGTGCAGTGCGCAAGTGTCCACAGCCTCATCACACAAGGTCCCGGGTGCGAGGGAGGAAATCTAGGGTGGGGCACTCGCCTCCCCGGGGAGGGGCTTCAGCAGAGGCTGTGGCTTGGGGAGAGGTTGGGTTTCTGGAACCCTGTCCTATGACGGTAATCAATCCCCCAATCTGGGAACAAGATCATTTATGAAGAGAAAATACGGGGTTGTGGGGGGGGGGGGAAGGAAAGCCTCTTTCAATAATTCACATGGCTTCTTCAGTTACTATAAGAAAGCATTTCTCCACAGCAGGGGAGAGAGATGAGAGTGGGTTTGCAGTTCCGGTCAGCTCAGCTTCCGCTAATATCCAAACTCTGTGCCAAGTGACACGCGGTCACATCGTCACCTTATGTCCAGAGTACTTTGTGGAACAGCAAAGACAGAGTCAAGTCCTATAGTAATTGAGAGCAGACCGACTTTAAAACTCGTGCTGCTTTAAATAAGCCACGAAGTCCCCGAGATCCAACTAAGCTCAGCTGACAATGGTTATTTCAAGGAACAGTGGTTGCCGGTGGCGCATAGCGCACCTGGGGACCTGTTTTCTGCCAAGGGCCATTTGGATGTTTAGGACATCACCTGCGGGCCAGAGTGATCACCTTAAAAATGAGCCTGCCATAGATGTACTGGATTTTGAGTCTCGCCTGTGGTTGCCTTGGCAGGGCCAAGACCCAGTAATGTCTCGGGCAGATGGTCCCTGCCCCGATCCACGGAAAGACAGCCAAGCGTCACTCCAGGTCCCTGGGCATTTGTAGTTTTGCAGGCCACTGTTCTAGTCCGCAAGAGAGGACTGTCACTCCCTTCCTTCTGATAAATGCACAGTTTGGATCCGTGCATGCTCGAGTGGATATGAGGGAATGGAATGCTCACACTCCAACCGGATTTTAAGTCTGGCAGCGAGTAACACAGATCGGAGCGGAAACAAGCTCCAGACGTTACGCTCAGAAAAGTGTTTTCCGCTCAGTCCCTTGCATCCTGCGAGAACAGACAGTCTCAGACAAGAAGCCTGAAATGCCACAAGGGTGGGGGTCACCCCACAGCCACTACGCGGAGCAGCCTTTAACACTTTTATGTTTAATAGAATTTCTGTTTTAAGACTTTAAGAACTGGGGCTGACGCTGTGGCATAGCCGATAAAGCCACCACCTGCAATGCAGGCATCCCATATGGGCACCAGTTCGAGTCCCAGCTACTCCTCTTCTGATCCCACTCCCTGCTAGTGCGCCTGGGAGGGCAGCACAGGATGGCCCATGAGGGAGATCCAGGGAAGGCTCCTGGCTTCAGATCAGCCCAGCTCTGCACGCTGTGGCCATTTGGGGAGTGGGCCAGTGGCTTGAGGATCTCTCTCTCTTCCTCCCTCTGTATCCTTGCCTTTCAAATAGATAAATATTTCTTATATTAAATATTTATCTATTTGAAAGTCAGAGTTACACAGAGAGAGAAGGAGAGGTAGAGAGAGGTAGAGAGAGAGAGAGAGAGAGAGAGAGATAGAGAGATAGGTCTTCTGTCTGCTGGTTCACTCCACAATTGGCCCAACAGCTAGAGCTGCACCGATCCGAAGCCAGGAGCTTCTTCCAGGTCTCCCACGTGGGTGCAGGGACCCAAGGACTTGGGCCATCCTCTACTGCTTTCCCAGGCCATAGCAGAGAGCTGGATCGGAAGTGAGGCAGCTGGGACTAGAATCAGTGCCCATATGGGACTGCAGGCACTGCAGACAGAGGCTTTAACCCACTACGCCACAGCACCGGCCCCTAGATAAACCTTTAAAACAAATGAACAAACAAAAAAAGTGGAGCAGCCAGGATACAAACCAGCACCCATATGGGATGCTGGCGTTGCAGGCGGAGGCTTTACCCACTATGCTACAGTACTGGCCCCCAATAAATAAATCTTAAAAAATTAAGCACACCCTACAGTAATTCATAAAGGACCAATAATATGTTGGTTAAACAAAAAAGTCCAAACATTTTCAAAATTTCCAAAAGAACCTTCTAACACATCACGAGTGGTCTACTGATATTGCAGTATGAAGTAGTTACTTTGCATAATACAAAGTAGACAGCAGACTGGATTTTAAAATGCAAACTACTGGGGTGGGCGTTGTGGTGCCGTGCATCAAGCCACCCGTTAGGCACCTGTGACTCAAATGGGCATCCTGGATGCTCCTCCAATCCAGCTCCCTGCTTATGCACCTGGGAAGGCAGGGTAGGATGGCCTAAGTGCTTAGTCCTTGCCACCAACATGGGGGATCTGGATAAAGTTCCTGGCTGGCTTGGGCCTGGCCTAGCCCTGGCCATTGTGGGAATTTAAGAGTGAACCAGTAGATGGAAGCTCTCTCTCCCTCTCTCCCTTTTTTTTGACAGGCAGAGTGGACAGTGAGAGAGAGAGACAGAGAGAAAGGTCTTCCTTTGCCATTGGTTCACCCTCCAATGGCCGCCGCGGCTGGCGCGCTGCGGCCGGCGCACCGCGCTGATCCAATGGCAGGAGCCAGGAGCCAGGTGCTTTTCCTGGTCTATGCAAACTGCTTATTTAAATACTAGACAACTAATATTTTCCGAACTAAAATAATCCTACCACTAGTACCAAGTGTGGCATGAATTTGTACAGTTAGACTTTAGGAACTTTCCAAACCCAGAAAAACAGATTTCAGAAACAGCTTCGAACAGTGTAAAAGACTTTTGCCAAGGCTTCTGGGAAGAGTTTCTCTTATTTTTCTGCCCCTGAACAGGTGAGGAGGCAGAACTGGAGATGAGATCGCAGCCAGGGAGCGTGAGAACAGAGAAGCACCAGAAAAACAAGATAAAGGGGGGAACCAGGCAGGCTGGACCCCTGGGGGTAGCTCCAGAATGTCTCCGTGGGCAGGGCCTGGGTGCTGAGCAAGCTGTGCAGGGTGCTGGTGGGGGTGGCTTAGGGGACTTGGGGTGAGGCTGAATGGAGGAGCAGGGTAGGGGGAACGGGAACGAACAGAATTGGAGAGTAATTGGTACCCATCAGGGAACCAAGAAAACTAACAACAAAACACAATCAAATAAATCAAGAGAGCAGATGCTGAAGACTTAAGGAAAGAGGGTCCCAAAGTTGTCCCCACTTCCCTTGCATTCTGAAGACGAGACAGGCGTCTCCCAAGGCAGCGACCATACAACAGAGCTGCCTCATACCCAAAGGGCTTCAACACAGGCAGGAGGGGAAACAGCCTCTATAGGGCCTCTAACAGCCACCCTGAGCAAGGTCCCCACTGCAAGCAGGATCCAGGGACACCAGGCTCTTAGGCACTTTTAGAGGCTGAGGGCTTCTGCAGTAGGCATCGCTAGGAGGCCCCAAGTATTTAGGTCTTCAAGCAACTTAAGTAGGGAGGAAACATTTTTAAAAATGGTCCACACATAATGATGCTGTGAGACACACTCCTGTTTTCAGTGTTTTGGATGGTGCTGGTTCAGTACGAGAGGCAGAGAGAGCCCAAGAGACAGAGAGAGCTCCCAGCCACTGGTTTACTTCCTGACGCCTGCAACAGCCAGGGCTGGGCCAGGCCAAAGTGGGGAGCCGGGAACTTGAGCCAGGTCTGCAACATGGCTGGGCAGGAGCTCAAGGGCTTGAGCCAACACTGCTGCCTCCCAGGGTCTGCACGAAAAGCTGGCGTCAGGAACCAGAGGCAGGTACTCTGACCTGAGGTACTCCGAATTGAACACTGGTGTCTTAACTGCCTGACGCATTCTTTTCAGCAAAAATACTAACAGAAGGGGGGCTGACTCTGTGGTGTAGCAAGTAAAGCTGCCGCCTGCAGTGCTGGCATCCCATATGGGCGCAAGTTCAAGTCCCGGATGCTCCACTTCCGGTCCAGCTCTCTGCTATGGCCTGGGAAAGCAGTGGAAGATGGCCCAAGTCCTTGGGCCCCTGCACCCGCGTGGGAGACCCAGAGGAAGCTCCTGGCTTCAGATTGGTGCAGCTCCGGCCGTCGCAGCCAAGTGGGGAGTGAACCAGAGGATGGAAGACCTCTCTCTCTCCTTCTCTGTGTAACTCTGATTTTCAAATAAATAAATAAATCTTAAAAACAAAAAAAAAGAAACCTAATACACCATCTGACTTTTTACCACACAGGTCGTCTTGAATACCAACTCCAGCATCTGTGTGCAACCACAGGTAAGAACTCCAGGATGGGGACTCTGGATTCCACAACAACCAGACTGAAATGATGTCCCATTTCAGTATGAGGGAAAAAATAAGGCCAAGAGAAAGGCAGTTGCTCCAAACTGCCTGCTCTGGGGACTCAGTTCCCTGTCACTTCAGAGTTACAAAAGTTAACACATATTTGTCAATCACTTTTGAGGAGGAACGAATACCAACTTCCATACTATTGATCCGACAAAACTCACCAGCCAGGGCAGTTATTTGCAAGGTTTAGCTACTGAGACTGTTCAGTGAACTTCGCGCTGGGGGATCAATCATGAACCACGACTTCACTGAGATGGGTCCTGCAGTCTGTCATGTCCATGAAACCCCTGGACCCTTACATCAAGATTCTTTTTTGCCTGCGATGGAAGCAGTTTCTGCAAGCTGGCCCTGCACCCCCTGGAGAAGCCACCTCCCGCTGGAACCCTGTCTTGAGTCCCCGTCCCAAAGACGCCCCACTGCAGCAGGAAGCAGCCAGAGCGATCATCACCCAGGTCCCCCTAACAGATGTCAGGGTTCCATCTTCAGGAGGTGGGAATGTGAGGAGTCAGGTGGGTTAATACAGTCAGGGGACCCCAGTAGAATTTGGGTGTAAATTATTTGATTTCTTCCCCAAAACGTTATCTTTTGCAAGAACAAACAGGCCACCCTCCTTCCTCCAATTTGCCATGAGAATAGCAAGGGAGCTCTTCCTGAGCTCACAGCTTTTGTGAAAGCAAGTGACCTGTCCACCCTCAGCAGGCCAGGCGGGAGGGAGGACTGTGAATGAGGTCTTTTGGTGGTTTTTGTCCCTGCCTACTAACTGAACACCAATCTGACTGTCAAGTGTTTTTTCCTTCAAAACTGCACTTAAAAAGCCCATGGCCCACAGGCCCTTTGGGTTCATTCTCTTGGAAGCCCCCTCCATGCTGCTCTGGCTGGAGGCCTTTGACTGTAATCAATACTCTTAAATCTAAAAAAAAAAAAGATTCTTTTTTGTCCACAAAGCAAAGACAGAACGTAGACACTCTGACACTTCTGAGGCTAAGTGAAAAAAACACAACAAAGCAGCAGCCTTGCTCAATCCTGCTGGCTTGCAAGCAGCACATGGGCCTCATTTAAACAGTATAATTGAGATAGCACTTACAGTCAAGAGTACTACAAAATACTTAGATGTACTTAATATTAGACTCTGGGCATGAGAGTCTCTTAATACCATTCAAAGACTGGACTTGAACTCAAGGCACTTTATCATCAACAGGTCACCTTCTGCCCTTGAATCCAGTTAAAAAAAAAAAAAGGTTCATCCAAATTTCAACTCTAAGCACCTCTGACTTTAGGATAAAGATGGAGGCTTAAGGGGAAGAAAAGCACATGAGTCTCGGAATCGCTCGGCTTAGGTGGCTGAAACAGAGCCATGGGTTTAGGACATCAGAGGTGAACGGAAGCAATGTGAAGAATAAAGCCAAATGCATCTGTCGTAAAATAAAGACAAAACTGGGCACGGCATACGAGCGCGAGCCTGTGACTGTGCACCCTGGGAAGGCAGAGAAGTGGATTCAAGAGATCAGGGACATCCAAGGGCACCCGTGAGGTCAGCGCAGTGACAAACGCGGGTTGAACTCGGTGGCTGTTGAAATGCAGCATTGCCTTGGCTGGCCCAGAGCATGGCTAACCCATGACTAACAGGCACCAGCCTCGTAGCCTAGCTTCCTAAGTGACTGGCCCATGCATGTTCCTCTGTATACCTTTTGTTTTAATTCTTTATTTTTGAAATTCTATCAGATCTACGGAATAAGATCGCACGAAAACCTCCTTCGGTTAGGAAAGTTATTTTCCTTTTGATTCATTGCCTCCCCCAAAAGATATTAATGAAACATGATGAAGAGCAAAGCGGGGGGGTGGGGGGGGAGGAAGGGAGGGGATTAACAAACCTGTTGAACATCAAGGTTAAGTTCTGCCTCATCAACATTATTCAAGGTACTCCCCAAAGAGCTACGTGACTGCAAGGTGATTTCCAAAAGTTTGTGGAATTTGGAACTGAAAGATAAGTGTATCTCAATGCAAAAAGCTTTTGCAACCCAGGAGAAGTCTGCGTTTTTCATGAACTTTGGGAAGACCTGGAGTTCTGAGAAGTGGGCACAGAGATGGATGAGACCCACCTAGAAAAACACGCAGGGCAGTTGGTCTTCCAGGAAAAAGCAAGCATGGAATACAAACAGGCAGGAGGCCGGGGCAGACGGGGAAGGTGGGGTGGGCAGCCGTCACCGATGCCTAGACGCTCTCGAGCGCGCGCCGCCCCGGCCTCACCTGCTGCTCCGCCAGCCGCTTCTGGATCTCTTGATCATCGCACACGTCATACACGACGGGCTTGGAGAGCTCGGACTCGATTCGAGCCAGCCAGGTGCGAAGGTTGCTCATGTTTCTGTCCAGCTGCTGAATGAAGGCAAAGGTCTCCTTCAGCTTCTTCACCCTAAACGCATTTGCAGGGAGAGAGAGAAAAAAAAAGTAAGAAGAATGGGCCAGCAGGGCACTGGAGGCTAAAAGGGCCCCACGTTGTGCCAATTTCATAGCAGAACAACGTTCATGTGACCACGCACAAGTCTTCATAGAACGCGAGGACACTTGAGAAAGTTTCCGGGAAAATGACACGACCAGGTGAGTTCAGGGCCGTGGCCGCTTTAGCATTTCAGATGCCCGCGTCCCACCCTACAGTATCTGGGCTCGGTTCCCAACCTGAGCTTCTGCCTCCAGACCCTAGGGCCCTGGGAAGCAGCAGCGATGAATGTCCAAGTGGCTGGGTTCTCGCCACCCACGTGGGGGACCTGGATTGAGTTCCTGGCTCCTGGCTTCCGCCGTGGCCCAGCCCTGGCCACTGAGAACATCTGGGGAATGAACAGTGAAACCCTCCTCTGTTTCTCTCTTTCAGGTAAATCAATAAAAGGTAAGGTTATTTTGGTGTGGGAAAATTTAGAGATCCATGTGTATGTATGTATACATGTATTTGTATGTGTTAGTTTTTTGTCATAATACTCATTTTCTACACTGTCTGAAGACCCTGTGTATGCGTGGATTTCACAGCCGTCCAGGCGCCAGTAAAGAGGTCCACATCCCATCTTGGAGTGCTTAGCTTTGCACTCAGCACTGCTCCTGACGCCAGCTTCCTGCTGGGGTGCACCCAGGAAGTGCCGGGGATCGCTCACGTAGCTGGGTGCCTGCCACTCCCATGGGAGAGACCTGGACTGAATTCCTGTTCCCAGGCATTTGGGGAGTGAACCAGTGAATGGGAAATGAATCTTTCTGACTCTCAAATGAATTTTTTTAAACACAATTATACCAAAATAAGTACCTTTAAATTCCATTTTCCAGAAACTTAAAAATATTTATTTATTGGAGAGGTAGAGACAAAGAGAGAGACACAGTATGTGTGTGTGTGTGTGTGTGTGTGTTGGGGGGGTGGGGTGCATGTTCCTATCTGCTGGTTCATTCCCCAAACGCCTGCAATGGCCAGGGTAAGGCCAGGGCGGAAGCTGGAGCCAGGAACTCAATCCAGGTCTCCCCCGTAGTTAGGAGGAACCCACTTACTCAAGCCATCACTGCTGCCTCCCGGGGCCTGTATTCACAGCAGGCTGGAGCCGGGAGCTGGAGCTGGCTACCAAACCCAGGCACTCTGCTATGGAGCACGGGCATCCTAACCTGCATTTATCCACCAGCCCAAACGCCTGCCCCTGCCCCAGAAGGCACAGGCAGGAAACGCTTTGCTAAACCACTTTCACGAGAGTCCCTAGGCAGAGTGAGGGAGGGTTTATCCTGGAGATCTGGGGTGCTTTTGTTTAATCCCAGAGACTGAAAGTGAGGACGACAGAGGCAGGTTCTCACTGAGCAATGCTCGTGTTGAAAGACGCTGCCAGAATTGCATCCCAGGACAAGCTGGGGCAATGAACTCCTCCCCACCTTCGGCTCTGCAGCCCCAGCGTACATTCCGGAAGGCGTGAGCTATGCACCTAACCTCTGCACAGTCCTCCCCCGCCCTGACACTCAGTGTCACCTCTGACCTGTGCAGCGCCTCCAGTGTACAGTGGCTCCTCTCGCCTGTGGAGCCTCTGCCCACAGCCCCCTCCCAACGTTCTCCCGCAGCCCTGGGGCCCTGCTGCCTGGCACCCTTCGGGCTGCAAATGCGCCCACCAGGACTTGGGCTCGTTTACTCCCTCTGCATGCGCCACGCCTCCCACGCTGCCTGGCGGGCAGGAGGTGTTGATGAATGTTTGTTGAATGACTGAATGCGGATAAGCACATCCCCTCTGGGCTGTGATTTAGGCACAGCTGTGTTCAGATCTTGCAATCCCAGGCAGGGACTGACTTCCAGTTCCAAGCTCTACTGCCAGGAAAACCTTTTTACACTAGCACTGTTATCTCTGGTAGGTCCTTGAGGTCTTCAAGCTTCAGGGAGGTGGCAGCGTGGAGCCCTGGGAGGGAACAGGCCTGGGTCCAAGTCCCATTCCCCCGAGCGTGAGCTGTGCACCCCTGCACGGCGTGTCCTCCACCTCCCTGCTCGCTCATTAGCTACACAGTTACGCAGCCTGCTCTGGTTTGTGAGAGTGCTTGTGATGCCACCGGCACACGGCACACACTCAGTGACTCGAGCTCGCCTTGTGCCAACCGGGGTTCCACCATGTGGCCATGAGGCCCTGTTTCCATGGCACTGGATCTCACCGTTAATGTGTTCTTCCAACGAGGCAGCAGCCTTGGAACTACTGCCGCCTGCTGGGCACGGACCCTGTTGTCAGGCTTGGCTTTGAGTCCTGCCTGGGCTCCGTCTCCCTGTGGGGGGCGTGTTAGCAGGGCAGGACCCACCTTTCCTGGGGAGGTGAGAAGACTACGGGAGATGCCAGCCATGACAGGGACTCGGCACAAGGTCTCATGGAGGCAGATGCTGGTTACCATGGTTACGATGGACTTCCAGGAGGTATGTTTTCCAAATCACATTCCCGCTAGATGCTCTGAGGCGAAGATGATTTATTTAAGAGGAAGTAACAGAATCCAGGGCTAGGCCCGGAGACAGCTGTAACCTAGATCTCTCCTTCATCCCCAAGGCTCCAGAGGCACACCCTCCTCACCCCCATTATCTTGCTACGCAGACTGTCCAGGGACCAGAAAGAACATTCCAGAAAACTGCCAGGGCAGCCGGGATCCCAGGAACCATGGGACAAGGAGTGTCGCGTGCAGTGGGTGACACGCTGGTCAAGGAGGGCTCCGGTGACCTCCTCCCAGCTCTGCTGCGCACCCCCACCCCCACCATCCAGCACCTGGCCACATGTGCTGGGCTTCCCCAGGGCTGTGGCATCCAGCAAGGACAACACGCCAAACCAGTGGGGGGTGTGAAGAAACTCCGGGCGGCTGTCCCTGTCCTGAAACTCAAACCCTAAACGCTCTGGAATCGCAGGCGACACCACGAGTGGAAAATTCTATGCCCCAGCCTCTCCCGTGATGGGTTGGAAGATGTGGGTGCTCTAACGCACAATTACCTGCAGGCCGTGTGGCCAAAGCGTGCATGAAACATAAATGAATGTCGTGTTTAGACCTGGTTCCCAGGATCTTATTACATATATGCAAACAAACCAGAACCTGGAGGAAAAAAAAAAAAAAAAAAGCAAACCGAAACTCCCAAATCTGAAACATTTGGCTCTCAAGCATTTTGGAGAAGGGACACTGAGCCCGAAATAGATTTTACACTGTTAACGCATTCTTTGTGAGTGTCTACGTGGGCACGCTTTATAACTCATAAATGTTATCACGAAAATAGAACAGCTACACGGCACACGGACATCCACGCTGCCAGGCCTGCTGGGCTTCCCATGTGAGCAACTCATTTAAGCCCGCAATAACGCGATGGGGTGGGTACTGTTATTATTCTCAATTGACAGATACGGAAATCAAGTCATGATCGCCCCCAACCCAATCCAAACGGCCATGAAGTAGCTGAGGCGGGATTTCACCCCGGGCAGCCTGGTCCAGAGCTTGTGGTCCAGACTCGGGGAGGCAGCAGGTGGTGGCCCAAGTACTGGGGTCCCTGCCACCATAGGAGAGACACAGACTGACTCCTGGCTTTGGCCCGGTCCAGCCTCGGCTGTTGCAGGCATTTGGGGGATGAACTTGTAGTGGATGGAAGCTACTCTCTCTCTCTATTCTTTCTCTCTCTCTCTGCCTTTCAAAGAATAAAATAATAAAAGACTGTTTAACTCTTTGCTCTGTCTTGGGTCCTGTGCACACAGACACTGAGGATTCACAGATAACTGGCAGGCAGCTCTTACCCTCCAAGAACTCCCGTGACCTAATTAAAAGCATCCTGTCCCCTGATTTACATGAAATAATTATACATTTAATGGAGTACACTGCAACACTGCTACACGTACACACAGCACACTTAGCACTGGCACTTGCTCAGTGTTTGGAGCCTGCCAGCTCCTCTCCTGCAGGTCTTCCCCAGATGGGAGACATCTGCATGAATCAGTGCCTCACTAGACCTTGTTACGTCCACCTGCTGCCTCCTGGGACCCAGCATCCAACCTCCTTCTCTCCCCCTTTCTCAGTCTTGAGTAGTCAGCATTCTAAATTCTCACCAACTTTTTTTTTAAACTTGCGTGTATGAGAGAGAGCATGCAGTATTTATCACGACCTAATTCAGATACAATGAAATTTCTCCAGGAACATCTACTGGGTGTACACATGACGCTCACTCAAATCTTTTCAGTTGTCTTTAAGATTTATTTATTTGGAAGGCAGAGGGGCAGAGAGGCAGGAGAGAGAGAGAGAGAGAGAGATCGTCCATCTGCTGGTTCACTCCCCAAATGGCTGCAACTGCCAGGGCTATGCATTAGCAGGGAGCTGGAAAGGAAGTGGAGCAGCCGGGACTCGAACCAGCACCCACATGGGATGCTGGCGCTGCAGGCAGTGGCTTTACCCGCTAGGCCACAGTGCCGGCCCCTCAGCTGTCTTCTTCAAAACAGAGATGGCCATGGCATATTTTGGAAATTAGAGGTAAAGACCAGGCGCACTGCAGTCTTTTTGCTACAAAACAATGTGCTGTCCGTACTCCTACGTCCTGGATCCCAAGGGCAAGACGGACAAGCAAACGGGCACACACGTCAGATGCAAACTAAAGGGGGAGGGTGGGACTGGCACCGTGCAAGGAGAGCGCTGGCTCGGGTCCCGGCTGCTCCACTTCCCACCTGGCTCCCTGCTAATGCTCCTGAGAAGCCAGCGGAAGATGGCTCTCAAGTCCTTGTGGCCCTGTGACCCACGTGGGAGATCCGGAGGGAGTTCCTGGCTCCTGACTTTGACCTGGCCTAGACCTGGCTGTTGTGGCCATTCAGGGAGCGAACCAGAGATGGAAGATTTCTCTTTCTCTTCCAAGAGGAAGGGAAGGGAGGAGAGAAAGAAAGATGGTCACCACGAAGCTATGCAACACTCACCCATCAGCAGGCGGCCTGATGCTACGTCGCTAGGCATAACACCCCCACGTGCATGGGCACCTACGTATGGCTCCTCAGATAATAATACTGCCACTGATTCTAGGAATCAGCGGTGTACTGCTGAGCTTGTCATGTTCTGTTCTGCCCAGGGACCACAGTCTAGGTAGCACCTTCCCCAAGTAGGAAGTGTGTCTCATTTGCCAACCTGGACACCGATCGCCACGTCAGGCTTGTTAATATCACCCGTTGGACAAAAGTGAAATTTCGATATTAGGAAACAAGGAAACCTATTCAGGAACTAGACCACGGGCCCAGGGAAGCAACCACAATGCTGCATGACGTCAACCACCTAGGCATTTGTTTACGTGGCTCCCTTCCCCACACTTGCCCACGTTTTGGCCCAGGTGCTCGCTCTCCTCTAATACATCTCACACAGACAGGGCTACCTTCAAAAAGTTCATGGAAAAATGGAATGAAGACACATTTTGGTGGGGGAAGAAATCCATGCATAATATTTTCATTTTGCCATTAACCTTCACTTTCCTGTGAACTTTTTGAAGACCCATCATATATTGCAATAAATAACATTTCTCCAGGAAACAAAAGCAGGGTTTCCAGAATGAAATTCCAGCTCTGAGGATCAGGATGCACGAGCATTGTCCTAGGAAACCAACCAAAATAAAAATCATGCCTAGATGGAGCTATAAGTTATGGGCAGAGATGCAGAAAGGATTCAAGGTGCATAAATTTGTTCTTTAATCTTCGCTAGCAATGAATCAAAACAGAACTGTGACAATGAAGCCTGCTTTCCTTCCAGAACAAACGAACAAAATCAAGCCTGGTTAGCATCATTCTATCCGCGAGCCCACAGCCTCCAGTCTCCAGTGTAAGAAGCAGGCTTGAAATACCACATTCACAAATACGGATAATTCACCTCTCAGGCCTCCCCCTGCGTGCAAAAAAAGAAAAAAAAAAAAGGATCTACAGCTAAATTATGAGAGCTCTGGATCAGCCCTAAGTTACTCCAGAAAATTTCATGCCAGTATGGACAGCGTAACTACAAAATTGCTTGGGGAAATTGACAAGGTCAAAGTATCTGCATTCAAGCGAAAATAAGCAAATACTCAAACCCCCCACCAGGCAGCTGTCGGTTGCTCACCAATCCTGTACAGCTGTGCCTTTTTCAGTGCACTCACTATCTTTACAGAAAAACAATCCAGAACTGCGAGATCTTAAAGCCCCGAGCAGGAGGCACCGACATGACAACACACACCGGAGCTAACTGGTGGCCACGGCGACACTTCCATTTTCCATAGAGCCTAAGCGCTTCTCTGCGCTGCTCGTCAGAGGCAGGCTGCACACAGCACGCGTCTGCTGTGGCCGGGAGAGAGCCCATCCCCCGATGGCAGAGCGTGAGCGTGCACACACACACACACACACGCACACACTCTGCACAGCCCACCATCGCTCCATTATAACCGAAGCCCAGAGAGCAAGCCACCGCGAGACAGCAGCGGCCGCTGCACCAGAGCCCGCGACCGACATGGCACTTACTGTTGATGAGAAAAAATCATTCCTTCTGTTTGAGCGAAAGCTCCCAGTTCCCGGCTGCACCTCCACCTCCGGGGCCCGGCAGCCCCTCCCCCTGCCCGGGAACCCTCAGCGTTCACTGGATCAGCATCTTGCCCAGAGGCGGTGCAGCACTCCCGAGGCTCCTGGCGGGCACCGGCCGGTTCGCACGCACAGGGCCATGCCAGTGGGAAGGAAGACGCGTCCTCCCCTACAAACTGCAATTTTTAATCTCCGTTCTCGCCCTTCGCGTACAGTCATCCCCAGCTCTTGCCACACACACACACACACACACACACACGGGTCTTTGTTCTGCCGCTACAGGATTGCAGCGCTGGGGGAAGGAAGTCCCGGCGTTATCTTGCCCATGGGTTATTTATGAAGCGCTCTAAACCCAGGGAAGCAACACTGAGGACTCTGGGCAAGGAAAAACGCATTTCTGCTCTCAGATTAAATTGCTCTGCTTCACGTTTAAAAGCTACGCCGGGCCCTCCAGGGTTGTCTTCTTCCTGTTTCTTAAAGGAGAAATTTGCCCGTGGGGTGTTTTCCGCTCTGCCTTTTCAGCCCTGTGTGTCCTGGCTTAGGAGAGACAGAGTTCATTTTACCCATTCCTTTGCTTTAGGGGAAAAAACAAAACAAAACAAAACAAAACAAAACCACACAACAAACCTGTACCTTGCAGTATCAGAGAAGTGCAAGACGTGCCAGAGGAAGAAATTCTATAATTTTCTTGCTAGCTCCTTCCTGGCTGCAGGTACAGTGCATATCTGGACATTTTTCCTTGCCCTTGGTCTCAGGTTCTCTGGGCAACCCGGAAGGGCTCTGCTTCCTGGAACATGCGTGGTTTGTGTCCAGTTTGTGGGACCCACTCCTAGCCTTAGTGAGACTCCCTATGCATGCTTTTTCCTGGGTCCCTGAAGCTGAATATTTAGTCATTTAAAAACCCCTCCTCCTCTTGGGGCTGGTGTTGTGGCATAGTAGGCTAAGCCTCTACCTGCAGTACCGGCATCCCATATGGGCGCCAGTTCTAGTCCCTGCTGCTCCTCTTCCAATCCAGCTCTCTGCTATGGCCTGGGAAAGCACTGGAAGATGGCCCAAGCGCTTGAGCCCCTGCACTCAAGTGGGAGAACCGGAAGAAGCTCCTGGATCCAGATCAGCCGGGCTCCATTTGGGGGAGTGAACCAGCGGATGGAAGACCTCTTTCTCTGCCTCTCTGTAACTCTGCCTTTCAAATAAATAAATACATATTTGAAACAACAACAACACCCCTCCTCCGGCCTTCAAATAGAACAGACACATTCCAGATGAGTGGAAAAGGAAACACAAATTTGGTAACAATTCTCCCCCAATGAAGCCTTTGATTAACTCCAGCCCAGGGCTTGGCTGTTCCTGAAGCCTGCTCATCACCGACCTCTGCGGCTTGGTGCAAGGCAGGTGCCTCACGGTGGGATCCGCCTAATTGCCTATCTCCCCACTGATGGGCCATGCATGTGGGAGACCTGGAAAACACCCCCACCCCCACCCCCACTCCCCAGCAACTGCAAGTATTTAGGGAGTGTATCAGTGCACGGAAGTTGAATTGGTCTATCTTGCTAATAAATAAAAACAAATACAATTTTAAAAAAAATCATCTCAGGCCCACTGAATCAGGCAACCAGTTAAGACCAAAATAAGTCAGCTTTTGACTGGCAGCATTGTCTGGTCTTCCCGAATAGCCTTGAGAAAGTACAGACGAGAGGAGAGCAAAGAGAAGTTGTATCAGTTCAAAAGGACACCCATCTCCATGTCCACTCTGCAGTGATGGGAAAACAAGACACAGTTGCCTTGGTTTAAACGGTAACACTTTAACTGCTACCATTATATATGGGGCGGGCTTTTCACACTGGTAGATAAAAATGGCACAGCTAAGCGTAGTACACCTTGCCGTTGACTTGGTCCTCCTGAGGCTAAGAAAACAATCTAGGGGCCAACACGTGGCTCACTTGGTTAATCCTCCGCCTGCAGCGCTGGCATCCCATGTGGGCACCGGGTTCTAGTCCTGGTTGCCCCTCTTCCAGTCCAGCTCTCTGCTGTGGCCCGGGAGGGCAGTGGAGGATGGCCCAAGTGCTTGATCCCTGTACCCGCATGGGAGACCAGGAGGAAGCACCCGGCTCCTGGCTTCGGATCGGCTCAGCGCCGGCCACAGTGGCCATTTGCAGGGGGCGAGCCAATGGAAGGAAGACCTTTCTCTGTCTCTCCGTCTAACTCTGTCAAATAAATAAAAATAAAATTAAAAAAAGAAAAAAAAACTAATCTAGTGCAAACGTTCTTCTTCAAGGGGTACAGAGACGGACACAGAGATGAGTTCCCACCGGCCATTAACTCCCCAGTCTCCTAGTGGTCTCAGGCTGGGCTGGGGCAGAGCCTGAACTCAACCCAGGTCTCTCACGGGGGTGGCAGGAACCCATGGCTGCTGCCTCCCAGCGTCTGTATCAGCAGGAAGCTGAGTCAGGAGCCGGCACCATGCATGAACTCCAGGCACTCAGATACAGGATTCGGGCGAACGCCCACTCCGGAAAGGATCAATATTTGAGACCACAGGGTAATCCTGGGGGTCTTCAAAAAGTTCATGGAAAATGCACATTATAAAAACCAACAACTACGCATGGATTTTGAAATTGTTCTTCCCCAACAATGAACATACAGTTTAACCACAACACTGGCATCCCACATGGACACCAGTTCGAGTCCCGGCTGCTCCACTTCCAATCCAACTCCCTGCCAATGGCCCGGGAAAGCAAAAGGAGATGGCCGAAGTGTTTGGGCCCCTGCTCCATGCAGGAGACCAAGATGAAGCTCTCAGCTCCTGGCCCAGTGCTGGCTTTTGTGGTCTGCTGGGGAGTGAACCAGCAGATGGAAGATTTATATTCTCTCTCTTTCAAAATAAATAAATTTTTTTTAAAAAAAGTTTATTCTGGTGCAAAAAAAATGCTGAAATCCATGTATGGGTTTTTCATAATTTTCTTGAACCTTTTAAAAAAGGTTTTGTTTATACATTTGAAAGGCGGAGTGAGATCGAGAGCAGGACAGAGGTTTTCTACCTCCTCAAATTCCTTCAACAGCTAGGGCTGGGCCAGGCTGATGCTCAGAGCCTGGAACACTACCTGGATCTCCGACCTGGGGACCCAAGTATTTGAGCCATCGCCTGCTGCCTCCCAAGGATGTGCATGAGCAGGACGCTGGATCAGAAGTGAAGCAGGGACCGGAAGGCAGGCACTCCAGGAGGGGAGACGGGCATTCCAAGGGATGTTTAGCTGCTGTGCCGAGCACCTGCTGATCCAGGAACTCTCTGAAGATCTGTATGCAAGGATTTCAACGTTTGTTATACCCAAATTACCGTATCTTTTTCTTAAAAAGATTTATTTATTTATTTCAAAGTCAGAATTACATAGAGAGAAGGAGAGAAAGAGGTCTTCCACCCACTGGTTCATTCCCCAGATGGATGAAATGGACGGGGCTAGGCCAGGTCAAAGCCAGGAGCTTCTTCTGGGTCTCCTACATGGGTGGCCTGGACCCAAGCACTTGGGCCATCTTCCACTGCTTTCCCCAGGCCATTAGCAGGGGGCTGGATTGGAGGTGGAGCAGCAGGGACTCAAACAGGTGCCCATGTGGGATGCCGGCACTGTAGGAGGTGGCTTTATCTACTATGCCACAATGCCAGCCCCACATTTATCTTGTTAAAAATATTTAAGAAATTTTTTACACCAAGAGTCACAGGGAGAGAAGGTGGCAGAGTTCCAACTTCTGGGCTACCATGGCTGCCTCACTGGGTCTGCACTGGTGGGGAGCTGGCTGGCATCAGGAGCTGGAGATGGGTACCCAACCCAGGCTCCCCGAGGTGGGAGTGAGTATCCTAACCCCTGTGCCAAACACCTGCCCCTAAGCTTATCCTTTGAGTCCATTTTCCACAGAATTTATGAACTACCCTCATATTTAAGCCAAGACACAGCCCAACCTGCAACCACAGAGCTCCTGATCCCGACGGCGCAGCCAAGTGAAATGGGAAGTGGGTTCTGGGAAAAAAAAGTACATGGGGTTTTCAGTTCAGCTACTGGGTTTCTAGAAACCAGGGCAGACAGAGGGGGTTACGCGGCAGGCTGAGTCTCGCTCGGGCACCCGTCCCACCGGAGGATCCTTTGTAGTAGATCTTTGGTCTGTGCCGTTAACTTGGCATCGCTGGTTCATCTCCCAGCATTTTGTGCCTGGGTAACCTTGCTGCTTCCCAAGCAGGGGAGGGCACATACAGGGAGTTCTGACAAACACCTGTGACTCAGCTCGCCCGCATCCAGGTTCTGCTGAGTCACTCTTCAGAGATTATCTAAGAAAACACGAGGAAACCCAAGAGCTGACAGCTTGAATTAAAAAAAAATAAATGTACTTCATATGTCAAATGAGGCTTAGATAACTAGTATTTCTTCTTGTCATCACAGTCACAAAAAAAAAAAAAATTGCATTTTAAATAGCTTTTGTTAATGAAACTGTGAACGGGGCGGGCATTGGGGCATAGCGGGTAAAGCCGCCACCTGCAAAACCAGCATCCCATATGGGCACTGGTTCAAGTCCTGGCTGCTCCACTTCCGATCCAGCTCACTGCTATGGCCTGGGAAAGCAGTGGAGGATGGCCCAAGTCCTTGGGCCTCTGCACCCACATGGGAGACCTGGAGGAAGCTCCAGGCTTCTGGCTTCAGATTGGTGCAGTTCCGGCCATTGCAGTCAACCAGCAGATGGAAGACCTCTCTCTTTCTGTCTTTCCCATCTCTCTCTATAACTCTGCCTTTCAAATAAATACATCTTTAAGAAAAAAAGTTATGAGCATGTTTGTGTAAGAGCTTAGATGTCAACAGCATTGCTTTGTTCATTGCCTAGCATTTTGTGTCCAAATTGTGCTCAGGTGACCTTGCTGCCTCCAAAGAAGAGACTGGTACGAGGGCTCAGGAGAGCTCCCGCAAGCTCCCTCAGCAGCTCTGATGGGGCTTTTAGTGTCCATGCCAGGGCTCGCGTGTGTGCAAATGGGTGCACTGGTGTGCAAACGGGATGAAGCCCAAGCCCTGTATGATGAGGTTATTTAAAGAGACAGACCCTTGGGGCCGGTGCTGTGGCATAGCAGGCAAAACCGCTGCCTGCAGTGCCGGCATCCCATATGGGTGCTGGTTCAAGTCCTGGCTACTCCACTTCTGACCCAGCTCTCTGCTGTGGCCTGGGAAAGCGGTGGAAGATGGACCAAGTGCATGAGCCCCCGCACCTGCGTGGGAGACCCGGAAGAAGCTCCTGGCTTCTGGCTTTGGATCGGCACAGCTCCGGTCATTGCGGCCAACTGGGGAGTGAACAAGCGGATGGAAGACCTCTCTCTCTCTCCGCCTCTCCTTCTCTCTCTCTCTCTCTCTCTCTCTGCCCCCCCCTCTCTGTCCCCCTCTCTCTCTCTGCCCCCCCCCTCTGCCCTTCCTTCTCTGTGTAACTCTGACTTTCAAATAGATAAATAAATCTTTTCTTTAAAAAGGAGACAGACCCTCCAGGTTCTTCACTTCAAGGATTTTAGAGAAAATGAACAACAACAAAACAGCAGTTTGGGGCTAAGTGTCCTTCCCTCCCCCAGGCTTGTTACCATGGTGAAGGGGACCACAGGCCGGATGTACTGATGCTCTGGGGATGCCCTGGCGCCTTCTCATCTAGGATCTGAGTCCTTGCAACCCCCCGCCAGGGAGGGAGTTCATCACCCGAGGCTCATGGAGTCCCCGGGACTCTGTTCCCACGCAGTGGCAGGCCCAGGGGCCCGGGGGCGGTGACCGCATCACTCCCCTGGTTGCTCACTCTGGCAGAGTGGTTCTCGGAGTCTGATCTTGGAGCCAGCACCACTGGTATCCCTGAGCTTGTGAGAAAGGCACCTTCTCACCGTCACCCAGACCCACCCAGGGAGTCGCACGCTCTGGGGCTGGGCCCAGCAAACGCATGGTGGCAGCAGCCCGGGAGTGATTTGTGTTGCAGAACCATGGCTCCCGGTTAAGTAGCACATTCTACACGGAGGTCTCGTTTCAGGATCGCTCCGATAAAACCACCTTTTAAAAACATTTTGAGGCTGGCGCCGCGGCTCACAAGGCTAATCCTCCGCCTTGTGGCGCCAGCACACCGGGTTCTAGTCCCGGTTGGGGCGCCGGATTCTGTCCCGCTTGCCCCTCTTCCAGGCCAGCTCTCTGCTGTGGCCCGGGAGTGCAGTGGAGGATGGCCCAAGTGCTTGGGCCCTGCACCCCATGGGAGACCAGGAAAAGCACCTGGCTCCTGGCTCCTGCCATCGGATCAGCGCGGTGTGCCGGCCATAGCGCGCCGGCCGTGGCGGCCATTGGAGGGTGAACCAACGGCAAAAGGAAGACCTTTCTCTCTGTCTCTCTCTCACTGTCCACTCTGCCTGTCAAAAAAAATTTTTTTTGATCTATTTGAAAGGCAGACAAACACACATGCGCGTGCACACACACACACACACACACACAGGGTTGGGTGAGAAAGAGACAAAGATAGAGCCTCTATCCCCTGGTTCACTCCCTAAACTCCCTTTCAAATAAAATAAATAAATCTTTAAAGAATAACAACAAAACGAAGCTGGGACTCGAACCCAGGCACTCCGATGCTGAATGCAGGGAGCAGTGTCTAAATGGCAGTGCCTAACACCCCTGATAAACTACTTTTTTTTTTTTTTTTCTGACAGGCAGAGTTAGACAGTGAGAGAGAGAGAGAGAGAGAGACAGAGAGAAAGGTCTTCCTTTTCCATTGGTTCACCCCCTAATGGCCGCTGCAGCCGGCGCGCTGATCCGAAGGCAGGAGCCAGGTGCTTCTCCTGGTCTCCCATGCCCAAGCACTTGGGCCATCCTCCACTGCCTTCCCAGGGCCACAGCAGAGAGCTGGCCTGGAAGAGGGGCAACCAGGACAGAATCCAGCGCCCCGACCGGGACTAGAACCCGGTGTGCCGGCGCCGCAGGCAGAGGATTAGCCTATTGAGCCGCGGCGCTGGCTGATAAACTACTTTGAAAAGCCAAGGGCTCCTGGGAGCCAAATGTTCTTCCTTTGCAAGCTCAGTGGGATCTGTTCCTGCCCTGCACAGAACTGTCCCCACCCTTGGCTCACTCACTCCTCTCTCCCGCTCTGTAAAATCTGGAATCAGACTGACCACGCAGTGCTGTCTCAAGAATTAAAATGAAATAGTCCATGTGAGAAGCCTGTAGCTTAAAAGATTAATAACACTGGGGCCAGTACTGTGGCACAGCGGGTTAAAGCCTAGCCTGCAGCACCAGCATCCCATATGGATGCCAGTTTGAGTCCCAGTTGCTCCACTTCCAACCCAGCTCCCTGCTAATGTGCCTGGGAAAGCAGCAGAGGATGACCCAAGTGCTTGGGCCTCTGCTACCCATGTGGGGAACCCTGGAAGAAGCACAGCTCTGGCCACTGTGGCCATTTGGGGAATAAACTAGCAGATGGAATATTCTCTTTCTGTCTCTGTCTCTCCCTCTCTCTGTAACTTTGTCACTCTGTCTTCTAAATAAAATAAAGCTTTAAAAAAAATTAGCACTACTGATTTCATCCCCTGAGTATCACCAAAAGAATTTAACAGGTGTGTGTATGTTTGTCTTCAACCTTTGGTTTTAGTAAAATCAGAAGAAAACAGCACACGCAGTGCTAGCATCTTGCACGTGGTGTTAAGGAACCCTGTCTCAACGAATCCATGCTGTCAAATTCTGCCTCTGGGGGCTGGTGTCATGGCACAGTGGGTTAAGCTGCTGCCTGTGACAACAGCATCCTGTATGGGTATGAGTCTCTGCTCTCTACTACTGCACTTGGCACAGCAGTGGAAGATGGTCCAAGTGGTTGGGCCCCTGCACCCACCTGGGAGAGCCGGATGAAGCTCCAGCCCTGGCCGCTGCAGCCATCTGGGGAGTAATCCAGCGGCTACTCGGAAGATCCTTCTCTGTCTGTCTGTCTCTCTCTGTAACTCTACCTCTACAATAAATAAACCTTTAAAAAGAAGATCTGGGGCCAGCACTGTGGCGCAGTGGGTTAACCCACTGCCTGCAGCACTGGCATCCCATTTGGGCACTGGTTCAAGTCCCGGCTGCTCTACTTCTGATCCAGCTCTCTGCTATGGCCTGGGAAAGCAGTAGAAGATGGCCCAAGTCCTTGGGCCCCTGTACCCATGTGGGAGACCCAGAAGAAACTCCTGGTTCCTGGCTTTGGCCTGGTGCAGTCCTGGCCGATGTGGCCACTGGGGGGAATAAACCAGCAGGTGGAAGACTGACTCTCTCTTTCTCTCTCTCTGTAACTCTGCCTTTCAAATAAATAATCTATATAAAAACCTGCCTCTCTAACTCTGCCTTTCAAATAAAATAATCCATATAAAAACCTGCCCTTATTTTGCTGAGAATGGATCCCAATTATTATTATTATTATTATTATTCACCTAGTGAACTCAATGTGATCTACCAAGGTATTAGATTTCCAAACTCCATTCCTGAACCTTGACATTAAAGGCTTCTGGTTAAAATCTTGACATGATAGGCCAGATTCCTATATAGGATTTCCCTCCAAATCTTACTTTAAAAAAATTTATGTCTTTTCATTTTATTTGAAACACAGAGATCTTCCATCGCTGGTCACTCCCCAAATGCCCACAGTTGCCAAATCTGGGCCAGGCTGAAGGCAGGAGCCAGAACTCAGGCTGGGTCTCCCAGGTGAGTGGCAGGGACCCAACTCCACGAGCCGTCACTGGCTGCCTCCCAGGGTGTGCGTTAGCGGGGAGCAGAGAGAGGAACAGAACCCGGGACTCCAATATGGGACGCCAGGGTCCCAGGCACCAGCTCAACACCTGTACCAAACACCTACTCCCCAATCCCCAAATCTGATTTTTAGAACAGGTAAGGCAGAAGACCACGAGCCAGGTGCAAAAGGCTCCATGGTGTCGACTCCTTGGGTAAACAAGGCCATCGGCGGCCCCGGTACAGCAGGTTCTTGTTGGCACTACTCACATGTAAACTTGGCAGCCTGAGCCCGCCCCCCACCCCCCCAGCAACACCTCTGTACAGTGCCCAGGGTGAGGTCATGTCAGGGATCAGACAAGGAGTTGGTTCAGTGTGAGGCTGCTCTGTGGCAGGTGCAAGCTTGCTGCCTCAACCCACAGAGCACCTGAAGGTCCCATTAGGGGGCCGGCGCTGTGGCATAGCAGGTAAAGCCACCGCCCACAGTGCCAGCGTCCCATATGGGCGCCGGTTCGAGTCCTGGCTGCTCCATTTCCGATCCAGCTCTCTGCTGTGCCCTGGGAAAGCAGTGGAAGATGGACCAAGTGCTTGGGCCCCTGCACCTGCATGGGAGACCTGGAAGAGGCTCCTGGCTCCTGGCTTTGGATCATCCCAAGTCCGGTCATTGCAGCCATCTGGGGAGTGAACCAGTGGATGGAAGACCTGTCTTTCTCTCTCCCTCCCTCTCTCAGCCTCTGCCTCTAACTCTGCCTTTAAAATAAATAAATCAATTGTAAAAAAAAAAAATCCCATTAGCCTCCGAGCCATTGGCTCGCGCGGCTTGGCCCTTGCTTAAAGAGATGAGGAGGGGCGGGCATCATGATGCAATTTGGAAGCCTCTGCTTTGACGCCCACTAGTTTGACTCCCTAATGGAGTGCCCATTTGAGTCCTGGCTGCTCCATTTCCAATCCAGTTTCTTGCTATGTATCCTGGGAAGCAGTGAATAACGATTTAGCTCCTCGGGACCCTGCCACTCACATGGGAGACCTATTTGGAGTTCTGGGCTCATGGTTTTGGCTTGGCCCAGCCCTGGCTATTGAGGGCATTTGGGGAATGAACCAGCAGATGGAAGATTGATCTCTGCTTCAAAGACAGAAACAGTTTACCAAAAATAAATAAATAAATAATAAAAAATAAAAATAGAAGAGGAGTTATTTCTTCCCAGGCCCTTCAGTGTTGGAGGAATGGGGCTCCCACTACATTTTACTCGTGTCAGTGTTTCAAACTAGAAGGGTTTGGGGGAGCAGTGAGGGGACACCCATGCATAAGATTCCATTCGTGTCACATCTAGAAATGCGACCATGAGCAACCTACTTCACTCTAGGACTCAGTTTCCTTATCTGTCAAATGGGTAATGGTATCTGCCTTTCTGAATGACAATGAAATCTTAGTGAAGTCATACATAAAAAGCATATCATCAAGAATAGAACTGGCGGGGCCGGCGCTGTGGCGTAGCGGGGGAAGCCACCACCTGCAGTGCCAGCATCCCATATGGGCGCCGGTTCAAGTCCCAGCTGCTCCACTTCCAATCCAGCTCTCTGCTGTGGCCTGGGAAAGCAGAAGAAGATGGCCCAGATGCTTGGGCCCCTGCACCTATGTGGGAGACCCAGAAGAAGCTGCTGGCTCCTGGCTTCGGATCGGCACAGCTCTAGCCATTGCGGCCAACCGGGGAGTGACCCAGTAGATAGAAGATCTCTCTCTCTGCCTCTCCTTGTCTGTGTAACTCTGACTTTCAATAAATAAATCTCTTTTAAAAACACAATAGAACTGGCAGCCAATATATTTGTTATTGGTTCATTTGTCAATTGCTCTTTCCAAGATGACTCAGAAGGTCTCATTTGCTAGTTTCTCTTTCTCACCAAGCAGCTAGCTGAAAACAGGCGGCCAGAGAGAGAGAGCATACAGCCCGTTATACTCCAAACTGATGTACTGTGAGCAAGAAGAGACTGTCACTCGAGCCTACAGGGCACATAGCTGGATTTTGGTCCTGAATAATGGCCCCCAAACAGGTCACCCTTAACTAGCACTTGACGCTCAAGCCAGATGACTTAGGATATAATGCCAACCACAAAGACACAACTTACCAAACAGAAGCCAACTTATCCTTATGCCCTGGCACATGTATTCATTTCAACAAATAGCTGAGGCTTTGTTCTAAGCCCTGGGGATGCAACAGTCAACTCACTGGCCTCTTGGAGGAAGAGTTCCTTGTACGGGACACAATCCAGGGAATTCTCTTCTATACGAAACACGCCACTTAGTCCCAGAGTCTTCTTAGGGAGAAACAATGAAAACAGCCACTCACTAACCCTGGCTGCAACGGGCTGTGCTGGTCCTGTGACAGTGGGGAACACCCAGCATTCACCCTCATGGTGGGCGGTGGCCTCTGACATGACCAGCTGGACACATTTTGCAGATTTAGAAATGGACGCTTACAAAGGTTAACGCTCATGTTCAAGTTCTGGCAGAGAGTGAGGAGTTCAGGAAGGGGATTCAAACCCTGGGTTCTTAAGCCTGACTTAGCTCATGGCCATGGAATTCTGCAGATTTTTCCTCCCAACTGGCTGTGGGGAGAAGCTGAATTCAGCCCGGCCTCCGCTGCCAGTGAAATCACCCTGGCACTGTGTTCAGCAGACACTCCACGGTAGGAAACCAGCAACGATGTGGAGTTATTTAGGAGCTGACTCCTGGGTGAGATTTACAGTCTATTAAGAGCTGTCCCCAGGAGCAGGCGCTGGGGCACAGCGGGTTAACACCCTGGCCTGAAGCACCGGCATCCCATATGGACACCGGTTCTAGTCTCGGCTGCTCCACTTCTGATCCAGCTCTCTGCTATGGCCTGGGAAAGCAGTGGAAGATGACCCAAGTCCTTGGGCCCCTGCACACCCACCTGGGAGACCTGGAAGAAGCTCCTGACTTCTGGTTTCGGATCAACTCAGCTCCAGCCATTGTGACAACTGGGAAATGAACCAGCAGATGGAAGACCCCTCCCTCCCTCCCTCTCTCTCTCTCTGCCTCTCCTTCTCTCTCTGTGTAACTCGGCTTTCAAATCAATAAATAAATCTTTAAAAAATAAAAAATTCCCATGTGTCCTTATAAAAAAAAAGCTGGCCCCAAAGCACCTTCCTACCTTTTCTTCCTTCCTGAAAGGAGGAGAGACAGAGACAGATCTACCAGCTGGTGCACTCCCCAAACGCTGGCAAGCGCTGGCACTGGGTCAGGCCAAAGCCGGGAACCAGGACCGTGATCCAAGTCTCCTATGTGGGTGACAGGGACCTAAGTAGTTGAGACATCACTCTGTGCCTCCCAGGGTCTGCATGAGCAAAAAAAAAGCTGGAACTGGGAGCACAGCCAGACTTGAACTCAGGTACTCTGACATGGGATGTGGGTACCCCAACCACCATCTTAAGCCCTGGGATAAACACCCACCCCTTGGCCCCCACCCACCTACCACTCCAGCTTCCTTTGCGACATCTGAGCCAGTGGGGCTTCTCGTCACTCCTCTTCTATGCTGTTTACGACACACTACCTCCAGGCACTGTGAAGCCCCTCTTTCAGAACCATCTGGAAACGCAGCCCTTCTGTGAGACACTTCCTAATCCCCACCCCCACTCCCAGGAAGACGCCATCTAAGCTCCTAGACCCTGGGCTTTGCAGCTGCTCCCATTAATGTAATTGGCTATCTTCCTGCCTGCCAGGCTCCCAGCACGCAGGTAGGGGCCTCTGCTGATTGAATCGGGCTCACTCACAGTCCCCCATCAACGAGGGAGGGAGAGGATACGGCGAGTTATGAACGGTATCTTACTGTCACCACTTCTGGCTTCTCCACCTACTTTATAGTGTCTCCTGTTCATTCTAAATCATATGAACATTCATGGAAAAATGGAATAAAAAATATTTTGGTGCATTTTTCCAAATCGATGCTTTTTTTCATGAAATACATGTTCCATGAACTTTTGGTAGACTCGCACATATCTGGATTTCTGAAGGTTTTTGTTTTTGTTTTTTCCCCAAAACATTGATCATTTCTTTGTGTTGGGAACACTCTAAATCTTCTCCAGCTATTTTGAATCAAACGCTTCAACTTAAATTTCCACCTTCCATTTCAAACCAATCTAACTCATGTGCAATTGGAAGCGGAAGAGAAAAGATTCAAGTGGGACGTACGACAACGTACGCCTTCCATAATGCTGAGATAAGATTGTCCACTCGTTTTTACCAAACCTTGCCCCAATCTGCACATCTGAGAAGCTGCTGGAACAGGAAGACTGGACTCAGCTGAGCGGGTCCGTGGAGTCGCCAGTGCACCCTGGTGGTCAGGATAACTTCTGGGTCATTGCTTACCTGGAGCCAATGACATCAAAAAGATGCTGCCAGCGGTCATTGATCTTGTTGAGTTTGTCGTCGACCTCAGCCGCCCTCGTCTTGTTGCTTGCCTGGATTAACTGGTCACCCATCTGCTTTAGCCGCAGCTTGTTTTCACTGAACAAGTTTATTTCTTCCATGCAGTCCTGCCAAAGGCGCCAACACACAAAGCCCGAGCGATTACTCCAAGTTCCCTTCTTAGCCGGCCACACACAACTGCCTTCTGAACACGTTTGAGAAGTTAAACAGCCTCACAGCTGCGGACGCACCGCTTCTGTGAGTAGTTACAACGACAGGCAACCGTCCATAGGGCAAATGTGAAGTATTAAGTAAGGTGGGAGTCAGCTCCTTAACTCAACAGCCCCTCTGTCTCACTGGATGGCCGGGAGCTGCGGGAACCGGGGCCAACATAACTAAGACTTTTCCTGAGTGTTTACTGTGTGATGTCTGCAGCAGGAAAGCCCTCCCTGCATCCCACACTGCAGTGCCTGGGTTCAAGTCCCAGCTCCGCTCCCAAGATTCCAGCTTCCTGCCAAAGTGCACCCTAGGAGGGAGGCAGGTGATGGCTCAAGTGCTTGGGTTCCAGCGCCTCTGTGGGAGACCGGGACTGAATTCTGGGATCGAGTCTGTGGCTCCTGGTGTCAGCCCAACGCGTCCCTGACTGTTGCACGTATTTGGAGAGTGAACCAGTGGTTGGAAGATCTGTCTCCATTTCTGTTTATGTCTCTTACATAAATATAAATAATTTTAAAACACAATGCTCTCATCTGTGGGGGTTAGGGACCATTTCGCCACTGTTGGCCACACAGCTGTGGCAGGAGGTGCCACCAACAACCACTAGAGGGCAGCAGATGCTGTTGGGGGGGGGAGGGCCCACATCCTGTATCAGACCACCTGGTTCATGTCTCAGCTACTCCGCTTCTGATCCAGCTTCCTGCTAACGTGCCTGGGAAGCAGCAAAAGACGGCCCAAGTGCATGGCTCCCTGCCGCCCAAGTGGGAGACCTGGGTGGAGGTCCTGGTTCCTGGCTTCTGGGGAGTGCAATCAGTGGATGGAAGACGTCTTTGTCTTTTCCTCCCTCTCTGTCACTCTGACTTTCCAATAAATCAAAACAAACAAGAAACAACCCTGACCTGGCCTGAGGCGTGGAGAGCAGCTGCTGGAGCTGGGAGCCCCAGCTCTGCCAGACTTCTGAGCTGGGTGGAAGTCTCCCACTACAGGCCCACCCAGAGCAGCCCTACACTTCCCATCCGTCTGCAAGCTTCTCTTTTCCAGGTGTTCTCTCAGAGGGCTCAAAAACGGACAGCTGCAGAGCGTTCCTGGAAACGCACCTGTGGGCACGCCTCTGAGCCGGCCAGCGAGGCGGGCGGAGAATTCCCAGGGCAGCAGGACGGCGCTCACCCGGCACCCCTGCTTACCTTCTGCAGCTTCTCAATCATTTCTTCAATGCTGATATCCGCGGTCTGCAGAACTTTGTTTTCCATCTGCACCAGCCACGCACACACTTCTTTATTCTTTTCATTGAATAGGATCCATGAATTGAGTTTGTCTTCAATCTCCTGTTTGCGCATGGCCACCTGGGAGGGAAATGCATGGGCAGCTGAGAATGGGAAGGAATCGCCCTCCCCCGCCCTCCCTCTCTTCCTCTCTCCCTTCTCCCTATCAGAAGGATCACAAATTTCATTCACTGTAATCAGTAGCTCTAATAGACTGAAATCTTTTTTTGCCCCCTTGAAAACCTCCCTGCATCTTTCCTAAGTACTATAAAGGCAGCAAAAGACTATACCTGGCCGGCACCGCTATAGCTCACTAGGCTAATCCTCCGCCTGTGGCACCGGCACACCTGGTTCTAGTCCCGGTCAGGGCGCCGGATTCTGTCCCGGTTGTCCCTCTTCCAGGCCAGCTCTCTGCTGTGGCCCGGGAGTGCAGTGGAGGATGGCCCAAGTGTTGGGCCCTGCACCCCATGGGAGACCAGGAGAGGCACCTGGCTCCTGGCTTCAGATCAGCGCAGTGCGCCGGCCACAGTGGCCATTGGAGGGTGAACCAATGGTAAAGGAAGACCTGTCTCTCTCTCTCACTGTCCACTCTGCCTGTCCAAAAAAAAAAAAAAAAAGACTACAACTGAATTTTACCTAATATTCACCTATTACAATCAGGTTATATTAAAAATTAGAGGGTCCAGCACTGCGGCGTAGCAGGTAAAGCTGGCATCCCATATGGGTGTCAATTCTAGTCCCGGCTGCTCCACTTACAATCCAGCTCTCTGCTATGGTCTGGGAGGGCAGTGGAGGATGGCCCAAGTGTTTGGGCCCCTGCACACGCATGGGTGACCCGGAAGAAGCTCCTGGCTCCTGGCTTCGGATGGGCACAGCTCCGGCCATTGTGGCCAACTGGAGAGTGAACCAGCAGATGGAAGACCTCTCTCTCTCTCTGCCTCTCCTTCTCTCTGTGTAACTCTTTCAAATAAATAAGTCTTAAAAAAATTTAAAACAGGGGAAGTTGAATGAATACATCCAGCATCAACCACATTTCTTCTGCTCATGGTCTTTCAATACGCATTCACTGTAACAACTGCAAGACCCAAATCCTTCCCCTTCAAAAACTGATGAAAGGGGCTGGCGCTGTGGCATAGTGGGTAAAGTTGCCACCTGCAGTGCTGGCATCCCATATGGGCACCGGTTCGAATCCCAGCTGCTGCTCTTCCAATTCGGCTCTCAGCTATGGCCTGGGAAAGCAGCGGAAGATGGTCTGAGTCCTTGGGCTCATGCAACTCTGTGGGAGACTCGGAAGAAGCTCCTGGCTCCAAATTGGCCCAGCTCTGACTACTGCAGCCATTTGGGGAGTGAACCAGTGGATGGAAGATTCTCTTTCTCTCTCTCTCTCTCTCTGCCTCTCTCTCTCTCTGCCTTTGAAATAAATAAATCTTTTTAAAAATTGATGAAATCCTTATACCTACACAAGGCCAATGTCCTATTTAAAAACCATAATCCAAACCACAATATAAATCAAACATTTGTAAGGCAAATGAGCCAGGAAAATTAAAAAAATTTCAATGTCTTTGGTGTTGCATTAAAATTAAGCAAACAAGTACAAAAGCCATGCCCGCAATTCATATAGCTCACTTTGTGTTATGTCCTGTGGCTTTTGGGTAGAAATGACAGAAATGTCACCAACACTGGTCTGCAGCAAGCAGGCGACTCCCAAATACCCAGCACTCCATGACGCACTAGCAACTCCTGAGCCGACATCAGCAAAGATTCCTCCTCTCCCAGGGTTAAAACATATTGCACTGTGGTGCAGGAAGCTGGAGGGCGGATTTGAGTCCCGGCTGCTCCACTTCCAATGCAGCTCCCTCCTATTGCCCCGGGAAGGCAGCAGACGATGGCCAAGTCCTTGGGCCTGTGCCACCACATAGGAAACCCCAGTGGAGTTCCAGGCTCCTGGCTTCAGCCTGACCCAGGCAGGGTCATTGTGGCCATTTGGGAAATGAACCAGCTGATAGAAGATTCTCTCTCTGTTTCTGCTTCTCTGTCACTGTGCCTCTCAAATAAGTAATATCAATGTTATGAAAGTTTAAACAAGGCACATCAGCCTCCTACATGTACAAATGCATTTCCTGGTCTTAAAAATCCTTGGAAGCTAAAAGTGTGTGTGTGTGTGTGTGTGTGTGTTGGGGGGAGGGTGTGGAGTAGCCCAGTTCTTTTGGTTAGACTTTAACACCCCTTCAATAGATGGGAAACCAAGTCAAATTCACTGAGGTTTTCCTGCTCCAAACAACAAAACTCTCTGCTCTGTCCAGAACAACGCAAAAAACAAACAACAAAACCAAAAACCCTCACAAAACAAAACAACCCCAATGCTTACACACCCTTCCCGGCGAATGTGCTAAAAAGGCTTGAAAAACTACCCCTGAAAACACGTTTTATGTTTCCATTCCCCTGGGCATCTATTTATCTTAGCTTTCAAAACTCCTGGCATTTTGCACGGCTTCCTTCAGATGATTTCCTGATGGAAACAATTAGGCACATGCGGGCCCCAGCCTCCCCGGCGGCTTCCTCAGCTCCTCGATACTGCTCTCCCTGTACTAGACATTGTCTTTCATGTAAAATTCGAATACCAAGTGGAAAAGGCCACTTAAAGCTAGGGCACGGAGAGACTTTCTAATGGGCGCATCGAAAAGGCAGAACGCGTTGAGATTTGCTTAAAATGCACTCAACAATATCTGAATTTCAAACTTTAAAAAAAAAATCCGTCTCTTCTAGATCCAGCAAAAGGAGATTAGGGGATTTACTTTCCTGGGAATTACGCGTTCTTAAAACAAAGGTCTTTAAGAGTCTCCGCATCCTCCCCGCCCCCACCTGGGCAGAATCTCCCGGACAGGCCGAAGGGGTCCGCCTAGACAGCCCAGCAGCTGATCATCAACCGGCCACGGGCGCTGCACGTGCCGGGCAGAGTTCTCGCGGGCGGGCGGGAAGTGGCGCCTCGGCGACTGCGCCCCGCAGTCCCCCCACCCCGCAACACCGTGCGTGCTCACAAGCGCTGCAAGTTCGCTCAGCGCCCCAGGAACAAAAGGGTCAGCTCGGCTGCGCCAGGTGGGGGTGGCCGCCGCCCGGACGGTGGGCGCCTGTCTGCAGCGGGCGGGCGTGCACGCGTGCGTTAGTGCCGCTTGCAGGGCCACCGCGCTCAGCCCCGGACTTACTCGCAAGCACAGGTCGTCCCATTGTCTGTGCAGGTGCTCCATCTGCTGTCGCAGCCCCATCGCGTCCTCCGCCAGGGCGCGCCGGCCCAGCTCCGCCTGCACGGCCTCAAGCTCTTGCCAGTTCTGAGACCAGGTCGCTAGAGACTTCTCCAGATCCTGCATGGAGACACAACTCCACTGGAGCGGCCGCGGTCTGCAAACCTGAGGCTGGGGGCGGGGGAGGGGAGGCCGGGAAGGGGGAGGGCCCTGGTGCAGCCGAGCGGCGCCTGCAGGCCTGGCTGGGCCGTTCTCGGCCACCTTTTTCTCCTAGGCACTCTTCCTCAGGTGGTTCTGATTTTCACAGTTAATTCTGCTTTAAAGTCACCGCAGGCATTTCTATTGATTTAGTATCTTTGGAATCCAATAAAAATTCTCACCTGCATTGTGTTTTAAAAGTTTGTGGCTGATGAGAAAAACTTTGCATGGGTTGCTAAGATGTTTTGCATTTAATTCCATTTTTTCCCACCGCCCACACTTTTGGAAGTACCCTCATTCACTGTGACTTCTCAGGTGTGGATCATACACCTTGTGTGCCAAGGGAACTCATTCCAGTGAACGTCCCAAAAGAATGAGTATAATGGAAGGAGAAAAACAAAAAGACTGTTCCCAAATGATTGGCAGAGGTGTGTTTACAGCCAAAATCCTCTGGCTGTGGGAACAGCTAGCTCCCCCCCCCCCCCAACCCCTTGCTTTTATTTTAAGACCATTTCTTTAGTTTTAAAATTTAACAATTTGTGGGGTCAGCACTGTGGCACAGCAGGTAAAGCCACCGCCTGCAGTGCCAGCATCCCATACGGTTGCCAGTTCGAGACCCAACTGCTCCTCTTAAGATCCAGCTCTCTGCTGTGGCCTGGGAAAACAGCAGAAGATGGCCCAAGTGCTTGGGCCCTTGCACCTGCGTGGGAGACCCTGAAGAAGCTCCTGGCTCCTGGCTTTGGATCAGCCCAGCTCTGGCTGTTACAGCCATTTGGGGAGTGAACCAGCAAACTGAAGATTTCTCTCTCTGTGTCTTTCTCTCTGCCTCTCCTTCTTTTTAATTCTACCTTTCAAATAAATCAGTCTTTAAAAATAAACAGACAGTTTTTAACACTCGGGCACATTTACGTTGTATGAGACCTTATGTGCCCGGTCACGGAGGGGAGGCTGCTGGAGCGAGTCTCGTGGGTCCTTTTCCTCAGCTCAGTATAGAAATAAAAAGCCAGGAAACAAGTTGCAAAGAGGCAGGAACGTTTATTTGACAGAAAAGAAGATTTATTTGATTGGCAAGCGACAGAGAAAAGTGTGTGGTCTGAGAGGAGGGCAGGTGGAGCACCCCAGGGGGACACTGGCTTTGAGGAAGGGTCCGGGGCTTCTAAGGCGCTACTCTGCTCACTGGGTCATCCTGTTGGGGGTGCCCATTGCACGGGGCGGGGGGCTCACATACTGCATGTTGATTGGCTCGGGGCTCATGCAGATGGATGGGCACAGCTCCAGCCGTTGTGGCCAATTGGGGGGTGAACCAGCAGATGGAAGACTGACCGACCTCTCTCCTGGAGACCGTCCGTCTCCTTAGGGGCTCAGCCCCACCCCCTGCCAGCTCTGGGTGAAAGACTGCACCCACCCTGGAGGAGTGATTTCAAGCCGCAAGGTCACAGGTGCAGAAGGGGCAGCTGTTAGCGGGGGAGCCGCCGGCCGGGTGGAGACAGGCTTTCCAGCCACAGCTGACAGCCCGCTTGTGTGGGACGTTCTGGCTATGTCTGAGGCCCAGACTCCCAAACCCACTGCCGGCCTCAAACTACATACATACACATATATGCTATTTTTTTCTTGAAGACAGATATGAATGTCACCAAATGAGGGATTCATAGGCCGTGATCACAACATGGGGAACGAAGGGCATAACTGGTATAGCCCAGCGATGCAGTGTTTATGCGCATACAGCGAACGACCCGACAGCCACACAGCTTCTCTGCTCTGTTAACTTCCACAAACCAGAGAAAACGTGACCTTTGTTGCCTGGGCCTGACTGGTCTCACTCAGTGTAATGTTCTCCAGTTCCATCCATTTGGCTGTGAAGTGTTGGTCACTTCTGGAGTTTGATCAAGCAAAACGACTTTCACAGTCGGGGAAGGAAAAGGCAGGAGCCTACAATTCCGCCTCACGTCTCAACACATTTTTTTATTCCAAAAGAAATCTTTTATTTAATGAGTAAAATTTCATAAGTAAAACTTGAGGAATATAGTGATTCTTCCCACCATATCCGCCCTCCCACCCCACCCCCAGCACATCTTAAAGGTCCTATTCCTGTCAGTTGAAATCTAAAAGGACACTCTAAGGATTTCAGAAAGTCCATGGAAAACGTGCATTATGAAAACTCTACGCAGGGGGCCCGGTGCTGTGGCATAGCAGGTAAAGCCACCACCTTTGCGGGCTCTGGATCGAGTCCTGGCTGCTCCACTTCCGATCCAGCTCTCTGCTATGGCCTGGGAAAGCAGTAGAAGATGGCCCAAGTCCTTGGACCCCTGTATCTGCATAGGAGACCCGGAAGAGGCTCCTGGCTTCGGATTGGCACAGCTCTGGCCATTGTGGCCAATTGGGGAGTGAACCAGCAGATAGAAGACCTCTCTGTCTCTGCTTCTCCTTCTCTCTCTGTGTAACTCGACTTTCAAATAAATAAATGAATCTTTAAAAAAAAAATCTATGCAGGGATCTCAAAATTTCCTGCATAAAAACACACTGATTTATTTTCATTCCATTTTTCTGGAAACTCTCTGAAATACCCTCGCACGATGCCATTTGCATCAGAAATTGGTCTGACATGGCCATAACCAAAATGTGTTAATTCTGATTGATTTTCAGAGCCCAAGGAGCCACAGTGGGATGATTTTATAACAAGAAATCACATTTAATGAAATGGTCCAGAACATTCTTTATAAAGGTGACAGAGTTCAGAAATAACACCTAAATGACAAGTGTGTGGCACAGCGAGTTAAGCGGCAGCTTAAAACACCCCCATCACATATCCGAGTGCTGGCTCAAGTCCCAGCTACTCTGCTTCTGACCCACTTTTTTTTTTCTTTAACAGATTTATTTATTTATTTGAAAGTCAGAGTTACACAGAGAGAAAAGGAGAGGCAGAAAGAGAGAGACAGAGAGGTCTTCCATCCACTGGTTCACCCTGCAATTGGCCACAAAGGCTGGAGCTGTGCCCATCCAAAGCCAGGAAGCCAGGAGCTTCTTCTGGGTCTCCATGTGGGTGGAGGGGCCCAAGGACTTGGGCCATCTTCTACTGCTTTCCCAGGCCATAGCAGAGAGCTGGATCGGAATAGGAGCAGCCGGGACTAGAACCGGCGCCCATATGGGATGCCGGCATTGCAGGTGGCGTCTTTACCCGCTATGCCACAGTGCCGGCCCCATGATCCATTTTCCTAATGCCCTGGGAGGCAGCAAGAGATGGCCCAAATGCTTGGGCCCCTGCCACCCATGTGGGAAACCAGTAAAGAGTTCCTGGCTCTGGGCTGGCCCAGCACAGGCTGTTGAGTCCATCTGGGGAGTGAATCAGTGAATGGAAGAGTTCTCTCTCTCTGTGTTGTTCTTTCAAATAAACATGTAAATCTTAAAAAAATAAAAACAGAAACAGGAGACCGGTTGGTATTTTAAATCGCAAATGCTTGTTGCCTTGTTTCAGTCTCTTGGTTCCTGCTGAGTGGGTGACCATGGAGTTTTTGGGGGAGCGCTCCTCGATGTAGCTCTGTCCTGTAGGCAGCTCAGGCGCCCCCTTCACCTGGACCCACAGGGCCTCTGGTGAGCCACGGCGCTCCGAGGTGTGTGCCACACGGAACTAAGCGGTTTATTCCGGTCACCCTCCGCATTTGAAATGCAGGCGCAGTTTTTCCTAAGACACGCTTTTCCTGTGAGCTCCCTGAGCTGTGTGTGGTGTCTCCCGGTCCCCGGGCCAGGAAGCTGGGCCTGGCCAGGGCCCTGCTCAGCCGCCTGCACTGATCCACATCCCGGATTAAACCACAGCCGTCTGGATTCTTATCATACCTTCCACTGCAAGGTGGAGAGCTTTGCAAAACGGGCATGTGGGGCCGAGCTTTAATAAATATTCATACATTTTGCCAAATCATCTGAAAGCACGACTGTCTCATTTTCCCTATTTTTCAATGTGCAGTTTTTATACAGGGTGGTGGCGGGGCGAGCTGAACATGGGCAATGATCGCCGGCTATTTTTAAATCTGCATTTTTAATGACTAGCCTGGAATGCTACCAACTTTTCACGCTCCTGATCCTACATGGTATTTGGGGAACTGCCGGAGCCAGCAGACCGCAGACGCAACGGTGGCTAATTCCTCAGGGGAGGCTTCTCTGAGCCACTGGGCAAGGCGGCGGCCTCCGTTTTACGCTCTGACCGCCTGTCCCTGTCCTTGTCCTCTCGAACTGGCCATTCTTACTCATCATTTACTCACACGTGCGCGTGCACATGCCCCGGGGCGGAGAGCTTGGCTATGTAGCTCTCACGTCATTCCGGGAGGTCAGCAGGGGCTGTGACCACACTGCTCACCACGGCACTTCCCGGTGCCTACCACACTGCCGGCTGCAGAGTGAGTCCTCCACTCTCAAAGCACATGACCGAAAGAAAAGCAATTTGGCAGTACAAGGACACTTCAAAAAAAAAAAAAAAAAAGCCAGTGCTGCGGCTCACTAGGCTAATCCTCCGCCTGCGGCGCTGGCACCCCGGGTTCTAGTCCTGGTTGGGGCGCTGGATTCTGTCCTGGTTGCTCCTCTTCCAGTCTGGCTCTCTGCTGTGGCCTGGGAGTGCAGTGGAGGATGGCCCAGGTGCTTGGGCCCTGCACCCGCATGGGAGACCAGGAGAAGCACCTAGCTCCTGGCTTCGGATCGGCGCAGTGCGCCATCGGAGCAGCCATTGGGGGGTGAACCAATGGAAAGTGAAGACCTTTCGCTCTCTCTCTCACTCACTAACTCTGCCTGTCAAAAAATAAAAATGAAAAAAAGAACTTCTGATGTAAAATTCGTAGGAAATCCATGCAAGCTTTTTCAGACTACACATTTTCCAGGAAATGTCTGGCATCTCTCTATGCATGGATTTCAGCGTTTTTGCACCAAAATAGGTATAGCCTTTAATTCCATTTTCTGTGAGGTTTCTGAGACAGTCTCGTGTGTATCAAAGGCTGGAAAAATGTTCAGGAATACCACGGGAAACACCCAGGACTCAGTCCACCATATCAAGAAGGGAGACTTGCTATGGAGATTTATTGCACTTGATGGTTGCTATCAGTATAAACGTTTCAAAAACCAAGCTTCTGTCTTGAAATTAACATGCCCTGGATTTGCTACCAAACTGGTTGCAAAAGAAAACGAGTATGTTGTAAACTTCCTGCACATTCCTTTAATCAGATAGGTTGTTTATACTGCACAAATGACTAAGCTTCCAGTAATGTGTAATGTAAAAATCTCCCAGTGGTCTGACTTCACAAAGCCATTTCTCTAGCCTAGCATTTGAGTCAAAAGAGGCCCCCCCACCCCCCAAATGAACATGTATATAATAAATATCAGCCTGTGTATGCAGGAATATCTTTCGAAAGGAGCCCGCCACCTGCAGCACCGGCATCACAAATGGACGCTGGTTCGAGTCCTGGATGCTCCACTTCCAATCCAGCTCCCTGCTAATGCACCTGGGAAAGCAGCGGAGGATGGCCCAAGTGCTTGGGCCCCTGCAGCCATGTGGGAGACCTGGAAGAAGCTCTTGGCTCCTGGCTTCAGCCTGGTCCAGTCCTAGCTGTTGTGGCCATTTGGGGAGTGAACTGTCAGATGGAAGATCTCTCTTTCCCTCTCTCTCTGCTTCTCTGTAGTTCTGCCTTTCAAGTAAATAAATCAATCTTAAAAAAAAATAACCTCAGAGCCACACCTTATATTGCAGAGGAGGAGCAGATGGAAGAGGAGCTGAGGGAGAAACCCCAGGACCCCAAGGAGCAGAGTCCTTCTCATTTCCACACCAGCATGATGAAAAGCACTGGCTCAAATTCCTTAGGAGCCCAGGACGTGGCATCAGAAGACGGGGGCAAGTGTTTTCCAACTGAACATAAAAACTCGGATTCGACACAGAGAGACAAAGGCAGGTGCACGCTGCCGGCACTCAGAAAACCGCGGAGGAAGGGACGGCCCAGCCGCCAGCTGCGGCTCCGCTACCTTAATGCGCTCCTTCTCCTTCTGGAGGTCCTCGTGGAGCTCTGGAAGAGAAGCCCTGCTCTGCACCTTCACACCTTGCAGCCTGCTCTTCAGCTCCTGGAGTTTCTTTTCACACTGCTCCCAGGCCTACAGGAAATAAGAATAGCAGCGGTCAGGGCTCGGCTGTGAAGAACGCCTTGGGGAATCCACGATCTTTCTTTCTTTTATTTATTTTTTAAATCTATTATTTATTTTTTTAATCTATTTTTTTTTTTGACAGGCAGAGTGGACAGTGAGAGAGAGACAGAGACAGAGAGAAAGGTCTTCCTTTGCTGTTGGTTCACCCCACAATGGCCGCCACGGCTGGCACATCACGCTGATCTGAAGGCAGGAGCCAGGTACTTATCCTGGTCTCCCATGGGGTGCAGGGCCCAAGCACTTGGGCCATCCTCCACTGTACTCCCTGGCCACAGCAGAGAGCTGGCCTGGAAGAGGGGCAACCAGGACAGAATCCGGCACCCCGACTGGGACTAGAACCCGGTGTGCTGGCGCTGCAAGGCAGAGGATTAGCCTATCAAGCCACGGCACCGGCCCACGATCTTTCTAGGAAGCGTATTTGGTAAAGCACAAAGAGACCTGCGGCTCTGCCTTGCACAGACCGCGCTCTGCAGGAGCAGATGGGGCACAACAGGACGCTGCGGCTCCGGCAGCTCTGCCTGGCTCACTCCATCACTGGTCTCTCCGCCCTATCCCTTGGCTACCCAAGCTCCTTTCTACTGGCGGTTTGGGGAAGTTCTTATCTAAAAGACTCCTGCAAGGATCAACCTTTAGCATCTACAGCCTTGGGTGCATGCTATGATAGCACTGTAAGGCAGCAGCCATCGGCCACTTTCCTCGTCTTTTGCAGTCACCCCTCTGGGGGGGCTCTCCACTTCTCACCACTCCTGTGAGAGCAGCTTTTTGCTTAAAGCGCTCAGTGGTTTACAAAGCATTTCCAACTTGACTAACTCTGGAATTATAACCTCAGAAGGCAGACAGGGCAAGAATTAGTATCATATTTAAAGTGGAAAACCAAGATTCAGAAAACACTGTCTGGCCCGAGGATATGAGGTTAAAAGCCTGATCAAGTCTCACCATCTATTTCCCTCAGACCTTACATTACTGAGCAAAAGGTGCCTGCGTGTTCAAGGTCAAGGTGTTTGTATTGAATTCATTAGGATAAATGAATTTCTCATCCTAGGATTACTACAGGTAAACAAATACAATTAAATACTATTTATAAACAAATAGAATTAAATACTATTCCCCAATCCAATGGATACCTAAGCATACTTGGGTTGGCCCAAACCTCTGCTAACACCCCACCTAAGGAGCGGCCATTTTCTAGCAACACAAACTGAACCTCAACCAGGAAAAAAGCAAAGAGAGAAGCCAAACTGGGAGTCCTGGCCTCTCTCAGCAAACTCATCTGCATTCACCCCAGAGCTGCACAGACACGGCAGGTGTCCAACAGGTATCTGCCAGTCAGTGAATTTCCACACGTTCCATACACCCAGTCAAATTCAGATATTTTATGCACAGTAGCTGCTCAGGTCCTAACTTAGCATGGGCCAGGACTTCCTCTGCATGTAGGCAAGTTTGGTTATCCAGTTCAGGTACGCAGAAAAGACACACACACAGGCGAGTGAGCCAGTAGTGGCAGTCGGCTCAGAGAAAACATAAAGTGAAAACAGCCTGACCTTAAGGACATCAGAACTTGAAGCACGCAGTCAAACAGGGCCATGGGCTCAAAGGCGCTCAGGTTCCTTGGGAACAACGTGGCATTTCAGCACAACAGAATAACGGTGAGTTTCCCAATAAGGGCTCAGAATAAAGCATACCCATCCTTAAAGGTATAATCGGAAATTAGGTGGACAACTCGCTTGTGTGCAAAAAGGGCATTCTCCAATGAAATCAGGAAAATGAATTGCCACCACGCTTATTTTCAGACATTATACCCAAGGACAGGCCATATATGGAAGATTAACTCTGTGCATTGAACCCCCACTGAAAACGACTGCTCCTGTTTCATGAAAGTCAATATGCTAACAGAACTTGAAGTATTTCTAGCCTTACAGTTACCGATGAGCTTTTGCAAGGCTATATTGATATTTTACTATTTCTAAGCTACTGACTGACATGACAGGGATTAGGCAGTAGGACTTGATCTCCCTTGGAAAACTCACAATATTGTGGTTTCTCAGAACCATTCTCATATTCACAGAGCAAACAAAAGATCATATGTACTGCTTTGGAGGGGGTATCTTCAAAGACTCATGAAAAATGCATATTATGAAAAGAATATACACAGATTTCAAAACATTTTTTGTGCGCCAATAAACTTATCTTCTAGTTTTGTTTTCCCATGAACTTTTGGAAGCATCCTCACATCTGAATGTTAGGAGCAGGAAAGGCCGGGGTGGGTTTGGTGGGGTTACCTCCAGCGTGCCCTGGAACTGCTGCACCATCTCTCCCAGCTGGAGCTCTGTGCTCGTCCAGCTGTCCTGAAGCTGGCTCATGGTCTCGCCAACGGACGCCCTGGATTCCTGGTCACTCATGTCCTGTAACTTTCCCCCAGCCTCCAAGGTCAGCGCATAGGTGGTCTGCCATCTCCGAAAGTGGATTTCTTTATTCTACAAAAAAAAAAAAATCGTTTATGCCTCTGACTTGATACAAATATGATTGTGGGTAGATGTATCTTTCCTTTGGAGCTTTTCTTAAATGCTAATTCTGGTCAGAATGTATACATACACCCTCTTTCATATGAAATGCAATGTTTTCCTTTGAGTAGACAATACATTAGCAAATAAGGTGTCCTTAAGATTGGAAAGAGGTAAGATTCTTAGTGTAATGATTGAAAACACAAAGAATTATTTTTTAAAAGATTTTTTATTTTTGAGAGGTAGAGTCACAGACAGTGAGAGGGAGAGACAGAGAGAAAGGTCCTCCCTCCTTTGGTTCACTCCCCAAATGGCCGCTACGGCTGGAGCTGCGCCGATCTGAAGCCAGGAGCCAGGCTTCCCCTCCAGATCTCCCATGTGGGTGCAGGGGCCTGAGGACCTGGGCCATCCTCCACTGCTTTTCCAGGCCACAGCAGAGAGCTGGATGGGAAGAGGAGCAGCAGGGACTAGAACCAGCACCCATATGGGATGCCGGCGCCACAGGCGGAGGATTAACCTACCGTGCCATGGTGCCAGCCCCAACATAAAGAAATTTAAAAGTATACTTCACAGAAGAAAAGCCTACCAGATAAATGGATCTAAGAGTATTAAGGAAACGAATGAAGTATTAGATCTGAAATGATCATTTCTACCGGCTATTATGGTACAAGAGTCACTTTACTCCTAATCCACAAGGATAGGATGTGTACATTATGCTGAACAAACATCTAACAGGAGAGAACGAGGGTGGGCATTGCGGTGTGGTGGGTTAATCCACTGCTCGGGATGTCTACACGGTGTACGGATCAGGGTGTCTGTTGCATCCAGGTTGCGCCACACTTCTGATCATTTTCCTACTGATGCGCCCGGTAGGCAGCAGATGATGGCCCAAGGATCTGGGTTCGTACCACCCACACAGGAGACCTGGACGGAGTTCCTGGCTCCTGGCTTTGGCGTGGCTTAACCCCGGCTGTTGTAGGCATCTGGGGAGTGAACCATGGATGGAAGCTATCTCTGTCTCTTTTTGTCTCTATCACTCTTTGAAATATATTTTAAAAGATTTTTATTTATTTGAGAGGTAGGGTTACCGACTGAGAGAGAGAGAGAGAGAGAGAGAGAGGTCTTCCATCTGCTGGTTCACTCCCCAAATGGCTGCAACGGCTGGAGCTGCACAGATTGGAAGCCAGGAGCCCGGCTCCCCCTCCTGGTCTCCCATGTGGGTGCAGGGGCCAGAGGACCTGGACCATCCTCCACTGCTTTCCCAGGCCACAGCAGAGAGCCGGATTGGAAGAGGAGCGGCCGGGACACGAACCAGCACCCATATGGGCTGTCAGCATTGCAGGCAGAGGCTTAGCCTACTGCACCACAGCACTGGCCTCTTAAAAACCTTTAAAAAATAAAATAAAAGATGAGAACAAATAAAAAAGGCAAAATATAATAAAAAGTATACCTTTAAGCTTATTATTGGTACATAAACATGTCCATCAATATATACAATAAAGCTTTATTTGTTTTGTAACTGGAATGGCAGAGAGATCGACAGACCATCTGCTGGTCACTCCCCAGATGCCATCATGCCCAGGGGCTGAAGCAGGGAGCCGGGAACTCAGTCCAGGTCTCCAACGTGAGTGACAGCAACCCAGTCACTTAAGTCATTGCTGCTGCCTCCTGGGGTCTGCATTTAGGAGGACGCTGGAATCAGAGGCGGGAGGCAAGAATCAAACCCAGACACTAGGGAACTCGAGCACCCTAACCACCCGGCTCCATGGCCCTGCTCTAACCACCTCCATCAGCCTTACTGCGATCTGATGTGCTCTTTATCTGTGGCTTTGTCTGCCCGTCCCCGTGAGAGCAGGGGGTCTCGGACCACACAACACACTCAGCTCTCCGGATGTTGACTGGATCAGAGCGGGTGCTGTTAACAGCTGGTGACCGGACAAAGCGACGGGGAAAGCACACAATTTCAGCAGGGTGGCCCTGCACGTGGCGGGCTCTCCAGGGTGAACAGTGGTCCCCCTGCTCGACGCAATGAGCCCAACTACTTACTCTCACTTCACGCGCTCATGGACGCGAAGCTGCTGTCCAGAGGAATTTGCCCTTCAAGAAGTAGGCAGGAGGAGTGGGTGGCAGCCTGACTTAGCAGTCCCACACCAGCAGGCCTGGGTTCGACACCAGCTCTGCTTCTTGATTTTAACTCCCTGCTAATGCTGACCGTGGGAGGCTGCACAGATGGGTCATGTAACGGAGTTCCTACCTTCTGGTTTCATCCAAGCCCAACCTTGGCTGTTGCAGGCTTCTCTACGTGTCTTTTTCTCTCAAATACATAATAATAATAATAATAAAGGCATTCTACATTACTCCAATGCTGAACAGTTCATCATTAGGGAGTGGCTTATGAGTTCAGGTGGTGCAATGCTGTCACCCCAAACTGCTCCCACTCCACCCACCTGTCTCCACCCCGGCTCCTCCCATGGCCCGGGACAGCCTCATTACTTCTAGATGAACCCGTACCGTTGGGTTTCTGACCCCACAGAGTGATGGGCCGGGCTGTGAGGTGTGCTGCCCCCACCCTGCTGGCCTCCCATTGGACAAAGTGCAGCTGAACCATGCCACCCTAGAACACACACATCAGAGATGAGGGAACATCCCGCCGTGGGGGGGGGGGGGCCTTGCACACAGTACCTTCAGCTCCTGCAGCAGGCTTCGGGTCTGGGAAAGGCTGTAGTGGTCCCGGCCCTTCAGGGCAGACAGCAGGTGGCTGGTGTCGGCCAGGAAGCGCAGCAGCTCCTCCGCCGAGGCCGTGAAGCACCACCACTTCCGCACCAGCCCCTCCGCCTCGCGCGCCCTCTGCCGCACGCCCTGGGCAGCTCGCTGCCAGCGGTCCGCCAGCTCCGAGAACCCCGCAACAAATTCAGGGCTAGGGAAGACAGAGAGCGTCACGGCGTGCTGACACCAACGTGGGGGAGAGAGGACTGTCCTGGGTAACAACGCTCAGATTTGATATCTGCAGGCACAACTGAAAGACCCCAGCTTCTTAAAACCCCAGCATTGTCCAACTGAAACATGAAGGGGGCTTGTGCAAGGGCAGCGCGTGCGTTGGTGAACGGGGTTCGGCAGAAAATATTTGCATGAAACCTGGTGTTTTGCCAGCACGGATAAGAACCATTCTTTTTTTTTTTTTTTTTTTTTTTTTTTTTGACAGGCAGAGTGGACAGTGAGAGAGAGAGACAGAGAGAAAGGTCTTCCTTTGCCGTTGGTTCACCCTCCAATGGCCGCCGCGGCTGGCACGCTGTGGCCGGCGCACCATGCTGATCCGATGGCAGGAGCCAGGTACTTCTCCAGGTCTCCCATGGGGTGCAGGGCCCAAGCACCTGGGCCATCCTCCACTGCACTCCCTGGCCACAGCAGAGAGCTGGCCTGGAAGAGGGGCAACCGGGACAGAATCCGGCGCCCTGACAGGGACTAGAACCCGGTGTGCCGGCGCCGCAAGGCGGAGGATTAGCCTAGTGAGCCGCGGCGCCGGCCAAGAACCATTCCTTTAAACAAACTGGAGCTTTTTTTTTTTTTTTTAATCAATTAGTTAACTAATTAGAGAGGGAAGGAGAGAGAAAGAGAGAGCTCCTGTCGGCTGATGCTGTTTTAATGTACAGAATGCCGAGTGCTGACGGAAAGAAAACTAGAAAGTAGATCAACAGGAAATGGATGAACATATAGGTAGGTACCTTGGAAAGCTACTGAGTATATGAAGGTGTATGTTATATAATTTTTAAAAAAGATTTATTTATTTATTTGAAAGGTAGAGTTACAGAGAGGCAGAGGCAGAGAGAGAGATAGAGAGAGAAAGAGAGAGGTCTTCCATCTTCTGGTTCACTCCCCAAATGGCCTCAATGGCTGAAGCTGTGCTGATCCAAAGCCAGGAGCCAGGAGCTTCTTTCAGGTCTCCTATGTGGATGCAGGGGCCCAAGCACTTGGGCCATCTTCTACTGCTTTCTCAGGCCATAGCAGAGAGCTGGATCAGAAGTGGAGCAGCCGGGACTCGAACCAGTGCCCATATGGGATGCTGGCACTGCAGGCGGTGGCTTTACCTGCTATGCCACAGTGCTGGCCCCACTTATATGATTTTAGCCATGAAGAGCAGACTTTCTGCAAGGATTCATTGGCTCTTTCCCAGATCAATAACATCCTCCACACGACAAGCGAAGCCCTCATTTATTCTGGGAAAGTCAAGCCTTGCTATACTGAGCAAAACAAAATAACAGGTCATTCTGGAACTGGCTGGAATCCACTGGTTCAGAGCTGGAAGAAATCGACTCTGTGTTACTTAGCTATGCTGCAAGAAGATTCTCTCGGGCATATGGATGTTACGGAGAGGAAAACAAGTCCTCTAGGACATTCGGTGAAGGTAATGTTCCAGGCCACCTCCAGGCTCTCTGCCCTGTGTTTCAGCTCAGCTGCAAGACCGCGACATTTATCCACAGGAGGCTGCCCCACAGGGACTCTACTCAGCCTAACTGGCACTGCCCAGTGACCCAACCAACCCCATATCCACATAGGGAGAACTCCCTCCTATTATGACGAGGGCTGAGCTACCTGCTGCAAATGGCGGCATTGGAAAAATTATTTGCTAAATAGCAACACAGCATGAAGGTGAGAGTCAAGAGGAAAGCATATGGGGCCAGTGCTGTGGAATAGCGGGTAAAGCCGCCACCTGCAGTGCCGGCATCCCATATGGGCACCTGGTTCAAGTCCCAGCTGCTCCACTCCGATCCAGATCTCTGCTACGGCCTGGGAAAGCAGTAGAAGGTGGCCCAAGTGCTTGGGCCCCTGCACTCTCGTGGGAGACCCGGAAGAAGCTCCTGGCTCCTGGCTTCAGATCAGCTCAGTTCTGGCCGTTGCGGCCACTTCGGGAGTGAACCAGTGGATGGAAGACTCTCTCTCTCTCTTCCTCTCCTCCTCTCTCTGTATAACTCTTTCAAATAAATAAATAAATCTTTAAAAAAAAGAAAGAAAGCAGGCACTCTGAAATGCCTGTGGCTTATAAAAAAAAAAGGAAAACATACTATAGAAGTCCAATTTGAGATAAAACTTGGTAAACTATAGTTACTTCAAAAACAGTAATGAAAAATGGATTAAAAGACAGGTTTATTTTGTCACAAAAAATGTTTTTTTTTTTTTTTACATCTGTGCATAGTTTTTTTTTTTTTTTTTTAAATAACATGCATTTTCCTGAACTCTTTGAAGACTCCAGGTATGCTTGGGGGACGGGTGTTTTTATTTATCCTATTTACTTGAAAGACAGAGACACAGAGAGACAGAGATCTCCCACCCACTGGCTTCCTCCTCAAATGCCTGCATAAGTCAGAGCTGGGTCAGGCTGAAGCCCAGCACAGGGAACTCAACCCAGGTCCCCCAGCAGGATCCCCCGCACTGGACCTATCACCTACTGCCTCCCCGGGTCTGCCCCAGTGGGGAGCCAGAATCCAGAGCAGAGCTAGAACATGAACCCAGGGACTCCAACAAGGGGTCTCGAGTGGCATCTTAATGGCTAGGACAACTGTACACCCAAAGAAGTGGCCGTGTTTTTTTTTTTTAAGTTTCTGGACTGCTCACCCCATCCACCAACCACAGGGAAAAGTATCACCAACATTTTTATCACCACATGGCAACACCACGTCCCAGTGGATGGCAGGAAGGCTGGCCCCACAGTGACCTACCCATCAGTGGGCTGCAGGGCACTGATGTGAGTAGGGTCCACACGTGGGAAGCCTGCTCTGACCCCTGCGTGGGCTCCCTGTGCCACAACCGTCACAAGTCCCAGAAGGCTCACCTCCTCTCTACCTCCGCTGTGTCCAGGAGTTGTAGGGACTGCGTGACCCAAACATCAGCAACTCTCTGGCTTATGGAAACTTCAGCTTCTAACATCTGTGTATGAGTCAAAACAGAAACCGTCAGCCTGGGGAATTCACGTTTATGAATTTGGAACTCACAGATTCGATGAGGATCTAAGCTTCCAAGGGACATATGGGACGATCGACTTTCAAATTGTTTGAGCGCAGCTGCAAAAAATGTTCAGCCATCCTATCAGCACCATATATGAACATCACATCAGGTCCACCTACATCTCCAGGCACTTTTACTGGGCAGTGACTCTGGCCAGGAGCTGTGCAAAACATGAGTTGTGTCTCGTCTATTTCTCAACTGTAGGACTTGGGTGCTTGGAAGGACAGGCAACTAAAGTATTTGTGTCTGTTTTATTTTCACCGGATGATCTTTAAGTGATAATGCATACTTAAGATAGTTACATTCAAAAGTTACAGTCAACTGATCAACCTCACCTTGGAAAAGCAGGATCTGTCACCACCAGCAGTATTCTCAAATATCCATCAGTTTCCATAGAAACTCCTCCGTGGAATTACTAATGCTAGGGCTCTAATTTATCAATACTAGAGAATTCAGTGAAAATACAAAGAGAAGCTAACGTGCTCTCCCATGCTACTGGCACAGTGGTACAGTGCTTGCCTTCTAAAGAATCGAAGTTGTGCTAGAAACTTCCGAGGACTACAGAAAACCTAGGAGCGCTGCCACTAATAAAACAGAGCAAGGGAACCAAATGCTGTAATTCATGAAATGGGAGAAAATCTTGCAAATGACCAGCTGACAACTGAATATGTCAAAACATTTGTGGAAAAAAGAATTAAAAGATGTTTATTTTGGTGAAAAATTTTGAAATTGATACCTATGGTAAGTCTTAAAAAGTCCATAGAAAATGAGCAGTATGGTGGTTAAGCCACCGCCTGCAGTGCTGGCATCGCATCTGAGTGGCAGTTCAAGTGGTAGCTGCTCCACTTCCACCCAGCCTCCTGTTAAGGCACTTGGGAAAGCAGCAGAAGAGGGCCAAGTGGGAGACCTGGAGGGAGCTTCAGGCTCCTGGCTTCAACCTGGCCCAGCCCCAGCTGTTGGGGCCATTTGGGGGATGAACCAGCAGATGGAAGATTTCTCTCTTTTTCTCTGTATCTGCCTTGCAAATAAATACACGATTCTTTAAAAAAGAAAGTGAGTATTATAAAAAAAATTATGCATGGATGTCAATTTTTTTTCCCACCAAAATAAACGTCTCTTAATGCCATTTTCTGTGAATTTTTTGAAGTGCCTTAAACATCCTGTGGTTAGGGATGGGTAGATGCGCCCCATGCCCACCCCCGGGGGTTTTACTGAAATCTCTCTGTCTGACTCCTGCCCCAGGGTGAGCAGCTCAAGGGGGCAGCGAACTCAGGGTCACCTGGAACGTCTTCTGCTCCTCCAGCAGTGCGGCGAGGCTGTCACCAGCACTCCCTCCCAGCTTCTCTTCCATCTTCTCCAAAAGTTGGACCCACTTCTCACAGCAGTAAAGAAAGTTTTCCTTCAGTCCAACGTCCTGCAGCTCCCTGGAAAGGTCGAGACAAACAACACAGGTCCGTACGACAGCGACACTCCCGAGCCGTAGCCAGTACAACAGCACAAGCGGGACGAGCTGACCTGCAGCGGTCCATGGCCGTGGCCGTGGCTTGGATCCATTGCCGGTTCATGCTCTGCAGCGTCTTCACGGCCACCTCGCTCAGTGGGAGCTTCAGGCTCACTTCATTCAGCCGCTCAAGATTGGGTGAGTGGGCTGTCAGTGCCAGCACTCGGTTCTGTAAAACACGCAGTGGTTAGGTACGGGCTGACACCCCCACCCCACACAGCACAGCCCACGGTGGAGTCTCAGGTCCTCAGAGGTTAGGGTACGGCTGACACCCCCACCCCACACAGCACAGCCCACGGTGCAGTCTCAGCTCCTCAGAGGTTAGGGTACGGCTGACACTCCCACCCTACACAGGACAGCACACAGTGGAGTCTCAGGTCCTCAGAGGTTAGGGTACGGCTGACACCCCCACCCCACACAGGGCAGCCCACAGTGCAGTCTCAGCTCCTCAGAGGTTATAGGGTACGGCTGACACCCCACCCCACACAGGACAGCCCACAGTGGGGTCTCAGGTCCTCAGAGATTAGGGTACGGCTGACACCCCCACCCCACACAGGACAGCACACAGTGGGGTCTCAGGTCCTCAGAGGTTAGGGTATGGCTGACACCCCCACCCCACACAGCACAGCCCACGGTGGGGTCTCAGGTCCTCAGAGGTTAGGGTACGGCTGACACCCCACCCCACACAGGACAGCCCACGGTGGGGTCTCAGGTCCTCAGAGGTTAGGGTACGGCTGACACCCCCACCCCACACAGGATAGCCCACAGTGGGGTCTCAGCGCCTCAGAGGTTAGGGTACGGCTGACACACCCACCCCACACAGGACAGCCCACGGTGCAGTCTCAGCTCTTGCTTCCAGCTTCTTGCTAACACAGATCCTGGGCAGCGCCAGGTGATGGCCCGAGTAAGTGGACACCTGGGTTGAGTTCCTGGCTCCTGGCTTCAGCCCTCTGCCTGTTCTCAGCCCCTGTGGTATCAGGGAGTAATCAGTGGAGGGGAGCTTTTTCCCTCTCTCTGCATCTCAAATAACATAAAATGAAACTGAAGTCCAGGTTTTCAGATACTACTAAGATAGTCAGACCACAAAAAGGTTCTGCTTATCTCAAAGACAAGGGAATATTGGAGCCTGAATTAGCAAATGGTTTGTCCAGAGCTGGGCTTGAACTCAGAATCCCAATCTGCACAACCCGAACAGCCCAGAAAATACAAAGTGATCTCAAATTTTGTCTCTGAAAAATACAGAAAATGGGCTTAAAAAAAAAAGATCATTCTGGACTTCCAAGTCCCCTTTAGTCTGCTAACAACTAAACCTGCAGCAGGCCATGCAGCTTGCCTAAAAATCAAAAGAAATGGGTTCCTTGCTATGCAGCAAGGCACAGTGCTTACAGCATAATTTAACAGTATTCTACACATGGGCGGCGCTGTGGCATAGCTGGTTAAGCTGCCACCTGCGATGCCAGCATCCCATATGGGCACCCGTTCGATTCCCGGCTGCTCTACTTCTGATCCAGCTCCCTGTTAATGTGCCTGGGAAAGCAGCGGAGGATGGCCCAAGTGCTTGGGCCCCTGCCACCCAGGTGTGAGACCCAGATGAAGCTCCTGGCTCCCGGTTTCAGCCTGGCCCAGCCTTGGCCATTGCAGCCATCTGGGGAGAGCACCAGCAGATGGAAGATCTCTCTCTCCCTCTCTCTGTGTAAGTCTGCCTTACAAATATAATAAACAAATCTTAAAAAAAATACTCTACCTAGATTTTGGATGAATGTAAAATCACAAGAAAGCAAACTCAATACTTTGTCTTTGGAATATATCCCAAGGACAGCCTCTAAAGCAACAGCATCCATGTTATCGCTACAGAACTCGGCTGTAATATGCTGGCTCTGGGTCAGCAAAACTTCTCCACGAAGGGCCAGACCATAGGCATTTTAGGCTTCGGCAATGGGGTTTCCGTAACAATTCAGTTGTGTCCTTACAACAAGAAATCACAGTTTATAAACAGAGGGCAGGCTGGTTCTGAATAAATTTTTATTTACAAAAATAGGATGTGAACTTGGATTTGGACATTGGGTCACAATTTGCTGTTCCTGATCTAGGATTATAAATATAGACCCTTAGTGGGTTGCAATATACAGAATTCTTTTTTTAATTTTTGTGATAACTTTTTTTTTTGAAAAAAGATTTATTTATTTGAACGGCAGGGTTACAGAGAGAGAGGGAGAGGGAGAAGGAGAGGAAGGGGAGAGAGAGATAGAGAGAGGTCTTCCATCTGCTGGTTTACTCCATAAAGGCCACAACAGCCAGGGCTCACCAGGCCAAAGCCAGGAGCCAGGAGCTTCTTCCAGGTCTCCCAGGGGGTGCAGGAGCCCAAGCACTTGGACCATCCTCCACTGCTTTCCCAGGCCACAGCAGAGAGCTGCTCTGGAAGTGGGACAGCCAGGACTCCAACAGGTGCCCATACGAGGTGCTGGTATTGCAGGGCAACCTGCTGTGCCACAGGTCAGGCCCCAAATACAGAATTCTTTAATTTTCTCATTTACTTATGTTACCGACAGAAATTTACTAAGGTCATAAAAGGGGGAACTCATGATTTTAATAGAATATTTGACTTTTTCCATCACAACAGCCAGTTCTTAGATTATAGTGATTCACTGAAGCTAATTTGGACAGAATCTAGATTTAAAGAATCTATGAAGAAGTACGGCATCGTACTAGGTGGTTTTGTTGTCCTATCTGTCTGGAGCTTGGAGGAGACATGGCAAGAATGAATGACCAGGCTCAGTCAGTACGGATGAGAGCGGATTCCACATTAGCACTAATTAGCTTATTTTTATTAAATGTGAGCCCAAGCCCTTAGGGAAGACAAGCATCACCCATACCAGGAGTGAGTTGGGATTTTCTTCTCTTTCTTGCTGGTGGAGTTTATCCACATTCTCTTTCTCATGCATAAGACCTTGTAAAGATTCCAGTTGATCCCAAAACTCCTTAAGCTGCGAGAGGACAAACTAGAACAAAAGGAATTTTTCATTAGAGACCATTCCCTTGTACACCGTAAAGAGAATTCGGCACAGCTTTGGGAGATGATAAAAGTTCAAATTGTCTTCAAGGCTAAAGGGTCCTCACTATCATAAATAAGCATCGATGCGTATAAAGAAGCCAGTTGGTTTTCACTCTGTGCCTCTGAGCCTTCCTAGACCAACAGATCGCCTGCTGCAGGATCGCACAGAGCCGTGAACCCTGGAACCCCCCGTTCCTTCCAGTCCTCGCCGGTACTGACACTGGATCTCCATGACCTTCTGGTCTACTGTTTGACAGTTCATGCATGCAAGGCTTTGCAACGGCTGAATTAAGGGTACAACACATGGCTGTGTTTCCAGCAGCTCTTTCTATGATCTCATTCCCCTACTCGGAAATTCTGTGAGATATCGATACTATATGAAATAGGTAATTTTTTCAACCAGTAGTTCAATAAAAAGGAGGGGTTGCTTGAGAAAGCCCAAGTGATTAAAGCTAGATTCACATGGGGATACTCCCGAAAGCTCATGGATGAAAATACATGTTTATTTGGGTGTACAAAGTTTTGAAATCCATGCATACAAGAAATTCTCAAAAAGGGCATGGGAAATGCCAATTATGGAAGAATTATGCATGGATTTAAAATTGTCTTGCACCCAAATGAACTTGTCTTTCAACTCAGAAGTGTTAGGTATCCTCCTGTCTGCTCGGGGCAGCTTCATTTTGCAGTTTTCCTACACAGGAACGCGAAGCGCTACACTCCCAAGGATAAGCGGGCTGCGCAGGTGAAGGTGATGATCTGAGTAGGAAAATAAGACGGACCTCAAATTCGCTGGCCTTCATCAGCAGCGTCTTTTCCAGGAACGCAGCCCTCTGCAGGGAGTGGGGCTGGCCAGAGAGGAACGCGTGGGCGCTGGACTCTGCAGGCTGTGGGAGCCGGTCCAAGAGGGCGGAGCTTCGAGCAAAGGCTTCTCTGGTCTCCTGCACGTCACGGTGCAGCTCCTGGAGACGGAAAAGCGTTCACAAAACACATCTTCCTCCTGTCACACCCCTCCTCCTCCTCCCTGCAGCCCCATCCATCACCGGCTAGGAGAATCTGCCCTGCAATTGTGGGCGTGGCTTCCTGTATTGTTTACTTTTTTATTTTTAAAGATTCTATTTATTTGAGAGGCAGAATTACAGACAGTGAGAGGAAGAGACAGAGAGAGAGGTCTTCCGTCCACTGGTTCACTCCCCAAATGGCCACACAGCTGGAGCTCTGCCAATCTGAAGCCAGGAGCCAGGAGCTTCTTCCAGGTCTCCCACGTGGGTGCAGGGGCCCAAGAACTTGGGCCATCCTCCACTGCTTTCCCAGGCCACAGCAGAGAGCTGGATGGGAACTGGAGCAGCCAGGACTTGAACTGGCGCCGATATAGGATGCCAGCGCCCCAGGCGGAGGAATAACCTACAGCACCGTAGCGCCACCCCTACTGTTTACTCGATAGCTGGAAAAGCTTAAGCTTTCTTCACCGATGCACCTCACTGAAATGGCTCTGACGTCTCAACTCAGAGCTAACACTGACCCTGGACCAATGTGACAGAAGCTTCCAGCTCACAGAACCTGGAGACCAGCTGGGTAGACGTCTCTGGCTCTGTATTTCTTTCTCTTTTTCTTACTTTCTTTCTTTCTTTTTTTTTTTTTTTTACAGGCAGAGTTAGACAGTGAGAGAAAGAGAGAGAGAAAGGTCCTCCTTCCATTGGTTCACCCCCCAGTGGCCGCTACGGCCAGCGCTGCACCGATCCAAAGCCAGGAGTCGGGTGCTTCTCCTGGTCTCCCATGCAGGTGCAGGGCCCAAGGACTTGGGCCATCCTCCACTGCCCTCCCAGGCCACAGCAGAGAGCTGGACTGTAGGAGGAGCAACCAGGACAGGACCGGCGCCCCAACCAGGACTAGAACCCGGGGTGCCGGCCCCACAGGCGGAGGATTAGCCTAGTGAGCCGCGGTGCCGGCCACTTTCTTTCTTCTTAAAAAGATCAATTTATTTGAAAGGTAAAGGGACAGAGAGAGAGAAGGAGAGACAGAGAAGAGAAACCTTCCATCCAGCAGTCAGGGCTGCACTAGGCTGAAGCCAGAAGCCAGGAATTCCATCTGGGTCTCCCGTGTGGGTGGGCAGGCACCCAAGCACTTAGCCATCATCTATTGCCTCCTAGGATACATTGGCAGGGGGCATGGCCTATCAAGAATAGGCCACCTGGGACCTGAACCAGCACTCGGATATGGGATGTGGGCGTCCCAAGTGGCAGCCTAAGCTCCTGAACAACAGGGCCTTTGGCCGCGCTTTGCATTTCTAATTATCTGACACTTTCAACATCTGTTTCCACACCATTCCAAGACTTTCTGATAGGGACCGATTCATTTGCAGAGGCTGCTGAATCTCATCAACAAGCCAATTTTAGGGCTGCGCTGGAGAAACTATTTGGAAAATTCCTGGGCTTTTGTTTGTTTCAAACAACAGATCATATAGAAGTGGACCAGAAATACAGGGGCTCTCTGCTGGATTCTTGTCTCTCTAATTAAACTGGGTGCTACTGGGGCCGACACCAAGGCGCAGTGGGTTAATCCTCTGCCTGGGGCGCCAGCATCCCATGTGGGTGCCAGTTCTAGTCCCGGCTGCTCCACTTCCAGTCCAGCTCTCTGCTGTGGCCTGGGAAAGCAGTAGAAGATGGTCCAAGTCCTTGGGCCCCTTTACCCACGTGGGAGACCTGGAGGAAGCGCATGGCTCCTGGCTTCAGATCAGCACAGCTCCAGCTGTGTGGCCATTTGGAGAGTGAACCAACGGAAGGAAGACCTTTCTCTGTCTCTCCCTCTCACTGTCTGTAACTCTAACTCTCAAATATAATAAATAAAATCTTTAAAAAAAATTGGATGCTACTGTTTGATTTGACCTATTAACATCACAAGAGACAAAAATGCATCATGTCACCCAATTTGAAGCTGAAATAGCATTCACTTTCTGGGCATTCATTAACAGGAATAGGAGAAACACCGCAGGGGAAATGATACAATTCTTTACAGGGTGACTTCAAAAAGTTCATGGAAAACGGAATGAAAAACAAGTTTACGTTGATGCGGACAAAGTTCGAAAGCCACACGTTGTTTTCGTTAACAGGCATTTTCCATGAACTTAGGAAGACGACTCAGAGAGTCTAAAAAAAATCACTCTCCTTGCAGACAACGTCCATGACTATTCCTAAAGAGTGAGATCCAACACAAATTATCCCTAGATGGCTCCCCTTAACTGAGACACTGTTGCCCTTATTTCAGACTTCGCAAGAGGCTTTTATGTTAACAATGCAGCTGCTACAGTGAAAGGCTAGACAGGGAACAAGGTGGGGTCAGACGTCTATGACCCAGCCACCTGCTGCTTGGCCCTCCCAGCCTCGCCGGCTTGCTCATGGCACCTGCCCCAGGTGTGGCGCGTCTCATCCCCGGGGACAGGGCCTTCCCTCTCCGGCCCCGTCTGCAGCACTGTTGACTTGATTCTGATTTCCCCAGTGGGACGTGCACCCACCTTGATGTCCTGCAGGGCCAAGGGCAAGGTCTCTGCCAGGTTGTTCCCAGACATGTTGATGATGGCCAGCTGCTGGAACTTGGCCTCCTGCTGCTGCAGCCTTGCTGAGGCTTCCGAGTGAGCGCTGTGATAGGTCCTCCAGAGCTGGAGTGCGCTCTGGGCCTTCTGCAACTGCTCTGCGATCTCTTGGTTTACCTGGGTCCACCTGCCCACACAACAAAAACAAGGTCCTCATTCCCACCTGCCTTGGAGCAAAAGGACAGCAGGCGTGCCCCCCCCCCCCCCGGGGGGTCAACAGCAGATGCACTCTTAGGAGGATACTGCTCAATGCTCTTTGGACACTAACGACATCACCATGATAACAGACAGAAATGCAAACGAGGCTTTGTAATAGTCAACAAAAAATGAAAAATATATCTATGTACTAAAAGTATCTACTGGAGGATGGACGTCTCATATGCAAAGGTAGAGAAAGTACTAAGACCCCTGCTTGTGGCAAAGACTCCCAGTGTGCAGGGGGCAGGGGAGGGTGTTTATGGTTTATTTATTCACTTGCTTATCTGAGAGGCAGAGAAGCAGGGTCCCCATTGGCTTGCTTCATTCTACAAATGCCCACAAGGGGCCAGGACCAGGCCAGGAGGCAGGAACGCAATCCAGGTCTCCCCAAGAGGCGGCGGTGACCCAATTATCTGAGCCCTCGCTGCTGCTTTCCCAGGGTCCCTGTTAGCAGGCAGCTGCAGGTAGGGGCTAGAGGCGGCAGCGAAACTCGGCACGCCGCTTGGACGCAGGCGCGTTAACCGCTGGGCCGGACGCCCGCCCTGGCTTTATGCTTTGAGGCTTGTCCCCCATACCATGTGTGGAGTCAGCTAATTTCTAGGCTTCTTCCTCCCTCCCAACTCCTGCCCTTTCTATAAAGACCGAAGACGGCCTCCAGGGACACCACTGTGACACCGACCTAGCCCAGTGTCACCGTCTCGCACAGACCAGCTGTCTTTCTGATCCCATTCAGCAAAATAGCAGCTTGCAATTAAGTGGGGCCAACACGAGGGAAGGTGTGTGCACAGCAGAGCCTCCTCCAGCTCTCTGCAATGAGTCTGCGTGTGGCTCCTTCCAGAACCGTGACCAGGGCACTTCCAGATGGACTGTGCCGAACACTGTATTAGGCAGACAGTGACTTCAACACTCCCACCCTTCCAGAGACCACAGCCTTCAAAGCATGAGCCACGGAGACAAAGGCAGCCATCTCGGAGGGTTAAGAAGGCTGTGCAAGCCACAGGGCGTTAAGATGAAGAGATCTGAGCCATCACTGGAGTCGCATAGCAACGGGTACCTTGAGAGCGTAGCTTGGCACTTCTCGCGGATGAGTTCAGCCACCGCGGGGCAGAAACCTTGGAGTTTTCTAGTCACCTCCTGGAGCTTCTCCCAGCTCCCTTCGCTGCTCTCAGCTTCGTCCTGAAGAGCCTAGGAGGAAACAGCAGGAAGGCCCCCTTCAGGACGGCCTGGGCACTGCTGCCGCTTAGCAGTAAGGCGACCTCAGACCTCACAGGACTGTGACAAGTGCTTAGGGACAGGGGGAAGGAAACAGAGAAGACATCCTTTACACTGAGGCTGAGCTATTTGTTTTTTTTTTTAGCTGATTTATTTGGATTTATTTGAAAGGCAGAGTGACACAGATAGAGAGACTGATGAGAGAGCAAGGTCTTCCACCCTCTGGTGCACTGCCCAAATGCTTGCAACAGCCAGTACTGGGCCAGGCTGAAGCCAGGAGCCTGGAACTCCACCAGCGTCTCTTGAGGCTGCACCTTTAAGTACCACTAAGTACTGTGGATGCTAAGTACTAAGGTGCACTAATAAGAAAGAAAAAGAATGGTTAAAACACAAATGCAAAAGCTTCAAATTGCAAAATGTGGACATGAAAAACACACCATGTAATTTTATAAAAATGAGTGGTGAGGCCAACGCTGTAGTGTAGCAGGTAAAGCTGCCACCTGCAGTGCTGGCATCCCATATGGGCGCTGGTTTGAGTCCTGGCTTCTTGAGTCTACTTCTGATCCAGTTCTCTGCCATGGCCTGGGAAAGTAGTAGAAGATGGCCCAAGTCCTTAGGCCCCTGCACCTGCATGGGAGACCCAGAAGAAGCTCCTGGCTCTTGCCTTTGGATCAACTCAGCTCTGGCTGTTGCAGCCATTTAGGGACTGAACCAGTCAATGGAAGACCTTTCTCTGTCTCTGTCTCTCTCTCTGCCTTTCAAATAAATAAAATAAATTATCAAAAAAAGAGTCATGTGACTCATTTTGGAATTTCCTGTTATACTTTGTTTTCTTTTTAAAGTTATTATTTATTTATTTGAAATACAAAGAGAGAGAGAGAGAGGGAGGAAGAGAGCGAGATCTTCCATCCAATGTTTTACTCCCCAGATGCCTGCAAGAGCTAGGGCTGGGCCAGGCTGAGCCAGGAGCCCAGAGCTCCATCTGTGTCGTCCACATGCATGGCAGGGACTCAAGTGCCTGAACCCCCAGGTGCTGCTTCTCAGATACATTAGCATGGAGCTGCATTGGAAGCGGAGATGGGACTTGACCCCAGGCATTCCAAAACCACACGTGGGCACCCTAAGAGGCAGCCTGGTCAGCAGCAGCCCCGTGCCTGTCCCCCCCCCCCCCCCAGGTTCCGCTTTGGATCCTGCTGTTTAACAACCTGTCTCCTGCTCCTCTGTGGAGAACATCCAGCCTGTATCCATTCCTGTGCTTGCTTCTCTCTGGAATTTTCTGCCAGCCACCCGCTGTGCCGCACTGTGCCCAACCTACCTGCAGGTTCTGCACCTGACATCCCAAGGCTTCCAGCGAGGAAATCAGGGGCTTGCCAAGTTCCAGGCAGTACCGGAACCGGACCGTCATCACCTCCATCTCACTGCAGAGTCTGTTACCAGTCTTCCATTCCCGCAACACCGACTGCATGGAGTTTTTGAGCTGATTGATCTATACACAAAAAATGGGAACACTCATTTAGAAAAGCCCTACAGGGTCTCTTGTCTTTTTTTTTTTCCCCAGCCAAGGAATACACATTGTTTCCAATTTGAAGACTTCCGGTTGATTGACCAAAAGTGGTAAGGGTACATCAATGAACCACAACCAACATCAGAGACGGCTGATTCCGAATGGAGAAATGGCAGTGAGCCCTAGCCTGGAGGGGTCCGGACTGGAAAGAGACAGGGCAGAACCCTGGGCAGGTAGCAGACCCTGCGGGTGCACAGGTCAGCTGTATTAGCTTACTCATCCGGCACAAGTTACGTAACCCTAGAGTGTGCTTCCTCCTCCAGAAAACAGGTGAAAAACGCAAACGCAACATTGCCTGTGAAAATGCTCTGAAAACCGGGGCTACTGTTAACTTAAGGTGCTACCCATGCTTAAGTCTGACTACTATTTAGGGCAAGCACAGATTGCAGACACATGTGCTCCACTGTACTGACAGGCAAGTGCGAAGCAGACAAAATGCAGCGGTGGGAGTATTCTATCATTGGGAAGGTTCTGATGACCAGGAAGGGAGCCGAGCACCTTTGTTACCGATCATAAGTGATCCCAGATATAATCAAGGCCGTAGAGAGATGCTTGGGACGCAAGCGTGTGACTAATAGCCAGTCACAAGAACGGACAGAGAGATTTCTCCACGGAAGATATGCAAGTGGCCCGGCCGTAAGCACCAAGGAAATGCCAATCAAACGCACAACGAGGTATCACTTAACTACTCTGATGCTAAAATTGAGCAATGGATCAACTAAATGGGGTCCATCCACACAGCAGACCATTATTCAGCCGTAAGCCAAAGGAAGTCCTGCTATACATCACGACACTGATGACCTTGGGAACACTAAGCAAAAGAGGCCAGGCAAAGAGGCTGCACACTGCACAGCTCACTGACACTGCATGTCCAGCACAGGCAAGTTCACAGGGAAAGGAGGTCAGGGGTTGTCAGGCAACGGGGGAGGTGAGGAATGGGCAGTGACTGCTAATGGGTTTGGGGTTTCGTTCTTTTTTTAAATTTTTTAAAGATTTATTTATTTACTTATTTGAAAGAGTTACACAGAGAGAGGAGAGGCAGAGAGAGAGAGAGAGAGAGAGAGAGAGAGAGAGGTCTTCCATCTGCTGGTTCACTCCCCAGTTGGCGGCAATGGCTAGAGCTGCGCTGATCTGAAGCCAGGAGCCAGGAGCTTCCTCTGGGTCTCCCACGTGGGTGCAGGGGCCCAAAGACTTGGGCCACCTTCTACTGCTTTCCCAGGCCACAGCAGAGAGCTGGATTGGAAGTGGAGCAGCTGGGTCTCGAACCGGCACCCCTACGGGATGCCAGTGCTTCAGGCCAGGGCGTTAAGCCCCTGCTCTGGACCAGTAGGGTGACAGTGACTCTGGGGGTATGCAGATGCATGAGCAATAGCTCATGTCCTCTGCTCTGAAATTTATTATTATTATTATTATTATTATTATTATTATTTCGGAAAGGCAGCAGGTGATGGTTCAAGCAGCTGGATACCTGGCGCCCACAGGGGACACCTGGCTGGAGTTCCTGACTCCCAGTCTTGGCTATTACAGGCGTCTGGGCAGTGAACTAGCAGATGAGAGATCTTTCTTCATCCGTCTGCCTTTCAGATAAAATGAACAAACAATGTGAGAGCATTTCGTTGTGGTTTTGATTTTCACGTTCTGATGGTTAGTGGCACTGAGCACCCTCCCCAAAGGTCTGTGGGTCATTCGTATCACCTCTGCAGAAATGTCCATTCAGATCTTTTGCTAATATTTTTTTCACTTGGCTATTTGTCCTGTCATGAAGTTGTAACAATGCTTTACATATTCTAGATATAAGATCTTTGTCAAATATGTGATTTACAAGTATTTCCTCCTGCTGTATGAGTTTTTCTTAGTTAAAATTTATTTATGTGAGAGGCAGAGAGAGAGAGAGAGAAAGAGAGAGAGAGAGAGGAGAGAGCTCTCGGTTTGTTGGTTCATTTCTCCAAAGCCCACAGCAGGGACTCCACCCTACACGGGTGGTCACAGCCCAGTTACTTGAGCCATCACCGCTGCCCACCCAGCCCCTGGCTCTGCAGCAACAGGAAGCCAGAGTCAACAGCCAGAGCTGGGAATCGAACCCAGGGACTCCGACGTGGAATGCGGGCATCCTAACTGGCAGCTTAATTTCAAGCCCGATGCGGGCAGCCTTCACTCTTCCACGAGTCTGCTTCGAAACACCAACGTGTTTAGTGTTGAGGAAGTGCCATTTTTTCGTTGGTTTCCTGTGCTTCTGGTGTCAGGCCGGGGACTCTCTGATCCACAGGCAGGAAGTGTCAACGGTTTAGCTCTTCCACCGATTTCATTCTGAGTTGTCGCTCGCACTCGGGATGAATGCACGGTTGACTTTATTCTTGCGCGTGTGGCTGTCCAGGTGTCTCATTTTTCACAATGGACTTATTTCCTCCTGGAAGTGTCCCAGCATCCTGATGGAAAGCCGCCTACACCACGAGGGCTTGTTTCTGGGCTGTCTGTTCCATTTACCTCTATGTCTATCCCAGGACAGCACAGCCTGCCTGTTTCTATACGCATTATCTCATTTCACCTCCTCTACCTTTTTATTGTATCAAAATCCATTGTGTTGCACTGATGTATTCCCGTGAGTTTCGGCTACTAGCCTCTGATCTCTCTGACGGTAGGATTCATTTTCTCATCTATTTCTGTTCCCCTTACACAGATACAATCAACAGGCCACGGAATAAGCTCACCCCTGTTTTGTGCCGAGCACCGTGGAGCAGTGAGGTTGAGCACTGCCGGACAACTCCCCGTTCTCTCTTGGAACAAACGATTGAAAGTGGATTTCAGTAGATGACAAATAACCCCCTGCCCCCGCAGTGAGGATTCACCAGGAAACATGGACACACCTATACTTGGTAACTGGGAAGTTTTTGGGAAAATGACATTTCAAAGATAAACATTTTGCTACCAAAAAAAATTTTTTTTGAAAGCCAGACATAGTCTTTTCATAATATCCATTTCCATGAACTGTTGGAAGACCCAGCATATGCGCAGATTTCAATTTTTTTTTTGCACCAAAATCAACTCGGTTTCAATTTCCCAGGGACTTTCGGAAGCACCCTTGCGTTTGGAGCATTCTCTTTGGGTTGTGGGGGAACGCCACGGTTGCATCGTCCAGAGAAGCCTGCTCCTTCTCTCTGGGTGTCTCCTCCCGGGAGGGGCACAGGCAGACTGACCCGCCTTGCGAAGGTGACCAGATGTCCTGCACATGTGTACTGTCTCTCCACCACCGTGGAGTCTTTGGAGGTCTCCCCCCGCCGGCCCCCCAGAGGCATCTCCCTGTGTGTGTGTGGGGGGGGGATCTGAGCTGTGCTCACAGCAGCTCCTGTGGAACTGGCCACGAAGCCCGGGCCAGCTGCTCTGCTGGGTTTGGGGACGAGGCATTTACATCTGCATGAGAGCACACCAGACAAAACAAAGATAACCACGTGCGCCTGCAGCCTCCCAGGATCTCAGAACCGGCCGTTTTGTCTCCAGCTGCTCAGCGCATAAAATGGGATTTGGCAGGCTTCTCTTGTGGGTCTTTCCTCAGCGAGTTTTCAGCTTTTGCTGGACGGCCAGGCCTCTGTGAGTCAAGAATGACGACAACAAAGATAAAAGAATAGGTGAAGAGAAACCGCACACTTGGAGCCGACTCCAGTACCTGACTGGTCACGCGGGCCCTCTTCTGGAATAGCTCATGGATTCTAGATGTCGCGTCCTTCACCAGTGGCGCCCCTCCGCTCTCCAGTGTCAGGGAGCTCTGTCTCAACTCGTCCAGCGCTTTTGATTTAATTTCAAGCTGATTTTCTATATCCTGAAAGGGCAAAAAGCAAAGACTTTCAGTGTACAACAGTTCACACGGCAGAGGCGACAGTTTACTTTTTTCAAGCAAAAATGGCAGGAGAAATTGCAATTAACCAGCATTACACGAAAAACTTTTTTTTAAAAGATTTATTTTATTTATTTGAAAGAGTTACAGAGAGAGGTAGAGACAGAGAGAGAGAGGTCTTCCATCCTCTCGCTCACTCCCCAGATAGCCACAATGGCCGGAGCTGCGCCTATCTGAAGCCAGGAGCCAGGAGCTTCCTCCAGGTCTCCCACATGGGTGCAGGGGCCCAAGCACTTGGGCCATCTTCTACTGCTTTCCCAGGCCATAGAAGAGAGCTGTATTGGAAGAGGAGCAGCCGGGACTCGAACCGGCATGCATATGGGATGCCGATGTTTCAGGCCAGGGCTTTAACCTGCTGCGCCACAGCGCCCGCCCCACACCAAAGACATTTTAATCAGGACACACTCTGAATGCCCTCACAGCTCTGCATTTGGCGACTCTGGGCAACAGGTCCTTATTGTCAGAGAGAGCAAGGAAAATATCCAGGGGCGCTGGTCCCCAGGCCACGTCTGGCCTGCAGTGGCTGTGGGACCAGTCGTGAGGGTCACACCTCAGTCTCTGCTTCCTCATCTGGAGAACAGTGATGACAGACCACACAGCTGAGGGATGACGGGAAACCAGGAGCAGGGGCATTGAAAGCACGGTCACATACGTGCAAAGTTCATGGACAGCGCGTGTGGTGCGAGATCTGTGGGGCACTGCAGTATGTTTTTTGGATGCCATCATAAACTTATCTTTTCATTCCATTTTCTGTGAGCTTTCTGAAGTTCTCTCATGTGACAGGTTATACGGCAGACACTGGTTAACTCTGTCAGCAATAGCTCCAGTACATCCTAGTTTGTTAAGTCACTCTTAAGAGGCACTACCCCCAGCCCGGCACCTGCAGGAGCCCTCAATGATAGCGGAGCCGGCAGTCCACAAACACTGCTGAGCAGGCCAGCAGCAGGGATGCCCCATCTCGGCAGAGGGGTGGGGCAGGCAGCTTATCCACCTTTCCCAGGGCTGGGACTGAAATCCAATTTGGAAAAATTAGACAGAGATTTTAATTATGAAAGAATCACAGCTCATTATAGTACATTAGGAAAATGCAAAAGATCTTCGGGATTCGGAGGGATTCATTATAAATTCCTTTCCAATCTGCAAATGAACAGATCTGGGATACTCACGGGTTCATGGTTTACTCCCCAAATGGCTGCAATGGCCGGGGCTTGGCCAGGCCAAAGCCAGGGGCCAGGGGCTACATCTGGTTCTCCCACATGGATGCAGGGGCCCAAGCACTTGGACCAGCTCCTGCTGCTTCCCCAGGTGCATTAGCAGAAAGCTGGATGGGAAGTAGAACAGCTGGGAATTGAACCAGTGCCCGTATGGGTTGCAGGTGTCACAGGCAGTAGCTTAACCCATTGCATCATAGCACCAGCCACAAGTTGCTATTTTTAATTTGAGAGAAAGAGTGGCAAGGTTGGGGGGTGCTCTTACCTGCTGGTTCAGTCCCCAAATACCTGCAATGGCCAAAGCTGGGTGAAGCTGAGGCCAGGAGCTGGGAACTCAACCCAGGTGTCCCATGTGGGTGGCAGGAGCCCAGTTACTCAAGCCATCACTACAGCCTCCCACAGAGCCGATTTGCAGGATGAGAATATTCAACCCAAAGATTCTGATGTGGGAGATGTGGGGCTGTACACTCGCCCCCTAAACTTAGTTTTCAATTCTAGTTTTTCCTACGAGCTTTTGAAGTACCCCTTGTAAAACCCAGTAACCTAGGGGCCAGCGCTGTGGCAGAGCAGGTAAAGCCGCTGCCTGTGGTGCCAGCATCCCATATGCGAGCCGGTTCGAGACCTGGCTGCTCCACTTCCAATCCAGCTCTCTGCTGTGGCCTGGGAAAGCAGTGGAAGATGGCCCAAGTCCTTGGACCCCCGCACCCATATGGGAGACCTGGAAGAAGCTCCTGGCTCCTGGCTCCTGGCTCCTGGCTCCGGGCTTCAGATCAGTGCAGCTCCAGCCATTGTGGCCAACTGGGGAGTGAACCAGTGGATGGAAGATTCTCTCTCTCTCTCTCTCTCTCTCTCTCTCTTTCTGCGTCTCCTCTCTCTGTGTAACTCTGACTTTCAAATAAATAAATCTTAAAAAAAAAGAAAAAGCAGAAGCATCATCTGGGGTCTATTAAAACAGGACTCAAGCCAACTACTGAGCGCCTGTGAGCATCTTAGCCACCACAGGTTCCCCAGGCGTGCACACAGCCAGCCAGCCCTGAGAAACCTCGAGTCTGGTAGAAGACGCACAAGCAGGCAGATAAGTGGGTTCCGGACAATCTCTGACCGCGTCGTGTTGCACGGGCTCCTGGAGAAGCCTATTTTACTACTTTTCCTCCATCTCTTTACAGGCTTTTGCAAAGATGCATCCACAAAAGACTTAAAAAACAATCACAATGGGAACAAACCAGCCAACCCACACAATGACAGAGGCGGGGCACGCAGGAAGAAGCACTCAAGGTGTGTGTCGGAGCTGAGGGAGGAGCGCAGGTGCTCTGGCTGTGCTGTCAGGCCCCAAGCTGCCAGGTGGGGCTTCCCAGAGGGACCTGCAAACTCTGGCAAAGACAGTGGGCGGTCAGAGGGAAGGGGCGAGCTCCATGCAGGCGCAACCAGGGGCAAGCAGCAATGCACATGCCAGGGAAGCAGGCCAGCGTGAGAATCAGGACGCCCATGCTCCCGAGGGGGGCTATCACAGGGCGTCAGAGCCCCAGGCCTCAGTCTACACGAGGTGTTTTTGCCAACGAGCACAATGAAGGCAAGAAATTGTTTGTAACTGGCAAAATTACTGGAGCATCAGAAATGGATTCTCAATGGTAAGATTATATGAACCCAAAAGAGGAGGACTGGCTAACCCACTGCAGACCAATCTGTCGCCGTCTGTTGAATGGCATGTAAGAACTGAGCCTAGCCTGCTGCCTTCACACTGGGCGACAATCCCCACAACAAGCTGCCATGTGGTTTGGCGTGTGGTCTAGAATCCAAACATTCTGGCTGCCTGGAGCTGCCCACTGAGACACTGGACTTTCGCTTCTGGAATACTGATGCATCTGCCCTTAGCAAACCTTTCGTGCGCAGTGCTGGGTGCTGCACCCCAAAGTGCAGAGAGCTGGGGCTTCACTGAACACACAGGAACTATTCTTAGTGCCTGATGGTGCATCCATGTCTCCACAGTGGTGGAACTTTGCTGGGCATTTGTTTCATTCCAATGCCAATGTGATGGAGAGCCTGGATCCACCTCCAACCTACTCAGGGCTGCTGGGATCTACCCAGAAAAGACAAATAACCGGGTGAGACTTAGCTGGTTTGGGTCTTCTGGCAACTGCCATTGGGGAGCGGGGTCACAGAGGCACGAATGCACCTTGAAAACACAGGAACTCCATTCTCTGGGCCAGGTGCAGCCCCTGAAGGCTGGCCGTGACCTTCTGTGTTTCAGAAACACCACTCCGTGGCCGTGTGGGGAGTCAGGGAGGGGGCTGGAGGGGCGCTGCCCTGTGACATCCAGGTGGCATCCAGGGTGACCACAGGAAAGCCACAGTGAGGACAGAGACGGGAAGGCTGGAAATAGGAATGTGACTACAGAGAAGACGGCTGGCTGTGGTGGAATGTCAAGGTTGCAACATCCAGAGAAGGCTGCTCCTTCTCTCTGGGTGTCTCCTCCCGGAAGGGGCACACACAGACTCTGCCATGCCTTGCAAAGGTGACCAGAAATTCTGCACATGTGCACTTTCTCTCTACCACCATGCTGCATTTTTTTCGGTCTTTGGAGTCCCCTCCCCCACCTCCAGGGGCATCTCCCTGTGTTGGGGGAATCTGAGTTGCATCTTCTGTGGATCTGGCCAGGAAGCACTGTTGGCGTGGCTGCTGGACTTCTGTGGCCAGTACTGTCATGTCACCTTCTCGGTACAACTAGGACCGGATGCTGTCGCCCAGGCCCTCCCGCCTCCGCCCCTGACAGGCACAGCCAGGAAAGTGATGCGTCTGTGTAGCAGGTGCACTGCGCACCACCTGCACATCACCGAGAGCGGAGGTGTTGGATGGATGGGGGAATGACCCCTCCCCCATACCGGGGCAGTGCTGAAGAGGGGATCAGACCACACTGGGGAGAGGGCACTTGGCAGACAGAGCAGCTGAACAAACAAGGGCCCGGATGGCACCCTGCAGGCCCAGGTGGGATTCAGACACAGGTTCCTAGGGCAGTGGGCCTTCCAAAACTCACCACCCAACAGTGGGAGAAAATCAGCCTCCTCTGTGAAACGACAGAGTGCAATACTCAAAACAGTGGAAACCATCGCGTAATATTGGGAAGACTGAGATAGGAATAACAAACAGAAACTGGAAAGCGGGGCCAGTGCTGTGGCACAGCGGGTTAAAGCCCTGGCCTGAAGAACCGGCATCCCATATGGGCGCTGGTTCTAGTCCCGGCTGCTCCACTTCCGATCCAGCTCTCTGCTATGGCCTGGGAAAGCAGTAGAAGATGGCCCAAGTCCTCGGGCCCCTGCATCCACTTGGGAGACCTGGAAGAAGCTCCTGGCTCCTGGCTTCGGATCAGCTCAGCTCCGGCCGTTGCGGCCATGTGGGGAGTGAACCAGCGGATGGAAGACCTCTCTCTCTGTCTCTACCTCTCTCTATAACTCTGTCTTTCAAATAAATAAAATAAATCTTAAAAAAAATATAAGAAAGAAACTGGAAAGCATCGCCTTGCAAGCTGGCTTTGTGCATCCCCCGCCTCCTGCGCAGTTCTTAAACCTCTCAAGAAGTCATGACAATGACCAGGAAAACACCCACTCTGCTTCTCGCAGAAACATCGGCCCCTTGCCATGTGGTAAAACCTGGGGGGGGGGGGGGATTACAGAACCTTTGCAGGAAGCAAGGCAAAGCGGGGAACGTGCGGAAGAGCCTCCAGAAATGACGACAAAGCGGGCTGCTCCCTGGGCTGCCCCGCGAGCCGCGGGGTCAGGGCGCCGGCAGCCCCTCTCACCTGGCACTCGAGCAGCACCTTCTCCACCGAGACCACGGTCTCCGGTCGCTGTAGAGTCCGCAGCCTCTCTTCCTGAGCCTCCATCCAGTTGTCCAGCATCTGTATTTTGTTTTCATGCTCAGTGACGCTTTCCAAAAGCTGCTCTAGATGCTGTATCTGCGAGTGACCAACAGCAAAATGGTATGGACAAATGTCCTTAAACCACATGCTTTAAAATGTGACTGCCGTGTGTCACTGCTAAAGGGACAATTCTGTTTCTTCTCCAATTTCTGATTTTATGCAATAGTAAGATGCCCCCAGTAACTTCTGGAATCAAGATTCATCAACCAGGAAAACATCATACTTTATGAAATAAGCCAGGCCCCCAAAGGACCCACACCTATGTTCTTCCTGACCCGTGATAACTAACAGAGCACCAGAAAGGAAATCCATGGACGTGACATTGACGCTCTGAGAAGCAATGACTTTGAACGGCCCTGTCTCAGGTGTTGAGGAACAGGTTTTGTTATTTTTCCCCCACACTATTTGTTGAGCTCTTAACATAGAGTTAATCATATGTGTATAAATTTAATTGAAAATTCAAAATTTATATTTATTAAATAAAAGTTAAAAAAAAGAGTCACGGAGTTAAAAAAAAAAAAAGCACCTGCCAAAAAGCTACATGCTTTTTTCTTCCTTTTTTTAATCTTTTCAAACCTGAAATAGCTTTGTCCCTTTGGAACATCCCTGCCACCGGAAATGTCCAAATCCTAGACCACTTAGTGGCCTGACACAATGAATGACACTTTGCTAAATAAGGTTTCCCCTTGTCACTCGCCCAACTCAACTTCGCACAAGGGACTCTCGGCAGCAACACGAGAACCAAACTCCAAGAGTGAGACGGCGGTGTCAGGATGAGCTACGGATCAGGAAGCCGCCTGGAGAATGCCCAGACCGAACACGCACCTTCCTGTTCAGGGCCCCGTGAACTTGGTGCCACCTGCGGTTCATCTCCCCCAGGTCCTCGGCAAACGCGGTCCTCTCGTAGCGCTTGCTCTCCACGTCACAGGTGCTTAACTGAAGTAGCGACTGGTTCACAAAGTCCACTATCCACTGCTTATAGTCCATCTCCATTCGAAACTCCTGAAACCAGCGAGCACAAGTGAGCACCCAAAGCCCGCGTGGAACCCACCGCACCCTGCTTCCCTCCATCCAGCAGGGGCGCCCGTGAGCAGTCACCCTCCACCTGCCCCAAGCCCCCAGCAGGAGTCAGAGCCGAGATCCTCTTGGGGAATTACATTCCTGGGAATGGAGAGACTCACTGCTTTCAAACGGACTTTCTCAAAGGGAGCACGAGCATGGCAGCTGTGGTCACATGAACCAGACTGCATAGGAACCAAACCAGCTACAACAAAGGGCGCCACTGGAATTCAGGGCTCCCTGAGGGCTTATGGAAATGCTGGGTGGGAAAAGAGGTTAAGGCTCTCCCAGGAAACCCAGAACACCATTAAGAAAATTCTTCTGGTTGCATGTTTTCCCTCCAACTGACGTGCCTTCTTGTTTTTAAAAAAACTCTTTGAGAGGCAGAGGGGAGGGAGAGAGAGAGAGAGGTCTGATCCAGTGGTTTGCTCCCCATGGCTGGGCTGGGCTGAAACCAGGAGCCAGGAGTACAATCCAGGTCTCCAAGGTAGGTGACAGGGGTCCAGTTACTGAAACCATCACCGCTGCCTCCCAGGATCTGCGGGAGCAGGAAGCTGGAGTCAGGCACCAGAGCTGGGAATTGAACGCAAGACTGCTGGAGGCTAGGCTAACACACACGCCCCGGGGGCCTCAGTGAATGAAGAAGACCGCGGCTCCCTTCGTGGAATTACTTTGTGCTTCCGCAGGAGGCTTCTAACTTGCGCCGCGGAGCCTGGGGACAGCTCAGCGCCTTCGAGGGCGCTCTCCATGGAGTCCATCCAGTCGATCATTTCTGTGATTGCTTTGCGAGACGGCAGTTTCTCCATCTGTAGCTGCAAGGACAAAAGTGCCCTGTGAGTCTCCTGGTTACCCAAAGGCATCAGCACCTCCCTGGAGACGATACCTGGCTTGATAAGAGGTCTTGCTACAACGTTCTGCAGGCTACTCGCAAAAACAGACGCAGCATTCAAGCTAAGTATTAGGCGACCCTCAAACAACGACTTTGACCTCCGCAGTGGCACAGATACACCGGGAGATAAAGTAATTAAGGCTGCTTTCTCTCTTAGGGACGATCCGCCGGAGGAGAGTGCAGTAATTAAGACCTACATTCAGTGGTGCTGCAGAGACACAGGTGGTGTCAAGGAAAATTACTGAGTCGGAGAAATCTTTGCAAGAGGCGGGGAGCTGTCAAGCGAATGCTAATTTAGACTCTCTGTCCCCGATGCTTACCTGGTGCAGCTTCTCCTGAATATCTGGAAGCTGAGTGATGAGCAGCGTCCACTTTTGTTCAAACTGTGCTAAGCAGGCTCTCAGGGTGGCCGTGTCAGCCTCTTTGAGATGCAGAAGCTGGTCCCCGGTGCTGACCACGGCTGTCTTCAGGGAGGACTTCTCGTCCACCTCCTTTGTGAACTCCTGAAAGGAAACTCAAATTCAGAGGGTTTAAAAATTTCAACAGAGCCCAGCATGACTAAGAGTCGGAATAACCGGGTGGAGTCCGACACTACACATGGCACATATTTGAACACGTATGTTTGCACACACACACATGCATGGACACACATGCACACACCTTTCCCAAGTGTCTGGCACTACTCCAGGCATTAGCAATAGCTGGATAGGGAGGTACAAAGAGAAGGCATCTGCCCTGGAGAAGCTCACAGCCCAGGAGATTAATATTTTTAAAAGCAGGAGTCATTATTGTCAATGTAAGCTTTACAAGAAACTATGGATCACAACACAAAATACACGTTAAACACATGCAACAAATGTTCAATCAAGGTAAGTGAAACCTTTCCTATACACAGCTTCTTTCAAGCGAATGTCAAAGTATTTACACTGGGGCCAGCGCTGGGGCACAGCAGGTTAAGCCGCTGCCTGTGGCACTGGCATCCTATACGGGCATTGGTTGGAGTCCTGGCTGTTCCATTTCTGATCCAGCTCCCTGCTAATGCACCTGGGAAAGCAGCGGAGGATGGCTGAAGTGCGTGGGTCCCTGTACCCGTGTGGGAGACCTGGAGGAAGCTCCTGGCTCCTGGCACCGGGCTTCCACCCGGCCCAGTCCCCACGACTGTGGCCATTTGAGGAGTGGACCAGCGGATAGAAGACCTCTCTTTCTGTCTCTGCCTTTCTGTCTGTAACTCGGTCTTTCAAATAAATGAAAATAAATCTCAAAAAAATAAAATAAAAGTATTTATATTTTAATGCCATTCCAAAGTGAGTAACCACCTCTGCAAAATATGAAAATGGAGAAGGCTGGAGGAAAAGACAAAAGGGTCTCCTAGGTCTCCTAGTAGCTGATCTTGTGAAAGTAATCCTTTTTCTTTTTCAAAAACAACTCAAAAGGTAGAATAAAAACTGTTTAGTAAAAGCATCAATTCCGCATACAAGTCAAAACCTTGCATGCATTAATTTTCACATTTATGAATTACTAAATCTAAATTTTATATATATATATAAATAAAATATTTTGGGTCAATTAAAATATATGTGGCTATTTTTCAAAAACTTCGTGGAAAGTGGAATTGAAAATAAGTTTAGGGGAAGGCATTTGACTCAGTGGTTAAGAAGCCAGCTAAGACACTGGTGTCCCACATCAGAGCGTCTGGGTTTAATTCCTGGCTCCACATCCTGACTCCATCCTCCCGCTGATGCAGTCCCTGGGAGGCAGTGGCGACGGCTCCAGTATCGGGGTTCCTGCTGCCCACCTGGGGGACCTGCACTGCGTTCCCAGCTCTTGGCTTTAGCCCAGCCCAGCCCAGCCCAGGCTGCTGTTGAGGAGTCAACCAGAGGAAGCAAGCCTTCTCTCTCTCCTTTTCTCTCTAATAAATTATTAATGATAATAATAACGATGTACACAGGCAATATTGGTATGCAAGCGTTTCAAAATCTTTTGCAGCAAAATGAATTTACCTTTTTTTTTCCATGAACTTTTTGAAGTCCCCTTGTACGTGATCAGCAGCCACTATCAGCAGCCTACGCCTTATCCCTGATCCACACATCACATCAACCCTGACTTTGCTTTGCTGGATATTTCTTAGTTGTTTTTTTTTTTTTTAATTTATTTTTATTTATTTGAAAGGCAGAAAAGACAGAGATAAAGAAAGAGAGATCTTCTGTCTGCTGATTCATTCCCCAGATATCCATGACAATTCGTGCGGGGCTGGGCTGAAGCCGGGAGCCAGGAGCTCAACCCAGGTCTCCCTGTACTCAAGCCATCGTGCTGCCTCCCAGTGTCTTCATTAGCAGGAAACTGGTGTCAGGACCCAAACCCAAGACTCCAGCATGGAGTGCAGGCATTCCCAAGCGGCCCCTAACTGCTATGACAAACACCCACCTGCGGATTCATCTCTGCCCCATAATTATCTGAACACATCCTACAAGAACTTACAAAGAAGCGGCTTATGTTGCTTCTGACTGTGTCCAGATCCTGAGACACGTTGAGGGACTGCTCTTTCCAGTGATTCAGAGTTTGCTGGGCGGATCCCAGCCACCTGGTGAGCTCATCGGAGTCTCTGTTGTAGCTGAGGAGAAGAGCGGAGAGACACGGGATCAGAACGCGCTCTGGGGCGGGCGTGCGCTAGCAGAGTTTCTGCTGACTACCGCACTTCCCCCGTGCTGGCCAGTCCGAGGCGTTTGTCAGGATTCCGTCACGTTGTGCACCAGGACTCCTTCCCTTAGGGCTAACCTGGAACAAGGGCGCACTGTCTGTAAAGTCTCCAACATCCTTTTCATTTCCTTTTACAGTGACACCAAGGGACACCAACGGGCGAGGACAGAAATTATTTTTACACATCCAATGTCGTCAGACATTTGTTTATAGTAAAATTATAATGAGCAAAATATGCATATATAAAATATATATAACAAGTGTCTATAAAATTTGCATATATATATATATATATATATATTTGCCAGCCCTTGTCTAAGTTGTTTAACAGTGAGCTGCTGCTGGCTGGATGTAACACACTGATCAGATATGCTATAAAGATCCCGACAAAAGGCTGTCCTTCTTGTAACTTGTGAACGCCTTGGGTCAGGACAGCCCCTGTGAGAGACAGAAAGACAATGAGGGTTAAATGCCCTGTGTTCACCATCTTCTTCCAGTGGCTCAAGATCACACCAACCAAGAAAACCAAATTCTCGGAAGAACCCAAAAGGCGTTTTCCCATTATCCTACTAGCTAAAAATCGTGAAGGTCTTCTTGAACGTTAAAGACTTCTGAAAGTGGGCAGGAAAGAACCTCACAGTGACACGGGCTGGGGAGTCTCCAAAAAGTTCATGAAAAATGCACATTACAAGAAGTAAAACTAGGCTGGCGCCGCGGCTCACTAGGCTAATCCTCTGCCTTGCAGCGCCGGCACACCGGGTTCTAGTCCTGGTCGGGGCGCCGGATTCTGTCCCAGTTGCCCCTCTTCCAGGCCAGCTCTCTGCTGTAGCCAGGGAGTGCAGTGGAGGATGGCCCAAGTGCTTGGGCCCTGCACCCGCATGGGAGACCAGGAGAAGCACCTAGCTCCTGGCTTCGGATCAGCGCGGTGCACCAGCTGCAGTGCGCCGGCCGCAGTGGCCATTGGAGGGTGAACCAACGGCAAAGGAAGACCTTTCTCTCTGTCTCTCTCTCTCACTGTCCACTCTGCCTGTCAAAAAAATAAAAAAAAAAAAGAAGTAAAACTATGCACAGATTTCCAAAAATGAGTTTTTAAAGATTTATCTATTTGAAAGGTAGAGTTACAAAGAGGAGACAGAGAGAGAGAGAGAGAGAGGGAGGGAGGGAGAGAGAGATTGATCTCCTACCCACTGGTTCCACAGTCCAGGCTGGGCCAGGCCGAGCCAGGAACACAGAACTCCATCCAGGTCTCCCACATGGGTGGCAGGGACCTAGCACTTGGGCATCAGCCACTGTTTTCCCAGACACATGAGCAGGGAGCTGGATCAGAAGTGGAGCAGTGGGGCCTTGACCTGGTGCTCCGATATGGGATGCTGGCTTTGCAAGTGGTGGCTTAACCAACTATGTAACACGAGGCTGGCCCCAGACTCCAAAAAGGTTTTGCACCAAAATAAAGTTATCTCTCATTTATTTACTAGTTGAGAGGTAGAGAAACAGAATCAGATGGATGAGCCAGAGATGGACAAAGCTCCCACCCTCTGGTTCACTCCCCAGGTGCCTGCAACAGGGCCAGGGCTGAATCCAGGAGCCTGGAACTCAATCCAGTCTCCCACATGGGGGGCAGGGACCCGGTCCCTGAGCCATCCCCACTGCCTTCCAGGGTGTGGATGAGCAGGAAGCTGGCGTCAGAAGCTGGAGCCAGGGCACTCCAGGTGGGATGAAAGCAGCTTCTTCAGCTTCCATTGCAAGGCTTACACCGACCTTTTAAGTCTATTTTCCATGAACTTTCTGAACCTCACTCACATACATCATCTCACAACATCAGTCCCACTTGCCATAGACATGCATCAACAGTCGCCACCAAAATGACCGCATATTGCCTGTGCGTAGCAAACAGACATCCGAGATCTAGAGCCCATTTAGCTCGGAAGAGAACGCAAGGCAGAACGGGGGGTTGGCAGCCAAGTGTCATTGCCTGTAGAACCCCACGGGGGTCTTTCGCTACAGCAAAACTGGGCATGCGTGCCTCCTGGGACGACCCACCTGCGCAGATGCTTCAGCTGCGTCTGCAGGCGATGCAGCTCCCGGTCAAGCCTCTTGTCCAGCGACAGCCACTGCTCCTCCAGTTTGGCCATCTGGCCCCCTAGTTCGGGGCAGCTCACGGTGGCCAGCAGCTGTTTGCCTTCATTCAGAGTTTGGTATAGCCGGACATGCTTTCCATCGACGTTGCGTTTTATTTGCTAGCAGAGGTAAAGTCACAGAATGAATGATTGAATTATTATTTGTTTAAATTATATTGGGGGCACTTGCAAAGGTTCGTGAAAAATGGAATTAAAAAACAGGTTGACGTTGGTGCAAAAATTTCTTGGAATCCATGTGGTTTTTTTTTTTTCATAATTTACATCTGCCATGAACATTTGGATGACCTCTCATATGTACAAATACTGTATTTATTTATTTTTTAAAGATTTATTTATTTGAAAAGCAGAGTTACAGAGAGGCAGAGAAAGAGAGAGAAAGAGAGAGGTCTTCCATCTGCTGGTTCACTCCCCAAATGGCCATAACGGCCAGAGCTGAGCTGAGCTGAAGCCAGGAACCAAGAGCTTCTTCCAGGTCTTCCATGCAGGTGCAGGGGCCCAAGGACTTGGACCATCTTCTACTGCTTTCCCAGGCCATAGCAGAGAGCTGGATCGGAAGTGGAGCAGCAGGACTTGAACCGGCACCCATATAGGATGCCAGCATCGCAGGTGGGGGCTTTATCTGCTAAGCCACAGCACTGGCCCATAAACACTGTATTTATAAATGTATTACAGGAACTGGCTTTCTGGCACAGTAGGTTAAATTGCCACCTGCAATGTATCCCTTATTACAGTGATGGTTGGAGTCCCGGCTGCTCCATTTCCAATCCAGCTTCCTGCAAATGCACCTGGGAAAGCACTTGGGAGACCCGACTCCTGGCTTCAGCCTGGTCCAGCCCCAGTCAGAAACCCCGAGAGGACCCTGCTGGCCTGAGTTGTCCCCACCCAGTCTCCCACTGTAGATTAAGATCCAGACATGAAGGGGATCAATCAGAAAATATCTGTCTGTTTTCCATAAGAGGTAAACAGAAGAGAAAAAAAAAAATCATTTGTAGAGTCTTTTTAAAAGGAATCAACAGGGTGAGAGGAGAATTCTAGAAGAATCAGTTAAAACAGATGGCACATTATTAATCCAACTTCAAGCACAGAACATAAAATTCTTCAGGCAAACACAATGACCCCCTGTAGGGACTGTCTGTAGGCAATTATCTTCCACAGCTGGGTTCAGCGAATGCTTTTAGTCTGACAGCTGTTTAATCTTTAACAACAAATTATGATCAAAATAGAATTTTTGTTATTTTTCCAATTAATTTAAACCTTTTTTTTAAGACAACCAAAAAAATTCTACTTCCAATGCCCTTTCCATAGTATACTATTTGTAACCCTCCCCTCTACCTGAGCCTGTGGGCTAGAATCAAAACTCACACAATGTGAGTTTATTTTTTAAAGATTTATTTGTTTGAGAGGCAGAGTGAAAGGGAGAGAGGAAGAGATCTGTCCACTGGTTCACTCCCCAAATGCCCACAACATGACAGGCCAAAGCCAGGAGCCATGAACTAGCTGTGGGTCTCCCACACGGGTGGCAGGGACTCAAGTCCTTGAGCCACTATCTGCTGCTTCCCAGGCACATCAGCAGGAAGCTGAATCAGAAGTGGAGCAGCAGAAACCAGTCACTCAGATATGGGATGCTGGTCTGTGGCACTTGGCTTAACCCATGTGCCGCCATGCCTACCCCCAACATCAGTGTCTAAGAAATCGCCCTAATATTCTAAGCCCTGGCTTGCCATACGCTTCCTCTTCAGAACGCCTCTATAAAAGTTTTAATTTTTTCCATTTTTTTTTTCCCACAGGAGACAGACATGTGCTGGCCACTTGGTTGGTGGGATGCTGGGCCAGTATCTGAGCATGATGAGTTTGGAGGGATGTGTATTTGGCATAGCAGTAAAGACACCACTTGGGACACCAGTACACCATTTTGGGGTGCCGGGGTTCAAGGCCCAGCCCATTCCTGGTTCTAGTTTCCTACAGATGTGGACCCTGGGCGGCTGCAATGGCTCACATAAATGGATCCCTGCCACCCGTGTGGAAGACCTGCTCTGACTTCCCCACTCCCAGCTTTGGCCTGGCCCAGCCCTGGCTGTTGTGGGTATCGGGAAGATGAGCCAGCAGGTGGCAGATACTTCTCTATGTCTGTCTGTCTCTCTCAAATTAAAAAAAAAAAAAAATCAGTTGGCTCAACTTCAAATGCCACACAACGAACACCTGCATTCATTCAACAAGCCAGAAGGTTCCCTGAATGCAATGGTGACATCTGTCAGTCACTCACAAACCTCTCCATGACCTGAGGAGGACCACACATAAGATGGGCTTTATAGGATATGTCTTTCTTTTCATCCAGAAAATTTATTTCTTTGGTTATTTATTTTAAAGATTTATTTATTTGAAAATCAGAGTTACAGAGAGCAGAAGAGACAAAGGAGAGATATCTTCCATCCACCGGTTCACTCCCCAGATGGCCATCATGGCCAGGGCTGGGCCCAGACAAAGCCAGGAGCTTCCTCTGGGTCTCCCATAGGAGCGACAGGGCCCCAAGCACTTGGGCCATTTTCTGCTGCTTTTCCCAGGTCATCAGCAGGGAGCTGGATTGAAAGTGGAGCATCGTGGATATGTGTGGGTGCCTATATGGGATACCAGGGTCCTAGCCAGTGGTTTTACCCACTAAGCCACAATGCCAGCCCCTGGAAAACTATTTAAAAGCCTTGCAATGATTTTACTAGGATCAAACCCATATTTGATGGGAAACAATCAGGGTCACATTAGATTGGCTATGTGATTGTTTCTCAATATAATGAGATTTAAAATGCTGTTTTAAATTCTATTTTTTCAGCTGTTCAGATGGCAACTTTTATATAATACTAAGACTAAACAACTCGGGCAGATGTCATAGCACAGCTGTTTAAGCAATCACTTGGGATGCCCGTATCCCAACCTGAGTGATAGCTAGAGTTTTTCTTTAAGATTTATTTTACTTATTTGAAATACAGAGTTACAGAGAGAGGTAGAGAGAGAGAGAGAGGTCTTCCATCTGCTAGTTCACTCCCAAGATGGCCGCAATGGCTGGAGCTGTGCCAATCCAAAGCCAGGAGCCAGGAGCTGCCTCTGGGTCTCCCATGTGGGTGCATGGAGTTGGACCATCTTCTACTGCTATCCCAGGCAGAGAGCTGAATTGGAAGTGGAGCAGCTGGGACTCAAACCAGTGCCCACATGGGATGCCAGAGCTTCAGGCCAGGGCTTTAACCCGCTGAGCCACAGCGCTGGTATCCAAGGCTAGAGTTTTGGTTACTCCGCTTCCAACCCAGCTCCCTGCTCATGTGCCTGGGAAACAGCAGATGATGGCTCAAGTCTTTGAGTTCCTGCCATCTGCTTGGGAAAACCGGATGTTGCTCCAGGCTTCTGGCTTCAGCCTGGCTCAGCCCTGGTCACCACAGTCATTTGGGGAGTCAAACAATGAATGGAAGATCTCTCTCTCTCTCTCTCTCTCTCTCTCAACTCTGCTTTTCAAATAAATCTTTAAAAAAATAAATAAATAAGGATCTTTTAAAAACGCTTAAGTATTTTAAGTTTCGGCTGAAAAGATTTGAAACTTGTTTCTATCGTATTGGTCATGTCCTCAAGGCCACTCACAAAACATCTTCAGGTTTTGCCTTGTCTGTGTCACTATGAGACTATGAGAATGACAACAGTAAAAGTGACAGGACAGAGTGAAGTCTGTTTGCGACGCTGTGGCAGGTAACGGGCCGCTGTCCATCTCCCAGGCTGTGTGCAGACAGGCTTCACCACAGTCATGGAGTAACTCACGTTACCAAGTCCGTCCCATTCTTCGGCATGTTTCCATGACAGCAGACACTGACATGCGCCCCCGCACCCCTGGAGACAGGTGGAACTAGGCTGACTGTGCGCATCACACAGCTCAGGAAACAGAGGCTTCGAGACAGGAAGGTCGCAAAAGCGGGACACAGGGAACCCCAGGCTGACAGGTCACACCCGTGCTAAGTGACGGAGCCAGGACTGAAACCTGGAACTTTAGGTACAGACCGACGGGCACACCAAGGAGCGCGCAGTCAAACCTGCAGCGTGCCAGAATACATCTGTCGGCGAGTTCTGCAGGGAACAGCGACTCCTTCCTGCTCACCGTCAGCGTCAAAGCCACCCCCTCAAAACAAGGCGAGCTGCAACAGAAAGCGCCAAACAGCGCCTCTGACAGAAGCAAAATACCTGGTAGAGTGAGATCCGTTCTGCTAATCTTTCCTCTGTCTCTTCCACCAGACTCACGGAGGGCAGTGTGGACAGAAGAATTTCCAGGTCCTTCTCAAGACACGCGTAGTTTTCATCAAATGCTTCCCATTTCTAAGAAGCAAGGCATAAAATCAGTGGGAGTCTTTTGGACAAGGACACAGCGGGTCACAAAACCAAAAACCAGCATGGAGTCCACACCAACATGAAGGCGCTGGCTCCAGGGGGTTCTGAGAGGCGTAGGAGCTCAGGAACAATGCAGATGCCACTGCTTTTGAGACGGAGGCTTTCAGAAATCTAACTGGCCTCAGTGTTTTACCCTCGCCTTGCCAAAGCGGACTGAGTGATGAAGGAAACAGATGATTTAGCTGGAGCGATGCCCGAAGCCCCTCCCTAGAACCTCACATCCTGACGGGGCCCTTCTCTTCCTTGGAAAAGCAAAGAACTAACTTACGAAGGCTTTTTCAACAGAAGCTATCAGGATGCTGCTACTGTCTTGCTCCAAGTCCAAGCCCAGCGTGCTACAGACCCACGAGTGCCTGTGTGACGGGGCGGGCTGAGACGGCATCAAGGTGAACCATGGTCCTGTCCTGGCTTCCTGCACGCCCCCAGCAGCCCTGGTGGGATCTCAGTGCCTGGGACAATCCCCATCTGCATTCCAACAGTGGGTCACCTGGCTTTCCCAGGGAGCTCACAGGGCCTGTGGAACCTCTTTTTTTCTTTAAATACCATGAACATGGTATGAAAATACTGCAAGTTAGGAAGCTCTTAGCCCAAGTGTTTCATATTTTGGAGTTTTTTTGGTGTGTTTTTGTTGTTGTTGTTGTTGTTATTGGATTTTGGAACAGTTGCATAAACCTCACTGGCTGAACAGCCCAAATGCAAAAATCTGAAACGACTTGAGGGTTTTGGATGAGGGCTGCTCAGCCGGCATCACTATCAGTTGGATACACCAGCTATGACCAGAAAATCTCATTACGCTGAAATAACACCGTATCACACCAGCAAGCTGAGTGCTTCCTTCTTATTGTCTGTCTCTCTTACGTGCTAACACTGGCTGTGAACGGCTCGCTAAGGCAAAGGGAAAACTTTACAACTGAGAATGACCCTCATACACGTGTCTCACACTTCTTTGAACTGAGACAAGATTAGCAACAGGGCACGAGGTCTCTTGAAGGGACACGGTTTCACCCTGGTGACCACATTCTAGGTCTCCGAGTGTTTGCAATTTTGTTTATTCCCACACAAACCCAAAGGCTGCAAAGGGGCTGGACCACTCCAAGTTCAAGTCGGAGAAATCCCGCCAAGCTGCGGTTCAGGAGGCAGCAGTGGGAACAAAGCCAAGGCTCCCCAGTCCTCATGCTCACAGGAATTCCCAGGTCAAGTGCGAAGCTAACGACGCCAATACCTGCAGCAAACTCTGCAGCGCCACGCCACGCTGGCGCGATTCCTCCTCCAGCAATTTAACTTCCGCCACTTGTTCGGCCCAAAATCCCTCTCTCTTTTGCAACAAAGGAGACACTTTGGAAGAGTATGTTTGGATGAACAACATGTCGGCAAGAAGCTTCTGGAAAAAAACCTATAAAAGACGGAAAAAGCTTTTAATGTTTATTTTTAAGCTGTGACTACCTGAAAAATCAATTATGTCAACTTTTTACTCATTTTTTTTTAAGAGTTAGAGAGAGAGGGAGAGAGCAAGAGAGAGCTCTCCCATCTGCTGGTTCATCCCTAAATGGCCACAATGGCCAGAGCTGGGCCAGGCCAAAGCCAGGAGCTTAATCTGGGTCTCCCATGAGGGTGCAGGAGCCCAAGCACTCAGGCCATCGTCCTCTGCTTTCCCAGGTGCATTAGCAGGGAGCTGGATTGGAAGTGGAGCAGCCGGAGCTCCAACAGGAACCCATACAGGATGCTGGCATTGCAGGCGGTGGCGTAATCCATTACACCACAATGCCGGCCCCATTTTTTGCTTTTTATCCCAAAATCAACACCTGTTACTCAACCAGTGTTGAGTGAGATGTACGAGAAGGCAGAAAGAAAATTGCAATGAATGCCTTAGTCTCTGAACACTGGTGGAATTTCAACAAAGTGTGTAAAGAAATGTTCCCTTTAAAGTAGTATTTGCTCTAAAATAATCCAGTTTAAGCAGAATACGTTATTGTGAGTCCATTTCAATTCCCAGAGAGAGCCTTCTAAAGCAGTGAGCTTTTAAAATGGTACAGAAAGGCGGCAGATTAATTTCAATACTACAGCTGGATGGATGGATGTGCAAATCCACCCAGCCCAAATATTCAAAGGAAAGGGCTCTCAACCCTGGCTCTAACTTCTTTTTTATTTATTTATTTATTTTTTTTTTATTTTTTGACAGGCAGAGTGGACAGTGAGAGAGACAGAGAGAAAGGTCTTCCTTTGCCGTTGGTTCACCCTCCAATGGCCGCCGCGGCCGGTGTACGGCGCTGATCCGAGGGCAGGAGCCAGGTGCTTCTCCTGGTCTCCCCTGGGGTGCAGTGGCTCTAACTCCTACTCAACAACACAGCTAAATAAAGGACAATTCGTGTGTATGTGGGGGATAGGAAAATCTTTGTCCTGAGGTTCCCACGTTTGTGCTGGAAGAAGCTTTTTTAAAATATTTATTTATTTATTTGAAAGTCAGAGTTACACAGAGAGAAAGAGAGGCAGAGAGAGAGAGAGAGAGAGAGAGTGAGAGAGAGAGAGGTCTTCCATCCGCTGGTTCACTCCACAGTTGGCCACAATGGCCGGAACTGAGCTGATCCGAAGCCAGGAGCCAGGAGCTTCCTCCGGGTCTCCCACATAGGTGCAGGGGCCCAAACACTTGGGCCATCCCCTACTGCTTTCCCAGGCTACAGCACAGAGCTGGATCGGAAGTGGGGCAGCGGGGACTCAAACTGGCACCCATATGGGATGCCGGCACTGCAGGCGGTGGCTTTACCTGCTACACCACAGCGCCAGCCCCATGGAAGAACCTTGTAAGAAGGTTTTCCTTCACACGGTTCTTCTCTGTGAGCTGCCTGCTGCCTCCTCTGCTTTAAAGGGATCCCTTATTATGTGAACCCTCCCTTTCCCCGAGGAGCACAGGTTCATAGGAGGGTCTCCCGCCCTCCCTCCTCTTCTCCCCTCCACCCTCCATACAATATTTACCTTCCAGTTTTTCTCAGACCAAGGAGGCATACTTCCCAAAGGCCCTCAACTATGAGCTTGCCAGAACCAAGGCCCTGTCCCACACATCTTTTGTATCAGCGCCTAGATTCCTGCACATCTTTAGGGCATGATCAGGAAAGTTTTGTTTGAGGCCAGTGCTGCGGCATAGCGGGTGAAGCCACCACCTGCAGTGCTGGCATCCCATATGGGTGCTGGTTCGAGTCCCGGCTGCTCCTCTTCCCATCCAGCTCTCTGCTATGGTCTGGGAAAGCAGTGGAAGATGGCTCAAGTCCTTGGGCCCCTGCACCCACATGGGAGACCTGGAGGAAGCTCCTGGCTCCTGGCTTCAGATCAGCACAGCTCTGACCATTGCGGCCAACTGAGGAGTGAACCAGCAGATGGAGACCTCTCTCTCTCTCTCTCTCTCTCTCTCTCTCTCTCTGTAACTCTTTCAAATAAATAAATAAATCTTGAAAAAAAGTTTTGATGAATGAAACAAATGGAAAATGAATGGATTTACTGTAACATTAGTATTAGAGATCTGGCTTTTGATCAGGTCTCAAGGAGCCTTCCAGCACCTGTTTCTCCTGTTAGATGCTCTTACAGTGTGCATCCTCCTCCGAGTTTTAATTTTGTCTGAAGACCACAGACAAACCTTCTCCATGAATGGAAGCATCAGGGCCTGTCCTCACTCACAATCCTATTCGGAAAGTTACTCAGGGTTACTGGTATCCGCTAAGCACTCTTAATTAAATGAATGAAGGCTGCCGTTTCCCCAAGGAAGAGAGCAGGGAGTTCCCGGTCACACCGAGAAAATCCTTACGGTTTGCGTCTGTGCGGAGGGCTCTGACCCACGTGTCTCACCTTGTGACTCTGTATCTGCGCCTGCAAAGCAGCTTTGCTCTTGGCTGGCTGCAGGTGGTCGTGGGAAAGCTTTTCCTTCCCGATACGCACTAGCTCCTCCACGCCTCGCAACAAGGCATCCTGCTGGCTCTCCGAGACAAAGGGGCTGCTGAGCGCTGAGTACCTGCTTCTGAGGATCGCCCACATGCTGTCGAGAACGTCCTGAGAGGGGAGAAAGTGAGTGTGCACAAGCGTTTTCGTCCAGCCGGGAAGCTAAGACAAAGAACAAACCGAAATCCGCCCGTGGAGGCCCCGGTCTCCATCCCTGCCGTCATCGCAGCTCCGGGTGGGCGCTTTCCGCTCACCTCTAACTTGGAAACCTCCTGGAGCAAAGCCCACGGCAGGTGAAGCCTCTCGCCTTCGGCTCGCAGCTTGGCCACTCGGCTCTCAGAGTTCTGCAGCTCCGCTGTGCACGCATCGGCTTTCTGGTGACAGACAACACAGAACAGGAAGTGAGGGCAGTACGCGTACTCATTAAAGAGGAATTCAACAGTACAGAAAGGGAGGGGCCCTCCCAAGGCTCCCACTGGCCCTCCCTGTCTCCAGCTCCCGTAGGGCCCTCGGAGCACGGCTGGTGCCCAGCGTGCTGTAAGCTTGGGCCAGCGGAGGCACAGACAGGCATATCCCAGACTGCCGCTCCCCACTTCCTCTTGAGCGTCAGCTCCTTCTTTATTTTTATTTTTGTAAAGATTTATTTGTGTATTTGAAAGGGAGAGTGATGGGGGTGAGTGGGGAGAGAAAGAGGACGAGAGAGAGAGAGAGAGAGAGATTCCATCTGTTCATTCTCTCCAAAAACTGGCTGCAAAGGCAGTGGTTAAAGCTGGGCCAGGCTGAACCCAGGAGCCTTGAACTCCACTGGCGTCTCCCACATGGGTGGCAGGGGCCCAAGCACTTGGTCCATCTTCTACTGCTTTCCCAGGCTGTAGCAGAGAGCTGGATCAGAAGTGGGGCAGCCGGGACTCAAACTGGCACCCACATGGGATGCTGGCCCTGCAGTTGGCAGCTTTACCCGCTACACCACACAGCGCCAGCCCTGTCCTGTGTCCTTAAAAAGAGTGCACACCCAAGTCCTAGTACAGCGCCTGGGCACAGGAGGTCTTCAATTAATGTTTGCTGAATGAATGAATGAAGTCGCATTGCTAGTGACGTTGCGATTCTGATGTGTAATCAAACAAGCAGACTAACATGTTCCCACACAACGGGTACCACATCGACCACATTCAGGATTCCACCGCGCCAGGCAGATCCGCGCGTGGTCTCTTGTGGTTCCAGTGCGCTGAGTGCAGCAAGAACGACCCGAGAGCTGCCCCTCACGGGCGGGTGTAACAGGCTTCATGTGGACTCCCTGGCTTCAGCCCGACCACTCCGGTCACAAACCAGTGGTTCAAAACCGCAGCTTCCACACGGGACTCTGGCCCAGTCAGGTCAACGGCAGGGGTTTGGGGTCATTACCTGCAGCTGCTCTCCAACGGCCTGGCCGCTCATTTCATTCAAAGACTGCTGCAAGGACGTCTTCTTCTGGGTGAGCTGATCATACAGCCGCTTGATTTCGCTCTGCACAGAAACGACACACGCACGGCACTGAGCGACCTCACTCAGGCCCTGCGAACCCTTCTCATGCTTAAGTGGAGTTTTAGACCTTTCGAGAGTGGAAATTGCAAACGTGTAAGAGTGGAATCCTGCATTATCATCTTTGAGCGTCGTGAGTGCCGAGCACACCCCTGCTCCCGACCGTGCCCAACCCCACTTCCCTTGATTGCTCTTTTTTTAATTAATTAATTAATTTATTTATTTGAAAGGTGGAGTTAGAGGCAGAGGCAGAGAAAGAGAGGGGTCTTCCATCTGCCGGTTCACTCCCCAAATGGCCACAATGGCAGGATCTGGGCTGATCTGAAGCCAGGAGCCAGGATCTTCTCCCAGGTCTCCCATGTGGCTGCAGGGGCCCAAGCATTTGAGCCATCTTCTGCTGCTTTCCCAGGCCATAGCAGAGAGCTGGACGGTAAGTGGAGCAGCCGGGACTCGAACTGGTGCTGCAGGTGGCGGCTTTACCCGCTGACCACACCGCTGGCCCCCCCTTGACTGTTCTTAAGCAAAGCCCACACACGCAGTCACCCTACCAGCACGTTTCAGTATGTATCGCTGAAAGATGAGGCTTCTTCCTTTTAAAAACACTACCCTACACTCTGCCCCAAATCAATAATTAATCCTTAAAATGACTATTTGGATAGAGTTCAAGCTTCTCTAATTGCCTGTATTTCTTTTTTCTTTTCTTTTCTTTTCTTTTTTTTTTTTTGGAGGGGACTTCAGTCAGGATCCAAAATGGGGCCTCATATCACAGCAGTGCAATATTTCTTAATTTATGTTTTCCTCTGCAGACCAAGCCCTACCATTTCTCTCTCTTGTGTGTGTTTGAAAAGTGCGGGTCATTTGTTTGTTCAGTTTCCCACCACTGGGATCTGGTGTTGTTGACCATGTTCCCCCTTCTTTATGCCTGCTCACTTGGATTCTAGAAGTTTCTTCAGATCTGTGCTCATTTACATGGACAGGACTCATGATGTGTTCAACCGTTTTCCTTAGACGATCTTAGTAGCTTCCCAACTAGTCTCCCTGCCTCAGTCTCCCCAACCTACAGTCCCCATTACACAAATGTCAGAAGAAAGCCAGCTGGAACAGCCACAGATTGTCATCGCTTTGCTCAACAACTGAGAAATTTAAGTGCAAATTCTCCCATATGGCAGCCAGGAAATGGGGAGACGGAACACGAGACAAGAAACATCACGTTGGCTCAAACGGACAAATTCAAACCTAAGGCTCGGGAAAGGACCTCCCTTCCAAATGGTCTCCAGCCCTGAGTAGCAGGAAGGTTTCCCCGCAGCCCTGCGCAATTCCTATTCTCGAACGCCGCTAGCAATACCGAGGAGCGGAAATTAGGGATCCGTGCTGTAACCGAGCTCGGTGCCAAAGCGGGCCGGGTGCCGGCAGTCCTACCTGGTAACTGCGCTTGTAGTCCAGGCCGGCTTTCAGGGACTTGCCTCTAGAGACAGCCGTGGCCCGGGCGTGCTCCAGGCAGGCTTGGAGCTGCTCCAGGCACTCGAGGAGCAAGCTGGTGTTCCTGCCGGGCCACGTCACGGCCTTCACAAGGTCACCTTTCTTGTTGCTCAGAGATAAATAAAGCTTCTTCAACTCCAGAGCCAGGGTCTGCAAACAGAGAGCGGCAGAGTGAACGGCTCTGGCTTCAGGTGGCTTCAGCGCTGGACCAATGAGCCAGGCTGCTGCGATGGCCAACATACGGGCTCTGGAGAAGGGCCCTACCTCGTAGTGCACCTGCTGTGCCGAAACGTCCTCTCTGACAAGCCCAGGCGTCTGAAGCAGCTCCTCCACAAGGTCAAGGTGCTGACTGAGGGGCAGAAACAGCTCAAATAATTTCTTATCCAAACCACTGCACCTGTCTTCTGTCATGGGTTCCTGAATCAAGGGGAGAGAAAACAAAAACAAACACAAAACTCATCAGGATTCCTCACCTTCTGGAACCTACCTTTCCCCTGGTCTCTATTATAGCTTGCAATGTATGTTATACTTTAAGAAACAGGAGCTTGTTTCAAACACTTCGTAAACCAGGTGGCAGAATAAATAAATAAAATGGAAGCTCTGGACTCTCAGGGCGCATTTAAGAAACAGAATGTGAGGCAGCTGTGTGACCACTGAGTGGAATTACAAGGGAAGTCACGGGAGGAAGGGCTTTCTCAGCACGGCCGTGCAGGGGACCTGTGGGCCCCCAGAAGTCACACCGACCCGCTTCTCACCGCTGCCTGGCCTCTGCATTGTAAGATAGCAGACAGGGGGTTAATGAATCAAGTACGACCAGGGTAAGGAAAAGAAGCCAGAGAGAGGAGCTTCACAGGGCTGAGGAAGGGACAAACAGGATCTTAAAGAGGGAGCTGGCAGGCTGGCACATCCTACATGGGTGCCGGTTCAAGTCCTGGCTGCTCCACTTCTGATCCCGCTCCCTGCTGATGCACCTGGGAAAGCAGTAGAAGATGGCCCAAGTCCTTGGGCCCCTGCACCCACATAGGAGACCTGGAAGAAGCTCCTGGCTCCTGACTTTGGATTGGCTCAGCTCCAGTGGTTGTGGCCATCTGTGGAATGAACTGGTGGATGGAAGACCTCTCTCTCTGTAACTCTTTCAAATAAATAAAATGAATCTTTAATTAAAAAAAGAGAGAGAGAGGGAGTGGGACAGGTTATGGAGCAGGGGAAGTTATGGGTGACACTGATGGGCTAATTATGAGACTCAAAGCCACCCTCAGATGTAAGACAAGACTTCAAAACGTTCATGGATCACCAGTGCAGACATTACTAATCAATCACCACCCTCTTTCCTGCTTATTCTGACTCAAAATCCTTTGCACACCGTGTTCTAAGCAGCCACCAGCACACTGAAGGGCTGGCCAGAAACACATTCTGTTTGCCATTCAAGGACCCATTTCCTGAAGTTCTCTATGACTTGTTCATTTCCAGTGATGTCACCGCGTCTCTCTTCTTTTGTTAAGTGAATGCAATAAGAAAAAACACCTGTGTAGCTTCTACCTGTGTCTGGAGGGTGCTTGCTTCTTGGTGCAGGTCTTCGAGTTGAGTGGTGTAGGTTTTCAGTTCTTCAGTTGTTGGGTATTTAAAGTTATACACACTCACACTGGGTAGAATACTCGTGTTAGTGGCAACCTATTTGGAAAAGGGACAGCTTGTTAGTGACAGTTGGAGACTGTGTGAAGGTTAACGTAAACAGAAGCTAAGCCTCAGCACGCCCTTTTGAGTCATCTTTTGTTAAGAAAAACTGTCTCCCTTGTCAATTGTAAGAGAAAAAAATAATTAAACTATCAATTGTGTAGACAACGTTGAAGTCGTGATACCTTATACTTAGACACTGGAGGGTCCTTTAGATATCAAAATGAGGCGGAGCCAAGATGGCGGAATAGTGAGGGCGCGCACCGATAGTCCGGGAAAATTTAGTTTAATAAAAGGGGCGTTATGGTAGCGTCAGAAAAAAGAACCAAGAAAATATTGCAGCGGAAACTCTACTGGATCGAGTGGCTGTGAATCGGAGGACCTACTGGGAGAACAAGGTTGCCCACCGCACGGAAGCCGAGGCGCGGGACCGAGCCGCGGAAGCCGCAGGGTCTGCACACCAGTGCTCGAAGGGGAGTGCATGCCACACAGACAACAGCGGGGAGACTTGGGACGCTCAGGGCTCCGAGTCCACACATCGGCGCTGGGAGGGGAGGTGAGCTCAATAACCCGAGACATTGGTGGGGAAACGGGGGTCAGAATCTAGAGGGGGGCCGGAAAGTGCAGAAAACTCACTACCAGAAAGAAGGAAAAAAAAAGCTTTGGGGTTTCTCTTCCCCCTAACCTTGCAAAGGTTGCAAGGCTGCAAGGCTTGAAGAATTCCCAAGAGACAAAGAGCAGGCCCCCTCTCTGGATTTACATATCAACGGGGGAGAGCTAAGGAACTGAGTCACTACAATTCAGTAGCCTAGGCAACCCAGTGGGAGTCCAGAGGAGCCTAAACGGACTCTGTGGGTAGAAGCCAGAGACTGGAAGCTAAATACCATCAATTCTGCACAGCCATGCCGTGTGGTGTTACTTACCCCCTGAATAAATAAAATAAATAAATAAATAAAAAGAGAGAGATTTACCACGCATAACCTGAGGGTGTCACCTTTGCACACCCTTTACCAGGAAGAACCAAGCAGAGCTCTCAGGCTGCACCCATCTCAAGCCTCCAAGGCTCCCCCAACAGCAGGCAGTCCACTTAACACGGACATAGTATTAAAAAAAAAAAAAAAAAGCACAGTGACGCAAGAAGAATTAACTATGCCAAGTAACAAACACAGAAATCGAGGGAACAAGATCAACGATGACACTATGATGCCTCCAAATAAACAAAACACCCCAAACCAAGATTTTGAAGATGATGAGATAGAAGAAATTCAAGATACGGATTTCAAAAAATTATGATAAGAACATTTAGAAGTTTTTAAAAGCAAATCCTTGAACTACAGAAATCCTTATTGGACAAGATTGAAAATCTCTCTCGTGAAAATGAAATTTTAAGGAAGAATCAAAATGAAACTCAGAAACTAGTAGAACAGGAAAGTGTGATAGTGAAGAGAAATCAAAATGAAATGAAGAGCTCAATAGATCAAATGACAAATACATTAGAAAGCCTTAAAAACAGAATGGGTGAAGCAGAAGAGAGAATATCGGACTTAGAAAATAGAGCACAGGAAAACATACAGTCAAACCAAAGAAAAGAAGAGGAAATTAGAAATCTAAAAAATATTGTTGGGAATCTACAGGATACTATTAAAAAAACCAACATTCGAGTTCTAGGAGTTCCTGAAGGCATGGAGAGAGAGAAAGGATTAGAAGGCCTTTTTAGTGAGATACTAGCAGAGAACTTTCCAGGTTTGGAGAAGGACAGAGACATCCTAGTACAGGAAGCTCAAAGAACCCCCAATAAACATGACGAAAAGAGATCCTCACCACGACACGTGGTAATTAAACTTACCACAGTGAAACATAAAGAAAAGATCCTAAAATGTGCAAGAGAGAAACGTCAGATTACTCTCAGAGGATCTCCAATCAGACTCACAGCAGACTTCTCATCAGAAACACTACAGGCTAGGAGGGAATGGCGAGACATAGCACAGGTGCTAAGAGAGAAAAATTGCCAGCCCAGAATATTATATCCTGCCAAGCTCTCATTTGTGAATGAAGGTGAAATAAAGACCTTTCATAGCAAACAGAAATTGAAAGACTTTGTGGCCACTCATCCGGCCCTGCAAAAGATACTTAAAGATGTGCTACACTCAGAAACACAGAAACATGGCCATCAATATGAAAGAAGGGAAAGGAAGAACACCTACCAGTAAAAGAGCATGGGAAGCTCAAAGCATATACTAGAAAATATTTCCGGGAAAATGGCAGGGCAAAGTCACTACGTATCAATAGTCACATTGAACATTAATGGTCTGAATTCTCCAGTTAAAAGACACCGTTTGGCTGACTGGCTCAAAGAACACAACCCAACTATTTGTTGCCTACAAGAAACACATCTCTCTAACAAAGAGGCATGCAGACTGAAACTGAAAGGTTGGAAAAAGATAGTCCATGCCAACAGAAACCAAAAAAAAGCAGGTGTAGCCATATTAATATCAGACAAAATAAACTTTAATACAAAAACTGTTAAGAGAGACAAAGAGGGACACTATATAATGATTAAGGGTTCAATTCAACAGGAAGATGTAACTATTATAAATGTATATGCACCTAATTACAGGGCACCGGTCTATTTAAAAGATATGTTAAGGGACTTAAAGGGAGATTTAGATTCCAATACAATAGTACTGGGGGACTTCAATACTCCACTCTCAGAAATAGACAGATCATCCGGACAGAAGATCAACAAGGAAACAGCAGATTTAATTGACACTATTGCCCAAATGGATCTAACAGATATCTACAGAACTTTCAACCCTACATCTACAGACTTCACATTCTTCTCAGCAGCGCATGGAACCTTCTCTAGGATTGATCACATACTAGGCCATAAAGCAAGTCTCAGCAAATTTAAAAGAATTAGAATCATACCATGCAGCTTCTCAGACCACAGCGGAATGAAGCTGGAAATTAGCAACTCAGGAAACCCCAGAAAGTATGCAAACACATGGAGACTGAACAACATGCTCCTGAATGAACACTGGGTCATTCAAGAAATCAAAAGAGAAATCAAAAACTTTCTGGAAGTAAATGAAGACAACAACACAACATATCAAAACTTATGGGATACAGCAAAAGCAGTATTGAGAGGCAAATTTATAGCAATAGGTGCCTATATCAAGAAATTGGAAAGGTACCAAATAAATGAGCTTTCAGCGCATCTCAAGGACCTAGAAAAACTGCAGCAAACCAAACCCAAATCTAGTAGGAGAAGAGAAATAATTAAAACCAGAGAAGAAATTAACAGGATTGAATCCAAAAAAACACTACAAAAAATCAGCCAAGCGAGAAGCTGGTTTTTTGAAAAAATAAACAAAATAGACACCCCATTGGCCCAACTAACTAAAAAAAGAAGAGAAAAGACCCAAATCAATAAAATCAGAGATGAAAAAGGAAACGTAACAACAGACACCACAGAAATAAAAAGAATCATCAGAAATTACTACAAGGACCTGTATGCCAGCAAACAGGGAAACCTATCAGAAATGGATGGATTCCTGGACACATGCAATCTACCAAAATTGAACCATGAAGACATAGAAAACCTAAATAGACCCATAACTGAAACAGAAATTGAAACAGTAATTAAGGCCCTCCCAACAAAGAAAAGCCCAGGACCAGATGGATTCACTGCTGAATTCTACCAGACATTTAAAGAAGAACTAATCCCATTTCTTCTCAAACTATTCAGAACAATCGAAAAAGAGGGAATCCTCCTAAATTCTTTCTATGAAGCCAGCATCACCTTAATCCCTAAGCCAGAGAAAGATGCAGCACTGAAAGAAAATTACAGACCAATATCCCTGATGAACATAGACGCAAAAATCCTCAATAAAATTCTGGCCAATAGAGTACAACAACACATCAGGAAAATCATCCACCCAGACCAAGTGGGATTCATCCCTGGTATGCAGGGATGGTTCAACATTCGCAGATCAATCAATGTGATTCACCACATTAACAGACTGCAAAAGAAAAACCATATGATTATCTCAATTGATGCAGAGAAAGCATTTGATAAAATTCAACACCCTTTCATGATGAAAACTCTAAGCAAATTGGGTATAGAAGGAACATTCCTCAATATAATCAAAGCAATTTATAAAAAACCCACAGCCAGCATCCTATTGAATGGGGAAAAGTTGGAAGCATTTCCACTGAAATCTGGCACCAGGCAGGGATGCCCACTCTCACCACTGCTATTTAACATAGTTCTGGAAGTTTTAGCCAGAGCCATCAGACAAGAAAAAGAAATCAAAGGAATACAAATCGAGAAGGAAGAAGTCAAACTATCCCTCTTTGCAGACGATATGATTCTGTACTTAGAGGATCCAAAGAACTCTACTAAGAGACTATTGGAACTCATAGAGGAGTTTGGCAAAGTGGCAGGATATAAAATCAATGCACAAAAATCAACAGCCTTTGTATACACAAGCAATGCCATGACTGAGAAAGAACTGCTAAGATCAATCCCATTCACAATAGCTACAAAAACAATCAAATGCCTTGGAATAAACTTAACCAAGGACGTTAAAGATCTCTACAATGAGAATTACAAAATCTTAAAGAAAGAAATAGAAGAGGATACCAAAAAATGGAAAAATCTTCCATGCTCATGGATTGGAAGAATCAACATCATCAAAATGTCCATTCTCCCAAAAGCAATTTATAGATTCAATGCAATCCCAATCAAGATACCAAAGACATTCTTCTCAGATCTAGAAAAAATGATGCTGAAATTCATATGGAGGCACAAGAGACCTCGAATAGCTAAAGCAATCTTGTACAACAAAAACAAAGCCGGAGGCATCACAATACCAGATTTCAGGACATACTACAGGGCAGTGGTAATCAAAACAGCATGGTACTGGTACAGAAACAGATGGATAGACCAGTGGAACAGAATAGAAACACCAGAAATCAATCCAAACATCTACAGCCAACTTATATTTGACCAAGGATCTAAAACCAATTCCTGGAGCAAGGACAGTCTATTCAATAAATGGTGCTGGGAAAACTGGATTTCCACGTGCAGAAGCATGAAGCAAGACCCCTACCTTACACCTTACACAAAAATCCACTCAATGTGGATTAAAGACCTAAATCTACGTCCTGACACCATTAAGTTATTAGAGAACATTGGAGAAACCCTTCAAGATATTGGCACAGGCAAAGAATTTCTGGTAAAGACCCAGGAGGCACAGGCAGTCAAAGCCAAAATCAATTATTGGGATTGCATCAAATTGAGAAGTTTCTGTACTGCAAAAGAAACAGTCAGGAGAGTGAAGAGACAACCGACAGAATGGGAAAAAATATTTGCAAACTATGCAACAGATAAAGGGTTAATAACCAGAATCTACAAAGAGATCAAGAAACTCCACAAAAACAAAACAAACAACCCACTTAAGAGATGGGCCAAGGACCTCAATAGACATTTTTCAAAAGAGGAAATCCAAATGGCCAACAGGCACATGAAAAAATGTTCAAGGTCGCTAGCAATCAGGAAAATGCAAATCAAAACCACAATGAGGTTTCACCTCACCCCGGTTAGAATGGCTCACATTCAGAAATCTACCAACAACAGATGCTGGCGAGGATGTGGGGAAAAAGGGACACTAACCCACTGTTGGTGGGAATGCAAACTGGTCAAGCCACTATGGAAGTCAGTCTGGAGATTCCTCAGAAACCTGAAGATAACCCTACCGTTCGACCCAGCCATCCCACTCCTTGGAATTTACCCAAAGGAGTTTAAATTGATAAACAAAAAAGCGGTCTGCACCCTAATGTTTATTGCAGCACAATTCACAATAGCCAAGACCTGGAACCAACCTAAATGCCCATCAACGGTAGACTGGATAAAGAAATTATGGGATATGTATTCTTTAGAATACTATACCGCAGTAAGAAACAACGAAATCCAGTCATTTGCAACAAAATGGAGGAATCTGGAACACATCATGCTGAGTGAAGTAAGCCAGTCCCAAAGGGACAAATACCATATGTTCTCCCTGATCGGTGACAACTGACTGAACACCAAAAAGGAAACCTCCTGAAGTGAAATGGACACTATGAGAAATGGTGACTTGATCAGCATAGCCCTGTTAATGAACAACTTAATACATTATCCCTCTTAGTATTTTTTTTTGTCTGTTCTACTTAATATGACTGGTTTAATTCTGTAATTATCACACAGTTATTCTTAAGTATTGAAAATTAACTGAAATGTGATCCCTGTTAAACATAAGAGTGGGAATAAGAGAGGGAAGAGATGTATAATTTGGGACATGCTCAAGCTGACTTGCCCCAATTGGTAGAGTTAGAAACATACCAGGGGATTCCAATTCAATCCCATCAAGGTGGCATGTGCCAATGCCATCTCACAATTCCAAGTGATCAATTTCAGTTCACAATTGATCATAATGAAAGGACTAAGAGTCAAAGGGAGCACATAAACAAGTCTAGTACCTGCTAACACTAACCGATAGAATAAATAAAGGGGAGAGTGATCCAACATGGGAAGTGAGATACTCAGCAGACTCATAGAATGGCAGATGTCCTAAATAGCACTCTGGCCTCAGAATCAGCCCTAAAGGCATTCAGATCTGGCTGAAAAGCCCATGAGAGTATTTCAGGCATGGAAAGCCAAGACACTCTGGCAAAAAGATCTCTGTGAGTGAGATCCCAGTGGAAAGAACAGGTCTTCAAAGAAGGAGGTACCTTTCTCTGAAGGGAGGAGAGAACCTCCACTTTGACTATGACCTTGTCTAAACAAGATAAGAGTCAGAGAACTCAAGGGGCTTCCATAGCCTTGGAAACTCATGACTGGTGCATAGGGAGATTACTGATGCCATAGACAGGAGTGTCAATTTGTAAAGTCAACAACAGGAGTCACAGTGCACTTACTCCTCATGTAGGATCTCTGTCCTTAATGTGCTGTACATTGAGGCTTAATGCTATAATGAGTACTCAAACAGTATATTTCACTTTGTGTTTCTATGGGGGTGCAAACTGTTGAAATCTTTACTTAATGTATACTAAACTGAGCTTCTGTTAAAAAAGAAAAAAGAAGAAGAAATTATCAATTCCCAACTTGACTCTCACTGGGATTAAACATGACAATAGGTCTGATCTGATTTCATCATCATTTAAAAAAAATCATCGATTATTTTTCACTTTATGTTTCTGTGTGGGAGCAAACTGTTGAAATCCTTACTTAATGTATACTAAGCTGATCTTCTGTATATTAAGATAATCGAAAATGAATCTTGATGTGAATGGAAGGGGAGAGGGAGTGGGAAAAGGGAGGGTTGTGGGTGGGAGGGACGGTATGGGGGGGAAGCCATTGTAATCCATAAGTCGTACTTTGGAAATTTATATTCATTAAATAAAAGATAAAAAAAAGATATCAAAATGAGGGAAAACGAATTGTAATTGGAGAAACAAAGTAAACTCTTTCCATTGAGTAGCACTGAATTTGGTTCCTTTACTAGCCTGTCCTCTATTTGCTTACTCGTTCACGTACTGGTTGGCACACGGTATAATCAACTCTTCGAATGAGATACTCCTTCCCTCTAAGGTGGGCTTTGCTACGGTTCAAACAAGACTTGGTCCCCAGCTCAAGTAGCTGCTTGTCCCCTAAACTCAGTTCATGCTGCCGACAGGACAGAAACTGAATCCAACTATGTTATTTGGGAGGCGGGCCTGGTGGGAGGTCCTCAGGTCATAGGGGCGTGTCCTTGAGAAGATGGGTTATAAAAGTTGAGCCACAGAGCATTTAGCACAGTGGTCAGGACACTGCTCAGGATGCCCGTATTCCACGTTGAAGTACCTGGGTTCGAGCCCCCGCGCTGCTTCCAATCCAGCTTCCTACTAATTGTGCACCCTGAGACGCCCAGGTGACAGCTTGAGTGCTTGGGTCCCTACCACGCAAGTGCGAGACCAGGATGGAATCCCAGGCTCCTGGCTTCAGTCCAGCCCAGCCCTGGAAGTTGCAGGCATTTGGGGGAGTAAATCAGTAATGGAATAGCTTTCTCTCTCTCTCTCTCTCGCTCTTTCTCGCTCTCTCTCTCTGCCTTTGCCTCTCTATAACTCTGCCTTTCAAATAGATCAATATATTTTAAAAAAAAAAAAGAAATTAAAGTCAGCAAAGCTAGGAGACTCTCAGCTAATGCTAACAAAGGAAATACTGGTCCTGGAATAGAAGAGAGAAAACATTTATAAAAGAAAAAAAATCAACAGCTACATTAACATGAAACACACATGTTCATTTATGGACTGCCGGGTACTGCAGAAAGTTCGTGGGAAATGCGTATTTCAGACAGACTACACGTGGGCCTCAAAAATTTCTACACCAAAATAAATTCATCTTTGAATTCTACTTTCCCACAAACTTTCTGAAGAGCCCTCGCGCTTCTGGGGTTTCCACGCCAAATAGGCTGCGCACACTGCACGCTCACAGACCCACCTGCGGCTCCACCAGCTGTGGCAGGGCGGGTCTGGTTCTGGATGACAGCTTACGGTGCAGATACAGCCACCTCCCGCCACTGCGGCCCTGGGGCCACGACACCGAGTCTGGAGCATCATTTTCAGGGCTGGAGGCCCTATTGCTTTTAAGGAATAAAAAAAAGACGAAGAGAATAATCAACCTAAAACAATGTGGTATTACATTCACATACTATTTCATGGACAAGTGCTAAAGAAACTCTCGTAAGTTTCCCAATCATAAAGCCACGAATACCCAATTGTTTTCAAAGGTTTTACCTCATTGATGATTCCTGAGTTGGATCTTTTTCATGCTGGCAATCCTGGGGCCACATTTTCTTAGTATTAAATTCTATGAATTTGATTAAATCTTTCTGTTCCATTGGTTTTAGCTCCATGACCTACAATTGAATAAGATTTTTCTCTTAAAAAAAGATTTATTCATTTATTTGAAAGTCATATAAAGAGAGAAGGAGAGAGAGAGAGAGAGAGAGAGAGAGAGAGAGATCTTCTATCCAACGGTTCACTCCCCAGTTGGCCACAACAGCCGGAGCTGAGCCAATCTGAAGCCAGGAGCCAGGAGTTTCCTCTGGGTCTTTCCACACATATGCAGGGTCCCAAGGACTTGGGCCATCTTCTACTGCTTTCCCAGGCCATAGCAGAGAGCTGGATCGGAAGTGGAGCAGCCGGGACTTGAACTGGCGCCCATATGGGATGCACAGAAGGTGACGGCTTTACCTGCTATACCACAGCGCCAGCACCATTGAATAAGATTTAAAAGGTCCAGTCAATCAAATTTCTCCATAAGTACCCAAGGGTATCTTCTTTTTAAATAATCTAATTTTGAACCACTTCCTGAATCATTTGCTATTTCTCTTCCTTGCTTGCTGGTTCTGGCTAACTCCTATTTCTCCAAAGCCAATGGAAACATTCACACCCTAATCAAGTGTCATTTCAACTACATTACTCCCATGGAAACTCTGAGAACGCGTTTGGACATCAGCTGCAGAGGTGAGGTCTCCCCCAGCAGGTGTCTGCTTAGCAGAGCCGAGCTGCGAGTTCATCAGGGAGCCAAGCTGAGTGTCCCCAGAGGTGGGCAGAGGCAGCTGAGCCGTGAACGCTGGGCACTCAGGGCTGGGGCAGACACCCACCCTGGACACACAGCACGCAGGTCAGAGTTTAGGACAAAGGGCCATTCCGTACCAGAAGCGTGAGTCTTGTCCTGACAACTCTCAAATTACCTGTGGTTCTAGGATATCTTTTTGTCTGTGGAACTGTGGCCTTTCCGTTTCGGTCCGTTCCAATTCCGAAAGGTCACCTGGTTGTAGAACGCCTTGATGATCTGGAGGTTTCTTTAGAATGGTAGGATGCTGCAAAAAAAAAAGGGGGGGGGGCGCGTGGGCAGGCTGTGTCAAAAACACCTCTCTGCATCTCAGTTCTAACAACGGGACTGCACAGGGAACACTTCTAAATGAAACGACAGTATTCGTGATTCAATGTATTTATTTCAGAACAGCTTCCAAAACCTACTACATTTGAGGAAGGCATCTTTTTCCCTCAATTCACCCAATGAGTCACACAGCTACGAAACACACTGTCTTTTTCCCCTAAGAACAAAGTAAAATTATACACACACACACACACACACACACACACATAGGAAACAGTGCTATGCTTATGAGCTCAGATTTTTTTTAAGTTTATTTACTTATTTTTTTCATCTACTTGGAGAGAGAGATCCAGACTGACCCTTCCTGTGCTGGTTCACCCCCCAAATGCCCACAACAGCCAGGCTGGGCCAGGCCAAAGCCAAGAGCCTGGAGCTCCATTTGAGTTCCCCAGGCGGGTGGCAGGGGCCCAGGCACTTGAGCCATCACTGCTGCCTCCCAGGCTACGTTAGCAGGAAGCTGGACCAGAGGCAGGGCGGCCTGGACCAGGACTGGCTCTTGGATAGGGGATGTTGGTGTTGCGAGCAGAGGCTTTGCCTGTTGCCCCACAATGCCCACCCGTGGACTCAGGTTTGCTCCATGTCTACATACAGCATGTGGATATCTCAAAAAGTGCAAGGAAAATGATGTTAAAGATGTTTATTTGAGTGCAAAAAATTTAGAAACACGTGCATCATTTTTCATAAGCTGTATTTCCATGAACTTTCTGAAGAATCCTCATGCATTTTTATTTTATTTATTTATTTAAATATTTATCTATTTGAAAGTCAGAGTTACACAGAAAGAGAGAGAAGGAGAGGCAGACAGAGAGAGAGAGAGAGAGAGAGAGAGAGAATCTCTTCCATCCGCTGGTTCACTCCCCAGTTGGCCGCAATGGCTGGAGCTGTGCCAATCCGAAGCCAGGAGCCAGGAGCTTCTTCCAGGTCTCCCCTGTGGGTGCAGGAGCCCAAGGACTTGGGCCATCTTCCACTGCATTCCCAGGCCAAAGCAGAGAGCTGGATTGGAAGTGGAGCAGCCGGGACTCCAACTGGTGCCCACATGGGATGCTGGTGCTGCAGGTGGCAGCCTCATCCACTAGGCCACAGCACCAGCCCCACCCTTTTTAAAGATAGCGCATGTTAAGATGAGACAGGAATCATGTGGCCTGTGTATGGGCGGTCAACCTCACTTCTTTGAATGTAAATCCACAAGCAGGAGCCACTAACAAGCACAGATGCAAATCTTACATGGCAAGATCCTACTCACAGGATGCTCGCTGACATTTACAAACATGGAATTCCTTAGAAATTATGAGAACACCTTAGCTTATGATACTTTGATCAACATTCATAAATATTTGGGGCCAGCGCTGTGGCATAGTGGGTAAAGCCACCGCCTGCAGTGCTGGCATCCCATATGGGCACTGATTCAAGTCCTGGCTGCTCCACTTCTGATCCAGCTCTCTGCTATGGCCTGGGGAAGCAGTGGAAGATGGCCCAAGTCCTTGGGCCCCTGCACCCACATGGGAGACTCAGAAGCTCCTGGCTCCTGGCTTCTGATCGGCACAGCTCTAGCCATTGCAGCCACCTGGGGAGTGAACCAGCAGATGGAAGACTCTCTCTCTCTCTCTCTCTCTCTCTCTCTCTGCTTCTCTCTGTATAACTCTGACTTTCAAATAAATAAATAAATATTTAAAAATACATAAATGTTTGTAAATGAGTAACAAAAGTGCCCTGGAAACAGGTTTTGCTTTGCTAATCATATCTCTACAGGCTTTGTTTTCTAGTCCACTGGAGTTGCAAAAGCCCTCCAAACCCACCCTTCTTGTATGAAGACGCCTTACACTGTGCCTTCTCTTCACTCAACTCCAATAGACCAACCAAGACACACCACTACCCTCACCAACAACCTGGACGAGAAACCAATCACTGACAATAAAATAAAAACAACAAAAGCAGTGGGTCCATTCCTGGATGCTTTAAGATGTGTAAGAGAGAACTTCAAAACGTTAGTGGAAAACTGGATTAAACAATGAGTTTATTTTGGTACAAAAATTTTTGAAATCTATGCATTGTTTTTTCGTAACACTCATTGTCCGTGAACTTTTCAATGACCCCGCCATGTGCCTGGATTTCAAATATTTTGCACCAAAAGAAACCTGTCCTCAACTCCACTTCCCACCAACTTTGTGAAAGTACCACCATTGTACCACCACTCTTAGCACGGTTTCTGTGTAGTTGGTTGGTTACTTCTACCCACAATTCTAACCCCATGGCATGGGGTTGCCGTCCGCGCGTCTCTCAGCAGGCATGCCTGCGTGGAGCTGCGTTTTACCTGATCCTCACTGTACTTCTCTTGCAACATCATCTGGACCTTCTCCAAGTTGCACTTGACAGTTCTGAGTTTCAGAGAAAGGGCTTCCGCTTCGTACTGGATGGCTCCACTCTCGCCCAGGCTCTGGTCCCTGCAGGTCTCCAACAGGGAAGCGACCTTGTGCTCGATGTCTGTGAGCATAGCCTAGCACAGAAAACCACGCCATTACTGCCTAGGAAACTGAATCCTCTCATCACTCAGAGTGCTGGGCTCAAACACGCATTGTTCCCCCCAAATAATCGATTCCCCTGACCTGAACGCTGGAGGGTCCTTGGAAAAGTGTGCTGGAAAGATGGAATTAAAAGATAATTTTGATGCAGAATTTTCTTTTTGAAATCCATGCATTGGAATTTCATAATAAGCCTTCTCATAGGCATGGGTTTCAAATTTTTTCTGTGGGGCAGGTAAGGTGTTGCTTAGGGTGCCTGCCTCCCATATCAGAGTGCCCGGGGTTCTGGTCTCAGCTTCGGTCCCCATCCCAGCTTCCTGCTAAAGTGCACTCTGGCAGGCAGCAGGTGCCGGCGCAAACACTGGGGTCCCTGCCACCCGTGTGGGAGACTCCAGTGCCTCAGCCCCACCTGCTGCACCCATAATGGGGTTGAACCAGTGCACGGGAGCTCTCTCTGTCTCTCGGATTTAAAAAACTACAGCAATATAAAAAAGTTTTGCACCAAAACAAATGTATCTCCTCATTCCATTTTCCATGAACTTTTAGAAATACCCTTGTAAATGAGAAGTCTCAGAAGCCCAGGCCAGGAGGAACCTTGGAGAAACCCAAACCTTGTACATGAACTCCTGTGCTTTGCAGCAGAATTGCAATGAGAACAGAGGTCACCTGCGGAACAATTAGAATAAGCGGGGCTATAATCACTTTAGGAAACACAGCAGAAGACCAAAGACACTGGCTAGAGTGTCAGGGTTTGGATCCCAGCCTTGCCACTTAGCCGCTGTGTAAACACTGCCCCCTTCTGTTACAGAGTGTGAACCATCTGTAAAATGGGAATATACAGGCCTCACTTCCTAGGGTCATGTGAGCGGTTAACAAGTGAAATCCATGCACAGGACACAGCCTCGGCCCCGACCTTCCCAATCCAAGTGTTGAAGAGGGAAGGAAAAAAAAAAGAATCCCAGGTACACCACCTGCAGTCTAGCATCCCATATGGGCGCCAGTTCAAGTCTTTCAGCTACTCTACTTCCTTTTTTTTTTTTTTTTTTTTTTTGACAGGCAGAGTTAGAGAGAGAGAGAGACAGAGAGAAAGGTCTTCCTTCCGTTGGTTCACCCTTCAATGGCTGCTACAGCTGGTGCGCTGTGCCGATCCGAAGCCAGGAGCCAGGTGCTTCCTCCTGGTCTCCCATGCGGGTGCAGGGCCCAAGCACTTGGGCCATCCTCCACTGCACTCCCGGACCACAGCAGAGAGCTGGACTGGAAGAGGGGCAACCGGGACAGAATCCGGCGCCCCAACGGGGACTAGAACCCAGGGTGCCGGTGCCACAGGTGGAGGATTAGCCTAGTAAGCCGGCACTGGCCAGCTACTCTACTTCTGATCCAGCTCTCTGCTATGGCCTGGAAAAGCAGTGGAAGATGGCCCAAGTTCCTGGGTCCCTGCACCCATATAGGAGACCTGGAAGAAGCTTCTGGCTCCTGGCTTTGGAGCTCTGACTGTTGCAGTCATTTGGGGATTGAACTGGCAGATGGAAGACCTTTCTCTCTCTCTCTCTCTCTCTCTCTCTCTCTCTCTCTCTCTCTCTCTCCCCCTCCCTCTCTGCTTCTGCCTCTCTGTATCTGTGCCTTTCAAATAAATAAATAAATCTTAAAAGAGAATTCTACACAATTTGAAAATTCATTCCTTCTCCTGCCTTAGCCAAATATGCTCTGAAAATAGAATAATCTGGAACTTAAGACACTTAGTCGTTGAGGCAACTGGCCAGTTTACACACAGGTCTGGAAACAAACCAGTTTTTTGGAAGCAAGTTCCCCATGTATCCCCAGGGGAGGTCTGTGCCCTCGGGGGCCAAGGACCCCGCCCACGCCACTGGCACCATAACAGCACAGGAGCACGTTCAGTGTGTTGAGAGAAGCTTAAGGAACTCCATCTTTAAAACAAATTTTTCAAGTATCTAGTAACTCCTTCATCTAAGCAAATGATATTTATGCTTCATAGATTCTTCGAAGAGGAAACAATTTGCACTCGTTGATGTTTAAGCGATTGTAAACACCGTGTGCTCAGTTTTTCCCGCTTAGCTGTTTCATGCGTTTTTCTCACTGCGTGACTCCACACATGGCAATTCCACGATTCACTTGTGAACTTCTTCAACTTCCATCTTGTTCCCCTTCTAAGTCTTTCCAGTGTTTCGCTTTTGTCATCAATGTCATCATTTTCCTCATTCTAGATGATTTTCAGAGGGCAAATGTAAACTGACGGCATTATTAGGTCAAAGAAGATGGACATCTTCCATGCCTACTACGGCTGACCTCCCCAAAGCAACGAACCAAGGAGACAGAACTAGCGGCCGGCGGAGGGTCTATTTTCCCAGAGTTCACTGGGATGATATCATATTAGCAAAAATTCTGTCTTCTCAGCTATTAAATTGCCAAATAATTTTCCTTGCTTGCTTCTGTCGGGAGGCGTTTTGCTGGTCTCATATTAGAGTGTAGGTGTTACACTGATACATAAATCAGCCAAAGGTGGCCCTTGCCTTTGGCCCCTGTGTTGTTTATTTCCTCACAGCACGCCAGAACCATTAGCTCCAAGCCTACTGGTGCCATATTCCCCAAAAACTGCACCTGCCCCCTTCCGGGTAAACCTCAGAGACCAATCACCGTCCTGTGCCTGGGTGCGACTGCCATCTAGTGGTCAGATCTTTTCTTGGCGCAGCTCGGAAAACCTTGAACTCAACACACACAAGCTCTGATAAAGGATGGGATCTCGGTGGCGAGTGAGCAGTTGGCACGGAGTCTGCACCACCCAGAGGGCAAACAGATCCTTGACGGTTGCAGCCACCATCTGCAAGGGCGCGGGTTCAGGTCAGCACAGTGCTGCCCCGTGCAATACGATTCCTACGCTGGCTCTTTCCTGCAGGTGTGTGCCCCACCCCCCATCAGCCAGGCCACAGACCTTTGGAATCATGGGTGCCAAGCTGCCCCAAAGAGGCCAGCCCATCTGCCAGCCTCCCCGACTAGATGTTGTGGCTGGGGCCTGAGAAGAAGGGGAGACTGGACGCCACTGATGGAGGGAGGGCAGGTGACCCCAACCACACAACAGGCCAGTGCAGGCAGAGCTCCCTGGGCCTGGCAGAAAAACACGCCAGCAGGCAGGTGTCCTAAACGCGGGTGCAGGCAGAGGCTTCTGCGGTTCGTGCCGCTGGATGCCTCTCCTGAAAAGACACAGATCCCAGCCTCTGCGCTGGGCCCCGAGCTTTTCTCCAGGTGGGGAGAGGAGAGAAGCTGCCGCCTGCCCCTTGCACAGCTCAGACCACAGAGCGCCTCGAAGCCTTCTCCACCTCCGTGCAACCTTGCAAATCAGCAGTTTCATTTCTGGTGAATCACTCCTGGTGCAAATCACACTCAGCACCTCCCAGGCACTTTTTACATACTTCCTGCTCCAGACACTGCTTTGCACCCCCTATTTCATGGAATTCCTATAAAAACACACTGGGAGATCACCCACTATACTGTATAAAGGGATCTCAAAGAGTTCATTGGAAAAATGCAATCAAGAGTTATGTCTATTTTGGTGCAGAGAAAGTTGAAATTCATGCCCAGTTTTTTCATAATACATATGTCCCCCAAATTTACTGAAGAACCCTCATGTACAGAGGGGTCCCCCAAGTCCACAGTTAAAGGGACAGAGCTGGATTTGGGCTTTAGAATCCTGGCATGTAATTACCCATTCCTGTCCTCCCAAAGACACCACGTACACAAAGCATTTTAAAGAATTACCCTGGGAATCGCAAACTGAGGCCATCGAAAATGGGAGGGTCCAATGCGTGGAAAGCAGCCTGCTGTTGCTTTAAGAGAAACTCACTCGGTCTTGGCAGCGAATTGATTGGTCAAGAGGCAAACCATGAACTCTGGGCATCAGTCTCACCTGGCAGCCGACCAACTCCTGCTCCACCACCTGCTGCATGTCTGCGTTTAATGTTTCCGGCTCGAATGCCACGTTGGCTTGTTGCAGCCACAGCTCCAGCTCGGCTACCTGGGATCTGCAGGCATGGAGGACTTCTGCAAGCTCAGGCCCACCTCTCTCCACCGTGGCTCCGGCAGCTCCCGGCTCCTCAGAAAAGTCCAGAACCTGGATGGGAGGCGCGGCACCCTAAGATAAATCCACAGATAATCCCGGGGTGAAAAGCCAGGAGTCCAAAGTTTTCAGATGTGCACCTGCCAAGACCTGGGAGCCTCCGATATTTTCCCCCAAGTTAAAAGAAACAAAATAAGGGCAGAAGAAGGAAGAAAGAAGCGAAAAATGCCCCCTCCACGGGCATAGCAACAGTCACGTGACCCGGCGCCACAGGTTTCCAGGCAGCCGAGCTGCATGTACACAGGTACGGTCTTCCTGGGGAACAGAGGAAGCCAACGGGCGTGCGGGCGTTAGCGGGAAGCCCCAGGAGACTGGTGAGAGCGTGTGCGTGCGGGTGTGGGCGTCCCAGGCATTGCAGGGAACTGGCCAGCGTTTCAAGGTGCACAGCACACGATTAAGCAACGCTTACATTGGCGTGCACGCTATTGAATCAGGGGAAAAAAAAAACACCAAGCATCAAAAACTAAATAACTAAAATAAATACATAACTCTTTACGACACCAGCCAGGATACAATGAAATACAAGGAGGGGAGGCGTGGATCTTTAAAAAGTTCATGGAAAATGCATCGTAGGAGAAAACTGTGCCTGGATTTTAAATATGCCTTGCATCAAAATAAACTGATCTTTGAATTCCATAAACTTCTGAAGTGTTCTCGCAAACCACACGCTTTTAACTTCACACTTCTCAAGTAGGCTCTGAAGTATTTAGCTTTATATACATGTGCATATATATAGATATAACAAGGAACATGGATGACTCAGCTGCACTTCTGATTACAAACAGCTGGAGTCAAACCATGACCTTCAGCAGGGCGATCTGAAAGTATCTCCTGTTCTTTATAAGGAGTCCCTGGTAGGACTTTCACCGACTCAGCACTGAGATATCGCTGTGTGAAGGACCAAAAGTTTACAGGTCAGTGCTGTGTTCTCACTGCACTCAAACAGCTGGATCGCTTATGGACCCCGTAGAATATTTCTCAGAAATGAAAGAATGGTCCAGTAATTATCTGTTAGGCATTTTCAATTTAGAGGTAAAAGATAATTTGATACAGAGATACATTTATCTCCCACTGTGCTCCCTATCCTTCTCTGGAATACTCCGATTATACTGGCCATTCTAGAGAAATTCACTTAACAGGGCTGGTGCTGTGGTGCAGCAGGTAAAGCCACCACCTCCAGTGCCAGCATCCCATGTGGGCGCTGGTTCGAGTCCTGGCTGCTCCACTTCCAATCCTACTCCATGCGAATGTGACTGGAAAAGCAGTGGAAGATGGTCCAAGTCCTTGGGCCCCTGCACCTGCATGGGAGACCCGGAAGAAGCTCCTGGCTCCTGGCTTTGGATTGGCCCAGCTCTGGCCATTGCAGCTATTTGGGGAGTGAACCAGCAGATGGAAGACCTCTCTCTCTCTCTCTGCCTTTCCTTTTCTCTCTGATTTTCAAATAAATAAATCTTTAAAAAAATAATTTTTTTTAAATGTAGAACATTTTCATTTTTTTTATTTGACAGGTAGAAATACAGACAGTGAGAGAGACAGAGAGAAAGGTCTGCCTTCTGTTGGTTCACCACCTAAATGGCCGCCATGGCTGGCGCTGCGCTGATCCAAAGCCAGGAGCCAGGTGCTTCTTCCTGGTCTCCCATGAGAGTGCAGGGGCCCAAGCACTTGGGCCATCCTCCACTGCCTTCCAGGGCCACAGCAGAGAGCTGGACTGGAAGAGGATCAACCGGGACTAGAACCCAGTGCCCATATGGGATGCCAGCACCACAGGCTGAGGATTAACCAAGTGAGCCACGGCACCGGCCCCCACTAAAAAAAGAAATTCACTTAGGAATAAGGAGTGTGTGTGTGTGTGTGTGTGTATTTATTGGAAAGGCAAAGTGATTTTCCATCTGCTGTTCACTCCCCAAACGGCTGCAACTGCCAGAGCTGGGCCAGGCCAAAGCCAGGAGCCCAGACCTCCATCCAGGTCTCCCATGTGTATGGCAGGAACCTTGAGCCATCATCCACTGTCTTCCCAGGCACATTAGCTGGGAGCTGGATCAGAAGAGGAGTAGCTGGCACTCTGATATGGGATGCAGGTGTTGGAAGCAGTGGTTTAACCTGCTCCACCACAATCCCGCCCCCAGGATGTGTGCTCTGTGCTACAGAATGACTGGTGTCAAAGAAGCATCTCATTGACTGATTGTGATTATGATAAAATGCAGTGTTTCCCAGGTGAACCTTTGTTAACAGGCTGCCATCTTAGCAGAACTCGAGCTAAGTGGCAGATTTCTAGTGCGAGCTGCTCACTGATGTGCACCCCAACTCAGCATAAACGCACACTTCCCTGGCCTGTGGCATTCTGGTTGACATAGAACTTTCAGAGAAACACAGTGAGCAGAATCGGTTAGCAGTAACGGAAACACATAGGGCATAAAAATGCTACGCAACTCCACACACTGAGGAGTATCATAAAAGTATCTCTGGGCTGTATTTTTTTTTTTTTTTTGCCTTTGACTGTTTCTTAACTTTAAATATACGAGAGTACTTCAAGAATTCATGGAAAGCAAAATAACACGATACATTTATTTTGTGGTGAAATTTTGAGATCCACGTGTACAAAGGTTCTTCAAAAGACTGATGTGATGGAAAGCTAGGCACGGATTTAAAACACTTTCTGTGCCAAAACCAACATTCCTTATTTCCATTTTCCATGAACTTTTTCAAATCCCTCCCCCATATTTCCTCTTTTTGGCTTTTTCTTCTGCCTTCATCAGTCTATTTTTATAACTTCTATCCAGTACTGCACTCAAAGAAGTCCTGTTTTGTCTTTGTTTTTTCTGAACTTCAAACACAGTCACATCCATGCTTGGAGTCACTATTTTTTTTATTTTAAACAATGTTTGTTTATTTATTTTTATTTTATTGAAAGAGAGTCTGAGAGAGAGCGAGAGAGAGCAAGAGAGAGAGCTCTTCCACCAGTTGGTTCACTCCCCAAATTCCAGCAACAGCCAGGGCTGAGTCAGGCTGAAGCCAGGAGCCTGGGACTCCTTCTGGGGCTCCCATGTGGGTGGCAAATACTAGGTGCTTGAGCCACTATCTGCTGCCTTCCCAGGATGCACATTAACAGGAAGCTGGATCCAAAGCAGAGTAGCCAGGATTTGAACCAGGAATTCTGATATGAGATGTGGACATCCCCAAGTTGTGGCTTAATCTGCTAAGCCACAATACCCATCACTGTTTATCTATAAGAAGGAGAGAGAGAGGGAGAGAGGGAGAGAGGGGAGAGAGGAAGGAGGAGGAAGGAGGGAGGAGAGGGGAGAGAGGGGAGAGAGGAAGGAGGAGGAAGGAGGGAGGAGAGGGGAGAGAGGAGAGTAGAGAGGAAACAGAGAGAAGAAATAGACAGAAATGGAGTGAGACAGCTCCCATCTGCTGATTCACACACCTAGATGCCCTCAATGGCTTGAGCTGAAGCAGGGAGCCAAGAACCCCATCCAGGTCTCCCATACGGGTAGGGAACCTAGGGACTTGCATTAGCAGGAAGCATGAGTCAGCAGCCAGAAGTGAGTTCCATCAGCTCAGGAACCATGTGGAACATGGGCATAGAACCATCAGGTACGGCATTCACCCGTTAATTTTCTATTTTAACCCTGATTTTGGAAAAAGCAACAGTTGTTTAATTTTACTGCCAGACATCAATTTCTAGTTATGTGACCAGCTGGTTGCTAGTAATATTGCTCTATCTTAATGGCAAAGACTTGGGGATCCCCCCTTTTTTGCCATCTGTTAGTAGTATTAATTCGTTAATTAATTAATCTGTAATACATACACCATCTACCTTCTTTATTTAAGAATATTTTATTTGCGCACCTATCATATGCCATACAGGTTTTAAAAGCAGATACAGGCTTGAGTTTCTTTGCTCTCTCACTACATTAATGAGGAAACATGCAGCAGGGCAACTAATCTGGGCTTTATTTGCTAGTTACTTGAACCTGGAAGGAATACAAAGAGGAACAAATAAAAAAAAAATAATTGCAACCTTAGAACTGGCTAGAACTTAGCTGGAACTGGCCCCAGGGACCCACCAACAGCCAGCTCACCCACTTCTATTTACAAAGAAACCCAAACTCTGACACTGCGCCAGTTCTCTGGCCTGCCGCGCCACCCCAACACCTCCCAGCAGCACAGGCCCAAGGTCACAAAGCTCTGTGACCGTTCAGCTCCAAGTCCACAACAGCACCCCTGTAACTATCCTCTCCCTCGGAAGAGCCAAATGTACATTTTGGAGGGCTGAGAAGTATGATGTTAAATAAGAATTATGTCATCCTATAGTAGAAGTGTGGGGGAACGATCCCTGGTCTCTTAGGATGAGCCAGACGCTGCGCAAAGTGTGGTCCACAGGCCCCCCCGGCTTCAACTACAGCCTGTTTCTATTCTCCGTGTACAATGAAGAAACTGACGCAGAGGGCGCTAATCCACACCGCCATGGCCACGCAACCACCCGACTTCCATCCGTGAGGCACACGCCCTGGAATCTAGAAGCGCCCCTTCTTGGCTTAATTTCACCACACTTCCAACATCCACCCTAGCCCCTGAGCTGGGCAATCAGCATGTTTGAGTTCTACTCCCACACACAGTGGAAATGCAAGTTAATTTTCTGACTACGGCTAATTTTCATGCCAAAATACCAAACCTTTGCATTTACAGTCAGTTCTGCACATCTCTGCCCACTTTTTGGGTTTTTTTGTTTTGGTGGGGGGAGATATTTTAAAATGATTTTAATTGGGGCAGGCACTGTGGCACAGTGGGTTAAGCTACCGCTTACAATGCCCATATCTCATACTGGAGAGCCTGAGACCAAGTCCGGCTTCTGCATCTGAGCCAACTTCCTGCTAATGTGCTTGGAAGGCAGCAGAAAATGGCCCAAGTACTGGGGTCCCTGCCACGCATGACGTAAGAGACCAGGATGGAGTTCCGGCCTCCTGGCTTTGACCTGGCCCAGCCCCAAATGTTGTGAACGTTTGGGGAGTGAACCAGCCTATGGAAGATCTCACTCTCTGCCTCTGAAATAAACAAACAGAAATACATAAACACTTAAAAGTTATTTTAGTTCTACATACTGGGGGGGGTATATTGTGATAATTCAACACTCGTATCCAGTGGGTGGTCCAATCTGGCTAGTTTAGCGTTTCTCCATCACCTTGCACTGTTTAAAAAGAAAATTTCTGACCAACACTGATTAACTGCATGTATTTCTGGCGTACAAGATAACTGCCAGTCTAAAGCGCAGTGCTAACTCACAAACGCACACACGCGGCCTGCACCAAAAGGCTGAGATGGTGGTTTACACTGTTTGGCCGGCTCTTCCTTGGTTTTCCATCTTTCTGTACCACATTTTTTTCTTTGTTGTCATATGGAGACGGCTCTGAGTTCTACTAAATATTACACAATGCTCATGTAGCCGGTGCACTTCACCTCTGAAAGCAACGGATGGCCAAGGCTGACACGCAGCTGACGGCACCGGCTGCCCAGTCTCGGGGCAGTTTGCACTTTGCCTCTGTTTGGTGCTGTGCCAATGAGGTGGAAATGACCACAGAGCAGACAGCCAAACATCAGAGCCCTGGGGCTCGGGGCAGCTGGGGACAAGAGCTCCTGGCTGGTCAGCAGGGACTGTAGTAAAGCTGACATCTCTTCTTGGTCCTCTGAGGATCCACCAGCCTCCGTCCCCGGGGCAAATTTAGAAATCCATGCATAGTTTTATTTCTTTTTTCTTTTTTGACAGCCAGAGTGGACAGTGAGAGAGAGAGACAGAGAGAAAGGTCTTCCTTTTGCCATTGGTTCACTCTCCAATGGCCGCCGCGACCGGCGCGCTGCGGCCGGAGTTTTATTTCATAACACACATTTTTCCTGAAATGTTTTCAAGATCCTTGTATGGGCTTCAGAAAACTTTGCCCCTCTACAAGCTTACCTTTTCACTCTATATCCCATGGACCTTCAGAGGTGCCCTTGAACCCAAACGCGTTGTCAGTTTAGCAGTCAGCACAGCCTCCTAGTGAAAAGATCAGCTTCCGGTCCCACGGGCACGAACAACGTGGGCTGTTCCCGTAACTCTGCCAACTACTGGCTACCTGGCCTTTCATCTCGCTGAACCTCAAGTGTTCCATCTGTAAAGTGGGGTCATACTAGTATCTCACTCATCCAGGCTGTTGCGAGGACCCACAGAGAGAATCTACAGTCTTCAAAAGGCCTGTGGAGGGGCGGGACTTATGGCCCAGTGGGTTCAGCTGCTGCTTAGAATGCGTGCATCCCATTTTGGCCTCCTGGTTCAAGTCCAGCTACTGCACTTCTGATCCAAGTTCCTGCTAATGCATGCTGGGAGGTGGGAGAGACCCACATGAGTTCCTTGCTCCTGGCTTCAGCTTAGCCCAACTCCAGCTATTGCAGGCATTTGGGGAGCAAATCAGCAGATCAAAGATCTCTGTCTCTCTCCCTCTGTCACTCTGCCTTTCAAATAGATGAAAACAGATAAATATAAAATACTATAAGAGGTATATGGAAAATATACAATATGAAAAATCCAAGTACAGATTTCCAAGGAAATACCAAGAAATTATTTCCAAGAAATACCTTGCAGGGCATATATGTAGGTCCTTCAACAAGCTCCAAGGAAAATGGAATCTAAACATGTTTGTTTTTGTTCAAGAAAACTGTGAAAACCCCTGTACACAAAGGAGCTTCAAAAAGTTCATGAAAATGTGTATTAAAAAAACAATGCCTAGATTTCAAAATGCATTTACATCAAAATAAGCCCTTTTAAAAATACTTGAAAAGCACACAGAGAGAGAGAGAGAGGGAGAGAGGGAGAGAAAGAGATTGCAAATCTGGTCATTGACTCCTCAAATGTTTGCTTGCAATCGCAGTGCTGGGCCAGGTGGAAGCCAGGAGCCCAGAACTCCACGTCTCCCGCTTGGCGGTGGCAGGTGCTCAAGTACTAAGTCACCACCCACTGCCTCCAGAGCGCACATTAGCAGGAAGCTAGGGCCCCAAGCTCATCTTTTCACTGCACTCTCCGGTGGATTTTCTGAAGTCCTCACTATTGTTAAGAGGACAGAGAACAGAAAGGGGAGGAGGGTGGAGCCCAGAGACGAGTCACAACCTGACAGCTAATGTGGATATTTTGTAAGTGTAGACAAAAGATGGGGAGAATACAATAGAGAACAGAGCAGAAAAGGAGAGCAGTAACAACTGGGAACCAAAGAAAAGCAGCAGCAGTGTGTCGGTGTCTCCCTCGGGACACTCCCTCAGCGCGACTCCTGGAGCTCTGGACTCGGCTGACGCCAGAACTCACCCGGGAAATGAAGCCCCGAGGGTCCCCCGGGGAAACTCCTGAGGCAGGGGATTTCAAATGGAGAAGGCAGTGGGATATTCTGCGCTTGAGTCTTTTCTACCCCACCGACTACCTGTATGCCTCCTCCCTGCATTTTAAGTCCTTCATTTATAAATGTATGATAGATATGAGTCACCCTTAACCAAGAGATCTTCCAAAGAGTTCATGGAGAGGGGCCGGCGCTGTGGTGTAGTGGGTAAAACTGCTGCCTGCAGTGCCGGCATCCCACTTGTTCAAGTCCCGGCTGCTCCACCTCTGATCCAGCTCTCTGCTGTGGCCTGGGAAAGCAGTGGAAGATGGCCCAAGTGTTTGGGCCTCTGCACCCGTGTGGGAGACCTGGAGGAAGCTCCTGGCTTCAGATCGGCGTGCTCTGGTCGTTGCGGCCAACTGGGGAGTGAACCAGGGATGGAAGACCTCTCTCTCTCTGCCTCTCCTTCTCTGTCTGTGTAACTCTAACTTTCAAATAAATTAATTAATTTAAAAAAAGTTCCTGGAGAATGCACGCTATCTTTGAATCACATCCTTCCACCAAGTTTTGGAAGCACCCTCGGATGATCTGAGAATTAAGCAGATAAACAGATATGCCTCTAACGAAACGGGCCATGAAACTGACATCAGCCTGTCTCCACTCTCACTGCCAGGCGTGTTCTATCTACAGATTACAGTGGCCATTAATGAAAGACTGCTTCAGGCTGTCGCGCGAGAAATGATTGAAAACTTTCTCGCGGCTTCGAGCCACGCCCGTTCTCCAAGGCAATGACTCAAGGATGCACCTTCCGGCTGCACAGCTGCACGGCACCTCCAAAGGAAGAGGTTCAAGTTCATCAGCAGCACTTGACTACAGACACGCAGGACTGCTGGTCAGCTCTTTGTTTGAGCAGCGGTATTTCACCAAGAGGAACTTACCTCTTCTGTTTGGCCGGGCCTCAGCGAGAATTCTGGGCCTTGCTCGGTGTTTGGTGTGGCTGGTACAAGAATCTGCGCCATGGAACTGTCACAGGTGCTTATTTTTCCATTCACCTCCTGTAAAGGAAAGAATCAGAGGTCCTGACAGGTGCCCCCAAAGCTCTTCCTCCTGTGCCCGCTCCCAACAGCTAGCAAAATCCCCAGGAAGGTCAAGGGCGATCGCTTTTAGTAATTACTTTTTTTTTTTTTTTTTGACAGGCAGAGTGGACAGTGAGAGAGAGAGACAGAGAGAAAGGTCTTCCTTTGCCGTTGGTTCACCCTCCAATGGCCGCCGCGGCCGGTGCGCTGCGGCCGGCGCACCGCGCTGATCTGATGGCAGGAGCCAGGAGCCAGGTGCTTTTCCTGGTCTCCCATGGGGTGCAGGGCCCAAGCACCTGGGCCATCCTCCACTGCACTCCCGGGCCACAGCAGAGGGCTGGCCTGGAAGAGGGGCAACCGGGACAGAATTCGGCGCCCCAACAGGGACTAGAACCCGGTGTGCTGGCGCCGCTAGGCGGAGGATTAGCCTAGTGATCTGCGGCACCGGCCGTAATTACTTTTTAAAAAGATTACTTTATTAATGCAAAAAGCAGAGACAGAGAGAAAGCGTGCTTTCATTTGCTGTTTTACTCCCTAAATGGCCACATCAGCTGGGGCTGGGCCAGGTTGAAGCCAGGAGCCAGGAACTTCCTCTGTGTGTTTCACATGAGTGCAGAGACCCAAGCACTTGGGCCATCCTCTGCTGCTTTCCCAGACCATAGCAGAGAGCTGGATTGGAAGTGGAGCAGCTGGGATTCGAACCAGTGCTCCTATGGGATGCTGGCATGGCAAGAGGTCACTTAACCCTCTGTACCACAACGCTCGCCCCAATCAAGTACATTCAGTGAAAGCTCACTAGGAAAAAGAATCAGCTTCCTTAGGTTTGTCTTCATTGGAAAGACTCAACTTCCCCAGACTGCTTAATGTGGAATAGATTTAAGACAATAGTCAAGATTAGAGATTTGGGGGGCCCGGTGCTGTGGTGCAGTGGGTTAACAACCTGGCCTTAAGCAGCGGCATCCCATCCGGCTGCTCCACTTCCGATCCAGCTCTCTGCTGTGGCCTGGGAAAGCAGTAGAAGATGGCCCAAGTCCTTGGGCCCCTGTACCTGTGTGGGAAATCCAGAAGAAGCTCCTGGCTCCTGGCTTTGGATTGGCACAGCTCCTCCCGTTGCAGCCATATAGGGAGTGAACCAGCAGAAGGAAGACCTCTCTCTCTGTTTCTCCGTTTCTTGCTGCCTCTCCTCTCTCTGTGTGACTCTGACTTTCAAATAAATAAATAAATCTTTAAAAAAAAAAAGATTAGAGATTTGGGGTTGGCACTGTGGCATAGTGGGCTAAGCCTCTGCCTGCAGCGCTGGCATCCCATATGGGCACCGGTTCGTGTCCTGGCTGCTCCTCTTCTGATCCAGCTCTCTGCTATGGCCTGGGAAAGCAGTAGAAGATGGCACAGGTCCTTGGGCCCCTGCACCCACATGGGAGACCTGGAAGAAGCTCCTGAATCCTGGCTGTGGATTGGCCCAGCTCCAGCCATTGTACCCATTTAGGGAGTGAACCAGCAGATAGAAGACCTCTCTCTCTGTCTCTCCCTCTCTCTGTAACTCTACCTCTCAGATAAATAAAGAAAATCTTAAAAAAAAAATTAGAGGTTTGATTTGGGGATCATTGGTGGAGGTGACCATGAAAGCTGTGGCAGGAGGTAAAATCCCCATGAGAGAGGGACAGGAGAAGAGGGGGAGAGGGACAGCTACAGGCAGAGAAGGAAGAGAAGGAGGAGGAGGAGTTGGAGGTAGCAAAGACCAGAAAGTGCAGAATTAATCTGAAAGAACATTGCAGTTCAGGAAGGAAGAGGCGGCCAGTCGTCCTTGTCATGGTGGAGAAGTCATTAAGGATTAGGACTACATGAACAGACTAAACTGGTGTTTCAGAAGCAGCCAGCAGCAGACGTGTAGCCAGAGGCCAGAACTAGACCACACAGCACCAAAGACATTCAACAATCAAGGAAAGAGCAAGATGAAATCAAGATGGGAGGTGGGACCAGGAGATCCCATTCATCCGAGTAGCGTGCGGAGCCAAGTGCAGGACACAAACAGGTAGAAGACAAAGTTTCTGCATTCATGAAACGGTGCTGCACGTGTGCGTGAAAATGCGCTAAGTCAGACTTGCTGTTCAGAGTGCCACGGGAACTCAAAAGCGGAAGCAAGCCGCTGCCCCTGCAGGTGCTCAGGAGGCTTCCAGGGAGGGGGGGAGCTGAGCCGGGCCTGGGGGAAGGGCAGGAAGTCTGCAGGTGCACAGGGGGCCTGCACGCCCCTGACTCTGCAGAGAGGAGACGGAAGGGACAGGCTGGGGTTGGGGCCCCGCAGCTCGGCTGGATGGATGGGGTCACAGCAGCGGGAGCTTCCTAGCAGGGAAACCTGACTACTCCTGAAGGGGGAACCCAGCCCAGGGCAGAGAGGGAAGACGCGGGCACAGGCGAGCAGGGGCCAGCGATTACTGGGGGGCAGCCTGGAAGCGGGGTGAGCCCTGGACAGGAGCCCGTCAGAGGTGGAGGAGGCAGACACCTGTCGGGAGCGGGCAACGATGCTGGCTTACTGCCAGCGTATAAGGATTTTCTAAAGTGAGGTTCGGAGAGGCTGGGGAGGATTCAGAGTGGCCTAAGGAGAAAAAGACGTCTTGCATTAATTTATCTTGCACAGCACTTTCTTTAACAAACCATTCCAGGGGCCGGCGCTGTGGTGTAGTGGGTAAAGCTGCCACCTGCAGTGCCGGCATCCCATATGGGCACTGGTTCTAGTCCCGGCTGCTCCTCTTCCAATCCAGCTCTCTGCTATGGCCTGGGGAAGCAGTGGAAGATGGCCCAAGTGCTTAGGCCCCCGAACCTGGAAGAAGCTCCTGGCTCCGGATTGGCACAGCTCTGGCTGTTTCGGCCAATTGGAGAGTGAACCAACGGATGGAACTCTCTCTCCCTGCCTCTCCTTCTCCCTCTGTGTAACTCTGACTTTCAAATAAATAAATAAATAGATAAATATTTTTAAAAATACCAAAGAATTCCGGGGAGACCCTCCTGCAACTACTTTCAAAAAAGCAGCATGGGAAGTGCTGTGGGGAAGTGTTCGTTCGGGGCTCCCGGGACTCACACCTTGGTCAGCCTGAGTGATCGCATACGGAGTTTTCTATAGAGAAAGGACTCTCCGATGACTGCTGAATGTACAACAGAGAAGCAAACAAGCAAGACCCTGGACGTCTTGCATCTGCGCAGGGATAATTGTGAGAGACTAAAGAGCTCCCAACAGCAGAGACCCTGAACCAACCTAATGCCCTTTGACAGATGAGTGCAGAGCAAAAGTGGTCTGTACACATGAGGGAATACTACGCAGCCTTCAAAAGGAGGGGAATCCTGTCATTTGTGACAACGTGGATGCACCTGGAGGACTCCACGCTACGTGAACTATACGCCAGGCATGGCAGGACAGACGCTGAAGGCTCTCACTCCTGTGTGGACCCTCAAAGTGGAACTCACAGAAGCAGAGAGCAGAACAGGGGTTACCAGGGGCTGCTGGGGGGGGGGGGGCTGGCAATGTGCTGCTCAGTGGATGCAGAGTTTCAGTTGACAACAGGAATAACCTCAGGACAGCCAATGTCCAAGGTGTTACGAGCCGAATGCATTCATAACTAGCGATTACATAAGACTGAAAAAAATTGCTAGGTGTAGATTTGAAGTGTTATCACCCCAAAAATGAGAACCATGAAAAGTAATACGTATGTTAATGAGCTTGCTATAGCCATTTCACAAGTACACATATTTAAAAACCTCACGTTCTATACTACACATACAATTTTTATTTGCCAAAAAAATTTTTTTGGTTCCCTCCTTCCCATTATTTCAAACAAGACAGGGCTGTACTGTCCCTTATCTTCATTCCTTATCAGGAATACGCGTTGGCACTCGAAAGGTCTGAGTGCAGCTGGATGGAAAACCAAACAGAGGGGAGAGGGGAGAAGAGAACCCAGGAAGTCAGGCCAAAGAGCGGCCGGCTCCCACCCAGCCCCTGCCTCACCTGAACCAGGGTGGCCGACGATGAGGATGCTCGGTCTTCCTCCACCTCCTCGCCATGCTTCCAGGGTAAAGACCACGACGCAGAAGATGGCTCCGCCTTCTTATCTCCAGTCTACCACGGGGAGCAACTGGTCAGCAAAAGGCAGCGATTTCCTACCACCATAGCCAACCTCCTATCCATCCCTCTCAGACAAGAGTCAACTCACCGTGGTCCTCTGTATGTACAGTCAAACTGAAAATGAACCATAATGAAGAAGGAGATGGGAGAGGGAGAGGGAGGTGGGATGGGAGCTGGGGCAGGGAGAGGGTGGGTATGGGGGAAAGAACCAGTGTATTCCTCAAGTTGTAGCTATGAAAAAATGCATTCATTAAAAAAAATCAACTCACCAGGCGCTATAATCATAGCCTGGATTCCACCACACGCGCCATGAGTCAGCTATTTCTTTTCCGAACTAAATCCTGTTTCCAAATGTGATTCCTCTTCCTAAAGCCTACACAATACAGCTTTCGACTTTCTATTGACTGGACCCGTGTTGTGGTGCAGCGGGCTCAGCTGCTGCCTGTGTTGCTGGCATCCATCCACAATGCAGCGCCAGTTCAATTCCCAGTTGCTCAGCTTCCAATTCAGCTCCCTGCTAAGGCGCCTGGGAAAGCAGCAGATGATGGCCAAGGGCTTGGGTCATCCCTGCCACCCACATAGGAGACTTGGATGGATTTCTGGGCTCCTAGCTTTAGCCTGGCCCAGCCCTGGCTGTCGCAGCCATTTGGGGAGTGAAGCAGCAGATAGAAAACCATACTCTTTTTTTCTGTCTGTCTCTATCTATATATCACTCTGCCTTTCAAATAAATCAGTAAATCTTTTAAAATGTGTTTTTATTTAGTTGAGAGGCAGACATACACACACACAGCTCCCATCCACTGCTTCACTCCCCAAATGCCCAGAAGCTCAGAGTCAAGGACTTAATCCAGGTCTCCCACGTGGGTGGCAGCGACAGGGAGCCAACCCTTCGAGGCCTCACCTGCTGCCTCCCACGGTGCACAGAAACAGAAAGCTGGAATCAGGAGTGGAGCGGGAACTGGCACCCAGGCACCTGTTATGAGTGGAACAAGGCATCCCAACGAGCATCTTAACCACCAGGCCAAATGTGTTGCCCGTAAAAACTGTTTTTACAGGTAGAGAGATGGCTCATGCCACACAAAGGAGGTCTTCAGGAAGTTAATCTGCTAGCATGATTTTTTTTTTTTTTTGACAGGCAGAGTGGACAGTGAGAGAGAGAGACAGAGAGAAAGGTCTTCCTTTGCCGTTGGTTCACCCTCCAATGGCCGCCGTGGCTGGCGCGCTGCGGCCAGCGCACCGCGCTGATCTGATGGCAGGAGCCAGGTGCTTATCCTGGTCTCCCATGCGGGTGCAGGGCCCAAGCACTTGGGCCATCCTCCACTGCACTCCCTGGCCACAGCAGAGAGCTGGCCTGGAAGAGGGGCAACCGGGACAGAATCCAGCGCCCCAACCGGGACTAGAACCCGGTGTGCCGGCGCCGCAAGGCGGAGGATTAGCCTAGTGAGCCGCGGCGCCGGCCATGATTTTTTTTAAAAAATGATCTTTTAAAAAATTATTTATTTATTTGACAGGTAGAGTTATAGACAATGAGGAGAGACAGAGAGAGAGGTCTTCCACCTGCTGCTTCACTCCCCAAATGGCCGCAACGGCCGGAGCTGGGCCAATCTGAAGCCAGGAGCCAGGAGCTTCTTTGGGGTCTCTCATGCAGGTACAGAGGCCCAAGGACCTGGGCCATTTTCTACTGCTTTCCCAGGCCATAGCAGAGCTGGATCAGAAGTGGAGCAGCCAAGAGCCCACATGGGATGCTGGTGCCGCAGGTGGAGGATTAACCTACTGTGCCACAGCGCTGGCCCACTTGAATGTAATCTTTTTTTTTTAATTTTTTATTTTTGACAGGCAGAGTGGACAGTGAGAGAGAGAAACAGAGAGAAAGGTCTTCCTTTTTGCTGTTGGTTCACCCTCCAATGGCCGCCATGGCCGGCACGCTGCGGCTGGCGTACCGCGCTGATCCCAAGCCAGGATCCAGGTGCTTCTCTTGGTCTCCCATGGGGTGCAGGGCCCAAGCACTTGGGCCATCCTCCACTGCACTCCCAGGCCACAGCAGAGAGCTGGCCTGGAAGAGGGGCAACCGGGACAGAATCCGGCGCCCCGACCGGGACTAGAACCCGGTGTGCGGCGCCGCAAGGCGGAGGATTAGCCTATTGAGCCACGGCACCGGCCGAATGTAATCTTAAATGCAATCTTTAAAATAACAGTTTAATGGATAGGAGAAAAAATGGCCAAAATGACTGATCATCAGGGAAATGCGAATTAATCATAAGGAGATATCACTTCATGCCTGTCAGGATGCCTTTTTTTGAAAGACAAGAAATGCAAGTGTTGAGGAAGATGTGAAAAAAAGGGAATCCTGTCCACAGCTGATGGGAATGAACAGTACAGCCACGGTGAGAGCAGTAGGGAGGCTCTCAAAAGTTTCAAACAGGGGCTGGTGCTGTGGCGAAGCAGGTTGAAGCCGCCACCTGCAGTGCTGGCATCCCATGCGGGTGAGGGTTCGAGTGCCGGCAGCTCCACTTCTGATTCAGCTCCATGCTGTGGCCTGGGTAAGCAGTGGAAGATGGTCTGAGTCCTTGGGCCCCTGCACCTGTGTGGGAGACCCAGAAGAAGCTCCTGGCTCCTGGCTTCAGATAGGCACAGCTCCAGCCATTGCAACCAATTAGAGAGTGAACCAGTGGATGGGAGACCTCTCCCTCTCTCTTTCTCTGCCTCTCCATCTCTATGTAACTCTGACTTTCAAATAAATAAATAAATAAATCTTTAAGAAAAAAAAAAGACTCAATGGCAGTAGTTATCTCGCACAACTCATGTCACCAACGGTAGCGTTTTAGACCAAAAGACAAAGGCAAATATCGGGGAGACAAAGTTCTAAACATCACAGCAGGAGTGCCAAGCAACGCGTGGACTCTCAAAATTCCAGAGAAAGTACTCGGAAGTCTGAATTCGACAGAGAATTCATTTTCTTGGTGAGGGCAATGTCTGGGTTCCATTTCTACCACTCTTACGTGGTGACGTAGGCTTAGCCGCTCTTAAACAACAGTAATAACATAGAACGATTTCAACCGTACCTTTACAATACCTATCAGTGTTACTTTTAAAATCTCTAGGTCTCCACTCATCTTTAAGCTGTTTTCATTGCCTTTCCTTTTGAGCCTGGGCTCAACCTTTAACAAGAAAGTCATTTTTCCTTACTTCACTCTTCACGGAGCCCTCCTCCACCTCTTCCTTGAGTGCTGGCAGGAAAGACATGGAGCCTCTCGGGTTCACCTGCAAGGCAGGAGCACAGAACACGTGCAGGCAGTCTGCGGACCAGCAGCGCCGGGATCCCGGCCTGGCTGCATTTCTGTAGCTAATGTGGGCTGCCTTCATCCGAGACACTCACCCACACAAGCGGCTGGCCGCTGGGTCCTGCACCTGCAAGCTCATTCAGCCAAAAAATCCTGTGAAACCCTGGAGCCCTTTGCACTTGTCCTGAGCCCTGTGGTCCCTCATCCAGTAAGCGAAAAGGCGGACCCGTGAATACGGATTCAGAGTGGGCTGCAGGAGGCGCTGGCCCACTTCTGAGTCGACAACGGGCTGACTTCTCTGCAGGAAGCTACTGCAAAGGGTTCACTCCCACTCGCCGGCCGGTGGAATTAAAAGCACGTCCCAGGTCACTCAGGCATACAGTTTCTGGGTTGAGTCCAACACGGACACACCCTAAGGATTTGCTTGCAACAGACACAAACTCAGGTGGAAGATTTCCACTTTCCCAAACTCCCCTGCTAAGGGGCCAAGGACTGTTCAGCTGAAAACTACTGGCCACAGAACAGCCTTGTGGAAGGTGGGCCCGCCCTTAACCCAAAGCCACACGCACCTGCCACTCAGAAATATCCCCTTCGGCCACGCCACCTTCCTCGGACGCTCCGGCTGGAAGCAACTGTCTTTCCCCTTCTTCTTGGTCTTGCTTCAAATGCCGGTGAAGGGTTAGCACAGCAGTCTTCAAGTCCCCCAACACCTCTTCTTTTTTCTGGTTTAAACTCAGAATCTGCTTCTGTGCCTGTTCCATTTCTCCCTGTGCACAAAGAGTGTGTGTGTTGATCTGGGGAGCTGGAGGCCTGCCTGGGAGACCCTACCTCCTCCAGTGCGAGGTATGGGGAGTCTTCCAAGCTATGTATTTTTGGGGGGGCAGGGGTGTGGGTAGCGGTGTCAGGTGGACAGAAGAGTCCGGAACTGACTGCTGATATAATACTGTTCTTTTCCATCCTAGCTACATTTCCAGAGGTCCTGTGTCAGGTTTAGGAGGGTAATTCTCAAAGTTCACAGAGAGGCCAGCATCAAGGTGCCGCAGGTTAAGCAGCCACCTACAACACCAGCATCCCGTATGGGCAGCGGTTCAAGTCCCAGCTGCTCCACTTCTGATCCAGCTCCCTGCTAATGCGCCTTGGAAAGCAGTAGGAGATGGCCCAAGTCCTTGGGCCCCTGCCACCCATGTGGGAGACTCAGAGGAAGCATCTGGCTCCTGGCTTTGGCCTGGCCCAGCCTTGGCTGCTGCAGCCATTTGGGAATGAAACAATGCATGTAAGTTTTCTCTCCCTCTCAAACAGATTTTAAAAGCAATTTTTTAAAAAGCTCATAGAAAACAGAATTAAAAGGTAAGTTTATGTTGGTGTGGATTTTTTGAAATCCATGCATCATTTTTTCATAATAGGCATTTTCTATGAACTTTCTGAAGATCCCTCGCAGGCATGGATTTCAAAAATGTCGCACCACGATAAACGTCATGCAACCTCACTTCCGAGAACTCCGGAGTACGCGTGTGTCAGCCTCACCAGGCAGCTTGAGAATCAGAGTCTGGGGGTGGAGCCGTAGCAAGTCCCAGGGGTGACTGTGGGGTGAGGACAGAGTGACAGCCATGGCCCTGGGCGGACAGAAGCAGAACCCACAGGCACAGGTCTGCGAGTTTGCTGTTTAATGACAGCAGAAGTGACTGGAATGCACTTCTCATTTATTTGAATTTTTAAAAGATATATTATTTATTTATTTGGGAGGCAGAGTAAGAGAGAGAGAGAGAGAGAGAGAGAGAGAGAGATCTTCCAGCTGCTGTGTCATCCCCCAAATGGTCCCAACAGCCAGGGCTGGGCCATGCCAAAGCCTGGAGCCTGGAGCTCCACCTGGGTTTCCCACATTGGAGGCAGGGGTCCAGGCACTTGCAGTTGGACCATCTTCTGATGCCTTAACAGATGCATTAGCTGGATGGGAAACAGAGCAGCCAGGACTCAACCTGGCACTCCTGACACGGGGTGCTGGCATTGCAGGTGGTGGCTTAACCTGCTGCATCCTGACACTGGCCCTGCATTCCCATCGGGTCACACGGATGATTAAGAATGCATGTTCCCGGCAGGCTTGCCTCCCAGGGGATTCGTAAGCACGCTAGCGTGTGTGGACACGGAGAGTAAACAAGGTTTGAAATCTCATCTTTTATTATTTTCTTGCAAGTCTTCCTTAGTGTCCCTGAATTCATGTACATTTTCTGCAGGTTCATCTTTAGAAATGCATGGGGGTGGGGCTGGCGCTGTGGTGTAGACAGTAAAGCCACTGCCTGTGATGCTGGCATCCCATGTGGATGCCGGTTCGAGTCCCGGCTGCTCCACTTCCCATCCAGCACTGCCTACAAGCTGACCATTTTCATGGTCACTCTGAAACTTTTTGCCTGGTGCACAGCTGGCACAAAAGCAGTGATGAGCAAAGCTGCTGGCACCTCCTATGAATCCAGGTAAGGACACTATAATAGCAGTTACTAATTCTTCACTAGGATGTGCTTAGAGTAAAAACCTGCCAATTTCACGTAAGAAAATCTGTGATCTTGGGACCAGCGCCGTGGCGCACTAGGTTAATCCTCCACCTGCAGTGCCGGCATCCCATGTGGGCGCTGGTTCTAGTCCCAGCTGCTCCACTTCCAAACCAGCTCTCTGCTGTGGCCTGGGAAAGCAGTGGAAGATGGTCTAAGTCCTTGGGCCCCTGCACCTGTGTGGGAGACCCGGAAGCTCCTGGCTCCTGGCTTTGGGTCGGTGCAGCTCCAACCATTGTGGCCAATTGGGGAGTGAACCAACGGATGGATGACCTCTCTCTCTCTCTTTCTGTGTAACTCTGACTTTCAAATAAATAAATAAATATTTAAAAAAACTAGCAGGAAAGGCTTGCCATGAAAACCATTATAACTGTCCCATCAGCTGTCCAGAAAGGCGAGTTGTCCCAATACCCCATGTGACACCAGCCCCTTTGCTACCAGAGCCAACCCAGACCAAATGCACCATGCCTCAGCGAGGGGCAGTTGGAAAGCCCACCACTGAGGAAGCAGACGGGGCATCACTGGCCCAGTGTGCGGACTGAGACTGTCCAGTCTACAGCTGCATTGCTTTTTAATAATGATATTAAAGAACCACCTATTTTATGAAATGAGGGTAGAAAGTAAACACACAGTAAATGCCATCAATGGCAAGAGAGAAGTAGGAAGTGACACTGCACCACCCTGAGGGCTGCCAGACACCAAGGGCTTAGTGAGTGCTGGTGGAATGGACTTGGAAGAAGGCGTGAAAGAAACGCACCTGGGCCTGTGGCAGGTGGGCAGCCTGGCCTGCTGACGTGTGTTCACGGGAGACGTCATCTGCGTGATCGCTTAAGATCTGCTGGAACTTCTGTATTTCTTCATCATATTCATTAGTCTGTTTTATGACTGCCTATAAAGTAACCCCCCCAAAAAAAGAATCTTTGTCATAATGTAGATTAACGGGCTATTTCCATTGTTTATCCCTAGGATCAGTTCCCATTCAATGCCACTCATACAGATTTCAATAGGCAAACTAGGAGTTTTTCTAGTAAGAATATGTTTATATTTTAATATTACATTTATATTATAAATATAGAGAATGTTTGCAGGGCTGGTGCCTAGACTTCTTGCCATATTAGATGTCAGGGCACCTTGGGTAGTGCTTGGAGTCCAAGAAGTTAGACACACCTTTGCTCTTAGTATTTCCAGTCCACAGGTTTCACTCTGGGGGGCTTTTATGGCATGCTAACACAAAGCCGCAAAGTTTGATGAAATGACTGATGTCGTTTTAATACACACTCCGTGTGGAGTTTCTACATGAAAAAGTGATATTACTGATCCAAAATGGCCCAGGCATGGGATTTGAATGGTGATGGATTTTTCTGGATGCAGACACAGCCTCACCCGGCATCCCTTGGGATCGGTGATACACACTTGAGAGGCTGCGGGTTTAGGGGGAGTCTGAATTTACAGCACATGGCAAAACTAATCAGAACAGAAACCAGAATTTACTTGGAGGAGGAGCAGGGCTCAGACCTAGTTGTGGACAAAATAATAGGTTCAAAGCTTAATGAAAGGTAAAGAAAGGGGCTTCAAAACAAAGTCCAGATTCTTTTTCCGAACGCTTCCTCCTGAAGCAAAATGCCCCTGGAACTACAAAGTTTCTGGCCAACACACAATTCTTCCTTGTATCTTCCTTAATATTTAACCATAATTTTAGCTGCAGGCTAGAAATGAATAACTATGTGCACTGAACACACCTGTGCTTTGGCCTCAATAATGAATTGCATCCCCTTTCTCCCCACAAAAGTACTTTGTCTCATTTTCCACAATGAGGGCACTTATAATATCTAAATTAGGGGGGCTGGCGCTGTGGTGTAGCGGGTAAAGCCACCACCTGCAGTATCAGCATCCAATATGGGCACCGGTTCTAGTCCAGGCTGCTCCACTTCTGATCCAGCTCTCTGCTATGGCCTGGGAAAGCAGTAGAAGATGGCCCAAGTCCTTGGGCCCCTGCCCCTGTGTGGAAGACCTACAAGAAGCTCCCAGCTCCTGGCTCCTGGCTTCAGATCAGCTCAGCTCCGGCCATTGGGAGTGAACCAGCAGATGGAAGACCTTTCTCTCTCTCTCTCTCTGCCTCTCCTTCTTTCTCTGTGTGTAACTCTGACTTTCAAATAAATAAATCTTTAAAAAAAAAAAAGTTCATGCCAAATGGAGCTAAAATAGATTTAGATGTGACAAATTTTGAAATCCACACATAGTTTAATAATGTACCTTCTGCGTGAACCTTCTGAACTTAGCTTTTTCCATTTTCCATGAACTTCTAAAGTCCCCCACTACAAATTCATCTGTGGTCTTTTAGCAAGTCCTTTAATCCTCTGTTGCTACCCCCCATCAAGATGGCCAGGGGAAGACACAATGGCTTTATCATGATTCCTCCAGAGAGCTAGATGTGTCACTCAGGTTGTATTCTGTGCCCACAGCTTTTTAGCCACAGAAATCTTAACAACTGCAGGGTGGAATTAAATAGACGGTCAGTCTGCCTTAATGTCTTCGACCAGAGCAAGGTAAGAAGTGAGAAAAACAGCCTGGGTCCCACCGGAGCACAAAGACAGGCTTTTAAGTATCCGATGCCACCTCCCGGATCATAGTCAGTTTCAACGGCAATCGCAAACTCAGTCAGCTTTGGCGGGACTCTTCCACCTGCCGAGCTGGTGTCATCACGAGCCGCTCACCTTTAGTAACTCGTTCTGCTCCTGAGTCACGTTCTCCAGCAGCTTGAGGTCCTGGAGAAGTTGGCTTGTGCGCTGGAACACGGGCAGAGGGCCCCTTCCCGCCTGCGGCAGCCGCAGCCCCACTTGGTAAGACACTATCTCAGCAATGGTCTTCTTCATGGGCCGCAGGTTGTCCAGGATGACCTGTGTGATGGGAGCGAGGCCCGGGGCATGAACACACACACACACACACACACACACACACACACACTGCTACATTAAAGCAACTGCACCATGTAGTCTCTTGTTTCAGTTTTTGAAACATTCCCTTGGCTCAGGCTGAAAATAGCTATGACATCACTTATGATCAAAGGAGTTAAAGATCTCTCTTGGGGAAAGAGCACCTGGGGCTACAGTGACCTGTCACGGCTGAGTGCATCGGGCCCAGCCTCCTCCTCCCCCTCCCCTCCTCCCCTCCTCTCCTCCCCGCCCTCCCTCTGCAGAACTGCTGTTTCCCTCTATGCATCATCCCAGGCAGAGGGCTACGTAAGGGCAGGTGCTGTGTCTTACTGTGTCCCACTCACACACTGATCGCTCTTAACAAACAGCTTCCCGTACAATGGGCCCCCAAGAAGCGCTTCCCGAGTTCAACCATCCTGCCTAACGTGGTGAGTCCCAGGAGTGTAATGGCATTTTGCTTTAATAACACCTGGTCCAGAGAAGTCTGGGCTTACATAACCACCAAAAGAAAGAGGGCACTCGCTGTACTAAGTACTCCATATAGGAGGGGTGATCAGAAAGTTTTTGAAAACACTTCAAAATGTTTTTACTCTAAAATCAACTCATCTGAATTTTTTTTTTTTTTTTTAATTTATTTGCAGGGGCCGGTGCTGTGGCGTAGCAGGTAAAGCTGCCGCCTGCAGTGCCGGCATCCCATATGGGCGCTGGTTCGAGTCCTGGCTGCTCCACTTCCGATCCAACTCTCTGCTGTGGCCTGGGAAAGCAGTAGAAGATGGCCCAAGTCCTTGGGCCCCTAAATCTGCATGGGAGACGCAGGAGAAGCTCCTGTTTCTTGCCTTCAGATTGGCGCAGCTCTGGCTGTTACAGCAATCTGGGGAGTGAACCAGTGGATAGAAGACCTCGCTCTCTCTCTGCCTCTCCTTCTCTTTCTGTGTAACTAATTTTCAAATAAATGAATCTTTTTTTTTTTTTTTTGACAGGCAGAGTGGACAGTGAGAGAGAGAAACAGAGAGAAAGGTCTTCCTTTTTGCCGTTGGTTCACCCTCCAATGGCCAACGCAGCCAGCGCGCTGCGGCCGGCGCACCGTGCTGATCCGATGGCAGGAGCCAGGTACTTCTCCTGGTCTCCCATGGGGTGCAGGGCCCAAGCACTTGGGCCATCCTCCACTGCACTCCCGGGCCACAGCAGAGAGCTGGCCTGGAAGAGGGGCAACCGGGACAGAATCCGGCACCCCGACCGGGACTAGAACCCGGTATGCCGGCGCCGCAAGGCGGAGGATTAGCCTAGTGAGCCGCGGTGCCGGCCTATAAATGAATCTTTAAAAAATTTATTTGCAAGGCAGAGAGAGCACGTGAGAGAGTGTGCTTTTATGCACTGGTTCATTCCCCAGGTGCCTGCAACAGCAAGGGCCAAGCCCCGGGAGCGGAACTCAATCCATTTATTGGGCAAGAAAGCCGATAGATACCTTGAGCCATCACTGCCATCTCCCAGTGTGCATTAGCCGGAAGCTGGGGTCAGGAGCTGCAGTCAGGTACAAAAACCCAGAACACTGGGCCTCTTAACTGCTGGTTTAAACTCCAGCCCCTAAACTTATAGTTTAATTCCCATTTTTCCACCAACTTTATAAAGTACCCCCATGAATCATTTTATTTAACCCTCAAAACTACCCAGAGAAGTAAGATTCCTAACCTAGATTTCACAGGTAAGGAACGAGGCGGGGGAGGAGGGGCACAGAAGTTAGAAGACCCTGCTAAGGGAATGGGCAGGATTTGAACCCAGGCCTTTCTGATCCGAAAGCACTGCTCTTGACCGTGAGGCTGAGGGAGAATCAATTCCCTCTGGTGTTTGGAGCCTCTCGGCTCCCGAGCAGGGAGCTCTAAGTGTGTTGTAACGGACCAATGTAATCATCTCGCTGCCAATGCAGTGGTAAGAAAGAGAGTCCAGGAAACACTGAAAGTCACGGCCAATAGGCCCCGTGGCTGGGGCTGGAACCCAGTTCAGCACAACCTGGATTTGACTTGTAGGCAAAACTTAAAAAAAATAACCCGTAGGACAATCATCTTTATATGGTTAGTACTAAGAATGATTTAAAGTATATTTACAGTCATTCCGCTCTGTTTCCCTGTGATAATAGCGAGATTAAATGCTTTGCATCAGATCCTAGGATTACATGGTTTAAAGCAGATATAAACATTAGGAGAAAATACTTTGAATAAAAGTATTTTATACTTAGTACTTAGACGTAGTACACACTTACCTCCCCATGTTTCAGATGTTCTTCTGGTGAAAAATCAAATATCTCTTTGGATAGCAGGATAGTTTTAATTTTTGAGACTTTTTTCTCCATTGATTTTACTTCCGATTCAATAGCGACCACATCCTAGAATTTCAGAAACAGAAACTCGCTCATACCATTTAATGCTGTGATCAACAGTCTGTGAAACAAAATCTATGACCTTTAATCCTGTTCCCATAGTTAACCAAAGGGTGCTTGCCACCTACACATCTTAAGAACCAAGCAGGGGGCCGGCGCTGCGGCTCACTAGGCTAATCCTCTGCCTTGCGGCGCCGGCACACCGGGTTCTAGTCCCGGTCGGGGCGCCGGATTCTGTCCCGGTTGGCCCTCTTCCAGGCCAGCTCTCTGCTATGGCCCGGGAGTGCAGTGAGGATGGCCCAAGTGCTTGGGCCCTGCACCCCATGGGAGACCAGGAGAAGCACCTGGCTCCTGCCATCGGATCAGCGCAGTGCGCCGGCCGCAGCGGCCATTGGAGGGTGAACCAACAACAAAGGAAGACCTTTCTCTCTGTCTCTCTCTCTCTCACTGTCCACTCTGCCTGTCAAAAAAAAAAAAATCTATACCAAAAAAAAAAAAAAAAAGCGGGTAAACCCACCACAACTCCACTTCGGATCCAGCTCCCTATTAATGGCCTGGGACAAACAGCAGAAGATGGCCCAGGTACTTGGGCCCCTGCCACCCATGTGGGACACCCGGATGAAGCTTCTGGTTCCTGGCTTTGGCCTGGTCCAGCTCTGTACCTCTGTATCTCTGTCTCTCCCTCTCTCTCTCTGTAACTCTGCCTTTCAAATAAAATAAGTAAATCTTAAAAAAAAAGCATAGAGCCAGTTCTCACTCATACAATGAGAACAAAGGTACTATGCACCCAACCCAGTTTTTGAATAAACTCTCAAGGATCTAGAAACTCTTCCAATTCATCTTTGGAATGTGTTTAAACGCCTGACTACAAGTGGGTCTGGCATGTTAAAAATTCCACTACTTGAAGTAATACGATAAAGCAAGCCTTGAGAAGCCAACACACAGGAGCCCGGAAACTGGAAAGATTTCCTTGTCAACCTCCTCATCGACTGTTGCCCAGGAGAATGGCACTGGGTTATTTTAGAAGCTGCTCAGAGTCACTGAAACAGCAGATCATTTGTCCGGAGCTTGTTCCTCATCAACGTCAACACCCAGAACCTGGCCAAGAACCTTCAAGTGAAGCTGTTGCAAAAATAAGTTCAAGTGTCTGCTGTAAAACCTACAGAGGGAAGTCCACCCACAGTAGGACAGCCCTCAGATTCTCACTTTAGAATTCAGTGCAGGGGCGGGCCCTGTGGTATAGTCGGTTAAAGCCCCAGCCTGCAGGCTGGCATCCCATATAGGTGCCAGTTCTAGTCCTGCCTGCTCCACTTCTGATCCAGCTCCCTGCTAATGCACCTGGGAAAGCAGTGGAGGATGACCCTATTAATGGCCTGGGAAAAACAGCAGGAGGATGGCCCAGGTACTTGGGCCCCTGCAGCTACGAGGGAGACCTGGAAGAAGCTCCTGGCTCCTGGCTCAGCTCCGGCCATTGAGGCCATTTGGGGAGTGAACCAGCAGATGGAAGCCCTCTATCTCTTCTCTCTCTCTCTCTCTCTCTTCCTCTCTGTAACTCTGTCTTTCAAATAAATAAAATAATTAAAAAAAAAAAAAAAAGAATCCAGGGGCCGGCGCTGTGGTTAATCCTCACTTGGTTAATCCTCCACCTGCGGCACCGGCATCCCATATGGGCGCCGGGTTCTAGTCCCGGTTGCTCCTCTTCCAGTCCAGCTCTCTGCTGTGGCCCGGGAGGGCAGTGGAGGATGGCCCAAGTCCTTGGGCCCCTGCACCCACTTGGGAGACCAGGAAGAAGCACCTGGCTCCTGGCTTTGGATCGGCGCAGCGCCAGCCGTTGTGGCCATTTGGGGGGTGAACCAGTGGAAGGAAGACCTTTCTCTCTGTCTCTCTCTCTCACTGTCTATAACTCTATCTGTAAAAAAAAAAAAAAAAAAAAAAAAAAAAAAGCTAAAAAAAATAGAATAAGCTTCAGTAACCAAGATTACTCCAGTACTTTTTAATCCTCAAAGTTATTTGAGTGTGGTATAGGAAATATAATTAAAAAACAAAAATTGTGGCACAGCGGGTAAAGCCACCACCTGAGACACTGGAATTCCGTGTGGGCGCTGGTTTGTGTCCCAGCTGCGCCACTTCTGGGGTTCAGCTCTGCTGATGGCCTGGGAAAGCAGCAGAAGATGGCCCAAGTGTTTGGGCGCCTGCTACTCACAGGGGAGAACTGGATGAAGCTCCTGGCTCCTGGCTCATCCATGGCTGTAGTGGACATCTGGGCAGTGAACCATGGGATGGGAAGAACTCACCCTCTCTGTCACTCCCTCTCTCTGTCACTCTGCCTTGCAAACAAATAAATCAACATTTTAAAAAAATGCCTCATATTTCAAGCAAACAAAATTATTTAAAAATCTAGTGACTTGCGCAGAGCAGCCCCTCAGTAAATATTTGTTAGTGGTGAAAAAAGACTTAAGATTGCATACTTTAATTCCCTCTTTCCTCATCAATCCCCCCCCCCCTTTTTTTTTTGACAGGCAGAGTGGACAGTGAGAGAGAGAGACAGAGAGAAAGGTCTTCCTTTGCCGTTGGTTCACCCTCCAATGGCCGCCGCGGCCGGCGCGCTGCGGCCGGCGCACCGCGCTGATCCGATGGTAGGAGCCAGGAGCCAGGTGCTTTTCCTGGTCTCCCATGGGGTGCAGGGCCCAAGCACCTGGGCCATCCTCCACTGCACTCCTGGGCCATAGCAGAGAGCTGGCCTGGAAGAGAGGCAACCAGGACAGAATCCGGCACCCCAACCGGGACTAGAACCCGGTGTGCCGGCGCCGCAAGGTGGAGGATTAGCCTAGTGAGCCGCCGCGCCGACCCCTCATCAATGCTTTTAAACCAACATTATCTTCTCTTGGAGAAGGAGAAAGCATGGCGCTTACTTGATCCTGACTCTCCTTTAAAAAGATAGCTTCTGGATTGAGACGTGTGTGTGTGTGTGTGTGTGTGTGTGTGCGCACGTGTGCTTTTTATTATAGCTATAATACAGGTTACAAAGTAAAACACAACATAATTCAAGCCATAAGAACACAAATGCAAAGTTTACCATCCATGTGTCTCCGTATAATCTGGACATGCACTAGTATACTCCAATCAGCCGAGGAAATGTAAATTAACAGAGAAAACTCACACCCCCACTTACATCAGCCATGCGCTGAATCTGTGGAAGGCTCTCCAGTAACTTCTGCTGTAAAGCAGTGATTTGACTGCTCAACCCCTGGATGGACTGCGTGAGGTCATCCGTATCGAAAATTGTGGACAGCTCTTCCAGATCCGTGAGAACAGAGTGTAGCAGACTGTGCTTCTGTTCTGAGTCTTCCAAAGCCATCTGGGGAGAGACAGAGACAGACAGAGAGAGAGAGAGGAGAGAGGAGAGAGAGGAGAGAGGGAGAGACATATCAATACACCTAGATATTGAAACAAATTCATTAAAAACTATCACAGAAAATGTAAATTAGTTTCAGCATTTCGAATTCCTGGTCCCGTCTAGCTACTTAAGGAACAATGAATGGTGTCTGTCTCAATATAATGGATGACCTCAGAGCATCCCCGAGCATGGGGACACACCAAGAGTCGTGTATATGCGGTCTTCACCCCCAACTCCTAGCCCCGAAACAGGCCCACACGTCCAAGTAAGTGTGAGGTCAACTGAGCTTCAGCGAGGTGCCAAAGTAGTGCCAGGGCGAGCATTTCAACAACTCATCCCGGCACATTAGCCATCACTATGGAATAAGCATCAAGGGGCGGGCGTTGTGATACAGCAGGTGAACCCACTGTCTGCATCCTGCATCAGATTGCCACTCTGAGTACTGGCTGCCCTGCTTCGGGTCCAGCTCCCTGCAATGTATCTGGGAAGGCAGCTGAAGATGGTCTGAACGCATGGGCCCCTGTCACCCACGTGGGAGACCCAGATGGACTTCCAGCCTCCTGGCTTCTGCCTGGCCCAGCCCAGGCCATTGCAGCCATTTGAGGGAGTGCACCAGCAGATGGAAGATCTCCTTCTCCCTCCCACCCTGCTTTTCTTTTTTCCTTTTTAAATGTTTATTTATTTATTTGAAAGAGTAACAGAGAGGCAGAGGCAGAGGCAGAGAGAGAGAGAGAGAGTCTTCCATCCGCTGATTCACTCCCCAAATGGCTATAATGGCTGGAACTGAGCCAATCCCAAGTCAGGAGCCAGGAGTTTCCTCCAGGTCTCCCATGCAGGTGCAGGGGCCCAAACACTTGGGCCATCTTCTACTGCTTTCCCAGGCCACAGCAGAGAGCTGGATCGGAAGTGGAGCAGCCGGGACTCGAACTTGTGCTCATATGGGATGCCAGCACTGCAGGTGGTGACTTTATCCACTATGCCACAGTGCCGGCCCCATGCTGCTTTTCACATAAATCTTTTTGAAAAAATGAAATTTAATCCTTGATTCAAACCATGTATCACAATTAACATGAAACGGATCACAGACCTAAAAATTGAGAGTTAAATCTATCAAGTTTGTGCAAGAAAACATAGGTAAATCTATAAGTATTTCTTACATATAACACACAAGCATAATACATTAAAGAAAATACTGATAAATTTAATTTCATCAAATTGATAACATTCACTCTCTAAAACAGTATTGAGAGAGGGGCTGAGGGTAAAGCCTGCTGCCGGCACCCCATATGGGCACCAGTCGGAGTCTCAGCTGCTGCACTTCCAGTTCAGCTCCCTGCTAGTGTGCCTGGGAAAGCAGTGGAAGATGGCCCGAGTGCTTGGGCCCCTGCACCTGTGTGGGAGACCCAGAAGAAGCTCCTGGCTTCAGAACAGCCTAGCTCTGGCTGTTTGTGACCATCTGGGGAGTGAACTAAGGGATGGAAGATCTCTCTCTCTCTCTCTCTCTCTCTCTCTGTAACTCTGCCTTTCAAATAAATAAATTAATTAAAAAACAAGTATTAAGAGAACGAAAAGAAAAGCTGTAGAATGACAGTAACTGCAGACCACATATATGACAATGGGATGGTTCGCAGGCTGTTTTACAAGTAATTCTTCCAAGTTAATAATCAGAAAACACAACTCAGTTGCAAAATGAGCAAAAAGTATTGAAGAGACATTTCACAATAGAAGTGTCAAAATGACAAATAAGAACATGAATTAAGTGCTCAAAATCTAATGATTTGCCATTAGATAAACACCAATTGAACCACAAATGGTGCCATTTGAACTGCACATCAGGAGAACAGCTCAAGTTTAAATGATAGACAATGCCAAGTGCTGAAGAAAATATGGAGCAAACGATGCTGGCATCCCATGTGATCACCAGTTTGAGCCCCGTCTGCTTCACTTTTTTGCTTTTAGAGATTTATTGGGGCCAGCTCTGTGGCTTAGCAGGTAAAGCCACTGCCTACAGTGCCGGCATTCCATATGGGCACCAGTTAAACTCTCTCTGTCTGTCTCAGTCTCTCTCTCTCTCCCTTTTAAATAAACAAATAAATTTGAAAATATAGAGAACTCGAACTTGCATTATTGATAGGAATGAACAAATGGTACCGTCTTCTTGAGAACCAGATTGGCAATTTCTTATTTAGGCAAATACTTGCCATAAAAATCAGTAGTCCTACCCCTTGATAGTTATCCATTGAGATGAAATGCAAACATACACTCACAGAAAGATTTGTACATAAATACTCATAGCAGCTTTGCTCATAACAGCCTGCAGGGGGCAGCCTGTGAGGTGGCCCCAGAGAGAATCCCCACTTCCTGGAGTCCACGCTGTTATAACCAGCACCTGCTACAGGTGTGAGCACACACTCCCAAAGCATGCCTTAGGAGCTGAATCCCCAGTCCATGGGACCTTCACAGGAGGACGGGGACATGGAGCCATGGCCCTCAGGAATGTACCAGAGCCGCTGTCATGACATAGAAATGCTCTCTCAAGCACTCGCTTGCCCTTCCGCCTCTCACCATGGGAGGTCCTTGCAGCTGCCATGCTCTTGAACTTCCCAGCCCCCAGGACCGTGAGCCAAACACATTTCTGTTCACTGCATATTACCCAGTCCCCGATAATCTGCTACAGCAGCAAGAAACAGACTAACACGGCTCCCTGGGAAGCAGGCTGGAAACATTGCTATGTGAACTATGGCAGAAGTGATGTCATTTCCAAGATTAGATAGCGAAGGCTGTGCCTTCTGTTGGGAGCCCTTGCTCCTCTCTTTCAGAAGGTTGATGCTGAGGGAAGACAGCAGCCATGCCACAAGGCAGTCTTGGGCAGAGAGGCCCATGTGCCTAGGGGTGGAAGTGAATCACCGGAGATCGATTGAGAACTGTCTGAAGCCCGGAAGTGGATCGCATCTTGCCCTCATCCAAATCAAGCATCCATTCAAGCCTGCAGACTTTCTGACATTGAGACTGCAGCCCCATGAGAGACCTTGAGGTACAGACACACATGCAAGCTACGCCTGGACCCCTGACCCAAAGAAACGACGAGACAGTAAGTGTTGTTTTAAGTGGCTAACTATCGTGCTAACTTGTGACATAGAACTAGCTAACACGAAGTTCTTTTTTTTTTTTTTTTTTGACAGGCAGAGTGGACAGTGAGAGAGAGAGAGAGACAGAGAGAAAGGTCTTCCTTTTGCCATTGGTTCACCCTCCAATGGCCACCGCGGCCAGCGCACTGCAGCCGGCGCACTGCGCTGATCTGATGGCAGGAGCCAGGTGCTTCTCCTGGTCTCCCATGGGGTGCAGGGCCCAAGCACTTGGGCCATCCTCACTGCACTCCCGGGCCATAGCAGAGAGCTGGCCTGGAAGAGGGGCAACTGGGACAGAATCCGGTGCCCCGACCGGGACTAGAACCTGGTGTGCCGGTGCCGCAAGGCAGAGGATTAGCCTAGTGAGCTGCGGCACCGGCCTAACAAGAAGTTCTTAACTGGAAACCACCTGGGGACGGCGCTGTGGTGTAGTGGGTAAAGCCGCTGCCTGCAGTGCCAGCATCCCATACGGGCACTGGTTCAAGTCCCGGCTGCTCCACTTCCAATCCAGCTCTCTGCTATGGCCTGGGAAAGCAGTGGAGGATGGCCCAAGTCCTTGAACCCCTGCACCCGCATGGGAGACCCGGAAGAAGCTCCTGGCTCCTGCCTTTGGATTGGTGCAACTCTGGCCATTGAGGCCATCTGGGGAGTGAACCAGCGGATGGAAGACCTCTCTCTCTGCCTCTCCTTCTCTCTGTGTGGAACTCTGACTTTCAAATAAATCTTAAAAAAAAAAAAAAAAAAAGAAAGAAAGAAAGAAAGAAATGAAAAGAAACCACCCAAATATCCATCAACCAGCGCATGGATAAACAAACTGTTGATTCCCATAAATGAACCACTACTCAGCCATCAGAAGAATCAATTACTGAGAAATGCAGTAGACTAGAGGATGTCACAGCAGCATCTTGTTAAGTTAAACACGCCAGTCAGCAAAGAACACCTGCCGGATGACTCCAGTTATATGATAACCTAGAAGAGGCAAAATAGGGGCTGGCATCATGGTGTGGCCAGTTAAGCTACTGCCTGCGATGCTGACATCAGAGATGGGTGCTGGTCTGTGTCCAGGTTGCTCCACTTCCGATCCAGCTCCCTGCTGATGAGCCTGGGAGAGCAATAGAAGACAGCCCAAGTTTTCAGTTCCTGCACCCACAAGGGAGACCCGGAAGAAGCTCACAGCTCCTGGCTTCGGATTGACACAGCCCCAGCCATTGCACCCATTTGGGGAGTGAACCAGCGGATGGAAAAGGTGAAATAATAGTAACAGAAAGCAACAAGAAGTGATTCTCCAGGGCTAAGTGAAAGGGAGTGACTGCAAACGGGCAGGAGGGGAATTTTAGGGGTGATAGAAATTTTAATTTTTTTTTGGACAGACAGTGAGAGAGAGAGACAGAGAGAACAGTCTTCCCTCCGTTGGTTCACCCCCAAATGGCCACTATGGCCGGCACGCTGCGCCAATCTGAAGCCAGGAGCCACGTGCCTCTCCTGGTCTCCCATGCGGGTGCAGGGCCCAAGGACCTGGGCCATCCTCCACTGCACTCCCGAGCCACAGCAGAGAGCTGGCCTGGAAGAGGGGTAACCGGGACAGAATCCGGCGCCCTGACAGGGACTAGAACCCAGGATGCTAGCACCACAGGCGAAGATTAGCCTAGTGAGCTGCAGCGCCAGCAAAAATGTTTTTTATATTGATAATGGGAGTGGTAACATAATTACACCTTTATCAAAACTCTTCTAACTGCATACCAAAAATGGGTGTATTCTACTGTATGTAAATTATGCCTCAATGAAGTTTATTTTTAAAAAAAGCAAGAAGTTAGTTTTCTATTTTTGCAATGACAATTTACTTTTCTTTTTTTTTCTTTTTTTTTTTTTTTTTTTTGACAGGCAGAGTGGACAGTGACAGAGAGAGACAGAGAGAAAGGTCTTCCTTTTGCCATTGGTTCACCCTCCAATGGCCGCCGCGGCCGGCGCGCTGCGGCCGGCGCACCGCGCTGATCTGATGGCAGGAGCCAGGAACCAGGTGCTTTTCCTGGTCTCCCATGGGGTGCAGGGCCCAAGCACCTGGGCCATCCTCCACTGCACTCCCTGGCCACAGCAGAGAGCTGGCCTGGAAGAGGGGCAACCAGGACAGAATCCAGTGCCCTGACCGGGACTAGAACCCGGTGTGCTGGCGCCGCAAGGTGGAGGATTAGCCTAGTGAGCCGCGGCGCCGGCCTGACAATTTACTTTTCAATGATTGTTAATCAAAACAAAAGTATTTTGTAGAATCACCATTAGGTGTACAAACATATTTCAACAAATGCAATCTAGGTAGAAGACTTTAGTGCAAGTAAAACAAACTTCTTTAGGGGCTGGCACAGCAGGTAAAGCTGCCGCATCCAACACCCGGCATCCAATATGAACACTGGTTCGTGTCCCAGCTGTTCCATTTCCAATCCAACTCTCTGTTAAGGGTTGGGGAAAAGCAGTGGAAGATGGTCCAAGTGCTTGGGCCCCTGCCACCCATGTGGGAGACCCTGGTTCCTGGCTTCAGCCTGGCCCTGTGATAGATAGTACACAGCCCACTATGTGTGTGGAAGAAATTCTAAATGTATTAAGGGAAACTAGTTAAACATCATCAGTAACTATGTATGCATGTGCAGTACTGTATCAATTCCTATAGCCGCCATGTAGCATTAGAATATCCAATAAAATATAAGGGAGGCAAAGAAGCTAAAAACACGTATGTCCTTGTTTGTTCTGGGCTCAGGATTTTGGGTAAGAATACAATTGAGTGACCAGTGCAGCGGCACAGCAGGTTAAAGCCAAGGCCTGCAGCATCGGCATCCATCTGAGCCCTGCTTCAAGTCCCAGCTGCTCCTCTTCCAATCCAGCTCCCTGCTAATGTGCCTGGGGAAGCAGCAGAGGGCGGCCCAAGTGCTTGAGCCCCTGCACCCATGGGGGAGACCTGGAAGAAGCTCCTGGCTCCTGGCTTTGGCCTGGCCCAGCTCTGGTCATTGCAGCCATTTGGGGAGTAAACCAGTGGATGGAAGATCTCTCTCTTTCGTTCTCTCTCTTTCTGTAACTCTGCCTTTCAAATAAATAAATAAAATCTTTTTATAAAAAAAACAAACTTTGTAAAGCTAAGTTGAGAATTCTTATAGTTCACTGAGAGTTCATTTTAAAAAGTAATATCTGGCCTATACTAGAAAGTGGAAAAAGTTTCCTAAAAGTAGGACAACTATTTTCATTATAGGGACAAAATGGGATTTTCACCTTGGACTTGTTATCTGAGACTTCCTTTTCATTGGGGGAAATTCATTAGGATCGATCCTAAGGAAAGTGAACTCACCTTTCCCTTCTCCTTTGTCCTCTGCTCAGTTCTAGCTCAGATATAAAGTCTAGAATGCAGCCAGCAGAATTGCTGAGCAATGCTAGAAGGCAGCCTGGCCCAGCGCCTTTGCCCTGAGCTCATTTTCATAGCATTTTTTAAAAATTCAAGCATCTTAAATCATTCAATTCTTCTGTCTCTTGACAAACTCCTCAAAAACAGTAACTCATACAGGTGACTAAAACCGAAAAAAAACAGGGGCGGGCACGGTGACGCACTGGGTTAAGATGCCATCTGGGACACCCACATCACATAGCGGAATGTGCGTTGGCGTCCTGGCTGCTCTGCTTCTGATCCAGCTTCCTGCTAATGCTCGCGGGAAGCAGAGATGATGACCAAGTACTTGGGGCCCTGACACCCACGTGGGAGACCTGGAAGGAGTTCCTGGCTCCTGGCTTCGGCCTGGCAACGCTCTGGCTGTTGTGGATATTTGGAGGTGAACCATGAATGGAAGACCATCACCCCCACCCCCACCCCTTCGCTCTCTCTCTCTTTAGATTTATTTTAAAGTCAGAGTTACAGAGAGACAGGTCTTCTGTCCCAGATGGCTGCAACAGCCAGGGCTGGGCCAGGCTGAAGCCAGGAGCCAAGAGCTTCTTCCGGGTCTCCCCTGTGGGTACAAGGACCCAAGCACTTGAGCCACCCTCTGCTGCTTTTCCCAGGCACATTATCAGGGACCTGGATCAGAAGTGGAGCAGCCAGGACTCGAACCGGTGCGCATATGGGATGCTGGCATTGCTGGCGGGCAGCTTTACCTGCTATGCCACAGCGCCGCCTCCCCTCCCTTTCCATCACTCTCTCAAATAAATAAATCTTTAAAACAACAACAAAATAACATGGCTTGGGATGTGGGATGTCAAACCAAGGAGATCGAGCAGGAGAAAGAAAAGAAACAAATAAATGAAAATGTCGAGTGTTTACCCTAGCGCAGGAAAAGAACCGCTGCCAAATCTCAACACCCTGGGAGTCAGAGGTCAGCCGCCCACTAGGAACACACTGTGCTCTTCTACAGATATGAAAGGGCCTTGATTATCATTGAGTTCTGATTACTGTAAAAACTGTTAAAAGTAAAGGGATTCTTGCTGGGGGCTGCGCAGTGGGAGCCGAGGGAAACCTCGGCAGGACTCAGCAGCAGGAGGCGCCCTTGCCGTCCTGGCCCAAGCAGGAAAATCCTCGCAGTTAGTTGCTCTGTCTGTGTCAGTTGGCCTGGGACCTTGGGGCACCTGCGGAGCACCGGAAAGGACAGGAAGCGTGGAGTCAGGGCATGTTAGAGCTGGGGGGCACCACGGGTTGGATTTCTCTTGCTTTGGAACTACCACAACTAAGCACATTCTCTTCTCATTCAAATTTTTACTTGTGTAATTGTTTTTGAAAACTGGAGAGACCTTCTCTAGGTCTCTAGGTTCTATTCTCCTGATGCCTGCAGCAGCCAGGATTCAGGAACTCAACTGGGTCTCCCGCAGGGGTGGCGGGTGCCCAAGTACCCGAGTCATTACCTGTTGCCTCCCAGGTTGCACACGAGCAGGAAGCTGGGACTGGAAGCAGAACTGGGATTTGAACTCAGGCACTCTGATATGGGATTTGGGCATTCGAAGCGGCATCTTAAGTGCTGTGCCAAATACCCACCCCCAGAATAGTAACTCCTACATTGCATGGGCCAAGACTTTGGGGGCAGCTTGGGCTGGTCCTATGCTCAGGATGTTACAACCCTGCAATCAAGAAGCCACCTAGTGGTTTGCATTTAGCCCAGCAGCTTTGACACCTGTGTCCCACATAGAGTGCCTGGGTTCCATTCCCAGCCCCAGCTCCTGCCTCTGGTTTCCCACCTATGCAGACCCACAGAGCAGTGCTGATGGCTCAAGTCAGAGGGTCCCAGACACAACACATGGGAGACCCGGGTTGAGTTCCTGGCTCTGTTGTGGGCTTTTGAGGAGTAAACCAGCAGATGGAAGCTTGCGCTCTCTCTCTCTCTCTCTCTCTCTCTCTCTCTAGGAAAGAAGGAAACATCCGGAGCTAAGTTCTCTTCCAAGTTCATTCACGCTGTTGGCAATTTCACTTATAGAACTGAGGTCTCTGTTTCCTTGCTGGCTGTTGGCTGAAGGGTTGCTCTGAGATTCTAGAAACCACCACCGGGCCCTCACCCCACGGCCCAGTCAAAACACAGCAGGTTTCTTTAAGCCAACAGGGGCCTTCTCTACTACTAGGGAGTCTTCAAATAACCACATAATCAGGATTAATCAAGCTTTCATAGCAGTGACTCTCCCACTGCCGCAGCCACACAACATGGCCAACTACGGAGCCACTGTTCTAAATATTCATGTTCCTGTGCACCCAAGGGAGGGATGACACAGGTCAGGCAACCAAAGCCACCAGCACCACCCAGTGGTGGAAACACTCCAACGGGGGAACCTGAGGCTCACGGAACATACACTCACTTATTCAGAGAGTCATGAATAGTTAGCAAGACAGAAAGATGCAGATCCTGGTGCATAAAATCCCTCTCTTGTGCCTGCCACTCTTCCAAGCTTCGCTGTGCCACTTGGCATGGCTAGAGATTAAGGCTGACTTTATAGGGAAGAATTGAAGAAGAAGACGAAGAAGATGATGATGATGGTGATGGTGATGGTGATGGTGATGGTGATGGTGATGATGATGGTGATGAGGATGATGATGGTGATGGTGACGATGATGACGATGGGCGGAGCCATGAAATCGTGTAGATTCTCTGACAGTAAGGAATCCTCCAAGAACACCTACCTGGAGGGTGCTAGCATGGTGACTCAGTGTCTTGGCAGAGTCGTAGTCAGCAGGATTGGCCAGCAGACGACTGGTATTCTCTACCCAAACCTCAATGCTCTTCAGAAGCTCACTGTATTCCTCCATCTTGATCGTGGCCTGCAAGAGAGATGAGGCCCAACCTAGTCAGATTCTTGTTTCTGGGGCTGAACAATGAGGTCGCTGCTACTTGTCAGGGGTTTCAGGCCTGGCAGGTCTAGGCAACCCTTGGCTGGGGCACACGCCCACCCACTACTTGGGATCCTCCCAACTTTCAGGACGAATCTGGACCACGAGTAGAAAGGACACAAGATGTTCTACCCCGATACGGTGGGCCTCACAGAGAGTTCTGTGTTAGCCTTGCAGTATTCTGTGCTGTGGTCTGGGTATGAGCCGGGATGGTGAATGTCTCCCAAAGGGACGTGTGTTAAAGGGTTGGTCCCCATAGCCTTGGGGTTAATGGAACTAAGAAGGTAGAAAATTAAGCCAATTACAGAGTTTAAAGGTAGGGCTTTTGGGAGTCGATTGGATTGGGTCATTAGGTTGGAGCCCCGTGGTTAAATCCTGGTGGCTTCCTAAGAGATGACACGGATGGGCAAACACACGGGCTCCCCCTTGTCAGCAGATGCTCTGCGCACCCCAGGACTCTGCCCTCACCTGATGTCCAACAATGGAGCCACCTGATCTTAGACTGCGAACCTCCCAAATCACAAACCAACAGAAACCTTTCTCTTTGTAAAGTCAGTTTTCTTGGGTATTCCATGATAGCAGTGAAAAGCTGACTCTACCAGTCTGATTCCTGTTTACACTTCATTCTGAAAACTGGACTTGTACTTGGTCTTCCTCCATAAGGCCCTGCCTTGTAGTACCCCATTTCTTGTATGGCTAGGACCTGCCTCACTCTTGTTAGGTTACCCACAACTCACACAACCATGGTTGGCTCCTATTTGCAACAGGGTTAGGTATTTTGTTCCCAGTGACAATTCTTCCCTAGCTGGACATTCTAAGGGTTACCTGACCTAAGTCCCCGTCACTGGTCTTCATCCACCTGTGGGGAATCCCAGCGCTCACCTGGACTTCCACTGTGGCCTGACTTTTGGATCTTGTCTGCCTGCTTAGTCTGACTTCCTGCCACAACAGCACTAAACTCTCCCCTCACTGGGCTCCAGATTCAGTACAATTCAAGGGAAACTGGCTGCCCCCAGGTATATTTTTTGCTTTGTTCTATTTAAATCCTTCTCAGTAGCACCAAGTGTGTGACGGCCCCACCTTATTTAATTGCGAGGTTCTGGATTCCGCTCTCTGGGACACTTGCTGATACCGCTGGAGAGGAATCATCAGGTGGTCCATCCACTCCTGGGCCTGCACTGGGTCCTGTTCAACAACGTCCTGGACTTCAGCATCCAGTTCATTGAGCCTGGCGTGCCAGAGATCGAGCTCATCCCACGTTTTCTGGAAAAGGAAATCAGTCGGAATGAGGATGCCATGCTGTACTGTGGTGGTGCTGTTTCCATGTGCTGTTCGCAACATCAGAACAACATCACAGGCATAGTTCTTTATACACAGCAACCTCTGAGACTGCTTAACTGCAGCTGTATTCATTTCAGTACAAACTATATGCGGAGAACAGAAAGACCTAGATGTCTCCAGAAATGAAGGATGGCCATCAAGGTCAACACAGCCCTAATCTTTCTTTCTTTCTTTCTTTTTTTTTTTTTTTTTTTTTTTTTTTTTTTTTTTTTTTTTTTGACAGGCAGAGTTAGAGAGAGAGAGACAGAGAGAAAGGTCTTCCTTTGCCGTTGGTTCACCCTCCAATGGCTGCCACGGCTGGCGCACCGCGCTGATCCGATGGCAGGAGCCAGGTGCTTCTCCTGGTCTCCCATGGGGTGCAGGGCCCAAGCACTTGGGCCATCCTCCACTGCACTCCCTGGTCACAGCAGAGAGCTGGCCTGGAAGAGAGGCAACCAGGACAGAATCCGGCGCCCCGACCAGGACTAGAACCCGGTGTGCTGGCGCCACTAGGTGGAGGATTAGCCTAGTGAGCCGCAGCGCTGGCCCTGCCCTAATCTTCCAAGAGTGACGAGGTAAACATTATGCTTTAAAAGGCTCATCAGACTAGGGTACGTATATACACATGCTTACCTGGGAGAGAGAGAGAGAGAGAGAGAGAGAGGAAGAACACTCCCATCCACTGGTTCACTCCCCAAATGCCCACATGGCTGGGACTGGGCACAGCCAGAGCCCAGCAATGCAATCCATATCTCCTACAAGAGTGGCAGGAACCCGACTGCTTGAATTATCACTGCTGCCTCCCAAACCTGCATTAGCAGGAAGCTGGAGACAAGAGCTGGAACCAGCCACTGAACTCGAGCACTCAGATCGGAGGAGGCTGTGGTGGGGGTGGACCAGGATATGGAAACCAAGGTGGCAGGTATGGTGGAGGAGGAGGATACGATGGTTACAATGGAGGAGGAAATTCTGGTATGGTGGTGGTGGAGCCTACAATGATTTTGGAAATTATAGTGGACAACGTAATCAAAGTATGGTAGTGTTGGTGGAAGAAGCTTGGGCAGTCCCTATGGTGGTGGTTATGGATCTGGTGGTGGAAGGGGTGTCTATGGTAGCAGAAGGTTCTAGCAACAGCAGAAAAGGGCTACAGTTCTTAGCAGGAGGGACAGCGAGGAGTTGTTGGGAAAGTGGCAGGCTACTTTGAGACTGTTGTCCCAAACGCATTAGAGGAACTGTAAAATTCCACCACAGAAGAAATGATGATCCATAGTCCGAAAAATGACTGCAGCTTAAACAGTTTGCTCAGGGCTGTCATAGCCACAGTTTTCAAGAAGTGCAGCTCTTGATTAATGCAATGTACTGTCAATTAGATGTACATTCCTGAGGTCTCTTATCTGTTGTAGCTTTGTCTTTTCTTTTTAATTACATCAGGTGTATTGCCCTGTAAATTGTGGTAGTCATACCAGGAATAAAAAATTAAGGAATTTTTAACTTTAAAAAAACAACTGTTGACAGGGGCCAGCAGGTTAAGCTACCACTTGCAATGCCAACATCCCATGTTGAGTGCCAGTTAGAGTCCTGGCTGCTCCACTTCCTAAGTGCTTGGGCCCCTGCCATCCACGTGGGAGACGTGGATGGAATTCTAGGTTTCTATCTTCAGCCTGGCTCATCCCTGGTTCTTGTGATCATTTGGGGAGTGAACCAGGGGATGGAAGATATTTCTCTCTCTCTTTCAAAGGTAAAATATTCAAGTTTTAATGACTTAATGATTAATCAAGATTTAACGACTGGGGGCCAGCGCTGTGGCACATAGTAGGTTAAGACTCGTCGCAGCACTGGCATCCCATATGGGTACTGGCTCAAGTCCCAGCTGCTCTACTTCTGACCCAGCTCTCTGCTACGACCTGGAAAAGCAGCAGAAGATGGCCCAAGTGCTGGGGCCCTCATACACACATGGGAGACCCAGAGGAAGCTCCTGGCTCCTGGCTTCAGATCAGCTCAGTTCCAGCCATTGTGGTCAACTGGGGAGTGAATCAGCAGATAGAAGGCCTCTCTCTCTCTCTCTCCCTCCCTCTATCTGTAACTCTGCCTCTCAAATAAATAAATGCACCTTTAAAGCTATTATGACTTTTCATATTTTATTGAATTATTTTTTACATCAGTCTTCCCAAGATAAGATTTTTCATTTCCTATCTAGTTCAAAATCAGAGGCTCTGGTGAGTGTGGGTGGAACCCTCCCACAAAAAAAAAAAATAAATAAATAAATAAAATAACAACCTGGCAACAATGATTCAACACCACCTTCTCTAGCCAGCCTCTGCAGGGGACACGCCCAGGGAGGATACTCCCACTGATGCTGTGGCTCTGTCCAGGGACAGTGCTTCAGACCCATGCAAAGAACTCACTTAGCAATACTGCCCAGATGAGTGTGGTCTGAGACGCAGGTGCAGACTGGGCGGGGCGGCGGAGAGGGGGCACTTACCTTTTGAATTTCTTGAGCTTTCTCAATATTTTTGCTCTTCTGCTGCAACATCTTTTCAACATTTTGAAGTCCGCTGTTAATTTCTTCTATTTTTCTACTCATGGCATATGACGGGGAACTCTTCAAGACTTCGTTGCTGATCTGTTACAAGGGAGAAAGGTGCGCTCCATTCAAAGGCTGAAGCAACCAAAGAGGTAGCCACTCTGCTTGTCCTTTCAAAATGTTTAAGGGCCAGGAAACCATCCCAAACCACACTGGCTAGTGACTCAATCAGAGGATAGAGAGGCGTAGGTGTGGAGCCACAGGTCACGCCACAGCCTGTGGTGCCAGCATCCCAGACCAGAGCACCGGCTCAAGCCCAGCTGCCCTCCTTCTGACTCATTCTCCTGCCAGTGTGCCTGAGCAGGCAGTGGAAGATGGCCCAAGTGGAATTCCTGGCCCCAGCCTGGCCTAGGCGGGGCTCAACCCTGAGCCATTTGGGGAGCAAACCAGTGAATGGAAGGTCTCTCTCTCTCTCTCTCTCTCTCTGTCTCTCTGTCTGTCTGTCTCTCTCTCCCTCTCTGCCATTCAAATAAAGTTAAATTTTTTTTTAAGATTTATTTATTTGAGAGGCAGAGTGACACAGAGAGGGAGATATATAGAGAAAAGTCTTCCATCTGTTGGTTCACTCCCCAAATGGCCTCAACAGTCCGAGCCAGGCCAATCTGAAGCCAGGAGCTTCTTCTTCTGGGTCTCCCACATGGGTGCAGGGGCCCAAGGACTTGGGCCATCCTCTGCTGCTTTCCCGGGCCATAACAGAGAGCTAGATTGGAAGCAGAGTAGCCGGGACTCAAACCCATGCTCATATGGGATGCTGGCACTACAGGCAGTGGCTTTACCCGCTACGCCACAGTAAGGCCCAATAAAGTAAATCTTTAAAAAAAAAGAAAATGAGAGGCTAGATTAGCAGACTACTAATTAACAACTGTATTTACTTGATCATTTAAATTCAATTTTAATAAATAAATACACATACATACATACTGAAGATAATTCAAAAAGTTCATAGACAAATGGAAGTAAAAGATAAATTCATTTCATTTTGATACAAGAGAATTTTGAAATGCATATTTTTTTCATAATTAGATTTTTCATGAAGTTTTGAAGATCCCTCCATGAATAAAATAAAAATAAGAATTTGTGGACTGTAACTCACAGTGTGTACAGAGATTTGTGCTGTGTTGAACAAAAAACTAACTTGGTAGAGTACATAAAATGCACAATTCCAAGAAGATAAATTCTTAAATGATCTCTCCATTTTATGAGAAAATCCTCTGCACAGATCTGCTTTCCATAAAAGCAAACTTCTTCTCAAGCCAACATTGTTCAGAAATGTAACCCCCACCTCAACCATCATTTGCATGAAGTAGCATTTCCTGAAGATGCCCAGAGCTTAATTTTTCTCTGAATAACTTTTTCTAGTGTATGTTTTCCCAGCAACCAGAAATCCAGCTGCCGAACACTGTAATTTTTTTATCTAAGTGATTTTAAGAAAATAACATGTGCTAGAAAAGATAATTAAATGGACATTGAATGTATCATTTTCCGAATGCCTGATTCGTTTGCATTCTTGTTTGTTGAAGCTATGTTGATAAGGCTTTCTCCAAGCAGCCACTAAATAACCTAATGCTTTTCTGTATAATTCTTTTAATTCCCACTCTACCTGTATAACAATTAAGACCAAAACTGCCCTACACTGATAGCCCACAGACGAAGAAACTACAATACAAGCTGAGTAGCTGCTCAGGTCATGTCTGGGGGCATTTGAACTTGCCCCCAGAAGCCCCCAAGTTCCCCGGCCTCAAGTTCAAGTTCAAGGCTTGGCTCACAACATTAGGAGGCTGATACTGTTTTTATTCCACAGAGACCTTGCCTTCCTAGGCAAGATTATTGGTGGAGGAGGGGGTGGGATTCCACTTGGAGCTGGCATTAGTTTCTTATGGCTGCCTGTGTAACAAATGACCAGAACATGAAATTGTCTGATATTCTGGGCAGCGTTCTCTGGTAGAAATGCCTTCCATTTAGATATACCGGGCGAGATCATGACTGGGGAAAGTGAGCAGCCATCTGAATGATTCACAGTCCCTCCGTGTCTGCTGTTGCAAACCTACAAGTTCACAACGACCATTGTCAACCTTCTATTTGAAAGACTAGCTTTGATTCATTTCTTTTGTTTGTGATTTTCACAGGAAGTACCCAAGAGAATAACAGTATCTCCCAAGACATTTAATATTCTCTTAAAATGACATCCGTAGTCCATGATCCTGAAGCAAAGCACAGGGATTTTACTGTGTGTTGAATCACAAAGATCTGTATGTTAGGAACATAATTTTTTTTAATTAACATTTTCCTAAGAAATGTGTCATGGAAGTTAATGACTGATTCTAGTATCTGAGTTTGAAACCTTGATTTTTTTTTTTTATTGCACTGAAGGTCTATTTTATTTATCAAGTCATACTTATACCAGGAATCAACAACAATATAAAGCTCCTTCTGTGTGTGCTGAGCCAAACAGTTTTGTTCTGTTGGAATAAAACTGTCTTCCTAGGTTCCTATGTCTTTATGCTTTAAAATATTTCCAACCCTTTCTTCAAATCTAAACTTTCAGATACAAAGATTTTCCCAGAACTGTCTTTGAGAATTCTGTTCACCTCATCATTAGCCATTCACGCTAAGCGCTGCTCCTAGGGAGCTGTAAAATCTGTACTCTTACCGCCTTTAAAGCAAAGTATTAGTCATGCCCACAATTTTTAAGTTACTGTGCAGGTAAAAAAAAAAATAGCCAAGTAAAAGACAATATAACGCTAGTATAAAAAGTGAAATCTAAGCACCTCGACAATTAAAAATACACAGATTACCCAATATTCTGTATCTATGTCACTTATCTAGAGTACCTTAATCTCAATATTCAACACACATGAACTAAAACTCTATGAACAAACCATATCAGTAAAAATGGGGGCAACTGAAACGCGGCGTTCAGAGACACGCTCGTCTAGACGGCACCCGCACCGACGACGACACCAGACACACAGCGCTGTGTACCTTCTCCTCGGTGTCCTCCAGGGCTCTCCGGCATTCCTCCACCTGGGAGCCAACCTCCGCGGGGACGATGGTGTACATCTCCGAGTACTTGATCCGCAGCTTCTCCATCAGAGTCTCAAAGGTTCGCTTCCCTTCCCTAAGAATGCTTTGGAGCTCCTAAAAACGTCACAGGGCAGGAGTTTCAACACTTGTGGCCCCCTCCCAACCCCGCCCAGGATAGGGAACAAAAGTTTACCTGGAAAAAAAAAAAAAAAAAAACCAGCTCCCCCAGCTGCACGTCCTTAACATTTAAATAAGTGAAGTTTGCATGACAAAACTTCACTCTGGATGCAAGCTGGTGAAAACTGCCAGATACCCAGTGTAGGGTGATGCTTCCTAATTTGTAAGAATTCAACTTGATCTCTCTTCACAGCCTCAGGGCATCCTTGGGAAAAGACATGGCAATCTCCCTGGTTCTCAAGTACCTCTAGGACCTAGGATTTAAGGGGTAGCCTCCGGATCTAAAAAGCCACAAGTAGCAAAAATTTCCAAGAGTGTTTTTTTTGTTGTTTGTTAACTTGTTGCAATTTCTACTTCTTCAACATTATCATCACAATGACTCAAGGCCACTAAAAGCCCCAGGGCTAAGAGAAGTGTCTTCTTTCGTGTAATTAGATGGCCCAGCTGAGTTCAACTGCTTTGAAAAGCCAGGGTCCAGTTCCATGCAAAGAATGCAGGTTTCAGCAGATAAAAGAGCCCTGAACAAATAGTCTATTGGCCGTGGCCAGGAACAGAATCTGATCCACGTTCTCCTGCAGCTATCATAAAGAAGAAACTCATTTGTTTGGGAAAGTTTCCCAAAGATCAAGTGGAAAACTCCTTCTTGACTCCACTGTGGCTTTTTTGTTGTTTGTGTTGTTTGCACAGTGACTGTTCAGTAGCATTCGGTGTGTTAATGGGGTGAGTCACGGCTAGGAAGAATGGCAGGATTTTAAAGGCCTCCGTGATGCGTCACTGTTTCCCTTTCCTAATCCTCCGCAGAGAATAAATGGAGAGGGGGCAAGTTAGAGACCAGGGCTCTTGACACAGAGGCGGAGTCTGAGTGTCACTGCCATCCCGTTTTATCTAGACCTGGTGGCGAGGGCGCCACCCAGAGATGGTTTCTGGGAGTGACAGCAGGTGTCCTGTCTCAACATCAATAACCAAAAGCTCTGGCGAAGAACAGCAGGTGGCTTTTCAATAAACTTTGCAGATGCCACTTTGGGCTGTTGATTTTGGATGGAAATGTGAGATCATTCTGAAGAGGGGAGTTTCCAGATGAGGAACAGCCTGTTGGGAACTCTGATCGGAGGATGAGAGATAAGAGATACTCCAGGAAACCCAGCGTGCTACTCGGGAGCAGGCTGGAGCCTCAGTTTACCAAACACACCTGCAACACTCGCTCCTAGCCTAGCGTCAACCCTGCTCTCCATAACACCCGAGTGAAAAGGGACTGCTTGCATTTCCCAGAGCCCTGCCCACACGTGCCACAGGGCCTTGGCGTGTGCTTCCTGTCCCTCGGACCACTCTCCCAACCCTAGCGACTGAGTTATCTCTGCTGCAAGGACTCTGCCTACAGAACTGTGGACTGGGATGAGCCTGCAGAGCCAGCTCCTTCCTCCCTTACCTCCAGCTGCTCGGCCTTTAACGGGTGCTCCTGCGTTGTATTTTGGAAAGAAGTTGCAGTCTGTTGAAATAAATGCTTCAAAGCAACGATTTCTCTCGTGAAGGCGTGTCTCTCCTGGATTTCAGTCTGCATCAATTCCTTACTTTTTTGGACTTTTTGAAAAAGCCTAAAATAGAATATTTTTTTATTTTTATTTATTTATTTTTTGACAGGCAGAGTGGACAGTGAGAGAGAGAGAGACAGAGAGAAAGGTCTTCCTTTGCCGTTGGTTCACCCTCCAATGCCCGCCGCGGCTGGCGCACCGCGCTGATCCGATGGCAGGAGCCAGGTACTTATCCTGGTCTCCCATGGGGTGCAGGGCCCAAGCACTTGGGCCATCCTCCACTGCACTCCCTGGCCACAGCAGAGAGCAGGCCTGGAAGAGGGGCCACCGGGACAGAATCCGGCACCCCGACCGGGACTAGAACCCGGTGTGCCGGCGCCGCAAGGCGGAGGATTAGCCTAGTGAGCCACAGCGCCGGCCAAAATAGAATATTAAAGTATAATTACCACTCCATCCTGCTCTTCTCTGAAGCAGTTTTAATTCAACAATTAACAAAATCTCTGACTAGTTCACAACACATTATTTTCCCTCAAGGAAAAATGTCCCAGTTTCCAATGATTTCCATACCACATACACAAACACGTGTATGACAAATCCCATCACTTAATCAAAATCCTCTTGAAAGCATTCATCCCCAAATACCCTCTGCCCACACTTTGCACTCAGATTGCATGTCTGTCCATTCAAGGCATCATTCGTCTCTCCAAGTAATCCTTGAGCTCCCAGGAAAATGACTTAAGAGGTGAGGATGGAGCATGGTGGGCCCTGGCGTGAAGACCAGCCCACTGCTCATTTTCTCCTCTGCTGACCTCATCTGCTGTGGGTGCAGCAAGTATCATTCGGGGCTGGAGCTGTGGCGTGGTGGGTAAAGGAGCTGCCTGTGACACCGGCATCCCATATGGGCGCTGGTTAGAGACCTGGCTGCTCCACTTCCGATCTAGCTCCCTGCTAGTGCACCTGGGAAGGCAGCACAAGATGGCCCAATACTTGGGCCTCTGCAGCTCTATGGGAGACCCAGAAGAAGTTCCTGGCTCCTGCCTTTGGCCTGGCCCAGGCCCAATCATCTTGTAAGTAGTCTCAGTTTATGATACGATACATAGAAACCATTTTTAGCTTTGGGAGAAAAACTTGCACTAGAGACCTCAAGTTCATTTCCAATGATGAAGTAAGTTTTCAATCTACCAATGTAAATGCATTGCTATGCAACAGATAAAGGGTTGATAACCAGAATCTACAAAGAAATCAAGAAACTCCACAACATCAAAACAAACAACCCACTTAAGAGATGGGCCAAGGACCTCAATAGACATTTTTCAAAAGAGGAAATCCAAATGGCCAACAGACACATGAAACAATGTTCAGGATCACTAGCAATCAGGGAAATGCAAATCAAAACCACAATGAGGTTTCACCTCACCCCGGTTAGAATGGCTCACATTCAGAAATCTAGCAACAACAGATGCTGGAAAGGATGTGGGGAAAAAGGGACACTAACCCACTGTTGGTGGGAATGCAAACTGGTTAAGCCACTATGGAAGTCAGTTTGGAGATTCCTCAGAAACCTGAATATAACCCTACCATTCAACCCAGCCATACCACTCCTTGGAATTTACCCAAAGGAAATTAAATTGGCAAACAAAAAATCTGTCTGCACATTAATGTTTATTGCAGCTCAATTCACAATAGCTAAGACCTGGAACCAACCCAAATGCCCATCAACTGGATAAAGAAATTATGGGACATGTACTCTATAGAATACTATACAGCAGTCAAAAACAATGAAATCTGGTCATTTGCAACAAGATGGAGGAATCTGGAAAACATTATGCTGAGTGAATTAAGCCAGTCCCAAAGGGACAAATATCATATGTTCTCCCTGATTGGCGACAACTAACTGAGCACCAAAGGGGAAACCTGTTGAAGTGAAATGGACACTATGAGAAACAGTGACTTGATCAGCTCTTGTGCTGACTGTTGATGTACAATGTAATACTTTATCCATTTTAGTATTTTCTCTTTGTTTTGTTCTAGTACTATTGGTTGAACTCTGTAATTAACACACAATTATTTTAGGTGTTTAAATTTTAACTGAAAAGTGATCCCTGTTAAATGTTACAGTGGGAATAAGAGAGGGAGGAGATGTACAATTTGGGACATGCTCAATTGGACTTGCCCCAAATGGTGAAGTTAGAAACGTGCCAGGGGATTCCAATACAATCCCATCAAGGTGGCATGTACCAATGCCATCTCACTAGTCCAAGTGATCAATTTCAGTTCACAATTGATCACACTGATAGGTCTAAGAGTCAAAGGGATCACACAAACAAGACTAGTGTCTGCTAATACTAGCTGATAGAATAAAAAAGGGAGAGAACGATCCATCATGGGAAGCGGGATACACAGCAGACTCATAGAATGGCAGATGTCCTAAATAGCACTCTGGCCTCAGAATCAGCCCTTAAAGCATTCGGATCTGGCTGAAGAGCCCATGAGAGTATTTTAGGCATGGAAAGCCAAGACACTCTGGCAAAAAAAAAAAAAAAAAAAAAAAACACCAACACCAACACACACAACAAACCTAAATGAAAGATCTCTGCAAGTGAGATCCCAGTGGAAAGAACAGGCCATCAAAAAAGGTGGTACTTTTATCTGAAGGGAGGAGAGAACTTCCACTTTGACTATGACTCTGTTGGAATAAGATTGACGTCGGCGAACTCAAAAGGCTTTCCATAGCCTTGGCAACTCATGACTAGAGCCTAGGGAGATTACTGACGCCATAAACAAGAGTGTCAAATTGTTAAGTCAACAACAGGAGTCACTGTGTACTTACTTCTCATGTGGGATCTGTCCTTAATGTGTTGTCCAATGTGAAGTAATGCTATAACTAGTACTGAAACAGTATTTTACACTTTGTGTTTCTGTGTGGGTGCAAACTGATGAAATCTTTACTCAATATATAATAAATCAATCTTCTGTGTATAAAAAAAAAAAAAAAGCATGTGTAGGGGCTGGCACTGTGGTGCAGTGGGTTAAAGCCCTGGCCTGAAGCACCGGCATCCCACATGGGCACCGGTTCTAGTCCAAGCCAGCTCTCTGCTGTGGCATGGCAAAGCAGTAGAAGATGGCCCAAGTGCTTGGGCCCCTGCATCCATGTGTGAGACCCAGAAGAAGCCCCCAGTTCCTGGCTTTGGATCATTTCAGCTCCGGCCACTGCAGCCATTTGGGGAGTGAATTAAAAGTGATTTTTTAAAATATGTATTTATTTGAGAGGCAGAGAGACAGACAATGAAAGCTCTAAAGGAGGGATTTTATATTAATATTTATAATTTTTCACATTATCTAAAATTCCTATAATGAATGTGTATTGTTATACTTGAAAAAACAGGGGCCATATGAGTGCCGATTCGAGTACTGGCTGCTCCACTTCCAATCCAGCTCCCTGTTGATGCACCCAAGTAGGCAGCAGAAGATGGGCTTGGGCCCCTGCACCCACGTGGGAGACCCGGATGAAGGAGCTCCTGGCTTGGGCCTGGCCCAGCCCCAGCTGTTGTAGCCATTTGGAGAGTGAACCAGCAGATGGAAGATTCCTCTCTCTCTGCTTTCACTCTGCCTTTCAGATAAATAAATAAATCATATAAAAGAATAAAGAAACTGACACATGCATTAAAGAAAAAAAATCAGCAAACTTCTTTTTTTAAATTTTGAGGACCTTTCAACATCAGCAACAAAATGAAACAAAATGAGTCTTGGAAAACACTATGGAAAACATATGGATCAATTTCAAAATGTTTTGGCACCAAAATAAATTCCATTTTTCCATGAGCTTTCCAAAGCACCCTAATACCAGGCTGGAGAACATATGCTAGTTTTAATTATAGCTGTTACTTTTTCCGTATCTTCTTGTTTTGTGTGTGTGTGTGTGTGTGTTTCTAAAGATTCATTCATTTATTTGAAAGTCAGAGTGCCAGAGAGAGAAGGAGAGCCAGAGAGAGCTCTTCCATCTGCTGGTTCACTCCCCAAGTGTCGCAACAGCCAGGGCTGGGCCAGCCTAAAGCCAGAAGCTTCCTCTGGGTCTCCCACGTGGGTGCAGGGCCCAAGCAGTTTGGCCATCTTCTGCTGCTCTCCCAGGTGCATTAGCAGGCAGCTGGATCAGGGACGAAGCAGCTGGGACTGGAACAGGTGCCCAGATGGGATGCCTGTGTCTCAGGCAGCGGCTTTACCGCTCTGCCACAACGCCAGCCCTTCCAAGCCCTTTTGTATCTCAGAGTGGCTCCACTCAGTTCTGCAGTCCCCTTTGCCATTATTCTATACCATTTTCATATGTTCTAAATGTGACAGTTTTAAAATTTTGAGCCAGAATTGTCAAGCGGTTTCCCTGATAGCTCTCCTAGACCTTACCTGTTGCATCGGTCATGCATAGAAGTGACCTCTTGCAGTGCTGGGGTGGTCGTCCCAGCCCCGGGGCCTTCTGGAACATTCTGGACACTCTTCATGCGCTCGAGCAGGAGGTTCAGCAGCAGCTGCTGCTTCTCCACGTGCTGCTCATACTGGCTCAGGCTCTCCAACAGCTCACACAGCTCCTCTTGGGGGGCTGCCTCTCTTGTTTTGGAAACTTCTGGAAGTTCCTCTTGAAGATTATCTAAAATAATTGCTTCTCGTTCCATCTAATTCAATAAGCCAAGAAAGAGAGAGAGAGAGAATGAGCTAAGTAAACAGCCTCTCAACCATTTCTGGACCTGAAGCAGACCTTAGCAGTCTTCATTTTTGTGTGCTCTTTAGTAATCAGAGGGTTCTTGACATCATGCATATCCCAACTCAAAGTAACATTTGTCCTCCAGCAGCTAGGAATAGTAAGGCATTTCAAAATGTTCATGAACAATGGAATTATGAGTTTATTTTGATGGAAAAACATCCCAAAATCTATGCTATGAGACATCTTCAAGAAGTTCATGAAAGGGGCCGGCACTGAGGTACAGTGGGTTAAAGCCCCAGCCTGCAGTGCCAGCATCCAATATAGGTGCCGGTTCAAGTCCTGGCTGCTCCACTTCCGATCCAGCTCCCTGCTAATGCACCTGGGAAAGCAGAGGAAGATAGCGCAAATCCTTGGGCCCCTGCACCACCGTGGGAGACCTGGAAGAAGCTGCTGGCTCCTGGCTTCAGATAAGCTCAGCTCCAACCATTGCAGCCATCTGGGGACTGAACCAGTGGATGGTTCAGAAGATCTTTCTCCCTCTCTCTCTCTCTCTACCTCTCTCTGTAACTCTACCAAATAAACAAAATAAATCTTAAAAGAAAAGTTCATGAAAAATGAGTATTATGAAAAAACTATAGATAGATTTCAATTTTTTTGCACCAAAACAAACTTATCTTTTCACTCCCTTTTATCATGAATGCTATAAAGGAGCGGCGTATTAGTTGTCTATTACCAGAGCTTGAAAGAACCCAGCTATTGCCGGTGTAGATCAGTGAACAGAATGAAATACTGCTGCTGTGGCTGAGACACAATTGCTATGGAATATTTTCGTGACCAATGACCTCTGGTTCAGGTTTCCATCATGAAGCAGCAAATCTCGCGAGATCCACATCAGGTAAGGAATAACAACTCCACCCAACTGCAAAACTACAGGGTATGGGGCATTTTCTCGCAGGTCTCTTCTTTCATTCCTGATTCCACAATGCTCAAAAATTAGGTCCAATAGAGCAGAAAGCTGTACCAGAAGTGGAGCAGCCCTGACTCAAACCAGCCCTCCAATGTGAGATGCCAGAGTAACAACAGGTAGTGTGACTAACCCACTGTGCCACAGTGCCAGCTTCTCAAAGTGTTTCTGGGTTTATTTTTATTTCTTTGTAAGACACAGACACACACACACACACACACACACAGCGGGGTGGGGGGAGAGAGGAGGGGAGAGGGGGAGGGGAAAGGGAAGGGGAGGGGGAGAAGGAGAGAGAGAGAGAGAGAGAGAGAGAGAGAGAGAGAATCTTTCATCCCTAGTTGAGTCCCCAAATGCCTGCAACAGCCAGGATTGGTCCAGGCCAAAGCCAGGAGCCCAGAATTCCATCTAGGTCTCCCACATGATTGCTAGTGTATCCCAACTTAATTTATTATTTTTTATGAGAGAGACAGAGAGACAGAGACAGAGGGAGACCTTCCACTGATGGGTTCACTCCCCGAATGTCCACGACACCCAGGGTCAGGCCAGGCTGACACCAGGAGGCTAAAACTCCATCTGTGTCTCACATGGAGGCAGGGACCTGAGCAGCAGGGCTGCCCCCCACCCCACCCCCGCCACCTCGGAGGTCGTTTTAATGGGGTCTGACCTCCATAAATACCTACAGCAGTGTGTGTGTGATGTGCACATTTGAGGAACTATCTGCTTTACTTAAAGACAGTGAGAGTAATAGAAGGAATGTAATTAACTCTCGCAGCCAATGAGGCACTCACTTCTTCACTGACGAACTTCCAGCCCTGCTTCAGGGTCTCGCACCACATCTCCCACGCTCTGGCAGCTTCCAGCAGCCTCAGCCATTCCTCCCACAGGGCCAGCAGGATCCGCTGCAAATGGACTCTGTCACCCTCTGTGCACCTGGCGCTCAGGCGTCTGACCACCTGGCGTAGTTCCAGCAGGTCTTCCTCGGCTGACTCGGCGTTTGACACCAGAACCTCAAGAAAGAAAAGAAGAGGTAGGACATTGCACCTGCTGCTTTTTCTGAATTTATGAACTCTCTTAAATATTGAACAACGAATGATTTAACTCTGCTGAAAGTATTGTGACTTAGTCCTCATCCATTTGGAAGTCAATCTGGTACAGAGGAGAATCTGCCATGGATTATTTATTACGGTAGTCATTGTGTAATTGAGACTATGGAAACTATGGCAGATTTCCCCAGGAGGAATATATTTTCAAGGTACAATATTCTAGAAGCACACTTGATTATTGTAACTTAAGTCTCTTATTTTACTAGGTAGCTCATTTGCGAAATACTTACTGCAACCACCAACAAAATATTTAGGCACTTTTTTTATTTTTGGTTTGGTTTTTGGTGGATGTTAAGCATAGATGCCTGGCAATGATCTCATTCAAGTCCTTAGCAAAATAATAGCACTGATTTTAACAGAAAATACGCAAACACTACGATGGCTTAGGAAGAGGGTTCAAGCAGTATCTGGAATTCGGTTTTGACGGTTGCATAAGTACTCAGTGGACAACCAAGTCCCATCACTGTCCCAGCAGTGTCCCTAGGAGAGGACGGTGCTGGGGGAGGGCTGTCTCCAGGCCCAGTTCAGGAAACCGCGCAGAGTCGTCATTCTGTTCCTTAGCCCTGAGCTTCTGATTCCAGCGTGTTTCATGGGTCTGCACTCAGTGTGTGGATTTCCTGGGTGGTAACTGAGCCACACCCTCGGCCACCCCGGCCACGTGTTCTGCAGGGCGTCTGCCCATGCCCTTCCTGCAGCCTTGCCAGTCTCTCACCTTGCTCTCCTCCAAGCGCTCCAGGGCTTCTTTGTAAGACACAGGCAGTGGGGAGATGGACTGCCCAAGCACTGTCCCCATTTTCTTGAGGTTGGCACAAATTTTCTCTTTAATTTTCCCATAGTTCTTGTAATTCTGGAGATACCTAACGAGACACGGTTGAGCAAGAAAAAGTAATACTAAATTTAAGACAACAAAATAACTTCATACACAGTGGGTTCCCCACACTTAGTATGAATATTCAAAAGGGGCTCTGACAATGTTCTTTGTTCCTCTTCAGTGCATTTCACTGTCTCTACTGACAAGTCACCCCCAAAGGGATCTGCTTTCAATGCAGATTTTAAAAGGCAGGTAGGGCAGACCTGAAAACCCCTGAACTGGAGAAATTACTCAAAACAAGCTCAGTGAAGTGAAAGCTGCATTCCTGACCACTGCTGATGAACTACAGATTGGTACAGGCTTGCTGGAAACAATTCAGTCTTAAAAACATTCCTACTGTTGAGTCATTAATTCAGCTTCTGCAATTTACCCTAAGGAATTAATCCTAAACATAAGGAATTTATCCTAAACATGATAAAACCTTTTGCATTAGAGGATTCATTAAAATGTCAAAAATTGCAATACTCCTTTTGTCTAACAAAAGGTATGTTAACTACAACCACCATTATATAAAATACTATGTAACATCTGCAATTACTTTTATAAAGGTTTTGTTATAACAAAAGAAAGTTAATGTTACACAGCGAAACAATTAAATAGGATGTTTTATATTTTATCTAGAATATAATATTGTGATGTATTATAAAACACTATACAATTACATATACAACATATACATAATACATCTATTACATATATAGCACAGACTAAATCACTAAGAACAATTAAAAATTCTTTACAAAAAATTCTTTAAAAAGCCTCTTGGGGTACATATTTTGCATAGCAATTAAGATGCCAGTTACAGGGGCCAGCACTGTGGTATAGTAGGCTAAGCCTCTGCCTGTGGTACCAGCATCCAGTACGGGTGCAAGTTCAAATCCTGTCTGCTCCTCTTCCGATCCAGCTCCCTGTTAATGAGCCTGGGAAAGCAGCAGAGGGTGGCCCAAGTGCTTGGTCCCCTGCACTCATGTGGGAGACCTGGAAGAAGCTCCTGGCTTCAGATTGGCTCAGCTCCGGCTGTTGTGGCCATTTGGGGAGTGAACTAGTGTATGGAAGACCTCTCTCTCTGTCTCTCCTTCTCTCTGTCTGTAAGTCTGCCTCTTAAATAAATAAATTTTAAAAACAAGATGCTAGTTGCAACCCCTGGTACTCCCAAATCAGAGTACCTGGGTTCGACACTCAGTTTTGGTTTCTGACTCCATCTTCCGTCAAATGCAGACCCTGGGATGCAGCAGTAATGGCCCAAGTAGTCAGATCCCTGCGACCCTCTTGGGAGACCTGGACTGAGTGCCGAGCTGCTACCTTCAACCTGGTCCAGCCAGACAGGTCCCAGCCCTAGCTATTGAAGCCCTTAGGGAGTAAGCTGGTAAGTGGGGGCTTTTTCTCTCTCTTATCTCTCAATAAAAGTAATCAACTAGGCCGGCGCCGCGGCTCACTAGGCTAATCCTCAGCCTTGCGGTGCCGGCACACCGGGTTCTAGTCCTGGTCGGGGCACCAGATTCTGTCCCGGTTGCCCCTCTTCCAGGCCAGCTCTCTGCTGTGGCCAGGGAGTGCAGTGGAGGATGGCCCAAGTGCTTGGGCCCTGCACCCCATGGGAGACCAGGAGAAGCACCTGGCTCCTGCCATCGGATCAGCGCAGTGCGCCAGCCGCAGTGTGCTGGCCATTGGAGGGTGAACCTTTCTCTCTGTTTCTCTCTCTCACTGTCTACTCTGCCTGTCAAAAAAAAAAAAAAAAAAAACTAATTAAATCAAAGTGTTTTTTTTTTTTTAAGATTTATTTATTTATTATTTAAAAGTCAGAGTTCCAGAGAGAGAAGGAGAGACAGAGGGAGAGAGCGCAATTTTCTATCTGCTGGTTCACTCCCTAAATGGTTGTAATGACCAGGGCTGGGCCAGGCCAAAGCCAGAAGCCAGGAGCTTCATCTGGGTCTCCCACATGGGTGGCAGGGGCCCAAGCACTCGGGCCATCCTCCACTGATTTCCCAGGTGCATCAGTAGGGTGCTGGGTCAGAAATGGAGCAGTTGGGACTCTAACCAGTGCCCATAAGGAATGCTGGCACTGCAGATGGCAGTTTAACCTGCTGCACCACAGTTCTGGCTCCCCCTCAAAAAATTTCTTAAAACAGACTAGTATAGTGCCAAGGAATAGAGGACCCAAACTCCATGATATGCAAATATACAGAAATAAGCAAAGTCACAGAGCCAGTGTTGGTCAAGTTTGAGTTTTCTATGCTTCTTAAAGCTAACCCCAGGATGGGTGTCTAATAGGAAACCCACTCTCTAAAGATATTTGAACTCACAGAACTATAAAGAATGGGTCTCTAAAATATAGAATAAATTTCTAGAAACCAGTAAGACAGAGATGGATGAACCAATAAAATTACATAAAGGCTTGAATAGACTTTTGACAGAAGAGGATATAGAAAGGACCAACAAGCATTCAAAAAGCAGATCAAACTCATTAGCAGTCTGAGAAATGCAAATTTAAACCACAATGGTATCCAGTTCTTACTCATCAGGTGGACAAAGATTAAGTTTTGCAACATCAAGTGTTGACAAGAACATGGGACAACTAGATGTTGTGTTTATAAGTTGAAATTGGTAAAAATCATGGGGCCAACATTGTGGTATTATAGAAGGTTAAGCCTCTGCCTACAACACCAACATCCCATATGGGTGCCAGTTTGAGGCCCAGCTGCACCTCTTCCGATCCAGCTTCCTCCTGACGAGCCTGGAAAAGCAGCAAATGATGGCCCAAGTGCTTAGGCCCCTGCACCCTCATGGAAGACCCAGAAGAAACTCCTGTCTCCTGGCTTCAGGCCGACCCAGCCATGAACATTGTGGCCATTTAGGGAGTAAACAAGCAGATGGAAGACCTCTCTCTTTCTCTTTTTCTCTCCTCTTCTCTCTGGAACTCTTTCAAATAAAAAAAATAAATCTTAAAAAAATTATTTGGTGTAAAGAATTTAACATGTGAATACCTTTTGACATGGACAATCTCTCTCTCTCTTTCTCTCTCTCTCTCTCCTTCTTCCATTTAAAAACGTTTCTAACAGCATTGTTTGTGAATATAAAAACTAAAAACAGCCCAAATGTTCGTGAATGGGTGAATGAATTTCACTACAGAGAAGGACACACATAAATCTCCAGGATCCAGGAACTCCATCTGGGTCGCCAAAGCCAATGCAGAGGCCGAAGCACTTGGCCATCATCTGCTGCCTTCCCAGGATGCGTCAGCAGGGAGCTGGATCAGATGCAGAGCGGCCAGGGCTTGAACTGGCAGTCTGCAGATGCCAGCTTCACAACCAGTGGCTTAACCTACTGCAACATGGCGCCAGCCCAACACAAGAGAAGTAAAATCAAAGTCTGTCTTTGAACTTCTGCATTCTGAGATATTTGCGCTGTCATTTGTCCTTTATACCATACACTTACTCTTTATTTCCCTAAGAAACCTTTTATTTAATGAGTACTAATTTCTTAAGTACAACTTTAGGAATATAGTAATCTTCCCACCATACCCACCTTCCCACCCAATTAGTTTTTTTTTTCTTTTCTTTTTCCCCACATCCTCGCCAGCATCTGTTGTTGGTAGATTTCTGAATGTGAGCCATTCTCACCGGGGTGAGGTGAAACCTCAGTGTGGTTTTGATTTGCATTTCCCTGATGGCTAGTGATCCTGAACATTTTTTCATGTGTCTGTTGGCCATTTGGATTTCCTCTTTTGAAAATGTCTATTGAGGTCCTTGGCCCATCTCTGAAGTGGGTTGTTTGTTTTGTTGTTTTGGAGTTTCTTGATCTTTGTAAATTCTGGTTATTAATCTTTTATTGGTTGCATAATTTGCAAATATTTTTCCCATTCTGTTGGTTGCCTCTTCACTTTCCTGACTGCTTCTTTTGCAGAACAGAAATTTCTCAATTTGAGGCAATCCCAATTGTTAATTTTGGCTTTGACTGCCTGTGCCTCAAGGGTTTTTTCCAAAAAGTCTTTGCCTGTGCCTACATCTTGCAGGGTTTCTCCAATGTTCTCTAATAATTTGACGGTGTTGGGTCATAGATTTAGATCTTTAATCCATGTTGAGTGGATTTTTGTGTAAGGTGTAAGGTAGGGGTCTTGCTTCATGCTTCTGCATGTGGAAATCCAGTTTTCCCAGCACCATTTGTTGAACAGACTACCCTTGCTTCAGGAATTGGTTTTAGATCCTTGATCAAATATAGGTTGGCTGTAGATGTTTGGATTGATTTCTGGTGCTTCTATTCTGTTCCATTGGTCTATCCATGTTTCTGTACCAGTACCATGCTGTTTTGATTGCAACTGCCCTGTAGTATGTCCTGAAATCTGGTATTGTGATGCCTCTGGCTTTGTTCTTGTTGTACAAGATTGCTTTAGCTATTCAAGGTCTCCTGTGCCTCCATATGAATTTCAGCATCATTTTTTTCCAGATCTGAGAAGAATGTCTTTGGTATTTTGATTGGAATCACATTGAATCTATAAATTGCTTTTTGGAGAATGGACATTTTGATGATATTGATTCTTCCAATCCATGAGCATGGAAGATTTTCCCTTTTTTTTTTTTTGGTATCCTCTTCTATTTCTTTCTTTAATGTTTTGTAATTCTCACTGAAAGAGATCTTTGACATCCTTGGTTAAATCTATTCCAAGGTATTTCATTTTCTTTGTAGCTATTGTGAATGGAATTGATCTCAGAAGTTCTTTCTCAGCCAAGGAATTGTCTGTGTATACAAAGACTGTTGATTTTTGTGTATTGATTTCATATCCTGCTAGTTTACCAAACTCTTCTATGAGTTCCAATAGTCCTTGATGGAGTCTTTTAGATCTTATATTATAGAATCATGTCATCTGCAAATAGGGTTAGTTTGATTTCCTCTTTCCCAATTTGTATCCCTTTGATTTTATTCTTATTGCCTAATGGTCCTGGCTGAAACTTCCAGGACTATATTGAATAGCAATGGTGAGAGTGGGCATCCTTGCTTGGTTCCAGATCTCAGTGGGAATGCTTCCAACATTTCCCCATTCCGTAGGACACTGGCCACAGGTTTGTCATAAATTTCCTTCATTGTGCTGAGGAATGTTCCTTCTATATCCAATTTTTATCATGTAGTGGTGATGTATTTTATCAAACGCTTTCTCTGCATCTACTGAAAGAATCATATGGTTTTGTTTTTCAGTTTGTTAATATGAGGTATCACATTGATTGATTTGTGGATCATATTATTTGCTATATATATATTATATATTTACTACATTGATTGATCATAGTATATTGATATACTAGGTATAAATCCCACTTGATCTGGGTGAATAATCTGTATGATGTGTTCTTGGATTTGGTTGGCTATAATTTTGTTGAGGATTTTTACGTCTATGTTCATCAGAGAAACTGGACTGTAGTTCAATCTCTGTTGCGTCTTTTCTGAGTTAAGGAATTAAGATAATGCTGGCTTCATAGAAAGAATCTAGGAGAATTCCCTCCCTTTCAATTGTTGTGAAAAACTTGAGAAGAACTGGAGTTAGTTCTTCCTTAAATGTCTGGAAGAATTCAGCAGTGAAGCCATCCAGTCCTGGGCTTTTGTTTATTGGGAGAGTTTTTATTACTGATTCAATTTCTGTTTTGTTAATGGGTCTGTTTAGGTTTTCTATGTCTTCATGGGTCAGTTTAGGTAGGTTGCATGTGTCCAGGAATCTACTCGTTTCTTCTAGTTTTCCCAGTTTGTTGGCATACAGCTCTTTGTAGTAATTTCTGATGATTCATTTTATTTCTGTGGTGTCCGTTGTTACACTTTCTTTTACATCTCTGATATTATTGATTTTGGTCTTCTCTCTCTGCTTTTTTTGGTTAGTTGTGTCAATTTTGTTTATTTTTTCAAAAAAAAGCCCTTTGTTTTGCTTATCTTTTGTATTTTTTCTTTGGTTTCAATTTTATAGATTTCTTCTCTAATATTAATTATTTCTTTTCTCCTACTAGTTTTGGGTTTGGTTTGCTATTATTATTCTAGATCCTTGAGATGTACTGATAGTTCATTTATTTGGTGCCTTTCAAATTTCTTGAGGTAGACACCAATAGCTATAAGCTCTCCTCTTAACACTGCTTTTACTGTACCCCATAAGTTTTGATATGTTGTATTGTTGTCTTCATTTGTTTCCAGAAATGTTTTGAGTTCTCCAATGGCCCACTGTTCATTCAGGAGCATGTTGTTCAGTCTCCATGTGTTCGCGTATGTTCTACAAATTCCTGAGTTGCTGATTTCTAGTTTCATTCCATTGCAGTCTAAGAAGATTCATGGCTTGATCTAGCTTTTTTTGAATTTGCTGAAACTTGCTTTATGGCCTACCCTGTGGTCAATCCCAGAGAAAGTTCCATGTACTGCAAAGAAGAATGTGTATTTTGCAACTATAGGATTAACAGTTGATATCTGTTAGGTCCATTTGGTCTCTGCTGTTTCCTTGCTGATTTTCTGCCTGGGTGATCTGTCCATTGCTGAAAGTGGGGTATTGAAATCCCTCCATTACTATTATATTGGAGTCTATGTCTCCCTTTACATCCCTTAACATTTCTTTTAAATAGCCAGTTTCCCTGTAATTAGGTGCATATACATTTATAATAGTTACATCTTCCTGTTGAGTTGATCCCTTAATCATTACATGGTGCCCTTCCTTGTCTCTTTTAACAGTTTTTGTATTAAAATCTATTTTGTCCAATATTAGGAATGGTGACACCAGCTCTTTTTTGGTTTCTGTTAGTATGAAATGTCTTTTTCCATCATTTCATATTCAGTCTGTGTGCGTCTTTGTTGGTAAGATTTGTTTTTGTAGGCAGCAAATAGAGGGTTTTGTTTTTTAATCCATTCAGCCAGTCTGTGTCTTTTAACAGGAAAGGTGAGGCCATTTACATTCAAAGTGACTACTGATAAGTATGACTTTGCTCTGCCATTTTTCCAGATAAATTCCTACTTTTTACTTCGGATTTCCTTTGTACTTTTACTGGAGATTTCCTTCTTTTACCTTATTTTGTACTAATGACCATATTTCTGTGTTTCTGTGTGCAGCACATTCTTAAGCATCTTCTGCAGGGCAGGATGGGTGGTGACAAATTCCTTCAATTTCTGTTTGTCTTAGAAGGTCTTTATTTCACCTTCATTCATAAATGAGAGCGTTGCAGGGTATAGTATTCTGGGTTGACAGTTCTTTTCCCTTAAGACTTGGACTATGTCTTGCCATTCTCTCCTAGCCTGTAGGGTTTCTGATGAGAAGTCTGCTGTGAGTCTAACTGGAGTTCCTCTGAAAGTAATCTGGTGTTTCTCTCGTGCACATTTTAGAATCTTCTCTTTATGTTTCACTGTGGAGAGTTTGATTACAATGTGTCATGGTGAAGAACTTTTCTGGTCATGTCTATTAGGAGTTTCTATGTGCTTCCTGTACTTGGATGTCCTTTTCTTTCTCCAAATTAGGGAATTCTTCTGTTATTATTTCATTAAAAAGGCCTTCTAGAATTTCTTCTCCCTTTCATGCCTTCAGGAACTCCTAGAAGCTGTAAGTTGGGTCATTTGATAGTATCCTGTAGATTCCCAACAGTGTTTTTTAGTTTTCTAATTTCTTGTTGTGTTTTGTCTTCTAAGTCGTTATTCTCCCTTTTGCTTCACCGATTCTGTTGTTAAGGCTTTCCACCACATTTGTCATTTGTTCTATTGAATTCTTCATTTCCAAGATTTCATTTTGATTTCTCTTTAAGATCTCAATGTTGTGGGAGAAATTTTCTTTCGTGTCATGTATGGATTTCATTAGTTCATTCATTTGCTTCTGATTACTTCTATGTAATCTTATGATCAATTTTTTGAATTCCATTTCTTGCATTTCTTTCATCTCACTATCTTCACAATCTAGTATTGAAGTGTTGTGTTCTTTTTGGGGTGTCTTGTTGTCTTCCTTATTCTTGTTTCTTGAATTGGTGCATTTATTATTCAGCATTTGTGGAGATACTTGTTGGTTTCTTTTTTCTTTTTGCTGTGGGGGCTTTTATCTTTAGACTATGTCTATGTGGATTAGTGGAATGTGGAATGTCTGCTTTCAGGGAATACCTAGAGGTGTGTGGTGGGTGTGGCCAGAGAGATCTGTTCAGTGCTCCAGGGTGAAGGGTGTGTCTGAGGTGACACATCCAGGGTAAACATCCTTTTTTTTTTTTTTAATCAGAGGAGAGGTTTGCTCTTCTCCATTGGTGTAGACTTGGCAGAGCTTTTCTCAAAGGAGACCAGTACCTGGGTGCTGGCCCCAGTGAGTATATTATTCAATTATTCATCTGTTCTGCCACAAGGACCACACAAAGGATCTGTGCAGTCCTCAGTGTAAGCACAGATTCCCAGCAGTGTCCCTCACCAGGGAACCAGGGAGCCCTGAGCATGTGGAGTCTCCCACAATGCCTGCCCAGAGTCCCAACCACACCCTGAGTTCTCCCACACAGCCTCAGTGTTTTCACAGTCCCAGCACACAAGCCTCCCCCAGTCATGAGCACCCAGCCCCTGTCTGTTCTCCCCACTGGACTCAGGAGTCTCCACTCGGCTGGTTGCTCGGTGCAGACATGAGCTGGTGCAGCTGTTACGTATGTCTGAAATGGCACTTGCTCTCTGTCAGCTTGTTACAGGACACCACTGCAGGGTGATCGGGGAGAGAGAAACGTGCCGCACCTTTGTTTTTCTCCTCTAGTTTGTCAGGTACACTATCCCCCACAGGGATTCTCTCTAGGCTGTTTCTGCAGCTTTATCACCAGTGGATTGGGCTGCTGCAGTCTGGTCTCACCTCACTCTCCAACGCGGGTGCAGAGGCTCTTGGCTGCTGGGGTCCAGAGCTGTGAGAATCCTTGTCCTCCTCATAGATCCACCATGTCCCTCCAACTTGCCTGGAGTTTCCTCTGCTGTTTTCTCCCTATCTCGTCCCTGAGACTACACTCTCTCCACTTTTTAAAAACTATCTTCTCCTAGACTAGAGCAGTAAGCTCCCTCCCTACTCTGCCATCTTAATCCCTCCTCAAGATACATGCATTTCCCATACATTTACTTTTTTTTTTTTTTTTTTTTTTGACAGGCAGAGTGGACAGTGAGAGAGAGAGACAGAGAGAAAGGTCTTCCTTTGCAGTTGGTTCACCCTCCAATGGCCGCCGCGGCCGGCACGCTGTGGCCTACACACTGCGCTGATCCGAAGGCAGGAGCCAGGTGCTTCTCCTGGTCTCCCATGGGGTGCAGGGCCCAAGCACTTGGGCCATCCTCCACTGCACTCCCTGGCCACAGCAGAGGGGCAACCGGGACAGAATCCGGCGCTCCGACCGGGACTAGAACCCGGTGTGCTGGCGCCGCAAGGCGGAGGATTAGCCTGGTGAGCTGCGGCGCCGGCCCCCATATATTTACTTTTATAAATCTTCTGTTGGTGTAGAGAATATTAAAAACACAAAAGAACAAGGGGCACTTCAAAAAAATTCATGGAAATGCCTACCACGGTTTCTTTCATTTTTCTTCTTTTACTTTTCCATATTTTCCACATTATCTCACGTGTATATGTGAACTATAAAGACAAGAGTATTTTTATATTCTCAAAGCAGAACCTCTAACAGGAGACCTACCTTGCTTGCTCAGCGTCCGCTCCTCTGGCTGCCTCCTGCAAGGCTGACTTCTTCGCAACCAGTTCCTGCAAAGTGCACTGCAGCTGCCGCTGGGCCTGGGGGCTGCACACAGTGCCCAGCCTCTCCGCGAGGCCCTGGATGTCCGCTAGAGTGGATTCCAGCTCCTCCTGCTTGCGCCGAGGCGCTGCCAGTGATTCTTCCAGATTGTCCAGGTCTACTGGGTGCGATGCACAGGTGGCTCCGAGGGACGCGATGATCCCCACTGCCCTGGTGACTGCTTCGTTGTAGCGAATGACATTTTCATGAGCATCACTCAACACATTCTGTTGAACAGGAGATTAAATGCTGTGACTGAACTGCCAGAATAGTTGGGACTTTGTCATTCTTGATTTTTTTATTTTAAAAAAGGTTGATTTGGGGGCTGGCACTGTGGCATAGCAGGTTAAGTTGCCACCTGCAGTTCTGGCATCCCACATGGGTGCCGGTTCGAGTCCTGGCTACTCCACTTCCGATCCAGCTCTCTGCTATGGCCTGGGAAAGCAGAAGATGGCCCAAATGCTTGGTCCCCTGCACCTGCGTGGGAGACCAGGAAGAAGCTCCTGGCTCCTGGCTTCGGATCATCTTAGCTCCAACTGTTACAGTGTAAACCAGTGAATGAATGACGTCTCTCTCTGCCTCTGTAACTCCACCTTTCAAATAAATAAATGAATAGTCTTTTTGAAAAGACTATTTATTTATTTACTGACGAGAAAGAGATATCTTCTATCCTCTGGTTCATTCCCAAAATGGCCGCGAAGGCTGGGGCTGGGCCAGGCTGAAGTCAGGAGCCTGGAACTCTATTCGGGTCTCCCACATGGGCTGCAGTACTTGCAACATCTTCTGCTGCCTTTCCAGGCACATTAGCAGGAAGCTGGATCAGAAGTGGAAGAGCCACGACTCGAATCAGGCCCCACATTGGAGGCTGGCATCCCAGGTGGTGGTTTAACCCGCTGTGCCACAACACTCACCTCAACTCTTGATTTTTCATGATGCATTCATATTATGTATTTCAGTCTTACAATAAGAGTTAGCTTCTCATTCTCACAATTTGACAATACTATACTATTATTTTTAAAAAATATATCTATTTATTTACTTGAGAGGTAAAGGTAGGGTTACAGACAGAGAGGAGAGACAGAGAGAAAGGTCTCCCATCCGATGGTTCACTCCCCAAATGGCCGCAACAACCGGAGCTGTACCGATCTGAAGCCAGGAGCCAGGAGTTTCTTCCAGGTCTCCCACACAGGTGCAGGGGCCCAAGGACTTGGGCCATCTTCTACTGCTTTCCCAGGCCATAGCAGAGAGCTGGATCAGAAGAGGAGCAGCTGGGACTAGAACCAGTACCCATTTGGGATGCCAACACCACAGGCAGAAGACTAACCTACTGCACCACAGCACCGGCCCTCTACTATTATTTAAAAATTAGGGAAAGGCAGTTGGGGCAGCATCTAAGATGTCACTTGGGATGCCCACATCCCATCCTGAAGGCCCAGCTCCACTCCTGACTGCAGCTTCCTGCTAGTGCACACCTGGTAGGCAGCAGAGATGTCTCATGTGCTTGGGTCCCTGCCAGCAACACGGGAAATCCAGATCAAGTTCCAGGCTCCTGGCGTCAGCCTGGCCCAGCTGGGCTCTTGCAGGCATTTGGGGAATGAACCAGGAGACAGAACTCTGTCTGCGTGTCTCTTTCTGTCCGCATTTCAAATGAATAAAAATAAAATTTAAAAGAATGAATAGTGAATAGCTTTTTTGCACAAACGAAAATTGTTTTCAGATTTTCTAAGAAATCTAAACCAAATTCAAAATAATATCTCAAAACTCACGTCTCCTGATGCATGGCCCTGTTCTGAAACTCCTGCTAGATCAAGAACTAAATAAAGCCATTGACAATGACTAATGGATATGGCCTTAATCAGTATTTTTGAACAAATGAAGACAAAGCACACAGAAACTACAGACTTCTGTTTTTAAGATTCATAGCAGTGCCACCATTTTAGCTTGGGAGCACCAAGGATGTCCCTGTACCAACTCTTCTCACTGAAACACAAGAGTCAAATGGCCAGGGCTGCAGCAGGATGAAGCCAGGAGACAGGAACTTCATCTGGGTCTCCCAGGTGGGTGCAGGAGCCATGAAGATGAAAACTGGAGTGGTTTGCGCATTGCAAGCTTTAAATAAATGTCAGATGTTATCTGGTGTTCTTTCTTCTACCATACTTCAAAAAGTTCACGGAAAATGGAACCCAAAGATGTTTATTTGGGTGCAAATTTTAAAAACATTCACGCATAATTTTTCATAATATGTATTTCCCATGAACTTTGTGAAGCCCCTTCACATGCATGGAGTTCAAAATGCTTTTGTATCAAAATGAGCTCATCTTTTAACTCCGCTTTCCAGACTTTACCAAGAACCCTCATACTTCTTCCATGACACCGTACTATCTCTAAAACAAGCAAACAAGGACACACACACGCACACACACACTGCCTTCTGAGCTCTCTAGATAGTATGAGAAGCAAAAACGTCAGACCTTTTTCTCAAAGTATAAAGCATTGCATTTACATACAGAATGAGTCAAGATTCTGCACTGGCTCATTGCAACTCTTCAGAAATTACCCTGAAGAGAAGTCTCCTATAGAACCTATATTTATTTAGAAGTACAAATATTAACAGAGTAAAACAGAAAACCATGGAATTAAAACAGCCCAATTTAAAAAAACAAAACTCACTTTGCGCAAGTCAATGCTTGTGCGGAGCTGCCTCTGAAGATCTTCAACGTCACGCAGTGTTGCGTGCACACCCCTGCTTTCAGGAGGGGTTCTCTCCTCCCTTTGCGTCTCGGGCACAGCCACAGCTCTAACAGCACACATTTCTGCCTGAACCTGCTCCCAAAATGCTTCACAGTTGTCCTTTTCGTTTTGAATGTGTGCAACGTCCAAGTGTATAAGTAAAGGCTGCTGTAGTTGACGTTCTATCTGATTTAAAAGACGTAAGGAACGTTCGAGTCTGTCCTGCAAATTCTTCTCATCCGTGTCTTTCGGCTGGAAGTGTGAGATCATGTTTTGCAGGAGCTTGCGTAAGTTATCCTTTTCTTCTGCTTTTTGCATTATGTGTGCTATTTCCTTCTCTTTGAATGAGTCGTCGAAGGCCTCGCTTTCAGTCAGCTGCTTCATCAGGTCATCGTATGAGCACTTGGTCTTCTCGAGTCTCTGGTCCAGAATCTGGGCCTGGAGCAGACAGCTTTCTGGTGATGCGCCAGGAGCGTTCAGAAGGCCTTCAGCCCTGTTCTCAACGTGCAGGTCCACAGCCCTCATGTTATCCAGGGACTCCTGATATTTGTCACGCGCGGTCACAAACAGGTCCACCTGTTTCATTTGTTCTTCAAGCTCCTTTTCTTTTTCATTCACTTGGCTTTGTAATTGGTCCAGTCGCGAATGATCCCACTCTAGGCCCATAATCTCAAACACTTCTTTAAGTTTCAACATCTGTAAGACGCCGCACTGAATACCGGCGAGTCTGTCTTTCAGAGTGCGAAACTCTTGTTTTGCATCCTGGTTTATTTCTTGAGTGAGCAGCAGCTCCTTGTGCTGTAGATCGTCAACTTCCTTCTGCAGCACGGATATTTTTTCCTGGAATTCTCTGAAAAACTTTACTTTGTGTTCTACTTCCCCGCATCTATTCTCGATGAATCTCTGTGTTCTGCTGACCCTAGTCTTAAGATTTTTCAATTGGTCATCCAGAAATAATCGTTCAAACACATTGAGATCCTCGGAGATGGTGGCGAGTTCCGGGAGCTGTGTTGAGATCAGCCTCTCAACTTCCCGCAGTTCCTCCTGAGATCCTTTCAAAGTGACGAGGTGGCGTCCCAGCTCCGCTTCTGTGCAGGTGGCTCCCATCTTGTCTGTCATTAGCATCTCACTTTCCTGCAGCGTCGAATGCACCTTCCCTATCACCGTGAAAAGTCTGCTTCTCTCTTCCAGTTGACATTCTAACTGCTGGGATCTTTCTGTTGATTTTAGAACTAGCATTTGGTACTGATTCTGTAAATACTTGAGCAGGTACTGCAAATCACTGCTCTCGTCTGCCGGAAGATTAGAAATGTGATCTTTGACCTTTTCGGCCAACGATTCCACGGCCTGCTGCTTTTCCAGTATGCTGTCGTGTGTCACCTTGCGTTTTCGGATCTGTGACAAAATGTCCTCTGGGAGAAGGGAAACGGGGTGAACGAGTTCCCCCAACAGATTCTTGACCCACAGGATGGTCTCCCTCACCTCGATGCTCATCTCACACTTCTTCATCTGATTTTCTACCTCTAGACTTAACGGCTCCAACGCGTCCAACTGACTTTTCAGATTATTTATTGCGTCTTCCAGGATCGTCTTGTCTTTTTCTCCCCAGAGCCTCTTCATCTGAAGTTCAGCCTGCCCCTTCAAGACAGAAAACCCCTGCTTCAGCGTCTGGAGTTCAGTGGCCGAGGCGACCACACTCTGGTCTCCCTCCTGGGCTCCTGCTGAGCTCAGCCTTGAGCGCAGACGTTGCTGCTGCTTTTGCAGGGACATCTCCAGGCCGCGGATCTTGCTCACGAGGGAGGCGAATGCGTCGCGCTCCACTGCTCGCTGGGAATACTTCTTCTGAAGCAGCTGTTCTACTTGCTCCCACCCACGTTCAAGCTGCTTCATCTGGCTTTCCAACAACTTCTGATCCATGCCAGTCAGATGTTCTGAAACATTTTCCCATTCCATTTTCAGCTTGCTTAGCAATCCTTTCTCTTCTTCTATCGATGCCAACAGTTTTTTAATTTTGTCCAGATGGGCTGCAATGTCCAGGGAACCTCTAGAAAAGGAAAGAGGGGGATAGAGCTTCTTAGTATTTAGTAGACAGCAACACGGGGCTTGACGGCATAGGAGAAACTGGCTCTGCTTTGAATGCACAGAAAACATTGAGGGTGTCTATAACAGCACTCATTTCTGAAAATAAAAAGCAGAATCTTCTAAACTATAGCTTTCAGTGTGTGACAATGTAAAAGTCTCAGCTGTAAAACAATAATAATAAAAACAAAGAACCACAGGAGGGGCCGGCACTGAGTTGATTGTCTGTATCCCCCCAGGTCCGTATGTTGCAAACCCAATCACTAATGTGACAGTGTTGGCAGACAGGATCTGTGGGGGGTGATTAGGTCATGGCAGGGGGTCCCTTACCAAAAGGAACCCACAGAAGTTTCCTGTTTCTTCTGCCAAGTGCACAACAAACTAGACAATGTACCTGCAAGGGCCTCGGTATTCAAAACCTTATTTATTTATCTACTTTCATTTATCCAAAAGGCAGAGTAAGAGAGGGAGAGGGAGAGGGAGAGGGAGAAGGGGAGAGAGAGGGAGAGGGAGAGGGAGAGGGAGAGGGAGAGGGAGAGGGAGAGGGAGAGGGAGAGGGAGAGGCAGAGGCAGAGGCAGAGGCAGAGGCAGAGGGAGAGGCAGAGGCAGAGGCAGAGGCAGAGGCAGAGGGAGAGGGAGAGGGAGAGGGAGAGGGAGAGGGAGAGGGAGAGGGAGAGGCAGAGGCAGAGGCAGAGGCAGAGGCAGAGGCAGAGGCAGAGGGAGAGGGAGAGGGAGAGGGAGAGGGAGAGGCAGAGGGAGAGGCAGAGGGAGAGGCAGAGGGAGAGGCAGAGGGAGAGGGAGAGGGACAGGGAGAGAGATCTTCATCTGCTGGTTCACTCCCAGATGGCTGCAACAGCTGGGGCTGGGTCACACACGCGGAAGCCAGGAACCAGGGGCTCCAGCCAGGTCTCTGCTGCGTGGGTGGCAGGGATCCAAGTACTTGAAATCCCCAGTGCTGCCTGCCGAGGGGCACATCCAGCAGGAAGTGGGATCAGGAGCGGGAGGCAGGACTCGAACCCAGAGGCTCCAATCCGGGATGCAGGCATCCCACAGAGCAGCTCAGCCCTCTGCACCACATGCCTGCCCCTGCCACGGTCTCCATCTCGGACTTGCCAGCGCCTTGAACCGTGAGAAATAAATTCCCATCTAATCCACGAGGTCTTGTGTCAGCGACCCAGAGAGATTCAGAGGGCTCCCCCACGCACGGCTTCCTACCGTGTACTCCTCAGGTCACGACATCATTCCCCGGCAGCCAGTCTTAAAACCCTGCCCGGCCAAAGCAGAAGAGACAGCGCCTTGAACGCGAAGTCCCAAGTTCTCAGACTTACCCTTTCAGATTTTCTTTTTCCGCCAACCAGGCTTTCACGGAGGTGGCGGCCACGCTGAGCTGCCCCTGGAAATCTGCAAGGAGACAATACTGGCTTTCTCTGTCTTCCTTCAAAGTCGCAAGAGCCTGGAGCAGCGTGTCCAAGTGCTGGGCGGGGTCTCCGGTGTCGTGGAGACCCAAGGCGCTGGCTTCGGCCAGTGTTTCGATGGCTGCTCTCTTTGCTTCCAGCTGGGCGTATAATTCCTAAAAGCAAGCAGGCAACCCAGTGAAGCATTCATTCCCTGGTTCATTCATTCACTTCTTCCCTTTCCTCCTCCCCTCGAGTAGTACATTCCACAAGACCCTGTTTTAAACCCAAAGGGTCTCCAAGGGTTGCATGGAAAATGCGTGGAATGAGAAAACTGTGCATTGATCGCAAACTTGATTTACAGGAAAACAAAAATTTTTCAAGTTCCATTTTCCATGCACTTTTCGAAGTCCCCACTTATTTCCTTTGTCCACAGAGAAACAAACGTTCTTAAAATACTTTAAAGTATTTTCCCCTAGAATCAAGTTAAAACCAAGACTAAAACTTCATCCCGTTCTCTTCAAAGATTCTACCAGGTCTAAAGGGTCATTCGCCTGATTTTTATTATTTACACCTATCACTTCTCTCTGCTGTTTCAAATACATGTATTTTTTTTTAAGATTTATTTATTTATTTGAAAGTCAGAGTTACACAGAGAGAAGGAGAGACAGAGAGAGAGAGAGAGAGAGAGAGAGAGGTCTTCCATCCACTGGTTCACTCCCCAATTGGCCACAATGGCTGGAGTTGTGCCAATACAAACAATCCAAAGCCAGCAGCCAGGAGCCTCTTCTGGGTCTCCCATGTGGCTGCAGAGGCCCAAGGACCTGGGCCATCTACTGCTTTCCCAGGCCATAGCAGAGCTCTGGATCAGAAGTGGAGCAGCCGGGTCTTGAACCCGCACCTATACATATTTACTGTAACGTAAACTTAGCTAAAACTGTAGGGATCATCTATAATCCCGCTTTTAAAAACACAGCCACGTGTTGGATTTTTAGATCACATAGTTTTAAGTACATAAATACATAAACACAGCTGTAAAAACAAAACAGGAAGACCCCATAATGTTGATCATTAGGAAGAAATAAAAGGGCTGTGTCAGAATCCGAAGAATACGTGTGACCAAGAAAAGGAACAATGACAAGTCAAAATCTCCAAGTTTTCTTACTGAGTAAGTTTTCGGGAACTTTGTGCAAGAGAAAGAAGACTAATGTTCATTAAATCTTACACTTTGTAAATGGAAAGACTGATGCAACTCACTGATGAGTACATAATTATACAGTTACCAAATTGATCATCAGGCAGAGGTTAAATAAGACTTTTCACTCGGTGCGAGGAAGTTTTTGGTAATTAACGCATATTGTATTGCACTGGGTAAACGATGCAATCATGTTGCCAGTACCTCTATCTCTTTTAATTGTTCATTTCTTAACACGACATCCAATTCTAAAGGTTGATCTTGCAGCCCCCTGACTTTCTGCTCATCTTCGCTGTTTTTCATGCTTTCTTGAACGCCAAGGGAAAGTTGTTTTGACAAAATCATCTCCACAGCTGAATTCTGAAAGCATAAAGAGATTAATTGCTGAGCAGTCCCCCTTCCAAAGGAATGATTTTTATTTTTCTTGATAAAAACTTTTCAGATGCTTCTATTTAGTTGGAGTAAAGGCTTTGAAGAGATATATTTGGGCACTACCAAAGGCAACTTTTTTTTTTCCATACAACTTTTTCTCATGAGAAAATACAGGAACTAGCATTGCTTCCTTAAATACTGGGGCATAATCTATAATATTTTTATTTTTTTTAGATTTATTTATCTATTTATTTATCTGAAAGTCAGAGTTACAAAGAGAGAGGAGAGGCAGAGAGAGAGACAGGGGTCTTCCATCTGCTGGTTCACTCTCCAATTGGCCACAATGGCCAGAGCTGAGCTGATCAGAAGCCAGGAGCCAGGAGCTTCTTCCTGATCTCCCACACAGGTGCAGGGGCCCAAGCACTTTGGCCATCTTCCACTGCTTTCCCAGAGCTGGATCGGAAGTGGAGCAACCAGGACTCGAACCAGCGCCCATATGGGATGTCGGCAATGCAGGCGGCAGCTTTATCTGCTACGCTACAGCACCAACCTCATAATCTATAATCTTAAAGAACACAGATACAGGAAAAAAACAAAAGTTCCAATATGTGTACAAGGGTGCTTCAAAACTGACATGGAAAAGTGAAATTACAACACAGATTTATTGTGGCACAAGTCGGTTTCAATCTATTCAGTTTTTCATACTAGGCATTTTTCATAAACTTTCTGGAGACCCTTGTATGCATAGACTTCAACATTTTTTGTATGAAAATAAACATCCTTTAACTCCATTTTCCATGAACTCTTTGAAGTCTACTTATATTTGGTATTTACTGCGATGGCAAGAATAAGAAAAATAATGTTTTACTGTGGCCCAGGGGTAGTTTCAGTGGGTAGGAGGAAGGGACACCAAGACGCTATGGTACCAACAGTAAGCCACACCTGAAGACAGCTGGCAGTAAGAATTACAGCCGGGGTAAGACAGGAAGGTTGCGTGTGGAGAAATCCCATCTTTGGAGAGAGTTCTAAAACTCCGAGGCCCTCCACGGACACGTAGACAGAGAACCTCCATCCACCTGTTCATTCCTTCTGCGGAGGAAGGGCCTATAAAGGGTCACGAGAAATGCTCATCCTGATAGAACTACGCACGGATTTCCCTTTCCTTTCTATTGCCCGCCAACTCGGTGAAGTGCCCCCGTGTTTGCTGAGCGCTTGCACGAACCAGGTACCACCCCAGTGATTCGGAAAACTTCCCATCAGTGTGCCAAGGAATTAATTTTTACTTTCAGGTTGAATTACAAATGAAAAGTCATGTAATTCTACCACATGTAGGACATGAAATCTATAAAGTGACTAAAATGAGTCCACGACTGCAAATAAGGATGACAATATTGTCTTTTTTTTTTAAAGATTTTTTATTTGTTTATTTGACAGGTAGAGTTACAGAGAGTGAGAGGGAGAGAGAGAGAGAAAGGTCTTCCTTCTGTTGGTTCACCCCCCAAATGGCCGCTAAGGCCTGCACGCCGCACCGACTGGAAGCCAGGAGCCAGGTGCTTCCTCCAGTCTCCCGTGCGGGTTCAGGGCCCAAGCACTTGGGCCATCCTCCACTGCATTCCCGGGCCACAGCAGAGAGCTGGCCTGGAAGAGGGGCAACCGGGACTAGAACCCGATGCCCATGTGGGATTCTGGCGCCGAAGGTGGAGGATTAACCAAGTGAGCCATGGCGCCAGCCCGACAATATTGTCTTAAAAATATCCCAGCCGGCGCCACGGATTCTAGTCCCGGTTGCCCCTCTTCCAGGCCAGCTCTCTGCTGTGGCCCGGGAGTGCACTGGAGGATGGCCCAAGTGCTTGGGCCCTGCACTCACATGGGAGACCAAGAGAAGCACCTGGCTCCTGGCTTCGGATCCGCGCGGCGTAGCGGCCGCAGCGGCCACTGGGGGGTGAACCAACGGAAGGAAGACCTTTCTCTCTGTTTCTCTCTCTCACTGTCCACTCTACCTGTCAAAAAAAAAAAAAAAAATATATATATATATATACACACACACACACATCCCAAGAGAGGGGCTGGTGCTGTGGCATAGCAGGTAAAGCTGTCATCTGCGGTGCTGGCATCCCATATGGATGCCAGTTCGAGCCCCAGCTGCTGCACTTCCAGTCTAGCTCTCTTGCAGCCTGTGAAATCAGTAGAAGATGGCACGGGTGTTTGGGCACCTGTTCCAGTGTGGGAGATCTGGAAAAAACTCCTGGCTCCTGGCTTCGGATTGGCCCAGTTCTGGCTGTTGTGGCCTACTAAGGAGTGAACCAGCAGATGGAAGACCTCTCTCTCTCTCTGTCCTTCTCTCTCTGTGTAACTCTGACTCTCAAATAAATAAATAAATCTTTAAAAAATATATCCCAAGACAGTACTATCAGATGTTAACATGAGTGGAAATTGCATGCAGAAGCATAAGGAAATTTTCTGTACCATATTGGCAACTTTTCTGTAAAACTATTCTAAAATCAAGTTTTGTTTTGTTTTGTTTTTTTAATAAAATAAATAGTGTTGGGAGCTTCACCATTTTTAACTGGTAGAAAATCCCAGCTATGTAGGGTTACTGGGCTTGTTCTTTTTTTTTTTTTTTTTTAAGATTTATTTATCCACTTGAAAGTCAGAGTTACAGAGAGAGAGAGAGGAGAGGCAGAGAGAGAGAGAGGTCTTCCATCCGCCGGTTCACTCCCCAGTTGGCTGCAATGGCCAGAGCTGCACTGATCTGAGCGGGTACAGGGAACCAAGCACTTGGGCCATCTTTCACTGCTTTCCCAGGCCACAGCAGAGAGCTGGATTGGAAGTGGAGCAGCCGGGACCCGAACCAGCACCCACATGGGATGCTGGCACTGCAGGCAGCGGCCCCACCCCCCACACCACAGGGGCAGGCCCTTTGAAATTCTTAATTGGCCCTTAGCACAGGTCATTTCGTGCCCTCTCCCCATGAGGGATTGAGCCACCAGACCAAACGCCCACCCCTCTTTATCTAAGTAAGAATTTGGAGTACTTGGTCTTGCTTACCTGATGAACACATGCCTGAAGACCGCACTTACCCAGGAAAACACCAGCGACGTGTGTGATGGCTGCCTTTCACAGCCAGAAAAGCTACACTTGGGAACCTGAAAGCACCCCAGAACTCCCTCTGTCAACCAACCCCAAAGCCACGTTCCTACTCTAGCCGTTGAGGGATTCAACAGAATCCGTCACACGAGAGCTTCAAATGACAAAGGTGGTGTTCCTTTGCTCGCATCATGGAGCTTAGAACCCAGACCCCAGGACCTGATTGGCTTCCAAGAAAATTCTCTCCTAACCATTCTTCCCCTGCCACCCTGGAAGGAGGATCTCCAAGAAGTCAGGGGAAATGGCTATTCTGAGAAAACTTCGCAGGCACCAATAGAAACTTATCTTTTAATTTCATTATCCGCGGACTTTCTGAAGCACCCTGGGTCTCTTCGCCTCCTGCAGCTCAGCAGTGAAAGGCAATTCTAACCTCAGCGTTAGTGCCATCAGAGAGAAGACCAAAAGGCAGAGCGACAGACTCAGAGGGTGCCACGGTCACAGTCCGACGTCCACAGCGTTGACGTGGGGCACACAGGTGTCGCCACCACACCTGCTACTCAGTCTCTCACTGTCACCTCCCTCTACTTTGGGCTCCAGCCACAGCGGCTGAAACTCCTCAAGCTCACGACATCCTGGGCCACAAATACTCCCCACGCCCAGGCCTGTGCCCTGTTATCTGCAACTGACCCAGAGTCTTAGACCACAGGGGTCAGCCCTGAGGGGAGCGCTCTCTGACGCAGGCACCCAGGGCACAGCCCTTGGCTAGAAGCTCTTATGGAACTGCGCTTCTTCCCGTCTGTGCCCATAGTCAGACTCTGCCTAGAGAACACAGATTGTACGAGTGTCTGAGTGCTCACTGCCCGTTCAGTCAATGAGAGGGAAAACACGGGGGCTGTGCTTGGTCTTCTATTGTCAGCACTCACAGTGGGTTACAGAGCGGCGTGGAAATAACTTGAGGACCAGACACCCGTGAGCAAGGTCAGGAGTGGCTGCAGGGAACGTGACACAAGGGCTGGGATTCCAGGATGGAGAAGCCCGAACTGAACACAGTCCCCACAGAGGTCAGACAGCACAGCAGGGCACCACCGTGCGGTTCTAGAAGGTCGCAGGGTATAGAAACCCTATTTGAACGCGTTTAGCCACGTGTCCCGAGAACTTAACTCGGACCTCAATTTTTCCACCCGTGCAGCATATTTTGTGCAATGGTCAAGTTCTAAGTGTCAGGCCAGCATTCCAGACAGGATGTGCGGGGTCCCATCCTAGCTCGGCTGGACTTCAGTGTCCTAGCCAGAAATACAATGGCTGCGAAGGTCTAATGTCTCCTCTCCATCTGCCTGAGATTTTAGGATGTGGGAGCGTGTTTTCAAACACATGTTGCTTGGAGACAGAGGTTAATATGCACACTGTGTGAGTCATTTATCCTAGCAAGGAATCGAGCCCGGACTGTGGAAACACCTCCAGAGTAAGAGGCAAAACTTGGACACTGAGCAGAGAGAGCAAAGCTGTGAGACAAGGACAGGGCTGGCACACAGCCCAACGAGGCACCGCAGTTTGTCAGGTCTGCTAAGCTACCAGGATAGAGACCATTCAGGACAAGGCTGAAAACTCTCTCCTGTAGGCGGCTCCCCTTGTTATCCCAGTACTAACTCGGCGCTTTCGCTGCCGTCACCGCGAGCTGGAAGCCCTGTGCATTCTGCTGCACCTGCCGTCATCTCCTTCCCCGGCCTTACGACAGATGCTTTCTTAACCATCAAACTCTAAAGGCTCAGAAATTTAGGAAATGAACAGAAAACAATTCAGAAATATGATTAGACCCAGTAACCAGGAGGTTAAAGAGGTGATTACAGATGAATGGTATAAGGATTATTTTTCCCTATCTTTTTTTAAAAAAATGTATTTATTATGTGAGAGAGAAGGAGGAAGGGAGGGATGGGGTGGAAGAGGGAAGGGAAGAGGGAGGCGAGCTCCCCAGACAGAAAGAACTCCATCCAGGGCTGCCCCGTGAGTGGCAGGCACCCAAGTACTTGAGCCATCAGCTGCTGCCTCCCAGGATCTGCATTAGCAGGAAGCTGGAGTCAGGAGTCAGAGTCAGGACTTGAACCAGGCACCCTCATAAGGGACGTGAGCCTCTTTATCATTGGCAGGAAGCTGGATCAGAAGCAGAGCAGCTGGGTCTCTTGAATCACACTGCAAGCGGCAGCTTCATCCAGCGTGCCACCATGCCAGGACCCTGGCCGGGAGTGTCTTAACCAGGACGGCAAACACTCTCCTGCTCGTATTTGACTAAAGGCAACTTTGTCACATAGATTGCCATTTGCAAGCAATGGGACAAGAAAGATTAAAATGCCAGTGCAATTGTGATGCCACTTTATGTTTTTTTAGAAAAATAATAAATTACGGGGCCAGTGTGGTGGCACAGTAGGTTAATCCTCCTCCTGTGGCGCCAGCATCCTAGATGGGCGCCGGTTCAAGTCCCGGCTGCTCCACTTCTGATCCAGCTCTCTGCTGTGGCCTGGGAAAGCAGTAGAAGATGGCCCAAGTGCTTGGGCCCCTGCACCCATGTGGGAGACCCAGAAGAAGCTCCTGGTTCCTGGCTTCGGATCGGCGCAGGTCAGGCCGTTGTGGTCAATTAGGGAGTGAACCAGCAGGTGGAAGACCTCTCTCTCTGGCTTTCCCTTTCACTGTCAGTAACTCTACCTCTCAATAAATAAATAAAATCTTAGGGCCGGCGCCGCGGCTCACTAGGCTAATCCTCTGCCTAGCGGCGCCGGCACACCGGGTTCTAGTCCCGGTTGGGGCACCGGATTCTGTCCCGGTTGCCCCTCTTCTAGGCCAGCTCTCTGCTGTGGCCAGGGAGTGCAGTGGAGGATGGCCCAGGTGCTTGGGCCCTGCACCCCATGGGAAACCAGGAAAAGCACCTGGCTCCTGGCTCCTGCCATCGGATCAGTGCGGTGCGCCGGCCGCAGACACCGCGGCCATTGGAGGGTGAACCAACGGCAAAGGAAGACCTTTCTCTCTGTCTCTCTCTCTCACTGTCCACTCTGCCTGTCAAAAAAAATAAAAAAAAAATAAATAAAATCTTAGAAAAAGAATAAATTATGAATGTACACGTTTCTTTGATTTTCTTCTTTATCATTTCTGTTTAGGGACATCTAAAACCATAAGGGATTAGACAGTTCTCACTTTAAACCATGCTTTAATTTGTTACTAATGCATACAGGAAAGGGGTGGTGGATGTTGGTTCTGTCTGATCACACTTAAAAAATCTTAGAAATTCACAGGCAAAAATATGCAGTAGGGTATGGATCATAAACACCCATACCTTTCAGACCACAAAGCTGGTAAGTTCTTTGCCTTTGGTTCTGCCTTAATATTTCTGACATTAAAGAAAAAGCCAACCAGAGGTTCGGATCTAAAACACCCCTTGCGGGAACAGGTGGTTAGCCTGGTGGTTAAGACGCCCCCATGCCACGTTAGAGGATCTGGGCTTACTCTTCAGCTCCAACTTCCTGCTAACGCAGACCCTGGGAGGCAGCAGTGATGGCTCAAGTAGTTTGGTCCCTGACATGCACACAGGTGACCTGGACTGCATTCACTCCTGGCTCCCGACTTCTGTCCAGCCCCAGCCATAGTGGGCACCTGGGGAATGAAACGTACATAAAAGCTCTGTCTGTCTGTCTGTCTCTTTCTGTCTCTCAAAACAACAACAACAACAAAAAACCAAAATATCTCTAATTTTATATAAAATGAAATGCTTGACAATGGATTCAAATAAACACTCGTACGATGGCAATTTTTGAAAAGTGCAGTCACACTTCCAAGAATGCTCCAAGGTGAATGAAATTTACTACAGAAAAAACAAAAGGAAATATACATTTCCTAAAAATTCTGGGGAGGCTAAAGAAAATAAAAAGCTAAAAGCCCACTAGAATCCCAAAAGTATGTAAAATTAATTGGATAATTATAGATGCTCCTTGACATAAGACACGGGTCCTTCCCAACAAAATCATTGTAAGTTGAAAACATTTTTTTTTTTTTTTGACAGGTAGAGTGGACAGAGAGACAGAGAGAAAGGTCTTCCTTTTGCCATTGGTTCACCCTCCAATGGCCGCTGCGGCCGGCGTGCTGCGGCTGGTGCACCGCGCTGATCCGATGGCAGGAGCCAGGTGCTTCTCCTGGTCTCCCATGTGGGTGCAGGTCCCAAGCACTTGGGCCATCCTCCACTGCACTTCCCGGGCCACAGCAGAGAGCTGGCCTGGAAGAGGGGCAACCGGGACAGAATCCAGCACCCCGACCGGGACTAGAACCGGGTGTGCCGGCGCCACAAGGTGGAGGATTAGCCTAGTGAGCCGCAGCGCCGGCCAGACATCTTTTTTTTTTTTTTTTTAAAGATTTATTTATTTATTTACTTGAAAGTCAGAGTTACACAGAGAGAGAAGGAGAGGCAGAGAGAGAGAGAGACAGAGAGAGACAGAGACAGAGAGAGAGACCTTCCATCTGCTGGCTCACCTCCAAATGGCTGCAACAGCCAGAGCTGAGCCAACCCGAACCAGGAGCCAGGAGCTTCTTCTGGTCTCCCACGTGGGCACAGGGGCCCAAGCACCTGGGCCATCTTCTACTGCAGAGAGCTGGATCGGAAGCAGAGCAGCCGGGACTTGAACCAGCGCCTATATGGGATGCTGGCACTGCAGGCAGAGGTTTTACCCACTACGCCACAGCGCCGGCCCCTATAGTGTTAGCGTTTAAGCTCTGATGATGGTATCCTCACATTTGGGCAAAATAACTTGTGCCAAAGAGGTGTCTGACTGTTCTCAATGAGTTAATAATCATTTCCATTAGTACAATAGTTTCAGATGAGTCAGATTTGTAAGTCAGTCGATTGTGCTTTTATGCACTCTGTGTATCTGGTACAATTTAGATTCCTGCGTACGTCGTTTACATTAAGTTACTGCATTTGTCGCATTACATACCTGTATCATATTTGTCGATGCACATACTTGAACTCTTTTACTAGTTGTTCAACCTTAAAGTTGCTCTTCACCTTACATAGCCGAACGTTACAGAATCTAATACAAAGGCCCTTTCAAAAGTTCATGGAAAATGGAGTTAGAAGATAAATTTGGTGCAACCATTTTTGAAATCCATACAAGATGTTCATAAGAAGCATCTTAATTAACTTTTTGAAGATCCTTCATATACATGGATTTCAAATTTTTTTTGCACCAAAATAAACTACCATTTAATTCCATTTTCCCCAGACTTTTTAAAGTGCCCTCATACTACATAAAAGTAAACACAGTCAGTACTTATGGTAGGCGCTGTGGTGAAGCGGGTAAAGCCACCACCTGCAGTGCTGGCATCCCATATGGGTGCCGGTTCGAGTCCCAGCTGCTCCTCTTCCGATCCAGCTCTCTGCTGTGGCCTGGGAAAGCAGTGGAAGATGGCCCAGGTCCTTGGGCCCCTGCACCGGCATGGGAGACCTGGAAAAAGTCCTGGCTCCTGGTTTCAGATGGGCACAGCTCCGGCCATTGCGGCCAACTCGGGAGTGAACCAGTGGATGGAAGACCTCTCTCTCTCTCTCTCTGCCTCTCCTTCTCTCTCATTCAAATAAATAAATAGATATTAAAGAAAAAAAAAACATAGATTCACAAAAAATTCCTGTTACAAAAGAGCAAAAGCATAAAATGTTGTTTGAGAACTTAAACTAGTTTTCTGTCATCTAGATTTGTAAAAATTATTTAAATACTTAAGTCCTTTCATCTGCTCTGAAAAAATCATTTTAGGATTGTATGCATATATTTTTATTCATTTTATTTGAAAGGCAGAGACAGACAGACAAAGATGGCCAGACAGACAGACAGAGATCTTCTACCCACTGGTTTCTCTCTAAACAGCCACAACCACAGAGCTAGGCCGGGCGGAAGGCAGGAGCCACAAACTCCATCTGGGTCTCCCACTTGGGTGGTGGCAGCCCAAGTACTTGGTACATCGTTAGCTGCCTCCTGGGTGCAGTAGCAGCAAGCTGGATTGGAAGCGAGGAATAAGCAGAGCCGACAGACACTCCAATACGGGATGCAGGCACTCCAAGCAGTGTCTTGGTTGTAACTCATGCCTGCCCTTACAAGTTTTGTTTTGTTTTGTTTTGTTTTTTTTAAAAAAACATATCTCTTGCTCCTGAAATACTAGGGCACTTGAAAATGCCTGAAATCCATGCATACAAGGGCTCTTCCACGGAAACCGCTTATTCTATTTACGAAGCCAGTGAAGCCAGGTGGTGAGCTCACCCTGGCCGGGTCTAACCTTTGCTGCTGTCCAAGTGGCCCCCACAGGGTGAGAAGCAGCCTGCTGGGGAGACCCCTTTCCCAGCACAGTTCCCAGGATAGCCCCCTCGTGCCTCTTCCATGTCAACCCACAAGTCAGGAGAAAGCGCTTTGGCGACCAGAGGGAAACGCAACCCATTGGCTGAGGATGAAACCAAGGAAACATTGTTCCTTCTCCCCAGCGAGAATCAGAGTCTGAACGCTGCTAACCTCCCGGGAAGTGACATGACCACACGGGAAAGCGCATTTCCACTACAGGGTTAACAAAGGAAAAAGAGAGAAACCGCAGCCTTTCAAACAGTCTCTGCTTCATTATCAAAATCGACAACAACAGCAACAACAAAATGGGGCTCTTGGATTTTTTTTTTTCTGAGAAACAGGATAAAGCACATTTTCTTTTCTTTTGCCTTTTCTAATTTTCGTTTGTGCCCTTGACCCAAGGCAGTGTATCTGATTACCTACCAGCGAGAATAATAAGCCGAAATTGATGACTGACATTTCCACGGCCTCAGCGGGAATGTCTCCCCGCTGAAAGCCGGGCTCTTTCTGTAAGTGGGCTTCGTAAATAGCCGCACGTTGAGGACTTAATAGCGAAATCACGACCCGCTTTTCAGAGCTGAACGCCTCTTCACGCCCAGTCTTCATGACTAAGAGCGCCCTCCCAGCCCTTACCTTGTTTATGTCTCCGTCTTCCTCCAACTTTCCCACTGCAGCCGCCTCCTCCGGGCTGCCCTCCTGCTGCTCCCGGCCGGGCACAGTCAACTCCCCTGTCCCTTCCTTTGCGCGTTGCAACTGGAGGTGAGCACTGTGGAGGTGACTTTCAGCCTCCTGCTTAGCAGACTCGATTCTGCTTTCCAAATCTTTTTGTTTATGCTGAAGTGATTTTACATCCTCTTTGATAACCTTCTGTCCCACAGACGACGTGTTTTGCTGGACGGACTTGGCTAAAGCTGAAATCTTGTCTAACGCGCCGCCCTGTAAACTGAGTTGATGTTGGAACTCCTATGAGCGGAGAGGACACAATTACAAAATGCAGTCGCTGGGCAGTTGCCAGAAGAGTTCATGAGCTTTTGCAAACCACCAGGTATTCTGCATCCCCAGTGGAATTTTTTTTCTTTAAGAAAGCAAACTTCTCAATTCATCTCACAAAGAAGAAACTTGGGGGAAAAACTAAGCCAATGGAGCATCCCACTCTCAAGCGGATTTTCTAAGTTCCAGGAGGTTTGGAACAAGCCACACAGAACATGTTTGCAGTGCAGTTTGTGGGACACGGGAGGCAATGAATAGCTAAGTGCTGAATATACTCTGTTTAAACACAGCCTTTTCAGAGGCTGGCAGCTGTGGCGTGGCAGGTTAAAGCCCAGGGCTGCAGCACCAGCATCCCATACGGGCAGCAGTTTGAGACCTGGCTCTCCACTTCCCATTCAGCATCCCTGCTGATGTGCCTGGGAAGGCAGTGGAAGATGGCTCAAGTAATTGGGCTCCTGCACATCATGGGAGACCTAGAAGAAGCTCCTGGCTCCTGGCTTCCGTCTGGGCCAGCCCTGGCCATTGTGGCCATTTGGGGAGTGAACCAGAATTTGGAAGATCTCTCTCTCTCTCTCTCTCTGCCTCTCCCCCCCTCTCTCTGTAACTTTGTCTTTCAAATAAATAAATCTTTATTAAAAAAAAGATATCAACCCTTCTAATGTACCACCTTACATATACAGCAAGAACTTAATATTTAATAACTGCTTGAAGGAATGTGGCTAATTTGAAAACTTAGACTCAAAAGGAATTTGAGGTATGATAGCAATTACTGATGTTACTGTAGAAATAGAATAACCCTTAATTACTAAGTCAGTCAGGCAGGATTCATTAACCATTAGCTTATGGGGCTGCACAGTAAGCACTCATTCATTCATTCATTCAACTGACAGCCAAGCACTAAGACATGTACTGGGTTCCATAAATGAGTAAAATACAGTTCCTTTAAGTTCCTGCAGTCCAGCAGGACAGACGCAGGTGTAAACAGTTGCAATAGAATGGGGGAAAAATCTATGGTAACAACTACACAAAAAGTTGCATATTTGATGTGTTCACATCAAAGAACCTGGGTTCAACTCCTGACTGACTCCTGACTCCAGCTTCCTGCTAATATTGGACACCCTGGAAGGCAGCAGGTGAGGGCTCAGGTCATTGGGATCCTTCTCTCCACGTGGGAAACCTAGATTGAGTCCCTCGCTGCCCGCTTCGGCCTGGCCCAGCCTTGGCTGTTCCAGGCAGTGAACCAAACACACGTTCAGCAGGTGCCCGCGCTCCTGAGAGCGAGACTCCCTGTCTCACGCTTCAGCAGCAGCAGCCTGGCCACACCTGGAACACCGGAAGCCAGTGCATTTGCCAGATTCCCACGACTGAAACAGGAGGCAGCCCTGTCTCAGCGTCGGGCCACCCTGGAAGGGATGCTCTGCCGGAAGCCCAGGTCTCTTGGTGGAAGGCGTGAGAAATTCCCAGGCCTGCGCCCGCAGCGGCTGAACACAGGTGCCGGGGAAAGCGGTGGCTGAGAAGACGTCGCTCGGGTGTGGAAATCATGAGAAACCAAGGAAGGGGTTTGGGGGATGCAGAGAACAGGCTGCAGGCCTCTCACCGCCTACGGCTGGGAGCTGTGGGAGGGAGGCTGAGATTCTTGGAAGCCTTACACGAGCTCAACCTTATCCTGGGGTGCAATGAATAAAGTAAAAATCACGTAACTTCTAACCACCCGTGAGGAAAATGCTAAACTGGAAACATCCCCCCACACCCGCCAGGGCTTGCTGTATGGTTGGATGCATCCTTCGGCCAGGCAGTGAGTCCTGGAACCACCAGGCTGCTTCCCGGAGCCACAGGCTGCTCTCCAAGGGCCATGAGCAAGGTGCTTGCTGAGGTTTGAGTGAGATGTGACCCCTGACCTCACGCTGGTGTTAACACACCCAAGCACCAAAGTTTCCGTAAGTTAATGATAACAAGAGGGTGTATACAAAATTGTATTTATTTCTATTTGAGAGAGAGAGATCTTCCATTCACTGGTTCCTCCCCCAAATGCCCAATACAACCAGGGCTCAGCCAAGCCAAAACCAGGAAACTGGAACTTAATCCTGGTTTCCTGTGTGGGAGGCAGAAGCCCAACTACTTGTACCATCACCTGGCTGCATCGCAGGGCGCACATTAGCAGGAAGCTGGAATTGGGAGCAGAGTCATGATTTCAACCCAGGCAGACTGATATGGGATGTGGGTAATCCAACTAGCTGCTTTTTTTTAAGATTTATTTTATTTATTTGAAAGGCAGAGTTATATATTTATATAAATGTAGAGAGAAAGATCGTCCACCCTCTGGTTCACTCTCCAAATGGCCTCAACATTCAGGGAAGCCAGGAGCTTTTTCCGGGTCTCCCATGTGCGTGGCAGAGGCCCAAGCACTTAGGCCATCTTCGGGGCTAGATTGGAAGTGGAGTGGCCGGGACTCGAACTGGTGCCCACATGGGATGCCAGCACCGCAGGCAGAGGCTTAACCTTCTACGGCCCGGCACTGGCCGTACCAATCAGCATCTTATCTGCTGTGACAACTGCCTGTCCCAAAGGTGGAAACTTAATCTAACTATGGACATTTGGGGAGTGGGCCTGTTGGGAGGCCTTAGGACGCTGGGACACACTCTCAGAAGGCAGCTCTCATGAGACGGTTGGTTTTAAAAGCCTGAGTTGGGCCCAGCCACCCACTCTGCTGCCTGGGTCACCTTGTACAACCACTGCCACCCTCACCAGATGCCAGCCAATAGGGCTGCCTGATCCTGGACTTGGACCTATCAAATTGTGAGCTAGCTAAAGCTCTCCTCCTTACAAAGTTAATTAACTTGGGCATTTCACAAAGCACGGTTCAACCAAGATTATCAAAGGATTTGGCCACTAAAGAACTTTCTCGTTTTTTTTTTTATGACTGGTCAGAGCTTTAGTTGTCCAAGAGCCGTCTGCAGAAGACATTGATGATTCGAACCCAGTTGTAACTCAGGCCTATTTTTAAAAACATCGATCGCGTCTGGACATGGTTTAATACCTCTAGTTTCTGCAGCTTCTCCTCCACTGCGATTCGATCCACAGGCTGATCGGCAAAACTGGCGAGTTCCTTGGAGAGACTGTCCAGCGCGGCATTCGATTCCGTGAGGCAAACCTGGTAGGACTGGTGCTCCTGAACGTGACCTTCCAGCTTCTGCACGGAGTCCTGAAAACCAGACCATCAACAACGTACAGTGATTTCTCTCCGAATCTCTTCACCGATCATGACGTAACTCACAATGTTTGCTTAAGTAGCCTCCATCTTGAAACAGCAACGGGACAATAAATCATCCAGAATGATTAAGCAAAGATTATAGTATTTCAGATATTTTATTGCCAATTCTGTACCTCTCCCATCTCATCGAAAGCACATTCATTTTGCCCATGTTTCTTTATCTTTATTTCTTTCATGAAGTTTGTGAAACAAAATGGTGACAAATTACATCATTAAATTACAAACATCTTGGTGCTGGAGTGGCACAGTGGGTTAAGGTGCCACCTGCAGTGCAGGCGTCCCCTATGCGTGCCAGTTTGAGTCAATACTTGGGCTGTTCTCCACTGCTTTCTCAGGCACATTAGCAGGGAGCTGGATAGGCAAGAGGAGCAGCTGGGATTCAAACTGACGCCCAAGCAGCATCTTGACAGCCAAACCCAATGCCTGTCCTTTGCCTTTTTTGTTTTTTAAGATTTATTTTTTATTTATTTGAAAGAGTTACAGAGAGAAAGGGAAAGACGGAGACAGACAGTGACAGAGAGAGAGAGAGAGAGAGAGAGAGAGAGAGAGAGGTCTTCCATCCGCTGTTCACTGCCCAAATGATCACAATGGCCAAGGCTATGCCAGGCCAAAGCCTGGAGCCATGAGCTTTTTCCAGGTCTTCCACATGGGTGCAGAGTCCCAAGCACTTGGGCCATCCTCTGCTGCTTTCCCAGGCACATTAGCAGGGAGTTGGATCAGAAGTGGAGCAGCCGGGTCTCGAACCAGCACCCACATGGGATGCTGGTGTCACAGGCAGTGGTTCAACCTGCTACACCCCAACACCAGCCCAAACCCCTTTGCATGTTCACCTAAAAAGGACAAACTAAATTCTGCAGGCTTTTTGGTTGACCAAAAGAGCAACACTAGCAGCAAAAAACAGCTCCGTATGCAAATGCTGCCTGCTCGCGCAGCCCCCGAGAACCTCGCGTGGACCTCTCACCTGGAGCTGCTGAAGAAGACTTTGGTGTAGACGCTTTATCTCCAGCCAGGGCTCCTCGCTGAAGCTGGGGTTGTTGGTGCACTGCAGCAGGTAGCTTCCCTGAGCTCTCAGCTCCTTCAGCAAGGACGTCAAGTCCTGCGCTTTCTCCAGGAACTTCTTACAGATTTTCAGCTGCGCTTTCTTCTCCTGCAGGCCGTGCTGCAGAGCAAAGCCCGCCTCCTGCTTCTTCCTCAGCTCCGTGAGCATCAGTCTCAGGTCCTCCTTGCTTTGCAGGTACTTCTCTCCCTCGAGCAGAAGCATTTCTTGATGGCTGCATATCACAAAGTAGTTTGTCAGTGAAATTACATTGAGCGCGATGGAGGGACACCGGCTGTGCACAAGGGGACTTCAGACAGTTTGCATCGGAATACACTTGTTTTTGAATTCCATTTCCACAAACGTTCTGAAGTGCTTATCCATGATAATAAACAGCGTTCAGACAGCACTAGTATGACATGCTACATAGCATCAGCCTAGCTCCTAAATCAAAGTAGACATCTTTGGAGTATTACTAAAATCCAATTTGTGTTGTTTTGTAGTTTGACCACAGAATATTCAATAATTTGGGTTTCAAACTAGTCCTCAGCATTGTTATTATACTTAAGTGTATTACCCTACACTTAACTTCTCACAGAAGCAAAATAAACATTCAGTATGTTTACCAACTATTTGGTACATTTAGTATATGCCTTCCATGGCTTACATTTAGTTTTGATCTGATTGTCTCCTTAGAAAAACATAACACACCTTTCCAGAAATTCAATGCGCCCTTTAAGACCTGCAACGAATCAAGCATCTCTCAGAATAAGTATGTGACAGCAGTCAGTCGTCTCCCATTTCTCCCATGATGCCCTGTGGACACTGAGGGAGTCTGGGACAGAAGGGTGGTGTTGAAGGGCGGATAACAGCCGGTGAGAACTGGTCCACGAGAACTCCCCAGGTGGCTACAGCAGCTGCACCGGGTGTGGTCTCACATCTGGCCAGGTGAGCTGGTCCCCTCGCAAGACGCCCCTGACAGTACCAACTTCCTCCCCAGCAGATAGCACGTCCGAGCCCAGGAGGCAGCCGCAGCGGGCCTGGTACAGCGTCAGCGGCCAAAGCGAGATGAGAAGGGCAGGCAGTGCTTACCTCAGGTACGTGCTGGCTAAATGCAGCGTGCTGTCCCACTGGCTCCTGATGTCGCCGAGGGTCTCCTGGACAGACAGGGCCTCGCTGCTCCCAGCCTCTCTCAGGAGGGTCTGTATTTTGGCATCCCCTTCAGGTTTTAGCAAAATGATTTCCTGGATTCAATAAAAATGATCTTATTTCCTTCTCATAATGCAGGGATATTACATACGGTATCTTCTGTCTGTCAGCTTTAGACAAGGATATTAACGGCAGAGTATCTTTCAAAATAATCCTTTCTTTGCTATTGTAACAAGATGAAGAAGCATTGTTTTATTTCCCTGTGATGATCTCAATCTGCGTGTGAGCCCCTTCCCGTGGTGGGAGATCCCTGCATCTAGCTCAGTGCATGGAGAACTAGCAGCTGCTGACCTGGGAGGGTGAAGTACCAGGCGCAGACACTGCGAGGAAACAGGTAGGTGTGAGATTGGGGTCTGACCTACGTAATCCCGACCGCAATATCTTAGGAAGAGTTCAATCCAGTAAAGAAGCATGGGGTGCACATATATACAAGGGGCTTGGGAGAGCTCCTGTAGCTTAGATCATGGTGAATCTCCCTGGGAGATCCTCCTAATCGCCTTTTCATTTTGAAGTCTGCCCCAAAGACGAAGATAGCCCCTTTCATGCCACATAGCAATGGTTCTCAATACGTCAGTATGTTGGTCTGAGCTGATTACTTCCATACTCTCTTCTTGATTTTCAAGTTCCTTCTTTTTATTATCTGGATTTTAAAAAACAACAACAACAACAACATCCCTGGAGGGGCCAGCGCTGTGGAGTAGCAGGTAAAGCCGCCACCTGCAGTGCTGGCATCCCATATGGGCACCGGTTCAAGTCCCGGCTGCTCCACTTCCAATCCAGCTCTCTGCTATGGCCTGGGAAATTAGTGGAGGATGGCCCAAGTTCTTGGGTCCCTGCGCCCACATGGGAGACCTGGAAGAAGCTCCTGGCTCCTGGCTTCGGATCGGTGCAGCTCTGGTGGCTGCGGCCACTTGGAGAGTGAACCAGCAGATGGAAGACCTCTCTATCTCTCTCTGCCTCTCCTCACTCTGCGTAACTCTGACTTTCATATAAATAAATAAATCTTTAAAAAAAAGCCCTGGGAAATCCTCCTTTCTATTATTTCGTTTGATTTTATTTGGAGAGGCAGGGAGACAGCGAGGAAGAGAGCTCCCATTCACTCATTCCCCAGTTGCCCTCAGTGGTCCAGGAGCTCGGAACCAGCACAGGTCTCCCACGTGGGCGCAGGAACCTGATTGCTGGAGCCATCACTGCTGCCTCCCGGCGTCTGCCATAGCAGGAAGCTGGAGTCAGGAGCCAGAGCTGAGCACTGAGCCCACACACTCCAACACGAGAAGCGGGCTAAATACCACCCCTCTACTCAATGATTTACAGATGGAGAGTTAGGCTAACAACCTCAAGACATTTTCATACACCCAACATCAGATCTAGGGCTTCCCGCAAGCAAACACAGGGTCCCTCCTGCTACCTCTCGCCTTTCCACCTGACATAATTAAGTCCTGCTCCCTGTTCTCTTTCTCTCCCTAGCTCTGATAACCACGCCTCTTCCCTGCCTGGAAATGCTACTCAAGTTTCGCCTTCTCTGGGGAAACTTTTGGACATAATCCCCCACAACTCCGCTACCTTACTAAATCTCGCCCACCCTTGGAACTTGCTACTCCTGATCACATAGTTTCTTCTAACAATGTTTCAACTAACGCAACTTCACTTCTCCCAGGACTGAACCACCAGGAGGAGCTCCTTTGTGTGATGTCCGCTGTATTTTTAACCAGCAAAGTTGACTGGATCTCCCCTGAGACAGAAAATGAGCTTGCGGGAGCTTGAGACCCCCTGGTCCTCTAGACACACTCAGCATCCAACCGCCTTTTACAAACCACTCATACGCCCCCCAAATAATTCCTCTCCACCCCTGCCCTGGAAATTACTGAGGCCTCTGCTCTCCCCACATGGATGGGGGAGTCCAAAAAGTTTGTGGAAAACGCGTATTATGAAAACACTATATAGGGATTTCAGCATGTTTTGTACCAGGGATCAGCGCTATGGGAGAGTGGGATAAGCCTCCGCCTCTGATGCCCACATCCCATACTGGAGTGCTGGTTGAGTCCTGGCTGCTCCGCTTCTGAACCCACTGCCTGCTAAATGCACCTGGGAATGCAGTGCAAGATGGCTCAAGTCCATGGGCGTCTGCCACTCACGTGGGAGACCTGAAAGGTGTTCTGGATTCCTGGTTCCAGTCTGGCCCAGCTCTGGCCATTTGCAGCCATTCGGTGAGTGAACCGGTGGATAAAAGATTCTCTCTTTCTGTCTCTTTGTCTTTCTCCCTATTACGCTGCCTTTCAAAAAGTAAAATAAATCTTTTTTATTTATTTATTTTATTTTATTTTTATTTTTTGACAGGCAGAGTGGACAGTGAGAGAGAGAGACAGAGAGAAAGGTCTTCCTTTTGCCGTTGGTTCACCCTCCAGTGGCCGCCGCGGCTGGCTGGTGCACTGCGCTGATCTGATGGCAGGAGCCAGGTGCTTCTCCTGGTCTCCCATGGGATGCAGGGCCCAAGCACTTGGGCCATCCTCCACTGCACTCCTGGGCCATAGCAGAGAGCTGGCCTGGAAGAAGGGCAACCGGGACAGAATCTGGCGCCCTGACTGGGACTAGAACCCGGTGTGCTGGCGCCGCAAGGCAGAGGATTAGCCTATTGAGCCACGGCGCCGGCCGCAAAATAAATCTTTTAAAAAGCTCTCTCTCTTGGCCGGCGCCGTGGCTCAATAGGCTAATCCTCCACCTTGCGGCGCCGGCACACCGGGTTCTAGCCCCGGTCGGGGCGCCGGATTCTGTCCCGGTTGCCCCTCTTCCAGGCCAGCTCTCTGCTATGGCCAGGGAGTGCAGTGGAGGATGGCTCAGGTGCTTGGGCCCTGCACCCCATGGGAGACCAGGAAAAGCACCTGGATCCTGGCTCCTGCCATCGGATCAGCACGGTGCGCCGGCTGCAGCGGCAGCCATTGGAGGGTGAACCAACGGCAAAAGGAAGACCTTTCTCTCTCTGTCTCTCTCTCTCACTGTCCACTCTGCCTGTCAAAAATTAAAAAAAAATAAATAAATAAAAATAAAAAAATAAAAAAAAAAGCTCTCTCTCTCTCTCCTCTCTGTTTGCCCTATATTTCAAATAAGTAAATGTTTAAAAAAATTATTTTGCCCTAGAACAAACTCATCTTTTAACTCCACTGTTAAGTGAACTTTTTGAAGTACCTCTGTGTTCTTTTAATATCCTAAAAACTCGCACTTCCTGCAGCTCTGATTTGCTGCCTTTGCTTCTGTACCCAGTAAAAAATGCAAACACTTAGGCAGGAAGACAGGACTTACGCTTCCTCCTTCGGAAGCACTGAAAACCACGTTAACTCTATCACAGCCCTGTGATCTAAATGGCTTCAGCCAATTCACACCAACCATACTTCCCATTAAGAAACAAATCAGTGTAGTTTTCTTCTAACTGTGTTCCAAATTACAGTTCACTCTGCCCCCTGACATCTCGTTTCCAAGGTTATACCTTTATCTTTCGGATCCTCTCCTCCAGCGGCATTTTGCCTTCCGATGAATTCAAAGCCATAAGCGATTCTTTAATCTCCTTTATCCAGTGAATTACATCGTGTGCAAGATCATTAAAACCCTGGTCCTCAGCAGGTGCTAACTGGGCCTCTTCCTCAATTCCACGTCCTTGTCTCAATAATGCCTGGTATTTGTCAATCAAACGTGCTGATTCCATTATTATGTCTTCTTCCTCGGTCAGCCCCTGTTCCTTCAATGAGTTGTTCAATTGGGCCATAGATTCGAATTGTTCCCTGTGAATTCCAAACGTTGGAAGTTTATAGGAGACACTATACCACGGGAGAAATCGTATTCCTGGGGGTGTATTTCACGCAAGATCAGCCATACCTCTTTCTAGCCAAAGCTTGGCAAAACAGCTCAGCTTTCTCTCCCGATTCTTGCATTTCTTTCCACTTATCTTCTTGATTAGTCAACCATTTACTAAGATTTCTGTGGTCATCTTGGAGTCTACAAGAACGTTCCACAAATAAGAATACAAAATAAGAAGAGTGCGCTTATTTATATCAAAGACAGAGATGGCAAAAACTTTGTGAGTGAGCCAGGTTTTTTCTGTACTGCTCTTTTTCAGAGAAATTTTAACTTGTAATGTATCGAAATCTGAATAATAATTGAATTTTTTTAGAGAGGAATTCTATTAAAGCAATGAGCCATATGAATGTATCATAAGGAACAGCAAAAAAATAGAAAACATGTTTGGATGCTGCCCCAACCCTTTGCCATATTAGATAATTTGAAAGATTCTCCCATCTTTTATAATCCTAGGCCTAAAACCAGATTTAAAAATATGGGACCAGCGCTGTGGCACAGTGGGGTAAAGCTGCCACCCGCAGTGATGGCATCCCATATGGACACCGGTTCAAGTCCCAGCTGCTCCACTTCTGATCCAGCTCTCTGATATGGCCTGGGAAAGCACTACAAGAGGGCCCAAGTCCATGGGCCCCTGCACCCACGTGAGAGACCCGGAAGAAGCTCCTGGCTCCTGGCTTCGGATCGGCTCAGCTCTGGCTGCTGCAGTCATTTCAGGAGTGAACCAGCAGATGGAAAACCTCTCTCTCTCTCTCTCTCTCTCTCTCTGCCTCTCCTTCTCTCTCTGTGTAACTCTGACTTTCAATAAATAAATCTTTAAAACTAAATAAATAAATAAATAAAAATATGTAGGCCCTCCATAGCTATAGGCTCTGAATCTGTGCATTCAACTAATCAGGGACTAGAAATATTCTAGGGGAAAAACTGCACCTGTATGGAACATGTAGAGACCTTTCCTCCTTGTCACTGTCCCCCAACAATACAGGCTGACCCACATTTACAATGCATTTCTATTGCATCAGGTGCCGAAGTACTTGGGAGCATATGTGTAGGTCGCAGGAGAATACAAAGGCATTTTATATAAGGGACGTCAGTGCCCTTTGCACTCTGGAATAAATAATATGAGCTTTGGGGCTCCCGGAACCTATATCCTGCAGTCACCTAAGGAACACCCGGGCCTATTTTATCTGTGAAACTTGCGGGTATCATCCATCCTAGCCCACGCTGTGCAGAGGCAGAGTATGGCTGAGGGCACTTCGAGAAGTAGATCAGGAAAAACTATGCATGGATTTCAAAAAAAATTTTTTTTGCACAAAACAAACTTAGCATTGCATTCCATGCTCCACACATTTTCTGGAGTCCCTTCGCATGAAGATATCCTGAGAACACGCTACTTAGACAGGACCTCTCCCTCCTACCTCAGGAGCTGCTGCAACAGCTCAGCCAGCTCCTTGGCTCGAGCCCGGCACACAGACTCCATCTGTCCCAGTTCCAGTTCTTGACTCAAAAGCCAACTGTTGAGCTCTGCAACACGCGCGTGGGGCAGATGCTTGGTCACGTGTCTCACGACTGTTTCCACCTGCTGGATTTTGCTGCTTCTTCCTTCCAGGGTCAGGAAATCCTTCAGGAAGACAAAAGCCAATTACAACCTCCTGTCAGCGCTGAAAGGTGGTCTCTGCCACCCCCGTGAGACTGTTCCCAACAGCACACAGACATAGCACCCACCTGGTTCACCACCTAGACAAGAGAGGCTTGGGAGACACGGCTTCTCCAAAGGCGGATGACTTGGGGTAGTTCTAGAAGCTGTGTGCACATTGGCACTCGCAGCTTGTGCAGTGCCGCTAGTGCAAGACCAGGAAAGAGATTTCTCCGCCCTGGCTCTGCTTAGCTTCTCCTAAACAATGGCTCCTTCCTGGCAATCAATATGTAAGACTAAACAGACCTTGCTCCATGAACTTTGGCCCGGATCAGAATTTATTTCATTGTTTGTGTTTCCAGGTTTTGGCATCAATGACTGAGGGTCATTCAGTAGGTGAAATGAATGGCAAAATCAGAGAGGGAAAGAGAGACAGAGACAGAGAGAGATAGAGACAGAGAGAGAGAGGTGATTCTATCAATAAAGAATACTACCAGCAAAGCAAGGAATTACACAGAGAACATTCAGAGCATTGACAAGCTTTGGAGCATGACTTATCGCCAGAACTCTGAAGTAGTAGATAATCCAATCTGCAGTGACCACGACTGGACGATGCCACCGGCATTTTAAATGCCCCGGGCACTATTAGTTCAGGCTCCCCTCCACACACTCCAACCAGCAGAGTATTGAAGTTCAAATGCAAGTTTTAAAATGAGGATGACTGGAAAAACACTCAGAAAAAGTCAAGAGGCCTTTCTCAAGAAAGTAAAGGCTACTTAGGGCCTAAATTAGGTAGAGTCTTTATCAAATATGACTTTAACAGCTAACTTTACAGTGAACACAAAATTGAACAGCATCTTAGAATAATCGTGAGCAAGGAATCTGTTAAACTAGTAATCATAGAATTCCAAGGTATTTAGAAAAAAAAGCCAGGTGATTTGGAAATACTAATTTTTATGGACAGAAATAGTGAGTCAAAGGCTCAGTACCCAATCTACTTAAATATAGTTGCTAAATTTTATTTTCCATCAACTTTAAGATTTACATAAATATCTTACAGAAAGTTTTTGTAGCTTTTGTTCCACATTCTTTTTGGTTTCTGATGACTCGAAACACTCCTTGAGGTTCATTTTAACGTTGCTGAACCAGTCGTTGAAGTTCTTGCATTGATCTGCAGGAGAAGGAGGGAGGAAAAAAAGAGCTTTTTATCCAAGCAGGACTTCATAGACCTGTGTACACTGAGAGATTTGTGGTCCTCTTTGCCTCTCCACATCTTCTGTCATGTCAAGGGACCTCAAAGCCACCGCTGTGCCTTCACCAGGCTGAACCCGACAGGGCCTAGGTCTTGACTCCCAGCCCCTGGGCTGACGCAGCACAAACTCCTTCCCAGGCAGAGAAGTTCTCAGATTTTGAGATATGGTCTTTTCACACCTTTACCATCTCCAGCAGAAGAACAAATGGAAATCAGAACAACTGTTAATAAGCTACGACTCAGCTTTAGAGACAAGGGAGAAAATACTCCCTGTCCAAAGCAGGCTGTTCCCAATGCAAATGCTTATACAGGAGACTTCAAAAGGTTCATGCAAAAGTGGAATGCAAAGATATGTTTAGGGGTGGGCGCTTGGCATAGAGTAAGCCACCACTTGAGATGTCCATGTCCCGCATCACCACGTCTGGATTTGAGTCCTGGGCTCTGAAGCTGATTCTAGCTTCTTGCTAATGTGCACCCCAGGAAGCAGTGGGGATGACTCAAAGACCTGGGTCCCTGCCACCCACGTGGGAGACCTGGATGGAGTGACCAGCTCCAGGCATTGGCCTGGCCCAGTCCTGACCATTGTGGACATTTGAGGAATGAACCAGTAGATAGGAACAGACTAGCACTCCCTCTTTCTCTCCCTCTCAAACAAACAAATAATTTTTAGAGTTTATTTTAGTGTTAAAAACATCAGAAATCGGGGCCGGCGCTGTGGTGCAGCAGGTAAAGCCACCGCCTGCAATGCCGACATCCCATATGGACGCTGGTTCGAGTCCCGGCTGCTCCACTTCTGATCCAGCTCTCTGCTACGGCCTGGGAAAGCAGTAGAGGATGGCCCAAGTCCTTGGGCCCCTGCACCTGTTGGGAAGACCCAGAAGAAGCTCCTGGCTCCTGGCTTCAGATCAGCGCAGCTCCAACTGTGGTGGCCAACTGGAGAATGAACCAGCAGATGGAAGACCTCTCTCTCTCTCTCTGCCACTCCTTCTCTCTCTGTAACTCTGACTTTCAAATGAATAAATAAATCTTTTTTTATTTTTTATTATTATTGTTATTATTATTTTATTTTTAACAGGCAGAGTGCACAGTGAGAGAGAGAGTGAGAGACAGAGAAAGGTCTTCCTTTTGCCGTTGGTTCACTCTCCAATGGCCACCATGGCTGGCGTGCTGCGACCGGCACATCGTGCTGATCCGAAGCCAGGAGCCAGGTCTCGTTCCTGGTCTTCCATGGGGTGCAGGGCCCAAGCACTTGGGCCATCCTCCACTGCACTCCTGGGCCATAGCAGAGAGCTGGCCTGGAAGAGGGGCAACCGGGACAGAATCCAGCGCCCCGACCAGGACTAGAACCGGGTGTGCCGGCGCCGCAGGCAGAGGATTAGCCTATTGAGCCACAGCACCGGCCTATAAATCTTTTTTAAAAAATCAGAAATCCAAGCATGACATAATGTACATTTTCCATGAACTTGTTGAAGATGAAAGACAATGCTGTCATAATAACCCTGAAACAGAAGTTCCAAAATCCATTTACCATGAAATGAAGAAATTATACAATAACTCTACAACTTAACACTACACAACAATAATAAGCAATCTAGCCTAATGATGCATGGAAATACATAGACAGACATCATAAAGATAACGCTAAGCAAAAGAAATAAAGCAGAGCACACGACACAATTCTATCTACCTAGAGTTCAAAAGAATCCAAAACTCATCAGTGACATTCTAGGGGCGGGTGGTGGCTACGCTGGGGGCAGGGGAGTGAGTGGAAGGGGTGAGGCAGGACCCTGTGGATCACTGCTCATGTTCTGCTCCAGTGACACAGGTGCGCCCCCTGGGGAAGCTCACTACACCATCCACCTAGTGCCAGTAAAAGAGAAAGGGCCACTTATACGTATGCTGTGCTGCAATAAAACTTGATGGTAAACATTTAAATTTTCTTTTTTTGGTGCAAGATTTTGTAACGCTTCCCCAGGCCATGGGACTAATGAGATCATTAACTTCAAAACCCAATTTCCAGGGCTAACAAAGCATCGTACCAAATCCTGGTGTGTTTCCTACATCAAACCCCCTTCCTAAGCCCACAGGCCACCCAGAGACGGCTTCAGAGGCAGCCTCCCCGGAGCCAACGACCTCAGCGAGCAGGTGAAATGCAGGAACTCAGAGATTTTCTTCCATGAAATACATATCTATAATGATATGTATTGATCTGTATTGATAGGCTTGTAAGAAGTAACTGTCACTGATGAGGCACAGATCGCAAGTGTTCCCCCTAAAAGATGGACCTCAACATCATATACCGCTGTACAAACGGTGCCTCAGTCGGGCTCAGCTAAGCCTCTGTGTTCACGGGGCCAGATTCCTACTCCGAGATTCCCCAGAGACGGAGTAAGGGAAACACTAACGCAGCACTCACCATTCAGTAACTTGGAAAAGTGATCCTGCAGAACACTCTTCTTGGCAGTGAACAAATCGCTGACGCTCTCGTATTGCTTTTTCAGCTCCGCGAGCTCAGGAGTCATACAGCCGACCTGCGTCTCAAGGACAGTCATACTGTGCTTCTGCTGCAGAATCTGCTGCTGGATCTCCTGAATCCCCAAACAGCAAACAGCCTCCATCAAGTCCTTTCGCTTTTCTAAGATTTTATTTATTTATTTATTAGAGAAGTAGAGTTATAGTCAGAGAGAGGGAGAGAGAGAGAGAGAGGTCTTCCGTCCGCTGGTTCACTCCCCAAATGGTTTGCCAAAGGTCAGAGCTGATCTGATCCGAAGCCAGGAGCCAGGAACAACTTCTGGGTCTCCCAAACGGGTGCCAAGGACTTGGGCCATCCTCCACTGCTGTCCCAGGCCATGGAAGAGAGCTGGATTGGAAGAGGAGCAGCCAGGACACGAACTGGTGTCCCTATGGGATGCCGGAACCACAGGTGGAAGCTGTCACATGCCGGCCCCAACTCTTTTTTTCTTTAACTATTTATTTACTGGGGCTGGTGCCGTGGCATAGTGAGTAAAGCCACAGGTATCTCACATGGGCACTGGTTTGTGTCCCGCCTGCTCCTCTTCGATACAGCTCCCTGCTGGTAGCCTGGGAAAGCAGCAGAGGATGGCCCAAGTCTTTGGGCTCCTGCACCCATGTGGGAGACTAGGAAGAAGCTCCTGGCTTCGGATGGGCCCAGCTCCAGCTGTTGGGGCCACTTGGCGAGTGAACCAGCTGATGGAAGATCTTGTGCTCTCTCTCTCTCACTCTGCCTTTCAAATAAACAAATTAAAAAAAGATTTATTTGTTTATTTGAAAGGCAGAGTTACAGAGAAACAAGGACAGATGGAAAAAGAGATCTTTCATCCACTCATACGGGTGCTGGCATTGCAGGCCGCGGCTTAATCCGCTGCTCCACAACCCTGACCCCTACTGTTAAGTTTTAAAACAGGCTCCAACTATCCAAAACATCGATCACCATGATTTTATAAAAACCTTGAGGACTTTCTATTGAGTGGACTCACTTTGTCTTTGCTAGTAAATACACAGCCAATACAGTGCAATCTAATATGACCTAACTACTGTCTACAAAGAAATCCAAAGGTGAACATGCTAAATATAAACAAACTGTTTTCTTGACTTTCCCCCCCGACTTTCATTAATTTCTTAAAATTTTTGCAAACCTCAAGGGGTGAAACCCTCAAAAGTAAGTGTGGGGGTCAAGATGCAGAGAGGGATGCCCCTGTCTCACACCATATAGCCCGGGCTTGAGTCTTGGCTCAGCTTCTGACCGTGACGACCTGCTAATGCACACCCTGCGAGGTAGCAGGTGGTGGCTCAAGTACTTGGGTCCCTGCCACCCACATGGGAGACCCTGACGAGCTCCAGGCTCCTGGCTGCAGCCTGGCCCAGCCCCGGCCCATGCAGGCACCTGGGAGAGTCAATCAGCAATGAGAGATCTCTTAACTTTTCAACTAAACAAAAGTAAATAACGAAAGAAAAGTTTAAGAAGTCAGCGTGACTGTAAATGGGAACCTCAAGCTTAGTGAAGATTTCCAAGCTGTCAGAAGGGGACAGGGCTTTTAGGAGGGACTCTGTCACCCCAATCTGGGTCTTGGCCTGGTCTAGATCCTCCCGCAGCTCGGCAGCGTTGTCTGCCAGTGCAGAACAGCTCGAAGCTCCAGTTAAACACTGTTTCACTTGTTCCATCTGCTTCAAAATAGAGGACTCCATGACCTGAAATGACAAAGACAGGGAGCACAGGCATGGACTGTATTTCATAATCTTTTTTTTTTAAGATTTATTTTATTTATTTGAAAGAGTTACAGAGAGAGGGAAAGAGAGAGAGGGAGGGAGGGAGAGAGGTCTTCCATCCACTGGTTCACTCCCCAAATGGCCAAAACGGCCGGAGCTGCAACGATCCAAAGCCAGGAGCCAGAAGCTTCTTCCAGGTCTTCCACATGGGTGCAGGGGCCCAAGGACTTGGGCCATCTTCTACTGCTTTCCCAGGCCACAGCAGAGAGCTGGATCAGAAGTGGAGCAGCCGGGACTCGAACCGGCGCCCATATGGGATGCAAGCACTGCAGGCCAGGGCTTTAACCCACTGCACTACAGCGCCGGCCTCTCACAAGCTTTAAGACACCGGCATTGCTACTGATGAGCAGAGCTTGCTTCAGTCCAACCTGATTAAATTCCTCTCGCCATCCTGCACCTGCTTGATGTAACCATTCCAACAGTGCCTCCAGGAGAACAAAGAGGCAGAGGGAAAGACAAAAGTTCTGACTTTGCTTAAGAGATTCGTTTGGGGACGGCGCTGTGGCTCACTTGCTTAATCCTCCGCCTGCGGCACCGGCATCCCATATGGGCGCCAGGTTCTAGTCCCAGTTGCTCCTCTTCCAGTCCAGCTCTCTGCTGTGGCCCGGGAGTGCAGTGGAGGATGGCCCAAGTGCTTGGGCGCCTGCACCTGCATGGGAAACCAGGAGAAGCACCTGGCTCCTGGCTTTGGATCGGCACGGCGCACTGCCCACAGCGCGCCGGCCATAGCAGTCATTTGGGGGGTGAACCAATGGAAGGAAGACCGTTCTCTCTGTCTCTCTCTCACTGTCTAACTCTACCTGCCAAAAAAAAAAAAAAGATACTCCAAATCTTTAAAAAAAAGAGAAAGAGAGAGAGAGATTCATTTGAATTCTTCATCCTAAAATAGCCCAGCAATTGAGGTGCCATCTTGTGGTGCTTATGAGATAAAACGCAAAGGGGAAAATAAAAAACATACAGATGAGATGAAAACAGACAGAAAAAAAGTCAGCATTTGGGACGCAAAATCATGGTAAGCACTCCATGCACATGATAAGACAGGCTTAAGAAAGCTCAATAAATTGCCCAGGTCTCTAAGCTGGTAGGCTGCAGATCTCATATCCAACCACTAAGCCCCTGCGCTGACGAAAACCGAAAGTCCCCTCCTCACACAACAGGAATCACACAGGGACAATCTTCCTGTTGATCCACCTAGCAACGAATATCCCGCGGGTCCCTCAAGCCGTGTTCTCTCTCCCGTATTCAAGACACAGGACACCACTGCTCTTTTATGTGGGCGCCCAGGCAGCATTCCCACCCCACCTCCCCAACACACACAACAGCCCTGTGAAGCCAGCGAAAAGAGAAAATGCAACAGTATGCAGGCTACAGAGAGAACAGGTATAACTAGCATCACCAAACGTTAAAGATTTGGTCGGATTCAACACGGGGACTGAATAAATAATAATCCCAGTTGCATTTTACCTTTACGGATTAAGGTGTGTGGTTTGTGAGCGTTGCTTTAGAGGGCACGTGAGTACAGAGCCGTCATTTGGAATTTTAAATAAAAACCCTCTTACCTGGAGTTCAAGTGGTTTTTCACTGCTTTGCAGCAAAAACTGTATTTCAGCCACCCTCCTGGAAAACTCCGCAACTTTCTGCTCGTGGACTTGTAACTCTTCCTAAAACACATGATTTTAAAAGAAATTATCTTCCTAGTTCATGTTTTATTTTCTGGTGCCCAAGGTTATCACTGCGGATACACAGAAAGAGAGAGCCCTGTAGTTGCCACTAATTACTTGTGTTTTGACAAAGTCCTAGAGGTCCAAGCCCAAGTGCCTTCGGGCTTCCTGCAAATCCCAGGGCCAAGGGCAACTTTCTTTCTTTAAAAAAAAAAAAGCTTTATTTTATTTATTTGAAAGACAGAGTTACGGAGAGAGGTAGAGACAGAGAGAGAGGTCTTCCATCCGCTGGTTCACTCCCCAGATGGCCACAACGGCTGGAGCTGCGCCAGTCTGAAGTCAGGAGCTTCTTCCAGGTCTCCCATGCGGGTGCAGGAGCCCAAAGACTTGGGCCATCTTCCACTGCTTTCCCAGGCCATAGCAGAGAGCTGGATGGGAAGAGGAGCAGCTGAGACTTGAACCGGTGCCCATATGGGATGCCGGCGCTTCAGGCCAGGGCTTTAACCCACTGCACCACAGTGCCGGCCCCAAGTACAACTTTCTAGCTTTGGTTTAAGGCAGTCGAGGATGCACGCCTTGGCCAAAGGTGTTACAATTTCGCGGATGAATAATAGACAGGTACAAGGCTCCATGTCTATGAATACCCGGACATAAGCTTTGGAAAACAGAATTTTTCATAAGAAACTTGAGACAGACAGATGGATGGGCACAGAGATTTTCATCCATTGCTTCACTCCCCAGATGCGTGCAAGCCAAGAACACAATCCAAGTCTCCCACATTGATGGCAAGGACCCTAATTACTTGGGCCATCAACAGCCTCCCAGGGTGTGCACACGCGCGCACACACACACACACACTCGCAATGTTATTAGCAGGAAGCTGGACTTGGGAGTGGAGCTGGGACTCAAACCCAGATGTCCCAAGCAGCCTTACCCCCAAACCCCACTAGGCAGCACCTTAACAACTGCACCCACTGTCTGGCCTGGAAAATGGAATGAAAAGTAAGAGTTTACTTTGTGCAAAAAAAATGTTTTTCATAATATGTGGAAAACGCATATGATGAAAAAGCTACATAGGGATTTCAAAAAATTTTTGGATCAAAATAAACTCATAGTTTTAATTCCATTTTTCTAAGAGCTTTTACCCTGATAGACATGAGGTACAGGTGTATGCACGCATGCACACACAGCACAGACACGAGTTCGGGGACTCTGGCCCTCAGGCTGACAAGCGCAGGAATCTGACGTCAGATTTTGAAACTACCTACAGTTCAAGACAAATTTAGAGGACTCTCCCAGTTTGACTTCATAACTATCATAATACATCCAGGAAACTAGACTGTACATCCATTTTAAAACCTTTTTCCAAATGCACAAATTTGAATATTAAAGGTGAACCAAACTAGCAAGAATTAGAGACAAACAGAATGAGACCTGAAGCATTAACTGCAAGCACATATACGCATTTTTATGCTACATGGAGTCACATACAATTGCCAACATTTGAGAACTGATTTAATATGACTCGAGCTAAAAACATATAAACAAACAAGCAATTAAAAAGAATTCTTCCAGGAGTTAAAGAGAGAACTTCTTTTCCCCCAAATCGGACGACATTATCTTTACAAGATGTTGGCGGCAGGTGCTTGGCCTGGGAGCCAAGGCCACAGCTGTCTGAGAATGCCTGCTCCTGACTCCAGCTCCCTGTGAACGCAGATCCTGGGAGGCAGCAGGGACAGCTCACGTGACCGAGCTCCTGCCACAGCCTAGCAGATCACATTGAGTTCCCGGCTCCCAGGACCCATCCACTGCTGCCGAGGGCATCTGGAAGTGAATCAGTGGGTAAGAGCTCTCCAAAAAAAAAAAAAAAAAAAAAAAAAGGAGGGGTGGCGCTGTGGCATAGATGGTAAAATTGCCACCAGCAGTGGCGGCATCCCATGTGGGCACCAGTTCGAGACCTGGCTGCTCCACTTCCAATCTGGCTCTCTGCTATGGCCTGGGAAAGCAGCGGAAGATGGCCCAAGTCCTCGGGCCCCTGCACCTGCGTGGGAGACCCGGAAGAAGCTCCTGGCTCCTGGCTTCAGATCAGCACAGCTCTGGCTGTTGCGGCCAATTGGGGAGTGAACCAGCAGATGGAATCTCTCTCTCTCTCTCTGTCTCTCCTTCTCTCTCTGTGTAACTCTTTCAAATAAATAAATAAATCTTTAAAAAAAAAAGAAAAGAAGAAAAGGATGTTGGTGTTCACCTTCTGTTCTTTCTAATCTTTTTGAAGGACTGTTTAGTTCAAATAATGAAGAAAGGTGCCCCTATTCATGGTCTAGATTACAAGCAAGCAATCTATGGCAAAAGCCTGTTTTTGTAAATAAAGTTTTATTGAACATAGCTACTTCCAAGCATTTATCTATTTCCCATCACTATTTTCTTGCTACAACAGTAAGACTGAGCAGAAGAATTTGCTGGCACAGAATATATACTATCGAGACTGATCCACTCTATATGTGTCCCTAACGTAGAAGCAAGACCCAGCCTGGCCTCTGTCCCCCTTAGCCCGACGTATCCTTACTTGTCCTTCAGGATTAACCACTCACCAAAAGGAATTCACTGAATTGAGGGAGTGGTGGTGGCCCTATGAGATTCAAGGAGTCATTTCTTCTCCTGATGATGGGGACTGGTGCTGTGGCATAGCTGGTTAAGCCACCGCCTGCAGCACCGGCTTCCCATATGGGCACTGGTTTGAGTCCCGGTTGCTCCACTTCTGATCAAGCTCCCTGCTAACATACCTAGGAAAGCAGTGGAAGATGCCCAAGTCCTTGGGCCCCTGCACCCACGTGGGAGACCCAGAAGAAGCTCCTGGCTCCTGGCTTCAGATCAGCCCCGCTCCTGCCATTGCAGACATTTGGGGAGTGAGCCACTGGAAGGAAGACCTCTCCCTCTGTAACTCTCATATTAATAAAATACATCTTTAAAGAAAAAAACATTTTACCCTTAACCACTCGCTCTTGCTCTGTGCTTTGTAAATAAAACACCCACTTCCTTCCACCAACCGGTGTCAGCGATTGGCTTTCTGTGCATCTGGTGTTGGGGGTTCCACAGCCACTCCTCCACCTCCTCTGGGAGGTTGTGCTGCGTCCCTTTTTGGCTCTGAAAGGAAAAGTTTTCCTCCCTTGCAGCCTATAGACTGACCACAAGGGGACAATGATGTATCTTATGGGGACTTCTGATAGAAATTCTGAATCTTTCTTAAAGATTTTATTTTTTTTATTATTTTTTAAAGATTTTATTTATTTTTTGAAAGGCAGAGTTGGGGGGGGGAAGGAGAGAGAGAGAAAGGGAGGGAGATCTTCCACCCACTGGTTCACTCCCCAAATGACCACAATGATGGGAGCTGGGCCAGGGCAGAGCCTGGAGCCAGGAGCTTCTTCCGGGTCTCCCACATGGGTGCAGGGCCCTTGCACTTGGGCCATCTTCTACTGCTTTCCCAGGCCACAGCAGAGAGCTGGATCAGAAGAGGAGCAGCTGGGACTCAAATCAGTGCTCACACGGGATCTGTCAGAACACTGGCCCCAGTTCTTAGCCTTCCGTACCACAACCCTCTCTGGTAAAGCCTGCAGACCCTTCGCATAATAATATTTGAAAAACAAAACTTGAGGGATCTGAAAATATCAGTGACGTTCCTTTTTCTTTTTAAAAGACCTATCATCTATTTGAAAGGCAGAGTGACAGAGAGGAAGAGAGAGAAAGAGAGAGAGAGATTTCCAACTGATGGCTCACTGCCCAAATGCCCACAACAGCCAGGTCTGAGCCAGGCCCAGGAGCTCCGGCCTGGTCTCCCACACTGGTGGCAGCTCCCTAAGCACCTGGGCCGACTTCCTGTGATTTTCTTGATAACTAAGTTATATATAATGTCATTGCACTGTTTGTTGGCTACATTCAGAATCGAAACAAATGCTACATTGTAGTCAGACGTTCATGAAAATAAAAACGCAAACCTTTTCCACACAAGATCATTTTATCCGTGCCTTTCCCCCTGAGAAATAGTAACACCTGCTCCAGTCCTCCTGCATATCATCATGGAAGCGGCAGAGTCCAGGTGTCTCCAAGGGGATAGTGACAGAAATAAAGATTTTCTTGTCACTCTGCTCCAAGAAGGCAAACTCAATAAATATCAGCTGTAGAGAAAAAGCATAGATTTTAATCTGTCAATACCTCCAGCCTGTCTCTGTCCTCAGCAGTCAGCGGATGGAGCTCCATCTTTTGAACAACCTCTTCGGTCCACTCATCACAGACGTTTTTCACGTTATAAAGTTTGTCCCACAAAGCTAGAGCGCGACCAAGATTTTCATAGTGGTCTTCTGTCTTCTCGTTTATCTACCAGAATTGTGAAACAGAAGTAACACAAGTCATGGGGAAAGTATGAAAACCATTGTTTCAGCCAAATAATGTTTTAAAATTAAATCTGAGTTTGCCATTACTGACTAAATATTTTGTTTTACTTATCAACAAAGCATTTGCTTTAACATGTATCATCGAGGTTTTCTTTTTTAAAAACAAAAAGTCTTATCTGATTTCTGATAGCTATGCCCAATTAGAGGCAAAATCTGATTTCTGAACCACAATTGAAAAAAAAAGATGCTTTTAAATCCATATGAAAACACGATGAAGACAAATTCTCAGTCTGTAATCCAAAAATATTATTACTACTTAACCAAAAACGTACTACTTTAAATTTGTTGTTGAACACCAGCGTCCTGCATGAATGGGTAATGTTTTAATTAATTTTAAATCAATTAAATGGAAGACTACAGACTCACTTGTTAGCAGTGTCTAATTCTGGGAGTGAAATTAATTAATTACAAAGCCATACATTGTACACTATTTGAACATTTTCTCAATGAATATTTTTAAATTTTGAAAACAGATAAAAATGCCAAGAACATTAGAAAAAAGATGAATTTCATCATTGTGCAAGAAATAGAATTGGCAATGAAGTCAACACATACATCAAGCCATCTGTCCACAATGATATTAGCCTCTTTTTCAAAAGGTGGTTCTTCAAAGGTTTTCATTTTATTTAAATGAAATTGTAGATTTTTGCAGATCTGGTTTATCTTGTCTACAACTTCTACATGTTCATTAAATTCTTCCTTGATCGTCTCAATCTGTAAAGAGATAGAAAGCATGTTTTTGAGATAGCGACAAAGACAAAAATCTCTACTCTCTTGGAAAGTAAACAGCACACTTCTAAATATGGATCAAAGACGAAGTCCCAAGGGAAATTTTAAACTACAATAAACAAACTGTAAATGAAAGCAAAACATCACAACTTGTGAGACACAGTGGAAAGGGAGGTTTATTGCATTAAATGCACACATCAGAAAAGATGAAAGGGGCCAGCGCTGCGGCATAGCGGGTAAAGCCTCCGCCTGCTGTGCCGGCATCCCATATGGGTGCTGGTTCAAGTCCCGGCTGCTCCACTTCTGATCCAGCTCTCTGCTGTGGCCTGGGAAAGCAGTAGAAGATGGCCCAAGTCCTTGGGCCCCTGCGCCCGTGTGGGAGACCTGGAAGAAGGTCCTGGATCCTGGCTTCGGATTGGTTCAGCTCTGACTGTTGCGGCCAATTGGGGAGTGAACCAGCAGATGGAAGATTTCTCTCTCTCTCTGTCTCTCTCTCTCTTTCTCTCTCTGTGTAACTCTGACTTACAAGCAAAATAAATAAATCTTAAAAAAAAAAAAAAAAGAAAAGAGGAAAGTCTCAAATCCATAACCTAAGGGACCAATTCAAGAAGCTAGAAAGGCCGGCGCCGCGGCTCACTAGGCTAATCCTCCGCCTAGCGGCGCCGGCACACCGGGTTCTAGTCCCGGTCGGGGCGCCGGATTCTGTCCCGGTTGCCCCTCTTCCAGGCCAGCCCTCTGCTGTGGCCAGGGAGTGCAGTGGAGGATGGCCCAGGTGCTTGGGCCCTGCACCCCATGGGAGACCAGGAAAAGCACCTGGCTCCTGGCTCCTGCCATCGGATCAGCGCGGTGCGCCGGCCGCAGCGCGCCGGCCGCGGCGGCCATTGGAGGGTGAACCAACGGCAAAGGAAGACCTTTCTCACCTGTCTCTCTCTCTCACTGTCCACTCTGCCTGTCAAAAAAAAAAAAAAAAAAAAAAAAAAAGCTAGAAAAAAAAAATAAACCCAAAGCTAGCAGAAAGAAGGAAATAATAAAAATTAAAATCAGCTAAATTAAAAATACAAGAACATTAGAGAAAATTCAGTAAAACGGAGAGCTATTCTTAGAAAGATCGGGGAAACTGACAAACCTCTAGCAAGACTAAGCATAAAAAGAAAGCAACAACAGTATTAGGAGTGAAGCCAGGGATGTCATGAGACGCTGCAGTTAGCAAGAGGAAGCATGGGAATGTTACAAACAACTATACACTCAGATGAAATGAACCACTACCAACTACCACAACTCATCCAATATTAAATATGTAACATAAATAAACCCGTCAATACTAACGAAATTGAGTGTATAATGTAGAAATTCCCCCCAAAGAAATTTACAATCCAGGGGGCTTTACTAGAGAGTTCCACCACATTGTGTTCTGAAAAATAGCAGGGGCTAGCATTGTGGCACAGTGGGAAAAGCCTGCAGCACCGGCACCCCATATGGGTGCCAGTTGGAGTCCTGGCTGCTCCACTTCTGATCCAGCTCCCTGCTAATGCACCTGGGAAAATAGCAGAGGATGGCCCAAGTGCTTGAGCCCCTGCATCCACATGGGAGACCCGGATGAAGCTCCTGGCTCCTGGTTTTGGCCTGGCCCAGCCCTGGCTGTTGTGGCCATTTGGGGAGTGAATCAATCAGCAGATGAAAGATTCTCTCTCTGTCTCTCTCTCCCCCTCTGCCTCTGTATCTCCGTACCTCTGCCTTACAAATAAATAAATATATCTTTAAAAAAAAGATGACATCAAGCAGTTTGGGTGTTCTTTGATCACCAGCGAGGTTGAACTATGTCTCTTGGCAACTGTTAACTTCTTTCCTATGTAAAAATATCCATTAGGATCACAGTGCTGTTTCTGACTAATTTCAACCAGTTCCCTATGTACTATTGCAAACCTAATGCTATCAAATTTATTAAAAGTATTTTTCTATTCCATAGCATTACTTAATGATTAAATAATTTAAAATGTACTTTAATAATAAATTCCATATATGAGGCAGGTTTAAACAAACTTATTAAAGTGTAAATATGAACTCTGTATAAAAGAATCCTTTATATTTAAAAGCTCATATTCTTTAACATATCCATGATTGAAACTACTGTTGAAATGAGAAGCTGGGGCAGGCATTGTGAGGCATCAGGTTAAGTCACTGTTTGGGACACCTGTATCCCTTATAGGAGTGCCAGTTTGAGTCCTGGCTACTCCACTTCCAATCCAGCTTCCTGGGAAAGCAGCAGAGGATAGCTAAGGAATTATGTCCCTGCCACCCATGTGGAAGACCCAGATGGAGTTGTGAGTTCCTGGCTTCTGCCTAGCTTAGCTCTAGCTGTTGTAGGCATTTAGGGAGCACACCAACAGATGGAAGATCTCTCTCTCTCTCTCTCTCTCTCTCTCTCTCTCTGTAACTCTGTCTCTCAAATAAATAAATAAATATTTTTAAAAGTTAAAAAAAGAAATATATACCTTTCAGCTTATAGTGGACTTTTTGAGCAAAATATGAAAAGATTTCTGACATCCGTGTTTTGAAACTCAATGTATGTCATAATTGTTGTCAACTAGATTTTCATCACAAATTGGGACATCTGTTATAACTGGCAGAATCTTACTATCGACATTGCCCATCAGTTTCACGGTGAACAATCTTGTCTACGACCTTACAGATCTTGTTGCAATTAGCAACCCGGAACTGGGCACTTATATCACATTTAGGAATTTTTTGGAAGCATTTCTCTCTTTTATAAGCCTTATGGATTAACAATTAATTTTTTTAACAGATAGCTTTAAAACTATACAAAATTCTTTCCTCTCACATATGTACAAACATATAGGAAATGCTTACAATGTTAAACAACAACCCAGAATTCAATATTGCATGAGTATATGTATAGCTCTATGTTTTTAATCATGTATTTTCCATGAACTTTTTATCTTCTGTGTTTTTCATACTTTCATCATATGTATAGATTTCCAAAATGTTAGCACCAAAATAAGCTTATCACGCAGTTCCATTTCCCAGGACCCTTTCGAGGACCCCTTAAATACAAAACCAGCCTACAGATATCGTAGTAAGACATCTAGTGGAAAGGGATTGTAGTCTGTATTTCATGTTCTTCTAACAAATAAACACATCAATCTAGAGTCCAAGTGTAACACACAGGACCAAATCCATGTTTGTCTCCATTCTCTCACCAGAGGCTACTGTAATGACATGGCACAATCCCACAAACACAACAACAGGGGATGAGAATTTCTGGTGAGAGACGAAGAGCCAGCAAAGGGCAAAGCTCAAGAATGAGCAGCAAGTAATTAACGACCCAGAGATGGCCGAAATCCTGGTCTAGAAAGGAGACGGGGGAAGGGGGAAGGGAGGAGCCAATAAGAAGTCAGTCCATCCATGTCCATGTCACAGAATCCAGAAAAGGGTTAGACATTCCCTGGAGGTACGCATAGGGGCAGACATGCAGTCAGCCACACAGGGAGAGGAGGGAACCAAGGTTAGGTCCAGGGTTCCAGCACCTGGTGAGATGGACTCCCTCCAAACCCTGCTAGATGAAGACCTTGACCTGCTCTAGAGGACAGAGCTGGGTCCTGTTTCAACAGCCATGGAGGAGTTAGTACTGACAGAGAGAGTAGCACCCAGGACGGGGGCCACCTGCCAATAGGGGGGCAGGAGGAAGCTTCTAGGAAGTCGAGTTTACAGTTATGGGGTCCTACAGCTATCCGACAGGTCACACACAGAGTGGGCATCATAGCTGCTGATTAAGTCCCTGGCACTGAACCAAGGAGCCCTGGCTAAGGACTGACAGGTGCTACCTCGGCAAATCCAGAAAGGTAGGGTCTGCTGCTAACTGGATCACACTTAGCAGGGCTAAGGCGGGGCTCCTGAACTGAGAGGGATTTGCACAAACAGAGAAGCAGCAAGGCAAGACGAACCAGGCATCTGTCAGTATACAAGGAAAAGGTTCAGGGTCTATGGAACAAGGCTGAGACCTTGACCCTGGAACAAACGCACCATGCAGGAGATCTGGCATCAGGGCACACAGAAGGGTGGTGATGCAAATGGGGACACAAGTCCAAGAAGATCTTGTAAGACTGAACACGCTGGACTCCTACAGCAATGGAAATCAGAGCTCTCCAAATCCAATCAAATGGGGGCTGGCACTGTGGCTCAATGGGTACAGCCACCTGCAGTGCCAGCATCCCATATGAGTGCCAGTTTGAGTCCCGGCTGCCCCACTTCCGATCCAGCTCTCTGCTATGGCCTGGGAAAGCAGTGGAAGATGGCCCAAGTGCCTGGGCCCTGCACCTGTGTGGGAGACCTGGAAGAAGCTCCTGGCTCCTGACTTTGGATCAGCCCAGCTCTGAATGTTGCAGCCATTTGGGGAGTAAGCCAGCAGATGAAAGACATCTCTCTCTCTTTCTCTTTTTCTCTCTCTCTGTAACTCTGCCTTTCAAAAAAATAAATAAACCTTTAAAAAAAAAAGAATCCAGTGGAACGAGGGCCGGTGCTCCCAGGTCCCCAGAAGCAGGCTCCACTGCATGGAACCACATGGGCTGCATCTGAGCACACCACCGTCCTGCCCAGGGTCTCAGCCTCCTGCAGTTGGGTCGGACAGGAAGCCACGGCCACAGACACCTATTGGACAACTAGGATGTGTACTGTGCTCTTTCCCACTGGTCAGCGTTTCAAAAGTGAGTCTGAGAGAGTGGATCTGAGATAAGAGCTTTGCCCAATACTCTGTCACCTGAGCCTTGGGGGTTAATCATTCCCGATCAAAATGAAATGGCGTGTACCAATCTGGTAGCTGAAGTCTGCACTGGTGTTGCTTTCAACAGCTGGGGAAGTTGACCAAAATCACTTTCTAACATCCAGGAAGGTGAGGATATTTCAAAAAGTTCATGGGAACATAGGATTAAAAGATAATTTCGGGGCCTGTGCCATGGCGCAGTAGGTTAATCCTACACCTGTGGTGCCGGCATCCCATATGGGTGCCAGTTCTAGTCCCAGCTGCTCCTCTTCCAATCCAGCTCTCTGCTATGGCTTGGGAAAGCAGTGGAGGATGGCCCAAGTGCTTGGGCCCCTGCACCCACATGGGAGACCAGGAAGAAGCTCCTGGCTCCTGGCCTCATTCGGATTGGTGCAGCTCCGGCGGTTGCAGCCAACTGGGGAGTGAACCATCAGATAGAAGACATAATTCTCTCTCTCTCTCTGCCTCTGCCTCTCTGTAACTCTTCCTTTCAAATAAATAAATAAATTTTTTAAAAAATCAGGAAAAGCAACTTTCTTGTGTCTCGTGAAATGGTACAGCGATGTCTTCTAATTATTCCATTCTTCACTTCTCTGGTTGACGACTGCTGTACACAAATCACAGAAAATAATGACATCTAGTGTCCAAAACTGTTACACTTCCTAAAACATGAAGTGGTGATTAGGGAGGCCATACACAGAGCAATGTGAAGATGAGCTTACACAACCCAGAGAGGAATAGAAATGCCATTTTCCCCTTGTCCACTCGCAAGAGACGATTTTCCTCTCGTCTGCCTTCGCTCAAGCCTGTGGCGCAGGTTCAGGTTCCTGTAGGTGGAAGGTGGGTACAAAGCCTGCTACAAACTTACAGAGGCAGCAGCAGGGGCTTCAGGGCTTCAGCAGAACCACCGCTCCAGCTACCAAAGCCCAAACAGCAGATGCAACCCAGCATCCCCCCGGAACTGATGTTTTGCAAGCCCTGGTGATAAATTCAATAAATTCCTAGATATCTGCTAAGACAAGAGTCACTAGTAACTTATTTTATATCAAGTTTCAAAAGTTACTGAATTTATTTATAAGTGTGTATTTATTTTTACTTATTTAAAATAGAGAGAGCGAGAGAGAGAGAGAGAGAGGGAGAGAGAGAGAATCATCCATCTGCTGGTTCAGTCCCCAAATGCCCACAGCAGCCAGGGCTGGGACAGGCTGAAGCCAGGAGACTGGAACTCAAGCCAGGTCTCCCACACAGGTGGCAAGGACTGAAGTACTTGAGCCACCGCCTGCTGTCCCCAGGGACACACATTAGCAGGAAGCTGGATGGGAAGTGGAGGAGCCAGGACTCGAACCAGGCACCTTGATATGGGATGCAGGTGTCCCGAGCGCAGCTTAACCCACTGCACCGTAATGCCTGCCCTGAAAAATCACTGAGGCTCCAGTATCCTCCCTGAGCTCACTGTGTAGGCTTTCTTTGGGAACAGGACTCACCTCTGCGATCCTCTTCTTCAGGTTTTCCCTTCCCATGTACGAAGCCTGGAGGGAGATGGCGTTCTCTTCTTTCTGAATCAAAGTGGTCAAGCTGCTTTTAAAATTATGATATTGTTTTAGGAGCTCCAAAACTCTTCCACATTGTTCAAGGCTGTGCAGAGAGAAAAGGAAAACAGCTAAGTGTCTGCAAGTAACATTGTAAATCATTGCTTCTCTTAGGATCCTGCAAGAACGACCTAGGTAAGCTAAGAAAGCACTTTCCATTTATAAATATTTATTTATGTATTTGAAAGGCAGAGTTAGAGAGAGGCAGGTGCCAGAACCGCACACCCAGGCGCCAGTCCCGAGAGCACCAGGGTGCGCGCCTCACGTTTACGCCCCTGCGCGCCTCACGTTTACGTCCCCTGCGCACCTCACGTTTACGTCCCTGCGCGCCTCACGTTTACGTCCCCTGCGCGCCTCACGTTTACGTCCCTGCGCACCTCACGTTTACGCCCCCTGTGCACCTCACGTTTACGTCCCCTGCGCGCCTCACGTTTACGCCCCTGCGCGCCTCACGTTTACGCCCCTGCGCGCCTCACGTTTACGCCCCCTGCGCGCCTCACGTTTACGTCCCCTGCGCACCTCACGTTTACGCCCCCTGCGCGCCTCACGTTTACGCCCCCTGCGAGTGTATCTCAGCGTACATGTTCCCAAGAGCTAGCTGTGCCTCAGACGGTTCTGCAGAGGAGCGGCGTCTTCTCTTACCACTCGGCCAGCGCAGCTTTCGTGTTCTCCCACAGGCGCACGGTACGGTGGCATTGCTGACTCAGTACGAGTTCTCTGCCATCGTGGAATTGCGGGAGAGAAAGAGCCAATTCTTGAAGGTGCTTCTTCTCTTCCTCGTATCCATCCAGATCCTTATCCAGTCTGATTAATGATTTTTTCCTGCATTATGGAAAAGAGCTTGGTAAAGAATTGTTAACCAACATGACCCAATACAAATACAGGTAATGGTGGGGACGGATTGGGGGTTGGGAACACAGAGCGAGTGTGTGTGAGTATGTGTGAAATGTTGAGATCAGAGTTGGATGAGGGAAGGGTGGGAGAGGCCACGGAGAACAGAGAGAGCTAGGGCAGGCTTGCTCTTTTGCCCTTTGTCCAAGGACACTTTACAAAACTGATAGGGAAATGCAATTATTCGTAGTTTACTTTAGTGCAAAAATTTTTTAAATTCTTGCAGATATGGGAGTATTCAAAAGCTCACCAAAAATGCCTATTCTATCAGGACTGGCATGATGGGAACACAACGGGTTGAACTGCCTTGGGACACCAGCATCCTGTATGAGCGCCGAGTGGAGACCTGGCTGCTCCGCTTCTGATCCAGCTCCCTGCTAATGGGCCTGGGAAAGCAGCAGAGGATGGCCCAGGTGTTTGGGCCCCTGTACCCACGCGGAGACACAGAGGAAGCCCTGGCTCCTGGCTTCAGCCTGGCCCAGCTCTGGCTGTTGAGGCCATTTGGGGAGTGAACCAGCACCTGGAAGATCTCTCTGTCTCTCCCTCTCTGTAACACCAACTTTCAAATCAATCAATCAATCTTTAAAACCACAACAACAAAGAAAATGCTGATTATAAAAAAATCTATGTATGGGCCGGCGCTGTGGCTCACTAGGCTAATCCTCCGCCTAGCGGCGCTGGCACACCGGGTTCTAGTCCCGGTTGGGGTGCCAGATTCTGTCCCGGCTGCCCCTCTTCCAGGCCAGCTCTCTGCTGTGGCCCGGGAGTGCAGTGGAGGATGGCCCAGGTGCTTGGGCCCTGCACCCCATGGGAGACCAGGAAAAGCACCTGGCTCCTGGCTCCTGCCATCGGATCAGCGCGGTGCTGCAGTGCGCCAGCCGCGGCGGCCATTGGAGGGTGAACCAACGGCAAAGGAAGACCTTTCTCTCTGTCTCTCTCTCTCACTGTCCACTCTGCCTGTCAAAAAATAAAAATAAAAAAAATAAATCTATGTATGGGTTTCAAAAACTTTTGCACCAGAATAAATGCATGTTTTAGTTCCATGCTCCACAAATGTTTCAAAGTACCACGTATGAAAAGCTCTCATACATCAAAAGGCTCATTTAATGCAGGGTTTAACCTGTAAATGAGTGCTGGTGGGATTAACACCTTTCACCTAACCAACACTGTGCAACTGCTCACGCCTCTACTTCCTCTCCTGCAGCTTCTTCCTTTTTTTTTTTAAAGATTTATTTATTTGTTTGAAAGTCAGAGTTACACAGAGAGGAGAGGCAGAGAGAGAGAGAGAGAGAGAGGTCTTCCACTCGCTGGTTCACTCCCCAGATGGCCGCAATGGCCGGAGCTGTGCCGATCCAAAGCCAGAAACCAGGAGCTTCTTCCGGGCCTTCCACGTGGGTGCAGGGGCCCAAGAACTTGGGCCATCTTCTACTGCTTTCCCAGGCCATAGCAGAGAGCTGGATCGGAAGTGGAGCAGCCAGGAATTGAACCAGTGCCCATAGGAGATGCCAGTGTGGCAGGCTGGGGTTTTAATCCGCTGCACCACAGCGCGAGCCCCGCAGCTTCTCTTAAATGCACTGCCCTAAGGCTTTCACTGCCTCCTGCTCCATCAAAACTGCGGTCAAGATCTCCAGCACCCTGCACACCGGGAAATGCACGTACCATTCCCAAGCTGCACCTTGCGTGGGTGCTCTGCAGGGTCCGACCCAGGGGTCACCTCCTCCTCACTTGAAATGCCCGCCTCACCTGGCCCCAGGCTCTGCTGACTTTCCCCCTAAAGCACTCACCAGCTCCTTCCCAGTATCTCGCACTGGTTCTCCTTCACCTCCCTCACCTTTACGTGGAAAACCCCAGAATGTTCAACCTGAACCTTCTCTTGAGAAGCCTACATAGCTCCCTCCTGGGGCCGCGCTGGCCAGTCCCAGGCTGCAAGTGGCCCAGACCTCTCTCCTGTCTCCTGAAGCCATCTGTCTTCAAGAGTCTTGTGGGTGAGGCTGGCACTGTGGTGTAGTAGGCTAAGCCTCCACCTGCGGCGCCGGCATCCCATATGGGCGCTGGTTCAAGTCCTAGCTGCTCCACTTCTGATCCAGCTCTCTGCTAGGGCCTCGGAAAGCAGTAGAAGATGGCCCAAGTGCTTGGGTCCCTGCACCCATGTGGGAGACCTGAAAGAAGCTCCTGGCTTCTGATCGGCCCAGCTCCAGCCTTTGCGGCTATTTGGGGAGTGAACCAGCAGGTGGAAGATCCCTCTCTTTGTAACTCAAATACATAAATACAAATTTTTGAAAAAGTCTTTTGGCTATCACTACTTTAATGTCAAAATAGCCCTCATTTCTATGACCAAGCACACCTGACCGCTCCATCGATCCCAGATAAGCATGTCTTTCTCATCTCACTGAATTCTCCATTCCTCCAACTGCTCAGGTCAAACCTGGCCATCACTGCTGGCTCTGAAGTTCCTTTCAGGCCCCAGAGCCCAGGTGTCAGCCAGTCTGTGTCCTCTGTCTTCAAGACACACAGACGCTTAGCACCGGCCACCACCTCCCCCTGCCCGTGCCATCATCCCCGCTTACAGGGAGGATTGCAATAGATCAAGCCAGACTTCCTGGGACTTCTCTCGACTCCTACAGCCTACTTTCAACACCGCAGCCAGAGAGAACTACGATGAACGCCCAATCTTTTCTGTTCAGAACGTTCCAAGACTTCCAGTCACTCAAAGGAAAAGTCGAAGCACCATCTGGCCTACATCCTGTAGCACACATCACAGCCCTGTCCCAACATCACCTCCGGGACCTCCACTCATTTCTCTGCTGTCGCTACTGCGCCCTGAGCCTAGAAGACATTTCCTCCAGGAAGGCACGTGGCTTTGTTCTGGTAACTCATCTTACTCAAAGGTCACCCTCAGTGAGGCCTCGCCTGATGACCCTACTGAACTGCAGCCCTCCCCTTACTGATTCTCCACAGATGTTAGCACCACCAGACACAGAGGGCACTTCAAAAGGCTCATGGGAAATGCAACAGAAAGGTAAGTTTTGGGGCAGGTGCTTGGCTGAGTGGGTAGGAAGCCACTTGGGACGCCTGCATCCCATGTCAGAGAGCCTGGGTTCAAGTCCAGCTTCCACTTGCAGTGCCAGCTCCCTAAGCCATGCCTTGGAGGCAGTAGTGATGGCTCACGTAGGAGACCCAGACTGGGTTCTCACTTCCTGGTTTCAGCCTGGCCCAGGTCCAGCCATTGAGGGCACTTGGGGAGTAAACCAGCAGATGGGAGTGTTCTCTCTCTCCAAAATAAGTTACTAAATAAGTTCTACAAGAATTTTTAAGCTTCTCTTGGTGCAAAACATTTTAAAAATCCATGCATAATTTTTTCTCAGCATGCATTTTTTTAATAAATTCTATGAGGCACAAGAATTTTTACCTATTTTGTCATCACTGTTGCTCTCTCAATACCTAAAAAGTGCCTGGAGACAATGCATAGCTGTTCTGCTAATAGCTACATCAATCACTAAAGGCATTTATTTTATGTAGTAATTATTAATAAGTATATCAATATGTGGTTTTCATTTATAAAGTCATACTTACCTATGATCCATTTACAAATTGATAATTACAATGGATTCAAGTAGAATCTAATATTTATTCCAGGACATCAGATTGAACTGGGGCACTCTAGGTATGAGTCTCGTGGGGAGTGAGGGCACAGGGCAATGGCAGAGGGAGGGGCACACGCAGCTCTACAGAGGGACCTGGTCAGCTCCACGTGGGAGCCCCAGAGGAAGCTCCTGGCTCCTGGCTTCAGTCTGTCCCAGCCCCGACTGTTGCGGCCATTTGGGGATGGAAGATCTCTCTCTCTCTCTCTCTCTCTTTCTCTCTCTGTAACTCTTCATTTCAAATAAATAAATAAACCTTTTTTAAAAAGCCTGTGGAAAATGGCATTAAAAGACCAGTTTATTTTGGTCCAAAATAAAGGTTGCAATCCATGCATAGTTTTTGCAAAAACCATGCATTTCCCAAAAACTTTGGAAGATCTCTCACATGCATGGATTTCAAATTTCTGGAAGGAGAGGACTTTAGCCTAACATTTAAGATGCCTGCATCCCACACGGGAGTGTCTGAGCCGGAGTCTTGGCTCTGGCTCCTGACTCCAACTTCCTGTGAATGCAGACCCTGGGAGGCAGCAGTGTGGACCCACGTCACTGGGTTCCTGGTACCCACATGGGATTCTGGGATTGAGTTCCCAGTTCCAGTTCCCCAGAACCTGCAGGAGTTTGGAGAGTGAACCAGTGGTTGGAAACTCTGTCTCTTTGCTTCTCAAATTAACTAACTACTGAATTTATTTATTAATTTTTGCACCAAAATGAATTTCTCTTTTAATGCCATTTTTCCATGAACTTTCTGAGGTCCCCACCAGCCTGCACGGCTTTGCTCGGTCTCCAGCACGAACGCCAACCTGAGCCAGACTCTGGATTCAGCCCCAGGCCCGCCCACTCGGCCCCCAGCCTCATCCTATAGGGAAGAGACTCAGTAGCCCGGGCGAACGCAGCAGCAGTGAGATGCACAGGCGCATGTCCCGCCTCCTGCACCGGCTGCGTCCCAAGAGTGGGTGTGTCAGTCTCCTCCCGCAAGGACCCGCACTAACCACGCGGAAGCACGAGAGAATCTGAAGGACTTCCCGCCCTCCACACCCGCGGGGAACGCACGCTTCAGAGACGGGAAAATGAACCGCGTCTCATTTTGGAAAGGCAAGGATCAAGCAGGAGGATGCTGACTTGAGACGCAGGGAGCCGCCGCGTCACCCTCGGAGATTCAAAACCACAGACCAGTGCCGCCGGAGACCACCCGGTGCTTACCGATGCTTCACGGCTGGGATGGTAGGGTCCTTAAGGCCAAGTTTACCGATCTGGCTCTGTACATCTTGAATGTTTTTGAAGAGCTCGTTATTTCTGAGAATGCAAGCTTCCAGTAATCTGGCTTCCTCGGTGAGCTCCTCCCGTGGGCTGGAGCCACAGGACCCCAATACCCTCAGGCTCGAAGCCTCCAGCAGCTTTTCACAGGACGTGTCTTCGCCTTGCTGCACATCTTTAAGGCTGACTCCAAGCACCTCCAAACTTTCGTCCAAATGCCTGGCCCTGTCTTTCAGCAGCTGAGTTGCGCCCACTTCGTTTTCTGCGTTGGAGGCGTTTCCTGGTGCTTCCGGGTTCTGCTCGGCTGGCCCGTCTGCGGTGCCCTCAGCAGAGGGTTTAGCTGTTCTTAGACATTCCAGAAAGTCTTCCAGAGCTCTGAGGGCGCCGTCCCTGGTCTGCACCTTGTGGCTCATTCCTTCAAGTTGCGCTTTGCAGGTCAGTGTAATGTTCTGTGCTGCCTGCACGTCAGATGGGTGCAATTCCTTTGATGCGAAGCTGTCCAGCTCTTCATTACAGATTTCAATCTGCTTTGTTACGGAGTCCTGGATGTCCTAAAATAAAGGTAAGAAACGCCAAAAAAGACTTGGGTCCCGAAAGCATCAGAAACCAGTCCCTAATTTATGAGATTTGGTCTAGAAAAATGCTTATGAGTGCAACCAAGGCTGACAGTTTGGACACAAGGGAACATTTAAATGACAAATGATTGGCTGGCCCCTCTGTTTCATTACCCAGTGTCCTTGCTGATGTTTCAATCCCCCAAAGAAAGCAAACATGGAAGTTATCTACGCCAAAGCAAGCGACTAGTGACAAGCTATTGAGACATCTGCTGCGTCATCAGGAAAATAAATCAAAGATTTTTCATTTCAGACGGGATGTAAGTAAGTAAACGGCAGAATATATCGAGGTAAGCCTCGGTGTCTCGTGTGTTTAGGAACTCAGACGCTGAAGGAGACACTCATAAACAAGGCTTCATCTTGAATTCTCAGAAGATGTCCCATAATTTACGCCAGGGTACCTACCTCCAAATTTGCAAGAAATCAAAAGGTTGAGAAGTACAAGTATATGTCAAAAAGTTTGTGGGAAAATGGAAATAAAAGAAAAGTTTATTTTGACCTAAGAATATGTTGGAATCCACACATAGTTTTTTCCTATATGCATTCCTATTCCTAATATGCACTTTTCATAAATTTTTTGAAGATCTTTGTATGCATGGAATTTGAATTTTTAATTCCATTTTCTGGAAACTCTTAAGTGTACCCTCTTCTGTAACAATCAAAATTGTTGAAGTTTTTATTGTGGCTTATAGTCTAAATCTATACAATGATATCTACATTTACTTACTTAAGTTTAGATTTGCTTATATTTACCCTCAGGTGTTGATAGATGCCATCAACATTGACAAGATGAAAGTCCTGGATGACAATTTCAGGAAGGGACAAATCCAAGCCACAGAGAAACACTGTCTCCCTCTCTACAGGGGACACAGTCTGCAGTGCTGTCTCCAAAGACTTCAGCCTGGGGAAAATGTAACAGACATGAGGGGGATGTGCAGCAGAAAATTATCCCTACAGCATATTCATACCATTCCTTAACCAACAGCAGAAAATGGCTATCCAATAACAATACACGATATGCAGACCATCACATGAAAACCCAAGCCCAGGAGTGGAAGGTGTGTGCAGCGTACAGCACACCGGAGTGCCTGCTTCCAGTCCCCACTGCTTTCTGATCCGTTCCAGCTGTCTGCTAATGCGTCCCCCGGAAGGCACCAGCTGATGGTGCAAATGGTTGGATCCCTGCCATCCACCTGTGCGACCCATATTGAGTTCATGGCTCCTGGCGTCAGCCCGGCCCAGTCCTAACTGTCAGTGGAGTGGGTCTCTCTGTCTTTCTCTCTTTGTTCTTCTGCCTTTCAAATAAATAAATAAGTAAATTATTTTTAAAAACGTAGAAGCAAAATACCAAAGAATGAGCTGTTGGCTATATTCAAGCCTTTTTTTTTTTTCAATCCACGGACCAATTTATTCCTTCATTCAAGAGACATTTATTTAGTGAGAGGCAGCAGAGCTAAGCTCATCCTAATCCACTGCTTCAGGACAAGGCCAATTCACTGCTGCTGTTTCAACATCATTAGTACTGATGGGGCCAGCACTGTGGCATAGCGGGTAAAGCCACCACCTGCAGTGCCAGCATCCCATATGGGCACTGGTTCACATCCCAGATGCTCCACTTCTGATCCAGCTCCTTGCTAATGTGCTTGGGAAAGCAGCAGAAGATGGTCCAAGTCCTTGGGCCCCTGCACCCATATGGGAGACCCAGAGGAAGCTCCTGTCTTCCTGCTTTGGACTGGCACAGCTCTGGCCATTGTGACCACCTGGGGAGTGAACCAGCGGATGGAAGACCTCTCTCTCTGCCTCTCTGCCTTATATATATAACTATATATATAACTCTGCCTTTCAAATAAATAAATCTTTTTAAAAAAAACCTGAAATCTATGCATGTGAGAGGTCACCATACAGTTCTTGAATGACATGTATTATGAAAAAACTATGCCTGAATTTCAAAAATTGTTCTGCACCATAGCAACCAGTCTCTTCATTCCATTCTTCCGGAACCTTGTCAAGTCCCTGCACACGTCTCTGGCTAGTGGAGTGGCCTGGTTACTTCATTATTTCTGCACAGCAGTTTCCTTATCAGCGAAACAGCAGTCATAACAGCAAACTGTCTTCCATAAGGCAGCTAAATACAGTGACACATTCAGTGTAGAAAAGGCTTGCTAAGAATGGCATTTGCAAATGACGAAGTTTCTGAAACTCCTGGCTAACAGATGCCAGAGTCATACCTGGCGTGAAGGGTTAGGTGAAGCTCCCCTTCTTTTTCCTTTAGTCCATCTCGTGCCTTAACTATCGCAGGCTTCTCCACATCACTCACAAGATTTTCTAATTTCAGGGAGGTGATTTCAAACTCCTTCCAGTAAGCATCAGTTTCATTTTTTAAGCCCTATATGAAAGGAAAAAATTAATTCATCAACTAACAGGATAATAGCCAGAATGATTCTGTTCATAGAAAATGAGACATATACCAAGTATAGCAGCAAAAGCAACATTGCACAGGACAATGCACTTTCTGGGAAGATTTATTTATTAATTTGAAAGGCAGAGTAATAGAGAAAGAAAGAGAGCGAGCACCCATCTGTTGGTTCACTCCCCAAATGGCTGAAATAGCCAGAGATAGGCCAGGCCAAAGGCAGGAACCAGGAACTTCGTCTGGGTCTCCCATGTGGGTACAAGGGTCCAAGCACTTGGGCCATCCTCCACTGCTTTCCCAGGTGCATTAGCAGGAAGCTGGATCTGAAGTGGAGCAGCCAAGTTCTGAAACAGTGCTCTGTTATGGGATGCAAGCATTGAAGGCAGCGGCTTAACCCACTGTGCCACAACCCCGGCCCTGATCATGCATTTAAAATATCTTCCAGCCGTTTGCAAGTAAACTATCCTGTAGGCAATAACAATATTAACTGCACTCTTCAGAGGACCCATTTGCTGAAGTTCAAGACATCAAAAACAGGACTTTTTTCCTTTTTTTAAAAAGATCTATTTTATTTATTTGAAAGTCACAGTTACACAAAGAGAGGAGAGGCAGAGAGAGAGAGAGAGAGAGAGAGGTCTTTTATCCGCTGGTTCACTCTCTAACTGGCCACAATGGCCAGAGCTGGGCTGATCTGAAGCCAGGAGCCAGTAGCTTCCTCCAGGTCTCCCACGTGGGTGCAGGGGCCCAAGGACTTGGGCCATCCTCCACTGCTTTCCCAGGCCATAGCAGAGAGCTGGATCGGAAGTGGAGCAGCCGGGACTCGAACCAGTGCCCGTATGGGATGCTGGCACTGCAGTTGGCAGCTTTACCTGCTGGACCACAGCACCAGCCCCAAAAACAGGACTTGGAAAGGTATCCAAACCCCCTCTCCTAAGCAGCTACAAAGAATACAGTTCAGAAAGATAGATACAGATGTATGAAAAGACAGTCTCTTCTTCTGGATACTAAACCTTCACTATCTTCTAAATTAAAATAAAACCGGAGGGGCCGGCGCTGTGGCGTAGCAAGTAAAGCTGCTGTCTGTAGTGCCAGCATCCCATATGGGCGCCAGTTTGAGTCCCGACTGCTCCACTTCCAATCCAGCTCTCTGCTATGACCTAGGAAAGCAGTAGAAGATGGCCCAAGTCCTTGGGCCTCTGCACCTTCATGGGAGACCCAGAAGAATCTCCTGGCTGCTGGCTTTGGATTGGTGCAGCTCTGGCTGTTGCGGCCAATTGGGGCGTGAACCAGCAGATGGAAGACACCTCTCTCTCTCTCTGCCTCTCCCTCTCTCTCTCTCTGTAACTCTGACTTTCAAATAAATAAATAAATAACTCTTTAAGAAAAAAGAAAACTGGAGTGCCTCAAAACTACTTCTATACAAAGAAGAAGAGAATGCACTGAATTTATGGCTTAGTATTAAACAGCCATCATTCTGTATCTTGGTTCTTCTGCTGTTGCTGTTTCCAAGGCATTGTTACAGAATTCTATGGAGGGATCAGCAACATAATCTGTTCTTCCATTTTCCCGAAGACTGGAAGCAGCTTCTCTAAGCAACTCATTATTCAGTCCCTAGGGAAAGGGCTCAAGACACTTTCTTAATTGAGATGAAAACATGCTGGATCCATGACTTGAACAGGGATTTGAATGCATATACATTCTGCCTAAGGAGATGAAAACCACAGAGGAGCCAGATGGCGGAGTGTGACCAAGAACCGTAAAAGAAGGAGACTAGAAAACACGGGGAGGGGACAGCGGAGGACCTCGCAGGACCCTCTTGCTCCCTGATGATGGATTCAACCTGTGAGGGCTCACGTGTTCACAAGCACGCAGTAAGGATGCCCTGCGTGTAAGGACAGTCGTGAGAATAAGGACAGCTTATGCTCTGGTGCCCACACTCAAGCTCCTTGGCCAAGTGCGAGACTTCCACATAGACAGATATTCTGGGAAGACGACCGCTCAGACTGCATGCAATTCTCTCTACCACCTGCCCCCGTTGCCCAATGACTGGGGGACAGCAATTGTAGTCAATAAGACGATTCGGTCAAGCTGATGAACAGGCGTGGACATTTGGGCTAGTGATGAAGACGCCAGTTGAGACACCTTGATCCCATTCAGGTGTTCAATGCCTGCTCTGGCTCCTGACTCCAGTTTCTTGCTACTGCGCCCCCCTGGGAGGCAGTGGGTGATGGCTCAAGTAATTGGGAGACCCGTAGTACTGAGTTCCCAGTTCACAGCTTTGGCTTGGCCCAGGCGCAGTCATTGCAGGCATTTGGACAGTAAACCAGACGATGGGAATCCTGTCGCTCTCTCTCACTCTATCTTTCAAATACATTAAGTTTTGTTAAAAGATAATAAACAACTGCCGGTGCCGTGGCTCAATAGGCTAATCCTCCTCCTGCAGCGCTGGCACAGCGGGTTCTAGTCCCGGTTGGGGAACTGGATTCTGTCCCGGTTGCCCCTCTTCCAGGCCAGCCCTCTGCTATGGCCCGGGAGTGCAGTGGAGGATGGCCCAAGTGCTTGGGCCCTGCACACCATGGGAGACCAGGAGAAGCACCTGGCTCCTGCCTTCGGATCAGCGCAGTGCGCCGGCCGCGGCGGCCATTGGAGGGTGAACCAACGGCTAAGGAAGACCTTTCTCTCTGTCTCTCTCTCTCTCTGTCCACTCTGCCTGTCAAAAAAAAAAAAAAAAAAAAAGATAATAAACAACTAAAAAAAATATATCCAGTCACTGGTTTATCAATTTGGTGGCAATTCAGGAGCAGATTGAAGTCGCCTTATACCCCTTGTTTTTCATAATTCATCCAGAAGTCCAAGCATAATCAAAAACTCTGCAAACAGAGTTATCCGCAGCCGCAGATCAGAGCATAAGCAGTAGATCAGGACCCTGTACCAAAGGCCTTCCTAGGTTTAGCAGTTGGAAGCAAATCTCTCTCTGGAACAGCGTGACACTGGAAATGCAATCCAACAGAGAGTGATGTCCACACCCCTGGTGGTGCTATTTCCTTATAAAACAGATAACTAGAGAAATTATATTTGGTAATTACCTGGAGATCGGTCAGTTTGTCCCGTAAGCAAGCACTACTCTCTTCATTTTCACTGGAGAACGCAGAAGTTATCCTGAATTTGTTGCTTTGAAGGTGTAGTTCAAGAATTTCCTTCTGTGTAACATACCTGGGAGAAAGATTATATGCAAAATTATTCAACATCCAAAATAAGACAAAAATATGCTTAAGCGCCATCACATGTGCATCAGGAAATCCTATGGAATTTCTGTATAAGTTACTAGACCAAACGTTAGAACTAAAGGATAATAAAATGTTTTTTCTCTTTATAGATATTTATTTATTTACTTGAGGGGTAGAGTCACAGAGAGAGAGAGACGGAGAGAAAGGTCTTCCATCCACTGGTTCAGTCCCCAAATGGCCACAACGGCTGGAGCTGGGCAGATCCAAAACCAGGAGCCTCTTCTGCATCTCCCATGTGGGTGCAGGGGCCCAAGCACTTGGGCCATCTTCCACTGCTTTCCCAGGCCATAGCAGAGAGCTGGATCGGAAGTGGGGCAACCGGGACTAGCAACCAGCACCCACGTGGGATACAGCAGCAGCAGGCAGAGGCCCAGCCCACCACACCCCAGCACTGGCCTTAAAATGTGTTTTAAAGTCTAACACGTCTCTCTCTCTCTCTCTCTCTCTGTCACTCTGCCTTTCAAATAAAGAAATCAATAAAACTTTTAGCCAAGTGCAAGTTTTCATGGACGAAAGTTCTCAGCAGATCTCAGGGTGGCCGAGTGCGAGGGTACCTCTTCTGTAAACTGTCTAGAGTGAGGCTGTGTTCTTTCTCATGCTGCTCCGCGACGCTTGCTCCTTGTTGAGGCTTTACCTCCGATGCAGGCACGAAGTTAGCTGGCTCCATCGCCTAAGCACACAGGCAAAGAGTACACATAATGTCTTAGACGTGCTTCATTGCCTGGAGAAGACGAATGACTTACATTGATCCTTTATATCCCACCCTAGGACTTAAGACAATTTTTGAGATTTCAACAGCTGGGAGAAAAGCCTTCCCAGGGGAGATTAATGAGACTCATTCTCGCCTCCTAATAGGGATGATGGCATGGTGATGAAATACGCCCAGCTCCTAAATGCTGATCCCGCCCAAGAACTCACAGCCATAGCCAAAAGAACCCCAACACTTGTGGGAACAGAACCACAAACACCAATAAGCGCGTTCTTTTCCCACACGACCTCACTGGCAGTCTGGGTTATGCTGTAGGTTGGCACTTCAAAACGTTCATAGAAATGCAATCAAAAGATGTTTATTTTTGTGCAAAATATTTTCAGAAAGTTCATGGCAATGCCCAGTATGAAAAAAACTGCATGGATTTCAAAATTTGTTGCACCCAAATGACCTTATCCCAAATCCCAAGTTCATATTAACTTACTGAAGAATGCGTGTATATAAAAGCCAACTGTAGACCCCAAGAATTCAGAAAATTCAATTCGCAAGGAAAGTGAAATCATTCTAATAAAAAAAAAAAGGACAACCAATAAAAGTGCATGTCCCTGAAATGGAGGGCTGTGTCCAGATGGAGCGCCACCCCTTCCACTGTCAGTAGTAATGGAGCTGGCAAACACTCAATAATAGTTCAAAAGGGTCTCTGTTGGAAACAGTTGTCCCGGAGGAAGGCTGAGCTATGCTTGCTACAGTCTTGCATTCTTCTTCTTGGAAACATAGTCTTCCTGGCACTAGGGAAGAGGGAATTCCCAGCTGATGAAACCAATGAGATCACTGAAACCAACACTTAATTAACAGGAAGAGGATTCTTGGACACTCTAGGTTTTTTTTTTTTTTTTCATTGGGTTTGCTTCTAAAAGACATTATCCACACTTAACACCTGTTCCGTTGGTGGCTGATGATCAGGTTTTGCAAATGGCACCTCCCCGTGGGAATCCCTTCCTCCATTCTCAGTCGTGGCCACAGTCCCCCTAGAAAGCAATCAAAATTGCAACATTAATACAGAGCAAGAAAAATGAAGCCTAACAGCCATGGAAGAGTCCCTCTTGTCGTTTGGATTTTGCAAGAGACTTGCTTCTGGCTTCACCCTGAAGAAAGCACTGACTTGTTCCCCGACGGGTCTCCCGCGGTGGCCTGCAGGGTGGCGTGAATCTCCGTCGCACATCTCAGAAGTCTTTCTATCTTTTGTTCATAGTCCCGGAGTGCTCGCTTCCCTTCCTGCTGACTGTGCTGTGAAGGGAGCTCCTCACACAGCTCCCTGAGGACATCCATGTGCTGATGGAGCTGGGGCAGGATGCCTTCCTTAGAGAAGCAAGCCTGCGGGAGGAACGGAGTGAGACTTGAGACGTGAGCTGCAGCCGCCTTGCATGCCGAGTCTACCAGGAAGAGCCGCCCCCCCCCCGCCCACTCCCCGGCAGAAGTGTATGCCTCAAGCAACATGTTCTGTTTATAGTCCATTTCCTGCGGGTGTGGCTTGTGTTGTGTTTTGGATAATAGTTGGGGTACTGCCCAAAGGCCCATGTATTACGGGCTTGGTCCCTAAAGTCCTATGGTAATCGTTAAAAGAGTAATGTTAATGGTTAACACGTTCAGGGTGGAGACTTGATCTAACTTGATCCAGGAGACCGGCTCAGTGGGAGGGCTTTGGGTCACTGGGGTGTGCCTACAGAAGGCAGTTCTTGCCAGAGGGTTGATTGTACAAGCAGAGCTGGGCCCGGTTACTCTCTGTGTTCCTGGCTCACCATGTCACCATGCCTGCATCATGCAGATGTCTGGCCCAAGGTGACTGCCCGATCTTGGACTGTGAACCTCCAAAACCGTAAGCCCAAATCAACCTTCCTTCCTAAGAAGCTCCTCTTAACTATCTGTGGTTGTTATTGTTATTTTAATTTTTTGTTTAATGAACTTAAAAGGAAGAGACAGCGATTTCCCATCTACTGGTTTACTGTCTAAATGCCTGCAACTGCAAGGGCTGGGCCAGGTCAGAGCCAGGAGCCAGGAGCCCCATCCAGGTCTCCCACATGGGTGGCAGGGACCCAGGTACTTGATCCATCACCCATACCTGTTAGAGTACTCATTAGCAGAAGCTGTAATTGGAAGACACCAGAGCTTGAACCCAGGAACTCTAACTTGAACCAGGAACTCTGATACGGGACACAGAAGTCTTTCAAGCAGTGTTTTGTCCTAACCACTGCACCAAATGCTCACCCCAGAGTATTTGTAATGTAGTAACAAAAACCTGACTAACACAGAAGGGTAGCCAAAAGGTGAGGATCTCAGCCCTAAAGAATTTGCAGTTCAGTGCTGTCCACACAAATGATTAGCACCTGGTGTGGTCAAGCGCTATGATGGAGCCATTCCCTGTCCTATGGAGTCAGAGAAAGCCCAGAGAGCCATCCAAGTGGATGCAGTAGGAACAGGTGCTGGGTCTCAGCTGTCATCACACTGAGAAAAGAGCCCATGCCAGGGAAGTGGCAACACCAGCAGGAAGGAAGAATACGAAGCCACCTTGAAGCGTCCATGATAAATAAGCACTATGAAAAAAATCATGCAAGTATTTAAAAATTGTTTGCACCTAAATAAAATGGTCTTTTAATTCCATTTCCCCGAACTTTCTGGAGTACATCCAAGAAGCTGTTCTGAAGAGTCCCAGACAGAGGACTTAGCAGAGACCTCAGTGAAGGCTGAGTGGGACAGGAGGGGAAGCAGAGCCCGAGAGGAGATCACTTCTGCCTTGGACAGGCCGCAGGGAGTGGCTGAAGGGACATCTGCCAGGCTGTCAGAAACAGCACAGGAGCCCAGGGGAAAGGCCTCAGCCGGAGGAAACAATGGAGGTGCCATCATTGCAGAGAGAGGACCCAGAGAGCACAGAATCACCCAGGGGACACAAGACACTGGCCCAGAGTGGAGGGTACGCCCTGAAAGCCACACATTAAGGTGACAGGGGATGGGGTGGACGTTGGGTGCAGGTTAAGCCTCTGGTTGGGACACCCACCTTCCACATCAGAGTAACAGGAGTCTCAGCTCCACTCCTGAGTCCAGGTTCCTGCTACTGCCCACGCTGGGAGGCAGCAGGGATGGCTAAGTACATGGCCCCCGCCACCCACACGGGAAACCCAGATGGAATTCTGGGCTCTTGGCTTTGGCCTGGCCTAGCCCTGGCTGCCGCTGGCTTTTGGGGAACGAATCAGCAGATGAGCATTCTCACTCTCTTTCTGCCACATAAAATAATTTTAATAAGGCATTTTCTTAAAAAAAAAAAAAAAAAGGATGACAGAAGAAAAAAAGACTTCCAAATTATATACATAGCTTGTTTACATAGCGGTACACACAGAGAAATGCCCAGAAGGTGCTTCACCAAGTTCATGGAAAATGGAATTAAAAGAAAGACTTTGGTGCAAAAAAAAATTTGAAATTCATGCGGGTTTTTTTTTTTTTTTGGAATTCCAATTTTCCATGAACTTTATGAAGACTGCTTATACAAAAGTGATAAAGACTGATAATGGAAGGGCCATAACCAAGCAAAGACAAAAAGAAATGAAGGGGCAGGCATTGTGGCATAGCGGGTAAAGCCACCGCCTGCAGTGCCAGCATCCCATATGGACGTCGGTTCGAGTCCCGGCTGCTCCACTTCCGATCCAGCTCTCTGCTATGGCCTGGGAAAGTAGTAGAAGATGGCCCAAGTCCTTGGGCCCCTGCACCCACGTGGGAGACCTGGAAGAAGCTCCTGGCTCAAGGCTTCGGATCGGTGCAGCTCTGGCTGTTGCAGCCAACTGGGGAGTGAACCAGTGGATGGAAGACCTCTCGACCTCTCTCTCTCTCTCTCTCTCCCCCTCTCCTTTCTCTGTGTAACTCTGACTTTCAAATAAATAAATAAATCTTTAAAAAAGAACTGAAGAGAGAGATCAGCACTGTGAAACACACGGAAGCTATCAAGGAGGGAGCACACGGAGCTCATGGGGTCTGACTCAGGTGTCCTATTCTCTGATTGACTTCCTTTCACGAAGCTGTGCTTCCAAGGACGGGACCCCTGACTTACGCAACCAGGGGGGCACTTCAGTGACACTGGTGCCTTTGTGACCCGACTCTCTCAAGACAGGCGACACCCAGCCCTTCCCAGGGACATCACGAAACAAGAACCCAGGTCTGAATTTTCTTACTGCCCCCCAGTGAGACGCACAGGCTCTTGTCAGCGCTTGAGTCCCAAGGTCGTTCATCACCCGCAAGGAATGAGGGTGCAAGGAATCCCAGAGGTGATTTAACCCCAGGCTAAAGACACACGCGCGTGCGACCGTGTGAGCTAAACCCCACAGCGGTGTGACGGGATCAACCGGAAACAGGCTGCATCACCTCGTGTTCCTGGAGCAGGCCCTTGGTCCTTCCTCTGCGAATAAGTTTCTTCTCTTTATTTATTTGCTTTTCGAGTTTTGAAATCGTGTCACTCAGCTTTCCTTTCTCAATATCTATCTTCAGTTGTTGAATATACAAAGACAACTCATGATGAAGAGACTGGAGAAAAACCAAGGAAACTGTCAAGCCTGGGAACAGAACCTACTGAAAACATACTTGTACTAACAACAGAAACGGTGGCGGTGACCAAAGGACGGAAACAGAGCCTACATAATATGCGGATCCATCCCTGCATCTCTGGGGAGAATGTTTAAAAACGTCCCAGCCTCATGCATACACGGGTATTTTTTTCTAGCAACTACAAATGTGTTTCAGCTGTGAAATACACAGCTAACAGAATGGAAACAGCAGCAGACTGGGAGGGATGCCCGACGCACAGCTGAGCCTCAAGGCAGGGACCCGATAATGTGCATCCTATTCCTGAAATTGGCCAAAGCAACATGAGGAGGAAATGGTGGAAATCTGAAAAAGTACAGACTCCAGGGAACAAGAATGCATCAGTATTGGCCCACTCACTGTGACCAAAGTATTCTGCTAAGATATCAGTAATGGGAGGATCTGGGGAGGGGGCCGTCCTGGAGGTCCCTGTGTCATGGCTGCCATCCCTTATTCTATATATCTAAGGCCATTTTGTAACGAGGAAGTCTACTTTATACAGCATTTCAGGAGGACTGTTAGTAGTGGTTGTTCCATTCCATGGACGCGTAATACATAGCATATACTATCTTACCGTATGATTTATAGAGATTTGCTGTATACAGTAGGAGGTCTTACTATACACAGAGATTTGCTTGCATCTTATTAACCACCATCTACTCAGCATCATCTCGATGGAAGAAGCTGCATAAAGACCTTTAGCACTGATGCTGCCAGGGAGGCGCTGTCACTCCCATTTTATCAGTGAGGCTCCTGAGGCTCAGTAACTTGTCCAGGGTCACAACAGCTGGCTCCAAGTTCACCTGCCACCTAAGCCTGCACCTGCGTCTCTAAGAAGCACTGCTCTGTGCACATATTTGGTTTCTTGGATCCAACCAGGAAACCAGAAAACGCTCTGAAGACAACGCAGGCCATTAAGTAGTCATTCATTCAGTCATTCAATTAAGGCAGGGAATTGATGACACAGGAGGTGACAGTGCAGGGAAGTCCAGCAGGGGACATGGCTCCCCCTGGGCTGGGGGCTTTGCAGCACAGCCCTGGGACCAGGGACACCCACGAGCAGCTGGAGCCAGGAGGAGCCCCAGCTGCTGCCTGAGACACTGCCCAAATCAGGGAGGGAAAGAAATCTCTCTTCCTCTTCCACGACCCTCAAGTCTCTACACAGGGTTGTCATTGGCCAAAGGCAGACCGAAGGCAGCTGATGCGGAGCCTGCGGCGGCAGCCTGCACAGGTGAGCCCCTCCGTGTAACGCAGAGTGGACAGGAACCCCAGGAGGCACTGGATCAGACCCAGGCAGTGCAAGGCACAGGTGGGTGTGCACGTCATACCTCCCACTTGGCACAGACAGCTCTGCTCTCTTCTTCCCAAGACAGCTGCACGTCCTCCGTTACACTACCCTTCATTTCTTCCATGGCTCTCAAGTACTTCGCCATACACTTAGTATTAAGAAGTATTAATGCTTCCTAAAAAGAAAAAAAAAAAACACAAACCAAAACATGGAAGTCTCACACTGCCCAATCAACAAGGCTAATGTTTGTAGGTACAACCAAAAGTCCGTGAAAAATGGAATTAAAAAATAAGTTGGACAGGCATCTAGCTTAGAAGTTAGCACATTTTTAGGTTCACAGTTTTGGAGCCAGTATTGTGGCACAGTATTGTGGAGCCGCCACCTGCGACTCCAGCATTCTATATGGGTGCCAGTTCAAATCCCAGATGCTCCATTTCCAATCTAGCTCCTTGCTAAAGCAACTGAGACAACAGCAGAAGGTAGCCCAAGTGCTCGGACCCCTGCCACCCATATGGGAATCTGGAATTGAGTTCCAGGCTCCTGGCTTTGGCCTGGTCCAGTCCCAGCTGCTGCAGCCATTTGGGGAGTGAACCAGTGGATGGAAGATCTCTCTCTCTCTCTCTCTCTTTGCCTCTGTCTCTCTGTAACTCTGTCAAATAGATAAAATAAATCTTAAAAAAAAAAAAAAAGAAATACAGAGCTTCCATCCACTGGTTCACCCCTCAAATGCCTGCGAAGGCCAGGGCTGGAGCCAGGAGCCAGGAGCCAGGAGCAGGGGTGCAGTCTGGGTCTTTCACATGGGAGGCAGGGACCCAACCACTTGAGCACACTGCTGCCTGCCAGGGTCTGGAGTCGGGAGCCAGAGCTGGGAATCTAACAGGAAATCCAGTGTGGGATGACAGCCTCTTCACCAATGGACTAGAAGTTGCCCATCCATCCCCTCCCCACCCCACCGTCCGGTATGTTAATTTTTAAAAGCCTCCTGGGAAGAATGCATTAAAACCAGGATGCTCTTCAAGTCACAGTAACTTTGCATTTGTGTTTCAAACCAGATGGGTAGCAAAGGACAACCGAAAGGCTCCCACCTTGTACTTTGAGATGAGGGCACCGGGGCGCTCTCGCTGCTCCAGTAGCTGCTCAGCCTTGGCCATGTGTGATTCCAGCTCCTTCCGTGACTCCTCTAGCTGCAGCCTGGCATCCAAGCCTGCTGAAACATCACTTGAGGTCTTTGATGCTGCCATGAGTTTTACCACATTGATCTGGACAGGCAAAAACAAATAAAAAGGCCTCAGATGAACACTCTGTCCAACTTTCCCAGTGAATTCAAAAGCTAATAGAGTGTGGAAAAGCAATTTCTAACTCCCCACTAGACACAGAGAGACTTCATTTATTGCATTTATATCGTCCAAAATGCTGCAGGTCACAAATACTACTTTACATATTTTTTCCAAGCCATACAGCCACTTACTGCTACCTTTCTAACCCACCTCCTAACTATTCAGTTTTAAAGAATGAATTCTCTGGGCTGGCGCAGTGTGTTAAAGCCCTGGCCTGAAGCACCGGCATCCCATATGGGAGCTGGTTCTAGTCCCGGCTGCTTCAGTGTCGATCCAGCTCTCTGCTATGGCCTGGGAAAGCAGTGGAAGATGGCCCAAGTCCTTGGGCCCCTGCACCTGCGTGGGAGACCTGGAAGAAGCTCCTGGCTCCTGGCTTTGGATTGGCACAGCTCTGGCTGTTGCAGCCAGCTGGGGAGTGAACCAGCAGAGGGAAGACCTCTCTTTCTCTCTCTGTCTCTACCTCTCTCTGTAACTCTGTCTTTCAAATAAATAAAATAAATCTTTAAAAAAAAAAAAAAGAATGAATTCTCTAAAGAGGGACTCTGAAGGAGACACCTGGATTTTCTCTTTAGCTTCTTGAATCTTGGCCTGTAGTCCAGCCGTGAGAACGTGTTGAAGGGACTCCTGGCTGGAAATATTCTGAATATCCATTTGTAATGTATCTTCGGTTCTGGCCACTAGCTCTTCGTACATGGAGCCTTTGGCAAGGAGATGCTGTTAAAACAAGAGGAAAGGCGATCACAAGAAGCATTCTGAGTCTACATGAGACATTAGTCTAACAATCTCATCAGGAAACCACAACATGTTAATTGTTAACCCAAAATGAGGGAAATCCATATTGTGAAAAATGCTATTGTAAAAAATCAATTTTGAAATTTTATATAAAAACAATCAAATTCCTTTTTTTCTAAGATTTATTTATTTATTTGAAAGGCAGAGTTACAGAGAGGCAGAGAGAGAGAGAGAGAGAAGTCTTCCATCCAGTGGTTCACTCCCCAGATGGCCACAATGGTCAGAGCTGGGCCAATCCAAAGCCAGGAGCCAGGAGCTTCTTCTGGATCTCTCATGACAGTACAGGGGCCCAAGGACTTGGGCCATCTTCTACTGCTTTTTCAGGCCATAACAGAGAGCTGGATTGGAAGTGGAGCTGCCGGGACTCGAACCAGTGCCCATGTGGGATGCCAGCCTGGCAGGTGGTGGCTTTACCCACTACACCACAGCACCGGCCCCAAAAAACAATCAAATTCTGAAAAATATGGTCTTTTATAGAGTATAGGTTATTGTTTATCCATCAATAAAATAAAGGCTAAAACTGATACATGGTCAGCTGAAATAATAATACACCCCAAACTGAAACGGTTCTAAGACAAATTAGTGAGGACGGAAATTTAACAAGTGCTTATTGGAGAAAACAGCTACACAAAATAAACTTTTTAGGTGATGCTTTACACAATATATTAAAAATCAACTCCAGATATTCTACAAAGTCATACAGAAAATAAGACGCCACGGGGCCAGTGCTGTGGCATAGTGGGTTAAGCCTCTGCTGGCAATGCCAGCATTCCACAAGGGCACCAGTTCTAGTCCCAGCTGCTCCACTTCTGATCCAGCTCCCTGCTATGACCTGGGAAAGCAGTAGAAGATGACCCAAGTCCTTGAGCATCTGCACCCATGTGGGAGACCTGGAGGAAGCTCCTGGCTTTGGATCAGCACAGCTCTGGATGTTGCAGTCATTTCAGGAGTGAACCAGCGGAAGGAAGACTCCGCCTCTCTCTCTCTCTCTCTCTGTTCTGTCTCTGTCGCTTTCCCTCTCTCTCTCTCTGCCTTTCAAATAAATAAATGAATCTTTTAAGAAAAAGAAGTCATAAAAAGAACATATATCCATCAATCTTGATCTCCTCTCTTGGTCCAGAGGGTCTCTTTGAGCACAAGGGTGGAGAGAGCCACCGCATATGTAAAGCCCCTCTGTAATTCAATAACAGAAAAGTCAGCTGAGGTGATGTCAGCAGGGTGGTGGCCTGCAGTGCCTGGCATGCCTCCCTCCACGCGAGCACCAAACAAGACAAACAGGCACAGGTATTTGGCACTGCAGTTAAGAAGCGTCTTGGGGGGCCAGCGCTGTGGCGTAGTGGTTAAAGCCGCCGCCTGCAGTGCCAGCATCCCATATGGGCACCGGTTCAAGTCCCGGCTGCTCCGCTTCCGATCCAGTTCTCTGCTATGGCCTGAGATAGCAGTGGAGGATGGCCCAGGTCCTTGAGTCCCTGCACCCACATGGGAGACCCGGAGGAAGCTCCTGGCTCCTGGCTTCGGATCCGCACAACTCCGGCTATTGCGGCCATCTGGGGAGTGAACCAGTGGATGGAAGACCTCTCTCTCTGACTCAACCTCTCTCTGTAACTCTGTCTTTCAAATAAATAAGTCTTTAAAAATAAATAAATAAATCTTAAAAAAAAAAAACAAATAATTAAAACAATCCTAAGCAAAAAGAACAAAGCTGGAAGCATCAAATGCCTTACTTCAAAACATATTATAAAGTGATAATAAGCAAAACAGCATGGTATTAACATAAAAACCGATACACAGATCAAAGGAACAGAGAGCAAACACAGAAATAAACCAATGCATCTATAGCCAACTGGTTTTTAACAAAGGCAGCAAGGAAATACACTGGAGAAAGAACTGCTTCTTCAATGATTGATTCTGGGGAAACTACATATCAATATGCAGAATAAAGAAACTAGACCCCGGGGCTGGTGCTGTGGTGCAGTGGGTTAAATCCCCAGCCTGCAGCACTGGCATCCCATATGGGCACCGGTTTAAGTCCTGGCTGCTCCACTTCCGATCCAGCTCTATGCTATGGCCTGAGAAAGCAGTGGAGGATGGCCCATGTCCTTGGGCCCCTGCACCCACGTGGGAGACCTGGAAGAAGCTCCTGGCTCCTGGCTTTGGATCAGCTCAGCTCTAGTCATTGCAATCATTTGGGGAATGAGACAGCAGATGGAAGACCTCTCTCCCTCTCTGGCTCTACCCCTCTCGGTAACTCTGTCTTCCAAATAAATAAAATAAATCTTAAAAAAAGAAAGAAACTAGACCCCTTAATTTCACCACATTAAAAAAAAATCAACTCAAAATGAATCAGACTCAAATCTAAGACTCAAAACTATGAGACTAGTAGAAGAAAATGTAGGAAAACCACTTCAAGACATAAAGCTGGGCAAAGATTTTTCTAGATATAACCCCCAAAACACAGGCACAAAATAAAAATGGAAAAATAGGACCACATCAAACTAAAGATTCTCTGCACAGCAAAGGAAACCAATTGCAGAGACCACCTACAGACCAGGAGAAAATATTTGCAGCCTACTCATCAATAAGAGATTCCTTTCTGGAAATTATGTGGAACCCAAACAGCAAAAAACGTACAAACCAATTTTTAAAAGGACAATTGGCTTGAACAGGTATTTATCCAACAAATGACATACAAATGGCCAGCAAGTTGTTGAAAACAATGTTCCACATCACTAATGAGGAGAGAAATGCAATTCAAAACCATTCTGAGATTTCATCTCAGAATGGCTATTATCACACACACACACATACACGCACACACACACACACACACACAAGCAAATGCTGGCAAGCATGCACAGAAAGGGGAACTCTCTACACCACTGGTGGGAATGTGAATGAGCACAACGACATTATGGGAAACAGTAGACAGGTTCCTCAAAACCCAGCAATGAAACTAGCGCATGATCTAGCAATTCTACTGCCGAGTATATATTCATAGAAATTAACATCCAAATACCAGAGGGACATCAGCATTCACATATTATTGCTACACTATTCACAACAGCCAAGATCAGGAATCAGCTGAGGTGTCCATTGATGGGTGAGAGGAGGGAAAACATGTCACACACACACACACACACGTGTGCACGTGTGGATACAGTTCAGCCATAAAATGAATGGAATTCTGTCCCTCACAGCAATACAGAACTAGATAACATTATGTTCAGTAAAATAAGTCTGGCACAGAATCAAATACCACAAATTCTCACAGCAGGAGGAAGCTAAAAAGTAGATCGCAAAGAATTAGAGAACAGAACAGTGTTCTGAGAGACTGGGAAGGGTGTGGGGGAGGAAGGAGTGGAGAAGGAATGGTTAACAGATTCAAGAGTACAGTAGGATAGGAGGAACGACCTCCAACGGGAAGAAAACCACGGTCAACAACAAGTAATCCAGTATTTCAAAATTGCTAGGAGAGAGGGTTGTGGATGGTCCCCATACAAAGAAATGATGAGTGTCTAAGGTGATAGATTTGCCTAATAGCCTGATCCAATCTTTCTACAGTTGTGTATGTACTGAAATGTCACACAGCACCCCAGAAAAATTAGGCGTGCAATTACCATCCATGAAATAAAAAAATATAATTAATAAGTTCTAGCAAACCAAACTTAGAAAAATAAATAAGCAAAAGTGAGCACTAGAGAGTTATAGGAAGGCCAGCGCTGTGGCGTAGCGGGTAAAGCAGCCACCTGCAATGCCAGCATCCCATATGGGTGCTGGTTCGAGTCCCGACTGCTCCACTTCCAATCCAGCTCTCTGCTATGGCCTGGGAAAGCAGTAGAAGATGGCCCAAGTTTTTGGGTCCCTGTACCCATCTGGGAGACCCAGAAGAAGCTCCTGGCTCCTGGCTTCGGATCAGCTCAGCTCCGTTACAGCCATCAGGGGAGTAAACCAGCCAATGGAAGAACTCTCTCTCTCTCTGCCTCTGCCTCTCTGTAACTTTGCCTTTCAAATAAATAAATAAATAAATAAATCTTTCTTAAAAAAGAGAAAGTTACAGAAGGAACAGGATAGTTACACAGCTGCAAAGCATTGCCTACAGGTACATATTAATTACAAATGGAAAACAGTAACTTTATAATGCATACACCTGCCAGACAAACCCATTAATCAACCAACTGACCAGCATACTGCCACCAGCGTCAAGTGTCACACCTGTGGCTGAACAAGCTGGGTTGATCAAGGGCCACGTGAGAGAGAACACGCACCATGCAGGACTCGAGGGAGAATGCGGGCCTGAGCTCGGTGATCTGGGGAGAGGTTCAAGGACGTGCTTCTGTGCTGTATACCGTCAGGAAGTGAGATTAAGTCTACCTTCGAGGCTCTCACTCCATCTTGGGCAGAAGGCAGAAGGACTGGGCTGAGGCTAGAGCTGGGGAGGAAGCAGGGGCCGTCACAGCAGCCAGGAGGGAGGCGGGCTTGGCCATTTGTGCGATAAGGAACATGTTCCTGACCCGATAACAGAATGGGCCCATCCCAAGGCCACAGCGTGGCCTTGCCTGGTGCTGAAGTTCTGGGAAATAGCTCACATTCAACAGAAAGTGCCCAAGGCCCCGCTGTGAGTGCCAAGTACCTCTGGGCACCACCACGCCCTCACTGGTGGGATTCTCAGATCCCTGAAGTCAGGGACAAATGAGCATCACGTGTCCACGGATGTGATGTGTTGAGAAGGAAATGGCACTGTGGGGCCACTCCCGCCACAAGTGCAAATCTGAATCTAATCAAGAGGAAACACCAGACAGACGCAGATAGAGGGAGAGGCTACACAACAGCAGGGCCAAACCTCTCCAAAGGTCAACATAAAAAAAAAATAAAAGTACTGAGGAGTTGTCCAGACTGAAGCAGACCAGCCAGGTATAACAAATGAGCACAGTGCATGATTTGGATTTTCTTTTGCTATAAAGTGACATTACTGGGACAAGTAGCGAATTCTGAGTAAGTCTCAGATTAGATGATTTTAACATTGTTGCTCTTCTGATTTTGGTAATTAGATAGTAACAGAATGTCTACTTTTAGGAAAGGCATGGTGAAATATTTTTGGGGTAAAGGGCATCATATCTGCAACTGACTGCAACAATTTAGAAAAAAGTTTGCCTATGTGTAGGCTCACGTGTGTATGCACACTCACACAGAACAGGGGAAGACTTAGGAAACTGGGCCAAGAATGTATGGGAGTTCTTTCAGAAGTTTTACAAATGTCCTAGAAGTCGATAAGTATGTCAAAATTAAAAGTTGAAAAAGAGTTTGCTTAGATCAAAAAGAAAAAAGAGTCCAAAGAAAAGTCTGAAAATACAATAATGGCTAACTCACAGAAATACATGTCTAATAAATACAGAAAAGATAATTCAATTTCATATGTAATCAAAGAATCACATAAGAGCTTATATGTAATGTTGATTAAAAACTAAATGAGTTGTCAAATTAGTAAAAAGAAAAATTGAAACTCAAGGGTAGCATGAGTATGATAAAACAGAAATTATACTGTGCAATAAAACCTGTGTAAGTGTGTCCAGGTACCTCAACAGTTCATGGGTAGTAGAATTAAATATAAGCTTATTTTGGTGCAAAAATTTTAAAAAATCATGCATAATTCATAATATCTATTTTCCATGAACTTTTTGAAAGTACCCCTACAGATCTTTTTAATCATACAATAGTGAAATTCTGGTGATTTTCATTCTTTGACATTAGCACACTGTTTATAATTTCAGCTTTTTCTTTTGAAGTTACAAAAGGAACAAAAAGCTCAATTAAAAGACTTCAAACAAGAACAGAATAGTGCAGCTTGTAAAGAAAAAGTCCCTCCTTTTCCCTACAGCCCCACTGGTTGTCATTTAATAAATCATTCACAGATTGATATTAAAAAGGTTTATTTTGGGGACCAGTGCTATGGCATAGTGGGTTAAGCCTCCACCAGTGGTGCCGGCATCCCATATGGGCACCGGTTTGAGCCCCAGCTGCTCCACTTCTGATCCATCTCCCTGCTAATACATTTGGGAAAACAGCAGAAGATGGCCCAGGTGTTTGGGTCCCTGCACCCAGGAGGGAGACCCGGAAGAAGCTCCTGGCTCCTGGCTTCGGGTCAGCCCACCTCTGGCTGTTGCGACCACCTGGGAATGAACAAGCAGATGGAAGACTCCTCTCCCTCTCTCTGTCTAGAACTCAGCTTTTCAAATAAGTAACTAAATCTTTAAAAATAAATAAATAAAAGATAAAAAGGTTTATTGTATGTCTACCATGCGCCATGAACTGCTCTTTGAGCTGGGTATAACACAAATCAAGAGACAGACTCAGTTACATATCTGTAAATAATTTTACAGATATAAAAACACAAATCATAAAAACATAACTTTTTAAAAACACAAACAGGACCACATGGCCCTAACTGCTCCACAGTCTGCATTTCTCACTTTAAACATATCTTGAGCTTGTATCTTGATCCAATAGAGATCTACCTACTCCTCTATTTTTTTTTTTTTTTTTTTGACAGGCAGAGTGGACAGTGAGAGAGAGAGACAGAGAGAAAGGTCTTCCTTTGCCTTTGGTTCACCCTCCAATGGCCGCTGTGGCCGGCGCACTGCGCTGATCCGAAGCCAGGAGCCAGGTGCTTCCTCCTGGTCTCCCATGGGGTGCAGGGCCCAAGCACCTGGGCCATCCTCCACTGCCCTCCAGGGCCAGAGCAGAGAGCTGGACTGGAAGAGGAGCAACCAGGACAGAATCCGGCGCCCCAACCGGGACTAGAACCTGGGGTGCCGGTGCCGCAGGCGGAGGATTAGCCTAGTGAGCCGCGGTGCCGACCCCTACTTCTCTATTAACAAGGGTATATTTGGGCATTTCCACCATTCACAAGAAGAATCATTATTGTTCTGAAAACATTTTGAATGGTCTTAAATTTAAAAATAACACTTTTAAAATAACTTCTTAAATTCTGAATCTCTACCTCATCTCTGTCACGAAAATAAATTCCAGATGGAGCAAATAAGTATGAAAGTTTTAAAGGTTCTGTGAACAGGTGGTAATTTCCAGTGCAATAAAAAGGCTCACTCTCACAAACAAGGAAAACGCAAAATAATGGCAAAGCTTTCATCCCTCAGAGATGCGAATTTAGAAAAATTGTGGGAATGCATCTCTGTTGTGGGGACTCCCCGTCCTGTTGTAAAATTTTACAGCTGAGCTGGAGCCGAGTAAACACCTCGATCAGAACTTCCTTCCAGGGAGAACTCCGTGATATTAAAACACACCCTTGCCTCATTGCTCTGCAGCGAGTCAGTTGCCTAGGGAGAAAGACAGCAGGGAATGCGGAGGACACCAGGCAAGCTCCCCTCCCCGCTGCAGGTGGGGGAGAGGCAAGTAGTCAGAAGGAGAACCTTCGAAGCTTAATTGAATCATCTCCTGTGGGCACACAGCACGGCAGGGCACAGCGCGGCACGGCACAGGGCTAGGTGGGACTGAACTCACGTATCTCCTTTTGCCCTCTGCCGGGAGGGAATATCTTAGTTCCCGTTCCCATCCCGGAGCTGGGAGAATTAGTCCCAGAACTCCAGTTCATGCAGTGTATCAGTGCTCGCCTCATCGATCCACTGCCTTCAAGCAGAATCCTAACAGACGACCCCCGGCGGGGAGAATCCACGCCATTTTTGAAACTCCCAACAAAGAAAAGGAAAATGGCATGACTGTTTCTTTTGCCAGTTTTTAAATGACCTTAAAGCGTCTCAAGCTATGAAAAGTGCAAGTGCCAAGTGCTTGGTACCGTGATGGTGCTCTTCCGTCCCCCGCCCCGCCCCAAAGAAACCTTTTATTTAAGGAATACAAACTTCATGCATTTCGTAAGCACAACTTTAGGAACACAGTGATTCTTCCCACCATCCCCGCCCTCCCACACACACTCCCACCCCTCCCCCCCCTCCCCCACTCCCAGTCCCATTCTCCACTAACATCCATTTTCAATTTTCAGACACAGAAGACCAACTCTATGCTAAGTAAAGAGTTCAACAATTTGCACCATAAAACAAAAACAAAAACAAAATCGCTCCACAGCGGTGGAGACAAGGGCTGCTCAGAGTCATTGCATCTCCACGTTAAGCTCACTTCTTTTTGACAGTGCCCCCCCTTAACCCTTTCTCATTCGCACCTGCAAGGGTTCCTCCATGGATGTCCCCGCGTCATCTCCCTGCCTCAGAAGATCCAAAACAGACGCGGTTTCCGCCTCCCAGATCTCCACCCGTCCGCTGAGCTTCTCCACCTCTTCAGCCACTTTGAGCTGCCCCGGGAATTCTTCCTTCTCCTTTTCACCTTCTCCTCCAGCCTACGATAGTCAAAGTTACCACGAGGAAACAGTCAACACGTATGGGATAAAACAGTTTTTCCACTGAGAACTAATTCAACATATTTTAATGACACAGACCTGGGCTGTGGACAAGGGTGAGGCGTGCTTTATGACAACATGTATCACGCTCCAAATTAAAAGGTTTGTTCATGTATATTTTCTTAATTATACCATCCCTATCATTTACAGATACCGGTATCACCACTTTATAGATAAGATCAAAGCTTGGGAAATTAGGGTATTCACTCTATAAACACATTTCTAAGATTCACCTACAGTTTAATTAAACACAGGTATTGGCATCAGGAAGAAACTCCAGAGAGGAGCGGGTGTGGTGGCACCGCAGGTAAAGCCCCAGTTTGTAACACAGGCAGTCCCTATCGGAGTGCCAGTTTTAGTCCCGGCTGCCCCATTTCTAACCGTGCACTTGGGAACGCAGTAAGAGATGGCCCCAGGTAGCTGGGCCCCTGATACCTAAGTGGGAGACCCAGAAAGAGATCCTGCCTCCTGGCTTCAGGCTTGCTCAGACCCGGCCGTTGTGGTCGTTTGGGGAGAACCAGTGGATCAAAGATCTCTCTCCTTTGCTAGCTGGGACACCGTATCCATGTTCAACCGACCCCAGCTCCTCCATTTCTGGTCCAGCTTCCTGCTAATGTGCACCCTGGGAAGTAGCAGGTGATGGCTCAAGTGCCTGGGTCTCTGCCACCCATCTGGGACACTCAGAGGAAGTTCCTGGCTCCTAGCTTTGGTCTAGCTTTTCTCCGTCTCTAGCAAACATTTGGGGAATGAACCAACAGATGGAAGATCTCTTTCTCTCTCTCTGCCTTACAAATAAAATGATGACACCAAAATTGAAATTTAACAAAGAAAAAAATGGGGCCAGCACTATGGCGCAGCGGGTTAATGCCTTGGCCTGAAGTGCCGGCATCCCATATGGGCACCGGTTCGAGACCCAGCTGTTCCACTTCCAATCCAGCTCTCTGCTATGGCCTGGGAAAGCAGTAGAAGATGGCCCAAGTGCTTGGGCCCCTACACCTGCATGGGAGACCAGGAAGAAGCTCCTGGCTCCTGGATTCGGATTGGCACAGCTCCGGCCGTTGCGGCCAATTGGGGAATGAACCAGTGGATGAAAGACCTCTCTCTCTCTCTCTCTCTCTCTCTCTCTCTCTCTGCCTCTCCTTTCTCTGTGTAACTCTGACTTTCAGATAAATAAATAAATCTTTAAAAAAAAAAAAAAAGAAAGAAAAAACACAGAATCAAGTGTCGATGAAATGAAATCTTTTCCCCTGATACTCTCTCCGTATTCTGTAGGTTGATAACACCACAGCGCCACATGATGGATATGCTATTAAAGTTGTTTGTATACACATACGTTTATTAAAGAGACAGACAGAGAGAGCTTGTCTGCAGCAGCTGGGCTGAGGCCAAAGCTGAGAGCAGGAGTTCAATCCAGGTCTCAGGTGTGCATGCCAGGAGCCCCACCACCTCACTCACCCTGCTGCCTCCCAGGTTTGCATTAACAGGAAGCTGGAGTCAGGAGCCTAGGGAGCCTGGTATCAGACCCAGGTACTCAGAGGTGGGACATCAGTGTGTAAGCGGCTGGGCCAAATGCCCATCCCCCCATCAGGCATTCCCACAGCAGGGAAACACCAGCACTCTGTCCTGACAGCTGGCTAGAGCAGTTAAAATGATCCTCTAAGTATAGCTGTAGAAGTTGCGATTCTAAAGGAGGCCCATCTCCCAAACTGCAGGTCCTGCATCCTACATGTACATGATTTTTAATTCATTTCTTTGTCCCGTTTTCATATTCCTACCTATAGTCAAGGTCACCCTCCAAATTATCCAACAAAACAAGGAGAACAGTTGCATTCCCCACCCTTTTAGCAAGGGGAAGCAGGGCCCAGGCGCCAGCCCTAAGCTGCACTACTTGTGAGCAGTAGTAGGAGGTAATCTAGAGACCACGTTGATTTACAGCACCCAGAGTCCTCCCTGCTTCTGCGTGTCTGCAGAAGTCCACAGTGCAATCAGAGGTGACATAGTGCACTCACGCTAAGGCCCACTCTGTGAAGACAATAACCTATGCATTTTCCTGGACAGTAACAAGTTCTCAACCAGATACAGTAATCCATACATTCACAAGGTACTGTTTCAACAGCTTGGTGCTTTTAAAAGAAAAACAGCAAAGCTAAATTTTTTCAATACGCAAATGAAACACAAAAAGTAGGACTCCTTCACCCTTATGTTCCAGTCATGATCTCCAGAAAGTTCGGTCGATGCGTCTGTCAAAACATCAGCAGTTGGCTTTTCTTCTTTAGATGGTAGAATATTTCCAGAAGTGTCGGGAATGGGCTGATCTTGTTTTTTAATAAGTGGGAGCTTCATTTCCTGTAAAAAATTAATTGCATGAAAGTTAATGCTTATGTTTAGATTTGTAGGCTTCCATATAAGAGCCAAGATATGGCTATATTATGTTGAAATATATATTTTAGGGGGGGCTGGCACTGTGCCATAGCGGGTTAAAGCCCTGGCTTGAAGTGCAGGCATCTCATATGGGCGCCGGTTCTAGTCCCAGCTGCTCCTCTTCCAATCCAGCTCTCTGATATGGCCTGGGAAAGCAGGGGAAAATGGCCCAAGTCCTTGGGCCCCTGCACCTGCGTGAGAGACCAAGAGGAAGCTCCTGGCTCAGGATTGGCGTAGCTCCGGCCATTGCGGCCATCTGGGAGTGAACAAGCAGATGGAAGACCTCTCTCTGTGTCTCTACCTCTCTCTGTAACTCTGTCTTTCAAATAAATAAGATAAATCTTAAAAAAAAAAAAACATTTAAAAAAGAAATATATTTTTAGGATTTACCATTCAGCAAAAATGTTATAAAATTTGGGAATTTCTCAGAAAACATCTAAGCTTCATATTGTTAAAAATAAAGAATAGAATAGTTTAAGAATTTACTAACTTCTGCTTTTATGAGGCATTATATGAAATATAAGATAAATAAGGCTCATTGTATGTTCTCAAAGAGCTTGAAATCTAATAGGCAAAACAACGCATATGTTGTTATTTAGTGGTAAATGAATTTCAACAAGAAAGCTGAGTGTGGTAAGGTTTTATATATATATATATATATATATATGTTTTTTTGACAGGCAGAGTGGACAGTGAGAGAGAGAGACAGAGAGAAAGGTCTTCCTTTGCCGTTGGTTCACCCTCCAATGGCCGCCATGGCCGGCGCACTGCGCTGATCCGATGGCAGGAGCCAGGTACTTATCCTGGTCTCCCATAGGGTGCAGGACCCAAGGACTTGGGCCATCCTCCACTGCACTCCCTGGCCACAGCAGAGAGCTGGCCTGGAAGAGGGGCAACTGGGACAGAATCTGGTGCCCCGACCGGGACTAGAACCCGGTGTGCTGGCACCGCAAGGCGGAGGATTAGCCTAGTGAGCCGCAGCGCCGGCCGAGTGTGGTAAGGTTTAAGAAATAAAAGCTGGCTTGGGCACGCAGGAGGAATGAAAACATAATCCACATGAACACTACGCAGCCCTGTTCATAGCTGCATGGCTCACGGCAGCCGGAAAAGTGGGAAGAACACAAATGTGATCAACTGGACAGGTAAATATAATATGGTCTATCCGTACAATGATTGGTTGTTTTCCAGTGAAAAAGAATGAAGTCTATCACATACATGGTGCAATGTGGGTGAACCAGGGATGGCGCTGTGGCGCAGGGGGTTAAAGCCCCGGCCCGAAGCACCAGCATCCCATATGGGCGCTGGTTCAAGTCCCGGCTGCTCCACTTCTGATCCAGCTCTCTGATATGGCCTGGGAAAGCAGTGGAAAATGGCCCAAGTCCTTGGGCCCCTGCACCTGCGTGAGAGACCAAGAGGAAGCTCCTGGCTCAGGATTGGCGTAGCTCCGGCCATTGCAGCCATCTGGGAGTGAACGAGCAGATGGAAGACCTCTCTCTGTGTCTCTACCTCTCTCTGTAACTCTGTCTTTCAAATAAATAAGATAAATCTTAAAAAAAAACATTTAAAAAAGAAATATATTTTTAGGATTTACCATTCAGCAAAAATGTTATAAAATTTGGGAATTTCTCAGAAAACATCTAAGCTTCATATTGTTAAAAATAAAGAATAGAATAATTTAAGAATTTACTAACTTCTGCTTTTATGAGGCATTATGTGAAATATAAGATAAATAAGGCTCATTGTATGTTCTCAAAGAGCTTGAAATCTAATAGGCAAAACAACGCATATGTTGTTATTTAGTGGTAAATGAATTTCAACAAGAAAGCTGAGTGTGGTAAGGTTTTATATATATATATATATATATATATATATGTTTTTTTGACAGGCAGAGTGGACAGTGAGAGAGAGAGACAGAGAGAAAGGTCTTCCTTTGCCGTTGGTTCACCCTCCAATGGCCGCCATGGCCGGCACACTGCGCTGATCCGATGGCAGGAGCCAGGTGCTTCTCCTGGTCTCCCATGGGGTGCAGGGCCCAAGGACTCGGGCCATCCTCCACTGCACTCCGGGGCCACAGCAGAGAGCTGGCCTGGAAGAGGGGCAACTGGGACAGAATCCGGTGCCCCGACCAGGACTAGAACCCGGTGTGCTGGCACCGCAAGGCGGAGGATTAGCCTAGTGAGCCGCAGCGCCGGCCGAGTGTGGCAAGGTTTAAGAAATAAAAGCTGGCTTGGGCACGCAGGAGGAATGAAAACATAATCCACATGAACACTACGCAGCCCTGTTCATAGCTGCATGGCTCACGGCAGCCGGAAAAAGTGGGAAGAACACAAATGTGATCAACTGGACAGGTAAATAGAATATGGTCTATCCGTACAATGGTGGTTGTTTTCCAGTGAAAAAGATGAAGTCTATCACATACATGGTGCAATGTGGGTGAACCAGGGATGGCGCTGTGGAGCAGGGGGTTAAAGCCCCGGCCCCAAATGCCAGCATCCCATATGGGCGCTCGTTCAAGTCCCAGCTGCTCCACTTCTGATCCAGCTCTCTGCTATGGCCTGGGAAAGCAGTAGAAGATGGCCCAAGTGCTTGGGCCCCTGCACCCATGTGGAGACCCAGAAAAAGCTCCTGGCTCCCGGCTTTGGATCGGCACAGCTCTGGCCATTGCAGGCATTTGGGGAGTGAACCAGTGATAGAAGACCTCTCTCTCTCTGTCTCTACCTCTCTCTGTAACTGTCTTTCAAATAAAAAAAAATCTTTAAAAAAAATGTAGATGAACCTTAAAAACAGTATGCCAAGTCAGATAAGGCAGGCAGCAGAAACCACAAATGGTATAACACATATATCTGTGACATATCCATAATAGGCAAATCTATACCCAACAAAGTGGACTTGCGGTTGTCCAGGGCTGGGAAGAAACGGAGTGACTACAAATGTGTGCAGAGTTTCTTTAAAGTGATGAAAACGTTTTAGAATTGACAATGGTGATGGCTGCCCAACAGCTCTGTGAATATGCTAAACAGCATGGATTGATAATGCTTTCAATGAGTGAGTGGTACCGTATTTAAATTGTATCTCAAAAAGGTTGTTCCCAACAAAGGCACATACCAGCTGAGTTTTTGAAATGAACTTTCTCCATCGCTTATTCAGCCGCCTCAGTTCCTTAGAAATAGATGCTCCCACTTCATCGTTGCTGACTCCAATTAAGAAATTCCCCACTTCATTTAAAGTAATGTGCTCCACATTCCACTGGGATAAGATCTCAAAGGGAACCTACGGAACATTTGAGCAACATAAACACTTCATGACATAGTATTTTGTCTATTACCTAGAATAAGTCCTTACCAAGGATAATTCTAAGCAAAAGCAGATATAAAGAGTTTTTTATTTTATGCAAAGATCTAGACTGCCCATGCCTATCACCCGATCACCTGAGCTTATCATCTCCAATTCCTGTCTGGCAAGTGCCAGCCAGCGTGGACTCTGAGGAAGCATCTGGTCTACCTTTTAAGTAGCTGATGAACTTAGATAAGAGGTTCCATACTCGACCAAGCAATACAGCCCTCACATCTCCTTCATTTTCTCTTGGAGTCGCCAGGCCAAAAAATTACCTAGCAGCTGCCAGCCCCCATTTTTCAGGAGTCAGGTCAATAACTTGGAAGTGGCATGGTGTCCAAGAGACAGACGTGCTGTGTCTCCTTCAAAATCTTAAGAATCCTGCAAGTTCTCTTTGCAGGCCCCGGGCTCTGCAGCAGAGGCTGGGCATTGCAGTCTTAAAGCAAGTTACTTCTCGCACAGTTATGTGCATTTTAATAGAAGACCTTCTGTCCTTGAAAGACTCAACGGCTGTCGGAAGCCAAAGATGTGAATTTCCAGGATCCCGGCGACAGGCAGAAGTGATGACTCCACAAGCCCACAAGAGCTCCACTGTCACACCCACAGCTTATCACCAATTTTCCTTTTACACTGATAACCCATTTTTGCTTGAGTAATTTTAGTTTCCACTTGGAAAAATCTTTCCTCTTAAAAAGCTATCTACATCTGGGCCAGCACTGTGGTGCAGCAGGTAAAGCCGCCATCTGCAGTGCCAGCATCCCATATGGGCACCGGTTCTAGTCCCGGCTGCTCCACTTCTGATCCAGCTCTCTGCTATAGCCTGGGAAAGCAGTAGAAGATGGCCCAAGTGCTTGGGTCTCTGCACCTGCGTGAGAGACCTGGAATAAGCTCATGGCTCCTGGTTTCAGATCGGCACAGCTCTGGCTGTTGTGGCCAATTAGGGAGTGAACCAGCAAATGGAAGACCTCTCTCTGGGTAACGCTGACTTTCAAATAAATAAATAAATCTTAAACAAAATTTTAAAACGGTACCCACATCTAGTTGAAAATAAAAGAAAGAAAAATGACCTAAGATAATTATAAAGCAGACTACTGTACGAACAACAAATGAAAACAACAATAAATGGCAATGACACTTCTTCCACAAGTCTGCCCTTAAGTCTAAAGGATTTTGATTTCCTCCTCTAGAAACTCAAAAAGGTTTTAGAGCTGAAAGATATCAACCAAATGGAAAAATAAAACTTTTTAAAATGTCATTATTTTAAGGTTTCATTCATTTACTTTTACTTTTGAAAGAGCAACAGAGAGGAGAGAGAGAGAGAGAGAGAGAGAGAGAGATCTTCTATCTGCTGGTTCACTCCTCAAATGGCTACAACAGCCAGGGCTGGGCCAGGACAAATCCAGGAGCCTGGAACTCCCTCTAGGTCTCTCGCCCATGTGAGTGGCCAGGGCCCAAGTACTTGGGTCGTATTCAGCTGCCCTTCCAGGCACAACAGCAGAGAGCTGGATCAGAAGTGGAGCAACTGGGACTCAGCTCTCACTCATATGGGATGCTGCGGGTCCCAGGCAGTGGCTTAACCTGCTGTGCCCAACACTGGCCTCCCCACGTTGTGCCTTAACTGTGAGGCCAAATGTCCTCCTCCTTGCACTTTCCATAAGCAATTCTGTATATACAACTTAGACCTCAATAAAGGGGTGTGTGTGTGTGTGTCTGCAAAACCTATCATGTGCAGACAACATTTTTAGGCAATCACATTGGGAAGAAACTCTTTCCAAAAACCTTGGAAAATTTTCCAGAAGACATGTTAACTGCTCTCTGGATTCTCATCTTTGGGTTGAAACTGAGGGTCCCCAAACAAAAAAAAAAAAAAAAAAAAAAGAAAGAAAAGAAAAAGTAAACTTGAGCAGGTGCCCTAAAATGGTAAATACCTCTTTAATTTGTTCCTTCTTTGTCTCCTCAAAACAAGCCTTCAGTGAGCGAAGCTTTTCCATGTACGTTGCCCAACTCGCCAGCACTTTCTGCAGAGTGGACTTTACATTATATAGATACTTTTTATACATGCAAATGTTGCTTTCCATCACTGTGTATTGTTCATTGATATTCTGACACTCTCCAGCTACAATATTAGCAAAACAAGAAATTAATCTTAGGAAATAGGTTTTTGTTAATAAAATGACACTGTTAAGAAAACTATTTGCATGTTAATAGACAATGGCAAAATCAATACATATTCTGACAATGCTAAAGTGAAAGCAAGAATTTCCCAAGGAAAACACGCCTGTAAAAGTAATTCCTAAAGCATTAAATTATAAAGAAAGTAAAATAGATGAAATGACATTTTGAAGAGGTCATTCCATTGAAAACTAATTAAACTGCCTTACCCAGATGCTTATAAATTTCTTCACATTTTTGAAAAGAAGTATCCAGCTGAACTAGGAACCCTTTTTCTTCAATAAATTTCTGGCGGTAAAAAGAGAAAAAAAACATTGACTATGCCTTCTATTCAATGTGCGCCAAGAAATCCAGATTATGACATATATGAGGGCCATTCGAGAAGTTCAAGGAAAAGCAAAATTAAAAATCTGCTGATCTTGGTGTAAAACAAGTTTTAAATCCATGCACCATTTTTTCATAATATGCATTTTCTGTTAACTTTTTGAAGACCCCTCGTGGATACTGATGAAGTGCACAGTTGCCAACATTTCTTTGGGACCTTAATACTACAGATTTAGATAAGAGAACAGGAGAAGCAGTTCACGAAAAGGTCAGAGTTCCAAGGACCCATAATTGTATGAGCACTAGATAGGAATGACATGTGACAAGTTATCTTGATGCAGTGAGACAGCTCTACAGTGGGGTTCCTTTTGTGGGAAAAGATAAATTAAGGATTGATAGCAATTTCAAAATCTCCTACCTCACATATCTTATTAATATTGCATAATTGTATCAGTTTATCTTATTCCATATATTTTATCAATAATTTTTATTCAAAATTTTAGATTACATTAACAGATATTATTGATTACAAAAAAACTCAGAAACTACCATTAATCAAATTCTGCTATGAAAAAATACATTTCTTTGTAAGCTAATTATATATAAATGGTATGATGATTTAAATGGAAGAACAAAAATTCAAAGAAGGTTAAAAATATACTCAAAATCTATCTAGAAGGGTGCTCCCTTTTTGGGAACATACAGTATTCAAATCATAAATTGTAAATAAATTCTGAATCTCTCTTCATCATTGTTTTCAGTTTCACATTGGAATCTATACCCAGATTCCTGGATTTTGCTTGCTTTCCCCTCCATTTTCAAATGGATGGAAAAACGAGAGAAGGAGAGGCCTGTGTAACTGGCGCTTCTATGTTGCTTTAGTTTAGATCTAGACACAAGCACACTTAAATTTAAAGCACCTGAAACACTTTTCCCTATGAATTGGAAAAACTAAAGTAAAAAAAAACCCTAAGACAAAACAGAAACATACTGTTTTTCCTACTACAAATTTTTGAGAGGCTAAGATAAAAATGTTTAATGATTGAGGGGAACCATGAATGTCAGAAGGAAAAAAAATTATACAAGATTTTCAGCAAGTGAAAAAAAGAATTTTTAGAGGAAAAAAATGATTGGAATCTTCTCTAGCGTGTTGACCGGGCTGGTCACCACCTAACCGACCCAGGCAAGGATCCGGAGAAGTTGGGAAATGAAAAATGGTGCTTTCCCTTTCTCTTCCCTACACCTGCTGTCGGATTCCATCTGGGCAACATGCAGGCTAATGAGAACCACCAAGAAAATCCACCTCAGAACCTGCAGAGTTCCTGGGAAATCTTGCCAAGCGGAAGTGCAACCCCAGCACCCAGATGTGGGGAACAGTTGCCTAAGCACAAAACTCCACAGCTCACATGCCAGTCTTCCTGCAGCAATTCCACCGAGGCCTTGTTCCCGTAGCGAACGTTCCACACGTCCAACTTGGATTTCACTTCCTCCAGCAAACCAAGAACCCAGCACTTATAGTAATGGAATTCTAGAAGCAAAGCGAATCTTCTCTCCAAAATGTTGTTCAGTCTGGAAAATAATGCACATTTTTAATGATTAGCATAATATTATCCACCTAATGTAAGAAACCTGGCATTTTAAAAAATATTGGAGCTTTAAACACAAGGAACTTAGCTATAACATAGAAAGGTTTCTTTTTAAACAGTGTAAATCATGTGTCTAGATGGAAAACAATGATTTCTAGGGTGAAACACTTAACAAAGAACATTCTCTAAAGAAAAATAGTCCTCCATTGAGAAATTCTGTAAAAAAAAGTTGATTTATAAAATATTTTGCTACCTTTAAAAATTTCTATGCAACTTAGTGCAACTATAATTTAAAAGCTGACATATTAAAACAGTTTTCATTGCTAAGGCTTACAACATCCTCCTATGGTAATAAATTGCTTATAAGCAATAATTAAAGAGAAAATGTTGTAGAAAAACATCAATTAAATAATCTTTATAATATTTCACAATTAATAAAATGCCTTTGTATAGCTCCTCACATTTGATCTAGTATCCCTTGAGACAGGGACAGAGCGACTATCATTATCCTATATATTTACATATATGTATCTATTTGCATGCATATATGTATATATGTAAATACCTAGGCTATTTAAGTATATGCACATCCTATATCCATGCAAATATATCTCCTACGTATTTACAAATGAGGAGCCATACTCAAAAAGACAGAGATCAGAGTCTGCTGTAAGTCTAAAACACCTTCCATGCAGTACTTATGATCCAATAAGAAAGGAATTATGTTAGCATAATACAACGTTAATATTAACTAAAACCTGAAAAGTGATGTTTTCAGAAATTATCTCAAACTCTGCACTTTGTGGTCCCTGCAGCACTAACACGAATGGTACCAGCAGCTGTGAAATAGCAGTGTTACAAACCGTCTCTTCATCTCCTCCAATTTGTTAGGCGGCACCAATGGCAGGTGCTTTTCATCTCTGTTTTCAAACGCCATGAGCGTATTTGAATTGCTGTCACATCTATCCATCAGACTCTGGAAGGAAGCCACAGATGACACACATCAGATTTTATACCACAATCAACGGTATGTTAATCTCTCATACATAGTGTGTTTTAAAAACAAAAGCACAAGGCCCCTTTCTTTCTGTTGTGGCTTGGATATTACTTTAGCTATTGGATGGTTTCTCAAGGCTTCGTCCCCGTCCCCGGGGTGGTGCTGCCTGGAGGCGGCAGGATTTTCTGGAGGAGAGGCCGAGTGGGAGGTCCTTCGGTCAGTGGAGGCGTGGCTTTCTCCAGAGGGCTGGTATAAAAGCCTGAGTGTGGGCCCAGCCACTCTCTCTTCTGCCCGGCTCAGCCTGTGATCTCTCCACTGTCTGCCCCAGGCTCCATGTGAGTCCTAAAACCTGCATCATGCTGTCTAGACTTGGAGACACTCCAGCTGTGAGCTAAATAAACCTTTCCTCTGAGTTAGTTGCCTTGCGTATTTCACTGCAGCCACAAGAAGACAACAAATGCACTTTCTTTTTAATTAAGATTTGTGAGTAAATGTATTCCTCATCCATGCCTTAAGTTTGGATGTCTTACAGACAGGCAGACTCAATTTCCTTGGTAAAACTATTATCAAAATATTTTGCTGGCTAGTGTATTGTCTATTTGTGGACTCAAATGCCATAAATCTCACATATGGAATTCTTCCATGTTATTCCTTTTTTTAGAATTATGTCTTGACCAATTGATCTTTTTCTTTCTTTTTATGAATTTATTTGAAAGGCAGAGTGACAGAAGGAGGAGGAGAGGCAGAGAGACATATTTGCCATCTGCTGGTCCTCTCCCCAAATGGCCACAATGGCCTGGGCTGGGCCAGGCTGAAGCTAGGAGCCTGGAGCTTCATCCAGGTTTCCCCTTAGGTGCATAGGCCCAAGCACTTGGACCATCTTTTGCTGTTTTCCCAGGCCCATTAGCAGGGGGCTGGATCATTTGCCCTTGCCAGTAAGACCATGGTTGAAATGCCCGTGTCCTGTATCAGAGTACCTGGGTTCAATGCCAGGCTCCACTCCTGACTCTAGTTCTTGTTTTCTGTTTTCATTTTTTAAAGATTTATTTTCTTACTTGAAAGGCAGATCGACAGAGAAAGAGAGGGAGACACAGAGAGAACTTCCATCCACTAGTTCCATCCTCAAATGACCTCACTAGCCAATGCTGGGCCAGCCTGAAGCCAGGAGCTAAGAACTCCATCTGGGTCTCCATGAGGGTAGCAGGAGCCCTAAGCCATTTCCTGCTGCCTTCCCAGGCACATGAGCAGGGAGCTGTGGGGAGCAGCCCGGACTGGACTGAGTTACTGGAATTAAGACTTATTCTATGCATCTGCTCTCCCACAATATGGCGCTGGGAGAGAAGTAAACAGCTTCCACACAGCTGCCTCCAGTTCAACCAATAAACTGTAGGACTTGCTACTGATTGGAGGAGAGCAGCGTACTCGGCGTGTGGGCAGCCGAGTTGGGATTGGCGGAGGAGGACTATAAAGGAGGAGAGAGACGGCATGCACCAGGGAACATCTAAGGGGAACATCTATCCGAATAACACCTGTGCAGCCCCCGAGAAGAGCCGGCCGGTGGTGTGCCGCTCCCCTGTGGAAGTGGGGAATGTGGCCAGGGGGAACTGCCCTTCCACGGAGGTGGAAGGGATAGTAGCCAACCCGGGAAGAACCAGCAGCAAACCCGGGGAGGGCCGAGCAGACGAAAAGAACAGCGCAGGGTTTAGTGTCGTTCCTCCACGAAGAGGGGGAGCGACAGGGAGCTGCATCAGAAGTGAAGTCGCTGGGACCCCAACCACCTCCCGGATATGGGATGCTGGAATCGCAGGCAGTGGCTTAACCTGCTGTGCCACAGTGCAGGGCCCCTGCCATCAGCTTCTTGCTAGAGGCAGCAATGATGCTCAAGTGGTCGGGTCCCTGTTGTCCCGTGGGAGACCTGTGTTGAGTTCCCAGCTCCCAGTCACGGGCTGATGCAGGCATGTGGGGAGTGAACCAGCAGATGGGGGATACCCTCTCTCTTACGTAAATTGATTAATTTTAAAGAACTCCCAAGGGGGAATCACGTTAAATTATCCTCAAATACCCACTATCTTTCCTTCTAGAACAAAGTCTTCCTCAAGAAGAGTCCTTGGGGCCAGAGCTGTAGCACAGCAGGTTAAAGCCCCAGCCTGCGGTGCCGGGATCCCAGATGGGTGCCAGTTCGAGTCCCGGCTGCTCCACTTCTGATCCAGCTCTCTGCTGTGGCCTGGGAAAGCAGTAGAAGATGGTCCAAGTGCATGAGCCCTGCACCCACATGGGAGACCTGGAAGAAGCTCCTGGCTCCTAACTTCGGATCAGCTCAGCTCTGGCTGTTGTGGCCATTTGGGGAGTGAACCAGCGGATGACAGACCTCTCTCTCTTTCTGGCTCTCTATCTTTCAAATAAATAAAATACATCTTTAAGAAAAAAAAGTCCTTAACAAAGCATAAATTTTTCCCACATCCATTTTTCTCTTCCAACCTTGAACAAGGTCATTTTCTCCTGGGTCAGGATCATGGCTTCAGAGTAGTTCTGGGAGGCAGGCAGCTCCTCACCCACAAGCTCCTCCAGCTCCTGAAGCCACCCTTCAATGTGACAGAGAGGCGAAGGCAGGGCCTGGTTCAGCTCTGTCTTCCACGTGTTAATCTGGAAAAAAAAAAAAAAAGAGGGAGATGTTCAGTAGAACTTTCCTAGTGCACTTTCCTAGTTCACAAAGAGCATGTTTATCCTTTAACTTTCTCTCCATGCCAACACTGGTATTAGTCACACCTTTATCAGTGGCTACACCTCTTAGCTCCTCAGCGAGGAGGAAGACAGTTTGTTCAAAAGTGTAAGGAACTTGGGCATAAGAAAAACCAAATGCTTTGATAAATCTATCGAAAGTTATGGTGGGAGCAGGGATCTGCAATATTTAAAAATATTTAAAGCAATCCTCTAAGCAGCGATGGACAATTGTATTGAATGATCGTCATTTGTTGATCATGTGCCCCTGTGCTAACAGCACAAGTACACGTTCCACACAGATTTATAGTCTGTCCATCACTAGCGACAGACAAGTGCTCACAATGGAGACCGCTAGCGCATTGCTTGAATTTCTGTCCATCACCAACCCTTCGCCCCAGCACGCTCACACAATCCAGGCACTGCGCCCCCTTTCTGGGCCTTCCCACCACTCTCTACACACACCCACACCCAAGAAGACATGGAAAAAGCACAGAAACATTTTTTTCTTTTATGTAGAGAAGGACAGAAAGAGCGTCCATTCACTGGTGCACTCCCCCAATGTCTACAACGACTGAGGCTGGGTCGGGTCAAAGTCGGGAGCTTGGCCCAGCAGGTTTCCCGTGGGGGGCCAGGGGCCCAATCCTGTGAGCTCTCACTGCAGCATCTCAGGGTGTGCATTAGCAGGAAGCTGGACTCAGGACCCAGAGGTACTCAGATGTTGAACGCAGGAATCCTATTTGCGAGGCCAAGCACCTGCCCTGTGTGTGGTCTTCTAATTCCATCTTTCCATGGACTTTCTGAAGCCCCCTGGAACTTACAGATGAGTCACCAAACCCAGACAGCTGTTTCAACATACCCAAATCATGTCTTCACTCCTGCTGCCCCAACTACTTGCATTTTCTTCCTGGTAAAGCATTGTCAAAACTCAGTCACTCACACCACCATCCGTGCAGCAGCCACCAGTCACGACTCACTGTGCTAAAGCTTGGGGGTGAAGACGTGGAGGGCAGCTGGTGTGCAAAGGAGACACGGATGGTCTCCACCATGCAGCAGTAAAAGCAATTGAGACACACACGTGGCAATGCAAAGACAACACAGAGATGCTGCGCTCAAAAATAAAGGAGAATCTCGATCTACACAACTTTCAAAGTGAAGTTCAAATAGAATAAAAACATATACACAGAACACATCAACATAGTGGCCTAAGGAGAAAGAGGAATGGAAAGAAGGTATGGGTATAAAAGGAAATAAACCCACAATTAAATAAATGAGTAAGAACAAGAGCAGGGCCTTGATCGGGTCTGAGTGAAAATTGTTCAACCGAACCCTCTCCGTCAGAAGCCCTGTGAGATAAGGAAAAGTCCAGCTCTTGCCTGAACTTCCTAACCAGAGAACAGACAAGTACATGGTTGAGTGTGGGGTGCGATGCAACAAAGCCAGCAGGCACAGGAGCTGGGGGAAGGCAGAGAGGATCGGAGTGGGAGTGGGGAGTTGAAAGTATCAAGTCCACACTGAAGACCAGAATTCCTTTTTCAAAAGAGATTTATTTATGTATTTGAAAGAGCAACAGATAGAGAGGGAGAGACTGAGAAAGAGAGACCTTCCATCCGCTGCCTCACTCCCCAAATGGTCACAACAGCCAGGTCTGGGCCAGGCCAAAGCCAGGAGCCAAGAACTCCATCCTGGTCTCCCACGTGGGTACCAGGGGCCCCATACCCAGGCCATCATCCACTGTCTTCCCAGGTGCACCAGTGTAGGAGCTGGATTGGAAGCAGAGCTGTTAGAGCTCAAACCAGCCCTCAGACACGGGACGTCAGCACAAGCGGCAGCTTAGCCCCCTGCACCACAACGACTGCCCTGAGGGGCACGTTATTTTTTATTTTTATTTCTTTTAAGATTCTATTTATCTATTTGAAAGACAGAATTCCAGAGAGAGGAGGAGAGAGAGACAGAGAGGGAGGTCTTCCATCTGCTGGTTCACTCCCCAGATGGCCGCAATGGCCGGAGCTGCACCGATCCAAAGCCAGGAGTCAGGAGCTTCTTCCTGGTCTCCCATGCAGGTGCAGGGGCCCAAGGACTTGGGCCATCTTCTACTGCTTTCCCAGGCCATAGCAGAGAGCTGGATTGGAAGTGGAGCAGCAGGGACTCGAACTAGCGCCCCTATGGTATGCCAGCACTGCAGGTGGTGGCTTTACCCACTATGCCACAGCGCAAACCCCTAGAATTCTTATGCACAGTCAAAATCCAGCACCAAGACCATCTCCCTTCCTGACAACCCCATTAAGAATGCGACATTTTACCCGAATGCACATCGCTGCTTATCATTTTCTGTGTCATTTTCATTCCAAAGGTACCCAGGTGAAGGTCAAGTCCAAATTGAAACTTGCTTCACTCAAATCAACTGCATCTCATCAAAGGGCGGGCCTGAAGCCTGCACATTTTCTTTCCATGGTCCCATCCACGTAATGAATTATTGCTATTCTTAGAGTCAACTGTATTTAAGCAGGAGGAAGAAGTAGGCAAAATGTATCTATTACATGGTTTATTTGCTTCCTCATTAATTCATTCCAAAATATTATGGAGTACCAATTATGAGTATAAAGAAGGGAAATATGCAGAAGACAGACCAACAACCCAGCCCAGGTGTACAATGTGAGGACAAACCTGGGCTCCTTTCAGGCAGTAAGTGGAACGAACTGTTCATAAAACAGAGCATTAACTATGTAATATTATGGTTCCCTCTCTTCTCTCTCTCTCTTTCTCTCTCTCTCTCTCTCTCTTCTTCCCTCCCTTTTTGCCTTGAGGTTTATTTTCTCCAAAGGCATATGGCAAAGATAATTCTACAACCTTAAATCATGAACTATATGTCACTGAGATTCCAGACGGAAAAACAATGAAAACAAAGCTTCATTAGGGCAATTTTAATAGAAACAAGTTCACCATGTGCTTTTATGATATTCTTTGCCTCTGCAAAGAATACAAAGTAAACCAGAAAAAGAGAAGCTAAGAATGAGACCTCTAATTCAACTATTCTTTGCATAGCTAAAAGAAAGCTGTATACGGTTGGAATGAACCAGCCCTGTTCTTTGTGACACAGGGCCACACAGCATTTATGCAGCAAGCAAGCAGGAGAGGTAAAAAAGAAGGCAATGTTTACCCTTCATTGCTTTCCTTCCGCACTGAACACAGAAAGCTAGTTCCAGGCTTCCTTTCTCAGACAATAACTTGTGAATTTGGCTAAAAATTGAGATAAGATGTTATTGGGTCAAAATCACATAACGGTGCTATTTTCTATAACAGGCTTCAATTGACACCTTTTACTATGAATCTCTCCAACTACGGAGCTGTCCAGATCGTATTAACTCAAGTACCTGATGACTTTAAAATTAGCAAGTTTCATTTTGCTACCTTGAGAGAAGCAGCTGTCCTGTACAAAAGGAAGGGATTTCTAAACTATTATCAAAGTGCAGCGCTTAATCTCACAACATGGTAGTTTTTCTGGCTGGCCTCGTTATTTGGGAGTAATTTTTTCCAAATTACATTCAGGAAAATTAGGCCAGGTCTCTGTGGCCTGGGGCAGCCTGAACTCAACAGCCCATACCTTCTTCATCAACTTCTACTTTGTTAGAGACCTGTCACAGACAGCTGATGATGCCACGAGCCTCATCACTTGACAGGAAGATTCGTGGCGCTGCACCTGTTCTCCACCATAGCTCCTTAGAAACAGTGACTCTCGAGCCACAGCACCACCACCACGCACCACACTTGAACTTGCACCCTGACAGCCACGCAGGGTCACTGTGCTCTTCCTGTGCGGGACCTGGTGGGAATGCTTAACTTTGTGCACCACACACAGTGTCTCTGCAAGATGAATGAACTCTGTAATAAACTCAGCTTTTACTGTAACACATTTATTTCTTTGAAAAGCAGAAGGATAGAAAAAGAGGGAAAAATAGGAATGGAGGGAGGGAGGGAGGGAGAGAGGGAGGGAGAGAGACAGAGGGATTTTCCATCTGTTCACTCCCCAACTGGTCACAATAGCTCAAGCTGTGGCAGATTCCAGGAACTCCAGCCTGGTCTCCCATGTGGGAGGAGCCCAGGAATTCGGGCCATCATCCACTGCCTTCCCAGGTGCATTAGCAGGAAGCTGGCTGGGAAGCAGAGCAGCCGACGTGACTTGGCCCTCCAATAAGGGATGCAGCTTAACCTGCGGTACCACAACACCCTCCCCTGAAATAATCCCCTCTTTAATGAACTCTATTAACTCATTAAAAATCATCCCATTCAAAATGTGAGAATTTAATGATATGCAAATTACACCTCAATTAACTTCTTTTTTTAAAAAATGACAGCAAAATAAAGACATTTAGAGATCACAGCAAACTAAGCATATCCGGCACTCAGAGACAGGTGTTACAAGAGAAGTTAGAGGACATTTTCAGGCTACAGAGAAATGAGCTCAGTGGAAACGCAAAGCTACAGACAGCACAATAGAAACAGGAAGTGTCTAGATACATATAAAAGACTAAATTTTTCTTTCAGATGTGTGGCTGTTTGCAACAAAAATTAATACAACACAGTCTTGAGGACTTTGAAACATACTTGTGCTCCCTATACGATATACATGTGTCACTTATATATGTACACATAAAACAACCACAGCACAAAAACGCAAGTACAAATGGAATGCAAGTTGTACACTAAAATAGATCATAGGAGTTCACATGTTATAAGAACTTATAGAACAATATGGGGCCGGCACTGTGGCGAAGCAGGTAGAGCCAACACTTGCAGTACCCACTTCCCATATGGGCACCGGTTTGAGTCCCGGCTGCTCCACTTCCAATCCAGCTCTCTGCTATGGCCTGGGAAAGCAGTGGAAGATGGCCCAAGTCCTTGGGCCCCTGCACCTGTGTGGGAGATGTCGAGGAAGCTCCTGGCTCCTGGCTTCAGATCAGCCCAGCTACAGCCTTTGCAGCCACTTGGGGCGTGAACCAGCAGATGGAAGACCTCTCTCTCTCTCTCTGCTTCTGCCTCTCTGTAACTCTGACTTTCAAATAAATAAATCTTAAAAAAAAAAAAAAAAAGAACTTGTACAACAATAAAGTTGTTCAACTCTTCAGTAAATGTAAGTTTAGAATGTATTTTGTAGGCCGGCGCTGTGGCTCACTAGGCTAATCCTCCGCCTGCAGCGCCGGCACCCCAGGTTCTAGTCCCAGTTGGGGCACTGGTTCTGTCCCTGTTGCTCCTCTTCCAGTCCAGCTCTCTGCTGTGGCCCGGGAAGGCAGTGAAGGATGACCCAAGTGCTTGGGCCCCTGCACCTGAATGGGAGACTGGGAGGAAGCACCTGGATCCTGGCTTTGGATTGGTGCAGCGCGCCGGCCGTAGCGGCCATTTGGGGTGCGAACCAATGGAAGGAAGACCTTTCTCTCTGTCTGTCTCTCTCTCTCACTGTCTAACTCTGCCTGTCAAAAAAAAAAAAAAAAAAAAAAAAAAAACCAGAATGTATTTTGTAATTCCCTAGAGCAACCACTAAAATATCATAGGAAGAAGTAGGGTTAAAAATTTTAGTAGACAAATTGCAATGTAATTCTATATAAAATTAACAATTCAAAAAAGCTGAGAAAGGGAGGAATGGGGATACAAAAAACAGAGGGAATAAACAAAACAGAATAAAATAATATAACTAAGTTGAACCATAGCAACAATTACATTAAATGTTAATGGACTAAGTACTCCAATGAGAAGGCAGAGATTGTCAGAGCGGATGAGGAAGCAAGATCCAAGTGTGTGCCATCTCTAAAGAAATGTACTTTGTGGGGCTACTGTGTGGCAAAGTGGGTTAAGCTTCCACCTGTGACACCAGCATCCCACATGGGACCAGTTCAAGTCCCGGCTGCCCCACTACCAATCCAGCTCCCTGCTAATGTGCCTGGGAAAGCAGCAGAGAATGGCCCAAGTGCTTGGGCCCCTGCACCCAGGTGGGAGACCCGGAAGAAGCTCCTGGCTTTAGTATAGCCCAGCCCTGACCATTTTGCCCATTTGGAAGTAAATCAGTGGATGGAAGATCTTTCTCTCTTTCTCTCTCTCTCTCTCTCTCTCTCTCTCCCCCTGTTCCCTCTCTCCCTCTGTAACTCTATCGAATTAATCACTTACATATTAAATAAGGAATGGCCATGCTTAAAAAAAAAAGAAATGCACTTTAAAGATTAAGAACTCAAATAGTTTGAAAGGAAATGGAGGAAAAGCATGTGCCAAAGAAACAGTGTCAGAATGACTATACTGACAGCAGATTAAGTAGCCATGCAGAGAAACAGTATTACTAAAGATAAACAAATATTTTATGATGGTAAAATCGCCAGTGCACTGAGATACAACAGTCATAAACAGGTACATACATCATAATGAAGTCAAAATACATGAACTAAAATTTGACAGAAGATTTCGATACTCATCTCTCAGCAACTGATACAACTGGACCACATGTCGGTCAAGACATAGGGGAGGAGTGGGCACGTGGTAGAGCAGAGAAGACGATGATTAGAATGCCCACATCCCAGGTTCCCAAAGTGCCTAGGTTTGAGTGCTGCCTCCATTCTCAGTTCCGCTTCCTGCACACTCTGGTCCCAAAGGTGATGGCTTACGCGCTTGGATTCCCGCCACAGACAATGGGAGACGTGGGCTGAGTTTCTGCCTCCTGGCATCATCCTGGCCCAGTCCCAGTTGTTGTGGGCATTTAAGGAGTGACCAAGTGGGCATCTGGGGAGTGAACCAGCTCTCTCTCAGGCTGTCTCTGTCCATTTACCTCTCTCTCTCTCTCTCTGTCTTTCCAGTAAAGACAGACAGACAATCCAAACAACACTACCAAATACTTTGCTTATTTAATGTTTATGGAGTTTTATACCCAGTAACGCATAAAACATATTTCTTCTTTGCAATTTTCTATGGTTATGTACCATAAACCCAGCCTCAATAAATTTAAAAGGATGAAAATCATCGTCCCATTCAGACACACATTCACACACTCATCCTTGTATATTCTCTCTGACTCGAACCCCACTCCCTTCAAGCACCTGTTGACACTAGCACACAGTGAAAGAAACTGCAGGCAACCAAAACCGGACAACCAAGAACCCACGGCAAATACACCTTCGCATCAGCTTGCATCTGTGCCCACCAGAGCGTTAAAAATTCCGACCTGAATTTAACCACAGCCCAGATGACGCCACGAAGAAAAGTCAGGAATCCAGCTCCATGTACTGATGAAGCAGCTACCCTGTCTTCTAGAGAATTTCTCATGAGAGTCTCAAGCAAAGCCCTCACTCAACCAACCAAGGCTGCCCACTGAAAATGTTCTTCTCGGGGCAGGCGCCGTGGCTCACTTGGCTAATCCTCCACCAGTGGCGCCCGCATCCCATATGGGTGCTGGGTTCTGTCCCGGTTGCCCCTCTTCCAGGCCAGCTCTCTGCTGTGGCCCGGGAGGGCAGTGGAGGATGGCCCAAGTGCTTGGGGCCTGCACCCACATGGGAGACTGGGAGGAAGCACCTGGCTCCTGGCTTCGGATCAGCGTGGTGAGCCGGCCACAGCGGCCACTGAGGGGTGAACCAACGGAAAAGGAAAACATTTCTCTCTCTCTCTCTCTCTCTCACTCACTGTCTAACTCTATCTGTCAAAAAAAAAAAAATCTTAAAAAAAAGTTCTTCTCATCAACGTGGCGCAGTCACCTGCTGGTTGAGGCCGTCCCAGTCTCCTCGCAACCGCAACTCCTCCTCACTCAACTCATCTGGGGGCCTTGTGAGCGGCAGGAGGTCCAAGAAGGGTTTTTTTTCTTCATCGAAGGACTCCAAAAAGGACAGGAAGCTCTACAATGAGAAGAGTGTTTGCAGGGTGAAAACATGCAACTCCACTTGTAAAGTGTGACCTGCTATTTTATGATCTTTAGCTAGAGGTTATATTTAAGTTGTATTTAAATAAAAGGAAAAAATCCCTTCAATCCAGTTTCCTCTCGCTGATCTGGTTTCTTTGTGCAGAATACCCTGACCCTTCGTGTGCCATATAATGACAGAGTTTGGGGCTGGCAACTCCTGTCAAAACCACTGGATTTCTCCTGGAAGGAAGCAAGGAAGGCCACTCTGCTCTAGTAGACAGACCATGATGCCACCCGCAAAACCATGAGTCTGTCTCTTCTCCCCAGACACAGGTGCACGACAAAATAAGAATGAGCAGACATGGGGGCTGGGCACTTGGCACAGCAGTGCAGGTGCCATTTGGGATTCCCACAGCCCATTCCACAGTGCCTGGGTTTCAATCCTGGCTCAACTCCCTGCTAATGCTCACTCTGGGAGGCAGCAGGTGACGGCTCAAGTATTTGGGTCCCTGCCACCCACGTGGGAGATGCGGATGGAGTCCCAGGCTCCTGCTCTCAGCCTGGCCCAGTCCCTGCCCTTGCAGATGCTTGGGGGAAACAAACTAAAAAATAGAAGATCTCTCTCTCTCTCGTCTCTGTGTGTCTCTCTAGCTTTCAAGTAAATGAAAATAAATAGTAAAATGATAAAAGAATGAGTAGATGGAGGAATTAGGACAGTAGTCATGTTAAATGATTTTAAAAGTATTTATAATTACTCGAATTTTGAGTCAATTCTTCCCATGTTATTTTACACAAATTTTAATAAGCACCTTGTCCTTACACTCAAATATTTAATAAGGAGGAGGCAGGTGTTTGGACTAGCAGTGAACTGCAGGTTTGAACATCCACACCCCATGTCAGAGTGCGTGGGTTCAAGTCCACACTCTGATCCCGATTCTAGCTTCCTGCTAACGCAGGTGCTGAGAGAGAAAGCCCAGCTCTCAGCTTCAGCCTGGTCCAGCCTTGAGCGTTATGGACATCCGGCACTCTCTCTCTCTCTTTCTCTGGGCCTCTCAAATTTTAAAAAAAATTAATAAATAAAGCTTTTTGTAGCCTTTCCGGCGGTGACGACCGACCCACGCGAACATGCCTCTCGCAAAGGATCTCCTGCATCCCTCTCCTGAAGAGGAGAAGAGGAAACACAAGAAGAAGCGCCTGGTGCAGAGCCCCAGTTCCTACTTCATGGACGTGAAGTGCCCAGGATGCTATAAAATCACCACGGTTTTCAGCCATGCACAAATGGTGGTTTTGTGCGTTGGCTGCTCCACTGTCCTCTGCCAGCCCACAGGAGGAAAAGCAAGGCTTACAGAAGGATGTTCCTTCAGGAGGAAGCAGCACTGAAAGCACCCTGCGCCAGGATGAGTGGGAAACCTTCCCAATAAACACGTTTTGGATAAAAAAAAAAAAAAAAAAAAAAAAAAAAAAAAAAAAAGCTTTTTGTAGTTTACATTTGTGTGAAATACTGCTACTTTAAAAGTTACCACTTCCACAAATGCTTTTTAAAACACGATCTATAAATATTTTTAAGAGATTATTACTAGCATTTTTTTAAGATTTAGTTATTCATTTATTTGAAAGGCAGATTGAGAGAGAGGAGAGAGAGAGAGAGAGAGAATCTTCTATCCACCAGTTCACTCCCCAAACAGCTGCAGCAGAAGACACTGGGCAGGCCAAAGCCAGGAGCCAAGAGCTCCATCCTGGTCTCTCACATGGGTGGCAGGTGCCCAAGTACTTGGGCCGTCCTCTGCTGCCTCCCCAGGTGCCTTAGCAGGGAGCTGGATCAGAAGCAGAAGGCTGGGACTCACACCAGCACTCTGATGTGGGCTGCTGGCACTGCAAATGTTGAGTTAACCCTGATGGCACAATGCCTGCCCAACTTTATTTATTTAAAAAAATTTGTTTATGATATATTTACTTATTTTGAAAGGCAGAGTTATACAGAAAAGGAGAGAGAGAGAGAGAGAGAGAGAGAGTGTCTTCCATCTGGTTTATTCCCCAAATGGTCACAATGGCCAGGACTGGGCCAAGGTGAAGTTACAAGCCTGGGGCTTCATCTGGGTCTCCATTGTGGCTGCAGGGGCCCAAGCACTTGGGTCATCTTCCAGTGCTTTCCCAGGTGCATTGGCAGGGAGCTGGAACAGAAGTGGAGCAGCCAGGACTCCACAGGATGCTGGCATTACAGGTGGCATTTAACTTGCTACACCTCAATGTAGGCCCCCACAGTTTTTAAAAATTATCTTATGTGTTTGAAAGAGGCACAAAGAGAGAGAAGGAAAAGGAGAGGGAGAGAGAGAGAGAGAGAGAGAGAGAGAGAGAGAGAGAGAGAGACCCTATCTGCTGGTTCACTCCTGAAATGCCCACAATAGCAGGTCTGAGCCAGGCAGAAAGAAGTCAGGGGCCAGTGCTGTGGCGTAGTGGGTAAAGCTGCCACCTGCAGTGCTGGCATCCCATCTGGGTGCCGGTTCGAGTCCCAGCTGCTCCACTTCTGATGCAGCTCTTTGCTATGCCTGGGAAAGTGGTAGAAGTTGGCCCAAGTCCTCGGGCCCCTGCACCCTCACGGGAGACCTGGAAGATACTCCTGGCTTCAAATCGGCTCAGCTCCGGCCATTACGGCCATTTGGGGAGTGAACCAGCAGATGGAAGACCTCTCTCTCTCGCTCTCTCTCTCTCTCTCTCTGCCTCTGCATAACTCTGTCTTTCAAATAAATCAATAAATCTTAAAAAGAAGAAGAAGAAGAAGAAGAAGAAGAAGAAGAAGAAGAAGAAGCAGCAGCAGCAGCAGCAGCCGCCAGGAACTGGGAAATTAAACTGAGTCTCCCACAGGGACCCAGGCCATCACCTCTCAGAGTGCATTACTGGGAAGCTGGACTCTGATCTGAAGCTGAGCCACTACTCACACCCAGAGACTCTGATACAAGACGCAGCTGATTCAAGTAGCATCTTAAAGCACCGCACAAACACCCGCCCCATGTCCATAGTTATTGGTAGTGTCTTACTTAAATTTTATAAGTAAATCAGAGGATCATTAACTTACTTTAATTCTTTCTGATAATTAATAACTTGACTAAAACCTCCACTTAAGAAAGCAGAAGCTGGGGCTGGTACTGTGGCGTCGCGGGTAAGGTTGCCACCTGCAGTGCTGGCATCCCACAGGGGCACCAGTTCGAATCCCGGCTGCTCCACTTCCAATCCAGCTCCCTGTTAATAGCCTGGGAAAGCAGTGGAAAGTGGTCCAAGTGCTTGGGCCCTGCAGCAATGTGGGACCCAGAAGAACTCCTGGCTCCTGCTTTCAGATCAGCCCAGCTCTGGCCACTGCGGCCACTGGGGGAGTGAACCAGCGGAGGGAAGATCTGTCTCTCCCTCTCTCTCTCTGCCTTTCAAAAGAATAAACGAATCTTAAAAAAGAGAGACCCGAATCTGTGGTATATTACTAAGTCTAAGACATACAAGGCATCTTCAAAAAGTTCATGGAAATGTGTAGTATGAAAAACTCACACATGAATTTCAAATTCTGCACCATCATAAATCTATCTATCTATATATATATTTTTTGACAGGCAGAGTGGACAGTGAGAGAGAGAGACAGAGAGAAAGGTCTTCCTTTACCGTTGGTTCACCCTCCAATGGCCGCCGCGGCTGGCGCGCTGCACTGATCCAATGGCAGGAGCCAGGTACTTATCCTGGTCTCCCATGGGGTGCAGGGCCCAAGCACTTGGGCCATCCTCTACTGCCTTCCCGGGCCACAGCAGAGAGCTGGCCTGGAAGAGGAGTGATCGGGACAGAATCCGGCGCCCCGACTGGGACTAGAACCCGGTGTGCCGGCGCCGCAAGGTGGAGGATTAGCCTAGTGAGCCGCGGCGCCGGCCTTAAATCTATATTTTAATTCCATTTTTTATGAACTTCTTTAGGTACCCTTGTATGTGGGATCAAGGCAGCTGCAGTCAATATTGAACATCTTTTTACTAAAAAATAAACAAACAAACAAACAAACCTGAGACCAAACCTAAGCGGGAAGAAGCACAAAAAGTTTACGCAGTTCAGACCACGAGAGATGAGAACACCTAGTCCCTTCCACCCACTACGGCTCCAAACCACAGTCAGCGGTTGGGTCCCCAAGCCACACGGACCATTGAATGTTAGAATCTGAAGGGCAGGGCTTGTCATCCCTCAACACACAGGGAGACCGGGCCTTAACAGCGCTTAGCACCCAAGGCATGTCACCATGTCGCCAGCTGATTCTGGACAGAGACCTGGTGGGACGCGCAGGGGCCTGGACCATGGGCTCTAAGACACAGGGCTGCAGAACCTTCGCAGTGGCTGCTGGGAGTCCTCCAAGACAGAACTGCACACCCAGGAGAAGCAACAGAGCTTGGGCTTCAAAACCAGACTATCCGGGCCGGCGCCGCGGCTCACTAGGCTAATCCTCCGCCTAGTGGCGCCGGCACACCGGGTTCTAGTCCCGGTCGGGGCGCCGGATTCTGTCCCGGTTGCCCCTCTTCCAGGCCAGCCCTCTGCTGTGGCCAGGGAGTGCAGTGGAGGATGGCCCAAGTGCTTGGGCCCTGCACCCCATGGGAGAGCAGGAAAAGCACCTGGCTCCTGGCTCCTGCCACCGGATCAGCGCGGTGCGCCGGCCGCGGCGGCCATTGGAGGGTGAACCAACGGCAAAGGAAGACCTTTCTCTCTGTCTCTCTCTCTCTCTCACTGTCCACTCTGCCTGTCCAAAAAAAAAAAAAAAAAACCAGACTATGCTTCCCAGGAGCCACATAACGTGGGTCCTTTTTGGCTTCTTTGGCCAAACTGCAATAACACACCAAAGTCAGCAAGATGTTTGAATGTGTGCGACGCTCATCATCAGCAAGGTGCCTGGTAAACAGCAAACGCTCAGTACATGGTGACAAAAAGGATAGAGAAACAGCGGTGAGAAGTCGTACTTACGTGATACTTTTTAAAGTAGGGCTCATGTTCTGAATCTTTGAGCGCCTTTTGCAGTTTTTTCTCTTGCCGAGCCAGCCAGTCCATAGCGGCTTTCGTCTCTCCCTGCAATCCACACACACACAGGACACACACTTAAAATATATCAAAATACTCTTGGTGACTTTTTCTGACAATAAAATTAACAACTTAAAACATCAGTGAGGTAATTTCATTACAAAGCAATCACTCATTATACCAAAGAGTCATTTTGCTTGTTCACAGAACACCCTGAATTTTAAAATAAAGTTGAAACCAGCATCTGAACACCTAGTTCGAGTCCCGGCTGCTCCACTTCAGATCCAGCTCCTTTCTTTTTTCTTTTTTTTTGTCTTTTTAAGATGTATTTATCTTACTTGAAAGTCATAGTTACACTGAGAGAGCAGAGGCAGAGATAGAGAGAGAGAGAGGTCTTCCATCTGATGGTTCACAATTAGTTCCAATTGGCCACAAAGGCAGGAACTGTGCTGATCCGAAGCCAGGAGCCAGGAGCCAGGAGCCAGGAGCCAGGAGCTTCTTCCAGGTCTTCCACACAGGTGCAGGGGCCCAAGGACCTGGGCCATCCTCCACCACTATCCCAGGCCATAGCACAGAGCTGGATGAGAAGTGGAGCAACTGGGTCTCGAACCGGCGCCCATATGGGATGCCAGCGCTTCAGGCCAGGACATTAACCGCTGTGCCACAGCACCGGCCCCAGATCCAGCTCCTTTCTAATGTGCTGGAAAAGCAGTGGAAGATGGCTCCAAGTACTTAGGCCCCTGTCACCAGACCAGAAGAAGCTCTTAGCTCCTGGCTTCGGATTGGCACAGCTCGGCCATTGTGGCCAACTGGGGAGTGAACCAGCGATGGAAAACCTCTCTCTTTCTCCCTGCCTCTCCTTCTCTCTCTGTGTAACTCTGACTTTAAAATAAATAAATAATTCTTTAAATAAACAATGATCTATGTCATGATTGTACTATGGTTTACATGGGTGTATCCATTGTCAACACTGAAGGAATTGTACATTTAAATTATTATATTGTATTATATTATATATAGTTATTACTGTATATATAACTATATATTATAATTATTTTAAAATATAAGCATATTACAAAGATGTTACAACATTAACTACTGCAATAAAATATAATGTAAATTATACTTTGATTTTTTACTATTAAACCTGCAATGGGTACAACAGAATCGAGCTTGCTTGGTTCCTGCTAAGACCTACCTGAGCCTCGTCTCTCGTCACAGGGGCATCCTTTGAATACTGCAGAAACTGTGCCACATAGGTCATGATGGATTTTTCATCAGGATTGGCGACATCCACATCTGCAAGACACAGCGCACTCAGTGAGCTGTGGGCTCCGTACAGTTAATCCTCAAGAACAGGCTCGGCCTCCGTCTACGCCATCTGACTCACATTTCATCTTGAAATGACCAACCATGCACTCTCCACCCACTCTTCTTTTTTTTTTTTTAAGACTGATTTATTTATTCGTGAGGCAAAGTTACAGACACAGAGAGGGAAAGCAGAGGTCTTCCATCTGCTGGTTCACTTCGATCCAGAGCCAGGAGCTTCTCCTGGTCTCCCATGCGGGTGCAGGGGCCCAAGCCCTTGAGCCATCCTCCACTGCTTTCCCAGGCCATAGCAGAGAGCTGGATCAGAAGCAGAGCAGCCAGGACTCGAACCAGCACCTACATGGGATGCCAGCACTGCAGGCGGAGGCTTAACCCACTACGCCACAGCGCCGGTCCCCCTTGCCACCCACTCTTACTGCACAGCTACGCAGTGGTTAAGAGCTCAGCTAGAGTCAAACAGATCTAGATTGAATCCTGGGGTTACGACATGCACAGCCTTGATTTCCCAGCAAGACAGTGTCACTGTGGGTGCTAAAGTTCGAGGCAGGAACAGTCAGAGAGGGTGGAGAGAAAACCAAGCATGCTTCTTTCTAGAGACATGGTGTAGAAGCTGCTCCAGGAGGGCCCGGCACTGTGGCATAGCGAGTAAAGCTGCTGCCTGCAGTGTTGGCATCCCATATCGGCACCGGTTGGAGTCCTGGCTGCTTCACTGCCGATCCAGCTCCCTGCTGTGGCCTGGGAAAGCAGTACAAGATGGCCCAAGTGCTTGGGCCCCTGCACCCACAAGGGAGACCCGGAAGAAGCCCCCAGCTCCTGGCTTCAGAGTGACCCAGATTTAGCGGTTGCAGCCATTTGGGAGTGAACCAGCAGATGGAAGACCTCTCTCTCTGTCTCTGTCTCTGTCTCTCTGCCTCTCTGTAACTCTGCCTTTCAAATAAATAAATAAAATCTTTAAAAAAAGAAAGAAAGAATTGCTCCAGGAGCACAGGAACACACTGCGCCCAGAATCCATTCTCAACACTCTCTGCATTTAAGCACTAAAGCATTTACTAAAGCTGTCACATTGTATGGAAGACACATTCAAGTCACCCTTAAAGGTTATTCAGTCATTCACGGAACACGAAAGTTTAACCAAGGGCCTTCTATGGGCCAGGCTGTGTGCTTCATTAAAAGAGTTGTTGACCTTTGTCTCTTCCTCTCGCTGTCAGTAACTCAACTCCTAAATAAACAAATAAAACATTTTTTTTAAAAAAAGAGTTTTTGGTGGGAGTAGGTGTTCAGCACACTGGCCAAGGCTTTCTTTTTTTTTTTTTTTTAAGAATTTATGTATTTTAAGGCCGGCGCCGCGGCTCACTAGGCTAATCCTCCGCCTAGCGGCGCCGGCACACCGGGTTCTAGTCCCGGTCGGGGCGCCGGATTCTGTCCCGGTTGCCCCTCTTCCAGGCCAGCCCTCTGCTGTGGCCCGGGAGTGCAGTGGAGGATGGCCCAGGTGCTTGGGCCCTGCACCCCATGGGAGAGCAGGAAAAGCACCTGGCTCCTGGCTCCTGCCATCGGATCAGCGCGGTGCGCCGGCCGCAGCGCGCCGGCCGCGGCGGCCATTGGAGGGTGAACCAACGGCAAAGGAAGACCTTTCTCTCTGTCTCTCTCTCTCACTGTCCACTCTGCCTGTCAAAAAAAAAAAAAAAAAAAAAGAATTTATGTATTTTATTTGAGAGGCAGAGTTACAGACACTGAGAGGAAAAGACAGGGAGAAAGGTCTTCCTTCTGTTGGTTCACTCCACAAATGGCCACAACGGCTGGAGCTGCGCTGATCTGAAGCCAGGAGCCAGGAGCCAGGAGCCAGGAGCCAGGAGCCAGGAGCCAGGAGCCAGGTGCTTCTTCTGGGTCTCCCACGTAGGTGCAGGGACCCAAGCACTTGGGCCATCTTCTACTGCTTTCCCAGGCCATAGCAGAGAGCTGGATCAGAGGTGGAGCAGCCGGGACTAGAACCGGCGCCCATATGGGATGCTGGCGCCGCAGGAGGAGGATTAACCTACAGCTCCTTTGTGCCAGCCCCCACCCCCTCCTTCTATTTTCAAACCAGCTTCCTGCTATGCACAACACCCTAGGAGGCAGCAACGAGGACTCAGTTACCTGGGTCCCTGCCATCAGGTGGCAGACATGAATTGAGTTCCTGGCTCCTGGATTCAGCCTCACCCAGACCTGGCTTCTGTAGGCATTGGAGGAGTAAGCCAGTGGATGGAAGAAAAAAAAAATGAAAAATACCTCTCTCTCTCTCTTTCTCTCTCTCTCTCCCTCTCCCTCTCTCTCTCTCGCTTTCTGTCTTGCTCTGCTTTTAAATAAAAATAAACAAAAACTGAAAGAGTTCCTGGTGAAGTGTGCAAAATGTTGAATTAAGCAAATTTTAAAAGGTTAAATTCTTTACTTCCCCAAGTATATAATAAGTTAAGCAGATCGTAAAGCCACACAGAGGGATGCAAGATGTCACCGACGAAATAACACTCGATTTGAGGATCTCTCTGGGTGTGCTGCCAAAACAACCGAGGTGACTGAATGGGAAACCTCTGCCACAAGTGAATTCAGCCACATGCAATGTAACAAAGGATTAGAGAGCACGGGTATATGTCAGCAACAGTCCCTGTCAATAGGGACCCTGCTTCACCCCTGTATGCATTTAACAACCACATGGCAATGTCCCTCAAGGTGTCCATGATTAACAGAAAAACAAAAAAATCAACAACAAACACAGGGGTTGGCACTGTGGCTTCTGCCTGAGATGCCGGCACCGCATATGGGCACTGGTTCGAGTCCTGGTTACTCTGCTTCCAACCTAGCTTCCTGCTAATGCTACTAGGAAAGCATTAGAAGACAGCCCAAGTGCTTGGACCCTGCAGCTTTGTGGGAGATCTGGATGGATTCACTGGCTTTGGATCGGCCCAGTGCCTCAAGGAGTCTTAAATAATAAGTATTATAAACATGTAATAATAAGCATAGCATCATGTGTGAGAAACTCCAAGGAAAACATCTTACTCAGGACACTCAGCACAGAAATAACAGAGTCAATAAGATGCGATGCAGAATACAACAGAAGAAAATCATGACAAAGGCTCAAATCATTCCCACTGCTTGTTTTCAGCTGTAGCTTCACCCCCACCATTAATGAACTTAAATAACCGGCAGAAATCCTTAATTTCATCAAGTTCAATAAAGACTTTTAAGTTAAGTCCTCTAGGACTGAACTATAATGCTGTTACATTTGCTCATTTAAACATACTTGTTTGCAATCAACTTCATGTTGGTTCTCAAGATAAGAAGTGTTTTAAACAGAAAAGCGGCATCCTCACCTTCTGGTTCCAGCAGCCTGGGGATTTTGAGTTCTCGCTCTGCGATTCGAAAGGCCTCCTGGAGATTGTCTTTGTTGGACCTCTGCTTCGCACTGGTCATGTCAATTAGGTCTGGACGCAAGGCATGAATGACAGCCAGAAAGGCCAGCCCATTCCTCCAGCTTGATTTGAAATCTGTTATACTGACAGACTCATACCTGTCACAGAAAGACAAAACCATGGTCAACACTATCGAAAATAACATAGCAAACAGTTCTACTCTATGTACTAGTAATCAAAACTAGAACCAGTAAATTAAATAAACCATTCAAGGAGAAGAGTTTCTTTGGATCCTGCCATCCAATTCAAGTAAAATGCCAAGTTTAAAGAAGTCAGCTGAGGCAAAGCAGGTAAAGCTGCTGCCTACAGTACCAGCATCCCATATGGGCACTAGTTCGAATCCCGGCTGCTCCTCTTCCAATCCAGCTCTCTGCTATGGCCTGGGAAAACAATGGAAGATGGTCCAAGTCCTTGGGCCCCTGCACTCATGTGGGTGACCTGAAAGAACCTTCTGGCTCCTGGCTCGGATTGGCTCAGCTCTGGCCGGTGCAGCCATCTGGGGACTGAACCAGCAGATGGAAGACCTCTCTCTCTGCCTCTGCCTCTCTGTAACTCTGACTTTCAAATAAATGAAATAAATCTTAAAAAAAAAAAAGGATGAATCTTTAAAGACATCATGCTGTAAGCTAGACTTAAAAATGTTAAATACTGTATGATTTCACTCATACAAGATGTATACCCAGAGTACTCAAATTCATAGACGGTAGAATGGAGGCTGCCATGGGTCAGGCATTATCGCTCAATAGCGTTGCAGTTGTGAAGATGAAAAGAGTTCTGGTGATGGATACTGGCAACGCTTGCACAACAATGAGAAGGCACTCAGTGCCAATGAACTGTGTGCTTGAAAACAATCAATGTGCAGGTCTTATGCACATTTCATCACAATAATGAAGTCTGTTTTTTAAAACATCGTTAGCCAGCTATTGTATCTAGGGTAACATCTCTCAGGCTGGCCCAAGAGGCCCAGGTGTGATTTCCTCCTGCATGTCTCTCCCATCTTTAGAGCTCATGTTCTACAGTGTTGTGATCACACCAGCTTCACACCTGTTCCTCCTAATCGCTACACCCTGATCCCATCATGATGGTTTGGATACACTTTGGATGTATCCCTCAAAGGTTCACGTCCTTGAAGCTTGGTCCCCAGTATGATGGTGTTGAGGTGGTGGAACCATCACGAGGAGGAGCCTCATAGAAGGTCCTGAGAGTGGAAGGGATGCAGGCAGGACCCTCGTTGGCCCCTTTGAGAAAAAAAAGAGCAAACCTAACCCTTGAATCTGTCTGGCTTCCAGTCCCAGGCTGTGATCTCTTCCATATGTGCCCCATCATGGTGACAGCACCCACAGGGAACCCTTATCCAGAGGCCCAACAGACGAGGCCACCTGAGGCTGAACTGTCAGTCAAACTGCACTTCTCTATTTATTAAGCACCCAGCCTCAGGTATTTGCTTACAGCAACAGAAAATGAATGAACGCACATCTTCAAGGATATGAAGGCCTCCCTGTGGGTCTCAGTGCACAGGTGTCCTCTTCCGCAAGGCCCTCCAGGACCCCAGAAGCCAAGGGAGACCCTCACCCTCAACACTCTTGATTGTACCGGAAACTTCCCCATCCGTGTCACCATCCCTAATGATCACAGGTCATCGTCTGCTTCCCTCTCTGTGCCTTTCTCATTCCCACAGTAGACTCACTCCCAACCAGTGCTTGGGATGAAGGCAGTGTCCGAACCTTATCCAGGTTTCCCCTGTGTGTGGCAGGGATCCAAGTTCCTGCCTCCCAGGGCACACATGAGGAGAAAGCCAGAATGGAGAAAGGAGCCAGGACTTGAACTCTGGTACCCGGATGTGGGATGCAGGTGTTCCAAGTGGCATCTTCAGTGCTGTGCCAGACACGTGCCCCTCACTGTGAATTTTGATCTTTCCCCAGAGTGACATAAGCAGTCTGGTGCTCTCTCGATGCCCAACTGTGTGTTAATGTAAGTGTTCCGAGTATCTTTAAGGAAGGCGCTAGGCTAAGCTAGGATGTTGGACAGGACAGGTGTATTCAATGCATTCTCAACCTACTTACTAACTGGATTATCAATGTACTGATGGGATTATCAGGCTATCTCTCCCTCATAGGTTAAAAAATATTTGTAGAAGAGAGCTTAATGTATGTCTATTTTAATAATTCAATCAGTCATTGCTCTCTAACTGATAAGAGATCTTGAAAGTCTTGCATAAAATGTACATGCATACAAAGTTTGAGGAATATTCTAGAATAATGGAAGTTTCCTTTAATGGCCCATACAAAGCATGAAGAAATTCACCTATTTTAAAGTACGAATGAACTCATGAAAGCTACTCAGGAAATGTCTGCTCCAGTCGACCTGCGTTTTCCCACCTACTTAAGGAGGAAACAGCCTGCACTGTAACTGCAACACACTACAAAGAACTCAGCTTTTTTACACTGTCTAAAAAACACACAGGTGGTGCCTACTATATTCAGAACCATTCTATAGGTTTTTAAAAATTGATTTCTATAATATGAGGGTACTTTGAAAAGTTCATATAAAACAGAATTATAAGTTTAGCTTGGTGAAAAAGTTTGGAAATCCATGCATAGTTTTCTCATAATATGTACTTCACATAAATTTTTTGTAGATGCCTCTCCTATGTATGGATTTCAGAAATTTTCTACACCAACACAGACTTGTTTTTTAATTCCATTTTCTATGAACTTTTTTCAAAAATGATTTCTTTACTTTGTTTGAAAAGCAGAGTTACAAAGAGAGAAGGAGAGGCAGAGAGAGATCTTCCATCAGCTGGTTCACTCCCCCAAATGGCCACAATGACCAGGACTGAGCCAGTTGAAGCCAGGAGCCAGGAGCTTCTTCCAGGTCTCCCATGCAGGTGCAGGGGCCAAAGCACTTGGGCCATCCTCCACTGCTTTCCCAAGTACATTAGCAGGGAGCTGGATCTGAAGAGGAGCAGCCGGGACACTAACCAGTGCCCAAAGGGAAGCCGATGCCCATATGAGATGTCGGTGAGGCAGGCTGGGCCTTTAGTCTATTGAGCCAGAAGCGCCGGTCCCCCTGTGAACTTCTGAAGAACCCTCATACACATGACAATCATCTGGCGTAGTACCATTGTTCACAATTTACGATTGAAGAAAAGAGACTAGGTGTCCAGGGTCACCAGCTAGAAAGCACTGGAAGCCGGGATGTTAAACCCGGGTACTCTGGCTGCAGAGTACACTCTGAGACACTACGTGAAACGAACCAAGGGATAAGGGCCAAGGGGAAGGGGAGGGCCAGCCCCCCTCCCAAGTGGGAAGGGAACAGGGCAGCTCTGCAGTGACCGCAGGCACTCTACTCAGCAGAGCGCCAGCACGGGACGGCAGCTCAGCACCCATAAGCCAAAGCCAGGACCACGAAGACGAAGGTGTGGCCAGAAGCAAGCGTTTGAGGATCAGTCAAGACACCCCGAGGGAGGCCCCCATTCCATATCAGAGGGCCAGGTTCAAGTTCCAGCTCTGCTCCCAACCCCAGCTTCCTGCTAATGAGAGCCCTGGGAACCCAAGAGGTGATGGCACAGGTATTTGGGTCCCCGCCACCCACGTGGGAGATCTGGATTCAGTCCCAGGCTCCTGGCTTCACTAGGGCCGAGTATGCTGGAGGAAAAGAAGGGAGGAAGAGAGTGAAGGGGAGCAGGGGTAGGAGGAGGTGCTGACAGGTCTTAAGATGGGCAGGGGGCCGGCGCCGCGGCTCACTAGGCTAATCCTCCGCCTTGCGGCGCCGGCACACCGGGTTCTAGTCCCGGTCGGGGCGCCGGATTCTGTCCCGGTTGCCCCTCTTCCAGGCCAGCTCTCTGCTGTGGCCAGGGAGTGCAGTGGAGGATGGCCCAGGTGCTTGGGCCCTGCACCCCATGGGAGACCAGGAAAAGCACCTGGCTCCTGGCTCCTGCCATCGGATCAGCGCGGTGCGCCGGCCGCAGCGCGCCGGCCGCGGCGGCCATTGGAGGGTGAACCAACGGCAAAGGAAGACCTTTCTCTCTGTCTCTCTCTCACTGTCCACTCTGCCTGTCAAAAAAAAAAAAAAAAAAAAGATGGGCAGGGTTGGGGCTGGTGCAGTGGCATGGCGGGTACAGCCACTGCCTGCAGTGCCGGCATCCCATATGGGCACCGGTTCTAGTCTCGGCTGCTCCACTTCTGATCCAGCTCTCTGCTATGGCCTGCAAAAGCAGCAGAAGATGGTCCAAGTCCTTGGGCCCCTGCACCCACATGGGAGACCTGGAAGAAGCTCCTGGCTCCTGGCTTCGGATCAGCGCAGCTCCAGCCATTGTGACCAATTGGTGAGTGAACCAGTGGATAGAAGACCTCTCTCTCTCTCTCTCTCTCTCTCTCTCTCTCTCTCTCTGCCTCTCTCTGTGTAACTCTTTCAAATAAAAAAAAAGAGTGGGCAGGGTTATTGCTTCTTGGCCTTTTGGCTAAGATCAAGTGAAGAGAGGTCAGGGTAGGCTGCAGAATGAGCACCAGGATCGAGGCAAATGTACAATTGGGAAATGAGGTCGGTTTCATCCATTCACAAACAAGGAAGTGCTACATAGGAGGGTACTTGAAATTTTTCATGGAAAAACTGAACTAAAAGACAAGTTAACTTGAGAACAAAAAATTTTCAACTCTGCATACAAGAAATCTGCAAAAAGGTCATGAAAATGCGGATTATGAAAAAACGATGCCAGGATTGATCTTTTGTCTTCTACTCCATTTCCCACAAAGGTTTTGAAGTCCCTTCATTATTACTTAATAACAGCAGTTTTATATTTGAGTCCCAGGGAATCACAGAATATTGAAATAAAAATTACCTAACAGTTTCACCAACGATGGCCAAAACTAGCAGAAACTCATGATGAATGCCTTAACAAGAGGCACTGTATCTTAAGTTTAGCTCCTGCTCTAGAGTTGAAAAATACTAAGGAACATGGGGAAAGATAAATGATAAAGTAGGAGGGAACTTCAAAAACTTCCTGGAGAAATGGAATTAACAGATTTATTCAAATGGAAATAACAAATTTTATGCCAAAAAAGCTTTGAAATTCCATGCATAGATTTTTTTTAAAGATTTATTTATTTATTCATTTGAAAGTCAGAGTTACACAGAGAGAGGAGAGGCAGAGAGAGAGAGAGAGGTCTTCCATCCAATGGTTCCCGAGATGGCCCCAATGGCCGGAGCTGTGCCGATCTGAAGCCAGGAGCCAGGAGCTTCTTCCGGGTCTCTCACGGGGGTGCATGGGTTCAAGCACTTGGGCCATCTTCTACTAAGCAGACCACAGCAGAGAGCTGAATTGGAAGTGGAGCAGCCTGGTCTTGAACTGTTGCCCATATGGGATGCCGGCACCTCAGGTCAGGGCATTAATCCACTGCACCACAGCAACAGCCCCAATAGCTTTTTTTTTTTTTTTTTTTTTTGGACAGGCAGAGTGGACAGAGAGAGAGAGAGACAGAGAGAAAGGTCTTCCTTTGCCGTTGGTTCACCCTCAAATGGCTGCTGCGGCCGGTGCACCGCGCTGATCCGAAGCCAGGAGCCAGGTGCTTCCCCCTGGTCTCCCATGGGGTGCAGGGCCCAAGCACTTGGGCCATCCTCCACTGCACTCCTGGGCCACAGCAGAGAGCTGGCCTGGAAGAGGGGCAACTGGGACAGAATCTGGCGCCCTGACTGAGACTAGAACCCGGTGTGCCGGCGCCGCAGGTGGAGGATTAGCCTAGTGAGCTGCGGCACCAGCCAATAGATTTTTTTTTATAATATGCTTTTTCCGTGAATTTTTTGAAGACCCTTCAAATGAGACTCAAACAGCTGGAAGGTCATTTATACACAAATGAAATAAATCTGAATTTAGTATCACCATGCTTTTCACATATTTGTTTAATCAAAAAAGGAACACTGTCTCTAGAAGATTCCAGACAAAGTCCACCTACCATGTTTCAAATCTGCATAGATGATTTCCGTCTCTCAAAAAATACAGAGGATGAGCAACAAATAAAAGTGAGGCTGAAGGCAGAAATTAACCTCCCTCATCTTTGGTTAGAAATTAACCTCCCTCACCTTCCTTACTTGGAAGGAATGTGTTCCCTATTTCTGGTTCTCTTCCCCGGGCCAGTGCTAGGAGACGACAAGGAATGCCCTTTGCACTGCACAGCTCTCCTACTGCATCTTATGCCTCCAAACAGCACCCCAGCCGGTGGTTACCATGGGAAAGTCAGCATCTTGCCCTTTGTAAAACTGAAATGATGGGGCCGGTGCTGCGGCGTAGTGGGCTGGGCCTCCACCTGCGGTGCCGACACCCCACACGAGCAGCAGTTCCTGTCCCGGCTGCTCCTCTTCCGATCCAACTCTGTGCTGTGGCCTGGGAAAGCAGTAGAAGGTGGCCCAAGTCCTTGGTCCCCTGCACTAACATGGGAGACCCAGAAGAAGCTCCTGGCTCCTGGCTTCGGATTGGTCCAGCTCTGGCTGTTATGGCCATCTGGGGAGTGAACCAGCAGATGGAAGACCTCTCTCTCTCTCTCTCTGTAACTCTGCCTCTCCAATAAATAAATACATCTTTAAATAGATAAATAAATCTTTTTTTAAAAATGCTCATTCTCTTATCTCTTTGTGTACTGAGCTATTTCCAGTCAGTAGGAAACGTGCCCTTCATGAAATCACTTACACCTCCAAGAGATAATTTTGCTATTTATTCAGTGGCTCCTTTATTCATTCCACCCATTCATGAGTACACGACTACCATGAACTCACACTATGCAAAGGTCTGGGGCTATACAGTCAACTGAGACATAGCCTTGACTTTGAAAGAGCTCACCGTGGCGGGGGGGGGAATCTTTTACATTGAATTCGACCCTGCAGCGCACAGGGGAACTGTGTATGAAGAACAGACTATCTGAGCACTACTTGATTTCCACCTAGACTAGGCCACCAAAACAGGGCACAGGGGGGCAGGGAGAGACTGCCCAGATAACAAGACCTTATAGCCTTCCAAGCCAAGAGTGGCCGGGCTCAGGGACCTCCGCATTTGGAAGATTCATTGTGAAAGGAACGGAGACGGGGAACATTTCCTTTATCTGAGATGGAGGCTTCTGGACACGCGCTCCACCCAGCCAGCCTGATTTTCCAGACCTAGGAGTCCACGAGGTTGAGTGGGTGGCCTGTGCGTCTCTTCTCATCCCAGCAAGCTACTCACGTGGCACACTGCTCCTGGGCCCACAGCAGGAGAGCCTTCTTGGCGGACAGCTTCCATCTTTCTTGGGCCTTGGAGCACTTCTTAGCTGGAGGACTTGAGGTAGGAGACGAATCCACCACGCTCACCTCAGCCGCGGCAGGTTCATTGTAATTGCAAGAAAGAGTCCGGGCCAGCTCCTCGATCTAAGGCGTAACGGTGAAGACACACAGAATCAGGACCAAAATCTGCAGCCAAAGCAAGACCCGCGACAGGGCCAATGTACCCGCGGCGAAGTGAGCACTGGAAAAATCCTTGAATGACAGCATTCGCCACCTAGGGCTGCACCTTGGCCGAGCTCGGGCCATGCCTCTCCGCTCCCAGGCACACCCGCCTGCACTGAAGGAAAGCCCCTGTTTGTTTCCCTAAAGCGCTTACAGAGCATTTTCTGGAGTTCAACACTTGTCAAACTACATCGAACTGAACTAAAGCAGGCTCCTCCTCGAGGGTAGCTTTAGAGACTGGATCAGCTGAAACGCATCCTTGATCATCAACCATTCAGAACAAATGTAGGGGCTGGTGCTGTGGCTCAGTAGGTTAATCCTCTGCCTACAGCACCGGCATCCCATATGGGCACTGGTTCTAGTCCTGGCCGCTCCCCTTCCAATCCAGCTCCCCATTATGGCATGGAAAAGCAGGAGATGGCCCAAGTCCTTGGGCCGCTGCACCCATGTAAGAGACCTAGAAGAAACTCCTGGCTCCTGGCTTCAGATTGGCCCAGCTCTGGCCGTTGCAGCCATTTGGGGAGTGAAACAGCAGATGGAAAATCTCTCTCTCTGTCTCTCCCTCTCACTGTCTGTAACTCTGCCTCTCAAATAAATAAATAAAATCTTTAAAAACAAATGTACAGATTGATCAAATGCATGGACAGATAAGTCCCAAGAAAGAAAAAAAAAACCACCTCTTACACAAAAAACAATCCCATTATTGATTTAAAAAATTGAAATGTATACAACAAAATGATGGCTTTTACTATATAAAACAAGCAAAAAAAGAAAATAAATAGCAATACCAGTGATAGTTTAAGTGTGAGAAATTGAATTTTTTAAAACTAGTAGTAATTGTACAAATTGGTTCAAATTTTTTGGAGGGCAAGATAGCATCTCTCTAAAACTTTAAAGGATAAGACCACAAACAGGCCGGCGCCGTGGCTCACTAGGCTAATCCTCCGCCTTGCGGCGCCAGCACACCGGGTTCTAGTCCCGGTCGGGGTGCCGGATTCTGTCCCGGTTGCCCCTCTTCCAGGCCAGCTCTCTGCTGTGGCCAGGGAGTGCAGTGGAGGATGGCCAAGTGCTTGGACCCTGCACCCCATGGGAGACCAGGAGAAGCACCTGGCTCCTGCCTTCGGATCAGCTCAGTGCGCCGGCCGCAGCAGCCATTGGAGGGTAAACCAGCGGCAAAGGAAGGCCTTTCTCTGTCTCTCTCTCTCTCTCACTGTCCACTCTGCCTGTCAAAAAATTTAAAAAAAAAAAAGACCACAAACAGAAGTATTTGATCTACTTCTCCCAGTAACAGACATGAATGATGTGATTGGCAAACTTATTTGATTGGCATTGCTCTGCTAGGCACAGCAGACCATCCTCTTGCTCCTGGATCAGCCTACAGAACACTGACCAAAATGAACCACACAGAGCCACAAGGCAAGCCTCGGCAGCTGTGCAGGATTGACACCACCATGTTCTATGATCACACTGAAACTCTAGACAGATTTAACAGTCAAAATAAGCAGGCATGGGGCCGGCACTGTGGCATAGTGGGTAAAGCCGCTGCCTGCAGGGCCAGCATCCCATATGGGCACTGGTTCGAGGCCCAGCTGCTCCTCTTCCAATCCAGCTCTCTGCTGTGGCCTGGGACAGCAGTAGAAGATGGCCCAAGTCCTTGGGCCCCTGCGCCCACGTGGGAGACCTGGAAGAAGCTCCTGGATCCTGGCTTTGGATCAGCACAGCTCTGGCCATTGCGGCCACCTGGAGAGTGAACCATCGGATGGAAGACTTCTCTCTCTCTCTCTCTCTGCCTCTCCTTTTCTCTCTGTGTAACTCTGACTTTCAAATAAATAAATAAATCTTTAAAAAAAATAAGCAGGCCCTTGGAAAGTTAAGCAGTAGATTTTCCTGTAACCCATGAATCAAATGAGAAATCATAACGAAAATTAGAATATTTCCAACAGAACAATAACTAAAGTAGTATATGCATGCAGTAGAAGATGCAATATCTTAGAGCTGTCTATTTTTTCCAAAATGTCCCATACATTCAATGCAATAAAAACTCCAACAGACCATATGTGTGTGTGTGCGTGTGTGTGTGTGTCTGTGTGTAACTGATAACCTCTACATAAAACTTACATGAAAACACAAAAAGGAAAGAGTAGCTGAGATAACCTTGAAGGACAAGTTAGACAACTTTTACTACCAAGACTTTTACTATCAAGACTTACTATATAACTGCAGAAATTAATTCAGTATAACACTGGTGTAAATATGAATAACAGAATGGAATAGATAATCTGAAAATGGAGCCACATATGTACAACAGCATTTTAACAAGTTCATGGAAAATGAAATAAAATGGTAAGTTTATTTTGGTGCAAAAATTTTTTGAGATGCATATGAGTATGTTCAAAAAGTTCATGGAAAATTCATACAAAGAAAAAACTATGGGGCTTGGTGCTGTGGTGCAGAGGGTTAAGCTACCACCTGTGATGCTGGCATCCCATATAAACACTGGTTCGAGCCCCAGCTGCTCCACTTCTGATCTAGCTCCCTGCTAATGGCCTGGGAAAACAGTGGAAGAAGGCTCAAGTCCTGAGGTCCCTGCATCAACGTGGGAGACCTGGAAGAAGCTCCTACTCCTGGCTTTGGGTCAGTCCATCTTTGGCTGTTGCAGCCATTTGGGGAGTGACCAGGTAGAGGATTAACCTACTGCTCCACAGCACCAGCCCCTCCCACAAACATGTTTAAGGTATTCTTAAAGTAATTGAAAAGATCGAAGAAGTGTAACTGAATTTCAGGTAATACAAAAACTTGCACTAAAAATCTCAAGGCTGCAAGAACATAGGAGCATGAGGGAATTCAGAACTCCCCCTGGGGCACCCACATCCCATAGCACAGTGCCTGGGGTCAAGGCCTGGCTCCACTTCCGGCCCAGGTCTCTGCTAATGCACACCCTGGGGAGGCAGCAAGTGATGGCCCACGAACTCGGGTCCCCACCACCCACATGGAAGACTCAAACAGTACCAGGCCTCTGGCTTCAGCCTGGTCAGCCATGGCTGTTGCAGGCATTTGGGGAGTGAACTAGTGGACAGGGGGGTCTCTGTTTCTCTCTACTTTTCTCTCTGCCTTTCAAGCAAACAAAAAATAAAATTTTCGAAATCTTTTTAAAGTGCGTGGAAAATGAAATTAAAAGCTAAGTTTATGTTGGTGCCAAAACAATTCTGAAACTCACACAAGGGAGAAACAACGCATGGACTTCAAAACTGTTTGCACCCAAACCAACGTATCTTTGAATTCCATTTTCTATAAACTTTTTGAAGTGCTCTCCCGCGTCTCCACCCTAAGCTTCATGAAGTCAAGACTGTAGCCATCACTCTATCTCAGTGTCCCACAATGATCACTAAGATATGTTAACTGTTCAGTGAGAGCCACAGAATCACCAAGTCTGAAAGTGAGTTGGGAAAGAACTGGACATTGCTGGGTTATTCAGATGCACTAGACCGAGGTAGGGGGAGCCCCTCAAAAACAGGGGAGATCAGTGCAAGTTGAGTGGGTCATATTTCAAGGACTGATTCCAGAAACTTCCCTCTCCCTTCCTTGTCCCGGGAAACAAACAACAATCCGCAAACGTTTACCGCACAGGTTCTGCCCAGACCGGTTCTGACCTCACGGAGAAATCAGGCCCTCTGACAATTCAGCATTGAACTTGCAGCTGAAAGTGGTGACAACAATGGCAAAAAGTCTGCTCCAGGTTTTCTACTTGAGAGAAGCTTCCAGAGTGTGCCCTGTTTTTGGAAGCAGCTGGGGACTGACCCGAGCGGCATACAGACAGCAGTAATTTGCACAGAAAAAAAAAAAAAAAAAGCCGTATCCTCAAACTACTCACATGGAAATGCAGTATTATTGTCCAAATAAGGCCGAGGATAATGGATGGGTTTCCATCTATGATATCAGCAACATGGATATTGATGAGCTTGATCTGAAAAAGCAGGACACACGGGTTAAAAGGGAAACAAAGACTCCATGGCCTTAATCACTCTGATAATTTTGCAGGTGAACTGTATGCTCACCGATCGGTTCTTCAGGAATGTCAGGGCGTGTTCTATATTGATTCTGCACTGGAACGGATTAAGTCCTTTATCCCGCGGCTGTGATGGTCAAGCAAACATGTTACTGAGAAACCGGAAACACGCTTTTTAAAAAAGTCGACAACAACAAGTTGGCTGGTGTCATTTAAAGCTCTTACCAACTGTTGGCCCGAGAGTACTTCGAGCAGGTCCAGGAGCACATGGCCCTTTTTAATGTCGGTGAAGAGGTCTGACACAGCTGAGGGCGGCGTGTGCTGCAGAGGTCACGAGAGAAAATAAATCAGACTGCGCCCCCAACACAAGTGTGCTTCGAAAACGCCCAGGGGCCGGCGCTGTGGTGCAGTAGGTTGATCCTTCGCCTGTGACGCCAGCATCCCATATGGGTGCCGGTTGGAGTCCTGGCTGCCCCTCTTCCAATCCAGCTCTCTGCTAATGGCCTGGGAAAGCAGTGGAGGATGGCCCAAGTGCTTGGGCCCCTGCACCCGCATGGGAGACCTGGAAGAAGCTCCTGGCTCCTGGCTTCAGATCGGTGCAGCTCCAGCCGTGCGGCCATTTGGAGAGTGAACCAGTGGATGGAAGACCTCTCTCTCTCTCTCTGTAACTCTCCCAAATAAATAAATAAAATCTTTAAAAAAAAAAAAGAGCCCAGAAGGAGGGCAATTTCCTTTTAAATTAAAAGAGTGATCAAGAGCATGCACACTCCTTATCAAGCCCTGACAGGAAAAGTAGTGACCATGCTGTATCTCGTGGCAAACGCGTAGTAACACAACACTCCTGCGTGGAGCCTGCACTGAGTTTAAAATCCGTGCACGGCAGTGAGGGCAAGATGTTCAGAATCAGCCAGGAGTGACGCCCACCCGCCTGCACCTGCTCGTCCATGTGTCCTTTTTTAGAATCACAAGCATCAGGTGGGGACAGGCAGGTGGGCACAGGCTGGGGGCCCTGGGAAGACAGGCTGGCTCATCATGTGTCCAGGTTACTCTGGCAGCCGGCATCACCAAGGGCTAGAATGGCCCCAAGATCCTGATCACGGCCGCTGGGGCCCAGGCTGCCTAGTTTTGCATCCCTGCACGGCTACTTACAAGCTGTGTGATGTGGGTGAGTCACACAACTTCTCTGGGCCTGACCTTCTTTCCCCTCGGAACAGGAATAACACCATCTACCTGGCAGGAAGGTTGTCAGGAGTAGTCAAAGTCATCACAATTACAGGGCGGATGGCAGGGTCAATACCAACAAATCACCATCATTTCGCGTCCTTGAACTATTTCTGTTTTCATACTGTCTTAGCTCCTGCCGTATCAAATACACAAAAACAAGATGGAGCTGACTTTCGGCACACTCTCTCAAGAAGAGATATCCCACAACCTGTCGCGGGCCAGCGCCTTTCTTAATGGCCGGCTCGGGGCCACCTGACAAAGGAAGGGGAATTAACTACATTTCTGGCTTCATGTGCCCGTTCTTTCCTCACCTTTGCCAACTGCGAGTTTATCCAGCAGGTGAAGGTCTTCTTCTGAGTGTCTTCCTGTTCCGCTGTCAACAGAAAGAACAACACAGCTATCAAACGAGAAGCCTCGGGAACCATCGGAACACAGCCAAACTGCGCAGAGCGGTCACTCAGGGCTCGGGCACATGGCGCACAAGCTTACGACCAGCTGGGGCCCAGGGCTTTAGAAACAGCGTGGACACGCTTGCTTGCTTGTTTGTTCTTGAGAGGCAGAGAAAACAGAGAGAGAGGAGTTCACATCCCCTGGTTCACGCCCCAGATGCTAGGGGAGCTGATTCCAGATTCCTGCTAGGACACACTGTGCGAGGCACAGCAGCGATGGCTCAAGCAGTTGGGAGACCTGGATTGGGTCCCCAGCTCCGGGGCTTTGGCCCCAGCCCAGCCCTGGCTGTTGTGGACATTTGGGGAATGAAACAGCAGATGGCGGCTCTCCTCTCTCTCCCTCTCAAATAAATAAATAAAGATAAGAGTGCAAGGATAGGGGCCGGTGCTGTGGCATAGCAGGCAAAGCCGTCGCCTGCAGTGCCGGCATCCCATATGGGCGACGGTTCAAGTCCCAGCTGCTCCACTTCTGATCCAGCTCTCTGCTATGGCCTGGGAAAGCAGTGGAAGATGGCCCAAGTCCTTGGGTCCCTGCACCTGCGTGGGAGACCTGGAGGAAGCTCCTGACTCCTGGCTTCTGATCAGCCCAGCTCCAGCCATTGCAGTCAACTGGGGAGTGAACCAGCAGGTGGAAGACCTCAATCTCTCTCTCTCTCTCTCTCTCTCTGCCTCTCCTTCTCTCTCTCTGTAACTCTGCCTTTCAAATAAATAAATAAATCTAAAAAAATGCAAGGAAAGATATCAGGGGATGAAGAACAGTGAATAGCCAGTAGAGTTAGTGGCCTGGGGTTGCCCATGGACTCCAGGACTTGTTGGAGCTGGGTTGCTAGAGAGAGTGGTGTCCAGAGATGGGAGTGCATGAAACAGAGACCATGGGGGAGTTTGCGTCTGCAGGACAGCAACAGTGGATGATGGAAGTCGGGCAGATGGCAGGTGTTGCTGGAGAAGAGGCATTCAAGACGCTGAGAGCCAGGAGGTGAGAGGGTTCGTAGCTGTGTGTATCGGCTTTGCCCCGTTGTGCTGGAGAGAGCGACAGTTGCAGAAGGAGCTGAACTCTTTGGGAAATGATGGCAAATGACAGCTAGGGAGACGGCTGTAGCACTGAGGTGGTTCGATGTCCTGACATTAAAGAGGACGGAGACTGCTGGAGGCGGCAGTGAGGATCAAGGAGCTGTTAAGGAGCCCGAGCCAGAGCAGGGGGGGAAGCAGTGTTCTTAGAGGGGCCGCAGCCCACTGAGGGCAGGAAGCCAAGGCATGGGAAGGACGCTGGGGGCTGGATGGGGATTTGGTTGATGGTACATGCAGATTTCAGCCTCAGGAGTTCAGCAGAGGTAGGAGATGCAAACAACGGGAGCTTGCGCAGAAACCAATCGGAATTACAGTAAAAGGAGCCCACGAGTCCAGTGTGCGTGTGTGTGCGGCAGGTGCCCACGTGAGCATGTATGCACAATCATGCACGTGTGTGTGTGTGTGTGCTGACTGCATGAGCAGGAATTAATGATGCAGTAAAATGAGATCTGGGGAACTCAGGGCCGAGGAAGGTGGCAAAGCTGAGAATCCTGGGAGCAGAGAGGGGTGGGCGTCTGAGCGCCTGCTTATCCTTGTCCATGAGCTGAGGGGGGTCTTGGGAAATGGAAGCCCTTGACCTGTGGGCTGAGGATGTGTGCTGCCCCTGAGGGGCAGAAGGCTGGGGGTGGGGGTGGGATGGGGAACTGTGGTTCTTCCTGGGCAGGGAAGGAGAGACCCACGTGGGCTCCAGTCTCCTCCTAGACCCCTGCCTGGTTAATTACAGCAACAGTCAGCACTCCCTGTGTGCCAAAGTCCACGCCACGCACTTCAAGGAAATCGCTAAGTTCTAACCATTTGACTCCCTGTGACACGGGGACACACAGCCGCTCAGGATTTGAACCCCGGTCTTTCCGACTCACTTCAGCTTGTCTACAGCTAACTCCGCAGCAGTATTATCTCCAGGATCAACGTCAAGACTAAACCGCCAGGACTCCGCGAGCCTGTAAGACTCCTTCAGATATTCTGGAATTTTCTTTCTGCACGGCCGGGCTCAGCCTGCAGGTCTGTTTGAGTGAGGACCTCTTCTCGTGCCCCGCAGTTCCCAGGACCATTGTGTCAAGGTGCTGTGGGGACTTCATTCTTCCGTCAGTAAGAGCCATGGCCTCAGAGCGGCATTGCAGCGTAGTAGCTTAGGCACCGCCTGCAAAGCCAGCAGCCCAGAGGAGCACCTGTTAGACTCCAGTTGCTCTAGTTCCGATCCAGCTACCCACTAATGCACTTGGAAAGCAGCTGGGTTGCTTGGGGCCTGTCACCCACGTGGGACACCAGCATGGAGTTCCAGGCCCTGATCTCAACCCAGCTCAGCCCCAGCCACTGTGGCCATTTGAGGAGTAAACAAGCAGATAGAAGATTCTCCCTCCCTCTCTCTCTCTCCTCTCTCTCTCTCTCTCTCTGTCCCTTTCTCCCTCCATCTGTAATTCTTTCAAATAAATAAATCTAAAAATAAAAATAAAAATCACCTTTCTCAGCTAACCTATGGCCTTTAAAAAAAATCAAATGTTGGGGCTACCGTTTGACTTATGTTAAGACATCAGATGCCTGTTATTAATGTTACTAAATCTCCTCAAATCTTCGAGATATATATTTGCTATTTTTTTCCTCTTAATATCACCTGCTGATAAGACAATAATTCTTAAATGTATTGATGCTTATCAAAAAATGCATGCAACGCTATTTTTTTCCTCAATAAACAATCCAATCAAGTTTTTATGATTCTAAGATCCAGGTATCAAGGGACATGCACCCAATGCACATGAATTGAGATCACATATAAAGGTGGGGGTGGGGGCTGGTGTGGCATAGTGGGTAACACTGTCGCCTGCAGTGCTGGCATCTCACATGGGCGCTGGTTCAAGCCCTGGCTGCTCCACTTCCAATCCAGCTCTCTGCTGTGGCCTGGGAAAGCGGTAGAAGATGGCTCAAGTCCTTGGGCCCCTGCACTTGCATGGGAGACCCAGAAGAAGCTCCTGGCTTAAGCCCAGTCATTGCAGCCATCTGGGGAGTGAACCAGCAGATGGAAGACCTCTCTCTCTCTCTCTCTCTCTCTCTCTCTCTGCATCTCTGTAACTCTGACTTTCAAATAAATAAATAAATCTTAAAAAAAAAAAAAGTGGGAGGGACCTGTCCATTTCTGACAATAAAGCAGAAATGCAAGGAAACACCGAGAGGGCACTGTGGCCCAGGGGGTTAAGCAGAGGCTTGCAATGCCTGCAACCCACATGGGAGTGGCTGGGATTCGACCCGCCCCGGCTTCGGATCCAGCTTTCCGCTAACACATCCAGGAGGCAGCAGATAATGGCCCAATAATTTGGTCCCTGCCACCCATGGGGGAGACACGGCTGGAGTTCCGGGCTCCTGGCTTCTGCCTGGCCCAACCCTGGCTGTTGTGGGCAGTTAGGGGTGAACCAGCAGAGAGAATATCTCTCTCTCTCTCTCTCTCTCTCTCTCTCTCATTCTGCCTTTCACATAAATAAACCAATAAAACTTAAAAGAAAATAAAGTTTCACAGGGACACAAAACTAAACCTTGAGAAAATAAATAATAAAATAATAACAATAAAGAGGACTCTTCCTTATTCTTAAGGAACAAAGAGATTTTTCTACCTAGATGATAAGATGTGAAGAGGAAACTAACCAAGAATTATTATTATTAGCAGGTCCAAGAGACGAGCCTGCACTGGGGGCTTGAGGGGAGTTATGGGGATGGGGGACAGGCAGGCAAAAGGCAGCGTAAAACTGCATGCAAAGGGACCAGCGCTGTGGTGTAGTGGGTAAAGCCACCACCTGCAGCGCCGGCATCCCATGTGGGCGCCAGTTAGAGTCTCAGCTGCTCCACTTCCAATTCAGCTCTCTGCTGTGGCCTGGGAAAGCAGTAGAAGATGGCCCAAGTCCTTGGGCTCCTGCACCCCCGTGGGAGACCTGGTTCCTGCCTCCTGGCTTTGGATCGACGCAGCTCTGACCATTGTGGCCATTTGGGGAGTGAACCCACAGATGGAAGACCTCTCTCTCTCTCTCTCTCTTCCTGCCTCTCTGTAACTCAGCCTTTCAAATAAATAAATAATATTTAAAAATAAAAATAAACCTTTAATGCAAAAACAGCATCGCCTGCCTAGGGCGTCTCCCTGCTCCATGTATTTCCAAATCAAATGAGGCCTTGGTACTGAGCAGCTGGGGGCCAGGAGTTTCCCTAAGCTGGGAAGAGCTGCAGCAAAATCAAGGCTCTCACTCAATAACCAAAATTTGGAGCGGCTAATCTAATCCAAGGGTAGGCGCTCAGGAATAGCTCCTGACAGAGACATAGATTTAAACGGAAAATAGTCAACAATTTTCTAAAGGCAACCTGACAGTATCCAGGTCCTAACTGGATTAAACTCTCCTAGAAGCAAGGGCAAGTCCCGGGGAGCAAAGCAAACAGTGCACGAATCAGCTCTTCAGAAAAGGACCTGGGACGGAATCTTCCTGGCTTGTCACTCATCCTCCAAACCTAGAGGGCATTTCTTCATTCTCGAAACAGAAACCCTTGAAAGGAAACAGGACCCCTTGCTTCACGGCAAAGCAAGTGCAATTAAACACCTTTGTGGCGGCTCCGTCCAGGGGTTTCCATTCATCCCGTGACACATTTTCTTACTCCCTTACCCTTGAATGGCTGTATTAATTCCACAGGAACCAGGGCTAGGGAGCTCCCCCTATGGCAGGATAAGAAACCTTTTGTTCTGTTCAAAGGCTGACCCACTGTGGGGGGAGGAGGGAGTGTGGATTCAGAGTCACGTGCTCAAAGCCACTTAATAAATTCCTCTTGGAATGGCACACAGAGAGACTGGGTCCTTTTAATCAGTAGGCATCAAGGATAGAAAAGAGCCAAGACATAAAGAGAATAATACCATCTATTACAAAGACAATTTCCCTTCAAATGCTAAGAAATGGAGAATGAGAAATTCTTCTGATTCCTAAAGCAACTAAGACACAAATACAATGTTAGTGAATAAATGATCAACTCTTAGTCTAACATTCTAGGCTGCAACCTGTTCTAGCCTGGCTCGCCCTGACTCCAAGGCTTCTCCACCTACACTCTGCTTCCCTAGACAAGGGAATAGCTCCCGTTGCTGGATCGAGCTGGCTCATGGTTTCAGTGGCTAGGCTTCCTCTGGAATAACCAACCTGCAGTGCCTGCCACTGAATTCACAGGCGCCCCAGGCCACAGCGCGGTGCCTCACACACGTGGGCAGCCACCGGCTTTTGCCCAAATAAAACATATCCTGAACAAAGGCTCCTCCCCTAACCTGAAACAGAAATCCTCTCTCTGGCCGAGGCCTCCATCAACACTCGGTTGGATCTCCTTTTACTCCTATTACTCCAGATTGAGGGCGGCCCGTTATCTGAAAATCTGAAACCCAAAAAGGTTCTAAAATCCAAGACTTCTTCAGCAATTCACATGACACAACAAGTGGAAAATTCCACACCAGGAACCTTGTTTTATGCGTGGAGTTATTAAAAACACTAGCAGTAAGGCAGGCATGATGGTGCATAGGGTAAACTGCCCCTTGTAACCCTCACTTCCCTTATCAGAGTGCAGAGTGCAGGTTCGAACAAGTCCTCCCTAAGTGCTCCTTTTTTTTTCTTCTTTTTTTCCTGCTTTGCTTCGCATCCGGATTCCTGCAAATGTATCCAGGGAGGCAGCAGATGACGGTCAAGTGCTTGGGTGCCTGCCACTCACGTGGGAGAGCCGGATGGAGCTCCAAGCTCTTGGCTTCACCCTGGCCCCGTCTTCGTTGTTGTGGGCCCTTGCAGAATGAACCAGCACACGGAAGATAATACTTGTCACATGAGCGGCTGGCACTGTGGTGTAGCAGGTGAAACTTCTGCCTGTATTGCCTGTATCCCATATCGACACCGGTTCAAGTCCTGGCTGCTCCACTTCTGACCAAGTTCGCTGCTAACAGCTTGGGATAGCAGTGGAGGATGCCCCAAATGCTTGGACCCTTACCACCTATGTGGAAGACCCAGATGAAGCTCCTGGCTCCTGGCCTCAGCTTGGCTCAGCCCTGGCTGGTGCAGCCATTTGGGGAGTGAACCAGCAGATGGAAGATCTCTCTGTCTCTCTCTGGCTGTCTCTCCTTCTCCCTTTGTTACTCTTTCAAAAAAAATAAATAAATCTTTTTAAAAATTTTGTGGTTGATGGTGTGTGGCTTAGTGGGTAGGCTGCTAATGGCCTGGGAAAACAGCAGAAGATGACCAAGTGCTTGGGCCCCTGCCACCCATGTGAGAGACCTGGAAGAAGCCCCTGGCTCCTGGTTTCAGATTGGCCCAGTTCTGGTCATTGGGCCATCTGAGGAATGAACCAGCAGATGGAAGATCTCTCCCTGCATCTCTTCCTCTCTCTATGTAACTCTGCCTGTCAAATAAATAAATCTTTAAAAAATTTTTTTGTCAACTGAGTGTATGCACGTATACATTAAATAACTATCTGAAGGGATTTCAAAAAGTTCATGGAAATGGTATGCAAAAATAAAGTTTATTGGTACAAAAATATTTTTAATCTATGCATAGCTTTTTCATAATATGCATTTTCCATGAACATTTTGCAGCTCCCTTATACAAGACATAGTTTCATTTTTTAATTTGACAAACACGAAGCAGAGATTTAGATATACTACTTAAACTCAAAAAGCATCTGTCCCATTGTAGGACTTTCTTTAAAGGCACACCCTTTCAGAATATATAAATATTGGAGTGAGCGGTTAGCCCAGCAGTTGCGACACCCACAGCCCACATCGGAGAACCTGGGTTCAATGCCAAGGCCAGTTCCTGAGTCCAGCCTTCCGCCAATGCGGACCCTGGGAAGCTGGAGCTGATGGCTCAGGAACTTGGGGCCCTGTTATCTGCATGGAAGACTGGATGGAGTGCCTGACTCATGGCTTTAGCCTCGCCCCACCCTGGCTGCTGGCATTTGGCGAATGAATCAGCAGGTGGAAGATTCTCCCTTTCTCTCTCTGACTTTCAAATTAAATAAAAACAATTTTTTTTAATTTGTGAAAAGGGAATTAAGAGATAAGTTCAGGGGCGGGCGCTGTGGGTCAAGCTGCCGCCTGCAGTGCCAGCATCCCATATGGGCACCGGTTCGAGTCCCGGCTGCTCCATTTCTGATCCAGCTCTCTGCTATGGCCTGGGAAAGTAGTAGAAGATGGCCCAAACCCTTGGGCCCCTGCACCCATGTGGGAGACCGGAAGAAGCTCCTGGCTCCTAGCTTCGGATCAGTGCAGCTCCGGCTGTTGTGGCCAACTGGGGAGTGAACCAGTGGATTTAAGACCTCTCTCTCTCTCTATCTCTCTCTGCCTCTCTCTGTGTGTAACTCTGACTTTCAAAATAAACAAATCTTTAAAAAAGAGAGAGAGAGAGAGAAGCTCATTTTGGTACAAAAAATTTTTGAGAGAATAGGTGTTATGGTGCTGCAGGTTAAACCACCTCTTGGGACATCCATGTCGCATATTGAAATGCAAATTCCAGGGCTTGGCTCACTTAGTTAATCCTCCACCTGTGGTGCCGGCATCTCTTATGGGCACCGGGTTCTAGTCCCGGTTGCTCCTCTTCCAGTCCAGCTCTCTGCTGTGGCCTGGGAAGGCAGTGGAGGATGGCCCAAGTCCTTGGGCCCCTGCACCCACATGGGAGACCAGGAGGAAGCTCCTGGCTCCTGGCTTCAGATTGGCATAGTGCCGGCCGTAGCAGCCATTTGGGGGGTGAACCAATGGAAGGAAGACCTTTCTCTCTGTCTATATCTCTACCTGTCAAATAAATAAATAAATAAATAAAATGCAAATTCCAGTCCTAGCTACTCCTGCTAATGCTCCCAGGAGGCAGTGGGCGATGGCCCATGAACTTGGGTTTCTGGATGGAGTTCCTAGCTCCTGGCTTTGTCCTGACCCAGAACTGGCTGCTGGGGACATCTGGAGAGTGAACCAGCAGATAGAAGACCTCTCTCTCTCTCTCTCTATCTCTCTCTCTCTCTCTCCCATTCTCTATCACTCTGCCTTTCAAAAACAAATACGTATTTTTTATTTTAATCCATGCAGTTATCTCATGCTATGAATTTTCCACGAACTTTCTGAAGACCCCTTGCATACATATTTTGTGTTATGTCAAAGACGTGCTAATAAGACCCAGCCGCCATTCCCTCAAACGACACTGCTAACTCGCTATTACCCAGGACGGACATGGTAACGGGGATAATTAAATCTGGACAATAACACAACACATTGTAGCCATGTGTCTCAACAGACATCCATACACTCTTAATCGAGCTATTATCCAATAGAAAGAGAAGAAAAATGTAAGGCCACCTCCCCTACGGCTTCTCTTGGAGACTACAGAAATAAAGAAAGCGACCAATTAAGGCAATAAAAACACACAGGCACACAGAATCCAAACAAGCCTAAAATATGTGAAGCATAAACAGGAAAAAGCCTGCGACTTAGCTATAACTGGGGAGAGTATCAACCGAGAGAGAATAATTTCCTCGCCACCAACCACAAACAAACAAATAAGTAAGAAAGGAAAACACACAGGACCAAGCCCGAGCTCCGTAAAGCCAGCCCGGGAGGTGACTCCCGGAGAAGGTAGCTCACAAGCACAGTGCACGACCATTCTGAACCTCGAATTCTTTGCCTTCGCCTGGAGGAAACTATGTTGTCCCTGGGGCACCGGCCCCCGCCAGTCAAATGCTGCATTTCTAGACTGAAATCACACCCCAACTTCCAACCCAGCCTGGCACGCGCTCCCCGATGGCGGGTTTCACACCAGCGTCCGTGACACCTGCCATCCTTGCTCCCCCCACACCCCCAGCCCGGACCAAGGCAACCTCCCACCAAAGCCTGCCAAGTCCGCCCCCCGCGGCGCGGCTCGCACTTCCTTCTGCACAACTCCTGGCTCACAGCCCGCCTTCCCCTTCCATCCACACCCGCAGTTCAGGCCTGGGAGGCCTCCGCGCAGCCCACCGAGCCGCTCCGCCCGCGCCTACACGCCACCCACCCACGCCTCCCCCTCCGTGCGCTCCCCCAGCCCGGGCCCCAGCCTGTGCCACGCCCCCACCTCTGCCTCCTTCACCTGCTCGGGTTTCAGCTCAGCGGTCCGTGTCCTGAAGAACTCCTAAGTCAACCTCAGCATTCTGTTTGCTTTCCTAAGTTCCCAGGGGGTCCTTCCCATGTCCATTTCCCACTTCTCTCCGTTTGTCATCCACACTGGAGAGCCAGGCTACCTGTGCTATTTACTGGCTGTGCGCCTCAGTCTTCCCATCTGAAGAATGGGCACCGCAGTGCCTCCGTCACAGACTTGTTAGCAGGATTAAGTACCTCTGTGGACACAGATCAGAGACAGAACAACTGCAGCCCACAGGCCAAATCTGGCCTGCTTACTTGTTTCTGGAAATAAAGCTTTATTGGAAAACAGACACAAGCCATTGCTTCAAGTATTGCCGACGACTGTTGTTATGCTACAGTGGCAAAGTTAAGTGGCGGCAGACAGAGACCATATGGTACTCAGAGACTAAAATGTTTACTATCAACCCCCACCCCACCCCAGAAAACCCTTGTCAATCTGTGGCAAAGATGGTGCTTCATCCACACAAATAAAAATTAGTTACGGGGGCCAGTGCTATGGCGTAGCGGGTAAAGCCACTGCCTACAGTGCCAACATCCCATATGGGCTCCGGTTCTAGTCCCGGCTGCTCCACTTCTGATCCAGCTCTCTGCTATGGCCTGGGAAAGCAGTAGAAGATGGCCCAAGTCCTCAGGCCCCTGCACCCGCGTGGGAGACCCGAATGCAACTCCTGGCTCCTGGCTTTAGATCAGCTAAGCTCCAGCTGTTGCAGCCATTTGGGGAGTGAACTAGCGGATGGAAGACCTCTCTCTCTCCCTCTCTGCCTCTGCCTCTCTGTGGCTCTGCCTTTCAAATAAATAAATCTTTAAAAAAAAAAATAGTTACAGCGCACCTTGAAAACACTGGGCTCAGTGACAGAAGCCAGTCACAAAATACCACATACAAGGGGACTTCAAAAAGTCTGTGGAAAATGGAACAAAAAGATGATTTATTTTGTTGCAAAAGAAATGCTGAAGTCCGCGCATGCAAGGATTCTTCCAAGCGTTTCTGGAGAATGCTTATTAGGAAAATGTTCATGAAAATGCCTCTCGGGAAAAGCCCAGGCGCGGATTGGAATAAATGGTTAAAGGGCTGGGGGAGGAGGCAGCTTTTCCTCAATGCAGAGACTGGAACGCTTTGTGGAAAAATCGGTGACGTACGACTGATGGTTGTCACGGGAGTGAACCACACCCTTGTACAAACACCTGGGAGTCTGACACTCGGTCTTTGTTTCTAACCTCTCTGGAACGCAGCTCCTGGCTCTGGAGGCAAATCTTGGGTTTCGAGCATAGAAGAAGGCACCCAGATGACAGATAAGCAGCCCAGATTCTGGGCGCTATTTGTCTCACCCGAGTTGCTCAATAAGCATCTGTGGAATTAAATTAAAAAATCACTGCATCTCATGTAACACCTTTTTTTTTTAACTCTTCACTACCTCTTATCTACCACGGCAAACTGCGAATGCCTTTCTTGTGAAAACCACGGATGTGAGCCTGAACACCCGGGCAGTGAGCCAAGCGCCTCTGACTTGCTAAGCGCACAAGAACCAGGCTGCGCTGCACAGAGCCGCGCTGCGATTGTAAATCAGGGACTCCGACAGCAGGGAAAGCCAGAGTGACTCAGCATTATTGTTCCAATGCAGGCTGCCTGCCGGGTGTTCTGCTTCCCACCCTCACACACCTCCTTGGAGAAACGACTCTGCCAACTGATGGGACTGATTTCCAAATGGGACTCGTTCTCCAGACAGCGGAGGGAAAGAGAAGGGCCTGGCAAAACCAGTGATGAGCTAATAGACTCCGAGTCGTTAATAGGATGTGTCTCAACGCAAATCCACTATGCCATGGGGCTATCCTTTCTCTTTCTTTTTTTTTAAGATTTATTTACTTGTTTGAGAGGTAGTTACAGAGAGAGAGGTCTTCCATTGCTGGTTCACTCCCCAAATGGCTGCAACAGCTGGAGCTGCGCTCACCCAAAGCTAGGAGCTTCTTCCGGGTCTCCCACGCGGGTGCAGGGGCCCAAGCACTTGGGCCATCTTCTACTGCTTTCCCAGGCCATAGCAGAGTGCTGGGTTGGAAGAGGAGCAGCTAGGACTTGAACTGGCGCCCATATGGGATGCCGGCGCTGCGGGCGGAGGATTAACCTATGATGCCACACACATGAGGGGCCCAGAGGGCTTGCTGAAGCAAGACATGGCCAGGAATCAATGGGAAGTTGGAGGTAAGGAAACATGACCATGTTTCATTAAAGCCACCAGTGAAGAGCTCAGGTAGGCATTTTATGAATGAGAAGAGGGCAGCACTCCCAGAAGAAGGGTTTTTATTCACTCCTCCAAGAAAGCATCTATCGAAAGCCTACTGTGGGGCCAGCACTGTGGTGTAGCAGGTAAAGCCACTGCCTTCAGTGCCAGCATCCCATATGATCGCCGGTTCAAGTCCCAGCTGCTCCTCTTCCAATCCAGCTCTCTGCTGTGGCCGGGGAAAGCAGTGGAAGATGGCCCAAGTCCTTGGGCACCTGCACTCTCATGGGAGACTCGGAAGAAGCTCTTGGCTCCTGGCTTCAGATGGGTGCAGCTCTGGCCGTTGTGGCCAATTGGGGAGTGAACCAGCGTATGGAAGACCTCTCTCTCTGTCTGTCTGTCTCTCTCTCTCTCTCTCTCTCTGCCTCTCCTTCTTTCTCTGTGTGACTCTGACTTTCAAATAAACAAAATAGATCTTAAAAAAAAAAAAAAGCCTACTGTGTCTCAGATAATATGCTAGGCGTCTCACATCTGGTGGAGGAGAAATTCAAATCCAGATGTGTCCAACTCAGACTCCATGTTCTTTTTATGAAACTTCAAAATCAGCTGAAATGACAGTCTCAGGGCCAGTCTGGCTGCCAACGTGTCTCCTCCTCTCCTTCAAACCCAAGCGTCTCCCAAGAGTAAATCTACACTCTCTTCACTTCGTTCCCTACCACCTACCACCCAAACCATTAGACGCCTGTTGCCTCCATCACTCCACTTAATTCTCAGCCAGGCCACCTACAGTATCCCCACTGCTGAACTCCACGGCCACCTCCCAGCATCGCCAACACTGCCTCCTACCCTCTGCTTCTTGGAACTCTCTTCTGTGGACTCCATGGTGCCACGCTCCTGTGGTTTTCTTCTGCTTTTCCCAACACCCCTTCTCAGGCTCTGCTTTGGGTTTATTGTCCTGTTTCTCCATCTGTTCTCCCTAGACACTTCTTCTCTTATTCTAGATATTTTCATCTATTCCAACGAAAGAAATTTTATTTTATTTGAAAGGCAGAAAGATGAAGAGAAAAGTACAGAGAGAGAGAGAGAGAGAGAGAGAAAGAAAGAGAGCTCCCATCTGTTTGTTCCCTCCCCAAATTCATGCAACAGCCACGCCTGGGCCAGGACAAAGCCAGGAGCTGAGAACTCCATCCAAGTCTCCCACACATGGGCGGCAATCACTGCTGCCTCCCAGAGTGTGCATGAGCAGGAAGCTGGAATCAGAGATGGAGCTGGGACTAGAACCCCAAACTCTGATACAGGAGGTAGGCAACCAAGCAATGTCTTAACCACTGTGCAAAAAAAAACCCATTATTTATCCACTAATGACGCCCAAATCTTTACTTCACTTACTGAGCTTCCCGCCTGTATGTCCCATTGTTGTCTGGGCACCTCCACTTGGTTGCTGCATAGACACCTCCGCTGAATATTTACAGACCTGAGTCATCACCCCTACCCAAATCCCTCCCCGATCAAAGCTGTTCTCCTATTTTTTTTTTTTTCAATCAATGGCTCTATCAACCACTCCTTTGCCTGAGAAGAAACCTGAATCATCTATGAGACTTCCCTGTCCCTGACTGTCCAACCTCTCATCAGGCAGAAGTCCTGACACCGTGAGATAGCTCCTGCATACCCATTTCTCCGCATCCCCATCATCACTAGACCAGGACGGCACTGTCTCTGAGCTGGACTTACCTGACCTAACCTGGTCTCTCTAGCTTCACACTCACTCCCGGGAAGCCTCCACCTCACACTGCAGCTTTTATTGGGGGTGTTAACCCAAGAGAGTGCTTGAACCCCCGAAGCACAGGAAACAGAAGAAAGGAGACGAGAGTTCGGCTGACTGAAGAGCTCCCTGCACAGCAAAGGAAACAGGGCAAAGAGATGACTAACAACAGCATGGGAGAAAACCCAGGCAAGTTATCCATCTCACAAGAGGGTTAACCAGAATACAGAAGCAACTCAAAAACTCAACAATAATAATTATTACGATGCACTTCAAAATGGGCAGTAGATGCAGGCATTGGCAGTAGTAGTTAAGACACTGCTTTGGGGGCTGGTGCTGTGGCTCACTCGGTTAACCCTCCACCTGTGGTGCCGGCATCCCATATGGGCACCGGGTTCTAGTCCCGGTTGCTCCTCTTCCAGGCCAGCTCTCTGCTGTGGCCTGGGATGGCAGTGGAAGGTGGCTCAAGTGCTTGGGCCCCTGCACCCGCGTGGGAGACCAGGAAGAGGCACCTGGCTTCTGGCTTCGGATTGGCATAGCTCTGGCCATGGCGGCCATTTGGGGAGTGAACCAACGGAAGGAAGACCTTTCTCTCTGTCTCTCTCTCTCTCACTGTCTAACTCTACCTGTCAAATAAAATAAAAAAAAAGACACTGCTTTGGACACCACATCCCATATCTGAGTGCCAGGGTTCAAGTCCCAGTTGCAGTTCCTAATTCCAGCTTCCTATTAGGGAGCACATTGTGTGTGTCTGTGTGTGTGGGTGTGTGTACCCATGCCTTTAAATTAATAAATAAATAAAATTTTTAAGTTTTAAATGTATTTATTTATTTGAAAGGCATAGAGACCCAGAGAGAGACACCTAGGGACAGATCTGCAACCCACCGGTTTACTCCCCAAATGCCTGCAGTAAAAATAAAATCTGCAATATCTGGGGCTGAGCCACGCTGCAGCCAAGAGCCAGGAACTCTGGGTCTCCCACTTGGGTGGTAGGGACCGAAACATTTAAGCCATCACTCACTGCCTCTCAGGGTGCACAGTAGCAGGAAGCTGGATCAGAGTGGAGGTGGGACCTGACCCAAGACACTCAGACCCGGGCTGCGAGCATCCCAAGAGGCAGGTTAACCTGCTGCAACTGCAACATCAGCTCCTAAAAATGTACTTTTAAAACCTAAAAATAAGGGGCCGGCGCTATGGCATAGCAGAGAAAGCTACCACCTGCTGTGCTGGAATCCCATATGGGCGCCAGTTCGAGTCCTGGCAGCTCTACTTCTGCTCCAGCTCTCTGCTGTGGCCTGGGAAAGTAATGGAAAATGGCCCAAGTCCTTGGACCCCTGCAGCCATGTGGGAGACCCGGAAGAAGCTCCTGGCTCCTGGCTTCAGATGGGCTCAGCTCCAGCCACTGCAGCCATCTGGGGAGTGAGCCAGCGGATGGAAGATCTCTTTCTCTCTCTCTCTCTCTCTCTCTCTCTCTCTCTCTCTGCCTGTCTGTAACTCTTTCAAATAAATAAATAAATCCTTTAAAAATAATAAAAATAAACAGTAGATCTAAACAGCCATTTATCAAGAAGACACACAGTCAACAGGTATATGAAAAAGAAGGGTTTAAACTAATCATCAGGGAGATGCAAATCAAATTCACAATGAGATATCTCTCATCCAGACAGAATGGCTATTAACAAAAAATAAATAAACAAACAACACAAAAGATAAATGCTAGTGAGAATATGGGACCCCCTGCACACTGACGGTGGGAATGCTAAATCAGTGCAACCGCTGTGGAAAAAAATAGAGAGATTCTTCCAAAAAATTAGAACCAGAATTGCTCCATGATCTAACAGTACTTGGGCCCTGCACCTGCATGGGAGACCAGGAGGAAGCACCTGGCTCCTGGCTTCGGATCAGCACAGCACGCCAGCCGTAGCAGCCATTTGAGGGGTGAACCAATGGAAAAGAAAGACCTTTCTCTCTGTCTCTCTCTCTCTCTCACTAACTCTGCCTGTCAAAAAAATAAATAAATAAATCACACAATGGGGCTGCACCATAGCACAGTAGGTTAATCCTCTGCCTGCGGCACCGGCATCCCATGTGCATGCCAGTTGTAGTCCCGGCTGCTCCTCTTCAAATCCAGCGCTCTGCTGTGGCCTGGAAAAGCAGTGGAGGATGGCCCAAGTGCTTGGGCCCCTGCACCCGCATGGGAGACCTGGAGGAAGCTCCTGGCTCCTGGTTTCGTATCGGCTCAGCTCCAGCTGTTGTGGCCATCTGGGGAGTGAACCAATGGAAGGAAAACCTCTCTCTCTGTCTTTCCCTCTCACTCTCTGTAACTCTACCTCTCAAATAAGTTAAATAAAAATCTTTTTAAAAAATCACACAGTTCCCCATAAATATGTACAACTTCATATGCATGTTTTAAAATTTTTTTTAAAGATTTATTTATTTATTTGAAAGTCAGAGATATAGAAAGGCAGAGGCAAAGAGAGAGAGAGGTCTTCCATCCACTGGTTCACTCCCCAAATGGCCACAACTGCCGGTGCTGGGCCGATCTGGAGCCAGGATCGAGGAGCTTCCTCTGGGGCTCCCATGCAGGTGCAGGAGCCCAAGGACTTGGGCCATCTTCTACTGCTTTTCCAGGCCACAGCAGAGAGCTGGATGAGAAGTAGAGCAGCCAGGACTAGAACTGGAGCCGACATGGGATGCCAGCACTGCAGGCGGCGGCTTTACCTACTATGCCATAGCGCCAGCCCCCATGCCCTTTATCTTGTAAGGTAAAACTACTGACGCCCTGTGCAGAAAAGGTGGAAAAAAAACAAGGCATGACCAGTGAGGGCTGCTCCATCCCACAGGTGAGCAGCCAGAGCATGTGGCCACTCTTTCTGCCATCTTCCTCCCACGCTTCTTCAACACGCATCACTGCACTGACCAGGAGAGAGATCATTCATCCAGAATCTGCTGTCTCTTTTCCAAAGACACACACATATACAACTTCAAGCACTGCGTCTCTCTGACAAAATCGCTCCCATCCTTCTATCCACTGCTTTTAAGTGACTCTAAAAATACCCAGTGGTCGTGAACTTCAGGTCTCATACACACTGAGAACCAGACCTTTGCCAAATTCCCCTGGACAGGTTTAGAAAAACAGTCATTCGGGAAACTGGCACTGCCAAGTGTGGAAATCAGATGAGGGAAATTAATATCTCAAAGACAGACGTTTCAAATGGCCCCCAATTTTTAGAGCTTTCAGCCACACAACCCACCAAATGGTTCTGAATTGAGGTACTACATTCACTTGCTAATTCCCCGTTTTCAGAGTAACATTGATGCATGTTGGATTTTCCTCTAACACACCACTTCAAGCTCTGGGTGATTACCCTCCTGCCGACACGCAGGCATACACAAATGCTCAAGAAATCTGCTATCCCATGGGGCTAACTAAAAAGGATTTTTACTTCTACGAAGAGTGAATGAGATCTTTGCTAGCCCACTTTACAGCACTCTCAATGACCCTGGATTTATCTTGCCCTAGTTTTCAAATGTAACTGACCCGGAACAAAGCTTATCTCCAACTCCTGGAAAAAACAGAACCAAAGTTCCCAGAAACCAAGACTCTGTATGGAACCTAAGGGGGGGCCGGGGAAGTGCATTTTTTTCCTGAAAACCACTGCACAGTGCAAATATCACAAGAGCTCTGTTCTTTTCATGTAATTGGAATTTTTTTAAGATCATAAAGTTTCAGGCCGGCGCCGCGGCTCACTAGGCTAATCCTCCACCTTGCAGCGCCGGCACACCAGGTTCTAGTCCCAGCTGGGGCGCCAGATTTTGTCCCAGTTGCCCCTCTTCCAGGCCAGCTCTCTGCTGTGGCCAGGGAGTGCAGTGGAGGATGGCCCAAGTGCTTGGGCCCTGCACCCCATGGGAGACCAGGAGAAGCACCTGGCTCCTGCCATCGGATCAGCGCGGTGCGCTGGCCGCAGCGTGCCGGCCGCGGTGGCCATTGGAGGGTGAACCAACGGCAAAGGAAGACCTTTCTCTCTGTCTCTCTCTCTCACTGTCCACTCTGCCTGTCAAAAAAAATTTAAAAAATAAAAAAAATTAAAAAAAAGATCATAAAGTTTCACAATATCAAGGCAAGCAAAACTCCAAGAAAATACAGCAAGAGACAACATCAACTACTATGATTATCAACAGGAACTTTCTGGAAGTTTCTATGCTGGTACAGTACAACACTGACAGCCAGTGACGGGCACAACTTGATCATTTTCTCTGGGTTGAATAAATCTAGTCAGCCAAAACAGCCCCAGAGATGATTGGCTTTTATTCATAAAAACTGAGCCGTTTGAACTAGTTAGGGAAGCAAACGCATTATCTGCAAATACACAAATTTTCTTATTCTTCATTCATTATTTGGAGCAAAATCTCACCCTGCACACTTGGCTGCAAAGGGGCAAACAGTCCACCCAGAAGCCTTTTACAAACTTTCAGAAGTGCATGGGGGAAAAGTGCAATCAAAAGGTACGAAAGGTAATTTTATTTTGCTGTATTTTTTTTAAATCCCTGCACCTTCTTCATAACATGCATTTTCCAAGAACTTGTTGAAGACTCCTTGTATGCATAGATTGCAAAATTTCCTATGCCAAAATAACTTACCTTTTAATTCCATTTTCCGTGAACTGGATCAAATGCCCTTGTATTAAACCCGTCCCTCTGTCTCGGACTTCACAGCCACAAAACAGAACAGACTTTTTCCCAGGAACATGACACTGAAGCTGTCCTTAGCCCCCAGTACCAGGGACACACCTCACTGCTTCGTGTCTAAACAAATCCATGTTTCCAACCTACTTCACAATTTTCATGAACCCTGAACAGCTTCCCTGGTTCAGGGGACTTTATAGACCTTGTTTTTTTTATACTGGGGTGGCCACTCAGTTACTCATTATACAACTATTTATTGAAAGCCTAAAATATTCAGAAATTTCAGTGGCAATAAACACACACGCATTTCAGATGCCCCTACCTAAAACACACTCAGAGAATCAGAAAAGCTCAGGAGTGTGATTGATCAAGTCACAGCACAGAGCAGAGCAGACAGGAGGGAAGCAGCGACTACACGAGCTCAGGAAAAAGACAACAAACTCCAGGGAAATTCTCAACACACCGCTCACTTCCTACAGTAGGAGAATCACACAGGCACTGCTAAAAGTTCATGGAGAGAGATCTCAAAGAGAAGCTTATTTTGGTGCGAGACCCGGCTGCTCCTCTTCCGATCCAGCTCTCTGCTGTGGCCTGGGAAAGCAGCAGAAGATGGCCCAAGTCCTTGGGCCCCTGCACCCACGTGGGAGACCCAGAAGAAGCTCCTGGCTCCTGGCTTCGGATCAGCGCAGCTCCAGCTGTTGGGGCCAATTGGGAAGTGAACCAGTGGATGGAAGACCTCTCTCTCTCTCTCTCTCTCTCTCTCTTTCCGCCCCCTTCCTCTCCCTCTCCCCCTTTCTCCCTCTTTCTTTCTCTCTCAAATAAATTCAATTAAAACCAAAAAAAAAAAGAATGACTAGATCTGCATCTCAGGTCATTTTCTCACTGCACGACACCCACTGGCAGAAGTCCACGGAGCTTATGTATTTCTCTCCGATCCCCAATCTATTCCTCTTTGTACCTGAACACCGAGCACGCTGCACGTGGTTGGCACTCAGCATTTACCAAACGACCCACTAGAAGCAAACCTTACATCTTAGTAGGGAGCTTGTAGTCTAACCCACTACACGTGGACTACTTTTTTTCTCCGAGAGTAGAGTTATTTCTTTATTTCAAATGGGCAGATACCCATTGGATGGACATATCATGTACACCTTGATGTTTTGAATACATGTGTGTTGTGGAATGGTTAAATCTAGCAAACTAATGGCCTCACATTTTTATGAGGAGAGCATATGATATCCACACTCTTTATGATCTTCAAGAATACTATGTCATCAACTATAGCCACCTCGCTGTATGATCGGTCTCTTGAAATTTATTCCTATCTAACTGCAATGATGCCTCCCTAACATGGCTAATTGTAATGTTACTGAAAACAACACATAAATGGCAAGCGTCCCTTCAGCTGGCTGCTCAGTAAATAATGCATACATTTAGATGGAGCAATAACCTAACTACAGACTCACACTCCACTGCTGAGCCCCACCAAGTAACGGCAGCTACCCAGAAAGCATGGGGGGCTTTTCAGTCTTCTAAAACGTCATCCAGACAGTAACAGCACTCAATAAGCCACATGAGCATTGTTGGAAATGATGCAGTAACTGGGCGGCTTCGTTTTTACACAGCTGGCTCCCCATTCACCAGCACTGTGCAGGATGCTACTAAGCCCCTCCTGCAGCGGCAGAGGTAACAGGATACACCTGCTTGCTAGATCCGTGTCTAGGTAATGATAGCATTCTGTAGCTGGGTGCTGTTTGCCAAAGCACTGGCCTGCTTCATTTTTGAAAACAAAATCATTTGCTTCTGGGATAGGTGTTTGGCCTACCAGTAAGACACCAGTCATGAAGGCCATATCCCACCCTGGAATTCCTGGGTTTGATTCTCAACCACAGCTTCCTACTTAGGCAGACCCTGGGGGGAAGCGGTGATGGTTCCAGTAACCGGGTTCCTGGCACCCATGCGGGAGGCCTGGGTTGGGTTCCTGACTCCTGGCTTCAGCGCCCAACCCCAGCCATTGCAGTCATTATCAAAGTGATAGGAGCTCGCTCGCTCACTCTCTCTCTCTCTTTCTCTCTCTCAAATAAATAAAATTTTTTTAAATAATAACTTGCTTCTGCTACATAACTATTCTGTTATACAATGCCTGTCCTTTTATGACCAACAAGTTACATTTGTTTGTTAAAAAAGAAATAACAGGCGGCTCCTCTCGCGGGGATTGGCTGTTGGCGGCGTTGCGGCTAAGCTCGTGTGCGGCGGCGGTGTCGGCAGCGGCTGCAAAGGGAAGAGTTTGGCGCGATGTCTCATACCATTTTGCTGGTACAGCCTACCAAGAGGCCAGAAGGCAGAACTTACGCTGACTATGAATCTGTGAATGAATGCATGGAAGGTGTTTGTAAAATGTATGAGGAACATCTGAAAAGAATGAATCCCAAAAGTCCGTCTATCACATACGATATCAGTCAGTTGTTTGATTTTATTGATGATCTGGCAGACCTCAGCTGCCTTGTTTACCGGGCTGATACCCAGACATACCAGCCTTATAACAAAGACTGGATCAAAGAGAAGATCTACGTGCTCCTCCGCCGGCAGGCCCAACAGGCGGGAAAATAATGGAGTGGAAGCAGTAGGGGGATGGGGGTGGGCTTGGAACACAGGTGTGTACAGCGTGCTGTAGTGGGAGTTTTGTATTATAGTGATCCTGTTTCCACTTGGTACACTCTAGCCAGATTGAATGTATCAGATGAAGTGTGAGAATGTTGTTCAATCTGAAACCCCCATTGCCCCTTTTTTCTTTTCTTTTTCTTCCCTTTTTTTTTTTTTTACTTAAACATTTTTATGAGGATTTAGATGGAATTTTTTTGTCAGTTAATGTTGGTTCCAGAGCTTCAGACTGTTGAGATCTGCTTTATAACAGTCACTGTACTAACCCTTGGAGATGGGGTGGGGGGTGGCTCAGTTTAGTTACATCCTCAAGGCAAACTCTTAGTGGAAAATAAATGTTCTTTAGTTATAAAAAAAAAAAAGAAATAACAATAACAATAACAAATAACAATACACGAGGGAAGCTCCCCAAACAACTCAAACACCCCGCCATTGACATTTCAGCTTCTCAGGAAGAATCAGCCAAGTTCACTCATTACTGTGATTTTCTTCTTTTTTTAAGACTTATTTATTCAAAAATTAGAGAGAGACAGAGAGAGATCTTCCATCTACCGACTCATTCTCCAAATGGCGGCAATGGCCTGGATTGGGCCATGCTGGAGTCAGGAGCCTGGAACTCCACACTGGTCTCCTATGTGGGTGTCAGGGACCAAGCCCTTGGGCCATCCTCCACTGCTCTTCCAGACATCAGCAGGGAGCTGGGTCAAAAGTGCAGAACCCGGGACTCGAACCAGCACCCATATGGTGTGCAGCATCACAGGTGGCGGCTCTATCTGCTGCATCACAACACCAGCAGCTACGGGATTTTCTAATGGGTTCTCCACCTGCGTCATGCTGTTCATCTTTTAAAAGCATAGACAATTCCCCAGAACTCTTTGTAAGAAACCGTTTATCTGCACACTTTACTTTTAGTGAACTGACACAAATACGTAATGGTCTTCTTATTTGATTCCTAGAAAAGCAGTTAATAAAAGCACAGTGAATAAAGTGAACAATGTGCACATTATGTGTGCGACCACAATTATGAAGGAGCTCAACCTGAAATCCTTGGAGGAAATCTACCTTATTATCCATAGCCAATCGCTGCAAAGTCCTATTGAGTCTTCATGGTTCCCCATACTTTCTTTTTTTAAAGATTTATTTACTTATTTGAAAGTCAGAGTTACACAGAGAGAGGAGAGAGAGAGAGAGAGAGAGAGAGAGAGAGAGAGAGAGAGGTCTTCCTTCCATTGGTTCACTCCCCAGTTGGCCGCAACGGCCGGAGCTGCGCTGATCTGAAGGTAAGACCAGGAGTCTCTTCCGGGTCTCCCAGGTGGGTGCAGGAGCCCAAGCACTTAGCCATCTTCCACTGCTTTCCCAGCAGAGAGCTGGATCAGAAGTAGAGCAGACTCGAACCGGTGTCCATATGGGATGCAGGCACTGCAGGCGGTGGCTTTACCCGCTAAGCCACAGCGCCGGCCCCTTCTCCCATACTTTCAATCTCTCCACTGTCATCCCATCTCAGGCAAACATCACCCACCACCTAATGTTTGCCAGCGCTTCCTAACTGGTTTCTCCAACTCTATTTTCTTTCCCTTTTCCAGTCTACCTATACTTCAAAGCCACAGTAAAGCCCTTAGACACAACTCCAACCCAAGCTCATGTCACTCCCAACTCCCAAGACCCAGGAGCCGTGCCCTGCCTAACAGCACAAGCTCTAACTCTGTGTGCCTCAGGTCAACTCCTTGAAGGATTTAACCAGAAACACTTCTCAAGGGATTTCTACCTTGCTCTCAAAGAGCACTGAATAGCAAAGATTCTCTCCAACTTGGAACTTCTGTGATACTTACCCGACTTCACCCCAACGGTTTCCATCATCACATTCGCCTGATGCCTCACAAATTACTCCCTGGACATCCCTTTCCCACCTGAAGGATCAGTGGAGATGTTCTTTCAAACAAAATAGGCAGTTAGTATTTTCTTAAAATAAAATAGAAGGAAGAACTCATTACTGTGCCAAGGGAGAAATCCCAATGGAGAGAGTTAGAGGGATTCGATAATGAAAATATGGCTAAAACAAATAGTTTTTAAAGACAGCTATTTATTTAATGATTTTAGTGTCTTGAATGCATATGTCTCAAATTTATTAAAAATGTGGGCCATTCAGAGTAATTCAAAACACACATGAATCCATGCAAATTCATAAAGACCATTCCTTTCTCTTCCTAACCCTTAGCAACTCCAATGCTCTTCTCCCCATTAGAGGCAAAGAACATAAACAGGCCCCTACCAAAAGTAGCCTGAAACTCCCTTCATAGGGGTCTTTTCTCCAGGATCCCACAGAAGACGAGCAAAGAGCGAGAACTCACTTGCTTACCGTCCTCGTAGGGATTTCAGCAAAGCGCAGCCTAGAGTTCAGGCTCCGGTTTGCACAGCCTATCAGCGGTGAATCAGACAGCTTAATACTCTCAGGGTGTGGCCACAACGGCCTCGCCTTAGATGAAGTTTGTGTTGGAATAAAGTAGGCTTGGGAGGTCAATTAGGCCATGCCACTGTCTGTGTCTGCCTCTTTCATAGAAGGTTCTGAAGCGGAACGGGATAAAAAAAAAAAAAAAAACCTTTACATAAAGTCTCTCTTCTCATAAGACCCCAAGGACCGTCAAGCACGTGTGAGTTCTATGACAGGCACCTCTGCCTGCATAGCAAACAAAGCCAAATGTTTCTCCAGCTAACACCTTTGCTTAAGTAGTACATGATGGAAATAACATCTATCAATTCTTTTTTGCCCAAATAGCTCATAATCCTGCCATGAGTTCGAAGTTACCATTAGAAATATATACAACTTCCTTCCTCCTCCCCCTCTCCTTCCCACCCTTCCTTCCCTCTGTCTGTCTGCCCACTGAAACAACACGAGCTACGAGAGCCATAACAAACCCACTGCCAACAACACAGCAGTTGACCCTGGGAAATCAATTCTTGTCACACTTCAGCTTCCAGTCCCTAGGCATGGAAACTCTCCATGTGGTTCCTCTCTCAGGTGTACCCAGTTAAGGGGGAACAACCCTTCCACGGCAGCCACTTGAAGACATCACAGGACTGGCTGCCCACCTGTCCCATCAGGGCAATGCGCGCAGCACTCCCAGCCCCTGGATACATCCTCCTGACTGGTGGGTGCACGTACAACACGTTACATTGCGAAACAGCCCGGGCTAGTCTCCTACAGTACCGCAGGTTATATAACGGAGTACAATCCGAAGCGTGCTAGGAGAAGCCACTCATTTCTCAGTGAAGTGCAAATTAATTGCAACTGCATTGTCAACCAGAGAGCACTAATGTGACTTGAAGTTGCTCATCCACCCTCTGGATGGAAAAGTTTGCTACCGTTGACAGGATAAAGCTAAGATTACATGTTTGCTAGAAGAAGTTGCCTCTCTCAGATTGTCCTTCGAGTTATGTCAGAGGGGGTACAACACGGTAGGGGGTAAAAAAACACCAATATTGCAAGTCAAAACTTGGGCCGGTGCTGTGGTGTAGCGGGAAAAGCCGCTGCTTGCAGTGCCGGCATCCCACATGGGCACTGGTTCAGGTCCTGGCTGCTCCACTTCCGATCCAGCTCTCTGCTACTGCCTGGGAAAGCAGTAGAAGATGGCCCAAGTCCTTGGGCCCCTGCACCCACGTGGGAGACCTGGAAGAAGTTCCTGGCTCCTGGCTTTGGATCGGCACAGCTCCGGCCATTGCAGCCAATTGGAGAGTGAACCAGCTGATGGAGAACCTCTCACTCTCACTGTCTCTGCCTCTCCTCTCTCTGTGTAACTCTGACTTTCCAATTAATAAATAAATCTTTAAAAAAAGGATAGTAAGTATACCCTGAGTGCCCAAGTAGATAGAGCAGAACAGAGGAGGGAGTCACCTCCTGGCCTGGGAGAGGCCAAGAGCTCAAGGACAAGGCTGTCTGGTTGACCTTGGGACAGATGAAGGACCGAGGAGTTGGATTCTTCCAGGGTTGGAGGACGGACCAGAGGACCCCACGGGGAACAATCTAAACAGCAGCACATACACAACGAGGAGTGTGGCCCTACAAGGAAATGCGGGGTGGCCGCAGCAGGTGTTTGCGGGGGTGGGACGGGAGATCCAGGCAGAGAGAAAACAAGCCGCAGATGAGGAAGGGCTGTGAGTCTACACCCTAGTGTGATGGAAGCCACTGGAGAGAGATGCCAGAACCAGGACAGTGAAACAGGAATTCTGCTTTACAGCTTTCCCGGGAGGTTTCTGCTCTAGCTAGGTGCCCTGCAAAAGAAGAAAGCCTGGAAGACGAAGATTTTGACTGTAAATACATAAGCAAAAATGACAGCGCCTTTACTGAGCCCCTACACCGTGCCAAGCCCTTAGCAGGCTGCACTGCACACCTGCAACACAGCTGTACCGCGGGCATTGTCATCCACACTTCCAAAAGTCTGCAGAAAATGGAATTAAAAGATAGGTTCATTTGGGTACCAAAAAATCTTGAAATCCTGCATACAAGGAATCTGCAAGCAGTTCAAGGAAAAGGTGTATTATGAAAAAATTATGCACTGTTGCATAGTGGGTAAAGCCGCCACCTGCAGTGTCGGCATCCCATATGGGCACCGGTTCAAGTCCCAGCTGCTCCACTTCCAGTCCAGCTCTCTGCTGCGGCCCGGGAAGGCAGTGGAGGATGACCCAAGTCCTTGGGCCCCTGAACCCGCATGGGAGACCAGGAAGAAGCTCCTGGTTCCTGGCTTCGGATCGGCACAGCTCCGGTTATTGTGGCCAATTGGGGAGTGAACCAGTGCATGGAAGACCTCTCTCTCTCTCTCTCTCTCTGCCTCTCCTTCTTTCTCTTATGTAACCCTGAATTTCAAATAAATAAATTAATCTGTAAAAAAAATAAAAAATTATGTATGGATTTCAATGATTTTTTTGCACTAAAACAAGAATATTTTTTAATTCCATCTTGCCAAGACCTTTCTGAAGTACCCACATATGAGGAAACTGGGACTCAAGAGAAAGTCTCTAGTCCAAGTTCAAACAGCTACTAAGTGACAGAGCCAGCATTAGAAATTAGACTTACCTGACTACTTATTGCAGCCAAAACTTTAAATGCAACTTCACAGGAAAATAAGAACACTTTTTTTTTTCAGTAAAGTGAAAACTTAATTCTAACTACTCATGAATATTATGACACTATTAAAAATCTACTCACTGAAAATTTGTAAAATTAGTAACTCAAGGCTACCTCTCAATAATTTAAGTATTTCTTACTCTATACAAATCCAATGTTTCCTTTTATAAGTCTGGAACTTATATTTTATTCCAAAACCTGTTGCTTTTCCATCTCATGATGGAAGTCAAGAAGTTAATCATTCAAAATGAATTTGTAATCAAAGAGAAAAATATCAGAAAGACAGTAATTTTTAAATCTTTATCATAAATCCCTCAAATGAATCTATGACTTTTAAGGAACATTCTAGAAGTGTTCAGAATACTATCCATAGTCTTAAAATTTCCTTTAAAATAGCTGGTCATAGCCTATCTCTTTTATAGCTGTTAACCTTACACAATCCAAGATTTGCTTCATCAACAAAAGTGGAACGGCTAGTGGCTGACAGATCTTTATAAGACAGCATAGGGGCTGGTGCTGTGGCATAGCATGTAAAGCCGCTGCCTGCAGTGCCGGCATCCCATATGGGCGCCAGTTCTAGTCTTGGCTGCTCCACTTCCGATCCAGCTCTCTGCTATGGCCTAGGAAAGTAGTAGAAGTTGACCCAAGTCCTTGGGCCTCTGCACTCATGTGGGAGACTAGAAAGAAGATCCAGGCTCCTAGCATCGGATCAGCCCAGCTCTGGCTGTTACGGCCATTTGAGGAGTGAACCAATGGATGCAAGACCTTTCTCTCTCTCTCTCTCTCTCTCTCTCTCTCTCTCTCTTTCTGCCTCTGCCTCTGCCTCTCTGTAACTCCTCGTTCCAAATAAATAAATAAATCTTAAAAAAAAAAAAAAGCACAAAAATGCCAAACTCCGTGAGAGGCCCTGGAAAAAGTCAGACTGTATTTATATCTGTGCACGCATGATTCCATGATTCAAATGCCATGCAGGTACCCTATTACCAGCATTCCCTTCTGTTATGGCAAAGCAAGGATGTGCATTAAAGAGATGCTGTGGGGGACCGGCACTGTGGCATGGCAGGTAAAGATGCTGCTTGCAGTGCTGGCATCCCTTATGGGCGCCGGTTCGAGTCCTGGCTGCTCCACTTCCGATCCAGCTCTCTGCTATGATCTGGGAGGGCAGTAGAGGATGGCCCAAGTCCTTGGGCCCCTGCACCCGCATGGGAAACCCAGAGGAAGCACCTGGCTCCTGGCTTCGGATCGGCACCGCTCTGGCCGTTGCAGCCAACTGGGGAGTGAACCAGTGGATAGAAGACCTCTCTCTCTCTCTCTCTCTCTCTCTCTCTGCCTTGCCTTCTCTCTCTGTAACTCTGACTTTCAAATAAATAAATAAATCTTTAAAAAAAAAAGACACTGTAGAAAACATCCAAAAGAAGTGCAAACCTCACAAAGTAGATCATGGTTAACTATTTAATTCTCACCACCAAGAAAAGACACGGACATTTCTAAAAGTTTATAGAAAAACAAAATGAAAAAAGAAGTTTACTTTAAAAATTTGAAATTCCCAGTCTTCAAATACATACATATTTCTATGAACTTTTCAAGGACCCCCCTCATATGCACAGATTTCAAGTTTTGTTGCACCAAAATAAGCTTATCTTTTAATTCTACTTTTCCACGAACTCTCTGAAGTACCCTCAGATGTACCAGCACTCTTAGGGTAAGAAAGCAAAGACACCGAATTCCTTCCAGGTGTTCGTGGCTTTCCTAGAGAGCTGACATAGCAAGAAAGACGTTTAAGGGAGCGGAATGGTTCCTACTATTGGAAAAAATACAGATACATTTTCAAAATTTCTCAGAAGTGAAACAGACCAACACGATTCACGAGAGGAGGAGAGCCAGACTTCCAGCGTTTCCAGGGGGGTTCCCCCAGCTCGCCTGAGTTACCTTGGAGTGAAATATGGAGATCATCGATGCCCACGGCCACCTGCTGGTCTTCGGCGGGAGCCACAGTGCTGGACGCCATGCTTCGACCCAGCGGAGGTTATATCCTGTCCATCTCAGTTAGAGAAGCGAACTGAAAGTGAAAGAGAGAAAACCTCATCAGGACCTCGCAGGCCTGCGTGGTGGCCAGAAGAGCGGCCACCTAAAAACTGCTCTCCCACAGCAGTCCGCCTTCCACACAGTGTTTCCTGAGTTCACAAAGAACAAAGGAACTACGCCTTCTTTTTGAATCATAATCAAGAACTTGCCCTGTGACCTATTCGTGCTCTTTGCAGTTGCTGGAGCAGGTCCAAAAGAACCAGCCCTGGGGACGCCGCTGGTGCTAAGAGGGAAAGCCGAGCGATTCCACGCAGTGACTCCTCCCGGGAGGCCAGGCTGACACCAGCTGATACCCTGGGCATCTGAGTGTGTGTGCTTGTGGAACCTTCAACCTGCAAAAGTTTTCTTTGAAACTATTTTTCTTAACTTAGTTCCTCTTCTGCTCCATAAATGTTGCCAATTTGCCATTTACTGGAAACAATAAGAGCTGAGCCTGCCTAGCTGGCAAAGAGAAACAAGCAAACAGAAAACCTACTATAGCAAAAAGAACACTGACAAACTATCTACGAAGTTGATTATTTGCCCGACCGCTATGTTCTCACCTACACATTTCTTCCCATAACTTTATCTGCACTCTCAAAGAATCATTCCAGTAAAAGCAATCCTTACCCCCAAATTCTTTAAAAGCATTACTTCATGTATATGCAAAGGTACTTCAATAAATTCAGGGAGAGGCTGGCGCTGTTGTGTACTGGGTAAGGCGCTGCCTGCAGTGCTGCATCCCACATGGGCACGGGTACAAGTCCTGGCTGCCCCACTTCCGACCCAGCTCCCAGCTGGTGCACCTGGGAAAGCAGAAGATGGCCCCAGGCCTTGGTCCCTGCACCCGCCCAAGGGAAGCTCTTGGTTCATGACTTCAGACTGGCCCAGCTCTGGCTGTTTCGGCTTTGGGGAGTAAACCAGAGAATGGAAAATCTTTCTGTCTCTCCTCTCTCTCTCTGACTCTGCCTTTCAAATGGATAAATAGATCTTTTAAAAAAAGAAAGGAAAGAAACAAAGAAAGGGGCTGGAGCTGTGGTGCAATGGGTTAAAGCCCCAGTCTGCAACACCAACATCTCAGGAGTTCGAGTTCCAATTCCGATCCAGCTCCCTACTAATGACCCAAGTGCTTGGGCCCAGCACCCACACGGAAGACCCGGAAGAAGCTCCTGGCTCCTGGCTTCAAATAGGCTCAGCTCCAGCCGTTGCGGCCATCTGGGGGGTGAACCAGCGGATGGGAGATATCTCTCTCTCTCTCTCTCTGCCTCTGCCTCTCTGTAAATCTGCCTTCAAATAAATACATCTTAAAAAAAAAAAAAACATGGTGCATGGATTTAATAATTTTTGCACCAAAACACATTTTAATCTCTTTGTTCAATGAACTTTTTGAAGTACCTGCCTACGTGCAGGGAATAAGAACACAACACTGATTCTCCCCATGCAGATGATCGAGTAACAAAATAAGCCTCACCAAGCACATGCAAATAAAAATGCATTAGGGGATGGATGGAGGATGGATATACGGACAGCTTTGTGATCAAGCAATTATTGCAAAACACTAATGTTAGAATCTGTGTTGCACATACAACTGTCACTGTAAAATCCTTTAGTTTTGCTGTGTATTAGACATTTTTCATAATAAAATGTTGGGAGGAAACACTGAAAGGTAAATAAATCTGAAGCCAACAGCTAAATACGATTGCATTAAATATTAAATAGACCATGTTTAAAAATGTAAAAGATAACAATCTTTTCATCATGTCTCCCTTGCTTTCATCCAAACCCCTTATATCATCACTCCCATGGGGCACAGTTGTTAAAAATGTTACCTACTAAATAACCTTGATTAATTACTAATCGACTTGCTTATCGGATGAATTAAGATGGATCAGAACCAGCCGAGATAAGGGTGTTTCCGCATTGAGCTCATGTGGTCTGAGCGAAAGGAAAAGCTGTTGATTAGTTCCCAAGAGATGATGTAGCCTGGTGCCTGATAAAGACAAAGACGCCTCCAGCTTGTGATAAACCAAGGATCTGCACTGCCCCTAGGACTCCGGAACCCAAAGTGGACACAAAACCCTTCTTCGATTTGACCAGAGGAAACCTGAAGTCCAGAATGAATTCCCTAGGGCCACCCCCCATTCCATGTCAGCGCTATTAAAAATAAAAGAATCACAGTAGTAGCAACGAAGCACACAGAGCACTTACTGAGGACTCTGCCCCATTCAGTCTTTGTTTGGAACCGTAATGATCCTGGAATTTGAAACACAGAGCTGCCAGGCACAGACATAACTCACAGCTGGCTAAGGACACACAGCCAACCAATGCAGAAGGGAAGATTCACACCCAAGTGGTTTCCGCTTCAGAGTCCACGCTCTGGATCAACATGCAATGGCAACTCCTAGAGCGAGCTGATTTGCCAAGGGTCACTCTCACTGTCTATCAAGAAGCATCTGTATAGGCCAGACCCCGCTCTCAAGGAATCCAATCGGAGAACGACAACTGAACGCGGTGTTTAAACCGAATCCTCTAAGACAGGTGTGTGGAGGGTGCTGGAGGCGGGGAAGGCAGCGCTTGAAGCTGAAGATGGGTGTGATGTCAGCATTGAAGTGGACTGAATCCTGACGATGGGTGTGATGTCAGCATTGAAGTGGACTGAATCCTGACGATGGGTGTGATGTCAGCATTGAAGTGGACTGAATCCTGACGATGGGTGTGATGTCAGCCATTGAAGTGGACTGAATCCTGACGATGGGTGTGATGTCAGCCATTGAAGTGGACTGAATCCTGACGATGGGTGTGATGTCAGCATTGAAGTGGACTGAATCCTGACGATGGGTGTGATGTCAGCATTGAAGTGGACTGAATCCTGACGATGGGTGTGATGTCAGCATTGAAGTGGACTGAATCCTGACGATGGGTGTGATGTCAGCATTGAAGTGGACTGAATCCTGAAGATGGGTGTGATGTCAGCATTGAAGTGGACTGAATCCTGACGATGGGTGTGATGTCAGCCATTGAAGTGGACTGAATCCTGATGCCCCTCAATGCCCGCACACTTGGGGCCAGTGTTGGGTACAGTGGATTAAGCCACCACCTGGGATGCAGGTGCATGTCCTGGCTGCTTCACTTCTAATCCAGCTTCCTGCTGATGGCCTGGAAAAGCAGTGGAAGATGGTCCAAGTGCTTGCGTTCCTACACCCACATGGAAAACCTGGAAGAAGTTCCTGGTTCCTGGCTTCGGCCTGGGCCAGCCCGGGCCATTGCAGCCATTTGGAGAGTGAACCAATGGATACAGGATCTCTCTTTGTCCTTCTGTCTCTAACTCTGCCTTTCTCCTTCTCTCTTTAATTCTGCCTCTCAAATAAATTAATTAATTAAAAAAATCACAAGGTAGAATCTTGATCTTCAATGTCAGTGTTAGGAGGTGCAGCCTTTGAGAGGTGATTATGTGATTTTTAGAAGTGTCTAGGGGCTGGTGCTATAGCGTAGTTGATGAAGACGCCGCCTGCAGTACGGTATCCTATATGGGCACCGGTTTGAGTCCCAGCTGCTCCACTTCCGATCTAGCTCTCTGCCATGGCCTGGGAAAGCAGTAGAAAATGGCCCAAGTCCTTGGGCCCCTGCAGCCATGTGGGAGACCTGGAGGAAGCTCCCGGCTTCTGGCTTCAGATCAGCGCAGCTCTGGCCACTGCAGCCAATTGTGGAGTGAACCAGTGGAAGGAAGACCTCTCTCTCTCTCTCTCTCTCTCTCTCTGCTTCTGTAACTCTGCCCTTCAAATAAATAAATAAATCTTAAAAAAAAAAAAAGGCAAACCCCACTTTGAAAATTGAATTCATTGGAGGAGTTAAATTATTGGCCCTGAATACTGTCTTAACCCTACTTGATCACAACCTGCTACAAGAGGTCACGCGACCTGGGGGGGAATGGTTGTCACGCAGGGCCAGGAAAGGCGGGAACAGGGTAGAGAAGACCAACTCGTTGCAAGATTTCTCAAGAATGAAATTGAGACGCTAAACAGACTGTGGAAACGCAAGACACAAAGAAAGGGGTGAAGGCTTTGCCAAGTGGTCGCAAGAGTCGCAGGCGCCTGTGTCAGCAGTGATCTCCAAGGCTTGGCCGCCAGCGCTGTGTTCGGGCTCCCCTGGGCGGAGTGAGGGCTGCTCCCTCATGGAAAAGCACAGCAAGCTTTATTTTCCCTCTAATTATAAAAGTTATCACAAGTGCATAACGAATCTAGGATCTGCGATTAAAACGAATGAGAATATTCCTTTAAAGGAATGATGGTGGAGGAAGGGTTTGGTGCGGCAGGTAAACCACCAATTGGGATACAGGAGGGCCTGGGGCTGAGTCCCAGCTCTGTTTCCAAGTCCAGCTTCCTGCTAATGCACATCCTGGGAGGCGGCCGGTGGTGGATCAGGTACTTCAATCCCTGCCACCCGCATGGGAGACCCAGACGAGTTCCAGGCTCCTGGCTTGACCCAACCCTGGCTGTTGGGGGCATTCGGGGAGTGAACCGGCAAATAGGAGATTCATTCTCATTCTCTCTCTCTCTCTCTTTCCTTTTCAAATAGCAGACGAAGATAAATTTAAGTGAACAATGAGCCATGTTCAGGAACATAACCGAAAGTTGGGCAGAGTGAACATCGTGGCATCCAAAAGCAAACGGCACCTGTGGTGTGCCCGTAAAAATCCGTGCACCTGTCTGCACACACATGTCGCTGACACGTGTTATTTTGAAACGACTTTGGTTTGCTTGCACAATATCTCTCACTATGCCTGTTGTATCTCTGAAACCTCAGAACGTTTAGTGAGTTTCCTTTTTCTACGGAAATCTTGGCATTTACTTTAGATTATTATGATTAGAATGTTTTCGGCTGAGAAGTGACATTTGAACAGAGATGATCTCGGACAAACGGGATGGTGAGTGATTCCTAATTCTTTCTTACTAATCCGTGTTTGTAAATGTTCAGACGATGGATGCATATTTCTGCTGAAACCAAAGGGGGTTTTTTTTACCTTTAATTTAATGAAATGAGGAGTTCTTTTTTTACTTGTAATTTAATGAAATCTTAATGAAATGAGGAACAGGGTGTTATAAATTCAGGAGCAGTCCTTCATATGCCAGAGAAACCACATTCCTATCTCCATAATGAGCAGAAAAACAGTCACCTGACGGGAGAAAGTTCTGAGTTTGTCACAGATTTCTAGAAAATGCACCCTACGGTCTTTTCTCCCGACAGCTCAGTGGGTCTTTCATTTTCTCTTCATTAGACACTTGGCCAATGAGCGCTGTCAGTCTAAGAATTACAGAGAAAGCACTTTGTCAGCAGTGAGATATGCGTCCAACCTTGTAATTTTTTTTATTTATTTGAGATGCAGAGCGAGAAAGAGGGAAATCTCCTATTACAGGCTCACTCACTCCCAAACACCCCTAATGGCTGGGGCTGGACCAGGCTAAATCCAGGAGCCAGGAACTCCACCCAGGTCTCCCATGTGGAAGGCAGGAACCCATCCACTTGATCCATCACTTGCTGCCTCCCTGGGGGTGGAATTCCAGTAGGAAGCTGGCATGGGGGCAGAGCCAAAATCTCCAGTGTAGGATAGGGTTACCCCAAGAGGCATGTTAACCTCTGCACCAAGCACCTGCCTTATCCTCTCTTTCAAGGCTGATCAGGGGACCAGTGTTGTGGGGTAGCAGATCAGGCCACCGCCTGCAATGCTGGCATCCTACATGGGTGCTGGTTCGAGTCCTGGCTTCTCCACTTCCAATCCAGCTCCCTGCTAATGGCCTGGGAAAGCAGTGGAAGATGATTCTGTCTCTCTCTGAAACTCTGCCTTTCAAGTATATCAATAAAAAAAGTTAATCAGAAGAGGCACCATAGTGAGAAGTGATATAAGTACATTCACAGATTTTTTTAAAGCTTTATTTATTTATTTGAAAGGCAGAGTTGCAGCCAGAGAGAGGGGGAGACAGACAGAGAGAGAGGTCTTCCATTTGATGGTTCACTCCCCAAACAGCTGCAACGGCCACAGCTGACACAATCCAAAGCCAGGAGGCAGAAGCTTCTTCCAGGTTTCCCACGTGGGTGCAGGGTCCCAAGCACTTGGGCCATCTTCCACTGCTTTCCCAGGCCATAGCAGAGAGCTGGATCGGAAGTGGAGCAGCCAAGACACAAACTGGCACCTATATGGGATGTCTGCGCAGTAGGTGGACTTAAACCATTATGCCACAGCACCAACCCCTCAGGGATTTCTTAACAGAGTACTTAAATGCCAGCATTTGCCCTGAGGCACCTCCTTGTACTTTTTCCTATTTTTCACCTGCTCTGTGTTATTTAGGGGCCACCTAGGAATTTGGAAGAGTTTCCTCTCTGTCACTTGGGTCACAGAACTATTACAAGTGCTTAGCAGAAAGTTTATGGTACATGTACAGTAAGTTGCTTAGTCTTTTTCCCATTAACTTCCCATCATTCTGTAACTCTTTCCTGTAGGTCAAATTTGACCTTGGGCCAGCACTGTGGCATAGTGGGTAAAGCCACTGCCTGCAGTGCCAGCATCCCATATGGGCACCAGTTCCAGTCCCAGCTGCTCTGCTGGGAAAGCAAAGGAAGATGGACCAAGTCCTTGGGCCCCTGCACCCATGTGGGAGACCCGGAAGAAGCTCCTGGCTCCTGGCTTCAGATCGGCGCAGCTCTGGCCATTGTGGCCATCTGGGGAGTGAACCAGCGGATGGAAGACCTCTCTCTCTGCCTCTACCTCTCTCTGTAACTCTACCTTTCAAATAAATAAAAATAAATCTTAAAAAAAAAGACCCACTGTTCTCACAGCCACCATGAACCACCAGTACAACCAGTCCTACCTACTCACCACAATGGGAACACAAACACGCAGCGATTCTCAGGTTATGATTCCGCTGAACTTACAATCCCACCATGCCGCAGGGTCACCCCCCCAACACCAACAGTGCCCCTAAAGCATCCACTTAACCAGGGTCCGAGCCCCCTGAGACAACGCAGCCAGAACCCTAGAAGAGCCCTCTTCCGATCTCAAACTGAGGGCTCTGAATTGCAGTATCCAACGCTGCAGAATGGAAATTATACTTTTCTTATACACTGCTTGTTGGAATTCACTGAAAACCCATGAAACTAAAAACCACAAAAACAACTGGGATGTGTTGAGCACTTACTATAGGATATGTCCAACAGTATAGAATGGTATTTATTATAAGCTGTGAAATGGAGTTATAGGGATTCTCCCATCTCTTGACCACCAGGAAAAATAAATGGATGAGCATTGGGGTGCAGCAGGTTAAGAGACGGCTTGGGACACCCACACCCCATATCAGGGCCCTGGCCCAAGTCCTGGCTCCTCTGCTTTTGACCTAGCTTCCTGCTGGTGTACAGTCTGGGAGGCAGCAGAGGATGGCCTAAGGACTCGGGGCCCTGCCACCCACATTGGAGCCCCAGACAAAGCTCCTGGCCCCTGACTTTGGCCTGGCCCTGGCTATTGGGACTGAATCAGTGGATGGAGGATCTCTGTCTCACTGTCTCTCCCTCTCTCTGTCACTCTGACTTTCAAATAAATAAGTCTTTTTAAAAACTGTTAAGTCCTAGCCACAAGGCGCCAGTGCCGTGGCATAGTAGCTTAAGCATCCACCTACTGCTCCAGCATCCCATATGGGTGCCAGTTCAAGTCCCGGCTGCTCCCCTTCCGATCCAGCTCTCTGCTGTGGCCTGGGAAAGCAGTGGAAGATGGCCCAGATCCTTGGGTCCCTGCACCCATGTGGGAGACCCGGAGGAAGCTCCTGGCTCCTGGCTTCAGATCAGCCCAGCTCCGGCTATTACGACCATTTGGGGAGTGAACCAGCAGATGGAAGATTCTGGCTCGCTCTCTCTCTCTCTTTCTTTCTCTGTAACTCTGCGTATCAAATAAATAAATAAAATCTTAAAAAAAAAAAAAAAAAGTGTTCCTCCCCTCATTCCGTAAAGCATTTGTGGTTTGCAAAACACGTCCACCGTTCTGCTGCCTAGAAACTGAGCGGCTCTGAAAGACCAAAGAACCAAGCGAATTCCCATCAGACAAGCTCGTTTTTCCCAGGCAAATAAGACGTGAGGGCACGTCTGGGGCTCAGGGTATAAGGAGGGGTAGGGCACTCGAGAACGAACATGAACAAGCCCAGCAGGGAGGCCTGGGTCCCACAGCACCGCGGTCCACGGTTTGCCCTGGCGCACTCAGCAAACACACCCTCACACCTGCCCGAACCCAGGAGGAGCAGCGACTCCGATATACCAAGCCGATGTTCTAGAATCACTCAGTCCACAGGAGGCGTGATCAAGAACATTCACGGAAGACCTGTCGGCGAAAGAGAAAAGTGGGGGCCGGCGCGGTGGCACAGCGGGTTAACGCCTTGGCCTGAAGCGCCAGCATCCCATATGGGCACAGGTTCGAGTCCCAGCTGCTCCTCTTCCAATCCAGCTCTCTGCTATGGCCTGGGAAAGCAGTAGAAGATGGTCCAAGTCCGTGGGCCCCTGCAGCCATGTAGAAGACCTGGAAAAAGCTCCTGACTCCTGGCTTCAGATTGGCACAGCTCTGGCTGTTGTGGCCATCCGGGGAGTGAACCATCAGATGGAAGACCTCTCTCTCTGTCTCTGCCTCTCTCTGTAACTCTGTCTTTCAAATAAATAAAAATAAATAAAATAAGTCTTTAAAAAAGAAAAAAGTGGGAATAATTGAACCCACCAGTGAGACAATGGCTGCACTGTGGTGGATCTACAGAGGGAATGACCATTCTACAGCTAAAATGAATGAACAGCCAGTAGCAGCAAGGATGGACAGAGAGCATGTCGGGATTCTGAGGGGCTGGCGTTGAGTAGTGGGGAGCACGCCAGTTAAGAGGCTCTCATCACACTTTGGAGCACCGGGTTCAATTGCTGGTCTGGCGCCTCACCCCAGCCTCTTCCCAGTGCAGACCCCGGAGGCAGCAGGGGCGGCTCAGGAAATTAGGTTCCTGCCAACTGTGTGGGAAACCCGGATTGAGCTCCTGGCTTCCAGCTTTGGCCCCAGATGTTGTGAGCATTTGGAGAGGGAACCAGCAGATAGGGTTCCCCCCACCTCGTGCTCTCTATTCCTCTCAAATAAATTTAAAAACTATAATGACGGAGGAGAACAATTGCAGAAGATTAAATATACCATGAGGCCTTTCATGTACTTTATGTAGATTTATTCATATACATATAAGGGTATTTCAAAAAATTCATGGAAGGGGCCAGCATTGTGGTGCAACAGGTAAAGCTGCAGCCTGTGACGTCAGCATCCCTTATGGGCACTGGTTCATGTCCCAGCTGCTCCACTTCTGATCCAACTCCCTGATAAAGTGCCTGGGGAAGCAGCAGCAGATGACCCAAGTGTTTGGGCCCCTGCCAACCATGTGGGAGACCCAGAAGAAGCTCCTGGCTCCTGGCTTTGGCCTGGCCCAGCCCTGGCTTCTGTGGCCATTTGGAGAGTGAACCAGCAGATGGACAATCTCTCTCTCTCTCTGTCTCTCCCTCTCTCTCTGTAACTCTGACTTTCAAATAAATAAATAAATATTTATTTAAAAGTTCATAGAAAATGAAATTAAAATGTTTATTTTGGTGCTAAACAAACATAACTAAAAGCCAAGTATAAAAGGGGTCTTTCAGGGGCCGATGCTGTGGTGTAGCAGGTAGGACCACTGCCTGCAGTGCCGGCATCCCATATGGGCACTGGTTTGGGTCCTGGCTGCTCCACTTCCGATCCAGCTCTCTGCTATGGCCTGGGAAAGTAGTGGAGGATAGCCCAAGTGCTTGGGTCCCTGCACCCACGTGGGAGACCTGGAAGAAGCTCCTGGCTCCTGGCTTCGGATCAGGGCGGCTCTGGCCGTTGCAGCCATTTGGGGAGTGAACCAGCAGATGGAAGATCTCTCTCTCTCTCTCTCTCTCTCTCTCTCTCTCTGCCTCTCTGTGGCTCTGCCTTTCGAATAAATAAATAAAATTTTAAAAAATAAACAGATAGATAAAAGGGGTCTTTCAAATACTTGTGAAGAATGTGGACCACGAAAAAACTATACATGGATTTCAAAAAATGTTTGTGCCCCAATCAAGCTCATCTTTGCATTCCATTTTTCCACCAAAATTTTGAGGTCCCTCATATACAGTAGAACAGAGACATGCTGGCTAGTGCCAGACGCAACTCCAGGGAGTGGAGGGTGTGGGACTTCAGCTACAGAACTGAGCTGGCCTCTAAGGAGAAAGGGTAGCAGGAGCGTTACCAACATTCTGTTATTGCACTTGGAAACTTCAGGACTGAATTAGAATGCATCACTATTCACGGTTCTCCACTGCAGTAGAATTCTTCAGATGCAAGCGGAGTGAGATAGAATGGGGGAAAGAGCTAGACTTAGAAGAATCCAGCTTCAGACCCAGCTCTGCCGCCAACCACATGGCCCCGGGCAGTCATCAGCGCCGGGCTCCTCCACCTGTGAAACGACAATAATGATTTTGTCTGGGCCAGCGCGGAGGACTTTCAGATTCCTGCCAAAGAATCGTCCCCGAGGTTCTCTGCTGCCCATTTCAAAACACGGGATTACAAGAAACCACGTGCACGGAGCAGTGCACCAGGCCCTCAGAGCCCACCCGTTCCTGGATGTTGTCTTTGGAGCCCGGCCAGTTGTCAGGGGCCGTGAACTCGAGCAGCATTGTTCGATGCCTTCAGGGAACTGCTTCTATGAAGTGTGTTCCAGCGTGATCCCATAAGCCTGCCCGGGTGACACGGCACAGGAAACAACCCAGAGATCAACCCCTGTGCTCTGCAGGCTGGAGAACACAGCCCACTGACCACACCGCGCTCCCTTCACGGGGACACGGTGTGGAAAATTCTCCCAGGTCCCAGCACCAAGAACAACTCCAGCCTTGAGCACCTATTCTTTAAAAAAAAAAAAAAAAAGATTTATTTGAAACTCAGAGTTACACACAGAGAGAAGGAGAGGCAGAGAGAGATCTTCCATCCGCCGATTCATTCCCCAGTTGGCTGCAAAGGCCAAAGCTGTGCCGATCCAAAGCCAGGAGCCAGGAGCTTCCTCCGGGTCTTCCCACATGGGTGCAGGGGCCCAAGCACTTGGGCCATCTTCTACTGCTTTCCCAGGCCATAGCAGAGAGCTGGATCGGAAGTGGAGCAGCCAGGACTCGAACCAGCACCCATATGGGATGCAGGCACTGCAGGCAGTGGCTTTACCTGCTACCCCACAGCGCCGGCCCCGAGCACCTATTCTTTTAACCCAGGCACTATGCTGCCTCCATGAACAAGGCGTCCCTTTCTCTTCTGGCTGCCAGTCCCCATCACTAGTGACAATAAATATCATTATGGAAAATAAGTTGTTTCACCGGCTGGCGCCGCGGCTCACTAGGCTAATCCTCCGCCTAGCGGCACTGGCACACCGGGTTCTAGTCCCGGTCAGGGCGCCGGATTCTGTCCCGGTTGCCCCTCTTCCAGGCCAGCCCTCTGCTGTGGCCAGGGAGTGCAGTGGAGGATGGCCCAAGGACTTGGGCCCCGCTCCCCATGGGAGACCAGGAGAAGCACCTGGCTCCTGGCTCCTGCCATTGGATCAGCGCGGTGCGCCGGCCGCAGCGCGCCGGCCGCGCCGGCCATTGGAGGGTGAACCAACGGCAAAGGAAGACCTTCCTCTCTGTCTCTCTCTCTCACTGTCCACTCTGCCTGTCAAAAAAAAAAAAAAAAAAAAAGTTGTTTCACCACAGGCTTGCTCCACCTACGCCAAATTTCCTTCCCTTGAACATCCTCATCTGTTTCTTGTTATTATTATTATTCTACTGAGTTTTCAGCTTCTCTATAAACTACTTAAAACATTCTCCGGAATAAGACAGTGGACAATTAAATTAACTCACAGATTTTTGGTAAGGACCAGAAAATGCACGTAGCATGATTAAACTATGAAATGAGTAGCTAAGGAAGGAAATGTTGGTAGTGGAAAACGGAAGCGCACGTGCTTCCCATAAATGAGGCTATTTAATATCTCCGAGTGCCAACTCCCTTGCCATCGAGCTGCCGGTTCTGAGCTTTAAGAAGAAGCCTAATTTGCATACTTGCTAATGCGCCACCCTATGAAGCAGCTGAACGACTGGGTGGCCTCCTCGCTCACTTCTGTCGGACTCGGCTTGTCCCTGTCCCATCACCCTCGTTCTAAGTGTGTGTCACCTGTAGCCTCAGTTCCTGCAGGTTCCAAATCAGGGGAAAGCCTGACACAGGAGTAATGGCTTACCCAAGCTTCCACGGAAGTGCGCCCCACGGAGGCGGAGCCGCGGGAAGCAACGAGGGGCACACACGTGGAGGGATTATTCGGAAGGAAGAATTCTTTACACTCAAGACTATTTCTGAAGCGCCATTTTAAGTTGACAAATAACAGGTGTGTATATTTATGGGGCCCAGTGTGATGTTTCAGTATATGTATGCATTGCATGGTGATCAAATAAATAAGGTGGACTAACATGTCCATCAAACACTCATCATTTAAAATCCACCTGTTGGAGACAGCAGGTGTTAGGGTTAGTGGTTAAGATGCCGTCGGAGGCACGCGCATCACTCACTGGAGCCTGGGTTCGAGTCCCAGCTGCATTCCCCATTCCAGCTTCCTGCTAACCCACACCTGGGAGGCAGCAGGTGGTGGCTCAACTATTCGGCTCCCTGACACTCACGTGGGAGACCTGGATCGAGTTTCTGGCTCCTGACTTTTGTGGGCAAGTTTGGGAAGTGAACCAATTGGATGGGAGACCTCTGAATCAATCTCTCCTTGCAAATAAAATAATTTTTAAATTTTTTTTTAAAAAGATTTATTTATTTATTTATTATTTCAAAGGCAGAATTACAGAGAGGCAGAGGCAGAGAGAGACAGTGGTCTTCCCTCCTCTGCTTCACTCCCTAAATGGCCACAATGAGCTGGGCCAATCCGAAGCCAGGAGCCAGGAGTTTCTTCTGAGTCTCCTAGGAGGGTGCCTGGATCCAAGGCCTTGGATTATCTTCCACTGCTTTCCCAGGCCAAAGCAGAGAGCTGGATCAGAAGTGGAGCAGGCCGGCGCCGCAGCTCAGTAGGCTAATTCTCCGCCTGCAGCGCCGGCACACTGGGTTCTAGTCCCGGTTGGGGTGCCGGATTCTGTCCCAGTTGCCCCTCTTCCTGTCCAGCTCTCTGCTGTGGCCAGGGAGTGCAGTGGAGGATGGCCCAAGTGCTTGGGCCCTGCACCCCATGGGAGACCAGGAGAAGCACCTGGCTCCCAGCTTCGGATCAGCGTGGTGCACCGGCCAGCGTGGCCGCGGCGGCCACTGGAGGGTGAACCAACGGCAAAGGAAGACCTTTCTCTCTGTCTCTTTCTCACTGTCCACTCTGCCTGTCAAAAAAAAAAAAAAAGTGGAGCAGCTGGGACTCGAACCGACACCCATGTGGGATGGCACTGCAGGCGAAGGCTTTACCTGCTACACCACAGTGCCAGCCCCAGCAAATAAAAGATTTGGGGGTGGGGGGCAGGGGGAGCCAGCCTTTTGTGCGTAGCAAGTAAAGCCACTGGCATCCTGGCTTCCTGGCTTCGGATTGGCTCAGCTGCAAGCATTGTGGCCATTTGGGAGTGAACCAGCAGATGGAAGACCTCTCTCTTTCTCTCTCTCTCTCTCTCTCTCTCTAACTCAACCTTTCAAAAACAAAAACCAAAACCAAACCACTCTCCCAGCTGTTTTAAAATGCACACTTCAGTACCTTCACTACAGCGCCAGAGGCAACAGCTCAGCAGACCCAACTCTTCCTGGTAACGGGGTCATTACACCCGTGAGCACATCCCCCCGCTCCCCACCATTCTCTACTGCTGTGGCTCGACTTCTCCAGCCTGCACATGCGAGCGAGACCACCACGGGATGCCTGTCTCTCTATTCACTTCAGATAAACGTCCAAACGACAAGATTCCCTGAGCGTTCCACTGTGCACAGACACCACAGACTTACACTTTTTAAAATCCATTCCCCCGCCCCTGGAGCTTGTCTCTGTATCTTCTCCTGTGAATGACGCTGCATGGAAGAAAAGACATCTCTCCACACCCGGTGTCAGGTCCTCTGGGCGCACGCCGCAGGCAGGACTGCTGGATCGTGTGTCAGTCTAGTTTTAGTTTTTGAAGACTCTCCGTGTCGTTTTCTACATAACTCTTCTAATTTGCCAAAAACCCACATGGTCGCCGATACCTAGCCTCCATCTTTTCGGTAACAGTCACCCTAACGGGGTGAGGTGGTATCCCACTGTAGCTGAGAACTGCCTCCACAACTCTCTTCCTCTTTTTCATTCTCCTATTTATCTTTTTCAGTTTAGCACTAAGAAATCCTACAGAAATAGGATGGGTTTCCATTATTGCGGTTGTTGTTCCTAAGATCTATCGATGTGAAAGGCACAGCGACAGAGAGATCTTCCCTCTGCTGCTCCACTCCCCAGATGCCTACCACAAGCAGAGCTGGGCCAGGCTGAAGCCACGAGCCAAGAACTCCATAAAGTGCTCCAAGCACCTGGCAAGGGATCCAAGCACCTGGCGAGGATCTGCTGTCTCCCAGGCACATCTGCAGGCAGCTGAACAGAAGTGGGGGTGGACCTGACCCCACGCACTCTGAGACGGGATGCAGGCATCGCAAGCAGCGGCTTACTGTGCTGTCCCACGAGGCTCACCGCTGATTTTGTTTTGTGTTGCTGTTTTCCTTTCTGGAATAAGAAACATATAAGTCTTTTCATTTTGGCTGCCCATTAAACACAGCCAAGTTTGAGGTCTCACTAAAGCAGCTGTGTGCATCCTCATTACATTTGTTTTCTTCTACTTTTTTTGTCTTATTTTCTTGGTTTTTGCCTTTATTTTTGAAATGGGGGGGGGTTGATGTGCCAAACATTCAAAACTGTTCTTTTATTTCTGTTGGATTTAGAGGCAGAGAGAGGGAGCTGACAGGAGAAAGGCCCTATCCACTGGTAACTCTCCAAAAGTCTGCAACAGCCAGGGGCCAAAGCTAGGAGCAGGAACTCAGCCCAGGACTTCCACAGAGGTGGCAGGGACCCAGCCACTTGAACCATGATGCCCTGCCTCCCAGGATACACAGTAGCAGGAATGCCACCAGGTCTCAAAGCCAGGCCCTCTGGTGTGGGCTACAGGTGTCCCAGCTGCGGGCTTCACTGCTAGACTAAATGCTCCCCCCGTTTTGACTTCCTGTCAAGAGCTAGTGTCTGATCTTACACATATTTATTGGGGTCATCTCCAGTTCTTTGTGAATCAGATGGAAAACGAATACATTTAAAGATTAAACTTATAGGTACGAGAGCAAGCCCAAACTCTGAAAGTACATTTATCAAGCATATATGTTTTCACACACACAAATAAAAATAGAAGTAATTCTAAGAATTTTGAACCTCAGGTCTTCTTGTATCACAGGACACCAGGCACTTGGCGAGCCAGGAGGCAGAGAGGCAGGGAGCACCCTGGCCCACGTCCATGGGGCTCCCCTTGTAAAGCCCTCACAGTCAATCATGAACCTGCGCCAGAAACTCGACCCCATCTACTCACTTCCAAAGGGCCCCACCTGCAGATCCCTAACTGGACTGCGTCTCCACCTTCACGTCCTAACCATTAACAGAACATGTTTACACACGGGCCTCTAGGGGATACCCAAAATCTTAGCCAAACCATAAGGGGGACGGATTGAGGAAATCTGTTCAATTCGCAAAGCTGAGCCAGTCCTACCGAGCTATCATCAGCACACATGCGCAGACAAGTGGCAGAATTCTGAGAATGACCAAAGTGTTCAGGGAAATGTACACAGAATCTCGCCGTGACTGTACCAGGGGTTTCTCCGAGGGTTTGATAACACAGATACTGCACAGATACCTGTAGCTGTGCCGCATTTCCTCACGGCTGGCTTGATCTTTAGAATGCCAAGGGCAGGAGTGGTGGTGCACAGTTAAACAGCGGGGCCTAGGCTGGAGCAACGCCTCTGCTTCCTTGTATAGCTTTCTGCTCCCGTGCACCTTGGAGGCAGTCCAAGTGTTTGAGGCCTGCCACCCACATGGGAGACCCAGATGGAGGTTTGTGCTCCTACCTTCAGCCTGGCCCAGCCCATGCTGCCACGTGCACTCTTATTAACAGAGGCACCAGCTGCTGCTGGGCCACGGACCCATTCTTTTTTTTTTTTTTTTTTTTAAGATTTATTTTATTTACTTGAAAGACAGAGTTACAGAGAGAGGTAGAGATGAAGGGGGTGGGGGAGTCTTCCATCCGCTGGTTTACTCCCCAAATGGCCACAATGGCCGGAGCTGAGCTGATTCAAAACCAGGAGCCAGGAGCTTCTTCCAGGTCTCCCATGTGGCTGTAGGCGCCAAAGACTTGGACCATCTTCCACTGCTTTCCCAGGCACATTAGCAGAGAGCTGGATCAGAAGTGGAGCAGCCAGGACTCGAACCGGCGTCCATATGGGATGCCGGCGCTTCAGGCCAAGGCTTTAACCCGCTGCACCACAGCACCAGCCCCAAAGGGCCCATTCTTTCTCTTTAACTATGTTCCTTTACAGAGGAAATGAGCAAAATCAATTTGTTTCAGATAAGAGTCTGCTTGGTTTTCTAAACCAAGTCCCGCTACAGCCTTTTACCATGTTCATAATTATGTTAGAGACCAGAATATGCAACCCCCAAAATATTCCTTGTGGGCATAAAGATTACTTTGAGCTAAGGGTAACTGAGGCAGTAGAGCTCTAAAAACAGACCACGTTTCCCATTTATGAAGGACATTTCCATTTGCAGAGACATCTGCCCCTTGTGCACCGGGAAGAGGAAAATGACTATAGAGGTCGGCGCTGCGGCGCAGTGGGTAAAGCCGGTACCTGCAGTGCCGGAATCCCATATGGGCACCCGTTTGAGTCCCGGCTGCTCCAATTCCAATCCAGCTCTCAGCTGTGGCCTGGGAAAGCAGTGGAAGATGGCCCAAGTCCTTGGGCCCCTGCACCCGCGTGGGAGACCCGGAAGAAGCACAACTCCAGCCATTGCTGCAGGAGTTTGGGGAGTGAACAAGAGGATGGAAGACCTCTCTCTCTCTCTCTCTCTCTCTCTCTCTGCCTCTCCTTCTCTCTCTGTGTAAATCTTTCAAATAAATAAATAAATCTTAAAAAAAAAAAAAAAGACCAGTGGCCAAGGGTAATGGGGATGAGGGGACAGATAATGGGGATTCACAGGAGAGACGCTTTCCATACTAGGGAGCAGAGGCCAGCGCTGTTCAGACAACAGTGACTGACCCGCTGGGGTGTTCAGCGAGGCCTGGGCTGACAGGCATGACAGGAAAAGGAAGTTTCTATCTTCCTGCCCTCAAGATTCCCCCACACCGAAGCAGGCAGGTCCCTAGCAAATGTAGACTGCGGAAGGCCAGGCTGGCCAGGAAAACTGAACCCAGACAAGCTAGGAATTTATTTATTTATTTTCATTTTATTTGAGAGAGACAGGGACACACACACAGCGAGAGAGAGAGAGAGGGAGCTCTTCTATTTGCTGATTCACCCCACCAATGCCTGCAACAGCCAAGCCAGGAGCCAGAAACTCCACCAGAATCTCCCATGTGGATGCCAGGGACTCAATGACTGACGTCTTCATCTGCTGCCTCCCAGGGCTGCACATTAGCAGGAAGCTGGGTCAGAAGCAGAGGAGCCAGGACTCCAACCAGGAGTGGGGGCAGCTTAGAGTCTGTGAGTGACATTTAAAAAAAAAAAATCCAGGCCGGCGCCGCGGCTCACTAGGCTAATCCTCCGCCTTGCGGCGCCGGCACACCGGGTTCTAGTCCCGGTCGGGGTGCCGGATTCTGTCCCGGTTGCCCCTCTTCCAGGCCAGCTCTCTGCTGTGGCCCGGGAGTGCAGTGGAGGATGGCCCAAGTGCTTGGACCCTGCACCCCATGGGAGACCAAGATAAGTACCCTGGCTCCTGCCATGGGATCAGAGTAGTGCACCGGCCACGGCGGCCATTGGAGGGTGAACCAACAGCAAAGGAAGACCTTTCTCTCTGTCTCTCTCTCTCACTGTCCACTCTGCCTGTCAAAAAATAAAAAAAAAAATCCATCTAATAAACAAGCAGGCAACAATACATGGATTTGACACTCCCCTCTAGGAACTGTAATCCACTATTCTTACAAAAAATCATCCCATTTCTGAAGGTCATAAGGGGAAAAAGAATGAGCTCTTCATTACTTGGGCACACGCCTTCCTTGGGGTGCGTTCGTCAGGCCCCCCTTCCTGGGCCAGGGACGTTACACAGGGGTGATAGATAAGTTTCTGAGACAGCCGTGAGCCCACCCAGCAGTGCACGTGGAATCCTGAGGGAGACAGAGGCAGTGGGGGTGTCACTACCACGTTCACTGGGAAACAGCCCCATGGTGGGTGCTGGTACCACTGAGCTGGGGTCACCTGCAGGGCTCAGTCAGGTGACCATAAAGCAACATGATCCCACGCTGACCCGAGTACAATGCAGCAAACTGTCTCGGGGCAGCGGTTAAGAGTCTGCCCGGGGATACCCACATCTCCCATCAGAGTATGTGGGTCTGACTGCTGACTCCAATAACCCCCCACACCCCCGCCACATATGCACCCTAGGAGGCAACAGGTGATGAGTCCAGGAGTTGGGTTCCCGACACCCAGGTAGGAGACCCAGATGGAAGGTCCTGGTCCAACCCCAGCTGCAGGAAGTTCCCCAGCAGGTGGGACCTGTCTCTCTGCCTCTGTCTCTGTCTCTATCTCTCTGCCTTTCAAATAAAACACACAAATACTTCTTTAAACAAAAAAAAAAAAAAGTGGCATCTAGTTATGTCACACTCCACCCCAGAAATATGTATAATTGCTATTTGTATCAATTTTTAAAATATAAAAAAGAAATTAAAAGAGAAGGCAGTTAGCACCCACCTAGGTATTCTCAGAACATCTTCCTCTGCTCCCATGAAGAAGCCACAAGACTACCATCTCCCCAGCGGACAGACTAATACCTTGCATTGCCACCACCCTGGTCCCTAGAAGAAACCCTGGCACACAGCAAGTGTTCAAGAAAGGAGGGCTGGACATTGGTGAAGGAACACACAGCTCAGAGCATCCTCAGTAGCTGGGCCTCAATGTCTCAGAGCAGACAAATCCAAAGAGACAGGTGACTCAGTTCTGGCCACACAGAATCTAGAATGAACCACCTCCGGTAAACGAGAACACGGGGGGAAAAAAAAGATGGGGGACGGTTATTTTGAGAGTGCACCAGGCAATGCCAAAGTGTCAGCCTTCAGAGAAGGCGAACCTGCACAGCTGCCAGACCTCAGCACCTCAAGGAGACAGGAATAGGGACTGCCGGTTTCACGAGTTTTTCAGGACACACATTTTCCGTGAGCTTCTCCACGCATTGTGCATGTCGGCCCTAACTGACATTTCTTCCCATCAATGGTACGATGAAGCTTATACTCCTTGATTCATTTATGTAAGTCCATCTGTTGACCAGCTAGCTCACTCCCCAGATGGTTGCTATGGTCAGGGCGATCCAGGTCTCCCATGTGGCAACTGCAACTACTTGAGCCATCACCACGGCCTCCCAGGGTCTGCATTAGTCATGAGCCAGAGCTGGGTATCCAACCCCAGGTGCTCCAAACTGGGCCGCGGGCACTTTAGCTGCTGGGCTAAACACTCATCCCAAAGCTTATTCTTGAAATAATACACAGGGATTGTGAGTCTTTGCTGTGTCTCAAGGGATGTTGACCCATCAAAGAAAAATTCATTTGTTTTTGGTATGTTTATATTATCAGCAACCTCTGCCTATGAAAACTAGCAGTCCGAGTGTGCTGCATCTAGTTACTCTTAACTAAATGGATTACGGAGCCAAATAGTTCATGTTATTCCTCCAACATGCCAGAAAACTGGGAGAGAAAGTTACAGACTTAGAAGGATGTTCAAGAAGACTCACACTAGACAAATGATATGCGTGAAAACGCCGAGTGTGTGACGATGAGTGCGTATCCTAGAAGAGCAAGTGACAAGAGCCCCTCACCTGAAAAGGGTATGTTCTTTCTGGTTTCTTTTCTTTTTTTTTTTTTTTTTTTTCAATTTATTTGACAGGTAGAGTTAGACAGTGAGAGAGAGAGACAGAGAGAAAGGTCTTCCTTCCATTGGTTCACTCCCCAAATGGCCGCTACAGCCGGCGCTGCGCCAATCCGAAGCCAGGAGCCAGGTGCTTCCTCCCAGTCTCCCACTCGGGTGCAGGGCCCAAGCACTTGGGCCATCCTCCACTGCCTTCCCGGGCCACAGCAGAGAGCTGGACTGGAAGAGCAGCAACCAGGACTAAAACCCAGTGCCCATATGGGATGCCGGCACCGCAGGTGGAGGATTAACCAACCAATTGAGCCACGGCACCAGCCCCTAGGGGTATGTTCTAAGACCCCAATCTAAATCACTGACAGTCCCAAGCCTAATGTACACTGTATTTGTTCCTATGCACACATACTTAGAATAAGGTTTAATTTATAATCTAGGCACACTAACAGATTAACAACAATAACTAATAATAGGGGGCTGGCGCTGTGGCATAATGGGTAAAGCCACCACCTGGGACCCTGGCATCCCATATGGATACCAGTTCGTGTCCTGGCTACTCAACTTCTGATGCAGCTCCCTGCTAACGGCCTGGGAAAGCAGCAAAAGATGACCCAAGTGCTTGAATCCCCACACCCAGATGGGAGACCCAAATGAAGCTCCTAGCTCCTGGCTTCAGTCTGGCCCAGCACTGGCCATTGCAGCCATTTGGGTAGTATGCCAGTGGATGGAAAACCTCTCTCTCTCTCTCTCTTTCTCCTTTTCTATGACTTTCAAATAAATAATTCTTTAAAAATAACTAATAATAAAACAGAACAATTATAAAAAAGAGGTAATAAAAGCTACTAGAATTTGGTCTCTCACTCTCTCCCTCTGTCTCAAAATCTCTATGGTACTATATTTTCGAACCATGGTTGATCAGAGGTGTCAAACTACAGAAAGCAAAGCTGTAACAGCCAGCACTGTGGCACAGCAGGTTAAGCCTGTGCCTGAGATGCCAGCATCCCATACGAGCGCCAGCTGCAGCCCCGGCTGCTCCACTTCTGATCCAGCTCCCTGCTCATGTGTCTGAGAAAGCAGCGGAGGATGGCTCAAGTACTTGGACCCCTGCACCCATGTGGGAGACCCAGAAGAAGCTCCTGGCTCCTGGCTTCAGATCGGCACAGCTCCGGCCATTGCAGCCAATTGGGGAGTGAACCAGCGAAAGGACTCTCTCTCTCTCTCTCTCTCTCTCTCTCTCTCTCTCTCTCTCTCTCCTTCTCTCTCTGTATAACCCTGACTTTCAAATAAATAAATAAATCTTTAAAAAAAATCTTCCCTTGCAGTCTCTTCTAGAACCGTCCTTGGCACTCCATCCTCCTGCCAGCAGCAGCAGCTTCGGTGGGGACTGCTCAGAGCGGTGAGGTTCGTGGGACACAATGAACATTTCAGTTGTAACTTCCCTGCAGGCAATTCAGTGAGTATTTTTGCTAAGAAGGAGGAAAAGCAAGCCTTGTGGCCATCTTGGTCATTTCCTTCAGATTTCTGGCAGTGGTGGATAGAAGAATGACCTTCGGGCAAGCTAAATGGGACAGCTTGCCACGATCACCTACCTCTTCACTGAATTTTTTCTTTCCTTTTTTAAAGATTTATGTTAATTATTTGAAAGAGCCACAGAAAGAGGGAGAGACATAGAGAGAGGTCTTCCATCCGCTGATTCACTACCCAAACGGCTGCAATGAACAGAGCTGGGCCGATCTGAAGCCAGGAGCCAGGAGCTTCTTCTGGGTCTCCCACGTGGATGCAGGGGTCCAAGGCCATAGCAGAGAGGCCAAAGCCAAGGCCACAGCAGAGAGCTGGATCAGAAGTGGAGCAGCCGGGAATTGAACCAGTGCCCATATGGGATGCCGGCACTGCAGGAAGTGGCTTTACCTGCTGCACCAAAGCACCAGCCCCAAGCCCATAGTTTTTAGGCATTAAAAAAAAAAAAAAAAAAAAAAAAAAAAAACCTGCAGACCAGGGTGTCAGACACATCTAAAACTAAAAGATACCGACATCACAAGCCTGTCTTTGGCATTTCACTCTGCAGAAAGCAAAGCTGAGGAATAGAACAGGTGACTTAAGAGACAAGTAGACTTAAGGGACAAGCCAGAACATAAATAAAGACATTCACAAATGAGGTGACCACTCCTCCAAAAACCAAAGCTGAGTGGATGGGGGCAGGTGCTGTGACATAGTAGGTTAAGCCTCTGCCTGCAGCGCCGGCATACAACCTGGGCACTGGTTCACATCCCAGCTGCTCCACTTCTGATCCAGCTCTCTGCTGTGGCCTGGGAAAGCAGTGGAAGATGGCCCAAGTCCTTGGGCACCTGCATCCACGTGGGAGACCTGGAAGAAACTCCTGGCTCCTGGTTTCGGATTTGCCCAACTCCAATCATTGCAGCCATTTGGGGAGTGAACCAGCAGATGGAAGATCTCTGTCTCTCCCTCTCTCTCTGGCTTTACTTCTCAAATAAATAAATAAAAATATTTTAAAAATATAAACTAAAAAAGACAAAAATGAAAGGCCGAGTGGAACCTGTCCTACATCTCAAGTTGGCCCCTTTTCTGCATTGATTGAAACTGAACTTGGGTGTATGTAGGTCATTAGTATGAAACATAACAAAAATCCACAAAAAAACAAGCCCCATTCCAAATATCAAAATGGCTGGCAAAGGTGCATGTGCAAACGGAAGTCGTGGAATGCGGCTAATTCCTGTGGCCCAGCTCATGGGAGGACTCGCCACAAATGAAAGGACAAGATACACAGTGAACGTCCACCCAGGTCAACTCACTGCATTCGCTTCCAATGGAAGGTCAGAGAAAAGAATTCTTTTTTTTTTTTTTTTTTTGACAGGCAGAGTGGACAGTGAGAGAGAGAGAGACAGAGAGAAAGGTCTTCCTTTGCCGTTGGTTCACCCTCCAATGGCCGCCGTGGCCGGTGCACCACGCTGATCCAAAGCCAGGAGCCAGGTGCTTCTCCTGGTCTCCCATGCGGGTGCAGGGCCCAAGCACTTGGGCCATCCTCCACTGCACTCCCGGGCCACAGTAGAGAGCTGGCCTGGAAGAGGGGCAACCGGGACAGAATCCGGCGCCCCGACTGGGACTAGAACCCGGTGTGCCTGCATCGCAGGCGGAGAATTAGCCTAGTGAGCCGCGGCGCCGGCCAGAGAAAAGAATTCTTAACAGATAGGGATTACATTAACAAACCAGGAGTTTCTTATTTCTGCTCGTTCTGCTATATTACAAATTAAGAGTCTGGAAGCACAATGCTTACTAAATTTTAGGATGTGAAAGAATAAAAGATGGAGGCATATTCACCAGTAAAAAACACCTAACTCGTGACCAAACCAAGTGCCTCCTCCCAAGCATAGAACATTTCACCCAAGTTACGTCACTAAGTCCTCATCAAACTGCTCTGACAGGATACTAGGAAGATCCCCAAAGCCCAGGGACTTGGTGCACCTTACCCTAAGGGCTTCAGCCAGTGGCCCGTGTCTCTGAGCCTTTCCCATCTCGCTCCTCGGGCCACTGTCGCCAACTCTATTTCAGGTGCATCGGGGCCTACTTAGACGCCACCACACTGTACGAGGTGTCCACCCAACCACAGTCCAATGCTATTGCACGGAAAGTTCTAGAAATAACTGACTTTTGAATAACTTTGTAGTACACTATAGGGTTGTCATTGTTCTATTTCTGGTTATTACTATTGGTCTCTGCACTTAGTTCATAATTTAAACTTGCACATGTAGGGAAAAATTAGCCCCAGTGTTCAGTGCTACCCGCAGGTGCAGGGATCCACAGGGTATCTTTGAACGAATCCCCTGTGGATGAGGGGTGACCACCAGCATGCTGGGAGGAGATAGGATAAATAAATTTTTCAAGTAATTATATGATTGAGTCTTTGAATGGCATCAACATTTGGTTTTAATCAACAATAATGGGAATTCCTTCACCCACAAATACAATGTATGCAATATGATGTAAATGCTTTGTAATGAAAAAATCATCACTATTAATATCAATTACAGGGGCTGGCACTGTGGCATGTTGGGTAAAGCCGCCACCTGCAGTGCCAGCATCCCATCTGGGTGCTGGTTCAAGACCCGGCTGCTCCACTTCCGATCCAGCTCTCTGCTATGGTCTGGGGAAGCAGTAGAAGATGGCCCAAGTCCTTGGGCTCCTGCACCCATGTGGGAGACCCGGAGGAAGCTCCTGGCTCCTGGCTTTGGATCAGTGCAGCTCCAGCCTTTGCAGCCATCTGGGGAGTGAACCAGCAGATGGAAGACCTCTCTCTCTCTCTCTCTCTCTCTCTCTCTCCCTCTCCTCTCTATGTGTAACTCTTTCTAATAAATACATAATTAAATAATTTTTAAGAAAATCAATTACTACGCTGCTTTTGAGTTAAAACCACATAGGGAACTTCGGCTCCTCACTAACTCAGGCCAGCGACCACACTGTTCCCCCTGACATTTTTCAGAATGCAAACACTTCAGTGTTTCTCCTCCTGGCTCTGCCAGGACCCAGGCCAAGAGCAGGATCAGGTGCTGGCTTCCCCCTCCTCTGCTGTACCACAGGAGCCACAGCCCCACCTGCCTCGCCATCGGCTGTGGGGCTCAAATAACTCACAAGGTAGCCAGTAAGCTGTCAGCCGCCACAGACTTGTCCTTTAGGGTTGTAGACTCTCCCTCTCAGAGCTGAATTTAAAGAGGAGTGAAATTCACACATGGCTAACAGTGTCCACAGCCCAGGAGTGACTTGTCCAGCTGGCTGGCCAGGGAGAAGTTCACCACGGTTTCCAATGACGAGCTTCAGTAATCGTGCCTCTGGTTCTCACGGTTCCTGCAAGGCCACAGCACTACGGCTAAGAGACGCTCGTGTCTTCCTAGGACAGGTTTAGTAACTGCCGCACACTTGCACGGAATGAGACAACAGGCTCCCGGATGGGGCACATTAACTCATTGGGAGAGGAATTAATTCAATGCTTTCCATTTCTGTTTGTTTTGTTTGACAGGCACAGCAATGGAGAAATTGGAAAAGACAGATAGAGAGATCTTCCATCCACCGGTTCCCAAATACTTGCAATAGCCAGGGCTGGCCAGGCTGAAGCCAGGAGCCAGGAACCTGACTCTCCCTGGTCTCCCACATGGAGGCAGGGGCCCAAGCACATAGGTCATCTATGGCTGTTTTCCTGGGCGCATTAGCAGGGAGCTGGATTGGAAACAGAGCAGCCAGGACTCCAAATTGGCCCTGCGTTATGGGAGGGCACTGCAAGTAAGAACTTAACCCTCTGTGCCAGCACACCGGCCTCAGCTGGGCCGCCAGCCTTTCTTCAGGGTAACTAATCCAGGCCAAAAATCTCGCGCAAAGGATCAAATGGTTTACTCTCTGGCAATAACCCACAAAGTAAGGGAAGGCAAGAAAAACAATCATTCCGAAGCCAGCTTCACGGTCTAGTTCAAAGACATTAAACGTTTCCTATAAAAAGAAAATAAGGAGTGGGTGTTGGGCACAACAATGAAGATGCCCACATCCTGGGCCAGCGCCGTGGCTCACTAGGCTAATCCTCCACCTGCGGCGCCGGCACCCCGGGTTCTAGTCCCAGTCGGGACGCTGGATTCTGTCCCGGTTGCTCCTCTTCCAGGCCAGCTCTCTGCTGTGGCCCGGGAGGGCAGTGGAGAATGGCCCAAGTGCTTGGGCCCTGCACCAGCATGGGAGACCAGGAGGAACAACCTGGCTCCTGGCTTCGGATCAGCATGGTGCACCAGCTGTAGCGGCCATTGGAGGGTGAACCAACGGAAAAGGAAGACCTTTCTCTCTGTCTCTCTCTCTCACTGTCCACTCTGCCTGTAAAAAAAAAAAAATGCCCATACCCCATAATGAGGTGCCTGGCTTCCTGCTAACGCATACCTGGGAGACACCCAGTGATGAACCAAGCATTCGAGTCCCTGCCATCCATGTGGGAGACCTGCACTGAGTTCCAGACTCCTGGCTTTGGTCTAGTCAGCTAGTGCAGGCATTTGGAGAGTGAAACAGATGATCTCTCTCTCTCCCTTTCTCTCTTTCTCTCTCCCCCTATACCTTTTAAATTAATAAAATAAATGAATTTTTTAAAAACTATGTACAGATTTGAAATTTTTTGCACCAAAATCAACATATGCCTTAATTCCACTTTCCGTGAACTTCTGAATGTGCCCGCTTAAGTCCAAAAGGCAAAATGCAAAAATCAAATAAAAGTCATGGTAGAGTGAAGTAACACAGAATTCCTAACCCAAATCTCCTGTCTTTCTTGCCATATCTTTCCCTTCATGAGAGGCAGAGAGGGAGAGAGAGAGAAAGCGGCCACCAGCTGGTTCACCCCCCAGATGCGATCCAGGTCTCCCACATGTGAGAGGAATCCAGGCCCTGGAGCCTCACGGTGGCCTCCCAAGGTCTATGCTGATGGGAAGTGGGAGTCAGCCAGAACTCAGGGGGCAGGCCCAGGGGCTCCGAGGTGCCAGGCAGGCATCTCAGCTGCGTGTTTTCAGTTTTGGTTTTTAACATTTATTTGTTTGTTTGTTTGTTTATTGGAAAGTCAGAATTGGAGAGAAAGAGAGAGAGATCTTCCATCCACTGGGTCACTCCCTAGGTGGCCGCAATGGCCAGGGCTGCGCCAGGCAGAAGCCAGGAGCCAGGAGCTTCTTCCCGGTCTCCCACATGGGTGCATCTTCCACTGCTTTCCCAGGCCATTTGCAGGGATCTAGATCTGAAGTGGAGCAGCCAGGACTCAAACCACCACCCATATGGGATGCTGGCTCTGTACCACAATGCCAGCCCCTTAACCAGCATCTTAATCGCTAGGCCAAACACCCATCCCTATCTCACTTTTTTTTTTAAAGACATTTATTTGAACAGCAGAATTAGAAAGACAGAGAGAGAGAGAGTAAAATCTTCCATCCGCTGGCTCACTCCCCAAATGGCTGCTGGGCTGGGCTGATCTGAAGCCAGGAGCCAGGAGCTTCTTCCAAGTCTCTCATGTGGGTGCAGGGGCCCAAGCACTTAGGCCATCTTCTACTGCTTTCCCAGGTGCATCAGCAGAGAGCTGGATTGGAAGGGAAGCACCTGGGACTTGAATCCATGCCCCTAGCAGGGGCTGGTGCCATAGGGGTAGGCTTTACATGCTAGGCCTTAGCACTGGGCCCCCCACCTCACCTTCTAAATGAAACATATGGGGGCCAGCACCGTGAACACTGTGGCACAGCACATTGGGCTGCTGCCTGCAACTCTGGCATCCTGTATAGGTGCCGGTTCGAGCCCTGGCTGCTCCACTTCTGATCCAGCTCCCTGCTAATGCACCTGGGAAAGCAGCAGAGGATGGCCCAAGTCCTTGGTCCCCTGCACCCATACAGGAGACCCAGATGGAGCGCTAGGACCCAAGCTTTGGCCTGGCCCAGTCTCCCTTTCTCTATAAGTCTGATTTTCAAATAAATAAAAGTTAAATCTTAAAAATAAATAAATAAATGAAACTTATATAACTTCCACATTCTTTTACAATCATACAAAGTCAATCTTTGTCAGAGCCCTTTCACCAGTTGAAATAAAATACACAAGATTTAGAATGGTATTATCTAAATAATAAAAAACAACCAGAGGGCAAATATTTCCTTAAGAACATGATTTGTGGTTAACAGCAGTAGCACTAAGAACCCTAAGCCCGTTCTTTCAGTGACTTAACTGGCTGTGCCCCTGGGATTTCCCAGGACCACACACCTTAGACAACCCTGCCAGTAAACGATGTAGAATCCTCCTGTGTTGCTCTTCCAGACTAACTGAAGAACTGCATCGTGTGGTCTTTGTAAAACACAGTGTCTGAGAAGTCCTAAAAGGAAAAGAGAGCAATGCTTTCACCCTGGGTTGCTTATTTGCCTGAATAAATAAATAAACGCAAGTTTCCTCCTTTGTCTCGGGCCTTGGACGAAGCCTCCTGCTTCCCACTGGAGCTGGGCGTTATGGCCCTGCCTTCGCCATCTGCGTGATTAACAGTCTGTGTCCGACCAACCTGCCCACCTTCCCAGCTCCCTCTGCGGGCTGCAGTCACCCCCCGAGGAGCCTTTCTCGGCAAGAGTGAGAGGCTGCGGACTATTGTGGGGCCTGTCAGAACTCAGGGAAGGGGATCCTTTGTGGGCACAGACCGCCTCCTTTGTCTGCTCCAGGTTCAGGGTCCCTTGCGGCTGACTCTGCGCCTGGTGGACCCACAGAAGTTAATTTCTGGAGGGGTTGGCTCTCCCTTCCCTGCCTGGCTGTGTCCACAACAAGGAAAAGGTTTTTAAATTAAGCTTTTGATAAAACATGACTGAGATGCACAGACCCTAACAGACCAAAGGCAGGGCTTCCAGCATGAGGATACTTCAAAAACGTTCAGATGTTTGGCACAGCAGTTAGGTCGCTGCTTGGAACGCCCACATCCCCTATGGGAGTCCCTGGTTTCAAGTCCAGGCTCCACAGCTAATCTATCGTCCTGCCAATGTGTACCCCAGAAGGCAGCAAGTCGTGGACCAAGAACTTGGGTCCCCGCCACCAACGTGCTGCGAGACCCAATCCAGTTCCAGGCTCCTGGCTTCAGCCTGTCCCAGCCACAGCTGTTGCAGGAAGTTGGTGAGTGATCAAGCAGATGGAAGCGTTCTCTCTCTCTCTCTCTCTCTCTCTCTCTCTTTCTTCTGAAGAAATTAATAAAAATTTCTTAAAAGTTTATGGAAGATGGGATTTAAAAGTTTATCTTGGGGGCAGGCGCTGTGGCGTAGCAGGTAAAGCTGCCACCTGCAGTGCCAGCATCCCATGTGGGCGCCAGTCTGAGTCCCGGGTGCTCTACTTCTGATCCAGCTCTCTGCGATGGCCTGGGAAAGCAGTACAAGATGGCCCAGGTCCTTGGGCCCTGCACCTGCACGGGAGATCCGAAAGAAGCTCCTGGCTCTTGGCTTCGGATCAGCGCAGCTCCAGCTGTTGTGGTCATGAGGAGTGAACCAGCAGATGAAAGACCTCTCTCTCTCTATCTCTCTCTCTCTCTTTCTCTCTCTCTCTCTGCCACTGCCTTTCTGTATCTCTGGCTTTCAGATAAATAAATAAATCTTAAAAAAAATTTATCTTGGTGCAAAACACGAAACCCATGCTTACACAAACTCTTGAAAAAGTTCCTGGAAAGTGCATATTACAAATCAATAATGCAAGGACCTCAAACAGTTGTGGCACTTTTCTCATTTCACTTTTCCACCGACTGTATGAAGCACTCGGGCCTAGTCTTCTTGGCTCATAAGGCAATAAGCTCTGAATTCCTTGCCACCTTTCAAGCAAAGAACAGAGTCTGCCCTTGAAAACACAATCCTATTTTTTACTCCACTTCTATAGCTCTGAAATAAGGGGACCCCAAGGAACATCTGTGGCTCCCCAGTATGAAGTCAGGCTCTTCCCTCACCCTTGGATAGACGAGAACCCCCCGTGCCCTGGGTATGACCCCAGCTACAGTCAAAACACTTTCATATTCTTAGGTTCGTTATCCCCAAGTGTGTAAGTGCTCCGTTATTATCTGCATATCATTACCTCTGCACCCCCGAGTCCTCTGTCTCTGATGCAAAAGAACAAGATTCCTCAAGGATCTGGGGACTTTTTGTCGCTCCCCGTCTTCGTGGGGGAACGACACTAAGCCCTGCCTAGGCTTCATATCCGAGTCACGGCACCATTATGTCGCTCCCCCTCTTCTTGGAGGAACGACACAGGACCCTGCGCTGTTCTTTCATCTGCTCGGCCCTCCCCGGGTTTGCTGCTGGTTCTTCCCGGGTTGGCTACTGTCCCTTCCACCTCCGTGGAAGGGCGGTTCCCCCTGGGCACATTCCCCACTTCTGCGGGGGAGCGGCACACCGCCGGCCGGCTCTCTCGGGGGCTGCACAGGTGTTCCCCTTAGATGTTCCCCTTAGATGTTCCTCTTAGATGTTCCCGGTGCATGCCGTCTCTCTCCTCCTTTATAGTCCTCCTCTGCCAATCCCAACTCGGCTGCCCACACGCCGAGCACGCTGCTCTCCTCCAATCAGGAGCAAGTCCTACAGTTCATTGGCTGAACTGGAGGCAGCTGTGTAGAAGCTGTTTTCTTCTCTCCCAGCGCCATATTGTGGGAGAGCAGATGCATAGAATAAGTCTTAATTCCAGTAACAGTATAGTCCGAGTTGCTCCCCACACTTTTGCAACCAGCTCTGAGCAAGTGACGCACTGAGCATGAGCGAACGGCGTGCGCTCAGATATTGAAGGGCTATGCCTTCTCTATTTTGCTGCTTTGAAAGGGGACTTCAGCATCAAAAACTGAAATATCAAAATCCAGGAACACCGGAAATCATCCAATGATTCTTCTTTTATTTTTTTTTTTTAATAAAAGAGCCCTCATCCCCTACTTCACTCCCTATATATCCACAATGGCCAAGTCTGGGTTAGGATGGAGACGGGGCCAAGAGCTCAGTCCGGGTCTCCTGCTTGCATAGCAGGGATCTGACTACCTAAGCCCTCACAGGCGCCTGCCTGGTCTGTGTTCGCAGGAAGCCAGAATCAGGGCCAATGCCAGGAATCAGACCCAGGTGCTCTAGGGACATGGTGTCTTTTTTTTTTTTTTTTTTTTTTTTTTGACAGGCAGAGTGGACAGTGAGAGAGAGAGACAGAGAGAAAGGTCTTCCTTTGCTGTTGGTTCACCCTCCAATGGCCACCGCGGCCAGCGCGCTGCGGCCGGCGCACCGCGCTGATCCGATGGCAGGAGCCAGGAGCCAGGTGCTTTTCCTGGTCTCCCATGGGGTGCAGGGCCCAAGCACCTGGGCCATCCTCCACTGCACTCCCTGGCCACAGCAGAGAGCTGGCCTGGAAGAGGGGCAATCGGGACAGAATCTGGCGCGCTGACCGGGACTAGAACCCGGTGTGCCGGCGCCGCTAGGCGGAGGATTAGCCTAGTGAGCCGCAGCGCCGGCCAGGACATGGTGTCTTAACCGGCGAGTTAGCCATTGGGCCAAATGCCTGGAGAGGGAGAGAGAAGTGTCTTCCATCCACTTGTTCACTCCCCAAATGCCCTAATGGCTGGAGCTGTGCTGATCAGAAGCCAGGAGCCAGGAGCTTCTTCCAGGTCTCCCACATGAAGTGCAGGGGCCCAAGGACTTGGGCCATCTTCTACTGCTTTCCCAGGCCACATAGAGAGCTGGATCGGAAGTGGAGGAGCTGGGACACAAACTGGTGCCTATATGGGATGCCAGCATTGCAGGCAATGGCTTTAATCCACTGCGCCACATCGCCGGCCCCACAAATCAATATCTTGATTCTTGCGTGGCCCAAATATAGGAGATATTAACCAACTTCCACAGACAAGCCACTAGTCCTCACCACCTCCCCAGGGAAGATGTATATCACTTCCACGGGCAGGGCTGTCACCAGGGCTGCCGGCCCCATCGGGTCGTGGGAGAGCAGCAGGTGCAGGCCAAGCAGACCGAGTCATGCCAGCCCCGCAGGGTGCAATGTCACAGCCAGGCTTCCACAGGTGCATTGCACACTCCCCATGCACAGCCAAACGGCCCCAGCTGGAAAGCACACACGGCCACACCTTGAGACAGGGTCAAAAAGTATCACATTCAGGGGCACCCAGGGAGAAAGAAGCAGACACAGAGACTCAGAAAGGAAACGCACGCAGTCATTATGAAGGATAAAGTACGCCTCCTTGATCCCAAACTCCACCATTAAACACCCAGCATCACTCACCGATTTTTATCAAGGCCACCTAAGCCTATAGAAAATGAACACGCAGGGGCAGACACTGTGGGGCAGCGGGCGACGTCACCGCCTGGGACATCTGTCTCCAATCTCTCAGTGCCTGGTTCAAGCTCTGGCTACTCTGTGCTTGCAATCCAGCTTCCTGCCAGCGCACGCGGGGGGCTGCAGAGGATGTTCCATGTACTTGGGCTCCCGCCACCCATGGGGGGACTCTCATGGAGCTCCTGGCTCCTGGCTTTAGCCTGGCCCAGCCCCAACTGTTGCGGCTATTTGGGGAGTGAGCCAACCAAAGGAAGATCTCCCTCTCTGTCTGTCTGTCTCTCTCTCTCTCTCTGCCTTTCAAATAAATAAATAAATCTGGAAGAAAGGAAGGAAAAGTGTAGATCTTCAGAAGCCTTCTGTAATCTTAGTTCAGTCAAAATATTAAAATGTGGACACGGTTCTCATTCCCACCCCAGTGGCCTGCTTGATCTCTAGTAAGTCAAAGTGCAAAAGCAGAGAACCAACCGCCTCTCACTAAAGAAACCTCCTGCTGTACAAATTCCAAAGACTCTCCACCAAAATATTTAAACTTCCCTTAACATTTAATTGAAAGGCAGAGACAGAGAGAGACAGAGACAGAGAGAGAGATCTTTCATCCACTGGTTCACCCCACCACCGCCACCACTGCAAATGCCCACAACAGCCAGGGCTGGGCCAGGCCAAAGCCAGGAGCCAGGAGCTCCTCCGCGCGCAGTAGGGATCCAAGTTCACTGAGCCATCACCCGCTGTCTCCCAGGATGCGCGGCAGCAGGAAGCTGGAATCCGGAGCAGAGCCAGGCCACAAACTCACCGCTGTGCCCAAACACGACTCCCCACCACGCTTTCTGACCTGCTCCTTCTAAACACGCCAGTTCTTGGCAGTGGGTGGTAATCAGCTTAAAAAGTGAAGTTTCTGTGGCTTTAACTAAAGTCCTAGGTTTCAGATCTCTCACTTTCCCCCTCCCCCTGATTTCATCGGGTCTGCTGTTTTTAGGTAGGAAAACAGTCAAGCTGCAAAGTTTTTTCTCTCCCTGAAGGCTTCTCCCAATCTATTTATAGGGATGGCAGCTTTCCCAATCCAAATAGAATTTATTAGGAAAGGTGACCGTCCACTTGCAGTGACAATATTGGTTATGTTTTTTGCTTTTTCTAAGGGAAAATCAATCGTGCAGCAAATTGATGGATCCCTCACCCTTTCATCCGTAGAGACCACTGATGGCACAGACTGAGGTCTCAACTGGTCTTTTTGTGGCCTGTGTGGATACTAAGCCCCAGTCCCAGGCTGGTTGGGCTAAGTATCCGGCCGGGCATCCAGGGCCAGTGGTTTATGAGCCATTTACTCCCCCACTGACTCACTGGGAGGTGTCAAACAACTCACTGCATTAAGCTGCTTTCTAGGGCCATAAAAGATGATTACAAACACAGTTAAAAGGAACTTTTTTTTTTTTAATTTGAGAGAGGGAACTCCCACCCACTGGTTCACTCCCCAGATGCCCACAACAGCTGGGGTGAGACGAGGGTAGGAGAGTCTCAATCCAGGTCTCCCACACGGGCAGCAGGGACCAGCTAGGTGAGCTGCCCAGGGTCTGCCCTAGCAGGGAGCTGGAGTCAGGAGGTGGAGCCAAGCTTGGATTCCAACACAGGATGCGAGCAGCTCGGTCCCTGTCTTCAGTGGTCGGCCAAGTGCCTGACCCAAGAGAAACATATTTCGGCTAGTTTTTATTATTATTATTATTAAAAAAGTATTATAATTAGGTAGGGTTTAAATAACCAATTCAATCCATAGCCACTAACTCTATAGCCACCCCTTCATAAGACACAGCCCAACCACATACTGGAGTGCTGAACGAGAGAAGACATGGTAGCTGCACTGACCGTGACATTCAGTGCCCTGGAGGCCTGGAATTGGTATATAAGATGCTGTGGGTTATACAGGATTTGGCTCTCCGAACTCACGCACAGGTTTAAACCCCAAAGTCTCATGCTGATGACCAATGGCAGCTGGACAGATGAAAGTGGAACTCATTCTAAGGATGCTGTCTAAAGAAGGGGCCCTGGGAACTGGCTGGGTTGGATGGGATGATTAGGGGAGAGGCCCCAAGAGAACCATGATGGTGCTGTAAGGAGAGACCACACAGAGGGAGAGGAGGCGCTCGCTCCATGCCTCTCTGCTTCCTGGCTCACCACGTAGCCATGCCTGCAGCCATTCCACCATTGCCAGCCTCCGCCAAATGGCAAACTACTGGGGCACCCGATCTTGGACTGAGAGCCTCCACAACTGTGAGCCGAAATAAGCCTCCTTTCTTACCAAGAAACTCCTATCCTCCCGTCACTGAAATCACTGATTTTCAATTAAATCACCAGCCTCTGGGGCCCTACAGAGACCACCAGCTGGCCCACCCCCTGCAGCAGGCAAACATCACCATGGCCTACACATTGTTAGTCCTGCAAATACGCCTGCCGAAAACAGTCAGGCCAAATAGAAAAACAACTGACTGTAAACACTGGTATTTCCAAGGCTTTGTTTGCTATCCTCTAAGATACGGGTGTTCTGCTCCACCCAGGTCTAACTGCTATTAATTCACTCGTTTTCTCTGCTAAGTCAGTCTCAATTTATACATCACCAGTCCCACCATCCGGTGTCCCCTAATGTCTATGACTCCACAAAAGCAGATGACAGCTGGGGTGCCCTGGTCCAGGAGGAGCCCTGCAGCTCCTGCACCCCCAGCTTAACCTCCAGTGGAATCAGGAAATGGACAGGGAGGAGGGGAGCCCTGAAGCAGGCACATCGTCACAGACCTTTAGTATCTGTAAAAGGTGCGAGCAGCATGGGAATCATGTTGACTCACGGCTGTCGACAAAGAACCTACAGGAAGAAAAGTTTGTTCTGTTAGTTCTGGTCTGTGGTTTCCATCACCAGCTTCATTATACCAGAACCTGGGGCTCGGAGGGGAAGCTGTCCCCCTCTAACCATTAAATCAGGATCCACTATACTTGAAGAGATGATTTTTATCCCCGTGATCTTGGGAGAAGATAAAATCTCTGCACACTCTTGTCTCACGCCATTAACACCGTGCCCTTTGTACTCATAAAGCATTCACTGTGTTTCCCCTTTCACATTTTTGCCTCTGTCCTTAAATCAAGTTACATGGCAAGAAATGCAAGGGGCGAGGAGAATTTCAGAACCACTGGCGTAAATACTAATTCTGACTAAGCAAGTAGAAAAGGCTACAAGAGAAGTGCAGCTTGTGGGCTCGGTGTTTGGTCTATCGTTAAGGCACCAGCTGCGGTATCCCATCCCAGATCGGAGTGCCTGGGTTCAAACCCAACTCAGCTCCTGCCTCCAGCTTCCTGCTAATGCAGACCCTGGGAGGCAGAGTGGCGGCTCAAGTGGTTGGGTCCCCAGCTCCCCGCTTCCCACCTGTCCCCACACCATCATGTGAGGCATTTGGGGTAGGGAGGAGAGCGAACAACAGATAGAAGTTATCTCTTTCCCCCACTCTTTTTAACGCAGCTTGTTTTCAACATGTTTATACATTGCTAAGTCTTTTTTTAAGATTTATTTATTTATTTATTTGAAAAGCAGAGTCACACAGAGAGAGAAGAAGCAGAGAAAGAGAGAGATCTTCCATCCAGACTCACTCCCTAATTGGCTACAATGGCTGGAGCTGTGCCAATCTGAAGCCAGGATTCAGGAGCTTCTTTCGGATCTCCCACGCAGGTGCAGGGGCCCAAGGACTTGGGCCATTTTCTACTGCTTTCCCAGGCCACAGTGGAGAGCTGGATCAGAAGTGGAGCAGCCAGGTCTCCAACCGGCACCCATATGGGATGCCGGCACTGCAGGCGGTGGCTTTACCCACTACACCACAGCGCCGGCCCCATTGCTATGTCTTTAGCAAGATGTTTGTCTTCCCTTTCAGATTACCCACTTACAAAGTCCACTCATTTTTCCTAAAAAAGCAGTTACAGCAAATAAGCTCAAAATACTTTCTGCCTCTAAAAATACATATTTCTTTTGAGCAACATTTTTTCCACTTTGAAGTTCCCACTAATCCCAAGACAGAGGAGTCTGGATCCACAGCAACCTGTCAGATAAAAGAGCTCTGGCAGCTTCCAGGTAGTCTCCTGGACCCCTGAGCCGTTCTCTGCCCAGAAAATCCAGCAAATCACAGTAATTTGGGAGCACCCAGCACAAAAGAGGCATCTAGAGTGGGGAGTACTTTAAAATGTTGATGTCCTCTTGTGCAACTACGGGAAGATCCGAAAGAATTAAAAATGAGCAAAATGCAGAATGGCTATCTAACAGAGAGCTAATGCAAGGGACCCACCATGAAGGGAGGGAAGAAAGCCGAGCACATAGGAAGATTACACTGCCCAAGCCAACAAAGCTTTAACTCTCCTAATCCTGCTGCTTAAGAGCCTTGGGAACAATAACCTTCCAGAAAGCAGATGCAAGTAGCCAAGAAGAGACAAAAGGCATCGCACGCACCTCTGGCAAGTGCAGCCAGAAGTGACTGGGGCAAGAAAGCAGCAAAGCCAGGAACAACCCAAGTTAGTTAAACAGAGAGTCACGGAGAGAGAGGAGCAGTGAGCTGAGAGCTGAGCGCCCGCCCCAGTCCCCACGACCTTCCAGCTCCCTCAGTCTCCCAGGGGCCAGCCTTTACCCTGCTTTATGTAGTGGAGGGAAAAATGAGAGTTTTCTGATTTCCAAGAAATGTTATCCGCTCATATTTTAAAGGACTGTGGGGTCAACACCTCCTCCCCTGTGATCACACAAATGTGGGGAAATTAAATCCATCTTTACAATCAAGAATTGTAAGATTAGGTCGCATCCATCCTAAACAAAGGAATACGTTTCTATCTACAGTATTAACACTGAGACAATTCACATTTTCAAATGCGCACAGCTACATGGAGCTCCAATAATTCTGGACGGAGCTTGTGTGGCTTGTGTACATGTTAATGAGCATATGTTTCTTAAACAACAGCTTTCGAAAACATATTATAACAATATGCGACAGTACTCCAAAAAGTTCACAGGAAATAGAATTAAAAATGTTTATTTTGGTGCAAAAAAATACTGAAATCCATGCATAGTCATTCTTATATTTTCAAAATGCCTTTTCCATGAACTTTTTGGAGATCACTGTATGCATGGATTTCAAACAGTTTCACACCAAAATAATCTTTTAAATCCATTCGCCACAAACTTCTCGAAGCACCCTCTCAGAAACAAGCCAATGGAAAATTGAGCAAAAGAAACAAACAAGGGAAACCTAGAAGGGGTATAAAAAAATTAAACACCCAGAAATATATGAATGAGTACATGGACTGTGATATTTTCACAAAATGGAATATTAAAGAAAGGAAATTAATAAATCAGACATATGTATATATATGTATATATCAACATAAGTGAATCTCTCTGTGGAGAGGGAAAGCATAACTTGAAGAACATACAACTTGCAATAAGACTAGATATTAATTATATAGCATCTTAAGGAACAGGCTTCGTGGTGCAGGCAATTAAGCTGTCGCCTGGGACTTGTGCGACCCCTACAGCAGTTTCTGGGATTGAGTCCCGGATCTTCTGCTTCCAATCCAGCTTCCTGCTAACGTGCCTGGGAAGCAACAGTTGATGGTCCAAGTGCTTGGGTTCCTGCCACCCACATAAGAGACACTTGGATTGAGTCTGGGTCCTTCCTTTGGCATGGCCCAACCCTGGCTGTTGCAGGCATTTGATGCCCACAAATACCAGGAGGTGGTAACTCAATCCAGGTCCCACAGGCTAGGGGGTGGCATGAGCCCTATGACCTGAGCCATGACCGCTACCTTGCATTACCAAACACCTTCCTGCTTTAGCAGGAAGCTGGAGTCAGGAGCCAAAAATGGGGATGAAACGCAGGTACTCTGCAGTGGGATGTGCACGTCTATTATATTTATTTCCTTATTTATTTGAAAGGCAGAGTTACAGAGAGAAGAAGAGATCTTCCATCGGCAGGTTCACTCTCCAAAATGGCTGCAAGGGCTGGGGCTGGGCCAGGCTGAAGCCAGGAGCCTGGAACTCCATCCGGCTCTCCCACATGGGTGGCATCGGCTCAAAGACTTGGTCCATCTTTCACTGTTTTCCCAAATGCTCTAGCAGGGAGCTAGATCAGAAGTGGAGCAGCTGGGTCTCGAACCTGTGCTCATAAGGGATGCCAGTGACACACAAAATGGCTTAACTCACTACGCCACAATGCCTGCCTCAGATGTGGGCATCTTAACCAGAATCTTAACCACTATGCCAAAACCACCCCCCCTTAAGACTCTTTGAAAAAAAATTTTTTATAAAACATTTATTTATTTGAAAGAGTTACAGAAAAGGAGAGAGAGATAGACAGACACACATACACACACACAGATTTTCTATCTGTTAGTTCACTCCCCACATGACCACAATGGCTGGAACTGGGCCAGGCTGAAGCCAGGAGCCAGGAGCTTCTTCTGGGTCTCCCATGTGGATGCAGGGGCCAGGCACTTGAGCCATCTTCCACTGCTTTCCCAAGCCGTAAGCAGAGAGCTACATAGGAAGCTGAGCAGCTGGGACTGGAACTGGTGCTCTTATGGGATGCTGGCACCACTGGCAAAGGCTCAGCCTGCTGCACCACCACACCGGCCCCAAGACTCTTGGAGTTCCCCTGCATTCTCTTCAACCCAGCTCTATGTCACAATTTACCAAGATTTTTACAGGGCACAAAACAAATAAATCTGCACATCCTTAGATCATTTAGTAAATCCTTGTAGATTTATTACAGATTCTGGCACATAAAATTTAGTTGAAGAAAGTGCTATGATGCAGGGTGGGCACTTGGCACAGAGGTTAGAATGTCATTTCCAGTGCCCACATCCTATAGTGGAGTGCCCGCATTCGAGTTTCAGCTCCACTTCCTTTTTTTTTTTTTTTTTTTTTTTGGACAGGCAGAGTTAGACAGTGAGAGAGAGAGACAGAGAGAAAGGTCTTCCTTCCGTTGGTTCACCCCCCAAATGGCTCCTACGGCCGGCGCACTATGCCAATCCAAAGCCAGGAGCCAGGAGCTTCCTCCTGGTCTCCCATGGGGTGCAGGGCCCAAGCACTTGGGCCATCCTCCACTGCCCTCCGGGGCCACAGCAGAGAGCTGGCCTGGAAGAGGTCAGCTCCACTTCCAATACCGGCTTCCTGCTAGTGTGCATCCTGAGAAGCAGCAGGTGATGGCCCTGCCGCATACATGGGAGACCCGGATTGAGTTGGATTCCTGAGCACGTTCAGCTCTCTCTCTCTCTCTCTCTCGCTCTCTCTCTCTCTCTTTCTCTCTCCTTCTCTCTGTAACTCTGACAAGAAAGAAGAGGGGCCGGCACTGTGGCACAGTGGGTTAACGCCCTGACCTGAAGCGCTGGCATCCCATATGGGCGCCGGTTCGAGGCCCAGCTGCTCCACTTCCTGTCCAGCTCTCTGCTATGGCCCGGGATAGCAGTGGAAGATGGCCCAAGTCCTTGGGCCCCTGCACCCACGTGGGAGACCCAGAAGAAGCTCCTGGCTCCTGGCTCCTGGCTCCTGGCACAGCTCCGACCATTAAAGCCAACTGGGTAGTGAACCAGCAGATGGAAGACCTCTCTCTCTCTCTCTGCCTCTCCTTCTCTCTCTGTGTAACTCTTTCAAATAAATAAATAATGAAGAAGAGGAAGAAGAGGAGGAAGTGGAGGAGGAAGAGGAAGAGGAAGCCGGGCCTCTCTCTAACAGGTATCCATTTGTTGGGCAGAAGCTGAGCCCAGCAGCCATGGAAACACATGTGTCTTCTGCACCAGCGGTGAAGCCCTCCCGCCCAGCTCCGCTTCCCAGGGAGAGGCTGGAGAGCCGGCAAAATCGCTCCCACGCCACTGCCAAACCCAGCAGCCCTTTCTCACCTGAAGAGAAACCACCCCAGTGCCTTGTTTCTGAGCTTTCTCTTAAAGATACAAGTTTGCCAACTTGTGATGCCAGGTCTTATCATCTCTGGGAAAGGACACAATGCATGCTGTGACTGCTCCCTATCTTTGCTCTGACTTGCAATGTGCGCAGGGGCTCCTTTAGAAATATATCTGGCCGGCGCCACGGCTCAATAGGCTAATCCTCCACCTGCGGCACTGGCACCCCGGGTTCTAGTCCTGGTCGGGGCGCCAGATTCTGTCCCGGTTGCTCCTCTTCCAGGCCAGCTCTCTGCTGTGGCCCCGGAGGGCAGTGGAGGATGGCCCAAGTGCTTGGGCCCTGCACCAGCATGGGAGACTGGGAGAAGCACCTGGCTCCTGGCTTTGATTCAGCACGGTGCGTCAGCTGCAACGGCCATTTGCGGGGTGAACCAACGGCAAAGGAAGACCTTTCTCTCTGTCTCTCTCTCTCACTGTCCACTCTGCCTGGAAAGACAGAAAGAAAGACAGAAAGAAAGACAGAAAGACAGAAAGAAAGAATCTGGCTTTTTTTTTTTTTTTTTTTTTTTTTGATCAGCAGGGAGAGACAGACTGTCAGAGACCCCATCTGCTGTTGCCAAAGGCCACAAAGCTGGGGGACAAAGCCAGGAGGCTGGGAACTCAACCCACATCTCCCAACTACCTGAGCCATCACCACTGCCCCCTCCAAGGATCTGCCATGGTGAGAAGCCAGAATCAGGAGTTGCAGCTGGGGATCGAACCCAGACACTCCAGTGTGGACAGGGGCTTTTCCCAATTGTTGGGCTAAATGCACATCTGACCTTTAAAAAACGCAAATTGAGGCGGGCAAGTGTGTGCCACAGCAGGTTAAACCACCACTTGAGACGCCTGCATCCCACATCAGAGTGCCTGGTTGGAGTCCTGGCTACTCCACTTCTGATCTAGCAACCCCATATGGGATCCCGACGTCGAAGGTGGCAACGTTACCTGCTAAGCCACAACGCCAGCCCCCAAAATTCTTTGGGTTTCCTTTTCATGGAATTTCAGGCTACAGTTCTGAGGTTTCTAAGAAGCGGACTTTTCCTTCCCCATAGGAATACCTGTACTTGTCTACAGTTGCCCAAACACACATAACATACTCCTAACCAGAAACATCATGAGTTATTTTTTCCCTATTGGTGAACAATTAGAACACTCTCAAAACCTGTCTTATGCATTCTAAATATTTTCCCAAGCAGAACCCAAAGTAGAACGACTCTGACAAGAGAAAAAGCTGTCGTTCTTTGCGGGAAGCTCCTCCAACTTATTTGGGTCGGAAGTTGATTGACAGAGGTACTGAGATATGTACTCATCATTTTTTGTTCATTTGAGAAGCAGAGAGAGAAGAAAGCATCCAAGAAAATGCCCTCAATGGCCAGGACAGAGCAGAGGCTGGAGCCAGGAATGCAATCCAGGGCTCCTGGATGGGTGAGAGGAGACCAATTACTTGAACCATGACCACCGCCTGCCAAGGTCTGCATCGGAAGGAAGCTGGAGCCAGGTGCCACAGCCGAGAATCCAGCCCAGGCACTCTGATGTGAGAGACAGGTGTCTTAACCACGAGGCTAAACACCTGCTCCAATTTGCATCTATGTTTAAAAGTTTATCTCAATATTTGTACATTCTTTCTGACAATCTACAGTGGGATAAAAGTGAAAAACTCAGTGGTATTTCCTTTGGTATAGCCTGAAAGAACAGGCAAATGCTCCTTACACAGGTGACCAAACCTGTAGGTTCTTTATTTGATTTTAATGATTTAAAGGGGGGCCGGCATTGTGGTGTAGTGAGTAAAGCAGCCGCCTGCAGTGCTGGCAATCCATATGGGCACTGGTTCAAGTCCCGGCTGCTCCACTTCTGATCCAGCTCTCTGCTATGGCCTGGGAATGAAGTAGAAGATGGCCCAAGTCTTTGGACTCCTGCCACTCACGTGAGAGACCCGGAAGAAGCTCCTGTGCTCCTGGCTTCGGATCTGCACAGCCCCACCCACTGCGGCCAGCTGGGGAGTGAACCAGTGGATGGAAGACCTCTCTTTCTCTCTCTCTCTCTCTCCCTCTGCCTCTCTTTCTCTGTAACTGACTTTCAAATAAATAAATAAATATTTTTAAAAATTAAAAATAATAATGATGATGATAAAACGGTGCTAAGGATCGTTTATATAGTACTTCATTTGTATAGACACTGTGTAGACATCATCTCTTTAATTCTCTTAGGTTTAGACAACAAACAGTATCTGCCTCATGTAGGGGAACACAGAGGCTAAGCAACTTGCCCAAAATCATACAGCAAGTTATGGGCAAGTCAGCTTGAACCCAAGTATGTCAGGCTCAAAAGCCCATGTCCTCATACAATGCCAAGGAGAAAACCTTGGATGTTTTATCCCATGACTCTGCACAGTAACTCACCACAACATGTATTATCTAAGCACACAACACATGAAGGGTTCATTAATATGGTGACCAGGGACAGGCACTGTGGAGCAGTGGGCACACACATCTAACAGAGTGTCAGTTCAAGTCCTGGCTACACAATACCAGATTCAGCTTCCTGCTATGCATCCTGGGAGGCTGTGGGTGTTGATCCAAGTGCTTGGGCTCCCGCTACCCACGTGGGAGACCTGGAGGGAGGTCCTGGGCTCTGGACTCCCAGCCCTAACTCGGCCCAGCCCTGGCTGTTGCAGACATTTGGAGAATGAACCAGCAGATGGAAGACCTCTCTCTCTCTCTCTCTCTCTCTCTCTCTGTAGATAAAAATAAAAAATGTTTTCAAAGTAAATAAGAATACTATATATGATGATAGAATAATATATACCAAACTATATATACATATATATGAAGCAAACTATAATGTGCCTATGTTAAATTCTATTCCCACCTCTTCTCTGCTCTTCCTCCTCTTGGAAAAAAAAAAAAGAAAGAAAGAAACATGTTTTTGTCCACTGTTGCAGTTAACTGGCAAACTTGTGTAATAAATTAACAGAACTGGTTTAGCAACAAATAAAGACAGTCAAGGTCTCTGAATTCTAAAGCTGGGTACGTCACTGATGTAAAAGGTGATCTGGGAGCGTTTAATATGCATTCACTTTGATGTCTGTGTGCTCTCAGGACAGCGGTCTGTAATAAAAGCCAATATGTAGGAAACCTCAGTCATAAACCCAGACACCAGGTATCCAGGAGAACAAGGAGAATGTTCCCATTCCAGCTAATTTGCCTAACTGCTGCCAGGGTTCCGAGTGTTTGGAAACATTCGGATAGATAAACATACAGTTGTTGTCTGCATGGATCAGCTTTGGAGAGAGAAATATAAGAATGGAAAAAGAAAATAATATTTGAGTGTGTGTGTGTGTGTGTGTGTGAGAGAGAGAGAGAGAGAGAGAGAGAAGAACCTGAGAAATACAGTGGCCTTGGAAGCTCCCTGCCCCTCCTCAGGGGGCAAAGAGAAACAGCGCCTGTCGGCTCCCAGCAGACTCTGTAAGTGGGGCCCACGTGTGGAAATGGATGGCAGGCGGCCCCGGGAGCAGCCTGCTGGCTGCGCCCAGGATTCCCAGGTCCAACTGAGAAGAGCTTGGAGTTAAAGCTGAGGTGTAAACACCAGACCTCTTCTGAGCCTTGATTTCTTCATCAGCAAACACTGCCAGAGGGATGGGTGTTGGGCCCACTGGTTAGGACGCCTGCATCCCACACGCACCTGGGCTCCACGCCCAGCTCTGGTTCCTGGCCCAAGCTTCCCGCTAATGCACATCCTAGGAAGCAGTAGGTGTGGCTCAAGTGCCTGCGTCCCCGCCACCCCCAGGGGACACCTGAGTTAAGGTCCTAGCTCCTGGCTTTGGGGCTCAGGCACTGAAGGAATTTAGGGAGTACATCAGCAAAGGGGAACTGGTGCGCTCACGCTCTCTCTCTCTCTCTCTCTCTCTCCCTCCTTCTCTCTCCCTAGCAAACAAAAATTTGGGGGCTAGTGCTGTGGCATAGCCTGCAAAGCCACCGCCTGCAGTGCTGGCATCCCATATGGGCGCTAGTTGGAGTCCCAGCTGCTCCACTTCCGATCCAGCTCTCTGTTATGGCCTGGGAAAGCAGTGGAAGATGGCCCAAGTCCTTGGGCCCCTGCACCCACATGGGAGACCTGGAAGAAGCTCCTGGCTCCTGGATTTGGATCAGTGCAGCTCCGGCCATTGCGGCCATCTGGGGAGTGAACCAGAGGATGGAAGACTTCTCTCTCTCTCTGTCTCCACCTCTCTCTGTAACTCTGTCTTTGAAATAAATAAAATAAATCTTAAAAAAAAAAAGCAGATACCTAATATAAGAGGTCTTCAGAAAGTTCATGGAAACTGCATATCATGAAAAAACTATGGGTATGAGTTTCAAAAAAATGTTCTGCACCAACATAAACTTACTTTTCAATTCTATTTTTCCAACAGCTCTTTGGTGCCAGTGCACAATAGATGTTAGCCTCCCTTTTTTCAGAACTGAACTTCCCACTGCCAGCAAGATGCGCCACTCATCTTCAAGCTCCCAAATCCCATTAGCCCACCTCTGCCGCACCATCCAATCGCTCCCACACCCTCTCCTCCTGTGCTTTCTCTCAACTGAGGGCACCAGTGAGCTCTTTGTTTTGTTTTGTTTTGTTGTTGTTGACAGGCAGAGTGGACAGTGAGAGAGAGAGACAGAGAGAAAGGTCTTCTTTTTGCTGTTGGTTCACCCTCCAATGGCCGCCGTGGCCAGCGCGCTGCAGCCGGCGCACTGCGCTGATCCGATGGCAGGAGCCAGGTACTTTTTTTTTTTAACTTTTATTTATTTATTTATTTATTTATTTGACAGGCAGAGTGGATAGTGAGAGAGAGACAGAGAGAAAGGTCTTCCTTTTGCCATTGGTTCACCCTCCAATGGCCATCACAGCTGGAGTGCTGCGGCCGGCACACCACGCTGATCCGAAGGCAGGAGCCAGGTGCTTCTCCTGGTCTCCCATGCGGGTGCAGGGCCCAAGGACTTGGGCCATCCTCTACTGCCTTCCTGGGCCACAGCAGAGAGCTGGCCTGGAAGAGGAGCAACCGGGACAGAATCTGGCGCCCTGACCGGGACTAGAACCCGGTGTACCAGCGCCGCAAGGCGGAGGATTAGCCTAGTGAGCCACGGCGCCAGCCACCAGTGAGCTCTTTAGAGCCCGGCTTCGAGTTCTCTCTTCTCTCTCCTTGTACTCCCCTCTGTCTCTTTCTCCAGATGTCTCCCTGTGTCTCTAACACATCCTTCAGAACATCAGCACAGACAGAGCTCTCACCAGGCACCTGCTTTGGCTCCCCGCTGATGGAGAGAATATGGTCCCAACACGTTTGTATGCAAAACCCTCTGAAACCTAACCACGACTCGTCTCCCAGCCTTCTCGCCCATCACCACGTTCTGCCACGAGCCCTGCGCCTTTTTGCAGCCCACAGGGTCCTGAGAATGCAGCCTGCATTCTCCACCCATGAAAACCCAACTCATTGTTCTAGGCCCAGCCACACACACACACACCCAGCTCGAATGTCAAATGTTCTACAAAATTAGCTCTCTAGCTTCCCCACGTTGGCATCCGTCACCACCACTGCTTTGATGCACACACAGGGCTTGGCTTGGCTTCAGCGGGCACTGCTACAGAGGTTTGCTTACGAGGTTGTCTCCTCCAATTCCTGAAGAATTGGGGACCATGTCTGATTGTCCCCTCTACACCTGCCACCTAGCTCTTCGCGCACTGCACGCTTGAAATGAATAGTGTACTTCCAGTTACCCATATTTCTTTTAAGACTTTATTTAAGCTGGAGCCGCGGCTCACTAGGCTAATCCTCCGCCTTGCAGTGCCGGCACACCGGGTTCTAGTCCAGGTCGGGGTGCCGGATTCTGTTCTGGTTGCCCCTCTTCCAGGCCAGCTCTCTGCTGTGGCCTGGGAGTACAGTGGAGGATGGCCCAGGTGCTTGGGCCCTGTACCCCATGGGAGACCAGGAGAAGCACCTGGCTCCTGCCATCGGATCAGCGCGGTGCGCTGGCCGCAGCGCACCAGCCGCGGCGGCCATTGGAGGGTGAACCAACAGCAAAGGAAGACCTTTCTCTCTGTCTCTCTCACTGTCCACCCTGCCTGTCAAAAAAAAAAAAAAAAAAAGGAAAAGAAAAGAAAAAAAAAGACTTTATTTAAAAGGAAGAGTGACAGAGAGACAGATCTTCCCTCTGCTGGTTCACTCCCCAGATGGCCGCAAAGGCCAAGGTGAGGCCAGGCCAAAGCCAGGAGTCTGGAACTCCATCCAGGTCTCCCACATGGGTGGCAGGGCCCCAAGCACAGGGACCATCTCCTGCTGCCTTCCCAGGAGCGTTAGCAGGGAGCTGGATGGGAAGCAGAGCAGCTGGGACTTGAACAAGCACTCATACGGGATACAGGCATCCCAGACTGTGGCTTAACCTGCTGCACCCCAAGACTGGGCCTTTTTGCCCATATTATTTCAGGAACACTCATAAACTCCTGCCTATAAAGTAGATAGCATTTCAGCTTCACTTTTACAGATGAGGAAATCATTCAGAGGTTAGGTAATTTGCCCAACACGAGACAGCTAGTATACACCAAAGCCAGGATTTGAACCCAGGTCAGACACTTCTAAAAGCCAGTGTTCCTTCAGCGCTAATGCATGCAGACTTTTTGCTCAGGACCAAGACCCTAGTAAATGACATTTCATCCTATCAGCGCATGGGGCACCATCACAGGGATTCACAGTGACCCAGATGCGTGTATTTTCTTTCTTTCCCATCTTCACTCCCACACATGCACCCACTCCCAGTGAAAAATCAATCAGGAATTATCTGGAACGTCTAGACAGGACATGAACGCATTCCTTCATTCTTCATGGCAGACAACACTCGCGTTTCTAAGGCTTAGCAGACACACAGAACCTGAAAGAATGGTGAATCAATTCAAAACATGCTTGCTCTGCTCGCACCTGAAATCCACAGCAGTTGCTAAGAAAACACACAGCCCGTGCAAGGCAGCAGGATGACTCACCCAGAGCAAGCTTACCTTCCACCCTCAGAAACCCTCACCAGCAGCTTTGTAACTAAATCACCAGCCTGTGGTTACAAACATTGAGGAGTGCCTTTCCTCCCAGGTCATTAGGGAATACAGTCAGTTCTTGCAGAAACAGTTCTATAAAATTAATGATTACCCAACAGAGCTGAAGCTTGCTACAATGAAAAAAAAAGTACAAAGACTACAAAAGTGACTTGTGTTCTTTTAAACAAAGATTTATTAGCAGGGGTCATCCACTAAGTGACTATACAGGATATCTTAATAAGGACCTGCTAATTACTTGGTTTTTTTTTTTACCAGCATAAAAAGTGCAAATAATAAAATACATCTTTAACTCTGTAGTGAACAGAAACTGTAAGTCATTCCTTTTCATTTTTTCTCCTTTCTGAATCACTCACTCAGATGTTTAACTAAAAGTTCTACCATGGTGACTGACATTGTGGTGTGAAAGGTTAAGCCTGCAGTGCCGGCATCCCATATGGACACCAGTTCAAGTCCTACCTGCTCCACTTTCTGATCCTGCTCCCTGCTAATACACCTGAGAAAGCAGAAGATGGTCCAAGTGCTTGGGCCCCTGTACCTACATGAGAGACCCAGAAGTGGTGCCTGGCTCCTGGCTTCAGATCGGCCCAGCTCCAGATGTTGCAGCCATTTGGGGAGTGAACCAGCTGATGGAAGACCTTTCTCTCTCTCTCTCTCTCCCTGACTCTGCTTTTCAAATAAATAAATAAATCTTTAAAAAAAAAAGAAGAAGAAGAAAAGAAAAAAGCCCTAGCATGCATTATCCTATCAAGCAATCTTATATGAGACTACTTCAAAAAATTCAGGGAAAGAATGGAATTAAATGTTTATATTGTCTTTCTCTCTCTCTGTTTCTCCCTCTCTCTGTAACTCTGCCTCTCAAGTAAATAAATCTTTAAAAAAAAAAAAAGTTTGTGTTGATGCAAAGTCCCAAACCCATGCATCTTTGTCATAACACACATTTTCATAATATGTATTTTGATGACAAAAATGTGTGATCCATACACAGCTTTTTCATACTATGCACTCCGCACCAACTTTGGGAGACGCTACCTGCAATGACTAGAGCGTAGCACCATATCAGCAGTGGAGACGCTTTTGTGTTTCTGGGGTTTCTAAATTCACCTGGGGAACTTGGGGAACACTCTTGAGTAGCCTTATTTATTTTGTTGACTTTACACAGTGTGGTCGGCACTGTGTCATAGTGGGCTAAGCCTGCAGCACCAGCATCCCATAGCTGCCCCACTTCCGATCCAGCTCTCTGCTATGGCCTGGGAAAGCAGTGGAAGACGGTCCAAGTCCTTGGGCCCCTGCACCCACGTGAGAGACCTGGAAGAAACTCCAGACTCCTGGCTTCAGATCGGTGCAGCTCCAGCCATTGCGGCCATTTGGGGAGTGAACCAGTGGATGAAAGACCTCTCCTTCTCTCTCTCTCTCTCTCTCTCTCTCTCTCTCTCTTTCGCATTCTCTCTCTCTGCCTCTCTGTAATTCTGCCTTTCAAATAAATCTTAAAAAAAAAATTTCTGTGGCAAGTGATATAATCAGCTTTTCCTCAGGAAAGCACACCTTGCACCCCTGAACCAAAGGGATTTTAACAGGAGCCCTTCTGTGTACAGCAGTTCTGCCCTCTCTCTCCAAACACAACCATAGTGTGGCCTAACCTCTGCCTAAGTAGGTTATCTCTGACTTTGAGGAAAAGACTGCATGTGACACATCAACTAAGATGAGCGGATTTTTTTTTAAAAAATCGTACATCCCTAATGCTGAATTTTAATCATCTGTGATTACTTTAAAATGTCCCATAAATAGGAATGAAATGATATTTTCATTTGACTATTGCTTATAGCCCTTGGGGAGGGAGGGGAGCATCATTGTATTCTTCGAATTCCATCTCCGAACTGCACTGACTCTGTTCTCTTTGTATCAATATCACATGAACATACGAATTGATGAAAACTGTTACAGTAACGATCATGCATTTGCTGTGACCCTGAAAATCTAACGTAGTAATAAATTCCTTAATAATATAGATAAGACATTCCTACATGCTGACTACCTTTTCTTTCCAAAACAGGCGACACTTGCCAAAATGAGTAGTGAGAGGTCTTCATTTCCACGTATGAAAAACCTGCCTGAAGCCTTCTAATGCCTCCCTTCGCCCAAAGCCTGCCTTCCAAATGCACAGGCAGTCATTCCCTTTTGTCAGGGCCCGGGTCTAGATTCTTTCTTGCAGTTCTGGAGTATCACCTGTCAGCATAGTACATGTACCGCCGTCAGGACAATGAGGGGCATAAAATAGTCTAGTAAAACGAGTTCACAGCAGCAACAAGTACCCTAATCTCAATAGATTCTATAGGAACAGGAGTATATGCATATGTGTCCACGTCCTTTGTTCTGCCCATATGTGTGCAAATGAGCTCCAGATACCTTTTATTGGTACTTTTTTTTTTTTTTTTGACTGATAGAGTTAGACAGTGAGAGAAAGAGACAGAGAGAAAAGTCTTCCTTCCATTGGTTCACCCCCCAAATGCCCGCAACCACCGGCGCTGCACCGATCTGAAGCCAGGAACCAGGTGCTTCCTCCTGGTCTCCCATGCGGGTGCAGGGCCCAAGCACTTGGGCCATCCTCCACTGCCTTCCCGGGCCACAGCAGAGAGCTGGACTGGAAGAGGAGCAACCGGGACTAGAACCCGGGGCACATATGGGATGCTGGCACCACAGGTGGAGGATTAACTAAGTGAGCCATGGCACTGGCCCCTATTGGTACTTCTAAAGTGTAACCATTCTATGACTGCACATGATTCAGATTTGTCTCTAGGAACTTTATGTTTCAAATAACATAAAATGCAATTACTTAGGGATGAAACAGCATGATCTATGAAATCCAGCACGGAAGGTCAGTGAGCGCAGAGTGCTGAAAATCAGACTGGCAGAATTTGATAATTATTCGTTCTAGCTAATGCTTACCTACCATCCTGTCTCTTTGAGTGCACATGAAATTTTTTATAATAAAGATTTTAAATCCAATTTACCATTGCTCCAGTGTCAAACACAACTTCAACATTTTGCTTTGTTTGACTTACACGGCAATCAATGCTTTATATACTTGATGAGTGCCAGCTGGGGCTCTTCAAATCCAATGTGGGTAAATACCGCATTTCTAAACCACACTCACAGGGATGGGAGCACAGCACGTGGGATGCCTACACACCATCTCAGAGCATCTGGATCTGAGTGCTGATTCCAGCTTCCTGCCCAGGGAGGCAGCAGCTAACGGCTCAAGTACTTGGGTTCCTGTCACTCACCTGGGAGACTCAGATGGAGTGTCCATCTCCTGGCACTGGCCTGGCCCAGCCCCAGCTGTTGCAAGTATTTGGGATGTGAACCAGCAAATGATTCATTCTCTCTCTCTCTCTCTCTCTCTCATCCTCTACCTTTCAGATAAATAAATAAAAAAGATAAAACCTTACTACTAGATCATACTGTGGACTTCCTTTTTTAACAAATGTATTTATTTGAAAGGCAGAGTGGGAGAAAGAGTTTGAGAAAGAAAAATCTTTTATCACTGGTATCACTCCCCAAATAGCCATAACGGCTAGGACTGAACCAAGCCACAGCCTGGAGCCACGAATTCCATCTGGGTCTCCCAGGTGGGTGCAGGGGCCCAAGCACTTGGGCCATCTTCTGCTGCTTTCCCAGGCTAGAGAGGAAGTGGAGCAGTTGGAACTGGCATTCTGATATGGGATGCCAGCAACACAAGTGTCAGTTTAGCCCACTGCACCATACCACTAGCCCCACTCATGGACTTTAAAAGCTAGGAAAGAATTTCAGATCTTCTAATTCTGCCAGTGCACCTCATTCTAGGGCTGTCACGTAGCAAGTTAAGCCTCTGCTTGCAACACCAGCATCCCATAAGGGTGCTGGTTCAAGTCCCAGCTGCTCCACTTCTGATCCAGCTCCCTTAAATGTCTCTGGGAAAAGTAGCAGAGGATGGCCCAAACCCTTGGGCCCCTGCACGCACATGAGAGACCCGGAAGAAGCTCCTGGCTCCTGGCTTCAGAGCGGCCCAGCTCCGGCCATTTGCAGAGTGAACCAGCGGATGGAAGATCTCTCCCTTGGTCTCTCCCTCTCTCAGTCTGTAATTCTGCCTCTTAAATAAAGAAATCTTTAGAAAAAAAAAAAAAACACAGATTGCCATGCTGCCACCATCATGGTTTCTGATTCAATAGGTCTTATGCTGCTGGTCCTGGACCACAGGTTAAGAATCACTGCCCCAGCTGACTGCTTCCTCCTGCTCCTGCCTCCGCCCCAACGCTCACGGTGACCTCAATGGGAATGCGTGTGCCTCTGCCTATGGCTCTTCTCCTGCTGGAAAGCTGGCTCGGGGCAAGGGACATTGATTTTCATCCACGTGCCAGAGCCTAGATTTGATAAATATTTACAAAGCAAATGACTGTGTGGAGTGAATCGAATAGGGGTGTATTTACAAACCAGACAGAAGAGGAGCTACGCACCGATGATAAACTGCAAGCAGTCGCAGCAGCTAAAGGACATGAAAAAGCCAGGTGGGAACAGAGCAACGTGTAAGTGGTGGCTCCGGACAGACCCGAGCTCTGCAGCCCAGACTGGAGTTTCCAGTCCTGCCTGGACACGGGCGGCAGGAGCGCGAGGCTCACGTGTGTCAAGGGCGATGTGCGGACCTCAGAAGCTGTCAACAGCGCCCATCCTTTCACACATCTTTCAGTCTCGGGGTCTGGAAAACGTAGACCTGGGGGGGTTGATTCCTTCCCCCTTTCCACCTCTCACCTCCTGGTGCAAGAAAACAAGCCATGGTGGGACTGGCGCTGTGGCATAGCAGGTAAAGCAGCCGCCTGCAGTGCTGGCATCCCTTATGGGTGCTGGTTCTAGTCCCGGCTGCTCCACTTCCAACCTGGCTCCCTGCTATGTCCTGGGAAAGCAGTAGAAGGTGGCCCAAGTCCTTGGGGCCCTGCACCCATGTGGGAGACCCAGAAGAAGCTCCTGGCTCCTGGCTTTGGATCAGCCCAGTTCTGGCCATTGTGGCCATTTGGGGAGTGAATCAGTGAACCAGTGGATGGAAGCCCTCTCTCTCTCTCTCTCTCTCTGCCTCTCTGTAATTCTGCCTTTCAAATAAATAAATGAATACTATAAAAAAAAGAACATAACGTACAATTTCTTGAAGAACTGCAAGCCTTAAACAAAAATGATTTTACATTACTCCAGACATAACCCTTTTAGTGTAAAATAGGAGGGGGCTTAGGAGACACGGGTCACTCACTGATACCCAGGAAATCAAGCCGGAGAACAGGCGGCTGCATTTAATATTAACACTATTTCCTAAGATGTGGTTAATCTGAAATGTTTCATAATGACAACTAAATGAACAAACACAACACTGGGTTAGTTTTTTCCAGTTTGGCCTGTCCCACTGCCAGGCAGACTGAGACGGTCCCCAGCCCCCACGGCCTGGGAATGAGCACAGTGCAGTGCTGAGTCCTCCCGCGACACCAACAGCTCCTCGGGCTTAGGGCCCCTGTCTTCCGCTCCGGGCACAGCCTCCAAGCCCAGGCTCTGCCATTCCCCTTCTGATGACCCCAGAAGGTTACTTAGTCTCCACAGGACCCAGTGTAATAAGCCATGAAGGGGCCGGGCAGTGGGTTAACACTCTGGCCTGAAGCAACAGCATCCCATATGGGCACCGGTTCCTGGAAGAAGCTCCTGGCTCCTGGCTTCAGATTGGCGCAGCTCCAGCTGTTGCGGCCAACTGGGGAGTGAACCAGTGGATGGAAGACTCTCTCTCTCTCTCTCTCTGCCTCTCCTCTCTCTGTGTAACTCTGACTTTCAAATAAATAAATAAATCTTTAAAAAAAAATAAGCCATGAAATAAGGCTAATATGGTGTGTGTGTGTGAATACTTGCAAAAGCTCATGGGAAAATAAAATTTTAAAAATAAGTCTATTTTGATGCAAAAAAAAAAAACTGGAATCCAGACCTAGTTTTTTCATAATAAGTATTTTCCTTGAAGATCCAAGTGAATTTCTGCAGAAGACCCTGTGTGTTCCGACACCTGATCATCACCCTCCAGGGAGCCCCCCCCCCCCAACATCTGCTCAGCCACCGTGATCTCTCAGTTCCCACAAAGCCACACGCGGTCAAGGTCTTTCCAGCCTCAAGGCCTTTGTCGCCTGGCGCCTGCCTCCCCTCCACAGCCCTTATCATCAGAAAGCCAGCTCCTTCCAAGCTTCCAAGTGTCAGTCCCGGCGCCACCTGGGCGGAGATCGCTGTCTCCCACTGTCTCCACATTCCATCCCGGGTCCCCGCTCATTGTCCATTCAGCAACGTGCCTGAGAACCTACCTACCAGGTGCCAGGCACTGTGGCACATTCTGCAGCCCCAACACAGCGCTGATGGGGTGTACAATCTAGTAGGGGGAAACAGACAAGCAACAGATGTTACCTGGCATGGAAAAAAATAATAATAATAATAATAATAATAAAGTTACACAAGGAGGAATGGGAGTTGCTTAGGGGGCTGTGGTTTTGTCTGTGGGCCAGCGAGGGCTCAGTGAGAACCCTGCACGGTGTAAAGAGGTGGAGAGGATGAGAAGGGAGCAGAGATGGCGGGCGGGGCGGCCCAGCACAGGAAGTCCAGGGGCCCTGGGGCAGCAAGACAGGCAGCCAGTCCGGCTGTGGATGCGCGAGTCGGGAGTGCAGCAGCGGCTGAGACAGGAGGCTTTACTGGGTCTCTGCCTTTCATTCACAGGGAGCCGGAGAGGCCGCACAGAAAACTCATGTGATGTGGTCTTCAAAGGTGCAATCACGAAGTGCGTGTTGGGCCTGAACAGTTAACACACCCGCATCCCACATTCGAGAGTGGCTGGTTCAAGTCCTGGCTCCTGCTAATGCAGGCCCTGGGAGGCAGCAGTGATGGCTCAAGTCCTTGGGTCCCTGTCACCCACATGGGAGGCCTGGACCCAGCCACGGTCACTGCGGGCATTTGGGGAGTGTGAACTGGTATCTGGGAGCTCACTCGCTCTCTGCCTCTCAAATTGAAAAAGAAAAAACTGTGATGGTTTTAAAAGGAAACTCTACTTTCTCCCTCTCTTCCCCTTAGATAAGGGCAGCTGCCTCGGGCACCCTATAACCCAGCACCCAGCACAGTACACGGTTAGGTATTCAATAAACAACGACAAATAAACTAAACAATCTATGTAAGGTGTTTACTGTTCTATAAACGGCACCCACTACGACCCAGACACCCAGAGTCAAACAGAGTGGCTGGCCTATGGTAGGAGCTTGCTGGAGGAAACGAAGGAATAATTTTTGTGAAATTATGGAAAACCTGAATTGACAACATATGCAGAGTAATGGCAAATGAACAAATCGCCTTTCACCCTTTGCCTTCACTTAGGAAAATGGGTCTGATTCGGTTTTTGGATTTTACATCAAACTCTCAGCCTAGGTTACTGAGGACAGTAGAATAATCCCCTTGTGGCTGGGTTCTTAGAACACACTGCAGTAGCCCACAAGCCAGCCCAGATGGCTGAAATGTCAGCAACACGTCTGATGGGTAAACAAACACCCACACCACCTTTTAAACACCGTGCATGCACAAGGCTACAAACAGGTTTGAGCTTGAATTTCCAACTCGAATAAAAGTCTCCTTAACCCCAACATGCGGACCAAGACTTACACATCTCCACTTGTCACTCATGGTTGAATCTAGAGGGTGAACCACAAAAAACCTCAATGAGGATTACACCTGTTCCCACGGTCCCCCCAAGTGGGAGGGGAGGGGGTGGCCCGGTTGGGTTGAGGCTAGTCCGTCATTATTCCAGAAATAGCCTCTGGGAATCCCAACAATTTTCCAAAAAAGAAAACGAGAGACATGATGCATTAAAACACATAGACACAGCAGGTACGGCATTCCCGTGAGAGCCGAACCCGCGCTCTCCCGGAAGACCGTGCTGTTCCCACGGCAGGTGCCTGGGGTGCACGGTCAAGTCCTTCCTGCTGCCCCCAGTAACCACGATGGAACCGCCCCAGCATAGCCACAGCCAGCACAGCTGCGAGCGAGGCCTTCGGGGCTGGGGGAACTTGGAGAACAGAGACAGAAGTTGCATCCGATCAAACTTATAAAAGAAAGAGCTCAGTGCAGCGGCGCGGCTGGGGCGTCCCGGCCTAGCCCCGACTTGCCAGCGCTCGCACGCAGCCGTGCCCGCTGGCATCCGCCTCGGACGCCTCTTCCAACAGGGAAATCACAACTTTGGGAAACAGGAGGCGCCCCCAGCACCTCTCAAACCTCCCCAACCGTGGCTTCCAGCCGCACTGGCTGCAAACAAAACAGCGAGGAAAACACCCCCAGGGAGGAGAAGGGGCCAACGTCAGACCCTCACGGCAACCGCACACAACAAAGACCCCAAACAATCAAGATGGCATTAGAATCCCGGCCGTCCCGGCGCTGCCCCTCCGGGGCCCGGGCCGGTGGGGGCCCCGCGCCCTCTGCAGCCCCCGTGCGCGCCGCCCACGATTCTGCAATCCGTGCGCCGCGGCTCCCCGCGTCCCTTCTCACGCGGGGAGCGTTCAAAATCTTTCCCGCCCAGGCGTGACCCGAAGGATGCAAACAATCAACCGCTTCCCCCGCCCCACCCCGCGCCCCGAGCGCCCGGGCCTGGGCCGGCGCCGGGGTGGGGGCGGCCGGGGCACCCGGGGGCCGAGCGCCGGGGTGCAGCCACCTTCCCGAGCCTGGGGGACCGGCGCGCAGGGACCCGGAGGTGACACAAAGAAGCCGGAGAGACAAACGCCACCCGCTGGCGCTCGCTGCAATCCCCGAAGCGCCCCGCCCGCTGACAAGTTTGCGGCGCCTTCCACGCACCCGGCTCTCCCCACCCGCGCAAAGTTTCCCGGGTGGCCTGGCTCGGACCCGGGCGGCAGGTCGGTCCCGGGCACCCGCCGCCCCCGCCCCCAGGCTCGGGGACCTCCTCTCTCCCTCTCACTCCCTCCGGGGCGCACTGGGGGTGCTGGGGCCCCGCGGCCGCGCTCACCCGCCGTCCGCTCGGCCGAAGGGCGAGGGCGCGGGCCCGAGCTGTCCACGGTGGGCACCCCCGCTCGCCCCGCTCGCTCGATCGCGCCTCGGCGCCCGTGCCCCGGCTCGCTCTCGCAGTCCGGCCGCGGGCTCCGGGCGCGCTCCGCTCCTCGGCGCTCAGAGCGGCTGACCACGCCCCGCGCCTTCCCCGCCCGCCGCCCGCCGCCCAGTCCCGCGCTCGCCGCTCGGCGGCCAGTGTGGAGCGCGCCCGCCAGCGCCGGGGCGGAGCGGCCCGCCCCCCGCGGCAGGCCCCGCCGCCCGGGGCGGGCAACTTTCTTTCCGGGTTTGGGAACGTCGCAGGTGGCGGCAGGGAGAGGCGGCCTAGCGGTCTCCCCGGGGCTGGGGGCGAAGGGCCCACACCCTCTCCCCTCCAAGGCCTTTCCGGCCGGTAGCGGCGAGGAACTTGGCCGTGCGTGGACTCCGGGGTCTGGAGCGGACCTGCGAATTTGCCGCCAGGTCTCCACCCCCCTCCCCGGGCCGCGGCAGCCCCGGGAGCCCTTTCTGCGGGGAGGTGCGTGGATTCAGAATCCGAGGCCGAGTTTCTCCGCGCGCGGTGCCGACCCGCGGCCACCTGCCGGGGCGGGGGGGGGGGGGCGGAGACGCGGGCTAACAATGAGGGTTGCGGGTCCCTCCCTCCCCGGGGCGAGGGGCGGAACCGGCCTGGATCCCGGGACGCCGATCTCCCAGGGCTGCGAACGAGCCGGATCCTGGATCCCGGGGGATCCGCCGGCAGGTGCAGTTAGATTTCCAGCAAGTTACTCGGCCCCTCTGGACTCGGGCTGAGGTCACTGACTGCCCCTCAGCCCTGGCGCCGCTGCTGCCGGTTCCTAAAGCGCTCGGGATTCCTGAAGCGAAGGTGTATACCTCACTGCTACTACACAAAGAAGCGGGGACTTGTCAAGTGTTGCCCTACGCAATCAAATTTAACTTCCTGTGAGTCCGAATCTGTGTATTTCGTGTAGCTTCAGGCTCTTGCCTTGGCTGAAAGTGACCCAAACTAAACGGTGAGCAGCGAGATGAGAGGCTGGATAGCGCATCCTCCATCAGCATCTGTTAGTGGAAAATTTGAGTTGTGATTTGAACCCACACTGTGGGACGGTTATTTCAAAAACGTGTGCTTCCGCGGCTGCCAGGCTGATTCCAGGGAGTCGTGTGAAATGCGTTCGTGGCGGCTGGTAGTCCAGCCCTTCGCAAAGCAGCAGGAGCAAGCTGCATGCCATTCCTCCTACGCCTAGACCATCGTTCTGATAATGTCACTTCCCTTCTCACACTGCCAAGGCTCGCATTATTGATGAATAAGGGCTTGAGTCACAACAAAGCTCCATAAAGCAACAAGAGCCTTCTGGGTCTGGGGCATCTTTTATTTTTTTTAAGAAAGCTTTTATTTAATAAATATAAGCTTCATAGGTACAGCTTTTGGATTGGTGGTTCTTTCCCCCCATACCCGCCCTCCCACCCCAACTCCCATCCTACCTCCTACTGCCTCTCCCATCCCATTCTTCATTAAGATTCATTTTAAATTATCTTTATATACAGAAGATCTACTCTATTCTAAGTAAAGATTTCAACGGTTTGCACCCAAAGTATAAAGTACTGTTTGAAAACTAGTTTTGCCGTTAATTCTCATAATACAACTCATTAAGGACAGAGGTCCTACATGGGGAGCAAGTGCACAGTAACTCCTGTTGTTGATTTAACAATTGACACTCTTATTTATGACGTCAGTGATCACCCAAGGCTCTTGTCATGAGCTACCAAGGCTATGGAAGCCTTTGAGTCCACAAACCCCAACATTATTTAGACAAGGCCATAAGCAAAGTGGAAGTTCTCTCCTCCCTTCAGAGAAAGGTACCTCCTTCTTTGATGGTCCCTTCTTTACACTGGGATCTCACGCACAGAAATCTTTCATGTAAGTCATTTTTTGCCACAGTGTCTTGGCTTTCCACGCCTGAAATGCTCTCACGGGCTTTTTAGCCAGATCCGAATGCCTTAAGGGCTGATTCTGAGGCCAGAGTGCTGTTAAGGGCCTTTGTCATTCTATGAGTTGCTGTGTATCCCGCTTCCCATGTTGGCTCCTTCTCTCCTTTTTAATTATATTATTATTAGCAGACACTGGTCTTATTTATATGATCCCTTTGACACTTAACCCTATCTTTATGATAAGTTATGCACTTACACTGATCACTTTAACAGGTAAGGTGGCATTAGTACCTGTGGGGCATCTTTTGCACTTTGCCTGATGGGATCCACAATCAGAACGTCAAGTTCAGGAGCGGTTGGACCCCGTATTCATGGCACGATGCGCAAAGTGTTGTCTGCTGTGTTTCTTCTCTGCTCTCGTATTCGTTTCCATTCCTTGCCTATTGGCTATCTTTACAGTAAATTCTCAAATAAATAAACACACCATGGTGGCACCAGTCTCTGGGAAAAGTGTCATCAGTAATTCCCTAATTGTTCCCTCCCTGGCACCGATGCTACCAGCCCTGCAGTGTTGTTTCATGCTGTGTGCAGTTCAGTTGGAAGAGCACGGATAGAATGGCTCAGAATGTTCTCGGGTGTCTCCAATTAGAGCCTCTAATTACCTGCGGTGTCTCCTCATCGGGCCAGTTTGGATAGTAAATGAAGGCTTCCTTTCAAGTCAGCCAATTAGACTGATGGCAGCAGCGCTGAAACAGATCCTGCACACTTTGAAGGGAAAAGAGAATGCAGAGCTGAACAGGAACACGTCTGAGTCGTTTGGAAGCACAGCACCGGGCTGCTGTGCCTACAGACACACCTGGGAGAGAGGAAGAGCTTCGGGGGCCTGGCCACACCTACGTTCTCCGGGAGCGAATCGCGCAGACTCCATGCAATACCGGCACGAGGTCCCCGTGTGCCCCTGAGCTATCACTCACACATCGGGCCTCTGCACTTTCGGCAGATGATCCATTGTGCACAACAGCGCACCTGAACCGCTTTGCCGGCTCCCGTTGTGGTAAACGCCAGTTTGGTGCGTCAATCAAACTGAAAACACATCTGGAACTTGGTGTCCAAGTATGCTGTGGCCCACAGGTGAGCACTAATGAGGTAGATGTTCTAATCGTAGTTGCATATGAGAATGAGGGAGCCAAGAGTTACTGACAAAAAGCGTGGCCACAGGGCCGGCATTTGTCCTAGCAGTTAAGACACCTTGCCCGGTATTGGAGCACTTGTGTTCAGTCCTTGGCTCTGGCTCCGGACTCCAGCTTCCTCCTAATACAGGTGCTGGGAGGCAGCGGTGACGGCTGAGTTCCTGCCACCCCATGTGGGAGACCTGGATTGCATTCCCAGCTCCTGGCTCTGGGCCCGGCCCAGCCATTGCAGGCATTAAGGGAAGTAAATCAGTGGGTGCAAGTATGTTCTCTCTCCCTCACCACCTGCCCCCACTTTCTCTCTTCCTCCCAATACATAAACACCTAAAAATAAGTAATTAAAAAAAAAAGCATGATCTGAGGATCTCAAGTTGAGTTCAGCATCCTCACACCATTTAGAGAATTAAATTCACTGCTCTTGAACTTGGACAGCAACCCCGGTCTCAGCACCGATCTCACAGAACTAGCGCTGTCTGGATTCCTGCAGCCCCCACTGGGCTGAGTACCTTGGTCTTCCTCTTTGCATACACCTCATGGTACCTACAACAAGAATGGCAATGGGCTTGCTACCAGGAGGTAATCGCAGTCTGTGCGTGGGTGCCAGGTTGAGAAAGGCTGTAGGGCTGCATTTCATTTAGGCAAGAAGATTCCAAGTTGGGGCTGGCTCTGCGGTATAGCGGGTTAAGATGCCTCCTGCAGTGCCGGCATCCCATATGGGCGCCTGGTCAAGACTCGGCTGCTCCACTTTTGATCCAGCTCTCTACTATGGCCTGGGAAAGCAATAGAAGATGGCCTAAGTCCTTGGGCCCCTGCACTCTCATGGGAGACACAGAGGAAGCTGCTGGCTCCTGGCTTCAGATCAGCACAGCTTGGGTCATTGCAGCCAATTGGGGAGTGAACCAGCGGATGGAGGACCTCTCTCTCTCTCTCTCTCTCTGCCTCTCCTTCTCTCTCTGTGTAATTCTTACAAATAAATCTTAAAAAAAAAAAAGCAACTTAAAAAAAAAAAAAAGAAGATTCCATGTTGATGAATGTTACCAGCCCTCTGACGTGGGCACCAAGGGGACAAAGTTGACACTAGTATCATGCATCTGTCAACCCTCACGGAGGAAGGAGATAATGTCAAATGATATCCACATGCTTCAGGGATTTTTTTTTAAAGATCTACTTATCTGTTTGTTTTAAAGGCAGAGTGACAGAGAGAGGGAGATACAGGGAGAAAGATCCTCCATTCACTAGTTCACTTGTGCAAATGTTTGCAACACCCAGCACGGAAGCTGGATCCAAATTATGGAGTAGCCAGGACTCTAACCAGCACTCCCGTAATTATGGAGCAGCCAGGACTCTAACCAGCACTCCCGTAATTATGGAGTAGCCAGGACTCTAACCAGCACTCCCGTATTGGATGCAGGCACCCCAAGAGGCAGTTTAACCTGGTGCATTGGGATACTGGCCCCATCAGGGAATCTCAAAAGCAACACAGAACTATCTGTATGTGAACAGGTTTGTAAAATACTCTTTAATCTGAGACAGAGTGAGATCTTTGTGTTACCTGTATGAAATTGTATTATCCAATTTGATAACATTACTACTAAGACAAAAGAACACTGACGTGGAGCTAAATACTTGTTAGTACAAGATCTCTTTCCACCTCAGGGAACAATCTTGCATATACCCATATGTTACTATATATTATATATGTGTATATATTATATATGTGTGTACTATTATATATTATATATGTGTGTATTTATCACTTTAGGGGCATTTGTGTGGGCCTGGAATGAAGAGTTGGCCAGGAAAGCAGCTCTGTTCTTCGTTAAAGAGCCCTGTCGCCCCCAGTAGAGGCCTGAGCTCCTTATCTTACTCTGGTCCTGTTTCCGGCCAAACCAGGAAACTAACGGAAATCACGGCTGGCTGGTTGCCCCTTGCAGTGCGCTCTTTCCGACCACCGTCCTGATAGAAGCAGAAAACTGTGCCGCCAGATGCAAGCACGCACTGCCATGTGAAGTGGCAAGTCCAGCGTTCTAGAATTGAAGAAAAATGTACCTGACGCTCTAAAAGGTGCTTCAACACGTTTGCGGAAAAGCACACATTCTGGAAACACTTAATTATGGATTTCAGCTTTTTTGCACCAAAATAAACTTTTTAAATTTTTATTTGTTTGAAAGGCAGAGAGAGAAAAAGAGAGAATCTTCCACCTGCTGGTTCGCTCCCCAAATACCTACAATAGCCAGGGCTGGGCCAGGGCAAAGCCAGGAGCCTAGAACTCCATCCTGGTCTCCCACATGGGTGGCAGAAATCAAGTAGTTGAACCATCGCCTGCTGCCAACCCCGGGTTCACGTAGCAGGGAGCTGCAATAGGAAACAGAGTTGGGGCTGAAATCCGGGCACTCCAATATGGGATGCAGGTGTCCCAAGCAGCATGCTAATTGCTGCACCAAACACCCCAAATGTGTGTTTAATTCTACTTTTCCATAAACGTTTAAAAATGCCCTCATATATGAAATTCTGAGCATGGAGCCTGGCATGCCGTGAGGACCCAGCAAATGACGGCTGTCAGTATTGCCGTTACTTCTCTCAGCGGCAATGGGCCTTAGGATGGCATTATTGCAAAAACACTTTATTGAAGTGGTAAATTAAGGTATTGGATTTTAAGGATTCCAAAACTTTCTTCATTTGTTACACAGGAGAAAACTGAAGCCTTAGAGTAAGATATTTGCCTAATGCCATAAAACTAATTATGGTAGACCCCAAATTAGAAGCTACATATGATTTTAGCAAAAATCAATGTGTCATTGAAGGAAACTCTATTGAATATTTAGTAGTGCGTTTTACTGTCAATTGAAAAGTGATAGATTAATCATACTGCTCAGATCATAACAAAAAAAGAGAGAGAGAGACATTCACACATCTGTCTCAGGCTAACATAGATTTCTCAGGTCAAATTAAACAGTAAAATAAATCTAAATGTAGCAAAAAGTTCATGGAAAATGAATTAACAGACTAATTTATTTGGTTCAAAAAATTGAAATTTATACATAACTTTTCATGATATGCATTTTCCATGAGCTTTTTAAAAAGATGTATTTATCTATTTGAAAGACAGGTAACACAGACAGAGGGAGAATCGGAGATCTTCCATCTACTGCTTTGCTCCAGATATTGAAACACCGAGGCTGGACCAGGCTGAAGCCAGGAGCCAAGACCTCCAACCGGGTCTCCTACATGGGGTAGGAGCCTAGTATTTGGGCTGCCTTCCCAGACACGTTAGCAAGAAACTGGATCCAAAATGAACAGCTGGGACTTGAACCAGCACTTAACCTGTTAAACCACAATGCTGTCTACTCCATGACCTTTTTGAAAACCTTTGTACACATGGATATCAAATCTTTTGCAACAAAATATTTTTTTTAATTTATTTGAAAGGTAGAATTACACTCACAGAGAGAGAGAAAGATAAAGAGAGAGGTCTTCTATCCACTGGTTTACTCCCCAAATGGTGCCAACAGCAGGGCTGGGCCAGGCCAAAGCCAGGAGCCAGGAGCTTCCTCTGGATCTCCCACGTGGGTGCAGGGGCCCGAGCACTTGGGCCAACTTCTGCTGCTTTCCCAGGCACATTAGCAGGGAGTTGGATCAGAAGTGGAGCAGCTGGGACTCTGACCAGCACTAGTGAGGGATGCTGGCTTGGCAGGCAACGGCTTATCGTAACGCCATTATGCCACAGCACAACCCCTACACCAGAATAATTTTAATTCTGTATTCCATGAACTTTCTGAAGTATGCTTTTATGATATTACACCTCAAAAACAGAGCTATTTCTATCTCAAGCTTATATGGAGTCAGTCATGAAAATTGACTTCACAATACGTCTCAAAGAATCCTCAAGAGTAGAACAAAGCAAATAGCATTTTAAATAATATTAGTACTTAAGTTGTATAATAAAAGTAAGAATAGCAAAATCAGAAAATAGTCCTTTCCATCTGGGAATTTTAAAATGCCCTATTAGATGAGATTAAAATTGAATTGCATAATTTTGGGAAAATGATGATAATGCAAATAATATATATCAGAGTCTATAAGCCAAATTAATTGATTAGAGAAATGTTATAGCTTTAAATACTTATATTAATAAAAATGGAAAAAAGGCCATATGACTTAGATTTCTTTTTTTTATTTTTATTTATTTATTTATTTATTTTGCCAGGCAGAGTTAGTGAGAGAGAGGGACAGAGAGAGAGAGAGAGTTATAGACAGTGAGAGAGAGACACAGAGACAGAGGTCTTCCTTCCATTGGTTCACTCCCCTAATGGCCAGTACGGCCGACACTGCGCCAATCTGAAGCCAGGAACTGGGTGCTTCTTCCTGGTCTCCCATGCGGGTACAGGGACCCAAGCACTTGGGCCATCCTCTGCTGCCCTCCTGGGCCACAGCAGAGAGTTGGACTGGAAGAGGAGCAACCAGGACAGAATCCGGCACCCCAACCGTAACTAGAACCCGGAGTGCCGGTGCCGCAGGCAGAGGATTAGCCAAGTGAGCCACGGTGCCGGCCAATGACTTAGATTTCTAACTCAAAAATCTAAACCAAAGAAAAGCAGAAGGCAGAAAATAAGGCTGAAGCAGAAATCAAAGGTGTCCAACTCAGAGTACCCATAAATAAGGCAGTATGCCAATTATTTGGGAAAAATTGACAGACCACTAATTAACCTAACCCAGAAAACAAGGGAGAAAGGGTAAATGTTGGAAATAAGAAATAAAAGAGGGATATAGTTTTTAAACAGAAAATTACATAGCATTTAAAAAGTACCTGTGGGAGCCTAGACTTAGCAGAAATTGCAATATGACAAAATTAATCCCAGCAGAGATAGAAAGCCTAGAAAAAAATTTTTTTTCAGAAAAAATAAATAGCCATTCACACAAAAAAGGACCAGGCCCAAATGGTTTCACAAGGAAATTCTTCCAAATTCCCAAAGACCTAATACTTAGATGGTACAAAACTGTTTTGGATCAAAAAAGAAAAACTTCCAAAAAATTTTTTTTTAATTTATGTATTTGAAAGGCAGAGTTACAGAGAGGCAGAGAGAGAGAGAGAGGGACAGAGAGGTCTTCCACCTGCTGGTTCAATCCCCAATTGGCAGCAACAGCTGAAGCTGCACCAATCCAAAGCCAGGAGCCAGGAGCTTCTTCTGGGTCTCCCATGTGGGTGCAGGAGTCCAAGGACTTGGGTCATCTTCCACTGCTTTCCCAGGCCATCGCATAGAGCTGGATTGGAAGACTAGCAGCCGGAACTTGAACCGGTGTCATATGGGATGCCGACACTGCAGGCAGCAGCCGTACCCACTATGCCACAGTGCTGCCCCCCCAAATTGTTTTTATGAAGCCAGCATAAACACTGACTCCAAAATCTGACAAAGACTGAACATAAAAATCTGAAACCATTCTCACTCATGAATATGGATGTAAAAAAAATCCTAAGTCAAACATTAATGATAGAATCCAAAAGCATGCTTAAAAATATTTTATGCCATCTTGCTCTTTGGTATTTGTGCGAATGAGTTGAAAATTTAGATCCAGGCTGGTGCCGCGGCTCAATAGGCTAATTCTCTGCCTGCGGCGCTGGCACCCTGGGTTCTAGTCCCGGTTGGGGCACCGGATTCTGTCCCGGTTGCTCCTCTTCCAGGCCAGCTCTCTGCTGTGGCCCGGGAGTGCAGTGGAGGATGGCCCAGGTGCTTGGGCCCTGCACCCCATGGGAGACCAGGAGAAGCACCTGGCTCCTGGCTTCGGATCAGCGCGGTGCGCTGGCCGCAGCACACTGGCTGCAGCGGCCACTGGGGGGTGAACCAGCGGCAAAGGAAGACCTCTCTCTCTGTCTCTCTCTCTCACTGTCCACTCTGCCTGTCAAAAAAAAAAAAAAAAATTTAGATCCACACAAAAATCTATCCAGGAATGTTTATAGCAGCTTTATGCATATTTATCAAACTTTGGGAGTATCTGAGAGGTCCTGCAGTGGGTGAGTGGAGAAATAAACTGGTGCATCAGACAGTAGAATATCACTCAGCACCAAAGGGAAATGAGGTAGTAAAGGATGGATGTGGCGCACCCACTGTGGCGCAGCGGGTTAACGCCCTGGCCTGAGGTGCCGGCGTCCCATATGGGCACCGATTCAGGACCCGGCTGCCCCCTTCCGATCCAGCTGTCTGCTATGGCCTGGGAAAGCAGTAGAAGATGGCCCAGGTCCCTGGGCCCCTGCACCCACGTGGGAGACCCAGAGGAAGCTCCTGGCTCCTGGCTTCAGATCGGCACAGCTCTGGCCATTGCGGTCAATTGGGGAGTGAACCAGCAGATGGAAGACCTCTCTCTCTCTCTCTCTCTCTCTCTCTCTGCCTCTCCTCTCTCTGTGTAACTCTGAATTTCAAATAAGTAAATAAATCTTTAAAAAAAATAAAAAGGGTGGATGTTTGTCCTAAAGCTAAGACGTGGTTAGGATTCCTGCACCCAAATCGAAGTGCCTGTGCTCACTGGCGCTTGTCACTGGCTCCTGACCCCTGCTAAGGCAGATCCTGGGGCCATCTGCCATTGCTTTCCCAGGTACATTAGTGGAGCAGGCCGGGAAGCAGAGAAACTGAGGCTAGCACCAGCACTTATATGGGATGCCAGTGTTAGAGGCTGTGGCTTAACCTGCTGTGCTACGATGCTGACCTTTCCTAGTTATTCTTGCATTTTCTTTCTCTGTTAAAATTATAATCAATTTACTTAACTCCAGGGCCAGCGTTGAGGCATAGCGGGTAAAGCCACCACCTGGGACACCAGCATCCCATATGGGCACCAGTTCAAGTCCCAGGTGTGCCACTTATAATCCAGCTCCCAGCTCATCCACCTGGGAAAGAAGCGGAGGTTGACCCAAGTGCTTGAGCCTCTACACCCATCGGGAGACTCGGAAGAAGCTCCTGGCTCCAGACTTTGGCCTGTCCATTGCTGCCACCTAGGGAGTGAACCAGCGGAAGGAAGCTCTCTCTCTCTCTCTCTCTCTCTCTCTCTGTCTGTCTCTGTCTCTCCAACTCTCTCTATATAATTCTGCCTTTCAAATAAATAAAGAAATCTCTCAAAAATATTTACATAACAACAGGAAAAAAATCTTAGTACCATTATGGAATTGCCTTATATTTATATTTGGGGGCAAATTTGTATCTTTATAATTTTATTTGCCTTATCCAAATGATAATCTTTGTTCAAGGCTTCTACAGTATTCTTTTAAAGATTTATTTATTTATTTGAAAATTACACTGAGAGAGAAGGAGAGGCAGAGAGAGAGGGAGAGAGGGGTCTTCCATCACTAGTTCACTCCCCAATAGGCTGCAACAGCGGAGCTGTGCTGTTCCGAAGCCAGGAGCTTCTTCTGGGTCTCCCACGTGGGTGCAGGGGCCCAAGGACTTGGGCCATCTTCCACTGCTTTCCCGGGCCATAGCAGAGAGCTGGATTGGAAGTGGAGCAGCCAGGCCTCGAACTGACACCCATATGGGATGCCGGCACTGTAGGTGGCGGCTTTTACCCGCTGCGCCACAGCGCTGGCCCCAGTTTTTCATCTTTGAATTGTGCTATGAGTCAAAAGAGAGCTTGTCTTTTTTTTTATTATTATTTAATGAACATAAATTTCCAAACTACAGCTTATGGATTACAATAGCTCCCCCCCCCAATGACTTCCCTCCCACCCACAACGCTCCCCTCTCCCCTTCCCTTCACATCAAGATTAATTTTCAATTATCTTTATATACAGAAGATCAATTTCGCATATAGTAAGTAAAGATTTCCACATTTTGCACCCACACTGAAACACTAAGTGTAAAATACTATTTGAGTACTAGTTATAGCATTAATTAAACACCTAAGAGTAATTGTGTATTAATTACAGAGTTCAACCAATAGTTTTAAGTAGAACATAAAATGCAACTTTTGTATTGTTGTGGGAGAGCTTGTCTTATAGGCATTTGTGCATGATTTGTAGATAAGGTAGTAAAAGTTACATTTCCAGAAACAAGTATAGAAGCTAAAATTCCATGTCTCAGGCTTTGTAAATGACTTGGATAAATGTGCTATTTTCCTTTCCCGTTCCATTTTTGCTCTCATTTTGCATCTTTTGCCCATGTTTAGGTGAGTTACAGTATCTCCATTGCGTATTGTGAATGTTATGATGGAAGAATGACGTTTATGTCCACGGATGTTCAGGTATTTTGGAGCATCTTAAACACTCGTGGTGCAATTATGTGAGCAAAAACTTGAACTAGAAGATTGGTATTTTATAAATAATATTCATGCATATTATTTATGTATCATCTCACCTAGATTGCTGAACTGGAAATTTTGAAGTGCCAAGTGCAACATGTAGTACGTATAATGAAAGAATTTTTATAGCCCTGCATTGGTTATGCTGTGGCTCAGATGCAATGTGAAGAGTGACTACTGCCAAACAAATGTATTTAGGAGGGGCCATCTCTGTGGCATAGTGGGTGATGCCACCGCCTGCAGTGCTGGCATCCCATGTGGGCACTGGTTCAAGTCCTGGCTGTTCCACTTCTGATCCAGCTCTCTACTATGGCCTGGGAAAGCAGTAGAAGATGGCCCAAGTCCTTGGGCCCCTGCACCCGCATGGGAGACCCGGAAGAAGCTCCTGGCTCCTGGCTTCGGATAGGCACAGCTCTAGCCATTGAGGCCAATTGGGGAGTGAACCAGAGGATGGAAGATCTCTCTCTCTCTCTCTCTCTCTGTGTGTGTGTGTGTATGTGTGTGTAACTCTGACTTTCAAATAAATAAATAAATGTTTAAACAAACATAATTTGCTTAATATGTTTTAAGAAAACAATTAGATTTCAGAATTTCTTTACATTCTTTGAAGCTATGCTCTGGTTAGTGAGTTTCTTTAGGGTTAATGAATGCTGCGAAGTCACGTTACATGCTTACAGGTGTACCATGTTTTGTCAAAAAATTATTGACTGAGGTACACTGTTGGATCAATGTAAATAAACAGTACGTGAATCTCTTTAAAATATTTATTTATTTACTTACTTATTTATTTAAAAGACAGAGTAGCAGAGAGAGAGACAAAGAGAGAAAGATCTTCCATCAATTGGTTCTCTCCCCAGATGCCCCAGTAACTATGGCTGAACCAGGTCAAAGTCAGGAGCCAGGAACTCCCATCAAGATCTCCCACTTGAGTGGCAGGGCCCAAGTACTTGTGCCACCTCCCAGTGACATTAGCAGGAAGCTGGTTCAGAAGCACACAGAAGCCAGGGCTTGCTCCCAGGCACTCTGATAGGGGACATGGGCATCCCAAGCGGTGTCTTAACTCATCGGACCATAGCACCTGCCCTGTGAAATAACTTTTAAAAAAAGATTTTATGTATTTATTTGAGAGGTAGAGTTACAGACAGTGAGAGGGAGAGACAGAGAGAAAGGTCTTCCGTCCGCTGGTTCACTCCCCAAATGGCTGCAACGGCCAGAGCTGAGCCTATCTGGAGCCAGGAGCTTCTTCCGGGTCTCCTATGCAGGTGCAGGGGCCCAGGTACTTGGGCCGTCTTCCACTGCTTTCCCAGGCCACAGCAGAGAGCTGGATCAGAAGAGAAGGAGCTGTGACTAGAACCGGTACCAATATGGGATGCTGGCACTGCAGGCAGAGGCTTAACCTACTGCACCACAGCGCCGGCCCCTGAAATGACTTTTTGAAGTGCTCTGGGGCCCTCTCTGTTCTCTTATTCATCCTGATGCTCCCTGGAGACTTACTGGGCAATTCTCCTTCTTGAACCCCTGGACCATATAATGCAAACGCCACCTGCACCCTTCCTGTTCTTCTTATAATCCCCCACAGAGCTTCCTTGTACACCTTTTCCTTCTCATTGCCCCTGCATTTCCTGCCTGCTTTTTCCACCTTTGGTTTTCTATGAAGTTCCCTTGAACCCTTGCTGTGTCCCCTTTCAAAACCCCAGCCTCCTCCATCCCTGTACCTACCCCTTCCCCAAGAGATCTTCTCTCCCCACTCTCGCACTCGGGGACTTAACTGTGAGCCCCTCTCCTTCCAAAGGGGGCAGGAGGGCCTCAAGTATCTTCATAGGCAAATACCTGAGGCTGCAAATGGGAAAGAGGGTTCCAAGTGTTGTAGCACAGCAGTTAAAACACCACTTGGACGCCCACATCCCATATCGGAGTTCCTGGGCTGGAGTCCTGCGTCTGCTTCCAATCCAGCTTCCCGCTGATGCATACCCTGGGAGGCAGTAGAAGCCAGCTCAGGTGTTTGGGTCCCTGTCACTCACATGGGAGACCCGGATGGAGCGCCTTGCACCACCCTGGCTTCAGCCTGGGCCAGACCCAGCCATTGCAGGCATTTGGAGAGTGAACCAGCAGATGGGAGCAGTCTCTGCATCTCTCTGTTGCTCTTTCAAATAAATAAAAATGCTTTAGGAAGCATCCAGATAGGTGCTCAATAGCTCAATCACTCACCTAACATTGAGCACACAGTCTCCAGATGATTACTTGTTACTAAGGACAAATGAACATTGTTTTAAAGATTTACTTTTATTATTTGAAAGGCAGAGTTAGAGAGAGAAGGGGAGACACCGAGATAAATCTCCCACCCACTGCTTCTCTCCCCAAATGGCTGCAAAGGCCAGGACTGAGCCAGCCAAAGCCAAGAGCCTAGATCTTCATCTGGGTCTCCCAGGTGGGTGCAGGGGCCAGGAACTTGGGCCATCCTACACTGCTTTCTCAGGCACATTAGCAGGGAGCTGGATGGGAAGTGGAGCGGCTGGGATTTGAACAAGCGCCCATAAGGGATGCCGGCACTGCAGGCAGCAGCTTTACCCATTATGCCACAATGCTAGCCCCCAAATGAAAATCTTAAAAGCTTCATCCACACAATTTGCTGGGAACACAATTTGGATAAAAATTAAAAAGTGGAGATAAACCAGTAAGTTGTGCTAGTAGGTTTTGCTGAAAATGTGGACTGAAGGTTGTCAGGGCTCTTTATGTGTCTGTTGTCTGTTTAGGATGGTGTGTGCGTGTGTGTGTGTCTGTGTGTGTGCGTGTGTGTGCGTGTGTCTGTGTGTGCATGCATGTGTGTGTGTCTGCGTGTGTGTGTGTGTGTGTGTGTGTGTGTGTGTAGATACCCAGTTTGACATAAATGAAGCCATCTTGGTCCTAACAGCCATTGCCCTTTAGGTGACCCCGCTGGTCATCCCAGGCCCTGTGGAAGAAACAAGTCCTTCAGATAATCCGCAGGGCGTCTGGAGAGGGCACTGAAGCCTGGAATGTCTCTTATCTGACTCCTGGAATGTTAGCATTTCCTGAGAAAGTCCAGGTGCATATTATGAAACAACTGTGCATAGGTTACAAAAATATGTTTTTGCACCAAAATAAACTTATCTTTTAATTCCATTTTCTCATGAACCTTTTGAAGTACACTGCCTACCCAGAAGCAGAATTTCTGGATCATATGATAACTCTATTAGTTTCTTGAGGAAGCTCCTTGCTATTTTCCGAAAGAGCTACATTAATTTATAATCCCATCAGCAGTGTGTAAGTGCTCGCTTTTCTCTACACCCTCACCAGCATTTATCTTTCATCTTTTATCAGCAGTATTTATTTGAGAGGCAGAGAGTAGAATAGACACGGAGAGAGATCTTGCGTCTGTCCCCACCATTCCCCAAATGGGCACAGAGGCTGGGGCTGGGCCAAGTGGGAGCCAGGAACCAGCAGGGGGCAGCTTCACCCACTATGCCACAGCACCAACCCCAACCCCATTTTTTTTTTTAAGATTTATTTATTTGTTTATTCGAAAGGCAGAGGTACAGAGAGTGTCTATTTCTTAAATGGGATTATTTATTTTCTTGCTATTGAGTAGTCTGAGTGGAAACCTTTTGCTCTGAGCCATGTATAGGTTCCAGCACTTTTGTAGCATATGCTTTTGCAAACAGAATTGAAATATTGCTTTTGCTCTCTGTCCCGTCCCGCTAGAATTCACAAAGTGCTAATGAGTATTCTTAGTTTCATGGCAACATAGTTGTTTACATGAATTCCATAAGGAACTATTTTCCTTGTAACAGGACAAAATGGGGAACATTGGTTCTATCATCAAGGTTTTGACTAGAATATCGTATTTTCAGGTATGACCACACAGGTTTAAGGAAGAGAGCTTGACTTGAAGGAACCTACGCCCGCCCCGTGCTAGCTCGAGCAAGGATGTGCCTGTCCCCTGGAGCTAGAGAAAGGACACCTAGCATCTAAGCATTTTGACCTGCTTCAGGGCCAGGTCAGAAGGGTATTCCTGGGTTTCCTGACCTGGGCAGGGAAAAACACGGGCCAAGAGAGCTCACCCTGCTTCTGCCTTTTGGTTCAGGGTGCGCCTGGGTGCTCTTGCTTCGGCTCAGCAAACCTGTCTCCACGTCATGAATCATTCTGCATAAGCGATGTAAGTGCTTCGGGTGATCGTTTATTTCAGATCCTGTCTTCCTCTCGGCTTTGATGACACCTGATTACCTTCGTGTTCTTGCAAAGACTTAGATGTGTTGCCTCCTGCAGGTTCCCACACCCATAAGATACAGGGTACCACCCTCCACCCAGTCTCACCTCACAAGACTCTAGCACAGGCCAAAGTCCAAGAAAGAATCTGAAGCATTTTGGTTTTGCTAGTTTCTGACTTTAGATGTTAAGAGATTCTGTATCTCGCTAGGATATTTGTTGTTTTCTTGCAAACTTGCCTATAATGAAGAATTTCTTTTCTGGTTTTTGTTTTCCTTCTTAATCTCATGAAGTTCACATCAGGTAATGAAATGGATATTTGGGGGCCAGCGCTGTGGTGTAGCGGGTAAAGCCTCTGCCTGCAGTGCCACCATCCCATATGGGCGCCGGTTCAAGTCCCAACTGCTACGCTTCTGATCCAGCTCTCTGCTATGGCCTGGGAAAGCAGTAGAAGATGGCCCAAGTCCTTGGGCCCCTGCACTCATGTGGGAGACCCAGAAGAAGCTCCTGGCTTCAGATCAGCCCAACTCCAGCTGTTGCAGCCATTTGGGGAGTGAACCAGTGGATGGAAGACTTTCTCTCTCTCTCTTTCTCTCTCTCTCTCTCTCTCTCTCCCCGCCCCCCCTGTAACTTTGCCTTTCAAATAAATAAATAAATCTTGAAAACAAAGATAAATTGCGGCAGAGAGTTGGTGTAGCAGTTAAGATGCTGCTTGAGATGCCACCTTCCATACTGCAGCACCTGGATTTGCATTCTGGCTCGGCTTCCAATTCCAGGGGATGAGCCCTGGGAAGCAGTGGGTGATGGCGCAAGTGCTGGAGCCCCTGCCAACCACTTGGGAGACCTGGATTGAGTTCTAGTTCCCAGCTTCCACCTGGCTCATCCCCTGCTGTTGAGGGCATTTGAGGAGTAAGGCAGCAAACGCAAGATTTATCTCCATCTTTCTTTTTTTGTATGTGTCTATCTTTCAAACACACACACGCACAGAGAGAGAAAGAGAGAGATAATGAGCATTCCCAAGAACTTTTTTGAACACCTCTTGTATATATGGCTATTGTGTCAATTAAAACTTTTCTTTTAAAAAGAATATAGAGGGTTCCAGTGCAATTGTCACTAACCACAAGGAAACACCAAACACTTAAAACGAAGCAAACTCAAATGGAGATGTCCTTCCAATCCCCGTTATAAGATAGCATTGTGTGCCGTATTATACTGAAAAAGGAAAAGCTATGTGTTAATCTCCCAATACGTGCAGGAAAAGCCTATGACAGAGTCAACATCCACTGCAGATTAAAAATAACTCTCAGCGTATTTCAGGCATGGAAAGCCAAGACACTCTGGCAAAAAGATCTCTGTGAGTGAGATCCCAGTGGAAAGAACAGGTCTTCAAAGAGGGAGGTGCCTTTCTCTGAAGGGAGGAGAGAACCTCCACTTTGACTATGACCTTGTCTAAACAAGATAAGAGTCGGAGAACTCAAGGGGCTTCCATAGCCTTGGAAACTCATGACTGGTGCATAGGGAGATTACTGATGCCATAAACAGGAGTGTCAATTTGTAAAGTCAACAACAGGAGTCACTGTGCACTTACTCCTCATGTAGGATCTCTGTCCTTAATGTGCTGTACACTGAGGCTTAATGCTATAACGAGTACTCAAACAGTATATTTCACTTCGTGTTTCTATGGGGGTGCAAAGGATTGAAATCTTTACTTAATGTACACTAAACTGATCTTCTGTAAAAAAAAAAAAAGAAATTATCAATTCCCAACTTGACTCTCACTGGGATTAAACATGACAATAGGTCTGATCTGATTTCATCATCATTTAAAAAAAAAATCATCTATTATTTTTCACTTTATGTTTCTGTGTGGGAACAAACTGTTGAAATCCTTACTTAAGGTATACTAAGCTGATCTTCTGTATATTAAGATAATCGAAAATGAATCTTGATGTGAATGGAAGGGGAGAGGGAGTGGGAAAGGGGAGGGTTGTGGGTGGGAGGGACGGTATGGGGGGGAAAGCCATTGTAACCCATGAGTCGTACTTTGGAAATTTATATTCATTAAATAAAAGATAAAAAAAAAAAACTCTCAGCAAATTAGGAAAAAGAGGGGGCCGGCGCCGCGGCTCACTAGGCTAATCCTCCACCTCGCGGCGCCCACACACGGGGTTCTAGTCCTGGTCGGGGCGCTGTATTCTGTCCCGGTTGCCCCTCTTCCAGGCCAGCTCTCTGCTGTGGCCAGGGAGTGCATGGAGGATGGCCCAAGTGCTTGGGCCCTGCACCCCATGGGAGACCAGGAGAAGCACCTGGCTCCTGCCATCCGATCAGCGCGGGGCGCCAGTCGCAGCGTGCTGGCCGTGGCGGCCATTGGAGGGTGAACCAACGGCAAAAGGAAGACCTTTCTCTCTGTCTCTCTCTCTCACTGTCCACTCTGCCTGTCAAAAAAAAAAATAAATAAAGGAAAAAGAGGGAACTTCCTCAAACTGAGAAAGCATGCCTGTGTGAACACACTGCTAAGTACTCCACTGACAGGAATGGATTGGAGTCTTTCTCCCTTAGGACGCAAACGAGGCAAGGCTATCCACTCTCGTCAGTACAAGGGTCTTGGGCCAGCACAACAAGACACTAGCAGGAGTCTTCCGAATGTTCATGAAAAATATGATTATGAAAAACTCTGCCTGGGTTTTAATATTCTTGCGCTAACATAAACTTCTCTTTTGATTTCATTCACTACAAATTACCAAGTAATAGGGCAGTAGGATACACAGAGAGGCCCTCTCTCCTATCTCAAATAGATGAGATATGTGACAACAGACATACACCAGACCGATAGGCGCTCAGTGAGCTGAGCACTGATTGGCGTAAGCGCCACCTGTCTGAGTATGTGATCCCATCTGTGTGTATGATAATATTTCCTACATCACAGCTACAGCCTAGCACCTTCTCCTTAACAGTCTGTTTATCCACTCTGCGTCATCGTGTGTAGATCAGTAAGAAGTAACATCGATCCAGATTCCCCCTTCCTCTTCCAAATCTTGTCAAATAACTCCCACTGATGACACACGATGTGCTTTGTTTTTTTGTTTTTAAAGATTTATTTGTTTGTTCATTTATTTGAAAGGCAGAGTTATATATATAGAGAGAGGTCCTCCATCTGGTTCACTCCCCAGATGGCCACAATGACCAAAGCTGAGCCGATCCAAAGTCAGGAGCCAGGGGTTTCTTCTGGGTCTCCCATGCGGGTGCAGGGGCCCAAGGACTTGGGCCATCATCTTCTGCTTTCCCAGGCCACAGCAGAGAGCTGGATCGGAAGTGAAGCAGCCAGAACATGAACCAGCGCCCCACAGGATGCCGGCACTATAAGCCAAGGCGTTAACTCGCTGTGCCACGGCGCCGGTCCCATTTTACTGAAATCTTAACAAGCATTTATGTTGCAATAAATAAGCATTTTTATAAAGTGCTTTATATTTTATAAAGTGGCCCCAATGGCCGGAGCTGTGCTGATCGAAGCCAGGAGCCAGGAGCTTCCTCTGGGTCTCCCATGCGGGTGCAGTGACCCAAGGACCTGGGCCATCCTCCACTGCTATCCTAGGCCATAGAAGAGAGCTGGATAGGAAGTGGAGCATCTGGGACTCGAACTGGTGCCCATCTAAGATGCCGGTGCTTCAGGCTGCTGCGCCACAGCGCTGGCCCCCATTTTAATATTTGTAATACATGCTTTCTCACATCCACTGATACCCCTCAAATTTTATTGGTTGTATTTCAAAACATAGCCAGAAGGGGCTGGTGCTGTGGTATAGTGGGTTGAGCTACCGCCTGCAGTGCTGGCATCCTATATGGGCACTGGTTCAAGTCCTGGCTGCTCCACTTTCGATCCAGCTCCTTCTAATGTGCTGGAGAAAGCAGCAGATGATGGCCCAACTACTTGGGCCCCTGCACCCACATTGGAGGCCCTGATGAAGCTCCTGGCTCCTGGCTTTGCAGCCATTTGGGGAGTGAATCAGCAGATGGAAGACCCCTCTCTCTCTCTGCCTCTGCCTCTCTGTAACTCTGCCTTTCAAATAAATAAATAAATCTAAAAAAAAAAAAAAAAAAAAAAAAAACAGTGCCTTCCCCATGTTTCCCATCCGTCTGTGTTGTATGCACGGTATTGAAAGCACTGCACTGTGTGCTTTGTTTCTTGTTATGTATTTAGCACTGGTCACCTTTTAAATTTCTCTCTGTTTCAGTTTTAATAAATTTTTTCAATCAAGTGGTTTGTCTTCCTGTTCCGAGTTGTCAGCTTTGTTGACGTGTAGTTACTCGCAATGCCTTCTTACCTTTTTAATGCCGCTAAGATCTATAGCAATGTCTACTTTTCATTTCAGCTATGGATCACTTTTGCTATTCTTGTTTTTGCTTCTGGTCTTGCTAGGGATGTTCAATATTATTAATCTGTCCTAACAATTAACTTCCAGTTCTCTTATTAATTTTTTTCAATTGCATGTCCATTTGCCAATTCATTGATTTTTGCCCTTAACTTTATAATTTATTTTCTTCTATGCTTTTGGGTTTAAGTTGTTCTTTTAAAAAAAAAAAAAAGGCTATTGATATGGAAATTCATTTTTTATTTTTAAATATTTTAGTTATGAATTTTTATCTACTTGTGAAGTGACACCCTGCCAGTAGGGACTCCATTTTAGGGCACCCAAGACTCCATCTTGAAAAAGCTCCCAGCCGGCGCCACGGCTCAATAGGCTAATCCTCCGCCTGTGGTGCTGGCATACCAGGTTCTAGTCCCAATCGGGCACTGGCTTCGGATCAGCGCGGTGCGTGGGCCACAGAGGCCACTGTGGGGTGAACCAATGGTAAAGGAAGATCTTTCTCTCTGTCTCTCTCTCTCACTGTCCAAAAAAGAAATAAAAAAAAAAAAAGCTCCCCACCTCCCACCTGCGACCATGAGACTGGTCTGAAACTAACTACTGTCTAAAACTAAGACAATAACAGTGCATTGCATCCTGCTTGGCAAAACATAGGAATCCCCTAGTGTGATTGTTTAAGCTTAAAACAGATAGGGTGCACCTGGGTTAATCTGTCTATGTGCCACATAGGATGTAGGCCAGTACCTGGACTCATGTCAAGATTGTAACTGATATGTTTTAGGTCAGCTTCACCCTAGTACCTATGTATTCCCCTGCCCTAGCAACCATGTATGTCCCCTCCCCTCCTTGTGGGCTTTGCCTTTATAAGCCTTGTTGCTTTGAGCTTTGGGGTCGAGAGTTCTTTAGGGCACGAGCTCACTCTCCACTGTCAAATTTTATCAGTGTGTGATGCTCTGTTTGCACTTGCTTGGGCACAGAACTTGAAAGACAGAGAGAGTGGGGGAGATCTTCAATCTGCTGCTTCATTCCCCAAATGCCTACAGAGCAGGGAGCAGTAATTCAACCCAGGTTTCCCACAAGGGTGGCAGAGACATAGCAGAAAGCTGGAATCAGAGAAGAGTCGGGATTTAAACCCGGGCACTCTGATATGGAATGCGGACTCGGCCACACGCCCAGCCCCTCTTTTATTCTCTTAGATTCTTTTTAAAGATTTCTTTATTTTAAAGGTCAAATGACAGGGGCCAACAGATAGAAGACCTCTCTCTGTCTCTACCTCTCTCTGTAACTCTGCCATTGGGAAGTGAACCAGCAGATGGAAGACCTCTCTCTCTCTGTCTCGCCCTCTCACTGTCTGTAACTCTACCCCTCAAATAAATAGATAAATAAAATCTTTTTTAAAAATTTCTGGAGGGATTTTTTCTATTTTGTTAATAAACACAACAGAGGAAGAAAATAAAGTTCTTACTTATCTTTCAAAATCCTCCCCCCTTTAAGAAAAATTACTCAAGAGGCAGACAGAGAGACAGAGTTCTGGTCCACTGTTTTAATTTCCAAACGCCCACTTGACTGGGACTGGGCCAGGCTGAAGCCGGGAGCCAGAGGCTTCATCCAGTGCCCTCTGTAGGTGATATGAAACCGACTACTTGAGCCATCAGCACTGTCTCCCAGGGTCTGATTAGCGGGAAACCAGACTGAAGAACCGCAGCCAGGTACTCTGATGTAAGACACAGGTGTTTGTTTTGTTTTGTTTTGTTTTGTTTTTTGACAGGCAGAATGGTTAGTAAGAAAGAGAGACAGAGAGAAAGGTCTTCCTTTGCCGTTGGTTCACCCTCCAATGGCCGCCACGGCTAGCACGCTGCGGCCGGCGCACCGCGCTGATCCGAAGGCAGGAGCCAGGTACTTATCCTGGTCTCCCATGGGGTGCAGGGCCCAAGCACCTGGGCCATCCTCCACTGCACTCCCTGGCCACAGCAGAGAGCAGGCCTGGAAGAGGGGCAACCAGGAAAGAATCCGGCATCCTGACCGGGACTAAAACCCCGTGTGCTGGCGCCGCGAGGTGGAGGATTAGCCTAGTGAGCCGCGGCGCCGGCCAAGGACACAGGTTCTTAATTGGTCTGTCCCGTGTTTGCATTTTTTAAAATATTTATGTATTTGAAAGGCAGAGAGAGATTGATGCATCTTCCTATCTGCTTGTTCAATCCCCAAGTGCCCATAACAGCCAGGGCTGGTCCAGGCCAAAGCCAGGAGCCTGGAGCTCAATCCATGTCTCTCACCTACGTGGCCTGGCCTAACTACCTGTCCCATCACTACTGTCTTCCAGTGTGAGCATCAGCAGGAATCCGGATTCAGAAATGGAACCAGGACTCGATTCCAGGCCCCCCAGCATGGGACGCAGGTGAACCACGTGGCAGCTTCACCACTGCACCAAATGCCCACCCCCAGTAATATTTCAATTTTGAAGTTAAATGACACTAAACACTTCTTTATTGAAGAAATGCAGGAGTGGGCGTTGGGTGCGGCAGTTAAGTCGCCAATTGAACATCCTATCGCATATGGAAGAAGTTGAGTTTGAGTCCCTGGCTACGCCACTTCCAATCCAGCTTCCTGCTGACGCACACCCTGGGGAAGCAGCAGGTGACGGCTCATGTATTTGGGTTCATGACATCCACGTGGGATACCTGGAATGAGTTCCAGCCTCCTGGCTTCAGCCTGGCTCAGCCCCAGTTGTGGGCATTTGGAGAGTGAAACAACAATGGAAGTCATTCTCTCTCTCTCCCTCCCTCCCTCCCTCCTTTCTCTTCCTTTCAAATAAAATGAAAATAAGTAAAAGTTTTTTAAAACATTGAAATATTGTGATATTATTGTGCTTTCTGTTCTGAGAAGCTGGATCTCAAAAGGGGCTGATACATGAGAGTGAGGAAGGCAACGTGACTGTTGTTTGTCTTCAGGAGGAGATTGGTCTGGATGCAAACAGCACAGGCCCTGAAGACTCAGTGGCATCATCCAAAGAACTTCAAGAGAGGGGGGCCATCGTTGTGGTGCAGTGGGTTAAAGCCCTGACCTGAAGTGCCGGCATCCCATACAGGCGCTGGTTCTAGTCCCAGCTGCTCCACTTCCGATCCCGCTCTCTGCTATGGCTTGGGAAAGCAGTAGAAGATGTCCCAAGTCCTTGGGCCCGTGAACCCATGTGGGAGACCCAGAAGAAATTCCTGGCTTCGGATCCGCACAGCTCCAACTGTTGCAATCATTTGGGGAGTGAACTAGTGGATGGAAGACCTCTCTCTGTCTCTAACTCTCTCTATAACTCTGACTTCCAAATAAATAAAATAAATATTTTTTAAAAATTAAAAAAAAAGAACTTCAAGAGAAAAGCAGCAAATCCCAGAGGTCTTGATCAGACTGCTCTTTGAAAACCCATCTCTCGGGGCCTGCCTTGTAGCGTAGCATCCCATCTGGGCACATGGGCCGGCTCTTTGACATAGTGGGTAAAGCCGCCTGCAGTGCCAGCATCCCATTCAGGTGCTGGTTCAAGGGCCGGCTGCTCCACTTCAAATCCAGCTCCCTGCTAATACACCTAGGAAAGAAGTGGAAGATGGCCCAAGTGCTTTGGCCCCTGCACCCATGTCGGGGACCCACAAGAAGCTCCCGGCTCCTGGCTTTGGAGAGTGAACTAGTGGATGGAAAATCTCTGTTGCTCTGCCTTTGACATAAATAAATATTTAAAAAAGTAAAAAAGGAAGGAAGAAAACAGAAAGAGAGAGGGAGAAAAGAAAAGAAAACCTGTCAAAAGGATACTTGTAGATCTTCCAGCTAACTCCTAAATCCTGGTCATCAACTTTCTTCCTCTGAAGGAAACTATCCTGGGATAAGATTCATCTGTGTTCTGGGGATGTCTTCTGTTAGAAAGAAAGGGAGGGAAGAAGAAAAGAAGGGAGGGAGGGAGGCAGGCAGGGAGGGAGGGAGGCAGGCAGGCAGGCAGGGAAGAAGGATGGATCCCAAAGCCAAAGAATTTTCATAACAGTTGAGACCATGTTTGTTTTTCAAGTACAACAGTGACATCTAGTGGAAAAATATGCTTCGGTCATTTCCAGCTGGACGAATTAAACATTTCTATTTGTTCATCAGAAAAATATGCACTCAAAAACTTGTCCCTTAATAAGTGTTTGTTTCTGGGGTCGACACTGTGGTGTAGTAGGTTAAGTCTCTGCCTATGAGACTGGCATTCCATATGGGTGCCGGTTTGAGCCCCAGCTGCTCCTCTTCTGATCCAGCTCCCTGCTAGTGGCCTGGGAAAGCGGAAGATGGCTCAAGTGCTTGGATCCTTGCACCCACATGGGAGACTTAGAATAAGCTCCTGTCTCCTGGCTTCAGATAGATCCAGCTCCAGCCGTTACACCTCTTCGGGGAGTGAACCAATGGATGGAAGATTCTCTCTCTCTCTCTCTCCCCCTTTGTCTGTAGCTCTGCCTTTCAAATACATAAATCTTTAACAACAACAACAAAATATTTGTTCCCTATGCACAGATCAGTGCCACTAATGGGAAAAGTTAGCCATATTACACTGCAAGGCTGTTGTGACTTAGTGTGTGACCAGCACTCTGGCCCCACAAGAGTCTTCACCAGGCTATCACCCAACATCCGCATTTTCCAAGGTCAAGTGGGCCAGAGAACAAGGCCTGCTCCAGCCACCTGTCTTCCCTTCACTAGAACATGGATGTGGGGGCCAGCACTGTGGTGTAGCGGGTAGAGCCGTCACCTACAATGCCAGCATTCCATATGGGCGCTGGTTTGAGTCCCGGCTACTCCACTTCCAATCCAGCTCTCTGCTATGGTCTGGGAAAGCAGTAGAAGATGGCCAGGGGCCAGCACCGCGGCTCACTAGGCTAATCCTCCACCTTGCGGCGCCCGCACACCGGGTTCTAGTCCCGGTCAGGGTGCCGGATTCTTTCCCGGTTGCCCCTCTTCCAGGCCAGCTCTCTGCTGTGGCCCGGGAGTGCAGTGGAGGATGGCCCAAGTACTTGGGCCCTGCACCCGCATGGGAGACCAGGAGAAGCACCTGGCTCCTGGCTCCTGCCATCGGATCAGCGCAGTGCGCCGGCCGCAGCGCGCCAGCCGCGGCGGCCATTGGAGGGTGAACCAACGGCAAAAGGAAGACCTTTCTCTCTGTCTCTCTCTCTCACTGTCCACTCTGCCTGTCAAAAAAAAAAGAAAAGAAAAAGAAGAAGAAGAAGAAGAAGAAGAAGAAGAAGAAGAAGAAGAAGAAGAAGACGACGAAGAAGAAGATGGCCTGAGTCCTTGGGCCCCTGCACCCACATGGAAGACCCAGAAGAAGATCCTAGCTCCTGGCTTTGGATATGTGCAGCTCTGGCCGTTGCAGCCATTTGGAGAGTGAACCAGTGGATGGAAGACCTGTCTCTCTGCCTCTCCTTCTCTCTGTGTGCAACTCTGACTGTCAAATAAATAATCTTTAAAAAAAAAAAAAAAAGAAGAAGAAGAAGAAGAAGAAGAACATGGATGTGGCATTTTGGCAGTAGCTACAGAGATTCTGGGTGGGGCTCTGCTAGTACTCCTAAAAGATACCTGGAGGTACCCGTGACAATACGGGAACAGGGGATTAAAGCAAGGTTTGTAGAGAAGATACGCACAGAAGGAGGAGAAGTTTGATGCTCCAGTCTAGGAGGGGCGCTGTGACACGGGGTTAAACTACATCCCATATTGGAGCACTGGTTCCAGTCCTGCTGCTCTGCTTCTGATCCAGTGTCCTGCTAATGTGCCTAGGAGACAGCAGACGAAGGCTTGAGCCCCCACCACCCATGTCGGGGCCCAGAGGGAGTTCCTGGATCCTGGTTCTGACTAAGGTTGCCGTGGGCATTTGGGCAGAGAACCAGTGGATAGAAGACCTCCTTAGTCTCTGTCTCTCCATCTGTCTGTCACTCTGCCTTTCAAATAAATCTTTTTTTTAAAGGTCTTTTGAAATACAGAAAATATGGGGTCAATGTCATGGTGCAGCAGGTTGGGCCACTGCCTGTGAAGCCAATATCCCAATCAGAGTGCAGGTTCAAACCTTGGCTGCTCCGCTTCTCATCCAGCTTCCTGCTAATGGGCCTGAGAAGACAGCGCATGATGGCCCAAATACCTTGGGCCCCTGCCACCCAGGTGAGACCAGGATGGAGCTCCTGGCTCCTGACTTCAGCCTGGTCCAGCCTTGACTATTGCAGTCATTTAGGGAGTGAACCAGATCAGAAGATGGGAGATCCTCCCTCTCTCTCTCTCTCTCTCTTTCAAATAAATAAATCTTAAAACTATTTTTAATGTATACTAACATATAACTAACTAAAGAAAGCAAGCCAGGGCCTTGCTGTGGCATAGCAGGTAAAGCCACTACCTGCAGTGCCGGCATCCCATATGGGCACCAGTTCAAGTCTCGACTGCTCCACTTCCGATCCAGCTCCCTGCTGTGGCCTGGGAAAGAAGTAGGAGATACCCCAAGTTCTTGGGTCCCTGTAACTGTGTGGGAGACCTAGAAGAAGTTCCTGGCTTCGGATAGGCTCAACTCTGGCCATTGTGGCCATCTAAGGAATGAATCAGCCAATGCAAGACTTCTCTCTCTGCCTCTGGCTCTCTGTAACTCTGCCTTTCAAGTAAATAAATCTTTAAAAAAAATACAGCAGAAATAAATCAAATAGAAGTGAAAAAAGTAACAAAAGATAAACAAAAAATAATGATTAAAAAAAGAAAGCCAGTAAGTAAGCTCTCAAGGCTCTTTGTTCTTCTCTAAGTTGAGTCTCGTCCTGCTGAGCCCTGCAAGACATGACTGGTTCTAGAGCTAAAGGAATCCTGATGACTAAAGAAAGCTCCCCTTTGTTCAGTGTGTACTATGAGCAAGGCATTGTGCTAAGATTTTATGAACGTTAACTCATGCTGTGATTCACATGACAATCCTGATGCATAGATATGATATTTAAAGTATTGATATATTTGAAAGACAGAGTGACATAGGGTAGGGGGACAGCAGGAGAGACAGAGGGAAAGAGACACCTTCTACCCATTGGTGCACTTCCCAAATGCCTGCAACAGCCAGAGCTGGGCCAGGCTGGCTGAAGCCAGGAGACTAGAACTCTATCCAGGTCTCTCAAGTAGGTGGCAGGGGCCCAAGTTCTTGAGCTATCACCTGCTACCTTCTAGCTGGGATTTGACCTGGCACCCCAAAATGGGATGCAGGGGTCCCTGGTAGCAGCTTAACTATGTCATAATGCCCGCCCCCATTATCTTTTTAGTATTTACAAGGGGTCTTCAAAATGTTCGTGAGAATGCGTATTATTAAAAAAATGCATGGGCCGGCCCTTTGGTGTAGTGGTTAAAGCCGGCGCCTGTATTGCCGGCATCCCACATGGGTGCCAGTTCGAGTCCTGGCTGCTCCACTTCCAGTCCAGCTCTCTGCTAATGCGCCTGGGAAAGCAGTGGAAGATGACTTAAGTGCTTGGGCCCCTGCACCCACATAGGAGACCCAGAAGAAGCTCCTGGCTGCTGGCTTTGGGTCTGTCCAGCTCCAGCTGTTGTGGCCATTTGGGGAGTGAACCAGCAGATGGAAGATATCTCTCTCTCTCTCTCTTTCTCTCTAACTCTGCCTTTCAAATAAATAAATAATTTAAAAAATGCATGTATTCTAAAATGTTTTCTGCACCAAAATAAATGTTCAATTCCATTTTCATGAACTTTTTGGAGGCCCCTCATGTTTTGTTTCTTGCCACAGAAAATCATAGAAAAATTAAAAATAAAAAAGCTGCTCCTTTCATTAGAGTCTAGACTGCTGATGAAACAGGATTTACTGCTTTCTGAAAATTGCTTTGTACTACCAGATTTAGTATATTATGTATTTCCAATTTCTGGAGAGATTGTCAACAATTCTACTTCATTAAAACTTTTAAAAACTACCATGAAAGCCGGGGGTTACAAGAATAGTCATTGGAGGCTGGCGCCGCGGCTCACTAGGCTAATCCTCTGCCTTGCGGCGCTGGCACCCCGGGTTCTAGTCCTGGTCGGGGCACCGGATTCTGTCCCGGTTGCCCCTCTTCCAGGACAGCTCTCTGCTGTGGCCAGGGAGTGCAGTGGAGGATGGCCCAAGTGCTTGGGCCCTGCACCCCATGGGAGACCAGGAAAAGCACCTGGCTCCTGCCATCAGATCAGCGCGGTGCGCTGGCCGCGGCGGCCATTGGAGGGTGAACCAACGGCAAAGGAAGACCTTTCTCTCCGTCTCTCTCTCTCTACTGTCCACTCTGCCTGTCAAAAATAAATAAATAAATAAATAAGAATAGCTACTGGAATCCATTGCCCAAAATGTGGTCCTGCTTCTCTATTTACTAGCTGTGTGACCTTGATCAAGTCACTTAACTTCTTAGAGCTTCAGTTTCTCATCTGTGAGATAATCATATTTGCCTCATGGGTGGTTGTGAGAATTTATTGAATCAAGTACTTAGAATCGTGCCTGGGGGCTGGCACTGTGGCGTAGCTGGTTAAAACCACCACCTGCAGTGCTGGCATCCCACATGGGTGCCAGTTCTAGTCCCGGCTGCTCCTCTTCTGATCCAGCTCTCTGCTATGGCCTGGGAAAGCAGTGGAAGACGGCCCAAGTCCTTGGGCCCCTGCACCCATGTGGGAGACCTGGAAGAAGCTCCTGGTTTTGGATCGGCCCAGCTTCAGCCAGTAGCGGCTGTTTGAGGAGTGAACCAGCAGATGGAAGACCCCCTCTCTACCTCTCTGTAATTCTGACTTTCAAATTAATTAACCAATTAATTAATAAAAGATTTACTTGTTTATTCGAAAGTCAGAGTTACACAGAGAGAGAAGGAGAGGCAGAGAGAGAGAGAAAGGGGTCTTCCATCCTCTGGTTCATTCCCTAATTGGCTGCAATGTCCAGAGCTGGGCTGATCAGAAGCCAGGAGCCAGGAGCCTCTTCCAGGTCTCCTACACAGGTGCAGGGGCCCAAGCACCCGGGCGCCATCTTCCAGTGCTTTCCCAGGCCATAGCAGAGAGCTGGATTGTAAGTGGAGCAGCCGGGACTCGAACCAACGCACATATGGGATTCCAGCACTGTGGGCAGTGGTTAACCAGCCATGCCAAAGTGCAGGCCCCATCAATAAATCTTAAAAACAAACAAACAAAAAAACTGCGCCTGATACTTCTTAAAGACTCAATGTCATGATTATTAGTATTATTAAGATCATATTAAAAAGTTGCAAGTTACTAATTTTATTTTTGAAGATTTTATTTAATTTCCACTCCCGTCCTCAGCCCTAGAGGAGTACCAATCTACTTTGACTTTCTGTGCGTTTGTCCTTCCTGAACATTTTACACAAAGGGATCATCATTGTGTAGCACTTGTGTTGGGTTTCTCCCGCAGAGCATGAGGCCATTCGTGTTGTGCTATGTGTTAACGGTGTGTTCCGTTTCACCGCTGAGTAGCAGTCCATTGTGCGGACACACGGCGTCGGATTTACTCGCTGCTGGACTTTGGGTTGTTTCCAGTTCTTGGCTGTTGGGGAACGAGCTGCTATGAACATTCACACACAAATCTTTGTGTAGTTTTCAGTTCTCTTGAGTAGTAATAAAGAATAGAATTATTAGGTCATATGACAAATTTTTGTTTGTTTGTTTGTTTTTGACAGGCAGAGTGGACAGTGAGAGAGAGAGAGACAGAGAGAAAGGTCTTCCTTTGCCGTTGGTTCACCCTCCAATGGCCACCACGGCCGGCGCGCTGCAGCCGGCACACCGCGCTGATCCGATGGCAGGAGTCAGGTACTTATCCTGGTCTCCCATGGGGTGCAGGGCCCAAGCACTTGGGCCATCCTCCACTGCACTCCCTGGCCACAGCAGAGAGCTGTCCTGGAAGAGGGGCAACCGGGACAGAATCCGGTGCCCCCACCGGGACTAGAACCCGGTGTGCCGGCACCACAAGGAGGAGGATTAGCCTAGTGAGCCGCGGCGCCGGCCATATGACAAATTTATGTTTAACTTTTACTTTAGAAATTTCTTCTTCTTCAGGGGCCGGTGCTGTGGTGTAGAAGGTTAAGCCTCGGCCTGCAGTACAGTCATCCCATATGGACACCAGATCAAGTCCTGGCTGCTCCACTTCCAATCCAGCTCCCTGCTAATGTGCCTGGGAAAGCAATGGAGGATGGCCCAAGTCCTTGGGCACTTGTACCCATGTGGGAGACTTGGATGAACCTCCTGGATGGGAACAGGAGCCAGAACTGGACATGGAACATGGCTGTTCCAATGTGGGATGCTGATGTCCTAACCAGTATTTTAGCCATTAGGCCAAAAGCCCACTCCTAAATAAAGAAACTTTTAATGTTAGGACACTCCAGAAATAAAATGACATATCTGAGGAGATAATAAATTTCTAGTTGTGGTAACACAAATAATGGCTCTGAGTTTACTGAGGACTGGTCATGCACCAGGCATAATGTGAATTAACTTATTGGATCCTCAAAATAACCTTAGAAAGAACCATTGTTATCCTCATTTTACGGATAAGGAAATTGCATTTATTTGCCCAGGGCCAGACAGCTAGAAAGCAGTCTATTTGGGGCCAGCACCTTGGCATAGCGAGTTAAGCAGCCGCCTGCAGAGCCAGTATCCCGGTATCCAATATGGGCACCGGTTCGAGTCCTAGCTGCTCCACTTCCGATCTAGCTCCCTGCTAATGCTCCTGGGAAAGCAGTGGAAGATGGCCCAAGTTCTTGAGCCCCTGCACCCACATAGGAGACTCAGAAGAAGCTCCTGGGTCCTGGTTTTGGATTGGCCCAGCTCCAGCCATTGTGGCCATTGGGGAAATGAACCAACAAATGGAAGATCTCTCTCTGACTCTATCTCTGACTTTCAAATAAATAAATAACTCTTTAAAAAAAAAAAAAAGTGGCCTCCATGAAGCCATAGAATCTGGCCTCTAAGCTGTGTTCCAGTAGGGACTTGTTGCCAGTGGTAAGGGTGGGGTGAAGGGGATCATAGGGGCATAAAACACCAGCCAGGATGAATATTCTCACGCGATGAATAGCTCATTTATTGAACATGTGCTGTGTGCCAGGCACTGGACTGAGGATTTCACAAACACTAAAAGAGAACCCAGCGAAGTCCCCAGCAGGGAGGAGAGTACATTATACTCAGTTGACTGCTAACTGCTTTGATCACTTGTAACGCCCTCAGCAGCAACTATATTAGAAGAGTATTATTGAGGGCCAGTGCTGTGGCGTAGCTGGTAAAGCTGCCACCTGCAGTGCCAGCATCCCATATGGGTGCTGGTTCGAGTCCCGGCTGCTCCACTTCCGATCCAGCTCTCTGCTATGGCCTGGGAAAGCAGTGGAAGATGGCCCAAGTCCTTGGGCCCCTGCACCCACATGGGAGACCCGGAAAAAGCTCCTGGCTCCTGGCTTCGGATCGGCGCAGCTTTAGCCATGAGGCCAACTAGGGAGTGAACCAGCAGATGGAAGACCTCTCTCTCTGTAACTCTGCCTCTCAAATAAATAAATAAATCTTAGAAAAAAAAAAAAGAAGCAGAAGCAGAAGCAGAAGAAGAAGAAGAGATGCCAGCTGAGAGACCCACATCCCATTCCAGAGTGTGCGTTCAAGTTTGTCCCGCTGTGAGTCTGGCTTCCTGCCGAGGAATGTGCTGGGAGACAGGAGACAATGGCCCAAACAACTGCCACCCACGTGGGGACCCGGACTGAGTTCTTGGCTTCTGGCTCGTGGCTTTGGCCTGGCCAAGTCCTGGCTGTTGTAGGCTTTTGGAAGCGTGAACCAGTGGATAGAGAGCTGTCTGTCTCTCTCTTTCTGCCTCTCAAATAAATAAATAAAAATTTTAAAGTCTATGCAAACTTAGATAAATCTTAGAAATTAGTATAACATAAACTACGTGAAGTAAAATCTTACATCGTATAAGTATGTATCAGAAGTGCAGTGAAATTAGATTGAATTTTTAAAATATTTTTTTATTTGAAAGGCAGAATTGCAGAGAGAGAATCTTCCATCTGCTGGTTCACTCCAGGAGTCTGGAGACTCTTCCAGGTCTCCTACATGGGTACAGGGGCCCAAGGATGTGGGCTATCTGCTGCTGCTTTCCCAGGTGCATCAGCAGGGAGATGGATTAGAAGTGGAGCAGCTGGGACTTGAACCGGCGCCCATATGGGATGCCAGTTAATAAGGAGATAAAGCTAGAACGGTGATCATAAATCCAAGTAAAATGGCCCCGCGGGATGAGAAGTGAACAGAAGCTTCCACCCCTCCCAGCCTCTTAGGGTAGAACTGCACTTCTGCGCCCCCAGACCAAGAGTGGAGAACCTCCAGCACTGCTGTGTGTGCAGAAGGCGCGGGGAGAGGCCGCCTGGAGAGCCACGGCCAGATCGCTAAGCCCGCGCCCTCCGCAGACAGCGGCAAGGGTTGTGCTGCCTTCGAGATGAGGAAATCCGAAAGTCCATGAATCATTACAACCCGCGGGACCCTAGCAGAGCCAAAGAGTAAATAAAATAAAATAAAATAAAAAATAAAAATAAGATGTGACCTCATAAGGACCTTGGTGAGTCAGAGTCCATGGAATCCCCACGATAAACAACCCTGAGGAGGAGCCGGAGTCCAACAGGAGAGAGGGAACAACAAACGATGGATGATCTTCGGAGGGAAGAGCGGATCGGGGGGGGGGGGGGGGGGGGGGGGGATATCCTGATAAAGGAATTGAGAGATGTGACACCATCATCCACAAGGTGGCGCACAGAGGAAAAAACAGCACGGGAACACGAACTTCAGAAAAAAAAAAAAAAACACAAGGAGAAACTCCAATTTGTGGCTAATAATATCTTCAAGAAGAGGAAGTAGAGAGAGTGAGAAGGACACAATATGATAAACGAGGTTGGTGGTGAATTCTCCTAGCTATGACTTCAAAACCTAAAAATTTCAACAAAACGTTTGATTAATTCAGTAAGTAATTTTATTTGACAAAGAGAGATAATTTGATTCCATCCATAGGTTCACTCCCCAAATGCTTGGAACCAGGAACTCAATCCAGGTCTCCCACGTGGTGGCAGGGACCCACTACGGGAGCCATTATCTCCTGTCTCGCAGGGTGCGTTTAGCAAGAAGCCAGAATCAGCAGCCAGAGCTAAGACTCCAAGCCAGGCACTCCAATAAGAAATAACGACACAACCAACCCCCCTTCCCCGTGGCTGCCCCTCAGTGCCTCTTAACCAGGATCCAGACTAGCAAATCAACACCTGGACACTCTAGAAATCAAAGACAATAAACAAATCTTTAAAAATACCGAGGATGAGAGGTGGGAGGGTAGGCGTGGGGAACAGAAGCTGAAAAAAGATCAGACTGATGTGGATTTGTCGTCAGTAGGCTTTTTATTAAATTATAGAACCCAGAAAAAAAGAGATATGGAACATTGAGGAAAATGAAGCTTAGTAAATTTAGATTGAATTTCCCCTAAAGAGTGACAAGCCGCAGCCAATGGAATGAGGGACAGCTGAGTTATTTTATGAATTGTTTTTACTTTAGTTAAAGGACCGAGAGAGGGACAGAAAAGGAGAGCTTCAGTCCACTGGTTTACTCCTCCACTGCCCACAACAGCCAGGGTTGGGCCAGGGCTGGAGCCAGGAGCCTGGACTCCACCCGGCTCTCCCAGTTTCCCAGAGCCATAACCACTGCCTCCCAGAGCTGAGTCTTTGACCCAGGCTCTCCGACGTGGGTCGCAGGTGTCCCAGCAGGGTCCTTACAGCTGGGTCAGATGCCCAACTCCAGCAACAGCTGTTAAACGGTTCTTCCTCTGCCTCTTGTCTCTGGGGAGCAGAGTTTGGAGAAGTCCTAGTCGCAATGAAGTTCTCATCAGGAGGAAAGCAAGTGGCATAAGAAGGGTGTGATAGCCTGGTGCTCCCAGAAAACCTGTGGCGATTCTCTCTGCAGAGAGCCAACCATATTCAACAGCACCCTGCGGTTTCTTTAAGGGCCTTTTGTTGATCACAAACTGTGAGATCTCACAGAAATGCCCCCTGCAGGTTTCCCCCAGGGTCCCTCAAACTTTACCACAATGGAGCTGATAGGACAGCCCTAAGGCAAAAAATCCAAAATTCTCCAAAATCGGAAATTTTTTCCCAGTGCTCGGATGGCACTGCAGTGTGAACTCAGGCGATGAGTCAGAGCCGTAACACAAGTGCACTAAAAACGCTGTATAAAATTACCTCTGGGCTGTGTGCATAACGTGCATGGAAACGAGTTTCATGTTTAGATTTGGCTCCCCTGCCCCGACTTTCTCATGGTGCGTATGCAAATATTCCAGAATCTGAAATCCAAAGCAGCTGTGGTCCCAAGCATTTTGGATCACGGATATCCAACCGGAACTGATTTTTCTGGTATAAAAGATGCAAGCAGGCTACTTAGTCTAAGAGTTAATACACCTGTGTCCCCAAGAGTCACCAAGAGGCTCAGGCAAGAGAGCGCAGAACACAGGGAGAGAATCTGAAACCACTGATGGCTTGAGCTCATTTTGCAAAGAAGGTTCCAGGAAAGCTGTTCAGCCGCTACCGCATCTTCAGGGACCAGGAAAGTCGCCAGCCGCCACTCTGAGTCGGATTTTTGAATGAAGACACGCGTGGCCCTCTTACTTCCCCTTTTCTACACCTGGACACGTCCCCTGTCCTCGGCAACTCCTTCTCAGGGAGGGAGTCCTTGGGGAACTGCACCTTCCCGCTGTCTAATTTACTTGTCGCAGGTGGTAACATTCCCCTGGGCGTTCTCACTGGAGGCTGACTATACCGCGACGCCCCGAGGAGTTAGACCCATCGTGCTCACGAGCAGTAGTAGCACCTGCACTGAGTATCCAGCTCAGGCTTCTGACTGCAGCTTCCTGCTAGTGCAGACCTGGATGGGCACAGTGGGGGCTCAGGTATTTGGGTCCCTGCCACTCATGTGGGAGACCTGAGTTGAGTTTTCAGCTCCTGGTTTTGACCTGTCCCAACTCTGGCTGTTGAGGGCATTTGGGGAGCAAGCCAGCAGATGGGCGATCTCTCTCTCTCTGCATTTCAAGTAAATAAATAAATATTTTTTGAAAAGAAATGGAAATAAAATGGGATAGCTTTTCCTAACTCCTCAATATTCCAAAAACACAAAAACATTCAAGGGATAGTGAGTGGCCGGACTTATAAACAAACCTTATAGAATGTTTTCTTTAAGAATAAAAATCACCAAGGCCACCGCCTGCAGTGCCGGCATCCCATGTGGGTGTCCGTTCAAATCCCGGCAGCTCCACTTCCAATCCAGCTCTCTGCTATGGCCTGGGAAAGCAGTAGAAGATGGCCCAAGTCCTTGGGCCCCTGCACCCACAAGGGAGACCTGGAGGAAGCTCCTGGCTCCTGGCTAAGGATCAGCGCAGCTCTGGCTGTTGTGGCCAATTGGGGAGTGAACCAGTGGATGGAAGATTCTCAGCCTCTCCTTCTCTCTCTGTGTAACTCTGATTTTCAAATAAGTAAATAAACCTTTTTTAAAAAAGAATAAAAATCACTTATTGAACACTGAGATTTTTTTCTGCACTCACAAATATTACATATATGTGTGTGTGTGTACATACATACATATGTATATAATTTGGTAGATAAGCATGTATGTGCTTGTTGCGCACAGGCATATGTGGAGCTATATTGATACATATGGTGGTGTGCACAACTTTTAAAACTATTTGTTTTGACATAATTACAAATTTGCCAAAGAGTTGCAAGAATAATATAAGGAATTCTCGTGTACCCACCAGACACATACCTTATATTTTGTACCATTTCCTTTAACATTCTCTCTTCGTTTTTAAAAGTTTATTTTATTCACTGGAAAGGCAGAGAGAGACACATCCAGAGAGAGAGAAAGATAGATAGACAGATCTCTCAACTGCTGGTCCACTTCCAAAATGCCTGCAATAGCCAGGCCTGGGCCAGGTCAAATCCAGGAAGTGGGAACTCAATCCAGGTCTCCCACTCTTCATCTCTTTTGAACTGGGAAAGTTCCTCAGTGTGAAAATACAGGCTAGACATTTTGTAGAACGTCACCCCATTTAGGTTTGTCAGATGTCACACTGTAATTAGATTCACACTTTGTGTTTTGGTGAGGAATATCATATAAGTGACACTACCTCATTCTTACAGCGTCAGACCAGGAGACACATGAGCTCAGTGTCTCAGTATTTCTAATGTCAACTTTAATTACCAGTGGTGTAACCAGATTTCTTGATTGCAAAGTTTATGTCTTCCCCTATGTAAACATTAAGTCATTTGTGGGAGGTTCTTTGGTACAATGTAAATATTCCATCTCTCACCGTATTCTTACCCACTAGTTTTTTTTTTTCTTCATAATTTCTTTATTTGGGTTGATTTCACTCCCCAGATATTTTTTTCTGAAGACAGAGTTACAGAGAGAGGTAGAGACAGAGAGAAAGGTCTTCCATTTGCTGGTTTTACTCCCAAGATGGCCACAACGGCTGGAGCTGCGCCGATCCTTAGCCAGGAGCCAGGAGCTTCTTCCAGGTCTCCCACGTGGGTGCAGGGGCCCAAGGACTTGGGCCATCTTCTACTGCTTTCCCAGGCCACAGCTGGATCAGAAGAGGAGCAGCTGGGTCTTGAACTGGCGCCCATATGGGATGCTGGCACTGCATGCCAGGGCTTTAACCCACTGCGCCACAGTGCCCCCCCCCCCGACTAGTTTTGACATTCACTAATGATCTTTGATTTCACTATACTTTATGGCTGATACTCTATTGTTAGTAAAAGCTTTACTTTCTTCTGTAGTCATCCATTCTTGTTAGGTTACTCATTCATTCTTGCTGGTGTCAGCTAATAGAATCTTAGTCTGTTCATTGGATCATACTCCATTTTTATCATTATTTATTTTGCTGCTCAAATTGTTCTGAATTTGGCTAGTAAGAGAACCTTCAAGTTAGATCCATTGTCCCTTTTGACATGCTCTGAGCATTCTTGAAGCACTTTTTTTTTTTATAAAAGATTTATTTATTTATTTGAGAGGCAGAGTAAGGCAGAAGCAGAGAGAGAGAGAGAGAGGTCTTCCATCTGCTGGTTCACTTCCAAGATGACCGCAACAGCTGGAGCTGCTCCTATCTGAAGCCAGGAGCCAGGAGCTTCTTCTGGGTCTCCCACATGCCTGCAGGGGCCCGAGGACTTGGGCCATCTTCCACTGCTTTCCCAGGCCATAGAGCAGAGAGCTGGATCAGAAGTGGAGCAGCCAGGACTCGAACCAGCGCCCATATGAGATGCCAGCACTGCAGGCGGAGGCTTTACCTGCTACACCACAGCACCGGCCCCTCTTTAATCACATTTTACAAAAAATTTTTTTGAGAAGCAGAGAGGCAAAGAATTCCCAGCCACTGGTTCAGTTCCCAAATGCCCATGGTGGCTGGGACTGGGCCAAGATGAAGCCACAAGGCACAACTGAATCCAGGTCTCTCATGAGGGTGGCAGGAACCCAAGTACTTGAGTCATCACTGTCGCCTCTCCGGGTCTGCGGTAGCAGGAAAAGAGTAGCCAGAGCTGGGTAGTGAACCGAAGTACTTCAATATGGAAGCTAGGTGTCTCCACCAGCATCGGAAATGCCCACCCCTAAGCACCTTTCTCACTTCTGGCGCAAAATATTCTCTGTTTATCTTGTTCCTTCCCTACCCCAAGAGGAAAATCAAGGAATTGAATCCTAGTAAGGTGTGCTCGTTGAAACTGGTGGGCCATTTGAGACCCTGCCTGCCAAAATGTATGTAAGAGCATATTGTTAGATACAGGTTCTATCCAGCTATCCATCTATCGCTATCTATTCACCTACATTCAAGAGTTAAATTAAGGGCAGGTGTTCAGCCTGGTAGTTAAGCTGCCTGCTAAGATGACTGTGTATCACATCATAGCACTTGGGTTCAGCGTCCCCCTCTGGCTCCTGACTCCAGCTTCCTGAGAAGCTGCAGCCCCAGGGAGGCAGCAGAAATGGCTCAAATACTTGGGTCCCTGCCACCTACGGGAGAGCCCTGGATCGTGTCCCCAGATTCCAGCTTCAGCCTGGTCCAGGGCCATACCCTGTGTTGTTTAGGGCAGAAGTCACGCCCAGCTTTTGTGAAATTTATTCCTAAGTTCTTTTTATGCTGTTGTAAACAGAATGTGGCTTTTAAAAAAAATTATTTTATTTATTTGAAAAGCAGAGTTACAGAGAGAGAGAGAGAACGAGAGACAGAGACAGAGAGATCTTCCATTGTTGGTTTACTCCCCAAATGGCCGCAATGGCTGGAGCTGGGCCAATTTGAAGCCAAGAGCCTGGAGCTTCATCCAGGTCTCCCACATGGGTGCAGTTGCCCAACGACTTGGGATATTTCTCTGCTTTCCCTGGGTGCATTAGCAGGGAGGTGTATTGAAAGTGGAACAGCTGGGTCTTGAACTGGCAACCATATGGGATGCCAGCACTGTAGGCTGCAGCTTTACTGGCTACACCACAACACCGGCCCCATGGATTGGTTTTTACTTCATCTTCCAGTTGTAGTTCCAATGTCATTGATTTTTGAATTTTGACCTATGATCCTGGGATTATTAGTTCTAGAGTTGTCTTATAGATTCTTGGATTTCCTGTGTTAAGTATGACATGTATGAACACTCAAAGCTTTATTCCTTCCTGTCCCCTCTGTATTCCTTTTATTCCTTGTTCTTGCATTGACCAAGATCTCCAATAAATGCTGAAATATAATGTTAAGAAAGGACATTTTGTATTGTTTCTGATCTCTGAAAAAAAAAATACTGGGGCTGCCATGGTGCCACAGTAGGCCAAGCCACTGCCCGTGATGCTAGAATCCCATACGAGCACTGGTTGGAGTCCCAGCTGCTCCATCTGCTACCCCACTCTCTGCTAGTACTCCTGGGAAGGCAGCCGAAGACGGCCCAGGTACTTGGGCCCCTGCACTCACATGGGAGGCCCCGATGACATTCCAGGTTCCCAGCTTCAGCCTGGTCCAACCCCTGCCATTCTGGCATTTGGGAACTGGACCAGGGGATGGAAAATCTCTATATATATAGTTCTGCCTTTAAATAAATCTTAAAAAAAAAAAAAAAGAAAAAGAAAAAAGTGTTTTACTGTTAATGTGAGGCGAGTCCTCTGTGATTGACAGCTATTTAAGAGGCTGGAGCCTCTTAAAGGAGACATGTAGATCATTTTAAAGATTTATTTATATTTGAAAGGCAGAGTTACAGAGAGGCAGAGAGAGAGAGAGAAAGAAGTCTTCCATCCACTGGTTCACTCCCCAGATGGCCACAACGGCTGGAGCTGAGCTGATCTGAAACCAGGAGCCAGAAGCTTCTTCCGGGTCTCCTGTGTAGGTGCAGGAGCACTTGGGCCATCTTCCACTGCTTTCCCAGGCCACAGCAGAGAGCTGGATCGGAAGTGGAGCAGCCGGGACTTGAACCGGTGCCCATATGGGACGCCGGCACTGCAGGCGGTGGCTTTACCTGCTACACCACAGCGCAGGCCCCAGGGCCTAAATTTCTTTTCCAAACTCTTGCCTTTTACTTAGAGAAGCATTCTAAGTACAGGCACAAACATGACATGCAACGTGACACACTTTATATACAAAGTAAGGAAAACACACAGGCACATGTGGGCTCTGTCAGGGAGAGTGGGCCGGGAAAGGTGAAGAGGGATTGTCATACCCTGCTGGCTCTGAGTCCACACAGGGGAAAGCTTCCATCCACTGGCTCACTCTCCAGATGTCCACGATGGCTGGGGTTGGGCCAGTGCCAAAGACCAGAGTTGAAAATTCAATGCAGGTCTCCCACACTGGTGACAGGAATCCAGCTCCTTACCTGTCCCCGCTGGCTCCCAGGGTCTGCATTAGCAGGAACCTGGAGTCAGGAGCCAGAGCCAGGTTTTGAATCTGGTACTCGTATCTGGGACGCAGGCATCCTTACCAGAAGGCTGAACACCCACTCCTGGATCTTCGATGGCCTGCTTCTTTGGCTGACTTTCAACTGTGTTGTCTGGAGTATTCCTAATTAATGTGCAGAATAGCGGTCAAAGAGTCGAGCAGAATCCAGATGCAGAAATTGGTGTTTCTCAAGATTTTTCCCTTTATTTTTCAGCCACTCTGACAGGCCCAAAGACTTGCTTGCTGAAGTCATAGTTGCTCCACTCTGCATAAACTGGGCAGTGCCCACAAAAGAAAACCATTTCAAAAATGCCGATATTCAGCGCTTGCATTGTGGAGTAGCAGGTTAAGCTTCCACATACAGGGCCAGCATCCAATATGGGCACTGGTTTGAGTCCCGGCTGCTCCACTTCCCATTCAGCTCCCTTCTAATGCACCTAGGAAAGCAGCAGAAGATGGCCTAAGTGCTTGGGCCCCTGCACCCAGCTGGGAGACCCAGAGGAAGCTCCTCACTCCTGGCTTCAGCCTGGGCCAGCCCCAGCTATTGCAGCTATTTGGGGAGTGAACGGTGGATGGAAGATCTCTCTCTCTCTCTCTCTCTCTCTGTCTCTCTCTGTAATTCTGACTTTCAAATAAATGAATCTTTTTAAAAAATGCAGATATTCTAGTGCTTTCTCCTTTTTTAAAAAAGTTTGTTTCTCCTTAGTTTCTAGGTAATTTTGGTCTCTCTCCATTGTCTTCAAGTCAGTGTTTTTCCCTTAACTTTATTTTTTTCTGTCTCTTTAGACATTTTTAAAACTCTTTATGAGGGCTGGTGCTGTGGCGCAGCGGGTTAACGCCCTGGCCTGCAGTGCCAGCATCTCATATGGGCGCCGGTTCTAGTACCGGCTGCTTCTCTTCCGTTCCAGCTCTCTGCTGTGGCCTGGGAAAGCAGTGGAGGATGGCCCAAGTCCTTGGGCCCTTGCACTGGCATGGGAGACCCGGAAGAAGCTCCTGGCTCCTGGCTCCTGGCTTCGGATCAGCACAGCTCCAGCCATTGAGGCCAATTGGGAAGTGAACTATAGGATGGAAGACCTCTCTCTCTCTCTCTCTCTCTCTCTCTCTCTTTCTCTGCCTCTCCTCTCTCTGTATAACTCTGACTTTCAAATAAATAGATAAATCTTAAAAAAAAACTTTATGATTAGCAATAATTGTGCATATTTATGTGGTATAATGTGACATTTCAATGAATGTGTGCAATGTGTACTGATCAAATCAGGGTAATTAACACTTACCTTTCCTTGTCATTACTTTATGATTGCCCAGTAAATATTCATTATCATTTCCACATTCCACAGTTGCTCTCTGGGGGAAGGTTGGCAACTGCTCTCAGCACCATAATATGGATTACTTAAAATTATAATCATCCCAACAGTGATAGAAATTATGTTTATATATATATGCTTTATATATGTTTTATATATTATTATTTATATATGCTTTTTGTATGGTTTTAATAACTTTGTGACCACCTTAAAGTTCATATGAGTGAGGGGCTGGCACTGTGGCATAGCGGGTAAAGCGGCTGCCTGCAGTTCCGGCATCCCATATGGGTGCGCGCCAGTTTGAGTCCCGGCTGCTCCACTTCCGATCCAGCTCTCTGCTGTGGCCTGGGAAAGCAGTGGAAGATGGCCCAAGTCCTTGGGCCCCTGCACCCATGTGGGAGACCCAGAAGAAGTTCCTGGCTCCTGGCTTTGGATCGGTGCAGCTCTGGCCATTAGGGGCAATCGGGGATCAGATGGAAGACCTCTCTGTCTCTCTCTCTCTGCCTCTCCTTCTCTCTCTGTGTAATTCTTTCAAATAAATAAATAAATCTTTTTAAAAAAGTTTATATGAGTGAAATGGAACATCTTTTCCTTTGACTATTGTGGCTAGCTCGTGTCTATAGTCTCTTCACTTTTTATTTGTTGAACTCTTTATTTAATGGCACCAATAAGCCTTTGACTGTCATGCAAATTTAAAATGTTACCTAAAAAAATAATAAAATACTTTTTAAAAATTCTAAAAATTGCCTGTGTTACGTAAGGGGTCTCAGACAAAAATGTCTCCAAAACAAAGCATCTGTTTTTAGCCATTTTTTGAATGATGGTTTAAGATTATCATTTCAATAAAAAGATTCTAAACACACAAAAAATTATAATCATTCTATTCTCTGAGTCTTTCTAATCTGAGGTCCTGAGACTATTTATATAAACCAATTTGCTTTACAAAGGTAAGGGAAGATATCAACCAAATTTGAACAAGTTCCATTGGTAATAATTTATCTCAGGGGAGTGGAATAGAACATACGCTTTCTCACTGTTGTTCTGAATTGTAAGACTGTCCTGTCTTCTGACAAAGTGCTCTGTACGGGCAGGCAAGTGCAAATTTTATGAGCTGTGAGTCAGCTTTTTCTTCAACAGCACCATAACATACCTTACCGACTTTCTCTATTTGTTACATAAGCGAGAATTTTCCTGCCTCCTTCTAAAATAGCTCTGTTTTATTCGTTTTATGCTTGTGTTTTGGGGTGCAGTAAATGATTTTGGTTTAAAGAAGTGTGCTACTGTAAATTCTAATCTAGACCATCTCTTAGAGTCTCTAAAATTAACTATCCTCACATGTTTTTGTTCTCTTGAATATGGAAGAGTGGTGGATCACAGGAAAGCAATACTGGGCATCGAAATTCCCAGCCCTGATGAGCTCCTTCAAAGTGCTGCCTACCTGGGGGAGGGGGAGGGGGGACAGAGTGGGTAAGATGCACTTGTGATGGCCACACCCAGTAATGGGGAGCCTGGGCTCAAGTCCTGGCTCTGACTCCTACCTCCACTTCCTGCTGATGTGTGCCCTGGGAGGCAGCAGTGATGGCCCAAGTAGTTTGGTCACTGACATCCATGTGGGAGACCGAGATTGGGTTCCCAGCTCCTGGCTTCAGCCTGGCCTTTGTGGGCATCTGAGGAGTAAATCGGCAGATGAGAGATCTTACCCCTTCCTCCCTCTCTCTTTCTACCTTTCAAACAACTGTTTAAAAAGATTAATGTATTTATTTGAAAGGCCGAGTTAGAGAGAGAGAGAGAGAGAGATCTTCCATTCATTGGTTTACTTTCTATTGGCCACAAAGGCCAGGGCTGGGCCAGGCCAAAGCCAGGAGCCTGTAACTCCATCCTGGTCTCCCACGTGGGAACAGGGGCCCAACTAGTTGGGCCATTTTCTACCACCTTCAAGGCACATTAGCAGGGAGCTGGATTGGAAATGGGAGCAGCTGGGACTCGAACCAGCGCTCACCTGGTATGCTGGTACTGCAGGCAATAGCTTAACCTACTGTGCCCCAACACTGGCCCCTCAAATAATTTTTAAAAATTCTTTTTAAGTGCTGCCTAGTTGATAACTAATGTAATCACTTATCAGCAAAAATATTCCTCTGATTTTTTTTTTCTATTTGAACTCATTCAAGGATCCCTTACACAAAAACTCTCTTTATTACTAATGACTTTGCCATAAGGTAACTGGTCTATAGTATTTGACATTTTCCCAATGGTAATAAAAGTGAAAGACAAAGAGAAGACTTATGCTGAGAAACTGCTTACATCAAATGTTACTTAAGTTCAAAGGCATGTATGCAACTACACGGGACTGACATTCAGAATAGTTCAGAACTGTAACTGCTGGCGCCTCGAGTCAGGCGGGTTTGCCAAAGATTGCCATTGCTTAAGGCTTTATGCAATCATTCCTCTGATGTAGGTTTCATCGACATCTGGACATTCCTGTTCATCAGAGAGGCAGGAATTTTTCGTTCTAATTGTGATATGGAGCTCACTAATCTTCTGCTGTCATCTTAATCAATAGGAATACGTATTGGAATAAACAGTCACTTAAAGTCCCCAGTGAACTGGGAGGCTGATTAAATGCAACACGATGCCCTGATGTAGGTCAGTGTGTTCCCTCCTCCCTGCCATGCTGACTAATTCACGAAAGGCTTTCAGTGGTAAAGGAAAAGTACTAGGCGCTGTCTTTTTTTTTTTTTTTTTTTTTTTTTTTTTGAGACAAATAGACATGGACAGACAGAACTACCATCCCCTGGTTCACTCCCAAAATACCTACATTAACCCAGGGCCAAAGCCCGGGGCCAGAAATTCAATCCTGGTCTCCCAAGTGGGTGGCAGGGACCCAACTGCTTGAGCCATCACCTGCTGCCGCCCAGGGGGCCCATTATCAGGAAGCTGGAAGCAGGAGTGGAGCCAGGACCAGAACCTGCGACCAGAGCCGGGATGTGGGAGGCAAATATCGCAAGCAGCACTTGAGCACCAGGCCAAATGCCCATCTCTGTGTGTTTTCTCATTAAACAAAGGCTGTCACAATATCTGATCTCAAGTGCTGAGAGGTTGCCCCTCTACATTATAACTTTCTGGAGACATGGATCATGTCATACTATGAATCTGCAGTTCTGGCCTTGCCTAGCATGTTGTCTTGTTTCTGGTTTTTTTGATAGGCAGAATTAGACAGTGAGAGAGAGAGACAGAGAGAAAGGTCCTCCTTCCGTTGGTTCACCCCCCACATGGCTGCCACGGCCTTCGCGCTGCACTGATCCAAAGCCAGGAGCCCGGTGCTTATCCTGGTCTCCCATGAGGTGCAGGGCCCAAGCACTTGGGCCATCCTCCAATGCACTCCCGGACCATAGCAGAGAGCTGGCCTGGAAGAGGGGCAACCGGGACAGAATCCAGCGCCCCAACCAGGACTAGAACCTGAGGTACTGGCGCCACAGGCGGAGGATTAACCTAGTGAGCCACAGCACCAGCGTTGCCTTGTGTTTTACTGAATGGTGAGAAACTGTTTAATACACAGTGAACTTTTGCATAAGTGAAGAAGTTCGAGTTAAAGGAGGAAGTCAGGACCTGCTAGTATTTCATATTCAGGACACAGAATTTCCTTTAGTATACACATGGGGGATTGGCTTCAGAGCCCCTGTGGGTACCAAAACCCAAGGATGCTGAAGTCCCTTATGTAAAATGGCGTTGTATTTGCTTATAACCTCCCACTTCCTCCCCTATATTTTAACTCATGTCTGGGTTACTTACAGTACCTGATAATATGTAAAGACTATGTAACTAGCTGCTATACCATATTGTTTAGTGAATAATACCAAGGCAAAAAAGTCTGTATAAGTTTAGTACAAATCAAGTTATTGTTGACCTGTGGTTGGTTGAATCCATGGATGTGAAACACACAGATATGGAAAGCTGGGTTGTTACTGCTGCATTTTATTTCTACTACTGATATGAGTTGAATGTTTGTGTCCCCCCAGAAGTCACGGGTGAACCCTAATTTGATGGTGTTTAGAGGTGGGGTGTTTGGGGTGGGTAATTAGGTTTGGGTCAGGTCACAAAGGCAGGGCCCCCGTGATGTATCGGTGTCCTTATAAGAAGAGCATGAAACCAGAGCTCTGCTTCCCACCTGCTCTCTGCGGGAGAAGACACAGCAGGAAGGCAGATGTGTTTCGCCAGGAGGAGGGAGCTCATTAGAAGTCAACCATGCTGGCACACTAAATACTAACCATGAGAAATACAAGTCTGTTGTTTAAACCACCAAGTTTATGGCATTTTGTAATAGCAGCCCAAATTGACCAAGACAAGTAAGTAATACATTAATAATTAAGTAATACAAATTGACAAGACTAGTAATACATTAATTTAAGCCCTACCTACAAAATTGTAGCTATTTTATTGACTGGGAATAGGTGTTTAGCCTAGCAGTTAAAATGCCTGCATCCCATGTTGGAGTCCTTACAGCTCCTGACTCCAAGTTCCCAGCAAAGCAGAGCCTGGGAGGCAACGGTGATGGCTCAAGTAATTGGGTTCCTGCCACCCACGAGGGAGACCTGGGTTGTGATTCTGCCTCCTGGCTTCCACCCTGCCTAGCATTGGCAGTTGGAGGCATTTGAGAAGCGAACAAGAAGATGGGAGCTCTCTCTCTCTCTGCCTTTCAACAACAACAAATTGTAGCTATTTTATTGATCAAAACCTTCTCTCTTGTCTTCAGCTTCTTACCATGTAAAATGAGAAAAATATCTTCAACTGATACTCAATAATCCACTGAGTGACATACAAATACAAAGCTCTAATAATTTTGTGATAGCTGTAAAAGTCCTATGAGAGATCAAGATTTCTAAGTCTACAATCGTATTCCAAAATCAAGATGTGCTCAGCTCGAAAAAAAGATTGTTCTGTCAAAAGGATAATCACAGGAAAATATGCCTTTGTATCAACACTTTTAATTTAAAACTGAAGTCTTTAAACACAACAAACTTGTTTCATACAACCATATTAAAAATAGCTTATTTTTTGAGGCCAATGTTGTGGTGTAGTAGGCTAAGTCTCCACCTGCAGTGCCGGCATCCCAAATGGGTGCTAGTTCAAGTCCTGGCTGCTCCACATCCTCTCCAGCTCTCTGCTATGGCCTGGGAAAGCAGTAGAAGATGGCCCAACTCCTTGGGCCCCTGCACCTGTGTGGGAGACCCAGAGGAAGCTCCTGGCTCCTGGCTTCAGATCAGCTCAGCTCTGGCCATTGTAGTCATCTGGGGAGTGAACCAGTGGATGGAAGACCTCTCTCTCTCTCTCTCTCTCTCTCTCTCTCTCTCTGCCTCTCTGTAACTTTGCTTTCCAAATACATAAATCTTTTTAAAAGAATTCTAGTCTTCAAAAAAAAAAAAAAAGAATTCTACTCTTCAGTGGTTTTTGATCACACATTAGTTGAATAGTGTCAACAGCATACACAATTGTAGAAACACTTGACTATTTATTAAATATGCAAAATGAACTGATATTTTGTAGTGATCCTATAAAAATCCAGATAGAGTTAGGACATAGCATTTTTCAAATCCTTACTTGAGGCCAGTGCTGTGGCGTAGTGGGCTAAGTCTCCATCTGTGGTGTTGGCATCCCCTATGGGCGCTGGTTTGTGCCTCAGCTACTTCTCTTCTGATCCAGCTCTCTGCTATGGCCTAGGAAAGCAGTGGAAGATGCCCCAAGTGCTTGGACCCCCACCCCGATGTGGGAGACCCAGAAGAAGCTCCTGGCTCCTGGCTTCGGATCAGCCCAGCTCCAGCCATTGCGGCTACAGGGGAGTAGAACCAGCAGATGGAAGGCCTCTCTGCATGTCTCTTCCTCTCTCTGTGATTTTTTCTCTCAAATAAGTAAACAAACATGTATAAAAATCTGTTTTCTCATTAGTTTTTTTTTTATTTGTTTATTTTTCTGAGAAGCAGAGTTAGAGAGAGAGCGAGAGAATCTTCCATCTGCTGGTTAACTCCCCAAATGGCCACAAGGGCTGGAGTTGTGCCAATCTGATTTAAAATCAGCTCAACAACCATCATCATTACGATTTCATGTCTCCTGTTGTTTATTTATTTATTTATTTTCATTTTGATTTTAAGGGGGAGGAGGTGGAGAGAGAAATACACAGAGACCTTTCATCAGCTAGCTCACTCACCAGATGCCTGCCGTAGTCAGAGTTGGGTCAGACCTTAGTAAGGAGGCCAGAACTCTATCTGGGTCTCCTATGTGAGTGGCAGTGACCCACTTTCTAGTGCCAACACCTGCTGTCTCCCAGGGTGCACTTTAGCAGGAAGCTGAATTGGAAGTGGGGTAGCTGTGATACTAAACAGGCACTCCTGTGTAGATCAGGAGACAGGGATCAGAAAAGGAGCCTCCCTAGGGTTGCCTCTGAAATGCCTCCCACGGCCAGCAGCCCAGGCTCCTGCGGCAAAGCCACAGCACCTGCTGAAAATATCCAACATAGCTGCTGACTCGCCCCGTGCCGACTCAGCGCCTATTGCCTTATCACTATAAGAGTTACCATCGCTGACACTTTCATCCTGCATCCATCACCATGACACTTCCGAGACTTCCTTGAAAGGCCAGAAAATTTGGCAGTCACCAAATCTTTGGAAATATCCAACTTTCCCAGGAAAACTTCACCAAAAGCACCCCCCCCCATGCCTCCAGATCACATAAAGGGATGACCAGGAATTTGTTGGGGCACAATTGATTTTTTTTTTCAGATTTATTTATTTATTTGAGAGGCAGTGTTAGAGAGAGATAAAGAGGGAGAGAGAGAGAGAGCGAGGTCTTCCCTCCGCTGGTTCACTCCTCCAAAATGGCCGTAATGGCCTGAGCTGGGCTGATCCAAAAGTCATGATCCGGGATTTCTTCCAGGTCTCCCACATGGGTATAGGGCTGAACCTCTGGGCCATGTTCCACTGCTTTCCCAAGCACATTAGTAGGGAGCTGGATTGGAAGTGGAGCAGCCGGGACTTGAACTAGCGTCCATATAGGATGTTGATGTCACAGGCGGAGGCTTAGCCTACTGGCCCTCACAACTCATTGTACATCTAGCAATCTCGCTCAAGTGTGTGCTTTCACTTTGCCAATAACTTTTTTTTTTTTTTTGACAGGAAGAGTGGACAGTGAGAGAGAGAGACAGAGAGAAAGGTCTTCCTTTGCTGTTGGTTCACCCTCCAATGGCTGCCACGGCCGGCGCACCGCGCTGATCCGAAGGCAGGAGCCAGGTGCTTCTCCTGGTCTCCCATGGGGTGCAGGGCCCAAGCACTTGGGCCATCCTCCACTGCACTCCCTGGCCACAGCAGAGAGCTGGCCTGGAAGAGGGGCAACTGGGTCAGAATCCAGTGCCCCGACTGGGACTAGAACCTTGGGTGCTGGCGCCACTAGGTGGAGGATTAGCCTAGTGAGCCGCGGCGCCGGCATCAATAACTCTTATTCCTCTGCTACCTTCATCTATATCTTGTCCTGGAATTTTTCCTTGTGTGGGCGATAAGAACCTGGACCCAACCAAACCAGGACACTTGGATACAGAATGTGGGTGTCCTATACAGAGACTTTACTACTGTGGCAAACACCTGCCCCTGTCTCTTCCTTTTCTAAAAAGTCTATCACCTGGGGCTGGTGCTGTGGCATAGCAGGTAAAGCCGCCACCTGCAGTGCCAGCATATGGGCACCGGTTCAAGTCCTGGCTGCTCTATTTCTGATCTAGCTCTCTGTGATGTCCTGGGAAAGCAGTAGAAGATAGCTCAAGTCCTTGGGTCCCTGCACCTGCATGGGAAACCCAGAAGAAGTTCCTGGCTCCTGCCTTTGGATTGGCGCAGCTCTGGCCATTGCAGCCAACTGGGGAGAGAACTAACAGATGGAAGACCTCTCTCTCTCTCTCTTTCTCTCTCTCTCTGCCTCTCAAATAAATAAAAAAATTTTAAAAAATTTTTAAAAGTCTATCACTTATAACACATATGATTGCTTAACAGCCCATTTTGATATAGGAAGGTACTTCAAATAGTTCCTAGAAAAAATAGAACTATAAAATGTGGGGAGCAACTCGGACTAGACTGTTACTGGAATTAAGACTTATTCTATGCATCTGCTCTCCCACAATATGGCGCTGAGAAGGGAGTAACAACTTCTACGCAGCTGCCTCTCGCCAACTTGAGTGATGATCTGCAGGAGCTGATCCTGCTCCTGATTGGAGGAGAGCAGCGTGGGTAGCAGAGTTGGGATTGGTGGAAGAGGACTATAAAGGAGGAGAGAGACAACATGCACCAGGAACATCTATCTGAAGGAACACCTGAGCAGCCCCCGAGAGAGCCGGCCGGCGGTGTGCCGCTCCCCCGCGGAAATGGGGAAAGTGGCAGGGGGAACTGCCCTTCCACGGAGGTGGAAGGGTCGGTAACCAACCCGGGAAGAACCAGCAGCAAACCTGGGGAGGGCCGAGCAGACGAAAGAACAGCGCAGGGTCCTGTGTCGTTCCTCCACGAAGAGGGGGAGCGACATAATGGTGCCGTGACTCGGATATGAAGCCTAGGCAGGGTTTAGTGTCGTTCCTCCATGAAGAGGTGGAGCAACAATAAAACAACTTTATTTTAGCACAAGGTTTTTTTAAATCCATGCATAGTTTTTTCATAATACACTTTTTCATGGAACTTTGGGGAACCCCACACATATGTCCTGACACCCTCACAACCACTGATGCGAAGAGGCTGCTGCGTAGAGTGGCTGTCTGTCGTAGCAGTGAGGATGCTGCTCGGGCCATCGAAGGGCCTGGGTTCGGGTTTTGGCTCTGCTCCCTAATCCAGCTTCCTGCTCATGCACTTTCTGGGAGGCAGCAGGTGATGGGTCAAATACTTGGGGTCCCTGCCACCCATGTAGGAGACCAGATGGAGTTTCAGCTCCTGGCTCTGTCCTCGCCCGGCCCCGGCTGTTGTGCGCGTTTAAGGAATGAACTAGTGGGTGGGAGCGCCCCCACCCCTCTCTCTCAGCCTTGCGGATTGAATACACACATGCATACATATGTATTTTAGAAAAGAAGAAAAAATATGGATGTGCAGGAAGAATTGTGAAGCTGATGACAGTTCCAGCAAATCCACTCCAGGTTTTTACGAGACAAACCTTTCTTTCTCACTTTATATTTGGATACACATGCTACTCTAGAGTAGTAGGCTCATATTCATTAAATGTGTGCGCTTTTTTTCTTGAAGATTTATTTATTTATTTGAGTTGAGTTACACAGAGAGTGAAGGAGAGGCAGAGAGAGAGAGAGAGAGAGAGAGAGAGGTCTTCCATCCGCTGGTTCACTCCTCAGATGGCCGCGATGGCCGGAGCTGCACCGATCCAAAGTCAGGAGCAGGAGCTTCTTCCAGGTCTCCCAGGTGGGTGCAGGGGCCGGTTTTACTCGCTATGCCACAGTGCTGGCCCTCTGTAACCCTGCTTTGAAAATCAATAAATAAATCTTCAGAAAAAAAAAAAAAAGAAAGTGAGGAAGGAAGCAATTCTGGCTCTTTTATTTGCTACCTATGTAGTCCTGGAAGGGATAATATCTCATAGGGGTTTTGTGACAAGTAAACAGGGTCATTGACGTAAAAACCTTAACTCAGTGCCTGGCATATAAGAACCCTGCAATCAATTACAGCTGGTATTGTTGACCCGGTTCTCTTTTCAGTGTGCCAACACTGATGTTCCTGTTTCTTCCTGTTCATGGTAGCTTCTAAGTTTTCTATTTCCTCTGATCCCTTATTCTAGTTTTCTGTCTCCAGGTGCCTGAAAGAGAAGCTTTTTTGGGGCAATGCAAGTCCTAAAGTCACTCAGGACCTCGCTTGAAAACACACTGGTCTCTGGAGTAGAATGAATTTGTTTGTCAATTTTGTTTAGAATTGGAACTCTAAGTCCGCAGTTATGAAGCACACATGACATGCAGAGATAATATGTAAAAGACGCAGGTGACCGTAACTGTGAATTTCAGAGGCGTGCAATCAGAGGAACTGTAGGTTGGGTCCCTCATCATTACTGCATCGTGTCTCACACCATTGTATGAAAATGAGCAAAGAAAGGGATATTATGAAAGTGAAGGGAACAGGGCCAGTGCTGTGGCATAGTGGGTAAAGCTGCCGCCTGCAGTGCAGGCATCCCAAAAGGGGACTGGTTCAAGACCCAGCTGCTCCACTTCCAATCCAGCTCCCTGATAATGTGCCTGGGAAAGCAGTGGAAGATGGCCAAGTTCTTGGGCACCTGCATTGAGGCCATCTAGGGAGTGAGCCATCAGATGGAAGACCTCTCTCTCGCTTTCTCTCTGCCTCTGCCTCTCTGTAACTCTGCCTTTCAAATAAATAAATAAATAAATCTTTTTAAAAAATGAAGGGAGTATTCAAATTAAAAGTATCAAATTGCCACACTGAAGATTGAATCCTGCTTTTAATTAGTGTTGTATAGTGTGTGGGACATGTGTGAAAAACATGCTGCATTGAGTTAGATAAATGCTTATCAAAAAAATTTTTATTTATTTGAAAGACAGAGTTACAGAGGGAGGTAGAGAGAGAGAGAGAGAGAGAGAGAGAGAGAGGTCTACCATCCACTGGTTCACTCCCCAAATGGCCTCAATGGCTAGAGCTGAGCTGATCCAAAGCCAGGAGCCAGGAGCTTCTTCTGAGTCTCCCATGTGGGTGCAGAGGTCCAAGCACTTGGGCCATCTTCCACTGCTTTCCCAGGCCATAGCAGAGAGCTGGATCAGAAGTGGAGCAGTCGGGATTCAAACTGGCACCAATATGGGATGCTGGCATTGCAGGCAGTGGCTTTAACTGGCTGTGCCATAATGCTGGCCCCTAAATAAATGCTTTTTAAGTTGAAAGAGACATAGAGCTCCAAGTCTGTATTGTGCTCTATTTATAATTTCATTGCCAGCAAAATTTTTTTTTTTTTTTTTTTTTACGAATGAGGCAATTTATTGACCCAGCATCACTTGTTTTAATGTTTCTTGTTGGCAGCTGCCACCTGTCCAGCGATTCTGTCCAGATCTCTTTGTCCCTGAGGTGTCAGTTTGCGGCCCCCGTCGTGGTCCTTTTCCACCATCTTCAGCCCCTCCAGGGCCTGCAGGACGCGGCGGGCCACGCTCTTGGAGCCGCGGCTGAAGTGGCTGGGCATGACGCCGTTCCTCTGCCGGCCCCCGTAGATCTTGGTCATGGAGCCGACGCCAGCACCGCCCCGCAGGTACAGGTGCCGTGCTGTGGACGCGGCTCGCGTGTAGAACCAGTTCTCATCGTAGGGGGCTAGCTCCTTGTGCTTGGCCAGCTTGACGGTGTCCACCCACTCGGGGACCTTCAGCTTCCCGGACTTTTTGAGGAAGGCGGCCAGAGCTCGGACGAACTCCTGCTGGTTCACGTCCTTTACGGTGACTCCAGGCATCGTGCGGCCTCCGCGCTGCCAGCCAGGGGAAAGGCCATTGCCAGCAAATTTAAACAGATATTTTAGCAGTTACAAATGAAAACTATTACTGCAATATTTTTAAGTTCTTAAAGTTTTAGAAAACATTCCTGATGCACTTAACAGAAGACCCTTGGCAAGTGATATGCAATCACATTCTAGTGAAAGTTAACCACACTTTAGAAATTTCTAATAGCATTTCACTAAACATAATAAACATTATAAATCAGAAATTTTGACTGTCGTTGCAAAGGATTAAATTTTAATTTAATGTTTTCATCAGTTATACTTCTAATGGGTGAAATCATCCTTTTTGAGTCATACTTGATCAGACAACTTAACTTTCACTGGAGTCACACTATGTCATCATGCCTACTAAGAATAAGCAGGCCCAGATAACTGGCTAAATCCCATACCTGTCCAAAGACTTATCCGTTAAATCCATTAAATGCTGTTAAACATGCCAGACTCATCTCAGTTCACCCAAAAGCTAAAGGGGATCGGTTCGCTGTGGCTGCCCCTGGTCAAGTGTCTGTCTGCAGCAAAGGACCCGAGAAAGGAACACGGGGCTTAGGGAAGCACTGGAGCCCTGGTGGGAGCTGCTCTGGGCCTGTCAGCATCAGCTGCTGCTTCGGGCTGACATGTTTTCTCAGTGACTACTGCGTGATAACTCCTCTTTGTTTTGGATACCTGCCTTTATTTTCTTTTGCTGACTTTGTTAGTTTAATTTCTTCTATAATTCCAGCCTTTGACCCCACTCCCCTGCACCCGGACCCGGCTATCGATGTATCCTTTTTGTTGCTCAAGAAGGAAGGCTAACTTTTTTTTTAAATAGACATCCTAGCCAACAGCTGCAGGGCACTGGCAGGGACACAGTTGTAGTGACGCGTGGGCACATTCGTTGTGCCTTCAGCCTCTGGATGGAGGCACTTTTGGTAAATGCCTCTGGTCTAATAGAGCCCCAGAAGCTCCCTCTGGGTACCAAGCTGCAGTTACGTAGGCGGAAGAAGCTCTGGTGCCGGGTTCCTGGTAGGGCAACTACAGACAATAGCAGTGCGCTGCACCAGGGCACTTCAAAGAACTTACGGAGAATTGAAATTGAAAGATAATGCACTTTGGTGCAAAAAACTTTCAAGTCCATGGCTCATTTTTTATAATAGGCATTTTCCACAAACTTTTTTTTTGACAGGCAGAGTTAGTGAGAGAGAGAGACAGAGAGAAAGGTCTTCCTTTGCCATTGGTTCACCCCCTGCAAATGGCCGCCACAGCTGGCGCACCGCGCTGATCCGAAGCCAGGAGCCAGGTGCTTTTGGTCTCCCATGAGGTGCAGGGCCCAAGCACTTGGGCCATCCTCCACTGCCCTCCCAGGCCACAGCAGAGAGCTGGACTGGGAGAGGAGCCACCAGGACAGAATCCAGCGCCCCAACTGGGGCTAGAACCCGGTGTGCCGGCACCACAGGCAGAGGATTAGCCTAGTGAGCCGCGGTGCTGGTTCCACAAACTTTTTGAAGTTACTGTACACACACGCACACAAAAGCCTGTGTGTGTTTTTTTTTAAACTAAAGAAACTTGGATATTTACATCACAAAGAAAATATCAATATTTGAGGAGAAAAGCTCATTCTGATTTTAACATTACACAATGTATACATGTTTTGAAATATCACATAGCACCCCATAAGTATGTACAATTATTATGTATCCATTTTTAAAGAGAATTTTTGCCATGTGTTTAAGTATATATATATACACACACACACACACATATCTCATATTCTGTATGTCACAGAAACAAATATAGATGTTAAATATGTTCACCCTTCAAAAGCACACACATTGGGACTGGCGCTGTGGCATAGTGGATAAAGCCACCACCTACAGTGCCAGCATTCCATATGGGCGCCAATTCGAGTCATGGCTGCTCCACTTCTGATCCAGCTCTCTGCGATGGCCTGGGAAAGCAATGGAAGATGGCCCAAGTCCTTGGGCCCCTGCACCTGCGTGGGAGACCCAGAGGAAGCTCCTGGCTCCTGACTTCAGATCAGCAATGCTCCAGCTGTTGTGGCCATCTGGGGAGTGAACCAACGAATGGAAGCCCTCTCTCTCTCTCTCTCTCTCTCTCTCTGCCTCTCCTTCTCTCTTGGTGCAATTCTGACTTTCAAATAAATAAATAAATCTTTTAAAAAAATAAGCAGGATTAGAGAAAGAGAAAAAAAGAGGAGAGAGGAGAGAGGAGAGAGGGAGAGAGGGAGAGAGAGAGAGAGAGGGAGAGAGAATCTTCCACCAGCTGGTTTGCTCCCTAAATGGCTGAAATGGCCAGGTCAAAGGCAGGAGCTGTGTGGGTGGCAGTGACCCAATCACATGGGCCACCTTCTGCTGCCTTTCCAGGCACATGAGCAGGAAGCTGGATGGGAAGTGGAACAGCCAGGATCCCAGTGGGCACTCATAGGGATGTCCACGTAGCAGGCAGTGGCTTAACCTGTAATACCACAACGTTGACAAGAGCCAGGTATTGAACCCACTTCTGTTAAGTCTTGAATGTTTGCCTCCTAGCCACCACTTGTCCCCCACAACACCCCACCATGCCTGGGCTACCTAATCTTGCAAAGTTAATGGAATATCTCTGAGTAACGTGGGTTGTAGAGAATAAGACTTTACAATTTGTTGGGCCGGTGCCGCAGCTCACTAGGCTAATCCTCCGCCTTGCGGTGCCGGCACACCGGGTTCTAGTCCTGGTCGGGGCGCCGGATTCTGTCCCAGTTGCCTCTCTTCCAGGCCAGCTCTCTGCTGTGGCCAGGGAGTGCAGTGGAGGATGGCCCAAGTGCTTGGGCCCTGCACCCCATGGGAGACCAGGAGAAGCACCTGGCTCCTGCCATCGGATCAGCGCGGTATGCTGGCCACAGTGCGCCAGCCGTGGCCGCCATTGGAGGGTGAAGCAACGGCAAAGGAAGACCTTTCTCTCTGTCTCTCTCTCTCTCACTCTCCACTCTGCCTGTCAAAAAAAAAAAAAAAGAAAGAAAGAAAGAAAAGACTTTATGATTTGCAAACCAAAACAGATATTGTGAAGCAATGTGGGGAGGCAGTGGGCAAAACTGCTCTCTAAATGAATTCCAAAATCGCCACAGAAATTCTTGGCACGTATCTGGTATCTTGGGTGACAATGGTTGCTTTACAGTAAAATAATTAATAAGTAAAGTAAAATAATTAGCTCGTGAGCAAGTGATAGAGCCAAGGAAAAAAACTACGGGGGTTGACGTCACTGAACCACTGACAAGGAATATCTGTGAATTATTTTGTATAAAACATGGAACTTCACCCATTATATACGGGTGCATTAGATGACTCGCTCGAGCTCAAATCTTAATAGAACTGATCCTTGGACTGTTTAATATCGGCACACACTGGGGTGCTTAGACTCATGTATCACAGTGCTCCTTATGTTCTTCTTGAGGAAGATTTCAGACTTAGAGAATTTGACACGCAAATGTATGCTGAGGACCTGAAGTTATTTTTAGTTGTATGCAAGACACTGAACACGAAAGGCCTGTTCAGCATGCTTGGCAGTGCAGTGGGGAAACTGAAGTTCTTTTCTGCCCAGTAGGCTTTTTCTCCACGTTTTCTGTGGAACTCAATCTAGATCTCCCACGTGAGTGGCAGGGACCCTACCACTTGAACCATCACCTGGTGCACATTAGCAGGTAGCTGGAACTGGGAGCAGAGCTGAGATTTGACCCAGGCACTCCAATATGAGATGCAGACATCTCAACTGGTCTCTTAACCCCAGGCCAAACGTCTGTCACTTGTGCAAAAAGTGGGGCTGGCGCTGTGGTGTAGCGGGTAAAGCCACCGCCTGCAGTGCTGGCATCCCATATGGGCAGCTCCACTTCCCATCCAACTCTCTGCTATGGCCTGGGAAAGCAGTAGAAGATGGCCCAAGTCCTTGGGCCCCTGCACTCACATGGGAGACCCAGAAAAAGCTCCTGGCTCCTGGCTTCAGATTGGCACAGCTCCGGCCGTTGTGGCCAATTGAGGAGTAGATGAAAGACCTCTCTCTCTCTCTCTCTCTCTCTCTCTCTGCCTCTCCTCTCTCTGTGTAACTCTGACTTTCAAATGAATAAATAAATCTTAAAAAAAAAAGAGTTCATGGAAAACAGAATTGAAAGATAACTACTAAAAGTGTTTGAAATCCATGAGTATGAAAGATCTTCAAAAAGTTGAAGGAAAAAAGGGTGGATTTTAAAAAAATCTTAGTACCAAAATAAATGCACCCTTTGATTGTGTTTTCCACGAACTTTTCAAAGTCCTCTCCCATAGCGCTATCACCAGAGGAGTGAGCAAACAGCAGGGGATCCCGCACACCTGGGGCTGCAGGCTTGATTAACAGAGGAACCCCGCAGGAGCAATCCCTGTTCTTGTTGGGACATTTGCAACTGTGTTCAGGAAAAGGCACTCTCTCCAGCTGTGAGGAAAATGTAAGCCCAGAGCCGCAGATGGCATCTCTGCCCCATTTGGAGAAAGCCTTTTAGAGACTAAAGCCAGAAACAGGGAGAGGAAAAGGCAGAGAGTGGGTGTGAGACGTCATTCCAGGGATACGGTGGGAGACCCCGCATCTGGCTGCAGTGGAAGCCGGAAGCATCCTTGCATCTCCCGGTACAGTTGGGTGTTTACAGTGCTCTGAGTTGGGCTCCGCCCCTAGCAAAGAGAAGAGAACCTTGGGCAGAGATACATTGTAAAGGCAGCAATGCTCCCGAATTGCAGTCGGCTCTCCTGCCTGCCTCAGCAGGAGTTGGCCAGCTCTGCCTTTGCTCAGATGTGCTGAAACACAGCTCCATCATAAGGACCTCAGTTTTTTAAAATTGTGCTTTAATTTTCTTTGATTTTGAAGAGTATCATGTGTACTAAGGGCCACAGAATGTGTCTGTATAATTGAGAGAGTACTATTAAAGAGACACCCACATACCAACCCCAAGGTTCGGAAGTAGAACATCTCCAACACTTTAGAGGTCCACTGTGTGCCCTTCCCCGATCACATCCCCCGCCCCAAGCCCCGGGATTCTCAAGAGGTAACCACTATACGATTATTTAGGTTTTCATTCCTTTATTCTCTATATAAAAGAAACCAGGTTCTGTGGCTTAAGCCGCGGCCTGCGAGCCGACATCCCATATGAGCACTGGTTTGAGTCTCAGATGCTACACTTCTGATCCAGCTTCCTGCTAATGCAGCTGGGAAAGAAGTGGAAGATGGCCCATGCCACCCGTGTGGGAGACCAGGGTGGAGCTCCAGGCTCTTGGTTTCATCCTGGCCTAGTCCTGGCTATTGCCGCCATTTGGGAAGTGACCCAGTGGATGGAAGATTTCTGTCTCCCTTGTCTCTCCTTTTGTAATTCTGCCTTTCAAACAAATGTATCTTTAAAAAGAGAGAAATCGGGCTGGCGCTGTGGTGCAGCAGGTTAACGCCCTGGCCTGAAGCGCCAGCATCCCATATGGGCACTGGTTCGAGACCTAGCTGCTCCTCTGCCGATCCAGCTCTCTGCTATGGCCTGGGAAAGCAGTGGAAGATGGCCCAAGTCCTTGGGACCCTGCACCCACATGGGAGACCTGGAAGAAGCTCCTGTCTCCTGGCTTCGGATCAGCACAGCTCTGACGATTGCGGCCATTTGGGGAGTCAACCATCGGATGGAAGACCTCTCTCTCTGCCTCTCCTCTCTCTGTGTGTAACTATGACTTTCAAATAAATAAATAAATCTTTTAAAAAAGAGAGAGAAATCATGCTCTTTTTCATTTATGACTTGCATTTTTCTCTCAGCATTTTGTTTTTGGGACTCATCTATGTTGATATGTGGAATGAAAGTCAATTCCTTGTCATTCCTGGGTAGAGTATTCCACTGTGGAAATATATAGCACTTTACTGTGCTGTGAGGACATTTGTGTTTCTTTCTCTTTGCCATCACAAACCATGCATATATGAAGATTCTCATATGAGCTCCCGGGCCACACGTGTGAGAATGTTCATAGGGTGCAGTACCTAGGAACAGAAATATTGGTTTATTGGGTGTTCTGGTGTGCTTTCCACTAGAAAATGCCAAATTATTCTCCAAAGTGGTCATTCTACTGCCACCAGCAGTGTCTCGGTGTCTCAAAGTTCTGATTGCTCCATAAAACCTGGCCAACACCTGCTATTAGGCAACGCAGACTTCTGCCAATCTGGCTGTTGGGAAATAGTACCTCTCTTTGTTGTGCAACTTCATTCTCCTGATAGCTCAGGCACTTGAGCACCATTTGATATGGTTTTCAGTCACTTGGCTTCTTTGATGAAATGCCTGCTCCTGTCTTGTATCTAATTTTTTTGTATTAGTTTGTCTTCTTCTTTTTTTTAAGATTTATTTATTTGAAAGCCAGAGTGACAGAAAAAAAAAAGGCAGAGACAGGGAGAAATCTTCCATCTACTTGTTCAACTCCCCAAATGGCTGTGATGGTCAGGGCTGGGCCAAGTTGAAAACTAGGAGTTTGGACCTCCATGCAGGACTCCCACGTGAGTGCAGGGACCCAAGCATTTGAGCTCTCTTCCACTTCTTTCCCAGGTGAGTACTGGATCAGAAATACAGCAGCTGGGACTTAAACCAGTGTTCAAGTGCCATGGGCAGCGGCTTAACCCAGTGTACCACAACACCGAGTCCACTTTGTCTTATTCTTTTTTGGACAGGCAGAGTTAGTGAGAGAGAGAGACAGAGAGAAAGGTCTTCCTTTTCCGTTGGTTCACCCCCCAAGTGGCCACTACTGCCGGCGCGCTGCACTGATCTGAAGCCAGGAGCCAGGTGCTTCTCCTGGTCTCCCACGCGGGTGCAGGACCCAAGCACTGGGGCCATCCTCCACTGGCCACATCAGAGAGCTGGACTGGAAGAGGAGTAACTGGGACAGAATCCGGCGCCCCAACCAGGACTAGAACCTGGGGTGCTAGTGCCGCAGGCGGAGGATTAGCCTAGTGAGCCACGGCGCCGGCCTTGTCTTATTTTTAATCATTCAGTCTTATATTTATAAGGATACTAAACTTTTGTGTAGTATATGTGCTATAAATATCCTCTCAGGGGCTGGTGCTGTGGCATATTAGGTTAAGGTTTTGCCTGCAGCACCAGCATCCCATATGGGTGCAATTGTGTCCCGCTTGCTCCTCTTCTGATCCAGCTCTCTGCTGATGGCCTGGGAAAGCAGCGGGAGATGGACCAAGTGCTTTGGCCCCTGCACCCAGAAGAAGCTCCTGGCTCCTGGCTTCGAATTGGCACAGCTCTGGCAGTTGCAGCCATCTGGGGAGTGAACCAGCAGATAGAAGACCTCTCTCTGTCTTTACCTCTCTCTGTAACTCTGTCTTTCAAATCAATAAAATAAATCTTAAAATTTTTTTATTTCTAAGACAGTGCTTTTTTTAAAATTATTTATTTACTTACTTACTTATTCAATCATTCATTCAAAAGGCAGAGTGACAGAGAGAGAGAGAGAGAGAGAGAGAGAGAGAGAGAACTCTCACATCTGCTAGTTCACTCCCCAAATGCCCACAACAGCCTAGAGCTAGGCCAGGCTGAAGCCAGGAGCCAGGAATTTCATCTGGGTCTCCTTTGTGGGTGGCAGAGACTCAAGTACTTGAGCCATCACCTGTTGCCTTCCCAGGTGGATTCCTAAGAAGCTGAATTGGGAGTAGGGTGGCTGGGGCTCAAACCAGGCACTCCAATAAGGGGTGTGGTCATTCTAGTTGATAGCTTAACTCCCTGTGTCACAACACCTGCCCCAGGGGAGTACACTTCTTTGGTGTGTCTTGGATAAACAGAAATCCTTAACTTAGGTCTAGTCGAATTCATCAATATTTTCTTTTATGGTTTGTATGTTTTTGTTCTCTTTTACCCTTAACAAGATAAAGATATGTTCTTTTTTTTTTTTTTTTAAGGTTAGTCTCCACTTCTTATTCAGTAATTGAAAGTGAAGCAGCCAGGACACGAACTGGCGTCCAAATGGGATATCAGCACTGCAGGCAGTGGCCTCACCTGCAACGCCACAGTGCCTACCCTGAAATTTTTTCTTAAAACCTGAACATTTTTTGATAGGCTCACACCACCATTATAAGAATTATTATTAGAACAGAGTGTTATTATTAGTAGTATTAGAACATTATAAGAACAGTCTATAAAATTAATGCACATTTAACTCTAAAACGAAGAAGAGAAAGAACCATAAACTGCTGACCTAGGCGCACTAGTTCATGCTGGCTGGGCATGCTGGTTATTTTGAGCTGGAGGCACTTGAGAAACAGCAGGTGCGGAAAGGGCCATCTGGCCTGCCATTTTCAACCTAATACTGGGCATAAGACTTCCCATGAGAATGGTGTCTTCCCTGTGTCAGGAAAGAAGAGCGACTTCATTCCCAGAGACTAAGAACTGATGCTGACACGGATCTGCCCCTTGCTAAAATCACCTTCTCTTCCACTCACTTCCCCCCGTAGACCTCCTCCTGACTTCCCACTATCTGCTGCCCCTTGCCCAAACCCCTTTATCATTTCTTCATGAATCTATTGGTTCTTTGTCTAAAAGGAACAAAAGCATTCTGCCCTGGCTGTTGGTCTACAGTCACTAGTGAAGGTTCCCATGCCTGTGTAAAAATCAAAAACCATGTGGGCTTCGCTCTTGTTCATCTTATGCCAGTTTAATTCTTAGACCCAGCCTGAGACCCCAAGGGGAAGAGGAGAATTTATTTTCTCACCAACACTGCATACAGAATGAGACAGTATAATAATCTCTTTTGTGTGGCTGAATTTCCTAATTGAACGACCCGACTTGAGAAAAATCAGTCAATTACTATCAATGAAAGGAGGTAAGGTTGCACTGAGAATCACACTGGGGAAGGGTAGGGGGACGGCATTGTGATGTATCGGGTTAAGCCCCTGCCTGTAAAGTCAACAGCCCATATAGACGCTAGTTTGAGATCCAGCTGCTCCACTTCTGATCCAGCCTCCTGCTAACGTGCCTGGGAAAGCAGCAGAATATGGCCCCTGCCACCCACATGAGAGACAGGATGAAACCCCTGGCTCCTGGCTTTGGACTGGCGCAGCCCTGGCTGTTACAGCCATTTAGGGAGTGAACCAGTGATTGGAAGTTCTGTCTCTCCCTCTCCATAATTCTGAATCTCAAATAAATAAATCTTTTTTAAAAAATTTAAAAGGGCTAAAATTAATTGCAGAGTTAAAACTAAAATAGAAAAAAAATGGGAATAATGAAGCCAAGAGATTGTTCTTATGTCCCTGGGTAGCAAGTGGAAATGACATGGATTTATAGCACTTATAATTTATATATGGAACTTAAAAAATCATGTTCACAGATCAAAACAATGTGAAAAAGAAGATAAAAGCAATAGAGATCCGTTATTAAAGCAATATCTTGCTTGTGGATATGCACATTGTGGTTGTGATATCTGCCTCTTTTTTAATAATTATTATGTATTTGAAAGTCAGAGAGACAGAGAACTTCTATCTGCTAATTCCTCCAATTGCTGGAGTGGGCCAGGATGAGGCCAGAAGCCCAGAACCCAATCCGGGTCTCCCACATGGATGACAGGGACACAACAGTTGATCTGTTCCTTGCTGTCTCCCAGGGTGCACGTTACTTGGAACTGAGACTCGAATGCAGGCATTCTGATAGGGGACACAGGCGTCCCACGTAGCATCTTAAATGATCTCTAAACACCTGTTCCCACCCCACCCCCCATGTCTGCTTTTTCCTTTTTTTTTTTTTTAAGGTTTATTTATTCGAAAGGCAAAATGACAGAATCTGTGGATTTACTCCCCAAGTGCTCCCAACAATTGGGGTTGGGTCCAGCTGAAGCCAGGAGCTGAGAACTCTATTCAGGTCTCCCACATGGGTAGCAGGAACCCAAGCACTGGGCCATCACCTGCTGCCTCCTGGGCACATTAGCAGGGAGCTGGAACAGAAGCAGAGGAGCTGGGACATGGAATTCCTGGTAGGAAAAGAGTTGCAGATTGGTGACTCCTCACACAGGGCACCAAAACATTAGGAAAAGAGGCACAGTGTACAAATTTACAGCCAGACTGAATTTATTCAGAGAAAATAAATCCGCAGAGGTGGGTGACCAAGTGCTGCGTGTACAGGATGGAGCATGTGGCAGAAGGCCCCGACCCCCAGGGATGGGTTCTTTTTAAAGAGGGCTAGGGCTGGGGGCGGGAGTAGGGGGCAGTAGGCAGAGGGGAATTCCAGGAACTGGGCGAGGCCTTGGGAACCTGGGAAAGAATGCAGGCTGGGGTGTGAAGGCTGCAGGGTGTGAGACCCAATTCAGTTTCAAGGTCAAGGAATACATTCCAGAGTTTATCTCTTTAGGGCCATGAGGGAGAATGGCTGAGCCTCACGTCCTTGTTCCCCCAATTCCGGTGTCACAGACAGGGCCACCCCTCACTTCTGCCGCTTGCTTTGATGGCTAAGGTACATGTATTCCTCTAGCTTCAGATTCAAGACAGTCTAAGGCTGCTTCAATTGTCTATCCTGGATTAGTAACATTATAGTGTTCATACTACAGAATTTCCCTGACTTAGGATGGAGTGCTGCAGGGCGGATCGTGGCAATACTGGTGACAGCCGGGCTGTGAAGTCCCTGTCTGAGGTTCTCAGTCGGTTTGATCAGGAGCGGCAGAGGTTATTTCTCCAGTTTGTGACCGGGAGCCCAAGATGGCCTGCTGGAGGATCCCGGAGCCTGAATCCACCTTTGCCAATTGTCTGAAAAGACGTGTGCATCAACAGAAAACCCAGATGACCTCATGCCCTCTGTGATGACCGGGGTGAGCCTTTTTTTTTTTTTTTTTTTTTTTTTTACAGGCAGAGTGGCCAGTGAGAGAGAGAGACAGAGAGGAAGGTCTTCCTTTGCCGTTGGTTCACCCTCCAATGGCCGCTGCGGCCAGCGCGCTGTGCTGATCCGATGGCAGGGGCCAGGTACTTCTCCTGGTCTCCCATGGGGTGCAGGAACCAAGCACTTGGGCCATCCTCCACTGCACTCCTGGGCCACAGCAGAGAGCTGGCCTGGAAGAGGGGCAACCTGGACAGAATCCAGCCCCCCGCCTGGGACTAGAACCCGGTGTGCCGGCGCCGCAAGGCGGAGGATTAGCCTAGTGAGCCGCGGCGCCGGCCTATGAGCCCTCTTCAGTTGCTGACTCTTCCAGCCTCGAGATAATGGGTGACACAAGACCTGTGGCAGTCGCTGCATCTCCTGATTACAACCAGAAATCAGTGTCTACCTGTTACAACAAAAGAAAAAAATCAGAGTTCTTTTCTAAATCTTTCACCCGCAGCAAGGAAACCTGTTAGGCCTTCTTGTTGTAGGAAAAGCGGCTTGCAGATTATAAGAGACACCTGGTTGATATTCATTAATGGACCCAGGTGGACTTAAAGTGATCAGGCCCTGAAACATTGTTGTGATGAGGTTTCTCCAGCAAGGTCTCATTTAAATGATCACTTATTTGATGAGTGAAGTTTTTAACTTGCTTTTCTGTGTGAAATTTTTAAAGGGGTGTTTTTCCCAGGCTGGAACAATAAATGTTACTGTGCAGTTAAAAAAAAAGAAAAGAAAGAAAAGGATGCCTTGGAAGCAGCCCAGCATCTGCACATCAAAAGTCCTTGTTGTGTGTCAGGGTGGACTCCCACCCCACCCCACCCTCCTGCTACAGTCATTCCAGAAGAATCTTCCTGGTCCTGCACTGAGAGCTTTTCAGTCCGACAGCATCGGGGGAGACTTTCACGACTTTCACGGCAGGAAAACCCTTTGCCCAGAAACACCCCAGGAGAAGAGGGAGAGGGAAGGAGAAATGGCAGGAAGACGTGGGCCCCGTACCCATATAAACCCCAGTCTGAGTGCTGACTGGGCGCCCGGCTTCTTGCTGAGTTGCTCATCCGGCCTGTTGGACATACTGCTTCATTAAACTTTGCTAACCACCACTCTCTGTCTCACGTTTGAAATTCCTTCCTTAAGGACCTTAATCCAACCACCTCTGGTAACAATCTGGGTGAATAATAATGTATAATATAATATATATTATATTATATATAATATAATATATAATATAATAAATAAAGCCAGGAAGTTAGGAATGTTTTCCTGATAGTAACTGTCACAAAAGTCTGGGCCAGCCCTATGCCATCACATACAGACTACCACAACCTCACACAAAAAATATTCCTGCAAGGACATCTGCCCAGCAACTGTCCATTCAACCTCAGACTAACATATTCTGGTTATTAACCATTGTGGCCAAAGATTATTTCAAGATCCTTGATGTAATCCTTCTCAATTTTTTTTTTAAAGATTCATTTATTTATTTGAGAGGCAGAGTTACAGACAGAGACAGAGATGTCTTCCATCCAAGCTGTGCTGATCCAAAGCCAGGAGACAGGAGCTTCCTCAGGGTCTCCCATGTAGATGCAGGGGCCCAAGCACTTGGCCCATCTTTCATTGCTTTCCCAGACCATCAGTAGGGAGCTGGATCAGAAGGAGAACAGCCAGGACTCGAGCCTGTGCCCTATGGGATGCTGGCACCACAGGCCACAGCTTAAACTCACTGAGCCACAGAATAGGCCCCAGTCCTTCTCATTTTTATCTTTAGAATTTTTCTTTGAATACCCCCAGATTACCATGGCATGCATATTCCCATTGCATTGCTCTGCTATTCCCAAATAAATATTACAGCTGACTATTGTTTATGGAGTTATTCAGGTTTGAATAAAGATTTTTCAACTTTACCGTGATGTGGAAGCTTTATACATTCAGTAGATACTGTACTTTGAATGTTCATCTTTTCACAGGCCAGGGTTATATGGCATGATACTAGTTTTTGAAGATGGCCCATGAGCCACAGCACTAGGTCAGCCCTTCTGTCATGAGGATGGACAATTGATATGCTACAGGGTACTGAGTAGCTGTGCCAGGATTTGGGGCAGGTCAGGTGAATGAAGTGTACTTTTGTTTTGGCTTGGGATATTTTCAATGTATTATGAATGTATGGGAGCTAATCTCTAGGAAGAGTTTACATTTTAAAAATTATTTATTTGAAAGAGTTAGAGAGGGAGAGACAGAGAGAGATCTTCCATCTGCTGGTTCGTCTCCAGATGGCTGAAACTGGCCTCAAATGGGGTTGGGCAAGGGGGAAGCCAGGAGCCAGGAGCTTCATCTCAGTCTCCCCTGTGGGTGCAGAGGCCCATGCACTTGGGTCATCTTCTGCTGCTTTCCCAGGCCAATAGCAGGGAGCTGGATAGGAAGTGGAGCAGCCAGGACTTGAACCCGCGCCCATATGGGATGCTGGCACTGCAGGCAGAGGCTTAACTTTCTAGGTTACAGCACCGGTCCCCCAGGAAAAGTCGAGGCGTGCTGGAAGCGTCTCTCTCTTTGGCTCCGCCTGAAGTGTTCCATTTGCAGTTTACTTCTCAGCAACAATCTTAGCATTTGGCAAGCACCTCCATTTTTAGTGACTCTCCCAGCACATGAAATTGTAATGAGAACAGCTGTGAAAAGAATGGAATGACGGCTCCAAATACGTTTAAAAATACTAGCGTCTTTGTCCTATCACTAGATGTAGGTGGGAAAGAGCGGATGACTAAACCTTGGTATTGCAATGAAATCTGAACACGTTTGCCCTTGGCCTGCAAAGAATACCAACAATCTTACTCCTTAGTAAGAATCCCCGTGCAGGCGCCGGATTCTGTCCCAGTTGCCCCTCTTCCAGCCCAGCTCTCTGCTGTGGCCAGGGAGTGCAGTGGAGGATGGCCCAAGTGCTTGGGCCCTGCACCCCATGGGAGACCAGGATAAGTACCTGGCTCCTGCGCGGTGCGCCGGCCGCGGCGGCCATTGGGTGGTGAACCAACGGCAAAAGGAAGACCTTTCTCTCTGTCTCTCTCACTGTCCGCTCTGCCTGTCAAAAAATAAAAAAAATAAATAAATAAATAAAAAAGAATCTCCGTGCAAAGTAATGGCTATTTTACTTGACGATGTTGGACTTAACCTGACAGTTAGGAAATTACTTTACTTTTTTGTGATCCAGGAAAAAAAAAGCTCCTTTAAGGAAACACCCTTTCCCAGACTGCCTTAGATAAGACTCAGGAATGACGTTGACCTTGTTTGCCTACCACAACTGCCATGGGCAGACTTGCCAAATTCCTGTTCCTTGTCTCATACAAGACTGGCTGAACTATCTCATTCCCACTGATCAACAGGAATGGCATATTCATTAGCTGGATTTTGGCTAAGCTTTTCCCCTCCCCCAGGACGCCTTGCCTGAGCCATCACACAGCCCCTCCTTAAGGGTGCTTCCAGACAACCTGCTGGCTGCAGAGTAAAATGTTGCCTGACTCCCACCCCTTCATCCCACTGCCGTACATCTAGGTCTTTCTAGCCTTGCCCATTCTTTCTCCACAAAGCCTTCTAGCCTAACTTTGAGAGCTTGAAGGCCTTAGGGTCACAAGGGTCTGTCTCCTAAGTGCACAAGTCCCCGGCTCCACCGCAATAATCTTGCTTCTCACTGCTTTTTTTTTTTTTTTTTTTTGACATGTTTGTCTAAGATCATGGAGGAAGTCAGTTGTTGCAACAGATGCAACAGAGAGAGGAGAAGCAGAGAGAGAGAGAGAGAGAGAGGTTTTCCATCCACTGGTTCACTCCCCAATTGGCCGCAACTGCTGGAGCTGCCCCAGTCAGAAGCCAGGAGCCAGGAGCTTCCTCTGGGTCTCCCATGCCATGAAGGGGCCCATGGACTTAGGCCACCTTCTACTGCTTTCCTAGGCCACAGCAGAGAGCTGGATGGGAAGTGGAGCAGCCGGGTCTCGAACCACCATCCATATGGGATGCCGGCACTAGAGTGTTAACCCGCTGCACCACAGCGCCAGCCCCACACCTGTACTTTATTTAAAAATAACAGATGGATGCGGGGCTGGCATGGTAGCATAGCGGGTTAAGTCACTGCCTGCGATGCCGGCATTCCATATGGGTGCCAGTTGGAGCCCTGGCTGCTCCACTTCCAATCCTGTTACAGTGCTTGGGAAAGCAGCAGAAGATGGTCTAACTGCTTGGGTCCCTGCAAACACATGGGAGACCTGGAGAATGTTTCTGGCTCCTGCCTTTGGCCTGGCCCAGACCTAGCCATGTGGCTATTTGGGGAGTAAACCAGCCAACGGGAAGACCTCTCTGTGTCTCTCCCTCTCTCTAGCTTTCAAATTGAGATGTTCCCTGTTGCTTTCTCAGGCCATTAGTATGGAGCAGGATCAAAAGTGGAGCAGCTAGAATTCAAACTGGTGTCCACATGGGATGCCAGCAGTGGCTTAAGCTGCTGTGTCACAGGGCTGGCCTTGGGGAAGAAGGCTTTTGCGTTAGTGATGTTGAAGTCTGCAGAAAGACAGACTTAATAGCTAGAATAGGAATTTCATTATGATAGACCCCAAACTGTAAAGATGGGGCTCATCCCAGTTGATATAGCCATGATAGGTTTCCCATACAGATTTATCTGCGACTTCTGAAACCCCACTTCATAACATAAATAAACTCTTAAGTCTAGGGTAGTCTTCATTGCTTTCAGTAAACTTGAGTAGAGTTGCAGCCACTGAAACAAAGAATAGGAGAGGATTCAGAAAAGGAAAATACAACAGAGAACACACAGTGTAACCCAGGAGCCTGGAAAAGGCACGCCCAGGGACCATGTGAGCAGAACATTCTGAAAGCAGAGGCTGCGCCTCATTGACCCTGCAGCTCCTGGAACCTAGCACAGTGAGTGCACCATTTACCAGATGAATAAGCTGAAGGTTCTCAGAAAAAGAGGAAACCAGCTCTACAAAGCTGAGGCCATTTCTTTTATTTATTTATTTATTTGAAAATGTTCTTAATTTGAGTCAGAGTTGGGGGTGGGGGGAGAAAGAGAGAAAGAGAGAGAGAGAGAGAGAGCAAGCTAACCCAATCCCATCTGCTGGTTTACTCCCCAAAAGCCTGCAAAGAGCGCTGGCTGGGCTGGGTTACACACAGCTGGGAGCCACTGCCTCCCAGGGGCTGCATTATCTAGAACATGGGAACAAACAGAAGTGGGCATCGACCCTGGCACTCCAACATGGGATGCACGACCTTAACCAGCCGGCTAAGAACCTGTCCCATGGAGCCCATTTCTAATGCTGATCTTAGAAGTCTTCTAAGTTCTCAAATATCCACATACAAAAAGTAGGATGTTAAAAAGGTTAAGATGATAGATTTTATGTTTGATTTTAACTACACAAAAATGCACACACACACAAAAAGATACATTGGGAAAGGACAGACTGTTCATTCTACTTACCAAAAAAAAAAAAATACACATCTTAAAGTTTATCAAACACATTTCATAAAAAATTTTCAGAAAGGGATAAAGCTTACAAAAATTCTATATTCTTCAGAAAATTAAATTCACCAAAATATGCATCCTATTTTGGACAACTGAGAATTTTTTTTAAATGGCAGTCACTCTTATTTTTTTTTTTTTTAAGATTTATTAATTGCAAGTCAGAGTTACACAGAGAGAGAAGAGGCAGAGAGAGAGATACATCTTCCATCTGATGGTTCACTCCCCAATTGGCCACAATGGCTGGAGCTGTGCCAATCTGAAGCCAGGAGCCAGGAGCTTCCTCCAGGTTTCCTACACGGGTGCAGGGGCCCAAGGACTGGGCCATCCTTCACCGATTTCACAGGCCATAGCAAAGAGCTGGACTGGAAGTGGAGCAGCTGGGCCTTGAACCAGCGCCCATATGGGATGGATGCCGGTGCCTCAGGCCATGGCATGAACCCACTGTGCCACAGCGCTGGCCCCACAAGTGAGAATTATGCTAGTATACTCATTATTACAAACATCAGAATATTAGTGGCAAATCAACACCTATCAAAATGTCTAAGTGGTGAATGGGCAGTGTTTGGTCAGCTCTTCATTATTGTAACTAAAATACCCGAGAGGAGCTTCTTGGGAATAAAAACACTTATTTTGCTAACATTTCGGGGGAGGGGTCGCAGTTCAAGACTGGGTAGCCTCATTAGTCTGGCATTTGCTGGAGGCCAGGCAGGGGCAAAACATTTGTGGAGCAGCAGCTATACAGTGGGCCAGGGAGCAGAGGGAGAAGCCAGGCCGAGCTTGGCTTAGATAACCGACCTTCTCCAGAGATACACTGTCCAAGGGCAAGACCCCATGACCTAAAGACCTCCCACAGGGCCCACTCCCAGCTGCCATAATTAAACCAGGTCTCCGCCTGAATCCACCAACCATTAGCAACAGTCAGTTAACCGTTAACATAAGGTTGCAGGGTTCAAATAGCTGGGCGAGTCTGGGGAGACAAGTGCAGTTCAATCCACAACAGGCAGATGTAATTGGAGATTTTGAGTCTTAAATTAAAAAGTCTTCTGAGTTGGGGATATACTTTTTTTTTTTTTTTTTTTTTGACAGGCAGAGTGGACAGTGAGAGAGAGACAGAGAGAAAGGTCTTCCTTTGCCGTTGGTTCACCCTCCAATGGCCGCCGTGGCTGGCACACCGCGCTGATCCAAAGGCAGGAGCCAGGTACTTCTCCTGGTCTCCCATGGGGTGCAGGGCCCAAGGACTTGGGCCATCCTCCACTGCACTCCCTGGCTACAGCAGAGAGCTGGCCTGGAAGAGAGGCAACCGGGACAGAATCCGATGCCCTGACCGGGACTAGAACCCGGTGTGCCAGCGCCGCAAGGCGGAGGATTAGCCTAGTGAGCCACGGTGCCGGCCAGGGGATATACTTGTATTTCCAGTTATCACTGGGGAAAAAAAGGCAAGAGTTAATTTTTAAAAAACATTTCTTTAGTTACGTGAAAGGCAGAGAGAGAGAGAGAAAGAGAGAAAGAGAGAGAGAGATTTTCCATCCTCTGGTTGCCAGGAGCCAGAAGCTTCGTCTGGTCTCACACGTGGGTAGCAGAGGCCCAAGCCCTTGGTCATCTTCTGCTGCCTTCCCAGGCACATTAACAGGGAGTTGAACAGAAAGCAGAACAGCCCAGGATGCCAGCATGGCAGGTGGTGGCCCTAACCCGCTGTGCCACAACATAGGCCCCAGTGAGTTAAATTTTAAGAAAAGAGACATGGGACCAGAAAGAGAGTTGTTAGAAACAAAAAAAGAGGGGCCGGCACCGTGGCTCACTTGGTTAATCCTCTGCCTGTGGCGTCGGCATCCCATATGGGTGCCGGATTCTGTCCTGGTTGCTCCTCTTCCAGTCCAGCTCTCTGCTGTGGCCCGGGAGGGCAGTGGAGAATGGCCAAGTCCTTGGGCCCTGCACCTGCATGGGAGACCAGGAAGAAGCTCCTGGCTCTTGTTCGGCGCAGCGTGCTGGCCGTAACAACCATTTGGGGAGTGAACCAATGGAAGGAAGACCTTTCTCACTCACTGTCTATAACTCTACCTGTCAAATAAATAAATAAAAAGAGGGGAGGTCTTGGAAAGAAATGATTTTTCAAAAACTTCTACAGAGTTAGGTAAAATAAAACTGAGTGTAAATTATCTGCATGGTGAGAATTCCATGTCCACCTCAGGTCGTGTGCACTGGAAACTAAGTGGGGAAGAGACCATATATTTTCCTGCCTGGGATATTGTTAAAGCCATTTTTCTTAGTTTTTCCCCCTCTCTTTTTAACTGTATATTTATTTATTTGAAGGGCAGGGAGACAGAAAGAGAGAGAGATCACCCCTCAAATACCTGCAACAGCAGGTCATGGCTAGGAGCTAGGAACTCCACTGGGGACTCCCATGTGAGTGGCAGGGACCCAAACACTCTGGGCCATCATCTGCTGTTCCCAGGCTGTGTGTTAGCAGGGAACTGGATCTAAAGTGGAGGTGGGACTTGATTCCACAAACTCCAGTAAGGGATGTAGGGATCCCAAGCAGCCACTTAACCTGCTGTGCTACCACAGCCACCTGTTTTCTTTTAGAATCTTTAAAAAATGTCTTTTTTATTTGGTCCCATATGGGTGCCAGTTCATATCCTGGCTGCTTCCCTTCTGATCCAGCTCTCTGCTGTGGCCTGGGAAAGCAGTGGAGGATGGCCCAAGTCCTTGGGCCCCTGCACCCATGTGGGAGACCTGGAAGAAGCTCCTGGCTCTTGGTTTAGGATCTGCTCAGCTCCAGCCATTGTGGCTATTTGAGGAGTGAACCAGCAGATGGAAGACCTTTCTCTCTCTCTCCCTCTCTGTGTGTGTAACTCTACCTCTCAAATACATAAGTAAAATCTTTGAAGAATTTATCTTTTAAACATTTATTTTATTGGGGCAGGCACGAGTGGTGCCAGCATCCCATATGGGTGCAGGCTGGAATCCCGGCTACTCCCCTTCCAATCCAGCTCCCTGGTAGTGGCCTGGGAAAGCAGTGGAGGTTGGCCCAAGTGCTTGGGCCCCTGCACCCATGTGAGGGACCCAGAGGAAGCTCCTGGCTCCTGGCTGCAGATAGGCTCAGCTCTGGCTGTTGCAAACATTTTGGGAGTGAACCGGCAGATGCACATTCTCTCTCTATATATATGTCTGACTTTCAAATTAATAAATAAATCTTTAAAAAATCTATTGCCGGTGCCGCGGCTCACTAGGCTAATCCTCCGCCTTGCGGCGCCGGCACACCGGGTTCTAGTCCCGGTCAGGGCATCGGATTCTGTCTCGGTTGCCTCTCTTCCAGGCCAGCTCTCTGCTGTAGCCAGGGAGTGCAGTGGAGGATGGCCCAAGTCCTTGGGCCCTGCACCCCATGGGAGACCAGGATAAGTACCTGGCTCCTGCCATCGGATCAGCACAGTACGCTGGCCGCAGCGCGCTGGCCGCGGCGGCCATTGGAGGGTGAACCAACGGCAAAGGAAGACCTTTCTCTCTGTCTCTCTCTCACTGTCCACTCTGCCTGTCAAAAAAAAAAAAAATCTATTAAAAAAGATGTTATTTGAAAGGCAGAGTTGGAGAGAGAGAAAGAGAGAGAGAGAGAGAATCTTCCATTTTCTTGTTCACTCCCCAAACGGCCACAACAGTCAGAGCCAGGCCGATCCGAAGCCAGGATCCAGGAGCTGCTTCCAGGTCTCCCAAATGGGTTCGGGAGTCCAAGCACTGGGACCATCTCCCACTGCTTTTCCAGGCGCATTAGCAGGGAGCTGGATTGGACGTGGAGCAGCTGGAACTGAACTAGTGCCCATATGGGATGCCAGCGCTGCAGGCACTGGCACCCTCTTTTAGAATCTTAGTTAAGGAAAAGAGTAATTTGAAGATGGAAGCATAAAAAACTTAGAGAGTAAAAGTTTCCTTACCTGTTAGTGATAAAATGTTGCATGTATCATCACACATTTTATATATACTAGTGCTGTGATAGACATCTGGGAATTCAGAGTAAATCCTATTTTTGATAGCCATAATGCTAATGAATAACATCAGTAGGTATTCATAAAGAATTTAATAAACATAGGTTTACTCTTAAAAACAACATAATGACTGTTTATGATGCTGATAAGGTACTGTGTACTGTTATCAACATGTCAAAAATGTAGTGTGACAGCTTATAGTAAATGGTTTGCAGTACATACGTTTTGCAGCTGCACAGACAAGAAATTAAGTTGGATATCAGGTAAGCAAAAGAAAATAATTATAATGTTCAGTTTAAAATGAATCTTAGCATTTTGAAAAGCGAAATAGTTTTGAATATAAATCAGAAAGTGATTAAGTGATTAAGCACCTGAATTAGAAGAGGAAGCTGGGGTGGGCACGTGGCTTAAGTGGTTAAGATGCTGCTCGAGGGGGCTGGTGCTGCACCCTAGCGGGTAAAGCCACCGCCTGCAGTGCTGGCATCCCATATGAACACCAGTTCGAGTCCCGGCTGCTCCACTTCTGATCCTGCTCTCTGCTGTGGCCTGGGAAAGCAGTGGAAGATGGCCCAAGTCCTTGGGCCCCTGCACCTGCGTGGGAGACCCGGAAGAAGCTCCTGGCTCCTGGCTTCGCATTGGCGCAGCTCAGGCCATTGGGGGCATCTGGGGAGTGAGCCAGCAGACGGAAGACTTTCTCTTTCTGCTCTCTGTAACTCTTTCAAATAAATTAATTAATTAAAAAAAAAAAAAAAAAAGCCTTCCAGAGTTCCCAAGCGCCTAGGAAAGAAAATCCCTGGCTTGGCGTTCGGGGCCTTATAGCCAGATCTCGTCTTCCCACCTAATCCCGTTTGCACTCGCTCTGGGTGCTCTGAGCCCTGGTCTACCAGACACCTCTGCACATTTCCGACCCTCGTTCCTCTTCTCAGCTCCGGCTGTCGGTCTGTCCGGCTTCCTGCCGCATCTTCCCCTGGGAGCCGAGGAGACTGCCCGTGACCCCCGGTCACCCCAGTCTCCTGCAAGCCGTTCAGATCCCATCTGCCGAGGTCACTGCCTGGGCGCCTGCACAGCTCTCTTCTAGAAGTCAAGCTTGGCACCGCGGCCGGCAAGTGCAGCGTCTCCATCGAGATCAGCCCCACCCAACGCGGCCATTCTGCACTTGAACCCCGCAGCTCCGCGGACGTCACCCGATTCCACGCACACGCGAACCCCCTGCGCTCCCGCAACGGGGACCGCCAGTATCTGATGAGTGACACACTATTCTGAATTTATGAGCGGCTGGGCTTTCCTCCGCACCCCGCAGCTGTCCAGTTTTATCCATCACGGATCCGGGCCCCGACCCCGGGCCCACTTCGGATCTCGCCGCCAGCGGTGTAGCCGGCGCGTGGCTCTCCGCGCGACAACCGTCAGACGGGGCCCCTAATGACTTGTTCATTACTTCGGCGGAACGGCTCGGCCGTGCGTGGCGGTCACCGCGCCCTCATTCACCGTTTCCCAGCCGCTCCGGTGCCAACAGGATGTCCGGCGGCTCGCTCACCGCCGGCGAGCACCGCACCGGAGGCCTCGCAGGAGTCCGCGCCAGGCGCGAGCGTGCGTGCGTGCGCGCGCGCGCGGGGACGCGCCACGTTCCCGCCGGCGGCAGAGGCGCCTCGCGGCGGCCGCGCGCTCACAGGGCCTCCGCCGGATGCGCCCGGCCGGGCCCCTCAGGGAGCGGCGGTGGGGGCGGGGCGGGGCGCGGCGCGCGGGCGGGGGCGCGCGGCGGGGGCGGGGCGCGCGGGCGGGGGCGCGCGGCGAGGGCGGGGCGCGCGGGCGGGGGCGCGCGGCGGCCGCGCTGCGGCCTGTGGCGCCGTCCCCGGCAGACTCCGGCGGGCCGAGCGAGGCGCCGCCAGCCGCTGCCGCTGCCACTGGGCTGCGCTGCTGCGGGGTGGGGGGTGGTGGTCCGCCCGCCCGCCTGAGGGCCCCGTTATCATGTCGCTGAGGCAGCGCCTGGCCCAGCTGGCCGGCCGCCTGCAGGAGCCGCAGAAAGTGGCCCGTTTCCAGCGGCTGTGCGGGGTGGAGGCGCCGCCGAGCCGCTGCCCGGAGCCGCCGCGGGAGGATGAGGAGCTGGAGGCGCCCCTCGCCGGAGACCTCCGGCGGCGAGGGCTGCAGCCGCCGCAGGGCGAGCGCAATCAGTGCCCGGCCAAGGCGGACGGCGGCACTGGCGGCGGCGGCGGCGGCGCCCCCAACGGCGTGCGGAACGGGCTGGCGGCCGAGCTGGGCCCGGCGGCGGCGGCGGCGGCCCCGCGGCGTGCGGGCGCCCTGCGCCGCAACTCGCTGACGGGCGAGGAGGGCGAGCTGGCCCGCGTGAGCAACTGGCCGCTCTACTACCTGTTCTGCCTGGGCACGGAGCTGGGCAACGAGCTCTTCTACATCGTCTTCTTCCCCTTCTGGATCTGGAACCTGGACCCCCTGGTGGGCCGCAGGCTGGTGATCATCTGGGTGCTGGTCATGTACCTGGGCCAGTGCACCAAGGACATCATCCGCTGGCCGCGGCCCGCCTCGCCGCCCGTCGTCAAGTTGGAGATCTTCTACAACTCCGAGTACAGCATGCCGTCCACGCACGCCATGTCCGGCACCGCCATCCCCATCGCCATGGTGCTGCTCACCTATGGCCGCTGGCAGGTACGCCCCCTGCCCTCGCCCCGCTCGGCCCCGGCGGCCGGCAACTCGGAGTTCTTGCTGTTTTCAGTTAACCCCGGCCGTTCCCCTGCAAAGCTCGCTGGCTCGCTCTCTGTCTCCGGGTTTTTGCCAGTACCCGCAAGCAGGCCCTTTGTGGGGTTAAAAGTCGATGATCTAGGGAACCTGTGAAATTATATTTCGATAGCAACGCCCACCCTGGAGGCACAGGGCACCGCTGGGCTTTGGCTGACTTTTGAAACTTTAGTTGTCGCCCTGCGTAGTGAAAGTGCATTTTCCGTGCCTTGAGTGGCTTGGCGGCCGGGACCCAAGTCTCACTGTAATGCAAGGATCGACGGGGTCCCCCGCCCCAGCCCCACTCTGTTTGAGACGCGGGTGAAGCCGTCGGCTTTACTGGGGCGGTGTTCACAGACCCGAGGTAGAACCTCCCAAAGCAAAGGACGCGGATTTCCAGCAGTCCGCCGTAAATTTAGATGACAGCCGCCCTCTCTGGAAGTTAATAGAGCATAGTCTAAGTTTTGTGGCGAAGGGGTGGGGTGTGGCTGCTCACTGGCTGGTAGCGTCAGGTTTCCTTGTCTAATGGATCTCTGATCTGCGGTATCTTATTATCACTTATTAACTGAAACCGCGTGGTTTGCAAGTCGCTCTCGGAGAGGAGGTTCTCGATCGGACTGGAGGAGGGGTCGTAGGAAATGGCAAACGTGACAGCAGGGTCGGCGTGACCACCGGGGACAGCTCTTAATGTTAAACGTGTCATTTTTGCCAGCTTGTTTTGGCTTCCCCATTTTGAGTTCAGCATGGTCCGTAACTGTGGCTTAGCTTTGAAAACACCGGTTCCTTTCACAAGAAAGCGAAGTTTATTGGTAGGCTCTTAGGCTGGCTTTATCTGTGTTTTTTAATTGTAAGATTCGTTAGTCCCCTAGACTTTAGAAATAGTAACTATTGAGAATCCAAAGAAGCAGATTTTCTGGTTTTTTTTTTTTTTTCCCTTTTGCTGCACAGAATCACCCTACACTGAGAGATACCCATACACATTCTGTGTAAAACTTCATTATGATGAGCTTGCTTAGCCCACACTGGATGCAGATTCCTACAGAGAAAATCTCATCCCCCAGGGTGCTCAGAGTAACTTAGACAATAAGTCATGTGCATAGCTAAGAATGGTAGAAGTAGGAGGAAGCATACCATGGAAATTTCTTTCCTGTTGAACCAAAGGAAAGAGACAGTGGTACTCAGATTCTAAACCAGTGCTGCTTGTTTTGCATTTAATTTTTTGTTCAATATTTCAGAATTGATGATTGTCAGTGAGCTGTGTTTGGCATGTTACTTACTGAGTTAGCTGATGATATTTCTCTCGTGTTCATGAGACTTTCGGGAATCCTTAACCACGGGGCCTTTTTAATGCCTCAGCAGGGAGTAGCTATTAATATTAGCAGTCTTAAGAAAGAGAAAATAGTTATTTTTGCTCCCTTGCATTCAGGACACATGCTCGCGAGGAAGTCTGAGAACAATACTGTTGCATTGTTTATGAGATGCAGCTGTCAGTATGCTGACATTCCAGGGCTGTTCGCACTATCAGAAGAAGCTTACAGTATAGTTTTTAAACAGCCTGGCATATCCAGCTGTAAAGTTGGAGGACTTTGTGTGGCATCTGATCTTAGAGTTTGAGCCAGACAGAATATTAGAAATTACCTGGTCCCAAACTGTCACTCTGCACATGTGGGGTCTGACAAGGTTCCGTTTAAAATTTACTTTTAACGTAATGATTTACGCTTTTTACTTTACATTTTCACCCTAAATTTGAACAGAATCCTAAATTCTGCTTGGTTGTTTATCTTTTGGTTAATTGTTTTGAAAGGAAGGTCTCTCTCTTTAAAGTTCCTGACTCTAATAATCCAGTATAATCAGCCCAAGGACTTTTACCCGTTTACTCTTTATAGCTGTTCCTGCTGTGTGTTGAGAGCAGAACCGGTTTCCTTTATTGAGGTGTTTTGGTCCTTGGTTTATTGGCATTGAACTTCCTGGGAGGCCGATAGTTCCAGAATGGGTCATGGAAAAGACACTAGGAACTGGGAGAAGAGTTAACAGTGAAGGCCCCGTGTTTTTCTGATGAATGTCTGGGTTGGTGGTCCTTGTCCATCAGCCGGGCCCCAGCTGCTTGCCTGGGACAGGTGTGGTCACATCCTGGTACGTACCACGCTGAAACCAGCTCCCTACACTGAGTTGTGATCTCTCCACCATCCCTTTGATTGGGCCTCACTGCCCCACTCCTCCTGGTCTACACTCCTGGAAATTTGCTCAAGGTCCAGCCTTACACTGGGGCCTTCAGATGAACTCACTCACTGTTAAAATGACATCAGAAGAAAAGAGTTCCCTGAGGGACTGTTTAAAGTACAGGTGTCTGCTTTACTCCCAGAGATTCCGATCTGTTAGGTGAGTGAGGGGCATTGCGCTTGGTACTGCACTAAGTTCCCTGAGGATTAATATCTGGATCCTTGGGATGTATTTAAGTTTCTCTGAGATTGCTGTCTCAGCTCTTTTGCAATTCCACTTTTGAAACTTTTAAAGGTATATTTTAATACAAAAAGTGAGAGTGAAATAGTATCGCCTCCAGCAGTTACTTGAAACTTTTTTTTTTAAATATACATTTTCTGGTGATGCAACATAGAAAATGTTCTGGCGCTTCTCCAGAGATTAAATAACATGCGATCCTTTGGTCAGGGTAATGACGATTGCTATAATCATTGGAATTTTTGGTAGCCTGAATTGGGAAAGAGTTATGAAATAAGAAGCACCAGGGCTGGCGCCGCAGCTCACTAGGCTAATCCTCCGCCTTGCGGCGCCGACACACTGGGTTCTAGTCCTGGTCGGGGCGCCAGATTCTGTCCCGGTTGTCCCTCTTCCAGGCCAGCTCTCTGTTGTAGCCCGGGAAGGCAGTGGAAGATGGCCCAAGTACTTGGGCCCTGCGCTCCATGGGAGACCAGGAGAAGCACCTGGCTCCTGGTTTCGGATCAGTGCGGTGTGCCGGCCATAGTGGCCATTGGAGGGTGAACCAATGGCAAAGGAAGACCTTTCTCTGTGTCTCTCTCTCTCACTGTTCACTCTTCCACTCTGCCTGTCAAAAAAAAAAAAAAAAAGAAGCACCAGATATTAAGAACATAGTCCTTTGAAGAAAAACATAAAATAAAAAGCTGTTTCTTTTGCATATATATTTCTTTCCAGAAACAAGTTATATGGTGTATAATCAGTTCCAATGCCATATTTGATTTAATTCTATTAAGGAGGTTTTAGGTGAGTTTCATTTTTTAAATTTAGTCTTATTGTATATCTTATAAACTCATTTGCAACTAGCCTTTCACAAGTTATGCTTCCACTACTTTTTATAATGATAGTTGTGTAATGTCAACATTATTGATACTTATTAAACAGTACCCATGAGCTTTTTTTTTTTTTTTTTTTTTTTGACAGGCAGAGTGGACAGTGAGAGAGAGAGAGAGAGAGAGAGAGAGAGAGAAAGAAAGAAAGGTCTTCCTTTTGCCGTTGGTTCACCCTCCAATGGCCGCCTCGGCCGACGCGCTGCGCTGATCTGAAGGCAGGAGCCAGGTGCTTCTCCTGGTCTCCCATGGGGTGCAGGGCCCAAGCACTTGGGCCATCCTCCGCTGCACTCCCTGGCCACAGCAGAGAGCTGGCCTGGAAGAGGGGCAACCTGGACAGAATCCGGTGCCCCAACCGGGACTAGAACCCGGTGTGCCGGCGCCGCTAGGCGGAGGATTAGCCTAGTGAGCCACGGCGCCGGCCAAGCCATTGTTTGAAATGTCTGTTGCCTCATTTAGTCTACTCTTACAGCATTCCAGGGTTTAGGTCTGTCACTAATGCGAGTTTATAGATGAAGGAAGGAAGGTAACAGGGAGGTTATGTAGCTTAATGCAAATGAACACAGTCAGTAAGCGCAGAGACTGGATTTAAGTGCAGACACTCACTCAAGAGCTACACAGAAAACTCATTTCAAGTTTCACTTTGAGTGTAGTTTTTAAAGTATGTCTGCAGTAACGTGCCGTTTTTGACATGGGTATGATTGTGTTCTTTAAACAGACCAGCCTTTATATGCCTTGAGAAGGTGGCTTATGTTTGTGCATGTACACACACATGTAGGTACACACACATGCAGTATCCATGAATATTTGTGTTTGAAGTATTTTAGGACGTTGACTTGAATGAGATTCTGGCGTGCCACCCCTCTCCTCTATCTATATAATATAAATAAGAACTTCAATACATAAGAGCTTTTGTAAATCATGTAAGATCACCTATCAAAATGGCTTATTGTACATAACAGAGCAAAATAACAAGTTATCTATGAGATTGTGAAAAGATAAAAGGAAGAAAGGCAAGAAGAAAAGAGCTACAAATCTAGGTCACAGATAACAAAGACGAAAGGAAGCCGTAAAATCCAAGGTAAATTGATTGTGGTGATTATTCTGAGGAGAAATACGGCTTATGAAAAAATTGAATTGGTTTGCTTGCTTACCTAACACAATACTTGTATTTGAAATTCATATTCCATGAGTTTGTAAGTGCCGATTACTAATTCTGGACTTAAAAATTCATTATTTTGAATTGGTAATACATTGTTAAATATTCAGAATTTACATAAAAATATAGAGGAGAGTGCGTTTCTCAGGATGTTTTTCCAGAGGACTCGCTGCTTCCCTTTTCTTGTGTAGCCGTCCAGAGATAGTCTTTACTTCTGCAGACATAGGTTGATTTAACTTATTTCTCAAATAAATGTTAATGCTGTATTGCTGTGCATCTTCCTTCTTTTATTTAGACATATGAAGATTTTCTTGTACCCCCAAAATTAATGAGTAGAAATTATGCACGTGCAGTTGTTTTAAATGCCTTATGTGACTTAATTCTCCTAATCCCCACAACATCTGTGCTATGGTGAGTCTCCGAAGAAGACAGTGAAGCACACAGGAGGGTCACGGGCAAGTCCATATGCGACAGAGCCTGGATTTGAATCCAGTCGCTGTGAGGCGGTGCTCTGTGACTGCGTTATATTGTCTCTCCGTGTTTTACATAGTATACGTGTTTTACATAGTATACATAGTACACACACATTTGTGTGTTCTATTATGTTAATATATAGCGTGATTTAATAAGTCCATTCTGGTACCATTAGGTTTCCAGTCATTTGCAAATATAATGTCACAGTGACTGGTTATAAGTATTTGCACACATTACTGTGTCAAAAAGTATATGCATTTGAGTTTTAACAAAGAGTGCAAAAATGCCCTTTGAAAAGATGAATTGTATTTACATTCCTAGCAGCAATATATGAGAGTTCCTGGTTTCCTTTCAGTCTACTGTCAAATTTATCAGTCTTTCCCCAAAGTAATTTTAACGTATTTAATTTTTTTTTTTTGACAGGCAGAGTTAGTGAGAGACAGAGAGAAAGGTCTTCCTTTTCCGTTGGTTCACCCCCCAAAGTGGCCACTACGGCCGGTGTGCTGCACTGATCCGAAGCTAGGAGCCAGGTGCTTCCTCCTGGTCTCCCATGGGGTGCAGGGCCCAAGCACTTGGGCCATCCTCCACTGCACTCCCGGGCCACAGCAGAGAGCTGACCTGGAAGAGGAGCAACCGGGACAGAATCCGGTGCCCCAGCCGAGTCTAGAACCCGGTGTGCCAGCACCGCAAGCAGAGAATTAGCCTAGTGAGCCGCGGTGCTGGCCACGTTGTATTTAATTTGCATGTCTTGTATCTGTAAAATTGAAGAGCTTTATGTAGTTTATTGGTCATTTATGTTTCCTTTCTGTCTGTCTCTCTTCATTGTTTAAAGGGAAGAGTATTTTTTTAAGAAGATGATACTTTTTTTTAGATTTTTTTTTTCACTTGAAAGTTAGAATTAGAGAGAGAAGGAGAGATCTTCCATTTATTGGTTCGCTCCCCAGATGGCCACAATGGCCAGGGATGGACCAGGCTGAAACCAGGAGCCAGGAGCTTCATCCAGGTCTCCCATGTGGGTTCGGGGCCCCCAGAACTCAGGCCATCTCCTGCTGCTTTCCCAGCCCATTAGCAGGGAGCTAGATCGAAAGTGGAGCAACCAGAACATGAGCCGGTGCCAGTGGTTTTACCCATTATACTACAATGCTAGCTCCAATGTTACTTTTTTTAAAAAGATTTATTTATTTGAAAGGCGGAGTGAGAGAAAGATTCTTGTGGCCCCAAATGGCCACAACAGCCGGGGCTGGGTCAGACTGAAGCCCAGAGTTCCTTCCGGGTCTCCCACATGGGTGCAGAGGCCCAAGGACTTGGGCCATCTTCTGCTACTTTCCCAGGTATGTTAGTGGGAATTGGAACAGAAGTGGAACGGCCAGGACCCGAACTGGTGCCAAGTGGGATGCTGGTATCACAGGCAGCAGCTTTACCTGCTATGCCACAACACGGGCCCCCAAAAAGAATCTAAGATGGCACTGACAGTAGTTGTGTACTAGAAAAAATGTGAGCTCTTTAGACAGAAAATCATACCAGTTCCAAAACCGTATTAGCTATCTACATTATATACTAGAACATTATACAAAAATGGTAACAGTGTATTGAGTTTTATAACATATGCAGATACAAATGTATGACCACATGTTATAACACAGAGGGGAGAGGAGAAAATGGAACAATACTGTTGCAAGGTTCTTATGCCACACCTGGAGTGTGATAAAATTTACATTAAAGTGGAGCAACCACTGAAAAAGTACAGTAAAAAAAATTAGTGAATAAAAATACCACCTAATAGGAAAAAAAGACAAAAGTTGTGAACAGGCAGGCCACAGAAAAGGAAACACAGGAGTTGGCATTGTGGCACAGTAGGGTAAGCTGACACCTACAATGCCAGCATTCTGGATTAGGGCAACAGTTCAAGTCTGGCTGCTTGGCTTCTGATCCAGCTCCCTGCTAATGCACCTAGCAAGGCAGTGAAAAACGGCTCAAGTACTTGGGACCTGGTGAATGGAGTTCTTAGCTCCTGTCTTGGGTCTTCCAGTAGATGGAAGATCTCTCTCTCTGTAACTCTGCCTTTCAAATAAATAAATAGATACATTTTTTAAAAATATTTTTTTCAAAAATAATTTTACTTCATTTAAAAGAAATTTTCATAAATTATAGCTTGATAGTTTTTTTCCTTTGTTTTCAATGAAATAACATTTTTCAATGTAATTCCATTGGCTCATGGCTTGCATGATTTTTGACAAGATGTCTGCTGTAATTTTTATCTGTGATCTCATTGTATGATGCCTTTTTTCTTCTAGCCATTTTAAAATTTTTCTCTTTTGTTATTTTTGAGCAATTTGAGACTGATATGCTTTAATGAAATTTTCTTTACATTTTGTTTAGAGTTCATTGGCCTTGGATTTGTGAGTTTGTACTTTTCATCATATTTGGAAGATTTTCATCATTATTTCTGGAATTTTTTTCCTCTTTCTCCCCCCCCCCCCATTCTTTTCTGGAATTCTTGGTTTCATATGGGTTATACTGTTCATTCACAGATTGCTGGTGCTCTGTTTTGTTTTTGGCTTTTTCTCTGTGCTTTTGGATAGTTTGTATTGCTGTGGCGTCAAGTTCACTGATCTTTTCTTTTGTAGTGTCTAATTTTCTGGTAATTTGAAGTACCATAGAATATAATTTCAACACTGTATAATTTCTATTTAGAAATCCCACTTTTTTTTTTTTTAAATCACCCATTTCCTAGCTCACTGTGTTCCTGTCTTGTCAGTCTAATCCTTTTAGTCTTGTTAGGATGGATCTAGAATAACCAGAGTTTAGAGCTAAATTTAATCTCTGTGTCTAGGAGATAACCTCCTATCCACTCTACCCAGTTCCTTCTTCACCCTGTCTGGTGGGAAAGCAATTCCAAGTGTGTGTGAACTCTGGGAAGTTTTTGGTCTGATTCTTTCCAGTAATTTTTCCCTTAGCCTGGCAGACTTTCTCCCCAGGCTTGCCCAGACGAGTACTCAGCCCAGGATTTGCAGAGTCCTCTGTACGTCTCCAGCTTCATTCCTGTGTGCGTTCCTGCCTTGGGTACTCTGGCCTGCAGGTTACAGCGTCTTTGGTCTCAGGGAGCACCAGTCTCTCTCCCCCCAAGCTCAGGGAAACTGCTGGACTCTGTTTTGCTTCCTCCTCCTGTGCCACGGCCTGGAAACTGCCCCTGGCAGCAAGGCAGTTCCGGGGCTCATCTCACTGGTTTCTCTTTTTGTCCAGTAATCTGGAGACGGTTGCTTCATATAATTCGTCTAGTTTTCTGTTTGCTTACAGTGGGAAGGTTGTTCTTAACAACAGTTAATCCTTTATGGGCAGAAACAGAAATCCTCTTACCTCTACTTCTTCTTTTTTTTTTTTTTAAACAAAACAGCTTACTGAGATATAATTTATATAGCATGCAACTCACTCCATTCAAAATACACAATACAGTTTTTTTTAGTATATTCACAGGATTATGCAACCATTTACACAATCAAAGTCAGAAAATATTCATCATCCTTAAAAGAAAGCCCATACTCATGGTGGTCACTCTCCACCTTCCCCTAATTGCTCGGGAACAACGTGTCCACTTTATGTCTGTTGGATTTGCCTGTTATGGACATTTAGTAAATGGAAGCGTGCCTGTCTGTTGTGACTGGCTTGTTGCACTTAGGACGTCCTCGAGGTTCGTTCCTGTTGCGTACAGTGCTTCATTCCTTTTTGTTGCTGGATAAGATTCCATTAGATGGATGTCAAGTAATCTCATCCACAGGGCATTTGTTCCAAGAGGATCCACAGATGCCTGAAACTGGGGATAGTAGCAAACCCTAGATAATGTGTTTCCTCCTATACTAGGGTACCTCAAAAAGAAAAATAGAATTAAAAGATAAGTTTATTTTGGTGCAAAAAAAATTGAAATCCATGCATAATTTTTATAATATATACAGACCATAATTTTTTTTTTAAAGAGAAAGAGAAAGAGAAATAGGCAGAGAGAGAGTTCACTCCCCAGGTGCCCACAGTGGCCTTGCCTGGGCCAGAGCAGAGTCAGGAGCTGGGAACTCAGTCCAGTTCTTCCATGTGGGTGGCAGAAACCCAGCAACTCCAGCCCTCACTGCTGCCTGCCAGGGTCTGCATTACCAGGAAGCTGGAGTCAGGATCTAGAGGTGGCTGTTGAACCCTGGTACTCTAGAATGGGATGTGAACTTTTTTTAAGATTCCTTGTATGCACAAATTTCAAAAAATTTTGGCACCAAAATGAACAAACTTACCTTTTAATTTTCCACAAGCCTTTTTTTTTTCCTTGAGAGACAGAGAGATCAGCAGGGAAGGAGGGAGGGCCCCACTTCTTGAGCCGTCACCGTCACTGTCACCGTCACTGTCACCGCTGCCTCCCAGGGTCCGCATTCGCAGGAAGCTGAAGGCAGTAGCTAGAGCTGAGGATTGAGCACAGGCACTCTGAACTACCTGTGCATGTATATACTTATGATGGGGTTTACTTTATAAGTCAGGCACAGTAAGAGATGGCTGACAATGATAATAGAACAATTCTAACAACATACTCATTAAAAATTACTTAAAACTTATGAATTCTTTTTTTTTTTTTTTTAACAGGCAGAGTGGACAGTGAGAGAGAGAGACAGAGAGAAAGGTCTTCCTTTGCCGTTGGTTCACCCTCCAATGGCCGCCGCGGCCGGCGTGCTGCGGCCGGCGCACCGCGCTGATCCGATGGCAGGAGCCAGGAGCCAGGTGCTTGTCCTGGTCTCCCATGGGGTGCAGGGCCCAAGCACCTGGGCCATCCTCCACTGCACTCCCTGGCCACAGCAGAGAGCTGGCCTGGAAGAGGGGCAACCTGGACAGAATCCGGCGCCCCAACCGGGACTAGAACCCGGTGTGCCGGCGCCACTAGGCGGAGGATTAGCCTAGTGAGCTGCGGCACCGGCCATGAATTCTTTATTTCTGGAATATTCCACTTAGTATTTTTGAACCATGGTTGATTATAGGTACTGAAATAGAAAATAAAATCATGGATGAGTAGGGAATATTGTACTGTGTTTTATTAATCCTCTGAACAGTTGATGGATATTTGTGTTCACTTTTTGGTTGTTTTGAACAATGCTGTATGCATATTTATATGGAAATTTTTGTGTGGGTGGATGTGTGTTTTCATTTCTCTTGGGCTAGTTATTGATTTTTGAAGCCCTTTATATTGTGGTGAGATTAGCCTGTTGTGTGCATGCTGTACCAGCAGAGTTGAATAATTGTGACAGGTACTGTATGGTGCATAAATCCTACGGTAGTTATTATCTGTCTCTCTGAAAAAAAAAAAAAAAAGTTTTGCTGGCCCAGATCTCGCTAATGTCAGTAGCAGTAGAGAGAAATGGATGAATTTGGTAAATATTAAGAGGCAGAATTGATAAGACATGCTGACTAATGAGATATGGCAGTAAGGAGGAGAAAAAAGGAGTAAAGGATTATTCCCGGATTTCCTGTTTGGCAACCCAAGCAATAGTGGCTTGATTTGCAGAGACAGCCAATATTGGAAGCCAGTCAGATCTGGAGAAAGCTCAGGGCACAGCGGAAATAATCTCAGCTTTAGATATGCTGAGTTGAAGCAGTCTAGAAGACAACCATGGGACCTGTCTAGGAGGCAGTTCTATCCATGAGAGAGCCTGGGACAGGTTGGTGTCATCAGCATATAGGTGCAGAATGAAGTGAGGAGAATGAGAACAGAGGATCGAGGAATAAACCCTACAGACTTCCCTATATTTAAAGAATAGGTAAGAGGAAAAAGAACCTATAACAGAATCTCACAAGAATTCATCTGAGAGTTAAGAAGATACTTTGGGGACTATCTAAGGCTGTGTGCATGTATAGGTTCTAGTAGCAAACGTGTTTGGGCTAGCTTGAGCCAAAACAAGAAAGAACTGTATTTGCAGACCAGAGGGGCAGCTCCTAGAAGCCCAGCGCAAGAATGTGCTGCCGGGCCCCCCCGGGGGGAATTGGAACCAGGCTCTGGAATGCCGCCAGAACGCAGCTCACTGTCCACCCTTGCCTCTTGGGTTGCTCAGTCTCATTCCTGCTTTCCCCTCGCTCTCTGCTTTGGCTTGTACGCGTCTGTCTCACCTCCAGCCCCGCACCAGTTACAAGTTCAAGCAGACAGCAGAACTGTCTTTCTGAATTCATTTCAAATTACCTTTAGGAAAAAAGGAATCTGATCAGCTCAGCCCAGCCAATGAGTTCGCATCCCCATGCCTCATCCCAATAGCTGTGGTCAAGGGAACAGAATCGCCCAGTATGAATGCGTCCCCAGGGCCACTCTGCTAGGGCCGAATTGGGAAGTTTTCAGAAGCAAGAGACAAAGATTGGATCGTGTCATAAAAAGGTTGTGCTATAGAGGGAAGCTCGAGGTGCCTGTAGTCAGCTGTCTGTAGAGAAGGGAGGGAGTAAGCATTGTTAATTCTGCTGAAAGCACAGGCAAGGTAAGTACAAACTTACAGGAGATGTGAAAGCAGCAAAAATAAGGGGAAATGATTTTTTTTTCTTTTTTTACAGATAGACAGTGAGAGACAGAGAGACAGAGAGAAAGGTCTTCCTTTCCATTGGTTCCCCCCAAATGGCTGCCACGGCTGGCGCACTGTGCCGATTGAAGCCAAGAGCCAGGTGCTTCCTCCTGGTCTCCCATGTGGGTGCAGGGCCCAAGCACTTGGGCCATCCTCCACTGCACTCCCGGGCTACAGCAGAGAGCTGGCCTGGAAGAGGAGCAACCATTTCAGAATCTGGCGCCCCAATGGGGACTAGAACCCAGGGTGCCGGCGCTGCAGGCAGAGAATTAGCCTAGTGAGCCGCAGCACTGGCAAGTATTTTCATTTTTAATTGGAAAATAATTGGGACTGTATTGTATATGGAGTTTGTTTTTTAATTTTTTAAAAAAGATTTATTTATTTATTTATTTAAAAGAGTTACACTGAGAGAGAGAGAGAGAGAGGTTCTTCCACTGGTTTACTCTCCAATTGGCCGCAATGGGGCAGAGCTGCGCCGATCTGAAGCCAGGAGCCAGGAGCCTCCTCTGGGTTTCCCACGCGGGTGCAGGGGCCCAAGGACTTGGGCCATCTTCTACTGCTTTCCCAGGCCACAGCAGAGAGCTCGATCGGAAGTGGAGCAGCCGGGTCTCGAACCAGCGCCCATATAGGATGCTGGCACTTCAGGCCAGGGCATTAACCCGCTGCGCCACAGCGCCTGCCCCTGTTTTTTAATTTAGTATTTATGTGATCATTTTATGGGTCAGCTGGGCTGGGCCATGGTACTCAGATTTTTATTTTATTTATTTATTTTTTTGGTCAAGCGCTGTCTAGATGTTTCTGTGGAGGTATTTGTTTTAGATGAACATGTAAGTCAGTAGATTCAGAGTAAAGCTGATGATCTTCCACAGTGTGAGGGAGACCTGTCCAGACAGTTAAAGGCCTGGAGAGAAAATGCACCACTGACCTCCCCCACAGGAGAGGGTCGTGTCAGCAGACTGCCTGCGGCACGAGCTCCAACCCCAGCCCTGGCCTGGGCCTCTGGCCTGTTGGCTTGCCCTGCTGATTTTGGACTTGCCACCCTCTGCACTTGTAAGAGCCAGTTCCTGAGAATGAATTTCTGTCTGTACACACACACACTGTCAGTTCTGTTTCTCTGGAGGACCGTGACTGATACCTCGTCATGAGTTTTCCCATCAGTAAACACTCCTAGAAAACTTGAATGAATGAAAGACTTTCATATTCCTGCAAAACAGTTTTCGTTCTGTAGGACTGTGCTTATTGCCCCACTGAGAGGCAGAGAAGATAGGGCTGGCCCACGTCCCGCCACTGAGGAAGTTGACGCTTTGGCAGTCTGCCTGTGGTACAGCCCTGCGAGGAACGCTCCCTCGCCTGTGGGGCAGCTGGGTCATGTGTGGGACCTTGTCCTTAGGAAATGAGAATAGTACAGACTCGGATCTGGCTTCGCCACTGAAGGAGAAGTAAATTCAGAAGCCTTCCATCTGCTGTGTGGGCTAAAGGGCAGAGAAGCTGGTTTGCAGAAAAAAGAAGAATGAAGTGGGTGTGTTGACAAAGGTCCTGTGACGTTGTCCGCGGTGCAGTTCCTGTTCTTCTCCGAGCTCAGCCTCATTCCTCCTATGAGTACGAGATACTCTGTAGCCTTATGACACATCTCCTTTTTTTCTTCCTTGGATAGTTTAAGCTTGTTTCTATTTTTTACATTTTTAGAATTCCAGGACTTAAGAATACACACTGTAAATGGTGAGAGCCTGGCCTATGTAGTTCCGAAAGCCCGCATTCTTAACGACCACATTATAGCCAGAAAATGTTGATTTGTTCATTTTTACATGGTGAAGTGCTTTATGGGAAACATCTTTATACATGAGTTCCTGCTCACATTTTCATGTCCTTAGTGTCAAGTGGGAGAACTGTGAGGTCAGTGTAGACGGACATTCCAGTAGATGTGTTTGAGAACATGATATATCTCTCTGTTATGTTCCATCTCTGTCATCCGCTGTTTACAAATACTGTGTACTATCCCTTACCAGAATTCAAAAGAAATGTTTTTTTTTTTTTCTGGTATCTGCCTTTGTCCCATATTTTAGTTTCTAGGAAAAAAAAAAAACTTTTTAAATTTTTAAATTTTATCAACGAGACTTCTTGTAGTTGTTTTAATTGAAAGTCATTTTATTGACTGATTAAACTAACTTCACTGAATATAAGTGGAAAATGCTACAATATATACAATAATTCTGGTTGTGTATGATAGTTACACATATCAGGAAGAATAAAGTGTTGAGTAGAATAACTGAATAAGCATATAGATAAATTTCCTGTAATCAAGGATGTGCAATGAAAATATTAGATAACATGAAGTCAAAAGCACGTAGGGCAACATGTGACCTGTTTGTGTTTGGTATATTTTTGTTTTTATGTATTTGAAAATGAGATGGAGAACTTGTAAATTTTCACTTTCATTTTTTTCTTTTGACAAGATGTAAAGATCTAATTTGAGTAAAAACACTCTATTAGATAGAGGAAGTACATAAATTCAGTAGAAAAGACTGAATGTAGAAACCAGGAACCCCTGCCAGACTTAAAATTATTACTTATTTGTATAGCTACAAAAGTGCAAAGTCAGAAGCATGGTAAGTTGGAAAAGGTGTTAGACCAAGTCATGAGAATACTCACATAATATTAAATATTAATTTAGCATGGGGCCGGCGCTGTGGCTCACTTGGCTAATCCTCTGCCTATGGTGTTGGCATCCCATATGGGTGCTGGGTTCTAGTCCCAGTTGCTCCTCTTCCAGTCCAGCTCTCTGGTGTGGCCCGGGAGGGCAGTGGAGGATGGCCCAAGTGCTTTGGCACTGCACCTGCTTGGGAGACCAGGAAGAAGTTCCTGGCTCCTGGCTTCAGATCTGCCCAGCACTGGCCATAGTGACCATTTGGGGAATGAACCAATGGAAGGAAGACCTTTCTCTCTGTCTCTCTCTCTCTGTCTAACTCTGTCAAATAATATATATAATTCAGTAAATACAATAAGTATCAAATAATATATTTATTATATTAAATAATATATTTAACATATCTAATATAATAAATATCAAATAATATATTTACTATATTAAATAATATAGATATTATTTAACATTCCTGGGTCTGTTTATCTGTGAAGGGAGGGGTGTGTCAGGTTAATATCTTTAAGATCTATCTCTTCTGCTTCTAGTTAGGTGAAATTTGTACATGGCCTCCAATCTAAGAGAACCTTAAATAAAAATAATTGACACTCTGACCGCAGTGATCGGAGAAGTTAAACAGCACACTCAACTCTATATACACGAAGGGCAGCTCGGGCTCAGCGTCAGATTTGCTGGATTTGAATCCCAGGTGCGTAACTGCGCCCTTCACTGTCCTGGGCAGGCGCTTGACCGCTCTGTGCCTCAGTTGCATCTATAAAATGAGGTGGGGTACCTACCCCATAGGGTTTTTCCAATGATTATGTGACTAGTATCTATAAAGCTCTTTAGAACAGATCCTGGTGCATAGGGAATTGTATGTTACATAAAAAAATGGAAGATAAATCCATGTCCAATTCTCCCAAATTCTGCCTAGAACTGAATTTTTGCTTCAAAACTTCTGGCCAGATTAATGATCAGAAATAAAAGATTGGGTTAAGTAGACTAGAGGAAAGTAGAGAGTGAAGTGGAGGATGGAGAAGCAAGAGAAAGAATGGGGGAGTGGCCTAGGATTGAGCCGCCTGCATCCCACATGAGTACCAGGTTTGGTGCCTGACTCCAGATTGCTGCTGATGCAGGCCCTGGGAGGCAGCAGCGAGGGCTCAAGTTGTGGGGTCTGTGCCACCCACGTGGGAGACCTGGACTGAGTTTCTGGCCCCGGCCAGAAACTGTTACTTGCATCTGTGGCGTCAGTCGGTGTACGGGTGTACGGAAGCTCTTCTGTGTTTGTCTCAAATAAATACATTTAGGACTACTCTTTCCTTAAAAAGGGTGGGGGCTGGGGTGTGGGGGGAGAAAAAGAAAGAGAGGGAGAGAGAGTTGATCAGATTGATAAGACAGGAAAGGGGGAAGATGGTCTCTCTTTGTCCCCCTAATTCTCACTTTTAAAAAATTTTGCAGAAGCTAGAACTCTTACAGGATTGCTAGATTCACCTGTGTGGAAAACACAGAGTAAGTTTGCTATTGGAATGCATTTTGAAAATTACTGTTCTTAATTAGTCCTACTGAAGTGCTGAGGCAGCTCTTCCCCTACTGAAGAGCTGCCGTCAGCCCAGGCTAGATTTGGAAACAAAAATAAAAACAAAAACTCCAGGGAACCCACAGCAGACAGTGGAGAAGTCCTCTGGGACCTTGTAGCAGACAAGGCTGAATTATCCAGAGAGCACAGAAAACCAGCACTTCTGCAGGCAGTGAATTGGAAACTGCTTGGAAGCCTGGATTTAATGTTAGACCTCATTAACCAGCAGAGTAACAAGTAGTACTTCCCCAACTGTGGTTTGTGATATAAAATATATTTTAAATGTAATTTGTATGTGGTAAATTCTGTTGCTAAATTAACTCTCTGTAACAAGAGTTTGAAAGAGATACAGTAACAAAACATATCAGTTGAGAATAGGCAAAAAATGATTGAAAATATTTTCATTTGTATTTTTCTCATTAGTGTATACGTTAAATAACTTTATATGGGTGAATTTTTGTTTTACTTATATAAACTCATATGTTAGTCCACACTAGCCTATTACATAAAATGCCAGGAAGGGGGCTGGCATCATTGTGGCACAGCAGGTTAAGCCACCACTTGGGAAGCTGTACCCCATATCAGGGTGCCGGTTTGAGTCCATGATAGGCTACTGTGGGTTAGTTTTAGAAAGTGTCTATTACGGGGCTGCTGTTGTGGCACAGTGGGTAAAGCCACCATGAGCAGCGACTCTGGCATCCCACAAAAGTGCTGCTTCATGTCCTGGCTGCTCTGTTTCCAATCTAGCTCCCTGCTGATGGCCTGGAAAAAGCAAAGGAAGATGGCCTAAGTGTTTGGGCTCTTACACTCACATGGGAGACACAGATGGAGTTCCTAGCTCTGGAGAGTGAACCAGAGGATGGTAGATCTTTCTATCTCTCCCTTTCTCTAACTGCCTTAAAAATCAATCTTTTAAAAATATTAATTTTATAGTATATTTTATTTATAAATATATATTTATTTTATTTTTATATTAGTTTTAAAAACTTAAATTAGGCCGGCACCGCGGCTCACTAGGCTAATCCTCCGCCTTGCGGCACCGGCACACTGGGTTCTAGTCCCGGTCGGGGTGCCGGATTCTGTCCCGGTTGCCCCTCTTCCAGGCCAGCTCTCTGCTGTGGCCAGGCAGTGCAGTGGAGGATGGCCCAAGTGCTTGGGCCCTGCACCCCATGGGAGACCAGGATAAGTACCTGGCTCCTGCCATCGGATCAGTGCGGTGCGCCGGCTGCAGCGCGGCAGCCATTGGAGGGTGAACCAATGGCAAAGGAAGACCTTTCTCTCTATCTCTCTCTCTCTCACTGTCCACTCTGCCTGTCAAAAAAAAAAAAAAAAAAAAAAAAAAAACCAAAAAAACAAAAAAAACTTAAATTAAAGAATCCTTACCTAATATTTTTTAAAATACTTGTTTGTTTATTTATTTATATGAAAGAGTGACAGAAAGAGGGAGAGATAGAGAGATCTTCCATCTGCTGGTTCACTCCCCAAATGGCCTCAATGGCTGAGGCTAGGTCAGGCTGAAGCTAGAAGCCAGGAGCTTCTTCTGGGTCTCCCACATTGATGCAGTGCCTCAAGCACTTGGGCCATCTTCTGCTGCTTTCCCAGGCACATTAGCAGGGAGTTGTATTGGAAGTAGATCGGCCAGGAGTTGAACCAGCACCCATATGCCACTGGCAGCGGCTTTACCTGCTATGCCACAACCCAGCCCCTAGCTAGTATGTTAGGTAAGCTTTGGAAATTTCCTTATTTAAGTTTATTCAAATTGATTTTCACATTGCAATTATTATGATAGATTCCACAGATACTGTGAGAACTAAAAGTTAACACAGCCCATATTTGAGTCTAGGAACTAAAGATATTATAGGGCTGAAATCCTTCATGGCTGAAGGCTTCAGTGTACTTCAGCAAGTGTTAAACTGACTGCCTGCTATGAGCCGGACACTGTGGTGGTCTCTGGTAACACACCCATAGGCCAGACTTCAGTTCCTGCTCCCATGGAACTTCTATTATGGAGGAGAGGGAATACCAGAAAATAATTAGAATAAGTCATACTGTGTTGAGCATGCATCTATATACCATATATAAATGTATAATACATGTCAATACATGAATACACTTGTGTCAGAGATAAGCGTCGTGGGGAAAGCAAAGCAAGGAGGGTCCCTGGGCAATCCCAGGGAGTGGGCTTGTGACTGTAGAAACCTCGCAAAGTAGCATTTAAAGCAGGTCTTGAAGGAGGCCAGGGAATAAGCCGTACGAATATCTACAGGAAATGTGTTCCCAGCACAAGGGCCAGAGAGGAGGCCACTGCTGGGATGTGGAGATGAAATCAAAGGAGTAGGGCCAGGAATGTATTTATTTTCCTTTTTAAAAAATTGAGGCATGGGTGTTAACCCACTGCACCACAGCGCCGGCCCCATGCCTCAATTTTTTAAAATTTTTTTTTCTTTTAAAATTGATTTATTTGAGGCCTGGGAAAGCAGTGGAAGATGGCCCAAGTCCTTGGACTCCTGCACCCACCTGGGAAGACCTGGAGCAGGCTCCTGGCTCCTGGCTTCGGATTGGCACAGCTCTGGCCATTGCGGCCAATTGGGGAGTGAACCATCAGATGGAAGACCTCTCTCTCTCTCTCTGCCTCTCCTTCTCTGTTTAACTCTGACTTTCAAGTAAATAAATAATTCTTTAAAATAAAATTGATTTATTTGAAAGGCAAAGTTACAGAGAGAGGGTGAGAGAGAGAGAGAGAGAGAGATCTTCCATTCTGTGGTTCACTCTCCAGATGGCTGCAGCTGTTGGAGTTGGGTCAAGTTGAAACCAGGAGGCTAGAACTCCATCTGGATCTCCCACATGAGTAGCAGGGACTCAGGGACTCGGCCATGTTCTGCTGCTGTTCCAGTCCCATTAGCAGGGAGCTGGATCAGGAATGGAGCAAGTAGGACTTGAACTGGCGCCCATATGGGATGCTGGCATTGCATGAAGCTTAATCGCTTAATCACAATGTTGATCCATGTTTTGACTTTTTTTTTTTTTTTTTTAGACAGGCAGAGTGGACAGTGAGAGAGAGAGACAGAGAGAAAAGTCTTCCTTTACCATTGGTTCACCCTTCAATGGCCGTTGCGGCCAGCGCACCACGCTGATCTGAAGCCAGGAGCCAGGTGCTTCCTCCTGGTCTCCCATATGGATGCAGGGCCCAAGCACTTGGGCCATCCTCCACTGCCTTCCCGGGCCACAGCAGAGAGCTGGGCTGGAAGAGGGGCAACTGGGACAGAATCCGGCGCCCCAACCGGGACTAGAACCCGGTGTGCCAGCGCCACTAGGTGGAGGATTAGCCTAGTGAGCCGCGGCGCCGGCCTAGAAATCAGTAGTTCTTTTAAAAATTTTTTTTTAATTTATTTTTGTTTGTTTGAAAGGCAGAGAGAAAGAGACAGAGAGAGATCTTTAATCTTCTGGTTCATTCCTCCAGTGCTTACCACAGCCAGTGCTAGGCCAGGCTGAGAACAGAGCCCTAAACCAAATCGGGATCTCTCACATAGGTAGTAGGAACCCAGATGCGTAGCCATCATCTGCTGCCTCCTATGGTGTTCATTAGTATGAAGCCAGAACCATTTTTCATATTCCTGTTGCCCATTTGTATTTCTTCTTTTAAGAAATGTCTATTTAGCTCTATTGCCTTTTTTAAAAAATAAGAAATATATAATTTTAAATTTTAATTTTAAAAATTTATTTCAGAGGGAAAGAGAACATGTTTTGGGCTGACACTGTGGCGTAGCAGGTAAAGCCACCATCTGCGGCTCCAGCATCCCATATGGGCTCCAGTTTGAGACCCAGCTGCTCCACTTTCAGTCCAGCTCCCTGCTAATGCACCTGGGAAAGCAGCAGAGGATGGATGGCCCAAGTGCTTGGGCCCCTGCACCATATAGGAAACCAGGAAGAAGTTCCTGCTTCTGGCTTCAGATCTGCCTAGCTCTGGCCATTGGGGGGATTTGGAGAGTGAACCAGCAGGTGAAAGATTTCTCTGTCGCCCTCTCTCTCTTTATAACTCTGCCTTTCAAATAAATAAAAATAAATCTTGAGAAATAAAAAAAAAAAAAGAACATGTTTACTCTTCGGAAGTCTGCAATGGCTAGGATTGGGCTGGGCCAAAGCCCTGTAACTCAGTCCGGGTGCCCCGCGTTGGTGACAGGAATCCAATGACTTGAGCCATTGCTGCTGCCGCCGAGGAACTGCGTAAATGGGAAGCTGGAGTCAGGAGCCAGATATTAAACTCGAGCATGGGACACGGGCATCTTAACCACTAGTCTGAATGCTGCCCTTAGTGCCCATTTTAAAACCCTGTTGTTACTGTGGTTGTTGTTGCTATTGAATTATTGAGTTCCTTATATATTCTGGATATTAATGCCTTCTCAAATGTATAACTTTAAAGTATTTTTTTACCATTCTGTAGGTTTTTCTCTTCACACTATTATTTTCTTTTTTTTTTTTTTTAAAAAAGATTTATTTGAAAGGCAGAGTTACAGAGAGAGAGAGACAGAGAGAGAGAGAGAGAAGGTTTTCCATCCTCTGGTTCACTCTCCAGATAACCTCAATAGCCAGAGTGTGCCAATCCAAAGCCAGGAATCAGGAGTTTCTTCTGGGTTTCTTCTGGTGCAGGGGCCCAAGAACTTGGGCCATCTTCTGCTGCTTTCCGAGACACATTGACAGGGAGCTGGATTGGAAGTGGAACAGCTGGGTCTCAAGCTGGCGCCCATATAGGATCCCGGCATCGCAGGCAGTGACTTAATATGCTGCACCACATCTCTGGCCCCTGTTCCACTTCTGACCCAGCACCCTGGTAATGACCTAGGAAGGCCGCAGGTGATAGCCTAGGTGACTGAGCCCCTGACACTTACGTGGGAGACCCAGAGGAAGCTCCTGGCTTTGGCCTGGCCCAGAGCTGGCTGTTGTAGCCATTTGGGGCATGGGCCACTATTTGGAAGATCTCTCTGTCTCTGTCTTTCCGTAACTCTGCCTTTCAAATAAATATAATAAATCTTTTAAACACAGGAAAAAAATAAGGCAGAGTGACAAAGAAAGGGAGAGATACAGAATCACTCCCCAAGTGGCCACAACTGCAGGGGCTGGGCCAGGGTGAAGCCAGGAGCCAGGACCCCCTCCGGGTCTCTTGTGTGGTTGGTAGGGATGCAAATACTCAGGCCATCATCTGCTGCCTTCCCAGGCACATTAGCAGGAAGCTGGATTGGATGTGAAATAGGTAGGACTCCATTCAGCACTCCCATGTGGATGGGAGCATCTCAAGTGGTTTTGGTCTGTATTTCCTCAGTGACTAGACGTTGAGCTTATATTCATGAGCTTGTTGGCCATGTGTATGTTTCCTTTGGAAAAATGTGTATTCAAGTCTTAATCCATTTTTTTCTTTCCTTTGTTTCTGATAGACAGACAGACAGAATGAGAGCTCTCATACGCAGGAACCTAATTATTGTGCCATGTCCACACCTTCTAAGTCTGCAGGAAGTTGAAGTCAGGTGTTGGGAGCAGGAGTTGAAGTCAGGCTGTCTGATGTAGGATGTACACCTTCCTTGCCACACTAAATGCCCAGTCCTGTTTGGTTTCTTTCCTTTTCTTGTGTGTGCATTTAGTGTCCTATTTAAGAATCTGTCCTCTCATCCAAGATCATAGAAATAGATCCCTGTGTTTTCTGCTTGGAGTTTATGGTTTTAGCTGTTTGAGTGTGGATCCTTCCTGAGTTAGTTTTTGTATATGGTGTGAGATAAGAGTCCAGCTTCCTTCTTTTGATATTCTGGCACTATTTGTTAAAGAGACTGTTCTTTCTTCATTGAGTGATCTTGGTACCTTTGTTGAAAATCAGTTAACCATAGATACGTGCGTTTGTCTTTGGACTCCCAATTCCATTGCATTGGTGTATACTGTCGCTTCTTGGGCGGGTTATACACTGTTTTGATTCCTGTAGCCATTTTGAAATCTAAAGGTGCGAGTCCTCCATTCCTTTTCAGTGTTTTGGCTGTTCAGGGCCTCTTACATGTGTGTAATTCAATGATCCTGAGCTTTCCTGTATCCGCACAAAGGGCAGAGTGCCACTTAACACCATGGCACTGTCAGGGAAGAGAGGGCTGTACAGGGCCGGATTCAGGCACTCCTCTTGCAGAGGCCCTTTTGTTGTGGGGCCATATTGAAAGTATGTCTCCTGCCTGCCCTTCCGTGTGCCAGGGATTGAATCTGTTCTGTAGAGGCAAAAACGAGAGTGTAGAAACATAAGATTTAACGCACTTGTTCGTTCTTTAATGTCTGCTCTGTGCTGTTGCTTACAGCTGATGGGAACGCAGTGGGGAGGAAAAACATTCTTGTATGTGTGGAGTTGCACAGTATTGTATTGTAAGTCGGTTTTCACTTGCTTGTTTCTATCTAATTTAATTTCTTTAATTCATTTTACTTTTTGTTTCCCTTTAGTATCCTCTTCTATATGGACTGATTCTTATTCCCTGCTGGTGCTCTCTAGTTTGCCTAAGTAGAATTTACATGGGAATGCACTCCATTCTGGTAAGGAAAACCTCATGTTCTTAATGCCTGATTTTTTTTTCCAATACTGACATGCAATTTTATAATATTTGGTCATTTACAAACTTATTTGAAACCTAAGTGAGAAAATATCATTATTGTAAGTCTCCTAACTTTGTTTTGCAAAAATATCAACGTGTTGCTTTGAAAAGTACTAAGTGCAATCAAAGTTTCAAGCAGTCACAATAGCCAGGTGTTACACTCAGGACAGTATTTCTTCCTCCCTTCAGTCCCCGTTTGTTGTTTTTTTAACTCTTTTCTGTCACTGAATCAAAACCAACAATGTGAGTTCAGGAACCAAGGAGGATGCTAAGTATTAGTGAAGACCCAGTGACTAGATATTAAGTGAACTTACACTCTTCTGGTGCCAGTTGTGTTTACCTATTAGGTTGGACTTGGCTTCTCTTTTCCGTGCATACTTTACGACTCATAGGAGGTGTTCTGAGAAGGGCAGTACGAGGACCTTGCTCCGCTTGCAGCCACACCTGCTCATTTCCCCTCCTCTCCGTCCCTGTTATCATACCTTGAGTTCCAACCTGCGTCGGGTCTGCCCCAGATTACTGCAATAGCTTCTCAACTGTTGGCCCTACTTCCAGTTTGACTGCTTTGTCCAATATGCAGTGTCCTGCTTAGTAGACTGCCCAAGACACGAGCATAGCACCATACTGAGTTGCTGAGGTTTTCTCAGATGCAGTACGTGTTTCTTAACCTCTGTGATATTATGGTTGCTGTAACCTTTGCCCTGGCAGCTACCTCATTCATTCTTCAAGACTCACTACAAATGTTCTTACCTCCTAAATCCCATGTTGCCCTCTCCAGCTTGCCTTTCGAGATTGGTTAGGCGACCCTTCTCCCACTTAGCCTAAATTGTGATTGCTTTTTCTTTTATCTGTCAACTACAATAGACTATACAGTTCTTGAAACAGTAACTGTGTTTTCTCCATCCTTAACATCTCACCTCCTATCTCTAAGAATATAGCAAATATTATATTGTAGATGAAGAATCAAAAAAAGGGGGAGAAATATGAACTAATTCATGGAATCCAAAAATTTTGAATGGATTCTATTAAATTGTTCTTGCCCTTAACAACAGTGTAACATTTTTAGAATTTTATGCTTATTGAAATATCCCACTAGTCTTTACTAGTTTTATAATCAAACCAATGATCACATTTCTATGTGAACTGTTGATATTTCTCACAAAAATAATGTTACCTATCCTCTGTGCCTTGTTTAGAATTATTCCCTTCCACCTCCAAGTTAGCAGCAGCACTTCTGGAAAGCCATCAAATGGTTATGCATCTTTCCCTGGTGGTAAAAAATGAATTCCTAATATTTCTTGGAGGAAAATATACCAGACTATCATCCCTAGATTCATTATAGTTGTATAAGGAGGAACAAAATTCTGATTATATTGAATACATAATCTCAGAGATACTGTTCTTTTTATTTTTTTCAAGGGTTTATTTATTTGAAAGGCAGAGTGACAGAGAGAAAGGGAAGGGAGTGGTAGAAGCTGAAGGAGGGAGAGAGCAAGCTTCTATCCGCTGGTTCACTCCCCAGATGACCACAACAGGTCAGGGCCAGGCTGAAGCCAGGAGCCAGGAACTCCATCTTGGTCTCCCATGTGGCTGACAAGACCCAAGCACTGGGTCCATTTTCTACTGCCTTCCCAGAAGCATTAGCAGGAAACTGGATCAGAAGTGGAACAACTAGGACTCAAACCGGCACTGCCCTGGGATTCTGGCCTTTGGGGTGGAGGTGGCATAACCCATTGCACCAGAATGCCAGCCCCTAATAGTGTTCTTTTTAAGCAAATAGAATGTTTAGTGGGTTGGTCAAATATCCAGGCCGAATTCAGTTCACTTTTTATATTTGAATGGCAGGGACCCAAGTACTTGAGCCATTACCTGCTGCTTCCCAGGGTGCACATTAGCAGGAAGCTGGGACGGGGAGCAGGAGCGGGGCTCAAACCCAGGCGCTCTGGTAGGGGGTGTGGACTTCCCACTGTGATGTAATCACTGTGCCAATTGCCTGCCCCTTGGAGGGTTTTTTATTTTTTAAGATTCATCTATTTATTTGAAAGGCGGAGTTACAAAGACATAGGAAGAGACAGAGATAAGAAGTGATTTTTCATCTGATGTTTCACTGCCCAAATGGCAGCAACTGCTGGAGCTGGGCTAATCCAAAGCCAGGAGCCAGGAGTTTTTCCGGGTCTCCCACATGAGTGCAGGACCCCAAGCACTTGAGCTGTCTTCTGCTGCTTTCCCAGGCCATAGCAGGGAGCTAGATGGGAAGTGGAGCAGCCGGGACTCAAACCGGTGCCAATATGGGGTGCTGGTGCCACAGGCAGAGGCTTAACCTACTATGCCACAGCACCAGCCCCTGCTCTACTTCTGATCCAGCTCCTTGCTAATGGAGCAGTGGGAGATAAACAAAGTGCTTGGGCTCCTGCCACCACATGGGAGACCCGGATGGAATTCCTGGCTCCTGGCTTCATTCTGGCCCAGCCCCAACTGTTGCAGCCATTTGGGGAATGAACCAGTGGATGGAAGATCTTCCTCTCTCTCCCTCTCTCTCTCTCTTGCCTTCTCTTCCTGTAACTTCCTTTTAAATAAATAAATGAATCTTAAAAAAATAAACAAACAAAGTTTGTTTATTTAAAAGATAGAGATCTGTCATCTGCCAGTTCACTCAACCACATGCCCACAACAGCCTGGGCTAGCCCAGACCAACCCAAGGCAGGGAGTGGCAAACTCAGTTTGGGTCTCCCACATAGGTGGCAGGGACCCAAGTATCTGAGCTGTCACTTGCTGTCTTCCAGGAATTGCATTAGCAGGAAGCTGGGATCAGAAATGTCGCCTGGACTCAAACCCAGGCACTCCAACATGGGATGTAGGCATCCCAAAGAGTTTCTTAACCACTGTGCCCAGTGCTCTGCCCTGATTTATTTTTATATATGAAATGCTTTACAAATATATGTATCATGGGGGCTGGCATTGAAGCAGGGTGGGGTAAGCTGCTTCCTGGGAAGCCTACATTCCATACTGGGTGCCAGTTTAGGTCCCAGCTACTCTGCTTCAGATCCAGCTTCCTGCTAATGGACCTGGGAAAGCAGCAGAACATGGCCCAGGTGCTTGGGCTCATGCCACCCATGTGGGTAATCTGATTGGAAGATCTGGTCTCTCTACTTTTTTCTTTTTTTAATTAATTAATTAATTTGAAAGAGTTACAGAGAGAGAGGGAGAGAGAGGGGAGGGGATCTTTCATCCACTGGTTCACTCCCCAAATGGCTGCAATGGCCAGAGCTGGGCCAATCTGAAGCCAGGAGCCAGGAGCTTCATCTGGGTTTCGCATGTGGGTGCAGGGGCCCAAGGACTTGGGCTGTTCTCTGCTACTTTTCCAGGTGCATTAGCGGGGAGCTGGATCAGAAGTGGAACAGCCGGGATTCTAACCAGCGCCCATATCATATGCCAGCACCGCAGTTGGCAGCTTTACCTGCTGTGCCACAGCACCTGCCCGCTACTTTTCAAATAAGTGCAAAAAAATCTTTAAGAACAAAATTTATGTGTCATCCTTGCACAGGGATTATACTAATTTCTGTATTCCAAATTTTAAAATGTATGTGTTGCTGAAGCAAGCACTGAACTATGTTTTAAAACATACTTGGAGGGGGCAGTGGTGTGGCGTAGCAGGTAAAGTCACCACCTTCAGTGCCGGCATCAAATATGGGCACCAGTTTGAATCCCAGTTGCTCCACTTCCAATCCAGCTCTCTGCTATGGCCTGGTAAAGCAGTAGAAGATGGCCCAAGTCCTTGGGCCCCTGCACCCACAGGGGAGACCTGGAAGAAGCTCCTGGCTCCTGGCTTCAGATCAGCGCAGCTCCAGCCATTGTGGTCATCTGGGGAGTGAACCAGCAGATGAAGACCTCTTTCTCTGCCTCTCTTTCTTTCTCTGTGTAACTGACTTTCAAATAAATAAATAAATAAATCATATATATATATATATATATATATAAAAATTGGTATCTTCACTTTTTTTAAAGACTTATTTATTTATTGTCCAAGTTACATAGAGAAAGAAGGAGAGGCAGAGAGAGAGAGAGGTCTTCCATCCATTGGTTCACTCCCCAATTGGCCGCTATGGCCAGAGCTGTGCCAATCCAAAGTCAGGAGCCAGGAGCTGCTTCCGTGGGTGCAGGGACCCAAGAACTTGGCCATCTTCTACTGCTTTCCCAGCCATAGTGGAGAGCTGGATTGGAAGTGGAGCATCCAGGACTCGAACCGGTGCCCATATGGGATGCCGGCACTGCAGGCTTACCCACTATACCACAGCGCCAGCCCCATCTTTGTTTATCATCAGATTATCATGGGGAGTATACCCTATACATTTCTCATAGGTGCTTAGAAACCACACTGTCTAATCATTTGTCTTTAATAACACTAATAGAGCTCTAATGTGCTGTAAATAATTTATAAGGGACATTTCATTCAGTATTTGTCATGTGCTTTCCTAGTGTTAGAATCCAAAGAGCAACAGTTTAATTTCAACATCTGTCTACTTTCCTAAATTGGTATTCTTAATCCCCAGAAAAGTAAATAGTACCCCATTTATTTTCTTCATTTGTTGTAAAACCTAGCTCTCAAAACATAAGTTGTGGGGCTGGCACTGTGGCACAGTAGGTTAAGTGTCTGCCTACAGTGCTGGCATCTCAAATGGCCACTGGTTCAAGTCCCAGCTGTTCCACTTCTGCTTCAGCTCCCTGCTAGTGGCCTGGGAAATTAGTGGAAGTGGCCCAAGCGCTTAGGCCCCTGCACCCACGTGGGAGACGCAGAAGAATCTCCTGGCTGCTGGCTTTGGATCGGCCTAGCTCTGGCCATTGGGGCCATCTGGGGAGTAAAACAGCAGATGGAAAATCTCTCTGTCTTTTCCTCTCTCTGTATCTGCCTCTCAAATAAATAAATAAATAATTTTTTTTATTTTTTTAATTAAAAATTAAATTTTAATTAACAATTAAAAAAATATGGGGGAGAGAGGGACAGACAGATAGTTTGATCTTCCATCTGCAGGTTCATTCCCCAAACTGTCACATTGTTCTGGACTGAGCCAGTTTTCTTTAAACACTGATTAAGGTAATCGTTAAGTTTGATTACATTTGGACACTTCTGAAAAAGAAAAAAGACGTTCTTCATATTTATTCTGCGGATAGCAAGAGTGAAGTGGGGTTTCCTGGGAAGCCATGTCAGGCTGGTTGTGATGATTAAACGTGACAATAATCATTAAATAGTAAGGCAGTGCTTTTAGTAAGAAAATATGATTATTATTATTCCCTGAAAATGCCTTTGGGCCAAGTTTTAAGAAATTATGTATCATCTGTTTTTTCTAAGGAGTTCTTGTCAAACAAAAGTACATAGTCAACATGATGAGTCTAAGAAATTATTTTACCTGTCTTAATTTAACCAGACATGTATTTCCCACTTACTGGTGTGCCCTGCACTGGGGATGCATGCATAAACAGGATGAACATTGACTTTCTCTTAGAGTCAGTCCAGTATGTAATATAACTGTAATACAGTGGTTTTCCACTGAGGGGTACATTGGAATCACTGGGAGAGTTTTTTAAGTACTGATGCTGTAACCATACTTCAATTCATTTAGATCAGAATCGTGAGGACTGGACCAACCTTCAGTACTTTTGTGAAGTTCCCCAACTGATTTTCATTTGCAACAAGGGTTGTGGACTTTGTGTGTGTGTGTGTTTTTCTTTTTTAAGAAATAGACAAGAAATGAATGGAAGGGGCCAGCGTTGAGATGCGGTGGTTGACTGCCGCTCACCATGGTGGCTTCCATGTTGGAGTGCTGGTTCCAGTCCTGGCTCCAGGGCTTCCTGTCCAGCCTTCTGCTAATGTGCCTGGGAAGTTAGCTGATGATGACCAAAGTGCCTGGGCCTGTGTCACCCATGTGGGAGATCAGGATGGAGTTGCTGGCTCCTGGCTTCTGCCTATCCCAGACCTGGATGTCGCAGCCATTTGGGGAATGAACCAGCAGATCAAAGATCTCTCTCTCTCTCTCCTCTCTCTCATTGCTGTGACTTTCCAACAAACAAATACTTTTTATAAAAAGAAATTTTATGTGTGATTGGGTAGAAAACTAGGTAGGGACCCAACATCTTGAACCAACACCTGCTGCCTCCCAGGGTGTGTGTTAGAAGGGAGGCTGGAATTGGGAGTGGCGCTGAGACTGGAACCCAGGTACTCCAATTTGGGAAATGGGAGTCCCAAGCCATGTCCTAACCTCTGTGCCAAATGCCTGCCTTTAGCCTAATGCATTTGATTGAAAGGACTGGTCATTAATCACCATCACTTGTGGGGTGTGTACTATATCAGGCTCTATATTGACTAGGATATGCGTTTTCTTGAACTTACAGAGTTTTTAGAGCAAGGAAAGCAATCTTACAAGTTATCAGTTAGCTATTTGAGTTTTTTCTCAAATATAATAATAAGAAACTCCATGAAGTGGAAACATTTTTTAAAGATTTATTTTATTTATTTAAAAGACAGAATTAGAGTCAGAGAGAGATCTTCATCTGCTGGTTCACTCCCCAAGTAGCTGCAACATCTGGAGCTGGGCCAGGCCAGAGCCAGGACCCAGGAGGTTCTTCCAGGTCCCTGACATGAGTGCAGGGGCCCAAGCACTGGGGCCATCTTCCGCTGATTTCCCAGCCACATTAGCAGGGAGCTGGATGAAGTGGAGCAGCTGGGACTCGAAGCAGTGCCCATATGGAATGCCAGTGTTGTGGCAGTTTTATGCACTTTTTTTTTGTTTAAATTTTTATTTATTTGAAAGTCAGAGTTACAGAGAGAGAGAGAAGGAGAGGCAGAGAGAGAGAGAGAGAGAGAGAGAGATGGGGGGGGGGGGTCTTCTGTCCGCTGGTTCACTCCCCAGTTGGTGGCAATGGCTAGAGCTGCGCTGATCTGAGGCCAGCAGCTTCCTCCAGGTCTCCCATGTGGGTGCAGGGGCCCAAGGACCTGTGCCATCTTCTACTGCTTTCCCAGGCCATAGCAGAGAGCTGGATCAGAAGTAGAGCAGCCAGGACTCGTACCAGCCCCAGTAGTGGTTTTAACAGCTACACCACAATTCTGGCCCCAAAATGGAAATATTAAAAAGCTAGGATTCTAACTTGAATGTTGAAATGAGCAGAATAATTTTTCCCGCCCAAAATAGTAAGAGAAATGACAAACTAGGATGGTAAGAGCTGGAATTGGTAAGAAAACCATATATAATGTAGAAAAGATTCTCTAAGCAAATAGGTGTTACCTTGTAAAGACCAATAAAATAGTTAAACCTGGGCAAAATAAGGGAAAAAGCTAAAAGGCAAAAAATAAACAATATTATCAATTAAAATGAAAACATGAACATTTGTGCCCAGAATTTAACTAATAATTAAGAGAATCTTAGAACCAAGTTTATTCTAATAAATTCTAAAATTCTAATGAAATGGACAGCTTGCTAGAAAAATCTAGCTGACCCAAAAAGAACTAGTTACAAAAGAAACAATTACTAAGGGTTGGCATTGTGCAGCGGATTAAAGTCCTGGCCTGCAGCACCAGCATCCCATAGGGGGGCTGGTTCGAGTCCTGGCTACCCCACTTCTGATCCAGCTCCCTGCTAATGCACCTGGGAAAGAAGCGGAGGATGGCCCAAGTCCTTGGGCCCCTGCATCCACTTGGGAGACCCAGAAGAAGCTCCTGGCTTCGGATTGGCTCAGCTCCAGCTGTTGCAGCCTTTGTGGAGTGAACCAGTGGATGGTAGACCTCTCTCAGTCTTTTCCTCTCTTTTGGTAACTCTTTCAAATAAATCTAAAAAAAAAAAAAAAAAGGAAAAAAAAAAAAAAGAAACAACTACTAAAGAAATAAAATCCTTCGTGTAAGATTTACCCATAGGATTGGGTAACTTTCTAAAGTGAAGGGTGTTCTGTTCTTGCTTGGGTTGGTGATAATATAAGTGTATACATTTATCAGAATTCATCAGGGAAAGCAGTGGAGGGTGGCCTAAGTACTTGAAAATAGAGTCAAATTTAACTTATCACAAAGAGCTTATCATAAAGATAGTTTTAGGAAATAGTTAAGTTGCAAGATGAAAAGTTCAAGTTTTAATTTAAGAACCTACCATTTAAAATTATCTATACCCCCACTTGTAAAAGTGTCTCAAATATTTATATTTGCTGTTATTAAAATCTTACCCAAATTATGCATGAGAACCACCACAAGTTCTCATGCTCAATCACCATATCAGGGCTCAACTAGAGACATAGAACCTGTAGGAGATATACAAGGGTACTTCAAATAATGTGGGAACAAATGGAGCTAAAAGATAAGTTTATTGGGGCAAGTACTGTGGCACAGTGGGTTAAGTCACCATCTACACTGCCAGCATCCCATATGGGCATCGGTTCAAGTCCTGGCTGCTCCACTTCCAATCCAGCTCCCTGCCAGTATGCCCTGGGAAGGCAGTAGAAGATGACCCAAATGCTTGAGGCCCTGTCACCCATGTTGGAGACAGATGAAGCTCCACATGGGAGACCTGAATGAAGCTCCTGGCTTCAGCCTGGCCCAGCGCTGGCCACTGTGGCCATATGGGGGTGAACCAGCAGATGGAAGATTCTCTGTCTCTGTCTCTCTGTCTTTGTCTCTCTTTGTAACTTTGTCTTTCAAATAAATGAATAAATCTTTAGGAAAAAAGAGCCTGCTGCTGAGTTGTAGTGGATGCTCCTGAGAAGTGACTGCTGTCTTTGGCTGCACAGAGCACAGTGTCGTGAAAGGCGTGCTTTGGGGAGCACGATGTGGCGTATCAGGTTAAGCTGCTTCTTGGACACCACATCTTTGTACCAAAGTGCCAGTTCCTGTCCCAGCTTCTTCGATTCTGCTCCCACATCCTGCTGATGCACCTTGGGAGGCAACGCATGGTGGTTCAAGTACTCAAGTTCCTGACAGCCATTGGGAGGCCGCGCTGGGCTTCCTGACTCCTGGCTTCAGCCTAACCCAGCCTTGGCTGTTGTCATCTGAGGAGTGAACCAGCTCAGAGAGGATCTCTCTCTCCCTTTCTCTGTGTCACTCTGCCTTTCAAATAAAATAGTCTTTTAAAAAAATAGCTTTGGTGCAATGATGACTTTATTTTTACTTATTTACTTTTGTTGATTTGAGGGGCAGAGAGACAGATGGCAAACCAACAGATTTTCCATCTGCTTAGTGACTCTCCAAAAGCCCACACCAATCAGGGCTGGGCCAGATGGAAGGCAAGAGCCAGGAACTCAGTCTTGGTCTCTGTATGGGTGGCAGGTACCCAAGAACTTGAGCCATCGCTTGCTGCCTTCCTGGGTGTATGTTAGTAGGTAGCTGGAATCAGAAACAGCTGATCGTGTGTGTGTGTGTGTGTGTGTGTGTGTGTAGGTAGCTGGAATCAGAAACAGCTGATCGTGTGTGTGTGTGTGTGTGTGTGTAGGTAGCTGGAATCAAACAGCTGATCAGTGTGCTTGTGTGTGTGTGTGTGTGTGTGTGTGTGTAGGTAGCTGGAATCAGAAACAGCTGATCAGTGTGCGTGTGTGTGTGTGTGTGTGTGTGTGTAGGTAGCTGGAATCAGAAACAGCTGATCAGTGTGCGTGTGTGTGTGTGTGTGTGTGTGTGTAGGTAGCTGGAATCAGAAACAGCTGATCAGTGTGCATGTGTGTGTGTGTGTGTGTGTAGGTAGCTGGAATCAAACAGCTGATCGTGTGTGTGTGTGTGTGTGTGTGTGTGTGTATTTCTGTCTCCTCTCTGCCTTTGAGATGGGGTTGTGGAGTGGGTTGTCACCATCTGCAAAGCTAGAGTTCATATCCATTCAAGTCCTGGCTGTTCCACTTCCAATCCAGCTTCCTCCTTATACACCTGGGAAAGCAGCAGAGGATGGCCCAAGTCTTTGGGCCCCTGAAACCATGTGTGAGACCCAGATGGAATTCCAGGCTCCTGGCTTCAGCCTGACCCAGCCCTAGCCACTGGGGCCATGTAGGGCCATTTGGGGAATGAACCAGCATGCAGAAGATGATTTATCTGTCTATCGCTCCCTCTGCAACTGTGCCTTTCAAATACATAAATCTTAAAGAAAGAGAAAAAGAAGAAAACAGCTAGGACTTAAACCCAGCATTCTGATAAGGGATCAGGCTTCCCAAGTGGAATCCCAACCACTCATAAACACCTGACTCTCGGTGAGCTTAGACAAAAATAGGGAGTGGAAACAGTGAATGTAAGCAACTGTAATAGTAAGTAGATCCCAGGGGTGTGTGTTTGTGTAAAGATTTACTTATTTATTTATTTGAAAGTTACAGAGAGATCTTCAATCTGCTGGTTCATTCCCCAAATGGCCTCAATGGCCAGAGCTGGGCTGATCCGGAGCCAGGAGCTTCTTCTGGGTCTCCCATGTGGGTGCAGGAGCCCAAGGACTTGGGCCATCCTCTGCTGCTTTCCCAGGTGCATTAGCAGGGAGCTGGATTGGAAGTGGAGCAGCCAGGTCTCAAACTCATATGGGATCCTGGCACTGTGGGTTGGGACTTTAACCCAGTGTGCCACGGTGCCAGCCCCGGGAAGTTATCTTAATATAGCTTTATTTCCTCCATTAAACCATTTTCTATCATCTGTCCAATTGCTCCTGCCTGAAACTGAGTCACTTTGATCCCCTTCTCTCCTTTCCCACATTTGATCTATCACCAAGATAAACTGGTGAGCTCTAACTTTAAACATTTTCCTAAATCTGTGTATATGTCTTTGCATGTAGATGTGGACTGTGTGTAGAGTGGGCCCCTGCAGTAGCTTCAGTGGTCTCCTGTCCTCCACACTTCCCTATCACCCCATCTCTGCAAAGCAGATGGAGTCTCTCACAGTTACCAACACTCTCCTGCTTGGAAATCCTTCAGTGGCTCCCTATCACTTTTTTTTTTTTGACAGGTAGAGTTATAGACAGTGAGAGATAGAGAGAGAGAAGGGTCTTCCTTCCGTTGGTTCACTCCCCAAATGGCTGCCTGCTATGGCCGACGCTGTACTGATCCAAAGCCGGGAGCCAGGTGCTTCCTCCTGGTCTCCCACGTGGGTGCAGGCGCCCAAGCACTTGGGCCATCCTCCACTGCCCTCCCGGGCCTCAGCAGAGAGCTGGACTAGAAGAGGAGCAACCGGGACAGAATCCGGTGCCCCAACTGGGACTAGAACCCAGGGTGCTGGCACCGCAGGCGGAGGATTAGCCAAGTGAGCCGCGGTGCTGGCCCCCTCCCTATCACTTTTTTTGTTTGTTTTTTTGTTTTGTTTTGTTTTGTTGTTTTTTTTTTACAGGCAGAGTGGACAGTGAGAGAGAGAAACAGAGAGAAAGATCTTCCTTTTGCCGTTGGTTCACCCTCCAATGGCTGCCGTGGCCGGTGCGCTGCAGCCAGTGCACCACGCTGATCCGAAGGCAGGAGCCAGGTGCTTCTCCTGGTCTCCCATGGGGTGCAGGGCCCAAGCACTTGGGCCATCCTCCACTGCACTCCCTGGCCACAGCAGAGAGCTGGCCTGGAAGAGGGGCCATCGGGACAGAATCCGGCGCCCTGACCAGGACTAGAACCCGGTGTGCTGGCGCCGCTAGGCGGAGGATTAGCCTATTGAGCCGCAGCACCGGCCCCTCCCTATCACTTTTGAAATAAAATAGGCACTCCTCCTGTGGCCTGTTGAGGCTGTACTTGGTTTGACCTCTGCCTGTCCGTTTGACCCTATGCCATATTTCTCCTTTCTTTCGCTGACATTTGAGCCAGCCTGGATTATGTCTCATTTCATTGAACTCAAGGGCTTTGTGCTTCCTCTACCTGGAACAGGTCCTCGAGCTCCAAAGACAGGCCAGGGCCCTTCATCCAACTCTCACTGTCCTGTTTTAGTTCCTGTGTGACACCTATAGCCAACTGAATTACAATATTTACTTGCTCTCTTTTGTAGTTATTGTCACCTTTCTCCATTAAATGTAAGCTCTATGATAGCAAATGAAGCTTATTTCTTTGAATAAGTATATTCTTTTTCCTAAAAATCAAAACTGCACAATGTAACCATAGTATTGTTCAAGATAAATTGGCTATTTGATACATGTAATTATAAGAGTAGAACTATGAAAACATCGTTTGTCATCAATGAACATTTTTTAATTATTAAGAATTTTTAGTGTCTGTTTTGTTGCACTAACCGGCCCTACTTTGGTCTTTCCCCAGGATATTATTGCTGGATTCCTGTATACCATTTTAATCTTAGCTGTCTTCTATCCACTTGTGGACATGATTGACCACTTCAACCAAACTCACAGATATGCTCCGTTAATCATCATCGGGCTTCACTTAGCTCTGGGGATCTTTTCCTTCACTCTCGACACCTGGAGCACCTCTCGGGGAGACACAGCTGAGATTCTGGGAAGTGGAGCTGGAGTGGCATGTGGCTCTCATGTCACTTATAACATGGGTCTATTACTAGAACCTTCTCTGGACACATTGCCTTTAGCTAGGCCCCCGCTTACTGTGACTCTGGTTGGAAAAGCCATATTGCGGATCTTCATAGGGATGGTATTTGTGGTAATAGTCAGAGATATAATGAAAAAGATCACCATTCCTTTAGCCTGCAGAATCTTCAAGATACCTTGTGATGATATTCGAAAAGCAAGACAGCACATGGAAGTTGAACTTCCTTATCGGTATATTACCTATGGAATGGTCGGTTTCTCCATCACATTTTTGATTCCTTGCATATTTTCCTTTATTGGTATCTCTTGATGGAAAAATACTGTTTATGATAAGAAAAGAGGGTATCAGTTACTGATCTCAAAGTATATTCTAGGTAAAAGCCAGATCAGAGTTAGGCTTTTGCAGGAATTTAACTTAAATAATTATTTAAGTAAATTCAAAAGAGACAGTGCATTTTTATCATTGCACATCCAAGGTATTGTGTAAGTGAGCTGAGCTGTTGGAATACTGAGAAAGTAATCAGTATCCATTTCGAATGTCCATGTAATGTTTGGAGTTTTCTGCTGTTATGGGCTCGAGTTATATATAATAGATATTAAGGTATATAATATGAACTTATATATCTAATATATGTTATATATAAAATAATATACCTGAAGTTTTTTTTAACCTGGGAGGGGTGTATTATAAAATCAATAATAATATGCAAACAATGTGCCTGTGTGTTGGGACCTGGTACAAGTATGTTGTTATTAACAAATACGTTTAACATTTATTTACTATGGTAGCCATTTCCTAATTGAATTGCATAATTCCTAGACCAGAATTCCTGTGCTACCACACACGATTGACTGCCTGTTTTCACACTGCCATCCCTTTCATGTTACCTATGATACTGAACATGGGAGGCGTTTTTAGTGGACCAAATTTTCAGAGAAATTCGTTTTTGGAGTCCTTATTTTTTAAAAGTTCTGTACACTGTGTTGAATGTACTTTTATTTGTTCTGAACATAAGTTTAATAATTCAGGTACTGAATTTTATTGCTTGCTAATTGTGCCTTTCTGTTGCTGAATTAAGAAATGCCATGTATACTGTGATATAAAGGTCAGATGTTAACTTTGTCTTAAGTTACATATAATCAGGCAACCAACAGGGGTAGAAGTACAGCACCCTTAACTTTTTAACCTTTATTTAGAAAGGAATGTGGAATGGGCCTAACTTTCTCACTAATTTATTGGAAAGCTAAATGGATAAATATTTCCATTTTTGTAGGTATTTTTCTGTGCATTGTAAGTTATTGGAACAAGATATATTTTTTGTACCTTGTCTTGATTGTTTATACTGCAGGCAGATAGCTCCAGTGAATGGAAACGCAGTGGAAGTTTATAGGCGGGACAATGCACACACATATGTAAGCAAACCATTTTTCTGAATTATTTGGAAAGGATTGGACTTCCCAGTGTTAACTTTTAATACCCATTTATTAGCCACTTAAGGTAAATTTTAAACATCTAAAAATGAGCATCAGTTCTTTAGATCTTACTGTTTTCCCCAGTTTTTTTATTTCCACAGTGGATAATTTGGGTATAGTGTTCTTTTTTCTGTCTGTGCCTTTATATTTTTTAATGTGATTATAATTAAGTTAACATTAAGTTTATTGATAGTAAGAGTTTCTTAAAGAAGAAAATTAACTTTCCATACACGTGAACATCGGGTGTGGGATTACTGATTTTAGAGCAGTATCTATATGGTCATCCAGAAATATCACTTAAGATGTCTCTATTTTGGACAGCATATCTCTCTGAGCTCATATTTTTATAATCCTGATTGAGAATTTAGAGACATGGTAATTTTTTTTTTTTTACCAAAACTGTATCTGATAGTTTTAGTAAAGCAACCAAATTTGGGCTCTTTGCCTAACAGTTAAAAAGAAGCTGAGGCACTTAGGAACATATCGGTACGCTGGAAAATGTGAAGAGATTTTCTTTTAAAATATTTTGAGGGATTATTTCCCATAATTTAAGTCTGTGCTATCCTATTAATCTTTATGTCTACTTAGACAATATTTGAAAATATTCCACTTTGTGTTCTGTTACCTTCTGTCCCATGAGAGTTCTCTGCTAAATGTATTTTAAAATAAAAGCCAAATTCAAGATTGAAGAGTGTAATTTGTTGGTTTTATTTGTCTGGAGAGATTTTTAGAAATTTACTTTTATTTGAAAGGCAGAGATTGAGATCTTCCTTCTGGTGGTTCACTGCAAATGGCTGCAGTAGAATCCTTTTGAATGGAATATATATCACGATCTGTAATTATCTCATTTGTGTATTATTTAAAATTTTTCTGGGGCTGGTGTTGTGGCATAGAGAGTAAAGCCACTGCCTACAACACTAGCATCCCATATGGGCGCCGGTTCAGGTCCTGGCTGCTCCGCTTCTGATCCAGCCTCCCTGCTAATGGCCTGGGAAAGCAGCAGAAGACGGCTTCCTTGGGTCCCTGCACTCACGTAGGAGACCTGGAAGAAGCTCCTGGCTTCAGATCGGCGCAGCTCTGGCCACTGCGGTCGTCTGGGGAGTGAACCAGCAGATGGAAAACCTCTCTCTCTCTGTAACTCTTTCAAATAAATAACAAAATAAGTCCTTAAATAATAATAGTGTTAGCTGATTTTGTTGAGAGGCAGACAGATAGCTCCCATACTCAGATTCAGTCTCTAAAGGCCCACAACAGTGAGGGCACCACAGCTGGGATCCAAGAACCCAACTTCCTGAGCCAGCTACCGATGCCTCCAAGGATGCTGGTTAGCAGGAAGCTGGAATCGGGAGCCAGAGCCAAGTGTCACACCCAGGTATTCTAATGTGGCTTCCCTCGAGGCCAATGTCTGGCCCCATTTAAAGTGTTAAAGTGACATTTATAATTAAAATTTAGGGGGCTAGTGCTGTGGCATAGCAGGTGAAACACCGCCTGCAGTGCCAGCATCCATAGCCGGTTCAAGTCCCGACTGCTCTACGTCTGATCCAGCTCTCTGTTGTGGCCTGGGAAAGCAGTACGGCCCGAGTCCTTGGGCTCCTGTATCCATGTGGAAGACCTGGAAGAAGCTCCTGGCTCCTGGCTTCGGATCCACACAGCTCCAGCCACTGCAGCCAACTGGGGAGTGAACCAGCGGATGGAAGACCTCTCTCACTCTCTCTTTCTCTCTGTCTCTCTCTCTGCCTCTCTGTAACTCTGCCTTTCAAATAAATCTTAAAAAAATAAATAAATAAATAAGTGGGGCAGCCAGTACTCAAACCAGCGCCCATATGGCGCCATTTTGTTTTTAACTTAAGCTACTCCCCTAGTCTCCATAGGCCTGCAGGCCAAAATTTATGGGACTGACTTATAGTTGGTGGCAATAAAATAGATCCTAATCCTGCTCCTATTTACACGTTTTTCACTTCTGTCTTGATTATTTTAAGCAGGAAAATTCACCAAACTCCTTTTTGAGGAACAGTGTTATTTTTGCACATTTCTGATTGAAAGTCTGTGATAACAGTCTTAAAATAGTAAAAGAAAAGAAACTGGGGTAAAATTCCTGAACATTTCCACTCTGCAAAATGTTTAAATAGCTTTACAAATAAACATTTTTTTTTTTGCCATTTTTAAAAAGATTTATTTATTTGAAAGGCAGCGTTAGAGAGGGAGAGAGGAAGGTCTTCCATCCTCTGGTTCACTCCCCAAATGGCCACAACAGCTGGGGCTGGGCCAGGCTGAAGCCAGAAGCCAGGAGCTTCTTCTGGGTCTCCCATGTGGGTGCAGGGGCTCAAGCACTTGGGCCATCTTCTACTGCTTTCCTGAGTGCATTAGCAGGGAGCTGGATTGGAAGCAGAGTAGGTAGCAGCTTAATCCTTATGCGACAACACCGGCCCCACAAATCAATATTTTAAAATATTTGTTTCTTGGCAGTGTATTGCCAGAACACTCATTAAGTCACTCATGGACACAAGCTGTAGCTTCCTAAGACTAGCATGAGGGCCCGTGTTTGGCCTAGCAGCTAAGATCCCAGCTGAGACTCCTGGGTGTGACAGCAGCTCCTCTGGCTAATGCAGACTGTCCCTGCCACCAGGTGGGAGACCCGGCTCGAGTTTCTGGCTCCTTGCCTCTCTCACCCCAGCTGTTGTGGGCATTGGGAGGGCTCTATTCTTTTCTTTGCCTCTCAAGTAGCTGAATTTAAAATTAGCATGTAACTGGATTTACTAATTGATTGTAAACCCAAACATGGCATTTACTTCTGAAATACTTTCTTTTTCTAAAAAGAAAAATTCTTCCCACTGTATTTATGGTAATTATCGAATTAAGCTACCCAAAAGTGTATAATGGGATCTTGGATCTCACATATGGCAAACTCTTACTCAATTCATAAATCTCTTATGTTAATATTAGCAGATAATATGTGGAATCTTCTTAAACATGTGGTTAGGCCACATTCAACTCTGCTGTTAATAGCATGAAATAAGATTTTGATGGGCTAAGAACAGTGAGGTGGGGCAGACGATAAATTTGAGAGAGGACAAATGGGATGAACCACAGCTTGGAAATAGGAATGAATTGGACACGCTTGACAAGCAAAGACTGTGGTTTGGAGCGTGCAGGTACGTAAAGGGAGTAGTAGGATGTGAGTCTGAAAAGTTGGTCAAAATGTACAGTAAGCAATGGGCATAGTCAATTAAGTGTTGCTTTTTTTTTTTTTTTTTAAGATTATTTATTTGAAAGGCAGAGTTAGAGAGAGGCAGAAGCAGATAAAGAGAGATCTTCCATTGGCTGGTTCACTCCCCAAATGGCTGCAATGACCGGAGCTGAGCCAATCTGAAGCCAGGAGCCAGCAACTTCTTCCAGGTCTCCCACATGGGTTCAGGGGCCCAAGGACTTGGGCCATCTTCTACTGCTTTCCCAGGCCACAGCAGAGAGCTGGATCAGAAGTGGAGCAGCCGGGACTCAAACCAGTGTCCATATGGGACTTCAGGCAGCAGCTTCACCTGTTATGCCACAGTGCCAGCCCTGAGAATTACATGTTTTAACCCTTGTTTACTTAATAAGAAGTGCAATAATGCAATTTTATATGTCAGTCCTGGATTATACATGGAAAAACCCAAGGACTTGAATATTGGTGACATGATGCCATGACTGCTACAACTACAGTCACTTACAGGAGCCCCGGGCAGTTAGGAGAACTTGGTGTGTGGACTTTTACTCCCCTCCGTCCTTCCAAACCCTCACGAGAGGACTGCATAATAGATTGATGCCACACCCAGAAGCTGCTCCCAGACCATGAGGGAGGGCCGTGAGGTTAGGGAAGAGTCTGAAGGCCAGCTGCCCGGGCTTCTCTGTTCTAGAAGGTCCAGCTTCCTAGAGGCTCACTCTGAGATTCCCAGGCAGCTGGGAATAGAGTTCATGTTCTTGAACTTAACTCTAACCCAGCCAAACGTTACCATGGAATTCCCAAAAGCATGGGGCCAGCATGGTGACGTCACTGGTTAAGCTACCACCTGCGAGGCCAGCATCCCCTATGTTCAAGTCCCAGCTGCTCCACTTCTGATCCGGCTCTCTGCTAGTGGTCCAGCCCCTGCACCCACTTGGGAGACCTGGAAAAAGCTCTTGGCTTCTGCCTTCAGCCTGGTCCAGCTTAGGCACTGCAGCCATGTTGGGAGTGAACCAGCAGATGGAAGACCTCTCTCTCTCTCTCTCTCTCTCTCTCTCTCTCTCTCCACTCTGGCTTTCAAATAAAACAAAGAAACGTGACACCATGCCACCAGCTGTTAGAATCTTCACAGCTGCAGCCATCCCGTAGGCGCCATTCACTTGGAACTGCATTTCCAAGGAAACTTTCCCGTGAGGCGGTTTCAGCAAGGAGGAAAGATCTCAGACGTCTGTCTGCACACCTTAAACTGCTCTCTGTCAGAATTGTATGGACCCCCACTGTGGCCCTCGCAGAGTCTGGCATAAAGCTGGCTTCAGACCCTGGGCTTGCAAAACAGTGCCTTTCCCCACATCCTAGTCCTGCCACGGGACAGACCTCTTGTTCTTCCTTGTGAAAGGTTTGGGTATGAATTCCATTTTGTGTGAAGATGCTGCTGCTGCGAAACCGGTTTGGACGTTCATGTTCCCGTTTTATGTCTGTTTTCAATATGGAAACAGTGACGAAACAGGTTGAATAAAAGGCATAGGCTCCCCTCATATTATGGCTGAGGTGTTTCAGCAGAAGTCAGAAGCAGGGGTGTTTTGTTTTGTATTATTTATTTATTTACTTACAAGTCAAAGTTACACAGAGAGAGGAGAGGTGGGGGCGGGGGGAGGTCTTGCATTCGCTGGTTCACTGGGGAGTACTGCATCTGGGCTGATCTGGGGCCAGGAGCCAGGAGTTTCTTCCGGGTCTCCTGTGCGGGTGCAGCGGCCCAAGGACTTGGACCATCTTCTACTGCTTTCCCAGGTCATAGCAGAGAGCTGGATTGGAAGTGGAACAGCCAGGTCTTGAACCGGTGCCCATATGGGATGCTGGCACTGCAGGCGGCGGCTTTACCCGCTATCCCACAGCGCCGGCCCTGAAGCAGGGGGTTTTGTCTCACCTTGCACCAGGCACCAGTTCTACTCTCTGTGACATTTGGTTTCCACATTCAAATTCAATAAACTCTGTTAGACCAAGCATGTAAAAGCAAAGAGCGTATTTCTGTTGGGATGCTGAAAAGTTAATAACAAGAAAGGAATTCCCAGAGCACTTCCCCTGAGGGAGTAGAGGATGGGGGCATGTCCTTGAAGCAGGCTCCTCCTCTTGTGTGAAGGTTCACCTCCCTGCAGGAAACCGCAGGTTTCACCAGAGAGAGTCTTGGTCCTAACTTCTGTCTGATTTCCCGGAGTTAAGGGGCCTGCAAGCTGTTACCTGATTTAACCTGCAATCTAAATTGTTCTCTATTTGGAAAAAGAGAGACATGGAAAGGCACCAAGATCCTCAGTGTTCTATAATTCAACACATCTATAATGCATTCAACAAATCTTCCTAGTTCTGGAGATGGCCATGTGGCAGGAAAAAGAAGAAAATCTCTCCTTAGTAATCAGATTGAGAAAAAGCAGATTTTTTTTTTTTTAAAGATTTTGTTTACTTGAAAAGTAGAGTTACAGAGAGAGGCAGAGAGAGAGAGAGGTCTTCAAATGTTGGGTCACTCCCCAGATGGCCACAGTGGCTGGAGCTGTGCTGATCCAAAGCCAGGAGCCAGGAGCTTCTTCTGGGTCTCCCACGCGGGTGCAGGGGCCCAAGGACTTGGGCCATCTTCCACTGCTTTCCCAGGCCATAGCAGAGAGCTGGATCGGAGGTGGAGCAGCCAGGACTCGAACTGGCTCCAGTGTGGGATGCCGGCACTGCAGGCGGTGGCTTTACCCGCTGCGCTGCAGTGCCAGCCCTCAGTGAGGTTATTCTTGAATGTCAGCTGTTCTCTTATATAGTGAAATTATTTCACAAAAATGAGAAGTTACTTGGCACTAAAAATTCCACAAGATATATACAGATACACTGCTGTTTTTAAGTATTTCTATTGACATGAAAGTCTCCTTTTTAGGAAAACACTGTGGAGTTTCCTTAAAAAATTAAAAGAACTACTATATGATCCAGCAACCTCCCCCTCTGGGCATATAGCGCAAGGATTTGAACTGAGAGTTTTGAAGCAACATCTGTACTCCTGTGTTCACAACAGCCAAGAGATTGCTCAGCCTTAGCATCCATCAACAGATGAATGGATTGACGAAAGGGGCATGGCGTGGAGTACTAGTGAGCCTTAAAAAAAGAAAGGAGACCTGTTGTTCACAACACGGATGGACCTGGAAGACATTATGTTAGATGCAGTGATCCAGGCCACAGGGGCCAGAGTTGTGGCATAGTGAGTTACGGCACCACCGGGAATGCCTGTATCCCATACTGGCGCCAGTTCATGTCCTGGCTGCTCCACTTCCAGTCCAGCTCCCTGCTAACGCACCTGGGAAAGCAATAGAATGTGGCCCAAGTACTTGGGCCCCTGACACCTACGTGGAAGACCCAGATGAAGCTCCTGACTCCTGGCTTCTGCCTGGCCCAGCCCTGGGGGCTGTTGTGGTCATCTGAGGAGTGAACCAGCAGATGGAAAATCTCTGCCTCTCCCTCTCTCTGTAACTCTGATTTTCAAAATAAATAAGTAAATCTTTTTCAAAATATGTAATTATGTTTTATAGAAGTTGGATTTCATATTAGTCTAACCGACCAAGAACATTGATTTTTCAGTGTTTTATTAAAATGTTTAAAATTCCCTTTAGTATCAAGCAGTTTATGGAAAAAATTATTATAATATTGGGGTGTCTTTTTTCGGTTTTTAAGAGATTTATTTATGTATTTGAAAGGCAGAGTTAGAGAGAAAGAAAAGAATCTTCCATCCATTGGTTCACTCCCCCGATGGCTGAAACTGCTAGGGCTGGGCCAGGCCAAAGCCAGAAACCCAGAACACATTTGGGTCTCCCACATGGGTGCAGGGGCGCAAGTACTCGGGCCATCCGCTGCTTTCCCAGACTGATTACCAGGGAGCTGGACCAGAAGTGGAGCAGCCGGGACTTGAACCCGGCAGGAGCCTAAGCCACTGTACCACCACAGCTGCAGTTTAATAAACATCTGCACTCCCACCTTCAAAATGTTTTTGCAATCTTCGGAGGAGCGCCTTTGTTTCTCCTTTAAATTTACTTTGTCTTTAATTTGTAACTAGATAATATTCTTCAGAATTATCATGGAACCTTGAGAAGTGGGTTGCTGGTATTTATGATTCAGTTTTAAACTCTTCAACATAGGTCCGATTCATTTTTTCCAACGTTCTAACTCCTTTGGCACCGGTCAAGTGCAGACGCCGGGAAAAGCGTTGTAGTGCCGTGGGTCAGACTGCTGCTTAGGACGCGTGCATCTCCTAGCAGAGTGTGGTCTGCACCCTAGCCTCTCTACTTCGGACCCGCTCCCTGCCGATGTGACTGGAAAGGCAGCAGGTTGTATTTGGAGTACTTGAGATCCTGCCACCAGTACGGGAGACTGGCTGGGGCTCCTGGCTTCTGGCTTCACCCTGGCCCAGCCTTGGCTGTTTCGGCCATCTGGGGACTGAATAAATGGACGGAAGATCCCTCCGTGTCTTTCACACTCTCTCTGTCGCTCTGCCTTTCAAAAAAATCAAATATTTTTTTAAAGTGCAGCTGTATTCTTCTTAAATCCCAATCAGTTTATGTAATGAAAAATCACGTAATGCTAATGTTCATTAATTATCATAGCATAGCATAAACTACCACATTTCAAATAACCTTGTAAATATTAATTAACATTTACACTGTTGGGGCAGTGCTGTGGCCTAGTAGGTATGCCACAATGCTGGCATCCCATAAGGCATGCTAATGACCTGGGCAAAGCAACAGAAGATGGCCCAAGTATTTGGGCCCCTGCCACCCACGTGGGAGACCCGGATGGAGTTCCAGGCTTCCTGTTGGCAGCCATCTGGAGAGTGAACCAATGGATGGAAGAGCTCTCTTTCTGTATCTCCCTCTCTCAAACTCTGCCTTCAAATAAATCAATCTTTTCTTTAAGATTTATTTTATTTATTTGAAAGGCAGAGTTAGAGTGAGAAAGAGAGATCTTCCATCAGCTAGTTGACTCCCCAAATGGCCGGGATGGCCAGAGCTAAGCTGATCCGAAGCCAGGAGCCAGGAGCTTCTTCCGGGTCTCCCATGCAGGTGCAGGGGCCCAAGGACTTGGGCCATCTTCCACTGCTTCTGCAGGCCATAACAGAGAGCTAGATCGGAAGAGGAGCAGCCAGGACTGGAACTGGTGCCCATATGGGATGCCAGCACTGCAAGCCAAGGCTTTAACCTGCTGTGCCACAGTGCTGGCCCCCAAATAAATAAACCTTAAAAAAAATAGTAATCCTTAAAAATTATTTGGTCTGAAAGGAGAGCAGCAGAATATTTACAAAAGCTGATGTTGAGAAGACACCTGCACAACCAGCTTTTACTATGCCCTTATTATCCATTATAATAGTGCTAGAAAATACTATCATTATTTTAATGTAACCTGAAGTGTAATCACATTAGCTTATTAGGCAACTAGTAGTAATAATAAGCAACGCTAAGTGTCTTTGAGCTAAGTAATCCAGTAACTACATTAAGTTGATTATCGTATCGTACACTCCCCCTTCCCTCCACCTGGCCAGATGTGACCCTACCCTGACCAGGTCCAGGAATGTAAAAGGGAGGTTTAAAGCTTGAGATAACAACCAGCCCCTACCCTGGAGTCTGCGACAGGTGTCTCAGGACTTATCGGAAGTGTCAACTTGATCTATAGCAGTCCCCTACAGCCTGCTTGGACATGATAATAAAAGCTCTGTAAGAATTGGGCTCGGGGCTTCTCAGGGGCTTCCTCTCCTGGAGGCAGAGAGAGACCCGGTTCGAACTCCTAATAAAAACAACCCTGCTAATTGGCTTCAACTTTGGTCTCTGGTGGTGTGATTTTTGGGGGACCACGGACTGCGGGCATAACAACGTAAAACCACATCTAGGCCGGCGCCACGGCTCACTAGGCTAATCCTCCGCCTTGTGTCGCCGGCACACCGGGTTCTAGTCCCAGTCGGGGCACCGGATTCTGTCCCGGTTGCCCCTCTTCCAGGCCAGCTCTCTGCTGTGGCCTGGGAGTGCAGTGGGGGATGGCCCAAGTGCTTGGGCCCTGCACCCCATGGGAGACCAGGAGAAGTACCTGGCTCCTGCCATCGGATCAGTGCGGTGCGCCGGCCGCGGTGGCCATTGGAGGGTGAACCAACGGCAAAGGAAGACCTTTCTCTCTGTCTCTCTCACTGTCCACTCTGCCTGTCAAAAAAAAAAAAAAAAAAAAAAAGTTGAACCAGCTGAAGTTCCCTCTACGTTTGTCTAGATTTCCGAGCTGGCATTTTAGTTTCTGCTGTTCAAGCTCTCAAAAGTTCTGAACTGGCATTATTTGACTGTAAAGACATTTCTATTGTAGAATAAAAACCCAGGGGGCCAGCGCTGCGGTAAAGCTGCCACCTGCAGCGCCAGCATCCCTTATGGGCGCCAGTTCTAGTCCCGGCTGCTCCTCTTCCAATCCAGCTCTCTTCCATGGCCTGGGAAAGCGGTAAAAGATGGGCCCCTGCACCTGCAGGAGGGACCTGGAAGAAGCTCTCCTGGCTTCAGGCTTCGTATTGGCACAGCTCGAGCCGTCACAGCTATTTGGGGAGTGAACCAGTGGATGGAAGACTTTCTTTCTCTACCTCTGCCTGTAACTCTGCCTTTCAAATAAATGAATAAATCTTTAAAAGCAAAATAAAACAAAACTAACCAAAAAATCCCAGTAATCAGTGTCCTAACAACTGGAAAAGTGAAACAGCCTGAAAGAAATGCACAATTCTCTTCCGCTGTCCCTTGCGCCCAAGACTCCCCGAGAGGAATTTTATCTGCTCAAGGAGCTGGCAGAGGTGAGGGGGTGTTTGTCCACTTCTAAAATGAGTAACAAGAGGATGAAGACTTTTCCAATAGTTAATTGCTAACTACCAGTTCAAACTGTAACAGGCTAAAATGTGCTATTACCAGCTTGGAAATTAACCTCTGTTGCCAGGCGTCCTGCCGGAAAGGGAGCAGGATCAATCCCTCAATGGTGATCCAAAGTAACTTACCTCCTCCTGAGTCATTAGGAATACAAATGGAGCCTTCATCTACATAGTCTGCCCTTTGCAAAGCTCTCAACACATAAATGTTTCACTAACAAAAGTGTAGTTCAAATTCTAGGGACAGAGGTTGACACCACTTCCAAAGATTCTGTTCTTATATGGCATTTCTAGAAGAGCAGTCTCGACATTTTTTTTTCTTATGCAGTAAGTGTTCTCAGTACAATAAAGCTCAACGTTGATATTTTGAAAAATTATTAGGAATCGTGTCAATCACAGAAGAGAGGAACAGGAGCTGGTTCAGAGAAACACTTGTCGATTTCTTTACACTTCTCTGTTTCTTTGCAGTTATTCAAAACACTGGGTTGGACTTTGCAGAATTAGGAAGTAACATTAACAGCTCACTTGGCGCTGTTCCTGATGGAGAAGTCCTAAATTAACCAGCACTTAGTTGCACATTTTACTGTGGTCTGTGTATTAAGTTATATTGATTTCTAGTTAAATATCAGGCAAAATTAGCCATAATGCTTTGAGATGAAGCATTTGATTAAGTTACTTTTAATTAGCTGCTTATTAAAGAGAAAGCCCTTTTTGATGAAAATCTTTTCAAATTTACACATAAATGCTAAGCAACTTTGTAATTAAGCCTTAATCTCCCTTTGACAATGGAGATTCTAATCTCCCTTCCCAGTAAAGCCGGGCGGCAAAGTCCAAAAACTGTTCTCAAAGCTTAGAGGCTCCTTTCCCCCAATGGCGATGCTGGCAGGACACTTTACTGTAGCTGTTTAATGTACAAAAGAAGATTTTGACATACTGATATTTTTAAAACTTTATCATCAGTTAAAATTTACTCATGGTTAAATAAAAAATTAAAACCAGTGCGATGTAAAAAGGAAAAACAGCCCCCCACCCCAACACACAAATAATCTCACTTCTTAGAGGTAACTGCTGCTAAGCTCTGCTGCGGCCTTTTATAAAAATGCGTACACTAGCCTGTATATCTTTGGGGACCGGTGTTGTGGCATAGCAGGTTGACATGCTGCTCGTGACTTTGACATCCCGTATCGTATCGGAGGACCAGTTTGAAAGCCAGAACCTCTGGTTCCGATTCAGCTTCCTGCTGATGCACCCAGGGAGCCAGTGGATGGTGGCTCAGGTGTTCGGGTCTCTGCCACCCAGGTTGGGGAGATGGAGGTGGAGCTCTGGGCTCCCGGACTTAGCCTGGCCCAGCCTTGGCTACTGGGGACTTTTGGAGAGTGAACCACCAGATGGAAGATCACTCTCTTTTTTCTCTCTCTGTTGTTCTGCCTTTCAAGTAGATAAAAATAAATCCATATTTGTATGTAATATTATGTAAAAATACTATTCCAGGGGCTGGTACTGAGGCACAGCAGGTAAAGCTACCGCCTGTGACACCAGCATCCTATATGGGTACTGATTGAGTACCGGCTGCTCCACTTCTAACCCAGCTCCCTGCTACTGTGCCTGGGAAAGCAGCAAAAGAGGGTCCAAGTGCTTGGGCCCCCGCCACTCACATGGGACACCTGGATGGCATTCCAGGCTCCTGGCTTCATTTGGCCCAGCAAGTCATTGTGGCCATTTGGGGAGTGAACCAGCTGATGAAAGATTTCTCTCTCTTTATCTCTCCCTCTCTCTGTGTAACTCTGTCTTTGAAATAAACAAGTACATCTTTAAATAATATTATTGCAAAAGACTCTTTTATGTAGATAATTACAACAAGAAGGAGCAACTCTAAATGAACTAACATGCAATTAACTTGAAAATATTTCTAATAAAAAGGGGAGGGGAGAAAAGTGTGTTCTCATTCAGGTATTCAAAGCAAATGTGTGAGTACAAGGATGGTTCAAACACTGGCGTTTAGCCTAGTGGTTAGGATGCCCCCACCTCTCTCAGAGTACCTGTGTGTAAGTCCCAGCTCCCGCTCCTGACTCCCACTGCCTGCCAGTGCAGGCCGTGGGGGACAGCAGTGAGTAATTGGGTTCCTGCTATCAAGGGATAGACTGTGTTGCCAGCTCCCACCTTCTCGTGTGGCTTCAGCCACAGCCCAGACCGAAGTGGGCATTTGGGGAGTGAACCAATGGATGAGAGCTCTCGTCTCTTTCTCTCTGTGACTCTCAAGTCTATAAATAAAATTGTAAACATTTTCAGAAAGTTGAATAAAAGGTAAGTTTATTCTGGCACCAACAATGTCAATATCAATGAGTGCTTTATAGTAATCCCTTTCCACAAACTTTTTGAAAATTCTTCGTTTATAGATAGAAAGCTATTTTTAGATATCTATGCAGAGACTCGTACACATAGATTATACAAGGACGCCTCAGAAAGTTCACATAAAATAGAAACAAAAAGATAATGTGCGTTTTCCACGAACTTTTCGAACTACCCTCACATACCCTCCTGCGAGGCAGCTGCCATGACTGAAGACTAACTGGCCCACAGGAGGGCACAGGTGCAGGACAGCAACAGCCAAGAGTCACACCTGTTGGGTGGGGGACAACGACAGGAAGTGGGACATCGGCGGGGCACCACACTCATTCGTGAAGTTGGTTTAGCTAGTTGGTTTACTTAGCCAGTGTACAACGTGTCCTAACATGCTGAAAACGAACAAACAAGTGAGGGTGATACGGAATTCCTGCTTTTGTCCCTGGATAACCCCTACCCTCCATGTGACCGACCATCTGACTTTCAGACTGGTAAAGACTCAAGTGTTGATCCAGAAGCTAAAATTTAGCAAAAGTTAACTTCTTGGTTTTTTTTTTAATGTTCATTTATTCTTCATGTGCTTGAAGGGCAGAGCAACAGAGAGAGAGAGAGAGAGAGAGAGAGAGGGAGGGAGGGAGACATTTTCTGTTTGTTCTCCAAATGACCACAACAGCGGAAGCCAGGAGCCAGGAACTCCGTCTGGGTCTCCCTGTCAGCAGCAGGGGCCCAAGCACTTGAGCCATCATTTGCTGCTTTCCCAGGCACGTAAGCAGGGAGCTGCATGGGAAGCCGAGTAGCTTGGATTCAAACCAGGACTCCAGTATATCGGCATGATGGTGTTCCAAGAGTTAGCTTAACCCACTGTGCCATAGTGCCTTCCCCCAACATACTGTTTTTAGAATAGGAAAATAAATTTAAGCAGAAGCTCCCATATTTTCTTCCTGAACCTGAGTCACTTTGCAAACCTGAGACCATTTTGGATATACTTGTCCCGGTCATCGCTGCTCAGGAAACGCAGGCCTAAAACACATGTGGGCACCCTTTCCCATATTTTTTTTTAAGATTATTTATTTATTTAAAAGGCGAGTTACAGAGAGGCAGAGGCAGAGAGAAAAGCCTTCCATGCGCTGGTTCACTCCCTAAATGGCCACAGTGGCTGCAGCTGGGCAGATCCAAATCCAGGAGCAGGAGCTTCTTCCGGGTCTCCCACGTGGGTGCAGGGTCCAAGGACTTGGGCCATCTTCTGCCTTCCCAGGCCATAGCAGAGAGCTGGACTGGAAGTAGAGCAGCCATGGTGCGAACCAGCGCCCATACGGGATGCCGGCCCTGCAGGCGTCAGCTTTACCTGCTATGCCACAGCGCGGGCCCCTCCCATATTTTTTTAAATAGGATAAAAAGATTTAAATAGGGTAAAAGGTAAAATGACAGAAAAGGAGACAGAAATACAGAGAGATCATTCATCCTTTGGTTTACTCAAATGGATATCCCTTTGCCCTGGTAATGCTGTTTCTAATAATTTATGAAGTGATATACTTGCATTATGCACAGCAGGCAGGCATAATAATGCATGAATGAGGGTATTTATGTAGCTTTGCTTGTAATAACAGAATATTAAAAATTATGCTATAGGGGCTACCATTGTGGTGCAGCAGGTTAATGCTCCAATCTGCAGTGTCAGCATCCCATATGATCACTGGTTCGAGTCCCAGTTGCTCCACTTCAGATCCAGCTCCCTACCCCTGGGAAAGCAGTGGAGGATGGTTCAAGTGCTTGAGCCCCTGCACCCATGTGTGAGACATGGAGGAAGCTCCTGGCTCCTGGCTTCAGATCTGCCCAACTCCAGCCATTGTGGCCATCTGGGGAGTGAACCAGCAGATGGAAGACCTATCTTCCTCTACCTCTCTGCCTCTTCTCTCTCTGTGTAACTTATTTGAAATCAATCAATCAATCAATTTTTTTAAAAATTTATTTGAACAGCAGAATGACACAGAGAGAGTGTGTGTGAGAGAGAGACAGAGAGAGAGGTCTTCCATCAACTGGTTCACTCCCCAAATGGCCACAACGACCAGAGCTGGGCTGATCTGAAGCCTCTGGGTCTCCCACATGGGTGCAGGGGCCCCAAACACTTGGGTCATCTTCCACTGCTTTCCCAGGCACACTAGCAGGGAGCTGGATGGGAAGTGGAGCAGCCGGGACTGGAATCGATGCCCATATGTTATGTCGGCCCTACAGGCAGTGGCTTTGCCTGCTACACCACAGCGCCAGCCCTGACTCTGCTGCTCTTAACAGGTAGTCACTGCCTCATCTTTCTTCTTTCATGACTACAGCTTCTCCAATGCCTGTGGTTCACCTGGCTCTGCCCCAAGCATGGTGACTAATCCAACGTGGAAAGTTTGAGAAGAAAACAGACCAGCCTCCTGCTAACTACAGACTAAGCTTCCTCAAGTATTGGCCTGGTCTTGCTACTCTTGCTCAAGAGCGTCCGGAGTCTTTGTTTACTGCCTCAGGCATAAACACCTCTGCCTGTGCTCCTGCTCCCTACTTTATCTACCTGCAGATCTTCCAGGAAGCCAGCTGCCTGCCTGCCTGCCTACCTGGCTGCCCTGTGCTCTTGCCCAATGATCCACTTTGCACTGGCTGCTCCCACCATAGGGCTAGATGTTATCCATTCACCCCAGGGTAGGGCCCACCCACCTCCCTGAGTACTTCCTGAGTTAGTTTTTCTTTCTCCAGGTGTCATCACAGCAAATATGTCCTTGGAGACATGAGTCGCTGAGCTAGGGATTAGTGATGAAGATTTGCATCAAACACAGTCCTGTCCCCTTCAAGGCTGTATCCAGTGCAGAGACAGACGTGACCATAATTAATACTATGTTCCAAGCATTAGTTTAATTAATTTATTTGAAAGGCAGAGAGTGATGTGTGTGTGTGTGATGGGGGGTGGTTGTAGAATTTTCCATCCACTAATTCACTCCCCATACGGCTGCAATACCCAGGGCTGGGTCAGGCCAAAGCCAGGAGCCAGTGACTCCATCTTGGTCTCCCACATAGATGGCAGGGATTCAAGTATTTGGGCCATCTTTTGCTGCCTTCCCAGGAACATTATAGAAAGTTTAATAAGAAACGGAGCCGCTGGGATGTGAACTGGCACTCCAATATAGGTTGCAGGCATTGCAGGCAGCTTAACCTGTTGCACCACAATGCTGGCACCAACTGGTGACCTTTGATAGATTTTCTTAGAAATCTGGTGATTAAGCCGGTGCCGTGGCTCACTAGGCTAATCCTCCGCCTTGTGGCGCCGGCACACCAGGTTCTAGTCCCGGTCGGGGCGCCAGATTCTGTCCCGGTTGCCCCTCTTCCGGGTCAGCTCTCTGCTGTGGCCAGGGAATGCAGTGGAGGATGGCCCAAGTATTTGGGCCCTGCACCCCATGGGAGACCAGGATAAGCACCTGGCTCCTGGCTCCCGATCAGCGCGGTGCGCCGGCTGCAGCGCGCTGGCCGCGACGGCCATTGGAGGGTGAACCAGCGGCAAAGGAAGACCTTTCTCTCTGTCTCTCTCTCTCACTGTCCACTCTGCCTGTCAAAAAAAAAAAAGAAAAGAAAGAAAGAAATAAATCTGGTGATTAGATCTATAAGCGAGCAGATCCAAGAATGAAAGGGAGATGATGAAATAGAGGTTTCAGGGATCCACGTTGTGGCGCAGCAGGTTAATGCCCTGGCCTGAAGCACCGGCATCCCATATGGGCCGGTTCGAGTCCCGGCAGCTCCACTTCCCACCCAGCTCTCTGCTATGGCCTGGGATAGCAGAAGATGGCCCAAGTCCTTGGCCCCTGCACCTGCGTGGGAGACCTGGAAGAAGCTCCTGGCTCTTGGCTTCAGATGGGCACAGCTCTGGCCATTGTGGCCAACTGGGGCGTGAACCACCGAATGGAAGACCTCTCTCTCCTTCTCTCTGTCTCTCTCTCTCTGCCTTTCCTTCTCTCTGTGTGTAACTCTGACGTTCAAATAAATAAATCTTAAAAAAAAAGAAATAGGTTTCATAAAAGTGGAATTAATAAAGTAAGGAGTAGTTGCACTGACAGGAAAGGGTTTACAGAATGGAAGTGGGTTGCAGATCTGTAGATAAAAGAGAAAGCTGTATTTGAGGAGTGGGTTGAAAATAAAGTGAGGGATGCGCATTTGGTGCGGTGGTTGAGACCCTGCCTGGAGTTCCTGCATCCCTGGTCGGTTTGAGTCTGGGCTCCTGCACTTCCAGTCCAGCTTCCTGCTAATTCGCGTCCTGGGAGGCAGCAGAGGATGGCTCAGATTCTTGGTTCCCTGCCATCCACCTGGGAGAGCAGGGTGGAGTTCTTGGTTCCTGGCTTTGGACTGGCTCAGCCCTGACTGTTGTGGGCATTAGGGGGAGAGAATCAATGACCAAAAAAAAAAAAAAAAATCTCTCTACGTTTCTCTGGCCTTTGAAATAAAATGAGAGTTAAATACATTATATATGTATTTGTGTGTGTGTTTGTGTGTATTTATTTACTGAGAACCCAATTGGTGGTTCAATTGGAGCCTCGGAAGTCAGGCTCCAGCGAAGAGATCAAGCACGAAACGATGAGCACTCCTGAGCTTCCTCTCATCTCTTTCTGGTCCTCTCAGCTCCCTTGGAACACGCCTATCCTCAGACATCCACCTACAAGGTTTTGGTCTGGCATTAGGGTTTGTGTTTCTCTCTCAAACCCGCTCAGTTTCTAAGAAACAATAACGCACTGGAACACATAGCCGAGAACATGAATCATTCAGAACAGCACGAAGGAAGGCTTCATCAGAGACAGCCAAGGCCAGCTTCGGCACGCCCAGTCCCAGGCACCACTGAAGTCCTGAAGGTGAACAGATGTCTTCCGTGGCCTCTGTTCACCCAACAGCTAACAAATCACATATCCACAACCTCCCGGGAGCTCTAGTTCTTAGAAAAGCTAGTCACTCCATCACTCTCCAGCCTCTTAGCCTGCTTCATCTCTCCTCATAGCTTTCACACTGATTCTCGGCCGATACACTGCACTTTAGTGCGGCTCTACCAGTTGCGTTATGATCGAAATACAATACTTGCATGGTGGCAAGTCAACAGCTGCTGCCCTAGACCCTCGGTGCATCCCTGCTCTCGCTGTCTCAGCGTCTCCCAGACCTTCCCACGAGCCAGGTACTGAGGGCGTAGCTCCATTCACAAGACAGTTAAGGCTGCCTTGTTCTGATGGGGTGTAGGTTGTGGTAAGGGGGGGGGGGGACTAGCTGAGAACATAATGACAAGCCACAGTTTATACAGTGGTACCCCCTTATCCATGGGGGATATATCCCAAGACCCCCGTGGGTATCTGAAACTGCAGATAGTACCAAATTCTATATGTACTATGATTTTTTCTATAAACACACATACAAAAACACACACACACACACCTATGAGAACAGATAATTTATGAATTAAGTACGGTAACAGATTAGCAACAATTACTGTTAATAACACAGAACAATTGTAATGTGCTATAATAAAGCTGGAGCATCCCCACTCTTGTGCTCCGGGGCCATTATTAAGTAAAAGAAGGGTTACTTGAGAAGCAGCACTGTAATCCCACAACAGTGCATCTGATAACTGGGAAGGTTACTGAGTGACTCATGGGCAGGTGGTGTATGCAGCATGGAACTGTTAAAACAGAGATGCAGCCTGTCGCTGGGGGACAGAGCAGGACAGGCTGCGATTTCATCTCAAGACTGTGGTACCGCAGGTTAATCTGCCTGCAGCGCCGGCATCCCATGTGAGTGCCGGTTCAAGTCCTGGCTGCTCCCCTTCTGATCCAGCTCTCTGCTATGGCCTGGGAAAGCAGTGGAGGATGGCCCAAGTGCTTGGACCCTTGCACCCACATGGGAGACTTGGAAGAGGCTCCTGGCTCCTGGTCTAGCCCTGGAGGCTGTGCCCATTTGGGAAGTAAACCAGTGGATGGAAAATATCTGTCTCTCTCTCTCTCTCTCTCTCTCTCTCTGTGACTCTTTCAAATAAATACAAAATAAATCTTTTTCTTTGAAAGATTTTATTTATTTGAAAAACAGTTACAGAGAAAGGTAGAGTCAGAGAGAGGTCTTCCATCTGCTGTTTCACTCCCCAGTTGGCTGCAACAGTTAGAGCTTCGCTGATCTGGAAGCCAGAAGACAGGAGCTTCTTCCGGGTCTCCCACATGGGTTCAGGGGCCCGAGGACTTGGGCCATCTTCTACTGCTTCCCCAGGCCACAACAGAGCTGTATTGGAAGTGGAGCAGCCAGGACCCGAACTGTCGCCCATATGGAATGCTGACGCTGCAGGCCAGGGCTTTAACCCGCTGCACCACAGTGCCAGCCCCTAAATCATTTTTTCAAAGGGTATGTTGGAACTGGTCCTGTGGCATAGTGGATAAAGCCGCTGCCTGCAGTGCAGGCATCCCATATGGGCACTGGTTCGGGTCCCAGCTGCTCTACTTCTGATCCAGCTCTCTGCTATGGCCTTGGAAGAGCAGTGGAAGATGGCCCAGGTGCTTGGGTCACTGCACTTGCATGGAGGACCTGGAGGAAACTCTGGCTGCTAGCTTTGGATCGGCTCAGTTCTGGCTGTTGTGGCCATTTGGGAGTTTGAACCAGCAGACAGAGGACCTCTCTCTCTCTCTCTCTTCTGACTCTGCCTCTCTTTAATTCTGCCTTTCAAATAAATAAATAAATCTTAAAAAAAAATAAAGAAAAGAGGGGGTATGTTTACAAAGAAAATGTTAAGAAGGCAAGCATAAATCATTTACTCTGACTGGGCACTGACTATGGACAAGGCTGATACACAGGGGTAAGGTGGGGAGAGCAGAAGCCCTTGAGACAGGAAGGTAGTTTCTAGGGAGAGCAGTGGGTGCTTCTAAGGTCGCGTGTAACCAGGGTGCAGTGGCCCTGCCAGTCAGCCTCCATGGGGTTCAAGTCAAGGTTTTAGGAAGGAGAGTCTTTTGTTGGTTTTGGCCTCAGCTGTGAACTGATTAAATTCCCTTATCTCTTCCCTCCTCTATCCTTGTAATTAAATTGAGGACATCTCGTCATTTTTCTCTTATCACTACTCGGAACGGGACACAATTTAAAACAGGTTTATTTCTGGAATTTTCCATGTGATATTTTTGAATTGTGGTTGAGTGCGGGTAACTGTAGGTCTGGAAAGTGAAACCAGAGATAAGGGAGGACGGCTGTACCCTGGGAGGGGAAACTCAGGGTCAAGGAAAAGGAAGTGAGGCAAGGAAGGAAGACAGCAAGTACAAGAGGATATGATCCCATGCTGGACAAACCCGTGGTAAATACTGTGGACACACACCACCCTGCGTATCATTAGCTGAACTTACATTACTTTTTAATATAAAATATATAGTTGCCCACTAGAAAATAAGCTGCATGAGGGCAGGGATTTTGTTTTGTTTTCAGATTTATCGACTTGAAAGAATGAGAGAGAGAGAGAGAGAGAGAGAGAGAGAGACTGAATCTTCCATCTGCTGGTTCACTCCTCAGATGGTTGCAATGGCCAGGGCTGGGCCAGGCCAAAGCCAGGAGCCAGGACCTGCATCTGGGTCTCCCACATGGGTGCAGGAACCCAAGCAACTGAGCCTTATTTTACTGCTTTTCCCAGGCCAATGTCAGGGAGCTGGATCGGAAGTGGAGCAGCTGGGACTCAAACCAGTGCCTATATGGGATGGTGGTGTTGTAGGCAGCGGCTTCACCTGCTATGCTACCACACCAGCCCCCAAATGTGTTTCTGAAACTTTTTTTTTTAACGTGTAAGATGATTCATGGAAAAGGATGAAATACATAGCTATGGTGTAGCAGGTAAAGCCACCACCTGTAGTGCTGGTATCCCATATGGGCATTTGTTCGAGTCCCGGCTGCTCCATTTCCAATCCAGCTCCCTGCCAGTGTGCCCTGGGAAAGCAGTGGAAGATGGCTCAAGTCCTTGGGCCCCTGCACCCACATGGGAGACCTGGAAGAAGCTCCTGGCTCCTGGATTTGGATCAGTGCAGCTCCGGCCATTGCGGCCATCTGGGGAGTGAACCAGCGGATGGAAGACCTCTCTCTCTCTCTCTCTTTCTCTGTAACTCTGACTTTCAAATAATAAATAAATAAATCTTTTTTAAAAAAGTAGAAATATTTATGGTAGCATTCATTTCAACTTTCTTACATGACAGAACTTTTCCATACCAAAAAGCTTGGAAAAGTAAGCAACCTGGAAAACAGAATTAGGACAAAATGTGTACAAGAAGAGAGGAAGGGAAAAACAGAAAGCATAAATGTGCAGCTTCATTCAGCTAAGCAGTTCAGTAATTCAGCTCTTCATTTATGTTATTTATTTATTTGTAAGGCAGAGTTGCATAGAGAAAGGAAGAGACAAAGAGGTCTTCCATCCATTTGTTCACTTCCCAAATGGCCGCAATGGCCAGGAAGGAGTCAGGAGCCAGGAGCTTCTTCCAGGTCTCCCACGTGGGTGCAGGGGCACTGCTTTCCCCGGCACATCACCAGGGAGCTGGACCGGAATTGTCTGAATAATTAGAAGTGGATTGGATAGTCCATGGCCCTTCATTTAGGTAATGTAGAGGCAGTTCTGTAGTATATAACCTGAATCAACTTCAGGTGCACAATTAGACACTTTCACATTTTATTTCAGAAAGAAAGAAATTGCTTTTCATAGAATTACGAGGCTCTCAAGCTGTTCCTTTTGGCCCTAACCAGACTTCTGTTTTAAGACAAGGGGGGCTTCTGGAATTTCCTGGAAAATGGTATGAATAGATACATTTGTTTTTGCATAAAAAGTTTGAAATTCACACATATTTTCAAAATCTGCACTTCCTGCAATTTTTTTTAAAGATTTATTTGAAAGTTGGAGTTACAGAGAGAGAGAAAGAGAGAGAGATCTTCCATCTGCTAGTTCACTCCCCAGATGGCCACAAAAGCCAGGCCAAAGCCAAGAACCAGGAGCCAGGAGCTTCATTGGGTCTCCCATGTGGGTCGCAGGGGTCCTAACACTTGGGCCATCTCCATTGCTTTTCCTGGGCCATTAGCAGGGAGCTGGGTAGGAAGTGGAGCAGCAGAGACAGGAGCTGGTGCCCATATGGGATGCCAGCGCTGCAGGTGGTGGCTTTACTCACAGAGCAGCCCCAGCCCCAGCCCCGCTTTCTGTGAATTTTGAAGACCTCTCCTAGAGCATGGTCCTAATTCTTAACTAAACAGAAGATCCAGACACTGGTTTGTCAAATACTCCAGCCTTTTTCTTTTCTTCCCCTCGTAAGTCAATTCAGTGTAGCCATTCTGCTATGTGTTCATTCTTTCACATGGTGGGAAGAGAACTTGGAATTAGCCAAGCGACCCAGTACTTGTGGGCAGTTCTGTGACCAGGCTCCCTGGAGGGAGGTGGTCTTTCTTTCTTTCTTTCTTTGAAAGTCAGAGTTACACAGAGAGAGGAGAGGCAGAGAGAGAGAAAGAGGTCTTCTATCCAATGGTTCACTCCCCAATTAGCCACGACGGCCAGAGCTGTGCCGATCCAAAGCCAGGAGCCAGGAGCTTCCTCTGGGTCTTCCCACGCAGGTGCAGAGGCCCAAGCACTTGGGCCATCTTCCATTGCTTTCCCAGGCCATAGCAGAGATCTAGATCGGAAGTGGAGCAGCCAGGACTTGAACTGGCGCCTACATGGGATGTCGGCACAGCAGGCGGCGGCTTTACCCGCTATGCCCCAGCACCGGTCCCGGTGGTGCTTCTGATTAACACAATTATCAGCACTAGCCCTGCTTGGTCCCCAACTTTCATCTGTCTCAACTAAAACTCAAGGAGTTAAAATGACACCACCTCTTATCTTGAAAAGAACAGTTGTCATCCTGACTGGTATGAACCAGCTGGCGTCTGTTACAGGTTGTTCTTGCCACCACCCACCTTGTGGTTTAAGGGCAGTCACATTAGCTTCTTCCAGCAGCCAACGGCTTGCCAGAACTCTTCCTTACTGAGCTGAGAAGGCCTAGGTCGGGGGAACCTTCAAGTGGAATCCGGAATTCAAGATTTGAGCAAAAGAATATGTTGCTAAGACCTAGAGCCAGACTTCAAAAGGAGATTATTAAACAAGGTCTCAAGAAGTAGTTAGTCAAATAAGGCAGGGAGTTAAGAGAGCGGGATTGGGCTGCTGCTTTTAGATTAACTTTATCAGAGAGAGGAACCTGGGATTGGTTTGTACATGCCGTATGCTTAATCCACTGCCACTCATACCAAACTAAATGTCAACTATGGCTCCCTGAATGACTTCCCAGCCTCAAACTCCAGTCTTCAATGAATGATCTGAAGGTGTGTGTGTGTGTGTGTGTGTGTGTGTGTGTGTGTGTGTGTGAGGCTGGGCCCACATTCTGCAGGTGCGAGTACCCTTCCTAACAGTAAACTTCAAGCAAAGCTGATGATCCTACTCAGCTGGGCGGGCCTCAGTCAACCAGCTAAATGACCTTAAGAGTCGAACATGTTTCTCTTAAAATTCTGCCTTGTGGGGTGAGGCGGGTAAAGCCTTCACCTGCAATGCCAGCATCCCATATGGGTGCCAGTTCCAGTCCACTTCCTAGCTGTTCCACTTCCCGTCCAGCTCCCTGCTAGGAAAAGCAATAGAACATGGCCCAAGTGCCTGGGCCCATGCCACTCAGGTGGGAAACCTGGATGAAGCTCCTGGCTTTGGACTGGCCCACTGCTGGTCATTGTGGTCATCTGGGGAGTGAATCAGCAGCTGGAAGAGCTCACTCTCTCTGTGACTCTGACTTGCAGATAAAACAAACTAATAAATAAGCCACAAATTCTGCGCTGGACTAGAGTGCCAGATCACGTCGGACAATTCGAGCAGACGGCTTTATCGCAGTGTTCAGACTTTCTAGTAAGTGCTCACAATTATAAAAGTAAATTTCTTTAAAAAATCATAAAAAATCCTTAATATAAAATGGGTCTTTAAAAAGTTCATTAAAAAAATGTGTATTATAAGGGACAGATGTTTGGCCTAGCGGTTAAGACACCTGAGGCTGGTGCTGTGGCATAGCTGGTAAAGCCACTGCTTGAAGTGCCGGCATCCCATATGGGTGCCGGTTCGAGCCCTGGCTCCTCCATTTCCAATCCAGCTCTCTGCTGTGGCCTGGGAAAGCAGTGGAAAACAGCCCAAGTCCTAGGGCTCCTGCACTCGCGTGGGAGACCTAGAAGAAGCTCCTGGCTCCTGGCTTCAGATTGGCCCAGCTCTGGCCATTGTAGCCATCTGGGGAGTGAACCAGTGGATGGAAGACCTCTCTCCCCCTCTCTCTCTCTCTCTGAGTCTGCCTGTCTGTAACTCTGCCTTTCAAATTTGGGGAAAAAAAAAAAAGACACCTGTGTTTCGTATCAAAGTGGCCGGGTTTAATACCTAGCTGAGCTCCTGATTCCACACCCTACTAGCAGTGGTCCTGGGAGACAGCAGTGATGGCTCCCACGACTGGGCTCCTGCCATTCACGTGGGAGACCTGGGCTGAGTTCCTGGAGCCGACTTTGGCCTGGCTTACCCCTGGCTGATGTGGACATGCAGGGAGTAAAACAGTAGATGGAGGATCTCTGTCTCTGTCTTTCTGCCTTTCAAATAAAATGAAGCTAAATAAATAAAAAATTAAAAAATATTATTTAAATTTTTTTGAAGATGTATTTGCAGTAGTGGCAGAGAGGAAGGGGGACGGGGAAGAGAGAGAGATGGATCTTCCATCCACTGATTCACATGACCTCAATGATTGGGGCTGGTCCAGGCCCAAGCCAGGAGCCCAGTGCTTCCCCAAGGTCTCCCACATGGGTGGCAGGGGCCCAAGCACTTGGGCCTTCCTCCACTGCTTTCTCAGGTGAATGAGCTGGGTCAGAAGTGGAGTAGCCAGGACTCAAACCTGCGCTCTAACATGGGGTTGTAGGTTGCAGCTTAGCTCATTGCACCACAATGCTGGTTTTTTTTTATTTTAAAAATTTTATTTATTCAAAAAATGTATTTATTTGGAAGACAGTCACACACACAGACACACACACACACACACACACACAGAGGGAGACACAGAGAGATTTTCCATCTGCTACTTCATTCCCTAAATGGCCTCAAACAACACAACTAGGTCTGGATCAGGCCAAAGCCATGAGCCAGGAATGTCATCCTGATTTCCTACTTGGGTGTCAGGGGCCCAGGGATTTGGGGGACATCTTCCTCTGCCTTCCCGAGTGCATGAGCGGGAAGCTGGATCAGAAGTGGGGCAGCTGGGACCTGAACCAGCACTCTAATATGGGATGCCAGCATTGCAAGAAGCAGCTTAACTTGCTGTGTCATGACACTGGCCCCCAAAATCCAGATTATTAAAACTATGCAAAAATTTAAATTTTTTTAGAACCAAAATAAGCTTATCTTTTTATTTTACTTTTTTAAGATTTCTTTCTTTGAAAGGCACAGTTACAGAGAGAGAGAGAAATCTTCCATCTGCTGCTTCACTCCTCAAATGGCTGCTATGGCTGTGGCTGGGCCAGGTTGAAGCCAGGAGCTTCATCTGTCTCCAACATGGGTGACAGGGCCTCAAGCATTTGGGTCATCTTCCACTGCCTTCCCAGGGCACACTGGCAGGGAGCTGGATTGGAAGTGGAGCAGCCAGGACTTGAACTGATGCCCATATGGGATGCTGGCAGTGTAGATGGTGACTTAACCCGCTGTGCCCCAATAAACTTATCTTTTAGCTCCATTTGTTCCCACATTATTTGAAGTACCCTTGTATATCTCCTACAGGTTCTGTGTCTCTAGTTGAGCCCTGATATGGTGATTGAGCATGAGAACTTGTGGTGGTTCTCATGCATAATTTGGATTTTATAAGATTTTAATAGCAGCAAATATAAATAGTTGAGACATTTTTATGAGTGGGGGTATAGATAATTTTAAATGGTAGGTTCCTAAATGAAAACTTGAACTTTTCATATTGCAACTTAACTGTTTCCTAAAATTATCTTTATGATAAGCTCTTTGTGGTAAGTTAAATTTGACTATTTTCTAATTTTTTACTTAAGTCATTTCATTTAGTTTCCTGTAAGATGCATATAAAAACATGTTTTTTCCCTTTTATTTCTCTCCCCAAGATTTTTATTTGATTTTATTAAATTTTAAAATGTATTTGAAAGGCAGAGATTCCCATTGGCTGGTTCACTTCACAGTTTCGACAGCCACGGTTGAGGCAGGCGGAAGCCAGAAGCCAAGAACTGAATTCAGGTCTCCCAGGTGGGGTTCAGCTTAGAACTTAACAACGAGAGACGCCCCTGCTGCCTCCCTGGCTGTGATCGGCAGGAGGCTGTGCGGAGGAGTTAGAGCTGGGACTTGGACCAGGCACCACGATACAGGATGGAGGCATCCTAAGTGGGTTTTCATCACAAGGCCAAATGCTGCCCCCTGCAAGATTTTTATTTTAAACTGCAGTTGCCATGTCCTAAACCAGTGCCCTCCAGGCTTCTCTGTTTTCTGATCACATAGTTCTCAATAAAAAAAAAATTTATGTGCACAGAAAAAGATACAATCAATGGGGCGTAGAGACAACTTTTACGACGGGAGAAAATATTTGCAAATTATCCACCTGACAAGGGGTAATATCCAGAGTACATGAAGAATCCGAACAATAGCAAAAACACTGGATTTAAAAACGGGCAACAGACATAAACAGATTTCTTGAAAGAGCACTATAAATGGCCAACAGGTCTATGAAAAAATGCTGAATGTCACTGTTCATCAGAGAAATGCAAATCAAAACTATAAGGAGGTTGCCGGTGTTGGGCACAGCAGGTTAAGTCACAAGCAATGTTTTATCCCTTTTCAGGGTGCCCGTGTGAATTCCAGCTGCTCTGTTTGCCTTCCAGTCTCCTGCTAATTCACCTGGGAAGGCAGTGGAAGCTGACCCAGGTAACTGGACCCCTGCCACCCGTGTGGGAGAGCAGGTTGGAGCTCCTGGCTAACGGCTTCAGCCTGGCCCAGACCTGGCTGTTGTGGCCATTTTGGGAGTAAGCCCATGGATAGTGGATGAAGATCTCTATCTCCAGGTAATCTTTAAAAAACAGAAACAGAAACAAAACAGAAAAGAATAAAAAACACCCAGGGGCTGGCCTTGTGGCATAGCGGATAAAGCTGCCACCTGCAGTGCCGCCATCTCATATGGACGCCGGTTCGGGTCCCAGCTGCACCACTTCCGATCCTGCTCTGTGCTATGGCCTGGGCAAGCAGTAGAAGATGGCCCAAGCCTTAGGGCCCCTGCACTCCGTGTACTTCTGACTTTCAAATAAAATAAATAAATCTTTAAAAATAAAACACTCAACAATGAGATATCATCTTACTCCAGGTAAGTGGCTATTTCCAAGAAGAGAAAAGATAGGAAGTACTGGTCAGGATATGGAGAAAAAGGAGCACATACACAGTTTGTGGGAATGTAAACAGCACAGCCACAATGGAGAGTAGGGAGGTATCTCAAAAAATTAAAAATAGAACTACCATAAGATCCAGAAATCCTACCACTGGGTATAAATATATCCAAAGGAACTGAAAAGCAGTTTGTCAAAGGGAGATCTGCACTCCCGTGTGCTTGTGGCACCATTCAGAAAAGCCAAGAACTGGAGGCCACCTAAGCGTCCCTGAACTGATGCACGCACAATGTGGGACACACACGCAACGGAATACACGCAGCTGTAAACAGGATGAGGTTCTGTCATTTGCCAGAGCCTGGATGAAACTGGAAGTCACTGTGCCAAGTGAACTAGGCCAGGCGCAGAAAGAGAAATATTAGAGGATCTCATCATCTGAGCAATCTGACAGCTTGTGTTTCAACAGCAGTCAAGATTTATCACTGATGATTCAAGACAGGGGGTAACAGTGGAAGCCCTCAGGGGTGAAGGGCTTGCCACTTGTCTACAGGATCGCCTCTGGGGATGACTCAATCCCGCCGTTGTCAGGCCCTGGCTGCTTCTCAGCCACCTGTCTTGCAATTCACCCGCATTCCACTTGGTAAAGCCCCACTCCTTTGAGATGTGGAACTGAGGGCGTGGCCAGAACTGGTGGAGTCCGGATGCCTGGGACAGGAACAGTGGAACCTTCAGGCAGCCAGGGACCGTGAACTTGGCCCTGCGTAGGGCCTCAACCCATGTTGCTTGTTCTGCAGCTTGGTGAGGATGGACATGAGGACTTGGCCAATGTGAACTCTGGCCACTGCATCTTGGGGCTTTTCAAAAGCGGCCCATGCACCTGTCTGCGGCCTAGATTAGGAACATCATGAGGTCAGAGGCATGAATGCTATGGTCAAGTGGGAGAAATATGTTTTGGGGTTCTAAAGCAGAGTAGGGGGACTATATAAAATAGATGTATGTTTGTGTGTGTGTGTGTCTGTGTGTGCTTGTGTGTTTTAAAGCTTTATTTATTTTGAAGGTGAGACTTACAGAGAGAGGGAAAGAAAGAGAAAGGGAGAGAGAGAGAATCTTCCATCCACTGTTTACTCCCCAGATGGCTGCAATGGCCAGGGCTAGGCCAGACTGAAGTCAGGAGCCAGGAGTTGAGTGGCAGGGGCCCAAACACTTGGGCCATCTTCTGCTGCTTTTCCAGGTCCTTAGCAGAGAGCTGGACTGGAAGTGGAGTAGCTGGGATGTGAACTGGTGCCCATATGGGATGCTGGCATCGTGGGCAGCACCTTTCTTTGCTGTGCCACAATGCTGGCCCCTGTACCGTGTGTTTTTAGAAGTGAGAAGGATTTTGAGTGTCTACCACAAAGAAACACATTTGAGTAGAAATGTGTACTCTGATTTTAACATTACATACTGTATACATGTACTGGAACATCACATGGTAGCCTAAAATATTTGCAATTTTATTATGTCATTTTTTATTTATTTATATATTATCTTTAAAGATTTATTGATTTTAAAGTCAGAGCTACAGAAACAGAGGGGGAAAGAGAGAGACACAGAGAATTTTCTATCCAGTTGTTTATTACCTAGCTGACTGCAATGGCCAGGGCCAGCAGCTTCATCCAAGTCTCCCATGTGGGTAGCAGGGTCCCATGTACTTGGGCTGTCCTACATTGCTGTTCCCAGGCCATTAGCAGGGAGCTGGATCAAAAGTGGAGCAGCTGGGACTCGAACCGGCACCTAGGGTCACAGGTGGCTGCTTAACCCACTACGCCACAACGCCAGCCATTATGTCACTTTTTTTTTTTTTTTTTGACAGGCAGAGTGGACAGTGAGAGAGAGAGACAGAGAGAAAGGTCTTCCTTTGCCGTTGGTTCACCCTCCAATGGCCACCGCGGCTGGCGCGCTGCGGCCGGCGCACCGCGCTGATCCGATGGCAGGAGCCAGGAGCCAGGAGCCAGGTGCTTTTCCTGGTCTCCCATGGGGTGCAGGGCCCAAGCACTTGGGCCATCCTCCACTGCACTCCCTGGCCACAGCAGAGAGCTGGCCTGGAAGAGGGGCAACCGGGACAGAATCCGGCGCCCCAACCGGGACTAGAACCTGGTGTGCCGGCGCCGCAAGGCGGAGGATTAGCCTAGTGAGCCGTGTGCCGGCCTATGTCACTTTTTAAAAAGACTAAGGCAAGCACAGTAAACCATTCGAGGCATTTAGCAAAGAATTATTTAAGAATTGGAATATTCAAATTTTGCATTTTTTAAATTAAGGCTATCATTTTTAAAGTTTTGGGGTAGACATGTAACTGTTATTTCTCCTGAAATATATGGAGTCTTCCACTGAGAACCAATTTACCTATTATAAAAAATTACTGGGGGAAAAAAAAAGCCGTGGCTCACTTCTCTACTTGCGGTGCCGGCACCCTGGGTCGGGGCGCCGGATTCTGTCCTGGTTGCTCCTCTTCCAGTCCAGCTCTCTGCTGTGGCCCGGGAGTGCAGTGGAGGATGGCCCAAGTGCTTGGGCCCTGCACCGCATGGGAGACCAGGAGAAGCATCTGGCTCCTGGCTTTGGATCTGCGCAGCGCCGGCCGCAGCGTGCTGGCCGTAGCAGCCATGTTAGGGGGTGAACCAACGGCAAAGGAAGACCTTTCTCTCTGTCTCTCTCTCTCACTGTCCACTCTGCCTGTCAAAAAAAAAAAAAAAAAAATTACTGGGGCTGGCACTGTGGTGCAGGAGGTTAATCCACTGCCCGTGGCGCCGGCATCCCATATGGGTGCCGGTTCTAGTCCCGGCTGCTCCTTCCAATCCAGCTCTCTCCCGTAGCCCAGGAAAGCAGTGGAGGTTGGCCCAAGTGCTTGGGCCCCTGCACCCACATGGAAGACCAGCAGAAGCACCTGGCTCCTGGCTTTGGATCAGCACAGCTCCAGCCGTTGCAGCCATCTGGGGAGTGAACCAGCGGACAGAAGACATTTCTCTCTGTCTCTCCCTCTCACTATCTGTAACTCTACCTCTCAAATAAATAAATAACATATTTTAAAAATTACCTTTACATTTATATAAAAATTTATAGTTGCATATGCATTTTTTTTAATTTTAAAAATTGTAATGCAGTTCAAAGTGGTTTCTCTGGTCCACTTCAGCTCCTTCACTGCCAGGCCTTGGGGATGGGACTACTTCGGCTCCTCCGCCTTCTCCATCTTCGTGCATGATGACCAGTGTAGTGCTGGCGTAGAGGGTAAAGCTACGGCCTGCAGTGCCAGTATTCCATATGGGTGCCAGTTCGAGTCCTGGCTGCTCCCCTTCATATCCAGCTTTCTGCTGTGGCCTGTGAAAGCAGTGGAAGATGGCCCAAGTGCTTGGGCTCCTGTACCCATGTAGGAGACCGGAAGAAGCTCCTGGCTCCTGGCTTCGGATTGGCACAGCTCTGGCTCAAAGACTTGGGCCATCTTCCTCTGCTGCTTTCCCAGGCACATTAGTAGGGCGTGGGATCAGAAGTGGAACAGCCAGGGCTTGAAGTGGAGCCCATTTGGGATGATGGTATTGCAGCTCCAAGTAGATGGGTTTTTTCCAAAGTTTTCTTTTTTTTAGAGAGTGTGTGAGAGAGAGAGAGAAATACCTTCCCGAGGAAGAGACAGAGAGAAGGAGATCTGTTTCATCACTGGTTCAGTTCCCAAATGGCCACCACAGGAAGGTCTGGGCGGAGGAAAGCCAGAGCCAGGGACCGCACCGTGGTCTCTACATGGTGTCAGGGTGACCAAGTACCTGCACACGAGCAGGGAGCTCGCTCAGACCGGAGCAGCAGCCGCCACCTGCAGGGGAGGGGGACCTGCTGCACCACCACCCCGGTCCCCAGAGGGACCCTGATACTCACTCCTCTTCCTGCATCTCAGGGGTCCCCCCCAGCCGCTGCCCAGCGATGGGGACAGAGTGATTCAAGGGCTCACACTGCCAAAGGCAGCAACAGGGCCTGTTTCAATTCCTGTTTTTAAATTTTCACAAACAAAATACTTTTAAAATGGGACGCTTTGGGGGACTTTTCAGTCTGCTGAGTGAGTACTGGAAACAGCCAGAGGTGCCCACAGTTCTGTCACTCAGCAGGACGCGGTAATCACCGCAGGGGTTCTCAACGGCTTTTACTCTTAGCCATGTGACATCTGTAGGCCCGATGGGCTCCTGAATTGCAACGGGAGGGGAAAACACGGTGGCGAGAGGAAAATATTAAAATACTATCTAACAAGTGGCCGGCGCTGTGGCACAGCAGGTAAAGCCACCGCCTGCAGTGCCAGCATCCCATATGGGCGCCAGTCGAATCCCGGCTGCTCCAATTCCAATCCAGCTCTCTGCTATGGCCTGGGAAAGCAGTAGAAGATGGCCCAAGTGCTTGGGTCCCTGCACCCACATGGGAGACCCAGAGGAAGCTCCTGACTCCTGGTTTCAGATCAGAGCAGCTCCAGCTGTTGTGGCCATCTGGGGAGTGAACCAACGGATGGAAGCCTCTCTCTCTCTCTTTCTCTCTCTCTGCCTCTCCTCTTTCTGTGTAACTCTGACTTTCAAATAAAAAAAAAGCTATCTAGCAAAGCATTGAAACCTGCATCTTTGGCTCGGGGCGGTCTTTGCCGTATCCACTCATTTCACTTAGTACAAGATAAATAATATTAAAAGTCAAGATACAGTGGTGAGTACACTAATTGCAGTTTTCATTTACTGGAAGCAAATCCGCCACGTGCCACTCACAAACAACAAGAAGCCTTTCATCACCGAGAAACAAGACACTCAAATCACCGAAAAAAATGAATTTTTAAAACAAAAACTGCAATAATTTCAAACATCAGTCACAAAAGCAGTTTTTGCTGAGCTTCAATCCTGCAAGGTGTGGTTTTCGGTATGCAAATGGAGAACTATTCTATATCCCAAATCAGGCTTTTTCCCTACACTTTGTAACTACCTGTTGAGCAGGAAAATAATTAAAATTTGTCAAAAGAGAAAAGTCTACTCAGAAAGTCTCGGGTATCTGTAAGTTGAGTTTTAGTTCCCGTAGACACAAAAACCGATGAAATGTTCCTGCGTGGGCTCATGGAAGTCACAGGAGCTCGCGATTCAACACAAGGCGCGGGCGCTCTGCACACCGTCCACGCCGCGTTGTACACGGCGCGCTCCCCGTGCACCTGCTGGGACGGGAGCCAGTTCTTCAGGCACTGCCCCAGGCGGTTCCACCCGCCCACGGGCGCGGCCCAGGCCGTCGCGTGGAGCCAGCCAGCTCCTTAGAAACAGAATGTTAGGAAAAAAAAAAAAAAAACTTTAGTTCACGGCCGCAGTGAGAACACCCGGCGAAGCCAGCGGCGAACACCAACACTAACCCTGCGTGAACAGAAGCGAAATCCTCCCATTTTCCCTGCTTCTGTCTTTAACGGCGCCGATGAGCGAAAGCACAAGCAGAACGGAACACATCAAGCGCAGAACGAACCGTCAGTGTGGGTTACAGTGAGGAGGAAGGCCGCCGCCGCTCCACCGACAGCCAGAGCAGTACAGCGTCCGGACTACAACTCCCAGAGTGCCCTGGGGCTGAGGCGGCGATACCTTCCAATTGATTACTTTTCATCCAATGACAGTCACAGAACTGACAAGCCACTTCCGGTCACCGCAGGGAGGGGTGGAGGACGAGTCCCATCGTGTTTCCAACCCAGCATTCGTAGTTGTTGTATGCCTGGTTCTTTGGCATTACCGTCACCCTCACAATCCTCTACTCCGCGCCAGCGCTGGCTTCTATAACCGCCTTAGGTAGTCAAGCGGCGCAGGCGCGGGACCAGGTTTCTTCCTGCTCTCTTATTGGCCGCGCTCCAGATGGCTTAAGTCTTCGCAACAAATAGGATGGTTGAAACTCGTTACGTCACGTAGGAGGCGGTGCGGTGTGGCGTAGGCGTAGGCGCAGGCCAGCGGCGGGCAATTTCCTAGCGGCCCGCCTCTATCGCTTCTTCCGGGTATGGCCCGCCTCTCTGCTGCCGACCAATCCTCTGTAGCTTCCTTTGCGCGTCTACCCAATCAGAGCGACAGGGGGCGGAGTTCCGGTCGTCGGCTGTAACCCCGAGCGGATCTCGCGTTTCTCCAGCTCCGAGTGGGAGCTTGCTGCTGAGGTACATTCTGCTGGGCCGGGCCGGGCTGGGCGACGTTTCCGGGGTGGGCAGCTCCGTCTCCGGCGTCCGTGTGGGTCGAGTCCGGAAGGCGGGAACCGGAGGCGCCGGGAGGAGCGGGCGCGCGGTGCGGCGGGGTCGGAGCTCCCGCGGTTCCCGCGTGGCGGGCGGGTTGGTGCGGGGTTCCCGCGCGGCCCGCAGACGCGGCGGGAGGCGGGCTTTCCCGTGGGTTACGGGCGGGACGCCCAGCGGGAGAGGGTGTGGAGGGCAGCCGCCCCTGTGGCGACAGCGTTTCGTGCAGCGGCGGTCGCGGCCACCGTGGACTCGCGGCGGGTTCGGGCGCTGCCCCTTCAGTTCGCCGCGCACTGCTTCGACCGAGGTGAAATTAAAAGTTGGCAACTTGTAAAACGCTGCTCGCGGCTTCTTTCCTGACCCGACGTTGTTTAGAGCACCCATGCGCGCCGTCTGGAAGTGAATTAATTCACTTAGCGAGGTAGGCTGACCTCCTAGACACATCCGAGTTAAGAAGCGAGTTGTTCAGCCTCCACTGAAGTGGAGACCACACCAAAGTTGATTACTTGGCGGATCCAGGGAGGTAATAGCTATAAAATGTGGCTACGCGTGAACCCCATACGGCCGTTTCTGCTTCTTAAATATTTTTTTTTCTTATTTACTTGAAAGGCAGACGGGCAGGTCTTCAGTCTGCAGGTTCACGGCCCCGATGGCCAGGGCTGGGCCAGACGGAAGCCAGGATCTGCATCCGGGTCTCCCACGTGGGTGCAGAGGCCCAAGCACTTGGGCCATCTTCTGCTGCTTTCCCAGGCCACAGCAGAGAGCTGGATCGGAAGTGGAGCAGCCGGGACTCGAACCGGCGCCCGGCTGTGATGCCAGCACTGCAGGCCAGGGCGTTAACCTGCTGCGCCACAGCGCCGGCCTCTGCTCTTCAAATTCTTTTCCTAAACTATCATTTGAACTCACTCCACAGAATAAAACTCAAAAGGAGCCTAGTACCGCTTAGATGAAATACAGTCGGGCCTCTGCATTGTTTGGTTCTGTGTCCATGGCGTCCAACAATTATTTAAGAAGGAAAACCCTTGTCTGTACTAAGCGTGTGCGGATTTGTTTTCTTGTCTTTGTTCCTTGAGCAGTATCGGGTAAGATAACATTTCCGTGGTATTGGATATGGGAAGAGTGAGGTATGCGGGGGGATGTGCTTAGGCTCCGTGCAGATACACAGTTAGTGTAAGGGATTTGAGCATCTGTGCAGTTTGGTAGGGGAGGTGTGGTTTTTTTTTTTTTTTTTTTTTTTTTTTAAGATTTATTATTCAAGAGTTAAGAGAGGGAGAGATCGTCCATCTTCTCGTTTACTCCCCAGAAGGCCATGAGGCCCAGGACTGGGCAGACAGGAGCCAGGAGCTTCATGTGGGAGGTCTCCTGTGTGAGTGGCAGGGGCCTAAGCACTCAGGGTGTCTTCCACTCCTTCTCCCAGGCCATTAGCAGGGAGCTGGATCAAAGTGGAGCAGCCGGGACACGGACAGGTGCCCACATGGGGTGCTGGCATTGCAGGCGGTGACTTTACCTGCTACGCCACAGTGCCAGTCCTGTGGTGAGATTTTTTTTAAAGCAGTCCCCATGAGTTTGTAGGACTGGACAACTGAGGCCTCTGGTGCCTGTGTCTGCTTGCCCGAGATTCAGGACAGCATTCCCTGTGAGTGCAGAAGTGTTTGATTACTAAATCTGTAGCAGACTAATTTTTCAGATGTTAATTTTGTGTGGCCCGGGAATGATGTTATAAATATCCACACAGCCCTTGGCAGTAAGAAGGTTCCGCACGCTGCCTGGGGAGAGAGACCACTGTTTATTCGGGGGCTTCCTGTAATTCCCCTTCATGTGGTCATGGGTGCTGTTTAAGCATGACCTCGGGTGATGGGAGCTGATTGTAAGGAAACCATTCAGACATTCACAGACCAGGTCCCTTTGCTCCTGAGGACACAGTGCAGGCGTCACAGGGAGCTGTGCTGATGGTCCCGCCTCACTGGGAATGTGAGTGCTAGTCCCCTCCAGGCCCCTGCGACTGCAGTTTCTCGTCATGTCTTCTGAAGCAGACCACCATCCCTGTCTCACCCTGGCTGGCTGGCGTCATTTCCGGGAGACGGGACCTGGCTGAGCTGGGTTTGTCGCCAGCTGCAACAGTACAGATATGTTGGATAAGATAATGTATGAAAAAGATCCCAGTGCCAGCTCGGCATCCGACTCTGATCTAATCGGTACTGCTCTGTGTGGTTTTAGCTGTAGGAAGGGCCAGCATGGAGGACATCTCAGTGGCCGGGTGTGGCAGTGACTGTCCTTACCTACCTCACATTCCACGTCTCACGTCCCCACGCAGTCAGCCTCACGCCCAGTGGGTGATCTGGTGTGCTCGCAGTCTGCTGTCACTGACGGATCTAGCCCGCTGCTTAACAATGTGCCCTCAGCGCTTCGTTTGCAGCCACTCTCCACCATCATCCAGATGTCTCTCAGCACAGCCCTAGTAAACAAACTTATTTTCACGCTGGCTGCAGACCTGAGCCGTTACCAGGTTCGCAGGAAAAGCCTCACATCCCTTACCCTGATGGAGCCTGGGTGCACTGGCTGTAAATAGTGCAGTGACTCCAGTCTTACTATATTTGAGCAGGTAGCCAGCCATGACTTTAGACTTTGACCATGGGTCCTGCATGAACAGAGTTACAGGGGACCAAGTTATTCTCATGCATGGCAAAGTGGAGACAGCAAAAACAATGAAACAAAAAATCCATGATATTTCCAGAAACAAACTTTTTCCTTATAACTAAAAATTTACGGAGGGACAAAGAGAGCGTCCATCTATTGATTCACTCCCCAAATGCCTGCAGAGCCAGGGCTGGGGCAGCTAAAGCTGGGAGCCAGGATCTGCATCCGAGTCTCCCATGTGGGTGGCAGCAGCTCTGTTTCTTGAGCCAAAACCTACTGCCTTCCAGGGTCTGCATTAGCAGGAAGGTGGAGTCAGGAGTCAGATTTAGGCTTCAGATTCCCAGGTGCTTCTACGTGGGACATTAGGGAATCCTTCATAAACACCTCGAAAAGGAAAAATAAAAAATTTAAACCTCTTTACTCTGGTGCTTTTATTCCCACAGAATGGGTGTCCAGTTAACTACAAAACTAGTTTGGGTTTGTCTCGTTGGCAAGCCCAGTGTGAGCAGTCTGCCACCTAACTGGGATGAGGATGTGGTATGGAATTTATCGGCCACAACAATTTTATTTTTTGTGTGTATAGCGGGGCTTATTAGGAGTTTTCTTTTTTCTTTCTTTCTTTCTGTCTGTCTGTCTTTCTTTTTTTTTGACAGGCAGAGTTAGACAGTGAGAGAGAGAGACAGAGAGAAAGGTCTTCCTTCCGTTGGTTCACCCCCCAAATGGCCACTATGGCTGGCGTGCCGATTCGAAGCCAGGAGCCAGGTGCTTCCTCCTGGTCTCCCATGCGGGTGCAGGGCCCAAGGACCTGGGCCATCCTCCACTGCCCTTCCAGGCTACAGCAGAGAGCTGGACTGGAAGAGGAGCAACCGGGACAGAATCTGGGGTGCCGGTGCCACAGGCGGAGGATTAGCCTAGTGAGCCGCAGTGCCGACCAGGAGTTTTCTTGATCTTTTAATTTTTCCTTTTTAATCATCTCCAGTAACCCAGATGTAAGTTAGTTTACTTAAATGTTCACATTGAATTCACTAGTCAAGTTGCCTAGTTTAGTTTTAAAATAAACTTTAGTGATTGACAGGCATGATATAGAAGTGATTTTTAAAAAATACTTATTTATTTGAAAGGCAGAATGGGACAGAGATCTCCTATCTGCTGGTTCACTCCCCAGATGCTGGCAACAGTCAGAGCTAGGCCAGGCCAAATCCAGGAGACCGTACCTTACTCTGGCATTCCCATGTGGATAGCAGGGACCCAAGTACTTGAGCCTCCAGGGTTCACACTAGCAGGGAGCTGGACCAGAAACAGGAGCCAGGACTCAAGTCAGGCATTGGGGTATGGGGGATGTGGGCATCCCAAGCAGTGTCTTAACCACTGTGCCAAACATCCACCCCAGAAATGATCTTATTTAACTCTCTTAAATTTTTATTATGTTTTAAAGATTTTATTTTATTTATTTGAAAGGTAGAGCCACAGAGAATGGGAGAGACAGAGATCTTCCTTCTGGTTCACTGCTCAGATGGCTGTAACAGCTGGAACTGGGCCAACTGGAGCCAGGAGCCAGGAGCTTCATCCAGTCCAAGCACTTGGGCCATCCTCTGGTGCCCTTCCGAGGCCATTAGCAGGGAGCTGGGTCAGAAATGGAGCAGCCAGGACCTGAATCAGTACCCATAGGGGATGCCGGGGTTGCAGGCTTCGGCTTTACCCACTGCACCACAGCGCCAGACCTGATTTTTTTTTTTAAGATTTATTTATTTATTTATTTGAAAGGTAGAGTTACAGAGAGGCAGAGAGAGAGAGGTAGAGAGAGGTCTTCCATCTGCTGGTTCACTCCCCAGATAACTGCAGTGGCTGGAGCTGCGTCGATCTGAAGCCAGGAGCCAGGAGCTTCTTCCGGGTCTCCCACATGGCTGCAGGGGCCCAAGGACTTGGACCATCTTCTACTGCTTTCCCAGGCCGTAGCTGAGGGTTGGATTGGAAGTGGAGCAGCTGGATCAAACCATTGCTCATATTGGATACTGGAATCTAAGACTGAGGCTTAACCTGCTATACTATAATGCTGGCCCCATGCTTACACATTAAAATTGGATTCACTTAACCTTCAATATAGGTTTTCCTGAGCTGCAGGCTCATTTTGGCAAGCTTACTGGTTCATCATTCTAGCTAGATAAATTGTATAGTGCATGATAATTAGTGATACTCAGTGTTTTAAAGATCATGATACCCCATTATATGTTCCACTGTATTATTTTCAGATTTTATTGACTAGGCATTAGTCATCAAGAAGCAATTTGAAAAGAAAGCATAAAACTGTTCAGCATGATGTGATACAGTGCGTGGAGGAGTCGGGGCGGGGGTTGTTGGGGCCAGCTATATTTTTTTTTTTTTAAGATTTTAGAAAAATATTTGAAAGGCAGAGTTAGAATGAGGTTGAGAGATCTTCCATCTGCTGGTTAACTCCCAAAATGGCTACAACAGCTGGGGCTGGACCAAGCTGAAACCAGGGGTCTGGAACACCATCTGGATTTCACGTGTGGGTAGCAGGAACCCAAGTACTTGGGGCATCTTCTGCTGCTTTCCCAGGTGGATTCACAGGGAGTTGGATCGGAAGTGGGACAGCTGGGACTCAAACTGGGTCCCATGGGATGCTGGGCGTTGAAGGCGATGCCACAACTGGTCCCATTAGGCCAGCTTGTAAAGCACTGCTTGCAATGCGCTCAACAGGCATCAGTATCTGGTTCAAGTCCTGGCTTGACGTTCAAGGTCAAGCTTTCCATCCGGCTTCCTGCTAATGTGCCTGGGAGGCAGAGGATGATGGTACTTGGGTTCCTGCCACCCATGTTGGAAATCTGGATAGAGCTACTGGCTCCTGGCTTTGGCCTGCCTCGTCCAGGCACCTGGGGAGTAAACCAGTGGGTGGAAGATCTCTCCCTGGAGTCAGATTTATACAGACCATACAAAATATTTAACTTCTAACCTTTAGGGTCTTTATTTGTGAAATAATAGTAAGTATTTGTCCTACTTAAATCAGAGTTAGATGGCCTATTGAGCCGCGGCACCGGCACACCGGGTTCTAGTCCCGGTTGGGGTGCCAGATTCTGTCCCGGTTGCCCCTCTTCCAGGCCAGCTCTCTGCTGTGGCCAGGGAGTGCAGTGGAGGATGGCCCAAGTGCTTGGGCCCTGCACCCCATGGGAGACCAGGAGAAGCACCTGGCTCTTGGCTTCAGATCAGCGCGGTGGGCCGGCTGCAGTGCGCCGGCCGCGGCGGCCATTGGAGGATGAACGAACGGCAAAAGGAAGACCTTTCTCTCTGTCTCTCTCTCTCTCTCTCACTGTCCACTCTGCCTGTAAAAAAAAAATCAGAGTTAGAGTCAGGAAAAAATGAAAAATACTCTAGTCTTTGGCAAAATGTGAAATTGCTTTATAAACAAAATATAAGGTTCTTTATTGACTTTAAAATGGTTCAGAATTAGCATCCATTCTGCTGTGGACGCACGAGTACATGTGGTTTTTGTTTTTAAGCTCTGGTAGTTTTGCCTCTTGACACGTTGACTGGATGTTTGCATCAAGGTGCTGCCTGGGACGCTTGCATCGCATAGCTGAGTGTCTGGGTTTGAGACCTGGCTCTGTTCCCTATCTCAGCTTCCTGCTAAATCCCAGCCTCAGGCTCTCGCCTCTCAGGTGAGACCTGGGTTAAGTTTGCGGCTCCTAGTCTGGGCTTTGGGAGTGAAGGGGGGGGGGGGGGGATGGGAGATTCCCCCCACCCACCGTGTGTCTGTGTGCGCACCCATATGTGTCTACCCTTGAGATAAATGAAATTCTAAAAGGTCCTGTCAAAGCTTTTGAGCCAATAGTAGCATTCCTTCAAATTTCACTTTGCTTTTCCGTCACCAGCAGAGCATAGACAATTAAAAGAAACGTTTCCCAGAGTGGTCCGCTTAGTGTGCTGTCATGACTAAAGATACTTGCCTGCTCATTTAGATGTATTATGTTAGTTAGGACACTACTTTTCACATATTTCTTAGTGTTAGTATGAATATATTAAAGTCTTTGTGGAATATATTAAAGTCTTTGTGGAATTTTTCCTGGTCAGTATTCCTTTTCATTTTTTTAAAAGATTTATTTATTAGAGGCAGAGTTACACAGAGGCAGAGAGAGAGAGAGAGAGAGAGAGAGAGAGAGAGAGAGAGGTCTTCCATCCACTGGTTTACTCCTCAAATGGCTGCAACAGCCAGAGCTGCGCTGATCAGAAGCCAGGAGCCAGGAGTTTCCTTTGGGTGCAGGGGCCTGAGGACTTGGGCCATCTTCCACTGCTTTCCCAGGCCGTAGCAGGGAGATGGATCGGAAGTGGAGCAGCTGGGTCTTGAACCGGTGCCCATATGGGATGCTGGCACTGCAAGTGGCAGCTTTACTTACTACGCCACAGCACTGGCCCCATTCGTTGGCTTTTTTCAAAAGAATTTCACCATTCCTTGAATTGCAGCAGAGCTAATAAGAGTGCCAATTCTTAAAAAACCAAACCAAAACGAACCAAAAAGATTTATTTATTTAAAAGGCAGAAAGAGAGAGAGAAAGAGAGAGACCAATCATCCATCTGCTTGTTCACTCTCCAAAATGGCCACAATAGCCAGGTCTGGACCAAGCTAAAAAAAGACTTATATGTTTGAAAGGCAGAGTTAGAGAGAGAGAGAGGGAGATCTTCTATCTGCTGGTTCACTCCCCAGACAGCCGAAATGGCCAGGGCTTGGCCAGGCCAAAGCCAGGAGCCAGGAGCTTCATCCAGGTCTCCCACATGGGTGGCGGGGGCCCAGGTGCTTGGGCCATCTTCCACTGCTTTTTCCAGGCCATCAGCAGAGAGCTGGATAGGAAGTAGAGCAATCAAGACATGATCCAGTGTCCATATGGGATGCCAGCATCGCAGGCAGCACTAGGTCACAACGTCTGTCCCAGGAATCTGTTTTCAAAAAAAAGGGCTGGATAGTTATTGAGGCTAAAATTTTCACAATGATTGATTAATATTTTCTCTTTGATTCCATTAACCTATCAATAATTTATATGGGAGGTAGCACTGAATTATTCTTGAAGGTATTCTTTCTATATTTTGTCCCTGTTTTTTCCCTGAGATTATAAAATCAAATTAAGGTTTTCCTTAGGAATGACGCAATCCCCTGTGCCATTTCATTTTTCTTATTTTTGATTTTTTAAAGATGTATTTATTTATTTGAAAGAGTTAAAGAGAGAGAGGGAAAGAGATCTACCATCTGCTGGTTCAGACCCCAGATGGCTGCAACAGCCAGGGCTGGGTCTAGCCAAAGCCAGGAGCCAGCAGCTTTATTTGGGTCTCCCAAGGGTGGCAGGGGCTCAGACACTTGGGCCATCTTCCACTGCTTTTCCCAAGCCATTAGCAGAGTTGGATCGGACATGGAGCAGCTGAGACACGAACTGGTGCCCATATGGGATGCTGATGTTGCAGGTGGTGGGTTAGCCTGTTACACCACAACGCTGGACCCCCTGAGCCACTTAAAAAAATAGGAATAAGCAATTCATGAATCATTAGGTCAATTTTTAAAATTTTGAGTGATTTAGATGTAGATGATGCTGGGTTTGTGGCGTAGTGGGTTAAAGCCCTGCCTGCAGGACTGGCGTCCCATCTGGGCACCAGTTTTAGTCCTGACTACTCCACTTCCTATCCAGCGTTTTACTAAAGTGCTTTGGAAAGCAGCGGAGGATGGCTCAAGTGCTTGGGCCCCTGTACCCACGTGGGAGACCTGGAAGAAGCTCCTGGCTCCTGGCGTCTGATCGGCTCACCTCTGGCTGTTGCAGCCATTTGGGTAGTGAACCAGTGGATGGAAGATCTCTCTCTCTCTGTAATTCTTTAAAAAAAAATGTTGGTGTATTTTTGACATCAAAACCTATTTGCGCCGGCGCCGCGGCTCACTAGGCTAATCCTCCGCCTTGCGGCGCCGGCACACCGGGTTCTAGTCCCAGTCGGGGCGCCGGATTCTGTCCCGGTGGCCCCTCTTCCAGGCCAGCTCTCTGCTGTGGCCTGGGAGTGCAGTGGAGGATGGCCCAGGTGCTTGGGCCCTGCACCCCATGGGAGACCAGGATAAGTAACTGGCTCCTGCCATCGGATCAGCGCGGAACGCCGGCCGCAGTGCACCGGCTGCGGCGGCCATTGGAGGGTGAACCAATGGCAAAGGAAGACCTTTCTCTCTGTCTCTCTCTCTCACTGTCAACTCTGCTTGTCCAAAAAAAAAAAAAAAAAAAAAAAAAAACAAAACTATTTGCATCATATCAACAGTACAAAGTACTTAATACAATTGAATGCTATAAAGTGTCTTGTGTAGTAAGAGTAGCATGTCAAACCAGTTGTTTAGTTCAGGTTTCTGGGGCTGTCTGTTAAGTGACATCCAAGCCATCAGATGCCTATGGAAAGCTTTATGGTTGCAGGCTACTCTGTAAGACTAAGGGGGTGTTTCCAAATCCTCACTGTTTCCTTTCTTCCATTAGGCCTTCATGGGCTTTCTGAGGCTTTGAGAGGTTGGGGCGAACTGACCTCAAAGCTGTGGATGTTTTATCAATATTGTATTACTCGGTGGGTTTCTTAATGTAGGAACCGTGACTATCATCCACCCCCCTTGCAAAAAAAGATAGCTGCCTCTGAGACTTGAGGATTGTTTTCATGTCCTTTCCTACTCAGACTGTCATTGTTTTACGTACATTTGTAGTTCTTTATCTTTGCTTCCTCGTGTTCCTTGACTGTCCCAAGTGTGTTTTGTCTTTGTATTTCCATGTGCCTCCCGCAGGAGCAGTGGGGTAGGCTATTCCGTAAGCATCAGGCTGGTTGAAGACAGATGTTCAGAGTTTGCCAACGTGCTCCCTGTCCTGAAGAAGCAAACACTGTCAGTGGGGAAAAGAACCAGATACAGATAATCCAACACATAGATCCCTTCAACACGTTCAAAACTTGCTCTTTGCCATGTGAGTGACAAGAGTGTTTTGGCATTCAGAGAAAGTACACACTCGTTTAGGCTGGGTTAGGGAAGCTTGAGGTGGGTGTGCATTACTGAGGTACTAATGAGTTTGTGAAATATGGTGAGTAATTTGCCTGTTCGAAATTATATCATCTGCAGCTCATGCCGCAAGAACACTCGGATGTACAGCAACTTCAAAAAGTTCATGTAGCATGAAATTAAAAGTAAGTTTATTTCGGTGCGGAAACTTTTTCAAGTTCATGCATTTTTTTATTACTATGCATTTTCCACAAACTTTTTGGGGTATTACAGTATTATGATATTTTATGAAAAAATTATTTAGTTCTGTTTACTTAAGATATGTTTGTGAAATCATTTGTTTGCTTTGACTTCCCAGATAGTGTTATACTGAATTTCAATATTTTTTTAGTAGTTTTTATTTATTTATTAGAGAGAACACGCTTCCGTCTGCTGACTCACTCGCAATGGTCAGGTCTTGGCTGTGCCCGAAGCCGGAAGCTGAGATCTTAATCCAGGTCTCCCACGGGGGTGACCTCTTCCTTGCGTGTTTGTGCAGTTAGATGGTGAATGAAGTGTTTCCTGTGCTAGTCTGTGTCAGGAGTGTGGGTGGTGTTGCAGCTGTAGATGAGAGGTAATGAGAAACTGAGAGGCTGGTAGCAGAGCTGACAGGCAGGAGATGGATATGAAGGGTTATTTTCATTTTTTTAAAGATTTATTTTATTTATTTGAAAGGCAGAGTGACAGGGAGAGACAGAGAGATCTTCCATCTTCTAGTTCACTCTCCAAATGGCTACATCAGCCAGGACTGGGGCTGGGGCTGAGGCTGGGCCAGATGGAAGCCAGGAGCCTGGAACTCCATCCTGGTCTCCCACATGGGTGGCAGGGGCTCAGGTACTTGGACCATCATCCACTGCTTTCCTGGGCTCATTAGCAGGGAGCTGGATCGGAAATGGAGCAGTTGGAACTCAAACTGGTTAACCTGCTGCACCACAACACCAGCCCCTGAAGGGTGATTTTCTTTCTTTTTTAAATTTATTGTGAAAGTCACAGAGTTACAGAGAGCAAGGGAGGGACAGAGCGGGTTGGGGGAAAGAGAGATTGGTATTCCATCCTCTGGTTCACTCCCCAGATGGCTGCAATGGTCAGCGCTAGGCCAGGCTGAAGCAAGGAATTCAGAACTCCTTCTGGGTCTCCCATGTGGATGCCAGGGGCCTAAGTACTTAGACTGTTTTCCGCTGCTTTTCCAGGGCGTCAGTGGGAAACTGGATTAGAAGTGGAGCAGCTATACACAAACTGGCACCATATAAGGGTACCAGCATTGCAGGTGGAGGTGTTACTTGCTACACCACAGTGCTAGCCCTTGAAGGGTGATTTTCAAAGTAGAGTTTATTACCTAGTTATTTTCTGTCCCTTACCTGCATTTAGTCATAGATGTTCTAATTTTGACACTAGATGACTGAGACAACTGTGCAGATGACAGAATTTAAATATGAGTTATTTTGGATTTCTGTTTTTTAAACTTAAAAAAAATTATTTATTTGAGGGGGCCGGTGCTGTGGTGCAGTGGGTTAAAGCCCTGGCCTGCAGTGCAGGCATCCCATATGGGTGCTGGTTCGTGTCCCGGCTGCTCCACTTCCAGTCCAGCTCTCTGCTATGGCCTGGGAAAGCAGTGGGGAGGATGGCTCAAGTCCTTGGGCCCCTGCACCTGCATGGGAGACCTGGAGGAGGCCCCTGGCTCCTGGCTTCGGATTGGTGTGGCTCTGGCAGTTACAGCCATCTGGGGAGTGAACCAGCGGATGGAAGACCTCTCTCTCTCTCTCTGTCTCTACCTCTCTCTGTAACTCTGCCTTTCAAAAAAATAAAAAAAACTTTTTAAAAAATTATGTATTTGAAAAGCATAGAGACAAAGAGACAGATATCTCCCATCTGAATTTGCTCTCAAGATACCTGCCGCAGCAGGGCTGGGCCAGGCCAAAGCCAGGAGCCAAGAATGTACTTCCGGTCTCCCATGTGGATGGCAGGGACCCAAGTACTTGAGCCATCACCTGCTGCTTTCCAGGGTACACATTAGCAGGAAGCTGGGACGGGGAGCAGAAGCGGGACTCAAACCCAGGCGCTCTGATAGGGGGTGTGGACTTCCCCACTGTGATGTAATCACTGTGCCAATTGCCTGGCCCTTGGAGGATTTTTTTTTTTTTTTTTAAAGATTTATTTATTTGAAAGGCAGAGTTAGAGAGAGATCTTCTGTCTACTGGCTCTCTCCCCAAAAGGCCACAATGGCCAGAGATGGTCCAGTCTGAAGCCAGGAGCCAGGAGTTTCTTCTGGTCTTCATGTGGCTGCAGGGGCCCAAGCACTTGGGACATCTGCTGCTTCCCCAAGCCATAGCAGGGAGCTGGATTTCGAACCCGTGCCCTTATGGGATGCCAGCACTGCAGGCGGCGGCTTTACCCGCTGTGCCACAGCACTGGCCCCCACCTTGGATGTATTTAAGTTGAAAGTTTAGGCCACACATCAGGTATAGGGACTAGTCTAGACATTAGGAAAGCAGGATTGTAGTTTTGGAGAGAGATCAGGGCAGAGTCTGCATGGAGATGATAATTTGTATTGCCACGGAGAGAAGAACTTCTAAGAAAAATTCAGATCACTTTGGTTACCATGGTTAACAGCAAAAATTTAAATAATTAACATGTTAAAGCATCTTTCTGTTGGGAGGCTGGAGTGGGATCCTGAGAGTTTCTAGTTTTCCTATTTTGGGACCTGCTGCTAGATGGCAGTAGTGATCAATGCCGAGAGCAAGGAAGGCAAGTGTACAAACAGTTCGATAGCTTAAGTCTAGTTCATGTGCTTAGCAAAGTTACAACCAACAGTGCATTATTTTCAGTCATTTTTATCCGTCACATCAGCTCTCTAAGTGTATTCTTTTTTTCCCTCTTAATATCCGGGTTTTGCAGGATGGTCCAAGAATTATCCCTTTTGTTGGTTGTTTCTTTTGAAGTCAGGGTCGTTTACTGTGTTCAGAAAAGAGGAAATGAACGTGGCAGATTCTGATGTCCCCATGATATGCACCAAAAATGGCTAAAAGGGCTGACACCGCTGTATGTTTACAAGCTATAAATATTTATATTTAAGGGTTTCACCCTTTGATTTCTATTCCAACATACTCATTTAGAGATTCTAATTTGGAGTAGTAAATAGTGAACGCACTTCAAAATGTGAAGAAGAGCTGTCGGTTTACAAATGTGTATAAAATACTGCCTTCTGTAGGATGAGAGACGAGGTAACACGGTCATAGTGTCAGAAAGCTTCTTCCGGGCCTAATCTATAGTGGGTCTTTAAAGAATCATTAGTACATTAAAGTATCTTTCTGTTTGGCAACTTACGGAACACTCACTTGCGTACCGTGCACCTACTTCAGCAGTACCTACCTACGCGGTATACTGTCTGTGCCACACAGTGGTGTTTTGATCTGTGGCAGACCGTGTGTACCAGGGCAGGCCCATAAGATCACATTGTCTAGGGATGTTGTAGCCCTCATGGTTTGTGTGAGTTCACTCTGTGATATTTAAATGATGCAGACTTTGCCCCATGATGCATTTCTCCGAATGGATCCCTGTAGTCAAGCTATACTTGATGGTGTATACTTTTATATACACATGCATTTGTTTATCAGTACATAAAAGAAGTGGAAATCATATCTTATAGTTCTGTAAGTTTTTAAAAATATTTATTTATTTATATGAAAGGCAGAGACAGAGAAGGAGAAAGAGGGATCCTCCATTCTCTAGTTCCTTCCCAAATGGCTGCAATGACTGCGGCTGGACCAGGCCGAAGTCAGGAGCCGGTAGCTTCATCCAGGTCTCCCCCGTGGCTGCAGGGGCCCAAGCACTTGGGTCATCCTCTGCTGCTTTCCCAGGCACAATAGCAGGCAGCTGGGTTGGAAGTGGAGCTCTGGAACTCAAACTGGAGCCCATATGGGATGTTGGTGTTGCAGGTGGAGGCTTTACCTGCTCTGCCACATCGCCGGTCCCCCACTCTCCCCTTTTTAAAGAATAGGAACCTGACACCTAGAGCCAGGAGAGCCAGGATTTGAACCCTTGCAGTCTGTTATATGCCCATTTGCTCAACCAGTATGTGGTACCTGTCTCTTTAAACCTCAGATTCTTCATGTTCTTTTAAACTAATAGTAATAATAATGATAATACCTCTCTTTTAGGCTCATTGAGAGGGTTAAATGGAACAATGCACGTGAAGAGGCTGACACAGTCACCAGGACTGTTAATGATAACTGTTGCATGGCTGCTTATCTGATTTGGTTTTGGTTCTTTCTTTTTTTAATTATTTATTTTGAAAGTCAGAAGTACACAGAAATTTTCCATCCAGTGGTTTACTCTCCACGTAGTTTCAAGGGCTCAAACACTTGGGCTATCTTCTGCCTTCCCAGGCCGTTAAGAAGGCCATCAGAAGTGGAAAAGTTGGGGCACAAACTGGCACCCATGTGGGATGCGGTGTTGCAGGTGGTAACAATACCAGCTTCCCCTTCCCACCCCCTTTTAAGATTTGTTTATTCGTTTGAAAGGCAGGGTTAGAGAGAGAGAGAGAGAGAGAGACAAACACGGAGAGAACTTCCATCTGCTGGTTCACTCCATAAATGGCTTCAACAGCCAGGGCTGGGCCAGGCTGAAGCCAGGAGCTTCTGCCTGGTCGCCCACACAGGTGCAGGGGCCCAGGCACTCGAGCCGTCTTCCAGTGCTTTCCCAGGTACATTAGCAGGGAGCTGGATTGGAAGCAGGCCAGCTGGGACTGTAACCAGCACTCATAAGGGATGGTGGTGCAGCAGGCAGTGGCTTAACCTGCTGTGCTACAACACTGGCCCCAAGTTCTTTTTTTCCGGCCTCCATTTAGTCTTGCTTTTTTTCTTCTTCTATCTGTCCTTTCAGCAGCGGTTTGTGGGGCTCTGTTGTCGGCCTACTGTTGGCTCTTCCTGTGTAATTCCCCTTCACGACTTCCTGGAGTCCCAGGGCTGAATCCCGGTAGCACATTGGCCCTTAGCCACCTTCACAAGCTCTTGATCTTTAATTTGGGTAAAACCAGAGGCACGTCTGTGTTTCTTGATTTGGGGATTCCATTTGTGACTCAACTCCCCGCAGTCATCTGGCCCAGGAATCAGCCTAGATTCTTCCCCTACTCCTCTGTTTCTTCCTCCCTCTCACTTGCAAGTCCAGGCAGTGCCAGGGTTCCCTAATTTTGCCTCCTCAATGTTTTTCAGGTTGGCTTGTCTTCACCCCCATATGGCCCATGATCTCTTGTTTGGACTTCTTCACATTCTCATAACCTCCCAGCATCCAGCCTTGCATTTCCCCCTTAACTCCATTTTCTGCATTTTTTTAAAGATTTATTTATTTATTTATTTAAAAGGCAGAGTTAAGAGTTACAGAGGCAGAGAGAGAGAGAGATCTGCCATTCTGTTCGTTCACTCCCCCAATGGCTGCAATGGCCGGAGTTGAGCCTGTCTGAAGTCAGGAGCTTCTTCCAGGTCTCCCACACGGGTGCAGGAGCCCAAGGACTTAGGCCATCTTCTGCTGTTTTCCCAGGCCATAGCAGAGAGCTGGATCAGAAGTGGAACAGCCAGGACTTGAACCATATGTGATGCCAGCACTGCAGGCAGCTGCTTTACCCACTACGCCACAGTGCCAGACTCCCATTTTCTGCATTATTAATGTGGGTGCTGTGTGTGTGGCTCTCTGTAATTTTCTTCTTTAGGACCTGATGTAATCCATTTGTTCCAACTGTTTAATATGGCTATGCAGCATAAAAGTTAAACATTACTTAAGTGATGCCCGTAAGCGGCCAAGTTAAACTGGAGCTCTTCTCATTTGCCTACAGGGACCTCTGTGACCTGGGCCTGCCTCTCAGCTTTGCCTCTGCCCATGTATCCTCACACAGGATCCAGCAGGATCAAACAGGTCTCCCCTTCCCTTGCCCCCAGTCCCTTTCCATGCCCATTTTCCCTCATATCCAGTGTATTCAGAAGTCCAGTGAGCAGAATGCACCACCCTGAATGCTAAGCCAAGAAATGTAAGCCACTGGGAAGGGAGGAAAGAACCACTGATTATCATTTTGCTGTCGTGGAAATCAGGAGCACAGATTGAGCAGAGAAGCTAATGAAGTGCATTTTATATCCTCTGAATTTTAAGTCCTGTTGGTGTATGTAGACATTTAGCAACATGAAACTGAAGGTTAAGAAAGAGATTGTTTGGAGATAAGAATCTGGAAGTGGTTACTCGAAGCTTTTGGTATATGCAAAGTGAATGTCTCAAAATGGAAAGAGAGATTTTCTGCTTCAACCATTATCCCTTTAAGGGCAGAGCCACATTTTAGTTTCACTGTCTCGCTAGCACAGAAGAGTGCCTGGGGGTGGGCTTTTGCCCTAGTGATTAAGACCCCGGTTGGGACACCGCATCCTGTATCCGAGTGTCTGTGCTTGAGTCCTGACTCCACTCCTAGTTACGGTTTCCTGCTGATGCAGACCTTGGGAGGCAGCCTGTGGTGGCTCAAGTGGTTGAGTCCCCGACACTGTATGGGAGACTTGAATCCAGGTCCCAACTGCTGGTTTTGGCTTCGGTCCATCTCCCGCTGTTGAAGTCATGTAGTGAAGTCGCAGATGGGAGCTCTTATGTCTGCCTCCCAAATAAATAAATAAGTAATTAAAAAAAAAGATTTGTTTACTTATTTGAAAGAGTTACAGAGAGGTGGAGGGAGAGGGGGAGAGGGGGAGAGAGAGAAGTCTTCCATCTGCTGGTTCACTCCCCAAATGCCTGCAAGAGTCAGGGCTGAGCCAGGCCGCAGCCAAGAGCCAGGAACTACATCTGGGTCTCCCACATGAGTGGCAAGGGACCAAGCACTTGGATCGTCTTTTGCTGCTTCCAGGTACATTAGTAGGAAGCTGGATTTGAAGCAGAGGAGGGACTGGTGCGGTTCAAGTCCTGCCTCCTCCACTTCTGATCCAGCTCTCTGCTGTGGCCTGGGAAAGCAGTAGAAGATGGCCCAAGTCCTTGAGCCTCTGCACCTGCATAGGAGATCCGAAAGAAGCTCCTGGCTTCGGATCAGCCCAGCTCCGGCTGTTGCAGCCATTCAGGGAGGGGTTCGAACCTGCAGATGGAAGACTTCTCTCTCTCTTTCTGCCTCTGCCTCTACTTCTGCCTCTCTGTAACTCTTTGCCTTTCAAATAAAACAATAAATCATAATTTTTTTTTTATTTTTTTGACAGACAGAGTGGACAGTGAGAGAGAGAGACAGAGAGAAAGGTCTTCCTTTGCCGTTGGTTCACCCTCCAATGGCCGCCGCAGCCAGTGCGCTGCAGCCCGTGCACCGCGTTGATCCGAAGGCAGGAGCCAGGTACTTTTCCTGGTCTCCCATGGGGTGCAGGGCCCAAGCACTTGGGCCATCCTCCACTGCACTCCCGGGCCACAGCAGAGAGCTGGCCTGGAAGAGGGGCAACCAGGACAGAATCCAGCGCCCCGACCGGGACTAGAACCCAGTGTGCTGGCGCCGCAAGGCAGAGGATTAGCCTAGTGAGCCGCGGCGCCGGCCTATAAATCATAAATCTTTTTTTTTGTAAGTATTTTTATGAGCATTCTTTTTTAAATATTTATTTATTTGAAAGTCAGAGTTACACAGAGAGAGGTAGAGACAGAGAGAGAGGAAGAGAGAGAGTCTTCCATCCGTTGGTTCACTCCCCAGTTGGGCACAATGGCTGGAGCTGCGCCTATCCGAAGCCAGGGGCTTCCTCTGGGTCTCCCACGTGGGTGCAGGGGCCCAAGCATGCGGGCCATCTTCCACTGCTTTCCCAGGCCATACAGAGAGCTGGATTGAAATGGAGCAGCTGGGTCTTGAACTAGCGCCCATATGGGATGCTGGTGCTTCAGGCCAGGGCATTAACCCGCTGCGCCACAGTGCCAGCCCCTAAATCATAAATCTTAAAAAAAAAAAATGAAGCAGGAGCCAGGACTCAAACTGGCACTCTGATATGGGATGTAGATGTCCCAAGCTATGGTTTAACCTGCTGCACCACAATGCCTGAACCAGGAACTCATATCATTAGATATGAAGGGACACTTTCAGCAAGAGTTGAAAAAGGTAGCACCTAGGGCAGGTGTTTGGCACAGTGATTAAGACACTTAGATACGCACAGAAACTGGCACAGAAATATTTACAGCAGCTTTCCTTCTGATTGCCAAAAAATTGGAAACAAGTCCTGTCTTTCAGTAGGTGAACAAACTGTAGTACATCCATGCAGTGGAATTTAATCCAGTGACTCAGATATGTTTAAAAAGTTGAACTTTCAAGACAAAAACCGATATGGAGGAACATTAATTGCTTATTGCTTGGTCAAAGAAGCCAGTCAGAACAGGCTACATTCAGTTTGACTATTTGCCATTCTGGGAAAGGCAGTACCATAGAGACAGTTAAAAGTCAGCGATTGGCATGAGTCCATGAGATAGGGGGAGTGCGGGTAGGTGGAACATGGGATTTTTGAAGTGGTAGAATTATACCATAATAATGAATACATAATATGAATTTGTTAAAACTTGTAGTATTGCACAACACAAATAGCAAACCCTGATATACACTATGAATTTTCGCTAACTTTAAGAAGCAGCTCCTTAGTATTATGTTATATGGAAATATTCTGATTCAAACATTTGCCAACTGATAACTGATTGTTAGGGTTTTTGGTTCTGCAGTACTACAGTAAATAAATATCCTTTACAAATATTCTCTCTCTCTCTTTTTTTTTTTTTTTGGACAGGCAATTAGTGAGAGAGAGAGAGACAGAGAGAAAAGTCTTCTTTTTCTGTTGGTTCACCCCCTAAATGGCTGCCATGGCCGGTGTGCTGTGGCCGTTGCACTGCGCCGATCCAAAGCCAAGAGCCAGGTGCCCCCTCCCGGTCTCCTGTGCGGGTGCAGGGCCCGAGGACTTGGGCCATCCTCCACCGCCCACCCGGGCCACAGCAGAGAGCTGGACTGGAAGAGGAGTGACCGGGACAGAATCCGGCACCCCAACTGGGACCAGAACGCGGGGTACCAGTGCCGCAGGTGGAAGATTAGCCAAGTGAGCCACGGCACTGGCCTACAAATATTCTTGAACACATACGATACATGCACACATACTTGGTTTTTGATAGATTTCTTCTATATATGAGATTGTTGGATTCAGGAAGACATCCAATTCTTGTATTTTCATGTAACATGAGAATAGTTGCTTTAAGAATTTATACCTCCAATTAAAACGTTTAAAAAAGTTTATTTCATCACATCCATGCCAGCTTTGATATTAATGTTTAAAATTTTTGCCAATCTGATAAGTGAAAAATAGTATCCTATTTTGTTTCTTGAACTACAAATAACATCAAATCTCTATTTGTTTTTATTGTCCGTTTAAATTTGCCCTTTTATGACTTGACTGCTTCCTTCAGTCATCTGTTTGGATTGTTCCTTTTCATATTAAGGGTATTGGCTCCTTAACGTTTCATGTATTATAAACTTTTCTGCCAATCTCACTTTTCTTTCAGTGGGCTTTTCAACATGTGGGCTCTTTGCTTTTGTGTAATCAGACCTTTCACATTTTTCCTTTATGAAATGTGGTTTTGCTTTAAGAGTCCTCTTCTAATCCAGGATTTTATTTTCTGCTTGTTTTATCTGTGTTAACAATGTGGATCTTCCACGTTTCTCTGCAATGAGCAGTTAGAAAAAGCAGGACTTTTTATTTACATTTACGTCTTTGTTAATACACACATAGTGTAAGGTCTACAGCTCTAGGGTGCAGCTCAGTGAACTTTCATAGACAGAACACATCCGTGCCTCCACCGCTGTGGTCACTGGGGAGTCCCCTCTCACTCATCCCTACTAAAGTTGACCACCCTTGTTTGCCTATGTCTTTTTTAAGTTTTGATAGCCTCTGGGGATGTGAGGCCAAGTTTGTTGAAGTTTAGTTCATATTCAGATTCACCCTTTATTAAGCAATGGTGAAGTCTGATGAGTTGACAGATGTACGTATGGGACTGCACAGGGCTGTGCAACCACCAGCTGGATTAAGAAGTAGAGCACTGGGACTTCGGTCGTGGTGCAGTGGGTTAAGTGCCATCCACGGCACCAGCATCCCATATGGACACCGGTTCTAGTCCCGGCTGCTCCACTTCCGATCCAGCTCTCTGCTGTGGCCTGGGAAAGCAGTAGAAGATGGCCCAGGTCATTGGGTTCCTGCACCTACATGGGAGACCCAGATGAGGCTCCCGGCTTTGACCTGGCTCAGCCCTGGCTGTTGCGGCCATTTCGGGAGTGAACTCTCTCTCTCTCTTTGCCTCTCTGTAACTCTTTCAAATAAAAAGATAAATCTTTGGAAAAAAAAGAAGTGGAATGTTTCCATCACCCCATGACGTTTCCTGTACCCCTTCACAGTGCCTTCCTCCTAACTTCAGCCCCTGGCAATCGCTGCTCTGATTCCAAGTCCCTATCACTCTGCCTTTTCGAGCATGTCAAAGAATTTTATATATATACATATACACATAAATATGTATAAAATATGTTGCCTTGAATGCTGCATATTTCACTGATTGTTCCTTGTGTATTGCTGAGTCAGATTTCCATAATGTGAATAGACCACAGTTTGTCTGTTCATCAGACTGCAGGTATTTATGTTTCCATTTGCTGTTATGCATAAAGTGGTGATGAACTTTGTGTATAGGTCTTTGTGTTACATATGATTTTAATTCTCTTGAGCAAATATGTAAAAATAGGATTTCTGGGTGTGCATTTTACTTCATAAGAAACTATCAAATTGCTTTCCAAAGTGGCTGTACCTTTTATTTATTTTTTTTTAAGATTTTATTTATATGGGAGGTAGAGTTACAGACAGAAAGAGGAACAGAGAAAAGTCTTTCAGCTGCTGGTTCACTCCCCAAATGGCCACAACAGCCAGAGCTGAGGCGATTTGAAGCTAGGAGCCAGGAGCTTTTTCCGGATCTCCCGTGCAGGTGCAGGGACCCAAGCAATTGGGCCATCTTCCACTGCTTTCCCAGGCCATAAGCTGGGTCGGAAGAGGAGCAGCTGGGACATGAACTAGCACCCATATGCGATGCCAGCACTGCTGGCGGAGGCTTAACCCACTATGCCACAACACTGGCCCCGCCTGTACCATTTTACCATCAATGTATGACAGCCGCTGTTGGTTTGCATTCTTGCTTGCACTTGGAATTATCAGTCATTTTAAGTGGTAGTCAGGTTAGTAGATGTGCAGTATTATCCTATTGTATGTGTATGTTTAGAGATTTCATTATTTATTTGACAGAGAGAGAGAGAAGGAAAGGCAGAAAGATCTTCCGTTTGTGGTTTACTCCCTAAATGGCTGCAGCTTCCAGGGGTAGGCCAAGCCAAAGTCAGGAGCTCCAGCCTGGCCTCCTACACAGGTGCTGGGGTCCAAACACTTGGGCCATCTTCCACCGCTCTCCCACGCACATTTGCAGGCAGCTGGATCAGAGGTGGAGTCAGGTCTGGAAGTGGTACTCTGATATAAGATACTGGCATCTCAAGCAGTAGCTTAACCTGCTGCACTACAATACCTGCACTTTTATTGTGCTTTTAATTTGCATATCCCTGAGGACTGAAGGCTGTCGCTCCCCGTCTTCGTGGAGGAACGACACAGGACCCTGCGCTGTTCTTTCGTCTGCTCGGCCCTCCCCGGGTTTGCTGCTGGTTCTTCCCGGGTTGGCTACCATCCCTTCCACCTCCGTGGAAGGGCGGTTCCCCCTGCCACATTCCCCACTTCTGCGGGGGAGCGGCACACCGCCGGCCGGCTCTCTCGGGGGCTGCACAGGTGTTCCCCTTAGATGTTCCTGGTGCATGTTGTCTCTCTCCTCCTTTATAGTCCTCTTCCACCAATCCCAACTCTGCTACCCACACGCCGAGTACGCTGCTCTCCTCCAATCAGGAGCAGGTCCCACAGTTTATTGGTTGAACTGGAGGCAGCTGTGTAGAAGCTGTTTCCCTTCTCAGCGCCATATTGTGGGAGAGCAGATGCATAGAATAAGTCTTAATTCCAGTAACTTAGTCTAGTCCGAGTTGCTCCCAGTTGCTCCCCACAGAAGGCGCTGAGTTTCTTTCCATGTGCTGTTTGTCATCCATATGCTTTTTCTTGATGAAGTCTGTTAAAATATTTTACCACTTTAATTGGGTAATTTTTGTCTCATTGGCTACAAGACTTCTTTGTATATTCTTGATACAAGTTCTTTCTCAGGTATGTGCTTTGCAAGTGTGTTCTCCCAATCTAGTTTGCAAATTTGTTTTTTAACTGTTTTTGAAAAAGCAGAAGTTCTAAATTTTAATTGTCAAAATTTTCTTTCGTGGTTTATGCTCTTTATTTTTTTTTAAAGATTTTATTTATTTATTTGAGAGGTAGAATTACAGACAGTGAGAGAGAGAGACAGAGAGAAAGGTCTTTCATTCGTTGGTTCACTCCCTAAATGGCCGCAACAGCAGGGGCTGGGCTGATCCAAAGCCAGGAGGCAGGAGATTCTTTCAGGTCTCCCACACGGGGTCAGGGGCCCAAGGACTTGGGCCATCTTCTGTTGCTTTCCCAAGCCATAGCAGAGAGCTGGAATCGGAAGTAGAGGAGCTGGGACTCAAACCAGTATCCATATGGGATGCCAGTGCCATAGGCGGAGGATTAACCTACAGCGCTGCAGCACCGACCCCCTTTATGTTCTAGTGATATTTACCTAACCAAAGAACAGTTTTTTCCTAGAAGTTTTGTAATTCTTACATTTAGGTCTATTTTGAGTTAATACTCATTTTGATTTTCCCTTTGTCTGATATTAGTAAGTCACTGCAGCTTTCTTCTTATTTGCATGTATATCTTTTTCCATATACTTTTAACCTATTTGTGCCTTTTGTAATTATTGATATGGGATTCAGATCTACAGATTATTTCTGTATTTTCTGTTTTTCTCATCAATTCCAGATTCCTTTTTCTTTTCTTTTCTTTTCTTTTCTTTGTCTTTGTCTGTTTCTTTTTCTTTTTCTTTTTCTTTTTTTGACAGTCAGAGTTAGACAGTGAGAGAGACAGAGGGAAAGGTCTTCCTTCTGTTGGTTCACTCCCCAAATGGCTGCTATGGCTGGCGCACCGCGCTGATCCGAAGCCAGGAGCCAGGTGCTTCCTCCTGGTCTCCCATGGGGTGCAGGGCCCAAGCACTTGGGCCATCCTCCACTGCCCTTCCAGGCCGCAGCAGAGAGCTGGACTGGAAGAGGAGCAACCGGGACAGAAACGGCGCCCCAACCGGGGCTAGAACCCGGTGTGCCGGCACCACAGGTGGAGGATTAGCCTAGTGAGCCGTGGCACCGGCCTCCTGCCTTCTTTTTGATTGAGCATTTTTTTATTATTCCATTTTATTTCCATAGTTGGTTTGTGAGTTGTTTTTCTAGTGGTTGGTCTAGGGTTTGCAATAAGAGCCTTAACTTGTTCAATGCTCCCTTGAAATAGTACACCGTTTTATGTTTTAAGAACCTGAAAGTATTATGCTTCTATTTCCCCCTTTCTGTTCTCTATTGCTGTTACAGATTTCACTTTATGGATGCTATAAATTCCTCAGCATGTTATTAATAGTTTTTGCTTTAGATACTTTTAAGGAAAATTAAGAAAGGAAAAAAGTCTTACATTTACATTGTTTTTACAATTTCCAGTGTATTTTATTTCTTTGTATCAGTCCAGATTTCCATCTAGTATTCTGGTTGAACAACATTTCTAGTTTTGCAGATATGCTAGCAATGAATCTTCTCTTTGAATGTTTTTCTGTAATCCTCGGTTTTGGAAAAGGGATTTGGCTTCCCAATTTACACAGACAGTTAAATCCCAAATCACAAGTTGATGGTATTGAGAATGGACACTTGGTTCAACTAGGGAGTCTAAAAGCAGAGCCTTTGGTAAGTGCTTGGATTGGGTGTGTTACCACAGTGGCTGTGTTAGGGGCGCTCACAGAGACGTGGACACGAACATGCTCCCTGTCTGCTCCCTGGCTCACCACATGGCCTCTCCCACCATGGTCAGTGCTCCCCGGCTCACCACATGGCCTCTCCCACTGTCATCCGTGCTCCCTGTCTGCTCCCTGGCTCACCACATGGCCTCTCCCACCATGGTCAGTGCTCCCTGGCTCACCACATGGCCTCTCCCACTATCATCAGTGCTCCATGTCTGCTCCCTGGCTCACCACATGACCTCCTCCCACCGTCGTCAGGCCATGCTGACTGGCCAGGTCAGTAAGGCCGCCCTATCTTGGACTGTGAACCTCCAAACATGAGCAAAAATAAACCTTCCTCAGATGTTTGTTATAGTGATGAAAATTGAATACAGGGATTTTTGTTGAATACAGAGCTTTGTGTTGACAGGTTATTTTTTTCCCCAATGCTTTTAAAGTGTCATTCCTTTGTTCTCCGGCTTGCATAGTTTTGGATGAGAAGTCCCATCCACTGATTCTACTGTGGATCAAAAATATTATTTTAAAAAAGGTATCCATTAAATGTGTACAGACTTTGCTTTCTTGTCATTACTTCCCAGATAGTACAGTTTAATAACAATTTACATAGCATTTACATTGTTCAACTTTTTTTAAGAAACATTTATTTATAAGAAATATTTATTTATTTGAAAGGCAGAGTTTGATAAATATATACATGTATATATAAATATATATATATATAGAGAGAGAGAGAGAGAAAGAGAGAGGGAGCGAGGGAGAGAGAGAGAGAGAGAGCGTCCACTTGCGGGATTCACTCCCCAGATGCCTGCAATGGTTGGAGCTGGGCCAGTCTGAAGCCAGGAGCCCGGAGCTTCCTCCGAGTCTCCCACGTGGTGCAGTGGCCCAAGGATTTGGGCCATCTCTCACTGCTCTCCCAGGATATAGCAGAGAGCTGGATTGGAAGTGGAACAGCTTGGACTTGAACTGCGCCCATATGGGATTGTGCTGCAGGCAGCAGCTTAACCTGCTACGCCCCAGTGCCAGCCCCCGTTGTTAGGTACTACAAGTAACCTAGAGATGACTTAAGTACTGCTTGCAAATATTATGCCCGTTACACGGGACGTGCACAGCAACAGATCTCCGTGTCGGTGGGTTCTGGAGCCAGCCCCCGCGTGGACACAGAGGTGACTGAAAGGCTGACCTTTGCTCCTTTGGCTCAGTGCTGCTTTTCTCTTTGTTTTTGCTTCTCAGAAGTTTGACGGTGGATCCGGGAATGTCTGCCTGTCTGTCTCTGTCTCACTGTGTGTGTGTGTGTCTGAGTCTGTCTGTCCGTCCTTATCCTGAGCTGCCTGGATCTGTGTTTTGGCCAGTGTCTCGTAGATGTTTCTTTAGTCTTTTTGGCACTTGATTTATATGTACGTTGGACTGTGTGATGTTCCATAACTCAGGGATGCTCTGTGTGGGTTTTTTCCCCAACTCACTTGCATTTCCTTTGGTATTCAGTTTGGATCATTCAAAAAAAAATTCTTGTAAAGGCTTTATTAATTTATTTGAAAGGCAAAGCAACAGAAAGAGAGAAGAAGCATGAGCAAGAGAGAACGATACCTTCTCTCCACTGGTTCACTCCCCAGATGGCCAGGAGCCAGCAGCCCCATGCTGCTCTCCCACACAGGTGACAAGGGCCCGAGCACCTGGGCCGTCTTTCCAGGCATTAGCAAGAATCAGAAGCAGACAGCACGAGTGCCGGTATGAGGTGCCAGCATTGGTAAGCACCGGGTTAAGCTGCCGCACCAAGCGCTGGCCCCAGTTTGGATCGTCTTCGTGACCGTAATCAAGTTTACTGATTCTTCCTCCAGCTGCTTTGAGACTACTGATAAGCCCTTTGAAAGAATTCTTCATCTTTTATATGGTGTTTATTTTAATTCTTATTTTCATCTCTCTACTGAAAGAGAAACTCCATCTGTTCATAGTTTTTGTCCACTTGATCTCTTAATCATAGTTTTTTGTTTTTTTTTTTTTCAATTTAAAAATTGAAGAATAACTTGTGTAACATTGACCATTTTAGGCTGTGAGACTCTAGGGAGCCTTCCCCTGCTAGTTCAGGTGCTCACGTCGCACTCTGGCGTGCCCGGGTTCCGCACGCAGGTCTGGCACTGACTGCAGCTGCTTGTTGCTGTGAACCCGGGGAGGCAGCAGGGAGGCCCGGGTAATTAGGTTCCTGCCACCTTCGCGGGAGGCCTGGGTCGGGATCCCAGCTCTTGGCTTCTGCCTGCCCCAGCTCCAGCTGTTGTGGATAATTGCGGAGACCATCAGTGAATGAAAGTTCCGTCTTTTCTCTTCCCCTGTCTGCCTCTTGAATAAATACATTTTTACAAAATTAAAAGGAAAGAATTAAAGTGTATAACTGCATGGTTTTTAGTGTGATCATAGTGTTGTGTAGCCATTACTACTGTATAATTCCAGAAGATTTTTACCACCTAAAAAATAGAAATTCCATATTCCCAATTTCCCCCTCCATCTGTTTCTGTTCAATTTCCTATCATCGATATTTCATCTAAATAGAATCCTGTGGTCTTTGTGTCTTTCACATAACATAAGATTTTCAAGAATCATCCTGGTTGAAGCATGTATCAATATTTCAGTCATTTTTAGGGCCAAATAATATTCCATTATATGGCTGCATGTACCACATTTTGTTCATTCATTAGTTGATGGACATTTGACTTATTTCCATTTCTTAGCTATTGTGGATAATACTACTCAACATTCATGCATGAACATATGGTTAATTTTTTTTTTTTTTTATTAGGGAGAGTTAGAGAAAGACAGAGAGAAAGGTCTTCCTTCCGATGGTTCACCCCCCAAATGGCCGCTACGGCCAGCACGGCACCGATCTGAAGCCAGGAGCCAGGTGCTTCCTCCTGGTCTCCCATGGGGTGCAGAGCCCAAGCACTTGGGCCATCCTCCACTGCCTTCCCGGGCAGGGAGCTGGATTGGAAGAGGAGCAACCGGGACTAGAACCCGGTGCCCATATGGGATGCCGGCACCGCAGGTGGAGGATTAACCAAGTGAGCCACGGCACCGGCCCCTAACATATGGTTAACTTTATGAGAAATTGCTAGCCTAGACATTGGTAAATTCTGTATTCCCACCAGCAGTGTGTAAGGGGTCTAATTTCTTCATTTCCTTCTTTAAAACGCTGTATTTGCTTATTAATTTAAAAGGCAGAGCAATGGAGAGAGAGAGACAGAGAGATCTTCCACCTGCTAGTTCACTCCCCAGATGGTTATAATAGCTAGATCTGGGCCAGGCCAGAGCCAGGAGCCAGAAACTCCATCCAGGTCTCCCACATAGGGCCCAAATACTTGGGCCATTTTCCGCTGCCTTTCCAGGAGCATTAGCAGGAAGCTGGGTCAGAAGCAGACATCAGGGGCTGGTGCTGTGGCGCAGTGGGTTAAAGCCCCCGCCCACAGTGCTGGTAAACCATATGGGCACCGGTTCTAGTCCCGGCTGCTCCACTTCCGATCCAGTTCTCTGCTATGGCCTGGGAAAGCAGTAGAAGATGGTCCAACTCTTTGGCCTCCTGTACCCACATGGGAGACTCGGACGAAGCTCCTGGCTTTGTATCAGCTCAGCTGTGGCCATTGCGGTCACTTGGAGAGTGAACCAGCAGAATGGACTACCTCTCTCTCTCTGGTTCTATCCCTCCCTGTAACTCTGTCTTTCAAAATAAATAAATCTTTAAAAATAATAATAATAAAAAAGCAGATGTCAGGACTCAAACCTGTACTCTGATACAGCTTAACCTGCTGCACTGAATGCCAGCTCCCACTTTCTTTCTTTCTTTAAGATTTGTTTTATTTATTTGAAAGGCAGAGTTACAGGGAGGAGAGAGAGGGAAGGAGGGAGGGAGGGAGGGAGAGAGGTCTTCCATCCGCTGGTTCACTCCCCCATGGCTGCCACGGCCGAGTTTAACCGAACCTCAGCTTCTTAACTGCTAGGCTGAACACCCACTCCCGGTTGCCTCGTTTCTTGACAATCTGTTGGTTTCTTTTAGACCATGTCTTTGTCTCTTTAAGGCTGGATTCTGGACATGATACATGGAACAGTAGAGACTGAGATAAACACTGTTGACCTGTGGAATGGACACCTCCACGCTTTTGCCCCGCCCTGAGTGTTGGGGCTTGAACAGTCTGATCGGCTAGGGTTTTGTTGTTGCTATAGTCACTTGAACTCACTTCCGCTGGGCCTGGGATGCTGGAGAGTTTCTCTTGAGCTTGCTGCACTCTGTTTCAGCTGGTGCCGCTTCCCTGTGCCGGGCAGGGGCTTCTCTCTGCTCTGGTTCCTCTTCCCCAGCGATAGTGAACATTCTTTACTCGATGTGATGAGTGTTCTTCGTACATAGTGGGAGCAGGGAGTCATTCTCCTGGATGTGTTTTTGTTTTGGGATTTTTTTTCAAATTTGTAAAATATTCTATATCTACATTTATTCTATATCTACATTGTTAACTTGACTAGCTAAGAAAATTCTAGGTTAGAAATAATTTTCAGGCCGGCACCGCAGCTCACTAGGCTAATCCTCCGCCTGTGGCGCCTGCACCGTGGGTTCTAGTCCCGGTTGGGGCACCGGATTCTGTCCCGGTTGCCCCTCTTCCAGGCCAGCTCTCTGCTATGGCCAGGGAGTGCAGTGGAGGAAGGCCCAAGTGCTTGGGCCCTGCACCCCATGGGAGACCAGGATAAGCACCTGGCTCCTGGCTTCGGATCAGTGTGGTGTGCCGGCCATAGCGGCCATTTGTGGGGTGAACCAATGGAAGGAAGACCTTTCTGTCTCTCCCTCTCACTGTCTAACTCTGCCTGTCAAAAAAAAAAAAAAAAAAAAAAAGGAAAGAAAGAAAAGAAAGAAAGAATGAATGAATTTTCATCCAGCACTTTGAAGGTATTATGCCGCATTTGCCCTGTAGGTGCTGTTGAGATTCCATTGTGATTCTTCAGTTTGGGTGACCTCTTTTTTCTGTGGATGCTTTCACCTTTTTATTTTCCCTTTATCTCCATATTCTGAAATTTTAAGATATATGCACATTGAGACAGGTCTTTTAAAATGTTAATTGGTATCCTCTTTGCTAGACACTTTTTTCCTCCTTATTCTCTCCTTTTGGACTTAATATTTTAGGGTATTTGTTTTTCTACATTGCGCAAGTCCTTTGATTCTCTTTCTTATTTTCCTTCTCTCTCTCTCTCTCTTTAAACTATAACTACTTTATTTATTTGAAAGGTGGAGTGACAGAGAAAGAGATCTTCCATCTGCTGGCTCACTCACCAAATACCCACCACCACGAGGCCTGGGCCAGACTGAAGCTAGGAACCAGCATCTTCATCTGGGTCTCCCTTATGAGTGGCAGGAACCCAGTACTCGGGCCTTCATCCACTACCTGCTCAGCACATTAGCAGGAAGCTGGGTCAGAATTGGAAGCAGGAGTGGATCTCAGGCACACTGATCTGGGGTGCAGGTGTCCTGAGCGGTGGTTTAACCCACTGCACCACAATGCCTGCCTCCTTGTCTTTTCCATTCCTCAGCTGCATCTTTCAGCTCTTCTATAGATTTCTCTATTTTTGCTATCTTATTTTTAATTTTCAGGAACTCTTTCTTATTCTCTGAATGTTCTTACTGTTTGTTGAAATGTGAGATACAATAAAAAGCTTGGTGAATTTCCTGTCGTGCCTGTATAGGCGCCATGCTAATCTTCCCTGTCATGCCAGTTTCCGAATGTTTGCTGCTGAAGCCAGCATCATGATGTGTTTTGAGATCTTTGGGGGCCGGTGCTATGGCGCAGTGGGCTAAGCCTCCACCTGCAGCACTGGCATCCCATATGGGTGCTGGTTGGTATCCTGGCTGCTTCTCTTCTGATCCAGCTTTCAGCTATGGCCTGGGAAGGCAATAGAAGATGGCCCGAGTGCTTGGACCCCTGCACCCACGTGGGAGACCCAAAGCTCTTGGCTCCTTGCTTTGGATTGCCTCCACTCCGGCTGTTGTGGCAATTTGGGGAGTGATCCAGCGGATGGAAGACCTCTCTCTGTAACTCTCAAATAAATAAATAAAATCTTTTTTTAAAAAAGAAAAAGATTTCCAAATGTATACTTCTGTGTATAATCACCATCCAGAAAATTCCCTCGTTGTATTTCCTTGTCTGTACCCCTCAAAAACTAACTAGTATTCTGACTTCTACTGTTATAGATTTGTTTTGCCTGTTCTTGTTTTTCTCTTAAAAATTTCATTTACTTATTTTCATTGTATTTGAAAGACAGAAAGAGACAGAGAGTTCTCCCATCCGCTGGTTAATCCCCCAGATGCCTGCAGCAGCCAGAGCTGAGCCAGCTGGGAGCAAAGAGCCCGTAACTTTCATCTGGGTCTCCCACCTGGGTGGCGGGGACCCAACAGTTTGAGCCATCACCTGCTGCCTGGCAGGGTGCACACTGACAGGAAGCTGTGTTCATAACTGGCACTTGGGCCCGGCCCCGCTGAGCTGGGATGTGGGCGTCCCGAGCAGCATCTTCACCACTATGCGGAACACCAGCTCCTGTTGTGCCTGGTCTTAACTGTATACATGAATCGTACTGCACTCTCTGTGTTAGACTTCCTTCAGCAGCGGTTCTGAGATTACCCATATTGTGGGGTGAAACAGTTTGTCTCTTTGCTGTGTAGGATTTCATTGTGTTAATCTATCTCGATTTATCGGTAAAGCCTCAACAATTGGATAATTATCTAATTAATCATATAATTAACTTAAAAGCTTTGAATTATCCTAAAAGTGGACTGACAACGTTATACTTGCTTGTTGCTTAGGACAGATACCTCAGTAGCATTTCTGAGGCCTCTGCTCATACATTCTTTCTAGGAAATTCTGTTTGCTGTTCTCTGATTGTTGTGACCTGAATCCAGCCATGTCCCCTCACCACCATAGCTCTTGCCCAGAATTTTGCACACAAAACTCTTCCCTTTTTTTGAAATAAAAAAATATTAATTTTAATTTTGAAAGTCATAGTTACAGTTTTGAAAATCACAGTTACATAGTTACGAGAGGAGGAAAGAGAGATCTTTCATCTACTGGTTCACTCCCCAGATGCAGCCAAACCTGGGCCAGGCTAAAATCAAAAGCCAGGAGCTTCTTCCAGGTCTCCCACATGGGTAGCAGAGGCCCAAGCAACAACTTGGACCATCTTCTGCTACTTTTCCCAGGCCATTAGCAGGGAGTTGGATTGGAAGTGGAGTGGCCGGAACACTGTCCAGCACCTTTATAGGATGCAGGCATTGTGGCAGGGGGTTACACACTACGCCACAGCCCCGGCCCCTGTCACTCTTACTGCAAAGTCTGTTCTCCAGACAGCAACCAGACACAGATGGGTCACAGAGTCTGCCTGCAGGGCTTGCTTTCTCACAGGTGAGTGAGGTCTAGCATTCTCAGCGCCCTCCACAAAGCTCTTAGCTGGCTCTAGTTAGCTCTTTAGCCTCCTTTCCTGCACGACTCACCCTTTCTGTGACTCGGCTAGAGCTCTGCTGGTTACTTGCTGTTTCTCTCTGCCCCGCATAACCAGTTCCTTGCTCCTCCTTTCACTCTGGTCTCATGGGAGGGGCTTTCCTTTAATGATGGAATCTAAAAAGCCCTTTCTGTCTCATTTTTCTTGGCTTGCTCTTCATTATCTTTTTGTAGCACTCATTGACAGATATATTTTATTATAATTAGCTGTTTGTCTTTTTATAAAAAAATTTATTACTTGAAAGAGTTATACAGAGAGAGAGAGAGAGAAAGAGAGAGAGAGATCAATATTCCATCCAGTGGTTCACTCCCCAGAAGGCTGCAGAGGCCAGGACTGGGCCAGGCTGAAACCAGGAGCCAGCAGTTTTTCTAGGTCTCCCACGAGGCTGGCAGGGGTCCAGACACTTTAGCCTCCTTCTGCTTTTCCCAGGCTAGTATCAGGTGGTGGATGGGAAGTGGAGCAGCCGGGATTTGAACTGATGTCCATATGGGATGCCGATGACACAGGCGGCAGCTTTACTGGCTATGTATTCTTCTGCCATCCTCCATGAAGACAGGACTTTGTGTTCTTTGTTGAATCTAGACCTGTCTCTCAAAACGCTTCATGTGGCACAGTGTGGGGGCTAAGCTGCCATCTGCAGTGCCGGCATCCCATAAGGGCGCTGGTTCAAGTCTCAGCTGCTCCACTCTGATCCAGCTCACTGCTGATGGCCTGGGAAAGCAGTGGAGGATGGCCCAAGTGCTTGGGCCCCTGCACCCATGTGGGAGACCCAGATGAAGCTTCTGGGTCCTGGCTTCAGCTTGGCCCAGCCCTGGCCGCTATAGCCATTTAAATAGTGAACTGGAGGATGGAAGATCTCTGTCTCTCTTTCTCTCTCCGTAATTCTGATTTTCAAATAAATAATAAATAAATAAATCTTTAAAAATTATCTCTGATATTTTAAATAGGGCAACTCTTTGGGACCTTTGAGTAGATTTAATGTTGGCATTTATCAGTTTCTGACTGTAACATGTACTATTCAAGTAGCTGGCTCTTTGGTAATGTTAACATCATCCTGTAATAGTGCATAGTTCTTTTTATATTTCCTCTTTTTGCAGTTCTTAAAAACAGCCTTTGATTTGCATATATATATGTATGTGTGTGTGTATATATATATATAAAGATCATTTATTTCAAGGGCAGAGTGACAGGGGGAGAGAGAGAGACAGAGACAGACAGACAGACAAGGAGATTTTCCTTCTGCTAATTGCCTCTTCCAGATGGCTTTTGACAGCCAGGGCTGGGCCAGGCTGAGGCTAAGAACTCCATCTGGGTCTCCCATACGGATGGCAGGGCCTCACGTACTTAGGTTATCTTTCTTTGCCTTCCCAGGTGCTTTAACAGGGAGCTGGATGGGAAGTAGAGCAGCCAGGCCTGGAATCATTCACTGGATATGGGACCTGGTATCACAGACAGCAATTTAACCCACTGTGCCACCAAATCAGCCTCTGCTTACTGCTTTTTGCCTTTTTTTTTTTTTTAACTTAAGTGGCAGAGAGAGAGAGAGAGAGCGAGCAAGCTTCCACCTGTCCGTTCACTCCCCAAATGTTTGCAGTGGCTGAACTTGGGAGCTGGGAATCCAACCCAGGCCTCCCATATGGGTGGCAGATACCCAACCACTTGAGCCATCACCTGCTTCCTCCTAGGGTGTGCCTTCCCAGGCAGCTAGAATCAGATCCAGAGCTAGGGTTGAACCCAGGCATTCCTGTGTGAGATAGGAGTGTCCCAATTGGGAGCCTAACCACTGGGCAAAACCACCACCCCTGCTTAATTTTTAAAGCTGCTTTTCAGAATTCAAGAAAGAAGAAATAGTAAACACATAGTACCAGTTCAAGAATTGGATTTCTCCACATTGCTTCTAACTGTTCCAAATTAAGGCATCTGGTGACTGGGGAAGTTGGGTTTTGTTCTGTTTGGTTAGCCAGCTGGTTGTTCTGGAAGGGGGAAGGCAGTGCATTGTTCTCATTGAAAGAAGCTGGTGTAAATGGTGACTTCTGGGTGGAAGATTGACTTGGAAAACTGGACATCTCAGGCTGTTAGGAAAAAATAATTGTTTAAAAATGCTTTGGGTGTTATATCTGGAATCTGAGGCATAATCTCACACTGTGTGAGAAGTGTGTGTCATTCCCTCCCCCTTTTCCTTGGTAACAGAGTCCTGCACTTTAAAAAATTGTTCTTTTCCTAAGAATTTTAGTGTATTTGATGCACGGGATGCCATATGTTGCTGCAACCGGTATCTTGAACATTCATGTGAATAAGAATAACATATTCAGACTCACTAAGCAAGGTTAATTTACATTAAATCTCAGTCATTAATGAGTATGAAATTTAAAATTATATTAGTTGTAGCAGATGTCAGTTTAGCATACCTTCTACTAAATATTCAGCCCTTCTTTCCAGTTTAAAACAAATGGTTCTTTGGCGAATTGTTTTAAAGACAATTCTGTGTTAGTTTGAAATATACACATGAATTTCTCTAGCTCCTTGCTATAAAAGTTTCCTGGGAAAGATGCTACTGAAATGAATGCAGTGTGTGCTTTTGAAATTTACTTGTTTATTTGATAGGCAGGGAAATAGAGCAGGAGGGACAAATAGAGGGCTCCCCAGAAGCCCCTGACAGCCAGGGCTGGGCAAGGTTCAAAAGCCAGCCGCTCAGTTCAGGTCACCCACGTGGGTGGCACGAACTCAAGTTACTTGAGCCATCACTGATCTGATTAGTGGGACCTGGAGTCAGGAGCCAGAGCTGGGTGTTGGTCCAGGTGTTCTGACGTGGGATACAGGCGTCTTAACCAGTCTTCACCAGGCTGAATGCCCATCCCCAGTGGGTGCTTTTTAGCCGAAGATACTGTTTCCTATTTGGGACATACTGGCGATGCATACGAGCAGTTCCCATTTCACTCTCTTCAGTTTCCCTGAAATGTTAGCAGCCAGAATCCTAAGCTTCCCTTGTGCAGTTTTGTTTCAGATAAGTCGACATGACTGGTAAAGAATAAGTCTTTTCATGTCCAGTATGGAATTTTTGTGAGTAGACTTTTCTGAGTTCCCCCTGGCTGTGCCACTGGTGCGTGGCATTAAACGTTTACACCTGCTGCTTCCAGGCACTCTGCTATTTCCCCTTCTAAAAAAGTTAACATGTGTGCTTATGTAGAGGTATGAAAGAGCATGACATCCAGGCACTGTAGAGGAGGTATAGTTACAGGAATTGACAGCGGAGCAAGAAGTGAACTTTACTGCTTATTAACTATACTTTTCTCATCAGTAAAACTGACTAAATAGCACTTACAGGAATGTTATAAGGTGACCATCATCATTAAAAATTACAACACGAGGGGCTGGTGCTGTGGCTTAGCAGGTTAAGCCGCCGCCTGGGATGCCAGCATCCCATATGGGTGCCTTTTTGTGTCTTGGCTGCTCCACTTCTGATCCTGCTCCCTGCTGATGGCCTGGGAAAGCAGCTGAAGGTGGCCCCAGTGCCTGGGCCCCTGCACCCACGTCATAAACCTGGAAGAAGCTCCCAGCTTCTGGCTTTGACCTGGCCCAGCCCTGGCCATTGCAGCCATTTGGGGAGTGAACCAGCAGATGGAAGACTTCTTCCCCTCTGTCTCTCTCTCTCCTCCTTTGTCTCTCTAACTCTCTGAATTTCAAATATAGTAAAATGAATCTTTAGAAAAAAACTTTATTACTGTAGACTAGTGTGTTATGCATTTTCTCTAAGTAGTATTACATTTAGTCTAACTTGAATTTCATACACAAAGTAAATGACAGAAAAGAGATTGCTAAAACTCAGATATTTAGTACAAGACATTCTAGATCTTGAAAATTGTTTAGTTTTTTTAAAGTCAATAGTCTTTAGAGACTGTAATCACTATACTTGGAATTTTTAGAATTATGTGCTTCAAGAGTGGGTGTTTGGCATGACAGTTAAGATGCTGCTTAGGAACCTGCATCCCATATCAGAGTGCCTGTTTCACATCCCATTTCTACTTCTAAGTGTTTTTTATTTATTATTATTATTATATTTATTTTCTTTATTTGAAAGAGCTCCAGAGGAGAGGCAGAGAGAGAGAGATGAGACCTTCCATTTGCTGATTCACTCCCCAGATGTCCACAACGGCCCGAGCTAGGCTGATCTGAAGCCAGGAGCCAGGAGCTCATTCTGGGTCTTTCACATGGGTACAGGGGCCCAAGTACTTGGGCTGTCTTCAGCTGCTTTCCCAGGCACATTAGCTAGGAGCTAGATCAGAAGTAGGGCAGCCAGGACTCAAATCAGCACCCATATAGGATGCCAGAGCCCCAGGTGACACCTCTACCAGCTACACCACAGTGCCATCCCCCGTTTCTACTTTTGATACAGCTTCTTGCTAATGTGTACCCTAGGAGGCATCAGGTGATGGTTCAGGTTCTTGGTTTCCTGCCTCTCACATGTAGGAGACCTGGACTGGGTTCTGGGCTCCTGTCTTTGGCCTGGCCCAGTCCCAGCTTTTCCTGATTTTTGAGGAGTGAACCAGCAGATGGAAGATTCTTTGTTGGTCTGGTTTTGTCTCTCTGCCTTTAAAATAAATGAAAATTAAAAAAAAAAAATTTAAACTATGTGCTTCAGATATGTTCACAGCTGATTGATATGGTGAAAATTAGGTTTGGGGCCGGCATGGATGGCATGGTGGCAGGGTACGTCACTACCTGCTATGCCAGCATCTCACATGGGTGATGGTTCATGTCCTATCACACCACTTCATATGCAGCTCCCTGCTAATGCGCCTGGAAAAGCAGTGGAGGATAGTCCAAGTGCTTGGGCGCCTGCACCCTTCGGGAAGACTCAGATGAACATTAACTTGAGACTTTTTTCAGCATAGGGACCTTCCTAGCTGAAAGGAATCTTTTTATGTCTAAAACCTACAGATATCTATCAGGGGTCAAGGGGGAGCCATTTAAAAATATTTATTTATCTATTATTTATTTCAAGGCAAATCAACAGAGAGGGAAAGAGCTTTTTGATTTTTAAAATTTTTGACTGACATGTAAAATGTGTACATTTTCATGGGGTACAGTATTTCCACTCTTATAAAAAGCATTGACAGGTAATTAGCATTTTTGAATACAAGAAGTCTGTGTGGGAGTATATGTAATATTTCTCCTCTTTTCCTTTTTATGTCTGGAGACTGCCAGTTCTTCATACAGTATATCATACGTTACTGAGAACCAGCTGCCCTACTGAACTGTGAAGCATTAAACTTACTGCTTCTGCTAACTGGGCATGGGCGCTCCTTGTCCAGCCTTCCTCTGTCTGCTCTCCTCTGTCCTGCCCAGCCTCTAGTAATCACAGCTCTGTGCTCAGGTCACATGCCATATTCATTGTTCTGTGTCTGGTTTATTTCACTAACACAGTGACCTCTGGTCCCATCCATTTTACTGCAGCTCACTCTTGCTCTAGGGCCCAGTGTTGTGGCATAGCGGGTAAAGCTGCTGCCTGCAGTGCTGGCATCCCATATGGGTGCTGGTTCGAGTCCCGGCTGCTCCACTTCCCATTCAGCTCTCTGCTATGGCCTGGGAAAGCAGTGGAAGATGGCCCAAGTACGTGGGCCCCTGCACCCACATGGGAGACCCGGTGGAAGCTCCTGGCTCCTGGCTTTGCAGCTCTGGTCATTGCAGCCACTTGGGGAGTGAATCAGTAGATGGAAGACCTCTCTTTCTCTGCCTCTGTAACTCTGTCTTTCAAATAAATAAATACTCTTTTTTTTTTTTTTATTTCTTTATTTGGAAGAGTTACAGAGAAAGAAGGAGAGACAGAGAGATCTTCATGTGCTGGTCCTCTCCCCAAATGGCCACAACAGCCAGGGCTGGGCTGGGCTGAAACCAGCAGCCAGGAGTGTCTTCCGAGGCTCCCACGTGGGTAGCAGGGGCCCAAGCACTTGGGCCATCTTCCACTGCTTTCCCAGGCACATTGGCAGGGAGCTGGATCGGATTTGGAGCAGCCGGATCTCAAACCACTGCCCATTTGGGGTGCTGGTGCTGTGGTCCATGACTTTAACCTGCTGCGTCACAGCGCCAGCCCCTCCCAGTTTTTTTTATGACTGAAACTTCTGGCGTGGTACTTACCCAGTATCACTCAGTTTGGGTTTGTCTGTTGTTTTGTTTTGTTTTGTTTTGTTTTTTTTTTTTTTTTTTTTTTTTTTTTTTTTTTTTTTTTTTTTTTTTTTTTTGTGATTAGACTGGGCTGTTGGTGTTTTGGGGAGAATACCACAGAGGTGAAATGTCCATCATCCAGCACATCACACCAGGAAGATGTGATGGTAACATGACCGGTGACTTGGTCAGTGATGTCTCTCTGGTTTCTCTACAGAGAAGTTACTGTCTGTTCTTTCCTTACTCTGTTGTCGGAAGCAGGTAACCTAAGTCCAGACCACACTCAAGGAGAGGAGCACACTCCACCTCCGTGGACAGGGTCTATTTGCAGGTATTATTTGGAATTATTATTTTTCCCCCTATATATATATATATATATATATATATATATATAGGGGGAAAATATATATATTTTTTGCCAGGCAGAGTTAGAGAGTGAGAGAGAGAGAGACAGAGAGAGAGTTATAGACAGTGAGAGAGAGACAGAGAGAAAGGTCTTCCTTCCGTTGGTTTACTCCCCTAATGGCTGCTACAGCCGGCTCTGTGCCGATCCAAAGCCAGGAGCCGGGTACTAACTCCCGGTCTCCCATGCGGATGCAGGGACCCAAGCACTTGGGCCATCTTCCACTGCCTTCCCGGGCCACAGCAGAGAGCTGGACTGGAAGAGGAGCAACCGGGATTAGTACCCGGTGCCCCAACCGGGGCTAGAACCCGGGGTGCTGAGGCTGTAGGCAGAAGATTAGCCAAGGGAGCCACAGTGCAGGCCCCAGTATATATAATTTGAAAGAAAGCAATCTTCTGTTCTCCTGGTTCACTTCCCAAATGCCTGCAACAGCCAGCATTGAAGGCAGGAACCCAGCACTCATTCTAGGCCTCAGTTCAAGTACTTGAGCCCACACCTGCTGCCTCCCAGGTGTGCGTTAGCGGTAAGCTGGAATTGAAAGCAGAGCTGGGATTTGGACCCAGGCTCTCTGTTATGCGATGTGCACATCCAATCCTAAGTCTTAATACTGTCCCCCCGTGCCTGTGCCTGCCCCTTAAAATTCTGCAGGGAAGATTTGTCCCTCTCCTTTATTTACTTACCTATTCATTAAAAAAAAAAAAGTTTATTTGAAAGGCAAAGTGAGAGATAAAGGTAGAGAAAGAGAGATCTTCCATCCATTTATTAGCTCCCCAGAAGGCTGCAGCAGCTGGGCTGGGCCAGACTGAAGCCAGGAGCCAGGAACTCCATCTGGTCTTCCACTTTGGTGTCAGGGGCCCAAGTACCTGGGCCATCTTCCGCCGCCTTCCCAAGTATATTACCAGGAAGCTGGATCAGAAGTGGAGTAGCCAGGACTTGAACGGACACACCTATATGGATGGGACGCTAGCATCACAAGTGCAGTTTAACCTGCTGTACCACAGCGTTGGCTCCTCTTTGTCCTCTAGTATGTAGAATGAACGAACAATTTCTCCTCCCAAATTAATTCCTTTAGTTAAGAAATAATAAACAGATTCTTCGTTAAAGAATACAGTCGACCTTTATGGTTACATAAAAGAACAATAACCTGATATTACAATGAACAAAGGTTCACAAGTTTTGTGAACTTTCAAACCCAGCTTTCCCAGTATGCTTGCTTAATAGCTGTGAAAACATGGGAAAGTTAGTGTCTTTGAGCTTCAGTTTGTTCTGTAAAATGATCATAATACCTGTTTCTCATTGTTAAATGATAAGGATTTTAAGATGGGCTGTAACGGTTGGACGTTTGGCACAGTGGTTAAATTGCTGCTTGGGACACCGCGTACCATTGCAGAGTGCCTTGTTTGAGTTCCTGCTGCTCTGCGTCCGATTCAGCTGCCTGCTAATGTGAAGTGGGCACCAGCTGATGTCTCAAGTTCTTGGTCCTTGCCACCTCTGAGGAAGACCTGGTTTGAGTTTCAGGCTCCTCTTTAACCTGGCCCAACCCTGGCTGTTGCAGGCATTTGGGGAGAAAATCAGCAGATGGAGGATCTTACTCTGTCTCTTTCTGTCTTTCTGACTTTCAAATGAAATGAAAATAAATTTTAAAACTTTTTTTTTAAGTTAAAAAAAAAAACCGTGTTTTAAGTTTTTAGCACATAGCCTACCACTCATTGAATGCCAGTCATGTTTACTTTCTTCTCTGAGGATTAATTATACTTTAAAAAAAAATTGTTTTATCTGAAAGAGTGACATAGAGAAAGTGAGAGAGGGGCCAGGCTGAAGCCAGGAGCCCGAAACTCCATCTGGGTCTCCCACGTGAGTGCCAGGGGCCCAAGCACTTGGGCCGTCTCCTGCAGCTTCCCCGGGTGCATTAGCGGGGAGCTGGATGGGAAGTGGTGCTCTGATGTGGGATGCCGATGTTAACCTCCCCACACTTGGGGCCCTTGCTGTATTCTTACTGTCTTAATCATCGCAGCTGGTTCTTTATGGTGCAGTGAGCAATATTACGTTCTAGCTGTGGGGATTAAGATTTTCTGACCCACAGCTGATACTTCGTTTCAGAAGAAAATTAGTCATTTATCCAACATATACTTCAAATGTGCTGTTACTCTCCGATATTAAAAATGTAACAGTAAATGGTGCTTATCCTGTCAGGTCTTTGAATTATAACGAACATTCATGCCTGAAAATAGAAATACATCTACTTCTAAGGATACTGCTCATTTTTTATTTCATACAAAAGTAATGTGCTGAAGACTTTCAGTACCATACCTTTTGTAATCAGTAGTTTCTCAATAGGTATAATAAATTTTTTGTACCTGTTTTAAAAAAATCCTACTTCTTCTCCTATGGGATTATTTAAGCTGGGCTCTCCTTGGAATTTCATATTCAGGCTGAGCCAGTTGAGACGTAAGTAATGCTAAGTGGCTGCTCCCTGCAATTACGATGTCCTTTGTATAAAAGGAAGAACATTCTATTGGGTTTATTTTAACAGGAGATAAAATGAAATAAGCCTTGATTGGGAAAGAAATAATTTAATTATTACTAAAGTAAAAACTACAAGAGGGGTTCAGACTGAGACGTAGTGATTTTGTTCCAAGCAGTGAACCAGTTAGGACTGATGGTTGATGGGAGATGAGTCAGCGTTTCTCATCCTGCTGTGGTGCTGCAGGCTGGCGGCTGATCGGGAAGTGGAGGTTTGACCTCACTTGTAGTCCCCCCCACCCCCACCCCCGGGTGTGCACGGTGGTGTCTTTCTGAGCGTCTTCCAGCAAGTGCACCGCATTCAGACAGGAGACTTCTGTGTCCCTTTACGTTGTGGCCCAGGGCCAGGGCACTGCTGGGGTTCAGCTGACTGTCCACGTGAACCAGGTGGCTGGCTTTCTGATGGTAATGATTGTTACGAAGGTAGTGAAGGTAGACACACCTGTGGATATTGGTTATGGTTGCCTGCTCCATCCTCTGACTCAAGGGCAAGCAGTTTATTTTTAATGAAGAAAAATTCTTTTTAGCCAAGCAGACAGTCTCGGTTTTAGACTGTGCTAACCTTTCTCTTAATCTGATCTCTCCTTCACATCTCACTTCAGTGACAGGAAGGCTAAGGGCTCGGGGCTTCAGCTGTGTGTGACTGGAAAGGCAGTTTCCTTCCTCTTAGCCTTCCTGGTTGTTTGTTTGTTTTTAAAGATTTATTTTATTTATTTGAAAGGCAGAGTTAGAGAGAGAAAGAGAGATCTTCCACCTGTTGGCTCACTCCCCAGATGACTGCAATGGCCAGGGCTGAGCCAGGCCAAAGCCATGAACTTTATCTGGGTCTCGCACATGGGTGCAGGGGCCCAAGGACTGGGGACCATCTTCTTTCCCAGGCACCTCAGCGGGGAGCTGCATTGGAAGTGGAGCAGCCACTCCAACGCCCATTTGGAGTGGTGGCATTGCAGTTGGTGGCTTGACCTGTTGTGCCACAATGTCAGCCCCTAACTAATCATTCTTTTATGCATTTAACAGAAACTGAAAAAAAAATGTTTAATCTTATTTTTCTCTTCATATGTTTTTGTTAGGTTGAACCATATGAAATTATCAATATAATTTTAATCTATGGAAGTAGGTTTAACATAATACTTCTAAGGAGCCTGTAGCCCAAATGGGGGAATTGGAGATTTGAATGGATGAGTAGCCTGTGTGTGAGAGGGTTTCTGCCTTGGGTAGCCAGGTACCATTGACTAAAGTGGAGAAAATCGGGAAGTATAAGTTTTTGTTTGTTTGTTTGTTTGTTTGTTTTTTTACAGGCAGAGTTAAGACAGTGAGAGAGAGAGAGACAGAGAGAAAGGTCTTCCTTCCGTTGGTTCACTCCCCAAATGGCCGCTACGGCCGGCACGCTGCGCTGATCCGAAGCCAAGAGCCAGGTGCTTCCTCCTGGTCTCCCAGGCGGGTGCAGGGCCCAAGCACTTGGGCCATCCTCCACTGCACTCCCGGGGCAGAGCAGAGAGCTGGACTGGAGGAGGAGCAACCGGGACAGAACCAGCGCCCCAACCGGGACTAGAACCTGGGGTGCCGGCACCTCAGGCGGAGGATTAGCCTAGTGAGCCGCGGTGCCGGCCTTTGTTTTTGTTTTTTAAGGGGAAGGTTCTGGGGAGAGGGGGACATAAAATGATCAGTTTTATTTTGGATAGAGGAGAGTGGCCAGCAGACAGGTGGAACTGTGAATTTGTAGATACAGAGATGGGATCATTGACTGATAGATGTCACTTGAGAACATGAACATGATTGAGGTCAGCTGTAAGAGTGTGGTGGGAGGAGAGACCCTGGGTGGGCATTAGGCACAGCCGTTTAGTCACCACTTGGGACACCTGCAGCCACAACAGGAGTACTTGGGTTTGAGCTCCAGCTCCACTCTGTTTTCCAGCTTCCTGCTGATGCACACCCTGGGAGGCAGCAGGTGATGGCTGAAGAAGCTGAGTCCCTGCCACTGGCATGGGCGGTCTGGATTGAGTTCCTGGGTCCTGACTTCAGCCTAACCTGGCCCAGTCCCCACTGTTTTGGGCATTTATGGAGTAAACAAATAGAAAAGAGATGTCTGTCTCTCTGTGTTTGAAATGGAATAAAATTTTGCTCAGCCCTAAATGTTGCAGGCATGTCGCTCCCCCTCTTCGTGGAGGAACGACACAGGACCCTGCGCTGTTCTCTTGTCTGCTCGGCCCTCCCCGGGTTTGCTGCTGGTTCTTCCCGGGTTGGCTACCGTCCCTTCCACCTCCGTGGAAGGGCGGTTCCCCCTGCCACTTTCCCCACTTCCGTGGGGGAGCGGCACACCGCCGGCCGGATCTCTCGGGGGCTGCTCAGGTGTTCCCCTTAGATGTTCCTGGTGCATGTTGTCTCTCTCCTCCTTTATAGTCCTCTTCCACCAGTCCCAACTCTGCTACCCACACGCCGAGTACGCTGCTCTCCTCCAATCAGGAGCAAGTCCTGCTGTTTATTGGTTGAACTGGAGGCAGCTGTGTAGAAGCTGTTTCCTCCTCTCCCAGCACCATATTGTGGGAGAGCAGATGCATAGAATAAGTCTTAATTCGAGTAACAGTCTAGTCTGAGTTGCTCCCCACACAGGCATTTGGAAAATGAATCAGCAAATGAGAGATCTCAATCTCTGTCTTTTGGCCTTTCAAATAATTAATAGATAAGTAGAATTTGAAGACTATAAAATGAATCGATAGAAGGCTATATTTCAAGCAGGACTCACTTGCATAATTATGAAAACACAGGTTGAGGATTTTCATAGTTCCTCTTAAGAAATTAAGCTGTCTTACTATTTGTGGACAAATATAAATTCTGTGGTTTGAAAGGATTGTGAGATACACCTAATTTATCTCTGATATCTCTCCTCCTCCTTTTTCTTCTTTTAGAAGTGTTCCTATGTTGATTTTGTTTTTTGAAGGACATTGCATATAAACAGAGTGCCATGTGGCCAGCCTTTGGTTGTGGTAGTCACTTAGTTCTGAAGTGTTAGTTTGCTATAAGGATCCATCTGGGACACACTCCGCCTGCCTCCCCACCCAGGCCCCAGAACTGAAGCTTTGCAGGAGAGTGTTCCGCTGGGAGCTGGGAGCCAGGCTGTCCAGCCAGCACACAGGGAAGAGGGCACTGCTGCTCTCCTGCTTGGGCGCAGCAGTCCTGTAAGTCACTGGTGGCTTAAAAGCCACATCAGGCTTTAGAGGTTTGGCATCAGTCAGACCTCTCGTATGCAGAGATCAGTATGGAGTAGTAGTGAAGACTTGTTTCTTTTGTGGTTATTCAAAATGTTTATTTTCAGCTGCTTTAAAGGCAGAGAGAAGAGAGAGAATCTTCCATCCACTGGTTCACTCCCCAGATGCCAACAACAGCCATGCTGGGCCAGTTCAAAGTCAGAAGCCAGGAGCTGCATACAGGTCTCCCATGTCAGTAGCAGGGACCCATGCACTTGAACCATCATCTGCTGCCTCTCAGGATGCATTATTATCTCTCTCTCTCTTTTTTAAAAAAAGATTTATTTATTTATTTGAAAGTCAGAGTTACACACAGAGAGAGAAAGAGAGGCAGAGAGAGAGAGAGAAAGGTCTTCCATCTGCTAGTTCACTTCCCAATTGGCCACAACGGCAGGAGCTGCGCTGATCCGAACCCAGGAGCTTCCTCCAGCCAGGTCTCCCACGTGGGTGCAGGGGCCCAAGGACTTAGGCCATCTTCTGCTTTTCCAGGCCATGGCAGAGAGCTGGATGGCAAAGTGGAGCAGCCAGGACTTGAACTGGCGCCCACATGGGATGCCGGCACTGCAGGCAGCAGCTTTACCTGCTGTGCCACAGTGGCGGAGCTACATTATTATCTCGGAATGCAATCTGGAATCTGGACTGGAAGCAGAAGTGCTAGGAATTGAACCAGTCACTGGGCCTCCGAGGTTGTGGCTTAGCCTGCTGCCAGTGTCTGCCCCTAGACCTGTTTCTTTTATAGTGGCATGTGCATACTTGACCTAGTGCAGGAGAACAGGCAGTTGTTTCATCTGGGATTTGAGAGGTGTCTTCCTTCCAGTATATAGGCAGCACATTTTAAGCTAAATACACATTTTAGGATATATTTGAATAGCTTGTGGCAAAAGATTATTTTAAATGTTTTCTTCACAAATACATTTGTTTCACTATTTCCTTCGTGTGCTTTAAGATACTATTAGAGAGAGGGCCTTTATTAATGTCCATGGCAGAAGGCCCTGCAGACACACAGACACGCGCCATGTCCTTCTGGATCTGTTTTGTTTTCTCCTACAGCCGTTCAGCTTTTGATATGAAAGTTGAGTCAATTATGTATTCATTTATTCAACAGCCATTTATTAATAACAAGAAAGAGGTAATAAGTTTAACAGAATAGGGATTTCCAAAAATTGCACGGAGTGAAAAGAACAAATTGCAAAATGATACATATCAATGTGATGACATTTTATAAATGCTTAATCTCACAGGAGTAAAGTTTTGGTTGTAATGTTTACTTCTTTAAATTAAAAAACTGAAGCAAATGTGGTAAAATGTTAGCATCTGTCAAATCTGGGTGGTACATATTTGGGTGTCTGCATACAGTCTTCCACACCTCTTTGTACATTTAAAGTGTTTCATAGTTAAATATTTTTAATTTTTGGAAGTACCACTTTTAGACTTATTTGGTTCTTTCAGAGGGATTTTCTGTGTAGGGCTTACAGGTTAATGCAGTGATATCAAAAGGAAATAGAAACTGGCTTGCAGTGTTACTCAGTGACCAAGTTGGGAAAATTTGAACATCAAAAAGAACTAAGTGGCCGGCGCCGTGGCTCACTAGGCTAATCCTCCACCTTGCGGCGCCGGCACACCAGGTTCTAGTCCCGGTTGGGGCGCCGGATTCTGTCCCGGTTGCCCCTCTTGCAGGCCAGCTCTCTGCTATGGCCCGGGAGTGCAGTGGAGGATGGCCCAAGTGCTTGGGCCCTGCACCCGCCTGGGAGACCAGGAGAAGCACCTGGCTCCTGGCTTCGAATCAGCGCAGTGGGCAGCGCACCGGCCGCGGCGGCCATTGGAGGGTGAACCAACGGCAAAAGGAAGACCTTTCTCTCTGTATCTCTCTCTCTCACTGTCCACTCTGCCTGTCAAAAAAAAAAAAAAAAAAAAGTGATGGATTATAACACAGTTTTTTTTAAAATACTTAATTGTTTTTTTGAAATAACATTTTAAACTTATGTTACAGTCAAAGGCTTGTTGGCTCCATTAAATAAAGAGTTCAACAAACAAAAAGTATAAAGAACATTAGTCCGGCAGGGAAATAGGCACCATAACACTACTTTTTTTTTTAATTTTTAAAGATTTGTGTTTTTGAGAGTTGAGTTACAGACAGTGAGAGTGAGAGACAGAGAGAAAGGTCTTCATCAGCTGGTTCATTCCCCAAATGGCTTCAATGGCTAGAGCTGAGCTGATCTGAAGCCAGAGGCCAGGAGCCAGGAGCCAGGAACCTCTTCTAGGTCTCCCACGCTGGTACAGGGGCCCAAGCATTTGATTCATCTTCTACTGGTTTTCCAGATTATATCAGAGAGCTGGATTGCAAGAGGAGCAGCCAAGATTAGAACTGGTGCCTGTATGGGACGTTGACGCCGCAGGTGGAGGTTTAACCTGCTGTGCCACAGAAATGGCCCCCATTACACAGTTTTTAAAAATCTTGATTCCTTAATGATATCCAAAGAAAGAAAAGACTTTTTTTTTTAATACAAGAATAGAGTGTGGCTAAATAGACATTTCTTAAAAGAAGAAATAAATTTAAAGAAATTTTTTAAAAGGAAACTTCTGATTTCTAAAAAAAGAATATGTTCAAAATCACTAATCATCTGGGAAAACTAAATCAAAACCCAGATGAAATATCATTTCACTGCAGTTAGAATGGTTACCATCAAAAAGCCAAAACATGGGGCCAGCACTGTGGCATAGTGGGTAAAGCTGCCGCCTGCAGTGCTGGCATCCCATATGGGTGCTGGTTCGAGTCCCCGCTGCTCCACTTCCAATCCAGCTCTCTGCTGTGGCCTGGGAAAGCAGTAGAAGATGGCCCAAGTCCTTGGGCTCCTGCACCCATATGGGAGACCCAGAAGAAGCTCCTGGCTCCTGGCTTCAGATCATTCCAGCTCTGAACATTGCAGCCATTTGGGGAGTGAACCAGCGGATGGAAGACTTCCTCTCTCTCTCTCTCTCTCTCTTCTCTGCCTTTTAAATAAATAAATAAATCTTTAAAAAAAGAAAACGTGATTTCACTGGTGAAAAGCACAATAGAAAAACTTGTGATGATGTCACTAGGGAGGCGTATTTCCCTGGCATTGAACCCACCATGAAGACGCAGTCCCTGAAGCCAGAATACCTAGGTTCAAGTCCCAGCTCGACCTTCTGCAAGCAGTTCCTGCATGAGAAGCACTTCTCCAGGATTCTGTACTGAAAACCTTCATGTTTTCAGTTTCCTGTTGTCTTAGTAACAAATTGCCACCAGTTTAGTAGCTTGAAACTGCAGGCGTTTGTTATCTTTCAGTTATGGAGGTCAGAACGTCCAATATGACCGTCCAATATGGGCTCAGTTTAAGGTATCCCCAGGGCTGCTTGGCCATTTGGAGGCTCTGAAGGAGGTTGCCTTTCCTTTCCCAGTTTCTGAAGGCCACCTGGATTTCTTGGTTTATGACTCTCATCTTGAAAACTAGCAGCACTGTGGCTCCCTGTGCCTACCTTTCACAGTAACATCTCCCTCTGTCCCTCTTCTGCCTCCCTCTTCTACTTTTAAAAACATTTGTGATTACAGTGGACCTACCCAGATAATCTGGAGGATAATCCCCCTATTTTAAGGTCAGCCTTAAATAAGGCTGATTAGCAACCTTAATTCCATCTGCAACCTCAATTCCCCCTTGCCACGTGACTTGCCATATTCACAGGTTCCAGGGATTAAGGCATGGGCATCTTTGGGGAAGTATTTTTTGGCCTACACATCCATGATTAAATTCTAAAGCTGTATAAGGCAGCTGGGGCCCAGATCTGGGAGGCGATTCTGAGTCCTTGTCAGTGCCTGTGGTTAGTACCAGGGCCTGGGTTTGAGCTAAAGGAAGCACTAAATGGTATATGTACAAAGGTACCTCAGGAAGTACATGGAAAATGGAATTAAAGGATAGATTTCTTGTGGTGCAAAAAAATTGTTAAATCCATGCATACAGGGTCCAATGGGGAGAAGAAAACTGCATGGATTTCAAAACTTTTTGCAGAAAAATAAATTTATCTTTTAGTTACATTTTCTATAAACTTTTAAAGGTACTCATATATGTTATCTAATTCTCGTACTAGCATAGAATATATATGGTAAATTCAACATTAAAAAGTGGCTGAATTAGAAGACAAGTGAATTTTAGTTACACCGTGGTAGGGAAATTACTAAAATACTAAGTTCTATTTCTGTTCTTCTGTGCTAGCCCTCAAAGGAAATTAAGTTTATTTTTTAGTTTACTTGTAAGGCAGAGCGGCACAGAGAAAGAGATGTTCCATTCACTGATTTCATTCCCTAAAGGGCTGCGACAGGCAGCCAGACAAGCTGGGAGTCCTGAACTTCCTCCAGGCCTCTCACCTGGCTGGCGGTAACCAGCAGCTTGAGCCATCACCTGCTGCCTCCCCAGGACCGCGTTAATAGGAGGCTGTATCTAAAGCAGAGTAGCCTGGACTTGAACCAGGGTCTCTGATATGTGAGTAGGGACTGTGCCAGGTGGTGGCTTAACCCGCTACGCCACCATACCCACCCCCAAAGAAAGTAAATCATGATTGAATTGCAGTTTTGGTGAAGGAGGCATAAGTTTAATTAAAATGTTTGTATTTTTATTAGAGTTTTGTTACCCTGGGATGCTGCTGCTGATATGGAGAAGATTGAGGAGCAGCTTGCCAATCTACGCATTGTTAAACGTTCCTCAGAAACTGAAGAGCCCACCTACCTGCTTGGCGTGGACACGTCGAAGACCGTCCATGCAGAAGAGGGAAGCTTGGTTGCTGTTTTGTGTTCCAGTGGATCAATCAGAATATATGACAAAGAAAGGTTAAATGTACTACGAGAATTTAGTGGCTATCCCGGACTTCTTAATGGAGTCAAATTTGCAAATTCCTGTAATAGTGTGTATTCATCATGTACTGATGGCACTGTAAAGTGCTGGGATGCTCGCCTAGCCAGTGAGAAACCTGTTCAACTGTTCAAGGGTTACCCTTCCAATGTTTTCATCAGTTTTGACGTCAGCTGCGATGATCATGTCATTTGTGCTGGCACAGAGAAAGTCGATGATGATGCTTTGTTGGTCTTTTGGGATGCGAGGATTAGTCCTCAAGACTTGTCTACCACTAAAGACCCACTGGGTGCATATTCAGAGACACACAGTGACGACATCACTCAGGTCTGCTTCCACCCCAGCAACCCCCACCTAGTAGTCTCAGGTTCAACTGATGGCCTGGTAAATGTATTTGATATCAGTGTTGATAATGAAGAGGATGCCCTGGTCGCAACCTGCAACTCAGTTTCATCAGTAAGCTCTATTGGTTGGTCGGGGAGAGACTACAAACAGATTTACTGCATGACACATGATGAAGGGTTTTGCTGGTGGGACCTTAATCATTTGGAGACTGATGAACCCATTACACGTTTGAGCATCCAGGATGTCAGAGAGAACATTGACATCAAAGAAGGTAGCTTGGACTACTTGATTGGTGGCCTCTATCATGAAAAGATGGACAGATTGTTTGTTGTCGGAGGAACGAACACAGGCAGGATTCACTTGATGAGCTGCACCACGTCAGGACTGACACATGTGTCCACTCTCCAGGGAGGGCATGCGGCCACAGTCCGATCTTTTTGCTGGAGTGTGCATGATGACTCCTTGCTGACTGGGGGAGAAGATGCACAGTTGTTACTCTGGAAACCTGCAGCTGTAGAGAAGACCCTTGCGAAGAAAGACAGCCTGAAAATCGCGTCTTCTGTGCACCAGCGAGTGCGCGTTCACAGTAGCGATTCTTACAAGAGAAGGAAAAAGCAGTGACACTGAGAGTTCACGTGGTAGGTCTTGTAGTGTCAAGTGATTCCTTTGGCTTACTTCCTCTAGAAGACGTGTTAAGGCTCATCTGTAAAAATAAGCCAGTTACCAAACAGTCCTGGACACATGTTAAGAATGGTTTAATTCAGGTGTTCTCCTATTCTAAAAAAATTTTAAAGCCACCAATTGAGTAAAAAAAATCAGGTTAAATGAAATGACATTCTTCATTTTTAAAACCATCAATTGAGTTAGTAAATGTTAAAAAAGACATAACTCCGACAAGGATATTTCAGAAGCAGGTAGCTAGTGAAAATAAAACAGATAGTTTGGGCATTTTTTAAGCTCATTTTTTTACATTTTAAATTACTGTCATTGCTTATAAAACCAAATGTTAATTTGAACAACTTCTAATTGCTTAATACATGTAATATATTATGTTGGAGTATTTAAATGTAAATATTCTAATGAATTTAAATAGCCTTAATCTTTTAAAGAAAATGGTAGACATCTAAAATGAGAAAAATATAGTTGATAAAATGTTTTCATCTTTACTTTGAGCAGTAAGTGTTTTGCTGATGAAAAGGAAATTATCTTATAAAATTCATTTTGAGACGAAAAATAAAAGGCAATAATAAATATACTAGCAAAAGATTATTTTTGTTACAAAATATTCTTTTAATAATTTGTGATAAAATTTTCTTCCATAATTTTAAACTTGAACTTGTTTATTGCTAATTTTTTCATCCTTCAAAAAATATCTGTAAAGAATCTTAATAAAAGAGTTGATCTCTTTAAAGTTTGATATCTTTTCTTACTGTTGAAGATAAAAAGATATTTTTGTAGATATTAGAAATATTGTTGTAACACCATAAATGTTTCTTTAGAATCTCTTACATTTTTCTTTAAATGTTAAGCAATGAATTATCCTTGAGACTGATCTGGAGGGAAAAATTTATTTTTCTGCTTGACATTTAGACTATGGCAAAGCTTAACTCAGATGGTATAGTAGGTAACTCACTCTTTAACATATTCAAAATACATAATTCCTCTTTGAAGAAATTCAACTATTCTTGCCATTATCCAAAACATAAACCTGAGGATAATTCTGGACTTTGCTCCTCTCTTTTCTCTTACCCAGTCGTTCCTGAGCCCTGTGCATTCCACCTCCTCAGGTCCGTCAGCTGCTCTGCCTTGGCCCCACTGCTGCCTTAGAGCAGACTCATCATCTCTCATCTTGTTGGGAGACTTGGGCTCTTGTCCGCTTCCACCCTTCTTTCCTGCTGCTTCTGGGCTGAACGTTGGAAACACAGATCTGAGGATGCCTCTGACTGCTTAAAGCTCTTGGCATATTTGCATGTTTTGTGGAGCACTGTATTAACATTAAAAAATCATGTTTTTCTTTTAAAAAAAAAAGGATTTATTTATTTGAAAGGCAGTTGAGAGAGAGAGAGACATCTTCAGTCTGCTGGTTCACTCCCCAAATGGCCGCAACAACTAGGCTGGGCCAGGCCAGAGCCAGGAGCCAGGAGCTTCTTCCAGGTCAAGCACTTGGGCCATCTTCTGCTTCTTTTCTCAGGCCATTAGCAGGGAGGGAGCTGGATCGGAAGTCCCGCTGCCAGGACTGGAAGCAGCACCCATAAAGGATGCTAGCACTGCAGGTGCAGGTTTAACTTGCTGTGCCACAGCACTGGCCCCCAAAATTGTGCTTTTCGAGATCGTTAGGATGTGGCACATGCTGAACAAAACTAATTAAGAAGATTTCTCAAGAAATTGCATTCATAAAACAATAGATGAAATTGGAGTTATTGAGACAATAGAGCTTTTAAAAGTTGAAAATATTAAATAGTAAAAATGATTTAATATGGTTGGAAGTACCAGTGAGGTAATATCCCTAAGAGTAGGGCTTGAATGAAACAGAGAAAAACAAAAGCCACAGAAGATACAGGAAACCAAATAATAGACTAACAGTTCTAGAAAGTGAAAAAAGTCAGAACAGTGGGAGAGTGGATTATTGAAAGTAATTAATAGAAAAGGCTATTCCATAGCTTCAACCTTTGGATCACAAGGCCCTAGTGTCAAGTGTGATGAATGAAAAAGACCCACGCCTAGGCACAGGGGAGAGAACGGTCACTCGAACAAGACCAGTATGAGCCTTAGATTTCTTACCGAGTCTGGATGACCAGAGGTGGTGGATTAGTGCTTTCAGGCTCTGAGGACCCTTCCTGACCTTCCAAAATCACTCCCTCCAAACAGGAAGCTAATAGATTGCGACTAGTTTTTTGAGATAGCCCTCACCAAATGTACATTGCCTTGTTGCATTACTAACTAAACGCTCACTAGCTAAACCCAGGAAGTAAACAGACTTGGGTTTTAAGAGATACTTGCTTTTCTGATCTGTACTTATTAGTGTCCAGAAACTGTATTCAAGTGAGAAGGTAAAAACATTTGCAGACACGCAAGATCTCAATCTTGACTTTCCATACCACTGTTTTCAAAGGCTCCTGGAAGATGTGCTCCACAAAATTGAGGAGGTAAATTAAGGAAGACAAGAGATACCAGAAATAAGCACACCATCCCAGCTCGGTAGCAAGGTAGCAGCTTTGCCGAGCAACCACGGAATATTGAGTTCAGAACAAGACAGGATATCAGGAGGGAATTGTCCAGAGAAAAAGATAAACTGATAAGTTACCCAATTCATTTGGCCATAGATGAAACTAGCCAATTAAAACAGACGTTCATATACACTTTTTTTAAGTTCAAATAAAACTGTATTCACTTAGGGAGTTAAAAACATAAAAGGAACGGGGCTGGCATTGTGGCATAGTGGGTAAAGCAGCTACCTGCAACACCAGCATCCCAAATGGGTGCCAATTCGAGTCTTCGTTGCTCCATTTCTGATCCAGCTCCCTGCTAATGGCCTGGGAAAACAACAGAAGACGGCCCAAGTGGTTGGGCTTCTGCACCCACGTATGCGACCCGGAAGAAGCTCCTGGCTTCAGTCTGGCCCAGCCCCAGCTGTTACGGCCATTTGAGTGAGTGAACCAACAGATCGACAATTCTCCCTCTCCTTCTCTTCCTCTCTCTCTGTAATTATGCCTTTCAAATAAAAAAGAAAATCTTAAATAAAAATGGGCTGGCGCTATGGCTCATTAGGCTAATCCACCGCCTGTGGCGTCGGCACCCCAGGTTCTAGTCCCGGTTGGGGCGCCGGTCCTGTTCCGGTTGCTCCTCCTCCAGTCTAGCTCTCTTCTGTGGCCTGGGAGTGTAGTGGAGGATGGCCCAAGTGCTTGGGCCCTGCACCTGCATGGGAGACCAGGAGGAAGCACCTGGCTCCTGGCTTTGGATCAGCGTGGTGCGCCGGCCACAGCGGCCATTTTGGGGGTGAACCAACAAAAAAGGAAGACCTTTCTCTCTGTCTCTCTCTTTCACTGTCTAACTCTGCCTGTCAAAAACAAACAAACAAAAAAACTGCAGTGAGAGACTGCTTCATACCCACTAGGATGGCTGTTATCCACAAGGTGAGGGTTGACAGAGAGTTGGATAAATCAGCCTTCACAGCTGCTGATGGAAAAGTAAAATGGTGCTGCAGCTTTGGGGAACAGACTGGCAGTCCCCGTTAAACAGTTGTCATGAGACCCGGCAATGCCACTCCTGTACCCATGAATGTTCATAGCAGCATTACCCATCATAGCCCAGCGGTGGACGTGATCCAGCTGTTCACCAGTAGAAGAATGAATAAACAAAACGTGGTGTATCCATTTCGTGGAGTAGTCTTCAGCCATAGAACGGAATGTACTGCAGATACCTGCTGCAACGTGGAGGGCTCTTGGAAGCCTGCTGAGTGGAGGACCACATATTGTATGATCCCATTCCTATGAAACGGCCAGAAAGCCAAATCTGTAGGGAAAAAACATACTAGTGGCTGCCCAGGCTTGGGGGTACAGCTACAGTGTACAGGTTTTCTTGTGGCGGTGATAGAGGGGGTCTAAAATTGAGGGTTGTGCAGTTCTGAGTATACTAGGAAACACTGAATTGTGTGCTTCAAGGGGATGATTTACATGATCTGTGAATTATATCAGAGCTGTTACCAAGCTAACAAAATGGACCGACAGAGCCAAGGTGGCTATATTAATAACTCACAAAATGAAATAAAAATGTAAGGTAATTTTGATTCCAAAACAGATAAGAAAAAGTCCATTTTTCTTTTCTTTTTTTTTTTTTTAATTTGAGAAGCAGAATTAGAGAGAGGGAGGGAGACAGATCTTCCATCCGCTGGTTCACTCTCCAAATGGCTACAATGGCCAAAGCTGGGCCGATCTGAAGTCAAGAGCTGGGAGTTTCTTCCAGGTCTCCCACATGGGTGGAGGGACCCAAGTACGTGGGCCATTTTCCACTGCTTCCCCAGGTTGTTAGCAAGGAGCTGAGTTGGAAGTGGAGCAGCTGGGACTCGAACTACAAGCAAAGGCTTAACCTACTACACCATTGCACTGGCTCTTCCATTTTTCTTAAGCTTGTATTTTTATAGTTAAAGATAGAATGCTGTGTTTTTTGCATTTTTAAGATTTATTTATTTCTTTTAAATAGTTAGAGAAGTCTTTTTTTAAAAAATATTTTATTTATTTACTTAAGTCAGAGTTACACAGAGAGAGAAGGAGAGGCAGAGAGACAGAGAGAAAGGTCTTTCATCCTCTGGCTCACTCCCCAAATGGCACAATGGCCAGAGCTGCATTGATCCGAAGCCTGGAGCCCGGAGCTTCTTCCGGGTCTGCTACGTCGGTGCAGGGGCCCAAGGACTTGGGCCATCTTCTACTGCTTTCCCGGGCCATAGCAGAGACCTGGATTGGGAGTGGAGCAGCCAGGACTCGAACCAGCGCCCATATGGGATGCCAGCATTGCAGGTGGTGGCTTTACCCGTTTTGCCACAGTGCCAGCCCCAAAGAGAGATCTTTCAACAGCTGGTTCACTCCCCATTCCTGGCCCTGGATGGCCACAATGGCAGGGCCTGAAACTTCATCTCCCATGTGGGTGCCAGGGCCCGAACACTTGGGCCATGTTCTGCTGCTTTGCCAGGCCATGAGCAGGAAGCTGGATTGGAAGTGGAGGAGCTGAGACTCCAACCATTACCCGTGTGGTATGCTGGCATTGCAGGCAGCAGCTTTTCCTGCTCCACAATAATGTTGGTCCCCAGTGGTGTGTTTTTAAGAACGTGATCAGGGGCCAGCTCTGTGATGTAGCAGGTAAAGCCACCGCCTGCAGTGCCGGCTGCTCCTCTTCCGATCCAGCTCTCTACTATGGCCTGGGAAAGCAGTAGAAGATGGCCCAAGTGCTTGGGCCACTGTCCCCGTGTGGGAGACCTGGAAGAAGCTCCTGGTTCCTGTATTGGGATTGGCCCAGCTCCAGCCTTCGCAGACACTTGGGAAGTGAATCAAGGGACAGAAGACCTCTCTCTCTCTCTCTCTCTCTCTCTCTCTCTGCCTCTGCTTTCTCTCCAACTCTGCCTTTTAAATAAATTATAAAAAAAAAATGACCAAATGAAGTTTACCTGAGGAATCTCAGAATGACTCAACATCAGAAAATCTATGACAGTGATAGATAAAAGTGGGAAAAAAAGTCACAGTGGTCTCAATTGGTGTAGAAAAATATGTGGACAAGTTTCCTATTTGTGAAAAAGAAAAATATCAAACTAGTAATAGAATACTTCAGCCCAGTGACGGTTCATACAGAAGAGCCTGCAGTAGCGTATTTCGTGGAAAATGGTTAGATTAAATGCATTCCTTCTATGACCAAAGCTCAGTGAGGAGGTAACTGTAACAGTGCAAGAAAAGAGGTGGGGTCTTTGTCGCACATGACACCTACCTGGACATCCAGCGATCAGTAAACTCCTCTATTAAAAGGAGGGGCCGCCGCTGTGGTGTAGCAGATAAAACCGCTGCCTGCAGTGCTGGCATCCCATGTGGGCACCAGTTCGAGTCTCGGCTGCTCCACTTCCAATCCAGCTCTCTGCTGTGGCCTGGGAAAGCAGTTCTTGGACCCCTGAACCCACGTGGGAGACCCGGAGGAAGCTCCTGGCTCCTGGCTTCGGATTGGCACAGTTCCAGCCATTGCGGCCAATTGGGGAATGAACAAGTGGACGGAAGACTCTCTGCCTCTTCCTCCCCCCACCCCCTCTCTCTCCTTCTTCTCTATGTGTAACCCTGACTTTAAAATAAATAAATAAATCTTTAAAAGAAAAAAAAACGGTACAGGAGTGAGAATGTGGCACAGCAGCTAAGTTGCCAGTTGGGACACCCCCATCCCAAATTGGAGTGTCTGGTTTCAGTCGCAGCTACTCTGCTTCTGATCTCACTTCCTGCTAATGCACACCTTGGTAAGCAGCAGGTGATGGTTCAAGTTCTTGGGTCCCTGCCATCTGGGGGGGCGGGGGGGGGACCTGAATTAGATTCTCGGCCTCTGGCCTCTGCCTGTCCCAGCCCTGGCAGGCATTTGGAGAGTAACCAGCAAATGGAAGATTGCTCTTCCGTCTCTCTTTAAAATAAAATGAAAGTAAATAAATGAAAAAAGGGAAGTTATGTTTTAAAAGAAATTAATTATTTTAAAAATGTAATAAAGAGAGTTGGCAAGGTTGCCAGTATAAGATCAGCCTGTGCAAATCCAAAATGTATCATTTCCAAAAAACTGCAACATTATAAACTTATCAAAGAATTAACCAAAACATGAGGAAATGTGTAGAAATTCATTGAAAATGGAATTAAAAGTAAGTTTATTTTGGTGCAAAAACTATTGTAATCCATGCATATCATGTCTTCAGTGAAAAATATGTATTATGAAGTAACTATGCATGGATTTTGAACATGTTTTGCACCAGAATAAGCTTATCATTTAATTCCATTTTCCATGAATTTTTGGAAATACCCTTGTATTCCCATTTGGAGAAAACATCCGAATGTTAAAAAAGGCATAGGAAATTATCTAAGAAGCATACCATACCTCCAATGAGATGACATGTTCTAAAAGTGAAATTTCTCAGTGTAATCTGGAAGCCAGGTGATCCCAATCAAAATCCAGTTTGATTTTTTGAGTAGCTCAAACTTCAGTGTTTGTATAGAAGAGTAAAGGTTCACAAACAACAAACAAACCTAAAAAAGAAAAGAGGGTTTCCCTACCAAATATTAGGATATTCTACAAAATTGTAGTGGTAAAAACTGATGCAGCCTAAGATCAATGCAACGAGGAGGGCGTTCGGAGAAAGACTAGGGATATTTGGCAGCTCAATATTTTTAAAGAAGAAACAAGGCAAAAAAGAGTTTATTCAGTGCTGTTAAGGACAGTTGTTTGTGGAAGAAAAATAAAACTAGACCCCTGCTTGTGCAGGTGTACTCCAGAAGTGTTAGACTTAACTGATGGAAGGCTAAAGCCATACATGTAATACAAGGACGTGTTGGAACGTTGCCTCTGTAACCCAGAGGTAGAAAAAGCCTTCTTGAAAAATATATAAAATTTAAGGCAAAACCAAAACAAACTGGATTACATCAAAGGTAAGCATTTCTGGGGCCAGTGTTATGGTGCAGCAGATTCAGCCGCAGCCTGCAACACCGGAATCCCATACTGAAACCCCAGTCTGAGTCCCGGCTGCTGCACTTCCAATCCAGCTCCTTTGCTAATCCTCACGGGGAAGCAGCAGATGGTGGCTCAGGAACGTGGACTCCTGCCACCTATGTGGGCGACCTGGATGGAATGCTTGGTTCCTGGCAATGGCCCTGCCCTAGCCATTGCGGCCCTGGGGGAATAAACCAGCAGATGGAGGATCTCCTCTCTGTCTTTCCTCTCACACTGCCTTTCACATACATAAAATAATTTTTAGAAGATTTATTTATTCCTTGAAAGAGTTACAGAGAGGAGAGAGAGAGAGAATCTTCTGTCCACTGGTTGTTCACTCCCCAAATGGCTGCAACGGCCAGGGCTGTGCCGTACCACAGTCAGGAGCCAGGAGCATCTTGTGTATCCCATGTGCTTGCGGGGACTCAGGGACTCGGACCATTTGCTGCTTTCCCAGGTGCATTAGCAGGGAGCTGGATCAGATGTAGAGCATCCGGGACTCAAACTGGAACCCATACGGGATGCCGGCACTACAGGCCACGGCTTAACCGGCTGTACCACAGCACTGGCTCCAAAATAAGTATTTTGAAAAAATTAAGCATTTCTGCTCATAAAAGATCTATAGACAAAGTTAACAAGACAATGACAAAATGAGAGGAAGATTTTGAAATATCTAAGACCAAAGGTGATTAATTATAAACTGTAGGTGGGGGCATTTGTCTTAGTGATTAAAATGCCAGTATCTCACATCTGAGTGCCTGAGTTTGATTCCTGACTCTGGCTCCTGACTCCAGCTCCCTGCTAATGCGGATCCTGGGAGGCAGCAGGGACAGGTTCCTGCCACCCATGTGGGAGACCTGGGTTGAGTTCTTGGCTCCTAGATTCTCTTCTGGTCAGCTAGGGGCTGTTGGCAGGCATTGGGTGAGTGAACCAGCAGATTGGAACATTGTGTGTGTGTGTTTCTATCTCCTTTCTTCTTTCTCAAAGAAATTAAAATAGACCAGCGCCATGGCTCACTAGGATAATCCTCCGCCTGTGGCGCTGGCACTCTGGGTTCTAGTCCTGGTTGGGGCGCCGGTCCTGTCCTGGTTGCTCCTCCTCCAGTCCAGCTCTCTGCTGTGGCCCAGGAAGGCAGTGGAGGATGGCCCAAGTGCTTGGGCCCTGCACCCACATGGGAGACCAGGAGAAGTACCTGGATCCTGGTTTTGGATCAGCACAGCGCGCCGGCTGTAGCAGCCATTTTGGGGGTGAACCAACAGAAGGAAGACCTTTCTCTCTGTCTCTGTCTCTCTCTCTCTCTCACTGTCTAACTCTGCCTGTCCAAAAAAAAAAAAATAATAATAAAAGAAAGAAAGAAAGAAAGAAACTCAAATGTATAATATAAAAGGAGCTCTTGCAAATCAATAAGAAAAAGCCAGAGTGGGCATTTGTCCTAGTGGCTAAGTTACTGCTTGGGACACCTACAACCGAAATCAAAGTGGGTGGGCCCGAGTCCTGGCTCTCCTGCTTCCTGTTCACGTGCGTTCTGGGAGGCAGCGTGTGACTGCTCAGGTAACTGGTTCCCTGCCACCCACGTGGGACACGGAGACTGAGTCCAAGCTCCTGACAGCCTGAGCAAGCCCCTGTGGTTGCGGTTCTTTGGGGAGTGAACTGGCAGATGGGAGACGTTTGTTTGTCTTTTTATTTTTTTCTCTGCCTTTCAAATAAATTTTAAAAAGTAAGCAAAAGCAACCCCAATGGAAAAGTGAACAGAGAATGAGGAAAGGCAAATTTCAGAAGAAACTAAAAAAGGTACTCAAATTCCCTAAACATGGAAATCAAATGTAAAAGTATCACTTTGTACCATTGACAGTTACAAAATGATACCACATGTGAGCGTGTAGCAACACTCATGCATTGCGCAGGAGCGAAGGAGCAGACTGATGTTACCTGTCCTGCTCTACCTTAGAATTGCCCTTTCTGGGGCTGGCGCTGTGGTGTAGTAGGTTAAAGCTGCAACCTCTGTCTCCGGCATCCCATATGGGCACCAGTTTGAGTCCCGTCTGCTCCAGCTCCCTGCAAATGTGCCTGGGAAAGCAGCAGAAGATGGCCCTAGTGCTTGAGCCCCTGCACCTTTGTAGGAGACCTGAGGAAGCTCCCGGCTCCCAACCTCAGATCAGCCCAGCTCTGGCTGTTGGCAGCCATTTGAGGAGTGAACCAGCAGATGGAAGATAGCTTTCACTCTTGGTCTCTTCTTCTCTCTCTGCAACTGCCTTTTAAATAAATAAATCTTAAAAAAAAAGAATTGTACTTCTTGATGTAATATTCCAAAGATGTTTTCATTCAGATCTATAATATAATATATTATATTATTTTTGATGCCACGGAGTTGGAGACAACCTGCGTATGCATCCCTGGGAGACAGGAAAGGTAAGACATGAGAATATACACAGTGAAGTAGCAACAGTGACAAGCCGCACGACAGATGTACACTGAGCCATATGGCTTAATCATTGACTGTGTTGCCTGGCACACGTATTTGGCCTAACAGTGAAACGCCTGTTGAGGCACTTGCATCCCATATCCGAATGCCTAGGTTTTCTCCACTCTGGCTCTGGATTCTAGTTTCCTGCTGATGCAGACCCTGGAGGGTGAGAAGTAATGGATCAAACAGTTGTGTCCCTTCCATACCCCTGGGAGATCTGGACTGAGTTCCCGGCACCTGGTGCTAGCCCCAGCGCCAGCCCAGCTCTAAGCATCTGGGGAGGGAACCAACAGATGGGAGCCGTCTCTGTCTACCTGTATCTGTTTCTGCATCTCAAATAGAAAGAAAGTAAAGTGAAAGTAGTACTCCATGAAAACAGGAAAAAGCAAAAATGAGTGTAAGTTAAAGATACACAAAACCAGTAGTTTACTTTCTGCAAGAACACATACACTTTTACATATAAAGCACCATGAACTGGTTACCTTGTGTGGCAGGAGAAGGGGATGGGAGTGGGTATAGAAATGAAACAGAAGGGAGGAAAATGGGGAGGAGTGACAAAAACTATTTAAAAAGAAAACAATCACTTTGGAAGGATATTACAACAAGATTTTGAGAGATAATACTAACAGAAAACCAGGCAAATGAAAGAGGATGGAGGATAATTTTTTAAAGGTTTATTTTATCTTTTTCTTTCTGTAAGTTTGACTTTCAAATACATAAAAAAAAAATGGAGTCAATGTTGTGGTGTTGTGGGTAAAGCTGCTGCCTGTGATGCCGGCATCCCATATGGGTGCCAGTTCAAGTCCTGGCTGCTCTCTTTTCCACTCAGTCCCCTGATAATGGCCTGGAAAGGCAGTGGGAGATGGCCAGAGTCTCTGGGTCCCTGCCACCCAGGTGGGAAACCTAAAAGATGCTCCTGGCTCCTGGCTTCTGCCTGACCCTGCCCTGGCCATTGCAGCCATCTGGGGAGTGAACCAGCAGATGGAAGACCTCTCTCTCTCTCTTCTCTCTCCCTCTCTTCTCTCTCTCTCTCTCTCTGTCACTCCGTCTTTCAAATAAATAAAATAAACCATGTGGGAGACCCAGAAGAAGCTCCTGGCTTTGGATCAGCCCAGCTCTGGCAGCTGCAGCCAATTGGGGAGTGAACCAGTGGATGGAAGAGTCTCTCTCTCTCTCTCTCTCTGCCTCACCTTCTCTCTCTCTGCAACTCTGACTTTCAAATAAATAAATCAATCTTTAAAAAGAAAAAAAAGAAGTGGAGCGGCCGAGACTTAAACTGGCATTCACATGGGGAAGCCAGCATTGCAGGCAGCAGCTTAACCTGTTGTGTCACGACGCTCACTCCTCTGACTCACTTTCAACACTGCATTGATCTACACTGAGCTTTTTAGTGAGACCGGTTGGTCTGAAAGGACCCCAGAAACTCATCTCCTTCCCTAATTTGTCCACCTGTATTTCTGTATGCACACCCACAGGCCACTGCTCCCTTCTTCCTCAAGTGATCAAAAATCAAAAAGAAGCAGAAAACAAGGTCTACAAAAATAGCAGAAATTGGGGCCTACATTGTGGCATAACGGGTTAATCTGCCACCTACAATGCTGACATCCCACATGGATGCCAGCTGTTCCACTTCCGATCCAGCTCCCTGCTAATGCACATGGGAAAGCAGTGGAGGATGGCCCAAGTGTTGGGCCCCTGAACCCACATGGGAGACCCAGATGTAGCTCTTGGCTTTGGCTTGGCCTAGCCCATGCCATTGTAGCCATTTGGGTAATGAACCAGCAGACAGAAGGTTTCTCTCTATATCTCTCCCTCTCTGTCTCTGTAACTCTGCCTTCAAATAAATTAAGTAATACTTTTAAAAATAGCAAGAATTGAAAGTACCTTGAACGTAAATAACAGCATTTTAACCTGTTGGATTAGATTACATTTCCTGCCATATGAAGCCATCTTTTATTTATATCTGGTGTTTTTTCACTCACATGAAATTTGCCTCTTTTCTTCTTCCTTAATATTGCTTCTGTGAGTCTGTATACTCTTACTGTCCTGTCTTTTTTAAAGGTCTGATCCGTGGGAAAATCTGATCTTCCTTTCAAAAATGGGGAGTCCAGCCATTGCTCTACACATAGTGCGTTCATCCACTCTGTTAGGTCAGTCTCTGTACGTTGTTGAAGGCAACTGGGTGTTAGTTGGCCCACAGTCACTTCATTATTGCACTGGCCTGCTGAGCCATTTAAAAACAGAAACAAGAAATAAGAAGGCTCTTCAAAAATTTCATGGAAAATGTGTACAATGAAAAATACATCTGTGGATTTCAGGTTTTTTTTCCACCAAGATAAACATCTATTCATTCCATTTTCCACACATTTTTAAAAATATCCTGGTACATGTTACATACTTATTTGCTTTCAACTACTTTAAAGAAAAAGATTTATTTCTTTCAAAGGCAGAATTACAGAGAGGCAGAGAGAGAGAAAAAGGTCTTCCACCCACTGGTTTACTCTCCAGATGGCTGCAATGGCCAGAGCTTCGCCAATCTGAAACCAGGAGCCAGGAGCTTCTTCTGGGTCTCCCACGCGGGTGCAGGGGCCCAAGGACTCAGTCCATCTTCTACTGCTTTCCCAGGCCATAGCAGAGAGCTGGATCAGAAGGTGGAGCTTCCGGGACTCGAACCGACACCTGAAATGGCACCCATATGGGATGCCAGCACTGTAGGAAGCAGCCTTACTCGCTACACCGCAGCGGCGGCCCCTCAACTACGTCTTATCAGATGGATTACAGAGTGCCCAACACAAGGGAAGTCTCAAGAAAAAGTTGTATCAAATGTAATTCCATATAAGACATTTTTAGTTTGGAGTTTGATATTCTAGTTGAATTACACTAACAGATCAGTCGGATTGCAGGCTTTTTAAAATTTTATATTTTGACATGTTTTCTGTGATGAGATGCTGAGGAGAAAGTTGTAGCCTTAAATCTGACCTCACCGAATGCCTGCCTTGTTGTGCTGGCTGGCTTGTTGTCGACCTGGTATCACAGACACCCCAGTGTGAGGATTCCTCTGCATCGCCGAGGACTGAGCAACAGCGTTTCTGAGGGTCTGCTTCCCTATCCAGTTCAGTCTGGCAGACCTAAGAGGCATCCATAGGAGTCTTGAAAGAAGAAAGAGAAATGAAGGCCGGCGCCGCGGCTCACTAGGCTAATCCTCCGCCTTGTGGCGCCGGCACACCGGGTTCTAGTCCTGGTTGGGGCGCCGGATTCTGTCCCGGTTGCCCCTCTTCCAGGCCAGCTCTCTGCTGTGGCCTGGGAGTGCAGTGGAGGATGGCCCAGGTGCTTGGGCCCTGCACCCCATGGGAGACCAGGAGAAGCACCTGGCTCCTGCCTTTGGATCAGCGCGGCACGCCGGCAGCAGCGCACCGGCCACAGCGGCCATTGGAGGGTGAACCAATGGCAAAAGGAAGACCTTTCTCTCTGTCTCTTTCTCTCACTGTCCATTCTGTCAAAAATAAATAAATAAATAAAATTAAAAAAAAAAGCACTGAAGTCATTATTATGTAGAGATGGATACAGGCAGAGGAATGGTACGTGAGAATTTAAGACAGTTCCTGTTGAGCTTCCAGAGAACAGTGTTTTATGCTGCTGCAGACTCTGAGTTCACAGAAGTCTATCATTTACCACGAATTCAGCTGAAGCGCTTAAGAATTTAAGAAGCTCTGTCTTTCCCTCTCTGTAACTCTGCCTTTCCAATAAATAAATAAATCTTAAAAAAAAAAAAAAAAAGGCAGGGGGTGTGACACGGTGGCATAGTTAAGCTGCTGCCTGCTGCACCAGCATCACATACTGCTTTCCCAGGCCACAGCAGAGAGCGGGATTGGAAGAGGAGCAGCCGGGACTTGAACCGGTGCCCATATGGGATGCCGGCACTGCAGACGGTGGCTGTACCCGCTACGCCACAGCGCCAGCCCCCTTGATGTACTCTTATGTAACTGATAATTTAGAGTAGAAAAAATAGACAATAAAAGCAGATCCAGGTATTAGCATTGGCAAAGAATTATTGGTAATTTAAAAATAGATGAAAATGTGGGTAACTTCAGCAGCAAACCACACAGAATTCCAATGGACATTGTGTCCCTAGAAAACTCAATGAAACTGGAAATCACATCTAATGTAGCAGAGGGCTGTAGTAGTAAATGGAAGGTAGGACAATTAGAAAAAGGCAAAATGAAGTACAGAGACGAAATAATGGGGCGGGGGGCAACCAGAACACTTACAAGACAAAGCCCAATATGTGTGTGGCTGGAGCTGCAGAAGGTGCAGAGAGAGAGAGAAAATGAAGCAAATTCAATATATGAGGAGATAATGGCCATGAATTTTCCCAAAATTATGAGAGCATTGACACACAGCAGCAGATGATGACCCTAGTACTTGGGTCCCTGCTGCCTACGTGGGAGACCCAGAAGGAGTTTCCAGCTCCTGGCTTTGTCCTGGACCAGCTCTGGCTGTTGCAGCCATTTGGGGACTCTACCAGCAAGTGGAATCTCTCTCTCCCTCTCTCCCTCTCTCCCTCTCTCCCTCTCTCCCTCTCTCCCTCTCTCCCTCTCTCCCTCTCTCCCTCTCTCCCTCTCTCCCTCTCTCCCTCTCTCCCTCTCTCCCTCTCTCCCTCTCTCCTTCTCTCCTTCCCTCCCTCCCTTCCTCCCTCTCTCTGTCAATATGCCTTTCAAGCAAAAATAAAATAAATAATATATTATTCATAAAGTAAAAATTATAAATACTAGGGGGACTTTTTCTGTGAAAGAGAAATAACTCTGGAACAGGTGCTGTGGCCTAGCGGATTAAGCCTCTGCCCGCAGCACTGGCTTCTCACTTGCCAGCTGCTCCACTTCCGATGCAGCTCCCTGACAATGGCCAGGGGCCAAGTGCTCGGGCCCCTGCACCCATGTGAGAGAGTTGGAAGAAGCTCCTGGCTCCCGACTTTGGGCTGCTCAGCCCAGGCCATTGTGGCCATCCGGAGATGGAACCAATAGATGGAAGATCTCTCTCTCTCTCTCTCTCTCTCTCTCTCTCTCTTGCTTTGTCTCCCCCTCAACTCTACCTTTCAAATAAATAAATAAATATTAAAAAAAGAAAAATTCCAGACAGAAACCTAAAAATAAAAATAAGGAACTCCAACCCAAATGGTTTATGTGTGTGTGCTAATATCGACTGTACAAAGCAATACTAGTAAGGTCTTGTGGAATTAAAAATATATGAGAGGAATTCAAAAGTTCATGGAAAGTGGAATTAAAAGATGTTTATTCTGGTGCAACAATTTTTGAAAATCATGCCTACCAAAAAGTTCATGGAAAATACTTTTTATGAAAAAGCCATGCATGGTTTTCAGAATTTTTTTTGCTTCAAAGTAAGCTTATCTTTTTTTTATTTTTTTATTTTTTATTTTTTTTTTGACAGGCAGAGTGGACAGTGAGAGAGAGAGACAGAGAGAAAGGTCTTCCTTTTGCCGTTGGTTCACCCTCTAATGGCCGCTGCGGCCGGTGCACCGCGCTGATCCGAAGGCAGGAGCCAGGTGCTTCTCCTGGTCTCCCATGGGGTGCAGGGCCCAAGCACTTGGGCCATCCTCCACTGCACTCCCGGGCCACAGCAGAGGGCTGGCCTGGAAGAGGGGCAACCGGGACAGAATCCGGCGCCCCGACCGGGACTAGAACCCGGTGTGCCGGCGCCGCAAGGCGGAGGATTAGCCTAGTGAGCCGCGGCGCCGGCCTATTTTATTTATTTGAAAGACAGAGTCACAGAGAAAGGTAGAGATGAAGAGAGGGAGGTCTTCCATCGTTTGGTTCACTCCCCAAATGGCTGCAGTGGCCAGAACTGAACCAATCTGAAGCCAGGAGCCAGGAGCTTCTTCCAGGTCTCCCACCTGATACAGGAGCCCAAGAACCTGAGCCATCCTCTGCTGCTTTTCCAGGCACAAAAGCGGGGGACTGGATGGGAAGTGGAGCAGGCGGGACTCGAACTGGTGCTTGTATGGTATGCCAGCGCTGCAGGCCAGGGCTTAACATACTGTGCCACAGCGCCAGCCCCAATACAATTATCTTTTAATTCCATTTTTCCACACCTTTTCTGAAGTATCCTGGGCTGTAGAATGAAAGATGCATAAAAGCAGTGGAAAAGGCAGGGAGGGAAGAAATGGAAGTAAGTGTTGACAGGTTCTAGGGTTATGAAACAGTAGTAAAAGTGCTGATTTATTTTAGGCTGCACTAAGTTAAGGGTTCATGTTGTAATTTCTACGTCAACCATTAAAAGAATGTATAACAACTTAATAGAAAAGAAGATGTAATGATAAGCAACATTTGATTAATTTCTTTAAAAGGCAAGAAAGGATAAAAAAAAAAAGGGAGTATAAACCACCCGGGTAAAACAAAAAAGAAATAGCAGCATTGTACATGTGAACTTTGGCAGCTTCCTGGGAAACTTTGCAGAGGCTTCTAAAACGGAGATGAAGTTCGCAGTGAGACCTGAAGGGGAAGAGGGAACCGGTCATGCGAAGAGTGGAAGGCAGCACCTGCTTGGCAGGGGAAGCAGTGAATGTACAACCTGCAGTCGAGTTGAAAAAAACCTGGATATATTCCTGGAAGATGACTTAATCACCCACCCTCAGATTTCTTTGAGAGGCAAAGCAAAGTAGCATAGCAAATGAGCTGTATTTTGATTTGCATTATTATCCAGAAGCCACCCTTTGGAGTCATTTGCCGTTCCAGCACCCTGAACATTCCCTTCCTACCAGTGATCACAGTATACACTTCGCTAACACGATGGGGTCTTTGGAGGCAATGCTCATTGCTGTACCCCCTAGCCAACCTTGACACATAGTATTTGTAGGTTGAATCCTTTTTTGCTTTTTAAACTTTTCTTTTTAAAGATTTATTTATTTATTTGAAAGGTAGAATTATAGAGAGAGAGGAAGAAACAGACAGGGAGAGAGATCTTCTATCCACTGGTTCACTACTTTTGATGGCCGGGGCAGTGCCAAGCCAAAGCCAGGAGCTGGGAGCTTCCTCAGGGTCTCCCATCTGGGCACAGGGGCCATCTTGTGCTGCTTTTCCCAAGCCATTAGGGAGCTGGATCCCAAGTGGAGCAGCCAGGACAAGAACCAGCATCCATCTGGGATGCCGGTGTCACAGGTGGTGGCTTTACCTGCTTTGCGACAATACCCGCCCCTCAAGTGTTACGTTAACTGCTTCACCAAATGCTTATCCTTGGAAGTTGAATCATAAAAAGAATATCATTGTTTCATATTTGAACTTAGCATACTAAATAGCATGGTAATGAATGTATTTATGTTTACCATGCTCTAAAAGAAAGGGGGGAGGTGCAAAAAAAAACAAAGTCACATGTTAGCAGTTAAACTTAATAAACCAACCAGAACAAACAGGTATCTGAAATGTTTTGGCAGGTGCAGGTGCACTGGGTTAAGCTGCTGCCTGTGACACCAGCACCCCATACCGGCTGCTCTGCTTCTGATCCAGCTCCCTGCTAATGTGCCTGCAAAGGCAGCAGAGGATGGCCCCTGTCTTTTGGCCCCTGTCACCCCTGTGGGAGATCTGGATGGAGTTCCAGGCTCCTAGCCTGGGTTTACCCAGACCTGGCTGTTGCAGCCATTTGAGTAGTCGACCGGTGACTGGAAGATTCTTTGTGTGTGTGTTTCTCTCCCTCTCTCTGTCACTCTGCCTTTACAATAAATAAATAAATAAATGAGTCTTAAAATATTTTGCCCCTTATTAGAAAAAAGTAGACTAAATTTTCATAATCTAGTATCAGAAACACGATGCATGAGGCTGGTGCTGTGGTGTAGTGGGCTAAGTCTCCATGAGCAGCACCGGCATCCCATATGGGCCAGTTCGTGTCCCAGCTGCTCCACTTCCAGTCCCGCTCTCTGCTGTGGCCTGGGAAAGCAGTAGGGGATGGCCCAAGTGCTTGGGCCCCTGTACCCACATGGGAGACCCTGAGGAAGCTCCTGGCTCCCGGCTTCGGATTGGCACAGCTCTGGCCATTGTGGCCATTTGGGGAGTGAACCAGCGGATGGAAGACCTTTCTCTCTGTCTGTAACTATCCCTCTCAAATAAACAAATAAAATCTTTAAAAAGCCGCGATGCATTTGTTATTATTGTTTTGCCTCACAGAGAAGAATGATCATAGGAGTAGGATAATCTAAGTCATATTCCTTAGTTGCAAAGCTTGATGGAGCTTGTCGATCAATGTTTATTTCTTCAAGTTAAAGTGCACTCAGCCAAGAGTCTGAGTATGCTTTGATGCAATTCCTAGTCATCCAAGATGCTCTCAACATTATCTTTAATTTCAAGATACACAGCATTTTCTAATCTGTTGGCAGCAGAGTTGTATGATTTTAATTCTGGGATTTTACATGATTAAGAAGCAAATGGACAATGAAATGTGCAAAACTCAGGCAGCACTGAAAGTCAGGAGACAGCACATATAAGTCTTCTCAAAGCTGGCCAACTGAGGGTTGGTCTGTGGATCTGAGAGGTGGGCTTACTAGGGGTTAGTAGCTGGGTAGCACACTGTTGCAGCATGACCTGCTCGCGGGCGGCAGTATAGGTCACACAAACCTAGCCAAGTACACAGAAAGCATCACTGATACACCTCTCAGGCTCTCCTTTTCATCTCTCTGGGAATGTCCTTTCCTTTCTAGAAATTTTCCTAAGTGATGGTTTAATTCACAGGAACCAAGCCCCTTTTGCAAGGGTGAGAGGGAATGAAGAGAGAGGTAGTTAATCACGGAGCACCGACCCTGTGTGGCTCCTCAAAGTTATCCCAGTAGTACCAGGGAGTGGAAGTTATTTGCAAATAGGGAAACAGACTTAGAGATTTAAACTGTGCGTGTCTCAGTTTACTTTCTGTTGCTATCACAGAGTACCTGAGGCTGAGTGATTTATGAAGAAAAGAGGTGCATGGACCTTCTCAGAACAGACGGCCACATCAGGTGGGCCTCGTCCTGCCTCACAACATGGCACTTGGCATCACACGTTGATAGCAGGTGCGAGAATGCTGGGCCCACTTTATCACAGCCCGCTCTCCCAAGAACAAACTCAGCACTTCAAGAAAGACAACCCTCTTATGAGGATAGAGCCCCCATCACCTAACTACCTCCAAAGGCCTGACCTTACAACACCTTTCAATCGGCAATCAGATTTCACCATGACTGCTGGTGTCATCAAACCACGTCTAAAGCATGGCAACGTGAATTTAGAATCTCTGAACTTTCTCTCGCTCCAGCACAACCAGACCGATTTTCCTATTTGAAGAGATGATTAGATGGTATGTCGGTTTCCAAATAATAAATGGAGTACATTATGAAATGCGGGAAACTTGTCAAACTAATATCCAGGGCTCTCTAGTGCAGAACACACAGCCGCAATAATCACACTAATGATAGTAGAAAGATGAGAAAAGACTTTCATATTTTTTCACCTGATCTTTGCCAAAAGGCCAGGAAACAATTGCATGTTTTTCTCTAGATTTTTTAAAAAATTTGTGTAGGAGAGAGAGAGAGAGAGAGAGAGAGACAGAAAGGGACAGACAGAGAAAACTGCTATCTGTTCCTTCACTCCCCAAATGCCTGCAATGGTTGGGGCTGAGCCAGGCTGAAGTTGGGAGCCAGAAACTCGATCTAGGTCTCCTACATGGGTGGCAGGGACCCCAGTACTTGAGCTCTCATCTGCTGCCTCCCAGAGAGTGCATTAGCACTCAGCTGGAATGGGAAGTGGACCTGGGACTCTAACCCAGGTGCTGTAATAGGGTATTAGTGTCCTAACCGGCTTAACCACTGGGCTGAATGCCTGCCTCTCATCTCTAGAATTTTAATAAACCCAAATCCATCCAAAGTACATAGAAACCACTGGGTATATTTTCCTGAGGTTCTGGAGTAGCATCAGTGGGAATGGCAGAATAAGGGTCTCTCTCTGAACAGGTGCTCCTCAGTTACAGCAATGATAACAGTGGTAAAAATGGTAAAAATCAAGTTTCTCAGAACTCCATACATTAACTATAGGCTTAAAGCAACCCTAGAGCATTTATCCATGAAACTGGCTGAATCTTGGTAAGAACCATGATTTTTGTGGCATTTGAACTTGTTCTGTTCCCATCTTTGTCTCCTCAGGTTCATAGTAGTCTTCAAAAGCAGCAGCCCTGTATCAAAGCAAAGGAGAAACAGAGCAGCTACTGGGGAGAGGGGGGAACAGATGGGTTTGGAACTCTCCAAACACCATTGCCAGAGGACTGTCATCTGACATACGTGGCTGTTCCCTGGAGAACCCCGTGCACAGGGCTTCTCTTTATGTGATCTGAATCAGGACTTAGTGAAAAAGTATTTTCACTTAGGGCATTGGTCAAAAGTGAGTAGTGGCAATTATTTAACATTGCAGCTTGTTATGGTAGAAATAACAAGTAGAGTAAACAAGAAGCTAACCAAAACACATGGAAGGAAAAGCTGGGGTGTAAGATGTCCACAGGGAGCTTTGAAAAGCTCTGTCATGTTCCTCAGAACCTGCAAGGGCACGTGCCTATGCAAGGCTATTCACTTTCCCAGAGAAGACCCGATGTAAGCACTCAACTCTACGTGATTATAACCATCTTAGCTGTAACCACCATCTTGCCCTTTGGGTAACCCCGACAGTCATCCCAAACATTGTGGGATAAACAAAGTCATTAGGATAACCTGCCAGGATTGTCTTGCCAGGCCAGACCCTGGAATGTGCCTTATCTCATGCTGGAATGTTTATATTTCTTGAGAAAGTCCAGGTGCATTTGGGTTAGCTGGAGGCCGTCTTTGTCTAGCTTACTCTGGAAACCCCTTGCTGCCGACTGGGTGTGCTCTGATCTGTATGCTTTGAGGCTTCCTGAGACCACACAGTTCTTAAGTTGCTACAGTGAAGTACACTCTGTGTAAGCTTGGATTTGTCCTCTTCCTTCAGTTTCATTGCACCTTCTGCCTTTGGCAATGGTTTGCATACATTGGGTTGTTCTGAAGCACCTGAGAAGTTCCTAAGCTCTTACTCTGGCAGACTTTGAGGTTCTTTACAAGCATCAAATGAGGCTAAAGCAGTCATCCGATGCCTGCCTGTGTGTTGAAGGCAGGCCCCCACATGCACAGAGTCCCTCTGCAAAGGCCAAGAGATTGATTGGTTTCAGGAATTTGAGGAACTCTGTGTAAGCTAATTGGTCAATGCCAAGCATATAAAAAAATACAGACGTAGTCTACAAAGTTAGTTTAAGAAAGTCACTGAACAAACATTAGTAACAGCAACATACCCTGGGAAGAGAAATCATCCAATTTCAAGTACTGCCATATTGTGTTATTATAGATGCCCAGTTCCAACCAAAAATTATGAGACATGCAAAGAATGAGAAAGATGACCAGAGCACTTGTGTCTGTGTGTGTGTGAAGCAGTCAATAGGAACTGTCCCTGTATAGGTTCCAAGATGGCAGAGTGGGGAGGGAGCTTACTGCTCTAGTCAGGCAAAGATAATTTTAAAAAAGTGGAGAGAGTGCAGTTTCAGGGAAGAGTTAGGGAGAAAACGGCAGAGGAATCTCTATAGAAATTAGAGGGAGACGGTGGAACTATATAGAAGGCATGGACACCCACAAATCAGGATTCCAGCAGCTGAGAGCCTACACACCAGTGTTGGACAGTGAGGTGAGACCAGACTGCAGTAGTCCAAGCCACTGGTGCTAAAGCTACAAGAAGAACCTAGAGGGAACCCAGCTTGGAGCCTGGGGAGGGGATAGTGTACCTGCAAACTAGAGAAAGAAAAAAAAAAGGGACACATTTCTCTCTCCCTGATCACTTTACAACAGCGTCCTGTAACAAGCCGATAGATCAGGTGCCATTTTGGACATACGAAACAGCTGTGCCAGCTTGTTTGCATGCCCAGCGTCCAGCCAAGTGGAAACTCTGACTCTGGTGGGGAGAACAAACATGGGGCTGGGAGTTTGTGACTATGGGAGGCTTCTGTGCCAGGACTGAAAAAAACTGAGGCTCTGTGCGAGGGCTCACAGTGTGGCTGGGACATTGGGCAGTCACTGTGGGAGACTCCATATGCCCAGGGCGTCAGATTACCTGGTGAGGGACACTGCTGGGGAATCTGAACTTACACTGAGGACTGAACAGATCCTTTATGTGGTCCTTGGGGCAGAGTGGATGAATGTTATACCCACTGGGGCTAGCACTCAGGTGCTGGTCTCCTTTGAGGAGAGGAGCTCAGCTGAGCAGATAAACTTCCCTTCTGATTGAAAAATAAAAAAAGAGGCTGGCGCTGCGGCTCACTAGGCTAATCCTCTGCCTTGCGGCGCCGGCACACCGGGTTCTAGTCCCGGTCGGGGTGTCGGATTCTGTCCCGGTTGCCCCTCTTCCAGGCCAGCTCTCTGCTGTGGCCCGGGAGTGCAGTGGAGGATGGCCCAAGTGCTTGGGCCCTGCACCCCATGGGAGACCAGGAGAAGTACCTGGCTCTTGCCATCAGATCAGCGCGGTGTGCCAGCCGCAGCGCGCCAGCCGTGGCAGCCATTGGAGGATGAACCAACGGCAAAGGAAGACCTTTCTCTCTCTCTGTCTCTCTCTCTCACTGTCCACTCTGCCTGTCCAAAAAAAGAAAGAAAGAAAGAAAGAAAGAAAGAAAGAAAGAAAGAAAGAAAGAAAGAAGAAAAATAAAAAAAGAGGAGATTCACCATGCCAAATTGGGTGTGTCACCTTAGACAGATTCTTCACCCCGGGGAACTGAACAGAGCTCCCTGTCCACACCCACTATAAACCTTTAGATATTCACTGAAAGCAGATACTCCATTTATTTATAGAGGCATGGTACAAAAATAAAAGTCCCCACATTGAAAAAACAAAGTAGAAGCCAACAAGTATCTCTACAAATGCCAAACAACAAATGCACCAATTCAAGAAACAATAAAGAAGACAACATGACACCCCCAAAAGAACAAAACACTTCAATACTAGATTGTGAAGATAGTGAGATGAAAGAAATACAAGAAATGGAATTCAAAAAATTGATCATAAGGTTACATAGAAGTGGCCGACGCCGCGGCTCACTAGGCTAATCCTCCACCTTGCGGCGCCGGCACACCGGGTTCTAGTCCCAGTCGGGGTGCCGGATTCTGTCCCAGTTGCCCCTCTTCCAGGCCAGCTCTCTGCTGTGGCCCGGGAGTGCAGTGGAGGATGGCCCAAGTGCTTGGGCCCTGCACCCCATGGGAGACCAGGATAAGTACCTGGCTCCTGCCATCGGATCAGCGTGGTGCGCCGGCCGCAGCGTGCCGGCTGCGGCGGCCATTGGAGGGTGAACCAACGGCAAAAAGGAAGACCTTTCTCTCTGTCTCTCTCTCTCACTGTCCACTCTGCCTGTCAAAAAAAAAAAAAAAAAAAAGATTACATTGAAGTAATCAGAAGCAAATGCATGAACTACTGAAATCCATACAGGACATGGAAGAAAATTTCTCCCATGAAATTGAGATTTTTTTTTTCTTTTTTGACAGGCAGAGTGGGCAGTGAGAGAGAGAGACAGAGAGAAAGGTCTTCCTTTACCATTGGTTCAACCCCCAATGGCCGCTGCGGCTGACGCATCGCACTGATCCGAAGCCCGGAGCCAGGTGCTTTTCCTGGTCACCCATGCGGGTGCAGGGCCCAAGGACTAGGGCCATCCTCCACTGCACTCCCGGGCATAGCAGAGAGCTGGACTAGAAGAGGAGCAACCAGGACAGAATCCAGCACCCTGACCGGGACTAGAACCTGGTGTGCCGGTGCCGCAGGCGGAGGATTAGCCTATTGAGCCATGGCGCCGGCTGAGATCTTGAAGAGAAATTAACATGAAATGAAGAAGTCAATAGAACAAATAAAAAATCCAGTGGAAAGCCTTAACAGCAGAATGTGTGAAGCAGAAGAATATTGGACTTAGAAGACAAAGCATAGGAAATTATACAGTCAAACCAAAGACAAGAAGAGTAAATTAGAAAACTAAAAAACACTGTTGGAAATCTACAAGATATTATCAAATGACCCAACATATGGGTTCTAGGAGTTCCTGAAGGCATGGAAGGAGAGAAAGGATTAGAAAGCCTTTTTAGTGAAATAATAACAGAAAACTTCCCTAATTTAGAGAAAGAAAGGTACATCTAATTACAGGAAGCACATAGAACTCCTAATAGACATGACCAGAAAGGATCTTCACAATGACCCATTGTAATCAAACTCACAACAGTAAAACATAAAGAAGATTCTAAACTATGCCCAAGAGAAACACCGGGTTACTTTCAGAGGATCTCCAATTCGTCTCACAGCGGATTTCTCATCAGAAACCCTACAGTTTAGGAGAAAATGGTGATATATATTCCAAGTCTTAAGAGAAAAGAACTGCCAACCCAGAATACTATACCTTGCAAAGTTCTCATTTATGAATGGAGGTGAAATAAAGACTTTCCATAACAAACAGAAATTGAAATTTGTCACCACCCATTCAGCCCTCAAAATAAGCTTAAGGATGTGTTGCACACAGAAACATGGTCATCACTACAAAAGAAGGTAAAGGAAGAAGATCTCTCAGTAGAAGTTCAAAGGAAATTCAAAGTAAAAAATAGGAATATTTTTGGAAAAATGGCAGGGCAATGTCATTACTTATCAGTAGTCACTTTAAATGTAAATGGTCTCAACTCTCCAGTTAAAAGATATAGACTGGCTGAATGGATTAAAAAACAAAACTCATCTATTTGTTGCCTACAAGAAACACATCTCACCAACAACTATGCATGCAGACCTAAAGTGAAAGGATGGAAAAAGATATTCCATCAAACAGAAACTGAAAAAGGAGCTGGTGTAGCCATTCTAATATCAGACAAAATAGACTTTAACACAAAAACTGCTAAAAGAGACCAAATGGACCTAACAGATATCTACCGAACTTTTCATCCTAAAGTTTCAGAATGCACATTCTTCTCAGCAGTGCATGGAACATTCTCTAGGATTGAACACATGCCAGGCCATAAAGCAAGTCTCAGCAAATTTGAAAAAATCAAATCATACCATGCATCTTAGACCACAAGGCAATGAAGCTGGAAATCAGCAACTCAGGAATCTCTAGAACACAGCAAACACATGGAGACTGAACAACATGTTCCTGAATGAACACTGGGTAATAGGAGAAACCAAAAAATTTTTGGAGACAAATGAAGATGACAGTACAACATATCAGAACTTATGGGATACAGCAAAGCAGTGATAAGAGGAGAGTTTATAGCAATTAGTGCCTACATCAAAATCGGAAAAGTACCAAATAATGAGCTATCAATGCATCTCAAGGCTCTAGAAAAATGGCAACAACCCAAACACAACTCTAGGAGGAGAAAAGAAATAATTAAAGTTAGAGAGGAAATCAACAAAATTGAATCCAAAAAACAATACAAAAGATCAGCAAAACAAAGAGCTCATTTTTTGAAAAAAAAATATACAAAATTGACACACCATTGGCCCAACTAAACAAAAAAAGGAGAAAGAAGACCCAAATCAATAAAATTAGTGATGAAAAAGGAATGTAGCAACAGACACCACAGAAATAAAAAGAATCAGCAGAAATTGCTACAAAGACTTGTATGCTAGCAAACTGGGAAACCTAGAAGAAATGGAGAGATTCCTGGACACATACAACCTACCTAAATTGAGCATAAAGACACAGAAAACCTAAACAGACCCATAAAAAGTCAGAAATTGAATCAGTAGTAAAGGCCCTACCCACAAAGAAAAGCCCAGGACTGGATGGCTTTAGTGCTGAAACCTACAATACATTTAAAGAAGAACTAACTTCAATTCTTCTCAAGTTATTCAAAGAATTGAAAGGAAGGAATCTTTCCAAATTCTTTCTATGAAGCCAGCATCATCTTAATTCCTAAACCTGCAAAAAATACAACAGGGAAAGAGAATTACAGACCGATTCCTCTGATGAACATAGATGCAAAAATCCTCTACAAAATTTTAGCTAGTCGAATAGAACAACATATCAGAAGGTTCATCCACCCAGACCAAGTAGGATTTATCCCTGGTATGCAGGGATGGTTCAACATTCACAAATCAATCAGTGTAATACTTCACATTAACAAACTGAAGAACAAAAATCATATGATTATCTCAATAGATGCAGAGAAATCATTTGATAAAATATAAACCCATTCATGATGAAAACTAAACAAATTGGGTATAGAAGGAACATTCCTCAACACAATCAAGACAATATATATGACAAACTCATGGCCAGCATCCTATTGAATGGGGAAAAGTTAGAAGCATTCCCACTGGCCGGCGCCGCGGCTCACTAGGCTAATCCTCTGCCTAGCGGCGCCGGCACACCGGGTTCTAGTCCCGGTCGGGGCACCGGATTCTGTCCCGGTTGCCCCTCTTCCAGGCCAGCCCTCTGCTGTGGCCCGGGAGTGCAGTGGAGGATGGCCCAGGTGCTTGGGCCCTGCACCCCATGGGAGACCAGGAAAAGCACCTGGCCCCTGGCTCCTGCCATCAGATCAGCGCAGCGCGCCGGCCGCGGCGGCCATTGGAGGGTGAACCAACGGCAGAGGAAGACCTTTCTCTCTGTCTCTCTCTCTCACTGTCCACTCTGCCTGTCAAAAAAAAAAAAAAAAAATTAAAAAAAAAAAAAAGAAGCATTCCCACTGAGATCTAGTACCAAACAAGAATGCCCACTCTCACCATTGATATTCAATATAGTCCTGGAAGTATTAGCCAGAGCCATATAGAAATCAACAAACAACAAATGCTCTCAAGTATGTGGGGGAGAAGGTACCCTAATCCACTGTTGGTGGGAATGTAAACTGGTAAAGCAACTATTGAAGACAGTATGGAGATACTTCAAAAATCTGAATATAGACCCACCATATGACCCAGCCATCCAACTCCTGGGAATTTACCCAAAGGAAATGAAATCAGTAAGCAAAAGAGTTGTCTGCACCTCCATGTTTATTCCAGCTCAATTCAGAATAGCTTAGACATACTATCAACCTAAATTTCCATCAACTGAAGACTGGATAAATTGTGGAATATTTACTCTATGGACTACTACACAGTGTTAAAAATATATGAGATCTGGTTATTTGCAACAAAATGTGGATGAATCTGGAAAACATTGCCTAGTGAAATAAGTCAGTCTTGGGGCTGGCACCACGGATCACCTGGTTAATTCTCTGCCTGTGGCACTGGCATCCCATATGAGCACCAGATTCTAGTCCTGGTTGTTCCTCTTCCAGTCCAGCTCTATGCTGTGGCCTGGGAAAGCAGTGGAAGATGGTCCAAGTGCTTGGGCCCCTGCACCCACGTGGGAGACCAGGAGGAAGCACCTGGCTCTGGCTTTGGATTGGTGCAGCACCAACTGTAGTGGCCATTTGTGGGGTGAATCAACGGAAGGAGGACCTTTCTCTGTCTCTCTCTCTCTCTCTGTCTATAACTCTACCTGTCTAATAAAAAAAAAGAAATAAGCCAGTCCCAAAGGGACAAATACCATATGTTCTCCCGTATGTTTTCTGTGAGAACTAAAAGAGCACCTAAAATGAATTCTGTAAAAGTAAAATTGACATTTTGAGAAGGGATGACTTGATCTGCCCTTGTCTTGACTCTCGAGGAATAGTTTCATTTATTTATTTATTTATTTATTTTTCTTCATACTATTTGTTGAGTTCTTTACTTAACATGGAGTTAATCATATGTGTATAAAGTCAATTGAAAATAGATTTCAGGAAAAAAAGAGTGGGAATAAGAGAAGGAGGAGGAAGTTTGTAACAGTAAAGCTCTATAGTTCTGCATTCATTCCTACAGACTTACTTCTAAGGTTACAGTTTAACAACTTGTCATGGGACTCCAAATCCCATTATGCTTGATGGTCAAAGTGCCATCTTAACTGTTAAAGTGATCATATTAAGTGATAAAGTGAACATATAGGTAGGATTAAGTGTTAAAGTGATCATATAAATAGGATAAAGTGCCTGGTAATAATAATAGATATAATTAAATAGGAGAGAACGTTCCAACATGAGAAGCAGTCAACAGAGCAGACCTCTAGAATTACAATCACTTTAAGTAACACTCTGACCTTAAAATCAGCCCTTAAGGCTTCCTGGTCTAGCTGAGAAGCCCATGAAAGCATTTCAGACATGAAAAACCAAGACACTGTGGCAAAAAATGTTCTATATGAAAGATCTCTGTTGAGTGAGACCTCAGTGGAAAGTGGCCATGAAAGAAGGATGTACTCTTCTCTAAAGGAAGGAGAGAACTTCTACTTTGCTTGTGGCCTTGTACAAACACTGACCGAGTTTGTGGACTCAAAAGTCTTCCATACCCTAGGAAGCTCATGTCAAGAGCCTCGGGTGGTCACTGACGTCATACATGAGTGTTACTTGTTAATAATAGGAGTCACTGTGCACTAACTCCCTATGCAGGACCTTTGTCCTCAATGAGTTGTATTATGAAAGTTACCTGTAAAACTAGTTCTCAAAGAGTTTTTTTGGTGTGTGTGTGTGTGTGTGTGAGTGTGTGTGTATGCAAACTGTTGAAATCTTTACTTAGTCTAAAGTTGGTCTTCTGTGTACAAAGTTAATTGAAAATGAATCTTGATGGAGAATAGAACTGGCAAGGGGAGTGGGAGGAGGAGGAGGGATGGGAATGTGCATGAGAGGGGGTGTGGTGCAAAGAATAACCATATTCTTAAATTGTACTTATGACATTTGTATTCCTTAAAAAATAAATTAAAAAAAGAAACTTGGCTGGCACCGTGGCTCACTAGGCTAATCCTCCACCTGTGGCGCCGGCACACCAGGTTCTAGTCCCGGTCGGGGCGCCGGATTCTGTCCCAGTTGCTCCTCTTTCAGTCCAGCTCTCTGCTGTGGCCCGGGAGTGCAGTGGAGGATGGCCCGAGTGCTTGGGCCCTGCACCCCATGGGAGACCAGGAGGAAGCACCTGGCTCCTGGCTTCAGATTGGCGCAGGTGCTGGCCTTAGCAGCCATTTTGGGGGTGAACCAACAGAAGGAAGACCTTTCTCTCTGTCTCTCTCTCTCACTAACTCTGCCTGTCAAGAAAGAAACAAAGAAAGAAAGAAAGAAAGAAAGAAAGAAAGAAAGAAAGAAAGAAAGAAAGAAAGAAAGAAAGAAAGAAAGAAAGAAAGAAAGAAAGAAAGAAAGAAAGAAAGAAAGAAAGAAAGAAAGAAAGAAAGAAAGAAAGAAAGAAAGAAAGAAAGAAAGAAAGAAAGAAAGAAAGAAAGAAAGAAAGAAAGAAAGAAAGAAAGAAAGAAAGAAAGAAAGAAAGAAAGAAAGAAAGAAAGAAAGAAAGAAAGAAAGAAAGAAAGAAAGAAAGAAAGAAAGAAAGAAAGAAAGAAAGAAAGAAAGAAAGAAAGAAAGAAAGAAAGAAAGAAAGAAACGAAACTGTCCCTGGAGAGCTTAAATGGCATTTTTACTGGACAAAGACTTTAAACCTAGTCTTTAAAACATTGTCAAAGAATTAAAGGAAACCATGTCCAATGAACTAAAGTATGAGGATGATGTGTCACCAGATAGAGAAGCTCAGGAAAGATACAGAAATGTGTATCTCTCTATATATAATGAAATTGGGATCAGCATTGTGGTGTAGCTGGTAAAGCCACTAGCTGTGACACTACTATCCCATATGGATGCCAGTTCAAGTCCTGGCTGCTCCACTGCTGATCCTGCTCCCTGCTAATGCACCTTGAAAAGCCTCAGAAGATGACCCAAGTGGGCCCCTGTACCCATAGGGAGACCTGGAAGAAGCTTCTAGCTCCTGGCTTCAACCTGGCCCAGCCCTAGACATTGCTGCCATTTGCGAAGTGAACCAGCAGATATAACATCTCTCTCTGTCTCTTCCTCTTTCCCTCTCAAATAATAAATAAATAAATCTTTTTTAAAAAAATTTGAAATTCTGAACTTGAAAATACAGCATAAATTTTCTTTCTTTTCAAATTTATTTATTATTTACATGAAAGTCAGAATTATAGAGATAGAGGCAGAGAGAGAGAAAGAGAGAGAGAAAGTCTTCCATCTGCTGATTCACACCCCAAATGGCCGCAGTGGCTGGAGCTGAGCTGATCCGAAGCCAGGAACCAGGAGTGACTTTCAAGTCTCCCACACAGATGCAGGGGCCTAAGAACTTGGGTTTATCCTCTACTGCTTTCTTTCACAGGCCATATCTTAAAATTTTCCTTTTTCCCTTTCCAGTAATTGCATATGGCAGAAAATTGAACTTCATATAAGCTTTATTTCTGTTTTTAAATATTCATTTATTTATTTGGAAGACACAGAGGGTGAGGGAGAGAGTGAGGGAGAGAGAGAGGATGAGTATCTTCCATTCCCTGATTCACTGCCTAAATGGGCACAACAGCCAGACCTGGGCAAGGCCAAAGCCAGGAGCCAGGAGCTCCATTTGGGCTCCCACATGGGTGTTGGGGGCAAGTACTTGCACCATGATGCACTGCTTTCCCAGGCACATTGGCAAGAAATTGGATCAGAAGCAGTGTAGCTGGGTTACCAACTGAAACTCTAATATGGAATGCCAGTTTCACAAGCAGCAGGTTTTTCTTTTTAAATATTTATCTATTTGAGAGAAGAGTTACAGAGAAGCAGAGGCAGAGAGAGAGAGAGGTCTTGCATCCACTGGTTCATTTCCCAGATGTCCGCAATGGCTGGAGCTGGGCTGATCTAAAGCCAGGAGCCAGGAGCTTCTTCTGGGTCTCCCACATGTGTGCAGGGCTCCAAGCACTTGGGCCATCTTCCACTGCTTTTTCAGGCACATTAGCAGAGAGCTGGATTCCAAGTAGAGCAACTGGGACTCAAATTGGCACCTATATGGGACTGGCACTGAGGCGGCAACTTTACCCACTACACCACAGTGCCGGCCCCATCAGCAGCAGTTTAACCTGTTATACCACAATGCTGGCCTCAACCTTTGTTTTTAATAATCCCTAACTTTCAATTGCTTGTATTTCCTCCAAAGAAAGCCCTTGAAATTCCTTTAATTATAGAATAGATACCACTGAGATCAAATTTTTTTTTTAAAGCAGTAAGCATCGTAGCCACGTTTAATGAAAAGAAATAATGGAGAGAGTATATCTGATAGATCAAGCAGGCAACTTGGCACACAACTGAGAGCCCAGTCTGTACTGAGATCAGAGTTTTTGTGGATGTGGGTGCCAAGGACTTGGGCCATCTCTTACTGCTTTCCCAGATGCATTAGCAGGGAGATGGACTGGAAGTGGAGCAGCTGGGTCACAAACTGGCACCCAGGGGCCGGCGCTGTGGCACAGCGGGTTAATGTCCTAGCCTGCAGTGCCGGCATCCCATATGAGCGCCAGTTCAAGACCCGGCTACTCCACTTCTGATTCATCTCTCTGCTATGACCTGGGAAAGCCCAAGTCCTTGGGCCCCTGTGCCCACGTGGGAGACCTGGAGGGGACTCCTGGCTCCTGGCTCCAGATTGGCTCAGCTTTGGCCATTGCGGCCAATTGGGGAGTGAACCATTGGATGGAAGACCTCTCTCTCTCTCTCACTGCCTCTCCTCTCACTGTGTAACTCTGACTTTCATATAAATAAATAAACCTTTTAAAAAAAACACATGTGTGCTAAGTTTTGCATGTATACATGTTGTCATCTCTCTTGGGTATATGCCATGGAACACAATATATGGATCATGTGGCGAGTCTGTTTAATCATCTAAGGAACTGCTGGAGTAGCATTTTGCATTTTCCTGAGCAGTGTGTAGGAGTGCGATTTCTCCACTTCCTCGCCAACACTTGTTACCTGACTTTTTGATCAGAGGGGTTGTAGTGGTGAAGTGGCATCGCATTGTGGCGTTGATTGTGCTTTCGTCCATGACTGATGGCATCAAGCATCTTTTCCTGGGCTTATGTTCATTTGCAGGTCTTTGTTGGAGAAATGCCCATTCAGTTCCTTCGCTCAGTTCTTAATTGGGGAGTCTGCTGTTTTATTATGGAGTGATAAGATTATGTATTCTAGACACAAATATTTTAAGTCCCTTATCAGACATATGAGGTGCCAATGTGTTCTCCCATGCTGTAGCTGCCTTTTCACTTTCTTGATGGTGTTCTCTGAAGCACAGAAGTTTTTAATCTTGATGAATTCAAGTTATCTACTTTTTCTTTTGCTGCTGAATTTTTGTGTGTTGATCTGTGCTTATTTGTATGAGGATTATCTGATAATGGTCCCTTGATACTCTTTTAAAATGACATCTTTCAAAAGAAGACAGCGTTCATCCTGTAGATCCCAAAGTTATGTACAAAGGATTACCAAGAATGGTTTTTTTTTTTTACAACTGATCCCTTAAAAATAGAGTTTCTCTGTCTCAAAACCTGTAACATCTTATTGCCATCTGCCCAGTCACCTGCCAGCTAATCCTGTGCTTAGAATGAGAGTAAGTTTCAGGCCTAGCACTGTGGCGTAGTGGGCTAAGCCTCCACCTGTGGTGCTGGAATTCCTTATGGGTGCCGGTTCTAGTTCTGGCTGCTCCTCTTCTAATCCAGCTTCCTGCTATGACCTGGGAAAGCTGTAGAAATAGAAAGCTTAGGCCCCTGCACCCATGTGGGAGACCTGGAAGAAACTCCTGGCTCCGGATTGGCCCAGCTCTGACCGTGCGGCCATCTAGGGAGTGAACCAGTGGATGGAAGACCTCTCTCTCTCTCTGACTCTGCCTCTCTCTCTGTCACTCTACTTCTCAAAGAAATAAATAGAATCTTTAAAAAGAAAGAGAAGGTAATACTAAGGTTTTTCAGACTTCTTTTTTTTAAAGAGTAGGTTCCTTATTCTTCTTCTTATTATTATTATTTTGACAGGCAGAGTGGACAGTGAGAGAGAGAGACAGAGAGAAAGGTCTTCCTTTTCCGTTGGTGCACCCCTCAATGGCCGCTGCGGCCAGCGCACCATGCTGATCCAAAGCCAGGAGCCAGGCGCTTCTCCTGGTCTCCCGTGCAGGTGCAGGGCCAAGGACTTGGGCCATCCTCCACTGCACTCCAGGGCCACAGCAGAGAGCTGGACTGGAAGAGGAGCGACTGGGACAGAATCCAGTGCCCTGACCGGGACTAGAACCCTGGGTGCTGGTGCCGCAAGGCTGAGGATTAGCCTATTGAGCCGTGGTACTGGCCAAAAGAGTAGGTTTCATAGGTGGAAGAGAGGATTTTTAATGTTCTCACCATAGAGAAATGATAAATGTTTGACATGATGCATATGCTAATTACCCTGATATGATTATTAATACAGTATATACATATATTTAAACAGCAGGGCCTATGCTGTGGCATAGTAGGCCATTGCCTGTGGTGCCAACATTCCATACGGATGCCAGTTTGAGTCCCAGCCTCTCTATTTGTGATCCAGCTCCCTGCTAATGCACCTGGGAAAACAGTGGAAGATGACTCAAGTACTTGGGCCCCTGCACCCACATGGGAGACCTGGAGGAGGCTCCTGGCTCCTGACTTCAGATCAGCCCAGCTCTGGCTGTTGGGGCCATTTGGGGATTGAACCAGCTGATGGAAGAATTCTCTGCCTTTCTCTCTCTAACTCTGCCTTTCAAATAAATAAATACATCTTTAAAAAAAAAAAAAAACCACTGCACTGGGGATGGGCATTTGTTGTACCAAATTAAGACATTGCCCAGATGCCTGCATCCCAGGCTGGAGTGCTAAATTTGAGACCCACTCTATGTCTGATTCTAGCTTCCTTGGTGGCTCAAGTACTTGGGTCTCTGCTACCCAGATGGGAGACCCAAATTGAATTCTAGGTTTCTGACTCACGCCTGGCCCAGCCCTAGCCATTGTACACATTTGGGGGGTGAATCAGAAAATGGGAGATCTCTCTGCTTTTCAAATCTAAATGAATAAAAATTAAAAAATCATGCAGTATACCATAGATATGTAAAATTACATGCCAAGTTTACAAAACAGTAACAAAAGGTTCGCAGTGTGTTTGGGAAGAGATTGCTAAATTGATGTTGTATTATTTGTTTCCTCTGACTTTTCTTTTCTAGAATGCTTGATCAGGAAGAGCCCTAAGAAAGTTTGTACTTCCTTTCATTTTATAGATCAGGCAGTCAGATCTTGCTGAGATCCCCACCTTAGCTCCAAGTGTAATTGATGTTGTCTTGATGTAATGCATTGTTAAGATCTACTGAATTGGGGCTGGTGCTGTGGCACAGTAAGTTAATCCTCTGCCTGTGGTGTTGGCATCCCATATGGGCGCCGGTTCTAGTCCCGACTGCTCCTCTTCCCATCCAGCTCTCTGCTATGGCCTGGGAAAGCAGTAGAAGATGGCCCAAGTCCTTGGGCCCCTGAACTCGATGGGAGACCCGGAAGAAGCTCCTGGCTCCTGGCTAAGGATCAGTGCAGCTCCAGCTGTTGCAGCCATTTGGGGAATGAACCAGTGGATGGAAGACCTTTCTCTCTGTCTCTCCCTCTCACTGTCTGTAACACTACCTCTCAAATAAATAAATAATCTTTTAAAAAAGATCTACTGAATTGGCATGAAAAAGAGTTTAAAGCTGATATGGTGGGGGGGGGGGCGTGAACACTGCAAATCTCCTATGTCCTTTGCAATTTTTTGAGATCTCAAAACTCAGTTTACAGACTTGGTCAAGTTACTGAGTCGTTGACTAACCTGGAGAGTACATAAGGCCATACTTCATGATCTGATCTCTTGATTTATCTTTCTAGCCCCATTTGCCCTTCATTCTTCCTACTTTTCCCCCCTACAATTTATTTATTCATTTGAAAGGCAGAGTTACAGGGGGTGGGGGGAGAGAGAGAGGAAAAGAGAGGTGGATCTTTGATCTGCTGATTCACTCCCCAAATGGCCATAAAGCTAAGCTGGGCCAGGCCAAAGCCAGGAGCCTGGAATTCTATTCAGGTCTCCCACATAGGCGACAGGAGCCCCAACACTTAAACCATCTTTCACTTCTTTCCCAGGTGCATTAGCAGGGAGCTGGATTGGAAATGGAGCAGCTGGGACTCGAACTGGTGCCCATCCAGGATGCTGGCACTGCAGGCAGTGGCCTAACCTGCTGTACCACAACGCCAGCCCCCATTCTTGCTACTTTATACTTTGCATAAGTCAAAAGAAATGCAATGAAATTTTGTGACTCTCCCATGAGATAAATGCAATCACTCTTCACATTGATTCTATCTCAGAAATGGAGATCAGACTATGTGTCAGAAATAGCTAATTGCCTCTCATTATCTGTTCTCCTGTTCCCTAGTTTTGAAACCCTCACTTCTGAGGTAGAGATATGTTTCCGAGAATAAACACTGTATTTTGCACAGTGGCTTGCAGATACTTGTGGCTATAAGCCTATTTTGGGGTAATGAAATGTGCTTATATGTGAGTGTCTAAGAACCACATAAGGGGCGGGTGTTGTGTTGCAGTGGGTTACACCTCCACCTCTGATACCAGCATCCCATATCCAAGTGCCAGTCTGAGTCCAGACTGCTCTGCTTCTGATGCAGGGCCCTTCAGATGCACCTGGAAATGCAGCCAGTGATGGCCACGTACTTTGGCCCCTGCCACATACGTGAGAAACCTGGATGGAGTTCCAGGCTCCTGGCTTCGGCCTGACCCTGCTCTGGCCATTGTGGCCATTTGGGTAGTGACCCAGCCTGTGGAAGCTCTCTCTGTCTCTCTCTGGCACTTTGCCTTTCAAATAAATAAAATAAATTATTTTTTTAAAAAAAGAACAATATAAAATGACATGTGTTAAGTGCTTTTTGCACTCTTTTCTGCCACCTGGAATGTGCAGGTGATAGCTGGAACTCTGGTTAACATCTTGGACCTTAAAGGGTGAAGGCTGCACCTAGTTTCTGGAGCAGTTGGTAAAAGAAGTCCTGGACACTGAGGTCTTCATGGAGAGAGAAATGTATTGCTTGGTTGTTTAACCTACTGTTATTTTATTTCTCTTCCAAGCCATGAAACCTAACTGATACATTGTATAAACTTTTTAAGATTGCTGGCAACATTACATGAGCTGATACTATGGAAGCTCTTGGGACAGTGCCTGAGAACAGGACAAACAGAAAGTTAACTACTCTTATGACAATTCTCTGTTCTGAGAACACTGTTCCCTCTGCCTGGAAGTTTGCTTGATGTATTAGTTGGGGTTCACTAGAGAAAGAGAAGCAGCAGAATGGATAGATTAGATATGCATAGACCAGTGGATGGATGGATGGATGGATGAGTGGATAGATGGGTGGATGGGTGGATGGATGGAGGGATGGATGGATAGATGGGTGGATGGGTGGATGGATAGATGGATGGGTGAATGGATGGATGGAGGGATGGATGGATAGATGGGTGGATGGATGGATGGATGGATAGATGGGTGGATGGATGGATGGATAGATGGGTGGATGGGTGAATGGATGGATGGATGGAGGGATGGATGGATGGATAGATGGGTGGATGGATGGATGGATAGATGGGTGGATGGGTGGATGGATGGATGGATGGAGGGATGGATGGATAGATGGGTGGGTGGATGGATGGGTGGATGATGGATGAATGGATAGATGGGTGGATGTATGGATGGGTGGGTGGATGGAGAGAGGGGATTTGTTGGAGGAATTGACTCATATGTTGACAGAGGCTGGAGACTCCCAAGATATGCTGTCTGCAAGCTGGAGAACCAGGGAAGCCAGTAGCTGGCTCATTCCAAGTGCAAAAGCTGTGACCCAGAGCTGAGGGTGTCACCCAGCCAGAGGCCAGAGCCAAGGTGCTGCTGATGCTAAGTCCCAGAGTGCGAAGGCCGCAGAACCCAGAGTTCTGCTGTGCAAGGGCAGAAGCTGAGTGTCCCTGCAGGAGAGTGAGAGGAGTGAATTCACCTTTCTTCTGCTGCTTTGTTCTGTCTGGACCCTCAGACTGAATGGTGACCTCTGTACTGGATGAGGACAGATCTTTCTTACTCAGTCTGTTGGTTTAAATGATAACCTCAAGGGCCATCGCTGTGGCAAAGTGGGTTAAGCCAGCATCTGCAGTGCCAGCATCCCATATGGATGCTGGTTTGAGTCCCAGCTGCTCAAGTTCCAATTCTGCTCTCTGCTAATGCACCTGGTAAAGCGGCAGAGGATGGCCCAAGTCCTTGGGCCCCTGCACCCACATGGGAGACCCAGAAGAAGCTCCTGGCTCCTGGCTTTAGCCTGGGCCATCCCTGGCTGTTGTGGCCATTTGGGGAGTAAACCAGCAGATGGAAGATCTCTCTTTCTCTCTTCTTCTGCCTCTCTCTCTACAACTCTGCCCTTTGAATAAATAAATACTTTTTAAAAAACAATTTTTTTAAAGTGGGGCCAGTGCTGTGGCATAGTAGGCTAAGCCTCTGCCTGCAGCACCAACATCCCATATGGGCGCCGGTTTGTGTCTCAGCTGTTCCACCTCCAATCCAGCTCTCTTCTATGGCCTGGGAAAGCAGTAGAAGATGGCCCAGGTGCCTGGGGCCCTAGACCTATGTGAGAGACCCAGAAGAAGCTCCTGGCTGATGGCTTCGGATTGGCTGAGCTCCAGCCATTGCAACCATTTGGGGAGTGAGCCAGTGGATAGAAGACTTTTCTCTCTGTCTTTCCATCTCTAACTCTACCTCTCAAATAAATAAATAAAATCTTTCTTTTAAATTTTTAAAAATAGATCTTTTTAACTATTTATTTATTTGAACTTCATAGTTACACAGGAAGAGAAGGAGAGAGAGAGAGAGAGAGAGAGAGAGAGAGGCGCCTTCCATCCACTGGTTCACTCCCCTATTGGCCACAACAGCCAGAGCAGTGCAGGTCCGAAGCCAGGAGCCAGGAGCTTCTTCTGGGTCTCTCACAGGGGTGCAGGGGCCCAAGGACTTGGGTCATTTTCCACTGCTTTCCCAGGCCATAGCAGAGAGCTGGATCAGAAGTGGAGGAGCCGAGACTTGAACCAGCGCCCATATGAGATGCCAGCACTGCAAGTGGCAGCTTTACCTGCTACACCACAGTGCCGGCCCTAAAAAATAAATGTTAATCTCTTCTGGAAACAGGCTCACAGCACGCCCAGAAATGATGCTTTGTCACCTGTCAGGGCATCCCTTAGTTCATACCCCAGATGAATCATTCCACTTGAAAAGCTCCTAAGGACCCAGATCAAACACTTCCTCCTCATGGAACTTTTAATTATCCCTACTTAGGGGTTCAATTCTTCTTTGACTTTATAGTAGGTGTTAGATTTGGGTATACTATTTTTGAGGTGGGATTTCTTTTTTTATGTGTTGATTTTTATTTATTATGAGACGAGAGAGAGAGAATCTTCCATCTGCTTGTTCATTGCCCACAGTGGCTGGAGCTGGGCCAGAAGAGCTAGAAGACTGAAACTAACTCAATCAGGGTCTCCCATGGGAGTAGCAGGGACCCAGCCCTGGAGCCATCACTGGCTGCCTTGCAGGGTGCACACAAGCAGGAAACTGGAATCAGAAGCAGGGCAAGGAGTTGAACCCAGGCACTCCAATATGAGATGTGGGCATCTCATGCATTGTCTTAACCACTGCACCAAAAGCCTGCACCTTGTGTATACGTTTACAGCAAGTTGCACATTTTTGTTAATACATTTTTCTCCCTGTTACACCACTATTATCAAAAACAAAAACAAAAACAAAAACAAACAAACAAAAAAAAAACACTACCACCACCAACAGAGTTCTCTTTCAATAAATGTAAAAATTCTGTGGCTCATTTGCATTCTGACACTGCCTCCAAAGCCTATGGCAACCCTGGGAACCAGCCCTGCCTGTCCAAAGATTGATGTGCCTTTTAGCGCAGGCATATCCCCCGCCCTCTCCTGGCCCACCCCATAACTCAGCTGAGATAGACACTATTAGGATGGGGACTGCTGTAGGTGATGCTGGGGGTAGGGTTTTGGTCTCTGCCCTCAAAGAGCTTGCAATGTACAAGGTGAGACGGATCCTCACCTAGTAATCCTCCTCTTATGTGCAGGGCACAGGAGTGGAAAGGACAAGGAAACGATTCTCCCCGCTCACAAGCACAGGTTGTGAAAGGACGACGCCTGCACTGCATTTTGATAGAAAAATAGTTCACCCAATAGCCTGGGGAAAGTGGAGGAAAAGGGTACCAGGACAGGCAGCAGGACAGCATGTGCAGAGCGCAGAGGCATACAATACGTGGCTAATTTTCGTCGTGAGCTTGGGACTCCGGCCTTCCCGAGTTTCTCTGCAATAACATCAGGGCGAGCGGCCTCTGCAGATGGCACATCTCATCTTCTATATCTTGATTTTTCACATTTAATTGGAAGGCCAGTGTTTCCCTGAGCCTGCTCCCTAGCCTCAATACCGCTAGGCAATGGCTGAAGCTGTTCATGTTACTGTTCCTGGAAAAACGTGCCGCAGTGCCGGGTCGGAGCCCCGCCGTGGACTCATGCTGCCGTGGGGGACGCGCTGCTGCTCTTCCTTCTAAAGGCTTCGTTGACATCCACAGCATTTGCAAGATTGCCTTGTAAAGTCTGCCTGGTTAGTTTTTGGCTACTAGTTTCTTTCTCTCAAGCTTTATTTATTTTATTTGAAAGCCAGTGCTCCAGAGACAGTGAGAGATATTCCATCCTATGAGTCACTCCCTAAATGGCTGCAACAGCTGTGACGGGGCCAGGCTGAAGCCAGGAACCTGGAATTTCATCTGGGTCTCCTACATGGGTGGCAGGGGCCCAAGCACTTGGGCCATCGTCTGCTGCCTTCCCAGGTGCATTAGCAGGGAGCTGGATAGGAAGAGGAGCAGCTGAGACTTCAGCGGGTGCTCATATGGATGCTGATTTAACCCGCTGTGCCCCAGTGCAGGCCCTTTAGCTACTAGTTTCTGGTTAATAGCAGGTCTGCCTGTTTGCCGCCTTCCCTGCGAGACCCTAGCCTAGAGCAAGGCTGCCTCTAGCCGCAACCATTGCTTCCTCGATGACTGAACCACACTCTACAGATGAAGTTACAGCTGTGCTTTCATTTCTCTCCAGGACAGAATAAAGGCTCGGTATTTCCTTAGGGGCTTTCCAAATAATGTAGGTTGGCCCAGGAATTGAATGAGCTCCTCCTAATAGGGTTAGCCTGATTCTCTGCCCTGGAGACCCTCAGTGGCTCTGACTCCCACAGAGCTTGGCTGGAGAGAGTTGACTCTGCCTGGCAACTCCTGGGAATGGTGGATTGGGTTTGTGCCAAGCCTTGAAGGCTGTTCCGAATCTGCAGGTACCACGTCGAGGCTCCTGCCAATTCTGTTTTCTCTCTGACCCTCTTGTTCTTCACTCACACCTCTGCTGACATGCTGAAGGTTCTGATCTCCATTATGACTGCTCCATCCTGTGTCAGCCATGGCCACCATTGGCCTTGACCAAAGCCAGAGAACCAAATGAGCACAAAGGGAGTGTCCCATCTTGCGAATGCTTCTTTTGTTCAAGGAAGTCTGCTGCCCACCCCTGACCGGTTAGGCCTCGGCTGGAGTGCTGGACCACAGCATCAGTCTGGCCGCGCGGGTGTGCTCATCAGTAGATGCTTAGCTCCTCTCCATCCGACACCGGGATGGCTTGTTCCCCACAGCAGAGCGGTCCTTGGGGCTTTTCTTACCTGTGACATCTGGTGCAGAGCAGTCATGACCCAGCTCTGGGCTCCGGGTTTGATTCCCCTTCCTGGCGTTTCCACCTAAAGGAGTGCTAGAGATAATCCTCACGAGCAGCTCTGAGAGGTAGGAACCTCATCCCTCGGGCTGTAGGAGGCAGTAACAGAAGCGGTAAAGAGTGTGGACGCAGTAGGGGCTGGTAGAAGGCTAAGCTTCTCCCCGCGGTGCTGGCATCCCAGTTTGGGTGCTGGTTGTTTCACTTCCAATCCAGCTCCCTGCTAATCCACCTGGGAAAGCAACACAGGATGGACCAAATATTTGGGCTCCTGCATCCGGAAGAAATTCCTGGCTCTTAGCTTCCACCTGGCCCAGCCCTGGCCATTGCAGCCATTTGAGAAGTGAACCAGTGGATGGAAAATCTCTCTCTTCTCTCTGTATCTCTGCCTTTCAAATAAATAAATAATTAAAAAAAAGTGTATTAGGTTTAAAAAAGAAAGAAAGAAAGAAAGAAAGAAAGAAAGAAAGAAAGAGGACTCAAGTGCCAGATTGCCTGGGTTTAAATCCTTGTTGCTTTACCTTTGCGATTTTTTTGGGGAAAATGACATAGACTATCTAGGACTTGGCTTGCTTGTCTGAAAAAAGTGAGGAAATAAAAAGCCCTTACCCCTTCAGTTATTACAAGAATGTAAAGAGTTAATATAAGTGAAGCAGGCCGGCGCCATGGCTCACTAGGCTAATCCTCTGCCTGCAGCACCGGCACACCGGGTTCTAGTCCCAGTCGGGGCGCCGTATTCTGTCCCGGTTGCTCCTCTTCCAGTCCAGCTCTCTGCTGTGGCCTGGGAAGGCAGTGGAGGATGGCCCAAGTCCTTGGGCCCTGCACCTGCATGGAAGACCAGGAGAAGCACCTGGCTCCTGGCTTCAGCTCGGCGCAGTGCGCCAGCTGTGGCGGCCATTTTGGGGGTGAACCAATGGAAAAGAAGACCTTTCTCTTTGTCTCTCTCTCTCTCTCACTGTCTAACTCTGCCTGTCAAAAAATAAAAATAAAAAAATATATAAGTGAAGCATTTAACACAGTGCTCTGGACATTATAAGCGCTCAATTAATGTTAACTACCACCACCATCATCATCATTGAAACCAAGTTTTCTGGGTAGTAGAAACTAGTGAAATTAGGTCCAGAGGGGTTGGCATTTACCCTAGAAATTAAGACACTGCTTAAGATGCCCGTGTCCACATTGCAGTTTCTGGCTTCCACACCTGGCCCTGGCTCCTGACTCCAGCTTCCTGCTAATGCAAGCCCTGGGAGGCAGGAATGACGACTGTAGTGACTTGAGTTCCTGCCAGCCACCTGGGGGACCTAGGTTGACCTCCCAGCTTTCGTCTGGCCCAATATCAGCCACTGAAGTCGTTGGGGAGTGAACGAGTGGGTGGGAGCTCTCTATCTCTGTCTCTGTATCTTTCTGTCTCTCAAATATGTAAAATCAGAAAATAAATTAAAAAATGAGGCCCTAGGGCCGGTATTGTGGTATAGTGGGTTGAGCCGCCACCTGCAATGCTGGCATCCCACATAGGCACCAGTTCAAGACCTGCCTGCTCCACTTCTGATCCAGCTCCCTGCTAATGCACCTGGGAAAGCAGTGGAAATTGGCCCCTGCACCCATGTGGGAGGCCCAGAAAGAGCTCCTGGCTTCTGGCTTTGGCCTGACATAGTCCTGGCCATTGAAGCCATTTGAGGAACAGACCAGCAGCCAGAGGATATCTCTGTCTGACTGTCTGGCTGTCTCTCTCTTTCTGTAATTCTGCCTTTAAAACAAACAAACAAACAAACAAAAAACGAGGGCCAGAGGTATCAGTGATCACACCATCGCATACTTTGCATCAAGCTTTTTCAGTGTTTAAAGAACTTTCGTATCATTATCGTTCATGATCCTGTCACCACACCACCATTGGTTAGGACAGTCAATCATAGCATTTCCATTTTATAGATTCATTAATCAATACTGCTTATTGAGGACTCTTCATAGCAGGCACTGCTATAGTCTGAGAATTTAAAGATGGAAATTCATGACCTATGCTCTTATATTAAAGAAGGAGAGAGCCGCCACACTGCTTCCGGGTCCATTCTCCAGCCGCGCTACCCGACCCAGCACCTGTTCCAGGGTCCCCAGCATGGGAGTGTGGGTGGAGATTGTCTCCCTGGAGATGGGTGCACCTTGCCCCAAATGCAGCCAGGCCTGTGCGATGCACTACAACAGGACGCTTGGAGATGGAAAGAAATTTAACTCCTCCTGGGATGGACACAAGAGTCCATGCAGGGCAAACAGGAGGTGATCTGAGGCTGGAAGGAAGAATTGCCCAGGTGAGTGTGGGAGAGAGCCGACCTGCCCAACGCCCCAGACTATGCCCCCTGTGCCACTAGGCACCTGAGCATCATCCCACCTCCCACCACTCGCAGCTTCAACGTGGAGCTTCTGAAACTGGTAAGATGGGACGGGCCTGCTCCGTTGGCTCCCTGTTGTTGGATCTGCTGTAGAGGGATCTGGTGCCTCCAGATGTGGGCACGTGAATCCATATGGAGCTTTTCCGGATAGGGGACTGAGTTTGCAAGAATCTGTATTTTTTCCTGGATGAAATTGTAATCTGTTATGTATTAAGCATTCCTGAGGCTGCACTGCAGAACCACAGCAGATTTGAGATGCTGTTGAGAGCTGAATTATTTCCCAGTGTGAGAGAGGCCCATGGGTTAGATTAGAAGACTTACTTGGGGTCAGCGCTGTGGTGCAGTGGGTTAACTCCCTGCCCTGAAGCGCTGGCATCCCATATGGGTGCCGGTTCTAGTCCCAGCTGCTCCTCTTCTGATCCAGCTCTCTGCTGTGGCCTGAGAAAGCAGTAGAAGATGGCCCAAGTCTTTGGGCCCCTGCACCCGCGTGGGAGACCCAGAAGAAACTCCTCGCTCCTGGCTTCGGATCAGCATATCTCCGGCCGTTGCAGCCATTTGGGGAGTGAACCAGTGGATGGAAGACCTTTCTCTCTGTCTCTACCTCTCTCTCTGTAACTCTGTCTTTCAAATAAATAAAATAAATCTTTAAAAAAAAAGACCTACTAAGGGGCTGGCATTGTGAAGCTGCAGGTTAAGCTGCCACTTGCAACACAGGCATCTCACATAGGCGTGCAAGTCCCACTCCCAGCTGCTCTGCTTTCAATCAGGTAATGCACGTAGGAGAGCAGCAGGACATGGGCATAGTGCTTGGGTCCTTGCCACCCAAATAGGAGACCCGGATGCAGCTCTGGGCCTGCCTATCCTTTGCTGTTGCAGCCAAACCAGCAGATGAAAGCTCTTTCTCTCTTTCTGTCGCTTTCTCTCTGTCTGTCCCTCTCTCTCTCTCTGTCACCTTGCCTTTCAAATAAATAAAGCCTAAAAAAAGAGTCCTCCCCCACATTGAAGTGGGGATGGGAAGAGCCTTTGACGCCACCAGTCCCGCCATCCCCTCCCTCTGCCTTTGAAACCAGATCACGTAGCAATGCTGGATGCTACAGTGCTCTGTCCCTGGGCCAGCGGGGACCCCCGAAGCCTTCTTCATGGCACAGCTCTCAGTGGTTTCCACCCTGTGCATGGTCTCCTAACTATCCAAAGTCCACCAAAACTTCCAAAGTGTTGAGAACTTTACCCGAGCGTTTCAGTGGAAGGTGCCATGTGTAGACTTCACACCCACGGGAGGCCCAGCTACGGTGGCACACCCTTGAGTGTTCCTCCAAAAAAATGATGCTGGTCATGGCAGCTTCAGCATCTCCCAGGTTTTTTTTTTTAAGATTTGTTATTTTATTTGAAAGTCAGAGTTACACACAGAGAGAAGGAGAAGCAGAGTGAGAGAGAGAGAGAGAGAGAGGTCTTCCATCCGCTGGTTCACTCCTCAGTTGGCCACAATGGCCAGAGCTGCACCGATATGAAGCCAGGAGCCAGGAGCTTCTTCCAGGTCCCTCACATAGGTGCAGGGGCCCAAGGACTTGGGCCATCTTCTACTGCTTTCCCAGGCCACAGCAGAGAGCTGGATGGGAAGTGGAGCAGCTGGGACTCCAACTGGTGCCCATATGGGATGCTGGCACTGCAGGCAGCGGCCTCACCTGCTACGCCACAGCACTAGCCCCTCCTGGTTTTCACTGCTTGCCTCTCGCTGCTGATCTCAAAGATTTGCTGCTTTTCCTTCTTCCAAGCTCCTTCTCTGCCCCTCTGCTGTCCTGTGTGGTGGTTTGGTGAAAGAAGTTCTTGCTGCCTCCTCTTCTCTGGCACTACATAAGTTTCAAGTTGTTTTTTCTTTTTAATATTTCATTTATTTGAAAGGTGGCGAGAGAGTGAGAGAGATCAATCTTCCATTCTATGGTTCCCTCTCCAAGTGGCCACAACAGCTGTGGCTGGTCCAGACTATAGCCAGGAGCCTGGCACTGCATCCAGGTCTCCTACGTAGTTGGGCCATCATTAGCTGCTTTCCCAGGAACATTAGCAGGGAGCTGGATTGGAAGTGGAGCAGCTAGAACCTGAACTGGCACTCCTATATGAGATGCTGTTGTCACAGGCTGCAACTTAACCTCATTTGCCCCAAAGCTGGCCTCTCAATTTTGTTATTGCAATAATGTGCTTTATGCTAACTTTTCTCAAGCAAACTAACAAAAAAGAAAATAGGAGCTGTCTTTGAGAGTGAGTTTTCAGGGGGTCATTTAACTTTCTGCATTTTTTTTAATTTATGCCACTTTTATGATCAGAAATGAACAAACTGGTGGGGGTAGTACAAAAAATCGGGGGGGGGGGGCAGGCATGCAAAGTAAGGAATTAGGAAAATAGGGCCACAGATCTTTAGAAATTCCAGGGGAAAAATCAGCAGTGGCTTCGAAGTGGAGGCAGAAATGTTGAGTACAAGTTTGTGAGATGAGAGCCAAGAGAGTGTTCCGGCAGAGGAAGCAGGGGCAAGCGTGGTAGCCCCCTAGGGAGCTGCCCTATGCTTCGCTTCGCTGGACAGGAAGTGAGCGGTGAACGGTGTAGCGGGGGCCGGGATGATGAGCAGGCTTCAGACGATGGGGGATGTTCAGAAGCTACACTCTAGGGATGGATGCCCATGACGAGTTTTATGCTGGGGAGAAGCATGGTTAGATTTGTGTCATTCACTGGCAATGTGGATGGTGGGAACTGATAATTTTTAAAAATTTATTCATTTATTTGAAAATCAGAGTTACACAGAAAGAGGAAAGGCAGAAAGAGAGAGATCTTCCATCCACTGATTCACTCCCCAGTTGACCACAACGCCCAGAGCTGTGCTGATCTGAAGCCAGGAACCAGGAGCTTCCTCCAGGTCTCCCACGTGGGTGCAGGGGCCCAAGGACTTGGGCCATCTTCTACTGCTTTCCCAGGCCACAGCAGAGAGCTGGATGGGAAGTGGAGCAGCTGGAGCTCGAACCAGCGCGCCTATATGGGATGCCGGTATTGCAGGAGGTGGCTTTTCCTGCTATGCCATAGCGCCTCAGGAACTGATAATCCTATAAAAGGCTCACAGGGTCAAAGCAATCAGCACCTAAAGTTAAGGTTTAGGTGTTTTAGGAATTTTCCCTTGAACTGTGCCGACTCCTCCTGTAAGGCAGCATATTCAGGGGCCGACACTTTGTCGGTTTGCTCGTGTGCACTTACATTCTTGACTCAGAATGAGAACGGTTTCACATGATCTCTAGGCAACTGTCCTCTTGTCCTTTATGCTTCTTTGGGGACACACCTATTAAATCCACTCTTCTTTTGAGTTGTATCTCTTCCTCTGAATGGAAAAGAGCACCCTTAATTCCTTCTTCTCATGCGTAAGAGTGTAATTTCCACTTAGTGACTTCGCCTCCAGGCCTATACCCTTTATTAATTCATGCAAATCGTCTTCAGTCTCAATTGAATTTTTATTGATACAGTATAACCCCATTTCTTCTGGTTTCCGTCCTTAGGTTATGTATCAAATCCAAAGACAGAGGGACAGCCGTTGTTAGCAGGAGAGTTTGCGCCCCCAGGGGACGATACTTGCTGTCGGTGTGTTGAACTCCGTCTTTGCCTTCACACCTCTGTCCCCATCAGAGGGCATCCATCAGCCTCACGCACAGCAAACTGAGGAGCAGAGTGGGACAATGCTTTAGCTTCCTGCGCTTTCACCCCGGGGTCCTTGCTGTCTGGAGGAAGACACGGGAGGCCTGGTCTTGTGTCATTGGCCATCCCGTTAATCTAGCATCTTATCAGAATTCCATGGGTTCCCACATGCTTCAACTCCTCAGAGTTACACAGAGAGAGGAGAGGCAGAAAGAGAGAGAGAGAGAGAGAGGTCTTCCATCCGCTGGTTTACTCCCCAGTTGGCTGCAATGGCTGGAGCTGTGCTGATCCGAAGACAGGAGCCAGGAGTCTCCCATGTGGGTGCAGGGGCCCAAGAACTTGGGCCATCTTCTACTACTTTCCCAGGCCATAGCAGAGAGCTGGATCAGAAGTGGAGCAGGCCGGCGCCATGGCTCACTAGGCTAATCCTCCGCCTGCAGCACCGGCAGTCCGGGTTCTAGTCCCAGTTGGGGTGCCAGGTACTAGTCCCGGTTGCTCCTCTTCCAGTCCAGCTCTCTGCTGTGGCCCGGGAGGGCAGTGGAGGATGTCCCAAGTGCTTGGATCCTGCACCCCATGGGAGACAAGGAGGAAGCACCCAGCTCCTGGCTTCAGATCTGCGCCAGCCGTGGTGGCCATTAGGGGAGTGAACCAACAGAAGGAAGACCTTTCTCTCTCTCTCTCTCTCTCTCTCTCTCACTCTCTAACTCTGCCTGTCCAAAAAAAAAAAAAAAAAAGTGGAGCAGCCAGGACGTGAACTGGTGCCCATATGGGATGCGGGCGCTTCAGGCCAGGGCATTAACCCGCTGCGCGACAGCGCCGGCCCCAGCACATGGTCTTTTTTATGCACTCATTCATTTATCCATTTTCTTGAGGGTTTACTACATGTCAGCCCCTGTGCTAGGTGCTTGAGTCACAACAGTGAACCACACAGCTCCTTCCGTCATGAATCTTCTGCTCTGGTGACCCCGGGGGTGGCGGGCTTGTTCGAAGGGGAGAACAGCTTGTCCCATGAGACTCGGAGGAAACGGAAGTGACTACCATTGCCAACAGTGTAACTGACGCATCCTAAGCAAGAAGTTTAAACATATTTTAATGGTTATATATGAGCATGATTGCTATTTTCAATTTAATTAGAGGGAAGGCAATATGCCGCCTCTTAACATATTGCAGTAGCGACCATGAGAATGGGGCTATTTGCTTAAAAGTTAACATAATTCCTCAAGAAACTAAAAATAGAATTACCATATGATCCCACAATCCTACTTCTGAGTATATATCCAAAAGATGTGAAAACAGCATTTTAAAGAGATATTTGCACCTCTATGTTAATTGCAGCATGATGCACCATTGCCAAGAGCTGGAAGCAGCCCAGGCGTCCATCACAGATGAAAGTATGGTGTACACACACAATGGAATATTGTTCAGGCTCAGGAACGACGGAAATCCTGCCACAGCATGGACGCAGCTCGAGAACAGTATGCTGAGTGAAGTAAGCCAGTTACAAAAGGACAAAGCTGAGGGGCAGCTGCTGGCCTGCTACTTGCGACGTTGGCATCCCAACTAAAGCTCCCGGATTTGAGTCCCAACTCTGGTCTTGCTCATGCAGACCCTGGGAGGCAGCAAGTGATGGCTCAAGTGGCTGGATCCTTGGTCACCCAAGTGGGAGACTTGGATCCAGTTTTTGCCTCTGGCCTTGCCCCCAGACCGGCCCTGGCCCATTGCAGACATTTGGGAAGTAAATGAATGGATTTGAGCTCTCTTTCTCTGCCTGTCTTTCAAATAAAAAAAAGCATAGCTTAAAAGTCCTTTATTAGAATAAGGATGAATTCTGTTTGGTGACATTTGTGTGAAGTATCTAGAGGGACACATACAATAGAATGTGTGTTTTTTTATTTTTATTTTTTTGATGGGCAGAATGGACAGTGAGAGAGAGAGACAGAGAGAAAGGTCTTCCTTTGCCGTTGGTTCACCCTCCAATGGCCGCTGTGGCTGGCGCATTGCAGCCGGCGCACTGCGCTGATCCAAAGGCAGGAGCCAGGTGCTTCTCCTGGTCTCCCATGGGGTGCAGGACCCAAGTACTTGGGCCATCCTCCACTGCCTTCCTGGGCCACAGCAGAGAGCTGGCCTGGAAGAGGGGCAACTGGGACAGAATCTGGCGCCCTGACCGGGACTAGAACCTGGTGTGCTGGCGCCGAAAGGCGGAGGATTAGCCTAGTGAGCCGTGGCGCCGGCCCACAATAGAATGTTAATTGTCAGGGGCCTGGGGAGGAGAACGTGGGAAGTTGTTGTTTAATGGGTACAGAGTTCCAGTTTTGTAAGATGAAGAAGCTTCTAGGGATCTGATATACAACGATATGACCATAGTTAACACTACTGAGATGTAGACTTGAAAATGGTTAGGCAGGCGCCATGGCTCACTAGGCTAATCCTCCACCTTGCGGCTCTGGCACACCGCGTTCTAGTCCCAGTCGGGGCGCCAGATTCTGTCCCAGTTGCCCCTCTTCCACGCCAGCTCTTTGCTGTGGCCAGGGAGTGCAGTGGAGGATGGCCCAAGTGCTTGTGCTCTGCACCCCATGGGAGACCAGGAGAAGCACCTGGCTCCTGCCTTCGGATCAGTGCGATGTGCCGGCTGCAGTGGCCATTGGAGGGTGAACCAACGGTAAAGGAAGACCTTTCTCTCTGTCTCTCTCTCTCACTGTCCACTCTGCCTGTCAAAAAAAATTAAAAAAAAAAAATGGTTAGGAGGTGGCTTCGGATCAGCCTGGCTCCCGCCACTGTGGCCACTTAGGGAGTGAACCAGCAGATGGAAGACCTTTCTCTCTGCCTCTCTCTGTAACTCTGCCTCTTAAGTAACTAAATAGTAACTAAAGTATAATAAAGTATAATTGTAAATATAGTAACTTTAAGTAACTTAAGTAACTAAATAGGAGGGGCTGGTGTTGTGGTGTAGCAGGTAAAGCTGCTGCCTATGGTGCTAGCATCCCATATGAGCCCCAGTTTGAGACCCAGCTGCTCCTGGCTCCTGGCTTTGGATTGGCATAGTTCTGGCCATTGCAGTCAATTAGGGAGTAAACCAGTGGATAGAAGACCTCTCTCTCTCTCTCTCTCTCTGCCTCTCCTTCTCTCTTTGTGTAACTTGGGCTTTCAAATAAATAAATCTTTCAAAAAATATGGTTAGGAGGATAAGTGTTGTATTATGTGGGTTTTTTTTTGCCCTAACTAAAAATAAAAATAAGAATTTTATACACATAGTTAACCTGGAAGCATCTGTATATGTATGGTGGAGAAGGCATTGATTTGAGGTCAATTGGCCCTGCCAGTTCCTAGCTGCATGACCTTGGACTTGCTTTTCACCTCTATGCCTCATTGTCCCTACATGTCAGATAGAGAGCAGGCCTCCGGCAGCAGAGAGTTTTGCAAAGAATAAACGAGATGATGTGTGTGCAAGTTGGTGGACACTAAAGCACAGTTCAAATGGAAAGCATTTTATCTGTTTTGGTTGTCTGTTTTAAATTTGCTTATTTATTTGAGTGGCAGAGAGACAGAGAGAAACAAACACAGAGACAGAGAGAGCTCCTATCCGCTGGTTCACTCTTGAAAGTCCTGCAACAATTAGGGGTGTTGAAGCCAGGAGCCGGGAACCCAGTCCAGGCCCCCATGTGGCTGCGGGCCAGAGGAATGTGAGCCATCACCTGCTGCCTCCCAGTGTGCACTAGCAGGAAGCTGCTGTCAGGAGTGGAGCCGGGACTTGAGCCCAAGTACTCCCATGTGGGATGTGGGAGTCTTGAGCACGAGGTCAAATTCCCATCTCCCCTTCTTTCATTGTAAAAACTTATTTTGGGGTTGGCACTGTGGCATAGCAGGTAAAGCTGCCACCGGCAGTGCTGGCATCCCATTTGGACGCCGGTTCGAGTCCCAGCTGCTGAACTTCCGATCCAGCTCTCTGCTATGACCTGGGAAAGTGGAAGATGTCCCAAGTCCTTGGGCTCCTGTACTCCCATGGGAGACCTAGAAGAAGCTCCTGGCTCCTGGCTTCAAATCAGCGCAGCTCCGACTGTTGCAGCCGCTTGGGGAGTGAACCAGTGGATGGAAGACCTCTCTCTCTCTCTACCTCTCCTTCTCTCTCGGTGTAACTCTGCCTTTCAAATAAATAAATAAATTTTTTTTAAGTCTTATTTGATAGGCAGAGAAGCAAATAGAGAGACAGACAGGGAAGGTGCTGGGTGGTCATGATGGTGTCCTCCAGTACCTGGGTTGACCACTGTCATGTCCACCCGTGTTCCGGCATGTGGGGAGTTGAGGCTGTAGTTCCTGCTTCATCTTTCATCGTTTGTCCTGCTACTTTCCCCTCTTCAGGGCTACAGATTTTAAGATTTATTTTATTTATTTGAAAGACAGAGTTACAGAAAGAGGTAGAAACAAAGAGATGTCTTACACCCGCTGGTTCACTCCCCAGATGGCTGCAACGGCCAGAGCTGTGCTGATCTGAAGCCAGGAGCCAGGCGCTTCTTCCAGGTCTCCCATGTGGGTGCAGGGGCCCAAGGATTTGGCCATCTTCTACTGCTTTCTCAGGCCATAGCAGAGAGCTGGATTGGAAGAGGAGCAGCCAGGACTAGAACCAGTGCTCTTATGGACTGCTGGTGCTTCAGGCCGAGGGTTTAACCCACTGTGCCACAGCACCAGCCCCGGGGCTGGTTAACACGGAAGCCTGGCCTACCCGGCTGCTGCTCCTGTGACCAGCAACTGTTCTTCCTGACTTCTCTCAGGCAAGTTCCACTTGTCTCTCGTTCTTATCTGATCTAAACTCAATCCGAGAGTTAGCGACAGATGTATGAGAAAACTAAAGAGCAATGCAAGATAATAAGATTGAGTGTAGACTGGGACACTTGGAGAAGAGAGTGTGACCTCGGCCAGCCTCTAAAGGAAGGAAAGATGGAAATATGAGGGGAGTTGGAAGGGAGGGGTCAAGTCCTTGGTGGCAGGGAACCTCGTGCAGCAAAAGTGCAGAGGAAGTGATGGCAGGAGAGTGCAGGGGCAGCAGCACGCAGGTCTCTGAGGGGTGACGGGCCTGGGCTAGTCTGGGCCTAAAGCAGTTTTCCAGACTCTTGCCTTTGGCTTGGAGAACAATTCTAAATACAGGCCCAAGCACGGCATGCAGTGTCATACACTTTATTCACAAAGAGAGAAAAACACACAGGCTCGTTAGGGCTTTATTTAGGGAGAGTGGGCCAGGGAAGGGAACTCCCATACCCCGCTCTGCTCGTCCCAAGTCCATGAAGAAGAGAGCACGGGTTTCTGTGCTGCCTGGCTTTTATGAGCTTAGGAAAACAGAAGTGTTTCCATGGTCCCACCCCATGTCACTGGTGAGAGGAAGTACTTCCTGGGGCGGGGTCCCCTGATTGACAGGTAGTTGAACATAGGAACACAGAGTGAAGGAGGTGTGGCTTCCAGCTCATGGACTTGAAATGACCTGTGTAAGCTCTCCTGCATCCAAACGTGACAGCAGGGGACTACACAGCCAGGGCAGTGAGGGATGACAGGTGGGGGACTTGAGGCTCAGGCTGAGGGTCCCGGGTGTCATGCCCTGAGGAGATTGGTCATTTCGTCTTGAGAATATGGAAATGATCCATTGAGTGTAGGAACAAAATAATTCAAGGGCGTAATACAATGATAGTAAAATCCCAACGGGTTATTCAGGGGAACTCTGAAAACAGCGCTGAAATTCAACTAGATGACTCATCAGGTGAGACAAAGAAAAAGATTTAGAAGTGAGGAATGTAGGAGGGCTTGCCGGCTAATGGAGGTGGGAAAAGTAGCTACTTAATTAAAAAAATCAATTTGGGTTTTTATCTCATATCATATGTCAAAATTAATCATGATTAGAGTGAAAATAAAAATAAAAGTTGATAATATAGATGCATGTCTACTGATGAGTAAGGAGTTTTTTAAAAATTATTTATTTGAGAGAGAGAGATCGATCTACTGGTTAACTCTCCAAAGGCCCACAGTGGCCCCTGACTGGGACAGCAGCAGGGAGCTGGAACTCGGTTCAGTTCTCCGTGTGGCTGGTAGGGACCTAATTCCCTGAGCCATTACTGCTGGCTCCCCTGGTCTGCACTGGCAGGAAGCTGCAGTCTGACCTGGAGCGGGTGTCAGAGTCAACGTAGGCCCCTTCATTGCTTGGCCAAGTGCCCACCTGGGTCAGGAGTTTTAGAGCCATAGAATCTCTGACATACTGCAGTGGGGTTGTACATTGGAACAATGGTTTCGGAAAGCGACTTGCTGTATCTTGTGAAGCAGTTCCACTCTGAGATGCACTAGAGAAACCACAGTATGCAGGAGACCTGCCTGGGAATGTCACAGCAACTCTATTCCCTATGATACAGAACTGCAAATAAACCAAGCCGCACAAAACATCACAACATCTATAAATGAAAGGTTTTGTAGTAGTGAAAGTGAACACTTTAAAGTGTGCGCACAAACACAGCATGTCGGGGTGGGCATCTGGTCTACCAGTTGAGAGACTCGTTGGGACACTAGTATCCTACGTGGGAGTGCCTGCGTTTTGGTCCCGGCTTTGCTCCTGATCCAACCTTCCTGCTGAGGTGCAACCTAGCAGACAGCAATTGATGGCTCAAGTACTTGGGTTCCTGCCACCCACGTGGGAGACCTGCCCTGACTTCCAGGATCCTGGCTTTGGCCGGGTCCATCCTTGGCTATTGTAGGCATTTGGAGAGTGACTCAGTGGTCTTTCAAACACATTTTTTAAAAATCACAATGTTGAGTGAAAATGAAGTGTAATACCAATTATATACAATCCCCAAATATGGAAAAGTATCACATGCTGTTTAGGTATATATACATGTTTAGAAGTGTAACGTCAGGGGCCAGTGCTGTGGTATAGTGGGTTACCACTACCTGCAACGCCGGCATCCCATATGAGTGCCAGGTTTGTTTTTTTTTTAATGTTTATTTATTTATTTATTTGAAAGCCAGAGTTACAGAGAGAGAGGAGAGGCAGAAAGAGAGAGAGATCTTCCATCCGATGGTTCACTCCCCAGTTGGTCGCAATGGCCGGAGCTGTGCTGATCCGAAGCCAGGAGCCAGGAGCTTCCTCCAGATCTCCCATGTGGGTACAGGAGCCCAAGGACTTGGGCTTTCCCAGGCCATAGCAGAGAGATGAATCAGAAGTCGAGTAGCCGGGTCTTGAACTGGCGCTCATATGGAATGCCGGCACTGCAGGCTAGGACATTAACCCGCTGTGCCACAGTGCCGGCCCCTGGGTGCCAGTTTGTGTCCCAGTTAACGCATCTGGGAAAGCAGTAAGAGATGGCCCAAGTCCTTGGCACCCTGTCACCTGCGTGGGAGACCCGGATGAAGCTCCTGGCACCTGGCTTCTGCTTGGCCCAAACCTGGCCATTGTGGCCATTTGGAGAGTGAACCAGGGGATGGAAGATCTCACTTTCCATATTTCTCTCCCTCTCTCTCTCTCTCTCTCTCTCTGTAACTCTGACTTTCAAATAAATAAAATAAATCTTAAAAAAAAAAAAGTGACAACATGGGAATGAGAGACAGTAGATTTAGGGATATGGTACTCCTGAGAAAGAAGGGACTATGAGAGAAGGTCACACAGGAGGCTATAACTCTGTCGGTCATGTATTATCTCTAGAGCTGTGTGATGGCTATATGGGTAGATCTGTGTATTGTTCACTGTGGTTGTTTGTAAGTCTAAAACGGCCCATGAGGAACAAGCATTTGGCGTAGTGGTTAAGACTCTGCTTGGCAGGCCTGCATCCCACAAGGGAGTGGCTGGGTTTGAGTTCCTTCCAGGTTCCTACTAATACACACCCTGAGGTGGCTCAAGTAGTGGGAACCGGGCCCCAACACGGGAGACCTGGATTGAGTTCTCGGCTCCTAGCATTTTTTTTTTTAAGATTTATTTACAGGCCGGCGCCGCGGCTCACTAGGCTAATCCTCCGCCTTGCGGCGCCAGCACACCGGGTTCTAGTCCCGGTCGGGGCGCCGGATTCTGTCCCGGTTGCCCCTCTTCCAGGCCAGCTCTCTGCTGTGGCCCGGGAGTGCAGTGGAGGATGGCCCGAGTCCTTGGGCCCTGCACCCCATGGGAGACCAGGAGAAGCACCTGGCTCCTGCCATCGGATCAGCGCAGCGCGCCGGCCACTGCGGCCATTGGAGGGTGAACCAACGGCAAAGGAAGACCTTTCTCTCTGTCTTTCTCTCTCACTGTCCACTCTTCCTGTCAAAAAAAAAAAAAAGATTTATTTATTTATTTGAAAGTCAGAGTTACACAGAGAGAGGAGAGGCAGAGAGAGAGAGAGGTCTTCCATGCACTGGTTCACTCCCCAATTGGCCTCAACGGCTAGAGCTGTGCCCATCCAAAGCCAGGAGCCAGGAGCTTCTTCCGGGCAGGGTCTCAAGGACCTGGGCCATCTTCCACTGCTTTCCCAGGCCATAGCAGAGAGCTGGATGGGAAGTGGAGCAGCAGGGACTTGAACTGGCACCCAGATGGGATGACAGCGCTTCAGGCCAGGGCGTTAACTCACTGTGCCACAGCATTGGTCCCCTTGGCTCCCAGCTTTGGCCTGGCTGCAGCCCAGCCAGAACTCAGCCCCAAATTTTGTAGGCATTTGGGGAGTAAACCAGCAGAGGGAAGATCTCTCTCTTCCCCACACCCACCTCTTCCTTTGAAATAAGTAAGTTATTTTTAAAAATTTCCATGAAGTAAAATGCAAAGGTGATACATGTTCCTTATGAAAATTAAAAATAATATCTATGTATATAATTAAATCTTTTTTGAGGCTTTATTTATTTATTTGAAAGGTAGTTATAGGGGTAGGTATCTTCCATCCACTGGTTCTCTCAGGAGTCTGGAATTCCATCTGGGTCTCCCATGTGCCGCAACACGGAGCTGGATCAGAGGGGAGAAGCTGGGACTCTAACAGGTGCACCCATAGGGGATTCTGGCTTAATCCACTGTGCCACAATGCCAACCTCTGTAATTTAATCTCTACTACCCATACCTCCAACCCATGTCCACAGGTATGCAATGGTAACAATTCCTTGTATGACCATAATGTACGTATTTCATAATCTGATTTTTCCTAATACGAATTGGACACTAATTATTATGGGTTGAACAGGATATGATTCCTAAGACTCATACAGATATTAAACCCCAACTTTTATATTAGTGGTAAATGGATTCATGTTAATGATTGGTGGTTAAGGGTGGAGACTGTCCAATTGCAGTATCTGGGATGTGGGCCAAGCGGGAACTGTTTCAGTCGGGGGGCTTGCCCTGGGACGGCGGTTCTCAAGGACTGGTTGTTTAAGCCCAGCGTGTCCCAGCTCTTCCCTGTCTGCTTCCTGCCTTGTGCTATGCTTGTACTGCTCACGCTCTGCCACTGCCAGCCTCCGGCACACACCAGACTAACGGGCCCCCATCTTCAACTGTGAATCTGCAAACCATGACCTGAAATGAACCACCTTCCTTCATAAGTAGCTTCTCTACAGCAATTTAGTTAAGTAGTGAAAGCTGACTACTACGCTACTTTCCCTATAATTCTGTGATCTTGCATTTTTCCCAATATTTCCATATGACATACATCTCCCTTATATTTAATGCCTGCATAGTATCCCACAGTAGGGTGTGCCATAATTTATTTATCTACCCTTTAACTGATACAGATTTAGGTTGTTCCTTTTTTTGTTATTAATATTCTACAAGGAATATCCCTGGTAAGCCCTAGCGATATTTTTGTATGAAAGATTTCTGGGGAGAAGAATTATTAAGTGAGAAACTTTCTGAGAATTTATGCTTAGCAATGAAAGAAATCCCCAAAGAAATACGGTATAGTCTTCTATGTAAAATCAATATATAAAACATTCATATAAATAAATCACAAAATCACTGAAACTGTAATAGAAAAATAAGCCAAAAAAAAGATTCCCCCAAAACAGAAAACCAAAACCACCAATAGCCAATTTTAAGTAAAAGAAATACAAATAACTACTACATAGATGGAAAATATTGTAACTACCCTACCTCTGTAATGAAAAAATTGGTGTTTATAATTACTTTCAAATTTTTGGCCTATCAGCTTAGACCACATGAGAAAATGAGTAATAATGTTGGCAGTGTGGAAGAACCTTATCAAGAGCTTAAAAAAATTCATGTCCTTAGACCATTGATTTTACTGTTACAAATTTAGTTTGAGGCAACAAAGATGTTGTAAGTGTTTGGTTCATGGGTGGGTGTCAGGACTGTGGTTTTTCCCTCTTCTTTCTCTCTCTCTCTCTCAGCAGATGTAGAAAGGGCATTCAGGCCCAGGAACTCTGTGTGCCCTGTGCCCTGTGCCCTGTGTCCTGTGACTCCAAGGCCCTGGCCAATGTGGAGCGGCCCCGGTGTGAGTAGAGTCCCTTTCCCAGGAACTCTGGGTTAAAACTGCGGGATTCTAACTTAAGTTCTGGCTGCTCTCTTAAGGGAGACAAGGCAAAGGCGAGAGCTTGATCTGCCATGTTGCCCAGCTCCGCCTGGCTCTCCGAGAACATGAGAGAGATGGAGACAACAGAGGGCTAAACCTAGCGGCGCCGGCACACCGGGTTCTAGTCCCGGTCGGGACGCCGGATTCTGTCCCGGTTGCCCCTCTTCCAGGCCAGCCCTCTGCTGTGGCCAGGGAGTGCAGTGGAGGATGGCCCAGGTGCTTGGGCCCTGCACCCCATGGGAGACCAGGAGAAGCACCTGGCTCCTGCCACCGGATCAGCGCGGTGCGCCGGCCACAGCGCACCGGCCGCGGCGGCCATTGGAGGGTGAACCAACGGCAAAGGAAGACCTTTCTCTCTGTCTCTCTCTCTCACTGTCCACTCTGCCTGTCAAAAACAAAACAAAACAAAACAAACAAAAAAACCAGAGGGCTGAGGGCTTTCCCCTCCCGCCGCGAGCTCCTGCTGCTGAGGCTGAGGGCAGCCCTGCACAGAATTCTAACGGCGGTTTTCCTGTTTGCTTAGCTTCGTCAGCTGCAGTGAGGTTTTGGTAAGGCCCCTGCTGCTGTGAACCAAGAGACGGCACCCCAGATTCTGCCTAGGCTCTCAGTATCCCCTGACATGGAGAGAGAGGGAACTGAGTAACTCTGAGGGTCTACAGTGGAAAGAAGACTTCATATCCAGAGAGCACTAAGTCCAATGAAAGCAAATACAGGGATCGGCGCTGTGGTAGAGCGGGTAAGCCACAACCTGCAGTGCCGGCATCCCATGTGGGCACTGGTTCAAGTCCCAGCTGCTCCACTTCCGATCCAGCTCTCTGCTGTGGCCTGGGAAAGCAGTGGAGGATGGCCCAAGTTCTTGGGCCCCTGCACCCACATGGGAGACCCAGAAGAAGCTCCTGGTTCCTGGTTCCTGGCTTCGGATCTGTGGTGTGTCTCCAGCCATTGTGGCTAACTAGGGAGTGAACCAGGGGATGGAAGACCTCTCTCTCTCTGCCTCTGCTCTCTGTAACTTTGACTTTCAAGTAAAATAAATAAATCTTAAAAAAAAAAAGCAAATACAAGGACTCCTCAAACCATTTATGGAAAGTGAAATTAAAAGGTAAATGATTGTGTTGTGAAAATATTTTGACACCTATGAATAGTTTTTTCATAATATTTATTTTTCAAGGACTTTTAAAAATTGCTTATCTATTTGAGATGCAGACAGGGACAAAGGGAGAGGGGAGGAGAGACGAGGGGGGGGGAGAGAGAGAGAGAGAGAGAGAGAGCACTTCTATCTACTGGTTCACTTCCTAAATAACCTGCCATGGCTGGGGATGGGCCAAGATGAAGCTGGGAGTCAAGGAACTCATCCCTGCTGCCTCCCAAGTTCAGCACTGGCAAGAATCTGGGGTCAGGGGGCTGTGGTGAGGTGGGTAAAGCCAACGCCTGCAGTGCCAGAATTCCATATGGGTGCCGGTTGCAGTCCCGGCTGCTCCACTTCTGATCCAGCTCTCTGCTGTGGCCTAGGAAAGCAGTAGAAGATCGCCCAAGTCCTTGGGCCCCTGTACCCGATGGGAGACTCGGAAGAAACTCCTAGCTCCTAGCTTCGGATTGGCACAGCTCTGGCTGTTGCAGCTATTTGAGGATTGAACCAGCGCTTGGAAGACCTCTCTCTCTCTGTCTCTCCTTCTCTCTCTGTGTAACTCTGACTTTCAAATAAAATAAACAAATCTTAAAAAAAAAAAAAGAATCTAGGGTCAGGAAGTGGAGCCTGATGTTGAACCCTGGTACTCTGACACAGGTGGATTCAGATGTCTTAACTGGCACCTTCACCCCCAGGACAAGTGCCTACCCCATAAACCATTGAATTCTATTTTCCACAAACTTTTTTTTTTTTTTTTTGACAGGCAGAGTCGACAGTGAGAGAGAGAGATAGAGAGAAAGGTCTTCCTTTGCCATTGGTTCACCCTCCAATGGCTGCCGCGGCCGGCGTGCTGCGCTGATCTGATGGCAGGAGCCAGGTACTTATCCTGGTCTCCCATGGGGTGCAGGGCCCAAGCACCTGGGCCATCCTCCACTGCACTCCCTGGCCACAGCAGAGAGCTGGCCTGGAAGAGGGGCAACCGGGTCAGAATCCGGTGCCCTGACCAGGACTAGAACCCGGTGTGCTGGCGCCGCAAGGCGGAGGATTAGCCTAGTGAGCTGTGGTGCCGGCCTGCCACAAAGTGACAGAGAGAGCACTTCCATTTTCTCCAAATGGCCACAATGAGGCCAAGGCCAGGCTGAAGCCAGAAGCCAGGAACTTCTTCTGGGTCTCGCACATTCGGGAGGGGCCCAAGCGCTCAAGCCATTGCCTGCTGCTTTCCCAGGCACATTGGCAGGGACCTTGATCGGAAGCTGAGCAACAGAGTTGAACCAAGATACTGGCATTACTACAGCCTAACCCTATGTGTCACAAAAGCAGCCCATTTCCACAATTTTTTTTAAAAAAGATTTATTTACTTGTTTTGTAAATCACAGTTACAGAGAGAGGGGGACAAATTGAGATCTTTTATTCACTGGTTCATTCCCTGAGATGGTCACAATGACCAGGTCTGGGCCAGGCTGAAGCCAGGAGCCAGGAGCTTCATCCGAGTCTCCCACATGGGTGGCGGGGGTCCAAGCACTTGGACCATCTTCTGTTGCTTTCTCAGGCCATTATCAGGGAGCTGGGGCAGAAGTGGGCAGCCGGGACACCAGCCAGAGCCCGTGTGGGGTGCTGATGTTGTAGGCAGCAGCTCCACCCGCTGTTCCATAAGGCTGGTCCCATTCCACAACTTTTATGACACAGCCTAGTGCTCTATGTGAGATGCTTTGGTTCTGGTTCTTAGTAAATAATACCCTTAAAAAACCAACAATGTGCCAAACCAGGAGCCATTTGTTTGTTTGTTTTTTAAAAATTTATTTATTCATTTGAAAGAGTTACGGAGAGAGAGGTCTTCCATCTGCTGATTCACTCCCCAGATGGCTGCAACCAAAGTCAGGAGCCAGGAGCTTCCTCCAAGTCTCCCATGCGGGTGCAGGGGCCCAAGGACTTGGGCCATCTTCCACTGCTTTCCCAGGCCATAACAGAGAGCTGGATGGGAAGAGCAGCTGGGACTAGAACCACCATCCATACGGGATGCTGGTGCTTCAGGCCAGGGCTTTAACCTGCTGTGCCACAGCGCCGGCCCCATGGAGCCATGAGTTTTAAGTATTTCCATTATCACCTCCTGTTTTTCTCTTTCTCCCCTATTCTTACCACCTGGTCACAAGATATTATACTTGGCTCTGGACTCCCAAAACAATTATTAGCCCTTGAAGGGCAGGCATTGTGATGCAATAGATTAAGCCACTGCTTTGGACAGCCACATAGCAAAGTGCTAGTTGGAGCCCTGGTTCCCCTGTTTCTGGTCCGGCTTCCTGCTAATGCACCTGGAAAGCAGTGGATAGTGGACCAAATATTTGGGTCCCTGCCACCCTTGTGAGAGAGCAGGATGGCGTTTGTGGCCCCTGGCTTAGGCCTGGACTGGTCCTGGCTGCTGAGGCCATCTGGGAAATGAACCAGTGGACTGAAGAGCTCGTTCTCCAACCACACTTCTCTTGTGCATTTTGCCTTTCAAACAAATAAATGAATCTTTTAAAAAAACTTAGCCCTTGATCATAACATGTTGTAATGCACTAGAGCAATAATATTTATTCAATTTTATATTTTTAGAGGCAGAGAGAGAGAGAGAGAGAGAGAGAGACTTCCTACCCACTGATTCACTCCCTAGATGCCCTGAAGGCAGGAACTCAATCCAGGTCTCCCATGTGAGTGGCAGAGACCCAAGCAGTTGAGCCGTTACCTGCTGCCTCTCAGCTGGAATCAAGAACACAGCTGGACTCAAACCCAGACACTCGGATACGGGGTCTGCTGTGTTAACGGTTGAGCCAAACAGCTGCCTGCCCTGGTACTTACCATGTCTTACCCATGCATAAGTGGATTTTCCCAGGGCAGAGTGGGTACTTACATGTTTAATGTGACTTCGGGAGAAAAGGGCCAAATAAACTAATGACAAGTCAGTTAGAAAGTTCTTCTATATTAAGTATGTGGAAGCCTTATAGACATGAATTTATCACCATGTGGAGGATGACTTGAAGTTGTGCATTTACCACAGTCTGCCTATGAAGTCAGTGGCTTTTAGCTAATTATAACTTTTTCCTCTTGTGGGTCAGGAAGATTGGGATTTTATACTTCCAATGAGTCTCTTCTAATGCTTTTTTTTCCTCAAAAAATACTTTTAAAAAGTAAATACTTTGTTCTGGTTGCCAACTGGCTTGTTAAGTGGGTCACCAACCTTCCAAGCCTGAGAATACTTGTATAAGCTTTCTTGATATAGAAATACCATCAAACAGAATATTTTCAAATACTGGAGATGACTACTGCCTCTAACCTTGCTTTCAAAACCCTGTCAACCTAGATTATCTGCAAAATCTTCTATTCCTTAAAGGGAATGTTGGGGTGAGCATTTGACCTGCTGGTTAAGATGCTGGTTGACATGCCAACATCCCATATCAGAGTGCCTGGGTTCAAGTTTTAGCTTTGTTCCTGATTCCAGCTTCCTGCTAATGCAGACCCTGGGAGACAGCAGTGCTGTTTCAAGTAGTAGAGTCCTTGCTATCCAATTGGAGAACTGGATTGAGTTCCTGCCACCTGGTTTGAGCCTGGCTCAATCCTGGCCATTGCATGCATTCAGGAATCAAACCATCTAATAGAATCTCTCTTTGTCTGTCTGTCTTTGTGTCTCTTTCTCTGTCACTGGAATAAATAAATGAGAATTTGGGGGGGGGGAAGGAATGTTGATTTGGAGCCACACTGCAACATAACTCTACCAGCAAAGTGTGCTTTTCGTCAAAGACAGAATGGGGAGTCTGTGTTTTTGTAAAGAGACTTAAATATCAGTGGGAATTAGCTGGAAAGGCTTCATGTTTCTGTAAAGGAGAATACTTCAACAAATTTGTGGAACATGTAATTAAAAGATGATTTCATCTTGGTACAAAAATGTTGAAATGGATGCATGTGAGGGGTGTTCAAAGAAGTTCATGGAGGGGCCAATGTGATGGCACAGCAGGTTGGGCCGTTGCCCGTGATGCCAACATCTCACATGGGTGCCAGTTTGAGTTTTGGCTGCTCCACTTCTGATCCAGCTCCCTACAAATGCACCTGGGAAAGTACGGAAAATGGCCCAAGTCCTTGGGCCCCTGCCGTGTGGGAGAGCCAGATGGAGTTTCCAGTCTCCTGACTTTGGTCTGGCCCAGCTCCAACATTTGTGGCCATCTGGGTAGTGGACCAGCAGATGAAGATCTCTGTCTGTCTCTTCTTCTCTCTAACTCTGTCTTTTGAATCAATAAATCTTTAAAAAAATTAAAAAAAAAAGAATGTCATGGACAATGCATATTGTGAGAGAACTATGCATAGATTTCAGAATTTTTTTTCACCAAAATTAACTTGACTTTTACTTCAATTTTTCTGTGACTTTCTTGAAGTACCCTGTGTTCTACACAGCATTAGACACAAACCAGATTCTTTCCAAGAGTCCCAGGGTGAAAGGTAGTAAAATTGTTTAGAATTTCAATGCTACATTCCAGTTTTACCTCCTGCCCAAGATCTGCTTCTTCCGAGATGCGCAGCCTTGGAAAATAAGCTTAAGCTTCCTGTATCATCATCGTTTCTGTATCGCTATTGTTTGTGCATCTGTGAAGTGGGATAACAGTACCTACAGGAATGGGTTACTTTGAGGATTAAACAAAATGAAACATGTTGAAGAGGCTGTCACAATTCCTGGCTTATAGTCTACATTTTTACATTATGACCTGATTGAAGACACTTAACCTCTGTATCTTGTGAGTCTTGTCTTTGGTGAGGTAGAGAACATAGGAGCCTTATATTCAGTCTCTTGGACACACCATGAACAAATGGACAAAAGGAGTTGGCATGGTGTAGAGAGGACTGGCCCATGGGAGAGCAAGGTTCAAACTGTGGCTCTGTGAGCTCCTAGCAGTCTGACATCTGGTCACCTTCCCAATCCTGCTTTCTTATTCATGATATGGAAATAATAAGTCTGTATGGAGTGAAGGCAAATGAAATAGTGCCTGTGGAAGCACGCTACGTGGGCTGCATGTGTTTGCAGAGATGACCAGTCCCACATGAGAGTCCTGCATTGTCTTTATTGGATTATTTTGTTCTAATAACACTGAAATCAAGATTTAAGTTTTCAAGCTTTTTTTTTTTTTCGGTTGACTTTCCATCTCAGAATATTTTAATGATGTACATATCCCATGGTTTCTTTATCCAGTCTTAAATTGATGGACATTTAGGTTGATTCCATGTCTTAGCTATTGTGAATTGAGCTGCAATAAACATGGAGGTGCAGATAGCTCTTTTATTTGCTGATTTAATTTCCCTTGGGTAAATTCTGAGGAGTGGGATGGCTGGGTCATAAGGTAGGTCTATATTCAGATTTTTGTGGTATCTCTATACTGTCTTCCATAGTGGTTTCACCAGTTTACATTCCCACTAACAGAGGATCAGGCTACCTTTTCCCCCACATCCATACCAGCATTTGTTCTTTGTTGATTTCTATATGAAAGCCATTCTAACTGGGATGAGGTGAAACCTCATTGTGGTCTTGATTTGCATTTCCCTGATGGCCGCTAGGGCCAGCACTGCACCAATCCGAAGCCAGGAGGCAGGTGCTTCCTCCTGGTCTCCCATGCAGGTGCAGGGGCCCAAGCACTTGGGCCATCCTCCACTGGCCCCCCCCCCCCCGGGCCACAGCAGAGAGCTGGACTGGAAGAGGAGCAACCAGGACTAGAACCGGCACCCATATGGGATGCCAATGCCACAGGCCAAAGATTAACCAGGTGAGCCATGGCCCTGGCCCTGAACATTTTTTTGCATGTGTTTATTGGCCATTTTGATTTCCTTTTTTGAAAAATGTCTGTTTAAGTCCTTTGCCCATCTCTTATCTGGGTTGTTTTGTTGTTGTGGAGTTTCTTGTTCTCCTTCTATATTCTGGTTATTAATCTTTTATCAGTTGCATAGTTTGCAAATATTTTTCCCATTCTGTTGGTTGCCTCTTCATTTCTGTTTCTTTTGCAGTACAGAAGCTTCTCAATTTGATGTTATCTCATTTGTTAATTTTCACTTTGATTGCCTGTGCCTCTGGAGTCTTTTCTGCATGTAGAAATCCAGTTTTCCCATCACCATTTGTTGAAGAGACTGTCCTTGCTCCAGGGATTGGTTTTAGCTCCTTGGTCAAATATAAGTTGGTTGTAGATGTTTGGATTGATTTCTGGTGTTTCTATTCTATTCCATTGGTCTATCCATCTATTTTTGTACCAGTACCAGGCTGTTTTGATTATAACTGCCCTGTAGTATGTCTTGAAATCTGGTGAGGCCTCTAGCTTTGTTTTTGTGGTTTAAGATTGCTTTAGCTATTCAAGGTCTCCTGTGCCTCCATATGAATTTCAGCATCATTTTTCTAGATCTGAGAAGAATGTACTTGGTATTTTGATTGGTATCACATTGAATCTACAAATTGCTTTTGGAAAAATGGATATTTTGATGCTATTGATTCTTCTAATCCATGAACATGAAGATTTTTCCATTTTTTTGTATCTTCTATTTCTTTAATGTTTTGTAATTCTCATCATAGAAATCTTTGACATTCTTGGTTAAATTTATTCCAAGGTATTTGATTTTTTTTGTAGCTATTGTGAATGGGATTGATCTTAGAAGTTCTTTCTTAGCGTTGGCATTGTCTGTATATACAAATGCTGTTGATTTTTGTGTATTGACTTTATATCCTGCTACTTTACCAAAATCTTCCATGAGTTCCAGTAGTCTCTTTGTGGAATTTTTTGAATCCCCTATATATAGAATCATGTCATCTGCATGTGATAGTTTGACTTCCTCCTCCCCAGTTACATCCCTTTGATTTCTTTTTCTTGTCTAATGGCTCTAGCTAAAATTTTCAGAACTATATTAAATAGCAATGGTGAGAGTGGGCATCGCTGTCTGGTACCAGATCTCAGTGGAAATGCTTCCAACTTTTCTCCATTCAGTAGGACACTGGCTGTGGGTTTGTCATAAATTGCCTTGATTGTATTGAGGAATGTTCCTTCTATATCCAATTTGCTTAGAGTTTTGATCATGAAAGGGTGTTGTATTTTATCAAATGCTTTATCTGCATCTATTGAGATAATCATATGGTTTCTGTTCTTCCGTTTGTTAATGTGAAGTATTATATTGATTTGCAAATGTTGAACCATCCCTGAATACCAGGAATAAATCCCACTTGGTCCAGGTGAATAATATTTCTGATGTGTTATTGGATTCAGTTGGCCATACTTTCAGATGTGTTGTTGGATTTGATTGGCTAAATTTTTTTCATGGATTTTTGCATCTGTTCATCAGGGAAATTGGTCTGTAGTTCTCTTCCTCTGTTGCATCTTTTTCAGGTTTAGGAATTAAGGTGATGCTGGATTTGTAGAAAGAATTTGGGAGGATTCCTTCCCTTTTAATTCTTTTGAATAACTTGAGAAGATTTGGAGTTAGTTCTTCCTTAAACGTATTGTAGGGTTCAGCAGTAAAGTCATCCAGTCCTGGGCTTTTCTTTGTGGGGAGGGTCTTTATTACTGATTCAACTTCCATCTTGGTTATGGGTCTATTTAGGTTTTCTGTGTCTTCATGGATCAATTTAGGTATGTCCAGGAATCTATCCATTTCTTCTAGGTTTTCCAGTTTCTTGCCATATAGCTCTTTGTAGTAATTTCTAATGATTTTCTTTATTTTTGTGGTGTTTGTTGTTACAGTTCCCTTTTCATCTCCAGTTTTATTTATTTATTTATTTTTTTGACAGGCAGAGTGGACAGAGAGAGAGAGAGAGACAGAGAGAAAGGTCTTCCTTTGCTGTTGGTTCACCCTCCAATGGTCGCCACGGCCGGCGCACTGTGGCCGGCGCATTGCGCTGATCCAATAGCAGGAGCCAGGTACTTATCCTGGTCTCCCATGGGGTGCAGGGCCCAAGGACTTGGGCCATCCTCCACTACACTCCCTGGCTACAGCAGAGAGCTGGCCTGGAAGAGGGGCAACCGGGACAGAATCCGGCGCCCCAACTGGAACTAGAACCCGGTGTGCTGGTGCCGCAAGGCGGAGGATTAGCCTAGTGAGCCGCGGCACTGGCCCATCTCCAGTTTTATTGATTTGGGTCTTCTCTCTCCTTTTTCTGTTTAATTGGGCCAATGGTGTCAATTTTGTTTATTTTCCCAAAAACCAGCTCTTGATTTTGCTAATCTTTTGCGTTGTTTTTTGGGGATTCAATTTTGTTGATTTCTTCTCTAATTTTAATTATTTCTTTTCTCCTACTAGCTTTGGGTTTGGTTTGCTGTTGTTTTTCTAGATCCTTGAGTCGCATTGATAGCTCATTTATTTGGTGCCTTTCCAATTTCTTGATGTAGGTGCCAATTGCTATAAACTTTCCTCTTAACACTGCTTTTGCTGTATCCCATAAGTTCCTTTATGCTGTGTCATTGTCTTCATTTGTTTCCAGAAATTTTTTGATTTCTCTCTTGATTTCTTCTACTATCCACTGTTCATTCAGGAGCATGTTATTCTGTCTCCATGTGTTTGTTATGTCCTAGTGATTCCTGATTTGCTCATTCCTGGCTTCATTCCACTGTGGTCTGAGAATTTGCTTGATATGATTTTGATTTTTTTGAATTTTCTAGGACTTCCTTTATGGCCTAGCATCTGATCAATCCTAGAGAAAGTTCCATGAACTGCTGAGAAGAATGTGTATTCTGCAACTGTGGGATGAAAAGTAGATATCTGTTAGGTCCATTTGGTCTATAGTGTTGATTAAATCTGCTGTTTCCCTGTTGATTTTCTGTCTGGTTGATCTGTCCATTTCTGAAAGTGGGCTATTGAAGTCCCCCATTACTATTGTATTTGAGTCTGTGTCTCCTTTTAGATCCCTTAACTTTTTTTTAAATAGCCAGGTGCCCTGTAATTAGGTGCATATATGTTTCTAAAAGTTACATCTTCCTGTTGAATTGATTCCTTAATCATTACATGTGCCTTTCTTTGTCTCTTTTAACAGTTTTTGTGTTAAATTCTATTTTGTCTGATATTCGGATGGCTACACCAGCTCTCCCCACGGACCACACAAAGGATCTGTGCAGTCCTCTGCGTAAGCTCAGATTCCCCAGCAGTGTCCCTCACCAGGTAAGCAGGGAGCCCTGAGCTGTGGAGCCTCCCACAGTGGCTGCCCAGAGTCCCAGCCACACCATGAGTCCACCCACGCAGTCGCAGCATTTTCACAGCCCGAGCACGGAGCCCCCGTCTGTTCTCCCCACCAGACTCAGGAGTCTGCTCTTGGCTACTCGCTGGGCACAGCCACAATCTGGCACAGCTGTTACGTATGTCCAAAATGGTGACTGCTGTCTATCAGCTTGTTACAGGACGCCATTTCAGGGTGACCAGGGAGAGAGAAACGTGCCGCACCTTTGTTTTTTCTCCTCTAGTTTTGCAGGTACGTTATCCCCCACAGGGTTCCAGGCCAGATCCCTCTAGGCTGTTCCTGCAGCTTTTTCGCCAGTGGCTTGGGCTGCTGCAGTCTGGAGTCACCTCACTCTCCAATGCTGGTGCAGAGGCTCTCAGCTGCTGGGGTCCTGAGTGTGCTGACCTTAGTATTTTAAGAGAATACAGTAAAAATAACCTATTGAAAAGCAGCAACAGTGACTTCTGTTCATGCTAGGCAGGTCACTGCTCTGTTCTTTTGTAATGTGCCTGAATTCTAGAGGGACGTATATAAGGATAATTTTTAACACTCACTGGGTGAGGGGCCGGCCTGTGGCATAGTGGGCTAAGCCTCCACCTGCAGTGCCAGCATCTTATATGGGTGCTGATTCCTGTCCCAGCTGCTTTTCTTCCCATGTAGCTCTCTGCTGATGGCCTGGGAAAGCAATGGAAGACGGCCCAAGTGCTTGAGCCCCTGCACCCATGTGGGAGACACAGATGGAGTTCCACACTCCTAGCTTCAGCTTGTCCCAGCTCCAGCCATTTGAGGAGTAAACCAGCAGATGGAAGACCTCTCTCTCTTTCTCTTTCTCTCTCTGCCTCTGCTTCTCTCTGTGTGTGACTTTCAAATGAATCAATAAGTCTTAAAAAAAAAAAAAGCAAATATTGGAGAAACACAGCAGATCCCTCTGAGTCATGTACCCCAGCCCTCTGGGATGGGGGGAGGGGATGGAAGGCAAGAGGGAGGCAGCTTCTTGGAGGGAGGGGGTGGTGGTCCTCCATGGAAATAGAGGATGAATGGGAAGCAGATACTCATCCCACCAGCGCCAGACCGTTAGCAAGGGCAGAGCTACACCTGGAAAATGCAGCCTCAGTCCTGGTTAGAGAAGTTACAGTGAGGGAGAGTGACAGGGAAGTTTAGAGCAAAAACAATTTAACAAATAATGTAAATTCAAAACAAAGATAAAGCTCTGAAATGATGCTAAGTCAAATAACCAGAGTTTTTTTTTTTAAGGAATAATTTATTTATTTGAAAGAGTTACAGAGAGAGAGAGAGAGAGAGAGAGAGAGAGAGAGAGAGAGGTCTTCCATCTGCTGGTTCACTCCTCAAATGGTGGCAATGGCCAGAGCTGAGCTGACCCAAAGCCAGGAGCCAGGAGCTTCTTCCAGGACTCCCACGTGGGGGCAGGAGCCCAAGCACTTGGGCCATACTCTGCTGCTTTCCCAGGCCATAGCAGAGAGCTGGATGGGAAGTGGAGCAGCCGGGACTCGAACCAGTGCCCATATGGGATGCTGGCGCCGCAGGCCAGGGCTTTAACCCACTGCACCACAGCGCTGGCCCATTTTGTTTTTTACTTGCAGAAGTATATGGATGTTATAAAATGCAAATCCCTAGTCCTGCTAATGAATGCTCCCACACACATTCTGTAATTGAGCGTGCTCATGGATGAACGGCCTGCCTCTGGTTCCCTGCTCCTCGTCTTCCTTCCACCACAATACAATCTGCAGGGGGAACAAAATAAAGAAAATTGCCTTTTTTTTTTTTTAAGATTTGTGTATTTGAAATACAGAGTTACAGAGAGAGGTACAGACATCCTGAGGTCTTCCATCTGCTGCATCACTCCCCAAATGGCTGCAACAGCTGGAGCTGAGCGGATCCAAAGCCAGGAGCCAGGACTTTCATCCAGGTCTCCCACGCACTTGGGCCATCCTCTGCTGCCTTCTCAGGCAAATTAGCAGGGAGCTGGATTGGAAATGGAGCAGTCAGGATGCCAACTGGCAACCATGAGTGACGCCAGCGCTGCAGGCTGGGGCAGTAACCTGCTGTGCCATATTGCTGGCCCCAGAAAATTTCTTAAAGAAAAGTTTCTATATGGATAAAGAATAGTCACAGTAAGAAAATGCATAATTGTGGTAATGGGCAGTATCTACTGAGCAGGGAGCGTATGTTAGTCACTGTAGTAAATAAGACAATCATTTCAATCTTGTAACTCTCCTGTGAGTTGGGATTTTGATTCTGCTTACTTGCAAGTGAGAAAACCAAGGCTGGGAGGGATGAATGATTTGCCCCCGTTCTGGCTAAGGCCTTGATTTCAGAATCTGCATTCTTAAAATTCTAGGTACCGGGCCGCCGGTGCTGTGGTACAGCGGATTAAAGCCCCAGCCTGCAGCCTTGGCATCCCATATGGGTGCTGGTTCGAGTCCCAGTTGTTCCACTTCCGATCTAGCTCTCTGCTATGGCCTGGGAAAGCAGCAGAAGATGGCCCAAGTCCTTGGGCTCCTGCCCCACTTGCGAGAACCAGAAGAAGCTCCTGGCTCCTGGCTTCGGATCGGCACAGCTCTGGCCGTTGCGGCCCTCCGGGGAGTGAACCAACGATGGAAGACCTCTCTCTTTCTCTCTCTCTCTGTCTGCCTCTGCCTCTCTGTAACTCTGGCTTTCAAATAAAATAAATAAATATTTTTAAAAAATTCTAGGCGTGGCTTTCACTTTTCGTTAATTATTTGACTATTTTTTAATTTAAGCACCATGATTTCTTGTGGCGCATTATTTTATATTTGGTACTGTGGGCAATAAAGCACACTCGAAGCTGGCTTTTTTTTTTTTAATTTAATTATTTTTTGACAGGTAGAGTTATAGACAGTGAGAGAGAGAGACAGAGAGAAAGGTCTTCCTTTGGTTGGCTCACTCCTCAAACGGTCGTCACGGCCGGCGCTGCGCCAGTCTGAAGCCAGGAGCCAGGTGCTTCCTCCTGGTCTTCGATGTGGGTTCAGGGGCCCAAACACTTGGGCCATCCTCCACTGCCTTCCATGGCCACAGCAGAGAGCTGGACTGGAAGAGGAGCAACTGGGACTGGAACCCAGGCCCATATGGGATGCCGACGCCACAGGCCGAGGATTAACCAAGTGAGCCATGGCGCTGGCCCTGAAGCTGGCTTTCTCTCCCTGTTTTTTCTCCAACTGTCCTACCCCATCTGCAACACAAGGCCTCTCTTCCTGCTCTGGTCCATCAGGGACATCGGACTCTGACTCTGGATGGAGCAAACTTCCTCTGATAGTCATTTCTGGATTGCAGCTGACCCTGGCAAATAAATCTCAAGCAACAACTATGCACATTGATCATTTGAAAATCTGCAAGAAAATGCCAATCCATGAAGCACATCTGCAAATGTAACTGCAATATTTAAATTGTGACCCAGGAAAATGTCTCTGCTGAGGGTGTTTCCTGGTGGATGTGGTTCAAAGAAATCTGACACCCTTGTCTACACTGGCTGTGTGTGTCCTCCTTTTACGGGAGCTCTTGTTTTAGGCTTTCTCACAGCTCTTCCCCTGGTCCAGCCTCAGCTCATGTACCCTCATCCCACACCCACTGGATTGGGCCAGTCTTCCTCCAATGAAGATCTATCAGCATAGGTCTTTTCCTTCTCTGGTTACTGGTTGAGAATTGCATTGGTGCTGCTTCTGCTTATTATCTTAGCCCTTCTTAAGTTCACCAGTGAGCTGTCGTTCGAGTCTTCCAGGCTCATCACATGGCCAGCCTGCCAGTAGATCCGCGATAAGCTCGGCTTTGATATCTGGGAAGTGTATGCTTTCATCTGATATCCATGAACTGTGTTTTGTCACTTGTGTTTGGCCTCCCGGTTGGCTATTGATGTATTTCTTTCCTTATTATCTGGAGTAGCAGTCCAGCTTTTTTGATAATGCTTTCCCTTTGGTCTATTTTTTTGGGACAAATTCTTCCAAATATATTTGTTCTTAAAGGGTATACAGGTGCTCCTGTCCTTAGCTTGTTACAGTTAGTATACACAGGGTGAAGTTCATTGTTGATAATGGACGCGCATCTACATTTCAAATTGTCCTCCTGATAGTTTTATTGTTTTCCTAATGAGAATTTGGTTGATAAGGTTGCCATTTGAATTTTGAAAGTGATTGTCAAAGATGTGACACCTGGGACCCTGCAGTGCCAGCATCCCTTATGGGCGCCAGTTTGAGTCCCGACTGCTCCACTTCCGATCCAGCTCTCTGCTATGGCCTGGGAAAGCAGTAGAAGATGGCCCAAGTCCTTGGGCTCCTGGACCCATATGGGAGACCCAGAGGAAGCTCCTGGCTCCTGGCTTCAGATCAGCTCAGCTCTGCTATTACGGCCAACTGGGGAGTGATAGAAGACATTTCTCTCTGCCTCTCCTCTCTCTGTGTAACTCTTTCAGATAAATAAATAATTTTTTTTTTTTTAAAGATGTGATACTCAAAGAGCCGGTTCTGTCATTTGCTTGCTGTTCTCCTGTGGCTTCTTTGCAGAGGATTCTTACACAACCATTTGTTCTGCGAGAGTCGAATTAAATCTAGATAATGTAGTCAGAAAGCCTGTTTCACTGAATGTAGTAATGTTTCAACATGTTGACCGGTGCCAACTCCTGGGAATGGGAAGAGGACATCTCTGTTGCACGAGGGCATGGGACTACACCACGGACTGAGTGCCGGGCCCTCCATCGTGGATAGAACATATTAGTTGAGGTTAATGCCTTTCTTTTTACATTAGAATCAGGCATAAGTAGATGTCTGAATGTTTTCTTCTGCATCCCCAATGGGCTGGCTTGCACTATCTTTGGAGTATACACACTCCTGGGAGGCACTGTCCTTCTGCAGAAATTACGAGTCCAGAGAACAGTTTCTCACGTAAGCAAGGATGTTTCCCTTGAAAAAAGGCCTGCTCATTTCAGTTGCTCAGCCATTTTTATCAAAAATGCAATGACTTTGAAATGAATTGTCTTTAGAGAGATCCATAATTTGCAAGCAAAATCTCCACTCTACAAAATGTGAAATGTTCTAAGCAACAGCTGTGAGCATTTCAAACGTGCACTATTTCTTAACGGTTCAACTGTTGCCAAGGGAAATTGAGTTGGCTTGAAAATCTTCCTTGGTTTTAAGTCTGCATTTTTATCCCGAGATGCAGGAACCAGTTCTGCTTGGCTGGGACACTGAACTTTCATGAAGACTGTACGGGAAGCGGAGACCCGAAATGGAAGTTTCTTGAAGGCAGAACTAGTCCCGTATTCCAGTCTTCAGGGCTTAGTGGTAATGAACTTGCTCAGAGTCAAAACCAACAGGAGTGATACCAGCGCAGCAGCCAATCACCTGAAGTCAGCAGGGGGAGCCTGCTTCATGGAAGTCATCTTCCCGTTCCGCATTCCCAAGGCAGGGATATTTTTATCTTTCATGGCACAAAATAATTATTTATTTATTTTTCACCTAAGAGCCATTTCTGGCAGTGTACACGGAAATCGGCACTACCTGAGAGCTAAAGAACAGAATCGAGAACACAAATGCGTTTTGTTGGTTGTCAGTTGTACTCATGGTAAATACTTTTATTTTAATACAGTCCCGACTCCCTAACTGTGTGGATATCATGATGTGCTGCCGAGGGGGAAACCTAGGTTACAGAACGACACAGATGATCAGAAATTAAATAAATAAACACAAAAAACCAAACCCACTGGGAAGACGTACACTAAGATGAGCGATATGAATAATGCTTATTTTTTTAAGTGCTCCCCCCCCCAATTATGCAAGTTTTGAACAAATGCTACTCTGACGTTCGTGATTCACATTAAAACTTTCTTCCCTGAAAAGATGTGTGTAGCGTGCATTCGAATAGACAGAGAAGCCAAGAACATTCGCTGGCGACGCTCCACTTGGCCTAGGGCTCGCCGAGGGTGCCGACTCGTCTCGAAACAGCTCGTCACTCGTCCTAGACAGAGTGAGGGGACGTCTGCGTGAACTCTCCGGGGTCCGGCGCGAACACCTCGCACGCTCCCACGGCCCGCCCGAGCGCCGAGGCCGGCAGGGGCTTCCGGGAGTGGACTGACGTCGAGGGAAAAGGACGGCGGGCGACGGGGCGCTCGGCCCGGGCCCGGGGTCGGATGTCGGAGCCAGGCCTCCCGCCCGGAGCGGCTGCGGGGTGGCACCGCGGGCTCCCAGGGACCCCCGTGCAGCGGCGCACAGGTGCGGGAGCCGGCTCTCCCGTCTACGCAGCGCGGGGTCCCGTCCTGAGCCGGCCTCGCTAGTCGCTGAGGGCTGCGAGATCGAGGCTCAGGGGGGCTGCCCCGCCCTTGCTCTGGGAATCCTGAGGGAAGACGACCGCCGCCCAAAGCCTCCGCACGGCGCGCAAGCCCAGCCCGCGGCGCTGCCGGCCGCACGCCTCCCGGGTTCTTTAAAGCGCTCCTGTTCGGCCTAGCGGAGGCAGCGACCGCCACCGCGAGCCCGCACCCGGCCGCCCGGCGGAAGCGGCAGCGGCGCGGCCGGAGATCGCGGCTGCATCCGGGTCCCTCAGGCCTCGGCCCAATCCTCGACCTCCGCTCTTCCCACCCCTCCTGTTTCTCCGCCCCCTCCCGCCGCCAATCCCCGATCAGCTCTCAGCCTAACATGCTGGCAGGGGAGTGAAGGCGGATCCCGGCCAATGAGGCCTCGCTTCCCGTTTGAAGTCTCCAGTGGGCGGGCGCCGGAGGCGGGCGCTGCTGGTCAGAAGGTTCGGTTGAGCGTGTGCCATGGACTCAGCCGCCCGGTGATATTGACAATAGGAGAGAGAAAGGGGCATTGACGGGGACCCACCGCGGGTAGCGAACGGCGGCTCTGGCAGCGGCGGCTCCAGCTCCAGCGGCTCCTCTTTCTCCTGCCTCCTCCGCCGGCTGCCGCTGCGGATTCAGTCTTCCTCCCTCCCTTCCCCCCTCCCCACGTCGCCGCCGCCGCCGCCGCCGCCGCCGGGTCCGGGGCTACGAGCAGAGGCGCCGCCCGCCGGGAATGTGAACGCGGAGCCTCAGGCGGAGCCGCTACGGAGTCGGGTGCCGATTTGATGGGACGGGCCCGCGGGGGAGGATCGTGAGGCCGCCGCCGCCGCGCTGAGGTTCAGGTCCGGCCGTGAGGCCTAGAGGCGCCGCCGCCGCCGCCGCCGCCGCGGAGCCGGAGGGACGCCGCACCGGACCGCCGTCGCCCCGGGCTCCCCGCCGCTGCCCGCCCGGACCCCGCCCGCACGCCCGCCCCCTGGAAACCACACGTCGTCTTCGGATTCCTCCCCAGAAGCTTCAAGGTAACTTGGTCCCTGCAGCCCCGCGCGGCTCGCCGGCTTCCCCTTCCTCCTGGACGGTCCTCCCGGGGGGCACCCCGCAGGGCTCCGGGCCGCAGAAGGCCCGGCCGGGGCCGGCCAGGGGTGCGGTGGGGTGGGGTGCGCCGGAGCCCCGCGCGTCCCACTTGTCTGATTGACCTGCAGATGCCTCGCTCCCGGCGCCTCCTCCCCCTCTTCCTCCTCCTCCTGGCCTCGGGGGCGTTTTCTCGTCCGGGCAGGGCAGGGGCAGTAAGGGGGCTTGGGGCAGCGGGCAGGACGCCGTAGCCGCCTGGCTGCTCCGGGGCTTGGGATGCGTGGGGTGGGAGCGAAGGGATTTCGGGCTGCAAGTACCCCCTCCCCGTCTCCCTCTCCCCGCTCTCCCCTTCGGATTACCCTGAGCCTTGGAAATGCCCCGTGCCCGCTGTTAGAGGATAATAGGGCTTCGGGCGTCCTGGCCCAGGGCGAAACCTGTTTCCCAGGGCTTTGGCGGACTCGCTGCTGCCGAACGTTCAGTCCTGCAATGCTTTAGGGTTGAGATCTCTGACGTTTTATTCTGGGCCGCGAGCATAAGGGGCGAATGGTTTTTTTTTTGGGGGGGGGGGCATTGCAACCCGTAGTCCTCTTTAGAGGTGGGAATGGAGAATAAAGACGAGATAGAAGGAGTGATGGAAGCAAGATTTACCGGAATCTTGCGCTGTTGGGTTACAGTAAAATCTAAGTAATTCCAATGTAATACCTGATGAGAAAATCGGCCCTAAATAGGCAGCAAACAGAGGTGATGTGGAGCTGCTTGCTGCTGCAGTCATTGTATTTTAAAGTCATCTTTTCGTTTTCTATAGTCATTCGTAGTGTGCAATTACATTTTAAAGATCTGCCACATATTTTATGCTAAACTAGGCAGATGAAAAGAAAAACACCTTTTTTCTTAAAAAAAAAGAGAGAGAGAACCAAAGAAGACTTAAAGTTCCAAACCTCCACATCATTTTTTTAGGTGTTATTTTTACTTTGTCAGAATCTGTGTACATAATCAGGTTAACTTTTAATTCCTACATGTTCAGGAAGAGCCCCTCTCACTCTTCAGAAGTTTAAAAACACTTGCGTTGTGTGTTAGGTGAGTAATTGCGTTCCAGCCCCCCACCCCCACCCCGTGGGTGATTTCTGTCTCAGTGTGCCGTGAACCCTGCGTGGAGCCTCAGTACCATAGAGACGATGGCCTCTGTATAGGTAGTGAATGAAATTGAACTTCATGCTTGGCACTTTTAGGAAACAGCTTTCATTTGAGGGGGTTCAAGAATGCCAAAGAACTATCTAGCCCTATCGGTTTGATGGAATTACAATTGGTGTTTGACAGTGAACTTCAGGGTCTAAACCTCTGGGGAACTCAACTTGGTTGTCTGAAGTAGGCTGTGGAGTTACGTTTTCAGTTCAGCTCTGGTGCTTGATTTCATCATAGGTTCCTTTATTAAGCTTTAATAACTTTAGGTGACTTCATTACAAAGAAGACTTCTTTGAAATGATTTTAATTATGCCTTTTATGTGTTCTGTTTAATCTAGCCTGTCCTCATTTGCAGTGTGGTGCTTTATCATAGCTAGCACAGCACATTGCTTTAAAAGTCGTGCTTAGAGTGTCATCGTGATTGTGAATTTCACCTTGCTCTGATACCCTGGTGTGGATTGTTGGAGACCAAAAAGGATTCTAGCTCCAGAGCCCATTCATAATATTAAATACCTTGGGAAAAATGGATCAGTGGACGTTTTCCAGCGGCAGAACCACTCCAGAATTACTTCCAGAGACTCGAGATGAGAAGAGCTGTGCAATTAGGAAGTAGGCAGACGGCACAGAGTTCTCCAAGTCCACATAAGCATCCACGATGCTTACAGCAGAGTGGTGTGGTGTTAGATTTAGGGTATTGCCTGCATGATAGTTGCATCTTTTTTTTTTCCACCAAATTCTCATATTTTACCACTGACATAGGACTTCTGTTAACTGACTTCGTTTGCTTTCTTGTTGAGCACATATTTTACCACTGACATAGGACTTAGTTTCATGAATATTATATATGGAAGCACTGTCATTTCTGTAACTCTGCTTGGGCACTTGCTGATGACACCTCTTTCTCTTCAGTAGGGATATGTCCTCAGCACCAACTACTCCTCCATCAGTGGATAAAGTAGACGGATTTTCTCGGAAGTCCGTCAGAAAAGCGAGACAGAAGAGGTCGCAAAGTTCCTCACAGTTTAGGTCTCAAGGCAAGCCTATTGAGCTAACACCTCTGCCGCTGCTCAAAGGTAAGGCTCCTGACAAGGTGATGCAGTTTGCCAGGGGTCTGTCTGTATCTGTGTAATTTCATTTTCGTAGAGTTTCGTATCTGTTAAGATTCTGTTGCACATTGGAGGGATGGGAGGCAGCAAACACATTGAAGTTGCTGGTAGGTGATCAGGTAACGCTCACCTTTTAAGGGGCTCAGTTTAATCTAAAGAGCTGTAGACAAGGAAAAGAAATGTATTGTCTGGGAGCCTGCTCACGTTGATGAGTAGAAAGCTTACAGGTGTCTGCGCCTGGTTTTCATGTTTCTTCTGTTGACCTTTAGGTGAATCCGGCAGGTACAAGGACAACTATAAACTGTGCTGTGTTGGTCAGAGAGAAGACTTTTGTAGTGAAGGAGATAAATACAGCTAACTTACATGTAGAGAAGTGTTTGGCGACTTTAGTTTTTAAAAATCAAGAAAAAAAAGAGTTTGTAATAGATGATATTCATTCTTGCCTTTGGGTAGTACAAAATAGAGAAGATGCATGATGGTCATACTTGCTTAATACTTTTTTCTTCGGAATGGGTGAAGAAGTTTTTAATGTGAGCACTGTTTTTTCTAAATTAGATCTTTTTAGAATCTAGTGTACAGATACTTTTTTTCCCTTTTAATTTTAAGTTCATCTGCTTGCTTCCTCTTTCTGGGGAGAAATTGTTTGAAATGTATCCAAACCTAACTGTTATAGTGTAGAAGCTGTCAGAATTCCCTCTAAGGATGGAGTTGTGTCTGCGGAATGCTTCCAGTGGGAAGACAGGAAACAACGCCACAGTGGACGCCAGTGGCTCAGAGGAAATGAGACAACTTGCTTTACTTCATTAATACACTTTTTTTTTTCTGTAACACTGTGTGAAGTCAGATTTTAAAAGACAACTGGAATGTACCTGGAAAAAACTCCTGAAAACTTAGCTTAGGACATTTCAAGCTGCTATTTTTTTCCTTTTTTTAAAAAAAGGGAGGGAGATTCATAAATAGGATTCCAGTGTGGAGACTTGAAGTCAGTGGAAACTAAATACTGACTACCATAAAGGTGATGGATCTACCAGGTAGGAAGGATGAACTCTTAAGTTTCAAGGAAGAAAATTTTGGCTGAACATTTTCCGGCTCAACATGAAAATAGTTTGTATGAGCCTTTGGAAGAAAAATGAGGAGGAATTGTGAGGCTAAAATTCATGGTGCTTTGACAAATACAAATTTGGGAGAGAATACTGGGTTTTTAGTGATGCGTTTAATCTCAGGTAGACACGTAATAGCTGCTAAGCATCTGTGTCCGGCAGAACTTTATTTTGAGGAAACAGATTAAGCTTTTTCATGATTCGAAGGAATTTTAAAACTTTTATTAAAAGTAATTTCTTGGGACTATGGTAAACACTTAGAGTGTAACTAGTCAGTCATAGGATATTGACATACAGGTAGGAAAGAGGTGTAAAGAGAACTCGGACACGTATTTTAATGATGTGCTTCCCTTTTCTCACTGCGTCTCACTTTGGTAAAACAGGCATGGCATAAAATGGGCGAGTTCAACCATTCTGCAGTTCAGTGGTATTAAGTGCATTCACAGAGCTCCCCGGCCATCTCCACCTGGTATTGCTAGAGCCTTTTCATCTCCCCCTACAGAAATTCTACCTGTTAAACACCTCCTCCCTCTTCCCCGCAACCACCCAAACCCTGGCAGCCGCCATCCTACCTTTGGTCCGCCCCAGTACCTCCTGTAAGTGGAGTCCTGCCAGTATTTGTCCTTTTGTGACTGGCTTATTTCACTTAGCCTTACGTCTTCAGTGTTCATTTGTGTGGTAGCATGTGTCAGAATTTTTGTCTTTTTAAAGGCTGAATGATGCTTCCTTGTGTGTACCACACATGATGCTTACCCGTTCATCCGTCAGTGGACATTTGGGTTGCTTTTACCTTTTGGCTGTGTAGATAATGCCGCTGTGAGCATGGGTGTACAACATCTGTTTGAGAGCTTGCTTTCATTTTTGGGGGGTGTATACCCCAAAGTGGAATTGCTGGATCTGATATTTGATTTCTTGAGGAATTGCCATAAAGTTTTCCACAGCAGCTGTGTCACTTTTCATTCCATCAGGAATGCACCAGGATTCCAGTTCCTCCAGCATCCTCACAGATCTTTGCTGTTTTTTTTTTTTTAAATAGCTGTTATAATGGATATGAAGTGGTATTTCATTGTGATTTTCATTTGCATTTGATTAGTGAAGTTCAGCACCTTTTCATGTGCTTATTGGCCATTTGGGTGTCTCTCTTTTTTTTTTTTTTAAGATTTTATTATTTATTTGAAAGAGTTATAGGTAGAGAAAGAGAGAGAGAGGCAGAGATTTTTTTAAATAAGTCTAGTCGTATTTAAAGTTTTCTAGGAACTCTGCTGTCCAGCATTTCTTTTGTGTGTGTGTGTGTGTGTGTGTTTGTGTGTGTGTGAACTTGTATACTTTGTGAGTGTGGGAGAACTGGAGAGGGCAGTAGGACTAGGTGTACCAAGTAAACCTAATTCCAGAATGACTAAAAGTGATTCTTGTATAATCAACACATTCTGGGTAAATATTCTGGGATGTATTCCATCAGTTAGATTCCCACACTTGTCTATAGAAAGCATAAAGAAGAATAATCAGGCACAGATTTCAGAAATATGTATTTGTTCTTGATTTTTGTGGTGAATATGAAGAGTTTGCTAACTGACATTTGTTTTCCTTATAGTGCATCAGCTTTTGTTTGTGTGTTGCCTCCTTGCTAACTTTAGGAAATAATTTATGGACTATAAAGAAAATACAGGAAGATTTTCTTTTCTAGGTTTCTCTTTGGCATTGCCTTAGGTTTTTCCTAAGTAAATGCATGCCAAAGGATAACAATTTATTTTTTTCTAGTGTTTCTTTGACTAAATTAGAAAGTTTGAGTTAATTTTATTTAAGACACATAATATGCAGTAGAATTTTGTGAGTTATTTAAAAGAACAAAGTAGAAGACTTGTCCTGAAGGACTTAGTTTTAGGGAATTTGACAATGGACATTGCATAAATAACAGAATTATGTAACTCATCTTTTTAATCTAATTTTTGAAAGCTCAGAGCTTATGAAATTCATTAGTCATTTGTATACATTATCAGAATGTTTATTATAGGCATTGTGATATTTGATTGGCAGACTTAGGCATACCACGTCAATCTATGCATTTTGACAGGACGTTCATGTTTAGAACTAGAACATAGAGTAAAGGGAAAGAAAAGGAAAGTATCTGTTTTGTCCTTTTTCTGATAGGTGGGTGGCATTTTGAAATTTGTGTCAGTGTTATTTCTGTGAAAGCAACACCAGCATGTGCTTCTTTGTAGACAGACAGCGAGTGGCCCAGCTTTTTTTCAGCTAGATGTATGAAATTATGTGGTTGAACTTTGTAGATAAAGACTTTTGAATTGTTTCTGGCTGTGTGTACTTCTGAAAGGGTTTTTGGAAGAACCCTAAAATTTTTGAATCTGACTCTTACTCATAGAAAACCTGGTAGAAGTTTAGTGTTCTATGATTACACTTGATCTTAGCCAAAAGGCTGAGAAGCAATTTTTTTTTTAAAGATTTTTAAGATTTATTTTATTTATTTGAAAGACAGTTACAGAGAGAGAGAGAGAGAGACAGAGGTTTTGCATTCCCTGGTTTGCTCCTCAGATGGTTGCAACGGCTGGAGCTGAGCTGATCTGAAGCCAGGAGCTTCTTCTGGGTCTCCCACCTGGGTCAGGGGCCCAAGGACTTGGGCCATCCTTTGCTGCTTTCCCAGATGCATTAGCAAAGAGCTGGATGGGAAGTGGAGCAGCCTGGACTCTAACCGGCGCCCAAATGGGATGTCTGTGTTGCAAGTGGAGGATTAACCTGCTACACCCCAGCGTCGGCCCCTGTTTCCTGGCTTTTATTCCAGGTTTTTGCTCCTGCATAACTTAAGATTTCAAAGCAAGGACAAAAGTAAAGTGCAGTAATGGGAGCAGGATGTATTTAAATGTGAGTACCCATTCAGGCATGAGTGCAGGCAGCCCTACTGAAAGAGAAGGCCACCCTCCCAACCCCTCCCCAGAGTAGGGGTTCCCTCTATTGGTAGGGGCCTGCCCTAATTGACTATACAAACAGGGTGGAGTTGGGGTACAGTTTGGTGCCCATGTTGTTCTCTGGGAAAGTTTTAGGGACATCTCCATGTAGAGCTCAGTGTATGTTGTTCTTGGCATCCTGCTCTTTGTCCAGTAGCAGGCTCAGTGCATCATGGGAAAGTGAGTGTGCTAGATTGGCACGTGACGGGGTGGAGTTAGGGTTCAGGGCCACAGACAGAAACTACAGAAAATCTCCCAGCTCATTTAGTTCTTGTCCGACTTCTTGCCCATCCTATATTATTATGTGTGTGAGAAGAAAATATCTGGATGCTTTCTTTGTACTTGCATAGTAGGATGTGAGGCAAGCTTTACAGTTATTGAGGTACATCAGTGAGTAACGACAGTCAGACTAAACACTTAAGCAACACATGCACACTCACTTCCGTTAATAATGATTAGTGGTAGTGGTAGTGGCAGTGGTTGGTAGTGGTAGTGGTAGTGCTTGGTAGTGCTAGTGCTTGGTAGTGGTAGTGGCAGTGGTTGGTAGTGGTGGTGGTTGGTAGTGGTGGTGGTTGGTAGTGGTTGGTAGTGGCTTTGGTTGGTAGTGGTAGTGGTAGTGGTTGGTAGTGGTAGTGGTTGGTAGTGGTAGTGACAGTGGTTGGTAGTGGTAGTGGTTGGTAGTGGTAGTGGCAGTGGTTGGTAGTGCTAGTGGTAGTGGCAGTGGTTGGTAGTGGCAGTGGTTGGTAGTGGTAGTGGTAGTGGTAGTGGCAGTGGTTGGTAGTGGTAGTGACAGTGGTTGGTAGTGGTAGTGGTTGGTAGTGGTAGTGGCAGTGGTTGGTAGGTAGTGGCAGTGGTTGGTAGTGGTAGTGGTAGTGGTTGGTAGTGGTAGTGGCAGTGGTTGGTAGTGGTTGGTAGTGGCAGTGGTTGGTAGTGGCAGTGGTTGGTAGTGGTAGTGGTTGGCAGTGGTAGTGGTTGGTAGTGGCAGTGGCAGTGGTTGGTAGTGGTAGTGGTTGGTAGGTAGTGGTTGGTAGTGGTAGTGGTTGGTAGGTAGTGGTTGGTAGTGGTAGTGGCAGTGGCAGTGGTTGGTAGTGATAGTGGTAGTGGTTGGTAGTGGTAGTGGCAGTGGTTGGTAGTGGTTGGTAGTGGTAGTGGGTGGTAGTGGTAGTGGCAGTGGTTGGTAGGTAGTGGCAGTGGTTGGTAGGTAGTGGTTGGTAGTGGCAGTGGTTGGTAGTGGTAGTGGTAGTGGCAGTGGTTGGTAGGTAGTGGCAGTGGTTGGTAGTGGTAGTGGCAGTAGTTGGTAGTGATAGTGGCAATGGTTGGTAGTGGCAGTGGTTGGTAGTGGTAGTGGGTGGTAGTGGTAGTGGTTGGTAGTGATAGTGGCAGTGGTTGGTAGTGGCAGTGGTTGGTAGTGGTAGTGGGTGGTAGTGGCAGTGGTTGGTAGTGATAGTGGCAGTGGTTGGTAGTGGCAGTGGTTGGTAGTGGTAGTGGGTGGTAGTGGCAGTGGTTGGTAGTGATAGTGGCAGTGGTTGGTAGTGGTTGGTAGTGGTAGTGGGTGGTAGTGGCAGTGGCAGGGGTAGTACCTCCTTAGGTGATGATTTATGTTCCCTCCCTACCCCGCCCTCCCATGCCTGATTTCCCTCTTTCTTTGACTTAAATGATTCAGTTTCAAGGGAATGATTCAATTTGCATGAAATATTTTTGAAAAAGACTACCTCTTTGAAGATGCTGTTGCAGTAAAAGTGATCATTATTGCTAGCCTCACAATTCATTGTATGTTTCTGAGGCATTTTGTGGGTAGTTTGGACATTCACTGTTTAACTTTCCAATTACTGTGATGACTGGAGGCAGGCACCATGTAGCAGAAAGAAACTTTTTTTAAGACTTACTTATTTGAAAGGCAGAGGGAGAGAGAGAGAGGAGAAAGAAGTTTTGCATCCTCTGGTTCACTCCCTAAATGGCCCCAATAGCTGAGATTGGGCCAGGCTGAAGCTCGGAGCCAGGAGCGTCTTCCGGGTCTCCCACCTGGGTAAAGGGGCCCAAGTACTTGAGCCATCCTCTGATGCTTTCCCTGAGCAGCTGGGATTTGAATCCATGCCCATATGGGATACCAGTGTTGCAGGCGGTGGCTTAACCTACTATGCCACAATGCTGGCCCTCAGAAAGAAGCTCTTTTCAACATTTTATCATTATTTTAAAAAATGTATAAGATTAAGATTCATCTTACATTTTTACTTTTTAGGTTGAAAGTTTATAAGAACTTGACAGATTACAATTTTGACCTAGTTTTTTTGCCTTTCTAATGATTGGGTGGGACAGTTCTTGTCTTTTGTCTGTTTCTGCTTTGTGTAGTTTAAGATAGGAATATGGTGTGCTAATGCTGTAAAGTGCATTTATAAGAATAATCTCTTAGAACATGATGTCCTTTCTCTCTTTCTCTTAAGATTTTATTTTATTTATTTAAGAGAGTCACAGAGAGATGGAGAAAAGAGAGAGAGGTCTTCTATCCACTGCTTCACTCCCCAGATGGCCACATCAGCTGGGGCTGGTCCAGGCGAAGCTAGGAGTCAGGAGCTTTCTCTGGGTCTCCTCCACCTTTCTCTGGGTGCAGGGGCCCAAGCACCTGGCCATCCTCCTGATGCATTTCCCAGGTGCATTACAAGGAGCCGGGTCGGAAGTGGAGTAGCCAGTATTGAACTGGCACCCATATGGGATGCTGGCAGTGGCTAAACCTGCTATGCCATGATGCCAGCCCCTCTTTTTTTAAAGTTTATTTTATTTACTTGAAAGGTAGAGTGACAGAGAGGGGAAAATGAGAGAGAGGTCTTCATCCCTCCGCTGGTTCACTCCTTATATGCTTGCAACAGCCAGGTCTGGCCAGGCTGAAGCCAGGAGCCAGGAGCTTCTTCCTGGTCTCTCAATGTGGATGCAGGGACCCAAGGACTTGGGCCGTCTTCCACTGCATTCCCAGGCTCATTAGCAGGAAGTTGGATCAGCAGTGGAACATCCAGGACATGAACCGGTGCCCATATGGGATGCTGGTGTCACAGGCCGTGGCTTAACCTACTATACCACAGTGCCGGGCCCCCAAAGGTGTTTTTGACTCAAAATAAGGTTAAGAACTGTTGATCGAGTTTGTCCCTTGGTTAATGATGGATGTGTTTTAAGCATCTAGATTGTGGTGTGTACGTGTGTGTGTATGGTTGGTTTTAAAAATAACTAATCTGCTTTTGAACTGGGAGAACATTTGTAAGTCGGTGGTAAAAAGTTCAGTTTTTGCAACCTTTCAAAGTGTGTAGTAATATTTTTCTTTTGAGAAAGAAATTATAAGATCTTGCATAACACCATGTGCCAAACTACATTATTCTCATGTGTGAGACATTATACTCACTTGTAGCAAGGAGGTGTTTCATTCACTGGTAGGCAAGGATTTTTTTTATATGTTCTGATAATTTTTTCTGTAGCATAGCACAAAGTCCCATACAGTCTTATGTGGGCCAAAAGAAATGGAGAATCTAAGTATTCCTGACTTACTGCATCTACCCCTGTGATAGTTGGATAATTAGAGGTTGAGGATCCGTTATCCACAATGCGTGGCCCGGGAGTGTTTCAGGTTTTGGATCTTTTTGGACTTGGAGACACTTGCACATAGTGAAACATCTTGGCAGTGGGACCTGAGTCTGAACACAGAGTCCACTTGTGTCTCCTCTATGCCCCGCACACAGTGATTCACACAGTGATTTTAGTGAGGCTGTGTCCTGTCCCGACAGGTCTGAGGTGGAATCTTCTCCTTTTCTGTGGAGTCATGTTGGCACTCAAGTTTCACGTTTTGGGGCGGTTCAGATTCTGGGTTTTTGGATTAGGGATGCTCAGCCTTCATTTAGTTCTCCACCCAGGGTTCATGGTTTTCTGCTTGGGACAATGTGTGTCATGGGTGGGCTTCAGGGTTCTAAGACCCTTCTAAAATTATGTGTAAAGTTTCCGTGTGCCTTTTTCTTTGAAGGAGAGAATTCATTGTTGTCATCAGATTGTCAAAGATTCAACCCTTCCGTTCCAGTTCTCTTCTCAGAGATGAGAGCTCTTGCTGTAGACTCAGATGGGGGGTGAGTGTGTGTTAGCTGTTGCACATGCATGCCCACGCTGCATTAACCCTCGCCAGGCAACACCGTAAACACAGTGGTGGGCCTGTCCAACATGTAGCCGAGACACGGCATATGAACACTGAAGGACCAAATGAGTGTTCCCGTAAGGTGAGGTGGCCTCTTCTACTGAGAGCTTGCTACTCCTAATTCTGGATCATTCTTCAGAACTGAGCTCAGGGGGCCTCCTTGGGGTCTTCCCTAATGATTTTTTTTTTAAGATTTATTTATTTATTTGAAAGTCAGAGTTACACAGAGAGAGAAGGAGTGGCAGAGAGGAGAGAGGGAGAGAGGTCTTCCATCCTCTGGTTCACTCCCCTAATTGGCTGCAAGGCTGGAGCTGTGCCAATCTGAAGCCAAGAGCCAGGAGCTTCCTCTGGGTCTCTCATGCAGGTGCAGGGGCCCAAGGACTTGGGCCATCTTCTACTGCTTTCCCAGGCCATTGCAGAGAGCTGGATCGGAAGTGGAGCAGCCAGGACTACCTTGGTTAATGATGGATGTGGCTTTACCCGTTATGCCACAGTGCCAGCTCCCCTAATGACTTTTAAAAGTAGTCTGTGAAGTTTCTGTCACGCCGCTGTTTCTTGTAATCTGAGTTGTTTTGTCTTTGTTCACTTGTGTGTTATCCGTCTCCTTTTCCCCATTAAAATATAATCTTCACTGTGGAAGCCTTGTTCTCTTTATCTCCAGGGTCTCAGTCTATGTCTGGTACATAGTTGGCATTCAATAAATATTTTTTCTTCTTTAAAGATTTATTTTACTTATTTGAAAGTCAGACACAGAGGAGAGGCAGAGAGAGAGAGAGGTCTTCCATCCTCTGGTTCACTTCCTAATTGGCTGCAACAGCCGGAGCTGCACCAATCCAAAGCCAGGAGCTAGGTGCTTCCTCTGGGGCTTCCCATGTGGGTGCAGGAGCCCAAGGTCTTGGGCCATCTTCTACTGCTCTCCCAGGCCATAGCAGAGAGCTGGATTGGAAGTGTAGCTGCTGGGATTTGAACTGATGCCACATGGGATGCTGGGACTGCAGACGGCGGCTTTTACCCGCTACATCACAGCGCTGTCCCCTTTGTTTTTTAGTAAACTAATGAACATTATTAGTTGAAATTTAGGTTGATTTAGTTGATTAATAAGTAATAGAAGTATAGGCATTTATTTTTCTTGCTAAAAATATAAAATTTTCCCCTTAAAATACGAATTATACACATTTTATTTTAACTTGTAACTTACACAAAATGATAAATTTGTTTAATAAAAAGCTTTTTAAAAGGATCAAATTGCCAAGCGTTCACGTGAAATCCTGAGTGGCTTTATGCTGTGAGAGTCCTGTGTGTTTCAGATTTAAAAGAGGAGTGGAGGTTTGTGGAAAGAGGATGGAATGCATTTGATATAAGCCAAGCCAAGAGCAGTTCCCTATACCTTGGGGATTCATCACCTCTGTTTTACAAAGTAAAGATGTTAAGTACAGTGAAATCTTGATGTTTCTTTTGGTGTTTGGGGACTGATTATAGGCTAATCTGATCACTAGACTTTATGTAGTTTAAAAGAGAATAGCATATCTGAATATTATAAAGAACTTAAGAGCAGGGGTTTATGGTCAGATTTTCTCTCATTTATAAACTTTATAACACTGTTGGCTTCAAAAAGATAAAAATTCTCGGTATTTAAAAAAGACTTAAGATAGTTCTTTGTAAATGATGATACCCTCTTACTGCTTAAAAATTATTTTCTACTTTTTGTATTTGAAGACTTTTTGCAAACAGATATAGTATCTTATTTTTATGTTACTATGGAATCAAGCATATAATGAACATCTTAATTAATAGAATAATTTTTTTAAGATTTATTTTATTTACTTGAAAGAGTTATGGAAAGGTAGAGAGCAGGTGAGCGAGTGAGAGAGGTCTGCTGGTTTGCTTCCCAAATGGCCGTAATGGCCAGAGCTGAGCCAGTCCAAAGGCAGGAGCCAGGGACTTTTTCCGGGTCTCCCACATGGGTGCAGGGGCCCAAGCACTTGGGCCATCTTCCACTGCTTTCCCAGGCATATCAACAGGGAGCTGGATAGGAAGTGGAGCAGCTGGGACTCGAACTGATGCCCATATGGGATGCCGGCACTGCAGGCCGGGTCTTTAACCCACTGCACCACAGCACCAGTCCCTAGAATAATTTTTGTGTTCATTACCTAGTGAGACAGGTGACCTGTCTCAGCTAAGCATGTAGGTCCTGGGGTCAAGCCTGTGACACTGTGGGTTAAGCTGCCACACCATCATCTCACATCAGAGCGTTTGGGATTGGGTCCCACCCCTGCTGCTGGTTCAGATTTCTACTGTGTGCACCTTAGGAGGCAGTGGGTGATGGCCCAGTCCTTGGGTCCCTGGATGGAATTCCCAGACTGGCTGCTGTGAGCATTTGGGGAGTGAACCAGTGGATGGATGGAAGAGTGTCTCTCTCTCTCTCTCTGTCATTCTTTTTTTTTTTAATTTTATTTATTTTATTTTTTTTAACTTTTATTTAGTAAATATAAATTTCCAAAGTAAAGTTTATGGATTACAATGGCTCCCCCCCCCATAACTTCCTTCCTACCCGCACCCCTCCCGCCTCCCGCTCCCTCTCCCTCTCCCATTCCATTCACATCAAGATTCATTTTCAATTATCTTTATATACAGAAGATCGATTTAGTATATATTAAGTAAAGATTTCATCAGTTTGCACCCACACAGAACATAAAGTGTAAGATACTGTTTGAGTACTAGTTATAGCATTAATTCACAATGAACAACACATTAAGGACAGATCCCACATGAGAAGTAAGTACACAGTAACTCCTGTTGTTGACTTAACAATTTGACACTCTTGTTTATGGTGTCAAAAATCTCCCTAGGCTCTAATCATGAGTTGCCAAGGCTATGGAAGCCTTTTGAGTTCGCTGACTTCGATCTTATTTAGACAAGGTTATGGTCAAAGTGGAAGTTGTTTCCTCCCTTCAGAGAAAGGTACCTCCTTCTTTGATGACCCGTTCTTTCCACTGGGATCTCACTTGCAGAGATCTTTCATTTAGTTGTTGTTGTTGTTGTTGTTTTTTTTTTTTTTTTTTGCCACAGTGTCTTGGCTTTCCATGTCTAAAATACTCTCATGGGCTCTTCAGCCAGATCTGAATGCCTTAAGGGCTGATTTTGTATCATTCTGCTTTTCAAATAAATAAGGATAAAAAAAGGATAAGGAAAGCTCATTGTTTTGGGGAAAATGTGTAAACCCTGAGATGGCAGGTATTTTGGTTTGAATTCTGCATCCACTGCTCAAAACCATGTGAATTCTAAGCCTCAGTTTTATCTGAAACATTGGCAAGTACTAGAGCCTACCTCATAGCATCAGATTAAATACATAATGCAGGTAAAGCATTCAGCTCGGCGCTGGGTATGTTGTAGGAGTCCAAGAATTAGCTACTGCAATGATGGGAAAAATTTCATTGTGGGCTGTGGTTACTGGTGTTTTTCAGTTGATTTTTATTCCCTTAATACATTACATGGATTATTTCCACTTAAGGAAGAAGAATATGGAGTGTGTAGAACTGTGAAAATTAGGCTCTGATTTGACTCTTGGAAAGGAGAACTAGATAAGAAGCAATCTCCGCATTACTGTTTAGTTAATGCCACTTTCAGACCAACTTCTCATTTCAGGAATGAGCACCTAAGGCTAATGTAATTATTTTCAAGGGAAATTCCGCTTGTGGAATAACCAGGTAAAATTACTGTTAAAATTATTTTGGAAGTTGTCCATTAGAGTAGAATCTCCAAACTTTTTTTGAAATGGCTTAAGTCTGTCAGTAAATACAATTCTAGCATTCCCCTTATATTTGTGCTATTATGCAAATATGTAAGTGTGTTAAAATACACAAACACATAATTTTTTCAAAGATTGATTTATTTGAAAGGCAGAGTGAGAGAGGGAGAGCTAGTGAGCAAGAGAGGCCTTGTGTCCACTGGTTCACTCCTTGAATGCCCATGTAAGCCAGGAGTGGACTAGGTGAGCGCTAGAAGCCCAGAACTCCATCTGGGTTTCCCACATGGATGGCAGGGGCCAAGTTCTTGAACCGTCATCTGGTGCCTTCCCAGATGTGTTACCAGGAAGCTGGGTTGGAAGCAAAGAAGCCAGGGACTTAAACTAGCACTCCAGTATGGGAAGTGGGCATCCTGAGCGGCGGCTGAACCTGTTGTGCCATAATGCTTGCCTTGCCACAAACACAGCAATTTTTAAAAATATGATACTGAAAAATAAAATATGAGAATACTTCAAAACGTCTGTGGAAAATGGGATTAAAAAATTAACTAATTAATTAAATAATTAACTAACTTATTTTGGTGCAGATTGTTTTTTTGAAATCTGTGCATGTATGAGGTCATCATAAGTTCATGGAAAATGCATATTATGAAAAAACTATGCATGGGCTGGTGCCGTGGCTCGCTTGGTTAATCCTCCACCTGCGGCGCCAGCATCCCATATGGACGCCACATTCTGTCCTGGTTGCCCCTCTTCCAGGCCAGCTCTCTGCTGTGGCCCAGAGGGCAGTGGAGGATGGTTCAAGTGCTTGGGCCCTGCACCCCATGGGAGACCAGGAGAAGCACCTGGCACCTGGCTTCTGATCAGTGCAGCACTGGCCATAGTGTCCATTAGGGGAGTGAACCAATGGAAGGAAGACCTTTCTCTCTCTCTCTCTCTCACTGTCTGACTGTATCAGTCAAATAAAAAAAAAGAAAAAACTATGCATGGATTTCAAAAAGTCTTTGCACCAAAATAAATTTATGTGGGTGGGTGTTTGGTGCAGCTGCTGCGATGCTGCTTTAGACTCCCACTTCCCATATTGGAGTGCGGGTCCTAGTCCCAGCTTCATTGTCTTTTTTTTTTTTTTTTTTTTTTTTTTTTTTAAAGATTTACTTATTTACTTGAAAGTCAGAAAGTCAGAGTTACACAGAGAGAGAGAAGGAGAGGCAGAGAGAGAGAGAGAGAAAGGTCTTCCATCCGATGGTTCACTTCTCAATTGGCCGAAACGGCTGGAGCTGCGCTGATCCGAAGGCAGGAGCCAGGTGCTTCTCCTGGTCTCCCATGCAGGTGCAGGGCCCAAGCACTTGGGCCATCCTCCACTGCACTCCCTGGCCACAGCAGAGAGCTGGCCTGGAAGAGGGGCAACCGGGACTGAATCCGGCACCCTGACCGGGACTAGAACCCGGTGTGCCAGCACCGCAAGGCAGAGGATTAGCTTAGTGAGCCACGGCACGGGCCGGAGATGCAGTGATTTTTAACAGCCTTATCTCGGCTGTTGAGGAACAGTGTTTTATTTACTTCGTACTGTTTGTTAACTCTTTACTTAGTATAGAGTTAATCTGACGAGTATAAAATTAACTGAAAATAGATCTTTGTAAAAAATATGAATGGGAATAGGAAAGGGAGGAGGAAGAAAAAAGTGTTCATCAGTCCTCTTTTTTTTTTTTTTTTTTTATAACATTTGCTTATTTTAAAGAGTTGGAGAGAGAGGGAGGGAGAGAGAGAATGAGAATGAATATCTTCCATCCACTGGTTCACTCTCCAGATGGCTGGAACTGTTGGGGTTGGGCCAGGCTGAAGCCAGATTCTTTCAGATCTCCCTCATGGGTGCAGGGGCCCAAGCATTTGGGCCATCTCTACTGCTTTTCCCAGGCCATTAGCAGGGAGCTGAAATCAGAAGTGGAGTAGCTGGGTCTTCAAACAGTACTCATAGGGGATGCTAGTGTCATAGGCGGCGGCTTTACGCACTGTGCCACAATGCTGGCCCTCATCAGTATTGTTTGAAAAATTAAGTTGGGGGACTGGCACTGTGGCATAGCAGGTAAAGGCCACTGCCTGCAGTGCCAGTATCCCATATGGGTGCCGGTTCGAGTCCCGGCTGCTTCACTTCTAATCCGGCTCTCTGCTGTGGCCTGGGAAAGCAGTGAAAGATGGCCCAAGTCCTTGGGTCCCTGCACTCCCTGTAGGAGGCCTGGAAGAAGCTCCTGGCTCCTGCCTTTGGATCTGTGTAGCTCAGGCCGTTACGGCCAATTGAGGAATGAATCATTGGGTGGAAGACCTCTCTCTCTTTCTCTCTTTCTCTCTGCCTCTCCTTCTCTCTCTTAGTAACTCTGACTTTCAAATAAATAAATAAAAAAAGAAAATTTAAGTTGGATGCAGAGGAGTACTACTGGCAAAATTATGTGTGCTTATAAAATAACATTTTTTTCTGAAACAGCTACAGACCTAGGAGAGGTGAGGCAGGTTGTCTTTGCTGGTAAAAAAATAATTTAGGTCAGCAGTGAAGGAAAAAGAAGTATTGGGGTGCTTCAGAAAATTCATGCAAAAAATAGAAACTTTTTTTTTAAAGATTTATTTATTTATTTGAAAGGCTGAGTGAAGGATAAGAGAGATAGGGAGAGACTGCAAGAGATTTTCCATCCATAGGTTCACTGCCTTAATTAAAAGTAGCTAAGGTTGAAGCCAGGAACCAGGTACTCCATTTGGGGTCTCCCATGTGCTGGCAGGGGCCCAAGGAGTTGGGCCATCTTCTGCTGCTTTGCCAGGCACATCAGCAAGGAGCTGTATTGAAAGCAGAGCAGCCGGGACTGGACCCAGGGCTCTGATAGGAGCTGTTGGCATTGCAAGCAGAGGCTTAACCAGATGTGCCACAACACTGCCCCTCCTTTATTTTTTTGAAGACCCTGTATATCTCTTGGTTCTGCTGTTTCCCTGGCATCACAAGATGACCAATACTATTGTAAATGCAAGAAATATTTCCTTGTAACTGAGGGCAAGTAACTTGCTGGCTCCTGCAGAGAGAGTCAGAGGTGGGGTCCCAGGCTCCTCCGGCTCCAAAGTCAGAGCCTTGCTTATTGTGGCCATTAGCAATAAATGAATCCAGGTGAGAATAGGAGCTAACCTGAAACTTTATGTTGTGTTGGGGTGATTCACAAAGTGGACCACCTTACTATCTCTGGGCACGAACCCTGAACATTGCTGGCAGATGAAAGTGGTAAGAGAGAACAGTCGAGAAGAGTGATGGGAGCAGCCAGGCCAGTAGCAGAGCTGTGGGTGGTGGTGGGCAGCAGCCATGTGCTCGCTGCTCTCCAGGAACGAAGCGGAGCTGTGCACTGGATGGTAGAGAGGAGGAGGAGCGCCTCTGAAGCCCTGTGACTCCCATTCTGTCCTGGCAGAGCATGGCAGCCACAGGGTGGTGACCTGGTACTGGTGGCCTCTGCCACTAGCTTATTGTGGGAGAGTGAATGCTCAGGTGGTAACCACAGCCTTGTGAACTGGGCTCAGTCACTTAACCCTGTGGACTCCAGTCTGCGCTTTGCCTTATACCTCGCAAGGTGGTTGGGAGGAGTAGGTGAGCCAGCCTGGCTTAACTGTCTGCTGTGTGATGGGTTGCTTCATGAATATTTGTCCTTATCTTTCTGTTTGCCACTGATCTGCCTTGGAGTCAGCCCTGTGGGCCAGGATCTTGTTTCAGAACACGCAGTGTGGTGGGCGAAGATACCTGGCAAAAGTCCATTCGTTACGTAGGCACCGTGAGACTTGTATTGCATGGCGATGTTAATTTTTAATTTAATTTAATTAATTCAAGGTTGCATGTGCCTGGAACACTGTTCACAGTGACGCGTTGAAACATTGAAAAGAACATGGGGAAAATTAGGACTTAGAACTATTTCAGGGAAAGTGCCGTCTTCCAATAGGAATTAACGTTTTACCAGAGTGTGCCCAGAATATGATATCTGGCGCTGGTAGGAGCTACTCACTGCTGTGCCTTATGAAGAAATATGGTGAGAAGGGGGGGTGGGTGCAGGCTCCTAAGAAGCGCCCTTATTTTTAGCATATGGGAATCACAGCTAAAATGTGGCTGGCACATTATGGTCACACAAGACTTTTCTTTTGGAATGAATGAATACTTTGGAATCATAGGCAAAAATGAGTTGTTTTGAGGGTTAGAAGACAACTTTCAACCTTTGGCTCATCAGACTAATTTCTCAGGAACGCAGTTTTTGCATCAAAAGTTCTGATGCTTTCCCCTGCTTTGTGACCGACAGTCAAAATCACTCGAGCACAGGTGGACACAGGGGACCCTTTTGTAGTGAAAAGTTTTCATGTTCCCTGTTGTGCTGTCTTCCGTCTGTCTACCTCCTCAGGCCATCTACAACTGGTATAACTGGGGTTTTTAATCTTCTGTTTGTTTGTTTGAAAGGCAGAGTTACATAGAGAAGGGGAGAGGCAGGGAGAAAGAGATCTTCCATTTGCGGGTTCATTCCCCAAGTGGCTGTAGCAGCCGGGGCTGGGCCAGGTTGATGCCAGGAGCCTGGAACTCCATCTGGGTCTCACAGATGGTTGCCAGGGGCCCAGGCACCTTGGGCTGTCTTCTGCTGCCTTCCCAGGTGCATTTGCGGGGGCTGGATTGGAAGTAGGGCAGCTGGGACTTGAGCTGATGCTCCGATATAGGATACGTGGGCATTGCAAGCAGTGGCCTGACCTGCACCACAACGCTAACCCCCAACTTCAGATTTTCTTGGGCTTAGGGTTGGTAGAGTCAACTCAGACTCTTTTGAATTATGGTAAGGCTTGCTTGTATGCAAGGGTTATTTGAAGTATGTGTGAAACAAAAACCTACGAAAAGGAGTCTGCGTTTGACCTGGCTAAATCAGTCTCTTCCAAGGGCCTTAAATTCTCATTTAATTTTTCTTGCTGTGGTCTAATTCGGTCCTTCAGAAGGTTTCTGCTGAGTAATAAGATGCAGCACACGCGGTCCTGGTAAGACAGTGGAGAGCAGAGCACGATCGGTTCCACTGTCTTCTGGAGATGTGTGTTAGCTGATTAAACGAAGGTGGGGTTCCAGCAGTGGGAAGGTCTGTGAGAGAAGTGTGCTGACTGTTACGGAAGGCTTTCCTGGAGCGAGCAGTGTTTACCCTGAGGCTTAAAGACAGGCCAGGTAGGCTGATGAGGTTCTTCTCAAAAGGTCGTTGTAGATGGAGATCAGAGACTGGATGGGACTGTTCTAGTCGGAGGCCAAATCATCCAGACTGCTTTCACGTGTTTGTCCTTGGGCCTAAGAGCACTTGTCCATCCATGAATGTATTGCTCCAGAATACATAAATCCTCCTGCCAGCCCTGAGGGTTTCATAGTTCCCCTCATATTGATATATTCTTGTATTATACTTCTTTATCCCATGTGATGATTAACAGCATTTTGACAGAATTATTTGAAGTAGTCTTATTGTTGGAGTTGGACTTTTTTTTAAAAGATTTATTCATGTATTTATTTATTTGAAAGAGAGAGAGAAAGAGAGATCTTTCATCTGCTGGTTCATCGCCAGATGGCTGCAAGCCAAGAGCCTTTTCCATGTCTCCCACATGGGTGCAGGGACCCAAGCACTTGGGCCATCTTCTGCTGCTTTTCCCGGGCCGTTAGCAGGGAGCTGGATTGGAAGTGGAGCAGCTGGGACTCAAATCGGCACCCATATAGGACAAAGCCGGCCAAAGAGTTGGAATTTTTAAAAATTCTCTTGCCGTGGTAGCATCACGTTTGTCATTTCATGATCGTGAAGTTTCTTTGAAAACAAACCACCTGTTTGTTTATTGTTTGATTGTATTGCCAGTTTGCTTTCAGACGTAAACATGAAATGTTCAAATGTAAGAAACATCAGATCTCCTTAAAACTGTACATCAAATCTATCTTGGTTCAATTGCATGCTCTGTAGATGCCAGTGTTACTAAGGTGCACGATCCTAAGTTTACACGTGTTGTAATACACTGTTTTATGAAGTGCTGTGTGGAATTGTGGCAGGCATAATACAATAGATTTAATTCATTAAGAGAATAAAGGTTTAGAAGATTAGAGGTAGAATTATTGTCAACGCCAAGTGAAGTTCATTAAATGAGAATGAAAGCTACAGTAAAATCAGTTGGGCAAAGGTTGGTGTTATGGTTACTGTGAAGATTGGAAAAATAAATAATTGGGAGCATTGTAAAGGTGACAAACTGAATGAAGTTAAAAATTGAATCCACCTCCTTGCTACTTGCTAATTTTAAACTTTCCTGAGCTGTTATAATTTAAATTGAAGCTATCTGTGCTTCGTTCTGTAGGTGGTGAAAATACAAAGAAATAAGTGCTTTTCAATATCAGTGCTAGAAATGGAATTAGATTTGTGATGGCTTTTGTAAGGAAGGAAGCTTTGTCTATGATTGTCTCAAACTCTGACCGGTGGAAGAATCTAATAGAATTAATAAAAAGATTGTCGACTTTGGAGCTTGACAGTCGATGCTTAAATGACCAATCTTGTATCCAAATGGTTAATAAATTTCAGAATGATTTGTCATTTCATGGTTAGTCCAGCAGTGTGCCTTCTTGTGAGCACAAATCTGTATTTAATACAAAAGTAATCTTAGTGACATATGTCCTAACAGTTGAACTTAATGAAAAATTTTTCTTCAGTTGTGTATTAATGTAGTACACCATACCTACATTTTAAGGCTAGGAATGTATTTTATATTTCATTTTATTTATTAAAAAATTTTATTTATTTATTTGAGAAAAGGAGAAAGAGAGCTGTCATCTACTAGTTTTCTCCCCAAATACCCACAACAGAGCTTGAAGCTGGGTCTTCCAGATGTGTGGCAGGGACTCACCTATTTGAGCCATCAGCACTGCCTGTCGGAGTCTGCATTAGCAGGAAGCTGGAGTCAGGAGCTGGAGCCAGGTGTCAAGCCCAGGCACACTGATGTAGGACACAGGTGATTTAACTGCTCCTCTGGATGTCTGTCCCTGTGTACTGTCACTTAAGAGAATATACTTCTCCACATCAAGGACTCATATACTGATTGACACTCATTTCTGTCCCTTAATGTAAGGGTAGTTGGCTCGTTTTTTGTCTCTCATTGTGGAATTGTCATGAAATTTAGCTTGACTCATTTGGAGAAGTTGAGTGATTAAGAACCTCCCCATAGAGTAGTTGTGAACATTGAGTAAGTTAATAGTATGGCTAATGTTTAGAACAAGGCCTTCTTTAGTAGGTGTTACACAGATGTTAGCTGTTGTTGTAATTTATAAATAAATACTCTTTATTGTCTGAGTCTTAAGGATTGGGTCCGAAGTAGATCTCCTAAAGACTATATTTAGGAGAGTAGGTGTTTATTTTTTAGGATCTATTTAATCTGTTCATGGACTACATTGTTAAGTAAAACAGTCTATCACTATATATTACATTTGCTTAATGAACTTTAAAGAGCTTTTAAAGACTTTGTGAGTGAAGGAACATTTGGAGGCTGTCAAAATTAGTACATTTCTAAACCCAAGAAACAGCACAGTCAAGTGTGGGCTGTGGTGCTTAATGACAGATGTTGCAGCATTGTGTTCACCTGTCTTCCCCAGCTGGTCAGTGCTGGGAGTTGGAGGGGTTGGAGATTGGGGAGTTGGATGTTTGTGAAGACATTGGATATGGTTACTGTGGAACACTGGGGAGGCCTGGAGTGTTGGAGGTTGACATTGCAGTTGAGGTTGGTGGATGGTACTTGGACAGATAGGAAATAGCTATTAACCTAATATCTTTGTTAAGTGGGATCATTGAACAGTCTTAAAAATGCTAGGGGTTTAACAAAAGTCTGTTTGGAGCAGGTGGCTTAGAATATGTATTTCATGTGTGTTAAAATTTTTCTTCATCTGTGAGTTTTTATTTGAAGCTATTCTTGTGAACTGAAATTATCGATTTGTTGTTCACGTATAATTTTGTTTAGCGATGGAAACGGTATTTAGTTTTTGTTCAAACTTCGAGTAACTTTTTTCTTTGTCTCCCCCATGGGAAGTCATGGTTATTACGGTGTCCAAAACATGCATTTCTCACACTTATCTCAAGATAATGAGGATTGCCATTGAGAAGTCACCAGTTTCTGCCAAAACAAGAAAAGACATTCACCTTTGTGGAGTTTTTCCTTTCATAATGCATTCAAATAAATTAAGTGACTGGGTGATTTTGTTCATAACGTACACATGCATTTGAAGGAGGTGTGTAATGAGGGAAATTGCTGACACTTCAGTGTGACTAAATTAGAATGTCAAGCAGAGTTTTGTCTTCCAGGTTATCTTCCTGTGCTGGGAGAAGCCCTAGTTTCTGTTCTCCCTTGAGTTCTTATTTGTTATGTTATGGTGAAGATTGTAAAGGCAGACTCAGAGTGAAGAAACCTCAGTGGAGACGGGCGGGCGCTTTAGGTGTGCTTACTCTTTGGAGGCAGCTTTGTGGAGGCTGAGGCAGTGGCCCTTTTAATGGTTTTTTTCTTCCCATCAATTAAAACATTTTTTTAAATGGAGTTTTTTTTTTTTTTTTTAGATTTATTTATTATTTGAAAGAGTTACACAGAGAGAGGAGAGGCAGAGAGAGAGAGCGAGAGAGAGAGAGAGAGAGAGAGAGGGGTCTTCCATTTGATGATTCATTCCCCAGTTGGCTGCAACGGATGGAGCTGCGCGGATCCGAAGCCAGGAGCCAGGTGCTTCTTCCGGGTCTCCCATGTGGGTGCAGGGCCCAAGGACTTGGGCCATCCTCCACTGCTTTCCCAGGCCACAACAGAGAGCTGGACTGGAAGTGGAGCAGCCGGGACTAGAACCGGCACCCATATGGGATGCCGGCGCTTCAGGCCAGGGCATTAACCTGCTGTGCCACAGTGCCGGCCCCTAAACAGAGTTTTGACATTAATTTTTATTATCTCTGGATTTTCTCCTCCCTTAGTTGTTTTGTGAGTGGGTTTGCTTAAGGCCATACAGAGCTATCAGAAATACAGAAGTAGTGTGGGAAGCTTGGGACACTAACGATTGAGACACAGGGTTTTTACACGTCCAGCAGGGTAGAGTTATGGGAGGACAGGTCTGTGAGCCAAACAGACATCTGAAAATTGTAGCCAGTTTTCCTTGTAAGTAGGTGACCTTGAACAAATGACACCTAAGAGTCAGTTTTCTCACATGTAAAGTGATGACAATATCATCTCCGTTGGCAGGGTTCATTTGCAAGGTGATGTCTATGAAGTGCCTAGATTACTACCTGCCTGCGACATGTGGTGCGTGCTTAGTCATTGACTGTTGTCCAAATCCCGTCCTTGCGCTCATGGTCCATTCACGATTGTATTCCCACTGTCTCAGAGAGTGCCCACGTACATTGTCACTGCTCAGTGAGTTACTTGTTGAGTGAAACTGTCCTTACAGGCAGGAAAGGAACTCTTGATGTAGATAAAGCAGGGACGATTCTGATGTGAGTAGTATTGCTTCTTGGGCATTGCTTTTTTACCCGTTTTGCATCTTAAATGGTCCAGAGAATTGTTTTTTTAAAAAACTGGACTGTTTTTGTATAATGTAGCTGTGTAAAAACTGAGCATAGCTTTAAGCCATAGCCTGCTCGGGTTGCTGTGGACAGAGCACAGTCCCTGAAAGGCCCATCCCTCTCAGCAGTCTCCTGGCCTTGAAAGGCTCTGGGTAGGCTGGCGCCACAGCTCACTAGGCTAATGCTCCGCCTGCGGCACCGGCACACCGGGTTCTAGTCCCGGTCGGGGCGCTGGATTCTGTCCCAGTTGCTCCTCCTCCTGTCCAGCTCTCTGCTGTGGCCCGGGAGTGCAGTGGAGGATGGCCCAAGTGCTTGGGCCCTGCACCCCATGGGAGACCAGGAGAAGCACCTGGCTCCTGGCTTCAGATCCGCGCAGCTCCATCCGTTGCAGCCAACTGGGGAATGAATCATCAAATGGAAGACCCCTCTCTCTCTCTCTCTCTCTCACTGTCCACTCTGCCTGTGAAGAAAAAGAGAGAAAGGCTCTGGGTGTTCGTTTCTTTTTCTGTTTCTGTGCTCAATGTCTTCAGCTGTGACTGAGAGCTGGCAGTGTCCGCCATGTGTGAGACAGTAGGAGTGGTTACTGAATGAGTGAATGCATGTGGTGATAGTTCAACTGTCAAGATTTAGAGGAGTCTTTATTGGGTAGTATTTATGTAATCAGCTCGGAACAGCAGAAATAGTATGCAGGCAGTAAGTGAATTTTAGTGCAGTCTTGACAGTCAAAGCAACTTAGTTTCCTGTCACTTCTCAGGCTTAGACTGGACAGAGACCTGCTGGTTCCCAAGAATTGCCGGCAGCACTAATTTAGCACTTTGTAGTTCTCCTTGAAATACGCTGTGGAAGACAGTGGGCTGGATCCCAGGGCCTGAACAGTTGTACCTTTGTGCAGGAATGTCCGGGGAGCTGCTGGTGGGGGACATGTGAGTGGAAGGGCGAGAGGGAAGCGGGAGAGAGAGTGGTATTCCGATCCCTTCTCTCTTAGTGGGGCCCCTCTTGCCTTTTAGGGATTTCTGTCAGTTCAGATACACCAGCTCTGCTCATCATGATTGATGGGCGCTAAGTGCTGAGAAAGGTCCTCTCTCAGCTTCTGTGTGATCTCTTTCCTCTCAGATGGACACCCAGTCTGATTTTACTTTTGTTTGATGTATGTTCAGGAAATTGAAAAAAGCTTGTATTAGTTCTAGGTTGGATTTAATTAAAGAGGCAGAGTTTCTGTTAGCTGATGCAGGAACTCCTCCTCCCTCCCATCCCTGGCCTCCAAACCCCCGCAGTCATTAACATTTTTATTGAACAGTGATAACTGAGTTTTAGGGTGCCCAGGTTTCTACCCCTTCATTAGGATTTGTAATTAAGAGTGGAAGGATTTGATGCGATTTTTCTAAATTTTTAAGCAGCATGAAGCACAGTGTTTGATATTTTTCAAAGATTTGGGGAGATTTTATTTTTATTAGAAGCCTCATTATCTTGGTAAAGATTTATTTATTTGTTTGACAATTAGAATTACAGAGAGAGAAGGAGAGACAATCTTTTCATCTGTTGGTCCACACACAGAGGGCTACAGTGGCCACGGCTGGGTCAGGCCGAAGCCAGGAGCCGGGAGATTCATCCGTGTCTCCCACATGGGTGGCTGGAGCTCAAACACTTGGGTCATCTGCTGCTGCTTTTCCCAGGCCATTAGCAGGGAGCTGGATTGGAAGTGGAGCAGCCGGGACATAAACTGGTGCCCTTATGGATGCTGGCGGTGTAGGTGGTGGCTTTGCCTGCTATGCCACAGCACTGGCCCCAGAGGCCTCATTTTCTGAGCTCTTCATTTTCCTGTGTATAATTTGGTAAGACACAGTCTATCCTTGTTCTTTGTACGAGAAGGCAGTGCAGTGTGTATTCCCAGGGGACCAGTGCATGACCCTGAGAGGCCTCTCTTTGGTGTGTGTGTCTTCAGAAATAAGGGCAATCAAGACCTGTCTCCAGAAATTTTCTTTCTTCCTAAAGACTCATTTCCACATGTCAGGTATAAACTAGGCCCACAGACTCCGATGAGTACTTTTCATTTAGCCATCCAAACAGTTTCTGTTTTAGTTCCAAAAAAGGTAATTTTCTCCCTAGCTGTTAAACAGTCAGGTTCCCCCACCCCTCCCCATCTTTTGAGGGAGACTGGGGTCTTTCACTTCTTCTGAGTTCTGTTTGATGATAATGGATGAGCTGTTTAAGAAATCTAGCCGTTATAATATCGGTTGTTTTAAACTCAACGTACAAGACTAATGTTAGATTTTTATAGAGTTTGGAAAGTTCTGACAGCAGAATACTTGCAGATAGGAGCGAGCTCTACTTGATTCATAGGGGTAGTGTGGAAGGATTACATATTTTACTTTTTAAAATTACAGCTCCCAATAGTCAACTTTGAAAAGAATGGTCTAGAAGGAGATATAAGGAAGTTGTTAACAGTGGTCATCTTTGGGTAGTAGGAATGGAAAGTTTTACTCTCTGTCCTGACATTAAAACAATTATTGAAAAAGCAGAAGGGTAGTCGTGTATTTTAGACGTGTCTACGTTCCAACTAAGACAAAGTAAGCAAATTCCTGGGAGTAAAAATATTGTTTGTGAAGTTTGGTGATCATTAGATCAAGGCTTTGTGTAATTAGTTACAATGTGATGGAATATCTATGCCAGTCTTTGAATACAGCATAATTGCTTATGAGACACATGTGTTTGTCCTGTTCTTCTGTCCCCTAGTCACCCAGCCATCTACCCAGCTGTCTGTATCAGACGCAGAAGTACAACCTGTAATCTCTTTAATATAATTGTTTTTTAAATAAAGAGCGTAATTGCTCATTTATCTAGATAACCTTGAAAAAGCATTATATTTGATAGTCACCAGAAGGGTAAGGTACTAGTAATTTTTGGAGATGGTGTATGGGACATTGAAAAGATAAATTCTAGTGGTGTAAGTCTTTTATTCTCATTATTTTCTGAGATTCTTATCTTGGCGATTTTAGTACAGAGAGAGTTGTCACGGCACACTTTTAATTAGTGACACAGTGATACATGAGTTGTGCTCCTTCCTTTTCTAATCAACTCATCTGAGCACCGTACTTTGTCAGTTTACTTTAGAGTTGACATTTTTGGTTTTTGTGTGTTTGCCTTTAGAAAAATGGTTTGCATTCAGTTTGGGAGATAAGTAATATTGAATCAGCTTTTGCTGTTTAATAAACTACTCCAAAACTCCGCAGCATAAGACAGCAGCCGTTTATTTAGCTCACCATTCTGTGGTTTGGCACGGGGGCTGGGCTCAGCCCGGTGACGGTTCTTGTCTCCTCTGGAGTCACTCCTGCGCTTGCAGTCCGCTGGTGGTTGATTGGCTCACTGTTGTTGGCTGGATTACAGGGGTGCCTGGCTCCTCCCTGTAAGTCTCAGCATCCAGCGGGTTAGCAAGGTCTTCTCCACATGGCGGCTTGCGTAAGTTCTTTTCACATTTCTGCCGTGTTTGCTTTTGTCCCATTGGCCAAAGCAAGTTGTAAGGTCATCTGAAATTCCAGTGGTGCAGAAAGACTCCACCTCTTTGGAGGAGCTCTGAAATGTAGTGCAGTGGCATGAATACAGGAAGACAAAGAACTGCCGCCGTTTTTGCAGTCCGCCGTGGATATTCCAGGGACTTTTTTGATCTTGGCTCAAGGGTATCGTCTCAGCTTTGACATATCTCTAGAATTTAAGCATCTCGCACTTTCTCTAGTGTCTCCTCGGCTGCCTTCCAGTCCATATCACTGTCATCTTTGGCCTGCTAGCAGGGTCCCTGTTTTCACCTTTTCCCGTCTGTTTCACAAAGCAGCCACAGCATACTTTTAAAAATAGAAGACAGGGCTTGGTATTCAGCATGTGTCTCACATCAGAGCACCTGGGTTTGATTCCTGGTCTGGGCTCCTGATTGCAGTTTTCTGCTAATGCAGACCCTGAGAGGCGGCAGTGATGGTTCAGGTTGTTGAGTGTCTGCCACCCGTGTGGAGACCTGGACTGAGTTCCTGGCCTAGCTGTGGCTGATGGCAAGTGAACCAGCTAAGGGGAGCACATAATTTTTTTTTTTTTTTTTAAGATTTATTTATTTATTTGGATAGCAGAGTTCATAGAGAGGTAGAAGCAGAGAGAGAGAGAGAGAGAGAGAGAGAGAGAGAGAGAGAGCGGTCTTTCATCCAATAGTTCACTCTCCAGATGGCTGCAGTGGTCAGAGCTAGGCTGATCTGAGGTCAGGAGCTGAGAGCTTCCTCTGGGTCTCCCACATGGGTGCAGGGGCCCAAGGACTTTGGCTATCTTCTGCTGCTTTCTCAGGCCATAGCAGAGAGCTGGATCGGAAATGGAGCATCCAGAACTAGAACTGGCACCCATATGGGATGCCAACACTGCAGGTGGCGGCTTTACCCGCTAGGCCACAGTGCCAGCCCCAAGCGTATGCTCTTTTTGTCTGTATCTCTGCTTCTAAAATTAAAAGGAAAAGAACAAAAAGTAGAATTCAGATGAATCATGTCACTCCTCTTTTAAAAACTTCCTTTGGGCTTTCAAGCTCATTCAGACCACACTGGAAGTTCCTTTTTGAGGCTGTTGACTGCACTTAATGCAGCTTCCTTCTTGGAGCTCGTCTCACGCCACTGCTCAGTCTTCCTGCTGCAGCCACCCTTCCTCTGTGCACTCAGGTGCTCCTGCCCTGGGGCTGTGCCCTGGCTGACCACCTTAACCATCCGCTTGCTGTGTTTCGGTTCGTAGTACCTAGCACCATCTGACGTTTGTGCTTTGCTCCTCCAGTTAGAATGCAAGCCCCGTGAGGGCGGTGCCTAGGAGCTCCCTGAGCCTCAGCGGACACGGTCATCTGACCCTGTGGCTCCTCCCTGGGGTTGAGGTGGAACCTGTGTCCTGTCAGTGCAGGGCTGGAGACATCTAATGTCCTCTCCTCTACTCGACGCTCAGCTGGACGACTGTCCAGAAGATATTTAATGAAGGGTGCATCCTGTCTTCCATTAAAATTCTCGAGCAAAATTTTAACTTGATAACTTTTAAAAAATCATTTTTCTTTATAAATACCTGTTTTCATGGATTTAGGAATATAATCATTATATGCTTAGATGCAAATGAGGGGGGGTCTTCCAAAAGTTCATGAAAAACGCACAGTATGAAAAAATTGCACAGATTAAAGTAGTTTCTGTACCAAAATAAACTTCTAATTCTGTTTACCATGAACTTTTTGAAGTACCCTCCTAAACAAATCTGTAATTTTGAAGAGGCTGGCATGCAGAACAAACCCTGTAAGGGAGACAGTAAGCACAGGGAAGCTGCGTTTCTCCCTTCTTTGTGTGCTCCGGAGCTTCCTGCCGGCTCCCAAGCCTGTTTTCACTCAGACCCACATCCTGAGCTGCTCAGACTTCCTCTGAGGTTGAGCTAACGCAGGCAGGTGTAGAGCTGTTATCCTTGCAGTCTCGGTTGTCTTTCAGATGACTTTCTGAAAGCTGAATTTGAAGCTTCGCATCTGAATTCTTGCAGATACGTATTTGTAACATAAAGGCAGACCTCTCATTTGGAATAATTGGAGATGGGAATGAGTAGCAGGAAGGGCTTAGTGAAGTGTCTGAATCACAGAATATTGGAAGATAAGGGCAATTATATGATTTTATAATTACAGTGCATGTGACAGCTTAAGATATAGCTGGATTATAAGCAACGGTGATGTAAATATTTACAGTTCACCACAGCCCTGCAGAATAAGCTACGGATTTTAAGCAGCAATATCTAGGAGTTATTTGGCTTAGAATTTGAAGGCTAATCCAAAGAACCTGAGAAATTCAATTTCTTGCAACATTTGATTTGAAAAAGTTACTGATTTTTATATGAAATTCTCATAACTTGTAAGGAGCTGAAAATGTGCAGGTGCAGATTAACTTGTACTCGATTACAATGACTCAAGTCAAAAATGGAAATTTTGAAGAGGAATTGCTGAGACTTGAAGCTTACCTGCCCTGCCTGTCTGTCTTCTGGTCATTTAGATAGCCCTGACCGGAGAGGTTGCCCTTTTTGTGTTTTATTGCCCCAGAGCTGGTTGAGTTAGAAAGCTGGGAAACAGGGCCTGGCACTGTGGCATAGTGGGTAAAGCTGCCGCCTGCAGTGCTGGCATCCCATATGGGTGCCGGTTTGAGTCCCAGCTGCTCCACTTCTGACCCAGCTCTGCTGTGGCCTGGGAAAGCAGTGGAAGATGGCCCAAGTCCTTGGGCCCCTGCACCCACTTGGGAGGCCTGCAGTAGCTCCTGGCTTGGAATTGGCCAGCTCCAAATGGGGAGCAAACCACTTGATGGAAGACCTCTCTCTCTTTCTCTCTGCTTCTGCCTCTCTGTAACTCTGCCTTTTAAATAAATAAATCTTCAGAAAAAAATAAAAGAGGGCTTTGTTTATATAAAAAAAAAAAGGCTGGGAAGCAAAGCAAGAGAAGTCTTTAAATAATTCAGTGCAAAGAGGATGCTGATAATGACAGCAGGAACTATTAGACTGTTTTGGGCTCTGGCTTAAGACAGAAAGGGACAGGATTAAGAACCTGTGCTTTGGGGCCAGACAAGCTAGGATTTTAGTTTAGTTTAGCCATTTACTGTATGATTGATCACAGGTACCAGTGTCCTTGGTAAAAAAGGAGATGTTGAGAGGGCCTGTGTCTTAAGTTGTTGAAAGGATTAAATGAAGTGATGTATATGAAAGGCTGCTTCTATGAGTCTCAGAGTAGATGCTCAGGGAATGTTAGCCACTGTGTAGAGAAGAGTGTTTTCTCATTCAGCAAGATGGCCCCAGAGGCAGTGGGCACATTGGCACAGTCGTACGTGACATTTTGGTGTGCAGTTGGTTTGTGAGAGGGACAGGATGGAGGGTGCTGGGCAGAGGGAATGGGTTGCCCTAGCCTTCGCAAGGCCTCAGTTGGTGGAAGTGGTGAATGGGGGTAGTCTGGAGAAGAATGGGCAGGGTGTTTCACACGTGCATGGTGGATCCACGGCAGGATGTGAGGTGTGGAAGGTGGGAAAGCACACACCAGCTGCTGGAGACTGAGGGGCCCAGGGAGAGTAAGAAAGCATTGGTGCCTGTAGGAGTATATGGGTGCGAGTTGGGGAAGGGGGAATGGGGCAGAAGGGTGAGAGTTTGGAGGTCTGGATTAGGCAGTTACACTCGATTCCCAAGGCAGTTGGCCACTCAAACTAGTTCTCTACCCAGGGGAAGGAGACAAACAGAGGCTCTGGAAGGACCTCTGTAAGGTCCTCCTGCTGGTTTATGAGAGATCCCAAAGGCACTGCTTCTCAAACTTACCCACTCAAGCGCCCTGGGAGTAAAAGAATTACCCGTGCTGCAGTTGTGTGATTTGGAGTCTTGGTTTGTGTTTTAGAAACCCACAGGCAGGCATTTGGGCTAGCATTTACACTGCCTGTCAAGTTGCCTGCTTCTCCCATCAGAATGCCTGGGTTCCAGTCCTGCTAGTGAGAGCCCTGGGAGCAGCAGTGATGGCTCAAGTGACTGAGTTCCTGCTGCCCACCTCGATTGAGAGGCCTAGATTGCCTTCTCAACTCAACTCCCAGTTTGGGCTGGGCCCACCCCTGTTTGTTGGAGATGTTTGGGGAGTGAACCAGTGGATGGGAACTTTCTCCTCTTCTTTAAAAAAAAAAAAGACAAAACAGAGCTTTCATAGCAAGGAAGAAGTAGAAATGGATATTGGGTTGGTGATTAAGACTGCGATAGTCTTTGGACTTAGAGAGAAGTGGTAGAAGAGCAAAATGATGAGATGCAGAAAGGATTTTGTTGGGTGGCTGTTTGGCCAAGTGGTTAAAACTGGCAGCCTACAGTGGAGAGCCTGGGTTCAAGTCCCAGCTCCACCCTGATTGTAGCTTTCTGTTAATGTATACCCTGGGAGCCAGCAGATGATGGCTCAAGTACTTGGGTCCTTGCCACCCACGTGGAAGACCCAGATTGAGTTCCAGGCTCTTGGCCTTGGCCAGGCCTAACTTGGCTGTTGCAGGAATTTGGGAAGTGAATCAGTAGATGGAAGACCTCTTTTACTGTCTCTGTTTCTCTTTCCAAAAAAAAAACCAAAAACCAAAAAACAAAGACAAAACAAAACAAAAATTTCCCTGGTCGGGGAAGTGCTGTGTTTTTCCGATGGCTTCTGAAAGACACTCCCCTTATTCTCAGATTAATCTGGAGCCAAATACTGAGCAATTAGGATAGTTGGACACCAGGAAAGAGGGGTCTTTTGAAGGGGCTTCCTACTACCAGCAGGCAAGCAGATGGTATCCCTCATTGCTTCTTCCAGCCCTCTTAGGGACCACATCCTCTATGCAAGACATCTTGGCTGTTTTTGACAGCTTCTAGGGCAGTCTCTTGGTGCTCACTGCTTGTTTACCTGAGCTGCTAAGAGTTCTCCTCCCCAGCCAGGAGCCCCAGCAGCAGCAGCAGCAGCAGCAGCAGGAGCCGCAAGCATCCGGCCCGGTGCAGCTGTGTGCGCAGCAGCACCGCAGAACAGGAAGCGATGGGCGTGCGGGGGGGAGTTCTGTTCTGCGGCAGGCAGTGTGTTGTTTCTGAGGACGGGCCCGCCCGGGCTCCCTCTGCTCCCTCTCCCCAGTCCCACCTTTCTTTTCTTTCCCTTTCTCTTGGTCTAAAATACCCGACCTCCTTCTTACTGCTATTTTGTTTTAACATTTCTATTGCGATATAGTTCACATACCATACAGTTCTCCCATTTGTATGATACATTCCAAGGTTTAGTATATCCACAGGTTGAACAGCCATCACCGCTCCAGTTTTGAAAATTTTCTTCCCTTCTGAAAGGAACTAGCCATTATTGCTCGCTCTTCTTTTCCCTGCCCCCATCTTGGCCACCTCTAGTCCTGGCCAACCGCTAATCTAGTTTTGCCAGTTCTGGACGTTGCATATAAGCAGAGTCATACACAGTGTTATTTAACTGTTACTAACTGCTTTCATGTCGTATAATGTTTTCGAGTTTCCTCTATATTGTAGCATATATTCCTGTAGTGCTTTGTTCCTTTTAATGGTTGAGTAATACTCCGTGGCGCTGCGTTTTGTTTATCCATTTGTCAGCTGATGAACATCTGGGTTGTTCTACTTTTGGCTGTTAGTAATGCTGCTAACCAACACTTGTGCACAAGCTTCTGTGGGTGCAGCTTCAAACTTTGGAGCGTACCTCGTAGCAGGGTTGCTGCGGAGCTGCTAAACTTTCCGGAGTGCCTGTATCTTTTGCATTACTGTAGTGATGTAGGAGAGATTCCGCTTCCTCACCACCTCGCCAGCATTCGCATTTCCCTGATGACTGAAGAGGCTGACTATCTTTTCATGTGCTTTTGGCCATGTGTTTCCTTGGAGAAATGTCTGCTCAAATCCTTTGTCCACTTTTGGGTTGTCTTTTAATTAGTAAGTTTTTTTTTTTAAAGACTTATTTTTATTTATTTGTAAGAGTTACAGAGAGAGGGAGAGGGAGACAGAAAGAGGTCGATCTTCCATCTGCAGTTCACTCCCCAAATGGCCATAATGGCCAGGGCTGGGCCAGACTGAAGCCAGGAGCCAGAACTTCTTCCCCGTCTCTCACGTGGGCACAGGAGCTCCTGTACTCTGGCCATCTTCTGCTGTTTTCCCAGGCACATTAGCAGGGAACTGGATTGGAAGTGGAGTAGCTGGGACTTGAATCGGCACCCATATGGGATATGAGCGTCACAAGGGAATGGCTTTACCAGCTGTACCACGTTGGCCCCCAAGATTTCTTTTTAAAGATTTATTTATTTGTTTGAAAGTCAGAGTTACAGAGAGAAGGAGTGACACAGAGAGAGAGAGTTTTTGCATTTGGTGGCTCATTCCCCAGATGCCTGCAACAGCCAGGCCTGGAAGCTAGGAGGCCGGAGCCAGGAGCTTCTCAGGTTTTCCACATGGGTAGCAGGGGCCCAAGCACTTGGGCCATCTTCTACTGCTTTTTCCAGGCCATTAGCAGGGAGCTGGATTGGAAGTGGACAAACTGGCACCTACATGGGATGCTGGCATTGCAGGTGGCAACTTTACCCACTATGCCACAATGCTAGTCCCACGATTTTTTATATATATATATGTGTGTGTGTGTGTGTGTGTGCGCACGTGCATCTGTCTATCTGTGTGTGTGTGTGTGTATGTGTATTCAGGGTACAAGTTCCTTCTCAGATACGTGATTTATAAATATTTTCTCCTGTTCAGTGGATTGTCTTTTTTTTTTATGTCCTTTGTGAACAATAGTTTTTTGATCATGATGAAGTCTCGTTTATCTATTGTTTGTGTTGTCTATGCCTTTCTTACTGCTTTTTATCCCTAGTTGTGCTGAGAATCAGAACTCCTGGGTTTTAGCTCATTTTGCTGTGTGCACACTGTTTGGCAGTGGACAAATCACTGTTTGCCCTGTCTGTCCTTCACAGAAGAAATCTTTTCCTGCAAAACGAAGTCGGTCCTGTCACTTCCCTCTACACAAACATCTACCAGTTCCTGCTGTCTATAAGGGTAAACTCAGAACACTTTTGTATGGCTGCACGGGATGGGTGTTGTGGCATCGCAGCTGAAGCCACCACTGGAGTTGCCGGTTTGAGTCCAGGTCTTCCAAACTTCTGATCCAGCTTCCTGTTCATGCATCCTAGGGGTCAGTGGATGATGGCTTAAGTGCTTGGGTTCCTGTCACTCATATGGGAGAGGCTGATGGAGTTCTAGGCTCCTGGTTTCAGTTTGGCCCAGCTCTGGCTTTTGTGGGAGGAATAACCAGCAGGTGGAAGATCTGTCTCTCCGTCTCTCTTTGTCATGCTGCCTTTCAAGTAGATGAAAACAAATAAAAAAATACTGAAAACTCTGCCCCAAGCTGGCCCACTGCGTATCGTTTCTGTTGTGTGTACCCCTGCACTCTAGCTCAGCTGTGCTGTCTCACCTGACACTAAATCTGTCAGGCCGTCTTCCTGCTTCCTGACTCTGCCTTTTCTCTTCACAAGAATGCCCTCCCTGTCTTCTGCTGCTGTTTCTGTAGTGAGCTTGCAGTTGAGTCTTCTAGGACCTAGAGAGGATTTCCTTTGTGCCCATGTAGTGCCTGGAGCATAGTAGTACTCAGTAAATATTTGTTCAAGAAACAGTACCTTTTCCTGAAAGCCTTTCTCTGCCTTTTATACAGTGTTATTTCCTCTTTTGGACTCCTAGAGTACTTTTTCCTGTCTGTCTTAATCCCCTCCATGCTGTCATATAATTCACTTGTAATATTTTCTCCCTCACCTAGTGACATCGTTGGGGGCCAGGTGGCCTGTCCATCATTATCTCAGCACATCTCGGGTGTGTGGGCTGGGATCTAGTGTGGGGTGGTCGGTAAATGCTGCCTGAGGGAAAGCAAGAATTGCTCTAGTGGGACTTCTGCCGTTGGTGTAGCCTAGACGGTTTGTTCTCAATTTTCATGAACCCATAAGCTTGTAGAGTGTGCACAGAGGGCTGTGAGGAGTTCAGTCCTCAGAAAAAAGATAATGGCCCATTTTAGTCCTGACTTTATCTGACCGTTGGAGATAAGCTGGCTCTAAACACAGCCTTCTTGCCTGGTCTTTTGAGGGTGGGGAAGAGGTGGGGAGAGCGGAGTGAATGGCAAAGCGTTCAGTGGAGAGCAGGTGGGTGTTATTACATGTTAACTACCACTGTTTATGTGGATTTCCTCAATTTTAATGTAGTCACTACCAAGTGTAATTGTCTTTTTAACCTTAGGCACATAAAACTGCTTTTGGGAGTCAGCACAGAATGGTCTTTGTGGCACTCAGATTTCTTTCTGCTCTGGGAGTTTTCCCAGTAAGATGTTCTGGATTACTTCGTCCTCCCTGACCCCAGCTTCTTAACCTGGGTCACACGAGATACATTTATGTGGATAAGCACAGTATCATGCATTCATTTAGCAAATATTGCTGTGTGCTGGAGTGACAGCGATGACTAAAAAAAATCATTTATTTAACTTTACTGAACACATATTTTATGCTACGACTTGGGGGTAAGGTGTGACTAAGATGGACAAGGCGCATGCTTTCTATAGGTTGTCGCTCTTCATGGGGGTGGGCTTTATCTCTCAAGTTGGACTGCAAGCTGTGTATTTTGTATTTCATTTCTCCCAAACATCATATTTTCAGGAGTAAATAGTTCTCAACAATGACTTAATTCACTTATGTTATCTTTTAAAAAAAAATCATTTGAGAAAAAGACACACACACACACACACACAGGCACATGCTCGCTGCCGCACCCCTCCCCTCCCAATCTGCTGTCTCACTTCTCATTTCCCAGGTGCCTGCAGCTGTTTGGGCTAGGGGGAAGCAGGGAGTCGGAGACTCAGTGCAGATCTTCCACATGGCTGAGAAGAGCCCACAGCTACTTGAGCCAATCACTGCTGCTTCCCGGGCCCAACATTGGCAAGAACCCGAAATCAGAAGCCGGATATCAAATTCAGGCACTCTGATACGGAATGCAAGCATCTTTTTTTTTTTTTTTTTTTTTTTGACAGGCAGAGTGGACAGAGAGAGAGAGAGAGAGAGAGAGAGAGAAAGGTCTTCCTTTGCCATTGGTTCACCCTCCAATGGCTGGCGCGGCCGGCGCACCGCGCTGATCTGATGGCAGGAGCCAGGTACTTCTCCTGGTCTCCCATGGGGTGCAGGGCCCAAGCACTTGGGCCATCCTCCACTGCACTCCCTGGCCACAGCAGAGAGCTGGCCTGGAAGAGGGGCAACCGGGACAGAATCCGGCGCCCCGACCGGGACTAGAACCCGGTGTGCCAGCGCCGCAAGGCCGAGGATTAGCCTAGTGAGCCGCGGCGCCGGCCAAAATGCAAGCATCTTAATTGGCACCTTAACCATTAGGCCGGATGCTTGACCCTTAATTGACTTCTTGGATGAGGAATTTTTAATTGTCAAGAAAAAAAAACTGGTAAGAAAACTGAAACTTTGAAATTTATAACCTGCACAGTATGTACATATCTTAGATGCAAGTGGCTACCCTGCATGGTAGGAATAATCTGTACCTGTGCTGGGTTCTTCATTTTTTTTTTTTTTTAAAGATTTTACTTATTTATTTGAAAGTCAGAGTTACACAGAGAGAGGAGAGGGAGAGGGGAGAGGGGTCTTCCATCCACTGGTTCACTCCCCAATTGGCCACAACGGTCGGAGCTGCGCCAGTCCAAAGCCAGGAGCCAGGAGCTTCTTCCCCATCTCCCACACAGGTGCAGGGGCCCAAGGTCTTGGGCCAGCCTCCACTGCTTTCCCAGGTCACAGCAGAGAGCTGGATTGGAAGTGGAGCAGCCGGGTCTTGAACTGCTGCCCATACGGGCCAGGGCGTTAACCCACTGCGCCACAGCGCCAGCCTCTGGGTTCTTCATTTGAAACAAACATTTGGAAGTAGCTTGGAGACTCACTCAAAAGTTGCCATACTACCTGGCTCTTTAAACAGATTTCATTTGGAAATAATGAACTTAAAAATTTAAATTTTGGGCTTATAGGAAACTGGCATGTGATTTTTTTTAAGGATCTATTTGTTTATTTGAAAGGCAAAGTTAGAGAAGGAGGGAAATTGAGAGAGACAGAGAGAGAGAAATCTTCATCTTCTGGTTCACTCTCCAGATGGCTACAAGGGCCAGAGTTAGGCCAGGCCAAAGTCAGGAGTGTCATCCTGGGCTCACACGTGGATGCAGGGGCCCAAGCACTGGGGCCACCTTCAGCTGCTTTCCCAGGCCATAGCAGGGAGCAGGATCCGAAGTGGAGCAGCTGGGATGCCAGCTTGCTTCCCTATGGGATACTGGTGTCGTAGGCAATGGCTTCACTCAGGTCGCCACAATGCTGGCCGCGTAGTATGTGATTTTGGAGCTGCACGATTAATCAGTTTGTTTTACTTTTTTAAAAAATTTTTATTTATTTGACAGGTAGAGTTATAGACAGTGAGAGAGAGACAGAGAGAAAGGTCTTCCTTCCGTTGGTTCACTCCCCTAATGGCTGCTATGCCGATCTGAATTCAGGAGCCCCAGGTGCTTCTTCCTGGTCTCATGCAGGTGCCATCCTCCACTTGGGCCATCCTCCACTGCCCTTCTGGGCCACAGCAGAGAGCGGGAATGGAAGAGGAGCGACCGGGACTAGAACCCAGTACCCATATGGATGCTGGTGCTGCAGGCGGAGGATTAACCAAGTGAGCCACGGCGCCGGCCCTTGAATAAGGGTTTTCAAGGCAGTTCTCAGAGTTTCATTATTCCTAACAGGAGGCAGATTATTTACCATTTTCAGATGTGAAACTCATTGAGCTGTGTAATACATTAACATCCTTTTGGGGAAGGAAGGAAGGAAGGAAGGATAATAGTGGAAAGTATTTCCAGCTTCCTGCTAATGTGCACCCGGAAAGGTAGCAGGTGATTGTCCAAGTACCTGGGACTTGCCATATACATGGGACACCTGGATTGATTAATTTACACGCTCCTGGCTTTGGCCTGGCTAAGTCCTGGCTGTTGCATTTGTGGATGGAGCTAACCAGCGGATAGGAGATCTCCGTCTCTCTGCCTTTCAGATAAATTAAAAATAAAACAACATTTTTTAAAACAACTGTCTTCCTTGCAGCATTGACATGTGAGTGAAATGTGTTGTTTTTTGCCCTTACTGCTTTCCTTTTGTTACCTCCTTGCTCCGTGTTCAAGCTTCCGTGTCCATAGGAATCACCTGAGGCACTTGCTGAGTTGTGGGTCTCCTCTGCCCTCCACGGGGCCTCAGTCCCTAGATCTCCCCTGGGGATGTGTGGGGTAGCTGCTTCTGTCTCTGATGGGAAGCGTCCAGTGCCCTTTTCTAGGCTCTCCTCCAGCTGGCCACCCTGTTCCCAGTCTGCCGCCTCACACCCAGTGTTCTGTAGTGGCCTCGGTGCCTTTGCTGTGTTCGTTTCCCCAGGGTGGAAGCCGTCTTTTCCCTGAGGACTCAGTTCAAGAGGTAGGCTTCCTGAGGAGCTTTCTCTGTCTAGTCTTTTTTTTTTTTTTTTTTTAAGATTTTTATTTATTTGACAGGTAAAGTTACAGACAGAGACAAAGGTCTTCCTTCCGTTGGTTCACTCCACAAATGGCTGCAACGGCTGGTGCTGCGCTGATCCAAAGCCAGGAGCCAGGTGCTTCTCCTGGTCTTCCACGGGGGTGCAGGGTCCAAGGACTTGGGCCACAGCAGAGAGCTGGCCTGGAAGAGGAACAACCGGGACAGAACCCAGCGCCCATATGGGATACCGGCGCTGCAGGTGGATAACCTAATGTGCCATGGCGCCGGCCCCTCTCTGTCTAGTCTTAAAGCTCCTTCCCCAGGAGTGGGAAACCTTTTTTCTGCCAGGGGCCATTTGGATATTTATTTATTTATTTTGACAGTCAGAGTGGACAGTGAGAGACAGAGAGAAAGGTCTTCCTTTGCTGTTGGTTCATCCCCCAATGGCCAGTGCGGCCGGTGCACCGTGCTGATCCGAAGCCAGGAGCCAGGTGCTTCTCCTGGTCTCCCATGCGGGTGCAGGGCAAGCACTTGGGCCATCCTCCACTGCACTCCCGGGTCATAGCAGAGAGCTGGCCTGGAAGAGGGGCAACTGGGACAGAATCCGGCGCCCTGACCAGGACTAGAACCTGGGGTTCCAGTGCCACAGGCGGACGATTAGCCTAGTGAGCCGGGGTGCCGGCCCATTTGGATATTTATAACATCATTCATAGGCCATACAAAATCACCAATCTGAGAATTAGGCTACCGCAGCTTTATTGAATTTTGACCACGTGATTTCATGGAGGCCCACAGGCCAGATGTTCTTCAGCCCTGCAACCCTTCCATATGTATGATAGTTTAAAAAAAAAAAACTTTCAGCTTCCCCTGTATGTAATGCTTGATTTATGGCCTGCTTTGTTCATCGTACCATTCCCATGCCCTAGCTTGCTGGTTATGTCTCTCAGGCTTCCCATGTGTAGCTTCATAGGTAGTACAGTATATCATGTTACATGCTGGCCTTCGCTTTTACTGTAAAAATAGGCCATTTCTCTTCTCCCAGTATTTCAAGTCCTTTAAAAGTAGGGATAATCTTAAGATTGTGATCTTCACAGCATCAACATAACGATATGTAGCTTAGATAGCTTCTAATATTTTTATCAATTTCATAGTAGAAAAATATGGTAGTATTTTGTCTTATTAAGAGTGGAACTGCTAACAAATTATAAGATTGGCTACCAAGTCTTAAATTTGTTGGATACTCTTTTGTAATTTTTAGAGTTCTGTTTCTACCGTTGCTTCATTCACATGTGTTTTCATATGTTAAAAGTAGTATCTTAAGAAGTATTAAAATAAAGTACCATTGAATGAATACTTCTTAATGAACATGTGGTTGCTAAAGATTTGATGTAAAGGTTCCAGTTAGAAGCCCTGAACTAAGTTTTGCTGAATCTACCCCCCGCCCAAGAGAACATAAAAGTATTCATTGTTAATATATGAATAGTTGAATGTGCATATTGGTCTTTTCCTTAAAAAATAAAGAAACTTTTGCAAAGGTAGAAGAGTCATGCCTGTGTGATTGCAGAAGACACAGGTAGGGGCTGGTGCTGTGGCGCAGTGGGTAAGGCCACCTCCTGCAGCGCCAGCCTCCAGCGTCCTGGCCGCTCCACTTCCAATCCAGCTGTCTGCCGATGTGCCTGGGAAAGCAGTGGAGGAGGCCAAGTGCTTGGGCTCCTGTACCCACGTGGGAGACCCAGAAGAAGCTGCTGGCTGCTGGCTTTGGTCTTGCCCTGTGCTGGCCATTGTGGCCATTTGGGGAGTGAACCAGTAGCTGGAAAATTTCTCTCCCCCTCACCCTCTCTCCCGTTCTTCATCTGTCTTTGTAACTCTGTCATTCAAATAATGACAAAGTTTTTTATTTTATTATCATTTTTATTTTGTTTTGTTTTATTTTATTATCATTATTTTAAAGATCTACTTATTTATTTGAAAGGCACAGTTACAGAGAGGCAGAGGCAGAGAGAGAGGTCTTCCATTTGCTGGTTCACTCCCCAGGTGGCCGCAGTGGTGGGTGCTGCGCTGATCTGAAGCCAGGAGCCAGGAGCTTCTTCCAGGTCTCCAACATGGGTGCAGGGGCCCAAGGACTTGGACCATCTTCTGTTTGCTTTCCCAGGCCACAGCAGAGAGCTGGATCAGAAGTGGAGAAGCCGGATGTGAACTGGCGCCCATGTGGGATGCCCACACTGCAGGTGGTGGCTTTACCCACTGTGCCAGTGTCGGCCCCAATAAATCTTTTTTTAAAAAAAACACAGGTGGGCCGGCGCCACGGCTCACTAGGCTAATCCTCCGCCTTGCGGCGCCGGCACACTGGGTTCTAGTCCTGGTTGGGGCGCCGGATTGTGTCCCAGTTGCCCCTCTTCCAGGCCAGCTCTCTGCTGTGGCCCGGGAGTGCAGTGGAAGATGGCCCAAGTGCTTGGGCCCTGCACCCACATGGGAGACCAGGAGAAGCACCTGGCTCCTGCCTTCGGATAGGTGCGGTGCGCTGGCCGCGGCACGCTGGCCGCGGCACGCTGGCCGCGGCGGCCACTGGAGGGTGAACCAACGGCAAAAGGAAGACCTTTCTCTTTGTCTCTCTCTCTCACTGTCCACTCTGCCTGTCAAAAAAAAAAAAAAAAAAAAAAAAAAAAAAGTAAAAATTGCCCTTCCTCCCTGCTTCAGAAGTGACTACTACTTCAGGCAATTTGGGTGTTTTCCTTCAAGCTGTTTTTTGGGGGGAGGGGAGGTTGTGGTGGTGGTGTTTGGTGGTGTAGGCTGTAATGTTTACATGGTCTCATGATCCTGAAAATAATTTTAACTGTATTTCTAAATAGACTAATAAAAGTTTTTTGAATGACTATCCTTGATCCCAATGTAGTGATCCACCTGGTAAAATTTTTTTTTTAATTAACTTTATTTATTTGAAAACCAGTTACAAGAGAGGTAGAGAGAGAGAGAGAGAGGTCTTCCATCTGCTGGTTCAGTCCCCAAATGGCCTCAACGACAGGAGCTCAACCAATCTGAAGCCAGGAGCCAGGAGCTCCTTCCGCATCTCCTGTGTGGCTGCAGGGCCCCAAGGACTTGGGCCAACCTCTGCTGTTTTCCCAGGTGCATTAACAGGGAGCTGGATAGGAAGTAGAGCAGCCGGGACTGTAACCGGTGCCCAAATGCGATGGCAGCGCTGCAGGCTGGGGCTTTATCCCTCTGTGCCACAGCATCGACCCCTCTGGTAAACATTTAACTTTGAGTAATTTATATTAGTGTCTTTTTATTAATTCACTTATCCAGTTGGTAATACATCTTGTGGTCAGATCAGTGCCCTGCTGTACCACTAGACTGGGGCCCTTTGATAAAGGGCAGTGCATCTAGACTATTAGGTAGTAGGTGTCTTGCATTTTGGGAACTGCTGAGGTGGTTTTGTTGTTCTTGTTGGTTAAAGTACTGAGAACTGAGCCAGCACATTTTTGCCTGCAGTTAGAGGAAGGAGAGTGTTCAGCTTCTGCGTTTTGGAGAATAATGATTTTTGACATAATGTGTCCATTTCTCCAGTTGCCTGATGAGCCCTCTCATCTTCTGTGCAGACAGGAAGCTACATCGTGTTGATGAGTGTCAGGACACAACTGACACCAGTTTATAGAAGGGTGTTATGGTACAGGAGAAGGCAGGTCTTGGGGATTTGCTTTTTTTTTTTTTTTTTTTTTTTTGACAGGCAGAGTGGACAGTGAGAGAGAGAGAGACAGAGAGAGAAAGGTCTTCCTTTGCCGTTGGTTCACCCTCCAATGGCCGCCGCTGCAGCCGGCGCACCGTGCTGATCCGATGGCAGGAGCCAGGATCCAGGTGCTTTTCCTGGTCTCCCATGGGGTGCAGGGCCCAAGCACCTGGGCCATCCTCCACTGCACTCCCTGGCCATAGCAGAGAGCTGGCCTGGAAGAGGGGCAACCGGGACAGAATCCGGCGCCCCAACCGGGACTAGAACCCGGTGTGCCGGCGCCGCTAGGCGGAGGATTAGCCTATTGAGCTATGGCGCCGGCTGGGGATTTGCTATTTTCTACGCATATGTGATAGGTCTTTTAGAGTCACAGGTGACTCAAATCAAATGGGGAAATTTTTTTTGTAACTTGGATATTTATAACCTCATTCGCTGGCTGTGCAAAATTGTCAACTTAAAAGTTAACCTGTTCTAGATTTATTGGAGATTTCAAGTCCCACCTGTGGTTGCTTTGGCAGGGCCAGACCAAATGCTTTTGCAGGCCTTATACAACCAAAGGGCCTGATGTTCCCCACCCCTGAATAGGAGGGGAGTAAACCCAACTGCTTGATGAATTTGGGGGTAAAGTCTTCAGTGCCACCCCATTTCATTCCCCATCTCCTCATACCCTGTCACGAATGCACCTGCTCTGTGATGGCCAGCAGGTATGGGTTGTTACCTGGAACTGCATTTGCTCCCTTGTTTCAGTGTGGAAGGTGGTGTTCCTCTTTCTGTTCACTTTTCTTTCTGTGTCCTGTGTTTGCTGCTGCCTGTGCTCCCTGCTCCATTGGTCATCCCTTCTGCTATGCTGGCCTGAGCTTGCTCGCTCGTTCTCTCTTGGCAAACTTTTATGAACCTGACCAGATACAGCTCAAGATGTCAACTCGGAAACCCTCTGTGATTTGCCTGGGCTTAGGGAGGTACTGCAACCTCTGTACCCTCATAGCGTTCCCAGCATTTTTGTAGCACTCTTTTTTTGTAGTGGCTTTTGGGATTTACTTGCGTGTTTCCCCACCACAGGGTGACACTTAACCTTTCTAAAGATGGTGTTTGATTATTTTGGAGGTGTTTTCATGGGTCCCTTAGGCCAGTGAGGGGTAAGCAGCATGAGGATTTATCCCCTCATTACACAGAAGTGAAAAATGTTAGGAGACAGGGCACACCTCCTGCCTCTAAATGATGCCTTTCCTTCCAATTTATATTGATGGATCCATTTCTCAGTTTTTTACTTATTTTTTAGAAGATTTATTTATTTATTTGAAAGGCAGAGTGGGCAGAGAGAGAAATCTTCCATCCCTGGTTTGCTGCACTGCTGTAACAGCCAGGGCTGGGCCAGGCTGAAACCAGGAGCCTGGAAACCCATCCTGGTCTCCCACGTGGGTGTCAGGGCCCAAGCACTTGGTCCGTCTTCCGCTGCTTTACCACGCACAGTAACAGGGAGCTGGATCAGACGTGGAGCAGCCGGGACTTGGATGGGAGCACATGAGGATGCTGGCATCATAGGGAGCAGCTTAACCTGCTGCGCCACAGTGCTGATCCCATATAGATCTGTTTCTTTAAAAACCACGAGTTTCATTTAAAAAATAGTTTTAGACTTAAAGGTGCAAAAATAGAGAATTCAAACTGCTTTTCCTAATACTAGCAACTTATATAACCATCTTTTCCTGTCCTCTGTGCATTATTCCATGTTGAATATCTCACCATAATTTTTTAATATTTATTTATTTGAAAGTCAGAGGCACACAGAGAGGAGAGGAGAGGGAGGAAGAGATAGAGGGAGGGAGGGAGGGAGAAGCAGGGAGGGAGAGAAGTAGTAGGTCTTCCATTCAGAACTGCGCCCATCTGAAGCCAGGAGCCTGGTGCCCCCTCTGGGTCTCCCATGTGGGTGCAGGGGCCCAAGAACTTGGGCAATGTTCTACTGCTTTCCCAGGCCACAGCAGAGAGCTGCATCGGAAGTAGAGCAGCTGGGACTTGAACTGGCACCGATGTGGGATGCTGGTATTGCAGGCGGCAGCTTCACCCACCACAGCACAGTGCAGGCCCCTCTCACCATCATTTTTAAACAGCCAGCTTTATTCAGATACACTTTACATACGCTGCAGTTCATGCGTGCAAAGTATACTACAGTATTCCGCTTGTCTGCAGGGGATGTGCTGTGAGGTCCCTGGTGGATGCCTGCAACAGCCTATGTGTTCCTGTAAAAATGTACCTCTGATAAAGCTTACTTTGTAAATTAGACACAGTAAGAGGTTAACAACAAGAATTAATAAAATAGAACAGCTATAGCAATATGGTGTAATAAAACTGCCAGTGTCACTCTTCTTGTGTTTTGGGGTCATTGTTATTTTTTAAAGCTTTAATTTTTATTTATTTGAAAGGCAGAGTTAGGAGGAGAGAGGAGAGAGACAGAGAGAGAGAGAGAGAGAGAGAATGCACGTGAGTGCAGAGAGAGAGAGAGAGAGAGAGAAAGTGTGCGAGTGCTGTCTTCCATCTGCTGGTTTGTTCCCCAAACAGCTGTAATGGCTGGAGCTGGGCCAGGCTGAAGTCAGAGGCTTTGAGCTTCTTCTGGGTCTCCCACATAGGTGCAGGAACCCAAACACTTAGGCCGTCTTCTGCTGCTTTCCCAGGTGTGTTAGCAGGGAGCCGGATCGGAAATGTGGCTGCTGGATCTCACGCTGGCACCCATAGGGGATGCCGGCATCATAGGCAGAGCTTGACCTGCTATGCACAACGCCGGCCCTGGGGACATTAGTTAGTAAAATAGAGGTTCATTGAGCACAGACACTCTGATACTTTTATAGTTGACCTGAGATGCACATTGGCTGCTAAGTGACAAACGGATGAGTAGCATATACAGCATGGAGATGCTGAACCAAGGCTGATTAAGGTCCTGGAGAGGGATGGAGCCGCATGGTGCAAGATTCCATCATGCTACTTGGGATGGTGCTCAATTTAAAACTCATGAATTGTTTATTTCTGGAATTTTTCCATTGCATATTTTTAGATAGCAGATGACTGAAACTGCAGAAGGTGAAATTGTGGATGAGGGGAACTCCTGTCTTTTTTTTTAAAACTTTTATTTAATGAATATAAATTTCCAAAGTACAGCTTACTGATTACAATGGCTTTCCCCCCCATAATGTCCCTCCCACCGGCGACCCTCCTCTCTCCCACTCCCTCTCCCCTTCCATTCACATCAAGATTCATTTTCAATTCTCTTTATATACAGAAGATAAATTTAGCATATATTAAGTAAAGATTTCATCAGTTTGCACCCACACAGAAATACAAAGTGTAAAATACTGTTTGAGTATTAGTTTTAGCATTAAATCACAATGTACAGCACATTAAGGACAGAGATCCTACATGAGGAGTAAGTGCACAGTGACTCCTGTTGTTGACTTAACAAATTGACACTCTTGTTTATGGTGTCAGTAATCACCTTAGGCTCTTGTCATGAGTTGCCAAGGCTGTGGAAGCCTTTTGAGTTCACCGACTCTGATCATATTTAGACAAGGTCATAGTCAAAGTGGAAGTTCTCTCCTCCCTTCAGAGAAAGGTACCTCCTTCTTTGATGACCTGTTCTTTCCACTGGGATCTCACTTGCAGAGATCTTTCATATAGGGATTTTTTTTCCCCCAGAGTGTCTTGGCTTTCCATGCCTGAAATAGTCTCATGGGCTCTTCAGCCAGATCTGAATGCCTTAAGGGCTGATTCTGAGGCCAGAGTGCTATTTAGGACATTTACCATTTGATGAGTCTGCTGTGTATCCTGCTTCCCATATTAGATTGTTCTCTCCCTTTTTTATTCTATCAGTTAGTATTTGCAGACACTGGTCTTGTTTATGTGATCCCGTTGACTCTTAGTCCTATCATTATGACCAATTGTGAACAGAAATTGATCACTGGGACTAGTGAGATGACATTGGTACATGCCACCTTGTGGGGATTGAATTGGAATCCCCTGGTATGTTTCTAACTCTACCGTTTGAGGTAAGTCAGCTTGAGCATGTCCCAAATTGTACATCTCCTCCCTTTCTTATTCCCACTCTTATATTTAACAGGGATCACTTTTCAGTTAAATTTCAACACTTAAGAATAATTGTGTATTAATTACGGAGTTCAACCAATAGTATTAAGTAGAACAAAAAAAATACTAAAAGGGATAAAGTATTAAGTTTTTCATCATCAGTCAGGACAAGGGCTGATCAAGTCACTGTCATAAGCTAAATTTAAGACTCTCTTTTCTAATTTTTGACTTAACTCCTGTCTTAAGAGTTCTGTAATCCTCATTGCCACTTAATTGTCCAACAGTTTGATCACCTCAAAGCAAGCTGGTAATTGTTAGCATCCACTCCTCATTTGTCTCTACTCCTCCCCTTCCCCAGGCAAACACCGCTTTACTTGTTTAATCTTTAGGTTTACCTATTCTGGACATTTCATGTCAATTTTCCACTACCTTTAGTTACAGTGCCTGGGTTTAAATTTTAGCTTATCTCCTTACAAGCATCTGACCAAGGGTTTGTCATTTAATTTGTCTCTGCTTTGGTTTCTTAATTTATAAAACAAGAGATAATAATAGTAGGTACATACAGGGTTGTAAGAATCAAATCACTTGGGGTGCCACTGTGGTACAATGGGTTAAGTTGCTACCTGCTGTTTTGGCATCCCAAGGGCGGTGGCTCAAGTCCTGGGCTGTTAGACTTCTGATCCAGCTCCCTGCTAGTGGGTCTGGGAAAGCAGTGGAAGATGGCCCAAGTGCATGGGCCCCTGCCACCCACATGGGAGACCCAGAGGAAGCTCCTACCGCCTGACTTTGGCCTGGCCCAGCCCTGGCTGTTGTGGCTATTTGGGGAGTGAACCTGTGGATGGAAGATTTTTCTCTGTGTCTTTGCATCTCCCTTTTATTTATGTATCTGAGAGGCAGAGTTATAGACAGAGAGAGGTGCAGTGGACCCAAGCATTTGGGCCATCCTCCATTGCTTTCCCAGGCCATCAGCAGGGAGTTGGATCTGAAGTAAAGCAGTGGGGATTTGAATTGGTGGAGGCTTTACCTACTACCCCACAGTGCCGGCCCGGTAAATAAATCTAAGTTCTTTGTAACTTGTGGAAAGCACTTCAGCTGTTCTTGCCCCCAGTAAGTGCTCTATGAGTTGTAGCTGTTGTTTTGCTGGGATCGATCATATTTCTGTTCGATTCCTTTTTAGTTCCATATTGATATTTATTGTTTCTGTGTTACCTGTTACCCTTACAAGGACATACGGAGAAATGATTTAGATCAGCTTAGTATTCTGTCCTAAATCCTGAGTTGAGAATTGAGTCATTCTATGTAATCTGTGTCCTGTCACAAAGGCTTAGCTGGTGGGAAGACCGGCAGCATTTGGCAGTGTAATTATGCAGCCTTATTTGGCACCTTGCTGTGTGTATTGGAATGAGAGATGATGCACCCATCTGATCTAGTTGAAGTAACGGAAATCTAGGGCATTCATTTTTGAAACCCATGTTTTATTTTCATTAAAATGAATTTGTTTCCCAAAAAATTGCTTTGGAGACCAATTTTTAAAAACATATTTATTTCCCATAGACTTCCAAGATCAAAGAGGAGATATGTTCCTCTAAAAATGATTCACAGTGCCCAAAACATGCCCTCTCCCCCACCTCCAGATCTCAGTGATCTGAGGGATAAGTGAAGTTTGAGAGATTTTTTTTTTTTTTTTTTAATTTGAGAGACAGACTGCCATAGAGAGAGGGAGCTAGAGAAAACCTTTCCTCCTGCTGGGTCGCTCTGTAATGCCCACAGTATCGCCTTGCTGGGGATTCAGTGCAGGTGTTCCGTGTGGCTGGCAGGGGACTGCTTAGTGGGGCCATCACCGCTGCTTCCCGGGGTCTGATTAGCAGGGAACTGGAGCCAGGACTTGAACCCAGGGACTCTGATGTGGGGTGAGGACTTCTTAACTGACACCTTAGCTGCTAGGCCCAGTGCCTGCCCTGTCAGCATGATTTCCTAACAAAAATACAGATCAAACCCAGATTAGGACACAAGGGAACGGCTAGCGTTGTGGCTTAGTGAGTTAAGCCGTTGCGTGTGTACGACATGACTTGGTACCTCATATGGGTGTCAGTTCGTGTCTCAGCTGTTCCACTTCCTTTTTAAAAAAAAAACTTTTATTTAATAAATATAAATTTCCAAAGTACAGCTTTTGGATTACAGTGCCCCCCCCCCCATAACTTCCCTCCCACCTGAACCCTCCCATCTCCTGATCCCTCTCCCATTCCATTCACATCAAGATTCATTTTCAATTATCTTTATATACAGAAGATCAATTTAGCATATATTAAGTAAAGATTTCAACAGTTTGCATCCAAACAGAAATACAAAGTGTAAAGTACTGTTTGAGTACTAGTTATAGATTAATTCACATTGTACAACACATTAAAGACAGAGATCCTACATGGGGAGTAAGTAGACAAGGTCATAATCAAAGTGGAAGTTCTCTCCTCCCTTTAGAGAAAGGCACCTCCTACCTCCTTCTTTGATGACCTGTTTTTTCCACTGGGATCTCATTCACAGAGATCTTTCATTTAGGTTTTTTTTTCCCCCTAGCTGTTCCACTTCCAATCCAGCTCCTTGCTAATGTTGTAGGGAAAGCAGAGGAGGACGGCCCAAGTCCTTGAGCCCCTGCACCCATGCGGGAGACCTGGAAGAAGCTCTGGCTTCAGCCTGGCCCAGCCCTGGCTGTTGTGGCCATTTGAGGGGTGAACCAGCAGATAGAAGATCTCTCTCTCTCTCTCTCTGTCCCTGAAACTCTGTGTTTCAAATCTTTTTTTTTTTCTTTCTTTCTTTTTTTTTATTTTTATTTATTTATTTGAAAGGCACGGTTACAGAAAGGCAGAGCGAGAGAGAGGTCTTTTATCTGCTGGTTCACTCCCTAAATGTCCACAATAGCTGAAACTGGGCCAGGCTGAAGCCAGGAGCTTCTTCCGGGTCTCCCATGGGTGCAGGGGCCCAAGGACTTGGGCCATCTTCTACTGCTTTCCCAGGCCACAGCAGAGAGCTGGATCGGAAGTGGAGCAGCCAGGACTAGAACTGGTGCCCACATGGGATGCAGCACTGCAGGCCAGGACTTTAACCCACTGCGCCACAGCACTGGCCCCTTTTCATTCTTTTAAAAAAATTGTTTATTTATTTGAGAAGCAGAGAGAGAGAGAAAGAGAGAAGAGAGTGCTCCCATCAGCTGGTTTATTCTCCTGATGCTCAAAACAGATGGCCCCCCGCTGGGGCCATGGACTGGTGCTGGGAGCTCAGTCGTGTCCTCCCATTTGGCTGGCAGGAACCCAGCTGCTTGAACCAGTGCTGCTTCCCGAACATTTTCAGGAAGCTGGAGTTGGGAGTGCAGCTGGGACTGGGGCTGAGCACTCCTGTGTGGGATAGGGCCGTTCCAAGCAGCATCTTAACGGCTGACCCGAACACCTGCCCTCTTCTCCTCATCTTGTCCTTACAGCGAGAGCCCTTCTAGTTTGGCAGTGTGGTGGAGGGTATGGTATGATTTGTGTTTTTACATTTCTGTCATTGTGTGTATTTGACTTTTTTCAGGCAGTTGTGACCTGTGATACCTTCAAAATCTTATTAAGATTTTAGTTACAGATGCTGTCCTGGGCACTGGAGATCAGGATGAAAATCCACTTTTCTTTCCTTCTTGGTGGTAGAAATAATAGCTGGCATGTCTTCTGTTCAAGTGTCCTAAGGAGTTTTTCTTAATATGTGGTTGCATTTCTTTAAAATTGCCTAGGAAGTAAGTGCTTGTATACAGGTGATATTTGTGACAAATATTGATTTAAAAAAACTTGGAATTGTAGTTTTATGGAGAAAAACATTGGTACCTGACACAATATGTTTTTGTTTAAGATACCACATATTTATTTATTTATTAAAAATTTTATTTATTTGACAGGTAGAGTTACAGACAGTGAGAGGGAGAGACAGAGAGAAAGGTCTTTCTACCCTTGGTTCATTCCCCAAATGGCCGCAACGTCTGGTGCTGCGCCGATCTGAAGCCAGGAGCCAGGAGCCAGGAGCCAGGAGCTTCTTCCTGTTTTCCCACACGGGCTCAGGAGCCCAAGCACTTGGGGCATCCTCCACTGCCTTCCCAGGCCATAGCAGAGAGCTGGACTGGAAGTGGAGCAGGCAGGACTTGAACTGGTGCCCATATGGGATGTGAGCTTCGCAGGCGGAGGATTAACCAAGTGAGCCATGGCACTGGCCCCAAGATACCAAATATTTAGTGAGCTATTCTGCTTGTAACTAGGCAGTTTTGTATTTCATGCTCCCTGCCGGTGGTTCTCAGCTGAGGGCCATGAACGCTGAAGGAAGCTGTTCTGTGGGGTTCAGGTGAACCCCCGGCTGCATACTGCGTAGACAGGAGGCCTTGGTCATACATGTGCTGTTGTGTTTCAGACATATGCATAGGTTTAATAGACATTTATTTTAAAGCATTTGGCATTCGTAAAAGTGATCTGTCATTGTCTTTCCTCTAAAGATATTAATGATACAATTATTGTTATGGAAACATCCAGGGACACTTTAAAACTTTCCGAAGGTCCATGCATGTGAAGCGTGGAGAACATTCTTCTCTAAAACCATGCCAACAGCGATAGGGTCAGGGGCCACTTGATACACATTTTGGAGAATTTAAGCAACCCCTGCTTTATTGCTTGATAAAAACTGCATTGTTTGTCTCTTTAGTAGATTTAGCGCATCAGGTCTCAAGGTGAAAGCAACGAACATTCAAAAAGCCCTCAAGGTTTGGCTGATTCTACCTAAGCAAGCTGTCAAAGTAATACTTTGTTTCTGATGAGATAGGTGTTTTGTTCACTGAATTAGCATCATGCTCAAAATAAGACATCATCTATAGGAACCCAACTCAGTTACTGTGAAAAGTTCACCACAAATGCATTATCTTCTAAGTAAGAAAATGAGATTTGTTGATATTTGTGACAGAAGAAATATTGAAGTTGTACCAACTGATCGGCTGACACAAGGGCATTTCTTGCCATCAAACGAGGCTTTTCCTCAGCTGTTTGGGTTGATCATTGATTTGCCTTTCCAGTTTTGGGTAAACTTGGAGCAGGTTCATGTGTTTATACCCCATGTCTTACCCTGCAGATGGAGGAGGTGTGATTAATCCAGAGATGGTGTCCTGGGCAGGAAAGAGAACACTGTGGCCCTGTGATAGCTAAGCCAGCCTTGTGCGATCCCAGGGAGCCAGTCTTCATATCCAGTGTCCTAACTGGTAAACAACTTCAGAGCTCTTTTGCCATGTTGTTCTTTGAAAGGAAAGGAATTACTATCACAGCCATATCTATGCATCTGCATCTATAGTGCTTAGAAATGGTATCATATAGGTATTGAATGTTTGTGATGATAACTGCCTGAATAAAGGTTAAAATATGCTGGAAAAATATAATCAGAAGGGAATAGAGGTAGTTTATTTTTAATGACCGAGAATGTTCCTTTTAAAAGCAGTTAAACTGGCTAGAGCTGGGGGTGGGGTAAGGGTGCTGGGGTGGTTTCAAGGCCATAGCTATTATGGTGAGTGCTGACATTTTGTTCTGACGTATGTCTGCTTGTGTATTTTAGAACCAGAAAAATTCCTTGGAAAACTGCCTTTTTTTTTTTTTGGTGTGTACCCAGATAAAATAGACAAATCTGGAATTGCGATTTTAACTTTTACTGTCAGGACTGTCAGTCTTTCTGACATTTTGTTTCTTTGTTTATTCGTTCAACATTTGAGTAGGAGGAGAGAAGCCACATCCGTAAGTTTTGATCATTTAGATTGATAAATTGAGAAGTTAGAATCCTTTAAATTTGACTGTGAGTGATCAGATACTGCTAAATTAAACTGTAAATTAACTAAATTAACTGAAGTAAACATTCTACTAAATTGAACTCTTCCTAGTTGTTGATTTGATACTGTGCAAGGGGACAGCTCAGGGCTTTTGAACTTTTGGAGACTGGTTTAGCAGCTTCAGTGAAGCTTGGAGTGCTTCACTCTGGAGGGTTCAGCCTTGTTCACATAATGTTGTAGAAAGTTGGCGAGGACCACGGCACCCCATGTGTTATACATGATAGCCCATAGTGCTTGGTTTGTAGAAGGGATGATATTCACCACAGAAAGTCTTTGAAACTCACATTTGCAAAATCAAGATAGTCTAAGTCTCATTTTAAGTCTGGGTCTTGAAACTAGTATAAGTGACTTAAACACCTGTTTGTTAGAACAGATAAATTAGTGTTTATTCATTTGGAGTTTTCTCTTTTATACATGCATGTGTATACATGTTTCTTTTTGTGAAAATAGGACTGCACGTCTCTCTCACTATCTATCTATACTTAAAGATTTATTTATTTGAAAGGGAGAGATAGACTTCTTCCATCTGCTTGTTCACTCACAATGGCCAGGCTGAAGCCAGGAGCCATGAGTTCTTCCCCGTCTCCTGCACAGATGCTGGGCCCCAAGGACTTGGGCCATCTTCTACTGCTCTCCCAGTCCATAGCAGAGAGCTGGATTGAAAGTGGAACAGCCGGGACTTGAACCAGCGCCCATATGGGATGCCGGCACTGCAAACGGTGGCTTAACCTATTGCACCATACCGTGACCCCTCCCTATCTGTATTTCTATGAACATTATATTTCCTGTTTTAAAGATTTGCCATCCATTTATCTCTCTCTCTCTCTCTCTTTTTTTTTTTTTTTTTGCCATAGCATCTTCAGTGCTTTTGCTTTATACTAGTGGGATCACCTGGAAGTGGTTTTATGTCTCTCCTCCCCCTGTATGCCTGGATAAGTGGGAAGATGCTACTGGCATCTAGTGGTAGACAGGCCAAATATCCTGGATCCTGGATTTCATAGAACAGCTGCCCTCTAAAAAGATACGAACTTACGGGTTTCAGAGGGAGGTTGCTGTGCTTGACCAACTTTCTGTGTCCTTTACCTAAACTGATTCTAACCTGTTTTTTATGGCTCCATGCCAGAATGGCCTTTAGTATGTGAGCTGCAGGCTACACATGGGGACTTTGCTATTTCTAGCCTTCTTTATGTTTTGTTTAGAGGTATAGACAGGCAGGCAGAGTTGGATAGAACTTGGCAAGGAGGCCTGCACTGTGGCATAGTGGGCCAAGCCTTCGCCTGTAGTGCTGGCATCCCATATGGGCGCTAGTTTAAGTCCTGGCTGCTCCTCTTCTGATTCAGTTCTCTGCTATGGCCTGGGAAAGCAGTAGAAGATGCACCTGTGTGAGAGATCCGGAAGAAGCTCCTGGCTCCAGATTGGCTCAGCTCCAGCCGTAATGGCTATTTGAGGAGAGAACCAGCGGATGGAAGACCTCTCTCTCTCTCTCCCTGTCTCTGTCTGTAACTCTACCACCCAAATAAATAATAAATAAAATCTTAAATTAATAAAGAACTTGGCAAAGTGAAGGCTACAAAAATTGTCCAAAGACTCAACTTCTGTGTTTTGTTCCTGGTAAATTTCTGTCCTGGAAGAATTGGCTGTTACTATTTTCTGGTAAATACCTTTCCACTGACACATTGAAGTAAAACAAACACTAATCCCCTCCCCTGCAAACAAACCCAACAAACAAAAACAAAACACGTGGTGATCAGAGCCAGCCTTAAATGACTGTTCTTATTCTACATTTCAAGTTCATACTTGACCTTGTCTAGCGTAAGAGAAACCTAACTGCTATGACTATCTTGAGTGCATTTCCAGTGGAGAGGCTGCTAGAGTCCAAAAGAATGTTTTGAGTCTCCAGATCCTTTTACAACGCTCCATTCTTTCTGTGGGGTTAATTGAAACCTGTTATAGCCCTTTAAAAATCTTCACAGAGCCCTCAGAGCCATAGTAACGTCGGAATACTGCTTGTGTGGTGGAAGGCTTTCTAAGGGGCACCTTTGCATTGGGCCACATAGCTTCTTTTATCGACCATCATGGAAGAGAGGAACAGGAACTCCTGGATTCTTCCCTAGAGAGAACAGCTGCTCAGAGCTTAGAGTCTCATGAAGTAAGCAGGACGCTCTCTTGTTGGGAAAGAAGGCGTGGTAGCCTGTTCCCGTTGCTGTCTGGGGCAGGTTGGGCTTAGTCTAAGTTGGAAGTGTGTGTGAGGGTGCTCTTTCCCCCGTGAGGGTCCCTCAGGAAGTGAGCTGTAGGTCATCTGGTTGACCACCAATGATGGGGTTTCTTGTGTGACCACAGAGCAGAAAGCTTCTGGGCTATTTTTCTGGATCCAAGGGAAGGAAAAGTACCCCAACACCCTTTTTTTTTTTTACCAGAAATACTTGTTTTTATTTATTTGAAAGGCAGAATTAGAGCGAGGAAGACAAGTCTTCCATCTGCTGGTTCACTTCCACGGGGCTGCAGTGGCCAGGGCTGGCCAGGCGGAAGCCAGGAGCTGAGAGCGCCATCTGGGTCTCAGCATGGGTAGCAGGGGCGTCTGCTGCTGCTTTCCCAGGCAGGGTCGTGGGTCTGAAGGTAGCAACTGGGCCCTGAAGCAGTTCATGGTGGAATGCTGGTGTTTCAGGTGGCAGCTTAACCTTCACATCTGGACACCAGCCCCTTCCTTTGTGTTTTTTTTCCCCCCTTCATTTTGCCTCTTTCATTGTCTTGGTTTAGTGCTCTTCAATAAAAAGGTGGTATTGGGGCTGGCGTTGTGTAGAGGGTAAAGTTGTTGCCTGCAGTGCCTGCTTCCCATATGGGTACTGATTCAGGTTCTGGCTGCTCTGCTTCCCATCCAGCTCACTGCTATGGCCTGGGAAAGCATCAGAAGATAGCCCAAGTGCTTGGCCCCTGCTATGCTTATGTGAGACCCAGATGAAGTTCCTGGCTTCTGGCTTTGGCCTGGCCCAGCTCTGGCCATTGTGGCCATTTGGGGAGTGAACCAGTGAATGGAAGATTCTCTCTCTCTTTATCTACCTCTCTCTCTGTAACTTTCACTTTCAATAAATAAATAAATAAATCTTAAAATGTATAAAACACAATTTTGAGCTACATATATAATTTAAAAATTGTAGTGGCTCTGTTAAGAGAAAAGGAGAGACATATGGAAAATTCATTATGTCTTAAGATATAGTCATCCCTGGTGTTTTCAGGAGATTGATTTCAGAACCCCTGTGGATGCCAAAATCCACAGGTGCTCAGGGGTGTTTATCTATGAACACATATGTGTAGCCTAAGGAAAAAAATAGATCTTTGTAATTGATAAACTCAACTGTTCTTAATGAAAATACTTATAATGTGTCAAATGGTATTATAGTTGATGGCATAATTGGCCTGGACTTTATAGTGTTTGTGCCTGTGTTTATGTTAATTTTCCAGGGCCATGTATTCTTTTTTTTTTTTTTCCCACAAATAAGAGACAGAGAGAAAGGTCTTCCTTCTGTTGGTTCACTCCCCAAATGGCCGCTACGGCCATTGCTGCGCCGATCCGAAGCCGGGAGCCAGGTGCTTCCTCCTGGTCTCCCACGTGGGTGCAGGCGCCCAAGCACTTGGGCCATCCTCCACTGCCCTCCCGGGCCACAGCAGAGAGCTGGGCTGGAAGAGGAGCAACCAGGACCCATATGGGATGCCGGCGCCGCATGCTGAGAATTAATCAAGTGAGCCATGGTGCCTGCCCTGGGACAGGTATTCTTTAAAAACAAATTATTCGAATAGGTGCAGTTCCGGCCATTGTGGCCAGTTGGGGAGTGAACCAGCAGACGAAAGACCTCTCTCCCTGCTTCTCCTCTCTCTGTGTAACTCTGACTTCCAAATAAATAAATAAATAAATCCTAAAAAAAAAATAAAAATAAAAAAATCAGGAAGTCCAGCGCTGTGTTGTAGCTGGTTAAGTTTCTGCCTTCAACATGGCCAGTTCAAGTCCTAGCTGCTGTGCTTCCGATCCAGCTCCTTGCTAATGCACCTGGGAAAGCAGCAGAAGATGGCCCAAATTCTTGTATACCTGCTGCTACCCAAGGAGGCCCACAAGAAGCTCCTGTCTTTGGACCAGCCCAGCTCCAGCCATTGCAGCCATTTAGGGAGTGAACCAGAAGATGGAAGACTTCTCTCTTTCTGCCTCTACTTCTCTCTCTGTGTAACTCTGACTTTCAAATAAATAAATCTTTCAAAAAATTATGAAGATTTATTTAATATTTAGAAGAGTTATTTGGAGGCAGAGGTAGAGAGAGCAGTCTTCCACCTTCTGGTTCACTCCCCAAATGGCTACAATGACTGGAGCAGGGCTGATCTGCCAGGAGCCAGGAGCTTCTTCTGGGTCTCCCACGTGGGTGCAGGGACCCAAGCACTTGGGCTATCTTCTACTGCTTTCTCAGACCATAGCAGAGAGCTGGATGGGAAGTAGACCAGTCGGGACTAGAAGTGGCACCCATATGGGATGCCAGCCCTTTAGGCATCAGCTTTACCCACTACGCCACAGTGCCGGCTCCTCCACTTTCATTAATGCCTTTTCAGATTGAAGATAGGATTGAGTTAGATTTATACCTCAGCAAATAAAACTTTGTGTTTTGGGACAAATACAGTTGGGTTTAGTGAGAGTGAGGGTAGTGACACCTGAATAATGAATCAATACTTTTTTATGCTTGCTTTTCACCTTCTAAATGTGCAGCAAGCCTATATTATTTTATAATCAGACCCCCTCCCCAGTTAAAGCAAAATCTAAAGGGAAACACAAAACCGGAAAAATGCAAACTACCAATAGTGTACACAAAAGTGAAGAGGTTTGAAGACCTGGATTCTAATTCTGCTTCTGTCATTAACCATCTGTGCAATTTTGGGTAACTCTGTTGCCATCTGCAAAATCAGAAATTAGCATTTTTAAGTTCTTTAAATCTTGGTCATAAATAATGCAGTTCCATGGCAGTTGTCATGAAAGGCTGTGGGGGAAGTTTTCAGAAGGAACGAATAGAGTCCAGGAGCTTCTCCTGAAATCCTTCACCGTGTGACTGTTAAATGCCCGTTTTGTGGCAAGCAGTGCCCTTGAGCTCTCAAGAATGTGGGTGTTGTGGTGTGGCTCATTCCGCCGCTGCTCGGGATGTCCACGTGCCATATCTAGAGCACCTGGTTCAAGGCTGGGCCATTCTGCTTCTGATCTAGCTTCCTGCTGATGTATACTTGAGAACGTTCTCCTCTTTTCTCTTTCCCTCTTGCCTTTTCTCTCTCTCGCTCTGTCTTTCAAATAAATAAGTAAATCTTTTTTAAAAAATGAAAAAATGTAGAAGTATCCCAAGTAGGGGTGAGATGAGTGTGGAAAAAAGGAATGATGCAAAAAGATGACAATGACTGATAGAAATAAAATGAGGTTTTATGTTTTACTATGTAATTTAGCAGGTGCTTCCCTGTATCATACCTCATTTAATCTTTCGGACACATGATGGAGAGAATATGAGGGTGTTGGTGGGACCATGTACAAGACAAATAGAATTTGTTAACAAAACCCGAGACTACTATAATAAAGCAATATTTGGATTAATCTAAGGAAAGAACGTTTGGACGGGCTCTGAGAGAATAATTAAGAAAAGATGCTTATGTTCAGATGACCTGTGTGTGATTGGCATTCTGAGATCGTGTTGTTGAATTGTAGAATTACAGGCAGGATTCTTTGATAACAGTAAGTATGTTACTGGGTTTCAAAAGCTCAAAGATCAAGTTGTGAAGCAGAAAGAACTGCGGTTACAAGTTACTTAGGTCTGAAAGCATAGGGGTAGCTCCCGGTTTTATATGTAGTCTCTCAGGTGCTTTTCAGAAGCCTTGATTCCAGTCGGCCCTTGCGTCGGCACTGGCCTCTTCGTGTGGCCACAGTCGCCGCTGTGCTTCCTTCCACTGCCTCCCTTCCAGCTCCCTGTCTTGTCCAGGGGACTGCGCTGAGCAAGCAGACCATCTGCTGGAATCACCCGCAGAACTACTCAGGAGCTCTAGAGAAAGACTGCAGGAATTTAAGAGTGGTGGGTTGAGTGGTAATTGTTCTAATTCCAGATCTGATTACCTAGCGGGATATGTCCTTTTTTTCCTCTTGTTTTTAAGTGTCTTAACTACTTGAGCAAATGTTTATTTACACTTTCAAGTAATGTGTTTAGTCAATGGCGTTCTAGAAACCCAGGCAAATATTAAAATACCAGGATACTGGGTTTGTGTTTCTCTTCTGGACAAATTACTTCCTCTGAGTCTTCCCGAGGTAGAAGCACTGCTTGTTAACAAGCCCAGAGACAGATGTGCTTTGATGGGCAGCCATATCGAAATTAACTGATTTGTTACAGAGACAGCGAGTGTCTCTCCCTGTTCGGTGCTGGTCTCCTAGGTACTGCAGGGCTGCTGTTACTGCATGGTGCGGGCCAGAGCTGGAAGGGGAGCTGGTGAGTGAGAGTGAGGGACCCTGCAGCTCCCAGGAAGGGAGGGGCCGCACCAGGCTGAGGAAGCCAGCCAGGAAAGTCTGCTGAAAGTGACATCAGGGGAGCTGCCAAGGATGGGTGGAGACAGGGCTGGAGAGGAAGGGCTGGCTGAGGTGTCCAGACCAGGGCTAGCGGCTGGTGTGGGATGTCTAAGCTGGACCACAGATAGCAGCTTGGGCTTTGTGTCTGTGGGAAAGGAGGGGCAGGGCAGTTGGGATAGGAAAGTACATGGAAGGGGCGGGAAGCAGAGGTGTGCGCTGTGTGCCTTGTGTTTGCAGCCTTCTCTTCTGGTGTGTGTGTGTGTTTATGTGAGAGAGAGAGAGAAAGATTTAGTGTACATCTCGGAGTAAGAGTGCTGGCTTGTATGTGCACATAATAGGTATTTACGTGTGTTATTTATCCCAGGGAAGCGTGTTTCTTTTGGGATTTGTTAGAAAAACTGTCATTTGTGCAAATGTTTCCACTCATGAGCACTGTGAAAAAACTTGTTTCCTGGTAGAAGTGGTGAAAGAATTGGTGTGTGGGGTGGGAGCAGAGAAGTCAGGGAGGGGGTGAATGGGTGGTAGGAAAAGAAGTACAGAGAGGATTGGGGGGCGGATCTAGATTGAAATGTCATTAGTTAAGGGACTTTTTTTGGGGGGGGGGAGGGGAAGAAATGCCTTTAGAGGAGTTTCCCATAACAGATGTTTGTCAGCATATGTACAACCACACAGATAGTAAGAGATCAAACTTTATATATTACTAAAAATGCAGACATCTGGAGATTTTTTCTGCCTGTGTGGTGGGGAGGAAAGTATACATTGTGTGCAAGAGGACATCCACATTTCATAGTTCATCTTGCTGCCAGTTTGCTTTTGTCTGAATTGTATAGCAGTATCGCTCTTCTATGAATCAGAGAGATGTCAGGCTAGAATTGTGCAGGAGAAATTGTTGCTTCGTTTGGGTGGAAGATTAACTTTTGTAAAATCAAGGCCAGTGAAAAAGCTGAAATGACTATTGAGTTTGGATATAATAATTGCTTCAGGGTTAACTTATTTATTATACTTAATGTGCTGAAAAGCTATTTTTCTTTTCTTCTTTCTTTCTTTCTTTTTTTTTTTTTTTTTTTTACAGGCAGAGTGGACAGTGAGAGAGAGAGACAGAGAGAAAGGGCTTCCTTTTGCCGTTGGTTGACCCCCCCAATGGCCGCCGCGGCTGGCGCGCTGCGGCCAGCGCACCGCGCTGATCCGATGGCAGGAGCCAGGTACTTCTCCTGGTCTCCCATGGGGTGCAGGGCCCAAGCACTTGGGCCATCCTCCACTGCACTCCCTGGCCACAGCAGAGAGCTGGCCTGGAAGAGGGGCAACCGGGACAGAATCCGGCGCCCTGACCGGGACTAGAACCCGGTGTGCCGGCGCCGCAAAAGCTATTTTTCAATAAGAAGTGCTGTTGGAGCAGACTTTGGTGCAGTGGTTAATATACCTCTTGGGACACCGACATTCCATATCGGAGTGTCTGGGTTTGAGTGCCAGCTCTGCTTCTGATTCCACCTTGCTGGTATAGCCACCCCAGGAAGCAGCAGATGATGGCTCCAGTACTTGGGTTCCTGCTCTGCTCATCGGGAGACCCAGAAGGAGTTTCCTGCCTGGCCCAAGCCTGGCTGGTGCAGGCATTTGGAGAATGAACCAGTGGGTAGAAGATCTCTGCCTGCCTCCTGTCTGTTTCTCTGCCTTTCAAGTAAGATGAAAATAAATGGAAGTTTAAAAAAACGTTGTTCCTCGGTGCTGTTGTCAAAATCATGGTCTCTGAGGACAGATGAGCAGATTTGCTGAGTTAGCTGTGGGCAGTTCCTCTTTGTTGTTTGGGATTCTTGTACATTTAAAAGAAATTACTGGCTTACATGTTTTGGTTGTGTATTATAGAAATATTAGGACCTAAAAATTGAACTTGGTGGTGCCCCGATAGCGTTTTTCAATCTCTCGTTTACTAGCCCGAGAACATCGGGTAGGCCTTTGGAAGCAGAGTTGGCCTCGTTTTGGAACTTGTGTCTGGCTTTGCTGGTCTTTTGAATAGACTCCGAGTACTTTTCTTTGGTTTGAATTATAACATTGTTTCTTGTGGTTCCAAAAATGATCTGTAATAGCCTCGTTTTTTGTCACTGCCTCATTCTTCAGAAGTTGCTTTTTGCTTTTGGATATTTGTGGCTGATGGACTCAATGCACGCTTAAGACACATGAAAAAAATTAATTTAATGTTAATGCAGGCAGATTTTTTCTTCATACTTGTGTGTTTTGTGTCTGTGACAGAGAGGGAGGGAGAGAGAGAGGGAAAGATCTTTTTCATTTTAGAATCTTGCCTTTAGCTTCCCCTCTTTTTTTTTTCTTTTTTCTTTTAAAGATTTATTTATTTGAAAGTCAGAGTTATACACAGAGAGAAGGAGAGGCAAAGAGAGAGAGAGAAAGAGGTCGGTCAGTCTTCCATCTGCTGGTCCACTCCCCAGTTGGCTGCAATGGCTGGAGCTGTGCTGATTCGAAGCCAAGAACCAGGAGCTTCTTCTGGGTCTCCCACGTGGGTGTAGGAGCCCAAGGATTTGGGCCATCTTCTACTGCTTTCCCAGGCCACAGCAGTGCGCTGGATTGGATGTGGAACAGCTGGGACTCAAACTGGTGCCCATATGGGATGCCGGCACTGCATGCGGCTGCTTTACCTGCTACCCCACAGCGCTGGCCCGAGCTTCCCCTCTTACACTCTTTCAGTCTGTACCTCCAGGTTAGAATTTTCTCTAATCCAGACTTGAATTTCTAGTTACTGCTTGGGCCCTCTCACAGACACTCAAATTCGGTATGTTTTGGATTTTTCTAGAATTTCTTTTTGGTTTTCCGCCTCTAGGGAGAGGCATTGTCATCTCCTTTGTGGCCCAGGTGTCATCGGCTTGGGCCCTAACTCTGCTTCCAGCTGCTCAGTAGCCTTTGGACTCTCTCCTGCCGTGTCCTTCCTTCCCCCCATGTGTTCTCTCTTCTGCCCACTAAGGGAGACCCCTGGTAGGTCTGTCGGCCTACAGCCTGCTCTCTTGCAGACACACTTGTCAAAGTTGCCAATATAAGCTGGTAACAGACTGCCTTGACTTTCACATCGGAAAACAGCTGCCGTCTGACCCCTGCCTGCCTGCCTGCCTGCCTGTGTGCTGGCTCCCTCCTTCCTGTTCCGGGTTCCCCAGGCTGAGGCTGGGAGGAGCTGCCTCCACTGACTCCCTGGGTGCTCACCTCTCTGCCCTGCCAGGGTTGTTCTCTCTCCTGCCTCGGGGCCCTGCTCCCTCCTGTGCTTCTGGCCGGCATCTTTTGTTCTCTCAACCTTGTCTTAGATACCACCTCCTCTCTCCTCCTTCTCATTCCCACAGAGCCGTAATCTCTCCCTGTGCTTATCTTAATAAGGGGATCATAATCATATTAATCATCGTAAGGGAAATGTCTATCTTTTCCACGAGTCTGTGAGTCACTGTTTAAAGTTACACCCCATCCCCTCCCCATTTCTCATTCCTTACTCTGCATTTTCTTTTTCTCTTGCACTTACCCCCCCCCCCCCCGTGCTTTTAAAAAAGATTTATTTATTTGAGAGATAGTTACAGAGAGAGAGAGAGAGAGATCTTGCACCTATTGGTTCACTCCCCAAAATAGCCACAGTTCCGGAGCTAGGCCGATCTGAATCCAGGAGTTTCTTCCAAATCTCCCACACAGGTGCAGGGGCCCAAGGACTTGGGCCATCTTCTACTGCTTTCCCAGGCCATAGCAGAGAGTTGGATCAGAAGAGGAGCAGCCGGGACTCAAACCACGTCCATATGCATCGCTGGTGCTGCCTATGATGCCACAGTGCCGGCCCCACACCCATCCCTTTGCTACATACTGTGTCATGTGTTAGATTTCTTATTTGTGCCCCGCGAGAACGTAGACTCCATTGGTGCAGACGTCTTCCTGTCTTTTGGGCTCTACAACAGTGTCTGTTACCGGGAAGGTGCTCGGCTGTTTGCAGAGGATCTGCATTCGTGCATCGGGCCTAGCCCACAGTAATTATTGAGCACGTTAAAGTGATGCTGAATAGTTCTGTTTCTTAAAATAATTTTTATTCGAACAGTTTACTCTGTTGAACTTTATAGAGGATGGCTGCCTCTTCCCTTGTCCAGTAAATACGATTAAAAACTTTTTAGAGTCTTCCTTTTGCGAGAGTCTGTTTTACTCTCTGCTGATGAGTTGGGATATCTCAGTCTGCCAGAAGTATTTCATACATTAGCCCCCTTTCTTGTATAGGCCCAAGCTCAACAACTAAACTATCTCACCAAAGTGCATGCTTTCAGAGTACGTAAAACTCCCATGTGCCCCTAGCAGCAGTTTTCAAACACTTTTGCACAAATGAACTTGAAAGAATTTTGTAAAACAATGTTTTTTTATTGACTCAGGAAAGCTTTCCTTATATGTTTAAGATAATTACATAGCATGTAATTTCTCAGCATTATACACATTGACATTTAAGGATTAAATTGCTTCATTATTCTTGTGTATGTATTTTGTATAATTTAAAGAAAGTAGTTCGTTACCCTCCATCATCTAAAATATTGAACAGGGACAGGAGTTGGGTGCAATTAAGATGCCACTTGGCGACTACTGCATCCCATTTCAGGGTTGCTGATTTGATTCCTGGCTCCCCTTCTGATCCAGCTTCCTGCTGTTGCACACCTTTGAAGGTAGCAGGCAATGGCTCAAGTACTTGGTCCCTGCTACTTACATAGGATATCCAGAATGAGCTCTGGGCTTCTGGCTTCGGCCTGTCCCAAAGCTGTTGTGGGCATTTGGGGAGTGAACCAGGAAATGGAAGATCTGTCTCTGTCTCTCTCTGTCTTTCACATAAATAAATTAAAAACAGAGAACAACAACAACAACAAAAAAACCCAAAACTAGTTCTGTAACCTTTTTCTTATTGAAGTTTTATTTTCATTCCACTTATCTTGTGGATTTTTATCATAATAAAAATATCTTAAAACTAGGAATTCTTAATAACTGTCTCATACTTAGGGGGACGCGTGTGGCACAAAGGGTTAAGCTGCCCCTTGGAATGCCCACATCCCATATTGGAGTGTCTGGTTTGAATCCCAGCTACTTTTCCTTCTAATCTAGCTTCTTGCTAATGCCCCTGGAAGGCAGCAGATGATGGCTGAAGTACTTGGGCCCCTGCCAACCATGAGAAAGGTCAGGATAGAGTTTCTGCCTCCTGGCTTTAGTATGACCCAGCCCGACTGTTGCAGGCATGTGGGGAATGAACCATTGTGTGGAAGATCCCTCCCTCCCTTGCCCCTCTCTGTTGCTCTGTCGTTTAGGTAGATGAAAATAATCCCATATGGGTGTGAGTCAAGTCCTGACTGCCCCACTTTGTGCCCTGCACTCTGCTAATGTGCTTGGGAAAGCAGTGGAGGGTGACCCAAGTGCTTATGCCCCTGCCATCCATGTGGGAGACCTGGATGAAGCTCCTGGCTCCTGGCTTTGCTTTGGCCCAACTATGGCTGTTGTCACCATTTGAAGAGTGAAACAATGGATAGAAGATCTCACTTTCTATGTCTCTGTCTCTGTGACTCTGCCTTTCAAATAAATAAATTTTATTTTAAAAATGTCAATTTAAATAAAAAAATTAAAATGCCTGTTACCATAGGGTTCTAAGTGTTAATTCAATCTGGAAGTAAATAAGATTTATCATTATAATTATTACCACATAATCCAAACCAAAATAATAGATTATTTTGGTAAATTATTAAAATAGAATAAATTATGAAAATGCATATTTTAACAAGTCGGTAAGAGTGTGATTTTATTCAATGAATTCTCCATACATGAATGAATATTGATTGTCGGATTGAGGATCCAGTATTAATTCTACTCCATATTTTTTATTGCGAGAAAGCACTTAAAAATCCTGTTCTTTTAAATAGGAAATAGGAATGGCAAGCATCCTGTTATTGCATTGTCATTTAATCCTTTGAAATGTTTTTCCTAAAATTATTTTTAATGACAACTGATTTGATCCTCTTATAATATTGTTGAAAGCAAAGAATTTGGTTTTCAGTTGTTGTCTATTCATTTTCTTTCTTTTTTTAAAAGATTTTTATGGATTTGAAGGGCAGCACTATGGGGGAGCAGTGGGGACTCACTGGTTCATTCCCCAAATGGCTGCAATGGTTGCAGCTGGGCGGATCTGAAGCCAGGAGCTTATGCCAAGTCTCCTACATAGGTGCAGGGGTCCAAGTACTTGGGCCATCTTCTGCTGCTTTCCCAAGCACATTAGTAGGAACCTGGATCAGAAGTGGAGTAGCTGGGACAGCAGCGTGGTGGCTTTACCCACTATGCCACAGATACCTGGATCTCAGTCCAGCCCTTTGATGAGAGGTTGGGAGTGAGCCGTGTTCAGGTGTGGGACTGGAGAAGGGGTATGTTCTTCATTTGTCAAGTGGGAGAAGGCAGATTTGAAAAGGGAACTTACGTCACAGAAAAGATTTCAGCAGATGGGTTTTAGGAAGGAATGCCTAGAAAACTGTTGCTTTGGAAGTGGATTTTTAAAAGATTATCTGGGTAGTAAAATTGGTATGAGGTTGACATTATTGAAGCTGAGTAGTAAGATTGGCAAAAGGTTGATAATTGTTGAACAGTGGGTATGTGAAAGCTTTCAACATTTTTAAATTTTTTTGAGAAGCACAGAGACACGCATGCACAATGGAGAGAGGCAGAGAGAGCACACACTCTCATTTGCTGGGTCACTCCCCAAATGCCTGCAGCCGCCAGGATCCCAGAACTCAGTGCGACTCTCACATGGACAGCAGGGACTCAAGCACTTGAGCTTCACCACTGCTGCTTCCGCGGGAGCCCCATTAGCAGGAAGTCAGAGTCAAGAGCTGGAGCCGGGTATCAGCCAGGTGCTCTGACAGAGGACATGGATCTCCTAGCCAGGGTCTTGACCACCTAGACTAGATTCCCACCCCGTCCCTTCTACTTCAGTGTGTTTTAATAGTCACATGATAAAAGTAAGACAAAAAAGTCCTCTGTGGAAAGGGTTCCTTTTGTTTGCCTTCTATTTGAGGTCTGTCATCTTTTGGAGTGACACCGTTAGTCATAGTGCCATTAACAAGGTCAGACCTTTAGACTGAGCCAAATGAAATTGTCACAAATTGTGTGTGTGTGTGTGTGTTTAAAAAATTTATTTATTTGAAAGGAGGAGTTAGAGAACAGGAGAGGGAGGGGGAGAGAGAGAGAGAGAGAGATCTTCCATCTGTTGATTCACTCCCCTAATTCCCAAATGGCTGGGTGCAGTGGCCTGGAGATGGGCCTGGCTGAAGCGATTAGCCAGGCACTCCATCTGGGTCTCCCACATGGGTAGTAGGACCACCTTCTACTGCTTTCCCAGGAGCATTAGCAGGGAGCTGGATCAGAAGCAGAATAGCCATGCCTTGAACTGGTGCTCATTTGGGATGTCTGCACTGCAAGTGGTGTCTTAACACACGTCACCACAATGCCGGTCTCCACTTTTTTTGACCTATAAATTTTTTATTAAAGATTTATTTATTTATTTGAAAGAATTACATAGAGAGAAAAGGAGAGGCAGAATTTATTTGAAAGAGTTATACACAGAGAGAAGGAGAGGCAGAGAGAGAGTGAGGTTTTCCATCCGTTGGTTCACTCCCCAATTGGCTGCAATGGCCAGAGCTGTGCTGATCTGAAGCCAGGAGCTTCTTCTGGGTCTCCCACATGGATACAGGGGCCCAAGGACTTGGGCCATCTTCCACTGCTTTCCCAGGCCATAGCAGAGAGCTGGATCAGAAGTAGAGCAGCCAGGACTCGAACTGGTGCCCATATGGGATGCTGGCCCTGCAGGCGGTGGCTTTACCAGCTAAGACACAGTGTCAGCTCCAACCTACAAAATTGAGAGTTCATAGTTCCACCTAACAATCTTTGATTGTATGCATTTTTTTCCTAAACCTCCTTATCAGTTTCATTTCACTTGCAACACAGCTGGATGGCTCAGGAAGAGTGGTTTTCATGCTCTTTCATTCCTCAAAGGCTATCCTTAATAGTTAAGATTTGTCCAAAAGAAGTTTAACATGCAGTCAGCACAGTGCTAGTTGCTGTATAGACCAAATTAACCAGGCAGCTGCTTCTTCCCCTTATTGTACTAAAGATTTAGGTTTTGCCAGTCTTTATTTTAAGTGTGGGGAAACAGATCAATTCATTTAGCGAGGTGCTGAGTGAACAGAAAGAAATGTTCAGGAGTAGACAGGTGGAGCTGTCACCCGGATAATAGCTGAGAAGTTGACATTGCTGAGAAGTTAATCTTCAAAGAGCTCTGAGCGAGTCTCATGTTTTTTATCTGTTTTATAAAGTCCTGAAATAACATGCCGGAGACAGATACTGTTGTTCCTGTTCTCTGCAGTGAGCCCGAGACTGGAATCTGGAGAAGTGAAGTGATGTGATCTGCCGCTGTGGGCCAGAAGCAGAATCAGGTTCTTGTGGGTTCTCGCGTGTACTCCATCCCCTAGACTAGTCATTCTTTTTTTTTTTTTAAAGATTTATTTTTTTTATTTATTTGAAAATCAAAGTTACATGCAGAGTGAAGGAGAGGCACAGAGAGAGAGAGAGAGAGAGAGAGAGAGAGAGGTCTTTCATCCGCTGGTTCACTCCCTGGTTGGCTGCAACGGCTGGATCTGTGCCGATCCGAAGCCAGGAGCCAGGAGCCAGGAGCCAGGAGCATCCTCCAGGTCTCCCACGTGGGTGCAGGGGCCCAAGGACTTGGGCCATCTTCTCCTGTTTTCCCAGGCCACAGCAGTGAGCTGGATTGGAATTGGAGCTGCTGGGACTTGAACTGGTGCCCATATGGGATGCTGGCACTGCAGGTGGTGCTTTACCCGCTAGGCCACAGCGTTGGTCCCAACCAGTCATTCTTACAGGGTGTTTTGGGGGTCCCTGAAGGTCCTTGAGTCCTTCACAATGCTCTGTGAGGTGAAAACTCTTTTTGTAATAATACTAATGTATTATATGCCTGCACTCTTCTCTCGTGAATGTACTGTGGAATTTGACGGAAGCTACATGATGTCTCATATTACAAGAAATTAAGGCAAAAGTAGGTTGGAGAATCTAGTTACTTTATATTAAGTCAGACCATAAAGAGATTTACAGTGATATAAAATGATGGCACTCTTTTTTCACTGTGTTTTTTTTTTTTTGGTAAATAGAGTTAAACTTTATAATTGTTATATTTAAATAACTTATTTTTTTGAAATTAAAAACATTTAGTTATTTATTTTCATTTTAATTTAGAAGGCAGAGAGACATAGGTCTTCCATTTGCTGGCTCACCCTGCTCATGCCTGCAACAGCCAGGTCAAAGCCAGGTCAAATCCAGGAACCCAGAACTCCCTCTAGGTCTCTCTTGTGGGTGTTAGGGACCTAAGTACCTTATTCATCATCTGCTGCCTCCTCGGATGTGCATTTGAGGGGAACTAGAGCAGAGGCAGAGTAGCTGGGCTTGAACCAGGCACCCTGACACTGAATGTCAGCGTCCTAAGCAGAGAATTCACCGCCAGTGTCACATGGCTGCTGAAGAAATTCTGTTTTTATTAGGACAAGAAAATCTGGCCTGGTTTAGAACTTTTAAGGCAAGTGATTGGCTTCACCTGAGTTTTGTAGGAGGGGCTTCCTTAGTGCAAAATATCTTCCCTCCCCTGGGTTACTCCTCAAATGCCCACAGCAGCTGGAACTGGGCATAGGCTGAAGCCAGGAAACTTGGTCCAGGTCTCTGATGTGGTGGCGTCATCCAGTTGCTTGCACCATCCTCTGCTGCCTCCCAGGGTCTGCACTGGTAAGAAGCTGGACTTGGGAGGCAGAGCTGGGAATCAAACCCAGGCACTCTGATGGGATACAGGTGTCTTAACCACCATGGCAAACACGTGCCCCTTTGCTTGTAATTTTTGATACATTTTGTGCATACAACCCAGATCACATTTAGTTAATAGACTTCATTTTATCTTTATGGGAAGATGCAGCATCACATAAAAGTAGAACTTTTCTGGAAAATCTAGGATGACATTTTTCAGATTTTTTGCTACCTGAGTAAAGAACTGATTTTACACCTTGAGCCTCGTACATCTATCTACACACATTAGTACAAGATACTACTACATGTAACTAGTCTCAAGTTTAATGGAACAGAACTGATTCTTTTGGATAGGCTCATTTCTATTCTGTTTTATACTACTCTCATGAAAAATATGGTGTTACAACTCACCAAATTTAAAAACAATACAGGGGCATGTTTTGGTGTAACAGGTAAAGCCACTGCCTGCAACGCCATATGGGAACTGGTTGAAGTCCCGGCTGCTCCACTTCCAATCCAGTTCTCTGGTAATGACCTGGGAGAAGCGACAGAAGATGGCCCAAGTGCTTGGGGCCCTGCAACCCAGGTGGGAGACCTGGAGGAAGCTCCTGGTTTTGGCCTGGCCCAGCCTTGGCCATTGTGGACACATTGAGCAGTGGGCCAGCGGATGGAAATCTCTCTCCCCGCCTCTCTGTTGCTCTCTCTCTGTAACTCTGACTTTTAAAAAAGAAACTAAAGACCATAAAGTAGGAAACATCTTACTGTACATAGGGCATAAGTGTCTTTTTTTGTGGGGAGGGGGCTCTATCAGATGGACTAACCCCCCAGGGGTGCTAGGGCATAAGTGCCTTTACAAGAAATTTAGGAGAACTGGGTTGAGTGTTGGTTCTCCCACTAATTACTTGTGTGATCTCTCTTTATTCTCTGCCTCTGTTGTTTGAGGATTGCCCTGCCAGGCCTTACACTGACTGACAGGTACAGCTCTTACCTCTTCGAAGACGGTATTCATGATATTAACAGTGATAGCTGCCACCTACTGAGACACTTAAGAAGACATTGTTTTAATGTAGTGCTGCTAGCTGCCGTTCACCGATGGCCTCTTACTAGCTAAATGTCACACATGTTTTTATTTCTCATGGCAGCTTGCTTTGAAACTGGTGTGATTCTCCTTTTAGCTGAGGAGACTGAGGCAGCATTTGTCAGTGAGGGAACCAGCATTCGACTGGGGGTGTGTCTGATTCCAGTATTTGTTCCCTTTCTCCTGAACTTTCTCCTGAACTGGTTTCTTTGTTAACCTTCCTGGGTTTCATCTTCCTTATTCTTTTTTTTTTTTTGACAGGTAGAGTTATAGACAGTGAGAGAGAGAGACAGAGAGAAAGGTCTTCCTTCCGTTGCTTCACTCCCCAAATGGCCGCTACAGCCGGTGCTGCGCCGATAGGAAGCCAGGAGCCAGGTGCTTCCTCCTGGTCTCCCATGTGGGTGCAGGGGCCCGAGGATCTGGGCCATCCTCCACTGCTTTCCCAGGCCACAGCAGAGAGCTGGATTGGAAGTGGAGCAGCTGGACTTGAACCGGTGCCCATATGGAATGCTGGCGCTGCAGGCAGAGGCTTAACCTTCTAGGCCACAGTGCCAGCCCCTTGTATGCTGTCTTTATGAAATGGGACAGATGCTTATACTCCATGGCTGTAGTCCAGATAGTTAGCAGATACTGTGGCCTTCGTAAAGGATATTCATGAGAACAGCCCATTAATTAAATGGGAAATGGAGAGATTTGGTCCTTGTATATATCCATTTTTAAATGGAGATGTGTTGTTGTGTGCATGTATATTAGTTGTAGTAGTAATAGCAGCAACAGCAGCACCAAAGTCATAAACAGATTCTAATACTTTACAGCCTAAATAATTTGCCCTATTCTTAATTTTCAGCTGATAGTGGACACAGGTCAGGTGTAATAAAGTAGCTTTTTTGTTCAGCTAAGTTTTTGTTACATAGATGATGTTATTGATGAATGTCATGAAGAAGTAATGTACAGATCACTTTATGGCTACTAATTGTTAATGGGTTTGAAAGCACATGAAATGCTAAGAATGGAGGCCTGGTAACCACCAGCATTCTTCTTACTCTTGTTCTTTTTAAGAGCAATAGTAATGTCATGAACAACTTCTCGGAAGTGGCTCTCTGATAATCCATCCGTATGGTTGGGCATCAGCTATCTCAACACTGATATTCACCTAGTGATTCATATAAATATAACTTAGGTTAAATAGTTGAGTCTGGTTTAGGAGTCAGAATAGTATATGATATTTGAACCAATTCCAGCAGGGATTTAAAACCTCTTATTGAAGATTGTTTTAATATAAACTTTAGTGAAAGGAGCAGTGATCTTGTAGCCTACAAGACACTGAATAGGGTCTCTGTTTCTTGCAAGTTGTATACTTTTGAGCAAATCCTGTGTCCTTGTTGCAAATCAGATTCCTCAACATAGTTAGCTTAACTAGGATCATTAAATGAAACAATGCATTTTCAGAGTCGTTAAAAACTTCTGGGTACCATGCAAATATAAAGCAACATCCTTTCTGGTTTCAAATGCTAGGGTACTGTTTAGTTTAGAGAGTATTCTGACCCCAGTTAGTGTTTGTAGGATATTTGTTTGTTTAGGTTCCTCAATGGCAAGTATAAGGTTAAGTCTCACGAAGAATGTGTTTTAAAAGTCTGAGTGCGTGTGTGCATCTGACAGCAGTGCTGCTCCGTTCAGTGTAGTGAAGTACTCGTCAGAGTTTCCACTGTAAACTCCCCTTAGCTTGGTTTTCCTGAGGGATAAAATTAGTCTGAATGTTTTTGGTTGGAAACTTTTTTCTTTTTAATAGAGAATGAATGCCTGCCCTGCTATTAAAAATGGTCTTTTCTTAGATTTTATAGCAGTTTATCATAAATGTTTTAAAAACCACATATGTAGTTTCTCTTTCTTATATCATTAAATATAAGATACAAGAGCATTTTCCTTGGCTCTAGTAGATTTTCTTTTAAAATTATCATAGTCTTCAATTTATTACCCAGGTTGAAATATTATAAATATCTTTTGTAAACTAATTGTAAGGTATAAAGAACTTAAATTTAAAAAAAAAAATTTTAGATTTTATTTATTTACTTGAGAGGCAGAGTTAGAGAGGTGGAGACAGAGAGAGAGGTCTTCCATCTGCTGAATCACTCCCTAGATGGCCTTAACAGCTGGAGCTGGGCTGATCCGAAGCCAGGAGCCAGGAGCTTCTTCCTGGTCTCCTATGCAGGTACAGGGGCCCAAATACTTGGGCCATCTTCCACTGCTTTCCCAGGCCACAGCAGAGAGCTGGATTGGAAGAGGAGCAGCCAGGATATGAATCAGCACCCATATGAATTGCTGGTGCTGCAGGCAGAGGCTTAGCTCACTATGCCACAGCACTGACCCCAGAACTTTTTTTTTTACTATGTAAATATACTTCTGAATACACATCCCAAGTTAAGAAAAAATAAACTGCTGTAATTTATAAGCCTCCTTAGATGTAGGTAAAAGTGTCCATTGGTCTTTGTTTTAAATATCAGGAAAATGTCTTAGAGACAGGCCATAGTCCCACTTGTAACAGGTGTCATGTGTGCTGTAGTTCAGGTGACTGTTGGGACCCAAGGCCATCCAGTCTATAGGCAAGGCATTTGTATGGCCCTATGGCTATCCCCAGAAGAGATGACTGGTGTTCCAGTTAGAACCTTTGCCTAGGAAAGTTTGAATTTGACATAGAGCAGTTAAAGGCAGAAACAGAAGCGGAGAGACAACAAAGAAGGGAAGAAGGCGTGAGTCATGTTGATTGGGAGTGGAGGGTGATCTGCCTTTATCACCTCTTCCCTGAGGTTGGTCTTGTTAGCGCTCCTCCTGGTGGACACACGTCTGTCAGCAGCATTTGACACTCGTCCACGTTTTCCTTGGGGTATTTATTCTTTTGCTTTTGGGATGCCACCCAGATTGTCTCCTTCCCTCTGGCTGTGCTTTCCTTGGGCTCTGTGCTGGCTCATCCTCCTGTACTCAGCTCATGTTGGATTTCTTTAGGGCTCCTTCTGCTTTACTTTTTGTGTATTGCTGTTGGTGATCACGTACATTCCCTTGGCTTTAATGCCATGTGTATACTGCTTTCACATTTTTTCTTTAAATTTTTTTTTTTTTGTTTAGTTAGCAAGTGAGTGAGCTCTCCTATTCACTGGCTCACTCCCCAAATGCTTGTAGTGCTCCAGGTTGAAGCCAGGATCCAGAAGTGCAATGCAGGTCTCCCTCATGGGTGGCAGGAATCCGGTTGCCTCAGCATTGATTCTGATTCCTCTCTACATATAAGTGCAGGATGGAAAAACTGTATTTCCTAGAATCCCTGGCTCCTGGGTTTCAGATACAGTGTATCTTTATATCCCATTTTAAAAATCAATATAAAGAGAGGAGATTTAATGTAGCTCATAGATACAATTCTAAGAATATAATGATATGTCCCTTCCTCCCTCTTCTCCCATCCTTTCTTAATTTTTATGATAACATATTTTTAATTTACTTTATAGTCAAAGGCTCAATGCTCCACCAAATAGAGTTCAGCAAGTAACAAGCAGTAAGGCATCTGTTCAGCAGACACAGACAGGATGATAAATGGTGATCAAATCTAAAGACGGCAGTTTTGTGCATATACATTAATTTTTTTTAGTGTTCTCTGTATATTAACTACCAAAAATCAGAGAAAACGTGCTGTTTGTCTTTTTGGTTCTGGCTTATTTTACTGAACATTCTGATCGCTAGGTTGCAACATTCGGTTGTAAAGTCAGGATTTCACTCTTTTTTATGGCTAAGTAGTATTCCATTGTGTCCGTGTATGTATACCACAGTTGCTTTATGCAGTTATCAGCTGATGGACGTTCCAGGTTGCAGGATATGGACTTCTTCACCAGCTTTTTAATTGCTAGCCTAAATGCCCACCCCAGCTCTTGCATTTCTGTCACCTCTGAGCCTTCCTCAAACTTTGGTCATGTATATACAATTGTGGACTGGACATCTCCATTTATGTTTCCTGAGCACCTCTAAATTAACACATTCTTGGTAAGGGACCTGATTTCCTCCAGCAAACGATTTCTTTTATTTTTATTCTTTAAAGATTTATTTATTTACTTGAAAGACAGAGTTACAGAGAGAAGGAAAGGCAGAGACAGAGACAGAGAGAGAGAGAGAGAGAGGTCTTCCATCCGCTGGTTCACTCCCCAGATGGCTGCAATGGCTGGAGCTGTGCTGATCCAAAGCCATGAGCCAGGAGCTTCTTCCGGGTCTCCCACATGGGTGCAGGGGCCTAAGGACTTGGGCCATCCTCCACTGCTTCCCCAGTCCATAGCGGAGAGCTGGATTGGAAGTGGAGCAGGCGGGACTAGAACTGGCACCCATATGGGATGCCAGCCCTCAGGCAGCGGCTTTACCACTACGCCACAGCGCTGGCCCCTCTTTTTTATTTATTTACTCAGTCGCTCAAACCAGCCAGTGATCACTTGTTTCTCAGCCCCGCTTCCCCCAGAAAAGCTTGTCTTTTCTCTCTCCCCACCTCTCTTATTTTTCACTTTATTTGAAAGGCGGGGGCGGGGGGGGGACTTCCATCTATGGTGCAATCAGATATACCACGCACACATTTGATTTTAATATAAAACTCTGGAGTTTCTATAAATATGAATGGACTTTATCTCTACTTCCAATCTTTTCTCACTTTCTTCTTCCTCCTCTTAATACAATCCGCAAGAAAATTAAAGACCCAGTCTGCTAGGTTTTTGATTTCATTTAGTGTTTCTCGGAACTCTGAGAGCTATTTGATTTTTTCATTAACAAGGTTATGGGAAAAGGTTTTACTCTTGTATATCTGTCATACACACACTATTAGTATTGGGAATGGCTTGGAAGCTTTATTTCCTGTTTTTGGTGTCACTTCATCTCCTTGGTTCTCTGACCTGTCCCACACTGAGCTTTCTGCTTCATTGTTGAGTTTCCTGCCTTACTTCTAGCTGCCCTATGATTCCATTTTTAAAAAAAGATTTACGGTTTGTTTGAAAGGAAGAGTGCGTGGGAGACCCAGAATAAGCTCTTGGCTCCTGGCTTCGGATCGTTGCGGCCATCTGGGGAGTGAACCAGTGGATGGAAGACCTCTCTCTCTGTCTCTACCTCTCTCTGTAACTCTGTCTTTTAAATAAATAAAATAAATCTTAAAAAAAAAAAAAAAGAAAAAGAAAAAGGAAGGAAGAGTGACAGAGAAGGGGGAGTGTGGAGGAGATATCTTCTATCGGCTGGTTCACTCCACAAACGCCTACAGGGGTGAGGTCTAGGCCAGGATGAAGCCATGAGCCAGTGACTCCGTCCAGGTCTCCCACGTGGGCGGCAGGGACCCAGGTTCTTATGCCATTGTCCACAGCCTCCCAGGATGCATTGGCAGGAAGTTGGATTGGAAGTGCGGAGTAGCCAGGGCTCAACTCAGGCACTCTGACAAGACGGGCTGGTGTCCCAAGTGGCTGCTTACCTTGTGCCATGGCGCCTGCCTCCTGAGGTTCCATTTTTAACCTTTTGTTCTTAGTTTTCTATTTGCTCTGTCATTGAGCGTGACTAGTCCTCAAACTTCTACCCTTTCTGAGAAACTCCAGAATCCCCATGCTCCAGTTTAGCCCATGTTTTTGATTCTGTCTTCAATCTCCCCTTCCTTGGATGCACTGGAGGTCTCCCCTCCCCCTCCTCTCCCTTCTCCACTGTCCCCAGTACTACAGCATATGAACTTCTTTGATAAACTTTTTTTTAAAAGATTTATTTATTTATCTGAAAGAGTTACACAGAGAGAGGAGAGGCAGAGAGAGAGCCAGAGATCCTTCATCTGCTGGTTTACTCCCCAGTTGGCCGCAACAGCCGGAGCTGTGCCAATCCGAAGCCAGGAGCCAGGAGCTTCTCCCTGGTCTCCCACGTGGGTGCAGAGGCTCAAGGACTCGGGCCATCTTCTACTGCTTTCCCAGGCCGCAGCAGAGAGCTAGATCGGAAGTGGAACAGCCAGAACTCGAACTGGTGCCCTTATGGGATGTTGGCACCTCAGGCGGTGGCTTTGCTCACTAAGCCACAGTGCCAACCTGGATAAACTAACTTCTTTGGTGATGCTGTTTTTTAAGTTTTATTTATTTGTTTGAAAGGCAGAGTGACAGAGAGAGGGAGAGACACGTAGAGATCGTCCATCACCCTAAACCTGTGCAATAGCTGTGATTGGGTCAGGCTGAAGCCAGGAGCTGAGAACTCCATCTGGATCTCTCATGTGGGTGAGGGGGACCCAAATACTTGGGCTGTCCTTTGCTGCCTGCCAGGTGCATTAGGAGGAAGCCAGTTAGGACTGGATCCTATGCATTCCAGTGCAGGGTGAAAGGCATCCTGGGCAGTGGCTTAGCTGGCCTGCCCCTGGGGATCTCCTTTGTACCAGTAGTCTCATCATTCCCCCAACCTTTGTCTTCCAATGCTCTTCTATCTAATGTGACCAAGAATCCTTTGTTTCCTCCTTCTAAATGTACCTCAGACTGTTTCTTTCTGATATTGATCTCTGGTGTTGTGAGGATTCAAGGAGTTAATGCATGAACATGGCTTAGAACAGTTGCTTGCCACAGAGTGAGTGCTTACTAAGTCTTTACTATTATTATATATGCCAGATGCGACTTGTTTTTTTTTTTTTTTCTTTTTTCGACAGGCAGAGTGGACAGTGAGAGAGAGAGACAGAGAGAAAGGTCTTCCTTTGCCGTTGGTTCACCCTCCAATGGCCGCCACGGCCAGTGCGCTGCTGCTGGCGCACTGCGCTGATCCGATGGCAGGAGCCAGGTGCTTTTCCTGGTCTCCCATGGGGTGCAGGCCCAAGGACCTGGGCCATCCTCCACTGCACTCCCTGGCTACAGCAGAGAGCTGGCCTGGAAGAGGGGCAACCGGGACAGAATCCGGCGCCCTGACCGGGACTAGAACCCGGTGTGCCGGTGCCGCAAGGCGGAGGATTAGCCTAGTGAGCTGCGGTGCCGGCTGCCAGATGCGACTTGGATGGGATACCTCACTCAGGACTTTCAAAGAGCTGTTTACTGTGAAACAGGAAATGGCTGCTCAGAGCATGGAGCATGCGTCTTTCTTCATACCTGGCCTGTCCTTGGTGACTGGTGTTTGTTTTGGCTTCTTCATGCTTTGACAATATCTTGTGACTTTACTTGCAGGGGTGAAGATCATGAAAGGGCCGTTTATCTGTAGGAGACGGGGATCTTTTCAGTAGAGGAAAATACTCTAGTGAGGATTGTGTAGACTGAGCTTCTCTCGGCTCAGTTGGGTCTAGGAACACTCTATAGGTATAAAGTATTGGGTCTCATTAGAAGTTGAAACCTACACATATTTAGTTGTGCTCTCGTTCCACAGAGAGTGAGGTGCATGCTTTCCCACATTTATGTAATGTGGGAATTTCTGGAATCTCGATGAATGTCATTCAGAAGGTCTCTTCTAGGCTGGCTACACTGGGCCATTTTGAAAGAAAGGTGGTCATCTGCCGGCGGTGCTGGACGTCTGCGTTCCGACTTCAGGGAGGGCAGGTAGGGCTCAGAAGCTCTTGCTTGGTCAGCTTTGTGACAGCAGGTGCATCGATGGTGCAAATAAGCGTGTTGTTCAGACTTTCAAATAAGGCATTTTCTCCTTTTTATCGAGGTGCTGTATTTATTTATTAGTTTTTAAAGATCTGTTGATAAAGGCTTGCCGTATGAGCCTATGAAAGTGGAATAGATGTGACGGAATGGGCTCCAAATAATGTGTTCATTTCATCCCTGAAATTCCATTCTTAAAATCAGGCTCTCGTGTGAGGCAGTGTTGTCATGATGAAGTTTTTGCGGTAGTGTACATGTGTTTCTTGTGGGGTGGGGGGACCCCTTTGCCAGCACATTATCGGGGCAAGGTCGTGAGCACAGGGTGTGGTTGTGGTGGGAATGCTGCGTGCGGTAGGGTTGGAGTGGGTTATGTAAGGGAGCTGTAGAGGCCTGTGAGGACAGAATCGGTGCTGTGCCGTAGACTCGTGTATTATCTGTCCAATGTGAGGAAGGCTTCCATTTTGGTCTAAAATCATAATTTCTGGTTCTGGGTAATGAAGCTTTTTTTTTCTGTACATTAGCTGTTGACCTATAATAATAATTTTTTGCAGCTTCAGTTTTGTAGCCACAGTTTTCTTGTATTTAAAATGAGAATATCAGTGCATGCCTGCAGGATTTTTGCCAGGCTTCAGTGAGGGGACCTATGGAAAGACCTTAGCTGGATATTCCCATGTCCTCTCCACATGCTCTTTTCTTTCCTGTCTCTCAATTTGGCCCATGAAATTTAGATAGTTTAATTGTATTTTTTCTCTTATTAGATATCTTGCTGATATTGCTTCCCTCTAAAATCGTTTTTGTAGGCAGTATCTGTCGCTCCCCCTCTTCGTGGAGGAACGACACAGGACCCTGCGCTGTTCTTTCGTCTGCTCGGCCCTCCCCGGGTTTGCTGCTGGTTCTTCCCGGGTTGGCTACTATCCCTTCCACCTCCGTGGAAGGGCAGTTCCCCCTGGCCACATTCCCCACTTCCGCGGGGGAGCGGCACACCGCCGGCCGGCTCTCTCGGGGGCTGCACAGGTGTTCCCCTTAGATGTTCCCCCCAGATGTTCCTGGTGAATGCCGTCTCTCTCCTCCTTTATAGTCCTCCTCCGCCAATCCTAACTCTGCTACCCACACGCCGAGTACGCTGCTCTCCTCCAATCAGGAGCAGCTCCTGCAGCTTGTCAAGTTGGTGAGAGGCAGCTGGGTAGAAGCTGTTGCCTCCTCTCCCAGCGCCATATTGTGGGAGAGCAGATGCATAGAATAAGTCTTAATTCCAGTAACTTAGTCTAGTCCGAGTTGCCCTCCACAAGTATCCTTGCTTTTTCATTTTCTACAGTATATGTTCTTATAATACTTTGTACCTGTTTGTAGCACAGGTTGTTTTATACTTATTTATATGGTCATTTAATTAGATACGCTCCCCATTTTGGGCTGTGGTCTGCAAGGCTCATGAAACCTGGGATCGTGTTTGGTTTTGCTCAGTGATGCGTATTTAAGGCCTTGACTAGTGCCTGTCATGTAGAAGGTGTTTTATAAGTATCTGTGGCATGAATGAATGATTATTAAGTTAAACATGGTAAACAGGGGATGTGTCCATGAAAAAAAATGTTTACAAAAGACTTAGAATCTTTACAACTGATTCAAAATAAACATTGACCTCCCACTAAAATAGCATAAAATACTAAACCACTTCTAAGTGTAAATGACTGTTGTGACCTTGGTTAGTATTTAGAGGTACCCATGTCTGTGACTGTGATAGTAATTTAAAATCCAGGCTGAAGGACAGAGCTGACCAGTGTTGCTTGCTTCTTTGTCTGCTTTGCGAACTGTGCGCTCACCTGGTTGCGTGGGAAGGAAGCTCTGGGGCTGTGCGAGAGCGGGCGTGTCCGGTTCTGGCAGTGCTTGCTGGCACTGTGGGACTCCTCCTGCATCTCTGTCAGGCGTGCTCAGCCTCACTGCCATTCATTCCTCCAAGTGCCGACTCTGCGCCCTCCAGGGTTCTGACACACTGCCTGCTGCACTTCCTGACAGCCGACTTACTTCACATCTTGAGTCAGCATCTCCGCTTGTCCTCTAATCAAATCATAACTTTATTTTGAAGTAATCTCCCTGGATTTTAGTAGGTCAGGCACAATATTACTTTTCCTAACATGGCTTACACAACTGGACGTGCAAAGAAGGGAGGAGAAGCCCATGTGAGCCATTCAGTTTAGATGGTGAGTTCGTGGTGGTTGTTGAAAGCTGACATTGGTGGAACATTTTCCATATTCAAGGCATTGTGTCCCGCAGTTTATGCATTATCCCATGAAAGCTCAGCTGTGATAGAGTTGCTCCCAGATCGTTCTGTGAGAGAGATGAATGCCCAGTCCCTGCAGTAACTCAGCAGCTGAAGTTTATTGGGCACCAGATGTGTTCCAGACGCTGCTCTGTGTTGGCGTTTTTATTCACTCACTTAATTCTTAGGTTGGGTCTGTTATTATGTCCTCATTTACAGGGGAGGAAATCAAGGCACAGGGTATCACCTGAGGTCTCCCAACTAGGAAGTGGCTAAGCCAGCCTTGGAATCCAGGTTATTGAACTCTGTAGCCCATTGTTACCCTGTGTCATGCAAAATTGCCTCCTGGTGTTCCTGGTGAGAACCTGGGCCCCTGATTTCCAACCTCAGGCAGCTGGAAGAATGCAGAACGGGTTTATATTTTATTGCCCAGGTTCCCAGAAATCTAATTCATTTGACATCATGAATGTTTCTGTGACATTTTTCTAGAATTAAAACTGGCAGGCTGGCGCCGTGGCTCACTAGGCTAATCCTCCGCCTGCGGTGCCCCGAGGTTCTAGTCCTGGTCAGGGTGCTGGATTCTGTCTTGGTTGCTCCTCTTCCAGTCCAGCTCTTTGCTGTGGCCCGGGAAGGCAGTGGAGGGTGGCCCAGGTCCTTGGGCCCTGCACCCACATGGGTGACCAGGATAAAGCACCTGGCTCCTGGCTTCGGATTGGTGCAGCGTGCTGGCTGTAGGAGCCATCTGGGGGGTGAACCAACGGAGGGAAGACTTCCCTCTCTCTCTCTCTCTCTTGCTCTCGCTGTCTAACTCTGCCTGTCAAAAAAAAAAAAAAAAAAAAAAGAATTGAAACTGACGTACTTTTGAGATAGTGAGCTTAGATGACCAGCTTAGTTTTAATTTTATTATACTTATTAAGGTCAATTATTATTTCTCATATCTGGTCTGGTTTCTTACATGGAAGATGCAGTTATGTCCAGAATATGTTTTCTGAACGGGAAAAGTACCAGAAAGAGAAAATGTTTGTACTGCTCAGTGTCAGGTTTAGCTAAGCTTTGGGACACACCATTGGACATGGAAGGCTACATTACATCAAGATTCATAGAGTCTGTGCATCAGTCGTGTGCATATCTTTAGGTTCAGTGAGTGCCTAACTTGAGAGACAGGTGTTTTGTGGACAGGAAACCAGCCGCAATGAAGAGAGTTACGTTTGAATATCTTAGCTGAAACCGGTATCAGATCTCAACTACCGAGTGTTTTAAAGTGCTTTTCTTTTTCTGAAAGCTTTCCAGACACATTCTTTGCCCATTATGTTACTTATATTACCATTCTCCAAGTTTTGATTTTGTAGTCATTGTGTACATACCTATTTACATAGATGAGCATAGTTTTTTCTTTTAATGCTTGAACAATACTGTTTTTATTAAGCCTAGGAAATAGGCTTTAAAGTGGATTTTAGTTTTCTTAGTAAGGTTTATAAAATTTGACCTCTGGATTTTCTCAACTCTTACCTGTGGGCTTACGTTTGTGTTTAGTTTATTTTAATTGGTATTCTTTGTATGAAGCATGAAAGAGCTCCACAGTTGGGGGGCTACATGCACTACATCTTGTCATTGGATTTTATTGCTCAGATTATGACTAATTCTAAATGTACACTCCTCATTACTCTCAGGTCAGAGGCTCTTCCCCTGTACTGACTGGGTCCTGTGTCACAGGAGCTTAACTGCCCAGCTGAGATTCAGAAACGGCATCTCTGAGTTGGCATTTCAACATTGGATTGATTGTTCTTTTGTATAAAAATTCATTTGTCATGAAAATAGATAACTGATATCACAAAGTGAGTGATTCGTGACATGCTCACAACTGGGGTAAACAACATAAGTATATGCCAAATGATAGGACAGCCACATCATTTTTATACCCTGTACTGACATCCACAAATAAGAGAGAATGTGCCGTTCGTCTTTCTGAGTATGGCTTATTTCATCTGGCATGGTCATCTCCAGTTCCATCCGTTTGGTTGCAAATGTCAGGATTCAGATTTGTTTTAGTTTAGTGATGTCTGTGAGTGCTATCAGCTATAAGTTGTGAATTAACAGTGGGCTTAATTGCTGTTAATATGATATCCACCTTGTTATATATTAATGTTAGCCATCGCAAAACACACCAGACACTGGAGTAAGGGAAAGAGTTTATTGGGGAACACCCTACAGACCGGAGTGAAGGGGCGGCGAAGGAAAAAGAGAGAAAGAGAATATAAGAGAGAAACAGAGAGGAGAGGAGCTAGCAAGGAGAGAAGATAGAGCAGAGAAGAGGAGAGAGGAGAGCAGAGCCGAGAGAGAAGAACCAAGAGCCAAGAGAGCACGTGTTCAGGAATAGGCCCTTTTAAAACTTCGCCTGAGGGCGGGCAGGGAAGCAGGAGCAGCACATCCCATTAAGTGGGGGTGGAGCCTGGCTCAGGTAGCCGGGCCACGCGGTCACCTGGCCACAACTGCGCCAGTTTCCTAACACACCTATCGCATTTACTTTTAAACCTCAAATCATACAGTTAAAAAAGCTGCAGGTTTGCCTCATTCTGCTGCGATTCCTGCGGCTGTTAGTCCTAGAGAGCAAAAGGAAAGTAGATAGGCCATTTTTATCCCTGTGGATCTCTTGGGGAGGGCCCTCAGGAACTGAGATGCTTAAATAATGTGCTCTTTCATGGTCGTTTGTTTATGTTAGACCTGTCAGCGGGGTGTTAAGTGCTTGCTGAAAATCATTTTATTAATTTATTTCTTCACCTTGTCTTTTTGAAGACTTTTGTTGCTCATGTTTCTGAAATGGGCCTTCAGTGATGCTGGCTCTCAGGCATATCCTGGAGGTTGTTTCGTTAATTCTTTCTTACTGATTAGGATTTTATGAGTTGAAAGTCAAGTGCAGAAGACAAATTATGAGGGTTCTAAATAGATAGGCTTTGTCTAATTGATATTTGACATTACTAGAATACAATTTTTGCAGAAATTTAATGTTCCTAGAAATGCTTCAGTTTATTTAAATATATTTAAATATATTTTTTAAAAATGATTTTGAAAGTATGCCAAAAACAGTAAAAAATAACTGTTCCTAGACAAAACGTAGTTTTTAAAAAATCTTTAAAATTTTCATTTTATTTGAAAGACAGAGATCTTCCATTTGCTGGTTAACCCCTGAAATAAATGTCCCTAACAGCCTGGATTGTGTCAGGTTGCAGCCAGGAGCTAGGAACCCTATCCAGGTCTCCCAGTGGGTGGCAGGGACCCATGTACTTGAGCCATCATCCGATGCCTACCAGGGTGGGGCTGGAAATAGAAAGCAGAAAGAGTACTCAAGCCAGGCACTTGTGTAGGGGATAGGAGTGTCCCAAGTAACATTTTGCCTACTGCACCGAGCACCTGCACTCAGAAGGCAGTTTTAATAAGAGTTATAAAACAGGAAATTGATTCCATACAGTACGTTAGAGATACTGGATAAATGTTCTCAAATGAATAACTTTTTCTTTGAAAAGAACTTTCCAGGGGCTGGTGCTGTGGCACAGCAGGTTAAAGCCCTGGCCTGCAGCACCGGCATCCCATACAGATGCTGGTTTGAGTCCTGGCTGCTGCACTCTGATCCAGCTCTCTGCTGTTGTGCCTGGGAAGGCAGCAGAAGATGACCCAAGTGCTTGGGCCAGCACAGCCACATAGGAGACCCGGAAGAAGCTCCTGGCTTCTGTCTTTGGTCTGGCCAGACCCAGTCGTTGTGGCCATTTGGATAGTGAAACAGCAGATGAAATCTCTCTCTCTCTCTGTTTGTCTCTACCTATCTCTGTAACTCTACCTTCAAATAAATGAAATAAATTAAAAAAAGAAAAGAACTTTCCACCCTATAATAAGTGACTTTTCCTTTAATCCTTACCTAATTCTCAGTGAACTCCATTTTCTGAAATGACAGTTAAGGAAACTCACTCAGGGAGTCAGTAGCTTGCCTGGTGCCCTATAGTAGACAGAAAGCCATGATCCTTAGTTCCGGACCAGAGTCCTTGAACGCCCCTCAGGGCCGGGATGATCTGCAGACCCTATCCCTCACTCCTCTGTTCCTGCCGCCGCCCCCTTCCTTGCCAGCTCCAGCCGAATGCAGGGCTTCGCTGTCATGAGACCCCGCAGATGCTCCCTCCTGCCAGGGTGCTGTTGTGCTGCGTCCCTCTGCCGGGGGTGCTTCTTTCCCGGCGTACCGGCCCACCTTGGCTTCCTGAAATGCCTGCTCTTCTGGCATCTCCCAGGTGAACACTGTTCAGACTGTACTCTGCAGTCCCTGCAGTAGTCCTGCTTGCCTGGATGCTGTTGTCCTTCAGCACACACCAGGCACTATCCCTGATCGTCTTTCCTTGCTGCTGTTCGTCTCCTCCTGCATGATGGAATGTTCCAGATTGTGATGGCCTTCCTTGTGGAATCCTGGCGGTACCTGACATTCCATGGGTGTTCCATAAATGTTGGGTGTGGGCGTGAAGGCATGAATGAGTGCAAAGCCCAGACCCTTTGCACTGGGCTGTCCCGTATTCCACCTGGTGGTGATGGCTTGGCAAGCTCTTTATTGTAACTGTGCAAGGCATTTCCAGGTTATGCTGCTCATTGATGTGGTAGCTTCATCTTCTTTTTTTTTTTCCCTCTGTTTTTCCTCACATCTTTGAATAGAAAACTTTCTGTTTATTTTTAAATATCAGCTGGATTTGTTATGAAGTGTTAGAAAAATAAGGCATACTTTTACTGGATATTTGTCGGGGGAGATAGTCCAGAAAAGCAAGGAACTGTGGATATTTTTTAGTTAGATTTTTAAAAAAAATTTTATTTGATTTGAAAGGCAGAAAGAAAAAGAGGACAGCACACATGTACATATATACACACACAGAAAGAGAGATCCTCCATCTGCTGGTTCAGACCCCAATGGCTGCAATAGCCCGGGCTGGGCCAGGCCAAAGCCAGGAGCCTGAAGCTCAGATGGGAACTCCCACGAGGGTGGCAGGGACCCAAGTACTTGAACTATCATCTGCTGCCTCCAGGGTGTGTATTGGAAGAACCTGGAATCAGGAGTGGAGCTGGGTCTTGAACTCAGACATTCTAGTACAGGATGTGGGCTCCGAAGGGGTGTCTTAACTGCTGTCCCTTTCGTTAGATTTTTTAAAAGTTAGATGTCCTTTCTTCTTTTTGTGTACATAAATGTATCATTAAAAACCATCCTAGTTTTTTATCTGCATTTGATGACTTGGCATTTACAATATACTAGGAAATATTTTATTTTATTAAATATGATAAGCTTTTCCTCTATTCAGTATAATTTTATTTTAAGAGAGTTAAAGTTCTATTTTAAAATTGAAAACATTGGGAAATGAGTCCTATTAAATACATAGGACTTAAGTAACATTTATTATATACTTACTGTATTCCAGAAACTCCTGCTAGGGACAGGGCTTTAAAAGAACACAGACAACACATGAGAGGCACTGACTCCCCCCACCGCACCCACCCCAAAGAAACCTTTTATTTAAGGGATACAGACTTCATGCATTTCATAAGTACAACTTTAGGAACATAGTGATTCTTCCCGTCTTATCCACACTCCCACCCCTCCCCCTCCTCCCACTCCCACTCCCACTCCCACTCCCACTCCCATTCTCTACTAAGATCCATTTTCAGTTAACTTTATACATAGAAGACCAACTCTGTACCAAGTGAAGAGTTCAACAGTTTGCACAGAAAAGCAAACTGTTCCTCAACAGTTGAGACAAGGGAGTTCAGTCATTGCATCTCGAAGTAATTTCAGTCATTGCATCTCAAAGATAATTTCACTTCTTCTTTCTATTTTTTAAAAACTTAATTAACTTTAAAGGAGCACCCAAGAATGACATCTTTTGCGAGCACTTAGACATAACTATAACTTATGAGACATATGAATATCTTCTATTTAATACATTAAAAAAATTAAGTCCTTGAGAATGAGTTTTATCACAATTAAGGAAGCACCTAAGAAAACAAGCAATGGAGTTGGACACTTAGGCATAACTAAAACTTATAAAACATACGAATATCCTCCACTTTATACACTAAAACAAAATAAATCTTTGAGAAAAAGTTTTACTGTTAACTCTCATAATCCAGGTCTTTAAAGACCGAGGTCCTGCATGGGAAGTTAGTGCACAGTGATTCCTGTTGTTGATTTAACAGTTGACACTCTTATTTATGACATCAGTGATCGCCGAGGCTCTTGACATGAGCTGCCTAGGCTATGGATCCTTTTGAATCCACAAACTCCGTCAGTATTTAGACAGGGCCGTAAGCAGAGTGAAAGTTCCCTCCTCCCTTCAGAGAAAAGTACATGCTTCTTTAATGACCACTTCTTTCCACTGCAGTCTCACCCACAGAGATCCTTCATGTAGGACATTTTTTTTTTTGCCTCAGTGTCTTGGCTTTCCATGCCTGAAATGCTCTCAAGGGCTTTTCAGCCAGGCCAGAATGCCTTCAGGGCTGAATCTGAAGTAAGAGGAGGCACTGATTTATAAAGACAAAGTCTCAGTATAGTGTGGCAAGTGCTTGGGTAGAGGTGTATATAGGTGTCACAGGGATCTTGCTTTGAACAGTTTTCCAGGGACTCCGTGGCTGCCCTCCCTCTCTGGCAGCAGAGCATGGGATTGTCTTCTCAGCTTGTATGTGATCTGAAGGCACCTAGAGTTAGTAGAAACACTGAAACAAAGAAATAATGTGGGGGCTGGTGCTGTGATGTAGCAGGAAAAGCCACTGCCTGCAGTGCCAGCATCCTATTTGGGCGCCGGGTTCTAGTCCTGTTTGCTTCATTCGGATCCAGCTCTCTCTGTGTAACTCTGACTTACAAATGAATAGATAAATCTAAAAAAAAAAAAAAAAAAAAAAAGAAAGAAAGAAAGAATGTGGCTCAGGAATTCTGAAATCCAAGCCTGTGGAAAAGTTGTTTGTTACTGGTTAGGCAAAGTAAAAAAGAGACAAAAAGGAAAGGCTAGGGGAGATAACACCTTTGTGTGTGTGTGTGTGTGTGTGTGTGTGTGTAGGATTTCCAAATTCTGTTGCTCCCCTCCCCCCCAAGATTTATTTATTTGAAAGGCAGAGTTAGAGAGAGAGTGAAGGAGAGAGAGAGAACTCTTCCAGCTGTTGGTTCACTTCCTGAATGGGTAAGATGGCTGGGGATGGGTTAAGCCAAAGCCAGGAGCCTGAAACTCCATCCAGGTCTCCCATGTGCGTGCATGGGCTCAAGCACTTGAGCCATCTTCTGCTGGCTTCCCAGCTACATTAGCAGGGAGCTGGGTCAGAAACAGCAGTCTGGGCTTGAACTGGTTGGTGCTCATGTGGGCTGCCAGCACCCAGGTGGCAGCTTACTCTCTCTATCACAACGCCGGCCCCACATTCTGTTTTTTAAAGAAAGATAGGTTATCTTTTATTGAGAGATTGTCCTTTCTGTTAAAATGTTCTTTCCTGTTTATGAGATTACAGTCAAATTAAATGGTGGCTAGCTCTCAAAAACTGTCTTCTAATAATTTTTTTTTTTTAATTATTAGAGAGGTAGAGAGCGAGCGAGCTACCCTCCCCTGGTTACTTCACAGATTCCTTCAACAGCGAGGGCTATGCAGGCCCAAGCTGAGAACAAGGGACACAATGCAGGTCTCCCATGTGGGTGGCGGGAACCCAGTTACTCGAGCAGCCAGTGCTGCCTGCAGGAGTCTGCAGTGGTGGAAGCTGGAGCCAGGAATCCGAACGAAGCACGCTGAAGTGGGATGTGGTCTTCTCAACTGTCCCCCTCAACCCTTGCTCCTAGGGCTTTCATGTTGTTTCCTTTTGCTTCTGTTTTTAAAATGCCTTTACCTGGAAAAAGATCGCCTACCTGCTCTTTTTTGGGGGAGGGGGAGTAGGGGATATGGGTACGTAAAATCCTCGAAACAGGGACCCTGCAGCCTGGATACTGAGGAATACTGTCTGTTTCTTGCAGCCCTGTGTTTGGTATAGCCTAGCAAACTCTAGGAATTCCTTGTAGAAATGAGGCCCTGCTCTCTTTGCTCCTGGAAAGAAGCCCTTAGGAAATGAATTAATAATAGAGACGTTGACAGTGCCAGTCAGAAAGGTTTCGGGAGCTTCTGTCCTGTGGTGAGCTTGGTGGCAGCAAAGTCATTTACACCTATAATTAGGGGTGGATCAATTTTTAAATATTTAATTTCTTGTGCTGACAAGTTGCAGTGTCTGTTTTGGCATTAGAAGATAGAACATGAGAGATAGCTAATGAAGTGTTGGAAACAGAAATACGTGTCAGAAGAGTGTGTGTGTGTGTGTGCATGCGTGTGTGTTTCCCCTCTGTTTATTCTGGTTGAACACAGGGTCAGAATAATGGGAAAGCTCTGAATCAGCGAGGCTGCCGAGGCTGCATTAGTCTGCATTAGTGACCTTTGGGCTTTGCTGATGCGTCAGAGAGCACAGGTTTGTTAGCTGTTAGGAAAGGGAGACCGGTGAGCTCCATCAGAGTATATTAGTAAGTACATGTTGACTGTCTAAGCTGAGAAGATAATTAAATATTATTATTTAAAGCTTTATCATTATGCTGCCGAAGAATTTTTTTAAAGTGGGTTTTGATCTGTTTAACAAAAATTAATTTATTTGAGAGAGAAAAGAGCTTCTGTCAGATAGCTCACTCCCTAAATGCCCACAGTGGCTGAGCTTGAGCCGCAGCCAGGAGCTGGCAAAGAGTTCAGTTCAGGGCTCCCGTGTGGGTGGCAGGAACCTAACCACCTGGACTGTCACGGCTGCCTCCCATGGTCGGGTGTAGCAGGAAGCTGGGGTCAGGATCCAGATCTGGGAATTGGACCCAGGGATCCCTTAACTGTTAGGTAAAACGCTGGCTCCCCTTCTAGCCGTACACAAACAAAATACCTCAGTTCATTACTGTTGCTTGTAGTTACGCTGCTGTGCGGAAGAACACCAAAACTTCCTCCTGTTTAACCGTAACTTAGCGCCTGTTAGTTAACTGTCCTACGTCCCTCCCTCGCTGCTTCCCTTCCTCTGTCCCGGCCTCTGATATCTACCCTTCGACTCTCACCTGTGAGATCAACTTAAAAACTTGTTTATTTTCATTTTATTTAAGAGAGAGAAAAACAAAGAATCACACACACACAATCTTCCATGTACTGGTTTACTCCTCACATGCCCGCAGTAGTCGAGGCTGGGCTGGACCAAAGCCAGCACCCAGAACTCAGTCTTGGTCTCCCATGTTGGCGGCAGAGACCTGGGTATTTGTGCCATCGTTGCTGCCTCCTAGGCTGTGCATTGGCAGGAAGCTGGATTGGAAGTGGAGTAGCTGGGACTTGAACCAGGTTCTCTATTGTGGGATGCAGGTGTTTTACCTGGCATCTTCACCTCTGGACCAAATGCCTGCTCTGAGATCAACTTATTTTTAAAAAATATTTATTTGTGTGAAAAGCAGAGGGATAGAGAGAGGGAGAGAAATCTTCCGTCTGCTGGTTCACTCCTGAAATGGCTGGTGCTTCTCTTTGCTGCTTTCTGAGACAGCTTTGCAGGGGTCTGGATTGGAAGTGGTGTAGATGGGGCTGGACTGGCACTCTGATATGGGAGGCCAGAATTGTAAGTGGGCAGCTTAACCCTTGGTGCCATAGTGTGGGCCCCGATGTTTTTAGATTCCACATATGGGTGAGATCGTGCTGTACTTGTGTTTCTGTGCCTGGGGCTTATTTTGTTCAACATAGTGATTCCACTTCCATCCATGTCATAGCAGTTGATGATGGGATTTCATCTTTTTACGGCTGAACGGTATTCCACTGTGTATTTCTCCGTGTAGTACGCTGTACCTCCATTGTTTTCCCCAGTGGCGAGAGTAAGTTATGTTCTCACCCACAATGTGCCGAGGGTTCTCTTTTCTCCATATCTTTGTATCAGCACATGTTTTCTTTTGCCTTGGTAACAGGCATTTTAAGAGTTGCGAGGTATCAGGAGTTCTCTCTCTGTGTTTTTAATGTGCACTTCCCTGATGCTTAGTGATGCTAAGTGTTCCTTCTTATAGCCGTTAGCTGGATTGTTTAATTTTTTTGTATTAACCACGTGTCATGTGCGTGTTATTTGCAGATGTTTCTCCCATTCTGCAGACTGTCTCGTCACTCTGTTGATTGTTTCCTTTGCTGTGCAGAAGTTTTTTAGTTTGGTGAAATCCCATTTGTCTATTTTTGCCTTACCTTACTGTGCTTTTGGGAACTGACCCTTCCCTCCTCCAATTCCTGGAAACACTGGAATATGAGTAGTGACCACTCTGAGGAGTTCTGGGGGTCAGCAGGCATAATGTGTGTCAGGAGCGTAGCACAGTGCTCTCCAGTGGTAATGTTCATTATCGCCCACGTTCTTTTTACCTAGCGTTTCAGTGCTGTTGGCTTTTCTGCATTTCAGTTGTTTGCTGTTTGATTAATACCCACACCTTGGTCTCACCCTCTTGATACCATTGTAGGTTTGCTAGCCATTCTGTGAAGCCTGTTTTGAATCCATCCTGTCCAGCTCTCTGCTGTGGCCCGGGAGTGCAGTGGAGGATGGCCCAGGTGCTTGGGCCCTGCACCCCATGGGAGACCAGGAGAAGTACCTGGCTCCTGGCTTTGGATCAGCGCAGTATGCCGGCCGCAGTGGCCATTGGAGGGTGAACCAACGGCAAAGGAAGACCTTTCTCTCTGTCTCTCTCACTGTCCACTCTGCCTGCCCCCCCCCCCCAAAAGAAAAGAAAATGTGCTAATCATAAGCGAAGTGTCTTTCAAGCCTCCTGATAGATTGGAAAGAGCCCTGAAAGCAGCAAATATACTTTGACTTATTTATACCCAAGGCCAAGAAGAAACACTTTCACTGTTATAGATGTTTCTAGGGTCCTTCCCCAGCTTGGAGCCTGAAAGCTTTCACTGCCAGCTTTAAGTAAACTGAGAGAGGAGGAATTTCAAAGGTTGAAGGGGATGAAGGAAGGATTTTAAAGTTCTTCCTTTAAAGACCGTGGTTTTCACACACACACACACACACACACACACACACCCGGCATTAGAATCACCTGAGGCACTTTCATAGACTACAGACACCCAGGCATGGAAGCCCCACAGCACAGCATGGCTGCCACCGCCACCGCCACTGCCACCGCCACTGCCACCGCCACCGCCACTGCCACCGCCAGTTTTAAATCCACCGCTCTGAGCACAGCAATAAAGTGATTAGCATGGGCAGTGCTTCTTACATACTTTAGCTGATGGGTTAGTTTATTATTTGCTTATGCACTTCAAAGTGTCTTCTATAATCACTGTACTGTGCTCAACTGTTTCATAGGACATAAAATCTAATTTTTATAATTTGATTTCATCGTAAAGGTTTATGGTTATCTCCTTGTTTTGATAAAATGTTGGTTACATCTATGATTTATTGGGTGTTAAAAGCCATTCCTAATGGAAAGATAGTTCCACTAATAAAATGGGATTTCTTTTTTGGTTTCCTGAAATATATATGCTATAAAAAGGGAATGCTGCCCGTATCTGTATTCCCAAGTAAAATTAGTAGAAAAGATTTGAATGGACCATGTGGTGGGCAATTAGGCAGTTCACCACATGTGCGAGTGCAGCTTCCTTTAGTCTTTGAAGACTGGATTTACCTCGTATTTTAAGGTTTTTCTTAATTTTCTGTAGGCTGACTCATACCTCGTGGCAGTTAGCTTCTCGTGGATTTAGTTGATGTTTCTGGAGGGTTGTTTGTGAGGGACTGTTCACATAGGTGGTGGGGGTGGCACAGTCAGGAAGGTTCTCAGGGACCAGGAGGTCACTGTGCTCCTCTTGTCGCCTCCTCGCTGTCCTTGTGAGAGCCGGAGAAGTGGACGTAGAGCTGAGTGAAAACTAGTTCATTTGGAAGGATTTTAGCTCAGATCTTTTTTTATTTTATTTTATTTTTATTTTTATTTTTTTTTACAGGCAGAGTGGATAGCGGCCGGTGCACCACGCTGATCCGAAGGCAGGAGCCAGGTGCTTCTCCTGGTCTCCCATGGGGTGCAGGGCTTAAGGACTTGGGCCATCCTCCACTGCCTTCCCAGGCCACAGCAGAGAGCTGGCCTGGAAGAGGGGCAACCGGGACAGAATCCGGCGCCCCGACCGGGACTAGAACCCGGTGTGCTGGCGCCGCTAGGTGGAGGATTAGCCTAGTGAGCCGCGGCGCCGGCCTCAGATCTTTTGTATAGGAATATAAGTATAATTTATAAACATCCATTGAATAATAGTATAAATATTGTATAATTCATAACATTATAAAAATACAATGTTAAATATTAAATGATCATATATAATATAAGTGTTATTCAGTAGATGTTCAAATAATGTCATAGCTCAGTTTCCAATGCAAACATGAATATTGTATAAAATATTTATTCACTGTATTTGTCTACCCAGGTGTATTTTCTTTAAAGATTTTATTTATTTGTTTATTTGAGAGTAGAGTTACAGACAGTGAGAGGGAGAGACACAGAGAAAGGTCTTCCAATCTGCTGGTTCACTCCCCAGATGGCCGCAATGGCCAGCGCTGAGCCGGTCTGAAGCCAGGAGCCAGGAGCTTGTGCCTAGCTGTGGGGTGGAATCAGGCGTTCCCTCCGTGGAGCACACTCACACCAGATGCCCGAGTCGCGCTAATGACCTTCACAGCGCTACAGAAGCACGCATCGATTCCTCGTTACTTCCGGTTATGGCTCCGGGAGGCCCCCTCCCTGGGGCAGGGCTGGTGCGGGCTGCAGGTTTCCATCGGAACATCCAGGACAGCATCACCCGCTGCCTGCTGTGCTTTGGGATTTGAAGATAGTTGGTACTGTCTTTCCTAATCTCCATGTGTTTCAAATGTTTATAGTTTAGTTTTTCTTCGACTGTAAGTTTTGCTTCAGATGTGTTCAGATTTTCAGGTATCTGAATTAGGAGGCGAGTGATTGAGTTGTTTAGTGTTACTGCTTTGTGGTCAAAATGTACTCACTGTATGATCTTTGTTTTGTCATTTATGGGCTTTTCTTTGTAGCCTAGTTCCCGATCCTTTTATAAATGTTTCTTTAAAGAGGATTTTTGGATCTGCTTCTGGGACTGGTTCCATAGACACTGAACCTCTCTTAACGTCGTTGAAAGTTTCTGGACTGCTCAGACAATGTGTCTTCACTGGGTGATCCTACCTTCTCACTCCACATCCTACTGGGACAGGGCACACAGCCAAGGGGCTTGGCAGTGTGGGGCAGTCGAGGGCCAGCCATCAGAAGAAGGGCCCCTTACCTGCAGAGTTGGTGCTTGGGTCCTCCTTGAGTGTGAATGAGCTTTTTTTTTTTTTTTTTTTTTTTTTTTTAATATTTTCTGTAAAGGAATGGCCTATTTAAGGGAATGCTGTCCCTTCTTTTTATGTTGGTTTTGACTGCTTTTCTCAGCTTAATGGAGGGAAGTCATTTTAGAAGAATGTAGTCTGTAAGAAGGGGATGAAGCGTGGCTTTTGCTGTCTGTGAATCTTTGGGCATGGGTTAGAGGCGAGGTAGGGAAGAGGTTCTTCATGTTGCGTTAGGAATGGGCACACCAGGGCTGGATTGGCTCATTTCTCTCTGCTTTTCTCTCCTCTGCTGTCTTTGCACACACCCTGATTTCTGGAGTGCAGTGTTACTCTGGCCCTTCACTGTTTGAGTGGTGGTGAAGAATCTGGGCTGGGGAGCCAGCCTGCTTGGGTTTGAATCCTGTCTCCCCTGCTTATAGCTTTGTGACTTGGGCAAGTCACTGAACCTCTCTGTCTCACTATTGAAATGGAGGTAGCACCTACTACATGAGGGTTTTAGTAGGGATTAAATGGATATGATCATTATACATGCTTAGAATAGTTCCTAAGAAGTATACCCAGTATGGTCAGTAAATAGAAACACTTACTGTCACTCCCTCAGCTGCTGGATGGCTTGCTTCACATTTGTCTCTGACATCCATTTGCATAAATTAGGAGTGAATTTCAAGTGCAGAACATTAAAATAATGGTCTAAATGGGTCTTTTTATTTGACAAATACATGAATCTCTTGAGTGTTATTTTGGTGACCATACATGCTGTTTTCAGAGAAAAGGCTATCATTTTATAGATGTTTTCATAATTTATGTATGCTGAGTTAAGCAGTTCTTCATGTAAGATGGTCTGGCTTTTTGGCTTTAAGTTACTGTATCAAAAATTTGATAATTAAAATTTCCCTTGAAGCTTTTAACCTTGAACTAATAATACTTTAATATGATTTTTCTTGTTCTTTTGCAGCATCACAAGTCTGATTCAGCTTTTGGGGTGTGGGGTCTGATTCAGAACTCAGAAGATCTCACTGATTCCCCGTGATGGTCCTGTGCATGCATTAGACATGGTTAAAGATACACTGTCATGTTCACAAGCATGGTTTTGTTCATTGTTTCAAATACTAAAGCAAGTAGAGTCCCAAGAGAAAGCTTGGTCTAATTCAGTTTAGTCCTTATAGTCTAAGGCTACATGCCTTAAAATGGATTAAATTGGGGTGTATAGGATAAGATAGATATCACACTGAAAACTAAATTCTGAACTATTTGACAATGAGACACTTTAGACTGCTTAATAATTTCTAAGTTTACAACTTGTTTTTGCCAAGAGTAGCAAATTTGCTGTCAATGCCTTCAAAAATGTTGACTGTTTTTTGTCCCCTAATATCTGGTAGAGAAATTCTGTCCTCTCCCATCCAGGCTCACCTTGACAGTACTTGTGAGAGGTTACTTGTTACTCCGTGGATCATGTGTGTAAGGAGGGGCGGGGGAGTGTGGAGAGGAGACGCTGTGAATACGAGGCAGGCCCTCACACTCCTCTGCTATGGCTGCTGGTGGCTGGCAGGTGGGTGCTGTGTGGTGTTCCAGTGCCTGCCACGGAGCAGGTGGCTGGTGCTGTGAGGTGGCTTCTAGTAAAGCATTTACTAGAAGGCTGGGAACTGAGAGCAATTGCAAGTGACTGGCCAATTGCTGTTAAAGTCCTTCTGGGGTAGTACCCCGGGAACGTGGGAGTGCGGTTAGAGACCTGGGCGTTGTGCCCAGCTCCATAACTCTTTCATTGTGGGCCCTCAATTATTGTCTCTCTCTCTCTCTCTTTTTTTTTTTGAAAACCAGGAGAATAATAATGCCACCTGCCTGCTTTGGAAGGGTGTTCTGAGGATTAATGAGTTAAGCACCTTAGATGAAGGCAGAGCCTACTGTGGTCATAATTTCATTGTCTCTCCAGGAAAGCTCCAGTTTGGGGAATAAAGTGGTGGGAAGGAGGGATGAAGAGAGTGGGCTGCGGCAGCTTAGTTTGTGTATTTCAGGTCCAACTGTAGACCGCATTCCTTTCCAGCAGGAGAATTTTAACTAACCTAAACTTTCTGTGTATTCTTTTAGAAATTACTCCAAGCCACATGTCTGACCTGCTGTTTGTGGGCAAAAGAACAGATGTCTATTCTGAGAGCATATTAATAAAGATGTTTGTGGTTTTCTTTCACCGTAAAGGAAGCAAATAGGTCTACAGACAGCATAGATTTAAATGGAGCTTGCTCTCCTTCCCCCACCACTGATAATGCTCTTTTGGAGAGAGTTGGTATTGTTTTATTTTGTTGATTTTTCAAGTTTGACAAAGAAACTTCTTAGAGATCAAACCAAACCAAACAAAAATATCAACATACAGCAATTGCTTCAAATACCAAACATGTCAGCATGAAATTAAAATGAATCAACTGACATTTCTGCTTTGAAATATTTTAGTAAAACTAATTTAAACCAGCCGTGAAAGCTTCTGGCTTCACCTTATAAGGGGAAGTTTGACCTTTTTCAGTGTTTTGGATTTCAAGGTATTGACATTGGGTTGTTTTTGGTTAAAATTTGCTTCTACCTTCTAAGGGCTGTTGGGATTTGGGGAATCTGGGATTGAAGCATTGCAAACGCAGGCTGTGGTGTTGGTACAACGTAGCTATCAAAGACAAGGTCTCTACAAGTCATGGCTATGGTATCCCTCCCACCCATGTGTAACTGTTAACAAGAACGCTGTTGTCATGTGAATTCTTATTTTTTTTTGAGCTTGCTTTTGAAATAACTTTCACAGAGAATTCCTGTTACCGAGAAATTGATGACAGACTTACACCATTTCCTTTTTTTTTCTTAGACGTTCCATCCTCAGAGCAGCCTGAACTGTTCCTAAAGAAACTTCAGCAGTGCTGTGTCATTTTTGACTTCATGGACACGCTATCTGATCTTAAAATGAAAGAATACAAGCGCTCCACTCTTAATGAACTGGTGGACTACATTACAATAAGCAGAGGCTGTTTGACAGAGCAGACTTACCCTGAAGTAGTTAGAATGGTGAGTTTCTTGTTTTCGCCGCGGACACCCTTAAGCTACCTCCATAGCGACTCACAGGTGTATTTATTGCAGAGTGAGGTCACCTCCACAAATGAGAGCCAACCTTCTGAGAGCTAAGCCAAAGTAGTCGGCACAGTACTAGAATTGGAAGAGCATGATTTCATGAGAATGAAATCCAGAACTTTTCCACTACCACAGTATTGAAGGAATCAATGACTTCAAGGAATGAAGCCAAGATTGCGAGAGTATGATTGGATTTCTGGCTTTGGAGAAGGAAAAGACGCAGGAGAATCACCAGGAATTTTAGATGTGTGTTTGAAAAATGTTCAAGCCTGTTGGATGTCTTGATTTTTTTCCCCTCCCTATTCATTTTGGTATTAGAAATGGCTTTACGCTTAATAAAACTGTGACTTGCTGATTCTAGTTAGGACCTCTCTTGGCTCTACAGCTAATCCTTCTCTTTATAATCTCCTGGAAATCATGGGTGATGCCTTTTATGATTTCGGAACAGCGGCTTACACTTTGTGTGGTCATTAGGAATTATGAGAAGAAACATAATTAGCATAATATGAGGAATTATGTTCTTATGTGTCAACAAATTATATTGGTTTTTCAAAAGCGGAGCCAAAATGTGATTTTCTGTTGATGTTTGGGGGAGGGTTGCCTTCCTTGGCACCCTAGAAGATCTTGGGTGTAGAGTGCATGCCATTGGTGGGAGGGCCAGAGTGGGAGGAGCTGGTCGCTGGATCGATGAATTAAGCTGCAGCGAACCCAAGGGGTCACTGCCTCATTGGCAGCCCACTGGGAACGCTGGCACACTCGGCTGGGCATCTATGTAGCTTTTCTATTTCGTTCTTACCATTTGTATTCAGCAAATGCAGAGAAGACACATTTGTGATGGAGTGTGTGTGGTTCAGATGTGGGAAGGGGCTTGCATCATCTCAGCTTGAGAAACTGGCCGTTGTGTGAAGGTCCAGTGTATTCCTCAGTTCCATTGGATTTGTTGTGGATCTACCGGAAACTGCTGCTAGAGTGCTTTGTGTTTTAACCATCACCATTGTGGCTCCAAGCAGTGCTCGTTTGCCTGACTGGGCATTGGGCAGTGTCTCGCGATGTTGCTGGTCGTCATAACCAGGTGTGGAAGGAGGGTGCCTCCACCATCCTGTGGGTAGAGTCCAGGTGTGCTGCTGAATGTCCTAGAAGGCACAGGACGACTGCCACAACAAAGGATTTCTGGCCTCAGATGTCGCTAGTGCTGCTATTGAGGAACACCTGGCTCTTGAGTTTGCATGGTGTCTAAAATTCTGAACCTGTTATTGCGAGGGTTTGCTTTTGTCGCCCTGCGTTCTATAGAGTACAGTCCCTTGGTTTTAGCTTACCTCTGTCCCCACCCAACAGATGCACCTTCTCCTTATAACTTTATATATGGATTACTTATTTATCTGTTTTGAAAGGCAGAGCCACAGAGACAGGGAGAGACAGAGAAAGATCTCTAAATGACTGTCACAGCCAGGGCTGACCAAGGTGAAGCCAGGAGTCAGGAACTCCACCCTGGTCTCCCACATGGGTGGCAGAGCCCCAAGTGTTCAGACCATCTTCTGCCACCTTCACCAGGTATATTAGGTGGAGGCTGGACAGGAAGTAGAGCAGCTGGGATTTGAACCAGCGCTCTCATATGGGATACTGGCATCCTAAGCAGTGGCTTAACCTGCTGCACAGAAATGCTTATTCTGCTTTCCTGTATCTTCTCATGGACGGTTTATGACTATATGAGCATCTTTAGGCATATAGGTATTTTTTTTTGTAAACACACAAATGGTGGCGTGCTATAAACATTTTCTGTACCTTACATTTTTCATTTAACAATATGTATGTTAGTATCTATAAAGCTGTCTCATTCCTTTTTTACAGCTATGTAATGTTTCATTATATGAATGTTGAATATCTCTGTATATATATCAGTTTGCTCTGTGAGGGCATCTGTAGATGGTTTGTTTATTTTTAAATACTTTATTTCTCAGTTTCAGGGTCATGAGGAAACTGAGGGGAAGACTGTAGATTTCTCTGTCTTCCTGTCCCCACACATGCACGGCCCTGATTATTAGTACCCCTCACCAGAGTGGTTCCTTTGTCATGGTCCATGAGTCTACTCAGACACACCACTCTGCCAAAATCCATGGTTTACATGAGGGTTCATGCTTGGTGTTGTACATTCTGTAGTTCTGGACAAATGTACAATGACAGGTATCCACCAGTATCTCACAGAGTATTGTCACTAGAAGTACTTTGTATTATTCCACGTCTTCATTGCCCTGGACCCCACCCCCAGCCTCCCGACGACCGCTGATCTTTGTGCTGTCTACAGAGTTTTGCTATTTCTAGCATGTCATACAGTTGCAGGCTGGCATCTTTTACTTAATAACATAAATTGGAGACTCCTCCACATATTTTCCCAGCTTGAGAGCTCGTCTGCTTTTAGTGTGTTGAATAGTATTCCATCGTCGGGGTGTACCAGTGTATCTGTTTACCTGCTGAAAGCCATCTTGTTTGCTTCCAAGTTTGGGCGGTTAGTACAGCTGCCGTAAACATCCCTATGCAGGTGTTTGCGTGGACACTAGTTTTCCACCTGGTATAGTAACGACTCCCAAACTGTCCTCCCACATGGCCCTGCCATTTGCTTTCCTACCAACAGTGGATGAGAGCTTTTGGAGTTGGTTTGTTTTGTGATGGCCCTTTTCCCTCTGTCTCTGACCTCCATGGATCCCCTGCCACATTCTAATTTCATTTTCCCACCAAGGGCTGGCTTAAAGTGCTGCTCTATTTCCTGGGGAAAGGGGCGGCGGGGGTGGAGGTGGTGCTTGATGGAGGGGAGGCCCAGGGCTCGCTCTCTCCTGTCTTCAGTTCCTCTGCTTCTTGAGGACCACCCTTTTGGAGTTTGTTTTCTGCTTTTTATCCGTTTGCACATCTGTCTGATTATCCCTCTCGTGGGGGAACTGGGGCCGGCACATCCGTCTTGGCTCTGCAAATGTCTGCTGGCACGTGCATGCTTGAGGTTGTTGAGGAAGTGCACGGACTCTCTCGTTTCATTTATTTGAAAGGCTGAGTTAGAGGCAGGGACACACACACACACACAGAAATGAATTCCCTCTTAAAATGTATACATTTCAGGTGTTCAGATTGGGACTAGGACATTGGATTAGGTTCTAGTTTTAATCCTAGCATTTAGCCAAATCCAGAAATTCTTTCTTTATTTTAAAAAACAGATTTGTTTATTATTTAAAAGAGTTACAGAGAAAGAGACAGAGTGAGAGAGGGGAGAAGATATTCTGTCATTTTTTTCTTCATGTGTGTAGAAGCACTTTATTATATATTTGAAAGTTTTGTGTCTTCTTACTGAATTATTATTGTTAAATGTCCTTTATTGCTAATAATACTCTTTGTCTTGAAGCCTACTTTATTTTATGTTACCTTGTCCACATTTATCTTCTTTTTTAAAAAAAGATTTATTTGAAAGTCAGAGTTAGAGAAAGAGAGTCATCTTCCATCTGCTGGGCTACTCCCGAAGTGGCTGAACCAGACTGAAGTCAGGAGTTTCACCTGGGTCTCCCATGGGATTGGCGGGGATCCAAGGACTCGGACCATCTTCCGCTGCTTTTTCCAGGTCATTAGCAGAGAGTTGGATTGGAAGTGGGAGCAGCTGGAATTCACCCGTATCTGAATTGCCAAAAGGGGCTTTCTAAAAAGGCCTTTTGGGGGCTTTCTAAAGGTTGGGGATATGTATAAAGCTCTAAGAATGGTCCCCAACACATGGTAAATCCTCAAATATTGTATTTTGATGATTTTGTTATTAGATGCTTGATTTTCAGTCATTGGTAGAACCTACAGCTCCTGTCTATGGACTTGATATGCTCTATCAGCTAGATATGTTGTGATTCTAAATTCCTTTTTTTTTTAAAGATTTATTTTATTTATTTGAAAGAGAGTTACAGAGAGAGAGGTCTTCCATCTGCTGATTCACTCCCCAGATGGCCTCAACGGCTGGAGCTGCGCTGATCTGAAGCCAGGAGCTTCTTCCAGGTCTCCCACATGGGTGCAGGCCATAGCAGACAGCTGGATCGGAAGTGGAGCAGCTGGGTCTTGAACTGGCACCCATATGGGATGCTGGTGCTTCATACCAGGGCTGATTCTAAATTCTTTAACTCCAGTAAACAAACAAACAAATAAAATCAACTCACTATCCCTGGGGTTGGTGTTGTGGCCTAATGGGTAAAGCTGCCGCCTACAACACCAGCATCCCGTACGGGCGCTTGTTTGTGTCCGGGCTGCTCTACTTCCAATCTAGGCCCTTGCTTATAGCCTGGGAAAAGCAGCAGAGGATGGCCCAAGTGTTTGGGCCTCTGCTGCCTACATGGGAGACCCAGATGCAGCTCCTACGTCCTGGCTTTGGCCTGGCCCTCACTGGCCATTGTAGCTATCTAGAGAGTGGACCAGTGGATGGAAAATATCTCTCTCTCTCTCTCTCTCTCTGTCTCTGTCTCTATCTCTATCTCTCGCTTTCTATAACTCTGACTTTCAAATACATAAAGGAATGTTAAAAAAAAAGTTACTACCCCACCTACTACTCTTACTCTTGTTACTATACAACAGCAGCACTAGGAGTTATTGATGAAATGGTAATACTTTTGAAGAAATATCAATGAAGTAATAGCTGGATTTACAAGTCAGAATGAGTAATGACTTGGGGTATGCTATCCGCATTAGTACCCAGAGTCCTTGATCCACCCTGATGTATTTTGAGAGTTGTTTTTTGTGTTTTGATCCACATTGTGCTTTGAGAGTTGGTGGGGGAAGAAAAAGAGAAGAGAGGAAAGTGATCTACATGTGTGGAAACTCGTGTGTGTGTGTGTATGTGTGTGTGTGTGTGTTTAATCTATTTGAAACTACAGAGAGACGTAGAACCAGAGAGAGAGAGGTCTTCCATTCCGCTGGTTCACTCCCCCAGATGACCGCAACAGTTAGAGCTGAACTGATCTGAAGCCAGGAGACAGCAGCTTCTTCCAGGTCTCCTGTGCGGGTGCAGAGGCCCAGGGAGTTGGCCCATCCTCCACTGCCTTCCCAGGCCATAGCAGAGAGCCGGATCAGAAGTGGAGCAGCCGGGACTAGAACCCGTGCCCACATGGGATGCTGGCACTGCAGGCCAGGGCTTTAACCCACTGCGCCACAGCGCTGGCCCCGGAAACCATTTTTAACATTTAAGTGAAGTCTGGGTGCCACTGCAGAGTGGTAGAATTAATAAAGAAAGCTGTTACATGTAAACAAAATAGCATGTAACAAACTTTAGAGGAGTAGTGTGGGACAGCGGAAAGAGCCCCAGAGAGAGAATATGGAAGCCACTGTTCTCGTTTCTCTTCTGCCTAACTAGTGGTGAGATCTTAGCTACGTAATTTCTTCTCTAAGCCTTGATTTCTACATTCAGAAATGGAGGGAGCTGCTGATGCTGTCTCACATCCTCTGTCTTTGAAAACTAACCACTCTTTGATCATCAAAGTGTAAGAAAAGTGTAGAAATTTAGGATGGGTTCTGCCTTTCTTAAAATTGACAGGCATTGTCCAAAGTGGTTTCTTAGGTAAGTGGGTCTAGTGGGAAGATGAGAATCAGGACTCGTTCCTTTCCTTGCATCATCACAATTGGCAGGCAGGCTCTGTCCCTGCAGCTCATTTTTCCCACATTGTGCTAGTGTCTTTTTGGGTTTGTTGCCATGTATCCACTTGAAGGATTGCTTAGAATTTATGACTCTCCCAGTAATGCTGTGTAAATTTTTGTTGACCTGAGCTCCAACTCTATATTTTCTATTCTTCATATTTACACATCTTCATTTGTATCCTTTTTTTTAAAAAAAGATTTATTTATGTATTTGAAAGGGAGAATTAGAGGGAGTGAGGGAGAGAGAGAGAGAGAGAGAGAGAGAGAATGAGAATATCTTCTATTGGCTGGTTCATTCCCCAAATGGCTGCAACAGCCAGGGGCTGGGCCAGGTAGAAGCCAGGAGCTTCTTTCAGGTCTCCCACAAGGGTACTTGTGCCATCTTCTACTACTTTCCCAGGACATTAGCAGGGAGTTGCATTGGAAGTGGAGCAGCCGGGACTTAAACTGGTGCCCATATAGGATCCTTGCATCGCAGGTGGCGGCTTTACCCGCTGTACCACAAATCCAACCCTGTGTACACCTTCATTTTTTAAAAAAAGATTTATTTATTTATTTGAAAGCCAGAGTTACACAGAGAGAGGAGAGAGAGAGAGAGAGAGAGAGAGAGAGAGAGAGAGAGAGAGAGGTCTTCCATCTGCTGGTTCACTCCCCATTTGGCTGCAACTGCTGGAGCTGTGTCCATCTGAAGCCAGGAGCCTGGAGCTTCTTCTGGGTCTCCCACATGGGTGCAGGGACCCAAGGACTTGGGCCATCTTCCACTTCCACTGCTTTCCCAGGCCATAGCAGAGAGCTGGATTGGAAGTGGAGCAGCTGGGTCTCAAACTGGCACCCATATGGGATGCCGGGGCTTCAGGCCAGGGTGTTAACCTGCTGCGCCACAGTGCTGGCTCCTGCATCTTCATTTTTAAAAATGTTTCTTTTGGGGATACTAAGTGTGACATGAAATGTTGGTGAAGGCATTGTAGTTAACTCTGGGTAATATTTTATTAAGTGTCTTAGTTTCATACATTTACAGTTTTGCAGGGGATGGATTTCTTTATGTACTTATTTGAAAGGCAGAACTTCAGAGAGGAAAAAGGAGTAGGGGCAGAGAGAGAGAGGGGAGAGAGAGGGAGAGAAAGAGAGAGAGAGAGAGGGAGAGGGAGAGGGAGAGGAGAGAGAGCATCTTCCATGCTGGTTCCCTCCCGATGGTCACAGTGGGTTGTGAAGCAAGGCCTGACGGAGTGAGTGAAGCCTCTGTTGGGTGAGCATGTGTTTCCAGGTGGCTGAACAAGTGCTGACCAGCGAAAGAGAATCACACAGCACAGAGGAATTCCCCCAGCGCATGGCATACTCCTGGAGACACGGGCATGCTCTTCCCAGTGTGTAAGGGGTGTGTGTTGGAGTGGGTCCAGGTTTGTGTGTGGCAGCTGAAGGTGGTGATGAGGGCTAGATGCTGAGCAGGCCTCGCAGGCAACAGAGAACCTGGAAAGGCATTGAAGCCAGGGGAGTGACAGCTCACGTTTGTGTGTGTGTGTGTTCTAATTTGAGAGTCAGGGAGATAGAGCGAGCGAGCGAGCGAGCTCCTGTCTGTTGGCTTATTCTCCAAAGGCCCACAATGGCGGGGCCTGAGCTGGGGTCAGAGCCAGGATCTTGGAACTCAGTCCAGATCTGCCATGTAGTTGGCAGAGACCCAGTTACTTGGTGCTTTCCCGAGATGCTGGGAGCGGGAGCCAGAGCCAGAAATTGAACCCGAGGGTTCTGATGTGAGGCCGGTGGGTGGGTGGAGCGCCTTAACTCCCAGATTTGAGTTACAATGGCAGTGAGGCACATAGCTTGGAAGGGGCTGCAATTCAAGGCAGAGAGGAATCAGCTAGGGGATTGCTGTATTACAGGTAATATCGAGGACAAAACCAAGTGCAGGTGAGAAAAAAGGGTGACTATTTAAAAATTGATTTATTTATATTTGAAAGAGTTACTGAGAGGGGGAGAGACTGACGGACACACATACACACACACACACACAGAATCTTCTATCTGCTGGTTTACCTCCCAAATGCTGCAATGGCCAGTGCTGGGCTGGGCTGAAGCCAGGAGCCAGGGACTTCTTCCAGGTCTCCCACATGGGAGCAGAGGCCAAAGCACTTGGGCCATCTTCCTCTGCTATTCCCAGGCCATTAGAAGGTAGCTGGATTGGAAGTGGAGCAGCTGGGACACTAGCAACCATATGCGATGCTGGTATTGCAGGCACTGGCCTTACCAGCTGTGCCACAATGCTGGCCCCAAAATGGTGACATTTGAAATTCTCTAAGGAGGTGAAATTGAAGCCGTTTAGCATTTGTGGATGTTTGAAGTGAGAGAGGAGAAGGAGCAGGGGCTAGCCCTGCAATTTAGGTAGTTCATGAAGCCTCTCTGAGGAGTGTTTTGATGTTAACCTTGAGCTTCCTACGGGAGAGCTGGAGATGAGGACTGGTAATTGGCAGCCTGGAGCTAGAACAATGGTGAAACTCTGGGTGATGGCCAAGTATCCTTGGGCTTTAGTGCAGTGGTGCAGAGGGGAGCTAGGAGGTTGAGGAATGGTGAAATGAGAGGAAGTTGGGACGATGACTGGAGCTAATGACTGCACACAGCTGTGGGTCCCTGGGAGCGCTGTCTTCATTAGACCTCATCACACAGGTCATTTGTGTTACTCTTTCCATACTTTGTCTTTATAACTTGGCTTTTCTGGGCTTCAAAGCCTGCTCCATCCCAGCCTGTGGTTAAATCTCTATGTACCGCAAATGGTAGAATATGTGATTTTTCAAGATTGAAGTAGTGTTCAGAGGAAGAACATTGAAGAGTTTTTTTTTTTAAATTTTTTTTCTTTTCTATCGAGATCTTTCCTTGAATCCTTTCTATGGTTTCTTGGCCACCATTAGCTTTGTTTTTTTTCCGCTCTCAAATTATATCCTGTCACTTGGTTATCTGAGTGCTTTATCTTTTGTACACTATTTGCTTTCACTGGAATTCATAACTCTGGTTAGCCTCTTAATGGAATAATATGGTTTTGTGGAAAATTATGAAGCACCAGTTAAAGGTCTCAGAGTCTGCCTACGTGTATTTTTCGTGCTCTGTTAACTTCACTCCCTGCGCATTTGGTTCTAGGACAGAGGGCTTCTTTTCATAAAAGAGCAGAAATCTAGAAGTAGAGGCAGGCGTTAAACTCAGCAGTTAAGACACCATTTATGGTGCTTGTGTGCCACATCAGGGCACAGCTCCCATCTTCTGTCCCCAGCTTCCTGCCAATGCAGAGCCTGGGAGGCAGGGGTGATGGCTCAAGTGATTTCCCCACCATTCATGGGGATGAGCTGGATTGAGTTCCTAGCCTGGCCTTGTGGGAGTTTACTGGTACTGGGAGTGCTCTCTTTCTGTCTCCCTGTCTCTCTGCTTCTCAAGGAAAGAAAGAAAACAAAATAGCTACCAGAGGGGAATATGAAATTTTCATTTTTCTTATTCCTGCATCTGATAAGGAATCCATCTGTACCTGGTGGCTGGCATTGGCCTGGGAGGGAGCTTTTTAGATCCAAAGGAGGTAGGATTGTAGGTAAGCGTTAGTAGCAAAGGAGCTACAGAGGTGGATGGGGTGGCCTGCTTACAAGATTGGAGTATCTGAGAAAGGCCATTTACAAACTGATTAATGGGGGAATTTTGAGGTTATGTCTAAGAGAAGAACCCAAGAATTAGTTTAGAAATTAAAGAATGTCTTGGTGTATAGGAAAAGATGGAAGGTTGGGATAATGAAGGTTGACTGAGGAAGAATTGCTTCTCAGGGTTTGGAGTAGTTAGCACGTGTGGTTGTCAGAGGGTAGAGAAACTGCCTGGCACTTGTCCTCTGAGTGGCCATCTTACACTGCGCCCCTCGGGGTGGGCAGTGGGTGTTGCGGCACAGTGAGTTTCATTTCTGCTTGGGACGCCCCACATCTCATACTGTACTCGGGGCCCTGCCACCCGTGTGGAAGACCTGGATGGAGTTCCCGGCTCTTGGCTTTTCTGGCCCAGCTCTAGCTGTTGAGGACGTTTGACGACTGAATCAGAAGATGGAAGATATCCCCCCCAAATAAATAGATAAATCTAAAAAAATCCCCCAAAACCCTAATATTCCATGCTACTTCAGTTTATGCATATTTAATGTGTATACTTAGCATCTTAGGATGTCCATAATCGGTTTTATAGAGTCACTGAACCCTCTGATGTTAACTACAAAATTTTGTGTTCTGTGTATTTTTTGTGGGAGGAAAAGAAATCATTTGTGTTTGATTAAATTTTCAAAGATCTAGCCGGCTCCAAAATGGATCAGGCTTGAATTTCCCCTGTGTGCAATAGACATCTATGCTGGGTGCTGCTCAGCTGGACAAGGGAAAGGGGCAGAGTTCTTCCTTTCATGTCGGGAGCTGTGAAAAAATGAAGTTGTTAGAACGATTTCAACCTGGGCCTGAGGTGGTCTTTATGGGAAGGCTTTTGGTAGTGAGTGAATGCAGTTTCTAAAATGGCTGTCTGTCCAGATTTTCTGTTTTACCTTGTGTTCATTCTTCTATGTTGTTACAGTAGTTTCACAGTTTATAATTGTGGTCATAGTCATTGTAAAGTTTTATTTACCGAATTTACTTGAAAGCGAGAGAGTGGGGGGAGAGAGACAGAGACAGAGAATCTTTCCCAGATGGATGTCAGGAATCCAACTACAGGCCGCATCACTGCTGCCTCCCAGGGTCTGCAGTGGCAGGAAGCTGGAGCCCCATTTCAGCCTAGGCACTGATGTGGGACTCGGGCTAAACACAACACCTGCCTCTCTGTGAACTTGCTCAAGACCCCTTGTAGTGAACTTTGGGATTAAACGTTCATTTTTCCTTAAAAGATAGTTTCCCTTCCCCTCGCCCAAGTAATAACTTGACATTGGCTTTTTGTTGTTCTTGAATGGGTATTGCTGCCTCTAAACCTCTCCCCTGCCACTCTCCCAGTGTATGGTGATTGGGGCTGTTGTATCGTTTAGACTCTGTCTTCCAGCCAAACTACAGACCCACATGTGATTCTGCCCCCTACGTTCATGTGCTCTTCCATGCCACTTTTCTCCCTGTGACCCTCCATTAAATTTCCTTCTGTCCAGATGCCCTCCTCATGGACTGATATCATCTCTGCGGTACCTCCCCCTCGTATCTTAGACGTGCCCCACCTTTGTACCCTTGGTTGTGGTCCCCTTGGTTATACTCGCAGAACACACCTGGACATTCCAAGGGCCAGGGTATGAATTCAAAATGAGAAGAGTGTTGCTCAGTGGATAGCTGTTTGCACATATAGGTTGAGCATTCCAAAGCTGAAAATTGAAAATCCTAAATGTGACCCTTTTGATTGCTGACATGGTGCCTTAAGTGGAACATGTCATATCCAACCTGATAACGTAATGGGTCACAGTCAGATTGCAGATACGTTAGAAATAGTGTATACAGTTATCTAGGCTGTATTTATAAAGGTATGTGAAACATAAAGGCATTTCATGTTTATCCTTGGGTCCCATTCCCAAGACATGCAAGCATTTCCAAATCTGAGAAGAATCCCAAGAATTTTGGATAGGAGACACTCAGCCTACATTGGACCAGAGCCCTCTTTCCTTGCAGGTGAGCCCGTTGGGCAGCCTGGCTTCGGAGGAAGGGGAGTTCGGTGATTTTCACTTGCCCACCTCCAAGGTGGACCCTGTCATCTGGAAGCACTTGTGTGTGTGCAGCCTGGGCCTTTTGTTGTGGTGCCTGGGTTGGTGGTATAGGTAGACAGACCTGAACCCAGTGCCAGCGCTGACTTAGCTGTGTGATCTTGGGGGTGTCTCCAGCTTTCAAAGGTTGTTGTGAAAATTTAATTACAAAAAAATGCCTGTTGCAGAATAACTGGTAGAATAGCCATTGTTACAGTCGTTACTGTCGTTATCCATAGTACTACCTGATACCGCTGCTCAGTCTAGGGGGATTCTGCGGATGAATTACTGCATTTTGCTGGTTAAAATGAGGTGAATTGCTAGCCTGAATACTTTTTTTTGTTTCTTTAAGAGACTTTATCTTTTCTCTGTTGATTTTATTTTACTTTTTAAGATTTTATTTACTTATTTATTTGAAAGGCAGAGTTATAGGGGTAGGGGGAGATATCTTCCATCCATTGGTTCACTGCCCAAGTGGTGACAAAGAGCCAGGTGCTTCATCCGGGTCTCCCACGTTGGGGGGGGGGGTGCTTCATCCGGGTCTCCCACGTGGGGGGGGGGGCGAGTGCAAGGACTTGGGCCATCCTCCGCTGCTTTCCCAGATGCATTAGCAGTTGGGACTCAAACAGGCGTCCACGTGGGATGCTGGTGTTGCAGGCAGCAGCTTAGCTCGCTGTGCCACAGTGCTGGTCCCTGACTGTTGATTTTAAACGTGCTCTCTGGAAAATTTTATTTTCAAGTCTTATTTGAGAAGACTCCCTGTAAGTCAGTATCTGCTTGTATATGTACGCATATATTATGTACACAGACCTTCTTTGTATGTATATGTGTGTACATTTCTATGTACATACTTTCTTTACTGCACCTGAAGGAAAGCTTTTCCGGATATGCTTGCCTGTTCTTGTCCCTTCTGCATTAATAATTCTGTCCTCTAAGGATTCTCTTTTGGGGCAGGCATTGTGCCAGTTCCAGTCCTGGCTGCTCCTCTTCTGATCCAGCTCCCTGCTCATGGGTCCTGGGAAGCAGCAGACGATGGCCCAAATACTTGAGTGCCTGCCACCCAAGTTTGGCCTGGCCCAGCCCTGGCTGTTGCAGACACTTGAATAATGTAACAGCAGCAGATGCATGATCTTTAGTTTTATATCCCCCCCCCCCACCCCGTCACACTGCCCTTCAAACGAATATATATATGTATATAAAAAAGGGATTTATTTCTTAAGGAATCTGACAGGAATTTTAAGGTGCTTGTTTTGATTTAACTGTGCTAACGAGTGGATTTTTTACTCAGGAAGCTACTGAGCTCCACTTACAAGCTGTGGGTCTTCCGCCTGAACTGCTTTGAAGGTTGCTCCGAGTTTTCGGGATACTTAAAGTTGTTTGACAGCTGTGGCTTGTCTAGCGCTGATGCATCCAGTAATATCATCTCGCTGTAACGAGAATCCTCCCGCTCTGCCTCCAGCCCGCCACCCCTGCTACCCACCCCCACACTGGCAGCAGTGTTGCGGGATAAGTTACAGTCCTGTATTCAAGTTTTGGTTTCTCCTCCTCCCACTCCTTAATTTAAACTTCACAGTGAAAAATGTGGTTTAGAAGGATGGGAGTGCTCTGGAAAAGTCTCCCAAGGAAACGCGCGAGAACGTGGTTGGCCTTATTGCTGTGGTCCGCACACATGGGCCTTGGATCCCTCCAAGGCTTCATGGTGGGCTGTTTCCTGCCGAGCAGAGGAGGATTTATTGGTTGGTTCTTTAAGGAGAAAGCTGGTTCTCCCACAGTGGAGCATTAGCGGGAGAAAGTGTCCTCAGTGTGGAATTCTCAGACAGCAAGATAGCAAGGAGCAGGTCATTGCCAGGAGGTAGCTGGCGCTGACCGGTACTTAAAGCCAAACTTGATCCGTAGATGAAAATAAGAAACATGCTATCCAGTGGCTTGTGAAGAGGAAGTTGTTTCTGGACAGAGGGGAGAAGATAAGGGCCTGTGAGGGTAAAAATGCAGTTACACTGCTGAATAGAGGGAGGCAGGGTTGGCGGAGCCGTGGAGAGAGAACTGCGGACGGATCCAGGCGAGGCGCGTTGTGAGGAAGGGTGCGTCAGTGCAGAGAAGACTGGCTGCAGTTATTTGGGAAGTTGGAGAGCAAGTGTGTTTTTAAGAACGCGGATAAGGGAGCTGTGCTGGAGAAGATGATGTTTCAGAACCTTTCAGAAATGCAGGCATGAACGAGGGAGTGGGGCTGAGCCCACCGTCTCAGTTAGGTACCTGAGCGGTTGCTTTGAAATACTGTGGAATTAGAAGTTACGACTTTGTGAAAACAGGATAGAACCCTCTGCAATGGTAAAGGCTGCTTCCTTTTGAGAAAGTGTTGATTTTTCCATAGGAAATTTCTGATAGAGAAAGTTCCGGAAGCTTGAATTTTATGTTTGTGCCGGCTGCCCTTACTCTCCACCTGAGCGATCTGTGTCTCCTGTTGTGGTAGTGAGAGTAACTGTTGAGGGATTAGGTGATCAGAGGGCAGTGCTAAGTACATGCGTATTGTAAATGTAGGCTACTTTCCTGTCTTGGGAGCCCTTTCTTGGTTTTCTTTAAAAGAACTTAGGCCCAGTCCCCTGCTTCCCCGCCAAGAAGCACAGGCCTCAGTGGGGGAGGCAGGCTGTCCCTCCAGGACTGCAGTGGCATCTCTCAGGTCGTGCTGGGAAGGGAGCGGCAGTCCGTGGACAGGTGTGCTTTAATTACTCACCTGCTGGCTCAGGGCTCTGATGAGTGAAAGGTCACAGAGACAGAGAAACAGAGCGAGAGACAGTGGCAGCTTGGACAGTATCTGCTGTTTATTTTTAGTGATTTCAAATAAGGAGGTATCACCAGTAGCCGGATTTTCAAGAGCGTTAATTTGTCTTGTAGCTTTAGCTTGTTTGAACCACTACGTGTGTTCCAAGCAGATGTTCGGAATTGCTTATTCCAAAAAATGTCTGATATTGATACAATCTTATCAGCCTGGCACACTTTGGCTCTTCAAGAGGTCACTGAATTCCCCAGGTTTAGTAGCATTGGGGGATTGAGGACCCACAGTGCTCAGGCAATGAAATGCAGCGAAGCCCTGGCAGCAGGAGGCCAGTCTGTGTGTGGGATGGCAGTGCCTGTCGGCAGACACGAGGGCCTGCGCTGTATTTGTACACAGTAAGCACTATGACTATGGCAGTGTTTACACCTCTATTTTTGGACTCTAAGATTTAATATCAACAATCTTCGCTTTTGGATTCACGGCCACATTTCCAATTTTGGAGAGAGCGCGATACAGTTGTCTCTGTGATTTCCCAGGGATGTGCTGTGTGGAGGTAACAGACTCTAGAGGTAATTAAATGATCATTGCTGTCACCATTTCAGCAGGGAAAGAGGTGCATCTCATTTCGAGCAAAGTTTAGTCCTTGAAATAGCTGTCTGCTGGGACTGGAGAGCCACGGTCAGAAGTTGTGACAAGGTAGAGAGGCAGGGATGGGCAGGTCATGTCGGGGAATGTCAGGCTTAATTTTGGAGACAGCAGGCAGGAAGTAGTAGGGATTTTTGAACAGGAGGTGGAATGTGAATGATAGTCTTTGTTTTGTGTCTCCAGCCTCTGCAAACAAAGTGTGTGCTCCTTTAAGGAGGGCTAGACTGGCCGGCTTGACCTAGGATGGGAGATGGCTGAGTCAGGGCTGTGATCCTCATCTGTGTCCCACAGGGGCCGAGGAAGAGGAGATAGAGAGGAGTATGTAAAGGAGTTCTTCTGTGGCCGTTCCGTTCCCCATTTTCAAAGGAGAGGAGAGCGGGTTTGGCCTAGTGACCAAAACGCTAGGTAGAGACCCCTGCGTCCCGCAGTGCAGTGCCTGGGCTTGGTTCTTGGCTCCGGCTCCTGATGCCAGCTTCCTGCCAGTGCAGCAGAGAGAGCTCGTGTGGGGGACTGGCGTTGAGTACCCGGCTCCCGGCTCCCGGCTCCTGGCTCCGGCTTGGGCCTGGCCTAGCCCCAGCCATTGCAAGCATTTGGGGAGTTACCTAGCAGATGGCAGCTCTGTCTTTCTGTCTCTGCCTCTAATTAAGTAAAGTTTTTGAAAAAGAAAAGTATCACCCATGGTGTCGTTTCAGTTCAGCCATTGTTCACATTTGCCAATTCCCTTTCAGTCTCTTTTTAATGAGTTTTCCCCTCAATTCTTTTTGTTTTTCATTTAAAGATACTTAATATGCAATAAAATTCAAGGACAGGTGCTTTAATGAATTTGACAGTTGTCTACACTCAGAATGATCACCTCAGAGGTCTAGAACATTACCCTAACCCTAGCAAATTTCCTTATACTCCTTTTTTGTTTTCCTTTGTTGAACATTTTTTTCCTTAATCTTCCTAGAAATGTAATTTGGATTCGGTTTCCTTATTTCTTTAGCTTTATGACTTAAGCAGGTTTTCATGTAATTATATGTCTTTTAAAAATGTCATTCTAATGGTCCATAGTTGGGATATATGATTGCTTGCTTATTTTCCCATTTTGGGGACCTTTTTAAAAAAGGATTTATTTTATTTACTTGAAAGGCAGCAGTACAGAGAGGGAGACAGACACACACACACACACACATTCACAGAGAGATGGAGAGGGAGAGAGAGAGAGAAAGAAATTGCTTCCATTCACTGGTTCACTCTCCAGATGTTTGCAAGGGCCTGGATTGGGCCTAACCAAAGCAAGGAAGTTGGAACGTCATCCTTGTCTCCATGTGGGTGTCAGGACCCAAGCACTTGGGCCATGTTCCACTGCCTTCCCAGGCACATTAGCAGGGAGCTGGATTGGAAACACAGCAGCCGGGACTTGAACCAGCACTCTGATACGGGATGCTGGCATCGCAGGCAGCAGTTTAAACCACTCTGGCACAAAGCTGGCTCCCAATTTTGGGCTATTTAGATAGTTTATAAATTTTTACTATTGAAGGTGGGAGCATGTCGAACAACAAAGAGGCATTTTGAAGTAATATTAAAATGACTTCTTGACAGATTAATTTGTAGCAGATAAAGGAGAGAATTGAAGAAACTCCAGAGGATTAGAAGAATAGTGAATCCATTGAGAAAGGAGAACTATGGGAGGAGAATTCTCTTTTATGGATAAATGGAGGCTAGCGAGGATGTTGGTGAGTTTAGGATGGTAGTGGGGTAGCAGAGCAGCTCTGAGTGTAACTGGACATAAATGGTTTAAGGGTGCCCATGCACCCTGGGAAGAGAGGGTGTGGTGCAAATCCTAACTGCTGCATACTATGGGAAGAGCACCATGCTCCGCGGTGAGCCTGGCTCTGCCTACAGTTCTGCTCCTGGTTTTCTGTGTGCGTTTGGAGATTTGCATACTCGTTCATTGGATGAAATGTTAACTTTGAGGCATTCATTTCTACTCAGTATCTCCAGATCCTGAGTGCACTTTGAAAAATTTTCTGTTATACTGAGACCTACAACTAACAAGGTAGGTGTTAATTCAGAGAAAGAAGATCTCTTATTTTGCCTTGGCTAGGATTAGAGCAGCTGCCATTTGGTTTTTCTTGCAGAGAGAGAAGGAGAGACAGAGACAGAGAGAGAGAGATCTTCATCCACTGGTTCAACCCCCAAATGGCCGCAATGACCAGGGCTGTGCCAGGCCAATGCCAGGAAACAGGAACTTCTTTCAGGTCTCCCATGTGCGTGCAGGACCCCAGGGACTTGGGTTGTCGTCTACTGCTTTCTCAGGTGTATTAGCAGGAGACTGGATTGGAAGTGGAGCAGCTAGGACTTGAACCAGTGCCCATATTGGGATGCCAGCACTGCAGGTCATGGCCTAACCTGCTGTGTGGCTGTTCCAGCCCCTTTTCTTGTTGTTCTGCTGGACTCTTTCCCACTAAAAAGAGACTGACATATCTGTATAAGAAAATTAAATTACTTGAATTAGCAGAAGCTAATGGAGAATGGAAGAAATAATTTAATAAGAAATAATGTAACTTGGGTAAATAAGGTAGATCAAACACATACATATGGTTACTTCCTTTAAAAAAATTTTTTTTTGTTTGAAAGGCAGAAAAATAGGGAGAGACAAAGAAGGAGAGAGAGAGAGAGGGCTGCCTTCGATCTGTTAGTCCACTCCCCAACTGGCTGCAACAGCCAGGGCTGGGCCGGGCCAAAGCCAGGAGCCTGGAGCTCCGTTTGAGTCTCGCACATGGGTGGCAGGAGCCCAAGCACGTGGGCCATCTTCCTCTGCTTTCCCAGGCACCTTAGCAGGGACCTGAATCAGAAGCAGAGCAGCTGGGCCTGGAACCAGCATTTGTATGGGATGCGGACATTGACTGGGGTGTGGTGGGACATGGGGGCTTAACCCACTGAGCCACAATGTCTGCCTCCTAATTACTTCCTTTACCGCCTGGAATCTCATTGAAGTTACTGAAAAATAAGTAAAATCCACAAGAACAAAGCACAATGGAGAGGAGAGCTTAAAAGTCAATGAACTGTGGTCAGAGCTGAACCCAGGTTAGCAGGGTGGAAGTCTGGGAACACCCAGGTTGCACCCCAGGTGCACTAGACAGGGAAAGGCCGGGAGCCGTGGAAGGAAGTCTGCATAGGAAGTAGCTGGAATTCCAGACAGCCCGCTCTCCGGAAACTGGGCAGCCCAGTGACTACAAGACACTGGAGGCTTCCTCTTGGGGGAGGCTACACCAAAGAGAATCTGGATTTGGGGACAGTGGGTACAGTGAGAGCAGCGGGACCCTTGTGAAAGTAGGGAACTGTTGGGTGGGAAGATCCTCACTTGAACCTCAGATAGCAAAGACCCCCAGTCAAGACGTGGACGATTCTTCTCTGGACAATCAGAGGAGTCTGACAGCTGTGGGTTAAAGGGGCGTCCTTGGGGGAAGGGGGTGATGAGGAGGTAGCCTGGCCAGTCTGCTGCAGGCAGGCTCAGAGCCGTAGTGCCGCCTTCTGCAGAGCCCCGTATTAGAAAGGACTGTACGTGGCACTTTGGTTAAGGACAGAGACTTTCCGGATTTGAGCTGTCTCTCTGGCACGCCCTGCCATCGACAGTGTTACTTTGGCCCGATTTTGGATTTTCCATAAGTTGAATCAAATAGCCTATATATTTCAGGGAGGTCTGATTTCTTTCGCCTGTGAGATGTGTCCAGCTTGTGATGCATAACACGTAATTTATTTTTGTGGCTGTTCAATATTCAGTTGCATACGTGTCCTGTGGTTTCCCTCTCTCACTGTTGCATGTAGGCTGTTTTCGGTTTGAGGCTATTCTGCATCCTGCTATGAACATTATTGTACTAGCTGGCATCCGTGATTGCTGTACACAGAGGGAGGCCAGCTCTTTCCCCTGGATTTCCCAGTGTCTTCTCTGTTCCTGTCTTTGGGACATCTCTGTCATCTGGTTAGCATATGTGACAGGTCAAGGAGAGTGGGACAGAAGACAAAGTCCTCTCCCTCACTTTTGTCCCTTTATAATGAAATGTTGACATAGTCCTCATAGCATTTGACTAGATTTCGATTTTGTTGTTCTTGACTGCTTGTGGACCTATTCCTTCCCTATAGTTGGCAACACTGCGATCCCTTTAGAAACTCAGCGTCTAAAGGGACCAAATTATTTGCAGAGACAATCAATATATACTAAATCTAGTCATACCAATGCGTGATAATATTATAAATGAAATACTCCTGCTGCCAACAGAAGGAGCAGCAGTAACAATGAAAACAGGTTTTTTTAGCTTCTTTTCTGTTCCTCCCATTCTCTAATGGTCTGTTAATTTTTTTATCATTTTAAGATTTTTTTGGTCTCATTGTAGAAATCTGGTTTAATAGAATAGTTGCTGTGCCCTCGAAGCCCCACTAATCCAGATTTAAAGTGTGATGGGGAATGTTTCACAATAATAAGGTGGTAGTCACTCACTTTAGAAACACCCTTTTAAGTTTACCCCGTCGAGATTTCTGGATGCTATAAAATGAACCTCAGAGCTGTCACAAAGTGCAGGCTTCTTAGTCACCCGTTTTGAGGGCCTTCGGTTTTTGGTTCAGTAAGTGTTTTCTCAAAGGTGTGGAGTTTTGTCTGTGTGTGTGTGTGTGTGTATGTGTGTTAATATTTTATTTTATTTATTTGAAAGGGAGTTACAGAAGGAAAGAGACAGAGGGAGACTCTCTCTCTCTCTCTCTCTCTCTCTCTCTCTCACACACACACACACACACACACACACACATATCTGCCAGACTAAAGCCTGGAGCTTGGAGCTTCAAGCTTCATCTGGGTGTCCCATGTGGATAGTAGGGCCCAGGCACTTGGGCCATCTTCTGCTGCCCTCCCAGGCATATCAGCAGGGAGCTGGATCAGAAGTGGAGCTGCCGGAACACTGGCATTGCAAGCTGCGGCTTAACTTGCTGCGCTATGACACCAGCTCCTGCCTGTGTAGTTTTAAGGTAATGATGTAGACAGCCTTGTGAATGGCTTGACCATAACTGTGTATCACAGTATTCCAGGTGGTTCTCATTGTGCTGCTGAGACCTGCACTTTGTGACAAATAAGGGTATTGTGGCGATTGTTTTGGCTCAAAGAATCAAGTTTCACTCCATTGAATATATTTGGAACAATAGCTTCTGGAAATTCTTGTCTGAAAATTGTAATTGTACTGGTAATATTACATAACAATGACAGTTACATATTTAATATGTTATGGAATAAAAGTTAGACCTGCAATGAATAGCTCATGATCTAAGGAATTGCGAAACATATTTAATTAAGTTTCTGCTCCTTAGAATAATAGCTGTGATCACTCACATAGATGGTGAAAGTTAAAGAGACTTTGTACCTAGTTTGAACTGGCAGCTGCAATACATTTGTTGTAATTAAAAGACATGGTTTAGCTTTAAAAAAACAAATGATTGATTGAACAAATTGGCAGTGAATTAAATTAAGTGCTAATTTGAAAGCTTTAAAATTTTGCCATTTGTTTCCTAATCAAAGCATCAGCTTAAAAGATAATTACCTGTTTTGATGCTAAGTCCTTTGAGTATAATTATAGATGTTTTGGAATTTTTATTTACCAGTAGTTGTTTATCTGTAGTTAATTTAGAGTCAGATTTGAAAGGTTCTTTGTCGCTGGGACCATTAACAGTTCTTAAATTTGGTGTTAACAGAAGTAAGTTGACTTGTATGTATATTGCTTATTATTTTCACATTAGCAAATTTTGTTAGAATTTTAGTTCTTATTCTTGGAGTTGAATATTTAATACACATTCTAGATGTTGGGAAATAGTCTTAATTTGTTCCAAGGTCTGCTTTAGAGGTCTTGCTTATGTTCTTTTTGGTTTGTTTGTTTGGGATGCAATTATTTATCAGAATGGCATCCATGGTGAATGTTGATGAATTACTATGAGTTTTGTCTGTTTTCTTTCAAGATCCCATTTTACCACGTTTACCACGTCTACCTAGAGTCATAATGTGATGGCTTTGCTTCAGCATTGCATTTGTTAGGCCCTCCCTCTGTCCTGAATGATTGATAAGGTCATTTTGGTTTATTTTCAATATATGATGAAAGAATGAATGAAGAGTATGAAAAGAGAGATATCATTAACATTTTTACTTGGATGAGATTTTTAAAAATATTTTTATTTATTTGAAAAGCAGGGTGATGGAGGCAGGGGGAGGGAGAGAGAAAGAAAGAAAGATATCTTCCATCTGTTGATTCACTCCCCAAATTTCTGCCACTGTTTGGGCTGGGCCTGGCTGAAGCCGGGAGACTGGGGCCCAATTTAGGGCTTCCATGTGGGTGGCAGTGACTCACATACTTGAGCCATGACCTGCTGTCTTCCAGCATATGAATTAACAAGGAGCTGGAGCAGAGGCAGAGCTGGGACTTGAACCCAGGCCCCCCGGCACTGGATATGGGGTGTCCCAACAGCAGCTTAGCCTGCTGCTCTACAACACCTGTCCCCAGAAGAGTGCTCAGTGTGACTAGTGCTGGAGAAATAAGGGCACCTCTTAATTTGCCAGAAAGTTCTCTATCATTATTCATACAGTTCTCTTTTTTCAGTGTGAAAAATTGCTTTTTAGATGAAATCTCAGGAGAATTCATTATTCTGCCTTTGATACCATTATTTTTGTTACTATAGATGACGTGCTTGCATTATTGCATGATTGTTTGAAATTAGAGCTTCACAGGTGAAAAGGGAGAAAATATCCTAGAGGGAATTAGTTCGTCTGCTTTCGTTCAGTAAAGTGGATACCCAGTCATCCAGAAGACACATTTCAAAGCACAGAAAAGGTAATTTCCCTTGACTGGTGTAGTACGGTGGTGCAAGTGGTCCCCTGATTGTAAAGCTTTACTGAAGCCTTAAATGTCAACAGGTATATGATTAAATGGAATTCAGAGTGTCCATTTTTTAAAAAGGTTCATTTATTTATTTTAAAGGCAGAGTTATATAGAGAGCGGGAGTGACAGGGAGCGAGGGAGGAAAAACTTCCATATGCTGGTTTGCTCGCCAGAGGGCTGCAATGGCCAGGGCTGGGCCAGGCCGAAAGCAGGGGCCCAAGCACTTGGGCCATCCTCTGCTGCTTTTTCCCAGCCATTAGTAGGGACCTGGATGGGAAGTGGAGCAGCCAGGACACGAACTGGTGCTCACACGGGTGCTGGCGCTGCAGGCACCAGCCTTACCTGCTGTGCCATGACTTAGAGTGGATTATCTTCATCTTCTGTTTTGTTTATATTAATCTTTACAGATATTTAGTGCATAGCTACCAGGTGCTAATCACACTCTGTTCTTTTTACACTCTGCTAATGAAGTGTGCACTTGGCTTAGTGGTTAAAATACAGCTTAGGGTACCTGGGTTCCAGGCCTGGCTTTGCTTCCAATTCCAGCCTCCTGCTTATGTGTACCCTGGGAGGCAGCAGGTGATGGCTCAAGTAATTAGGTCCCTGTCTGTCACGTGGGAGAGCTGGATTAAGATCTGGTCTCCTGGCTTTAGCCTGGTCCAGCCCTGGCCGTTGTGGGTACTTGGGGAGTGAGCCAGTAGGTGGAAGATCTCTTTGTCTCTCTGTCTGTCTCTCTCTCAAACACAAACACACACACACACACACACGTATGCATCATTTGCTGGTCATTTTCTTTAAACAACATCATTTCAACCAAAATCATGGTGTCAAATGAGTAGTTCCTGTGGAGACAAAGGAGTTGGGCACAGTGAATTATTTTTTTTCTGCAGTAATTTCAGTAACTATTTGAAAATATTAGCAGTTGTGTTTTGTTGTGGCAATAACTTGTTTAATCAAAAACTGATAAAAATATGCCTAAAAGCTTCTTCCAGTTTTTCTTATCAAGTCATAAACTCGAAAACTTTGGAATCTTCTTTATCACATTTGGCTAGAACTTTGAACTTTATATTTTTGCGCCGTAGTCAACAGCAGTCAGCAATAAGTAATACAGCACTGGAAAGTAACAGAGTGGGCAGTCCACCTAACTGAGCAGTCTTTAGTTCTGAGGCCTTGCCTGTGGAGGTTCTTTCCCTTTGTAATGGTTCTTAATTAATATTGATGTGACTTTAGGATTGTCAGATTTAGCAAGTAAAAATAAATTTGAATTTTAGGGGCTGGCATTTTGCATAGTGGATTAAGTCACATCCTGCAACACTGGCCTCGCATATGGATACCAGTTCAAGTCCTGGCTGCTCCACTTCTGGCCCAGCTCCCTGCTATTGCACCTAGGGAAGCAGTGGAAGATGACCCAAGTGTTTGGGCCCCTGCCTCCATGTAGGAGCCTGGGATGAAGCTCCTGGCTTCAGCCTGGCAGAGCCCTAGCCGTGGAGGCCATTTGAGGAGTGAATCAGAGGATGGAAAATCCCTCTCTCTCTGTAACTCAGCCTTGTCCATAAAAAGTAAATCTTTAAGAAAAAAATTTGGGCCAGTGCCGCGGCTCAGTAGGCTAATCCTCCGCCTGCAGTGCTGGCACACTGGGTTCTAGTCCTGGTCGGGGCTCCGGATTCTGTCCCGTTTGCCCCTCTTCCAGGCCAGCTCTCTGCTGTGGCCTGGGAGTGCAGTGGAGGATGGCCCAAGTCCTTGGGCCCTGCACCCGCATGGGAGACCAGGAGAAGCACCTGGCTCCTGGCTTCGGATCGGTGCAGTGTGCCGGCCGCAGTGGCCATTGGAGGGTGAACCAACAGTAAAGGAAGACCTTTCTCTCTGTCTCTCTCTCTCTCACTGTCCAATCTGCCTGTCCAAAAAAAAAAAAAAAAAAGAATTTCAGATGAACAGGGAACTCTATTTTTTAGTATTGAGACTGTCCCAAATATTGTATGAGATATATTTATACCAAAAAATTACTTATAATTTATCTGGAATTCAACTGTAACTGATGTCCTGTATTTTTTTTGGCAACCCTGATTATTTGCACTTATTAAATAGTGTAGGGGTCAAGTCTTCAGAGACTAAAGAGTGCTGGAGGGGCTCCAAATGTAACCAGGGAGCCACTCAAGGATGTGACAGGAGCAGCAGAAAGGGGACACTGCACTAATCACCCGGGGTGGTGCTGGAGGTCTGGACCAGCAGTCAGGGACACAGGTCCCTAACGGTTTCTTGTTGCTGCTGAGCCAGGTCATCAGCTTGTTCACAACGCAGTGCTGATGGGAGGATGACACTGGAGCCCAGAGTCCGATGGCAAAACACATGAGAAATGAGACCAGAATAAAAATGACAAGAAATGGGGGTGGGGAGATCAGAGGTGAAAGAGAGGGATACAGAAGTGGGCCTATCCATGGACCCCAGTGGGGCTGGGGTGGTGATGGTTCATCAGAGAAGGAGCCCTGGGGGCTCCAAACCCTTTGCATCCAAAACCCTTTGCCATCTTGAAAACCTCGCAAGCTCTCCACTCCCCTGCACCTCTATTTGTAAGATGAAAGGGCTAGATGTAATACTCTGTGTCATGATGTGATTCAAAAGCTACCCAGTGGAGTCCCTCATCCTTGGAAGAGGGGTTATCCAGGTTCCCACACGGGTTCCTCTTGTCCCTGCAGCCTTATTCCCTCTCCCCAAAATCACCTCTGGGGGTCGGGCCAGTGTCTGCAAGAGCCTGCAGTTTTCACCCTAACATTCAGTGTTTCTTGTAATCTAGTTTCTGGAAAGGGAAGGAAGTAGACTACTGCGAAGACTTCTATTTTTAAAATTTGTTTTCTTTGCACCGATCGCAGTGTAGATGAAAATAGTTGAGAAACCCTTCCAATATACTCTAAAAATGTCTTTTGTTCATTCTGATAATCTGAATGAATGAAATAGCACAGTTAGGGCCAGAGCTTCAGCTGCTGGATGTATCACAGAGGCAGTTTGCACTCGGGAAGTACCTGGATGTATTTTTTGTAGCCACATGGGCCCTCTACGAAACTGCCATGTGGTGGGGAGTGATGCTGGTGGACCTGTGGTCATGACACGTGAGCATAAGCGTGTAGTTGCCATTATGTTTAATAATCCACTTAATAATCTTATTCTGCAAACTGCCAGTGATAAAAGAAGATACAATGGAAGCAAATTTACTATGTAGAGCAGTGGTTGTGAAGCAGTTTTAGATCTTGGAAGCCTTTTGAAAATCTAATGAAGGCAACTTGCCCTCTTCCCAAATTGGAGTCATACACAAACTTTCAGGCATAAAACAGCAGCTACCTTAGCTTATCCATATTTATCTCGCTTTTATACAGCTTTTAATTTTTCTTGTCCACTTACATTCTTACAAAACATGTATTTGTTTGAGAGGAGTGGAGAGACAGGGAACTCCTTTCTGCTGAGCTGATTCGATTCCAAATGCCTGCAACAGCCAGGGTTGAGCCAAGCTGAAGCCAGGAGCTGGGAAATTAATCTGGGTCTCCCACTTGAGTGGCAAGGGCCCAGCTGCTGGAGTCATTATTGCTTCCTTCTAGGGTGTATATTCATGCAGGAAGCTGCAACGGGGAGCAGAGCCAGGGCTCCAGCTCAGGCCCTCCGCTGCAGCCAAACACCCACTTCATATTCACGTGCTTTATAAGTGTCGGCGTGTACTTTTCAGTTCCTTTCTGCTTAAATTCTTACTTGAGAACTTCTTCCTTCCTCTTGAGTACTGCTGCACGGTATTCCACTGAGTTATGTACCTCTCTGATGCTAGATGGACCGGTTATTTCCAGCTCTGCACTTCACAGAGAATGTTGTAGATGACAGCTGTAGCTTTTCAGTCTTGGATTACTTGCCAAGGGTAGGTTCTCAGGGATGAGGGTAAGCATTCCTTCTTTCATGACCCCATTAAGCACCTACTATATGCAAGGCTGGACCAGAAGCTTGGCCATTTCCATGACACTTGATATGCTTTGCCATTCTTTCCCAGTGTGCTAGGGGAACTGCTTAACCAGTCAGTCAGCTCTGAATTGTCCAGCCCAATGGACCTGGTTACTCATCTGGGAATGGTTAGAAATAAACTAAAAGCAGAACAACGAAGGTAAATCTGAAGAAATGGTGACATATGGTTTATTGAGGTGCACTTGACTTTAGAACTAGCTGCTGTTGTAATTGTTGACAAAATTCAGCCTTCTTTTGATGTGATAACTGAGAGGTAGCATTTTGACCAAACCAGAGGATTAGAGCACTGTATAGGGTTAAGTATCCTTGTAAATGACCAGTATATATTTAAAGCATCTAGAAAAAAATGGTTAAAGCAGAACTCCAGTACAGAGCCTTTAAAAAATTACTGATTTATTTGAAAGGCAGAGTTACAGAGAGGAAGCGACAGAGAGAGAGAGAGAGAGAGAGGGAGGGAGGTGTCAGTCTTCCATCTGCTAGATCACTCTCTGAGTGGCCACAACAGTCATATCTGGACCAGCTAGAAGCCAGGAGCCTGGAACTCCATCTGTGTCTCCCACATGGGTGGCAGGGTCCCAAACACTCGAGCTGTCTAACACTGCTTTCCCAGGAGCATTAGTAGGAAGCTGGCTCAGAAGTGGATCAATCGGGACTTGAACCTGTGCCTGTATGGATGCTGATGTTGCAGGCGGCAGCTTAACTCGCTATGCCACAGAGCTGTCCCCAAGTATACAGCCTTATGAATGCTTCCAAACTTATGTTTTGTGAATATTTATTAAATGCCTTGAATGTGCTAGGAAGACACATGTATTGCATATCCTCAGTTATTCTGTTAGTGGGTCGTGACAAACAAGTGTCCACAGATCATTGCTGCAGCAGTAGTGGGTGCTGTGTGGTACAAAGGAGCATCGGTTTAGGCATCTCCTCACCAGGGGTTTTATTATAGAGAAGCCCCTTTCATGGTCTACTTTCATATCTTAAGAGAGGGAAACAGCAATTTACAGACTAGTTGAGATGAAAACTTAAATAACTTCAGTGTGCATTCAAATTGAATAATCGAAGGAACTTTGCCCATGTGAATGTGATATGGCTGGCTGGTTGGAGGGAAGTAGCAGGCTGATGGTTATTTAAAAAGTCACTAGTTTCTTTGTAAATGTAGTTTTCATCATTGAAGGGGTAAAAATAAAATAATAGAACTATGTATGCTGTCATCAGCACTAGCAAAAGCATGGTGTTGTAATAGGATCATCTTTTGTTACCTAAGCTAAGAGCAGAAGTGTTGGTCTGCTACTGTTGTTCAAATCAGTGGACTCTCTGAGCCTAACTGCCTAGGTGCAGTTGTCGCTTTGCTGGTTACTAACTGTAATGTGGAGCTTTATCCACACTTGTACTTCTGTTCCTCAGGGAAATGCTGGGAGATAATGACGCATATTTCATAGGGCTGCCAGGCCCAGAAGATGCTGCGCTATGTCCTCTTACCTTCAATAGCACTTGCTGCTGTCGTCTTCCTTCTTAAAACACTCTTTTCTGTCCTGAAACCCCAAAATCCAGTCTTGCTTGTTGTATCTCCTGCTGCTATTCATTGGTTCTTCTACCCAATTTCTAAAGATTTGTCCTGGGGCCAGCATTGTGGTGTAGTGTGTTAATCTGTCCTCTGCAGCGCTGAGTATATCATATGGGTGCCAGTTCAAGTCCCAGCTGCTCCACTTCTGATCCAGCTCCCTGCTAATGCACCTGGGAAAGCAACAGAGGATAGCCCAAATACTTGGGTTCCTGCATCCATGTGGGAGACTCGGATGAAGTTCCTGGCTCCTGGCTTTGGCCTGACCCAGCCTTGGATGTTGTGGCCATCTAGGGAGTGAACCAGGAGATGGACAATCTCTGTTCTGCGCTCAGGCCGTGGCGGCCATTGGAGGGTGAACCAACGGCAAAGGAAGACCTTTCTCTCTGTCTCTCTCTCTCACTGTCCACTCTGCCTGTCAAAAAAAAAAAAAAAAAAAAAAAAAGATCCACTAATGATTTTGCATTGCATGTAAGATAAAACCTAATTTCCTTCCATAGCTTACACCTCTGGGATCTGTTTCCATCACTAGGAAATATGGGTAATTGTGACTTTAGACTATAAGCTCTGTGAGGGGACAGATTTTTATCTGCTTTGATCACTGCCATTTTCCCACTGCCTAGAACATTATTTGCACACAATGGGCCACTCACTAATATTTGTTGAAAGAATGAGCATCTTTCGGCTATATGGGCTCCTAAGCATTTCTTCTTTTCTTTTCCCTTAAATAAGGAAATCCAGCAGTAGGTTCTGGGGCAGTATCTCTCTTTTTTCCCTTTTCACCTTCTATGCATGGTCCACTCCCTCTTCTCCCCTTTCGATCTTTCAGATCAGGGTATGTTTGAGTCCTTAAGAGAAGATAGGTATGTAAGTACAGCAACAGAATGGAAATTGGAGCCCTGAAAATAGCACCAACAGCATTTTAAAATTAAACATTGTAGTGTAGAAATCTTGTGATACATACAGAAATTGTAGTAGAATCGTGGATCCTCAACCCGCCATCATTCATCATCAGCCGTTACCAATGTATGGCCATTCGTTGAGCAACCAGCATTTAACCTGAGTATTATTTGTGGTGAGGGAATGTCTAGTTTATAGAGGTATATGCCACGGATACGCCCTTGCGTATACTTATAAAAATTTGTGGAAATGTGGAATTGAAAGATACTTATTTGGTTGCAGATGTTCTTTTTAAATTAATGCATAGTCTTTTGATAATTTGTATTTTCCATTAACTTTTTCAAGACCTCCTTGCACGCATGGGTTTCAAATAATTCTTTTTTCTCCAATGAACTTATTTTTTTACTACTGTCTTCTGGGGCTAGTGTTGTGGTATAGCAGGTTAAGCTGCCCCCTGTGACACCAGCATCCCATATGGGCAGCAGTTCAAGACCCAGCTGGTCCACTTCCGATCCAGCTCCCTGCTAGTTGAGCCCCTGCACCAACGTGGGAGACCTGGAAGAAGCTCCTGGCTTCCGCCCGGCCCAGCCCCGGCAGCTATGACCATTTGGGGATTGAAACAGTGGATTGAAGATCTGTCTCTCTCTCTCTCTCTCTCTCTCTCTCTCTCTCTCTGTGTCTCCCTTCTCTCTGTCTGTAACTCTGCCTTTCAAATAAATAAAAAATATCTGTTTAAAAAAAATACCATCTTCCATGGGTTTTTTTTCGAGTCCCCTGATATCTTAACCTGATCATTTTTAGTGTTCTGTAAATGAGCTGAGGACAGATTAGGCTTGATTTGAAGGATGTTAGAAATATTCTAGAGTATCTTTTCCAGTTCATTTTTTTTTTTTCCTGTGAGCATCTGGGATCTCACCATTAGTGCAATCATCAGAATGCAAAATGCAAGTGAGCCTGAGAAGGGACGGACGGGAAGCTCACCGGCAGTTGCTTGTAACTTAACGTAAATTGGTTAATTAGAAGCATGCTTCACTGGTACATAAGCAAGAACAGGCTCTGATGAAGGTATAAAGTCAACGGGGGCCCAGGGTGAGGGTGGCCGAGTAAGGGCAGGGAGTCCTGTCCAGGAGCCTGGGAAGGAGCTGCTGTCCTCTCCGGCTTTGCCTGGCGGCCTGGCTCAGTCTGTCCCGAGAGGGTCTTGCTGCAGTTTGGGGATGCTCCCTACCTGGCCACAAGGGCCCTGGAAGGCAGTCCAGAAGGGGCTTCCAGTTAACTCTGCTGCTTGTTTATTTTTAGGTATCTTGCAATATATTCAGAACTCTCCCTCCTAGTGACAGCAACGAGTTTGATCCAGAAGAAGATGAACCTACCCTTGAGGCATCCTGGCCACACTTACAGGTACATTGAACTACCTTTGTTATAAAAGAAATAGCCATTAGCCCATTAGCTGACGAGCACGGGAGTTCCCGGAAGGCCTTTATTCACCAAGGAGTCACTTGGAGGACATGAATGGAAGGCTGGAGTGTGCTCTTTATGTTTCTTTCTCTTCATAATGAGAACGGCAGAAGTTAAAGAGCACGTTTCAGTGGGATGCCTTGCTGTGGGCCCCTCCCCGTGTTGCGGGCCTGCAGCAGCTCCTGCCTTTGTGGGGGCTTGTCGGTGATCCCGCCCGCTGGAGCCTCAGACAAGGACAGAACCATTTTCACATTAATATTAGTTGGATGTGATTAGGTCACAGAGTACACATCTCATTTTTAGCAGTAGCTAACCCTGGGGACGTTGTGTGCCTGTCCTTATGATAATCATAACTGTGTCTCTTTAGAACAGTCTAGCAGGGCAGAACTGGACCGCAGCAGCGTTGTAAGGAAGAGCAGCAGCTGGAGAAAGCTTGGGGGAAGGCCAGTTCTGTTCTCTCACACCGGGAAGGCCGTGTTTTCCAGCCCCGCTCAGGTGCGGGGATAGGTCGGGGCCTCGCACGTCTCCGTTTCCAGCACTGGGCCCATCTGTATGGCGCTGACTTTTACATCCTGGCCATTTTACAGCTCCTCCCTTCCTGGCTGCCTTCCCTTGTGACCAGCGTTTCTCAAAATGTTAGCGGAGATGGTGGAAGAGGTTTTTGTCTTCGTGGAAGGAGGAGCTCAGACGTGAGACAGGAGTGGGAAACAAGGCAGCAGGGTTGAATGGGGTGGGGCGTCCGGCCTCTCTGGATGGCATCTGAGAGCGCTCAGCCATCCAGGCTGGGGTTAGCAAAGTTACGTGGCTTCATGGAGAGGGTGCACCTGCCAGCCAGGCGAGCATCTCAGGAGAGAGCTGAGTGCCGAGTGGAGAAAAATACTCCTGCTAGACTGAGGAACGTCTCAGGAGAGACTGCGCATGCCGTCTGTATGCAGATGGGGCCTTATAAGGGAATGGGGTCCAGCTCCTCCCTCCATTTTTCTTTTCCCCATCCTCTTCTCCTGGGCAAGGCATTTGCTGGATGTGAAATAGGTAAAATTCCTCCCAAGGTTTTGTTGCCAGTGTTAGTGGACTGGGGAGCCCACTTAGCCCTGGGCAGGGAGGGTTCTCCTGGAGTTTATTCCTTGGGGCTAAGGCTGGAAACACCTATAAAGTTACCAGGGTATGGGCAAGATTTTTTTGTTTTTTAAGATTTATTGATTTATTTTGAGAGAGTTGGAGGGAGAGAATGAATCTTCTATCCACTTTTTCACTCCCCAGCATCACTGGCTCAGGCCAAAGCTGGGAGCCAGGGTCTTTATCCAGGTCTCATATGTGAATGGCAGGGGCTCAAACACTTGGACCATGTCCCACTGCTCTTCCCAGGCATTAGCAGGGAGCTGGATTAGAAGTGGAACAGCTGGGACATGAACCAGCACCCATATGGGCTGCTGGCCACAGGCTGCGATTTTTAGCCACCAAGTCACAACTCGGCCCTACGCAGTATGGTGAACCCTACTAGGCTGCTGCATCCCTTTGCACAGGGGCTTTTTTTCCCATAGCCCCTCATACACACACAGGCTAATGTCTCAGCTTCCTACCTAACAGAAGAACAGAACAAGGAAACTGGGGTAGATTGACTCCCAGAGCCATCTTTCCATGAGTCATCGTGTCCTCAGAGTGGAGGTGACAAACACCAAGGAGGGAAGGATGGAAGAGGAGCAGTGTAACCCTGTGCCTTCTCACCCCCAGGCAGAAGCCGCTGTCTTTGTAGACGTGTTCTCAGGCTTCCTAAATGACCTTTGGAAGATTAAAAAAAAAATCCGTCCAGCAGGGAGATAAGACCTGAAGATACTCTGCTTACTTTTCCCCCTCATAAATTTTTGACAGGGCATTTGCATTTTTGCCTGTTGTGCTTTGGCAATTCAGGGTTGCTACAGACACCCATGTATGCTATTTTCCCAGCTGTATGTCATATGAGAGCTTTGGGGGGCTCTCTTTTATCCGTTCCAACATAGGCATTTCATGCATATGTATTCATGCTTTCAGTGCCGGGAGTGGGTAAATTAGTTGACATTATAATGGATTTACTCTCTTAGGTTTTTTTTTTTTTTTAAGGTGCCAGACGTGCTGTCTGCAACCTAAAAATTTGTAAAACTATTTGTGCTTTTCATAGGCACCTCTCAGGCTGTGAAGCAATGCAAAACAAGAATTGTTCTTCTGAATGGTGGACTTCTTGTCAGGTCTCAGCTGTGATGCGTGGCACCAGCTCATGGGATTGCAGTTTAGAGTGAAAGAAGAGACTTTGGTTTCTTCCTTTGTCGTCTTCCTTCTTTAAATCTCCCTGGGAAAGTCCCATATCTGATGATGGAAAAGCCAGGAAGAGAAATGTCTTCCAAGCTTCAGCTTCTTGTGTCTTCTCTGTGTCCCACAAAAGAGAGAACAGAGCACTCCCCTCACTGGGAAGAGCTTTTAGAATGCTCTAAAATCGCACTACCATAGGTACAGATTTCCTGTAAAGTTCGGTGACGTTTAACTCAGTACTTCTAATTCTTCCAGTACTTAACAACTCTGTAAGACATAGCGCCAAATTAATTCCTGAAGCTATTAGACTGAATTCTGGCATGAAAAAAACTCTAGCTTACGCTGTCATTCCAGCAGGAATAGTATGAATCATTGATTCATCTGAAACCCTAAAGTCAAGGCAGCCTTGAAGAGTGGTGATGAAGCCTGGCACCCTCAGGGATATAAAGTCGTAAACTGTGTTACAGAACAGGCTGGGTTCATCTGTGTTGACATCCTGTTCGAGCCTGTAATCCTCACCCCTTCTTCTTTAGCTCGGGGGGAGGAAGTGACCCACTAAGTCTTGGTAGGTGTAGGCCTATTACTCTTAACTGCACAGGTCAGGCAGGAAAGTCAGCCAGTGGGAGCAGGTGCATCTGTTGCTCTGTGGGTCCCTCTGCAGCTTCCTGGCTGGTTTTGTGAGTCCTGTGTTCTCCCTTGTGCGTGTTAGTCACAAGACTGGTCGCCTTTCTGTTTTCACTGATAGCTGGGTCAGTACTGACAGAGCCCTCGCTGAACGTCTAAGAAATCCCTTTGCTGTTCACGATAGGTCGTCCCGTGATGGTCCCTCGTCACTGAATTCAGCATTTTACTTATTAATTGAGCCAACGGTCTTTTTCCGACTGAAACACAGTGTGGTCTTAGACCTTTTCACTTTGTAAAAACTCCATGAGTAGCAGTGTGTTTCCTTTTCTGGATGACATTTTACAAGAAAGCGGAGTGTACAGGGGAACTTTAAAAAGCTTGTGGGAACTGGAATAAAAAGATAAGTTCATTATGCTTCAGAAAATGTTGGAATTGTATATAGTGGTTGGTCTCCAAAATGTTTGTAGAGAATGTGTATTATGAGAAACTGCATGGACTGAAACTTTTTTTTTTTTTTTTTTTGCATAAAGTGATTATCTTAATTCCATTTCCCATGGGCTTTCTGAGTACAGTGAAGAACAACACAGCATTGGGATACAGTTCTTGAGTTGTTGGTGCCATTGCCTTGTTAGCTCATCGATCTTGTTTCAGGTTCTCTGATCTTGAAAAAAATGGCAATTTGTTGACTTTTGTGTAGTATCAAAAGAAGAATATCTACAATAGACTATTAAAATACTCTGTTTTTTCAGCTACTAGATCTGTGTGACTTGAGTTGCTTTATATGCTTTAATCAAAACAGTATGTCACAACAGATTTAATATATAGATATTAATCTATCTTCTATTAAGCCAGCTATTAAAGTGGTTACAAAAATATAAAACAGTGCCCCTCTTCTCATTGTTTTGGAAAATAAAGTTATTTTTCACAAAAAATTATTTTAACTACTAAAGCATTTTAAATTTTCTCGGTTTTTATTTCTAACTTGAGACATTTTATATATATATATATCTCTTACATATATCTTATTTAGACAAAAAAGTGTTTTGGGATCCCGATTAAATTATAAATATAAAGGATTAAGACCAAAAAGTTTGCAAATGGTGTTGAGAGCGGTAGTGATGATGATACATTTCAGTCACTGGCACAGATGGTTTGGTATTTATCACCACATTTAATAGGGTTTATCCTCTCCTTTATGAAGTTATAGAAACAGTGTCAGAGCTGGACTTGCAATGTAGCATCTGTCTCTTAAACTACTTAAGTGTTGGGTTCATGTACTGTTATGTACTACGTGGGGACCTAATACAGATGTGTTATAGAGAGAGGACTCACAGTGCATCCTTGGCGTGTTCTCAGGACAGTTACTGGAGAGTGACTGTTTGCAGATGACAGTATGTGCCACTCTGCGGTGCATTGCTTGGAGGAGTATCAGCTGCTGTAAACTTTCTGGAAGTAACTTTGTTAATGAATATCTAAAGCCTTAAGTGTTTTGATATCTTTTTTTCCTAGAAATTCCACTTAGAAATATTTATTCATGAAAGAATTGAACAAATGTATACTAATGTACCTTGTATAATGCACATTATGTCATAAGTTGGTAGAGAAATAATTCAGAAACTACTGAAATGTTTAAGCATAGGAGATTGGCTAAATTAGTTATGAATAATGGAAATCATTATACATTATGTATGATACCCTGAAGCTACTAGGAATGATGGTTCAGGTAATTGTTGACATAAAGTGTTTACAATGTATTATTTAAGTGGTAAAAATAGTTTAGAGAACTATATAGGAATGCATTATAGTAAATTATATATAGAATATACAACATACATTAAGTATACATACTATACATATATCAAAGATACATGCATTCAAGTGGTAACAGTAGTAGTCTCTGAATGGTAAGATTATAGGGAAATTTCTGTACTTTTTGTGGCTCTATTTTCTGATTTTTAATTATTTTTTAGAGATGTATTTATTTATTTGAAAATGAGAATTACAAAGGAAGAGGGAGAGACAAGGAAGGAGGGTGAGACAGAGATCTTCCCATCCGCTGGTTCACTTCCCCAAATGGCTGCAATGGCCAGAGCTGGGGCAGGCCTAAGCCAGGAGTTTCTGGGTTTCCCATATGGGTGCAGGGGCCCAAGCACTTGGACTCTCTTCTTCTGCTTTCCCAGGTGCATTAGCAGGGAGTTGGATTGGAAATGGAGCAGCTGGACCTTGAACCAATGCCCACATAGGATGCTGGTGCTGTAGACGGCAGCCTAGCCTGCTGCACCACAGCACAGCCCCTGATTTTTAATTTTATTAGCTAAAAAAACATGGCAACTGTGAGCTACAGGAAGGGCTGGGATGACTTGTTGATTGATAAGAAAGCCCAGCTTTCTAATCCTGTCAGTTGTAGTCTTACAGGCTTTCATGGTTTTAGTTTTATTCTTAGTGAATCATAATTTTACATGAACTGTTTTCTGTTTCTTGCAGCTTGTATATGAATTTTTCATACGATTTTTGGAAAGCCAAGAATTCCAGCCCAGCATTGCCAAAAAATATATAGATCAGAAATTTGTATTACAGGTAAGCAAATTCTTGTGGTTGTGTTATTCAACTTTGTATAGTTCATCAGATTTTCTCTTACAATGACAGTTATAGCACCATATATGTGTGTGTATGTATGTATATATGTTAGTTTCCATTAAGAATAACAGGTACCTTTTTAATTTCTTTGTGGTGGGAATTGATTGCATTTTGCACAGCCACGAATGCTAATGCTTAAATCTTTGTGGTTTTCTTTCTTGAAGTTTAATTATAAAGGAATTTCATTTATATAACCCTGGTTTGTGTGAATATTTATGCAGCTTAAAAATTTGTATTTGCATAAGGATTCCTAAAGAACTGTTACTACATCTGTTAAAACTGAGTAGGCAGGTTCATGCTGTGGCGCGTAAGTAACCTGTAGTAACCAGAGGCTGGGTATCAGTGAGCTTTTACTGCTAGGAGACAGCAGTCTGACACTCGGGGATTAACTCTGACCTGTCCATTTGGAGCTTCCCAGGGAATCTACCTTGCCTGTCTTCTCGTCGTACCATTTATAACCGTTGGCCATACCTTCCCTTTTATTCGAGATGGTTTTCTCATGGCCCTGAGTTTTGAGCTAGTAAGCCCTTCCTCTTGTTTATCTGTACAGACAGGTACTTGAGCCACCATGGCGTATAGGCTGTTGTAGCTGCTTTCTGAGTGACACAGGAGGCACAGTGTGTCGGAGAAAAGTAAATGTCTGTATCCTCGTGGGCAATAAGTAGAATTTCAGCTTGTGAGTATGTGACACATAACAGATTCCTAGGATTCAGTTCAACAGAATACCAGAGGCAGGCCAGCTTCAGATATCAGAGGGCCACGGAGGCACCTCTGCACCCTGGGTAATGTGGCTGAGTGGGAGGGAGCTTTGGTGTGTTAGCTCATCAGCACCCCCATACCGACAGTCCACATTCCCTGAGGTCACAGGGCAGATCACTGAACCCTTCTGCACATTCAGGGTGCTTTGGTGCCCCAATAATTGTGGCTCACACCTTGGCATCAGAGGCTTTGGGGGAAGGAGGATTGAGCTGAGGTAGAGAGATATGCAGATAGCACACCAGCATCCCTGGATTGCGGGTTTAATTGGTAGATCAATACAGATCCTTCGACCAAGGAAGCAAACATCACTTCAGAAAACCTAAATAGAAGTAATAGATCTGTGCTTTGTGTTGTAAAACCCTTGCGTGTGTGTGGTGCTGTATAGTTGTCAGAGCTCCTGTTACATGTATTATTTGATTTGTACAACAGTCTTCTAGAATAGAATTGGCTAAGTTTTTAAGGCACATTTTCTAGGTGAATAAACTGAGGTCTGAAAAGATGATCAAGTTTGCCCCAGCACATTTCCTATTTTGGTTTTCTGTCCATGACGCCCCAATGCTGCTTGTGAGTTCCTTCACTTTGCCTGAAGTGACAAGAGAGGAGGAGCCTCTTTTTATTAAAGATTTATTTGTTTTTAATTTTTAATTAGTGTTTAACAGATTCTGTGTGCTTTGTAGATAGAATTCTAAGAACATCATGCTATTCCCTCCCTCCCCCCTCCCCACCCTTTTATCTTTCTTCCTTCTTCCCTTTTTTTAAATTTTTGAGATAACTTATTTTAAATTTGCATTATAGTAAAAAGGCTTAATACTTTGCAAATTAAGAAGTTTAACAAGTAAAAAGCAAAAAAACCATAGTTTAGAGGGAATATAGACAAAGGCTATAAACAGTAATTGAATGGAAAATGACCATTTCACCCATATACAGTAAATTTTAAAGTAATCCCAGATCATTAAAACTATAGTAGTGTAACATTCTTTCTTTCTTTTTTATTTTTTGACAGGCAGAGTTAGACAGTGAGAGAGAGAGACAGAGAGAGAGGTCTTCCTTTTCCATTGGTTCACCCCCCAAATGGCTGCTACGGCTGGCGCACTCCGCCGATCCGAAGCCAGGAGCTGGGTGCTTCCTCCTGGTCTCCCATGCGGGTGCAGGGCCCAAGCACCTGGGCCATCCTCCACTGCCTTCCTGGGCCACAGCAGAGAGCTAGACTGGAAGAGGGGCAACTGGGACAGAATGCAGCACCCCAACTGGGACTAGAACCCGGGGTGCCGGCACTGCAGGCGGAGGATTAGCCAAGGGAGCCATGGCGCCGGCCAAGAGTAGTGTAACATTCTTAACCATTGGTTTGACAAAGGTATAAAACAAAGTTTTACAAAACTATGCTTGTGGGGCCAGCACTGTGGCAGATAAAGCCGCCGCCTGCAGTACCGGCATCCCATGTGGACATTGGTTTGAGTCCTGGCTGCTCCACTTCCGATCTAGCTCTCTGCTATGGCCTGGGAAAGCAGTGAAAGATGGCCCAAGTCCTTGGGCCCCTGCACCCATGTGGAGACCCGGATGAGGCTCCTGGCTCCTGGCTTCAGATCAGCTCAGCTCAGGCTGTTGTGGCCATCTGGGTTGTGAACCAGTGGATGGAAGACTCTCTGCCTCTCTGTAACTCTGCCTTTCAAATAAATCTTTAAATAAAAAAAACTATATTTGCAGCAACTGATACACACAAACTTTTTGTTGTTGTTGTTGTTGTTGTTGATTTTTGAATTTTAGCTCCCACATATAAGGGAGAACATGCAGTATTTGTCTTTCTTGGTCTGTCTTATTTCACTCAGCAAGATGTCCTCCAGTTGTGTGCATTTGCTGCAATGGTAGAATTTCATTCTTAATTTATAACTGAATAATATTCCATTGTGCATCAGTGCCACATTTTGTTATCCATGCATCTGATGATGGACACCTTGGTTGAATCCAAATTTTGGCTATTGTGGACACTGCTGCCATAAACATGGTGGTGCAGGTGTCTCTTGGACACATTGTGTTCAAGTCTTTTGGGTAAATACCCTGCAGTGGGATTGTGGGATCATGCGGCAAGTCTGTTTCTAGTTTTTAAAGAAATCTCCACACTGTTTTTGACAGTGGCTGCACTAACTCACATTCCTACCAGCAGTGTGGACGTGCTCCCCTTTGTCCACATCCTCGCCAGCATTTGTTACTCTGTGTTTTGGATTTTAGCCAGTGACAGGGGTGAGGTGATACCTGATTGTGGTGTTGATTTGCATGTCCCTGGTGGCTTGTGAGGCTAGCATTTTTACATGTATTTGTTGACCATTTGTGTTTCTTCTTTGGAGAGCTGTTTTTGAAGTCCTTTTACGTTTCCCAGCTGGATTGGTGGTTTTGTTGTTGAGCCTTTGGAGTAGCTGATTTATTCAGGATACTAATCCTTTGTCAGAATGGTGGTTTGCAAATATTTTTTCCCGTTCTGTTGGATGTCTCCTCACCCTGTTGTTTCCCTTGCTATGCAAAAGCTTCTGAGTTTGATAGCGTCGCGTTTGTTTAGTTTGTTTAGTTTGGCTTTTGTGTAGCCCTTGTGTTGACACGGATGAAGTGGCGGGTTCTCATATGTTTGGCAAATGAGTATGCCTGCGGGAATGACAGAGTGATGCTGCAGAAGAGCCTGTGTTTAGCTGACATGGAAACACGTGCTGAGGCCGGTGCTTACACAGGAGTCTGCAGGGCCAGCCCTGCGTGCGCTTCCTGGTGGACAGATACTGAAGACGGTAAAGCCCGCGACAGGAACATCCGGCACATCTAGGCTTGGAAAGGACTTTGGGGTTGCACGTTCCGGTTCTTTATCCAGTGATTCAGTCTCCTCTGAGGCACTTCTCAGTGAAGGAAAGCTATGCACTTAGGCAGGTTTTCCGTTTTTGTTAGAAAGTTCTTTTTATGTTGAGCCTCCTTATATTGAGGCCTGGTTTTCCCAGAGTGGTCTCAGTATATTGCTAGCCCAGAAATAACCTTTCGGGTGTTGGAAAACTGGTTTTGTGTTCACATGTTTTTCTCTAGGTCAGTGGTAAGTCTGGTATCCAGGTGTCCACAGAGGAGGTAGACTGGTGCCTATTAAAGGTGGCCTTGGCTCCCCCCTTATTTGGTTATTACCAGTCTTTTCTCCCCCTCCTCTTTGGGAAACAGAAATCTAGATTTTTATGTCACATTTTCTGATGCTGATAAATTCTCTTTAGGATGAACTCAGCCCATTTGCTTTCTGGATCAAGCCCAACAGCTGCTGAGTATCAGTTCTCTGCTCTAGACTGAGTGCTGAGTCAGCCTTTTTGCATTTGTCACTTCTTGAGGCCTCCAGCATGTTCTGGATGTGTCCATGTGTCTTCATGTACAACACTTAGGTCAGAGTGAGCGCTCTGAGCCTGCTCAGTCCAGCACGTCCTAGAGCTGGGTTTTCCATTCATGTCAACACTTAGGTCAGAGTGAGCGCTCTGAGCCTGCTCGGTCCAGCACGGCCTAGAGCTGGGTTTTCCATTCCCTTGTCTGGGTGTCTCAAAGGTTTCTTAAAGGGAACGTCTCATTAGCATTTCTTCCTGTTGTATGATGTGGACAACCGATGTCAAACTTGGGTTCTTGTGTCCAGCGTGATGGCCCAGAGGGTTAAGAACTTGCCAGGTGCTGGCAGCCTGTATGATTGAGTCCCAGCTGCTCCACTTCCTGCTAGTGCATTTGGGAGAGCAGCAGCAGATGGCCCAAGTGCTTAGGCCCCTGCACCCACATAAGCAACCTGCTTGGAACTCCAGTCTCCTGGCTTTGGCCTGGCCCTGCCCTGGCCACTCAGCCATTCGAGGAGTGAACCACTGACAAGATCTCTCTCGCTCTCCCTCCCTCCCTTTCTCCCTCTCTCCCTCTCTGCCTCTGTCTCTGCCTCTGCAATTGTGCCTTTCAAATGGATAAATAAATTTTTTAAAAAGCCAAAAAACCCTTGTGTTCTTGATTGACTTGATTGAGCTTTATGCATGTTGCTGTTAGGGCATGTTCCCCTCCCCCCGAAAGATTTATTTAATTTATTTGAGAGACAGAGTTACAGATGGAGAGAGGAAGAGACAGAGAGAGAGGTCTTACATCCGCCGGTTCACTCCCCAAGTGGCAGCAATGGAAGGAGCTGATTCGATCTGAATCCAGGAGCCAAGAGTTTCCTCTAGGTCTCCCACATGGGTACAGGGGCCTAAGCATTTGGGCCGTGTTCCCCTGCTTTCAGAGGCATGTTAGCAGAGAACTGGATTGAAAGTGGAGCAGCCAGGACTCAAACCAGCACCCATATGCCAGGGTTGTAGGCAGAGACTTAACCCGGTATGCCACATCACCATGTCCCCCTTCTTGTTTGTTTTTGTAGTTTGATATTTTATCTAAGTGAGGGCTTGACAAATATTCCTGTGTATATTAATCCTTTTTCTGTTGCTAATGTAATTCTAGAGACTGGATAAATTGTGGAGCAAGGTAGGTTGTGTTGGCTCATGGTTCTGGTACAGGTTGGGACTGTGGGGCTGTGTGCCGTAACTGCTGTTTTGCCGACAGAGTACAGTGATGGTACAGGGCACCACGTGCTGGCACAGATGGTGAGTTTGTGCATATCCTCTGGCCTCTCTCTCTCTCTCTGTCCTTTAAAAAGGCCACCAGTGTTTAATCATGGGGCCTCCGTCCTGATGACCTTGTCTAATCCTAATCACTGGTCAGAGGCCTCATCTTTAAAGTTACCCTGAGTTTCCACCGTGTTAATACCTCACAATGGGAATAAACTCCAGCATGGGTTTCAGAAGGGGCAAACCATATTGAAACCATAGCACTATGTGTTACGATTTCATCTTTAGAGGTCTTTTTAGATCTTTACATTGTCATCCATCCACTTTATTCACTGTGTCTTCCATCTTTGTGATATCTAACTTTTTTTTTTTCCTTTTAATGTGCAAGGCAGTGAGGAAGAGACAGAAAGAGGTTGCTCTTCCATTCCCTGGTTCATTCTCCAGGTGGCTATAACAGCCAGGTTTGGGCCAATATGAAGCCAGAAGTCAGGACCTTCATCCTGACCTTCCCCCTGGGTGGCACTACCTAAGTACTAGGCTCATTAGCAGGTAGCTGGATCGGTAGTGGAGTAGCCGGGACTTGAACTGGTGCTGAGATGGAATGCCGGTGTCACATGGCGGTGGCTTAACCCACTGTACCACGCGTCCAGCCCCACATCTGTCATCTTTTTACATTTGCTAACTGTTGGCGTCATCTAAGTCATTCATCACAATCATTGACCTAGCCAGGACTGAGAGTAGAGGACTGGGACATGCCTTTAAGTACTTCTTATTTCAACACAAATTCATTCATCAGTGATCTTTGAATTCTGTCATTGAACCAGTTAGAAATGTATTTGTGTGTTGTCATCCTTTGCATTTTTTTAGGAGAGCATAGAGACTCGATTAAATGCTATGTTTACAGCATTCTCTTCCTATCTGGGCCTTATAACTTTTTTTCTTTTTAAAGATTTATTTGAAAGGCAGAATTATGGGGAGAGGGGGAGAGAAAGAAAGAGATCTTCCATCTGCTGGTTCACTCCCCAAATAGTTGCAACGGCCAGAGCTGGGCCGATCCAAAGCAAGGAGTCAGGAGCTTCTTTCAGGTCTCCCACGTGGATGCAGGGGCCCAAGGACTGGGATCATCTCCCGCAGGGAGCTGTATGGGATGTGGAGCAGCCGGAACTCGATCAGTGCCCATGTGGGATGCTGGTGTTGTGGACGGCGGCCTAACCCGCTACGCCATAGTGCCAGCTCCAGGCCTGGTAAATGTGTCGTGAAAAAGAATGCTGTTTATCTACATGTGACATTGGTGATCCTGACGAGCTACTTACTCTAAATGCTTATAAACCAGGGAGTTCTTCTGTGCTAGGGTTTTGTCAGAGACGAGAAGTGGAGCATACTTGGTGAAGTCCATCTGAGAACTTTACATCTTTAGCCGCTTCCTTGTTTTCCCACCTTTGCCTTCAATACCTTCCTCTGCTGGATCTATGGATGAACTCGACCTGTGGACCAGGGCTCTCTCCAGACGCTAAAGAAGAGCACTGTGTGCTATGGGTAGCCCCAGCAGCGCCCCTTGAGTGGTACTTGAATGAGTCCTGGCCAACCAGTACGTTTGACTGCCTTGTTGGGACAAACCCTGGGTACCTGGTAGCTCCCATTTTTCCAGAACAGCCAATTCTCTCTCGTTGCAGTCAGCAAAGTGTCTTCCTGCCCCTCTTCTTACTGACTTCCCTGGGATCCCGAAACCTTCTGAGAGTGGTGGGCCCTCCATCCCCTCCCTCAGTTCTCCTGAGCTCCGTTCCTGTGTGGTTTGGTCCTTATTGGTCCTGCTGGGGAGGAGTGGGCCTTTGGAGTTGGAAGACTTGTGAGCCTCTTCCCATGCCTCCCCTGCCCTTTGGCTGGCAGGTCCTGCCCGCTTCTCTATCCTGTGGTCAGGTCTTGTTCACATCCTTGCCTTTTCCTGTTTGCCCACCAGCAGACACCCTTCGTGCCCCCAGATCCTGTCTGTGTTTTGTACCCAAGCTTGGCTCTCTTACTGGCCATAAGCCTTTATCCTTGTCCTTTGGTCAGGTAGGATGGCATGTATTTTGTTTCTTTTCTTTGGATAAACTTTCTATTTTCTATAGATACTTAATGATATCAGAGTTGTGGTTGTCTCAAGTTAAAACACCCTCATTCAGGTAGATGTAATTTACTGTGGCCATGAGATGTAAGTGTATTTTCTGTAGCAGCTAAGTGTATTCTTTACAGTCTTTTCTGATTTTCATTCCTCTGTCAGTGAACACAAAAGCAGAATCAGAATCGAGCCATTTCCAAGCCATGATGTAGTGGAAAGTTAGGACGCCCTGGGATTGCATGACTCCCCTGTGTGCTGTAAGTGTATTTTAGGAGCTAAGAATGTGAGCTGCGGGGTCAGATGAAACTGCATTCAAACCCTGGCTTTTCTTGACTTTTAGTGAGTCTGTGTGCTTCCTGCTCAGGCCTTAAATTTTTTTCGTTCCTGACATGAGGCATAAGTGAAATACTGTTAAGTGAGCTAGGAGACTCCCTAAAATTGACAGCTCCGTTACAAAGACAGGATCCCTACCGCAGTCTGAGGCAGGTAGGGAGCACCCTGGGCGGTCACTAACCGCTCTGAGCCTCGTTGTTTCTGTGCAGTGGTGATGAGACTCACCTCTTCTGCAAGGAGTCACAGCAAGTAGGCTTCTTTTGAGGTCACATGAGATGACTTGAAAAGTGTCTGCTGGCGTAAGAGTGGCTCATTAAGTAGTATTCTTTTTTTCACGTCTTAAAATTATCCGCCCACATTGGTAGGATATCTTATTTTCTCAATTCCAGTGTTAATTTTAAAATTTCTAACTTGTGAAACAAAATTTAAGAATTCCTGTAAAACTTACAGTAAGCGGCCAGCGCTGTGGCTCACTTGGTTAATCCTCCGCCTGTGGCGCCAGCATCCCACATGGGCGCCGGGTACTAGTCCCGGTTGCCCCTCTTCCATGCCAGCTCTCTGCTGTGGCCCAGGAAGGCAGTGGAGGAGGCCCAAGTGCTTGGGCCCCTGCACCCGCATGGGAGACCAGGAAGAAGCACCTGGCTCCTGGCTTCAGATCGGCGCCGTAGCGGCCATTTAGGGGGTGAACAAATGGAAGGAAGACCTTTCTCTCTGTCCCTCTCTCTCTCACTAACTCTGTCAAATAAATAAATAAATAAATAAATTACAGTAAAGCTTTGCAAAGCAGGCTTGACTAAATGCAAGAATGTGACATGATCTAGATGGGAAGACTTGTCAGCACAAGGACGAGGACAGTCGTGCCACCCCCCAAGTAATTTATCCATGTAGTGTGGTGCTAACGAAAATTCTAGTCTTTGTAAAAAATTTCCTGAGTACATGAAACAAATTTTTGAAAAAGTTGATTAATGATGTGGTATTTACCTAGTAGATAATAAGACATTCTACAAAGATATTGTAATTAAAACAGATATGGTATTGGAACAGGAGAATGGAACAGAACAGTCTTTGGTGGAAAAGACCCTTCCAGATTTGCTGTAAAACCCCAGAAGAAGATGTGCTAATAGATAAATCATAGGTAAATCCATTCACTCATTCATACATACATACATATGCTAAATTGATTTAACTTTTCTGAAAAGGAAATCTAATAGTATTGTCAACTTAAATTTTTGACCCAGAAATTCCATGAAGAAATAATCAGGTAGATATGTACACACAAAGGTAGATGTATATATGTAATATATATGCACACACACAATACAAAGATATTGAATACATCATTGTTAATAATTATTAGAGAATTAGAAACAACTTAAAAGTTCCTCAGTAGGAGTTGATTGAATAAACTGGCCATTGACATAGTCCATATTATAATTGATCGTCATCAGTTAGTAAAGAGGAAGTGAGAGAGCTACATATGATCTGTTTTTAAGTGAAATATGCATGTTATAGAACAGTAATTTTTGAGCTGGTGTGTGTTGTTTCTAGGGAAAAGTAATGTTTGTTGTTTTGTCATAGTCCATTTGGACTGCTCTAGCAGAGTATCTGGGACTGGGTAGTGCGTAAGGACAGGACCTTATTTCTGATAGCTCTGAAGGCTAGGATGTCCCGGACCAGGGGATAGTACTGAGTGAGGGCCGCTGACCACGGTCTCCTGTGGTGGAGAGTGAAGGGCAAGAGAGAGTGAGCCCACTCCTTTTACTCCTCTTGATCCGCTGTCTTCGCTTCTTCAGATCCTGGTGTTGTGGGTAGAGTTTCCTACACGTGAATTCTGGGGGACATGCTCAGACCATAGAAATATTCACTGACAATTTTGCAAGGAGAAACAGACATTGTTTTCATTGTCTAGAAGCGTGTGATTATTTGTGGTCCTCACTTTCTGTTTTGTATGTCTGTCTATTTTTTGCATTTGAAAAATAATGAGCATATATGTTATGAATAAGAATAGTAAACAGAGTTCAGTTGCAAGTACGTTCTCCTTTTATTGCCTTGCATTTTTCATAAACACCAGCTGACTTGATGCATTAGCCTTCCCAGGGCATAGCCAGTAGCAGAAAGCTGAAATCAGAAGCAGGGCCAGGACGTGAACCCAGGCACTGTGAATTGGGATGCCGGCATGTCAAGTAGCAGCTTCACCCCTGCACCACTCATCCCTCATGGTGTCGTTTACGTCCATTTTCCCCATGGACTTTTTGGAGCGTCCCCACTCATGTACCTGTAATTCTGTGTCTGAGTTTCCTCGTCTGGACAACAGATGCAAAATATCCATGTGAGTGATTACATCCTGTGGTTGTTGTTGAGACTGGATAAATGAATACTGTATGAGGGGTCTTTTTTTATTTTTCATTTTTATTAATTTATTTTTTGACAGACAGAGTGGACAGTGAGAGAGAGAGACAGAGAGAAAGGTCTTCCTTTTTGCCATTGGTTCACCCTCCAATGGCCACTGCACCGCGCTGATCCAAAGCCAGGAGCCAGGTGCTTCTCCTGGTCTCCCATGGGGTGCAGGGCCCAAACACTTGGGCCATCCTCCACTGCACTCCCTGGCCACAGCAGAGAGCTGGCCTGGAAGAGGGGCAACCGGGACAGAATCCTGCGCCCCGACCAGGACTAGAACCCGGTGTGCCGGCGCCGCAAGGTGGAGGATTAGCCTAGTGAGCCATGGCGCCGGCCATATGAGGGGTCTTGAGGAAGTTCCTAGGAAACACAAATATAAGATCAGTTTTTTTTTGGTGCAGAAAGATTTTGAAATCCATTCACAGTTTTTTCATGATAAATATTTTCCTTTTAACTTTTTGAAGCCCCTTGCATAGGCATTTAGAAAATTCTTGACACATGCTAAGTGGTTATTTAATTGTCAAACTGGTGTGTCCCTAATACTTATATTAGGGGCAGTTCTTATTTTGATACCTTCTTAAGGTGTTTTTTTCTTTAATAACTTCAGTCTGTGAAGTCTGTCCTGTCTTTCCTGGTGTGTTATGGATTAGTTGAAAGCAGATTGTTCTTCTAAACATCATTAGTATCCTTTGGACTCCGCATGATTGGTTTGAGGTCTTACGTGTGGTCTCCAGCGTTCTTGGATTCTTATCAGTTCAGCATGCCAGCTGATTTCTTCCCTTCAGTGTTGAAAGTAAATGCTTATTGGTTTGAGGAACATAGAACTTAATGGTATGTGGAAACCAGGGCTAGCTCATTCAGATCTTCACAGGACACAGATAAGGGGTACTTAATTCATAGCCTGGGTGTGACCAAAGGGAGTGATGGGAACTGGTAACTGACATTGGGCTCTGCGGCTGATGCACTCCTGTTAACTCTTGTTTCCAGATAAGTGAGCCAAGTGTTGCTAAATCATCTGGTTTTTCAAGAAAAGCTAGAAATCTGAATTATGTATGGGTCAGACGAAACAGGCTGTTGTTTTTTTGTTAAAGGGCTTTGAATGTTTTTTTTATAAGAAACGTTTTGTTGTTTTTTACAATTTAATTAGTTAATTAATTGTTGAGGGTTGAGAGAGAGACAGAGTGTGCTGGTTCACTCCCCTAATGGCCATGGTGTCTGGGATTGGGCCAGGCCTGAAGCTGGGAGCAGGAGTTCAATCCAGAACTCCCAAGTGCGTGCTAGGAGCCCAGTTAACTGCTAGTGTAGACCTGCCTCCCCGGGTATACACAGGCAGGAACCTGGAGTCAGGAGCTGGAGCCGAGAAGGGAGCCCAGGCACTCTGCTAGGGGATGCAAAGCCAAACCTGACATCTCAGCTGCGAGGCTAAACACCCGCCCCAGGTTTTGTAGTTTTTATTCTAGAATGCTCAAACTGGCTTCCTAAATTTCAGTGTAATTTGTATTAAATCTAGATGTACATAACCTTTAGCATTTTTTCATGTACTCGGCTAAGTCTTTACATTAGGAAGCTGTCAGAAATTTATCAGAGAGCACATTGCTAGTGTCGTGTGTGGTAATGTTGTCTGTCTTTCACATAGGGAACTCGGTAAGCTGCCTCCTGTGCCTGTAAATGTGTAGATTTTCCCAGGTTTGTGGGATGATTTTTTTTTTTTTTTAAGATCTATTTATTTGTTTGAAAGGCAGAGTTACGGATAGAGAAAGATCTTTCATCCACTGGTTTATTCCCCAGCAGGCCGCAATGGCCAGAGCTGTGCTGATCAGGATCCCAGGAGCCAGAGCTTCTTCCAGGTCTCTCACGTGGGTGCAGGGGCCCAGGCGCTTGGATCATCTTCTACTGCTTTCCCAGGAATAGTAGAGAGCAGAGAATAGATAGAATGCTTCTTCTGGATCAGAAGAAGAGCAGCCAGGACTTGAACCGTGCCCGGATAGGATGCCAGCACCTCAGGTGGCAGCGCAGCCCTGGCCCCTGTGGAACGATTTTGACTCTTGTCAGAAAACATGATTTTCACCTGTCCTGATTGGAAAAGCCATTTCTTTAGAGGTGCCCCTCCCCTTTGCTTAGGTCCAAACGAATCGTCAGACCCTGAATTATTTCATTGGGTGGATTATTGTGGCAAGAATTTAGCAGGATATTTCTGAAGCTTGCTTTCAGCCATTCTGCAAATCTGAAAACAGTCAGTGGTTGCTAAGAGACATACTATTCAAGTATCCCCATAAACATATGTACTGCTGGAGACTGCTGTTTAGTAATTTGTACTTCTCATTTGCAGTTATATTTAGCTGAAAGGTGCTGTAATTATCATGCAAATTATGCAAATCTTCCAGGCTGTCCTTACCAGTGACCTTTTGTTATTGTGTTTTTAAAAACCCAAGACAAATTGAATGTGACATAATCCAACCTGTTAAAGATTTTTAAGTTTTAAACTGAAATAAATTCTGTGAGGCCTTGAATCTCAGCTTAAATACAAAGAACTATTTTCTAAACAAGTTTGTTGAATATGCCAAACTGTTTGTATTTATTTCTCAGACCCTATAGCAAATGAAACTGGAGAATTTATTTACCTGGAATTTGATGAGATAGCTCTTGACAGTCTATCAGGCCGCTCTTATCAACATAATACTCAGAAATCTTAACAAAAAGGCTTTACTGCTGTGACGCCTGCATCCAGAGTCAGCTTGCTGGTACAGCTGGTGCAGTTGTGCTAGACCCGGTGCTCACGAGGCCCTGAGCTTGGTTTAATATTCTGCACTGCTGTCTTGAAATTCTTAATACTTCTGAAACAAGGCGCAGTATATGTTCATTTTGTACATACTCCCTGCCTGCATCCCACTAAAGCATTATTTACCACAACTCTGTTGAAATGCTGACCAAGTTGAATGCTTTAAAAGTTTAAATTGCGGGATTGTTGGCAGGTAAAGCCACCGCCACAGTTGCGGCATAGCAGGTAAAGCAGTGCCTGCAGCACCAGCATCCCATATGGGCGCTGGTTCGAGTCCTGGCTGCTCCACTTCTGATCCAGCTCTCTGTTATGGCCTGGGAAAGCAGTAGAAGATGATCCTAGTCCTTGGGCCCTTGCACCTGTGTGGGAGACCCGGAAGAAGCTCCTGGCTCCTGGCTTTGGCACGGCTCTGGCTGTTACTGTCATCTAGGGAGTGAACCAGTGGATGGAAGGACCCCCACCACGCCCCCACACGTGCCCCACCTCTGCCTCTGTAACTCTGCTTTTCAAATACATCTTTAAAAAAAAAAAACAAACATCCACCATATAGGATTATTCTTTTTTTAATAAAAGTTTAAATTCCAAGGTTTCCTTTAAATCAGGTAGAATGCTTAAGGACTTCTCCATAGTTTGTAAAAAGAATGCCTAGAATTAGGGGGAAAAGCAGAGCCTGTGACTTGGTAGAGATATTTTTACTTATATTCTTACTTATATCACTTACACTTTGAAATTTTCATGTTGAATTTCTGCAGGGATCTTAAAGTCAGAGTTGCTAGAGGTTTAAGATTGTGACCTTTGGATCCACTGTGCTTTATCACTGGTGATTCACAGGTCCCCCCATTTCCTGAGGAGAGTCCCCTGGGTCATTGCACTTCCTTGGAGTCCTGCTGCCACGGGCTCTGCTTTCTTGATTCTGCACTGTGTTCTCTGTGCGCGTTGTTTGGTCAGGTTGAAGATACTCCGTTTTCAGCTAAAGGTGCAAAAGCCAGAAATCCGGAAATGTGTTTTGGTGTCCATTGACAATTTGGATGAAAACACTTAGAGTACCAATTTCATTGATTACCTGCTTCAGAATTTCTGATGTTCTCTAAAGTCTTATGAGTAGAGCAGGTGAGTTACCTTTTTTTTTTTTTTAGATGTATGTATTTGAGAGGTAGAGTTACAGACAGACGGAAAGACAGAGAGAAAGGTCTTCCGTCTGCTGATTCACTTCCCCAAATGGCCAACAATGTTCTGAGCTGATCTGATCTGAAGTCAGGAGCCAGGAGCTTCCTCTGGGTCTGCTTTGTGGGTGCAGGGCCCAAGGACTTGGGCCATCTTGCACTGCTTTCCCAGGCCATAAGCAGAGAGCTGGATTGGAAGAGAGCAGTTGGGACTGGAACCAGTGCCCATATGGGACGCCGGTGCCGCAGGTGGAGATTTAGCCCACTATGCCACAGCACCAGCCTTGGTGATATCTATTTTAAAGTGTTCAAATATATTTATATGGTTTATAATGAAAAATAGCAATGCGTTCTGTCATTCTTCCCTAACCCAGAGTGCCACTCCCTAGGGGTAACCAGATTCAAGTGTTCTGGTTGTTTCCTTTATTTATCTCCATATTTCTAAATAGCATGCTTTTACTGCTATTTCTTGATTTTTAAATTCTAGGTGTTTGCTATCTCCTGATTTCCATGTATAAGCCATTATATGTCTCCCCTTAGATCTCCGTCCTCCACGTTCAGTCCATCATATTATAAAATTCTATTAAATCAAAATCAGAGTGCTTACATTAGTGTGACTATACATATTGCTCATATCCGACTCACTAATTGTATTTCTTTTCTTACAGAGCCTTGTTTTTAAGAATTAGTAGTAACCTTATTAATTTCTTGCTTGCTTTCTAATGTATCAATCACTAGTTCATCCCTTAACCATCTGAGAGTACCACATAGCTCTTCTCAGTGTGACCCACACAGTAGCTAATCTGTTCAACATTTTTCTTGAAGGTTTGTTTATTTTATTTAAAAGGCAGAGTTAGAAGGAGAGACAGTGGCAGAACTTCCGTCTGCTGGTTCCTTCCCAGATGGCTGCAACAAGCAGGCTGAAACCAGGAGCCGGAGCTTTATCTGGGTCTCTCGTGGGTGTAGGGGCCCAAGCGTGGGACTTGAACTGGCACCTATGTGGGATGCCACTATCGCAGGCGGTGGCTTAACCTGCTACACTACAACATCAACCCCAATATTTTTCCCCTTGGAGGCCTCCTTCCTGGACCTTTGATCATCCTGCTGTAACCAGCAGTAGTGGCTTCCCTTAGGGCGTGTCCTCAGTGGGTGTCCTCGGGACTTCCCTTTGCTCTCTTCTGGGCCTTGCCTCTGCTCACTTAACTTCCTTTGTTCATTGTGATGGAATATATCCTCTATAGGCTTCCCAAAAAAGCATAGATGTGGGGCCAGCGCTGTGGCATAGCGGGTAAAGGCACCGCCTGCAGTGCCGGCGTCCCATATGGGCACCGAGTACCCAGCGCTTGAGTCCCAGCTCCACTTCCGATCCAGCTCTCTGCTACGGTCTGGGAAAGCAGTGGAAGATGGCCCAAGTGCTTGGGACCCTGCACCCACATGGAAGACTCAGAAGAAGCTCCTGGCTCTTTGCTTCGGATCGGCGCAGCTCCGGCCATTGTGGCCATTTGGGGGGTGAACCAGCAGATGGAAGACCTCCCTCTCTCTCTCTCTTTCTCTCTACCTCTGCCTCTGCCTCTGCCTCTGCCTCTCTGTAACTCTGGCTTTCAAATAAATAAATAAACCTTTTGAAAAAAAATCATACATGTATGAACATTTTCTGAGATCACTTGTCTAAAAATGCCTTTATTCTACCCACATACTTTAAAAAATTTATTTATTTTCATTTTATTTGGAAGACAGAGGGGGGAATAGAGACAGACTGAGAGGCAGATCTTCCATTGCTAGTTCACTCCCTGAATACCTGCTGCAGCCAGGGCTGGACCAGGCTGAAGTCAGGAGCTTAGAGTTCAGTCCGGGCCTCCCATGTGGGTAGCAGGGACCCAGGTACTCGAGCCATCAGCTGATTCCTCTTGCATTAATAAGAAGCTGGATCAGAGCCGAGCCTCAAGTCAGGCACTCTGATGCGGGGTGTGGATGTCCCAAGTGGTGTTTTAACTGCTGTGACAAATGCCCGTCCCCTATGCATGTATTTGACATTTTGTCTAGCTACTCACTTATAGGTTGGAAGCCATAATCTATTAGGTGTCCTAAGGAAGTGCTCCGTGACTGGTAGCTCCCAGTGTTGGCACTGAGAAGGCCTGTGTCAGCTGAATGCCTTATACTTTCTAGTGACCTACTTTTTCTGTAAGCTTTTGAGATCTGCTCCTTGTCCCTGTGTCCAGAGACTTCAGACTGAAACGCTTTGGAGTGGATTTTTGTTCATTTATTTGTACAGAGTTCCTAATGGGCCGTATCTATATTGCAAATGCATGCTTTTTTTCCCCCATGGAAAATTGCACTGGGTTCTTCCTGGGACAATTCCCTGTCTTCACTTTGTATTTTTCTTGATCTGCCTCTCTGAATTGTGTACTATTTGTGTATTGGACCTTCTGGATCAGCTCTCTAGTCTCCTTCTACACAAGGACACTTCAAACTTGGGACAATGGAATTAAAGAATGTTCATTTTGGTATAAAAATTTTTTAAAATTTATACATCAGCGATTTTCAAGAAGTTCAATGAGGCACAGCATTTTGGTGCAATGGTTAAGATCAGGACACTTGCATCACATATTGGAGCGCTTGGTTAGAGCTTCGGTTCCTCTCAGTCAGTTTCCTACTTATATATACCTGGACAGCAGCAGGCGATGGCTCAAGTACTTTTGCCACCCACACGGGAGATCGCAACAGAGTTCTGGGTTTCTGGCTTCATCCTGGCCCAACCTTGGCTATTGTGAGGATTTGAGGCATGAATCAGTGGATGGAAGATGTCTCCACATCTCTGTGTGTCTCTGTCTCTCTGTTGCTGTGCCTTTCAGATAAATAATAAAGAAAAGTTCATAGAAAACATGTATTGTGAAAAAAAAAGCATGGATTCCAAAATTTTTTGTAGCAAAATAAACTTTTAGTTTCATTTTTTCATGAGTTCTTTAAAATTCTCTTTTTGGTAATACTTTCAGCATTGGACTTGTTCATTTTACTGTGCTAGTCTTTCTGTTGAAATTTTGGTTTCTGCTATATCTTGAATTTCCAGAAACTTTTATCTTCTGAATATTCATATGTAACAGCATTCTGTTTTTGTCTCAGGAATCCAGTATATTTATCTCTGATGGTGTTAAAGATTCCTTTTTGCAGTTTTGTTTTACTCCTTATATTGTACCTATTTCCTTTGAATTCCTTGTAATTGTTTTGTTCTCTTTTTTAGATTAGATTGTCTGGTGGTCCCCTGCTTCATTGTCATACGAGTTAGTCTACCCAAGAGCCACTTAGAGCCTGTGCATGTGGGTGTACATGTGGGTGTATATTTGCAAGGGTATCACTTGACAGCTGGTGTTTTTCAATGGGACAGTTGGACAGAGACTTGCCTTTTCATTGGGAAACCAATAGATACTATTACACCCATAGACCTGTCCTCTTGAGACCGTGAGTTTCCCCAGGAGAACTTCTGCTCTCTACCTTGGGAACTGAGCCTTCGAAGGATGGGCTGGAGGATATAGTGTTTTACTCAATCCCATTATGTTGCATAAGTGAATCACTTAACTGTGTATGTATGGTGTCTCCAAGACCAGACTTAGGTTGGACATCTAAGGGCACTGCAGGGGACAGGGATCTGGGGGCTTGGTACGCTGTCCTGTGGACTTCAGCCAGCACTCCAGTGTTCAGCCCCCTCACACTTCCGTCAGGCGTGTCTGGTGCCTTCACTTCTTAAGCCTTCGAGGATTCTCTGGTAGGAATTTCCACGCTTCTTATCAGCTTCCCTCCCTGCTGTCAGAATGGAAAAGCACTTAGCAGAGTGGAGCAAGAGGCAACCTAAGACAGTCGTCGCCTCTCGTCACCCACTTTGAGTCGCTGACAAGCCTACAGACAGGTGTCGCCTGCAGTCTCCTCTGCTCTGTGGGTTTCTTCACTGTCTTCCCCGACTGTGCTTTCAGAGGAGAGATTCAAGGTACAGCCGGACACCCCGACTGTCCTTTCCACTTGCCCTTCTCCTTCCACGTAGGTTTACTGTGAGGTGCGGAGGGGGGGTCCTTGAGCACAGCAGCGCGCACCTCACCCCTGCCTGCTGGCTCGGAACGGCGGTTTCGTGAGCTCAGAGCCGTGTGTCGAGAGGTCCGTCTGTGCTCTGTGATCACCTTGGGGACTCTCCAGCTTTTCTTCCACAACAGCTCTGTCTCGCATTGTGGCTGGCACAGTTCACCTCCGCGTTTACAGATGCTGGATTGTATTTCTCTTTGCTTTTTTGTGGGAAGTGCTGGGGAGTGTACTTCGGACGGAGCACACTGTTCTGGTTGGAAACCAGAGCTCCTCCCACTCCCCCTTCTCTGGCCTAGGCAATATCTCTGTTTCGCTCTCAAAATCATCAAAGGGATGTTCTATAGAGCAGCAGGCAAAATCGTTCAGTAATGCAATGTGTCTTTCTCATAAGCATAAAGCATTTCATACTTGTGGCTTTGTAAATGACTCGAGTTCGGTGCCTGGTAATGCGTTTCCTTTGAGGGCCTTATGGGAACTTTGTTAAATTTTATTTAATTATTATGTTTTCATTATATTCTTAAGATTAACAATGCATAAGCATGGTTGTTTCAAGTTTTACTAATACTATACCCCCTCAAAGTTTCTCTTATGTTGCTTCCAAATTACTCATTCAACCATTTTGCAATTCTTAAAAACAGAAGCCAGATTACAAACTAGAACCCAGAAGGTTAAATTTTTCCACCAAAAAGGAAACCAACAAGGAATGGGATGGGGAGATTATATATCATTTTGAGCATGTTAGACAGGTATTGTGTCCATGGGGACACTTGTCTTGCTCTCCTAGATGGAATATTCTCCTGGTATCGTGAAATTGTGCACTGCCTCCTCTGGTGAGCTCCGACCGTGTCCAGCGTTGTGTGTGGCCAGTAGTGAGGACGATCCCTGGTGCAGGGATGTGTACCTCAGGGCCTGTCTGTTTCCTTTATTGCTGAATGGGCAGAGAGGTGGCAGCTTTTGTTAATGGTATCTTTCTCCATTTGATAGGCTTCTCCTAAGGGCATGTGCTAGTGAATGTGTCCCACTTTGGCTCCACTTTTTTTTTTTTTTTTTTAAGATTTATTTTCTTTGAAAGGCAGAGTTAGAGAGAGAGATCTTCCATTCACTGGTTCACTCCCCAGGTGCCACAATGGCCAGAGCTGCGCTGATCCGAAGCCAGGAGCCAGGAGCTTCTTCCCAGTCTCCCACGTGGGTGCAGGGGCCCAAGGACTTGGGCCATCTTCTGCTGCTTTCCCAGGCCACAGCAGAGAGCAGGATAGGAAGTGAGCAGCTGGGACTCAACTGGTGCCCTTACGGGATGCCAGCACTGCAGGTGGCGGCTTTACCCGCTATGCCACAGCGCCGGCTCCTGGCTCCACTCTTGAGTTCTGATTTCCTCGTGGGTCAGCGTGGCTGCCCTGCCCTCTAGGAGTCTTTGCTCACTCCACGTAGAGCAGATGTGTCTCCTCCGCATTCACACAACCTCCGAGCTGCAGACTGTGCTGTTTCCTTACCGCATCCTCCGTCAGAATAGGCTCCATGAAAGCAGAGGTGCTGTAGCTGTCATTCCCTCTGTCGCTGCCCCCTTGTGTGCCCACTGGCTGTGAGTAGACCACAACAAGGACTTACGTGAGTGGGTGGGTGACAGGCAGGCATTGTAGAGCCAAAAACCAGGTCCTGTCTCACTGCCCACTTTCCAGGACTCTCCAGCTTGCGCTTCCTGCCATTTTGGAAGGCTGCTTTTTGTCTGTAACTCTGATCTTTCATTCAAAGAGAAGCAGCAAGCAAAAGCACACCTGTTTGACGATCGCCTACTGAATTCCACTCTGTCGGCCTGAAGTTACGCGTGTGGATACCTTGATCGCGATTTTGATAGCAATGTGTCCCGTCTACGCTCTGGACAGCTTCCTCTGGACTGTCTGTACCTGCTCTTGAAGTGTTTTGCTTTTCTTTATTGCAGTGATGATCGTATTCAAAAAACAGAATAGAATTCAAACTGATCTCCAAGCGTGCTCTTTAGATGGGGAACTTACAGTTGTTTTTTTAAGAGTAGCAAGTGTATTGGGTTATAATTCATATACCATAAAATGGACCCTTTTCAAGAAATTCCATGCTTTTTTAGAATCTTTAAAGAGTTGTGCCACTGTCACCACAATAATTTATTTGAAAGGCTGAAAGAGAGAGAGAGATCTTTCATCTGCTGGTTCATTCCCCAAATGGCTGCAACAGCTGAGGTTGCCCATGCTAAAGCCAGTAGCCAAGAACTCCATCTGGGTCTCCGATATGAGTGCCAAGAACTCAAGTATTTGTGCCATCTTTCACTGCTTCCTAGGTGCATTAGCAGGGAGCTGGATTGGAAGCAGAGTAGCCAGGACTCAAGCCAGCACTCCTGCATGGGGTGCAGGAGTCCCTAGCAGCGGCTTAACCTGTTGAGCCACAGTGCCCACCCTGGTAACCACAGTATTATTACAAAACATCTCCCAAGGAAACCCATACCCATTAGTAGTGACTTCCCATTATACTTTGTGTCTGTATGGATTTATCTGTTTTGTGTATTTCAGGTAAATGGAATCATACATTATGTAGCCCTTTCATGTCTTAACTCGGCAAGATGTTTGAAAATGGTTCATCCATGTTAAAACATGTATCAGTACTTGATTTCTTATTCGTGACTGGATAATATTCCATTGTATTTCATTTTGCTTATACAATCATTAGTTAATGAACTTTTGGGGTTGTTTCACTTTTTGACTGTTGTGAATGTTTCTGCTATGAACATTTGTGTACAAGATTTTGGGTGGAGGCCTGCACTGTGGTGTAGTGGGTAAAGCCGCTGCCTGCAGTGCCAGCATCCCATATGGGCACCGGTTCTAGTCCCAGCTGCTCCACTTCCAATCCAGCTCTCTGCTATGGCCCAGGAAAGCAGTGGAGGATGGCCCAAGTCCTGGGCCCCTACACCCACGTGGGAGACCCAGAGGAAGCTCCTGGCTTTGGATCGGTGCAGCCCCAGCTTTTGAGGCCATTTGGGGAGTGAACCATCAGATGGAAGACTCTGAATCTCTCTCTCTCTCTCTCTGCCTCTCTGTAACTCTGCTTTTTCAAATAAATAAATTAAATAAATCTTAAAAGATTTTGGGTGGACATGTGCGTTGAGTTCTATTGGATATATACCTGGGAATGGTAATTTTGTGGAAGTTTCTTTATGGTGGGGAGAATTGAAAGAGAGGGAAAGTGAGAGCTCCCCTCTCTGCTGGTTCTGTCCCCAGATGCCCACAACTGGCTGGGTGGAAGATGGGAGTCAGTGACGCAATGCAGACTTCCACATGGTTAGCAGGAAGCCAGTCACCGGAGCCATCATGACTGCTGCCTCCAGGATCTGCGTTAGCAAGAACGGCGGCCATGAGCTCGTGGTGCATATCAAACCCAGGCACTCCGATATGGGATGTGCTAACTGATGTGTTCACTGCAGGGCTGAACGACTGCTCCACCCCCACCCTGTGAAAATCTTGAGAAAATTTTTTACTCCTCGAGAGGAGGCCATCTTCTACTGCTTTCCCAGGCCATAGCAGAGTAGCTGGATCGGAAAAGGAGCAGCTGGGACTAGAACTGGCGCCCACATGGGATGCTGACACCACAGGTGGAGGCTTAGCCCACTAAGCCACAGCACTGGCCCTACCATTTTATATTCTCCTATTAAAAAATGTATTTGTGGGCCGGCGCCGTGGCTCACTTGGTTAATCCTTCGCCTGCAGCGCTGGCATTGCATATGGGCACCAGGTTCCAGTCCCAGTTGCTCCTCTTCTAGTCCAGTTCTCTGCTGTGGCCTGGGAGGATACAGTGGAGGATGGCCCAAGTCTTGGGCCCCTGCACCCACATGGGGAGACCAGGAGGAAGCACCTGGCTCCTGGCTTCAAATCAGCGCAGTGCGCCAGCTGTAGCGGCCATTTAGGGGGTGAACCAACAAAAGGAAGACCTTTCTCTCTGTCTCCCCCTCTCACTGTCTAACTCTGCCTGTCAAATAAAAAAAAAAAACACATTTATTTGTTGGAGCTGGCACTGTGGTGTAGTAGGCTAAGCTTCCACCTGTGGCGCCAACATCCCATATGGATGCAGGTGCGAGTCCCGGCTGCTCCATTTCTGATCCAGCTCCCTGCTGATGGCCTGGGAAAGCAGTGAAAAATGGTCCAAACACTTGGGTCCCTGCACTGGCATGGGCATGGGAGACCTGGAAGAAGCTCCTGGATCCTGGCTTCAGATCTGCTCAGCTCCAGCCATTGCAGCTGTTTAGGGAGTGAGCCAGTAAATGAAAGACCTCTCTCTCTCTGTCTCCCCCTCTCTCTGTAACTCTGCCTTTCAAACAAATCTTTTTAAAAAAGTATTTATTTATTTGAAAGGCAGAGTTACACAGAGAAGGAGAGAGAGACATCTTCCATCTGCTTATTCATACCCCAAATGGTTGCAAAGCCTGGGGCTGGTCCAGGCTGAAGCCAGGAGCTTCTTCTGGGTCTACTATGTGGGTGCAGGGACCCAAGCACTAGGGTCATCTTCGGCTGCTTTCCCAGGCGCATGAGTAAGGAGTTGGATTGGAAGTGGAACAGCCAGGACTTGAATCTGTGCCGATGTAGGGTGCTGGCTTAGCAGATAGAGGCTTAAGCTGCCATGCCACATTGCTGGTCCCCCATTTACACTCTTGCCACAAATATATGAGAGTTTCAATTTCGCCATGTCCTTGCCAGCACTTCTCATTATCTTTTTGATTATAGGTATTCAATGCGTGGCAGCCCCTTGTTTGGACATGCATATCTGTAATAATTTACAAAATGGAACACCTTTTCCTGTGTTTACTGGACTTTTATACCTTCTTTGGGATGTGTCTATTTAAAAAATCCTTTGTTCATTGTAATATTGGGGATTTTTTGTCATTGAGCTTAAAGAGTTTTTTTTTAACGTATGTTGGATTCTAGTCTCTCAGCAGATAAGTGGTTTGCAAACACTTTCTCCTGTTGTGTGGATTGTCTTATCATTTTCTTGATGGTGTTTGAAGCATCATGTTTTAGTTTGATGAAGTCTGTTTTTCTCTGTGTTACTTATGCTATTGGTGCATATCTAAGAAACCATTGTCTAATCTAGGACTATGAAGGTTTATTCTTAAGTTTTTTCCTAATGGTTCTGTTATAATTTAGCTCTTAACCTTTAGGGTGGTTATCCATTTTGAGTGCATTAGAGTGTGGGGTGAGGTAAGGGCTCAGGTTCCAGTTTTTGCATGTGGCCATCCAGTTGTCTCAGCAGCGTTGTAGAAAGGACTGTTCTCACTGAGAGTGGCTGGGCGTCTGCATTGAAAATCAATTGACCACAAATGTGGGGACTTATTTTTAGATTCTCAGTTCTGATGTATTGATCTGTATGTATGTATGAACTTATGCCAGTATCACATTGTCCTAGTTAATGTAGCTTTGTAATAAATTTCGAATTTGAAAGCCTAAGTCCTCCAAGTTCATCCCCTGCCCTGAGATTATTTTGGCTCTTTGGGTCGTTGGCGTTTGCATAGAGATTTTAGTAACAGTTTGTTCATTTCTGCAAAATCAAAGCTGGAAATTGGGGTGGGGGCTCAGCTGCCTCTGTGATACTCGCTGTCAGTTGACCTGAGGCTGTAGCGTGGGTCTCATTTTGAGTGCATACGTGGGCTGTTATCTTGACTCTGTTGACAGTAGATTACATATGGTTGAGGACTTAAAAAATGTTACTCGTGTATAGTATGCGTGGAAGTTCCAAGTGTTCTGCAGTGAATAGTTAGGAAGTGAGCACAGGTGTATAAAGAGAAAGGGAACATGGCTGGGTATGGTTGGGGAGTTTTCGGGACTTTTTTGTCTGTTTTGTTTGTAAGTACTTGATTTGGTGTACGTTGTTTCTCAGAAGACGGCATACTGCCCTGGTTGGTAGCATGGACTTTGACCTTTACTGCTTGGGTTCAAATCCCAGCCCTGCCACATACTCCTGTGACACCACGCTCAAGAGGCTTAACCCTTCTGTGTCCTCATTTCCTTGTCTGTGAATTGGGAGTAAAAGTGCCTCACGGGGAGGGTTAGCGTGTGTGACTGCTTGGGAAATGGACGGTCACAGGAAATGCTGCGTCTGCTTTCTGCTGGACTGTTGCCATTGTTCTGCCTGTCATTGTTGTGTGTCTCTTCACTGGAGCCTGTGCCTTTGTCTGATTTAGTTATCACCAGATTCCCGAAGACCAGCGAGATCCTCGAGCCGTGTCCACCAAGGAAGGGATTAGACAGTGAGTGCAGGGACTCCTAACTCCTTAGCGGCGCCTCTGACAGCCGTGCTGCCTTTCTCTCACCACAGCTTCTGGAGCTCTTTGACAGCGAAGACCCTCGGGAGCGGGACTACTTAAAAACGGTCTTACACAGAATCTACGGCAAGTTTCTTGGTCTTAGAGCATTTATCCGAAAACAGATTAACAATATTTTTCTAAGGTAAGTGGAGGGCGGGAGGGGAAAAGGGTAAGCCAGGCTGATGTCTTCATAGAAGTATTCAGTACACCCCCAATACGGGAGTGTACTGTACTGATGTTGTTCTTCCCATCTCTACCCTTCTCTCCCTCCTCCTGTCCTTATCCTCCTACCTTCTCTTCCCTTTTAAGGTTTGTTTATGAAACAGAACACTTCAATGGTGTAGCTGAACTGCTGGAAATATTAGGAAGGTAAGCGCGTTTCGCTGCTTGCTCATCTCAGGTGTTTGTCATTCTGTAGATGGGTGCAGGCGGCACTGGGACGTGCTGACTTGGATCTCTTGCTGACTGTCCGGCGGGTCTCTGGCATTTGCGCCTAGCGTGCCTCCCAACTGACTACCAGACACGATTTCCTGTTCCCCGTGTTCCCCACGAGGCGTTGCTAATGAGCGTAATCCCACTGGGATGGCTGAAGGCGCTAACAGCTCATTCGTTACTGTAGGGAAAATACGAGTGTGTCTAATTGCATCTGAATGCCATAAGCCTCGTTCCAGGCTGCTGACCTGTGGCATAGCTGCGGAGGCAAGTTTCTGATCAGTAGGAGAGCTGGCCATCTTCATAGGGACCCTGTACCTGCTGCAGTTCTTGGGCGGCTGCTGCCTGGAGGGAGGAGGGGAATGGACTAGACAAAGCTGGCTGTTGCGTAGGTTCCCACACGCGAGGGAGACAGCTGGGCGGCGTGAGCCCAGCGGGGGAGTCGCACGGTTTTCTGTCAGTGACCTCCCTTTGGTGGGCAGAGATTGATGCCGTCTGGAAATGGGAACTGTCGGATTTAAAGAGGAGGAGGAAAAGCAGGCGAGAAAAAAACAAAAGAGTTTTGATGAAAAGCTTTTAGGAGCCATCTGATTAGTTTTAATGGTGGGGTGAGCATGAGCAAATTCATTTCTCCTTTTAAATTTCCTTTCTACTTAAATGCACTCTTTGAAGTAACTGAGAAGTCTTGACTGCAGCTGGGCGGGTTTGGGGTTGTTCTGGACAAACATAAACTGTTCAGGGTTTGAGCTTCACAGGGGCAGCTGTGTGTGAGTGTAGCTGTGTCAACACCGCCAATGCGCGTCTCTTCTTTCTCCTAGTATTATCAATGGCTTTGCGTTACCTCTGAAGGCCGAGCACAAACAGTTTCTGGTGAAAGTGTTGATCCCTTTGCACACCGTCAGGAGCTTATCGCTCTTCCACGCGCAGGTAGGATGTGCCACAGCTGCCTCTGGAAGCTGTCGAAACGTTGGAAAACAGTCTCTTTCACTGTTGCGGTTTCCCTATTTTTAAAAAAGGACTTATTCAAGTTGAAAATACTCCCCGAGGGAGATCAAGATGTGTGTCATTTTCTCCATGCCCAGGAAAGTCCTGGGGACATTTTTAAGGTGGGCGGGGCCTCTGTGCAGACGCCTAGTCTGCGACAGAGAACGGAGGTGACTGTCCTGGTTCACACAACTGCGTATGAACATACGTATGCATGAAAGAAGCTGTGTGTGGGTCTCCAGGTTTGCATCTTTGGACATGTGCAGTCATTTTTCAGTGTTCTTCAATATTGTGTTCCATCCTTAGCCTCACTTTAAATTACCCTTTCAGTTGCCTTTTTTTGCCCCCTTTTCTGAGTTTCCATTTAGTTCTCACTTTCTACCCAGAAATAAACACAAGAAGTCAACTGTTTTCATTTTTTTGGCCTCATTACTGTAAAGGCATATCCTGTCTTGTCCCACTCTGACTCCTGAGCCAGCACTGCCCCGCATGGCGGGCGTGTCACCAGGGGAGATGGATGACCTCGTGTATTTCTAATTCCAGTGTCTCAAAACTCTGACCCCCTCCCCGCTCCAGTAGGAGTGTTTTGAGTTTGCGTCAGAATATAACATGTTTTTCTAAGCAGTGTTCGTTCTTTAAATGTGAAGTTCTGTGTTTTTGAAGAAGAATTACTTCCTCTTTTTCTGTTTTGGAACACCATCAAAATGTTGATGTTTACGAGGGTGGATCTCCAAGAGTCTTCCCCCGTCCCACCCCCCTTTTAAGATTATTTACTTATTTCAAGGTCAGAGTTAGAGAGAGAGAGAGAGATCTGTCATCTGTTGGTTCACTCCCTAACTGGGTACAACAGCTAGGGCCGGGCTAGGAGCTTCTCCTAGGTCTCCCATGTGGGTACAGGGGCCTGAGCCATCTTCCGCTGCTTTCCTGGGCACATTAGCAGGGAACTGGATCAGAAACGGAGCAGCTGGGACTCAAACAGCGCCCATATAGGATGCTGGTGCTGCAGTCAGCAGGTTAACCCGTGCACCATGGCACTGGCCCCTTGGCCAAGAATCTTTACAAACCTTTCCTACGTCTTGCCTTTTGTTTTAGAAATGGGATGTTCCATTTCATGCCCACGTAAGAATTCTTGCTGAGATGGGCTAGCATGGGATAGCGAGCTCCAGGTTCTCACTGTGACGGACGCAGGAGCCTGCGTAGTTTGTGCCACTTCAGGCAGCCAGTGCAGTTTCTGGAGTAGCCTGCTTCCCCTGCAGGACCCTAGAACCTCAGTAAGCCCAGTCCTGTGGGTGGTAGAAAGGAGGCGCCCGATGCCGCTGAAGCTGCGTGTGGACGAGACTCCGAATCTGCTTGTCATTCGCTGCGTGTTTCTGGCCTCGAAACTCTCCCCCTCACCTCCCAGTAGATTCCCCTGGAGCCTTGTTAGTGTCCGACTTGGGCTTGAAAACGTAGCTTTTTATTTTGCTTTATATGCATTTTATTTGTATCATAGTTAAAATGAATTGAACATGAAGTTATTAAGACCGGAGTCTGGGATCCTTTTATAAGTTTTAATACTGCATTTTTTGAGCCCTTAGTGTGTCGAATGTGAAATTTTGTCTTGTCTTTTTGTTTCCTCAGTTGGCCTATTGTATAGTACAGTTTCTGGAAAAAGACCCTTCACTCACAGAACCAGTAAGAATTTTTTCCATAATTTAAAAAAAAAAACTTCAGAAAAACTACTTGTCTTGGAAGCGTATGTGAACAATCATTCTCTTTCTCCTTTTCCTTTTAGGTTATTAGAGGATTAATGAAATTTTGGCCTAAAACATGTAGTCAAAAAGAGGTGAGTGCTTCGTGTCCCACGCTGTGAGCAGCTTGCCAAGTGTGGTGCTGAGTGCCAGGGGCGGGGCCTGCCTGTGTGACAGCCCTCTGACGTGTGCTGTAGCTGTGCGGGGAGGGCCTGGGAGCGCTCCTTCACTGGCCGTGAAATGGAGCCATAGTGAAGTTAGCCAGGGCCCGGCTCTGCGGAGGGCGCAGGTGAATGGGCCAGAGCCAGTGCCCGTGACTTCTGAACCTGGGGCCTTTAGGCCCCAAGCGTGTGTCGCGTTGTACAGTTCTGTGGAGGTAACTAGGTAGGATCATAAAATACAGGGACACCCTACAAACTTCCCGGAATGGTCCATTTGTGTTTTCTGGACTTGGTTCTCTTAGCTGGTTGTGCTAGAGGAGCACCCAGCGCATGGCGGGGGCTGTACCTGCTTGGCCAGTTGCAGCGTGTGCTGCTGTGTGTGGGGGGTGGGACACACCCTCCCCTTGGAGAGGTAGCTGGGTCTTGCCAGTAGGGAAGTGAGCCCCCTCCAGGGAAAGTCCTGTTTCCCAGGGGCCCTGATGCACAGCCAACTTATTTTTTCAAAGTAGATAGAGTTATATTTTCAGTGCCGTGGTGACTTGCTTTTAAGAAGTCCCCCATCATGAGTTCATTGTGAACAGAACATCTAACATGGGATAATGCCCAGTTTATCTATGTTTGGCTTGATGTATAAATTTCTCTTCAGTCAGTACAGACTCCCCCTCGTCCTCACCGTCTGTGAGGATTTTTAACGAGGTCCGTCACGCTCTGTGTTTTGCTTTTACTTCCAGGTCATGTTCCTCGGGGAGCTGGAAGAAATATTGGATGTGATTGAACCTTCACAATTTGTGAAAATCCAAGAACCTTTGTTTAAACAGATTGCCAAGTGTGTGTCCAGCCCCCACTTTCAGGTTAGTGGTGAAGAGAACATGAGCCGGAGTGGCCGTGGCCGGTACAGTTATTCTGGGTGACTTTTATTTGTGCTGAAAGAGATAAAATGGATACTAGCAACTTCCTGGGTTTTATTTGCATTTTTCCCTCCTGATAATTTTAACCATAGGCACCTTATCTTGGGTGCCTGCCGTGCAGCGGCCACGGTGGTGTGCATTCTGTGCTGTCACTTTCCCGTAATACCCTGCAAGGAGGGCTTTATGTTTTTATGGTTTTGAAGATGTGAGCACTGAAGCTGCAGTGGTAAAATCACTGTCCTCGGGCACACTGCTGACTTAAGAAATGAGCTGATACGTTTCCTATTGTGTGTAAGAGAGAACACCACATAATGCTTAGGGAGAACGTGAGAACCCCAGCAGTCTCTAGTGTCAGCTACATTACATTCCTGAAAAACCTCAGAGTGTTCTGGGAAGCCTTTTTGCATTTTATAAGTGAGGCTCAGAGGTGTGGAGCCCATTTTTGGTCTTAGGCGTAGCTTCTAGGGAAAGCCTGTAACCTTCCGGTGGCACCACACTGCCTCCTTGTGGCCACTCAGGGGGAACACAGGGAAGGTAAACTTGGGCGGCTGTTTTTGGAGCCGTTGCTGTCGTGTTGGGTGGGTAGTTCAGGGCTGAACTCCCGTTGGGTTTTATCCTACAGCTGTGTCACCAGAGGTGCCTCTGACAGAGGTGGAGAGCTGCCACTCTCCATGCTGCCTGCCAGTGCCAAGGGGCTGTTCAGAGTGTGGTTTGCAGCACAAAGCCACACCTGTTGTGGCGGGCTCATTTGAAGATGCACCTTTGCCGACGCTGTGGGATCCCCCACAGGTGTAGAAACACTGACTGCTGCTGACCTGAGACATGTTAGCATGTCCGTGCCCTGATCTTAGGACGTCCTAGCAGCTGTGCCATACAGCACATAGGAAAGGTAGAAATCGTTAGATGAATTGTCCAGACGATGAAGGACCTGTCTGAGTAACAACAGAATGTGCGGAACTGCGTCTACGGGCGCTTTACGTCTACACAGCGACTGTGCTGCTCGCACATCCGATCTGCTCATCTTGGTCTTCTGTCTCCGTGAGGGTGTATGGCGGAATGGAGGCCCAGTGCAGGAATCTCTTAGAGTGAGCCTCACCAAGGAGTCTTCAGTGTTTCTCAGGAGCTTAGGAAGGGAGACAGGGCCTTAGTCGCCCTGGCTGCTGTAGCAGACGTGACTGGTTTCTCCCAGTGTCAGAGGCTCGAAGGCCAAGCTGCCAGCCGGGTTGGTTTCTGGCGAGGTCCCGCTCTCTGTCACGTCCGCCTCACGGTGTCCCCTCTTCTCTGTGTGCACGTGCAGTGAGAGAGGCGCCGATCCTGTCTGATTAGGATCTCACCCTTGTGACCTCCGTTGACCTTGGTGACTTCCTTAAAGTCCTCTGTCCAAATATAGTCACGTTGGAGAGTAGACTTCAACGTATGCTGGAGCGTCAACAAAGTCCATGGGAAATGTGTATTATGAAAGACCTGTGCGTGGGTTCCAGAACTTGCCGCACCAGAATCGTTTCTTTTTTGAAGTTGTCTTAATTTGAAAGGCAGGGAAACAGAGGGAAGGACAGAGAACGATCTCTGTCCACTGATTGACTCCCCAGATGCCCCCAGCAGCCAGAAACTCCATGTGGTTCTCGCACTCAGGTGACAGAACCCCAGGTGCTTGAGCCCTTGTTTGCGGCCTCCCAGGCTTGTTCGTGGTGGCTGGCTCGGAAGCTGAAGTGGGACTCAGATCCCAGGCACTCTGCCAGGGAATGTGGGGTTCTGAGTGGCGGCTTAACTTGCCCCCCCACAAAATAATCTTTTTAAAAAAATGTTCATCTAAAAACACATTTATTATTTATTTGAAAGACAGAGTGACAGAGATCGATCGTCCTGAGCTCCCACTGGGTGGCAGCAGTGCAGACACTTGAGCCGTTATCTGCTGCCTTCCCAGGGTCGTTAGCAGGGAGCTGGGTTGGCAGCAGAGCAGCCAGAGCCTGAACCAGCGCTCTGATACAGCATGCTGGCTTGTAAGGCCGTGGCTTAACCTGTTACACCACAACACACCCCGCGTTGACTGTGTTTAGCTTCCCTCTGTCTCTGCTAGCATAGCCCTTCGGTCTGTTTGAAAATTCTTCCCTTCAGTGTCAGGTTTCAAGGCAGCCTCATTTCCCTCTGTCCCCCCCCACCCCGTTCTGGCCGCGTCGGCCACGCCGCTTGCTCAGGTGGTTTCGAAACGCACTGCTGATGGGGGTGCCTCTGCCCCGCCGTCCTCTGCTGGGGATGCCCTTCCCTTCATGCTCCACAGCGCAGTCATTGCTGCCTGCCGGGGCACGTGCCTGCCTCCCCATGGCTCCCCAGGGCAGCTGGGTCATTCAGCCAGACCTTAACCGGGGTGTCCTACGCCTCTGTCTGATGCAGCGTCTGTCACCACTCGGGATGGCATGGGCTTGCCCCTGCCTCCTTTCCCCGCTAGTTTATCAGCTTCGAGGGGATGGCAGAGGGGAGAAGTTAAGAGCAGAGACGTGGGAGTGTGCCCCCCGCTAGCCATGTGGCCTTGAGCCCGCACTTTACCTTCTCTAAGCCTCCGGTTCCTCCTCTGCAGACTGGGGATCGTGATAGCAGCTCCTTGCTGGTTGTGAGAATTAAATGAGATACTGTGTATGTGAACCACTTAGCCGGGGCCAGGCGTGCCATCAACGTTCAGAAGTGATTTTTTTCTTTGTATTCTCAGGGTCTAATGCTGAGCAGGTTCCGGGATTTTTTTTTAACCAGATTGAGTGCTGTCAGTGGAGCAGTGCTCATTTCTGGGTGGTGCGTCCTGTACTGTTTGTCCTCTTCTAGCACTCAGTCTCCTGTCTGCTGCTTTCCTCTCCCCACAGGGGACCTCTCCTTGTAGAGCTTGTAGGTTTTGTTTCTGAGATGTTCCTTGGAATCCATAAAATCCACGATGAGCCCCACACGCATGCAGCAGGTGCAGTTCGAGTCTGTGTGGTGGGCGAGGGAAGGGCTCTGAGAGGGCAAGCAGGGGGGATGCAGCCCATGTCCCTGCACGTCCAGAAACTGAGCAGCCACCTCCTGGCTTGCCCCGTTTAAAGGAAGGGACTTGGGTCCCTACCCTTTGCGAGCGCTGTGACCCTAGGCTGGGGTTCCCAGTGCCTCTGAGCCGCTGTGTACCCGTCACAGAGATGCCTCTGTGGTGGCTGGTGCTGTGCTGGTGCAGTCCCCCTGTGGTGCACACTCGGGGCCGGGTCTGTGGCGGGCCTGAGCGTGCAGGCCGAGCCAGGTGAGCCAGGTGAGCCAGGAGGGGAGCCACGTGGGGGTGCAGGTGCTGCACATTCTACAGAGGAGACTGTGGAATGGCGGGCAGGAAAACGGCCTTTGTCTTCTCCAGCCGATGTTGATGAAGCGCTTTGGAACTTTCTGAGAGATTTTTAAAACATATAAAATGCCATTAGTTTTAAATCCGTTTTTTTTTTAACTTTGAAAAGTAGTCTTTTAAACTACTTTTGTTTGGAGAGATTACAGTTCTGGTGTATCTTTGTCTTTTTCTCTCGCCTAACATCTTGTTTTTCCTTTCCCGCAGGTGGCAGAGAGAGCCCTGTATTATTGGAATAATGAGTACATCATGAGCTTGATAGAAGAGAACTCGAACGTCATCCTGCCCATCATGTTCTCCAGTCTTTACAGGATTTCAAAAGAACACTGGAATCCGTAGGTTTTCAGTTTTTAACAGTTGTTTATTTATGTTCATTACTTCCAAGGCAGAGTGACAGAGAGTGACAGAGAGAGAGAGAGACAGAGGTCTGCCATCCACTGGTTCACTCCCCAAATGCCGATAACACTCAGGGTTGGGTCAAGTCAAAGCCTGGAGCCAGAAATTCCATCTGGGTCTTCCATGTGGCCTGCAGGGGCCCAAGCACTTGAGCCGTCATCTGCTGCCTCCCGGGATGTCTTAGCTGGGACTGGAGCCAGACAGTGTGCTGCCGGGTGTGGTGCCCAAGCAGCGGCCTAGCCAGCTGCGCCGCGACATGGCCGCGGCTTGAGTCTCGTCACTTCCTCCTTCCCTCCATCTCTCTCTCTCTCTCTCTCTGGCCTTTCCTGTCATCTTCCTTCCTGTTGTGCCTGTCAAAATGTCTCGAATGCTCACTGGGCCAAATGCTCCGCAGACAGGCACAAAGAGGAATCCCTACCTTTTAGGGATTTACTGACTAGCGGGGAGGCCCACGGATGAACAGGAGGAGTTGACTTGAGAGGCTCTGCCCTGTCTGAAGGGAGCGCTCTGGAGCCGAGTGGGAGGTTGGTGGATATTGATGAGGGGCTGGGATTTGGCAGACGGACGTGATGGGCTGCTCAGCGGATCCGTCCATCACACAGAGAGGCACGGTGACATAGAAAACACGTGTTAGGCTGTTAGAACTCTGAGGCTGGGGGCTGAGCACAGGTTTTTGGGCAGGCTGCTGGAAGGTGGAACGGGGCCCACGTGAGGTCTCACCAAGGCGGTGACGAGGAAACACTGAAGGGCTGTGAAGAGGGAAGTGGTCTGAATGTGCTTGTGTTTTCCCGACATGCACTTCTTGACATCCAAGTTAGTTGTGATGTATATTCTCTAGGAAAAAAGGTTGAAAGTCTTCAAGAAATTCAGTGTCTAGCCCCAATCTTCACTCCCCTCCCCTCCCCTGCCCTCCTCTCCCCCTCCTGTTTCCCTCCCTCCCTGATTGAGTCATTTGAAAGAGTTAGAGAGAGAGATCTTCTATCTGCTGGTTCACTCCCCAGATGGCTGTGACCAGGAGCTTCCTCTGAGTCTCCCACATGGGTGCAGGGGCCCAAACACTCAGGCCGTCTTCTGCTGCTTTCCCAGGTCATCAGCAGGGAGCTCAATTGGGAGTAGAGCAGCTGGGATTTGAATTGGCACCATAAAGGATGCTAGCATTGCAGGTGGCGGCTGCATGCGCTATGCCACAGCTCCAGCCCCCCAAATGTACTTCTTATACATGTTTTGGGAAAGGTCAGACTTGCAGTTTATTTAATGCAAAGCTTAATTTTTATGACTTCCTTTTTCAGTGGTATTGGGAACACATTTGTTGAAAATGGAAGCAGGCTGGCACCGCGACTCACTAGGCTAATCCTCTGTCTGCGGCACCGGCACACCGGGTTCTAGTCCCGATCTGGGCGCTGGATTCTGTCCCGGTTGCCCCCCTTCCAGGCCAGCTCTCTGCTGTGACCCGGGAAGGCAGTGGAGGATGGCTCAGGTCCTTGGGCCCTGCACCCACATGAGAGACCAGGAGAAGCACCTGGCTCCTGGCTTCGGATCAGCGCAGTGCGCCGGCCGCAGTGGCCATTGGGGAGTGAACCAACGGAAGAAAACCTTTCTGTCTCTCTCTCTCTCACTGTCCACTCTGCCTGTCAAAAAAAAAAAAAAAAGAAAAAGAAAAAAAGAAAATGGAAACAAACTTGTGTATTTCGGCCAAAGGCACTGCTACTGAGACTGTAGCCGGAAGCCCCCGAGCCCCTCACGGTGCACCCTCGTGTTGCCAGGGACCTGTCCTTTCAGCTGAGAAGGCCGGGCTGCCACCCTCGCCTGTGCCCTGGCTCGGGTGCCACAGCTAATAGCAACCATCAGCAGCTTCCAGTTAGCTTTTTTTTTTTTTTTTTAAGAGATAACTTATTTATTTATTTATTTGAAAGTCAGAGTTACACAGAGAGAGAAAGAGAGGCAGAGAGAGAGGTCTTCCATCATCCGCTGGTCCACTCCGCAATTGACTGCAATGGCTGGCACTGTGCCTATCCGAAGCCAGGTACCAGGAGCTTCTTCCGGGTCTCCCATGCGGGTGCAGGGGCCCAATGACTATGGGCCATCTTCCACTGCCATCCCAGGCCATAGCAGAGAGCTGGATTGGAAGTTGAGCAGCTGGGACTCAAACCTGCGCCCTTAAGGGATGCTGGCACCGCAGGTGGCGACTCCACCCGCTACTCCACAGTGCTGGCCCTTCCAGTTATCTTATCAGCATCTGTATAGGGTCAGCAGAATGGATGGACTGATAGAAATCACAGTTAATAGAGAACTCCTATTAAACCGCTCAGTTTACAGAGGCTTGCTATCATACCTTTGAATATGAATTCTGTGTGTAAACATGTTTGTTTCCATGGGGACAGCTTCTGATTTTGATGGATTATGTGTGATATTTGACAAGTAAAATTCTATGCACTTGCAGGTCTTGAGGGCCAGTATGGCCACAGATAAACTTATTTTAGGGTAAAGTTGCTTTATTTTTATAAAAGTTGAGCATCCCAAATCTAAAATTACAAAAATACTCTAAAACGTGGAACTTTCTGATTTCCACCTTGATGCTCAGCCAGTTTTAGATTTTGGATTTCCAGAGTTGGGGTGCTCAGCTGGTAAAAAGTCTGTGCAAATAGTTCTCAGTCCTGAAACTCTGAAAAAATCGGCATTTGTGGTCCCAGGCATTTCAGGTAAGAAACACTTAAGTTGTTCTTGCCTTTTTATTAAGAGTTATCAAGAGGCTGTGAGCAAGTGTGTTTCTAGAAGGGTACATTTAAGGGTTTTTTTTTTTTTTCTTTTTTCCTAAGTCTGCTACCGCTAGGAAAGATGTTTTGCCTTGAAGAGTAAAGCGTAGAAGCCTCCTGAACTGGAAGTGGACTGTGAGTCATTTCAGTGGCTCCAGCCGGGGGTCGGGGGTGAGCTCTGTGCACGAAGGAGCGCCTCCAGACACAGGTCACGCATCTGTGCTCCTCCTGGGCGCCTGCTGCAGGTGGCTGACCGGACGCTCCCTTCCTCTCTGCTTACAGGGCCATCGTGGCACTGGTGTACAACGTGTTGAAGGCGTTTATGGAGATGAACAGCACCATGTTTGATGAGCTGACAGCCACATACAAGTCAGATCGTCAGCGGTAACTTTTTAAAGCTTTTTTGTCAGACGTGCATACAACTACTGAGTTCTTTCCTTGCCCTTTGCCGATATTGCCCGGTGGCTCCCCACCTCATAAGCACAGTGCAGTTTTACCTACGTATGTCTTCACTCTTGCATGCTCATCAGCTCTGTGTTTGCTGGTGCCCACCGGTCGCGAAGCTGTGTGACAGTGTCATGTTGTTGGAGCCTGCTCTCCTCCCTTCCTTCCAGAAATATCCCGGTTATGCTTCAGGGTTGAGAGTCTGGCACAGAATTGCCGTGTCAGGCCTGTGGAAAGCCATCAGCATGTGGCTTGCCAGCCGGGTCACTCTCATCCGGAACTCGCTCGACCTAGGCCACCCCCAGGAGGGATGCGGCGCCATTTGTCCAGCACTTTGGCTCCAGACTTACAGGAACTCAACTCTAGAACTCAACAGACTCATTGCAATGTTCTTATTATTTTAAAATTTTTTTATTTATTTGAAAAGCAGAGAGGGAGACAAAAGCAAGGTTATTCCTCCCATCTTCTGGTTCACTCCCCATATGCCTGCAACAGCTAGACTGAGCCAGACCAAAGCCAGGAGCCCCGAAGTTGGTCTGGGTCTTCTACATGGGTGGCAGGCCTCGAGTCCTTGAGCCATCACCTGCTGCCTCCCAGGGTGCACATTAGTAGGAAGCTGGAATTGGCAGCAGAGCTGGGACTCGGGCACTCGCATGTGGCATGTGGGCGTCCCAGTGGTGTCTTCACCGCTACACCAGATACTCACCCTCCTTGCAGTTTGAAAGACAGCACAAAGGACATGGAGCCTAGCAGCCTGCCGTTCCCATGTCTAAGGCCAAAAGGAAGCAAATACCACTGGAGCTTCCTACAGTAAGGCATCGTGGGCCTTCCTTAGTGCGGTTTATATTATTCAGCTTGGTCATTTGGTACTTCAAAAAGTTCATGGCAGATGGATTGAAAAGTTAACTTTTTTTGGTGCAAAGAGTTTGAAGTCCTTGCATAGATGTTTCACAGTACGTGTTTTGAAGACCTTTTGTGTGTCCAACTTTGGTTGTCTTCCAAAAGGTGTGGAGAGAACTCGGAAAGTCTTGAGAGCTCTTCTTTGTAGCTGGGCCTTGCGACTGGCCTTTGGTCGCCCAGGAGCAAGTGTCAGTTTTGAATCTCCCAAGGCCATGGTCCTTAGAGGGTCCCGGGGTGGGGGTGGGGGGGGGTGCGAGGGCTCAGACCCAGGCCCGTGCTCACCTTTCTGGAAAAAGCTGTTTCTGACCCCTTGCTTTGCTGATTTTGAGTATGTTGCTTCTCTTTTACTGAGTAGAAGAGCAATGAGAAGAAAGGTTTGGTGGCAGAGGGTGAAGTATTAGTGCAGTGATTTTTTTTCAGTCACCGTGGACATTTATGAAATGCAGCTTGTTACGGAATATGGCAGATATTTAGCTGTATACAGAAGAAGCTGAGATTTCTTAGCACAGTTTTGGAATAAATGTCAATTATGGGATGTCATGCCATACTTGCAATTTAAATGACTTTTTTTTTTTTTTTAAGATTTATTTGTTTATTTGAAAGGCAGAGTTACAGAGAGGCAGAGGCAGAGAGAGAGAGAGAAGTCCTCTGTTTGCTGGCCTACTCCCCAGACAGCCACAGTGGCCTGAGCTGGGCTGATCTGAAGCCAGGAGCCAGGAGCTTCTTCCTCAGGAGCTTCCTCCTGGTCTTCCATGTGGGTGCAGGGCCCAGCACTTGGGCCATCTTCTACTGCTTTCCCAGGCCACAGCAGAGAGCTGGATCAGAAGACGAGCAGCTGGGACTCGAACCGGCACCCATGTGGGATGCCAGCACTGCAGGCGGTGGCTTTACCTGCTACGCCACAACACAGGCCCAAAAACAACTCTTAATTCACTATATTAGCAGTTGTTATCAATCATTAAGTTTGTAACAGCCTTCTTGCCCCAAACTTAAATCTTTTTTTTTTTAAAGTTACTTAAATAGGGGGCCAAGAGCACATTTGATTACTGTGATATTCCACTAAAGATTGCATTGCCCAGAACATCCTGTTTGGGAGCACCTAAAAGCTTATTTTGTTTAAAATATTTTGGTTTATTAGATGCACACAGAGACAGAGAGAGAAGGTCCCCATCCATGGTTCACTCCATCGGGCCCACAATGGCTGCAACTGGGTTGGGCCAAACCAGGAGCTCATCCAGGTCTGCTGTGCGGGTGGCGGGGACTCGAGCGGTAGGAGCATCACTGCTGCCTCGCAGCTGAGTCAGGAGCCTGAGGTGGTGTCTAACCCAAGTACTCCGTCAGTCAGCGTCTGAAACAGTAGGCTACGCGGCCACTCTGAGAGCTCATTATGATTATTCAATTAATCTTTCATATTTAGTAAAATTTCAATAATAAAGCTGCTGCCTGATCTTTTGTCATCTGAACTAAGTCCAAACCCTTGTTTAAAAAAAAAAAAAAATGAGCCAGGAGGACTAGGAATAGACAGAACTGTGTGATTAATTCAGATACTCTGGCATATTAAAGTGAGTTATTGCGAGTAGACTTTCTTCACAGAAGAGAACGATTTTTTTTTAAGCCAGGGCAATACTTGGCTATATGAGCAATAGAAGGTTCTACGGAGCAGATGGAACCACTTGTCTCTCTACAGAGTTGGTGCTGGGATCAGAGAATTGGGAGATACATTTGATATTACCAGAGAAGTGGATGGAAGATTTCACTTCCAGGTGTCAAGAAATCAATGGTTTCTGTTCAGATCTAATTTTGAAGTATTGCAAATCTGAAAATGGTGGGTGGAAGAAGTATTTAGCGTTCTTAGCTACATACGCCAACATCAGTGCCTCGTACAATTGAAATTGGAAGCGAATTTGACAATATCCCCAGCATGACACTGTGGCTAGGTTTTAAAATTTCCACCTACAGGGAGAAAGGAAGGTGGGAAAGAGTGGAATGATAGTTAACTCTATCAGAAATGCTCAGACTTTTTAAAGATAACGTTGTCAGCGGCATGAAGTTCATCTGTAGGAGAGGCCCTAGAGGACAGTTTGCATTGATGGCCATTCAACTGTGGGTCAAGAACACGAGCGAGACACTTCAGCAAGAAGATGATGAGTGCTTGCAGAAAAGTAGTGACTTGCTAGATTTGCCTTTCGCTTTTCATTTGTGAGGGTGTCCTTCTGTTGGCTGTGTGCATTGCTGAGACCTTCAGGTCTGTGACGCGCCGTTTCACTCTGCTCTGTGGCCTTCGAGAAACACAAGTCCTTAACCTCAACGGCCAGGTTGTTGTTGAGGACTGTCTAATCTTGCTCCTGCCGTGCTAATGCACTTTCTCATGGTCAGAATTGCCAGATAGGTAATTCTGTTACGCCCAGTAAGAGTTAGGTTCTATAGAAATCTGATTATAGCAATCAAGGCCTAGGTTATCAAAATATTGATTATGAAATGCTGATACTCGTTACACAGCCTAGCATTCCCTCATGACTCTAGAGGAATGAGGATAGCAAACTACTTTGATTTTTCTGGAGGTTTTTTTTATTGAAAGATTTCTTTTTTTCCTTTTTTTTTTTTTTTTTAAAGATTTATTTATTTGAAAGGCAGAGTTACAGAGAGAGAGGTCTTCGATCTGCTGGTTCACTACCCCAAATGGCCTCAACTGCCACAGCTGAGCTAATCCAGAGCCAGGAGCTTCCTCTGGGTCTCCCACGCGGGCGCAGGGGCCCAAGCACCTGGGCCATCTTCTACTGCTTTCCCAGGCCACAGCAGAGAGCTGGATGGGAAGTGGAGGAGCTGGGACTTGAACTGGTGCCCATTTGGATGCTGGGCTGCTGGCTGGGGCTTTAACCCGCTGGGCTGGCCCTGAGAGATTTATTTCTTTATAAGGCAGAGAGGGCGAGCAAGCACTTTCCCGAGCAGTGAAACTTGCGCTGTGGCCGAAGTTAAGTCCTTGCTGACAAAGCGCAGGGACCACGTTGCTGTGCCTGGATTGGCGGGGCCCCTCTTTTCCGGCATCATCGGAGTTTGTGGACTCAGAGGTCAAGATGAGGAGAACTAGGAACAGTACAGTGAATGATGTTGAATAAACCAACTTCATTCAGTTTACAGTATAGCTGTGTATTCCTACTTGGTTGATGTTAACAGTTGCTGTCTTTGGCTAAAATCTGCGAATTCCTAAATGTCCTTGGCAAAATGCAGTTTGTTGACTATATGTTGGAATCCAGTTTTACAGTAAATTTCGTCAGTGAAATCTGAAGGACTGGAAATCACCAGTAAAACTGATACTGAACCAAAGTTGAAGTCTTGGTACATTAGAGAGTGAACAGATAATGATATCAACCAAAGTCGGCCCCAGTCGTTAATTAAACTGAAATTGCAAGGTCTTAGTTTCTCCCAAGCTGCTAAGGAGTTGGCATATTGCTGGTGTGGGAAAAGCAGATAGGAGCAGAGCGGGGAAGGTGGTGTTCCTGATCCCACTCTTTTCTCTGTGTCAGTGTCATGTCCACTGTCCTTGTGGAGAAGCCATTTTGGAGACATCCAAAAACCTAGAGTCCCCCGAGGCCCCAGAACATACTGACAGGCCGTGGTTCTGGGCCAGCTGATCGTGGAAGTCCACCCAGCTGGTTGCTCAGTGATTTTGAAGCTGATTTTCCCCATTAAGCTAAGTATAAAGGGATATTAATATGGCGTCTTAAAATACCCTTGTCATCTGCTCTGTGGAGTAATGCTACTTTTGTGCCTATGTAGGTAGCAAAAAAAAAAAAAATCATAAAATGCAAGCACAGGAGAGGAAAACCCAAAATGAGGACATGCGCCAGCTTCCTGTGAGCCTTTGGAGGCTTTTCAAACATTGACGGGAAAAATGTGTTGCAAGCAGCTGTTGGTGGAGAATCTCCCCCGCTTCTCGGTTGCTTATGTTGTTTTCTCTCCCCCAGTGAGAAAAAGAAAGAAAAGGAGCGTGAAGAGTTATGGAAGAAGTTGGAGGACCTGGAGTTAAAGAGAGGCCTTAGACGCGACGGGATAATTCCAACCTAACAGAGACAACGCCGGCAAGCTAGCTAACCTGTGGAGCCACACATTTATGTAGTAGAAGATGGAGCAACAGTTTTCTGTATTGTGCAACTTTACAGTAGATTTCACATTTGTTTCATTGTTACAGCAACACTGTATATACCTGTCTCTAAGTAAAGGAAAAAAATAAGGACTTCAAATCCAAAGTTTGGACAGTAGATGGACTTCTCAGAACTTTGCAAACGTAATCATTGTTCTAACCCTCTTTAAAACACGAAACAGCAGTCTTCAGAGATCTGTTGATGAAATTGCTATGTTAAAATTCCATTATCAGGAGTTCCTTATTTATCACTAGCAGAGAGTATGATAAAATTTTCAAATGTGAACAATCTTAAATTTAGCTTGTCTTTCTGCTAAGCTGTTAAATGTATTTATAGTAAAGAAAGAAAAAAAAAAGACTGTCATTTCCTTGTAAGTTTGTATGCCATCCTCCTCTGGATAACTTGACTGTAATTTGACATCTTTTCCTTTTGCACATCTTCATGAGTTGAATGTCCATGTGGAAGGGGGCCATGAATTATTAAGGCCCCTGATAGAGAAAGTTTTGTTTACTGGGGTGAACATCTTTCCAGTCGCCAGGTAGCCCTGGTGCTCCTTTCGTTTGAAAATTAAGAGTCAGAAGAGAAGAGGTGATAAACATAGTAGGGAGGGGAGTTTTGGATTCATGCGTGAGTCGATGGTGGATCCAAATCAGTGTCTTGAATCCTTTGAAAACAGGCACTGGGGCTGCACAAGCTTCAGTCCCTGGCCAGTATTGGTTGCATACATCACTGAACACACACAGACCAGAGATGTTTTAGAAATGTCAGAAAAACATCCTTTTGGACCATATGAAATGAGAAAGACAAACACTAAAGTCTAACCATGAAATTGATCGCCAGGATTGTGAATCCAATTGGGAACAGAGTTGAGCAAACAGCTTGGACTGTTTGGAGTTGTTGCCTTACTTTTTAATATGTATTTATAAAGTATTCCAGCAAAAGAGGATGTAGCCTCTGGGAAAAAACAAACAAACATGTTACAGTGTTTTTTGTAGATTTCTCGTTCTATATCTCATCACAGTGCCCACCCTGTTTTTAGCCGGAAAGGATTCAGGATAAACATTATGCATTCTGAACTGGATGCGTATTCCTAACTACTGTATTTGTTACCAAAAGTGGTTCTACAAATGCTACTGAAAAAATCTGGAAATTCCTAATGTCCTGAGTATTAATAATAAAGTTTAAAAATGCTTTTATATCAAAGGTGCATCGTGACCAAATTGTTTAAGAAAACAAAAACAAAAACAAAAAAACAAAATCTAGGGCTGTATTATAGATGTATCTTATTGGCTCTCTGCTTTGTACTTAAAAGAGGAATCTTATACCAAGGGGTAGGAAAGTCCCTGGTACAACCTGTGTACAGTACGTACGGACTTAATATGGCTGCATTGTGATGTACTGAAAGGCGTGTGTCCTGGGTTGACGTCCAGGATGCGCTTGCTCATGGTAGATGGGCAGCAGTGAGTTGATAATCCTCAGCCGTCCCCTTCCGCAGTATCCAAGGGTGGGGCTGAGTCTTTGTTCATATGTTAAATTGTGATAGTAGCAAACACGAGCATATGAACTACTGTTGCTCTTACTAGAAATATAATATAAATATGGGCCTGTATATTTTCTTTCTTCCATTGAAATATAAAGCAGAATATACAGTGTTATTGTTTCCAAGAGAAAGGAAAAAGGAGTTGCCACTGCGCTTTCTTCCCTGGGAAGTGCTCCAGGGCCAGGAGGTAGAGTGCGTCCTTAGGAGTCAGCTGGTGGCGGATATTGTCACCTAGGTAACTTTGTAAACAACACTTGACATCGTCCATTCCTAAAGAGAAATAGCATTAAAAACATCACGCACAGCACCAAACACAACGTGGGTTGATGGAATTCCTAGATTTACAAAAAAAGAAGTTCATGGGGCTTCAACGTAAAGGTGGCAGAGGCTGCCAGAGGAGGCACCGTACTTCCAAGGTGTGGGAGCCGAGGCGCCAGTTGAGTTACTGATGCTGGAGGATCGTGTGTGACCTTTCTTCTCCGCCCTTTTGGTTTTAGCCCTTTCCTTGTGACTCTACATCACGTTGATTTTTGGTAGTATAAACTTTTTTTTGCCCAGAATTCATCTTTTTAGATAGGAGATGTGAAAATCCCAGGTTTATCAAGAACCTCCGCCCATCGGAATGCAATGCAGTCACTGGAGACGAGAGAGGCCAGGGTCCCTTTTTTTCTTTTTGTTGCACCTTACACTGCCATCAGAGTGAAGGTGGAAATGACACGGGTGATCCTGGATGTCAATTTTGTGTGTTGATCATTCCAAACTGAGAAGACTAAAGCCAAATTTTGGTGTATTTAAGGAAGCCGCGATAGAGCTATATGTCTACAATCCACAGGGCAACTTCTGAGAAGAAAACGCTGTCTTTTTCTTTCCTAACTGAGAGTGACAATGTGACGTTTGTCACGTTGTGTGCAGTGACGCAGAGTAACTGAGGTAAGCTGACTGTTGCACTATGTGACATTTTTAAGGACGCACTTGCTGCATTGGCAGCCGCCCTCTCTGTCCCTTCCCACAATTCTGCTGTTGCTGCAACTCGAGTTAATTGTGACAAATGCATCCTGGTGTTCTATTTTGTTTGCGTCATGATTTTCAGAACTATATATAAATATATTTTTTAAATAGCAAATATTGTAGTTAGTGAGGATCACTCCAACCCATTCCCTACCATATTGGTTTCAGGGATAGGATTACGAGTGTCTTTGGAAGAAAACAATACACACAGCCCTGTGGTTTAGAACGAGACTGAGGCCTTGGGCTGTGGGCCTAGACAACTGTATGAGTGAAAACCAACCCATGTCATACTCTGAATCAAAGCATGCATTCCTTTTTCTCATCATGCGAATGTCCTAGTTGTTTTCCTTCAGTGTTAGGTTTTGTCCTTTTAAGTTTTAGTATATTTTCCTCTAACATTTGCCTTTTAAAAAAAATTAAAAAAAAAAGAAAGAATACCCTCAATGCCGCTGGATACTCACAAGCAGGGTTATGCTCCTTCCTCTTGGGCTTGTTTGCCTAAGTAGAAGGATTTAATTTATTCTGTACCTCCTCCTAGGCGTGGGGCAGTCCAGGGTGCACAGCCAGGAATTGCTAGTAATTGCACCTGCAATACTTAAACACATAGCCCTAGGCGCAATCACACTATGGAAAGGAAAAAAAAAAAAGTATATTTAGAGCTTTAAAAGCCTTTTTATTTTTTTGTGGGGGTGATGGGGGGTGGGAAAGTGATATATGGAAGTTACTGGCATTTTTAAGTGTTCAGATTCTGGCCCTCCCCCGCCCCGTTTTTTTTTTTTTTTTTTTTTTTTTTTTCCTCCCCGTTTAATTGGATGCACTGATCTGGCCCAGGAAATGAAGAGATCCTTTTGATGCTATAACCAATGTTATCACCAAGTGACAGTCACCTGTGGCTACCAGGTGGCACCAGATGTGATCAGTAAAGTTGTATTTGCACATCGATATTTTTTGTGTGTGTCTGGCTCAGCCGCTTCTCTGAGTGGAGTTGAGGGATGAGCCACAGGGATTTTTGTAGCAGGTCTATGGACAGTGCATCTTAGATTCCTCTGCATTTCATTTTGAAAAGCTGAAAGGAGGATTGTGCATCTGGAGAGAAAGTTGAGCAAATTCTGATCTAGCGGAATGTTCGTTTGTGCTGCTTCTTGTGTACGACAGCAGCAGAGGTCTCTCTCGGAAATACACGTCCCGTATTGCGATGTCTATGAACATAGGTTTCCTTTGCTTCCTCCTGCCTCTCCCGTCCTCCTCGGAGCTTTTCCCCCTGCCCAATCTCCTCTCTTCCTCCTTTCTCCCCCTCTTCTGTTAGCCTGTCTTCCTCCATTCCTTCCTGCCCCCTTTCCTCTTTCTTTACTTTTTTTTTTTTTTTTTGGGAAATCACTTATTGTAAATAAGTTGTAATCCACACCTCATGTATCAAATGGGGAACTTTCAAAAATACAAATATTACCAATACATTTTCTGGTTGTTGTCTGATTTTTGATTGAAGCATAATGAAAATGACATGTCCATTGCTTTTGGTTTGAGGATTTTGCTGTAGCTTTATACATCTGGTATTTTAGTATTTCATTGTCTTAGCAGGAGAGGGCAGCAGAAGTTCATTTTCCCTGTTAGTAATGCTGTGATTCATGGTTGGATTTGAATTTAGCTGTGTGTGTGTGCGTGTGCGTGTGTGTGTGTGTGTGTGTGTGTGTGTAACAGCATCTGTTTGTGGGTAGAGGTAAAAGTGAAGCATTTTTGATATGAAAAGTTGCATATGAAAATTATAGACTGGTTCAACCAGATGGTGAAGACTTCTGACCCACAACGCTAAAACACCAGATCTTCCAGCTCCTTCCTTCTCAGACACAACAGAATGCAAGCTGGGTCTTGAAACACTTGGAACTTAAAATGTTTTTTCTTTGGAAATGATTTAACTTTCTTCAAAGTGGTGACAGAAACAAAAATGAAGGTGCTCCCCCAACGCAATGTAACCCCGTTCACAGCTGTGTGCAAGGTTCTGTACTGTGGGCGCATCAGAATAAAGCAGTGGAGTGTTCTGGGGCGCCTGGCTCTGTTGTTTGTCTCCCACCTCCGTGGCCTTTTCCGAACCATACAGGTGATAGAGTTGATCCGTTCAGCCTTGAGGGCAAGTGAGGTTGGCGTGCTGGGGCTTCCAACTGGGGGAGAATTCGTCTATGATGAGGGGTGTATAATACCGGGCAGTGGTCCAGGGGCTTTATGGTATAACCAGCCTCTCCCCGTGCTAGAGGCTCCACACAGCAATGCTTAAGTGCTCACTCTGGGTTTTATGGTTTGGGAAGGACTTGGCAAGAGCTTGTGGTCTCTGAGCCTCGTATCAGCGTGGATGTCTCAGGCCGGGCAGGAGGGTTCACTCCCAACACGGTTCACTCAGCGTGGCCTTCAAGTTCGTGCAGGCTCTTACCTTGTGGGTCTCCTCTCTTACAGTGTGGCCACTGGGTTCTAAGAGACAGGACATGGGACTGCCAGTTTGCTGCATCCTGCAGTCTGGGCCGACTGTCTCAGCATCACTTCCGTCCTGTTCTTTTGACTAAAATCAGAGCCTGCTCAGCTTCAGGTGAGGGTAGGGGACACACAAACCTCAATGTATTGGCTGATTTGCAGTCACGTGAGAGAGGAATGGTTTCTCTGTAAAGCATTTGATTTGGGTGTGGTCTACCGTTAGACAATTAAATTGTATAAAACCGAGAAACATGGAGGTAACCAGTTGATGTTTGCTATTCAGAGAATCTGGGATGGGAGGAAAAAGTCCTTGTAAACTCGGGCATTTTGTGTTTTGTAGCATCAAGATCAACCTCTTGGCAGGTTATGGGGATAAGAAACTTGTCACAGAATATTTAGGGTTCAGAGATTTAAGAGATGATTCCCATTTCAGTGAAATCGGCAATCCTTGGCAGGGGGCTGCCACCCCCTGGAAATAAGTATTTACAAAAATGGAGACATAGCAGATGAAAGTGCAATTCGTGTTTCCCGGATTTTATGCAAGTAGTGTGTCCTAGGGTGGCTCTTTGGCCTGGCAGTGTCCATCACTGGTTACAATGCTCTCTCTGCGAGTCTGAATGTCCCAGTTTGGTCCTGAGCTCCGGCTCTGAGCTAGCTTCAGCCCTTGCCCAACCCTACCCATTGTGGGTGTTTGAGGACTGAACCAGTAGGTGGGAGTTCTATCTGTGTCTCACCGACTCTTCGCCTCCCAAATGTATTAAAAAACAAAATTAGTGGCCGGCGCCGCGGCACAATAGGCTAATCCTCTGCCTGCGGCGCCGGCACACCGGGTTCTAGTCCTAGTTGGGGCGCAGGATTCTGTCCCAGTTGCTCCTCTTCCAGGCCAGCTCTCTGCTGTGGCCCGGGAGTGCAGTGGAGGATGGCCCAAGTGCTTGGGCCCTGCACCTGCATGGGAGACCAGGAGAAGCACCTGGCTCCTGGCTTCGGATCAGCGCAATGCCCTGGCCACAGTGCACCGGCCGTGGCGGCCATTGGAGGGTGAACCAACGGTAAAGGAAGACCTTTCTCTCTGTCTCTCTCTCTCACTGTCCACTCTGCCTGTCCAAAAAAAAAAAAAAAAAAAAAAAATTAGCGATGTATCCTGAAAGTTTCTTTTAAGCTCACATTAGCTTAAAAAAAAACACTAAAGAATGGGATAGTTAGGAGAAATGAAAATTTGATTTTTTTCTGATTATGATGTATGTTATAAATACACTTTTAAAAAAAGATATATTTATTTATTTGAAAGAGTTACAGAGAGAGGGGGAGTCAGATCTTCCATCTGCTGGTTCACTCAGGGCCAGGCCGAAGCCAGGAGCCAGGAGCTTCTAGATCACCCATGTGCGTGCAGGGCCCCAAAGACTTGGGCCATCCTCCTCTGCTTTCCCAGGCACAGTAGCAGGGAGCTGGTGATCAGAAGTAGAGCAGCTGGGACATGAACAAATGCCCATATGGAATGCCAGCACTGCAGAGAGCAGCCTAACCCGCTATGCCACAGCACAAGCCCCCTACACTTTTATTCTTAAGGCAGAATTGTTTTATGATAATTGTTTCTTATGACCTAAGAAACCTTTCTGTTTTCCCCACCCCCACATCCCAGAACCGAAAATATGCTCTTATGTTTTCTTCTAAGGACTTATTTATAATTTTAGCTTTCTGTCTCAGTGCATAGTTCCCCTTGGATTCTGTTTTGGGAAGATTATAAACTAGGAATCTAGATCCATTTTCTTCATATGAATATCCAGTTACCATGGCACCACTTACTGAAATGTCTCCCTGAAGAGTTGGTTTGGTCCCTTTGTCAACAAGCTACCCTGAAAGTTTGCATCTACATTGGGGTGTCCTGTTCTACTCCAGTTGTAGTGGAGGTCCTTGAGACAGAACCATGGTGTCATGATTACTGTAGCTTTAAGATGGCCTGGGAACCAGTTGTCTGTGCTCTTTCTTTTTCAAGGTTGCTGTCCATATGCCAGCCAGATCCTTTGATCTCTACATAAAACTCAGAAGCAACCCATCTATTTCTACAGAAGAAAATAAACTGGTGGTGTTGTGATTGGGGTTACATGGAACCTGTGATTTTGGGAAGGACTGACACAAATACTGAATTATAATCTATAGTTGGAATGTGTTCCCCTTAAAGCATATACTAGAAACTTAGTCCCCAGTGCAACAGTTTTGGGAGGCAGGGACTAATAAGATGTGGTTAGGCTGTGAGAGCTCTGCTCACAGGAATGGATCAATGCTGTTTTTCTAGGACTGGATTCGTTATAAAAGGATGAGTTCAATCTCTAGCTGTCTGTCTCTCTCTCTCACTCCTGCTCCACGTCCCTCCTTTCTTCCCTCCCTTTCCCACCCTCCTGTGTTCTGCCATGGGATGATATAGCAAGGCCACCTCCAGATGCTGGCACCTGGACCCCCCCAGCATCCAGCACCATGAGAAACAAGCTTGTTCTCTTTAAACGTCACCCAGTGTCTGTGTGACATTCTATTACAGCCCCATGAGATGGACTGACATCCATGAACATGGTATAACTTCATTCATTCTGTCTTTAATTTCCCCCAGCAATATCTGGTAATTTTTCAGTCTGGAAGTCTCCTGAATCATTTGTTAAATGTATTGGTAAATATTTTTATGTTTTGGGAAGGCATTAGAAATGGAACTGTTTTTTCATTTTTGTTTGATACTAAAATTGATTTTGTGTATTAACTGACATCTTTACATTTTGCTAAATTTACCTATTTAATTAGTTTTATAGATTCCATAGGTTTTTGTGTAAATAATCCTTTTATCTGCAGATAGAAAGTTTTATTTCTTTGGTTTTGATCTCCAAATTTCTATTATAGTTCTTTCCTTTATCCTTGTTGTGAAGATTAAGACTGGAGTATAATGTTGAATAGAAGTGGCACAAGTGTCATTCTTACCTTATCCCTAATCTTAGAGAGAAAGTGATATTTCTCCATCAACTATGTTAATTGTAGTTTTTTTTTAAATTGATGTCCTTTATGAAATTGAGGAAGTTTCCTTCTATTTTTAGTTTTCTGAGTTTTTTTTTTTGTCATGAATAAGTATTGATACTTGTCCATTGCCTATTCTGAATATACTGAAATGATGCTACAGTTTTTCTACTTTTATTTTATTGAATTTCTGGGATAAACACTATGTATATTGTAAGGAAAGATTCTCAGTCAGTGTCTTTGTGTATCACTCAGCAGTTTGTATCTCTAAGTTTATACCTTTTAACCAGGTTTGGTAAACTTCTCCATTCTTTGTATTCCCTGTTTCTGTTATATGTGTGTTAACCCTTTTGGTATTATACCAAAGGTCCCTGAGATTGCTCATATTTTTAAATTTTTGTTGTACGGAGATAAAACACGGTTAACAAAGTGACCACTGTAAACCCTGCAGGAAGTTAGAACTTTCACAGTAGTGTGCAGCCATCATTCTGTGCACTTCCAAAGTACTATTAAGCACTCTCCATTCCTTCCTCAGCCCCTGCAACTACTAATCTGCTTTCTTCCTTTATGTATTCTGTATATTTCATATAAATGGAATCATATGATCTGTGGCCTTTTGTGTCTGGTTTCTTTGATTTAGCATAATGCTTTTTGAAGTTCACTTATGTGGTAGCATTACTTTTCATGACTAAATAATATTCCATGGTATGTATATTCCATGTTTGTATTGTTTTTACCTAGAAACCTTAAAGGTGTACACACTTCATGCATTTCATATATAAAAATTTAGGAAAACAGTGATTCTTCCCTTCCTACCCTCCCTCCCACACTTCTTCCTCTTCCTTCTTCTAGTCCCATTATTATTTCTTACTAAGAGCTATTTTCAATGAACTTTATACACATCAGATTAACCCTACACTAAATAAAGAGTTCAACAAATAGTATGGGGGGAAAAACTGTCCCTCAACAGTTGAGACAAAAGGGCATCTCAAAGTGTCAATTTCACTTCTATAGATTACCCTTTTTTTTTTTTTGACAGGCAGAGTTAGACAGTGAGAGAGAGAGACAGAGAGAAAGGTCTTCCTTTTTCCATTGGTTCACCCCCCAAATGGCCACTACGGCCAATGTGCTGCGCCGATCCGAAGCCAGAAGCCAGGTGCTTCCTCCTGGTCTCCCATGTTGGTGCAGGGGCCCAAACACTTGGGCCATCCTCCACTGTCTTCCTGGGCCACAGCAGAGAGCTGGACTGGAATAGAAGCAAGCAGGACAGAATCCGGTGCCCTGATGGTTTAGGTACTGTATTAGTTACCACACATCAGGGAGAACATATGGTATTTGTCTTTTGGGGACTGGCTTATTTCACTAAGTATAATCTTTTCCAGTTGCATCTACTATGTTGCAAATGACAGGATTTAATTTTCTTTACCACTGTATAGTATTCCATGATGTACCTCTTCCATAATTTATCCAGTCTCCAGTTGATGGACATCTGGGTTGATTTCACATCTTAGCTATTGTGAATTGAACTGCAGTAAACATGGGGATACAGATGACTCTTTCATATGCTGATTTCTTTCCATTTGGGCAAATTCCCAGAAGTAGGATGGCTGGATCATATGGTAGGTCTATATTCAGATTTCTAAGGTATCCCCATATTGTTTTCCACAGTGGCTGCACTAGCTTACATTTCTAACAGTGGTTAGGGTACCTTTTGACCTATATTCATACCAGTGTCTGTTGAGTTTTGATTTCTGTATGAAAGCCATTTTAACTAGGGTGAGGTGAAACCTCATTGTGGTTTTAATTCGCACTTCCCTAATTGCTAATGATCCTGAACATTTCTTCATGTGCCTGTTGGTCATTTGGCTTTCTTCTTTTGAAAAATGCCTGTTCAAGTCCTTTGTCCATTTCTTAGCTGAATTGTTTTGTTGTTGTTGAGTTTCTTGAGCTCATTATAGATTCTGGATATTTATCCTTTATCAGCTACATAGTTTGTAAATGATTTCTTCCATTCTGTCAGTTGCCTCTTCAATTTACTGATTGTTTCTTGTGCAAGTACAGAAGCTTCTCAATTTGATGGAATCCCTTTTGTCAATTTTAGCTTTGATTGCCTGTGCCTCTGGAGTCTTTTCCAAGAAGTCTTTGCCTATGCCAATATCTTACAGGAGTTCCCTAATGTTCTTTAATAATTTGATGGTATTGAATCATAAATTTGGGTCTTTGAGTCATTTTCAGTGGATTTTTGTGTAAGGTGTAAAGTAGGGGCCTTGCTTCATACTTCTGCATGTGGAGATCCAGTTTTCCCAGCACCATTTGTCGAAGAGATTGTCCTTGTTCCTGGGATTGATTTTAGCTCCCCTGTCAAAGATAAATTGGTTGTAGGATGTGTGAGTTGATTTCTGCAGTTTCTATTCTGTTCCATTGGTCTACCCATCTGTTTCTGTGCCAGTAACAGGCTGTTTTGATTATAACTGCTTGTAGTATATCTTGAAATTTGGTATTGTGATGCCTCTGACTTTGTTTTTGTTGTATAAGATTGCTTTAGCTATTTGGGGTCTCCTGTGTTTCCATATGAATTTCAGCATCATTTTATCTAGATCTGAGAAGAATATCCTTGGTATTTTGATTGGGATTGCATTAAATCTATAAATTGCTTTCAGTAGTATGGACATTTTGATGATATTGATTCTTCCAATCCATGAACATGGAAGATTGTTCTTTTGTGTGCGTGTGTCCTCTTCTATTTCTTTCTTTAATGTTTTGTAATTTTCATTGTAGAGACCTTTGATATCCTTGGTTAAATTTACTCCAAGATATTTACTTTTTTGTATAGGCATTGTGAATGGGATTGCTCTTAGAAGTTTGTTCATTCTTCAAGGATGGACATTCAGATAATTTCCACCTTATAACTACTGTGAGTGGTGCTGTTAATAAGCTTCATTAAACCTTTTTATATGAATACCTATTTTTAATTCTTTTTGTTCTTGGTAGGAGTGAAAGGAAGAGAGTGACAAGAAGAAAAAGTGAGAGAGGGAGAATGAGAGAACTATTTCCTCCCACACATCTGGGTCATTCCCCAGATGAAGCCAGGGACTTCAATCTAGGTCTCCCATGTGGTGTCAGGGACCCACCTGCTGAACCATCCTAGGGTTCACATCAGCAGGAGGCTGCAATTTGAAGAGGAGCAGGGACTGAAGCCCACGCATTCTGATGTGAGATGTGTGTCCCAAGTGGTGTCTGGCTGCTGGGCCATATGCCCAACCTAGAAATGCCATTTAATTTGTTGAGGGACTGTTGGGCTGGCTTCCACAGCAGCTTCACTGTTTGATTCCTGCTCTCAGTGTATGAAGGTTCTAATTGATCCATATTCATGCTAACATTTGTTATTTCTGTCGTTATCTAGGGAGTGTGCTGTTCATCTTTAAGAAAGTATCTTTTTTTTGTGTGTGTGTTCTTCAAATCAGGTGACTTTTGTTAATCTATCTTTATTTACGTTTACTGGCTCTTTCCTCTATTGCTGATAAGCCCATGCAGTCATTTTTTCTTTTAGATTTTTTTTTATCTTATGATGTCTGCATTGAATCTACATATCACAGAAGGTACATGTCATAAAATTCTTGGCGAATTCCAACATCTGGGTCACATTGGGCTCTGTTTTATTCGTCTTTTTCTTGGGCTTCTGTCACCTTTCCCTGGTTCTTGTAAGTAATTTTGGTTATTATGAATAGCATGGAAACTCTGAATCCTGTGTATCCTCTGAGAGTCCATTGATCATTTTTGTTTGACAGGCAGAGTTAGACAGTGAGAGAGAGAGAGAGAGACAGAGAGAAAGGTCTTCCTTCCGTTGGTTCACCCCCCAAATGGCCGCTATGGCCGGCGTGCTGTGCTGTTCCGAAGCCAGGAGCCAGGTGCTTCTCCTGGTCTCCCATGCAGGTGCAGGGCCCAAGCACTTGGGCCATCCTCCACTGCACTCCCTGGCCACAGCAGAGAGCTGGCCTGGAAGAGGGGCAACCGGGACAGAATCCGGTGCCCCGACCAGGACTAGAACCCGGTGTGCCGGCGCCGCAGGCAGAGGATTAGCCTATTGAGCCATGGCGCCGGCCACTCATTTTGTTTTGACAAGCAGTTGACTTGGAAGGGACCCAAAGCGCAGACCCCTCTAGGGCAGCAGCTCCCATGTTGGTTCTGTTCTGTTACCCTTCCCAGGAGGTCATTCCATGTGTGCAAGGCTTGGACAGAGATTTAGACTGAATGATGTACAAGGTTTGGGTTTTTTCCTTCTGCTTCTCTTCGTCCTCACTTCCCACCGGCTGTGATTGTCCTGTGCTCTGCCCTCTGCTTTGTTGCTGTTGTTTGTTTTCTTATGTGAAATTTATTGTCCTAATAACTTTTTTAAGTGTGCAGCTCGGTGATATTAAGTACATTCATATAGTGTAGCCGTCACCACCATCCATCTCTCTCTCTCTTTTCATCTTGCAGAACTAAAGCTCAACCCATTAAACAATAAAACTCCATTTCTTCCGCCCTCAGTTCTTGGCAGCCACAATGCTACTTTAGAATGCCCTCTGGGTGTCCAGGCCAGACAGATAGCTTCTGTATTACATTCTGCTTCGTGTGACGTTGACCCTATAAAGACGGCAAACGCACTGCGGGGGCATCTTTTCTTCCAACAGCTGCTCCCCTTTCAGAACATGCCTGTCCGTGCTTCCCCGTGTCCCACCACTCACTCCCAACTGCCCATTGGGTTTTGGCTGGATTTTTACCATGTGTATCTGCAAGGCAAGGTTTGGTAGGGCTTTAGTCAAATGCTCTGGAAACAGGTCTTCCAGCAAGGGGTATGTTGTGGGGACCCATGATGCACCTGGCCACATGCACTCACTGTGTGTTATCCATCAGGCATTGTTCTCAGTCGACATTATTGGTTCTCACACATCAGCCATTCACGTATGTGAGTTTTGCCATATAGCACGGCTGTGTTACACTTGTTCTTTAGCATTTCTGCTGACTCATTTTTCCTCCACTTATTTTTTAAAGCCTTCTTTTGAGATCACTTTAGACTTACAGAAGTGTTGAAAAATAGTACCAGGAATTCCCGGGTGCCCTTCACCCAGCTCCCCCTAGTGGTCACATGTTCTGTACCCACAGGAAAATTCATCTTGGATCTGTTGTCTTCGATACAGAGCTATTAAGCAAGACTTTGAACCGAATCAGATTTCATCACTGTTTCCATTAGTGTTCCTTTTCTGTTTCCAAGATCCAGTCCAGACTCCACATTTAGTTTCTAGGTCGCTTTAGTCTCTCCCGGTCTTTGACAGTTTCTGCATCTTCCCTTACAAGGAACGACTGAGACTTCTGCCCTTTTCCAGTCAAGGGTTTGTTCGAAAGTCTGGTGGGTTTGTGTGAGGCTTGCCTGCTGTTAGATTGAAAGCATGCGTTACTTGGAGGCACGTTCCAGAGATGACTACTCGACTACTCGGTCTCGGTGCTCACCAGGGGGTACCAGACCTCACTGTGCACTCCCAGCTCACCGGACTCAGGCTCTGTCCACAAAGGTTTTCCACTGCACAATATTCCCCCTTTTATAATCACTATGCAAATACGAGGGGTCTACAAAATGTTCATAGAAAATGCATGTTATTATTGGCCAGCACCGCGGCTCACTAGGCTAATCCTCCACCTGCGGTGCCGGCACCCTGGGTTCTAGTCCCTGTCGGGGCGCCGGATTCTGTCCTGGTTGCTCCTCTTCCAGGCCAGCTCTCTGCTGTGGCCCGGGAGTGCAGTGGAGGATGGCCCAAGTGCTTGGGCCCTGCACCCCATGGGAGACCAGGAGGAAGCACCTGGCTCCTGGCTTTGGATCAGCGCGGTACACCAGCCGCAGCGGCCACTGGGGGGGTGAACCAACGGAAAAGGAAGACCTTTCTCTCTCTCTCTCTCTCTCTCACTGTCCACTCTGCCTGTAAAAAAAAAAAGAAAAGAAAATGCATGTTATGAAAAAGCAATGCATGGATTTCAAATTTATTTTGCATCAAAATGAACATTTTTTAATGTCATTTTTCACAAACTTTTTTAAAAGATTATTTATTTGAGAGGCAGAATTACAGAGATGCAGAGAGAGAGGCAGAGAGAAAGGGAAAGAGAGAGAGAGAGGTCTTCCATCTGCTGGTTCACTCCCCAATTGGCTGCAATGGCTGGAGCTGGGCCGATCCAAAGCCAAGAGCCAGGAGCTTCCTCTAGGTCTCCCACATGGGTATAGGGACCCAAGGACTTGAGCCATCTTCCACTGTTTTCCCAGGCCACAGCAGAGAGCTGGATCAGCAATGTAGCAGCTGGGACTAGAACCAGTGTCCATATGGGTACCGGCACCACAGATGGAGGATTAACCTACAGCACCGCAGCGCCAGCCCCCTGGCTTCTTTAGTTAACGAATCATATTTTAGAAACTAAGACTGGATAGTAGATGTGTTCATTGCCACTGTTTATACTCTGTCCCGGGAGATACTTCTAGGCAACCTGAAGGTACTTCAAAAGGTTTGTGAAAAATGAATTTCAAAGGTAAGTTTATTTTGGGGGTAAAATTTTTTGAAATCTTCAAAAAATTCAGAGAAAATGCATATTACTAAAAAACTATGTTATGTGTAGATTTCAAACAAATTTCTTTTTTTTTTCCCACCAAAATAAACTTATCTTGTGCTGTGAGCCTTTGGCCCAACAGTTAACTGTCTGGAATGCCCACATCGCGGATCTAGGGTGCCTGGGTTCAAGTCCCAACTCTGCTCCAGCTTCCTGCTAATGTGCACCCTGGGAGGCAGCAGTGATGGCTCAGATGGTTGGGTCCCTGCCACCCATGTGAGAGATGCAGATTGAATTCCCTGCTCCTGGCTTTGGCATGGCCCAGCCTGGCTGCTGTGGGCATTTGGGGAGTAAATCTATCAAATAAAAAGCAACAAAGATGTGGAGGGGAAGATAGAATGGGAACTACAACAAATAACTATGTTACAAATGAATCCTGGCCAGCACTGTGGCATAATAGGTTAACCCTTTGCCTACGGTGCTGGCATCCCAAATGAGCACTGGTTCGAGTCCTGGCTACTCCTCTTCCAATCCAGCTCTCTACTGTGGCCTGGGAAAGCAGTAGAAGATGGCCCAAGTCCTTGGGCCCCTGCACCCACGTGGGAGACCTGGAAGAAGCTCCTCACTCCTGGCTTTGGATCGGCCCAGCCCTGGTGGCCAGCAGATGGAAGACCTCTCTCTCTCTCTCTCTCTCTCTCTCCCCCTTTCTCTCTGCCTCTCTCTCTCTTTGCATCTCTGTAATTCTGCCTCTCAAAGAGGAAGACCGCTTTCTCCAACTCTCCCTTTCTCTGTCTGTAACTCTGCCTCTCAAATAAATAAATCTTAAAAAAATGAATCATAATCATACTAACTAGGATAGGGAAGAAAAGAGTTAATCTAAATTGCTAAGGAAAATAGTACTTAAATATTAATTAGTACTAAATAGTGTTTAGTATTAAATAGTACTTTAAATATTGTGAAGCTCAAAACAAAAAGAAGCGTTCAAAAAGAAGCATAAATTTCTTTTATAGGTATTGGTTAAGAACTCTGAAACTATTTTGGCTTTATAATAAAGTTAAACAAGGCCAGCGCCGTGGCTCACTTGGCTAATCCTCCACCTGCAGCGCCAGCACACCGGGTTCTAGTCCCGGTCGGGGCGCCGGATTCTGTCCCGGTTGCCCCTCTTCCAGGCCAGCTCTCTGCTGTGGCCAGGGAGTGCAGTGGAGGATGGCCCAAAGTGCTTGGGCCCTGCACCCCATGGGAGACCAGGAGAAGCATCTGGCTCCTGCCTTCGGATCAGCGCAGCGTGCCGGCCACAGTGGTCATTTTGGGGGTGAACCAACGGAAGGAAGACCTTTCCTCTCTCTCTCTCTCTCTCTCTCACTGTCTAACTCTGCCTGTCAAAAAAAAGAAAAATAAAGTTAAGTAAGTAAATCTGTCGGAGGAATATTGCTAGGTTTTTCATTGTTGGAGAAAGGTTAGGCTGAATTCTCTGGTGCTAGAAGTATCAATATGTATTTATATTTTAAACACATAAGTGCAGCTATAGCAATAGAAATGTGTGTATATGTGCATTAACATATGCATACAAAAACAAGGGGACTTCAAAAAGTTCATGGAAAATGGAATTTGAAGATTTTCTTTAAATTTTGAAAGGCAGAGAGAGACATATAAGAACGATCTCCCGTCCACTAGTTACCTCCCCAAATGTCCACAGCTGTCAGGCTGGGCCAGGCTGAAGCCAGGAGCCTGGAACTAAATCTGATTCTCCCATGTGGGTAGCAGAGACCCACGTACCCGAGCCATTATCCTTGTCTTCCAGGGTGCACACTAGCAGAAGCTGGATTGGAACCAGAGGAGCCAGGACTCAGACAAGCACTCTGAAATGGAACGTGGGTATCTCATGTGGTGATCTATCTGCCATGACCAATGCCTACTCTTTGGTTGATTTTTGCAGTTCGTTTTTGTTGTGCCATCCCGTGCTTCTGACAGATGCTTAGAATCTGGTATCTCACCACAATTCCATGTAGAAAATTTCATTGCGCTCAAAACTTCCTCATGTTCCTCCTTTACAGTCAGACAGTGCCTTTAAAATGTGCGGAAAAGGGGTTCGCCACCTAGCATGCCATATGCAGTCAGGCACTCTGTTGTGAGGGTGGAGTTTTTAGACAAGCTAGTATTTAGAAAATTCACTTTTCATTAAGTTTTACTTAAGTTTGAAACTACTTCAGGATATGCTCCAGCAAGACAACAACAACACAAAGTAAAATAAGAAAGCAGAAGACATAGGGTGCAGGGAACAGTGGATCCCTGCCTAGGAAGAAATTTAGTATGTGACTAGCAGGTCTGTAAAATCAACAGTGAAGATGACATTAAAACACCCTGGAAGCAAGAAAAAAAAAGAGAGGACTTGGTAAAGAAGTTGATATAACATTTGAAAATGATTAGTGAAATGTAGATGACAGGGTAAGAGAAAAATACAGGCAGTTTTTTTATATGTCTTATCATTTTATTTACATCATAAAATAATTATCAAGCATGAATATAGTATATCAGCAATATTATTATAAAAAATTACAGCTAAGACCTTGGTAGCTTGTAATAGAAATGATAGTCTAACTGTACCTTTTTAAATTAAAAGTCTGTATATGTTCCCAAAATAGGTCTAGGATGTAAAATCATATTAGTAGTAAAATCAGATTTTTTGGTGTGGTAGTGATTGCAATCATGGTCTCCAATCACATTCTTTAGAAAATTTGGGTGAATTTCTATTATTTCTTGTTCCTACTTAGCCTCCTAATTTCTACCTTGAACGCAAAATCCCCATAATCAAATTCCTCACTGTTTTGCCTGATTTAAAAGTTCTATATACATGAGTTAAATATTAACATCCAATACAGAAAAGTTATCTCACAGTATGTGTTTAAATGAGCCCGCACACTCGGATCTGGCTGAAAAGCCCATGAGAGTATTTCAGGCATGGAAAGCCAAGGCACTCTGGCAAAAAGATCTCTGTGAGTGAGATCCCAGTGGAAAGAACAGGTCTTCAAAGAGGGAGGTGCCTTTCTCTGAAGGGAGGAGAGAACCTCCACTTTGACTATGACCTTGTCTAAACAAGATAAGAGTCGGAGAACTCAAGGGGCTTCCATAGCCTTGGAAACTCATGACTGGAGCATGGGGAGATTACTGATGCCATAGACAGGAGTGTCAATTGGTAAAGTCAACAACAGGAGTCACTGTGCACTTACTCCTCATGTAGGATCTCTGTCCTTAATGTGCTGTACACTGAGGCTTAATGCTATAACGAGTACTCAAACAGTATATTTCACTTTGTGTTTCTATGGGGGTGCAAACGATTGAAATCTTTACTTAATGTACACTAAACTGATCTTCTGTAAAAAAAAAAAAAAAAAGAAATTATCGATTCCCAACTTGACTCTCACTGGGATTAAACATGACAATAGGTCTGATCTGATTTCATCATGATTTAAAAAAAAAAATCATCTATTATTTTTCACTTTATGTTTCTGTGTGGGAACAAACTGTTGAAATCCTTACTTAAGGTATACTAAGCTGATCTTCTGTATATTAAGATAATCGAAAATGAATCTTGATGTGAATGGAAGGGGAGAGGGAGTGGGAAAGGGGAGGGTTGTGGGTGGGAGGGACGGTATGGGGGGGAAAGCCATTGTAACCCATGAGTCGTACTTTGAAAATTTATGTTCATTAAATAAAAGATAAAAAAAAAAAAGAAAAAAAAATAAATGAGCCCGCACAGAAATGATGAATGAATTGAAAATAATGTTAAACATCGTGTTTCAACTGTAGAGGAAGATGACTATATGTCGTTTGCGAAGACTCCTTCAAGAAGAGGGTTACATTACTTTGCTGCACCTAGAAATAATTTGGGATCCAAACAGTGGATGATTTACCTTGAGATGTCATTACACAGAACATGCACAGCTCATCTGGCAACCACATGATTTCTACTTCACAAGGCAGAGCCATACAGTAAGTGTGGAAGTCCAAGCCCTGTCTCAATTTTTTGTCAGTTTCTACCTAAATTTCATTCAAATCCATACCAACTGGAATTTAAAGATTTTTTTCCTCTGGTCAGTGAAAATATTTACACAATTCATCTATCTATGAAATGTTTTTAAATGACATTAAACTATATATATTTATGGAGTACTGTATGATTTTTCAAATATGCATACATTATGCACCATTCAAACCAGGGTAAACATATCTCAACTAAAAATTTATCGTGTGTTTATGGTGAAAATATCCAAAATCCTTTCTTCTTTTTTTAATTTTTATTTTTTTCTTTTTATTATTTAATAAATGTGAATTTACAAAGCGCAACTTTTGTATTGTTGTGGCTTCCCCCCCAACCTCCCTCCCTCCCGCGGCCCTCCCCTCTCTCATTCCCTCTCCCATCCCGCCCTTCGTCGAGTTTCATTTTCAGTTACCTTCATATACAGAAGATCAACTTAGTATACACTAAGCAAGGATTTCAACAGGCTGCCCTCACACAACCGCACAAGGTGTAGGGTATTGTTTGACTAGTAGTGTTGTCTTTAAGTTTCATAGTAAAACACATTATGGACAGAGATCCTACGTGGGGAGCCTGTACCCAGTGACTCCCATTGTTGATTTAACAATTGGCACTCTTATTTATGGCATCAGCAATCACCCGAGGCTCTTGCCATGAGCTGTCTAGGCTATGGAAGCCCCTTGAGTTCACCAACTCTGAACTTGTTTAGTCAAGGCCGTATCACAGTGGAGGTTCCTTCCTCCCTTCGGAGAAAGGCGCCTCCCTCCTTGATGGCCTGTTCCTTCCACTGGGGTCTTGTTCACCAGGATATTTCATTTAGATTGTTGGCAATTAATTCTAAGATCTAGGAAACAGAGAATCTTTGTAAGAGCTTTGTAATCACTGTATATTACTGCACCTGCAGAGAATATTATCATAGACATGAACACAAACTCTGATTATTGATTTAATTCAGGTGGTGGTATATTAGGAATATGGGTGAGGGGAGGTATCAGTGGTGCAGGGGAGCTAAATCCTTAACAGAAATCAAGAAATAGCAGCCTAAGCAAATTGGAATTGGAGCAATTACTGGTAGCTTAAGTGATGAAGTAATTAATAAGAGGGAGTTGAGAGTGATCATGCCAATAAGGAATAGTAAAACACATTTTAGGGGCCAGCACTGTGGCGTAGTGGGTAAAGCAGTGCTGGCATCCCATGTGGGCTCCAGTTCAAGTCCCGACTGCTTCACTTCCCATCCGGCTCTCTGCTATGGCCTGAAAAAGTAGTAGAAGATGCCCAGGTCCTTGGGCCCCTGCACCTGCATGTGAGACCCAGAAGAAGCTCCTGGCTCCTGGCTTCAGGTCAGTGCAGCTCTGGCTGTTGTGGCCATCTGGGGAGTGAACCAACAGATGGAAGACCTCTCTCTCTGCCTCTCCTTCTCTCTCTCTATAACTCTGACTTTCAAATACATCTTTTAAAAAATACATTTTACTGAAGATTCAATGCATGAAAAACAGGTCAAAAATATTATGCATCCTGTTTTCAAAAGCTCAGTGTTACAGATCTGAGCCAACGTCAGCAGCGGATTAAGACATGTCTGTTGGTATAAAAAGGGCTTTCTTTGAAGCCAGAGCAATTTTTATAAAGATAAAGATGCAGCTCAAGCCTTAGGAAGTAGCAAGTCAGGATGATATCCTGCCAAATCCATCAAAGAGGTTGAACTTCTGAGAATGCAAGGATGATCTGTTTATTATCTTCCAGATTAGAAAGAAACCTGGCACACGTACTTGTGACCTCCTTGTTGGCTTGAATGAGAAATGTGACTAGGAGACTGTTAATGAGGTAGTTGTTTATAGGCTGTTTCCTGGACACAAAAGGGGTCTTATCTGGGATGCCCCTTGCACGTCTGCACCTGGGGCACCTCAGACAATGGTGAGTTCACAGAATGCGCAATTGGAGCTCCTGGAATTGCAAAGGAAGGCGGTCTTGATTGTGAGGGGGATGCAGCAGGACTGACACTTCAGAAAGCTCCGTGCTGGCTGCAGGGGGTCCTGTGGGCTGGGAAGGGACCTTGTGCAGGGGCGTGAGAGGCAGGTCAAGTGCATTGCTTCTGTACACCTGAGGGTGCACCTGTACGGTACACCTGAGGGTCAAACCCCTCCAGGTCTCCCTGTGGGAGCTGCAGCCACGTAGTCTCCTGATTGGCTATTAGATGAGGCATAGTCACAGAAACCTTGGCAGATCTGTGAACAATTCAGCTACGTTCCAGCCGGCGAGAGGAGAGGAGGGCCATCTGGGGAGGATCACCTGGGAGAAAGCACTTCCACGTGGGAGGGAGGTGTTACTCTCACTGTGCGATTGCCTGGCCTTTCATTTTGACTGTTCCGCGAAGTGCCATATCTTGGCGGGAAAGTGCACCTGTTACAAACAGCGTGATGGATTGTTCCTGATTGCTTTTTTAAAGATAAAAGCCAAAAAGCCAAGCGAGACATAGAAAACAGCTTGGGAGAGACCGTATTCTCTGTCACCAGCTAGTGAGGGAAGGGTGTGACGCTCCAGATGTGATGGCCAGAGGTGCCCGTGGCTCTGGGGACTTCCTCCTAGAATTGTCTCCACTCCGGGAAGGAGCCGTCAGGGCTTCCCCAGGCACGACCTCCTGCCAGGATGCCCACGGTAATGGCCGTGCTGGACAAATGCGACACCCGGGAAGGCAGTGGAAGTCTTCAGGTCCAGGTTCTGAAAGAAATAGGACTGTGAGAGAGGGAATAAAACACCAAGAAGTTGCTGTGGATTTCCTATGAGACTCAAGGATTGTTTCTATCCCATGATTACTCCCATGATTCAGGTAAGTGCGAGAAAGCTGATCACTACCCTTCCTAAAGCCATTCCGTGACTATCTGATACACAGAGAATAAAACCTGGTCACCCAATCCCGGTCTTCAGCGTCAGGTTTTCTCACCTTTGCTGCTGCTTCTCCCCTCTCTTACTTCTCTATGCCAATCCCCCGGCTGCCATGCTGCGCCTTGGCTGTGCCTCAGGGCCTTTGCACCTGCTGTTTCCCCTGCCTGAGGCTCTCTGTAGGATCAGCTGTTTCGATTCTTTGCTTACATGTCACCTGTTCAGTGGATCCTCTGTCTACACAACACAGAGTCCCTTCTCCCAAATGACCCCTGTCTCATTGTCCTACTTTTGCTGAATAACTCACAGCTTGCACACTCTTGTGTTGACTTCCTAATGTGCTCACTTGCCTCTTGACTGTCTCTCCTTTCTAGAATCTCAAGTCTGTAATGGCAAAGACCTCATTGTCCTCACTCACGGCTGCAACCCAGTCCCTATGACTTGTACATAACTGGTGCTTAGTAAGCAAATGTTAAGTGAATGAATGAATCATCTGCATATATGCATATCCATTCGACTAAGGTGTTTGTAGAGTGAGTCCCTGTCTTTCTCCTCTGCAAGATATCTCAGTGTATAAATCCCCAGACAGCCCTAGCAAGGTTACCAGAATCTCTATTCGTTTTCTATTGCTGTGTAACAATTTGCTACAAATTTGGCAACTTAAAACCATGCACATTTATTCCCTCACAGTTCGTGTGGATTAGGCTTAGCTCCATCCTCTGCTCTGGGGTCTCTCAAGAGGCTGCCATCAAGAGGGAGGTTGGGGCTGTGGTCTACAAGGACTGGCCGGGAAAGGATCTGCTTCCAAGCCCACATGGGAGTTGGCAGAATTCAGTTTCTTGCAGTTATAAGAACGAGGTTTCTGCTTGGTTATTGACTGAGTGCTACCACTGGTTTCTGGCTTATTGCTGGCTACAGACCATTCTCAGTTCCCTAGCATGGAGGCCCTCCCACATGGCTGCCTGCTGGCCCAGGCATGGTGGATATAGAATCTTAAGTAACAGTCATGGAAGTGAGGGATCATCAAGTTTGCCATATTCTATTGGGTTAAAGCAAGTCATTAGTCTGGACCACACTCAGGGGAGGGGCTCAGAGGAGGGTGGGCTCACCAAGAAGTAGGCATCACCATAGGCCGTCTTGGAAGCTGTTCACCACCGTTGGCCTTCTGACTTCCAAGGGAGGACCCTCCGCTAAGCCCCTCCTAAAATTCATTTGCTGCCTCCCAAGGGACCAAGAGTCTCATCCCATCACAGCAGCTGTCCGAAATCCGGAATCTTACCATCTAAATCAGGAACTTCACTCTACTATTTAAAAAAACTAGGGTGATGGGGCTGGCATGTGACATAGTGGGTCAAGGTACCACCTGAGACATCAGCATTCCATATGGGCACTGGTTCGAGACCTGGCTGCTCCACTTCCAGACCAGCTCCCTGCTGATGCACCTGAGAAAGCAGCAGAGGAAAGCCCAGGTGCTTGGGCTCCTGCCATCCACGTGGGAGACCCTGATGAAGCTCCTGGCTCCTGGCTTCAGCCTGGCCCAGCCCTGGTTGTTGCAGCCATTTGGGGGGGGGGGGCAATGAACCAGCAGGAACTCTGCCTTTCAAATAGAGAGAGAGAGAGAGAGAGAGAGAGAGAGAGAGAGGGAGATAGAGAGAGATTCTATTCTATTCTGTTCTGTTGTATTCTATTCTATTCGCTGGTTCACTCCCTAGATGGTTCTAGCAGCTGGGTGGCTGAGCCAGGCCAAAGCCAGGAGCCAAGAGCTTCTCGCAGGTCTCTGACGTGGGTTGCAGCCCAAACATGTGGGCCATCTTCCACTGCTTTTCCCAGGCCATTAGCATGAACTTATTTAAATTGCACTCTCACCATGATTTAGGTACTATATTTTTTAAGATTTATATTTATTTATTAAAAACAAATAATAGAGAGCATGCATTTACAGCTGAGTAGCTTTAGCAGCTTGCTTCCTACACGTAGGGTCTGGGGAGTCCAAATAATTCACTCTGTACTTTCTCTTATTATTTCTCAAATATTTCACTCTGTACTTTCTCTGTACTTTTCTTGATGGTATTTTTGCCAAAATCATTTTCTCGAAACTTTGTAGGACTCCCATGGGTCTCATTCACTGAAAGCCACTCCTACTGATCTTTTTAAAGGTAAGCCCTTCTCTCCCTTAGAGTCTTGCTGAGCTGGCTGGGGAGCCAGGATCCCAGGCTGCCCACTGTCTCTCTAGCACCTGCTTTTTTTTTTTTTTTTTTGGACAGACAGAGTGGACAGTGAGAGAGAGAGAGACAGAGAGACAGAGAGAAAGGTCTTCCTTTTTGCCGTTGGTTCACCCTCCAATGGCCGCTGCGGCCAGTGCGCTGTAGCCGACGCACCGCGCTGATCCGATGGCAGGAGCCAGGTACTTATCCTGGTCTCCCATGGGGTGCAGGGCCCAAGCACTTGGGCCATCCTCCACTGCACTCCCTGGCCACAACAGAGAGCTGGCCTGGAAGAGGGGCAACCAGGACAGAATCTGGCACCCCGACCGGGACTAGAACCCGGTGTGCCGGCACCGCAAGGCGGAGGATTAACCAAGTGAGTCGTGGCGCCGGCCTTTTTTTTTCTTAATAGGTTGTTAGGTGCAAGAAAAGCCACAGAGTGATAGTTATCTTTTTGGGTAAGGTTGATACTGTTGTCCTAACCCTGTTATTCAATCATCCTTAGTTAGATTTATCTTCTTTGCATATTCATTTGCCTTTTGGGGTTTCATATCTTTCAGCTGAGTGAACAGGACACATTTTCTTGACCCCAAGCCACTGGCTGTGGATTCTGGGGTTCCTGAGAAACACCGGCTCAGAGAAGACATAATTGGATGATGCTGGTTTGGGGTGGGGGCTGGGGGATTGGACATTTGCAGATTTGTAACTCATCTGTGAACATGAGGACTGCCCGGGGTGGGGGCCTTCGGGCCCCTGCCTACATGTCTCCTCCAGTGACATTTAAACAGGATGAGCAGTTTCTGTGACGACTGTCCCCTGCAGTGGCAGCCCGGGCACCCAGGCATCCCGACAATGACAGGCTACAGGCCGGAAAGCCCTCCTGGTATTCCTGTTTTCTTGGTGCCAAGCCAACTTGTCAGTGGATGCCATGGCCCGTGTCCACTCCTGGGGGTACATTCTGATGGTGTGCTGCGGGGTCCCAGCTGGGGGCCTGACCCCAGCTCCGGAGTGTTGCTTGGCATTCATGCGTGGTCTCATCTGATCCGGAATGTTTCTCCCGAGCAGATACAAAAATGACAACTCTTTGGACGTGTGAATGCCCTGAGGACCGGCCTGTGTCACTTGGTCTGTATCTCTCGAGCGTGATGTGGCGTGACGTCGTGAGTACCACAGGCGTCTCCCTCACATCCATCTCAGCTGACTGGGCCGTGGTCTTTTCTGTGTCGGCCACTGTGACCGCAGGAGCCACCTGCAACTCTGACGGATGTTTCTTGTTCGTCCAGGCCAGTGTAGTCTTCGGTTCTAGCCAGGAGCCTGGTCTCACCGTTTTTTTTTTTTTTTTTTTAAGATTTATTTATTTATTTGAGTTACACAGAGAGAGGAGAGGGAGAGAGGGACAGAGAGGTCTTCCATCTGCTGGTTCACTCCCTAATTGTCCGCAATGGCCAGAGCTACGCGGATCCGAAGCCAGGAGCTAGGGGCTTCTTCCGGGTCTCCCACAGTGGGTGTAGGGGCCCAAAGACTTGGGCCATCTTTTACTGCTTTCTCAGGCCATAGCAGAGAGCTGGATCGAAAGTAGAGCAGCTGGTCTCAAAGCGGCGCCCATGTGGAAGGCCGGCGCTTCAGGCCAGGGTGTTAACCTGTTATGCCACAGCGCCGGCCCCTGGTCTCCACTGTTAACGTGATTATATTCTTTCTTTTTTAAAGGATTCGTTTTTTTTTTTTTTTTTTTTTTTTTTTATTTCCCTCAGAGGAAAGCTCCTTCGATCATGGGTGGCCTGGCTTTGTATTTATGCCTGAGAGCCTTTGTCCAACTTTCTAATCAACTTTAATTAAAACTCATTATCTGTTTTCCTTTTGTAAAAACTGTGGACAAGAGACAGAGCTTCCAGGGACAGCATCATATGGGTAGCAATAATTTTAGTTGATGTGAGAGACAGGCAGTCTTGGAATCTCTTGCTAAGTAGAACATGCCAATTCTATGTGTTTTTTTTTTTTTTTTTAAAGATGGAGAAAGACAATTCTTATTAACTCTGTAAGAGCAGGTTCCTATTCAGGCCAAGTTGTTTCACGTTATCTCTGATCATCAAGACTGAAGTGTAGCTTGTCCAGAGAAAAAGAAGCGGCTGGGTTTGCAAAGACAAAGTGTGTCTTGATTCCTGCCCGTCTCCTCTTTTTTTTTTTTTTTTTCTTTGACAGGCAGAGTGGACAGTGAGAGAGAGACACAAAGAGAAAGGTCTTCCTTTTGCCGTTGGTCGTGCTGCTCTGAAGCCAGGAGCCAGGTGCTTCTCCTGGTCTCCCATGGGGTGCAGGGCCCAAGCACTTGGGCCATCCTCCACTGCACTCCCAGGCCACAGCAGAGAGCTGGCCTGGAAGAGGGGCAACCGGGACAGAATCCGGCGCCCTGACCGGGACTAGAACCCGGGGTGCTGGCGCTGCAAGGTGGAGGATTAGCCTAGTGAGCCGCGGCACCGGCCTTGTCTCCTCTTAAGCGCGGTTGAACTCTGCTCTGTTCTCTTCTCCTATTGAGTGTACTGACTTGAACAGAGCTCTGCCCAGGAATGTCCGCCAAGACCTGAGAATGTGACTTTATTTGCAAAGAGTCTTTGCAGATGTAATTAAGATATGACCTTGAGATGAGAGCTTAGATTTAGCCTGGACCTTAAATTCAATGACAGGGGCCCTTGTAAGAGAAAGAGAGGGCAACAGACACACAGACATGATGGGAAGACAGAACAGACTTATGTAGCCCCAGGCCAACGAACGTCAAGGGTTGCCAGGGGCCTTCAGAAACCAGGAGACAGACAGGGAACCGATTCTGTTCAGAGGCACCAGCAAGAACTAACCCTTCCATCACCTTGAGTCTGGATTTCAGAACTGTGAAAGGATTAACGATGGTCCTTGATGCATTATGCCAGCAGAGATGTGAGACTTTGCAGTATCATTTGGTATGAGGGGATGATCTGTCTTCCCTTTAAGAGTAAGAATTAGCTGGCGCTGTGGCTCAATAGGCTAATCCTCCGCCTTGCGGCGCCGGCACACCGGGTTCTAGTCCCGGTCGGGGCGCTGGATTCTGTCCCGGTTGCCCCTCTTCCAGGCCAGCTCTCTGCTGTGGCCAGGGAGTGCAGTGGAGGATGGCCCAAGTGCTTGGGCCCTGCACCCACATGGGAGACCAGGAGAAGCACCTGGCTCCTGCCTTCGGATCAGCACGGTGTGCCGGCTGTAGTGCGCCGGCTGCAGTGGCCATTGGAGGGTGAACCAACGGCAAAGGGAGACCTTTCTCTCTGTCTCTCTCTGTCCACTCTGCCTGTCAAAAAAAAAAAAAAAAGAGTAAGACTTGGGTGCTGGCTCTGTGGCGTACTGGGTAAAGCTGCCGCCTGCAGTGCCAGCATCCCATAAGGACTCTGGTTCAAGTCTTGGCTGCTCCACTTCTGATCCAGCTCTGCTATGGCCTGGGAAAGCAGTAGAAGTTGGCCTAAGACCTTGGGCCCCTGCACCCATGTGGGAGACCTGGAGGAAACTCCTGGCTCCTGCCTTCAGATCAGCACAGCTCCAGCTGTTGTGGCCAACTGGGGAGTGAGCTAGTGGATGGAAGATCTCTCTCTCTCTCTCTGCGTTTCCTTCTCTCTCTGTGTAACTCTATCAAATAAATAAATAAATCCTTAAAGAAGAGAAAGATTTGCAGATCACAGAAAGTTATGTGGGGCCGTGATGTCATCAGTCTAGAATGGCTCTTGCAAGGTCTTTGAAACCACACAGTGAGAGGCTGCATTGGTCCCATAACACCAGGCATTTTGTTGAGAGAGCATCATGGGAGTGTACGTCTTAGGAGAGACGACTCCATGCTGGCTGGCCGGCTGGGAGACCAGCTCCTGCTGAGACAAGATTTGATTGCACCTGCATAGTTGCAGAGGAACGTGGCAACAACCCTGGCCAGGGGCGAGACTGGAATGGAATGGAAAACTGGCGGAGGGTTGGACTGCACCCTTCCCCCTGTGGAACCGTCAAAGATCCATGCACAGGCATGTGTTCGTTATTAGCCGGCCAATGCAGAGGCTACGCCTTGCCAGCTTACAAGTAAAGGCAGAAGATCTGTGTGGGGAGGTGGGGGGTGCTGGGGGTGAGGGGGCAGTTGGGCAGGAGAGGGGCTGCGTGTGCACCCATGTGATGAAGAGCGGACGTCGCCGCTTCCTCCTCAACAACTTGCCCTGTTGTGGTCTGTGGCATGGAGATGGTTGCAGTGCAGCCTGGGACTCCCAAGCATAAAGAGAGTCCTATAGATTCAAAAGTAATTTTTGCAACAAAATGAGCTTGTATTTAAATTATATTTTTCATGAATTTTTTTTTGACGTAGCCTTGCCTTTGTTTTTTCAACTGCTCAACACCTGAACCCCTGTATGAGCCTTGGGAGAATGCATGGAACTCATGTCCCGCCCCTTTCCTGGGCTGTAGAGCCCAGAGTGATTCCTCCAGAGCAGGAATTCATTTATTCAGTTATTCATGCTGTGAGGGGGTTCCATTGGGACCATTTGAGGTCCAGTGAGGGCAGATAAGCAGAGCGGTTCGGTGTCAGGGGGTGGAGGTGACAGAATTTTCCAGGGCCGTATCGTGTCACCCTGAGTGTCAGTCCTGAGCTGTAAGGTCTGAACCCAATCTCCAATTTTTTCCTCCATTTTTTTGAATCTCCCAGAGTTGGCTTCTTTTGTTTGTACAACTGTGTAATTTTGTGTAAATTAAACTTTCTGGAATTCAATTTAAAATTAAGCTTTTTGGAGCTCTGGGATGACAGATCGGAAGCTGGAGGGATCGAGGCTGTGGGGTCAGACAACAAGAACGATATGTGTTACTGGAAGACTAGACTTAAAAAGTAGTCATTGGGGCCGGCACTGTGGTGTAGTGGGTAAAACTGCTACCTGCAACACCGGCATCCCACATGAGCACTCTCGGCTGCTCCACTTCTGATCCAGCTCTCTGCTATGGCCTGGGAAAGCAGTAGAAGATGGCTCAAGTCCTTGGGCCCCTGCACTCACATGGGAGACCTGGAAGAAGCTCCTGGCTCCTGGCTTCGGATCAGCGCAGCTCTGGCCGTTGTGGCCAATTGGGGGAGTGAGTGAACCAGCAGATGGAAGATCTCTCTCTCTCTCTCTCTCTGCCTCTCTGTAACTCTGCCTTTCAAATAAATAAATAAATATTAAAAAAAAAAAAAAGCAGTCACTGGGCGGTGTTTGGCCCAGCAGGTAGAGGGTCTATATCCTATACCGGAGCACCTGATTTTGATACCAGCTTCTAGCTCCTGACTCCAGCTTCCTGCCAATACAGTCCCTGAGGGAAGCAAGCGAAGGCTGAGATAGTTGGGTTCCTCTGCTACCTGCGTAGGAGACCTGGATTGAGTTCCCAGCTCCTGGCCAAACGTTCTCAACCCTGCACCAGCAGAATAAATGCACACAGATTGGGAGCAAGACTTTTTTTTAAAGGTTTTATTTGTTTATTTGAAAGAGTTACACACAGAGAGAAGGAGAGGCAGAGAGAGAGAGAAAGAGAGAGAGGTCTTCCATCCACTGGTTCACTCCCCAGTTGGCTGCAGTGTCTGGAGACGGGCCAATCCAGAGCTAGGAGCTTCTTCTGGGTCTCCCACGCAGGTGCAGGGGCCCAAGGACTTGGGCCATCTTCTACTGCTTTCCCAGGCCACAGCAGAGAGCCAGATCAGAGTGGAGCAGCTGAGACTAGAACCAGTACCCATATGGGATGCCGGCACTGCAGGTGGTGGCTTTACCCGCTATACCACAGCGCTGGTCGCGGGAGAAAGACTTTTATTGACTGTAATAAGATTTTTAATTTGTACTTTTAACATAGTGTAAATGCATTACTTTGCCAGAAAAGAGGATTCATAAGATTTGGGTTCTCTTTATCCAGTAAAATATGATATGTAATACATAAATATGCAAAACCTCTTCCTCTCTAGTCATTTCTCTAACTAGAATTTTAAGAACTCAGCCTTAGAATGTAATGTTTTTTAGCTTAAAGGCCCTGAGAAGATGAGATGTGCAGAGTGGGGAGACAGCTAAGAACCATAGGATCACTCACACTGCTTGCCAGGCCCATAAGTAATGTTTGGATTTTATCCCAAGAGCAATGCAGTTACCAAGGGCTTAGAAGGGGGAGGACCAAGTCCAATTCCTGTTTTTGACTTTGCTGCTTTGGTCATTTCTTTTGTAGAGGAAGCAAGTCATTTGGCCCTCCTAAGACCGAATCACAAATGATAATAAATTGACCTTATTGCAGTGCAAATCCCTTCTTGCAACTTAAATAAGGGGGCTGTGCTGTGGTGTAGAAGGTTAAGCATCCGCTTGCGACTCCGGCATCCCATATGGGCACTGGTTTGAGTCCCAGCTGCTCAACTTCTGATCCAGCTCTCTGCTGTGGCCTGGGAAAGCAGTGGAAGATGGCCTGGGTCCTTGGACCCCTGCACCTGCGTTGGAGACCCGGAAGAAGCTCCTGGCTCCTGGTTTTGGATAAGCTCTGCTTTAGAGTCTAGAGTCCCACTAGTTCACAGCCTGACAGGCAGCAGCAGGTACTGGGTAACGGCCACCGACAGGAGAGAGCTGGATCGAGCTCCTAGCTCCTTGTTTCAGCCTGACCTGGCTCTGGCTACTGCAGGTGTTTAGGGAGTGAATCCGTGAAATGAAGATCTCTGTCTTTCTGGTCTCTCTGCCTTTCAAATTAAAAAAAAAATTAATTAATTAATAATACTTGTTTCACTTAAGAATGTCTTTGAAAAAAACAACAGTAAAAATCATTCCTTTTGCTAAATTCCAGCGCTTGAATCCATTTCCATGGTTTGTGATGACCTGTGAAGTTTGCACAAAGTGCTTTTGCTTCTTGTTGGAATATGCCGGTTGGGGGCCAGCGTTGTAGCATCGTAGCAGGGAAAGCCGCCGCCTGCAGTGCCGACATCCCACAGCGGCTTGAGTCCTGGCTGCCCCACTTCTGATCCAGATCTCTGCTATGGCCTGGGGAAGCAGTGGAAAATGGCCCAAGTCCTTGAGCGTCTGCACCCATGTGGGAGACCGGGAAGAAGCTCCTGGCTCCTGACTTTGGATTGGCTCAGCCCTGGCCATTGCGGCCAGTTAGGGAGTGAATCATTGGATGGAAGACTTTCTCTCTCTCTCTCTCTCTCTCTCTCTCTCTCTCTCTCGCTTTCTCTCTCTCTGCCTCTCTGTAATTCTGCCTTTCAAATAAATAGATAAAAAAAATTAAAAAAAAAAAGAAATATGCTGGTTGTCCTGAGGAAAAACATTTGTGTGACTGAGTTGAGCTCACTCAGCTTGGCTGTTATTCACCCCAGCTGAATTAGCTGTCTTGGTGTTTTTTTTTTTTTTTTTTTTTTTTTTTTTTGACAGGCAGAGTGGACAGTGAGAGAGAGAGACAGAGAGAAAGGTCTTCCTTTGCCGTTGGTTCACCCTCCAATGGCCGCTGCGGCCGGCGCGCTGCGGCCGGCGCACCGCGCTGATCCGATGGCAGGAGCCAGGAGCCAGGTGCTTTTCCTGGTCTCCCATGGGGTGCAGGGCCCAAGCACTTGGGCCATCCTCCACTGTGCTCCCTGGCCACAGCAGAGAGCTGGCCTGGAAGAGGGACAACCGGGACAGAATCCGGCGCCCTGACCGGGACTAGAACCTTGTGTGCCGGCGCCGCTAGGCGGAGGATTAGCCTAGTGAGCCGCGGCGCCGGCCGCTGGCTTGTTTTCATGGTACACCATTTTTACTCGCAAGAAGGACAGATAAACTGTGGTTATTTGGAACTGGATACTTGGCAGACATTTTCTAGAAAATGAACCAAGTAACTCATCCCTTCAAGGAAAGTAACTGACAGTATCTGTTGTTTATAATAAAATTCAGGCTTCCAAGGGAGACCTAGGGTTTTGAAAAACTGCTTTCTACTGCTGTGAGCTTGACAGTTTCCAAAAACTCAAAGACTTTTCTAGAGAGAGTACTGCTAATATTAGTGAATGGAATTTTCTTGACATTGTATGACAAAATATGTGAGCACTTGAGTGATTTACACAATCCAGTGAACTAAGGTTTTCTAAACGGTAGATGCAAGATGTGAAAAACTATGCGTCTGTTAATTAAAAATGAATCTCAATGAAAAATGGGATGGGATAGGGAGTAGGAGATGGGATGGTTTGTGGATGGGTGGGTGGTTATGGGGGTTTTTGGAGGAAAAACACTATAATCCAAAAGTTGTACTTTTAAAATTTATATTTATTAAATAAAAGTTTTCTATTAAAAAAAAACTATGCATCTAAAGGATTCTTTCACAGTGCAAGGCAGACCAATGGATCTAATTCCATACAAAAAGTTCTCTGTTGAGCTTTCGGGTCCCACATTACCATCAACCTTTATGAAACTACCATTCGTTGAGTTATGACTTAGTCACGAGAAATATTCACAAAATTCCTGGAAAGGGTGTTCAAACTATTCCTCTCATTTCTGACTATGTGTCATTGGAAGCCTGGATTTTCTTCATATTCATCAGCCAAAACGATACCCCACAGTGATTTGAACTTAAAAATACCTGTACCTACAAGAGCAGGTGTAAGTATTTGTCGATGAATGAAACAGAGCAGTTTCCTTGCTATTTTGTTTGGAAACACAGTTATTTTTCACAAAAAGTGTGTTAATATGTAATGACTTTATTACTGTTAATTTAAAATTAGTTAATAGTTGGACATTTATATTTTTTCTTTTTTTCTTTTTTAAAAGATTTTATTTATTTATTTGAAAGGCAGAGTTACAGACAGCGAGAGGGAGGGAGGGAGGGAGGGCGGGAGAGAGAGAGAGAGAGAGAGAGAGAGAGAAAGGGAGGGAGGGAGAGAAAGAGGTCTTCCATCCGCTGGTTCACTCCCCAGATGGCCACAACGGCCAGAGCTGTGCCGATCCGAAGTCAGGAGCCAGGCGCTTCTTCTGGGTCTCCCACGTGGGTGCAGGGGCCCAAGGACTTGGGCCTTCTTCTGCTGCTTTCCCAGGCTGCAGCAGAGAGCAGGATCAGATGCGGAGCAGCCGGGACTAGAACCGGCGCCCATATGGGATGCCAGAGCCGCAGGCGGAGGATTAACCTACTGCACCACAGCGCTGGCCCCTAAATACCTAAGTTTTACGTTCTACAATAGTAAATACTGACAGGTAGACTCCATACAAATGAAAGCTCTTGGTGGTCCTCAGTGGTTGCTTAGCCAAAGGGATCCTGAGCACACAGAGCGTGGGAAGCAGTGAGCTGTACGGAGCTCCCAGACATTCACAGGCCGGGGGTTGGTCTCGTGCTCTGTGATTTCATGTGATCACGTCTTTCACCTCCAAACTGTTGGTTGAAGTGAAACGCAGACTAAAATGTACATAGATAGAGATTGATTGAGACATTACAACTTTTATGGGACACGTCTAAGAGTTTTTTTTGTTTTTCCTGGGAAATGGGATTAATATCAGCAGATTCACGGGGGCTAGATAATGAAATGACAGATGAAATGCTCACCAGGACTCCGTTGTTCTCTCAAGGGGTTCATTATTCCTCAAGTGGACTCATCCATGTGCTTATGGATTCACAGGCGGGGCTTCTCTGGGCACTGCCTTGCCTTCTGGTGGCTTTGCTAACACATTCTGGTGTGGTGTGGGCATTCCTTAGTGTCCCCCATCATCATCAGAAGAAAGATTCAGGGGCCGGCACTGTGGTGTAGCAGGTAAAGCTGCTGCCCACAGTGCCAGCATCCCCTGTGGGCGCCGGTTCAAGTCCCGGCTGCTCCACTTCCAATCCAGCTCTCTGCTGTGGCTTGGGAAAGCAATGGAAGATGGCCCAAGTGCTTGGGCCCTTGCACCCACGAGGGAGACTGGGAAGAAGCTCCTGGCTCCTGGCTTTGGATTGGTGCAGCTCTGGCCATCCTGGCAATTTGGGGAGTGAACCAGCAGATGGAAGACTTCTCTCTCTCTCTCTCTCTCTCTCTCTCTCTCTCTACCTCTCTCTGTAACTCTGCCTTTAAAATAAATAAAAATAAATCTTATAAAAAATGAAAGCTTCATCTATGGAGTATTTTAGATATTTTCCTTTCTTCCCCTGGGGGAGACTAAGTCCCAATGGTAACCCCCCCCCCCCGTAAGAAAAAGAAAAAGTGGTGACACCTGCTATAGAAGATTCCGGAGAGCTGGAGAGCCCACTGTGACACATAATCCTCAGTGAGCCTGAATGACAAGTCTCTAAGAGGAGAGATTACAGAATTCTTTCACTACATTGGAAAACTCTTACTCTCGCTGTTTCTTTATTCTTTCACTTGACAAACTATTCCTTCGAACATGGCCATTGCTACTATCATTTGTTGGTTTTATTTTTTTTTTTTTAACTTTATCCATAACCTCTCTCCAGTATTCTTCCTCTGAGATCTGGGAACAGTCTGTGGCTCACTAGGAGATCATGAAATTCATGTTTGGCTTATCTACCAGGGAAACCAGCCTAGAGAAATAAGCCTTGTGGATTCTCCTTCTATTGAATGTCAAGGTTCTGAATACGAGGAGCCCTGGTCTGGGTGGAGAGTTGACCAAACAGCACAGTTACTACACTACTCTAAAGTAAACAGACATAGCTTTGTCTTTGTAGTTTCTTTGTACAGAGTGGTTAATCCTCCGCCTGCGGCGCCAGCATCCCATGTGGGCACCGGGTTCTAGTCCCGGTTGCTCCTCTTCGCTGTGGCCCAGGAGGGCAGTGGAGGATGGCCGGGTGCTTGGGCCCCTGCACCTGCATGGGAGAATGAGGCTCCTAGCTTTGGACTGGCGTGGCACGCCGGCCATGGCGGCCATTTGGGGGGTGAACCAATGGAAGGGGGACCTTTCTCTGTCTCTCTCTCTCACTGTCTGATTCTGCATGTCAAATAATAATAATAAAAAAACCCCAAAGTTTTGTATTTCAGAGACTGGGATTACAAGAAGATTCGTTCTTTAGGAGAGACTTTGGAAATAGCTGGCCGTGTTTCATTGACACGAAGCTTTCCTTAAGGAGACGTCCCTGGAGTGAAGTCATGGCAGAAGTGAGACAGAACCCACTTTGAGGGTGCTGAAAAGGACCAGGAGGAACCTTAGGTAAAAGCCGATTTTTCTACATTATCTTCTCCTAAGTTACTTACACAATTTATAAGTAATCTATAATTAGTTATGTGATTATGGTAATGACTAGGTTTCTTGTGACACTGGACTAACTGGCTCTCTTGCTTCTCTGTCTTCCTTTGCTTTCTGATACTTGCATATTTCCTGTCGTTAGCATCCCCCCCACCCCAAGATGCTAGCAGGGGAGGGTGGAGATGCTAGCAGGGGGGAGGCTCATAGTGAGGGGGGATCCTAAGGGTTGCTCTCAGCCCGGCTTCTCTCCTGTGTAAATGGGAATGGGAAGCCTCCTGCTTCACAGGCTAGTTCTGAGGATGAGATGGCTAGTGTGTGCAGCGTGAGCAGCGTGGGGTCTGATATGCAACAGGACCAACAAATGTGGGTTGCAAGTCACTTCCAGTGAATCCGTTTTGGTGGGTGCGGGGAAGAGGGGACGGAATTGTGAGAGGAAGACAGCCCTAGGTTTTCTGCCACCTTTCTGATGAGCCTGCCTTGCACTTCCTGCTTCCTAAAGGAAATCCAGGAAGAGCTCAGTTCTGTGAGTGCGACGCTAAGTTCCCCTCACAACAGCCCTGTGTGATGAAAGCCTGCAGGTGAGGGGTCCACTGTGCCCACCTCGTTGTCTTTGACAGGCAGAGTGGACAGTGAGAGAGAGAGACAGAGAGAAAGGTCTTCCTTTGCCGTTCGTTCACCCTCCAATGGCCGCCGCGGCTGGCGCACTGCGGCCGGTGCACCGTGCTGATCCGAAGGCAGGAGCCAGGTGCTTCTCCTGGTCTCCCATGGGGTGCAGGGCCCAAGGACTTGGGCCATCCTCCACTGCACTCCCGGGCCACAGCAGAGAGCTGGCCTGGAAGAGGGGTAAGCAGGACAGAATCCGGCGCCCCAACCGGGACTAGAACCCTGTGTGCCAGTGTCACAAGGTGGAGGATTAGCCTAGTGAGCCTCGGCGCCGGCCCATAAGGAAGCATTTATAAACCCCCTTAAGGAATCAGCTGAAGAGTGGCTCATTCGGTGGAACAACGGGGACGAGGGACTTTTTTTTTTTTTTTTTTTTACTACCTGTTGACTCTGATTCACAGGCTTGCTTCCTCCTGGATGCAAAATGGCTGCTACTGTTCCAGACATCACGCCCTGACATGACTGTATGGAGAAAGAAGAGCGTCTTCATCTGGGTCCCTTTCATCCAAAAGGAAATGATTTCCTGGAAGCCTCCCAGGAGGTGTCCCTCATTCTGAGTCTCCCATAATGCAGAGGGAAGCAGTGAGGGGCCCAGATACATAAGAAGGATTAACAACGACTGAAAAAATGTGGTAATTTGTGGGGCTGGTCCTGTGGTGTAGTGGGCTAAGCCTCAGCCTGCTGCACTGCCATCCCATATGGGCACCGGTTCAAGCCTTGGCTGCTCCACTTCCAATCCAGCTCTCTGCTGTGGCCTGGGAAAGCAGTAGAAGATGACCCAAGTCCTTGGGCCCCTGCACCCACATGGGAGACCAGGTAGAAGCTCTTGGCTTCAGTTGGCTCAGCTCCTGCCGTTGAGGCCATCTGGGGAGTGAATCTGTTTCTTTCTCCCTCTCTATCTCTGTAACTCTGCCTCTCAAATAAATCAATAAATCTTTTTAAAAAATGGTAATTTGTGCCTGATGATGATTCTGGTTCTAGTGTGGTATCTGAGGCTTGTGTGTGTGTATGTGCGCTCCTGGCTGTGTGTGAGTTCTTTCATTCACGCACACGAAGCCACCGTGCATGCACGGAGCAGATGCTCCACTGGATGCTAGGGATTCAGAGATGGCTGTGACCTGTCTCGGCCGTTGTCCCACCCTCTCAGGTTCCGCCCCCTGCTTCTGTCCCCCGCCCAGTTGGTGGACAACGCAGGGTTCTCAGGCTCCGTGCCTCTTAGCTGGCCTGGAGGCCGCCCTTCCTGCCCTCTCTGCCCTCTGGCGGCCCCAGGCTGCTGAGCAGAACCCTGCAGACAGGGAGCCAGCATCTCTGGGCAAGCGCAGCCCGGCCTTGTCCCAGCCCTCGGTGCCGTCTGTAGCTTAGCCTGCTCCGCGCCCCTGTCTCAAACCCTAGCTCCTCGGCTATAGATCCCCGCTCTGCTTCCTTCCTTCCTGGGCTGGCTTTCCACTTCAGGGGGAAAACATAAACCAACCACGCGATGTCAACTTGCTACACGTCTCCCTGCTCCTGCATGTACTTTCTTGGCTACGAATAAAATGTGGTGCATCTTCAAATCTCTTGTCGCTCCCTCTCATTCCCGGCAGAATCAGTGGATGTTTTTTCATGGACGTTCTCATTAATGCTGGGGCTCGTATAACAGTAGGGGCTGCGGCACACTGAGGACAGTGCAAAGACAGCTTTGCGGGGCAGTTAGAAGCAAGCAAAGCTTTGTCCTTTCTGTGTTAGAAACCAAAGGCTCGACTTCGCCTTGTGTGCAGGCTCTTGCTGGGCCCCGGGGGAAGGCGGTCAGCGTGCATCAGTGTTGGTGTGTCTAACGCTGAGAAAAGCAGCCTTTTCCAGGTGTGGGAACCATCCGCTGCCGAATATCTCGGTGTGGTTGGCCATACTGCAACTGCTCATTAGAAACCTATACATCCTGTGAGATGTAAAGTCTCAGGGAAGGAGGTACAACGTAACGGAGTGAGGAATCTCTCTCAGGGAGGATACATTGCAAACCCATTTCTGTTTCTGCAGGAAGTGGAGGAAGATGTCCTCACTCTCTTCAGAGTGTAGACGCTCTCCCATGTCCGCCTCTGGCTCTGTCTCCCAGTAGATCATTCTGGTCATATGTTGCACCCCTAAACAACTCTCTAGTCAAACTGTTTGTTGAATGGTTTAGGGCAGCAATTAAGGCCCCTGCATCCCGGGGCTGGGGTTGTGGCGCTGGTGTCCCATAGCAGAGTGCTGTTTGGGGTCCCGGCTGCTCTGTAGCAGTTCCAGCTCCCTGCTAATCTGCTGGGAAAGCAGAAGAAGATGACCCAAGGACTTGAGCTCCTGATGCCCACATGGGAGACACCAGGATGGAGTTCCAGGCTCCTGGCTTTAGCTTGGCTATTGCCGCCATTGTTGGAGTAAACCAGAGGTTGGAACCTCTCTCTCTCTCTCTCTCTCTCTCTCTCTCTCTCTCTCCCTTGCTCCCCCTTTTAAACAAACCAATACACTTAAAAAAAAAAAAAAAGATGCCTGAATCCCAAATCAGAGTGCCTGGATTTGACTCCTGGCTCCGGCTCCCGAGTCCAGCTTACTACTAATGTAGCCCCTGGAAGCAGCAGGTGATGGCTCAAGTAACTGGGTCCCTGCCACCCATATGGGAAATCTAGATTGTGTCCTTGGGTCCTACCTTCAGCCCTGGCCCAGCTGCAATGGTTGGTAGTTCTCTTAAATACATACATAAATAACAAAACCATTTAGGATGGTTGGCAGGTGATTTGTTTTCATTAATGTATGGCCATTTTGCTGACAAAATATTTTTCTCCTGTGGCTGAATGCCTTTAGCCATGTTAACTGAACACGAATACCTCTAGATTCCTTGTAGGAACACTTTACTTGGTAGAAGCTTTGTGTTTTGATGCTAATTCGCAAACACTGTTCTGTGTAAGATGTGCTTTCAACAGCTGTTCCCTCCCAAGAAAAGGGGTGCTCAGCTCCCCGATCCAAGGGTAGTGTTCAACCCAAAATGTAGCCCAAGAAAATGGCCGTGTTTCAAGACTCAAGAGGCAATTCTGCCAGAAAGTTCCCTGGGTTTGAGGCATTCCTTTGGAATCCTTGGTTTTCCAGGATCCATTTCCTCTACCTGTTGCTTCCAAGCACGATCCAGGTTTTGTTCAAGCACCCTCCCACCTTCCCGGTGCACCCCAGTGGAGGCCAACCCCATCCTTCTCTGGGGGTGAGGCCTGAGTCATGTGAGCCAATCACGGAGCTCCCCAGCTTGTCGGTGCCTGGGGCAGGGTGGACACATGAACTGACCGGGCTCAAGCAGATTTTCTTCCACATTGAGGGGAGCGTCCTGCTTGCTCCCGGTGGTCATGAAAGAGAAAGTATGTTGTTCCAGTTGCTGCTGCAGCTGTCTTGGGACCATGAGGACAACCTCAGTTTGAGGACAGAGCTGCCATGCTGGATTGTGAAGGACAGAGAAACTCTCTCCGTGGAACTTGTTCAACATCTGGGACTTAGCTCTGTGTCTAATGGTTGCAACCTGGATGAGTCAGGCTCCCTGTGGCTTCAACAATGTGTTTAGCACAGGTCTGCGGTCTACCAGGTGCTGTCCTAGGTACTGAATACGGAGCCGTGAACAACAGTATGGTCAGTGTTTACCCTCATGGACCTACACAATAAATGATAAATACCTACCACAGTGGCAAGTGAGGACGCAGACTCAGCAGCTGGAGAGGGGAGAGAGTCACAGTTGTGAGAGGCATGTCGTCCCGAGGTGAGCAAAGCGAGAGAGTGTCCTCCCACGTGGGGGGCAGGAACCCCGTGACTTGAGCCCTCCTGTGGCATGGGCATTAGCAGAAAGCTAGAATCAGGAATACAGCCGACTATCAGCTGAACCCAGGTACATCCATATGGGATGCAGGCATCCTGACCTGTCTTTTTTTAATAGAAAGCTTTTATTTAATAAGTATAAATTTCGTAAGTACAACTTTTGGATTCTAGCAGTTCTTTCCCCCATACCTGCTCTCCCACCCCCAGACCATCCCACCTCCTACTCCCTCTCCCATCCCATTCTTCATTAAGATTAATTTTTAATTATCTTTATATACAGAAGATCAACTCTAAACTGAGTAAAGATTTCAACAGTTTGCACCCACACAGACACACTAAGTATAAAGTACTATTTGAAGATTAGTTTTACCGTTAATTCTCATAGTATAACACATTAAGGACAGAGGTCCTACATGGGGAGCAAGTGTGCAGTGACTCCTGTTGTTGATTTAACAATTGGCACTCTTATTTATGGCGTCAGTAATCACCCGAGGCTCTTGTCATGAGCTGCCAAGGCTATGGAAGCCTCTTGAGTTTGCCAACTCCGATCTTATTTAGACAAGGCCATAGTCAAAGTGGAAGTTCTCTTCTCCCTTCAGAGAAGGGTACCTCCTTCCTTGATGGCCTGTTCTTTCCACTGGGATCTCACTCACAGAGATCTTTCATACAGGAAATTTTTTGCCACAGTCTGACCTGTCTTTTAACTGCCACATGTCCACCCTTGCTTTGAGTTTTTTAATGGTCGTTATGCACATTTAGTTTCCAAGGGTCTCACTGGGCGAAGGAACTGTGGCTAAACTTTTACAGTTTGAACAATCAAAGTTTGGTGTAGCTACCATGCATGCAAACACAGAGAGATGCACAATACCCAGAACCCTGAGAAAGTAGCTATTCTTACTATTTTACTAAAAAACTCAATATTACTTTAAATCAAGGAATAACTGTTGTGTTTATTTTATCACATGCTTTTGCAACCTCTCTTGAGATGACATCATGTGTTTTTCTTCTTTGATCTATTGTGAGGAGAATTACACGAACAGATTCCCTGTTATTGAGTCATCGTTGCATTTCTGGAATAAACCCAACTTGGCCGTGGTATATTGTTTGTTTAACATATTGCTGAATTTGATTTGCTAATATTTCATTTAGTATTTCGACATCAGTATTCATAAAGGAAATAAGTGTAGGGCCTTCCTTTCTTGTGTTTTTTTCATTCAAGTTTTCAGTATTAGTGTCTTTGTGAAAACAACCGGGATGCATCCTCTCTGGAATTGTTTGAATAGTGTTGGGACTTTTTTCCTCGAAGGCTTGAAATAATTCAGTCTTTGTGGTTAACATAGTCTACTCACCTTATGAACTCCACTGTTGGGGCCAGCGCTGTGGTATAGTAGGCTGAGCTGCCACCTGCACTGCCTGCATCCCATATGGGCGCTGGTTCGAGTCCAGGCTGCTCCACTTCCAATCCAGCTGTCTGCTATGGCCTGGGAAAGCAGTGGAGGATGGCCCAAGTCCTTGGGCCCCTGCACCTGCATGGGAGACCTGGAAGAAGCTCCTGGCTCCTGGCTTTGGATCAGCCCAGTTCTGGCCATTGCGATTATTTGGGGAGTGAACCAGAAGCTGGAAGACCTCTCTCTCTTTCTCTACATCTCTCTGTCTATAACTCTACATCTCAGATACAGAAATAAATCTTTAAAAAACACCCTCAGTTGTCATTTTTCATATGACCTTCCAGGTTTTGGCCACTGACTTTGCATAACTGTGAAACAGATATAGCCATGTCACTTACGTATAATCTTGCATTCTGATTTCTCCCCGGAACCTTATGTCATATGATATATTTTTATATGCTACCGTCTTTATTAACTGTAATTGATGTATGCTAGTCTATCATTTGGATGGGCTATAATTTAATAATTTCCTACCTGGGGCGGGCGCTGTGGCACAGCTGGTTAACGCCCTGGCCTGAAGTGCAGGCATCAAATATGGACACCGGTTCAAGATCCAGCTCTCTGCTGTGGCCTGGGAAAGCAGTAGAAGATGGCCCAAGACCTTGGGCCCCTGCACCCGCGCAGGAGATCCAGAAGAAGCTCCTGGCTCCTGGCTTCGGATTGGCGCAGCTACAACCATTGTGGCCAATTGGGGAGTGAACCTGCAGATGGAAGACCTCTCTCTCTGTCTCTGCCTCTCCTTTCTCTATGTAACTGACTTTCAAGTAAAATAAATAAATCTTAAAAAAAATTTCCTACCGATAAATGATTAGGGTGCTTCCTCTTGATGGTTTTTTAATTTTTTTTATCAGTGTACTGCCATAAATGTGTCTTGCCTACGTTGTAGTCTCATTTTAGATTGTTTTCCTTCAGGGTCTGGTGCTAGGATTGGGAGGGCAGAAAACTTTCTGTGACTTTGGAGACGTAGGAGCAAATGATTTTCTAAACGATTTGTGCCAACTGACAAGACCTCTGGAATGTCGGTATAGTTTTGACACTTGTCCGTACTAGTACTATTTCTTTTTTATTTTTTTCTGTTAAGTCTCAGGTTTAGGTAAGAGTCAGTCCTGAGCTGAACTGTACGAGCCACCAGGTGCGTCCGAGTGCTGGAACTCTGACTTTGTCACCATTTGGTTTGTTTTCAGTTGCTGTTGGCTGAGCTCTTAGAGCAGGCTAAACATAAAGCTCCGATTGCCTTTACTTAGAGTTCGTTGCTAATAAGCAGGACCCAACGGCCAGGGGACGTGAGATTGTACAGGCAGACAGAGCAAGAGCCTGCCCTGGCAGCCTCACCGCAAAGACAAAGACAAAACACTTTCCCTCTTCACTTCCTCTCTGACTCTAATTTCGTGACTGGATTCACGGAGCACTGGCTTCTGAGCAGGTTGGTAGCTGGCTGGGAAGGAGAGAAGAGTCCTTGCCTAGTTACTCTGCGTAATAAAACAAAACACTACCCTCTTATTTTTGTGAAATCAAAGCACTTTGTAACCATGACGAATTCCCAGTACCAGTAAACTGTGCCCGGGGAGAGGTTCCAATCACAGAAGACTCACGTAGAATGAGAATGCTCCTCTGCTCCAGCTGGGACTGTCACACAGCAGGGACAGGCTGATCTGCTCTCCTCTCCCTCGCCAGGGACTCAAAGAAGGATTAAGTGGAGAGCAGAAACCAGTTACAAGACTATTCACCTGGTTTTTGTTTTTATGTGTTAAATTTCATTTTATATGAAAGGCATAGAAACAGAGAATGAGAGAGATGAGAGAGAGAGAGAGAGAGAGAGAGAGGTAGAGAGAGAGAGAGAGAGAGAGAGAGAAGAGAAGTCGTATATCTACTGGTTTACTCCCCAAATGCCTGCAACAGCTGGGGCTTGGCCAGGCTGAAGACAGGAGCTAGCAGCTTAATCCAGATCTCCCATGTGGGACCCAAGTACTTAAGCCATCGTCTGCAGCCTCCCAGAGTGTGCATAAGCAGAAAGCTGGATTCAGAAAGCAGAGCTGGAACTTGAACCCAGGCACTCCAGTGTGGGATGTGGGTGTCCCAAGATGCTTAACAGCTATGCCAAATCCCTGGCTATATTTCTCTGGTTTTGAAATTTACTTTTAAAAGTGATCCACAGAAATACAGGAAAATCAAACACTCCTGTTTTCATAGTGAGGTATGGAAACAAACGGTAAGGTCTTTTTTTTTAAGATTTATTTATTTGAAAGTCAGAGTTACACAGAGAGAAGAGAGGGAGAGAGAGAGAGAGAGATAGATATGTTTTCCATCCGCTGGTTCACTCCCCAGTTGGCTGCAATGGCCGGAGCTGGGCCAATCCAAACTCAAGAGCCAGGAGCCAGGAGCTTCTTCTGGGTCTCCCATGCAGGTGCAGGGCCCCAGGGGCCTGGGCCATCTTCTACTGCTTTCGCAGGTCATAGCAGAGAGCTGGATGGGATGTGGAGCGGCTGGGACTCAAACCGGCATCCACATGGGATGCCAGCGCTGCAGGCCGTGGCTTTACCTGCTATGACATGGCACCAGCCCCAGTGGTCAAGTCTTGAGACCAGATTTCTGCTCTGAAGGGAGGAAAGACAGAGGGGACAGACAGAAATTGTTCTTAGAAATAGAAAGTATTCTTAGAGTAGAAAGACTGTATCTCCCATGCAGGTGCAGGGGCCCAAGGACTTGGGCCATCTTCCACTGCTTTCCCAGGCCATAGCAGGGAGCTGGATTGGAAGTGGAGCAGCCGGGACTCAAACTGGTGGCCATATGAGATGCCGGCACTCACTGCTACGTCACAGTGCTGGCCCCCTACATAGACTTTCTATCATGGAGAAGAGGGAGCAGTATAAGTTAGCACCTGGTAGGATAATAGATCCCCTGTCCGTTTCCCCTTTCACATTGCTGAAAGGCAGTGGTCCTCCGGGTCCAGCTGAGAACATCACTGTCCAGACCAGAGCCCAGCTCTCATCTACGAACTTGCCTTCTGCTCTCCCCTGAGTCAGATCCCTGGTGTCGAGGTGAGATGCTCCAACTTCTTTAGTGACTTTCTTGTTTACATGGTTTGAGCTTCCTGAGAAAGAGAGCAGAGTGTAAAGTTCTTGAAATGTTGCGCGTCTGACTATTTCTTTAGTTGATTCTCCTCTTTGAAGGCATTCTGGCTGGATATGGAATTCTACGTGGCAAGTCATTTTCATTAGGATTTGATGATGATGCTGCATCCCAAGGTATGGAAGGAACGGTGGGAACCATGTTCTCTGCTCATCACAGCTCTTTCATCTTTTTCTTGTGTGCACAGGCAAACTTGGTCCTCAGCCGTGTTTGCAGTGAGATTAGGGCTGTAAGACTGAAGCTATGGCCAATGCAAGGGTGTTCCCAGTTCAGTGCTCACACCGTTCCCCATGAGCACCCTTGCCCTTCCACGGCAGCCTTATAGGCGTGTTTTGAAGATGGTGGTGCCGATAGGCGTGTCCTATGTCAATTAGTGCTTGCAGAACTCTGCCTGCTGCTTCTGCTGAGTGATTTTTGTTGAGTTAAACTCATTGAGATTTAGGAGCTGCTGCTAGCGGATCCTGATTAATGAGTTAATAACTGCTGCTAGTGCAACCTGATTAGTTAATAACCCCAGCGCCATTCTGATTCTTGGTTCTTTGCCTGTGACTTTTCTTCCATGTGAAGAATACAGCACACGCAGGACATGTGAGCACATTCCTGAATGAGGAAGAGATTCCTCTGGGTAGAGGAAGTGGCGGAAGTCAGGGCATGGGGGTGCGATGAAGCACAATGTGTCTGAAGAAAATTGAGGTCTGTATGAAATGTCGCTAATTTGCCCTTGAAGTATTTAGTGTCTGCTGGCTGCCAGATATGCTGCTAGGGAATGAAGAGACAATGGCCCCATCTGTGATAGTGGTAGAAATAGAAATGCAAGAGACATTTTAAAAACATTTAAATGCTGTCAGAGCAATATGAGGTAATGGCCAAGGGCCTGGGTTGTAGGCACAGACGGCTGAAGTTCAGGTTCTGGTCCCAGGTTTGTGTAAGTTTTGGTCCTCCCACTTTCTACTGGCTGACCTTGAGCAAATTAATCAACTCCATTTTCTTCATTTAGAGAATGTAGTTATATCAATACTACTATTGTGAGGATTGAAAGAGACCGTGCGCAACAGAAAGGACTTCGTATGTGTTGAGCACAGGGTAAGACTTTTAAAATGTTAGCTGTGGGGTCCAGTGCTGTGGTGTGGTGGGTTAAGCTGCTGCCTGCAGTGCCAGCATCCCATATGGGTGCCGGTTTGAGTTCCAGCTACTCCACTTCGATCCAGTTCCCTGCTAATGCACCTGGGAAAGCAGCAGAGGATAGCAAGTCCTTGGGCCCCTGCAGCCACATGGGAGACCTGGATGAAGCTCCTGGCTCCTGGCTCCTGGCTTTGGACTGGCCCTGCTCTGGCCGTTGTGGCCATTTGTGGAGCAAGCCAGCAGATAAGATCTGTTCCCCTTCCTGCCTCCCGCCATCTCTCCCTCTCTCTTTGTAACTCTGCCTTTTAAGTTAAAAATTTTTAAAAAAAATTAGCTGTTATCATTACTGAGTATGAATAGATATAGACCCATGCTTTGTTGGACAGCATTTTTTTTAAGGATTTATTTATTTATTCAAAAGGCAGAGTTACGGAGAGTCAGAGAGAGAGAGAGAGAGAGAGAGAGAGAGAGAGATCTTTCATCTGCTGGTTCACTCCCCAATGGCTGCAACATCCAGAGCTGCGCCAATCCGAAGCCAGGAGCCAGGAGCTTCTTCCGGGTCTCCCATGTGCACGCAGGGGCCCAAGGACTCAGGCCATCTTCCACTGCTTTCCCAGGCCATAGCAGAGAGCTGGATCACAAGTGGAGCAGCCAGGTCTTGATCCGGTGCCCATACGGAATGCCAGCATTGAAGGTGGCAGCTTTAACCAGCCACGTCACAGCGCTGGCCCCAGGACAGGATTTTTTATAAGCTGTGTCGAGGTGTTTGGGATGCAATTTGTAGGCGTTCGAGATTATTTCAAGGCGCAGCTAAAGGAGAGAGTTGTTTCAGCGCTTGCCATTCTGCTTGCCTTACAAAATTCATTTTTCAAGGGAGCAGCAATTGTCCTAAACTCCTGTAAGCCCATTACATGGTTACCCTCAGCAACAGGCCTGGAGCGCAGTCAGAAGTTCTAATTTTATTGAACTGACACTGGCTTCAAACTTCATTGTAGTTGACTGTTTTTGATGCCCCAAAGGCCACCGTGAGTTAATGTGACTTGAATTTCTTCCTCTCATAACATTTGTTAGGCTCCTTGCGATTTGATTCTCTGCTTGGAGACGCTGGAACACACGGTCGTGGGACCACAGACTGTTGGGGGCACGTCGGGGTGGAGGGAGGTGCTCTCGTTCAGCTCCTTTGCTTGCAGATAAAGGAACTGGGGTCCAAAAGCAAGTGGTGGTTGATTTTCCTATAGTCGGCAATGCTCCTGCTGCTGATCGTTAAGTGTCTGAGATGAGGAATAATCATGTCCCTTCCTTTCCTCCGAGCTTGGAATGAGCAGACAAATAAGCCCCAAGGATCTCACAGGAAGAGATAAAAATACTGAGTTTCTTACTGAATGAAGCCAAATAGCAGAGTCCAGCTTGGCAGGGAGTCTAATGGCTTCTGTCCTGAGCGGCACCTGCACGCTGGATGGACGCCGGTGGTTGTTTAACCTTTTACCCTGTAGCTGTCCCCTGCCATCCTTCCTTGCTGGTGACTGGGTCTCCGGCATGCCTTGTGCCTTCATTCTCAGACTTCTTACAGCCGATGGGACCAGGTGACGTGATTCTGGCCAACGTGATCACAGAGGAAATCAGCAGGAAATTTCCATAAGATATTCTTCCTCTTAAACAAAAAATGCTTGTGACTCTGTATCTCCCTCTCTTGTCTCTTTCTTCCATGTTGTCCAGGCTGTTGCTTGAGGGTGCTGAGTTTGGAGCTTGGGAGGCACATCAGCCTGCTGGCCTCACCCACTACGCTACTGTGATGCTACGAAAGTCAGAGTTACACACACACAACAGAGAGAGAGAGAGAGAGAGAGAGAGAGAGAGAGAGAGAGAGAGAGAGGGAAAGTCTTCCATCTGCTGGTTCACTCCCCAGTTGGCCACAATGGCTGGAGCTGCGCTGATCCAAAGCCAGGAGCCAGGAGCTTCCTCCAGGTCTCCCAAGTGGGTGCAGGGGCCCAAGGACTTGGGCCATCTTCTATTGCTTTCCCAGGCCATAGCAGAGAGCTGGATCAGAAGTGGAGCAGCTGGATCTTGGGCCGACACCCATATGGGATGCCGGCACTGCACGCAGTGGCTTTACCTGCTACGCCACAGCACCGGTCCCCTTGGTTCTGTTTTTTGTCACTACTGTGCTGTTTTGGTTACCATAGCTTTGTATTATAATTTTAAGTCAGGTAGTATGATGCCTCCAGCTTTGTCCTTTTTGCTCAAGGTTTTTGAGCAAAAATCTTGGCTATTCAAGGTCTTTTCTGGTTCCCAATGAGTTTTGGATTTTTTAAAACCAATTTCAGTGAAGTATGAAAATGGCATTTGATAGGTCTTTAAATTTTTTTTAAAGATTTATTTTATTTATTTTGAAAGGCAGATTTACAGAGAGGTGGAGGTAGAGAGAAAGAGAGGTCTTCCATCTGCTGGTTCACTCCCCAGATGGCCGAAATGGCCAGAGCTGCACCAATCTGAAGCCAAGAGCCAGGAGCTTCTTCTGGGTCTCTCATATGGGTGCAGGGGCCCAAGGACTTGGGCCATCTTCTGCTGTTTCCCAGGCCACAGCAGAGAGCTGAATCAGAAGTAGAGCAGCCGGGACTCGAACTAGCACCCATATAAGATGCTGGCACTGCAGGTGGTGACTTTACCCGCTACACTGCAGCGCCAGCCCCAAGGTCTTGCAACTTTTTAAACTGCGCGATTAGATCCATAATTTTACATGATAAATAGAGTTGAGCCGAGTATGTGTATTTCAATCATATTTCTAATACTTCACACTTTTTTTCAGGCCTCTCTGATCTTCAGGGCAGTTAAGAAAACAGAGCATGGACAGCAACGCCAGGCGTGCCTGAGACAAGTGTCTGGTTTCCAGAGCCCTGACACGGACAATGCAAACAGCACGAATCCAGTGACTCTAGCTCTGAGGCCCAGTCATTTCATTATGAGGTTTCCATCTCTACCTCTGCCCCTGGCGGGAGAGGATTATTAAAATTACATCGTTGCTCATCAGACTGTCAGAAGTGTCTGAACTCTTCTTTTCCAAACGCAGCTACAGAACAGCATATGTGATTGAGGCAAACAGCTTTCCACCTTTCTTTGATGAGCTCTTTCCCCTCCCCCACAAAAGTGAAACTAGTCGCCAAACCAGACCAAACAGAGCAAGGTGCCAAAGAGGACCAAGAAGCCGGTGTGGACACTTGACCATTCGGGCAGAGGAATCTTCAGACTCGAGGGAGGTGGAAACTACCAGGTTTAATGTCCTGGGGTGGAGAAGAAGATGGGGGGGATGTGGGTGCTGACCCTACAGCCTAGGCCCAATACTTCCAGGAAGTTCCTTGACTGGGCTGGTCCACACCCCCACACGTGGGCTCCACACGGTACCGACTCAAAGTCCTTGGCATTTCATGATGACCCTGGTGCTGGTCCATTGAATTCTCACTTAAAAATTTTTTAAAAGATTTTATTGATTTATTTGACAGATAGAGTTACAGACAGAGAAGGAGAGACAGAGAGAAAGGTCTTCCATCTGCTGGTTCACTCCCCAAATGGCCACAATGGCCAGAGCGGGGCAGATCCAAAGTCAGGAGCTTCTTCCAAGTCTCCCACGTGGGTGCAGGGGCCCAAGGACTTGGGCCATCTTCCACTGCTTTTCCAGGCCACAGCAGAGAGCTGGATTGGAAGTGGAGCAGTCTGGACTCGAACCAGCGCCCATACGGGATGCCGGCACTGCAGGCGGCAGCTTTACCCACTACACCACAGTGCCAGCCACGTGAAGACTCCCTCATGAGTGCAGGCATTAGGGGTGTAAAGGCAGACAGGTAGCTGCTTGGCGCTACAGCCCTGTGAAAGGGGCTGTGACAGGGGAGGGGCTTGGCATGGTGGGAACGCACTTCACCCTGGGAGGACGAAGGAGGGCTTCCTGAAGGAAGCGGCAGCTAAGCCAAGTCCTGGAGGATGAGCGTGAGGTGAGGCAGAGGGAAGAGCTGGGGAGAGAAAGGCCAAGGACCTAGGAACCTCACTACAGACGGAAATGCGTCTTGGCTGTGTCTGCTGCTCTGCAGTACGCGGGCTGCTGTGCTTCGAGTTATTTTATTGTATTTTCCTTCTGCTTAGGCGTTGCCTGTCCAGCCTGGGTCATTTTTTTCAATTCCATTCTTTATGATAAAATCCCTCCGCTTTTGATTACATTAGTTTCCCTCGCTCTGGACTCGCTTCCTATTCCGGCTTCATTGCTCACTAAATGTCAGCGCTGTCTCTACTTGGGAGAAATGTTCTCTGCAATTCCTTTTCAGGCAGCCTCTTCAATGACGTTAAGAAGCCGCGATTCAGTCCAGCAAACAGGCACATTTCCAGAGATGCACTCTCTCAGATCAAGTGAGTAGGCTCAGCGGATCAGAAATCATGGTTCTGGATATATAAGCATTTTGATTGAGTTCTGGAAAAAAAGCTCTTCTAGTGACTTCCTCCTGCTTCACACTTTGAAATTCCACCTGCAGGGGCTCAGCTGGTGAGGGCTCAGTTATTTCTATGAGATTGATCCAGAGGCTTCTTACCGCAACACTGAAACTGTTTCACTGGAAAAAGTTTCTTACTGGAAACAAAGCAGCCGGATACAGTATAAGCACAATCCGTCAGACCTAATTTTGAATCCTAGCTTCATCGCTGATTAGCTGGAAGGGTCTTCTTCTTCTTTTTTTTTTTTTTAAGATTTTTTATTTATTTATTTGAGAGGTAGAGTTACAGAGAGTGAGAGGGAGAGACAGAGAGAGAGAAGTCTTCCATCTGCTGGTTCACTCCCCAGATGTCTGCAATGGCTTGGAGCTGCACCGATCCGAAGCCAGGAGCCAGGAGCTTCTTCTGGGTCTCTCACACGGGTGCAGGGGCCCATGCACTTGGGCCATCTTTTACTGCTTTCCCAGGCCACAGCAGAGAGCTGGATCAGAAGAGGAGCAGCCGGGACTCGAACCGGTGCTCATATGGGACGCCGGCACCGCAGGTGGAGGATTAACCTATTGCACCATGGAACCAGCCCCTGGAAGGCTCTTTCTAATTACTTTGATTTCTCTGGTATCTGGTCTCAGTTTTCTCATCAGAGAGGATAGAAAATAATCTTTCGTAGGATGATTGTTGTTGCTGTAAGAATGAATAACTACACCGCGTGGAAAGAGTCCACACAGAGTTCACGTAATTATTCTTTGCCACTGCTGAGTGCCAGCCTGGTGCAGTAGGGTCGCCGTAGCCACCGTGGTGGTTCCTAGAGCATTGGAAATGTGGATGGTTGGAATGAGATGTGCTGTCAATGCTGTCCAGACTCCAAAGACTTAGCATCAGAAAGACATCAAGAGTGCGAAATATTTCATAAGTAACTTCATGTTGACTACATGTTGGAATGGTGATATTTTGGATAATGTGGAGTTAAGTAAAGTCTGTTTTATTTCTAGTACTTACTAAAATCAATCTCACATGTTTATATTTATTTATTTAGTTTGTTTAAGATTTACTTACTTATTTGAAAGGCAGAGAGAGGAAGAGAGAGGGAGAGAGAGAGAGAGGGAGAGAGAGAGGGATCTTTCATTTGCTTTCATTCCCCAAATGGCTTCAATGGCTGGGGCTGGGCCAGGAATGAAGCAAGGAGCCAGGAACTTATTAATCCAGGTCTCTCGTGGGTGGCAGGAACCCAGTTACTTGAGCCATCACTTCTCCTCCCAAGGTCTGCCTTGGCAGGAAGGTGGAATCTAGCCAGATCTGGACATTAAACTCAGATACTCTGATACCGGATGTGTGCATCTTAACTGCTGTGCCAACCACTAAACTAAACACCTGCCCCTCTCGTTACCTTTTTCTATGTGGCTGCTAGGAAACTTGACATTGAATTTGTGGCTTGAGCTTTGCTTCTATCGGACACCCCTGCCTTAGACCTAGGTTTACCCTGGGAGGCTGTTTGGGGGCGCCCTCACCTGGGTGGCCTCAGCAGGTGCCCCAGCTACTAACTGCTCCAGTGTCTTTTTTCCGTATGCCTGCAGGGTCTGCCAGAGAACCCGACCCACACCTGTTGTTCCTTCCATCCTCATGCCTGGCTGACCTCCTGAGGACACGCTAGGCTCAACCACGATGAGCTTAAAACCACATTCTCTCTGCCAAGTCTTGAGCTATTTGTTCAACAAAGTTTTTGATAATTAACTGTTACTCAGGCAGTTTTCCAGTCATTGGGGAAATAGAGGTGAATAGATAGACTTCTCTGTATGTATGGTTTTCTCTGCCTGGAAAGATTCTCTCTCTCTCTCTCCCTCTCTCTCTTCCCCCTGCCCCCAGAGTCATCTTTCTGGAAAGTCTCTCCAGACAACACCCCTTCGCATCCCATAGGCTCAGCTCTCATAGTGTTGCATTTTTATTTTTATCATGGCATTAATCACAATTAATATGGTAGCAATGAAAAAATAAAATCTTTTAATTTGAGACAATTGTGGATTCTATATGTAGTTATAAAAAATACAGAGGGCTGGCACTGTGGCATAGTGGGTAAGGCCGCCGCCTGCAGTGCCAGCATCCCATATGGGCGCCGGCTTGAGACCAGCTGCTCCACTTCTGATCCAGCTCTCTGCTATGGCCTGGGAAAGCAGTAGAAGATGGCCCAAGTCCTTGGGCCCCTGCACCCACGTGGGAGACCTGAAGAAGCTCCTGGCTCCTGGCTTTGGATCAATGCAGTTCCTCCAGTTGTGGCCATCTGGGGAGTGAACCAGCAGATGGAAGACTGCTCTCTCTCTTTGTCTCTCTGTCTCTCTGTCTCTCCTCTGCCTCTCTGTAACTCTGCCTTTCAAATAAATAAATAAATAAATATTTAAAAAGAAATGCAGTCAGATCCTAGGTGCCTTCTACCCAATTTCTCTCAATGATAACATCTTACAAAACTATTGTACAATATTGTCACCAGGGTGTTGGCATGGATACAATCACCAATCTCATCCAGATTTCCCACTTTACTTGTATTCCTCTGTGTGTGTGTGTGTGTGTGTGTGTGCACCTATTGAATTCAATGCAGTTTTATGGCATGGTTCCTTTTGCTCCTCCACCAGCACGGTCAAGGGGACATCGCGCTCACTGAGAAAATCCTTTATGTTACCCTTTCGTAACCACAGCCCTCCCACCCCTCAGCCTGTGGTCTGTAGCTGTTTCTCTAACTGTCACTTCAACAAGGTTATCTGACAGCCAGCAGACAGCATGTCACCTTCCAGGGCTGGCTTTTTCAATTCAGCAGGGCTCACTGAACGTTGCTGGGGGATCACCCTTTTCCACAGTGAGTAATGTTCCACGTTATATACCCCAGCTTGTTTAACTGTTCACCAATCGAAAGACACCCAAGTTGTTTGAAGTTTGGGGCACTTATGAGTAGATGTTTTCAGCAGTTCATGGAGGGGTGGGCGAGGTGGTGCAGCCAGTTAAGCTGCCCACTCCTGTATCTGGGTGCCTGGCACTGAGTCCCTCCTCCACTTCCCATCCAGCTTCTTGCTAATATGCACTCCGGGAAGCAGCAGATGATGGATCAAGTACTTGAGTCCCTGTCACCCACATAAGAGACCTGGATAGAGTTCCTGGCTCCTGGCTGTAGCCCAGCCCAGCCCTGGCCATTGTGGGATTTGGGGTGTGAACCAACAGATGACAATCTCTTTCTCTATCTGTTGCCTTGCCTTGTGAATAAATTTTACAAATATAAATAAGTATTCCAAAAACAGTTCATGGAAAAATTTAATTTAAAACTGTCTATTTTGGTGCAGAGAATTAAAATCCCTGTGTACTTTTTTTTTTTCATAATAATGCACTTCCATGAACTCGTGTTAGATGCATTTCCACTTCCTCCCGTTAGATGACCAAGAAGGCAATTTCCAACCCACGGATCTGTTGGCTTCCTTATTGGCTGTGAGGTCAACTCCTCAGTTCTGTTCATTTGTACATCACATGTGCTTAGTATGCTTCTAACACATGGTGATAATCTGTGAAACTCAGTAACATACTTAAGGACAGGGAAGAAGGGAGGAGGGAGCGAGAGAAGGAAAGAAATCCATCAACCAGGCATGTGGTTAGCTGTTGCCATCCGCACGCCTCCCAACATCACCATCTTTGAATTTTCTAGAGGAACTTGGTGACCCCAATGTGACACAGCGCCTGCCTGGCACACAGTCGTGGCATCATGGCTGTCTGTTATCTGGTGTTATGGATACTGGAGAGCAGAGCAGTTCTCTGCCGCTCCTTCTCCACCCTTCCATCACTTGTGCTGTTGTCATCCAACACAGGTGTCCATTGTCTGGGGGGCTTTTTTGGAAAGACGTCAGTAGGTAAGGAAAGAGCAGCTTCGCCCTCAGCCCTCCTGGCCTTGGGGAATAACAAATGAAGGGGTTTGCAGGAGCCAGCAGCTTTGTGGACTTGATCCAAGGAGGATACAGGATGCACTTGACACAAAGAATCCTTCTTTGAGACTCATTAAACTCTGCTCTGTTGCTCTCTGCTGGGCATGTGTCTGCCTTGCTCTGCGCAGCTCTGGGCTCTGCACAGCTATGACATTCCAAAATGCAAGAGCCAGGTGGAAATAAAAACATTCACTTCAGCGCCTAAACCATGTGCCCCTTAATTCGAAATAAATCTGTGACAACTGACAGACACGGCTTTCAGACGGTGGTGGAGGAAAGCTTGACTTGTCCTGGCAAATCCCACACAGGCTTCATTATTTTTAGTCTAGTTAAAAAAAAATGTTACCATAGCAACGGCACCATCATCCAGGGCAAATGTTATCTCTTTAAGTCAATAACACCAGGAGCTGTCCCGTGAATACCCAGTGCTGGGAGAGGAAGAAATGGCTTTTCAATAAAATCCATTTCTTCTGTCTTCACCATTCATCTTCATCCACAAGCCCAGTGTTTTTTCTCCCTGTAAATGAGAGAGATTAAGAGCAGCATGCAACCTCGTTAAGACCCCAAAGAGGACCATGCTTGTACCTGTTTGCAGAAAATCACTAATTCTGTTAGTTCCAGGGCTGCTGTTGTGGTGTGACGGGTTGAGCTGCTGTTCGCGATGCTGGCATTCCATATGGGCGCCAATTCGAGTCCTGGCTGCTCTACTTCTGATCCAGCTCCCTGCTAATGTGCCTGGGAGAACAACATAAGATGGCCCTAGTCCTTGGGCCCCTGCACCCATGTGGGAGATTCGGAAAAAGCTCCTGGCTCTTGGCTTCGGCCTGGCCCAGCCCTGGCCATTGCTGCCATTTGGGGAATGAGCTAGTGGATGGAAAACTCTCTCTCTCTCTCTCTCTCTCTCTCTCTCTATATATATATATATATATAATATATACACACACTATATATATATATATATGCCTATCAAATAAATAGAGTCCTAAAATAAAAAAAAGAAAAAGGAAAAAAGGAAAAAATAATTCTATTGATTCCTTGGAACAGGTGGTTATATTTGCATCTTTTTAATTCATCCATAGGAGGCACAGTGGTGAAGGAGTTGATCCCTGCATATTTTTTAAAAAATATTATTTTAAAATTTATTTAAAATTTTAATTCAATTGAAATGGTTGTAATGGCTGGGGGTGGGCCAGGTAGAAGCCAGGATCCAGGAGCTTCTTCTGGGTTTCCTACATGGGTGCAGGGGCTCAAGTACTTAGGCCATCTTCTACTGCTTTTCCAAGAGCATTAGCAGGGAGCTGGATTAGAAGTGGAGCAGCCGGGACTTGACCTGGAGCTCATATAAGATGCTGGCATCTTATCGCAGGCAGTGGTTTAACCTGCTATGCCACAACGCTGGCCCCAGCCTGTGTGTTTTGAGAGGACCATGGAGAAATACACGTTGAAATAGGCACATCTTTTATAGACTCATCAAAGATCAATTTTAAGGATGCAGCAAACTGAGCTGTCACCTGCTACCTCCCAGGGTGTACAATAAGAAGCTAGAATGAGGAGCAGAGTTGGGACTTGAACCCACACAGTCCAACATGGGGTGTGGGCACCTCAAGTGCTGTCTTAAACACAACCCCAAATGCCTGCCCCAGCGTTTTCAGTTTTGTGAGAACTTGCGACACAGGGCTGTTACAAGACTTTCCCAGGTTCACAGGTTAGTAAGCGTCAGAGTCAGGATTTGAACACAAATCAGCATGACTGTTTATTTATTTATTTTTTTATAGCCCATGGATTCTCCATCTGACTTGCTTTGTTCTGTTATATAATCATTTGCAAATTCTCAAATCCCAGAGCCGGGAAGGAGCTTATGAATCATGGGGTCCAACCCTAGCAGATACTGAGGAACAAACTGAGGCTCAGAGAAGTGACTTGGCCAAGGTAATCCCAAAGAAACTCACGCAAATCGGAGTCAGTGTGGCTGAGCGACAGAGAGGGCTTCCAGTCTCTCAGCATCTCCGTCTCCTCACTCCTGCACACCGCAGGTCCTCCCCACCTGGGGGTGCTCTCCCAGCTCCAAGGCTCAGGTGTCAGCCACACCTTTGAGGTGCTGATGCTTGGTCCACTCCTCCCCTGCTATCATGGCTCCCCCAGACCTCAGAAGAATCGCTTTGTACATTCCTTCTCCTCTCTTCTTACCTCTAGTAGATCTGTATCTTGTCACTCATCCTCCAAGACTTCAAGGAATTCATGTGACGATGGCAATGGGACAAAGTGAGAGATTTTCCCAGCTAGTGACAGAGCCTATGTCTTTGTAACCTCAAGGTGGTGGCTTCAGTGGTGGGAATTTCCCCGTAGGTGGCAGGGAACGTGGCAGGTGCAGAGACTATGGTGCAGGGGTTTTCTGTAAGTTCCAGGTTCCTGAGTAACCTCTGAAGTTGCATGATAACCTCTCAGTGTGCCTACTGAGAGACAAGTGGTGTGGCACACTGGAGGGACTGCAGACAAATGGCATCCATACACCATCCCCCACTTTCTACAACCATAATAAAGCAACAGACCCTTTCTGTCTGCACTTGGAATGGTTCCAGTCACCTTCTTGCCATGGTGGCTTCCAGGCAGCCACTTCCAACAGACAGAGAGGAAACAAGCTCACTTGCTATTCCCAGTGAAGCTGAAGGTTTTGGAAGTAGGCAGGTTATAGAAGATTGAGCTTCCTGTTCTACCTATGTAAAATGGAGAAAGCAACAATTCATTTACAGAATTGTAAGGTTTAGAGATAAAATATGTGGACACCTAGGAGATTCCACATGTGTGGAGACTGTAAATTGTCATCATTACAAGGTTACTCCCTAGTTGGCTGCAATGGCCGGAACTGTGCCAATCTGAAGCCAGCAGCCAGGAACTTCTTCTGTGTCTCCCACATGGGTGCAGGGGCCCAAGCACTGGGTCATCCTCTACTGCTTTCCCAGGCCACAGCAGAGAGCTGGATCAGAAGTGGAGCAGCTGGGACTCGAACCAGTACCCATATAGGGTGCCAGCACTGCAGGAGGCAGCTTTACCCTCCACGCCACAGTGCCGACCCCAAGAATTTTTTTAAAGTATCCTCATGTGTTTCAAGTCTGAAGGCCTGAGCAGCTACTTTGTGAAGCACAGGCTGACAGCCCAGGACGAGGGCATCAGGTGAGGAGTCTGTCCCCACAGTACCCAGTTCTGGTTAGGTTACTTGCAGACCGAACAATAAACAAAGTCCTTTAATCAAGCCTAATTTAATTTTTTTAAAGAATGATTTATTATCATCCTTTTATTTGGAAGGCAGAGAGACAGAGGGATAGATGGGAGAGAACTTTATCCCTGGTTCACATCACAGATGCCTGCAATAGCCAGAGCTGGGCCACGCTGAAGCCAGGAGCTGAGATTCCAATCTGGGTCCCCCACGTGGGTGGCAAGGACCCCAAGTACTGAGCTGTTGCTGTTGCTTCCCAAGGTGTGCATTAGCAAGAAGTTGGATCCTAAGCAGAGTAGCTGGGTTGGAAACAAGCACTCCAATATAGGGTACATGCCTTCCATGCAGTGACTTCAATTGCTATACCAAATGGCTGCTCTTCAGTTTCAACTTCTAGGAAACACCTAATGGTGATCTGGCTTTGGACATGCAAGAGTGTATTGATGGCTCACTGAGTGTCATTATAGGTTTGAAAAACCAAACCTTTGATGAATTGTCTGCTTGCTTCAAGAACACCTTTCTTCGTAGAAAATGGGAAGGCGTTGCCTTCTTCATTTGGTTTCATTATTTATTTAATATGCGTCTTAACTGTCTCTGGCTAGGTCATTATTTGCTATGATATGTAAGCTCCCAAGGGCAAAGATGATATCTGCTTCATTTACTTTCCAAAGCGCTCAGAAAAATGTCATAAACCAGTAGGTTTTAATCCATTTGTATGTTGTTATTGAAAGCTAGAATATAAACTATGTCCCACAGTCATAAGCAAATGCCAGTTTGTTGCTACTTTAACCTTTGAAGACCAGAAATAAATGAAGCATCTTCGTTAGAGGAGTGTCGGATGACCTTACACGCAGTATAAATGCGTAGCTTTGGGGTATTTTAATTTAAAAGTATTGATAGTAATGGACTTCCTATTATAAAAGTCTGCCTGATGCAGAAAAAGGCAAAAAAATGCTGAAAGTCATATAGAAGAAATAATTCATTTCTATCATTCCCATGCTGGAAAAAAGTCACTTTGATCATCTTGCTACTTTTTCCTGTGCGATTCACTTTAAGCCTATAATCTAACCCCAAGCTAATTTGAACACTTCCAGAAGGTTTCCTCTCAATATGATTCCCATCCTTTCAGTTAGTTAGTAATCCTGTGTCTTTTCCAGTAAGAGCGGTTGTTTTTGTTATTTTCAATGTATGGAAACATGTTGCAGGGCACAGAGTCAGCCGCTAGCTGCCCCTGTCTCAAAGGAAACTTGTGGTTCCCATGAAGGAAAACTTAATCTTGCCCCAGTACCTTTTGTTCTGCCCAGAGCCATGTGAACCGCTTCTGACTATTTCCCCAAGATTATGTCACCCATCAAGGCAACTTTCTGTTGCAGTAGGTGATGTTAAGAAACAAAGCAACACCTTTTGCGTTAATCAGTTTTGGAAAATAGAGACTGGCTTTATATTCCTCAGCTTTGATGTGTTTAGCAGTTCCTGTAAGGATCTGCCTCTCTTCTGTTTTGATTGACAAGACCTTTCCTATATATTTGAGCAACCGAGCAGCTCCCTCACAGAGGGGAGAGACATTTACCCACAGCACACCTCTCACTGTCATTGTAACTTTCTGAAGCTCTGGGTGCAAGGCTCAGCTCTGCAGGGAGAGTTGACTCCAGCAAGATCAGGTAAGTGCTGTTCTGTCTTTAGAACTTCATTTCTCCTCTGGGAAGGGGAAGCCCAGTGAGCCCACTATGGTGAGAGGTCAGAAGGGGAATCGTGACATCGGGTTTGGAAATGGATAACTTTGCAGCCCATTTCAAGGGATGCTCAGTTACAACGTATGTAATATCCACCTTTGCTTCCACATCCAGGTGTGCTGTATCTAGTGGGACAAGTGTGATTCTGGCCCCTAGAACACGATCAATGGCCATGACCCAGAGGGGTGGCAGTTGGAATTAAGCTGAATCATAATGAGACATTATTACAGTGGCAATTTGTAGTGAGTTGGACACATTTTCAGGAATGGCCTCCACATCAGGTGCCAAGTTCACAGTATCTTCTGCTTTCCATGTTTTGGGCTAGGAGCAACATATATAGGACCTATCATTATTATTATGTCTTTAAATATTTATTGATTGATTTGAAAGGCAGAGCCAGAGAGGCAGAGAGAGAGAGAGAGAGAGAGAGAGAGAGTTTTCCATCCCCTGGTTCACTCCCCAAATGGCCACAATGGCCGGAGCTGAGCTGAACTGAAGCCAGGAGCCAGGAGCTTCTTCCAGGTCTCCCATGTGGGTGCAAGGGTCCAAGGACTTTTCCAGGCCACAGCAGAGAGCTGGATCGGAAGTGGAGCAGCCGGGACTTGAACCAGTGCCCATATGGGATGCTGGCACTGCAGGCTGAGGCTTTATCCACTGTGCCACAGCGCTGGTTCCGGACCTATCATCATTAATATTCATCTACCCTCCTCCCTTCATTACTTCCCTATCCATGATATTGAAAATAAGACTTCAAGGGGTCAGTGCTATGGCAAAGTGAGTAAAGCTGCTGCCTGCAGTGTCAGCATCCCACATGGGCGCCGGTTCGAATCCTGGCTACTCCACTTCTGATCCAGCTCTCTGCTATAGTCTGGGGAAGCAGTAGAAGATGGCCCAAGTCCTTGCGCCCCTGCACCCATGTGGGAGACCCGAAAGAAGGTCCTGGCTCCTGGCTTTGGATCGGCGCAGCTCCAGCCATTTTGGCCAATTGGGAAGTGAGCTATTGGATGGAAGACCTCTCTCTCTCTCTCTCTCTCTCTCTCTCTCTCTGTAACTCTTTCAAATAAATAATAAAAAAATTTAAAAAGAGAAAATAAGACTTTGAACAAACCATTGTAGCACAGCATTGAAATGCCCTGGACCCGAATGAAAAATAATCAAGGTGTATTTATGTGTTAAATTACGTTTGCTGTTCCTCCTATTTTATATCCTCCTGGAAGAGATCATTGGGACAAATTTCAACGCCAGAAGTTGGGTCTCAATGTGGGAATGCACTGGGAGGGTTCAGTCACCAGTGTGGCCCCTGGGGTCCACCCTGGAGCGGTGACAGGAAACTGGCCATCTGTGTTGGAGTTGTGTGCATTGACCATCTTTTGGCTCTCTGTCCTGGAATGAGAAGAGCAGGGTCACTTTGATAGCAACCACACACTGTTGGCTACCCTGGATTCACCAAACTCTGCTTCCTTCCCCGCTGGTGGAATAGCATGAAGCTGGCATTCCTCTTCCTTGGCCCCATGGTCCTCCTCCTCCTGGCTGGCTGTGGCTGCGTCCTCAGCTCGTCCAGCAGCAACCTGCGCACCTTTGTGGGCTGTGCCGTGAGGGAGTTCACCTTCCTGGCCAAGAAGCCGGGCTGCAGGGGCCTTCGGATCACCACGGATGCCTGCTGGGGCCGCTGTGAGACCTGGGAGGTGAGTTGCTAAGCCTGGGGCAGATGTCAGTGCTGGGGCCTGATTCTCACATGTTGAATTTTTTAGCGACATGAAGTAGAGCTGGGACATCTACCCTTTCCTGTGGGTTACAAACAAAACAAAACACGATGCTATGGCGCCTTCCAGAAGCGGTCGGAAAGACGCAATGTGACCCCTCTAACCAAGCTTTGTTGAGACTTTAATGCTTTGATTTACATGGTGCTTGCGAATCATCTCTAGGAGGTCACTCTGCTTCTACTGCACCTGTTTAACCCCACATGGAGGGATCCAAGTCACCTGGAGAGTCAGTGCGAGGTTGGCAGTGAATTCTTGACTTAAGCCTGGCACCGGAAATCCTCTCGGTACTCCCTCATCTGTCATAAGGTCAGCTGGCAGGGATGTCCTGCATGGCGCTTGGTTGAGTCACGGTAGGTCCCAGGCCATTCCTCAGTGCCTCCCCACTGTCCTGTCCCCCTCGGTTCCCTGGGGCCCTGAAGGATTATCTCTAACAGAGCAATAGAAGCTCCTGAATGTTCCATTAGACCTGGCCCCTTTAGAGGCATTTCATTTTAAATAGAGATAAAAATCTCAAACAACGTTAGACACCCTCTGGGAGATGAGGGGTGGAGGGGTGAAGGAGGAGGAGGGACACGTAGCTGCTGGCTCTTCTCACTGAGGCCCATGTTCGTGCCTGATGAAGTGCTGACAGCTGGCATCACCACACCTGTGATGAGTTAAGGACCAACTTTCAAGAACTTCTGCAATATGGCGGCCACGTGCTTTCCCAGAGATGCGTGTTATTAGCTCCGGCCTCAGCAGACTGACTTTGAAAGGTTTTATTAGGTCATCCTCCCGAGATCCTGCTTTGACCCTTTTCTCCTGTCCCTTCTCATTTCCTTCTGTCATTATTATTATTCCTTGACACCTGTCTCCAGGGCCACCTCCTTCTGCAAACCCTCTCTGGCTCTCAGGTAAGACACTGACTGTGTTCTGCCTTTTCTACTGCCTCTCCCACCACTCACATGCTGTTTGTTTGTTTGTTTGTTTATTTGAAAGGCAGAGTTACAGACAGGCAGAGGCAAAGTGAGAGAAAGTCTTCCAACTGCTGGTTCACTCCCCAAATAGATGCAATGGCTGGAGCTGGGCTGACTGGAAGCCAGGAGCCAGGAGCTTCTTCTGGGTCTCCCACATGGGTGCAGGGGCCCAAGGACTTGGGCCATCTTCTATTGCTTTCCCAGGCCACAGCAGAGAGCTGGATTGGAAGTGGAACAGCTGGGACTTGAACCGGCACCCATATGGGATGCTGGCACTGCAGGCGGCGGCTTTACCCACTATGCCACAGCGCTGACTCCTGCTTTTAACTTTTTTGAAGGCAGAGGTTCACTCTTGAAATTCTCACAAGTTTTACCGAAGTGCCTGTGTGCCAACAAGGCATTCAACAACCATGTGCTGGGTTGGCAGGGATGGAGGGCAGCTGTTTGGCCTAGTGGTTAAGATGTAGGCATGTGTGGGTTTGATCTCCAGCTCAGGCTCCTGACTCCAGCTTCCTGCCAATGCTGACTCTGGAAGGGAGACCTGAATTGAGTTCCCAGTTCCTAGCTTTTGCCCCTTGGCCACTGCAGGCATTTGAGGGGAGTGAAATCAGCTCTGTCTGTCTGTCTCCGCCTCTGAAATAAGTGCATACAAAAATGAAAAGAGTAAATGGAAGGCTGGCGCCTCGGCTCACTAGGCTAATCCTCTGCCTTGTGGCGCTGGCACACCAGGTTCTAGTCCCAGTCGGGGTGCCGGATTCTGTCCCAGTTGCCCCTCTTGCAGGCCAGCTCTCTGCTGTGACCAGGGAGTGCAGTGGAGGATGGCCCAAGTGCTTGGGCCCTGCACCCCATGGGAGACCAGGAGAAGCACCTGGCTCCTGGCTACGGATCAGCGCGGTGCGCTGGCCGCAGCGCGTCGGCCATGGCGGCCATTGGAGGGTGAACCAATGGCAAAGGAAGACCTTTCTCTCTGTCTCTCTCTCTCACTGTCCACTCTGCCTGTCAAAAAAAAAAAAAAAAAAAAAAAAAAAAAAAAAAAAAAAGAGTAAATGGAGTGATGTAGCTGAATGGAAGCCAGCTTTGGAATCCATGAGCAACATCCAAAGAGGATACTTCTTAGGAAAATTATCCTAATCTACAGGGACCCTGAGAGCAGCCTGCTGTCACTTAGATCATTTTATGGCCCCATGATTGGAATCGGGTTATGGTGATGAAATCTCCAAGTGAATGCAATGCTGCACCAAATTAGCTTTTATTGTTGTTGTTTGATGTCCGGGTCTGGAGACCCAAAAGCCATATGAACACTCAGCAATGTCTGTCAGTCGACAACAGATGTTCTCCGGAACGTTTGCAGCCTCCTTGTACCCAGGGCCTGGCCTGGCAGTGCCTCCTACTGCTGCCGTCTTGTACTGGGGGCTTCTGAGAGCTCTTTCTGGCCACATCCTCATATCCTGTTTCCTCTGAACTCAGCCCATTTCTGTTCCTTTTATCAACCAGTGGGTGCTTTGGTGGGACCGCAGTCACCCATGGCCCACTGGGGGCCGTGCTCTTAGGGGAGAAATGGAAGCATGAAGATCATGAGAAAACAAAATTTCTCCTGTTCTACGCAGCTTCTATTTCTGCATTTCCTGGGCTATGAGAAGGAAGGTTACTGTGGAAAATGAATACAGGAATGAGGTCATTTCCCAGCCACCTGAAAGCTGCTGTGATAGGAAGCACTTTTTTTGGGTAATGGGATAGGGGAGTATATCTGAAAATGATGTTCCTGAGAGACGAGGGTCTGGATTTGCTCGAGACAGGGGAATTATCTCTGAAAACAGCTCTTCCTCGTGATGTGGGCTTACAGTGGTCACATTAGCAAGACAAACAAACAGAAAACAACCCAGCTCTCCCTGCTTCACAAAAAATGTCCTAGATTGAAATAAGACAAAATAAAAAAATCAAGAAGCTCAGATAAATGAAAATTTCAGATAAACAGCAAATAATTTTTTTTAGGATGAGTCTGTCCCAAATAGGAGAACTCTTCATAAAGTTCATTGAATATGTGTATTATGAAAAAAATCAATGCATGAAATTTTGTTCTCTGTATGCAAATAAATTTTTCTTTTACTTCAATTATCCTTGAAATTTCCGAAGTCTCCTTGTATTTCATGGGACAGATTTACACTAAAATATCATTTATATGAAATTTACATTTAACGGGGTCTCTGATCTGCCTGATTTTCCAGGGTACTGAGGATAAGTGGAAGGTAGGGGAGAAAGAGTGATGACAATTTTTTCTGTGAATTTCTCGTTAAATGCAAGAACTTCATCAGTTGACATCAAATGTCATCTTTCTCTTTTCCTTTCCCTTCTTCCTCTCGCTTCCCAGAACAAGTGAAGGCACTGTGGAAAGATTCTTCTTCCTCTTTGGTTTTTTTTTTTTTTTTTTTTAGAGACACACTTTTTTTTTATGAGATTTATTTACTTATTTGAGAGTCAGAGTTATAGACAGAGAGAGAGAGAGAGAGAGAGAGAGAGAGAGAGATCTTCTATCTTCTGGTTCACTCCCCAGTTGGCCACAACAGCCGGAACTGGGTCGATCCAGAGTCAGGATCCAGGAGCTTCTTCCGGGTCTCCCATGTGGGTACGTTGGCCCATGCACTTGGGCCATCATCTACTGCTTTCCCAGGCGATAGCAGAGAGCTGGATTGGAAGTGGAGCAGCTGGGACTTGAACCAGCTCCCATATGGGATGCCAGCACTGCAGGCAGAGGCTTAGCCTATTATGCCCCAGCGCCAGCCCCATGATTCTTCCTCTTCTTGATTGCTTCCTCAGGGTGATTTCCCCAGCAAGAACAACAGACTGCACTAATTGAACACTTACTTTTTACTGGGCATTGTACATTGCATATATGTCATCATATTTCATCTTCACAACAATGCTACGAGGTAGATGTCTTATTTTACAGATGAGAAAATTGAGGCTCTAAAAATGTTCGGTGGATTTTTCAAAGGGCTCTAGCAAGCAGTAGAATAGGGACTCATGTTTGCATAGTTTTGATCTCAGGGTTTGAAAGTTTTAACTATGACATATGACTATGTCTTTTTCTGAACTATGTGCTTTGTTTATCGCAATTACCTTTGAATTTAAGATTTATAAAAGGTCAAAGAGGAAGTGAATCCTTCAATGCTCAGACCAGCACTCAGAGCATCTGGGAACTTATCTTCTCTCACTGATTCAATGGCAGACATGGGGGTACTTCACAAGTCCAAGGAAAATGGAATTAAAAGATAACTTTATTATGGTGCAAAAATTTACAAAATCCATGCATGGGGGGGTCTTCCAAAGTCTCATGAAAATGCATATTATGAAAAAACTGTGCATGGATTTTAAAATCTTTTTGGACCAAAATAAATTTATCTTTCCACCCCATCCATCCGCAAGGTTTCTTAAGTATCTTTGTAGTTAACTGAGACCCTCCTGGGTGTCCTTCCATGTCCTGGAGGCACCGCTGTGAGCAGAGAGGTGAAGGTTCCGGGCCTGACAGAGCTTCCTCGCTGGAGTGGGTGAGGGAAGTCTGGACAATGTCAGGGGGCACTGGCAAGTGCTATGGAGCAGCACAGAGCAGGAAGCGGAGTTCTAGGGCGTGGAAGTAAGAGGTCCCAGTTCTAAACAGGACGGTCAGGAAGGGTTTCCCTGCGAGGGGGACATTTGAACAAAAAGCCCGAGACTGGGGGAGGAGTGAATCATGGGAGAAGAATGCTCAGGCAGAGGGAGCAGCAGGTGCAAAGTCCCTCCAGTGGGACTGTTCCTGGTGAGTTTGAGGACCAGTGAAGAGAACACTGCGGCTGCAGCTTGGCAGGACAGGAATCACTACAATCGCCACAGGTCTTCCAGCAGGTGCAGGCAAGATGACGTAGGGTTTGGAAGGTGATCATGCTCTTTTTTTTAAATTAATTTATTTATTTGAAAGGCAGAGAGAGAGAGAGAGAGAAATAATGAGAGTGAGATAGAGAGAGAGAAAAGCGTCTTTCTCTGGTTTACTCCCCAAATGGCCGCAATGGCCAAAGCTGAGCTGATCCGAAGCCAGGTCCCAGGAGCTTCTTCTGAGTTTCCTACAAGGGTGCAGGGTCCCAAGGACTTGGGTTATCTTCCACTGCTTTCCCAAGCGCATTAGCGGGGAGCTGGATGGGAGATGGAGCAGCTGGGACTCGAACTCATGGCCCTATGGGATGCTGGCGCTGCAGGCTGTGGCTTTTATCCACTATGCCACAGTGCTGGCCCCTATGGCAGTCTCTGACTTTTATGCTGAATCACAGTGCTTAGCGCTCTCTCATGCTCTGGTTCTCTTACCAAGTACCTGCAGTAGCCAGGACTGGGCTAGCGTGGAGCCCGAGCTGGGAGCTCAGTCCAGATCTTCCATGTGCATGGACAGGAACCCGACTACCTGAGCCATCACTGCTGCCTCCCACGGTATACATTACCAGGAAGCTGGAGTCAGGAACCAGAGCTGGGGATTGAACCCAGGCACTTGGATGTGAGATGTGGGCATCTTAGCCACTAGGCCAAATGTCCACTCTTTGACTTGTGATTTAAAAGAATTACTTGGGTCCATTGTGTTTGTCGTGTCTTCAAAAAGTTCATAGAAAGATGCATATTGTGAAAATGCATAATGCATAATGTGAAAATGCAGACATGCATTTCAAAATAGTTTTTTTTTGCATCAAAACAAAACCTATCATTCATTCAAAATTCCATGAACTTTTTGAAGTACCTTGTAGACTGTAGGGGTAATGGTGGAAGAGGGGTGGCTGGTTAGGGGGAATTTGCAATGATTGAGGTTTTTCATTCGCTAAATATTTATTGTGCACTTCTCATGTGTCCTGGGCCCTTCTGGGAGCTCATGAGCAAAATCGGACTCCTGCTTTCAGTGGTCTGGGAGGAGGCAACCATAAAGGAACCAATGAAAAGCAAGTTAATTTCTGATGCTGGCAAATGGCACCCAGGGCATGAGGCAGGACAGCATATTCTAATGGGTGCCTTGTTTTCTACCTGCGGGGGACAGAAACCCATTCTGGAGCCCCCATACATTGAAGCCCATCACCGAGTGTGCACCTACAACGAGACCAGACACGTGACTGTCAAGCTACCCGGCTGCGCCCCTGGAATCGACCCGTTCTACACCTACCCCGTGGCTGTTCGCTGTGACTGCGGAGCCTGCTCCACTGCCACCACGGAGTGCGAGACCATGTGAAGCTTGCGTGGGCGGTAGAACACGGCCGGTGGTCTTGAGCGTCGTAGACCCGCGTACACAAGCAGTGCAACCCCCGCCCCCACCCCCTGATTGATCCAAGGACTGTTTACTTCTGACCATTCCTGTGGAGGTTACCTGTCTCCCTAAGGCCAAATCAGGCACAAGGCCTAGTCTGCATTCTTATACTGAAAATGTGAAACAATATTTGTGCCTTAACCAAACTAAATTCTCAGATTCGTGCACCTGCAAATTGATTTGTCTTTGCCTTGAGCCTTGGAACATGATTTGTGTATCTCAGTCCTTCCCCAATTTGGATTTATTTCACTGGGTGTGAATGGGAAACAGGGCTAGAAAGTCTTTAAACTCGCATATTCTGTTCAACCCCTGATTTCCATCTGGATTTGTGATTCAAGAGCTAGAAATGAACAAAACGCATGCATAGGAAATCCAAGTTTCCTGGACAAAATGGTCTCTTCTCCTTTTAATGGAGCAATTATCTTCACAAGAAATAGAGATTGCTCAGATTGATAGATAACAACTCAGAGTTAAAGCTGTTTGGATTTATGTAATTCTTTTCCCAAGCAAAGTTCCCTAAGTTCCCTTCAGATACTTAAGAAACATTCTTCCTTATAAGAAAACAAAGAAAAAATGCTTTCCTGAAAGTTATCACTTAAAACTAAAATCATGGTTTTTTTCAGAGTGTGATATTTTCCCAAAGCTATAGCAAAGAGTAAATTACAAGTGTTCTTTCCCATGGAGCATATTTTAAATTGAAATTGTAACTTATTAAACTCGAAAACATCCCATGTTTGTAGGGGTAAACCTGCACTGCCAACTCAGAGAGAAAAAATCTACGATTATCTGACTCTTGTCCTCTCTAAAATCGTACAGCAGCTGATTCTGTGATTTTTTTTCCCTAAAAACTCTAATGTTAGCAAATGTCTTTAATTCTGGCCTTTTAGGGGTTGTTTTGTCTTGTTCATTTTTCATATTATGCCAAGAAAATCTGCACTGATGCCAATAAAGCATGTTCTCTGTCTTTTGAATTCATGAAAGCTTTCAAAAAGTATTTTTGGTCTCTAATACAGTTGTTACAACAGCAAGAAAACACAAGAAGGTTATTTTTACTTAAGCTGTAGTTTGGGACGTTGTGTCCCAAAGGTGGTGCAATCTGAGAGACAGGAGCCCTCCTTGAATGAGGACTGAACGAGCCCCCAAGAAAAGCAACAAACCATGTTGGGACTGGTGGTTAAGCACTGGGACGCTGAGGCCAGCATTTGGGAACAGAGGGCAAGAGTGGAATCTACGCCAACCCTTAGCAGCTCTGTGTAAAACAGGAATTGAGTGCCCAGGGTTCTCTCCCGATCAGTGTGGGTGGTGATTAGGAAGGAGGGCACTTGTCCTACCTCTAAGACTTTTCCCCGGGACTCTCTGAGGCCACAAGGGCTTGCCAGAATTACAGAAAAGATGACTGGAGGGTCAGGAAGAGTCTTGACAGGAAGCGAATGGTGCACCATGGTGAGATGCTGCCGAGAGTGTTAAAATGAAGAGGTTGGTAATCCAAGTGTGGGTGGAGTTAAGGAAATAACAAAGTGGAGCTGAAACACTTCTGGTTCCAAAGCAGTGGGCGATTTTAGGCTGAGGGAATGAGAAAGGGGAAGGATTATAAGTTACCAAAAGGAATGGTAGGAGAGAGATGCCCAACAAGAGAGGCACCCCTTGCCAGGAGCAAGTCATCTTGACAAAACTAAGACAGGCAGTGAGGGAAGTGGGGGAGCAGGTACCTCCACCTCGTTCTCTGTCCATCCCTTAGTCCTCTATTGAATCAAATAGGAAGCAGATGGGAGGCGGAGAGCAAGAGAACCAATAGATTCAGGTGGTGAATGCTTGCTTGGGTAGCATGCTGAAAGGCAAAGAGTGAGTCTAAGGAGGCAAATGGATAAACTCCAGGGTGGTTCTCTTTAGGGAAGCTCAGCTAAAATGCACTGTGCAGTAATGTTGGCTGGGAGAGCAATCAGACGTGCTGTAGCAATCCTATTACTAGGATCCCCCTAGGGCAGTATGGAATGAACATGGGATGGTGTCTACCAGGACAATGGTCATGACAGTGACTATGAGATTATTTGGTTGTTAAGTGCAGTCGAAGCCCTCAGGGTCTGCTCTTTGAGCTGCATTTGAAGCTACTCTCTTCCAACGTGCTGAAAACCAGACCGAAGATCTAATTTGAAGAGCAGCTGAATTATTAAAAAGATGAAATCTATCACTATGATGAGTATGTATCTCCCACACGGATTCTAGGTCCTAATTCATTGGGGAACACAGAGACCTGGGCTGGGGACCATCAGATGCCTACATTGGAGGTCACCTTGAAGAAGCTTCCACTCCTGACAGTGTGCACCGGGAGGACTGGTAGAATGGACGGACCTGCAATGGATCTTGAGAGTGTCAGACTGGGCCACTGAGAGGCGGAGGATGTCAGAATATAAGATTGGATAAGAAGAGTTTATCCAGATGGGAGCAGTCTCCCATTACTCAGGATTTAACATCATCATAAAGGCACCTGGGCTCTGGTCCCAGTGTGCTGTTGGGATGGCTTTTTCAGGCATGGAGACAATGATGGCTTGTATTGATAGAGAGAAGATGCCAGACCTGTTCTGGCAGAAGACTGATGATCGAAAGTCTCAGAGAAGTGGACCTGCTGGAACAGTCTTGTTACAAAGACCTGAGAACCCCCTACCTGGATGAATTCACCTGGCAGGTTCAACACACACTTCCTTCACTAAAGCAACAACAGATTCCCTGCAGAGACACCTACAACATGGAAGCTTGATAATGGCTGTGCTTGTAGGCTGAGGGTGACGACAGGGAACTGGGCTTCCTGGGTCAGCAGATCTGATGGGGTTCTGAGACCAGGTGGGGACACGTAGCTGTAAGAGACAGGATATACATTATTGCTGTAATAGGCAGCAAATCTATAATGGCAACCAGATGGCTGTAATTGACAGGGCTTGCAGTGCTGACTAATTGTTCATGCATTCAATTCAACAGTCAAAACATTTCTACAACAAATATATATATATAATATATAATAATTAGAAAGCTATTATTGAAAAAAGGAATTTATACAGGATTTATACAAGTGATAAACTTGAATCTTTCAGCTTTTCTTCTTTCTCTCTTCCTTCCGTCCACAATTTATAAACAGTATTTATAAACTAATTTTGTGCAAAGCACTATGTTTGGGAAATAGAGACAAATACTTTCTTTGTTTACCGTGCTATGAAGCATTGCCATTTTACCATTACCGTTTTATGGATGATGAAATTGATAGTCTGAGAGATCAGGGGACTTGTCCAAAGTCACACAGCTAGTGAGCTGTATGCAGCCAGGTTTCTGTGGCCCAGAACCAGACATTTTGCACAAGAGCATGTTGTCTTTTTGGAAGGCTTATTCCAAGTCATTCTTACTCCTGATACAGGCAAGGCAGTGGCTAGCAAGGATTTACTGAGGTCACCAACCTCTCTTTAAGACTCCACCTACTTGACTTAAACCCTGCTTTTCTTTCGCCAAAAATAACCAACTTGGTTGTTGACTGCATCCTTGCCATGACTAGAAGCTAATTGTAATATCATCATAATAAAATTACCATTGTTGACATTCCTACTCCCATCATACACTGACACCACAACCGTTCCAAAACTTTCAAAGCAGGGTGGTATGCAAACCTGCCCCCTATATTCAGTTAAACTCCTCCCCAAACACCACCCTCTATCTCTCCTGATCATATAAAAGGAAGACTCTAAACCTCACTGGGCGCAGCTCACTCTCATGTATGTCCACACTCCATCTATTTATTTTCACTTTGCATGCAAATAAATGGTATTTTTCTGCTAACCTTGGCTTATATCTCATCCTTGAATTCTTCCCCACATCAGAATTGAGAACATGCACTCAGCCATCACACAACACAACATCACACAACCCAACCGTTACACAACACTTGGGGAAATCTTTGAATTTCTTGATGTCAGACAATCTTTCAACACTGATCAGTAGTTTTGCAGTCTTGCCTGGAGATGGCTCAATGCAAGGTTTGGTTGATGTATGGTCACTGGAATCTTCCTCTGGTTCCTTGTATAGCCTTTAGGAAGATAACATTTTTCTGAGGTTCACCTCAAAGCTCACAACACCAGAGATGAAGGAGAAAAGAAGCAGAGCCTCAAAGGAAGATTCAAGGAGATGGCTATGCTGATGAGGGTGTGCCCTGAACTTGTTTCCTAGTCAGTGTGAAAACTGGAAGCGAGAAATGCCACACTGACTTTTAGGGCAGGATCAAGAGGCTCCTCCAAAACTCCTTCCTCTTAGAAATATTTTATTTTGTAGTTAATGATAGGTATGGAGAAGGGGAATTTCCTGGATTTTTTTTTTTTTTTGGTTAATTCTGTGTTTGAAGGAAGATCATCAGTTGTCAGAACTCATAACACTTCTGGCTTTATTTGATTCATTAATTGGATCTTCCACTGGATAGGAAGTAAATGAGCTACTCCAAACGCACCAAATTCTTCTTCAGTGCCCAGTGAATTCTCTACATTAATTATATTTTAAGTAATAAAATCATATCAGAGGGGCTGGCGCTGTAGTGCAGTAGGTTAATTCTCTGCCTGTGGTGCTGGCATCCCATATGGGCACTGGTTTGAGTCCCAGCTGCTCCTCTTCCGATCCAGCTTTCTGTTATTGCCTGGGAAAGCAGTAGAAGATGGCCCAAACACTTGGGCCCCTGCACTCATGTAGTAGACTCAGAAGAAGCTCCTGGCTCCTGACTTCAGATTGGCCCAGTTCCAAACATGGTCATTTGAGAAGTGAACCTGCAGATGGAAGACCTTTCTGTCTCTCTCTCTCTGTAACTCTACCTCTCAAATAAATAAATAAAATCTTTTAAAAAAATCATACCAGATGGCTGGTGCCACAGCTTACTTGGCTAATCCTCCACCTGCGGTGCCAGCACCCCGGGTTCTAGTCCCTGTTGGGGCACCGGATTCTGTCCCGATTGCTCCTCTTCCAATCCAGCTCTCTGCTGTGGCTCGGGAGGGCAGTGGAGGATGGCCCAGGTGCTTGGGCCCTGAACCCGCATGGGATACCAGGAGGAAGCACCTGGCTCCTGGCTTTGGATCAGTGCAGCGCGCTGGCCATAGTGGCCATTTGGGGGTGAATATATGAGTGCATGGAATGAGTCTGGTGCACTCAGTCCTCCTGCTAGTGGGAGCACCAGGTCCTAAGCACTGAAGATGCAAGCTTCGTTGGAAGTTTTAGGCTTTCAAAATTTTTAAAAAGATTTATTTATTAATTTGAAATTCAGGGTTACATAGAGAGAGAAGGAGCTGAACCAATCCAAAGCCAGGAGCCAGGAGTCAGGAGCTTCCTCTGGATCTCCCATGTGGGTGCAGGGGCCCAAGGACCTGGGCCATCTTCCACTGCTTTCCCAGGCCACAGCAGAGAGCTGGGTTGGAAGTGCAGCAGCCAAGACTCGAACCAGTGTCCATATGGGATGCTGGCACTGCAGGTGACGGCTTTACCTGCTTTACAGTGCTGGCCCCGTGCTTCGGAAATTTATTTTCATTTTACAAACCCATCGCTTTGTGTGATATGAATCTTTCTTATGTTGTCAAGGAAGCAATCTGGAGAAACACCAGGAAGGCTTCCAAAGCAGAGATACTTTAGATTTAGAACTTTCAGACTGGATGCGGCTCTTCTGCTTTTGATTGCAAAACATGCAGTTTTCTCTACTGAGGCTGGGTAGCACATATAAAAAAGAAAAGGATCCTATTCTACTCCGTCAGGAAGTGAGGGGGACACGAATGTTAGCCCACGGGTGGCATCCGAGGGACAGGTGCCATCTGATGTTTTTTTCATCAGGCAACCAGATAGCGATCCTTCAAAAAGTACGTGGAAAATAGAAAGAAAAAGTCAGTTATTTTGATGCAAAACTTCTGTGGAAGTCCATGCATACAAGGTATCTTCAAAAAGTTGATAAAAAATGCATATTGGGAAAAATTTGTGCATGGATAATCGACTTTTTTGCATTAAAATAAATTCATGTTTCAAAAAAATAACTAATTGGAGAAAGAGAGAGAGAGAGAGTGAGCGAGCTTTCCCATCTTTGGTTCACCCCCCCAAAGGCCCTGAATGTCTGGGGCTGGGCTGGAGCTCAACGAAGAGCTGGAATGCAATCCAGGTCTCCCACATGGGAGGTGGGAATCCAATTCCTTGACTTCATTGCTTGCTCCCCGGGTCTGCATGAGCAGAAAGCTGGCATTGGGAATGGACCCTGGGATTGAACTTGAACATGCCAATGTCCTAATTGGTACACTAACTGCTAGGCCAAATGTCTGCCCCAATAATGCTGGTTTTTCCATGAACTTTTTGCAGTATCCCTGTATGTTCAGATATTAAGTCTATGGTGAATTTGGTTATCTCTTAGACCAGTTCCCCCCCTCCCCCCCTTTTTTTTTTGACAGGCAGAGTGGACAGTGTGAGAGAGAGAGACAGAGAGAAAGGCCTTCCTTTTTGCCATTGGTTCACCCTCCAATGGCCGCCGCGACTGGCGCGCTGCGGCTGGCGCATTGCGCTGATCCGAAGGCAGGAACCAGGTGCTTCTCCTGGTCTCCCATGCGGGTGCAGGGACCAAGGACTTGGGCCATCCTCCACTGCACTCCCGGGCCACAGCAGAGAGCTGGCCTGGAAGAGGGGCAAGCGGGACAGAATCCGGCGCCCCGGCCGGGACTAGAACCCGCTGTGCCAGCGCCGCAAAGTGGAGGATTAGCCTAGTGAGCCACAGCGCCGGCCTTTCCCCAAATTTAACATCACTTGGGGGTCTTGTTAAAATGCAGATTCTGGGGGCCGGCACTGTGGCACAGTGGGTTAACGCTCTGGCCTGAAGCGCCAGCATCCCATATGGGCGCCAGTTCAAGTCCTGACTGCTCCACTTCTGATCCAGTTCTTTCTATGGCCTGGGAAAGCAGTAGAAGATGGCCCAAGTCCTTGGGCCCCTGCACCCGCATGGGAGACCCAGTAGAAGCTCCTGGCTCCTGGCTCCTGGCTTCAGATCGGCACAGTTCTGGCCGTTGCAGCCAATTGGGGAGTGAACCATTGGATGGAAGACCTCTCTCTCTCTCTCTCACTGCCTCTCCTCTCTCTGTGTAACTCTGACTTTCAAATAAATAAATAAATCTTTAAAAAATGCAGATTCTGATTGATCAGTTATATGCAGGTTCGGTCGTAACGGGAGCTGTCTCTGCTGGGACACAATTCTGCCGAGTGTGCTCTGCTGGTGAGTACTGTGTGCTCAGAGTGAAGACACAACTGAAGCCAGGTGAGGGGTGAAGAATTCATTAACTTTCCTGCTTGTGGTTCTTCTAGGAGAAAACTCTCTGATTGCTTAAAAACTGGCTTAAAAAATTGCGTGCATTGTGGCTCAGAAGGTTAGGCCGCCACGTGTGATGCTGGCATCCCCAGTCACAGCAATGATTTTGCTTCACAGCTGCTCTGCTTCAAACCTAGTTCCCTGCTAATGCACCTGGTAAAGCCGCAGAGGATGGTCCGAGTGCTGGGCCCCTGCCAGCCATGTGGGAGACCCAGACGGAATTCCAGGTTCCTGGCTTCAACCTGGGCCCAGTCCCACCATGTGGCCTTTTGGGGAGTGAATTGGCAGATGAAAGATCTCTCTCTCTCTCTCTGTGCCTTCTCTTCTCTGTCATTCTACCTTTCAAATAAACATCTATAAAAAATTGTAGGATGAGGCCGGCGCCGTGGCTCACTTGGCTAATCCTCCGCCTGTGGCGCCGGCACACCGGGTTCTAGTCCCGGTTGGAGTGCTGGATTCTGTCTCGGTTGCCCCTCTTCCAGGCCAGCTCTCTGCTGTGGCCCAGGAAGGCAGTGGAGGATGGACCAGGTGTTTGGGCCCTGCACCCCATGGGAGACCAGGAGGAAGCACCTGGCTCCTGGCTTCAGATCGGCGCAGCGTGCCAGCTGTAGTGGCCATTAAGGGGGGTGAACCAACGAAAAGGAAGACCTTTCTCTGTCTCTCACTGTCTAACTCTGCCTGTTAAAAAAAACTGTAGGATGAGTCTGTTTGACACATTGATTAAGCAACTGGTTGGGATGCCTGCGTCCCACTTCAGAGTGCCTCGGTCCAAATCCCAGCTCCATTCCTGATACAGCTTCCTGCTAATGCAGACCTGGGAGGCAGCAGTGTGCAGCCACTGGGAGGCTAAGGGTGCCAAGGTTGCTTCAGGGTGAGACTCAGGTTTGGGCCCTGGAGCCCTCTCTACATAGCACTCCAGACATCACATCCCTGTAACATCAATCAGATCCTGTTCAGCCAAGACAGCCACCTGTGGAGGCGGGCTTGGAGCACCTGCCAAAAAAATACAACAAAGGCTGGTGCCGCGGCTCACTAGGCTAATCCTCCGCCTTGCGGTGCCAGCACACCGGGTTCTAGTCCCAATGGGGGCGCCGGATTCTGTCCCGCTTGCCCCTCTTCCAGGCCAGCTCTCTGCTGTGCCCAGGGAGTGCAGTGGAGGATGGCCCAAGTGCTTGGGCCCTGCACCCCATGGGAGACCAGGATAAGTACCTGGCTCTTGCCTTCGGATTGGCGCAGTGCGCCGGCTGCAGCGTGCCGGCCGCGGCGACCATTGGAGGGTGAACCAATGGCAAAAGGAAGACCTTTCTCTCTGTCTCTCTCTCTCACTGTCCACTCTGCCTGTCAAACAAACAAACAAACAAACCAAAACCAAAACCAAAACCAAAACAAAAAAACACCAAAATTCCTCCATCTTTAAGAGAGTACGGCAGAGATTCATCATGGAAAAAACAGGATCAGGAGCTGGGTTTATTTTGGTGCAAAATAGTTGTGGAAATGCACACATAGTTTTTTTTTTTTCCCACAATATACATTTTCCATGAAATTATTGCTGATCTTGCATAGTTATCAGGAAACTTGTGAGCCATGGGAGAACTCACAGACCAGGGTGAAACCAACAGGGTAGAGCTTGTATGAAACACACACACGCACCACCAAAGCAACCCTTGCATCGGCATAAGATCCCTGAAAAAGAAACCAAATAGGCTGTGAGCAGGAGTCATATGACCAAGGCTCCAAACTCCTGCAGTGGAATTTCAAAGTCAAGGACTGCTCTGGCTGTTTTGTTATTGTGGTTGTGCTTTTAAAATGTTATTTATGTTATTCAGAAATTTCCCACTGAAGGTGAAGAAATATCATTCATATAAGTTATTAGCTGGGGCCAGTGCTGTGGCATAGTGGATAAAGCCGCTGACTCAGTGCTGGCATCTCATATGGGTGCTGGTTCAAGTCCCAGCTGCTCCACTTTTGATCCAGCTCTCTGCTATGGCCTGGGAAAGCAGTAGAAGATGGCCCAAATTCTTGGACCCCTGCACCCTTGTGGGAGACCTGGAGGAAGCTCCTGGCTCCTGGCTTCAGATAGGTGCAGCTCCAGCTGTTGTGGCCATCTGGGGAATGAAGGAATGGATGGAAGACCATTCTCTCTGTCTCTCCTTCTCATCGTCTGTAACTCTACCTCTCAAATACATAAATGAAAATCTTAAAAAAAAAGAAAACACTATGCATGGATTTCAAGATTTTTTCTGTGCCAAAATAAATTTATTTTTTAATTCCATTTCCCATGAACTTTTACAAATACCCTCCCAAAGGCAGAGAACGTCGGAGAGGTAGGCCCCTCACTGCCATTAAGGATCCAAAAAGCATTGAGCAGAGCTCCACTCATTTGTAGGGAATCCAGAGGTGGTTTTATCACGACCCTGGCCCTGCTGACCCTGGAGCACTCTATACAAAACCATTCTTTCCCCCCAGAGCCGCTGGGGCCAGGCAGGAGTTAGCAACTCCCTTGGAGTGGTTCTCTTTCTGGCTTCTGGCAGCGAAACACGGGGATGGATTTAAAAACCCACAATAACTGGCTAGATCCTACTCTCCAGCACTGTGTCGGACCTTCTTCTAAAGCAGAGCTTGAAGTTCTAGGCTTTCATTACTTTGGTTTTGCTTTGATGAACGTAATACGGCACCTTGAGGGTCTTCTCTCAAGTCAAATATTTCTTCCTGAAGACGCTCTACCTTTCGGGGTTGCTGCGCCTACACGCTTACACCCTAAATAACGACATGTTTGTTGGCTTCCAATTCTGTATTTAGCTTCTTTGATTTTCTCCTAAAACTAGGAATCCAATTGTGACTGCTCTCCGACTTCCATTTTAACACTATTTCCTTACGGGTATTTTTGTGAAAATTGCATCTGGTTATAAGTGCATCATTTGTTACTTTTCTTATGAACTAGAAACCCTCCAGATGATTCTTTGCATATCATGATTGGATATATTGTCATTGAAGGCTTAGGACCAAGCTCTTCTTCCTCTCATTTGCGTGTGACTTCTCATCTTAGCCCTTCCTGGTTTAGGATTGCTGGAGTTTTTGACTTCCGCATTTGTGCTTTGAATGTAATTTTTTTTGGTAGAAATCAGGCCAATTTTCTTACTGTGGATATGGCATTGACTTGGAGCTTAGTCCTTTTGTGTTCCCAACATCTGTTAATTCTACAAACAGTGGAGTGAAAAGATCTCTTTCAAGCTAGCCATTTGAACAAGCCATTAGGTTGGGATTTCATTGCTGTATTCCAGGCATATTAGCCCATAGATAAAATTCTTGTCTCTAGCTCACTCGTAGTTTGATGGATTACCTTGTTTATAGTGGTCTAACTATATAAAGTTTTGTGTCTGAAATGTAGCTGGAATCTATTATCTATTGAATAAGCACATGCAATTCCTATGGTTTGTCTAGGAAAACTCCAACTTAATATGTGTGGTAATGATAACTGGCTGTATTGAGTTGACAGGCATTGGATGGGAAGCAGAAAAGCCAAGATACATCTTACTCCTGCACAACACATCTCTCCAGGCCTGAGTCTCTCCTCTGTACATGGAGAAATTGGATTGTCATTTCTGAGGCCTTTTTTTTTTTTAAACTCTGTAAAGTCAAGACTGTTTTCTCAAACAGAGATAGCTGCCACTTGTTGACTTTGGAAAATGATGTGGACCTTCTTCAGATTTCTGGGTCTCTTCCTGTATCTTTGGTTTCAGACATAGCTTTAGCTTTATTCACTCTTAGGGTAGAAAGCACTTTTTCGTGAACTGAGCTAGGCATTGCCATGAAGCAGGGACTATATGATGAATTTGGTGGAATGACATTAAGTCACGTAGGTTGCTTTGTTGTACATGATTTTACTGGGTAATCCACTCATAAGACCTCTTGGAGCCTGTGCTCTCCCCAGACACTGAAAATCTCCAGCCACATTCTGCTTCTAGTTGAGGGAGTGATTGCCCCACTGTGAACAAGTTAATCCCCATGGCCCGTTAGGGAGGAGATGACCTGCGGAGCTATTTGCCTGTGAAGTGCACACATCTGGAAAATTCTCCTTGGCAGAACAAACATGTTGCTCTCAATTCTTCATTAGAGTCAGTGAGAAGTGAGGAGCGGCCCCTTAGCAAGTAACTATGCAATAATGTAACAAAACTGGCTGACACACTTCCTTTATTACAGGGCTAAATGCTCATTATTGTTTGTAAAGGATGAAATCATAGCCTTTGCAGAGCTATAGTTCATACACAGTTGATTCCCATTTACTAAGGCAGAAGGTCCTTGTTTTCTCTAAATGTCAAGCTTTGGCTTACAAAACTCCTGTTTGCTTTAGGGATGTGTGTGTGTGTGTGTATGTGTGTGTTAGCAATTAGATGAGATGGGAACTAGTACTTGAAATGTGAAAAAAGGGAAAACACATTTTAGAAATTCTAAGCAAACACACAAACAAAAACCCCTAAAACTGACAGAGTGTTCTGGAAGGTCTTAATGGGAAAGACCCCCCACACCATACATTTCCTTTCTATGTGCTTCTTCTAGGAGCAGAAGGAAGAGGAGTTTTGTGCCCCCTCCCCTCCAACAGAGGGAGCTCGAATCCGGAAAGTCTTCGACTAGGATTGGTGTAATTTTACATGTAAAGATCCACTCTGCTTATACAATTAAAATAATGATTAAGTATATAACCAGGTGATAAGCAAATATGAATGATTATGGCTTCTAATATAAGAGTAGGAAGTGACTCACTTATGACACAAGAATTCCTGGGTGTTTGCAGTTGTCACATGGAAAGGGCTCACGACTCCTTACTGGGAGCATTGACCTTCTCAAGGTCAAAGTTCCTGCTTTTCGTGGCAGATTATTCTGGAAACGGATCCAGGGCTTGGCACTCACAAATCTAGTCCCTAACTAGACTTTTGGGAGGATGAATAAGGAAAGATGGGGGACAATAATTGTACAGTTTTCTGACTGTAACTGGAAAATGCCATTTGGTGGAATGGGAACTACACAGGGCAAGTTGAAAGTGGGCAGGGAAGCTGAGGCACTTTGCTTGAGTTTTTTTTTTTTTTTTAACTCTTGATTTTTTTCTTGCCAATGGCCAGTTCAGGTTATGACTGGGAATAATGAAGGGTGGGGTAGGCATGGGAGAAAGATTAACATCATGGGAGGAACAGGGCTACAATAGGGAGGAGAGGGAGCAGAAATGTCTACTGAACAAAGAATATTTTAAATGATGAGTCCTGCCATATTCTTCCAATTTTGATGAAATGCAGAAATACTACTTTCTTAAGCACAATTCATATTTTTTTGTTTGCCATGGCAATAGTAGATGAAAAAGCTCAGACTACCTACCAACTTAAGCACTTGTAGGGTGAATCGTTGGCAAGAATGTGTGTGGGCCTGCCAACAACTCAGCTGGTGTTTTTTTTTTTCAACCAGATTCAGAGATCAAGGCTCTGTAAGTTTGCAAAAATTTCAAAATTTTCCCATGTCTTCTTGTACACAGCCATTCCGAGGTACACGCTGGTTCTGACAGCTTTGGTAGCAACACCGTGAAACTACGTGAATATAAAATGCTGTATCTTTAGGCTACTTTGGTATGGATTTGTAAGGCCTGAGTCAACTGGAATTTAGGATATTTCTGGGATAATATAAACGAATATAAGACACGTGAGTAGAACAGCAGATTTAGAAAAAAGAGGTTAGTACGTATCGTATTCCCATATTTTGTCAAAGGCATCAACTAAAGGCCACCGAATGGTGGAACGCAGTTTTGGTTTTCCTGTGATTTCCTTCCGGCAGGCCCCAGACTCATGGGAGGAACTTCCGGTAGGCCTCAAGCTCATGGGAAGGACTTCCGGCTGGCCCCAGACTCATGGGAGGAACTTCCGGTAGGCCTCATGCTCATGGGAGGCACTTCCGGCTTGCCCCAGGCTCAAGGGAGGAACTTCCGGCTGGCTTCATGCTCTTGGGGGGAAGAGACGTGAAATGCAAGGTGGCCTCCCACTTTGTTTCCAGCATGTTCAGGGGGTGCACGGTCAGAAGCCGGCTCCGCATTCTCATAGAGTGTGCAGTGGAGGCTGCGGGCTGCAGGGCGGACGTGGCGGTGGGCGGGACACTGTGCCTGGGCGGGCTCTCGGGTGGGAGGGGGATGGGGATTCCTTTCTGGTCGCGCAGTCCTGTCCGGCGGGACCGGGTCCCGGAGACTGGCCGCCTTTCTCACCCTTCGGTGGGTCCTCAGCCTCCTCAGACGATGGAGCAGCAGCCGTGGCACTCCGAGCAGCGTTTCTTCTTTTTCTTGGGGTGGAAAATGGTGAGGATCGCTTCGTCGAAAACGGCTTTGAGACCCTTCTGCGTCAGGGCCGAGCACTCCAAGTAGCACTGCGCTCCGATCTGAAACGAAGAAGAGAGACGAGTATGAGAGAGAGAGAGAGTATGAGAGAGAGAGAGAGAGTATGAGAGAGGGGCAGCCCTCTGCCTACTCAGATCCTCCCTCCTCTCTGTCCTGCAAACAGCCTAGGGGCCACTTTGAACTCTGGTTCCTCTTTTGCATCTCAATTTGTGTCTGCCAACCTCACGTTTGAGTAATTTTTAATTTTTACATTTTGATCTTAGAAATGAACGGTTGTAGATCACTTTTGGTAGGTGGTGCCTTCTGAAAATGAGCCACAAACATTTATGCTTAATGTAAGACTGTAAAAACCACACAAATACAGAGCATCAGGAGAGGACGCAGCATCAGTGATATGGACGAAACGCATTTTCTAAGCAATAGAGCCGCCTGAAGTTGTTTTTAGTATCCTCTCGTTTGCATGCATAATGGGAAAGTCAGTGCCAGTGGAGTGTATGTTCTTCTGTGTGCCCAGGGTGCCCTAGGCTGGCCAAGCCTACAGAGGGCGGTGGTGTGGTCTTAGAGGTCATTCTTATAAAAGGTACCTCTTACAAGATCCTTAATCGGTGCAATTATTCAGCGTTTCCATACTGTGAAAGGCGAGAAATTAAAAAAAAAAAAAACCCTGAACTTGTAAAAATAAAAATTACACTATACCTTCGTGACAGAGAAATCCTCCTTAGTGTACAGTCTGTGTGTTTAAGTGACACAATATTTTATACTTTTATTTCAAAGCTTTTGATGATGGTATACTGTGTATTTGATAGTCACATCTCTGTGAAAAACACAGAAATTCAGGCCAGCCCTGTAGATCCTCATTAAAAAAAAAATCTCAGGCTATGTAGACTTGTCACTTACTGTGAAAGAGACCAGGGGTTTTAATAGCTCACTAGCTCAGTATGATTCAACAATAGGATATGGGCCGCCTTTTCAAAATAAAGGCACCTGAAGCCATATTTGTCCTTGCATCTCATGTTCTAAGGAGGACTTCGAGAAATTAAAGCTGATTCGGGAGAAGTTGGCTGGGTGGGAGAGCTTCTGGAGACAGCTTTTAATGTCTGAAAATAGGACAGCAAAATCGTCCACCTGTCGTGGCCGGTAGCTTATGCAAATGAGGCAGCGGGGTTTGTGTGAGACAGGAGGGCGGGGTGGAGACTGTAGGAGAATGCCCCCTCCAGAGTGAGCCATCTTACTCAGCTTCCTTGTGGGAATGGTGATTCACTGTTGTCCATATCAAGAGGAATAGGAAATTTGGATTCTTACTGAATATTTTCCAATATTTAAGACATCTTTTCTGGGCCGGGGCTGTGATGCAGTGGGTTAACACCCTGGCCTGCAGTGCCAGCATCCCATAATGGGCACCGGTTCTAGGTCCAGCTATTCCACTTCCGATTCAGCTTTCTGCTATGGCCTGGGAAAGCAGTAGAAGATGGTCCAATTCCTTGGGCCCCTGCACCCATGTGGGAGACCCGGAAGAAACTCCTGGCTCCTGGCTCCTGGCTTCGGATTGGTGCAGCTCCGACCATTGCGGCCAACTGGGGAGTGAACCAGTGGATGGAAGACCTCTTTCTCTCTCTACCTCTCTTCTCTTTGTGTAACTCTGACTTTCAAATAAATAAATAAATAAAAAAAAAATCCTGTCAAGCAAGACACCTGAGGGAATATATGACTGCAGCCAACCAGCCCATTTACAATGTGTGCAGTAAAGCAGGTTGCATTTCAGCTTAGAATCAAGTGGGAGTGGCCTGAGAAAGGTCAAATTAATCGTGGAAAGTCAGGACCCAGCCAGGGGAAGACGTAGCCCCGGAGTCTGGGTCTCCTGATGCGTGTTCTTTTTCCTTGTTTCACCACAGTACCTATGCTCCTAATAGCTCTGCACGAAGCTGGTCAAGTGGACAGTGAAATGAGGCTGTCCACTTGTTTGAAAGGCCACTGACATGAAAACCGAGCATGACATAAAGCTGGGGCCGGAAATGATTTCTTAACTTCTCTAACAGACATGATGCCCCCCGCCCCCGCCACACTCCCTTTGTTTTAAGCTGCCGAGAGCACCTGCTGCATGAACCAAAGGCAAATCTGAGGGTCAGAACCATCGGTGGATGATGCAAACCTGTGGTACGGTTTCATTTTGACCATTGTTTGGCCTTTAGATTAGGAAATAACCTTAAAAAGTTAAAAGCAGATATGGTGGAGGAGTACTGTTGCTAATAATGTCACGAAGCGTTGCCTTTTGGGTTTGTGCCCATGCCGAATGCGAAAACATCTGGGAAGCAGACTCGTCCAGGGCGGGCATTTGGCCTGGCATCTTGGATGCTGCCGGGACATCCACGTCCCACATTGGACTATTTGTGTTTGAGTCCCAGGTTTGCTCTGAATTCTAGCTTCCTACTAATGCAGACCCTGGGAAGCAATGGTTATGGCTCAAGTAGTTGTGTCCCTGCCACCCTGCACCCCCACCCCAAGGAGACCTGGTTTGAATTCCTGGCTCCCTGCTTTGACCTGGCCCAGCCCTGACTATTGTGGGTATTTGGGGGAGAGATCTAGTGAATGGGAGCCCCTTACCTCTGTCTCTCTGCCTCTCCAATAAATACACATAAAAATAAACACATAACCTAGCGAATGCGCCAACTGAATGGCTACTTGTCATGCACTGGCTTACTAGTCACACTGAGAAACATCTAGAAAATGCGGTGGGCTGTTCTGTCTAGAATACCTCCCCACAACCACCGTCAGCCTCGGGGTCAGTCTAGAAATCCCTGGAGTGCTTGGCTGAGCTGCAAACTGGCTGGGTCACCCCCCTCCCCGCATCTGTCCTGCCCTCAGCAAGTCAGAGTTCACCTTCTGGTGGTGCAGGAGGAGCCCAAACTTGTCTCTCCCAGTCCCAGAAGTTTTGAAGAGAATGCAATAGCAAATAAAGGCATGATTGTGTAACTGGGTTAACGTAACCTCACGTTATAGAGAGAGTTCCAGAAAAAGTGGCCAGCAGATTTTGGGTGTGATTTGGGAAACAGGTGCGAGAAACTGCTTTGTTATGTGGTGAATCTGATAACCAGACCTGGAGTGCTCTGTGCCTCAGAGTGAAAAATCCGTCCTGGTTTGGGGAAAAGGTACAGCCACGTTCGTTAGAGAGATTGCTGAAAGCTAGCACGTGGGCCCTGAGAGATGTGCAATGGAAAACTGTCTTCTTTCTCTTACACAAATGACTTCTGCTTTTTGGAGCAAAAAAACTTGCAGAATGTGTAGGACGCATGTATGGGAGCTCAGGACTAGGGGGTCCCTGCAGCACCCTGTACCTAATGACTGATTTTCAAGAAGAAAGGAGAGCCTGAGGTTGTACCCAGAGAGCACTTTTCTGATTGCAAAAAGGTATTTGCTCAAAACATGGGGAATTTCTCAGAGATCTACAGAAAACACAAGTTTGACAAGAAGAAATTAACCAACCAACCAACCAGCCAACCCACAGTAACTAACCAAGTGGAAGAAAACCTTGCACTTCTTCTGGCTTGTCATAGAGTTAGACACACAGCGGCAGGGGTACAGGCAGAGGGGCCCCCGGCTGTCCCCAGGCATCGGTGGGCTCGGGCGTGGAGCAGCATCGCTCATTTGCTAGGCTGTACCTTGTGCTGCGGGATCTCATGTCAGCATCTCAGGACTTCTCAAAGTGGGCCTGGTGGTGTGGCACAGGACGTTAAGCCTGAGCTTGCAACACCGGCATCCTGGGTGGGCGCCAGTTCGAGTCCCAGCTGCTGCTCAGTCTGTGATGCAGCTCCCTGCCAATGCGCCTGGGAAGTGCTTGGGCCCCTGCCACCCATGAGGGAGACCCAGATGGAGTTTCAGGCTCCTGGCTTTGGGATGGCCCAGCCTTGGTTGTTGCGGCCATTTGGGGAACGAATTGACAGATGCAAGATCTCTTTCTTTCTCTCTGTTGCTCTGCCTCTCAAAAAAAAAAAATCCCAAAAGTTACTGAGTTGAGCCTGTCACCATCCTCCTTTTTTGGCTCAGGGAAACTACTGCCCAGAGAGGTTTAGTAACCTTGCTGCAGCCACACAGCTAAGAGAATGGCAGAGCTGAGGCTCTGTGTCCTGAGCCAGAGTTGTAAGCACTCTCCTGGGACCCAAGCACTTGGGCCATCATTTACTGCCTCCTAGCAGGAAGCTGGGACCAGGGGCTCCAAGGATTTAAGTTTTGGGAAGACTATGTGGGTACTTCAAGAAGTTTATGAGAAAAGGAATTCAAAGATAATTTTTTGAAAGAATTTTTGAAACTTACATACTTGGGGGTCTTTCAAATATTCATGAAAAGTGCATATTATGCAAACATTGCATGGACTTCAGAACAATATTTGCACTCGAATAAACTTATCTTTTCATTCCATTTCCCATAAGCTCTTTGCAGCCTCCTGGTATGTGCGATAAAGTACAGAAAGTCAGTATGGAAAAGAGACGCCCAAGCTGAAGGGGGGTCTTTTCGGATTATAGGAGGGAGGCAGAGGAGCATGGCGGGGGTGGGCGGGGAAGCACAGTTTCCGGGCAGCGCTGCCACTTCCTACCTGTGTGGCCGTGATGTTGCCCTAGGAAAGGGGAGCTGATAACACACACACACACACGCACCCCTCCAGGGCTGCTGGGAGACGAAGAGAGACAGCAAAGCAGAGTGCCTGGCGCCCAGCCCAGTGCGTCGTGAACACCCCCTAAACGCTCTTACTGTGAACCACTCCTCGGCAGAAGGGCCCAAGAGGAGACTCTCACAGCATCCCTGTCATTACACGGGTGGTGACGAAGCAAGTTAACAACGTGGGCGGCTTTCTTCTAAATTGGATTCTGTAAGCTAAACATGATTCTCTCTGCGTCCGAGGACAGTTGCTAGGAGAAACAGGCAAGAAGCGGGAAAGAGGTGAACTCAGCCATTGTTGCTTGGGATAAGCCTGCAATGAGATGGGAGGCTTTGCAATGACTTCTTTTCAGAGGGGGCAAATAAATAAATAAACAAACTCACATTCCTAAGAGAAGTGAGGCTAGGAAGCAGAAAGGACAGAGGTGGAGACAGGTGAGCGGCAAGGGCCGCAGAAACCAGGCTCCTGCAAACAGCAGGGCTCAGCCCGTGGGGACCTCCTCCTGGGTGTGGAGAATGGCACGGCTGCGAATTGCATGTGGGTGTTTCTGGACCACGTGTGCATGCACTAAATGAGAGCCAAACGTTTTTATTTACTTATGTATTGTTTTTTAAATGCATTTGAGAAACAGAGAAGGGGGGGAGAGAGGTGGGTTATACCTATTGATTCACACCCCAAGTGCCCACAACAGCTGGATCTGGGCCAGGCTGGAGTCAGGAGCTATCAACTCAGTCTGGTTCACCTGTGTGGGTGGCAGGGACTCCAGGACTTGACCCGTCACCTGCTGCTTCCTGGGGGTATGAGTTAGCAGGAAACTGGCATAGGGAGCCGAGCCTGGTCTCGAACCCAGACGCTCCAATGTGGGATGTGGGCCTCCTATTTATTTATTTTAAAGATTTATTTATTTACTTGAGTTATAGAGACAGGGAGACAAGGAGGGAGGAAGGGAGGGAAGGAAAGGGAGACAGAAGACAGAGAGAGAAAGAGAGAGAGAATTATCTTCCATCTGCTAGTTCACTTCCCAATTGGCTGCAATGACCAGGGCTGAGCCAGGACAAAGCCAGGAGCCAGCAACTTCCTCTAAGTCTCTCACATGTGTGCAGGGGCCTAAGGACTTGGGCCATCTTCTGCTGCTTTCCCAGGTGCATTAGCAGGAAGCTGGATCGGAAGTGGAGCAGCAAGGACTTGAACCAGCGCCCATATGAGATACCGGAATCACAGGTGGTGGCCTAACTTACTAAGCCACAGTACTGGCTCTATAATCTTCTTCAATTCATTTCTAGTTAAGTGTATCATACGTGAGTACTTAAAGAAGTTCATGGAAATGGAATAAAAAGCTTTCTTTGAGCGGGACACACACACACACACACACACACACACACACACACACAGAGACAGACAGAGACAGAGGAAGAGAGAGAGAGAGCACGCCAGCACAGTGCCATCTGAAAACTCACATGACAAATGCCCACAACAGCCCAGTGCTGGTGTGGCTACACCTGGGAGCTGAGAAGTCAATCCAAGCTTCCCATGTAGGCAGCCCAAATCCAATTACTTGAGTCATAACCAGCTGCCCCCAGGGTCTGCATTAGCAGGAAGCTGGTGTCAGGATCTGAACTCAAGGACTTTTGATGTAGGATGTGGCCATCTTAACTAACAGGCTAAATGCCTTCCTCTGTATGTGGGGGTGGGGTGGGGTCGGGGAGAAGTCCTGGAATATTTCTTCCACATCATATATTTCCCATGATCTTTTTGAAGATCCCTCGTACTTAGCTTTGGAGCTGATAAGCAAGTTGTAATAAAAAGAAGTGCATATGTTTTTGTTTGAAAAGAATTTGTAGTTCATTTAACAAAAGGCCAGGGCTGTTATTACGGAACGGTGGATTAAACTGCATGGGATGCTGGTTCACTCCCCAAATGACCACAAAGGCAGGATCTCTGAAGCCAGGAGCTTCCTCTGGGATTCCCACGTGGGTGTAGGGTACCAAGGACTTAGGCCATGTTCACTGCTTTCCTAGGCAGATTAGCAGGGAGCTGGATTAGAAGTGGAGCAGCCAGGACTCGAACTTGTGTGTCTGTATGGGATGCTGGTGCTGCAGGCAGAGACTTAGCCTGCTAGGACAGCTTCAGCCCCAGGAGAGTGACTTCTAATTCCTGCACGGACATGCGTTTTACGGTGTTAGTTGCTAAGAAAGAGAAAACAAGCCTGTGCCGGGGCTGGTGGATTTGCGACCGCATGGGCCAGGTTATGGATCTGTGCGGCCCTCGCCTCCTGCCCAATCAAAGCATCTCCATGCACCTGCCTTCCCTTCCAGTGTGAGTGGGGGAGGCAACGATTTGGTGAAAAGCCGCCCTGATGTGAAGTGGCCAGGGTCGGGGCGGGCGATGCGGAGGGTTCCGGCTCGCAGCCCGCCGCTGTCTCTGCACCGCTAGCGAATTCCCGGCCAGTGCTGCTGTTCCAGGTGTCGCCTGTGCCACAGTGCAGTCCCTCCAAGCGGCTTTCATCACGTGGGAAGAGATAGTGGGCTGAGTCTCCCCCAGGAAAACCACGAAGTGCCCCGAGTGTCCCCGGAGAGACTGGGCCCGCGTGCAGTGACTCGCTCTGAGCCCCACTCACTGCACGTGGCAGGTGGACGCGCCGCAGGCAGCTGCACCAGACGGCGAGGGCCCGGACTGTGTGCGTGCACCGCGTCTTCCTCCGAATGAAAACCCGGCTAACTAAGCGCCTCCCACTTTGCTGCAGAAACCCGACGCGGTCCACGGCCGGGGAGGCAGCCGCCACCCTGGCCCCCACGCCCGCGTGCACTGGGGATTCGAGGCCGACCGCACCCTACCGCTTTGGCTAGCTTCACGCCGTGCTCGTAGGTGAGCGGTTTCTCCTTCATGTACAGCAAACGCGCCAAGGTTTTTGGGTCATCGCGGAGATCAATCTGGGGAAAAAAAAAAAAAAAAAGGCGCAGGCGATGCGCTCAGCTTGCAAGCTTCTCCAGATACTGGGAACTGTGACTTCACTAGAGATTCCCCCCTCCCATGCTGTGTCTGAAAAATAAGGCGATTTCTTAGGTCCTGGATCTGATCTGAGCACTAATTTTTTTTTCTTTTTTTGCTTTTCCAAATCAAATCTCCACCTTCAATGGGACAAAGGGTTATCTGTTATATCTGCCTGAATTTTTTTTTTTTTTTTTTTTTTTTTTTTTTTTTTTTTTTGGTGTGAAAGACCACGGGGTTCACAGGGTAAAGAGAACAAGAGAATTTCTCTCCTCCTCCTGCACAAGCATTGTTAAGGAGCTCTTCTAATAGCCCGTTCTGATGGCTGGAGTCCTCTTGACACTCATGCCTATCTTGTGATTCAGAAGCACCCATGCACTTCAGACTTCAGATAATAAAAAATGTTACATAATATGTGCAATTGACACTCTTGCCTCGTTATACTCTGATTCAAGACTGCAGAGAGGCGTCTATTTTTTTTTAAAAATATATTTTTTGGAAAAAAACCGGAGAGATTAATTTTTAAAGGTCATACCCAATTTCCTTCCTCCTGTTAAAGGGCTCTACCACCTTTTCACCTGTGAGCTAAACAGTCGTGCACACGTTGAGAGGTTCCACCCGTGGCGTTGCTGTCTGGGACCCTGCATAGCGTGCACGGTGGCGTGGGGCCCACAGGAGGTGTGGGTGTAGGAGACCCGCCCCCGCCACCCGCCACCCGCCACCACGGTCCACATTGCAACCTGGGTCCCTATGAGGACGTAAGGCACGTGGGGCATGCAGCCCTTCAGCTCCGGCACCCACTCTTCCTGGACGTTCTGGTAGGAGGCGGGGTTTACGACCGAGAAGCAGATCAGAAACACGTCGGTGTTGGGGTAGGAGAGCGGCCTCAGCTGGTTGTAGTCCTCCTGCGGGGAGAGCAGACGAGAGGCAGTGCACTGGGGGAAGGCGGCCCCACGGGTTCCAGAGACGGGACAGTAAGATCCCGCTCCGCGCCCTGGGATCCCATGCGATGACGAGGCAGCACACTACCTGTTTTGTTGGGTCTAGAGATTAAGCATGGCCCCTCTTAAAAATGAACTTAAAAAACATTTGATCGCTGTGACATAGTAGGTGAATCCCCTGCCTGCCGTGCTGGCATCCCATATAGGCATCAGCTCAAGTCCTGGGGCAACTTTATGCCGCAGACAACTTCCCCCATTTTCCGACTGTCTCCTCCCCACCCCTGGTAACAAGTGTAGATTCAAAAATGCACCCATGCAGAGTGTGTATTTCACGCCTGGTGTTGGGCACAGTGGGGTAAGCAGCAGCTTGCGATGTCGGCAGCCCGTATCGGTTCAAGTTTTGACTGCTCCACTTCTGATCTAGCTTCCTGCAAATGTGCCTGGGAAAGCAGCAGAAACAGCCCAAGTGCTTGGGCCTCTGCCACCCACGTGAGAAAAGGATGGAGTTCCTGGCTCTTGGCTTCTGTCTGGCTGTTGTAGACATTTGGGGAGTGAACCGGTGGGTGCTTGGGAGATCTCCTTATCTCTCTCTCCTGCTCCCCCTCCCCCTGCCCCCATAAACAAACAAACAAACAAACAGATCTTTACAAAAATAGAATCTATGATTCAGTAAAGATTATTGCAATTCTGTTAACACTGGAAATGTTGAATATTGGATTTAAATTAGTAGGCCATTTACTAAGGCACAGAATTCCTTTATTCAATTAAATAAGTTGTTTGCTAATTTAATTTAGACACACTGAAATACAAAACAAACCTTTGTTGGCAAATTGGACACTTTGGAGAAGTCTGTCAAGCGAGGGCTTACAGTTCTGAATTTGGGATTTGTTTAAAACTTGATCCACAGGCCGTGGTTTGTCCACACAGAATGTCACATGGAGGATTTTCCTCCCAATGACTTTTCAGGTCAGAACATGCACTGGTTGAAGGCTTGTTGGTTCCATAAAGTATTTATGTGTCATCTCAACTTTGGGAAAATGTCAGAGTCCTTTGATTGCATGTAAAATGTTTTAGGAAGTTCCCAGGTAGAATCTGAGACTTCAGGAACAGTCTTATGTATTTTCATAGAATTTGGTAACACCTTTGTGTGTATCATGTTCACATACGTACCACGTGCAGCAATGTGACATATGAATCCATACCTACGTCACGTTCATAGATGTGTTATATACCTGTGTGTATTCTATGTAAACATGCATGTATTCTATTCTATATCTTCACACTTAACACATACATTGTGTTCATAGAGCTGGGAAACACATTAAACCATTTAATTTCAGAGAATTGTAAAATGCATATGTGCTTGTTGCAACCATTACAGAAGGATTTACAGTAGGTGTGGAAGTTTTTTTCATCATCAATGTGATTCTTGATAGTCTTTCTTCTCTCTTTAGAGGGAGCCACTGCCCACCAGTATCGTCCCAAACATTTCATGATTATTGACATATACAGTAAACACAAGCTTAGCTTAAACGCTTAAATTTATGGTGCTGGTGCTGTGGCATAGCAGGAAAAGCTGCAGCCTGCAGTGCTGGCGTCCCATGGGGGTGCCGGTTCAAGTCCCAGCTGCTCTACTTCCAATCCAGCTCTCTGCTGTGGCCTGGGAAAGCAGTATAAGATGTCCCACGTTCTTGGGACCCTGCACCTGCGTGGGGGACTTGGAAGAAGCTCCTGGCTTCAGATCGGTGCAGCTACGGCCATTGCACCCAACTGGGAGTGAACCAGTGGATGAAAGACCTCTCTCTCTCTCTGCCTCTCCTCTCTCTGTGTAACCTTGACTTTCAAATAAATAAATCTTTAAAAAAAAGCCTAAATTTATTATTTGAGTGGCCTCTGTTTTGTGACACTTGGATTTTTTCCACTTTAGTATGTCATGGATGGATGTTTAATATCAACCTTGATCTCTTTCTACTTATCTATCAAATGCTACGTGAGCCGGGAGAGCGCACATGTACACACAGGCACATACGTGTGTCACTGCAAGGAACTTGGAGTGTGATGTGCGGTCATCTCTGGCTGCTGGCCACGCACTGATCTGCCCTTTAGCTCCTTCAGCACCCAGAAGCCAGGGCTCAGCCTGCATAGCTGCCGTCATCATTGCCACCACTATTGAAGTGGGAGCCACGGCTTTGAGTGCCTAAGCAAAATGCAGTGCAAGATGGCAAGGATGCTAAAAAGTAGAGTCAAAAAAAAAAAAAAAAAAAAAAAAAAAGAAGAAGGATTAAAATTCTAAAAAAACACCCCCTGTTTTTATGGCTCATTTACCTAAGTTTAAAAATAACCTCAATATTGGGGTGTGGGTGCATTGCTGAATCAACATTGGCCAGAATGGGGGAGGTGGGGCCAGGCCTGCTGGATGCCTCACAACCAAGGCGTGCCCGAGACTCTGTGTGTGTGTGTGTGTGTGGGTGTGTGTGTGTGCTGGGGGTGGAGGAGCCGGTGGGGCAGGGGTTAGCCTGCTTCTTTGCAATGCCCTCTCTTTGACACACTGGCCCTGAAGACAAAACCTGCTCCTCCTGCTCTCTCTGCCTCCCTCCTTCCCCACCCCCCCCTTTCCCTGAGGTGCTCCCTGCTGCCCGCTGCCATGTCACCTTCTATCGAGGTCGTCATTCATGGAGCAGGGGCCACCTTCATATTTTCCTCACCCCCCTGTACTTCATCCACAGCAAATGCCCTGTGGATGCTCCAGGCGGACTGGAAGTGTGGGGTCGACGCTGACCTCCAGATGAGCACAGACTTTTCTGTGATGGTGTTTTTACAGTCACCTGGGGACCCTTTCAGACCTGATGCCTGATACTGTTCAGGGTCCTCCATTCTCTGGGATCCATTGAATGGGATCTCCGGAGAGCACCCCTGCGAATCTGGGAATCCTGGTTTGATTGATCTGGGGTGGACCTGGAGTTATGAACAACAGATTTACCTCACCGACAGCGTCACCATCAGCTGGGATGTGTGGAGGGCTTATTGCCAGGGACCAGGCATTGTTTCCAGCACCCGTGTGCATTATTTCATGGGGTCCTCATAATGGTACTGGAAAATGGTACCACCAATATCCACATTTCATGCAAGAGGAAATTAAGGTTTAAAAAAGTCCCATAATAGATCGATCAAATACCAGGATGGGGGTATTTAGCCCATTTATGACGCTAGCTCTTAATTTTTGACAGCACTATTTGCCACAACTCAGAATTTTAAGTGACAGTTGGAGCATTTTCTAGAAACTCAGTTATCATTCGGGTATCCAGGGCTATAATAAAGATTAAGGGTTACCCAGCCACTTAAAAACACGCTCCTACGAGCTGTGCTATTTGATGCTGGCAACTCCCAGAGATGACCACCAGATGGCAGCAGACACTGTGTATTTAAACTCCAAAGACTCCAGTGAGGGAAATACCAAAACCACATGAAGTGGCAAATAGCTGGTAGTCTGAAAAGAAGGTGTATTTGATTCAAGCAGCTATCAAAGGAATTCTGCTTCCCTCATGGGAAAGCTAGGAAGACCATGGGTGGCCAGTGGGCTGCAGGTGGCCACGTGGGAGCAGTTTCTTTCTTTTTTTTTTTTTGACAGGCAGAGTGGACAGTGAGAGAGAGAGAGAGAGAGAAAGGTCTTCCTTTGCCGTTGGTTCACCCTCCAGTGGCCACCGCGGCTGGCGCACCGCGCTGATCCGATGGCAGGAGCCAGGAGCCAGGTGCTTCTCCTGGTCTCCCATGGGGTGCAGGGCCCAAGCACCTGGGCCATCCTCCACTGCACTCCCTGGCCACAGCAGAGAGCTGGCCTGGAAGAGGGGCAACCGGGACAGAATCCAGCGCCCCGACTGGGACTAGAACCCGGTGTGCTGGCGCCGCAAGGCGGAGGATTAGCCTAGTGAGCCGCGGCGCCGGCCAATGGGAGCAGTTTCTGATCATTTATTTTCCTGGCAGGGCAGGTAGGGCTCCCTGCTGAGTGATTCTGGATGGCGTCAGTCGCTGGCTTCGCCATGCTCTGCGGTGTTGAGCTCCCTTCCTTAGTCCTGGCTGTGTCATGCCACCTGAGAGATTCATTGCCTACTGCGTGTGGCATGGTGAAGGGTGCTGCAGGAACTAGGTAAGGTGAGTAAGACGGGCACAGAAAACACAAACACACGAGACAGTTCCACTGACGCGGGAGCGAGACGGTCAGGTTTCTCTTGCTCTTGGTTTGCTGATGTGATGATGGAGTAATGAGGAATGTGCATCTCAAGCCTAGAAGAAGCTTCGGAGGTCAGTTTATGTCGTGGTTCCCAAAGTGTGGGTGTAGGCTGGAGGGGGCTCGCCATTGGCTGTAGCTGTGAAACGAGGCGGGGCTTCAGGATGAATGACACAGTGAAGAGTTAATGTTTCAATCTAGGAGGGCAACTTGACTGGGGCTTTGGAGGGCTAAGGTGGGCTTGTGGGTGTTTTCTGCCCATCCTCAACCAAGTGGCAAGAGAGAGTTTGGTTTGGGGCCAGCGCCATGGTGCAGCAGATAAAGCCGCCACCTGCAATGCTGGCATCCCATATCAGAGTGCCAGTTCGAGTCCTGGATGTTCCCATTGCAATTCAGCTTCCTGCTCAGGCGCCTGGGAAAGCAACAGGCGATGGTCTATGTTCCTGGGCTCCTGCCACTCATGTGGGAGACCAGGATGTCATTCCTGGCCCAGCTCTGAGGATCCATTTGGGGAGTGAACCAGTGGATGGAAGAACTCTCTCTCTCTGTCACTCTGCCTTTCAAATGAATAAAATAAATCTTAAAATAATTGCATTAAGATGCAAGTGAGCAAGAAAGTTTGGGTTTCTTACTGAGGGAAATATTTGTTCTGAGGTTTCAGGCAAACTTTCCAGAGGGGACTGATGCCAGATGGCTCTGTTGGGTCAGCCAACAGCAATGAGGAAGGCTTGAGTCCTTCCAAGAGGACGTTGGGTTGTCGTCAAGGAACCCCAGCAGCCCTTCCCTCCCTGCCTGGTGGCTGGCTTCTTCAGTCCTTGGGGAGGCAGAGACTTTAGAAACCAGAGCCCAGGGAAGATGTGTAGCACGCTGCCTTGGTGAACGAGGTGCTTGGAGGAGCCACGCCACCTTCCACACTCCCACGGGCGTGGTGGCAGCTGAGCTTCGTGGCTTCTCGGTAACAGACACCGTTCTGTGGCTGCCCACAGACGGACACCCCAGCTGCCGTGGAACTCAGGGTGCAGGGCACTCGGGGGATTAGCCTGCAGGGAAACCAGGCACCTGGCCATGCTGGCCATCAGGCTGCACCTGGCTCCTGCTCCCAGGAGCCCCAGACCATTCTTCCTGGACAGTGCTGCCGGCAAACACTTTCACCAAGACTGCCTTCGTGATATCGGGGAGTGGGCTTCAAAACGTCTGTGCCACATGGAATTTAAAGAGCAGTTAATTTCGCTGCAAAAAAAATTTCGAAATCCATGCATACGTGGAGTCTTCGGAAAGGTCATGGAAAATGCATATTATGAAAATACAATGCATACATTTCTTGATATTTCACACCAAAATTATTAGCTTTTTCCAAAAATTCCCTTTATTCCTTTATTTTTTCTCAGAGAGAGAGAGAGAGAAAGAGAGAGAGAGAGAGATCATTTGTCTACTGGTTCACACCTCAAATGCTGGCAATAGCTGGTGTCCGATCAAGACAAAGCCAGGAACCCAGAACTCGACCTGGGTCCCTCACATGGGTGCTGCCTCTGAGGGTGTGCAATAGCAGGAAGGGGGATTTAGAAGGGGAGCTGGGACTTGAACCCAGGTACTCTGAAATGGGAGGCAGGCATCCTGAGTGGTGTCTTAGCCACACACCGAATGCCTATTCCATTGACTTGTCTCTTGATTCCATTTTCGGCACAAACTTGCTGAAGTGTCTTCCTGTGTCCACTCTGGAGTTTGGTCTCAGAGGCCATAATCCGAGGGTGGCTTTTCCCAACATCACTCGTGTAGGCAAGGGCCAGTGTAGAGAAGGGGAGAGGCATCTAAGTACTATGGCTGGTTCCACTCCAGGTGGCTGGCAGTGGGGTGGGGGGTCCCTGGCTGGGAGCCAGCACCCGGGAAGGACTTCACTCCCAGTCCTGCACTTCTGTGCTGGGAAAGGCTGGGGTTGGCTGCAGTATCTCCATCCCAGCGTCCTGCCCTGCTCTTGGTCCCTTGGGATGCAGTGTGTCGTGGAAAAGTCAACTCTGGCACTTTGTGGAGCTGAGCCAAAGCCCTGTGCTCTGGAAGTCCCTTTCAGCGAGCGTTCAGAGATGAGCTGCTTGGGGCATGGGCCACCCCAGAAAGAGTTGGTAGTCTAAATCGATTTGGTCTACAGTCTGGGCTGTATTTCTCCCCAGTGTGAGTTAAGGGTAATGTGTGTTCGGCCTAAGACGGGCTCTCCACTTCATTGCCTAACCTCATGTTTGGAATTCCGTGTAACAGGTAAACCAGAGTTCTGAAGACTGTGTCTTTGAAGATGCTCTAAGTCCAAATGTTGGCTTGTTTAGGGGCTTGGGGAAGGAGCTGATGTTTGCTCGCAGCCGACAGCATGGGCATGGGACTTCCTTAGCAACTGTCTTTAGCAAATCGTTGGTGATTTGTGAAGGGGCTATAGCCAAGTCCGAGGTAGACAAGGCATCTCGGCGGAGCGAGGAACCACATCATGCGGGTTTGCCCAGGACTGACTTACAGAGCAGAGCTGATGAGTTTCTATCTCTTTTCTTTGCAGAATACATCTGCTTCTTGAGGTCATTTTGATCAGCTCTGACCCACAGCTAGTCCATGACAAAGAGGAGGGTCACTGCTCCTTGGTTTACTCATGTAAGAAAACCCAATTATTCAAGCGAGGTGGATGCTAGAGCTGGCTTCTGAGACTTCTTGCCTTTCTTTTTGTGGCTCAGGGATGGATCAGTTGGTTTTGAGATCATCTCTTCCTTATTACTAAAACTGGTCAAATGAGTATTTTTGAATCAGTTACAGATATTCTTGAGCTATTGTGGCTTCAGCATCCTTTACTAGAAAAAATATAACCGAAGATGGGTGGATGCTCCTAGCTACAAAAGGGAATGCAATTTTTGGGGCAATGCTTCCAAGTTTGTTGCAAGGCCTTTTTTGGCTTTGTCATGGAACCATGGGCATCCGCTGGGGAAATACATGTTTTCCATTGCAGTGCTTCGGCCATCAGAGACGTCCAGAGTTAAACTTCTCAGGATTTAGTGTGCATCCAGATAACCTGGGTGTCTTCTGAATGGGAATTTTCAAGTCGGTAGGTGGCAGCTGGGCTCTGAGATTCTGCTCTTCTGAGCTGCTCCCTGGCCGTGCTGATACTACGGGGCTGCTGCTGAGTGGAGCACGGTTTGCAAGGGAAGGTGCTGGAATGATGGTTCTCAGAGTGTGGACCAGGAGCAGTAGCACAGGGAAATCTGTTAGAAATGCAAGTTCAAGGGCCCCTCCCCGGACTGGAAGAATCAGAAACTCTGGCCTGGAGTGGGGTCCAGGGGCTGTATTTATTTATTTATTTTTTGAAAAGATGTTTATTTATTTGCTTAAAAGGCAGAGTTACAGAGAGAGGGGTGGAGAGACAGACACAGGGGGCGGGGGGGGGAGAGCGAGAAAGAGAGAGAGAGAGAGAGAGAGAGATCTATTTAGTTCACCCCAAAATGGCTACAATGGCTGAGGCTAGGCCAGGCCAATTCCAGGATCCAGGAGCTTCTTCCAGGTCTCCCACATGGGTAGCAGGAACCCAAGCATTTGGGCCATCTTCTGTTGCTTTCCCAGATGTATTAGCAGGGAGCTGGTTCAGAAGTGGAGCAGCCGGGATTCAAACCCGTGTTTATATGAGATGCCAGCACTGCGGGCAGGTGGCAGCATTGACCTGCTGTCCCAGAGTGCTGGCCCAGGGGCTGGGTTTAAATCAACTCTGCAGGGGAGTTGGAGAATCCCTATTCTAGAAAAGGACTTGGTGGCTGTCCTGTGTGATACGTTCCTGGATTTAACAATCTTTTCCTGCTGACAGGGCTCCCTTGTGTCCAGCCTCAAATCCTTTTCCTCAATTACTCTAGTTCCTTTAGGTCTTTGAAAAGCTCTCATCATAAAGGTCCTAATCACAGGACTGTGCACTTTGTCCATGAGCTTTCCAAGTACCTCATGGAAAGCATGAAAGTCCAGTTTGAGCTGAAGAAACATATCAAACCAATTGTTGCTCTATTTTATAAGCGTTCATCACCTCTCATCAGAGGTTTGAGCTAGCTTCGATGTGGAGTGTATAGGTGTTTTTACAATGCCTTACAACTACAACTCCCATACTGGCATTGTGAATTTTTTTTTAAAGGGCAGAGCGATGGGAAAGAATAATTAAACTCTTCGAGTTTTGAACAGTTTGATTGTGTTTGAAATTCAGTAGAGGCCCTGGGGAGGTTGTTCTTGGGTCGATGAATACATAGGAGCCAATACGTGTCAGTGTTTTGCTACGGGAGTGGGAAGAACTCGGTGAGCGATGGGCAAGAGAAACAGGGACATTTCCGAGTGGTAAAACAAGCTTTGCTGTGGCTGCAACAGCCAGGGCTGAGCCAGACTGAAGCCGGTAGCTGGGAACTCCATCTGGATCTCCTGCATGGGTAACAGGCACCCAGGTACTTGGGCCACCTTCGGCTGTTCACCCAGGTGCACTAGCAGGGGGCGGATCAGAAGTGCAGCAGCTGAGAATTGAACTAGTGTTCACATGGGACACTGGTGTGGCAGGTGGAGGGTAAATCCACTGTGCCACAAATGCCAGCCTTGCCCCATGTATGCTAACCTAGAGGAGGAAACAAATTGATTTTCCCACTGGGGCACCTGGGAGACCTCATTTCCTAGACAAACGTCCTGCTACGGAGGTGAGTGATCCCCTCCACCCTCCAGTTCTGGCTGCTCGCCTGCTAAAACAGTGGTGCTCCTAGAGCCTTGAGTGTGGTGCCAGATTTTCCAGGCTCCCCACGCTAGCCTGACCAATGCCAGCCCTTGTTGGGCCACATACATGTCTACAGAGATTCTTGCAAGTACCAGTTCATTTGCAAATTCCCCATAGAGAACTCCCTTTATTTATTTTCTAGTAAAGAGCTTTCAATTTGAGCAAAATGACATATCTCCAGATAATGCTGAAAAAAGGGCTAGACAAATGCTTAGCTACAAATAGCAATTACCAGGGAACTCACAGTGGGAAGTAGGTCACATATTCACTCCAGAGGACTTGAGATACATGGATTTGGACAGACTGAACAACCCACTGATTTTGACCGCAGTAAATGACCCAAGGCATATGAGGTAATAAAAGCTCTATCCAAGATACTGGGCCATAGCCATCGATCACTTAGCCACGTCCCCTCTTCCAACCCGAGAACAGGTAGCAGTGGAGATTTGTCATAACCAGATCATGTGGGGTGCCAGGAAAGGCAGATGGAGTGATGCTTCCTCTGAAGTAGAGCATGTGCTAACTGATTAAGGGTTCTGGTCCACTGCCTTCCATTACGGGTTGGCCAGGTTCCCCAACTTGAATGCTCCTGCTTCAGTCATGTCCGACAGAGTGAACGTATCTCAAGATTCCTAGAGAATTTAGAGGCAACCCCCAGTTATTCAGGGGAAGACCCGCCCTTGTGGAAGACGTCAAGAATCCTGGCTTTTCTTCCTTTCAACACTTAATCCATTTTCCCTCTACCTCCCTTCCCCATCAATCTCTTTTGCAACTTTTCATAGCTCATTAGGCAAGTCAAATAAAGGTTAAGCGAAAAAATCACATGAAGGAAAACAGGCGAGTTGGAAGTTTACGAAATTGACCGTTAATTCTGGATCTGGGATAGGTTCAGGTAGGAGGAAATTGAAACTCTTGATTGAATGTTATTTTAGTTGTTGCCGGTTATCAGTCAACGAATGAATCGTTACTTCACCTCAGTGCCTCCAATGATGCAATGATTTAATTTTTCACACTTGAAAATATTAAAAAAAATACTAAGAATGCACTTTTGGCTGTTTTTTGGATAGATGCCCCAAAATGATCAGGTTGGATAATGTCAGTGATTGGACCCCCCCCCCCCCATCAACATGGCCAAATGGTTCATTCCCCTCCCCACCCCCCCATGCCCTCCACCCAATCTTAGTGATCAAGAGAATAAAAATGTACCTGTCCCGCGGTGTCATAGAGTCCCAGCAAATGCTGCTTGCCTCCCACTGTCACAGTAACTACGGGAGAAGAGAAGGAGAGTAAATAAAAACACACCGGAGGTCCCAGCTTTCCCGTTTCTCCATGCCAGCATCTCCCTGGGCAGCCAGGATAAGCATATGCCTCCCCCATGTAGATTCTAACCCAAGCTGACAGCATGATTCCCAATGAAAGGCAACCTTGGGCTGCGGTGACAGCAGATGGTATGAGCCAAGTCCAGATTTCTCAACGGAGAGGAATACTATTGGTGCTACGAGGGCACTCTGTGGGTTGCTCATTGATTCCTGTCTGTCTCTAGAATCCCAAGTTCACGAAGGGAAAGGATGCTGGATGCCTTTGGGGTTAAGTTATTGTCCTTGGTCTCTTTGGTTTGGGGCATGTTGTGGCATTTAGAATTGTGTTAGCAGCGTCTCTGTTAGAAACCTCTTTGCTTTTATTTGCCTATGAAATGTTAATAAAATCCCAAGAACAAATGCTATCAACCCACCTGCATATTTTATAGTCTGTAAAGAGAGCAAAGCAAATAATTCAATGAGAAGGGCTTGCCGTTTGTTTAAGGAAGCTTGCTAATTAAATGTAATCAACTCGATTAAAATAGCATATTCCTGTGCTTTTCGCTCTGCTGGTTGGTTCATTGCTGCCTTGGACCTTAGTGGCCAAAGAAGATGTTGTGTGGGTTCAGTTTCACATGCCTAAAGGGCGAATAGAGAGTGAAGAGGAGTGAGTTTGATTTACTCAGCAGGCTTCTGGGCTTGCCAAGCAATTGTGTTCAAAAGTGAGAGGTAATACAGGGATACCAACCACTCGGTACATGTCTGGGAATGAAATAAAGTCCCAACTTGAAACTAAACTGAGATTGAACAGATTCGATGCCAGAGTAACACAATTTCCTTGGAGAATGAAAAGGGCAAGTTGAAATTTTCAAAAAAATAATTGGAATTAGGAAATAAAGCATGAAGGAAAGTGTGGGATACTTTTTCTAGTTGATTTAAAAAAGTGCAAATGCAGTGTATGGATGATGTTTGGTTCCTCTTATCATTAGCTGTGCACGAAATGAAAGGTAAGGGGCTGGCACTGTGGTGTAGTGCCTGCGATGCTGTGCTCTGTATGGGCACCCGTTTGGGTCCTGGCTGCTCCACTTCCCATTCAGCTCTCTGCTATGGCCTGGGAAAGCAGCAGAAGATGGTCCAACTCCATGGGCCTCTGTTTCCACGCTCGGAAGAAGCTCCTGGCTCCTGGCTTTGGTCTGGCCCAGCACTGGCTGTTGTAACCATTTGGGGAGTGAACCAGCGGATGGATGACCTCTCTGTCTCTGTGTCTTTCCCTATATCTCTCTCTGTAACCCTGCCTTTCAAATAAATAAAATAAATCTTAAAAAAAAAGAAAATCAAGAGACCATTAAAAAAAAAAGAAATGAAAGGTAAACTCTGAATAGTAACCTCTTATAATCTTATCTCTGACATGTGCCAGTCGAATTCTCCATCCTGCTGATCTGGTATTGAATTTAAAAAAAAAAAAATTTGTTTATTTGAAAGGCATAGAAGGCAGGAGACACTGAGAAAGAGATCTTTGATCTGATAGTTTACTCCCCACCTGGCTGTCTCAACTGGGGCTGGGCCAGCTTGAAGCCAAGAGACTGGAGTTCCATCCGGATCTCCTATATGAGTGACAGGGGTCCAGATACATGGACCATCTTCTCTTTCGTTTCCAGGCACCTTGGATCAGAAGTGGAGCAGCTGGGACTTCAACCAGTGCTCTGATAAGAGATGCCCGTGTCATAGGTGGTGTCTTAACCTGCTGTGCCACAATGCCAGGACCCCTTGGACTGATTTTTACCATTATTTGTTTTCAGGTTCATGGGCTCCCTGTATGCTAAGCATTTCTTAGTGGCTCATTTTTGTAAAGCACTTGTTAAAAGCATTGCTTCCTAAGACACTGGGAACTATTTTCCTAATGTACTCAGATCTATATGTGTTCAGTTTGGTAACATGGTTATAGCCACTCAAATGAACTTCTGAAAGATAATTTGAGTGGCTGTAGCCATGTTACCAAACTGAACACATATAGATATGTATATACATATATATATATGTGAAGATTTTATTTATATATTTGAGAGGCAGAGTTAGAGACAGAGAGAAAGCGATAGAGAGAGAGAGAGAGAACTTCCATCTGCTGGTTCACTTCCCACATGACTGCAATGGCCAGAGCTGAGCTGATCCAAAGCCTGGAGCCAGGAACTTCTTCCAGGTCTCCTATGTGGGTGCAGGGATCCAAGCACTTGGGCCATCTTCTACTGCTTTCCCGGGCCATGGCAGAGAGCTGGATTGGAAGAGGAACAATTGGGACACGAACCAGCACCCATATGGAGGCAGCGGCTTAGCCTACTACAGCACAGTGTCGGCCCCTCAAATGTAGATTTCTAAATTCTGAGCCGGGCACATCAAACCCTGTTACAGTGCAGATGGAAGAAAGACATTAAATGTTTTTACTTCCTTTCATCAGTCAGGCTAGCAATGGAAATGAAGATGAAGGTGTGGGACCCAGGGTGGTTGTCCTGTTTTATTTTCCTTTTTGTGCACACTGGTACAAGGAGGAGAGGCCAGTGAGATGTTTTTGAAACCTGCCCAAGTGGTTTCTGCACTGACCAATTCGCTATCTAGTCATAGGTCAGGAATGAAGGCAAGAAATCCAGAAATTTACTGCACATAGCAAGCCCAGTATGTGGAAGTCAAGGCCAGCCATGCATAAGACCCCTAAGACATTCCCATGGCATCCAGGCTCATATGTGGAGTGGGCGATAGTGGCTAAGTCATCCCATGGTTCTCCCGAGAGTGGCAAGTGCTCCCAAGCGGTGGCTCTGAGCCTTGTCACCGGGAGCCTGAAGCACCTGCTTGGTTGCCCCTGTTTTCTCAGAGAACACTCATTCCCTGCAGCCTGCTTTCCCTCCATCATTCTTTCCTTGGGCAGTTTTGATCCCAGGGAATTCCATCCGTGCTAGGGCAAGCAGGAACCCAGAGAGGTCAGGTGGTGGGCTGTCTGGATGCAGATTTCTCTTCTCTCGATGCTTCCTTTCTTCAAGGATCTATTGTTTTGCACTCAATGTTGGCAATACAAGGACCAAGCATAGTTCTTCCATCATGGTGCATGGAGACAAGTGGTTTATGGGCCACACATGGGCACAGTGCAAAGGTGATGCAGGGTGAGAGTAACATACGCCAAGCCAGGAGCAGTGTGGAGGAGCTTGGGAGCATGTAGCAAGGGTACCACTCTTCATATGTGTGTCTGCACCCACACGCTGCAGGAACTTGGTCAGAGAAGACTTTCTGAAGGGGTGCACTGGGGGAGGAACGGATGCAGTCCATTAGCTACCCAGAATGCACTAGGGGAGGAGTAGTTGTGGTCAAGGAGCTACCTGGGGTGCACAGGGAAAGATGGCCCTGAGGAGGTAGGCGTATAAGGTCCAGCTGCCCCACTCACTGTTAGGCTTTATTCTCAAAGATTTATTAAGCTCTAAAAGATCAGATCCCATTTTTCCCTCCAAAATGCTAAGGAGAAGGAATTGAAATAATTTAGTTAAGACAAATGGCGCAGGAAGGCAGGAGGCACTTTTGGGTGGAAGCCACGTTGGACTTCCAGCTTTGTTGTGCGGTGGCTGTTGGACTTCCAGCTTTGTTGTGCGGTGGCTGAATACGCTGTGTGGGGCCACGTCTTCTGGAAGAATCCTAAATGAGGCCAGCAGGGCTTGTGCCCCTCCCCCTGGAAGTCGCCGTAGTGCCTCTTCTCTGCCCCTTTCTTTTCCTGTTCTGTCAGAAGGGAGCCAAGGAGATCACAGTTTATGCCAGAGGACATCAAGAGACAGCCAGAGCCAGAGGCAAGTGCAGTCACACACGGTGGATTGCACAAGCTATGGCTTTGTGAGTCCTTATCTTGGACTAGCCGTGGATGCCTCTCGCTCGCCAGCTTGTGTCCTCCGAGGCTTCTGGGTTTGGAAAGGGCTCAGGCACAGCTGCACGGAAGGAAGGCATTGCCATCAAATGCTGGTGGCAGGTGCAATGCCATGGAAAAGCACCATCTTCCAAGTCAGACAGTTCAGCGTTTGAACCCCATCTGTGCTGTTCACCTTTTAAGTGACCTTGGAGAAGTCACCTTGTATCTTTGAGCCTCTCTTCCCCTATCTATAAAAATAGGAAGACTATCATCTACCAGGGCTAGTACCTTGGAAGGCAGACATTCAATGAGAAAAACACTCGACCTCCAGTCTGGCGTATTGGAGGTGTGGAACAACTGTATTCTCCCTCTTTCAACAAATGCTTGCTGACTGTGTTCTAAGGCAAGGGCCAGGCTATCTTACGCGGAGTACGCTAGCTGGCACATAGTGGGGCCCTAGTGTTTGCGAAGTACTATTCTGTCACTCACCCCACTGGACAGACAGATCCTTGAGGACAGAACCTGCACACCCAGTATGCCCACAACCTCTGGCACACACAGTAGCTGGTGAACACAGAGCGCAGAGATGGAGCACCAGGGCCAACTGAGACAGCAGAAAGTCCTTCCAATTACACCGAGCAGCAGCCTGAGGCTTGTTGGCAGCACACTCACTGCTGGCAACTGCCTGCACCCAGCAGATCTGCCTGGCGGACAGGGGTCAGGCTAACGTCCCAGGGCACCTGCTATTTTTGGAGCGATTTGAGTTGTTTTCTGAGCTTAGAGAGGTTTTAAAGCAAATGAGTCAAATGACCTGCTAATGGCTGAGGTGGTTCTCTGAGAAAGGTGTCAGGGACCTGTTAAGTATGTACAACTGAGGCCTTCTCTCCCAAATTCATTAAACTCTTTGCTTCTTTATGTGTCTTCTTCATTTGGAGATTTGGAGTCCTGAGAGGTGCTAAGGAAATCAGTTGATTTCACCCAGAGACAAAGGACTACTTTCCCCTAGTTTTCAGTCATCTCACAAAATTGTTTATCACTGTACACCTGAGTGAGAAAGTGGGTGCTGGCCATGCCCTGGCAGCCAGCTCAGGCCATCAGTTCAGCTCAGCATCTGGCTCAGAGCCCCTTGCTAACTGGATGGTGGGCTGGCCGTTGCCACTGCTAAGACCAGGTTTTTGAAGTCAATAGGATGAAAATATGAATCTCAAGAGAACTCCAATGGTAGAAATGCCAGGTCAGTGGAGGGGGAAGCCTCCAAGGATGAGGGGCCTGCGCTGTGGCACAGTAGGCTAAGCTTCTGCCTGCAGCACCAGAATCCCATATAGGTGCCTGTTGGAGTCCCGGCTGCTCCACTTCCAATCCAGCTCTCTGCTGTGGCCTGGGAGAGCAGTGGAAGATGGCCCAAGTGCTTGGGCCCCTGCACCTGTATGGGAGACCCGGGAGAAGCTCCTGGCTCCTGGCTTCAGCTCAGCTCAGCTCCTGTTGTTGTGGCCGTTTGAGGAGCGAACCAGCGGGTGGAAGACCTCTCTGTGTCTCTCCCTCTCTCTCTCTAACTCTCCCTCTCAAATAAATTTCATGGAAAAATAGAATTGAACAGTAGATTACAGATACGGCAAAAATAGTTTACTTTGGTGCAAAACATTTGAATTCCACAAATAGTTTTTTTATAGTACATGTTTTCCACGAACTTTTTGAAGACCCATCACATGCATGGATTTCAAAATAAAAATATCTTCTAATTCTATTTTTTCCCCGCAAATGTTTTGAGTACCCTCATACCCTTCAGTTCCTGAAGAGGAACCCAGATGTATGTTGGAAGAACACCACCCCACCAGGAAGCAACTCACCCCACTCACAGTTGTGAAAACACCACGTTTGTTTCACACGAACTCTTGCTAATGTATTTGTATTGGGGAGGAGTTTTATCCCTGGTGCTTCTGAGTTTGTCCCTTATGAATGCACATGTATGTTTGCAATGCTTACAACGGGTGATAAAGGCACACACCCGCAGCCTGCCGAGGACACCGGAGCCAGATGAGTCACAGTTCCAGACAAGACTCTTCCAGAACACAGGAATGGGAGGCGGGCTGGGGGGAGCAGGAGCTGAGATGGGAGAGGGGTGGAGCTGCTGCCCAAGACGCCCCACCTACACCAGGCGGTCAGAACTGGGAGCTCTCAGTAAACTCCCCTTTTTTGTTTTTGTTTTTGATTTTGTTTCTGTAGCTCCCTGCACTAGGGGAACATTTAGTGATGATTTCCTCTCATTTTTGAACAACTTTGATGCCCCTTTAGGGAAACACCATTTGTTCATTTTCCAAGTGTGCCAGAGACCCAGGGATAATTTGTCCAGCATCTCATTAAAGGAGCAGCAAAGCACACACTTGAATTCTGACATGAAGAAAATGGATGTGAAACTTGCCTTTCAGGACAAGAGTGGGCAGTTCGTCCTACAAAAGCATGCTGGACCGTGTGCCACAGCCCCTATCAGTTAAAAGCTTAGATTTTGTAAAGTTACATGTTAACTTGTACATCTTGTTGGACTGAGATGCAAATCATTCCTGTACAGGATAACCAGTTTTCTACTGAACCCATCTGTCTTATACTAACACTGCTTTTCGAGTGCCCCAAAATACATATTTCTCAAAATGCTCTTTGAAGAGAATTACCATTTTACTAGTTTATCCACTAATGAGCTGCTAAATCTTTGACATATGCTTATTCTATATTTGCATGAGAGGATGTCTCTAACTTTTGGAAAATTCTATTTCTTGCTATATTCATCACCTAGTGTTTCTTCCTCCAATATCACACCATCATGGTGATACATACACCACTTAGTCAGATGAGTGTGTCTCTGCTGGCCACTAGAGGGCACTAGACCTGAATGATGCACAGAGTGGTTTGGCTCAGATCTGATCTGGCTGTTGTCACCATTTGGGGAATGAACCAGTAGACGGAAGGTCTCCCTCTCTCCCTCTCTCCCTCTCTCCCTCTGTATCTCTCCCCCTCTTTGTCACTCTGCCTTTCAAATAAATAATTCTTTTATTTTTCCTTTGAAAAAAGAAGATATTTGCCTCCCATATCAAGTGCCTGGATTCAATACCAGAGGTACTCCTGACTCAGATTCTTGCTAATGTGGATCCTTGGTAGCAGCAGTGATGGCTCAAGTAATTGGGGTCCTGTCACCCATATGCGAGACCAGGATTGAGTTCCCAGCTCCAGGCTTGGGACTGGCAAACCCTGGCTGTTGTGGGCATTTGGAGAGTGAACCAGTAGATGAGAGCCCTTGCTCTTTGCCTCTCAAATAATTTAAAAATATAAAAGTGTATTTTGGTGCAAAAATCCATGTATTTTTTCCCCTCCATAAGATGCATTCTCCATGAACTATTTTTGGGATCCCTTGAAGGCATGGATTTCAAAATGTTTTGCACTAAAATAAAATTTTAATTTCATTTTCTCATAAACTTTTTGAAATGTCCTCATATAACTGCCTTGAGTCCTCCAGCCCCGGTCATGTTTCCTTTCTCTTTCAGGTATGCCTGTAGTAACCTATGACTTGGTTTGCAATGGCACCAATTTATACATTCCCTGGATTAAAAAAATATGTAGTAGGGAGAGAGAGGAGAAGGAGAAGGGGGGACTCCTACCCACTGGTTCATCCCCCAAATGCCCACAATGGTCAGGGCTGGACCAGATGAATGCCAGGAGCCAGGGACTAAATTAAGACTACTATGTGAGCGGCAGGGACCCAACCATTTGAGCCATCACTTATGCTCCTTGGGTATGCATTAGCAGGAAGTTGGAGTCAGGGGCCAGAGCTGGGACTTGAACCCAGGCACTCAACGGCGGATGTGGGCATCCTACTCAGTATCTTAACCAGAAGTTCAAACACCTGGCCCCAACCTGGATGTTTTTTAAAGCAGAAGAAACTGATTGGAGCCTTTGGACTCTCTGTGAACAAACTCTGGGACCTTGAACAAGCTGCAGTTTCCCTAATCCTCAATTTTCTTATAGGAGATTGCTTCTTTGTCTTTTGGCTAAGATCAAGTGCAATTTTCTTATAGGCAAAGTGACATTTGTTTGAGCAAAGGAGATCCCAAGCGTGAGAACTGTGTGCACCAGAGCTTATCCAAATGCATGATGGTGTCCCTGAGTGCACGGCTCCTTGATTAACGAGACTTCTGTCCTGCTTCGGGGTGTGTGTGTGTGTGTGTGTGTGTGGTGGTCAGGAAAGCCCCGCCTTCTGTCCATGCTTGTTTGATGATGGAGGTGAAGTGGGTGTGGAGGAGGAGGAGGAACAGCAGAAATCCGCTCAGCTCTGAGACTCAGCAGGGACTGGAGATGAGGCCAAGCCAAAAGAGAGAGCCCCAGCTTCCAAGACGTCCACATCCTGGAACCTCTGAGTTTCCCTGAGCCTCAACATTTCGTTTGGTCTACATGTTCTAGCTGCTGTGTACCTCCCAGCCGTCTACAAGACACGATCCAATACTTCCAAGAGCGTCTTTGCAATCTGGCCCCTGGTTAACCCTCCTGTGAAGGAAACTCCTTGCACTTCATTACACTCCCAGACCTTCCTGAAGTTCTTCCCTCTGGAATTCTGGAAGAGAAAGTCTGGAATACTATCCCCACACCTGTCAGCCTGGGAGCCTCACTTCCACCCTTGATGGCTTCCAAGAAACTTAGCCTTCCCTTGCCGTTTGGGTCAGAGGAACCCGTGAATATTTATTCTTGTGTTTCAGAGCCCAGTACAGGCTGAGCACGCAGCCTTATAAATGGTGCTTGAGTGACTGAGAAGTCCATCAAACTCCCACCAAAGTGAAGGAGCTCCCTGAGCTGTCCCTTTGCAGTTTTATGCATTTCCCAAAGGGCCACCCTTGAGCTCTCTTGGATGCCGAATGGCAGGATGAGGTCACGGGCAGTGATGTCCCACCTGACAGGTGGCCCACCTACTGTGAGGGTATGCAGGAGTGGGGTGGGGGATTGGGGGTGGGAACGTGGCTTCCCCGGGTGGAGTCTGTGCTCCTGGAACTCTGCCACGCTTCCTGCCGACTTCCACCAGTGCTGAGGCTGCCTGACACTGGGGCTGTGGGACAGGGCCACTCCCATGCTGTCCATAAGTTCCTGGAGTAGCCAGGACAGCCTGGCATTCGCCACAGGTGGCAAGGCAATGGTTTGCTGAGGGAGACTTTGGGAAAGGGTGTCTGTGCTACACGTGAGATCTTTACGTGGAGCCTGTGGCCCGTAAACAGCGTATGCTTTATGTAAAGTCCTCTGTTCGTAAGAGAGAAATTAAAAATGTACACTAGCTCTCTTAGTCATACTCCCATGCTGCTGGAAACTCAGGATAATTAAGCTGTCATCAAGGGACGGGTTGAACATCCCTAATGTGAAAAGTCTAAAATCCCAAGACTCTGAAATCCGAAGACACCACGAGTGGAAAATAGCACACCTGAATCATGGGACAAGTTACAGGCAAAAGACACAGGGACACTAAAAAATATTGTATAAAATTACTTTCAGGCCGTGTGCCTGAAGAAACATGAATTTTTGTGTTTAAACCCAAGATATCTCATTATGTGCATGAAAATATCTCTTAAAAAATTCCAAAATGTAAAACACTTCTGGTCCAAAGCATTTCTAATAGGGGATGCTCAGCCCGTACCTGATTTAGGGACAGAAACTTGGCATTTTAGTCCTTACTTTGATGCTGTGTGCTGCATGTTTCTAGCGGCCACCAGGGGGCGCTTCCCGTCGCTAAGATTCTGAAGAAGCCTTTCTGGGTGGGCCCCAAGTTTGCATTTTTTTTTTTTTTAATCAAGTTCTCCAGGCCAAAAAGTCAGACCTGAATCTCGGTTCTCCCATCCTTAAGATGAACAAATAATGACTCTGCTACTCTGGACAATCCTGTCTGCTTAAAATGCATTAAGCGCTACATGGACATTCATTCTTTTGATCACGCTGGATGCACACTCAGGATCAAGGCTGCTTGTGTGGAATGTGGACTCTCCCCGCTTGTCTACAAATGGTCAGTAAGGAAATCCGAATGCCCAGGTGATGATAAAGGTGGAACAGTGCATGCCTGTTGAGAGTTTTCAAAGAATCACTGGTGTTTCTCATAAAAACCCTATCAGGTGCCAGCTGTGGCTGGTTAGAACGTGTGATGGAGAATATCCTTTTCACAGTAACAGCAGAAACTAAAGTGGCCGGGAGTGTGCAAGACTTTTACAGAAACAAAGCACAACATTTTGCTGAGCCCAGTAAAAGAAAAATGGAGAAAGAACTCCTGTTCTTGGGTGGGAAGCGCCAGCCTGTGGAAGTGTCAGACTTCCTTAAGGAGCTTAAAGTCAAGCCAATAGGATTTTTTTTTTTTGAGTTTGGGACATAATCAAGTGAGTATAGTAGCTACGTGAAGAACTCAGTTGATGGCCACAGTTGATGATGAAGAATGCCATAGCATCACATTATACACGTGTCAGTACAAAGGTGCTTGAAAACATTAATGGAGGATTCATATTAAGAAAAACTATGTGGATGTCAACACTTTTTGTACCTCAAAAACTTATCATTTAATTCCACTTTCCACCAACTTTTTGAAGCGCCCGTATATACGATGAATTGTTATGAACCAAAGCAGAATATCCCAGAAGGAAGCTCTATGACCTGAGCAGGACTCTAGCAGTGCCTAGCCTACATATGTAAATGTACATTTAGTACCTTATCAGTGGCATTTCAGATCAGCTGGAGAAGGTGAGGTGTTCACTGTGTTATGTTCAGACAATTGATTGCTATTGGTAAGCAAAAAAGGACTTCAAAATATGATCGCAAAGATAAGAAAAGCCAATAAAGAAAATGAGAAATAGATTTGACTTTTTAAAAAAGAAAGAAAGTTAAGGGTATTGGGAAAAAGTAGAAACACTATTTGGGGGTCAAAGAACATTATTATTGGGGCTGACATTGTGGTATAGCAGGTAAAGCTGCCACCTGTGATGCTGGCATCTCACATGGGCACTGGTTTGAGTCCTGGCTGCTCCACTTCTCTGGTCCAGCTCCCAGCTAATGGCCTGGGAAAAGCAGTGGAGGATGGCCCTAGTGCCTGGGCCCCTGCCACCCATCTGGGAGACCCAGAAGAAGCTCCTGGTTCCTGGCCTCAGCCTGGCCCAGCCTTGGCTGTTGCAGCCATGTGGGGAGTGAATGAGTGGGTGGAAGATCTCTCTCAATCCCTCTCTCTTTCTCTCTGTAGCTCTGACTTTTAAATAAAAATAAATAAATCTTTTTGAAAAAGGACATCATTATCTTTGATATATAAGTGTGCTTCTAATCAATAGTGATTCATCTAGATGCAAATACAGGAAGGGGCAGGCATTTACTGCAAAGGTTAAGACAGCCTTGAGTCTGATTCCTGGCTCCGGCTCCTGATGCCAGTTCAAGCAGACCCTGGAAGGTGGCAGTGATGGCACCAGTCACTGGGTTCCATGTGTAGGCCCTGAACTGAGTTCCTGGTTCCCAGCTTCAGCCCTGCCCAAGCTGGGCTTTATAGGCACTTGGGGAGTGAACCAGTGGAATGGAAGTTCATCCTCTCTGTCTTTTCAAAAAAAAATTTTTAAGGAGAAAAATATAGACAATTTACAAGAAAAAACGTAAAAGGTCAGCAAGCATTGGCTAGTGAAGATACAGTCTTTGGTCAGTTATCTTGGCAGGGATGCAGGAAATGGTGACCAAAGCTGATGGCTCATGAAGATGGGGCGTTCACACACTGCTTAAGGAAATGCAGAGTGGCTGGGGATTTCTGGAAAGCCAGTTGGCAATCGTATCCAAAGCACAAAGGTGAATTACTTTTCATCTCCGACTCAGCAATCCTATTTCTGTAATGCCTACCAAGGAATAATCACTCAAGTGTACAACAGCATCTGCATAGAGGAATGTTTGTCACCTAAGGATTTAGAGTCGCTAGCATTGGAGACAGTCTTGGGGCTCAGCAACCGGGGACTGGTTTGCACCGGTTACACAGCACTGTTACAGTGGGACCGTTGAGAGAATAATGAGGGTGGATGTTTAGCCTGGTGGTCAAGGTGCCACTGTCCTGTCGGAGGCCCTGGGTTTGGTGCTTAACTCTGGTTCCTGGCTGCAGCTTCCCACCAGAGCAGCTCTGGAAGGCAGCAGTGATGGCTCAAGTAATCGGGTTTGTGCCACCCACGTGATAGGCCAGGACTGAGTTCCTGGCTCTTGACTTCCGCCTGTCCCAAAGCCAGCCACAGTGGGCACTGGGGAGTGAACCAGCACATGGAATATGTCTGTCCGTCTGTCTCTCTCAAAACAAAAAAAATAAAAATTTTTTAAATGACGAACATGATAAAGCATTGAAGACCCAATCTAAGCAGACGATGAGATTCTAAGTTTTGCTCAAAAAAATGTGCATTGAACATTTTATTTTTCTACACGTTGCCATCATGCACACTTAAAGAACCAGAACAATCACCGTTTGGTGTTCAGCAGTGGTGGCTTTTGTGCTGCCTTCGTGGCCATTATGCATGGAATGGGTTAGATGTCATCTACGTTACCTCCCGGGACTCAGCGTTCACTGTGCCTCCAGGTCCACCCCTGACGCTGTTGTCTTTGGCTTATCCAGGTTTATTTTAGGCTGTAGGACCAGGCTTGCATTTTTACGAGTGGCTGTGTGATGAATAGGTCTGCTTCGGTGGAGGTTTATAAACTGTATATTGCAGAGAAACCCATCTTTTTCAGAGAATTATGATGGACCACTAATGCTCTAGCTATACTTCTTTAGCAAAGGTACCGAGAAACTATTGTGTGTTTGAGATTGCTGGCTCTGCCAGAGCATATTAGTGGTAAACCAAAAGCAGTATATGATCTGTAAGGACAGCAGTAGTAAATTGATTCTAAATATAGCCCTTTGTTGACAAAGTCTAGGCATAGTGAGATAAACTAGCCAAGCGAATATTTAGAGTGTGGGCTTCTGCTCTTAGTAGTAACTTCTTTTCCAAAGTATTACAAGATAATTTGCAGAACATTAAGTGATGCTTCTCTGTTTCCTACCTTTGTGTGTGGTTGCTGTCTGGAGATTATACTTACTCATCTCTCTTTTTGTAATTCAGAGTCCTAAAATTTTTTCCTCATTTTAGATACACAATCAGAACAGGAGTTCTTTTTCAGGTTAACAAAAATGGGTTCTTTTCAGGTAAAAAGAAGAGAAACCTTAGTTTTTACTTAATATACTCAGAAATTTTATTATTTGGTGGTTACTTATGATCATCCAAGGAGGTTATACATATGGCAATTGGAGATAAAACAAATCTTGGGCTCTTTCTACATTAAATAGGCCAGCTTTCCCTGGTAATTTTGATATTAAAATTTTTCTCAGTATGTGTAAGGTAGCCTCTACCACATAAGGTGCATAGTAGCCAGTCCTACTACGGAGAGCTTCAAAGCCAACAAGGAGTGACCTGGCACGTTCTACCCTCAGAACCTACAGCATGCATTACTACTCGAAGCCAGAAAGATGCCTGTGCAGTGTTCAGCACCCGGGGCGACTGGGTGGCAGGATGAACAATCCGAGCCTCTATCTGGCTGTTCTTGATTTCGCTGATGGTGTTCTGCAAGGTTTTGGCCAGTTAACCTCATAGAACTCCTGTGCACTTCTAGGGCGAAGTCAGAGAGCCAGGTGGTATAGCTACAAGGTAGTTTCACAGTCAAGGAAACACAGCAACAATCAGCAAAAGAACTTAGAAACCATTCTCATCTTTCTCCAAAGATAAAGACGCTGGGGTGGGGGGCTACAAATCATAAACCATAGAACTGCTTCTTAAGACCATCTTCTTGGTGTTTTGCACAGCTTGGGAGCATTACCTCCACTTTCTCTCTGTTTTTCTCCCTTCCTTCCTTCCTTCCTTCCTTCCTTCCTTCCTTCCTTCCTTCCTTCCTTCCTTCCTTCCTTCCTTCCTTCCTTCCTTCCTTCCTTTCCAGGCAGAGTGGACGGTGAGAGAGAAAGAGACAGAGAGAAAGGTCTTCCTTTGCCGTTGGTTCACCCTCCAATGACCGCTGCGGCCAGCGAGCTATGGCTGGCGCACCGCTCTCATCTGAAGCCAGGAGCCAGGTGCTTCTCCTGGTCTCCCATGGGGTGCAGGGCCCAAGGACCTGGGCCATCCTCCACTGCACTCCCTGGCCACAGCAGAGAGCTGGCCTGGAAGAGGGGCAACCGGGACAGAATCTGGCACCCGACCAGGACTAGAACCCGGTGTGCCGGCGCCGCAGGCGGAGGATTAACCTAGTGAGCTACAGCGGCGCCGGCCTCTCTGTTTTTCACCAGCCCTTTCTCTCTCTCTCACTTGCCCTCTCACTCTCTCTCTCTCTCCCTTTCAAATAAAACAAAATAAATAAACTTTAAAACATTAAAGGAAGGGACGTAAGCCTTGCCCCAGCAGCAAGGGCACCACCTCAAAGCTTATTAGAAATGCAGATTCCCAGGCCCCACTAAAATCAACAGAAACCAATGATGCACTTTAATTAGAATGGTTACAGCCACCCCCCTTGTCCTGAGCATCCTCCAAGTGCCTGCCCCTCTTTGTCCTTTGGCACGAGATTTATCTGCTTGTTCACTCTCCAAATGGCCACAACAGCCAGGGCTGGGCCAAGCCGAAGCCAGGATCCAAAGACTATCTGAATCTCTCACGTGGGCATCCAAGTACTTGGGCTATTCCCTGCTGCCTCCCTAAGTGTCGGATCGGAAGCAGAGGTGGGACTTGATCCCAGGCACTCTGATATGGGATGTGAGCATCCCAGGTGGTGGCTTACCCTGTGTCCCCACAATACCCACGCCAAGTGTGGTTTCTTTGGGCCCTCAGGTGGTGCACACATGCCTATCATAGTATGCTCCACACCAGACACACAGAACAGAAACGGGCTGGGCAGACCCCTTCCTGGTCTTCAGAAATGAGGGAGCCCAGTCTAGGTTCTGCAAAGCCACACCGTGTGCCATGGAAGAAGCCTCCAGACTGGGCTGTTGGTTTCTGCAGTGGGGATTTGAGTCACAAAAGGGATGGTGGCCAGGAAGAGCCGAAAGTGTTGAAATGATAAACAAGCAATCTCGGCTTGGCAAATTTAGTCTGCTTCCCTTGGGTCATCATGGCGGGGACACAGACCTCAAAGTCTGAGAGCAATAGTACGGAAGTGAACCTGAACCCCTATACCACTGTTTTTGACGCGGACTCTGGATACCATCGGGTCCCGGTCTCCTGCTGTCTGCATCCGCTTTCCATAGCCGAATGCTTCCTTGCAACTGAACCTCTTACTCTAAACTCATCAAATTGAGGGAGTAGAGCAGCGAATCCTCCAGGGGTCCTCATCACAAGACTCAGGAGACCATTTCTTTGCCCTATAGATAACACCTTGATTTGGGCCTTGTCTTGAGGGTTTTTTCCAGGAACCCCAGGTCCCAAGAAAAAAGTTGATACCACCTGCATGTAGCCCTGAGACCGACTGAGGCCCACTTTGCCACCATCAAAATTCCCTAAAGAACTTGAACCTGATACCACTGAGTCCTCCAAGGAAGACGAAGGGCCCTGCAGACCAGCAGAGACCTGTGCATGGGTGGAACAATCTGTAAGAACCCTGAACCCCCAGCACCTTGGGGAGCCTGGGAATTAAGCCATGGCAACCTGACTGCTTACTCTGTGCTCTGCAAATAAATGCCCACTTTCTTCCACGATCCCAATGTGCATGATGATGGGCTTGTTGGAAGCTGGATGAGTGGACCCAGATTTGGGGGTCTTAGAACACAGAGAGGCAAGCGGTGTGGGCAGGTCTTCAATAGATTATATTCTGTGGCTTGGACCACCATAAAAACCCAATATGGGGATTTCTGAGTGCCTATATGAAGGTCTATGACCTAACTTTAAAATGTGCTTTTGGACCTGCAGAAGTAGCTACACTTGCTGTCCACCCATCTGTCCACTGCAGTACTCACATTAAGAGCAGCCCAAGTTGGATGAACTTATCTCTTCTGCGTGAGCTCCCCTTGCCCTATGTTCCCCTCTTCGGCTTTGGTTGTTAGTATCCTGCTTTCCTGTCCCTTCCTCCCTCCTCACACCCTGAAGTACTACGGAGGGTTGATAACTGGACTGTGAGCTCCTTACAGGCAAAGACAAGCTGGAGGCCCACCATATTCAATCAATGGGTCTTGGCTGGATGCATGGAGAGCTGACGTGAATGCCTCCCCCTTCCCGGCCTCCAGGAGGGCAAGCATTTCAAAGGCGACCACAGCAGGTTGCGAAGCCTGCAGCAGGAGCGTCTGGGAGGCCAGAGGGAGTGAGTGGGCTCTTACAGCTTTCCCAGCACTCAGGAAGTCACAGCAGAAGGTCCTGGTGATACTTTCTGGTGTGGACGCCAGGAGACACAGTTGTTGAATCGAAACCAATCAATTCTAGAAAACAAGGAAGGCTACTGAGCCCATGGCTTGGGCACGCTCCAAGGTAGACAGTGATGGAGTATTTGGCTTCTTTCCAGACGAAGTAGCTCTGAGCCGGTCTGGGGTGATGTAAAGCAACCATTGGAGTTTTCAGTTTCAGGGCTGGGAGGAAGCAGCCCAAGCCCTTAACCCCAACCTCTTCCAGGGACTGGCGCCACCATCATTCTAGCTACCACCATGTGGGGCAGCCCTGGAGGACTCAGCACGGGCACTGCAGCCACTGGGCTTCCAAACCGACTTCCCTGCCAACAAGCAGAGAGAAAAACAGCACAACACGTCTGCTCATTTTATTCTAGACCCACAAAAAGAACTACTGAGGGTAAATGAACACCGATGGTGCCTCCTGAGACAAATCCAGACTTTAAAAAAACAACTCTCAGGTGGTTTGACCCTTCCATGCATGGCAAAAGTTTCATTTTTTTAGACTGTGTCTTAAAAGGACCAAGTCTCCCAGCCCTTTGCAAGGTGTGTTTTTTGTAAGGTTTTCAATCCTATGATCTCAGAAGGAGTTATAACCCTACACGTCGGAAAGTGGATCCCCATCTCAAAGTGGAAATTCTGGAGGGTAGTAGAGACAGTCAAAAAGGACATGTGGCCTAAAGGAAGAAAAGAAAGTACTAAAAAAATATGACTTCAGTATTATCTAAGCACTACGGCATTCAAGGTACTCAGGGAAGTGTGCTTTGCCAGATGGGGCTATGGGTGGAACATGCTGGCCGATGACAGCCTGGGGCTACGTTTAATAGCAAATATGTAGCTACTGAGTGACCTTTTGTGGTACAGGACCCTGGACTCTGAAGGGCATTCACCTTGAGAGTGATAGAGACCGTGACCTTTCAGAGTTTATAAGAAAAGCAAGGGAGGGTTATGGTGACCTGCAGTTATGCATCTGTGCTGTGGAACGCCAGACCTGTGCCTCCTCTCCTGCTATGTTTTGGTGCCTGTTAGCCAACCTCCCTCTACACATTCCTGCTGGCCCTTTCTAGCCTCCAGTAATCACTATTCTACTCTTCAAGATCAATTGGTTCTGGTTTTCTTTTTTTTTTTTTAAGACTTTAATACACCACCTTTAATACACCACTTTTAAAACATTTTTTGACAGGTAGAGTTATAGACAGTGAGAGAGAGAGAGACAGAGAGAAAGGTCTTCCTTCTGTTGGTTCAATCCCAAATGGTCACTATGGCTGGAACTGCGCCAATCTGAAGCCGGGAGCGAGGTGCTTCCTCTTGGTCTCCCATTCGGAGAGCTGGACCAGAAGTGAAGCAACCGGGACTCAAACCGGCGCCCACACGAGACGCCAGAACTGCAGGTGGCGGCTCTACCTACTCTGCCAATGTGCTAGCCTCTGGTTACCCTGATTTGATAATTATGCATTGTATACATGTACTGAATTATCACACTCTGTACCCCATAAACATGTAATAATTTTGTGTCAATTAAAAAATAGATAAAATATCAAAGCAAAAGAAAAAAAATTACAAACCTAAAGAAACCAGTAAGGAAAGCAGAAGAATAATTAGTATATTAAAAAATTTGAGAGCTAGTAGGAGAGTCAGAAAAATTTTCCCCAAATCCCTTCCCAAATAGCTGTTGACAGGAGGCAGTGAGGTTTCCCTGAGGGTGTCAATCAGCTTTTGGAACCATATCTCAGCTCTTTTCCCGGGGTGAAAAATGTCATATGTCACAACCTTGGGCTCAGCTGTTTGAGTTCATGACCTAGTTTGGGTGGTACTCCTGTACTGTGAAGAGTTCTTTGATATGATTTTAATCAAATCCCAAATTCATACCTTGACATAGCCACAGACTTCCAATTAATAACTTGAGAATTATTTACCTAATTATTAGCTAGGATAAGGGTCCCCTAGAGGCACCCCCTCCCAATTCCTGAAAGTGGTCTATATATTACCTTATATGGCTAAAGGGGCTTAATCGTCAGGTGCAGCTGAGTTAAGGATTTGGGGTTTGGGAGAAGATCCTGGATTACCTGGTGAGCTTAATGGAATCCCAAGGGCACCCTAAGAGAATGAGGGAGGCGGGAGACTCAGAGAAGACGAGATCAGAATAGAAACAGAGATGGGAGTGATGCAGAGGGAACACGGGCAGCAGAAACTGGCAAAGCCTGGCATGGGCCTTCTCCAACCCTGCAGGAACGCAGATCTGCTGGCCCCTGCATCTTGGCCTAGCCAGGAGACATCTTTGCACTTCCGGCTTCCAGAACTGCAAGACTGCATGTTTGTGGTGATTTGTTTCAGCAGCAACAAGGAGCTAGTACGGTGGTATAAAATACTTGCTTAGGAGCTCAAATAAACGTGACGATGGCAGCGATATTTAGAGGGAGAGGACATCCTTTGCCATGATTTAATGCTTCCTTGTGAAGGGCACCACTTAGGTAGGGCTAACCCTCTTTGGCCTGCTCGTTCCTGGGGGGAGCAGAAGAAATTATCTGATAGGTAAATGTGGGGGCAGTGAAAGGGGGCTCACATAGCTCAACCTTTAATCTTTGGCATCTGTATGCAGAGAGATTGCGGCATCTTAGAGGCAGACACTCTGTGCACTCCCACTCCCGAAGGCCTTTGCATTTGGATGTCTTTGCCATGAGTGGAAGCCACTGTTGTCCTTGTGCCCTAGCCCTTTCTGCTCTTTTTCTGTTTAACTCTTGTTTCCTTGTGCACGCCAGGGAAGGAGGTGCTATTTATCCCCTCCCCTGAAGCACAACTCATCACAGAGATGTTTTTTCTCTTTTCCTGAACGAATTCATTATCTATTTTCTTGGTCAGGGCTCACATATATGTATGTTTGTATGTTTGCTCATATATATGTTTGTTCATATACTAAGAGGGAAAATGAGGCCTGCATTGGTGAGGTGGAGCTGGAGTGGTGTTGACTCACGAAGGGTCTTTTCTGGTCAGGTCAGTGACTGGGGTTGGTTAGAACCATGGACTTGGCTCTGAGCTTTTTCATCAATCAGAACAAAGAGGGAGGCCTACTTGGTTAATGATTTATAGAATCACAGGACCAAGCATCTAATGATTTATGGCATACAGTGGCAAAACACCAACTGGTACTCAAGAAAAACATAAATACTCCTAGAATTGAGACTGTGGGAAAAACTGTGAATTTATGATGAGAACATGTACATAACGCAGAGAACAGTGTTCTAACTTCATCCTAGGTAGATGACTCTATGCTTTGGGAGCTATTTCTATGGTGTTCCTCAGTGTACGTAAGTGGTCCAGCAGAACACACTCCTTTCATTTACACCGAGTTAGTATTGAACACAGACTACAGGACAGATATAAGCTGGGTGCTAGGGTATACATGAATGAGCAAAACAGAATTGTTCTTGCCTTCAGGAAGCTGATAGTTAGAAAGGGGAGCCAGATATTGTACCAACAACTCCTCTCTAGTGTGTTTGGTACAGCAGTTAAGATGCTGCTTGCCTGCAGCCCATGTCAGAGTGCCTGGGCTTTAGTCTCAGCTCTGTTTCTGGTTCTAGCTTCCTGCTAAGGTGCATGCTGGGAAATAGCAGGTTCAAGTGTCGGGTTCTGGGCTCCTGGCTTCTACCTGGCCCAGCTGTTGTGAGCGTTTGGGGAATGAACCAGTGGATGAAAGATCTCTCGTTTTTTTCCCATCTCCTTCTTTCCCTCTCATTCTTTCTCTCTCTCTACCTCTCATTTTCAAATAAAATAAAAATTTAAAAAAAAGGGATGCAAGAGAGTATAAAACAGGAGGCTCTATTTAGATTATGGGTCAGGGAGAAACTCTGAGAAAGTGACATGCAAGCTAAGCCCAGACCAACGAGTAGAGTTGAGGAAGGCAGAGAGTGTTGGTGTGTGCAGTGGGAAGAGGCCATGTATTAGAACATTTAGGGAGAGAGAGCAATATGGCTAGAAGTCCTGAGTTGGAAAAGAAAGGTCAGAATGGTTGCAGCATGGTGAAGGCTGGTGAGTGGACAGGCAGCAGTCTGGAAAGCTCCTGTTTTTATAGCTTGGAAGCCCAGGGAAAAGGTGAATTTGACCAGGTGGTGGCAGCAGAGACGTGGGAGATGTGTACGAGGTGGGGGCAAAAGCATGCACAGATAGGCAGCTGGCTGTTGATGTGGAGAACTTTCCTTCTTATTTCTGAATTTGATTTGATCCTGAAGTGACCTTAATTGTTTCCGAACCGATCAGGCTGCAGAATTTAACTGAGTTGTGTTGTGTGCACAAGTTGGATGCATTTCCTAGGAGATACATCATCTCTCCTAAGGTTCTACTTAAGCACAGATTCTTACCCTTCGCTGCACCCTGGTCCCATGACAACAGAACCTGTGGAGACCCAGGCATTGCTGTTTCCCAACACCACCTGAGTGGTTCCATTGCACAGCCTAGGTTGAGAGCACTAACTCAGACCATTAGATGGATGATGAGGTATTACATGTGAAGCTAGAACCAAACCCTGCACACTCAAAGTAGAAAGCAAGGTGAAGAGGGAATATTTCTGCTAAAATGAGGCTTGGACTGAGTCTCCGATTTTCAGTTTTTTTCTAGCCAGCTCTACGTGGGGAAAATTATATTGTGATTAATCAAGAAATGAACATCCTTGCAAACATTTTAACTTTCAGCAGCTCTTGTCAAATTTATCGAAAATCCTGAACTTTATAAATCCAGATGAATTCTCAGGCATGGCATGAATCAAAGTGGAAGCTAATTGGACACAAAAGGTTTCACCTCTAAATCATTGCCAGAGGCCGGCGGTTTGGAGCATATGGTGGCTGCTCAGTGGTGGTTTCTAACAGAATGTTCAGCCTGCATCCTGTTGCTATGGGAAGATTCCCAGGGCTACACACTTGTTAACCTCATCTCTCAAAAATGATTCATGTGTATGCGACGTCCCATTATCCTGCCAGCTCTTCAGAGACTACCGACTCTGCAAGGACAGGGATTTGAGTAGACGTATCTCATTCCTTATAGCATCCGTTCTATGCAACAGCCTCTGACCGGTTGTAAGAAGGAGCTCTGGTTGGTTTAAACACACCACATGTCTTATGGCTCTGGATCATGGGTTAGGAGCTGGCCCATGACCTGTCAGACCAACTGGGATCAAGAGAGCTCAGTTCCAGGTCCCGTATTGGAGTTATGGGGGAATGAATGGTTCCAGTGTCTACCTGGATGTTAATTCAAGCAAGAAGTTTGTTCCAGGAGTTGCTGGCAAAGGTACTGCAACTGTGCAAACAAATCCATTTGAGAATGTACCCTCTTCTAGAAAGGCAAGGCTAAAGGATGTCGCATAGAATCTTAATCTAGGACCAACCCTGTAACTTACAATGAAACAAGGACTGTTTTGGTCTTGTTCACTCTGTGATTCCTGCGAATCAATGTTTGTCCAATGAGTGAACAGTGAACAGGGAGAAAGAGCAATTTCAGGAAGTAGAAGTTAGTATTGAGTTTATGTAATTCTAGAAAGGACCATTATATTAAAGGCCAAACTGCCATCATTTTTTTGACTTTGAAATCTACTCAAAATAGCAAAATATGGAATTCCCTTATGACTACCTTCGCATGACAAAGGAAGCTAAAAATGGAAAGAAGTAGTAATAAATAATAAATCTGGCCCTGGGATGGATAGGGGGGAGGAAATTCTTCTTCCATAACGCTAGCATCAAGGGAAGTCTGACTCAGATTTCAGGCATGTGAGCCAATGAGTTCCCACATGCAAGTATTTTCTTATTTCCTTGGTTCTACAAAGGTTCCATTTAGTTTAGTCACATTTACCTGGACAGAAGCTGTCCAAATTTTGTCCATACTTTGTCCATAGACTCACTGGGTCCTAAAGAGTTTGCAACACACCATTCCAGACTAACAAATCTCGTCAACAATCCATATCATAATCTACTAACATAGGCTTTACTGAAGGCTATTTGAGGAATCTTAGTTCACATTTAACAACTAAGTGAGAAGAAGGCAGAATAATAAACATTCCAATCAAGTCTCTTTCATGGTTTTATCCAAGGACATTTCTACTATGAAAAGAGAGAATTTGTTTTTACAAGTAGAAATAAGGATAGTCTTCATTTGTTCTAGAAGCTCTTCAGTCTCTCACCAGACAATTTACATTAGAAAGTTCATCGTTTCTTCCCTTAAGACTAAAGTTCCTGATTTCGCTTTCTTTATTCAGTGACTCACTAGAGCATAGTAGATCCTGGGGCTACAGGAAAGAGAGGAGAAAGAGAAGAATGATGAGGGTAGAGTACGGAAAGAGGGAAAGGTCTTAATTTCAATGCTCGTGCTTTGAAAGCTGAGACACATTGGGTTATGCTATTTGAGACCCTTCGGGATGCTGCTCTTGCACCCTTAAGAGACTTGCTGAGGGTCTTAGGTACTTCTACAAACCTAAATGTCTATACTGAAGAGACCTGTGAATTATTCCAACACAAATCCACTAACTGTTGCTACCCCGTTCTTCACTTTGCCCAAGATAAATGCCAATGTCTTCTGGAAACCTCCCTTGGTTAGCTCCAGAACTTTCTGATCCCAGAAGCTCTGCATCTTCTTCCAAATCTGTCTCAAAACCTAGAAAAATAGTCTGGACAGGAACACACAGGAGAGTTAAAATGAATTAGTGAGTCTATTTCCACCAAGGGCTGTCTCTAAAGCCTTCTCTCTGTCAAGCTGAATTTGGAATCTGGGGCATATTTAACTGCTCCTCCTCAATGTTTAGGTTCTAGGCTAGCCCACAGTAGCGAATAATAAAACCAACTTCAGAAGATTTTCTTACTTCACATGCTGTTACAGAAAAAAGAAATAGTTAAAAATGTATCTTGAATCCTACTGGTCCAAGCAAACCGAAGTTCAAGAAATGGAAGAATAATAATAGTATGAATAATAGATAGCATTCACTTACTGTACCAGCGTTGTGCTAAGTCATTTATGTGAATCATTTCCTTGAGTTTCTCATTCTAACAGTAAAGGGAAAAGGAGTCTGAACAAGAGTACAGGGCTAGTGAGAGTCACAGCCGGCACTAAAACCGTTTGCCTGGTCTCAAAGCTCAGGCTTTGCCTACGGTGTGGTGTTCTCGTGGATTCTGCGGAAAACTTCTGCCAACCTCAGGGCTCTTGATGTCGCTGTCTTGTTCTTCAGCCCCATCTCCCCAAACGCCCAAGGCTTCAGTTTTTGATTTTTTTTTTTTCTGTGGCAGGTTGTGCTCTTCACCTGTGCATCAGCTGGGAGAGGAAAGTAATTGTCTGAACAGAATAAAAAATGTGTCTCAAACCAAGGAGAAACCAAGGGGTTTGGAGATGCGTGGTGAGTAGAAAGAACAGGAGGAGAGCAGGGAGGAGAGGGTGAGTACTTGAAAAGGTGATGGGAAACAGACATGGGGTTGTGCCCTTCCCTGGAGCCTGGCCCAGTTCCCTTGGTTGCTGCCAGGAGAGAGCTAGGGTGGGGGAGGGGCAACATAGGCCACTCCTAAGCTGAGTCTTAGCAACAGTTACCCAGATAACTAATGACAGATCCCTTCCTTTGGATGTCTCTGATAGTCTGAGCTACGTGACTGTGGACATCCCTGAGGTCGCTCGCATGGGTGTTTATGATTTTAGAAATGTCCAGATCCTTCTATTTGTAAGCCTTTACTCATGAAGAGATCATATTGCCATTGTATACATGGTCTATACTTAGGTCAGATTTTTTATTTTAAAAAGATTTATTTATTTATTTATTTGAAAGGCAGAGTTAGAGCAGGTGAGAGAGAGCAAGCTTCCACTTAGGTGGTTCACACGCCAACATATCCACAATGGTCTAGGCTGGGTTGGCTGAAGTCTGAAGCCAGGGACTCAGCCCGGGTCTCCCATGTGATGGTAGGAACTCAATTACTAGAGCCTCAGAGGCTCTGCATCAGCAGGAACCTGGAGCCTGGAGCTGGAGCTGGCTATTGAACTCAGATATTCAGATGTGGGATGCGTGTGCTTTAACTTGCCCCTCAACTGCTAGGCTAAATGCCCACTGACATTTTTAATGAAGCAAGCCCATTTTGAACGTTTCTCCATTATTTGTATTAAGCTGAGTCAAAGGTAAGGCAAAGCAATGCTCAGACACAATTGCACTGAAAGGGCTTAAGTTGCTTCAGTATCTTGATGCAATCGAATTCTTTCGATAGAAAGAGAAAGACTTGGGGTTTAGTTATCCAGTGACTTTTATAATTAAGGACTGTGATATGCAGAGAGGTCACATATCTGGTAAACCCTGAACTCTGTGTTCACATGTTTGGCCATGTAATTTTATGCTGGACTGCTTTGGGAGTGTGTGAATTCACAGATGCCCATGTGTGATCAAACAAAGAACTAAATGTAATGACATAAAAGCTAAACCTTTACCTATCTGAGAAATCACTGAGTATTTAAAAATTAATTTTAAAGTGGGCCTATGACCTTGGACAAATTATTTAGTGTGCTTGGGTATTAGAGTCCTTATTTTCAAACATTGAGGTTTTTTAGTTAAATAATTTTGTTTTCATTTTATTTGAAAGGCAGAGAGAAAGACAGAGAGACTGAGGCAGAGAGATTTTGCATCTTCTGGTTCACTCTCCAAACGCCCACAATGGCTGAGGCCGGGCCAGGTGGAAGCCAGGAGCTAGGAACTCAGTCTGGGTCTCCTAAGTGGGTGGCAGGGCCCCGTGTGCTTCAGCCATCACCTGCTGTCTCCCAGGTTGCATCTCTGCAGGAAACTGGATTGCAAGTGGAGGAGCCAGGACTCGAACCAGATACTCCACTATGAAATGCAGGCATCCCAAGCAGTGATTTAATTGCTGTGTAGCATCTGCTCCAAAACTGCAATCTTAATACCTCTGGTTATTGTTGTAAGGATTAGAGATAACGTGCATTTAAATGTCCCTATCGTAATACTTGCAGTTTGATAAGTGATCAGAATGGTTGCCATTGTTGAACTCCAAAGTTAATTATCTTCAACCAAGCTTTACCTCAATTTGATAACCTCCCTAGTGGTTTCAGAAACAACAATAAGAGCTAAAATTTAGTGTCTTCTTGCCTTATGCCAAGGAGTTTTTCAGCCAATGTCATTTCTCATATTCTTCCCAGGAAACAGGTGAGGTCAGAAGCTCTATCACTCCCATGTTAGAGACTGAGGAGGAGAAGTTAATAGAATCATCTGTTTCAGAAATGAATGTTGTACATGGTCTGAATGGGAATAGGAACACGAATCAACCGACATTAGCCTGCTACAGAAATTCATCTATCACGTATGGAGGTCTTCAAACAGTTCATGAAAAATGTGTACTACGGAAGAACTATACAGGCTTCAAAAGTTTGGCATGAAAATAACTCCTCTTCTAATTCTATTGTCCATGAATGTTTTGAGGTATTGCTGGCGTGTTTCTCACGAAATTTCCCCTTTGGCAGCACATCAGAGAAGGCGCCTCTTGCACAGGTGTGTAAATGGTTACTGGTGCCTTGGCAAGAGTTTATAGGCTCTCAAAGCCTAATTCAGAGGAAGATCACCAGGCCAAAGCAGTTTCTCTTGCCGGTGTGTTTCCTGCGTCATAGAGAAAGGAGTCAGGAGTTCAGCCTTCTTCGTGTTCTGTGGAGCTATCCCACGGCAATCATATCGATGGTCTCCTGGCCTTTAGGCAAAGGATGATGGGAACCATTCAAGTTTTACACCCCTGAGTCATTCCAAAGAACAGGACAGGCAGAGTGAGCACTGGTGCTCATGGATCCGTCATTCCAGTTGAGAGACCAGTTAATAATGATGACAGGGGCCGGTGCTGTGGCATAGTGGGTAAAGTTGCCACCTGCAGTGCCAGCGTCCCATGTGGGTGCCAGTTCGAGTCCTGGCTGCTCCACTTCTGATTCTGCTTTCTGCGATGACTTGGGAAAGCAGTGGAAGAAGGCCCAAGTCCTTGGGCTCCTGTGCCTGCCTGGGAGACACAGAAGAATGACCTGGCTCTTGGCTTCGGATTGGCACTGCTCCAGCTCTTGTGGCCATTTGGGGAGTGAACCAGCGGGTAGAAGACTCTCTCTCTCTCTCTCTCCCCTCTCTTTCTCCCTCTCTCTATCTCTGCTTCTCCTTCTCTCTGTGTAACTCTGACTTTCAAGTAAATAAATAAGGGCTTGTTGACTGGGGATGGGAAGAGCTTCAAGGTCTATTATATTATTTTTTCCTTGGGAATTTCTCTTCAATTTTTAATTTCAATTAAAAAAACTAAGAGAAGATTCAAGCACTACAGTTCTTCATTTGGCCAGCTTCTCATTTTGAATATTTCTAGGAATGCATGTGCTCCCTGTATTTGGTGATGTGGATGACACAACAAATTGATCTGAACTGTAAAATTCAACAGAAAAATGCAGGCTTGATTTTTGAAATATGTCAGCTTTTTTTATTTGTGTAAAAATACCGCATGTAGCAAAAAAAAAATTGTGACTACTTTATTTTGTGTGTTTGAGTTACCACTATTAACCTAACTGCTTGTGTAGGTCTGCTGACAGTGGTACTGGATTTGAAGAAGCGTGTATGGGGTTTTGGCCATGAAATGGGAGTGTGGAATGTCTTATTTAAAGAGAACCATGAGAAAGAAATGTATGGTGATGGCTAAGGTGCGCCTTCCCGTCAGCCCCAGGCTTCTCAAACCACTCGAGCAGTGAAGGCACAAGAATGGATGTTTCTTCCTGCAGCATCCGCTCCCAACAAGACGACCGAGTAATAGCACTTTGTGCTCATGTTAAAACAAAGGAGGGTGCATTATGGGATAGAATGCCAAATCCACCAGGAAACTAAAGGTAACACACGGAACTTCAAAGGACTTCTGTTCTTGTCACTACTGGGTACTCTTCCTCTGCCCCATTCCCAAGTCCCTCACCCAGGCTACAGGATTAAGTTCGTAGCCATTTTTCACTGGAAGACTTTATTTGGTAAAACATTTGTAGAGGCTTTGGCGATTTTACCCATGATCCTTTAAGTCACTTGATGGTAATGTGGTCTTTAAAAATAGTATCCTTGGGGCTAGAAAAAAAACCCCTCCTGTGACACTGGCATCCCATATGGGTGCCAGTTTGTGCCCCATTCCAATCCAGCTCCCTGCTAATGGCCTAGAGAAGCAGTGGATGATGGCCAGTTGCTCCTCTTCCAGTCCAGCCCTCTGCTGTGGCCCGGGAGGGCAGTGGAGGATGGCCCAAGTGCTTGGGCTCCTGCACCCACGTGGGAGACCAGGAAGAAGCACCTGGCTCCTGGCTTTGGATCGGCACAGCGCCAGCTGTGGTGGCCATTTGGGATGTGAACCAACAGAAGGAAGACCTTTCTCTCTGTCTCTCTCACTGTCTATAACTCTACCTGTCAAATAAATTTAAAAAATTGATGTCCTTATATCCTTATATCATTAATCTTTGTTTTATAGAATCCCCTGGCCCAAATGTAGATTAGTTTTACATTTAGCTACTGGGTTGCAAGGGTTTTGCTCCCTGCAGGCCTCAGACTGACTTCTTGGTTGTTCTGGGAGCCAGCCTGTACTTTCCCCCTGAACCTCTTAACAATGCAGCTAACTGCTGTGCAGTGTTAACAGGATATTGATGTCCCTGTCACCTGCAAAGCTGCAGAGAGCACATAAAGGTGGTTAATGGGAGTGTCTTCTGCTTGTACTCACTTTCCTTGATGTCAATAAATCCTGAACTGCCCCTCGAAGCCACCAACACCTATCGGGAACTCATTCTTCTGAATCTGTGCCCAGAGATGGGGGAACAAGTATTTGTTTTAAATATAAAAATAAAACTGGTAGAATTAGAGAGCTCTTCTTTGCCTGTCTTGGTGCCTCTGGGGTGTTTACAATTGTATCAGAGATTTGGGAGGATGCAAGTACTTTTTGGTCCTGACTTTCTCAGAAAGCTTGGGATGTCAATTCCATCAGGGTGGTTTTGCATTTTTGACCTACTGCTTAAAGTCCACATAAAAAAACATTAAAAAAGACTTCCAGTGACCATGGGATGAGTGCACTTGTGGTGTAGCCTTGCACGGGCTTTTCCCTGAGTAGCATTGTGTGAGCCACGCTAGGACTGATAATGACCTCAAAAGAACTTTCTTGGGCAATGTCTTCATTATCTGGCATTATAGTACATTAATCAGTGCTTCTCATGAGTTCTCTGGGAAGAAAGCAGGTGTCACATTGGGAGAACACTTGCAGTTGCAAGCTTTGCATACTCACTCCATTGCCAAACACTTCTTAGTGACTTATAATGGCCATTTCTTGAAACCATTATCAAAAATGGCAAAACAAATACAGTGGAACCAGTTTATAAATGTCCTAGTGCTTACATTAAGTGAGTTGAATTATTTTCCTTGAAACACATAATTTCACGGAGCAAAATTCTGACATAACTTAATTTCATTACGTTTTTTACTTGAAGTATCCACTGTGTGACTTAATAAGATTATAAAATAAATGATCCCGTAGTCTGGGGGCTTGTTTTCAAAATATTTTTTTGATGGCTGCTGCTAAGTATTAATCATCGCTCCAGCCTTCACTGCCTCTACCGAGTATTCAATGCAAATATTCCAGTATCTCCCTCTTAGTCACCATTTTTCTTTTGCTGCCTGGAGCCACATCTTCAGCTATAGCTTTTATTTCCCTTCTCTGAAATCAATCAACCAGCAAGTATTTGTTATATTGTGCTGTAGCAGGCTTTGCAGGAATTAGGCTATAATTCCTTAAGGAATGGGAAGGATTTCAGTCCAAATTGCTTTGCATAGCAACTAATATAGATGTGTCTCATGCCAAAAAGCACTTAATGGTTTTGATGACAATAATAAATATGTACCTTAGAAGAGGAGGGGATCTTTGCGTTCTTTCTTTTAAACACAGCTGCACAGACAGTATGAACATACTTTTACTATTAAAATTTGTATTTTTTACAAAATAATTTATTTTCATTTCGTTTGAAAGGCAGCCACACACATACACATATAGAGATTTCCCATGTACTGGGTCACTTCTCTGGTTACCCTCTACAGTTAGGGCTGAGCCAGGCTGCAGCCAGGAGCCCAAGACCTCTTCTGGGTCTCTCACGTGGGTAGCAGGTGCCTAAGTATGTGCGCCATTGTCTGCTGCCTTCCAGGGTGTGTAGTGGCAGGAAGCTGGATCAGAAGCAGAGGGGCCAGGGCTCAAACCGTGCACTGTATTATGGGATGCAGATGCCCCACGCGGCCTCCGAGGTGCTGTGCCAAACACCTGTCCCAGGTTTTTGTTTCACCATGAGTCATTTCCCAGCGTTTGCTTCTTTCCATGAACCAAACCCAATTCCCTTAAGCTATTCTCAAGGCCTTATTTTCAAGGTTACAAATCACTCCCTTTCATCACTGTATCATATTGATGGAGTGCTTACCATATGGAATAAAATATAGAATTCTGTGATGGATACTTTGTAACGGAAATGATATTCTGGGCCATTGCTTGTGAGGATTGAAAATAGTAAGATTCATACAAGGGAACTTCACACAGTTTGTGGATAAATGGAATCAAAAGACGAGTTTATTTTGGGGTGAAAAACTTTTAGAAATCCATGCATTGCTTTTTTCCACAATACACATTTCCATGAACTTTTTGAAGACTTCTTGTGCATCCTCGCAGGTTTCTGTTTCGGCTCCCTGTAGTTGCATCCTCTGTTTTTTAGCACAGGCTTGATTTACTTCAGGATCTCCCCTTTCCTCTACCCTTAATTCCAGAAAATATCCCACGCAGACTGGGGAAGAACCACCTCCGTCCCCTCTGCCATCCTGAAAGAAGTCCTGCTGTCCTGCGTCTCTGTCCTGTATGTGTACCCCAGTGGCCATCACTAAGATACCAGCTAGGGCCACCTGATTTTTCCTTACCCTGAAATAAAGAAGCCGCCCTGGACAGTAAGGATCTAACAACTGAGTTAGTTGTTCTAGTTAAAGCAGCTTCTAGAAACAATTTGAATGCATTTTGGTATTCCAAAGGAGTCAATAAAAATATCTGGACTCCTGACTAATGTTCTTAGAATGAAGTTGGATGGTGAGGGGTGAGCAGCATTGTGGTGTGGCAGGTTAAGCCATCTTCAACATCAGCACCACATATGAGCGCTGGTTCAAGTCCTGGCTGCTCCACTTCAGATCCAGCTCCCTGCTAATGCACCTGGGAAGCCACTGGAAGATGACCTGGGCTCCTGCCACCCTGGTGGGAGATCCGGTTAGGGCTCCTGGCTCCCGGCTTTGGCCTGGCCCAGTCTTGGCCGTTGTGGCCATTTGGGAAGAGAATTAGAGGATGGAAGAGCTCCCTCTTTCCCTGTAACTCTGCCTTTCAGATAAATAAATGCTTTTTGAAAATGAGAGGGGAACCACAGAAATTTTTTGGGGTTCCCAAAAGCGTCTGCTGACATGGGTCAAATCTGTTGCATGAACAAATGCTTTGCTATGTATTGGAATAAGTTATGCTCAGCAGTGTATAAGAACCTAGAAGGACCATGGGCTGAGTTTGGGCTGTCATTCCTCCAAGCCCCAGCCTAGGGTGTGATGCAGCAATGTGCACGGATAGTCACGAGCGTGGGACAGGATTCCAGCTCCACAGCTTACGTGTGCCAGATGTGCCCCGAGCATATTTCCTAACTGTACTGTGTCGTCTCCATTTCCCACACTTACCTCACAGGGCCCCTAGGACTAGTCCTGTTATAGATGAGGGTACTTCACAAAGTTTGTGGATACATGGAATTCAACAGTTAAGTTTAGGAGTGGGCATTTGGCATAGCCATGAAGATACTTCTTGCTATGCCTGCATCCCACACCAGGGGGCTTAGATTTGAATCCCTGCTTTGCTTCTGATTCCAGGTTCCTGCTAATGCACCTGCTGGGATGTAGCAGTTGATGATTCAAGTGCCTGTGTCCCTGATACCCTCATAGCAGACCTGGATTGAATTCTTGCCTCCTGGCTTTAGCCTGACCCTACCCAAAGTATGGTAGGCATTTGGGGGAGTGAATAAGTAGATAGTAAATTTCTCCATTTCTCTCTCAAATAAATAACCAAGCAAATTCAAAATTCCAAACCTTTAAAAACAGAGACAAGTTAATTTTGGTGCAAAAATTAAAATGTATACATAGTTTTCCCCCATAATATACGTTCTTCATGAATGTTTGGAAGACCCCCTTCTTGTATGCATGGATTTCAAAAATTTTTAAAACCCAAATAAAATCATCATTGATTTCCATTTTCCATGAGCCCTTAGATGTCCTCTTGTATATGAGAAAACCCTGTTCACAGTCCCTAAAGCTTGAGCAGTACTCCATCAACTCCACGCTGACTGTATCATCATCTTGTGTACCTAATGAAAGTACACAGCCCAGAACTATCTCCTAGTGTTGATTTTCACAAAGCTAGCTTTATTCCATGGTGAGGTTGACATCACTTCAACAATCTACCCAGCTTCCTAAAAGTAGCCTGGTCTGAATTTTGTTTTTCTCCTATGCTGGAGTTAACCAAGCAAGAAAACTGTAGGAATTACCGTTCATAGTACTTCTAAAAGGAATTTGACTTCAGATTTCTAAATATACAGATTTCTCAAAATATCTGAACTCTATAATTTCTTTCTAATGATTCACTATAAGTTATCAAGAAAATTTTTTGCCCTTAGGTGAAAGATTCGTCATGTTAAGTCATGATCTACAGCAAGTGGAAGCCAAGGCCAAGAGGTGAGCTCATAGTTACTCTGTCATGGGGTGGAGATGGTCTGAAGCTTGCCAACGCTTGGCAGGGTGGGAGAAAAGCCAGGCTCAAGTGGCAAAAAAAATTTCTTTCACACCTAACTTGTGCTTGCTAAAGAATGAGAAGCGTGTGAAGAATTCCTTTATCTCATTGTGCTGTGATAACAAGACCAGGTGTGATGGAGATGTTCCAGTGGCACACACCAATTAATTCAGTCTAGCCTCAAATACAGTAGAAATTCGTAATCGAAATCAAACTTGTAAAAACGTGCAACTAAATTTTTTATTGGTGTTTCTCAGTTCCGTCTCTTGTTTGGAAAACCTGAAATGTGCCTTTTGAACCTGAAATTTTAAGTTAAATGGGATCTTGATGAGTGTGTAATTGGAGCTTTGACAAATGGCTAACAGCATGCATGTCACACACCTCCTGTCTCCTACTTTGGGTCTTAGAGAGAAAGCAAAAAAATTGAAGAAATGATGATGATCCTTAAGAGAAGATACTTTGTAATGTTTAAATTCTAAAATTTTCCATGGACTGCAATTAATCTGACATAGATACTGTTTCAAGTGTTTTGTAGAGTACTCAGGAAACTAAAGAAAATTATTCTTTGGAAGTTTTATTTTTCTTGTGAGATACACAGGGCTGGTTAACATTTTGTCATGATTTCTAGGTCATGTCATCTTGTTACCCACTATGGCCAAGCGCTTCTTTAAAACCTGAGGAAACTATGATTTTTTTCCCCTCTTGCTTGTAGTTCTCTTGTTTTGATAGGCAAGCTAGATCCCAGGAGGCAATCTCTTTAGTCTATGCAAGGTTCTTTTGAAACAAAGTTCCCCATAATGTACGGGGGTATGCAGGTGTGGTGTGTGTTTCTGCCTCCCATGCAGAAAGAATTCTGGACGCTTCCTTGCTTTTTTGGCCACTGGAAAACATTCCGTGCCACAGGCAGACTTTGCATAGAATATTCCAGAAGAAATTCCATCGGGCCACACTGAACTTGCTAGCCACATGAGAGAACTCTGCAAGATCAGGGCAAGAAGAAGGGACGGGGAGGAGATCCGATGTGTGTGAAAAAGCCCCGACAACTGAAACTCTTTGTGATGGCAATGTTTACCTCTGAGACTGCCAAAATAACGGAGAAACGTATTACAGAGGAGCGTTTCTTCTGTGCGTTTTAGGATGCACTTTTTTTTTTTCTGCTGGAGAATACTTATTTAAGGAAAAAATATTTCTTAAAGGAAATCACAACATTGCATTTCGATGTTTCCTCTCTAGGAGAACATAATTATCATCTCAGAAAAACTGAACGATAGGAACACTCTAAGTCCCCTCACCTCAGTCCAATATTGTTGGCATTTCCCACAAGTACTTTACCTATCTCTTTATATATGCACATGTCCTGCCTTGCCCACCCTGAAGCCATTTGAAAGTAAACTGTAGGGGGTAGCTCTGTGGCATAGTGGGTAAAGCCACCACCTCCAGTGCTGGCATCCGATAGATAGGGTTGCTGGTTCGAGTACTGGCTGCTCCACTTCCAAACCAGTTCTTTGCTATGGCCTGGGAAAGCAGTAGAGGATGACCCAAGTCCTTGGGCTCCTGCACCCTCATGGGAGACCTGGAAGAAGCTCCTGGCTCCTGGCTTCGGATTGGCCCAGCTTTGGATGTTGTGGCCATTTGGGGAGTGAGCCAGTGAATGAAAGGTCTCTCTCTCTGCTTTTCAGGTAAATAAATAAATCTTTTTTTTTTTTTTAAAGAAAGAAAGCAAACTGTAGACATGGTGACATTTTACCAATAAATATTTTCACAGCATCTCTTAAGAATGAGGGCATTATTTTATACAACCACAGAGATGTTATACTCATGAAAAGTAGCATTTATTTCCTAATATCTTATGAACTATCTCATATTAAAATGTTCTCAATTTCCTGCAAAGTATCTTTAATAGCTTCTTGATTTTTTCATTTATCTTGAGAAATCTGGATCTAATGAGGTTGAAGCATAACATTTTGTATGAAGCGGTCTTTTAGACATTTTTCTTTCTTTTTAAAAAGGTTACTTGAGAGGCAGAGAGAGAAAGAGAGAACTATCTGATCAGCTGGTTCACTCCTCAAACGCCTACAGTGGTTGCGGTTGATTAGGACCAAACTGGGAGCCAGGATTCAGAGACTCCATCCGGGTCTCCCACGTAGGTGGCAAGGACCCCATTATTTGAGCCATCACCTCTGGTTCCCAGGCTCTGCATTGGCAGGAAGCTAAAGGCAGGAGCCGGAGGCTGGTAGCATATGCAGGCACCCTGACGTGAGACGTGGGTGTCATGCTCATCAGGCTAACTGCCCCCTCTTCTCATCACCTTTCTTTCTCTCCTCTTTATCTTGCGTTCGGGCAAGTTTTCTTGGAGAACGTATCGCATGCTGGAACCAGTGGTGATTCTTTGGATAATGGAGAGTTAAAAAGAAAAACCCTAAGAAGTTGATTTGGTAAATTAGTCAAGAGATGGTGATCAAAGTGAGGTCAGATGAACATAGAAACCCCAGGAGATTCAGATTAGACAGGAGGAATTTGGCAGGAAACATACAATATTTTGGAATCATAATGTTGCCAAGTTTACTGGTTTCTAAATATCCTAAAATTTTTAAAATGGGAACTAATTTCTTTAACAGGTCATTCCTCAGTGGCTATGTTTAGCAAATGATTGGGAATGTCAGTTTAGGGCTTGGAAGGGAGATTATGGTTAAAAGAAATACAATTATCTGCCAGATAGTGTGGATGGGAGTTTGTGGGGACAAAGAACTTGACCTTTTTGAAATATATGTATAAATTCACATGGCTTTTTTTGGAAAAAATATGCATAAGAAGTCAAAAGTGAGAAAAAATGTCATCTTGTGATAATGGCTTATTTTATTGTGCTTGAAACTCATTCCTGTTCAAACCTGAAACTTTATATGATTACGTGTGTGTGAATATGAGCATGTGTGTGTGAGTGTGCATTATATGCACAACTTTATATCTGAACAACCACAACATTGTTGTTATAATTACCAGTAATCTCTCTCTTTTATATCAGGTGTTTTATGTTGAAGGGAAAGGCTGGAGGGTTTGTAGATGATGTTGACAATATTCAAATAATCTCTTTATTTTCCTTTTTTCACTTATCCAAGGAATTAAGCACCTACAGTGTGTGAAGTGATCCACTAGGGGCATGTCTGTGCCCTAACCACTCAGATACATTCAATGTTCTCTTCTTTGCAACTTAAAAATGTATTTTATTTATTTGAAAGACAGAGAGACACTCAGAAAGAAAGCTCCCCTGTGTTGCTTCACTCCCCAAACACCTACAGCAACCCCCAAGTACAGCTAAAGCCAGGAGCCAGTAACTCAGTCCAGGCCTCCATGTGGATAGCAATAATCCACTACTGCTGCCTCCCAGGGTGGCACATTAGCGGGAAGCTAAAGTCGGAGCAGAGCCATGTGTTAAACCCAGGCCCTCCAGTAGGGGGTGTAGGTATCTTAACCAGTGTCTTTTTTTTTTTTTTTTTTTTTAAATTATTGACAGGCAGAGTGGACAGTGAGAGAGAGAGACAGAGAGGAAGGTCTTCCTTTTGCCATTGGTTCACCCTCCAATGGCCGGTGCGGCCGGCGCGCTGCAGCCGGCACACCACGCTGATCCGATGGCAGGAGCCAGGTGCTTCTCCTGGTCTCCCATGGGGTGCAGGGCCCAAGTACTTGGGCCATCCTCCACTGCACTCCCTGGCCACAGCAGAGAGCTGGCCTGGAAGCGGGGCAACCGGGACAGAATCCGGCGCCCCGACCGGGACTAGAACCCGGTGTGCCGGCGCTGCAAGGCGGAGGGTTAGCCTAGTGAGCCGCGGCGCCGGCCTTAACCAGTGTCTTAACCACTAGATCAGTGCCTGCCCGTGCCCTACCCTCATTGCTGTGTCTCATGAACCAGAGTAGCTAACATCAACAAGTCTGATCTCATCTCGGGGCATTTTGTACTAGTTATTTTTTCCTGGGTGTAGGAAGTTGACCATAGCCAGAGAAAATGCACTAACGGAGATGGGATGTAACAGAAAGACAAAGAATGTGCATCAAGCATCTCTCCCACATGAGTAGAAGTAACAACAGCAAAAGTCACTGATAGTTATTCGGTACTGACGCATATACTGGTGCCCTGGCTCACTTAATCCTCACAGATGCAATAGTTTTGTAATTATTCTCACTTTACAAGTATAGCTGTAGTTTAGAAGGTCTGAGTGAGTTTCCTAAGATCAAACCACCATGGAGTTACAAAGCTGAATGTCTAATTTGGGTTTATTTACTTCCAAAGCACATCATCTTGACTGTTCTACATGTATGTATCCAGTCCTTACGTGATTCTGCAACATACTTATAAGATGAAATCTTGCCAAAGTACAACTAGTTCCTTGCCCCCAAAACCAGGAAAAAAAAATAATGGTTCAAGCACAGTATATCATAAGGAAAGTAGTTTTAATTTAGTTGAATAGCTGTTACTGTCACCCAGCATCTTAGCTGGGTTCACTAGTGAATTACGGAACTGGTAAATTTGTCTATGCTGCAGGGGGCTCCAATCAAAAAGGAAACAGAGTTGCTAAGCCTTCGCGCTACAAGGCCGCTACGCCTTTGCTCGAGTTTGCCGCACTTCCGCATCCCAGTGACTCAGCGTTTCCAACAATCCAAGATGGCCCCCGGGGGAGGTACCTAGCCTGACAGGAGACTTCCGTACTGGTGAGCGGTATGTGTCCTCGGCTGTGATTGGCCCTTGAGGGCGTGCCCGGCTGGTGTCCTGCCTTACCTTTCAGCTGGTTGGCTCGGTTCCCTTGTGCCCTGGACGGCCCTCCTTCTGTGTCTATAAAAGCTCTTCCCCTCCCAATAAAGTTGAGAACCCACCTGTGCCCTGGGCGTTGACTGGTCTCCCGGCTCTGGTGTGGTTCCTTTGCCGCCGACACTCAGCATCCCGCTCGGCCCCTGAGCTCCCCAGGCTGGCCCTGAGGAGTTCTATCGGACCTGCTGCCCCGTGTCGAGCAGCACTATGCTTATTCCTAAACATGGTCTAACATCTACTCTAAAGGACCCATAAAACCAGAGGGAAAAGGTAGGGATAGATACAAATAATTGTTGGACTAGAGAGAGAGTCAACAAATAAAAATAGCTAGACAGTAAAAGCATTGTGCTCTTGTAAACTTTCATTAATTTATTGAAAATATATTTATTGAGTGCCAGATATTTTTCAAAATGCTGGCCATATGGCCTCTTAATAGACAATGATAAAGCAATGTGTGTATGTGTGTGTGTGTGTGTGTATACCTCTGTGTGTGCAATGTATCAGTGAGAAATTCTGCAAAAAAATCAAGCAGGGTAAATGGAGAGCAATTCCTTTTATATAGCGTGGTTAGGGAAGAACTTGAACAGTACCATGGGTGTTGTGGGGGAGGTATACATGCTTGGAAGTGGCAACAACGGGATCAAAATCACTAAAGGGGAAATTTTCTTTCAAGGAATGGCACAGACCAAAATGGGTAGAAGAGAGATAGTAGTTAAAGTGCATGTTAGAGGGTTTGAGTTACCAGTACATAAATTGTTAGATCGTTGTACACTGTATAGACAATGTGAGTTGTTAGGAAATAATTACAGAACTGTAATCTGAATTTCTAGGTGGGGAGAATAAGTGTAATTTTATTTAATAATTTTACAAAATAAGATATTTTTTATTTACTATATCTAAAATTCAAAAGCAATGACAAGAAACAACTAATTGAGAACAAGGGAAAGGTCTTGATTTGGTGCAGGAAAAAAAAATTTGAAAGACAAAAAAATGTCCCAGAAATATTTTGGAGGGGTGTGGGGCAATGCCATTTTCACTACTGATGTTGGTGAGACTGTTCCACAGAAGAACAATATTAAATCAAAGGGAAATAGAGAATATCTGTAGACATGCAAAAGTAATTCCAGATAATATAAAAAAGGGGATAATTTAAAAATAGTATGGGAGGAAAACTAGAAATTGCAGAAGTCAGATGCATTGCTGACAATCTCAAAGGCTTTAAATGAGTGACTGGCTTTCTGCTTTCAGGCAGGATTCCGTGTGGGTCATGAGAATTTTCCTCTTTATCTCGGTCAGTCTTGGATGCCTGTGTGAATTACAGCTGATGGTAAAAAAAATTTATTTGTGGTTCACTTTCCTGTGACTACTTGTAGATGTCCCTGCAAAAATTTCCCCACCACTGGCCTGTCCCCTCCCAGACACTGTTTTTCTGGAAGAGTGAAGGAAACAATCCTTAGAAACACCCACTAGTGTTCCCAGGGATTGAAAGGAGGGGGGAAAGGTGGAGAAGGAAGATGATTTTTGTTGTATAGATCATATCTGTGCAACCATCCCCCAGGGAGGTCCAGGTTGAGTCAGCTTGGTAGAGTAGAAAGAATTCTGGGGCAGTCGCCACGATCTCAGTGTGACTCCCATGACTATTGTTGTCTGGCAAAGGAGATTTTTGCAGATGATTAATTAAGGTTATTCATCAGGTGTCCTTAAGACAGAGAGATCATCTGGGGGTAACCTAGCTTCATCACAGAGTCCACGTGATAGGCAGACTTTTCTCCAGTTGGTGGGAGAGGAGGAATCAGAGATTTGAGTATGATAGGAGCTTGATGGGAAGGGAGTTCTCCATGCTGGGTTTTGAAGAAGGAAGGCACCATGTGTTAAGGACTGGCAGTGGCCTCTGGAAGCCAGGAATGATCTTTGGCTGCCAGCCAGCAAGGACAGTACTGTGTTTGTCAGCACTACAACCATAAGGAACCGACGACCCCAAAATGAAGAAAGTATTTGAAAGCGTAACTAGGTTTTTTTTTTTTTTTTTTTTTTTTTTTTTGACAGGCAGAGTGGACAGTGAGAGAGAGAGACAGAGAGAAAGGTCTTCCTTTTACCGTTGGTTCACCCTCCAATGGCCGCTGTGGCCGGTGTACTGTGTTGATCCGAAGCCAGGAGCCAGGTGCTTCCTCCTGGTCTCCCATGCGGGTGCAGGGCCTAAGGACTTGGGCCATCCTCCCCTGCACTCCCGGGCCACAGCAGAGAGCTGGACTGGAAGAGGGGCAACTGGGACAGAATCCAGTGCCCCGACCAGGACTAGAACCCTGTGTGCCGGCGCCGCAGGCGGAGGATTAACCTGTTGAACCATGGTGCTGGCCGAAAGCGTAACTAGTTTTTAGAACAGCAATAGAAAACTAATAGACAATACTAAAACAAGTTAAAGTGTCATTCATTTCACCCTCTCTTTTATTTTCTTGCTTAAAATAGTTATGAAAATATTATCGTTGAGCATTTTAGTTCTAAATGAAAACAACTAATTTCCTCTTGTTATAATCATTTTAAGACACGGAGCTCCTGGTTCAGTACGGGTGGCACCTCCGTCCGTAGGCCTTTATGATACAGTGTGGCTAGGTGCTGAGACAGGGAAGACAGAGCTATGGAACATGTAGGCAGAGTCAATATGAAATCATATATTTATGTAGAATTAGAAATAAAATCACAGCATCAAATCCTGTATCCCAGTCACAATTTATACTTCTAAGTGCCAAGGGCGCAGGCAACCCAGATTCAAGAACTGGGGAATAAACTCCATCTGTTGATGGCTGAGTGATGTGTGTATCAGGGAGGGAGGGAATTGATGATAGTTGTCTTTGGAGTTTATCCTACTACCATTTCTCTGTTGTTGTTGTTGTTGAAACCTAATTTTGATGATTTATTATAATGATTTTAATGTCCATACAGATGATATTTTTTTTTTCAAATCTATAACATTCTGAATTGTATTGAATTTGGAACGGCGGTTAAAACACTGCTTGTGACGCCTACATCTCACATCAAAGTGCCTGGGTTTGAGTCCTACCTAAGCTCTGATTCTGGATTCCTGCTGAGAGGTGTTAGTGATGGCTCAAGCACTTGGGTTCCCACTACCCACATGAGGGGCTTGGGTTGAGTTGCTGCTTCCAGCTTTGCTTGGCTCAGGCTCTTGCAGACATTTGGGGAGGGAACCAGCAGATGGAAGATTCTCTCTCTCTCTCTTTTTCTCTCTGTATCTCTCTTTCAAATAAAATGAAAGTAAATAACAAAAATTTTAAAATAGGTCTTGTTAAACTAAAGGACATGGAATGAATCTTTCTTGTATGTTAGCTGCTGAATTCTGTTTGCTGAAGCTTTATATAAGACTTTCACATTTGTGTCTCAAAAATGAAGATTTTCCCATAGTTTTTCTTTCAATACACTTCTGTTAGGCTTTTGTATTAGTGTTATACTTATTTCATGAAAGTATTTGTGACTTTTACTTTTTTATGATGCTTTGGGGCAGTTCAAATATAATGGGATTGATGTGGTAGGATTTTCCTCCAAAGTTATTTGGGTCTGGATCTTTCATTTGTAGGATTTCCCCACAAAACCCTCTATGCTTGAGACTTTGTTTTATTTTTTGACGGTTAAATTTTTTGTTATGAGACATTTATTTTATCCTAGTTTCTACTTGTCAGTCCTGGGAGGCAATTTTTTAATTTTAATTTTAACCCGATATATACAATTAAATATATTTATGGGGTATGATGTGAAGTTTTGAAATATGTATACATTGTATAATGTTCACTCAGGGTAAACACATCTATCTTTTCTTTCACCATTTCTTTATGGTTCAAGGTTTTGAAATGCTTTCTTCTAGTTTTTAAGCAAGTATGTAATGCATTAACATTACTTGTATCACCAGCCTGTGTGATGGAACACCAGTACTGCTTTCTCTCACCTGCCTATAACTTAGGGCCTCTTAAGCAGCCTGGCACTCCTCCTCCCTCTGTAATCACTATGCTATTCTCAGCTTCTATGAGGGTTATTCTTTAACAACTTCTCGTGTTTCTTCCCTAGACATCTTTCTGCTTGAAATATATATATATATATATATTTTTGGATAGGCAGAGTGGACAGTGAGAGAGAGAGACAGAGAGAAAGGTCTTCCTTTTTTTTACTGTTGGTTCACCCTCCAATGGCCACTGCGGCCGGCGCACTGCGGCCGGCGCACTGCGCTGATCCGATGGCAGGAGCCAGGTGCTTATCCTGGTCTCCCATGGGGTGCAGGGCCCACGCACTTGGGCCATCCTCCACTGCACTCCCTGGCCACAGCAGAGAGCTGGCCTGGAAGAGGGGTAACCGGGACAGAATCTGGCGTCCCGACTGGGACTAGAACCCGGTGTGCCGGCGCCGTAAGGCGGAGGATTAGCCTAGTGAGCTGCGGCGCTGACCTTCTGCTTGAATTTTTAAATCTCCCTCCACTTGATCTACTTCAGAGTGAGAAAAGTGAACTAAAATTTCCTTTTACCACTGCATTCCTGTCTATCTTTTATATTCTCTGGGTTTGCTTTCTTTTTGGAAGGCATAGAGAGAGGGATACACCTGTATTACTACGTTGTTAGTCTTTTGACTTTCAGTTTTCATGGAGAAGGCAATTAGTGTATACATTCTTTTTTTTGAAAAGATTTATTTATTTGAGAGTTAGAGTTACACACACACACACACACACACACACATATATATATATAGAGAGAGAGAGAGAAAGAGAGAGAGAGAGAGAGAGGTCTTCCATTCCATTGGTTCACTCCCCAGATGACTGCAACTGCTGGAGCTGGGCTGAACCGAAGCCAGGAGCCAGGAGCTTCTTCTGGGTCTCCCATGTGGGTGCAGGGGCTCAAGCACCTGGACCATCTTCCACTGTTTTCCCAGGCCATTAGTAGGGATCTGGATCGGAAGTGGAGCAGCTGGGACTTGAATCAGTGCCATATGGGATGCTGGCATCACAGGCAGTGGCATTACCCAGTATGCCACAATACTGGCCCTGTGTCTCTCACTTTCACAAAAGTCTATTTTCGTTGGAAGTTTCTGAGACCTGTAACCACTGGGCTCCATCTCCTTAGCTTCTTTCTGGGTTTTTTTTTTTCCCTGTTGTCACTTCTGTGAATTCTGTTTCTGACATCATTTTATAAATACCTTAGTGTTGATTCTGGTTTTTCAAAAAATGCAGTTTGTGGTTTTGTTTCACATTTATTTTTTTCATTTGGAAGGTTTTCCAGAAGAGAAAAGGAGATAATTAGATTTACACAATCCTGGCCATACCAGAAGTCCCATGAGATGTTATTATTTTTTTTCAGAAGAAAATAGGAAAATATGAAGTTGATTTTCACAAAATGAGATTACTTACGAGCGTTTTTCTCTTGATTTTTTTGGTAGCGAATCTAGCCCTCATCTGTGAATCTAGCTGCAGTTTCTATTGCTCCCTAGGAAAGAAATTCCTCTCCATCCTCTTCTACTTGAAGTTTGAAAATGTTATAATGAGAGTTTTATAAGTGACAAGGATTGTTTAAGAAATAGTAGGAGGTAATGGGGAAAATATCTTTCCTTAAAGATTGACTTTAATTGGTTTCCATATTGTCATGGGATCAAGGGGCTCAGGAATATGGCTCTGGGTTGGTGAGAGATTCTCAGCGTTGAATATGGGATAACAGTGAGCATTAACTTTAGAAACCAGAAAATGTGGGGCTGGTGCTGCGGCATATAAGATTAAAGCACTGGCCTGCAGTGCCAGCATCCCATATGGGTGCCGGTTCTAGTTCTGGCTGCTCCACTTTTGATCCAGCTCTCTGCTATGGCCTGGGAAAGTAGTAGAAGATGGCCCAAGTCCTTGGGCCCCTGCACCCACATGGGAGACCCAGAGGAGGCTCCCAGCTCTGGCTTTGGATTGACCTAGCTCCAGCCATTGTGGCCATTTGGGGAGTGAATCAATGGATGGAAGATCTCTTCCTCTCTCTGAAACTCTTTCAAATAAATACAATAAATCTTAAAGAAAAAAAAAAAAAAAGAAACCAGAGAATGTGAAGAAAATCAGGAACAAAACAAACAAAATCTTCTGAACAGCCAGGTCTGGCCCCATGCAATAGCGACACTCATTGCAGTAATTCTGTAGTTTCTCTTTTTGAAGTGTCAGCTACCTATGGTCAACCACAGACCAAAAACAGTACATGGAAAACTCATATGTTTTAGATTACATGCCATTCTGGGAGGCATGATGAAATTGTTGGCCATCCTGCTCCATCCAGTCTGGGTTGAAATCATCCCTTTGTCTAGTGTATCCACATCATATATGCTACCTGCCCCTTAGTAGCCTTTTTGGTTATCTGATATCTGATTGCATGTCACAGTATTGCACGGCTAGGGCTGTGTCACTGTATCTGTGTCTCACCATCACAGGAAAAAGAAAGGTGAGCATGGGACAATAAGGTATGGTGTGTGTGTGTGTGTGTGTGTGTGTGAGAGAGAGAGAGAGAGAGACCTTCACTAATACATTACAGTATTTTATTACTGTTCTTTTATTTTATCACTAATTGTCAACAGTCTCTTTCTATGCCTACTTTGTCAATTGAACGTCATCATAGATATACATAACAGGAAAAAGTGTCATGTTATAGGATTTGGCGCTTTCCATTGTCTCAAGTATCCACAGCGGGTCTTGGGACGTATCCCCTATGGATAAGGGATGGGCATCTATGCTATTGACCACTCTGTGAATCTGGCACACAGTAGGCCTGGAGTTTTTCATTAGGCAGTGAGTTAATTGAGGTACAGTATCAACAGTAAACCGCCCTGTCAAACTTGGCTCTAAATGTTTGTTAAACAAATGGATAGGAATTATATACTACTACACTTTTTAATGATTTTGTGACTATTTTAAAATATATATGAGTGAAATTAACATCTTTTCATTTGATTATTCATTACAGCCAATTTTCCCTTTGGACTGTTTTTTTTTTTCCTTCTTATTTGTTGAACTCTTTATTTACCAGAGCCATCATACTTTTGACTATAATGTCAATGAAAGATATATTATCTGAAAAAATATTAAGTTAAATAATGAAAAATATAAAAGTAAGTAAACATAGTACCTAAGATACCACTAAGATACCATGGAAAACTCTGGAAAAAAGTTAATTTTTGGAGGGAAATACCAAAAGCAGTGCAGGATCATCTTATAATGAAAGAATTCTTATTGAATACTTCATTTTCTAAAAAGTTTGTTTTCTAGGGTCTGGTGCTGTGGCCCAGTAGGTTAATCCTCTGCCTGTGGCACCAGCATTCCACATGGGTGCCGGTTCTAGTCCCGGCTGCCCTTCTTCCAGTCCAGCTCTCTGCTGTGGCCTGGGAAAGCAGTAGAAGATGGCCCAAGGCCTTGGGCCCCTGCATCCACATGGGAGACAGGGAAGAAGCACCTGGCTCCTGGCTTGGGTTGGTGCAGCTCCGGGCTGTGCGGCCAACTGGGGAGTGAACCAACAAAGGAAGACCTTTCTCTCTGTCTTTCCCTCTCACTGTCTGTAACTTTAACTCTCAAATAAAATAAATAAAATCTTGGAAAAAAAAGTTTATTTCCTAGAAAGTAGGTTCAATACAAAATTACATCTAAGAAAGCAGCAATAAATTTGTTTGACAAACTATTTGTTAGAGGCTGTTAGGGCTGAATGGAGTTGAACTGTGAATTAAGGCTATAAAAACTTTTTAAGAGGGGCTGGTGCTGTGGCATAGCAGGTAAAGCTGCCGCCTGCAGTGCCGGCATCCCATATAGGGTGCCAGTTTGAGTCCTGGCTGCTACACTTCTGATTCTGCTTTCTGCTATGACTTGGGAAATTAGTGGAAGATGGCCCAACTGCTTGGGTCCCTGCACCCACGTGGGAGATCTGGAACAAGCTCCTGGCTCCTGGCTTTGGATGGGTGCAGCTCAGGCCATTGTGGCCATCTGGGGAGTGAACCAGCAGATGGAAGACCTATCTCTCTCTCTCCATCTCTCTGTAACTCTGTCAAGTAAATAAATAAAATCTTAAAAAAAAACCTTTATCTCTCTCTCTCCATCTCTCTGTAACTCTGTCAAGTAAATAAATAAAATCTTAAAAAAAAACTTTTTTTTAAAAAATTTTTTAAATTTTTTAAATTTTTTAAAATTTTTAAAAAAATTTTCATGGGTAATATGTTTATCGTAAGAAAAAAATTAAAGAGTATTGAAGTTATCTTTTGAGGACGAGTTTGAATCTGGAAAAACAATACTATGTGATGGCACTGGTGGCTAAAACCAGAATTTTTAAAAATATATTTCTGTCCTGTCCTACCAGAGTTGAAGTCTCTCTATTTCTCCTTCTCTTACACACACACACAAGAATGAAGTGTTGGGTTGTGCTTATTTCAGTCTTCTGGAAGTTTCCATGAAATTCCAAGTTGGAATATTCATACTGAAAGCTGATGTGCTAGGCGTGGGGCTTAGCCTCTATAACATTTCACAAGTGTCCTGGAATAGTCCACAGCTGGTACCCTCTCTGTAAGAGGAAACACCTACCCGAGGGGTGATAGCATGGGGATTTGGGACAACAGTCAGCTCACTGCCCCTCTTCTATGTACCTTACGCATCACCAGGGATGGTGATGGAGAAGCGTGATTGCTGGCCGTGCCTTGCTTAAGTGTGGACTGTGGATGGAGATGAAGGAAAGGCATTCTGGAGCAGCGAGGAAGAGCTGCCTGTTAGTGGTGGGGGGTTTAGCACAGAGAAGATGGGTGGGGCCTGAGAAGCGGGGGTAGTAGGACCTCTTTGCTCAACCAACAGGTCCTCCCAGAAGTAATAACCCAGGTTGCTGGCTGTCATTTCCTGTTTGTGAATTATACCGGACAGACAGGATAAAACCTAGAAGAACTGCCTCCACTTCTGAGTTCTGTGGGAAACAAAGCCATGAGCCCCGCCCTTGCTCTGAGTCACTCTTGTCACTTGCCATTGAACAATGACAGAGGAGCTGCACCCACAGTTGGGGAACACAACAAGAAAGCACTTTTTGAGAGAGCTGCCTTCTTCCGACTTTGCTTTCTTGGCACTGAGACCCAACAGCAACCTGCTCCCTTTCGGAAGCCAACCAACTTGTGCCAATATCATCGCAGGCTCTCAGAGGGGAAGATGAGGCAGCCGCTTTGGAAAGTGCTCAGCAGAGCCATATGCGAGCCTGTCTAGTCTAAAACCTCACTCCGTGGTTGAAGATGATCTCCTTGGTTGCCTTTGGGAGATGAGTAACACAGTTCTCATCACTGGGACATCTATTATGCTCCTGACAGTGGAAACAGTGCCATGTCCTTTATCACCATTCTTTGATAGGGCACTTCAAATAGTCTATGGAAAAATGGAGTTATAATTAAGTGTTTTCAGCAGACTCAAAGAATGGCAAATGCCCTAAACAGCACTCTGGCCTCAGAATCAGCCCTTAAGGCATTTGGATCTGGCTAAAAAGCCCATGAGAGTTTCCCAGGCATGGAAAGCAAAGACACGGTGGTAAAAAATGACCTAAATGAAAGATCTCTGTGAGTGAGATCCCAGTGGACAAAACAGGTCATCAAAGAAGGAAGTACCTTTCACTGAAGGGAGGAGAGCACTTCCACTTTGATTATGGCCTTGTCTAAATAATGTCGGAGTTTGTGAGCTCAAGAGGCTTCCACAGCCTTAGCAGCTCATGACAGGAGCCTTGGGTGATTACTGATGTCATAAATAAGTGTCAATTGTTAAATCAACAACGGGTGTCACTGTGTACCTGCTCCCATGTAGGACCTCTATCCTTAGTGTGTTGTACTATGAGAACTAACAGTAAAACCAGCATTCAAACAGTACTTTATATGTTGTGTATCTGTGTGGTGCAATTTGTTGAAATCTTTACTTAGTATATACTAAGTTGATCTTCTATATATAAAGATAATTGAAAATGAATCTGGGGCTGGTGACTTGGTTCACTTGATTAATCCTCCGCCTGCAGCACTGGCATCCCATATGGCCACTGGGTTCTAGTCCTGGTTGCTCCTCTTCCAGGCCAGCTCTCTGCTGTGGCCTGGGAGGGCAGTGGAGGATGGCCCAAGTGCTTGGGCTCCTGCACCCGCATGGGAGACCAGGAAGAAGCACCTGGCTCCTGGCTTCGGATTGGCACAGCGCGCTGGCTGTAGCAGCCATTTGGAGGGTGAACCAATGGAAGGAAGACCTTTCCCTCTGTCTCTCTCTCTCACTGTTTATAACTCTACCTGTCAAATAAACAAACAAACAAAAATGCTGAGATATCAGTTTAATTTAAAAAAAATACAAAAGGAAAATGAATCTTAATGAAGAATGGGATAGGAGAGGGAGTAGGAGATGGGATGGTTTGTGGGTGAGAGGGTGGTTATGGAGGGAGAAACTGCTATAATCCAAAAGTTGTACTTTCAAAATTTATATTTATTAAATAAAAGTTTTCTCACAAACTTGTGTTTTTGGTGTAAAAATCTTTGAAATATTTGCACAGTTTTTTTCTGAAAATGCATTTTCCACAAATGTTTTGAAGACCCCTGGTATATACTCAGTATTTATTTCTGAGTGTGTACTACAGCCCAGCAAGTGATGGGGGGAAGAGGCTTGACTCATTAGGAGCAACAGCCTGGTAGAAGGTTTAAAGCAGCTATTTGAAGGGAGGGGTGGTTTTAGCATGCAGCTGAGAGGGAGCAGGAGGAGTAGAAAACCTTGGGGATGAGTGTGTGCTTTGATCAGTGGTCAGGATGCTGGTTGAGACGACTGCATCTCACCTTGGAGCGTCTAAATTTGATACCTGGCCACACTACTGTTCCAGCTTCCTGGGAGGCAGAAGTAAGTGGCTCAACTAATTGGACTCTGCCACCCATAAGGGAAACCTGGATTGAGTTCCTGGCCCCGGCTTTGTTGCATGCATTTGGGGAGTGAACCAGCATATGGGAGCTCTCTGTCTATCTCTGAGATAAAAAAAAAAAAAAAGAAAAAAAGAAAAGCTTAGAGATTCTCATTGCCTCAAGACACCAGACAAAACCACGTGGATATTTAGACAGCAGTGTCCTAAATTCTTTCATCAAACATTCCAATTTTGCTCTATGAATTTTTGCATTGTTAGCCATAAAACGTTAGTGTGTAAGAAGGCAAGAGGTGTTTGGAAAGTCAAGTTAACACTGCAGTCTTTCATGGCCCAGGAACCCTTTCCAATATACCTCTCCAGAACACCGAGCTGGAGTAGCCCAGCCGAGGACTGGGGGGCTGGGTGACTCCTGAGCTTACCTTCTTCCCTAGAGTACACAGAATCTTCTTGTTTCTGAGACTTGGTGTTAAAAAGAGAAAAGAACAGTTTAAGGAGTAATAGAAGAAGATCACTTTCTTCACCACAGAAACGATCCCAAGGAACTCTCGTGGGAAAAACTATACCAGCTGGGGCTACAAGAACGTTGTCCTCAAGAATCGCAGAGAGGCCGGCGCCGTGGCTCACTAGGCTAATCCTCCGGCACACCAGGTTCTAGTCCTGGTCGGGGCGCCGGATTCTGTCCCGGTTGCCCCTCTTCCAGGCCAGCTCTCTGCTGTGGCCTGCGAGTGCAGTGGAGGATGGCCCAAGTACTTGGGCCCTGCACCCCATGGGAGACCAGGAAAAGCACCTGGCTCCTGCCATTGGATCAGCGCGGTGTGCCGGCCGCAGCGCGCCGGCCGCGGTGGCCATTGGAGGGTGAACTAATGGCAAAAGGAAGACCTTTCTCTCTGTCTCTCTCTCTCACTGTCCACTCTGCCTGTCAAAAAAAAAAAAATAAATAAAAAAAGAATCGCAGAGAAAATTTTCTTAGGTTTCTCTTTCCGTTGGTTTGACACACACTGCTCAGGGAGATGCTTGCATTATTTCTCCTGAGTCACGGATTCGTTCACCAAAGAAGAAATCGGCCATCGTTCCTCAATTCCGTAGTGTCACAGGGTAGGCTGCAAAAGTGAATTCCTATGATTCTCACCTTTGCCATTAAAACATTTCTTGAGGGGCCAGCGCAGCAGGTTAATGCTCTGGCCTGAAGTGCCAGCATCCCATATGGGTGCCAGTTCTAGTCCCGGCTGCTCCACTTCTGATCCAGCTCTCTGCTATGGTCTGGGAAACAGTAGAAGATGGCCCAGATGCTTGGGCTCCTGCACCTGCATGAGAGACCCAGAAGAAGCTCCTGGTTCCTGGCTTCGCATCTGCACATCTCCAGCCATTGCGACCAACTAGGGAGTGAACCATCGGATAGAAGACTCTCTCTCTCTCTCTCTCTCTCTCTCTCTCTCTCTCTCTCTCTCTCTTTCTCTGCCTCTCCTCTATCTGTGTAACTCTGACTTTCAAATAAGTAAATAAATAAATAGAAAGCATTTCTTGCATTTTTTCTTCTTTAATGAAAGAAAATCTCAATGGCTTTTTCAGGAACAATACATCAAGTTAACATGACGGTACTTCATAATATTTGGGGAAAATGGGATGAAATGATACATTTATTTTGGTGCACAGGATTTTGAAATCCCTGTGTAGCTTTTTCATAGTACACATTTTCCCTGAACTTTTTGGAGACTCTTCCTCTATTAGCATTGCCTTTTTCTTAGAAGAGATGTGTTCCCTGGGTGTAGAGTCCACCAGATGCAGGCATTCATGGGGTAAGGAAAACTCTTAATGCACCAACCAAAGACAGTTTGAGGACGTTATAAACAAGAAGTGAGAGAACACAGAAGACTAACAAACACAGTTGTACTTGATTAGCATATTATTGATTTTTTTAAGAACCATGCAAAGAAAAAGAAGTGCTCAGTAAATCCTCTGACCTCACCATTATCAGACACTTTGTTTAAAGGTTGTGGGTGTCCCTTTGCAAAGAAAGAGAAAAATGCTTAGCATCTTCTAATAGACAAGCAGATCATCCTGTGGCTTGATCCTCCTCATCCTCCAAATAATTTCGTATGTTTCTGCTTCCCTGGGCTCTGAGTTAGCTGCAGAGTTTATGGGAGTAACTAGAAGTTGGCTGTCCATATGGACCTAAGCATTTTTTGTTTGTTTGTTTCAGAGGAAGAAGGCTGTTAACTTGCTCACTAGATGGGGAAAGATAGAAAAACTGAAGTAGCAATGATTTTGGAAAGGAAAACATTTGTCTAAATGTCGTATAGATGCTTCCGAGAGGGTAAACACTTGAACATGAGTTGAAGTTGGGAAATCACCTAAGGACCCACACATAGAAATAGACACAATTTAAAGCTGTTTCCTCTACTGTGTAGGTTACTACACTAAAGGTTAGTCAGTGAGGTGGTAGGGATCACAATAACTCAAAGTAACTTTTGTAGGTGCCACCGGGCTTGTTGATAGCTTGGAACCTAAGCTTTCTTTCTGTGTTCAGAAGAATCCAGTGACTTCTAGATCACCCTGTTACGGGATGTCTTTTGTGAACTTGAAATTCAATCTGTAGTAATAGGTGAGAGGGGATGTTTGGGTGCTGTGCAGTCCCCTTAAGGTGTTTGAAATGCTGGGAAGTAAATGACCACATAAGATAACTCAGGATGGTTTGTCACTTATTGCTTATGAGAGCTCTAAAGTTTGTGTAAAAATGGGAATTAAAAAATAAGTTTATTTTGGTGCAGAACAGTTTTGAGATCCATGCATTGTTTGTGCACCATACACATTTTCCATCGACTTTTTGAAGTCCCCTCATATGAACTCCAGGTAAGACTAGGATATTTATTAAAATGAAAGTGTAAGGGCTGGCGCTGTGGCATAGAGGGTAAAGCTGCTGCCTACAGTGTTGACATCCCATATGGGCAACGGTTTGAGTCCCAGCTGCTCCACTTCTGATCCAGCTCTCTGCTACGGCCTGGGAAAGCGGTAGGAGATGGCCCAGGTCCTTGGGCCCCTGTACCTATGTGGGAGACCTGGAAGAAGCTTCTGGCTTCTGGCTCTGGACCAGCTCAACTCCTACCATTGCGGCCAACTGGGGAATGAACCAGCAAATGGAAGACCTCTCTCTCTGCCTCTCCTTCTCTCTCTGTATAACTCCAAGTTTCAAGTAAATAAAAAAATCTTTAATAATAAAATAAAATAAAGGGGCTGGTGCCGTGGCTCACTTGGTTAATCCTCCGCCTGCGGCGCCGGCATCCCATATGAGCGCTGGGTTCTAGTCCTGGTCTCCCTGCACCCACATGGGAGGCCAGAAAGAAACGCCTGGCTCCTGGCTTCGGATTGGCACAGTGCTGGCCATAGCGGCCATTTGGGGAGTGAACCAACGGAAGGAAGACCTTTCTCTCTCTCTCTCTCTCTCTCTCTCTCTCTTACTGTCTATAACTCTACCTGTCAAATAATTAAAAAAAGGAAGCACAATAAAATAAAATAAAAATGTTTTCAGTACTATAAAACATAGTGATCTATGGTAACCACAGTAACCAAAATATCTCTCATAATACCAAAAAACATGTCCACTTAAGGAACCAAGATTGAGAATGCTCTTCAACAAGACATACACCTCTTGAACTTATATGAAGATCTCATAATTATATGAATCCTGGGATGAAAAGAAATGCTGTCTTTTGAAAATCTTAGCATGATATATTATTATAATGCAGGTAAACTTGGGGATGATTTAATGGAGATTTATTAAAATTCTGGAAGAGAAATATAATTCTCTATCGGTGGTTTCAATTGTCTAATACAATTAGATTGACCTAAATTGAATTTGAACAGCAAGAGAGAAGAAACAAAAGATCTAAAAGGATGGAGAAGAGCTAAAAGAAAGTTCAGTCTAGACTTTTATGGCCTGTTAGGACTGCACCTGAACGTACTGACAAGATTCCTACTCCCAGAGTACGCCATCATTTACTGTCCAGAGATTGAAAATGCAAATTGTCTGTGATTGACTTGAAGTGATGTAAGAGAAGTTGCCCATTAAAAAAGGGAAAATAACAGGTTGTACAGCTATGAAGTGAGCTGGAAGGCTGTGGGTGCATTGTCTGAGGATGATAAGGGTAAAAATTCCCTTAGTCTTCCAAATACATGAAGAGCCACTATTCTGAGGATGGTAATGGGGTTTTGTTCATCTTTGTGGAGCTCCAGGGAGAGGACATGGCTCTGATCTGCAGTCTGATAGATTTTGTTTATCTAAAAGAAAGAACTTGGCATAGAGAGTTATCAAGAGAATACACGCACTACATGAATACAGCACAACTTTTATAGCAAAGCTTACACCTACCACCCATACTTATTTGTTTACCTTTTCTGTTTCTTTTAAAAACTTTGTTTAAAAACACAGTTATCGTTGAAAATTCTTAAGATTTTAATTTACCAGCATGGACTGTTGCTGATACGTTTCAGTTGAGGAATGATGCATCTGGGGCTCATGGTGCAAGCTGATCCAAAAGGAGCAGAAAGAGAGTCTTGAGGCGAGAGAGCATTGGCTCCTTATTTGTGTTTGTGTGGTGGACGTAGTTCTTGTCCCTCTTGTGAGCGCATCACCTGAAACCTGGCACACTTTCTAGAAACAAATAGTTGCACTTTCTTTTTAATTAATTAATTTATTTTTTGACAGGCAGAGTAGACAGTGAGAGAGAGAGACAGAGAGAAAGGTCTTCCTTTGCTGTTGGTTCACCCTCCAATGGCCACCGAGGCCGGTGCACTGCGCTGATCCGAAGGCAGGAGCCAGGTGCTTCTCCTGGTCTCCCATGAGGTGCAGGGCCCAAGCACTTGGGCCATCCTCCACTGCACTCCCTGGCCACAGCAGAGAGCTGGCCTGGAAGAGGGGCAACCGGGACAGAATCCGGCGCCCAACCGGGACTAGAACCCGGTGTGCCGGCGCCGCAAGGTGGAGGATTAGCCTAGTGAGCTGAGGCGCTGGCCAAATAGTTGCACTTTCTAAGCATTCATAACTCTTAGTGGACTTGCCCCAGAACATATTAAGTAGATGTTTGCTTATTATTTTTTCTCTTAAATCATTATTTGAAAAAAAAGTCATACAGTATATACCTTATGAAATTAAGGTTTTCTTTTTGCCTGTAGCATATAGTGTCAGAAAAATAGAGATAAGACAGAAATGCTCAGTATAATTAAGAAAACAATTTTTTGCCTTGTTAAACCACTCAGAACTCACAAGTTTGACATTTGACTGGAAGCAAAACCTTTTGGGAAATTTTTCTCTAGAAAATGAACATGTTTTTCTGAAGTCTTACGGACAAGACCCAGATGCATTTTTTTGAATACATTTTCATGATATGTAGGATATGTTCTTTTGGGATATGGGAAGATAAAATGATTTCAACATAGGAAATTATCCTGCTTCCTCACATACACTTCAGTATAGTGCAGTGGTTAAGACTCTTGGATATCATTCATTCACTCCATTATCACACAAGCATTTCTGGGTCGGTATTGTTGTTGTAGGCCCAATGGGAGGGTTTGAGGAAATAAAAGCAAATGAGACAGAGAACCTGCCTTCAGAAGTGTAATTTCTTGGAGACATGGCTGATTCCTAAAACTGTTTGCAACAAGTGTAATTTCTAGGAGCGGACAAACAGCGGACAATTAAATTAGATAACAATTAAAGGGGAAATAGGGCTTGAAAGGGAACCCAGTCTAATCAGGGTGGCCTGATCGAGGAGCTGATAGATTTGAATTCCAATTCTGCCACTTCTTAGCCTCCACCTTTTGGCTGTCGTGAATGATGCTGTTGTGAACACTGGTGTAAGAAGCGTGCTTCTGTGTATTGGTCAAGGAAGTCAAGACTTCATAGGGGCCAGAATGTGATAGTGGACAACTTGTATCTCTGAACTTTGATCCACTCTGTGAAGTGGGGACAGCTCCTCCCTAGGACCCACATGAGGCTCCAGCAAAGGGAACACAAGGCTGTCCCCATCCTAAGTAGTCAGCTACTTATTAATCACAGTCTTATCAATAAAATGTATTAGTACAAAAAGATCAGGAAGGAAGTTTGTGCATTGTGGTGCATCCCGCTTAGGCCACACGGAGCACTGTTGCTCTCTCATTAGCAACTGGGGTTGTGTTCTGAGGCCCGATCCACTCACAAGTACAGCTGGAGAGATTCCAAAGGAAGACTTGGTTCCTACCAGCAAGGGTGCTGTCAGCGCCTAGTCCAGGGAAGGGCAGCTGAGTTCCAGTTACAAAATTTCTGCCTCTCCCAGAATTTACATGGTCTCTCAGGATCCTGATTTTCAGTTCACATCGAAGCATTTTTGGACCCAGGAGGTTTTTCCTTTCTGTTTTTTCCTCCTTTCCCTCCAATGTTAGGTCAAAGCATGAAGAGGAACAGAAGGATTTGCAGAGGGGAAACAGATGTTTGCTGCTCATTTCACAATCACAGGGCTGGGGAACAATAATAGTTTCCAAGACAGAACTGCACCAAAACCACCCTCCAAATCCCAGGCTCTTTCCTGTTTTGAAGGCTCCTTTGCTTCTTCCCACGAGGGTAGGTGTTCTCTAGTTTCCCTCTGGGACCCCTCTGCGGGTCTTAGAGTCAGTCTTGTCTATTCTGTAGGCCGGAGGCTCAGTGCAATGATTCACGCTTGTACAGCTTTGTGGATCATGCCCAAGCTCAAGGCTTTGCTCCAGCAGCTAGCGTTTGGCACATCCGAGTCTTGCCTGGCGAGTTTCTTTACTGCTGTGCTTTACAAGTCCCACTTGCCTTCCGCCTGGGTTTTGGAGGCTTCCCTGCCTTCTCTGCAACAGGCCTCTCGCTATACCAGGGATGGCACAAAGTTCCTGGAGAAGCACAGTGGGGTGACTGTGGTTCGCAGACTATACTGTATGTTGTATAAAGTGCTGGCAGGCTGCCCACATCAAGAAAGCACATGGAAATGCAGAGGCTACTTGCCTGATTTGATCAGTGTGCGTCGTATACATGTGTCGGGATAGCACCCTGCACTCCGTAAAAATGTACACGTATTACATGTTAATAAAAACATCTAAAAACGAGAGGCATAGGCAATTAACCTACAGAGTAAAAAATGAATATATCTGGGTCCCACAAATAGAAGCTCCCCTTGGAGTTCCATAAGGATTCTGTTATTCCTGTGTATCTCCCATTCTCCCTTTTCTGTAGGGGTGTTTGGGCAGCTCGGTCATCCTCTTATTGCACAAGAGACGATTAGTTTCATGGGACAGATGTTTTGTTTTTCACTGGGCCACAAAGAGCCATATCTAGATCACACTGCAGATGCTGCTCTTTGACCCTGGGGACAGTGAGTGACAGAATGGGACTCTGGGTGGTATTAGACGTGAGAAAAAGTATGCAAGAATACTTCGTGGCCATTCATGGCTGGTTTCCATCAAAATGCCATTTTCTAGCCATTGAGCATGTTGGTAGACTTTCCCCCCACTGCTTCCCATGGAATGTGACCAGAAATGGTGCTTCTCACTTCTGGGACTGGCCCCTAAAACTTTCCATTAGAGTGTCTCCTTGTTCTCTCTCATAAGGCTGGTTGGTTGCAGACAAGTGTGAGATTGCAGGGAATGAACAATTGCAGGGTGGAAGGACACTGGGTCTATGTGTTGTCACAGTTCAGGATACCCTAACAGCAGCTTTTTGATTGATATTATTCGGTATAAACCTACTTATATTGCTTACCATTTCATGGCCTCCACTTTCTCCCGTATAGGATGTTTAACTTTGGGAAAACACCTTTGTTGCTTGGTTTCCTCATCAGTAAAATTTAGACAAGAGACACATCTCATAGGATCAGTCCAAGGATGTATGAAAATCCACCGAGTATGCCTGCACGATAGCAAGAACTATAGGAGTACTTGTCTGTTGTTGCTGTGGTTGACAAACATGGTGGTGGCATCTGCACTTTATAGTTAATACCACCATACTGCCTGCAGAGTCTCATGGCCAAAAGTAGGTTTACTCTGAGATTGGAGATAAAGAACACAGAGGATAAAACTGATCAAACCATCATCTCTCTCTCTCTCTCGGTATCTTTATCTTCATTTCTGTCTCTTTGCCTCTCAAATAAAGAAATAAAAAGCGGTGTGAATATTGCGAACCTTGACAAATGATAACTGAATACACACAGAGTCCTTTTGTTTTGTGAAAACAAAACATGCAAAAAGTTGGAGTTCAGAGTGTTCAGGATCAATGCCAGGCTCCTCCGGGACTCAGAGTTGGCCCCTACTGATTTCGTGATAGGATTTCTCCTGACTGCATTATCCCTGGAAAATTAACTGTTTGGATTCTGCCAAGTAATCCAAGAGATGTCATGGGATTTTGCTGGTAGGAAAGTTCATTTCAGCCAGATTAGAATACTTAGGGAGGGAGCTTTGTCAGTCTGTGTGGATCTTGTGGTGAGGCAGTTTTGTTGAATAGTCTTATGGGCCCTACCGTGAGAAGTCCTGTGTTGCTTGGCCACCTTTGTAGAACATGGCACCCATATCCCCAGACAGAGGCAGCTAATGTCCTGAGCCATCTATGAGACAGAGTTGCCTCTCATCCTCAAAGAAGAGGGTGAGATGGAAGATTCTGAAAATGCTACCCTAGAGTCATTCATCTAGAACCCAACTGCAACCAATAGTTAGATAGTAATATTTATGAAGCTTTTGTAACCTGGACAGTGAAGGGAGCTGGGCTGCGTGACACTAGAAGCCTTCTTGGTCACAGGAAAACTTGTCCACTGAGACCTGACTTCGGTGCAGTCCTTGGCTTGTTGCCACCTAGAGCTGCAAGGCAGGAGGGTCACAGATGGCACATGCGGTTTCCACCCCTGCAACTTGGCTTTATTGTTTCCTTTTTTTGCTGCTCTGGTCTAGATACTTACTTCTTGCAACCCCCATCCCCACCTGCTGGCTCCTAGTAGTCCTTCTTCCTTACTCCTAAGGGAAGAGGCTAAGAACTTACCTTCTCTGAAGCATGCTCTGGTTTTCTGAGTGCCATTTCCGCCCCTGAAGCCTTGGAGGGAGCTTGTTGTTATGGGTATCGCAGTGTCCATGGTGGGAGGAGCTGTCTCTATGATTGCTGTGATTGTATGAAGCCACGTCAAAAAGATGGAGAATGGAATTAAAAGGGAAGAGTATTTTGGTGCAAAACTCTTTGAAATCCATGCTTATGAGCTGTCTTCAAAAAGTTCAGACTGAATTTCAGGTTCCTGGCTTTGGCCTGGCCCACCTCTGGCTATTGCAGATAAGTAAGAGTGAACCAGCAGATGGAAGATCTCTGTCTATCTCTCTGCCTTTCAAATATAAACAAACAAACAAACCAACAAACAAATTTCATGGCTAATGCAGTTTCAAAAATCTGTGCATGGGAATTCAAATTTGTTTTGCACCAAAATAAACCCATCTTTTAATCCCTCTTTTCTAAGAACTCCTTTGAGGTACATTTGTATCATTAGCATAGCCACTGTAAGCCTAGAAATACTGTCAAATGCACATCTCAGTGCCCACAAAGATATTGGGGCATTAGATGCTTATAAGACATTTTAAAAAATGTAATTTTATTTATTTGAGAAGTGGAAATATAGATAAATGATAGATAGATAGATGTAACATCTTCTGGTTTACTCCCCAATGTCCACCACAGCTGGGGTTGGGCCAGGCTGAAGCCAAGAGCTGGGAATTCAATGCAAATCTCCCATATGGGAGGCAGGGATTCAACTACTTGAGCCAGTATCACCTACTGCCTTCCAGGGTGCATGTTAGCAGGAAGTTGAAAATGGGGGAGGCGCTAGGAGTTAAACCCATGCCAATCCCACAAATGGGTGTCTTGAGTGGCATCTTAACCGTTGTGCCAAATTCCCTCCCCGAGACTTTGGGTTTCTGAATATCATTACATGTAGAAGGAGCAGAGTGAGTGCTTAAGCCTGCCCAGTCTCGTTTCTTCTTTCATAAAATTCTTCTACGCTTTATTTAAGGTTAAGAACCTGGTAACTCTTTCATAGTCTCACAAGAATTTCTTTAGGTTTTCCAGTGGCTTACAAAGAGTGGATCTCATCAGAGACTCTCAACTGGTTTCAGAAAGAGCCAAAGAGAAACACCTGAGTAAATGTTCCCAAGCGGGCAGACTGTGTCACAACCCTTCATAGGCCTAGAACTCTGTTTTGATTCACTCTGTATTATTTTTGTGTTAACACGCCCTCCCCCAAGACACACACACACACACACACACACAGCCCCTGCTCTGGCCATTAAGGTTCTGACTGAATCTACCTCTGACCAATTGCCATTCAATTTGGTGGAAAAGTTAGAACAGCTCTCTGTGAAAACAACTTCCTTCCTTTTACATCTCATGCCACTGATAGAGTGACTAGATTTTCCCCCTTTCCATGAATTGTGTTAATTTCCTGCACGGGCAGGAGCTGAGTTGACAACTAGCGGCTTAAAGCTGATTTCCTACTATGATGCGTTTGACTGAGAAGCCCTAGGAAGGATGGGTGATGGAAGAAACACAGTCAGTTTTAAAAGAGAGGAGAATGGAAATAATGAATCAGGCACATCATAAACAGATTCCAGGTGGAACTGGCTTATTTTATACACCCACACACCCAAACCTACAAAGCCAGCACACAGCCTAATGTGACATGCAATCCCACTAAATTCAGAATGGAAATCTTATCTGTCTGTCTGTAGTATGATATGGGAAGCCTTGGTTGATGAGAATAGTTTACCAGCTAGGCTATAAAACTCAAGGCTAAAGATAGGATGAAGACAGAATGGGAGAACAAATGTGATTGTTCCATGGTAAGCTGAGAAGGTTCTAAATGCTGTTAGGACATCTTGAGTCATCCTGGAAGAGAGGATTAAGCAGATCCCAGAAAAGTTTCTTGGTTATGGTTCTAACAAACATGAGTGACCTCTTCGACTTTCTTTCTTTCTTCTTTTTTTTTGTAAAAGATTTATCTATTTGAAAGTCAGAGTTATTAAATTACAGAGAAGGAGAGATAGAGGGAGAGAGAGAGAGAGACAGAGGGAGAGAGAGAAAGTCTTCAGTCTGCTGGTTCACTTCCCAAATGGCCTCAATGGTCAGGGCTGGGCCAGGCTGAAGTCAGGAGCTTCTCCTGGGTCTCCCACATGGGTGCAGGGGCCCAAGGACTTGGGCCCTCTTCTGCTGCTTTCCTAGGAGCACTAGCAAGGAGCTGGATCGGAAGTGGAGCAACCAGGACTTGAACCCATATGGATGCTGGTGCTGCAGGCGATGGCTTTACCCACTACACCACAGCGCTGACCCCAACCTCTTCTACTTTCACCCCAGTGCCCCTATTTTTTAGTCATAGTCCTCGATCAAACTTGGGATTGCTCTACAGTGTGTACTGCATCTAAGAATTATAGGTGTTTGAGTGGACCACCCTAAATTTGGGTCAGCTTTGTAATGCAAATGAAGGAATGCCAAGTGACATTTACATATTTTACACATTATAGAGTTACACTATTCAATAGATGTGACACTGTACTCTTAGGTTATAAAAATTCAATACTATATTAGAATTATAGTAGAGACAAAAAGATTATTTAAAATGTGAACAAAATAGTTAAAAATGTAACAAATTTAATAAATATCTTTATATGTCAATTTCTAACAAGAGCCATTGGAACTGCAGTTTGTTTATTTATCAAACAATTTTTTGTAAAGATTTATTTATTTATTTGAAAGTCCCGAGTTACAGAGAGACAGGGAAAGACAGGGAGAGATCTTCCATCTGCTGGTTCACTTCCCAAGTGGCTTCAATGGCCTGGCTGAGCCAGGAGACAAGAGTTTAATTCAGGTTTCCCTGGATGTGGGTGGCAGGGGCCCAAACACTTGGGCAGTCTTCTACCTTTCCTAGGCCATCAGCTGGGAGCTAGAATAGAAGTGGAACAGCCAGGACACAAATGGTACCTGTAAGTGATGTTGGTGTCACAGGCGGCAGCTGTAGCTGCTATGCCATGATGCCAGCCCTTCATCAAAGTTTGAAAAAAAATTAAAAAAAAATTTTACAGGCAGAGAGGCAGCTAGAGTGAAACACACATGTACACACAGACACACACAGAGAAGAAATAGGTATTTCCCATGTACTGGTTCAGTCTTTAAGTGCATTCAATGGTGGGGGCTGGGCCAGGGCCAGGGCCGGAACCAGGAGTTAGAAACTCAATCCAGGTTTCCCACATGAGGTCAGGAACCCAACTACTTGAGCCATCACTGCCATCTCCCAGGGGCTGCATTAGCAGGAAGCTGAAGTCAGGAGCTGGAGCTGGGAAATGAGCCCATGTTGGGTTCAGTGTGGAATGCAGGTATCTTGGCTGCTACAGTAAGCTCCTGAAGCTATTCATCACAAATATTAAAAGGCCAAGGGACTTAGATGATTAAGATAAACTAATTCAATTGTTCAATGACTGTTGGAGTCCATCAAATGTTGGACTCTATTTTTAAAAGCTGGAGATAGGAAATATATCTGCAATGTCAGGTTGTGTTAAATATTATGAAGAAATATGTAGCAAGAGAAGAGGTTAAAGAATGAACCAGTTCTCTCTCTGTGTCTCTCTCTGTCTCACTGTATGGAGAATTGACTATTGGGGGAAAGACTGAAAGTAGGATATTGGAAAGTGATTGTGGTAGTTTGGGTGGGAGATGGAGGTGACTTGAGCAAGAGTGAAGATGATGGTGGAGACAAATGACCAGGTTAGGGATGTACTAGATTCTCAATGTTGAGTTGGTTGGTAGGAGGAAGGGATAATAATTAATGGTTTGATTGATGAGGAAGAGGGTATTATCAAAGGAAGAAAGGAACCAAGCAGAATACCAAAGCTTTTGTTCCCAGAAACTGGGTATCAGACAGTGGTCATGTACTTATTTGGGGGACAGTAGATTAGAGAGCAAAACAATTAGAGAATGTGGAGCAAAGACAGCCTTTATACAGTTGGTAGGGATGAGAATTGAAACTACCATTATAGAGAACACTATGGAGGTTCATCTCAAAACTTAAAGTAGAACTATCAAATGACCCAGCTATCTCATTTCCAGGTATAGATCCAAAGGCTATGGAATCAGCATACGAAATAAGTAGCTGTACTCCCATGTTTACCGCTGCACAATTCTCAATAGTCAAGATACCGTACCAACCTATACGACCATCAACGGATGAATAGGTGGAGAAAGTGTGATATATATATATATATATATATACACATATATATATACATACATATATATATATACACACAGACATACATAGTGGACCATTTATTCAGCCATAAAAAACTGAAGTCTTGATATTTGCATAAAATGGGTGGACCATTTTCTTTCTTTTTTTTAAAAGATTTATTTATTTATTTGAAAGTCGGAGTTACACAAGAAAGGAGAGGCAGAGAGAAAGAGAGAGGTCTTCCATCTGCTGGTTTACTCCCCAGATGGCTGCAACAGCCAGAGCTGTGCCGATCCGAAGCCAAGAGCCAGGAGCCTCTTCCGGGTCTCCCATGTGGGCGCAGGGGCCCATGGACCTGGGCCATCTTCCACTGCTTTCTCAGGCCATAGCAGAGAGCTGGATTGGAAGTGAAGCAGCCGGGTCTCCAACGGGCGCTCATATGGGATGCTGGCGCCTCAGGCCAGGGCATTAACCTGCTGTGCTACAGTTCCAGCCCCATGGGTAGACTATTTTCAAGTGAAATAAACCAGACACAGAAAGACAAATTCCAGATGTTCTCTCTTATGTATATGGAAGTTAAAAAAAAAGTTGATCTGAACTTAGAATATTGATTACTAGAGGATAGAAAGTGTCAGGGAGGGCATAAAGGGAGGTTGTAGAATGGATCTCAAAACACACTCAGAGGGAGGTAATAGGTTTTAGTGCTTCACAGTGCAGTGTGGTGATTATAGCCACCATGATGTCTTATCCTCTAGGAAGACATTGGAGAAAGCTGCTGGTATGCTCCAAACATAGTGAAAAGATAAGGAAATAGAAAATGTAATTGTCTGAACTGATCAAATTATGCTGTATACAAATGTTGAAATATCATATTGAGCCCCATCGAATGTACAATATTGCATGTAAATAAAATTTTAAATAGTAAGATAATTTAAAATATTCAGGGGGCCAGCACTGTGGTGCAGCAGATTAAAGTCACTGCCTGCAATGCCAGCATCCCATATGGGTGCTGGTTCGTGTCCCACTGTTCCACTTCAGATCCAGCTCTCTGCTGTGGCCTGGGAAAGTACTGGAAGATAGCCCAAGTGCTTGGGTCCTTGCACCTGGCAGAAGCTCCTGGCTCCTGGCTTTGGACCAGTTCAGCTCTGGCTGTTGCAGCCATTTGGGGAGTGAACCAGAGGATGGAACACCTCTCTCTGTAACTCTGTCTTTCAAACAAATAAAATAAACCTAAAAAATCGGTTCAGTTTGAGATGTCGATTATTCTACTGTCCAAGTGGCATTTATCCCAATGATACACAGATGATTCAACCTACTCAAATCGATAAACATGATACATCACATCAAAAAATGAAGGATAAAAACTATATGACTATCTCAATGGATGCAGAGAAAGCATTTGATAAAATACCACATCATTTCATGATGAAAACCTTAAAAAGCTGGATGTGGAAGGAACATACCTCAACACAATAAAGGAAATATACAAGCCCACAGCCAACATCTTACTGAATGGGAAAAAGCTGCAAGAAGTTCCACTAAGATCTGGAAACAGTCGAGAATGCCCACTGTCACCACTATTATTCATTGTAGTTCTGGAATTTTTAGCCAGAGCCAACAGGCAAGGAAAAGAAATCAAGGGGATATAAATTGGAAAGGAGGAAGTCAAATTATCCCTGTTTGCAGATGATATGATTCTTTATATAGGAGTACTAAAAAGACTCCACGAAGAGACTATTATTACTTGTTGCAGAATACAAAATCAACGCACAAAAATCAACAGCTTTCTTCTATATACCAATAATAATCTGGGTGAGAAAGAACTTATAGGAACAATTTCATTCACAATAGCTACAAAAATTTAAATATCTTGGGAAAAATTTAATAGAAGATGTGAAAGATCTCTACAATAAAAAATAGAAAACATTAGTGAAAGAAATAGAAGACACACACACACACAAATGGAAAAATCTTCCATGTTCATGAATTCTAAGAATTAATATGATCAAAATATCTATACTACCCAGAGTAATTTATGATTAAATGCAATCCCATCAAAATTCCAAGGACACTCTTCACAGAACTAGAAAAGACAGTCCTAAAATTCATATGGAAACATAAAGGACCCCACATAGACAAAGCAATCTTAATAAAGACAAAGCAAGAGACATCACAATACCAGATTTAAAGACATAACACGGGGCTATTGTGATCAAAATAGCACACTACTGACATAAAAATAGACATGTAGACTAATGGAACAGAATAGAAACCCCAGAAATAAATCCACACATCTACAATCAACTTGTCTTTGACACATGTGCTAAAAACATTGCCTGGAGAAAGGACAGTGTCCTTAACAAATGGTTACACAAGTTGAATTTCCAACTAAAGCAGAACCCTACTTTATAACCTGTACAAAAATAAACTCAAAATGGATCAAGGATCTTAACATAAGACCTGAAACTACCAAAATTCTAGAGGAAAACATAGGGGAAACACTGCAAGACACTGACCTACATGAAGGCTTTTTGAGTAAGATCCCCAAAATACAGACAATAAAAGCAAAAATAGACAAATGGGATTGTATCAAGAGGCTTCTGTACAGCAAAGTAAGCAACAAAGTGAAGAGACGGTTGACAGAATAGGAGAAAAGATTTGTACACTGTGCATCTGATACAGGATTAATATCCTGAGTGTGTAAGGAGCTCAAGAAACTCAACAACAACAAAACAAACAAACCAGTCCAGAAATGGTTAAAGGAAATACGCAGACATTTTTCAAAGTTGGAAATACAAATGGCCAACACACACAAGAAAAAACACTCAGGCTCACCTGCCAACGGGGACATGCAAATAAAAACCATGATGAGGTATTGTCTCACTCTAGTTAGGGTGGTTGCTATTCAAAAATAAAAAATATAACAAATTTCTGCAAGATTGTGGAAAAAAGGATGCCTCCATACACTGTTGGTGGGAATGCAAATTAGCACAACTGTTATGGAAAACAGCATGGAGCTTCCTAAAAAAACTAAAAGTGGACCTGCCATATGACCCAGCTATCCCACTTCTGGGTGTAAACCCAGAGGAAGTGAAGTCAGCGTATGAATGAGGTGCCTGCACGGCTATGTGTAATACAGCCTCATTTACAATAGCAAAGATGTGGAATCAACCTAGATGTCTACCGACTGGATAAAGAGAATATGGTATGTATACAGATAGAGTATTAGCCACAAAAAAGAATGAAATCCTGACTTTTCCAACGGAATGGGTGGAAGTGGAAATTATTACTGCTAAGTGATACAAGGCAGGCCCAGAAAGACAAGTATCACATGTTTTCCCTTAACTGTGAAAGTTGATACAGATAGAATATAAAAATTGTGTGTGTGTCATAAACTTGGCATATAATTAAAAATATTGCCTTCCTTAATTATACCATGTACATGAGAATATGTCCTTCTATCCCTTCTATCCCCACCTTATTGTCATGGATTCCTCATTTTGTGATATTAATAGCCTTGTTTCCAAAAAATAGTATCTATGTATATGATATCTACATAAAAGTAAAAATGGCAAAACATTAAAGATGGTTAAATCTTAAAATTAAAAATTAAAAAAGAGATGTTTATTAGATACCCAAATGAGCAGCTGCTTGTTCATACATCCATACCTCTGGGTCTCAGGGATGGATGGGTGTGGAGAGACAAAGCTGAGAGTCATCAGGTTATAAATGATATTGACAGCCTGGCCAACAGACACAGTCAGGCAGGGCCCGAGCAATGAGCATAAAAAGAGACGAGGACCAAAGCAATGGACGCTGACCTACGCCAACATTTAGTGGCTGGGGAGACATGGAGGGGATGGCAGGGAACATGAAGAGACTTCTGGCGACTGGAATGAAAATCAAGAATGCGGAAGCCAGAAACCAAGCAAAGGAAGTGTTTTACAGAGAGGAACAAACCACTAACAAAAGGGGCCTAGGAGGTCAAGATGAAGACTGAACAGTGACCTCTGGGATTGGCAAGGTTGACCTTTTCCCTGGGGAGCTCACAGAACAGCAAGGGTGGAATAATGAGGAGGCAGGTGCGTTGTTGTCCAGTGGCGGAAGATGTGTCCTAGGGAAGTGAAAGACTTCCTGGAGACAGACGGAAGAAGGAGCAGGGACCTCTCCCTGGGGCGTCACGGAAAGCTGTGTGGAGGAAATGTGTTTTTGGATTCTGGTAGGTAGGTGGAGGGAATGAAACCAGGGTGCATAAAACTTACATTTTTTTCTAGTTGGTTGATGAATTTTCTGCATCCACTCACGCAAAATGAATATTTCCCCTCCCAGGCTAACATCCCACTGGTAGTACTCCATGAGGATACACTAGTATTTGCCAGTTATTAACACTCCTGCTATCTATTTTATAAGGAAAAAATATATAAGCTGATTCTTAGGGAGAAAACTCTCAGAATTCTATTTTTCCTTGTTGTAGTCTTGATCTTTTAATTGCATTTGAATGCGTTCCCTTAGCTTATGCAATATAGAGATCTTATTCCTCATACTAATAGCCACCATGTACCCAACACTTATCACATGTGGAGCACTGTTCCTTTTGTTCTCACAAACAATTCTGATACCCTCATCGGCCCCGTTTTTCCTTTGCGATAACCAAGACAGAGAGAGGTTAAGTGACTTGCTCATGGTGGCAAAGTGAATAGCAGAGGCGGTGTTAGAACTGTGCCCTTTGGCTCCAGAGCTGACCATCTTCAGCAGACTGTTACACTTCCATCCTTACTAGTCCATCTCTGCTTTCCCAGGATGGGACGTTATTAGTGAAAAAAATCCTAGTGCTCTTGAAATTCCAAGTTCTCTAAAGACTCAATAACTCAATTGCAGGTTGTCATTGTTGAGTGGGTCAGTAGGGTAGAAGAAGCCATTTAGTTCTGTTATAGTTGATTGTAATTCTCACATGACTGTCTAAGGATTGAGTTCCACCGGGTCATGTATCAGGGTGGTGGGGAAAATGATCTGGAGGCTTTGCTGGTGGAAGTAACCTCCCCATTACAACCCTAGAGGTATGTGTATTTGCTTCCTTTTAGAAGAACTTTGGAAAGTTATTATTTTTTTTTGACAGGCAGAGTGGACAGTGAGAGAGAGAGAAAGGTCTTCCTTTTCTGTTTGTTCACCCTCCAATGGCCGCTGCAGCCGGTGTGTTGCGGCCGGTGCACCATGCTGATCCAAAGCCAGGAGCCAGATGCCTCTCCTGGTCTCCCATGCAGGTACAGGGCCCAAGCACTTGGGCCATCCTCCACTGCACTCCCTGGCCACAGCAGAGAGCTGGACTGGAAGAGGAGCAACTGGGACAGAATCTGGTGCCCTGACCAGGACTAGAACCTGGTGTGCTGGCACCGCAGGGGGAGGATTAGCCTATTGAGCCACAGCACTGGCCGAAAAGCTATTTTTAAAAATGTATGTGATCTGAGAGAGAGAGAGAGAGAGAGAGAGAATCTTCTATCCACTGTTTCACTTCCCAAGTGGTTGTAACAGCTGGGGCTGGGCCAGGCCAAAGCCAGGAGTCAGGAACTTCTTCCGGGTCTCCCATGTGGATGCAGGGGCCCAAGCACTTGGGCCATCTTCCACTCTTCTCCCAGGCGCATTAGCAGAGAGTGGGATTGGAAGTGGGGCAGCCAGGACTCAAACTGGCGCCCATATAGAATGCGGTGTAGCAGACAGTGGCTTAACCAGCTGCAGCACAGCACCGGCACCATGATAATGCACTTAAAGAGGAATAAAGTGTAAATCAAAGCAACCATGTTTAAGAATGCCTACTACGTGCTAAGTGCCATTCTGAATAGGTGGGGAGCTAAAACAATACAGTAAGGGTGAGTGTGCGGCTTAGTGATTTAGACACTGGCTGGGACAACTTGGGTTTGAGCCCTGACTCTCACTGCTGATGACAGTATCCTTCTGGGCTCCTGCCACCCACATGGGAGACCTGAACTGACTTCCCAGCTCCCAGCTTCAGCCCAGCACAGCCCTCTCCAACCACCTGTCTTAAATAAATAAATAAATAATAATAAATATACTAATATGTAGCCAACACCTTCAAGGGTCCCTGATGCTCAAACCATAGCTAGTATGTGCCTGAATGAAACATCAATTTGATTGTAGTGGAATCTTGCTGTGGCTCAGCCTTTGTATGTTCCCTGATTGTGCTTTTACAGGCTAATTCTATCTCTAAAGATTTTTTTCTTTTTCTTTCTGATAGCATGCTGTGACCGCTTCACTCGATAGATGAAGAGATTTATACGTGATTTTCATAAGCCTCTGAAGCCTCCCCTCTTAGCAGATGTTGGGTTCTACCTTTGATCTAGAAGTTTTTGAAGGGAGATACTAGCCACTTCTCTTTTGCTTGCAGGAAGAAGGGGTGGAATAATAACTTATGCTAAGATGTTAGCACGGATCCCCAGATTTTATAATTAGTTTTTTTTTTCTGAAGATGAAAGTGTACGTGCGCGCTCTCTCTCTTTTCTGCTCTCATTAAAATGTTCTTTTCTGGGCATAGTCATATTTTCAGAAAAGCTTAAGGGGGCCAGCATTAACATTGACTCTCAATGTCTACAAAGAGAGAGAAACCCTCTGCGAGGTAGATACTCCACATCCTCTGTCGCTTTGTCTGTCCCAAGTCACACACAAGCAGGAGGAAGGGGACTTGGGAAATGTCCAGTTCCAGAGAGGAAGCTACTTCCTATGGTAGGATGACTTCAAATGGCCACGGAGCAAAGACGCGACGCACGTCGCCTTCCTGTGGATCATTTCTCTGTAGCTGATCCTGACCCAAAACCAAATTGAAAGAAGAGGAATTTTTCTCTTACAGACTCTCAAACCTCTGATAAGTCACGGTACCAATCGCCATGTCCCAACAAACAATTATAAAGTGAGTTACTGCAAACTTCAAGACTTTCATGAATTTGCAAATGAGAAACTTACTAATATTTGTTCTAGAAATTAAGAGAAAAAGCGAGAGTCAAAATGGGAAATTTTAGATAATGCTACCTCACAGACAAGTACACCTACAAACTTGAGAACACTCAAAAAAGAAAAAAATCCGCTGGCAGAATAGTGACTACAGGGTTGTCACCGTCACACTTTAAAACATTGCATGCTCGATTTTGTCTTTTGGGGACAGGTTTTAAAGTAATTCAGGCTTCGGTTGCATTTGTACTTTAAAAAATATTAATTAAAACAATTTTTTAATGCAAGCTATACGTTGCTTAATAGTTATTTACAAGCTTTTAACACGCCCTGCCTTCCCTGCCCTGCTCTCGGTCCCCAGGAAGATGAAAGTATAGTCTTAGGGCACCAAGTGTTTTAGGAGAAATGAGGGTCTTATTTATTAGTCTTTGCATTTCCAGATCTGAGATGAGAACTGGCAGGAACCTTGCTTTGACCAGTTGTGTGTGAGTGGTGATTTTTTTTTCCCGTAGAAAAGAATCGTGAATGCAATCACGCCACATTTGAGAAAGTTGACAGGAAGCAGTGACTCTCCAAGCAGATGTTGAATAAAACGCCCAATCCAGGGGGCAGTTTGAGTGTGTCCCAGTGTCACCCATCTGCTCCACGAGTGGAGAAACTGTTCAGATACAGCGCCACAAGCAAACTGGTCTCCCAACGGTCCTGCAGAGGCTTTGTTCAAATGAGGGTGCTCCAAAATGTTCATGAGACAGAAGACAACGTTTATTTCGGTGCAAAAGTTTTTGAAATCCTTTCCCGCAGACTGTGCGCACCGCACCTACGCCTGGGTTCCAACATTTTGCACCGCCATAAAAGTGTCTTTCCATGCCCCTGCCCACCTCCTTTGGGAAGCATCCTCACACGTTGTGCGTGAGGCTCAGCCACCCGATGACGCGCACGCAGGCCCGCACCCAGCGCTGCCGCGAGACCCAAGCCGGGTCCTTGCGCGCCTGGGGTCTCCGCTCCCCCCCGCCCCCGCCGGCGCACCCCGGCTCTCCCTACCTGCATAGTGGTCGAACACGGTGGGCACGTATTCCTCGGGGAAGGCGTCGTTGGCGTAGCTCATGAGCAAGCAGGTCTTCCCCACCGCGCCGTCGCCGACCACCACGCACTTGAGCATCTTCTTCTCGGCGTGGTCCGCACAGCCGCAGCTGCTGTCAGTCCCCTCGGTGCAGTTCATGCTCGCGGCCGCGGCGGCTGGGACTCCCGCTGGCTGCTGCTCCCGCCGCTTGTCCCGCAGAGCCGGTGCCAGGCTGGACGGAGTTCACTCTGCCTCGCTTGGGGTCCCTTGGAGCATCCGGACACGTCGGAGGCTGGCGTGCGCCCCGTCGCTCGCCATCGCGGTCCCGAACAGCGACAGGCACTCGCAGCGGGGTGGGGTGTGGAAGGGAGGAGGGTTGTGAGAAGGGTCCGATCCTCTCCCTTCTCCGTTTAAGCAATCTTCATCTCCAGAGTCCTGGAGGCTTCGCTGGCAGTCTAGAAATTTCAGCGGCTTGCGGCTTCCCGCTCTGCTCTGCCCGTCTGCAGCCCGGCTGGGATTCGGCTAAATCGTCCCCATTTTTTTTTTCCCCACTTCACAGCTAACATGGAGGAAAGCTGGGCTTTTTAATGGAGTTTTTCCACCCCCCTCCCTTGCTTCCTCCAGCTTGCCGAAGCTCAGGAAATCATGGGTTTCCTGCTGCATTCCATATTAGGATCAGTGGGCTGGGAGGGCTGCAACAATGGGAGCTCTGTGTGTGTGTTTGTACTTGTGGGGAACGATGCCAGGACACGGAGTGGGAAAGCACTAGGGGTCCCGCTGCCGGCTCAGGCTCTCAGACTTCCTGTTGCATCGCTGCTAGGCAGCCTGCTTGCTCCTGGCTGGCTGGGAAAGGCTGGGGGCCGGCGAGTCCCGGCTGCCCCAGGAGCGAGAGGGAACGGCTGGAGCGAGCGCGCAGAACCGCACCAGCAGTTGTAGCATAACATATGACATCATCGCTCCCTGAGTCACCGGTGGAGGGCTCTGAGAATTAAACACGGCCGTTTCTTGGCTGGCTTCAGTGAGCACCCTCGCCACGCTTCGCTGCAATAAAGAAGCAACCCTTCCAAGGTGATTTTTTTTTTTTTTTGGTAGGTCGCAGGTGTAACGCGAGAGTACTTCAACAAGTTCGTGGAATGCGGACTCGAAAGACAAGTTTATTTTGCTGCAAAACCTTTAGAAATCCGTACACACGAGGGCTCTTTACAAAGTTGCTAGAAAAATGTACACTATGCGAAAATTTACGTGTGGATTGCTACGTTTTCTGCGCCCAAATTAAACATCTCTTTGGATTCCCTTTTCCATGAACATTTCAAGGTACACGTGTGTGTGTGTGTGTGTGTGTGTAAGAGAGAGAGAGAGAGAGAGAGAGAGAGAGATCAGGCTTACAAACTGCTCTATTTGAGTATAGCACCCAGATATGTATTCCAGACACAAACATTTCTTACGGCTGTAGCACATAAATCAGACGTGGGAAGTCTGCATTTTCTTTTGAGGAAATAAACACACATGTGCTTGGATTCTGCGTAACACCCTCGGACAGGAGAGAGTGAAGACATGTTTTTGGTTCGTCTAGGGTTCCTCAGGCTGATACTGCCTAGACATTTCCCTTTTTGATTTAGTCCTGTCCCCGTGGGCCAGCCTGGCCCTCTTTTATTACAAAGGAGCCCTTGGAAGTGAATTTATTTGTTGGTTGGGTCACTCTAAATGAAGCCCCTTTGAAGCTCAGTGTTTGATGAATGTATTTGGTCTTGGAAAAGAAGTAGAACTCTGCAAATCATTTTGATAAATGAGCCAAAACAGCGGAACTCTTTCTTTGAGACTTTTGAACACTGATGTTGTAGGATTCAAAAATTACCCAATCATTTTTGAGATTTTCTTTTTTTGATGAGGTTTTTTTTTTTTTTTTTTTTTTTTTTTTTTTTTTTTTTTTTTTTTTATTGGGGAGCTGGGAGAGAAATCTTTTAGTTGGTAGCTATCAATAATGTAAGGGAGGGTGCAATAGGTAAAGCCCTCGCTTAGGACACATGCATCCCATATCATAGCACCTGGGATCCAGCCCCTTCTGTTCTGTTTCTGACCTACTTCCTGCTAATGCGTCCTAGGAGTGCCTAAGCCCGTGACACCCACATTGGAGTCTCATATGGAGTTCTTAGCTCCTGGCTTTTGCTATTACAGCCAACTGGGGGAGTACAATAGTGGATAGAAGCTCTCTCTAAGTATATGAAAATAAATAAACATTAAAAAAAGGAGGGGCTGGCACTGTGGCATAGCTGGTGGGTAAAGCCACGGCCTACAGTGCCGGCATCCCATATGGGTGCCAGTTTGAGTCCTGGCTACTCCACTTCTGATCCAGCTTTCTGCTATGGCCTGGGTAAGCAGTAGAAGATGGCCCAAGTGCTGTGGCTCCTGTACCCACGTGGGAGACCTGAAGAAGCTCCTGGCTTTGGCCTGGCCCAGTTGCAGACATTGTGGCCATTTGGGTAGTGAACCAATGGATGGAAGATTTCTCTCTCTCTCTGTGTGTAACTTTGCCTTTCAAATAAAATAAATATTTTTTAAAAAAGAAAAGAAAACAATATTTTAGATAAAGTCTCCATGCCAGTTCTAATTGTTATCCCTTTAAATCTTTGGAACTAAAATATATTCTTACCATTCCACCCGGGCAAGCAATCACAAATCTATTGCCTTATAGCCCTAAGGTAAAACACTGAATTGTCTTGTCTTTTTTTTTTTTGACAGGCAGAGTGAGACAGTCAGAGAGAGAGAGACAGAGAGAAAGGTCTTCCATTTTCCATTGGTTCACCCTCAAGTGGCCTCTACGGCCAGTGCTGCACTGATCCGAAGCCAGGAGTCAGGTGCTTCTCCTGGTCTCCCATGGGGTGCAGGGCCCAAGCACTCGGGCCATCCTCCACTGCACTTCCGGGCCTCAACAGAGAGTTGGACTGGAAGAGGAGCAACTGGGACAGAATCCGGCACCCTGACCGGGACTAGAACCTGGTGTGCCGGTGCCGCAGGTGGAGGATTAGCCTAGTGAGCCTGGGTGCCGGCCCAAGGTCAGGTTTTCAACAGTGAAAATGATTTATTCAGGACAGGCGTTTGTGGTTAAGACACTGCCTGGGGGGCCAGTGCCGTGGCTCACTTAGTTAATCCTCCGCCTGCAGCGCCAGCATCCCATGTGGCCACTGGGTTCTAGTCCCGGTTGTTCCTCTTCCAGTCCAGCTCTCTGCTGTGGAGTGCAGTGGAGGATGGCCCAAGTGCTTGGGCCCCTGCACCTGCATGGGAGACCAGGAGGAAGCACCTGGCTCCTGGCTTTGGATCAGCACAGTGCGCCGGCCATAGCGGCCATTTTGGGGGTGAACCAACGGAAGGAAGACCTTTCTCTCTGTCTGTTTCTCACTATCTATAACTCTACTGTCAAATAAAAAATAAATAAAAAGACAATGCCTGGGATGCCAGCATTTTATATCAGAGTGCCTGGGTTCAAATCTCAATTCCGCTTCCAATCCAACTTCCTTCTATTGCCCACCCTGGGAAGCAGCAAGTAATGGCTCAGATAGTTTACATTTCGTAAGTTGCATCCAGGTACATTAGCTGAAAGCTGGATTGGAAGTGGAGCAGCTGGGACTTGATCTGGTGCCCTTACGGGCTGCCGGCATCACAGGTAGCAGCTGCGCCACTGTGCTGGCCCCTAAGACATTCTTTGCCAGATGTTCGTACTTTTGGCTTTCAATCCATGTAAGCGACTGAGTGGTGGTTGCACAGCCATTAATTATTTGGTTTACCTCAAGCTTCAAGTTTACACAAACTTACCAGCATTTGGTGAAGTCCTCTTGGGGGGTATTTTCTGCTTTTTCCAAGAGTCTTAACTTCTTGGTGTCTTCTTTTTCCTCTGAGCTTTACCTTCATGTGAATTTCCCCAACGGTCAGTAGGGCTTTTTTGGAATGAAATTCTGACTTTTCTGATTATTTTCAATTTTATTGTGCCTTGAGCCCAGGCTTCTCTCCCGTCTTATTTTTTTTTTTTTTTTCGTTTTGTGTCTAAAACTAGTGGTTGTAAGTGGAAGTAATGCAATTGTATCAGATTTCTGGTTCTGGATTGGCCCCTATGTCAGACTCCAGATGGAACTCCTTCTCTAAGTTTCAACTCCAGTCTTAGGAATGTGGGCTGTGTTTCCAATGATTCCAGAACGCCCAGCCTAGTCATGAGTCACCTCCATTCCAGAGAGAGTTGTCTGTGCTAACGGGAAGTCAGGTCTTGGTGGTGGTGAGCAGGGTTTAAGTTGGGGGGGAGGTGGATGTAGGTCTAGGGATTCTGACCCAAATCTCCTGTTGAGTCAAAGCCTCAAGATCATTTGGGGCAACTGCTAAAACTGAACAGGCTGTCCAAGGACTGGCCTGGACTGGCCCCTCTCAGGAGGCGTGAGTCGTTGCCTTGGGACGCTCACCTATCTATGTTTTCCATCTGTCAGGCCACCTGCATTCAGCTCTGGCAACTGTCCACGGTATGCATCATATATCATATCATATACCACACCAATCATATATCATATATCACACCAATCATGTCATATATCACACCAATCACATCATATCTAATTTTCTTGCATATGATCTTTTTATAATTTCAGGAGTGGATTTTTCCCCCCTTGCTTGGAGGGCCTTGCTTTTTTTTCTTAATGTCTTAATCCCTAGAGAAGTAGTTTACTTGCAAATCACAGACAGATGGGGCTTCTTTCCTCCTGGGAAGGAAGAGGGTGATTTTCCCAGCTGTGTCCTTCTTGTGCATTTCACTGTGGTGCATTCAGCTCTGAGTACAGGCCCTGGTCTCAGAAGAAGCAAGTCTTGTGGGCTAGAGCGTTTTTTGAGGGGTCTCCCTCTGGGTAAACCTAGATATAGGGACCTTTCCAGTTTTCTCTATCCAGAACATCTAGAGATGGATAACAGTTCAGGAAAAACTTTTCCATGGATTCCTGATCTTCCAGATTGGAGCGGTGTGTTCCGGAAGGAAGCAAAGTTGAAGGTCCAGGTGGTTCTGGGTTGTTCCTTTAGGAGCAGAGAAGAGCTTGTGGAAATAGCTCTGCATCTATAGAACAGAGACCTTTGGTGATTCCTTCATATGGTTAGTGATAGGGACCCAGAAGGCTAATGCCATCAGATTGGTTATTGTCTTGGAGGGCAAGCATCTCAATGTCACCAGCACAGGCTGAACTTATGTAGGCTCTGGGCCGTGGCCCAGTTCTGTCGTCTTTCATTCTGTGTGGGATGCACTGGGGGCCTAAGAAAGCTTGGTGCTAGAGGATGAACTCAACACTTGCAGTCTACTGAGGTTCACTGATGGTATCGAAGTCATGCAACAATTACTCCACACCCCGAGGACCCTGCTGCATGCAAGAAGGCGCTCGAGTTTCTGTGATCAGATTCAACACAAAAATGAGTCCCTGTGAGACTCCCCAGGTTGGCAGCCTCCCGATGCTGTGTGTTGGAATACCAACTACGAGGGGAAATGTGATTCCGTTCTGGCCAGACTTCCTGAGCAGCTCCTTGGCTAATCAACGCGTGTGTGTGGAGGAAGAGACTCACACAGACTTTCAGTACTGAAAGAACACCATAGCTCCAATTTTAGATCTGGTGCTGTGCAAGAGAGGGACTGGGCAGAAAGATCTGGGAACCACCTCTATGGGGGAGAAGTGGGTGAAAGAGAAAGGAGACACTATCAAACAAACCTGTTAAAATCCCCAGGGCAGAAGAAGGAAGAGGATCAAAGACTCCCGTGGTTGGAATCCTGGTAGCCATGCACAGAGGTTGGATGGAGTTGTTACATGAAATAATATGAAAATGGAATTAAAAGATTAGTTTATTTTGAAGTCCATTCACAGAGTTTGTGGAAAATGCTATCATAAGAGAACTATATATGTGGATTTCAAATTTAGGGGGGACAAAGTGAAATTACCTTTTAATTTCATCTTCCATAAACTTTTTGAGTTCTCTCATGCACAGTCTCCAGGTTAAGTGTCTCCCTTTCCTCCTAAGAAAAAGGATACTCTTGTTATTGTCAAGATAGAGAATTCTTGCGAAGTATTTATTTGCCAGACAAAAATTTATGAAATTTCCTTTTTTGTTATTTTCTATTCACTATTGTGCTGATTTGTGAAAAGCACTGTGGGAACTTCAACAATGTTGAAGAGTGGTTTTTAAAATTTGATCCCATTGTTTTTGTCCACATTATTTTTGGAGGTTACTCTGTCTTTTACACCACTTTCCAGGAAATTAAATAATTATAATGGATTGTGTGAGATGGATGTCTCTTTTGTCTGCCCTGAAGTCTGAAGGTGACTTTTTCACTTCAAACTTGTACTATAAAACAATCATTTTTACTGATTTTATAATCAGAGTAAGGCAATGCACTTAAAAATAGATTGGCTTGTGGAATTCTCACCTATGCGTTCTAGTCAATCTTTATTTCCTTCTTCCACAGCAAGAAGAAGATGGTCCTTCTACATTGCCTGCATCTATAAAACACACAGGCATAATTCCACTGCAGTAAAACCCAAGTTGTGGCATTTATGTGCTACTTGAATGTAGAGCTTTCATGGTGACATTTGTTCACTCACAGTAATATTTCATAGTCAGTGCGCAATCGGTTAGCGTGCGGTACTTATAAAGTGATATTTCATAGTAATATTTGTCCACTCTGTAGATACCCAAAGATTAAGTTTTATTGTTTTTTTTTTGTGTGTGTGTGTGTGTGTGTGTGCGCGCCCAGGGGATGAACATGAGGGATGAAGGTAACGGAGGAAACTCCAGATATTGATACTAGAAGAGTAGTAAAAAAATATGATGGTAGTAATAACAAGACTATAAGCATAGTAGTAATCTTGATAATAATAATAATAATAATGGCATGTAATAGGAAACGTTTGTTTCCTTCTACTTTGGATACAAAAGCTTATTGTTGGAGAAGCTGACTGTCTTTGGTGCTATATTTTCCCACACTCCTCCTTCCTCCAAAATGTATTTTGGACCCAGTACATATTTTTTGAAAATGAAGCTACCACATTGTCTACATCATGAAAACATAACAGGTACTGCTCCTGGGACAAGTCAATTTGATGAATATCATAGCATCTGAGGGGAATAATTACAGCCATTTCTAAAGCTGCTTACTTCAGTTAACATCTGCCTCATACACTTTGTGCTTTTACACCACAGGAATCAATACAATGCTGAATTTTAAATTATTCTGGCTGAAGATCTTTTTACAAAATGTTGAAACTCTTTTTGAGTTTTGGGGAAAGCTTCCTTAAAGCAAATGTGGACTTTCAAAATCCTATTGAAGACAAGGCTTGGTGAAGGCTGATTGGCTAACCTTCTGTGGTTTTTCAAACCAAGCCTGAGTATACTGAAAGAGGCAGACTCCATCAAATGAAATGACAGTGACATCACAGTTGGATAAGCTGTTTTAGAAATAGAGATTTTCCCACTGTCTTCTCTTAAGCCTTTCTTAACCTGGGAAATAATTCTACAATTGACACTGGTAGAGCACAGCTGCCTTTAGTTACGCTAGACCAACCCAAGAGCAGTCTGAAAAGCAGTGGATTCTTCTTCTTCTTCTTTTTTTTTGACAGGCAGAGTGGACAGTGAGAGAGAGAGACAGAGAGAAAGGTCTTCCTTTGCCGTTGGTTCACCCTCCAATGGCCGCCACGGCTGGCGCACAGCGCTGATCCGATGGCAGGAGCCAGGTACTTATCCTGGTCTCCCATGGGGTGCAGGGCCCAAGCACTTGGGCCATCCTCCACTGCACTCCCGGGCCACAGCAGAGAGCTGGCCTGGAAGAGGGGCAACTGGGACAGAATCCGGTGCCCCGACCAGGACTAGAACCCGGTGTGCCGGCGCCGCAAGGAGGAGGATTAGCCTAGTGAGCCGCGGTGCCGGCCCCAGTGGATTCTTCTACAAGGCAGAAGTGTGAACCTTTGAATCCGTGATGGCAGATTCCACTTAGGTGCTATTCTCCTTCCAAAGGGACGGTAGTATCATGCTGCTGGTTTGCTGAACTTGGACACACAGCCCCTCTCCTAAATCCTTTTGAACTCAGTGCATCAGCAGCTACCACAAACCAATTGACATAGAAAGTAAAATAATTTGCCATTCCTGGTCAGCCTTTACCAGGCCCAGGACACAAACTCTCCCTATAATCAAAGAGGAAGGAGAAAAGGCAATGGAGTTTACCAACATTTAAGAAGCAAAGATTATATGTTAGGTATTGTGCTGAGAAGTTCTGCACACTCACCCCATTTGATCTGTTCAATAAACCAAGGGAGTAAGGCCCCATGATTTCAATAGTCCTTAAATGGAGATAGACGCTCAGGTTCAAATTCACATAGCTGTTGATTTAAATGATACAGCAGGGATTCAAGTCCACCTCTGAAGTTTAACACCATGCCAGGCTTTGTCTTCATTGTTGATAATTATTCATATGATTTTAAATGGTGCAAGTTCAAGAAAATGTCTGGAAGGAGTTGCCTAGTTCTACTGATGTCTGCAATAGATATCCACTGAGCTCCTACTAGGTGCTGGGAATACTGCAGTGAGCAAATCAGGTATAACGCATTACTGACATCTCAACAGCTTATATTCCAGTGGAGGCGATAAACAATGAACAACAGAGTGAATATATAAATTACCTTGATAGGTGGTAAGTTCTCTGGAAAAAATTAGACTATGGCAAGATAAGGATAATTGTCCAGAAGACAAAGTCTTGATGATTGAATATTTCATAGGGAGAAATTTAATAAATTGGAAAGAATTGTTCTTTTGGAGGGACCAGCCAGTGCAAAGTGTAGGGCCATCTCTGGAACGTCTGAGCTCCAATGTGGCTGGAACAGACTGAGTAAGGGACAAAGCTGAGGGGACAAAGAGTGCCTGACTGTGTGGGGTCTTTTAGGTCATGGCTTGAATTTGGCTGAGTGTGATGGGGAGCCCCGTGAAGGGTTGGAGAAGCGGAGTCAGATGATTGGATGTGCTGAGCACTTTGGCTGCTGTGAAGAATATAGAATGGTGTGGAGGAAGGGGATGGGGAATGACAGCAGGGAGACCAGTGGCAACAATTCGTGTGGAATGTGATGTGGCTTGGATCAGAGGAAACGTAGGGAGAGTGGAGGGAAGAGGTGTTGTACTGTGTAAGAATGTGACCTGCGGGACTTTTCTGATGAGCTGAATGTAGGTGATGAGAGAGTAAGGGGAATCAAGGAAGACCCCTCAAAATTTTGGTCTGAGAACCTGGAAAGATGGAATTTCCATGAACAGAAACTGTTGAGTGGAGGCTGAGAGTTGGGAAGATTGAGAGTTCAGTTTGGGGGATGGTGTGTCCTTTAGACAAACAAGTGGAGATGCTGAAAGACAATGACCCGGGTTTCTGGGGAGAGCCACGACTGGAAAAGTAAGAAAAGGAGAAAAATCTTGATGTTAGAGGAGGCAAAGGGGGAATCTCAGAGAGCAGGGTGTTCTGGAGGCCAAACATTTCTGATCTGAGCATGTTCCCTAAGTGTGTGTGTGTGTTGGAGACTCAGTCCCCAAGCTCACAGGTTGATGGTATTTTGGGGTGGGGTCTTCAGTAGGCTTATTAGCATTAGCTGAGGTCACGAAGTTACCTTCCTGGCGGTGTTAATGGCTTTAGAAGAGGAGGAAGAGAGCCACAGTGCGCCTGCTTGGTCTTGCACAGGAAGCCCTCTGCCACACTGTGATGTGAAAAAGGAGGCCCTTGCCAGATGCTGAGAACATGTGCACTCCCCAGCCTCTACAACCGTGAGCCAAACAAACGTAGATTCTTTGTCAATTATCTGGTCTCAGGCATTTGTTATGGCAACAGAACATGAACTAAGACCTGGAATGAAGAAAATGTTTCCTAGGCAGAACAGTGATCAGAAGTCCCCAGTACATAAAAGAAAAACAACAACAACAACAAACCCTAGAAGAACCTAGAAGAAAGAATTTGAATGTTTCCACCACAATGAAATGAAAAATGTTAGAGGAGATAGAAATTCTTAGCCTCAGTTGAACATTACCCAGTGTGAAATATCGAAACATCAAAGGGTACCCCATGGCTATATGCACTTTTTTTTTTTGACAGGCAGAGTGGACAGTGAGAGAGAGAAAGACAGAGAGAAAGGTCTTCTTTTTCTGTTGGTTCACCTCCCAATGGCTGCTGTGGCTGGCGTACCGCGCTGATCCAAAGCCAGGAGCCAGGTGCCTCTCCTGGTCTCCCATGAGGGTGCAGGGCCCAAGGACTTGGGCCATCCTCCACTGCCCTCCCGGGCCACAGCAGAGAGCTGGCCTGGAAGAGGGCAACCAGGACAGAATCTGGCGCCCGACCAGGACTAGAACCCGGGGTGCTGGCGCCGCAGGTGGAGGATTAGCCTAGTGAGCCGCAGACTGGCCAATATGAACTTTTTATATAAGTTAAAAAAACAGTGCCAAAGGCTGCTGATGTTTAAGAAGGAAGAGAAATGGGAATTGACCATTGGATTTAGTAATGTGGGGTTACTGGTGTTTTTGGCATGGATGGTGGCGAGCTAGCTGGGAACAAAAGCCTGATCATAGAAAGGATTTAACTGAGAGGTTGGAGAAACTGGAGTTTTGTTTTTCTTTTTTTTCCTTAAAGGGAAGAATAGCATTTTTTTATGCTGATGGAAATGATCTAATGTAAAGGAAAAATAATAATGACCTAGAGGATAGAGGGAGAATTGTTGGTGAGCAGAAAAGTGCTGACAAGTTTTTGCAATGAGAGAGAAGCTAACAAATAATTCTTCATGATGATCTGATAACGATAGCATTATGTCACTAAAGCATAGTTGCAAGTGTTTGCTCAAGTGGTGTACATCAGTGATCTCAGAATCTCTATTGTGAGGAAGTTGGCATATCATGATTTTTAACGTGAGGGGTAAAATGAATTGTTGCAAAGAATGACGTGTGGGGCAAGTCTCCATTGTTGAGAGTTGGCTTCTTTTCCTGGTACGTGATGATGTTCTCCTCTGCTCCCAGGAACAATGACACGATATTACTGGAGAATAGTTGAATACTTTATCGAAATGCTACCACTGAACTGGAAGAGATGCTGCAACACTGGGGAGTTGTAGAGCACAGTGGGCAGTGGTTCAAATAGCTAACCTTACATCTTTTGTTTGTGCCATGCTGCTTGTATAGCCCTGATGAAGTTTTTAATTAATTAATTAATTATATTTTATTTTATTTTTATTTGACAAGCAGAGTTAGACAGTGAGAGAGAGAGGGACAGAAAGGTCTTCCTTCCGTTGGTTCACTCCCCAGATGGCCGCCACAGCGGGCATGCAGCGCCCATCTGAAGCCAGGAGCCACGCGCTTCCCCCTGGTCTCCCATGCAGGTGCAGGGGCCCAAGCACCTGGGCCATCCTCCACTGCCTTCCCGGGCCATAGCAGAGAGCTGGACTGGAAGAGAAGCAACCGGGACTAGAACCCGGCACTCATATGGGATGCGGGCACCGCAGGTGCAGGATTAACCAAGTGAGCGATGGCGCTGGCCCCCTAATTAATTAATTTTTTTTAGAAAGAGTTACAAAGAAATGGGGGGGGGGGAGAGAGAGAGAGAGAGAGAGAGAATCTTCCAACCTCTGGTTCACTCTCCAGATGGCCGCAACAGCCAGAGATGAGCTGGGTCAGTCAGGAGCCAGGAGCATCTCTGGGCCTCTCACGCAGGTGGCAGGGGCCCAATCACTTAAGCCATCTTCTGTTGCTTTTTTCCAGGCTGTCAGCAAGGACCTGGATGGGAGGCTGAGCAGCTGGGATGTGAACCTGCTCCTATATGGGATTCTTGGCATCTTTATGCTCCACACACCACCACATCGGCCCCAGCATCATTTTTATTTTTAAATGACATTCCTGTTATTTCATATTTGGATGAGCCTTTGGTTCTTTTTATAAACCTAAAATTGGTGGCACTGTGTCTCCTGACTGCCTGCCGTGTGATCTTCAGCTGCTAAAAGTTGGAGAAACACTGGACCAGGTCACATGGGGACAGGAAGTCTTTGAGAAAGTGTCTGGATTTTTCCGTGGATGATGGGAAGCCATGGAACGGCGTTAAGCAGAGAAACAGCACACTCTTATTGGTGTCTGGTAATGCTTCTCTGGCATCATTCAGGTTAGAGAGACACAAATGTGGACTTACAGGAGCCGGGTCCCAGGCTGTTCCAGCAGAGAGATGACAGCCGGACTGGTGTGGTGGCGAAGGAGACGGTAAATACTGATGTGTTGACTACTCACTGGAAGGAGCCTATAATACAAGGCTCCTGAAAACCATTCATGGAAAGTGGAATTAAAAGATAAGTTCATTTTGATGCAAAAAAAATGGAAACCCAGGCATATGGGGAAGTCTTCAAAAAGTTCATGGAAACCACATATTATGAATACAGTTCTGAAAATTGTTTTGCACAGAAACACACTTATTGTTCAATCTCACCTGTCCATGAACTTTTTGAAGTCCCTTCCTATAAATATACCACCATTGGTCCCCAGCATTACTGATGAAGACGCCAAGGCACAGTGAGGCCGCACAGTGAGGCCACACAGCTGCTATGTTGCGCTTAAAATTTATGCTTTATAAAAAAATTTTATTGTAAAGGCAGAGAGCCTAAGTGAGCAAGTGAGCTAGTTAGCTAGCTAGCTGGAGATACCCATCTGCCAATTCACTCTCCAAATACTTGCAAGGGGAGCCAGGCTGAATCTGGTAGGTAGAACCTCAACCCTGTGGAAGCAAGGACCCAACTACTTGGAGCCATCACTACTGCTTCCTAGGGTCTAGAATTTATGCTTTTAATCATTAGGTTTGCCTGCCTCTCTTAAATGTAAGTGAGAAGAATAAATAGACTAGAGACAGGATCAGTAAGGCTTGGCAATTCACTGAATGTGGGAGGGAGGAAGATTTCAGTGTGGCAGGGAAGGCTAAGGTGCCCATGACATCCAAGTGAAGCTGCAAGACAGTTGTGGCTCATGTGGTTCTGGCCTGGAGAGATCCATCTGTGAACCGGCAGTTGGAAGCTGTGTGCTATTGCTGTTTCTGCTACTATAATGGTATTCCTGAGGCTGGGTGCTTTATGAAGAAAAGAGACTTAGCTAGTGCACAGTTTGGAGGTTCAAGAATGTGACTGTGGACAGGCTTTGCTGTGGTTCTCCTTGGGTGCATTACCTCGTGGTGGCTGGCATCATGGTGGGAGTGTGTGCAGGAGGGCAGGATCCCAGGGCAAGACAGAAGCCACAGTGTGAGAAGAGGAAGGGACCAGTCTGGTTCTTTTACAGTAGCCAGGGTCATCCAACCCTTCTGAGGACGGCACACTCAGCGACCTAATTACTGGGAGTGGATAAATGTCCCCCACCAGGCCCTCACTTCCCCACCCTGAGGACCAAGCTCCCAATACAGGAAGCCTTGTGGGACACACTTAAACTCCATCCAATCCACAGCACTATGGTTGTGGCTGAAGACGGCCCACAGTGATGTGGCACCTGACGTGGAATGGGGGCCCAGTTATCCCCAAGGAAAGCATTTGTAGGGCAGTTATGGAACTTTGAATTTAGCATGCAACTTACAGTAAGTGTTCATGAGGTTCAAAGTTCAGCTCTCTGGATGTTAGGTAGGTGACAATGTCTACTTCAGACATTATCATTCCTCTAGTATTTCCAGTGAATCTCTGATGAAAGAAAGTGCTCTGAAAAATATCCATTTCCAGCATGTATAGGAGGACTTAATATATTTGTGGAATGAATAGCTCTAATTACCTGTATTATTGGTTTGCTAGGAGATAAACATGATTCTGGAACTCACCAACATTATTAACCAAGATAGTGGGTATTGAGAATAATGATAACTTTTTAAAAAATCTTTCAAGTCTATAACCTCATATGTTTAAAGAATTAAGTTTAAACCCTTTTAAATGGAAAATAAGTTTAGATTTGAAGACAAATTGCAGAATAGTATAAAGAATCCCATTATATTATTTATCCAAGTTCATTAACTATTAACATTTTGTTACGTGTGCTCTGTCCTACCCACTGTCTTTATATCTGCAATTTTAAAAGTTCATGGAAAATGGAATTAAAAGCTAAATTTGTTTTGATGCAAATATTTTTGAGTTGCACAACAAGGTCTTGAAAAGCTTCATGGAGAAGTCGTCTATGAAAAGCCCAAGCATGGATTTCAATCTTTTTTGCACCAAAATAAACATTTATTTCAAAATCCTTTTTCCACAAACTTTTTATTTTTTTAAAGATTTATTTATTTATTTGAAAGAGAGAGTTACAGAGAGGCAGAAGCAGAGGCAGAGGTATATATATATATATATATATATACATATATATACATATATATATACACACACACACACATATATATATAGAGAGAGAGAGAGGGAGAGAGAGAGAGAGAGAGAGAGAAAGAAAGTCTTGCATCTGCTGGTTTACTCATCTGCTGGTTTACTCCCCAGTTGGCTGTATCTGAAGGCAGAAGCCAGGATTCCTCCAGGTCTCCCATGCAGGTGCAGGGGCCCAAAGACTGCTTTCCCAGGCCATAGCAGAGCGCTGGATCAGAAGTGGAGTAGTCTATGGCCATAGCACCCTGAATGCACCTGATCTTGGAAGTGGAGCAGCCTGGACTGCAACTGGCACCCATATGAGATGTTGGCACTGCAGGCACTGGCTTTATCGGCTATGCCACAGCGCTGGCCCCTCCACAGACTTTTTGAAGTAGCATCATATGTAAGATTTCTGGAACCTTTTGAGAAGACGTTTCATCATGTTCTTAGGTTCCTATGTACTTAGGAATGGTTTTCCTAAAAATGAACATATTCTGTGATATCACCATGGTCCAGTTAACAAGTTTAGAAAATATAACATTTTCACATTATTTGATAGGATGCAGTCCACATTTAAATTTCTGCGTAATGAGTTTCCTCTCAGTAGAGGATCTAACCTTGGATCAGGCATTGCTTTTCGTCTTCCTGTCTCCTGTAACATCCTTCATTGTGGACAATTTCCCAGCTTTCACCTGCCTGTCAGGACAGATCATTTTTGAAGAATATAGGCCAATGTTTTACACAATGTCCCCCACACCAGATTCCTCAGATTCTGCATGACATAACTAGATTTTGATTATTTAGTTTGTGTAGGAATACTGTGAAAGTCACGGTCACGTGTGTTCCATGTACAATGCCAGGAGGTAAATAATGACTGTTGGTAATGGTAACTTGAGTCACTGGGTTAAGTTGGCCATTTTTCCTCACTGTCCAGTCATAAGTTGTCGCTTATAAATATTAAGTAATCCAAAAGCACTCCTGTTTGAAATTATCCTACCCCTTAAAGCAGCTCCTACAGCTGATTTGCTAATTGCCAGACTTCCGGGAGAAATATGCCTTATCAATCTAGAAGGTAATTGATTCTTGTGGGGTGGCCAGCATTAAGTTGTTCCATTTCTAACAATGCATTTTTAAAGTCTCTCAGTGATGTCACAGGGTAGCAGTGCGAGGTCATCTCCCAGATGTGTTTCTAGCTCATTCTGCTAGACAGAGGAAAACAGCAGGTCTTTGTAGGATCCGTACTCTCTCCCTCAACTCAAATCTTAATGCCAGCGCTGTGGCTCAATAGGCTAATCCTCCACCTAGCGGTGCCGGCACACGAGGTTCTAGTCCCGGTCGGGGCGCCGGATTCTGTCCTGGTTGCCCCTCTTCCAGGCCAGCTCTCTGCTATGGCCCAGGAGGGCAGTGGAGGATGGCCCAAGTGCTTGGGCCCTGCACCCCATGGGAGACCAGGAGAGGCACCTGGCTCCTGCCTTCGGATCAGCGCAGTGCACCGGCCGCAGCACGCTGGCCGTGGCGGCCATTGTGGGGTGAACCAACGGCAAAAGGAAGACCTTTCTCTCTGTCTCTCTCTCACTATCCACTCTGCCTGTCAAAAAACCAAAAAAATCTTAATGAAGTTTGCCTGCTTATTATTCAATGTATATCCAAATGTTTTTAAATGATTCCCCGTTGCCTTCTCTTTGCCTGTATTAGTCAGCTTGTCCTTAGTATAAGATCTCAGGCAGCCTAGCTTTATAAAAGAAAAATGCTAATTTGGGCTCATGATTCCAAAGGTTCAAGGTTCAAGATTCGCTAAGCTCACTCGCTCCACTCATTCCGCCTCTGGGGAGGGCGTTTTCACTTTCCAAGTCCCAGGGTGGCACAGGCATCTCACGGCAAGAGACATGGGCCACGTGTGTCTCTCTGTATGTCTTTCTGCTCTTCCTTATAAAACCCACCAAGTGCAATCTTGAGGGATTCATCCTGAGGCCCTAATTTAATTTAATTACCCCCAAAGACCCCACCTCCTAACATCATACATGGATTGAGTTTACACTCTTTTAGTACCCTTATCATAAGACTTTGGGGACTCAACTCCTGAGCTGGCAGGGGAGGGGAGGTCTCCAAACATTCAGAATATAGCATGCTCCTTCACAAGGATTGCAGCATTCCTGACTCCTCCTGCCCTTGTTCCTTCATCCTCACACTTATCAGTCTTTGGCTGTTAACGCAGGCCTCACACCATCAAGAATCCATATCTATGTTTGAAGAAACATACAGCTGAACTTGTTTTCATTTTATTCCTGAGTTGAATAGCTATTCTCCCAGGCATGTTACCATCAGTTTTAAAACAGATTCTCTAACAGCCATAAAAAACATGACAAACAGCATACTTGTGTGAAGCTTTATGCGTATTTTATCCATTTTGATTTTATAAACTTCTAATGAGTCATCCAATGTGAATTTTGGCAGACGAGTGTGCAATAGCACAGTTCTGTGATTTTTTTTCCAGACTCTCATAACGTTCAGTCATATTTTGCCTCATTCCACATCTGCTCAAAGTTTGCAACACGTTTACACACATTCCTGCTGTACAGGACTACGCAAATCATGAGAGACTTCAGAAAGAATTCTTCTAAAGCATGCATATTTAAATAAGGTATTTGTCACAAAAATTATCTTTCTCCTGTGTTCTTTAACACTCAAATGAAAGCCATTGTTTTAAAAACAGTTGGGGGAAATTTCTTCCACTTAATCGCTTTGTCTCCTTAACTGACCTCAAAGTAATGGAACAGACCAGAAAACTGAAGGAGGAGGGTACTTTAAAAAGTTTGTGGGAAAATGAAAGTAAAAATATGAGTTTATTTAGGTGAAAGCATTTCTGAAATCCCACAAAATCTTGCATAGTTTTTTACGTGAGTGCATTTCTGATGCATTCTGAAATTTTATTTTTGCACCAAAATAAATTCACACTTTTAATTCCACTCTGTCATGAACTTTTTGAAGTACTCTCAAGTATCCAGTCTGGTAAAAATCACCTGCTTTATTTTATATTAATAAATTAAAAACATTGAGCATCTTAGTTAAAACAGGAACCTCACCACAGTAGCTCAAGTTTTGAGACTGGACATGTTGAAATGTTCATTATTAACACAATCTTAGTTCAACAGCAGAACAAATGCTTTGAATTTTTTACACTGGTTTTCAATTAAATTCAAGATTATAAAAATATTTTAAGCCTTAAATACTTGTACTTTAGGATTTTTTAAAGATGTATTTATTCATCTTAAAGGCAGAGCTAGAGAGAGAGAGAGAGAGAGAAGAGAGAAGAAAGATCTTCCATCCACTGGTTCACTCCCCAAAAGGCCACAATGGCCAGAGCTGAGCCGATCTGAAGCCAGGAGCTGGGAGACTCCTTAGAGCCTGCCACACGGTGCAGGGGCCAAGGACCCAAATCCTCCTCAGTTATTCTCCCAGGTGCACCAGCAGGGAGCTGGATTGGAAGTAGGAATGCTGGGACTCTTAACTGGTGCCCACATACGATGCTGGCTCTGCAGATGGTTGTCCTACCCACTATGCCGTAGCAGTGGCCCCAAGAAAATTTCTTGAGCAACATCATTAGACTATCTTATTATGTTCAATTATGTCAAGACACTTTTCCTATAGGGAGATATTGAGATAATCAGTTTTATTCTCTTCCTATTGTTTCCACTCCATGAAGAGAATATCACGCAATTTCATATTGACCTTGAGCATTATTTAAACTAGAACACAGAAAGCATATTAGTCCTTCAGGAACCCATGCTGCTTTCATCCTACTTCTCTATTAGGTTCTAGGATATTGTCCTCACAAGTAAAGCTAGGCTGTGGGATCATCTATAAAAGGCATTTCAAAAAGCTGGTGAAAAATAGAATTAAAAGTTTTTTTTGGAGGCTGTTGCTAGTAGGTTAATCCTCTCCCTGCAGTGGCGGCATCCCATATGGGCACTGGTTCTAGTGCTGGATGCTCCATTTCCAATCCAGCTCTCTGCTATGGCCTGGGAAAGCTGTAGAAGATGGCCCAAGTCTTTGGGCCCCTGCACCTGTGTGGGAGACCTGGAGGAAGCTCCTGGTACCTGGCTTCAGATTGGCCCAGCTCTGGCCTTTGTGGCCATTTGGGGAGTGAACCAGCAGATGGAAGACCCCTCTCTCTGTGTCTTTCCTTCTCTCTGTCTGTAACTCTACCTCTAAAATAAACAAATAAAATCTGCCTTTCAAATAAATATATAAAGATGAAATATTGGTGCAAACGTTTGAAATCGTAAATGTGAATCTTCCAAAAGTTCATGGAAAATAAGTGTGATGAAAACTATTCATGGATTTCAAGTCTTTTGGTCACCAAAATAAACTTAACTTCTTCTTTTTTTTTTTTTTCAAAGATTTATTGGGGCCGGCGCTGTGGCACAATAGGTTAATCCTCTGCCTGCGACTCCGGCTTCCCATATGGGCACCAGTTCTAGTCCTGGCTGCCCCTCTTCCAGTCCAGCTCTCTGCTGTGGCCTTGGAAAGCAGTAGAAGATGGCCCAAGTGTTTGGGCCCCTGCACCTGTGTGGGAGACCTGGAAGAAGCTACTGGCTCCTGGCTCCTGGCTTCGGATCAGCGCAGCTCAGGCCATTGTGGCCATTTGGGGAGTGAACCAGCGGAAGGAAAACATTTCTCTCTTTCCCTCTTACTGTCTGTAACTCTGCCTTTCAAATAAAATAAATAAAATATTTAAAAAGTATTTAAAAATTTATTTATTTACTTGAAAGAGTTACATAGAGAGAAGAGAGGCAGAAAGAGAGAGAGGGAGATAGAGAGGGATCTTCCATCTGCTGGTTCACTCCCTAGTTGGCCGCAATGGCTGGAGCTGCGCTGATCTGAAGCCAGGAGCTTCTTCCAGGTCTCCCACATGGGCCATCTTCTACTGCTTTCCCAGGCCATAGCAGAGAAATGGACTGGAAGAGGGGCAGCCAGGACTAGAACTGGCACCTATATGGGATGCTGACACTGCAGGTGGTGGCTTTACCCGCTATGCCACAGCGCCAGCCCCATAAACTTAACTTCTAATTCCATTTTCCATCAACTGTTGAAGTTCCCTCAAGTGTTCCCTTGCTTTAGAAAGGAAAGAAAGTGTGAAGAAATGCCTGGCCACTGTCCAGACCAGGACACACGGATTCTACCCATGTCCCTTAGTCACGTGGTTACCAAGTATAAGGGAACCTGGCGCGGCTGGGCAGTCAGGTACGCAGTGAAATTGTGGATGTGGGAGAAGGATAACTGGCCTAAGGTCACATAGCAAAGAGTGAAAGAGCTAGGATTCAAACCAGAGAACATGATCTTTAATGCCATTTCAGTTGTCCTTGTTGCATAGCAACCAGTGTAAACTATGCGGTAGTTGTTTGGGATTCTTTTTCTGTCAGTTTGTTGGGTGGTTCATTTGTTGCCTGAGCTCACTGTGGCTGCATTCAGCTACCTGCCTGGGTTAAAACTGGGGGTTAGCTGGATCTCCTTGAATCTCCTCTCTATGGCTTTTCCACATGAGCAGCTTGGGCTCCGTCCCTGGGTGGTATTCTTCAAGCAGCTTTCTTTTTATATATATATTTTCTTTTTTTAAAAATTTTTATTTGACAGGTAGAGTTATAGACAGTGAGAGAGAGACAGAGAGAAAGGTCTTCCTTCCGTTGGTTCACTCCCCTAATGGCCACTAGGGCCGATGCTGCACAGTTCAGTTCACATGGTCTCCCATGTAGGTGCAGGGACTCAAGCACTTGGGCCATCCTCTGCTGCCTTCCCAGGCCACAGCAGAGAGCTGGCCTGGAAGAGGGGCGATCAGGACAGAATCCGGCGCCCCGACCGGGACTAGAACCTGGGTGCCGGTGCCACAGGTGGAGGATTAGCCTAGTGAGCCATGGCGCCAGCCCTTCAAGCAGCTTTCTAAGAGGGAGTGTGCCCCATGGTGAAGGCTTCTGAAACTCTGGCCTTGGAAACCACACAACTTTAGTTGGACAGTATTTTTTTTTTTTGGTAGAATCAATTCAAAGTGAAGAGTTAATGAGAGATTTCATAGCTTTACAAAGGTAGAGGGAAACTAATTGCAAAAGACATATGGGGTGGAGCCACTGTGATAGCTGCCTTTGTAATCAATTTAGTACGAATCGTGGGCTATTCCAGCTCTCAAAATCTACCACTAGCTAGCGCCTACGGAGATGATGTCCTGAGAGGTCTCCACATCTGAAGTCCACATGAAGGGCAGATGGGTTCTGGGCTCATCCCACATTTGTTCTGTCCCAAAGGAGCTTCAGGACTGGGAGTGGGCAGGACTGAACTAAGAGGCCAAGAAAGAATGGGTGAGATATACCCTGTGGTACTACGTGTTTCATTCTGAGTTGTGTGCAAGGTCGTGGGGACCTAATGAGTTGGTCTGTGTTATTCCTGTTCACCAGATGGCAACTGAGGCACTGCATCCAGGACCTTGCCCAGGTAAAACGTCCTGGGTCCTCTGAATTCAGAGCCAGTCTGTGAGGCCCATGGCATCTGAAGAACAGGAGACAGTGTAGCTTCAAGTAGGACTCAGGTTACGTGGCAGGCAGTCAGCAGTCGGGAGTAAGGGCTGTAGGGTGCCAGAGAGGGAAATAGCTGGTCCCAGGAGCAGGTAACAGGAGACTAGAAAGAGCTGAATCTCAGGCAGAACCTGTAGTAAGTTAGTCCTGAAATCTTCCAGGATAGAGAGTGCGATCTGTTTATGCTCACGTCCCTGGAGGCAAGTTGGCGTTTGGCTTGTGGTAGATACCCATAAATGTTTATTTCAATAAATGTTTACTCTGAATAAGATAGACGTTTCCTAACTGATACAGTCATGTAGTAGTGAGCAGTAATGAAATGGTCAGGAGGACTGTTCCTAGCGGATGGTCAAAATTTATGATGTTGGAAATCAAGGCAGAGTTTGTTTTTGCTGGTTTTGTGGGCAAGGGTACTTAGAAGAAATGTGGTACTTTGCCATGTCCTCTGGTGTGTCGGGAAGTGAAACCTTGGTATGTGTATCCTTGGGCACTTCTAGGATATAATTTGACTCTCAATAAAAACCAGATTCATGAAATAGGGGAAATTTTAAAGTATTCAGATAAATTTCCAAATTGAAGGTAGAGGATCCCAGTAGTGCTGAATTATTGATTTTAAAAAGTAGCTCACTATTTTAAATTATCTTTCAATATGGTGATGTTAAAAAGACCTTTTCTTAACAAAAAAATCTGAAGTTTTATTTTCTTGGTTTCAAGTATGCAATAAAATTTAACTTAAAATTTCTCCTTTTTTATCAATAATGTTTATCATTTTATGCAAAATAAAATTCTCTGTGGAGTGTGCAGTGTTAGGGAGCAGTATTGCTAGTAGTCATAAAGTATCTCATATCTATGCTGTCTAGTATTAATAGTGTATTGATTATATCAAAAGCTTCTGTATGATTGATCCAAATTTAGATATAGGCAAGCATATTTGAAAATGTCCATGGGAAAATGGATTTAAAAGATAAATTTGTTTTGGTGCAAAAACATGTGAAATTCATGTATAGTTTTTTTTTTACCATAATATGTATTTATATGAACTTTTTTAAAAAAGATTTACTTATTTGTTTGGAAGGCAGAGGCAGAGAAAGAGAGGCAGAGAAAGAAAGAGCAGAGAAAGAAAGATGGAAGGAAGACCTTCCATCTGCCAGTCTACTCCCCAAATGGCTGCAACGGCCAGAGCTGAGACAATCTGAAGCCAGGAGCCTCTTCCCAGTCTCTGAGGTGGGTGCAGAGGCCCAAGGACTTGGGCCATTCTCTCCTGCTTTCCCTGACCATAGCAGAGAGCTGGCTCAGAAATGGAGCAGCAGGCACACAAACCGGCACCCATATGGGATGACGGTGCTGCAGGCAGTGGCTTTACCCACTATGCCACAGTGCTGGCCCTCATCCATGAACTTTTTGAAGACTTCTTCTATACCCAAGAACAATGATGCAGTGCTTGAGTGTTTGTGTAAAATATCTCCAGAGCTCTAGATACTGGATTGCAAAGGTTTATATCAGAAATCCTTGTGCCTTGGTTATGGTATTGAAGAAGAGGTAAAATACTTTCAGGGCAGCAAAAAAAAATTAAATAAGCTGAAATATTTTATTTTTGTATGGCATTGAAGAAGAGAGGTGAATGCAGGAGCCATACCTCATATAATATGAATTTCATATGGGTGCAGTTAAACATTTTTTCATTTGATTATTCTTTATAGGCCTTGCTTGTTTTCCTACTGGCCTACGGTCTTCTAACTTCTTATTTGTTGAACTCTTTTTTAGTGGAGCCATTGAGCTTTTGCTTATAATGTAGATTATCTCAAAAATAGTAAATGTTAAATTGGAGGGGGCTGGTGCTGCGGTGTAGCAGGTAAAGCCGCCACCTGCAGTGCCGGCATCCCATATAGACACTGGTTTGAGGCCCTGCCACTCCACTTCCATTCCAGCTCTCTGCTGTGGCCTAAGAAGGCAGTGGAGTATAGCCCAAGCCCTTGGGTCTCTGTGCCCATGTGGGAGACCCGGAAGAAGCTCCTGGCTCCTGGCTCCTGGCTTCAGACTGGCACAGCTCTGGCCATTGCCTCAGTTGGGGAATGAACCAGCGGATGGAGGACCTCTCTCTCTCCCTCTCTCCCTCTCTCTCTCTCTGCATCTCCTACTCTCTCTCTGTGTAACTCTAACTTTCAAATAAATAAATAAATCTTTAAAAAATAAATTGGAGAAAAAGAATCGAACTTTGGGAAAAAAAAAGCAAGCAAGAAAGAAAACAGAAAGAAGCCTTTTCTGGCGGACAGAGGAGTGTGGCAGCTTCTGCATCTGGGCAGGTTACTGCTCTGGATTTGTGCAGGTGGAGTTGTGAAACTGCCCTCAGTGGGTAAATCTTGCAGAGGCGATGAGGAATCATAAAGCGTTAGATGACTTTTGTGAGACAGATTGGAATTTGGAAGAGTGCTAAATACAAAAGCAAGTTGCTTGATCCAGAAGGCTTACAGAAAATAGAATTAATTTGATGCAAGCAATTTTTCAAATCCATGCATACTTTCTTTATAATGTGCATTTTTATGAACTTTTTAAAAAGATTTATTTGTGCGTTTGAAAGTCAGAATTACACAGAGAGATAAGGAGAGGCAGAGAGAGAGAGAGAGAGAGAGAGAGAGAGAGAGAAAGGTCTTCCATCCCCTAGTTCATTCCCCAGCTGGCCGCAATGGCTGGAGCTGTGCCCATCCGAAGCCAGGATCCAGGAGCTTCTTCCGGGTCTCCCATGTGGGTGCAGGGACCCAAGGACTTGGACCATCTTCTACTGCTTTTCGAGGCCATAGCAGAGAGCTGGATTGAAAGTGGAGCGGCCGGGACTTGAACTGGCGTCCCTGCCACGCCACAGTGCTGGCCACATCCATGAACTTTTTTTTTTTTTTTGACAGGCAGAGTGGACAGTGAGAGAGAGAGAAAGAGAGACAGAGAGAAAGGTCTTCCTTTGCCGTTGGTTCATCCTCCAATGGCCGCCGTGGCCGGCCCACAGCGGCCGGCACACCGTGCTGATCCGAAGCCAGGATCCAGGTGCTTCTCCTGGTCTCCCATGGGGTGCAGGGCCCAAGGATTTGGCCCATCCTCCACTGCACTCCCGGGCCACAGCAGAGAGCTGGCCTGGAAGAGGGGCAACTTGGACAGAATCCGGCACCCCGACCGGGACTAGAACCTGGTGTGCCAACGCCGCAGGCGGAGGATTAGCCTAGTGAGCCGCGGTGCTGGCCCAAACTTTTTAAAGGTCTCCTTTATGCATAGATTTCAAAAATTTTTGCACCAAAATAAACTTATCTTTTAGTTCCATTTTCCTTGAACTTTAAAATTTTCTGCTGTATCACCTCTTCTACTATCCTTGAATATTGCTGAGAAAGCTACAGTATGTGAGGGGCTGAAATGAAGAGAGAAATCATGTTGATTTAAACATCTTCATGGGAGTAGATTCCAAGACTCTACCAGAGTTGACTATCAAAGTGGATAAAACGTATTTCAAATCCATCCCATCTTAAGTATTGTTTGTGATTCTGAAAGTGGAAATTTACTGTCTTTCCAAACTAATAAGTTATCACACCACACTTCATAGTTGATGGTAAGTGGTGACACCAAACTCCTGGCGTCAAAGATGATGAGTAACTTATTTCTTAGAGCATTAGCAGGAGCCAGAGAATCAGCATATTTGTGTCCGTTTTCCAGGGCAAAGTTCCTTCAGGACGATGCAGAGAGGGCCAGATGATGGCCGAACATCCAGTGAATTCTGTTATAAGGAGAAATTTTGAACCTCGACAACCCAAATATTTCCATGATGGGCTGTAAGCGCACCTGCTCTTTGTTCCAACTGGAGATTTGTGTCTTCGACAACCAAGGCTGTTTTCTACACAAACATCCTTGGAAAGATAGTCTAGAGCAAGGAAGTTAATGTTTGCTTGAAAAATGTGAAGAGATGTTGTAAATCAATGGAGAATATTCTTCCAAAACTGATGATCAGAAAGTAGAAGCACACAGTATAATGGAAGATTAGGGCCAGTTACAGTGAACGCAAGCTTACTGAAGCAGTACCCGACTCCAGATTAACTGAATGTCAACTTCTCAACTCAATTGCCTGACAGAGGAAAGAATTTGCAATTTCTGGGAAAAAAAGCAAAGCAAAATAAAGCAAAAGTACCATATTAAATCATTATTGCTTTTTATTTATTTTTTTTATTTTTTTTATTTTTTATTTTTTATTTTTTTATTTTTTATTTTTTTGACAGGCAGAGTGGACAGTGAGAGAGAGAGAGACAGAGAGAAAGGTCTTCCCTTGCCGTTGGTTCACCCTCCAATGGCCGCCGCGGCCGGCGCGCTGCGGCCGGCGCACCGCGCTGATCCGATGGCAGGAGCCAGGAGCCAGGTGCTTTTCCTGGTCTCCCATGGGGTGCAGGGCCCAAGCACTTGGACCATCCTCCACTGCACTCCCTGGCCACAGCAGAGAGCTGGCCTGGAAGAGGGGCAACCGGGACAGAATCCGGCGCCCCGACCGGGACTAGAACCCGGTGTGCCGGCGCCGCAAGGCGGAGGATTAGCCTAGTGAGCCGCGGCGCCGGCCCATTATTGCTTTTAAAAGTTCATTTATTTATACATTTCTATTTATTTGAAAAGTATAATGACAGAGAGAGATAGAGAGAGAAGAGAAGAGAAGAGAAGAGAGAGAGAGAGAGAGAGAGAGAGAGAAACAATAGCCAGGGCTGGGCCAGGTTGAAGCCAGGAGCTGGAATTCAATCTAGTTCTCTCATATGGATTGTAGGGACCCAAGTTCTGGGCCGTCACCTGCTGTCTTCCATGATGCACACTGGCAGGAAGCTGAATTGGCAGAGAGCAGAGACTTGAGTCTAGGCACTCTAATATGGAATTTGGATGGTCCAAGTAGCGTCTTAACCATTGTGCCAAATGCCCACCCCATTTTTGCTTTTTCATTAGGGGATATTAAGACATTATTCAGAATCAAGAGAAAGCAGAGCCACTGGATTCAGAGTTACAGATGACCCAGTTACTGAAATCAGCAAAGACATTAAACCAACTATTATAAATATGTTAAAGCAATTTATAGCAAGGATGAATAGAATGCATTAAGAGATGGGATACATTAAGAAACAAACTAAAATTTTATATAAGAACAAAATGAAGATTTGAGTAAAAATAAACCAAAATATAACTTCTGAAGTGAAAAAAAATCAGTATTTGCACTTAACTGTAGATGGGACACTACAAAATAATGAATCAGTGAACTTAAAACCATATCAATACAAGTCACCAAAATGAAGCTCAAGATTAAAAAAAAGTTTTTAAAAGAGTGACCCACAGAGTCATAGTAAGCACTCAACAATAGGGATGTAGCACGAGTGCAAAATGGGAGGAAAGAGAAAACAGGGATGAAGAACTTCCCACATATCATGAATCTCAAGCAGGATAAACACCAAAGAAAACAAATAAAACTCCACATTTAGACAACTGGGTCAAATTACTGAAAACTGAAGATAAAGGCACCTTAAAAGTAGCCAGATAAAAAAGCCAAACACTAGAGAAAACCAACAGAGTCCAAAGATATTTTTTTAAAAAGGTTTAATGATATTGATGAATTCCCAGCAAAACAAATGAAGAAAAATATAAAAACAAATTACTAATAGTGGAAGTAGAAGATTGAGTTAGGAGTTTCTGGCTCCTGATTTTGGCTTGGCTCAGCTCCTGCTGTTGCAACTATTTGGGGAGTGAACCAGCAGATATAAGATCCCTCTCTCCCTGTAACTCCGCCATTCAAATAAATAAATCTTAAAAAAAAAGAGATAACTGTAGCTCTTATAGACATTAAAAGCACAAGAGAATATCATGAACAACTTTATGCCAAGACATTTGACAACTTAATTGAAATGGACAAATTCCTTAAAAGATAGAACTTGAAAAACTGACACAAGAAATAGAAAATGTACATAGTCCTTTAAAAAATTAAAAAGCAAAATCAGAAGAAATACACTATCTAATTTCAAGATTAGCTATAAATATACATTAATTGGGACAGCATGATCAGGAGTAGGGATAGCTCTATGTAGTCAAATAGAAAATTTAGAGATAGGTCTACATTTCTACTGTCAACTTGTCTCAACAAAAGTAGGTAATAATAAATACCTTTATGCAATATATGTGTGTGTGTGTATATAGAAAGATAATCAAAAGTTAAATCTTTTTTAACAGATGATGCTGGAAGAACTGGATAATGAACACTAACCCCCATATACAAAAATTGATTTAAAATAGAATATTATCTTTCTGAATTTAGGCTACATAGAAGTTTCTTGGCAGAATACAAAGAGCATTAGCTATAGAGGAAAGACATGATAAATTGGACTTCAGATATATTAAAAACCTCAGTTTATCGGAAGATATCTTTAAGAAAATGAAAAGGCAACTTACAGACTGGGAGACAATATTTGTATTATGGGTATGTGGCAAAGGACTCAACCAAATTATAACAAAGGTCTGCGCCAATCTGAAGCCAGGAGCCAGGTGCTTCCTCCTGGTCTCCCATGCGGGTGCAGGGCCATCCTCCACTGCACTCCTAGGCCACAGCAGAGAGCTGGACTGGAAGAGGAGCAACCAGGACAGAATCTGGCACCCCGACTGGGACTAGAACCCGGGGTGCTGGCGCCACAGGCGGAGGATTAGCCAAGTGAGCCACAGCGCCGGCCCACAAAGGTCTTTTATAAATAAGAGACCAAAATCCACTTAATCCACATAGGGAACAAAAGACTTGAATAGACATTTTACTAAGAATATGCACAAATGGATAGCAAAAACATGAAAGACAGTCAAATCATTTGTCATCAGGGGAATCCGGTTTAGAAGCACAATGAAATGGCACCTCACACTTAGCCAGAGTGGCCATAATCAAGCATGGTGATGAGGATGCGGGACAAATGGAACTTTCACACCTTGCTGGTGAGAGTGTGAAATAGTCTAATCATTTTGGAAAAACAGAGTGACAGTGCCTTTTAAAGTTGAATACACTCCTACTTCATGACTTAGTGATTCTTCTCCTGGTACTTACCTAGGAAGAGTGAAAGCATGTGTTCACAAAAGATTTGTAAGGAGAATGCTCTTTTTTAAAAATTAAAAGATAAGTTTATTTTGGTGCAAAAAATTTTTCAAATCCATATTTAGTTTTTTTGTAATATGCATTTTCCACAAATTTTTGTAGCCCTTTTATATTCAGAGTACAATTGGATATTTTGATACATGTATACACATCAGGTAGTTATCAAATAAGGCTAAATAATGGATCTATCACTTCAAACGCTCCCCATTTATTTGTGCTATTTTGAAATACATAATGCATTATTGTTAACCATAGTCACCCCATTGTACAATAAACAATAGAATTTATTCCTCTTCTCTGAACCTTTCTTTGAACCTGTTTTTCAACCTTTCCCCATGCCCCACTCCCACCACCTCCACCTTCTCTAGTGTCTGGTAACCACTATCAAAGAATGTTCTTGGGGCTGGCGTTGTGGCACAGCGGGTTAAAGCCCTGGCCTGAAGCGCCGGCATCCCATATGGGCGCCAGTTCTAGTCCCGGCTGCTGCTCTTTGGTCCAGCTCTCTGCTATGGCCTTGAGAAAGCAGTAGAAGATGGCCCAAGTCCTTGGGCCCCTGCACCTGTATGGGAGACCCGGAGGAAGCTCCTGGCTCCCGGCTTCGGATCGGCGCAGCTCTGGCCGTTGTGGCCATCTGGGGAGTCAACCAGCGGATGTAAGACCCCTCTCTCTGTCTCTCTCTCTCTGTAACTCTGTCTTTCAAATAAATAAAATTAATCTTTAATAAAAATTTTTTTCTTGACACCTCTGTTTATAACAGCTACACTAACCTGGGAATAAACCACATGTCCATCAACAGAAGAATAGAAAAATACAATAGGAAAATATTTATACAGTGGAATGCTGCATAGCAATGAAAATGAATAAACTAAATGAAACAACACAGGTAAACCTTAGAAATATAAAGTAGCCAACCCAAAGGAACAAAAGAACTTTGAGAGCAGAAAGAACTAATCGACGGTGCTAGGAAGCAGAACAATTGTAGTCTCAGTGAAGATGAAGAGGCAGGGCCAAGTAAACTTTCCAGAGACTGAAATGTTCTTTATCTTGGTTGGGTGTAGGTTAAGTGGGCTTATCTCATTGTCAACATTCATCAAACTGTACACTTGAGATCTGTGCATTTCACTGTATATAAATTATAACCCAATGTAAAAAAGAGAAAAAAAACCCAGTGATGAATAAAGAATTGAATGCTATAAAGAAAATATAAGAAAGCCTTCTTGTAGTCCATGATCTCTAACACAAAAGATTAAAATTTCTTCCAAGTTAACTGGGACTGGCAATTATTTTATTTAGCAAAAAATGTATTGAGTACCTCTTAAATGAGAAGTCTTAACATTTATCAGAAATGAATATTATGAAAAAACTATCAATGGGTTTCCAATTGCTTTTGCACCAAAGTGAACCTGTGTCTACATTTTCTGTGAGCTTCTGGAGTCCCCTTGTATGTAAGCTATATTCTAGGAATTAGTTAATAGGACCAAAAAAAAGCCTTCTTTGTGTGCTATTTACATTTTAGGAGATGAAAGTTATGACTGGTGGGGGCTACCCAAACTATTTTTAAATTTTTAAAATTTATTTATTTTTACCTATTTGAGATACACAGAGAAGGGAACAGAGAGACAGACAGAAAACTCCCATCCATTTGTTCATTCTACAAAAGACTGCAACAGCCAGGGCTGGACCCAGTGGAATCCAGGAGCCCAGAACTCAGCCTGGGTCTTCCGTGTGAGGGGCAGGGATCCAGGGTCTGGGTCCATCCCTGGCTGACTCCCAGGGTCGGCATCAGCAGGAAGCGAGAATGAGAGTGGAGCCATGACTCAGCTCAAACTTGGGAGCTCTGATATATCCCAAGTGGGGTCTCCGCTGCTGGGCCAAATGCCTACCCCAGGCAACCTATTAACAAGCAAACAACTTCAAATAAATTCATCTGTGTGTCATGAAGAAACAGTGACTGGGAGAAGAGTTGGAGGAGAGGTATTATCAGGTGGTGGAAAGATTTCTTTGAGGAAGTAACTTTCGAGCAGAGTCTTAAACAAGCCAGCTCTCAGAAGATCTGTGGGAAGGATTTCACCGGCAGAAGGAAGATCCAACCTGTAGGCAGGCCCTCTAGTGACAATGAGTGTTGGGAGAACTCCAGTTGGCCTCTGGGGCAGAACTGCGACAGGAAAGGGGGAGAAGGGTGATCTTGCATGTGGATGTGCTGCATGGAATCTCATTGATTGCTTTGAAAAGCAATAGTGATAGCAATAAGTAGAATGCATTTAGTTCTTTGCATTTTTAAAAAAGATTTATTTATTTTTTACTTGAGAGAGTTACACAGAGAAAGGAGAGGCAGAGAGAGAGAGAAAGAGAGAGAGAGAGAGAGAGGTCCTCCATCCGTTGGTTCACTCCCCAATTGGCCATAACGGCTGGCTCTGCGCCGATCCAAAGCCAGGAGTGAGGAGCTTCTTCCAGGTCTCCCACACAGACGCAGGGGACCAAGAACTTGGGCCATCTTCCACTGCTTTCCCAGGCCATAGCAGAGAGCTGGATAGGAAGAGGAGCAGCCAGGACTCGAACCAGCGCCCATTTGGGATGCTGGCGCTTCAGGCCAGGGCATCAACCTGCTGCGCCACAGCACCGGCCCCAGTTCTTTGCATTTTGAAAAGCTGTGTCTTGTACATGGGTCCATGAGGTAATTTGAACATCAGCCAGCAATTTTTATTTAATTTACATATTATAGAATGAGAGAGAGAGAGAGAATATGAATGAGCTCTCATCCAGTGGTTCAATGCCCAGATAATTGTACGATTGCAACAACCAGGGCTGGCCAGGCTGAAGCTGGGAGAAGGAATTCGATTTGAGTTTTTAATGTGGGTGGCAGGTGCTTGAGCCATCATCTGATGCCTCCCAGGGTGCACATTTATAGTTATGATTTTTGAATTAAATAAGGATTTTGAACAGCCCTTGTCTCACTGTTGAGGAACAGATTTCTTTTTTTCTTACTATTTGTTGAACACTCTACGTAGTGTAGGGCTACTCTTATGTGTATAAAATTAACTGAAAATAGATCTTAGTAAAAAATAAGAATGGGAACAGGAGAGGGAAGAGGAAGGAAGGGTGGGCATGCGGGTGGGAGGGAGGAGAGAGTGGGAAGAATCACTGTGTTCCTAAATTTGTATTTATGAAATGTATGAAGTTTGTATACCTTATATAAAAGGTTTCTGGAGAAAAAAAAAGAACAAAACAGAGATTGATACTTACAGACTAAATTTTAATGCATGATCTTGGTTTGCAAAAAGCCAGCATGCTAATATAAGTTAAAATAAACACTAGGCCGGCGCTGCGGCTCACTAGGCTAATCCTCTGCCTTGCGGCACCGGCACACCAGGTTCTAGTCCCGGTCGGGGCGCCGGATTCTGTCCCGGTTGCCCCTCTTCCAGGCCAGCTCTCTGCTGTGGCCAGGGAGTGCAGTAGAGGATGGCCCAATTGCTTGGGCCCTGCACCCCATGGGAGACCAGGATAAGTACCTGGCTCCTGCCATCGGATCAGCACAGTGCACCAGCCGCAGCGCGCCAGCCGCGGCAGCCATTGGAGGGTGAACCAACGGCAAAGGAAGACCTTTCTCTCTGTCTCTCTCTCTCACTGTCCACTCTGCCTGTCAAAAAAAAAAAAAAAAAACCTGATAAAAAATTAAATATTTGTAAGATTTAATCAGCAAACACAACTTTAAAAACATTTGTTTATATTTATTTATTTTATTCATTTTAAAGACAGAGAGATAAGGACAACGTTTTATGTAAAGCTAGAGATAAGATAGCTAGATAGATTTCTCCCATAAGCTACTTGACTTCCCAATGCCCACAAAGCCAGAGCTGGGCCATGCCCAACCCAGGAGCCAAGAACTCACCATGTGAGTGGCAGGGGCCCAAGAACTTTAGCTGTATCTGCTCCTTCCAGGGTGCACATTTGCAAGAAGCTGGAGTGGAGAGTGGAGCTGGGGTGTCACACCCAGGTACTCCAAGAGTGGATATGGGAGACTCAAGTGGTGTCTTTACTCATACACCAAATGCTCATCCCAACCCCACTTTTAAGAACTTTGCTGTTTTATTGCTTAGCAATGTAAGTGCTGGTGTGGCATAGTGGGTTAAAGCCGTAGCCTGAGGTGCCGGCATCCCACGTGGGTGCCGGTTCTAGTCCCGGCTACTCCTCTTCTGATCCAGCTCTCTGCTATGGCCTGGGAAAGCAGTGGAAGTTGGCCCAAGTCCTTGGGCCCAGAAGAAGCTCCTGGCTCCCAGTTTCTGATTGGCCCAGCTCTGGCTACTGTGGCCAACTGGGGAGTGAACCAGCAGATGGAAGACCTCTCTTTCTCTCTGCCTCTCTGTCTTTGTGTAACTCTGACTTTCAAATAAATAAATCTTTAAAAAAGTGTAGTATGAAGAAAATGCATGGATGTCAACATTTTTTTGTCAAAATAACACACATTTTAATTGTGCTTCTGTGAACGTTTTAAAGTCCCTTCATGTATTAACCAGCTAGGGCATTCCGTTGTGACGTGGGTATCACTACTCTATTTCTATTTTTATTATATTCAGCTTCTTTTCTACTCTTCATCTTTATTACCAACTGAACATTTTGGCCTCATCCCAATGACTCTTTCAGGATCGATTTTCAGACTTGAATTTGCTTTTGACAGAAACTTCCTAGTCGACTTTTTCCCTCCATGTGTCCCAATCTGATAAGCATTTGCAATGTAACTTTTCCTTTCTGTAAGTTACCTGGAAAAAAAATGACAGTTTTCCATTGTTCTGCAGTTGCCCCCTGAACCAGGAAATGTGCTGTTTTGGGTTTTAGAAAACCAGATCCAAGACAGAAGCATTGTTTGATAAAAAAGAAAGATGATGCAGCAGTGGAAAAGTCGTGACTCAGGGGTTGACCCACGATAATTCCTTCTTCCTGCCTGGCTGAAATATTCCGGGAATCATTACACGGTTTTATTATAAGGATGAGAAGGGTACAGTGAGGAATAGGATGAAGGGAATTCTAGGGCAAGGGGGATTCTGTGGGCCTCAGGATCGCCACATTCTAACCTTCTGCACCGGTGAGCATGTTAGTACACATGGCACAGGTGGTTTTGCAGGTGCGATTAAGTTCAGGCTCTTGAGGTAGGCAGCAGAGCCTGGGTTATCCAGGTGGGATCCATGTCGCCATGGGAATCCTTGGAAGTGGAAGAAGGAAGTGAGAGTGTCTAAGTCAGAGGAGAGGTGAAGACAGGATCATAGGTGAGAGTGACGTAAGCATCGGTAGAAGAAGCAACAAAGTAAGGAATGGAGGAAGCCTCTGGGAGCTGGAAACGACAGGGAAGTTTGTTCTCTCCTCCAGCCTCAAGGAGCAGAGCCCTGCTGGAAACGGGGTGTTAGTGCATTATGAGCCATTTGGGGCTTACTTTCAGAACCATTGGATAATACATGTGCTTTGTTTTAGGCTACTGAACTTGCTAGTGCCACAGCAGGAAATGAGAACAGATGCTGAGTCTAACGAGGAGGCGTTAGGGACTTAGACAATTTGGAAGACTGAACATTTGCAAGAGGAGTTTGGTATTTGAGTGGAGACACATCAGAGAGGGACAGGGCAGAGCAGAACAAGGTGGACTTTAAGCCGGGGTCATGATTCCTTGCTGTGTTTTTTTTCTTCTTTTTTTTTTTTTTTTGTGTGTGTACTGGGTACTTTTCCTGCCTAGGACACCTTGGACTTAACCAAATATTTGTGCCATTACTTATTCTCTGTATTTCTTGCCACACTACAAATTCTGTGAGGGAAGAGACTGTTTTGATCATCACAATCTCCCTAAATAACTAAGACTGAACAACTGGGAATGAGATGAAAGGAGGTGGGTATATAGGGAGAAGATACTAATGGGCAAGTAGAAAATAATAGAAAGTGTGATGGATGCCTTTTGGAGATGTAAAACTCATTGTATCTTCTTATACTGATTTGTAGTAGTTAGGATTTAGTAACCTTGGGTACTGTTTCTTTTGCAGGTCTGGTGTAGTGGTTGATTCAGAGCAGCTGTGGACATTGGAACTAAACCTCTTTGAACCAAACAAACTCAAATCCATCTTGCTAATGCAGTCTGTCCTTAGCATATGTGAGTAGGTTCCTAACATACTTAAACATGATACTTGTCAGTTCAGCTGGACTCATATATGGCAAAACAGTCTGTCCACCCTTCCATCCATCCATCCATCTACCCACCCATGCATCCATCCATCCACCCACCCATCAATCCATCCACCCACCCTTCCATCCATCCATCCACCCATCCATCCATCCATCCATCCACCCATCCATCCACCCATCCATCCATCCATCCATCCACCCTTCCATCCATCCGCCCACCCATCAATCCATCCATCCATCCATCCATCCAGTCCAGTTTGGTGGCTAAGAACAAAGCACACAAGCTGTAGAGGTGCACATTTCAAGGCTCAATCTCACTGCTGCCAATTACTATGTGACCTTTGTTACATTTCTTAACAGTCAGTTCTTTTTTAAGTCTACAAACCTGTAATACAAAAATAGTTATTGTAAGAATTAAATGTCAAGCAATTAGAATAATGCCTGGCACAGAGTCATTGATAAATATTATCTATTATTAGTTGAATAAGATAAATTTTGAGTTAGTAGAAAGAACCAGAAACAAGGTCTCCATTATTTAGTTGTGTGACTATGGCCAGACTTTGATTAGGCTCAGGCACTGTACTAAGCCAATGATTAGTCTTCACTGTGCATCCTAACTATTTGAAAGCCCCTTTAAAAGACAGATGCTGATTCAGTAGGTCTGGTGTGGGGGATGAAACACTGCATTTCTTTCTTCTTTTTTTAAAAAGTATTTTATTTATTTATTTGAGGGGAGAATTACAGACAGAGAGATAGGGAGAGACAGAGAGAAAGGTCTTCCATCCGTTGGTTCACTCCCCAAATGGCCGTAATAGATGGAACTGAGCTGATCTGAAGCTAGGAGCTTCCTCCTAGTCCCAACATAGGTGCAGGGGCCCAAGCACTTGGGCGGTCTTCCAGTGTTTTCCCAGGCCATAAGCAGATAGCTGGATCAGAAGAGGAGCAGCTGGGGCACAAACAAGTGCCAATATGGAATACTGGTGCTGCAGGCGGAGGCTTAGTCTACTACACCGCAGTGCCAGCCCCAACACTCTGTATTTCTTTTTTTTTTTTTTTTAAGATTTATTTATTTATTTGAAAGTCAGAGTTAAACATAGAGAGGAGTGGTAGAGAGAGAGAGAGAGAGAGAGAGAGAGGTCTTCCATCTGCTGGTTCACTCCCCAGATGGCTGCAATGGCTGGAGCTGAGCCTATCCAAAGCCAGGAGCCAGGAGCTTCTTCCAGGTCTCCCAAGTGAGTGCAGGGACCCAAGGACTTGGGCCATCTTCTACTGCTTTCCCAGGTCACAGCAGAGAGCTGAATGGGAAGTGGAGCAACCAGGACTTGAACCAGAGCCCTTATGGGATGCCGGCACTTCAGGCCAGGGCGTTAACCCACTGCGCCATAGTGCAGGGCCCATACGCTCTGTATTTCTAACAAGATCCCAGGTGCTGGTGCCAGTGCTGCTTGGCTGCTGGGCCATACTTGGAGTAGCCAGGAGCTAAGCAACCTCTAAGTCCCCTTGTATCCGTATTACCACTATTGGCATCACTATCCTTCTAGTCTCTAGGCTATCTAAACCTTGTAGTCTACTATTTTCTCCCTTCTTATTGTCAGAATACAGCCTTTTGTTTTGCTTTGTTTTCTGAGTTTGTTTCCTCTGTTAAAATATCTCTTCAGTATTCCTTGAACCTGAATTATAATAAAGTGGTCTAGAAAATTGACACAGCAGGGCTGGTATTCTGGCATAGCAGGAAAAGCTACCACTTGCGATGCCGGGATCCCATATGGGAGCCAGTTCGAGTCCTGGCTGCTCCACTTCCGATCCAGCTCCCTGCTGATGTTACTGGGAAAGCAGTAGAAGATGGCTCAAGTCCTAGGGCTTCTGTACTCATGTGGGAGACCTGGAAGAAACTCTTGGCTCCTGGCTTTAGATCAGTTCAGCTCTGGCCATTGCTGCCATTTAGAGAGTGAACCAGCTGATGGAAGATCTCTCTGTCTCTGGGGTTCACTCCCCAAATGGTTGCAACAGACATGTCTAGGCCAGGCAGAAGCCAGGAGTCAGGAATTCCATCCTGGTCTCCCTCATGGGTGCTGGGGCCCAAGCACTTGGGGCATCTTCCACTGACGTCCCAGGTGCATTAGTAGGGAGTGGGGTTGGGAGCCGAGCACCCAGGACTCCATCAGGGACTCTATATGCGATGCCAATGTCATTAGCAGTGCAAGGCCAGTCCTGGCCATGAACTTTTATGTGCTCTCATGTATTTTTTTCTTTCTTTTTCTACAGTTTCTTCAATCAATTTGGAAAATGACCAGATTATTTTCAAAGAATTACCAGATCTGAATCCTATCAATTCAAAGGTATTTCTGGACTCCTAAGGGCCTGTTTCCCTCCCCTTTCTCACAAATAGCTCCACAGGAGCCTTCCTACATTAAAAAATGATTTATTTATTTATTTGAAAGTCAGAGTTATACAGAGAGAGAAAGAGAGAGGGGGAGAGAGAGAGAAGGAAAGGCAGAGGCAGAGAGGTTTGCCATCCTCTGGTTCACTTCCCAATTGGCCGCAATGCCTGGAGCTGTGCCAATTGGAAGCCAGGAGCCAGGAGCTTCTTCTGGGTCTCCCAAGTGAATGCAGGGACCCAAGGACTTGGGTCATCTTCTACTGCTTTCCCAGGCTACAGCAGAGAGCTGGATCAGAACTGGAACAGCCTAGACTTGAACCAGAGCCCTTATGGGATGCCGGCACTGGAGGCAGCGACTTAACCCGTTGTGTCACAGCGCCGGCTCTAACCATTTTTTATTTTCAGGTGTCACCAATAGAAAAGCCCCACTCTGCAAGATGTTTCTCTTCTTCTTCTTCTTCTTCTTCTTTTTTTTTTTTTGACAGGCAGAGTGGACAGTGAGAGAGACAGAGAGAAAGGTCTTCCTTTGCCGTTGGTTCACCCTCCAATGGCCTCCACGGCCAGCGCACACCGCGCTGATCCGATGGCAGGAGCCAGGTACTTATCCTGGTCTCCCATGGGGTGCAGGGCCCAAGCACTTGGGCCATCCTCCACTGCACTCCCGGGCCACAGCAGAGAGCTGGCCTGGAAGAGGGGCAACCGGGACAGAATCCGGCGCCCTGGCCGGGACTAGAACCCGGTGTGCCGGCGCCGCAAGGCGGAGGATTAGCCTAGTGAGCCACGGCGCCGGCCCTCTTCTTCTTCTTTTTTTTTTTTGACAGGCAGAGTGGACAGTGAGAGAGAGAGAGAGAGAGAGAGAGAGAAAGGTCTTCCTTTTGCCGTTGGTTCACCCTCCAATGGCCACTGCGGCCGGTGCGCTGTGGCCGGCGCACTGCGCTGATCCGATGGCAGGAGCCAGGTACTTCTCCTGGTCTCCCATGGGGTGCAGGGCCCAAGCACTTGGGCCATCCCCCACTGCACTCCCTGGCCACAGCAGAGAGCTGGCCTGGAAGAGGGGCAACCGGGACAGAATCCGGCACCCCGACCGGGACTAGAACCCGGTGTGCCGGTGCCGCAAGGCGGATGATTAGCCTAGTGAGTCACGGCGCCGGCCTCTCTTCTTCTTCTCTGTGAGTGGAAACTCATCCCCTCTCACCCCACCCCAAGCCTTGCCCAACAGAAGGGATCAACCTCCTCCCCAAACAGAACCTCATTACAGAGCACCAGTCCCCACACAGCCAGTCCAAGGGCTTCCAAGGGCCCAGGGCCAGAGTGCTGCCACCACCCCATCTTTGCCCCGGTCTTGTCCTGGCTCTTTTGGGGTCTGCCTCAAGCGAACAGGCAGGGGAGGATGTGGAGGGATCAGTCATGCATCGCACAGCTGCAACTGATCCCCCGAAGTGACTTGGGCTGCAGCCCCACAGCTGCGAAGCAAGCCAAGCAGCCAGCCCATGTTCACAGCCACTGAGTCTCCAAGGGGGGAGGGAACCTATCGAACCAGATGTTACTTCTAGCAAAAAACTTGACCTCCGAATTGTGCATCTGTGCAACTTATCTTCTTCTACTTGCCCTTAGATCATGAAAACCCTGCTGGGAAGGCCTGGAAGCAAACAGAGAAGGAACACAACTTCAGTAGGAAAAGAAAGTCACAAAATGCTGATGTTTTTGCCAAAGCACTTATTCTGGACTCTCTCTGCTTCCTTAGCTTGAACTCATATTGCCAAGTCCTTTCCGGGAGGGGCAAAAAAAAAAAAAAATCTGTGGAGTAGCTGTTGATCCGGATTCTGGTTTTTTTTTTTTTTTTTTTTAATTCTATTTATCACAGGGTTTGAGGAGGAGGCTTAGGGGAAAAGGAATCCCTCCCCTTGCTTGAAATTCTAGACGTTTTCAGAGCAAACCTTCTCACTTGGTAAAGCCACTGTGCCTTAGGGCTGCTGGGCATGGTTTGAACGCCGTTGAGTGCTCAAGGGTCCCAGATGGAGGAAAAGGAAGATCAGAATCTTGCCTGCTTTCCATGTGTTAGGTTACTCAGGGCTATGTTCCACTGAAAGGGGGGGGCACCTTTTTTCTAAACAGGACAAAGAGGCTGTGCACCTGTCAGTTACTGTGCCTGCAGGTTCCCTTTCCTGGATGGGCTGTCTTTTCCTAGTTAGTGTTCCTGCTCCCATCTCAGGCCCCTTGACCAGCAGCACCCCCGTCAGCAGGTGCAGGCCAGGGCTGCAGAGCAGAGAGCTTGCAGAGGACTCTGTCCAGGGGTCAGAGGCCCGAGTCTGGCTCTGGACTTGGATCTCCATTCCCATCAGGGAGCTTTGGCCCTGAGTCCCAAGTGTGCCTCTTACACTCAATGGGTAGATTTTTGTCTTATTTCCTGAGCAAATTCATATTGCAAATACCTGCCTGGTGTCTGCACCCCCTTGGAACTAAGGTCCTCTCTCTTTCTGGGCACTGGAAGGACCAACATGTGTGAAACAAAAATTACTTTTCTGTTGCAGTGGACAATCTTTCCTGGTGCTATCTTCCTACCTGGCGTGCAGCGTCTGAAACTCGCTCATGGCTTTGCACCCTCCAGGAAGGAGTAAAGAACAGCACCACACAGTCCCACACTGACCCCGCCATTAGTTGGTGCTGTCATCATTGCACCGCACTGCAGGAATCCAGAAATCCAGTTACTGGTTAACTCAAGCCTTGCTTTGCTCATCTGTGAAGTGGGTACAGTAATAATATATATGCCATAGGATATTGTGAGGATTGTATGGGCTCATACGTTACATGATAGGACATTGCAAAGCTCCAATTAGAATACCTGGTAGATGTTCTGGCTTGGTGGTTAAACTGCTGTTTGTGATGCTGACATTTCATCTGAGTGCTGGTTCAACTCTCGGCTGCTCTGCTTCAGATTTAGTTCCTTACCAATGCACCTAGGAACACAGCAGAGGACAGCCCAGTACTTGGGCCCCTGCCTCTCAAGTGGGAACTCAGAGCTGCGTAGGCTGCTCTCCTGTCTACTTCTGATGGTGGATATCACCAAGGTCTTGTTGTTCTCTATTGGTGTCACAAGCACATTGAGTCTGGGCTGAACCTGTCTATGTCTCAGAAAGCTCAGACATGGGGCAGGCATGGGGTCACACTGAGGTCTGTGCCCACGGGCCACGAGACAGGACAGGAGGGAGGGGCTTCCCCTCTCTGTCTCAGTGCCCTGCCATTTGATGAGGGGGCCTAGGTGAGAGCCTTCCCAAGGCCTCCAGTCTAATCCCTGGTTCTGTGTGTGCAGGGAGTTTGCACTTTCTCATGGGACTTGTTACCCTGAAGCTTGAATGGTTTAGACCGGTAGAAGATTCGATCTCAGAATGTTCATACCAGCTGGCGCCGCGGCTCACTAGGCTAATCCTCCGCCTTGCGGCGCCGGCACACCGGGTTCTAGTCCCGGTTGGGCGCCGGATTCTGTCCCGGTTGCTCCTCTTCCAGGCCAGCTCTCTGCTGTGGCCAGGGAGTGCAGTGGAGGATGGCCCAAGTCCTTGGGCCCTGCACCCCATGGGAGATCAGGATAAGTACCTGGCTCCTGCCATCGGATCAGCGCAGTGCGCTGGCCGCAGCGCGCCAGCCGCGGTGGCCATTGGAGGGTGAACCAACGGCAAAGGAAGACCTTTCTCTCTGTCTCCCTCTCTTCTCTCTCACTGTCCACTCTGCCTGTCAAAAAAAAAAAAATGTTCATACCAAGTCAAGTATGATGTTTCCTCCTTGATTCAAGTGAAGTTACCTTTAGATCTGTGGATATCAATATGAGATTGAAAACATCAGGGAAAGAGAAACTGGAGCAGAAAGGAGTAAGGAATTACATCCGAAAAGATGAGTGGTTAGAGAGGGAGGAGGGGTTAGTCTGGGCTAGAAACCCACAAGGTCTTCAGATACAACCCTCGGATCCCAACAGGCGTTTTCCATCCAGTCCTCTTTTGACTCTTTTGCTCACCAGATTTCATTTTCAGTTTTATCGTCCCCCTCTGTAACCTTGTCCATCCATTATTCTGATTTTATGTTTTCGGTTTGAAAATTTATATAACACAAGACTCAAAAAAAAAAAAAAAAGATGCCGGAAATTCTTGGGCAAGAAGACAATCGTGTCTTGAAACAATTATGGCTGTTCTTGTTTTTCCTCTCTGCCAGAAATGATCAGTTGGGAAGCAGGACAGTGCTTTCCAACAAATAACTCACGTGTTTGAAAATGTTTAATTGTTTAGAAGAAGGATGAGAACATTAAATGTATGACTTTATTTGAAGAAAACGTTAAAAGTCTCTGTTGAAGGTCTTCTGTGAATGTGATTAAATGCATTACAAAGAGGAAAGATGTGTAATCAGAGGAAAAAATTTAGCAAGAAAATCAACACACGATTATGCTCCGATTTAAAGAGTTTGAGAGCAAAGCAAGATGCATTTCATAAACAATTAATTTTTAAAATTTTCTTGAATAACAATATCCTTTGGCCAGAGGAACAGATTAATTCTTCCTAAATCGTTACTCATACAAGGTACTTGAAGATCACAGGAAATTTATTACGATTCCAGATCGGCACAGGTCTTCAGTTGGGTTATGAGTGTGCCAGGTATGGCTCTCAAATTTCATCCTGGAGAGTTTTACTCCTCCAGATCCTAAAGACATCTTGTCCTGCTTACGTTCCCAGGAAAAATACGACTGGTTCTGGGTGATATGATTTCTCCTGTTTGTGTTTTGAGGACGAGAATGCAACCTGAGAGTGGCAGTGACTGGAGGGGCATAATCTTTGGCTCCTAGATGCAGCCAGAGCTGTGTTCTTGGGGCTGAGCCGAGGGCTAAAGGCTGGGAGGCACAACAATACGTCTCATTAATTCACATTGGGAGGTCTTCATCAAAAGGGCAGGGAACTCATTCTTGGAAAGTGAATGCATAGATTCCAGGGAGAAGAGTAATGACCCTGAAGTGCATGGAATACTTGCCATTACCATTCATAGAGATTTCTTTTGTTCCCAACTGAATCCAACCTACTGTCTAGAGAGACGGAGTCTGAAAAGTGAAAACTTCAGTTCATGCTTTCGCCTAGAGGGTCACTGGGTGTCTTTCTCCACCTACTGGCCAGTGCCTCCCAACCAGCTGAAAGACAGCTGGTTATTATGGCAATGAAGCAAGTGAGGTTTTTTTGTTTAGCAACGCTAGGCTATCAAATCCTAGAATGAAGAAGAGAGTTAAGCTTATGCTTGGAAAAACCAGTGGGCGTATTAATAATTAGGTTGGCTTGCACAGCTTCCTTTGTTCCAATGACATGCTTTGCATTCTCCTGGCGAAAGAGCAGGCAGGAAGTCTTGCTGAACAAGTAATTGCAAATGGAATTCAACTTGTGGCCAATTTCATAATATGACATGTTTGCATCAGAAAACCAACTGTACATGAAGAGAAAGAGATGAGAAGAAACACTTTAAAGAATCTTGCATTATTAGCCTTCCAGTCTCAGAAGCAGTCATGCTCTAGGCACACAGTAGGTGCTCAATAAAAACTACTGAAGTGACTTGCATTTGATAGAACCTTCTGTGCTCCAGTTTGTACACATGGTTTTTGCTGTTTCCATTTTTCCCAGCTAAAATCACAGTCCCTTAAATACAAGTGCATCATTTAGAAATGAACTTAATGAGCATTTTCAAAGCTGTTTACACCTTAGTCTCTGTAGCGTTCAACACTGTTGAAGACTCCCTCCGTCTGGAAATTTGATTCTTCCTCTCTGCTGGGGTTCCAATGACTTGCTCCCTCTGTAGCAGGATTATTCTATTGGGTTTGCTTTTGGACACCACTTTTCTTCATAGTCCCTTAAATATGGACTGCTGTGGCCTGAGGGTCTACTCTTAAGCCTCTTCTTTCCTCTACTCAGCTTGTGGTCCAATCAGCTCACACATCAATATTTGAACTTTCATGTGACACTGATGGTTCCCAAGTCTCCATCTCCAGCTCTCATTCATCCTCTCCTGAGTCCCAGCCCAAAATGTCACTCTGCCCGTTGAAGGTATCTACACCACAATATCCTGCAGGCACTAGAACCCTGTGCAATCCTACCTGAGCACACCGCTTTGTGTTCTTCTACTCCTGCATTATCTTATCTATCTGGATGTGTGCCAATAAGATTGTCCCCAGGAGCTAAAGGATGCATGGCGTTAGCCTTCTTGACATTTCAGGGTTGATTCTGACACTATTACTAATTACAGTTTATAATGTATTGCCAGTTTTCATACTTTGTGCTTAGTGTTTCAAACATTGCCCAAGATCATTTTTCTGAATCCATGCCACATTGCCTTGCATAGTTTGATTCTGTGCAGCTATGGTACAAATCTCTGTGCTGGTGCTGTCATCCCTTGAGCATGTGCCTCTGCCTTCCTGCCTTGGGGTTTGCTCTGAAGCCGGGGAGTACTGCTCAGCCAGTGGACAGGCCAGCCTTGCTGTGCAGGGGAGTCTCATCTCTCAGGAGTGACCTCAGTGAATGGGGAGTGGGAACTACTGGATACAATCCCCAGCTGCCTACCCTTCAGAGGCACACGTATGAGGACCATTCCAGAAGGTTGCTCAGAACTCCCCCTGCAGGATGAAGCTGCAATTGCCAAGAACAGTAGCCTGTCCAACAAAGCATCCTAAGTTGGCTTAGCATTTCTGCTCACCCCCCATCTCTCTGAATCTAAGTCCTGTCTCAGAATTCAAACCGAGATATATACCATGTAATCCTCACAATAGCCATTCCTGTGAGATAATATGCAGTTACTTCAAAAAGTTATTGGAAAATAGAATTAAAAGATAAATTTATGTTAAATTAAAAAATAAATTTAATTAAAGCAATTTTGAAATCCACTCATACAACAGTCTTTGAAACTAATGAAAAATATGTAAAGAATGCACGGATTTCAAAATGTTTTTGCAACAAAATGAACTTATCTGTAAAGAATTCATTTTAATGGGAACGAGAGAGGGAGGGAGAGAAATAGAGAGAAGGAGAAAGAGAACTCTTGTATCTGTTGAATCACTCCCCAAATGCCTGCATCAGCTGGGTCTGGGCCAGGACTGGATCTGAGAGCTAGGAAGCCAGTCTAGGTCTCCCTGGTGGATGACAGGGACCCAACTACCTGAGATGTCACTACTGCCTCCCAGGCTGGACATTTATCAGGAAGCTGGAATCAGATGCTGAATCAAGACTTGAATCCAGATCTGCCAATGTGGAGTGTGGGCATCCCAAGTGGCATCATAACCCATTATGCCAAATGCCCATCCCAAGCTTACGTTTTAAATCTACCTTCCACAAATTTTTTGAAGCACCCTCATATTATAATTAGCCCTGTTTTATGCAGAGGAAACTGAAACACAGACAGATTTCTTACCCTTGCCCAAGGTTATTCAGTGTGCTGTTGAAGAGCTAGGATCTGAGGCCAGGCAGTCTGGCTCCTTACAGAACCTGCTATCTTTCAAAAACAGTGATGATAAGGGGCAAGAGAAAGCCTAGCTGGGAAGTGTAATTAATTGGCTATAATATATCCATGTATCTTTTCAATGTCAAAAGGTTTTTTTTCCTCCCTCAGCTGTTTCTATTTTGATTATGAGATTTCTCAACAGATTTTTGGCTGAACGTCAAGTAGAATAGGACGACACACAATTTCAAAGAAGTGTATACCTAAAAAACCCAACAATGCATTTTTGACCATTTTAAAGAATATTAATGCTTTACTGGGGAAATATGCATGACTCCTGAAACTTTTTGGCACTTTGTACACTTGAGGCTAAATGTTTGGCTTTTCTTGTGAATCTCTTTGCAAAAACCAAAAACACAGATGTGTCCATAAGGTTTCCATAAAATAATCATTCTATTCCATTCTTCAAAGATATTCTTAAATGTAGATAAATAGGATAATTCACTCCAAAGTGGGGTAAGAATTTTAGAATCCTTTGTAGCTCCTCATACGATTGTATAGGTGGCAGACAAAGGGGAAGAGAAAACATAGAAACTCATGCTAGTGTAACAGATGGGGTTGAGGCTGCCAGTAGAATGAGGAAGAGGAGATCTGTTTTGTCTTGGGTGCTTTACCTATACTTCTGTTCTCACCTTCCAACAATCATGCAAATCCTCCTACAAATTTTCAAATGAGGAATGAAGCATAAAGCACTTGACAAGCTCCCGTTAAGCCACACAGCTACCCAGTGGGAAAGCTGGGATTTAAGCCTGGTCTTAGTCATTCAGGCTTGCTGTAGTTTGAATATTAGTTTGGAGGTCCCCCAAAGGCCCAACTGTTAGTGGCTTCGTCCCTAAAGTCTTATGCTAATGGCTGAACAGGGAAGACTTCATACAACTGCGGTATATGAAGGAGGAGCTGTGGGAAGTGATTAAAATGGGGTAGATTTCTGGAGTGGAGCTCTCTTCATGATGGCACACAAGTCTGGGCCAGGCCAAAGCTAGGAGCCCAGAACTCCATGTAGATCTTCCACGTGGGTGACAGGGGCTCAAGGAGATGAGCCATCATCTGCTGCTTTCCCAGGCACATCAGTCTGGAGCTAAATCACAGTGCAATGGCAGGGACTCCAACAAGTGCTCTCATATGGGATGTGGGCATTGCTACCAGTGGTTTAACCTGCTGTACCACAAGACTGGCCCCACATGACAGCTTTCTAAAGACAGACGGATGGTCGTGGATGGGCGTGACCCCTTTCTGTCTGCTTCCTGGATTGTGAGGCAATCACCCTTCCACATGTGTTCTGGCATTCACCACCCTCAATATATGGCCAAATTGGTGGGACCCAGCTGATCTTGGACTGTGAACTTCCAAAACTGCGAGCCTGAATAGACCTTGCTTTCTAAGTAACTTCTCTCAGGTTATGTTAAAATGATGCAAAGCTGAATAATCTGAGGCTGTTTAATAAAAATACCATAATCCTAGTAGCTTTAAACAACAGAGATTTCTCAGTTCCAGAGGCTGGTGAGTCCAAGATCAAGGTGCAAGGAGCTTTGGTGTCTGGTGAGGAATCACTTCCTGATTCATTGATGGCACTATGTCCTCACATGATGGAGGGCCAGGCAGCCCTCTGGGGTCTCTTCTATTAGGGCACTAACCCCTGTTCACAAGAGCTCCATCCTTATTCCTTATCCCCTCTCCCTCCCCAAGCCTTCACCTACTGACACCATCGCATTGATGATCATGTTTTAGCACGTGAATTCTGAACGAAAAACATGCAGAACATAGAAACTCTGGATTGAATGACTTTTTAAGTCATATTCATGAATTTCCAGGAAGTAGAATACAGGACTGGGGACAAGGGCTTTGCAGAAACAAATTTATAATGAACATTCAAAATGTATACATCTTTCCAGGTTCCACGATAAGCCTCCTAAGGGTAGATGCTGCGGTATTGGGTATGTAACTTTCTGCTGTGGTCTGGGAAAGCAGTAGAAGATGGCCCAAGTCCTTGGGCCCCTGCTCTTGCATGGGAGATCCAGAAGAAGCTCCTGGTTCCTGGCTTCCAATCGGCACACCTCTGGCAGTTGAGACCATTTGGGTAGTGAACCAGTAGATGGAAAACCTCTCTCTCTCTGCCTTTCTCTCTGTAATTATGCCTTTCACATAAATACATAAATCTTTTTTAATAAAATAATTTTACTTGCAATCAGAAAATTATTCTGATATTATATTATGATTATTATTCTGATATTTTGATTTCATTATTTAGAGAACTACCATCCAGACTAAATTACTGGAGTGAAAGGAATTGACTCACATTGCTCTTTTTTTTTTTTTTTTTTTTTTTTTTTTTTTTTTTTTTTTTTTTTTGACAGGCAGAGTGGACAGTGAGAGAGAGAGACAGAGAGAGAAAGGTCTTCCTTTGCCGTTGGATCACCCTCCAATGGCCGCCGCTGCAGCCGGCGCACCGCGCTGATCCGATGGCAGGAGCCAGGATCCAGGTGCTTTTCCTGGTCTCCCATGGGGTGCAGGGCCCAAGCACCTGGGCCATCCTCCACTGCACTCCCTGGCCATAGCAGAGAGCTGGCCTGGAAGAGGGGCAACCGGGACAGAATCCGGCGCCCCAACCGGGACTAGAACCCGGTGTGCCGGCGCCGCAAGGTGGAGGATTAGCCTATTGAGCCATGGCGCCGGCTCTCACATTGCTCTTGTACCAGAAAAATGTACAAATGTCTAATGTGTGGGTATCTCTGCCAAGGGTTGGCTCACAGACCAAATCTGGTTAACTGTTTTCAAACAACCTGTGAAATAAGGTGTTTTACAGTGTTAATGAATTGAGAAAAAAATCAAAAGAGAGGCCAGTGTTGTGGTGCAGGGGCTTAAGCTGCTGCCTACAACACCAGCATCCCATATCTGAATGCTGGTCTGAGTCCCTGCTGCTTGGCTGCCCCTTCAGCTCCCTGCTAATGCACCTGGGAAAGCAGCAGAAGATGGCCCAAGTGTCTGAGCCCCTGCCACCCACATGGGAGTCCCTGATGGAGTTTCAGATTCCTGGCTTTAACCTTGGCCATTGAGGCCAACTGGGGAGCGAATCAGCCAATGGAAGATTCTCTCTCTCTCTCTCTCTCTCTCTCTCTGCCTTTCAAACAAACAACCAAAAAAATCAAAAGCAGAAAAATATTTGGTGACATTTTTTCTGTGATCTGAATGATTGCGTTTTCTTAAAACTTGTATGTTGAAACTGAATGTATTTATAGGGGGGGAGACTTGGTCACGAAGGCTCCAGCCTCATGAATGGGATGAGACCCCTTATCAGGAGGTCTGAGGTGGCTTGTTTGTCCCTTCACCCATGTGACAACACGTAGAAGACATCATCTGTGAGAAACAGGCCATTTTCAGACTCCTCATCTGTTGGTGCCTTGGTTGCAGATTTTCTGGTCCCAGGGCTGTGAACAATAAAGTTCCCTTATTTATAAGTTACCTAGTCTAAGATATTTTGTTATAGCAGCCTGGTTGCACTAAGATACACGTGAAAACATCTGGGATTACATTTTAGGGCTGGCATTGGCATGCAGTGGTTAAGTGTTGCTTGTGACATTAGCATCCTATACCCTATCACCAGTTAAATCCTCTCTGCTCTGCTTCCAATCCAGCTCCCTGCTAATGCACCTAGGAAAGAATCAGGTGATAGCTCAAGCACTTGGGTCCTTGCAACCCATGTGGAGACCCAGATGGACCTCTGGGCCCCTGACTTTGGCTTGGCCCAGCCCCAGCCATTGTAGCCATCTGGGGAGTGAACCAGCAAATAAAAGATCTCTCTTTTTCTGTTTCTCCCTCTCTCTGAGTTACTCTGCCTTTCAGGTAAATAAGTAAATCTTAAAAAAAAAAAAGAAGTGGGGCTGGCATCATGGTGCTGCAGCATCTCATATCAGAGTGTTGGTTTGAAACGGGACTGCTCTGTTTCTGATCCAGCTTCTTGCTAATGCGCCTAGGAAGGCAATGGATGATGGCTTCTTGCTAATGCGCCTAGGAAGGCCATGGATGGGACCCTGCCACCCATGTCAGAGACCCTGTTGGAGTTCCTGGCTCCTGGCTTTGGCCTGGCCCAGCCTCTATTATTGTGGCCATTTGGGGAGTGCACCAGTGCATGGAAGATCTCTCTCTCTCTCTCTGCATGTGTCTCTGTCACTCTGCTTTTCAAATAAATAAAAGCAAATAAATAAAAGACAAAATTATAGTGTGCATAAAATTTTATTGTAATACAGCCATAGTCTCTCACTTGCATATTGTTTACAGCTGTTTTGTGCGATGGCTGAGTTGGATAATTGAGACAAAGGCCATATCACTCTCGAAGCCTGAACTATTTACTCTCTGGCATTTTACAGAGTAAGCTTGCTAAACTCTGTTCTATTATATCTGGTAGCCGAGGGTGTGCCTTTGAAGCATTGGTTTCCTATGGCTTTGCTTTCTAAAAATCATTAAAATGCTTTATGCCAACATGATGTGCATCTAATTACTAATGTGCATATCTGTTTTGCTTATACGTGCTATGTTTTTGCTTCCACTTTCAAGATCACATCACTTTTATCTTTTAGAGTATGAACCAATAATGAAGAGACACAGCAGTGTGAGAATCAAATTTATTTGGGGACAGAGCCATTCTTTGGAAAGCTATTTGTCTTGTGGGAATATTAACAGCAGTAATAGTGGTGACCTAGCATTTTATACTTTGGAACTCAGGATTATACCCCAAGTTGCATTCAACCTTGATATTTAATTTTGTGATATTGTGTTACTATCATTTTATTTATTGTTCACATATAAGGCAACTGAGACTTTGCAAGATCACTTGACTTGTTGAAGATTGCAAAATTAGTGTCAGAGCCTGGACTCAGACACAGTAATTGGTGTGTATGCATACATGTGTGTGTGTGTGTGTGTTTTATTGTTAAAAGGAAGCTTAACATTTTATTCCTATAAGCATTAAGAGTGTTCATCAGAAAAGTGAAGAAAATTTACTCAAAGGAACAGTTTTCAGAATTTTGATTTTATTTTGGAATTGCTTTATTACAATGGTTTTCTAGACAGCATCTTTTTCTTGTGATAACTGCCAATATTCTCTTCGTGTCACTTAAATGTTCGGCACCAGAATTGATTTTTCAAGTAGTGACATGTGTGAGTGTATATTAAAATTATTTTAACTTATATGAAGAAATGTGTTTGTTTGATTATAGAAAAATCCTCATTCCTATAGTTTTTTGAATGAAAACCAGAATGAATGAAATATGAATGATTGAAATAGACCAGAAAGAAAACAATCAAGTGCTCAAGACATAGGAATAGATCAATAGGGTCCCAACAATTGATTTATTAAATGTATTAAATAAATTGGATTTATGCTTTGTCTAAATCCTACAGAATTATAATTAATTAGTTTGTTGCATATTTAAAGATATTTAAATATATTAACATGGTATAGCTTCAAGTGCTGTCATCTACTAGTGATTGGGAGGTGATCTTGTGTCTTTGTGAAGTTCACTGTCTATGGAAACATTAGCCTATAAAATTACACTATAACTCAGGTGGAATTCGCTATGATGGAAACTGAATGCATTAGTGCTATGGGTACTGATTAATTGTGCCTGGAAGAGAGGAAATTGTCAGAAGATGGATTGAAACACAGAGGAGTAGAGAATAAAGAAAAAGGAAGTCTGGGTAATAGGCAGTGAGTAGTGGAGCTGGGGTGGAGAAGAGGCTGGGTTGGGCTTGGACACACTGAAGCACTGACTAGTAGGGGTCAGGATAAGAGAACAGACAGTAGCAGTCTTCTAGGTAAGGGGCTGTGATGAGCAGCACAGGCTGCCAAAGACTAGAAACAAGTGCTAAACTTGACCAAGAAAGGAGTGCAGAAGACCTTCTTTAGCTAAGGAATCCCTAAGAGCCCCAAGGAAAGACTCAGAGTTAGTCTGATAAGGCAGCGTGGGCCAGCCTCATGAGGTATGAAGGCATAGTCACTTCATAACTCAGGGAGTGCTGATCCCTAGACAAAGTTGTGAATGGAAGCCACGGATGCTCCTCAGTGCACAACCTGTGCATTCATACGTAGAGGCCCTGTATGGGGGAGTGAAGCTGATGTAACCATGGGAGACAGGAAGGAGAGGGAGAGAGGTTCTGGGCAAAGTGAGTTGTAAGAGAAGATACGGGCTGAGAGGCAGGAGCATGACTTGGTTAAGGAACCAAACACTGACATTCAGTTTTATTCAAAGAGTTGGATGGGAAGTAGGGGAGAAATGGCCAGAAATACATCTGTAGAGGTACATAGGGCCTGACAGGTGGGATTCTAGGGAGCTGGAATGGGATAGGGTATTGATACCAGAGATGGAGAGCAATGAGTGTACTGAAGATGGTTTTGGGAAATAACTTGGGCATACTTGCAGGGAATTCTAGAAAGAGGTGCCTAAATATAATTTAAAAAATAATAGTAAGCCCATTTTTCATATTATGTTTCAGGAACTTTTAGAAACTTTATTCTTTCACAAAGATTTTTTATTTATTCATATGAAAGGCAGAGCGACAGACATGGGGAGAGGGGAGAGAGAGAGCTTCTTGCTGGTTAACTCTCAAATTAGCTGCAGCAGTTAGGGTTGGTCCAGGCCAAAGCCAGGAGCCAGCCAGTAGCTCCATTCTGGTATCTTGGGTGCATAGCAGGGACTCAAATACTTGGGTCATCTTCTACTGCTTTTCTGGGGGAATTAGCAGGAAACTGGATTGGAAACAGAGCAGCTAGGACTTCAACCAGCACTCTGGGGATGCTGGTGTCACAGGTGGTAGTTTAACCTGCTGCACCACAACATGGGCCCTGTATTTTAGATGCCATAAATACATCAGCTCACTCAATCTGAGCCACAGTCTATGAAGTTTATCGGCTCCATGAGGAGACTAAGGTGCAGAGAGCTTATGTGATTTCCCCAAGCCATTTTCTCGTCCCTGGAGGCTTTCCAGCAGGCAGTTACCATGGTGGACCTGATGCAATGAGGCATGAGAAGGTGAGTAGATGTAGTCAGAAGTTGGGGAGGGACCAGGAAAAAGCTAAGCAGCAGGCAGAAGATGAGTTGCCAGGGGATGTCGCCACCTAGAGGCTGTAAGAGGTACTCTGAAGGCTGAGAGGAGTTTCACACCCCTGGCCAGCAGCATCAAGGGCCACAAAGTGTTCTGTTAGAAGTCACCATTCTTCACTCGCTTTACTAATTGGGGGATCCTTAGTGACCAAGGTGGAAGGGATGTTAGAAGAATGGTGGGGGCAGATGTTAACAAGAGTTTTTACTGTCATCCCTACACAGAAACATGGGTTCTGACAACTACCCACAAATGAGAGCCCCTTTGTGGGTGCACAGCAACCCAGTGAAGTTCCAGCCCACTGTTGGAGCAAAAGCCAGAGAGTAGATGCAGTGAGAAGGAAAAATAGAACGGGCTCGCAGTGTCTGCAGGCACCATTCTCTCAAGGGCATGGCTCGGCTCCTTCCATGGGGAAAGTCCGGGCACGCTGAGCAAGGACTCCACTCCCCCAGCCATATGGGATACTAGCAACTCTTATCAAAGTGCTGGATAGAGCCATCTGGGGTGTTGTCCAAAGACCCACTTCTTTCTCTTTGCACTTAGAATACTGAGGTTATTACATTGCTGTGTATTGGGGTATCTAGGGATAAACAGGAGAAGGCACAGACAGTGATAATCTTGGGAGAAGGTGCTGATGGATGGTGTGAAACAATTATTTTTGTCCTTGTCACTACGTCTGTCCTCTGGGTTTTGCTCCACAGTGCGTTGTAACTTCATGGACTTCCGGGCTCCCACAGAGGTGCTCTTGTCCGTGTTTCTGTAGAGGATGACAGGAGGCATGGTCATCAGTCACGTGAGAAGACTCACCTGGGGACCACATCTCCAGCTGTGCCCCACATGCTCCGTGTGCCCTGCCATCCACTCGCAGTCTGGCTCTCCATTAACCCTCGTGGACAGGGATGGCGAGAACCTTGTGTAGACGGCTGCCTAGTTTCTGCAAAACTGGGAGATGGCACACAAACTTGAGCATTTTAGGGTATAGTCTTAGAGATGCTTGATGGTAGGCTCTCAGCAGCTGGCCTGGCTTTTTAGGATTGAGGAAAGGCATGTAATCTTAGAAATTCCTTCCTGGACCCAAGAGGAAACAAGAGGTGTGAAGCAGGTTCATCCGTAAAGAAATAATCTAAGCACCTATCAGCAGATGCACACATAAAGAAAACGTGATGTGTGTGTGTGTGTGTGTGTGTGTGTGAAGGGACTTCAGAAAGTTCATGGGACGTTCACATTACCTTTTAATTTCATTTTTATACATATCTTTTTGAAGCTTCCTTGTATATATACAGTGAAATATTTCTCATGCAACATCAATGAACTTGAAGGATGTTACGCCACATGAAATAAGCAGGCATGGAGACACATGCTGTAGGAACTGTCTTATATGTGAAATCTAAAAAAGTTGAATTCATAGAAGCAGAGTGGTAGGGGAATTACCAGAGACCAGGCATGGGGGAAGTGGGAGAGATTGTGGTCAAAGGGTAGAAAGTTTCACTTTTTTTTTTAAAGATTTTATTTATTTATTTGAGAGGTAGAGTTATAGACAGTGAAAGCAAGAGTCAGAGAGAGAGGTCTTCCGTCTGCTGGTTCACTCCCCTAATCCAAAGCCAGGAGCCAGGTGCTTTTTCTGGGTCTCCGAAGTGAGTGCAGGGACCCAAGGACTTGGGCCATCTTCTACTACTTTTCCAGGCCACATCAGAGAGCTGGATTGGAAGAGGAGCAGCCGGGACTAGAACTGGAGCCCACATGGGGTGCTGGTGCCGCAGGCGGGGGATTCATCTACTGTGTCACGGTGCCGGCCCTGGAAGTTTCACTTACAATGTCAGCAAGGTTTGGAGACACCATGGTTACTGCACTAAGTGCCTAGAAATACACACAGAAATTCAAGAAATAAGAAAAAGGAAAACGACATGACTCCCCCAAAGAAACACAGCACTTCAGTATTAGAGTGTAAAGATGAAGAGATTGAGGAGATGCCTGAGAAGGAATTCAAAAGATTGATCATAGGGTTACTCAGAGGCAATGAGAAGAAAATTCATGAGTTAAAGAAATTCATACATGACGTGGAGGAAAAGTTTTCCCATGAGATTGAGATTTTGAAGAGAAATCAAAGTGAAATATCAGAAATGAAGAATTCAATATGTCAAACAAAAACCACGTGGAAGCCTTAACAACAGACTTGGTGAGGCAGGAGAAAGAATATCTGAGTTAGAAGACAAATCCCTGGAAATGTCTCAGTTAGATTAGACCCCCCCAAAGAAGATGAAGTTATAAAAATTTAAAAAAATATTTGAGGGGCTGGCGCTGTGGCATAGCAGGTAAAGCCACTGCCTGCAGTGCTGGCAACTCATATGGGTGCTGGTTCAAGTCCCAGCTGCTCCACTTCCAATCCAGCTCTCTGCTGTGGCCTGGGAAAGCAGTAGAAGATGGCCCAAGTGCTTGGGCCCCCGTACCCGAGTGGGAAGATCCGGAGGAAGCTCCTGGCTCCTGGCTTCGGATCGGCTCAGCTCCGGCTGTTGTGGCCATTTGGGGAGTGAACCAGCGGTTGGAAGACCTCTCTTTCTCTCTGCCTCTCCTCTCTCTGTGTAACTCTGACTTTCAAATAAATACGTAAGTAATTTTTAAAAAAGAAATTTATAGACTCCTATCAAATGACCCATCATAGGGGTCTGAGGAATTCCTGAGGATGTGGAAGGACAGCATGGATTAGAAGGCCTATTCAGTGAGATAATTACAGAAAATTTCCCCAATTTGGAGAAAGAAAAGGGTGTCCAAGTAGAGGAAGCGCACAGAATTCCTAACAGACATGATCAGAAAAGATCTTTACCACGACACACTGTAGTTAAACTTTCAACAGTTTGACATAAAGAAAAGATTCTAAAATGTGCACAAGAGAAATGTCAGATTACTTTCAGAGGATCTCCATTTAGACTCATAGCTGATTTCTCACCAGAAGCCCAACAGGCTAGAAAAAGAGACATAGTCCAAGTTTTAAGAGAAACAAGCTGTTAACCCAGAATACTGCTCCCTGCAATGCTTGGCTCCCAGGGAGTGCATGAGCGAGCGTAGCTCTGGGGCTCATGCCCAAACTCTCCCACAGTTGCAGGATGCAGGGAATCTGCTTTGCCTCTCACGTTGCCCTGACTCAGTCTGATTGATTCTGGGAGCAACAGAACTGAGGACTGCTTCACGCCTTCTTCCTGCACTCTGCAGGAGTGGGAGAGGGGATGGAGGCCAGGTGGCTTCTCTTTTCCAAGCCCAGCAGTTGTTCAGATCACAGCCAGCTCCCCAGGCTGAAGTAAAAGTCCGTGGGTGACTGTGGCATGTGTCTCAGCTAGAACCGCGCATGGCAGAGCATACAGCAGTTTCTTCCTTCTTGACTTGATAAGATGGAAGCTCACCGATGGCAGCTGGCTGCACTGCACAGCTGACCACAGCAGGGTCTCTGTCTCCTCTCCTCTTGTGTCTCAGAGTCTCCATTGTTCTGTCACTTATCCACTGAAAATTTCCGTCAGTCAGACCCCTGGAGACCTGGTCTTTCCTTTGTTCTTTTTGTATCCCAGAGCAGCTGAAGTCAGCGTGCCTGTACCCTGTTCCGCCATCTTGGTTCTCTCTACATTTTGTTGATATAAGTTGATGAACATTTTGGGATTTTTCTACTTTTTGCCTATTCAGAATAATGCATTATGGACATTCGTGTACAAGTTTTTCTTGTGTTTTATATTCTCCGAGGTATGTTACTAGAAGTAGAATTGTGGAATCAAATAGTAATCAAAGAGTTTAACTTTTTGAGTGCTGTCAACTGTTTCCCAAAGTGGTCACTCTATTTTTTTTTAACTTTTATTTAATGAATATAAATTTCCAAAGTACGGCTTATGGATTGCAATGGCTTCCCCCCCATAACGTCCCTCCCACCCGCAACCCTCCCCTTTCCCATTCCCTCTCCCCTTCCATTCACATGAGGATTCATTTTCAATTCTCTTTATATACAGAAGATCAGTTTAGCATATATTAAGTAAAGATTTCAACAGTTTGCTCCCACACAGAAACATAAAGTGAAAAATAATCGATGATTTTTTAAATGATGATGAAATCAGATCAGACCTATTGTCATGTTTAATCCCAGTGAGAGTCAAGTTGGGAATTGATAATTTCTTCTTTTTTTTTTTTAACAGAAGATCAGTTTAGTATACATTAGGTAAAGATTTCAACAGTTTGCACCCCCATAGAAACACAAAGTGAAATATACTGTTTGAGTACTTGTTATAGCATTAAGCCTCAATGTACAGCACATTAAGGACAGAGATCCTACATGAGGAGTAAGTGCACAGTGACTCCTGTTGTTGACTTTACAAATTGACACTCCTGTTTATGGCATCAGTAATCTCCCTATGCTTCAGTCATGAGTTTCCAAGGCTATGGAAGCCCTCTGAGTTCTCCCACTCTTATCTTGTTTAGACAAGGTCATAGTCAAAGTGGAGGTTCTCTCCTCCCTTCAGAGAAAGGTACCTCCTTCTTTGAAGACCTGTTCTTTCCACTGGGATCTCACTCACAGAGATCTTTCATTTAGTTTTTAGTTTTTTTTTTTTTTTTTTTTTTTTTTTTTTTTTTTTGCCAGAGTGTCTTGGCTTTCCATGCCTGAAATACTTTCATGGGCTTTTCAGCCAGATTGGAATGCCTTTAGGGCTGATTCTGAGGCCAGAGTGCTGTTTAGGACATCCGCCATTCTATGAGTCTGCTGAGTATCTCGCTTCCCATGTTGGATCACTCTCCCCTTTATTTATTCTATCAGTTAGTATAAGCAGGTACTAGACTTGTTTATGTGCTCCCTTTGACTCTTAGTTCTTTCATTATGATCAATTGTGAACTGAAATTGATCACTTGGACTAGTGAGATGGCATTGGTACATGCCACCTTGATGGGATTAAATTGGAGTCCCCTGGTATGTTTCTAACTCTACCATTTGGGGCAAGTCAGCTTGAGCATGTCCCAAATTGTACATCTCTTCTCTCTCTTATTCCCACTCTTATGTTTAACAGGGATCACATTTCAGTTAAATTTCAACACTTAAGAATAACTGTGTATTAATTACAGAATTAAACCAGTCATATTAAGTAGAACAGACAAAAAAAACTACTAAGAGGGATAATGTATTAAGTTGTTCATTAACAGTCAGGGCTATGCTGATCACCGTTTCTCATAGTGTCCATTTCACTTCAACAGGTTTCCTTTTTGGTGTTCAGTCAGTTGTCACTGATCAGGGCGAACATATGGTATTTGTCCCTTTGGGACTGGCTTATTTCACTCAGCATGATGTGTTCCAGATTCCTCCATTTTGTTGCAAATGACTGGATTTCGTTGTTTCTTACTGCGGTATAGTATTCTAAAGAGTACATATCCCATAATTTCTTTATCCAGTCTACCGTTGATGGGCATTTAGGTTGGTTCCAGGTCTTGGCTATTGTGAATTGTGCTGCAATAAACATTAGGGTGCAGACCACTTTTTTGTTTGCCAATTTAAATTCCTTTGGGTAAATTCCAAGGAGTGGGATGGCTGGGTCGAATGGTAGGGTTATCTTCAGGTTTCTGAGGAATCTCCAGACTGACTTCCATAGTGGCTTGGCCAGTTTGCATTCCCACCAACAGTGGGTTAGTGTCCCTTTTTCCCCACATCCTCGCCAGCATCTGTTGTTGGTAGATTTCTGTATGTGAGCCATTCTAACCGGGGTGAGGTGAAACCTCATTGTGGTTTTGATTTGCATTTCCCTGATTGCTAGTGACCTTGAACATTTTTTCATGTGCCTGTTGGCCATTTGGATTTCCTCTTTTGAAAAATGTCTATTGAGGTCCTTGGCCCATCTCTTAAGTGGGTTGTTTGTTTTGTTTTTGGGTCACTCTATTTTATATTCTCCACATCCTTGATGATGGTCACTGTCGCTCCCCCTCTTCGCGGAGGAACGACACAGGACCCTGCGCTGTTCTTTTGTCTGCTCGGCCCTTCCCGAGTTTGCTGCTGGTTCTTCCTGGGTTGGCTACCGTCCCTTCCACCTCCGTGGAAGGGCGGTTCCCCCTGCCACTTTCCCCACTTCCGCAGGGGAGCGGCACACCGCCGGCCGGCTCTCTCGGGGGCTGCACAGGTGTTCCCTCAGATGTTCCTGGTGCATGTTGTCTCTCTCCTCCTTTATAGTCCTCTTCCGCCAATCCCAACTCTGCTACCCACACGCCGAGTACGCTGCTCTCCTCCAATCAGGAGCAGGATCAGCTCCTGGAGGTCATCACTCAAGTTGGCAAGAGGCAGCTGCGTAGAAGCTGTTTTCTCCTCTCCCAGCGCCATATTGTGGGAGAGCAGATGCATAGAATAAGTCTTAATTGCAGTAACTTAGTCTAGTCCGAGTTGCTCCCAGTTGCTCCCCACAGTCACTATCCCTTACTTCCCTCTTACTTGGAAGCCCTGAAAACACACCTTCACTAATTTCCCGCCATGGCCTACAAGAAATCTTTTTAAATATTTTGTCTAGGTTTTATAATTTAAGTGAAATAATCAATATCAACTTCTCTGAAAGACTGCTTTTAGAAGCCTTTAAATGCACTTTCAAGTGAAAAAAACAAGGAAAATAAAAGAGATCAAGGATTCGTTTCTATAGGCAACCTGTCGCTCCCCCTCTTCGTGGAGGAACGACACAGGACCCTGCGTTGTTCTTTCGTCTGCTCGGACCTCCCCGGGTTTGCTGCTGGTTCTTCCCGGGTTGGCTACCAACCCTTCCACCTCCATGGAAGGGCGGTTCCCCCTGCCACTTTCCCCACTTCCGCGGGGGAGCGGCACACCGCCGGCCGGCTCTCTCGGGGGCTGCACAGGTGATCCTTCAGATAGATGTTCCTGGTGCATGTTGTCTCTCTCCTCCTTTATAGTCCTCTTCCACCAATCCCAACTCTGCTACCCACACGCCGAGTACGCTGCTCTCCTCCAATCAGGAGCAGGTCCTACAGTTTATTGGTTGAACTGGAGGCAGCTGTGTAGAAGCTGTTGCCTCCTCTCCCAGCGCCATATTGTGGGAGAGCAGATGCATAGAATAAGTCTTAATTCGAGTAACAGTCTAGTCTGAGTTGCTCCCAGTTGCTCCCCACAGCAACCTTCTGCCTTTTCTGTGTAATTCAGGTTCAGGTATAAATATTTATACGTTTTTGGGAACAATAAGCAGGTTGGAGAGTAGCTGCTGTTGGATTAGTAACAGAAAGTCTTCAGAATTGATACTGATTTTTTTTAGGGTGTGCTATTCTGCAATGCTTGAAATGTCTAAAGTGGAACCCAAAATGTGAATGTGATCATAACATACCCTGAGGACTCTAGATTTTTCTGGAATTTTCTAATAACAGAAGTGTTTAATGTCTACTCTTATCTTTGCTCATGCCTAGTCTAGTACCTTGAATATCACCGACAACATCTCTCTCATTTATTGCCCCAGGCAATGATGGAAGAAGCACTAACCAGAAAGATTCTACCTGAAACAAAGGTTCTTGCTCCTCTATCTAAAATTCCCACTGCTGTTCAAATCTTCCTCTAAGTTGGCGGCCCTTGCTGTTTGCCCTGCCGTGAAATGTTTCCATTCGTCTCCTGCCTGATCTTCCTGACCGAGAGACTCTGAGAATGGAGTCTCACCTGTCAGCACTTCCTGAGCTGGTTTGTGTGCTCCCTTGATGGATGCTTAATGTCTACATCCTCAGTCTGATTTCAAGCTAGTTTATATCTTTTCTTACCAAAATGCGGTGTTATTTCTTGTGCTCTGGGCTCCGTGTAGATGGTAAATTTCTTCAAGAAAATGGCTTTATCATCTACATATTTTGTGCCTACCTTAGATTTTTTAAAAAATATTTTATTTATTTGAGAGGTAGAGTTACAGACAGTGAGAAGAGAGACAGAGAGAGAGGGAGAGAGAGAGAGAGAGGTCTTTCATCCGCTGGTTCACTCGCCAGATGGCCGCAATGGCTGGAGCTGCGCCGATCCAAAGCCAGGAGCCAGGAACTTCTGGGTCTACCAAGTGAGTGCAGGGGCCCAAGGACTTGGGCCATTTTCTACCGCTTTCACAGGCCACAGCAGAGAGCTGGATTGGAAGTGGAGCAGCTGGGATTTGAACCGGCACCCATATGGGATGCTGGTGCCACAGGTAGAAGATTAACCTCCTGGGCCATGGCACCAACTCGCTGCCTTAGATTTTGACATAGTCTATTCACCCACAGCCGTTCCTTCAATGTGGTCACCAGCTAAATTCCAGCTTCAAATAACGTGTTAAAAGTTTCTGTATGTAGAATTTTTCAAAGTATTTCCCGCAAATGTAACTGGTTTTTCAACTTCAAATGAATCCTTCAATGATCAAGTTGAAGTGCAAACATTGCTTAAAGGGCGCTATAGATAGTGCAGGTGCCAGTTACACTTGCCATGCTACAGAACGTTTGACAGCATTTTCCCATGATCCTTAGCTTTGGGGATTGGCAATTGCCAATGGTGAAGTAGTCTGTATATTAAATTTTAGGGTGTGAGAACTCATGGCACTAAGTTTTTAGAAACAGGGTTAGTGGTGTGGTATGGATGTGGCCGTTTCCTAGAGAAGAGCTGGACCTGAGTGAGGGTGGTGGCGTGGCAAGCCTGGGGTGGTGGTGGTGGTGGTGGTCATTCTGCCAGGTAAGCAACCTTCATATGTGATCCATTAATCTTTTGCCTTTGGCCTTGCTCTGAGCAGATTAATTATAGTACAAAAATGTGGACATTTTGTAATGGGACTCAATTTATTCTGAAAATTGAGGGCTGTGTTGTGAATATTTTTCTTCTTGTGTTTCCTGACAAGACTTCAAATTGGGAGATAAAAATAAATGTTAGGGATATCTAGAAATTTGTCCTAGAAATTGAAAATGATCACCGGCTCTCTGAATTGATTCCTGCTCACAGGGAGCTCCAGTCCTCACTCTCTCTGCACGGAGCCTTCCTCCTGGCAGAGATTAATGCCCCTTCATTTTTCATCCCAAAGATTAAAGAGGATGTATAAATATGAAACGTTTGCTTTTCATTAATCAAAGTTTTAATTCATCTTCTCGATAGAAATCAGAGGACAAATTGCTGTGTCAGAATTGGAATTATTTAATACAATGAAAGTGAGGCAGGCAGCTTTATTTTAAATAAGTAAAGTATTTAATGTGCAAGTATTCATTTTTGTGCTAACTGAGGAATTTCTGTCATCTGTGATGATCTTTCTGCCCTAAGCATCATTTTTGTTCCTGTATCAACCTGCACTTTCTCTTGGTGAGGAGACAAGGGTATTTACTTGGAAGATGTAGCTACTTGGGTTGGGGAGAGAAACAATGCCCAGGAGAAGGAAACAGAGCTAAATTGTTGTGATCATAAATTAGAATGATAGTGCTGTAAAACACATTAGAGGTGACCTACTCATGATCCTTAGTGTTGTGGGTGAGGAGCGCAGATCTGGAGTGGTATTGGATTTACACACGGTCACACCACCAGATGACTGAGCACCCCCTTACGCTCACAATCCACATTGTGCTCACACTGCTCTTCAATAATGCGGACTCGGCCCCAGGGGCATAGAGAAAGGGCTCATCCTTAGGGTGTCCCATAGCCAAAGGAAACCAGGGTGTTTCTGTTGAGTTTTTAAAGATCTTTTGGACTGGGGCTGGCCCTGTGGCGCAGTAGTTTAATCCTCTGCCTGCGGCGCCGGCATCCCATATGGGCGCCAGTTCTAGTTCTCGCTGCTCCACTTCTGATCCAGCTCCCTGCTATGGCTTGGGAAAGCAGTGGAAGATAGCCCAAGTCCTTGGGCCCCTGCACCCACATGGCAGACCTGGAGGAAGCTCCTGGCTCCGATCAGCACAGTTCCGGCTGTTGTGTCCATTTGGGGAGTGAACCAACGGAAGACCTCTCTCTCTGGCTCTCCCTCTCTCTGTCTGTAACTCTACCTCTCAAATAAATAAATAAAATCTTTTAAAAATAATCTTTTGGACAAAGTAACTAGAAGGTCAAATTGAGCATCTACCCAAGAGCCTCACTCTCAGGCAGGAAGTCGGCCAGCTCCCCTGTAGCTACCTGTTCTCACCTGCTGAGCAAGATCCCATCTGTTAGACCAGGAATGCGGCTCCAGCAGGGTTTCCCCAGAGGCCCAGGTGCAGCTAAATGCAACACTGATTCTAACATTGCTGCATATTTTGCTGACTAGAGCCAGGTGGTTTTGGCATTGTATATAAAGGCCAGGTGGTTAAAAGGTGGGATGTTTGCTATTTTTTAAAGTTTCTATAGTTTATAGGTTTTTGTTTATTTGAAAGGCAGAATGAGAGAGAGAGAGAGAGAAAGAGAGAGAGAGAGAATCTTCCATGTACTGGTTCACTCCCCAAATGCCCACAACAGGTAGGGCTGGGACAGGCTGAATTCAGCCAGGAACTTGGACCTCAATCTGATTTTCCATGGAGGAATCCAACTGCTAGTGTCTTACCTGCTGCTTCCCAGGGTGTGTATTAGCAGGCAGCTGAATTGGAAGCAGAGGTGGACTTGAACCCAGATACTCAAATATGGGATGCAGGCATCCCAAGTGGTAGCCTAACTTGCCATGTTGCAACACTTACCCCAGGATGTTTCATATTTTAAAGTCAATGAAAATTGCAAAAGCTACATGTGTTGGTTGAAAACACTTAAACATTTTTGAGTACATTTCCTCTTACTGCACTTTTCTTTTCTCCCTTTTCTCTCCTTCCTTCCTTCCTTCCTTCCTTCCTTCCTTCCTTCCTTCCTTCCTTCCTTCCTCTCCACCACTTTCTTTCTCTCATTTATTTTTTGCTCCAGGGCACCTACTGGGATCCGATTGGTGACGTTCCAGGCTATCTTTCTCTGTGTACGTAAAATTAGGATTTTATTTTGTTCTCACAGAAGTGAGCTGAATTCTGCATTCTTGCCTCTTGCCTTTTTATTCTCAATGGTCTTTCTTGGATTGCACTTGATGTCTCAGTTACAAAATGTTTCCCAGTGAGACTTCTCTACCAACCACGGTTTTTATAAGCCAGCTATAGGAAGCAAAGCTACTACGAATAAAAACGGAAATTTCTCAGATTGTCTTCTTTCTTTCTTTCTTTCTTGACAGGCAGAGTGGACAGTGAGAGAGAGAGACAGAGAGAAAGGTCTTCCTTTTCCGTTGATTCACCCCGCAAATGGCCGTTGCGGCCGACGCACCACGCTGATCCGAAGCCAGGAGCCAGGTGCTTCTCCTGGTCTCCCATGCGGGTGCAGGGCCCAAGGACTTGGGCCATCCTCCACTGCACTCCGGGCCACAGCAGAGAGCTGTACTGGAAGAGGAGCAACCGGGACAGAATCCGGCGCCCTGACCAGGACTAGAACCCGGTGTGCCAGTGCCGCAGGCCGAGCATTAGCCTAGTGAGCTGCGGTGCCGGCCCAGATTGTCTTATTTCACTTAACAAAATGAGCTCCGGTTCCATCAAAGTTGTTGCGAATGACAGGATGTCAGCGTTTTGTTGTGGCTGGGTAGTATTCCACTGTGTAGATGTGCCGAATTTTCTTCATCCATCCATTCATCAGTGGGTGGGCACTTAGGTTCCTTCCCATCCAGGGTTCTTCTTTGTACTTCATTTCAGGGTTTTACCCTGTGTACTATGCATCTTATGATAAAACGGTGCCCTATGCCCCTTTCCCCTACCTTCTTGTGAAGTTTCTTTGAAGTTGCAGCCTTGATGCTTATAAAATTCATGAAACTACTTTTTTTTTTAAACATTTTACATTATTAAACAGAGTATGATTCATTGACCTTCTTTCATTCCTCTCCATTCCCACCAAATTCTGACCCTTTAGTCCTATTGAGGCTAAAACACAGATAACATGGCCTTTAAAGAAAGCATGCAGAAGGGCCGGTGCTGTGGTGTAGTGGGTAAAGCTGCTGCCTGCAGTGCCAGCATCCCATATGAGCACCGGTTTGAGTCCTAGCTGCTCCACTTCCAATCCAGCTCTCTGCTGTGGCCTGGGAAAGCAGTAGAAGATGACCCAAGTCCTTGGGCCCCTGCACCCATGTGGAGACCTGGAAGAAGCACCTGGCTCCTGGCTTTGGATCGGCACAGTTCCGGCAGTTGTGGCCAATTGGAGAATGAACCAGCGGATGGAAGACCCCTCTCTCTCTGCCTCTCCTTTTCTCTCAACTCTGACTTTCAAATAAATAAATAAATCCTTTTTAAAAAAGGGAGATGCATTGAACAAAGTTTGGAGTGGAGGCAGAAAGCACAATTACTTCTGAGTCCAATGAGAGGTGGAGCTGCTTTGAACTAGAGTGGTAGTCATAGACACAGAGATACATGCTCGTGTAGGACTTCATGTGATCATTTAGTGGTGGAATCATCAGGACGTGGTGATCCACTGTGTTGAGCAGTAAGGGAGAGAGAATTACTAAGGTTCACTCCCAAGTTTCTGGCCCTGGATGAATGTGGTGCAATTTTTGAGACATGGAAGGCTAGACAGGGAGCAGAGTGTGGTATTATAAAATGCAAGATTTCAGGGCTGATATTGTGGTGTAGTGGGTAAAGCCACTGCCTGCAAAGCCAGCAAGCATCCCATATGGGCGCTGGTTTGGGATACAGCTGCTCCACTCCCAATCCAGCTCCCTGGTAATGTGCCTGGGAAAGCAATGGGAGATGGCCCAAGTGCTTGGGTCCCTGAACCCACATGGGAGATCCAGAAGAAGCTCCTGACTCCTGATTTCAGTCTGGCCAGGGGGCAGCTGTTGTGACCCTCTGTGGAGTGAGCCAGAGGATGGAAGAACTCTCTCTCTCTGTGTCTCTTCCTCTCTCTGTGTAACTCTGCCTTTCAAATAAATAAATAAGTAGATCTTTTAAAAATGCAAGAATTCAGTTTGAAACATGTTCAATATGAGCTAACTGTGCCACTCAAGCAGAATTCTTTTTTCTTTTTCAAAATATTTATTTATTTTCACTGATTTAAAAGGCAGAATAGCAGAGAGGAAGAAATCTTCTACCTGCTGGTTCACTTCCCAAATGATTTCAACAGCCAGGGCTGGACTAGGCTGAAGCCAGGATCCCAGAACTCCATCCAAGTCTCCCACATCCAAGTCTGCTCATACACTTGAGCCATCATCTGTTGCCTCCCAGGTACACAAGTAGAAATCTTGATCAGAGGAGTGGAGTAGCCAAGACTCAAATCTGCACTCCTCTGTGGGATATGAGTCTCTGGCTTAACCTGCTGCACTACAATGCCTGCCCTTCGGAGGAACCTTTAAGAAGGAAAGTGAAGATATAAGCCTGGATCCTAAAAACAGAAGTCACTCGGGAGATGGAGTTTGACTTATTTCCTATTCCATTAGAGAGAATAGATTTGCGACTTGTAGTCAAGCTTTAGGTGTCTGACAACCAAACACACTCACCCTTGCAAGGTGTTATGGGATATTTTTTTGACAGGCAGAGTGGACAGTGAGAGAGAGAGACAGAGAGAAAGGTTTTCCTTTTTCCGTTGGATCACCCCCCAGATGGCCGCTACAGCTGGTGTGCTGCGCCGATCTGAAGCCAGGAGCCAGGTGCTTCCTTCTGGTCTCCCATGAGGGTGCAGGGCCCAAGGACCTGGGCCATCCTCCACTGCACTCCGGGCCACAGCAGAGAGCTGGACTGGAAGAGGAGCAACCAGGACAGATCTGGCACCCCAACTGGGACTAGAACCCGCTGTGCCAGTGCCGCAGGCGGAGGATTAGCCTAGTGAGCCGTGGCACCGGCCTGTTTATGGGAGCTTTAACCAGATCTTTAGGCAAAAGAACAGCTGAGTTAACAATGAATTTTGTTTGAGCTCTCAGTCTTATGCTAGGCTTCTATTTAAAAAATTACTTATTTGAAAGGCAGAGCTACAGAGAGGCAGAGGCAGAGAGAGAGAGAGAGGTCTTCCATTCACTGGTTCACTCCCCAAATGGCCACAATGGCTGGAGCTGCGCCAGTCTGAAGCCAGGAGCCAGGAGCTTCTTCCAGGTTTCCCATGCAGTGCAGGGACCCAAGCACTTGGGCTATCTTCTACTGCTTTCCCAGGCCATAGCAGAGCGCTGGATCGGAATTGGAGCAGCCGGGACTCAAACCATATGGGATACCGGCACAGCAGCCGGCAGCTTCACCAGCTACACCACAGCGCCGGCCCCACTAAGCTGCTGCTGCTTCTTCTTCTTCTTCTTCTTCTTTCTTTCTTTCTTTCTTTTTTTTTTTTTTTGACAGGCAGAGTGCACAGTGAGAGAGAGAGATAGAGAGAAAGGTCTTCCTTTTGCCGTTGGTTCACCCTCCAATGGCCGCCACAGCTGGCGTGCTGCAGCTGGCACATCGCTCTGATCCGATGGCAGGAGCTAGGTGCTTCTCCTGGTCTCCCATGGGGCACAGGGCCCAAGTACTTGGGCCATCCTCCACTGCCCTCCCTGGCCACAGCAGAGAGCTGGCCTGGAAGAGGGGCAACCGGGACAGAATCTGGCGCCCCGACTGGGACTAGAACCCGGTGTGCCGGCGCCGCAAGGCAGAGGATTAGCCTAGTGAGCCACGGCGCCAGCCCCCACTAAGCTTCTAATAATGAAGATCAACCAGCAACTACTAGGGCAGTCCAAAAAGTTCACGGGAAATGGAATTTTAAAATGTTTATTTTGGTGCCCCAAATTTTGATATCCATACATATGCAGTGTCTTTGAAAAATTCACGAAAAATATGTAATAGGAGAAAAAGCATGCCTGGCTTTCAAAAATTTTTGTTGCCAAATAAACTTATTTTCCACGAACCTTTTGGGGTACTCTCATAAATGTTGTAGACACTCTGGTTGACAAAACTCTCAAAATACATGCAAACTTCTACTTTTTTTGTACATCTTCATTGTTACAGTCCTAGTCTAGGAAACTAATATTTCATCTGGATTAATGCCACGGGCTTCTTGTGTCTCTTGGTGGAGATGTCAACGTGGCAGCTGGATGTATGGTTGGGGGTCAGGAAGGAATCTGAGAATAGAGCTGTAAATTTCGAGTCCTTGGATGAGCTAGGAGTTAGCAGGCAAGCACACAGGAGTGGAGGTGTTTACAGAAAGGGGAGAAGGTGCCAAAGAGCAGGAGCCTGGGAAAGTATCAGTTTGGAGAACTGCAATGAGAAAGAAAACTAACGTTAATTGGGTATAATTCTTGGCCAAGATAAATGCTGATACAATAGAGAAGATGAGTGATCTAAGGGGACAAAATTAGGTCTTTAAAAATAAGATAGCACATTGTTTTTTTTTTAAAGATTTATTTATTTATTTGAAAGTAAGAGTTACACACAGAGAGAAGGAAAGGCAGAGAGAGAGAGAGAGAGAGAGAGAGAGAGAGAGAGGTCTTCCATTCATTGGTTCACTCCCCAATTGGCCACAACAGCCGGAGCTGCGCTTATCTGAAGCCCGGAGCTAGGAGCTTCTTCCGGGTCTCCCATGCAGGTGCAGGGGCCCAAGGACCTGGGTCATCTTCTACTGCTTTCCTAGGCCACAGCAGAGAGCTGGATCAGAAGAGGAGCAACCAGGTCTCGAACCAGCACCCATATGGGATGCCAGCACTGCAGGTGGCGGCTTTAACCGCTGTGCCACAGCACTGGCCCCAGCACATTGTTATTAAATCAGTGTGGCCTGAAATACATGTGGATTGAGCAGGTAGTTTGGGGTACATAAGAGAAATCAGAGCTTAGAAATGAGGGTACCCTGCATGAAGTATTTTGATTTGTGATTTAGTTAGTCTGAATCTATGTTAAAGGAAGTGTGGGTGATGATGAGAGAAACACTCAGCAAAGAATTATTTAGAGCCTGTTATGTAAATTCTGAGATACAAAAGGTGCTGGCTTTTGAGATGATCATCTGATATGGGAAATGAGATACACAAACCAATAATTACAGCACAAAGTGGAGTGTGAAGCCACAGGTGTGTGTGTGTGTGTGTGTGTGTGTGTGTAGCAGCTAGGACTCCAGCTGGCACTGTGATATGGGATGGCATCACAAGCCGGGGCTTAACCTACTGTGTCACCACGCTGGCCCCACTATAGGGCTTCGAGGTCAGGGGATGGGGAAAGTGACGATGTTCCAGGAAGGGCAGGTGCAAAATGAAAGCATACAGTTTATGTGAATATGTGAGTGAGTTTCTTGTCAATGCAAAAGGAGGAGAAAGGGCTGAAACTGTCAAAGGATCAGTGTTGTGGTGTAGCAGGTTAAACCACTGCCAGCAATGCCAGCGTCTCATATGAGCACTTGGAGTCCAGCTGCACCGCTTACCATACAGCTCCCGGGAAAGAAGTGGAACATGGCCCAAGTGCTTGGGTCTCTGCCACCCACATGGGAGTCCCGGATGGAGTGCTTGGCTCCTGGCTTTGGCCTGGCCCATACCTGGCCACTGCGGCCATTTGGGGAGTGAACCAGGGAAAGACCTCTCTCTCTCTCTCTCTCTCTCTCCTTTTCTCTGTAACTCTGCCTTTCAAATAAATCTTTAAAAGATTATCAGTGTAGTATATGGTGGGTTCAGAAATGGATGAAGATGGAGTTTGTGAGTAAATGAACTCTAACAAAATCCAGTGATTACAGATCCAAACTTAGAACAAATAAACTATGGCTGACAAATAAGCTATGGTTGAGTTAAGCATTTTACCACGTAATATTTGATTTCATGAAAGAATTCTCCATAGAATAAGCAGGCGGTATGCTCTCTGCAAAGATGATGGAGAATTTTATTTAAATTGTTCATTTACCCTAGTAGTTAGGTGGCCATGTCCCACATCTGAGACCCAACTCTAGCTCCCAACTCCAGTTTCCTGATAAGACAGCCTCTAGAAAGCAGCACCTGATGGCCCAAGTAATTGGGTTCCTGTCACCCATGTGGGACTCTTGAATTTAGTTCTGGCCCAATGTGGAGTGAACCAGCAGATGGGAGCTCTCGCTCTCTGATTCTCAAATAAATAAGCACCAATGAAAAGAAGTTATTTATTTATTTTTTGACAGGCAGAGTTAGACAGAGAGAGAGAGAGAGACAGAGAGAAAGGTCTTCCTTTTTCCGTTGGTTTACCCCCCAAGTGGCTGCTACAGCCGGCGCATTGCGCTGATCCGAAGCCAGGAGCCAGGTACTTCCTCCTGGTCTCCCATGCGGATGCAGGGCCCAAGCACTTGGGCCATCCTCCACTGCCTTCCCGGGCCACAGCAGAGAGCTGGACTGGAAGAGGAGCAACCTGGACAGAATCCGGTGCCCCAATGGGGACTAGAACCCAGGGTGCCAGCGCCGCAGGCGGAGGATTAGCCTAGTGAGCTGCGGCACTGGCGAAAAGAAGTTATTTTAAGAAATGCTCTATGTATAACTCTTTAACTCTCGGATGAAGCAAGGTCCACGTTTCAACCACAAGCCAACACCAGCACTTTTGTTTTCCCCCTTGGTGCTTGTAACTATGTTGCTACAGCTCATTCCCTGCAACCTAGGGCACATACAAAGCAGATTAAACATGAAGGTAATGAGTACAGATTAATAGTCTGAGCAGGTAGCTGGCGGGTGCGTTGGGGGAAGTTCATGGCTTTGTTTCCAGGCGAAGGTCACTGTGATAATGCTGGTTAAAACCTGCCCAGGGAGGCAGACTGCTTTTATCTGTGCTGCTCAGCACACTCACACACTGGTCTGGTGCTTGTTTATTAATTCTCCCTTAAACCTGGATAATGCTATAAAGCGTAAAGCTTGAAATCAAAAAATTGTGGACTCTACTCTGAAATCGTGACAATAGATCTTCAAGGAGAAGTGAAGGCAGAATGGAGTTTGGCAAAGCTAGCCATTTTTTTTAGCTAGAAAAATTGGAGATTCATAAGGTAAAACAAAAAAGTCTATGACAGGGTCTTTAGAAATTTGTGGAAATGCACGTTATGGAAAAAGCTATTCATGGATTTCAGGGTTTTTTTGCACCTAAATAGACTTATCTTGTAATCTCATTTTCTGTGAACTTTTGACATCCTCTCATAGTTTGGTAGACTGAGATTGAGAACAAAAGAGGAAAAAGGAAATAGGATCTTCATATTCATTTCATGACTTAGGGGTCTAATTAAAATTTCCAAATTGGGGCTAGCATTCTGAAGTGGGGTGTGTTTTTGGGAGTACAGATTTATGTCTCTCCTTTGACACCTGTCTACCATAAGATATACTGCATCCTGTGTGTCAGTGTGTGTGTGTGTGCATTTAAAGCTTTTGCTAAATTGGATTTTTTTTGTGGCAATCTTACAGGAGGATTTGTGGAATCCTTTCCAGATATGATATTACATTATTGTAAAAGCTCTGCTCCTCTTATCTGTGTGGGCAGAAGGGTCACAATGGACTGCATATGAGGATTAGAATCAGCCTGCCCTGGGGCAGAATAAACCAGATGGATTACACAAAACATTTTAACAAATGCCGGAGGTCCTGGCTTGCCTTTATCTTTTACCTCTGAGATTTCAGAAAATGTTCTGAGAACATCATTTTGGTGGAAAGCAGAGATCAGATAGAAAAATTCCCACAGCCACGAAGGCCGGACTTATGTAAAGCGTTCATCTTCATCTCAAGAACCGATTAAATAAATCCTTTTCTTTAAAAGACAAATAAGAATAGAAATGCTCTGAGCTTCTCCTGCGTTGGGGAATGAGGCTGACTCGAGTTTCTGCCCCGTGCTCTTCTCCCGCCTCTGTCATTCAAAGGAGCTCGTTTTTCTTCCCCGGCTATCCTTTGGAACTTGCAATCCGGTGTCTGCACAGTCTCCAGCCACACTTCTGAGCTCGCCTCACATCCTGGGGACATCCTGCCACCTGCCTCACTCCAATTGCCAGTCTCTGTTCAGTTGCCTCTCTTCCTTATGGGCTAAAGCGTTATGTGGTTGATTTGGTACTGCTGAACCCACTGTGCGAAAATATTAACTCAAGATATTTTAAAAGCATGATCTGGGATGAATGCGACACTCTCCCTCCAACATTTTATTTTATTTTTTTAAAATATTTGTTTATTTGAGTTACACAGAGAGAGAAGGAGAGGCAGAGAAAGAGAGAGGGAGAAAGAGAGAGAGAGGTCTTCCATCCACTGGTTCACTCTCCAGTTGGCCACAAAGGCTGGAGTTGTGCCGATCCAAAGCCAGGAGCCAGGAGCTTCTTCAGGTCTCCCACGTGGGTGCAGGGGCCCAAGGACTTAGGCCATCTTGTACTGCTTTCCCAGACCACAGCAAAAAGCTGGATCGGAAGTGGAGCAGCTGGGGCTCAAACGGGCGCCCATATGGGATACTGACACTGCAGGAGATGGCCTCACCCACAAAGTCACTGCACCGGCCCCCTGCCAACATTTTATAGCCAAAGAACTCCCTTGGCTTGCCAGTGCCCCTGGAGGATTATCATCAAAGGCACCTCTGCTACCCTAGTTAGAAGAGACAGGTGTTTTCTGTGTCACTAAGGTAGTAGTAATTTATAAGTAATTAACTGATAGTACTTCATTTCTTATTAGGTTATAAGTAGCTTAGGTATTAATGAGGTTTTAATGAGAGACATTTTTAATTATTTTTTAAAGATTTACTTATTTATTTGAAAGGCAGAGTTACAGAAAGGCGGAGGTAGAGATAGAGAGAGAGACAGAGAGAGACACACAGAGAGAGAAAGGTCTTTCATCCGCTGGTTCACTCCCCAATTGGCTGCAATGGCTGGAGCTGCACCAGTCCAAAGCCAGGAGCCAGGAATTTCCTCTGAGTTTCCCACATGGATGCAGGGGCCCAAGGACTTGGGCCATCTTCCACTGCTTTCCCAGGCCACAGCAGAGAGCTTGATCAGAAGTGGAGCAACCGGGTATCAAACCGGTGCCCATATGAGATGCCAGCATTGCAGGTGGCAGCTTTACCTGCTGCGCCACAGAGCCAGCCCCCTCTTTTTTACAACTCCAAATTCCAATGAGCAGCTTATGACTTTTCAAGGAGGTAGAAGAATTTACCGAGGTGAGAGAAATGAAGTTTGGCTAGGAAGTGATGGGGATGGGGAAAAGGAGTGAGAAGGAGTCAGCCTCAGGTGCACGCTTCTGGAAGCTTCCCTTGGGGAGCGGGGAGCAGCTGGCTCACTGTTGAGCAAAGAATATGAATGGGCCTGAGCAGAGCAGAGCTGTGCCCAAGCCAAGCCCACAGGAGCAGGGAGCTCAGGTGTTCCGCAAATCAAAGAGGAGCTGAAGTTGCGGAGGAGAGTGTGGGAAGCAGAGAAGCACGGAGTCTTCAGGGAAGACTTAGCACTTAGGGTTGTTTGTCAGGCAGCACACAGCAGCCAACCATCGTACCTTGCGTCCTGGACAGAAGTCAAAAAAAAGGGTTCCTGTTCATCCCCTCACGCAGACCCGGGAGTGGCGTTGGACAGGGAGCGTTGTCTAGTACCCAGATTCTTGAGTTTGCCTCCATAAAGAATTCAGGAATGAGTTGGGAGAGTTGCGGGCAGCAAGCAGTCATTGAAAAAGTTATTGAAAAAACGAAGGTGCACTGTACTCCACAGAGTGTGGACTCACTCGGAAGGGGGTGGCCTCATCTCTGAATGGTGTTTAACAGTCTATGGGTTGTTCAATGAAAACAGAGATTGCAGTCTAATGAAGGGGAGGAATATTCATGGTTTTTCTTGGAAGTATATGGAAATTTCCTGGAATCTAACTAGCATCCGTTTTTACTTCTTATGTGGTGGGCATGGTCTGATGTTTCCTATCTTGGTGGTTGGTGGGTTTGTCATTTATCAGGCTAATGTGTTCACAATGAGTGAATAATGTAGATCAAGCTAGGTCAGACTTGGTCCTCTAAACTGGTATGAACCTGGTCTGGGGGATGTAAGCAGGGGGATACCTAGGAGGGAGGGGCCCTTCTCCTGTGCTGCAGCTATGTCTACACTGCCCAACGCCCCCTTCCGCACAGCAGAAAACCACAGCTTCCACGGATGTACTGCTTAGAACCAGCACCAGAAAACAGTATTCAACATGGATGGTGACACATACTGGCAATGACCTTCAGCTAAGTACAAGGTCATTATAATAAAATGACCAAGGCCAACTCTCTCACTCCCATCAGGCACCTGTTGCAGTGACATTTCCAAGATTTCCACAAAAAGGACAATACTGAAGTGTTGTCCCACACTCCACTCTTTTGACTATAAACTTAAGCACCACTCCAGACATCACCCCCTGTACTTCCAGTTCACAGAGAGGGGTGGCCCTGAGCCTGAGTGGGCACAGCTCTTTCTTGAGCTTGCTTCTCTGCTGACAGTTATCTATGTCTTGTCCTTGAATTCCTTCTTGTGTCAGGGACAAGAGCTGGACCCAGCAACCTGACAACAGCCGTGGTGAGGAAGCCAAGAGGCTGCAGCAGGAGTTGGACGCCCACCCAGATACTGACTGGTGAGTTTTTCTCTGATATTTTTACCTCCCTCATGCTTGGGGGTCTTGCTTTCATTCTGTCTTTCTCTTCTTCTTCACTCCATTCTGACCCACTATGGACTAACCCCTCCTAACCCAGCTGTGTCTGCTCCCTCCAGCTACTGGTGGAGTTGGGAAGGCTAAGAGACGACACTCTGCACAGCAGACACTTTGGGGCCTTTTACAAAGAAGGTTTATGAGAGTGGCTGGGACTTGCTTGCAAGCTGTGCAGTGTCTAGAGGGCCTCCCTGTTTCTATTTCTATTAAACCGCTAGCCTTTTGTTCATTTGGGATGGCACCACAGTGTATATTTTTTCACCCTTACCAATGAGATAGTTTGTCTCTGTAAGTAAGCATCTGCCTGTGTATGGCAAAGAAATTCCACCCTCTGTGGAAAACCCGTCAGCATATGGCCACCCTTGTGTTACTGCCTCCAAAGCTACATGATCCGAGACTCCTCCATTCGAGGTTCTCTTTCCTTTGACGTTTGTTACAGTGTTGTCCACCATAGTGGCAACTCCCAAAATTAGGGATCTGGACATTGTCTTCAAATATGACTGCCGGGTGCTCTAAATACTCCATTCAAAGTTCCTCTGTCTTCTTCAAAAGAAGGACCATTTACCCTGGCTCAACTGTCAACTTCCAGGATTATTTTAACAGTCATATCAGACCACTACTGCTTGGGCTTGAAGTTCCAAGCAGGCTACTGCCTTACTGAAATGTGACAACTGAAGCCTAAAATTGCTTGTGACAACCCTGAACTGTTATGGACTCCCTCCTCAAAGAAGCTGCAGGAGCTGCAGACACCTGGGCAGAATGAAGGGACCCAAGGGTGCTTGGGTGCCCTGGGACCTACCTGCAATCTGGGACACAGGCCTGAATCAGCCGGGTATGCCTGGGGGCTGAAAGGCTTGGTTGAAATCCTGGAATGTCAGCTCTGATCTAGTCCACTGCCTCATAGAGAGCCCAGGACTGCAGGTGCCTGGGCAAGACAGAGTGCTCTTAGAGCCATGGCCCACTCACTCATTCCCCTGTCTTTCTTTTCTCTTCTTAGGCCATGATGAGACTTTTCTTTTATCCAAGCTGGGATCCAGAAGCTCAATCCAGGTCTCCCATATAGGGATCTATCGACTTGAGCTATCACCTCCTAGGGTGCATATTATCAGGCAGTTAGAACTGGGAGCGCAGCTAGGACCCTATCCAAGGCACTTGGATATGGGATGTGGGCATCCCAAGCAGTGATGTAACTATCGCATCAAATGCTCAATCTTATCTTTTAATTCCATTTATCCATGTACTTTTTGGAATACTGATATAAATATGCCCAAAACTTGTTGGAGGAGTTTTCTATAGAACCCCAAAAGTGAGTCTGCTTGCCTTGTGCACAGACAGCCCCTCACTGACAGGGGAATGGCCCTCCTCTGATTGGTTCAATGAAATTGCGTCTTTTAGGGAATTTTGATGTGGGTAAAATGGGCTCAGTCAGTCTGCAGGACACGTGCGGGTTGTAGTTACTGCTTCCTTGGGGCCTGTGGTTCTTGGAAAAGAACCTCATCCAGACAAGACTGAACACCAAGATGTTACCTATAGAGGAGATAAATGATCTCGTGAGTCTGGTGATCAGGCACATTTGCAGGGCCAGCTGGCCCACTCCCTCAATTCAGTGAGCTGATTTTAGTAAGAGGTTGATTTGCAATCGTAAAAGCAGGGTGAGGAAACTTAAGGGATCCAGGTTGGGAGACCAAGGGAGACTAGGACCTGAGGGTCCTTAGCATCCGCATGCAAGGCTCTGGTAGGGGCTCAGCCCTTGCAGAGATCTAAAAAAGAGACAATATTTTTTGTGTGTATGTATTTCTAAGGCAACTTTTTTTGTGTGTGTATGTATTTCTAACATGTCTTTCTGGCAGTCTGTATATTCTATTCTATGTATTACTAGTTTTCACTTGACAGATAACAGAATTGGTCACAATTCTGGGTGCAATCTAATGCTATATCATTGTAATATTTTACCTATCTATCCTTCTGGTGATAGAAATGTTAATAAGGGAAATGGTGCAGACGTGGTGCACGTGCAGTGCAGGTGACTGACAAGTGTGCTACGGAATGAACCTGTTGTGTACACATCACAATTAAACAGTTAAACACCCAGTCACTTGGAGAATCTACAAATATATAGATATGCTTTTTCATTTTTTAAGATTTATTTATTTATTTGAAAGTCAGAGTTAGTCAGAGATAGGGAGAAACAAAGAGAGAGAGAGAGAGAGAGAGCGAGCTTCCACCTGCTATTTCATTTCCCAGATGGCTGCAACAGCTGGGCCTGGGATAGACTGAAGCCAGGAGCCAGAAGCTTCTTCTAGGTCTCCTGAGTGAGTGGTAGGGGCCCAAGGACTTACGCCATCTTCTGCTGCTTTCCCAGGCACATTAGCAGGCAGCCATCATGATGGGAAGTGGAACAGCCAGGATTGGAAGTAGTACCCATATAAGATGCTGGCATCAAAGGAGGTGGCTTTACTCACTCTGCAACAATGCTGGTCCATGGAATGGTTTTCTTTGATAATCCAACAGTTGTCTAGGACTAGACTCTCCAACTGAACTTCTTGCTCATCCGCAGGTCATCCTAAGCCTACCCAGGAAAAGGATAATAATGTCTATTATTTTCAAAGTAATCAGGATTTTTCCCTCTTCATTGTGTCCTTTTCTGATATAAGTTCTGATTTTGCTCTGTTCAATGAAATCAATATGTCGCCATTATTGTTATCCACCCAAAACTGTGAACCTGCTTGGAGAAACTCACTAGGAGTAGTTACACAAAATAATTTATTTGCAGCGAATGAGGAGACCACGGGGGATGATTTCCAAAGCTGTGACTCTGGGAACAGTTTAAGTGGGCATCTTTTAAGGTGAAGCGAATATGTAAGAGGAGAAGTTCTTGTCATCTGATGCAGGAACAGATACAAGCTCCTGTGGGTTGCATGTGAAGGAATAAGGCGTAAACTCTTCCTGGGGCAGCGATCGTAGTATTAAAATCAAGCACAGAGTGATCTTTGGATACTTTTTTGCCCCATGGCACAGGTGTTGCACTTGCAGTAGGATCTGGACCAGCCAAGGTGTCTGGTGATTGCATTTCTCCCTCAAACATGGCTATACACCTGAAAGACAATTCTGCAGAACATCAGGAGGTGTTAGGGTCTTGCAATACAAAGGAGTCACAGTAAACTTTCGAAATGCCTGGGGCACTAGCTAGTCATGTGGTTGTCATTGGTTTCAGATAAAATACACCTACTAATTATGAACAGTCTTTGAGGTATTCTTTCTTATTTATTTATTTATTTATTTATTTTTTTACAGGCAGAGTGGACAGTGAGAGAGAGAGACAGAGAGAAAGGTCTTCCTTTACCGTTGGTTCACCCTCCAATGGCCGCCACGGCTGGCGCACCGCGCTGATCCGATGGCAGGACCCAGGTGCTTCTCCTGGTCTCCCATGGGGTGCAGGGCCCAAGCACTTGGGCCATCCTCCACTGCACTCCCTGGCCACAGCAGAGAGCTGTCCTGGAAGAGGGGCAACCGGGACAGAATCCGGCGCCCTGACCGGGACTAGAACCCTGTGTGCTGGCGCCGCAAGGCGGAGGATTAGCCTAGTGAGCCGCGGCGCGGGCCTGAGGTATTCCTTCATAACTCTTAGCCACCCTCCCTTTCCTGCTCCCCCACAGTCTTGCGCTGTGCCTTGTGGTGGATGTCTTTGCGTGGGTCCCCTGTGGACATGGACAAGAGAGTCTCAGAGGATCTTGGCAGGAAGGAGTGAGTGGTTTGGAGCAAGCACATATTAGATTCCATTAAATTCTATCAAATTGCTCATTAAGATAATTGTGTTCAGCTCCTAATACTGCTAACCAGGTCTAGGGGTTCCTATCTCTCACCTGTTTGCCCCTTTTTTGCCAACATGGTGTTTTACTGTTTAGGGTAAGACTGGGCACTTTTTCCATTACTTATAGGTTGCTTGACTGTTCCTTTCCATGAATTATTTCCCTACTTAATCTTGCTGATTTTCAGGGAAATCTTGTATATTTCATGTATTTGTCCTTTGTCACTTTTTGAGATTTCAACTGTCATCTCTCAATCTGCCACCTAGACGTTAACTTTGCCTATAGCATTCTTAGAAGACTCATATATTTTTAATATATTTAGATCTGACTTTTTTGATCCTTGGTTTGGACTTCGTGGAGGATGTCATTTTAAAAAAAAGATTTATTTATTTATCTGAGAGGTAGAGTTACAGACAGAGAAAGTCTTTCATCCGCTGGTTCACTTCCCAAATGGCTGCAATGCAGAGCTGAGCTGATCCGAAGCCAGGAGCCAGGAGCTTCTTCTGGGTCTCCCACGCAGGCACAGGGGCCCAAGCATTTGGGCCATTTTCTACTACTTTCCCAGGCTACAGCAGAGAGCTGGATCAGAAGTGGAGCAGCTGGTCGGCCAGTGCTGCGGCTCACTAGGCTAATCCTCTGCCTTGTGGCGCCGGCACACCGGGTTCTAGTCCCAATCAGGGCGCTGGATTCTATCCCGGTTGCCCCTCTTCCAGGCCAGCTCTCTGCTGTGGCCAGGGAGTGCAGTGGAGGATGGCCCAAGTCCTTGGACCAGGATAACTACCTGGCTCCTGCCATCGGATCAGCGTGGTGCACCGGCCGCAGCGGCCATTGGAGGGTGAACCAATGGCAAAGGAAGACCTTTCTCTCTATTTCTCTCTCTCACTGTCCACTCTGCCTGTCAAAAAAAAAAAAAAAAAAAAAGTGGAGCAGCTGGGACTCAAACCAGCACCCGTATGGGATGCTGGTGCCACAAGTAGAAACTTAGCCTCAGCGCCAACCCCTGGATGACATCATTTTAAAAGGTCTTTCCTAGTCCTAATTTAGAGATTATTTCTTACATATCTTTCTATTTGCTTTGCTGTTTTCCTTTTTACATTTAGTTCTGAAATATACCTATCTCTCTTGAAGTGTAACCACTATATCAAAAATGGCACCTATTTAAAATATATAGCAAGACAGGTCTTAGCGTAAGTAAGCGGTCATGGAACAATCACTGTACCAGCGACAGAACAAGGATCACCATCTCTCAGCGTTTCCTCACATTCCTGTGTTATCTAGCACTCCTTCCATCCCATTCACAGGCAACTGTTGATCTCCTTTCTGTCACTGTAAGGCAGTTTTAAATGCCTACAATTTCATATGAATGAAATTGTGGGACACATAACTTTGTTGTCTAAATGTATCCTACTGGGGGCCGGCGCTGTGGCTCACTAGGCTAATCCTCCGCCTGCGGCGCCGGCATCCCATATGGGCGCCGGGTTCTAGTCCCGGTTGCTCCTCTTCCAGTCCAGCTCTCTGCTGTGGCCAGGGAGTGCAGTGGAGGATGGCCCAAGTGCTTGGGCCCTGCACCCCATGGGAGACCAGGAGGAAGCACCTGGCTTTGGATCAGCGCAGTGCCGGCCATGGCAGCCATTTGGGGAGTGAACCAACGGAAGGAAAACCTTTCTCTCTCTCTCTCTTTCTCACTGTCTAACTCTGTCAAATAATAATAATAAAAAAAAAATGTGTCCTACTGATGATTTGGAGGTTTATCCATACTGTGGCAAGAGTCAATAATTCACTCCCTTGAGTTGGTGAGTAGAAATACATTGCATGAGCCGGCACTGCGGCTCACTAGGCTAATCCTTCGCCTTGCGGCGCTGGCACACCGGGTTCTAGTCCCGGTCGGCCGGTCGGGGTGCCGGATTCTGTCCTGGTTGCCCCTCTTCCTGTCCAGCTCTCTGCTGTGGCCAGGGAATCCAGTGGAGGATGGCCCAAGTGCTTGGGCCCTGCACCCCATGGGAGACCAGGAGAAGCACCTGGCTCCTGCCATCGGATTAGTGTGGTGCGCTGGCCGCAGCACACCGGCCACGGCGGCCATTGGAGGGTGAACCAACGGAAAAGGAAGACCTTTCTCTCTGTCTCTCTCTCTCCCTGTCCACTCTGCCTGTCAAAAAAAAAAAAATGCATTGCATGAATATACTATAGTAGGTATATTTACTTGTTCTTGGACGTTTGAGTTATTCTCACTTCAGGCTGCTAGAATGAATGACCATACAGGGTGGGCTATTTCAAAAGAAATGTGTTTCTCACAGCTCTGGAGCCTGGGAGTCTGAGGCAGGATGCTAGCATGGTTACGTTCTGGCGAGGACCTCTTTCGCTGCTGACTTCTCTTCTGCACTTTTTTTTTTTTTTTTTGCGCGCTGCTGACTCTTTGGTCTCACCTCAAGGAGGAAAGGGGCAAATGAGAGCTCGCTGGGGGACCCCTTAGAAAGGGCTCTAATTCCACTCAGGAGGACTCAACCTTCATGTCCTAATCACCTCCAAATACCATCGCATTGGAGACTAGGTTTTCTGACACATGAGTTTTAGAAGGCCAAAAATACTCAATCCAAAAAAAAAAAATGTCATGAGCATTTGTGTGTGTAAGTCTTTCTGAAGACATGTTTCATTTTTTTTTTTCAGTATGTACATTGGAATAGAACAGCTGGGGATGTGCTGAACTTTTTTTTATAAAACTACCAAAGTGTTTTCCCAAGAGGTGGCATGATTTTGCACTTCCACCAGCATTATCTGTCAGTTCCAGTTACTCTAAATTCTCGCCGGTAGTTGGTATGGCCAGTCCTTTAAATTGTAGCCTTCCTAACAGGTATGTAATGTGGCGTCTCACTAAGTTTTAGTTTCTGGGGTTGTTGTGGCACAGCAGGGTAAGCTGCTGCCTGCAATGTTGGCATCCTGTACGGCGCCAGGTGGAGTTCCAGCTGCTCCACTTCCAAACCACTTGCCTGGTAATACGCCCACAAAAGCAGTGGGAGAAGACCCAAGTACGTGGGCCCCTGCCACCCACATGGGCGACTCCTCTGGTTTGGGCCTGGCCCAGCCCTGGACGCTGCTGTTTGAAGAGTAAACCATCAGATGGAAGATCTTTTTCTCTCTGTCTCTCAGACTCTCTCTGTAACTCTACCTTTCAAATAAATAAATAAATAAATCTTTTTCTTTTTTTAACAGTTGTAGTTTCTCTATCACAGCTGACCAAACACGGGTATCTTTGTGTTGAATTGCTGTTCATGCTTCTTCTGCTATGAGGTTCTGTTCATTTATTTTTGGGAGGGATATTTATGTTATTACTGCCATGTTGTAGGAGTTTATGAATATTGGAAACCAGTTATTTATATTAGATGTATGTTTAGAAATATTTCTCCCCATTTGTGGTTTGGATTTTATTTTATTCTTTGGAGAGCAAGAGTTTTTACTTTCAATGTTTCTTTGTTTTTAATTGTGGTAAAATCTATAAAACACAAAATTTATCATCTTAACCATTTTCAAATGCACAAATTCCTTGTATCAAGTACCTTCATATTGTTGTGCCGTCATCACCACCATCCATTCTGGAGCTCTCTTCATGTTTGCAAACTGCAACTTCGTACCTATTTTTTTTTAAGATTGATTTTATTTGTTTGAAAGACAGAGTTACAGAGAGTGGTAGAGACAGAGAGAAAGGTCTTCCATCCACTGGTTCACTTCCCCAGATGGCCTCAACAGCCGGAGCTGTGCAGATCCAAAGCCAGGAGCCAGGAGCTTCCTCCAGGTCTCCCATGTGGGTACAGGGGCGCAAGCACTTGAGCCATCTTCCACTGCTTTCCCAGGCCATAGCAGAGAGCTGGATCCGAAGAGGAGCAGCTGGGACTAGAACCAGGGCCCATATGGGATGCTGGCGCTTCAGGCCAGAGCTTTAACCTGCTGTGCCAAGGCACCGGCCCTTGTATCTATTAAATAGTAACTCCTCATTGCCCTCTCTCCTCAGGCCCTGGCAACTGCTATTCTACTTTCTGAACCATGCATTAACTCTAGGTACTGCATAGAAATGCAAATCACGTAACCTCTGTCTCTTTGAGATCGGTTTATTTCGCTTAGCATGTCTTCAAGGTTCCTCAAATTGTAGCAGGTGTAAAATATCCTGCCTTTTAAAGGCTGAAAAACATTCTGCTGTATGTGTAGACTTCACCCCTTGAATGGATATTTGGGTTGCCTCCGCCTTCTGGCTATTGCGAATAATGCTGCCATGAACATGGACCTACCAATTTCTCTTTGAGACCCTACTTTCAATTCTTTTGGATACATACCCAGAAGGGAGATTGCTGGATCCTGCAATCATTCTATTCTTAATTTTTTGAAGGAACTCTGTGTTGTCTTCTGTAGCAGCTGCACCAGTATCTGTGTCATTGCCAACAGTGTGCCCGGACTCTTGATTTATTCACGTCCTCACTTATCTGACTTATGTGTTTTTTTTTTTTTTTTTTTTTTTTTTTTTTTTTTTTTTTGACAGGTAGAGTGGACAGTGAGAGAGAGAGACAGAGAGAAAGGTCTTCCTTTGCCGTTGGTTCACCCTCCAATGGCCGCCGCGGCTGGCGCGCTGCGGCCGGCGCACCGCGCTGACCCGATGGCAGGAGCCAGGAGCCAGGTGCTTTTCCTGGTCTCCCATGGGGTGCAGGGCCCAAGCACCTGGGCCATCCTCCACTGCACTCCCTGGCCACAGCAGAGGGCTGGCCTGGAAGAGGGGCAACCGGGACAGAATCCGGCGCCCCGACCGGGACTAGAACCCGGTGTGCCGGCGCCGCTAGGCGGAGGATTAGCCTATTGAGCCGCGGCGCCGGCCGACTTATGTGTTTTAATAACAGCCATCTGAAGATGGGTGTGAGATGGTATCCCATTATGGTTTTGATTTGCATTTTGAGCAAGTGTTTTTAGTTTTGGTGACTTCCAGTTTATCATTCTATTCTGTCATAGTTCATATTATTTGTATCCTTTTAAAAAATCACTGCTTGGAGCCAGTGCTGTGGCATAGTAGGTAAAGCTGCCCACTGCAGTGCCAGCATCCTATATGGGCGCTGGTTCGGATCCTGGCTGCTCCACTTCCGATCCAGCTCTCTGTTATGGCCTGGGAAAGCAGTAGAAGATGGCCCAAGTCCTTGGTGCCTGCACCCAGGTGGGAGACTGGGAAGAAGCTCCTGGCTCTTGGCTTTGGATCTGGCTGTTGCAGCCAACTGGGGAGTGATCCAGCAGATGGAAGACCTCTCTCTCTCTTTCTCTCTCTCTCTCTCTCTCTGCCTCTCTGTAACTCTGCCTTTCAAATAAATGATAAAATAAATAAAAAAAAAATCATTGCTTAACACAATGTCACTAAGATTTTCTCCTACGTTTTCTTTTTTTTTTATTTAGTAAATATGAATTTTCTCCTATGTTTTTTTTTTTTTTTTTTTGACAGGCAGAGTGGACAGTGAGAGAAAGAGACAGAGAGAAAGGTCTTCCTTTGCCGTTGGTTCACCCTCCAATGGCCGCCGCGGCCGGCGCACCGCGCTGATGCGATGGCAGGAGCCAGGTGCTTCTCCTGGTCTCCCATGGGGTGCAGGGCCCAAGCACTTGGGCCATCCTCCACTGCACTCCCTGGCCACAGCAGAGAGCTGGCCTGGAAGAGGAGCAACCTGGACAGAATCCGGCACCCCGACCGGGACTAGAACCCTGTGTGCCGGCGCCGCAAGGCGGAGGATTAGCCTAGTGAGCCGCAGCGCCGACCTCCTATGTTTTCTTGTAGAGGTTTTTTTTCTTTTTAGTTTTAGTACTTATGCTTGGTTTATAATCCATTTAAAATTAATTTTTGCATATGATGTGAGGCATAAAATAATGTATTTTGTTTTAAAGATTTTATTTATTTATTTGACAGGTAGATTTACAGACAGAGAGAGAGAGAGAGAGAGAGAGAGACAGAGAGAAAGGCCTTCCTTCTGTTGGTTCACCCCCCAAATGGCCTCCACAGCCAGAACTACGCCTATCCGAAGCCAGGAGCCAGGTGCTTCCTCCCAGTCTCTCATTCGGGTGTAGGGTCCCAAGCACTTCGGCCATCTTCCACTGCCCTCCTGGGCCACAGCAGAGAGCTGGACTGGAAGAGAAGCAACTGGGACTAGAACCCGGCACCCACATGGGGTGCTGGAGCCGCAGGCGGAGGATTGACCAAGTGAGCCATGGCACCGGCCCCAAAATAATGTGTTTTTACACACACATATCATATAGTTATCCATTGTTCCAGCATTATTTTTGAAAAGATTGATTTTTTCTGCAGTGAATTATTTTGGCACCTTGGTAAAAACTAATTTGATCATATATGTATGAGTCTATTTTCACACTTTCTTTTCATTTCTGTTGATTAATGAGCATGTGTTTCACAAATGTCACATTGTATTATTAGTACAGCTTTGTAATAAGTCTTGAAATCTGGTGGTATAAAGTCACTGTTTATGTTTTCTATTCTTTTCTATTGCATTGATTTCTGCTGTTTATTATTTCATTTCTTTTGCTTGCAGGGAGCAAGCTTCAGTGTAGAGAGTCTTGGGTTTGACCTGCTGTTAACAACCGCTGAGTTCTTTCCCTCTACCTCGACCCACCGCAGTCAGCCTGTCCCTCAGGGAACTTGTGTCTATGGACGCTTCTCACAGTCACAATTACCAGCTCTCGGGTTGGATGGCGGTGCGAGAAGGGATTGGCTCCTCCTGTGGTTACCGCTCCCAGGACAGCTGGCTGTTCCCAGGTTGGTCCTAGTGGCTTAATCTCCAGGACATGCCAGGAGGAAATTCGCTTCTCACAGCCTGTTCTGTGTCCATGGTGCCAGCCCTCTTCTGCTCTTGCCTGCCGTTTCCTGTCACTTCTGGGTCCAAATTCTATCTTCCTAGAAGTTTCTCGTGCTGTTTTCTTTTCTTTTTTTTTTTTTTTTAAGATTTATTTTATTTATTTGAAAAACAGAGTTACAGAGAGAGGTAGACACCAAGAGAGAGGTCTTCCATCCACTGGTTCACTCCCCAGACAGCTGTAACGGCCAGAGCTGCACTGATCTGAAGCCAGAAGCCAGGAGCTTCTTCCAAGTCTCTCATGCAAGTGTAGAGGCCCAAGGACCTGGGCCATCTTCCACTGCTTTCCCAGGCCATAGCAGAGAGCTGGATCAGAAGAGGAGCAGCTGGGACTAGAACCAGCACCCATTTGGGATGCTGACACTTCAGACCAGGGCTTTAAACCACTGCACCACAGCACCAACCCCAGTGTTTGCTTTTCTGAGTTTTGTTCATTTCTTCCTGGTGCCTGCACACCTCCAAAACTCATTTCAAGGGTAAGAATGCCCACATTCTATGTCATTTCTCACCCTAACTTGCTTTAGCTAATCCTTCCTTCCTTCCTTCCTTCCTTCCTTCCTTCCTTCCTTCCTTCCTTCCTCCTTCCTTTGTTTATCTCTGATTCTGCTCAGGTGTGTTATTTAGGCTATTGGAGAACTTCATTTTCTAATTGACATTTTGAATCTGGATGACTCTACTTAAGACCGCAGAACCTTGGTTACACTCACTAGGCAAGAAGAGAAACTTTGATTTCAGATAAAGAATAGGCTCTCATTCTGTGCTAGAGAAATATTTCATTACCTTTTTTAAAAAGATTTTATTTATTTGAAAGAGTCACACACAGAGAGAAGGAGAGGGAGAGAGAGAGAGAGAGAGAGAGAGAGAGAGAGGTCTTCTATGCGCTGGTTCACTCCCCAACTGGCCACAACGGCCAGAGCTGCGCTGATCCGAAGCCAGGAGCCAGGAGCTTCTTCCAGGTCTCCCACGTGGGTGCAGGGGCCCAAGCACTTGGGCCATCTTTTACTGCTTTTGCAGGCTATAGCAGAGAGTTGGATTGGAAGTGGAGCAGCCAGGACTAGAACTGGTGCCCAAATGGGACGCCGGCACTGCAGGCGGCAGCTTTACCTACTCCACCATGGCTCCGGCCCCTCATTACTTGTTAATGGATCATTAAAAACACTTGCAAGTTGTCTCACTGTGTAATTTGAGAAAATGATAAAGTGTCTAGCTTACATGACACTATATAGGATGTGCAGGATCAAAATCACAGAGCTAGAGAAATTATGCTTTGCTATTTTATGATCAGCATAAGGCAGTGTTCTGGACTTCAGGCTCTGAAAGAGAAAGAGCTAATAAGAGTCTTCATTGCAGCATGCAAATAAGCTGTCCTGAGGGGTGGCGAGGTGAGGAATGTTGGCAATTTGGCCGATTTTATTTCTTTTCTTGATGGCAGGATTGGATCATTGGGAGGCACTGTGTGACGGAAAACATTGTAACTGTAAATCATGTCTTTTTGAGAAACAGTGAAAAAAGAAAACCCATTCAAATCAGCGTAGTTGCTATATCAACTTCTCTGTGCTATGGAACTCCAAAGCGTAATGACTGGGCCAAGTGAGCACAATGAATTAAGAAGAAGAAAAAAAAAAGTAAAAGAGGCCACACAAACAAGAGAAACACAATTTCCAGTGCTTCCTTGGTTATATGTAATCCATGCTGCACACACGTAATAAATGATCCTCTATTTTTAAAGCCATATTTAATATTACAGTAAATTCAATATGCCCAGAGATAATTATTCTTCCATAATGAATAATAATTGTTGTGTGCTGGTCTTACATAGCCACTTGTCTTTAAAGAACTGATAATCTCTGTATTTCTATTATGCTTGTGTGTTTCTATTTGTGATTTTGTGTTTATCCTACTTTTTTAAAAAAGATTTATTTATTTATTTGAAAGGCAGAGTTTCAGAGAGAGAGAGAGAGAGAGAGGTCTTCCATCCACTGGTTCACTCTCCAAATGGCCACAGTGGCAGGAGCTGGGCCAATCTGAAGCCAGGAGCATCTTCTGGGTCTCCCACACAGGTGCAGGGGCCCAAGGATGTGGGCCATCTTCCACTGCTCTCCCAGGCCATTAGCAGGGAGCTGGATTGGAAGTGGAGTAGCCAGGACTGGAACTGGCACCCACATGGGATGCTGGCACTATAGGTGGCAGCTTTACCTACTACGCCACAGTGCCGGTCCCTATCCTATGGTTTTAAAAAGGAAATGATAGGGCCGGTGCCATGGTGCACTAGGTTAATCCTCTGCTTTTGGCATTGGCATCCCATATGGGTGCTGGTTCTAGTCCCGGCTGCTCCTCTTCCAGTCCAGCTCTCTGCTATGGCCTGGGAAAACAGTAGAAGATGGCTCAGGTTCTTGGGCCTCTGCACTCGTGTGGGAGACCAGGAAGAAGCACCTGGCTCCTGGCTTCGGATTGCTGCAGCTCTGGCCGTAGCGGCCATTTGGGGAATGAACCAACGGAAGGAAGACCTTTCTCTCTCTTTCTCTCTCACTATTTGCAATTCTACCTGTCAAATAAATAAATAAAAATCTTTAAAAAAATGAAATGATGACATATGCCTGTTGATGTCATTCAAGTGTATCTGTGAGTCTAGAGAAAGCACCAGTGAATGTCAGCTGGGCCACTCACTACCTGTGTTGCCTTGGTCAGGTTACCTAAGTCCTTGGGCTTCCATGTCCTCATCTGTGAAACATGAAGATGACAATTACAGCCATTTGGAAACATATTCTGTAATTTATATAACACTGTGATTTTTAGAATGTCTCTGGATTCTGTGGAATTTTTTTGCATCAAGGCGTACAGTGGAGCAGGCATTTAATCAACAGGGAAGATGCCCATGTCTCCTTTGGACTGCTTGATTTTGAAGCCCAGCTTTAGCTTCTGTTCTGGGTTCTTGCTAATGTGCACCCTGGGAGGCGGCAATCCTGCTCTGGTCCCTGCCACCCACAGGGAGACCTGGATTGGGTTCCTCTCTCCTGACTTTGGCCTGACCCAGTGCACAGCCATTGTGGACATTTGGAAGAGTAAATTAGCAAATGGGAGCTCTCTTTGTCTCTCAAATTAAAAAAAAAGTACAGTAGTAAAAACCTGCTCCCTCCCCGTCCCTAGCCTTAGCTTCCTTTGTAAGCATTCTTTTTCTCTCTCAGTGCTCTATGCACCAATAAGGGGTCTGAAGGAGGAGAAACTTTGACCCTGCCACTTGCCCAGGAGTGATCTGTGATGCACCTGTCCATGTGCACGAATCCTTGAAAAAATGTCTTTTTTTAAAGATTTATTTTATTTATTTGAAAGACAGAGTTAAAGAGAGAGGTAGAGAAAGAGAGAGAGGTCTTCCATCCGCTGGTTCACTCCCCGGATGGCCGCAACGGCCAGAGCTGCGCCAATCCAAAGCCAGGAGCCAGGAGCTTCTTCCAGGTCTCCCAAGCAGGTGCAGAGGCCCAGCGACTGGGGCAATCTTCTACCGCTATCCCAGGCCATGCAAAGAGCTGGATTGGAAGAGGAGCTGCCAGGACTGGAATCAGTGCCCAAATGGGATGCCGGTGCTTCAGACTAGGGCGTTAACCCACTGTACCATAGCACCGGCCCCGAAAAAATGTCTTTCTTCACAAGTGATCTTCATGCTAGCAGCTTGCTTACTTTTATGAAATGGATCTTATGTAAACAGCTTGTTGGATCACCAGAGCTGCAGCTTGGTCTGCAGACGCAGTATTTACTGATGGTTTTGCAAGCTGTTTTCACTGCTGAGGCTCCACATTCATGGCCTGCGTGGCCCAAATGGGTCTTCAGGCAGTGAGTTTACCCTCAGCTGTGACCATCTTGTAAGAGGGTGCAGCTCAGTCAAAGGCCTAGATGTTTGCTTGGAAGGTTAAATCTGACTTGCTTCTTGGATTTATTTGCAGGAAAATTGGCCTTTAAATACATCTATGCTGGGACTGGTGCTGTGGCATAGTGGGTAAAGCCACTGCCTGCAGAGACAGCATCCCATATGAGCACCGGTTCGAGTCCCGGCTGCTCCACTTCTGATCCAGCTCTCTGTTATGGCCTGGGAAAGCAGTAGAAGATGGCCCAAGTCCTTGGGCTCCTGCACCCATGTGGGAGACTGGGCTTTGGACCAGCACAGCTCCGGCCATTGCAGCCATCTGGAGAGTGAACTAGCAGATGGAGGACCTCTCTCTCTCTCTCTCTCTCTCTCTCTCTGCCTCTGCCTTTCTGTGACTTTGCATTTCATATAAATAAATAAATGAATCTTTAAAACCAAATGAGCATCACACGTTAAGCTGCTGCCTGTGATGTTGGCATCCCGCATGGGTGCTGGCTTGAGTCCTGGCTGCTCTACCTCCAAGCCAGACCCCCTGTATTCTGCCTGGGAAAGCAATGGAAGAGTTTCCAAGTGCTTGGGCCCCGGCTACCCATGTGGAAAACCTGGATGAAGCTTCTGGCTTTGGCCTGGCCCAGCCCCAGCCACTGCAGCCATTTGGGAAATGAACTAGTGGTTGGAAGATCTCTCTCTCTCTCTCTACTTTTCAAATAAATAAATCTTAAAAAAAAATCTATGCATGGCACCATCGTACTTTTTCTTAGTTATTTTTAATCTTCAATATTATGACTTCATAGACATTTTTTCCCTCCATCTACTTGTAAGAAACATTTACAGGGAAATTTCATGTGTTCCTTTTTGAATTCAAGGAGTAATTTTGCTATAGGTATCAAGTGGATGAAATACGAACTCCTGAGATTTATGACTAGAAGCAAGGTGTCTCAGAAAAATTTCTAATAAAGACGTTTCAAATGGAAATTTATAATTCATTGTCCTAGGAAGACAGTGTTATTTCAATTTTAGATCATTGTGTTCTGGGTATTGAAATATTCTAGATGGGCTTCCAGGCACTCAATGTAGGTTTTTATCTCTATACATTCTTTTGAAAAATTCATTTTATCTAAGAGAGAGAGAGAGAGAGAGAGAGAGAGAGAGAGAGATCTCCCCTTTGTGTCTCCCTCTCCAAATGCCTGCAATGGTTGCAATGGCCAGGGTTGGGCCAGGCTAAAACCAGGAGCTGGGAATTCAATTCAGGTCTCCATGTCAGTAGCAGGGACCCAAGTACTGAAGTCGTGAACTGCTATTCCCAGGGTGCACGTTAGCAGGAAATTGGCATTTGGAATAAATTGGAGAGTCAAATGAGATCCTCTGATAAGAGTCTCCAGCAGTCTTAACTGCTGAACCAAGTGCTTACCTCCCTCTATGCTCTCCAACATTGTTTTCAAATGCCAGCAGTGGCCCACTTCTTCAAACTAGTACCTCTCTAATGTGAACAACAGCCTCCATTCTTCTTAGATGAAGGGGCGTCTGGTTTACCGAGTAGCCATTAGATGCTAGGTCTTCTTTAATCTGCGTAGTAATATCACCAGCAGGTAATGATTGTCCTCATTATATGTGTGATACTTTCAAAGAACAAATTGATGATTTCACCTGTCTTCTTTATTGCTTTTAAATTCTCTATTTCATTTATTTCAGCTCTAGTCTTCATATTTGCTTCTTCCTGTTGGCATTGGTTTAGCTTTTTCTTCTTTGTTTTTTCACTCTCTTTTTTCTAATTTCTTAAGTTGTAAAGTTAGGTTGTTGATTTGAGAACTTTCTTATTTTTTAAAGTGTTTTTACCTTTAACTTTCTCCTTTAGCGTTGCTTGTGCTATTCTTGCATGTTTTGGTATGTTTTGTTTTTATTCTATTCATTTCCCAGTATTTTCTCATTTCCTTTGTGATTTCTTCCTTGACACACTGGTTTGTTTCAGAAATGCATATGATCTTCACAATTTTGTGGATTTCTCTGTTTCCCTACTGTTATTGATTTCTAACTTCATCTTGTTGTGGGGGGAAAAGTTGCTTTGTATGATATCTATCTATTTAAATTGATTGAGACTTAATTTGTGACCTGACATTTGATATATCCTGGAAAATGTCCTTTGTGTATTTTTTTTAAAAAAGATTGATTTTATTTATTTGAAAGAGATACAGAGAGGGAGAGAGAGACAGAGAGACACAGAGAGAGAGACAGAGAGATTTAGTCTTCTATCCGCTGGTTTACTCCCCAAATGGCTACAACATCCAGAGCTGGACCAATCTGAAGCTAGGAGCCAGGAGCTTCCACTGGGTCTCCCACACAGGTGCAGGGGCCCAAGCACTTGGGCCATGCTCTGCTGCTTTCCCAGGTACACTAGCAGGAAACTGGATTGGATAGCAGCCTGGGCTTGAACCGGCTCCCATATGGGATGCTGGCACCGCAGACTGGGGTTTTAAGCTGCTGCGCCACAGTGCTGGCTCCCCCTGGTGTACTCAAGAAGAATGTTGTATTGTTCTTGGGTCAAGGGTTCCACATGTGTCTGCCATTTCAAGTTGATTTAAGTCTTTTATTTCCTTACTTATCTTCTGTATGGTTATTTTATTCACTATTTACAATATAATATTGAAATGTCCAACTATATTCATATACTTTGATGGTATTGTTAAAAATGTGTTAATAACTGTTATATCTTCTTGCTATAGTGAATATTTTATTAATTTTTAATGTCCTTTGTTGCTTGTAAATTTTTTAGATTTAAATTCTATCTTGTCTGATATGAATACAGCCATCCACACTCTCTTTTGGTTGCTATTTATATGGAAGTTCTTTTTCCTGCTTTGTTCTTGAAATCTCTTGTGTCTTTCTATCTAAAGTTAGTCTCCAGTGGGTAGTGTGTAGGGGGATCATATTTTTTTATATCTATTTTTTCAATCTCTGTCATTTAATTAGATCAAGCAAACACGGAGGAATATGAGAGAACATGCGGTACTTGTCTTTCTGGGTCAGGCTTATTTCACTTTACATAGTGTCTTCCAGTTGCATCCATTTTGATGCCAATGGCAGAATTTCATTCTGTTTTCTGGCTGAATAATATTCCATTGTCATATGTACACTTTCTTTATCCATTCATCTGGTGATGTGTTCCTTGGTTGATTCCATATTTTGCCTATTGTGAATAGTGCTGCTATGAGCACAATGGTGCAGATATCTCTTTGATACAACATGGTCACGTCTTCGGGTATATACCTAGTAGCCAAGTGCTGGATCATATGGCAAGTCTATTTCTAGCTTTTAGAGAAATCTCCGTGTTGTTTTCCACAGTGGCTGCACTAATTTATATTCCCACCAGTAGTGTATGAGTTCCCCCTTCTCCACATCCTCACAATCCTTTGTCTCTATGTCTCTTGGATAATAGCCATACTGACAGAGATTAGGTATATCTTGCAGTTTGCATTTGCATTTCCCTAAAAGCTAGTGATGTTGAATTTTTTTTCAAATATTTGTTGGCCAATTGTATTTCTTCTTTTGAGAACTCTGTACTGAAGTCTCTTGCCCATTTCTTAACTGAATTATTACCTTTTTGTTGTTGTTGCTGTTGCTGAATTTTTTGAGCTGCTGATATATTCTGGATATTAATCTTTTGTCTGATAGGTAACTTGCAAATATTTTTCCCATTCGATTGGATGTCTTTTCACACTACTCATTGTTTACTTTTCTATGCAGAAGCTTCTGAGTCTGATATAATCCCTTTTTTCTAGATTTTCTTTTTTTTTTTTCATTTTTTGTTTTTGCCTATGCTTTGGGAGTCTTATACAAGAAGTCATAATCTACATCAATGTCTTGTAGCACTTTCAACTGCATTTTCTTCCAGCAATTTCATAGGCTCAGGTCTTAAATGTAGGTCTTTGATTCATCTTGAGTTGACTTTTGTATACGATGAGAGATACGAATCTAATTTAATTCTTCCACATATATACATTCAGTTTTGCCAGCACAATTTTTTGAAGGGATCATCTTTTTTCCAATGTATAGTCTGGCCACTTTTATCAAAAATCATTTGGCCATATATACCCAGATTAATTTTTGGGCTCTCTGTTATGTTCCATTGATTTATGTGTCACTTTTTATGCCAGTACCAAGATGCTTTAATTACTATATCATACTGATTGAGGAAAAGCTGAAAGCATTTCCCTCAGATTTGGAACAAGACAAGAATGTTCATTTTCACCACTCTTTTTCAGTATAGTACTGGAAGTATTAGCAAGAGCAGTTATGGAGGAGAAAGAAATAAAGGACATCAAAATTGGAAAGGAAGAAATAAAAACATTCAAGTTTACAGATTTCATGACGTTGTACATGGCAAAAACCTAAACATTCCACCAAAAAGCTGCTAGAACTGATAAACCAATCCAGAAAGTTGTAGGTTACAAAATAAATATACAAAAATCAGTAGAATTTTTATATACTAATGATGAACTCAAAGAAAGAGAAATCATGAACAAATCCCTCTCACTATAGCCACACACAAAAAATCAAATACTTAGGAATAAATTTAATCAAAGAAGGTGAAAATCTCTACAACTGTTAAAAACGTTGATGAAATAAATCATCAAGGACACAAAAAATGGAATGCTACTCTTTGCTCATGAATTAGGAGACTCAGTATCATTAAAATATTTATCCTACCTAAAGGAATCTGCAGATTCCATGCAATCTCTATGAAAGTACCAATGAAATTCTTTACAGAATCAGAAAAAAAAATCCTAAAATTCATTTGGAATCACAAAAGACTCAGAATAGCCCAAGCAATCATGAGAAAAAAATATCAAACTGGTAGCATCACAATACAAAAAGCACATGTTTATACATTGGGTGCCTAAAAATGTAAATTAATAATTCTTCAAAATTTAGTAGTCTCATAAATTATGTAGAAAACAAAAGATGGAGTCGTGAACCATTGTTAGAATAGCATTAGCTTTGATAAGTGCCATCTGTGTGCCTTTCCTGAGATCTTCACTTCTTACCCTATGGGACTCCTTTCAGCACTTCTTAAAGAGAAGCTCTAGTGGTAAAATTCTCCTTAGCTTTTCCTTTCCTGAGAATGTCTTAATTTCTCCCCTGCTTTTGGAGGACGATTTTGATGGATATGGGATTCTTGGTTGACAGTTTTTTATTATTATTATTATTTTAATTTTATGTCCCTTTGAATATATCAGCCCACTGCCTGCTGGCCTTCATGGTTTCTGATGAGAAATCTGCCAGTTGTTGGGGATAAATTGTATGTGATTATTTGCTTCTATCTCAAGTTGTCAAGATTCTCTGTGTTTCAAAATGAGATTACACTGTCCTGATGTGGGTGTCTTTGAGTTTGTCAGATGTGTTGATGTTTCTCTAATTCTTTCTCCAGACTCCCAGGATGCTTTTGTTGGTCCACTTGATGTTGTCCCAGCAAGTCTCTTAGGTTCTATTCACTTTGCTTCAACCTGTTTCCTTTACGTTTGAAGCTGGTGGTTGTCTTCTCTCCAAGTTCACTGATCGTTTATTCTGCCAGCTCTGATCCATCTTTGAATCCCTCTAATGAATTGTTCATTTTAGTTATTGTACTTTTCAGCTTCAAAGATAGCTCTCAGCCTTTTGTACTATTTTCAATATTGTTTATTGATATTGGTATTTTTGTTCACATACCATTTTCTTGATTTTCTCTGCATATTCCTTCAGTTCTCAGAATATCTTTAAGACAGTTATTTAAAAGTCTTTGTCTAGTATGTTTGGCACTAGATCTTTTTTAGGGTCTGTTTCTATTTGCTCTATGTATGTGTGTGTACATGTGTGTGTAAATTGCTGTTATAAATACATAGAAATTATTATATATATATTGTTTTTATATTAATACTATATATGTATGTATCTATCTATCTATGTATATTAAGGGACCATATTTTCCTGCTTCTTTGATGCATCATGATTTGTGCTGGGTTAAATGATGTAGTAACTCTGGAACTCAGATGATCTCCCTTCTCCAGGGCTTGCTTCATCTCCCCCCATCTACCTGCTCCTGTCAAGTGTGTGCAAGCTACTTCAGGAACGCAGTGCAGTTGCTTGCCATGGGACTGACTGTGAAGCATGGGCAGCTGCTACCATGCCAAGAGCTGAAACTATCCACAGCTCACCATCCAAACCTGCTGCAGGAGACTCCTGAGTGCCAAAACAGATCCATCAGATTCCTCCAGTATAAATGATGTGTAGGTAGGCAGAGATTTCTCTTGTTCTTCCTACTCTGCTGTCTTCCCAGAATCCTCTGCCCCATTGATTTTTCTAACATTTCAATTTGATATATTTTCAGCCTTACAGCAAAGCTACAATAGTATGAGAAACCCCCTCCCCCATACTGTCTTTTTTTTTTTTTTCCCCATACTGTCTTAATTCATTTTTGCTCATAGAACAGAATATCTGAGACTGGATAATTTATTTGAAATATTTGCTTCTCAGGGCTGCACTGTGGCATAGCAGGTAAAGCTGCTGCCTGCAGTGCTGGCATCCCATATGGGGTGCCAGTTCAAGTCCTGGCTGCTCCACTTCTCCACTTCTGATTCAGCTCTCTACTATGGCCTGGGAAAGCAGTGGAAGGTGGCCCAAGTCCTTGGGCCCTGCACCCACGGGAGACCTGGAAGAAGCTCCTGGCTCCTGGTTTCAGATCAGCCCAGCTCTGGCCATTGTGGCCAACTGAGGAATGAACCAGTGGATGGAACCTTTCTCTCTCTCTCTCTCTCTCTCTGTCTCTGCCTCTGCCTCTCTGTAACTCTGCCTTTCAAATAAATACTGGGGCACCCCAGAGGTTGGCACTGGCATCCGGTGGGGGCCTTCTTATGGCATGGTGACGTGGCAGAGAGCATTCCATGGTGACAGGGCTACTAATGCCACCATGGAGCCTCACGCCCCTGATCTCATTAATCCCAAACACCTTCCTAAAGTGCCAATTCTAACTGCCATTAACATATAAAATTGGAGATTAAATATCGAACATGTGATTTTTAGGGGACACACATAAATCATAGCATGCATTTTGTTTGGATTCATCAATTGTTTATATTTGCATTTTATGTATTACCTCCCTACACATGTTATATTTTATGAATATTTTGAAAGTGAATCAGGGATACCGTGCCTTCAACATTTTAGGATATACTCATATTTCCTATGAAAAAGAACACTCTTTTATAAAACCCCAGGACATGGATCAAAATCAGAAATTTAATGTTGGGGCCAACATTATGGTGCAGCAAGTAAAGTCACCAACTATGACAATGGCATCCCATATGGGTGCCAGTTTGAGTCTCGGCTGCTCCACTTCCAGTCCAGCTCCCTGCTAATGGCCTGGGAAAAGCAGCAGAAGATGGTGCAAGGGCTTGGACCTCTGCACCAACATGGGAACCTGCAAGAATCTCCCAGCTTTGGTCTAGCCCGGCCCTGGCTGTGTGGCTTTCTGGTGAGTTAACCGGTGCATGGAAGATCTCTCTTTGTCTCTGTCTCTGTCTCTCTCCATCTCTCTGTCTCTGTGTGGAACTCTGGCATTCAAATAAGTAAATAAATAAATATTTTTTAAAAAGAAATTTAACATTGATAAAATGGTATTCTTGTTTTAATTTTATTTACTTATTTGGAAGGCAAAGTGATAGATCTTTCATCTGCTGTGCCTGCAACAGCCTGGACTGAGCCAGGTTGAAGCCAAGAGCCAGGAACTCCATCCAGTTCTTCTGTGTGAGTGGCAGGAACCCGAGCACTCGGGCCATCCTCTGCTGCCTCCCAGAACAGACAGCAAGAAATGGTTGGAAACAGAAGTGGGACTTGAAGCCAGGACTCCAATATGAAATGTGGGCATTCCAAGTGGTGGCTTAACCCATTGTGCCACAAACATCCACTCTGATAAAATGGCTTCCTAATCCAAAATTTACACTGACATTTCATCAATTGACTAGTATTTGTCTTTACAGCAATTTCCCCCACATTTAAGCATCCAGTACAGAATCATGCAGAGCATTTTAATGTGCAAGATTGCTATGATTTCTTTATGAATTAACCTGTTTAAATTAGTTAACATCCTTTGTGAATGTGTGTGTGTATAAATTGATTGGTTTTCAAAGATTTTTATGTATTCTGGATACAAATTCTTTGGCAGAAATGTGTAGTGCAATTTTTTCTGGTGTGCGGCATGATATATTTTTTCAAGATTTATTTTATTTATTTGAAAGACAGAGTTATAGAGAGGTAGAGACAGAGGGAGAGAGAGAGAGGGAGAAAGAGAGAGAGAGAGAGAGATCTTCCATCCATTGGTTCACTCTCCAAATAGCCTCAATAGCTAGAGCTGAGCTGATCCAAAGCCAGGAACCAGGAGCTTCTTCCGGGTCTCCCACGTGGGTGCAGGGGCCCAAGGACTTGGGCCATCCTCCACTACCTTCCCAGGTGCATTAGCAGGGAACAGGATTGGAAATAGAGCAGCTGGGACTCGAACCAGTGCCTGTATGGGATGCCTGTGCTGCAGGCTGGGGCTTTAACCAACAGTTCCACAGCACTGGCCTGATATTTATTTTTAATTTTGACGAAGTCCAATTTAACATTATTTTTATTTTATCATTTTTACTTGCTATACCTTGAGAAACTTCTGCCTATCTCCATGTGTTGAACATATTCTCTTATTTTTCTTTTAGCAGCTTTATGAGTAAAAACTCTATAGGTATAGATTTTTAGCTTATATTGAAATCTACAATTCATCTCAAACTATTTTTTGAATATCTTGAAGCTTAATTTTTTCATAGGAATTTTTTTTTTTTTGACAGGCAGAGTGGACAGTGAGAGAGAGAGACAGAGAGAAAGGTCTTCCTTTTCCGTTGGTTCACCCCCCAATGGCCGCTGCAGCCAGCGCACTGCGACCAGTGCACCGCGTTGATCTGAAGCCAGGAGCCAGGTGCTTCTCCTGGTCTCCCATGGGGTGCAGGGCCCAAGCACTTGGGCCATCCTCCACTGCACTCCCTGGCCACAGCAGAGAGCTGGACAGGAAGAGGGGCAACCGGGACAGAATCTGGCGCCCCAACAGGGACTGGAACCTGGTGTGCCGGTGCTGCAGGCAGAGGATTAGCCTAGTGAGCTGCGGCACCAGCGGAATACATATATATTTAATAGAGCAATGTTCATGAAAACTTTATGGAAAATGAATGAAAAGGTAAGCGGATTTAGGTGCTAAAGAATTTGAAATCCATGCAAAGTTTTTCCATAATATACATTTTCCATAAACTTTCTGAAGATTCTTTATACATATCAACAATATTTGATAAAAAGCATTTTCTTAGCCTATTGGATTCCTTTGGCTCTTTGGTGAAAATGAGATGACCATAAAAATTTGGGTCTATTTCTGTGTTCTCTCTTCTTTTATAATTATCTATTGATTTCTCATCTCTTTTTATGCCAGTATTGCAGTCTTTTTTAAGATTTATTTTTTTGAAAGGTAGCATGACAGAGAGAGATGGGGACACAGAGAGATCTTTCATATGCTGGTTCGTTCCCCAGATGGTTACAGCAGCCTGGATTGGGCCAGCCCACAGCCAGGAGCCTGAAACTCCACTCAGATCTGTCACATGGGTGGTAGAGGCCCAAGTACTCGGGTCATCTTCTCCTGCCTTCCCAGGCACGTTGGTGGGAGATGGAATTGGAAGGAGAGCAGCTGAAGCTCAGGCTGGCATTCTGATAGGGGAAGCCTAGGTTGCCAGCACTGTGCCAAAAGGCTGGCCCCATAGTGTTGAGTCTTGATTACAATACTTTAGTAAGATTTATTCAGAAGCATTAAGTCCTCCAACCCTATCCTGCCCTTTCAATCTGGTGTTGGATATTCTAAATCCTTTGCTTTTTTCACATAAATTTTACAGAGTGTTTATCAGTTTCCACAAAATGCCTGCTGGGATTATGAATGAAAGCTTGTTGAATTGCTAGATCAATATAAAAGACATCTGGCTAATATTATTTCCAGTTTCTGAGCATGGTACATTACTCCACTTATTCAGGTCTTCTTTAATATCAGCAGTGTTTTGTGGCTTTCATTGTAGATATCTCATATGTCCTTGTTAAATAAATTCCTAATTACTTACTGTTTGTGATGATACTATAAATCATTTTTAAAACATTTTTTTTCTAGTGGCTTATTGCTAGCGCATACACTTCGCTTTTGTATATTGACTTTCTGTCCCGAGACCTGGCTATATCGAATTACAAGCATTAGGGTTTTCTACCTAAACTGTCAGTACTGTGTGAGAGACTGTTTTACTTCTTCCTTCCTCATCCTTACGCCTTGCAATTGCTGTTCCTGCCTTTTTGCACCGGTTAGCTCCTTCACCCAGCGTAGAGCAGAAGCGGTGAGAGCAGACACGCTTGTCTGTTCTTCGTCTTGGGAAGCATTCTGTTTTCATGATTGTTTATGCCGGCAGATATTTATCTTTCTTAGATGCTCCTCGTTAGGTTCAGCATTTCCTTTCTGGGTCTCATTTAGAGAGATTTATTGCACACGGCTGCTGATCTGTGTTATTTTTTTCCCTGTGTCTATTTAAATTACTGTAGAATTTTCCTCTTTTGATCTTTTACATGATGAACTGCATTAGTTGAGTTTTGCATGTTAAACCGAACAGATTTCTAGGATAGACTCCACGTAGGCAATAGTTTCCTTTCTGTTTTATTAGATTTTATTAGGCTTTTCATGAGGAATTTTTCAACTATATTTCTGAAGGATGTGTGTCTTGATAAGGCTAAAAAAGAGAAAGCTGAGGGCATAGAGCTTTTAATGCTTTATAATGCTTACATCTAAAATGTTGAACATCAGGGAGGAAATGTATTGAAAGTTTGGGGAAATTTATGTGAATATTTACAGAAGAAGAAAGGTTTACAAATCCTTTACTATAAATTATTATATAGATTGCATACACAAAGACTAAAATGAAAATTTGAGGTTTTTCTGTTTTCTTTCTATGTAGCTCAGTTATTCTGTATCCAGCTAGCAGAGAAACTTCTTTTATTCACAAATTATTCTGACAAATGTTTTATAAAGTGCAAACAATTTTGAAAAAAATAATCACTTTAAAATGTTAAATAAGTTTTCAATAATCTAATAAAGTTTATTTATTTAGTGAGATTATTACTTAAACAAATAAGTTGCTTATTTTAAATATTCACGTAACTATCCCTAGCCTTTGGGTCTTAAGACTTCTCTACCTGGCTGGCGCCGCATCTCAATAGGCTAATCCTCTGCCTGTGGCACCGGCACACCGGGTTCTAGTCCCAGTCGGGGCGCCGGATTCTGTCCCAGTTACCCCTCTTCCAGGCCAGCTCTCTGCTGTGGCCCAGTAGTGCAGTGGAGGATGGCCCAAGTGCTTGGGCCCTGCACCCACATGGGAGACCAGGAGAAGTACCTGGCTCCTGGCTTTGGATCAGCGCGGTGCGCCGGCCGCAGCGCGCCGGCTGTGGCGGCCATTGGAGGGTGAACCAATGGCAAAGGAAGACCTTTCTCTCTGACTCTCTCTCTCACTGTCCACTCTGCCTGTCAAACAAACAAACAAAAAAAAGACTTCTCTACCAAGTCTTTTTGATTATCATCTTTCCCAAAGCAGGCCCAAATTCATAACAACGAGATCATTGTGATGATCTTTATGTTTATAAGATCTTTGAGGGGCCAGCGCTGTGGCATAGAGGGTAAAACCTCCATCTGCAGGGCTGGCATCCTACACTGGCACCAATTCGAGTCCTGGCTGCTCCACTTCCAATCCAGCTCTCTGCTACGGCCTGGGAAAGCAGTAGAAGATGGCCCAGGACCTTGAGCTCCGGTACCCGCATGGGAAGATCCGAAGGAAGCTCCTGGCTCCTGGCTTGGGATCAGTGCAGCTCTGGCCATTGTGGCCAACTAGGGAGCCTCTGCCTCTGCCTCTCTGTAACTCTGCCTTTCAAATAAATAAATGAATGTTTTAAAAAAAAGATCTTTGAATTTCCTAGGATGACCACTAGGAAATTAAAATTTCCTCCTTTGTCCTTATAAAACAGAGTACAGGAAGAATAAAATGTTTTCAATATTCACATCTTTTAATTAATTCAATACTCTTGTGAGAACACTGTTTGATTTTTTTTTTTAGTCAGACATAGGATAAAGGAAAACTGCATGAAATCAACAAATCAAAGGAGAATTTGAGCCTTCTCCAGATATTTATATGTAGATAAAATTATATGAATAGATGCCAGTAATTGTTAATATTTCTTATTACATTGGTGCCGGCGCTGTGGTGTAGCAGGCCGGCATCCCATATAGGTGCCGGTTCGAGACTGGGCTGCTCCACTTCCCATCCAGCTCTCTGCTATGGCCTGGGAAAGCAGTAGAAGGTGGCCCAAGTCCTTGGGCCCCTGCACCATTGTGGGAGACCAAGATGAAGCTGCAGACTCTTGGCTTCAGCCTGTCCCAGCCCTGGCCATCATAGCCATTTGGGGAGTGAACCAGCAGATGGAAGATGTCTCTCTGTGTGTCTATTCCTCTCTCCCTGTAACTCCAACTTTCAGGTAAATAAATAAATCTTATTTAAAAATAAAGATTTTGTTTCTAGGTTTAAATGCATTTGTCAATCAGAGGCCATCATAATCTAGTTTATGGACTAATTTTTTTTAAAGATTTATTTATTTATTGGAAAGGCAGAGTTATAGAGACAGAGAGAGAGAGAGAGAGAAAGAGAGAGAGAGAGAGAGAGAGAGAGAGACCTTCCATCTGCTGGTTCACTCCCCAAATGGCTGCAACAGCTAGGAATTGGCCAGGCCAAAGCCAGAATCTTCTTCTTTCCGGTCTCCCACTTGGGTGTGGGGACCCATGTTCTTGGATCATCCTCTGCTGTTTTTCCAGGCACATTAGCAGGGAGCTGGTTCGGAAGTGGAGCAGCTGGGTCTCGAACCAGTGCCCATATGGGATGCCAATGTCGCAGGTGGCAGTTTTACCTGCTACCCCACAGTGCTGGCCCCAAATTTATAGGCTAAATCAAAGGCATAGAATTTTGTCAATTTTTCTCTCTTGCTATTTTATAATATTTCTTCCTGCATAATTAGTCACTAAGTATTTATAAAATTGTTCATGTGTTATAGCTTAGGAAAGATTTCGCTCCCTTTCATTTTGATATTTTTAACTGTTATAGTAATTTAACCAGAGCATTTCATTTTATTATACTCAGAGGTTTCCTTTTCTTTAGATTTTATTTTTAATTTATAAATAATAATTGAATATTTTATCAGGATACAGTATGATGTTTTGATGCCTGGTATACATTGTGGAGTGAGCAGATCAGGATAATAAATGTATGTGTCACTTCAAATATTTATCATTTCTTTGGAGGTAAGAACATTTACGATTCTCTCTTTGATCTATTTTGGATTACACAACTCATTGTTGTTAACTATAGTTACTGTGCTGTGTAGTAGATGACAACTCTGTATGCACGTGAAGTCCTCTGCTTTAAGATGAACATCTGGAATGTGTTCCCAGATGGTCACCAGGAGACTCTGGGAGAGGAACGGTAACAGGTTCTCCAACTCTCACCCTGTGAGAAAGCCGGGCCACGTGCAAGGTGCAGTGGTCGGCATCTCCACCCCGGCCTCTTTGCCAAGCACATTAGCAACTTCAAGATGATTTCCATCCTTATTCTGCAGGTTGTCCCAGCCGATACCCAAGGAAGCAGACATGAGCTGACTTTACCAAGCCCTACCCAGATGGCAGATCTGGGAATTGACTGAATCCTTTTTTAAGCCACCCTATTTTGTAATAAGTCATTTTGCAGTCATAGTAACTGGAGTTGACTTTAATTCTGGGTCCTGGTAAGTGGAACAGATAATATGGGGCATGCACTCACAGCATCATGGACTGACATCAGCTGCTAGATGCTGAGTCATGATTTTTAGAAATTGGATTCAGAAGCAAGGAACAAGATGCAGTGAGCTTCTCCCTTCCAAGATCATCTGCATGAGACCCCCCCCCCCCCAGGTTCCCAGGGATGCTGATTGACATGAACATTTTGTACAGTTTTGTTTCTTATCTTCTTTATTATTATCTCCCTTTCGGTAAAAACAAACAAACAACCAACAACAAAACAAGGTAGTAGTAGGCAGCCACGTTCTGTGGTCACAGTACTTCCGAGATCTGTACCCTTGACAGTTATTACCATGCCAGTTATGACAAATAGGACTCGTTCTTCAAGGATGAAAGTACTTCAGCATTTTTGGAAAGTGGAATGACAGACAAGTTTAATTTGGTGCAATGTGTTTTTGTTTTTTTGAAAGCCGTGCAACTTTTTCCTTGTATGCATTTCCCATGGACTCTCTGCAAATCCCTTGAGTGCATGAGTTTCAAAAAATTTTTTCCTTGAAATTTATCTTTTAATTCTATGTTCTGTGAACTTTTCAAAGTACCTTTGTACTATAAGTTGAACGGCTCATATTCAAATGAAAGGAAGAGCCAATGGCTATCTCACTGAGATCCAAACAGATAGCGAGATTTTGGGATATGCTCCAAAACTTGATTATAATCATTGTTACTGGAAGTGCAAGTCGAGAAAAATGAGGTTGATAGATTAGACCATTAATACCAGAAACATGTGGAGGACCCTTTCTGCATACTGGAATTTAGCATTGGGTTTTTAAAAAAGAAACTAAATGTATCTTAGCCATCTGATAAACAGAAACAGATATGATCATTAGTAATTTAAATTTCTATTAGTAAATTAAATTTCTGTTGTGAGTTGTTCATATTGATTACACTTTCTACTGGCTTGTAATAAAATTCTACGTATATTGAGGATACTAATCACCTGCTTATTATATATTTGCACATAATATTTAGAAAGTAAATTAAAATAATTTTCTTCTAAATTAAAAAATGAGAAGCAGAGAGATACAAATATATATATATATATATATATATATATTTCTCTCTCTCTCTCATAGAGAGAACCATCCACTGGTTCACTCCACATATGAGAAAGAGATATAGATATAGATATAGATATAGATAGAGTTAGAGAGAGAGAGAGAGAGAGAGATCTTCCATCACTGGTTCACTCCACAGATGAGAAAGAGATAGAGATAGAGATAGAGATAGAGATAGAGATAGAGATAGAGATAGAGATAGAGATTCCATCTACTGGTTCACTCCACGGATGCCTTCAATGGCTGGGACTCTACGTCCCCCACATGGGTGGCAGAGAACCAACTACTTGAATTCTCACTACTGCCTCAAAGAATCTGCATTAGCAGGAAGCCAGAATCAGGAGCCAGAGCCAGGGATCAAACCCAGTACTCCATTATGGGATGCAGGCTTGTTTGGCCAAATATCAGTCCCCAGATATTTCTAATAGTGTTCCAAAATACAGAAATTTGTGATTTTGATAGCCAGGTATATCAATCTGTTCCTTTAGGATATAACTTTGGTGTCAGACTCAAAGAATCTTTTTAAAAACAAGATTACAGATAGCTACCTGTATGTTCCTGTATGTATTCATTATTTCAGTTTGTAGAATTCCCCACTGGAGCTGTCTGGAGTCCCATGGAATGCCACATGAATTTTAGAATGTGAATTTTTTTCTATAATTAGGAGAAGTGGATCATTTCTTATTCACCAACATAAAGTGCAACACTGAAAACAGTTTCTCTTCCAATTATTTAATTTATTTATTTGTCATATAACCTTCAGGGTAATTATCCAGGCATATTTTCCCATTACATATTTCATTCTTTTTGCAGAAAATCATTCTATCATTCTGGTTTACATTTCTTCAATAAAGTTCGTATTCCTTTATTCCAAGGCATATTTCTAATTTCTCCTTCTTTTGGTCTCTGATTCATTCATTCATCAAACATTTTTGAGCCCACTAAAACAACAACATTGTGCTAAACTTTTTTCTACCACAACAGATTGTATTCCTGTTAACATGATACTAGCATCAACTACAGCGGGAATGTAAATTTTATATTCCAGTGCACGCTTAGTTACTTATGGGAAATGGTACCCAGCTTAATCCTACTGAATCACTATAGAGACTTAATTTGAGAAAAAAAGTATTTTAAGACAGTATAAAAATCTGTATTGCTCATAAGTTTTTTGAAACTGCTAAATACAAATGTATCAACATTTGAAAATAATTATCCTAGTAATTTAAAAAAAAGATTTAACCTTATATCCAATACTAAAAATTGTAAACTTTGAAATGGGAATTATAGGAAACATTCTCTATAATTCTTACTCAATAGTAAAAATAATATCTGAGTTCTATAATGTAGGAATGAAAATATTATAGGATGATTCTTACATGATTCAAGATTATGGAATATTGTATATAGGTATATAATATGCATATAATCAATTCCTGTTAGAAATTGATCTGTTGATTGGTAATAATATTTACCAATCCATATGTCTCAGATGCTGGGAAATCACTCCCAACCTTGAGATTGTGTTGACATATAAGTATTTAGCGTCTTTCCTGGTTGTTGTATGTTTTTTGTGTGAGTGTGTATGTGATATAAGCCTCATGCCTTCTAAATCGCCTTTTGCCCCAACTTTGAAATGCTGAAATCTTGCCTCTCTTTTACAGTTCAGGTTATTTGATACCCAATGACAGGGGTCCCCCAGACCACTCAGGCTCAGTGATTTCACTAGAAGTTCTCAAAGATCTCAGAAAGTCTCTTATTTTCTTAGTTTCAGTTTATTATAGTAAAAGGATCCAGACTGAAATCAGTTAAGAAATAAGTTAAGCTGCCACCTGCTAGCAAAAACTACATGGCACTGAGCAAGGCTCTGGTTCACAGAGGCCATCGCGTCAAGCAGAATATTCCTGGAGCTCAGAGGCCATCTCCCAGGAGCGGACCAAGGGTCCGTATTTTCTCTGGGTTAGAAGAACCCAGGCCCTTGAGCTAACTCTTTTTGGCGCATGCCCCCTGACTGATATGTTGACAACCTGCCCCTCCTCTGAGGACGGGACTGTTTCATGGCTTCCATTTGTCTTCTCTCTGATCCTCTCCCCCTTACCTGTCGGCAATAACCTCTCAACTCCATATATCAAAAAGTGATTTTCACTAAACATGTCTTATTATAAGACTTGCAATAATGTGTTAAGGAGTTATCAACAGAGCCTAGCACTCAGGACAACAGCTTGCACCTAATAGACAGGTGATGATAAACACTTACTGAAATGCATCATGATTGTCTCTGCTCATGCTACGGCTTGATTCCTACTAACTGGGGAACTCTCAGTGACTGGAGACTATGTTATGCTCATTTATTTGTCTTCCACAGAGTCCGTGGCCTCCTGTGGAGTAAGGGATCAGTATATGAAGGTACTTTAAAAGAATTTGTGGAAAATGGAGTCATGTGGGTGCAAAAAATTTTTTTAAATCCCTGTACAGGTTTTCATCATATACACTTCCAATGAAATTTGGAAGACTCCTCTAGGCGTGAATTTCAAAAATTTCTGCACCAAAATAAAGGTGTCTTTTAACTTAATTTTCCATGAATTTTTGAAGTACCATTGTGTGTGTTAAATGGTACATGAGGCATTGATTGTATATAGAAATCTCTCTCAATCATTACAAAACTCTAAATAAGCACTACTATTAATGAATTTATAAATAAGGCTATGTTGATGGCCATGTAACAGCAAGTCATAGAATTAAGATTTATCCACGTTATTTGGCTCCAAGCATCACACTCTTCACTGAGTTATAGCCTCCTTGTAGTGAGCTCAATATTATAGTGCTACTGGAAACTTTGAAAAGCCTGCCTCATATCCCAAAAATACTCAATATTAGTTTTGACTCATTTTTAAAAGGATTTTTAAGTTTACTTGAGAGTGGGAGGAGGGGGGGATGGAGAGAGTTAGAGAGCAAGAGAGAGAGAGAGAGAGAGAGAGAGAGATTCCATCCAGTGGTCCACTTCCCAAATGGTCTCGATGGCTGAGGCTAGGGCTTGTCTATGCCATAGCCAGAAGCCAGGAACTCCATTCTGGTGTCTTATGTGGGTGACAGGGGCCCAGGCACTCAGGCCATTTTCCTCTGCCTTGCCTGATGCATTGGCAGGGAGTTGGATTGGAAGTGGAGCAGCCAGCACTCAAACTGGTGATCATATTGGGATGGCACTGTTGCAGGCTGTGGCTTAACCTACTGATCCACACCCTCATCCCCCCTGACTTCTTTCTTATGCTGTGGTTTTCTTCTGTAGTTACTTTTCAGGACTATATTATCTTGGTCTAAAAGGAAGCACCAGTGACATTTATTAGCCGGGTACTTTACACCAAGGTAATCATCGTCGCATGTGGTAATTTCAGCAGTCGGCAGGATGGAATACTGATGTTATTTTCTGTAGATCCACTGTTGTCACTGTCTTTATTAGGAAGCTGTATCCCCAGGTTTAAGCAAAATAAAGGGATCAACTACATGAGAGATTTCAGAACACAGGGAGCATTTTACTAGCTCTTCCTATTGGCAATATGATACTTTTAGAGACTTTGTCTCCGTGGATGGATGAACATTTGACTATTTCTGCTGCGATTAATTAAATGATTCATTATGGGTGGCAGACACCTCCACATGTGAAAATTTCCAGTAATTGCTGTATACCTGAAAACTTCTGTCTTCAACAATATTTCCGAAGCTGTGCAATGCTTTCCAAGTTTTGAAGCAGATGGCACACACAGAATATGAACATTCACTCTCACTCCTGCAAACAGAAGCATGTCTGTCCTCTCACTGACAGCAGGACACCTTAGTTATGCGTAGCCCACAGAGCGGAGAGCCTGACACCACCTGTGCACCATGATTTCTACTACAACGTGATTGCTTCACTGGCACATCGACCCTTCTTCAACAGCAGCAAAAGTGATAACAACCCAACTTAAAGTCTCTCCAGTGGTGGCCAACCCAGATCCCAAATTACATAAGAGACAAAACATATTGGAGTATTGGCATTCCCCCAATACTTCTCCATCATATGGTGTCGGGGGGGTCAGGGAGGGGGCTCTCCAAGTTCATTGCCTATTCCTCTCCCCTGGCAAATGCCCTGATTCCCAGTATCCTCCTGCTTTTATGAAGCCTTTCTTTTGCTTCCAGAATCCATCTTCCATGTTCCCACCCAACTTGGTCCTCTGTTCTCTAGAAGCACTTTTGTGTCTTGTGGTAGTTCACCTACCTCCCTGTATTTCTCCTCCCCAGGACTGTAAAATCCCTGAGCGGATAGCCTTGCAATAATTCCCTGTTGCATTCTCGTTGCTTATTCTAATGGCATCCAAAAAATTATTGAATGATCAATAAATTATTCAAGATCAGAGGTTTAGTCGTTAGAGCTGGGCCAGAATGTCAACTCTCCAATTTACTTGCTGTATAATCTTAGGCAAACTACACACCCTCCGTGAACATCTTGTTGTTGTTGTGTGTGTGTGTGTGTGTGTGTTTTTGTCACCTAGAAAATGAAGAAATTGCCATATTCCCCACAGGGTTACTGTGCAGTTTAATGAGATTACACATATAAGGCAAAACTTATTTTTCTCCTAGCTAAAAATAGTCCCATCTCCAACATTTGGAAAATACAAAGATACTTCACGAAAATAAGAGTTTATTTTGGTGCAAAAAGTTTAAAATCTAAGATGAGTGTTTGGTGCCGACAGCTAAGGCAACCCTGGGGGATGCCTCATTCCCTAATAGGGTGCTTAGTTTGAGTACCACCTCTGCTTCCAGTTTCAGCTTCCTGACAGTGCATATCCAGATAATGGCCCACACACTCGGATTCCTGCCTCCCACATGGGACCCTACAGGTGAGTGCCCGTGTCCTGGTTTTGGCGTGGTCCAGCCCTGGAAGTTGCTAGCATCTGGAGAGTAGACCTGCTGATGGAAGATTTTGCTCTGTATTTAGGATAAATAAAGTGCATTAAAAATAGTAAGTAAATATATCAATAGTAACTACAAAAATTAAAAATTCATGCATACATAGGTCTTTGAAAAGTCACGGAAAATGTGAATTATGAAAAAAACTGCATAGACTTTAAAGATTTTTGGCGGAAAAAAGATTGACCTTTCAGTCCCCCTTTTCAGGAGTCATCTGAAGTATCTGCCTATGTACTCAATTGTGTCAAAATAATCAAATATTGCAACTGATGATGAAATGTGACAAAGAAAATTAGTCTGGAGTGGGTATTTGCTGCTGGGATTTATCAAGTGATCATACACGTATTGATTGAAGATTGGCCATCAAGGAGACGAAGCGGGAAGTGGGAATTTTGTGTAGATTTACCGTACTTTTGTTTTGTGAAGGGAAGTGAGGATTTTTTTTCTTGATTGCTATATAGCACATTGCAGTCTAGTACAAGGTATATGAATGCAGGGTGTGCCCATAGCAATCCCCCCGCCTTTTAAGATTTATTTATTTATTTGAAAGTCAAAGTTACATAGAGAGAGAAGGAGAAGCAGAGAGAGAGGCAGAAAGGTCTTCCATCCTCTAGGTCATTCCCAATTGGCCACAATGGCTGGAGCTGGGCCAATCTGAAGCCAGGAACCAGGAGCTTCTTCCAGGTCTCCCACACAGGTACAGGGGCCCAAGGACTTGGGCCATATTCTGCTTTTCCAGGCCATAGCAGAGAGCTGTATTGGAAATGGAGCAGCTGGGACTTGAACCGGTACCCATATGGGATGCTGGCACTGCAGGAAGCGGTTTTTTTGCTACACCACAGCACTGGCCCCATGTTCCCCTACCGGGCTGGATACCTGGCTTATCACTTCTTTCATTCTTTCCTTCCTCTTCTCTCTCTCTCTTTTTTTTTTTCATTGGAGTCACTTAGAGCACTTTTTGTTGTAAGGGACAGAAACCATAATTCAAAGTAGTAAATTAATTGGGGGAACAATATGTCAGCCTAAGAGAATGGTCAGGTGCTAACCGTGCCTGAACTAGATGCTAACCGTGCCTGAATGGGCTTCCGTTTTCAGCTCTAACTGCTGGCCCATCATGGTGGCAGCTTTTCCTTTCAGGTAGCAAAATGACCACTTTTATTCTGGAGTGCATAGCCCACCAGTTAGTGATCATAACCAGGAATATTCAATGAAATCGTCTCATACCTCCTTGGGTCCAAGTAAAAAGATCACATTTATGCCAACCATGGCAGACAGTGTGGAAGAAAGAAATATTGATTGACTTAAGCCCTAATAGGTTCTCCTGGTTCAGTGGAATCAACGCCATCTACATTCTGTGGCTGGAACTGAGGGATGGATGTTGCTACAGAAATGTTGGGTACGACTGAGAGGATGGAGGGTCACAGGGCACTAGATACACATTCTGCAGAAAGTTTGTGGAGAGTGGAATTAGAGTGCTCAATTCATGTTAGCACAAACACTTTTTGAAATTCACACTCAGATTTTTCAATAATTTTCATAAATGTTTTGAAGAGCCATAAGGTAAATAGGTTCCATTTTTCACACCCAAATAAGATTTTTTTAAAAAGATTTATTTTCATGTATTTGAAAGGCAGAGTGACGGAGAGAGAAAGAGAGCTTGCATTCACTGGTTTACTCTCCAAATGGCTGCAACAGCCAGGACTGGGCAGGCAGAACCGGGAGTATAGAACTCCATCCTGGTCTCTCACGTGGGTGCAGGGTCCTCAGTAGTTGAGCCATCTTCCGCTGCTTTCCCAGGCACACATGTGCAGAGATGTGGAAGTGGAGCAGCTGGGATTCTAACCAGAGCTCTCATATGGGATGCTGGCATCACAGGTTGCAGCTTACCCCACTGAGCCATAACATCAGCCCCTGATAAAATCATCTTTAATTTCATTTTGCTCAAACTTTTGAAATATCCTGTGTTTCAGAGAAAGAATGGACAGATGCCCGCACTACTATTGCATCTGTTGGGTTACCAACCCCATTCCTGGCACAGTGGTGATGGTAAGTGGTGCTGTTTCTATGGAAACACTGCTGGCTCACTTCCAGTTTTGTAGATGGGATCCTGGACAAAAGAGAAGGCAGAGGATGTGGAAGTGTGTGTGTGTGTGTGTGTGTGTGTGTAGATGTGTGTGTGTGCGCGTGCGCTAACAAGAACATGTTACTGGCAATAGCCCTGATGTTGCTAGGATCAAAGGAATTGAAGAAATCAGCTTGCTTTTAAGTTAAAATTGGGTCATTTTCTTACATTTAATGTCTGTAACAATGGGCAGCTCATGTCCTTTGGGAAGATCCTTTATTTCCAGTAAAGCGAGGACATTCTGCTTCCTTCCACAGACTTTAAAGCAGACGGGGCTTCACACATTCCTAAGACGAAGTGAGGGCATTTTGTGAACATGACTTATTGGAAAATAGTTCTTTGGCTGGTGCCGCGGCTCACTTGGCTAATCCTCCGCCTGTGGCACTGGCATCCCGGGTTCTAGTCCCGGTTGGGGTGCCAGATTCTGTCCCGGTTGCCCCTCTTCCAGTCCAGCTCTCTGCTGTGGCCCGGGAGGTCAGGGGAGGATGGCCCAAGTGCTTGGGCCCTGCACCTTCATGGGAGACCAGGAGGAAGCACCTGGCTCCTGGCTTCGGATCAGCGTGGTGCGCCAGCCGTAGCAGCCACCTGGGGGGGTGAACCAACAGAAGGAAGACCTTTCTCTTCGTCTCTCTCTCTCACTGTCCACTCTGCCTGTCAAAATAAAAAAAAAAAGGAAAAAAGAAAAATAGTTCTTCTATCTTGTGGGTGGTTTCGGTATTTTAATTCCTGCTTTTGTTTAACCCGGATTCACCTTGTTACACATAAAGCAGAGGGATTCGAGGAGTTGTTATTAGAGTATAAAGCTTTAATATGTTAACAAATATAAACTCCCTGGAAATTTTCTTCCGTGTGTTCTTTTTCTCAGTTGTGTTAGCTCCTTGGTGGAAATTATTCATTTCTTCAGTATATTTTGGTCAATTTTGATCTTGAATGTAAATCGTAAAAGTGAATGTGTTGGAGCTGGTGCTGTGGTGTAGTGGGTGAAGCTGCTGCCTGCAGTGCCGGCATCCCATATGGGCTCTGGTTTGAGTCCTGGATGCTCCACTTCCGATCCAGCTCCCTGCTAATGTGCTTGTGAAAGCATTGGAAGATGGTCCAAGCCCTTGGGCCCCTGCACCTGTGTGGGAGACCTGGAGAAACCTCCAGGCTCCTGACTTCAGATGGCGCAGCTCCGGCCACTGCGGCCAATTGAGAGAGTGAACCAACAGATGGAAGACCTCTCTCTCTCTCTCTCTCTCTCTCTCTCTGCCTCCCTTTCTATCTCTGTATAACTCTGACTTGCAAATAAATAAATGACTCTTTTAAAAAAGAAAGAAAGAAAATTACTTTTGTCTTATAACATAATAGGTACTGGATGACACATTCACTTTTTAAAAATATTTGTTTATTTGCAAGTCAGAGTTAAACCGAGAGAGGAGAGGCAGAGAGAGAGATAGAGAGAGAGAGAGAGATCTTCCATCCACAAACCTCTCTGAGCAGTGTCCTCATAAGAAGAGATGTGAACCCTGACCATGTACAGAGTGACCACCAAGTGGCGGCACAGGGAGAAAGCAGCCGTATGTGAGGTGGGCAAGAGACCTTAGGAGAACCCCACCTACAACACCTTGACCTTGAACTTGCGGGTCTTGACTCTGAGAAAGTAAGTTGCTGTTGGTGAAGCACACGGTCCGTGGCCTTTGTTAGGGCGACTCAAGCAAAGGAACACAGTCTTCTGCCAATGTGGGTTCCGAGTTGGGTCACTTTCTTGTGAGTTTATAGAGATCAAAGCCTCAGCTGGGTTCGTCTCTACCTCCTGATCTCATCAGAGCCGGCCCAGAGTGGCTGAGTGGGAAATGTTTGTTGAACTGAATCCAATAAGCACAAACTATGTTTTGATCATAGCAGTAGCAGAGCAGCTGGCTGGCAGCCTGGCTCCTGCTGACTGCCACCTGAAGCTTCCAGGCTTGCCGGTCTAGTTCTTCCTAAAGAAACATGGGCTTTTGTTTGCTCTTTTTGTCTGTCAGAGCAGAGACATGCAGGTATAGAGATGTGTACTAATTGTAACGGTAAATGCCAATGCATTGAAGTATGGAAAAAAAAGCAAAATTCACATTCACCCATTCAAAGTTACCACTGTTCAAATTTCAGGGTTTATATTTTTTTCCCTTGGGCTTTTTTTTTGAAGGTGTGCAGGAGGGGTCATATCCATATAGTTATCAATTTCTCTCTCCCCTACAGAAAGATGACACGATTTATATAGCATATGCTATTTAAATAACATGTTTTCTCTGCATATAATAATGCTGTGGGTATCTTTTCCTGCTAGAAAATAAAATAAATGTAGAGGGGCCGACGCTGTGGCACAGTGGGTTAAAGCCCCAGCCTGCAGGGCCGGCATCCCATATGGGCACCGGTTCAAGCCCCAGCTGTTCCTCTTCTCATCCAGCTCTCTGCTATGGCCTAGGAAAGCAGTAGAAGATGGCCCAAGTCCCTGGAACCCTGCACCCATGTGGGAGACCTGGAAGAAGCCCCTGGCTCCTGGCTTTAGATCAGCACAGCTCCAGCTGTTGCAGCCAATTGGGGAGTGAACCAGTGGATGAAAAACCTCTCTCTCTCTCTCTCTCTCTCTCTCTTCTTCTCTCTGTGTAACTCTGACTTTCAAATAAATAAAAAATAAAAATAATATAAAATAAAAATGTAGATTAATAGTAGCAATTTCAACTCTTGGAACTGTTATTTCACTTAAGGGATACATCAGGGATCTTCAAAAATTTATGGAAGGTGTATATTATGAACAAAACCATGCATCGATTTCAAAACTATTCTCATGCCAAAATAATCTTATTTTTTTCATTACATTTTCCCAGGAGCTTTTCGAAGTGCCCCTCCACCCCCCACCCCAGAGTGACTTCCCTAGTGTGGTCCTTACTGATGGAGAGTCAGATGGTTCCTCTTCTTCTTTTCATATGAACACAGCTGTGGGGACTCGTTCTGTGTGTGTGGTTCTTGTCTTACTACCCGTGTTATTTGTGATTACTTTATTTACTTGACAAGACAGATACATGCACAGCTCTGCCATGCATGTGGGCGACTATGGAGGTGGTAAGGTGGACACAGAGGTCCTGCAGGCTCCCCGCAAGCAACCTTTCACAGAGCTCTCTGGTTGGACCAGCTGTCCATCTGCTCCCGGGAGCAAGGCCAGCTTCACACCCCTACTTGGGTGTACCGGATTCTAGAACATCCAACCTGTTCCCCACTTCAGGCAGGTTTTTCAAGCTGCTCCCTCTGCCTGGCCTGCTCTTCCTTCTGCTTCTTCTGGGCGTAACCCCTTTTCTTTCCCTGCTGAACAACTTCCCTGTGTAGAGGACGCTCCCTGAGTATTTGACCTAAAATTTGTCCCAGCTACTCTTACTCTTTTTTCTTTTTTTCTCCTTTGATCTCTGCCTCTTGCTGTCTGCTCTCTTAGTACTTTTTGACTTGCAAATATTTTACTTATCTGTTGCTTTCCTTGTTCATTGTCTGGCTCCCCTGTTAGAAGGTGGGCTCCGTGGGGCTGGGGCTCTCTCTGTCTTACTCTCCACTGCATCTCCTGCCTGAAGCCTGGAGCCAGGCACAGGGTAGATTCTCCGTACATAACCGGGTGGTGGCGCTGTTTCTGTGTTTTTTTTTCACACAGCCAGGCTTGGATTCTTCATTTTCAGGCTGAGGTTGCCCCAGGCCCTCAGGAGGTGTAGCCCCAGCTGAGTGGGTCTTACAGGGCTCAGCGGGAAGTCCAGGCACCCCGGGATGGATCTCTAGGGCCTGTGGCCTACTGAGCTGTAACTTGCATTCTCTCCTCCCCCTTATCTTCCATAGGCAACTGCGCTGAGTGCCTGTCCCACAGAACGGGACTTTGGCCTCCAGTCTGGGATTGCATGGGACTGGGGTTCTGTGAGTATAGCTGTACCAGTCCCTCTCCCTGAAGCCAAACCTGTGCCTGATTCCATCCGCATCCATTGGCTGGGATGCTGCCTCTACTCGGACAGATTGTCCTTTTCCAGCTAATCTCAGCCCCCTCCTCACTTGGTTACCCCCCCCCCCCCGAAAGTCACTGTCTAGAACTTCCTGCCATGCATCGTCCCCAGCTGGGGGTGACAGCCTACGGTGGGGTCAAGTTCGCTACTGCCTCTTTGGTAGTGGGAGTTGCCCGGCTTGCTCTCCAGTCACTGTTACAGAAAGCTGGGGTAGGAAAACTCTCTGTGTCCAAACAGTGGAGGATCGAGAGCAGTTGATTAAAGCCAGCGGGCTCAGGGGGAATCATTTCCTGAGAACTGAGCATGCAACCCCAGTTTCTTACACTATTTGTAGGTTCATCAGCATCGTACCTTAACTGGCACAGCATTGGTGGGCTGAAATTGCAGCCTACGTGACTAAGCACCACACTTGCAGTGGTCGGTAGGTCTGGTATGTTTGTAAAAGAGATACCTGGGGCAGATTTATAGGACAGATTTATGAATGGAGTTGCAGAAGGCAGAACTTAGGACACCTTCCCTCCCTAGACAAGCTCACCGAGCACAGCCGCTTCACCAGATAACCGGGAGCAGCCACTTTCCAAGGGAGGCGTTGGGGGTCTGCTTTCCTTCCTGTGTCTCTGGTTCTGGCCTTATGACCTCTCCATCACTGCAGACAACGTACAGGAAAAGAGCAGTGGAGGCAAACGGGCCTGCATTTGGATCTCAGTTCTGCCGCTTTTTAGCTGTGTGTCCTTAGGTAAGTTCTCGACTTCTCTGCGTTCCCCCATCTGGTATGTGATGGTGAGTAACACCTATCTCGGGATGTTGTGAGGGTTGGTGATCACCCCTGACAAATACTGAATGCAGAGCCCAGCACAGAGCCGGCACCCTCACCTCCCCACCCTGCCAGCTCCAGGTCCCTTTTTTTCCAACCCCATAGCTCATGCGGCAGACTCAGAGCTGTGTAAGCGTGGCTGACTTCTTGCACTTTTTCAGTTTCTGTTTTCTTTTTGGGCCATACATCCCCTTTAAACAGAAAGGCCTTTTTAACTCTCTCTGAGTTTACACATCTGAGCCATTTTGATCTCTTTCTTCCTGGCACGAGAACCATTGTTTCACTTTTGGAAGTCAGTGAGGTGCATGCCAGAAGCTTCGCATGGAGCTCTGGGGTCCCATCCAGGGAAGCTGCTGGCCTCGATTCCCCATAGTGGACAAGGTGGACACCATTCATTCCATTCACGTGCGAAGGCTGTTCTGACATTAGGGGACATTTTTGGACTGGCTTTAGAGCTATAATGTGAATTGTTCTGCAAATGCAATGCAACACGATGTTCCTTTGTGATAAGAATCTTTGCAAAGGTTTTCAATGTACAATTCGTTTCTTTCTTTTTTTTTCAGGGTTACAATTAGAATTACTTGGCCACACGAATTTTCTGGAAGGCAGGCAGCTGCTGTCTGGAGTCCAGCCCCCTCAGACCCCTTGGCATGCATAATTTGCAGAATGACTGGGATCCCATATGTTTCTTCATTCCTCCTAGGTAGTCTTGACATTTGAGGATTTATTCTTAGAGTTTGCCTCTTTGAAGCTTGTTGGCTTCAATTAGTTGGCTGAAGCTGGGGTAGCATTCACCATTTCTTTGAACAAGTGGCGCCGTATTCAAGACAGGATGATTTTGCCACACAGATGGGCTTGGAATCAGGTGAGTTTACCAAATTTCGAGTAAATGACATAGATCCATCACCTAACGTAGCACATAGCATAGAAGCAGCTCCGTGGAGGCAGTTTAGCTAAAGAAAGAACACATTTGCAACTAAGGGGCTGAGACTCTGTTGAGGCCTTGGGGCAAGGATAACATTCAAATGAGTTGGGATTATCGAATGTCACATGTGCTATAGAATGAGTGAACTGTTGCTAATTTTCTTTCTGGTGACTAAAAGGACAGAGACCACCGTTTGCAGGTCTGTGTTATGCAGGGAGTGTCGCCAAGACCAGTTCCCTTGGGATAGGAATTGGCAGGCCAAGGTCCACAGGGCAACCAAGACGGAGTTCAGTAGTAATTTGCTGACAAAGCTTCATTTTATGGAAGAGCTGCCCCTTTAAGAAGCCGGTGCTGTGGTGTAGCAGGTAAGGCCATCACCTGCAGTGCCTGCATTCCATATGGGCGCTGGTTCGAGTCCTGGCTGCTCCACTTCCGATCCAGCCCCCCACTTTGACTGAGAAAGCAGTAGAAGATGGCCCAAGTGCCTAGGTGCTGGTTCACTTCCCAAATGGCTGCAACAGCCAGGTCTGGGCTAAGCTGAAGCCAGGAGCCAAGAACTCCATCCTGGTCTCCCACACGGATGGCAGGGGCTCCAGTATTTCTCAGGCATGTTAGCAGGAAGCTGGACCAGAAGCAGAGCAGCCAGGACTCAGACTGGCACTCTAACATGGGATGTTGGCACAAACAGTGGCTTAACCACCTACACCAAATGCCGCTCTCTCTGTGAGCTCTGTGAAGTATATATGTGCACACACAAATACATACTCATATATATTTAAATTTAGTATAAATTCTACCAATAAAAGGATGTGTAGGATATCATTTTCAAATAATAAAATATTCAACACTTCTTTTGAAATTCTGTATAGCTCATCGATTCTCTCAGAATCTTTTTCATTGATTTCTGTGTAACTCTTGGATCTATAGCTAACTCTGATGACGATGTAGTTCCAACATAAATATTGCTTGGTATTTCCATTGATGTTAATGAAGCAAATGCAACAAAGTAGCTTTGTGCTAAAAATTTGCACACTTGTCGATGACATGAGTGATTTATTTGTTGAAGTGGATAACAGTCTTTGCATTCTAGAAGAAAGTTGTTTGTTTGTTTTTTGTTTTTTGCTACTCACAGTGTTGTCACAGTTTAAATGTTTATATTCTCCAAAGTCCATATCTGAGATGTTGGTTATTTTCCTTGGAGAGCCAGGATTCTGCCCACATTGCCAATCCTCATTTCCTTCTAGCTTGTCTCCTTTCCAATAGCAAGTCCTTTGTGTGATGATACAGTGGGTGATTAAATAGGATGGTTCTGGGTTTGGGTTCTGAAGACAGACTACCTGGACCTGTAACCCTGATTCTATTACGTACCAGCTGTGTGACTTTGTGCCAAAGACTTCACTCCTCTGTGCTTCACTTTCATTCTTGTTTCAACAGGGATAACTTAAACATCTACTATGGTGCCTTCCACATGGATGCTCAATAATTTTGAGGCTACATAAAAAAAAAATCAAGGCAAATGGAAGTAACAGATAAGTTTTGGAGTGGGCAGTTGGCCTGATGGTTAAGATGTTAGAAGAGATGCCTTCATTTCACATTGGAGTACCTGGATTCGAGTCCCAGCCAGGGCTTATGACCTCAGCTTCATGACAACGTGTACCCTGTTAGTAACCAGTGAAGACTCAAGTAGTTGGGTCCCTGCCATCTGAATGGGGGATCTGAATGGAGTTCCCACTCCCAGCTTTGGTCTGACCCACCCTTGGTCATTTCATGCATTTTGGAATCTCTTTCTTCTCTTCACCTCTTAAATAAACAACTGAATAACAATTAGAAATATAAACTTATTTTTGCTCAAAAAATTTAAATCTATGCATATGAGGGGTCTTCAGCAAGTTAATGAAAAATATACATTCATAAAAAAAAGCTATGTGTGGATTTCAAAATTAGTTTGCACCAAAATGAATGTCTTCTAATTCCATTTCCATGAACTTTTTGGAGTCCCTTTGTATTAGTCAAATTAAATTAAATTAAATTTTACTTTTAAAATTCAATGAGATTTGATGAGAAAATCCATGTAAAGTACTTAGAAACATGGTTAACACCTGGTAAAAATGTGCGTAGCCTTTGTTACAACACCTTTCTTAGTGTACTTCTGTTCTTTCTTTCTTTCTTTTTTTTTTTTTTTTTGACAGGCAGAGTGGACAGTGAGAGACAGAGAGAGAGAGAGAGAGAGAGAGAGAGAGAAAGGTCTTCCTTTTGCCTTTGGTTCACCCTCCGATGGCTGCCGTGGCCGGCGCATCGCACTGATCCGAAGCAAGAAGCCGGGTGCCTCTCCTGGTCTCCCATGGGGTGCAGGGCCCAAGCACTTGGGCCATCCTCCACTGCCCTCCCGGGCCACAGCAGAGAGCTGGCCTGGAAGAGGGGGCAACTGGGACAGAACCGGCGCCCCGACCGGGACTAGAACCCGGTGTGCTGGCGCCTCAGGCAGAGGATTAGCCTAGTGAGCCGTAGCACTGGCCGCACTTCTGTACTTTCAATGCCTTAGACAGTTGAGAGTGGAAAGCCAGGGAGAGCGAGCTGGTGAGGAGAGCAATGAGAGCAAGAACAATGGGAAATGTGGAGACTGGAGGAGCATTTACTGTGTGAAAACCTCCATCTCATCCTACCTGGGATCTCCTGTTCAACATTTCCTGTCTCGGACTTTTTCCTCCCCAAAATATGTTGTATGCAAATCACCTTCAAATTGCTCATCCTCCTTATGCTGGCCTGATGAACTCGGAGGTGGTACCTCCGGTTCTATCATTTCTCTGTGTTAAGACTGAATTGCCTGCCTTTTGTCACCTATCACACAGGCTTTCTTATCATTGTGGCTTTCCTCTGCCTTAGTTCTTTCATCCAGCAAGCCTCCTTCTCTCTTCCCATCTGGGACAACCATCAACAGGGGGCAAAATTGGGGGGACTTCACAAAGTTCATGGACAATTGGAACTAAAAGATTAGTTTATTTTAGTGCAAAAAATTGAAATCCACACACATTTTTTTCATAATATACCTTTTCCACAAACATTTTGAAGTCCACATGTAGAGACTGAAAACCAGCCCATAATTATCTCACCAACTGATGTACCCTGACGTGGTCCTGTGACTACCAGGGACAGTCTTCTTTTCAGATTCTCAATCAGGTGTCCAAAGGGTTAGAGGCCACTCTAGTGAGAAGGCACATGAGGTATCAATGGTGTCAATGGTAACAATGGTTGAATCTCTTCCAACAGCAAGACACGTATTTCAGTAGAGAATGCAGAGGGTGGCACTGGAAGAAGATACAAAAGGGCTCTTTACCAGGACTTGGGGAGTCAAGGAAGACTTTTTGGAGAAAGCAGTATCTAACCCACAAGCCAAAGGAATGTGGCCAGTAACCGGATACTGGTGGAAGATGAAAGTGCATGGAAAGTCTGAAGAATGAGGAGACGATAGGTGGTGGTGTCCGCTTTTCATGTCCATAACAAACTACCTGAGACAAGCTGCTTATCAGGAAAAGAAGACTGACTTTGCTCATAGTGTTGGAGGATGAAAGTCCAAACAGCATGCACAGTCCAGCTCAGGGGAGTCCTCGGGGCAGAAGCATGTGCAGGAGCAGGATATTGTATTTCCAAATTGGAAACCAGAGAGAGGGGTCTGGCTGGTGACTTTTATAACAGTCCTCCTGGGAGAACCATCAAGGAGTTACAGGAAGGCCACCCCAGTGGCCCCATCTTTTAAAGGTTCCATTCCCTTGTGACTCTGTGAACCAATCTTGCACCATGTAGGTATCGCTCCCCGTCTTCGTGGAGGAATGACACAGGACCCTGCGCTGTTCTTTTGTCTGCTCGGCCCTCCCCGGGTTTGCTGCTGGTTTTTCCCGGGTTGGCTACCCTAGCCACTTTCCCCACTTCCACGGGGGAGCAGCACACTGCCGGCCGGCTCTCTCGGGGGCTGCACAGGTGTTCCTTCAGATAGATGTTCCTGGTGCATGTTGTCTCTCTCCTCCTTTATAGTCCTCTTCCACCAATCCCAACTCTGCTACCCACACGCCGAGTACGCTGCTCTCCTCCAGTCAGGAGCAAGTCCTACAGTTTATTGGCTGAACTGGAGGCAGCTGTGCAGAAGCTGTTTTCTTCTCTCCCAGCGCCATATTGTGGGAGAGCAGATGCATAGAATAAGTCTTAATTCCAGTAACTCAGTCCAGTCCGGGTTGCTCCCCACATGTAGGCCCTTGGTGTGTGTGGGGGGCATGCAAACCATTCCCAGATCATTGTAGCAGGCAGCAAGAAACAGGAGGATGTAGTGTTAGAATGGGCATTGATGAGAGCTGAGACTGGATGGGTAAGCAGGAGTTGGACAGGAGCAATATGAAAGGCTGGCTAAGGGCTTTGCACCTCCACATGCATGCAAAGGGAGACTTAGAGACATGTAAGAGGGGAGGGAGTGCCCCAATGTAGGCACTAGGAGGATTGGTCTAGCTACAGTGTCTGGAGAAGAATGAGTTGGGGTGACTCTGAAGCTGGCAATGAGGATGGAAGGGAATGCATGCAGGAGGCTGAGTGACCTGCGAGAAACCAGTCCAGAAGTTCCAGCACAAGATGATGGAGCCTAAGCTTGAGTAGTGCCAAGGGAGGATGTGAGAAGTGCATGCTTTTCAGAGAGGTTTGGAGATTGAATGAGCAGGAGTGGGGGCAGAGAAGCCCTGCTACAGGTGCCGACTTGGCCAGCTGGCTGGGTAGAGGACGGATTCCTGTCTCACTGAAAGGGGAGAGCACTGGGGAGGGTGCAAGGTGATACAATTGCTTTGGGTATGTTGACCAAGGGGTCCTTTGGAACTGGCGCATGGAGACCGCCACAGAGCATCAGCGTGGGTGTCTCAGCTGCAGAAGGGAGAGCCATGTTCTGCAATTCAGAAATCCGAGGAGTTTCATTCTCTCTCCTATCAGGGTCACGGAGGGCACTCCCAGCTGTCAAACACATTCCTATGTATATAGCACAAACACACCCAGATTCACAGCTAGGGGAAAAAGAGAGTACAGATAGCCTGCGTCGACAGTGCAGGTCATGCTTTTCCCTCCCAGCACATGAAGTTGTGATAAATTTATGAAAAAAAAATGATTAGGATATCAGAGTTTTCTATGTCAGAGGTCCAGATACCAGACTTCCCACTTGTCCTATCTCACTTCATTCTTATAACAACTGTACAAGGCAAGCATAACTGCTATCCTCTCTTTTACAGATAAGGATACACAGGCATGGGCAGGCTACTTACAGTGAGCCCCATCATCAGGGTTCACAACCAGGCAGTGTAAGGTGGGAGGATGTTTCCAGAGGAAAGGAACAGACACCCAGTCGAAGGTCATGGGTAGGTGAAGTGAAATGACACATGGAATGGACCCAGAGGATTTTACAATTGAAGAAATGAACTCTGGGGAGGCAAGCTGGGGGAGGCCATGCTGGGGCCAGCCTGTGACGGTTAGGATGTGAACAGGAGGCGGGAAGTGGCGCAGCTGCAACAGGTCATTTGTCTGAGAAGACTGATCATGAAGTGATGGGTGAGATGGGGCCAGAGCAAGAGGAAAACAATAACTTAAGCAAGTATTTGGAGAGCATGTTAAAGATGCTGGCAAGGATGTGGGGAAAAAGGGACACTAACCCACTGTTGGTGGGAATGCAAACTGGTCAAGCCACTATGAAAGTCAGTCTGGAGATTCCTCAGAAACATGAATATAACCCTACCATACAACCCAGCCATCCCACTCCTTGGAATTTACCCAAAGGAAATTAAATTGGCAAATAAAAGAACCATCTGCACCTCAATGTTTATTGCAGCTCAATTCATAATAGCTAAGACACGGAATCAACCTAAATGCCCATCAACAGTAGAGAGGATAAAGAAATTATGGGACATGTACTCTATAGAATACTATACAACATGGCCGGTCCCGCGGCTCGATAGGCTAATCCCCCATCTAATGGCGCCGGCACACCGGGTTCTAGTCCCGGTCGGGGCGCCAGATTCTTTCCCAGTTGCCCCTCTTCCAGGCCAGCTCTCTGCTGTGGCCCGGGAAGGCAGTGGAGGACGGCCCAAGTGCTTGGGCCCTGTACCCCATGGGAGACCAGGAGAAGCACCTGGCTCCTGCCTTTGGATCAGTGCAGTGCGCCAGCTGCAGCATGCCAGCCGTGGCTGCCATTGGAGGGTGAACCAACGGCAAAAGGAAGACCTTTCTCTCTGTCTCTCTCTGTCACTGTCCACTCTGCCTGTCAAAAAAAAAAAAAAAAAAGAATACAATACAGCAGTAAAAAAAAAAACAATGAAATCAGGTCATTTACAACAAAATGGAGGAATCTGGAACACATCATGCTGAATGAAATAAGCCAATCCCAAAGGGACAAATATCATATGTTCTCCCTGATCGGTGATAACTAACCAAGCACCAAAAAGGAAACCTGTTGAAGTGAAATGGCCACTATGAGAAACAGTGACTCGATCAGCCCTTGTCTTGACTGTTCATGAACAACTTAATATTTTATCCCTTTTAGTATTTTTTTTTCATACTTAATACTATTGGTTGAACTCTGCAATTAACACACAATTATTCTTAGGTGTTTAAATTTAACTGAAAAGTGATCTTTGTTAAATATAAGAGTGGGAATAAGAGAGGGAGGAGATGCACAATTTGGGACATGCTCAATCGGACTTGCCCCAGATGGTAGAGTTAGAAACGTGCCAGGGGATTCCAATTCAATCCCATCAAAGTGGCATGTACCAATGCCATCTCACTAGCCAAAGTGATCAGTTTCAGTTCAGAATTGATCATAATGATAGGTCTAAGAGTCAAAGGGATCACATAAACAAGACTAGTGTCCGCTAACACTAACTGATAGAATAAAAAAGGGAGAGAATGATCCAACATGGGAAGCAGGATACACAGCAGACTCATAGAATGGCAGATGCCCTAAACAGCACTCTGGCCTCAGAATCAGCCCTTAAGGCCTTCGGATCTGGCTGAAGAGCCCATGAGAGTATTTCAGGCATGGAAAGCCGAGACACTCTGGCAAAAAAACAAAAACAAAAACAAAAACAAAAACAAAACCTAAAACCTAAAACCTAAATGAAAGATCTCTGCGAGTGAGATCCCAGTGGAAAGAACAGGCCATCAAAGGAGGTACCTTTCTCTGAAGGGAGGAGAGAACTTCCATGTTGACTATAACCTTGTCTAAATAAGATGGGAGTTGGCGAACTCAAAAGGCTTCCATAGCCTTGGCAACTCATGACAAGAGCCTAGGGGGATTACTGATGCCATAAACAAGAGTGTCAATTTGGGCTGGCGCCACAGCTCAATAGGCTAATCCTCCGCCTGTGGCACCGGCACACCAGGTTCTAGTTCCGGTTGGGGTGCCGGATTCTGTCCCAGTTGCTCCTCTTCCAGGCCAGCTCTCTGCTGTGGCCCGGGAGTGCAGTGGAGGATGGCCCAAGTCCTTGGGTCCCGCATGGGAGACCAGGAGAAGCACCTGGCTCCTGGCTTTGGATCAACGTGGTGCACCGGCCGCAGCGGCCATTGGAGGGTGAACCAACGGCAAAAGGAAGACCTTTCTCTCTGTCTCTCTCTCTCTCACTGTCCACTCTGCCTTTCAAAAAAAAAATGTCAATTTGTTAAGTCAACAACAGGAGTCACTGTGCACTTAGTCCTCATGTAGGATCTCTGTCCTTAATGTGTTGTACAATGTGAATGAATGCTATAACTAGTATTCAAACAGTATTTTACAGTTCGTGTTTTGGTGTGGGTGCAAACTGTTGAAATCTTTACTTAATTTATACTAAATTGATCTTCTGTATATAAAGATAATTGAAAATGAATCTTGATGGGAATGGAATGGGAGAGGGAGTGGGAGATGGGAGGGTTGTGGGTGGGAGGGAAGCTATGGGGGGGGGAAGCCATTGTAATCCATAAACTGTATTTTGGAAATTTATATTTATTAAATAAAAGTTAAAAAAAAAACAAAAATAAATCTCTTTTAAAAAAAAAGATGGAAGCAGAGAGGAATGAGGGTGTGGTCAAGCTAGGAGGGCATGGTCAAGTGTGGTGGGCGTGGTCAAGTGAGGAACTTGAGAGATGAGGAGAGAAACTGCTTCCCATGCATTTAGGAGAAACAGGAAAAGCAAGAGAGGACCAAGGTGAGAGTGTAGGGAATGGCAGTGTGTCCTGTTATCTGTGAGTCATCTCTGAGACTGGGGCCTTTGGAATGTTTATAAACTCCCCGGGTGCAGTCAGAATCCAGAAGTATGGTTTCCCGAATCTCCCGCACCTAAAGTAAGCTCCTAACTTGTATCAGCCAGGAGCGCCTAGGCTGTGGCACAGTGGGAAGCAATGGCAGAATCTCAGTGTCTTCCTGATGCAGACGTTTCTTTCCTGCTTATGTAGCCCGCAGGTGTGGCTAACTCATCTGGGCAGAGTTCTCCTTGACACTGAGGGGGAGGCAGAGGAGCATTGGGAAACCAAGCTCTGGCTGTTCTATGCGTTCCCTGGAATTAACACTCATCACCTCTCTGCCTATGAGGGAGGGGTCTTGAAAAAGATCATGGAGGGGCCGGCACTGTGGTCTAGCAGGTGAAGCTGCCCCCTGCAGTGCCGGCATCCCATATGGGTGCCTGTTCGAGTCCCGGCTGCTCCACTTCCAATCTAGCTCTCTGCTATGGCCTGGGAAAGTAGTAGAGGATGGCCCAAGTGCTTGGGCCCTTGTACCTGCGTGGGAGACCTGGAAGAAGCTCCTGGCTCCTGGTTTCAGATTGGTGCAGCTCCAGCTGTTGCTGCTATTTGGGGAGTGAACCAGCGGATGGAAGATCTGTCTCTCTCTCTCTTTCCTTCCTTCTCTCTCTGAGTAACTCTGACTTTCAAGTAAATAAATAAATATTTTTTAAAAAGTTCATGAAAATGTATATTATGAAAAGAAAAAACTAATCAGAGATTTCAACACTTTTTTTGCACCAGAATGAACTTATCTTTTAATTCCATATTGCATGAAACTTTGGACTTACCCTCTTATTTCATTGATCAGCATCGGTTGCAAGAGCACGACTCACTTCTAGAAGGAGGAAAAGGTATCTGGATATTGATAAACTTTATTAATGACCATTAATAAACAGGGCTTGTGCTAAAAATGAAAGTAAAAGGCAGAGGAAAAGGCTTATGTGTGTGCTCTCAAACACTTAGTATTGTGCTTTTTGCATGCCAGAATTTGTTTTAAAGGGTTCCCAAGGTGGGGTGGTGGTGGTGGAACTCATTTAATTCCCAGAGCAGCCCTGTTAAATAGGTAATTTGTATCCCCCTTTGACAGAAGAAGAAGCCAAAGTTAAACAAATTGTCCTGGGCCAGCAGAGGCAAGATGGAATTCCAGGTAGTCAGGGTGCTCAGACCAAAGCAACGAAAAATCTCTGTACTACGTTGCTTCTCTATTCTGCTTCATTTCAACCTGGATCCCACGTGGGAGGAATGGGCCAACAGAGGAAGGTGGGAGGTGTATGTGGAAGTGTGTAGGACTTGTGATGTTTCATTGCCAAAACTGGGGTCTGTGTAAGGAGACCCTGAAGGATGCTCAGGGAAGCGGAAAGGTGGCATAGGCTGTTGCAGACTGCGAATGACGCGACCCCGGAGGCCAGGATGGAGAGTGACATCTGGGCTTTCCTTGGCTCCTTCTGCCATTCGGTATCAGAGTCACTCAGCATCTGCAGCTGGTACTTTCGGTCTGTGCTGGGGGAGGAGGAGAAGATGCATTTCTTTTGAGGACAGCAGCCAGGCCACTGCATAGGAAGAATCAAACACTGTCAGATCAAACTTACTTCTAACACATTCCTGAAAATTTCCATATCCACATCTACTGTCAAATAAACTGCATGTTACAAGTCCTCAGAGGAGGGGTATTTGATAAAAGAATTTCCAGCAAGCCAGGAGTAAGGACAAATCACCACTCCCTAATTTTACTAATCTTTCATTTTATATTGGCTTCTTTAATGATTCTCACACACAAACCTCTCTGATTGCCATACCTCAAGAGACAGAAGAAAAAGACAAAAGATTCTGCGTTGAAATAGATTATTATTATTTTTTTGGCAGTAAAAACAAACAATAAGAAAGAAGTCTTTTGTGTGACACTGGAGCCTTTTCATTGCGCTGTCTCTCACCTGTTAAATTCTGTGGTTGGATCACGACAGATGGACTCCGCTGTTAAAATGCTGTATAGGCACCTTGTTGCAATCTGCCAGCACGGTCCTTGGGGCCAGTCAGCCCGTACGGTGCGGCTGCTCCATTCTCCTGCACTCTGTTTTGATTGGGAGCCTGCCGCAAGTTGTTGCCAGGGGTTTCTCTTGTCTCTCACGCTGCACAACCAGTGGCGACAGCAAAAGAGATTTGCTGAATGTTACTGCTCAGACCCAACATCAGGCTGTTTTCTGTTACGGACAAGAAGCCCTGGCTACAGGGTCGGGAGATCTGAGTCTGTCTAGACAAGGCAGTTCACTTCTCTGGGTCTTGGTTGCTTCCTGTACAAAAATTACAATTCAAACTGGAAGACGAAGAAAAGTGGGTAATGCAATCATTTGATGCTTTATAACTACCAATTGTTTTTTACATAACCATTAAAATAATCGCAAAGTTCTAATGCTATATGCAATTACTAAGGGCAAAGAAGAAAGGATAAATGTCATTTTAATTAAACCTGCCATTGGAAATAGTGGGGGACATTCTACCAGCAATTGCATGATGGTGTTTTAATACAGTCCCGAATGGTTTGCTCTTTGGGAAGCGTGAGCTAATACACCCACAGAGAATCATTAGGAGCAGGAATATTTCTATTAAATGCTAAATGCTAGGAAGTTGAGATTTTAAACCAATATCCAGAAGGCAGATGTGGGATGCTGGTGATGTAGAAGAGAACTTACAGATTTGAAACAGTCCCTGTTAATGATGATGTTGGAATTACCATGCTAGACATCTAGGATAGCAATCTATGAATTATATATGAATAAAAAAAATAACCCTGCCTGCTCACCACTCCTGCCAATGAATGGCTGATTAGGCCCATTGCAAGACTGGTCCTCCATGACTCACCGGGAGGGGAAATCCGATTGTGCGTTTCAGGCTGGGTGATGGCGCCGCCCTCACGTACCTTACCAACCGCAGGGAGGAGCCACATCTCTGACTCCTGCCCCTGGCAAGCCAACCGCTCCCATCCAATCTGTGCCTGAGTCCATGTTATTAACTAAAGACACCCCAGTGTACCTAAGAGGCATTCTGACAGTAGGGGGTCCAGCTCGCACCACCGCAGTGCTTCCCAGTGCTAGCCCAGTGCTATTCCTCTGATCGCTTGTTTTTTTTTTTTTTTTTTTCTATTAGTACAGCAAACCCCTCTTCGCCTGGTGTCAGCCTTCTGGGTTTGCACAGCTGCCCCAGTGCTGGCCGAGTGTATGGAAATTTCAGAGCCAAGTGATGGGGGGGGGGGGGCGGGAAGTAGGACCCCAAGGAGAAGCCTGGAGCCGGGTTGTGCTTTTAGCCGTCTCCGGGCCACAGGTTCAGGTGCTCTGGGGACAGCGCCCGGATCCATCTTGGGGGCCCCGTGATTAGCAACCGGGCGTATCCAAGCAAAGCCACACACCTGCTCAGGGGTACGCGCGCATCCCAAGCGCCCCTTCCCGTTGCGCTCTAGCATGTGGCCTGGCCGCAGCGCGGTTTTTTCGTGGCCCCCTCCCTCCCCGGCCGCGTCTACACAGCCAGGCGGACACCCCGGGCGCTGAGTGTGGATCGTGGTTATCCACACACGGTTGGAGTGCCAGGTTCCCCGGCTCCGGGGAGAGAACTATCGTTTGCATTTTTAACAAGTTCGTAGGCGACGCGCAGGCCGCGAGGTCGGGGCCACTTGGCTGCAGCGGCCCGGGCTCCGCTTTGCTCTCCTGGTCCCCCCAGCTGGCCCCTGCGCACTCAAAGCCATTTTCCCTTCTCGGAGGCAGGCTCCTGGCTTTTGCGCAGCTTTTAACGGTTCCATCCTTGTCCTGGGTTTCGGCCGTATGGGGGGCTGGGGAGAGGGTGTTTCGGGGCAATGCCCGCCCCCTCCTTGGCCTCATGCAGCTCGGGCCCCACCGCCTGCCCTGTTTCTCCGTGGCAAACGCTGCCCGCCTCTCTCTCTCTCTCTCTCTCGGCTGTGAAATTATTCACTCGCTCTCTCCACTCCTCCATCAAGTGCCACATTTCCCGCAACTTTGCAGCGGCGGCCCAGCAAAGCCCTCGTGGACGCCCCCCTGTGCGACCACCCGCTCCCCAGCGCGCCCTAGCCAGCCCAGGGGCGCGCAGGGGGTTGGACTGCGCGAGGCTGTGCGCGCCGACCCCGGCCGGCTGGGGCTCCGGGGGTTTGGGGGTGTGGGTTGGGCGGCTGCCTAGCGCTCCCGGGGCGAGGCGTCAGGCGCCGAAGCCCCGGAGGGGGGCGGTCGCAGCGTCAGGTGGCTGCTGTGCATCCCCGCGCGCCGCCCCGCCAGTCCCTGCTCCGCGGTCAGCCACGGCCGGAGTCGGAGCCCATCTGCGTCGTCGCGCCGAGAGCCGCGTCCGCGGCGGGCAGCCAGGGCTCGTGGCCCCGGCGGCGGAAGAAGCTGGGATGTGACCCCCACTTCCCCCGCCTTCTAGTCCGACTGCCCAGTGCCCTCCCTGGTCCCCCACTGGACGGCGGCGCTCGCCAGGACCTCCGCCGGGGACAGGAGCGGCCACCGGGGCGCACAGCCCCGCAGAAGTTGGGCTGCGCCGAGCAGCTGTGGTCCCGCGGCGCCAGGGCAGGGGGCGGACCGGGGACCCGGAGGGGACGGCTGGGCTAGGCGCACCTGCAGCAGAGGGGGCCGGAGTTCGCGCTCTGGCCGCGCCGGCCCCCGAGCGCCGGGCAGCCGCGGGAGCCATGCGGAGCCCGCTCCCGGGCCGCCACCACCACCACCGCGGCGGCAGCAGCAGCAGCCTCGGCGTCGGCACCGGCACCGGCGGGACAGCGACAGCGGGGGCGGCGCAGGCGCACTGTGCCCCGCGGAGCCTGCAGCTCCCGAGCCCCGTGTGCGGCACCGCCACAGTCCGGGCAGCGGCGGCCGGGGGAGCGCTACTACCATGAACTGCCTGGTCCTGCACCCCAGAGCTGCTCATCCGGGTCGGGCTGGAGACACAGTCAGGGGACCCCGCCGCCGCCGCCGCGCCCCCTCTGCTTTCGGCTCGGTCTCCTCCTCCTCTTCCTCCTCTTCCTCCTCTTCCTGCATCCCCCCCTCCCCCGCCGCGGATCCTGGCCGCCCCTCTCCAGACCCAGGATGCCGGGGGGCAAGAGAGGGTTGGTGGCACCGCAGAACACGTTTTTGGAGAACATTGTCCGGCGCTCCAGCGGTAAGCAGAGTTGCGGTTCGGGACGCCGCCCCCACGCCAGACATCCCCCCCGGTTCCGTCCCACCCGGTCCCTCGCCCAAAGGGGGGGGCGCTGCAGGCTGCCTTACCTGGTGGAGGCGACTTGGGGTGGGCGGAGGGGGCGAGGCGGTGGAGGAAAGTTCGTTGCGTCCCCTTCCTGGGGGGACGGACGCAGCGTCTCCCACCTGCCCAGAGCCCAGACGCGGGGTAGGCGGCGGGGTGGGTCCGGTGGAGGCTGAACTAGAAGCGAGTTGAATGTCCCTCGGATGGGGGATCTGTTCCTTGCTCATCCTTCTCCCACGGTTTCTCCCAGGCAGGCTGCAGGCATTACCCAAATTCTCCCAAGTCAGCGGAAAGGGTTGGGCATGCTTTGGTCCCGGTGGGCACAGGGCTGAGAGAGACCCGGAGCTGGGGAGAGCAGGCGAACTTGAACCACCTAACAGAGAGGCAGTGCTTGTCAAATGGAGAGGCAGTTTGGGCGGACAGTCGCGTTTGTGTTGAAAGTTTGCTATTTTTTTTTTTTGATTGTACCTTGGTCTATATGATACATTGCATTTGAGTGAACCAGGAGGACTGTACAGGGTGCAGACATTTTTTGCTCAGTGCTCTTGCCCTTTGTTGTTGCTGTAAAGGTGTTTTTGCCTGAGGGTGTTTTCAAATGCCATCCTTTTATGAGTTCGTTTCCCACAAGATAGTCCTGTCGAACATGGGTCTAAACTTTGTCTTTGGCTGAAATCTACATATTCTACTTGTTTAAAGTCTTTTAACAAAATTATGTTCAACTTCATAAGCAACCTATGTGGGCCATCCCTTCAAGTTTTTCCTGCAGGGGCCTGTTGTTTTATTTTGCGACCCCTTGCTTGGAGAATTACAAGAAGACGTTTCTGTTTTATGGAAGACAGCAGCGCTTGGAGCACAGAGATGGACTTGATCTGTGCAGCTCCATAATTCATTATTGATCCAGCGAAACAATGTTTATTTGGGCACTGTAATGCAACAGACACTCGGTGGGTCCTTTGGATAAGGAAATGGTTAAGACACGTCTCCTGTTTTCACGATGCTCTGCGCTTGGTGGACAAGACACAGGAGCCCTCGAATGATAGCAGATGATGAAATAAACTGATGCTTTCTCCGAGTGGGTAGACTGGGCTCTGCTAGTTCTAGATTAGGGGCTCTTCTTCCGCCTGGCTTGCAAATCCTTCTGATTGGGCACTGACTGTGTTTGAGTACCCTAATCTCTGGCTTGGGATTGGGTTTTTCATTCGAGGCTTGTGTCTTTATTTCTTCCAGTTTGGTGTAGGGGCAGCAGTGTTGTGTCTGAGGTAGAAAGAATAGCCAGTAGGACAATGGCCTGGGATTCCTCTTTAGCCATTCCAGTGTGATTCCCTGTGCATTTTCAATATTCATGATCATATACAATGTAACTTCCAAGGGTAGGCCATTTCTACACTTGCACATCATCTTATTATAGGGATATCATACATTACCTTAGTGTAGCCACAATACAAGGGGAGAGTATTAGTAAAACAATATGTGGGGGAGAGTTTAAGGGTTACTGGAATCAGCTGTTCAAGGTCTCCGTCTCGGTGTGGCTTTCTCCCTCTGATTATTTCAACACCATGGAATTAGGTCTGGGAGGGGAATTTCCAGAGAAGGCCTCCAAATGTAACCCCTGCAAGCTCTGTGTCACAAGCTTGGTGAAGGGAAAGACATGAATCCATCCGGAAGTTTACTGATGAGGTGGCATTGGGTGCAACTTGTTATACAGTCAAGACTGAACCTTATGTGGCTTTTAAGTGTTGGCTTCTAGGCTGGTGTTTCACATCCACAGTCCAAATGAATGAGTAGTGGACCTTTCTCACACTTGCATGTTTCTTTCCATAGGAAACACCGATTGACAATGAACTTCCTCTGTTTGGCTTTTTCAAATGCCGCCTCTAGTTGTCTGTGGCTAACATGGAAAGCTCTGACTCAAAAAAACCCCTGAGCCTTTTTTGAATTGTTAGAGACTTGGAGTCGGTGCATGTGTCTGTGTGATAAATCCTCAACAGGGTTTCAGTCCTTTTTTTTTTTTTTTTAAAGGGGAAGACCTCAGAAAGAGTGAATCACTGCATTAAATTGGTCTGCACATTCCTGTGGGAATATCACACGGTTTGTGTTGTTTCTATATGAATTGACAGAGAAATAGACAAATTCATCCCGAGAAATTGTTTAATTGAGACTAACAGAGAAATTCCCTGCAGGAGTCTAACAGATGGATCAGGTTTGTGACATTGAAGAGTTCATTATTCACTGACTGAACAACATCGAAAGTGAAGTGTTGGCAGGGCTTTAGGCGAGAAGAAAGGACAGAATCGAAGAGGCAGAGGCTGGGATTGTCTAGCTACCTGCACTTCAGGAAAAGATTCTCTTTCTGGAGCGCTATCTTCTTCCTGTGACAAGGTCAGATCTCACAGAGAGTCAGGCAACATGGAGCAGGTGCAGAGAGACCCACAACTCATGCGGAAGTGCACAGATGGACAGCCAGAGGACAGGCATCCACCCAGGCACCGGCACAGGCACAGCGGAAGCAGACCCACTCTCCTTTCCTCTCTCTCTCTCAGCCACAAAGAGCAGAAGAGAGATGTAGAAAAACATAGAAACACACACCTACACAGAGAGCGGGATGGGGGTAGGAGGGAGAGAGAGGGAGGGAGGAAACATTGGACTTGAGTTTTTGTCCATGGATATCTTGTGAACTGAAGTCTCAGCCAGTTAGAAACCCATCACAGAACTTTTTCTGGGTGCACAACACAAGAACGAGATGTGTGAGGTATCTGAGAACAGCTCTTAGATCTGAGGATTTCCTAGGAAACGTCCAAGCTGCTCAGGTGCAGTTTCCCAGATAACAGTCCCATGCCCTGAGCTCCAGAGAAGCAGTGACAGCCCATTTGCTGTTATTTTTACACCTCCGGAGAGCGGATTTTTATTTTCTTGATTTAGTTGACTCTGTTAGGAGAAAGCATTTCAGGTTGTTACTGGTGATTCAAAGTCTATAAAATAAAATAATGAGGGCCATTGAATTGGATGGATACACACACACTTTATAGCCAAATCGCCAATCAGGGGGAGTTGGGAATTTCTTTAGTTTTAGAAGTCAAATTCTGCTACTGTGCCTTACACATAAATAAAAGTAAATCTTAAAGAGTTAAATGCGCTTTTAGACAGGCCAGAAGACTCACGATGGTTCTTCACGTGAGGTTCTAGTGACTGCCGGGAACACGTTAGACTCCCAAAAGCTGGGAAGGAACAGAGGTCTGAGTGCAGTGGTGCTGTCCAGATCCATCTTTGGCTGGTGGGAAGTTGGCAGGAAGGGAGGGTTTGGGAACAGCACGGTGAATTCTGAGCAGCGTCTCCTAGAAGTGTTTACCCACTGCCTCTGTGTCTGGAACATTCCTTATTTAAATTTCATTTACTTGTGCAGTCTATTCATCAATATCAATTGGGCTCTAGGGAGCCGTAAGCTTGTATGTAAGAGGTTAAGTACATGAAAAGAAAGTGATTATGTTGGGGACTTTTAGGTAGAGTTTTAGATGCAAGAGACACAGCCCACTTCTAAGTCCTTTGGGGTGATTCGATTTCTGAGCACTGTGGATTCTTCATAGGTTGTCTTTGTTTTGAAAACAAAATCATTTTGGGTGACAGGAAACTTGATTGACACTTTGAAAAATGATAAATATCTTTTTATTAGAAGTTCAGTCTTTAGTATTTCGAGCACCCTGAGACATTGGATGTCTTTTTCTGCTGCTAGTGTTTTCCTCTTTGGAGCAAAAAGGGGGCCAGAGGGAGGAAGGAAATGGAGGACGTAGCAGCTTATGAGCCTCTCACCTTTCAAAGAAAGAAGCTCCAGGGACAAAACTTTCCGATTTGGCTGGAGGTGGCCAACCTGCACCCTGCACAAGTCTTTTTTTTTACTCAGCCATCTCCTGCTTGTAGGAAACTACAACATGATTTTTTGGGCTGTAAGTGGTACTTATCAAAACTGAGGTCTTCAATGAAATTCATAGGAAAAATCAAGAATTGGTGTTTTAAAAAGAAAACAAACGTTAACAACTTTTAAGCATTATTCACTTCAAAAGAAATACTGCAAAACAAATGGATTTTTTTTTGGTTTACATTGTAAAATTGATATTTTTTCCTGCAAATGTTTTGACATCTAAGATGCTGTTCAGGAAATATTGATAAAACCACATAGTATTTTCAACACATCGGTTGACCCAGGTCTTATAATATAGCGCTTTGACATTTACAGTGTCCATGAGGTTGGGCTGATGCTGACCACTTCCCAGATTATGTCTATAAATAAGCCAGCGCGTCCTCCTGGCTTCAGGACCCACGCTGTGTTACATAACGAACGCAGTGTGTTGCTGACTAGAGGGCTGCTTCCCCAGGACACCATTGTCCTACTCAGAATTGCCTCTTGGTCTTTCATCTGAATGCAGAAGTAGGATGGGCCAGGCAGTCATCTACCTAGCCACCTTTTACAGATCTCTTTTAAAAGCAGCTCCTGACAACACTGCGCTCTAACAGACAAGAGTAGCTCTGATTATTTTAATTGACAGTGACTAAGTAGATTTCTGTGCAAACCCTTCAGGTGAGTCAATGTTTATCTGCTACTTTCATTGTGCATAACAGCTGTTTCCTAGCTTGGAGGAACAATGCTTCCGCCTCCTCTAGACTGTAGCCTAGGAAGAGGTGCTGTCGTCCACCCCCGGCCTGTAGTTAGTCTTCACCACAAGAGGTCGCTGTTGGTTCTGCCACAGGTGAACCGAACGTATTTTCTTATTCTGGTCCCCAGTGCCCCCAAATCTGGCTGAGGGGTCGTTCTAGTTGGTTCTTACTCCTGGAAGAAAATATCTAGAATGTAAAACCTACAGGAGAATTCAGTGAAGAAAGGTATTTGTTGCTTCTGAGGATCGTAATTCATTTTAGTTGACAGTGACCAACTAAATGAATGTGATATTAATAAAAATGGCTCTGTAAAGAAAAGTATAAATATATTTTAGACTAATTGAGCATTTACTTTAGCAGATGAACAACGTTTTGTTGTTATACACAATTTCATTGTCTTGGCGATAGATACGAAATACAAAGTTTTATAGAGGAAAGCTGTGTAAAAAGTTCTTTATTCTGGGAGGATAACTGTCTTTTCCCTCTATCAACAACACTTTTCCTCTGTCAGATATCTCTATAATTTATATTAAATTGATTATGGATAAACAGTTCATTCCAGTGTTTAATTGTTTTAGAAAGATAGTTCATGGATTTATAGCTACTGCCTTAGAATAGTATGTGATTCTAGTATTTTGTTGTGACACAAATTTTAAAAATAAAAAAACAAGGTTCAAATAAGGCATTCTCAAAGTTTTCCAAATCATTAAACTCCAAAAGAGATATGATTGAGGATACATTACTTTAGGAAATTTTATTTTCCCGTCAGGTTTAAGGATTTTTTTTTCTCTTTTGACTAGATTAGAAACCATACATCGACAAATACTTTGAAATGGCTCAAACCAAATTTGTTCTAATGGGAAAAATTAAAATACACTAAGCACTACTTTAATGAGTAGAAGATGTGTCGTGACATCAAATAAGCATGAATAACACGCCACAATATAAAATCAGTGATAATTGTTGCAGAAATTAAGGTTAAAGAAGGGAGTCTTTTTAAAAAATATTTATTTATTTATTTGTAATAGTTAGAGAGAGAAGGAGAGGCAGAGAGAGAGAGAGAGAGAGAGAGAGAGAGAGAGAGGTCTTCCATCCAAATGACCAAATGATCAAATGACCAAATGACCGCAATGGTCAGAGCTGCACCAATCTGAAGCCAGAAGCCAGGAGCTTCCTCCAGGTCTCCCATGTGAGCACAGGGGCCCAAGGACTTGGGCCATCTTGTACTGCTTTCCCAGGCCATAGCAGAGAGCTGGATCAGAAGTGGAACAGCCAGGTCGCGAACAGGCACCCATATGGGATGCTGGCACTGCTACCTCAGCATGTTTCAAACAGTATTCTAGCTTAATAAAATACGGCGTGGGTCCTTTTAATCGCCTAGGAATGACTGAAAAGAGTCATTTAAATAGCCTCATTTTATGTAATATAAAAATTCATAGTTGAAAGCCTAAGTCTTGAAAGATATTTGATTGAAGGCTGTGATAAATATTTTCATATAAATCAGCGTGTATTTTAGATATCACTTTAGTACTTGGTGATATGTGTATCCTATTACCTAACAGACATACGAGAGTACCTATAAAGTTTGTAAAATGAAGAGAAGTTTATTTTGGTGCAAAAAATGTTGAAATCTGTGCTTTTCAAGGCATGCATTTTCCACAAAGTTTTTGAAGACCTCTTGTATGTATGATTACATTTTTCTTCCCATTCAAACAAACTGACTTGGTTTTACATGAATTTATTGAAATCCCTTTGTATTTGGATAGATTTCTGATAATAGTTTTGTTTTCCCGTGGAAGATGATGACAGTTTGGTCTCACAGTAGAAGAGGGTAGAACAGTGCTTGCCCTAGGCTGGGGTGGTTAGGGAGTGGACCACAAACCTACAATTGAAAGGAATTTTGTATAACAAGGCAACTATAGTTGGTGATTTGCGTAGTCTCCAAGTAGATAAAGACGGTGGATAGTGTCTCTCCCCACCACAAACATGATGACCATGTGACGTAATGCATTTTTAACTTAGCTACATTTTACCACTCGGCAATGTACACCATGATGTATGTGCTGAAAGCATGCAATGCTATTAGCAAACAAAAGCAATAAAGGTAAAGATGAGAAAATTCAATAAAGAATGAAATCGTTTAGGAAAGAAGAATGGTTGGAAAGCTGTTTGAAATGTTTCTGAAAATGAATTTCTCTCTTTGGGTCTGGTCCCATCAGAGAAATATAGTTAAGTGTGAAGTCTTATGAACTGCAAGAAATAGGCTATTTGAAGTCTGAGCTCAGGTGCACAAGTGAAAACAGTTTTTCGTTATGATGACATACCACTGGGAAGTTAGGACGATTTTGATATATGGACTAAACTCCTCAAGGATATAGGTCCTACCTTACAATTACTTTTATATTCTCTGCTGAGCAGTAGGTCCCAATTGAATGAATGGTTTTTGATTTTTGCTCCTGAAGTAACCAAATCCATAATTGATTTTCCCGAATAATGCTGATCAGATGTATTAAGTGAGCTTGTACACATCATTACATAGTAGAACACATTCAGTTAATGAACAGAGCTGAAAGCAGAAGTCGTATTCTAGAGGGCAGAGCAGATAAACCACGTAAGCAGTCACAAGCCTATCACCTCTCATTCTTTGTTTCAAAGATTTATTTATTGATTGATTCAAAATTCAGAGTTACAGAGAGAGAAGGGAGAGACAGGGAGAGGAAGATCTTCCACCTGCTGGTTCATTCCCAACGTGGCCACGATGGCCAGGACTGGGTGAAGCTGAAGCCAGGGGCTAGAAGATTCATCCGGGTCTCCCACATGGATGGCAGGGATCCAAACACTTGGGCCATCTCCTGCTGCTCTCCCAAGGCCACAGCAGAGAGCTGGATGGGAAGTGGAGCAGCTGGGACTTGAGCCGGCGCCCCACGGGATGCCGGCACTGCAGGCAGTGGCTTTACCCAGTACTCCACAGCGCCGGCCTCTTATGTCTTACGTACAGCCCAAATGTTTTCTGCCATTTCTGTTTCAGTCTTCAAGGACTGAAAAGCTAGACTTCTTTTAGACAAGAAAGAACTGTTTACAAATTTGTAGATTCTAATCAGATTATTTGTCAACAACTTTGCAGGTAGGAGTTATTGATGTCTTAGCCCTGCAAATCGATCATCCCCTGCTTTAGTGAGAGAGCTTTGCCTCAGGGAGCAGGATTGGGCAGATAAGGGAAATAGATTCTGGTGGGGTTTTTTTTTGTTTGTTTGTTTTCAAACAGATTATAGGGCCAGCCCCAGATTTGCCAAATTTAACTCTACCTTGAATAATGCACTTGGATCCAGAGGGAAATGTTAATCTCTGTCCCACTGTTTTTCTGTGAGCTGTTTCTGTCTGCTTCTTTTTGATTTCTGACAAATTGAGTTTATTTTCATAGATTTATAGCATTGAAGGAATGGAGGACTTCTATCATGGGGTTAAATAGGGTCTCCAGGAACAGCTCCCACCCCCGTTGCCTTCCCAGTTACTTGTTGACTAATGCAACGCAACCTGGTTGAGTGCTTACTGTGTGCTAGGCTCTGACCTAGTGAACGCCATGACAAACACAGCGTTTCTCCGTCTGCTGCATGAGGGCCAGCTGGGGTATCAGTTCGTTTGTGGAGGCCTGCAGTAGAATCCTGGCTTTCCCTAGCTCTCTGACTTCCTTAATGATACCTTAGTGGCTCATTTGTAAAATATTAGTAAGGACGGTATCCAGCTTAGCGGTTTAGACTGACGATTAATTGAGATGATACATGTGAAGTGCAGAGCACGGTTTCTGGCATGGAGCAAGTACTTCTCAGTGCCTTTCATCGTTGTTGCTGTTTAATTTTTAACTCTGTAGTTGATGCTTTTTGTCTGTAGTCGCGATTTCCTTCTGCACCTCTTTGCAACTAATTTCTATCAGTTCCGTAGGGCTGCAGCTTCCTGGAAAGTTACCAGCGGGCATTCTTCTTGCAATCCCAAGGCGTTGCAGGATTTGAAACTGCTCTCCCCTGCGCTCTGCACATCACACGCATCCTGTGGCTTCCGTGACTGCCCCATACCCCGCACTTCTCTTCCCTCCTCCCCTCTGCTTTCTCTGCTAAAGAATGCGTAGATGCAGCTCTGCGGCTCCACCTGCAGCGCCAGCACAGCGGGTTCTAGTTCCAGTCGGGGCGCCGGATTCTGTCCCGGTTGCCCCTCTTCCAGGCCAGCTCTCTGCTGTGGCCAGGGAGTGCAGTGGAGGATGGCCCAGGTCCTTGGGCCCTGCACCCACATGGGAGACCAGGAGAAGCATCTGGCTCCTGGCTTCGGATCAGCATGGTGTGCCGGCTGCAGTGGCCATTGTGGGGTGAATCAACGGCAAAGGAAGGCCTTTCTCTCTGTCTCTCTCTCTCTCTCTCACTGTCCACTCTGCCTGTCAAAAAATAATAATAATAAAAAAGAATGCATAGATGCTCAGATGCTCTCGTCGGGTGCTTCCATCTTTCTCTCACTTCTAGAGCAGGTGCGCCCTCGGCCATCATTCAGCCTCTGACTTCTCTGGGTTCTAATTCTGGGTTTCCAGTGCCACATCGGATTTCGTTGTATTTCCTCCAAGGCATCTAAGACGAAGTGTGGCCGGGGTTGAATTGATTTTTGGCCTTCTGGCCTCACATGGTGACTTTCTTCGATATTTGCCTACATCTGTCATAGGTGCCTTTACTATTTTGTGTTCTCATCTACAAATCGTAGGGTCATCTTTGACATCCCGACCATAGTATCAAGTCTTAGGGGTCTGAGTTTTTCCGGGTCATTCTTTGGTGCCCCCTGTAGGTGCTGTGTGTCCAGTAAGTGATTTCATGCCCATTGACAGATGCATCCCAAACCCACATCCTGTACAGGCAATGTAGACACTTAGGATGGGCCAGAGAAAGAAATCCAGCTGGAAAGACAAGAGCTGGCCCCTTAACGGAGCTGAGGAAGAAAACATGCCATTCAGTCCCTCGCTTCACTCTTGATGGGTTTGTTCTAGAGGAGCAGCTGTTGTCTAGGGAACTGGCCATCTTTCTGGACCTCTGGGGTGGCATTTCTGAGTTGTCTCAGGCATGCTGCTGGGGTGGAAAGAGCAAAGGTGCTGAGTTCCTGATGACGTAGGCTCCTGTCCTGGCCCCAGCCCTTTCCCCCATAGTGACAGTAAGGTGCTCCTGGATGTTGGCGTCTGCCTTGCAGGGTTGCAGGAAAGATTCGATGAAGCTTTCCTTACTGCGGTGCTTCATCAAAGTAAGGGCTTAATAAGTGTTTACCTTGGGGCCAGCACTGTGGCACAGCGGGTAAAGCCGTTACCTGCAGTGCCGGCATATCATATGGGCACCGGTTCAAGTCCTGGCTGCTCCACTTCTGATCCAGCTCTCTTCTATGGCCTGGGAAAGCAGTGGAAGATAACCCAAGTCCTTGGACCTCTGCACCTGTGTGGGAGACCCGGAAGAAGCTCCTGGCTCCTAGCATGGGTCAGCTTAGCTCTGGCCATTGTGGCCATTGGGGTGTGAACCAGTGGATGGAAGACCCCCCTCCTCCTCCTGCCTCTCCTTCTTTCTTTGTGTAATTCTGACTTTCAAGTAAACAAATAAATCCTTAAAAATAATAAATAAATATTCACCTTTTCTTATTTTCTCTAGGTAATGTGAGGAAAGGAAGACTTTTTTCTTTTTTTAATCTGAAGAAAGCAAAAATATTAAGTGGCTGAGACTTTTCCAAGTCATGAGCTGGCATATCCCAGTTTAAAACCATTTGAGTTTACTTTATCCAAGGTTTACTTATTTGGAGAAAAAACCAAAACCAAAACCCCACTCCTACCCATTCTCTCTCCCAAAGTAAAGAAATCTGTTTAGGGCAAGGAGGCATCAGTCTGTTCACCGTTGTTGGAGAAGCCCTAGAATAAAGCTAAAATGTCACCTCTGTTTTCTAACAGGCACAGTGAAATCTGGCCAGAAGAGAAAAGTGAATTGAATTTGTAGTTCTATGTCTTTTCCTTGAACAATTAGCTCCTGTTTCATAGACAGGTGAAATTAAAAAAAAAAAAAAAAGGACAAAGCTTTAGAAAATCAATTGGATTGTAATGTATTCAGAACAACCTCTCTTCTGTTTTTTTTTTTTTTTTTAATCATGTGTGCAAGTTGGGAGAGTCTTTGAATTAAAGATTTAACTATTTATCTTGCCATAATTGTTTGTGTTAAAGTTAGCTTTCAAGAAGGTACTTCCAGATTAGATGTGTGTCGTCTGCAAAGATGTTTGCTTATTTGCTTATTTGTGATCCTTTTTTCCTCCTGATAAATACATCTTGAGTTATTTAGCTTTTACTCCCTGAGATTAGATAGTGTATGTCTTACAGTTCAGCTATTTTAAGACATTTCATTTTAATAAAATTCAGCAAAATTTGTCATTATCTAAATGAAGGCCAAAGTTTTTCTGTTGTGTTATGAGACTATGAGTCATGTAGGCCACTGGAATAATTCTATTTTGCTTCTGACAATTCTGACTGGTATACTTTTTAGAAACTCATTTTCATGTGAACCAAACAGCAGTCATTAAAAGTAGTATCTTTGAATTGTTAAACACTTTTTTTTTTGGTGGGGAAATATTTTGTGTAGCAAAACTGCTACTGTTCCTACATCAGAATTTCAGAAACAGATGTTAAAGTATCTCATGCATTCTGAATCATTGTGGCAAGATGGAAAAACGATGAAGTTAATGCCATCAAAGAAACACAGGGACTTAAAAATGTACCTTTGATCTTGAAGGAGATGAAAAGTCAAGGCATATTTTTATCTTTGCTGACAGCTGAACAAGTTTGAATAAATTAACAGCTTCTGCATATTTCATACTCCCACAGTGATGGTCTGGCTTAATGTTGCCAATGTTATTAGGTAATAATTAGCCTCTTTGTGGAAGCTACGAACTCTACATCTGCACACCTGCTCTATCGCTGTAGACTTCTAGAAGGAAGGTGTGCTTTCGCAGGCAGCCTTACATTCCATTATTGACATAGCAGTGGGCAGTGCACACAGCAGACTTCAACACTCTGGATGTGCGCATGACATATAAATTATTTATGCTTTTGTTTGGCCATCTGTACCAATGTTTTATTTAGACGAAATGTGCCATATATGCTCCAGGAATTGTTCTGCTGCTACTGTCCTCAGAAAAAGAAAGACATCTATAGATATCACTCACACAGAAGACAAATTAAAAAAATAGTACAGACTCGGATGTAAATTCATAAGTTTCAGAGTACTAGGAAATCTACTGGGAAGCCCAGGTTTTTTTTATATATAGTATTTTAAGTTACTTGAAGAAATATACCTAGTGTGGCCCTTACCTACATTCTTGACAATGTCTAAGAATTGCTCTAAAATGATTTATTGAGTGTATGATTTAATAGGAATCAGAATTTTTTCTTTGATTTGGTCACTCAACAAGCATTTGCGGTGTGCAAAGAGGAACAAAGAGATTTGGATCTTGATGCCATGGATCTCAGATTCGTAGGGGAGACAGGCAGTCATTAAAACCACATCAAATCTACGATTGCAAATTGTAGCAAGCATTTTGAACAAAAAGAAGATGTTATGGACATGTGTAACAGGGACTAGTCTTGTTAGGGAGATGCTGTTAGTGTCTAATGAAGCATGGGATTAAGAGTATTTTGGACAGAGAAAGCATATGAATTATCTTAAGGAGAGCAGAGAGGGCTAATGGCTAGCTTGTGAAACTTAAAAACCAGTGCAGTTGGATTACAGGAGGCAAAAAGCAAAACCAAGTTCTGAGACAAGGATGGAGAGACAGGTGCCTATGATTCACGAGAAGAAATTTGCATTATTTTCTTAGTGGGGTGGACAAAGATGATCCCAACAGTTATTTGCTTAAGGGCTGGAGGGAGGAGTGTGACATCAATGGGGGGCTTGTTGCAGTAGTCCGGGCCGTAGATGGTTGTGGCTTAGCATGATAAGATGGGCGTAGAGACGCAGAAGAATCAATGTTTCTGACACGTTCTGTTGGTAGGGGTAGTAGGGTTTAGACATGACTGTGGAGGTATGAAGAATGAATGACTCCCAGGGTTTTGGCTCCAACACCAGGATACAGGAGGTGGTAGGGACGACTTGCTTGGGGTGGGATAAACTGGAAGTAGATCCTGTTCGGATTCACCTACCCTCTCACTTTGTCACCTCATCCTCTTTCCATTCACCCCAAGAAAAGAAGAATGGAGCCAAAGGGAGCCCACTCACCCGAGCTTAGCACAGCCGAACCGCGCACAGGTGTGTACATTTGTGTGCAGGTGGCTGTAGGTGTGACTCCTGTATTCCACTTACAGGCACCAGCAAAGAGGCCTCACAGACCAGGTAGTTAGCTTGGATGGTCTGATGGTTTTTGCGGATGAGAAATATGTAGCTTCATGTTTGATGAGAAACCAATTCAGGTGAAAAACAGCAAACTTTTGAGTAAAACCAAATTCCCAAACCAAACCTAACTTTAAGAAGGCATTTCACATGCTCATGGAAAAGTGGGTTGATTTTGGTGCAATAGTTTTTTTTTAAATCCATGTGATTTTTCCTTCACATGCACTGTCGTGAACTTTTGGAAACCCCTCATACACATGGATCTCACTATTTTGGTTCAGAATAGACTTAACTTTTCAATTCACTTTTCATGGATTTTCAAAGTCCTCTTATATAATGAATATTGAAAAGGCATGTCCAAATAACCCATTTTAGACAAAGTTAGTGATGGCTATGTGAATTTTATTGGGTTACTGTTAAACTTCAGAATTCCCTCCTTGGTTTGTGATTGTGGAATGTGTGTCCTTTGAATCTGAGGCTTTTGGAGGGTGGGTTAGAGTGTGGCGCTCTGCTCTGAGCAGCTAAGCTCTGGTCCTTTCCCATGGAGATCCCGGAGGACCTGGAGGACAATTGGAAATTGCTGGAAGCTGAGCCCTCTGGGTGTCAGCCTACACTGGACCCCTGCTGGCTTCCAGTGTGACAGTGGTGATGCCAGGTGGTGTGCCCTTCCAGAGGTAGAACTAAATTAATACAACAGAGGGAGGATCCCTTGACCTGCCTTGACCCTGCCCTGTGCCTTGGGCAGCACTGCCTCAATGATCATGTTTTCTGTTTTCAGGGAAGTTCTTTCCCTTCCCACTGCCACTCTGTGTCTTCCCTCGGCGTCAGCAATCCAGAATTCGTGTGTGTGTCTGACCACTTTTTAAAATATCTGAAAACATCTGCTAGTGCTTGGAACTACTCCTTTCTACGGTGATTTGTATGAAAATGGAATCATCTTTTCTACTTGTGTCTCAGAAAGTGTTTATTGTATAAATGTAAGGTGTACAACATGATGTTTTGATATTCCTACACATAGTGAACGATTACTGAGGTCAATTAAATTAGCCTGGGGCCCGCGCTGTGGCACAGCAGGTAAAGCTGCCACCTGCAATGCCGGCATCCCATATGGGCGCCGGTTCGAGTCCTGGCTGCTCTACTTCTGATCCAGCTCTCTGCTATGGCCTCGGAAAGCAGTAGAAGATGGCCCAAGTCCTTGGGCCCCTGTACCCACATGGGAGAACTGGAAGAAGCTCCTGGCTCCTGGCTTGGGTTCAGTACAGCTATGGCTGTTGCGACCATCTAGGGAGTGAACCAGCCGATGGAGGACCTCTCTCTCTCTCTCTTTCTCTCTCTCTCTGCCTCTCCTTCTCTCTCTGTGTAATTCTGACTTTCAAATGAATAAAAAAAATCTTTAAAAAATTAAATTAGCCTGTCCATCCCCTTCCATGGTTACCTTTGTGTTTCTGATGAAAGCAAAGATCTCCAAATTTTCCATGTCCGCTGCAGTATTATAAACTGCAGTCCTCACGCGGTACCAGGAATCTCTAGACTTGGTCATGCTTTCCAATGTTAAGTGTGCACCCGTTGGGGTGCTTCTCCCCACTCCTTCCTCCTCTTCATCCTCAGGGGTAATGCACATGGAATTTGTGTAGTCATTTTCTTATTGCCCTGTGAAGAGGAGATATCTCCTTATATTAAAACGAAGCAAAATGAAAGCTCAGGCCACAGTTCAGGAATGTGTCGTGAGACAATAGAAAGACGGAGACACTGAGATTGGAGTCTCTCCCGACCAGATTCTCTTCCTGTGTTCGGTGAGTCTAAGCTTTCTTGGCTTGGTTTTCCATCCACAAAAGGAAGGAAAGGACGCAGAAGATGGGTGCATTCATTCACTTGGGGATCAGCTGACAAACTTTGTAAATTTTTATTTAAATACTTGAGAGGCAGAGAGACAGAGGTGGAGGTTCATTCCCACAGTGCCTGTGATGTCCCAGGCTGGGCTGAGGCTAAAGCCGAGAACCAACAACTCAATCCAGGTCTCCTGTGTAGGTGGCAGGATCCCAGCCACTCCAGTGAGTACCACTCCCTTCCAGGATCTGCATTAGCAGGAAACTGGACTCAGGAACCAGAACTTGGAATCAGATCCAGGTACACAGATGTGGGGCGCAGGCATCTAAATCAATGAATTCAAGGTTTGCTCAATACTTACGGATTTTTTTATTTATTTAAATCAATTTATTTTTAAAATCTTATTTGAAAAGCAGAGAGACAGAAAGACAGACTGAGAGAGAGAGAGACAGAGAGAGATCTATCTGCTGGTTCACTCCCTAGATGTCTGCAGTGCCAGAATTGGGTCAGGGGCTCAGAACTGAATCTGGGTCTCCCCTGGGAGTGGCTGGAACCCCAGTACTTACATCATCAGCTGCTTCCTCTCTGGATGCACATTAGCAGGAACTGGATTGGAAGCAGAGGTGCCAGGACACTGACCAGACACTGTCATATGAGAAGTGGGCATCCCAAGTGGTGCCTTAACTGACGTGCCAAACGCCCACCATCACCCTAGGCTGTTAAAGTGCATTGCCAGTCGACTCTGAGGAGCTGCAAGTCTGCACTTTTAAGTGGTGAGTGTCATATCAAAATGTCCCAAACTTGGATATGCATGAGACTTAACTCTGCGTATTTTTGTATCCCACCCTGAGGGACTGAATTCAGTGTGTCTGCTAGAATTTAGCAATCTCTATTTTTGACACTTGTGACAAGACTCTATTACAGCTGCCAGCAGTTAGCAATTGCTGCATTAGATTAGAACTTCTCCACCCTGCACATGAGAGCCACCTGAGAAGTTTTAACAATAAATACTGATGTCTGGGTCCCACTTCAGATCAATCCCTGGGACAAGGGACAGACATGGACAGCCTCTGCCCTGCCCCCAATCTTCTGGTGCTTTTTTACGTAAATGCATGGTCAAGATTGAGAAACCATGGCAATGATCCTAGGGACAACTTTAAGGTTTTATTTCTAACTGACAGATAATTGGTGTATATGTTTAAGGAGTACAGTATGAAACTTCTAAGTATGCGTACATTGTGGAATGATTAAATCAGGCTAATGCACATATCTATCACCTCAAATATTTATCATTTACTTGTAGAAAGAACATTTAAAAATTATCTATTAGCTGTTTTGAAATATGTATCATTATTAAACATAGATCCATTGCTGTACAGTAGAACACAAGAATTTATTCTACCTATTTAATTATGACTTGGATTATTTTAAAAAGATTTATTTATTTGAAAGGCAGTATTAAGGGGTAAAGGAGAGAAAGAGAGAGAAGGGAGTGGGAGAGAAAGAGAGAGAGAGAGAAAATTATTCAGTGGCTTCCCAGGCACATTTGCAGGAACCTAGATAGGAACAAAGTACTGGGACTTAAACCAGGGCTTTGACACAGGACACTGGCTTAGCCCTGTCTCACATAGTGACCCCTCTATGACTTTGGCCTGTTGACCAACACCTGCCCCTTCCCTGTCCTTCTCCACAGCCCACAGCCCAGCTTCTGGTAACCACCATTCAACTCTCTGCTTCTAACCATTTGTGGATAGGCCAGGGGCACTTCAAAATAGTCATGGAAAACGGAAGTGAAATATGTTTGTTTTGGTGCATAAAAGCCCTTGAAATCCGTGCATTTTTTTTTATAACATGCATTTTCATGAGCTTTTAGAAGATGTCTCCTATGTGTGGATGTTAAAGAACTTTTGCAAGTTTTTAATTGCATTTCCACAAACTTTTTGAAGTCCTCTCACATATTCTAAAACATTGCACGTGTGTGCATATATACATATATGTGAAACAGTACTTTTTAAAATTTTTTATTTATTTTTTTGATAGGCAGAGTGTACAGTGAGAGAGAGACAGAGAGAAAAGGTCTTCCTTTGCCTTTGGTTGACCCTCCAATGGCCGCTGCGGCCGGCGTGCTGCGGCTGGCGCACCGCGCTGATCTGAAGGCAGGAGCCAGGTGCTTCTCCTGGTCTCCCATGGGGTGCAGGGCCCAAGCACTTGGGCCATCCTCCACTGCACTCCCTGGCCACAGCAGAGAGCTGGCCTGGAAGAGGGGCAGCCGGGACAGAATCCGGCACCCCGACCGGGACTAGAACCCGGTGTGCTGGCGCCGCAAGGCCGAGGATTAGCCTAGTGAGCCATGGCGCCGGCCGTGAAACACTACTAATTTGAAAAGCATAGAGAGAAAGAGGGATCGTCCATCTGCTGGTTCACCCCCTAAAGGCTGGCAGTGGCCATGGGGCTAGGCTGAGGCTGATCTGGGTGCAGGAGCAGGGGAACTCAGTGCAAGTCTCCCATATGGGCGGCAGTGGCCCGACGCCTGTTGCCTCCTGGAGTCTGCATTAACAGGGAGCTGGAATCAAGAGCCAGAGCCAGTTATTGAACCTAGGCTCTGTGATAACGGGTGCAGGTGCCTGAACTGGCTTCTCCATCCCTTAGGCCAATCCCTGCCCTTACTCCACATTTTTCAATTTAACCTTTTCAATTTTGAAATGGCTCTTGGGGGACATTGTGAATCAAAGACATATGGTTTTTTTTTTTTTTTTTTTTTTTTTTTTTTTTTTTTTTTTTTGACAGGCAGAGTGGACAGTGAGAGAGAGAGACAGAGAGAGAAAGGTCTTCCTTTTGCCGCTGGTTCACCCTCCAATGGCCGCCGCTGCAGCCGGCGCACCGCGCTGATCCTGGCAGGAGCCAGGAGCCAGGTGCTTTTCCTGGTCTCCCATGGGGTGCAGGGCCCAAGCACCTGGGCCATCCTCCACTGCACTCCCTGGCCATAGCAGAGAGCTGGCCTGGAAGAGGGGCAACCAGGACAGAATCCGGCGCCCCGACCGGGACTAGAACCCGGTGTGCCGGCGCCGCAAGGTGGAGGATTAGCCTATTGAGCCACGGCGCCGGCTAAAAGACATATGGTTTAAATTTAAATTTCATTTCCAAGAGAATGTTGACTGGTCCAGATGGAATACGTTATTTTCAAAAATTAGCACCTTGATGAGACCCTTCTCTGAATCTGCTATGTGTGTGGAGTTGTCATTTCTGAATTCTACCTTCTGGTGGGGATTATGCCCTGATTCCCAGACAGCCTCATCCAGAACAATATTGAGTATTTGACCATTTGGGGAAGAAATGTTTATAAATGTCTTCAAGGACTGAGCAGTCTGGTTCCTAAGAAGTGTTTGATTTTTCAGAATTCATGGCTCACGGCATGCTAAGAGCTGGAGTGTGTGTAGGGGGGCAAGATTGGTAGATGAAAATGACAACAGTCGCCAAGAATTCTGGGAAATTTCACGACAGGCTTTGTGTTTCCCCAACTTCTGCACTGTCTCAATTTCTAGGTTTCCAACTCATTTGCTTTGGAGAAAACTTATTCCTCTGTAGTCAGACTTTATTTTCCCTGCCATTTCTTAAAGCTAAAGGAACTTAAAAATTTCCCAGAAAGCAATTTTAATTGGCTGTCTTGTTCTTAATATTTATTAGTAATATAATTTCCATCTGTTGAAATAAGTTTTCATGGCTGTAGGGAAATGGAGCCATCATGTGAGTATTTCATGTACACATAAATTGTTTCTGTGAACACAAAGATTTATGAAAATATGCTCCTGTATAATTTTTTAAACATTTATTTATTCAAAAGGCTGAGTCAGAGAGAGAGAAAGAGAGAGATTCGTTAGGGAGAGAAAAAGAGAGAGAGTTTCTATCTGCTGATTCACTCCCTAAATGCTTGTAATAGTTGGAGCTGGGCTGGGCCAAAACCAGGGTGTGGGAACTCACGGAGGTCTCCTGTGGGAGTGTCAGGAACCCAGTACTTGGGCCGTGATCTGCTGTCTTCCGTGGTGCATCAGCAGGAAGTTGGGTCAGGAGAAGCATCAGCTCCAGTAAGGGGCTCAGACTCCCAAGCACTGACCCAACACACTGCGCTGCAGTCCCGCTCCCAGGAAAGCTTGTTTGATACTCAACAATCGCCATCTAGTTTGGCTCTGAACTTTTCTTTTAAAAGATTTGTTTTTTTATTTAAAGGGCAGAATTACGGCGGGAGGGGGGAGGGGGAGGGGGAGGGAGGGGGAGGGGAGTAGGAGATCCCCCATCTGTTGTTTCACTCCCCAAATGGTTGCTCGGCTGGGGCTGGGCCAGGCTGAAGCCAGGAGCCAGGCGCTTCTTCCCGGTCTCCCACGTGGGGGCAGGGGCCCAGGCACTTGGGCCATCCTCTGCTGCTCTCCCAGGCAATCCAGGGAGCTGGATTGGAAATGGAGCAGCTAGGACTCAAATTGGCGACCGTGCGGTAGGCAGTTTAACCCAACACACTACAACTCCAGTCCCAGCACTGAACTTTTCAAAGATATGTCTCTCCTTCCTCTTTTATTTCTCATTTTTAAATATTTTATTTTTGTTTAGCACACAGTGAAAATAAATAGGGATTTATAGGTTTTGGTCTGTAGGGTCAATATTTACAAGTTGATTTTAATTTTTCCTAGCTTCTTTGCTTGTACACACACACACTCCTGCATACAGAGCAAGCTATTTCTGCATATAGCAGGGCACATCACAAAGTTTTCAGAAAGTGGAATTAGAAGACATTTATTTTAATGCAAAAGTTCTGAAATCAATGCCTCACTTTTTCACAGTATTTTTTTTTCCATGAACTTGTTGACGACCCCTTGTATGACACAGTTGTAAAAGGACCTTGTACAGGACACACAATAATAGCATATAAATATTTTTTTGATCTAATTATTAGTTTTTTAAGAATTTTCTCACTTAATTTCTGTTTAATCTCAACTCTCCAAAGAGGTAGATACTGCCAACTTCAAGTACATATATGAGGAAAGTAATACCTAATTAAAATTCCTCTGGTTTCTCACAGTGACTCTCTTGGTATATTGAGAAGGGTGTACTTCCTAGAATATTCATTAAAACATTAACTTGGTCTAACAAAACCCTCTAAGTTGCTAAATCTGGTTGAACGTGGGAGCACGTACCAGGTAGAATGCACCTGGCAAATGTCCAAATTGTCCATATTCTATGTTATTGATAAAAAATAAGGTGGATGCCTTGAAAAAGCGGGTTGAAAGGAGGCAAACTCTCAACCACCCATTTTTAAAATTTTATTTATTTTTATTTTTTATTTGACAGAGTTAGACAGTGAGAGAGAGAGACAGAGAGAAAGGTCTTCCTTCTGTTGGTTCACCCCTCAAATGGCCACTATGGCCGGCGCACCGCGCTGATCCGAAGCCAGGAGCCAGGTGCTTCTCCTGGTCTCCCATGGGGTGCAGGGCCCAAGCACTTGGGCATCCTCCACTGCACTCCCGGGCCACAGCAGAGAGCTGGACTGGAAGAGGAGCAACTGGGACTAGAACCGAGCACCCATATGGGATGCTGGTGCCGCAGGCAGAGGATTAAACAAGTGAGCCACGGCACTGGCCCCTCAACCACCCATTTTGACTCTAACTCCTGTTCATTTTCCTAAACAGCTGTTTCCTAGCTAATGGCAGGGATTAGTCCTCCCCAAAGTGAGTTGCTTTAGAATTTTTCCTTCATTCGTAGTCTCTCTACGTTTCTATCTAAAGCCAAAAAGAGACAGTTTCTCGCAGAAAGAGCTTAATTTGCAAAATCTCAGTCATGGATTAGAATTTAGGAAAGGACATGGCACTCTGGTTTAGCTGATAAAGCTGCCTCCTGCAATGCCCACATCTCAAATGAGCACCAGTTTGAGTCCCAGCTACTTCACTTCCCATCCAGCTCTCTGCTGTGGCCTGGGAAAGCAGCAGAAGGTGGCCCAAGTCCTTGGGTCTCTGCAACCATGTAGGAGATCCAGAAGAACCTCCTGGCTCCTGGCCCAGCTCCAGCTGTTACAGCCTTTTGGGGAGTGAACCAGTGGATGGAGGACCACCCCCCCCCCCCCCCCCGCCGCCTCTGCCTCTCTGTAATTCTGCCTTTCAAATAAATAAATAAATCTTAAAAAAAAAAAACCTGAAAGAAGTTAGGGAATTTGGGACTGGCTTTGTGGCACAGCAGGTTACACTGGCACTCCAGGTTTCTGGCATCCCGTATCAGAGTGTTGGTTTGAGTCCTGGCTGCTCCACTCCACATCCAGCCCTCTGCTGATGCACCTGGGAAAGCAAGGGAGGATGACCCAGGTACTCAGGTCCATGCCAGTCACTTGAGGGACCAGGATAGGCTCTTGGTTCCAGCCTGGGGCCAGCCCTGGCCATTGTGGCCATTTGACAAGTGAACTAGTGGATGGAAGACCTCTCTCTCTCTGTCTTACGTAATTCTGCCTTTCAGATAAATACACACATACAGACATACTTCCATACACACATAATTCTATGAAAAAGAATTTAGGGAGTGTGCATTTGAGATGCTTTGGGAATCTGGTCTTTGTGAATTTTGACTTATTGCCTGATAAGTCATCAGTAGGAGGGGGAGTGTACTTTGTTGTCTTCTGGATTACAGAAAGTGCTTCATCGGACCCAATGCCTAGCACAGAGTTGGGGCTCCATGAGTGGTTGCTTTTGTTATTAATTTTTGTTACTTATTAATTTTTTGTTACTTAGAGTTACTGCGGTATGTGTGCAATAAATGGACAGTGTAGCTGGAGTCTCAACCTTGCGGTTGTACAACTTTAGAAAGGGTTTGATGAGGGCAGAGTTAGCTAGGAATGGTTAGAATTCTGGTTCCAAATTCTAACAAACATCAGGAAGACAAGCCTGCTTTCAGAAAGGGAGATCTGCAAGGTGTCTCTCCTTTAAAGCATGTTTGGAAGTGTCCCTCCTCTTCAATGTTCTGGGAGAGTTGAAGAAGGGTTGCTGTTCTTTAATGGAGAGTTCAGCAGTGAGACCGTCATGTCCTGGGGTTTTTTTTGATGGAGGATATTTTATTACTGATTCAACCTCCTCACTTGTCACTGTTGTTGTCTGTTCAGATTTCCTTTTGCTTCATGATTTTTGCCGTGGTGGGTTTTAAGCATTTAGGAATTTACGCATTTCTTCTAGATTATCCGTTTGTGGGCATATGGAATAATATGTCTTATTATCCTTTATATTTCTGTATTATGTGACATTTTCTTTTTCATCTTTGATTTTATCTTTTTGTTTGTTAGAGCCTTTTTTCTTGTCTAATTGTTGGTGATTTTTTTTATCTTTTCCAAAAATTGATGTAGTTTTGCTTGGCTTTTCTATTATTTTACTAGCCTTTATTTCACTTCTTTCTGTTCTGGTATTTATTATTTCTTTTTTCCTACTAACCTTGTACTCAGTTTGTCCTTTGTCTAGTTTGCTGAGGTATAATGTTAGATTGCTTATTTGGAATTTTTTTTAGATGTAGACATTTATTGCTATAAAGTTTTGCCTTAGAACTGCTTTTGCTGCATTCTGTAAATTGTGGTATATTGTGTTTCTGTTTTCTTTGTCTCAATATTTTTTAAAATTTCTTGTTTGACCCATTGGCTGTTTAGGGGTGGTTTGTTTTCTTTTAGTGGATTTTCATTTTATTTGAGAGGCAGAGAGTTAGAGTTATATGTAAATAAATAGCTGGATAGCTACAGACATGGAGAGATCTTCCATCCACTGGCCATTCTCAGAAGGCCTATGTTGCCCAAATTGCTCATCCAGGCCAAAGTCGGTAACCTGGAGCCCCACGTGGGCCTCCCACATGAGTGCAAGAACTTCAGTACTTGAGCCGTCACTGCCGCATCATAGGGTGTGCTTTCCTAGAAAGCTGGATAGGAAGCAGACCAGCTGGGACTTGAACCTAGGCACTTTGGTTTGGGATGTGGTCATCCCATTTCTCCAAATACCCACCCCAGGAGTGTCTTTAATGATCATGTATTGTGAACTTCTCCTGTTGTTGATTTCTAGTTTCTTACCACTTTGGTCAGGAAAGTTACTTATGTATCTTCAGTCTTCTAAAGTTTGCTACCTAACAGATGATTTATCTGGAAGATTATGCGTATTTGAGAAGAGTGAGTATCTTGCTACGGTTGGATGAAATATTCCATGTCTGTTAGGTCCATTTGGTCTAAGGTAGTTACACTGAGTGTTTCATCATTGATTTTATGTCTGAATGATTATATTGCAACTCTTATATGCACCCTAGACATATAATTTATGATCCTTAGAATGTATCCTTCATGTGAAAAAGACAATAATAGCATATACAAAATGTTTAAGAGGCAATTTAACAGTCAGTTTCATGGTACCAATTATATAAAGAGAGTTCCTTCTAAGAATGTATTAATTCATCTGTTTATTCATATTGTCAACCAATAATTTAGTATCTACTAAGTTGCAGGCACTGCATAAGACAAAGGGATCAAATATGAGCAAAAAGCTACAATGGGCTCTGTTTTATAGTTTTCAACCCGGCAGACAACTATGCATTAGCTAAATCATAAAACAAATGGCCATAAAATGGCAATTGTGATAAAGGTCCTCAGGAGGAGTTACCTATATGTATATGTATATGTATATCTATCTATTTATGTATCTATCTATCTACCTACCTACCTATCTATCTCTATCTATCTATATATCTATCTATCTATCTACCTAACTATCTATCTCAACAAGGATGTGCTTCTATTCATTGGGTCAGGGAAATATTCCCTGGGGGTCATACAAATGCATTAACACCTAAAAAAAAAGTATTCACCCGGCAAGGAAGGAAAGGAATGATGCTTAGGCAGAGAGGATGGAAGATGAAGATCCTTGCATGGGCAGGTATTTAGCCTAGTGGTTAAGACTCCTATGTCCCACAGTGGGTCCCCTGTGTTTGATGCCTGGCTCTAGCTCCTAACTCCAGCTTCCTGCTGGTGTGAATCCTGGGGTCAGTGGTAATGGCTTGGGTGATTGGATTCACATGTGAAGGGGACCTGGATGGTGTTCCGACTCCTGGCTTTGGCACCATTGCATCCTGCTCCAGCCTGTTGTGAGTGAGCATTTGGGGACTGAGCCAGCACAGAAGACCTTGTTCTTTGTCTGTCTCTCCTCAAATAAGTAATTAAAAAATTTAAATAAGTTCTTAAGGGAAGAACTTAATAACATAAGAAAAAATCACTGTGTCAGCAGTACTATAGGCAAGAGTCACAGTGGAGAGAGAGGGGTTGGACAGACTTGGGAAGCAGGGTAGACTACGGGAAGGACTTGGTCGTCCTGGGAGCCATGATACATTAATGAAGGCTGTCAAGGCAAGGAGGATGATCCAATTGGAGTTTTGAAAAGACTTGTCTGGTTTCATTGTGGAACCTCAGAGAAGGTCTGGGCTCACTGATTAGTGAGTGATTGGAATGTTCTAAGGGAGAGATGATGAAAGGTTGGAGTTGAATGATAGTTATTGGGCTGGAGAGAGCTGGAAGGATTTGAGAGCTTCAGGAGATAAAATGAACAGGATCTGGTAATGGATTAGATATGGGAGAAATGGGGAGGAGATTGAATGATGGCTCCTGGATTGCTGGCTTATGTAATTGTATGCATGCTTGTCCTATTGTCTAAGAGGGGAAACATTGGAAAAGCACATGGTTTGGAGGAATAAAAGCCCATGAATATGTTGTACTGAAGTACATTTAAGATATCTAGGAAGTGAGATCTAGCTGAATATCAACATCTAGGGTTAATTGGTAAGGTCTGGTTTAGGGATAAACAATTACTGAATCTATAAGTATAGGTGGGAATATGGAGAAATTTCAAAAAGTCAGTGCAAACATGTACTTAAAAGATAAATTGATTTTGATACAAAAGCATTTTGGGATCCATGCATAGATTTTTCATTGTACACATTTCCATGAACTTTTTGTAACACTCCTCATGAGAAGGCTTAGAACTGACTTGAGGAGATTCTGATGTATACTTCCTGAATAAATTCGGTGCTTCTGAATTGTTGAATGAAATGAATGAAAAATTTGTCCTGTGAATCTGACAACATGGAAGGCTTTGGCTCTGTTGGTGGATTGCTAGGGCCAGAAGCCGTATAGCAGTGAGTTGAATGCCTAGGAGCCGAGAAGAAGGAGCCAATGAGAATAGACAACTTTTATGAAAAGTTTGTTCTGTGAAGGCTTGGAGACAGACACGGTGGCAGCCTGAGCGAGATGAGGGCCAAGCAGTTCTCAGTGCATAGAAAGGGTAGAGTTTAGATGGTTCTTTCAGGATTGAAAGGCTAAGGGATGGAGGAAAAGTATTTCAAGTGAAGAGGGCATCATGAGAGTACATTTTGGGGACTTAATGAAGAGCCTGACCTACCTTTAATAGTGTAGACTTCAGGAGTAATGAGAAATATGTTTACAGAGAGGGAAGATAAGGATGGATTTCCAAGGGCTTGGTAAATCCAGAAAAAAGGGATTTGAAATGTGATGATATACACAGTTGGGATTCTTGGACTGGATGCAGAATGATAGGATGGAGGGAAGGAATCACTTAATGGTACTTTTAACATCAGACTGAAAAATCAGGAGAAGCTAAGGCAAGGAGACCATTTAGCCATGTGACCCGCCACAGTTACACAGGTAGCAGAGAGTTTATGGATTAGAGACAGCAAAGTGGCCCAGGCTAAGAAGGAAAAGAAAATAATTTTTAGCAATCATATTCCTAGTATTTTTTATAATTGATGTTATATGTAAATGAAAATATATTTTTAGAAAAATTTATACTTCAGCAGTAATCAGTCATTCTCGTCTTTAAACCACCATAAGTAGTATTTTTTCAAAGATTTTATTTATTTACTTGAGAGGTAGAGTTACAGACAGTGAGAGGGAGAGTCTTCCATCCAATGGTTCACTCCCCAAATGGCTGCAATGGCCTGAGCTGCGCCGATTCGAAGCCAGGAGCCAGGAGCTTCTTCCCAGTCTCCCACGTGGGTGCAGGGGCCCAAGGATTTGGGCCATATCCAACTGCTTTCCCAGGCCACAGCAGAGAGCTGGATTGGAAGAGGAGCAGCCGAGATTAGAACTGGTGCCCATATGGGATGCCAGCACCGCAGGCAGAGGATTAACCTACTGCGCCATGGTGCTGGCCCTCCTAAGTAGTGTAATACTCACAACTAAGGTTTGGCTCAAATGCCACTCTTTTCCTAAAACTACTGATTTGCTGTTCAGCAAGGGCTATCCATTGGTCTCCTTGTGTGTGTGTGTGTGTGTGCGAGTGTGTGTACATGGTTTTTTTAAACATTTATATATGGTAACATGCACAGATCTTAAGAGCAATGCTTAACTAGTTTTGACAGATGTATACCTTTGTGTAGCTTACCCCTTTAGCAAGGCATAAAACAAGGCGTAAAACAATTTCATTTCCCAGAAAGCTCCTTTGCCTCGTTCCTATTACTCCTGCCCCAGGCCCTTCAGAAATCTTTGCTGTGATCCTATCACCAGGTAGCTTTGCCTGTACTTAAACTTCATGTGAATTAAATCCTACAGCACACGTTAGTTTCTGGCTGCATTCAGTCACCATATTGCTTTTGAGATCCATCCATGTTGTTACATGTACAAGAAATTTGTCTATTTTAGAGATGGGTAGTATTTTGTGTATGAATATAGCACAGCTTTTAATCTAGTCTCATGATGGATACGTGCATGATTCTCTGCTGTGGCCCAGGAGTGCAGTGGAGGATGGCCCAAGTGCTTGGGCCCTGCACCCCATGGGAGACCAGGAGAAGCACCTGGCTCCTGCCATTGGATCAGCGTGGTGTGCCGGCCGCAGCAGCCATAGTGGGGGCGAACCAACGGCAAAGGAAGACCTTTCTCTCTGTCTCTCTCTCTCACTGTCCACTCTGTCAAAAAAAAAAAAAAATCTGATGTGAACATTTTTTTCTGTGATCCTTTTAACACGTTTTCTTTTTTTTTTTTTTTTTTTTTTTTTTTTGACAGGCAGAGTGGACAGTGAGAGAGAGAGACAGAGAGAAAGGTCTTCCTTTTGCCGTTGGTTCACCCTCCAATGGCTGCCGCGGCCGGCGCGCTGCGGCCGGCGCACCGCACCGATCCGATGGCAGGAGCCAGGAGCCAGGTGCTTTTCCTGGTCTCCCATGGGGTGCAGGGCCCAAGCACCTGGGCCATCCTCCACTGCACTCCCGGGCCACAGCAGAGGGCTGGCCTGGAAGAGGGGCAACCGGTACAGAATCCGGCGCCCCGACCGGGACTAGAACCCGGTGTGCCGGCGCCGCTAGGCGGAGGATTAGCCTAGTGAGCCGCGGCGCCGGCCATAACACGTTTTCATTTCATGTGAATACATATCCAGGAGTAAAATTTCCAGGTGTAGATGAGTCTTTAACTTTACAAGAAACTGTTTTCCAAAGTGATCATGTGGTATTATATTCTCATTGATGCTTTGTAGAATTCCAGTTGTCCAAGATTCTCATCAACATTTTGCATTGTTAGTCTTTATCATGACTCCAGTGATAAACTTGTGCTTTTAGTTTGTATTTCCCTAATGCTTGGTAATTGTGAGTGCCATTTTCTTGAGCTTATTGGCTATCATCTACCCAGTTTTGTGAAATGCCAATTCAAGTCAGTGCCCATTTTGTTAATTAGGTTATTTTTTTCTGTGTATTTTGGACTGGAGTGATTTTTCAGATATTTGTATCATGAATAATTTCTTATAGGCTGTAGGTTTCTACATCATTTCCTTGGCAGGTGTCCTTGAGTGAGTGATTGACTTTAATTTTGATGATGTCTAATTTACCAACCCTTTAAGAATCTTACATAAGAAATTTTTATCTTCCTTATGACTGGAAAGATTTCTTCTAGAAGTTTTATAGTTTTCACTTTTCTATGAAGGCATTCAAAAAATTCATGGAAAATACATATTATGAATGGGACCGGTGCTGTGGCGTAATGGGTAAAGCAGCCGTTTGCGGTGCCAGCATCCCATATGGGCGCCAGTTCGAGTCCTGGCTGCTCCACTTCCTATCCAGCTCTCTGCTATGGCCTGAGAAAGCAGTAGAAGATGGTCCAACTTCTTGGGTTCCTGCACCCACATGGGAGACCTGGAAGAAGCTCCTGGTTCCAGGCTTCCTTGCGGCCACTTGGGGAGTGAACCAGCAGGTGGAAGACCTCTCTCTCTGCCTCTCCTTCTCTCTCTGTGTAACTTTGACTTTCAAGTAAAATATATACAAAAATGATATGCATGAATTTTAAATTTTCAATTTTTTTGGCACCAAAATAAACTTATCTTTTAATTGTATTTTTCCACTAACTTTTTGAAGTAGCCTCACATGATAAACTGCAAATTACAGTTTTGTGTGTGCTGTGAGATAATTTGAATTTTTGCTCATAGAGATATCCAGTTTTAACACAATTCATTGAAGAGGCTTTCCTTGATTCATAAAATTTACTTGGTATCTTTGCAAAAAAATCAGTTTACCATTTAGGTGAGGGTCTGTTTCTGAACTCTATTCTGCTTCATTGATCTACTTATCTGCACTTACACCAATTTAATATAGTTTTAAGTTTCTCTACCATTGCTTTCTTTCATGTTATATTTGGGGCTATGTTAGGTAATTTGCATTTTTATAAATATTTTGTCAGTTTCCTCAATAAATTCTATTGGCATTTTCATTTGGTTTGTATTCAATCCATAGATCTGTTTGGGGGAAACGCTTTATAAATATCCAGTTTTCTAATTCATATGCATGGCATAGTTTTCCACTTATTTAGGTGTTTAATTTAACTCAGCAGTGCTTTTTAAGTTTTCCCTCAAGCAGCTTCTACATCTTTTGTTAAATTTATTCCTAACTGGTTTATGCTTTTTTTTGATAAATGAAATTGTTCTTTATTTCATGTTCCAGTTGCTTAATGCTAATGTATAGAAGCACAGTAGACCAGTGTTGGCTTTCAGTTCTGAGAGCTGACTAAGTCCATGTATCAATTCTAGGTGTTCCTTGGAATATTCCTTAGGATTTTCTGTAAACAGTCATTCCATCTGCAGATAGGAAGACTTTACTGTTTCCTTTCCAATATTTACATTGATTATTTTTGTCCTTATTTCACTAGTTGGATCGCCAGTAAAATATTGAATATAAGTGTGGAGAGTACATCTGTTACCTTTTCTTCCTCTTCGAGGGCAAGCATTTACTGTTTTACCTTGAGAATGACATTAGCTCTAGATTTTTAATAGATTCTTTCAGGCTGGGGAAGTTTCCTCCTATCATTTTGCTGAGAGGTTTTAATCATGAATGAGTGTGAATTTGAAAGTCAGAGTTACAGAGAAAGAAGCAGAGAGAGAAAGAGAGAGAAAGAGAGAGGTCTTCCTTCTGCTGGTTCACTCCCTAGAGGGTTGACCAGTGCTGAGCCAGGCCGAAGCCAGGAGGTTCTTCTGGATCTCCCATGTGCATGGCAGGGGCCCAAACCCTTGGCCATCTTCCACTGCTTTTTCCAGGCCATTAGCAGGAAGCTGGATTGGAAATGAAGCAGCCAGGAGGTGACCCCGTGGTCTTACCCACTATGCTGCAATGCCAGCCCCCACATCTACTTTCTGCTTAGTATTTCTATCATGCATCTCCCCCACATTTTCACACTCAACTGGTCTATCTTTGTGTACAGAGACATACTTTAAATGGTTCTGCTGAAGCAGTATACTATTAGTTTCTTAAAAAAATACACTGAAAATTTCTTTAATGTGTTTTTCCATACACATTCAATATAATACTTCATATGATTGTATTTAAGCTCGTGGTCTTGCAATTTATTTTCTGTTTGTCTCATATGATTGCTTTTCTCTTTCTGAATTTATGTGGAAGTTAGTTTTTTTTAATAGCTAAAATATCCATTGGATTTGTTTTAATGTGATTCTGCTGTCAATCATTTCTCTCGGCTTTCCTTTCTCAATATATCTTTATTCTGGCTTCATTGTTGAAGATTTTTTTTTTTTTTGCTTTTTATAAAAATCTAGGGTGGTGACTACTTTCCTCTAGGAATTTTAGAGATGTCATTTAATTGTGTTCTGGTCTCTGTTGCTTTTTTGTGACTAGTGCATCATAAAATATAATATTTTTCTTTTGGATGCTTTTAGTATTTTTCCCTTTTTCTTTTTCATCATTTTTACTGCAATTTTCCTGCTGTGGCCTGTTTGTGCTTGTCTTGATCTTTAGTGAGTTAAGATCTGTGAGTTGCTGTTGTTTGAACTTTTCAGAAAAAAATTTAATCTTCATTTCTCCAAATAATATTTGTGCCTTTCTTTTTTCTTCTTTTTTCGTAGACTCAACTACATATATTTTAGACTGTTTGCTATTATCCTATGGGGCATCTTTTCACTCCTTTCTTCTTTTATTTAGGCTTATAACACTTTGCATTGGTATGTTTTCAGTTTTCCTTTCTTTGTTAGTGCTCAATGTGCTGTTAAGGCTATCCAATGAATTTCTTGCTTCAGAGATTACAGTATTTATTTCTGCGTTTTCTGTGTTCACACATTGACTTCTTTTCTACTTGCCTGTTTCCCTCCTTGATCATTGCCACAGTTTTCTGTTTCTTTGGCTGTCTAATAATTTCTGATTGTATACTGGCTATTGTGCTGCTACACGATACAAAGATTGGATTGCAACATTTTCCCCTGAAAGTTGTATTTTAATTTTTAAGAAGATTCATTTATTTTATTTGAAAGGTAGCGTGACAAAGCAAGATGGAGAGAAAGAGAGAGCAAGAGATTTCTATCCACTGGTTCACTCTGCTTATGGCCAAAATCATTAGATCTGGACCAGGCCAAAGCCAGGAGCTACAAAACCACCCCAGTCTCCCACATGCAGGGCCAAGAGCTTGGGGGATCTGTTGCCTTCCCAGCTGGGCACGTTATCAGGAAGCTGAGTCGGATGCAAAGCAGTTGGGACCCAAGTGGCGGCCCTGCAAGTGGTGGCTTCACTTGTGCTGGCCTGGAGGGCCGTATTTCACCAGGCAGGTAAATCACTGGTACAGGATGACCATTTGGTGCAGCAGGGAAGCCGCTGCTTGGGGTGTCTGCCTCCTGTACTGGAGCGGCTGGGTTTGAGTTCCTGCTCTGCTCCTGCTTCCAGTTTCCTGCTAATGTACAACCTGGGATGCGGTGGTGATGGCTCGAGTGCATGGGTTCCTGTCCCCAGTGTGAGAGTTCGAAACTGAGTTCCAGCCCCCGGCTTCAGCTTGTCCTAGCCCTGGGTGTTGTGTGTGTTCAGGGAGTGAACTGGCAAGATGGGAGATCTTTGTTAGTTGCAACTCTGCCTCTCTCTGCCTTTCAAATAAAATGAATGACTGAATCCAGTCTTGATCTTTAAGAATTTATCAGTGAGGGTCTGTTTTAATTCTTAGTTCCAGACATAGACTTTTATCCTAGAACCTACTGCTTGCTCGAATCCATGGTTTAAATGGAAAACGTGGGGTGTTTACCATGTCTTTCTTTTTTTTGTATTTGTTTTTATTATTTATTTGACAGATAGAGTTAGACAGTGAGAGAGGGAGACAGAGAGGAAAATCTTCCTTCCATTGGTTCACCCCCCCAAATGGCCGCTACGGCTGGCGCTGTGCCAATCCGAAGCCAGGAGCCAGGTGCTTCCTCCTGGTCTCCCATAGGGTGCAGGGCCCAAGCACTTGGGCCATCCTCCACTGCCTTCCCGGGTCACAGCAGAGAGCTGGACTGGAAGAGGAGCATCCGGGACAGAATCCGGTGCCCTGACCAGGACTAGAACCTGGGGTGCTGGCACCACAGGCGGATTAACCAAGTGAGCCACGGCGCCGGCCTCTACCATGTCTTTGTAACTTGCTACAGCTCGGGCTCTGAACTCTGTCTTCTACCTCTGGAGCTGTTGAAACTTTCTCCCATCTCTGTAGCCGTCTCTGCCATTGCTTCCTGCCAGAATCCTTGTAGTATTAACCTATCCAGCACAGCTTAGGTCACAGAGAAAGACTTAAGGTGCACTTGTGCACGGATTTATGGCTTCATCCATTAAAGGATTTCCCCTTCAATTTCAAGCTTTCCTGGAAGGCCCAAATTGTCTTTTAAGACATTAGCCTTATAAGACATCTCTGCCGGTGTTTTATCACCCCATAAACTGTCCCAATGTGGAAGCACTCTCAAGGGGAATGGAGGGTTAAATGAGTTTCTCACCTGATATACATCCCTTTTGTCAAGGGTTCATCTTTTCTAGTTTCTTCTGCCTTTGGTTGCTTCTCATTGCCCTCAGATTTTTTTCTCTTTTCTTTTGTTCTGTGTTTTTCTTTTGCTTTGGTTCTTGATTTAATATCTATCTTGCCACAGTGTATTTGGTCGTTACATACTTTTCTTACTATGTATTTGTTTAGAGCAAAGAGTATGTTTCAGTCATTTTTATTCTCTGCCATTGTCTGACTCAGGAGGAGCCCTTACACAGCCGCTCCTCCGTGAGTGTTGAATTGCACTGTTACTTTTATGAGGACCACCTGTGAGTGAGGACCTCCAGCCTTGTATTCAGAAGCTCATTTCTGTTCGTAGCACACTATCCTATGACTTCAGATGAGAGTTTTAGTAAAGGCCTTCCTTTACTAAAGTGTTACTTTTCGAGTTTTTACTCTTTAACAGTGTTTATTTTGGGGCTGGTGTTGTGGCCCAGCAGGTAAAGCCACCACCTGTGAGTCTGGCAACCCCTCTGGGTGCCAGTTGGTGTCCTAGTTGCTCCACTTTTGATCCAGCTCTCTGCTAATGGCCTGGGAAAAGCAGTGGAAGATGGCCCAAGTGCTTGGACCCCTGCCTTGTGTGGGAGACCCAGATGACGCTCCTGGCTCCTGGCTTCAGGCTGGCCCAACCGCTACCCATTATAGCCAACAGGTGGATGGTTGCTCTCTCTTTGTGTCTCCCTCTCTCCCTATAACTTTGACTTTCAGAGTAAATAAATAAATAAATATTTAAAACAATTATTTAACCTTTCATTTCATATTTTAATATTATTTGAATTTTGGCCAGTGCTGTGGCTTACTAGGCTAATCCTCTGCCTGTGGCGCTGGCACCCAGGGTTCTAGCCCCGGTTGGGGTGCCAGATTCTGTCCTGGTTGCTCCTCTTCCAGTCCAGCTCTCTGTTGTGGCCCGGGAGTGCAGTGGAGGATGGCCCAAGTGCTTGGGCCCTGCATCCACATGGGAGACCAGGAGGAAGCACCTGGCTCCTGGCTTTGGATCAGTGCAGCGCGCCGGCCGTAGTGGCCACTTGGGGGGTGAACCAACGGACAAAGGAAGACCTTTCTCCTTATCTCTCTGTCTCTCACTGTCTAACTCTGCCTGTCAAAAAAAAATTATTTGAATTTTAATTCATTTTAATGTTAACATGTGATCTAAAAAACTGCTTAAATACTACCTAAACTATTGGATTTCTAACCAAGATTGCCATAAAGAGATATTTTTGTCTTAATCTTTTTAAAGAATTATTTCATTTGAAAGGCAGAATTACAGAGAGAGAGAGGGACAGAGAGAGCAAGAAATCTTCCATCTTCTGGTTCACTCCCTAAATGGCTGCAATGGCTGGGGCTGGGCCAAGCCCAAGCCAGGAGCCAGGAGCTTCCTCCAGGTCTCTCATGTGCATGCAGGGGCCCAAGCAGTTGGGCCGTCTTCCACTGCTTTCCCAGGCGCTTTAGCAGGGAGCTGGATTGAAAGTGGAGCAGCCAGGACTGAAACTGGTGCCCATATGGTGTGAAAGCACTGTAGGCAGTGGCTTAACCTGCTATGCCACAACACCAGTCCCTGTATTAATTTTTATACGTGAAATAGACCTCTTTTGCATGTAAGATTGATTTGAGATGTTTCTTTTATTTAGAATATCGATAGTTTTCAAATTCTGTATTTGAAAATAATGTCTTTGAATAACTATTTTAAAAGAACACTTTTTTTAAGGGCTATTTTATATTAGGCTTTTCAAGATCAATCTAAAGATAATTTTTCCCATCATGTCAAATGTTCTGTAGTCTTAAGCAGTTGGGAAGTGATTATAGCCTTAATCTGAATAAATTCACCTATTTTAAGTATAATTATTATAGTCACTAAGATTATTGTCCTTTATTTCTGTAACATAGGGCTTCCTTAAATGCCAAGAAGTATTATAAGCTAGTTTGTTTTAAATGGAACTTTTAGTTTTGCATAGAAATGTCTCATTTGATGATCACGTTAACTGTCAGTTTTAAAAATAAGTTGTATGATATCTACCTTAACAAACGAAGGGGGCATTTGTCCATCTACTACATGAATTGGCCATTTTGCGTGCTTGAGAGATGTAAGCTGTTAAATGAAGCTAAGTAACTCTCCTTCTCTCTTTTTTCTTCTTTAGAATCGAGTTTCTTACTGGGCAATGCGCAGATTGTGGACTGGCCTGTAGTTTATAGCAATGACGGTTTTTGTAAACTCTCTGGCTATCACCGTGCTGACGTCATGCAGAAAAGCAGCACTTGCAGGTACGTGAGACCACAACTTAGGACCCTTGTCTGGAATGGAACTAAATGCTGAGTGTGGTTAAAAGCCCAAATGTCCTTAGACGCACATACAATAGCTATCGGGTAAACATTATAAGAGAATATTAAGGAGAAGACGTTGTGCGTAGAAAACATAGCTGTAGGGTCATTATTGGAAACTTTGATAACAAGTAGGAGTTTTCTTGATCATTTTTTTTATTACTTCATTATTTCATTCAATAGCAATTTTTTGACCCGTTGTGAGTCAGGTCCTAATCTAGGTGCTGAGTGATCCACAAAACATCCCATACAAAGGGGGCTCCCGATGACATCAGCACCGCCCAAACAAGGGAAAATAGAACAAAAGAGGGACTGGTGCTGTGGTGTAGTGGGTGAAGCCGCCTCCTGGCCTGTGGCATCTCATATGGGTGGCGTGGTTTATATCCCTGCTGCTTCACTACCGGTCCAGCTCCTGGCTAACGGCCTGAGAAAGCAGTGGAAGATGGTCCAAGTAAGTGGGCCCCTGCTAGCCAGGTGGGAGACCCGGAAGAAGCTCCTGGCTCCAGGTTTCAGCTTGGCCCAGCTCTGATCATTGTGGCCATCTGGGGAGTGAAACAGCAGATGGAAGATCTCTCTCTCTCTCTCTCTCTCTTTCTCTTTCTTCTTTCTCCTCCTCCTCCTCCTTCTTCTCTCTGTGTAATCTGATATCCAAATAAATAAATTAATTTTTAACAATTCTCAGACAAGTAGCACAGATGCATGGGTGTTTAAAGAACATTGGAATGAAATTCTTACATCGTGTGTTCAATCACATATTTTGTGATGTTGGTACATCATAATGAAAATGCCATTTTGTTAGTCTTTAACACTGAATCTAACAGTTACAAAAATTCACTTACAATACGGAATGTCTTTGACTCAAAAGAGAGCATTATAATGCAAAGGAATCAGAAAAAAAGAAAGAGAAACCATATATAAATAAAAAACAACTTAGCACCTAAAACTCTTTCACAATATTTCAGTGAGGCCAGATGGGATGCCTTTGCCTTGAGTTAATTTTTCTTCAAAGCTCTCACTTCACTAAGCCCTGAAATCAAGTTATTTTCAAACTACAAAGGACCTGAATTTTTTTCTTAGTCCAAATTCTATTTTTTTCAGAGAGGGAAAAAATTGAGGTAGATTATGTGAAAGAACTTGCCCAGGGAAAATAAAAAGATGATTTATCTTTTTTCTATCTGTTTATATTCATATATTCTGCATTTTAAAGGAAAGGAGGAATTTCATTTTATACCAGTGAATCTAAACCTGATGCACATAGCCACTTAAAGAGGCTTTTCAAAATGTAGATTCACACACCACTCCAACTTGCTGAGCCCAACCACCCTGGGTGAGTAGACACGGCCAGCAGCTGGTGTTTCAACAGCAGCTTGGGTGATTCTGATCCGCAGCCAGCTGGGAGGAAGAATCTGGTTCATACATCCTCTTTCTGCCCAGCCACCCTCAGTTTTCCTTCTGCTAACATCATTTCCACATTCAGATCACTCTCAGGCATACAATGGGAGGCGTGAAAACCTTGGGCCTTGGCTGAGACACTCCTTTGGGGATGTTGAAGTCTGATGCCTCTTTAAACCTTGGGGGAGCATGCATCATGCTAGCAGCCTTGCTAAGCTGTGCCTGGAGGGTTGAGGTCTGTGTCGGGCAGCACAGTTCCCTATGGGCACAGCAGGGTTTAGGCTAGGAGAAGACTGGCTTTGTGGTAGACCTCACCCTGTGGGACAGGCACTGTAAGGAGTTTGGGGACAGGCGCACACCCATCTTTTTTCCCTGCACCGCTCACGCACCTTCCTGTCAGCTTCCACCTGGAGGCGTTCACAGTTTCTTCAAGACGCGTTGCCCCTTCTCTGATTTTTCATAGTTCTTTCTGTGTATTTCTGTTGGCATCTCACTTGGCCCTTGGGTTTTTATTCTTATTGCTTTTCTCCTCATTTTTTGACAAGCATTGCGATTCGTATCTGGATATATGGTAAAGTTGTATCTCCATCCTTCCAATGTAACTGGCTCTATCCCCAGCCTGTTTTCTTTGGCAAATGCTTTTTTTCCTATGAAAAATATTTATTTAAAAAATAGTGGCAGGCTAGGTGAGGGATCTTCAGAAAATTCTTGGAGAATGGGTTTTATGAAAAACCCATGCATGGATTCCAGTGGGTTTTTTGGCACTAAAGTAAACTTACCTTTTAATTTTACTTTTTTTCCCCAAGAACTTTTTTTAAAAATATTTATTTATTAATTATTTGAAAGGCAGAGTTACAGAGAGGCAGAAGCAGAGGCAGAGAAACAGAGAGAGGTCTTCCATCCACTGGTCTCTCCCCAAATGGATGCAACAGCTGGAGCTGGGCTGATCCAAAGCAAGGAACCAGGAGCTTCTTCTAGGTCTCCCATGCGGGTTCTGCTGCTTTTCCAGGCCATAGCACAGAGCTGGGTGAGAAGAGGAACAGCTGGAACTAGAACCAGAGTCCATGTGGGATGCCAGCGCTGCTGGCAGAGGCTTAGCCCACTATACCACAGCACCGGCCCCAAATTAATCACATTTTTAACATAAATAATTTTTACTGACTTTGCAAAATGCCAAGTATGTTTTGCTAATCCAAAAATTGTAACCAGCTTTATTTTTTTACAGAGCATTGAAATGTAGTATGTGATAAATTAGCATATGATATCTGAGGGCTATTGGGTTTTCTAAGAAACATGGTTTATTTGAACGTGCTTTTTTTTTAAGATTTATTTATTATTTATTTAAAAGGCAGAGTCACAGAGAGGCAGAGGCAGAGAGAGAGTGAGAGAGCAACAGAGGTCTTCCATCCGCTGGTCCCCTCTCCAGATGGCCACAATGGCTGGAGCTGTGCCAATCCAAAGCCAGGAGCCAGGAGCCAGGAGCTTCTTTCAGGTCTCCTACATGGGTGCAGGGGCCCAAGGACTTGGGCCATCTTCTACTGCTTTCCCAGGCCATAGCAGAGAGCTGGATCGGAAGTGGAGCAGCTGGGACTCGAACTGGCACCCATATAGGGTGCCGGCGCTGCAGGTGGCGGCTTTACCCACTACGTCAGAGCGCCAGCCTCTGAATGTGCTTTCATTTTAAACCTCTTCATCATCCTGCTCAAATCAAACTATTCCCATGTTATGTTTACTGCAGCACTGTTCAGGAGAGTGAAGAGCTAGAAGTAATTAAAATGTGTAGTAGCAGAAAAATTGTTAAAAAATATTATGTCAGAGTCAAACTTTCTAAATCACATGTTGGAAGGATAATAACACTAGGAAAAGCTAATAACCCATTATCAAGAAAAGAAATCCAGAAAACAAAACATTACAAAAACCACCCCTAAAATCATTTATAAAGGAATTTGTGCATCATCATTTAGACTTTTTTTTTTTTTTTTACATATGGCTTTTCCCCCAGTTCCTGAATAAATCTATAAAAGTGAACATGCGACACAGGGAAACCAAGGGAGGAAGGAAGAAAATTATACACAGATTGAGAAATACAAGTTTGTAGATTAAGGTTATTATACTTTGGAATAGCTAAATTCAAACTGAACATGGAGATAAATGATGTGACACGGAAAACAGCTGCATACATAATTCAAAGAATTTCACCAATTTTAATAACGACAAAAATTCAGGAAATATGGCAGGATAGACATCAGTGAGTTTCAGTTTGGTGTGAAAATGCAGTTTGATGTCAGATGAAAATAATCATCTTCATTTACAGCCTGCATTGGGTGAATTAACGTCAATAATAGTAAAGTGGCAACGTGGTAAATGATTACGTGTCTTATTTAAAAATTAGTCACATGTGGTTTACTGTACTGAACAGGAAGCATAAATTAATTTTTGCTCGTATGGTATCGAAAGGCTAAGATCCATTTCTTCTGTTTTCTTCTTTGTCCTGTCCAGTAGCAGCCCTGTGGAGCAGGTGCATAGAATTAAATGCTACAGCCTCCTCAGTTTGTTACAATGTTACTGTGCTCTGGCTGGGCAGGTTCTTTATTTTATGTCTTTGTTTTCTGCTTCTTTTCCCCTTCATCCTATCTTTCTTTTTCTTCCCATAGTTTTTTCTTTTAGTGTGTTTAGGGTATAACTTTCTGATCCATCATCAAGTTATTAAAAATGTGTATTTTTTTAAATATTTATTTATTTGAAAGTCAGAGTTACATTGAGAGAGGAGAGGCAGAGAGAGAGAGAGAGAGAGAGAGAGAGAGGTCTTCTATCCACTGGTTCACTCCCCAATTGCCTGCAATGGCCGGAGCTGCGCCGATTCGAAGCCAGGAGCCAAGAGTCAGGAGCCAGGAGCCAGGAGCTTCTTCCGGATCTCCCATGTGGGTGCAAAGGCCCAAGGATTCGGGCCATGTTCTGCTTTTCCAGGCCATAGCAGAAAGCTGGATCATAAGAGGAGCAGCCGGGACTAGAACCGGCACCCACATGGGATGCTGGCACTTCAGGCCAGGGTGTTAACCCGCTATACCACAATGCGAGCCCCAAAAATGTATTATTCTTGAAATGGTGTTGCTTTGAATGGGTTAGCCTTCAAGAACCACATCATTGCTATCATGCAGAAATCTTTATGGTTGCTTATTCTATCCTTCAAAATCAAGTTTCTGAGATTTCCTGATGTCTCTATAGCATAATCTGTTTCACTGTGTCTGATTGTGTCTAGTGCTCCAGTGTCTTTTTACTGCCTTCATTTTATTTATCCAGCCTGTCGCTCCTCCGTGAGCGGAGGAGTGGCACCGGACTGGAGGCTGTTTTTCCCTCGCTGTAGGTTTTTTCTATAGCAATGCAAGAACAGGTAAAGGGAAGACCGAAATAACAAGCTCCCCAGCGAACTCTCCAACCGACTCTCCAACCAACCACCCCTGAACTCTCCAGCAGCCTGGAGACAGTAGTTGTCCCAGAAAGCGCAGCTGAGTCTCCTTTTATAGTCCTCTCCCACCAATCCGTGCTCTGCTGCCCGCTGCTGAGCACGCCGCTTTCTTCCAATCAGAGGTCGGGTCGGCTCCTGCAGCTCGTTAGTCAAATTGATGAAGCAGCCGAAGCCTCTGTGTAGAACTTGTTTACTCCCTCTCAGCGCCATGTTGTGGGAGCCGGGCCCTGTTCCCCACACAGCCTACTTTGTTACCTCAAACGACCTGCAGACAAAGATCCTCATATCCATCTTTCTGTGGCCTTGTGTGAGAAATGGGATTGCTGGGTAGTAGGATATATGCCTAATTTTTGAGTGAACTGCTATGAGGTGTGGTCCAGAGAGACTGTCTGCTTTCTATCTTTTTCTTTTTTTGACTGGCAGAGTGGACAGTGAGAGAGAGAGACAGAGAGAAAGGTCTTCCTTTGCCGTTGGTTCACCCTCCAATGGCCGCCACTGCTGGCGCACCACACTGATCCGAAGCCAGGAGCCAGGTGCTTCTCCTGGTCTCCCATGGGGTGCAGGGACCCAAGCACCTGGGCCATCCTCCACTGCACTCCCGGGCCACAGCAGAGAGCTGGACTGGAAGGGGAGCAACCGGGACAGAATCTGGTGCCCCGACCAGGACTAGAACCCAGGGTGCTGGCGCCGCAGGCAGAGGATCAGCCTAGTGAGCCGCGGCGCCTGCCGTGAGACCATCTGCTTTCCTGCCCACCAGCCATGAGTGAGGATCCATCTCCTCTGATCTTTGCTGTCGTAATAGTGTTCGACATTTGTAATTTAAAAATCTGATGTGTGCTAGATTCTGTCTTATTTTTGTTCTAGCTAACGTTAAAAAATATTCGATCCTGCTGGCTTCCTAGGAGTAATAATTGCGTTTCCAAACCTGGGACTGTGTTTACCATGTATTACTCTTTACTGGACAAAGAAGGTATTGTGTGTTTAAAGGCTTGAGGAAATGGCATTTTAAAAGCACAGGATTTTATTCGTGACCCATAAGAAGTGCTGACATTCAAGACGCACTGTCATAGGTTAGGTAGGAAGCACTTTAGCATTTGCCTTCCACTAATCTGAAACTTTTCAAAACCTATTCAGGTGCGTTTTTGTTTGTTTGCATAGAAGGGTGAGGAGAGCAATCGGGCGTTGGAGGTGAGAACGGCTGAGGAGTGGGTAGATGGTATCAAATGCATTTTTTCCTGGCAGCCATTAAAAATCCTTCACCCAAACATCGGATGAGACAGTGGTGCCAAGGGCCACTTTATTGGATTGACTTCAGGACCAGTTTGATTAACATAAGCTTATTTCAGCGGTCAACAGTATCCCATGATACATGATGGATGTCAATCATCTGGTTCCAGTTGATTGAGGTCTTTTCTTTTTATGGTGGCACCGAGGGCAGAGGTGCCAGGTTATGTCAGACTCCAAAGGTGACAGATGAGCAGTGCTGGCTGTGATGTTCCTTAATTATATGTCATAGGTCAATTATTTACGAAACTAGCTAAATCCTTTTTAAAAAAAGATTTATTTATTTGAAAGGCAGAATTACAGACAGAGGCAGAGGCAGAAAGAGAGAGAAAAGTCTTCCATCTGCTCCCCAAATGGCTTCAAAAGCCAGGGCTGAGCCAGGCAGGAGCCAGGGGCTTCTTCTGGGTCTCCCACATGCGTGCAGGGGCCCAAGTACTTGGGCCATCCTCCACTGCTTTCCCATGCGCATGGAAAAGGAGCTGGTTTGGAAGGGTAGCAGCCAGGACTCGAACCAGTGCCCCTATGGGGTGCCGGGGCTGCAGGTGGCAGCTTAACCTGCTACACCACAGTGCCAGCAGCCCCTCTGAATCTTTTTAAGACCATACAAATTAATGGGCCATGAAGCAGTTTGGTTATAATGTGTTGTTTGTGGTAATGCCTCTGAGTTATTCCAGAATGATTTCTTTCAGATTTTGAAAGCTGCGTTCTTATTTGATTTTTTTTTTTCATTTTTCTTTTTAATTCTCTGTCAGGCTTCTTCTTGATCCTTTGCAGCTCTCCATCCAGCTCCTGTTAATATTTGTGATGAGTCTACTCTTGTGGCCAATCCTGAGCTGGAGACCACAATTACAACTACATTGGGTCAATCTGGGTGTTTTTTTTTTTTTTTTTTTTTTTTTGTGGATGGAGCCACTGGCTTGTGTGTGAATGGCTTCTAGATGTTACTCTTAACAGTGGTGACTGAATGTTTGTGGTGTTTGGTCTAGGGACATTGTTGCAAAGTAGCTTAGATGGTGGAACTCACATTAGAAGGTTCTTTCTCCCTTGGACGTCTGTCAACATTCATGGACATCCCCTCTGTTAGGCAGTATCATAGTGTTGCTTGTTTCTGAGATTTTGATGTCAGACAATAGATTCACAAGCAAATAAATCCTGGTGCAAATCAACTTCACCTGCTTCCAAAAGTTTTGGAGGATGGATATGCACGAAAGATAATGTTAGGCCAGTGGGATGCATTTTAGACCAGGCCTGAAGAAGACTTACCTCTGGCCCCCAAGACCCAAATCTTGCCAGAAGGCTGTCGTGTGGCAGAAGGTGGCCACACAAGACAGGAGCAGTGCCTTGGGGAACATACCCTTCACCCTCATGGACTCACAGGAGAAATTTGAGAACCTGCCTGCTAGCAAGCATGGCACAACCAGTATCCTAGGGTTGTGTGGATGCAAGGGAGCTTGGGTTGGGGGTCCTTCTAACCCCCTCCATAAAAAGCATTCCAGGAGTATTTTCACGATTGTACAGCACAGCATAATTTGTTAATTTCACGTGTATTCGTGCTTTACTCTTCACCCTTTGAAATTATATTATCATTATCGTCACTTTACTGATGAAGAAGCTGAGAATGAGAGATAATATGACTTGATACAGTTTGTACGTGGTCCAAGTACAAATACCCTCTGTTATTTTTATGACTACTCAATACTGTAGTAGCGATAGATAACTTCTGTGAATCCAATTTCACTTTCCTTCCAATAAAATAGCAGTGCAGTTACGGAAGTGATTTATAATTATCAAAGAGGACTTTTGCATTCTCAGTAAGAGGACAAGTGGAAGTTATATAATTTTTTATATTTCCAATATATATTCCTTGAAGGTATTCAATAAGAGACATGAGAATTGTGTAAAGCCATTATATATAGTTTCTTTTTTTTTTTTTTTTTGACAGGCAGAGTGGACAGTGAGAGAGAGAGACAGAGAGAAAGGTCTTCCTTTGCCGTTGGTTCACCCTCCAATGGCCGCCGCGGCCGGCGCGCTGCGGCCGGCGCACCGCGCTGATCCGATGGCAGGAGCCAGGAGCCAGGTGCTTTTCCTGGTCTCCCATGGGGTGCAGGGCCCAAGTATATATAGTTTCTAAAGCCTGATGGTTAGCGTTTCTAAAATTTGGGTCCTCTCAAATTCCATTAACCATTCAAAGACTGCCTTGAATCTCACGTTAAGAAGCTGAGATAAAACATTCAGCGCTTCCAGGGAACAAAGCCAAGCAAATAAATGTATCAGAGCCACAGAGAATGTGGAATCCTGATTTAGGCAATATGGCTTGGACAACTTAGCACAGAGCCGCTTCCGCCGTGTAAATTAACTTCTAGAGCACCCGCTTTGGAAGTCCGTTTCCGCTATCCTGTAGAGTCCATTTCCAAAGATCCCTTATGATTTAAGAGCTTGCCTTTTACCACTTACGATATGTGTGCTGTCAGTGGAAAGATCTGCTATCATAAACTTAGGAAGAGAAAGGCTGAGGGCAGCAATGTGAGGAGTAAGGATTCCTTTTTAGAAAAGTGCATTCAGATTCAAATCTTTTTTTTATAAGTGCATTTATTGTCCTAGGGCAAGCAATGTTAACATTGAAAGGACTTAATGAATGAGTATATATTATTTGAGTTTTTGTAATTTATTTGAAAAATTGCATGTTCATTTTAATCTTGTCAGAATTTCTAGATTTTATTTCCTCTTAAGAGATATTATTGAACCTTTTTAAAATTTGACTTGTAGCTTATTTTTTAATTTTACCAATTTTTCATAATTTTCTAGTTACTTGTCATGTCACAGGTTTTTTGCTATTCTGTGGTTTTCTGTTGGCCAATAGTGAATATAATTTTCGGTTTATTGGACCATAAAAACCTATCGTTCAGTAATAAGGAGTAAAATGCCTCCCTCCTTTTAAAGAAGACAAATATTTAGTTAGGTTAAAAATATGCCCTTCTCAAATTTTAAAGTGTTCCTTCTTTGCTAAAGAGTATTTAGATTAAAAATAAAAGGTAAAATATTGGTTAATTAAAAATGTTAATTTGCTTACAAAATTCTAGTTCCCAGTATTATACTGTTTTATAATTTTTTGAGGGGAAGGGGTTTCTGTTCTTTAACTGAAAAATTCTAATTTAATTGCAATGACTTCAAGAGATTTTTACAAAATTCCTAGGATCTGAAATCCAGGCTCTGACAGGAACAGTGATTTTCAATGCAAGGTTGCAGGTAGGTCCTGTGGCTTCATGTATTAATGTAGAAAAAAGAATCTGGAGTTGGAGTCTCTCATTTTAATCTGAGATTGTTTTTACTTATTTTACTATATTATGACAAAATATGGAAATATTGTAACTGAAAATGAAGGATACTAGTTCTTTTTTTTGGTAAAGATTTATTTATTGATTTGAGAGGCAGAGTTATGGACAGTGAGAGAGAGAAACAGAGATAAAGTCTTCCATCCAATGGTTCACTCCCCAAATGGCCACAGCCAGAAGCCAGGAGCTTCCTCCAGGTCTCCCATGTGGGTGCAGGGGCCCAAGGACTTGGGCCATCTTCTACTGCTTTCCCAGGCCACAGCAGAGAGCTGGATCAGAAGAGGAGCAGCCAGGTCTAGAACTGGTGCCCATATGGGATGCCGGCACTGCAGGTGGAGCTTTAACCCACTGAGCCACAGTGTCGGCCCCAAGAACATCTTTTTTCTGTTGCTTCACAATCTGTCTTCCTCCTTTGTAAGCCTGCATCAACTTCAAATAGTTGAGATTTCCGATTTCACTGTCATGACCTGTCTACTGGAGATCATTTAATGTGAAGTGTTTTTTCCCCCAACTGATATTAGTCTGGAAACCTTCAGCCTTGTCATGGTCTCTTTCCTCATTGATGTTGATGAGTTTCCCTTTAACAAGTTCCCCTGGCGGCATGGCTAGAGGCCCTCATACCGCGACAATGACAGCATTTTCCTGGTCATCTCTTTCTTCTATCACTTCACTTCTCTTCGGTTTGAATTTCCATTCCAACATAATCATTTTCTCATTTCTACCAAGTGTACTTTATCTGTGTTGGCTAATTCCTGCTTTCTGGTACGTGTTTTTGTAAAATGCCACGTGGCTTTATTCACAGAGAGACGTGGCTGCCACACCATGGCTTGCTGTGCTGTGTGTGACTGAGTATCAGATGCACAGGGATCGATACTGACAGTATTTGAAAGAAAGTGATTGCTTACTGGTTTGCTGGTTGTGAGGTGCATCTGTTGCTTGTTACTGATTTGTAGGCTGAAGAGCTAGCAGCAATGTAATTAACATACAGTGGTTCAAACTGTGGTGCTGTGTACCTGGTGCTGTTTAAGTAAACCACTTAAATAATTAAAGTTAATAATTAAATTTTATTTCATTCAATGATTTACTTATTTAAAATAAATAAATAGTTATTTTAAAGTAATTAAAATTCATGCATATATGAATCATATTAAGCAAGGACTCCCTCCTTTCTCTCTCTCTCTTTTTTTTTTAAGATTTATTTTATTGGGGCTGGTGTTGTGGCGTAGCGGGTAAAGCCACTGCCTGCAGTGCTGGCAGCCCATATGGGTGCTGGTTTGAGACCTGGCTGCTCCACTTCCAATCCAGCTCTCTGCTTTGACCTGGGAAAGCAGTAGAAGATGGTCCAAGTCCTTGGGCCCCTGCACCCATGTGGGAGACCTGGAAGAAGCTCCTGGCTCCTGGCTTTAGATTGGCGCAGCTGCAGCCATTGCGGCCATCTGGGGAGTGAACCAGCTGGTGGAAGACTCACTCTCTCTCTCTCTCTCTCTCTCCCCTCCTGCCTCTCTTTCTCTCTCTCTGTGTAACTCTGACTTTCAAATAAATAAATAAAATCTTAAAAAAAAGGTACAGAGAGAGAGAGAGAAAGAGAAAGAAAGAGAAAGAGAAGGAGAAAAAGAGAGAGGTCTTCCATCCACTGATTCACTCCCCAAATGGCTGCAGGGCTGGGGCTGGGCCAGGCTGGGGCTGGGCCAGGCTGCAGCCAGGAGTCAGGAGCTTCATCCAAGTGTCCCACGTGGATGCAGGGGCCATCCTTTGCTGTTTTCCCAGGCGCATTAGCGGGAGCTGAATTGGAAGCAGAGGTACTCTTTTTTCTTTCTCTTCCTCCCTTCTTTCTTCCTCCCTCCTTCCCTCTCTCCCTTCCTTCATTCGTATACGAAATAACTTCTTTTGCTACCTTTAATGTGTCCCATAACATTAGGTTGTAAATCTCTAATAAACACAATAACATTTATTTAGAAAAAAGCCTGAAACGTGGTTTAAATATTTCAGTACCTTCTGTGGAAGCAATATTGCATTTTACAGCCGTATTTGCAATCTTGATCCGAGACATCTGTGGTTATAGGCAGCATGTGGAAAGCACGCAGAACTGAAGTGCATGTTTGCTTGTTTTTTCCAGTTTTATGTATGGGGAACTGACTGACAAGAAGACTGTTGAGAAAGTCAGGAAAACCTTTGACAACTACGAGTCAAACTGTTTTGAAGTTCTTCTGTACAAAAAAAACAGTAGGTATCTCAGTTATGAATACGACGAGCCGGCTGTCTATTGATGTGATGTTTTGGTGAATGGGAGTTGAGCTACAACTTCTGCGGCTCCTTTCCTTGGCAGGGGTAGGGGCTGCTGCTGAAATTAGATAACAGAATAATTAACACAAGATTCTGCCTGGGAAAAGCCACCTTTTGAGGAATGGAAGGCAAATATGGTCCATTGGATTTTATTTTGTTAATTTCTTATTGTAAACTGGTAAATTGTACTTGTGTGATGTTATGATTCAAGAATACAATGAGGAATAATTAAATCAAGCTAATTAACATATCCAGCACCTCATATAGTTATCGTTTTTGTTTTGAGGACATTTTTAATTTACTCTCTTAGCAACTTTAAAATGTACCATACACCATTATTAGTTATATTCACCATGCTGTGTGATAGATCGAGACCAATGGCTAATTCCTCTTGTTTAACTTAGGCTTTGTACCCTGTGCCCATTGTCTTCCCATCCATCTAAGCCTCGGTGAGCCATCATTCCACTTTCTGCTTCTACAAGTTCGCTTGTTTCAAATTCCACTTCTGTGTGAGCACATGCAGTATTTTTCTTGATGTGCCTGGCTGATTTCACCCAGCATAATATTGCCCAGTTCTATCTAGGTTGTGACAAATGATGAGGTTCCTTTCTTTTTGAAGGAGAATGGTGTTCTATTATTAAGTGTGTGCCACATTTTTGTTTCTCCATTCATTTGTTGATGGACACTGCAGCTGGTTCCAGGTCCTGGCTGTTGTAAGTAGTGAACTGGAGTACACACGAATCTTCAACATTCTTATTTCAATCTCTTGGGCCATCACACAGCAGTGGGATAGCTGGATCATGTGGGAATTCTAGAATTAGCTGTTTTAGGTTCCTCCATAGTTTTCCCTAATAATTGTTCTAATTTACAGCCCCAGCAACACTATACAAGGGTTCTGCTCACTCCGCATTCTCACCAAAGCTTATCTTCCATCTTGATAATAACCATTTTGAGATGAGTGAGGTGCTATTGCTTTGGAGTGTTAATTTTGCATTTCCCTAAAGAATGACGATGCTGAATTTTGTTGGTACTTGTTGGCCATTTATATTGCTTCTGTTGACAAATGTCTACTCAGATTCCTTGCTCATTTGGAAATCTCCTTTCTATAGAACTCCTTGAGAGTTTGGATATTAACCCTTTGTTGGAATATGGCTTGCAGATGTTTTCCCTATGCCTGTAAGTCGCCTCTAAATGTAATTCTTTTTGTGTCAGTCACCAAATATTTTGTCATCAATATTCTTCAAAAAGAACCTATAGTTTTGCAACAATAGCTAAAGTGACAAATGGGTTTCTTCTCATGGGTAAAAGCTAAAATGATTTGTAACAGTGAGTATTTACCGTTATCTTTCTGCATGAATGCAGATGATGTGACTACGTGGGAGGTACTTGAAGTGACTCTTTACTAATGTAGCCTTTTGGTAGACAGTTTCTTTAGTGTAAGTAATCATTATTCTCAGAACATCATCTGGTAAATCTGTATTGACTGTTGTGGTTGTGCTGTAGCACAAGAGTTGTACATGGTCCAGTTGTCCATTATGAGGACAGGAGTTGTACATGGTCCAGTTGTCCATTATGAGGACAGGAGCTGTACATGGTCCAGTTGTCCATTATGAGGACAGAAGTTGTAAATGGTCCAGTTGTCCATTATGAGGACAGGAGTTGTACATGGTCCAGTTGTCCATTATGAGGACAGGAGTTGCTGTAGCACAAGAGTTGTACATGGTCCAGTTGTCCATTATGAGGACAGGGGCTGTACATGGTCCAGTTGTCCATTATGAGGACAGGAGTGTACATGGTCCAGTTGTCCATTATGAGGACAGGAGCTGTACATGGTCCAGTTGTCCATTATGAGGACAGGGGCTGTACATGGTCCAGTTGTCCATTACGAGGACAGGAGGTGTACATGGTCCAGTTGTCCATTACGAGGACAGGAGGTGTACATGGTCCAGTTGTCCATTACGAGGACAGGAGGTGTACATGGTCCAGTCGTCCATTATGAGGACAGGGGCTGTACATGGTCCAGTCGTCCATTACGAGGACAGGAGGTGTACATGGTCCAGTCGTCCATTACGAGGACAGGAGGTGTACATGGTCCAGTTGTCCATTACGAGGACAGGAGGTGTACATGGTCCAGTTGTCCATTATGAGGACAGGGGCTGTACATGGTCCAGTTGTCCATTATGAGGACAGGGGCTGTACATGGTCCAGTTGTCCATTATGAGGACAGGGGCTGTACATGGTCCAGTTGTCCATTATGAGGACAGGAGTGTACATGGTCCAGTTGTCCATTATGAGGACAGGAGCTGTACATGGTCCAGTTGTCCATTATGAGGACAGGGGCTGTACATGGTCCAGTTGTCCATTACGAGGACAGGAGGTGTACATGGTCCAGTTGTCCATTACGAGGACAGGAGGTGTACATGGTCCAGTTGTCCATTACGAGGACAGGAGGTGTACATGGTCCAGTCGTCCATTATGAGGACAGGAGGTGTACATGGTCCAGTCGTCCATTACGAGGACAGGAGGTGTACATGGTCCAGTCGTCCATTATGAGGACAGGAGTTGCAGCGCAGCATTTTAGGCTGCCACTTGGGGTGCTCATATTCCACACTGGAGTACACAGGACAGAGTCCCGCTCTGCTTCTGACCCAGCTTCCTTCGTGTGCACCCTGGGAGGCAGCCAGTGATGGCTCAAATGGTTGGGTCCTGGCTATCTATGTGGGAGAACCAAATTGATTGACCAGGCCCTGCTGTTGGCCTGGCCCAGCCCTGGCTGTTTCAGGAGTTTGTGGAGGGGCCCAGAGGATAGATGTTCTCTGTCACTCTGACTTTCAAATAAGTAAAACTAATAAAAAACAAAACAAAACAAATCCCCCAAATGTCTGTCACACAAGACCTATTTTTAAAGATTCTCTATCAGAGTTTGGAGGGGAAAAAAATGAGCAATCAAAAAAACCAACCATCAGATTCCCTTTCCAGTTTGGTTTTTTTTTTTTGCATCATCACCATTGCCTTTCCCTCCTCCCTTCTTCATCCTCTTTATCTCTATTTTAATGAACAACAATTTAATAAGATGGCTCAGTTATTTTAGTATTAATCATAAGTGATCACAACATCTCTTATTATTTTCAGTGGAAATTGATAGTTACCTATCTTTTCATCTTTGAGAAATATTCTAGTTTCAATAGAGGACATTTGTTTCACATTCAGTGCCTGTTGGTTCTTGTGCAATGTAATTTATCATCTATGTTTTCCTCAAACATTTGTTCTCTATGGAATACTTGGAGTTAAAATTAGATTTCTTTTTTTTTTTATTAATAGACTAACAAAGGGATAAAACAACTGTAGGCATTGCTTCAGAACAATGCACTTGACAATGGGTACATTTGTCTGCAGTGATTTTACCTAAGGAACGACGTGTCATCTTTCATTTTAGAATCAAGGCCAAAGGGCTATTTGTTTGCAGTCATAGCCACATGTCTGTTGGCTTGTCATCTAGAAAGCAATCCATTCCGAATAGCCAGCTCTCTCTTCCTCACAAGGAAAGGCAGGTTGTAAGTGCTGAGTCTTTCTCACCAAGTCCAAAAAGATGTTGATAAACTGTGAGGAGAGCTGCATGACAAAAACTCCTTTTCCATATGTTTTTTTTTAATTAATTTATTTATTTGGCAGAGTTACAGAGAGGCAGAGACAGAGAGAGAGAGAGAGATCTTCCATCCACCCAAGCCATAGCAGAGAGAGCTGGATCGGAAGTGGAGCAGCCAGGTCTCGAACCAGCGCCCATATGGGATGCTGTCACTGCAGGTGGTGGCTTTACCTTCTACACCACAGCACTGGCCCCAAATTCACTACTTTCAGAAGTCTGAATAGATTGGTCTTGTACCTGACCTTTGCTCTGGACTGTCCTGTTCTTTGCAGTTCTGTCCAGTTGTCTGTCTGCATATGTACAGATGTCTGCTTGTGGCTCATAAAGTTTTCCCATAACACTGTGGATTAAAACTCATGTCTCGGCCGGCGCTGCGGCTCACTAGGCTAATCCTCCGCCTTGCGGCACCAGCAAACCGGGTTCTAGTCCCAGTCGGGGCACTGGATTCTGTCCTGGTTGCCCCTCTTCCAGGCCAGCTCTCTGCTGTGGCCTGGGAGTACAGTGGAGGATGGCCCAAGTGCATGGGCCCTGCACCCGCATGGGAGACCAGGAGGAAGCACCTGGCTCCTGCCTTCAGATCAGTGCGGTGCGCTGGCCACAACGGCCATTGGGGGGTGAACCAACGGAAAAAGAAGACCTTTCTCTCTGTCTCTCTCTCTCACTGTCCACTCTGCCTGTCAAAACAAACAAACAAACAAACAAAAAAAATGTGTTCTCTATGTGTACTATTTACGTTGATTTTGCTTTTGTTTTCTGTTTTAATATAAAGGTTAGGTATTACTCGTGTCTTAGAACAGAGTTCTACTATATAAAAGCAGCTTTAAAATCTTGTAAATTATTTTGCCAAAGGTTTTTTGAGCATTTTCTGAAAAAGTATACTCTCATGACTTTAAAAAATTTCACTTGAAGGGTCAGCACTGTGGTGTAGTGGGAAAAGCTGACGCCTGCAGTGCTGGCATCCCATATGGGTGCTGGTTTGAGTCCTAGCTGCTCCACTTCTGATCCAGCTCTCTGCTATGGCCTGGAAAAGCAGTGAAAGATGATCCAAGCCCTTGGGTCCCTGCACTCATGTGTGAGATCCAGAAGAAACTCCTGGCTCCTGGCTTTGAATTGGCCCAGCTCCAGCTGTTGTGGCCATTTGGGGAGTGAACCAGCATATGGAAGACCTCTCTCTCTCTGCAATTCTGCCTTTCAAATATATAAGTAAATCTGTAAAATAAATAAATAATTTTTTAAAAAAAAAAACATCATTTGAGAGACGAGAGAGAGAGAGAGAGAGAGACCCTGGTTTACCCCCTTATATGGCTGCAATGACTGGGGCTGGGCTGATGCCAAATGCTAGAGTCTGGAACCCAACACAGGTCCCCTACATGGGCGGCAGGAACTAGAGCCATCACCACTGCCTCCCAGGGTCTGCATTAGCAGGAACCTGGAGTCTATAGCCAGAGCCAGGACTGAAAGTCAGGTACTCTGACATGGGATGTGACATGTTAACAACTAAACCAATGCCTGCTCCCTTGTGACTTTTTATTGTTGGAAAAATTCATGTCTGTAGAGAATTATTTATGAAATACCTGAATGCCAGGTCCTCCCGACCTCTCCATTAAGTAATTGAGCTAAACACTATTTTGCAGATGGGGGAATTGAGGTATCTGATTCAATATGTGTCACAGTTGACGTTTTAGTTGGTGGCCTCTATTCTTTAGATCCAATATTCTGAATAGTAGGGGACTCTGTCTACAGTGGAGAAGGAGATGGCAGCTCTGAGATGACTATTTTCAATGGCTCCTTTTCGGTACACCAAGATGGCAATGTGACAGCTGGGCTACCCCCCACCATCAATGCCAGGGCACTGCTCTGGGTTTCTGGTGACAGCAGCTCTGCTATCCCACCCCAGACTCCCTGTGTCCCTGAGACCCAAATCCAGACCAGGAAGGAAATTTCACCATCTGCTTGGTAAGCATGCAGCCTACTTGGGCAGATCTGGTGCTGTGACTTGAAAACTTACATATATATATATATATATATATATATATATAAAGGAAATCTGCTTTGATGTTTGAAAACATCTTTAATGACAGCCCTGACTCTCCCAGAATTTGAAAAGTCGCTGTTTTCGTAGGAGGGCATGAAATGGAACACCGTTTCTTTCTGTTCTGATTTCCAGCAGACCTTGGAAAACGGCTTGTTTCTAATGCCTCTTTTCTCTTTGTGTTGGATCCCACTGCCTCGGGCTCACTGTGTTGGGAGCTCTGGACCGTACCCACGATCGTCTGGGTCTGGTGATTTGTAGAACTGTGCTCATCACTCAGGGTTCCTAGACACGCTGTGTAAAATAAGAAACAGAAGACAAAGGGAAGCCTCTGTGGGAGATGCTGTGATTGGTTTGTAGGTCCCTGTCTTATCCTGCAATCCTTTTGGAAAGGGCTGTGTCCTTCCGTGGTCCCGCTGGGGTGGCAAAGGACGGGGCTGTCAAAGCTGAATGTTCCCATGGAAATCTCCATCCAGTTCTCTGACCTCTTGGACCTGGGTGTTAAGCCACCTCATCTTTTCTGAAGGACAAATTCCCATTTGTGGTGGCACTAGGTGATATTTCTTTTTTAAGCCACGGTTATGGTTAGGGAGTTGCTTCTTAATTGGTTTTCTTTGGCAGCCAGGAAGAGTTCACAGCTCTCACTGAGACACTTTTTTTTTTTTTTTTTTGACAGGCAGAGTGGACAGTGTGAGAGAGAGACAGAGAGAAAGGTCTTCCTTTGCCGTTGGTTCACCCTCCAATGGCCGCCGTGGCCGGTGTGCTGCAGCCTGCGCACCGCGCTGATCCGAAGCCAGGAGCCAGGTGCTTTTCCTGGTCTCCCATGGGGTGCAGGGCCCAAGCACCTGGGCCATCCTCCACTGCACTCCCTGGCCACAGCAGAGAGCTGGCCTGGAAAAGGGGCAACCGGGACAGAATCCGGCACCCTGATCGGGATTAGAACTCGGTGTGCCGGCGCTGCAGGCGGAGGATTAGCCTAGTGAGCTGCGGCTCCGGCTGACACACTTTCAACAACTGCCTATTTTACTCCCCAAATCTTAGACCTGAAAAACAAGCCAACAAACCAACAGAAACAAACCAATAAACAGCAACAACAACCTTTGTCTTTCAAATGGACCATTTGGAGAGGCTTTATTGGCTGAGAGAAAACGTAGAAAATGTGTCTTGATTCAGGTGGAACATTCCTTCTCTGTCTTAGCATTTAAGGGATATTTATTCCTTTGATAGCATTTCTTGTGCCTTCACATATTTGTTATTTGAATATGCCGGGTCCTGGCTGCTCCAAATATTAAGACTTGAATGCACTGAAACCCTCTCTTCTCTAGAGTCTATAGTATCCATTCTTTGAAGCATGTGCCAAGAGCCTAGCTTCATGCTTTGAGGTAGGGGGGGAGGAAGCAGTGGTTCTTGAAACTGCCCGAGACACTTGAGGACTATGAACCTCTCTCTCTCTCTCTCTCTCTCTTTCTCTCACTTTTTCCAGATTAGTTTCAGGTATACAGCAGGCCTCATGTGCGGTTGATGTCACCCCCCTCTCTCTCTCACTCTGATTTGGGGATGTAGTCAAAGCTATAGGACCAGCATACAGGTCTGTCTGACTGATGAACAAGCCTTGGGATAGAAAATAGCATTTCTGATGTTCTTCCAAGAGGACTGTTTCTCAGAGCATCAGGTACTGCTGTTTCAGTGAATGGGAAACACTTGTCAAAGTGACAGCAGGACGAGCGATGCATGCAGGAATGATCAAAAGGGACATGGTGAACGCAACAGTGGTTTAGGGACTCAGGCCTAAAGGTGATGTTGGCATGACTTAAGTGGCAAGACTGTCATTGTGTTCCTGCATTGTGAAATAGCCCTCCATTTCATTTTTGACATTTTTTGGTTAAAACACATATTTATTGCAGATGAACAATTTTGACATTTTTTGGTTAAATGTACATCTATTGCATTTGAACAATTACTGGTTGATACAAAATTAAAGGTTTTTTTTTAAAAAAATTTTTTTGTAGCAACTAAAAGAGGGTTGTTTTGTTTCTGCTTCCTGGCAAAAGGGCTGAAGGAAGGGAAAGGCGAGAGGAGAAACATTTGCTGTGGCCATGTCACACTCTATTGTTCTTTTTTTCTCTTTCTTTCTCTCTGTTACAGGAACCCCTGTTTGGTTTTATATGCAAATTGCACCAATAAGAAATGAACATGAAAAAGTGGTATTGTTCCTGTGCACTTTCAAGGACATTACATTGTTCAAACAACCAATAGAGGATGATTCAACAAAAGGTAATTTTCTAAAAAATTACTACACTTAAGAATTAGGCTGTGATTTCAAAATCTTCTTATTCTTAGCAAACTCCACTAGTTGGACTGAAAACCAAAACTGCATTACCTGACCCTTCTCTTGATTCCTATTCACATGAGTAATTGCCCAGAATTAGTTCTATTCAAACATATTACTGAAATGGAAATTATGTGGTTGTCAAAGCTGCACTAATAGTTGATTAACTTAAGTTATAATAGAAAGAGTTGGGATAGGACATAAAGAAGAAGTTTCAGAAAGCATCACTAATTTAGAATCAATATAGTCAGAGTTTCAGCACCCTGGATCGTGGTGATATTTAGAACCAAGAGTGGGTGTCACCTTTGGCCTGGTTTGGGTGCAGTTCTACTAGAGCCTAGTTGATGAGTTCATTGTGTTTGGTTGAGTTGTTTAGAGTTGTGTTAGTTGACTTTTCTACATTACTTTTCAGCTCTTATTTATTCAATTGTTGTGGATTTTCTTGGGTGGATGTTGCTAAATTATGTAAAGTGGAATTTTGGCATCAAGGGAGTGGCTGGAAAATGCGAACCTCCTGTCTGGAGTCTCATTAACTCGTAGTATCCAGAAAGAGAGCTGTAGAAACCAACCGTCAGTGGCATCTGCTCTTACTTCTGTTCCTTTGTAATTTATTGCCAGTGTCGTCTCTTCAATTATGTTTAAATTAGAAGCTGGTGTCCTATAATGAAAAATTTCAAGTGCCCTTAGAAGTAGTTTTTATAAAATGTTATTTTTAATAATCTCTTAGGAGACTTAAAGTGAAATGTCTTCCTCTTTGCGTTTGGCAACCATTGCCCTTACATCTTTTAGAAAACCTGGCAGGGAGGCTTTCATCCTTTCAATTGTAATCATAATTATAGAAAAAATTACTTTGCGTGTATTCCTTGCATATGAATTCACATATAGAATATCGTATCTGCTCAATTTCTAGTTAGCATCAAATTGCAAGAGCATAAAGGCTATCTAAAGTTAGACACAGAACAATTCATTTGTAAATATTTATTAAAATGTGGTGTGTATTAAGTCATCTCCTGAATGAGTGAATAAAGTATTCAGTTTTAGATGCTGCCTATTCTCTTGCCTTTACACCTAGCCCTAGTATGTGGAAAATTTAGGATAAGCCCATATAGTATTTTTTTTATAGAATAGTTCTCTAATAGTGTTTAGATATAAGACTTATTCATGAGGCTTCAGCAGCAAGAGAATCCGTAGTCTTCTCAATCTCACACAGAGCATTCTGCAGTTCGGGCAAATTCTGGCCCAAAGAACACAATTTGGCAAATTTAAAAGAATAGAAATTGTAAAAAAAAAAAAGTATGTTGTCACACCATGAAGGAATTAAGCCAGAAATCAGTGACAGGACGATATGTGGAAAAATCCCCAACTCTTTGGGATTAAGCAACACACTTCTTTTTTCTTTTAAGAAAACTTTGATTTAATAAATATAAATCTACAAAGTATAACTTTTGGATTATAGCAATTCCACCCCCCTCCCATAACCACCCTCCCACCTGCAAACCATCCCATCTTCTATTCCCTCTCCCATCCCATTCTTCATTAAGATTCACTTTCAATTATCTTTATATACAGAAGATCAACTTAGTATACTAAGTAAAGATTTCAACAGTTTGTACCCACACAGACACACAAAGTGTAAAGCATTGTTTGAAGACTAGTTTTACTGTTAATTCGCATAGTATAACACGTTAAGAACAGAGATCCTACATGGGGAGTAAGTGCACAGTGACTCCTGTTAGCAACACACTTATAAATAACCCAGAAGCAGCCTGCAAGCGAATGAGAAGGGCGGGGTCCCGGCAAGCCTTGCGCCACAGCTGTGGGTGGGGGTGTGTGGTGGAAGCGCCTGTGGCGGCAGCCATGTCTGTGGCAGCAGCCATGTCTGTGGCCGCAAGGATCTCAGCTTGATGGCTCTGTCAGGTTCAGTGGCCGGTGGATGGTGACCGGCTCCTGCAACTAGAGTGTCAAGGTCAGGGATAAAAGTGGAGGTGAGGAATGGCATTGTACCACTAGCAGGAATGCACAGAGTGGAGCTGCGTGGCATGTGACTTGGGCCCGTCCTGAGTTTGCACAGGCTTTGGCTTGTTGTTCTTTGCAGCTGCTGCGTGGGTGGAGGCAAATGGTAAACTGCGAGAACAGAGTCCCTGGGTTCAGAGGACAGCGCTAGTGGATAGCAGCACATCTGATGTGAAGTTTGCTCCTAAGTGTACGGTCTAACATTAGCGACTTGTTCAGCAGATGGTGTAGGGTGTAGTGAGGAGATGGGAGGGCCTCAGATGTTAGGAGTCTCGGCCAGTGGTCCCTGCAGCGGGAGATCTCACAGAAACTAAGCTGTAGTTGTAACTCTTGGAACCCTTCAAGCTAGGCTGTAGTTGTATCTCTTGGAACCCTTCAAGCTAAGCTGTATTTGTATCTCTTGGAACCCTTCAAGCTAGGCTGTAGTTGTATCTCTTGGAACTCTTCAAGCTCTTCTGCTCCTTCTCCCATGATAGCTGTAGGAAGTGATGACAGTAATCCAAGTGCAGTGGCCAAAGCTCAGATTTTTGAATATAATGAAGATACCAGGAAATATGCAAAAGCTGAAAGTCTCATGACACTCACTGATCCAGTACTTGATATTGCATTTACTCCAGACTTGGGGAGATCTTTCCATATTCCAGCAATAGCAGCCAAAGACGTGAGGATTTTTACACTAAAACTTTTGAGGAAAGTACTTACCTCATGTGGTGCACCAACAAAATTTTATATCTATATAGTGGCTCAGTTTGATAGCCACAATTCTCTCAGGTCTGGTGCGTGAGCTGGAATATAGCAGGAACAGTGCTAGCATCTTCAGGAGATGTGGCTGTGTGTGATTGTAGAAAGCTGATAGTATGGATATGGACAAGTGGAAGTGCACTGGTATTTTGAAAGGTAATTGGAGCCCAGTCATTTGGAGTTCGCAGCAGGAAAACATAAATCCTTTCCTAGGTTCAGATATTCCAAATCTTCAGAATTCATTAAATGGACTTGTGCTGGCAGAAAGCACAGCTGAGGACAAGCTAACTGGAGTGACTTTGCTGTTTTATTGCTTGTTACGTGCATACAAGAATGGAAAGCAAATGCCTTTTCCCCTTCCCCAGTGCCATTTGACCCCTCGCAAGATACACCAGCAGCCTGTGGACAACTAAACACAGCCCAAAAGGCCTTTAAAAATGCAGTGGATATCAGTTTTTTTTAAAACTAGTTAGTTTATTGACACTACTTGAAGCTTTTGAGATATAGAGAGGCTTTTTGTTGAGACATTGTCACCAAACAGTTTTTTTGAAATGTTCTTGAGGGCCGGCGCCGCGGCTCACTAGGCTAATCCTCCGCCTTGCGGCGCCGGCACACCGGGTTCTAGTCCCGGTTGGGGCGCCGGATTCTGTGCCGGTTGCCCCTCTTCCAGGCCAGCTCTCTGCTGTGGCCAGGGAGTGCAGTGGAGGATGGCCCAGGTGCTTGGGCCCTGCACCCCATGGGAGAGCAGGAAAAGCACCTGGCTCCTGGCTCCTGCCATCGGATCAGCGCGGTGCACTGGCCGCAGCGCGCCGGCCGCGGCGGCCATTGGAGGGTGAACCAACGGCAAAGGAAGATCTTTCTCTCTGTCTCTCTCTCTCTCTGTCCACTCTGCCTGTCAAAAAAAAAAAATAAATAAATAAAATAAAAAAAAATGAAATGTTCTTGAAACTTAACTTGGGCTTAAAAATTAGAAGAATTACTATCCTTCTAAATAGTGGGGAGGAGGGAAAATACCATTATACTCCCTTTGGAGAATGTAGGCACATTTCTTTTGTTCTCTAAAGCAGCAAAAATGATGAATTTGTATAATATTAATTTAAAGATTGAATAATTATCTTTCATAAAGATACAAAAACAAAAACAAAAATTGTAATATTAATTTGAAGATTGAATAATTATATTTCATAAAGGTACAAAAACATAAACAAAAAACATAAAGATACAGAAAATTAGAAAACTATTCTGAACTAAATGAAATTTATCAAATTTGTGGGGTGCAAGCAGTATTTACAGCAAGATATATAATGTGAAAGGCATGCATTAGAAAAGAAGAAAGATATAAAATCAATAACTCAAGCTTCCCACATTAGGAAACTAGACAAAGAAGAGCAGTTTAAAGCAAAACTAGCTGAAGACAAGAAATAATAAGCCTCAAAGCAGAAATCAATGAAATAGATAACAGAACAACCTTAGAGAAAATCTCCAAAATTGCATGTTGGTTCTTTGACAAAGATCGTTAGCTAATAAGCTTCTAATGAGGTTAACTAAGAAAAAAGGGGAATGCACAAATCAGCAATATCAGGAGTTAAACAAGACCCATCACTACTCATCCAGTGGACATTAAAAAAGTGTGGTGAAGGAATGCTATGGACAACTCCTCAGCCACCATTAATAACTTAAATGAGATGGTCCAATTCTTGAAACACTCAAACTTCCAAAACTCACACAAGGGGAAAAAGATAACCTCAATAGCCCTATATCTACTTAAAAATAATCAGTGATTAATAATCTTCCCAAACCAAGAAAAGACCATATACAGATGGCTTCATCAGTAAATTCTAACATTTAGGGAAGAAATAATACCAGGTTACCAAATCTCTTTCAGAAAATAGAAGTATAAGGAATTCTCCTAATTCCTATGTGACCAGCACTACCCTCATACCAAAACCAGAAAAAGGCATTAGAAGAAAGGAAAACTATAGAGCCAATTTTTTCACATATATGCATATTTGATACAAAATCTTCAATAAAAATAGAAGTAAACAATGCATGAAAAGATTTTCACATGATAACCAAGTGGTATTTATTCCATATGTTCAAGGTTGGTTCAGTATTCAAAAACCAGTCACTGTAATCTGCCACATCAGTGGGTGAATGAAGAAAAGTCACATGAGCATATCAATTGGAATTGCAAAGGAATTTCATAAAATCCAACACACATTCTTGATAAAAGCACTCTTGGTAGAGTAAGAATAAGTGGGAACTGCTTCCATTTGCTAAGGAACAGTTATGAAAAGCTTAAAGGCTAACAGTGGACTTTATCTTAAAGTGGTGTATTTTGAAGTAAAAGGTAAATCATTGATGTTTGATTTGGAATCGAATTATTCTTCAAGTGAAATTTTCTTTGGTTCGTATGTGAATTTGAATGAAATTGAATAAAAAGATTTCTGTGTCACAGTAGGTGAGTGTACTTCAAAAAGTTCATGTAAATGGAATTGAATGATAAATAGTGCAAAAATTAAAAAAAAACCTTATATAGTTTTTTCGCAGTACAAATTTACCATGATTTTTTGAAGATTCCTTGTATGTATCAATATCAAAATTTTTTTGCACCAAAATAAACCTTCAAAATAACTTCTTTCTTCCATGAACTTTTGGAAATCTGCTCATATAAATTTGTGTATCCATATTACATAAATATTGTCTCTCTGAGTTTTTTAGTGCGTTCATGCATAGCTGAAGCTGGCCAAGAAAAGGACATGAGTTTCTCACAGTTTTGACCTGATTAACCTTAATGATGGTGCCAGTAACTACACACCTATTTATGGAAACTGGAAGTTGGCAGTGGTTTTCAATGAGGTTGGGGAAAGGGTGCAGATATTGAAGGGCTCACTGAAATTAGTGCTCTGCCATTGACCTTCCCCCACCTCCATCTCTCTGCATCTCCACATCACAGTCTCAGAATTCATTGTAAGGCACAGTCTCTTTTGAATGAATAATTCACTTCTACAAAAGAAACATACTTGAATAAGCTTCAGACAATTCAGACCACTTCATTTTTAAACTATGGGTTTATGAGACATATAAATTAGAATTTATAGAGAAAATCAGACCCTATTGTGTAAATCATTAGAATAAAATATCTGTTTTTAGTGCCAGAATTTGTAGAGGAAGAGCTTATCTTAGGCAGACTTTTATTTTCAGAGACCTACATACCTTCCAAATGTGCAACAGATTACTGAAAATGTAATGCAAAATGTAACTGTGAATGGTGTGTTTGAGCTAGTTTCTATTATTCATGTGAGCTGTACATTTAACATGAAAAATTCAAAAGAAATGAAATATTTATGTCATTAAGACATCATTCTACTGTATCTTTGAAGCTAGCACTAAAGGAAAGTGTGTTTTGAAATCTTGACACAATAATATGTCTTTCAACATTTTAAGCAAGTAAAGGGGGGGCGTGGAACATTTAGGAAATAACTGATGGGCCTTCATGATAATATCATAATATCAGTCAATTTGGATCTGGAGCATTGAACTTGAAGACAGCAGGCTTGCTTTTGATTCAGCCTTGGGCACGAGATTTACTTAACGGAAACCTATACATGACTCTAAAAAGAACATTTTATTCCCCTTGTCTTGCACTTATCTTTTTTCCTCTCACTTGAAAATGCTAATTAAGCACATAGTAGGTTGCAGGTGCTATTCTAGGTCCTGGAGGTACAAAGTTCCTTCTGTCACAGTCGAATGGGGAGACAGGCAACCAAGTCAATATATAATGGAAACTTTCCTCAAGTTGCCCCTGTCTTCTCAGTTATCAGCTGAGCAAGGATGGGAAAGTTGTGAGGAAGTTTGGAGGGTGTGAGAAGTAGCCATGACCTGGTTCTGTAGGAGAGTCGAACTGAGAGTAGAAAAGGAACGTACGACGGGCTTGTTGGGTAGCACGAGGGCCCACCTGAGGCTGCTGGCCCTGAGTTTCACTGGTGTTGGACATGCTTCCATGTTTTACTCCACCCACGTTCAGTCAATGGCTGTAAATGCAGAAATGGATGAAAAGCTAAGATGAGGGCTGGCGCTGTGGCTCACTAGGCTAATCCTCTGCCTTGTGGCGCCGGCACACCGGGTTCTAGTCCTGGTCGGGGCACTGGATTCTGTCCCGGTTGCCCCTCTTCCAGGCCAGCTCTCTGCTGTGGCCCGGGAGTGCAGTGGAGGATGGCTCAAGTGCTTGGGCCCTGCACCCCATGGGAGACCAGGAGAAGTACCTGGCTCCTGCCATCGGATCAGCCGGCCGCAGTGTGCAGGCCACAGCGGCTATTGGAGGGTGACCTTTCTCTCTCTCTCTCTCTCTCTATCACTGTCCACTCTGCCTGTCAAAAAAAAAAAAAAAAAAAAAAAAAGCTAAGCTGAGAAGAATGGGGGGGGGCTCAAGTATCAGGGAGTTGAGGAAATTTGCAAGTGGAGAATCTTTGTAAAATTTTGAAGAAATACTTAGATGATAAATACAGATAGTATACAGAAAATGATATTTTAAGATTCAGGGAAAAAATTGCATCTACACAGGGAAAAACCTCAATGAAATTCCAGTTCAAGGACTTTTTGCCATCTTAACGTGACAGTGGGATAGTCCTTAGAACAATGGCCCACATTCTTTGAGCATTTGCCTGAACTGCTCAAAATGGACATTAGTTTGCTTTTACTTGTATGGGTTCTTCCACTAAGAAGCTCAGATATGTCTTTCGAACACTTGACTACACAGACGATTTCTGAATTTTCCTCCTTTAAAAAATGTTTATGTTATTTATTTGAGAAGCAAACAAACTCCCATATTATACTGATTCATTTCCCAAATGTCTGGAGTAGGCTGTGCTGGGAGCCAACAACTCAGTGTTGGTCTCCCATGTGGACTGCAAGGACCCAACTAGTTGACCATCACTGTTGCGTCCGGAAGGCACACATTAGCAGGAAGCTGTTATCAGAAGCAAAGCTGGGGCACAAAGCAGGACCCTCCCGTATGGAATGTGAGCATCTTGACCTCTAAGATAAGTGCCTGCCCCCGAATTTTCTCTCTGAGTTGTTTCTGAAATGGTGCCTGTAACATGAAGGCAGCCGCCAATGTGAGTGCACCTCTGCTTTCATAATGAATCCCAAATTCATCCAATTTCTTGCGGAATTTAATATTTTGCCTTTAAACTGCATAGCGATGAGTGATGTCATCAACGCCTTTGAATTCTACTATGATGGATGGTAGCAAAAACCACTGAAGGGGAAGGAAACTAACTTGGCAGAGCAGGTGATATTTTCCAGTAACTTTGTGTTCATTGTTTTACATTCCTATAAAAATCAGTCTTATCTCCTGTGACTGTCAAAGATCCAGACGCTTAGTGTCTGACTGATTTCAGATCCCAAGTCCTCTGTATCGCACGTTCCATTCTGCCTCATCCTCTCCAGTGGATGTTCAGTAATGGGGTTTGGCCTCCATAAGCCCCTGCCCTCTGTTCTTCTATAGAAACGGAATCCAGGTTGAAAACGCTGCCCTTAGGATGGAATGGTACTGCTTTGAACCCAAGAAATGTTCTGATAACAACTCAAGAGAGCAACGTGTTATTGTTATTTTTTTGTTCCTGGTATTGAGGTCTTAGAACAGTTGTGTAGATCATCAATCAATGGTATCTGATACATTATTGCTATGCATACAGCCAAGAAATCCATTCTGTTGATTATCCACATGGTACTAGAAAGGATGGCATGAATCTCTGCCCATTTATACTGTACAGTATTTTCAAGCAGACTCCAGAACTGCCAAGATAATTACAGTGCGAACCATCCTGTGCCAAATAGTTATGGCACCTTCTTGCCAATAATTGAGACAAAAAAATCCTGTGGAATAAAAATAACAACAAAACTAGTGTCCTCCTTTTTACGGGAGCCAGTGATTTTCTTTAGAGAGGAAGCAGATGAAATATGAGTAATTATACCATGTAGTTACTTTGGGTAAGAGCATAATTGTTTACCTAAGCTTTTTTCTTATGGATTAGAATCTCGTGTTGCAGTCTGGTAGATTGATTTAACTGCCTCTTTGACTTCCTTTCATTTTTTAGATTAGGCAATCCATGACAGAGAGGTTAATTGCAACCCAATAGAGCTAAACTAATGTTTTATTAAGAAGGAGTTGGCATCCTGAGCTTTTAGGAGAATGAATGTTCTCATCACAGGATGAACAACTTACTGAGCAAGTATTAGACTCTTCATATTCAGCTGTCTGTTCACATTACCCCACATCGACCACATCTAAGTAACATCAGCAAAGTGTGCTGAGTAATCATTCACACGGGTTAGGTCTCTGTAAAGGTGAGATCAGTAAATGTATCACTGGGAAAAGTTAGAACTGCTGATGCGCCCTTTTTCTCTGACCTCGACAGTGTGGCTGCTCAGCTCTTTCAAAGTTTCACTGTACATTGAGGGTTGGTGAGAGATCAAATGAGCTAATTTAGCTAATAACAGGCCATTCCAGACATGTTCAAGAGCACAGAGGGATAGGCATAAAAAATTACTGTGGCATTGTTAGTAAGAGTGAAATCTAGACATTAACGTGCTCAGTGGAACACACAGGTGATTGAGGAGGAGCAGATACTTCTCTGAGATTATGAGGTGCAGGCAGGAGCCAGGTTGATCTAGAGATGTGGGGTGGTGGAGGGGCGAGGAGGGAGGTTGAAGGCCGCTGTGTTTCTTGTGGCTTCTATTTCACTCGCTAAAGAGTTTGGAAAGGTGTGTGCTGAGAGTGAGGAGAGAGGAGTTGTACAGATGTCTTGAGAGACAAACGTGTTAACGTTCAGAACCTGGGACTGCAAGGCGGCCCTGGCCAGAGACAAATAAAAAGATTACTGAGCAGCTCAGGGAGCTCGTCTCTGGGCACTCCCATCGATTTAAAGGTGAAATAAAATATTCCTTGGCTTTGCGTGGTTCTTCATCTTCTAGGGCATTTTGATAACAAAACTCGTAAATAGTTACTCAATTTGAGAACTCTCTTGGCTTTGATTTCTAGGGAGAAAAAAAATCTTTCCTTGTCTTTCTTCCTAAATTCCTTTCTTCTGGTTTGTCTGAGCCAGTTCCACATTTGGTATCATCCTCCTCCACCCCCTCCCTTTTTTTCCTGCTAGCAGTTCCCCAGTGTCTCTCTGAAGGCAGGGTGATAATTCTCAACACTTCCAGCATTACTTTCCCTGCTCTCCACTGCCACACCATTTCTAACTTCTCCAACTCAAAGCCCTCTGTCACACCATGAGTGATGCTAACAGCTGCTAAAAGCTGAGCAAATTTCCTTGTGTTCTGATTTTGATTGTGTATACTACAGATGTTGTGTTTTTTTCTTTCCTAAGTTCCTGACTCATGTCTTCATTCATTCAACAGAAATGTATCTAATACTCCACTATGTGCCAGTCATAGTACTAGCCATTCAGGAATAGCAAGAGTAAGATTGAACACCTAAAATTCATGTCATGCATCCTTTTCATCTATTTTAAGTAATCAAACTCCTAATATGCTGATTGAAAACAATTTTAGAATGATTCATTAACATTACCTTTCTCTTTCAGTTGTTTAATCAATGATAGTCCTGTTTTTACGCAAGAAGAAAAATGTATATGTTTTCTTTTCAGTGCTTAAATGTTTTTCTTCCTTTAGAACACTAGAAAAAGGTAAAGGGATGGAGTATTCTTTGGTCATACTGATTTCTTCTGTAAAACAAGATGTTCACATACACAGGTACACTTGAATAAGCTCTTTTGTGTATTTAATTTAGGAACACCTGCTTCCTCATTAGGAGACCCAGTAGTTTGTGCTCACAGGGCTGCAGATAGAAGAGCAGAGAGCCACAGTAGGCTTTCCTTATTGTATTTCTCCTCCACCATACATTTAACTTCCCTGCATGATGCTATGGAATGAAAGAACATGTGCCATTTGGTGCTTGTATTCTTCTATGCATCAGTGAATTTATTCAATATCTTCTTTTTTGTGTGTTTTTCAAAATTTTTTTGGGTGAACTTTTTTTGGAATGAAATAATCTTCTTTTGTAGTCTGACTGAGGTGTATGAAGGGGTACAATGTCACCTGTCTTAAAATATGAGCTTGAGTAAGTCAAAGACTGACCTGGATACTACCAAAAATAGTCACTGAGATTATAATATTCAATTGATGTAAGGAATAAAACTAATTACCAGGTAATATCTCAGTACACTCTGGCTGATATAGTTACTGTCACCTGAAGACAACCTCGTTCTCTTTACCCCCCAAAACCAAACCAAACCCAAGCTCAAAGATAATAAAAAAATTGAAGCTTACTTCTAAGTATGATTTTAAAGTGACAAATAAACATATTTTTTTTAAGTTGATGTATGGCCTATTTTATACATGGCCATGTATCAATTGCTGATCTGTACAGTGTTAATGAGAGTGACTGATATTTTGATCAACAGTTACATCAGTGTTGTTCATCTGCATGAGGTGTGTGTCCTGTGGTTTGAATGTGCAGAGGAGGGTACTTCTCTTTTATGGATGGGTCAAAGGAAAATCTGGAAAGAGATAATGTCTGACATTAAAGTGAGTTAGCCAGATAGTTTGGGGAGGAAAAGGATATTGAACCAGGTTATTGAGTATAACCTATAAAAACATGGAAACAAGAAATGTAGGGTATGCAAAGAATTCCTGGTAGATTAAGTTTTAACTTGAATTTATTCTTCATTTAATGTGCTATTGGTTTTGATAAGGCTGCAATACAGAGAGTGTGTGAGAAAGTGGCAGGAGATGGATGCAGAACAAGTCTTTGGGAGTCAGAAGCCACTTGACCTATATACCAAAATATACCAGTCTAATGTTATCCTGGAGGCCTTTGGATTGTTGTTAAAATGGTTGAAATAGACAATGGGTATTGTCAGATTATGCTTTAAAAAGAGCATTGTCAGTGAATGTGTCTTTAAAATGCTGCAATCTCAAATGAAAAATGATGTATTGTCTGACATAATAGGATTGGAGTGAGAAGCTTCGATTTGAGACATTTATTGATAAGCCGTAATCTATAAAGCTTGGAAGTGATTGGATATGTGATTGGATATATATGAAATCATGAAAGAAGGGTAGTGAATTTCCAATTTGGGCAGTTGGAAATATCATGAGCCTGTTCTCTAAGACCAAGTGCAATGTTAGGGGTGGGCAGGAAAAAGATGATGATGACATCAATTTTGGACATGTTGAATGATTATAGAAATATTAGTAAGAGGTGGCCAGTGGTTAATTAACACATGGGTGTGGGGCTCAGAAGAAAGGTGTAGGTAAGGATAAAGATTGCAGTTGGGATTTTTGTGTTGATGTTGAGTTTTAAGTGTGAGTCGCTGGGCGCCATGGCTCAACAGGTTAATCCTCGCCTGCGGCGCCAGCACCCCGGGTTCTAGTCCCGGTCAGGGCACTGGATTCTGTCCCAGTTGCCCCTCTTCCAGGCCAGCTCTCTGTTGTGGCCAGGGAGTGCAGTGGAGGATGGCCCAAGTCCTTGGGCCCTGCACCCGCATGGGAGACCAGGAGAAGCACCTGGCTCCTGGTTTCGGATCAGTGCGGTGAGCCGGCCGCAGCGGCCATTGGAGGGTGAACCAACGGCAAAGGAAGACCTTTCTCTCTGTCTCTCTCTCTCTCACTGTCCACTCTGCCTGTCAAAAAAAAAAAAAAAAGTGTGAGTCGCTGGCATACCAGGTGTCTCTCTTCTGCAGGACATTGCACAGGGTAATCCCTAGGGTTGAAAACAATTCCTGATGCCTGAGATGTTTTAGTCACTGGAATGAGGTCAATTGATGAGGAAGAAATAAGGACCAGTTTGCCCTTTTCTCCTACTTCAGTTATTGAATACATAGAGGAAGCTGAATTGGTGGGGCGACACAAAGCTCAAATGAAGTTAGAATCAGATTGAAGAGTAGTAGCAAAGAATGATTTTACCAGCATCATGGTTGGCGTATTTCCAGGAGTTATTCCTTTATATTTCATCACACTGTCTGGAATTTAATAATTTGCATTAGAGTTACTTTTTTTGTACCAGGAGGAGTTTTTCATTTTTACGAAATTGTTTGTGACTACCCTAGCAAAAGATAATGCTGGAAAAGTTATGAAATAGTTTTAATGAGATCTCTAATGGATCAGAGCTTCTGAGATAGCCAGATAAAGTATAATTTGGATGGGACCAGAGTATGGTTGGTTTTATTCTGTTTACTCACATCTCACTGAAAGTTCTTTGAAATCAATGATTTTAATAATGACAGTTTGAGGTCCTAGAAAAAAATTTCTTTTCCTTTAAATTTACAGTTAATTTCTTCAGGCATTACTGCTCTTCCAGAAAACATTTTCAAGAATTCCATGTATGCCAAAAACAGTTTTTAGATCTCACTATAGTTGCTAATGAAAGAGAAGTATTTTGCTGTGTTCTAAGGAAGATAGAAGTGTGTGATATGAACCATAATATGTGAGATTTGTTGAAACTTGCTTTATTCAGTTATGTATACCTAACTTCACATAAACACAGTCGCCTATTTTTATTAGGGCAATGCTAGCTGCTATAACAAACTCCCAACTTTCCACGGTTTAAACAATGGGAGCATATTTCTTGCTCATAAAACAGTTCAGAAAAATAATCCTGGCTGGCAAATGGCTCTCTTCCATGCAGTGAATCAGTGCCTTTGCCACCTCTTGTGGGCCTTGTTATTTGCAGGCAGTTGGTAGAAGACTTGAGAGACTGTAAGTCGTGCTTTCTTCTCAAGTTGTGGCATGAAAGTGATACACATCACTTCTGCTAGCATCTACTCATAAAAACTAGGGATATGGACTACAGCTAGATGCAAGGAATGCGGGGACATGTATTCCTGGCTTGGCAGCTCTGTCCCAGTAAGAAACCCATGCAATGCAGTGGAAAGCACAGCATTTTGTGAACAGTTGGCTGCCTCTGCTACAGGTGACTGTATAAACATATGAGCAAAGAACAAAAGTCACACATAAAAATTGCTCTTTATTTTTATAGCCACACTTCAAATACGATGATGACTTTGTTGTATCTCAACAAATGCTCTAGATGAAAATTTTGCATTTGTTCTGAATGTTAAGTGTTTGCTGAGAAATTTTGCATATTAACAAGAATATTGGCTAGCATAATATTTAATTCTGTAGGTTTGCTGAGATATTTTGTGTATTGGCAAGAATGTTTGCTACCATGTTTCATTATATATGCAAAACTCAGGATTTTTTCCTCTTATTTTTAAGGTTGGACAAAATTTGCCCGATTGACACGGGCTTTGACAAATAGTCGGAGTGTTTTGCAGCAACTCACGCCAATGAATAAAACAGAGGTGGTCCACAAGCATTCAAGATTAGCTGAAGTAAGTCCAAGACTAACTTTGCTTCCGGCAGTGGTGGTGTTGCACATTCCATTCCAAAATTGATTCAATATAGATATTTATAGCTATTAATTATAAATAATTAGCTAGAAATTAATTGTTCCTCTGTCGAAATATAGAAATCCCCAACATTTCTTTTTATTCTGTCTATCTTTTGAAATGGGGATGTGGTGGTTGATATCCCAGGTGGCATGTGTACAGTGTGAAGTTTCAAATGAGATGGGAGGAGTTTGTCCACTCCTTCGTTTGGGTATGTAGCAAACACTGACACTTTGCTCTGTGCTTAGCACTGTGCAATGGATGTTACGGTGGGCAAGAAGTGGGCTCTGTCCTCAAGGAGCTAAAGATACAGCAGAGGAAACTGAGGGTAGAATCTGAGAGGTACAGGGTTGGGTATGGTGGGACAACATGCCGGGGTGCTCACCCAGGCCTGGGCCTCCAGAGAAGGCTGCCCGTGAGAGGATCTTGCAGGAACAATCTAAAGGCTATGTAAGTACAGAAGGGCTGGAAGTCATTCCCATCAGGGAGTCTGCAAGGATCTAGAGAGGACTTCAACTTCAGTGTGGTTGAGTCAGGTGGAGACAGAAGGCTGGGGTGGTGGATGGTGGGATGCTGGTGGTGGTTGTCTAGCGTGCCGGGAAGATGACATGATGAAATCTGGGCCTCAGAAAAGCCCCTAAAGGTAGATTGGTTCCGGTTGGCTTCTTTTAAAACCCCACGATTTTACTCTTATTTTTAAAAAAAGTTATATTTTATTTATTTGAAAGGCAGAGTAAGAAAGGAGAGCCAGAGAGAAAGAGATCTTCCATCTGCTGGTTCACTCCCCAGATGGCCTCACTGGCGTGAGCTGGACCAAGCTAAAGTTTGGAGCCCTGAACTCCATCCTGTCTTCCATGTAGGTGGCAGGAGTCCAAGTTCGTGGGCTGTCTTCTCCTGCTTTCCTGGGTGCATTAGTATTGGAAGCAGAGCAGCCAGGACTTGAACTGGTACTCTGGTATGGGATGTCACTGTTGCAGGTGCCAGCTTACCTCACTGTGCCACAATGATGGCCCCTTATTTGATGTGTTACAAAGCTTCATTTTAACATAGTTTTTGCTAGATTTCCAAAGACAGGCATGGGGAACATGCAGCCTGTGGGCTGTATAAGGCCTGTGAAATCATTAGATCTGGCCCTGCCAAGGCAACCTCAGGCAGGCCTTGAAATTCAACAAATCTATAGTGGGCTAGTGGATTTTTTTAAGTCAATGATTCTGTGTGACCCTCAAGTGATTTTATAAATATCCAAATGACCCTTGGCAGAAAAGGTTTCCCTACCCCTGGTCAATAGAATCCAAGGCACAAAAATGATTAAAATTCCTTTCTTGACCTAGTGTTCTGTGGAGAATGTGTAGGCAGGGAAGCCAGTATAGGCCTGGCAGCAAGTTAGCAACTATAGCCTGAAGCAAGGTAGTGATGGCTCAAGTGGACAGATTGCAGACTCCAAGATGGGATCAGCAGATTTATTTTCATTAAGGGAGATGGGGAGGTGGAGAGGAGAAAAGAGGAGAAGAGAGGAGAGGAGAGGGAAAAAGAGAAACTTGAGCTTGAGAGCTCTCCTAACTGCCTGTTCAGTTCCTATATGTGCAGTGGCCTGGGCTAGGCCAGGTGGAAGCTGGAAGCTGAGAACCCAATCCAGGGCTCCCATGTGGGTGGCAGGGTTCCGAATACCTGAGCCATCACGGGCTACCTCCCGGGTCTGCACTGGCAGGCAGCTGGAGTGGGGAGCTGAATGAGGCTGGGACTTGAACTCTGGCACTCCAGTATGAGGTCATGGTACTTGTTGTCCTAATGGGCATCTTAAGCCCTAGGCCAAACACCCTCCTCAGCATGTTCATGGTAGGCCACAGTTGCATGTACAATAAGGAGATGACTCAAGGACGGTTCTGTCGTATTTGGGTAGGAAAATGACAGATACAGTCACAGGAAAGGAAGGTGTGTGGGCATTGATCATGAATTCAGTTTTGGACATTTTTTTTCCCAAGTGTCTGATAGGAAATCCAAGTGGAGGTGCCTGCGTGGCAGTAGGATATATGGGTCTGGCACCCCAGAGGGACGTTTGGGTTTTGATATCACCCCTACAGATGTGGCTGTGAAAGTCAGGATGAGGCAGTGCACACCTCAGAGAGCGTGCCAAGACCAGAGAAACGGCCTGAGACTGGAAGTCCAGAGCGACGTTTCCTAACTTGTTTGCTAAACGCTAAATATGGTTTAGAAGGGGTTAGGAAATGAGTTGTGTTCCCTGAATTTGGAAGGCTCTGGAGGTTTTTTTAGAGCAGAGCTAACAAAGATGCTTGTTATGGTTTTCTGCTCTACATAGCACTGTTAGCTTGGGGAAATATTAAGTCTTTGATGTACAGACATGTTTTCAAAAAGCAAAAGAAGGCATTAGCATAACTAAATATTAAGTCATAATAATGCAATATTTTTTAAAAATGATATGCAATTAGCACAAGACTGAATGCAGCCAGTTAGGTATGGCTTCCTTTTCCAATCATACTTGTTTGGAAGTACTACCTGATTTTGCAGCTACTTTCTTTTCTTGTTTAAGTTATCCTATTCTTTCTAAAAATCAAGCTTAAGTGTAGTAGCTTATTTCTGTGACTCTTGGGTTTCATAGTCATGATTCCTTCTGGGTCCTCACTATATCTTACTCAGAGCTTTCTTTTCTCTGCTACATGCAGGGCAAAGACACTGTGTGTGTGTGTGTGTGTGTGTGTGTGTGTGTTGTGGGGGTTGCAGCATGGACACAGAGAGGAATATCCTCTATCTCAGCACCAGGAATGTTTTTTTTTGACAGGCAGAGTGGACAGTGAGAGAGAGAGACAGAGAGAAAGGTCTTCCTTTGCCATTGGTTCACCCCCCAATGGCTGCTGCGGCCGGCGCACCACGCTGATCCGATGGCAGGAGCCAGGTGCTTCTCCTGGTCTCCCATGGGGTGCAGGGCCCAAGGACTTGGGCCATCCTCCACTGCACTCCCTGGCCACAGCAGAGAGCTGGCCTGGAAGAGGGGCAACCGGGACAGAATCCGGCACCCTGACCGGGACTAGAACCTGGTGTGCCGGTGCCGCAAGGCGGAGGATTAGCCTAGTGAGCTGTGGTGCCGGCTAGGAATTTTTTTTTTTTTTTAATCTCATCATTCTTATTTTTGAGGAAGTTTCATTCCTGTTTTTTCCCAGCTGATTTTTTTTTTTTTGCTTTGCCTTTGGATTAATGTTAGTTTTAGTTTTATAAAGTATGTATTTATTTACTTGAGAGGGGAGAGAGAGAGAGCAAATGAGCTCCCATCTTCTGGTTTACTCACCAAATGCCCGTGACAGCGGGAGTTGGGCCAAGCCAAAGCCAGGAGCCAGGACTTGGTGTTTCACATGGGTAGTAGGAACCCACCACTTGAGCCGGACCTGCTGCTCCCGTTGTCTGCATTAGCAGGAGGCTGGAGTCAGGAGCAGAGCCGGGGCTAGAACCATCACTGCCAGATGCAATGTGGCCGGCCCACCTGGAGGCCTAACGGATGCGCCAAACATCTGCTTCCTGTTATTGTTTTTTCTGTCCATCATCAGTAATTCATAAACCTGAGCCCCGTACAGAACTGCTTTCTCTGGGGTTTTAGGCTGATTTCACAGAACCTGCAGTGACAAGGTTTTCAACAGAGATTTAGTCTGTGCTTGTGTGGTGCAGCATCTTGGATCTCCAGAAAGACACCCAAAGAAACACTGAGTTAGTACAAGTCGATCGTCCTTCCGCTTGTGCTCAAAGGCTTGTATAATTTGCTTGACACAGTATCTGCTTTTGCTGTGGAATTTCTGGTTCTTTCACTTTTTCCAAGACACATACATTTGATCTCAGTTCCACCTGATCCTCCAAATTTGGAGCAGATTCCCAGCTTCAAAGACTCCAGCTTCCACGTAAGCGGTCGCTTAATTTCTCATGAGCATTGACACTCTGCTACCCATGTTCAGCTTCCTCACTTTTGTGCAGGGTGGGGATACATGAACGCAGCCCCACACATCTGTGGCCCTGACTCCGTCAGAGTCAATGCCCTCAGAAATTCAGAGATGTTTCTGTGTTGGTACAGAAATGCATCAGAAAATAGGACTTCATTCTCCCTCCACCTAAGGTTTATTGCTAATGAAACTGCATCTCATATCAGAATGCCTGTGACTGAGTTCTACCAGTGCGCAACCTGGGTGACAGCAGATTTTGACTCAAGTACTGCCACCCCTCCTGGGAGTCCTGGATAGAGTTCCTGCTACTAGTTTTGGCCTGGCGCAGCCCCTGCTGTTGTGGACATTTAGTGAGCGAACCAGCAGATGGAAGATCTTGCTCTGTGTGTGTGTGGGGTGGGGGAGGGATGGAGGTGGGAGGGTAGGCTCTGCCTTTAAATAAAAAATAAACAGACTTTTGAGAAATCATTAAAAAAATAAAAAGATCAAAGCCGAAACCTTCACGTCCTTTCTTTGGGTTGTTGTTGCTGTCTTGGTTCCTCTCTCCCTTCCTCTCCTCCCCAGTCTCTTTCTCTGCCTCTTTTTTTTTTTTTTTTTTTTTTAACTTTTATTTAATGAATATACGTTTCCAAAGTACGAATAATGGATTACTATGGCTTCCCCCCCATACCGTCCCTCCCACCCACAACCCTCCCCTTTCCCACTCCCTCTCCCCTTCCATTCACATCAAGATTCATTTTCGATTATCTAATATACAGAAGATCAGCTTAGTATACATTAAGTAAGGATTTCAACAGTTTGCTCCCACACAGAAACATAAAGTGAAAAATAATAGATGATTTTTTTTAATGATGATGAAATCAGATCAGACCTATTGTCATGTTTAATCCCAGTGAGAGTCAAGTTGGGAGTTGATAGTTTCTATTCTTTTCTTTTTTTTTTTTTTTTTTACAGAGGATCAGTTTAGTATGCATTAAGTAAAGATTTCAACAGTTTGCACCCCCATAGAAACACAAAGTGAAATATATTATTTGAGTACTCGTTATAGCATTAAATCTCAATGCACAGCACATTAATGACAGAGATCCTACATGAGGAGTAAGTGCACAGTGACTCCTGTTGTTGACTTTACCAATTGACACTCCTGTCTATGGCATCAGTAATCTCCCTATGCTCCAGTCATGAGTTTCCAAGGCTATGGAAGCCCCTTGAGTTCTCCGACTCTTATCTTGTTTAGACAAGGTCATAGTCAAAGTGGAGGTTCTCTCCTCCCTTCAGAGAAAGGTACCTCCTTCTTTGAAGACCTGTTCTTTTCACTGAGATCTCACTCACAGAGATCTTTTGCCAGAGTGTCTTGGCTTTCCATGCCTGAAATACTCTCATGGGCTTTTCAGCCAGATCTGAATGCCTTTAGGGCTGATTCTGAGGCCAGAGTGCTATTTAGGGCATCTGCCATTCTATGAGTCTGCTGAGTATCTCACTTCCCATGTTGGATCACTCTCCCCTTTATTTATTCTATCGGTTAGTGTTAGCAGGTACTAGACTTGCTTATGTGCTCCCTTTGACTCTTAGTCCTTTCATTATGATCAATTGCGAACTGAAATTGATCACTTGGACTAGTGAGATGGCATTGGTACATGCCACCTTGATGGGATTAAATTGGAGTCCCCTGGTATGTTTCTAACTCTACCATTTGGGGCAAGTCAGCTTGAGCATGTCCCAAATTATATATCTCTTCCCTCTCTTATTCCTACACTTATGTTTAACAGGGATCACATTTCAGTTAAATTTCAACACTTAAGAATAACTGTGTATTAATTACAGAATTAAATCAGTCATATTAAGTAGAACAGACAAAAAAACTACTAAGAGGGATAATGTATTAAGTTGTTCATTAACAGTCAGGGCTATGCTGATCAAGTCACCGTTTCCCATAGTGTCCCTTTCACTTCAACAAGTTTCCTTTTTGGTGTTCAGTCAGTTGTCACCGATCAGGGAGAACATATGGTATTTGTCCCTTTGGGACTGGCTTATTTCACTCAGCATGATGTGTTCCAGATTCCTCCATTTTGTTGCAAATGACTGGATTTCGTTGTTTCTTACTGCGGTATAGTATTCTAAAGAGTACATATCCCATAATTTCTTTATCCAGTCTACCGTTGATGGGCATTTAGGTTGGTTCCAGGTCTTAGCTATTGTGAATTGAGCTGCAATAAACATTAGGCTGCAGACCGCTTTTTTGTTTGCCAATTTAAATTCCTTTGGGTAAATTCCAAGGAGTGGGATGGCTGGGTCGAATGGTAGGGTTATCTTCAGGTTTCTGAGGAATCTCCAGACTGATTTCCATAGTGGCTTGACCAGTTTGCATTCCCACCAACAGTGGGTTAGTGTCCCTTTTTCCCCACATCCTCGCCAGCATCTGTTGTTGGTAGATTTCTGAATGTGAGCCATTCTAACCGGGGTGAGGTGGAACCTCATTGTGGTTTTGATTTGCATTTCTCTGATTGCTAATGACCTTGAACATTTTTTCATGTGCCTGTTGGCCATTTGGATTTCCTCTTTTGAAAAATGTCTATTGAGGTCCTTGGCCCATCTCTTAATTGGGTTGTTGGTTTTGTTTTTGTGGAGTTTCTTGATCTCTTTGTAGATTCTGGTTATTAACCCTTTATCTGTTGCATAGTTTGCAAATATTTTTTCCCATTCTGTCGGTTGTCTCTTCACTCTCCTGACTGTTTCTTTTGCAGTACAGAAACTTCTCAATTTGATGCAATCCCAATAGTTAATTTTGGCTTTGACTGCCTGTGCCTCCCGGGTCTTTTCCAGAAACTCTTTGCCTGTGCCAATATCTTGAAGGGTTTCTCCAATGTTCTCTAGTAACTTGATGGTGTCAGGTCGTAGATTTAGGTCTTTAATCCATGTTGAGTGGATTTTTGTGTAAGGTGTAAGGTAGGGGTCTTGCTTCATGATTCTGCACGTGGAAATCCAATTTTCCCAGCACCATTTATTGAATAGACTGTCCTTGCTCAAGGAATTAGTTTTAGATCCTTGATCAAATATAAGTTGGCTGTAGATGTTTGGGTTGATTTCTGGTATTTCAATTCTGTTCCATTGGTCTATCCTTCTGTTTCTGTACCAGTACCATGCTGTTTTGATTACAACTGCCCTGTAGTATGTCCTGAAATCTGGTATTGTGATGCCTCCGGCTTTGTTTTTGTTGTACAAGATTGCTTTAGCTATTCGAGGTCTCTTGTGCCTCCATATAAATTTCAGCACCAATTTTTCCAGATCTGAGAAGAAGGTCTTCGGTATCTTGATTGGTATTGCATTGAATCTATAAATTGCTTTTGGGAGAATGGACATTTTGATGATATTGATTCTTCCAATCCATGAGCATGGAAGATTTTTCCATTTCTTGGTATCCTCTTCTATTTCTTTCTTTAAGGTTTTGTAATTTTCATCGTAGAGATCTTTAACGTCCTTGGTTAAGTTTATTCCAAGGTATTTGATTGTTTTTGTAGCTATTGTGAATGGGATTGATCTTAGAATTTCTTCCTCAGCCATGGCATTGTCTGTGTATACAAAGGCTGTTGATTTTTGTGCATTGATTTTATACCCTGCTACTTTGCCAAACTCTTCTATGAGTTCCAATAGTCTCTTGGTAGAGTTCTTTGGGTCCCCTAAATAAAGAATCATGTCATCTGCAAAGAGGGATAGTTTGAGTTCTTCCTTCCCAATTTGTATCCCTTTAATTTCTTTTTCTTGCCTAATAGCTCTGGCTAGAACCTCCAGAACTATATTGAATAGCAGTGGTGAGAGTGGACATCCCTGTCTGGTCCCAGATCTCAGTGGAAATGCTTCCAACTTTTCCCCATTCAATAGAATGTTGGCTGTGGGTTTTTCATAGATTGCTTTGATTGTATTGAGGAATGTTCCTTCCAAACCCAGTTTGCTTAGAGTTTTCATCATGAACGGGTGTTGTATTTTATCAAATGCTTTCTCGGCATCTATTGAGAGAATCATATGGTTTTTCTTCTGCAGTCTGTTAATGTGGTGTATCACATTGATTGTCTTGCGCACATTAAACCATCCCTGCATACCAGGGATAAATCCCACTTGGTCTGGGTGGATGATCTTTCTGATGTGTTGTTGCATTCTATTGGCGAGAATTTTATTGAGGATTTTTGCATCTATGTTCATCAGGGATATTGGTCTGTAATTCTCTTTCAGTGCTGCATCTTTTCCCGGCTTAGGAATTAAGGTGATGCTGGCTTCATAGAAAGAATTTGGGAGGATTCCCTCTTCTTCAATTGTTCTGAATAGTTTGAGAAGAATTGGAGTTAGTTCTTCTTTAAATGTCTGGTAGAATTCAGCAGTGAATCCATCTGGTCCTGGGCTTTTCTTTGTTGGGAGGGCCTTTATTACTGTTTCAATTTCTGTCTCAGTTATGGGTCTGTTTAGGTTTTCGATGTCTTCCTGGTTCAATTTAGGTAGGTTGCATGTGTCCAGGAATCTATCCATTTCTGATAGGTTTCCCTGTTTGCTGGCGTACAAGTCCTTGTAGTAATTTCTGATGATTCTTTTTATTTCTGTGGTGTCTGTTGTTACATTTCCTTTTTCATCTCTGATTTTATTGATTTGGGTCTTTTCTCTTCTTTTTTTAGTTAGTTGGGCCAATGGGGTGTCAATTTTGTTTATTTTTTCAAAAAACCAGCTCCTCGTTTGGCTGATTTTTTGTAATGTTTTTCTTGATTCAATCCTGTTGATTTCTTCTCTGATTTTAATTATTTCTCTTCTCCTACTAGATTTGGGTCTGGTTTGCTGTAGGTTTTCTAGATCCTTGAGGTGAATAGAAAGCTCATCTATTTGGTGCCTTTCCAATTTCTTGATGTAGGCACCTATTGATATAAACTTTCCTCTTAACACTGCTTTTGCTGCGTCCCATAAGTTTTGGTATGTTGTGCTGTTATCCTCATTTACTTCCAGAAAGTTTTTGATTTCTCTTTTGATTTCTTCTATGACCCATTGTTCATTCAGGAGCATGTTGTTCAATCTCCATGTGTTTGCGTATGCTCTAGGGATTCCTGAGTTGTTCATTTCCAACTTCATTCCTTTATGGTCTGAGAAGCTGCATGGTATGATTCTAATTCTTTTGAATTTGCTGAGACTTGCTTTATGGCCTAGTATGTGGTCAATCCTAGAGAAGGTTCCATGTACTGCTGAGAAGAATGTATAATCTTTAGCTGTAGGATTGAAAGTTCTGTATATATCTGTTAGATCCATTTGGGCTATAGTGTCGTTTAAATCTACTGTATCCTTGTTGATCTTCTGTCCTATTGATCTGTCTATTTCTGAGAGTGGAGTATTGAAGTCCCCCAGTACTATTGTATTGGGGTCTAAGTCTCCCTTTAAGTCCGTTAACAAATCTTTTAGATAAACCGGTGCCCTGTAGTTAGGTGCATATACATTGATAATTGTTATATCTTCCTGTTGAATTGATCCCTTAATCATTATGTAGTGTCCCTCTTTGTCTCTCTTAATGGTTTTTGTGGTAAAGTTTATGGTGTCTGATATTAAGATGGCTACGCCTGCTCTTTTTTCATTTCTGTTGGCATGGTATATCTTTTTCCAGCCTTTCACTTTCAGTCTGTATGGATCTTTGTTGGAAAGATGTGTTTCTTGTAAGCAGCAAATAGATGGGTTTTGTTTTTTAACCCAATCAGCCAAACGGTGTCTTTTAACTGGACAGTTCAGGCCATTCACGTTCAATGTGACTAATGATAAGTGGTAACTTTGCCCTGCCATTTGCCAAAGATAAGTTCTAATATATGCTTTGAATTCCCTGTGATCTTTAGCTGTGAGCTTTCCTTCCTTGGTTTCCTTCCTTTACCTTCTTTCATATTGATGACCGTGTTTCTTTGTTTCTGTGTGTAACACATCTTTAAGCATCTTTTGCAGGGCTGGACGAGTGGCAACAAATTCTTTCAATTTCTGTTTGTTATGAAAAGTCTTTATTTCACCTTCATTCACAAATGAGAGCTTGGCAGGATATAATATTCTGGGCTGGCAGTTGTTCTCTCTTAGTACCTGGGCTATATCTTGCCATTCCCTCCTAGCTTGTAGAGTTTCTGATGAGAAGTCAGCTGTGAGTCTGATTGGAGATCCTCTGAGAGTAATCTGACGTTTCTCTCTTGCACATTTTAGGATCTTTTCTTTATGTTTCACTGTGGAGAGTTTAATTACAACGTGCCGTGGTGAGGGTCTCTTTTGGTCGTGTTTATTAGGGGTTCTGTGAGCTTCCTGTACTAGGATTTCTCTGTCCTTCTCCAAACCTGGGAAATTTTCTGCTAATATCTCACTAAAAAGGCCTTCTAATCCTTTCTCCCTCTCCATGCCTTCAGGAACTCCTAGAACCCGAATGTTGGGTTTTTTAATAGTATCCTGAAGATTCCCGACAATATGTTTTAGATTCCTAATTTCCTCTTCTTTTCTTTGGTCTGACTGTATCCTTTCCTGTTCTCTGTCTTCTAAGTCCGATATTCTCTCTTCTGCTTCTCCCATTCTGTTTGTAAGGCTCTCTATTGTGTTTTTCATTTGATCTATTGAATTCTTCACTTCAGTCACTATCCCAGTTTCCTGTTGTACTAGTTGTTTCGTTTCATTTTGATTCCTCCTTAATATTTCATTTTCACGAGAGAGATTTTCTATCTTGTCCATTAAGGATTTCTGTAGTTCAAGAATTTGTTTTTGAGAACTTCTTAATGTTCTTATCAATTTTTTGAGATCTGCTTCTTGCATTTCTTCTATGTCATCATCCTCATAATCTTGAATTGGGGTGTCTTTTTCATTTGAGGGCTTCATGGTGACTTCCTTGTTTTTATTACCTTGGTTTTTGCGTTTGTTATTTGTCATATTGGAGATATTTGGTTTCTTCACTGTGGTGCTTTTTCTTGTTATACTACGACTCTAGATTAAGTGGACTATCTGTTTTTGAGGGAGCCTTAGGGCTTGAGATGGGTGTGGCCTGAGAGCTCTGTTTGGTGTGCCTAAGGTGACACTCCCAGGTTAGGCGTGGTAAACCTCTCTCTCTCTCTCTCTCTCTCTCTCTTTTTTTTTTTTTTGATTCAACAGGGAAGTTATTCTGCACAGCTGAACAAAGTTGGAGGTAGTTAGCAGGCGAATGATATACCCACAGGAGCCAGAGATCAGAAGCTCTTTCCCAAGGACCACACAGGGAATCTGTTCGGCCCTTAGAGTGGGCTCAAATTCTCCTTCAGTCTCCCACTGGGTTGCCAAAGTTACAGAATTGTAGCGTCTCTGGAGAGTGCTCACGTGAATTCCGTGAGTTCTCTCCCCCACCGTCTCTTTTTTCACAGTCTCAGTTCAGTAGCACCATAAATTTACTAAGTCCTAATCTCCTGTTAATTCACCCCACCCAGAGTCAGGTTTTACTGCTAGGCTCAGGGCCGGTGCAGACCTGAGGTCGCTCTGCTTATGACGTATGTCCAAGATGGCGCCTGCTCTTTGTCTTGCTCGCCCTTGAGAGGTGAGCGGAGAGAGAGAAACCCGTGTCCATACCAGTCACCTTTTTTTTTTCCCCCTCTCTCTCTTCCAGTTAGCTTGGTGAAGTCCCCCCCGCCCCGGGGGTCGTTCCCTCTAGTCTCCTCTCTCCGCTTGCCTGCCGGTGTCTCGGGTTATTGAGGTTCGGCTCACCTCGCGTTCCAGCGCTGGTGTGTTGAGTCTGCCGCTGATGTCCCGAACTGTGGGCTCCCACGCTCTCCACGCAGGTCTGCTCCCCTTCCAGCGCCGATGTGTGGACTCACTCGGAGCCCTGGACTTCCCAAGTCTCCCCGCTGTTGCACTCCCCTTCGAGCACTTGCGGGCAGACCCTGCAGCTTGCGCAGCTCAGTCCCGGTGCTCGGCTTCCGCGGCTCAGTCCCGCGGCTCGGTCCTGCGGTTCGGCTTTCGCGCGCGGTGGGCGACCTTGTTCTCCCAGTAGGTCCTCCGATTCACGCCCACTGGATCCAGAAGAGTTTTGTCTGCAATATTTTCCTGGTTCTTTTTTCTGAGGCTACCGTAACTCCCCTTTTATTAAACTAAATTTTCCCGGACTATCGGTGCGCGCCCTCACTATTCCGCCATCTTCTCTCTGCCTCTTTTCCTCCTTCTCATCTAACACTTCCGCAGTGCTTGTCCTGCACATGTCACTCTGAAGACCTGCGTCATGAATGGATAAAGGAAAGCAATACAAGGGTCTGACCTTGGCTGTGCACTCTACTCACCTGGAAAGGTTTCAGAAATATCGATTTTCTAAGAATCCACCCAAGAACAATTTAAGCATTCTCTAGGGGGTTGGTGAAATATATGTGTGTAGTACTCAGCTGTAAAAAAAAAAAAAAAAGAAATCTTGTCTTTTGCAACCAAATGGATGTAACTGGAAACCATAGTAGTTAGTGAAATAATCCAGTACCCAAAAGACAGATATCATATGTTTTTTCGGATCTAGGGTAGCTAATAGATACCTGAAAAGTAAACTGAACATTTTGAGTTTAGATGACTGTTTAGAGCCCTTGTCTCTGCTGTTGAGGACAGTGTTTTTTCCTTCATACTGTTTGTTGAACTCTTTTCTTATTATAGGGTTCACCTTACAGTCATTAAGTGAACTGAAAATAGATCTTTGTGAAAATTGAGGGCAGGAATAGGAGAAGGAGGAGAAAGAGCATGAGTAGGAGGGAGGGTAGGGTGAGAAGTAGCATTATGTTCCTATATCTGTACATATGAAATACATGAAACTTGTATAACTTAAATAGAATAAAAAAAAGCTTCCCAGTTGATTCAAGTGTAGTCAGATGTAAGGAATTTGAACTCAGGTATAAGGAATTTTGATCCATCCCATCTCTCAAGGAGAGGCCTCCTATGATGCCAGGGTACTGAGCAGAGTTGGCTTGCCCATTAGCACAACAGGCACAGTGTCTAGGGCCTACAACATGTCTCAGTTTCTATTTAAAGCAGAAGAAAAAAATTAACTAGGGGGTAAAAAATTTGAATATTTGATAGTAATATATTTACCTTTGTGGCAGTGATGTCATAGAATATAATTTTTATATTTTAAATGGGTAAATGTGGTCCAAGAAGGCAAGAAGACCTCAGGCCCACAGAGGTGGTGATACAGTCTGGTAGTGTCCGACAGCCAGTGCTTCCTGCTACCCAGCACCCTGACTTTGTTTCCAGAAGGAATTCAGGAGCAAGTTAGAGAATAACAAATAGAGGGCAGCAAGTGTTTAACTGAGGAAGCATAGATGCACACTCCACAGAGAGTAGGGCCTATTGGGAGCGGGTTGGCCTGGTCTCTGAATTGTGTTTTAAATTTATGGGTTGTTTAAGGAAAGGGAAGGTGCATTCAAATAAGGGGGAGATACATTCAAATAAGGGGGAGGTACATTCAAATAAGGGGAGATAAATTCAAATAAGGGGGAGGTACATTTTAGTAAGGTGGAGGAATATTCATGGTTCTTCTGGGAAGGCGGTGGGAATTTCTCAGAATGTCGCTGCTGCCCCTTCTCTCTCCCTGTATGGTCCAATTTTTCCTCTTTTGGTGGCTGTTAGGTGTGTGATTTAGCATGCTACTGTATTACAATGAGCGTGTAACAAGCCTCAGGTCAATCTAGGTCAGCCTTGATCCCCTAAACTGAGCTGGGTTGAGGCAAGGCACCTGTTTATCTTCAGAGCATGGGGAACCAAAACCATGTCCTGCAGGGGATCATGGGGACTGTTTTTTCTAGGGGGCTCAACTGCTTTCCTGGCTTCCCAGTCTCACGGGCTCTGAGTTTCTGATTTTCCAAGTTTGATTTCTTTGTCCTGAAACCATGGGCTTGTAGATACAGGTAGTAAAATATCAACACTGAATATGAAAAAATTTCACATTGAACAAAGCAGTTGAAAGGTGAAAGAGAAACCATGGTTCTGTATGATTCTGCATGTATATCAATAGGTCCCAGCATGGAGCTTACACTCCTGGATAATTTCTTGCAAAGTAATTTAAGACTTTATGGAAAAATGTCTTGGGAACTGATAATGTGGACAAATACTTAAAATATGCTAAGCAAACAGCCTTTATAACTTCTAAACTAGGAATAATTATAATTCACAATTAATGAGACTGCCTGCAACATTTTTCACACTAAAAATAGTAATAACGGTTTTCACATATTTAGTTTTCAGTTGTATAAATTCCTTTTTCTCCCTAGAAACTCTTTATTTAAGGAATACAAACTTCATGCATTTCATAAATACAACTTGAGGAACATAGTAGTTGCATAAATTCTTTGTATGAAAGAAACTTAAATATTTTCCCCAAGTTTCAAATGATACTAGTAGATTTATTTTGCTGTGTGGCATGTAGCTCAGAGTTATATGCTAATGAGTATTTTGTTTATATCTTTTCCTGCTTGCAAATGTTTACAGCCTTTATGATTTTCTGATTTTGACTTTCTGACTGCTGCCTCCCCTTGGTGACACTAACACTGAGTAATTGGTTGCGTAGGATTGGCAAAGCTGTTATTTAACACACTCCACCTTACCAAACCCTTTACCACGTCTGTTGTCCTGAGCTTTGATGATGATGTGGAGTAAATGTCTTTGATCTGTTCTTCGCAATTTCCAGATTTCAGATTGCAGAAGACAATGCTAAGACCTGTGTATATTACCTTTTCCTAGGGGTACTTAAACCTCTGCTTGGGCTGTCATCTCATTTTTCTCTCTCTCTCAGACTTTAATGGGACCTAATCAGAGTGAGTTCCTACACCTTTGCACTGAACACTTTCCATTTGTGAAATAGCTATAGAGAAGCAAACTTGAGTGTTTAGCTTTTGTCTTTCCTAAAGTGAATTGGCATCTGGGTTGGGCACGCAAATAATCGTTAAGTCCTCCTTTAAGGGAGAAAAGGGAAAAGCAGGCTCTAACATTTACACTCCTACCCTGCTGGGCCACGCGTCAGCAGCCTTGCTGAGCGTCACACACCAGCAAGCCCAGTAACAACAGGGGTCTGAGGTTCCCCTAGGTCAGCAGGATCCCAGGTGTGTTTCCTGAGGTGCCAAAGACGTGTGAACATTGAATTGTGAGTGAAGACACCCAGGAGGCGTTTGAGTCCGGGCTGGCTCTCAGAACTAGTGCAGCAGGAACTCCCAGAAGAGGGCTCCAGCTGTGCTATGCGGCAGAGTTGGCCACCAGAGAGCAGTCGGATGGAACAGCAGGTAGACCAGCTTTGGTAGCATGGTGGGACTTGCAGTGACTTCTTGGAATGAGCGCTGGGACCACGTGGGAGAAGAGGTTGACCCAAGTAGGAAGCATGACTGCCCTGAAACCATGATCAAGAGGGTGTGTGTGACCACTGGGAAGTTTGAATCTATTAGTAACCGTGCAAGGATGACCAAGTCATTTACCTGCATATTTTCTTCGTTTTAGGTTCTTCAGCTGGGCTCAGACATCCTTCCTCAGTATAAACAAGAAGCGCCAAAGACGCCACCGCACATCATTTTACACTACTGTGCTTTTAAAACCACTTGGGACTGGGTGATTTTAATTCTTACCTTTTACACCGCCATCATGGTTCCTTACAACGTTTCTTTCAAAACGAAGCAGAACAACATAGCCTGGCTGGTGCTGGACAGCGTGGTGGACGTGATTTTCCTGGTTGACATTGTTTTAAATTTTCACACGACTTTTGTGGGGCCTGGAGGAGAGGTCATTTCTGACCCCAAACTCATAAGGATGAACTATCTGAAAACGTGGTTTGTGATCGATCTGCTCTCCTGTTTACCTTATGACATCATCAATGCCTTCGAAAATGTAGATGAGGTAGGATTTTTGGTTTTGATTTTTGGGGTATCGTGGATCGTATGTTTTGAGAACAGCAGGATAAAAGAATTCCACCAATAATGCACACTTCTTTTTAGCTACCAGTTTCGGTCTTCACCTTACTAAACCTTTGCCATACGTGATCATATTTGATTTTCATGCTTTTTCTTGGTCTTGATTTCTGGTTGAAAATGCTGATTACTAGTAAAGCAGCTGTGGATAAAGGAGAAAAAGTAGCCGCATTTAGGGTCAAACATAGTGGCTCCCACTTATCCACAGAGCATATATTCCAAGGCCCCTAGTGGATTCCTGAGACTGTATCAAAGAAAATTGTATTTTATATATGTAGGGTGGATATAACTATGTTCTATACTATACATGCATACGTATGATAAAGTTCAATTTAAAAGTTAAGCAGAGTAGGAAATAAACAAGAACTAATCATAAAGTAGAGTCATTACAGTAATATACTATACAACTTGTGTGAATGGGCTGTCTCTCTCTGGAAAGAATCAAGACAAATATTTTCAGACCACAATTGACCAGGGGTTCCTAAAACCCAGGAGCGAGAAACTGTGGCTAGAGGAGGACCGCTGTGCGGTTCACGAACCAGGAAACAGATGTAGGGATGAGGGAGTAAATGCGTTTTTGTGGAAGAGCGGGGGCATTTTAAAAGTGCATCTGTAGATCTTCCGCTTCTTCGAGTCTAGATATGTGTGTTAGCAGTGCTGTTAGTAGCAAAAAAGGAAGGAAACGTTTATGAGGGAGCAATTACTGAACTTTTACAGTTTTTGTTTCTTCCTTCCTGGGTAGAAACTATGTTGGATGCACGTGATGTTGCTCTGCTTCAAGCTCCTGCTCCTTCCATGTTACTTGTGCAAGTAGAAATTCCTAAAATGTGTCATACTGTAAAAGACCACTTTATGCACAGCTTGTTAGCATTGTGTTTTAAAAAGACTTATTTATTTTTATTTGAAAGTCATAGCTACAGACAGGTTAAGGGAGAAAGAGAGAGAGAGAGAGAGAGAAAGAGAGAGAGAGAAATCTTCCATCCACTGGTTCGCTCCCCAGGCAGCTGCAACAGCCAGGGCTGAGTCAGACCAAAGCCAGGAGCCAGGAGTTTCATTCAGGTCTCCCGTGTGGGTGGCAGGGGCCCAAACATTTGGACCATTTTCTGCTGCTTTTCCCAGGCCATTAGCAGGAAGCTGTATTGGAAGTGGAGCAGCCGGGACAGGAACAGTCGCCTATATGGGATGCTGGCTCCACAGGTGGAGTTACCCACTACCCCACAATGCTGGCCCCAGCTTCTTAGCATTCTAACTTAATAGAACATGAGTTATAAGTTGCTACAGTAAACTAGTAAGATGCAGCTAAAAATCAAAATGAATGACTAATATATATATATGAGTCAGAATAGAATTGTATGTATTATAAAAATGTGTTCCTAATGATAATGTTACTGACTAAATTTTCTTAAGGATTCTGTTGTGGTAGATTGCATTGTGTTTTTTAAAATAATTTTATTATTGAACATTTCCGATTAATTAATACTTACACATTTTTCTGTGGTACAGTGCAACACTTTGACACATACACATAGTATAAGCTGATTAGGCCAGGCCATTGTAGCCTTTCTGTTTTCTTTTCTCTGCTTTGTTTTTGATGCCAATCAGCCCCTTTCTTCCAGTTCTTTATACAGTGTATAATACAGCATTGTGAACTGTAGCCACAGCCCTGTGCTGGCGACCACTAGAACTTGAACTTCTCTTTGACTGTCTCTGGGTACCTGTTATCACATTCCTCTTTCCAGACTCTCGCAATCACTGTTTTAAGTTCAGCTCTCATCACATCATTACACTGTTTTTGTTCCTGTTGTTAACCCTCCTTGCGCTGAGAGAGAGAGTTTGAACTTCCTCAGTGACTTTGTTTCACTAAGTTTCTATCATCAACTGTAATGCTAATCAACTATAGTGGTATTAAAAATGATTCCCTGCAAAGTTAAGTGTAGAACTTGCATTTTGATAGTGTTCACGTAATTATTACCTTGAAACTTGTGAGAAAAACACGATTGTTGTAACTCTCTTCCTAATTATAGATTCTACTCACATCAAGCTTTTAAAGGTACATTTATTTCTCTCAAGTACACCCTTTGGAGAGGGCTAATGGGAGTTAATTTTGAAAATGCTCATCTTATGAAGGAAGAAATAATAAGCAGCATTTACATATCACCAGCTACATGGATTATTACACTCATGCCCTGAGACTGTTTACTTAGAACACAGACCTGAATATTTTAATAGAATTAATCACTCAACATGTGGGATCTCAAAAAAGTTTATCTCAGAGAAGTGGAGAGAGTTGTGATTGCCAGGTGCTGGGGGAGAACTGGGAAGATGTGGGTCCAAGAACACAAAATTTCAGTTAGACCAGAGGGAGAAGTTCAGGAGACCCATTGTACAGCATGATGACTACAGTCCACAAGACTGTACTATTCAGAATCATCGAGAGAGTGGTTATAAGAGAGTGGAGATATGCTCTTACACAAAAACACGAGGTAACACACTTGTTAACTAGGTAGATGGATTCATTCCACAGCAAATATATACTACTAAACATCATGTTGTACACAGTAAGTACATACAATGCTATCACCCAAAAACCCAAAAAACAACAAATGCTGGTGAAGATGTGGGGAAAAAAGTACCTTAATCCACTGTTGGTGGGAATGTAAACTGGTACAATCACTGTGGAAGGCAGTGTGAAGATTCCTCAGAAATCTGAAAATAGATCTACCATATGACCCAGCCATCCCACTCCTGGGAATTTACCCAAGGGAAATGAAATCAGCATATGGAAGAGTTATCTGTACCCTTGTGTTCACTGCAGCCCAATTCACAATGGCTAAGATATGGAATCAACCCAATGTCAATCAGCTGATGAGTAGATAAAGAAAATGTGGTATATGTACATGCTATGAAACACTATTCAGCCCTAAAAAATAATGAAATCCTATCTTTTGCAACAAAATGGATGCAACTGGAAACCATTATACTTGGTGAAATTAGCCAGTCCCTAAAAGACAAATATCATATGTTTTCTGTGATTTGTGGCAGTTATACAGAAGATAAAAATGTATGGGAATGAAATGGATATGTTGTGATATGACTGTTGCTTTTAGCCCTTGTTTGTATTCCTGTGGAACTGTGGTCTCCTTACTTTTTCCTGGGTAGTGGTGAATTAAGCCTGTGATTATAGGAGTTGAAATTGTGTCTTTGCAAAAATTTAATAAAAAAGAAGGAAGGAAAGAGAGGGATGAAGGAGAGGGGTGGGGCGGGAGGGAAGATTGGCTATCATTTTAGAACAGTACCTATGAAATACATGAAATCTATTCACTTTGTATTAATGAAATTAAAACAAATCATCAAAAGATTAGCTAAATCCATAGAAAATCATTACATTACATAATTCCAAATGTACTTATGAGTATAAATATATAATTTTAAGATACGCTAATATATTATTTTAAAAGATTTTCATCCTCACTCATATGAAAGAAAATACTAAAGTAAGACTACCTTGAAACACCATTTTAGTCATCATTTTGTAAAGGTAGAAACTGTTAAACTCTTGGCTGGTGTGTAAGGAGGCTAAGGTGATGGACCACTCGGGTCTCCCTTCACAAATAGCTGCCGTGACGGCACAGGCTAGGGTGTCCCGGTCCAGCTCCTGGTCTGGAGAAGCCGCTGGTTGTTGGCATCTCCTTGGAACCTAGCATTCAGCGCTATCTCTTTGGTAGCTTGACGTTGGACTTAGTAGGAGTATTAACATCACAGAGAGTAGCCAATACCACAAATCAAGAGCTATTTTTAGAAAACAGTCAGCTTTCTGTAGAGTCAGTTGTTACTCGTTTGCCAGCAAACCGCTGAGGCTGAGCGCAGCCGACCAAGGCATTTGCTCCCCTGTGGCAGCTCACACGCTGAAGCCACGTTTCCCCCGTGCCCCGGCTGCTCCCAGCCAGTGACTGGGTGTGGTGGATCTCCAGTGATTAGTCTGCTCCCACTACTTTGCTTTGGGACTCCACATTGGCTGTGTTGAGGCCTGAGTTCCTGCTCTCACTCACCTCTTCCTTCCCTTCGGCACAGGTGTCAGACTTTCACTGTGTGCTGCAGGCTCACCTGGTTTCCCTCCGCCTCCCTTAAATTTCCCAGACCTTCATCGCAGTAAATTTTCTGCACAAATAATCCCCAGTTGGCCTCTGAACTGATAAAGCGCAATGTGAGGCTGGGCACTGAGACACTGGAATGACTTATTTTTTTTTTTAAAAAGAGCAGACCCTAGAAGCAACCACTTCAAAGTGTTCAGGGAATTGAATTTTTTGGTTATTTGCTTCCAGGCTACCAAATGATGAGATTATATTCCTTCCCGCCTGGTTTTTCAGGTTTAGGCTTTGTTTTTAACTTCTCACTGTGGAAGATGAGATTCTAGTCCCATTTTCTACCTGCTCTCATTATAGCCATGCGCCGGTTTTATCACTTTATTCTTACAGTGTAGGTTTATCATCCTTTAGTTTTAATAAATGTTAGGCATTTACATGGTTATGATCTTAATGGATGAACCTTGCCATGTACTAAGAATACTTTTCTTTGTTTGCACTTTCTATTTCCTCAGGAGTTGATAGATGTTTGTCATTTGCTTAGTTTTCTCCGTACTTATCGCTAATTCAGCCACTAAGCTCTCTGCCAATTATCTAGACCTGCATTCATTGCATAGATGGAAGAGAGACCGTTTTAATATCATTTCCTTAAACAGACTTCTCTTCACGCCGCCCTCACACTTGGTGGATAGTTTGATGGGCTGTCGTATTCTAGATAGAGATCGTTTTCTATCGACATTTTGGAAGATGGAGTTCTGTTGCACTCTGCCTTCCAGTAATTTTGTTCCAGATACTTGACGCCGGTGTGGTTTCTAATCCTTTATGCATGTGTCCTGTTTTCTCTTTCCAGAAGTTTCATACATCTCTGTCCCAGGGCCCTGAACTTTCCCAACAATACGCCTTAGTGTGGGTGCATTTGTTGTTTTTTATGGGTACCAACGAGGTGGCCTTGTTCAGTCTGGGCATGAAAGCATGTCTTCTGCCTTGATTTTTTAGAAATGATAATTTTTCCCACCCCTCTCTACTTTTTCCTACATTTATCTCTTTCTAAAACTCCTTTTATTAACATATTGTACATACTAAATAATCCTTTAATTTGCTTAATTTTTTTCTTTCCTGTTTTCAGCTCTTTTATTATTTTGCTACATTTTCTGAGAGATTTCTTCAATATTATCTTCTAATTTATTTGTCGCTAATAATGCTTTTTAGCTTAAGGTCTATTTTGCTAGATACTAATAAAGTTAAATTAAGTAAGTATATTCAGTATGTACTTGCACATTTCTATCTTTCAGTTTAGATTCTGAGAGTCTCTTTAAAAGGACGAGTTTAATCTGTTATATTTATTGTGATTAAATACATCTTGATTAACTTAGGGCATCTGCTTTTTCATTTTTAAATGCTTTTTTTTTTTTTTTTTTTTTTTTTTGACAGGCAGAGTGGACAGTGAGAGAGAGACAGAGAGAGAAAGGTCTTCCTTTGCCGTTGGTTCACCCTCCAATGGCCGCCGCTGCAGCCGGCGCACCGCGCTGATCCTGGCAGGAGCCAGGAGCCAGGTGCTTTTCCTGGTCTCCCATGGGGTGCAGGGCCCAAGCACCTGGGCCATCCTCCACTGCACTCCCTGGCCATAGCAGAGAGCTGGCCTGGAAGAGGGGCAACCGGGACAGAATCCGGCGCCCCAACCGGGACTAGAACCCGGTGTGCTGGCGCCGCAAGGTGGAGGATTAGCCTATTGAGCCACGGCGCCGGCCCTTTAAATGCTTTTTAAAAATTTTTTACTTTTTTCTTTTCTTTTTGTTTCTTCTGTTCTTTATTTATTGAGCTTTTGTTTAATCCCCTGGATTCTTTCCACAATTTTGGAGGTTTTTCAGTTAGTTGGTTACTCTTAGGTTTTTAACACCAGTGTTTTATTTAACAAATTCCAAAAACTTGCCAAGTATCTAACTTTCTCCTTAATAGTTCAAGGACCTCTGTTCATCTTCCATCTTTTAGGTGATTATTGTCTTGTTTTGTTTTGTTTCCACATTGTTTTGAATGTTAGCTTTTAATTATGCCATTGTTCTTTTATTTAATTGCTAGTGCATATTTAGATTGATGCACATGGTTGTCAGTTTCTTTGCTGATTCTGTTTTATGAATTCCTTGCCTGCTTTCTGGTTTTGTTCCTCTAGATTGGCTCTTTATTATCCATCATTTAACATCCGTCTTTCTGGAGCATACCTCTTTCAGGAAGCCTTCCTGAATTAGTCACAAGCAGCTCCAATTTCTATCTTAATCATATTTCATCTTCACTCATGTACATGTGTTATTATGGCTAGAATGATTTTTCTTTAGTTGCATTATTATTATTATTAAAAGCATTATTGCTATTGTTGAATGATCTGGAGTCTTACATCTTATTTGTCATATATATTTTTAGTGAGACTTTGGGTGGCTACTCTTACTCTGTGTCCATATTGTAGAAAAAGGGAAGGAATGATTATTATTTTATCAGAAGGTGGTAATAAAGAATGAACAAAGAAAGATGCACTAATGAATTTTGCTTGTAGAATTCTGCAATTGGGATATTATCTTATTTTTTAATATTTTTTTTTTAAATTTATTTGACAGATAGAGTAAGATAGAGAGAGAGAGAGAGAAAGGTCTTCCTTCTGTTGGTTCACTCCCAATTGGCTGCTATGGCCAGAGCTGCGCCGATCCGAAGCCAGGAGCCAGGCGCTTCCTCCTGGTCTCCCATGCCGGTGCAGGGCCCAAGGAGCTGGGCCATCCTCCACTGCCCTCCCGGGCCACAGCAGAGAGCTGGACTGGAAGAGGAGCAGCCAGGACTAGAACCCGGCACCCATGTGGGATGCCGGCACCACAGGCAGAGGATTAACCAAGTGAGCCATGGCTCCGGCCCCAAGGACATTATTTTATTTTTTAAAAACTTTATTGCTGGCCAGTGCCGTGGCTCACTTGGCTAATCCTCTGCCTGTGGTGCCGGCACCCCAGGTTCTAGTTCTGGTTGGGGAGCCGCCAGATTCTGTCACGGTTACTCCTCTTCCAGTCCAGCTCTCTGCTGTGGCCTGGCAGTGTAGTGGAGGATGGCCCAACTGCTTGGGCCCTGCACCTGCATGGGAGACCAGGAGGAAGCACCTGGCTCCTGGCTTTGGATCGGCACAGTGCTGGCTGTAGCAGCCATTAGGGAGGTGAACCAACGGAAAGGAAGACCTTTCTGTCTCTGTCTAACTCTGCCTGTCAAAAAAAAAAAAAAACTTTATTGCTTTTTATTATTTTAATTTAATTATTTTAATTATTCATGGGGTACAGCATAAGTAAACACATAATTCAATAGTGTGAAGATGAAATCCAATTTGTTAGCATTTCCATCTCTTTAAACATTGTTAAAAACATTTATTGATTAAAAAGTGTCCCCATTTATGAGGTGTGGTGTGACATTTCTGCAAGTGTAGGTATTGTGTGTACTGATGAAATCAGGGTTGCGGTGTTTCCTTCTCCATGTCACCACTTAGCGACTGGAGACTTCCTGCTCCTCTCTTTGTTTCCTTAGCTGGTCTATAAACCTTGTGATGCTGAAGAATGTGTCTTCCGTCCTCTTAGTACTCCCTCGCTGCACGTAATGCACTTAGGTGACGCACTGACATGAAGCAATGAAGTGTTAGCAAGGTTTCGGTAAATTGCGCAACGGCACAGACATAAAATAGGGTGTAAACATGAAGTGCACCAGTGGAGACTTGGGAATAAGAGGATACAAGTCTGAAAATTGCAGTTTAATCCTTTAATATGAGGCGGGGGCAGAATAACTTGGAGGACTTGCCAAAATGATTTATTTTCAGGATTGTTGACATGGTCTCTAAAGGTAACTGAATTTGTGAAATCCTTGAACAGGGTATGTGATTCTTTAGAGAAAACTGGGAGGCAAGAAAGGCAGAGAACATTCAGGAAAGAATTCTGTCTGAAAGAAAGAGGACAGGGTCCCCAGAATTCATAAACAGAGGTGAAGATATTTTTACGGAAAATCCGGAGAATGTGGTGTGCGTTTGACTGTCTAGCTTTGAGAGGTTCAGGGAGCTTGGTTGACAGGAGGTTTGGGGAGCTGGACCACAGATCACCAGAGAAAGGTGGGGTAGCTGCCGGGAACGTGTGGGATAGGAGCATGGTGGAGAAGGGAGCAAACAGTACAGGGGACTTAGATGACAGTGAGTTCTGTTATTACTAATTGGCAAGCCTGACAAACTAGGGCATAACAGAATAAAATGGAAAAATCGCTCATGCATTGGTCAGGAGGAAAACTGAATGGGCCAACCACGGCTGAGTGGAATAATATAGATATTTTTAATTTTCAGAAAAGTTTATGGAAACTAATTTTCTAAACTATTGCTTTTTCATTAATTATGCTGGTTAAGCTGCCACGTGCATTATTTCCACTTACTCTATATTTACATTGATAGTTTTCAATTTTTGGTCATCGAAAGTAGAATTGGAAGTCAGAAAGGTGAATTATGCTTGCAGAGTTTAGTGATTTATGTCAGCCTGTAGTCTGTCTTGTCTCTTACATTGCCATCTCAGATCTTACACCAAGAACAGCATGTTGGGAACTGTTATTTTATATATTGGGTTATGATTTTTTTTTATTAAAGCATATAGATAATGTTTGAAGAGTATAGATAGGAATTGCTTGATTTTTCTGTTTTACTTTTCCCACATGTTTTATTTATTTCTTTGAAAGGCAGAGTGACACAGAGAGAGGAGAGACAGGAAGACAGAGATACCTTCCATCCACTGGTTCTTTTCCCATATGGCTTCAATTGCTGAGTCTGACGCTGGAGACAGGAACTCCATGTAGGTCTCCCACATGGGGCAGGGACCCAAGCACTTGGAACATTACCCACTGCTGTCTCAGGTGCATTAGCCAGAAGCTGCATTGGAAACAGGGCAGCCAGAATTCAAACTGATGTGGTTGCTGCCGTTGCAAGAGGTGGCCCCCGCTTTCTTGCTTTTTAATCTTATTAAGTCCATAGAAACACAACCTATCTTAGTCAGTTTTATGCTGGCATTACAAATCACTGACTGATTTATACAGAGCCTAAATTTGTTAAAATTCAAGAGGCTGGGAGGTCCAAGATTAAGCATCTGTTGTGTGGTGGCCGTTTGGCTGTGTTTTCGCAGGGCAGAAGATGAAGGGGCAAGTGAGACTAACATTGTCTTCTCATGACCACAAGTGGAAGAGCGGGAGCCACTGCTGCAAGCCCTTTGCCAAGCATCATTCCGTAGGGTGGGGCCCTCATGCCTCAAGCACCCCCATCAAATCCCATCTCCAGCAGTGTTGCATGGAGGGTTAAGTTTCAACAGGAATTTTGAAGGCGACAAAAGCATTCACGGATGAACGTCCCAGTCCTCCTTGGAGTTGATTCTATTTTCTTTTCACTGCATTTCCCAGCCCGTAGTAGAATCCCAACACTGAGTTTTAAACAATCTGCTTTAAATATTGAGTTTGTAAAAACAATGAGACTTTAGAAAAAAAACCTTTTATTTTTAAGGGCATTTTTAGGTTTACAGCAAAATTAAGGGAAAGGTTAAGAAATTTCGAATACATCCCTTGTCCCCATGCAGGCAAGATTCCACCACTGTCAGAATCTCACAAAAGAGTTGTGTGTGTGCTAGCAATTAATACACCTGCAGGGATACATCATTATATTCCAAAGTCCAGAGTTCACATTAGGATTCATTTTGGTTTTTTACAGGCTGTGAGTGTGGGCAAATGCATGACGACAGTTATCCACCACTACGGTATCACTTAAGTTAGTTTCACTTTCCTGAAAATTCTCCGTCGTCTGCTTATTCCTCCATCCCTCCCCACCTGGTACTCATTTACCCTTAAAGTGTCTCCATAGTTGGGCCTTTCCCATCGCTTCTCGGCCTTTTGGCTAAGATCAAGTGTAGTTGGGCCTTTCCCAAGTATTTTAAGTTGGAATCATGTGTTGTCTAGTTCATTTATTTTTCTTTCACTTGGTAGTATACCTTAAGGTTTGTCCATGTGTTTTCTTTTTTTTCTTTTTTTTTTTTTGACAGGCAGAGTGAACAGTGAGAGAGAGAGACAGAGAGAAAGGTCTTCCTTTTTTGCCGTTGGTTCACCCTCCAATGGCTGCCGCAGCCAGCGTGCTGCGGCCGGCGCACCGCGCTGATCCGAAGGCAGGAGCCAGGTACTTCTCCTGGTCTCCCATGGGGTGCAGGGCCCAAGCATTTGGGCCATCCTCCACTGCACTCCTGGGCCACAGCAGAGAGCTGGCCTGGAAGAGGGGCAACCGGGACAGAATCCCGCCCCCCGACCGGGACTAGAACCCGGTGTGCCGGCGCCACAAGATGGAGTATTAGCCTAGTGAGCTGTGGCACCGGCCTTGTCCATGTGTTTTCAAAGCATGATAGCTCACTATTTCTTAGTGCTTAAAAATATATCATTGTCTGGATGTGTCACAGATTATTTGTTTGCCCACCTGCTGATGAACATCTTGGGTGCTTCCGAGTTTTGGCAATTATGAATAAAGATGCTATAAATATTAATGTGTAGGTTTGTATGTGGACATAAATTTTCAACACATTGGAGCAAATCAAGACGCATGCTTGCTGGGCCATATGGTAATGGTAAGTTTAGTTTTGTGAGAATCTGCCAAACTGTCTTCCAAATGACTGTGCTGTTGTGCATGTCCTTTCAGCAGTAAGCGAGGGTGTCTGTTGTTCCATGTCAGTGTCAGCATTTATTGTTGTCAGTGTTTTGGATTTTGACCATTTGAATAGATGTGGCACAGTTTCTTATTTTATTTATTTATTTTTTAAAAAAATTATTTATTTATTTGAAAGTCAGAGTTACACAGAGAGAGGAGAGGCAGAGAGAGAGAGGTCTTCCATCTGCTGGTTCACTCCCCAACTGGTCACAACGGCCAGAGCTGCATCCATCTGAAGCCAGGAGACAAGAGCTTCCTCTGGGTCTTCCCACGTGGGTGCAGGGTCCCAAGGACTTGAATTATCTTCTACTGCTTTCCCAGGTCATAGCAGAGAGCTGGATCAGAAGTAGAGCATCCAGGTCTCTAACTGGCGCCCACATGGGCTGCCGGCACTGCAGGCGGTGGCTTTACCACTACACCACAGTGCCGGCCCCAGTTTCTTATTTTAATTTACTGTTTCCTAATGACAAATGCTAAACATTTGTGATTGTTTGTCTCTTGTCTTTGACGAAGTGCCTGTGTAGAAATTTTGTCTATTTTTAAAATGGGTTACTTATTTTCTTATTGTTGAGTGTCAAAGATATGTATATTTTGGGAAACAGTTCTTTATCAGATTTTTCCCCAAAACATTTTTTAAAAAAGATTTATTTATTTATTTTAAAGACAATTAGAGAGAGAGAGAGAAAGAGAGGGAAGAGAGAGAGAGAGATCTTTCATCTGCTGATTCACTGCCCAAATGGCTGCAACTGTCAGAGCTGGGCCAGAACAAAGCCAGGAACCAGGAGCTTCTCCCAGGTCTCCCACATGGGTGTGTGGGCCTAAGCACTTGGGCCATCTTCCATTGCTTTCCCTGGTGCATTAGCAAGGAGCTGCATTGGAAGTGGAGCAGCTGGGAAACAAACTAGGGCCCATGATATGAAGCATGGTTTAACCTTCTACGCCACAGCACCAGACCCTCAAATATGTCTTGCAATCTGTTGTGTATCTTCTCTCTCTCTTGACAGTGTCTCTCACAGAGCAGTTTTTAATTTTACTGAAATCCATCCTGTCAGTTATTTCTTTCTGGGATTGTGCCTTTGGTGTCGCATCTAAAAAGTTTTCACTATGGTTTTGCCGTAACCCACGCCATCTGGGCTTTCTCTTATGTTATCCTCTAGGAGTTTTATGGCTTAATATTTTACACTTAGGGTTAAATTTTGAGTTGATTATCTTGACAGATATAAAGTGGGTGATAGATTCTTTTTTTTTTTTTCATGTAGTTATCCAGTTGTTTCATTGTCATTCTTGAAAAGAATGTGCTAGCACCATTATGTTGCCTTTGCTTCTTTGGTCAAAAAACACTTGAGTGTCTTTGTGTAGGTCTGTTTCTGGGCCTGCTCCTTACTTCTACTAGTCTGTTTTTCTATTCTTTCACCAATACCCTGCTCTTTTGATTGATGTAGCTTTATAGTAAGTTTTGAAGTTGTGTAGTGTTAATCCTCCAACTTCATTCTTCTTCTTCAATATTGTGTTGGCCGTCCTGAATTGTCACAATTTGTAGTTTTCCTCATGTAGATTCTGTGTACATCTTACTAGGTTTATACTTAAGTATTTCAGCTTGGGGAGTTCTAAAGTAAATAGTGTTATATTCTTAATTTCAAATTCTACTGTGTATCTTGCAACTTTGCTATACTCACTTTTAAAAAAATTACTTATTTACTTGGAAGGGTTACAGAGAGAGAGGGCCAGACATGGAGACAGAGTCTTTTTTTTTTATATTCATTTATTTATTTTTTTGATAGGCAGAGTGGACAGTGAGAGAGAGAGACAGAGAGAAAGGTCTTCCATTGCCATTGGTTCACCCTCCAATGGCCGCCGCGGCCGGCAAGCTGCGGCCGGTGCACCGCGCTGATCCGATGGCAGGAGCCAGGTACTTCTCCTGGTCTCCCATGGGGTGCAGGGCCCAAGCACTTGGGCCATCCTCCACTGCACTCCCTGGCCACAGCAGAGAGCTGGCCTGGAAGAGAGGCAGCCGGGACAGAATCCGGCGCCCCGACAGGGACTAGAACCCGGTGTGCCGGCGCCGCAAGGCGGAGGATTAGCCTAGTGAGCCGGGGGGGCGCTGGCGAGACAGTCTTTTGTCTGCTGGTTCACTTCCTTAATGCTTACAATAGCCAGGGTGGGTCCGGCTAAAGCCAAAAGCCTGGAGCTCCATCAGGGCCTCCCACATGGGTGGTAGGGTCTCAAGCATTCAGGCCATCATCTCCTGCTTTCCTAGGTGCATTATCAAGGAAATATAGCAGCCAAGACTGAAACTGGCACTCATGTGGGATGCCTGTTTCACAGGCGGTGGCTTAACCCGCTGTGCCTCAATGCCAGGCCACTAAAATCACTTCTTAGTTCCAGGGTTTTTGTTTTGGCTTTTTTTTTTTTCCCGATTTATTTGATTTTCTACAACTACAATCATGTCATCTGCTGACAAAGAGAGTTTTCTTTCTTCCTTCCCAAGTAGTGCACAATTTATTTGCTTCGTTTATCTTATTGCATTAGGTAGTACAGCCAGTATGCGTTTGAAAAGAAGTAGTGAGTGGCATCATGCTCGCCTTGTTTCTGATCTCCATGCGAAAGTTTCTAGTTTGTCCCATCCAAGTACTAATCAGGCCTGACCCTGCTCAGCTTCTGAGATCAGATGAGGTCAGGCGCGTTCAGGGTGGTAGGGCCATAGACAAACATTTCTACTTTCCTACTGTGAAGTACAATGTTAGCTGTAGGTTCTTTGCAGATGTGCTTTATCAAGTTAACAAACTTCCTCCTTATTTTTTGTTTGATAAGAGTTTTATCATGCATACATGTCAGATTTTATCAAACACTTTCTGTATCTGTTGATTTAATCATTATGTGTTTTTTTTCATATTTTAGCTTATTGATATGATGGGTTGCATTAATTGATCTTCAGATGTTAAATTTGCCTTGCATATCTGGGATAAGGTCACTTGGTCTGGTGTACAATTTTGTATACATTGTTGAATGCAATTTGTTGATATTTTGTTGAGGATTTTCTGCATCTGTGTTCATAAGAGACATTGTATGTTTTCTTGGAAGTTCTTTGTCTGGTTTTCGTATTAGGGTAATGCTGTCCTCATAAAATGATTTAAGAAGTAGTCCCTCTGCTTAAAATCCTCTGGAGAAGATCATAGACAATGCTATAATTTCTTCCTTAAATATTTGGGAGAATTTACATATGAACCCACTTCAGCATGATGCTTTCTGTTTGGGAAGTTATTAATTAGTAACTTAAATTATTAAATGAACATAAACCTATTCTACTGTCTTTTTTCCCTCTGTGTGAGTTTGGCAAGTGTACCTTTCAAGGAGTTGGTCTGTTTCTTCCAGATTATCAAATTTGTTAGCAGAGAGTTGTTCAAGGATCCTCTTTAACTAGTCTCTTAATGTCAGCAGATCTGTCATGGTATTTTCTCTTTCACTCCTGATATTATTGATTTCTGTCCCCTCTCGTCTTCCTACTTATTCTCTCTACAGGCTTAGTGATTTTATTGATCTTTTCAAAGAACCAACTTTTGATTTTGTTTATTTTTCTTTATTGATTTTCTGCTTTAACTTTCTTTGATTTTTCTCTGTTTTTCTTATTTCCTTTTTATTATTTTGGACTTTATTTCTTTTTTTTTTTTTTTTTTTTTTGACAGGCAGAGTGGACAGTGAGAGAGAGAGACAGAGAGAAAGGTCTTCCTTTGCCGTTGGTTCACCCTCCAATGGCCGCCGCGGCCGGCGCGCTGCGGCCAGCGCACCGCGCTGATCCGATGGCAGGAGCCAGGAGCCAGGTGCTTTTCCTGGTCTCCCATGGGGTGCAGGGCCCAAGCACCTGGGCCTTCCTCCACTGCACTCCCTGGCCACAGCAGAGAGCTGGCCTGGAAGAGGGGCAACCGGGACAGAATCCGGTGCCCCAACCGGGACTAGAACCCGGTGTGCCGGCGCCGCAAGGCGGAGGATTAGCCTAGTGAGCCGCGGCGCCGGCCTGGACTTTATTTCTAATTTGCTAAGGTGGAAGCTTAAATTGTTGATCTTACCTTTTTGTGTTTTTCAAGTATTTTCATTTAAGGGTAGAAATTTCTCCCTGTTCACTGTTTTCACCATATCCCACAAATTTTACCTTGTTTCTTCCCTTTGATATAGGTCAAAATATTTTAAATTTTTCTTGAGATTTCTTATTTGACTCATGTTATTTAGAAATACATTGTTTAATCTCCAAATACTTTGGGATTTTCCAGATATTCTGTAATTGATCCCAGAAGCACTTTTTAAATGTTTAATCTCTTAACAATAATAGTGATTATAATAAAATTATTTTTTAGTTGAAAATTGGATATTAATTACTCAATTATTATTATTAATTATCTTTCATTTATAAACTTGGGAAAAGTATGAGGGCAAGTTTATTTAGAATTATTAAAGAACTGATTCTTCAATTCTACTTCAAGTTAAGAATCCAGACCCCATAAAGATCTTTAGGCAACTGAGGGTTAGGTACTATGCTTGCTTCTTTAGGTAAACTTTGTGCTTCCTAAAACACAGACTGTCTTTCTTTTTTTTTATTTTATTTATTTTTTATTTTTTTACAGGCAGAGTGGACAGTGAGAGAGAGAGAGACAGAGAGAAAGGTCTTCCTTTGCCGTTGATTCACCCTCTAATGGCTGCCGCGGCCGGTGCACTGCGCTGATCTGAAGGCAGGAGGGGTGCAGGGCCCAAGGGCCATCCTCCACTGCACTCCTGGGCCATAGCACAGAGCTGGCCTGGAAGAGGGGCAACCGGGACAGGATCCGTCCCCCTGACCGGGACTAGAACCCTGTGTGCTGGCGCTGCTAGGCGGAGGATTAGCCTAGTGAGCCGCGGTGCCGGCCACACAGACTGTCTTTCTAACTCATCTTGATTTGTACCTACTATGATAATGGGCATATATTTGCCATACTCTAAATATTTCTAGTGAAGCCAGTGAGGCATCAGTGCTTATTGTGTTTCTGAAATATATCTGTTTCTTGTGATGATAGGAAACACAGAGCACAAGGGAAGTCTTGTGATATAACCTTAGCTGTACACCAGACTTCTCACAGATCATAGGGTATTGTCTTTGGGTCACTGTGCTCAAATTCTCCTCTTGTGAGCTCTTTTCCACTATTGTTCTTATGCTCTCATGTGAATAACCTTCCAGTGCATGGACCTGTCTTCCCAAGCAGATTCAGGGGTTACCTTAAAGTTTAAGTCTCCAACCAGGAACCTCCCATGGAGAGTGCAGAGCATTGCAGACTAAGAAACACAAAGGCAATCAACCCATAGCCTTTGGATGGAAACTCCCTACCTCCTAACCTGAGAGGAAAAACTGGATCACCAGCTATTCAAGGGTGTGAATGAAAGAGGGGTGAGGTTCAAGGAAGAGGTGTGGAAAAGTTTCGGAAAATGGGTAAAAAGTCAGCTTTAGGTTTCAAACTGGAATATAGTAACCATGGTTTATTCTTGGTGGGGATTGGTGGCAGAAAATGCTGTTGGGGTTGGGGAATACACATGTGTAAAGATGGATGGATATTCTTCTTATATTAAAAATAGTGTTATGTTTCAGGAGCACATTCTTTTGTGTGAATTTTCCACTGAGACATAGTGGTCTATCTACCCATGGGAATTAGCTCTGAGAAGACAGGAAATAACACACAATGAAGATGGCCATTAGGTTCCTTTACTTGATTTTGTTATTTCCATAAAGAAATTTTTTATCTATACTGACCTGGGTTCATAAGGAATGCTTGCTCTTTTTGAGCATTGGGGAATGATTTCAATGCAGAGGTGAACTATGTGGAAATATAGTGCAATATTTGTGCTGTAATTACTTGAAAAGTTTACCTTTAATTAACTGTCTGCATGGAGGTAGCTCTTTATTATCTTTCTGTGTAGTGCCTACCCCATGCCTGACAAGCCACCATTTCACCACGTCTTTGGAGGAAGTTTTGTTGGAGTCCATCTCTGCTCCACATAGCCTTTTTCTACCTTCCTTCCATTGCTTCCACGTGACATGTGCTAACCCACAAGGAGCACGTTTATCTTTGTATTAGGTTTCTTCATCTTTAAGAAGTGTTGTTGATTAGACATTGTGGCTACAGGATTAATAAAACCGTTTCTCCCTCTGTTGACCTATTGGAAACTGTTTTCTTTGTTCCCCTGGGAAATGAAGAAAGAAATACATCTTATATGTTTCTAAGCAATATCACTTACATTAAAATTATTTGGACTGTAGGGAACATTTAGTGAACTACACCATTACTTAAATGTTCTTTGAATGGTGAGATTCTGAATCTATCCTTTCCGGGACTCTGAAACCTGTCTCTAAGGCGTTATCAGAAATACTGAATTAAGGGGATCTGAGGCTGTCTCAGGCTTGATCCCCCAGCATTAGCAACGCAACCCTGTTGCTGAAACAAAGCTGGGTTGAATTTCTTTCTTACCACAGTGGGAGAGATTACTACTGCTCAAGTCCTTGGCAATGTCTCAGGGCAGGAAAAACAAAGAATTGATTGAGATTTGGGTTATAAGCAGAGATGGGTTTATTAGGATTGGGTGAGATTCAAGAGTATATTGAAATAGTCCAGAATTGGTGGAAGCAGCAAGTTGACGATTTTGAAACAAAGAATTTCAGGATGTAAGGTGCTTGTTGATCCTTTCCATCGAAGTTCCTGTAATGGAAAATCAAACTGGGTTGGAGAGTCCTGGAGAAACAGTACCATGCCATGAGAGACATATTAATATAGACAGAGTCATGTGAATATTGAAAGTAAATTATGGGTTCTGTTCTCAGTGTTGAGCTGTGTGGGGGTGGGAGTGTTACAGAATGTCAGTTTTCAAGGCTTTTGAGTTAAGATGGCTCCAGCGCCTGTCCAGTGAGTCTCATTCCTTCAGTTTTGAGTTGTCCCCTTGGAGAGACAGGACACAGGGAATGCAGCTTTGTGGAGTGATGCTCAGATTGCTGTGAGCTCAACTCTCACAAAAGAGGATGCCTAATGCTTCCTAAATGATCAGCAGAGATACCTGCCACGCACCCTCCTTTTTTTTTTTTTTTTTTACAGGCAGAGTGGATAGTGAGAGAGAGACACAAAGAGAAAGGTCTTCCTTTGCCTTTGGTTCACCCTCCAATGGCCGCCACAGCCGGCGCACTGCGCTGATCCGATGGCAGGAGCCAGGTGCTTCTCCTGGTCTCCCATGGGGTGCAGGACCCAAGCACCTGGGCCATCCTCCACTGCACTCCCTGGCCACAGCAGAGAGCTGGCCTGGAAGAGGGGCAACTGGGACAGAATCCAGCGCCCTGACTGGGACTAGAACCCGCTGTGCCGGCCCCGCAAGGCGGAGGATTAGCCTATTAAGCTGCGGCGCCGGCCCACGCACCCTTCTGAGTCTACTGCTGACAAGTATGGCAAATGATAGTTTTGTGAGTCTGAATGTTTAGTTGGTCAACACTGAAGACATAAACGTGGGTTTTAAAACTAAATTCCTGATATGCATTCTAGTCCAGTGATTCGTTTCTATCTAAGTCGTTGTGTCAATAAAAGTCAGGCATCTTCAGTTGAATTCACATAACACTAAATTATGGGCGGCCTGATTTGAAGTTTTCATTTGACAAGCTTCTACATATGCTGCAGTTATCTTGGTGATAGTTAAGTGAAGAGGGATAGATGGCAGGTGCCTATGCAGCCATCCTTTATTTATTTATTTATTTATTTATTTATTTATTTTTGACAGGCAGAGTAGTGAGAGAGAGACAGAGAGAGAAAGAAAGGTCCTCCTTCCATTGGTTCACCCCCAAATGGCCACTACGGCTGGCGCTGTGCCGATCCGAAGCCAGGAGCCAGGTGCTTCCTCCTGGTCTCCCAAGAGGATGCAGGGCCCAAGCACTTGGGCCATCCTCCACTGCCTTCCCGGGCCACAACAGAGGGCTGGACTGGAAGAGGAGCAACCGGGACAGAATCTGGTGCCCCGACTGGGACTAGAACCTGGCGTGCTGGCACCGCAGGAGGAGGATTAGCCTAGTGAGCCATGCGCCAGCCTATGCAGGCATTCTTTTTTTTTTTTTTTTTTTTTTGACAGGCAGAGTGGACAGTGAGAGAGAGAGACAGAGAGAAAGGTCTTCCTTTTGCTGTTGGTTCACCCTCCAATGGCCGCCGCGGCCGGCGTGCTGCGGCCAGTGTACCACGCTGATCCGAAGCCAGGAGCCAGGTGCTTCTCCTGGTCTCCCATGGGGTGCAGGGCCCAAGCACTTGGGCCATCCTCCACTGCACTCCCGGGCCACAGCAGAGAGCTGGCCTGGAAGAGGGGCAACTGGGACAGAATCCAGCGCCCCACAGCCATTCTTTTATCACGATTAGCTTCTTAGATTAGCTGAACTTTATACTCAATACAGTCCCGCTAGAATTTCAGAATTAGCATGCTTCCAATGTTCAATTACAAAATCTAACAATTAAGTTTAGCAATAGCATATCCATTAAATGATGTTTATTTTCAAAGATCATAATTGTTTTTAGAGAATATTGTCTCTACGTACAGAAGTCTGTCAGTGTATAGGATACACTTACATTGCTGGGACTGATAACTGATAATTAGTTTAATTGTTATACTTCTGCTCTTTAGCATGAATAGATTGACTTCTGAACTGTGGTCGTATATTTAAACATACAGATATAGCCAAAGAGAGATTTGTTTTACCGCAGTCATCCTTTAAGTGCAAAAAAAAAAAAAATCTTACTTGATTTCATTTAACCATTCACCCCCAAACCATGAACTACTTCTTCAGTCTAAAGATGTAGCAATGAATAAAAATCCTCTGTATTCATGAAACAGTTACAGAGAAATTGCACCAGTTATTTGTTAAAAGCAAAAGGAAAGGTTTGGTTTGAGACTACTGCATTAAGAATGACAGATTGAATCAACTTTGCAGAAACGAATGGTCTGGACATTGGTCAAAGTGATTAGGTCATTTGTGCTTGCTAATTGCTGTTGGTCAAAGTTAGGCTCCTACCCTCCTATAGATCGTCTTGACTACACCTCAAAAAAAATGACTGTTATGTCCTTGAGAAAGACATCCCTGGCTTGCAAAACTGACTGGGAGCAAGAAAGAATGTCCAGTGGAAAGTTTTCTAAAATAAGTGCTCTAAAAAGAGAGAGGTCAGGGGCTTAGCGTTTGTAAGATACCTGTCTGAACTTTAATCAGGTTAAAGTCATCTTGATCAGAATCTGTATTCTGGTGGGGGAAGATCAGACAACAGATAAGAATGACATTTTAAATATATGGTGTATATAAGTAATTTCATGTAGTAATATTCTCTACAAATTAAAAATTTGATATAGTACGGGGGAATAGTATTTTGATAGTGACTGGGGTGACGGAAGTTGAACCATGTAGGAAGGCATGTGGTGGGCTAAACAGAGCTGGTAGGTCAGAATTTCTTTTATGTTATGCTATTTTCCAGAAGTTTCAGGTCTTTACTTGTGTTCTGCCCTTCATGTGGTTCACTTAGTCCTGTCTATTGGTTCTTCTATCTTCTCTCTACTGATTTATTTCCTTACTATGATGGTAAATTTCATGTATCAGCTTGACAGAGTCAGGGGGTGCCCAGTGCACATGGTAATTTTGGGTGTGTCTGTGAGGTGTTTCTGTAATTGGACTTGCTTTTAATCAGTGCATTGCATTCCTCCCCAATGTGGGTGTGCATCCACCAGTCTATTGAGGACCTGAATAGAAGAAAAGGGGGCAGGGGGAGGAATTCTCTCCCTTTTTCCTACATTGCTACTTGATAGAGGGCTTTTCAGCTCCTCTTGCCTTTGGACTAGGATTTATACCAAAGGGCTGGTTCTCAGGCTTTCAGACCTGGACTGAACCATATCACTGGCCCTCCTGGATCTCCAGCTTGCAGAAGGAAGGTCGTGGCACTTCTCAACCTCTAAATTTATATGAACCAGTTCTTCAAAATTAGTCAGTCATCTCCAACTGTGGTTATCTGCTTTGGTCAGCTTGTGATTACATCAGCTAAAATAACAGAGGAGCTGCTTATGAGGGAAAAAGGTATATTTTGAATTATAGGTTTGGAAATTCACATTTCAAGATTGGGTAGACCCGTTGGTTAAGGCATCTGGTAAACCCACACAGAGGATGATGAGGGGAACAATCACATAGTAAGCCAGGAAGTAGAGATATGCAGGGGGCTCACTCTTCTATATGCTCTGTGCGGTCTCTTATAATGCCATCATGAGTCAATGATGATAGCTCATCATAGGAACTTAATTCAATTCAGTTACTTCTCAAAGGCCATGCCTTAGACACATGATTGGATCAAACCACCACCATAATCCATTACCCATTAGCATTAATCATTAATATAAGATTTTGAAGTTTAGACATCTGCATGAATTTGGGGAGCCAATCCTGATCAAATGATAACAAATTTTTCCTATCCATTATCTTCTCTATCTCTCTAATCTCTGTTTCTATTTTTATTGTCTCATTGGTTCTGTTTCTGAGATTTCTGACTCAGCCTGTCTTTACTTTTTCTTTATTTCTCTGCTTACATGGTCTGTTATGATCACTTCAGTCTTTCTGTGTTTCGGCTCTCGTTTCCTATTACCCATTCCTTCTCTGTTTTTTGGATGGATTGCTCATGGGAAAAAAAAAACAGTCTTAACCAATTTGAAAAAAGGAATAGTTTAGGGATGTCTTTTTGAAGAAGTGCTCTTTAAATCTAGGCAAAAGGAGTGATCTGTGGGTTAGGGAGGTTCCTTTAGATGGCATGTTTGGAAGTGTCCCAGGCATTTCTGAATACGGCATTTCTGAAGGAAGGAAAGAAATCCTCTATGAACAGAGTGCAGAGAACAGAAAACAGAGCTGCATGAAGTGAGGCTGCAGAGATGTTCAGGGGCAAGCTGTATCTGGGTTTTACTCTGAAGACGCAAAAAAGTTACTGAAGAAGAATTTAAAGCATCCTTCCACTTGGTTTGCATCTGTTTGTCTAATATTGAAAACTTTCAGGCTCTAGGCAATGAGGTGCACTTTGTAGGGTATACTTTGATAGGCTTTATATTCACTCTGGATACAATGGATATTAAGTAGAAAGTATTTTTTTACAAAAAGAAGCATTTAGAGTTAGTGTATTATGATGATTGCTAAAGATAGATTCCCTTCTCTGTCTCTTTAGCTCTATTTATGAATGCCATCATGTTACAATACAAATATAAATAATGTATGTGTTATTGAAAGTCAGATTCTCACATCCTCTGCTGAAAAATGCTAGCTAGCATATGGGGTAATTAGGATTATTTCCCCATGAGAGACTCTTGGTAGCATGAATTGGAGAGGTGGGTTTTGAATAGGAAGGAGGCAATAGCATTTATTATCTGGGTTAAAGTTTCAGGTAAAAAAAATGTAGTCTGCAATGATGTGTCTGTCTTTAAACTGCACTGTTCAAAAGAAATGGAAATGGGCTATGTAGTCATTGATGGATAAAATCTGCTTAGAATAACAAATTAATGCCTATGAAGCAGAGCTTTTTATTGTTTTGTGGCTTCTGTCTAGTTGCCTTATGTGATGCTACTTATGAAGATTAAACAACTGTTAATTATTTATCATAATATCAGTACTGCAGGAGCCAGAAATTATCATGAGAAATTTATGTATTGATTAGTTTATTCTTTAATTAATGCAGTCATTCTTTCAATAAATATTTGAGTGCCTATTTTGTGTCAGAGAGTGAGAAAGAGTATGCTAGTGATAAAAGGATGAAAAAAATATGATATGCATGTATGTTTGCAAAGAGACAAATGTCATGAAGGGAATGTACATGGCCCTGTGACGTTATGTAATAAAATGACCTGATCTAGATTGGAAAGAGAAGGTAGGCTCCCTGAGGAGGTGATGACTAAGCCGAGATCTGAAGTATGAATAGAAACAACTAGGTTAAGCACAGGGGCACGCAAAAGTTTTAGAACGTTGCATTGAGAAGCAATTGCAAGTGCCCAGTCCCTGTGCTCTCAGGAGCATGTCCTATTCAAAGATTGAAAGTTGGGTGTAGAATGCGCAAAGAGATGAAGAAGGATGAGGCCACAGTGCTAAGGATGGGCCATGCAAGTCTGTGTAAGCCAAAGGGAATTCAGAGAAAGAAGAAGCTGTCGTGTGATTTTAAACTGGAGATGGTTTTCATTACAATTTAAGAGGCAGAGATATGGGAGTGGGGGGTGGGCAGACAGAGAGCTGCCATCTACTGATTTAGCTCCCAAATGCTCATAATGGCCAGGGCTGAGCCAGGTTGGGATGCAATCCTGGTCTCCCACTGGATTGTAGGGACCCAGTTATTTGGGCCATCACTATTGCCTCCTAGAGAGCACTTTAGCAGGAAGCTGGAGGCAGGAGCTGGAGGTGGGTCCTGAACCCAGGTACTCCAGCAGGGGATGGAAGCATCGTCAGTGGTGTCTTCCTGCTATGCCAAATGCCCACCATCCCTTTAATATTGTTTTTAGTTGAGATGCAAAGATGCAGAATCAGTTTCTCTCTCTCTCTCTCTCTCTCTCTCTCTCTCTCTCTCTCTCTCACACACACACACACACACATACACATGAGAGAGAGTGAGGGAGGGGGAGAGAGAGATACTATTCACCAGTTCACTCACCAAATGCCTGCAACAGATGTGGCTGGGAGGTGGACAAAAACCAGGAGCAGGAAACTGGATCCAAATCTCCCACGTGGTTGCCAGGCACCTGATTACTTGAGCTGTTACTTGGTGCTTTAGGGTCCATCCTAGCAAGAAGCTTCAAAAGGGAGTCAGAGTTGGGACTCCAATGTAGGATGCAGTTGTCTTAACCAGCACCTTAACCATTCGACAAAATACCCACCTACTCAGGGCATGATTTTGCAAAGTCAACACTTATGTAGTGTTCTGAACAGGTTGAATAGATTCAAATGAATGTCTTAAAACTTTAAGAGACTTCTGTAGACATAGGAGAGAGCTGTTAGTAGTCTGCTTCATGTGGAGAGAATGGAAACAGAGGGAAGCAGACAAATTTGAGAGATAGTTGAAAGTAAAATTAATAGAATTTTAAGGTAGATTAGGTGTGTGGAATGTTGGAGAAAAGAGATGACAAGGATATTTGGGTTCTGATTTGATTAACCTGATAGGTGATGTCAGGAAAGCAGAGGGGTATATTAAATTTCCTTTTTAATGAGAGAGATGTAAGACGTTTAACTCTCTATGGGAAGGATGTTGTTGAAGGAGGAGTAGTGGAGTTTTGAGATGAGTAGAGAAAGTTTGAAATAAGTGAGTGGAAGAATTCATAAGAAAAATAATAAAATTGCTGGGTAGTTGGGAGATTCTTTTAAGCTGATGATAGTGAATTTATAGTAAAACCAAGCCACTCAAATGTACAACTTTCTTGAGCAGTTCTTAACATATGCATAAAGAAAGCTGATAATTGAATGAGGATTTTATATAAATGAAGAAACACCTATGCTGAGGAATTCAGGGTGTTGATGCTATTAAATTATAGAGTTGTATAAGAAAGGAAGTAGAGAATAAAGATGGCTAATAAACAGGGAAAATATATGTATCATTAAGTAGAGGTTTCTTAAATTTGGATATTGGATTTGTGGTAATGGTAAGTCATTGAACTTGGTAAGAGAAGAGGACAGAGCCAGATAGCAGGATGGTTCAGTTCAAAACTTCGGGGCTACAAAGAGTTTTAGCACATGACATATATCAGGTTATGATCATTATAATTGGTGTCTGAGGAGAAATGGAAATTTTGATGAAGAATTGGTGAAGAAACTCTGAGACCAGTTTATTGAAGGATCATTCGCACGGCTGTCACAGAGGGTGATGGTAAATTTTAAGTGAGGTTGGATTTGAGCAATATTAAGCTATGTAAAGTAATAATTTTGAGTTCTCTGTTCTCATGGAGTATTAATTGACATCAATCCATATAAAACATAACTAATTCATTTCTCAGTATAACAGATACATGACAACTGACCATTAAATATTAAATTTTAATATGTGTATCTGCATCTTACCCATTTGGTATAATGTATTGTCAAAATGAGAACTGTGCATCAGCTAGGTATCCATATTGATACTAGTCTTGAGGTCCCTTAGTATGAAATTCTGTTCTCAAACATATTACACACACATACACACACACAAAAACACGTGTGTTTGTATCTGTTGACTTTTATTCCTGTATAACAACTTACTCCAAAACTGTGGATAACAACAACCACTGTTTGTTTTTGAGTCCCTGGTTCTTGGGTGGTTCTGTTGATCTGGGCTTGGTTTGGCTCATCGTAACTAAGTTTACTAATGCATCTATTGTCAGCCACCCAGTTGGCTGGTGCGTGCCTGGTTTAAGATGGTTGGAATTGATGACCCAAACAATCTTTCATCCTTCAGAAGCTTAGAGGGTCTTGTTCACATGACAGTCCAGGTGGTCTCTGAGATCATGAGTGGAGGTGTGCAAGGCCCTTTGATGTCTAGGCTTGGAGCTGGCACAACAGAATTTATGCCACATCCTGTCAACCAAAATAAGTCACAAGGCCGGTCCAAATTCAAGACGTTTGATGAAAAGTTACAACTCTTATTGCTAAGGGGTATAGGGAAGTCATTACAGCTATCAAAAAATCTACTATAATATTCTGTGTGTGAGAATGCTCTATCCACCCCCAGGTAATTTTCATGCATCCTTAAACAAGAAAGGCCTTTGATCACCCTTTTCCTGTTTATAACACAATGAAGGGAAGAAAATAGGAGTTAATATTGGCATAACAGCTACCTACTATTATTAGTGATGACCAAGTGAGGGAATTTATTTGCATTTTTCTGGATACGTCATTGTGGGATACTATTCTTATGCCCAAAACATCTTAACATCTTTTTAATATGTGAATCCACAGAATAACTCGAAGAGTTAATAGCAGAACAATGTCTCTTGGATATTTTTCCTGATGCTGTTATAGCCTGAGGGACTTGTCAAGTAAAGAAATTGGCTAGAAAGGTGGGAGGCTGGTGACTGAAAGTTCTCCATTAACCCTGCTGTGTTCTATTATGCATTTGAGATGTTTGATACTCTCCTCCACAGTGGAACCCCAGGGATTTGTGTACCAAAAGCTCAGAGGTTGGGCTAGAAGCAGAAAGCCACTAGAGTGCAAAGGAGGGCACAGAGAATTGGAAAGGTTGGGGTAAAATGAAGCAGAAAATGAATGACCAGATAAGACTAGAGGAAAGTACATCAAAAAATTGTTACAAAAAAGGTGGGAATACAGAAGGAGGACATGTTTTGAAGAATCATCTCTGAAAGTATCCAGTATTACACAGTAAACAAAATTAAAATTGTCTACAAGGAATTGTATGCAATTTGTGGCCCAGTCTAAATGATACAAGGGCAGTCGTGAAACAAAGAAAATCATAATTTTAGATACAATATCAGATATGACACCCCCACCCCTGCATTTTTTAAAAGATTTATTTATTTTACTTGAAAGTCAGAGTTACATAGAGAGAGAAGGAGAGGCAGAGAGAGAGAGAGAGAGAGAGAGAGGTCTTCCATCTGCTGGTTAACTCTCCAACTGGCTGCAATGGTCAGAGCTATACCAATCCAAAGCCAGGAGCCAGGAGCTTCTTCTGGGTCTCCCATGTGGGTGCAGGAGCCCAAGGATTTGGGCCATCTTCTGTTGCTTTCCCAGGCCATATCAGAGAGCTGGACAGGAAGTGGAGCAGCTGGATCTCAAACCAGTGTCCATATGGGATGCCAGCACTGCAGGCGGTGGCTTTACCCACTACACCACAGTGCTGGCCCCCGCATCCCTGCATCTTATGATGAGTAGGAAATCATTAATTGCAATCATGTACTGTGTTGAAATGTTAACATAACAACACTGGGTTCCCTAAATAGAAAGAAAAACACACCATTTCTAAGTGTACATCTCAAAGAATTTTCATCAAGTCAATACATTAGTAATTAGCAGCCATATTAGGAAATGAATATTATAAGAACCCACAAAGCTTCGTCCTACCCTTCATAGTTACTGTCTCTTTCCCCAAAAAGGGAGGCATTATCTTCTTTTCGAACTTCATGGGATAGTTCTGCTTGCTTTTGAACTTTCATAAATGAACTTTTCATTCATAAATGGAATCAAGTGATACTTGTATATACTCCTTTTTGTCTGGTTTCCTTAACTCAACTTTTTTTTTTAGATTCATTCCTTTTTTTTTTTTTTTTGACAGGCAGAGTGGGCAGTGAGAGAGAGACAGAGAGAAAGGTCTTCCTTTGCTGTTGGTTCACCCTCCAATGGCCGCCGCGGCCAGCGGTGCTGCGGCCGGTGCACCACGCTGATCCAAAGGCAGGAGCCAGGTGCTTCTGCTGGTCTCCCATGCGGGTACAGGGCCCCAGCACTTGGGCCATCCTCCACTGCACTCCAGGGCCACAGCAGAGAGCTGGCCTGGAAGAGGGGCAACCGGGACAGAATCCGGCGCCTTGACCGGGACTAGAACCCGGTGTGCCGGCACACCAAGGCGGAGGATTAGCCTATTGAGCCGTGGCGCTGGCTAGATTCATTCTTATTATTGAGTATAATTATGGTGTGTTTGTTTATTATTGGATAGTGCTCTATTGAGTGAATGTGTAATAATTTACACATTATATATATAATGTGCATATATATTATATAATATATATGGTAACTCCAGCTATGGTCCAGGTTACCCACAGTAGAATTGACTAGGTGAAAATTTGGATTTTTTCAATTTTAGGTATTTTGACACATATTTAAATCAAGTCATTTCTGTTTAAATTTTGATTGTTAATGGTTGCATTACATTCTCTTTGATCCAAAATAATGGCGAATAATATTTTCCCAATAAAGAAAACTTACTGGCTTATACATTACTCATTTCGAATAAGAGTTTCTCATTTGACAAGTAGATGGAGGGACAAATTCAGAAGTGGAACTTGGGGATTGTTTTTGGGAGCAGGACGTAGTTTGCATTATTGCTGTGCAGAGTCATAGTGGGAAATGACCTGGCAATTTAGACAGAAATGGTGTGTGGGTGTTGAAGTCCTCCAGAAAGGATTGTGCTTACTTTGATGTCCATGATGAGCCCATGGAAGATTTGCTGAGTACCATTTTTTTTTAGGAGGATCAATGTTGCAGTCGCTACTTAGGAGGGATGGGGTAGGGACCGAGAGACTGCCCAACACTTACTTGTTGTGGGCAGTGCACATGAACAGAACCTGAAGGATCAGCCGAGTGATGCTTCCCTTCATCGTGACTTTGGACAAGTTGCTTAACCTGGCTCTACTCCGGTATCCTCATAGGAACAGTGAAGCCAGCAGTCCTGCTGATGTGAAAATGAGAAGAGTTGTTGTATGTTAGAGAACAGCATGCTGTCCAGAGTTCCGGGCCTCCACAGACCCGCACTGTGGGACATACTGGGACTGAGGGGAGTGGGGTGGGCTAGATATCTAACTTCCTTCGTTAAATCAGGCAGAGAATGCCTGTATGTAAGCCAGTGTTTCAGGTATTACTAAACTTATTTAAAGAACACCGTGTAGTCTAGGTGTGGTGAGTTTCAGAGCAAGCAAAGGTTCTAGAGCCAAAACCTGTATTTCACTATCATCCACCTCTGACTGGGAGTATAAATCAAATAAAATCAGATAACTTCTGTGGGCCATGTTTTAATGATACCTACCACATAGGATTGTTTTGAAGATTAAGTTAGTTACTGCACAGAGAAAACACATAGAATAAAAAACAAATGAATTCCTGCCTTTTGCAATAAAATGGACGCAACTAGAAACCATTATATTAAGTGAAATGAGTCAGTCCCCAAAAGACGGATACCATATGTTTTCCCTGATCTGTGGTAACTAACAGAGTATGTAAAATGTAATGTATAGGAGTGAATAGATGTTCTGAGATTTGAGGATTGTTTATAGCCTTTGTCTCTACTGTTGAGGAGCAGTGTTTTTTTTCCCCCATTCTATTTGTTGAACTCTTTACTTAGTGTAGGGTTAGTCTTACGAGTATAAAGTAAACTGAAAACAGATCTTTGTAAAAATCAAGAGTGGTAATAGGAGAGAGAGGAGGAAGAAGGTTGGGAGGATGGGCAGGAGGGAGAGGGGTAAGGTGGGGAGAGTCACTGTGTTCCTTAATCTGTATATATGAAATGCATGGAATCTGTATACCTTAAATGAAGTTAGGAAAAGAAGAAAAAGAAGAATACTCGGCATATGGTTAATACTCAATATTACTATCACCTTGTCTGTCTTTTCCAAGTAGTGATGAGTGGTCTAGCTTTCTTGTTGGTTAACTGCATGACTGTGCATCACGTGGACTTATTGAAATCTTTGTTGCATTCTCTATTCTGGTAGCTCCAGCTGGGATCCAGGTTACCAGTGTGATCATCACCCATGAACTGTGTATATTAAATTGACTTATAATTCCTTATTCCAATATTGTTTTTTTCCCCAATTCTTACACATTTCTAATATTTGAGTTCTTTTTTGGGGGGGGGCAATATCTGTGTTATCAGGGTGACCTCTGCGGTCACTGGAGAGATGAAAGAGAATGTGTTTTTCATACTTAATGCCATACTCTATAAACACAACTCAAAGACACAGTGATTTTTTTTAATTTCTGCATTGGGCTGTTTAATCATATCAAAATCTCCAAAATTTACTCCCCATATTTGCTTGTCTTACAATATTTATTCTTTCATATATTGAATGGGTTGACAGCTTAACTTATTATACTGCGTCAGATTTGTCAGTGATATACTCTTCAAGGAGTGTTGAGTTTCCTGAGTTGTTATAAAATGCAAACAGCTTTATAACAAAGTGATAGTTGCTGTAATAGAGATGTGCAAAGAGTATATGATAGGGCTGGCACCGCGGCTCAAAAGGCTAATCCTCCACCTGTGGCGCCAGCACACCAGGTTCTAGTCCCAGTCAGGGCGCCGGATTCTATCCCGGTTGCCCCTCTTCCAGGCCAGCTCTCTGCTGTGGCCAGGGAGTGCAGTGGAGGATGGCCCAAGTACTTGGGCCCTGCACCCCATGGGAGACCAGGATAAGTACCTGGCTCCTGGCTTCGGATCAGTGTGGTGCGCTGGCCACAGCACGCCGGCTGTGGTGGCCATTGGAGGGTGAACCAACGGCAAAGGAGGACCTTTCTCTCTGTCTCTCTCTCTCTCTCACTGTCTACTCTGCCTGTCAAAAAATAAAAAAGAGCATATGATAGTACAGAAGAAGGACAGTGAATCCTCACAGTAGGGAAGAAGGTGAAGCTGTGATAATGGAGATGATGGGGCCGGGAGGAGACGTAAGGAAATGCAAAGAGGAGAGAGTGTTTATGAACCTAGCCATCAATAGGGTGGGAGGGAAGAATCCTCTAGGCTGAGGGAATGATTCACAAAGTAGCATGAAACCACATGGGCATGCAGGGACCTGTGAGTAGCTGACCCTTGCAGCAGGATGGAGCCTACAGAGGAGTTAGCGCAAGTGAGCCTGACCAGGGGAGCAAGAATCTGATGGCCCTTGCATGTCATAGTAGAGAGTCACTACTCAGTTCTGTGGGTGATGTGCTGACAAGGAGGGATTTTAGATCAGAAAGGGACATGAGTAGATAGATGTGCTTTTAAAAAATAGTAGGCTGGTAGCCTGAATAGTGTGATCTGTGAATTAGAGGAAGCAAGAGTACAAGGGATCTTCAAAAATGTCATGCAAGATGTGTAATATGAAAAAAAAAAAAAACCCTGTGCAGGGAATTCAATTTTTTTTTGCATCAAAATAAACCTATTATTTAATTTCATTTTTTTTCCATGAACTTTTTGAAGAACACATGCGAAGGTACTGTGGTTAATGTAGAGGATATTAGCATCACACAAGTGAGAAAACCAAATCATGAACTCATGACTTTGGCAGGGTCGCAGGATCAGAGAAGAGAGAATTACTAAGTAGGTACATTCTGAGCCCTGAGGCACTGTGAGTGGTGAGAACTCAGGATCTGAAAACCTACTGCAGATGCAGGAGAAGGGAGGGGCTGAGACTCAGTCCTAGGGCTGAGTGACTGGGTAGATAATGATAAAGAACTGAACTGGGGAGAGTGAAGGAGGATTACTGTTGCCTTTTGGAAACCTCTATAACCATGGGAAAATCCTTATGGAAGTGTGTAGCAGGAAATTGGCTAGTGGTTGGTGTCGCTCCCCCTCTTCGTGGAGGAGCGACACTGGACCCTGCCTAGGCTTCATATCCGAGTCACGGCACCATTATGTCGCTCCCCCTCTTCATGGAGGAACAACACAGGACCCTGCGCTGTTCTTTTGTCTGCTTGGCCCTCCCCGGGTTTGCTGCTGGTTCTTCCCGGGTTGGCTACCATCCCTTCCACCTCCGTGGAAGGGCAGGCCCCCCTGCCACTTTCCCCACTTCCGCGGGGGAGCGGCACACCGCTGGCCGGCTCTCTCGGGGGCTGCTCAGATGTTCCTCAAGTGTTCCTGGTGCATGTTGTCTCTCTCCTCCTTTATAGTCCTCTTCCACCAATCCCAACTCTGCTACCCACACACCGAGTACATTGCTCTCCTCCAATCAGGAGCAGGATCAGCTCCTGCAGGTCATCACTCAAGCTGGCGAGAGGCAGCTGCGTAGAAGTTGTTACTCCCTTCTCAGCGCCATATTGTGGGAGAGCAGATGCATAGAATAAGTCTTAATTCCAGTAACAGTCTAGTCCGAGTTGCTCCCCACAGTTGGAAACTCAGAGAGAGAGCTTTTTGGTTTGTGCTGAGAAGTGGACCTGTGCATTATACATGTGAAGATATTTCATTTTTGTACAATGCCACATTTTATTTGTTTTAATTCTTTTTGAAGAAATTTTATTCATACAAAAAGAACAGATTTTATGCATTCCACACAGTTCCAAGGAGACAAGCACACTTCCATCACTCCCATGCCTCCCCCAATGCCTTCCCCCCCTCCCCACTCTTCATCAGTTTTTGCAAAGCAATCATGTTAATCCACTCTATATTCAGAGGCTTAATTAACCCCTAATAACAATATTCAACAAGTAAAAAGTAGGGAGACCACAGTTCCACATTATTATAAACAAGAGCTAAAATAACAATCATATTCCAAAAGGACCATTTAATTCCTATACATATTTTGGTATTCTGTATGTGCCACATATGATATTTATGTTTTTGAGACTGGCTTTTTCAACTAAGCATAATAGTTTCCAGTTATATCAAATTTGCTTCAGAAGACAGGACTTCATTCTTCTTATGGCTGAGTAGTAATCCATAGTATATAATTACCACATTTTCTTTATCCAGTCATCAGTTAATGAACATCTGTGTTGATTATACATCTTAGCTGTTGTGAATTGAGCTGCAATAAACATGGGGCTACAAATAACTCTTTCAAATGCGGATTTCATTCCTTTGAGTAAATTCCCAGAGTGGGATGAGTAGGTCTGGGAAGAACATCGTTCGTATTTGATTGGGATCACATTGAATCTGTAAATTGCTTTTGGTAGTATGGACATTTTGATAACCAATCTATGAACATGGGAGTCTTTTTGCATTTTTTGGTGTTGTCTTCTATTTCTTTAATGTTTTGGAATTTTCATTGTAGAGATCTTTCACATCCTAACTGATTCATTGTGATGCAATGATTTTGAACAGCCCTTGTCTTGACTGTTGAGGAGCAGTGTTTTTTGTGTTTTTGTTTTTGTTTTTGTTTCATTTTTTCTTCATGCATTATATTATTTGTTGAACTCTCTACTTAGTGTAGGGTTAATCTTATAAGTATACAGTTAACTGAAAATTGATCTTTGTAAAATATAAGAATGGGAAAGAGAGAGAGAGGAGGAAGAAGGGTGGGAGTATGGGTTGCAGGGAGGTAGGATGGGAAGAATAACTATGTTCCTACATTTGCATATATGAAATGCATGAAGTTGTGTTACTTAAATAAAATTTAAAAATTTATTTCAAGGTATTTATTTTTTTGTTGCTATTGTGAATGAGACTGATCTTAGAAGTTCTTTCTCAGACATGGCATTGTTTTTTAACATAAATGCTATCATTTTTTGTGTGTTGATTCTATATCCTGCTAACTTTACCAAACTCTCTTATTGGTTCCAATAGTCTCTTAGTGGAGTCTTTTAGTTTCACTCTTTATATGATCATGTCATCTGCAAACAGGGATAATTTGACTTCCTCTTTTACAATTTGTATTCCTTTGATTTCTTTTTCTTGCCTAATCACTTTGGCTAAAATTTCCAGAACTGTATTGAATAGCAATGGTTAATATGGGCATTCTTGTCTGGTTCTAGATCTTAGTGCTAATGCTTCCAGTTTTCCCCATTCAGTATGATACTAGCACTGGGTTTGTCATATAATGCCTTTATTGTGTTGAGGAATGTTCCTTCTATACCCAGTTTCCTTAAGGTTTTCATCATGAAAGGATGTTGTGTTTGATCAAATGCTTTCTCTGCATCTATTGAGCTAATCATATGGCTTTCATTCTTCAGTTTGTTAATGTGCTATCTCACATTTATTGACTTGTGTATGTTTAACCATCCCTGTATACCAGGGATAAATCCCACTTGCTCTGAGTGATTGATCTTTCCTGATGTGTTATTGAATTCAATTAGCTAGTATCTTGTTGGGGATTTTTGCATCTATGTTCATCAGGATATTGGTCTATAGTTCTTTTTCTTTGTCATATCTTTTTCTGGTTTTGGAATTAAGGTGATGCTGTCCTCAAAAAAGGAATTTGGGAGGATTTCCTCCCTTTAAATTGTTTTGAGTAATTTGAGAATTTTTGGAATTAGTGCTTCTTTGCAAGTTTGGTAGAATTCAGCAATGAAGCCATCTGATCCTGGGCTTTTCTTTGTTGGGAGGGATTTTTTTTTTTTGACAGGCAGAGTGGACGGTAAGAGAGGTAGAGACAGAGAGAAAGGTCTTCCTTTACCGTTGGTTCACCCTCCAGTGGCCGCTGTGGCCAGTGCACTGTGGCTGGCACACTGCACTGATCCGAAGCCAGGATCCAGGTGCTTCTCCTGGTCTCCCATGTGGGTGCAGGGCCCAAGCACTTGGGCCATCCACCACTGCACTCCCGGGCCACAGCAGAGAGATGGCTTGGAAGAGGGGCAACCGGGACAGAATCCAGCACCCCGGCCGGGACTAGAACCCTGTGTGCCAGTGCCACAGGTGGAGGATTAGCCTATTGAGCTGCGGCACTGGCGGGAGGATTTTTATTACTGATTCAGTCAATCTCTGTCTTGGTTAATGGTCTGTTAATGTTTTCTTTGTCTTGATGACTCAATTTTGGTAGATTGTATGTGTTCAGAAATCTATCTGTGTCTTCTATATTTTCTGATTTTTGGCATCTAGCTGTACATAGCCATTCCTGATGATTCTTTTTATTTCTGTGGTGTCTGTTATTATACCTCCTTTTTTATATTTGATTTTATTAATTTTGGGCTTCTCTTTCCCCCTTTTTTGGTTAGGTGGGCCAGTGTTGTGTCACTATTGTTTATTTTTTAAAAAAAGCAGCTCTGCTGGCACTGCGGATCAATAGGCTAATCCTCTGCCTTGGGGCGCCGGCACACCGGGTTCTAGTCCTGGTCAGGGAGCCAGATTCTGTTCCGGTTGCCCCTCTTCCAGGCCAGCTCTCTGCTGTGGCCAGGGAGTGCAGTGGAGGATGGCCCAAGTGCTTGGGCCCTGCACCCCATGGGAGACCAGGAGAAACACCTGGCTTCTGCCTTCAGATCAGCGTGGTGCGCTGGCCGCAGTGTGCCGGCCACAGTGGCCATTGGAGGGTGAACCAACGGCAAAGGAAGACCTTTCTCTCTGTCTCTCTCTCTCACTGTCCACTCTGCCTGTCCAAAAAAAAAAAAAAAAAAAGCAGCTCTTCCTTTCACTGAGTTTTGTATCCTTTTGTTTATTTCTTCTCTAGGTTTAATTATTTCTTTCCACCTACTAATTTTGGATTTGTTGTTGTTTAAATAGGACCATAAGACATATTGATAGAGCATTTATTTGATGCCTTTCCAATTACTTGATGTAGCACCAATTGCTATAAACTTCCTTCTTAATACTGCTTTTGCTGTATTCCATAAGTTTTTTATGCTGTGTTGACATCTTCATTTGTTTCTAGGAATTTTTTGATTTCTCTTTTGATTACCTCTATGACTCACTGTTTTCAGGAGTATGTTGTTCAGTCTCCATGTATTTGTATATGTTCTAGAGATTTCTTGAGTTGTTAATTTTCAGCTTCATTCCATTGTGGTCAGAAAAGATACATGGTATGATTTCAATTTTTTGGAATTTAAAGCTGAGACTTGCTTTATGGCCTAGCACATGGTCTATCCTAGAGAAAGTTCCATGCACTCATGAAAAGAATGTGTATTCTGTAACTGCAGGATGAAAGGATCTGTAGATACCAGTTAGATTCACTTGGCCCATAGTGGTAGATTAACTCTGTTGTTTCTTTGTTGATCTTTTGTCTGGTTGATGTGACCATTGATGTTAGTGGGATGTTGAAGTCCCGCATTATTATTGTATTGGAGTCTATCTCGCTTTAGATCCATTAACATTTGTTTAAATAGCCTGGTGTCCTGGTATTGGATGCATAATATTTATTATGGCCACATCTTCCTATTGAATCCATCTGTTAATCATTACATAATGCTCTTATTTATTTTAATAGTTTTTGTGTTGAAAGTCTATTTTTTATATTAGGATGGCTATACCTACTTGTTTTTGCTTTCCTTTAGTGTGCAATATCTTTTTCCATCCTTTTACTTTTAGTCCATGTGCATTTTTGTTGGTGAGGTTTGTTCGTTGTAGGCAGCTTATAGATGGGTCTTATTTTTTAAATCCATTCATCCAGTCTGTATCTTTTAGTGGGAGAAGTTAGGCCATTTATATTCAGGGTTATTACAGATAAGTAATGACTTGTTCCTACCATTTTTCAATAAATATTTCTATTGTTTGCTTTGGATTTCCTGTGTACTTTTACTAGGAGATTTTCTGCCTTCACATTCTTTCATAATGATGACTGTTATTTTCTATTTCTTGTGTATCATATCCTTAGGAATCATTTGTATGGCTGGACAAATTGTGGCAAATTTTTTCAATTTGTTTGTTTTAGAAGGTCTTTATTTTACCTTCATATATAAATGAGAGCATTGCAGGGTACAGTATTCTGGGTTGACAGTTTCTTTCTTTTAGGACTTGGACTATTTCTCTTTATTCTCTCTTATCTGTAGGGTTTCTGATGAGAAATCAACTGTTAGTCTAATTTGGCATCCTCTGAAGGTAATCTGGCATTTCTTGCATGTATATTTTAGCATCTTTATGTTTTACTGTTGAAAGTTGGACTATGATGTGTTGTGGTGAAGATCTTTTTTGATTGTATCTATTAGGAGTTCTGTGTGCTTCCTGTACTTGGATGCCCCTTTGTTTCTCCAAATTTAGGATGTTTTCTTTTTTTATTTTGCTAAATAAGCCTTCTAATCCATTCTATGTTTCCACGCCTTCAGGAGGTCCTAAGATATGTACTTTTGGTTATTTGATAGTATCCCATAACTCTTGAACACTATTTTCAGTTATGCTAAACTTTCTTTCTTTCTTTCTTTTTTTTTGTCTATTTCAAGTATTCCCAAAGATTTGTCTTCAAGGTTGGATATTCTTTCTTCTCTCTCATCAAGTCAGTTCTTGAGGTTTTCCACTCTGTTTTCTGTTTGATATATTGAATTATTCTTTTCTAATATTTCTGTTTTATTTCTCTTCAAAATCTCCTTCTCTTGGTAAAAATTTTCATCTCTATCATGTATGAATTTCTTTTTCTGTGCATCTGTTTTCAGAGAAAAGAATTCAAGTGGAAATAACTTTACTTTGTTCTATTTATAAAAAATTTTTATTTGTTTGAAAAGCTGAGGGAGACAGAAAGAGAGATCTCCCATTTGTCGATTCACTCCCCGAATGCTTGCAACAGGGTAACAGATGGGAACAAAACCGCGAGCTGGAATGTGGGTGGCTGGGACCCAAATACTTGAGACATCACCTGCTGCCTCCCAGGGTGTACCATTGCAGGAGGCTGGAATCGGGAGCAGAGAGGCTTGAAACAAGCCCTCCTGGGTGGGATGCAGGAGTCCCCAGTGGACTCAGCCTCTGTGCCAATGCCTGTTCTTTCTATGCAGTAAACATAAATCCTACAATTTCTTCACAAACTTGAGCTAACTAGAAAACAATATCTACAGCACTATTGTTTTCATTTTTAAATTGAATTCTGAGTTCCTCATGCGTTTCAGAGCAGAAGCAAAGCATGTTTATGTTAATGTCCCCAGAGTTTAACTCAAAGCCCAGCATATCAAAGTGCTCAATAAATACTTGTTTTTGTATTTCTTTTTCACGACTACCCAGTTCCATTTGTGAGGCTTTCTTGTTCTCTTTAATCCTCCTACCTTTCAACATCACAGGTCACCAGATTACAGCAGTTTGTCATTTACGCTTTACTAATCCTACTCTTTTTAACTGCCTTTTCTTCCAAGTGTTCAAGTGAGATGAGAATTTATCTTAAGTCTGCAGTGGAAGCCACAGCAGTTGAGGGTTACATTTGCTGTAGAGACCAATCTAAGAAAAGTGACGTTGAGGCAGAAAGCAAGCTAGCAGAATAATTCTGCAGCCTTTCTACCTCCAAAAGATCTTTTGTTTCTATTACTTTGTTCTCTTTAAAATTTTTCTTCTGAAAAATGTTCAAAGTGTAGTACTATTAGGGTCCGGTATCACAAAATCAATGCAGTCTTGACCTTGTTCACCTAGCCATGTCACAACTGGAGTCTTGTTAATGGCGCACACATTCTACTGCACCAACCAATGTGTACCTGATGATCAGAACCAAGCTCAGAGTTCAGTTGGACTCCCTGTCCACCCCCTGGGAGTCAGAATTAGCAGTCAGGGATTAGATTTGTTTTGGAGGTGATGATCAGATGAGAGTCTCCCTGGATCACCGCTCTATCTTTCCTCCTTGCCTATTCTGGGATTTGCCCCAGGAATGCATTTGTCCTCCCTCCTCAGGTGAACCGTCATATGCTTCCAAAACCGTAACTATGGGACTTTTGTTGACTGAAGAAAAGCCATACTATGCTTTCATTTGGATAATGCTTTATTTGGCATTTTTTAAAAAGCTTCTCTACGTATTATGAATTTTGTTGCTGCTCTTTTCTTTGTTGCTGGAGGGAGATTGGATTTCCTGGGCTATGCACCCATTCTAGGTTCAACTCTGTTCGCTTTTTCCAAGCTCTGCAAATTTAGTGCTTATCCTGATGGTGGCAGGTGGTAGTGGGATCAGCCATGATATTTTCTCATTCTTCCCATGTGCACAGAAATAGTTTCTATTTGCTTGTCAGTAAGACGCTGCTTCCTTTTCCTGAAGTTTTGCTGTTTGTAGCTATTTTAAAGTAAGAAATAAAAAAAGAAAAGTTTCAGAGCAAGGAAAAAATTTTGTAGGGAGAAGAAATAAAAGGTTGGACTCTGTTATTCCTATTTCTGCACTCTGTGCATGTTGCATTGAGAAGTTTTCTCCTTTGGTTATTCAGTTTTCCCTCTGTGCCATTTAGGTGTCTGCTTTAATAGACCATTGTTTTATCTAATCATCCATAAATAGCCTATCTCTGGATGTGAAAGAATCTCCATTTTTAATAAAATGATTGTCAGTTCAGCTTTTTCTCTTAAGTCAGAGCTATGTCATGGGCGTGTTCTTAGTCTACAAATGAGTGACCGAGTTCATGATGGTGAGTCATTGTATTGTTTCCCCAGCCTGTTTCTGTTCTGAAAGTGTCGTTTTTTCCTTTCATTCAGGGAATCAGCAGTCTGTTCAGTTCTTTAAAAGTGGTGCGTCTCTTACGACTGGGCCGTGTGGCTCGGAAGCTGGACCATTACCTAGAATACGGAGCCGCGGTCCTCGTGCTGTTGGTGTGCGTGTTTGGACTGGTGGCCCACTGGCTGGCCTGCATCTGGTACAGCATTGGAGACTATGAGGTCATCGATGAAGTCACCAACACCATCCAGATCGATAGCTGGCTGTACCAGCTGGCCTTGAGCATTGGGACTCCCTATCGGTACAACAGCAGTGCGGGAATATGGGAAGGAGGACCCAGCAAGGACTCGCTGTATGTGTCCTCACTCTACTTTACCATGACAAGCCTTACAACCATAGGATTTGGAAACATCGCTCCTACCACAGATGTGGAGAAGATGTTCTCAGTGGCAATGATGATGGTTGGCTGTAAGTATCTCTTCTTTTCCTATTTAAAAAGGGCTGCTCTTGGCGATTTTCTTGGCTCCCATCTCTGATACGATTAAAATGAACTAATGTGTCATCAGAAAGGCGTTTAACCCATTTCATTTGCAATTGATTTAGTTTTAATTCAGCCTTAGAAAGTAAAAATGCAAATAATAGATTTTACTCTTTAAAATGGATTAGCATGTGAAAAACAGTGTGGATAGGGTGGTCCAAACTCAGAATGGAAACTCTGCCATTTAATCCTGTTATTCATAGTTGTGCCTGGCAGAGCTCTCCCGAAGAATGTCTAGACAGGCAGCGTCTGGCATGTTCCATAGGTCTCCTTGGCATTGGATTCAATTAGTTCCAAAAAAACCATACAGAATCTGATGTGAGATACATAGGTTAGAAAATATTCTTTGAAAGATTTATTTATTTATTTTGAAAGTCAGAGTTACAGAGAGAGAAAGAGAGAGAGAGAAAGAGAGAGTGTGAGAGAGAGAGATTCTGTCTACTGATTCGCTCCTCAGATGGTTGCAATGGCCAGCACTAGGCCAGGCCAAAGCCAGGACCCAGGAGCTTCATCTGAATCTCCCACATGGGTGGCAGGGGCCCAAACTCTTGGGCCATCTTCTGCTGCTTTATGCAGGCCATTAACAGGGAGCTGGATTGGACGTGGAGCAGCTGGGACATGATTCGGCACCCATATGGGGCACTGGTGTTGCAGGTGGTAGCTATACTTTAGCTCTTACAAAATATTTTAATTAATAACTGAATTCCTGAATAAAACTTGATCTGCTTGATCTTGGGATACATTTTTATATAGTTTTTTTACCGTTAAGACTAGTAAGAACTCTCTAGGTTGACTGTGTGCCTAGTGGAGAGAATGAGAAGATTAGTAAATAGCCCACTTGGCAGTGACAGGTGTTTGGGGTTTAGCGTGCATCTCTGAGTGCCACATGCCTTCATCTTGGAAGCAGAGGGTCCCACGCAGGAGTCCAAAACCATGTTCTCTGCACTCACACTGAGACTGAATGGCCTGGGAAGGCCAGAACATTAGAATAACATTAAGAACATTTTTTTTATTTTAAAAAATATTTATTTGAAAGGCAGAGTTAGAGAGAGAGAGAGAGAAAGAGAGAGAACTTGGGCCATAGAATGTCAGCATCCTGGATCTGAGCAGGCCAGTTTCAGAGTTCCAAATGTCTGAAAACTGCTGGAGCCTCGGCAGGAGCAGTAGTTTTGCATCCGTCTCTGGTACTCCCTCATGTGACGCAGCAGCAAGAATGCACAGGTGCTGTCTGTCAGTTCGAGCTTGAAATTGGTGGGAGAGTGGGGATTCCAAGTGTTGTCTGCTCCAGAGGCTTTCGGGAAGAAAATGTTCTCACAAACACATGGAAATTCCAGTGATTACTTAATTTATTTTTTATGTACTTACATACAACGAGTGACAAGATATATTGCCAAAATGTTTTGCAGATTCAAGAAGACAGCAATGTGTCAGCTTACTATTTAACAAATTTTTTTTTTTAAATATTTGTGGTGGGGGGAGAAGAGAGAGAGAGAGAGAGAGAGAGAGAGAGAATATGAGAATCTTCCATCCCTGAGTTCACCTTATCTTGGTCTCTGGTGAAGATACCTGCCAGGAAAGTGAACACTCTCAGAGTGTTGTGGGAGCCCTGGTGAGCCTAACTATCCTGTCTTCCTTTGTGGATGTAGCTGGGCTGCCACAACCTTACATTTGTCTCTAGGCTTTTTGTTATAAGTTCTAAGAAGATAGTGGAAGTATCAACAGTCCTTTCTCCAATTGCTTTGTATCATCTGCTTTCCAAATCTACCTGTGTTGGAAATTTTCACATAGATTCGGTTGAGTTTTCAAAGCTTCGTTAGATTCAGAGTTGGCTGCATCCCTTCTCTGTTTCATGTATGGGTAATTGCACTTGGTCAATCTAGATGTCTTTCTCTTTCTTTTTCATCTCTGCAGTTCTCTTGATTTAAAGATGAAGAGCTGGTTTTAAAGTTGGTCTTTTTTCTTCCCTGAGTTTCTTCTACTTCCTTTCAACACCTGAGCCGTAGTTATCTATTTACATTCTGACGTCTTGCCTGTTGACTTTGGTTTCTCTTTTATGCTTCTGAATAAGTCAGGTTTTTATAGTCAGACCATTCCAGGGAGAGGCCTGTTAGTGTCCTTCCTAGTCCTTGGGTTCTTGGTAATTTCAAGGCATATTTCATTTGAAACAACCCCAGCATATTAAAGGAATCTATCTAGACTCATGAAGTACTGTAGTAACTTTGTGTAATTGCAAAATTTATTAGGTACACATACAAAAAATATCAACCAAATGTCGACATTGTAGCTGTTTGTAATCTTCATAACATGTTTTACTCTATACGAATACCAAGGAAAACCAATAACAACAAACCACTCGTGTTATCAGAACTGTGTGTGGTATCTGCCATAGCCAGGGATTTAGTGTTGTGTGTGTGTGTGTGTGTGTGTGTGTGTGTTAGGGGTGGGCAGTGCAGGAGGGAAGGATTAAAGAAAAGAGTGAGAAAAAAATAGAAATATTTTTGCTTTCAGCTGTGGGATTCAGGTCAGTCTGTGCTAGCTTTGTGGGGTGCACCATTTGTGAAAATGTATATTGGTAAGTTGATGGAGATACCCACTACAGCTACTTTATAGAGAAAAAAAAAATCACTACTTGTACATAATAGCCTCTTTCTTGGAGAAAGTCATCTGAAATTTCCATGCTTTCCAGCAAAATGCAGGAGTCTCAGTGGCCGCCATCCTGTCATGGCCTTTCCTGTCTGATTCAGAGGCTCTTGCCACCTTAACGCTAAATTGCTTGTGCGTTCTGTCTAGGAATTTGGCCTCAAAGTTCTCCCTCTTGATATCAGATGAATCTTGCAAAGTATTATGGCTGTGATTCTCCCCTCCCATCTCAGTCGTTTGATTGTGGCCTCCAGATTTCTCCCGAGAGCAGGACCACAGGTAGTTCTTTGTCTGCTATCTGGACATCTCTTCAACTTGAGTCTTTGCTTCCCACACTTGCCCAGTGTGGAGAAGCCTGGTCAGATTCCCACGCAGGAAGGGCTGCTTGGTTCTTGGGCACACCTCTGCGTTCTGCACGGCAGATTTTCCCCTTCGTGGCTTGGCAGCCTTTATGCCTCACATGACCTCCGTAGCTCTGCGACAACCATTACTTCCCCATCGTAGTAGTGCCCTACGCATTGCTCTGTGCCTGTCCACTCGCGAATGAATCCAGCTGCTGTGCTGACATTCACAGAATTCACTACCGAAGGACTCTGTGACATGGAATATTTTCTCGATGTAGTTCAACAGCAGTTGCGGAAAATAGCATGTAATTTTCTTTTTTTTTTAGATCAAGATGTGGGTAATCTCTTTGCTAATTTGCTCAGTAAATACTTAATGATGCCTTCTTGAAATATTTTCTAATCCATTTCATTTACATAATCTTATTATTGAGCCCTTAATAATATTCTATTTTCCAAAGATTAGCAGACTGACTAATTTTGCTGCTACTCAGAAAGTACCTTAGTATACTGATGATTTGTTTTGATGGCTATGAAACAAAGGAATATGAATACGGAATTTTTCTAACATGATTATCCTCTTGTTAATATACTTTTATGAAACCTCTTCTAAGGATTCATCAAGAAAACAATTATTTAGTTATTTCTTTATTACTAAATTATCACATAAATCATCTTTCATTTGAATCCAGTCATATAAAGAACTCCACATTTGCATCTTTTATTACAATTAAAAAGAAACATATAAAATAAAAATGTGAGTTACACATAATTCTTTGCCATAAATAATTTATATTCAATCATAATTGCTCTCTCTCCAAATATGTGTTTATATTTGTTTTAATATCTACTTAATACATCATTAAACATGTAGACGGCATATGTCAAAAGGCTTCGAAGGTTGGATTTTGGGTTTTCATTTCACTTAAAAGCGTTGTTGCTCTTTCCGGCTTTAGTTTTTATGTTGATGCAGCCTGGCTAGTGTGATCTGTGATGATCAGAAACGGGCATCTGCTGTGATGCCAGGCAAACTGCATCTGAAGAAGTAAGACAAAGCAGAACCAAAAACTATAAATATGAAAATTGCAGAGTGTTAGTTGGTAGACAGGAAATCCAGTCATAATGATGCCAATTTGCAATTTTCAAATAGGATGTAATTGATGATAGCTTAAACAGTCTAAAAACTTGCTGTAATTGACTGGTACGGTTTATAGTGCAGCAGACAAATGGTTTAGCACATTTACAAGGATAGCAGGACCATCTGCCAGTGGGATGTGTGTGAAGGGAAATTTCAATCTCCTTGTGGGTGGTTAAGCACCACAAGGGAGCGTTTAGTTACACACTGGTCATCCAGCATCCTGCAGCGGAGACCAGTGCCACACAGCCTATCTTCAGGTCGATGAGCTCATTGAACATCCTCTGTGGGATTCTGATAGAAGCCACATGGAGATGATGCCTTCCCCCACCCCCCACCGGCTCTTCTCCATAGGAAGAGGAAGTAAATGTAAGACGGCGAGCCCCAGAGATTGGAAGGATACAGAACAAGTTGGGAGTACAGATCTCTGTGACCTTAGAGTCTTTAAATCTATGTGTGTTTCAGTTTTTTTTTTTTTCAGCTGTGAAATACAGGAGTTGAAATAAATGGCTTTTTAAGGTTCTATTCAAGGCTAACATTCTATAGGGCTGTAAGCCCAGGAGTGCAGTTATGTCACTGTCCATGGAATGGAGTTTGTTATTGGAGATGAGGTTAATATGGAAATGAGGTGGTGTTAGAATGATCCCAGGGCTTCTCAAGCCCAGGGCCTTCCTTGTTTTAGGGAGAACAAGGTGTGGATGCTATGGGAAGTGTTCAATAAAGAGTTGAGAGGAAAACTCGGGAATATTATGCAGAAAAGAGAACATGATTTTGGAAGGTGCTGTGTTCTAAGTATAGGCTAAGGGAGTTTCCCAACAGTTCTTCTGTTGGAGGCTTGGTCCCCTGTGTTTTAAGAGATGGGGCTGCCAGCGCCATGGCTCACTTGGTTAATCCTCCGCCTGTGGCGCCGGCATCCTATATGGGCACTGGTTCTAGTCCCGGTGCTCCTCATCCAGTCCAGCTCTCTGCTGTGCCCCAGGAGTGCAGTGGAGGATGGCCCAGGTCCTTGGGCCCTGCACCTGCATGGGAGACCAGGAGGAGGCACCTGGCTCCTGGCTTCGGATCAACGCAGCGCCGGCCATGGCGGCCATTTGGGGAGTGAACCAACGGAAGGAAGACCTTTCTCTCTCTCTCTCACTCTCACTTTCTGTAACTCTACCTGTCAAATAAATTAAAAAAAAAAAGGGAGAGAGAGAGAGATGGAGCTTAGAGGGAAGAAATTCGGTCATGGGGAGCACTGCTCTCAGAGGGAATGAATCAGTTCACATCAGACCCTGGTCATTTCCCCCAAGTGGGTGGTTAAAAATTCAGCAAGGCTTGCTTCCTCCACCCTCTGGGTTCCTGCCTCACCACTTGTTCCTTCCGCTTATGATCCCTGCATTGTGACGCCGTCTGCCGTGAGGTGCCATTCCGTGGAACCTGCTGTACCATGAGATACGTGAGCTTTTCTTTATCCATTCCCCAACCTCGGGTAATTTGTAACACCCAAGGAAGACACACTAACTAGAAGAGATGGAGTGTTTTATTGTGTAGGAATTAGGTAGGCAGGAAGACTGGAAGGCGCCTGTTTCAGGGTGAAGGGTCTTTGCACCGTGCCCAGCAGGAACTCAGAAAGGTGCTTGGCCTACGTGGGCATCGGGGAGGCTTTACTGTGACTTGCTACCCTTCCCAAGCTTTCAGCACCTTCTTCTACAGCTCTTCATAAGTGATGGCAGGTGATTCAAGTATGATGTTAAGCTGTATGTTAAAATTTCTCCGCCCTTGGTATTGTGGTACAGGTAGGAAGTGGAGTGTGAACATGCTGATTTGTCATTTCTGGTTTTAGTTTTAGCCAGATGGAGAGATCTTTAAGTCTACTGTTTATTTTGGAAACTGGGTCAATTCTTTGTGTCGGCTTTACCCCAGCTTGTATAAAATACTTCTTTTTTCTTTTCTTTCCTTTAATGAGCTGAGTATCCTGTGAGCAAAAATATTTTGTGGATCCCAAAGTTCTGGGTTATGGACATTTTTTATGGTTTAGTAGTTCAGGTATATAGTTCAGGAGCTAGAAACAGACTGTGTGATGTTCACTTTATTCCCTGTTTCTTATTCAAAGTAGAGCTTGTATTTTTTGCAGGATGTTCTTTTATATCCATGTTTCTTTTTCTGCTGAACCACATTTTCACAAAGCCTCTCAGATTCTGAAAAGGTTGAGCTTTTCCAGAAAACAACAGGGTGTTTTTTCAGTGGTCTATTAAGTAGGTGGAACACTTGGCAAGGGTCTTGGTCTCTGGAACTTCCCTGTGTCCTTGCATGGTTCAAAATTATTAAATTCGTTCAGCATTGTGCTGGGTGTCATTGAAAGGGTTTGTATTCGGGAGACAGTGAATACGTCCTGGTTTTCCCTGAGCTTGTGATGTGGTGAGAGTGTCAGCTGAGAAAATCGCTGACCATCCCTCTCTCTACCCCATGCTCTTCAGTCCTGTCCCCATACACATCTGCATTGCAGAGTCTTTCTCTGCCTGCACCTTTACCTCCTCCCCTCTTTCTGCTGTGAGTTAAGAGCTAAGACTTTGAGCAGGGGAGGAAGTTGGACTTATAAGGCTGGGGCCTGTGCCTTCCTGCTTAGCATTGTATATTTAGTGCAAACATTGTCTTCTATTTTATAGTTACTCTAGAACATACATGGAATGAATGCATGACAAACATTCACCTAGCTCAGCCTCAGAGAGTGCAGGAAGCTTTCTTGGAGGAAGTGACTCTTGAGCCCAGAGTACAAAACCAAGGAGGTAAAGGAAACAAGACTTAGGTGCTTTTCAGTAAAGTGACCATCTGTGCCTATGAGGGGATCTGAAAAATGTCCATGGAAAAAAAAATGCGTACCTTTCAAAATTTGTTGCACCGAAATAAAGTTATCTTTTAAAAATTACAAAAAGGTATTTATTTATTTGAAAGAGAGGGAGGATGGGAAAGAAAGAGAGAGAGACAGAGACAGAGAGACAGAGAGAGAGAGAGAGAGAGAGAGAGAGAATTTTCCATCCACTGGCTGATTCATTCTCCAAATGCCATCAACAGTCAAGACTGGGCCAAGCTGAAGCCAGGAGCTGGTAACTCAGTCTGTGTCTTCCACGTGGATGGCAGGGACTTAAGTTCTTGATCCATCACCTGTTAGCTTCCAGGACACATATTAGCAGCAAGCTGGAACTGGAAGCAGAGTTGGGATTCAAACTCAGGTGCTCTGATAAGGGATGTAGATTTCCAAAATGGTGTTTTAACTGCAATGCTAAAAGGCCACCCCTTGTCTTTTAATTTTTCCCATGAACTGTTTGAAGAACTCTTGTTTGAAAAACAAAGGAATGAAATGGCTTGGCCTTTAATAATGAACCCCTTGCATTTCACTTTGCCTTGAGTGGAAAGTAGAGGGGGATGAGGATAAGGAGTTTGTGTTATTCTAGAAGTTGTGGGATAAATAAGAAGCATTTGAGTCTTCGATGTGGAATATGGCTTGGAGAAGATAAAAGCTGTGGGAAAAGATGTGACTTACGAGGCTGTTGCAGTGATCCAGCAAGATGTAACCTGAAATGGAGCTAGATGGAAGTGAATACGGGTTTGGAGTTGACAGACATTTTTTTTTTAATTTTTGTTATTAAATAATCAATTTGTTTGAAAGGCAGAGCAACAGGAAAAGAGGGAGAGACAGAAGAGTTATCTTTCCTATACTGCTTCACTCCCCAAATGGCTGCAACAGGTGGGTCTGGGCCAGGCTGAGCCAAGAGCCTGAAACTCTCTCTTTGTCTACCACACAGATAACAGGGGCCCAAGGACTTGAGCCACCTTCCACTGCCTTCCCAGGTGCACTAGCAGGAAGCTGGATCAGAAGCTGAGCAGCTGAGAGTAGAACTGGTGCTTCAGTTTAGGAAGCCAGTGTCACCCACGCCATCACAAGGACACCCACAATAAATCCTTGCTCCCATCCCCACTGTAAAGGACCAACAGTAACTGTTTCAGGCTTCATGAGCCCCAGGTTTGCCGGCACCTACTTCTGCTGCTGGAGTGCTAAGGCAGCCATAGACAATACACATGCAGGGATTCCAAAAGCCCAAGGAAAATGGCTTTACAAAGAAGTTCATTTTAGTGCAAAAAATGCTGAAGTTGTAGGCAAGAGGACTCTTTTAAAAAGTTCGTGGATATTGTATGTTATAAAAAAAGCCACATGGATGGAGCCAGTGATGTGGTGTAGCGAAGAAAGCCACTGTCTGTGATGCTGGCATCCCATATGGGCGCCAGTTCAAGTCCCAGCTGTTCCACTTCTGATTCTACTCCATGCTAATGTGCATGGAGTGGCAGTGGAAGATGGCCCAAGTGCTTGGGCCTTTGCAACCACATGGGAGACCCACAAAAAACTCTTGGCTCTTGGCTTCGGCCTGGCCCAACCTCAGCAGTTGGGACCATTTCGGGGAGTCAACCAATGAATAGAAGACTTCTCTCTCTCTCTTTCTGTCTCCTTCCCCTCCACCCCCACCCCCTCACCATAACTCTGTGTTTCAAATAGATAAAGTCAATCTTTTTAAAAAAAAGGAAAAAAAGAAACATTTGGAGGTTTCAAAAATTTTTGCACCAAAATAAACAACTTTTAGTTCAGTTTTCCATGAACTTTTTGAAGTGCCTTGGTAAATGAGCATGCCTGATGTCCCTATTAAACATTAGAGATCTTACTTATGTATTTAGCAGGCAGAGTTACAGAGAGAGAGAGAGAGAGCGAGCGAGAGCCATTCAACCTTTAAACAGATGGCAGACAAAAGTTGGAACATGGTCTATAGTTTCATAGTCTGTGAAGATGGTAGACTTTGTAGTCAGACAAACTTGAGTTCCATGTTTTCCTTTGTTACTTATTAGGAATTCACAGTTTATCTAAACTATCATGTGTAAAATGGAGATTGTAGTCCATGCATTACAGAGTGATTCAGAATACCCAGAAAGAGATTATATGCAAATTGATGAAAAAATGTCAGTGTTGTGATTGGTGAAGGAACGAATATGTCTGTTACAGTAGAAGGAGAACTTTGAAAGGACTTGGGGATTTTTGGAAAATTCTGCTGAATGAATGGTGAAGTTCTGTTGTTAAAATTTATTTTATTTGAGAGAGAGAGAGAGGTTTCTATACCTGGTTTACTCTCTAAATGCCCACAGCAACTAGAGCTGGACCAAGCTGAGTCAGGATTCTAGAACTCCATCTGGGTATCTCAGGTGGGTGGCAGCGATGCAAGTACTCGAGCCATCATCTGCTACCTCCAAAGGTGCTCATTAGCAGGAAGCTGGGTCCTAGGTCGAGCCAGGTCTTGAACCAGGCATTCCACTATAGGACGTGGGCATCCCAAGTGACTTCGTAACCACCGTGCCAAAAGCCTGTCTGAGTGAAGCTCTTTTTTAAAGCGGGAAAGAAGGAGCAGGTGTTACTGAAGGAAGTGGGTAGTTTTCTGCTTCCCCCCAGCAGGTCGTTCATTCAGTGGGAGATGTTGGTCTGAGATCCAGAGTTGCGAGGCGTGCAGAGGTCTCTTTGGGAATCTCAGTGCATAGAGAGGAACCAAAGTGGAGGCACAGGAAGAGTGAAGTGGCCAAGGTGCACACTTTTGGAAGCAGAGCCACAGAGGGACTAGAACTCAGCAGGGAGGCGGGGCTCCGGAGAGAGAGTCTGTTGCCAACAACAGGTGAGAGGACTTCAAGGAAGAAGGGGGAACCACAAGATAATTTGGACGGCAAGTTCCAAGAGATCTGCTGTCGTTTGGTGGTCACTGGTGACTGGTATGAGTAGTTCTACTGAGCAGCTGAGGGGGAGGGAGTCATATAGGGAATTCCTGGGACCAAAACCAATTTTTTTCTATATGAAGGAAAATAATTTTGTTACTTATTAACCTAGTGGAGGTAGATTATACTATTATATTTGCTAATTACTGCTAGCTTTTTTTTTTTTCTGAATCAACTTTCAGGTTCAACAGAATATGTTTACATGTGATTATTTGGCACATAACCCTTACATAAAGTTCTTCTTTTGCATTATAAAATAGACATTAAGATTGACTTGAAGAGAAGTTCTTAGGAGATTTCACTGGCCAGGACTGTTGTTGTGGGTTAAGCCACTGCCTGCGGTGCCAACATCCTATGTGAGCACTGGTTCAAGTCTAGGCTGCTTCACTTCCCATCCAGCTCCCTGCCAATGTGCCTAGGAAAGTGACAGAGGATGGTACAAATTCTTGGACACTGTACCAACGTGGGAGACCTAGATGAAGCTCCTGGCTCTTGGCTGTGGCCTGGCCCAGTCCCAGTCTTTGTAGCCATTTGGGGAGTGACTCAGCAGATGGAAGGTCTCTCTCTCTCTCTCTCTCTCTCTCTCTCTCTCTCTCTCTCTGTGTGTGTGTGTGTGTGTCTCCCTCTGTCTCTCTGCCTTTCAAATAAATAAGTAAATTAAAAAAAAATCTCACTGGTTAAGAAGAGATATCTTAGTCAGAGGAGAATTTTCTTTACTGATGACTAAGATTGTTGGTTGATCTCACAAATTTAGTTTTGATTCCTAACAAAATGTGCAGTGCCCAGGCAAGAGTGCTACCTCACAGGTGAGGCTGGTTTCTGCTGGAAGAGAAACAGAGGGGACTTGCATGATTAGTACAGTTTTATGCCGTTCTGGGCATGATGTGTCTCCAGCAAAACTCATCGTGAAATTTTGTTGCCACATAGTACTGGGAGCTGGGGATTTTAAGAGGAATTGTCTTTTTTTGGAGGAGACTTCGTTCTCATGGGAGTGGGTTAATTCTCAGGAGAGCAGGCTGTCATACGCAGTTCAGCTCCTCCGTCTGTCTCCTGTCTTCTGCATGCACCTGCTTGCCACTCTCAAATGTGCTTCTTAGATAATGGTGTCTGCTGTGTCAATGAGGCACTCCCCAGATGAAACTACACAAACTTGAACTTCCCTGCCTCTGGAACCAGGAGATGCATAAACCGCCCTTCTTTATAAACTGCCTAGTCTGAATTATCTTGCCACAGCTCTGGAAAACAGACTAAGCCTTGTGGTATTAAGGATCATGGACATCATTTTATTTGTTCTCATAAGGAAATTTTGAGAAATTTTTCACAGGTTTAAAATACATAAGTGAATATATTTATCACTTGCTAAAATGCATGTTACACTAAAAGGCCTTTATAAGCATGAATTTTTGGTGTGTTTAGAGAGGGTTTTTTTTGGTGCAATTTCTAAGCCAGTCCCTAAGTGATTGCTTCTTGTTTTTTTTTGTTTTAAGATTTATCTTATTTCTTTGAAAGACAGAGTTACAGACAGAGGTAGAGAAAGAGAGAGAGGTCTTCCATCTACTGGTTCATTCCCAAATGGCCACAACAGCTGGAGCTGTGCCAATCTGAAGCCAGGAGCCAGGAGTTTCTTCAGTCTCCCATGTGGGTGCAGGGGGCTTGGACCATCCTCTGATGCTTTCCAAGGTTCATTAACAGGGAGCTGGGCCGGCGCCGCGGCTCTCTAGGCTAATCATCCACCTGCACCCTGGGTTCTAGTCCCATTTGGGGTGCTGGATTCTGTCCCCGTTGCCCTCTTCCAGTTCAGCTCTCTGTTGTGGCCCGGGAAGGCAGTGGAGGATGGCCCAAGTGCTTGGGCCCTGCACCCGCATGGGCGACCAGGAGAAGGCACCTGGCTTCGGATCAGCACAGTGCGCCGGCCGTGGCGGCCATTTGGGGGGTGAACCAACAGAAGGAAGACCTTTGTCTTTGTTTCTCTCTCACTGTTTAACTCTGCCTGTCAAAACAAACAAACAAACAAACAAAAATAAAAAACAACAACAAAAAACCAGGGACTGGATTGGAAGTAGAGCAGCCAGGATGTGAACCAGTGCCCATATGGGATACCGGCGCTACAGGCCGGGCTTTAACCCACTACACCACAATGCTGGCCCCAAGTGATTGCTTCTTGCCTACTTATTGAACATTTATAAATTGTGCTGAGACGGTGTGTCTAGGAAGTCAGGCGCCAGGCACGCAGTGCCAGCTTTGGGTTGTGTGTAGGTAAGATCTCTTTGGGATGAGAACTATATCCAAGATGATACTGAGGAAATGCAGAAAACTTTAAAAATTCTCTTTGAAGCTAGTTATAGCTACCCTTTTAGAAGCTAGTTCTATAGCTACCTTTTTAGATCCTATCTTCTTTCAAGTTGAAATTATTTTTAACAACCCTGAAACGTCTCGATCTGCAAAGATCTAATTTAGGAGGCTCCCTGATTTAAAATAAGTGCAAGGCAAGGACGCTTAAGTTCATGTGTCTGTTTGAGCATTGGCAAAGAAGACAGGTCTAGGACCGGCCTCCCTGATGAGCCTTTATTACAGGAATCGTAGATGTTGGGATCTTTTCTTACACTGGGCTGCTGGTGAGCTTGCCTATCAGTTTCTTGAGAAAAGACCACAAAGGACCTGACCGTAGTATGTCCCCCAACTTCCTTCCTTCACGAGAGAGAGCCCAGATGGGGCTCTCTTTCCTCCTATCCGTACTCTGATACCCTAAGTTCTTTCACCCCCTGGCCTTTTGCTGCATCAGGCCTTAACAAATATCCCCCAGGGTCGCCAAACCATAGCTGGAGCCAGGGACACAGCCCTGGGCACAGGAGCCACTGATGTGCAGGGCTCAGCATCCCATTTAGCTGCTGTCCCTCTCACAGCTCTTCCTGTGGGGTGATACGCTTTCTCTGTGTGCCTGTCCCGTGGCTGTGACCGCCTTTCCTCAGTTCTGCTAATGGCCTTTCTTCTGCTTCTCTCTAAAAGAAGAGGGTAACAGGGGCGGATGTGCTCGTCTGCTCTCACAAAGGAGGGGCGGAGAAGGCGCTGAGGCAGCCCCGGCCTCACGGCTCAATGAAGTGGCTTTGATTCTGAGTCAGGGGGGAGACTTGGGCCAGACACTGGCTTGGTTTGTTCTGTGCCGTCTAGAAAGATCCATAAGGCTTCTGTGTGGAAAACAGACTGTCAGGGGTCGAGGCTGGAAGAAAGCAGCCAGATTCATAAGCGAGGTGCGAGAAGAGGTGGTATTTAGAATTCTCTTGGTCGTAGGACCAACAAAACCAGGAGGGGCAGAGAGGACAAAGTCCGGGTTCATTTAAGGGTTTTGGTACAGCCACTGCTGCGCTGAGTTGAGGATGGCCATTTGTCAAGTGGACAGTTTATGAGTCCTGTGGACTGGTCCGGGGCAGAGATTTGCCTTGGACTTAACGATTTTCTTCCCTCCATCTCTTTGCCCTTGTTTGTGTTGTTCACTTCTCTTTCTCCTGCTTCTTTCTCATCAGCCCGTACACAGACCCCCACCTCTTCAGGCCTGACACCGCACGTCGGTGAATAAAACACTGGGCCCAACCTTGCATCCCCTTTTCACCTTCTCAGCTATTGGTTCTGCCCCCTTGGCGCTTCCTAGGTGTGTGTCTTCACCACCTTCTCTCCGCTCGCTGCCCACTGGACATGTGCTTCTGCCCCAGTGCTGCCCCCTCAGCTGCGTTTGCCGGATTTCACAGAAGACGCTTCTTCGTCCGCGTGGAAACAGCCTCCTTTGCTTCCCGGATGTTTCTGTCTCTTGCTCTTTCTTCTCTGCTTGCTTTGCTGGTTCACGTCACTCCTTCCCTTCAGTACTGAAAACTCTGATCTTGCGAGCAAATTGTTGGAAGATCACGGGCAGTACTCCTGAGAGAGGAGCAGTGTTTCCCACCAGGAGTGCTTTAGTGGGAACCAGCCAACTCCCACACGCCTCCACACCTCCTCCCGGAGTTTCACTCTTCCAGATCCTGCTTTGTGTGTGTTTAGCTCCAGGGGCCTCTCTAAAGGCTGTTAAGTCTGTAGCCCCATTAGTGTAGTAGCAGAGACCAAGCTTTAAACTGGCTCACTGTGTGAAAAATGAACCCACCTAAGACCACTGACCCACCAAAAGACAGACTCAGAAACAAGAAGGAAGCAGAAAACAGGTGTTTATACCTCCTCCCTCCCTAGTGTGGAGAGCGGTGACCAGCTGGTGAAGCAGGCCGGGAACTCGGGCATTCAGCTCCTGCCAAGCAAAGACCCCGTCCCCCTGATTCCCATGGGTGGAGCCACACGGGAGGTACCAGGTGGATCCAGACAGCAGCTACGGAGCAGTTGGGTAATAAAGGAACGGGTACCCAGACCAGCTGCTGGGCAGATGAGAAGGGGTGTGGGGACCGGCTGGGGTTAGGAGACGGGGCATCACAGGGAGGGGACTTGTGGTGAGAGTGATACCTGGAGGGGCGCTTTTGACAATGGTTGGTTCAGGCTGATGGCAGGAACTGGTGTGGACAGAGGCCCTATGGTTACTGATGACAGATATGGTTGGGGGCATCAGTTACCAAAAAAGGGCAAAGTGTAAGATCTATGCAGCAAGCTCGGCAGTTCACCTGCTTTGGGGTTTTCCCCCTGGCTCCCTGCATGCCTGGGACCTCCTTTGCAGATGGGCACCAGGCCCTGGCATCATGGCTGTACTATGGCTAAGCTAAATTCTTAGGAAAATACACCACGGAGCCACTTCTGACAAGCGTCACAGCAGAGAAGGGGCTGCTGGTGCTGCAGAGTGAGAGGCGACGTGAGAAGCCTGGTGCACAGCTTGGCAGGCAGGGGTGGGAAGAGGCTTGAGTGACAGTGGCAACTGGAAGAGACCCTGCAGGAAGGGCTCTGGGTTCCTTCATAGCTCTGTGGAGGGGAAACCGAGGGAGAGGGAGAGGGAGAGGGGCAGGAGGAAAGGGAGGGGGAGGGGTCTTTCATCCGATGACTCACTCCCCAGTTGGCTGCAATAGCTGGAGCTGCGCTGATTTGAGGCCAGGAGCCAGGAGCTTCCTCCAGGTCTTCCACGAGGGTGCAGGGTCCAAGGACTTGGGCCATCTTCTACCGCTTTCCCAGGCCATAGTAGAGAGCTGGATTGGAAGAGGAGCAGTGGGGACTAGAACTGGTGTCCATATGGGATGCCGGAGCTTCAGGCCAGGGTGTTAACCTGCTGTGCCACAGCGCTGGGCCCCCGTTCTTTTATTCTTCATCTGTTTATGGTGTACTTCTTCACCTCAAATCAGAGCCCCGACAGAAGTGAGTTTCTCTGGGTCAAGTGTGCATCCCTGCTGTAGCAGGAGCCGAGTAGGTGCTCAATAAATTCTTTGGGCGCAATGGATAGTTTGTGATTCTCTGTATTTGAAATGCTGTGATTTCAGAGCAAAGCAAAATGACACCAGTTCTCCCACCTGGGGTTCTTCAGAGTCGGTTTATATTTTGACACACCAGACCTTAGATGTGTGAACATGTCTAGAACAGCGCTAACTTGGTGACACACTCCCTGCTTGCACACCTTTCTCAGTGCCCTTGACTGCTGGATCTGACCTACGGTGGTCCCAACCTCTCCGTTTGCACATCCCAGACTTGTGAACGGGAAGGAAGCAGGGTACACCCCACTGCTTTGGGATTGCCCCTCAACCTGTGCTAAGTTCCTTTTTTCATCTCATGCAGTTTCTCCTGTTCTGCCCCCTGTGTCTCACTGCCCCTCCCGCCATGTGTTCTGGGAAAAGGGCTATGATTTTAACAGTAAAAACAAAATAGCAGAACAACAACAACAACAAAAAGCCATTTGCCGTCTCCAGGGCCTGGCAGTTGCAAAGGAAATCTATGCTTCAATTGAGATGACTGTTTGGGCTGTGTGCCTTAAAGAAGACTGATTTGAGACTCAAAGCTAAGCTGCTTCCTTTGTTCTCGGCTGTATCCACACTCCTCTTAGAAAAATGCCCGCTCTGATTTCTGTGGGAGGAAAGCAGAGGGACCGTGCTGAAGAACCAGGAGGTAGAGGGACTGGAATAAATGAATTTGTCATTGTCCCAGTGTTCTTGAGTCACTGGTCAGAGAGAAGGCTCACCTGGAAATGCAAATGGCAAATGGTGTGGAGACAGCTGTCTACCGCAGGTGGGCTGGGTGACGAATTTGGATTTTCTCTCCTCCACGGGCCAACACGAGGTCAGGACTGTCTCCATTTAAATCAGAAGCACAAATACCCTTTCTGTCGCTGTGCTTGTTTGCTAAAGAAACACATGTCTTTGAGTGAAATTTGTGTCTCGAAAAAAGGATGTGCTGAGATTTCAATGGCCTCTGTCCGTCTATGACTCTAACTCCAATCTAGTCATTGGAGAGAAGCTTCCAGAGGGAGAAAAGGTGACTGTCCTGGGGTTTGGTAGCTGTGACAATATGAGGACATAGTGCTTAGATTAATGTGAAGGGACCCAGGACCCACAGAGGAAGAGAGGGAAGTCCCAAAATTCTCCAAACCTCTGAGTCTCCTGCCTTCTTTCCCATTTAGTATCATGGTACTCCATATTATCAGCCTGCTTGTTTTAAATTTAATTTTTCAGATCAAAGCGACATTTGCACATAATTTAAACAACTGAGTAATGCTGTAAGGTTTATTTTGAAAAAGGGAAATGCTGTTCTCCTTACTTTTTCCCACGTTCCAGAGATTGCTTTCAAATCATTTTTATTGTTTGCTGTATTTATTGTTACCATAATTATTGAGGAGAATCTTCAGTTTTAGTAGCCTACTGACTTCCAACTTTGGAAGATGAAATTACAGTTTTCTTTCCTGTCCCCTGTCCCTTAACTACTGTATAAGACCCCTCTCCCCAACCAGGACTACGTGTGTGTGTGTGTGTGTATACACACATATCTGTTACACACAGTCACTTCTTTCTTTCTTTTTTTTTTGGCCTTTTGTAAAATTTAAATTTTAGCTCCCACATACAAGGAATAACATGGAATATTTGTCTATCTGTGTCCGGCTTATTTCACACAACATGAAGTCCTCCAATTGCAACCATTTTGATGCAAATGATAAAATTTCGTTCTTGTTATAGGTGCATCCAATTTTATTGTGTGTATATATACACAATATATATATACACAATATATATATGTATGTGTATATATATATATAATTTGTCCATTCATCTGATGATGGATACATTGTCGCTCCCCCTCTTCACGGAGGAACAACACAGGACCCTGCGCTGTTCTTTTGTCTGCTCGGCCCTCCCCGGGTTTGCTGCTGGTTCTTCCCGGATTGGCTACCGACCCTCCACCTCCGTGGAGGGGCGGGCCCCCCTGCCACTTTCCCCACTTCCGTGGGGGAGCAGCACACCGCCGGCCGGCTCTCTCGGGGGCTGCTCAGATGTTCCTCAGGTGTTCCTGGTGCATGTTGTCTCTCTCCTCCTTTATAGTCCTCTTCCACCAATCCCAACTCTGCTACCCACACGCTGAGCACGCTGGTCTCCTCCAATCAGGAGCAGCTCCTGCAACTTGTCAAGATGGTGAGAGGCAGCTGTGTAGAAGCTGTTTCCTCCTCTCCCAGCGCCATATTGTGGGAGAGCAGATGCATAGAATAAGTCTTAATTCCAGTAACTTAGTCTAGTCCGAGTTGCTCCCCACATACATTGGTTGATTCCATATTTTGGCTGTTGTAAACAGTACTGCTGTAAATATGGTAGTGCAGGTATCTCTCTGAAACAGTATGTTTGGGGTATATACCTAGTAGTGGAATTGCTGGGTCAAATGGCAAGTCCATTTCTAGTTTTTAAAGAAATCTCCATGCTGTAGTCCACAGTGGCTGTGTTAATTTACGTTCCCATCAGCAGTGTCTAAGTGTTTTCCTTTCGCCACATCCTCTCCAGCTTTTGTTACTCCGTGTCTCATATATATATGTTTTATTTAAGAAACACATATATCATACATTTCATATATACAGATTTAGGAACACAGTGATTCTTTCCTCCCTTACACCTGTACTCCCAACCCTCTTTCTCGTCCCTCTCCTATTCCCATTCTTATTTTTCATAAAAATCTATTTTCAGTTAACATTATATTCTTTTTTCTATTTTCTTTTTTTTTCATTTAGTAAATATAAATTTCCAAAGTACAGTTTATGGATTATAATGGCTTTCCCCCCCATAATTTCCCTCCCACTCGCACCCCTCCCATCTCCCACTCCCTCTCCCAGTCCATTCACATCAAGATTCATTTTCAATTATCTTTATATACAGAAGATCGATTTAGTATATATTTCATCAGTTTGCACCCACACAGAACATAAAGTGTAAAATACTGTTTCAGTACTAGTTATAGCATTACTTCACATTGGACAACACATTAAGGACAGATCCCACACGAGAAGTAAGTACACAGTGACTCCTGTTGTTAACTTAACAATTTGACACTCTTGTTTATGGCATCAGTAATCTCCCTAGGCTCTAGTCATGAGTTGCCAATGCTATGGAAGCCTTTTGAGTTTGCCAACTTCGATATTATTCCGACGGGGTCATAGTCAAAGTGGAAGTTCTCTCCTCCCTTCAGAGAAAGGTACCTCTTTCTTTGATGGCCCTGTTCTTTCCACTGGGATCTCACTCGCAGAGATCTTTCATTTAGGTTTTTTTTTTTTTTTTTTTCCAGAGTGTCTTGGCTTTCCATGCCTGTAATACTCTCATGGGCTCTTCAGCCAGGTCTGAATGCCTTAAGGGCTGATTCTGAGGCCAGAGTACTATTTAGGACATCTGCCATTCTATGAGTCTGCTGTGTATCCCGCTTCCCATGATGGATCGTTCTCTCCCTTTTTGATTCTATCAGTTAGTATTCGCAGACACTAGTCTTGTTTGTGTAATCCCTTTGACTCTTAGACCTATCAGTGTGATCAATTGTGAATTGAAATTGATCACTTGGACTAGTGAGATGGCATTGGTACATGCCACCTTGATGGGATTGTATTGGAATCCCCTGGCACGTTTCTAACTCCACCATTTGGGGCAAGGCCAATTGAGCATGTCCGAAATTGTACATCTCCTCCCTCTCTTATTCCCACTGTTACATTTAACAGGGATCACTTTTCAGTTGAAATTTAAACACCTAAGAATAATTGTGTGTTAATTACAGAGTTATATTCTTAAAATTAACCCTGCACTAAATAAAAAGTTCAACAACTAGTATATATATATATGAAAAAAGCTACTGTTCCTTAACAGTTGAGTAAAGGACTACTCAAAATCATTGCATTTCACTTCTCTAGATTACCTTTTAGGTGCTCTGTTAATTACTATGGATCAGGGAGAACAAATGTTATTTTTGTCTTTTGGGGACTGGCTTACTTCACTAAGGATAATGGTGCCTTTTTTTTTTTTTTTTTTTTTTTTTTACAGACAGAGTTAGACAGTGAGAGAGAGAGACAGAGAGAGAATATAGACAGTGAGAGAGAGGCAGAGAGAGAAAGATCTTCCTTCCATTGTTTCACTCCTCCAATGGCTGCCATGGCCGGTGCTGTGCCAATCCAAAGCCAGGAGCCGGGTGTTTCCTCCCGGTCTCCCATGTGGGTGCAGGGACCCAAGTACTTGGGCCATCCTCCGCTGCCCTCCTGGGCCACAGCAGAGTGCTGGACTGGAAGAGGAGCAACCAGGACTAGTACCTGGTGCCCCAACCAGGACTAGAACCTAGGGTGCCGGTGCCGCAGGCGGAAGATTAGCCAAGTGAACCATGGCACTGGCCATTGGTGCCCATTTGTATCCATTTTGTTGCAAATGACAGGAATTTATTTTTTAAACCACTGTGTAGAATTTTATGGTGTATATGTACTTCATTTGATGGGCTGATTTCATAGCTTAGCTATTGTGAATTGAGCTGCAATATACATGGGGGTACAGATCACTCTTTCACATGCTGATTTCATTTCTTTGGGTACATTCCCACGTGTGGGATGGCTGGGTCATCTGGTAGGTCTCTATTGAGATTTCTCCATGCTGTCTTCCACAGTGTCTGCACTAGTGTTCCTTACTACCAGCAGTGGATTAGGGTACCCTTTCCCCTACATCCTTGCCTGCGTTTGTTGTTTGTTGATTTCTGTATGAAAGGCATTCTAACTAACTGGGATTTGTCTTTTGGATGATAGCTATTTTGATGGGGTAAAATGATATCTCATCATGATTGTGATTTTCATTTCCCTGATGCCAGTGATGTTCAGCATTTTTTTATTTTTTTATTTTTTGCCATTTATATTTCTTCTTCTGAAAGCTGTCTGTTCTTTGCCCATTTCCTAACTGGATTGGTTATTTTTTGTGTGGAGTTTTTGAAGTGCTGATATACTCGGTATATTAATCCTTTGTTGGATAGGTAGCCTGCAAATCATTTTCCCATTCTGTTGGTTCTCTTTATTGTTTCCTCTGCTGTGCCGAAGCTTCTGAGTTTGATATAATCCCATTTTTCTGGTTTTGCTTTTGTTTCCTGTGCCTTGGGAATCTCACCCAAGAAGTCATTACCTACACCAGTGTCTGCATTTTCTTCCAGCAACTTCATAGTCTCATGTCTTAAATGTAGGTCTTTGAAACATCTTGAGTTGATTTTTGTATATGATGAGAGGTAGTGATCTAATTCTGGTATATATATACATTCAGTTTTGCCAGAACCATTTATTGAGGAGATAATCCTTTTTCTAGTTAATGTTCTGGGCACTTTTGTCAAAAACCGCGTGGCTGTATGTACCTGGATCAATTCCTGTGCTCTTTATTCTGTTCCAATTATGTGTGTCTTGGCGTTTATACTGGTACCGTGCTGTTTTAATTACTTAGTTTTGTAGTCTGCTTTGAAATCAAGTATTGTGATGCCTCCAACTTGATTTCTTTTGCTCAGTATTACTTGGGCTATTCTGGGTCTTTTCCATATGGGTGATGCCAAGTAAATTTTAGGATTGATTTTATTTTCTCATTCTGTAAAGAACATAGTTGGTATTTTGATAGGGATTGCATTGACTCTATAGATTGCTTAAAATAGTATAGACATTTTAATGATAATAACTCTTCAAATCCATGAGCAAGGAATATCCTTTTGTGTGTGTGTTCTTCATGATTTCTTTCATCAATGCTTTATAAATTTCATAGTAGAGGTCTTTCACTGCTTTGATTAAAGTCATTCTTAAGTGTTTGACTTTTTATGGCTCTAGTGAATTGAACTTGTTTTATGATTTATCATTCAAGAAGTTCATCATTAGCATATAGAAAAACTATGTTTTTCATATGTTGATTTTTTTAACTTGCAACTTCACTGCATTGGTTTATCATTTCTTTTTTTAATTATTTTTATTTTTTTATTTTTTTTAACTTTTATTTAATGAATATAAATTTCCAAAGTACAGCTTATGGATTACAATGGCTTCCCCCCCCATAACTTCCCTCCCACCCGCAACCCTCCCCTTTCCCTCTCCCTCTCCCCTTCCATTCACATCAAGATTCATTTTCAATTCTCTTTATATACAGAAGATCAGCTTAGCATATATTAAGTAAAGATTTAAACAGTTTGCACCCAGATAGAAACACAAAGTGAAAAATACTGTTTGAGTATTAATTATAGCATTAAATCACAATGTACAGCACTTTAAGGACAGAGATCCTCCATGAGGAGTAAGTGCACAGTGACTCCTGTTGTTGACTTAACAATTTGACACTCTTGCTTATGGCATCAGTAATCACCCTAGGCTCTTGTCATGAGTCACCAAGGTATGGAAGTCTTTTGAGTTCACCAACTCTGATCATGTTTAGACAAGGTTGTAGTCAAAGTGGAAGTTCTCTCCTCCCTTCAGAGAAAGGTACCTCCTTCTTTGATGATCTGTTCTTTCCACTGGGATCTCACTCGCAGAGATCTTTCATTTAGTTTTTTTTTTTTTCTTTTTTTGCCAGAGTGTCTTGGCTTTCCATGCCTGTAATACTCTCATGGGCTTTTCAGCCAGATCTGCGTGCCTTAAGGGCTGATTCTGAGGCCAGAGTGCTGTTTAGACACAGGGTCTGCTGTGTATCTCGCTTCCCATGTTGGATCGTTCTCTCCCCTTTTTATTCTATCAGCTAGTATTTGAAGACACTAGTCTTGTTTATGTGCTCCCTTTGGCTCTTAGTCCTATCATTATGATCAATTCTGAACTGAAACTGATCACTTTGGCTACTGAGATGGCATTGGTACATGCCACCTTGATGGGATTGAATTGGAAAACCCTGGTATGTTTCTAACTCTACCGTTTGAGGTAAGTCAGCTTGAGCATGTCCCGAATTGCACATCTCTTCCCTCTCTTATTCCCACTCTTATATTTAACAGCGATCACTTTTCAGTTAAGTTTCAACACTTGAGAATAACTGTGTATTGATTACAGTATTCAACCAAAAGTGTTAAGTAGAACAAACAAAATACTAAGAGGGATAACGTGTTAAGTTGTTCATCAACAGTCAGGGCAAGGGCTGATCAAGTCACCGTTTCTCATAGTGTCCATTTCACTTTAACAGGTTTCCTTTTTTGGTGCCCAGTTAGTTGTCACTGATCAGGGAGAACATATGATATTTGTCCCTTTGGGACTGGCTTATTTCACTCAGCATAATGCTTTCCAGATTCCTAACAGGGATCACTTTTCAGTTAAAATTTAAACACCTAAGAATAATTGTGTGTTAATTACAGAGTTCAACCAATAGTACTAGAACAAAAAGAATACTTAAATGGATAAAGTATTACATTATACATCAACAGTCAGCACAAGAGCTGTTCAAGTCACTGTTTCTCATAGTGTCAATTTCACTTCAACAGGTTTCCCTTTGGTGCTCAGTTAGTTGTCCCCGATCAGGGAGAACATATATTTGTCCCTTTGGGACTGGCTTAATTCACTCAGCATGATGTTTTCCAAATTCCTCCATCTTGTTGCAAATGACGGGGTTTCATTGTTTTTGACTGCTGTATAGTATTCTATAGAGTACGTGTCCCATAATTTCTTTATCCAGTCTACTGTTGATAGGCATTTGGGTTGGGTCCAGGTCTTAGCTATTGTGAATTGAGCTGCAATAAACATTAAGGTGCAGACCATTTTTTTGTTTGCCAATTTAATTTCCTTTGGGTAGATTCCAAGGAGTGGGATGGCTGGGTTGAATGGTAGGGTTATATTCAGGTTTCTGAGGAATCTCCAGACTGACTTCCATAGTGGCTTAACCAGTTTGCATTCCCACCAACAGTGGGTTAGTGTCCCTTTTTCCCCACATCCTTGCCAGCATCTGTTGTTGGTAGATTTCTGCATGTGAGCCATTCTAACGGGGTGAGGTGAAACCTCATTGTGGTTTTGATTTGCATTTCCCTGATTGCTAATGTCCTTGAACATTTTTTCATGTGCCTGTTGGCCATTTGGATTTCCTCTTTTGAAAAATGTCTATTGAGGCCTTGGCCCATCTCTTAAGTGGGTTGTTTGTTTTGATGTTGTGGAGTTTCTTGATTTCTTTGTAGATTCTGTTTATCAACCCTTTATCTGTTGCATAGTTTGCAAATATTTTTTCCCATTCTGTCGGTTGCCTCTGCACTCTCCTGACTGTTTCTTTTGAAGTACAGAAACTTCTCAATTTGATGCAATCCCAAATGTTAATTTTGGTTTTGACTGCCTGTGCTTCTGGGGTATTTTCCAAGAAGTCTTTGCCGGTACCTATATCTTGCAGGGTTTTTCCAATGCTCCCTAGTAATTTGATGGTGTTGGGTCATAGATTTAAGTCTTTAATCCATGTTGAGTGAATTTTTGTTTAAGATGAAAGGTAGGGGTCTTGCTTCATGATTCTGCACGTGGAAATCCAGTTTTCCCGGCACCATTTATTCAATAGACTGTCCTTACTCCAGGGACTGGTTTTGGATCCTTGATCAAATATGAGTTGGCTGTAGATGTTTGGATTGATTTCTGGTGTTTCAATTCTGTTCCATTGGTCTATCCACCTGTTTCTGTACCAGTACCATGCTGCTTTGATTACAACTGCCCTGTAGTATGTCCTGAAATCTGGTATTGTGATGCCTCTGACTTTGTTTTTTTTTGTACAAGATTGCTTTAGCTATTCGAGATCTCATGTGTCTCCGTATGAATTTCATTGAATCTGTAAATTGTTTTTGGGAGAATGGACATTTTGATGATATTGATTCTTCCAATCCATGAGCATGGAAGATTTTTCTATTTTTTGGTATGCTCTTCTATTTCTTTCTTTAAGGTTTTGTAATTTTTATCGTAGACATCTTTAACATCCTTGGTTAAGTTTATTCCAAGGTATTTGATTGTTTTTGTAACTATTGTGAATGGGATTGATCTAAGAAGTTCTTTCTCAGCCGTGGTATTGCCTGTGTATACAAAGGCTGTTGATTTTTGTGCATTGATTTTATATCCTTCTACTTTGCCAAACTCTTCTATGAGTTCCAATAGTCTCTTAGTAGAGTTCTTGGGGTCCCCTAGGTAAAGAATCATATCATCTGCAAAGAGGGATAGTTTGAGTTCTTCCTTTCCAATTTGTATCCCTTTAATTTCCTTTTCTTGCCTAATAGCTCTGGCTAGAACTTCCAGAAATATATTGAATAGCAGTGGTGAGAGTGGGCATCCCTGTGTGGTACCAGATCTAAGTGTAAATGCTTCCAACTTTTCCCCATTCAATATGATGTTGGCTGTGGGTTTTTCATAAATTGCTTTGATTGTATTGAGGAATGTTCCTTCCATACCCAGTTTGCTTAGAGTTTTCATCATGAAAGGGTGTTGTATTTTATCAAATGTTTCTCGGCATCTATTGAGATAATCATATGGTTTTTCTTCTGCAGTCTGTTAATGTGGTGTATCACATTGATTGATTTGCGAATGTTGAACCATCCCTGCATACCAGGGATAAATCCCACTTGGTCTGGGGGGATGATCTTTCTGATGTGTTGTTGCATTTTATTAGCCAGAATCTTATAGAGGATTTTTGCATCTATGTTCATCAGGGATATTGGTCTGTAATTCTCTTTCAGTGCTGCATCTTTTTCAGATCTAGGAGTTAAGGTGATGCTGGCTTCATAGAAAGAATTTGGGAGGATTCCCTCTTTTTTGATTGTTCTGTATAGTTTGTGAAGAATTGGAGTTAGTTCTTTAAATGTCTGGTAGAATTCAGCAGTGAATCCGTCTGGTCCTGGGCTTTTCTTTGTTGGGAGGGCCTTTATTACTGTTTCAATTTCTGTCTCAGTTATGGGTCTGTTTAGGTTTTCTATGTCTTCCTGGTTCAATTTAGGTAGGTTGCATGTGTCCAGGAATCTCTCCATTTCTGATAGGTTTCCCTGTTTGCTGGCATACAGGTCCTTGTAGTAATTTCTGATGATTCTTTTTATTTCTGTGGTGTCTGTTGTTACATTTCCTTTTTCATCTCTGACTTTATTGATTTGGGTCTTTTCTCTTCTTTGTTTAGTTAGTTGGGCCAATGGGGTGTCAATTTTGTTTATTTTTTCAAAAAACCAGCTCCTCGTTTGGCTGATTTTTTGTAATGTATTTTTGGATTCAATCCTATTGATTTCTTCTCTGATTTTAATTATTTCTCTTCTCCTACTAGATTTGGGTCTGGTTTGCTGTAGATTTTCTAGATCCTTGAGATGCAGTGAAAGCTAATCTATTTGGTGCCTTTCCAATTTCTTGATGTAGGCACCTATTGATATAAACTTTCCTCTTAACACTGCTTTTGCTGTATCCCATAAGTTTTGGTATGTTGTGCTGTTATCCTCTTTTACTTCCAGAAAATTTTTGATTTCTCCTTTAATTTGTTCTATGACCCATTGTTCATTCAGGAGCATGTTGCGTTTCCATATGCTTTGGGGATTCCTGAGTTGCTTATTTCCAACTTCATTCCTTTATGGTCTGAGAAGCTGCATGGTATGATTCTAATTCTTTTGAATTTGCTGAGACTTGCTTGATGGCCTAGTATGTGGTCAATCCTAGAGAAGGTTCCATGTACTGCTGAGAAGAATGTAAATGCTTTCTGTGTAGGATGAAAAGTTTTGTAGATATCTGTTAGATCCATTTGGGCAATAGTGTCAATTAAATCTGCTGTTTCCTTGTTGATCTTCTGTCCAGATGATCTGTCTATTTCTGAGAGTGGAGTATTGAAGTCCCCCAGTACTATTGTATTGGAATCTAAATCTCCCTTTAAGTCCCTTAACATATCTTTTAAATAGACCGGTGCCCTGTAATTAGGTGCATATACATTTATAATAGTTACATCTTCCTGTTGAATTGATCCCTTAATCATTATATAGTGCCCCTCTTTGTCTCTCCTAACAGTTTTTGTGGTAAAGTTTATGTTGTCCGATATTAAGATGGCTGTGCCCACTCTTTTTTCATTTCTGTTGGCATGGTATATCTTTTTCCAGCCTTTCACTTTCAGTCTGTATGGATCTTTATTGGAAAGATGTGTTTCTTGTAAGCAGCAAATAGATGGGTTTTGTTCCTTGGGTTTTGTTCCTTAAGCCAATCAGCCAATCGGTGTCAGTTCAGGCCATTAACATTCAATGTGACTACTGATAAGTAGTAGCTTTGCCCTGCCATTTGCTAAAGATATTTTCTGATATGTATTTTGAACTTCTTGTGTTCTTTTGGTGTGAGATTTCCTTCATTTCCCTTCTTTCATATTGATGACCGTGTTTCTGTGTTTCTGTGTGTAACACATCTTTAAGCATCTTTTGCAGGGCTGCACGAGTGGCCACAAATTCTTTCAATTTCTGTTTGTTGTGAAAGGTCTTTATTTCACCTTCATTCACAAATGAGAGCTTTGCAGGATATAATATTCTGGGCTGGCAGTTGTTCTCTCTTAGCACCTGTGCTATGTCTTGCCATTCCCTCCTAGCCTGTAGTGTTTCTGATGAGAAGTCAGCTGTGAGTCTGATTGGAGATCCTCTGAGAGTAATCTGACGTTTCTCTCTTGCACATTTTAGGATCTTTTCTTTATGTTTCACTGTGGAGAGTTTAATTACAACGTGTCGTGGTGAGGATCTCTTTTGGTCGTGTTTATTAGGGGTTCTGTGAGCTTCCTGTACTAGGATGTCTCTGTCCTTCTCCAAACCTGGGAAATTTTCTGCTAATATCTCACTAAAAAGGCCTTCTAATCCTTTCTCCCTCTCCATGCCTTCAGGAACTCCTAGAACCCGAATGTTGTTTTTTTTAATAGTATCCTGAAGATTCCCGACAATATTTTTTAGATTTCTAATTTCCTCTTCTTTTCTTTGGTTTGATTGTCTATTTTCCTGTGCTCTGTCGGCTCGGCTTCCACGCGGTGGGCGACCTTGCTCTTCCCATAGGTGCTCTGAGTCACAGCCACTAGATCCGGAAGAGTTTCCTCTGCAATTTTTCCCTGATCCTTTTCCTGAGGCTACTGTAACTCCACTTTTATTAAACTATCTTCCCGGACTATTGATGTCCGCCCTCACTATTCCGCCATCTTGGCCCCGCCCCCCAAGTGTTTTTAATTTTTGACAGGCAGAGTGGACAGTGAGAGAGAGAGACAGAGAGAAAGGTTCTCCTTTTGCCGTTGGTTCACCCTCCAATGGCCGCCGCAGCCGGCGCGCTGCGGCCGGCACACCGCGCTGATCCAATGGCAGGAGCCAGGAGCCAGGTGCTTTTCCTGGTCTCCCATGGGGTGCAGGGCCCAAGCACCTGGGCCATCCTCCACTGCACTCCCTGGCCACAGCAGAGAGCTGGCCTGGAAGAGGGGCAACCGGGACAGAATCCGGTGCCCCAACCAGGACTAGAACCCGGGGTGCTGGCGCCGCAAGGCGGAGGATTAGCTTAGTGAGCCACGGCGCCAGCCGGTTTATCATTTTTAACAGTGTTTTGGTTTTTATGTGAACAACAACCTGTCATTTGCAAAAGTGGATATGTTGGTTTCTTCTTTGTAATTTTGAAGTTCTTTATTTTCTTTGTTTATCCTCTCTAATCGCTCTTGCTAATACTGCCAATACTACCTTGAATAAGAGTATTGAGCAAGGACATCCTTGTCTGTTCCAGACACGAGGGGAAATGCTTTCAGCCTTCCCCCCTTGAGTATAATATTGGCCATTGGTTTATCATTTATAGTCTTTATAATTTTGAGTTTGTTTCTGCTATCCCTCATTCTGTTTTTTTTCTTTATTTTGTTGAGAATTTTTGCATCTGTATTCATGAAGGACGTAGGTCCCTAGTTTTCTTTTTGTGTTGTCCCTTTGTTTGGTTTTGGTATTAGCGTGATGCAGGCTTTGTAAAAAGAATTTGGCAGTGTTCCATCCTACTCAATATGTTGGAATAATTTGAAAATTATTGGGGTTAGGTCCTCTTTAAGTGTTTTGTAGAATTTAGTAGTAAAGTCATTGGGTCCTGTACTGTTTCTTAATGGGAGACTTTTATTACTGTTTCAATCTTGTTGATTGTTATGGGTCCGTTTAGATTTTCTATATCTTTTTGATTTAAGGCTATATGTATCCAGGAATTTATCCATTTCTTCAAGGTTTGCCAATTTGTTAGCATGTGGTTGTTCATAGTAGTTCCTTATGATCTTATTTTATTTCAGTAGTGTCAGTTGCAGTGTCTCCTTTTAGATCTCTAATTTTACTTATTTGAATTTTGGTTTTCTCTTTGTTTTTGTTTATCTAAGGATTTGTCTGTTTTGTTTGTCTTCTCAAAAAACATCTTTTTTATTTCCTTGATCATTTGTAATGTTTTTAATTTTCAATTTTATTCATTTTTGCTCTGATCCTTTTTGTTTCTCACTTCTTGCTAATTTTGAGTTTGTTTTATTCTTGTTTTTCTAAGTCATCCAGATGTGTATCATTAGATTACTTATCTGAGACCTTTCTATTTTTTGAAATCTAGACAATTAATGCTATAAACTTCTCTCATGATATTGCTTTTGCTATATCCTAAAGATTTTGTTTTGATATATTTTCATTTTCATTTAATCCAAGAAAATTTTTTTAGTAGCATGTTGTTTAATTTTCTTGTATTTGTAAATGCCCTGTTGTTCTTCTTGTTGTTGATTTCTAGTTTTATTCTTTTGTTTCTGAGAAAATACATGGTTTGAGTCCATTCTTTTAGAATTTACCAAGGCTTGATTTGTGGCCCGATATATGGTCTATCCTGGAGAGTGCTCTATGTGCTGATGAGAATAATAGCTGTCGAATGAAGTGCTCTGTAAATGTCAGTTAGGTCAGTTTTCTCAATAGTGTGGTTCAGCTCCGATGTATCTTTTACAGTTTTCTCTCTGGATGATCTGTCCATTCATGACCACAGGGTGGTAAAGTGCTCTACCACTATTGTGTTGGTCTCTATATTTCTCTCTAGGTATAATAATATTTGCCATATATATCTTTGTAGTCTTGTGTTGGGTGTATTTATGATTGTTATATCTGCTTGCTGAATTGGTCCTTTGATTAACATTAATGTACTTCTTTATCTGTTTTTATAGTTTTGATTTAAAGTCTGTTTTATCTGATATGAATGTGGTTACTCCTGCCTATCTCTAGTTTCCATTTGCCTGATACATCCTTTTTCCAGGCCTTCATTTTCAGTATATGTATCTTTGGTTGTGGACTGAGTTATCTGTAGGCAGTGTATAGTTAGTCTTGTTTTTTTTTATCATTCATTTACATTCAGTGTTAGTATTGTTAGAGAAGAACTAGCACCTGCTGCTGTGTTGATTGTTTACTCATTGTATCCGCTCTGTTCGTGAACTTGGTAGTGTCATGAGTTGTCATGATGTCTAATTCTAATGTAGGGCTCTCTGTAGAACATCTTGTAAAGCTGGCCTGGTGGTGATAAATACACTGTTTTCACTTATTTGTGAAATATGAAGCAATGCCTTTTAAAATGGCCTCCAAAGAAAGGAAGCAATGTTTTGAGATTATATATGTATGGAAATGTCTTCCCTTTATCCTTACACTCAATTGGTAGTTTGCCTGCATAGAACTTGAAGGCTAGAATTGATTATGAAAGAATTTTGAAGCATTCTTATTTTATCTTTGAGTTTTTAATGGAACTATTCAGAAGACAGATTCTACTTGAGTATTGATTCTTTTAACAATATACACATATTTCACTCCTGAGATTTTTTTTTCCGGATTTATAAATTTATTTGAAAGGCAGAGTTACAGAGAGAGAGAGAACTTACAGGCAGAGCTTCACTCCCCCGTTGGCTGCAATGGACAGGCTGGGCCAGGCCAAAGCCAGGAGCCTGGAACTTCATCCAGGTCTTCCTCATGCAGAATCTCTTGGATTGATTTTCCCGTGTTCTTATTTCTTTCCTACAGTTTTCTATGATTTCATCTTTTTCAGTTGAGTCTGCACATCTTCCTATTGTTTTCCTTTCATGGCTTTATGGTTTAAAAATCCATCTACTATAATTTTATGTGATTCTAGGAGTTACAGAGATATATGTATCTGATGATACTTCAAAAGGTTTTTTAAGAAAATGAAATGAAAAGTTAAGTTCACTTTCATGCAAAGTATTTTGCAATTCGTGTGTAGTTTTTGTATACGATGCATTTCTATGAATTTTTGAAGGCTCCTCCCCCTAATATAGTGGCCTATCTTCCATATTCCAGCTGAGTCTCTTTTTCTTTGCATGGTGTGTGAGTTCAACTGATTCTAGCTTTTGTGACATTTGTTTCTTTATCTAGAGTCCCGAAACTCCTGAGGAAAAAGTCCCATTGTTATTTACCATTTGTCTCAAACTACTTGTCCTAGAAAGTAACCCCCTTGCTAAATCCATCAAAGGTTCATTGCTATACTGTCTGCATAACCTGTGAGTCTACTCTAGTAACTGCTTGAATTCTCAGCTAGTCTGTGTGACTTCTGCTCTTTGAAAGCTTTCTGATGTCATAGACAGCCTCTGCTCATTCTCTGTATTCATGAAATCCAGGCTTTTTGATCCTATTTTATTCCTAAGCCCATCTCCAGTAGAACGTCTTCCCCCATTCCCATTAAAAAAGATTTATTTATTTTATTTGAAAGACAGTTACGGGGGGGGGGGGAAGGTATAGAGGTCTTCCATCTGCTGGTTCACTTCCCAGATGGCTGCAAAGGCTAGGGTTGGTCCAGGTCAAAGCTAGGAACCAGGAGCTCTATCCAGGTTTCTCAAGTGGGTGTAGGAGTCCATACACTTGGGCCATCTTCCACTGCTTTCCCAGGCACATTAACAGGGAGCTGGATCAGAAATGGAACAAATAGGACTTGAACCTGCGCTTTTATTGGATGCTGGCATTGTAGGCAGTGGCTTACACGGCTGCAATGCCAGCCCGTGTATTTACCCATTTTTTTTTTTATTTGTTCAACAAATATTTACTGAATAACATCTATGAACCAGGCAATGTTTATGTCCTGGGTCATATTAGTGACAACGGATTAAAAATAAGTTTTATATGTGTGTGTGTATATATATATTTATATATTGTATATAGATATCCATTGACTTTGTGGAGCTTACATTATAGTCTAATTTTTTACCCAGAAACCTTATTTAATGTATACAAATTTCATGCATTTCATAAATACAACTTAAGAACATAGTGATTCTGCCCATCCTATCCTCCCTCCTACCCACACTCCCACCCTTCTTCTTCCCCCCTCTCTTATTCCCATCCTTATTTTTTACAAAGATCTATTTTCAGTTAACTTTATGCATATAAGATCAACCCTACACTAAGTAAAGAGTTCAACAAATAGTATGAAAAAAGGAAAGAAGAAACTTATTTAACATTTGAGACAAGGACTGTTCAAAGTCATTGCATCTCAAAGAGTCAATTTCACTTCTATAGATTAATTTTAGTTATTCTATTAGTTACCACATATCGGGGAGAACATATGGTATTCGCCTTTTTGGGCCTGGCTTATTCCACTAAGTATAATGGTTCTTATTTGCATCCATTTTGTTGCAAACCACAGGATTTCATTTTTTAACCACTGTGTGGTATTTCATGGTATACATATGCATAATTTCTTTATCCAGTCTTCAGTTAATGGGCATCTGAGTTGTTTCCATATCTTAGCTATTATGAGTTGAGTTGCATTAAATATGGGCATACAGATCAGTTTTTCATATGCTGATTTCATTTCCTTTGGGTAAATTCCCAGGAGTGGGATGGTCAGTCTCTATGGAGATTTCTGAGGTATCTCCATACTGTCTTCCCCAGTGGCTATACCAGTTTACATTCCCACCAGCAGCAGTGGATTAGGGTACTTTTTACCGCATATGCTCACCAGCATTTGTTGTTTGTTAATTTCTGTATGAAAGTCATTCTAGCTGGGGTGAGGTGAAACCTCCTTGTGGTTTTGATTTGCATTTCCCTGATGGCTAGTCATCCTGAGTATTTTTTCATGTGTCTGTTGGCCATTTGGATTTCCTCTTTTGAAAAATGTCTATTCAAGTCCTTTGCCAATTTCTTTTTTTTAAGGTTATTTATTTATTTGCATGTATTTCATAAATATATTAGGGACATAGTAATTCTTCCCACTGTCCCTGCCCTCTAGAGGCACCCTCTCTCCCAGCCCTCTTCCACTTCCCTCTGCTGTTCTTTGTCCTATTTTTCACTAAGATCTATTTTCATTGAACTTTATATAAGAGGATTAACTTTATTGTAGGTTAAGAGTTCAACACTTCATATGAGATAGAAAAAGAAAACAATGACAACAATAGCAAAAAGCTGTTCCTCCACAGTCCAGACAAGGGCTGTTCAACGTTATTGCATCTTGCAGATGATTTCACTTTTTTTCCCTTTCCTCTTTTCCCTCCATCTTTCCTCTTCTTTTTAGAAACTTAGTTATCTTTAAAGAAGAACCCAAGAATGATACATCTTTTGCAAGCTCTTAGATATAACTATAACTTATGAGACATAAGAATATCCTCCACTTGGGGCCAGCACCGTGGCTCACTTGGTTAATTCTCTGCTTGTGGCGCCGACATCCCATATGGGCGCCGGGTTCTAGTCCCAGTTGCTCCTCTTCCAGTCCAGCTCTCTGCTGTAACCTGGGAGGGCAGTGGACGATGGCCCAAGTGCTTGGGCTCCTGCACCCACAAGGGCGACCAGGAGGAAATACCTGGCTCCTAGCTTTGGATCGGCTCAGTACCAGCAGTAGCGACCATTTGCAGAGTGAACCAATGGAAGGATGACCTTTCTTTCCCTCTCTCTCTCACTGTCTATAACTCTACATATCAAATAAAGAAAAAGAATATACTCCACTTAATACACTAAAAGGAAGTGATTCTTGAGAACAAGTTTTACTATTGAGTCTCATGATATGACTCTTTGGGGACAGTGGTTCTGCATGGGAAGTTAGTGCACTCTTGTGTTAGTGATCACCCAAGGCTGTTGACATGAGCTGCCTAAGCCGTGGAAGCCTTTTGTATCCAGTAACTCAACAAGGCCAGAAGCAAAGTGGAAGTTCTCTCCTCCCTTCAGAAAAAAGTATATCCTTCTTTGGTGGCCGCTTCTTTCCACTGTTGTCTCACCCACAGAAGTCCTTTTTGTATAACATTTTTTGCCACAGTGTCTTGGCTTTGCTGTCTGAAATGCTTCCTTGGGCTTTACAGCCAGACCAGAATGCCTAAGGGCTGATTCTGAGGTCAGAGTGCTACTTAAAGTGATTGTCATTCCATGAGTCTGCTGTATGGACTGCTTCCTATGATGGAACATTCACTCCTTTTTAATTACATCTATTATTACCAACCACTTAGTCCTATGTAAATGATCACTTTAACACTTGTTGATGGGATTGTTTTCTTGTTGAGTTTCTTGAGCTTTTTATATATTTTGAATATTAATTCTTTATCAGTTGCATAGTTTGCAAATAATTTCTCCCTTTTTGTCAGTTGCCTCTTCACTTTGTTGAATGTTTCTTTTGTAGTGGAGAAACTTTTCAATTTGATGCAATCCCATTTGTCAATTTTGGCTTTGATTACTTGTGCTTCTGGGTCTTTTCCAAGAAGTCTTTGCCTATACCAAGGTCTTGCAGGATTTCCCCAATGTTCTTTAATAATTTGAATATATTGGGTCATAGATTTAGGTCTTTGATCCATTTTGAGTAGATTTTTTTTGTGGCAGGTATAAGGTGGCAGTCTTGCTTCATGTTTCTGTATGCAGAGATACAGTTTTCCCAGCACAGTTTGTTGAAGAGATTGCCCTTCCTCCCAGCATTGATTTTAGCTCCTTTGTCAAAGATAAGTTGGTTGTAGATGTGTGGATTGATTTCTGGAGTTTCTATTCTGTTCCATTGGTCTATCCATTTGTTTTAATGCCAACACCAGCTAGTCTGTTTTGATTATAACTGCTCTGTAGTATGTCTTAAAGTCTAGTATTGTAATGTCTCCAGCTTTGTTTTTGTTGTATTAAAATTGCTTTAGATATGCAGGGTCTCCTGTGTTACCTTATGAACTTCAGCATCATTTTTCCTATATCTGAGAAGAATGTCCTTGGTATTTTGATTGGTATTTTAATCTGTAAGTTGCTTTCAGTAGTATGGACATTTTGACGATACTGATTCTTCTAGTCTATGAACATAGAAGGTTTTTTCCATCTTTTGTTGTCTTCTTCTATTTCTTTCTTTAATGTTTTCTAGTTTTCATCTTAAAGATCTTTGATATCCTTGGTTAAATTTATTCCAAGGTATTTATTTTTGTGTGTGGCTATTATGAATGGGATTGATCTTAGAAGTTCTTTCTCAGCCATGGCATTGTCTATCTATATAAAGGCTATTGATTTTTGAGTGTTAATTTTATATCCTGCCACTTTACCAAACTCTGTTATAAGTTCCAAAGTCTCTTAATGAAGTCTTTTGGATTCCCTATATATAGAATCATGTCATCTGCACCTAGGGATAGTTTGACTTCCTCCTTCCTAATTTGTTTCTATTTGATTTCTTTTCCTTGTCTAATGGCTTTGGCTAAAACTTCCAGAAATATATTGAATAGCAGTGGTTAATGTTCTAGATCTTAGTGGGAATGCTTTCAACTTTACCCCATTCAGTAAGATGCCAGCTGTGGGTTTGTCGTATATTGCCTTGATTGTGTTGGGGAATGTCCTTCTATACCCAATTTGTTTAAGGGTTTCATCATGAAATGATGTTATATTTTATCAAATGCTTTTTCTATGCCTATAGAGAGAATCATATTGGTTTTATTCTTCAGTTTGTTAATGTGATGTATCACATTGACTGATTTAGGAATGTTGAACCATCCCTGCATACCAAGGATAAATCCCACTTGGTCTGGGTGAATGATCTTTCTGATGTATTGTTAGATTCTATTGTCTAGTGTTTGTTGAGGATATTTGTGTCTGTGTTCATCAGGAAAATTGGTCTGTAGTTCTCTTTTTCTGTTGTATCTTTTTCAGATCTAGGAGTTAAGGTGATGCTGGCTTCATAGAAAGAATTTGGGATGATTCCTTCCTTTTCAGTTGATTTGAATAGCGTGAGAAGAAGCAGAGTTAGCTCTTCTTTAAATGCCTGGTAGAATTCAGCAATGAAGTCATCTGGTCCTGGGCTTTTCTATTTTGGGAGAGTCTCTATCACTGATTGATTCAATCTCTGTCTTGGTTATGAGTCTGTTTAGGTTTTCTATGTCTTCATGGTTCAATTTAGGTAGGTTGTATGCGTCCAGGAATCTATCCATTTCTTCTTGGTTTCCCTGATTTATTGGCATAGAGCTCTTCATAGTAATTTTGATGATTCTTTTTATTTCTGTGGTGGGTTTTATATTTCCTATTTCATCTCTAATTTTATTGATTTGGGTCCTCTCTTTCCTTTTTTTTTTTTTTTTGTTAGTTGGGCCAATGGTGCATCAGTTTTGTTTATTATTTTTTTCAAAAAAATCAGCTCTTCATTTTGCTGATCTTCTATATTTTTTTCAATTTTGTTTATTTATAAACCAATTTTAGTTATTTTTTCTTCTAGTTTTGGGTTTGTTTCATTGTTCTTTTTCTAGGTCCTTGAGATAACTGATAGCTCCTTTATTTAGTGCCTTTCCAATTTCTTGATGTAGAAAGCAAGTGCTATAAACTTTCTTCTTAACAATGCTTTTGTTGTATCCTGTAAGTTTTACATGTTGTATTGTTGTCTTTATTCATTTCCAGAATTTTTTTTATTTCTCTTTTGAGTTCTTCTAGACCCACTGTTCATTCAGGAGCATGTTGTTCAGTCTTCATGTGTTTGCATATGTTCTAGAAATTCTTGAGTTGTTGATTTCCAGCTTCATGCCATTGTAGTCAGAGAAGATAAATATCAGATTGGCTTTGTAAAAGTGATCAGACATTCTGTATCATTAGTTAGTTTAAGATAGAAGTCTAATATTTTCACATAGGGTTATGCTTGAAAGGAAGGCATGAAATTCACCTGCATCATAGATGAAGCTGGATGTAAATACCTTCAATTTTTTAAAGTCAGGATTCTGTTAACATTCGTTGGAGTAGACGTGTTCAACAATAAAGGAGTGATAAGAAAAAATTACTCTCAATATTATAGGCTAACTTCAAAACAATCAGGGCTAAAATTCATCTAATCTTAGCCTTTAGTAAACAACATTGTATCCTTTTTATTATTATTTTATTTATTTGAAAGACATAGTTACAGAGAGAGGTAGAGATAGAGAGAGGTCTTCCATCCTCTGGTTCACTCTCCAGATGGCCGCAACTTCTGGAGCTGTGCCGATCCGAAGCCAGGAGCCAGGAGCTTCTTCCACATCTCCCACTCAGGTGCAGGGGCCCAAGGACCTGGGCCATCATCTGCTGCTATCCCAGGCCACTGCAGAGAGCTGGATTGGAAGAGGAGAAGCCAAGACTAGAACCAGTGCCCATATGGGATGCTGGCGCCTCAGGCCAGGGCTTTAACCCACTGCCCCACAGCGCCGACCCCAGCATTGTATCTTTTTTTTTTTTATTTTTATTTTTATTTTTTTTTATTTTTTTTGACAGGCAGAGTGGACAGTGAGAGAGAGAGACAGAGAGAAAGGTCTTCCTTTGCCGTTGGTTCACCCTCCAATGGCCGCCGCGGCCGGCGCGCTGCGGCCGGCGCACCGCGCTGATCCGATGGCAGGAGCCAGGAGCCAGGTGCTTTTCCTGGTCTCCCATGGGGTGCAGGGCCCAAGCACCTGGGCCATCCTCCACTGCACTCCCTGGCCACAGCAGAGAGCTGGCCTGGAAGAGGGGCGACCGGGACAGAATCCGGCGCCCCAACCGGGACTAGAACCCGGTGTGCCGGCGCCGCTAGGCGGAGGATTAGCCTAGTGAGCCGCGGCGCCGGCCCCCAGCATTGTATCTTGCACGGGAAATTCAGCACAGTGCTTTTGGGTTTTGTTGATAATCCTGTTATGTGTGTTTCTCAGCTTGTGTTTGGGCTGAAGTACTGTCAGCTAGAATACTTCTCTGAAGTGACCCGTGTAGGATGAGAATGTATGTGCCTCTGATGAAAGCTGCTTTTCAGTTAAAATGACTGGGATTCCTGTAACTTGTGAACATTGTAGCATCATCACTGCCTTTAACAGTTTTGAGTCACAAAGAAATAGATTTCTAGAGTATGGGTCCGCCAGCAGAGCAGGGATGAAAATGAAATGTCTCCCTGTTGTACTTGGAATATTTCTGTTGTCAGTTGGAACTTTGCCTTCAGACATTCAAAGTAAGGAAAAGCTGGCTAATAAAACCCATCATGGTTATTAGTAAAGAGAAACTTTTAAAAGTTTCATAATTAAAGTATGTGTTCTCATTGTAAGTTAAGCAACGAAAGGATCTTGAATAGAGTGAGGGAGAAAGTGATGTGGAACATGATCGGGAAGGTAGCGGGAACTGGTGGTTCATGCAAGACCCTTGTGATCATTTTATTTGGTGGATGGGGACTTCTAGAGGATTCTGAACAGAACATGACATGATCTGACACAATTTTAACAGAGTCACTCCAATTGTGGTGTTGAAAGTCAACTCATAGTAACAATGTGGGAGAGACAATTCAGGGACGTTCATGCAGTAATCTGAGTGAGTGATCATGTTGGCTTGGACTAAGATGCTAGTAATGAAGACAGTGGGAAGTGGTTACACGCTAGTTATGCTTTGAAGGTAGAACCCACAGGGTTTGTTACCGGATCAGGAGTGAGGTGTTAAAGTAAGAGAGAAAGGAGTGGGTCCCCGGTCTACAAGTTCAGATACCTTCGCTCGACATTGCCTGGTTTTGATTCCTGGCTCCAGCTCCTGACTCTAGCTTCCTGTGACTGCAGACCGCTGGAGGCAACAGTGATGCTCCATGTAATTGGGTTCCTGCCACTGCCCTAGGAGACCTAGATTGATTCCCAGCTCCCAGTTTTGGCTTGAAAGTTGTAGCTGTTGCTGTTATTTAGGGAATGAACCCAATAACTCTATTTTACTGTCTGTCTCCCTCTTTCTTCCTCTTTGCCTCTCAAAAAAGAAGTAAAGAGCAAATAATAACTTCAGTTTTTTTGGTCTGTACATGTCTAGGGATTGGGAAGAATTTGGGAAAACAGGGGTTCATTTTTCTTTCTTGGTGGTGGGGAGGCATGTAGCGGGATTAGGAGTTGAGTTCTGGTAAGTTACACTAGATTTGAGATACTTGTTAGACATCATGCATGTGCAGGTGTCTAGTAGGTAGCTGAATAGACAAGTCTGTATTTCAGGGGCAAGATCCTAGAAAAAGAGACATTTGGGAGTCACTGGTGTTTAAAGTCAGGAGGCTGGTTGAGCCCTCCTAGGGATGGAGTGTGGGTGGAGCAGAGGTGTAAGCAGTAAACTCTGGTGCAATCCAATGGTTGGTAAAATGAGAAGAAACCAGCAAAGAGGCCGAGAAGGGGCACTCACCCAGGGAGTTCTGAAGAAACTAAGTGGGCAGGTATGCTGGCAGTCAGTTGATGAGGTTTAGAGGAGTGAATGAGCAGATATGGAATGTTCACTTAGAGATCAAGCAGGGCAAGATCTGGGAATGAAATCGTTGGATTTTTGCAGTCTTAGGTAGGTTTGCTGAAATCTTGGGGGCAAAAATTCTTATCTCTTTGGGCCTCATATACTTTGTCTATAAAAAAGGAGTAATGCTATTACCTATATCTTCGGATCATTGCAAGAATCAGCTAAATTCATATAAAACTGTGTAATAGTGCCTGGCACATTGTAAATGATGAGTACGTATTTTTGGTTGTTTCTAAAAACATCTATCCAGGTGCTCATTAAGTGTCAAACGTTATCCTTTGGTGAGATCATGCAACAGATTACTAACCCACCCAGCTGAATGGACACCCAGTCCATCTAGTTCCTTGCCAGGCTACTGCTGAAGAGCGTTTCCATGGTTTCACTGAACCGTAGGAAAATCTGAGCAATGTGATGACTCCATTGAGCAAGAAACGAGGCTATCACCCTGTGACGTCTTCCACAGGACCACCTGCTGGGTCTTAGTGAACACTCTTCTGATTCCTGGATACTGATCCATTCTAAACCTTATCCAGAAATGCCCACTTCACCAGCCTCCTGTTGGGGGTCACTGCATTTTGTTATTACTGTTCGAAAACTATCGTTGAGTTTGCTTTGTTTTTAGTCTCTTGCCACCTTAACTTCTCCAAGTATAGCTGGCAATGGCAGTTACTGAGTTGTGTCCTGGGGTGAAATCTGATAGGGCCAGACAAATTCCCCCTCCTGTTTCTTTATTGTGACGAAATGCAAGTATCATAAAACTTAGCATCTTTGTAATTTGGAAGTGTACAGTTCGGTGGTATTAGATACATTCATAATGTTGTGCAACCATTATCATCACCCATCTCCGTAACTCTTTTCCTCTTGTAAAACTGAAGCTCTGTGCCTATTAAACAATAAATTCCATCTGCTCCCTCTCATTCCCCAGCAGCCGCCATTCTAGGTGTCTCCATGAATTTGATTTCTCTGGGTACCTCCTTATAAGTGGAATCCTACAGTTTGTCTTTTTGCCACTGGCTTATTCCTCTTAGTGTCCTGGTTCATCTGTGGTGTAGCAAGTGTTAGAGCTTCCTCCCTGCTTAGGGCTGCACAATATTCTCATATATATATATATATGTATATATATACACACACACATATATATACACACACATATATATGTATATGTATGTGTGTATATATATATATATATCATATTTGTTTACCCAGTCGTTTGCCAGTGGACATTTGGGTTACTTCAGTATTATAGTTATTGTATATAATGCTTCTGTCAACCTAGGTATACCAATATTTCTTTGATATCCTGCTTTTAATTATTTTAACTTTTAATTTTATTTGCTTATTTATTTCAGAGGGAGGGCAGGAAGGAGAGAGAGTGAGAGTGTTCCCATCCATTGGTTCACTGCCCAAGCTCCTATAATAGCAGGGGCTGGGAACCAGGAACTCAATCCAGGTCCCCTCAGGTGGGAGGGACTCAACTGTTTGAACCATTACTAGTGCCTCCCAGAATACCATTCACAGGATGCTGCATTCAGGAGCCAGAGGTAGGAATTGAACGCAGGCACTCTGATATGGGGTGTGGGTATCTTAACTGCTAGGCTAAACACCTGCCCACGTTTCCAAATCTTTTGCGTATATACCCAGAAATGGAATTGCTGAGTCATACGATAATTCTATCTTTCGTATTTTCTGGAAATGTCTTACTGTTCTCGCAGGGATCGTGGCACTTCACGTTCCTCCCAGCGGGGCCCGAGGGTTCTCTCTGGCACTTGCTATTTCTTACTTTTCAGTACTCTTTGTATATGTTCTTTGGAACAAAGATCTCTTCAAGTCCTTTGCCCGTTTTCAAATCTGGCTGTTTACTTCGTGTTGCTGAGTTTTCGTTTTCTTTTTGGATCAGTTTGTCTCCTGCGGGGTTATGCGCTCTCCCACTGGTCTCCTTGTCATCTACATCCCAGCCTCACAGTCACTGCATGTGAAATGAAGGAAAAGCAGAGCAGTTCATGGGATCGTGTGTCCTGTCTTCTGTCAACACCGACCACAGCGGAAGGAGTGGGTGGTGTGCACGGAATCGTGTCACCCCCAGGTCATACGGTAAAGCCCTACCTCTGTATGTGATTGCACTGGACACAGGGCCTTTGGGTGGTCGCAGAGGTTAAGTGAAGCCTGCAGAGTGAAGCTGCAGTCTGATGGCACTGCTGTCTTTGTAGGAAGAGGGAGAGGAGAGGGTGTTTGGTGCCGCAGCCCAGTCCCTGCCTGTGATGCCCACACCCATGTCAGAGTCCCTGTGATGCCCACGTCCATGTCAGAGTCCCTGGTTCACTTCCCAGCTCCTCTGCTTCTGGTTCAGCTTCTTGCTGGCATGAACTCTGGTGATGGTTCAGTCCTTGAGTCCCTGCCACACACGTGGGGGACTTGCACTGAGTTCTGGGTTCCTGATTTTGGCTTGGCCTAGCGCCAGCTGTTGTTGGAATTTGGGGAGTGAACCAGAGGGTGGAAGATCTCTCTTTGTCCATTGATGTGTTTCAAATAAATAGCAGTTAAAAAGTAGAAAGACGAGAGAGAGACAGCAGGGCTCTCGAGATCTCTGCCACGCGCAGACACTGTGAGAAGTGGCAGTGTGCCAGTCCGGACGCGTCCCCTCACCGGAACCTGACCACGCTGCCTCCCTGATCGCTGACTTCCAGCCTCCAGAACTGTGGAAGACACGTGTCTGTTGTTTAAGCCACTGACCCCCTTGCTGTGAGAGCCTGAACAGACTGTAATGGTTCTTCTTTCTTTTTCCTACTCATTGCTGTTAGCATTGTTGACATAAGCATTAGTTCTTTCTGGACTTCTGGTTTTCTAATAATCTAGTTAACTACCTGTATAGAAAAAAATATTCCTATTTAGGCTTTGGGGTCCTGACAGCTTCTTTTGCCAAGTCCAGAGAGTGTTTGGTGATGACGACGGTCTGAACCATCTAAACGTTTCCTGAGTCTACAAGAGCAGCTGCACCTGCGTGCTGCTACCTTATCAGGCTCCTTCACATCCGTTTGTTTAATTCCCGAGAGCCGAGGCAAGTCTGTTCTCCCTGCCTTCTTTGCATCCTCTCCTTTCTTCTCTCCCCTTACTTTTCTTCTCAGCTGTCCTCTTGCCATATCTCCTGCCTGAAACCTGTGGACATGGATGGGATTTTAGGGTGCATGGAGCCCTCATCCAGTATCCAGCCGTGTGTGCCTTTGGTACTTTTCCAAGCTTCTGGCGATGCACAGTGGCCAGAAGAAAACCTGTCTACACCTCTGCTTTATGTACTTACACAAATTTGCCTGCAAAGACTCTGTTTGTTCCTGGTCATATTTTTCTTAGGATGGGCATGTCCTTCTTCTTTATCCTATGTCAGAAAACACTCATTTTTATTCATAATCCATGGCTTTCCATAACTGGAAATCTAACTTCAGATTCCAGAATTCGGTCTGTAAAAGTTTGTTGTGGCCTCTTGACCCAGTCTGTGAGCCACACCAGTCATGTATGCCTGACGACAGTGGCTAATCATTGAGAGTTTAAGGGTTGAAAGAAGCCAGGTAAACATGCCTGGATGAGGGAGGAGGTTGGCTGGTGTTGTGCTTTCTCTCTTCTACGTGGAAATACAGAAGAAATAGGTACCTGTATCTCTACATCTCTCTATCATATCATATGTAACTAAACACGTTAGGTTGACACAAATGTGATGTTGAAAAATTTTCAAGAGGAAAAATAAACCCGTGCTTCTGTAGAATTTTCAGAGGAGGGAGCGTTTAGATGGACAGTTAAATATGCAAGCTAGAGTTACACAAAAGAAAGACCATATGGTTGAATGCCATACATTTGTTTGTTTTAAACCTTTTGTGGTTTATTTTAATTTAAAATGAATCTGTACCTCATTTAGTTTTGAAGTATGCTAGGGAAGCATATGTCTTTTAGGTAAACTGTAATTTACGGGGAATTCTCTAACTTTTTCTTGGTGAGAGATCTAAATACTCATTAACCAACAAAATGTGGTCTGCAGAGAACAGGCCTCTGTTTTATTTATTTATTTTTTCCATATTTGCTTATTTTTCCCCAGGGATTGGCAAGTAAACATGATATATATTTAAGTTATAAAACTCGATATTTTGATATATGTATGCATTGATAACATTATTGCAGTAAAACTAATTAACATACTAATCACCTTATAGTGTGTGTGTGTGTGTGTGTCTAGTGAAAATACTTAAAATCTACTGTCTTAGCAATTTGCAAGAATATACTACATCATTATTAGAGATAGTTGTCATGCTGTCTGTTGGGTCCTCAGAACACATTCATCTCCCAAGTGACAGTGTCTACCCCGATTCCATTCTCCCCCTCCCTAGACCCTTCAACTGTTTGTTTCTGTGGTTCTGCATTTTTAGATTCTACAGCTTAGTGAGAGAATGCGTTATCTTTTTGTGCTTAATTTGTTTCACTGAGCATAATGTCCTCCAGGTTTATCCATGTTCCTGCAGAGAGCAGGAATGGCTTCCTTTTCAAGGCACAACAGTATTCCTCTCTCTCTCTCTCTCTCTCTCTCTCTGTGTGTGTGTGTGTGTGTGCACGTACACCTATCACTTTTTTTTTCTTTCTCCATTCTTCTATTGACGGACACTTAGGTGTTCCTGTGTTTTGGCTGCGGTAAGTAGTGCTGCAGTGAGCATGGGCATGCGGGAGCCTGCTCACAACACTGGTTTCGTTTCCTTTGCGTAGGCAACCAGAAGTAGGATGGCTGGATCCTACATGTGGTAGTTCTATGTTTAATTTTTTGAAGACTCTTCAGACTGTTTTTCGTGATGGCTGTACTAATTTATAGTGTCATCAACAGTGTCTAAGAGTTCCTTTTCACATCCTCACCAACAATTGCTATCCCTTTTCAAATTTTACTTGAAATATAGAAAGAGAGCTACAGACAGACAGACAGATCTGCCATCTGCTGGTTTATTCTTCATATGTTCACAGCAGCTGGGGCTGAACCATTGCCAAAGCCTGAAGCCCAGCACGCCTGTCCGTGTGGGTGCTCGGAGCGCAGTCACTTGAGCACTTACCTGCTGCTTCCAGGGCGCACATCAGCAAGAACTTGGAGTTGGGCGCACAGCCGGGACTCAAACCCGGGCACTCACATCTGCTCTATGACTGTCCCTCGTGGCACGTCAGCTGCAAAGCCTTTTGCAACACTTGTAATCTTTCAAGCTCTTGTTAACATCATCTTAGGAGGACTGAGGTGGTGGCACTGTGGTTCTGATTTTCATTCTCCTGATGATTGGTGATACCGAGCACCTTGTATGTCTCCTTTTCAGAAGTGCTGTTCACAGTCAGCTTTGTTTCTCTGCTGTTCAGTTGCATGAATCCCTTACATATTTTGTATATTAACTCCCTACTAGATGGTATGCAAATATTTTATGTATTGACTGCTTCCTTTGCTCTGTAGTTCCACTTAACCAGGCTGATGCAGTCTCATTTGTTTATTTCAACTGTTTTTTGAAGTACTCTCATATAAGGTGGACCCCAGAGTTGAAGTCATTTGCATCAGTATATTTTAGAATAAGTCAGAAAAAGAGCCCGGGTTATAGATATAATTGTACAGTCCTACCTATGTCCCAGAATTTTTATGAAATTGAATTTACAAATGTATCACAAGCGTGATTTAATCACAAAGTATTGTTAGTACTTTCAGAATACTCAAAACCTGACACCTGTATGTCTATTTCTGACAAAAGGGGATAAACTACGTTTTATTTTATTTATTATATATTGGTCCAGAAGGCTAGCCAGTGAAGGGATCTGTCTTTGTTCATTCTGAAATCAAATCCCAACCAGTGTAGTGTAGTGGAGCCTACGGGGCAGGTGAGTCTTGATTTGTTCCAGGTTTGGAGAACACAGTGAAATGGGGGGAAGCTGCTTGGTGTGGTCCCCTCCGACTTAGCGCCTTTTGCAGGAAGTCTGCCCACTCTTCCTGTGCCCAGAGCAGTGGGACTTGGTGGATGAGTTATGGTCATGGGGAGTCTGTGGCGTACTCTAGGTTTCCCAGAATACTGATGAGTCTAAACTTCACAGGCCAGGTGGAAGTCACCTCTAAAACTCCATCACATTCCATTTCCGGCTGCCGGCTGAAGGGTTTCCTTCCCTTCGCTTGATGACCCTAGCACACATTCAGGTGGGGTTTTGCGATGCTGCCTAGAAGTTATGAAAGACAATGCTTTTGGTGCTTTCCAATTGGTGATCAATGAAAACTGGTTTATGGTTTTGTTGTATAAATAAAAAATAACAAGTTAAAAAAAAGACAATGCTTTATTGTAAAGGACAGCTGAATTCATCTCTCTTTTATTTAGAAAAGTTACGTTTCTGTCCCATCGTTTTTCTTTGGATTAACAAGTAGATTTTTGGTAGCAAGAAACTGAAAAGCACATCCTGGCCTTCCTGCAGCTGTGTTTAATTACAGAACACGCCGAGGCACATTTGGCCATTTTTTGTTTCTGAACTAGTGTTAGCTTTTGCAGCCAGTCACAGGATGTGTTTTGTAGCTCTCCAACAAAGGATAAAAATAAAATAAATGTTTGGGAAAATGCATTGAGATAGCTGAAGATAGAGCCTTACAACAGTGCACCAGCACCGGCAGGAAGGCAGGAATGACAAACTAAATGTGCTGCTTTTAAGTGATAACACAGGGCAATTAATGTGTTTAATTGCTTTATGGAAACAAAAAGCTTTTTTTGCAGTTTGCATAATTTCTTTGTGTAACAAGAATAGTTTGTAAATTTGTAAATGAATGCAGGACCTCTGATGTAGGGACTTCTGGTACTCTGCATCCCTCAGTACTTTTAATTTTATTTCACATTAAGATACTATTTTACTTTCTCATTGTGTAACTTCATATTTTCTAATGAGATTAATTATTGCAAGTAGTTAGGAGAGAGCAGATAAATGAAATTCATTTTACGAAATCTGAAGACTTGGAATAATTTACTGATATTTCCGATTTCATGGCTTGATGACTCTTATTTCCAAGACTGTAGCTTTTACTTCTCGGTGTGAATGTACCCTAAATTAGTTTATTTCAAACACTTAAAAAAAGCCCAGAACAGTGTTGAATCCAGAGGCTTTTCACGTGCACTTGAGGATCAGAGAGTTCAGAGGGTTCGCCTGGCACCTGGGGGAGTGGTGAGGTGAGGGAGATAAGAAGGCAGCACCACACTGTCAGCTGCATGGGGTTTTGCACCTCATTGTATGAGGAACCTTCAAAAAGTGTACGGAAAATGCAATTAAAAGATAGATTTACTTTGGGGCAACATTTTCTGAAATCCATGCCTACTAGAGATCTTCTTAAAGCCCACCAAAATATTATGCATGGATCGTGAAAGAAGCTATGTACGGACTTCAAAATTTTGTGCATCAAAGTAGGTTTGTCTTTTAGTTGTCCTTTTTCATGAACTCTTTGAAGTTCCTCATAGTGTGCTTAGAGCTCTTGGCGTACTTGGTACACTGAATAAACGAATGAGCAGGTTCACACTCCACTCCCCATCCCTCCATTCCTGCTTTAACTTGAGAGCTTCCACTTTTCCTGTGTCAGAGTGAATTTCCCAGAGTTCCCCAGAGGAGGTCCAGGGATGGCGTAAAATCTGCTCTGAGCGGCTGCTGCCCTACTGAGACACTCGGCTCTTCTCTGTCCATCAGCTGCCTCCTCTTCCCCCGCCTTCCCGGGACTCACTGCTCTGCACTGCTTGCCCCGTAGGCATCAGTGCCCCAGGGTACTAACTGGGTGCTGTCTCCATTTCTCATTCAGTTGGCAGAGTGAGCAGAAAGACTGCCAGCTCCTAGTGGAGACGGGCAAGTTCCCCAAACACTGCCATGCACTGGATAAAGGCAAGGCATTTGTCATAATTTCATATAGGGAGCTTTATTGATTTGTCAAAGTAATTGATACCACCTTGCCAGATTTGGGCAACCTCAGATACCCTGGGACTTTGCCTGGCCTGCCTCCCTGAGCCTTCTCTGCCCTCTCTTTCTATACCTGGCAAGAGATGTTATATTTACATTTAACCGCATCCAGTAGACTACTTGAACTTCAGTACTCTGCCCTGGAGAAAATGCTTGGTTCCCTCACAGTGTCCGTAGGTGATCTCATGGTGAATGTACACATGGTGACAGTGGTGGCTGTTTACTTTGCTTCCACGAAGGGCCAGGTGGATTCTGCGTATTCTCTCATTTTACAGTGAACAGCTTCTGCCTCCTTTTCTAGCGTGTCACCTATGAATCTAAGTGCTTTGCACAACACTAGTTCATTTCATCCGTATAATGTTGGAAGACAGGATATATTACTACCCAGACTTTACCAGGAGAGACCATTGAGCACAGAGAGGTTCAGTAACTCGCTGAAAGCTCCCCAGTAGAGAATATGTGGACCAGATGAGGCGGGCTCGCCCAGTCGGCAGTGTGAGACCGTCTCAGCATAATCATCTCAGCCATGCTGTAGTTTCTTTTCTACTTTTCCTTTTATCCTTGTGGGTCCCGGAATGCATTTATAAGTTTATGAAATGTAGAAAAAGTCCTAGAGCAGCTATATCATTATTAAACTTTCATCACAAGGGAAGACATTTATAATTTGTGTCTTCTAATAAAATGAAAATAGCTGCATTTTTTCTGATTATAAAAATAATATATACATGTGAAGAAAAATGAAACAATGCAGAAAATGCAAATGAGAAGTCAGTCAGCTGAGGCTTCTGCCTGGAGGCATTTGGATAAATACGCTTCCTGAAACTGCTCCATCCACGTTTCCAGACACAGGTATACAGTCATGGATGTCTGTCTGTGCCTGACCCTGCTTGTCCTCTTTTCTAACCTGTTTCCACGTCTGCGTTGTGTTGGGGCTGCCTTTCTCTGGCAGTGTATGTAAGGATGAGAATTTCAGAAATTCGTGGAAAGAAATGTGTTTTGGTGCAAACATTTTGCAGAGTTGTTCTTTTTTTCATACTATGACTTTTCCATCAACTTTTTGAAAAGCGCTTGTATGGATGCATTTCAAAACATTTTTTACCATATAAACTTATCTTTGAATCCCATTTTCCAAGAACTTGTTGATTTGCCCTCATGTGTGTACCGTGGTTTTGAATGACTGTTTGCTGTTGCTTTATATGGCTGCACCATGCTTTATTTACACAGCCCCCTGCTGATAAACATTTAAATCTTCAATCTTAAAATTGCCAACAATATTACGAAAATGTGAGTTCCACAAATCTTGGCATTTGGACAGCCACCTTTTGTGAACAAATTCGTTGAAATAGGATTATTAGCACAAAGGTCGTGCATTTCTGATTTGGTTATGTAATGCTAAGCTTACCGATTGTAATGACTTCCTCAACCAACATATTTTGATTGTCCCAATTTCTCTTCTTCCTTGCAAATGTTGATTTTACCCACTTAAAAACACCACTTTTTGTCTGATTGTTGAATTCGTTTTGGTTTTAATGCAAATACTTGGATTAGTGGTATTGAATGTATTTATTATTCCTGTCCACTGTAGGCATTTTACAAGTTGCCTATTGATGTCCTGCATGTACTGTTTTTATTAGTGTGCATTTTCTTTTTTATTCTTATGATCTTTTTTACATGTTAAGTATATAAGCCTTTTGCTTATCTTATGTGTTGTAGATAGTTTTTCAGTTTATTTATCATTCCCCATACAGGAATATTACATTTTTCTGTAATCAAACGAATGTTTGCCTTCCGGGCTTTTGGGCTGCTGTTAATACGGGTTCTTTCCTGGAACGTTATAGAAGTGACCTCTTTTCAGTAGGACTTGGAACCAGGGCATGTAGCCATTGCTTGTGAGTTAGTCACTTTAAGGCTTACTAAGAGCTTACACAAACTTTTCCTTTTACAGATTTTTTTTTTAGATAAAGCATTTTTAATTTGCATTATATTCCAAGGCTTAATGGCTCTACAAAATAAAGAGTTAAACAAATAAAAAATAGAAAGACCATGATCCAACAGATAATAGGCAAGTACCGTAAATAATAATCAAATGAAAAGGTGTTCAACTTCACTCGTATAAAGTGAATTTTAAGATAGTCTTAAAATAATTCATTCTATAATAGTATATAGTTCCTATCAATTTGTTTGGCAAATATTTTTTTAAAAGTTTGACAAAGGACTGTATTTGCAGCAAACTGAGGCATTTTTGGGGGGGTGCTTTGACTTGTTTATTTTAGCTCCCACCTATAAGGGAGAACGAATGGTCTCTCTTTCTGTGTCTGCTCATCTCACTCAACATCAGGACCTCCTCATTTTCTTGGTTCAGTTTACTTTCAGCATTATTATTAACATCTCTTGGACGAGGAAACTTCGGGGTCGCGAATGAATAGCTCGTTCCAAACCACCTGTCTTGGAACAGCGTATAGGTGAGTGTGGTCCAAAGCCACGATTTTGCACCATGATCCTTTAGGAGGATGGAAAAGCAGAGAAAAAGGAAGGCTAAATGGCCTGCCTCGTGGTGAAGAGTATTCCCTTCTTTTGATAGAAAGATTAGGAACTAAATCCTCCACCGTTAATGTGATCCTTCTTGTAGTAATCGCATTCCAGTTCAGTCTTTTGAAAGGAATTTCAGTGGAAAAGCAATTAGACATTAAAAAGAAAAGAGCCATAGGAATGCTAAGGTATTAAGAATCATGTGGGGTCTGCTTTGGATTTTAAGAATTAAGAGGATGATGGCCAAGTAGTTAAATGAATTTGAGAAAATGGGTCAGTGAGGGCATGTGATCAGAAGCCTTGGTCCATTTTCAGGCAGGCATACTGAGCGAATTCTTCTCTCATCTCATTTCCAGTACATCGTCAGAGCAAGTATTAAGCAGGATTTTACATGTACAATTAGAAAGGATTTTATGCTTGGTATTAGGCTGGATTTTGATGCAGATAAATTTCTCCTTCACAGAACACTTTGAGTCTTCAAGTCAGACATTACTGTTAGAATAATAAAAAAAAGGAAGTATCAACTGATATCACATAATTAATTAGTTATTGGCACTTGTGTGGATGCGTTGATTTTTCAGGAGAGTGCTTTATTGAGACAGTACGAAAAAGTTAAATATTTTTTCTTCTTTTGTTCCCCTTCAAGAAACAAAATTCAGTAGCGTGCAGTAAGCACATGAGATAAACAGAGCTCAATCTCATATAAAGCCTAGGAAACTTACTGCTGAACAAAACAGGCTGTGTAGAGTTGGTGGGAAATGGAATCAAAAGAGAAGTTGACTTTCATACCCCAAAAATGAAATTCATGCATACAGGCAGTCTGCGGAAAGTTCATGGAAAATGACTATCATGAAAAAACAAAAACAATGTGTGGAGTTTAATTATGGTTTTGTACACAAATGAACTTGTCTTTTCATCCCATTTCGCTTAAGCTTTTGAAGCTCCCTCTGTAACTGCACAAAGCTAGGTGAGCAGATCTCACGCTGACCGTGGTCACTGTTTCGTGTTGGTTGCTCGCTCACAGCAGTTAAATATGTCTTAACCCTAAGAGTACACCAGGCCTCTTACATCAGTTCATATTCCTATTTCATTGGTTTGAATTCTCAAACTCTACTTCCTGGCTGGAAGGGGACACCCTGACCTCCCACATGAGTTCATTCTAGATCTTACAGGACTCAACCATGGAGGCTTTGGATCACTGCCTCACTATCCAACGGGAGCTCTGTTGTTTTTACCTTTGTCGAGAGTCCGGTCCGGATGGCTGAATCGAACCCATCTTCTGTTGGGATGGAAGAGGTTGTCTCCCGAGTCCCAGCATCGATCTGCACCTGCGCCACCCTGAGGGCCTCACGGCACAGTCCCTGGTTGACTTGTGCTTCTCCCCTCTCCAATCAGATCATTCAGTTCACAGCCACCCAGCATTCTCAGAGCCATTAGTAGTGTTTTTCTGGGCTGGTCCAGGGTTCAGATGGCAGTGGGGAAAGGTGCTTTCCTCATCAGAAAAATGGGAAGGACACCTCAGTGGTACAAAAACCTCAATGTTTTAGCGCCCTAATAAAAAGTTTCATTGAGCCAGGGCCTCCTTTCTTTTTTTTTAATTTATTTTTTATTTTGTTGGACAGGCAGAGTGGACAGTGAGAGAGAGAGAGACAGAGAGAAAGGTCTTCTTTTTCCGTTGGTTCATCCCCCAGTGGCCGCTGCGGTTGGTGTGCTGCGGCTGGCGCACCGCGCTGATCTGAAGCCAGGAGCCAGGTGCTTTTCCTGGTCTCCCATGAGGGTGCAGGGCCCAAGCACTTGGGCCATCCTCTGCTGCACTCCCTGGCCACAGCAGAGAGCTGGCCTGGAAGAGGGGCAACCAGGGCAGAATCCGGCGCCCCGACCGGGACTAGAACCCAGTGTGCTGGCGCCGCAAGGCGGAGGATTAGCCTAGTGAGCCGCGGCGCCGGCCATCCATGTGCTGTTTTGATACTTGTAAACACCGATTAATGGTCAAATTAGGGTAAGCATTTTCTGTCTCCTCAAATATTTTTCATTTATTTCTGTTGAAAATATTCCAAATTCTTCCTTCCAGCTTTTTTGTTTGTTTGTTAACAACACATTACATTTTCTTATATATAGCTAACTGAACTTTTGCTCTTATCTAACCGTAGCCCAGTGATCAGCCTTTCCTATCCCACCCTCTCTGCTACTATCTCCAGCCTCTGGTAACTACTGTTTTACTCTCAACTTGTATGAGATAAGCTCCCTGGAGTTTCCACCTAGGAGTGAGGTCATGTAGTACTTGTCTTTCTGTACCTGGTTGGTTGCACTTAAAATGCCTGCAATGGCTGGGGCTGGGCCAGACCAATGCCAGGAGCTTGGAGCCTGGAACTCCATCTGGGCCTCCCAAACACTTTAGCTACCGCTTTTTCCTTCCCAGGCACATTAGCAGGATCAGAAGCTAGATCAAAAGTGGCAGAGCCTTGGGCCGGCTCCATGGCTCACTGTGCTAATCCTCTGCCTGTGGTGCCAGCACCCAGGGTTCTAGTCCTGGTCGGGATGCTGGATTCTGTCCTGGTTGCTCCTCTTCCAGTCCAGCTCTCTGCTGTGGCCCGGAAAGGCAGTGGAAAATGGCCCGAGTGCTTGGGCCCTGCACTCACATGGGAGACCGGGAGGAAGCACCTGGCTCCTGGCTTCGGATCGGTGCAGCGCACCAGCTGCAACGCGTTGGCCATAGCGGCCACTTGAGGGGTGAACCAACAGAAAAAGGAAGACCTTTCGCTCTGTCTCTCTCTCTCTCTCACTATCTAACTCTGCCTGTCAAAAAAAAAAAAAAAAAAAAAAAAAAAAAAAGTGGCAGAGCCAGGACTCTGAACCCAGGCGTTCTGATTCCCACATGGGGGTGTCCAAGCCAGCGTCTTTGCTGCCAGACCCAATAGTCATCCCCATAGCGAGTATTTTATCAACCGTGCTAATTCTTCGTAACATCTCTAGTGGCAATACTGCTTTGTGTTAGCTACCAGATTATGAGAGATACATAAACACAATGTGTTAAAAACCAGTGCATTCAATATAATGGTGAGATATTTAAATGTAATTTTTAAAAAAGATTTATTTATTTACTTGAAAGTCAGAGTTACACAGAGAGAGGAGAGGCAGAGAGAGAGGTCTTCCATCCGATGGTTCACTCCCCAGTAGGCCGCAACTGCCGGAGCTGCGCCGATCCGAATCCAGGAGCCATGAGCTTTTTCCGGGTCTCCCACGTGGGTTCAGGTGCCCATATGGGATGCCGGCGCTTCAGGCCAGGGTGTTAACCTGCTGTGCCACTGTGCTGGCTCCATTAAATGTAACTTTAAAATGTTACTATCTTTTACAAAAGATGGAATGTAAAGACAGCATCCAAGAAACCAACTTCATGATAATTTCCAGTAAGTGCTTCTTTACAGTGTAATAGTACCTTCATATTCAAGCCAAAAAAATGATGTGAACACAAAGGTGGGGTAAAACCTGGCACAGTTCCTACACTGTCCATCATTAAAACTGTTATTAATCAGAAGTTGGTTTCTAGGTGAGTAGTTACAGGGTGGACTATCATTCTGCTAGCTAGATCTGGGAGCGAGTAGGCTGTCATTCTGACAAACTACTTCCTTCTCTCTGTGGCTTCCGTAAGACTGGTAATGCTAGCAAATAGATTGTAAATTGCAATTTTGTCCTTCCTGTTCAGACTTTCCAAAAATTAAAATTGCTGATGTGGATAATGGTCACGACTTGTTTTCCTTCTCCTTCCTGTCCCTCCCATGTTTATTGAGCATCTATTTCTCTTGATGGAGAAAATCAGATGTGCACAGAAACAGTGTTACTTTTGGATCCGAAGTAGTGGGTGTAGATGCCCTGGCAGTGTGCTGTGGCAATCCCACTTCTGCACTTTCTGGGAAGATCACTTGGGACCACTGATCCACGTTTCCATGGTTTTGTCTCCTTACCTTAAAAATGAATGGCCCGGGGCCAGCGCTGTGACTTAGTAGGTTAAGCACCTGCCTGCAGTGTTCGAATCCCTTATGGGTGCAGGTTTGAGTTCTGGCTGCTCCACTTCCCATCCCGCTCTCTGCTATGGCCTGGGAAAGCAGTAGAAGATGGCTCAAGTGCTTGGGCCCCTGCACCCATGTGGGAGACCTGGAAGAAGCTCCTGGCTCCTGGCTTTGGATTGGCCCAGCTCCAGCCGTTGCAGCCATTTGGGAAGTGAACCAGGGGAAGGAAGACTTCTCTGTTTCTCCCTGTCACTGTTTGTAATTATGCCTCTCAAGCAAATAAGTAAATCTTTTAAAAAAAGTGAATGGTAACACCTGTCTCATTGGCTGGGAAGGTTAGACACATACATTCATTCATTCGCCAAATATGTATTGTGTTACTACTATGTGTCATACAGTGTCTACCTTCCTAGAATACAAGACAACGTCAAAAGTTTCAGGCAAATGCAATTAAAATACATTTATTTTGGTGCAAAAATTTTTGAAATCCACGCATATGAGTACAACAAGTGAAAACGACAAAGATTTCTACTCACATAGAGCTTTTATTTTAAAAGACGGAAGCCAGTAAACAACGCTATGAATAACAAATATGGAAACTGAGAGTCTAGTAACATCTGACTATTCTTGGCAGATGGAAAAAGCGTACACAGAGCTGGATCTGGGTGTCTGAGAGCAAAGGGATCAGAGAGAGGGGTTTGGGGTGGAGTCAGGTATGCTCATGGAAAAGGTCGTTATGTTGGACAAAGCCTTGAAGGGTGCTAGAGAGTTACCTTGTCAATATCTGGTGGATGTGCCTTCTAGACAGAGGAACACCAAGGCACAGTCCTGTGGTGGGATTGTGGGGTTGTGACGCCATGTAAATATCTGAAGAACAGGGCTGTGATGTGGCACAGTGAGTTAGGCCACCGCTGGCAATGCCGGCATCCTCTATGAGTGCCGGTATGACTCCTGGGTGCTCCACTTGCGGTCGAGCTATCTGCTGATGGCCCTGGGAAAGCAGCCATGAGGACCGAAGTACTTGGGCCCCCGCAACACACGAGGGAGACTCCAGAGGAAGTTCCAGGCTCCTGGCTGTTAGGGGCATTTGGGGAGTGAACCAGGAGGATGGAAGCTCTCTGTCTCACTCGTTATCTCTCCCTCTCTCTCTGTAACTCTGCCTTCAAAATAATAAATAAGTCTTATAATGAACATCTGAAAAATAGAGTAGGGAGTGAATGTGGCTGTAGCAGCGCAGGGGTGAGGGAAACCAGATCTGCATACTGTGTCTCACCCAGTGCTTGAACAGCAACAGGCACTGTTCAGTTGTGTTAGTACGGCAAGAAGGACTGCGTGGACCAAGAGAGGTATACATTTTTTTTTTTTTTGATGAAACTGGTAATTGAAATGTACCTTAATGGACTGACAGGATGTAGACAGTGCTACTAATGAGACTAAATCTTACTTACTCCTTGCACAGAAACAAGGCTAGGATTTACCCTGAACTGTTTTGTCTTCATAGTGAGGAGCTCCAACCAGTCCTCTTATTTTTGTTGCCAACGTTTAGGTGTGTAAGATCCCTCTTCCATTGATGTTTTGCATTCCTCTTCAAAGAAACAGACACATGGAATTTGCTTATATTATAAAGCCATGGTATATGGCTCTGCCCTTTTTTTCCTAAATATTTATGTATTTATGTAAAAGGTAGAGTTACAGAGAGAAAAGGGAAGAGAGAGAGAGAGAGAGAGAAAGAGAGAGACAGGGAGGGAGGGAGAGAGGGGGAGGAGGAGAGAGGGGAGGGAGAGAGAGGAGAGGGGGAGAGAGAGAGAGAGAATTTCTCTGTTGTTTCACTTCCCAAATGGCCTCAAAGGCCAAGGCTAGGACAAGTGAAGCCAGAAACCATCAGGTCTCCCCCGTGAGAGGCAGGGACCCAAGTACCTGGGTCATCTTCCTCTGCTTTCCTAGGTGCATTAGAAGGGAGCTGGATCAGAAGTGGAGCAGATGGGATTGGAACCGGCATTCCTATGGGGTGAAGGAGTGGCTTAACATGCCAGACCACAGTATCAGCTCCTCTGCTTTTTTGATGAAATTTTCCAGGTCATTATTTTAAATATTTGATTCCAGGTGTCTCTCTGTCAGTGTTTAGCATTACTTTATTTAGTAACTGGAGTTTTAGGGTGATGCAGAATCCCTGAGACATTTTCTGGATCGATTCCCTTATTTGTATCTTTTTCATTTACAAGGGTAGCTTGGAGACCTCTAGAAAAACGTGTTCCTGAGTGAGACTATCTCAGGTCACATTAGGCCAACCTACATGATGACTCATCACCGTCAACTCAATTGCGATTATTATTAATGATTTCTATTTTTTAGAAGGAATATGGTTAATGTCTGAGAGCTCTTTATCAGTCATCAATAAATTTAATTTTTATAATAAGCTTAGATGTATTTTTCAATTTCAGGAAAGCACATTACAGCACTGATTACATCCATTGGAAGTGTGTTTTTTTTTTTTTTTTTTGATACTCCCAGGCTAGGATGGAGCGAGAATAAATTCTTGGTTTTTGTATGATTGAATAAGGGAGTATAGCTGGGCAAAGTGTAGACAAGCATTGTTGCTGCCTTCTTCAGGAGCATATTATGGAAAGAAAGCCATGAGCCATTTTTTTTAAATATCAAGGATAGTTGCTTGTAATAATGAAATAATCCTGAATAGTTGTTTGAAAGATGGATAAAACTATTTGATAAACTAAGATATATTCAATGACTATGAATCCTTAAGAATATAAAACTTCTTTCATTATATACCAGAAGCCATGTGTTCTAGATTTTATAGTCTTTTAAGCATTAGCTTCTCTGGAGTACTACAGTATATATATATATACATATATACACACACACTATATATATATATTAGAGTGTATATATACTATATATTATATAATAATACATAATATGTATATTATATATTACTTATATATTTATTATATAATGTATTATTATATATTGTATATATTATAATATATTGTAAATTATATAATATATTATATATAATGTATATATCATATATAATATAATATGTAAATATATAATTTATATAATATATTGACATATAACATATATTATGGTATTAATATATTATATTACATATAATATATATTATTTATTATGTATTATATATGTATTATTATGTATAATAACATATATAATATATTTATAATATACAATATAATATGTATTATACATTATATTATATATTATGTAATATATAATTATATATTATTATATTATAATATTATACATAATACATTATATAAGCATATATATTATAAATATATATTATATTTATCTGTATACATTTATATATATAAATATATATTTATATATAATATAATAATATATATTATATTATATATTATTATATACTATTTAATAGATATATATTGGCTTATTTTACTAAGCATAATGATTTCCAGTTGCATCCATTTTGTTGCAAAAGACCAGATTTCACTCTTTTTGGCTCTTTCTAAACTCAATTTATACAGGAACCATTCACTGTAGTACTCCAGAGAAGTTAATGCTTTTAAGACTATAAAATCTAGAACACATGGCTTCTGGTATATAATGAAAGAAGTTTTATATTCTTAAGGATTCACAGTCATTGAATATATCTTAGTTTATCAAATAGTATATATATATTATATATATATCAAATATATCTTAGTTTATATATATTATATATATCAAATACATCTTAGTTTATCAAATAGTATATATATATTATATATATCAAATAATATATATAATAATAAATATCTTTTGTTTTCTCTGACATGTGACAGTATAGAATACAAAAATTGCCTAGAGTGAAAAGGACCTCTGGTGATACGATTGTCGTTGTTAGCCCTTGTCTATGCTCTCCTGGAACTGTGGCCGGCCTGCCTTCTACGTGTGGAATATTGTGGCTGGTGGTGAATGCAGCCTGTGCCTATAGAATGGACTGCAGAAGATGAGAGGGAGAAGGAGGGGTGGGGGCAGGAGGGAAGCAGGGTTTCCTCTTAGATCTGTATCTAGGAAATACATGAAATCTGTTCCCCTTATATTGATTTAAGAAGAAAGAGTCCCTAGTAATGGGATAAACCATTTCCATATCACCTAAGAATCCAAATCACTTGCCCATTTTATATTCCAAATGTAAAAGTGTAAGATTTATTTGAATGCGTGGTTTCTTCTTGATTTATGCCACTATTGATGATTCATGGCTTGTTTCATATCCAAGGTCAACCGGATGCATTAGGTTTATCCTGTGGCTTCGTTTATCTTGACAAATCGTTGCCCTTCCCCTCTACCCACATGTACTTAGGAAGAAAAATTTAACTAGGAACTGATTAGGAAGTCATTTTCGATAGATGTTGCTAAAAACCGTAGATACATTTGTTCGGTAATTCTACTCAATTTAAGGGAAGGAAAATATTCCACATTTGGTTCTCTATAGCAGTTTATATTCCCAGCATGGGATGAGCCTTAACACAATGGACATACCAATCAGAAGCACATCCTATTAAATGTAAGTCACTTCATTGTTAAAAACATTAGGTGAAGCCTTCTATTCCCTTTCTTTTCCCATACTTAAAATGACTTATAAAAACGACTAATCTTATATTTAGCTGTGTTGTATTTGTGTATGTAGGATTGATTTTAGAGCCAATTATTACAGTAAATCAAGAGAAAGAGGAAATAAGAGATAATAGAGCAAGATAAGAGGGAGCGGAAGACTGGATTGGATTCCAATTTAATTCAACAAGCAGTCTAAGTACTAAAAGACAAAGAATAATGAGATTTGATAGTTATTATCAACCAGTTTTCAATTTACTATTTAAAAATTGTGAAATTCTTAACATGAGAGCATTTCAAAATGGTTTATGGAAATTGGAATTAAAATATGGATTTATTTGGTGCAAAATATTTTGAAATCCATTCATACAAAAGATCTTTGAAAAGTTCCCGAAAAATGTGTATTTTGAAAAAAAAAATCTGTGCATGAATTTTAAACATTTTTGTACCAAAAAAAATCTTTCAATTTCATTTCCGCAAACCTTTTGACCTATGTTCATATTGAATTTATTGAGTGTTGAATATGTGAGGGTCGTTTCAGTAGTTCTCCATTGTTTCACATGCCCATCTCTTTTATTCCCTACAACAAGTATGAAAGGCAGGCAGTCGTGGGTGAATTGTAACCTTGAGTCGTGTAAGTGGTATATTGGGGTTGTGTTTTAAACACTTTATATTCTTTGAATTGTGAAGCATTAACTAATTGAAAGCCTTTCTCAACTAATCGGAAGTGCTATTTTTCTCTCATACAAAGCTTTCTTATGATATGGGCCCCCTTTTCTATCTTCTGTTTTATTTTACTGATTGAGCTATCTATTTCTGAATCAATTTTGTGTTTTGTTAATTTCTACCTCTTTGCAATATATTTTGTTATCTTGTATGGTATAATTCCAGACTTTGGCTATTCCTAAGCACTTATAATTCTATATGAATTTCAGATTATCTTGTCAAGTCCATAAAACACTTCTGTGAGACCATTGATAAAAGTTGTGTTGAATGTATGGATTAATTCATATTATGCTATCGGCATTTCCTCTCCATGTGGTATACCTGGGTTTATCAGGCATTCTTGTGTATCCTCACTCAACATTTTGACCACATACTATTTTTAGGATACTATTCTAGGTGTTGGAGATACAACATTGATTAACGTGCCCCTACTCTTATGTACTAGTTTATATTACAGAGAGGAAAGACGGAAAATCAATAAAATACAAATATATAATATGGACCATTATGATAAACTAAATTAGGGAACAGAATCAGACAGTAGATGTTTTGTTACATGATGGTACTTCACAAATTTGTTGGGAAAATGGAATGAGAACATAAGATTCTCTTGTGCCAAAAAAATTTTTGAAATTATTTAGAGAGGGGTTTTTAAAAAGTTCGTAGAAATGAGCTGTGCATGATAATTTCAAAAAAATTTGCACCAAATAAATGTATTTTTTATTCTATTTTTCCATGAGTGTTTTGAAGTGTTCTTGCTCTGTGGATGTGTGTGTGTACCTTGTTTGATCAGAGCAGTCTTCTCAGAGTAAGGTTTGAACACACTTCAGTCAGTCGGGAAAGTGAGCCATGTGGATCTCCTCTGAGCCACTTTCCAGGGAGAACACGAGATGCAAATAGGCCCTTGGGTGGGAGAGTCCCAGGAGAGGGAAAAGTGTTTCGTAGTTTTCTCAATCAGATTCCCAAATGCTTCTTGTTAGGTTTGTTCCCAGATACTTCACAGCCTTTGCTCTGATTATCTATTTTTTTATATATATTCTTCCTAAAATCACTTTTCTCCTTGGTTATTGCTGGTGTACAGGAAAGCTAGTGATGTTTGAATGTTGATTTTATATCCTGTTGCACTACCAAACAGTGCTAGTATTTTAACAGTTGATTCCATCTGGGTTTCTGTTAAGGGGTAAACTTGTTTGGTAACTATTTGTTTCCTCCTTTGTGGACTACCAATTTTATTTTCATTTTCTTTATTTCATTACATGCCTAAAATGCTCCATAAAGTTTGTAGTGCTAGTTATAAAATGAGCATTTTCCTCTAATTTTAATGAAATGCTTTTAGTTTCAAAATGCAGGATGTTTCTTTAAGGAAATACAGAGTTTTATCTATTTCCAATTTGGTAAGAATTTGGTTTTTTAGGTAAACACTTTTTACCATCTGTTAGTAAGCACATAGTGTATGTGTGTACACACATGCATGAGACATGTTAATGTAGGAAATTGCATTGATATCTTCCTTATGTAGGAATTTGAGGCGCGAAAGAAAAACCATAACCATCATCTCAACTAAGAACTTAGGAGACACTTTTCATGGACCAATTTGATGTGTGAAGAGGAGGCGGGTATGGGAAAAGTAGGTGGGTGTGGGAACAAGAAGCCACGGTGTTTGAAAGTGAGACTTACTTATCACATTTCTGCCCCCTGGCTACTAATGAAGCAGTAAAGTTTATTGCCCTTCATTCTCCTAAGCTGTAAAATGGAGCAGGACAACCTTCTGACAATGAAATAGTTAAGGAATGGAAACAGCCCCTGTTTACTATATGTTTGAAGTTTTCCAAATATTTATTTTGGTTCTCTTTAGGTGACATAAAATGATGTGTGATATTGTTATTTAAACTGAGCTGTAAACGTATGAGATACCTTTAAAAAGTTCCTGTAAATGGAATTTAAAGCATAAGTGTATTTGGTGCAGAAGGATTGAAATTCATGCATAATTTTTCCCTACTATGCATTTTCCATGAATTTTTGAATGAGTCCTCATATGAAAGCTATTACCCTAAAGAATTCATTTAGGGGCCAGCATTGTGGCACAGCAGGTTAAGCCTCTGCCTGTGACACTGATATCCCATATGTGTGCCAGTTTGAGACCTGCTGCTCAACTTCCAATCTAGCCACCTGTTAATGCACCTGGGAAAGCAGTAGAAGATGGTCCAAATGTTTGGGCCCCTGCATCCACGTGGGAGGCTGGAAGAAGCTCCTGGCCATTGCAGCCATTTGAAGAGTGAACCAGCAGATGGAACACCTCTATCTCTCTCTCTTCCTCCCTCCCTCCCTCCCTTCCTCCCTCCCTCTCTCTGTCTCTCCTCTTTCTGTGGCTCTGTCTTTCAAATAAATAAAAAGAAATCTTTGAAAAAAAGAATTCATTTAATCTCTCTCAATATCTATCCTACCAATCAATCCTCTCTCTCTCTCTCTCTCTCTCTCTCTCTCTCTCTCTTATCTATCAATCCACTCTGTTTGAATATACTTTGTGGTAGATGCCTCACCAGCCAGGCATCCCAGGCTTGGGAACTGCCTTACAGAATGCACGTGGAGAAGTCAGGAATGAGAGAAGCATGTGAACTAGTACTGAGGTCCCACTGGCTTTTCCTTGGTTTTACTTTAAACATTTTTTTGCATTTTCTTTTCCTTCTAGCAGAGTGAAATCTTTCATGTAGGATTTCATGTCTTGAATTTTCATGTTAGTTGTAGATACTTTGCCATGTCATGAAGTACTTTTAAAGAAACCTGATTTGTTTACACTATACAATGGGTCTTCTGGATATATCTTAGGCTTTTTTAAATCTACGAAGGTTTTCTTTTTTACTGACATGTGAAAATTATACAATTTGTGGAATACCATGTGCTGTTGCTATACACGTCTACACTGTATAATATCATCAGGATAAGCATATCTGTGTTCCAGTCTTCTCAGATGTCTAGTATGTCATGTGGTGAAGACATTCAAGCTCCTCTCCTCCAGTTTTTGAGAGAGGAACGTACAGCACATTGTATACTGTCCATAGTCACCCTGCTGTGCAACAGAACACCAGAACTTCTTCCTATAACCCAGCACCCATCCACCTGCTTTCAGTTCCAAGAGTCGGTTCCCAGTGTCTGTCACAGACTTCCTGTGTAGGTGATGAGCCCTGGTATGCAGATCCTATGGGCGTTTCTGGATGGCTGCTGCCCGGTTTCTTGTCCTGGAGACTGATCGTGCTGAATTTCAGGCCCCTTATTTTATCCTAACCTTGGCTGTTGCTCTTTCCTTCCATACTTGTGCGAAGCCATCAATGAAACCATCATGTGGGAGAGAATAAAAATGCACACTAAACTGGGAAGCAGCAGGGCCCTGTGAAGACAAATCACGGCAGACTTGCTCCATTTCCTTCTCCAGTGGAGTGACAGGCTTCATAAACAAGGGGTGTAATGGACAAGATCTATCTTGCTTCCCTGTAATCACTCCTAAAACACTCAAGCTATGACGGAGCCGTATTTTATGTTTCCATATAGATGAGAAACATAGAATTTTTGTCACAGGGCTGATTAATCCGTCTAGTTTCCCTGAGATGCCTCACCAAGCCAGTGTGCTGGACAAGTTGTGCAAACACAAATCAGGACGGCAGAATTAAAGCGAGAAGCCTGTCTATCTAGAAAGACTATGAAAATCATTCTGCATCCATGAAAAGTATAGTCAGAATACACAAAGGGGTTGGAATTTTAAAACTGAGAAAGCATTAGGGCTTGAAAATGCATGCTGAATCTTAACAAAATTCCAGGAACAATTAAAGATGATGCTGTAAGTTGATCAATGCAGGACACAATTTCAATAAACAAATCTATTTAATTATTTGAAAGACAGAGAGAGAGAGATAAGCTGCCATCTGCTGGCTCATTCCCAGCTGGGCTGGGCCAGGCTGAAGCCCAGAATCTGTAACGTCATCCAAGTATCCCACGTGGGTAGCAAGGGTCCAAGTACTTGGGCCATGCTCTACTGCCTTCCCGGGTGAATTAGCAGGAAGTTGGATCAGAAGAAGATATGGGACTTGAACCAGCACTCCAATTATGGGATAGGGGAGTTTCAAGTGGGTAGCTTAATAATGCCTGCCCTGTGGACGAGATTTTTGTTTTAAGATATCTTAGGTAAGGTACGTGAAGATGCTTTGAAGTGGGTTGAATTCTGATTCCTCCTTAAATCTAGTAAAGTGTACGTTGGTTATGGGGAAGGTGGAATGAGAAAGACATATGGATGCCACTCTAAGACAAGAAAAAATAACTTGTTATGTAAAAAAAATGCAAAACTCTTCTAATTTGGATCCTTTGATGTTAGGTAAGTGATATTATTCTTATATGAGGGGTCTTTAAAAAGTTCAGTGCAAAATGCATGTTATGAAAAACCAGTGCATGGATTTCAAAAATGCACCAAAATAAACATTTTTTTAAAAAAAGATTTATTTATTTATTTGAGAGGCAGAGTTACAGACAGGCAGAGGCAGAGAAAAAGAGAGGTGAGAGGTCTTCCACCCATTGGTTTACTCCCCATATGGACGCAACGGCTAGAGCTGTGCCAGTCTGAAGCCAGGAGCCAGGAGCTTCTTCTGGATCTCTAAAACAGGTGCAGGGTCCCAAGGACTTGGGCCATCTTCTACTGCTTTCCCAGGCCATAGCAGAGAGCTGGATTGGAAGCAGAGCAGCAGCTGGGACTTGAACCGGCACTCATATGGGATGCTGGCACTGTAGGCAGCGACTTCACCCGCTGTGCCACAGCTCCAGCTCCCCCCCCCCCCAATAAACATCTTTTAATTTTCTATGAACTTTTGAGATAACCTTGGGTATGAAGAGACTTCTGTTTATTTAATCTTTGTAGGTTTAATGATTTCAACTGGGAAGCCAAGGTTGTAAAAGCCCATCTATGTTTTGTTTGTTGTTCAACAGAGATGAATGGGTTTTATATTTTTACTGTCCAAGTCTTTTTTTTTAAGGGAAGATGGATTATTTTCATTTTCAATGGAAACTTTGAACAGTGCTGATCAAGGTGAAATACAGATTCATGAAAGGAGAAGACAAGGGTTTTGTTGTAGAAGGTGCCTCTCTGTTTCATCCCCAACTCAGCTCAATCACTATTTCTTTTTTTTTAAAGTTATTTATTAGAGAGGCAGAGGGACAGACACAAGGAGAGACAGAGAGCTCCCACATGTTGGTTCACCCCCCCCTCCAAGTGCCTACAGCAGTTGGGACTGGGCCAGGTTGAAGCTGGGAGCTGAGAAGTCAGTGTGGTCTTGCATGTGGTTAGCATGGACCTAACTACCTGAGCCATCACCACTGCCTTCCATGGTGGGCTGCAGTAGGAAGTTGAAATTGAGAGTGAAACCATGGACTCGAACCCAGGCATTCTAATAGGGGATGCAGGCATCCCAAGTAATGTCTGAGCTGCAAGCTTGCCCCAGCTTACATTTTTTTCCTGAAGCCTTTTTATTTTACTGTATGGTTTCTGACACCTGTTAGACTGTCAATAAATGAGTGAGCCAGTGACTGAATGAATGTAACCTAGATATTAGCATACCAAATAAAAACTAAACAAAAAACCCTATGAGACTGAATAACACCATAGTCATTACCCATGAAAGAAATTTTCAGTAAAAAAATTCTATGCTTGTTGAAAGATTTATTTAGGTATTTGAAAGGCAGCCTGATAGACAGAGGGAGAGAGGGAGAAGAAAAGGGGGAGAAGGAGAAATATATCTTCCATCTGTCAGTTCACTCTCCAAGTACACCCGATAGCCAGGGCTGGGCCAGGCCAAGACCAGGAGCCTGGAGCTACCTCCCAGCTTCTAACATGGGTGACAGGAACCTAAGCATTGAGCCATCATCCACTGCTTCCCAAGTGCATTCGCAGGCAGTTGGACTAGAAGCCCTGGATTTCAATCACTGTGAGTGTGTTTCTCTTTTCTTGTGCCATTGAGAGCTCCATTAAAAGCCCTTGAAAGGTCCTTTTGATAGCACAGATGAAGATGATCCAAGCCCTTCAAACTAGAGGTTCTTGGCTCACCCTGGAAGACTGGCTTCAGTAACAGTTCTTCTCTCTCCCGCCTGATGACTGGTTCACTGCACAGGAAGTTGGAACTCCTTTACTGGAGAGCAGCAAAGGGGACACGGATTTGCACAGCAATTGAACACATGCAGCCGAGTACTTTGTTAACCTTAGGAAACTTCCTGATTTCCTTCTTGGTGGGAGAGTCCAGGACTCTTCCGTAACATCTGCCATCTCTTTTTGTTTGTTTTTCTTTCTTTTTCGAAGTGAAGAAGAAGGGAGGAGAGGAGATTCTAGTGAAAGAGGGTGAGAATTCAGATGTTGTCCATGCAGTCAGTGTGGAGTGAAGTCCAGCATGATGCTGGTTTTCATGGCTCACAGGCATGATTCGCCCCTCTATAGCCTTATTCATTTGGGCCTCATCATTTTCCATATTCATTAATAATTTTCAGTACTAGGGTTATTATGCAAATGTGACCAGCTGTTTTTCCTTCCATTTGCAACTGAAACAAAACAAAAGAGGCTTAATTGTTTTCCAAAGGATGTGATGGACTATAAGGATTGAGATCTGAAGAGAGATAGGACAAGCAATAAAATCATAGCTGCTTGTTTGGCGCCCATTAGAAAGGAGGTAGATTTTTCTTTTCTGGTGAGTGTGGCTTTAATCCCATCTGAACCTGGAGCCCTGGACTTCCTCCAGGACTCCTCCAGGACTTTGATTCTCTGAACAAGCCTGAAGAAATAAGTTGAAACTCAGACGTGCCACAAGATGGATGGCGGGGATATATTTTGAATTTTATGAATGAATGTCCTTAAATTTGTTGTCTGTAAAGTTAGTCCCATTGTCCACCAAATTTCCTTTTATATATAAATGAAAGTTTGAACGTGTGGGTCAGTTGTAAGTATTGGTGGTAGGGTTTAGAGAAGTCAGACATAATCAAATTTCAGATGCAAGACTTCTGTCTGGTGGAATTGGAAAATCATGATGGGAGAAAAGTGAATGAAGAAGTGCACCCAAGGTTGGATTTCAGTACTTTATATTTCTTCTTCTTCTTCTTCTTCTTCTTCTTCTTCTTCTTCTTCTTCTTCTTCTTCTTCTTCTTCTCCTCCTCCTCCTCCTCCTCCTCCTCCTCCTCCTCCTCCTCCTCCTCCTCCTCCTCCTCCTCCTCCTCCTCCTCCTCCTCCTCCTCCTCCTCCTCCTCCTCCTCCTCCTCCTCCTCCTCCTCCTCCTCCTCCTCCTCCTCCTCCTCCTCCTCCTCCTCCTCCTCCTCCTCCTCCTCCTCCTCCTCCTCCTCCTCCTCCTCCTCCTCCTCCTCCTCCTCCTCCTCCTCCTCCTCCTCCTCCTCCTCCTCCTCCTCCTCCTCCTCCTCCTCCTCCTCCTCCTCCTCCTCCTCCTCCTCCTCCTCCTTCTTCTCCTTCTTCTCCTTCTTCTTTTGACAGGCAGAGTTAGAGAGAGAGAGAGAGAGAGAGAGAGAGAAAGGTCTTCCTTTCCATTGGCTCACTCCCCAAATGGCTGCTACGGCCGGCGTACTGCACCCATCTGAAGCCAGGAGCCAGGTGCTTCCTCCTGGTCTCCCATGTGGGTGCAGGGGCCCAAGCACTTGGGCCATCCTCCACTGCACTCCCGGGCCACAGCAGAGAGTTGGATTGGAAGAGGAGCAACCGGGACAGAATCCAGCACCCCGACTGGTGCTAGAACCCGGTGTGCTGGCACCACAGGTGGAGGATTAGCCTATTGAGCCGCGGTGCTGGCCTTAAATGAAATTAAAAGGAACTGTAACTTGATCTTCTGTCATACATAAAATAATCACAAATCACTATTTTTCAAAAAAATATTAATTATAAAGAGATAACAGGCTTTTTCCTTAAGTGAAAAAAAATCTTAAATTCAGTTTCTTAAGGAACTGAAACATGGCACACTTAATAGACTGTGATTTTCCAATCTGTAACAATGATAATAGCATTTGTATAACAATATTTCAAGACTATGTCTAATGAATTTGCCACAACTGCAACCCAGAAACTCAGAAACTCACCATCATCTTTGTGAAGAATATAAGACAATCAACAGTCATGGTTTCTACAGTGGCATACAAATAAGTTTTATTTGTTTATATTTTTTGTAAGTTGAGAGTAAAATTACCAGTCTGCTTTGTCTTAATAACTACACGTGTTTTTCCTTCACTGGCCTAAATCTGTTATGTGACACACGTGCATGGTCTCCATTCTAAATTCAGCCATATTATCCCACCTGGCAGCACATAAAACCTAACTAGAGTCAGACTCACTTACCACACTGGAGACAGTGCCGCCTTTGACTTTGCCATTCAGCCTAAACGATCCTCTCACCTTCAGCAAAATCAAACACACACCCCTGTCCCCACTCAGTTCCCACTGGACCCCCATGGTCAGAATCCACACCTTTCTTTGATGATGTGGGAAGCCGTCTTGGGTCACCCCACAAACACTACCCAACATACAAACACACACACACACACGCGCGCGCGCCACAAAAAGTAGCCCTCATCAAATTTATAAAGAATATTTTCTTCTAGACATTTTTATTATTTTGCTTACATTTCACACAAGACACACTGAGGCTAAAGTGGCTGCTAAAGATCACCCTCAAGATGGACTTTGAAAAAATATAAAGTAATGGCTGGAGCTGCGGCTCACTTGGCTAATCCTCCGCCTGCGGCTCCAGCAACCCGGGTTCTAGTCCCGGGCTTAGGATCAGCCTGATGCGCCAGCCACAGCGGCCATTGCGGGGTGAACCAACGGAAAAAGGAAGACCTTCCTCTCTGTCTCTCTCTCTCACTGCCCACTCTGCCTTTCAAAAAAAAATAATTTTTGTTTATTTGAAAAGCACATAGGTAGAAACATACAGATGGCAATCTTTGATCCTTGCTTTACTCCCCAAATCACGCAGCAGCGGGGGCTGGCAAATCCAGGATCCAAGAACTCAATCCAGGTCTCCTGTGTGGATGCTGGGGGACCCAAGTACTTCAGCCATCACCTTCTGCCTTCCAGGTTATGAATTACCAGGAAGTTGGAAGAAGAAGCAGAGATAGGGCTCAGATCCAGCCACTCTGATATGGGATGCCAGTGTCCCACGTGGTGTCTTTACCACTGTGCCAAAATACCCACCTCAGATCAACTTTTTACCTTTAAAATTAAAATACCATCTGTAACCATATATTCTGTTCAACTTTGATAGGTTCCACCACCCATGTGTCTAACTCACTCATTGTTTTCTACTCTAGCTCTCCCCTTGGGCCACATAAAAGACGCAGTCCTGTTTCACCTTTGACATTGTAGAACCCTCTCATGTTTATGTATCAGTTAACCCCTGCACATTACCTACTACTTCTAGATTCTTTTTTCTGTTCTTTTAAGATTTGTTTACTTAAAAGGCAGAAGACAGAGATAGAAAGGGAGAGACAGAGAGAGAAGATCTTCCATCTGCTTGTTTACTCCTCAAGTGGCCACGCCAGGAGCTAGGAGCTTTATCAGGATTTCGTGTGGGTGGCAGGGCCCATGTCCTTGGGCCATCTCTGCTGCTTTCCCAGGTGCATCAGCAGGGAGCTGGGTTGGAAGTGGAGCAGCCAGATGCAAACTGATAGCTGTTATGGGATGCCAGCATTGCAGGGGACAACTTAACCAGCTGCATCACAATGCCAGCCCCTCAATTATTTTTTCTGAGCTTTGAGTGACTGTTAGTGGTCTACATGGGCTGGTAGAATACTAGGATTAAAGAATACCTTGCATGTGTCCTTCATGAATTGAATTAAAAACTAAGCTAAACTCTTTCATGTAATGGAAAGGATTTCCAAAGACATTCAAAGTAATCCAAGGCCACCCAATTCTTTCCTTTGTGTTCTCCCTTTCTAGTCTCCTATAATCTGAGAATAAGTGTCCCCCCACCGTTTCTCATTTGACAGACTCTAATTGGATTCCATTTCATCCCTCTTCAGAAGGGACCCAATTTCTATAGGAACACTTGACTGACTTTGAGCCTAAGAAGACTTTTAGCAAGAAAGAAACCAACAATGAAACGAGATTTGATAATGCAGAGGAGCATATGTATGTTAACTGTGGTGACAGGGGCCGGCGCTGTGGTGCAGCTGGTTAAAGCCCTGGCCTGAAGCACCGGCATCCCGTATGGGTGCTGGTTGTAGTCCCAGCTGCTCCTCTTCCCATCCAGCTCTCTGCTGTGGCCTGGGAAAGCAGTAGAAGATGACTCAAGTCCTTGGGCCCCTGTGCCCATGTGGGAGACCCAGAAGAAGCTTCTGGTTCCTGGCTTCTGATCAGCGTAGCTCCAGCTGTTGTGGCCAGTTGGGGAGTGAACCAGTGCATGGAAGACCTCGCTCTCGGTCTCTACCTCTCTCTGTAACTCTGTTTTTCAAATAAATAAAATAAATCTTAAAAAAAATTGTGGCGACAGTGGTTGCTGTATCTCTAACAGTGATTTTGAATATCTTTATCAATAATTATTGCATTATTTAATCTCTAGAAATATTTGCATTTATGTCTAACAATGATTGGTAGAGGAAGATCTGTTTTGTCTATTACTAATATGAAACTTATTTTGCGTACTGTTATATACATATATCTTTAGCTGTTTACTTTAACCTTTCAACATTTACATACTGTTGAACCTACCATAAATTTTACATGCTTGTATCTTTCAAAAATTCACTTTGACTACCTTTGTTTTTAACCAAGGATTTCAGTTCATTTACAATAGTTTCAATTGCCAGTGCATTTCTACTTTTATCTGTAATCATACTTTGGGCTTTCAATTTCTGATTTTTCAGGGTTTTTTATTCTTTCACGTTTGTTTTTGGGTTGGAATTTTTCCTTCTCTACTATTTGGGAGTTAAAATCTCCATGTCTCTTCTTTTAGTGATTCCCTTAGATACTTTAATGTGTATGTTTAATAAAGTCTATTATTATTGGCATCTTTGCCTTCTTTTTTAAAATATTTATTTATTTATTTGACATTCAGAGTTATACAGAGAGAGGAGAGGCAGAGAGAGAGGTCTTCCATCCGCTGGTTCACTCCCCAGTTGGCCACAATGGCAGGATCTGTGCCGATCTGAAGGCAGGAACCAGGAGCTTAATCCAGTTCTCCCACATGGGCACAGGGGCCCAAGGACTTGGGCCATCTTCTGCTGTTTTCCCAGGCCATAGCAGAGAGCTGGATTGCAAGTGGAGCAGCCGGGACTAGAACCAGAGCCCATATGGGATGCTGGCGCTTCAGGCCAGGGCGTTAACCCACTGTGCCACAGCGCCCTTTGCCTTCTTCTAATACATTATAAAGGTTTTAAAATAAAATCCTCCTATTCCTTTCTAAATATTCTGTTGATTATGTCTATTTTTTAGTTCTATTTTTTTTTTTTTTTGACAGGCAGAGTGGACAGTGAGAGAGAGAGACAGAGAGAAAAGTCTTCCTTTGCTGTTGGTTCACCCTCCAATGGCCGCCGCAGCCTGCTTGCTGCAGCCGGCGCATATGCGCTGATCCAATGGCAGGAGCCAGGTACTTATCCTGGTCTCCTATGGGGTGCAGGGCCCAAGGACTTGGGCCATCCTCCACTGCACTCCCTGGCCACAGCAGAGAGCTGGCCTGGAAGAGGGGCAACCGGGACAGAATCCGGCGCCCCGACCAGGACTAGAACCCGGTGTGCCGGTGCTGCAAGGCGGAGGATTAGCCTATTGAGCCATGGCACCAGCCTCTATTTGGTTTTTAACTACAGAAACTAGACATCATAGTGACTAAAACACTAATTATAATGACCACCTTTTTCTTCTTTTACAATGTAATCTTAGAATTTAACCCTTATATATTATATTATGTTTTGAATCTGCATCTCTAGCAAATCCTAAAGACTGTTAAGACAAATATTTTGGTCTTACTTATTTTTCATTAATTCACAGTGTGGAGGGCAATGGCGTATATTCATGTGTGTCTGGTAATTCACAAATACGCAGTGGCTCATTGATTCAGCATGCATTTATACTCTTGAGTTTCACTAAATGAAAATTTCTAACATCCAAATTAAAACATTCAGCATCTTGTCTGTGGTGGTTAGTATTGGTTTTCCATTTTCCATTTGTATGGGACTGATCCAACTGACAGTTTCATTTACCAGGCCAGGTTGTTGTGGGAGGTGGTAGGTGGGAAGACAGATAAAGAAAACCTGGGAGAGACCATTAAAAAAAATTACTGTAATTTGTGACTGTGTGAAGAACAGTAAACTGATATGCTTCCTTTCATGACTTGCTGCTCTTTTAACTATCTTCTTTCCTTTTTTACTATTTGACATGTATTCGTCTCACGCTATTCTTATGCTGTAGAAGAGGAAGTGATGTGATTCGTTTTTGAGTTGTCTTCTGGGTCACACAAGGCCACAGTAGATCTAACACAAAATTCATGTCTCTTCTTTCTTTCATCTGTGCTGTTCTTCCAGTATTCTGGCGACTTTTAGATAAAAAAGCCTCTTTCTTCGGTACGTGTTGAACATCCTAGCTAATTTTTCAGTCTTATCTTTCCCACGTGGTTCATCCAGAAACACATTTCTTTCCCACTCATAACAACACTTTTCTTGCCTTACAATATCGGATCCAAGAATAGCTTAAAAATAAACCTGAATTCACTTAAGATAATGTAATAAAAGGACTCCAGATCAGACATCTGTTACTCATTATTTATAACCTGCGGCTAAAAGCCATGCTAATGAGGAGTCACTGCTTTTATTCCTCGCACTGCTTGCTCAAAAGACTCCTGCATTCTCTGTGGTTTTATTTATTTTTTTGTCTTTTCTTGTGATATCAGGACAAAAGAAGTAAAATTCGAAACACTTGCTATTAATGGAGAAGAGGAGGCTGTTGGTGATCAAAGTTTGTTACCCTGAGTGCCATTAGGAAAACGGTTAAGCTGCCATTTGGGATGCCTGCCTCTCATGTTGTATTTACCTGGGTTCACATCCTGGTTTTGCTCCCAACTCCAGCTTCTTGTTGGAGTGCCCATTGGGAGGTAGTAGTGATGGCTCAAGTGGTGGTGTTCTTGCCATTGCATGGGAGACCAAGATTAAATTACCTTGGCCTTTGAGAGTTTGGGATATAAACCAGCTAATGAGTTTCTCTCTGTCTCTCTCTCTCTCTCTCTTTCTCCCTGGCTCCTTCTCTCCCTCTTTCTGTGTTTTTCAAATAAATAAAATATATTTAAAAATACAATTTGTCAGTCTAACCACTGCCTCATAGTGACCATTTGCTTCCTAACTCAACTGCTTGAACAGTAGTATGATTTTCTTAAGTTTTAATGATAGTGTTCTCCTAAGAAATGACAGATATTTGTTGTGTATATTTGTCACATTTTTGGTGCTATTCTATATACATGTATATGTATAAACATTGCCAAGTTTTAATCATCTATTGAGATTCTTTATTTTGTTAAGTTTCAAATAGCTGTTGGGACCCAAAAATAACTCAATAAATGGCTTCCTATGACCTTTATTTTGTTTTTGAAAATCTTTTAATCCTGATCTGAATGCCTATAAAGCGTGGTGTGAGTTTGGTTGATGGATTGATCATAAAATTGAACTCTGACTTGACTGTAAAAAGAGTATTGAAAACATATGCATCAATTTACTTTTTCCTGTAAGGATGCTATCCATGATAAGACGAAAGTGGATGGAAGGTTCCCTCACAGTTTCAAATATTTATTGGCAGCCTGAGAAGAAAAATTGAAGCAACTGTATCAATAGTAGGCCTTCCTCTTTCCCTTGGAACACTTTTATCTCCGTTATCTATGATTTGTTGACAAAAGTAAATTGAACTGTCCCCCTGTGTTAACAGAGAGGGTCTTGTGCAGTCAAACAGCATGCAAATCTGGCTGACTCATAGTCTGCAGCTGTAGGTGGCTTATTGACAGCTCTGATGGAAAGAATGGTTTGCTTGGGCTATGACTATTACTTTTCTCCTACCCTTCTAGACTAAGAATATTGCCAACAGGAAGATCAATATTTTGGAGACTGTTGCTGTAATTTGCTTGTTTTGGGACATGCCAATGGACTGCTAGGTTGAAAACACTGTAAAAATTTCCATTATTACTATTATTATTTGCTGTAAGATTTGTGTAATCTTACAGAGGGAAAACACTTTCTTCTTTCTCTGCCCCCACACTTGATTATTATTTTTTCTACTGCAAGTGTAAATTTAATCTTTATTTAAATGGAGTTACGATTATATCTGCTGAAGGAATTTGTTGAAGGAAGTTTCAAAAGAGGCTTTTTTGTAATTTTATTTAAGTTTTACTATTTCACATATACAGATTTAGGAACATAGTGATACTTTCCACCCTCCCCTCCCTCCTATTCATGCTCCAACCCTTCTTCCTCCTCCCTCTACCACTCCGACTCCTGCTCTTAATTTTTTCAAAGATCTATTTTCAGTTTATTTAATGATCATAAAGTTAAGCCTACACTGAATAAAAGAGTTCAACAAATAGTATGAAGAAGAAAAAACACTCTTCCTCAATGGAAGAGACGGGGCTGTAAAGAATGCTAAAATAGAAAGAGACGTTCCTCAGTATTGCTGGTGAACCTTTGGAGTTTTGAGTTCTATCGTTAGGCTTTTTACAATACAGATGCATAGATTATCTGGTAATCCTGACTTTCAATGTCTTCTTGTAACTGTAGGTGCTGCATATGGTACATTTTGACTTATTCTTCATCTACATCCCAAGTATTAAAGTCATGATATTGAATGAGTTATTGTTGACACATTTTTAAAATTATATTGATAGCTGAAGGGTTAAATTTGTGAGGCATTAGGATGGAAGATATTTCTATAATTTCCTAAGGGGCTGAAGAGAATAAAGTAACAGCAGATACTTACCATTAGTAGCAATATGCTAAAATATCTCAAATATAGAAAGAGCCTTCCAAGCTCACATATCCAAAGCTTGAAGGCTTAATAAGAGTTAAGTGAGCATGTGGGAATTACATATTATTTGTAATTTTGTTAACCGAATCTAAAACCAAAGAAAGGCTGAATGTCAAGTTCTCTTCCATTATTAAGTTCAGTGTTTTAAATTTAAGGTCTTTTGCTCTTTTTTGAGTTATCATTAGAATAGATTATAGGGTTGGCTATCTGTAGATTCCCAACTGTAGAAGAGAGGGGAATGTATTCACTCAGGGTTTTAGACATTAAATTAAGAGGAGTTATCTTTTGAAATATCTGAAAAATTTATAGAGCCTTAGTGAGTTTAATTTCAGTGCATTTAATGAGAGTCAAAGGTGGATTCATTTAGCTAAGGCCATCAGATGTAGGCAACGATTCTACTGTGCAAAGTGGAGAATGACTTACAATTAGCTTTTACTTCTGATTTAGCAAATGGCCAGACAAAAGCAATCTAGAATTTCTTGGCTGTTAATACAGTGAAAATCACTGACAATCAACCTGAATGCCAGATGTTCTGGGGGTACAGTTGAATATTTAAATATGTTGGTGAACATTAAGATAGAATAAATTTCTGGAATAAGAGGCTTAGGTTAATTCAGCAGTGCTACTACTCAAGTTGGTGGAAATCTGTTACGTGGTTGAGCATACACACCCTGAAGAACACACAGAAGAAAATAACAGGAAATACTTATATTATCGCTCGATTGATAGAATTTTTACAGCTTGCTAGTTGGAACTCCTCCCTTCTCATTCCCATATCCCAAGATATAGATGGTTTCTCTTTAATACTTACTTAGTATTTGCATGTGTGTGTAAATGTTCTGGATTTAGAGTTGTAGGATTAGGGGCATGATGGTTTTCAAGTCTTAATGGCTCATACTGATTTGGTGACTGATTTATTCTGGACATTTTGATGACCTTCAACATCTAATTATTCTACTTTGCCTTTCTGATGTCTTCAATACCTGTGGATAACTAGCTCATCTACTATATAGTTGTGGATCATGTTGAAGTACCCTGTCCTGACGGTGTGGATAACTTATTGTTAACAATCCAGAATTGTTACTGTGCAGAGTATGCACTCAATGAGTCCATTTTGTCTCACAATCTAAAGATTGTAGGCAGTGAAACAGCGTGAGTGTCAGAATGTGCCCTGACCTCTTGTCTCACGGGGATCAGAGCCTCTTAAGAATCTGAGGGGTAGAGCAATGGGAATGGGGCCAGCATCTGAAAACCCAGTCCTGCCCAGTTAATGTGCTCACTGGCTGTTCTCTGGATTCCTGCGTCATATTCCTGCAATTTTTGGTGTCTGCTTCTCAGTCACCTGGCTTTGCCTTTCCTGCTGCCTTGTAATTGAGCTTCTTTCAGTGCAGTCTCTACTTTTATTGGCTTGGCCCCCATATGATGCTGTGTTCCAATATAAACTCCAGTAGGGGAAGGTTTTCATTTGTTTGTTTGTTTCATTGCTGTGTCCTTACTGCCCAGAATAGTGTGTGAGAGTTGAGACTCTCTCACTTAATACACATTAATTGAATGCAATTTGTTGACTGAATTTCTCTGAAATTCTCTACCCTTTTGTCTCCCTGTCTCACCTGTGCCTTTCCATGACTAGTAGGGGATGGGACAGGAACTCCAGAGACACTTCACCCTCCCAGAGACATGTGCAAACAGCTGCTTCTAGCCTAATGCAGTCTACTGCATGATAGGATTCAAGTACTCCAGGATTGTAAGGTATTGGCACCCAGTAGCATGGGTAATACCTCATGCCTAAGGGTAAATTTGTTTCCAAGAGACTTTGGACTCCCCCAAATTAGATATTTTCCTGCCTAAGAGTTCTTTGGCTTTATCAAAGAGAGGTTTCAGGAAATGCTTAGATAGATAGGCTTCGTTCTGTATACTTTCTAATCACACTGGAGTCAGTGAAATTTTCTGTGACAGGCATTCTGCAATCTTAGGAAGTGTAAAAATAGTAATGGCGTTAGTGTGGGTGTCAATATATACACAGGCCCTCGCTTCTTAATATCTAGTGACAAATTCCTGATGCTGAGAATTAATCTAATGTAGTCCTCTGAGGGGAACCTTAAAAGCCTGTAAGATTGAGTCTTATAGGAATATGGATCACACTGTTTCCCAGCTCAAAACCACAGAAATATGGAACTATAGGTCTTAGATCTGAATGGGGCCTTTCCAGGTCTTCTATTTTGGACGCCTACACAGACATCCATCTGAGACTCAATGAGGTGGAGACTGCCGTGCCAAGGGTGGCAGGGCAAAAGCAAACTTCATCTGTTGAGTTATAGTCCAAGAGGAAATGTGTGTTCCCATAATTTCTATTTACATTCTCCTTTTGTAGTGAGTTTCTCGTATTTATTTATTTATTTATTTGAAAGGAAAGGGGCGGGGAGAGAGGTCTTCCATTCTTTGAATCACTCCCCGAAGCAAATGCATCAGGTGTGAGCCAGGTAAAGGCCAGGAACTCAATCCAGGTCTCCCCTGAGAGAGGGAGAAGCCAAACTACTTGAGCCATCACCTGCAGCCTCCTGGGATACGCATCAGCAGGAAGCTGGAAGGCTCAAATAGGAGATGTGGGTGTCCCAAGTGGTGGCTTCACTACTAGCCAAACACTTATACCCACGTATATACTTTCAGTATGTGCAGGATGATCAGTCCTTGTAGTTTCAGCTGAAGGGGATCAGAGGCTAAACAATGAAGGTCCGTTCCCTTTCCTCAAGACAGAGTTGTATGTCCTTGCTGCAACAAAGCACAATAAATCTAGTCAAATACAGTAGACCAAAATGTCACCCACAGGACCTCAGACTTACGATTGGGAATTAACATGCCAACCTTCTAAAATCATCCCTAGATAAGGACAATTTAAAATGCTCTTGGAAACAAATGTGTTAGATGGGTAGAGGGAGTTGAGACTAAAAATCATCTCCCTTTTCCTTATTTTTTCATGGATGAAAAACCAGGCCAAGCAAGTAAGTGATGAGTTTGTATTTAACAATTCAAAGTGAAGGGATGAGGCTCCCAGAGTTTCATTCGAGGCTACTCATTAGCAAAGTTGACAGGAGGACACACTCCTTCTGAACCCAAAGCTGAGACGTTTTCCATTTTGATGAAGCAAATCCTCTTCTTTAAAGCCTTGTGCTGTGTGTTTTTTTTTTTTTAATGGAAGAGAAAGTACTTTGTTTTCACCATAATAAGTGATAAATGTTTAAGGATTTGATGTGTGTAGCTTGATCTGAACACCATCCAGCGTGTAAATGTATTAGAACACCATTTGGTACCCCATAAATATTTTTATGTATCAGTTTTTAAAAACCTTATATAGTGCAGTTTGTGGTTTAAAATAACTTTGAGCTTATTTGACATCAGTTAGGATTCCCACATCCCACATCAGAGTCCCTGGGTTCCATACCTCACTCTAGCTCCTGACTCACCTACCTGCTGATGAGAACCCTGGGTGGTGGCAATGATGGCTCAAGCAGTTGGATTCCTGCCACCCATACAGGAGCCCTGTACCGAGTTCCTGGTTTCCTGCTTTGATCCTGGCCCAGCTCTGGTCATTGTAGGCATTTGGGGAATGAATTACTGGATGGACACTCACTCTGTATGTAGGTCTTTCTCTGTCTCTGCCTCTGAAATAGATTTCAAAAACATCATATTTTCCTATAGTGACAGCAAGTTGATCTGCCTAACTTTTTATAGGGCCAAATGTCAGGTACTCAGTTTTTATTTAAACTGTTTTTCTGAGAGTTCCTGTTCCAAATTTCCATTCCTGACTGCTCAGAGGCATTTACGGTATTGATTTTTTTACTGAGTGTACTTTTACAGAAAGCTGGTGATCCAACAGATTTAAGTTTGTAAGTGGTTTTTGCTTTTGGTATTATTGGTGTTTGAACCCCAAGACTGGTTAAAAATAGAAAGCTGCAAAGTGAAGAAGGACAGACGTGAGTGGCTGAGGAAGATTTAATCTAACTGGACCATAACCTAGGCCCCGTGCCATGACTCAGCAGATGCTGAAAATGGTCTTGGGAGGTAAACAAGAAACTTTGAGCTCAAATAGTGACTTTTAAAAGCAATGATCAGTTGATAAGATGATGCTTAGGGCCTGCGTTGTGGCACAGCAGGTTAAATTGCTGCTTACCAGGCTGGCATCCCTTATCAGAGTCTTGATTTGAATCCCATTCAGGCTCCTGGTAGTGCTGGGAAAGCAGTGGAAGATGACCCAAGTGCTTGGCCCTGCTATCAGTGTGGGAGACCCAGATGGAGGTCTGGGCTCCTGGCTTCAGCCTTGACCAGGCCATCGAGGCCATTTGGGAAGTGAACAAGCAGATGGAAGAACTTTCTCTCAAATAAATAAAATAAATAAATCTTTTTGAAAAAGATGATATTTAGCTATATATAATTCTATGAATTTTTTAAACAGTTCTTTATATTAAAACAGAGTGTTTGGGACATCTTGTGATTTTTTTTTAAAAAAAAAAAGCTTTATTTACTTTATTTGAAAGGAAGAGTTACAGAGAGAGGGAGAGATCTTTCATCTGCTGGTTGACCCCCAAATGGCTGCAAAGCCCAGAGCTGGGCTAGACCAAGCCAGGAGCCAGGAACTTCTTCCAGGTCTCCCACGAGGGTGTAGGGCCCCAAGCTTCTGGACCATTCTCCACTGCTTTCCCAGGTGCATTAGCAGGGAGTTAGATGAGAAGTGGAGCAGCCAGGACTCGAACTGGCACCTGTATGAGACCCCAGCACTTCAGGCGGTGGCTTAACCCACTTCACCACAGTGTTCCTTCATCTTGTGATTTTTTTTTTAACCAACTTGATTTGTACATATGAAGAAGGGAAGAAGGTAAATGTTTTATCAAAACACAAGTGGTGACCAAAGGAGATGTGTGTAGATTCTCAGAGCTGCAGTAAACTCAGTGGCTGTGAAGTGTCTTAGAGCATGCCTTGCATTGTTTGTCCTCTTGTGTTCAGCACCGTGACTGAGTTGAGACTTCACATGCCTGTGTGGTTTTCTAGGTGTTGATAATCAAGCCGATTTTGTCTTGTTCTTCTCTAATACATATAGATACGCTCCTCATAGCCTGCGAATGCTGACTTTGAATTGCAGGAAGCACACAGCTTCTGATCTTTTTTTTTTTTTTTTAAGATTTATTTATTTGAAAGGCACAGTTACACGAGAGAGAGTCAATCTTCCGTCCACTGATTCTCTACCCAAATGGCTACAAATGTGCTGGTTCCAAGCCAGGAGCTTCATCCAGGGGTCCAGCAACTTGGCCCATCTGCTGCTACTTTCCTAGGCCATTAGCAAGGGGCTGGATCGGAAGTGGAGCAGCTGCGGCTTGAACCAGTGCTGATATTGGGTGCGGGCGTCACAGGCAGCGCCTTTACCTGCTATGCTGCAGCGCCAGATCCAAGCTTCTGATCTTGTCTTGGGACACCCTTCTTTGTCATTGTAGCTGGCAGCGCTGTTAGAATGTCTAATGAAGCAGTTCTGTTTCTGCTTCATTCCAGAACTGATTATTTCGGTGTTATTTTTCTTGCTATTGCCGGGAAGACAGAACAAGCTGAGTGGTACAGTCCTGAAGTCTATCTGGAGTCTAGGCATGTGGAATCGATAAAATTTGGATTTTCTCAAATTTACTAAGTGTTACTAATAAAAGAAGCATCTCAATAGCACAATAATTTTTTATTTAAGGTAAATTAGCAGCAAGGTGGCTAGACATGTGTTCTCCCTTAAAACGGCACATCCTGTCCTGGTCATAATCATGGAAATTGCCCATAACTGTATTTTATGATGTCTAGAAATATTATTTTCACACTCCCAAAAGACACAGCTTCTCTTATTGTCACACTCACTACCAATGCCTCTCTTATCTAAATATCCTGTTATTTAACAATATTACGTAACAAAATCTTAACTGTTCTTGGAGTACATTCTCCCTTAGTTTTACTTACTTGCTTGTTTTTTGTTTTGTGGCAATTTACACGTTTTCAAAGTGCTTCATAAACTCGAAACTGTTCTGCACCACAACAGAGTCTTTGGAATGAAATGGACATCCAACTCCGTGTGTGTTAGCATAACGGTCCTGTCGACGGGAATCGTGTTTCCCCTTAAAAGCATGATGGATGAAGCCGGTTTTTCAGACAAAGAGCTCATAACCAATTTCTTTCAAGCTTTGAATCGAATTTGACAGCCAGAAGAGTTTCATAAAACAAATAGGAAGCACTCGTTTTAAATTTTTAAGTGGTGTCCCATCATTGTGGGCTCCCAAACTCACTCATGCCCACTCCTGGTTAAAGCCTTGCTGTGTTAAAGCACTGGTGTAGCACAACCATGAAAAAGAAAATGCGGCCAGTTGTTTTCTTGAGAATATGCACCCTTCAGGATTCTGTTTCCTCGTAGTCTGAAGTGCAAACCGCATGGTGCAATATAAAAATCAGAGCACACAGTTTACGTAGTATGTGCTGTTCCAGTTGGTCAGATCTGGGTTCATAGGGTGACTGCCAGATATGCAATTAGAGATGTGTTGGCAAATCTGACCCAAGTTGCATCCTGAAGATGCCCCGAGAGTGATAATCGCAGGTGTGTGTTCTCGGCAGGTGCTAAATTTTCAAGGAGAGAGGTGTTGAGCATGAGCAAACATGACTAAGAATTATGAGAAGTGTATTTGCAAACAGACAAGCCTTGGTTGTATGGAATACAAAGCAGAAAGTACTGCGTTGGAGAACTGCTATGGGGTTTGGGGCTCTGCAGATTTCTCTTACAGACCCATGCCTTTTGTCTTTGAAATTTCCTAGAAATTTTTTTTTCTGTGAATGTCAGAATTTCATTACTTTTTTTTTTTTTACAGTTTTCCTTCCTTTTTTTAACTTTTATTTAGTAAATATAATTTTCCAAAGTACAGTTTATGGATTACAATGGCTATTTCACCCCTATAACTTCCCTCCCACCTGTACCCCTTCCATCTCCCTTCCCTCTCCCATTCCATTCACATCAAGATTCATTTTCTTTTCTTTCTTTCTTTTTTTTTTTTTTTTTGACAGGCAGAGTGGACAGTGAGAGAGACAGACAGAGAGAAAGTCTTCCTTTTGCTGTTGGTTCACCCTCCAATGGCCGCCACGGCCAGCGCGCTGCGGCCGGCGCACTGCGCTGATCCAATGGCAGGAGCCAGGTGCTTCTCTTGGACTCCCATGGGGTGCAGGGCCCAAGCACTTGGGTCATCCTCCACTGCACTCCCGGGCCAGAGCAGAGAGCTGGCCTGGAAGAGGGGCAACCGGGACAGAGTCCGGCACCCCGACCGGGACTAGAACCTGGTGTGCCGGTGCCGCATGGCGGAGGATTAGCCTAGTGAGCCACGGCGCCGGCCCTCAAGATTCATTTTCAATTATCTTTATATACAGAAGATTGATATAGTACATATTAAGTAAAGATTTCATCAGTTTGCACCCACACAGAACATTAAGTGTAAAATACTGTTTGAGTACTAGTTATTGCATTAATTCACATTGGACAACACATTAAGGACAGAGATCCCACGTAAGGAGTAAGTGCACAGTGACTCCTGTTGTTGACTTAACAATCTGACACTCTTGTTTATGGCGTCAGAAATCTTCCTAGGCTCTAGTCATGAGTTTCCAAGGCTTTGGAAGCCTCTTGAGTTTGCTGACTTCGATCTTATTTTGACAAGGTCGTAGTCAAAGCAGAAGTTCTCTCCTCCCTTCAGAGAAAGGTACCTCCTCCTTTGATGGCCCGTTCTTTCTACTGGGATCTCACTCACAGAGAGCTTTCATTTAGGTCCTTTTTTTTTTTTTTCCCAGAGTGTTTTGGCTTTCCATGCCTAAAATACTCTCATGGGCTCTTCAGCCAGGTCCGAGTGCCTGTTTAGGACATCTGAGGCCAGAGTGCTGTTTGGGACATCTGCCATTCTATGAGTCTGCTGTGTATCCCACTTCCCTTGTTGGATCGTTCTCTCCCTTTTTGATTCTATCAGTTAGTATTCGCAGACACTAGTCTTGTTTGTGTGATCCCTTTGACTCTTAGACTTATCAGTGTGATCAATTGTGAATTGAAATTGATCACTTGTATTGGTACATGCAATCTTGATGGGATTGTATTGGAATCCCCTGGCACATTTCTAACTCCACCATTTGGGGCAAGTCCGATTGAGCATGTCCCAAATTGTACATCTCCTCTCTCTCTTATTCCCACTCTTATATTTAACAGGGATCACTTTTCAGTTAAATTTCAACACCTAAGAATAAATGTGTGTTAATTACAGAGTTCAACCAATGGTATTAACTAGAACAAAAAAATACTAAAAGGGATAAAGCATTCAATTGTACATCAACAGTCAGGACAAGGGCTGATCAAGTCACTGTTTTGAGGCTAATTTAAAAAAATTTGTGGAAATGAAAATAAAGGTACATTTTGGGGCAAAAAAGATTGAAATCTACCATGGACGACATGTGTTTTCTGAGGGCTCTTGAAGACCCCATGTTTTTTTTTTTTAATTTATTTTATTTATTTGAAAAACAGAGTTACAGATAGAGGTAGACACAGAGAGAGAGGTCCTCCATCCACTGGTTCATTCTCCAGATAGCTGCTATGGCCGGAGCTGTGCCGACATGAAGCCAGGAGCCAGGAGCTTCTTCCAGGTCTCCCACACAGGTGCAGGGGCCCAAGGACTTGGGCCATCTTCTGCTTTCCCAGGCCATGGCAGAGAGTTGGATCAAAAGTGGAGCAGCCAGGACTCGAACCGGCGCCCATATGTGATGCCAGAGCTTCAGGCCAGGGCTTTAACCCGCTACACCATAGCGCTGGTTTGTGGATGTAGTAATTTTAATTAATGTTATTATCTTAGAGCAAATAAACATTAAATACCATGTAGTACAAAGGAAAGATGGTTAAATTAAGGTCCAGAAAAGTGCCAAGGCTTGTGTGGTGCTACGTTCATTTGGTAGGTTCTAGATTTCATTTTCAGGTTGTTTTATGGGGGCAGGTTGGTCAGCAGATACAGTGTTGCAGTTTGATAGGGTGACTATGTTGTTTGTTCTTTTGCACAATGAGGTGAATATAAATAACAATAATGCATTGTATATCTCAAAATAGTTAGCAGAGAGGATTTTGAATGTTCTTACCATAAGGAAATGATAGTTTAAACTGGTAAAGAGGCTAATAATCCTGATTTGTTCGTTACCCAATGTGCATATAAATCAAAATGTCACATTGTACCTGATAAATATGTACAAATATATGCCAATCAAAAACTAATCATCTAGTCTTCTATTCCTTTGTGTTTGTCATTTGTCATTTTAAACAATAGCTGGTGTGTGTATACACACACACATACACACATATACACACATGATACAGATGCCTATACAGATTGGTGCTTTGTAAATGGCAAAATCTAAAGTAGTAATTTCCATTTCTGTTTTTAGAATTTTTCATTTGTAAATCAATTGTTTGAAATGCGAATCATAGACTGCAATCAGGTGCATTATGGGATGAATCATATTGTTTGAGTTATTTTCAAATTCTGTTGTGGTTTCCATAAGGCAAACATGATGAATTTTAGTCCAGAACTTGAAGAAAGCATCCTCTTTCTGCAGTACTGCTGGTTGTCTAAATGGCAAAAAGAGCTGTGGCTTTCAAATAAGACACTTTTGGGACGAGAGACTTTGCTCATGTCTGTGTCTGAATAAGAGGAAATAACTGGCTACGATTCCATATGTGGATATTGGCATATAGAGTGAGGCACACTTGGGACAGATGTACAAATTGAGAGCAAAATATATGTATTGGGAAGTAAGGGCATTTGCCTCCATGGCTTATAGATTTTTTTTGAAAGGCAGAGATAGAAGGAGAGAGAGAGAGAGAGAGACAGATATCTTGGGCCAAGCCAAAGCCAGGAGCCCAGGGACTTATTCCAAGTCTCCCACGTGGGTACTGGAGCCCAGGCATTTGGACTATCTTCTACTGCTTTCCCAGGCCATAGGCAGAGATCTGGACTGGAAGTGGAGCAGCTGCAACTCTAACTGCTGCCCATTTGGGATGCTGGCACTGCTGGCAGAGACTTAACCTTCTCTCCCACAGAACAGCCCAGCTTATAGATTCTTAACTCACACTCCTCCAGCTTTACTCTTGACAACTATTAAGAGCCACTTATCATCACCATCTTGATTATATTGTACTATTCTTGCATACACATGTGGTAGAAGAAAGAACAGCTTGGTGCCAGGTGAAAAGTTGAAGTCCCCCTCTACCTGACTATTTATCATCCCACTCCTCAGGTATTATATTCGTAATAGATTATTGTTTGTTCTAACAGAAAATTTGTATCTCTGCAGGTATAGATATTTCATTTAGGCTACCTCAGTTTCAATCATTTTCTCTGTATGTGCCATTTGCAGATACAATGTTAATGAACACTGGATTTCCAGAGTCCCAGTTTTAAAATGTCGCAGAGTTTTAGTATTCTTAATTTATATTCCATTAACAGTGACAGCAGGGTTAGCACTGTCAGGAACCAAGAAGTCGTCCCTGGTTAATAATAATCGCTCCACATAGAGAAAATACTTCTACAAGGGGTCTTTAAAAGGGTCAGGTGAAATGCATATGATGAGAAAAATATTATGTGTCGATTTCGATATTTTGCATCATAGCAAACTTAGCCCTTAATTTCCTTTTTCCCATGAACTTTTTGAAGTAAGCTTATTTTTTTTTTTCAGGTGAAATGATTGTGTTTCTTGGGGCATCAAGTAGGGACTAACTCAATTACTAGGTTTCAGAACAAGGCAGCTAAATTTTCTTAGATACAGCCTAGGTAATTGAATTCTCCTGAACCTGGAAGTAGATCCAGTTCTTGCTAGAAAAGTTGTCCTGATTGAATCAAAATGTGAAATGGACAGTAAGAATATGCAAAAAGATTTATGTTTCTGGAAGCAGAAAGCAGGCATCTGTTTGCTCTGTATCTCCCAGATGGATGAGTACAGCTCTGTTGGAAGAGTGAGCACTAATTAACTAATTAAACAGTTCCTACTGTGGTTCCTCCGTGCAATTTTACAATGGACTGATGTTTAGAGATTTAGCTTGTAATGGTAGAGGAAACCTTAACATTGTAAGCTGTAGATCAAACTTTTGGAGACCTCAGAAACTTTTCTTTGGCCATAAATAGAAAGGAATGAATACAAAGCTAATGACTCGTGTTGTGCAGAAAGTACTTAATTTTTGTAAAACTGTTTATTTTTTACTTATTTACTTAATTTAGTTGATTTGAGAAGCAGCATGACAAGGGAAGAGCAGAGAGAGAATGAGAGATTCGCTAGTAACTGGTTTACTCCCCAAATGGCTGCGGTGGCCAGGGCTAATCCAGGCCAAAGCCAGGAGCCTGAAACTCCGTCCTGGTCTCCCATGTGAATGACAGGGGCCCCAGCACCTGGGCCGTTTCCCTTTGCGCCTCAAGGCGCAGGAGTGGGCCTCTGGATCTGAAGCTCAGCAGCCAGGACTCGATACGATACGTGAACATCCCAAGTGGGCAGCTTCATCTGCACCAGGTGCCTCCTGCCCACAGTTTTGTGTTTTATTTTTAAGCTAAATTTCTTGAATGCTAGTTAAGTTGATCAATGCTGATTAAGAGCTCAAATCACATTCTGTATGAATAAAAGTCATGATCGGTTGTGAGTTTGTGTCTGTTTCCAGTTCTGTAGAGTTACACTGCAGAATTACAACCTACTCAGGAAGCAAGTTCAGCATGTATTCTTATGATAAAAAAATCGTAAACTGCACTAAAAAGAAACCAAAAAAGCAAAACAAAAACAAAACAAAACAAGAATATTCCCAGTGGTGGTGAAGTGATTATTGTATAAATCAGAATGGTGGTCCTATTACTCCAAGGCACATATTACCCTATAGATGAGAACCACGAAGTCAGGTGGCCTAACTCTACAGTCTGCTACATAAACCTCAGCCTTGTGGAGGCTGTCCAGTTACAGGTGTCACGTGGTAAGCACGAGTCTGGTGACCAGTATGTAGCACATTACTCGCGAGACTTGGCTGAAGTCCCTCTGCTGTGCATGTCTCGGAGCACAGATACCGCAGCGTGCAGCTCGACACCCTTTCAGTAACTGACGTTACTCCCCTTACAGGGAATTATTATTTCCCTGGAAGAAATATGTAGTACTCTTCACATGGCCAGGAGAATGCTGTTGAAGAGTTTTGAGTGGCTTCTAGAGGTCCTGCAAAGGATCATTAAGTGTTTAAAAATAAGGATGATAGAGTAGGGTGGACTGAGTTATTTTGGGAGGCAGTACATAAGAGCGAGGCTTTCAAAGTAAATGGGCTGTGATTTGAACCTAGACTTCATCGCTTACTAGCATGTGACTTTGGGAAATTATTGAATCTACTGAATATACTGTCTGGGCATGAAAAAGTACATCTACAGCCACTCCACAGTGTGTTGTGATAGAACGTGCTCATTCAGTGTCACTCATTACCCGTAATAGTCATAGTGATAACGAATGGCTTTCCATTTCTTGCAGCAGCATGGGGTTCAGGTAAAAGTTGGACATGTATCAGGAGAGTTTATACAGGGTAGAATATTCCATGAAAATCTTTAAACAAGTGATGTGCTTTTAGTCTCATTGTGTACTTATGTCCTTCAATATTGTTTATTTTAGAATCCGAGCTCTTGGAGTTTAAGCACTGTGTCAGAGTACCATTGACTGTCTCCAGTGCCAAATACGGGTAGAAAAATGTGACCTATTCTGTGGAATAATGATCTCTAATGCCTAAGAATTGTATCTGAGGCTTAAAATTATTTCTGCAAAATGTCAATACAACAATAAAAAATGACAGCTTGGGGCACTTATTTGGCACAGTGGTGAAGAACCTGCTTGGGCTGTCCACATATCATAAGCAAGTGCCTTGGCCGGCGCCGCGGCTCACTAGGCTAATCCTCCGCCTAGCGGCGCCGGCACACCGGGTTCTAGTCCCGGTCGGGGTGCCGGATTCTGTCCCGGTTGCCCCTCTTCCAGGCCAGCCCTCTGCTGTGGCCAGGGAGTGCAGTGGAGGATGGCCCAGGTGCTTGGGCCCTGTACCCCATGGGAGACCAGGAAAAGCACCTGGCTCCTGGCTCCTGCCATCGGATCAGCGCGGTGCGCTGGCCGCAGCGCGCCGGCCGCGGCGGCCATTGGAGGGTGAACCAACGGCAAAGGAAGACCTTTCTCTCTGTCTCTCTCTCTCACTGTCCACTCTGCCTGTCAAAAAATAAAAAAAAAAAAATAAAAAAATAAAAATAAGCAAGTGCCTGACTTCAAATGCAGGTGCAACTTCTGATCCAGTTTCCTGCTAATGTGTAACCTAGGGAGGCAGCTTTTGATGGCCCAAGTACACGGGCCCCTGCTCCCAGTTAGAGAGCTGAATGGAGTTCCAGCCTCCTGGCTTCAGCCTGGCCCAGTCCTAGCCACTCTAGGCATTTAAGGAGTGAACTACTTGATGGAAGCACTTTCTCTCTCTCTCTTCCCTGTCTCTCTGTCTCTGTTTCTGTCTGTATCTTTCTTTCCAATAAAATGAAAATCACTAAATTTTGAAGACAATTAAAATGTGGCAAATGTAGGTGGATTCAGCCCTCACAGGGTGGCTGCTGTTCTGTTAGTGTGAATGAAAGGGACTGAGCCATCTCTCAGGGACTGGCTGGTACTGTGGTAGGAACCTCTCTGTTAGCTCCAAGTCCAGTTTGGTAACAGACACATGCAGGCTTTGTTTATTTTTAATCATTTTCTAAAAATAACCGTATGTTTCTGATTTTTTTAAAGATTTATTTATTTATTTGAAAGTCAGACTTACATAGAGAAGGAGAGGCAGAGAGAGAGAGAGAGAGAGAGAGAGAGAGAGAGGGGTCTTCCATTCGCTGGTTCACTCCCCAGTTGGCCACAACGACCAGAGCTGCGCTGATCTGAAGCCTGGAGCCAGGAGCTTCTTCTGGGTCTCCCATGCAGGGGCAGGGGCCCAAGGACTTGGGCCATCTTCTACTGCTTTCCCAGGCCACAGCAGAGAGCTGGATCAGAAGAGGAGCAGCCGGTAATAGAACCGGCGCCCATGTGGGATGCTTGTGCTTCAGGCCAGGGGGTTAACCTGATGTGTCACAGCGCCAGCTCCTCTGATTTTTTTTTTTTTTTCAAATGAGCAAATACTACAATGAATTTATAGTGACTCTTCATAACTAACCAAACAAAAATGTAAACGTCTGAAAAGAAAGTACGAGAGAACTTTTTAAAGAAGAAACCCAAATCCCCTCGCAATATTAAAAAATGGAAAATAGGACTTGGTTTTTAAATGTTGGTGGATTGAGAAACAGTCTAATCTCACCAATCACTAAGCAGTCATATATCCTAAATCTAGCCAGTTGGACAACCCATTTTTATTGAGTGTCTAAGGATGTGCAACACACCGATACGTGCTTGAATCTGATTTGTGTTCTCATTTTCAGGTACATAATTTCCAGATGAAATTGTAAAAGAATCAGTGATTTTCTTTTATTTCCAGTGAGCCCGGAGAATATGCTTTCATGCTGATGAGAAAGTTGCCAGGAAAGGAAGGCAGTTCCTCATTCAGGAGAGAGAAGGAGTATATGATCTTTTCAATAATCAGAAGTTTAGTGGGATCAAAGCAGTAGAACAACTAACCTGAGAAATGCCCAGGAACACAGTGACTCAGTTTCAGAGCTGAGTGTTGTCAGGGGAGTTGCTGTTCTTCCTCGTTCGGATGCATTTCCTTCTGATATGGTGGCTGCAGCCGCCCGAAACCAATCCTTTCCTGCCACTCTGCCCACCAGCCTAAGCACTTTTGCTCATGGAAGCGCATGTCAGGATATTCAAGAAGTGGTGGCAAGTGCATATTATGCAAATACTAAGCATTATTTAAAAATGTTTCCCCCAGATAACCTTATTTTTTAAATAATTTTTATTTGTATAAAGGGAGCAAATTTCGTATATACGATTTTAGGAGCATAATGATACTTCCCACCCTTCCCTTCCTCCACAATTCCCACCCTCCTACCTTTCTTATTTTTCTTTTAAGTTTTACAATGACATATTTTCAGTTTACTTTATAATCACAAGCTTCACTCTCCACTAAATAGAGAATTCAACAAGTAGTAAGTAGAAAAACACTGTTCGTCAAGAGTATAGACAAGGGTTATAAACAAAAATCAAATCTCAGAATGTCAATTTTGCTCATATACATTACTTTTTTTGCATTCTTTATATTAGTTACCACAAATCAGAGGAAACATGATGTTTGTCTTTTTGGAACTGGCTTATTTCACTAAGCATAATGGTCTCCAGCTGCATCCATTTTGTTGTGAAAGATGGGATTTAATTCTTCTTATGGCAGAGCAGTATTCCATCATTCATATCTACCACGATTTCCTCCTCCAGTCGTGGAGTTGATGGACATCTAGGTTGATTCTGTATCTTAGCTATCGTGAGTTGAGGTGCTATGAACATAGGAGTACAGATAACTCTTCCATATGCTGATTACATTTCCTTCGGTAAATTCCCAGGAGTGGGAGGGCTGGGTCATGCGGTAGACCTATTTTAAGATCTCTGAGGACTCTCCATGCTGTCTTCCCGCATGGCTGTCCTAGTTTACATTCTAACCAATAGTACCTTTTTCCACGTGTCCTACCAGCATTTATCGGTTTTGATTTTTGGATGTTAGCCATTCTCACTGGGGTGAGATGAAACCTCATGGTGGTTTTTATTTGCATTTCTGTGGCAGCTAGTGGTCCTGAATATCTTTTCATGTATCTGTCGACCATTTGTATTTTGTCCTTTGAAAAATGCCTGTTCAGATCCTTAGCCCATTTCTTACCTGGATTTCTTATTTTGTTGTTGAGTTTCTTCAGCTCTCTCATGTATCCTGGACCCTAATCTTTTGTCAGATATATAATTTGCAAATATTTTTTCCCATTTTGTTGGTTGTCTTGTTACTTTGCTGAATGTTTCCTTTTCTGTGCAGTAGCTTGTTAGCTTGTTGTAATCCCATTTGTCTATTTTGCCTCCATTGTCCATACTCTGTGGCCTTACCTAGAAGTCTTTGCCTAACCAGTATATTGTAGTGCTTCACCTATGTTTTTTCCTTAGTAATTTGATAGTTTCAGATCATAGATTTAGATACCTGATCCACGGTGAGCTGATTTTTGTGTAGGGTGTAAGTGGGGGTCTTGTTTCATACTTTTGCATTCAGAGATACAATTTTCCCAACACCGTTTGTTGAAGAGACTGTCCTTTTTCCATGGGACAGTTTTAGCTCATTTGTCAAAGATTAGTTGGTTGTAGCTACATAGATTAATTTCTGGGGTCTCTGATCCATTCCATTAGTCCACATGTCAATTCTTGAGCCAGTAACAGGCTGTTTGATGATAGCTGCCCTGTAATGTATGTTCAGATCTGGTGTGGTGATGCCTCCAGCTTTATTTTTATTGTTTATGTTTGCTTTTGCTGCTTCACATCTCTGGTGATTCCATATGAATTTAGGGTTGTTTTTTCCAGGTCTGAGAAGAACATCTTTGGTATTTTGATTGAGGTCACACTGAATATGTAAATTGCTTTGGGTAGTGTTCGTATCATCCAGCCTTATTAATAACTTTAAATATTAATACTCTTAGTGGGTTCTTGCCATCTATTCAGAGAAGAATTCTGAATACTTGCTCAAATAGGCCAGACATCATGGGAAGTTTCTTAAGCATTTTATTCACTGAGAGAAATGCTTAGGAAAGTGAGGGCTTTAATCAGGGGAGAAAGAAGTCTAAGAAGCTGAGTTGGGTCCATACCAAGTAGAGAGCAGGCCAGGGCCATGTGGAGCGAGCATGCAGGCAGGAGAACAGAGAGTGGGCAGCCAGAAAGCCACATGCCCATGGGGCAACAAGGGTATAATAAGGGAAGGGCCCACCAAGGTCCAGGCCTTTTGTCCACTTCCAAAGAGGAGTGGTTACATAGTCTGACTGGCAGGTGGGCATACAGGTGGGGTCAGATAGGTGGGTGAGATCACACTGGGGGCATGGTGAAGGGTGTGGTCTTCCAGCTCACAAATCTAATCAATTTGAACCCATCTGCCTTCCTATATCAGTATGGACACTTTGATTATATTAATTCTTCCAGTCCATGAACATAGAAGATTTTTCCATTTTTTTGTGCTTTCTTCTATTTTTTCCTTAATGTTTTGTAATTTTCATTGCAGAGGTCTTTCACATCCTAGGTTAAATTTATCCTAAAGTCTTTAAACTTTTTGTAGTTATTGTGAATGGGACTGATCTTACAAATTCTTTTTCAGCCATGGCATTGTTTGTGTATATAAATGGTATTTAATTTTGTGTGTTGATTTTATATCCCATAACTTTACCAAACATTCTTAAAGTTCTAATAATCTCTTAGCGGAGTCTTTTGATTCTCCTGTGTGTAGGGTCCTATCATCTGCAAACAGGGATAATTTGACTTCATTCTTTCCCATTTTTATCCCTTTGATCTCTTTTTCTTGTCTGCTGATTCTGGCTAAAACTTCTAGGACTATGTTGAACAGCAGTGATGAGAGTGGGCATCCTTGTCTGGTTCTGGGTCTTAGTGGGAGGACTTCCTACTTTTCCCCATTCAATAGGATGCTGGCCATGGGTTTGTCATATATTGCCTTGATTGGGTTGAGGAATGTTCCTTCTATACAATTTGCTTAAGGTTTTCATCATGAAAGGATGTTGTATTTTATCAAAAGCTTTCTCTGTATCTATTGAGATAATCATATGGTTTTATTCTTTGATTTGTTAATGTGATGTATCATTTTATTGATTTTATATATGTTGAGCCATCTCTGCCTCCCAGAAATGAATCTCACCTTAAAATCATCTTTCAATTCCATTTTCCTTGAACATTTTGAAGAATTCTTGTGTATCCTTCTTCATCTTTTGTTTGTATCCTTGTCACTTTCTCACATTTCATAGCAATTCATGTTGCAATTTTTTCCTACGTGATACTTTAGGAATTTCTACTAATTTGATGTCCTCATTCCCCAGCTAATTTGTGGCAAAGTCAGAACTAAAACTTAAATTTCCAACCAGTTCTATTGCTGAGATTTATCTCTAAATGAAACTCTAAAACAACTTGTTTTCTGCAAGGACAGATTTATTATTCACAACAATGGAGAAGCAGTGGAGCTGTCATTCAACTAATATAGCTTGGTACAGATTTTGTCCATCAATCCTTGAGAGCCATGCCCAGTTACTTTAGAAAGTACTTAGGAATTGCACTTTTTGGAAGCTTTTCTGAGCCCTCAAGTTTGGCTTAAGTGCACTTCTAGTGATTTCCTCATATAGCACCTGATGTAACACTCACAGTATTGCACAGAAATGGCTGATTTGGCTGCAGTGGAATCTCGTTACCTGTTTGCTAGATTCAATCTTGTATATCATTATATCTCAGCATCCAGCAGTGGGTGTGATATTTAAAAAATGATAGATGTGGAAAAGTATCCAATAAGCCAATCAAAACATCTGATGACAAGAGCTTGGCATGTTTAACTTTTCATTTCCTTCACAACTGGGTGTTCAATTGTAATGCAACCGTTTTTTCCTGATGTGTTGTATAAATGCAGAGAGACTATATTAAGATCTGTTGGCTAATGGAACAGTTTTAAGTTTCTGTTGGCAGCAGTTGTAATGAATGATGCAAAACAAGTGTTGGGTCCAACTACGTGGCTTTGAATCCTGACGCCGTAGTTTGGTCGCTGTTTGATCCTCAGCAAGCTGCCTCGCCTCTCCTTCTTTAGTTTAATTGTGCTCAGAAGGGAAATGACAGCTCTGACTCGGAGAATTATTTTAAAACTAAATGAATTTATGGAAAATATGATCTACGTTAATGAATCTATGTCCATTATTATTTAATTGTGCCCATATCAGGAACATTTTCCAAAATACTTTGTTTAAATGCCATGTCATATTTCACAAATGGTTAAATGAAATGTTTTTATGCATTATCTTATGAACATAGCATCACTGCCATGCTTTTATTTTATATCTAAACTCTAGCAAAAGCTCTAGATTTACAGGTAGAATTAAACCAATACTTCTTATATAAAAAAGTAATATTTATTCCTATTTATGGTACCTACCACTGTCAGAAGACCAGTAGCCTCTGACCACTGGTCATAGACATGGCTACTTTTGGGCAAATGAATTTCCAATCAAATAAGTCATTCCTATACACTCTTTTTTTTTAAAGTCTTTATTTACTTATTTATTTATTTGGCAGAGAGAGAGAGAGAGAGAGAGAGTGCACATGTGCTCCCCTTTGCTGGTTCATTTTGCAAATGCCTACAAGAGTGGGATTGAACCTGGGCGCTGGCTGGGAACTCCACCCACATCTCACATGTGAGTGGCGGGGACTCAGCTACTTGAGCCATCGCCTGCTGCCTCCCTGGGCCCACATGAACAGGAATTCTAGAGTTAGGACTGGAGCAGGGACTCAGACCCAGGTACTCTGACGTGGGCTTGGGTGTCTTCCCTGCCCCTGCACACTCTTAAGTGTTAAAGCCTTGACCCTGTGGGTGATGAAGTCACAAACCTGTATACTGCAGTTAAAATGTCAGTTTGGGGGAGAAATCTTTCACATTCAGTTCTTCTAAAAAGTCAAATGAAAACATTACTCTTCCCCCATGAAATACATGAGATGACTTGCTGACATGTTTCCAGGTAGGTGAGCTAAATAAATCTATGAAGGCTATTTTTAAGAGAACTTGCCCTAAGCAAATCTGTCACTCAGTATTTATTTCATTTGGCTAAAATGCTAAGTATGTTGAAAGTATCATGAAGTAAAAAAATACTCTAAATCTCCAATTTCACCTACAAAATGTCTATTTTACAGCACATATGGCATGCAGTCGAGGTAGCCAGGGAGCTACAAATCATACATGTTGGGTTTACATCTCTGTCTTGTTCCTGCCTTGTCATTTGGCCTTATTGGTCTTTGAGCATTTATGCACTGATGTGAAGTTGTTGAATGTCTGCAGTGTGTCAGACACTGCTGAAGACGGGGGACTGGGAGCAATCACCCGGGACAGGCAGGGGGTCTCCGTGGGAAGAATGTGGAAGGCGTGAATGAACCCAGAGCTCTGCCTCGCCGCCCAGTGACATTGGAGAAAGTGCGTTGTAGGCATAGGGGGTCAGAATTCACTCACTCAATTATTAATTCATTTGTTCAGTGTTGATTGTGCTAAGCTCTGGGAATATTATATTGAATCCGACAGCTAGCATCCGGATCCCGTGAGCTTACATTCTGGAGAGGGTGTCACGTGATAGAGACAACAGGCAGCTTCTCCCACAATGTCAGGTAGAGGTAAATGTTGTGAAGAAAAACAGGGCGAGTGAAGGGTATGGCATACTGAGCACCAGTTTTAGGTGGTGATTTATTAGGGACCTGACTGGAGTTAGAGAGAGAACAGTGTACACCTTTTGGAGGTATTGGAAGCAGAAAATACAGCAGTTCATGAGACAGGAGGGTGGGCCCAGGCAAACACACAGAGCAGGTGCGTGTGAAGAGAGAGGAGAGGGGCAGGAGATGACCTTGGGATGAAGGTAGGGGCTGCATTGTGCAGCTCTGGTTTGATTCCACTTGTGTGATATGAACCCCCCAGAATGTTAACCATTCAGTGGCATGACTTTATTTTTGTGTATTAATATAATTATTTCACTTATATTTATTTGTTGGGTACAGTGTGGTGATTCAATTCATGTGTGTAATGTATAATGACCAAATCAGGGCAGTTAACATTTTCATCTCACATATTTTTAAAAGAATGACCTCCACATCTTTGTGGGGTACAGTGGGATACTGCAATACATTGGTTCAGTGCCTACTGACCAAATTAAGGGAATTAGCTTTCCTATCTCCTTATCATTGGTCCTTATCGTTACTTGGTTGGGGCCTTTGAGGTCTTCTCTTCCAGTTATTCCCAAAGTATGCAATGGGTTATTGTGAACCACAGTCACACCACTGTGCTGTAGAATACTGGAACTAATTCCATCTCTCTATGTTCTGCTACCTCTGCCTAATCCCTACTATTATTGCCTCTATCTCTGTCTACTATTGCCCTATCCCAGACAGTAGAAGTCACTGTTCTGCATTTCAGGTCAACTTGTTTTTTTACATTCTACACATGAGAACTCACAGTATTTGTCTGCTGTGTTGAGAATATACTGCTGGAGGTAAGGATGGAGATGAAGAACTGGTTAGGGAGCTTTTTCAGAAGCTCAGGAAAAAGGGGGGTTGGGCAGGATGAGAGCTGTGGATGGTGTAAGAATTGGTCATAATTGTGGTATATTTGGGCATGTATTAGCCAATGTCAAAAATTGCATGAAACACAAAATGCCAGGATCCACAGAACAGAATTTTGGTGTTTGAAATATCAGAAGACAAAGGTGGGGACTAGGCCTGTGGGTATCAGGGAGCCAGATTAAACAGGGGAGTGGCATGAGCAGATTTGTATTTCAACCAACTAACATGGCTGTACTGGAGACAGGGTGGCAGAGGCATTTTTTGTGACTGAATATTTGTGCTCTCCTCTCCTTGTCCAGCCCTCCCTGTTGTTGGGCTGGGGCCAGGTGCCTGGGCTCTGCCACTGAGATGTGAGAAGAAGTGGTCTGCCTAGCCCTCTGAGCCTCTGTGCTTGGGTGATGTTTATGAGGGCAGAGCTGCAGGCAGAAGCGAGCTGAACCTCTGAGTTGCCTTGTGGAGCATCAGTGCTCTGGAGGGCTGTGTGACCCACAGTCATCCTGCCTCCTACATGCAGAAAGTGGTTGTTGTTAAGCCTGAGTTTTCAGGTTTTTTCCTCCTAGTATTCCTCAGCTCCAGCCCATCACGGCACGGCAGTTGCTAAGCTAACAATTGGGAGCAGTAATTCAGCTGAGACGAGATGAGTATGTTCACCATGGCAGTGGGACTGCGGATGGGGAGGAGAGACAGAGTTCTCTCTGCATCTTGGGAGGCTTGCTCAGCCCCATGCTGGTGAGAAGGGTCCCACGAGAACGTGCAAGCACCTGTAAATTGTGAGAGCTGGGAAACTGTGGCTTATTTCTTCTTCTTCGCGGTGTAAATGACAGCTGTCAGCCCCAGTCACCCAGCCTCTTTGCGTGAATGTTTAGTTTTAACCTGCTGTCAGGTTAGGTGCCACCTGACAGGGACCCTGCAGATCTTTTGCATCACTTGCTTATTACAGCTGACATTCCTGCCACAGCGATGTGCCCAGTAGGATAAACTTGATATGGCTTTATTCTTTACGTGTCAAACCTTGGCAGCAATCATTTATTGTAACGGTGAATGTTTGGTAGCAAATATTATTAGGAAATAATAAAACCCAGTAATGTGGAAGATTGTAAAAGAAGAAATTCAGTAATACAGTCTGTAATTGATATTCCCTGGCTCCATCTCTGTGGATTCATCCAACTGTGAGTTGAAGATATTCAGCAAAATATTGCATCTGTACCAAAGGGGTGCAGAGTTATTTTCTTGTTACTATTCCCTAAACAATAACATGTAACAATTATTTGTATAACATTTATTTTGTGTTAGGGATTGTGAGTAATCTAGAGAGTCTGTAAACCCTACGCAAGGTTTTGCATAGGTTATATCCAAAAATTATGGCTCTTTATTTACAAGATTTGCACCCTGCAGGTTTTAGTATCTGCACCAAATCCCCTGTGAATACCAAGGGGTGATTGTGTACCATGCTGTGTTTCATGGAATACATCGTATTCATTCAGTGTATTTCTTCAGTGTACGTAGTCTTGAAAATTACAGAGGTGTAATAGTTTTATCCAATTAGGACTTGCAATTTTCGAAACCAATAAATCAATGCCTTTCTATTTATCTAAGAGGTTTGCATTGGTTCCATTCATTATTAGCAATTAATGAAACTTTACTTTTTGGATAGCTCCTAATAAACACGCTGATTTGCTGTAGCCTTAGCACTCACAGTTTCTCTGAATCATAGTTCATAGGAATTATTAGTGGGATGGTGTATTTACCTTTTTAAGTTTTTGGATGATAGGTTTTTCATGTCTTCATGAATCTGTTCCTCTGCTGATAGTGTTGTCATGTCCACGATTACCTCTTGATGACTACACTAAAAAGATCCAACCTTGTTCAAACACAGAAAGGGACATTATCATTCAGTTAAGTTGAAGTGCTTCATCATATGTAAAATAACCTGCAGTACATGCTTAGCAATAGGTAAGTTTGTAGTGGCCAATTTTTATTTCAAGCAATGTACAGTGTTGTGCCAGAGGAATGCACAAATGAGGGAAAATGTTTGCTTTCCTGCAATGATTTGCATTTTATGTGGAAAAGTAATGGGAAATATGCAGGTTGGTGTGTAGGCAAATAGTCCAGGCTGAATATGGAAAGTCAGCAGACTGTCAACGGTTCTGAAGCCCTCCGAGCTGCAAGGATAGAACTGTGCTAGTCCTGGCACGTTTAGCCATGCTCTCTGGAAGAGCCTCCCTCAGGTTTTGTGGTTTGTGTATTCTCTTCTTATTAGCTCCAACCTGCTGTATTCTAGATTCTCATCGTCTCTTCATTCCTAGAGATGGTAGCTTCCAGGCTGGTGGCTTGTGTTACTTACCTGGCCTCTTAGCACTAAAGTCCAATTTGTCTCAATCTACAAAGTCATCTTTTTTTTTTTTTTCTCCAAATGGCTTGGTATCCTTTATACATCAAACACTGACATCAGACCCAATTAGAGATGCTCTTTTAACTCACAGTAATAGTGGCAGGGGGTACAGAGAGTTTTTCTAAGTAACCAGCAAATCTTGGCAGAGAAGGCAACAAGCCGTGGTAACTCACTCATATGTACTGTTCTTCACCTTGCTCCTTGTTACTGCCTAGGTTATTTTTTTATCGCATCCAAACTGAGTCTTATCACAACAGTACTCCTGTGCTTGCCCACCCTATAGATAGATACTATTTTTCATGACTAGCTTCATGTCTGCATTCATCTATGGCACCGATTGATGTCCCAGCCACCTGTTTTTAGATTTCCTACATTGGGCTCCTTAGGTACTGACTTCTTTAGCACGCAGGTTCTGTGGCAGTAGCTTCTCCTATGCTGCACTGTCTGCACCTGCTACCTCTGCGGCGACAGTGACTGTAAAATGGTTTTCCATGGAGATCTGCAGAATGTTCACAGATTTTCAATGAGCAAACAAGGCTGTAAGAACAAGCAAGTATGAAAAACAGTGCCTTTACTGCAAGGCTTCTCAGAGCATTTTGAATGCTAATATGCATTGTGATATGCTAATATGAATTGGAACTCTCCAAGAGGGAGAATTAAAGTGCAACATGAATGAAGCTTATTTTATCCAGAAACTATTTTTTTCAGGGAAACATCTGTTTCCATCACAGAGAATTATAGCATCCTGGTAGACTATGGTTTGCAAGTTTTGGACTGTTTCATCCAAACTCATCCATTATACCTTGCCCAACTCATTTTGACACACTTTTCTTATCCCATTTGAATTCTAAGAGCATGTATTTGGTTACAACAATAAAGAGAACATAGTGGGTTCAGGCTATGGAGCCTTGTTTGGACATTTTAGGCTCATGTAGAGGAATATAAAAAGCATTTTGTGGAAGAGTTCTGGGTTGGTGGGGAGGGGATGACATGGTGTCTTAGGCTTGATATCAGGAAGTTTGAGAGATGCATTTGTCCAAGTAATATGATTGTGTTGGCAGTTGTGACATGCTGTGGTTATGTGTGTAAACAGGAAAGTCATTGAGTTTAGACATTTGTTGAAATTCTGGAATGGATAGACTTCCTCAGGGTTGAATTCTAATGAAAGTGATGGTCAGAAAAACCAAAGACTTTGTCCCTTGTAATGAAAGAGAAACTGGAATAAAGGAAGAGTGACCCACAGTATCAGGGTGTACCCAGTAGAGCTTTCCTTCCTCCTATTGTCCTAGCACATTTTTTAAGAGTTTTTTTTTATTAAAAAAAAAAGATGTATTTATTTGAAAGGTAGAGTTATAGATAGAGAGGGAGAGACAGAGAGAAAGGTCTTCCATCCTTTGATTCACTCCCTAAATGGCAGCAGTGGCTGGAGCTGGGCCGACCCAAAGCCAGGAGCCAGGAGCTTCTTTCTGATCTCCCATGCAGGTGCAGGGGCCCAAGGACTTGGGCCATCTTCCACTGCTTTCCCAGGCCATAAGCAGAGAGCTATATAGGAAGAGGAGCAAGCCAGAGAATGAACCTGCACCTATATGGGGTTCTGGTGCCACAGGCAGGGGCTTAGCCTACTTTGCCACAGTGCTGGCCCCAAGAGTTCTTTCTTTTACTCTGCAAAAGTCACCTTAGGCAAGGGAGGAGACAAGCACCAGTAGAGGAGCATTGTGTCCCAGGAGTAAATGCAAAAGATGTACTTTAGAGGAAATGTTGTATTTATGAGACACATACATGTTAAAAATAAATTCAAAAAAAGCGTAACGGAAGTGGAAAAGGGCGATGTGAAGTTAGCAATGATGAGGCTAAGCCAGTATTCTAATGTAGAGCGGTCTCAGTAGGAAAGTAAGGTCAACCCATTTACTTTCCACCTTCTCGACCCTCTCCGAGCATTTTGCCAAATGTGTTGGTATTAATGATCAGGTTTCTTACTGTGCTGCAATTTTGTCAGATTTCTGACATGTTCTTGAAGACACTTCTAAGGAATATGGGAATTTAGAATCATGGGATTATATGAGCAAATTGCTTCAAGCATTAGTTAAACATAAAAATAAGGATAAAAATCCCACCTCTCCCATTGTACCCAGCATCGCATTGTCACACAGCTAGCAGTCAAACCCTGTATGCTCACTGCGTAAATGAATCTCCTGACTGTTGGCAGGTGAAAAAAAGGCCTAACTAAATAAAATAGCTACAATATCATCCTTAGATTTTTGACAATGTGCATATAATTTAGCGAATCTGTACTCCTATAAGGTAGTTTTACAATTTGCTTTTTATTATCTTTTTTCGGATGAGTTGGCAACTTTCGTTGAATAACACTTTGTTGAAGAACATTGTGGTTATCCTTGGGGATTATGAAAGAAGTAGATTATGTTGACCCTACCTCAAAGAGTTTAGGGGATAAATTTGCTCAAGGATTATTTTGCCTTTCTTTTGATAAATTATTTGCTGTGTAGTGCATGAGGTTTTAATAGGTAGTGAGATAATTCATGCACTATCTCGGGCAGCTCAAGAGATATAGTTGTGTCAGAGCCCTGCTGCACTCACACAGTCAGAAGCCTTGCGCACCTTCATTTACTTTTACTCACTTGTTCACTGGGAAAACTCTGATTTAGTTGAAAAATAGATTAAGCTTGTAGTACTTTTTTCCTTATAGGAGCTGAGAGTCTAAGTATGGAAGTGACAATTTTCGGAGAAAATACACAGTAGTAAGCTTGTGGATAGACCCTCTAGGTTCTGCCAGAATGCCTCTAATGTGAGGACAGAGCAACATTTTTAAAGAAAGGAAATAAAATCACATATATTAGTATTTAATGAAATTTCGCCTGGTGGCATGTGCAGGCTGTTATAATAGGAGAGGAAGAGAACCGATAGGTAGACGTTATGGTGACCAGGCCATGGGAAGATAATACTAGATTCTGGAATGCTAATAGAAAAGAGACCATGAGTATAAGAGATATTCATAAGGAAGAATGAAAGACATCTAGTGGCTGTTCCCAAAAAGGGGATTGTACAGAGATGAGCCAAAACAGTGGTCAGTGTGACCACAATGGCTGCCCGATAAGTTTACTCACTATTTCTACCAGACCATGGGTCTACAGACTGCTTATATTGAGGCAAAGAAAATATAAATTTATAATACTTCATCTCTCTTTCCAACTCTAAAACAAGATCCTGCACTTCGTCCACCCCAGATTTTGTTTTTGTTTTGTTTGGAAACTTGGATTTTTAGTGTAGTTTTCTGATTAGAGAGAAACAGGGGAAAGGTGGCAGTCCCATGGATGAGGTATTCTGCTCAGTGAGAAGAGATTTGGAGACTGCAGAGGCAAGAAGTGTTTATTCATGGCTGGGCTGATCAGTGTGCTGATCCTGATATTTGAAAAACTAGAGGGAGGGACCCATCTGAGGGTGGAACAAGTTTTCCCAAAGTGTGAGCAAAGCAAACTAGATTGCAGTGGAAGGCCGATGGGCACAACAATGACCTTACATGACACAGATTGAGGCCAGTGCTGGGGGAACTCTCAGTGTCAGATTTGTGTTACTCTCCTTTCCTGGGTATGTTGTTGTAGGATGCATGAATTAGACCTTCCACTCCATCACCCTTGCGTACACCAGAGTGCTTCAGAAAGTTTCTGGAAAAATAGAATTGGAATTTGTGTTTGGCTCAAACTTTTTTTTTTTAGAACTATATGCAGTTTTTTTCATAATCTCTATTCCCCATGACCTTTTTGAAGACCCAATTTTAAATATCCAGCTTTCCTACATTTTTAGTTTATATATGCTGTCTTTCTCAGTGTAAGCAGAGTAAACTAAAACGTTTTTTATATTTCATAGACTCATTAGCACATTTTCTTTTCTACTGAATTAGATGGCTGCTTTTAGTCATGTGGTGCCCACAGCAGATTTAAAGGCTTGTCTGTATCAAACTAAGCACATCCCAGCTTAGTACCAGGTCCAGAACTTGTCTCGATGCATGTAATTTAAGGAATGCACAGTTTTCGTTTGGTCTACAGTATAGAGTATTGTATAGAATTGTAAAGAACATTTAATTCCCTGAGGTCTGCCCACGCTTAGCTTTCGACTATTTCAGTGATTGTTAGGCAGTTACCAGTGGTGGTAAGAGGACTGCTATGGAGCAGAATCACTGTTTGTAATATGAGATTTAAAGCTGAGGAGTGTCAGATTAGATAGTTGTTGAGACTGAACCTCTGGTCTAGCTTTGGTCAGATTGAAATCTGGAACTTGTTACTTTATATTTATAATGAGGACAAAATAACAATTTAGAGTATTTGTATGGATTTGAAGGGCTAATGAATGTACAATGTCTAATGGTAATCACTAAAACACTGGCTAACAGTTTTATTACTTTCAGGTTTCTTAAGGATACATCTGTGTATGGACTGAACTATTCTTTAAAAATATTTACAGCTTCCGTCTTTCTAACTGTGTAATTTTTTCATAAAAATAGTAGATGCTTATTGCAAAAGTCAAGTAATATGGACAATCTTTAAACTTTTCAAAACTTTAACCTCCTTACAATAAAAAATAATACCGAAAGCTATTGTGCAAACATAACTGTTAATATTCTGTAAACGTCTCTCTAGTTATGTGTCTGCATATGTCCATCAGTCATTCTCCTGCATACACTTATGGATGTATACATATACTCACACAGATACCAAGTGTGTGTAAGCAAATAAGCACCTGCTCTTTCTAGCAAGAACAAACACATACCATTGTTATTCTCAGATCTCTGCCTAAAGATCCCCAGCATCATCTCAATGGCTGTCAACTTGACATAATTTGTCTCATAGATTTTAATTGGGGGACATTCAACTTTTGTCATATTGATAAACATCGTTTTAGTGTATAAACATTGTTGTACACTCATTTGGTAATGTTAGAATGTAATTTCGGAGAAATGGAATAATTGGACAATACTGTATACTTATTTAAACTCTTCAATCTCTGTTTGGTACAGGCATCAGTTTTGGTTCATTTCTGAAGACTTTATCTGCACAATGACAATGTAATTTATAATGAATTATTTTTGTAAACTGTCAAGATTCACCATTTGGCATCTGCAGGATATAATGGTCTTGGTCTAGGCTAGTAGGGAATTTTCATCTTAGCTATAGCATTTATTTTTCTCTTCTTGGTGATTTCTAATTTTTTCTTTCAATTTTTCAGATGGGCAAGTCAAATACTTTATGATTATTCTCAGTGATATTTAAACTGCAGTGTTTCTTATCCACTTGCTGTGTTTGCTACATAAAGAAGATGTTTTACATTTGGTTTATTTTTCATGTATTCAGAAGCTATGTATTCAACACTAAGGTGTTAATAGAAGTGAAGACATTTACAAGGTAGTTGCTTTCGGGAGCTCCATTTTATTTATGGCTAGATGTGGTAACATATATTTGGGAGTTAGAAATGCAAAGAAGGCTACTACACAATGTGGAATAAAGGAATAAAAAGATAAGCTTATTTTGCTGCAAACATTCTTGAAGTTTATGCAGGTTTTTCATAGTACACATTTTCCATGAAATTTTTGAAGAGCTCTAAACTGTAGATTTCAGCTTTTTTTTGCACAAGAATAAATTTATTTTAATTCCATTTTTGATGCATATTTTGAAGTATCTGCATATAGACTTTTCTGGAGTGGTGTATTACCAGGTTCTCTTAAATAATAGGAGAAATTCTTTGACCCCAGGGCAGTCAGAAAAGATTTTGTGAAGGGAATAATAGGAAGATCCTGAAGAGTGGCCGGGATTTAGGGAGGATGGAACAAAAGGGAGGGCTATCCTGGGGGAGAGATGTGTCAGTTACGTATTACTATTCAAGAAATGACTCCACAACACAATGACTTCAACCTCAGTGATTCAGTGTTGCTCATGATCCTAAGGGGTGACTAAGCAATCGATCCTTCTGCTCCTCCTGTATGGTATGTCTCAGGCAGCTGCAGTTAGCTGGCCCCTTAGGTTGGGAGCTGGGTCCAGCTGTGGGACTACTAGAATAACGCGACCTCTAGGTCTTGCTTTCTTGCTGTCCCTCCGTACATCCCAGGCTTCTTCAGGGACAGTAATCTCAGCACAACCTCCGAAGAGAGTGAAGGTCAAGGTTAAGTCTGCAAGAACTCTTACAGTCCGGTTCTGCAAGATACAACTTGTCATCTCTGCCACATTCTGTTGGGCAAAGGAAATAATGTGAGAAAATAGATTCTACCATTTGGTAGAAGTAGTGAAGTTTCACTGAAAATATATGGTATATACCCTGATGAGAAAAATTTATGATCACGTTTTGAAATCCATCACAAGTGAACTGCATAAACAGACTTTTGAAGTTCAACAAGAGGAGATGACACCATTTCTTAGAAGATATGAGCAGCTCTTGCCAATTCCACGGGGCATATGAGGATCTACACTTGGGACCCTCAACAGCTTATGTAGGCTATTGGCAGTGCCACTTCAGTATTTGGATCTTGGATCCATATGAACTTTGTTTTAGTAAAAAGATATTTCAGTTTTATTTCAAGTATCATATGACAGTACTCCAGAAAGTTCATGGAAAAATGGAATTAAAAGGTAAATTTATTTTGGCGCAAAAAATTTTGAAATCCATCCATAGATACTTCTTTTTATCTTGTAGAAGGTAACTATTCATCATTCATGATGATGGCTATCTAATCTATTTTCTCTAGAACTCTGTATTTAAATACAGTCTTACAGAGAAGACAAATACGTATAAAACAGATGAAATAAAAATTCTTCCTTTTGAAGTGAGAAATAGGAGCCCAGCGCTCAATCCACTTGGCGGAAAATCAGAGCATATATCCTTCCTCACGGGGGCTCCTCCAAGCACAGCTGAACACTGAAACCACAAGTGGAATAATTCCTTGGAAAACAAGGCCCTGAGGCAGCCAATCATTGCCACAACAATTTCATGCTAAGACTTCCCTGGAACTCCAGAAATCACTAATCCACTTCTCATCCATGTCCAGTCAATCCTGCATAATTAATCTTACCTTTTTCTAGCCTTCTCAGTGCTAGACCTCTTATTGATCCTTGGAAAATCACACACAACCACAAACACACGCACACTCATGAGCGGACTTCAAAAAGTTCTTGGAAAATTGAATTAAAGAAAAGTTTATTTTGATGTAAAAAAATTTGAAATCCAGTATATGAAGTGGTCCTCAACAAATTTCCTGGAGAATGCATTTCAGGAAAAAACTATGCAAGGATTTCAAATGTTCAGCAAAATAAGCCATCTCCCCTCACACCCCCCATTTCCACTATTTTTGCAGTATTTGTGCATGTTAATGTGGTATTAATACAAAGAGAATAGATTCAATGTAGTTCATAGATACAATTGTAAGAATATGATATTCCATTCTTCTTCCCTCTCTACCACTTCCTCCCTCCCTCCTTCCTTCCATTTTTCTTACTGTCTCTCTTTTCTTAGTTTGTAAGATAACATTGTCGAAAATGAATCTTGGTGTGAATGGAATGGGAGAGGGAGCGGGAGATGGGAGGGTTGCGGGTGGGAGGGAAGTTATGAGGGGGAAAAGCCATTGTAATCCATAAACTGTACTTTGGAAATTTATATTTTCTAAATAAAAGTTAAAAAAAAGATAACATTGTCTTAATTTACATTATAGTCAAAGGCTTAATGCTCCACCAAATAAAGAGTTCAACAGGAAAAAAGTAAAAAGAGCCTAGATTCAGTGGGGATAGGAAAGGGCTATACAAATGATCAAATGGAACGATGTCCATTTCACTCCTATACAGTAAAATTCAAAACAATCACAGGTCATCAAAACCATAGTAGCATATCATACTTGATCACTGATTTAACAAAAATACACAATAAAGTTTTGCAAAGCTATATTTGCAGCAATACTGGTATACACAGACATTTCTTTCTTCATTTTTGATTTCTTAAAAATTTTAACTCAGGTGTATAAGGAAGAACATGTCATACTTGTTCTGTGTCCTGCTCATTTCAGTCAGCCTGATGTCCTTGATCTACATTCCCTTTGCTGCAAACGGTAGAATATAATTCTTTTTTATAGTTGAGTAATATTCCATTGTACTTATACACCATCTTTTCTTTATTCATTTGATGATGGATGCCTTGACTGAGTCCGTATTTTGGCTACTGTGAACAGTGCTGCTAAAAACCTGCTGGTGCAGGCCTGTCTTTGATACAATGTGTTCAGGTCTTTGGGTGTATTCCCAGTAGTGGGATTGCTGGGCAAGTCTATTTCTAGTGTTTAAAGAATTCTCCACACAGTTTTCCAAAGTGGCTGCACTAATTCACATTCCCACCAACAGTGTGGACGTGCTCCCCTTTGTCCACATCCTCGCCAGCATTTGTTACTCTGCGTGTTTTGGATTTTGATAAAACAGGGGTTAGGTTAAACCTCATTGTGGTTTTGATCTGCATTTCCTTCATGGCTAGTGAGGTTCAGCATTTTTTTCCCGTATATTTGTTGGCCATTTGTATTTCTTCTTTTGAGAACTCTCTATTGTAGCCCTTTGCCCATTTCTTGATTGTGTTCTGTTTTGAGGTTTTTCACTTGCTGATATATTCTAGACATTAACCTATTGTCTGTTAGGTCGCTTGCAAATAACTTTGCACTGTTCTGTTGGAAGTCTCTTCACTATATTGGTCCTTCCCTTGGCTATGCACAAGCTTCTAATTTTGATGTAATCCCATTTGTCTTGATTTGCTTCTGTATAGTTTTTTCCTAATACATATTTCCCATAGACCATTTGAAGACTGCTTGTATTAACGCTTCTTTTTTGAAGTAAGAACAATATTGACATCAACTTTATACATAGGAAAGGTGAATGACTTAATTCTGTTCTACATTTATTGCATCTTTTCGTAGTATGCTGCTAAAGATTATATAAAAGGCTTACAGTTAGCATTACTGGAAAGCAAAGGTTCTTGGGTAATTCAAATATGTACCCAGTACAAAATAAATAGGAGAAAGCCATAAGAAGGGGAATTGTATTTTTCATCATAGTGAAGCCATTCTGGACTCATGGCAGTTTTCACTACATTTTTTAGCCCTTTTTTGCTTCTATAGCTGGTGAAGCCAGGGTTATAATTAGGTAAAGCAGATAATGTTTGTATTTGACAATTCGAAGATTTAGGGATTTAAAAACACTGGGTTGCTGTAGATCTGAAATCTGGCATTCTAGTTTGTTTTATGTTTTAAACTTTTATTAACTTATTTTTTTGAGAGAGAGAGAGAAGGAGAGAGGAAGGGATGGAGGGAGGGAGGAAGGGAGAGAGAGAGAGAGAGAAAGAGAGAGAGAGAGAGAATCTTCCATCCTCTGTTTCACTCCTCAGATGCCTGCAACAGCAGGAGACAGGCCAGACCGAAGCCAGGCACCCGGAACTCGGTCTGGACTGTCTTCCACCTGGGTGGGAAGGACCCAAGAATTTAAGCTACCACCTGCAACCACCCAGAGTGCCCGCTAGCAGGAAGCTGGAGTGGAGAGAGGGGCTGGGACTAGAACCCAGAGTGCCCGCTAGCAGGAAGCTGGAGTAGAGAGAGGGGCTGGGACTAGGACCCAGAGTGCCCGCTACCAGGAAGCTGGAGTGGAGAGAGGGGCTGGGACTAGGACCCAGAGTGCCCACTAGCAGGAAGCTGGAGTGGAGAGAGGGGCTGGGACTAGAACCCAGGCACTCTCACGTGGGATCTTAACTGCTGCACCGCATTAACTGCCCTTGTATTTTAAAGTTTATTTTAATTCCATACAAAAATCTATAAATACCTCAAAGATACAACTTACACCACTGTCCAGGGTCTATCGCTGTGGTACAGCGGGTTAGGGCCCTGGCCTGTGCCACCATCCCATTTGGCTGCCACAGGTTTGAGTCCTGGCTGCTCCGCTTCAGATCAAACTCCCTACTAATGCCCCTGGGAAAACATGGGAAGTTGGTTCATGTCCTTGGGCCCTGGCACCCACGTGGGCAGTCTGTTTATTTGAAAATCAGAATGTGTGTGTGAGTGTGTGTATGTGAACAGAGATGACAGAAGAGGAGACATGCTTTCTCCTAACTTAAGAGAGGAAAAGAGGCCAGCGCCGCGGCTCACTAGGCTAATCCTCCGCCTTGTGGCACCGGCACACCGGGTTCTAGTCCCGGTCGGGGTGCCAGACTCTGTCCCGGTTGCCCCTCTTCCAGGCCAGCTCTCTGCTGTGGCCAGGGAGTGCAGTGGAGGATGGCCCAACTGTTTGGGCCCTGCACCCCATGGGAGACCAGGAGGAGCACCTGGCTCCTGGCTTCGGATCAGCGCGGTGTGCCGGCCGCAGTGGCCATTGGAGGGTGAACCAACAGCAAAGGAAGACCTTTCTCTCTGTCTCTCTCACTGTCCACTCTGCCTGTCAAAAAAAAAAAAAAAAAAAAAAAGAGAGAGAGAGGAAAAGAAAATACTAGACGTAAAATAGAAATACCAAGAGCCTGTGTCACCAGTTGTATAACTTGTGAAATGCTACACTTTCAATTACCCTGTGAGTCTATAAAAATAGCAATTTTCTGAGGCAGAAAACAAAGCAAACAAAATGTCAGTTGCAATAAAGAAAATGTCAGTCATATTCGCTTTCCCCAGCTGATGTTCTGCTGCTGGAGAAACGAAGCCGCGTGTGTGTGTGCTGACCCCTGTCTGTTCACATCATGTGATGCAAGCCTGTCTTTGTCTTGGCTCACGTGCAAGGCTTAGTCCTTTTTTTTTTTTTATTTTTGGAGCAACTTTAGTTTTAAAATATATTGTCAAAATTAAAACCTCTCTCCCCATTTCTCTTTCTCTCTCCCCATCTCTCTCCCTCTCTCTCTCTCTTAACTTCTAGAAATTGCTGGGTGACTGTGAGTTGCCAGCAGTCTGTAGCTTTCACTTTTTTTTTTTAAGGCTCACTCACTTTTCTTCCCCCTCAGTTTCTTTCCAAGACGAGTCAAAACTTTCTGAGAAATAGGGAGAAGAATGAGCAGTGTCCCAGGCTGGCATAGATCGCAGTGTGCTTGTCTGAGGCTCCGGTTCAGTGCCTGACTCAGCTCTTGTCCTGAGCTTGCGAGGGTGGTATGATGTCATAAGCAATGGGACCCTTGGGAGGGAGAACTTAGTGTCGTGGAAGATATGTAAGAAGTAGGGAAGAGATGGGTACTAAGAGGGAGCTGGGGTTCCCAGGGTAGCACACGACTTCCATCTCTGTATCTGTGCACCTGACAGTGCATACACTGAGGAACTTTTATTTGACCCCTAACACAGGAGTCTGAAATAATGAGACCAGTGTTCACTTAGCATCTGTTATTATTGTTCTGATTGCAGAAGCATTGCTCCATGAAGTTTTTATCAAAGTTATGAAACTTTATAACAAGTAGAGAGAATAATGAAAATGGACTTACTTAACATAAAAGAGAACATCACAGAAGCATATAGTGGAAATCAAGCTATCCTTATACTTAAAAAATATTTTTTTTTTATTTGAAAAACAGAGTTATAGAAAGAGAGAGGTCTTCCACCTGCTAGTTCACTTCCCAGATGGCCACAATAGCTGGAGGCATGCAAATCCTAAGCCAGCAGCCAGGAGCTTCTTCTGGGTCTCCCACACAGGTGCAGTGGCCCAAGCACTTGGGCCATAGCAGAGAGCTGGATCGGAAGTGGAGCAGCCAGTACTCAAACCAGCACCCATATAGGATGCTGGCACTGCAAGTGGCAGCTTTACCCACTACGCCACAGTGCTGGCCCCACTTTCTTTGTTTTTAATTTTACTTTAATTTCTTAGAGATCTTTTAAGCGAAAAAAAAAAAAAGCTTCTGTCTTTACATTCATCCTCCTCTGTCCCTTTCTTTCATCTTTGATGTTGCCTTAGTAACTGATCACTGTAGGTTCATGATTAACTTCCTAAAATTAAGTGATTTTTTTAGAGCATGTAAGAAGTAATGTCAATTAATTGTTGTCATATAAGTATTAACACTATTTTAGTAAAGCCAGTTGTTTGGTAATCACAGAATCATCCGTGAAACCCACCTAATATTATGCCAAAAGTGTCAGTTCTACAGATGGCCTCTTGTGTGTTCCAACTTATCTCATTAGTTGACAGTAAAAATAAATAGCAAATCAGTCAACTTCCTGTATTGCCTGAAATTCTGCTTTCACAATTTGAACATCCCTGAGAGGAGTAACTTATTAGGTTTCAATATTTAACTCAGCATAAAGGTATTAATGAGATTAGCATCTAACAGGATGATTGTCATAACTCCAGTTCTAGGTGGAATGGGACATGGTTTGAGTGCACACTGGGAAGCAGGTGATGCGGGGCATGTAAGTGGATCTCTGGAGGGTGCCCACCTACCCATGGGGATCCTGTCACTGAGCATCTGGAAGAACCATCATGGGAGAACTGGGTGGAGAACGTCTTTTAAACTGAAGGGTTTTTAAGGTCAATTTCCTCACTATATTTTAAGGTTAACTGGAATCCTTGCAAATGTTCTAACAAGCTGTGAGCCGTGTAGATAATCACAGATCAATGGAACATTTTCTTTTCACATCTTAAACATCATTATTAAGGGTAGACTTTAGTGACTATGAAGACAAGGGAAGATGACAGTTGGACCACCCATGTGAAAATTTGCATTACTGGAAATGCGTTCTTATGCCCACATCAATAGCTGAAGCTGTTTGGTCTAAAGAATAATTGTCAGTCGCAAGTTTTATAAGAGGAAGATACAAGAACTAAAAAGATTGTTATTAAGGAGCTGAATGAATGCAGCCTGACCTGATGAGGAAACAAAATGACTGGAGAACATAATTGCTTTAGAGACTCAAACATCACTGTTTTATGTGTTAGCACGAGAAGTTCTTCAGCATGGACGCCAACTTGCAATTAATGAGCCGGATGTAGGTTTTTGTTTGACTCTACAAATTGGCTTATGCTGGGAATACAACTGCACCACATTTGTATGCTTGAAATGGCTGTACATTTTTATTTGGGGACTTTTTATTGATTATGAAGAGACAATTTTAATTTTCTTTCAAAGAACGTGTTTTGGGACAATTAAGCACTAATCATTTTCTATAGGAAGTAGTGGACACTGCTTGAAGGTGTGAATTAGGTTTTCATTGTATTCCCAGTAGCTGTCATCCAGTAGGTGCTCAATAGATAGCAATATCTCCTGAACTCAATAATGCTTTAATGAGTGGTGTTATATGTGATTATATATCAAATTATTCAATCATCTAACCTATGTCTTTCTGAAAATATTAACGTTAATTCATGACTTTAATATTTATGTTATAATAATAATAGATATGCTTCCATTTGAAAATATGAAGCCATATTAGATACTTCTAAAGTATTTTAAAAATGCACTTTTAGCCGTGATGTGTGTTATAAGGGGCTCAACATCTGCTTCGGTCAGGTCCTCTACCTGCAAGGTGTCCAGCGCGTAACAAATCTTCCCAGGCAGACAAATCAATAATTCACAGGCTTTTATTGGGATTCTGCTCCCGGGCGAGGTTCCCCGGTCCCAACAGAGCAGGAACCGGGGAAGTCGTGCGTCAGAGGTTGGGAGGGCTCCTTTTATAGATTCAGGGCGTGGGGGTTAAAGGTTGAGGCAGGTCTGATCCTCATTGGTTGACCTTCAGGCACCCATGGGAACCTTGACAAGGACTTTTCTTCCCCGGAAGTACAGGTAGGGACTCTCCATTCCTGGAAGTATAGGCCTTCTCTCCTTGTAGATCCCAAAGCTACCACTACCCAATTGAGAAATGCCGTGTTTGATTAGGGTTTAAGCTACTACAGTTGCGTAACGGATCAGAGTTAGTGGCTTAATAAAGGAATCACCACCTACTTTATCACGTAATCTGCAGTTTACTCAGTGCCAGGAGGGCATAACTTACTTCTGCTTCCTGTGGCTTCAGTTGCAATGACTTGAGTAGGCCTGGAAAATCCATGTCTCCAGTGGCTCAGCCCCACGTCTAGAAAGCTGGCGTGGCCAGGCTCTGAGCTGCACAGACATCACAGGCTGACGCAACGTGTTCTTCACATCGTAAATGTCATCATTAAACATCACAAATATAAGTAGAAAGGGCACTAGTGGTAGAACCACTTATGCAGTCTAACATGTTAGCAGGAAGAAATGAGCATGTCAGTATTTTGTATTGCTTAATCTGAGGCTGGTGCTTAACTGGGAGTTCAGCCAAGGTCATTGGTCTGGGGCCTCTAGTCCTCTCTGAGTGCACCTCTTTAGCAGAATGCTTGGGCTTCTTCCCAGCGTGGAAACGGAGTCCTCAGAGCAGATATTTTAATGGTGTGGAACTAAAGCTTCTAGTTTCTTGAGGCTGGGGCCTAGAGATTGGTTTATGATCATAGTTAGAACAGTCTGAGGCCAGCGCCGCTGCTCAGTAGGCTAATCCTCCGCCTGCGGCGCAGGCACCCTGGGTTCTAGTCCCTGTCGGGGTGCCGGATTCTGTCCCGGTTGCCCCTCTTCCAGTCCAGATCTCTGCTGTGGCCTGGAAGTGCAGTGGATGATGGCCCAAGTGCTTGGGCCCTGCACCCGCTTGGGAGACCAGGAGAAGCACCTGGCTCCTGGCTTCAGATCAGCGCGATACGCCGGCTGCAGTGCTCCGGCCGCAGTGGCCATTGGGGGGTGAACCAACGGCAAAGGCAGACCTTTCTCTCTGTCTCTCTCTCTCACTGTCCACTCTGCCTGTCAAAAAAAAAATAGTCTTATTATTAAGAGTGTGCCTAGATTCACCTGGAAGATTCCTCTAGGGTAGAGGTGTTGGAGCATTTGTAGCCATCTTTAATCTCTCCTTATTATAGCTTCCTTTCTGTTAATTATAAGAATGTAAGACTTGTTAGATAAGACTTCAATGTTGTGTATGTCAGAATTATTAAGACTTTATATATGATAAGCCTGCAAAATTATCAGTCATCTTAAGTCTAAAAGTCTGCAGGAGAGTATGTAAAAAGTATCTTATGAAATTGTCACAAATTAGCCCCATTATTACCAGTAAAATATGTTATTGACTATACGGAATCTCCATTCAGAAGGTAAAGTACTCTCACAGGTTTCTATGAAAATGAGCAGACCGTGGGCATTCATGTTGGATGAGTGACAGTGGCCTTCTCAGTTTACTTACTGTGTTCCCATGGTGCCAACATATGTCACCATAGCCTCTAAATCTATTAGTACTGTACCTGCCATATGGTGTTCCTTCTACAGTCTTGTATCAACTATGGTGAAGTTCGTTTCTGAAAGACTGTCTCTTGGTTTGGGATGTGTGAGTTTACTGGGAAGAAAAAAATACATGACTTCTTTTGTTCCTGGAATTGGTCTGTGTTGAGGAACTATAGCTGTGAACATAAAGGAGCAGATCTACTACACCTGATCTCGTGAGATTTGCATTCCTATCAATGAAGAAGAAGAACAAACACATCGATGTATAGTAATAAATAACACAGCATAGGCTGGCGCCACGGCTCACTAGGCTAATCCTCTACCTGCGACGCTGGCACTCCGGGTTCTAGTCCCAGTTGGGGCCCTGGGTTCTGGTCCCGGTTGCTCCTCTTCCAGTCCAGCTCTCTGCTGTGGCTCGGGAGGGCAGTGGAGGATGGCCCAAGTGCTTGGGCTCCTGCACCCGCATGGGAGACCAGGAGGAAGCACCTAGCTTCTGGCTTACTGGCTTCAGATCAGCACGGTGCGCTGACGCCGGCCATGGTGGCCATTATTTGGGGGGGTGAACCAATGGAAGGAAGACCTTTCTCTCTGTCTCTCTCTCTCACTGTCTAACTCTGCCTGTCAAAAAATAAATAAATAAATAAGTAACACAGCATAAAACATAGCAAGGGGATGGGGAGTGAGTTATAGGATGGAAGGAAGGAATGTCAGTGGGTGTGGCCCAGCAAGGGCTCTGGGGCAGGAAGGAGAGGAATCAGAACAGGAAAGGGTTTTGGAAGCGGCTGAGGCAGCAGGGACAGGTAGTGCAGGGGTGCTGAAGGGGACGCAACTTTGGGGTGCGTGAGTAGCAGCGGGGAAGCTGGTGCGACTGGAGCAGAGGCAGAGAGGGGGAAGCCGGTGGAAAGGAGGCTGTGAACCGATTATACACAGCCTTGGACTACGCTGAGGCTTGGGTGTAAGTCCAAGTGCAGTGGAAAAGGGGAAAGGCTTGAGTAGAGGGAGGCGGGATCATACTCACACACAGGCACACACATGCACGCGTGCATGCCAAGATGATTCAGAAAGGTCTCACAAAACTCGAATGAAAACACAGGTGTGTGGAGTGGCACAGGGTTTCCAAACCCATCCCTAGGACACCTTTTCTGTGAACTTTTTGGTGACCCCTCCCATGCATGGACTTTAGAATTTTTCTGCACCAAAATAAATATTTGAATTCCATTTTCCATGGATTTTGGCAGTCCTCTCATGTACATGTTGATGCATATGCATAGGTGTAGGCGTATTGCACAGGTGAGTGTGTACCTACCTACCTACCCACCTACCCACCTTTACAAGTCATTCTTTGTGTCTGGGAGAGCATTTCTTCGATATTGGTGATGATGTGATGATGATACATGGAATTTCATGCCCGTCTACTGGACTCGATTTTTAAAGGCCATTTTATGTGAGTTATGTCACTTAATACAACCTCCTTGGGAAAGTTCTAGTGTAATTTTTCAGTGAGAAGTAAGGAAATAGCAGCCTCAGAGGCTTCATGCCTGGCCCAGAGACTCACATTCTTTCGCAGGGTGGTCTCCACACTAGAAGACCCTACGAGGTGGCTGGTGGAGGAATGGGAAGTGATAGAATCGAAGCTGGATGATGAGGCGCAGGGTCAGCAGGAACTGCTGATGGCTTAGATGGAGAGGATGAATCAGTAAATTGAAGAATGACCTTGAAAGTTTTTGGTCTGAGCAAGTAGATGTATCTTTGCCTCTTACCTACCAAGACAAAAGAAGAAAAGAAAGAAGCACATTTGATGATTGGAGAGAAGGTGTTGGAAATTAGACATTCTTTTTTGGACATGTTAGATCCAAAGGGGTATAAGACATTCGGAAGGGGTGTGTGTGTGTGTGTGTGTGTGTGTGTGTATTTAGTAATACATATTATTATAGGAGAGGTATTATTTTGGGAGTTAGAAGTAGAGAAGTACCTTCTGCTGAGACCCATTTCTCCGATTATTTTGTGTCTCGATCCAAGGCCTCTCTCATTAAAGATGTGCCCTTCTGTCTTGGGAAGAGAGACTGCAGTGGGCAGAAGAGTCACCGCTTACTCTGAAACATCATACGTGTCCTCGTTTTCTCTTTGGAAATATATTCCAGCTTTAACTGCTGAAAATACTTTTAAGAAAGTAGCTTCACTTTTTAAAAATAGACATGTATTACATAATCTATACATATAATAAAATTTCATAAAGCCAAACATCAAAGAAATGAATGCAGGTGAAAAGAAACCTGGCAAAATCTGAATCAAGTCTTTAATATACTTAATTGCATTGTGCCATTATCAAATTTCCTTGTTTTCTATATTATTATAGTTGGATAGGCAATACACATAGAAGTCAGCCTTCTGCACTAGTTTTGCAGCTTCTTTTGAGTCTAAAATTATTTTCAAATAAGAAAAATGCAAAAGTGTGAACATATAATTAAATCTCTTGCTTTAAATTATGACATCACTTTCAGATGAAAATGGGAGGCAAACCTGGATATCTGTCGTATGTCTAACTTAGTGGGGTGTTGATTATCCTTCAGTTATTGCTACAAACTTTTAATATCTTGCCAGTTTTTTTCATATTTTAGCTTAAAATTTTCACAAAAGAAGAATGTATTTTTGTGTGACTATGTAATGCACCCCAAAACATGAAATGTGTGGAAATTTGTTATACAAAAAGGCAGTAGGGGTATTGGTAAAGATAGTATATTGGTAGCATTTTAGCCAAACAAGTTAAACATGTCAAAAGAATAGATCCTTCTGTGATTTTATGAACAATTTCTTATAGCTAAACTCTGTTAAAAACACAATTATGACATTATTTTATTAACTCCTAAAATGACTACTATTTTTTTAAAAACTCCCTCTGCTTTTATTATTATTATTATTTATTTTAAAGTCAGAGTTACACAGAGAGAGGAGAGGCAGAGAGAAAGAGAGGTCTTCCATCCGATGCTTCACTCCCCAGGTGGCCACAAAGGCTGGAGCTGCATCAATCTGAAGCCAGGAGCCAGGAGCTTCTTCCAGGTCTCCCATGTGGGTGCAGGGGCCCAAGGACTTGGGCCATCCTCCACTGCTTTCCCAGGCCATAGCAGAGAGATGGATAGGAAGAGGAACAGCCAGGACTAGAACCAGCGCCCATATGGGATGCTGGCACTTCAGGCCAGGGCGTTAACCCGCTGTGCCACAGTGCCAGCCCTGACTACTCTTATTTTAAAATCATAAATTTGCCTTAGTTCTCTTCTGAGACATGAAATTCCATATTTGTTAAGTGATTATTTTGCCATTTATTTGTTCACATTATTTGAATGATTTTCTCTCTTAACACAAAGGTTTTTTAAAATTCATGGAAATGTGTATTATTAAAATACTATATAGATTTCAAATTTCTTTTGCATTAAAATAAATTTGTCTTTTAATTCCATTTTTCCATGAACTCTTTGAAGTATCCTTGTGGCAACAGTGATGGAATAGAGATGCTAAGTCTGTGATTACCTCCCTGTTTTTGGTTTGGTTATTAAATACAAATGTGCAAGGATTTAAAGACTCAGTTGAGAAATCTCCACACTATATTCCTCCTACTCAGATTTAACACAATGTCTTCCATCTTAAAAATTGTCCTGATTGGCATGAAAATTCCTAACTAACAGCAGAAAACCAACTAAGTGCTTATGAAATGATAGCTTTTTGATGTGAAACTATAATTTGCTATACCCAAAGAACAAACAAGTATCCTTGGAGAAACAAACAATTTCTCAAAAATGATATATTGAGGATCTTATGTTGCTTTAGTAGCTTGAGTCTATACCACTTCCATCAACTGGAATTTGATTGATGAAGCCGCCAACTCAAAGAGCCCTCATTTTGATTAGAGAAGTCACTTTCAAATGCTTGGAAGATGTAGGACAGGAACGATCAGTGTCTGATACTCTATTATTTGTGAGATGCTTATGGGTGTCGTGGTTACTAAACATTGCATTTATTGCACATCAAGTTGAATGGGGTGCTGGCTTCTTTTCAGAAGAGCTTCCTTTTTACAGGGGAAGGAAATGCCAGGGCTAGGGTAGGTTGGAGATGGTGAAAGAAGTTTGGGCCTGCATTTGGTTAGGTATGAACCCAGCTAGTTAAATTGGTTTTTGCCCAGGACTGGCCTTGTGGTTCAGTAGTTTAGGCCTCTGTATGTGACGACCTACATCGCTTGTGAGCTCTGGTTGTAGTCCGGGCTGCTCCACTTCTGATCCAGCGCCCTGTTAATGTACCTGGGAAAGCAGCAGGTGATGGCCCGGGTGCTTCAACCTCTGCCAACAACATAGCAGATCTGGATGGAGTTGCAGGTTGCTGGCTTTGACTTGGCCTTTATGGCCATTTAGGGAGTGAAGCAGTCGATTGAAGATTCTTTCTCTCTCTCTCTCTTTCTCTCTCTCTATGCCCTTCAAAATATAAAATAAAATAAATCTTAAAAAGGAGCTTTTGCAGAACCATGTTAGCATGAGTAGCCTGACTAGAAGAAGAGTTGGTGAATTGTGGTTTGAGGGGGTGCAGCAGGAACACACATTGAAAAACCACATCCCATTCATTGCCCCTGTAGAGTAAATAACAGCAGTCGGCAAGTTGACTTTATTCGTGATTAAAATGATAGAATTGAAAAGCATTTAATCAGTGGAATACTGACAGGAATTTAATAACTCCAGGTACTCTCAAAGTTTTATTTTAGCCATGAATTCCAATTCAGTTAATCTTCAGAGCCTTCTAAAAATAGAGCACTTTAATCTGGATGCACATCTTACGTTTCTGATGTTCTGTCAAAAATATTTATAACCAGACAGGTATTCCAGAAGCTGGAAGGAGCAAGCTGGGAGAACGAGCATACACTTCTAAGCTGGGTCATCAATCCCTGGAACACATAAATTGATTAGGCTTCAATCAGGAGGACAGGGTTGGGGGATAGCTTCAATCACAAGCTAGAATTTCTTCTGCAAAATTATAACTTTAAGTCATCTGTTTCTTCAGAAATATCTTTTTTTTATTTTTTAACTTTTATTTAATGAATATAAATTTCCAAAGTACAGCTTATGGATTGCAATGTCTTCTCCCCCCATAACTTCCCTCCCACCTGCAACCCTCCCCTTTCCCTCTCCCTCCCCCCTTCCATTCATATCAAGATTCATTTTCAATTCTCTTTATATACAGAAGATCAGTTTAGCATACATTAAGTAAAGATTTCAACAGTTTGCTCCCACACAGAAACATAAAGTGAAAAATACTGTTTGAGTACTAGTTATAGCATTAAATCACAATGTACAGCACATTAAGGACAGAGATCCTACATGAGGAGTAAGTGCACAATGACTCCTGTAGTTGACTTAACAATTTGACACTCTTGTTTATGGCATCAGTAATCACTCCAAGCTCTTGTCAGGAGTTGCCGAGGCTATGGAAGTCTTTTGAGTTCACCTACTCTGATCATATTTAGACAAGGTCGTAGTCAAAGTGGAAGTTCTCTCTTCCCTTCAGAGAAAGGTACCTCCTTCTTTGATGACCTGTTCTTTTCACTGGGATCACTGGGATCTCACTCGCAGAGATCTTTCATTTAGTTTTTTTTTTTTTTTTTTGCCAGAGTGTTTTGGCTTTCCATGCCTGTAATACTCTCATGAGCTTTTCAGCCAGATCTGCATGCCTTAGGGGTTATTCTGAGGCCAGAGTGCTGTTTAGGACATCTGCCATTCTATGGGTCTGCTGTGTATCTCGCTTCCCATGTTGGATTGTTCTCTCCCTTTTTTTATTCTATCAGTTAGTATTTGCAGACACTAGTCTTGTTTATGTGATCCCTTTGACTCTTAGTCCTATCATTATGATCAATTGTGAACAGAAATTGATCACCCGGGACTAGTGAGTTGGCATTGGTACATGCCACCTCGATGGGATTGAATTGGAATCCCCTGGTATGTTTCTAACTCTACCGTTTGAGGTAAGTCAGCTTGAGCATGTCCCGAATTGCACATCTCTTCCCTCTCTTATTCCCACTCTCATATTTAACAGCAATCACTTTTCAATTAAGTTTCAACACCTGAGAATAACTGTGTATTGATTACAGTATTCAACCAAAAGTATTAAGTAGAACAAACAAAAAAAATACTAAGAGGGATAACGTATTAAGTTGTTCATCAACAGTCAGGGCAAGGGCTGATCAAGTCACCATTTCTCATAGTGTTCATTTCACTTTAACAGGTTTACTTTTTGGTGCTCAGTTAGTTGTCACCTATCAAGGAGAACAAGTGGTATTTGTCCCTTTGGGACTGGCTTATTTCACTCAGCATAATGCTTTCCAGATTCCTAACAGGGATCACTTTTCAGTTAAAATTTAAACACCTAAGAATAATTGTGTGTTAATTACAGAGTTCAACCAATGGTACTAGAACAAAAAAAATACTAAAATGGATAAAGTATTATATTGTACATCAACAGTCAGCACAAGAGCTGATCAAGTCACTGTTTCTCATAGTGTCCATTTCACTTCAACAGGTTTCCCCTTTGGTGCTCAGTTAGTTGTCACCTATCAGGGAGAACATATGGTATTTGTCCCTTTGGGACTGGCTTAATTCACTCAGCATGATGTTTTCCAAATTCCTCCATCTTGTTGCAAATGACTGGGTTTCGTTGTTTTTGACTGCTGTATAGTATTCTATACAGTACATATCCCATAATTTCTTTATCCAGTTTACTGTTGATGGGCATTTGGGTTGGTTCCAGGTATTAGTTATTGTGGATTGAGCTGCAATAAACATTAAGGTGCAGACCGTTTTTTTGTTTCCCGATTTAATTTCCTTTGGGTAAATTCCAAGTAGTGGGATGGCTGGGTTGAATGGTAGGGTTATATTCAGGTTTCTGAGGAATCTCCAGAGAGACTTTCATAGTGGCTTTATCAGTTTGCATTCCCACCAACAGTGGGTTAGTGTCCCTTTTTCCCCACATCCTGGCCAGCATCTGTTGTTGGTAGTTTTCTGAATACGAGCCATTCTCACCGGGGTGAGGTGAAACCTCATTGTGGTTTTGATTTGCATTTCCCTGATTGATAGTGATGCTGAACATTGTGTCATATGTCTGTTGGCCATTTGGATTTCCTCTTTTGAAAAATGTCTATTGAGATCCTTGGCCCATCTCTTAAGTGGGTTGTTGGTTTTGATGTTGTGGAGTTTCTTGATTTCTTTGTAGATTCTTGTTATCAACCCTTTATTTGTTGCATAGTTTGCGAATATTTTTTTTCCCATTCTGTCGGTTGCCTCTTCACTTTCCTGGCTGTTTCTTTTGCAGTACAGAAACTTCTCAATTTGATGCAATCCCAAATGTTAATTTTGGTTTTGACTTCCTGTGCTTCTGGGTATTTTCCAAGAAGTCTTTGCCAGTACCTATATCTTGCAGGGTTTTTCCAGTGCTCTCTAGTAATTTGATGGTATTGGGTCGTAGATTTAAGTCTTTAATCCATGTTGAGTGAATTTTTGTGTAGGGTGAAAGGTAGGGGTCTTGCTTCATGATTCTGCACGTGGAAATCCAATTTTCCCAGCACCATTTATTGAATAGACTGTCCTTACTCCAGGGATTGGTTTTGGATCCTTGATCAAATATGAGTTGGCTGTAGATGTTTGGATTGATTTCTGGTGTTTCAATTCTGTTCCATTAGTCTACCCATCTTTTTCTGTACCAGTACCATGCTGTTTTGATAACAACTGCCCTGTAGTATGTCCTGAAATCTGGTATTGTGATGCCTCCGGCTTTGTTTTTGTTGTACAAGATTGCTTTAGCTATTCGAGGTCTCTTGTGCCTCCATATAAATTTCAGCAACATTTTTTCTAGATCTGAGAAGAAGGTCTTCGGTATCTTGATTGGTATTGCATTGAATCTATAAATTGCTTTTGGGAGAATGGACATTTTGATGATATTGATTCTTCCAATCCATGAGCATGGAAGATTTTTCCATTTCTTGGTATCCTCTTCTATTTCTTTCTTTAAGGTTTTGTAATTTTCATCGTAGAGATCTTTAACGTCCTTGGTTAAGTGTATTCCAAGGTATTTGATTGTTTTTGTAGCTATTTTGAATGGGATTGATCTTAGAAGTTCTTTCTCAGCTGTGGTATTGCCTGTGTATACAAAGGCTGTTGATTTTTGTGCATTGATTTTATATCCTGCTACTTTGCGAAACTCTATAGAAGAGTTCCAATAGTCTCTTAGTAGAGTTCTTTGGGTCCCCTAGGTAAAGAATCATATCATCTGCAAAGAGGGATAGTTTGAGTTCTTCCTTCCCAAGAAGAATTGGAGTTAGTTCTTCTTTAAATGTCTGGTAGAATTCAGCGGTGAATCCGTCTGGTCCTGGGCTTTTCTTTGTTGGGAGGGCCTTTATTACTGTATCAATTTCTGTCTCAGTTATGGGTCTGTTTAGGTTTTCTATGTCTTCCTGGTTCAATTTAGGTAGGTTGCATGTGTCCAGGAATCTCTCCATTTCTGATAGGTTTCCCTGTTTGCTGGCATACAGGTCCTTGTAGTAGTTTCTGATGATTCTTTTTATTTCTGTGGTGTCTGTTGTTACATTTCCTTTTTCATCTCTGACTTTATTGATTTGGGTCTTTTCTTTTTTTAGTTAGTTGGGCCAATGGGGTGTCAATTTTGTTTATTTTTTCAAAAAACCAGCTCCTTGTTTGGCTGATTTTTTGTAATTTTTTTTTTTTTTGGATTCAATCCTGTTGATTTCTTCTCTGATTTTAATTATTTCTCTTCTCCTACTAGATTTGGGTCTGGTTTGCTGCAGATTTTCTAGATCCTTGAGATGCAGTGAAACTCATCTATTTGGTGCCTTTCCAATTTCTTGATGTAGGCACCTATTGATATAAACTTTCCTCTTAACACTGCTTTTGCCATATCCCATAAGTTTTGGTATGTTGTGCTGTTATCCTCATTTGCTTCCAGAAAATTTTTGATTTCTCTTTTAATTTCTTCTATGACCCATTGTTCATTCAGAAGCATGTTGTTCAATCTCCGTGCGTTTGCATATGCTCTAGGGATTCCTGAGTTGCTAATTTCCAACTTCATTCCTTTATGGTCTGAGACGCTGCATGGTATGATTCTAATTCTTTTGAATTTGCTGAGATTTGCTTGATGGCCTAGTATGTGGTCAATCCTAGAGAAGGTTCCATGTACTGCTGAGAAGAATGTAAATGCTTTCTGTGTAGGATGAAAAGTTCTGTAGATATCTGTTAAATACATTTGGGCTATAGTGTTGTTTAAATCTACTGTCTCCTTGTTGATCTTCTGTCCTGTTGATCTGTCTATTTCTGAGAGTGGGGTATTGAAGTCCCCCAGTACTACTGTCCCTTAACAAATCTTTTAAATAAACTGGTGCCCTGTAATTAGGTGCATATACATTGATAATCATTATATCTTCCTGTTGAATTGATCCCTTAATCATTATATAGTGCCCCTCTTTGTCTCTCCTAACAGTTTTTGTGGTAAAATTTATGTTGTCCGATATTAAGATGGCTATGCCCCCTCTTTTTTCATTTCTGTTTGCATGGTATATCTTTTTCCAGCCTTTCACTTTCAGTCTGTATGGATCTTTATTGGAAAGATGTGTTTCTTGTAAGCAGCAAATAGATGGGTTTTGTTCCTTAAGCCAATCAGCCAATCGGTGTCTTTTAACTGGACAGTTCAGGCCATTAACGTTCAATGTGACTACTGATAAGTAGTAGCTTTGCCCTACCATTTGCTCAAGATATTTTCTGATATATATTTTGAACTTCTTGTGTTCTTTTGGTGTGAGATTTCCTTCATTTCCCTTCTTTCATATTGATGGCCGTGTTTCTGTGTTTCTGAGTGTAACACATCCTTAAGCATCTTTTGCAGGGCTGGACGAGTGGCAACAAATTCTTTCAATTTCTTTTTGTAGTGAAAGGTCTTTTTTTCACCTTCATTCACAAATGAGAGCTTAGCAGGATATAATATTCTGGGCTGGCAGTTTTTCTCTCTTAGTACCTGGGCTATATCTCGCCATTCCCTCTTAGCTTGTAGGGTTTCTGATGAGAAGTCAGCTGTGAGTCTGATTGGAGATCCTCTGAGAGTAATCTGACGTTTCTCTCTTGCACATTTTAGGATCTTTTCTTTATGTTTCACTGTGGTGAGTTTAATTACAACGTGTCATGGTGAGGATCTCTTTTGGTCATGTTTATTACGGGTTCTATGAGCTTCCTGTACTAGGATGTCTCTGTCCTTCTCCAAACCCGGGAAATTTTCTGCTACTATCTCACTAAAAAGGCCTTCTAATCCTTTCTCCCTCTCCATGCCTTCAGGAACTCCTGGAACCCGAATGTTGGGTTTTTTAATAGTATCCTGAAGATTCCTGAAAATATTTTTTAGATTTCTAATTTCCTCTTCTTTTCTTTGGTTTGATTGTATCTTTTCCTGTGCTCTGTCTTCTACGTCTGATATTCTCTCTTCTGCTTCACCCATTCTGTTTTTAAGGCTCTCTAATGTGTTTGTCATTTGATCTGTTGAATTCTTCATTTCATTATGATTTCTCATCACTATTACAGTTTCATTTTCTACTAGTTGTTTCATTTCATTTTTATTCCTCCTTTATATTTCATTTTCGTGCGAGAGATTTTCTATCTTGTCCATTAAGGATTTCTGTAGTTCGAGAATTTGTTTTTGAGAACTTCTTAATGTTCTTATCAATTTTTTGAGATCTGCTTCTTGCATTTCTTCTGTCTCATCATCTTCATAATCTTGAATTGGGGTGTCTATTTCATTCGGGGGCGTCATAGTGTCTTCCTTGTTCTTGTTACCTCGGCTTATGCGTTTGTTTGGCATTTTGTAGATATTCTTTGGTTTTTTCTTGTTATACTGTGACTCTAGATTAAGAGGACTGTCTGCTTTTGATGGATCCTTAGAGGCTGTGATGGGTGTGGCCAGAGAGCTCTGGTTCTACAGGGTTAAGGGTGTGCCAAAAGTGCTTCACCCTGATTGTTCTCTAGCTCGCTCGTGTGTGCTCTCTCTCTCTCTTTTTTTTTTTTTTTTTTGACTCAGTTGGGAAGTAATTCCACACAGCTGAGTGGAATTGAGAGTAGTTGATGTATGAAATCTGGCCCCTGTGGGTATTCGTTTGCTTACCAGAGTCAGGTTTTTCTGCTTGGCTAATGAGGGGCACCCGCTTTACATATGCAAAATGGCGCGCACTGCTTTACTTACGTAAAATGACGCCTGCCCTTTGTCTTGCTCTGCTTTGTAAGGTGAGTGGAGAGAGAGGCTAAATGTCCGTGCAGGTTCCCCTTATTTATTCGATTTTTTTCTCTCCTCCAGCCAGCCTGGTAAACTTTCCCCAATGGGGTTTCAGGCCTCGTTCTCTGCAGGCTCTTTCTGCCTTTCCCTGCCAATGTTTCGGGTTACCGAGAGGTTGTTTTTGTCTCACCTCCCCTTCCAGCGCTGGCGCACAGACTCTGCAGCTCCGGTGGGTCCGGCGGGTCCGGCGGGTCCGGCGGCTCGGCTTCCATGCATTGGGCAACCTTGCTGTCCCCCTAGGTCCTCCGAGTCACAGCCACTAGATCCGAAAGAGTTTCCTCTGCAATTTTTCCCTGATGTTAGCCACTTGCATGTTTTGTCCTGTTGACTAGAGTGGAGCATGCTCATAAAATCTTTATATCTTTAAAGATTTATTTATTTATTTGAAAGTCCAGGAGAGAGAGAGAGAGAGAGAGAGAGAGAGAAATATCTTTCATTTGCTTGTTAACTTCCCAGACAGCCACAAAGGCCTGGCTGAGTGAGGCCAAAGCCAGGGGCCAAGAACTTCATTCACGTGGGTAACAGAGACTTAACCTGGGCCATCCTCTGCTGCTTTTCCAGGTGCATCATCAGGGAGCTGGGTAAGAAGTGGAGCAGCTGGGACTCGAACTGGTGCCCAGATGGAATGTTGGTGTTACAGACAGTGGCTTTATCTGCTAAGCCAAAACGTTGGCCCCCACAAAAAATCTTTTTGTTCTGACATGTAGCTTCGAATCAGAGCAGCTCTGACCCTTGTGGCCAGCTGGGGAGTGAACCAGCAGATGGAAGACTTCTCTCTGGATCTCTCTTTCTCTGCTTCTGCCTCTCTGCCTTTCAAATAAATAAATAAATCTTTAACAAAAGTCTGATTGGTCACAAAGAAGGGAACATTTCCCCAGTGAATGCCCAGAGCCAGGCACTCTTCTTAGGGTTAATGTGCATTAACTCCTGTACATTTCAGAAATCACCTCTGTCCAGTTAGAGTAGAGTTAGCCAATATTCACCTTGTTGTCTCACTTGGGATATTTGTTTTATTTTCATGACTTTTTTCTTCTCTTCCAGCTCTTCTTTATGCGACTATATTTGGAAATGTCACCACAATTTTCCAGCAGATGTATGCCAACACCAACCGATACCATGAGATGCTGAATAACGTCCGGGACTTCCTGAAACTCTATCAGGTCCCCAAAGGCCTCAGTGAGCGCGTGATGGATTATATTGTCTCGACGTGGTCCATGTCAAAAGGCATCGACACTGAGAAGGTATGGGTTATCATTATTATCATTATCATTATTATTATTAATTTTCTATTTCAGTGGCTCCTTAGATGCATATGGCTTTCTAACTCATGTGTTGCTCGCATAAATTGCTTTATAAATGATACTCTCTACTTTGTAAATGACATATCAATCAAATTTATTGAGTGTTTATAAGGTGCAAAGCACTTAATCATTAATCATTGATTAGTACCAGTCATCACACTGAATTTAGAAAAATCAGTTCTGGCAAACAACTAATCACTGCATTTCCTGAGGACACTCTCATTAGCAACCATGGAAGTCTGCTGCATTTGTCCAAAGCTAGGAGCCCTGTTACTTCTCCTGGTAGAGTTTATTTTTGATTTCTCCTTGACATTTGCCCATTCAAATATTAAAAAGGAATCTACTTGGCTAAATGTGACTATTCCAAAAAGCTTGTTGAAAACTGAATGAAAAGATAAAATTGATGCAAAAAACTTTTAAATCCATGTTTAGTGTTTTTTTCAGCATTTGTATTTCCCATGAACTTTGTAAAGACGCCTGTAAAGGGAAAATTTCCATGTCTTCTAAGTCACCTTCCACTTGAATTCTTCCCACCTCTTACACATCTTACAAAGCCACTCATAATTCTTCATTTTTCACTTTGTGTTACACAAGTCTATAAAAAGGATACCTCCTTCTTTAATTAGCTGACATCGCTGTTTCTTCCTTGTATTTTCATAAACTGCTTTTAATGTTTTTCACCTATTTCATATTTGGGGCAAAGAAGGACTCAAACTGCTTGTTACAATAAATAAGAGCAAATAAAAAATTGCGTCCTGCAACCAGCAGGTTCACAGCAAATACAGAGAATGACAACTGGAGTTTTCACACTGAGTGTCAGAGAACGCCTGTCGGAGCTATTTTTCTTTTATAAAGCATCAGATGAGACTCTTCTTTGTAGATATTGATTTCTTACATATGATATTTAAATGACAGAATATCTGCCTTACGGTTCCCATACATTTGTTTTTAATTTTCACAATATCTTCATTCCTGTCCCCACAAATTTATTCTAATTTTTATTTATTCACTTGAGAGGAAGAGAAACAGAAAGAGGGAAAGAAGAGAGGGGAAGAGAGAGTAAGAGGGGAGGAAGAGAGAGATGGGGACTCAACCCAGGTCTCCCCTGTGGGTGGCAGGAACGCAGTTACTTGCGCCTCACCTGCTGCCTCCAGGGTCTGTGTAGGAAGGAGATCCAGAGGCAGCAGGTGGACCCAGGTCTCTTGATGTGGGACAGGGGTGTCTTAACCACGAGGCCGAGCAGCCACGTCTCGTTGTTCTTTCAACTTTCTGAGATTGCTTTTGGTTTTTCTCTCAGACTTGTGCAACAAGCATGTTTCCATTTGAAATGGGAAGAACAAATGAGCAAAGTAAAAGTTTATTTAGAGGCCTTTCCCAAAACAAGTAAGTGTTAGGGACACATGATTGATGGGGTGTAGGGAATGGCCTTGGGGTGTTAGAAAGCTTCAGAGGGAGTGCACGTGGGACCCTCTGAGTTAGCTATGTGGAAGAATCATGAAACGGGTGAAATTTGCTCCTTTTTCAACATTCCACAAGGTGAAGTCTAAATGTTCTAGTTAAATGGCCACTTAAAATACTATGCATGACCACAGAAGGAAAAAAGAGAAAATTCTGTGGGATTTGATTAGTTTGCATTGAGACAAGATGTGTTAATTAGGGAAATGATCCACACAAGAAACAGAATCATCCCCGGAGTGAGCGTGAGAGTAGCCGGGCCCACCTGTTCCAGGGCAGGCGTCCTTGGACTTCCACACTGAGTCAGAGAGCCAGGACAGCCACTTGCCTTGCCAATCACTGAATCAGAAACTCTTCTTTCCAGAACGTGCCATGAGGTCATGTAGTAGCTAACAGAAGACGTCAGAGAAATGATGAGTGCTAGCCTTTCACGTGTTAGGGGAGAGCCCGGCCCAGGCTGTTCAGCAGGTGGCAGACTACGGAGCTGCTGTTCCCTTTGTTGCATCAAGAGTGAAGCTGACTGAAGGCCCGCTAGCCGCTGCGGGAGGCTACGCTCCACCGTCTCCTTGGTGATGTGGTTAGGTTGTAACGCTCTGGTATGGGGCATATCTGGAAATCACATCTCATGGAGCGAAGACCAGTTTCTAGGTCCCTACTGTGTATTGCTGGCTTTTTGTTTTCCTGTTCTTTGTTCATTTGTTCATCAGAAAAAAAAATGTACATCTGAGAAGGTTAATGTTAAAGGTGAAATAAAAATGAATTTAAATGAAAGATCTTTTACAAACATGTTTAAGACATTAAAATGGGCTAACCTAATGGAAAAAAAGCATGGATGTTACTTCTGTCTGAATGAGGATCTCTTAAGGGTTGCTTTTCACTAACAGAAGAAGCAGAGCTCAATAATTGTGACAAATAGAAGTTTTCTTGTGCATCTGCATACAAAAGATATTCCATGCATGTTTTGGTTTTTGCAAGCCTATTAATAAAATCCCACCCAGATGCATAAGAATTTGGGAAATAGCATTTTAGGGACAGAGAGGAAAGAAAAGACATATGCCAAAATGTATGCCTAGACAGGGTGTGCAGGAATTCCCAGGAGTTGCATTGTCAATGAGCCTGAATTTTAAAATGCTTCTTACACTAAATACCATATGCTCTGCTGAACAATAAGAAAACAAAAATTGGCTTCCAACTCTGGCGTTTAGGAAAGAACCTAAAGCAGAACAGGAGGCTTGCATATCTGTTAGGCATTCAGTTATTTAACAAATTGTGTGTGTGTGTGCATGTGTGTATAATACACAAAACTTTAAAATATATTCATAGACAAAAGAATTATTAACCAAACCGAAGAGAGAAGAGCTATTTAAGAATATATTTAACTATATTTAAGAATTCATTGTAAGTTAAAAACTGAATTGCAAAGATAAATATATTATTTTTAAAGTGTAAAATTCACTAAAATGGCTGGCACCGTGGCTCACTTAGCTAATCCTCCGCCTGTGGTGCCGGCACCCCAGGTTCTAGTCCCCGTCGGGGCACTGGATTCTGTCCCGGTTGCTCCTCTTCCAGTCCAGCTCTCTGCTGTGGCCCGGGAAGGCAATGGAGGATGGCCCAAGTGCTTGGGCCCTGCACCCGCATGGGAGACCAGGAGGAAGCACCTGGCGCCTAGTTTCTGATCAGCGCAGCGGGCTGGTTGAAGTGTGCAGGCTGTGGAGACCATTTGGGGGGTGAACCAATGGAAGGAAGACCTTTCTCTGTCTCTCTCCCTCTCTCACTGTCTAACTCTGCCTGTTAAAAAAAAAAATGCACTAAAATATCTAAAGAGTCTTGCCCCATGGCCAACATAAATATCAGAAGAACTGGGAGCTAAATGTAAAAAAGAAATCATAAACTATGAACTCTTAAAAGAAAATATATGAATACATTGAACCTATCCTTGTACATATTAAAGTAAACAACAAAGGTAACTGATAAGTAGGTTTAACTAAAACTGTAAAAAAAAAAAAAAAAAAACCGTAAAATCCCTCATACCAAAAAACCATGAAAATGAAACTGAAATAAAACATTTGTTATAAGTATCAACAGTGAACATCTAATTGCCTTAATATGTAATGAAATTTTATAAGTCAATAAAAAGAATTGGAATACTTGGGGAGAAAAATGAGCTGAAGACGTAGATAATGTGTAGAAAACAAAAATGTAAATTACGAAGTAACACACACACGTGTATTTTTATATGGCAAAGAGACCCAGAAACAAACCATTTTTAGTATGTCACATGGACAAAGATAATGCCAGTCTTGGCACAGGCTACGGTGACTGGCATTGTTACTTAGTTCTAGAATGTGTGTAGACTGTTAGGGAATTTCTTGAAAGCAGGTCGACCAAGATAATGGAGCTCAGTGCTGGTGCCTCTTCCCTCTTCTGGTGTAGTCACTCTTCCACGCTCATCTTGTCTCTAATAGTGAGTGCTAGCTACCCCACCCCCACCCCACAGGCTTCCCTGTCCAGCTGCCTGCTCATGTTCAGTGAGCTAGTCCAAAACAAAGTTCCCAATCATCTCCTGAAACCCTGTTCTGATTGTTCCCAAGGGCATTTAATGGAAACCCCACTCTTAAGCTATTTGGTATAAAAATCTCCACAGTTAAAGCTCTATCCGATCCTTTTAGCCTAACCTCCTGTCTTACCACCTCCTGCTATCCCCTACTCCAAGGAGCCATCCTGTGCTCCATGGGTATTGTAACAGCCAATTGATTGGTCTGGCGTTTCTTTCTCTCTTTATAGCCTATTCTCAACACAGTATCCGGTCAACATATATGACTTTCTGTCTGTCTCTCTCCCTGTTACCTATTCATCTGTGCTGTATGGTTTATATTTATATATATAAAATGAGTCAAATTCATTGAACCTGTTAAAATACAAGTGTAGAGAAAATAAAATGAGTTTGATGCCAGTAGGCATATGTATTCTGTAGTTAGAGTCACAGTCTTAGAATTATGGATGTATTTTAAGACATAACCAGCAAACAGCTTCTGAACTCTATCAGGGATCCACGGTTTACTGCAGTGGCCTCCGTTAGACTTCCTGTTCCTCAATAAACCAAATCTTGCATGTTCCTATAAGCACCTTGTTTCATTTTCTGATGGATTCTTTCAAATGTTTTCTGAATGACAGTATCAATTATGGCTATGAGGATTTGTTGAAAAGAAGGAAAATACAATGTACGAAGTCAAATGACTTTGTTTTACTGTTTCTGTTCTCTTGTTATAAAACAGGAATACATTTCCTCTATTACTAGTACAATGGAATGTAATGATGCACTATAGCTAATTAGAGAGAAACCTTTGCCCAATTACTGATACTTCCTTCCATCCTTTCCACATACTTAGTTTTATAGATTTTTGAATTCAGCCTTAACCCTCAAGCAAATTAATCAGTGTTATTCAATTCCGTCTTAACGTGCCTTATGTGAATAATGCCTTCTCAAATACAATTGTAGCATTAAAATTTGTACTGGGCAGGAGTGTGGCATTTCTAACATGCATGTTTGCTTTAAGCAGTATTTTATAAAAATACAAAAGTGCTGCATTAATTTTATTCAGTTGAAAATATTTTTATTGACTGCTGATTACCACAGTTGCTTTAGATTCTTTTTAAATTCAATAACCAAATCTTTCCCCTGGGCTTTGCCACTTGCTGACATTCTGGACATTCAAAAGGCAGAAATGGGAGAGTGGAATGAGTGAGGGATTATGGGAAAAAATAGAAGGGATGATGGGTAAGCCCAGAAAATCTACATTGCAGTTTGAAATGACTTTATTGGAAAATAATTCAAATTAACTACATTGCTAGAGACTTTATTTTGAGTTTTTGGTACCATGTGAAAAATATATAGCCTCTATAACATTATGCAGACCACTTATTTCCTATCCTATTGGAAATTTTTTCCAACCTGCTTTATAGAATGAAGTCTAAAACTTCAGCATTTTAATTTAATTCACTATCTTATTTTTTTTGTTGTTGTTCTAATGGGTAGCTTTAAAAAATCAGTAGAAAAAGCTCGTTGGTCTTCAATTTTTCTTTTGTTTCATATGTTTGATAATAAACAAAGTAGTAGTGGAAAGACAGCATCATCTGAAAATTCTGACAGAATTACTCAGAACATTCAAGTAGCATTGTGCCTTCATACAAAGTGCTATCTTGAATGTTTTAAAATACTGGAAATTTTTAAGCAAATCTAATGCAGATGCACTGGACTTCATCCAAATGCAGTAGGCAATCTATTTAGACGTACCTACAAGTGAAAGTAACTTCCTTTTGTCAGCTTATATACATGAGGTTACTTCCAGAAATTTGTAGGAAAATGGAATTAAAAGGTAAGTTGATTTGGATACAAAAACATTTTTAAATCCAAAATGTTTTTAAATTAATGCCAAAGAGAAAAAGCATTATCATTTGTAGACTTAATTATATGCCTTCTATCTTGTTAGCTTAGTAGTTGGAACCACTTAGTTGCTAGGTGCAAGACTGTTGTTATAATACCAAGAAAAATGTTGTATGTGTTATGAGACTGTACATTTTTTTAAAAAAGCAATATACAATAAAGAGATGAATTCATTGGGTGTACATACATGCTCTCTAATGATTATTAAAAGAGCTTCATCACAATTTTTTTCCATATGTTCCACAATCTTTTCAAACATCCTTGGTATTTTTTTAACTTGGAAAAACATATTTATATATAATTTTTAACATTGCTCCATGTGAAAAACAGGGCTTATATTTTTCTGAGGTGACATCATTTTCTTGGCACAACATTTAAATGCTCAAGCATACATCACTGTCTGTGGTGACAGACACTTGAAGCCAAGAATGAAGGCACGTACTTTCTAGTAGGAGCACCACAGACACATGTGCTGCATAGGATGTGCCATGGTGAATGTGCCACGTGAACACACCAGAATAAAACTGGATTTATGGTAAGATGATTTAAAAGCACTCTTTATGATCAAATGAGGTGATAAGCATCCAATACAATCTATGCTAATTATATCATAGACAAAATATTGGTTCACTTTCTGGCTGGTTATTTTAAAATAAATCTCACCAAAAGCAGCATCCTTACTAGAAGCTAAACATGGTATAAAGTTCTGAGAATATGGTTATATAATAAATAAAATATATATATGTATATAATATTAAAGGTAATATGAATATTTTGTTTGGCTAAGAGAATATTCGGGGGCAGATATGGATAAGTAATTTGCAGTATTAGGTGGGTTTAAAAATGGAATGATCATGTGTTTTGTAGGAAGTTCACTCCCTGCTGGTAAGTTTGCAGGTGCATAAGTAGAGCATAGCAAGAAATGGACTGGCGCTGGCACCACAGCTCACTAGGCTAATCCTCCGCCTTGCGGCACCGGCACACCGAGTTCTAGTCCTGGTTGGGGCGCTGGATTCTGTCCCGGTTGCCCCTCTTCCAGGCCAGCTCTCTGCTGTGGCCAGGGAGTGCAGTGGAGGATGGCCCAAGTGCTTGGGCCCTGCACCCCATGGGAGACCAGGATAAGCACCTGGCTCCTGGCTTCGGATCAGCGTGGTGCGCGGGCCGCAGCACGGCGGCCACTGGAGGGTGAACCAACGGCAAAGGAAGACCTTTCTCTCTGTCTCTCTCTCTCATTGTCCACTCTGCCTGTCAAAAAAAAAAAATACACAATTATGTCTGAATGATTTGAGGTACTGTCATACATCATAGCTCTTTTATAATTAAGACATGTATGCTTAAGGTATTCTGTGTAAAATTATATGATAAAGATGTGTAAGAACCACCTAACTGATTTGAGGTAATGTTATACATCATAACTAATTTATAATTAAGACATCTATATGTAAGTTATTCTGTAGAAATAATAAAGATGTGTAATAACTCAATAATAATTTCCCCAGCAACTTTTGAAATTAGCTGGCTTTTCTATGATTATAGAACAAAAATTATTAGGACTGAAAATCGCTAATAGGGCTGTGCCAGGCCAATATCAAACAACCAGATTGTTTAATAAAAACTGTGTTCTTTAAGTAAGCTGCTGGCTGAGCAAGAAACATTAAATGTGGTATATGGTAATAAAAGTTGTCCTGCAGCCCCACATCTGAAAGCTATTATTTTTCTGTCTGTCTCTAAATATGGTAAGAGAACTGTTACTCATTGGTACCTACTGAAATATTATGAAGTCAGCATTCAGAATTATTGATTATTCTTTTTTTAAACTTTTATTTAATGAATATAAATTTCCAAAGTACAGCTTATGGATTACAATGTCTTCCCCCTCCCATAACTTCCCTCCCACCCCCAACACTCCCCTTTCCCGCTCCCTCCCCCCTTCCATTCATATCAAGATTCATTTTCAATTCTCTTTATATACAGAAGATCAGTTTAGTATACATTAAGTAAAGATTTCAACAGTTTGCACCCACATAGAAACACAAAGTGAAAAATACTGTTTGAGTACTACTTATAACATTAAACACAATGTACAGCACATTAAGGACAGAGATCCTACATGAGGAGTAGGTGCCCAGTGACTCCTGTTGTTGACTTAACAAATTTACACTCTTGTTTATGGCATCAGTAATCACCCCAGGCTCTTGTCATGAGCTGCCAAGGCTATGGAAGCCTTTTGAGTTCACTGACTCTGATCATATTTAGACAAGGTCGTAGTCAAAGTGGAAGTTCTCTCCTCCCTTCAGAGAAAGGTACCTCCTTCTTTGATGACCTGTTCTTTCCACTGGGATCTCACTTGTGGAGATCTTTCATTTAGGTCATTTTTTTTTTTTTTTTGACAGAGTGTCTTGGCTTTCCATGCCTGAAATACTCTCATGGGCTCTTCAGCGGGATCCGCATGCCTTAAGGGCAGATTCTGAGGCCAGAGTGCTGTTTGGGACATCTGACATTCTATGAGTCTGCTGTGTATCTCACTTCCCATGTTGGATTGTTCTCTCCCGTTTTGATTCTATCAGTTAGTATTTGCAGACACTAGTCTTGTTTATGTGATCCCTTTGACTCTTAGTCCTATCATTATGATCAATTGTGAACAGAAATTGATCACTTGGACTAGTGAGATGGCATTGGTACATGCCACCTTGATGGGATTGAATTGGAATCCCCTGGTATGTTTCTAAATCTACCATTTGGGGCAAGTCAGCTTGAGCATGTCCCAAATTGTACATCCCTTCCCTCTCTTATTCCCACTCTTATATTTAACAGGGATCATTTTTCAGTTAAGTTCCAACACTTAAGAATAACTGTGTATTAATAACAGAATTCAACCAATAGTATTAATTAGAAAAAGCAAAAAAATACTAAGAGGGATAATGTATTAAGTTGTTTATCAACAGTCAGGCCAAGGGCTGATCAAGTCACCGTTTCTCATAGTGTTCATTTCACTTGAACAGATTTCCTTTTTGGTGCTCGGTTAGTTGTCACCAATCAGGGAGAACATATGATATTTGTCCCTTTGGGACTGGCTTAATTCACTGAGCATAATGTTTTCCAGATTCCTCCATTTTGTTGCAAATGACCGAATTTCATTGTTTTTGACTGCTGTATAGTATTCTATAGAGTACATATCCCATAATTTCTTTATCCAGTCTACTGTTGATGGGCATTTAGGTTGGTTCCAGGTCTTAGCTATTGTGAATTGAGCTGCAATAAACATTAGGGTGCAGACCGTTTTTTTGTTTCCCAATTTAATTTCCTTTGGGTAAATTCCAAGGAGTGGGATGTCTGGGTCGAACGGTAGGGTTATATTCAGGTTCCTGAGGAATCTCCAGACTGACTTCCATAGTGGCTTGACCAGTTTGCATTCCCACCAACAGTGGGTTAGTGTCCCTTTTTCCCTACATCCTCGCCAACATCTGTTGTTGGTAGATTTCTGAATGTGAGCCATTCTAACTGGGGTGAGGTGAAACCTCATTGTGGTTTTGATTTGCATTTCCCTAATTGCTAGTGATCTTCAACATTGTTTCATGTGCCTGTTGGCCACTTGGATTTCCTCTTTTGAATAATGTCTATTTTGAAAAATGTCTCTTAAGTGGGTTGTTTGTTTTGATGTTGTGGAGTTTCTTGATTTCTTTGTAGATTCTGGTAATTAACCCTTTATCTGTAGCATAGTTTGCAAATATTTTTTCCCATTCTGTCGGTTGCTTCTTCACTTTCCTGTTTCTTTTGCAGTACAGAAACTTCTCAATTTGATGCAATCCCAAATGTTAGTTTTGGCTTTGACTGCCTGTGCCTCCAGGGTCTTTTCCAGGAAGTCTTTGCCAGTGCCAATATCTTGCAGGGTTTCTCCAATGTTCTCTAATAATTTGATGGTGTTGGGTCGTAGATTTAGGTCTTTAATCCACGTTGAGTGGATTTTTGTGTAAGGTGTAAGGTAAGGGTTTCTTTTAAGGAATGAATTTGTTTATTAGAGATAGAGAGAGAGAGCACAAGAACGAGCTCATATCTGCTGATTTGCTTTCTAAATGCCCACCATGCCTGGGACTGGGTCAGGACTGAAGCGAGGTACTTAGTCCAACCTCCCACATGGGTAGAAGGAATCCAATTACTTGAGCCATTACACTGCCTCCTAGGGTCTGTGTTAGGCAAGAAGCTGGAGCCAGGGAATAGAATCCAGGCACTCCTATGTCAGACACAGTACCTTAACTGGTAGCCTAAATGTTACTCCTTTCTGGCTGACCTATATACTTTATCTGAGAAGGCAGAGACTATTTGAAAGCTCAGTTTTATTTTGCCTTGCATGTGTCAGGAGTTAAGTAAAATAACACTTGCATAGCATTACAAGTTGATGAGAACTTCAGTATTTTCTGTAATGATGATTTTGAAACATCCTAAAGTATATATGAACAGGTTTCAGAAAGTCCATGCAAAATGGAATTAAAGGATAACTTAATTTTGGTGCAAAAAAATCTTGAAATTAATGCATAATCATTTCATAATATACATATTTTTGAACTTTTTGAACACCCCTAATGTGCCTGGAGTTAACTTTTGATTCCATTTTCCCGTGAACTTTTGGAAGTATCCTTTCATTAGTTTGTCAGGTTTTCAGTATAGTTTAAAAATTCTCTAATACAAGTCTCACATTATTGTTACCAAACCTGTTAGTAAATTTTTGTGAATCAGCTAGTAGGCAGGTTTCTTTTTTTTTTTTTTTTTATGGTAACGATATGGAGGCGTCAATAACTAAGTTAAATCGTGAATGATTCACAACTTCCCTCTGGAAATAATATTAAGTGCATTGTTGAAATGATCTGAGTGTGGTAATGCCGCCTAGCTTCTGTTTCATCTTCTCAGTACTCTGCCTCCAGCTCCTGGGGAAAGGCCAGAGGGACCACTTGATAGCCGTAGTCACGGAGCGAGAACAAAGACTTGTGTGCAGAGGGCCACAGAGTTTGCTCAGTAGCCTGGCATTGTCTGGACTGTGAGAATTGGTTTCCATCCCTTCACACTGATAGCTACCATAAAAATGATACCACCCACCTTCCTTATTTGGCTGGAGGGCGAAAAGCGCCCGCTTAGAGCCTGCAGGAGCAGGCAATAATAAGAGGTAGCAAATAACCTGGCGCACTGCGGCTACAATCCACATCTTTCTTCACCAGTCAGCAACTCTAAGCACTGCATCATCCCAGGCACCACTTTAAATCGTCACCTTTGCTTGCTGTTCAGTGGGGGCTGTTGTCTTGTAGAGCAGTTTGGATGAATAAAATGTACAGACTTGTACGTTGAATGCAAATTCTCAAGTCTGTTTTAGACTTTGGGGAAAAAGTCAGTCATGCCCGAAAGCACTTGCTGCAGGCAGTATTATAGTGTGAGTAGATGCTTGCAGCCCACCTGCTATTTTCCTCTGAGAAGCCATGATCGATCTGTTGTCGGACTCCCACTGGAGTGTGGCTGTGGTCGTGCGATGGCTGCACTTACTCTTGAATGAGATCATGGTTTTTCGTGCCACTTTGACAGGTCTTTTACGTGAAAGTTGCACTTTGCAAAGTATAGGATTTCATAAACTGACCTTTTTTAAAAAGATGCATCCAATTCTGTGACTTCTGCCCTTTTTTGATTACTATTAACCATGTTTGTCATTTGTAAAATTTTCTTTCAGGATTTTGTGACTTTCTCTCCTCTCTACTCACTCTCCCAACTCTCTCTTAGTCTTATGATAATGAACAAAAAATGGCTGGCTTTTGCAACAGAGTGGTGACTGTTGATTTTGTATTCACTTGTATTCTATGAAGTACTGGAAATCCACTTTTAGCTCCTTGACTAGTAGTGCCAAGTAACCATGGTCATCCCTGACTGACATAGCAGAAGGCAGCAAGGGTGTAGAGAAAAATAGATTTAAAAGAAAAGAGCCCGTGTGAACAGATCCCTCTGTGTGTTCACCACCAGTAGCTGAGCCGCTGCTTTGGGGTGTGTTTTGGAGTCGAGGGAGGGTCACGTGGCCGTGCAACCTGATGGCTGTCTGTCAACCCCACTGGCTAGGAAATGCGACATCTCTTGTGACCATCATCTGCCCTTTTCACACATTCACATCCTTCTTCATTTCTTTATGTCTTGAGATTTCTTGAGGAAGTCCTTGCTTCCCTAATTTCTGCTAAGGAGATCTCTGAGGGACAGAAAACAGCCATAAAAGGCAGAATTTACACATAGGAAAATTCTCATTCTCCAAAAAGCGCGCCCTACCAGCAGACTCTGTGGTAGAGTTTATAGTCATTGCTACCGAATGGTAAACAAAAGCGAACACACATTCTTATATTGCTCAGAGACTCCTGGGAGGCGAAAATAAATAATTATAAATATGAGATCCCAAGTTATTGTGATGCTTTAAGTGCAATATAAAGAGCCATGGAAGGTACAATAAAGGGAGGGCAAGAGTCTAATTTAGGTTGTGAGAATTTGTTCAAGGAAGGTAAGAGAAAAACAATAAAATGTGGACATAAGGGCTTGTTAGAAGCTGGCATTTTTCACGTATTTTATAACAAAGCTCAAATTCTATGTTGCTAATAATCAAATAACTGTTCCGAAGGGGGAAGCAATAGAAAGGAGAGAAAGCAAAGCTCTAGTTAGTTAGTCCATCAGCTTCTGGTAAGTCATTAATTAGCAGAACAGAACCTGTGTGTTTCGTGTGCTACGTAACAGTCTCAGCTGGTTTGTCATGTGGGTTAAACACCTGGCTCTGAAATCAGTGCCAACACATACGTTGATGGAGGCACACATTCGATTTAACTAACCGGTCCCTGTTGGTTTAGAGCATGCTAAACAAATGTGCATATCTGCTTCCTTGAGGGCTTTGTCTGTAGATTTAATTTGCATGTGCTGTAGAGGTGGAAAGGCTAATGGGCAGTGTATGGGTAAGTGTGAGAGAGCGTTTGCAACCAGAGTGTACATGTGGACACTCTGTCATCATGCCTTTCAAGGACGAATCACTGTCAGAAGTAGTGTTGGAAGCCTTTTTTGAACAATTTCTGTGTGGTAGCATTGGAATGTGCCTACTCATACTGTGCCCTGAGATTTTGTGGCTATTTTGTTTCTAAAAAATGTTTATTTAAATAGCAATACATAACTGTTAGATAAAATTAGAAATAGCTAGTAAAAGAAGAAAATATGCAAAATCACTCATAATCTCACTACTTACTGAAATAGGTTATGCCACATTGATTCCAGGTAATTTTGTAAACATATTTCCAGGGGTCATACCATAACTGAAACACAAAATCAAAAGTGTTTTGGATTTTTATTTGGATTTTGGACTATTCTCATACAAAGAATGCTGTCTTTTGGGATAGGATCCAAGTCTAAACACATTCATTTATTGTTCATATGCACCATATACACACGGCTGGGAAAATGATTTTGAGTGGTATTTTTAATGCCCCTGAATTTTGAATGCAGTTCACCACGTGAGGTCAGCCGTGCAACTTTCCCCTTGTGGTACCATATTGGTGCTCAAAAAGCTTCAGTTTCAGATTGGAGATGTTCAGCCTATACTGTATAATATTATATTCTACCTTATGGATACTTTGTGATGTATCATTGGATAATTAATATGTCTAATGATTGCATTAAGGTAAACACAGAGTGAGATTTCCAAGTCAAAGGGTATGCCCATGTAGAGTCCACATTAATGGGTAAATATCCAAGCAGGCTGTGATGGATAAGACCTACAGGAACAGTATGAAGTCTTCCATTCTAGTGAACTCATCTCCTAGTCTAGGTGACAAATTCCAGCTGGATAAGCCAGCTACTCGGTATCCGAATGTATATTCTTTCATGATCCTTTCTAAGTTGAAAAAGTAAATGCATATTTGGAAAGAGCTAGTTAGAAACAGCAATTTCCCTTTAGCAGCCAGGAAAAATCAAAAGACAGAATTTGAATTGATACCTTAATATTGTGGCCCTTGTATCAAGTCTCCTGTTGACTGTAAATGAGAAACAAATGGGAAGCAGCTCCCTCGGGGAAACCCATTTACTCCTGGAACAGAAACACCCAGCGGACTAGCAGGGTACACCCAGCCCTTTCAGTGAAGATCCGCCTTGCCTAACAGCACGGCCTAAAATGCCAGTGCATCCAAAGAGACTTTGCCTGTAAAATCTGGTAGTTTTACTGGGCTTCTGAGTGCCTTGTAAAGAAATAAAATTAATGGCCACATAATTTTAGCTTGTTTTTAGTGATTTATATGATCCTATGAATCACAGAACACAGTAGGATTAGAAGTAGTTCACTTATTCAACCATTCTAACTGTGTTAGTTGAGTAGCATCCTTGTATAGGACCAGGAAACATGAAACCAAGCCTCAAACTCCAAATCCCTTTTACCTATTCTTAGTGATACTTCATTATTTAAATTTTCTTTTTAGAAGGATTTTCATCTAACAATGAGCATCCATAATTCAAAAATCTGAAATCCACAATGTTTCAAAATCCAAAACTTTTTGAGCATTCGTAGTCTAATAGTTTCCAATTCTCCAATGAAAATGCACATGGTTGTGCATTGTTAACATTTCAAGTAAAAGAGGAAATTCTTTGCTTTTTAAGCTTTGGTTTTCTTAACGTAGAGGAAGATGGTTCTTGCCTGCATTGAAAATTGTCCAATAACTGCACTATTTCTGAAGATGACTAGAGTGCTTTGGGATATACGGAACTCTCTCAATCTTTCTGCCCTTGTAGCAGAGTACTATTTTGCAAGTACTCTGAAGCCAAATAATAGCTATGATTGTGATCATTCTTGTTTCTGTTTTTATTAATCAATAAGAGGCATATAACTTCACTGACCTGAATTGGTATAATTACACCCAGGAATAATGAACCTTGGAATTTTAGTAAGCTTAGGCTGCCTAACTTAGGAGGAATATACAGTTAACATTGCAGTTTCCAATATTGTTAAATAAAAGTTTTTGTGCTCTTATTGGCACCGAGTATAGGAAAAAGCACTCTCATTTGCAAAGAAATTTAGAGTGTAACATTTTAATTTTCCCAAATTCTCTTAAGAACCTAGGTTTCCATAAAAGCTCATTATTTTAATGAACAGGTGTCAGAGAGCCTTGGGATCTTAGCCAAGCCAACAACCATGCAATACTCCTGTAAGAGAGGGCCAAATGAATATGTTAACAGTGATCCAAATATCAGGCCTGTTATTGTGTATGATGTATATTTGAGGATACAACAACAAGACCTGTTCTGCTGTCTACACTTAATAATCCTACTGCTAAATGTATAGTTAATTTGTTTCTCAAAAGTTGTTGGTGAAATCTTCCTACAAACCTACAAAGAATGAATTTCATGTATTTTGCAATTGGAGGGCTATTGTAAAAAGATCCAAATGCAGCACAAAATAAAACAAAGAAACAAATGAAACAAACCCAATAATGTAATTGTTTCTTAACACTTTATTTTAAGGTATTTTATGAGATCAAAAGAGCTGATAGAAAAGCCCAGATATTGATATTATGACCCTTACTTGATAATTAATGGAACATGTGAGCTTAGATTATCATTTAAGAAAGCCTTTTTGTTGCATTTGTGCCTAAGAACATTAGTGTCATAGCCTGGTTGTTCCACATAGGCATACTTTCCGATTAACTTAAGTTTTTAGCAGCATGCAAAACTTTTATGGAAGAAGCTTGAGAAAAGTCTTTCAAATGGCACAGGTGCAAATTATAATAAGATAGGAAAAAAAAGTTCTGGCATTCTGTTACACATTGGGTGATTTCGGATAAAGGTACTGTATATTTTTCTAAGACAAGCTAGAAGAAACAACTTTCATATTTCATCATAAATAAATAACAAATTCTATTTATATGATTTATTTTGAGAGGCAGAGAGAGATCCATAGATGGGGGAGAGAGAGAGAGAAACATAGACAAAGAGAGACAGAGAGAGCTTCCATCCACTGGTTCCTTCCCCAAATGCCCCGAACAAGTGAGGCTGGACAACGAGAAACCAGGAGTTAGGGACTGAGCGTGGTGGCAAGGACACAGCTCAGAGCCACCACGTGCTGCCTTACGGAGTGTGCGTTAGCTGGAAGGTGGCAACGGGAGTGGGGCCAGGACTCAGGCCTCGTCACTCTGATTAGGAATGTGGCAGCCGAATTAAAAAAGGGAAAACAAAAACCTGCTTTTGTCTCTCAAAGGGAAAAAACACACTTTTCTCAAGACCTACATGTTTTCTACTGGTGCCGAATAGGAAATAAGTCTTTATCATGTGGGACTTTTTGTTTATAGTCAGTGGAGTGCATTGATTAAGATCAGGAATCAACAAAAAAAATTTTTTCGAAGTACCACATAGTAAATAGCTTGCACCTTGTCAGCCAGGGATTTGTTGCCATTACTCAGCTTTTCCATGGAATCATTAAAGGAGCCATATACAATATTTAAATAAATGCACCTTGCAGTGTTCTAGTAAAACCTTATTTATGGACACATTAATTTTAATGCCATGTACTTCCTGGAGTACATGAGATTTTTTTTTCCTTTTAATTTTTTTTTTTTTTTTTTTTGGACAGGCAGAGTGGATAGTGAGAGAGAGAGAAAGGTCTTCCGTCTTCCTTTGCTGTTGGTTCACCCCACAATGGCCGCTGTGGCCGGCGCGCTGCAGCCGGCGCACCGCGCTGATCCGATGGCAGGAGCCAGGTACTTCTCCTGGTCTCCCATGGGGTGCAGGGCCCAAGGACTTGGGCCATCCTCCACTGCACTCCCGGGCCAGAGTAGAGAGCTGGCCTGGAAGAGGGGCAACCAGGACAGAATCCAGTGCCCTGACGGGGACTAGAACCTGGGGTGCCGGCACCACAGGTGGAGGATTAGCCTAGTGAGCTGCGGTGCCGGCCTCCTTTTAATTTTTAAAAACCACTTGAAAATGTGAAAATCATCCTTCGGTCCATGGCCTACACATACAGGAAGTTGCGTCAGGCTTGGCCTTCAGGAAGCAATTAGTTGATTTCTACCAAAGACTGCTGGACCTCTGATCAGATTGCAGCCTCACTGCCCCAAGGTCTTTGTGTGCCTTGCCTGCCTTAGTGTTCTTCAGGGAGCTTACCAGAAACTGAGTGTGACACACACTCACACACACTCCCACACAATTGCAATTGATTTTAAAAGCCATACAAGGTCTTCAAAAATTCATGGAAAACACGTTTTTATGATAAAACCTCTGTATGGGGCCCAGTGCTGTGGCTTAGAGGCTAAAGCCACCGCCTGCAGTACCAGCATCCCATATGCTTGCTGGTTGAGTCCCGACTGCTCCACATCCTATCCAGCTCCCTGCTGTGGCCTGGGAAGGTAGTAGAGGATGGCCCAAGTCCTTAGGCTCCTGTACCCCCTGGTTCCTGGCTTCAGATTGGCCCCACTCCAGGGCCATCTGGGGAGTGAACCAGCAGATAGAAGACCTCTCTCTTTCTCTCTCTCTCTCTGCCTCTCTTTTATTTTTATTTTTTTATTTTTATTTTTTGACAGGCAGAGTGGACAGTGAGAGAGAGAGAGACAGAGAGAAAGGTCTTCCTTTGCCGTTGGTTCACCCTCCAATGGCCGCTGCGGCCGGCGCGCTGCGGCTGACGCACCGCGCTGATTCGATGGCAGGAGCCAGGAGCCAGGTGCTTTTCCTGGTCTCCCATGGGGTGCAGGGCCCAAGCACCTGGGCCATCCTCCACTGCACTCCCTGGCCACAGCAGAGAGCTGGCCTAGAAGAGGGGCAACCAGGACAGAATCTGGCGCCCCAACCAGGACTAGAACCCGGTGTGCCGGCGCCGCTAGGCAGAGGATTAGCCTAGTGAGCCGCGGCGCCGGCCTCTCTGCCTCTCTTTAACTCTGCCTTTCAAATAAATGAATCTTTTTTTTTAAAGATTTATTTTATTTATTTGAAAGAGTTACAGAGAGAGGTAGAGACAGAGAGGGAGGTCTTATTTCACTCCTCAGATAGCTGCACAGCTGGAGCTGTGCCAATCTGAAGCCAGGAGCCAGGAGCTTCTTCCAGGTCTCCCACGTGGGTGCAGGGGCCCAAGGACTTGGGCCATCTTCTACTGCTTTCCCAGGCCACGGCAGAGAGCTGGATCGGAAGTGGAGCAGCCGGGACATGAACTGGTGCCCATATGGGATGCCGGCACTCCAGACCAGGTCTTTAACCCACTGCACCAAAGCGCTGGCCCCAGTAAATGAATCTTTTAAGAAAAAAAAAAAAACTATATAGATTTCTTTTTTCCCCACTGAAATAAACTTATGTTTTAATTCCATTTTCCCATGTACTTTCTGTAGTATTTTCATTCAACTCACTTATATATTATTTGTTAACTATGCCTCTACTAGAATAAATATTCCAAGTATGCAGTTTTGCCTCTTTTGCTCACTGATGAATAATTAGCATCTAGATCAGGGCTAATTATTATTTTTTGATTTATTAATTTTATAATTTATTATTTATATTATTATTTCATAAATCTTTATCATACCAAGGAATCTAATTCTAGGGTTCAGAAGGACACGTGCGTTTGAAGGCCATTAATATATGAAAGGCTGTCAGTGTCCAGCTGTGATGATAGAAAATGACATTACAGCCAGAGAGAGAGAGAAGAGCTAAGATCAGGCTTGAGATGAGATGTCAGGCAGAGAAGGCCAGGCCAGAAAGGGCACAGCAGTGGCTGGTGGTATTAGATGAGACGTAGAGTTATTTGATTTTATGGAAGTAAAAGAAAAGAATGAAACAACTCTCTGGAATTCTTCTAAAAGACGAGCAAAGTAAAATGTGAACAATTCCTCCTGGATTTTACAACACAGAGGCTGCTGGTGAACTTCATGAAAATATATTTATTGGAGCAGTGGAAATAGATGCAACACTGGCATGAGCTAAGGACTAGGTGAGGTGATTAAGACTGTGATGTTGTTGTAGGTGTGATCCCTTTGATGTAATGGCTCAGGATAGTGATTCTAAAACTAACCTCCAACATAGAGGATGGTTTTGTGTATGACAGTGCTGGGCAAAGGTAGACCTGTGAGAAGGAAAGTCCATTCAGTGAATGTCATTGTGACTAACAGTTACTCACATGTGAAGAAATTCCATGTGTTCTCTCCTTCATATTAATTAATGCTCATTAATTCTGACTTGAAGCCCTAAATGTTAAAACAAAGGCATTTTTCACAGAAAGTATAAATTTTACAGAAATAGAAAATAATTCTAACGTTTATATGGAACCACAAATGATCACAAATAGAGCAACCATGAGAAACGAGATGAAGCTGAAGGCATCACATTCCTGATTTCAAAATATATCACAAATCTTCAATAACTGAAACAGCGTGGCGCTTGTATAAAGAGAAGTAGAAAGATAGTTCAGAATAAAGAGCCCATAAATAAAGTCATGCAGATTTGGTCAATTAAGCCTCAACAAAGGTTTCAAGTGTACACAATTGGGAAAGTATAGTCTCTTCAACAAATGGTGTTAGGCAAACTGGGTACCCATATTCAAAAGAATGAAATTGGACCCTAAAAGAATTAGTGCAAAATGGATTAGACTTATTTTTATGGCCTGACACTGTAAAAGAGCTAGAAGAAAACACAGGGAAAATTTTTCCCCTTTTATGAGTTATTTATCTATTTTCTAGGCAGAATCACAGAAACGGAGGAAGAGATAGAGAGATGTTCCATCTGTGGTCTATTCCCCAAATGACCACTCCCAGTGGGGCTGGGCCAGGCCCAAGCCAATAGCGTGGAACTTCATCAGAGTTTCCCACGTGGTTGGCAGGGACCCAAGCACTTGGGCCATATTGACTGCTTTCCCAGGTGCATTAGCAGAGAGCCGGATCAGAATTGAGACTGCTGGGATTCGAACATGCAATCATATGGAATGCTGCTGTTTCAAGCAGTGGTTTAACCTGATGTACCACAATGCCAGCCCCTGGAAAAATCCTAATGTTGGTCTTTATAGTGGTTTCTTTGATATGACACCAAAGGCTTGAGAAACAAAAGTAAAAATAGACTAGTGCGTAGACTAGATCAAGCCAAAAAGCTTCTTCCAACAGAAGAAACAGTGAGCAGAGGGAAAGAGACACCTGTGGAATAGGGGAAAGATTTGCAAATTGTAGACATGATAAGGGGTCAGTATTCAACATAAATAAAGGACTACTTCAACACAATGGCAAAAAACATGAATAACACAATGTAAAAATGGACGAAGGACTGAACAGAGATTTCTTCAAAGAACACAACAGAAATGGCCAACAGTGGACCAAGTACATGAAAAGGTATTTACCGTCACTCACAAGTCATCAGGCAAGTCACAGTAACAATCACAAGGAGATATTACCTCTCTCGGGTAGTATAGTTACTACAGAGAAGTATTGCCAGGGATGAGGAGGGGAAATTGGACCCCTTGTGCACTGTTGGTGGACATGTAAATAATGTGGCTGTTATGGAAAACAGGAGTTAAGTTCCTCAAAAGCTTAAGAGTGTTTATCAAAAAAAAAATCAGAATCTGAAGGCTGTCCAAGGTCATTGTGGCATTATTCACAATAGCCATACATAAATGGATTAGAAAATTTTGGTAAATATATGTGATGGGATATTTAGCTATAACAACAAAGAAGTAAATTCTGCCACAGCCACATGTGTCTATGTAGATGGGACTGAGAGCATTGGGTTGAATGGAATGATATACTCAGAAGGGCAGATACTACATGTTCACACTTGTCTGAAGTACAAAGCAAACAGACACACAGCAGAGAATAGGAGGTGCCCCCGGCAATGGGGCAGATGAAAAATGGAGTTGCCATAGACAGGAGTGTCAATTGGTAAAGTCAACAACAGAGTCACTGTGCACTTACTCCTCATGTAGGATCTCTGTCCTTAATGTGCCGTGCATTGAGATTCAATGCTATAACGAGTAATCAAACAATATATTTCACTTTGTGTTTCTATGGGGGTGCAAACTGTTGAAATCTTTACCTAATGCATACTAAACTGATCCTCTGTAAAAAAAAAAAAAAAAAAAAAAAAAAAAAAAAAAAAAAAAAAAAGTATCAACTCCCAACTTGACTCTCACTGGGATTAAACATGACAATAGGTCTGATCTGATTTCATCATCATTTAAAAAAATCATCTATTATTTTTCACTTTATGTTTCTGTGTGGGAGCAAACTGTTGAAATCCTTACTTAATGTATACTAAGCTGATCTTCTGTATATTAAGATAATCGAAATGAATCTTGATGTAAATGGAAGGGGAGAGGGAGTGGGAAAGGGGAGGGTTGTGGGTGGGAGGGACGGTATGGGGGGGAAGCCATTGTAATCCATAAATCGTACTTTGGAAATTTATATTCATTATATAAAAGTTAAAAAAAAATAAAAAAATAAAAAAATAAAAAAAAATTAAAAAAATACTGTAGGAATAAAAAAAAGAAAAAAGAAAAATGGAGTTGCTATTCAATGGGTATAAAGTTTCAGTTATGCCAAGTGATTAAGCCCTGGAGATCTACTGTATGACATTATGTCTGTGGTAGCTAATGGAAGTCTGCAAGTAAAAGCTTACAAAGGCAGTAGATTGTGTGGTAAACACTCTTTTGAAGAAAATATGCAAACACATTTTAATGACTCCATATTTCTAATTTCTTAAATATGACAGTTTGACTAAACAATAAATCTTGATGATTCTTTTAAAGATTTTATTTATTAATTTGAGAGGTAGAGTTACAGACAGTGAGAGGCAGAGACAGAGAGAGAGAGAAGTCTTCCTTCCGTTGGTTCACTCCCCAAATGGCCGCAAAGGCTGGAGCTGCACCGATCCAAAGCCAGGAGCCAGGAGCTTCTCCCAGGTCTCCCACGCAGGTGCAGGGGCCCAAGGACCTGGGTAATCTGCTGCTGCTTTCCCAGGCTATAGCAGAGAGCTGGATTGGAAGAGGAGCTGCTGGGTCTCAAACTGGCACCCATATGGGATACCGGCACTGCAGGTGGAGGATTAATCTACTTCGCCACAGGGCCGGCCCTGTGATGAATTTAATTGTTAAGTTACTAATTTATGTTCATCCAAATATGTGAAAAGAAAAGAAAATAATCTACAAACTAAGAGAAGATATTGAAACATATGTACTGGGGGCTGGCACTGTAGCATAGTAGGTTAATCCTCCGCCTGCAGTGCCGGCATCCCATATGGATGCTGGTTAGAGTCCTGGCTGCTCCTCTTCCAATCCAGCTCTTTGCTAGGGCCTGGGAAAGCAGTAGAAGAGGGCCCAAGCGCTTGGGCCCCTGTACCTGCGTGGGAGACCCAGAAGAAGCTTCCGGCTCCTGGCTTCAGATTGGTGCAGCTCCAGCTTTTACGAACATTTGGGGAATGAACCAGCAGAAGGAAGACCTGTCTGTCTGTCTCTGCCTCTCACTGTCTATAACTCTACCTCTCAAATAAATAAATAAATAATCTGAAAAAAGAAACATATGTACTCAGTAAATATTAACATCCAGAATACACAAATTATTCCTGAGAATTAGTAAGAAATGCAAAGATAACCCAATAGGAAAATAGACAGCAAATGCAAACAGACATGTCTCAAAAGGGGAAATATAAATACTCAGTGAACACATGAATATGCTTACCTCTCCCAGTAATAAGGGAAATACAAATTAAAAAGCCAATGCTGGCCTCAGGACTTCCATAGGATAATCATGGTGGCCTACATTTGCTTGGAAATCACCCCCCGCCAACACACAAACACACACACACCAAATCTACAGATTAATAAGGATAACAAAGTCACTCTCAGAGTGCACCTGTAGCTTAAGTAAGAGGCAGAAAACCCTGCAAATGTTTGGATTGAACTGACTGGTGGGAAATAAGTGTCCATGTCAACAAAGTAGGCTCCAGGACTCACACATGAGCTGAGAGTAAGAGAGAATTACACAAAAGAGAGGAAGAGGACCCTGAGTTGGTCGAGATGGGATATAGACAATCGCTCCATGGTTTACCCGCAAGCAGAAAGGGAACCCTGTCCTAAGTGGAAAATGCTGAGAGGAGCCCTGAGACCCGGTGGGTCAGCTCCCACGTCACTGTGCAAATGACTTGCAGAGTGCTTGGGCTGAAAGGCAGCAGGCTTGGGAAGAACACACGTCTGAGAAGAGCGAGGCGTTGGAAGCACAATGCCTGCCTTAGAGAAAAGAGGAGATGGAGGTACCCTCGCCTAAGGAGCCCCACACAGACATCAGCAGTGGGATTCAGATTGTGATGTTTACGGAAGGCGCCATGCTTCACTGTAGTGACAGGAGGTGCCTTTGAAAGAGATCTGAGAAGGTACAGAAAGTCTCTCTCCACACCTCTGTCCCCTTGATCTCCTCCATCCTCCCCTCCACACAGAGAATCACCGCTATGGCTGGTGGAGAGCAATATGGCACAAATGCTCATAAATAGAAAGAAAAGAGAGAATTCATATAAAGATGCCAGGAAAGCAGTGAGAAGGTAAAACTCGGATGTTTCAGCGTGAAGACTCACCCCTTGTGAAAAGCTAAGATGTGGATGGACACAAATGTGAGATCTAAGTTCCATTAAATGTGGTAAAACAAGTAGTTTAAGGTATGAAAGAACTTTATCAAAAACCAAAAAAAAAAAAAGCTTAAAATAGAGATAAAGAATGGGCCATCAAATAAGGAGGTACCTTTCTCTGAAAGGAGGAGAGAACTTCCACTTTGACTATGACCTTGTCTAAATAAGATTGGAGTTGGCGAACTCAAGATGCTTCCATAGCCTTGGCAGCTCATGACATGAGCCTAGGGTGAGTAGTGACACCATAAACAAGAGTGTGAATTGCTAAATCAACAACAGGAGTCATTGTGCACTTACTCCCCATGTAGGATCTCTGTCCTTAATGTGCTGTACATTGTGAATTAATGCTATAACTAGTACTCAAACAGTATTTTACTCTTTGTGTTTCTGTGTGGGTGCAAACTGTTGAAATCTTTACTTAGTATATGCTAAGTTGATCTTCTGTATATAAAGATAATTGAAAATGAATCTTGATGTGAATGGATGGGAGAGAGAGCAGGAGATGGGAGGGTTGTGGGTGGGAGGGAAGTTATGGGGGGGGGGAAGCCACTGTAACCCAATAGCTGGACTTTGGAAATTTATATTTATTAAATAAAAGTTAAACAAAATAGAGATAAGGGAGCTGATCAAAATCAGAAAGTAAGTGAAAGAAGAAAAATAATCTTACCAATGAAGACTAAATTTTAAGATGCCCATGTGATTCTCATTTAAGGGACATATAAGAATGAATACAGGAGATTAAATGAAAAATTCCAAACAATGAAACTGAAATATAGAAGGCGATGTAGAGAGTGCAGACAGATAATGGAGAAATTAGGCTTAAAGATAAAATGTTTATATGATTTCTGCTCATTCAAGCATGAAGTGGAGCACAGCAGAACTTCTAAACTATATTCAGGAAAGCATTCCTGGAGCAAAATAGTCCAAAACTATATACCTGGAGCACTGCATACCTGAAGAAATGGATGTGTTGTAGTCACTCCAAGAACTTTTTACATTTTTAAGTACTATAAAAGACCAAAAGAAAAGACCACTTGTGAAGTCCAGAACATTAGGTTGGCATCAGCCATCATGATAGCCATGTACAAGTCAAAACAACTGCAGAGAGATGTTTGCTGAATCCTCAGGAGAAATGTGTGATCATCTCTCCTCCTCCTCCTCCTCCTCCTCCTCCTCTTCCTCTTCCCCCTCCTTTCCTTCATCTCTTCTCTCCTCCTCCTCCTTCTCCTCCCCTCCCTTCCTTCATCTCTTCTTTCCTCCTCCTCCTTCTCCTCCCCTCCCTTCCTTCATCTCTTCTCTCCTCCTCCCCCTCCCTTCCTTCATCTCTTCTCTCCTCCTCCTCCCCCTCCCTTTCTTCAGCTCTTCTCTCCTCCTCCTCCTCCCCTCCCTTCCTTCTTCTCTTCTCTCCTCCTCCTCCCTCCCTTCCTTCAGCTCTTCTCTCCTCCTCCTCCTCCTCCTCTTCCCCCTCCTTTCCTTCAGCTCTTCTCTCCTCCTCCTCCTTCTCCTCCCCCTCCCTTCCTTCATCTCTTCTTTCCTCCTCCTCCTTCTCCTCCCCTCCCTTCCTTCTTCTCTTCTCTCCTCCTCCTCCCTCCCTTCCTTCTTCTCTTCTCTCCTCCTCCTCCCCTCCCTTCCTTCAGCTCTTCTCTCCTCCTCCCTGCCTTCCTTCTTCTCTTCTCTCCTCCTCCTCCCCCTCCCTTCCTTATTCTCTTCTCTCCTCTTCCTCCTCCTCCTCTTCCTCCTCCTCCTCCTTCTCCCCCCCCCCTCCCTTCATCTCTTCTCTCCCTCTGTAACTTGCCTTTCAAATAATCTTTGCTCAGTGTCAGGATCTCTGGCCTATGATGCTTAGGAGCCGGTGAAGCCTGGGTGGGTGGGGGGAGCAGCTCAGACTCTTGCTTCCCTGCCCTTCACCGTCTTGGGGTCTCATTGTGGACTGTCTGGGTGGCCCTGATCTGCTGAAACTTCTTAACGTTGCAGACTCTCCCTGAATCACTTATTACGTAGTTGGTATATTCTGCAGGGGAAAAATGGACTCCTGTTTTTGGATTTTTCTTCTCTCTGAGATTGCTGACGTCCTGCCTGTTTTTGGACAGCTTTTCATTTCTGGGGTAAATCAAGCTCAGTAGTTCTTGTTCTCAGTGGAGAGATTTGTCTGCTGGAAGCCAGCTCATCAAGCTGGGAGACATCCAGTTTGTGTTGCTTTAACAATCAAATCTGAGAGAAATTAATCAGCTAAGATTGAAGGGTTAGAATTGGGTGGGAAGACAGAAAAAAAAGGTGAAAGTATATAAAGTAGTTATTGACAAATAAGAATGTGCAAATGTCGGGGAAGCAGAATAGAAATTCTAGGTATTGATGAGGCTACATTTTTAAGTTTGTATTCATCATTTGAAAGTGAAACCATTCAGCAAACTTATGTGATATGAAGTAGCCAAAAAGGCATAGAGGAAGAATAATTTGAATATTAATAATAATAATAATAAGAAGAAGAAGAATTTGAAGAATCTACACTGGGCACCCAAGAAGTAAAGTCAGGAAGGCTATGTAGATAGTGGAAGGTGTTGGGAGTGACCAGTGGGCTGGAGATCTTCATAAAGCAATGAACTGCTGCTAACAGTGAGTGTGCGTGGACGTGACTGCGGGGAGTTTAGAGGCATTTCATTCCACCACGGCTACATTATTTACAGCACCATTATTCAAAAGCCTTGTTTCTAATAAGATGCAAGATGATTATACATACCTTGTATTAGGACAATGTATGAGCTTTCTAATTCAGTCGGTCTGAAACAAAAAAAAAAAATGGAAAATGGCAAGCTGCATGCAGAAAATTATTGCCTTTGTTTTGCAGTGAGTAGGATAAGTCTGAGAAGCAGAAAGGATATAAAAAGATTAGGAAAGATGAAATAAGGGACAGGTGATGCTGCTGCTATAAATTCATGAGATTGATGTCAGGTAGGTGGAGTTCTGCAAAAAAGGCCAGGGTCTCAAGCTGAGGATCTTAAGGACACGTTTCCAAAAGACCCAAGTGGGGAGGGTGCTGCGGCACAATAAGTTAATCCTCTGCCTGCGGCACTTACACCCTGTATGGGTGCTGGTTCTAGTCCTGGCTGCTCCTCTTCTGATCCAGCTGTCTGCTATGGCCTGGGAAAGTGGTGCAAGGTGTCCCAAGTGCTTGGGCCCCTGCACCTGCGAGAGAGACCTGGAAGAAGCTCCTGGCTCCTGGCTTCAGATCGGCCCAGTTCTGGCCATTGTGGCCATTTGGAGAGTGAACCAGCAGGTGGAAGACCTTTCTTTCTGTCTCTCCCTCTCTCTTTCTGTAACTCTAGCTCTCAAATTTAATCTTCAAAAGAGCCAGGTGGAATTGTGAGAGCCACATGAGATTGCATTCTGGATTAGACCAAGATTCTGTGGCCAAGTGTGCCCCCACCTATTATAAGTTGACCTGCGATGAATTTCTATTGATTGTCTGTATATCCAGGGCAAGACTGGGTTAGGGAGAGAGCAAGAGGACTTTAAGGTCACCTGAACTTGGCCATGTTATTAACCTTTGTAAAATAGAGATAATAGTACCTATATTGTTCAGTTCCTTTAAGAATTAAGTTTTTAGGGTCATTTTCTGTACTTTCACTGTCTGGACCAACTGTATCTAAGAAAACAACATTGAAATTCTTGCTGGGCTGTTTGAACCTTGGGAGGAAGATTTGAGTCTGTTACTCCACTAAAATATGAGTGTCATTTTAGGAATAAAGATAAGGTTATGCACCACCCTGGAAAAGATGTCCTTTTTTAAAAGAGATTTTATTTATTAATTTGACAGGTAGAGTGAGAGAGGGAGAGAGAGAGAAAGAGAAGGAAAAGGAGGTCTTCTACCTATTGGTTCACTCCCCGATTAGCTGCAGCAGCCAGAGCTGAACCGATCCAGAACCAGTGCCCATAAGGGATGCCAGCACTGCGGGTTGGTGGCTTTTCACACTACGCCACAATGCCGGCCCCAAGGGAAAATATCTTTAAGTCACTCAGGTGTTTTTTCCAAGGATGTTGCTTATACCTCTTTAATAAAATCCTGATGGAGCCATTTTAGAGAGCTTTGAAACCCTGAGAACTTACTTGGGGAAGGAGTTATTTCCTTTCCTTTGATGTTTCTTCTTCAGTTAATTAGTTGGCATAAAATTTGCCAATCTAACATAAATTAGGGATTAATTAGAGGGGCATAATGATAGTATAACGAGTTTTTTCAAGTATGGAACATGAACTGGGGCCACAGAAACTTCTAGGTGATCTTTTCCATGCCAAGTGTTCTATGTATGGAAGAAGATGAAACTGGGATATTTATTAAGAACCTTAGAAGTTGCAGGGCTCTGTGTTGACTTCCTGGAGGTCAGAGGCTGGACCTTCTGTCGGCCCTGGGACAGGGTTTACCTGCAGTCATCCTTTGTAGGACTCCGCGGATGTTGCCTTGCTGTGTCAGCCAGTGTTCAAGGGCTCTGGTGTTTGGCGGGGCTGTTTATCTGTGCCTGCAACTGCAGAACTTGGAGCATTTTTCAGAAGTTTTTACGTTGCGATAATTTTCGATTTATGTGCAGTTGTAAGCAATAATATGGAGATGTTCCATGTGTGCTTTACTTCATTTCCCTCAAGATAACATCTTGTGTAGCTAGGAGGCAGACTTTGTTACAAATCCTCAACCTTATTCAGAATCAGCAGTTCAGCGGGCGCTCATCTCCATCTCCGCCTCTTTCTCCCCGCAGCCTCCCATGGCATAAACAGGATCAACAGCACCGTGGTGATGGAGAGCGTTTCCCCCACAAGAAACCCTGGTGCTTCCCCTTACACCCATAGTTGTCTCATCTGCACCCAAAATCCTGTGGACTGTGAATCTGTTCTCTACCTTATTAGGCTGTTTAAAAAGATTTGTTTGTGTGTTTGTTTGAAAGGGAGATTGATGGTGGTGAGAGGGAGGGAGGGGGTGAGGGGAGAGAGGTCTTCTATTTGCTTGTTCACTCCCCGAATGGCCACATCATCCAGGACTGGACTACGCTGAAGCCAGGAGCCAGACACTCCACCCACCCCACATGGATGGCAGGGGTACAATATTTGGCCGTTCTCCACTGCCTTCCCAGGTGCACTAGCAGGAAACTGGGTCAGCAGTATAAGAAACACATTTTCTCTCCATCCTCTTCACCATTTGCAATTAGCACTGTTTAGCACTGTTTATTTTATTTATTTATTTTAGGTTGGGCACTGACATCACATTGTGTGTTTAATCTGTATTTCCCTAAAGGTTAATTATGATGGCTATATTTTCAGGTGCTTAAATTTTTTTCATTTTGGCATTCTTTTCAATGACATTTCCCTTTATGTCTTCGGCCCATCTTCCAATTAGATATTGTTATAGTAATGAGTTAAGAGAGTTCTTGCATATCTTAGATATTAGTCCCATGTTGGATATGTGATTTGCAAGTAATTTTTTTCCCAATCTGTAGTTTATCTTTTAAATCTCTTCACAGTGTCTTTTTTTTTTTTTTTTTTTTTGGACAGGCAGAGTGGACAGAGAGAAAGGTCTTCCTTTACCGTTGGTTCACCCTCCAATGGCCACTGCGGCCAGCGCACTGCGCTGATCTGAAGCCAGGAGCCAGGTGCTTCCCCTGGTCTCCCATGCGGGTGCAGGGCCCAAGCACTTGGGCCATCCTCCACTGCACTCCTGGGCCACAGCAGAGAGCTGGCCTGGAAGAGGGGCAACCGGGACAGAATCCAGTGCCCCGACCGGGACTAGAACCCCGTGTGCCGGCGCTGCAGGTGGAGGATTAGCCTATTGAGCTGCGGTGCAGGCCCACAGTGTCTTGCAAACGAAGAGTTTACATTTTGTGAGTGATAGTTCATCACGTTTCTCTTTTATGGATTGCTGCCAAGTTTAAGAACACTATTTACCTTAAGTTTTGAATATTTTCTCTTAATCTTTTTACAAAAATTTAAAAATTTTACAGTTTGCACTGAAGTCCATGATGCATTTTGAGTTGTGTGTGTGTGTGTGTGTGTGTTTGTTGTTGTTGGTAAGTGTGAGGTTTACATTGAGATTTAGCTCTTGTTTGGTCAGTGATATCCAAGCTCTCCAGCATCATTGTTCAAAGACCATCTTTTCTCTGTTGAATTGCTTTTGTGCCTGTGTAAGAAATTCGTTGGCATATGTGTGTGTCTCTTCCTGGATATGCTATTCTATCCCATCAGTACTCTGTTAGTGTTTATCAGCTGTCAGTCTGCCAACCCCACACTGTCTGGATGACTATAGTTATGTGCTGTGTCTTAATGTTGACTACTGTGGCTCCTTCTACTTCTATTCCAAATGTTGTGCCTTTACACATGAATTTTAGAGTGAATTATGCTATTAAAATATTTCAGGTATTCTATAAAAGTTGCAAATTTAAGAATATTTTACATATTCACTTACTATGTTGGGTCTTCCAATTCATTAACACATTGTATCTCTTCATAATTTAGATGTTCTTTAATTTTTTCATCAGCATTTGATGATTTTCAGCCATCAGATAATACCCATGTTTTGTTAATTTATACTCGAGTATTTCATTTTATTTGGTGCCATTGTAAAGTGATATCATGTTTAAATTTCCAAAATATTTATTAGAGAGAGACAGAGAGAGATACTTCCATCTGCTTGTTTACTTTCCAAATGTCCACAATGGCTGGTGCTGGGACAGGCCAAAGCTGAGAACTCAGTCCACATCTCCCATGTGAGGTGCTGGGACCCAGCTACTTGCTGCCTTCCAGGGTGGACACTAGTAGGAAACTGGAAATCGGGGTAGAGCCAGGACTTGAACCCAGATTTTTTTGATATGGGATGTGGGCATCCCAAGTAGCATCCTAACTGGTATACCAAACACTTGCCCTGTATTATGTTTTTAATTTCAGCTTCCATATGTTCATTATTGTGTTTTAGGTTTTTGCATATTTCTTTGGCACGCGGTTGTTTTCATCTATTGTTTTCCCGACTGTCAGCACAATCACCTCCAGCAATATTTCTGTCCATCTGCTGTCTTTCATCTGCCGTGGGCAGAAGCCAGATCATGTTGACGGGATTTGGGACTGCAGAAGGCTTCCTGGAGGCTTTGGGTGGCACTGGCTGGCCTTTGTTACTCTGAGCCCTGCCTGCTCTGTGACCGTCTCTGCTTCTACTCATGGATATTCTTTACCTACTCTGCTATCCATGGTTATTGACAGGGTGATGAGAACTGTGGCGAGTTTGATTTCTGAGTAAATGGTGTTGCTGATGCACAGTTTCTCAACCCTGATGATGATGACAAACATTGATGTAAATAATACGTGAAGTTCAAGCTAAGGCTTCTTTGCCCAAAGCACCTTTCAGTCATGTCAACATCATGTGATATTTCAAAAAGATGATAGCTTGGCATCTAGGATGTGAGAGAATACAAGTGAAATTTAAAGGCATTTCTTAAAATTATAAAAATATATTTTTCCTGTTTTACAATGGGTTCAAGCAAATAAGGAAAGTTTGCATTTTTTTTTTTTTTTAGTCCTGAAAACAAACCATTTTGGTCACCATGACAGCATCTACTATTTCACTGAATAAACAATTATAAATTGCAAATGACTAGCAGTGTTCGGTTTTCTGTTCTCAGATCTTATCGACAGCATTGGTACAGAACTAATAATTAAGATACTAGAACCTACATTTCATCTTAGAAATTCACTAGGATGGACCAGTTATTTCAGAAAAGCCCCTTCTGCCATGCAAAGTGAAGACAGAGTTGTCACAGTCACCAAGTTTGTTAAGTAATTGTAAAACGGCCCAACGCTGACCTTGCTTTCGCCTTTGTAGAGCAGCTCACACTTCCCAAACATTCTTGCCTCCTCCTCCTGAGCCGCTGCCTGTTTGCCTGCAGCTGGCTTCGTGTTGCAGCAGGCTGGCCCCCTGTTGTAACTCTGAGTGACCCCAGTTGATCTCTTCTTCCTGGTAAAATTAATAAGGAACCTGCATGCAGAAGCTGTCAGGAGCAATGTTTAAACGCAGCCTCCTGTACATGTTTCACATGTAACAGACACTCTTGGCCAGGACTATATGAGGATAACCACTGAACAAAATTAGATACACGTGGCTCTTGAAACGTTCTGATCTATAGATATACAGTTAATTATGAGTAACTTGGCCTGGTGTCAACATTTTTAGGGGTTGTAGGATATGGCAGTGATGATTTTTCATGTAGAAAGGTTCACACACACCTGTGAAGTATACAAATCCTAGGTACACAGACCAATACATGTTCACACATATATGTATATACACATATACATATATGTATATATACATATGTACATATGTGTATATATATGTATATATACATATGTGTATATGTGTGTGTGTGTATATATATATATATATATATATGCCTTATAAATGCTCCCGGGGTGAAGATTAGGAAAATTTTAAGGGTTGGCGCTGTGGTGTAGTGGGCTAAGCTGCTGTCTGCAGTACTGGCCTCCCATATGGGAGCCAGTTCAATCCTGACTGCTCTGCTTCCAATCCAGCTCCCTGCTAATGCACCTGGGAAAACAGCGGAGGATGGCCCAAATGCTTGGGCCCCTGTACCTATGTGGGAGACCCAGATGAAGCTCCTGCTCCTGGCTTCGGCCTGGCTCAGCCCTGGTCACTGCAGCCATTTAGAGAAGGAACCAGCGGATGGAAGACCCCTCTCCTCTCTGACTCTCTCTCTTTCACTGTAACTCTGACTCTCAAATAAATAAATAAATCTTTTTTAAAATGTATTGCCCCTGAAGACTTCCCCCTGCTTTGTCCAATCAACTACTTCCCCTCCCCCTGAACTAACCATCTTACAAATGAGGTATAATTCAGATATCCTAAGATCGCTCATGCAGAAACGTACAGTTTTTAGGGCAGGGCTTTGTCACAGATGGCAGTTAAGGTGTTGCCTGGGACACCTGCGTTCCACATCAGAGTCCTTGGGTGGAGTTTCACCTCCGCTTCTGATCTGATGCACACCTGGGCGGCGGCAGGCTCTGACTCAAGTAGAGGGATCCCTGCCACCCACGTGAGAAACTCAGGTTGAATTTGGGCCTTCCGGCTTCCGCCTAGCCCAACCCCAGCTCTTGTGGACATTTGGGGAGTAATCAGCAATGGAAAATTTTCCCTCTCTCTCCCCCCTCTTTTTCTTTAAAATAAAGTGAAACTAAGTAGTTTTTTAAAATGTATACTCTTGTGGGTTTTAGTATATTCACAAGATTGTACAACTATCACTATCTAATTCCACAGCATTTTCTTAACTCCCAAAATAACTCCCATCCCCATTGTGGTTAGTTTCTACTACCTCCTCCTCTGAGCCCCTGACAACCACTGTTACATTTCCCATCTCTATGGGTTTACTTACTCTGGATGGTGCGGAGGTGCAGTGGTATAATATGTGGTTTTTTGTAACTGGCTTCTTTGATTTAGCATGCTTTCAAGGCTCATCTGTATTGTGTTGTACATCAGTATTTCATCCCCTATTATGTCTGAATTGTATTGTGTTGTATGGATTTAGTTCACGTTGTCCATTCATCAAAGGCTGGGAGGCATCTGGATTGTTTCCTCGAACTACTATTTTGAGATTAAGCTTCATAAACGTGAAATGTTGCAGTATGCATGTAGTATTGAATTGAATGAATACACCAAAGGACTTTTGTTCATTCTGTGTCTGGTGGGTGTTAGGATTGCTTCCAATCTTTTTTTAACTTTTATTTGATGAATATAAATTTCCAAAGTACGGCTTATGGATTACAATGGCTTCGCCCCCATAACGTCCCTCCCACCCACAACCCTCCCCTTTCCCACTCCCTCTCCCCTTCCATTCACATCAAGATTCATTTCGATTATCTTAATATACAGAAGATCAGCTTAGTATACATTAAGTATGGATTTCAACAGTTGCTCCCACACAGAAACATAAAGTGAAAAATAATAGATGATTTTTTAAATGATGATGAAATCAGATCAGACCTATTGTCATGTTTAATCCCAGTGAGAGTCAAGTTGGGAATTGATAATTTCTTCTTTTTTTTTTAACAGAAGATCAGTTTAGTATACATTAAGTAAAGATTTCAATAGTTTGTACCACCATAGAAACACAAAGTGAAATATACTGTTTGAGTACTCGTTATAGCATTAAGCCTCAGTGTACAGCACATTAAGGACAGAGATCCCACATGAGGAGTAAGTGCACAGTGACTCCTGTTGTTGACTTTACCAATTGACACTCCTGTTTATGGCATCAGTAATCTCCCTATGCTCCAGTCATGAGTTTCCAAGGCTATGGAAGCCCCTTGAGTTTTTAGGTACTACCGTTTGAGTATCTTTATCTGAAATGCAAGGAACAGAAGTGTTTCAGAGTTTGAATTTTTTTCAAGATTTATTTATTTGAAAGACAGAGTTACAGATAGAGAAGGAGAAGGCAGGAGGGAGAGAGGGAGGAAGAAAGAGAGAGACAGAGTGAGAGAGAGAGAGATCTAGTAGGAGCTCTTCACTCCCTAAATGGCTGCAATGACTGGGGCTGGGCCAGACCAAAGCCAGGAGTCAGGAGCTTCTTCAAGATTTCCCACATGGGCACAGGGGCCCCAGCACTTAGGCCATCTTCCTCTGCTTTCCCAGCCACACTATCAGGGAGCTGGATCAGAAGCGGAGTAGTCAGGTCTCAAACTGGTGCCCATATGGGATGCAGGCATCACAGATGGCGGCTTTGCCTGCTATGCCACAACTCCGTGCCCCCTCCCCCCTTCTGAAATTTGGAATATGTGTGTTGACTGCACAGTAGAGCACCTGTAACCTGAAAAATTTGAAATGATCACAAATTTGGTTTTTTGAGTGCTGTGGTAGATAGTGAAACATTTTGGTTTTCAGGTATTGTATTAGGGATACTAAATCTTACACAAAGGTGTTACAAAATTCTTGTATATGGGCTTTTTTTAAAAGATTTATTTTATTTATTTGCAAGTCAGAGTTACAAGGGGTGGGGGGCTTCTATCCACTGGTTCGCTTCCCAATTGGCTGCAATGGCCGAAGCTGCACTGATCCAAACGCAGGAGCCAGGTGCTTCTTCCAGGTCTCCCATATGGGTGCAGGGACCCAAGGACTTGGGTCATCTTCTATTGCTTTTCCAGGCCACAGCAGAGAGCTGGATTGGAAGTGGAACAGCTGGGACTTGAACCAGCGCCCATATGGGATGCTGGTGCTTCAGGCCAGGGCTTTAACCCACTGTGCCACAGTGCCGGCCCCTGCTTTTTTAAAAAGATTCATTTATTTATTTGAAAGTGATGCAGGGAGAGAGTGAGAGAATGAGAGAGAGAGAGAGAGGGAGAGAGAATTCGACCTTCCATTCACTAATTTCACTCCCCCAAATGCCTAAAACAGCTAGGGCAGGAGCCAGGGGCCAAGAATTCAATCCAGGTCTCTCATGTGGATGGCATGTCCCTAACTACTTGAGCCATCCTCTGCAGCCTCCTAAGGGTGTGCATTAGCAAAAAGCTGAATTGGAAATGCAGGCAAGACTCAATCCCAAGCAAGTATGGAAGTTCCAAGCGGTGGCTTAATCTGCTGCACCACAACACCTGTCGTGTCTTGTTTTGACCAATGTCTTCAATTTCCTCCATCTCTTAGCTCCGGTAACCACTCTGGTTCTGTGTACTTGGGTTTTTTAGGATCTACATTTTAATGAGATCATGCAGCATTTTTATTTGCTTTCTGCACATAATGCAGTAGACTCAAGGTTCACCTATATTATCACAAACAATAGGATTATGCTTTTTAAAGTCTGAATAATATCAGTGAATTCACAAAATATATGAACAAAATTAGAAAATGCATAAACAGAAAAATAAAGCAAACAGAGGTTCTTGACCTGAAGATACAATAGATGAAGTGAAAAATGCCATAGAGGATGTCAGTAGCAGACACAATCAAGCAGATGAGGGACTTTATCAACTTACGCACATGTCATCTGAAAAGATGTCACGCATTTCCATGCAGGCGTATAGGCACAAACTCGTACACCACAGCTGTAGTCCATATGAGCATCTGAGTCGCAAAAAAGACTGCACTGTGATTTCAGTTTCTCAACTTTTGATATTTTGTTTTATCTTTCTAGTTTTTCTTCCACATAGTTTCCCAAATATTTCAGGAACATAGATTTTAGCAGTTTTTGGAATTTAAATTTTTATTAATAACACTTGTACCTGTTTTGGGCTACAGTGAGATATTTCAATACATGTATACACTGTGTACTGATCAAGTCAAGGAAATCAACATTTCCCTTCTTTGGCTCTATGACTGGAGGCTCAGAGCCCCTGTCTTGTTCGTAACACATATACCAGGTTATTCTGAACTGTCATCACTCCCCTATGCTGTGTACTCTAGGAACTTATTCCTTCTATCTGACTCTAATTTGAGTCCCAAATTCAGTTCTTAATCTGTATACCCATATGCTACACACACATACAAGTATATATGCACACACAAACACACTAGACTTATGTGAATGTATACACTCACATGTATATGAGAATATATGTGCACATCTGTGTTTATGTAGTCTTTTTTTTTTTTGACAGGCAGAGTGGACAGTGAGAGAGAGAGAGACAGAGAGAAAGGTCTTCCTTTACTGTTGGTTCACCCTCCAATGGCCGCTGCGGCCGGCGCGCTGATCCGAAGGCAGGAGCCAGGTGCTTCTCCTGGTCTCCCATGGGGTGCAGGGCCCAAGGACTTGGGCCATCCTCCACTGCACTCCCGGGCCATAGCAGAGAGCTGGCCTGGAAGAGGGGTTTATGTAGTCTTATACAAGCAGATCTAAAATTATTGGAACTAAATTTTCAAAAAGTATAATTAACTCATATTCTTTGTTTCATTTGCTACTTGTGACCTTTTTTTGAATATCTTTACTTTTTACAGTTGTGGTTGTTCTTATGAGTGGTGGTGGATGTGTGTGTGTGTGTGTGTGTGTACATAAATTGGCAGCATGATAAGCTTTCACAAAGTGAACGTAAGTGTGTAGCCAACACTCTAAGATCCTGTTACCAGCATCCTGGACGTCATTATCTCATGTTCCACAGGCACTAACAGGGTTGCACTGAAAGAATAACTTGACTTCCAGCAACACAAATTAGCTGTGCTTGTTTTTGAACTTGATATAAATGAAATTCTGTAGGATATATCCTTTTGCATCAGGCCCTGTTTTGTCATCACTACGTTGTTGAGATCCATTTGTTTGTGTTGTGCATCGTGGTTACTTCTTTCATTGTCATTAAGGATGGGCTAGTGTATGAATATGTCTCAGTGTATTCACCTATTTAGAGGTGATACATCTCTGCATAATTTCCAGTTTGGCGCTATTGTCAGTGCTTCTGTAGACATTCTTATCTGTACAGTTTGGTATATATTTTCTCGTTTCACACCTACCTAAAATGGGAATTGTCGCTTCTTAGGGTATAATACTGTATGCTCCACTTTTGTCAATATAGCCTTATAATTTTCCAAAGCAATGATTCTCGTCCAGTCTTACCCACAGCGTATGAGGGAGCTTGTTCATCTAAAGAAGCTGGGAACATCTTGTCGTAGGTGACTTTAGAAAGAGCATAGCCACTGGCAAAAACGTTTCTACTCTTCTGCACAATTAATGAAATACAGTGGAAAATATAGTCCCACTTTTTGCTTATGGGGAAAAGTATTATTTAGTCAAATATCTTCATATAAAAATCACAGACATGGGATGAAGGACAGGGCACAACAGAAGCTCTGTTTCGTCAGAATCCACCTTTGAGATTCAGTGGCCCAAGTCCTTTCTGGTTTTAACAAGCTGAACCACCCCAGTAATGCTGCCGTTCTTTCTTTTCCCTTGTCTACTGCAGAACCAAAGTCACGGGAAACTTGGTAGAATTAATTGGTTCCTCATATTTTTGAAACAGAAACATTCGATCTTTCTTTTCTACATGTGGCTTCTTTACAAAAAAATTGTCTCTACAGTGAAACCAGTGAATTCTAGCTTAAAGCCTTCACTGGCTAGAGCAGTTTTCTCTTTAAATATGACCTTTTACTTCTAAATAATGGAAGTTAATTCGCCTTGGTTTTATTTTATCACATTGTTCCGGGGTTAATTCCTGAGGACTTTGATGCCTCTAGAGACTGGTAGATTAACATCCAGACAGCAGCTCGCCTTGCTCTGCATGACTGCTTGGTTATTCTTTTCGCATTTTTTAAAAATAAGGTGAACTTTCATACCACCAAATGAATGAGAATTAAATTCCCATGGAAAACTCTACTTCATTCTTTTGGTTTGTTTTGCAGTCTTTACTCCTCATTCCCAAGAAAGATTGAAAAAATGTTTCATGTGCAGATGTCACGTGCCCGCCTCTTTCTGCTGATCTTCACTAACTTAATACTATTTCTTTCTTTTTCCTTTTTGTTTGTTAAAGATTTACTTATTTATTTGAAAGGCAGGGTTACAGAGAGGCAGAGGCAGAGAGAGAGAGAAGGCTCTTCCATCTGCTAGTTCACTCCCCAGATGGCATCAATTGGCTGGAGCTGCACTGGTCCCAAACCAGGAGCCAGGAGCTTCTTCTGTGTCTCTCTTCTGCATCTCCCACGCAGGTGCAGGGGACCTGGGCCATCTTCTACTGCTTTCCCAGACCATAACAGAGAGCTGGATCGGAAGTGGAGTAGCCGGGTCTTGAACTGGTATCCATATGGGATGCCGGCACTGTATGCCACAGCTTTACCTGCCACACCACAGGCCAGCCCCAACTTAATGCCGTTTCAGTGGAATTCCTGAGGAGAGTTTAACTAGTAGTGCATGCCTTCATTGTGTCAAAAGGAAGGATTTTGAAGACTGTCAGTGACAGCTGCAGTGGCTATCAAGAGATCATGAATGCATTTGTTCCTCTCTTCTGAGACAGAAAATAAGGGCTTGTCTTAGCTTGTCAATTGTTACTAAAAATAGCTGACATTACAGTACTTCTGATGGAGGATTTTAGGGATAATCAATAAGATAATTTTATCCTAGAGCAGTAGGAAGCCTTAGGAAAGTGCTTGTATGGTTCACCACCTTTAAGCACTTAAGGTAGAATCATCCCCATTAGACAGCATTCAAAGTGTGTTGCAGATTGAACAGGAATCAGTTTGGGATCATTGGAGTAGAGACTGCCGATAATAAACTACTAAGGACAAAGCTCTCTGGGATTCTGCCTCATTATGTTACAAATTCTATTTCTGTCTCAGGTGAACTTTTCTCTTTCCAATAATATGGGAGATTTAAGAGGCAGATTATGAGTACTAACACGTAAGATACTCTCATAGACAGCAGGTTTGAGTAATTTGATGCATCTTCTCTGGGAAACAATTTGTCAAGAGCAATAAAAGTGTTTTTAATGTTTATCCACTAATTTGCTTGTGATAATCTGTGCTTAGATGATCTGAAACAGGTACAAAGGTATTTGATGTAATTTGATTTATGAAAGGAATAAATGGAAATCTTGATATCTAATTATAGGATAATGGTTTAGTTAATTTTGTTACAACCATATGATGGAATAGATTGCAGTGATTAAAATTATGTTTTGAAGTCCATACTTTATGGCATAGGAATTAATTTTAATATGATATTGAGCAATTACAGCAAGTAATACAATTTGAGAATCAAGTTTTACAAAAACTATATATACACACATAAATAAGTGTAAGTAATGGAAAAGTTTTATTTTCTCCTTAATGTTTTTTGCTTTTCCATATTTTGTATAATTGATATTAATATATTTTGGGTATATACAAAGAACGAGTAGGAGATAGGATAAAGTCTGTTTTCTTTGTCTATGCAATCATTTTATGAGAGAATATTGACTTAACACCTGGTTTTTTATGCTCATTATCACATTTAGACTCCCTCTTCCAAGGCTCTGCAACATTACTGTTATCTTAATGGATAAAGGACTTGAAGGAACCCGTGTCACATTTATTAGATATTCACATTATGCTAATACCTAGTTCAAGTCCTTTTTTCAAAATTTTTATTAACATAAAGAGAACAGATTTCATGCATTTTATGGGCACACTTCTAAGAAAATAACCGTACTTCTCTCCCTCCCCATCCATCCCTCAAGCCCCTACTTCTCTTCTCTTCTTTTCTTTTTCCCTACTTTTGCACACATAATTTAGTTCACTCTATTATCACAGGTTTAATTCAGCAGTAGCCATAATACACAACAAGTAAAAAGTGGGAAGGCCACAGTGCCACAGGACTATAAACAAGGGCCAACAATGACCATCATATCACAAGATGTCCATTACATTCACTATACATTTTTTCATATTCTATATGAACTTCCACATATCAAAGAAAACATACACAATTTATTGTCTTGGATCTGACAAATTTTACTAAGTATAATGGTTTCCAGGTGCATCCATTTTGCTGCAAAAGATGAGATTCCATTCTTTTTTATGGCTGAGTAGTATTCCATAGTGTATATACATCAAGTTTTCTTTATTTAGTCATCAGGTGATGGACATCTGGGTTGATTCCATATCTGAACTATTGTGAATTGAGCTGTGATAAACACGGGGATACAGATAACACTTTCATATGCTGATTTCATTTACTTTGGGGGTAAATTCCCAGGAGTAGGAGGGCTGGGTCATATGGTAGATCTATTTTCAGATTTCTGAGGAATCCCCATTCTGTCTTCTATAAGGGTTTCACTAGTTGACGTTCCCACCAACAGTATGTTAGGATACCTTTTCCCCACATCCTCACCAGCATTTATTGTTTTTTGATTTTGGAGTGGTAACCCTTTTAACTGGCGTGAGGTGAAATCTCATTGTGGCTTTTATTTAGATTTCCCTGATGGTTAATAATCCTGAGTATTTTTTCATGTGTCTGTTGACCATTTGTATTTAATACTTTGAGAAATGCTTATTCATGTCAATTGCCCATTTCCTAATTAGGTTGTTTAATTTATTGTGAGTTTTTTAGCTCTTTATAGATTCTTCATATTACTCCTTTATCAATAGTTGCATAGTTTCCAAATATTTTCTCCCATTCTGTGGGTTGCCTTTTCACATTGTTTAGTGTTTCCTTTGTAATGTGGAAGCTTCTTAGTTTGATGCAATCCCATCTATTTTTTGTTTTATTTCCATTGCTTCTGGAATCTTTCTCAAGAACACATTGCCTATGAGAATGTCTTGCAGAGTGTCCCCAATGTTTTCTTCTAATAATTTGATGGTATTGGATGATAGATTTAGATTCTTGGTTTGATTTTTGCATAAGGTGTAAAGTATGGGTTTTTTTTTCAATTTCTGAATGTGTAGATCCAATTTTCCCAACATCATATGTTGAACAGACTCTTTGTTCTCCAGGGATAGATTTTAGCACATTTGTCAATGATTAGTAAGTTGTAGATGTGTAGATTAGTTTTAGGAGTTTTTATTCTGTTCCATTGGTGTACCTGTCTATTTTTGTGCCAGAATCAAGCTGTTTTGATTATAAATGCCCTGTAGTATGTCATAAAATGTGGTATTGTGTTGTCTCTGGTTTGATTTTTGTTGCTGTAGATTGCTTTAGCTATTTGTGGTCTCTCATGTTTCCGTATCAATTTTAGCATAGTTTTTTTCTATATCTAAGAAGAATGTTGATGACATTTTGATTGAAATTACACGAGAATGTAAACTGTTTTGGGGAGTATGAACAGTTTGATGACATTAATTCTTACAATCCATAAACATAAAAGATTTTTCAAATTTTTGTTCCTTCTATTTCTCTCTTTAATTTTTTTTAAATTTTTGTTGTAGACATCTTTCACATTCTTGATTAAATTTATTCCAAGGTATTTAAATTTTTTGTCACTATTTTTAATGTTAATATTGTTAATAAATTGTTTGTCAGCCATTTGTATAAACAAAGGCTATTGACTTTTGTGTGTTGATTTTATATTTTGAAACTTTACCAAGCTCTTATGAGTCCAGTGTTCTCTTAGTACAGTCTTTTAGTTTCTCTCTATATAGGATCATGTCATCTGCAAATAGTTTTTTTTTTTTTTTAATTTGAGAGGTAGAGTTACAGACAGTGAGAGGGAGAAACAGAGAGAAAGGTCCTCATTCCGTTGGTTCACTCCCCAGAGGGCCACAACGGCTGGAGCTGTGCTGATCTGAAGCCAGGAGTCAGGAGCTTCCCCAGTCTCCCACACTGGTGCAGGGACCCAATGACTTGAGCCATCTTCTTACTACTTTCTCAGGCCATAGCAGAGAGCTGGATTGAAAGAGGAGCAGCCGGGACTAGAACTGGCACCCACATGGGATGCTGGCACCACAAGTGGAGGATTAACTCACTGCACCACTGCGTCAGCCCTGTCATATATAAAAAGGGATAATTTGACTTATTCTTTCCAGTTTGTATCCTTTTGATTATTCTTCTTGCCCAATAGCTCTGGATAAACTTCTAGAACTATATTGGATAGCAATGGTGACAGTGAACATTCTTGTCTGGCTCCGGATCTCAGTGGAAATGCATCCAACTTTTCACCATTCAATAAGATGCTGACTGTGTGCATGTCATAAATTTGCTTAAGGTTTTTTTTTTTTATCATGAAAGGATTTTGTATTTTAGCAGATGCTTTTTCTGCATCTATTGAGAAAATCATATTTCTTTTATTCTTCAATTTGTTTTGTGATGTAACATATTTATTGATTTTTGTATGTTGAACCATCCGGATTTACCAAGGATAAATCCCTCTTGGTCCAGGTGAATGATCTTTCTGATGTGTTGTTGGATTTAACTAGCTCATATTTTGTTGATGATTCAGGGATATTGATCTATAGTTATCTTTTTTGTATCTTATTCTGGTTTGGAATTTAAGATAATTCTGGTTTCATGAAAGGAGTTTGGGAAGATTCCCTCCCTTTCAATTGTTCTAAATAGTTTGAGAAAAATTGGAATTAGTTATTCCTTAAATGTCTGGTAGAGCTCAGCAGTGAAGCAATCCAGTCCCAGGCTGTTCTTTGTTGGGAAGGTCTTTATCCCTGATTCAAGTCTGTCTTTGTATTAGTCAGTTTAGATTTTCTGTCTTCATGACTCAGTTTTAGTAAATTGTATATATCTAGAAATCTGTCTATTTCTTCTAGATTTTCCAATTTGTTGGCATACAGCTGTCTGTAGTAACTCTAGATCATTCTTTTTATTTCTGTAGTATCCATTGTAATGTCTTTTTTGGATCTCTGATTTTATTAATTTAGGTCTTCTCTTCTACCCCAACCCCCCTTTTTCTTGGTTAGTTAGCCCAATGGTGTATCAGTTTGTTTATTTTTTTAAAAAACCAACTTTCATTTCACTGATATTCTCTGTAATTTTTTTCTAATTTTGTTTATTTTTCTCTAATTTTAGTTATTTCTTTCCTCCTACTAAGTTGGGGTTTGGTTCTTGTTTTTCTTGGTGCTCAAGGTGAATTGTTAGGTCATTTATTTAATGTCTTTCCAATCTCTTGATTTGGGCACTATAAACTCCCCCTCTTAACACTGCTTTTGTTGTGCCCCATATGTTTTTATATGTTGTGTTGTCATCTTCATTCATTTCTAAGAATTGTTTATTTCTCTTTTAATTTCTTCTGTGACCTACTGTTAATTCAGGAGCATGTTATTCAAGCTCCATTTGTTTGCATGTTTTCTAGAGTTACTTATGTTGTTAATTTCCAGCTTCATTCTATTGTTTTCAGAAAAGCTAAATGGCATGATTTCAATTTTTTTTTTTAATTTCTTGAGACTTACTTTATGTCCTAACATATGGTCTATCTTAGAGGAAGTTCCTTGCACTGATGAGAAGAATGTGTATTCTGCAACTGTGGGGTGAAATATTCTATCGATTTCTATTAGATCCTTTTGGTTCATAGTATAGATTAGCTCTGTTGTTTATTGATTTTTTAAATATAGTTGATATGTCCATTGATGAAACTGGATTGTTGAAGTCCCCCATTATTATTGTATTGGAGTCTGTCTCTCCTTTTAGGTCCACTAACATTTGTTTTTAATAGCCTAGTGCCTTGGCTTTGAGTGCACATACATTTAATATAGTCACATCTTCCTAATGAATTGATCCCTTAATCATAATATAATGCCCTTGTCTCTTTTAACAGATTTTGTTTAAAAGTCTATTTTGTCCAATATTAGGATGGTTACATCTGCTCTTTTTTGCTTTCCATGAGCATGGACTATCTTTTTCCATCTTTTCACTCAGTGTGTGTATATCTTTGTTGGTGAGGTGTGTTTCTTGTAGGCAGCAAATATATGTGTCTTGTTTTTTAATCCTTTCATCCAATCCATGTCTTTAAATTGTAGGCCATTTACATTCAAGGTTATTGTTGATAATTAATGACTTGTTCCTACCATTTTTCCATAAATATTACTATTGTTGTCTTTGGATTTCCTGTGTACTTTCACTAGGAAATTGTCTGCCTTTGCTTCTTTCCTAATGATGAATATTTTCTCTGTTTCTGTGTATAGCACATCCTTAAGTATCATTTGTAAGGTTGGATGAGTGGTGATAAATTTTTTCAATCTCTTTTGGAAGGTCTTTATTTCACCTTCATTTGTATATGAGAGTTTTACTTTGCCGGTTACAGTGTTCTGGGTTGACAGTATTTTTTTAGGACTTGAATTATATTTCTCCATTCTCTCCTAGCCTGTAGGGTTTTTGATGAGAAAACTGCTGTTAGTCTAATTGGAGGCCCTCTAACAGTAACTGGTGTTCCTCTCATGTATGTTTTAAAATCTTTTCTTTATGTTTTACTTTTGAAATTTTGGATATAATATGTTATAGTGAGGATCTTTTCTGATCATGTCTATTAGGAGTTCTTTTCATACACGAGAACTTTTAAGATGGATTTCCCTTAAGAAACAGTAATGGGATATAAACATTTTATCAAAGAATACCGTGTGTGTTTACTAACATATTCAATTATCCAATCCCCTTGTTGAAACTGAAATGAAAATGCTTCGAAATTTGGACAAATTTTCAGTGAAATAGTGGCTGTTTTGTTTGGTAATGGGACATTAGTGGTTTCCTAATGAGTAAACCATAGATTTGATTAATTGAATTTAAGTAAATTTTAGAAACCAGTATTTATACTTTTAATATTAAGCCAAGAACCAGAAAACACCAGAGGATACCATATTTTATCCTTTTTTCCTCATTGAGCTTTATTTAGTAGCATGGCTTAACAACTGGAGCTTAAGCAATTTGGTCTTTGCTAGAAATTTGTTGATAGAACTTGAGAAAATCCCTTAAAATTTATGAGATATATGTACCTTCTCTGTAAAATGGGTATTGGACTAAGAACTGTGAGATTTTTCAAATTGTGCCAAAATAGAAACTCCAGGGAAACAGGAACCTTAGAGTGTTTGCTCCTGGGTCTGGAGAACTTGCATAGTGCTAGGCACACATAACCAGTGCTGTTTAACTGTGAGTTCAATGAATGAACGTGTGCTGTGGAAACCTGCTTCCTGGACGACAGAGCTTGTCCCAGCATAATTCTGCCTGTGTCTGTTTTATAGGCTGCACGTAAACAGCCTTCTATGCTTGGTTTGGTCTTTGGGTTTACTTGGTGGGAAAGCTAGCCATCACTTACCCTAAGAAAGCAGAGATAACATGATCATATGAGGGTATTAAAAGATTTGTGGAAAATGTAATTAAAAGATGGAGTTATTTTGATGTAAAATTTTTTGGAAATCCACGCATATCAGAGGTCTCTAAAGAGTTCATGGAAAATGTATGTTATGAAACATCTATGAATGGATTTCAGGTTTTTTGTACCAAAATAAACTTTCCATTCTATACTTCCATGAACTTTTTGAATTACTCTGGTATTTGTGTTTTATAGGAAAGGACATCTGGTGTAGAGGTTAAGATGCAAGTTGGGACACTGCATCCCATATGGAAATGCCTAGGTTTGGGTCCCAGCTCTGCTTCCAATTCCAGCTTCCTGCTAATGAGCACCATGGGAAGTAGCAGACGATGGCTCAAGTACTTGAGTCCCTGCTACCCATGTGGGATAGTTACATTGAGTTCCTGGTTTCGGGCTTCTATCTAGCACAATATCAGTTGTTACAGGCATTTGGAGAGTGAACTAGTGGATGGGAGATCTCCATCTCTCTCACTCTCTCTGCTTTTCAAATAACAGTAAACAAGTAAATAAAAATTTTAGTGTTTTACTAAAATTTTTCTAATCGCAGCATTGAGGTTCAGTTTTTGGAGCCTGAGGATTATCTGTTACCTCTCAATCTTGGATTTTATGAATATCATAAGTAATAGAAAAATATTTCATTTACCAGACCAAGGCATTCATTGGTTTTCAGGGTTTGTTTGCAGAATTGGCAAAGATGATTCCTTATGCATTGCCATAGCTCTTCCAAAGAGAAAATTTATTGCTCATCTTAATTAAAAATTTACTTTATTAGCATTCTGACATGAGGATGAAATAAATAATCAGCTATGGAGATAAACATAAGTCATTTAAACCTGAATGTTTTTACTGAAATGTAATTTCAGTAAATTGTAACTATGAGACACACATTAGAGAATTTATACACAAGAGATTAGATATGAAATCCAAGGCAGAGTATATTAAAATGGAGACAAAAGGCCAGGTATGAGAGTTATTCTGAATGACAGTTTTATTCTGTCACTTAAAATTAAAATTTTCTTTGCTTATGATGGTTATTAGTGCCTTCATTTCCAGACTGAATGGCATTGTATTTGTATTTCTGTCACAATCACACCATGTCAGATACATACTCTATGTGAGGATGGAGAGGGAGTTTGCCATTTTATAGCATCTGGACATAAGGCTATACCATCAATCAAAATAAATAATATCCTAAGTGGAGTGAACCAACAAAGAAAGATGCACTAGAAATGGAATATAAATCCTCCTTTCATATGCCAATTACAAGATAATATTGCAGACACTGGAATATTTCATTTGCAATATGAATCCCAGAAGAAATAATTAAAGGATATAAAATGACTATTACCAAAATGAATCTAAAACAATAAAAGTTCTCTATTGTAAATGGCTGGAAACTGACAGTGCATTTCCTCATCAAGCTATTCAGTGTTAAGGCTTATGGTTGATACTTCAAAAGATTTGTGGGAAAATGAAGTTAAAAGATAACTTTATTTTGGTTCAAAAATGTTGAAATCAGTGTTTTTCAATAATACATGTTTTTTATGTACTTTTGGAAGAAAGTATGTGTGGATTTCTAAATTTTTTTTACCAAAATGAACATTATTTAATTCAATTTTCCATGAACTTTTTGAAGTACCCTCATGTGTATATATATATTTATTATTTTTGACTTTCCTAGAGCTAATTTCATTTTTAACTTGAGAAAAACATTAATATTCTCCACTGCTTAATATACCTACAGATTCATATTGATATATAATTCTCTTAATTCTGTCTGTATCAAACAGCCCAGGTGAGACTACAGATGTAGAAAGTGCAATACGGGAATTGCTTTTGCAGAGAGCTGATGCAACAATAAACTCTGTAAGAACACACATGTTCGGCCGGCGCCAGGGCTCACTAGGTTAATCCTCTGCCTTGCGGCGCCGGCACACGGGGTTCTAGTCCCGGTCGGGGCGCCGGATTCTGTCCCGGTTGCCCCTCTTCTAGGCCAGCTCTCTGCTGTGGCCAGGGAGTGCAGTGGAGGATGGCCCAAGTGCTCCTGCCATCGGATCAGCGCGGTGCGCTGGCTGCGGTGGCCATTGGAGGGTGAACCAATGGCAAAGGAAGACCTTTCTCTCTCTCTCTCTCTCTCACTGCCCACTCTGCCTGTCAAAAAAAAAAAAAAAAAAAAAAAAAAAGAACACACATGTTCAACAAGGAGACAAAATAAAAGCTATTTATTCAGCACTCGCTGTGTGCCAGGCTGAAGCAGCCTAAACTCATGTCCTTTCATTTAATTCCTGTGCTGAGCCTACGATAGACACTGCATCATTGTCCGCGTTTCACAGACGCGGTTCTGGGAGATTAAGTAACTTGCTCTGGGTTTTGGAGGGTGCAAGTGATAGATCTGAATCCAGACTCACATCCTCTTAGGCTGATCTTTATGCTACCCCTCCGTCACACCTGAGGACTCGGAGGCAGCACGTGTTCCCTAATTACCTTAGCCACGTCCCTGTCACAGCATATTTTTCATTGTTTTTTAATTGTCCTTTTATTGTGAATTTCCTTGGCTTCTGTGTTGGCTCCTTTAAAGCAAAGACAGTGTGTTATTCTTTTTAGTTCCAGGGATTTAACATAGCAGTGAAACCCATAGCAGAAACTCAATAAGTGTCCACAGATGACTAATTTTGTACAAAACCACTAAAGGTAATATATTAAAGAATATTAAATTATTATGCAAAATAACTAATGTGGACCAAAGCACCTATTGCTTCTAGAGTTATTAGGCATTCCTTTCCTCAAAGATGAAATTTGTTTCAGAAAGGTAAGTGAGTTGGCAGCTGCTGCCTCCAGGAATTTGAGGGGTATGAAAATAAAAACCCACGGACGTAATTAAGTGATATGAAATACTGTGTACAATGTTAGGAAACCTTTAGAGAAGGGATACTGAAGTTATAACTTAATTAATGGTTTTTAAATTTAAGTGAGACCGTCTTACCCATAGTGAGGCAACCAGTGTGCCATTGACAGTGGGTCCAAAAATGAAAGAAGCAGTCAAGGGAATATTTCAAGCCTCAGGTAATTTTTTAGAGGTTAAAGTGCAATTAAGCACAGGAAAGGAAAGTGTTTTATGCTAAACATTATGTGAGGGAAAATCAACTTAGTCAGCTTCGAGGGATCTAAGTCCTATCGGAGAAGAACATTTCTGATGAGAGGGAGTCGTTCACCAAGGGAGCTGGAGGATTCTAAATGAGTGGGCACGTACTTCTTCTTCTTCTTCTTCTTTTTTTTTTTTTTTTTTTTTTTTTGACAGGCAGAGTGGACAGTGAGAGAGAGACAGAGAGAAAGGTCTTCCTTTGCCGTTGGTTCACCCTCCAATGGCTGCCACAGCTGGCGCACCGCACTGATCCGATGGCAGGAGCCAGGTGCTTCTCCTGGTCTCCCATGGGGTGCAGGGCCCAAGCACCTGGGCCATCCTCCACTGCACTCCCTGGCCACAGCAGAGAGCTGGCCTGGAAGAGGAGCAACCGGGACAGAATCCGGCACCCCAACCGGGACTAGAACCCAGTGTGCCGGCGCCACAGGCGGAGGATTAGCCTAGTGAGCTGCGGCGCCGGCCGGGCACGTACTTCTTTAATGTGGATGATGCAGACGTCTGTAATCCACCTGGCTCCATGGTGTTCTGATTAAATGTGACTGTCATGTCCATTTTCATTTGGGTCTTTAGCTGCCCCGTTGGGAGCCACAGCCAAGAAAAGCTCTCTGCTCCTTTCCCTGTAACCACGATTCTACTGGTGCTCACTGTTGTCAAGGATGTCCAGAGCTTGCATTCTGCTACCGCCCTTAGAGATCTGGAGGAGCCGGGACAGCACTGTGGCGTAGCGGGTAAAGACGCCGCCTGCAGTGCCGGCACCCCATATGGGTGCAGTTTGAGTCCCAGCTGCTCCACTTCCAATCCAGCTCTCTGCTATAGCCTGGGAAAGCAGTGGAGGATGGCCCAAGTCCTTGGGCCTCTGCACCTGAATAGGAGACCTAGACGAGGCTCCTGATGCCTGGCTTTGGGTTGGCCCAGCTCCAGCCATTGCGGCCACTTGGGGAGTGAACCAGCAGATGGAAGATTCTCTCTCTCTCTCTCTCTCTCTCTGCTTCTCCTTCTCTCTCTGTGTTAACTCTGACTTCCAAGTAAATAAATAAATATTAAAAAAGAAAGAAATCTGGAGGAGCCAAAGATGGCTCAGCAAGGACTCCTGCAAACTAATGCTGACATACCTGGGTGCAGCACACCCTTTCCTGGACCTTTGCCAGGAATGAATGTGTTTGTAGGAGGAAAATCGTTCAGCGTAACTAAAACACCTCTGGAATGGAGTTATATCAACCAGCTAACATGTCAAGCTGTCCCAGAGGGCTTCTGTTGATTTTGCTTTCTGACACCTGGCTGATATGACTCCACTCCCAATGTGGCCTAAACACCACAGTTCTGAATTTGGATTCAGTTATGAAAAAATCGGCAAGAGTTGAGTGAAGGCTGTTGCCCTGTTTTCCTTAGCTCTTTGATGAAATGACATAAGACTTTCTCCTGATACCCTTCTTGACCCCTACCGCTGGTGGGGAGCCCCTTCTTCTGAAAGCAGTTGCCATGGTGTTGTGTCCTAATGGTGCAAGTCAGCACATCTCAGGGGATTCTCGCTCCCAGAGCAGAGCTGGGTCTTGTCAACATTGCCTGCCCAGCTCCTCCACGGGGTGCAGCAGACATAGTCCCCATCAATAAATATTTGTCGGACGATGGACGAGCTCTCTTTTCTTTTTTCTTTTTTAAGTGAAATCTCTCCCTCTTGCTTACCTACCTCTCGCTTTTCTTCAGGTCCTCTCCATCTGCCCCAAGGACATGAGAGCGGATATCTGTGTCCACCTGAACAGGAAGGTCTTCAATGAGCACCCTGCATTCCGACTGGCCAGCGACGGGTGTCTGCGCGCCCTGGCGGTGGAGTTCCAGACCATCCACTGCGCTCCCGGCGATCTCATTTACCACGCCGGGGAAAGCGTGGACGCCCTGTGCTTCGTCGTGTCGGGATCCTTGGAAGTCATCCAGGATGACGAGGTGGTGGCTATTTTAGGTACTGTGAACTTTCCTCATGTAGTAGCGAAAGGGATGTTGCTTCTCAGCTTTTGGAACAGAAGTCTGTTCCGATGGCTTTGGCAGTAGGGTCACGAATGGGATGATGTAGGAAAACAGCGTGCGGGATGACTGTCAGGGGAATAACCTATGGTGTTAGCTCCAGGGGGCAGAGGAGCCTGTTTAATCCACCCTTCCCTTTGGAGAGAGGCCCTCTCGGAAGCCCAGAAGAGCTAAGTGACCTGCCTGGGTAGTGAGTGAGTGAGTTAGGGTCTGAGCACAAATGCCTGACTACAGTGTGTCTTTTTCTCATCACTGTGGACCTAAGTAATGAGCTTATTAGGAGCAATAAGAGCCACTGAGTCTTCCCCATTATATGACTGTGATCATAACACAAGTAAATGCAACTGAGGCTGACAAAGTTGATTCTGTTCATCCATATTCGTACATCAGGGAATTATTTGGCTCATGGTAAGTCCATCCTAAAATTCAGAGACCCGGGAGGTAGTTGTACTCAGAATAAGGACAAGGCAGTGACAATGCATGTAATGATGATTCTCTAAAAATGTGTATTTGTGGGTCGTTTAAGATATATGAATATCATGCTAAAAATTACACAAATTGCTTAATGACCCTTAAGATCATTTTCTGCTCAGATTTCTGCAGCAGGTTCTTAAATTCCATGTAGAAAGAAAAGGAAGAAATAATGAAGTCAGAAGAGAACCATCCATTATTTTTTTCTTGGGTAAAATAAGTTAGAATTGCAGGATGTCTTCTCCATTTTGATCACATTTTTCATGGCTTGTGTCTCATGAAAAATGAGCTCAATTTTTAAACTATTGGATTTTTAGCCACCGAGGTCAACCTACCATGGCTTGAATGCCACTTACTCTTTTAAGTAAAAGAGTGACTGATGGATTTTTGAAACTGCAAAAGCAAAATCCAACAGAAAAATGAAAAACTGATTTCAAAAAGCACAATTACTTGGAAAAGACAGAATTGAGAATCCAGAAGAAATGACCCTTCACAGGAAAACAGGTTCTCTAAAAATTGTGAGTTATAGAAAATGGTTCAGGGTTGCTATTGACAAAACATCACGGTTTATAAGCCTTTATTTAACTCTTATAAATAATATTGCTGTTATAAATTCTGTTTTTTAAAGATTTATTTATATATTTGAAAGTCAAAATTAGACACACACACACACGGAAAGAGAAAGAGATCTTCCATCCACTGGTTCACTCTCTAATGGCCACAATGGCTAGGGCTGGGTGAAGCCAAAGCCCAGAGTGAGGAGCTTCATCTGTGTCTCCTGTGTGGGTGCAGGGACCCAAGCTCTTGGGCCATCTTCCGTTGCTTTCTCAGGAGCATTAGCAAGGAACTAGCTTGGAGGTAGAGCAGCCAGGACATGAGCCAGCGTTCATATAGGATGCTGGCATCTCAAACAGCAGCTTTACCCACTATGTCAAAACTCCAGCCCCAAATTTCTATTTCTATTTTTTTTTTTTTGCAAGAAAAATACAACGCTGGGTGTGGCTAGTGCTAGTTAGTGCTTGTTCTGCTTTATTTACTATAGTATAAGAGAGTTAATCCTTCATAAAAATACACATTTTACCAGAGCAGTCTATACCACAAGCATTCTTAGTTGCTTAAAGAAGAGAATGAGGCCGGCGCCGCGGCTCAATAGGCTAATCCTCTGCCTTGCGGCGCTGGCACACCGGGTTCTAGTCCCAGTTGGGGTGCCGGATTCTGTCCCAGTTGCCCCTCTTCCAGGCCAGCTCTCTGCTGTGGCCAGGGAGTGCAGTGGAGGATGGCCCAAGTGCTTGGGCCCTGCACCCCATGGGAGACCAGGAGAAGTACCTGGCTCCTGCCATCGGATTGGCGCACTGTGCTGCCGCAGCAGCCATTGGAGGGTGAACCAACAGGAAAGGAAGACCTTTCTCTCTGTCTCTCTCTCACTGTAGACTCTGCCTGTCAAAAAAAAAAAAAAAAAAAAAAAAAAAAAGAAGAAGAAGAGAATGAAACATGAATTACAAGCAGATGCGTTTTCTTTTCCTGAATGTGTCTGCCAACGGGGGGTTGGTGGGGGGGGGAGAACAGGCGTCAGAGATACTACATGAACGTGCGCGTTGCTGAGATGAGCTGTGGGCTCCTTGCCGTATGCTTTGCCCCATTTTCTTCATTGCAGCTTCCCCTTGGTAACTCCCTTTGCAGAGAAGGTTGGAGAAAGCCTGGAGTACAGTGCCTCTGGGCTGGGTCAGCGCAAATGAGATCATTTGCTCAGCGACACAGACAAAATGCAATTTCCTTTCATTTTAAAATAAAATGGTAGCTGCTTTTGTCCAGTGACACAGTAAAAATGAACGCAAGGCTCCTGAGTGTGGGGCCGCTCTCATCGTCTCTCTGTCACATTTTATCTCTGGGAGTGTGTACTCTCGGTTCTTCATCTCAAAAATCTTTGGACTCAGAGACTTCATATCTTGGTTCAATGGGGCAAATGATATGAACAACTCTCTGGCAGCCTTTCTTCCTTTCTTTTTCCCCCTCCAGGCGTCTAAAAACTCATTCAACAAAAACTCAAGCAAATTCAGATGTTTTCAGATAGTCGAGATAGTTCAAATGTTTTTAAAAAGGAGGAAAACACTAACTTACCAGTGTCACTTCTGTTGTTTGGGTGGTTGTCCATGTCTTTCTTGTTTCCTGTTTTCTTCCTCATGTTCTAGTTTTTGGTAACTTAATGTTCAAATAATTGCAACTGTATGAAAAGTTGCAGAAATGACCAGGATGCAAAGGGTGATGCATGTGTATGTATGTGTTTGTGCATTTATTTATTTATTTGACAGGCAGAGTTAGTGAGAGAGAGAGAGAGTAAGGTCTTCCCTCCATTGGCTCACCCCTCAAATGGCCACCACAGCCGGCGCTGCGCCAATCCGAAGGCAGGAGCCAGGTGCTTCCTCCTGGTCTCTCATGTGGGTACAGAGGCCCAAGCACTTGGGCCATCCTCCACTGCACTCCCGGGCCACGGCAGAGAGCTGTCCTGGAAGAGGGCAATCGGGACTAGAACCTGGCGCCCATATATGATGCCAGCACTGCAGGCAGAGGATTAACCAAGTGAGCCACAGCGCCGGTCCCCTGTGTGCATTTTTAAAACTTAGATTCTACCCCATAGAGTAAGTTGGCTAGGTCTTCTGTACCTTTCTCGACCATTTTGTTTTCTTGATTTGTCCTGTCCTGACAGTGCCATTTAAAGTATCTTATTAATGCATTTTATTTATGTCTCCTTCCTTTTCCTGTGGTTTATGCTTTATAATTTTTGCTGTGTGTCTTTGGTGCACAGATATCATAACTGTTATATCTTCATTGTCAGCAGGAGCTTGTGGTGTTGCAATGTGTCCTCTTCAATGTATTCCATAGTTTTTATCTGTATGCTTTTTCTTTAAAGATTTATTTTATTTATTTAAAAGACAGAGTTACACAAAGAGGTAGAGACACAGAGAGAGAGGTCTTCCATCCACTGGTTCACTCCCCAAATGGCTGCAGTTACTGGAGCTGAGCTGATCTGAAGCCAGGAGCCAAGAGATTTTTCCAGGTCTCCCACGTGGGTGCAGGGGCCCAAGGACCTGGGCCATCCTCTGCTGCTTTCCCAGGCACATCAACAAGGAGCCGGATCAGAAGTAGAGCAGCCGTGACTTGAACTGGCACCCGTATGGGATGCTGGTGCTGCAGATCGGGGCTTTCACCTGCTGCGCCACAGCACTGGCCCCGCCTGTATTCTTGTAAGGGTCAAAATAAATAAATAAATAAATAAATAAGATCCCTAGGTCGGTCACATCTGAGGACAACTCAGAAATATGTGAGCTTGCCTATGCTTGTGTGACAGGAAAAATAAATAGAACTTGGTATCTCATGCTGATTAATTTGTCCGTCGAAAGGTAGAGAAGGGAGGGCATTTTAAAATTAATCAAAATCTCTGAATCTAAAACTAGGTGCAGTGTCGTTGTTTTGGCTCCTTGACTCTAAACAGTCTCTAGATAGGTACCTAATTCTGAAGTTTGTGAAAAGTTCTGAGGAGCTTAGTGAGTTAGTTCGTCGCAGCTAATTATGGAAGGATAAACTATGTAGCCAACAAATGCCTCCTGTCTAACACTGGAGAGTGGCTTCACGGTGTTTCTCTGGATAGGGCAGGTGAGTCTAATTGCGGGTCGTGTCTTCTTCAGTTCTTACACCTCCACCTCTTTCTTGACTTTCCTACTTTTTATGAAATACAATGAATTCCAAATTAGGCCCGTGATGCATACATGTTATTTTATATTCTTTAATGTCTTTTTACTTTTTAGTTCCTACCCTATAATTACTTAATGTGAATGGGGTCCTTGGTGTGGTTGAAATAGCCAGATTACCTCTCCACTGCCTTGACAAGAATATTGTACCTGTCAAAGGATATAAAAATGCTGTTATAGACCTTGTCCTTAAGACGTTGGTTTTGTTGCATTCAGATTTTATGTTTTTTGAGTGTTTGTTGATTGTTAGAATCATAAGATTAGAATTATTAAGCTCTGCGACTTCTGTCCAAAGTCTTTTGATTGTAGTTTCAAATTCCGAAAAGAACTCTACTTATTCATGTAGAGTTTAGATCAGGGAATTAAATTTTACTATGGCACCGGAAGGAGGAAGCATAAGTGATAAAGGATACACAGAAATTAAATGAACTTAAAAACATAATTTTTTGACGTGGTTTAAGATTCCATTTTGATTAGACTCTGTTATTTAAAGCTACATCTTTTGTAGACATCTGTGCATTAGTAAACTTTTTATTTATAATTCTCAAAATTCAGAACCTATTTTTTATTACAAATAGAAAAAAATCTGAGCTCTAAATGAATAATATTTGACTATTTTGAGAATCTGTGAAAATGTGACTTCTACGCTGTGGTTAAGATTTCTTCCTCTGTACTTGTTATTAGAAGTCAAATGCTTCACACTTTACATCCTTAAAAGGGCTTTTCCTGAGTTCCAGAAAATTATTCTCTTTTGCATCCACATCACTGTGTTTCAGGCACTGAACCGTGAAATATTTAGGTTTGGTCTACATTTTATAATGATGAACTTAGTTAATTCAAATATTTTTATAAAACGGAAACCAGTTTTTCTTTTTCAAAAAAAAATGCATGCTCATCTGATTTTGAACTTTCTGAGCTGTGAGTATGACATCATTCAGAAACTTTCAGGGTTCCTCAGCCTGCAGCTTTTTCAGAGAAATTTAAGTTTCTACAGTCCTGTAGTTTAAATTCAGCCTCATGCCCCTCCTGAACACATTTCAGAACTAAGTCTTACTTGTTCCATCTCCTTGGTGTCCCTTGATTGTCCCTTTAATGTCCCTTGCCAAAGCCACTGCTCTTAAAACCTTGTTCCTGAGGCCAGGGAAAGGTGATGAGGAGGGGGGTTAGGGTGGGTGGAAAGGGTGGGCAGAAGTCCGTGCAGTGTTTAAGCCACTGCTTAGGGCACCTGTGCCTCATGTCAGGATGCCTGGGTCGAGTCCTATCTTGGCTTCTGATTCCACCTTCCTGCTAATGTGCGCCCTGGGAGGCAGTAGGTGATGGCTCAAGTGCTGTGGTGCATGGCACACATGTGGGAAACTCTGGCAGAGTTCGTGGCGTTGGCCTGGCCCTTCACTGCATCCTGGGGACACTTGGGGATTGAAGCAGTGAATGGGCTTTCTCTCTCTCTCTCTCTCTCTCTCCCTCTCTCTGTCTTTGTGCCTTTCAAATAAATAAAATAAACGCATTGTGGTTTAGAAAAAAATGAGATTCTTGTCCGGTCCTGAGTCATGACTTCCATCTAAAAGACCCACTTGTCTATAATCTGTCATCAGTTTTAGTTTCCACTTCTGTGTACTGCTGCCAGCACAGTTACCATCCAGAGATATAAGTTAGCATGTCCGTTTCCTTGTTAGGATTCATACCAAGGCTTCCTGGCGCTTTAAGGATGAAATGTAATTCCTAGCATTGTCCATGCGGCCATTTAGATCCTGGTCTCTTCCCTCCCTTCCACCCTGACTTGTGCCGTTCCCTCTTCCTACCCCGTTCTCTCCATATTGCATTGCAAGAAGCTTCTCTCATCCTACCAGGTTCTCTCTAACAGACATGTTGCTGTATCTGCTGCAACCTTGTTTAGAATGTTTTCTGTTTTTTAGGTGAGAGTCCTTTGCTTCCTCTCTTTCGTTGTTTCCCTTATTGCCCTGGCCTGGGTTAGATGCTTCAATTCTGAGCTTCTGTTGTGCAAATATTTGTAGGCTCTTGGTAGCTCCAATTTTTATCTTTTATCTATTTATCTTCCCCTTGCATTATTAGCTCTTGAGATGTCTTGTTCATTTATTTATTTAGGAATAAATTTAATAAAAGAAGTGAAAGATATCGGCAATGAGAATTGCAAAACACTGAAGAAAGTATCAAGGACACAAAACAATGGGAATGGTGCTCCTGGTTCATGGATTGGAAGAATTAATACCATTAACATGTCCATACTGTCTAAAGCAATCTATATTCAATGTGATCCCTGTCAAATACCAATGGCATTCTTCACAAGATTAGAAAAAACAATCCCAAAAATTCATATGAAACCACAAAAGATAGCCTAAGCAATCCTGAGGAAAATAAGGTTGGAGGCATCAAAATAGCTGATTTAAAAGTGTCCTGTTAAGATAATGTAACTAAAACACCATGGAATTGAGATAAAAATAGACATAAACATACATCTGACAGAGAGCCACATTACAATATAATAACCTCAAAATAACAGTACCACTGCCAACATCAATAAGATTACTAACACTACCATGAAAAGAGTTTTGCATATGCTTATCCCATTCTGTCCTACCCACCATTATTTTTAATGTTGTACTATATGTGGATTGTCAGAGCACATCATTATTTCACAGTATACTCTCTCCTTTTTAACACTTATTTAGTCGTGTTTCTTAAGTTACTGTATATTTAGTGGCACCACTAGTCTCTGTGTCACTGTCTCTTTAGGTGTTTTGGTTGCCTACAACATATCCATGAATAAATCCCTAAGGAAGGAGCCACTGGAGCAGTATTCCTTGAGTTTTATTCTGTTGGTGACATAGCTTGCGCCATTTATACTTGAAAATCAGTTTTGCAGGACAGGAAATTCTTGGGTCACATTTCTCTCCTAGACTGTGTTAAATACGCTACTTATTTTGTTATAACCAGGTCCATAGAGAAATCCCAGAGCTTCTGTTTTCTAGCATCGTTATCTGTGTTCTGTTTGCTTTTGCTGTCACTGTCGTCACTCGTGATAGAGTGGTAGGTGAGCTGAGCCATATGTGAGTATTCTGTGGGATACCGGGTTGCTTAAAAGTGGTGCTAAATACTCTGCTGACAACACTTTCTCTGTCGCTCTTCGCACTAGCATTAGTTCCGTTACAAAGGCACTGGGCAGGTCATGACTTCTGTGGCTCCCTCTGTGAAACAGGGTTAAGTGGACTGTTAACCAGCATTTAAGTTTCTTCCTCTTGGTTCTCCTCGGCTTTCTCTATGCGTGGCCCTGTAGGTATGTAGGTTTCCTTTTAGGCTAATGCTACTCGTCATTCCCTGGACTGGCCATTTTCTCTCAGCCTTAAATCCTGTCCTTCCCCTGGAAGGCTCAGCTACAGTTAATCTCAAACAAGTGCTTGCTTTGCAAAATCTTTCCTACATCTTCTTAATTTTAAAATGTTTTGCTCTTGTGAGCTTTGCCAGTTCTGGTCCTGTAAATGTTCCCTTTTATTTTTGCTGTTTTGTAATTACTTTTTTGCATTTCTCTCTTACTCATAAACTTGAAGACTTCCCGAGAGCCAGATTTCTGTTGCCTGCATCTCTCTGTTCACCCACTGCACAAAGTAAATGTTTTTGCTTCATTTTTAAAGTTTTATTGAGATAGAATTGCTCTACAAAGACCTGCACATGTTTAATGTGTGCAGTGTGATGAATTTGGACATTTGCAAACACCCACAGTACCATCATCATGATCAATATAATGGACATCTCCAATGCTACTCAGTGTTTTCTTGTGTGATTTGTGTGTGCATGACATGAATATTCAACATGACATCTGCCCTCGTAAATGTCGCACTTCACAACATTCTGTTGTTAAGGGTGGGATCTGTGTACAACATATACTCAGAACTTACTTGTCTCACATAAATGAAATTGTACCCCCCTTAAACAACTCCCCAATCCTCTTACCCCATGGCTACCGCTAGTGTGTTCTCTGCTTCTGTGGGTTCGGTGATTGTAGATACTTTGTGCAAGTGTAATTGTGCACTGCTTCTTCCTCAATGACTGGCTATTGCCGGCCAGGTTTCTCTGTGTGGTTGCAAACAGGAGGATTTCCTTTCTTAAAAAAAAAAGGCTAAATAGGGTTCCATAAGTATTTACCACATTTCTTCATCCATTCATCTGCTCATGGCACCTGTGTGTTGTTTCCATATCTAGTTATGTTTAATAATACTACCTTGATGCAGGGGTCTCATCAGGATTCTGATTTTGATTCTTTGGGGCATATGCCCAACAGTAGGATTGCTGCAACACAGGTTACAGTTCAGGATAGGACACCAAATGCATGATATGGATGAGGTGAACAAGATACCATTAGTTTTCACACTTGACAAGTGCAAAGCTTAGAAGATTTAGTTATAACATGCACATTATTGTGGACTTCAACTCAAATTCTTCCTTAGAAAAATAGAACAAGAATTTTAAGATGTAACTAATTTTCAACTTAGTCTTTTCTGTATATTTCTTTTTGAATAACACACTACTAACTTTGTTATTTTGGGGACATGCTTTAAAATAAATTTGTTCTTAACACTAATAGTGTCAAACTTGGGATTATCATTCTGATTGTTATTATTTCTTGCATCTTCTTAAAGGCAACTACCATCCCCTCTTACAAATATCAATATACTCTATTTTTACTTCTATTTAGTAAGAGATATTTGGCTCATTCTTTGTGTGTGCAAAGAAAAATCTATCAACTAAATTAGTTGGTTTCCTTTAGATAATTATTACTTCCTTCTCTCAAAATTTAAAAGACATTTCAAATTTGGAGGTATACCCAAATTTGAAATGTCTTTTAAATTTTCAAAGGCATGACACCAATCACTGAAGATTGGCAAGCATCATTTCTAAATGCTGTAAGCACACTGTTCTAATGTGCATATATTTTCTTACTTTTTAAAGATTTATTTATTTGAGAGTCAGAGTTAACAGTGAGAGGAGAGGCAGACAGAGAGAGAGAGAGGTCCTCCATCTAATGGTTCACTCCCCAAATGGCTGCAACGGCTGGAGCTGTGCCGATCCAGAGCCAGGAACCAAGAGCTTCCTCCTAGTCTCCCACGTGGGTGCAGGGGCCCAAGGACCTGGACTATCCTCCACTGCTTTTCCAGGCCATAGCAGAGAGCTGGACAGGAAGTGGAGCAGCTGGGTCTCGAACCGGTGCCCATATGGGATGCCAGCGCTTCAGGCCAGGACGTTAACCCTCTGCGCCACAGCATTGGCCTCTATATATTTTCTTATTACAATACTAATTGTCTTGGTCCTTCTGCTCTGCCCCTAAAAATATCGCTTAATTACATGCGTTGTTTGTAGTAGTCAAAGTCTATTTGAAATCAAGTAACTTAGTAACTTGTAGTCTTCCTCATTACATATATATATATTATGGATACATAAATATGGATATATATGTAATATATATCCATAATATATATATATATATCTCCATAATAAAGTTTCTGAGCCACCTATAGTGATCAGTTATAGTGAGGGGCTAACAAATCAGTAAAGTGAATGTGATTAAAGGACAATATTTCTTTTTTTTTTTTTTTCTGACAGGCAGAGTTAGTGAGAGAGACAGAGAGAAAGGTCTTCCTTCCATTGGTTCACCCCCCAAATGGCTGCTACGGCCGGTGTACTGCACCGATCCGAAGCCAGGAGCCAGGTGCTTCTCTTGGTCTCCCATGCGGGTGCAGAGCCCAAGCACTTGGGCCATCCTCCACTGCCTCCCGGGCCACAGCGCGGCACCAGCCTTAAGAACAATATTTCTGGATTAATTTCCTGTCTTCCTGTTCCATCCAGTGTTAAAAGTGGTGTTTTGCAGTCCCATACTCTAATTTTATTGCTCTTGTTGTCTTTCATGTCCATTGATGTTTTTTATGTGTTCAGGTGGCCCAATACTGGCTGCACATATGTATTTACAATTGTCGTATTCTCTATCTTTTTTAAAACATCAGGAAGAGTGTTTATTTCTTTTTCTTTAAATATTTATTTATTTGGCAGGCACAGTGACAGAGAGAGAGGGGGGAGAAGCAGAGAGAGAAACTTGTCTCTGTGTCTTTCTAACTTGAAGTAAATTCTGCCTGATATAAACATAGCCACTCCTCCTCTCTTTGGGTTGTAGTTCCTGGAATATCTTATTCCATCCTTTCACTTTCAGTCCATGTGTCTCCTTAAAGTTAAACTAGATCTCTTGTAAGCAGTGTGCTGTCGGATCTTGATTTTTCTTAAAAACCATTCAGCCACTCTCTGTCTTTTGATTGGAGATTTTAATTCATTTATAGTCAAGGTTATTGTTGATAGAGAAGGACTTACACCTGCCAGTTTATGGATTGTTTTCTGGGTGTTCTGTAGCTGTTTTGTTCCTTTCTTGCTCTTTCCTCGTTGACCTTTGTGATTTGGTGATTTTCTGCACTGCTGAGCTTGGATTCCTTTCTCAATCTCCTTGTGTATGTGCTATAATTTTTGTGTTTTGCAACTTTTTGAGGTTATAATAGACTTTTTAAAAATATTTATTCATCCACTTGAAAGGCAGGGCCACGAGGAGGGGGCAGGGAGATTTCTTCCATCTGCTGGTTTGTTCCTCCAAATGAATGCAACAGCCATTGCTGGACCAGGCCAAAGCCAGGTGGTAGGAGCTTCATCTGGGTCTCTCATGTGAGTGCAGGAGCCCAAGCATCTGGGCCATCCTCCACTGATTTCCCAGGCATCCTAGCAGGGAGCTGGATCGGAATCAGAGCAGCCAGGACCTGAACTGGTGCCCATATGGGATGCCCATGCTGTAGGCCAAACTTGCTGCACCACAGCATTGACCCAAGACTGTTTTCAACTGGTAACTCTGGGGACAGGCAAATACTGTCAACTTTTATGATCCAGATACAATTTTTATTTTGATTGTCACAGTTATCATAATTTTTATTATATATGTACCTAATACATGTACCTTAATGTATGTTTAATGCATTAGTAGCAGTAATTAAGATATGAAAACTGGCTGTGCAGTGTGTGAATGCATAAAGAGAATGCATTGCACATATAGACTAGAATATCATTCAGCCCTCAGGAAAGAGATAATGGGTTTTTTCACAACACAAATTGACCTGGAGGGTATTGTGCTAGGTGAAATAAGCCAGACACACACAAAAATGTTACATAGTTGCATGTATGCTTATATATGGAATCTTGAAGAAAGAGAGGTGAAATATGCAGAGGCGGGGTAGAGGTGCAGTGGGGGAGGGAGGACACGGTGAGTTGTGGGTCAACAGGTAGAATCCAGCAGACACGTACGATGGACAAGTCTGTGGATCTGAGGCACAACATGTGGATGGTAGCAAAACCGTGTTTTATGTGTGGTTTTTGTTAATGAGTGGGTTTTAGCTGCTCCTGTCACACATTGAAAAATAAAGATGTGAATTGTTAAGTGTATTAATTTGCTTCACTATGGGAACCATTTTCTTATCCAAATATATCCTGTAACATCATGTTTCAAACTTCAAATATACACAGTAGAATTCAATTTTTTGAAAGAAGTGAGTATCTGCATTAAGTCCATTGTATGGAAGAATTATCAAATATAGCCGATATCACACCCTACACTCACAGGAGGCTACCTTAGGACAATTCAAATGACATTTTTAGGGGTCTATTGGATATAGTTAGGTATGTCCACTAATGAATAATTGGGATAGTTTTATGCATTTACTTTATCCATGCTATTAACTCATCAAATAATGTATCTCACATTTAAAAAAAAAAAGTTTGGGGGCTGGCTTTGTGGCATAGCAGATTATGCTGCAGCCTGCAATGCCGACATCCCATATAGGTGTCCTGGCTTTTCCATTTCCAATCCAGCTCCCTGCTAATGGCCTGGGAAAGCCGTGGAAGATGCCCAAGTGCTTGGGCCCCTGCCGCCCATGAGGGAGACCCACATGAAGCTCCTGGCTCCTGGCTCCTAGCTCTTGGCTTTAGATTGGCCCAGCCCTAGCCTTTAGGGCCATCTGGGGGAGTGAACCAGATGATGGTAGATCATTATCTCTCCCTCTCTCTTTGTAACTCTGATATTCAAAATAAATAAATAAGAAAAAACAAAGTCTGTTCACAAAAGCAGCACCTTGGAGAAGCATATCAGTAAGCATGCCGTGGCCTGTACTGCTGCTTTCATGTTGCTGTAACTCTGTCTCTGTTTTCTTTTTAAGTTTTCCAGTTTCCCACTGTATGAATCTTTAACACATTAACTTTTACAATCCTGTATCCTGTGGCTTTCAGTGAACTGCTTCATAAGATTCGATGCATAGAACTGAGAAAATATAAATAGACCAAACAACAACTTTGATGTTGAGTGTGAGCTTTTCTGCTAATTTTAGGGCTCTGGGTGTGGTGGTGGTAGGAGGCAGGAGTTAGTTCTCTCAAACTCCGAAATGTTTCTAGCTTCGACTGCTTACAGCCAGCAGGTGCTGACCTGAAAACCAGCATCAAGTGCTCTGTAGTCACAAAGGTGAACAGCAGTTTGTAGCCCTGAACGTGTGCAAAATCCTGGCCGTGAAGAAAAGGGCGTTTTTCCCTTGGAAATTCCACACCTGGTCCCGCATCTCCTCAACCTGTGATTTCTGCAGATGCTTGGTAATACCCCTTGAAGGAGGGCATTAGCCGGCTGTGCTGTGGCTGTTTATTAATGGACTTGTAGGATGACTGCTTTTGCGAAAGTTGCGTTACAGTTTGTTGGGAGTTGAATGACTATTAGGTGACATAAAAAGTCAGATAAAGAGTTTTGAAATGGTCGATTGTATTATTACTCGATTTATATATTTTGTGTCTTAGCAGAAATTCTATGTAATGAAACAATTAGCATTGTTTGTTACATAAAACGAATTTTCACGTTAGGGATAGAATTATTCAATTTATTAATTTTTGCATACTTCTCTAGACTTTTTTGGGGGAGGAGCTTGGGATAAAGTTTATGAAGAGTTTATATTTGAGTTAATTGGTACTCTTTACATCATAGACATTTCATTTCTTAATGACACTAAAAAACACATGATTCAAATTTTAAAATGTTAAGTAGAAGATAAAGATTTAATTTCATCAGTTAGGTAAAATAATATATACAGAAGATAATTTTAATGCTTCTAAAATTAAAAATGGTCTATATTGATAAGGAAAGTATATTTATATATTTAGTGTCTTTTATCTATTCATGAAACACTAAACTATCAAGGAATGTTTATTTACTATTTTACTGATCTATGTCTTACTATGAATTCAGTTTTATTAAAAGTATAAGAAGAGACATATGTGAAAATAGTTTGCTATTTTAATAAGAATATAATTCAGTTCATTATAGAAATAATTGGGCAAATAGAGAAGAAATTTAAAAACTCACACTACTTGAAGCCAACTGCTGCTATCATTTAAATGTATTTTCTTTTATTTTTTCACTCCTTTTGGCTTTTACCAGTTTGTTAACAATTGACAAATTAATAATAATATACTTTATGTAGTTACATAACTATAAAAACTATACTTTGATTCTGTCAAGAGAATTTTTGTGAAGACAAAATGTAATTTCTTTATTTTTTTAAGATTTATTTATGTATTTCAAAGTCAGAGTTCCACAGAGAGAGAAGGTGAGGCAGAGAGAGAGAGAGAGGTCTTCCATCTGCTGGTTCACTCCCCAATTGGCTGCAGTGGCTGGAGCTGTGCTGATCCAAGGCCAGGAACCAGGAGCTTCCACCAGGTCTTCCCATGCGAGTGCAGGGGCCCAAGGACTTGGGCCATCTTTTACTGCTTTCCCAGGCCATAGCAGAGAGCTGGATCAGAAGTGGAACATCCGTGTCTTGAACTGGTGCCCATATGGGATGCTGGCACTGCAGGCGGCGGCTTTACCTGCTAAGCCACAGCACTGGCCCCAAAAAAGTAGATTTCAAAAAAATAACAATTCACTTAGTCTTTTTTTTTAAAGATTTATTTATTTATTTGAAAGACAGAGTTACACAGAGAGAGCCAGAGAGAGAGAGAGAGGTCTTCCATCCGATGGTTCACTCCCCAACTGGCTGCAACAGATGGAGCTACACCGATCTGAAGCCAGGAGCCAGGAGCTTCTTCCAGGTCTCCCACGCGGGTGCAGGGGCACAAGGACCTGGGCCATCTTCTACTGCTTTCCCAGGCCACAGCAGGGAGCTGGATTGGAAGTAGAGCAGCCAGGACTTGAACCAGCGCCCATATGGGACACCAGTGCTTCAGGCCAGGATGATAACCCGCTACGTCACAGCGCCGGCCCCCAAATTCACTTAGTCTTGGTATTTCAGTTTTTCAGTTTTATTTTTGTACACTTTATTAGGTCAGTAACCTTAACCATATATTTCTTCAAATCTATTTTTTTCATTTAACAGTATAAAATAAGAATTTTTGCATGTTATTTCAAAATGTACCTTAATTTTGCCTAAGTTGATACATTTTAGTGATTTCTATTGTCAATGGATGAATTTTTAAGCAGTCCAGGATTGTGGTTAATAACCCGACAGTGATACTCTGTGTGTTGGTTCTAATCCCATGATGATTCCCAGCAGTGAAATCACTGTGTCAAAGGCATTGACAATTGTTGAAGAGCACTGTACATGAAAATCAGCTGCAGAGTAATGAGGCTTTATATGGGTCAGCGTTGTGTTATAATTGATCATTTGAGAAAGGGTCATGGAAATGGAGTATGGACATGTAACCCCTTTTCTATCTCTCAAGAACTCAATGTGGAAAGAGTACCAATGACGACAGCCAACCAGGAGGAAGGGGTAGAGGAGATCAGCCCATTAAAATGTGTTATTTTTAATAGCACCAGGGACTTGGCCGTGTAGTAACTGTTGATCTTTTCTGTGTGTAAGATAATGCATATTCGGCTGGCGCCGCAACTCACTAGGCTAATCCTCCGCCTGCGGCACCGGTACTCCGGGTTCTAGTCCCTGTTGGGGCACCAGTTCTGTCCCGGTTGCTCCTCTTCCAGTCCAGCTCTCTGCTGTGGCCCGGGAGTGCAGTGGAGGATGGACCAAGTCCTTGGACCCTGTACCTGCATGGAAGACCAGGAGAAGCATCTGGCTCCTGGCTTCGGATCCGCGCAGCGCGCCTGCTGTAGCAGCCATTTGGGGGTGAACCAACGGAAGGAAGACCTTTCTCTCTGTCTCTCTCACTGTCTAACTCTGCCTGTCAAAAAACCAAAAAGATAAATGCATATTCATTATAAGAAAAACAAAACCCATTCATTGTTCCATAGTGCAGACAGGGCCTACCTACTTCCATGTATTTACATATGTGTGGGGCATGTGGGTGGAGCCCATGAGATGAGATTGATTATACTGTTCACAGGTCTGCTATCTCGCTTATATTATTTTCATAAGATAAGCATTTCTCTAAGTCACTTTTTAAATTTTTTATGAAACTTGGTGGCTACATATTTCACAATTTATTTATTCATTAACATGTTGGTTTTCTCCGCTATTTTTTTTTTGCTGTTATAAATATCACTTCTGTGAGCATTTTTATAAGTATATTTGACACTTCTGATTATGCAATTGAAATAAATGCCTATAATTGGAATTTCTAGATCAAAGAAAATGCCATAAGCATATTTCTGAAATGTTATCTGTGTATAAGGATGTAGAGTTTATGTTTTAATTTTCTATAGCAAAAATCTCTATTAGGTTATTAGGACACTTAGAACTTTAGAGATCTTACCTGGGTAACGGGTCTGTAATCTTTATTCCTTGGACAAATAAATGGCTCTCAGGCCATTAGTTGTGTTGTTCCTGAGTATTATTACCTAATGGGAATTTTGGCAGGGTCCAGAAAAAAGTAACTTGCATAAGAATAATTAAATATCTATCATGGTTCTTTTATGCTGGTTACATGATCACTTAGGGGTTTTTAAACCCCTTGCTAAGAATGTACAAATTTTCTCTTTCTGGAATGCCTCTTAAGGTTCCATCCCAAGTTTGTGATTCTTTAAGGGCTTCCCAGCAGTCTGTGGGCAGAGTCTGTAATTTCCCAGTCTCTCCACCACCCCCCCCCCCCCGCCGCCCCCACCACACACACATTTCTCTGGTTACACATTGTCTTTTCTCTCTGATGGTATGGCTGGCCTGAAGGATTGTAAGATGGCTTTCATCTTTTTTCCTGTCAGTTCCCATTTTAATCTGCATGATGAGAACAGGTATTTTCTCATGTCTCTGGTTAGAACATAGAAATAAGAAATCATTGGTCTCCAGCAAGCTTAGATACTTAGATGGATTCCTCCTGTCTTTCCCACTTCAAAACTTCCCTTTCCCCTGGAAGTTGAAAACAGAGTGCAGTTGCCTATGCTTTAGGAGCCAGGGGTGCTTTTGGAGATCTTTTGAAACCTTTAACCTTTGAGGCTACCTCATTTCCTTTTTGGGTAAGTACTCTTTATTTGGAAGAGCAGGTGGTTTTTAGACCACTAGTCGATGGTGCACTGAAGTGAGTAGGTGATTTCTAGAATTTTCAAAAGACGTAAGCATATGACTACAGCATTGCATTAATTTTTTTAAGGGGCTGTTTATGGATAACAAATCTCGGCCTCCAGGCTTTAGCCAACACAACTTCTGAAGCCCTGGAATTGTGAATGGGGTCCCTTAGGCCGGATGCTAAGGCCCTCTATGGTGTTTCGCTAGGTAAAGAAAAAGCATCCTTTGGTAGCTGAGTCATGGCAAGTTTTAGTGCTGTGTGTTGAATGTGTGCTCAATCGGGGCTGGATTGATAAGGCGCTAACAGCAAATCTTTGTATACTATCATCTTTTTGTCATCTTTACCAGAAGAAGTAGAGCAAGGATGAAACTGCCTTTGTTCCTTCTACTCAAGAACAGGAACAGTTAAGGTGGCAGAAGAAAATCAAATTATTTGTTACATAATTTAAATAATAAAACTTTACTTGGGTTATATTTGTTCATGCCCTCCAAGATTTCTATCAAGAACTAAATTCAGGCTGCTGTTGCTCTACTTGGTGTGTAGAAGAGTTGTATGTTGTTCCGTGTCTGTAGATGGGATATGTTGTTACATGTATGCAGATGGGGTTATCCCTTCAGCTCTCAATTACACTGGAAGATCAACAAAGCGAGTGAAACTGAATCACAGTGATTGTTTCCATCACACCTGTTGTAGATCACTGAGTCTATGTCTCGCTGGGTTTTCCAGGGAAAGGCGATGTGTTTGGAGACATCTTCTGGAAGGAAACCACCCTTGCTCATGCCTGTGCCAATGTTCGGGCGCTGACATACTGCGACCTGCACATCATCAAGCGGGAAGCCTTGCTGAAAGTGCTGGACTTCTACACGGCGTTTGCAAACTCGTTCTCAAGGAATCTCACTCTCACTTGCAATCTACGGAAGCGGGTATGTTGTCTGCATCTGCTTCCCCTTCTCGGTGCTCCCAGGGTTACTGTGTTGCACTCTATTAGCTGAGGAGTGGAAAAGTTGGTTCGTTTTGTAGCAACGCCTTCCCAACCATGGAAAGTGATATAATTTATATTTTACTTGCTTTCCAAAGGAAGAAAATACCCTGATAATACTGCTAAATGTTTAAATCTTTATCACTTAGGATGCAAAATGAAAAATGGACTTGAAAAGAAAGGGACAAGTAAATAAACTATACCATGATATATTCAGTTCTTATAATTTATATTAGAGCTGTAAACTCATTTCTAGTACCGTTTGCTTTCTTCTGTGGATTTCTTTCAAGCTAGTGTGTTCATCAAGCTGGTTGCCTATTTTACACTTCCAACGCTCTTTAAACCCTTATTCTCATTTAATAATCAATTCACAAAGCCTACTCTCCATTAATTCTTTCAAAGAGCACTATCTCAAAAATTAATTAGCCACATTGACATATCCTACAAATAGGTATAGGAATCCTTTACTTTTTACTGAGGCTGCAGTTTAATCTTCATTGCTGTTTTCTTTTTATTGATGAGCATGACACAAATTTAATTTGCATAAAGCAATCTCCTATCTCTGATTTATCGGTCATTGGGCACTGTTTGGGTCTCTCTTATTGCCAAGAATGAAATACATGTCTGAATAACTTGCACTTAAGGAATTTCATCTAATGTACTTGCCTGTCTATGGTGAAGTATTTTGAAATAACAATCCTTTCTGTCCTCTGCCCCCTTAAGTAAAACTTCCCCCTGCAGTTAACATGGAGGGAAAAATTCAGGCCAAGAGACAAATCCACATCCATCCTGTAGCAACCTAGAAATGGCACAGTTGAACCAATGTGATTCCTACTCAGGGTTCTAAGAGGGTGAAACTGGCAGGAGAGGCACTGGTACTGTGTCATGACATTTGACATATATTTGAACATCATTTCCCCTTACGGTTTTGTTGTCAAAGAGGTACTGTGCATCCAGAACATACAAAACAAAAATGTGAATATGAGGGCACTTCAAAAAGTTCATGGAAATTGGAACTAAAATAGAAGCTTATTTTGGTGCAAAACATTTTTTAAATCCACGGAGTTTTGTGTTGTTTTTTTTTTTCATAATATGCTTTTTTGTGAACTTCTTGGATATCCCTCATTTGCGTGGATTTCAAAATTTTTGCACCAAAATAACTTATCCTTTAATTCCATTTCCCACAAAGTTTTTGAAGTCCCCTTGTGGCTGTAGAGAGCATAAAGACTTACTACAGAGTCCCGAAGCTTAAGAAGCTTACAGTCCAGTGTAAATACTATATGAAGCACAAATAACTTAAGGCGGTGACAAATGTGGAGCAGCGGTGCTAAATAGGCACCAAATACGGAGCTTCCTTGCTCTTCATTGGGAGCTCAGAGTTCTTTCAGTGTTAAGCAGAAATCGGTTTGGCTTGATTTGGTTTGGTCTGTGCTCTGCCTTCTGCAAGAAAAGTTCCTCTGGCACAAGGCAGCCTGTCTGATAGTTGACTACTTTTATTATTTAGGTCTGCTCCACCCTACAGTTTGGCAGTCTTGAGATCTGCTGTCCTGCCTGATCACAGACACCCTTGTCCATCATCACGTTACCTTCCTCAGGACACATCTTATTTGTCATTGCCCTCTCAAAACATGTTATTTACACTGGGTCTCATTTGACATTTTTTTTTTATTTTTATTTTTTTTTTTATTTTTTGACAGGCAGAGTGGACAGTGAGAGAGAGAGACAGAGAGAAAGGTCTTCCTTTGCCGTTGGTTCACCCTCCAATGGCCACCGCGGAGGCGCGCTGCGGCCAGCGCACCGCGCGCTGATCCGATGGCAGGAGCCAGGAGCCAGGTGCTTTTCCTGGTCTCCCATGGGGTGCAGGGCCCAAGCACCTGGGCCATCCTCCACTGCACTCCCTGGCCACAGCAGAGGGCTGGCCTGGAAGAGGGGCAACCGGGACAGAATCCGGCACCCCAACCGGGACTAGAACCCGGTGTGCCGGCGCCGCTAGGCGGAGGATTAGCCTAGTGAGCCGCGGCGCCGGCCGGGTCTCATTTGACATTTAAAAAAATATTCCTGTGCAGGGAAATGGGCTATTATCTTCCCACCTCAAGCACCCGAGGAAACTCAGGGCCACAGTGTTTTTATCAGATAATCAATTGGTATATTTGCAGTGCAAATCTTCGTCTCAGTGAGGGACAGTTAAGGAGATACATCTTCCATATGATTTCATCACAAAGCTCTCTTGGCTCTTTCTCTTTCACACACATGTAGACACATACAGGCACACGCACACACACCACATGTAGGTTACAAGAGCTGAGTAGGCATACCAGGGTGGCTACCTCTGATGGAGAGAGAAACTAGTGACAGAAAACCTGTGTATTCTTTACGGTGGCACCTGCAGTGATGAGCTTGTGTCTGGAGGTGCTAAGAGCTGAGTTACAGCCAATGGCTTCCTCCCCCTGTAACCTTGCCCAGCCCTTCTTGATGGACAGTCACAATAACCTGCAAGTTGTGGGCACAGGGTGTGTTGTTCATGGGTCTCATTTTCTCCTCCAAAACAAAGTACGTTCTTAGGAAAAAGAGAAATTGTGAGAAAATATGCACCAATGATTAGTAATTTCAACTACCATTTTGAGAGTCTGTTCCATATAACCAGGAATTTTAGCATATTTTACCTGTAATAACCTGATCAAATGTCAACAATCCACAAAAATGGCAGCGTAACCTCCATTTCACCCATGAGGAGGTTGAGGGTCTGGGACTGGAACAGATCATTTTCAGATAACTAACAGGTCTGGGTCTGGATTTGAACCCATCTCTGCTTGATTCCGCAGTCTGTATTTGCATAGACTCTACTGTGCTGCTTTGGTTTGTCAAAGTTAATAATATTTTCTCTGCAACCATGCTCCACAGACACACTCTGAACAAGTTATAGTTTCTCAGTCACTTATCACTTTATTCTCTATGGATCTATTAATAAAACATATCTTGTTATTGTTACTTGTGTAAACATCATTGCAATGAGTATTTGCTGTGAATTGTATAATCAAAACGATGTCCTTAGTATGCTATTGGTGTGTCATAGCTGTCTGGGCTGTTAATGAAGGGCATACTCTTGGTAAGTTGGAGGATAGATTTTGAACCCAAGTTTTCAGTCATAACAGATTCTGGCTCTGGCCAAATAGGTGTGTTCCGTGGCTCCCTGCATGGGTTTGTGCAGTGAGCGTTTGCAGTGCATGAGATAGGGAGGGATGGGATCATTCTTTAGCTAAAGTGCTTGTTACGCAAATATAGCTCCTGCTAACCATCCCTCAATCCCTCTCCATCGAAATTCTAGAGGTATATCTGGTCAGTTCATTCAGCAACTACAGCAGGGATTGAAATCTTTTCCTAACAAGGGTCAGATAGTATTTTATGATTTATAGGCCAATCTCAACTAATCCACGTTGCCACTGTAGTGGGAAAGCAGCCATTTTAGCTTGGGCTGCCATGGCAAAATATAGTAGACAAGGTGGCTTAAGCAGCAGGAATTGATTTGTCTCTGTCCTGGAGCCGAGAAGTCCAAGGCCAACCTGCTTGGCTCCCTGGTGAGGGCTCTCTGACTGGCTTGCAGATGTCCACCAGCTAACTGTGCCCTCACGTGGTGGCGTGCGACAGTGAGGCGGGGTTCATAGCTAACTGTGAACACTGGGAAGCTCACACTCTGTGTAATAGCGTAGCTGTTGTTTAGTTCAGCCGGGCTCTGCAGACCTTGCTGAATGCCAGCCTCGAGTTGCTCAGTCTTCATTTGTTTCTCCCCCCGGAGAGTCGAGGAGTGTGAATTTTCACATGAAATCACAGTAGTGTAGTCATTAATTTGATTCTAAAGCTTCTGCAGTCAAGCAAGGCAAGTCTGCCTGCTGCTGGACTTAATGGCCCGATGTGCTGAACCTCTGATCTCATGGCCCTAGAAACCTGAGATTTTTATCCAAGGCCTATGCATTTTGATGAGAAAAGTTATTATATGTTTACTCTCTCTAATTGCTAACTGAAATTTAGCTTTTCCTTCAGTTATGAAGGTTGGTGACCAATGACAATGTTACTAGAAATACCAAAAGAAATAATGGATATTTTCATATCATATTGTGTGTGTTAAAAATATCCCGAAATGCTGTTTATATTCACCATTACTTAAAATTTAGGGTCGTCATGGGATCCAATGGCAGATAGTGCCGTCCTGCGTACTTTTGTGAACTTAGAAGTAGCCTTCTGAGACGGCCACACGCTGACTGGATGGCTGGAGACTAAGATCTCGTGCACAAGAGTCCGAGACAAGCAGAGCTGAACGGAAGGCTTGGCTGGTGTGTTCCAGTGTGCAGTCACAGGACTACAATTCTGTAGTTTCTCCCCAAATGAAGCATCGTCAAAAAAGAGATGAGAAAGCAGTGAAGGAAAGTTGACTCACTTTCTGACTTCGTGTGTTTATGTAATTAACCCATTCAAGAGGCTGTTTCCTGGACTGAAAATGGTGTTGGCTAAGTTGAGGAACAGCCCTCAGGTATGGGACGAGGCAGTCAGCAGCTCCCCCAGCTAAATGACAGCTAAATATACATACAAAATATTTTATATATCATTAGTTATATATATAAATATATCATTGTTTATAAAACATTTTATTTGTGCATATTTCTGAGGTACAGTGTGATAAATTGACACATATATTCAGTGCATGATGATAAAATCACAATAGTTTGCATTTCTATCTCCCTAAACATTTAAAAAAGTTTCTTGATTAACATTAATAATCACACATATTGATCTGGTACAGGACAATATTTCCAGAAACGTATACAGTGTTTTTGGGCTGTAGCAGGGTAACTAATGTTTGCCGCTCCTGTCATTACGTCACATTGGGCATCTTTGGCCTCCTCTCATCTGCTTGCTCGTATGTATGCAGCAGGTTATTGTGAGCTGTTCCTCGGAATGTTAGAACTCATGCCTTCTATCCGACCGTGTTTTTGTGCTCATTACCCAACCCCCTCTTCATTAAGCTGTTAAAGCAATTGCTGTACTTCTGCCCATCTTGCCTAGTAGTTATAAAGTGATTTTTGCAATGTACAGGCAGGATGGTCCATCCTTTGAAAACCCTTACTTAACACTCGGCCTTGGGAACTTGCATTTCAGGATGGTCCCTGCTACCGTAACTGATGGAAATGCCCCCTGGAACCCACACTGTTTCCTCGCACAGCCTGATTTATGCTGAACGCCTACGCTCCTTCCAGAGTGTGGAATTTGATAAGTGCCAGACAGAGGGTGCTTATGGGACCAGCCCCAGTGAGTCCTTAATGAGCCCGACTGGCATCTGACATTTGTGTTGCCACAACTCTTACTGGAGAATTTTAGGAGAGAGGGCTTGGAGCTAGTGCCTGGTTTCCTTCTAATGTCTACCATGTTTTCCCTTTGTTAGATTTGTTTTGCCTTTCTCTGAGGTCGCTCCGGAACTCATAGAAAGTGGAATTAAAACTTCATTTGGGTGCAAAATAATTTTGAAATCCATGCATAATTGCTTTCACAACACACATTTTCTGCACACTTTCTGAAAATGTTTGCTGCAATGAGTCATGTCCATGAGACTATTTGCTGAACTCTGTTTTAGTGAAGCATCCAACATGAGGTGGTCTTGAGCCTCACTAGTGCACCATTTATAAAGCTGGATAAGAAATCTGCATTCTCAGAGCCCTTCAAATCTGCTTATATGGTGGTAATTCCCTGTAACTTTTTAAAAAATATTTTTCAGTTAGTTAATTGGTAATTTGAAAGGGTTGGGGAAAGAGAGAGGGCTCTCTCATCTGCTGATTGACTCTAAATGCTCACAATGGCTGGGGCTGGACTGGGCCAAAGCCAGGAGCCAACACTCAATTCAGATCTCCCACCTGGGTGGCAGGCACCTGGTTACTTGAACCATGACCACTGCCTCTCAGCAATGTAGAAAGCTGGATTCAGGAGCCAGAGGCAGGCACCAAATTCAGATATTCCAGTGTGGGACAGCAGTATCTTAACTGGCATCTTAATGACTAGCCCAAATACCCACCCAGTAATCTATTTTTTTTTTCCATAAAAGATGGGGAAGTCTGCAGGTTTTGTGTGGATAAGAAAATGAACCATTTTAAAATTGGTCAGTGTATGTGTGCATGAGGCTGTCAAGAGAATTCCAATTCCTTGAAGCCTAAAATAAATGTTACATTAGCACTTACAGCTGCATTAAGCATGACTGAGCTTTTGAATTATTTTTGAATATTTCCTTCCCTTTCCAGATAGCAAGAGTGTATTGTCCTGCAGATTGGCCATGTAAATAGGATGGGTGGGGGATTTTACTTGTTATTTTCTGTCCATCTTCCAACAAGACACTTTGTTTAAGCGTGGCCCACAGAGCTTTGGCTGTATGTTCCATATGTATCCATTAAACCTCTACTAATATGATGATGGAGTCAAGGAGATAAGAGACCCAGGGCTTGTTCTCCAGGAGCCTACAATCTAGTGAGAGATCACACGTGCCAGATAAATGACAGAGGGGCTTACACTCGGGTACATACCCAGTAAAGGCGAAATGAATCAAGTTTATCTCAGGGAATGAAACAGGAAAAGGATTCCAGGAGGTGATGGCCACACTGGAGTTAGGATTTCCTTTCAAACTGAGGGATATTCTAGAGCAAGGAGGGATCTTGTTGATCATCTATCTCAGTGTCTTCTTTAAAGATGAGAAAAATCGAAACCCAGAAGATTAAATGACCTGCTCAAAACACTCAGCTAATTAGTGGCAGAGCTGGGACTGGACTCCAAGTCCTTTGAATCCCATGCTGGTACTTATTTCAACTATTTAACCTGAATTAAAAGCCTTTTGTGGAAGACACTGAGTGCAATTTAATACTTGTATTCATTTTTAATAGGAGAGAAGAAAGTTACACAGAAATACTTCAATAAGCTTGTGGAAAATAGAATTAAAAGGTTATTTTGTTGCAAATTTTTTTTAAAATCTATGCACTGTCTTTTTCATCATGTGCATTTCCATGAAGTTCTTCAATTTTCTTCCTAAAGCTGCTCGTGAAGCTCCAATGCGTGAAGTGTGACGGAACACAAGCATTTGCTAACAACGTGCTTATTCTTAAATTACGGGTGGAGGGAAAGGGCGTTTGCTCTAGCAATTGAGACTCCAGTTAAGACACCCACGTCCCACATTGGAGTGTCCGGATTCCACTTCCTACTGCTGCTCCCAATTGTGATTCCAGCTTCCTGGTACTGCAGACTGTGGGAGGTGATTGTTCAAGGAATTGGCTCTTTGCTGCCCACATGGGAGGCCTGGATTGAGTTCTCGGTTTCTGGCTACAGTCCCCGAGCTCAGCACTGGTCATTGTGGGCATTTGTGAAGTGAACAAACTCCTAGAATCTCTGGCTGTCTTCTCTCTCTCTCTCTCTCTCTCTCTCTCTCTCTTTCTCTCTCTCTGACTCTCAAATAAAAAATAATTAAATATGAAGGAATAACCTTGCAAAATACCCTAAATCAAAACTTACAGCTGCAGAGGGTCTGAATTATAGAAACATCAGCTTTCAATGTTGATCTTTATAACATCTGTCCAATGCATAGCAATACTAGCAAAACATTCTCATACTCCTACAATGATTTTTTAAAGATTTCAATTTAAACTTAGAATAAGGTCTCCCAATAATGATCAATAAAATTTGTAAAATGAAAGAAGACAATAAAAGAACCACTTTTATTACCCCATCAAACCAGGATTCTTTTTCTGTAGGTGGCATTGTTGGAAGTAGGGTTCGGCTGATGTCACCTGGCAGTTTTATGGGAAAGCATAGAAGGAATCCCGTATTTTGATTTCTGTTTGGTAAAACATCATAGTTTAGCTCCACTCTTGCATAAGCGTCGGCTCAGAACTCAGAAACTTCTCCTCTTTCCAGAATTCTTAGTACGGTGAATCCAGCAGCCCAGATTTTCTTCTGTGAGCAATGCAGCATCTGAACGCTGGTTCCCTTTTGTGGATGAAACATACCCTGGCCCTGGGGATCACACAGGCCTACAACACTTGCTTGCTGCCAGTGGATTGCAGACTGGGGGTCTCTGGGAGTCAGTACAGGGATCTTGTGGGGAAATGGTCTACAATGTGACAGCATCCCAACTTCACTGCTTTCTCTTCCCTCGCACCCCACAACATGGTGCACCAGCTAAACAAAATGCGAGAGCACATTCACCTGACAAACCCATCAGGTGCTGAACCCATGGGCAAGGCATCACAGAAACCTCGTGTACACTTGCAACAAGAGGTAACGTGGTTTCCACAGACTCTACACTGTGACGGAGTGTTCATGCTTGCTGCTGCCATAGCACTGATCATGGCACCCTGCAGACATCACCTCCTTAGGGCTTCAAGTGAACGCTGTAGGAGAGGTGAACCAAGAGACAAAGGCACCAGCTCAGGACCGCACGGCTGACAATGGTTCTCCAGCCCCAAGCTGGCTTGCATTCCACTGATAGGGATAAAACGGGACAGGCCTTCGGCAACTCTAGAAGTTTGTCATGTGCACTTGGATGCAGCCAGGACCTAATTATGGAGTCTTTGAGCGCTTCAGCCGCTTCTATTTAGGGCACGCTATTGGTCTGCTTCCAGACAGAATAAAAACTTTTCCACATTGAGTTGCTAGGACAGACACACCGATCCCTTACTCTGCCTTATGCCTGCGAAGCAGTTCTTTTAAGGACAGAGTTTTCCAAGTGTTGGAGTGAGGGATGGAGTCAGTCATTGGCCAGTATCCTTGACTGTGGGCTGTGCTCTGTTGTTTGCCGCCTCTTGTTTTCAAAACTGGACTCTAATCTAGTGGTCAGAAAATATGTGGCTTAGTAGGAAATGAAAAAGAAGCACATCAGCATTTGAAGAGAAGTATTTAACATAACAGAAGGAGGTGGATATTTTGTAAGCTGTCTTTAGACTTCTCAGTCCATTGGAACCATTTGTTTTTAATTTTCCACCTAAATCCTGACTTCCCAGCAGCAACCATAGTTGGACAGCAGACTGTTTGTTTCTAAAATATTTACCTCTTCTTAGTTCTCAACAATTCATCTTGGAGGAGAGGCCACCAGAAGTAAGGCCGTGTGTCACACCATCTTCACTTAAAAGAAATTTCTCCTTTTGAATTCAGAAGTGAGGACTTTGATTAGTGTTAAAACTGAAACAGGCGGAGTATTTTCTTCCCTAGTGCCTTTTGGTATCGGTTTGAATTTGGAATATATGCAATTTCTCCTACCCTAACTTCTCTTTTTTCTTCTCCTTTCTGGAGGGAAAAAATAAGAGTCATTAATGTTCTCTGTGGTATAAAATAATATAAATTAAAAATATTATTTTAAAAATAGACCTGTCGGGTGATATATTCCAATGTTCTTTTGGGAGTTCCTCCCCCACACCCCCCAAGGCAAGCTCTAAATTTAATCATGGAGTTTGTGGCTGTGGGGATTTCTTCTCTGCACTTTTTGAGCTGAATCCACAGGCTCAGCTTTTTCTCTCCTCTGCAGTATCTGGGGAAATATAAAGTTCAACAGACATCGGGCGCCGGATTCTGTCCCGGTTGCCCCTCTTCCAGGCCAGCTCTCTGCTGTGGCCAGGGAGTGCAGTGGAGGATGGCCCGGGTGCTTGGGCCCTGCACCCAATGGGAGACCAGGAGAAGCACCTGGCTCCTGGCTCCTGCCATCGGATCAGCGCGGTGCGCCAGCCGCAGCGCGCAGGCCACAGCGGCCATTGGAGGGTGAACCAACGGCAAAGGAAGACCTTTCTCTCTGTCTCTCTCTCTCTCTCTCACTGCCCACTCTGTCTGTTAAAAAAAAAAAAAAGTTCAACAGACATGTGTGTACAAGTCATCTGTAAATTTTTTTGCTTGTTTATTTAATTTATTTAGAGGCAGGGATAGAGAGAGATAGAGATAGACAGAAATCTACCATCCAGGTGGCATGTGGTACAATGGGTTAAATCACTTCTTGTGATGACAGCATTCCTTGTGGGTGCTGGTTCAAGTCCTTTTCCAATCCAGTTCTGTGCTAATGCACCTGGGAAAGCAGCAGAAGACGGCCCAGGTACTTGGGCCCCTGCCACACATGCAGGAGACACGGATGGTGTTCCAGGTTCCTGGCTTTGGCATAGCCCAGCCCTGGCCATTGCAGCCATTTGGGGAATGAATTTGCCTATGGAGGATCTCTCTTTATCTTTCTCCCCCTCTTTCTGTAACTCTACCTTTCAAATAAATAAATAAATATTAGAGAGAGAGAGCGCGCGCACACACTAAATTCACAATCTACTAACTTATTCTTCAAATACTTGCAACTTTTAGGGCTAGGCTAAACTGAGGCCGAGAGCCCAGAACTCAGTCCGATGTCCCATGTGGGTAGCAGGGACCCAAACACTTGACCCATCACTGCTGCATCCCAGGGTGTAAATTAGCAGAAAGCTGGAACTGGAAGCAGAGCCAAGACGCCAACCCCAGGCACTATGATATGGGATGCTGGCTCCTGAACAACATTTTAACCATTACACCAAAAACCGGCTGCATTATCAGGGGACATATTCTCAGAAGCAATTGGTTATTCAAAGGAGGGATTTCAAGGTGTGTATGGGAAATTCAGCTAGACTGCTGCAAAGATGCATAATAGATATTTTAGTAATACATATGCATATCTGTAGAGTAGCTTAAAAATGATATATATATGTGTGTTTTACATAGATATATATTGCAAATTAACAAATAGCCTCTTTGTGGTTAGATTGAATACCTGATAGTTGACTACTGTGACCACAATAGCATCTGACTCCCTAGAGTGTCCTCCCTGCCCAACCGTACCCCCCTGCAGCTAGAAGATGCATTTCACAGATTTTGGCATTCCGGTGAAGTGATCTGTTTTCCACAGGAAGCAAATAAGGTGATTCTGCTAAATAGTCAGAGACACGCAGGTGACCCCAAGGGGCCACAGTCCTTTCTCCCAGTCAAAGTCATTCATTTCCCGCCTCTCCCTTCTGAATCAGGCTGTACTTCAGAGACTGACACTGGATTTCACTGAGTGTCTGCCTACAGTGTTGTCCTCTAGAGAGTGACGGCACCTGTACAAGTTCAGCAGAGGCACCCTTCCCCGGGAAACTCCAACTTGGGGAGTGAACTGCACAGTGCAACAGTGGAACAGCTAATTCTGCTCCCAGGAAGAAGCCAGCGTCTCCCATTAGGAGCACACGGTGGTGGGGGGTGGGGTGGGGGAGAATGTGGGGCATTGGGCTCTTATCACAAATTTGCTTCCTTTTTCAACCAAGCCTTCAGCAACTACTTTAGCTATGGCTGCCGGCTGCGTTGTCATCCAGGCACATAAAATGGATCCGGTGTAACAGATCCTTTGGAAATTAGTTTCCCGTGACAGGAAGTTCCATATTTCCTCTTGAGTGAGAAAATAGTGTTACTTGATGCTCAGAATTCAGGAGGCAGGCTGTCGAATGACCTACTTAGCTGTTGTAGAGTATGCTATTACACCAAGAAGGGTCTATTGTGCCGGCAAAAACTGAGTGGGAGAAAGCAGATGCAGCTGCTGGATTTATGACTCAATAAAACGGGGCTGGCTGCAGGCTTGTTAACAGCCACGTTTTCACACCTGAGAGTCACCAAATGGCTTGTTACGGAAACCACACACTAGGAGGACTTCCCCCAGGGGCTGCTGGGAGTGGGGAAGGGGCTGATGAGCCCAGAGAAGTGCCTGGTAGGAGCTCATCCCCTTCATTCTCATTTATTAAGAAGATCTTTATGGGGCTGCTTGCTATGGTGAGAAAACTTTGTGCAGGGAGATCTGGATTTGGTAGCTTTGCAATGCTGAAAAATCTCTGATGTAGGTTCCTGAGCCATTCTACTTGATGCAGGTCTTCCGCCAGTGTGTTTGATTTTGAATCAGCATTTATACAGAGGTTAGTAACATTCAGGAAGCTCGAATATCATCAAGAGAGGAAGAGAAAAGGAGAGAGAGGGAGAGAGAGAACTATAAAAATTCAATCAGTAGAGTCTTTAGCAGAAAAAGGTTTGCCACAGATGTAATTATATGAAAGTGTGTCCTATGGTTGGAGTGTCAGCAGCATTACAGTACCAAATGGTATAGAAGAGATTTACATTTCCAACGGTTGAGCAAACTTTATAAAACTAATGTATCCATCTCCTTCTAGAAGCACAAAGTATCTCTGTATTTTCCCTGGTCAAACAGCCCTGCCCCAGAAATAAATTCATAACTGATGCCACAGAACTTCAAGTTATCCAGGCACTTTCTCATGTGGTTTAAAGCCTCTTCAGAAGAATGTGCTCAATTTAGATAACTGCTATTCTAAATCTGCATTTCAGCGAGTGCGAATATCCAATCCTCAGGTTTATTCTGGTTTGTCAAAAATGAAGCTGATTCATTTAAAGTACATCAGTGATGCATTTAATGTCTTAACAAAATAAAGTCAAACTAGTATGGGTGGCCACGGCCATAAGACAAAATATAATCATTTATATAGTAAGAAAATTGATTATTTTAAACAGAGAACAAGAGCAAAGGTTTTCCTTTATTGAATTATGAAAAGCCTTTAATTCTGAAAATGATAAACATCTGAGGTGTGGATGTTTAGACGAATGGTTAATACCTGTGTCCCTCATCAGAGCGCCTGGATTGGACTCCTGACTCTCGCTCCCGAGTCCAGCTTTATGCTAATGCAGGCCCTGGGAGGAAGCTGGTCATGGCTGAAGTTATTGGGGCCCTACCACCCACTGTGGGAGACCTCCACCGAGTTCCCAGCTGCTGGCTCCAACTCAAACTCAGTGCTGGCCCTTGCAGGCATTTGGGGAGTGAACTAGTGGATGGGACCGCATTCTCTTTCCCTCGCTCCCTCTGTATCTGGTAAATCTGCCTATACATTTAAAAAAACACAAAATATTTGAGATTTCACCTTGAAAATGTGAGATAATGAAATCAGCGAGGCATAGACAAATGAAGAAAATTTGGGAGAAGGTATACAATGGGTCTTCTTGAAGGTCTTGAAAAAGCATGATACGAAGAAATTAGGCATGGATTTAAAAAATGCTGCCATTTTCACATGATCATTTTGAATATTCTCTGTCCCTTGGATTGCTGTTATATAGATGTATGCTTTGATTGTAGCTCCCTCTTCCAGGACCAGTTTCCGCCCTATGTCCTCCATTCTTTCCTCAAGGCTCCAGCTCCACATAACCTCTCCTCTGTCCGTCTCCTGCACAACCAACAGCTGCACCATTTGCTCAGTATTTACTGTATATTGCCTTGCAAGGTCATAGATGTGCTGAACTGCTGCCCTGTTCCCATCTACTGCCCATTAAGCTCGTAACCAGACGTGTCTGCTACCCTGCACATCCAGCTGCTCTCTCAACTCCAGTGCTCCAGTGACGTTTGTTGATGGAAAGAGTAATGATATTGTGGAGTTCATTACTTCACAGCCGCGTGTGCTGGTGCATTCTCTTCCTAGTGGTTGAACACGACTCCCATGGAAGAGTGTGTGCTAAGAGGAGCAGTAAATGAGGAATAAGAGGAATCCTGATTGATTGTTTTACTTTTAATCCTGAAAATTACTAAAATAGTTTTCAACATATAGGTAAGGATAATTAGCAGAGATTATATTTTTGAGGAATTAAAAAACTCTTTGGGAAAGTAAAGGTAAAACTGGAGGGGCTGACATTTAGCTCGGTGGTTTAGATCACCTACAGTCTTATGCTGGGGTTCCTGAGTTGGATGCTCGCTCGGATTCCCTGACAGCTTTCTGCTAATTATACACACCTTGGGAAGCAACCAGTAAGGATTCAAGGATCTTGGCCCCTGCCACCCATGCAGCAAACCTGAATTAAGGCTGGCGCCGTGGCTTACTAGGCTAATCCTGCGGTGCCGGCACACCGGGTTCTAGTCCCGGTAGGGCGCCGGCTTCTGTCCTGGTTGTCCCTCTTCCAGGCCAGCTCTCTGCTGTGGCCAGGGAGTGCAGTGGAGGATGGCCCAAGTCCTTGGGCCCTGCACCCCATGGGAGACCAGGAGAAGTACCTGGCTCCTGCCATCGGATCAGCGCGGTGTGCCGGCCGCAGCACACCGGCTGTGGCGGCCATTGGAGGGTGAACCAACGGCAAAGGAAGACCTTTCTCTCTGTCTCTCTCTCACTGTCCACTCTGCCTGTCAAAAAAAACAAAACAAAAACAAAAACAAAAAAAAACAAAAAAGCAAAAAACAAACAAACAAAAAAAACAAAAAAACAAAACAAAACAAAAACACCTGAATTAAAGTCCTGGCTCCTGACAGCCATGTCTGTTGCAGCCATCCAGAGAGTGATCTAGCAGATGAAAGATCTCTCATCGTCTTTCTGTCTCTCAGCCTCTCTATCTCTGCATCTTCTTAAATATATCTTTAAAAATAGAGGAGTAAAAGTTTCAAGAAATTTAGGTTTGCTGATCAGTGTGCACAAATACACAGTTGATCCAAAATTGATCCAAAAATCATAAAGAGATTCGAATGCGGCAGTTGTGATTCTTCAACATGTAGCTTGCTTGATTCTTTCTTTCCTAGCAACGTGCGTTCAACCCAGAAGGAGTCTTTTCTTTCCTCTTATGATGAAGGAGAAAACAGTGAGAGATAGCCTCAAATGCATGGTCCCTTCTTTAAAGATTTATAGGCAGATGAAGTGAATCATGGCTGAACTTAGAAATGAAAAGCAATCCTGATTATACTCACAGTTGAGGAGAATGCCATTTTAACCACTGGAGTTCTGTCTTTGGGTTCAGGTACATCATGGTATTTCAGAAGGTTCATGGAAAGGGGGCCAGCAGATGAAGCCACTGCTTCTGATGGCATTACTTCTTGTCATACTGCTGCTTCAAGTTCCCACTGCCCTGCTTTCAATCCAGCTTCCTGCTAACGTGCCTGCCAAGGCAGTGGAAGACAGCCTAAGTACTTGGGTTCCTTCCACCCATGTGGAGATCAGAATGGAGTTACTGGCTCATGGCTTCAACCTGACACAGACTTGGCTGTTAGAGCCATTTGGGCAGAGAATCAGAGGGTAGGAAATTCTCTCTCTCCCTCACTCTGCCCTTTATTTATAAAGTGTATCTTTATGTAAAAAATTGAAGAAGTGCATTTTCATAATATATATATATATATTCCACTAATTTTTTACAAGGATGTGCCTTACTGTTACAAGATGTCTTTCTTTTTTAAAAAAGATTTTATTTATTTATCTGAAAGGTAGAGTTGCAGACAGTGAGAGGGAGAGACAGAGAGAGAGGTCTTCCATCTGCTGGTTCACTCCCCAAATGGCCGCAAAGGTGGGAGCTGTGCTGATCCGACGTCAGGAGCCAGGAGCTTCTTCCAGGTCTCCCACACGTGCAGGGGCCCAAGTGCTTGGGCCATCTTCTACTGCTCTCCCATATTGTAGCAGAGAGCTGGGTAGAAAGAGAAGCAGGTGGGACTAGAACCGGCACCCATGTGGAATGCAGGCACTGCAGGCCGAGGATTAACTTACTGCGCCACAGCGCTGACCCTCCATTAACTTTTTGAAGACTTCTCCTATGTGTGGATTTCAGAATCTTTTTGTAGTGAAATAAAGTTATTCTTCAGTTCTATTTTCCATGAGTTTTTGCAAGCACTGTTGGAGTAGAACTATACAAAGTTTGGGTACATGAGTTTGTTCAGTGTACCTCTCAGTTCATCAGTAAAGTGAGATTAGTGATGGTGACTAATTATGCCAGTGTGCCTCTTCAGTGTCAAGAAGCTTTTTAATTAAAAATACTTAAAATCGAATATAACAGGGATGCTGCCTGCCCTCAGGTGATTTAGGGTCTCATCCCTGCCTCCTAGAGTTGCTGTTAGTGTCATGTGTGCACACTCCATGTAAGTCTTAGTGAAGATTGCAATGACCATGGCCAATAGGACGATGAAGGTGGTGACAGGGTCCTGTTTGGTGCTCAAGATTCACCCCCAAAATTCTACTAGAAAGAGCTCAAGCTGTGGTCTTAGTGTTTCTGGAGTCCATCGGTCCTTGTTAATAAGAAAGTGAAAGAAACGCTAACAAGGCACCTGCGTCTGACTTCTGTAGAAAATAGAATCTCCCTCTAATAAGCTAAATGTAAGGTGTAGTGGCAAGGAATACTATATATGGCAATGGAATATGCTGAGAATTGCAGAAACGCACACTTTTTTTACTTGCCTGGAATCATATTGAGTTTTCCTAGTGGAAACGTGCACTTGGTGAACCCGAAGTTCTATCTACCTGCACCTGTTTCAAAACTCCTTGCACTCAGCATATCCTCTCTAGGGTGTTAGATATGAACTGGGTTCCCCAATCTTGATGAAACTCTTTGGCCAGTAATACAGGAGAGATCTTCAAAAAGTTCATGAAAAGTTCTTATGAAAAAAAATGCATGAATTAAAAAAAATTTGCACCCAAATAAGCTTATCTTTTAATTGCATTTCCCATGAACTTTTAAAACTTCCTTGAATCTTCAGAGAACAAATAGAGGTTGCAGTGTTAAGTGCAGGTCTCGGCACTTTCAGATCATTGGTTGCAATTTTCCAATCTAGGTTAATGAACAAGTTTCCATGCTCTGTTTTGCTGCCTGTGCTAAGATTAGCATTCCTCCATTGAACTTGACCTAAAGCTCCCACTTTAACTATAGGTTCTAAACTCATGCTGAATTGTATATATCAAGTGCAGCTATCTGCACACCCTGCTTCCTGCTGAAATACTGTTCTTATAACCGTGCTCCCGTGGCTATGGAAACAAGGTTATTATGCAAACGTGTGCCTCTTCATAGGAGACACTCTGGGGAAGCATTGGGGAAATGGAAAAGAGCTTTGCCATCCTGTGCTTTGTATTAACCTCACAATTTTGTAAACTGAGAATTAAGTTCACTCATTTATTTAGAAACTTGAGCCACATTTAATTTGCACTTTTTGAAGTAAAAAGAAACCACATCTTGCCTTCATGAAATTTTAAATTTCATCTGCCCTTAATGTTACAGTGTGTTTGAATGATTTAATTTTAAAAATACTACTTTCTTTCATTCATCTGGTTGTAAAAGAATTTAATAGAGAGGCTGCTGGTATGGGAAGAGATAGAAATACGGCTTCAACAAGCTCAATCCTCTAGTCAGATTTGTCAAAGAAAAGGTAAGCTGGCTTGTCTTTTCTTAATAATAATCCCTGCAAGAAAGGGTGCTCATTTTATTCATGTTTGACATTTCATAGTAAAGGTAAAATTCATTTTTAATGAAAGATATTCCACAGGGTTATTAATTAAAAGAAACACACGAAGACAGAAGTGTCAGTTTGAAAGAGCATCTCATGAATTAGAGAAAGTCTGCAGTCAAAAATACAGCTTGGTCCGGTTCTCTCGGGGACCCAAGGCCGGCCAGCCCTGAAGTGGCCTGCACGCTGCACCGTGTCTCACACGGCTCTAAAGTGGGCATGAGGTGCTTCCCATCAAAACCTCAGTGAACTCAGAGAAAAGCCTGTTGCTAGATCTTTTCCTGTACGACTTAGCTTTGGTACATTGTTCTGACCAAATTGCACGCTAGTTGAGAGCAAAGACTGTGAGTGATGCAATCATCACACCTAAACCATAGTCTTGTTAGGTTAAAAAAAATTGCCAAGTGAGTGAATCAACATTTCGGTGCCTTCTGTTTGCAAGAGGACTGAATATTGTTATTACGTGGATTTATATTCCCCTAGCATATGTATCGTCTCTAAGAAAAGGTTAAAGAGGCCAGGATTAGTTCAATTTGTTGAAGATAACCAGATGCCATAAAGATTTGCTGCAGAACTGGGGAGTGAGATACCCAAATGCCAAGTTTCCTTCTGATGACTTCATTCTTCCTCCCTTCACCCCCCAGACCCTCCAGTCCTGCCACATTTGATTCCCCCCACAGCACTCTTCTGCTGACTTTGTCTAACATTTGTTTTCTAGGGAGTGTTAGAGATTTCCAAGGTCCGGGATACAAAATCCCTATGCCCATCCCATATTGGGAACCAATGGAAATATCAAAATGTGACTGTTAGGACTGACAGAGCGGAGGGAGGAAATGGCTGTGGGCCTGTAAGACATGATCTGCCCTGAAGAGGGCAGTCTTCTCAGGCAGGCACGGCCTGAGTAGGTGACGCTGGTCCATGCTTGCAATGAAATACAGTGCAGCAAAATGGCTTCAGAATGGGAGGCTCTGTGGCTAGGTTTTGCTTCTTTTTCCAAATTCACCAACCACAGAGGTCCTCCTTTCCTGGGACCAAGGGAAATATTAGGTAGAAGTCCTTCCACAGGTGAACAGGGAGAAGAATTCTGTTCAGTTACTAATGATTGTGAACATACTGGTGTAATATACATGTGCATAAACTGTGTAACATTTATAACATGTACAGTATTTATATACATTTATAACATGTTCTATATATGACAGCACTTCACAAAGTTTATGGAACGTGGAAGTGAAAGAAAAGCATGAGACTTTTTTAAAAGGTCATGAAAAATACATAATATGAAAAAACATCTATGCATGAATTTCAATTTTTTTGCACCAAAATAAACTTATCTCTTAATTCCAGTTTTCCCTGAACATTTTAAAGCCCCCTTGTACATAAATATAACATGTACATACCTATCTACAGAGCACAAAAGTGCTATTCACTTGCATTTGCAATATTACCTGATGGCTAATGGTGAATTCCAGGCAAAGTAATTACTACGTGAAGCATCGTAGGCCACCTGGATATATCGGGGGTGGGGTGGGGGGGACACTCCTAAGACCAAACCATAGACAGAATGAGAACCAGGAGCCAGCCACATCAGAACCACTTGGGGTGCTTGTTCCAGGTTTATGTGTCTGGACCCTGCTTCAGAGGTACTGAGCCGTAGTTACCAGGTACAGGGTACTAAGGATTCACCTGGTGATTCAAGTGCACAGTTCGGTTGGAAGGCGGTTACCAAGAGGCAGCCACCGTCTCTTAAGGTAGCACAGAAGACTGTGATCAGTCTGTGTCACCCCGCTACTCCCCATGGAGAGGAGACTGAAAAAAAATGTCTCAGCCCCAGGTGTTATTTGTCATAAAGACTTCTCTGACAGTAAGAGACAGTAGGGAAATGGCTACTTTGTGTCAAAATGGTGAACAGTTCCAAGTGTGCAGAATTTTTCAACCATGCTTTTTTTTTCATGGTATTTTTTGTAAAGTTTGTGAAGACCCCTCATATGCATGGATTTCAGAATGTTTTGCACTAAACTCACCTTTTAATTCCATTTCCCACTATCATTTTGAGGTGTCCTGATACTCATATGGTATAGAAAAATGCTCCTATTGTTTTCATCACTGGGTGTGTGATCAGTCATTACTCTGATGATGGTGTGATGCTCAAGGCCAGGTGCTGAGACTGAGATTTTGTTTAGAGTTCCTTCTGCTTCTTTCACCAGAGATAAGGTTATGGCCTGCTGCTTCATATCTCAGAGTCCCGTGAAGATATGAAAAACGTCTGTGTGTCGTTATTTAATTCCCCCAGATCATAATAGGTTTGCTCTCTCTGATTTCTCTGTCTCTCTGTTTGAATCCAGGGAGTCAATTGGGCACTATTCTGATTCTGATTGGTGACATTATGAGAGTAACTGATAGAGTAGGAATTAGAAAATCTGTGAGCATACTCTAACCACAGTAACATTTCTTAGCCACTTCTTTCTTTGGGGGACCGCCTAATGTCTTTTACCTCGATATTATCATGTTTGATAATGATGATAGTCCTGTAACCTAAACAAGTCTTCAGAAAATTTATTAACTATTATTTTGTAAAAATGCATCCTACATTGCTCAAAGAATTACTGGGTGAAATATAAAGGTGATAACAAGGAGTTTTAAAAACATCAGCGATAGGACAGGTGTTGTAGCACAGTAGGTTAAGCCACTGTCTGGGATGCTGGGATCCCATAGCAGAATCCCTGCCTTTGAGTGCCGTCTTTGCTTCTGATCCAGCTTTGGGCTAATGTGCATCTGGGAAGCAGTCACAGTGGTCCAAATACTTGGGTTCCTGCTACCCATGTGTGAAAGCCAGATGTCTCCTGGCTTTGGTCTCGCCCATTCCAACCGTTACGGACATTTAGGAAGTAAACCAGTAGATGGAAGATATCTCTCTCTGTTTTTCTTTCTCTTTGTCTCCCTCTTTCCCTCCTCTCTTTGTCATTCTGCCTTTCAAATAAATAATAAAGCTTATAAAAGTATCAATAGCTGTACTAATATTAACTAGTATTAATGAAGTTAATCAATCCCTTTGATGCTTTTGCTGTTCTTCCTAGTTCCCTGAGGCTGTAAGAGTTCAATGCTGATAGAGGATAAGGAAATGAAAAAGCTTTAACTTGGTTCTTTTTCTTTAAACTAACGCATCTAAACGTCATGTATTTGTAGTTACCCATGTCCTATTTTGATACATGTGTATTGTGTAGTGTCCAATCAGGATGAAGGTAACTGTCTCTACACACGTTTACCCTTTCTTTGTGGGGAAAGGTTATTGAACAGATTCTTTAATTCTTGTGTTAATTAACCATTTCAGATCAGGCCAGGCTTGTTTCTTGGCTCCTGCATTGGACAGAGGGTCCAGGGACAGCTCCCAGCTACCCACGGGCACTCTGCAGACCCCTTCCTCAGCACCCCCGAGACTGCTTTCCCTTTCAAAATGTTTATCAGTCTCTAGAGCACAAAACTGCCCACATGGGGTGGCCTTGGCTGGAAGCCCACTCCCTGTGGACAAAGGCCGCATTGGGAATAGAGTGGCGGAGGGTCAGGCTGGCCTCAGCAGGGGGTGCCCCGCCAGAGGCTGGCATCTGAAGTGAGTGTCTGGATACAAATTTCTCACCTTCACCCTGACAGATGAGGCTGGGAATCTTTGAGTGCTTTGAAGCCATGGTTTTTCACCCAAGCAGTACTTCAGAGTCCCCTGGGGAGCTTTGGAAAAAAAAAAGTACAGTGACCTCACCCCTGGAGATTCTGATTTAAATTGGTTTGAGACAGACGTCGACATGGTGCGATTTTGTTGTTTGTGTTTGGTTACAGGGGTGATTATAATGTGCAGCCAAGGTTGAAAACCACTGTTCTAGGTCAGTGATTCTAAACGAGCACAAGAATCACCTGAGGGTATTGACATGCGTAGATCTATAAATTCTTTAATAACACTCCCCTCTTCGGGTTTTGATGAAAATTTAATGGAATTATTTTAGTCACTCCTTATTTAGGATTTTACTTATTAAAATCGGTATTAATGTATTTTTGTCTAAATCTAATAAAAAAGCTCCAAACAAAGCTGTTTTAAAAATCTCCTATAACTGGGATCACATAGCACTGAGCGTATCTTGTTCTCTGGTGCTAGTTAAGGCATTCACTCTCCTAAAGCTTCTAAAATACGTTGAGCTCATGCCAACAGTTTTCAGGTGTGATTTCACCTGAATTTTCCAGGCCTTTGAGGAAGATGGCACCGTTCTGTTCTGCTTTGGAATCTAGAAAACAGATTCACAGACACCACGGGGAGGCTCAGGGTTGTAAACTGAGCGTAGAGATGGAATTTAAGCCCTAGGGCCGGGGTGGGTGTTCGGTGTAGCACTTGTAGCCACTTGGGAAGCCTGCGCCCCATATCAGACTACTTGGGTTTGAGTCCCTGTTCTGCTCCTATTCCAGCCTCCGGGTGATGCTCACGTCATGACTCAAGGTCTTGGCCTCTGTCACGAGAAACCTGGATTGAGTTCTACGCCCTTGGCTTTGGCCTGGCCCAGCTGTGTCTGTTGTGGGCATTTGGGGAAGTGAGCCAGTAGATGGAAGGTCTCTCTCCATCTTTGTGTCATCACCATTATCCTTGTCTCTATGTCTTTTAAGTAAATTAAAAAAAAATAATTAGAAAAGCTTTAAACTCCTGGGTCTACTTTGAGATCAGTGGTCTTTCCTTACCTGGCATTGGTTTTAGATGTAGAAAACTCATGGGTGATTTTTGCAGATTTGACAGAGTGCTTTTCACTTAAAACATTAATATTGGATATTTTTGTATACATACATAAACACAAATACAAATATGGAAACTATTCTAACATAAAAGCAGAAAACAAAACTGTATTCCTGTGTATTTCCAGGGAAGAAAGATTAAGATGGGCTAGGAAATAGAAAGGATCAACTTCTGTTAGTCCAGAGTTTCTTTCTCAGTGTCTCTATGCAGTAATGCACTTTTGGAAATCATCCTAGGTGAGCTCCAGATATCACTGCCGTGGGTTGATCCACCTTTTCAGGGCTTAACATGCTCATTGAGTCGGGGAGGGGACCCAAATATCAGCTAACTGCAAGATACCGGAAATGCTGTGAGGGCTTTCACAGTCCGAGAGCCGGATCCTTCGTTGTGATTTTAACTGACAGTTAGGATGATGGCTTGCTTGTGGCTCTGAGTTCATCACAAAGTCCACCAGATGCACGGAGGGTTGCTGCTGTGTGATACAGGGTTGTAAGTCCTGCCATGTGCACTAGCGTGAGCTTGCCCTGAGCATGAGTCCCACGTGCTAATCCAGCCGGTCGATGAAGCAGGTCCTTGTGCTGTCAATTATCCTCTCATCTGAGAATGGAGTGCAGTCTTTCTCTTTGTCTCCTTCATCAGAAGTATCAAGTACTTCACAAAAGTTCTTAAGGACGAGGCACAAGCTGCCTAATCTCTCTACTTATTTTGCTGAAAATTCTATTACGAGCCTCCTTCACACAGCGATCAATATAGTTTGAGAGGACAATGCTTGCCCTTACAAATCCGAGAGGGCTATCTTTTACATTTATGAGGATTTTCCTTTTTTTCTCTGATACTCAGGAGAAATCAAGACATATGTTTAGGTGAGTTCTGCTTAAGAATAAGACTTGTTTGGAAATTACCAGATCAAGTTCTGTTAACGAAGTAATGAAAGCAAGAAATGAGGCTATTCAAAGCTTCCAGGAGTTCTCTGTGCCAAATTGCTGCACAGAGCTAATCAGTTTGCTTTGCTCTAAGGAGATACAGGGGAGATTTTGCATGTTAGTGGATATGAATTCCGTTCGTGCTAGGTATTATCCAAAAGTGAATCTCTGGCATTGAACAATCAGTTGTGCCATGTTGAGTTGGCAACTTCATTTTCACCTCGATATTAAGTGTATTTTATTTTATATGTAGCTTGTCATAATATGTGCATAGCAAGATAAGCTAAATAAAAGGAGAGAAAATGAGAGTAGGGTACAAACAGGTATGTTATCTCTTTGGGTTAGATCTCTTAAATGTGATTTTTTTTCTCTGAACAAGCTTCACAATTCAAAAAGGACTTTTTAGGGTGGTGTGAAACCAGGAGTTGACGTTGTTAGAAAAACAGCAAGGGAGAAAAATGCAAGTTGGGGAGGGTGGCTGGAACAGGGCAATAGTAGCTACAATAGGGCCACCTCTGCCTGACAGCCTAAACCATCAGCCTAAGGTGATCTTTGAGCTTCTGGGGTTACACACACGCACGCACACACACACACACACACACAAAGATGGAGCATAATGACAAGCAGTCTCTCTTCCTCACTACTGGGCTTATACAAAGGGTCTTCAGAAAGTTCTCGGAAAATGAGTATGATGAAAAATCTATACATTGGGGGCAGTGTTGTGGCTTAGCCGGTTAAGCTACTGCCTGTGGTGCTGGCATCCCATATGGGCGCCGATTCCTATCCTGGGTTCTGCACTTTCAACCCAGCTCCCTGCTACTGGACTAGGAAAGCAGCACATAAGCACGCAAGTCCTTGGACCCCTGCACCTACGTGAGAGACCTAGAAGAAACCCCGGGGCCGCTGACTGGCATGGCCCAGTCCCACCCATTGCAGCCATTTGGGGAGTGAACCAGTGGATGGAAGATCTCTCTTACTCTCTCTCTCTCTAACTTTGTCTTCAAGTAAATAGATAAATCTTAAAATAAAGGAAAAAAATAAAAATCTGTGCACTAATTTCACATGTTTCTTGCCCCAAAACAAGCATTTTAAAATTGAATTTCAGTGAACTTTGGAAGTACGCTTGTACACGTCTTCTGTATGATGTGACCACTTTGCAGTTTAACAGTCATATAGCAGTATCTTAATCCTTTGTGTAATGAGCCCATCACAGGTTGGTTCCTTCTTGATCTTTCTTGTTCTCTTGGTTTAACCAGACCTGACTTGTCTAAATGGATGATCTCTGGGAATGGAAATCACCTTAATCTTTTATATGGGTTTTTTGTTTGTCGGGAGAAAGAATTCTTAGTGCTTACTCGGATGGTAAAATGTTTTCACCCCACCCCTCCAAACACCAGCTTCCTTTGCTAGAAGGTTTACATTTGAGTATGTTTTGTGTTGCTGTCCTGTCTAGCAAATACCGTAAAACTGCTGTCATTAATAATCAAAGGTCACATTCTACTTGCAATTGGTAGCAAACTTTCCCTTCGGTTCTTCACACTAAACAGAGAATAGCACCATGAGTTTCCTGCCCTGGGTCCCTTGGAAGAGGAATCTTTGCCCACTGTGCTGCTTCAGTAGAACTTCCCATGGCTGTGTTCTGCACAGTGGTTCCGTGAACAAAGCTGGCAGAACTTCAGTTTTAAGTTTATTCACTTATTTTATTTATTGGAGAGAGAGAGAGAGAGAGAGAGAGAGAGATGCCACCTGATTGTTCATGCCCTAAATGCCTACAACATTCAGGAGCCTGGAACTGAGTCCAGGCCTCCCCCTGGTGGCAGGGAGTCATCACCACTGCCTCCCAAGGTGTGCATTAGCAAGAAGTGAAATCACAAGTGGGGTCAGGACTCAGATCCAGGGACTCCAGTATGGGGTGTGGGCTTCCTAAGAGGCATCCTAACCACTGTGCCAAGTACTCTCCCTGACCTTGAGATTTATATGGGGGTCTTCCAAGAGTTCACGGAAGTTGTATGTTGTGGGCAAACTATGGGTGCCGAGATGTTTTTGCATCTTTTAACTCCAGTTTTTTTCCCCATGAAGTCATGGGAGTCTTCTTGTTTCAAAGGGTCACTGAACATCCTTATCCAAAGCATTCTCTGTGAATTTGGCAAATGCTGATATTCTGCAGCTATCTTAGATATTCTCTAGTACCTGAATGCTGTCTTGATTTTCATAAGATTTTAATGCTAGGAACCCATGAGTGTTCTGATGCAAAAAAAAAAAAAAAAGAAAATTCCACATAAATAGTGTCATTTTGACCAGAGATTGTCATCCTGAGGTCCAGAGCCATTCATTGTCCATTGTTTTGGACCATATAACACTACCTTTGAATAGGCCACCATGGTATAATTTGCCATTGACATTGATTTCCATGTATTGGGGATGATCCCTAAATATCCACATTGTGTCTGAAAACCTACTTACAGATAAGGCTATTCAAATCTAAATTTTCCCTTGAATTTTTTTTCAAAATCTATTTATTTATGTGAGAGGCCAGGGCGGGGTGGGGGATAGAGAAAACCCTTGAATCCACTTCTTTATCCCCAAATATCTACAAGTGACGGGACTGGGCCAGAGCCAAAGCCAGTAGCTGAGAACTCATTCCATGTTTCCCACGTGGCTGGCGGGGGCCCCACTGTTTGGGTCCACATTGGCAGGAACTAGAGGCAGGAGCAGGTGCTAGGAATGGAACCAGCATGCAGACGTCTGAACTGCCAAGCTGCATGTCCACCCCTGTTCCATGAATGTTTTTACTGCTTCTGGTCAAGTTGCTTCCTCTCTCTGGCATGCTCTGAGACCCTCCTGTTTTCTCTGCCCAGTGAATCCATGGAGCCCGTACTAAAACAGCACTGTACGTAAAAAGGCTTCCAGGTCTCCGCATTCAGAGTTCCTCTTTCTCTCCTGCCTAGGGCACTCCTTTGGTGCATCCCTTTTGTTAAAGGCCCTCTCATGGTCTAATGTGTATTGCAGTTCTGGTATGTTCTTAACTCGATTGCAAACCGCTCTACAAGAGAGAGCGTTCTTACCTCTCATCAGGCAGTGCCTGGCCCTTAATAGGTATTTAATAAACTTTTGATGAATCTCTAGCTGATTCCTGCAACCCTAAATGTGATTGTAGGATCTGATCAGGAGATCAACACAAACCACGTTACCCACTGAATACTCATTTGGTAAGAACACATGAGCATATGTAAATCACCACAGGTCAGAGACATTCAAAAAAAGTCATCTTTCAAATATTAAATTTTTTCTTTGATTTTTTATTTATTTATTTTTTGACAGGCAGAGTTAGACAGTGAGAAAGAGAGAGACAGAGAGAAAGGTCTTAGTTTTTCCATTGATTCACCCCCCAAATGGTTGCTACAGCTGGCGCATTGTGGCCAGCGCGCTGTGCCGATCCAAAGGCAGGAGCCAGGTGCTTCCTCCTGGTCTCCCATGTGGGTGCAGGGCCCAAGCACTTGGGTCATCCTCCACTGCCCTCCCGGGCCACAACAGAGAGCTGGACTGGAAGAGGGGCAACCAGGACAGAATCTGGTGACCCGACCGCGGCTAGAACCCGGGGTGCTGGCGCCGCAGGTGGAGGATTAGCCTAGTGAGCTGTGGTGCCAGCCCAAAGTTTTTCTTTTAGAAGATGATTTGTTCGGGCAATAATGCTAAGTCCCATTCACTAATAAGGAACACTTCATGGCACCAACAAAGCTTATATTCCCTGGGTCCTTTTACGCAGTTTGCTATATAAGTGAGTATTTTCAGTAACTCTTAGCAGGTAATGGCTGTTAATATGAATGTTATGTTTCACATCTCAAGGTTACTAGAAATTTTTAAGTGGTACTTGACTGTAATTCCTTTAACTTTTTGGTTTTTTTTTTAGAACCTATTTTCTAAAAGCCTGGTTTTTGAACATTTAAAAGTGTCATCTTTCCTTACTTATCCCTGAATACACAGACTTCACTTTCATTCTATAAAAAACCTGAATACATTGGTTTTAATAATAGCTCCTGTTGGGGCTGGCCCTGTGGCACAGCAGGTTAATGCCCTGGCCTGAAGCACCAGCATCCCATATGGGCGCCGGTTCTAGACTCGGCTGCTCCAATTCCGATCCAGCTCTCTTCTATGGCCTGGGAAAGCAGAAGATGGCCCAAGTCCTTGGGCCCCTGCACCCACATGGGAGACCTGGAATAAGGTCCTTGCTCCTGGCCTCGGATTGGCGCAGCTCCAACCATTGCGGCCAATTAGGGAGTGAACCAGCAAAGGAAACCACCTCCCCCTCCCTGCCTCTCCTCTCTCTGTGTAACTCTGACTTTCAAATAAAAATAAGTGAATCTTTAAAAAAAAATCTCCTATTTACACTTCTGGTCAAGTTGCTTCCTCTCTCTGGCATGCTCTGAGACCCAGTGTACAGATTCGGATGCATTTTCTACGCACCATCGAAGTTGCTCCTCAGACCAGTGCTGGAAGGTAGATAGAGTGGATTTGATTCTTCTCATCCAGCCAGTGAATGGACAGACTCGCAGGGACTCACCCCAGACCACTTAGCCCACTTGAGTGATAGAGCTGGGACAGACAGCGTTCATTCTACTGCCTTTTGCTCCCTCCCTCCAAGTTACAGAGATCATTCATTCACTTCTGCACTTTACAATTTTTGATTGTTTGTATTTGAAAGACAGAGGAGGAATGCACAGAGAGACAGAGACAGAGACACAGAGAGAGACAGGAAGATCGACAGAAATCTCCTAACTGCTGATTCACTCCTCAAGTGCCTACAACAGGCGGCCCTGGGTGAGGCTGGAGACAGGAGCTAGGAACCCCATACAGGTCTCTCGTGTGGGTGGCCAGAACCCCAGTGCTTGAGCCATCACCTGCTCCTCCCTCCCTACCTAGGTACAAACGAGCAAGAAGCTGGAGTTGGGAGCAGAGCCAAGACTTGAACCCAGGCTTGCCACGTGGGATGTGGGCATCCTAAGTAGCATCTTTTTTTTTTTTTTTTTTTTTTTGGACAGGCAGAGTGAACAGTGAGAGAGAGAGAGAGAGAGAGACAGAGAGAAAGGTCTTCCTTTGCCGTTGGTTCACCCTCCAATGGCCGCCGCGGCTGGCGCACCACACTGATCCGATGGCAGGAGCCAGGTGCTTATCCTGGTCTCCCATGGGGTGCAGGGCCCAAGCACTTGGGCCATCCTCCACTGCACTCCCGGGCCATAGCAGAGAGCTGGCCTGGAAGAGGGGCAACCAGGACAGAATCCGGCGCCCTGACCGGGACTAGAACCCGGTGTGCTGGTGCCACTAGGCGAAGGATTAGCCTATTGAGCTGCAGCGCCGGCCCCTAAGTAGCATCTTAAGTGCTAGACCAAGTGCCTGCCCCAGTGCGTTTTTTATAGCAAATTCTGTCTGTCTAGGCACTCGGGGTACATCAGTGAAAAAAGCAATTAAGCGTCAAGTCATTGTTGAGATTAAGTGTGTGCTTGATATAAACACTAATATCTGGTCTAAGGGGTGGTGACAAATGTGGTGGAGGTAAATGACGCAGGAAAGTGAGTGGGGGTGTTGGTAGCGGCTGCACTTGTCCAGGAGAACTAGACCTCAGCTCAGAAGTGCTGCTTGAGCAGAGTCCTAGAGGAGGAGGAGCAGGCTGATGGATACCATGGAGAAATAAGCAGAGGAAGCAGCAAGTACAAAGACCCTATGGCATGTTTGAGGGACGGAAATGAGGGCAACGAGATTGTAGTCCCCTGAGCAAAGGAGTGAAAGATGAGAGATCCAGGCAAAAGGTGTGGAGGCTTAGAATCCACCGTCAGGGATTTGGTATCAACTCTGAGCAAGGTGGGAAGCCACTGGAAGGTGTTGAGAATGGGAGAAGCAGGATCTGATGTGTATGTTTCAGAGGTTCACGCTTGTGTCTGTCTCGTATGTTGAGAATAGATTGTGGGGTTGGGACGGGGAAGACACAGAGGAGCAGAATCAGACAATAAGGGAGCAGCGTTGGGAGCCGCATGGGTTTTCCAAGGCTGCTGTAAAAAAGTGAAGAGACTGGCTGGCTAAGGAGAGAAACTGATCGTTTCCCAGTTGTGGAGGCTCGAAGCCTGGAATCCAGGGCTCAGCAGGGCCGTCATCTGTCTGCCAGCTCCTGGGGAGTCTCCTCCCTGGCTCTGTGAGATGCCGCTGTTTGCCAGCTACTCTTGGCATTTGGGGCATGCTAATGCATCACCCCTGCCCCAGGGCTGTGTTCTCCCTGTGTGTTGTCACAGCGTCTCCCTGCTCTGCATGTCTGTCTCTGTGTCTAAATTTCCCCCTTGAAAGAGAACACCAATCATTTGGGATTCGGGTCCATCCTAATGGACCTCTTTTCCACATGATTTCCTCTGGAAAGATCCTATCTCAATGAAATCCTATTCTGAGGTGCTGAGGCTGGGTCCTCAACATCCCTTTTTGGGAGACACAGTTCAACCCAAAACAGTGGCCTATGCCAGAGTGGTATCCATGGAAATAGTGCGATTGGATTCTGGATATTTTTTGAAGGTGGAGCCAACAATACCTACTGAAGAATGGGATTGTATACATATATAATATATAGCATAGTGCCTATTCTATGTGCTAAGAAGTAATGGCTATGGTTAGTTTTCTTATTAGCATGATCACAGCAACAGTGACACTTGTCTGGATGGTAAATTTGTGTTCCCCTAGGTAATATATGAAGAAGACAATAACAGCAAAGGTCAAGAACTTCGATGCTTCAAATCCCTCTCTTCAGTTCAAGGGGTCTCTGGGGTATCTCACATTCTCTTGCATGGCCTCGCCTCACTGGTTGGCATTGCATGTTCTGCCCCTCAACTGAGGCCACCCTCACACCGAAGCCCACGTGTGTCCCTTCCTGTAGCTCTGTCATTCTTGCCACCTCTTTATATCACCAACATTGATTTAAGCCAACTGTTTTTCTTAACTCCACACTCCCTTGTGTTATAAGAGCCTTCTTCCACTTTCTAAACTGAGTAACATCAACTTATTTCCCACAGGGTCTCAGATATAGGGATTAGGCAAAGCTCTAACACGTGAGACCTGATATGGCATCTTTATGGTCTCAGTGCATGCAAATCTAGGTGGTCCTCTTCCAAGGACTTGTCTTACTTTCAAGTAAGTACATAATGTAGGACCTTAAACTGGTATATGACTGCTTCATTACAATATAGGAGTTCAAGGCTTGGAAAATGTGTCCTAAGATAGATCAGAATAAAGATATTTTCATAGATACTTGCAGTGTTTCAGTGTACATTTTTAGAAAAATGACAGTGAGAACAAAGACTGAAAAAGAGTTTGTATTAATAGTAACTACCTTTCATTATATATAGTGATAAAGTATTTGCTTTGGCTCAGGTAACTGTGCAATACAATTGTAAAAAGATGGTCAAGTTATGTTACCTGTATTAGAGTACTTAACAAAGACAAAGGGAGAGGTGCTGAAAGATAATTTAAATATAAAGTTTTCAATTCTCTGGAAGATTTTAAGGTATTCTAGGAGCCCTAGTGTAGAAATTAACAAGCAGGAGGATAACGGGGAAGTTGAAATGCAGGTGGAAGTGGGGGTGGGGTGAATGTGGACCAGAAGAGCGACTTCCTGGGAAGGAATCAGACTTACGCTAAATCCCTATGGGAAATCAAGCAGCCTGGTCAAAGGCACTTGGGAAAGTGTGGGGGCATAAACCATTTTGGCTTGAGCTAGAGTCTGTAAGCAGTCTTGTACTGATATCTCATAAAGCACAAGGTGCGGAAGTTCTGCTGAGACCAAGCGTAGGGAAGGGTCAGTGCCGGACGAAAGTGCCTTTTGTGCCTTGGAACCTCACAACCCAGAGCCATTAAAGGATAGTGAACTGGGGGAGGATCTTAGTTATGATAGCGAGATAGAAATATAGGAAGATTTATTCTGATTTAATAAATAAGCCATGCATGTGGATGCAGTTCTGACGTACTGTGAATATAAACAGTGATTTATAAGGACAGTGGTTTTAGTACATAAGAATTTTTGACATCTGAGTTTGCAGTGTCACTGACATATATATGGATAATGGTGTTCAACAGGTTTGGATAGTGAGATCTGGATCGTTGTTTTGAGAGTGGAGGGCCTCCGTTAGGCGATTCAGATAATGTTTCAGGAGCAATAGACCAGGGACTGAATGAAGAAGAGCGCCATTGTTTGAAGGGGTAACAGTAAAAAAAGCCCAAGAATGAAATACAAGGAAGAGCAAAATGTGTCATGGCTGCCAAAGAAAGAGATTTCCTAGAACATAGGGCTTGACAGTGACAAATATAGCAGTCACGTCCACCATGGTATGAACTGTGGCCTCAAGAGAATGCCCTGGATTTGTCCATGCGGACATGAGTATCGTGACCAGAGAGAAACAGTTTTGATACATGATAATGAGGCAAAAGGTAAGTTTTGTGAGGTGATGACCGAATAGGACATGTTCTGGTACCTACGGGTCTTACTTTGCACTACTATGATAGTTTGCCAGAGACTGGGAGACCTAAAATGACAAATACAAATTTCTCAGAGTCCTGGAGGCTGGGAACTCTGGGATCAAGGTCACAGGAGGTCAGGTGTCCAAGGAGTGCCTGTTTCCTGGTTTTTGGTTGGCTATTTTCCCATTGTATTCTCACATGGTGGAAAGCAGAGAGGAAGTGAGTTCTCTCGTCTCTTCCTGTAAGGCTCTAACCCCACTCGTGTGGCTTCTACTCTCATCACCTGATCACCTCCCCAAGGCTCCATACTAGACACCATCCCAACAGGCACTGGGGTTTCAAGTGGCAAAAACATTCAGCCCATCGAGTTAAATAAGCTGTTCTTTCAGGAAAATTGTACCAACTGAGGCCCAGTAGGAGACAAATGGCAGACTTTTCCTGGGTGCTTTGAAGAAAGCAAAATAAAAGACTGAGTTACAAAGTGCAGTGGGTGGTTTCTTCCCATGAGGCATAGTGAGCCACTCGTGGAACACTTACAGAACAGATTTACCACTTATTGCTCTAAAAGGTGAGAGAAAGGAGAGATGGTCATGGAGTGACGGCCTTTAGTCAAGGAATGAAGTCAACCCGTGGAGCCACCTCAAGAAGGAGCTGGAGTGGAACAGAGCATGGTTTTCTCTCCTCCCCCACTTTCTTCCAGTGTTTCCCATGGTCTACATCCAACTTAGAAGCCAGGCAGCAAATCAGCCCACGGATGAAGTCATACCAGTCAGCATCCTAGGCGCAGAGCAGGGTAGGCCAGGATGAGGGATGTATCTGGAGGGGGTAAAGGGAATATATTCAGCACACAATTAGTTTGAGTAGAGAAGGAAGAGGTATTTATGTGGCTGCAAAGTCAAAGGAAGAGGTATGGGTTTTGAGTTTTATAAAGCTTTTTATTTTTTCCTCACCCAAATGGCCGAGATGAGCGAATAAACAGGTTAAAGAGCATCAGTAGAGAAGCAGTTAGAACTATTGTAGGATTTAAAGATCATTGATGGAAAAAGAGTCCTGGAGGATTCAGATGCTCAGATAAGAAGCCAGAGTGAAAGGCTTGCTTTAAATAGAAGAAATTTTGTTCCTTCTAAAGGCAGGAAGGTGAAAAAGAAGCTGAGTTGTGTTCCATGTGTAGCTGGTGAGAGGAACAGAAAGGAGAGGCAAGACATTGAGACAGGCAGACTCCTTGTGCCAATTTTCCTGCAGTTTCCAGGAGCTGGAACGTTGTAAAAAGAGAAAAGCCCGTTTAAGTGACTGTGGTATGCCACCAACGTGCATGCACACATGGAAAGGCCAGGAGGGGCCTGTGAAGTGAAGTTTGAGCAGTCACCAATACAAAGTCTGGTTAGGGGCTGGCATTGTGGCATAGCTGGTAAAACCGCTTCCTGTGACACCAGCATCCGTATGAGTTCCGGTTTATGTCTTGGCTGCTTCACTTCTGATCAAGCTCCCAGCTAACACACCTGTGAAAGCAGTAGAAGATGGCCCAACTGCTTGGGTCTCTGCCACCCATGTAGAAGACCCAGATGGAGTCCCAGGCTCCTGGTTTCCACCTGGCCCAGCCTGGTCATAGCAGTCATTTGCGGAGTGAACCACCATATGGAAGATCTATCTATATCTCCCTCTGTCTCTTCCTGTCTTTCTGTAACTCTGCCTTTCAAAAAATAAAATAAAAATCTTTTAAAAATATAAGGCATGTTCATCTGCTGATACTTAGAGGGAGATAACCTGGTGGGTTTGAAAAAGTTAGGGTTATTTGAAAGGGTCACCCAGGAGAGCTGAAGAAGGAGTTGACCAAGAACAAGGAAGTCCTGTTGATGTCAGAGACCGTGAGCTCTCACAGGTCCCCTAGCTGGGCAGACTTCAGAAAGTTCATGCACATGGAACTAAAAGCTAAGCTCATGCTTTCTTAAAAATAATACACTTTTCCCATGAGCCTTTTGAACTCTGAAGGCCCCTCAAGTGCTAGGGAGAGGGATTTTCCCATCCCACAGTGTGTAACCCAAAGCCAATAGAAAGGATGGCTCAGGGTCACGGTTCTTAGTGCAGTGGTAGGATGGAGCTAAGCTAACTGAGGCCACTGGGAATCATCCCTCAGAATCCATTTGACAGTGGGGAGCATTTTATTTTCCCCCCTCTGATTTCCAGTGCTATTTTTAAAAAGTGTGTGGTGGGTACTTCAAAAATTTGTGAAAAAATAGAGTGAAAAGATGTTTATTTTGGTGCAAATTTTTTTTTAATTCATGCACAGGTTTTTCATAATACAGATTTCCCATGAACTTTTTGAGGACCTCTTGTATGAGTGGGTTTCAGAAGTTTTTGTACCAAAATAAACCCATCTTTCAATCCAATTTTGAACATTCTGAAGTTCTTTCAGGCTTGTAACATTTTCAAACTCATAACAGTGGTGATATTATTATAATTATTTCATAACGTTTAGTTATTAAAATTCCTTTACTATAATTAGGATTTTCAAGTTTAGCGTAACAGATTTCTTTTGAAGGTTAAAGTGAGTGTGATAAAAGGTAAGTGAATACAGTTAGGATTGTAATTTTAGTAGGAAATTATACTGCATTTATATACTTATATTCCATGAGGAAGCCATCAGCACAGCTTATAGCTAACAAATTAATGTTGTGTTTCTAAAGAAAGAGAACTGAAATTCAATAACACTTTTCTAGACTTTTCGTTTTTTCCCCTCATCAATGCAATTGGTATCTAAGAAAAAAGTCTGTTATACTCATCTCAAAATTTAACAGATTTTTTTTGCTAATACATTCGATGGAGAAGAGTGTTGTCATTATAGCCCTTCCCCCATCTACACTCAGTGTTTGGAATGTAAATGAATATAACCCCACTGGAAATGATCCCTTTGTAGTTTCACTCTGTTGACTTTTGATATGTGTTTTCCTCCATGGAAGGTGAAAATCTGCCCACCAAAGATAGATTTCAATTGTACATAATGCCATTCCAGTGGAAATTCAGATTTCTGTGAGTCTTATATGTTCTCCAATTTGTTCAACAAGTAAATATGTCCATGTTGTTGATCTTGATTAGATGTGGAAAGAGATTTCTTGCTTCTGCTAATAGTGAACAATACAAAGGAGTCTGGGGAACTTTCTTTTTCTGTGTGTTGAAGAGTAACACAGGGAAAAGAAAGGAGGAATGTGAATCGTGTAAATTGGTTAGGGTGTTATTGATTGTAGTAAGTGATCCATGGTGGACATTATTGCTGCAAAGTTAGATTTTGGTATCTTGCAACCATTTCCCCATAACTCGCAAAGGAGATCAGATAAATCACATCTGCAGGAATCACTGTTTAAAAGGAAATCCTTGAAATTAAATAGTCATACTTTGGTAGCTACTTTATTTGGACTTTTGTAAAATAAAGAGTACAAGATCATACTTTATTCATATGTTTCTTGTCCCTGCTTCCAATTCATTAAGTCCTGAACTATGTTTTCATTTCAAATTATAAAAGTAAGTGCTAGACTAATTATGTATTCTTGCAAAGTCTGAAAAGAAAAAAAAAGAGGGACCTAATTTGCATGCCAGGAAGCTTTAGATGGCTTTAACTTCCTGTTGAACTTTAATTCTGCAAAAATGTTTATATTCTGATAAGACTAAATCAAACTGAAAATTCACAGACAATCCATCAATTCTTTGTCAACGAAATGACAGCTGGTAAAATCAGTAGACCCTCAAATTTAAATGTCACAACATAATGAAAATTTGACTCACTTAACAATGCAAAGCAGGTGTCTGGCAGGCGGCCTCCCATTGGGTGATTAAGGGTCCCAGACATCGTTCAGCTTTGGTAACCACTTCCACTGACAGCCAACAAGCAGGTCCTACAGGGACATTATACTGGTGAGGTCTGGATATGCTGCCCGTCGTTTCTACTCTATGTTCCCTTCGTTAAGACTCAGCTGTACGGCAACTTCTGTCTCTGGGGGAGACAGTTTTGTGCAAGAGAGGAAGAGGTAAGAGTTTGGTAATAAATTAACAGACTGACCCTATGGGTCCTTCTTCTCACACAGGCCACTCAACGTAGACAACAGCCAGTCTCGTCCAGACACTGTATCTCATTGAATTTACAGGATGTCCAGGCAATGTGTAATCCTGTTTCTCTGGTCCAGAAAGTCAGTGATTAGTTTTGAAAAGTGCTGAGGTTGAGACGCCTCTTGGCAGTCTCCGTGGAGGGGAGTAAGTATTTGAGTTAGTAGTTGCAGGTAAGTGGTGTCCATATGTCCATTTTTATACAGAGTGTTCCATGATTTATGCGTGTTGTCCTGAAATAGTTACTATTAGAACCTCTGTCTCTGTAATAGATTCAGTTGAGATAATATATTAGATGAATGTGAAGTTTCAGCAATGGACTATGGCTAAGAAAATCTGAACCTTCAAGGTGGATCTGTTATTTAGGATAACAGAACCTCAGCTATTCTTGACATTTAAAAATCAGGAAGAGGAAGATCCAGATCAGGTGACTGAGGCTGGTTACCAACCAGGGACTAGGAAGTGCTGGTTCACTCTCCACATGGCCGTAACAGCCGGAGCTGAGCCGATCCGAAGTCAGGAGCCAGGAGCTTCCTCTGGGTCTCCCACACAGGTGCAAGGTCCCAAGGACTTGGGCCATCTTCTACTGCTTTCCCAGGCCATATCAGAGAGCTGGATCAGAAGTGGAGCAGCTGGGTCTCGAACCGGTGTCCATATGTGAAGCTGGCACTGCAGGCAGAGGCTTTACCCACTACATCACAGCACTGGCCCCTTGATGGGTTCTTACACCCATATAGGTGGCACCTAACTCAAGAAACAGAAGGGGAAACATGTCTGCAGGGCACGCCTGTCCTAGTGCGTTCACCACCTGCACTTGCCCAAGGTCTAACCAATACTCTGATGATATACTTTTGATGATATTTACCAGTTTTTAAAAAAATATTTAGTGTTATATAAGTGGAGTCATATAAATTATTCTCATTTATATGTGGCTTTTTTCACTCAAACTTATTTTGTAGGCACCTCTCATATTGCTTGCATTTCTGGTTCATCAGTTTTCATTGTAGAGTTTTACAGTGAAATATAATTACATTTATTTATCTATTCTATTCTCGATGGACATTTGCATTTGTAATTCAGGGTTACAATGGACTCTGTTACCACAAACCTTCTTGTACTCTTTATTTCCACATATGCAGCATTGTTTTGGAAGGCGAGTATATCCAGGAGTATGTACCATTTCTGATGGTAGCGTGTGTCTGTCTGTAGCTTTATAGGATGCTCACCAAGCCATTTTCCAGGGGTCCTTTGGATCTGCTTCCTGCCAGCTGAGGGGGAGAATGCAGTCTGTGTACGTCAGTTATTTCTTTTTGCATATTTTTTTTTAACAGGCAGAGTTAGACAGTGAGAGAGAGAGAGAGAGACAGAGAGAAAGGTCTTCCTTCCGTTGGTTCACCCCCCAAATGGATGTTACAGCCGGCGCACAGAGCTAATCCGAAGCCAGGAGCCAGGTGCTTCCTCCTGGTCTCCCATGCGGGTGCAGGGCCCAAGCACTTGGGCCATCCTTCACTGCACTCCCGGGCCACAGCAGAGAGCTGGACTGGAAGAGGAGCAACTGGGACAGAATCCAGCGCCCCAACCGGGACTAGAAACCAGGGCGTTGGCGCCACTGGCAGAGGATTAGCCAAGTGAGCCGGGCGCCGGCCTCCTTTTGCATATTAATCACTCTGGAGAGTGCGTAAGGGTAATGATTGTGCTTTAAAATTGCACCCCCTAATGCCTAATTAAAATGAGCACTGTTCCATATTTTTAATAGGCATTTATATAACTTTTTTTGGTAAAACACTCATTTTTTCTACTGGACTTGTCTATCTTTGTCATTAATGATTTTTAATAATCCTTTGTAGATTCGGGGAATTAGTTCTTTATTGGATATAGGTATTGCATGCATTTTCTTTCACGTTGACTTGCTTTTTGATTTGCTTTATGATGTCTCTCGAGTAAAAACTAATCTCAATTTTATTTTAATGTGGTATAATTTATTCTTTTTACTCCTTATATGATGTGTGTGAGGTTGCAAAAAGATCTTATGTCAAGATCATGAAGATTTTCTCCTATACTTTCTTTTTAAAAAAAAAAGATTTTATTTATTTATTTGAGAGGTAGTTATAGACAGAGAAAAAGAGAGTGAGCAAGGTTTGCAATTCTCTGGTTCACTCACCAGATGGCCGCAACAGCCAAGCCATGCTGATCTAAATACAGGAGCCAGGAGCTTCTTCTGGGTCTCCTACATGGGTGCAGGGGCCCAAGGACTTGAGCCATCTTCTACTGCTTTCCCAGGCCACAGCAGCGAGCTGGATCAGAAGAGCAGCATCTGGTACTAGAACTGGCGTTGCAGGCGGAGGGTTAGCCTACTGCACCAAGGCGCTTGCCCCCATATCTGATTTCCAGTTCCTCTCACACTTGTATTGCAAAGACCATTGTTACCTCAGTGTGCTGCAGTATTGCCTTCTTTGTAATTCTGTAGGTAGGGCCCGGCCAGGCCGGAGCTAAGAGACAGGAGCTTCATCTGGGTCTCCCATGTGGATGCAGGGGCCCATGTCCTTGGGCCATCTTCCATTGGTTTTCCCAGGCATATTAGTAGGGAGGTGAATTACAGGTAGAACAGCTGAGACTCAAACTGGTGCTCAAATGGGATGCCATTGTTGCATGCAGTGGCGTGGTGAGCCACGACGCCAGCCCTGCACACTATCTTAATTACAGTTTTAAATTTTCTATTTGTTTATGTTGTTGATTTAAAAGGCAGAGAGACAGAGGGAGAGACAGACAGATCTTTCATCCACTGGTTTACTCCCCAGATACGTGCAGTGGCCAGATCTAGGCCAGAATGAAGCGAAGAACTTGGAACTCAATCCATGTCTCCCAAAATAGGTGGCAGCGATCAAATTATCTGAGCTGTTACCTGCTGCCTGCCAGTGTGCACATTAGCAGGAAACTGACAGGCGCTAGAACCCCGGCACTTGAATACAACATGGGATAAGGCCTGCCCAAGTTCCATTTCAACTGCTCACCCGAACATCCACCCTATTAAAATTTTTAATTGTAAAACCTGGGATAATTTTCTTCTTTCTAATTAATATTGCCTTAGCTATTGCAGGCCTTTTGCATTTCCATATAGATTACAGAATTAAGTTGTTAATTTCCTCAAAAAAGGTCCTGTTGGATTTGGATTTGGATTATAATAAAAATCTGAATCAATTAGGGAAGAGTTTCCATTTTAGCAGTCACTCGTCTTCCAAGCCATAAATGTAGTATGTTCCTGCACTGGCTTAATTGGTTTATTTATTTATTTTTGTTTTCTATGCATATAATATTGCTGTAATCTGGTAGATTCTCTCCTCAGAAATTACCTTTCCCCCCGAACCAAAACTCGAAAATATCAAATGAGCTGATGTGGTTAGTAATTTCTAACAAAACAGTGCAGACTCTTTTCAAGTTAGTAGGAGACAGATCCTCTAGTTATACTAAAGTATAGAAGATGAAGTTCTACCCAATGTAGCAAAACACATCAAAGATAGAATATGATATTGACAGACCTACTTTGATTGTATGGAAATAGATTAGAATACAGCCATATAAAAGAGAACTTTAAAAATTCATGGAAAATGTAATTAAAAGATGTAGATTTTGGTGCAAAAATGGTTTGAATCTGTGCACACCAAGAATCTTCAAAAAGATCATGGAAATACGTACCATGAAAAATTACGTACAGATTTTGAATTTTTTTTTAACCAAGGTGAAGTTGCTTTTTAATTCCATTGTCATGCATCTCTTAAAGTACTCTTCTTTGTTTCTAATTAAGAAATATTAGATTTGGTACCAGTTACATGAATATATAGGGGGTTCCCAGTGAGATTATATTTTCTAATTCAAATACTTCAATATAATTTTTATAGGCTGTGGCGTTACTGAAAGCTCTCGTTCCTGGTGCCAAATAGAAATAACAAGGACAAGGTTTGGGGGAGCAGGAAAGAGAACACTTAATCTGTTGACAGATAAGCGGGTAGCAGATCTCTGGGTCTCAAGAACCACCACTCTTGAACAATGGCATTTTGGGTTTTTGTTTGTTTGTTATAGATTTATTTATTTATTTATTTGAAAGGTGGACTTACAGAGAGGCAGAGAGAGAGAGAGGTCTTCCATCTGCTGGTTCACTTCCCAAATGGCCACAACAGCCATAGCTGGACCCGTTCGAAGCCAGAAGCTTCTTCCAGGTCTCCTGTGCAGGTGCAGAGGCCCAAGGACTTGGGCCATCTTCTGCTGCTTTCCCAGGCCATAGCAGAGAGCTGAATTGGAAATGGAGCAGCAGGGACTTGAACTGGCGCCCACATGGGATGCTGGCACTGCAGGCAGCGGCTTTACCTGCTATGCCATAGCACCGGCCCCTGTTTCAGGGTTTATGAAGGGGCAACAGGGGAGTCAGGAACGCGGCAGGGGAGGCTGCGTGTTGGTCCCTGGCCAGGCTCTGAAGTTGGTACATTCCGTCTCTGTGTCGTGCTCTGGTTCTGGACAGAGAAGTTGAGACAAGCAGCGTGGCAGTGGGCCTCTGGGACGTGGCCAAGTGCGCAGCCTGCAGTCCGGTCCCGAAGCATTGACGGCGTGCTCTGCTGCAATGATGGCAGTGTGGGCTTCAGTTGCTTCTGCCCCAGACCTGAAATCCCCCATAACCGAATACTGGCCACCAATGCGTCATGCAGGGAGGAAGCACATGACCTCACAAGTCTCGTGATCAGAGCCGCACAGGGCCGACGGTGCCACTCCCTCAATTCAGAGAGGTAAGCCCAGGAAGAGGGAAGGGCCCTGGAGCTTTATGGTAGCTAGCGCCTGCATTCAATGCACTGCTTTGGAGCTTGGTTCCAGTGGCCCAGTAACACGCCGAGGTGAGATCTCTTTAACCAGACTTTCTTTTTGAAGATATTTATTCCTTGAAAGGCAGAGTTACAGAGAGACAAAGAGACAGAGAGCTCTTCCATCCGCTGATTCACTCCCCAAATGGCCACACTGGCTGGGGCTGGGCCAGTCCAAATACAGGAGCCTGAAACTCCATCCAGGTCTCCTGCATGGGTGGCAAGACCTGAGCACTTGGGACATCTTTGGCTGCTTTCTAGGCTCATTAATAGGGAGCTGGATCGGAAGTGGAGCAGCCAGGACTCCAATCGGTGCAGATATGGGATTCTGGCATCGCAGGCAGCAGCTTAATTCTCTGTGCCACCACATGGGCTCCTAACCAGGCTTTCTAGCAATGGCAGCTCAAACTTAACTCCCCAGGCCTTAGCTGGCTTTGCTATGCGAACATGTGTATACATCTTGGTGGCCTAGCACAGTCACGGGTTCTTCTCTTTTTGCCATTTTACATTCCAGCTCCTGGCAATTGCAACACGAAAGAAATAACCATTCTGGCTTTTCATACCTTTTTTTTTTTTTTTTTTTGGACTGGGATAACTAATTACAGTGCAACTCTATGGGGACAAAGTTATTAGCTGGGATTCGACTCTAGACATTGCAATTCAATTACTGGCCAGCAATGTTTAGAAACACAAACCCTGGTAATTAGAAGCACATTTTCATCTTGTCTCAGCACAGCGTGTGCGCGTTTGCCTCCAGAAGCACCAAAATGACAACACAAATGAAAAGAACCGCCGTACCCTGGGTCTGTCCTTGCTGCCAGGGTCACAAGAACCTCAGAAGGGATTTTTGGACACCTAGAAAATGAAATGAAGCAAGTGTCTTATTTTCTAGCAAGAAGTCTCATCAGGAATAATTTTAAAGAGCATAATGTAGATCGTATCTGTCATTTTAAATTTGTAAGCATTAGGTGCTGACCTCTTATATATTCAAAGTTAGCAGACTCTAAAAAGAACTCAAGCAATCCTATCATCTTATAAACTAAAGTCCAGAAAGACGGGCCTGGCCCGCAATATCACGCGGCTCGGCAGAGCCCTGGCTGGGGCTGGAACTCCGATCTCCAATTGACCTCACATGACTTTTCCCACTGGAGCTTCTGAACACACATTGCCCTGTAAAGCAAACTTTCCAGGAGAAGAGATACCACCCACCAATTCAATGCTAGAAACCTTTTGTTAAATTAAATATAATATACCAGGGGTCTCAACAATTCCATAGAAAATGAAATAAAGATAAGTTTATTTTGATACAAAGATTTTGAAATCCATGTACTTTTTTCATAATACACATTTTTCATAAACTTTTTGAAGACCCCTTCATAATCATGAACTTCTGTTTCTTTGTAGCTAGAACTTGTGTTTTTTCAGATGTATTTTATTTGAAAGGCAGAGCAACAGAAAGAGGAAAAAATCTTCCATTTCCTTCATCTCCTTGTTCATGTCCCAAATGGTCACAACTGCTGGGGCTAGGCCAGGGCCAAAGCTGGGAGTTGAGAGCTCAGTTTGGGTCTGCCCTGTGAGTGGCAAAGACCCAAGCACCTGAGCCGTCGCCGTCGCTTTGTGCATTTGCAGGGAAATAGGATGGGGAGTGGAGCCAGGACTTGAACCCAGCCACTCGGAAGTGGCATGTGGCTTCCTAAGTGGCACTTTAGCTGCTGTGCCATTTAAACACTTCCCCACTCCCCCGCCAGCAACTTGCTTTTTAATTCTATTTTTGCTTTTTGCAGAACCCTGGTATATGGCTTGCCTCTTTGTAACCTGTGAAAAGCAAGATGTTGATTGCTTTGGACAAACTCTTATTAAACAAATTCTCCCACTGCAGCCCTCTCGAATCTCAGAGAACTCTTCATTCTTTTTAAAAATCTCACTCCACAATTTTTAAAATTTATTTATTTATTTATTTGACAGTGAGAGAGAGAGAGAGACAGAGAAAGGTCTTCCTTCCGTTGGTTCACCCCCCAAATGGCCGCTACGGTGGGAACTGCTCCGATCCGAAGCCAGGAGCCAGGTGCTTCTCCTGGTCTCCCATGCGGGTGCAGGGCCATCCTCCACTGCACTCCCGGGACACAGCAGAGAGCTGGACTGGAAGAGGAGCAGCGGGGACTAGAACCTGGTGCATATGGGATGCCAGCGCCACAGGCAGAGGATTAACCAAGTGCGCCACGGCGCCGACCTCTCACCCCACATTTTAAACCCAGAAATTGTAGACGCCATGCCTGGGGAGCGGAGGGTGGATTTAGAAACCAGGAGTTCTAGGGGGAGCTGTGCATGACTGGCTGCCCAGCATGGTGGTCGCCTCACGGCCCCTGCAACTTTCAACTATCAAATTCTGCAAAGTTACGAAATACAACACTCCCAAGTGTGGCATTTTACGTCACTTTGATTCCAAATGAAAAATATTGAAAAGGTTATATATTTCCTGGAGTAGGTATACAGTTCTGAGCCTTTCTAGTCAACCTCCAATAGAGAAAAACTGTTTACCTAGTGAGGAGTTCGTGTGTGTGTGTGTGTGTGTGTGTGTGTGATGTTAAGCCAAAATTGCATTATTCTTTTAGAAATCAAAGGTTAAAGATTAACCAATATTTATATCAATGTGCCAGACTGGGGTTTACAAGCAGGAGCTATATATAGAAATTGCTTTCGTTTTTTGAAAACATGTCCTCAAAGAGACAGGAATTACGCTACTGCATAACTGTTCCCCTTGAGGAGTTGCCATTGTCTTTCAAGGCAAAGGCTCAAGCCACTCATTAGATGTGTTTCTGGGGATGCTGGAACGATGCAGAATGAGATCTAGTAGGTTGAGATATTTGAAAGTGCATCGTAAACTAAAAAACAAAATTATACACAGCCTCAGGAGAGCCAACGCTCCAGAGGGTAGTGGGAGAAAAGAGTTTCAGACCCAGCGTGGCCACTTACGAGCAGGGTGAGGTTAGCGCAAGTCACAGGAGGTCTGTGAGCATCCTGTGTCAAATGGAGCTAAAGCTAATCCCCCTGCCTGGTGCAGAGCTGCAGGGGGGAAATGAGGTGTTTAGGCTGTGGTGCTTCATAAAGTGTATCACGGCTGAGAAATGCCAACCAGTGTGACTTCTTACATGCACATTGCCTGTTTGTATGTAAACACCTCCGTCCGAATGTAACACGACCAGCCCACAGCCATCATTTTCATGAACGCTGTGGTGAAAGCATTCTGGTCTCCATCATTTAATTTTCTTCCCTGCAGGTCAGCTGTTAACAGTTTGGCTGGGGAATTCTCACGTCAGAATAGCCCAGTCTTCAAGTCCCAGAAACCTGCGTTGGAAACCCTCCTTTGTAGCTCCTTAGCTCTGTAGACTTGGCGAGGATGTTAAAACTTAAGCTTCATTTTTCTCATCTTTAAAAGGAATTATTGTGAGACCTAAATGAGACAATAATGTACAATACGATTCTCCTAATCCTGACATCTTTGTTTTAATTATCCCAAGATGAAAATGTGATGATTTCTCTGTTTATGACGGGAATAAGTGTGTTCCGAAGGCAGTGCGGTCTAAGGGCTCACTGATAGACCTCAGGCAAGGACTGGGAATTTTCTTATATTCCCAACAAAGCATAATCATGATGGCTTCTGTTTATCAGTTTCCTTCCAGTAAACTTGGGGATGCTGGGAATTCTGAGCTAAGAACTCAGAAATAAAATGACGCCATTCCCCTGAAATTTCAAATGCTAACAAATGATGCCAATTGCAAAGCAATGGGGTATTGGTTCTAAAACATGGTAGCAGAGTGACAATAAAGAAGGGAATTGATATTAAGTTTCTTAGAGATGGAAACAATATTTTTCAGTGACAAGCATTTGGCCAAGTTGCTACCTGTGATTGTCTTCCTGTGCTGTAGCTGTGCTGGTGAAGAGTATGCTGGCTAAGAAATTATGTGGGATACTCACATCCCACATTGGAAACAAGCTTGATATTTAAAAATCCACTTACTGTGTGAGAACCCAAACAAACCTTGGGTCCCCAAATGAGTGGAGCAGGAAGTGGCTGAGGAAGCTATATGGTTATGAGATGGGAGAAACCAAGACCCATATGAAGTCTGACTATAGAGGAGTTAAGGCAAAGAAGAAACTCCCAAAAGATAGAATTAGGAACTGCAGAGAGCTGGCCCCAGATTGCCAGATGAGAGAATAATAAAGGGATCGACCCCACAGGCGGCTCTGGGTGCAGGAGCCTCATGCCTGCCTGGCACATTTCACCTTTACTTGGATCAATGAGTGCCGAGTCTCTCAGTCATTGTCCCCTGCCCATGCCTCCCCTCCAAATACTTGAACCATCACTGTTGCCTCCACAGTAGCAAGATGCTGGAGTCAGGACCCAGAGCGGACAATGGGACCTAGTTAGTTCAACGTGGGATGGGAGGGTCTGAACGGATTTCTTAAATTCTAGGTGCAGCACCTGCTCTTCTCTTCCTCTTTCAATGGGAGTGGTTAGTCAGTTATCCTGTTCCTGGCCCACTTTTGTATGTTGCACATATTGGTGTATACTGGTGTGTGTGTGTGTGTGTGTGTGTGTGTATGTATGTGTATGGGGCATCACCATTCCAGGAATCTCCATCTCAGAAAAGGGCCCTGCCATTTATCCTTTGCTATGGACTAAATAAAAATCTTTCTTACAAATTTCTTTTTTTCTCAGTTTGTGCATTCTGCCCATGAATTCTGCAAATTGAATTCTGCAAAATGAATTCCGAAGCTGACCACTTGTCATGACCTCCATTACTGACTCCCTGGTCAGAGTCACCCTTGATGTCTCCCCCGAACTACTCAGAATGTCCCCTGATGGAAATCACGCCTTCTCTCCTTCCACCTTATGGTGTGTTTTCCTCATTGTAGCCTGAATCATCTTCTTAGTCTGGGAGTGCAATCATGTGACTCTTCTGCTCCAAACTCTTGCATGACTTTCCTCATGCATAGGATGCAAAGCCGCCGGCCACCTCTTCCCTCTTCAGTCTTTCTTCTTTTGTTTATTTACCAGACGTCATCCTCTCGCCCTCCTTAAACTGCCTCACACGTGCAAAGCATTCTGACCTCAGCTTCCCCTTCTCGGGACTCCTTTTCCCACGACCATATTCTATAGCCTCCTTCTCCCTTCTACGATGTCTCTGATTCACTTCCTCCTATCTGCCCCTCTCTTTGTTCTTTCTTTTTTTAAGATTTATTTATTTGAAAGTCAGAGTTACACAGAGGAGAAGCAGAGAGAGAGAGAGAGAGAGAGAGAGAAAGAGAGAGAGGTCTTCTTTCCATTGGTTCATTCCCAAGTGGCTGCACGACCAGAGCTGTGCCGATCTAAAGCCAGGAGCCAGGAGCTTCTTCCAGGTCTCCCATGCAGGTGCAGGGGTCCAAGGACTTGGGCCATCTTCTACTGCTTTCCCAGGCCACAGCAGAGAGCTGGATGGAAAGTGGAGCAGCCGGGACTAGAAACAGCGCCCATATGGGATGATGCTGATGCTTCAGGCCAGTGCATTAACCCGCTGTGCCACAGCGCCAGCCCCTCTCTTTGTTCTTTCACTCTTTATTTTCCCTTGTAGCCCATGTCACCATCAGTATTACCAACTTTTCATTACTCTAAGTGAAATGTCTGAGCAGAGCTTCTTGGGAAAATCAGGATTTATTTCATCTGACTGTTTGGAGATGCACATTTCAAGATCGGTGGCATCTGATGGAGACAGGCAAGTCCAGCCTATGTGCAAAGGAAGATGATGTGGTGAGCCGGGAATCTGAGCCAGGCACAGGAAGTGTGCTCTTTTGCTACCCTCTCCTTCTGATGCAATCCTCATTCTATCATGACTGCTGCCCTGGCCACCTAATGCAAACCAGTCACTTCCCAAAGATCCCACCTTCAGACACCTTAATTGCATGATGCCTCCACTCTAATCCATCAACCACGATCATTTAGTCCACTCATTGACTGTTCACGTAGACTTTGAAGTTCAGATGACTGCATGAGTTTCCAGAGTCCAATGCTGTTCCATCCATAACACCGTCTGACATTTAGAATGTCTGAGGGATTCCCCTTTATTTACACAAGTATTCCTCACTTCAACAAAGAGCTGGGAACATGGTAGCTGTTAAACGAGATTCAGCATGTGGATGAATATCCTGTCTGGTGCTGCGTCCCATCCCTCATTTAGTCACATAACACAAGTGTGGTTGGCTGGCACCATGGATCACTAGGCTAATCCTCTACCTGAGGTGCCGGCACACTGGGTTCTAGTCCTGGTTGGGGCGCCGGATTCTGTCCCAGTTGCCCCTCTTCCAGGCCAGCTCTCTGCTGTGGCCCAGGAGTGCAGTGGAAGATGGCCCAGGTGCTTGGGCCCTGCACCTGCATGGGAGACCAGCAGGAAGCACTTGGCTCCTGGCTTCAGATCAGTGCATTGTGCCGGCCATAGTGGCTACTTGCGGGGTGAATCAACGGCAAAGGAAGACCTTTCTCTCTCTCTCTGTCTCTCACTGTCTAACTCTGTCAAAAAAAAAATCATAAAAATAAAAAAAAAAATGAAACAAATGTGGTTGCAGTGTAGAATAGGATGCACCTGACTCTAAGGGATTGGTGAGAGCCTCCTGGCTGGTCCACAGATGCACAACCCTTTGCCCCTAGAAAAGCCTTGCTCTTAGGGTAATGGTCTGTGTTCACTGTCTTGAAATTCTTCATAATAATTCAAAACAGGAACGCTTTTATTTATTTTACTGAGAAATAAGTCTAAATTTTACAACATACCATTCAATGGTTGTTTTTTTTTTTTTCATATATTCAGAGTTGTGTAACCAGCTCCACTCTGCAATTCTACAGTATTTTCATCATCCGATGCTCATTAGTAGTCTTCCATTTTCCCTTGCCTCTGGCAACATGACAGTACTTTCTGGCTCTGTCTATCCTTGTAGACATCGTCTGTTCTTGTTTGAAAGTGGAATCACACAGTGTCCTTTTGTGTCAATCTCCTTCATGCAGCATGTTTTCTATGTTCACCTGTGTTGTCATGCATATCAATGCTTCGTTCCTTTTTTTTTTTTTTGCTGAATGATGTTCCCTTGTATGGATATATATCTATATATATACACATACACACACACACACACACACACATATATATATGTTTTCTTGGTTCGTTGTTAATGTGTATTTGAGTTTTTTCTACTGTTGAGCTATCATGAATAGTGTTGGTATGAGTAGCCATGCACAGTTGTTGTGTGTATAATTTAAAGTCTCTTTGATAAATATCTAGAAGTGAAATAATGGAGTTTCTCTATACTTTACTTTTTGAGATATTGTCAAGCTGTTTTCCATAAAGACATTATAGATTCCTGAAAGCAATGGGTGATAGTTCAAATTTCTTTTCATCCTTCCAACACTTATTATTTTCTGTTTCCTTTAAATCCACCTTGGAAGGTTTGAAGTGATAACTCATAGTGGTTTGTGTTTGTATTTCTGTAATAGTTAATGATGAATAATACTTTGTGTGCTTGTTGACCATTTGAATCTCTTCTATGGATAAATGTCTATTCAGATCCCTTGGTTATTTTAACACTTTCTTTTGCCTACTTATTATTGAGTTGTCATAGGTTTTTTGGTTTTTTTTTCTTTAAGTTTTATTTCTTTATTTGAAATTCAGAGAGAGAGAGAGGTGTAGAGATGGGGAGAGAGAAAGAGAGAGAGAGAGTGAGTCCCCCACCCATGGGTTCATTCCCCAAATGGCCACAACAGCCAGGACTGGTCTGATCCAAAGCCAGGAGCCAGGAACTTCTTCCAGGTCTCCCACCTGGGTGCAGGGGCCCAGGGAGTTGGATTATCTTGCACTGCTTTCCCAAGTGTATTAGCAGGGAGCTGGATCCAAAGTGCAGCAGCCAGGACTTGAATTGGTGCCCTCATGGATGCCGGCACCACAGAGACTTTACCTGCCATACCACAATGCCAGCCCCAAGTTGTCAAAGTTTATTTTTTGGGTTTTAGATACCCAGCCCATATCAGATACGTGTATAATATTTATATAACCCATTCTGTGGTTTTAATTTCATATTAATAGTGTCCTGTAGGGGGCCAGCACTGTGGTGTAGTGGGTGAAGCTGCCACCTGCAGTGCCAGAATCCCATATGGGCACCAATTCCAGTCCCGGCTGCTCCACTTTTGATCTAACTCTCTGCTATGGCCTGGGAAAGCAATAGAAGATGGCCCAAGTCCTTGGGCCCCTGCACCTGAGTGGGAACCCAGAGGAAGCTCCTGGCTCCTGGCTCCTGGCTCCGGATCAGCCCAGCTCTGGCTGTTGTGGCTGTTTGGGGAATGTACCAGCAGATAGAGGACTTTCTCTCTCTCTCTCTCTCTCTCTCTCTCTCTCTCTGCCTCTCTGTAACTCTGCCTCTCAAATAAATAAATTAAAAAAAAAAACTAGTGTCCTGTGAAGCATAGACCCATAAAAGTTTTCAATTTTGATGAAGTCCCAATACATTTATTTTTTTTCTTTCATGGCTTGAGATTTAGGGCCTATTTTAGATACTGTTGCCTAGTTCATGATCACTGTACACCTTTGTTTCCTCCTAAGAATTTGACAGTTTTAGCTTTTATATCTGGGTCTTTCATCCATTCTAAGTAAAATATTATATATGATGTGAGGTAGGTATCCATATTCATTTTTTGTTTGTAGATATGTGGTTATTCCAAGTACCATTTGTTGCAAAAATTATTCTTTCATTATTGACTTGCCTTGGAACACTTGGCAAAAATCAATTGACCGTAAGTGCATGAGTTTATTTCAGGACTGTCAGTTCTGTTCCATTGATGCATATGTCTGTTCTTACATTAGTATCAAATTTCTTGATTATTGTGGCTTTGAAATAAGATTTTTAAATCTGGAAATGTGATTATTTCAAAGTTGTGCTTTTTTCCAATACTATTTTGATTGCTGTGGGTCCCTTGGATTTTCATCCAAATTTTTGGGTCAGCTTGTCAATTTCTGAAAAAGAGGCGGTTGGAATTTTGAAAAGAGTTAAATAGAATCACTTGATCTTAGCCACAAGCGATTGGAAAAATAGAATCCACATATCAATCGGGGGAGCATTACCGTGTCAACAATACTGTTTTTCAGTCCATGAACATGAGGTGTTTTGTATTGACTTAGGTTTTCTCATTTCAACAGTATTTTTTTCATTCTCTGTGCATAATTCCTATACGTCTTTTGTCAAATTTATTGCTAAGTATATTATTATTTGTGATGCTATTGTCAATGAACTTATTTTCTTAATTTTATTTCCAGGTGGTTTGTTGCTATTGTATAGACATAAAACTAGTATTTGTATTAATTTTGTGTCCTGCCTTCTTCCTGAAGTATTTTTTTTTTTGTGTGGATTTCTTAGGATTCTCAATGTACAAGATCATGTTATCTCCAAACAAGGCAGCTTTAAATGCTTGCTTTTCATTCTAGATAACTTTATTTTCTTAACAATTTCCCTGGCTAGACGCTGCAAGACAATGTTTAATAGAAGTGGCGGATCACATAGAGGGACTTCAAAATGTTCGTGAAAAATGGAAGTAAAAGTTCAGTTTATTTTGATACACAGTTTTGAAGTTTGTATTTTTTCACAATATGCATTGTAAGAATTTCACATAGGCCAAGATTTCAAAATTTTCTGCACCAAAAAAAAACCTTATCTGTGGGGAACAACTGAGACTAGACTAAATTACTGGAACTAGGACTAATTCTATGCATCTGCTCTCCCACAATATGGTGCTGGGGAGGAGTAAACTTCTACACAGCTGCCTCTTGCCAACTTGAGTGATGACCTCCAGGAGCTGATCCTGCTCCTGATTGGAGGAGAGCAGCGTGCTCGGTGTGTGGGCAGCAGAGTTGGGATTGGTGGAAGAGGACTATAAAGGAGGAGAGAGACAACATGCACCAGGAACATCTGAAGGAACACCTGAGCAGCCCCCGAGAGAGCCGGCCGGTGGTGTGCCGCTCCCCCGCGGAAGCAGGGAAAGTGGCAGGGGGAACCGCCCTTCCACGGAGGTGGAGGGGTCGGCAGCCAACCCGGGAAGGACCAGCAGCAAACCCAGGAAGGACCAGCAGCAAACCGGGAAAGGGCCAAGCAGACAAAAGAACAGCGCAGGGTCCGGTGTCGTTCCTCCGCGAATGGGGGAGCGACACTTATCTTTTAATTTCACTTTTTTTTCTTCCCACGTGCTTGCTCTGAGCATTTTCCCAGTAAGTGTGTTGTGCGAGGCCCTGACTTTTTCTGGTACTTTGGGCCTTGAGAATCAGCTTGCCTGCCCTCCTCGTGAAGAAGGGCCTAACTGACATGAGTGTCCGTGGCTGGTGCAAGCTCTGTGCTGGGTAAGCAGGAGAGGGAACGATTTGTGCAACATCACAGATAAATTCTGGCCTTCAGAGTGACCCTGTGAGGAAGTGCAAGAAGCCGCTTGGAAAGGCAGGCAGAGCTGGCCTACTGTAGGCCTCCTGACTTCTTATGGAGGGGTTTTCACTGTGTTCTGGGAATTCTCTTAGTCTGAGACACTGGCTTATTTGATACGTGATAGCAAAGAATGAAATGAAGGGAAATGAGATGAGGAGTTGAGGCAAGAACAGTCCATGGTTACTGCGTTATTTGAGACGGTGGATCTAAACCTTGCCAGCTGTACTTCCGATGGCTATAATCTTGCTTTTGAAGACTTCGGCCTTCCATCTTTTACTACTTAAAAAACAAAAAGTCCTTTAGCAATACAGTGTATGTTTAGAGCACCTGTATTTTGAAGCTATGTTAGCTAGCGTCAATCAAGTTTACAATATTTTCACATTTATGATAGCCTGGAAAATAGTGATAATTGATCTTTTATACGATAAAGAAAAATGAGGCCTTGGAACATTTTGTTAGCTTATTTAGTAATTGTATCGGTAATTCTAGACTGTTCTGTATTTGTTTATCACTAACCACTAGACACATTAGCAAAACCAAAGCAATGTTTAAGGGTGGGCACATGACACGGTAGTTAAGATGCTGCTTGGGATGCGTGCATCCATATGGAACCTAGGATCAAGTTTCTGGCTCTAATTTCCATTCTGTCTTCCCGCTAATGTACATCTTGAGAGTCAGCAGTGGGATGCCCATTGTAGTTTTGGGATCCTGGTTTCATCCTAGCCCAGCTCCTGCTGTTACCGGCAATTGAGGAGGGAACCAGGGGTGGGAGATCTCTGTCTGTCTCACTATCTATCTGTCTCTTTCTCTCTACCTTCAAATGAATTAAAAAAAAAAAAACTACAAAACCAAAAAAGGTCCATTTCCTCCCTCTTCCCCCTCCTCCCTCTGTTTTTTCCTCTCTGTTCACCTGCCTTTTTTATTCTTGTATTAACATTAATTAATTAATTCATTAATTAAGCAATGCACAAATTTCCCAAAGTTTGTTTGGGACTTGAAAGGCTGAACAAGTCCTGTCACACGCTTATAGATTTATAGGTGGCCAGAGTAAAGCAAGGCAGTCATACCTCAAAGCAGAGTGTGGTTCACCATCGATACCCTGTGTGTATACACCTGTTGAACTGCCATCGAAGGTAAGCCATTGCTGTGGCCTTTGCTGAAATCTTACTGTGTCTGATATGCACAAGGTAGTGTTTCATAAACACTGCCTTGTTGTATTAAGTCAAGTTCAAATGGACTGGAAAGACTAGAACTGAAATGACTGACAAAGTGTATGGAAACAGGAGGAAGAACAAAGGAGCCAATGCAATTAGGTCCCAGTAGAGTTAGAAGGACTGGGGCTACTCACTATGTAATCACATTTACCTGAAAAGCCCCGGCCTGTTCCCTAGATCCACGGGCCTGGAAAGGGCTGGACCACTTGAGGGAAAACACTTCTGTTTGCAAATTGCATAACACTATATCCATGTTATTAATCAAATGATTCTAACCCCTACCTCCCCCCTTGTCTTTATTGGATTTTAAAGTTCAGTACACATTCAAATTATTCAATTTTGATATCACTTTTATGATCAGATGTCCTACTTTTGAAATGGAAAGCTCAGCTGGCCATGTTCCCTATTACGTTTAAGAAGCTTTTATCATTTAAATAAATTAAACCTTCCAGCATGGGTTCCACAGAGCATAATGAAGCCCTGGGAAGAAAAGCTTAAATGAAATAAACCTCTTTGCTGATAGAAACAGTATAAGCTATTGTGCATTCTACCAATAAATGGGTATCTGGCACCATAGCTGGATTCCTCACTTTTCTTTTTATATTTTGTCCTTAATTTTTGTGGTGTTCAACAACAATTTGACTTGCCGTTGGGTAGATACAGAGTACATCAAGTACAAGGGGCCTGGCTGCTTAGCCTGAAAAAGGAAACAACAAACCCGAGAGTCTTTAAAAGTTATCTTCTTGACACTATTTTGAAAATCTTATTTTTTTCTTCTACATAGTTTAAATCATGCATGTTGAACACTTATGACCCCAGATCCTTTAGCGTTTTCTAAAAGGATTTCTTTGCAGTGCTTTTTTAAACGAAGCTGTTTATTTTCTAGAGTGAAACCATCATCATTTCCACATGATAATTGGATGGAATTAATCTGTGTAGTTCTTGTATTGAGTGAGCAGGAGACTCTGTCTTGGGTGACATATTACCCATGACAGTCAACTGGATTATGAAAATTCTTATTGTTTCAGAGTTCCATCAATGGCTGAAGAGTAGTCTGTAAAATTTTGTACAAATCTAAATAAAAGCACTATTTTTAGAAGGTTTAATGAAATTTTGTCAGTTTTTCCATTACGTTATTAAATTTAGCCATTTTATTATATAGACAGAAAAAGCTAAAGGCAGACAGCTCTTCTTGAGAGGTAACATTCAGCAGAATTGGGAATGCTTGCACTGCTAATTTAGAATAATTACCTTGTAGCTTCCTTAGTAATAAAAATTCAGTATAATTCAAATTGGAATTTAGTATGATAAAGTTGTCTTCAAAACTCTGAGTACTTATAGAGAGGACCTATTGAATTTTGTTTAATACAGTGAGTTACTTAAGTTAGGCAGCCTTGGTGTTTTATTTTCTTGTTTATTATATGATGCTTTTTTTAAAAAAAAATTAAGATGGTCCAAAAATCCATCAGACTTTGCACATAATGCTTGTATCAACATATGGAAGGACCTCAATGTATTAGGCTTTGAACTTCACAAACATGATGAAATCACTTCTTTATTTTTGTTTTCAATTTCAATTTTGACATCCTCTGATCGTGCATTCAGAAAATTTTGTCTTGGCGTAAGCCTGAGAATAGATGGTCTCGCACCCTGAAGAAAGGCTCTGACCAAAGACCAGCGTGTGAGTAGCGGATGTGAACTCGTAGCCATGTGCTTGTGCTCAGCGGGTAGACTACATAGCTTCCGCTTCCAAGTGCTAATGAGGGGCAGACATTAATAATCAATCATCGCGGTGTGGATAACTCTGATTCATTGGTTAGACAGTGCAGAACAGTGAAGGGATTGGAAAGCATGGCTTCTTATTTATGGTAGTTGCTGACTGCATGAACAGGGTACTGAATGAATGACCATATAAATAAATAAACATTAATAAATAAACAAACAAACATTTATTTATTGAAGACTTTCAGTGCGGCAGGCACTTTTGTAGAGATTGGAGACGCAGCAGTGAACATAACTGACAAAAATCTGCATTCTCATGAGCAAGTGAATCCAGGTATGGGTAGAGACCCCAGTTTTGGGCTCATTCGAAGAAGCCCATAAAGAAACCAAAGCTGAGTAACAGCACCAACTCCATTCAGTAGCCGAAAGTGGAGAATCAGGAGCTTAGCTTGCGTGCCAACTGTTCAGCCTGCTGGTGGATGAGAAATCAGACACAGGGCAGCAGAAATAAGGGGGCATGCTAATAAGGGGTGGGGTATGCTAACAAGGGGGAGGGGTGTTCACGGATTTTCTGGGAAAAGAGCCCTGTGAATCTCTGGATCAGGGAGCTGCCTTCTTCCTGTCTTTTTGTGCAGCCCTCATGGTGATTGTCAACGGCCATGCACTGGAGAGAGTGGTGTTGGGATTAGAGTGAATTCTGAGGGCTCCTGGAGGTGGCCCAGGCTGCCCTACTGCATCTCACTGGTCCTGGCTGGTTAGCCTGAGGAGGCACTGTTGACTGCAGAGTGCAGGTGCGCATGTTACAGTGGGGATAGATGCTTACCTGTGCAGGGCATGGCCCTAAGTAACAAGAATCCCAGTAAAATTACTTTGCCCCTCCCTCACCCCTCACCCTGCATAGAGATAGTGCATACAGAGCAGCCTTGGGGGGAACCAAAATGGCAGCGTGTTTTTTTGACAGGTGATCCAATGATGCAAGCCCACTGGCTTTGCTTTTAAGGGTGAGGAAGGGTCTGGAGACTGCCTCCTCTCGACTCTCTCCAGCTGTTAGTAGTGGTGACCTTTCACCCCTGAAGCACAGAGCCCCAGTCTCATTCTGTTCACTGCTTTCAGGGGCGGTTCTGCTTGGCGATTACCTTTTTGCTGTTTGAAACAGCTGCATTGCTTCCCTGCTTCACACACTGCAAGTTTTCATAGGGCCCGGGAGGAGTTCTGAGGGAACCTCAGACATCTGTGAAACATGGAATTAATAGAGAAGTTTATTTTGGTGCAAAAAAGTTTTGAAATCATACATAGGAAGGGTCTTCAAAAAGTTTATTAAAACACATAGAATGATGCATTGATTTCAACATTCTTTTGTAACGAACTGATTTTTAAATTATGTCTTCCATGAATTTTCCAAGTTCTCTTGTATCAGAGTTTCCTTGAGGACTACTGGCAGGTAAATAGTTAAGATTGTTTGGAATTGACCTTTTGCCTTTCTATGTCCTGTGATCAAAGACAAACCGCTTAATCTCTGTGTATCTCTTTTTATTCCCTCTGTATCATGAGAGTAATTGAACCTGACTCATACAGCAGTTCAGATGGTTCAGGAGAAAATACACAGGGGCTTCAAAAAGTTCATGGAAATGTGTATTATGAGAAAACTACTAATCAATGTCAAACTTTTTCACCCACAAATTTATCTTTTAATTCCATTATCCCACAACTTTTTGAAGAATCCTTATTTATGTGTGGATGTGGTCACTTTGCTAGATGTAGACTTCTTATGTTGTTTTCTAATAAGTCATTATTAAATTTCATTCTCGAAAAGCAATAAAAACAAAATAATTTAATCAGCAGAATATCCAATCTATTAATTTAAAAAAAAATACTTCTATCTTAAAACCCTGGATATGGTAAGAGGTTGGCCAAATCAAAGTGTTCTTGTTTTCAGTTTGGCTCAGTCCCAGATGTATAGATTCGTCAGTGAATCTCTCTCCTTTTTTTTTTTTTTTTTTTGACAGGCAGAGTGGACAGTGAGAGAGAGAGAGACAGAGAGAAAGGTCTTCCTTTGCCGTTGGTTCACCCTCCAATGGCCGCCGCGGCCGGCGCACCGCGCTGATCCGAAGGCAGGAGCCAGGTGCTTCTCCTGGTCTCCCATGGGGGTGCAGGACCCAAGCACTTGGGCCATCCTCCACTGCACTCCCGGGCCATAGCAGAGAGCTGGCCTGGAAGAGGGGCAACCGGGACAGAATCCGGCGCCCCGGCCGGGACTAGAACCTGGTGTGCCGGCGCCGCATGGCAGAGGATTAGCCTAGTGAGCCGCGGCGCCGGCCAGTGAATCTCTTTATAACCTTCTCTTACCAATCCTGCCTCTGCACCTGATCATACTTTCGCTGGGTTCAGGGTTGCTCATGGGCCTGCTGCTAAGGGGAGGGTGGTGGTGAGGGCTGGTGCTGACTGCTGGCTCTGTGAGTATGTGGCACAGTTAATGGCCTGGAAGTCTTGGGAAGCAGGTGTCCTGTAAGGTGCTGTGAGTTTTGTCACATTATGCAGTCAGTTTACCATGCCTGGCTTCTATGGGCTGAAATCACGAATGTCTACCTTCAGTGGCTTCTTGAGCTTACAGAGTTTACAACCAGTGCCCACCTGGCTATCAGGAAGTAAGGGGCAAGGAGTAAAGATAAACATCAGCTTTTTGACACCGTGTTTTGCTGTCTTCAGGGAGTGAATGTGTAGGTCCTGCAGCTCTGCCAGCTCCAGAAGTCAGGGCCTGTCTTGATGGTCTCAGGTGCCCCCAAACCGGAGGAAGCAAACCACACAACACTCTTAGGCTTTTGCCATCTGATTACCCAAACCTTGATGCTTTGGATTTTCCAGTGCCTTTTACTTTTCCAGATGGCAAAATGCACCAATATGGTTCTGTCTTATGTGTCCCCTGGTGGGAACTGGGAGTCTGCCTGGTGTCCGGACTCCATTTGAACTATGTATTGGGGTCTTCATTTTCAGTTGAATAGCTACAGTTGGAACACCTCGCTTGTCCTTAATTGGGGATGGCGTAACTGGTGGTTAAGGAAATTGGAAAATAACTCCCTCACTGATGTTTTACATGGGCATTTTACCATTTTAAATCACCAAACCTCTTTACCTTACTAAGGACACAGTTACTGCGAACAGTTATTCACCATTCTGTTGACAAAATCAGGCCTCAAATCTTTCATTGTTGTATTTTCTGTAAGCTGTGAACTCCACAGGGCAGCCCCGGAGATGTTACAGAAGTGGCAATGTCCTCGTCTGTTATACAGCAGCAGAGCTGCCAAATTTAGCAAACAAAAATGCAAGATTCTAAGTTAAAATTAAACTCACAATAAACAACAAATACTTACTAAAGCATAAAAATGTCCTCTTCAGATTAATACTGTATTTTTAAAGTTATCTTACAAATACTGCATGGCTGGCCTGCAAGTTTCTTTTTTAAGACTTATTTATTTATTTGAGAGGCAGAGTTACAGAGAGGCAGAGAGAGAGAGAGAGAGAGAGAGAGAGAGTCTTCCATCCGCTGGTTTACTCCTCGTGTGGCCGCAACAGCTGGAGCTGAAGACTTATTGATTTATTTGAGAGGCAGAGTTACAGAGAGGCAGAGAGAGAGAGAGAGAGAGAGAGAGTCTTCCATCCGCTGGTTTACTCCTCGTGTGGCCGCAACAGCTGGAGCTGCGCCAATCTGAAGCCAGGAGCCAGGAGCTTCTTCTCGGTCTCCCACGTGGATGCAGGGGCCCAATGACTTGGGCCACCTTCTACTGCTTTCCCAGGCCATAACAGAGAGCTGGATCAAAAGTGGAGTAGCCAGGACTCGAACCAGCACCCATATGGGATGCTGGTGCTGCAGGTGATGGCTTTACCCACTTTGCCACAGCACCAGCCCTGTCCTGCATTTTATGTGCCATGTACCTTCCCTCTTCCACTCATAGCTTAAAATGGGTCCTTTATCTCATATGTGAGGGCTACTCTCCATTACCATGCTACACCAATATTACGTCTATCTGAGCCTAAACAACTACTTTTGAGAATAAAAAGCTCAGAGGTGAGTGAGAGGGAGACACAGCCAAGGTCCTTACCTTAGTCCCCTGCTGTCAGTCCACTGGACCAAAATGAGCGCCAATTCAGTAAAAGGTCATGAGATAGCAAAAAGGGTATCTATTTTCCCATCCGTTCAGTCCCGAAGAACACTGATACTGAAAAGCTTAGGGTAAGCTCTGTTCTCTTAGGAAGCTTGAGAAATGTTCCAAGCCTTTGCAAGTTTCTAATTAACCTGCTGGTGCTTTCATGTCAAACTGTGAGATTAGTCTTCCATCTTTTAAAAGGACTCAATTTCACATGTCACCTGAAAAGGGAAAATATGTTGGCCTTTACAGACGGTTATTGAATTTAGAGAATATCTATTTTCAAATTCAAATCACAGCAACTTGATAGGGCTGCATTTAGAGCGTCAGCCTCAGCTTTGGAGATGCACTCTGACTCAGAAGGAGGGTTTCTGCCTCTCCGAGTTCTCTGTTGAAAGCCATCATCGCTAGTATTTGTTTCTGGGATCTGCCACTCCTGGAAGCTGTTGACCCTTCAAAAGGTGATGAAAACAGTTTCCGCATGGGAAGCATCCTTTTAAGAGTTCAAAGGGAAAGAACAGGCTATTTTGAGTGTTTGTTATTGGTGACAGACTGGTGCTTCCTATATATTTTGAATCCAACTAATAGCTTAGGGAAGGTGACAGAGCTAAGCAGTTTCGCTTGGCTCATGAGAGTGTCTGATTCCGAGAGTGCTTTCTCTAAAATAATTCCAGTTACAGTCTTCACCTGAAGGTGCTTTGTCTTTCGTGATTCTGAAATCCACTATTCACTTAAAATAGTCTATGGTGATTCCTTGTGTAGCTCCAATGTTTTATTTCTCTTGAGAGAGTGATCACAAGTTCTTCTCTACAATATTTTCAAAATCCACTTTTGAAATATACAACTTGAAATAAAAAAAACCTTTTGAAATAAACACTTGAAATAAAAAACTTTTGAAATAAACTTTTATTTTGAATGAAACAGTGCACATTTGTGGATATCCATCGACCCTCACATGTGCTGTGCATTTAATGTTACATGTAAAGTGTAAAGAATCTTGGAATTTGAAGAGTTCAACCCTTAACCTAGTGAGAGCGTCTCATTGTTCCTTCTGTTAGAATAATTAGGAACAGGAGGCCCATGAACTTCCTTTAAGTAGTAAATAGCAGTTGGAGATGAAGTCTGCGTGATGAGTTGGTGCCTGGCCCCAGGAACTTTGACTGCCCCTGAAGCCGCATAAATACACTGGATCCTTCCCCCTGGAACCCAAGCCAGGTGCCACTTCGGTCAGCTAACTTCTCAACACGTTCATGGCATGGAATCCTCAATATATAACTCTCAAACAGAGTGTGGTACTAAAACTGGTTTTGAATTATATGCAAAAGGGAAAACATACAAAAGAGTGATGCATTACAGTGTATTATATAGGGGATAAATATATACATCCTTACCTACCAGGACACTTTGAAGAGTTCCTGGAAACACTGGAAAGATAAGATTATTTTGGTGCAGAAAGTTGTGGTTTTTTTGAAATCTATGTATCTTTTCTTCATAACACACACTTCCCATGAGTGGATCCCTACCACTGTAAACACAAATTTCAAATGTTCCACACTATAATAAATGTATCTTTTCTTCCCATTGCCCATGAGCTTTTGTAAGTACTCTTGCATTACGGGAAAAAACATGCACAGATTTCACATTTTTTTTTAACCAAATGAGCTTATTATTTAATTCAATTTTCAGTGAACTTTTTGAAGTCCTCCTATATGAATACTTGTACATGCATACACAATACACCGATGCATTTTTTTTTTATTTGACAGGCAGAGTTAGACAGTGAGAGAGAGAGAGACAAGGAGAAAGGTCTTCCTTCCATTGGTCCATCCCCCCCCCCCCCAAATGGCCGCTACGGCTGTTGCACTGTGCCGATCCAAAGCCAGGAGCCAGGTGCTTCCTCCCGATCTCCCTTATGGGTGCAGGGGCCCAAGCACTTGGGCCATCCTCCACTGCCCTCCTGGGCCACAGCAGAGAGCTGGACTGGAAGAAGAGCGACTGGGACTAGAACCCGGCACCCATGTGGGATGCCGGGGCCACAGGTGGAGGATTAACCAAGTGAGCCCCCAATGCATTTTTATGTGTTTTCTATTAAATGGGACCTAATGGGCTCATTAGCTGAGTTCTAAGTCATGTCTGAGTTCGTTTCTGGGTTCTCCCTCTAACATGTAAGGGAGTAGAACTGAGTGGGTCAGCAGTCAGTGTTCCTGTTGGATGTTAAGCATTTTGCCAAAAGGCATTAAAATATCTGTTTCCCCCTCAGAAATGATCTAGCGTGTATGTTCAGGGTTTCCCGTGTAGAGCAAGGCACATCCGCCACTGTGACCCCCGGGTCCGCGTGCACCCATAATCACCGTTTGCACCTCTCTCCCGCCCCGCAGATCATCTTCCGCAAGATCAGCGACGTGAAGAAGGAGGAGGAGGAGCGCCTCAGGCAGAAGAACGAGGTGACGCTCAGCATCCCCGTGGACCACCCGGTGAGAAAGCTCTTCCAGAAGTTCAAGCAGCAGAAGGAGCTGCGGAACCAGGGCTGCACGCAGAGCGACCCCGAGCGGAGCCAGCTGCAGGTGGAGAGCCGCTCCCTGCAGAACGGAGCCCCCATGACAGGCACCAGCGTGGTGACCGTGTCCCAGATCACGCCCATCCAGACGTCCCTGGCCTACGTGAAGGCCAGCGAGTCCCTCAAGCAGAACAACCGAGACGCCATGGAGCTCAAGCCCAACGGCGGGGCTGACCCCAAGTGTCTCAAAGTCAACAGCCCCATTCGGATGAAGAACGGAAACGGGAAAGGGTGGCTCCGGCTCAAGAACAACGTGGGCGCCCACGAGGAGAAAAAGGAAGACTGGAATAACGTCACCAAAGCCGAGTCCATGGGGCTGCTGTCGGAGGACCCCAAGGGCAGCGATTCCGAAAACAGTGTGACCAAAAACCCGCTGAGGAAAACGGACTCCTGTGACAGTGGAATTACAAAAAGTGACCTTCGTTTGGATAAGGCTGGCGAGGCCCGCAGCCCCCTGGAGCACAGCCCCGTCCAGGCCGAAGGCAAGCACCCCTTCTACCCCATCCCCGAGCAGGCCTTACAGACCACACTGCAGGAGGTCAAGCTGGAGCTGAAGGAGGACATCCAGCTGCTGAGCTGCAGAATGACTGCCCTGGAGAAGCAGGTGGCAGAGATTTTAAAAATACTGTCCGAGAAAGGCGGGCCCCACGCCTCGTCTCCCAGATCCCAGATGCCGCTCCAAGTACCTCCCCCGATTCCGTGTCAGGATATTTTCAGTGTCTCAAGGCCTGACTCGCCCGAATCCGACAAAGATGAAATCCACTTTTAATATAGATATATATAAATATATATACACATCTATATTTGTTAATATATTGAAGCAGTATATACATCTATATACATATGTGTGTATATACAGTATATATATATATATTTTCACTTGCTTTCAATATGAACACAATATGGATTTTGATATGTAAATATTGCATGTCCAGCTGGATTCTGGCCTGCCAAAGAAGACAATTATAAAAGACATAGATATTGCTTGTATATTATGCAGTTGACTGCATGTACACTTTATTTATAATCTCTATTCTAATAAAGAAAAAAGTATGATTTTTGTTAACTAAGGCAATGTAATATTTGAAGAATCAGGGTCCAACCTGCCAATGTTGCCGTGACAAACTTGATCTCAGGCCGAGTACATTGAGCTGTGTCATTTTCTCACTGTTCTGTTAAGTTAAAATTGCAGATGAATGCCAAGGAAGAGTTCAACCTTTGAAACTGTTAGAACCATTTTATGATCTCTTTCCATAGGATGTATTTCTGTAACTTAGTGTTAGGTTATTTTCCTCTACAGTGTTTGCTCCATTTAAATGACTGTTCTGTTGCCTAAGGCAGATAGCGGTGTGGGTTATCGAGAACTTGTTGCTATGGGTTTTGTGCATGAATTGCATTTTTGCTCAACTATACCTCTCCTTTTTTAACATTATACATAGATAGTAGTCATTAGCTCTTACGTAAGGCTATCCCTACACCCTCCGTCTTGGAGAACAGCTGTCACCTTGTAAGCTGACGTTATCAACACCATAAATACTAAACTATTAATATAGTGTACTCTATTATAGAAATACTGCACCACAGGGTATAAGCCTTTTAATAATTCATGTTTGAGATAGTGATTTTCTAAAGGTGATGAATGTTCTAAGTTTGTATTTCCAAAACTTGTTCAAGAGTGAAGTTGTCAAAGGCTCTTAGCAAAGAAGCGTACGGAAAAAAAAAAAAAAAGGATTGAAATAACCACATGAAGATTTTTAACTATTGTGATAAAAATAGAACCAATAATGTAAACAGATGGACACTTTTTTGTAGCATCTGTGTAACTTGGAATGAAACACAGGTGCAGAATTGTAGGCAGGTGTTTCCGTTTGTAAAGATAACACATGAAATGTAAACAAAGCAACCAACCAAGAAGTAGATGTTAAGTTGCTCAATGAGATAACTGTTTTCTATTATTTTATTCTGGTTACAATTTTATAAAGCTTTTTAGCACACAGTTCTGCTGAGTTGTTACAAGAGACTACAGTGACGAAAGGGGAGAACTGAGGACTGAATTTCCTAGTCTTTTGGATCACAAATCCTCTTCTTAGAAAGTGCCTATTATCAACTAAGAAAAAAGTCACAAAGAATTGTGTTGTGCATGGCTAATCTCTTCAGTGATCTGCATTGAGAACAAAGTAACACATTCGTTGTAGGAACTCAGGAGAATTTTCCTTTGACTGAGATTTATTTGATGAAGTTGGTGGGAAAGGCATACTTTTCAATTGGTGCATGAATACCATTTAAGGTTGGAAGCAGGGGAGTTTATGTTCGCATCAAGTTGAAAATTAACACTAGTAATTTGTATATTATTGGACCATCTGTACAGACACATTGACAACATGCAAATGATGAGAGGGAGCTATTTTGGCCTACTGTACTCATTTTTATGGGCTTTTCTAACTTTCCCTCAGTAACCCCAAACCAAAAGTCACCAGATCTGAAAGACAAGTTACTGCAATCAGACTGGAGTAGTGCAACACAGTAATTTATAGAAAAAACAGTTGCTATTTTAGAAATTTCTATTAGAACTTGCTTACACGCCTACAAGATGTGCCTCTCTAATCCCCGAGTCTCAGAACATGTGTTGTGTGCATGGGTTCCTTATTCCCTACTCGGTGCACGTAGCATCCTTACCTTCAATAGAAATTTGTAGGGGAACAGGGCTCTAAATTTTGCTACAATGTCTACCTATCACAGGTAACAGTAAACAGCCTTGCAACTGGAATTGTGTCGTTTCCATGGTGAGGATGATACCTTTATCTTGACATTTGACATTTATTGCATTTCAGGATATTTTTCTATTTGTTAAAGTCAGGTTTGGCTAAAGCTTTAAAATGAGTGGAAAAATATGATCAGAGTACAGCAGCTGTCAGTTTGGCCATTTGCTTCAAGAATTGTTGGTGTAAGGCTGTGGGAGAATGACTGAAATAGCAGGAAGATGTGACGTTGCAATCCAAGTCTTTGCAGGTTAGAGGTGCAGATATTTGCTGCGTTCTGACATTCACTCTGAGTGTTTCCTAATTGACCTGTTTTGAATATTTTCTTGTTCATATGCACGGGAAAGAAATGCAATGGTTTTGAGCCATTCTAGCTGTCAAGAAGTGGGAGACCATATCAGGAGTTTATTTATGGTGCGGTTATCCCAGTATTCTATTCCAGCCACCTCTCTGTGTGTGCATGATACGATGTGGTGCTGAGTGCACTCTGCTGTTTCCAGCAGAAATGCATGTGTTCAGCAAACACTGTATATAGAGCAACTTCTTAGGTTCCCAGAGTCCATAGTTCTTCACAGTAGGATTTACTCACATTTTAATGGAGGGTGAACACTTGCTTTAATACATGCAATAATGTTACAGTCATGTTCTGTGTTGCCACAACCAGGACAAAAAGCAAATAGAAGCTCTTTACCACACAATTGCATGCTTTATTCCTACACTGTATAGATGCTCCCAGTGCATCCAGAATAAAATTTCTACTACTATATTTCTGAACAATGTACTAATAGGAATCAATGGCTATGTACTTAAAATCTGAACATTTTCCAAAGTAACATACATGCCTTCAATATTTTCTATGATAATATGTAAGATCAGATGCTATATCCTGGACAGATGGTTGTAACATAATAGCAAAAGCCAAATAGAAATGGAAATGTGAGCTATGCATCATAAGAAGCAAGTTTATCAGTCTACAGCAGGATGTTGTTGTACCAGATGTGACCTAGAAGAGCTTATGATAAAAGGTGAATAGTCACACAAAAGGCAGATGACAATATCAAAATATCTCGTGTCCTGCATTGACATGAATGGTGCTTAAAATGGATCAGGGATAGTGGTCAACTATAGAATCATCCTTCATTGTTAAAACGGAAAAAAAAATTGTATTCTGCTACTGGGGACAAGCAACTATATATATGGATCACTGGAAAGAGAATTTGAAAAATTGGCTTTAAGTTGCTCCTAGGACAGACTACTTAATGTCCTCTTGCAGTAGTACCCTGCACTTATGACCAGTAACTAAGTGTGACTTTGAAACTTGCCCTTAATAGAGCCTGAATGCAAATCACATTTTCCCTGAAATTTGAGGACATTTAATTACTTAAATGTAAGGAGATTTGGTCCATTTGACCTAATATTTTAAATAACTGGATTGTTTTTGAAAGGTTTTTAGAAAATTCATCTTCAAAGCAGTGACTGTGTTGAAGTGTGCAGTGGTTGATACTTGCAAAATTGTTTGTCTTATTTCTGATGATTCTGCAGCTTTGTATAATTTATGTCTTTTAAGATATTGTCTCTGCATCTTTTTTCCAAAATTTCACTCATTTAATGAGAAAATGTGTTTAGAATGCAGATGTCACACATGGATAATTTTAAAATTTTGTAATTATGCGACTGCACTTTAACATTTCATTGTTAGATTTGAATATTTCTCTTGTGTTCTTGATAGAAAGGAGGAAAAAAATAATTTTCAAAGTAGTAATTTAATTATTATTTTCTTATTTGAGTTGCAGAGAGACAGAAACCTCCCTCCACAGGTTCCCACCCCAAATACCCGCAATGGCCAGGGCTGGAGGCAGGAGCTGGGGGCTCAATCCAGCTCCACCATCTAAGTTATGCAGACCCAGTCACTTGAGCCATCTCTGCTCTGTCTTGGGATCTGCACTGGCCGGAAGCTGGAGCCAGGAGACAGAATCTGGGTATCAGCCCTGGGCACCCCAGCGTGGGATGTGGCACCTTAACTCTTGGCCAAATACCTGCTCCCAAAAAGTATCTTTTGAAGCACACCCTAGGATAAATATCTGAACTCTGTCTTGGATTCTGAATCCAGCTTTGCCGCAATCTAATAGTGTGATTGTGGACAGGTTAACTCTTAATTTTGCCTAATGCTTTGATTTCCCCCTCCAATGGATAGTAAAACAAAAATAAGATCTGATCCCTTCTTGTAGCAAGATGTTCTCGAGTTATTGGAAAAATCATTTTTCGTTCACATGAAGACCACATCAAGACAAACCGCCTTTTTCTTTTTTTCCTTTCACGGATTGTTAAGCCACAAAGTGTTCTCTATCTAAATATTGTTAGGATTTAGGAGGGATTTCTCTGGTCAGAAATTGGTGATGAGAGGCACAGGTTGCTAAATAATTATTAATGTCATGTAAACAAAAGATTTACTAATTATCTAGGAATTTAGAATCAAATAAACATGGAAAGAATGAAAGTCCTTTGAGGGAAAAAAAAGCAGACATGGGCAAATTTCATGAGTCTTCTTTTTCTACTTTATCATTCTGCTCAGCTGTCATTCTCAATTTTGTGTAAAAAAAGTGTGCATGTCGGTAGGTACTCAAGATATAGAGTAGTCCATCTTTCAAGTTTTTATACAAAAGAATCACGACTCACTCAAGATTTCTGTGATTCCACAAGGGCAAATATTTTTAGAACAAAAATCTCAACTATGAAAAAATTTCTGTTGACCAGTGTATTTCTCAATGTCTGAGGGTACTTCGAAATGTTAATGGAAAAATGGATTTAAAAGATACGCTTACTTTAGTGAAAAAAAAAAATAGTTGAGATCCATGCATGCCTTTTTCAGAATACACATTTTCCGGGAACGTTTTGAAGAAGGCTTCTGTGCATGGATTTTAAAACTTTTGGAACCAAATTCAGCTAATCTTTTAATGCCATTTTCCACGAACTTTTTGAAGTATCAGTTATCTTGAACTGAAAAGAAATAGGCTAAAAAAATAAAAATCTTTTGAAAAATCCAGTAAGGTTTTTGCGTTCTAAGTGACAACGTTTTAACTTAAAGTTAGATGAAAATATTGGTAATACAAGGATGTCACTTACAAAACATGAACATTTTGAGTATTGAAAATGGGACGTATTTTGTTAATTCTGCAGACATCCTGCTGTCTGTAGGGCTGCACTCCACAGTGACTGCCTTGACTGTGCCCCTCTGCATAGAGAAAACAAGAGCCCAGGGAAAGAAAGGGGCAAAGTGCATGCACAGGACGGAATATTTCCATTTGCATCACTCATTGAGTTTTTCTAATCTATTCAGCAAACCACAAGTTAAAAGCTGTTATTATAAATTAGGAATTAGATATTTTTTGAAACTGGACACAGTTTCCCAAATTGAAGAAGGATTAGTTGTAAATGGCTTCTATTTCTGAGAAGGGAAGTTAAAGGAGGTTGAAGGAGATTGGTCATCAGTGACCCTTGCTTTTTAGATCCACTGTGATCCTTTCTACTTACTTGCTAAGTGCTTGGTAACATTTATATTTTAATCTCCCATGATGAGTCCCTGACATTCTAACTCATGACTGCCCTACATATGTATTCTACACATATGTAAATAAATATGTTCAATCAACTTGTTCTCAGTGTAAACTTTGTATTTATAGCATAAACGTTGTTAGCAGCTTGCATAACAAAACTCTGGTGACTATGGGGTGACTTTTTTTAGAATTTCTGTATGCATAGTTCTTTCTCATAGTGCGTATTTTCCATGAGCACTTTGATTTTTATTTATTTATTTTCATTCTGTTTCAAAGGCAAAGAGACAAAACAGAAACAGAGACAGAAAGACAGATAGGATTCTTCTATCTGGTTCACTCCCCAAATGTCCACAAAGGCCAGGGCTGGGCCAGATGAAATCCAGGAACCTAGAACTTAATCCTTGTCTCCCACAGGGGTAAGAGGGATCCCAGTGTCTGAACCTCACTGCTGCCTCCCAGTGTGTGCATTAGTAGGAGTATATAATGGGAAGTTGGCCTAGGACTTGAACCCAGGCATTCTGATGTGGTTTGTGGCATCCCAATTGGTGTCTTAACTGCTGCACTAATCTCTTGTCCCTAATTAGAGTCTGCAAAGATCAACATGACATTACAGGAAATCTTCATCTTACTTTAGCCCAGGAAAGCAAACCAAGAGATGATGTTCATGGGGTGGTCAGATCAGAATGAAAGCAAATATTCAGGTGCTACATAGGTTCATAATACCAAACCACCTGGACTCAAGGGTTTAAACCAGGATTTGCATTTCCATGATTGGAACAAATCTGCAGAGAGAGACACAGTGGAGGTTCAATTTAGATGCATGTAGATTGAATCTCCATGCCATTGGTGATTTGCTGATGCAATCATGTCAACTCTGGCGAGTTTATGGATAACTGTTAGAAATGGTTTTACTTCAGTTTTACAATGCTTTACATCACTTTTATGGACTGTAGTGCATTAAGATGGATCTTCAACATGTTTGTGGAAAATACGTATTTTGAAAAACTATGCATGGATCTGAACTTTTTTTGCACCAAAATGAATTTATCTTTTAATTCCCTTTTTCCAAGAATTTTTTTCAAGTCCCCTCATTTGTGCCACCTCCTGAGTGAGAAAGATTGGCTAAGTCTGTATCTGCCACTAGTTGTAAAAAAAAAACACAACTTAAAAGTACAGATGGAGTCACAACAACAGGGGCATTCAAACAGAAACTAAACCATAGCACCCACGTTTCTTTAGTTATAGCGTATTTTCCCAGTAGCACAGTACCAGTCAAAATAAAAGGACAAATTCAGATGCATTTTGCAAGTATCACTGCCTAATTATTAAATAATAGGAATTACTAGATTTAATGCCATCATAGGACTTGGACAAGAACTAAATTCAAAGATACCTCTATAACATGCATCCTCCCTTAGTATATTGGGTTTTTTATCCTGAAGCAAAGGAGTTCTTAGGGGAGACATTTCTAGTCCCCATAATTCAACTGCTAAGTAATACGTTTTTAACAGTGAAGCTACAGAATCACCATTGTTCAAGGAGATCCGTGTTCAAGTTTTCCATACCTCTTTGCTGTGAACTTTAGATCTCCAACAAAATACATTTCTCACATTTTATTTTCACAGATTCAATACCTACAAGTTCCATATTAATTGATATTTGTATTCCTTCTTTTGGACATTTGCCATTTTATTTCTCTGCAAAAACATTTACTAATTTTCACCAAGTTTATGGTTTCTTCTGTCCCAATGGTATTATCCAACTTTTCCTACATCAAGTATTTCCAAAACTAGATGCTAAAAATGATGACTGCCATTATCTCTCTTCTTGAAAATAGGAGTTACTCAATATATTTAACATATTAAAATTGATGGACTTTTCTGATATTAGAATAAAATGCTTACTTTGAATTTCAGTTGCTTAATTTTCCATTCTTGAAACTTTTGTCCTCAAAACACTTACAAAAAAGACTTCAAAAATAAAATTTCTCCCCTGTTAGTCTGTTTCTAACTTGGAAACGAAGGCAGAAAATGGGTGAAATTTGTGGAGGTAAACACTAACCAAATTCTGAATTGTATCTTCAATCTGTTTCCATGATAAAGGAGTTTAATTTAAAATTCCCGTAATTAAAATTACATGATAAAATTTCCAAAGACTACAGTGACAATCAGTTTGGAACCATAAAGTATATGAAGATGAAAAATACTAAGAAAACTAACATCCTTTATTAACAAAGTAATGAACTGAATGATGATGCCTAGTTATATCCAGCAAATCCACATATTAACCATTGTCCATGTTAACTATTATTGATAAGTTTTCTCTTCATGCATTTTAGGCAGACTGGTTTTCAGCCATCTGGTGAAAGCAAAAAAATACCCTTACCCAAGGTCGGAGGCTGCTGCAATTGTACTGAGTCTTCCCACTGTGTCATTATGTCCTCCACCTCTCAAAATGCTTGCAAACACACACAACCAAGGAGTCACCCCCTTTTACATTATGTAAGGCAGCTAGCTTTTTCATTTTATGCAGCACTTAAATATGTTAAATTGCATGCTGGCATTTGGGAGTATTTGAGAAATTATTTCAGCATGGAGAGAGTTGGCGAATGTGTAGGTTGATACCCCAGTTCAGGCGGTGCTGAATTTGTCATTGGCCCTGAGTTTGTTGAAAGCTGAATCATGTCTATAGTGACGAGGGATACAAACTAGCATTCTTTGATGTCTGTTATGCTCTGGATGTTATGAGACTATCGATCTGTTTTCTGTCTCGAAACTTCCTCTTTTTTAAAATGAAAACTGTGTGTTTGTGAGCTCTCTGAGGATCAGGACTGTGGAGCATCTGGGACGGGAATTAGGAAGATGCTGAGAGCTAGGGATGAGAGAATGCTGAGGCAAACCTCTCTCTTTCCACTTAGTCTGAGAAGTCAAATAATGTAATTAAGGCGTTTATTATGTTCACTGTGTCATTTACTTAGATGATCACATTTACTTCTTGCTAGAACCTTGTGAAGGAGTATGTGATAGAACTTGTCCAGGGTGGCTCAACTAAGTTGCAATTCTAACACAGACAGTCACACCTTAGAGAGAAACCTTCCTTGTATCCAAGTAGGATAGTGATGCTTGGAAGACTGTTTAGTCCAGTCCCAAATACTAAGTCTTTTTAGACCTATACTTTTACACCTGCTTAAATCAAGATATTAAAAAATATGCTTTGTAATGTAAAGGTGTGATTTCCCATGGGAGGTTGGAGTGAATGGCAGAAGTTGAAATCATACATGTAAAGCAAAAGAGGCCCTTGTCCCCAAAGTGACATTTTCCTGACCTCTCCCAACAGTTGATAGGCATCAGTGAGACCAATGGGCAAACGTGGTTATAAGGAAGAAGCAGTGTTGATATATGGTCACTTACCATCAACATTCCCATCCCAGCTGAATTTTAACCTAAAAAGGTAATTAATGGTACTTAAGCAAAACAAGTGATGTTTATGGATTTTTCCTATAATTTCTTTTTATTTTTAACACTGGAATTTAGATGAGACTCCAGAAAAACTTTTAAAAAAATGTTTTGATCCACTGAGTTTTAAGTAATTGTTCAGATATTTTTATTGATTGCACTAATGTTGGCTTTTTGGCCAAACTGCTCTTAAGTGTATTATCCAAATGAACTATTTCGGCTTAGAACGGCAACATTTAATGAGCTTGTGGTCTGTTTATTTATTTCAGGGAGTTTTAATAATGTTTTCTAATGAGAAATTGCGAATTTTTACAATGTGATTAATTTGTTCTACCCTTTGAGAATTTTAAAGCATATGTCTTTAGATGAAGAGGAAAAACAGGATACTACTCTGGGAACCTCACTTTGATCTTAACAGGGCCAGAGGTAGCTGGGAATAGGAGTGCCCTACTTATTTGATAACTGGGAAGGACCCCAGCTGATGCCATCCTAGCCTTTTTCTAGTGAGTTCTCTTCCATCCCTGTTTATTAACACAACTGTTGCATTATTATTTAAAGGATGTCTTAGCATGAGCTGTTTGTAGAGGCATTTGGTCACCGAACAATTAACTAAAAGGTGCAATGGTAGGCCAGAGTTCTAAAGGAGGAAAAGAGAGACAGGGCAGGGGTTAGCCCTGGCTTCCTCTTAGTGGTTTTTCTATGCAGTGCCTATTAAAATAGTTTTATTTTGTTTGTTTGCTTATGATATCACATTTGCAGGACCATTGCTTAGGTTTCAACGAAACTTTAGGAAACAGCTTTAAAATTCATCAGATGTTGGAACCCTTCCTTCCTCTCTCTCACCTCCCTTCCTTCTTTCCTTCCTCACTTCAAACCTTTCTTTCCTTCTTTCTCCTCTCTCTCTCTCTCTCTCTCTCTCTCTCTCTCTCTCTCTCTCCTTCAGTAAATGAGTCAGTGAGTTCAGAACTCTTGTTCAGACCTGGAAGTGCAGGACACTAAGCACTCGACTGGTTGAGCCACACGTGGATGCAGTAAAAGCAAAAGGATCTACTGTTGCACGACTAGAGCAGTTAAGATCAAAATAACCACTATGTGCCTGAACAAACCAAATTGAGGATTTATAATAACTAATTTAAGTTCTTCAGTGTCAATTATTGTATTCTCATGCTCAGTCACATCTTTGACAACATAAAATTTAATTTCTTCCTTCCCTAGTCTTGATTGAGTAACAGTAGTTGGGCTTTATGACTAAAACAACATTAAGATAATATGTGGTGGCTGACATAGCAGGTTAAGCCACAGCCTGTGATGCCGGCATCCCATATGGGCGCTGGTTCCAGACCTGGCTGTTCCAGTTCCAATCCATCTCCTTGCTAATGGCCTGGGAAATCAGCAGAAGATGGCCCAAGTGCTTGGGCCCCTGTACCCACATGGGAGACCCAGAGGAAATTCTGGGCGTCTGGTTTTGGCCTGGCATAGCCCTGTCCATTGCAGCCGGTTGGGGAATGAACTGGTGGATGGAAGATTTCTCTCTCTCTCTCTCTCTGTAACTCTGCCTTTCAAATAAATAAATCTTTAAAAATAAAAGATAACATTTGATCACACAGCTCTAGGTGTCATTTGCTCTTCAACTTTTCCAACCATCGTACGATGGAAGATTCCTAATGAGGCCAAGACTGAGCAGTCAGGAAGAAGAGCTGGCTTGCAAATTATGCAAATCACAATAAAGATTCATCTTTAATTCCTTGCCCAAGAAAGTCTGACAGACCTGACTTCAATATTGGTTTATTATGTCACAGCCATGAATTTTCAACTCACAAACCAACCAAATTAACTTTCACTTAAAATCAAAATTATTCAACATTTGATTTTAGGAAAAAATAGTGGTGAGGATTGCTTTTTATCTCTGTAGGAATGTTTTTGCATTGTGATTTCCCTGACAGTTTGTCAGAGAGGGTGTTTGCATGATGTTGGCCAGCAAAATCCTTATGGTTTGGTGTAGCAGTATCTTCCAACGAGCCGACACCTTCCACCTTAGTCCTTAAGCACACAGCTGACAAAGCAAGACAAGCCCATATTTCACATTAGCAACACACTTCATGAATGATTCTTACTGCATTGAAATTTGAAACTGATTGAGAACTGCTGTAACTTAAAGCATCCATTGTAATTTACTGAAAGAATGACTCCTATAAACAACACAAAATAAAATGTGCATATTTATGATTTAGGTTAAATTTTAGATTTCTTTTTAGTCTATGTTTGAGAGACTTTGTTTACACCTGCTGTGGCATTTTGTACTTAAAATGTAAATTCCTATGACAATAATGTAACTATGGGAATTTCTTTTTGCTGATTGTTAAATGTTTTTGTCACTGCAACCGTATTTGTGGGAATTTGGGGATATTAAAAATGCCAGTGCCCTTAAGGATTAATTCATTGGGAATAATTAATTAATGTATTGACCATGGTTAAAACGCAAAAACTTCGTGTGAGATGTTTTTAATAACCTTACATGTCTGCTCTTTTCAAAGACTGGTTCATGCTTAACGGATCATTTTTTCCTACTTCAGCAAAGACATTACAACCTGTAATATAGAAATTTTGTATGTACGATTGACCTGTCACCCCGCTGCTGAGAGGATGTGTGAAAATATTTTAACCTTGTGATGTTAGAGTCAATTCTGAAATACTTGTGATCAAAATTCGATTGCGACTGGGAGTCTGTGGTTATCAGTTTATTTAACATTTGTTATCAAGAAATAGTCTTTTTAAAAAGCGAATTGGCAGGTGGAAGTTTCTAACCCGAAAGAATTCTGGGTTTCAGCACAATAAACTGTATTTCATCAGGGCGGATTAACTTTAATTTTTTTCACAATTTATTTAAATGTGGATATTTTTTCATGATACAGAATAAAATGTGCATTTTATGGAATTTGCTTGAATTGGATCTTTGCTGGAAATTGCTATTTTGAATTTGGTTAAATAAATGAAAAGCTCCCCAATACAAAAACATGAAGCAATGAGCTTAAAGAGAAGTCTTTTGATGCATTAACTTTGCAAATGTTATTTTACACATTATAACATTTTTTCCTTTGATAGATTATACTGTTTTGGTATCAGCAATAAAATTAGTGTCTTATAAGAAATTAACAGTTTAAGCTCCTGTAGTAAATCATTTGCATTCGAAGATTCCTCTTTATCATAAAAGATAACAATGAAGTTTAAATAGAATATTTCAGAAACTTTTATTTTAAAATGGATTTTATTCAATCTTTATTAATCCTACTTATAGATCAAAATCCTATTAATATCTTAACATTGTGGATTTGCAAATTCTTAACTGTTTTTGCTGCTACAATGCTATTCATAGGAATTTAGGTGCGCCAAAAAGATGTCTACTCTTAAAGATTAATTCTCAGGGAAATTTAGAGCTACAAAGGGCTTGTACATGAAACAAAGTAACAGTTTTTCTCATTTTGGGAAATATAAACATTTTTGTCACTAGCCCTTATTAAAAAAAAGCTGAAAATGAAATTATAGGAAGGCTTTCCAATATCATTTTGTTTAGGAAAATCAGCAAAATGTGCTATAATTTGATTAGTGAAGAATATGCCCAAGGTTAGCAACCCAGAACCACTAGCAGGGAGAAACACTGGAAATGAATTACCACTATATATTTTGAGAGGGAGGAAGGCAGATATTGGAGTGGGCATGTAATCCCCCAAAATTATCTGTAGAGTGAACAGAGGAGTTTGGAGTTGATTTTTCTCTAAGTCCAATGCCTTTCACATTGTTTTTCCCTTTCCTGAGTTTTCTACACTGTAGCACACACACATACACTCATGCTAGCTAACGCTATTGAAAATGTTGCTGCCCCATCTCTGGGTGTTGCTGAAAACATAGTTGTGTGTCCTACACTGCTATTTTTATAAAATTTTGTGTCTTTTATTTTCCATGTCCTTAAATTAAAGGTGGTATCTTATAAATGGTGCATTCTCTCCCTTTGGTGTTAAGATTGCTTTTGGTATTCCACACTCAGAATGTTCTGCTCATGTCAGCTTTAGAATCAGTACTGGACAGATAACCAGTTTGTTATATCTGGCAGAGTTTAAACATATTGATCAGTTTTCAAACACACACACACACACACACACACATACACAAGACTGAATACCAACCACCCCAGATCACACTGTGAGGAGTAGAAAATGAAGGTTCTGGATTTCTTCTCTTTTCTGGACTCCATGGGTACTTCAAACAGTTTTTTCTCTTGATTCTCCTTTTTGTACCCAAATTTCCATTTCCATCACTCAATACATGTGTGCATGCATGTGTGTGTGTGTTTGGAGACAACATCAATCTTGGTTCTTAAAACTCCCAAGGACTACAAAGGCACTTCAAAAAGTTCGTGGAATCAAACAATAACATTATTTTGGTGCAAAAGTTTTTGAAATTCATGCATATGAGAGACTTTCCAAAAGTTCTTGGAAAATACGTATTATGAAAAACTATGCATGGATTTAAAATGTTTTTGCATCAAAATAACAGTATACCCTAACATTCCCATGAAAAGAGAAAATGTGTATCCTATGTTCACTGTTATTAAATAATGCTGTTCAACATGGTTAGTGACTGGTGGACATTTGCTGGCATCTCATCACTTGAAGTTATTCAACTCACGAACGAACATGACTTCCATGTGTGATATTGCTCTAGGCACAATATTCTGACCATATGCATTTGTGCCCAAAGCGTGGGCCCCAGGTAGGATTGTTTTCCATAGCAGTGACTATCCTGTTTGAAGACTGACAGCAAAGTTCTGTTGAAGCTCTCCCTACTAAAGATCTTTGCATTATTTAACATAGCAGGGGTGCAGGAACAAAACTTGGATTTGAGACAGGGCAGGATTTCAGCTCTTTGATGCCTTTTTAACATTTCCATGTTCTCTGTTATTTTTCTATTTGCTCTTAGTTTCAAAATTGTTAAATAACATGTATATTTTCATTCAGTTCAATATTTCAACACATATATAAGAGCAAACTGAGCAAATCAGTCAACTGGAGTAGTCTCTATTCTTAACAGCCTTTCCCAAAATCTTAGCACTTCTGGTAAGGAGAGAAGAGAGCAGATTTTCAGTCTGGTTCTTCCACTGGCACTTGCATTCATGACCTCCCCTTCCCTGTAGTTTTCCACTCTGCTGTAAGCAGGGGGAAGACAAACTACTCTGCAGGGAACCTTGAGCTGCTTGCCTGCTGAGGAGAAAAGAGAAGACAAAATCCAGATGTCCGTTGGTCACCAGGAAGAAAGGCAGGGTCTGAATGGAGGCGGGCAGGGGGTATTTGCCCTTCAGGACACCAACAGCAAATAAGAAACTGCTAAGCTGGAGGTGTTGCAAGGAGTCTTCCCCCTCCTCTGTTCCTTGTGTAGCCTAAAGTAGTTTGGGATCAGATCAAGGGAGATAATAGCCGTGAAAGTGCTTTGAATAATATAATGGAAGACATAAAGCTTGAGTTTCTCTCTATTTGCCATTGATTTTCCCAGTCATCAGGGTAGATGCCAGAACTTTTTGAGAAGCCATAAATGTCAATAACATGCACTCAAGTTCCAAGTTTACCTTACACATATGTAGAGAAAATTGAGCAGTCTAAATTGTGTCCAGATATGACAACTGGAGTGCCTTTGCTCCCCTGTCACTCGTTAGGGAAAATACACACACCACACATACCCTCTCCTCCCCTCCTGTACTTTAGGAAATAAAATATCTTTCAAAAGCACCCGTTAATGTATGGTCTATGTAAAAAATGTAACCCTAAATTCATTAATCTGAAAATTAAATTAAAATTCCCTGCAGAGCACCTTTTCACTTTCAGAATTAATTTCCAATATCATGCAGATTTCTTTATACAGATTAGGAGTTAGGTCATGTTCCAGAATTCTTCCTAGTTTAGACTTCTGAGCTATAAGATAGATCCCAGAAGTTCATGCTAAAGCAGTGGAAAGTCCACTAGGTATTGAATCAGTTAAGGATTCTGACCCAGTTTATTTAGATTCACTTCAGAGCACAGTGCTGGAGGTGACAAGGTACATGCTTATTCCTCCATGACACAGGGACTTCATTTCAATAACAGCAACGTCATCTGACCTGCCTCACTTCTCAACCCTGTAGGAGACCCATAACTTCTGCAGCACTTCAAGCATTGTGTTTTGTTGTTACCTTTGTCGTCTTACTGAATTGGCTTTATATGGAACCGACGTTTTCTTTTATATATTTTACGCAGATGAATGAATGAACAAATGGACAGATGGATGAAGGAGGGACAGAAAGATGAAAAGATGTGTGTGCTGACAGATGGACAGATGAATGGGTTGATGGGCTGAGGGACAGTTGGCTGGTTGCATGCGTGTATGTGTCTACATGGATGGAAGTACAGACAGACTAACTTTGACATAAAACTAAGAGTCTATTTTGGATATTTTATGTGGATGGATGAATGGGAAGATGTATGCATGTGTTTATGTATGAATGAACAGATGAATGGATTGACAGATAAGTAGAATTACCTACTATTTATCAGATAGACTAACAGAGACCCTCAATGTAACACTCCTAACTTCCATATTGGAGAAACAAGGCATAGGCTCTGGGTGATAAAGAGCCTTATCTAACTTCAGAGAGCTGGAAAGTACCAGAAAAGTTTCAAACCCAGATCTCTGACTCCAAATCAAGTTTTTATTTGCCTCAAAGTGACTCTCAGACCCACATGAGGTAGATGGTTTTCGTGTCAGCACTCACAGAAAAAAAAAAAAAAAACTGTTAAAATGAATTCTGAGGGGGAAACACTTCAGTGGTTCCAGGTCTTCCCATGAATGTTCGCATCTGACTACAGAACTGCAGAGTCTGACTTGTTCAAGTTGCTAAGGTAGGAGAAACTATGTTATATCTGCTTATGCACAGGGAAGGTGTGTAACAACTCACAGCATCACCTTAGCTTCTCCTCTGGATGAAGCAGTGTCATGATCAGTCCAGAAAGCGCTGGGGATGCAGATGTGAGCTTCTTAAAGAAAAAGGCGTTTCCTTCTCCTTTTACTGTGCCTTTCAGTGTTTACAGGTGTGAATGATCCAGGACAATTACTACAATTAAAAGTCTTGAACGAATGCTTAGAGTAGTTCAAATGCATTACTCCAAGACTCACTTTCAGGGTGAGTATTTTGTGTAGGGTAAAGATGCCTCTTGGGACACCAGAATCCCATATCATCAGAGTGCCCATGTTTGTGTCATTGCTCCACTCTAGCTTCCAGCTAATGCACACCCAGGGGCCCTGCCAATCATGTATGAGACCCAGATTGGCTTCCTGGCTTCTGGTTCCAGCCTGGCTCAGCCCTTTTGGGAGTGAACCAGTGCATGGAAGATTTCTCTCCCGTTGTCTCTGTCTGGGCTCTCCATGTCTTTCAAATAAAATTACAATGAATCCATAGGGGCTGGTGCTGTGGCACAGCAGGTAAAGCTGGTGCCTGAAGCCAGCATCCCCTATGGGTGCCAGTTTGAGTCCCAGCTGCTCCACTTCTGATCCAGCTCCCTGCTATGGCCTGGGAAGGCAGTGCAAGATGGCCCAAGGGCTTGGGCCCCTGCACCTGTGTGGGAGACCTGGGAGGAATCTGCTAGCTCCTGGCTTTGGATCAGCCCAGCTCCGGCTGTTGTGGCCATTTGGGGAATGAACCAGTGGATGGAAGACCTCTCTCCTTCTCTCTGCCTCTGCCTCTGTAACTCTACCTTTCAATTAAATAAATAAATCTTTTTATTTTTTTTTTTTATTTTTTGACAGGCAGAGTAGACAGTGAGAGAGAGAGACAGAGAGAAAGGTCTTCCTTTGCCGTTGGTTCACCCTCCAATGGCCGCTGCGGCCGGCGTACCGCGCTGATCCGATGGCAGGGGCCAGGTGCTTCTCCTGGTCTCCCATGGGGTGCAGGGCCCAAGTACTTGGGCCATCCTCCACTGCCTTCCCGGGCCACAGCAGAGAGCTGGCCTGGAAAAGGGGCAACTGGGACAGAAACCGGTGCCCCGACTGGGACTAGAACCCCGTGTGCCAGCACCACAAGGCGGAGGATTAGCCTAGTGAGCTGCGGCGCTGGCCATAAATAAATCTTAAAAATATAAATCATTAAAACATTTAAAAAAAATTCGCCTGTCCGCACAGCTCCTGCTCGCTCTGGTCCTGTGTGCTTCTGCCTGGGGTGTTGTCGCCTTCCTCCCCCAGGCTAAAACCATGGAAGTGCTGTCTGTTTTATCTGTTGTATGTTTTGTGTTATGTCTGTGGACATCTTGTGTTACTTACAGTGGCGTTTCCTCTCTCACCAACAGGGTGAATCGGAAGCAACTTGTACAGAATATTAATTAACTTAACTGAGGAGAATTTTAATGTTGATCGACTACTAATGCTTATCAGAAGTTAGCCCATTACTTCTCTTCTCACTTTGATGGTTTAATTAAATGATGATCTTGTCTGGGCTTTCTTGTCTAATGTGTTGATAAGCTTTGTGTATAATGTTTTCATCCTAATTTTTGACATGTATCTATGATTTCATAATAAAGGTGATTTGTTGAGCTTAGAAAGCATACCATGCAGTAAAAATCCATCTGTTTTTATCCAGTTTGAATGCTCAGAACAAACACATTTCCCTCATTTACTGCTGTTGATGCTGGAGTTTGTTTGTACTAAAACTAGAGAAATGGCACTCGCTTCTTGCAAATATCTTCATTTTCCAAGATACTTCCATTGTGTTTTCTCGGTAACAGCAAATTCAACAGAAAATTATACTTTGTCAAAGTTTCTACTCAGTCTTCACGTAGGCTAGTTGTTCGCAACTGTATTCAATTTTACTCCCAAGGGACATTTGGCAATTTCTGGGAGCATTTGTGGTTGTCTTAACTGGGGCAAGAATGTTATTGGCATCTATGGGTAGGTTCATGGAGACTGTTGAACACCCTACAATACATAGGACAACCAACAATTAGGAATTTTTCAGCCCTGAATGTTCTAAGTATTGAGGCTGAGAGGCTGAGGTCAACCACAGCGTTGCTCTTTTCAAATTACAAAAACCATCACATGAATGACTTGACCCACATTGGCATCTGAAGTTGGCTTATCCAGGAACTTTTCTAGAAATACCCCTGAGATCCATCTTGGAAGTAGTTCCACATTCAAACCAGTGTCTCTTGTTATGGCATGGAGGATCCCAGGGTTTCAACCTTGTCAATGTGTACCTATCTACATCTCACACCCAGTACCATCTGTCTGACCAGAGCAAAATTATATTCTGTCATGATAGAGTGATCATTCTCCATCCAAATGCTGCAATTTTAGCTTAGTGTAACCCATACAGAATGCTTTATATATTTTTCATTGAATATTTGTGTGTCTATATATTTATATTTTTATTTATTTTATTTATTTGAAGGTGGAATGATGGGGTATACTGTGGAGAAAGAGAGATCTTCCTTCCACTGATTTTAGCCCCTAAGTGCCTGCAACAGCTGGGGCTGGCCCAGGCCAATGCCGTGAGCCTTGAACTCCACTTGGGTCTCCGACATGCGTGGCAAGGATTATCTGTCGTCTTCCAGGGAGCTGGATTGAAAACAGTGAATGGCTGGCACTGCGGCTCACTAGGCTAATCCACTGCCTTGCGGCGCCGGCACACCGGGTTCTAGTCCCGGTTGGGGCGCCGGATTCTGTCCCGGTTGCCCCTCTTCCAGGCCAGCTCTCTGTTGTGGCCAGGAAGTGCAGTGGAGGATGGCCCAAGTGCTTGGGCCCTGCACCCCATGGGAGACCAGGAGAAGCACCTGGCTCCTGCCATCGGATCAGCGCGGTGCACCGGCTGCAGCAAGCTGGCCGCGGCAGCCATTGGAGGATGAACCAACGGCAAAAAGGAAGACCTTTCTCTCTGTCTCTCTCTCTCTCACTGTCCACTCTGCCTGTCAAAAACAAACAAACAAACAAACAAACAAACAAACAAAACCAGTGTAGCCAGTACTTGAACCAGTCCCTCCAATATGGGATGTAAATGTCCCAGTTAGCATCTTAACATTCCATGCTTAAACACCAGCCCTTAAGGATTTATTTATTTATACTGGCTTTTTCCATGCTAAATTTCTTAAGGAAAGTAGGTAATCAACTTTTATTTTTAAAATCATTTTGATAGATTGTTTTCATTTTTTTTCTTCTTTCATTGTTTATTTGAAAGAGAGAGAGGTAGATACAGAAAGAGAGAGGAAGAGGGAGAGAGGGAGAGAGAGAGAAAGAGAGAGAGCACGCGAGAGCAAGTGAGCCTGGAACTCAGTCAGGTCTCCCACACGAGTGGCAGTGCTCCAAGTCCTGCTGTCTCCCAGGGTGCATATGATCAGGAAGCTGGAATTGGAAGTGGAGTCCAGACTCAAATTCAGGCACTCTGATATGGGAGTTTGGTTGTGCCAAATACTAGTCCCTTAACTTTTATTTTGGAGGAAGAGTTTGCTTAACAATCACACATTATTCTTTTAAATGTTCCTGAATTACAAATTAGTTCTTTAATGACAGTATCTTCTCTTTTACAGTTGTAGAGGGTCTAATAAATGTTGGTGCAAATGTCTTCCCTGGGCTTGCAAGGTTCATTTGAAAAGGAGGCATGATGGCTTAACTTTGGCTACATTCGCCCCTGTTCTCATCCCCTGTCTCTTCTTGGTTGAACTTGGCCATGGTTGACTTATGAAATCATATTTGGAAAGAAAAGCTGTACTTAGAGGAAATTATGAACTTGCCTGTGCACCTCAGTGAGAAACTCATTGAGAATCCTGCTCATGTCATGTTTCCATTACTATAATTATTGAAAATCTCATTTAATGTGATGGCTCCTACATAACTACACACATATACATCTCCTCCATGTGAGTGAACTAAGCATACGAGGCAACTGATAATCCTAACAGAACAGCTACCACTCTCATTTCTTTGTGAATGAGGTGATGCCTAGAAATAATGTTTGACTCCAGGAATCTTCTTCCTTAGCCTACCAATGATTCATGGTTTGCTTTGAAATGAATTTTCTCCATCACAGGAACATTGATGTCAGGTGCAGATCTGCTTGAGCAGTTTTCACTGTGAAAGTTTTATTGTTTTATAACCAAGTAGCGCTATTGAAATATACTTTAAATAGCATAAATTCACTCATTATAAGTGTAGAGTTTGTCAATTCAAATGTCAGTACAAAAATCATGATGATCGAGTTCTGGAACATTCTATGACCCCCCAGTGGTCCTTTACATGCATTGTCAACCCTCTCTACCTTCTCAAGCCCCTGCCCATCACTGATCTGCTTTCGTTCTTAATAGATCTTGCTTCCAATAGCACTTTTATTTAAGTAGAATCATACAATATAAAATCTTTAGTGCCAAATTCTTTAAAAAATTTTAATTAATATAAAAAATAGATTTTATGCATTCTGTAGGCACAGTTCCAAGGAGACAATCACACTTCCCTCACTCCCCTGCTCCCCCTATCCTCCTCCCTCCTTACCCTCTCTTCATCAGTTTTTGCAAAGCCATAATTTAAACCCACTCTAGACTCACAGGCCTAATTTGTCACTAATCATAATATTCAAGAAGTAAAACTAGGAAGACTACAGTTCCACAGGATTACAAGCAAGGGCTAAAACACAACAATTATTTCTCAAAATGGCCATTTGATTCCTGTATATTTTTTGGTATTCTATATTAACTTCCATACATCACACTTCTGCATTTGGAAATATAAAATTCTCAACACCATTTGTTGACGAGACTATTTCTCCATGATTGATTATAGCTTCTTTGTGTCAAAGATTAGTTGGTTGTAGACTTGTGAATTGATTTCTGGGTTTACTATTTTGCTCCATTTGTCTACATGTCTATTTTTGTGCCAATACTAAGCTATGTTGATTGTATGTGCCCTGTAGTATGTCTTGAAATCTGGCATTATGATGCCTCTGGTTTGTAGTTAAAATTGCATTAGCTATTGAGGATCTCTTGTGTTTCCATATGAATTTTATCATAGTTTTTTTTTCTAGATCTGAAAATAATGTGTTTGGTATATTGATTGAGATCATATTGAATCTGTAAATTTCTTTTGGTAGTATGCATATTTGGTGATATTAATTCTTCCAGTGTGTGAAAATGGAATATTTTTTCCAGTTTTGTATTGTCTTCTTCTATTTCTTTCTTTAATATTTTGTAATTTTCATCATAAAGCTGTTTCACATACTTTGTTAAATTTATTCCAAGGTATTTAACATTTTTGTGGCTATTATGCATGGGACTAATCTTACAAGTTCTTTCTGAGCTATGGCATTTTCTGTGTATACAAAGGCTATTGATTTTGTGTGTTAATTTTATATCCTGCAACCTTACTAAACTCTCTTATGAGTTCTAATAGTCTCTTAGTGGGATCTTTTGGTTCCCATATATATAGAATCATGTCATATACAAACAGGGAAAATTTTACTTCCTGCTTTCAAATTTGTATTCCTTTGATATTTTTGCTGTCTAATGGCTCTTGCTAAACCTTTCAGGACTACATTGAATAGCAGTGGTGAAAGTGGGCATCCTTGTCTGGTTCTGAAACTTAGTGGGAATGCTGCCAACTTTTCCCAATTGAATAAGATGCTGGCTGTAGATTTGGCATAAATTGCTTTGATTGTGTTGAAGAATCTTCCTTCTATATCCAGTTTTCTTAAGATTTTCATCATGAAAGGATGTTGTAATTTTTCAAATTCTTTCTCTGCATGTATTGAAATAATCATATGGTTTTTGCTCTGCAGTTTGTTAATGTGATTTATCACATTTATTGATTTGCGAATGTTGAACCATCCCTGCATACCAGGCATAAATAACAATTGGTGCAGGTGAATGATCTTTCTGATGTGCTGTTGGATTCTATTAGTGAGTATTTTGTTGAGGATTTGCATCTATGTTCTTCAAGGAGATTGGTCTACAGTTCTCTTTCTCTGTTGTATCTTTTTCTGGATTAGGAATTAAGGTGATGCTGGCTTCATAGAAGGAGTTTTGGGGGATTCCCTCCCTTTCAATTTTTTTGAATAGCTTGAGAATAACTGAAGTTAGTTCTTTAACTGTCTGGTAGAATTCAGTGGTGAAGCCATCTGGTCCTGGGCTTTTCTTTGTTGGAAGGGTCTTTATTACCGATTCAATTTCTTTCCTGGTAATCAGTCTGTTTAGGCTTTCTATGTCTTCATGGCTCAATTTAGGTAGGTTGGGGTTTGGGTTGTTCTTGTTTTTCTGAGTGCTTGAGATGAATTATTAGATCTTTTCTAATTTTTTTCCAATTTCTTGGTATAGGGACTGATTGCTATAAATTTCTCTCTTAACATTGCTTTTTCGATATGTTGTACTGTCCTCTTCAATCATTTCTAGAAAATTTTGATTTCCCTTTGGATTTCCTCTGTGAACCACTGTTCATATTGAATTCTTCATTTGTACTATTTCAGTTCGATTTACCGTCAATATGTCTATCTCTCAACAAAAATATTCATCTATACCATGTATGGATTTCTTCATCTCATGAATTTGTTTCTCTGTGCTTCCGAGTAATCTCATCATCATTATTCTGAATTCATGTTCAAGCATTTCCTCCATCTTTCCTCTTCACATTCTGATAATGAGGTGGTGTTGTATTCCTTTTGGAGAGCCATATTGTCTTACTTGTTCTTGTTTCTGCATTTATTTTTAGGCGTTTGAGGAAATGCTTGTTGGTTTTCTCCTCTGGTGGCTTTTATCTTTGAACTTGCCTTTTCGTCTTAGAGAATGTGCGTTCCTTCAGTGGATATCCAGAGGTGTGTGCTGGGTGTGACCAGGGGCTCTGCTCAGTGCTGAAGGCTGGGCAATGCTCCAGGGTGACACCTATTTTGGGCAAGGTAGATCTCCTCTAATTTCAGCTGGAGGGAGGATATGATCACGTCTGTTGGCATAATCACAGCCTCAACTCCTCTCTTCCAAGGATTCCAGGGACTACTCTACAGTGGCTACAATCCCCCACCCATGCAAACCCATGAACCACTGATCCCTGTATACTTTTTCTTTATTTTTTTTAAAAGATTTATTTTATTTATTTGAAAGACAGAGTTACAGAGAGAGGTAGAGCCAGAGAGAGAGAGAGGTCTTCCATCCGATGGTTCACTCCCCAGAGGGCTGCAACGGCAGGAGCTGTGCTGATCTGAAGCCAGGAGCCAGGAGCTTCTTTTGGGTCTCCCACGTGGGTGCAGGGGCCCAAGGACTTGGGCCATCTTCTACTGCTTTCCCAGGCCATAGCAGAGAGCTGGATCGGAAGTGGAGCAGACGGGACTCGAACCGGCACCCATATGGGATGCTAGTGCTGTAGGCTGGGGCTTTAACACACTGTGCCACAGCACCGGCCCCCTCCTGTTTACTTTTCAAACAATCTTTGTCAGTCCCTATATTTTCTGAAGAGTCACTTGATTCTCTTCCCTAGTTTCTTCATCTTCAGCAGATATTGCTTTCCATGGGTGCATGTTTTCTCAAGTTCAACTAAAACAAAACAAAACAAAACAAAACAAAACCTCTCCAGGCCTCTCTAAGCAGGAGCTATGAGTATAAAGCAAAGCTCTGTCTAGAAAAATCTTAGATTGGCTCACCAGCTTAAGAAATGCAATAAATATGAGATTTGAAAGTCTACTTTTGTTAGTTTGTATTGTTAGACTCTTTCCTAGAGAGTCATGAGTAAAATACTTCTTCTTTTGACTTGGTGGCTACAGGTCATTTTTCCATAGTAGTTTGATGAGACAGAGCATAACCCAGGCCATAGGAGCAGGATTACTCACGGTTAGAGGGATCTGGCATTGCCCCGAAGCTCATCTTTTGGCTTCTTTCCACTGTAACATCTGAAAGTTAGAGCACAGCTCTGAAAGATGAGGCTTGTTGAAAAGCGCTTCTCATTCCTAGTTCCCCCAGACGGCACGGTTTCTAAATATGCTTGCTCTGTGTCTCAGCCCACACTCACACTCATATAGAAAAATATACCCCATCCCCATTCTGATCCCATGACGACCGTGAGTCCTCCTCTCGGCAGTGCCTGGCACAGAGCCATGCATGTAGAATGCATTTTGTGATTCCTTGCTGACTAGATGAATGTTGGTCATTATCTTATTGTTACTTGTCACCGTTGTGGGGCTGACGCTGTGGCATAGTGGGTAAAGCTGCCGTCTGCAGTGCCAGCATCCCACATAGGCACTGTTTTGAGTCTGGGCTGAACACTTCTTATCCAGCTCTCTGCTGTGGCCTGGGAAAACAGTAGAAATTGGCCCAAGTGCTTGGATCCCTGCATCCACGTGAGAGGCCTGGAAGAAGCTCCTGTCTCCTGCCTTTGGATCGGCACAACTCCGGCCATTGGTGCCATTTGGGAAGTGAACTAGCGGATAGAAGACCTCTCTCTGTCTCTGCCTCTCTTTCTCTGTGTGTAACACTGCCTTTCAAATAAATAAATCAATCTTCAAAAAAAAGTCATCATTGTAAAATGCTGAGTGAATATTTTTTAAAAAGATATTTATTTATTAATTTGAAAGTCAGGGTTACAGAGAGAGAGGAATAGACAGAGAGAGAGAATCTTCCATCTGCTGGTTCAGTCCCCAGATGCCACAATGGCCAAGGCTGGGCTAGGCTTAAGCCAGGAGTTTCCTCTAGGTCTCCCACATGGCTGGCAGGGGCCCAAGCACTTGGGCCATCTTCAGCTGCTTTTCTTTTTTTTTTTTTTTTTAAAGATTTATTTATTTGAAATCAAAGTACAGAGAGCCAAGGCAGAGGGAGAGAGAGAGGTCTTCCATCCACTGACTCACTCCCCAAATGATCGCAATGGCTGGAGCTGGGCTGATCTGAAGCCAGGAGCCAGGAGCTTCATCTGGGTCTCCCACATGGGTGACAGGGACACAAACACTTGGGCCATCTTCTGCTGCTTTTCTCAGCATTAGCAAGGAGCTGGATTGGAAGTGGAGCAGCCAAGACACAAACCAGCACCCATACGGGATGCCAGCATCCCAGCAGCGGCTCTACCTGCTACACCACAATTCTGGCACCTACTGCTGATTGTTTTCAATTCAACTGCTTGTTTTGAAATCAGTGCAGATCCACAGGTAGCTAGCAGATGGTGCAGAGACATCCTGTGTATCCTTTACCTGTGTTCGCCAAACACTTATATTTTACCTCACTCTGGGGCAGCATCAAAGCCGGGAGTTTGATATCAGTAAAACGGGAATTTATAGCATTAAGCCATTTTATCACACATTTGATCACCACTGCCATCAAAATACAGAAATGTTTTGGCACCAAAAACACCAAAAAATTCTCTGTTGTGCTAACGGGTTGCCCTCCTCACTAACCCTTATCCCCGACAGCTACACATTTGTATCCCAAAGCTATCATCCTTTATTTCAAATTTTCATATCAACAAAATTGTACATTTTCATATAAGTAAAATTGTAAATAAAATTTCATATAAAATAAAATTGTAAAGAAGTTCTCTTATAAAATTGGCATTTTTCATGCACCCTAATTCTGTATCCATCCAAACTGCTGTGTGAGTGCATAACTTACTCCTCACGATTGCTTTATCCTAGTCCATGGTACAGATGCACTACAGGCTGACCATTGAGGAGTATTTTGGTTGCTTTCAGTGTTGTTCTATTATAAAGAGTCAATTCTATGAATTATACACAGGCTTTGTGGGAACACTGGTTTCATTCATCTGGTTTAAATATTCAGAGGCACACTGAATCATATAGTAAGTATACGTTTAATTTTAAGAAATAAACTGTTGGGGCTGCCGCTGTGGTATAGCGGATTAAAGCCCCAGCTTGAAGTGCCAGCATCTGATATGGG